>NC_072431.2:135735000-145735000 GCF_028878055.3 Symphalangus syndactylus | reverse complement strand
ATAGAGGGCTCTTAGCGCTCAGAATGTCCAATTGCAGTTTCTACAGAAAGAGTGTTTCAGAAAGGCTCAATCAAAAGTAAGGTTCAACTCGGTTAGTTGAATGCACAGAACACAAAGAAGTTTCATACGATGCTTCTGTGTAGTTTATATTTGAACATACTCTTTTTTCCACTATTACCCACTTAGCGCTACGAATGTCCAGTTGTATTTTCTACAGACAGAGTGTTTCAAAACTGCTCAATAAAAAGTATGGTTTAACTCTGTTAGCTGAATGCTCAGATCAGAAAGAAGTTTCACAGAATGCTTCTGTGTAGTTTATATTTGAATATATTCCTTTTTCCACTACTACTCTCTTAGCGCTCCAAATGTCCAGTTGCATTTTCTACAGAAAGAGTGTTCAGATCTGCTCAATGAAAAGTATGTTTTAACTCTGTTAGCTGAATGCAGAGGTCAGAAAGAAGTTTTACAGAATATTCTGTGTAGTTCATATTTGGAGACATTCCTTTTTCCACTATTACCCCCTTAGCGCTCCGAATCTCCACTTGCATTTTCTACAGAAAGAGTGTTTCAGAACGGCTCAATCAAAACTAAGGTTCAACTCTTTTAGTTGAACAAACAGAACAGAAAGAAGTATCACACAATTCTTCTGTGTAGTTTTAATTTGTAGTCATTCTTTTTCCCAATATAGGCCTCTTAGCGCTCAGAATGTCCAATTGCAGTTTTTACAGAAAGAGTGTTTCAGAACGGCTCAATCAAAAGTAAGGTTCAACTCTGTTAGTTGAATGCACAGAACAGAAAGAAGTTTCATACAATGCTTCTGTGTAGTTTATATTTGATCATATTCTTTTTTCCACTATTACCCACTTAGCGCTACGAATGTCCAGTTGCATTTTCTACAGACAGAGTGTTTCAAAACTGCTCAATCAAAAGTATGGTTTAACTCTGTTAGCTGAATGCTCAGATCAGAAAGAAGTTTCACAGAATGCTTCTGTGTAGTTTATATTTGAATATATTCCTTTTTCCACTACTACGCTCTTAGCGCTCCAAATGTCCAGTTGCATTTTCAACAGAAAGAATGTTCAGATCTGCTCAATCAAAAGTATGGTTTAACTCTGTTAGCTGAATGCACAGATCAGAAAGAAGTTTCACCGAATGATTCTGTGTAGTTTATATTTGAAGACATTCCTTTTTCCACTATTACCCTCTTAGCGCTCCGAATCTCCACTTGCATTTTCTACAAAAAGAGTGTTTCATAACTGCTCAATCAAAAATATGTTTTATCTCTGTTAACTGAATTAACAGATCAGAAATAAGTTTCACAGAATGCATCTGTGTAGTTTTTATTTGAAGATATTCTTTTTCCCAATGTAGGCCTCTTAGCGCTTAGCATGTCCAATTGCAGTTTCTACAGAAAGAGTGTTTCAGAACGGCTCAATCAAAAGTAAGGTTCAACTCTGTTAGTTGAATGCACAGAACAGAAAGAATTTTCACAGAATGCTACTGTGTAGTTTATATTTGAATATATTCCTTTTTCCACTATTACCCTCTTAGCGCTCCGAATGTCCACTTGCATTTTCTACAGAAAGAGTGTTCAGAACTGCGCTATCAAAAGTATGGTTTAACTCTGTTAGCTTAATGAACATATGAGAAATAAGTTTCACACAATGCTTCTGTGTAGTTTTTATTTGAAGATATTATTTTTCCCAATAGAGGCCTCTTAGCGCTCAGAATGTCCAATTGCAGTTTCTACAGAAAGAGTGTTTCAGAAAGGCTCAATCAAAAGTAAGGTTCAACTCTGTTAGTTGAATGCACAGAACAGAAAGAAGTTTCATACAATGCTTCTGTGTAGTTTATATTTGAACATATTCTTTTTTCCACTATTACCCACTTAGCGCTACGAATGTCCAGTTGCATTTTCTACCGACAGAGTGTTTCAAAACTGCTCAATCAAAATTATGGTTTAAATCTGTTAGCTGAATGCTCAGATCAGAAAGAAGTTTCACAGAATGCTTCTGTGTAGTTTATATTTGAATATATTCCTTTTTCCACTAGAACTCTCTTAGCGCTCCAAATGTCCAGTTGCATTTTCTACAGAAAGAGCGTTGAGATCTGCTCAATCAAAAGTATGGTTTAACTCTGTTAGCTGAATGCACAGATCAGAAAGAAGTTTCACAGAATGATTCTGTGTAGTTTAATTTGGAGACATTCCTTTTTTCCACTATTACCCTCTTAGCGCTCCGAATCTCCACTTGCATTTTCTACAGAAAGAGTGTTTCAGAACGGCTCAATCAAAACTAAGGTTCAACTCTTTTAGTTGAACAAACAGAACAGAAAGAAGTTTCACACAATTCTTCTGTGTAGTTTTTATTTGTAGACATTCTTTTTCCCAATATAGGCCTCTTAGCGCTCAGAATGTCCAATTGCAATTTCTACAGAAAGAGTGTTTCAGAACGGCTCAATCAAAAGTAAGGTTCAACTCTGTTAGTTGAATGCACAGAACAGAAAGAAGTTTCATACAATGCTTCTGTGTAGTTTATATTTGAACATATTCTTTTTTCCACTATTACCCACTTAGCGCTACGAATGTCCAGTTGCATTTTCTACAGACAGAGTGTTTCAAAACTGCTCAATCAAAAGTATGGTTTAACTCTGTTAGCTGAATGCTCAGATCAGAAAGAAGTTTCACAGAATGCTTCTGTGTAGTTTATATTTGAATATATTCCTTTTTCCACTACTACGCTCTTAGCGCTCCAAATGTCCAGTTGCATTTTCTACAGAAAGAGTGTTCAGATCTGCTCAATCAAAAGTATGGTTTAACTCTGTTAGCTGAATGCACAGATCAGAAAGAAGTTTCACCGAATGATTCTGTGTAGTTTATATTTGAAGACATTCCTTTTTCCACTATTACCGTCTTAGCGCTCCGAATCTCCACTTGCATTTTCTACAAAAAGAGTGTTTCATAACTGCTCAATCAAAAATATGTTTTATCTCTGTTAACTGAATTTACAGATCAGAAATAAGTTTCACAGAATGCATCTGTGTAGTTTTTATTTGAAGATATTTTTTTCCCAATGTAGGCCTCTTAGCGCTTAGCATGTCCAATTGCAGTTTCTACAGAAAGAGTGTTTCAGAACGGCTCAATCAAAAGTAAGGTTCAACTCTGTTAGTTGAATGCACAGAACAGAAAGAATTTTCACAGAATGCTACTGTGTAGTTTATATTTGAATATATTCCTTTTTCCACTATTACCCTCTTAGCGCTCCGAATGTCCACTTGCAGTTTCTACAGAAAGAGTGTTCAGAACTGCGCGATCAAAAGTATGGTTTAACTCTGTTAGCTTAGTGAACATATCAGAAATAAGTTTCACACAATGCTTCTGTGTAGTTTTTATTTGAAGATATTATTTTTCCCAATAGAGGCCTCTTAGCGCTCAGAATGTCCAATTGCAGTTTCCACAGAAAGAGTGTTTCAGAAAGGCTCAATCAAAAGTGAGGTTCAACTCTGTTAGTTGAATGCACAGAACAGAAAGAAGTTTCATACAATGCTTCTGTGTAGTTTATATTTGAACATATTCTTTTTTCCACTATTACCCACTTAGCGCTACGAATGTCCATTTGCATTTTCTACAGACAGAGTGTTTCAAAACTGCTCAATCAAAAGTATGGTTTAACTCTGTTAGCTGAATGCTCAGATCAGAAAGAAGTTTCACAGAATGCTTCTGTGTAGTTTATATTTGAATATATTAATTTTTCCACTACTACTCTCTTAGCGCTCCAAATGTCCAGTTGCATTTTCTACAGAAAGAGTGTTCAGATCTGCTCAATCAAAAGTATGGTATAACTCTGTTAGCTGAATGCACAGATCAGAAAGAAGTTTCACAGAATGATTCTGTGTAGTTTATATTTGGAGACATTCCTTTTTCCACTATTACCCTCTTAGCGCTCCGAATGTCCACTTGCAGTTTCTACAGAAAGAGTGTTCAGAACTGCGCGATCAAAAGTATGGTTTAACTCTGTTAGCTTAGTGAACATATCAGAAATAAGTTTCACACAATGCTTCTGTGTAGTTTTTATTTGAAGATATTATTTTTCCCAATAGAGGCCTCTTAGCGCTCAGAACGTCCAATTGCAGTTTCCACAGAAAGAGTGTTTCAGAAAGGCTCAATCAAAAGTGAGGTTCAACTCTGTTAGTTGAATGCACAGAACAGAAAGAAGTTTCATACAATGCTTCTGTGTAGTTTATATTTGAACATATTCTTTTTTCCACTATTACCCACTTAGCGCTACGAATGTCCAGTTGCATTTTCTACAGACAGAGTGTTTCAAAACTGCTCAATCAAAAGTATGGTTTAACTCTGTTAGCTGAATGCTCAGATCAGAAAGAAGTTTCACAGAATGCTTCTGTGTAGTTTATATTTGAATATATTCCTTTTTCCACTACTACTCTCTTAGCGCTCCAAATGTCCAGTTGCATTTTCTACAGAAAGAGTGTTCAGATCTGCTCAATCAAAAGTATGGTTTAACTCTGTTAGCTGAATGCACAGATCAGAAAGAAGTTTCACAGAATGATTCTGTGTAGTTTATATTTGGAGACATTCCTTTTTCCACTATTACCCTCTTAGCGCTCCGAATCTCCACTTGCATTTTCTACAGAAAGAGTGTATCAGAACGGCTCAATCAAAACTAAGGTTCAACCATTTTAGTTGAACAAACAGAACAGAAATAAGTTTCACACAATTCTTCTGTGTAGTTTTTATTTGTAGACATTCTTTTTCCCAATATAGGCCTCTTAGCGCTCAGAATGTCCAATTGCAGTTTCTACAGAAAGAGTGTTTCAGAACGGCTCAATCAAAAGTAAGGTTCAACTCTGTTAGTTGAATGCACAGAACAGAAAGAAGTTTCATACAATGCTTCTGTGTAGTTTATATTTGAACATATTCTTTTTTCCACTATTACCCACTTAGCGCTACGAATGTCCAGTTGCATTTTCTACAGACAGAGTGTTTCAAAACTGCTCAATCAAAAGTATGGTTTAACTCTGTTAGCTGAATGCTCAGATCAGAAAGAAGTTTCACAGAATGCTTCTGTGTAGTTTATATTTGAATATATTCCTTTTTCCACTACTACGCTCTTAGCGCTCCAAATGTCCAGTTGCATTTTCTACAGAAAGAGTGTTCAGATCTGCTCAATCAAAAGTATGGTTTAACTCTGTTAGCTGAATGCACAGATCAGAAAGAAGTTTCACCGAATGATTCTGTGTAGTTTATATTTGAAGACATTCCTTTTTCCACTATTACCCACTTAGCGCTCCGAATCTCCACTTGCATTTTCTACAAAAAGAGTGTTTCATAACTGCTCAATCAAAAATATGTTTTATCTCTGTTAACTGAATTTACAGATCAGAAATAAGTTTCACAGAATGCATCTGTGTAGTTTTTATTTGAATATATTCTTTTTCCCAATGTAGGCCTCTTAGCACTTAGCATGTCCAATTGCAGTTTCTACAGAAAGAGTGTTTCATAACGGCTCAATCAAAAGTAAGGTTCAACTCTGTTAGTTGAATGCACAGAACAGGAAGAATTTTCACAGAATGCTACTGTGTAGTTTATATTTGAATATATTCCTTTTTCCACTATTACCCTCTTAGCGCTCCGAATGTCCACTTGCATTTTCTACAGAAACAGTGTTCAGAACTGCGCAATCAAAACTAAGGTTCAACTCTTTTAGTTGAACAAACAGAACAGAAAGAAGTTTCACACAATGCTTCTGTGTAGTTTTTATTTGAAGATATTATTTTTCCCAATAGAGGCCTCTTAGCGCTCAGAATGTCCAATTGCAGTTTCTACAGAAAGAGTGTTTCAGAAAGGCTCAATCAAAAGTAAGGTTCAACTCTGTTAGTTGAATGCACAGAACAGAAAGAAGTTTCATACAATGCTTCTGTGTAGTTTATATTTGAACATATTATTTTTTCCACTATTACCCACTTAGCGCTACGAATGTCCAGTTGCATTTTCTACAGACAGAGTGTTTCAAAACTGCTCAATCAAATGTATGGTTTAACTCTGTTAGCTGAATGCTCAGATCAGAAAGAAGTTTCACAGAATGCTTCTGTGTAGTTTATATTTGAATATATTCCTTTTTCCACTACTACCCTCTTAGCGCTCCAAATGTCCAGTTGCGTTTTCTACAGAAAGAGTGTTCAGATCTGCTGAATCAAAAGTATGGTTTAACTCTGTTAGCTGAATGCACAGATCAGAAAGAAGTTTCACAGAATGATTCTGTGTAGTTTATATTTGGAGACATTCCTTTTTCCACTATTACCCTCTTAGCGCTCCGAATCTCCACTTGCATTTTCTACAAAAAGAGTGTTTCATAACTGCTCAATCAAAAATATGTTTTATCTCTGTTAACTGAATTTACAGATCAGAAATAAGTTTCACAGAATGCATCTGTGTAGTTTTTATTTGAAGATATGCTTTTTCCCAATGTAGGCCTCTTAGCGCTTAGCATGTCCAATTGCAGTTTCTACAGAAAGAGTGTTTCAGAACGGCTCAATCAAAAGTAAGGTTCAACTCTGTTAGTTGAATGCACAGAACAGGAAGAATTTTCACAGAATGCTACTGTGTACTTTATATTTGAATATATTCCTTTTTCCACTATTACCCTCTTAGCGCTCCGAATGTCCACTTGCATTTTCTACAGAAAGAGTGTTCAGAACTGCGCAATCAAAACTAAGGTTCAACTCTTTTAGTTGAACAAACAGAACAGAAAGAAGTTTCACACAATGCTTCTGTGTAGTTTTTATTTGTAGATATTCTTTTTCCCAATATAGGCCTCTTAGCGCTCAGAATGTCCAATTGCAGTTTCTACAGAAAGAGTGTTTCAGAACGGCTCAATCAAAAGTAAGGTTCAACTCTGTTAGTTGAATGCACCGAACAGAAAGAAGTTTCATACAATGCTTCTGTGTAGTTTATATTTGAACATATTCTTTTTTCCACTATTACCCACTTAGCGCTACGAATGTCCAGTTGCATTTTCTACAGACAGAGTGTTTCAAAACTGCTCAATCAAAAGTATGGTTTAACTCTGTTAGCTGAATGCTCAGATCAGAAAGAAGTTTCACAGAATGCTTCTGTGTAGTTTATATTTGAATATATTCCTTTTTCCACTACTACGCTCTTAGCGCTCCAAATGTCCAGTTGCATTTTCTACAGAAAGAGTGTTCAGATCTGCTCAATCAAAAGTATGGTTTAACTCTGTTAGCTGAATGCACAGATCAGAAAGAAGTTTCACCGAATGATTCTGTGTAGTTTATATTTGAAGACATTCCTTTTTCCACTATTACCCACTTAGCGCTCCGAATCTCCACTTGCATTTTCTACAAAAAGAGTGTTTCATAACTGCTCAATCAAAAATATGTTTTATCTCTGTTAACTGAATTTACAGAACAGAAATAAGTTTCACAGAATGCATCTGTGTAGTTTTCATTTGAATATATTCTTTTTCCCAATGTAGGCCTCTTAGCGCTTAGCATGTCCAATTGCAGTTTCTACAGAAAGAGTGTTTCATAACGGCTCAATCAAAAGTAAGGTTCAACTCTGTTAGTTGAATGCACAGAACAGAAGAATTTTCACAGAATGCTACTGTGTAGTTTATATTTGAATATATTCCTTTTTCCACTATTACCCTCTTAGCGCTCCGAATGTCCACTTGCATTTTCTACAGAAAGAGTGTTCAGAACTGCGCAATCAAAACTAAGGTTCAACTCTTTTAGTTGAACAAACAGAACAGAAAGAAGTTTCACACAATGCTTCTGTGTAGTTTTTATTTGAAGATATTTTTTTTCCCAATAGAGGACTCTTAGCGCTCAGAATGTCCAATTGCAGTTTCTACAGAAAGAGTGTTTCCGAAAGGCTCAATCAAAAGTGAGGTTCAACTCTGTTAGTTGAATGCACAGAACAGAAACAAGTTTCATACAATGCTTCTGTGTAGGTTATATTTGAACATATTCTTTTTTCCACTATTACCCACTTAGCGCTACGAATGTCCAGTTGCATTTTCTACAGACAGAGTGTTTAAAAACTGCTCAATCAAAAGTATGGTTTAACTCTGTTAGCTGAATGCTCAGATCAGAAAGAAGTTTCACAGAATGCTTCTGTGTAGTTTATATTTGAATATATTCCTTTTTCCACTACTACTCTCTTAGCGCTCCAAATGTCCAGTTGCATTTTCTACAGAAAGAGTGTTCAGATCTGCTGAATCAAAAGTATGGTTTAACTCTGTTAGCTGAATGCACAGATCAGAAAGAAGTTTCACAGAATGATTCTGTGTAGTTTATATTTGGAGACATTCCTTTTTCCACTATTACCCTCTTAGCGCTCCGAATCTCCACTTGCATTTTCTACAGAAACAGTGTTTCAGAACGGCTCAATCAAAACTAAGGTTCAACTCTTTTAGTTGAACAAACAGAACAGAAAGGAGTTTCACAAAATTCTTCTGTGTAGTTTTTATTTGTAGACATTCTTTTTCCCAATATAGGCCTCTTAGCGCTCAGAATTTCCAATTGCAGTTTCTACAGAAAGAGTGTTTCAGAACGGCTCAATCAAAAGTAAGGTTCAAGTCTGTTAGTTGAATGCACAGAACAGAAAGAAGTTTCATACAATGCTTCTGTGTAGTTTATATTTGAACATATTCTTTTTTCCACTATTACCCACTTAGCGCTACGAATGTCCAGTTGCATTTTCTACAGACAGAATGTTTCAAAACTGCTCAATCAAAAGTATGGTTTAACTCTGTTAGCTGAATGCTCAGATCAGAAAGAAGTTTCACAGAATGCTTCTGTGTAGTTTATATATGAATATATTCCTTTTTCCACTACTACGCTATTAGCGCTCCAAATGTCCAGTTGCATTTTCTACAGAAAGAGTGTTCAGATCTGCTCAATCAAAAGTATGGTTTAACTCTGTTAGCTGAATGCACAGATCAGAAAGAAGTTTCACCGAATGATTCTGTGTAGTTTATATTTGAAGACATTCCTTTTTCCACTATTACCCTCTTAGCGCTCCGAATCTCCACTTGCATTTTCTACAAAAAGAGTGTTTCATAACTGCTCAATCAAAAATATGTTTTATCTCTGTTAACTGAATTTACAGATCAGAAATAAGTTTCACAGAATGCATCTGTGTAATTTTTATTTGAAGATATTCTTTTTCCCAATGTAGGCCTCTTAGCGCTTAGCATGTCCAATTGCAGTTTCTACAGAAAGAGTGTTTCAGAACGGCTCAATCAAAAGTAAGGTTCAACTCTGTTAGTTGAATGCACAGAACAGAAAGAATTTTCACAGAATGCTACTGTGTAGTTTATATTTGAATATATTCCTTTTTCCACTATTACCCTCTTAGCGCTCCGAATGTCCACTTGCATTTTCTACAGAAAGAGTGTTCAGAACTGCGCAATCAAAAGTATGGTTTAACTCTGTTAGCTTAATGAACATATCAGAAATAAGTTTCACACAATGCTTCTGTGTAGTTTTTATTTGAAGATATTATTTTTCCCAATAGAGGCCTCTTAGCGCTCAGAATGTCCAATTGCAGTTTCTACAGAAAGAGTGTTTCAGAAAGGCTCAATCAAAAGTGAGGTTCAACTCTGTTAGTTGAATGCACAGAACAGAAAGAAGTTTCATACAATGCTTCTGTGTAGTTTATATTTGAACATATTCTTTTTTCCACTATTACCCACTTAGCGCTACGAATGTCCAGTTGCATTTTCTACAGAGTATTTCAAAACTGCTCAATCAAAAGTATGGTTTAACTCTGTTAGCTGAATGCTCAGATCAGAAAGAATTTTCACAGAATGCTTCTGTGTAGTTTATATTTGAATATATTCCTTTTTCCACTACTACGCTCTTAGCGCTCCAAATGTCCAGTTGCATTTTCTACAGAAAGAGTGTTCAGATCTGCTCAATCAAAAGTATGGTTTAACTCTGTTAGCTGAATGCACAGATCAGAAAGAAGTTTCACAGAATGATTCTGTGTAGTTTATATTTGGAGACATTCCTTTTTCCACTGTTACCCTCTTAGCGCTCCGAATCTCCACTTGCATTTTCTACAGAAAGAGTGTTTCAGAACGGCTCAATCAAAACTAAGGTTCAACTCTTTTAGTTGAACAAACAGAACAGAAAGAAGTTTCACACAATTCTTCTGTGTAGTTTTTATTTGTAGACATTCTTTTTCCCAATATAGGCCTCTTAGCGCTCAGAATGTCCAATGGCAGTTTCTACAGAAAGAGTGTTTCAGAACGGCTCAATCAAAAGTAAGGTTCAACTCTGTTAGTTGAATGCACAGAACAGAAAGAAGTTTCATACAATGATTCTGTGTAGTTTATATTTGAACATATTCTTTTTTCCACTATTACCCACTTAGCGCTACGAATGTCCAGTTGCATTTTCTACAGACAGAGTGTTTAAAAACTGCTCAATCAAAAGTATGGTTTAACTCTGTTAGCTGAATGCTCAGATCAGAAAGAAGTTTCACAGAATGCTTCTGTGTAGTTTATATTTGAATATATTCCTTTTTCCACTACTACTCTCTTAGCGCTCCAAATGTCCAGTTGCATTTTCTACAGAAAGAGTGTTCAGATCTGCTCAATCAAAAGTATGGTTTAACTCTGTTAGCTGAATGCACAGATCAGAAAGAAGTTTCACAGAATGATTCTGTGTAGTTTATATTTGAAGACATTCCTTTTTCCACTGTTACCCTCTTAGCGCTCCGAATCTCCACTTGCATTTTCTACAGAAAGAGTGTTTCAGAACGGCTCAATCAAAACTAAGGTTCAACTCTTTTAGTTGAACAAACAGAACAGAAAGATGTTTCACACAATTCTTCTGTGTAGTTTTTATTTGTAGACATTATTTTTCCCAATATAGGCCTCTTAGCGCTCAGAATGTCCAATTGCAGTTTCTACAGAAAGAGTGTTTCAGAACGGCTCAATCAAAAGTAAGGTTCAACTCTGTTAGTTGAATGCACAGAACAGAAAGAAGTTTCATACAATGCTTCTGTGTAGTTTATATTTGAACATATTCTTTTTTCCACTATTACCCACTTAGCGCTACGAATGTCCAGTTGCATTTTCTACAGACAGTGTGTTTCAAAACTGCTCAATCAAAAGTATGGTTTAACTCTGTTAGCTGTATGCTCAGATCAGAAAGAAGTTTCACAGAATGCTTCTGTGTAGTTTATATTTGAATATATTTCTTTTTCCACTGGTACGCTCTTAGCGCTCCAAATGTCCAGTTGCATTTTCTACAGAAAGAGTGTTCAGATCTGCTCAATCAAAAGTATGGTTTAACTCTGTTAGCTGAATGCACAGATCAGAAAGAAGTTTCACCGAATGATTCCGTGTAGTTTATATTTGAAGACATTCCTTTTTCCACTATTACCCTCTTAGCGCTCCGAATCTCCACTTGCATTTTCTACAAAAAGAGTGTTTCATAACTGCTCAATCAAAAATATGTTTTATCTCTGTTAACTGAATTTACAGATCAGAAATAAGTTTCACAGAATGCATCTGTGTAGTTTTTATTTGAAGATATTCTTTTTCCCAATGTAGGCCTCTTAGCGCTTAGCATGTCCAATTGCAGTTTCTACAGAAAGAGTGTTTCAGAACGGCTCAATAAAAAGTAAGGTTCAACTCTGTTAGTTGAATGCACAGAACAGAAATTATTTTCACAGAATGCTACTGTGTAGTTTATATTTGAATATATTCCTTTTTCCACTATTACCCTCTTAGCGCTCCGAATGTCCACTTGCATTTTCTACAGAAAGAGTGTTCAGAACTGCGCAATCAAAAGTATGGTTTAACTATGTTAGCTTAATGAACATATCAGAAATAAGTTTCACACAATGCTTCTGTGTAGTTTTTATTTGAAGATATTATTTTTCCCAATAGAGGCCTCTTAGCGCTCAGAATGTCCAATTGCAGTTTCTACAGAAAGAGTGTTTCAGAAAGGCTCAATCAAAAGTGAGGTTCAACTCTGTTAGTTGAATGCACAGAACAGAAAGAAGTTTCATACAATGCTTCTGTGTAGTTTATATTTGAACATATTCTTTTTCCACTATTACCCACTTAGCGCTACGAATGTCCAGTTGCATTTTCTACAGACAGAGTATTTCAAAACTGCTCAATCAAAAGTATGGTTTAACTCTGTTAGCTGAATGCTCAGATCAGAAAGAAGTTTCACAGAATGCTTCTGTGTAGTTTATATTTGAATATATTCCTTTTTCCACTACTACTCTCTTAGCGCTCCAAATGTCCAGTTGCATTTTCTACAGAAAGAGTGTTCAGATCTGCTCAATCAAAAGTATGGTTTAACTCTGTTAGCTGAATGCACAGATCAGAAAGAAGTTTCACAGAATGATTCTGTGTAGTTTATATTTGGAGACATTCCTTTTTCCACTGTTACCCTCTTAGCGCTCCGAATCTCCACTTGCATTTTCTACAGAAAGAGTGTTTCAGAACGGCTCAATCAAAACTAAGGTTCAACTCTTTTAGTTGAACAAACAGAACAGAAAGAAGTTTCACACAATTCTTCTGTGTAGTTTTTATTTGTAGACATTTTTTTCCCAATATAGGCCTCTTAGCGCTCAGAATGTCCAATGGCAGTTTCTACAGAAAGAGTGTTTCAGAACGGCTCAATCAAAAGTAAGGTTCAACTCTGTTAGTTGAATGCACAAAACAGAAAGAAGTTTCATACAATGCTTCTGTGTAGTTTATATTTGAACATATTCTTTTTTCCACTATTACCCACTTAGCGCTACGAATGTCCAGTTGCATTTTCTACAGACAGAGTGTTTCAAAACTGCTCAATCAAAAGTATGGTTTAACTCTGTTAGCTGAATGCTCAGATCAGAAAGAAGTTTCACAGAATGCTTCTGTGTAGTTTATATTTGGAGACATTCCTTTTTCCACTATTACCCTTTTAGCGCTCCGAATCTCCACTTGCATTTTCTACAGAAAGAGTGCTTCAGAACGGCTCAATCAAAACTAAGGTTCAACTCTTTTAGTTGAACAAACAGAACAGAAAGAAGTTTCACACAATTCTTCTGTGTAGTTTTTATTTGTAGACATTCTTTTTCCCAATATAGGCCTCTTAGCGCTCAGAATGTCCAATAGCAGTTTCTACAGAAATAGTGTTTCAGAACGGCTCAATCAAAAGTAAGGTTCAACTCTGTTAGTTGAATGCACAGAACAGAAAGAAGTTTCATACAATGCTTCTGTGTAGTTTATAATTGAACATATTCTTTTTTCCACTATTACCCACTTAGCGCTACGAATGTCCAGTTGCATTTTCTACAGACAGAGTGTTTCAAAACTGCTCAATCAAAAGTATGGTTTAACTCTGTTAGCTGAATGCTCAGATCAGAAAGAAGTTTCACAGAATGCTTCTGTGTAGTTTATATTTGAATATATTCCTTTTTCCACTACTACGCTCTTAGCGCTCCAAATGTCCAGTTGCATTTTCTACAGAAAGAGTGTTCAGATCTGCTCAATCAAAAGTATGGTTTAACTCTGTTAGCTGAATGCACAGATCAGAAAGAAGTTTCACCGAATGATTCTGTGTAGTTTTTATTGGAAGACATTCCTTTTTCCACTATTACCCTCTTAGCGCTCCGAATCTCCACTTGCATTTTCTACAAAAAGAGTGTTTCATAACTGCTCAATCAAAAATATGTTTTATCTCGGTTAACTGAATTTCCAGATCAGAAATAAGTTTCACAGAATGCATCTGTGTAGTTTTTATTTGAAGATATTCTTTTTCCCAATGTAGGCCTCTTAGCGCTTAGCATGTCCAATTGCTGTTTCTACAGAAAGAGTGTTTCAGAACGGCTCAATCAAAAGTAAGGTTCAACTGTGTTAGTTAAATACACTGAACAGAAAGAATTTTCACAGAATGCTACTGTGTAGTTTATATTTGAATATATTCCTTTTTCCACTATTACCCTCTTAGCGCTCCGAATGTCCACTTGCATTTTCTACAGAAAGAGTGTTCAGAACTGCGCAATCAAAAGTATGGTTTAACTCTGTTAGCTTAATGAACATATCAGAAATAAGTTTCACACAATGCTTCTGTGTAGTTTTTATTTGAAGATATTATTTTTCCCAATAGAGGCCTCTTAGCGCTCAGAATGTCCAATTGCAGTTTCTACAGAAAGAGTGTTTCAGAAAGGCTCAATCAAAAGTAAGGTTCAACTCTGTTAGTTGAATGCACAGAACAGAAAGAAGTTTCATACAATGCTTCTGTGTAGTTTATATTTGAATATATTCTTTTTTCCACTATTACCCACTTAGCGCTACGAATGTCCAGTTGCATTTTCTACAGACAGAGTGTTTCAAAACTGCTCAATCAAAAGTATGGTTTAACTCTGTTAGCTGAATGCTCAGATCAGAAAGAAGTTTCACAGAATGCTTCTGTGTAGTTTATATTTGAATATATTCCTTTTTCCACTACTACTCTCTTAGCGCTCCAAATGTCCAGTTGCATTTTCTACAGAAAGAGTGTTCAGATCTGCTCAATCAAAAGTATGGTTTAACTCTGTTAGCTGAATGCACAGATCAGAAAGAAGTTTCACAGAATGATTCTGTGTAGTTTATATTTGAAGACATTCCTTTTTCCACTGTTACCCTCTTAGCGCTCCGAATCTCCACTTGCATTTTCTACAGAAAGAGTGTTTCAGAACGGCTCAATCAAAACTAAGGTTCAACTCTTTTAGTTGAACAAACAGAACAGAAAGATGTTTCACACAATTCTTCTGTGTAGTTTTTATTTGTAGACATTATTTTTCCCAATATAGGCCTCTTAGCGCTCAGAATGTCCAATTGCAGTTTCTACAGAAAGAGTGTTTCAGAACGGCTCAATCAAAAGTAAGGTTCAACTCTGTTAGTTGAATGCACAGAACAGAAAGAAGTTTCATACAATGCTTCTGTGTAGTTTATATTTGAACATATTCTTTTTTCCACTATTACCCACTTAGCGCTACGAATGTCCAGTTGCATTTTCTACAGAAAGAGTGTTCAGATCTGCTCAATCAAAAGTATGGTTTAACTCTGTTAGCTGAATGCACAGATCAGAAAGAAGTTTCACAGAATGATTCTGTGTAGTTTATATTTGGAGACATTCCTTTTTCCACTATTACCCTCTTAGCGCTCCGAATCTCCACTTGCATTTTCTACAGAAAGAGTGCTTCAGAACGGCTCAATCAAAACTAAGGTACAACTCTTTTAGTTGAACAAACAGAACAGAAAGAAGTTTCACACAATTCTTCTGTGTAGTTTTTATTTGTAGACATTCTTTTTCCCAATATAGGCCTCTTAGCGCTCAGAATGTCCAATAGCAGTTTCTACAGAAATAGTGTTTCAGAACGGCTCAATCAAAAGTAAGGTTCAACTCTGTTAGTTGAATGCACAGAACAGAAAGATGTTTCATACAATGCTTCTGTGTAGTTTATATTTGAACATATTCTTTTTTCCACTATTACCCACTTAGCGCTACGAATGTCCAGTTGCATTTTCTACAGACAGAGTGTTTCAAAACTGCTCAATCAAAAGTATGGTTTAACTCTGTTAGCTGAATGCTCAGATCAGAAAGAAGTTTCACAGAATGCTTCTGTGTAGTTTATATTTGAATATATTCCTTTTTCCACTACTACGCTCTTAGCGCTCCAAATGTCCAGTTGCATTTTCTACAGAAAGAGTGTTCAGATCTGCTCAATCAAAAGTATGGTTTAACTCTGTTAGCTGAATGCACAGATCAGAAAGAAGTTTCACCGAATGATTCTGTGTAGTTTTTATTGGAAGACATTCCTTTTTCCACTATTACCCTCTTAGCGCTCCGAATCTCCACTTGCATTTTCTACAAAAAGAGTGTTTCATAACTGCTCAATCAAAAATATGTTTTATCTCGGTTAACTGAATTTACAGATCAGAAATAAGTTTCACAGAATGCATCTGTGTAGTTTTTATTTGAAGATATTCTTTTTCCCAATGTAGGCCTCTTAGCGCTTAGCATGTCCAATTGCTGTTTCTACAGAAAGAGTGTTTCAGAACGGCTCAATCAAAAGTAAGGTTCAACTGTGTTAGTTGAATGCACTGAACAGAAAGAATTTTCACAGAATGCTACTGTGTAGTTTATATTTGAATATATTCCTTTTTCCACTATTACCCTCTTAGCGCTCCGAATGTCCACTTGCATTTTCTACAGAAAGAGTGTTCAGAACTGCGCAATCAAAAGTATGGTTTAACTCTGTTAGCTTAATGAACATATCAGAAATAAGTTTCACACAATGCTTCTGTGTAGTTTTTATTTGAAGATATTATTTTTCCCAATAGAGGCCTCTTAGCGCTCAGAATGTCCAATTGCAGTTTCTACAGAAAGAGTGTTTCAGAAAGGCTCAATCAAAAGTAAGGTTCAACTCTGTTAGTTGAATGCACAGAACAGAAAGAAGTTTCATACAATGCTTCTGTGTAGTTTATATTTGAATATATTCTTTTTTCCACTACTACTCTCTTAGCGCTCCAAATGTCCAGTTGCATTATCTACAGAAAGAGTGTTCAGATCTGCTCAATCAAAAGTATGGTTTAACTCTGTTAGCTGAATGCACAGATCAGAAAGAAGTTTCACAGAATGATTCTGTGTAGTTTATATTTGAAGACATTCCTTTTTCCACTGTTACCCTCTTAGCGCTCCGAATCTCCACTTGCATTTTCTACAGAAAGAGTGTTTCAGAACGGCTCAATCAAAACTAAGGTTCAACTCTTTTAGTTGAACAAACAGAACAGAATGATGTTTCACACAATTCTTCTGTGTAGTTTTTATTTGTAGACATTATTTTTCCCAATATAGGCCTCTTAGCGCTCAGAATGTCCAATTGCAGTTTCTACAGAAAGAGTGTTTCAGAACGGCTCAATCAAAAGTAAGGTTCAACTCTTTTAGTTGAACAAACAGAACAGAAAGAAGTTTCACACAATTCTTCTGTGTAGTTTTTATTTGTAGACATTCTTTTTCCCAATATAGGCCTCTTAGCGCTCAGAATGTCCAATTGCAGTTTCTACAGAAAGAGTGTTTCAGAACGGCTCAATCAAAAGTAAGGTTCAACTCTGTTAGTTGAATGCACAGAACAGAAAGAAGTTTCATACAATGCTTCTGTGTAGTTTATATTTGAACATATTTTTTTTTCCACTATTACCCACTTAGCGCTACGAATGTCCAGTTGCATTTTCTACAGACAGAGTGTTTAAAAACTGCTCAATCAAAAGTATGGTTTAACTCTGTTAGCTGAATGCTCAGATCAGAAAGAAGTTTCACAGAATGCTTCTGTGTAGTTTATATTTGAATATATTCCTTTTTCCACTACTACTCTCTTAGCGCTCCAAATGTCCAGTTGCATTTTCTACAGAAAGAGTGTTCAGATCTGCTCAATCAAACGTATGGTTTAACTCTGTTAGCTGAATGCACAGATCAGAAAGAAGTTTCACAGAATGATTCTGTGTAGTTTATATTTGGAGACATTCCTTTTTCCACTATTACCCTCTTAGCGCTCCGAATCTCCACTTGCATTTTCTACAGAAAGAGTGCTTCAGAACGGCTCAATCAAAACTAAGGTTCAACTCTTTTAGTTGAACAAACAGAACAGAAAGAAGTTTCACACAATTCTTCTGTGTAGTTTTTATTTGTAGACATACTTTTTCTCAATATAGGCCTCTTAGCGCTCAGAATTTCCAATAGCAGTTTCTACAGAAATAGTGTTTCAGAACGGCTCAATCAAAAGTAAGGTTCAACTCTGTTAGTTGAATGCACAGAACAGAAAGAAGTTTCATACAATGCTTCTGTGTAGTTTATATTTGAACATATTCTTTTTTCCACTATTACCCACTTAGTGCTACGAATGTCCAGTTGCATTTTCTACAGACAGAGTGTTTCAAAACTGCTCAATCAAAAGTATGGTTTAACTCTGTTAGCTGAATGCTCAGATCAGAAAGAAGTTTCACAGAATGCTTCTGTGTAGTTTATATTTGAATATATTCCTTTTTCCACTACTACGCTCTTAGCGCTCCAAATGTCCAGTTGCATTTTCTACAGAAAGAGTGTTCAGATCTGCTCAATCAAAAGTATGGTTTAACTCTGTTAGCTGAATGCACAGATCAGAAAGAAGTTTCACCGAATGATTCTGTGTAGTTTTTATTGGAAGACATTCCTTTTTCCACTATTACCCTCTTAGCGCTCCGAATCTCCACTTGCATTTTCTACAAAAAGAGTGTTTCATAACTGCTCAATCAAAAATATGTTTTATCTCGGTTAACTGAATTTACAGATCAGAAATAAGTTTCACAGAATGCATCTGTGTAGTTTTTATTTGAAGATATTCTTTTTCCCAATGTAGGCCTCTTAGCGCTTAGCATGTCCAATTGCAGTTTCTACAGAAAGAGTGTTTCAGAACGGCTCAATAAAAAGTAAGGTTCAACTCTGTTAGTTGAATGCACAGAACAGAAAGTATTTTCACAGAATGCTACTGTGTAGTTTATATTTGAATATATTCCTTTTTCCACTATTACCCTCTTAGCGCTCCGAATGTCCACTTGCATTTTCTACAGAAAGAGTGTTCAGAACTGCGCAATCAAAAGTATGGTTTAACTCTGTTAGCTTAATGAACATATCAGAAATAAGTTTCACACAATTCTTCTGTGTAGTTTTTATTTGAAGATATTATTTTTCCCAATAGAGGCCTCTTAGCGCTCAGAATGTCCAATTGCAGTTTCTACAGAAAGAGTGTTTCAGAAAGGCTCAATCAAAAGTGAGGTTCAACTCTGTTAGTTGAATGCACAGAACAGAAAGAAGTTTCATACAATGCTTCTGTGTAGTTTATATTTGAACATATTCTTTTTTCCACTATTACCCACTTAGCGCTACGAATGTCCAGTTGCATTTTCTACAGACAGAGTATTTCAAAACTGCTCAATCAAAAGTATGGTTTAACTCTGTTAGCTGAATGCTCAGATCAGAAAAAGTTTCACAGAATGCTTCTGTGTAGTTTATATTTGAATATATTCCTTTTTCAACTACTACTCCCTTAGCGCTCCAAATGTCCAGTTGCATTTTCTACAGAAAGAGTGTTCAGATCTGCTCAATCAAAAGTATGGTTTAACTCTGTTAGCTGAATGCACAGATCAGAAAGAAGTTTCACAGAATGATTCTGTGTAGTTTATATTTGGAGACATTCCTTTTTCCACTGTTACCCTCTTAGCGCTCCGAATCTCCACTTGCATTTTCTACAGAAAGAGTGTTTCAGAACGGCTCAATCAAAACTAAGGTTCAACTCTTTTAGTTGAACAAACAGAACAGAAAGAAGTTTCACACAATTCTTCTGTGTAGTTTTTATTTGTAGACATTCTTTTTCCCAATATAGGCCTCTTAGCGCTCAGAATGTCCAATTGCAGTTTCTACAGAAAGAGTGTTTCAGAACGGCTCAATCAAAAGTAAGGTTCAACTCTGTTAGTTGAATGCACAGAACAGAAAGAAGTTTCATACAATGCTTCTGTGTAGTTTATATTTGAACATATTCTTTTTTCCACTATTACCCACTTAGCGCTACGAATGTCCAGTTGCATTTTCTACAGACAGAGTGTTTCAAAACTGCTCAATCAAAAGTATGGTTTAACTCTGTTAGCTGAATGCTCAGATCAGAAAGAAGTTTCACAGAATGCTTCTGTGTAGTTTATATTTGAATATATTCCTTTTTCCACTACTACTCTCTTAGCGCTCCAAATGTCCAGTTGCATTTTCTACAGAAAGAGTGTTCAGATCTGCTCAATCAAACGTATGGTTTAACTCTGTTAGCTGAATGCACAGATCAGAAAGAAGTTTCACAGAATGATTCTGTGTAGTTTATATTTGGAGACATTCCTTTTTCCACTATTACCCTCTTAGCGCTCCGAATCTCCACTTGCATTTTCTACAGAAAGAGTGCTTCAGAACGGCTCAATCAAAACTAAGGTTCAACTCTTTTGGTTGAACAAACAGAACAGAAAGTAGTTTCACACAATTCTTCTGTGTAGTTTTTATTTGTAGACATTCTTTTTCCCAATATAGGCCTCTTAGCGCTCAGAATGTCCAATAGCAGTTTCTACAGAAATAGTGTTTCAGAACGGCTCAATCAAAAGTAAGGTTCAACTCTGTTAGTTGAATGCACAGAACAGAAAGAAGTTTCATACAATGCTTCTGTGTAGTTTATATTTGAACATATTCTTTTTTCCACTATTACCCACTTAGCGCTACGAATGTCCAGTTGCATTTTCTACAGACAGAGTGTTTCAAAACTGCTCAATCAAAAGTATGGTTTAACTCTGTTAGCTGAATGCTCAGATCAGAAAGAAGTTTCACAGAATGCTTCTGTGTAGTTTATATTTGAATATATTCCTTTTTCCACTACTACGCTCTTAGCGCTCCAAATGTCCAGTTGCATTTTCTACAGAAAGAGTGTTCAGATCTGCTCAATCAAAAGTATGGTTTAACTCTGTTAGCTGAATGCACAGATCAGAAAGAAGTTTCACCGAATGATTCTGTGTAGTTTTTATTGGAAGACATTCCTTTTTCCACTATTACCCTCTTAGCGCTCCGAATCTCCACTTGCATTTTCTACAAAAAGAGTGTTTCATAACTGCTCAATCAAAAATATGTTTTATCTCGGTTAACTGAATTTACAGATCAGAAATAAGTTTCACAGAATGCATCTGTGTAGTTTTTATTTGAAGATATTCTTTTTCCCAATGTAGGCCTCTTAGCGCTTAGAATGTCCAATTGCTGTTTCTACAGAAAGAGTGTTTCAGAACGGCTCAATAAAAAGTAAGGTTCAACTCTGTTAGTTGAATGCACAGAACAGAAAGTATTTTCACAGAATGCTACTGTGTAGTTTATATTTGAATATAATCCTTTTTCCACTATTACCCTCTTAGCGCTCCGAATGTCCACTTGCATTTTCTACAGAAAGGGTGTTCAGAACTGCGCAATCAAAAGTATGGTTTAACTCTGTTAGCTTAATGAACATATCAGAAATAAGTTTCACACAATTCTTCTGTGTAGTTTTTATTTGAAGATATTATATTTCCCAATAGAGGCCTCTTAGCGCTCAGAATGTCCAATTGCAGTTTCTACAGAAAGAGTGTTTCAGAACGGCTCAATCAAATGTAAGGTTCAACTCTGTTAGTTGAATGCACAGAACAGAAAGAAGTTTCATACAATGTTTCTGTGTAGTTTATATTTGAACATATTCTTTTTTCCACTATTACCCACTTAGCGCTACGAATGTCCAGTTGCATTTTCTACAGACAGAGTGTTTCAAAACTGCTCAATCAAAAGTATGGTTTAACTCTGTTAGCTGAATGCTCAGATCAGAAAGAAGTTTCACAGAATGCTTCTGAGTAGTTTATATTTGAATATATTCCTTTTTCCACTACTACTCTCTTAGCGCTCCAAATGTCCAGTTGCATTTTCTACAGAAAGAGTGTTCAGATCTGCTCAATCAAAAGTATGGTTTAACTCTGTTAGCTGAATGCACAGATCAGAAAGAAGTTTCACAGAATGATTCTGTGTAGTTTATATTTGGAGACATTCCTTTTTCCACTGTTACCCTCTTAGCGCTCCGAATCTCCACTTGCATTTTCTACAGAAAGAGTGTTTCAGAACGGCTCAATCAAAACTAAGGTTCAACTCTTTTAGTTGAACAAACAGAACAGAAAGATGTTTCACACAATTCTTCTGTGTAGTTTTTATTTGTAGACATTATTTTTCCCAATATAGGCCTCTTAGCGCTCAGAATGTCCAATTGCAGTTTCTACAGAAAGAGTGTTTCAGAACGGCTCAATCAAAAGTAAGGTTCAACTCTGTTAGTTGAATGCACAGAACAGAAAGAAGTTTCATACAATGCTTCTGTGTAGTTTATATTTGAACATATTCTTTTTTCCACTATTACCCACTTAGCGCTACGAATGTCCAGTTGCATTTTCTACAGACAGAGTGTTTCAAAACTGCTCAATCAAAAGTATGGTTTAACTCTGTTAGCTGAATGCTCAGATCAGAAAGAAGTTTCACAGAATGCTTCTGTGTAGTTTATATTTGAATATATTCCTTTTTCCACTACTACGCTCTTAGCGCTCCAAATGTCCAGTTGCATTTTCTACAGAAAGAGTGTTCAGATCTGCTCAATCAAAAGTATGGTTTAACTCTGTTAGCTGAATGCACAGATCAGAAAGAAGTTTCACCGAATGATTCTGTGTAGTTTTTATTGGAAGACATTCCTTTTTCCACTATTACCCTCTTAGCGCTCCGAATCTCCACTTGCATTTTCTACAAAAAGAGTGTTTCATAACTGCTCAATCAAAAATATGTTTTATCTCGGTTAACTGAATTTACAGATCAGAAATAAGTTTCACAGAATGCATCTGTGTAGTTTTTATTTGAAGATATTCTTTTTCCCAATGTAGGCCTCTTAGCGCTTAGCATGTCCAATTGCAGTTTCTACAGAAAGAGTGTTTCAGAACGGCTCAATAAAAAGTAAGGTTCAACTCTGTTAGTTGAATGCACAGAACAGAAAGTATTTTCACAGAATGCTACTGTGTAGTTTATATTTGAATATATTCCTTTTTCCACTATTACCCTCTTAGCGCTCCGAATGTCCACTTGCATTTTCTACAGAAAGAGTGTTCAGAACTGCGCAATCAAAAGTATGGTTTAACTCTGTTAGCTTAATGAACATATCAGAAATAAGTTTCACACAATTCTTCTGTGTAGTTTTTATTTGAAGATATTATTTTTCCCAATAGAGGCCTCTTAGCGCTCAGAATGTCCAATTGCAGTTTCTACAGAAAGAGTGTTTCAGAAAGGCTCAATCAAAAGTGAGGTTCAACTCTGTTAGTTGAATGCACAGAACAGAAAGAAGTTTCATACAATGCTTCTGTGTAGTTTATATTTGAACATATTCTTTTTTCCACTATTACCCACTTAGCGCTACGAATGTCCAGTTGCATTTTCTACAGACAGAGTATTTCAAAACTGCTCAATCAAAAGTATGGTTTAACTCTGTTAGCTGAATGCTCAGATCAGAAAGAAGTTTCACAGAATGCTTCTGTGTAGTTTATATTTGAATATATTCCTTTTTCAACTACTACTCCCTTAGCGCTCCAAATGTCCAGTTGCATTTTCTACAGAAAGAGTGTTCAGATCTGCTCAATCAAAAGTATGGTTTAACTCTGTTAGCTGAATGCACAGATCAGAAAGAAGTTTCACAGAATGATTCTGTGTAGTTTATATTTGGAGACATTCCTTTTTCCACTGTTACCCTCTTAGCGCTCCGAATCTCCACTTGCATTTTCTACAGAAAGAGTGTTTCAGAACGGCTCAATCAAAACTAAGGTTCAACTCTTTTAGTTGAACAAACAGAACAGAAAGAAGTTTCACACAATTCTTCTGTGTAGTTTTTATTTGTAGACATTCTTTTTCCCAATATAGGCCTCTTAGCGCTCAGAATGTCCAATTGCAGTTTCTACAGAAAGAGTGTTTCAGAACGGCTCAATCAAAAGTAAGGTTCAACTCTGTTAGTTGAATGCACAGAACAGAAAGAAGTTTCATACAATGCTTCTGTGTAGTTTATATTTGAACATATTCTTTTTTCCACTATTACCCACTTAGCGCTACGAATGTCCAGTTGCATTTTCTACAGACAGAGTGTTTCAAAACTGCTCAATCAAAAGTATGGTTTAACTCTGTTAGCTGAATGCTCAGATCAGAAAGAAGTTTCACAGAATGCTTCTGTGTAGTTTATATTTGAATATATTCCTTTTTCCACTACTACTCTCTTAGCGCTCCAAATGTCCAGTTGCATTTTCTACAGAAAGAGTGTTCAGATCTGCTCAATCAAACGTATGGTTTAACTCTGTTAGCTGAATGCACAGATCAGAAAGAAGTTTCACAGAATGATTCTGTGTAGTTTATATTTGGAGACATTCCTTTTTCCACTATTACCCTCTTAGCGCTCCGAATCTCCACTTGCATTTTCTACAGAAAGAGTGCTTCAGAACGGCTCAATCAAAACTAAGGTTCAACTCTTTTGGTTGAACAAACAGAACAGAAAGAAGTTTCACACAATTCTTCTGTGTAGTTTTTATTTGTAGACATTCTTTTTCCCAATATAGGCCTCTTAGCGCTCAGAATGTCCAATAGCAGTTTCTACAGAAATAGTGTTTCAGAACGGCTCAATCAAAAGTAAGGTTCAACTCTGTTAGTTGAATGCACAGAACAGAAAGAAGTTTCATACAATGCTTCTGTGTAGTTTATATTTGAACATATTCTTTTTTCCACTATTACCCACTTAGCGCTACGAATGTCCAGTTGCATTTTCTACAGACAGAGTGTTTCAAAACTGCTCAATCAAAAGTATGGTTTAACTCTGTTAGCTGAATGCTCAGATCAGAAAGAAGTTTCACAGAATGCTTCTGTGTAGTTTATATTTGAATATATTCCTTTTTCCACTACTACGCTCTTAGCGCTCCAAATGTCCAGTTGCATTTTCTACAGAAAGAGTGTTCAGATCTGCTCAATCAAAAGTATGGTTTAACTCTGTTAGCTGAATGCACAGATCAGAAAGAAGTTTCACCGAATGATTCTGTGTAGTTTTTATTGGAAGACATTCCTTTTTCCACTATTACCCTCTTAGCGCTCCGAATCTCCACTTGCATTTTCTACAAAAAGAGTGTTTCATAACTGCTCAATCAAAAATATGTTTTATCTCGGTTAACTGAATTTACAGATCAGAAATAAGTTTCACAGAATGCATCTGTGTAGTTTTTATTTGAAGATATTCTTTTTCCCAATGTAGGCCTCTTAGCGCTTAGAATGTCCAATTGCAGTTTCTACAGAAAGAGTGTTTCAGAACGGCTCAATAAAAAGTAAGGTTCAACTCTGTTAGTTGAATGCACAGAACAGAAAGTATTTTCACAGAATGCTACTGTGTAGTTTATATTTGAATATAATCCTTTTTCCACTATTACCCTCTTAGCGCTCCGAATGTCCACTTGCATTTTCTACAGAAAGGGTGTTCAGAACTGCGCAATCAAAAGTATGGTTTAACTCTGTTAGCTTAATGAACATATCAGAAATAAGTTTCACACAATTCTTCTGTGTAGTTTTTATTTGAAGATATTATATTTCCCAATAGAGGCCTCTTAGCGCTCAGAATGTCCAATTGCAGTTTCTACAGAAAGAGTGTTTCAGAACGGCTCAATCAAATGTAAGGTTCAACTCTGTTAGTTGAATGCACAGAACAGAAAGAAGTTTCATACAATGTTTCTGTGTAGTTTATATTTGAACATATTCTTTTTTCCACTATTACCCACTTAGCGCTACGAATGTCCAGTTGCATTTTCTACAGACAGAGTGTTTCAAAACTGCTCAATCAAAAGTATGGTTTAACTCTGTTAGCTGAATGCTCAGATCAGAAAGAAGTTTCACAGAATGCTTCTGAGTAGTTTATATTTGAATATATTCCTTTTTCCACTACTACTCTCTTAGCGCTCCAAATGTCCAGTTGCATTTTCTACAGAAAGAGTGTTCAGATCTGCTCAATCAAAAGTATGGTTTAACTCTGTTAGCTGAATGCACAGATCAGAAAGAAGTTTCACAGAATGATTCTGTGTAGTTTATATTTGGAGACATTCCTTTTTCCACTGTTACCCTCTTAGCGCTCCGAATCTCCACTTGCATTTTCTACAGAAAGAGTGTTTCAGAACGGCTCAATCAAAACTAAGGTTCAACTCTTTTAGTTGAACAAACAGAACAGAAAGATGTTTCACACAATTCTTCTGTGTAGTTTTTATTTGTAGACATTATTTTTCCCAATATAGGCCTCTTAGCGCTCAGAGTGTCCAATTGCAGTTTCTACAGAAAGAGTGTTTCAGAACGGCTCAATCAAAAGTAAGGTTCAACTCTGTTAGTTGAATGCACAGAACAGAAAGAAGTTTCATACAATGCTTCTGTGTAGTTTATATTTGAACATATTCTTTTTTCCACTATTACCCACTTAGCGCTACGAATGTCCAGTTGCATTTTCTACAGACAGAGTGTTTCAAAACTGCTCAATCAAAAGTATGGTTTAACTCTGTTAGCTGAATGCTCAGATCAGAAAGAAGTTTCACAGAATGCTTCTGTGTAGTTTATATTTGAATATATTCCTTTTTCCACTACTACGCTCTTAGCGCTCCAAATGTCCAGTTGCATTTTCTACAGAAAGAGTGTTCAGATCTGCTCAATCAAAAGTATGGTTTAACTCTGTTAGCTGAATGCACAGATCAGAAAGAAGTTTCACCGAATGATTCTGTGTAGTTTTTATTGGAAGACATTCCTTTTTCCACTATTACCCTCTTAGCGCTCCGAATCTCCACTTGCATTTTCTACAAAAAGAGTGTTTCATAACTGCTCAATCAAAAATATGTTTTATCTCGGTTAACTGAATTTACAGATCAGAAATAAGTTTCACAGAATGCATCTGTGTAGTTTTTATTTGAAGATATTCTTTTTCCCAATGTAGGCCTCTTAGCGCTTAGCATGTCCAATTGCTGTTTCTACAGAAAGAGTGTTTCAGAACGGCTCAATAAAAAGTAAGGTTCAACTCTGTTAGTTGAATGCACAGAACAGAAAGTATTTTCACAGAATGCTACTGTGTAGTTTATATTTGAATATATTCCTTTTTCCACTATTACCCTCTTAGCGCTCCGAATGTCCACTTGCATTTTCTACAGAAAGAGTGTTCAGAACTGCGCAATCAAAAGTATGGTTTAACTCTGTTAGCTTAATGAACATATCAGAAATAAGTTTCACACAATTCTTCTGTGTAGTTTTTATTTGAAGATATTATTTTTCCCAATAGAGGCCTCTTAGCGCTCAGAATGTCCAATTGCAGTTTCTACAGAAAGAGTGTTTCAGAAAGGCTCAATCAAAAGTGAGGTTCAACTCTGTTAGTTGAATGCACAGAACAGAAAGAAGTTTCATACAATGCTTCTGTGTAGTTTATATTTGAACATATTCTTTTTTCCACTATTACCCACTTAGCGCTACGAATGTCCAGTTGCATTTTCTACAGACAGAGTATTTCAAAACTGCTCAATCAAAAGTATGGTTTAACTCTGTTAGCTGAATGCTCAGATCAGAAAGAAGTTTCACAGAATGCTTCTGTGTAGTTTATATTTGAATATATTCCTTTTTCAACTACTACTCCCTTAGCGCTCCAAATGTCCAGTTGCATTTTCTACAGAAAGAGTGTTCAGATCTGCTCAATCAAAAGTATGGTTTAACTCTGTTAGCTGAATGCACAGATCAGAAAGAAGTTTCACAGAATGATTCTGTGTAGTTTATATTTGGAGACATTCCTTTTTCCACTGTTACCCTCTTAGCGCTCCGAATCTCCACTTGCATTTTCTACAGAAAGAGTGTTTCAGAACGGCTCAATCAAAACTAAGGTTCAACTCTTTTAGTTGAACAAACAGAACAGAAAGAAGTTTCACACAATTCTTCTGTGTAGTTTTTATTTGTAGACATTCTTTTTCCCAATATAGGCCTCTTAGCGCTCAGAATGTCCAATTGCAGTTTCTACAGAAAGAGTGTTTCAGAACGGCTCAATCAAAAGTAAGGTTCAACTCTGTTAGTTGAATGCACAGAACAGAAAGAAGTTTCATACAATGCTTCTGTGTAGTTTATATTTGAACATATTCTTTTTTCCACTATTACCCACTTAGCGCTACGAATGTCCAGTTGCATTTTCTACAGACAGAGTGTTTCAAAACTGCTCAATCAAAAGTATGGTTTAACTCTGTTAGCTGAATGCTCAGATCAGAAAGAAGTTTCACAGAATGCTTCTGTGTAGTTTATATTTGAATATATTCCTTTTTCCACTACTACTCTCTTAGCGCTCCAAATGTCCAGTTGCATTTTCTACAGAAAGAGTGTTCAGATCTGCTCAATCAAACGTATGGTTTAACTCTGTTAGCTGAATGCACAGATCAGAAAGAAGTTTCACAGAATGATTCTGTGTAGTTTATATTTGGAGACATTCCTTTTTCCACTATTACCCTCTTAGCGCTCCGAATCTCCACTTGCATTTTCTACAGAAAGAGTGCTTCAGAACGGCTCAATCAAAACTAAGGTTCAACTCTTTTAGTTGAACAAACAGAACAGAAAGAAGTTTCACACAATTCTTCTGTGTAGTTTTTATTTGTAGACATTCTTTTTCCCAATATAGGCCTCTTAGCGCTCAGAATGTCCAATAGCAGTTTCTACAGAAATAGTGTTTCAGAACGGCTCAATCAAAAGTAAGGTTCAACTCTGTTAGTTGAATGCACAGAACAGAAAGAAGTTTCATACAATGCTTCTGTGTAGTTTATATTTGAACATATTCTTTTTTCCACTATTACCCACTTAGCGCTACGAATGTCCAGTTGCATTTTCTACAGACAGAGTGTTTCAAAACTGCTCAATCAAAAGTATGGTTTAACTCTGTTAGCTGAATGCTCAGATCAGAAAGAAGTTTCACAGAATGCTTCTGTGTAGTTTATATTTGAATATATTCCTTTTTCCACTACTACGCTCTTAGCGCTCCAAATGTCCAGTTGCATTTTCTACAGAAAGAGTGTTCAGATCTGCTCAATCAAAAGTATGGTTTAACTCTGTTAGCTGAATGCACAGATCAGAAAGAAGTTTCACCGAATGATTCTGTGTAGTTTTTATTGGAAGACATTCCTTTTTCCACTATTACCCTCTTAGCGCTCCGAATCTCCACTTGCATTTTCTACAAAAAGAGTGTTTCATAACTGCTCAATCAAAAATATGTTTTATCTCGGTTAACTGAATTTACAGATCAGAAATAAGTTTCACAGAATGCATCTGTGTAGTTTTTATTTGAAGATATTCTTTTTCCCAATGTAGGCCTCTTAGCGCTTAGAATGTCCAATTGCTGTTTCTACAGAAAGAGTGTTTCAGAACGGCTCAATAAAAAGTAAGGTTCAACTCTGTTAGTTGAATGCACAGAACAGAAAGTATTTTCACAGAATGCTACTGTGTAGTTTATATTTGAATATAATCCTTTTTCCACTATTACCCTCTTAGCGCTCCGAATGTCCACTTGCATTTTCTACAGAAAGGGTGTTCAGAACTGCGCAATCAAAAGTATGGTTTAACTCTGTTAGCTTAATGAACATATCAGAAATAAGTTTCACACAATTCTTCTGTGTAGTTTTTATTTGAAGATATTATATTTCCCAATAGAGGCCTCTTAGCGCTCAGAATGTCCAATTGCAGTTTCTACAGAAAGAGTGTTTCAGAACGGCTCAATCAAATGTAAGGTTCAACTCTGTTAGTTGAATGCACAGAACAGAAAGAAGTTTCATACAATGCTTCTGTGTAGTTTATATTTGAACATATTCTTTTTTCCACTATTACCCACTTAGCGCTACGAATGTCCAGTTGCATTTTCTACAGACAGAGTGTTTCAAAACTGCTCAATCAAAAGTATGGTTTAACTCTGTTAGCTGAATGCTCAGATCAGAAAGAAGTTTCACAGAATGCTTCTGAGTATTTTATATTTGAATATATTCCTTTTTCCACTACTACTCTCTTAGCGCTCCAAATGTCCAGTTGCATTTTCTACAGAAAGAGTGTTCAGATCTGCTCAATCAAAAGTATGGTTTAACTCTGTTAGCTGAATGCACAGATCAGAAAGAAGTTTCACAGAATGATTCTGTGTAGTTTATATTTGGAGACATTCCTTTTTCCACTGTTACCCTCTTAGCGCTCCGAATCTCCACTTGCATTTTCTACAGAAAGAGTGTTTCAGAACGGCTCAATCAAAACTAAGGTTCAACTCTTTTAGTTGAACAAACAGAACAGAAAGATGTTTCACACAATTCTTCTGTGTAGTTTTTATTTGTAGACATTATTTTTCCCAATATAGGCCTCTTAGCGCTCAGAATGTCCAATTGCAGTTTCTACAGAAAGAGTGTTTCAGAACGGCTCAATCAAAAGTAAGGTTCAACTCTGTTAGTTGAATGCACAGAACAGAAAGAAGTTTCATACAATGCTTCTGTGTAGTTTATATTTGAACATATTCTTTTTTCCACTATTACCCACTTAGCGCTACGAATGTCCAGTTGCATTTTCTACAGACAGAGTGTTTCAAAACTGCTCAATCAAAAGTATGGTTTAACTCTGTTAGCTGAATGCTCAGATCAGAAAGAAGTTTCACAGAATGCTTCTGTGTAGTTTATATTTGAATATATTCCTTTTTCCACTACTACGCTCTTAGCGCTCCAAATGTCCAGTTGCATTTTCTACAGAAAGAGTGTTCAGATCTGCTCAATCAAAAGTATGGTTTAACTCTGTTAGCTGAATGCACAGATCAGAAAGAAGTTTCACCGAATGATTCTGTGTAGTTTATATTTGAAGACATTCCTTTTTCCACTATTACCCTCTTAGCGCTCCGAATCTCCACTTGCATTTTCTACAAAAAGAGTGTTTCATAACTGCTCAATCAAAAATATGTTTTATCTCTGTTAACTGAATTTACAGATCAGAAATAAGTTTCACAGAATGCATCTGTGTAGTTTTTATTTGAAGATATTCTTTTTCCCAATGTAGGCCTCTTAGCGCTTAGCATGTCCAATTGCAGTTTCTACAGAAAGAGTGTTTCAGAACGGCTCAATAAAAAGTAAGGTTCAACTCTGTTAGTTGAATGCACAGAACAGAAAGTATTTTCACAGAATGCTACTGTGTAGTTTATATTTGAATATATTCCTTTTTCCACTATTACCCTCTTAGCGCTCCGAATGTCCACTTGCATTTTCTACAGAAAGAGTGTTCAGAATTGCGCAATCAAAAGTATGGTTTAACTCTGTTAGCTTAATGAACATATCAGAAATAAGTTTCACACAATGCTTCTGTGTAGTTTTTATTTGAAGATATTATTTTTCCCAATAGAGTCCTCTTAGCGCTCAGAATGTCCAATTGCAGTTTCTACAGAAAGAGTGTTTCAGAAAGGCTCAATCAAAAGTGAGGTTCAACTCTGTTAGTTGAATGCACAGAACAGAAAGAAGTTTCATACAATGCTTCTGTGTAGTTTATATTTGAACATATTCTTTTTTCCACTATTACCCACTTAGCGCTACGAATGTCCAGTTGCATTTTCTACAGACAGAGTGTTTAAAAACTGCTCAATCAAAAGTATGGTTTAACTCTGTTAGCTGAATGCTCAGATCAGAAAGAAGTTTCACAGAATGCTTCTGTGTAGTTTATATTTGAATATATTCCTTTTTCCACTACTACTCTCTTAGCGCTCCAAATGTCCAGTTGCATTTTCTACAGAAAGAGTGTTCAGATCTGCTCAATCAAACGTATGGTTTAACTCTGTTAGCTGAATGCACAGATCAGAAAGAAGTTTCACCGAATGATTCTGTGTAGTTTTTATTGGAAGACATTCCTTTTTCCACTATTACCCTCTTAGCGCTCCGAATCTCCACTTGCATTTTCTACAAAAAGAGTGTTTCATAACTGCTCAATCAAAAATATGTTTTATCTCGGTTAACTGAATTTACAGATCAGAAATAAGTTTCACAGAATGCATCTGTGTAGTTTTTATTTGAAGATATTCTTTTTCCCAATGTAGGCCTCTTAGCGCTTAGCATGTCCAATTGCTGTTTCTACAGAAAGAGTGTTTCAGAACGGCTCAATAAAAAGTAAGGTTCAACTCTGTTAGTTGAATGCACAGAACAGAAAGTATTTTCACAGAATGCTACTGTGTAGTTTATATTTGAATATAATCCTTTTTCCACTATTACCCTCTTAGCGCTCCGAATGTCCACTTGCATTTTCTACAGAAAGGGTGTTCAGAACTGCGCAATCAAAAGTATGGTTTAACTCTGTTAGCTTAATGAACATATCAGAAATAAGTTTCACACAATTCTTCTGTGTAGTTTTTATTTGAAGATATTATATTTCCCAATAGAGGCCTCTTAGCGCTCAGAATGTCCAATTGCAGTTTCTACAGAAAGAGTGTTTCAGAACGGCTCAATCAAATGTAAGGTTCAACTCTGTTAGTTGAATGCACAGAACAGAAAGAAGTTTCATACAATGCTTCTGTGTAGTTTATATTTGAACATATTCTTTTTTCCACTATTACCCACTTAGCGCTACGAATGTCCAGTTGCATTTTCTACAGACAGAGTGTTTCAAAACTGCTCAATCAAAAGTATGGTTTAACTCTGTTAGCTGAATGCTCAGATCAGAAAGAAGTTTCACAGAATGCTTCTGAGTAGTTTATATTTGAATATATTCCTTTTTCCACTATTACTCTCTTAGCGCTCCAAATGTCCAGTTGCATTTTCTACAGAAAGAGTGTTCAGATCTGCTCAATCAAAAGTATGGTTTAACTCTGTTAGCTGAGTGCACAGATCAGAAAGAAGTTTCACAGAATGATTCTGTGTAGTTTATATTTGGAGACATTCCTTTTTCCACTGTTACCCTCTTAGCGCTCCGAATCTCCATTTGCATTTTCTACAGAAAGAGTGTTTCAGAACGGCTCAATCAAAACTAAGGTTCAACTCTTTTAGTTGAACAAACAGAACAGAAAGTTGTTTCACACAATTCTTCTGTGTAGTTTTTATTTGTAGACATTATTTTTCCCAATATAGGCCTCTTAGCGCTCAGAATGTCCAATTGCAGTTTCTACAGAAAGAGTGTTTCAGAACGGCTCAATCAAAAGTAAGGTTCAACTCTGTTAGTTGAATGCACAGAACAGAAAGAAGTTTCATACAATGCTTCTGTGTAGTTTATATTTGAACATATTCTTTTTTCCACTATTACCCACTTAGCGCTACGAATGTCCAGTTGCATTTTCTACAGACAGAGTGTTTCAAAACTGCTCAATCAAAAGTATGGTTTAACTCTGTTAGCTGAATGCTCAGATCAGAAAGAAGTTTCACAGAATGCTTCTGTGTAGTTTATATTTGAATATATTCCTTTTTCCACTACTACGCTCTTAGCGCTCCAAATGTCCAGTTGCATTTTCTACAGAAAGAGTGTTCAGATCTGCTCAATCAAAAGTATGGTTTAACTCTGTTAGCTGAATGCACAGATCAGAAAGAAGTTTCACAAAATGATTCTGTGTAGTTTATATTTGGAGACATTCCTTTTTCCACTGTTACCCTCTTAGCGCTCCGAATCTCCACTTGCATTTTCTACAGAAAGAGTGTTTCAGAACGGCTCAATCAAAACTAAGGTTCAACTCTTTTAGTTGAACAAACAGAACAGAAAGATGTTTCACACAATTCTTCTGTGTAGTTTTTATTTGTAGACATTCTTTTTCCCAATATAGGCCTCTTAGCGCTCAGAATGTCCAATTGCAGTTTCTACAGAAAGAGTGTTTCAGAACGGCTCAATCAAAAGTAAGGTTCAACTCTGTTAGTTGAATGCACAGAACAGAAAGAAGTTTCATACAATGCTTCTGTGTAGTTTATATTTGAACATATTCTTTTTTCCACTATTACCCACTTAGCGCTACGAATGTCCAGTTGCATTTTCTACAGACAGAGGGTTTCAAAACTGCTCAATCAAAAGTATGGTTTAACTCTGTTAGCTGAATGCTCAGATCAGAAAGAAGTTTCACAGAATGCTTCTGTGTAGTTTATATTTGAATATATTCCTTTTTCCACTACTACGCTCTTAGCGCTCCAAATGTCCAGTTGCATTTTCTACAGAAAGAGTGTTCAGATCTGCTCAATCAAAAGTATGGTTTAACTCTGTTAGCTGAATGCACAGATCAGAAAGAAGTTTCACCGAATGATTCTGTGTAGTTTTTATTGGAAGACATTCCTTTTTCCACTATTACCCTCTTAGCGCTCCGAATCTCCACTTGCATTTTCTACAAAAAGAGTGTTTCATAACTGCTCAATCAAAAATATGTTTTATCTCGGTTAACTGAATTTACAGATCAGAAATAAGTTTCACAGAATGCATCTGTGTAGTTTTTATTTGAAGATATTCTTTTTCCCAATGTAGGCCTCTTAGCGCTTAGCATGTCCAATTGCTGTTTCTACAGAAAGAGTGTTTCAGAACGGCTCAATAAAAAGTAAGGTTCAACTCTGTTAGTTGAATGCACAGAAAAGAAAGTATTTTCACAGAATGCTACTGTGTAGTTTATATTTGAATATATTCCTTTTTCCACTATTACCCTCTTAGCGCTCCGAATGTCCACTTGCATTTTCTACAGAAAGAGTGTTCAGAACTGCGCAATCAAAAGTATGGTTTAACTCTGTTAGCTTAATGAACATATCAGAAATAAGTTTCACACAATTCTTCTGTGTAGTTTTTATTTGAAGATATTATTTTTCCCAATAGATGCCTCTTAGCGCTCAGAATGTCCAATTGCAGTTTCTACAGAAAGAGTGTTTCAGAAAGGCTCAATCAAAAGTGAGGTTCAACTCTGTTAGTTGAATGCACAGAACAGAAAGAAGTTTCATACAATGCTTCTGTGTAGTTTATATTTGAACATATTCTTTTTTCCACTATTACCCACTTAGCGCTACGAATGTCCAGTTGCATTTTCTACAGACAGAGTATTTCAAAACTGCTCAATCAAAAGTATGGTTTAACTCTGTTAGCTGAATGCTCAGATCAGAAAGAAGTTTCACAGAATGCTTCTGTGTAGTTTATATTTGAATATATTCCTTTTTCAACTACTACTCCCTTAGCGCTCCAAATGTCCAGTTGCATTTTCTACAGAAAGAGTGTTCAGATCTGCTCAATCAAAAGTATGGTTTAACTCTGTTAGCTGAATGCACAGATCAGAAAGAAGTTTCACAGAATGATTCTGTGTAGTTTATATTTGGAGACATTCCTTTTTCCACTGTTACCCTCTTAGCGCTCCGAATCTCCACTTGCATTTTCTACAGAAAGAGTGTTTCAGAACGGCTCAATCAAAACTAAGGTTCAACTCTTTTAGTTGAACAAACAGAACAGAAAGAAGTTTCACACAATTCTTCTGTGTAGTTTTTATTTGTAGACATTCTTTTTCCCAATATAGGCCTCTTAGCGCTCAGAATGTCCAATTGCAGTTTCTACAGAAAGAGTGTTTCAGAACGGCTCAATCAAAAGTAAGGTTCAACTCTGTTAGTTGAATGCACAGAACAGAAAGAAGTTTCATACAATGCTTCTGTGTAGTTTATATTTGAACATATTCTTTTTTCCACTATTACCCACTTAGCGCTACGAATGTCCAGTTGCATTTTCTACAGACAGAGTGTTTCAAAACTGCTCAATCAAAAGTATGGTTTAACTCTGTTAGCTGAATGCTCAGATCAGAAAGAAGTTTCACAGAATGCTTCTGTGTAGTTTATATTTGAATATATTCCTTTTTCCACTACTACTCTCTTAGCGCTCCAAATGTCCAGTTGCATTTTCTACAGAAAGAGTGTTCAGATCTGCTCAATCAAACGTATGGTTTAACTCTGTTAGCTGAATGCACAGATCAGAAAGAAGTTTCACAGAATGATTCTGTGTAGTTTATATTTGGAGACATTCCTTTTTCCACTATTACCCTCTTAGCGCTCCGAATCTCCACTTGCATTTTCTACAGAAAGAGTGCTTCAGAACGGCTCAATCAAAACTAAGGTTCAACTCTTTTAGTTGAACAAACAGAACAGAAAGAAGTTTCACACAATTCTTCTGTGTAGTTTTTATTTGTAGACATTCTTTTTCCCAATATAGGCCTCTTAGCGCTCAGAATGTCCAATAGCAGTTTCTACAGAAATAGTGTTTCAGAACGGCTCAATCAAAAGTAAGGTTCAACTCTGTTAGTTGAATGCACAGAACAGAAAGAAGTTTCATACAATGCTTCTGTGTAGTTTATATTTGAACATATTCTTTTTTCCACTATTACCCACTTAGCGCTACGAATGTCCAGTTGCATTTTCTACAGACAGAGTGTTTCAAAACTGCTCAATCAAAAGTATGGTTTAACTCTGTTAGCTGAATGCTCAGATCAGAAAGAAGTTTCACAGAATGCTTCTGTGTAGTTTATATTTGAATATATTCCTTTTTCCACTACTACGCTCTTAGCGCTCCAAATGTCCAGTTGCATTTTCTACAGAAAGAGTGTTCAGATCTGCTCAATCAAAAGTATGGTTTAACTCTGTTAGCTGAATGCACAGATCAGAAAGAAGTTTCACCGAATGATTCTGTGTAGTTTTTATTGGAAGACATTCCTTTTTCCACTATTACCCTCTTAGCGCTCCGAATCTCCACTTGCATTTTCTACAAAAAGAGTGTTTCATAACTGCTCAATCAAAAATATGTTTTATCTCGGTTAACTGAATTTACAGATCAGAAATAAGTTTCACAGAATGCATCTGTGTAGTTTTTATTTGAAGATATTCTTTTTCCCAATGTAGGCCTCTTAGCGCTTAGAATGTCCAATTGCTGTTTCTACAGAAAGAGTGTTTCAGAACGGCTCAATAAAAAGTAAGGTTCAACTCTGTTAGTTGAATGCACAGAACAGAAAGTATTTTCACAGAATGCTACTGTGTAGTTTATATTTGAATATAATCCTTTTTCCACTATTACCCTCTTAGCGCTCCGAATGTCCACTTGCATTTTCTACAGAAAGGGTGTTCAGAACTGCGCAATCAAAAGTATGGTTTAACTCTGTTAGCTTAATGAACATATCAGAAATAAGTTTCACACAATTCTTCTGTGTAGTTTTTATTTGAAGATATTATATTTCCCAATAGAGGCCTCTTAGCGCTCAGAATGTCCAATTGCAGTTTCTACAGAAAGAGTGTTTCAGAACGGCTCAATCAAATGTAAGGTTCAACTCTGTTAGTTGAATGCACAGAACAGAAAGAAGTTTCATACAATGCTTCTGTGTAGTTTATATTTGAACATATTCTTTTTTCCACTATTACCCACTTAGCGCTACGAATGTCCAGTTGCATTTTCTACAGACAGAGTGTTTCAAAACTGCTCAATCAAAAGTATGGTTTAACTCTGTTAGCTGAATGCTCAGATCAGAAAGAAGTTTCACAGAATGCTTCTGAGTAGTTTATATTTGAATATATTCCTTTTTCCACTACTACTCTCTTAGCGCTCCAAATGTCCAGTTGCATTTTCTACAGAAAGAGTGTTCAGATCTGCTCAATGAAAAGTATGGTTTAACTCTGTTAGCTGAATGCACAGATCAGAAAGAAGTTTCACAGAATGATTCTGTGTAGTTTATATTTGGAGACATTCCTTTTTCCACTGTTACCCTCTTAGCGCTCCGAATCTCCACTTGCATTTTCTACAGAAAGAGTGTTTCAGAACGGCTCAATCAAAACTAAGGTTCAACTCTTTTAGTTGAACAAACAGAACAGAAAGATGTTTCACACAATTCTTCTGTGTAGTTTTTATTTGTAGACATTATTTTTCCCAATATAGGCCTCTTAGCGCTCAGAATGTCCAATTGCAGTTTCTACAGAAAGAGTGTTTCAGAACGGCTCAATCAAAAGTAAGGTTCAACTCTGTTAGTTGAATGCACAGAACAGAAAGAAGTTTCATACAATGCTTCTGTGTAGTTTATATTTGAACATATTCTTTTTTCCACTATTACCCACTTAGCGCTACGAATGTCCAGTTGCATTTTCTACAGACAGAGTGTTTCAAAACTGCTCAATCAAAAGTATGGTTTAACTCTGTTAGCTGAATGCTCAGATCAGAAAGAAGTTTCACAGAATGCTTCTGTGTAGTTTATATTTGAATATATTCCTTTATCCACTACTACGCTCTTAGCGCTCCAAATGTCCAGTTGCATTTTCTACAGAAAGAGTGTTCAGATCTGCTCAATCAAAAGTATGGTTTAACTCTGTTAGCTGAATGCACAGATCAGAAAGAAGTTTCACCGAATGATTCTGTGTAGTTTATATTTGAAGACATTCCTTTTTCCACTATTACCCTCTTAGCGCTCCGAATCTCCACTTGCATTTTCTACAAAAAGAGTGTTTCATAACTGCTCAATCAAAAATATGTTTTATCTCTGTTAACTGAATTTACAGATCAGAAATAAGTTTCACAGAATGCATCTGTGTAGTTTTTATTTGAAGATATTCTTTTTCCCAATGTAGGCCTCTTAGCGCTTAGCATGTCCAATTGCAGTTTCTACAGAAAGAGTGTTTCAGAACGGCTCAATAAAAAGTAAGGTTCAACTCTGTTAGTTGAATGCACAGAACAGAAAGTATTTTCACAGAATGCTACTGTGTAGTTTATATTTGAATATATTCCTTTTTCCACTATTACCCTCTTAGCGCTCCGAATGTCCACTTGCATTTTCTACAGAAAGAGTGTTCAGAATTGCGCAATCAAAAGTATGGTTTAACTCTGTTAGCTTAATGAACATATCAGAAATAAGTTTCACACAATGCTTCTGTGTAGTTTTTATTTGAAGATATTATTTTTCCCAATAGAGTCCTCTTAGCGCTCAGAATGTCCAATTGCAGTTTCTACAGAAAGAGTGTTTCAGAAAGGCTCAATCAAAAGTGAGGTTCAACTCTGTTAGTTGAATGCACAGAACAGAAAGAAGTTTCATACAATGCTTCTGTGTAGTTTATATTTGAACATATTCTTTTTTCCACTATTACCCACTTAGCGCTACGAATGTCCAGTTGCATTTTCTACAGACAGAGTGTTTAAAAACTGCTCAATCAAAAGTATGGTTTAACTCTGTTAGCTGAATGCTCAGATCAGAAAGAAGTTTCACAGAATGCTTCTGTGTAGTTTATATTTGAATATATTCCTTTTTCCACTACTACTCTCTTAGCGCTCCAAATGTCCAGTTGCATTTTCTACAGAAAGAGTGTTCAGATCTGCTCAATCAAACGTATGGTTTAACTCTGTTAGCTGAATGCACAGATCAGAAAGAAGTTTCACCGAATGATTCTGTGTAGTTTTTATTGGAAGACATTCCTTTTTCCACTATTACCCTCTTAGCGCTCCGAATCTCCACTTGCATTTTCTACAAAAAGAGTGTTTCATAACTGCTCAATCAAAAATATGTTTTATCTCGGTTAACTGAATTTACAGATCAGAAATAAGTTTCACAGAATGCATCTGTGTAGTTTTTATTTGAAGATATTCTTTTTCCCAATGTAGGCCTCTTAGCGCTTAGCATGTCCAATTGCTGTTTCTACAGAAAGAGTGTTTCAGAACGGCTCAATAAAAAGTAAGGTTCAACTCTGTTAGTTGAATGCACAGAACAGAAAGTATTTTCACAGAATGCTACTGTGTAGTTTATATTTGAATATAATCCTTTTTCCACTATTACCCTCTTAGCGCTCCGAATGTCCACTTGCATTTTCTACAGAAAGGGTTTTCAGAACTGCGCAATCAAAAGTATGGTTTAACTCTGTTAGCTTAATGAACATATCAGAAATAAGTTTCACACAATTCTTCTGTGTAGTTTTTATTTGAAGATATTATATTTCCCAATAGAGGCCTCTTAGCGCTCAGAATGTCCAATTGCAGTTTCTACAGAAAGAGTGTTTCAGAACGGCTCAATCAAATGTAAGGTTCAACTCTGTTAGTTGAATGCACAGAACAGAAAGAAGTTTCATACAATGCTTCTGTGTAGTTTATATTTGAACATATTCTTTTTTCCACTATTACCCACTTAGCGCTACGAATGTCCAGTTGCATTTTCTACAGACAGCGTGTTTCAAAACTGCTCAATCAAAAGTATGGTTTAACTCTGTTAGCTGAATGCTCAGATCAGAAAGAAGTTTCACAGAATGCTTCTGAGTAGTTTATATTTGAATATATTCCTTTTTCCACTATTACTCTCTTAGCGCTCCAAATGTCCAGTTGCATTTTCTACAGAAAGAGTGTTCAGATCTGCTCAATCAAAAGTATGGTTTAACTCTGTTAGCTGAGTGCACAGATCAGAAAGAAGTTTCACAGAATGATTCTGTGTAGTTTATATTTGGAGACATTCCTTTTTCCACTGTTACCCTCTTAGCGCTCCGAATCTCCATTTGCATTTTCTACAGAAAGAGTGTTTCAGAACGGCTCAATCAAAACTAAGGTTCAACTCTTTTAGTTGAACAAACAGAACAGAAAGTTGTTTCACACAATTCTTCTGTGTAGTTTTTATTTGTAGACATTATTTTTCCCAATATAGGCCTCTTAGCGCTCAGAATGTCCAATTGCAGTTTCTACAGAAAGAGTGTTTCAGAACGGCTCAATCAAAAGTAAGGTTCAACTCTGTTAGTTGAATGCACAGAACAGAAAGAAGTTTCATACAATGCTTCTGTGTAGTTTATATTTGAACATATTCTTTTTTCCACTATTACCCACTTAGCGCTACGAATGTCCAGTTGCATTTTCTACAGACAGAGTGTTTCAAAACTGCTCAATCAAAAGTATGGTTTAACTCTGTTAGCTGAATGCTCAGATCAGAAAGAAGTTTCACAGAATGCTTCTGTGTAGTTTATATTTGAATATATTCCTTTTTCCACTACTACGCTCTTAGCGCTCCAAATGTCCAGTTGCATTTTCTACAGAAAGAGTGTTCAGATCTGCTCAATCAAAAGTATGGTTTAACTCTGTTAGCTGAATGCACAGATCAGAAAGAAGTTTCACAAAATGATTCTGTGTAGTTTATATTTGGAGACATTCCTTTTTCCACTATTACCCTCTTAGCGCTCCGAATCTCCACTTGCATTTTCTACAGAAAGAGTGTTTCAGAACGGCTCAATCAAAACTAAGGTTCAACTCTTTTAGTTGAACAAACAGAACAGAAAGAAGTTTCACACAATTCTTCTGTGTAGTTTTTATTTGTAGACATTCTTTTTCCCAATATAGGCCTCCTAGCGCTCAGAATGTCCAATTGCAGTTTCTACAGAAAGAGTGTTTCAGAACGGCTCAATCAAAAGTAAGGTTCAACTCTGTTAGTTGAATGCACAGAACAGAAAGAAGTTTCATACAATGCTTCTGTGTAGTTTATATTTGAACATATTCTTTTTTCCACTATTACCCACTTAGCGCTACGAATGTCCAGTTGCATTTTCTACAGACAGAGTGTTTCAAAACTGCTCAATCAAAAGTATGGTTTAACTCTGTTAGCTGAATGCTCAGATCAGAAAGAAGTTTCACAGAATGCTTCTGTGTAGTTTATATTTGAATATATTCTTTTTCCACTACTACGATCTTAGCGCTCCAAATGTCCAGTTGCATTTTCTACAGAAAGAGTGTTCAGATCTGCTCAATCAAAAGTATGGTTTAACTCTGTTAGCTGAATGCACAGATCAGAAGGAATTTTCACCGAATGATTCTGTGTAGTTTATATTTGAAGACATTCCTTTTTCCACTATTACCCTCTTAGCGCTCCGAATCTCCACTTGCATTTTCTACAAAAAGAGTGTTTCATAACTGCTCAATCAAAAATATGTTTTATCTCTGTTAACTGAATTTACAGATCAGAAATAAGTTTCACAGAATGCATCTGTGTAGTTTTTATTTGAAGATATTCTTTTTCCCAATGTAGGCCTCTTAGCGCTTAGCATGTCCAATTGCAGTTTCTACAGAAAGAGTGTTTCAGAACGGCTCAATCAAAAGTAAGGTTCAACTCTGTTAGTTGAATGCACAGAACAGAAAGAGTTTTCACAGAATGCTACTGTGTAGTTTATATTTGAATATATTCCTTTTTCCACTATTACCCTCTTAGCGCTCCGAATGTCCACTTGCATTTTCTACAGAAAGAGTGTTCAGAACTGCGCAATCAAAAGTATGTTTTAACTCTGTTAGCTTAATGAACATATCAGAAATAAGTTTCACACAATGCTTCTGTGTAGTTTTTATTTGAAGATATTATTTTTCCCAATATAGGCTTCTTAGCGCTCAGAATGTCCAATTGCAGTTTCTACAGAAAGAGTTTTTCAGAAAGGCTCAATAAAATGTAAGGTTCAACTCTGTTACTTGAATGCACAGAACAGAAAGATGTTTCATAGAATGCTTCTGTGTAGTTTATATTTGAACATATTCTTTTTTCCACTATTACCCACTTAGCGCTACGAATGTCCAGTTGCATTTTATACAGACAGAGTGTTTCAAAACTGCTCAATCAAAAGTATGGTTTAACTCTGTTAGCTGAATGCTCAGATCAGAAAGAAGTTTCACAGAATGCTTCTGTGTAGTTTATATTTGAATATATTCCTTTTTCCACTACTACTCTCTTAGCGCTCGAAATGTCCAGTTGCATTTTCTACAGAAAGAGTGTTCAGATCTGCTCAATCAAAAGTATGGTTTAACTCTGTTAGCTGAATGCACAGATCAGAAAGAAGTTTCACAGAATGATTCTGTGTAGTTTATATTTGGAGACATTCCTTTTTCCATTACCCTCTTAGCGCTCCGAATCTCCACTTGCATTTTCTACAGAAAGAATGTTTCAGAACGGCTCAATCAAAACTGAGGTTCAACTCTTTTAGTTGAACAAACAGAACAGAAAGAAGTTTCACACAATTCTTCTGTGTAGTTTTTATTTGTATACATTCTTTTTCCCAATATAGGCCTCCTAGCGCTCAGAATGTCCAATTGCAGTTTCTACAGAAAGAGTGTTTCAGAACGGCTCAATCAAAAGTAAGGTTCAACTCTGTTAGTTGAATGCACAGAACAGAAAGAAGTTTCATACAATGCTTCTGTGTAGTTTATATTTGAACATATTCTTTTTTCCACTATTACCCACTTAGCGCTACGAATGTCCAGTTGCATTTTCTACAGACAGAGTGTTTCAAAACTGCTCAATCAAAAGTATGGTTTAACTCTGTTAGCTGAATGCTCAGATCAGAATTAAGTTTCACAGAATGCTTTTGTGTAGTTTATATTTGAATATATTCCTTTTTCCACTACTACGCTCTTAGCGCTCCAAATGTCCAGTTGCATTTTCTACAGAAAGAGTGTTCAGATCTGCTCAATCAAAAGTATGGTTTAACTCTGTTAGCTGAATGCACAGATCAGAAAGAAGTTTCACCGAATGATTCTGTGTAGTTTATATTTGAAGACATTCCTTTTTCCACTATTACCCTCTTAGCGCTCCGAATCTCCACTTGCATTTTCTACAAAAAGAGTGTTTCATATCTGCTCAATCAAAAATATGTTTTATCTCTGTTAACTGAATTTACAGATCAGAAATAAGTTTCACAGAATGCATCTGTGTAGTTTTAATTTGAAGATATTATTTTTCCCAATGTAGGCCTCTTAGCGCTTAGCATGTCCAATTGCAGTTTCTACAGAAAGAGTGTTTCAGAACGGCTCAATCAAAAGTAAGGTTCAACTCTGTTAGTTGAATGCACAGAACAGAAAGAATTTTCACAGAATGCTACTGTGTAGTTTATATTTGAATATATTCCTTTTTCCACTATTACCCTCTTAGCGCTCCGAATGTCCACTTGCATTTTCTACAGAAAGAGTGTTCAGAACTGCACAATCAAAAGTATGTTTTAACTCTGTTAGCTTAATGAACATATCAGAAATAAGTTTCACACAATGCTTCTGTGTAGTTTTTATTTGAAGATATTATTTTTCCCAATATAGGCCTCTTAGTGCTCAGAATGTCCAATTGCAGTTTCTACAGAAAGAGTGTTTCAGAAAGGCTCAATCAAATGTAAGGTTCAACTCTGTTAGTTGAATGCACAGAACAGAAAGAAGTTTCATAGAATGCTTCTGTGTAGTTTATATTTGAACATATTCTTTTTCCACTATTACCCACTTAGCGCTACGAATGTCCAGTTGCATTTTCTACAGACAGAGTGTTTCAAAACTGCGCAATCAAAAGTATGGTTTATCTCTGTTAGCTGAATGCTCAGATCAGAAAGAAGTTTCACAGAATGCTTCTGTGTAGTTTATATTTGAATATATTCCTTTTTCCACTACTACTCTCTTAGCGCTCGAAATGTCCAGTTGCATTTTCTACAGAAAGAGTGTTCAGATCTGCTCAATCAAAAGTATGGTTTAACTCTGTTAGCTGAATGCACAGATCAGAAAGAAGTTTCACAAAATGATTCTGTGTAGTTTATATTTGGAGACATTCCTTTTTCCACTATTACCCTCTTAGCGCTCCGAATCTCCACTTGCATTTTCTACAAAAAGAGTGTTTCATAACTGCTCAATCAAAAATATGTTTTATCTCTGTTAACTGAATTTACAGATCAGAAATAAGTTTCACAGAATGCATCTGTGTAGTTTTTATTTGAAGATATTCTTTTTCCCAATGTAGGCCTCTTAGCGCTTAGCATGTCCAATTGCAGTTTCTACAGAAAGAGTGTTTCAGAACAGCTCAATCAAAAGTAAGGTTCAACTCTGTTAGTTGAATGCACAGAACAGAAAGTATTTTCACAGAATGCTACTGTGTAGTTTATATTTGAATATATTCCTTTTTCCACTATTACCCTCTTAGCGCTCCGAATGTCCACTTGCATTTTCTACAGAAAGAGTGTTCAGAACTGCGCAATCAAAAGTATGGTTTAACTCTGTTAGCTTAATGAACATATCAGAAATAAGTTTCACACAATGCTTCTGTGTAGTTTTTATTTGAAGATATTATTTTTCCCAATATAGGCCTCTTAGCGCTCAGAATGTCCAATTGCAGTTTCTACAGAAAGAGTGTTTCAGAAAGGCTCAATCAAATGTAAGGTTCAACTCTGTTAGTTGAATGCACAGAACAGAAAGAAGTTTCATAGAATGCTTCTGTGTAGTTTATATTTGAACATATTCTTTTTTCCACTATTACCCACTTAGCGCTACGAATGTCCATTTGCATTTTCTACAGACAGAGTGTTTCAAAACTGCTCAATCAAAAGTATGGTTTAACTCTGTTAGCTGAATGCTCAGATCAGAAAGAAGTTTCACAGAATTCTTCTGTGTAGTTTATATTTGAATATATTACTTTTTCCACTACTACTCTCTTAGCGCTCGAAATGTCCAGTTGCATTTTCTACAGAAAGAGTGTTCAGATCTGCTCAATCAAAAGTATGGTTTAACTCTGTTAGCTGAATGCACAGATCAGAAAGAAGTTTCACAAAATGATTCTGTGTAGTTTATATTTGGAGACATTCCTTTTTCCACTATTACCCTCTTAGCGCTCCGAATCTCCACTTGCATTTTCTACAGAAAGAGTGTTTCAGAACGGCTCAATCAAAACTAAGGTTCAACTCTTTTAGTTGAACAAACAGAACAGAAAGAAGTTTCACACAATTCTTCTGTGTAGTTTTTATTTGTAGACATTCTTTTTCCCAATATAGGCCTCCTAGCGCTCAGAATGTCCAATTGCAGTTTCTACAGAAAGAGTGTTTCAGAACGGCTCAATCAAAAGTAAGGTTCAACTCTGTTAGTTGAATGCACAGAACAGAAAGAAGTTTCATACAATGCTTCTGTGTAGTTTATATTTGAACATATTCTTTTTTCCACTATTACCCACTTAGCGCTACGAATGTCCAGTTGCATTTTCTACAGACAGAGTGTTTCAAAACTGCTCAATAAAAAGTATGGTTTAACTCTGTTAGCTGAATGCTCAGATCAGAAAGAAGTTTCACAGAATGCTTCTGTGTAGTTTATATTTGAATATATTCCTTTTTCCACTACTAAGATCTTAGCGCTCCAAATGTCCAGTTGCATTTTCTACAGAAAGAGTGTTCAGATCTGCTCAATCAAAAGTATGGTTTAACTCTGTTAGCTGAATGCACAGATCAGAAGGAATTTTCACCGAATGATTCTGTGTAGTTTATATTTGAAGACATTCCTTTTTCCACTATTACCCTCTTAGCGCTCCGAATCTCCACTTGCATTTTCTACAAAAAGAGTGTTTCATAACTGCTCAATCAAAAATATGTTTTATCTCTGTTAACTGAATTTACAGATCAGAAATAAGTTTCACAGAATGCATCTGTGTAGTTTTTATTTGAAGATATTCTTTTTCCCAATGTAGGCCTCTTAGCGCTTAGCATGTCCAATTGCAGTTTCTACAGAAAGAGAGTTTCAGAACGGCTCAATCAAAAGTAAGGTTCAACTCTGTTAGTTGAATGCACAGAACAGACAGTATTTTCACAGAATGCTACTGTGTAGTTTATATTTGAATATATTCCTTTTTCCACTATTACCCTCTTAGCGCTCCGAATGTCCACTTGCATTTTCTACAGAAAGAGTGTTCAGATCTGCGCAATCAAAAGTATGGTTTAACTCTGATAGCTTAATGAACATATCAGAAATAAGTTTCACACAATGCTTCTGTGTAGTTTTTATTTGAAGATATTATTTTTCCCAATATAGGCCTCTTAGCGCTCAGAATGTCCAATTGCAGTTTCTACAGAAAGAGTGTTTCAGAAAGGCTCAATCAAATGTAAGGTTCAACTCTGTTAGTTGAATGCACAGAACAGAAAGAAGTTTCATAGAATGCTTCTGTGTAGTTTATATTTGAACATATTCTTTTTTCCACTATTACCCACTTAGCGCTACGAATGTCCAGTTGCATTTTCTACAGACAGAGTGTTTCAAAACTGCTCAATCAAAAGTATGGTTTAACTCTGTTAGCTGAATGCTCAGATCAGAAAGAAGTTTCACAGAATGCTTCTGTGTAGTTTATATTTGAATATATTACTTTTTCCACTACTACTCTCTTAGCGCTCGAAATGTCCAGTTGCATTTTCTACAGAAAGAGTGTTCAGATCTGCTCAATCAAAAGTATGGTTTAACTCTGTTAGCTGAATGCACAGATCAGAAAGAAGTTTCACAAAATGATTCTGTGTAGTTTATATTTGGAGACATTCCTTTTTCCACTATTACCCTCTTAGCGCTCCGAATCTCCACTTGCATTTTCTACAGAAAGAGTGTTTCAGAACGGCTCAATCAAAACTAAGGTTCAACTCTTTTAGTTGAACAAACAGAACAGAAAGAAGTTTCACACAATTCTTCTGTGTAGTTTTTATTTGTAGACATTCTTTTTCCCAATATAGGCCTCCTAGCGCTCAGAATGTCCAATTGCAGTTTCTACAGAAAGAGTGTTTCAGAACGGCTCAATCAAAAGTAAGGTTCAACTCTGTTAGTTGAATGCACAGAACAGAAAGAAGTTTCATACAATGCTTCTGTGTAGTTTATATTTGAACATATTCTTTTTTCCACTATTACCCACTTAGCGCTACGAATGTCCAGTTGCATTTTCTACAGACAGAGTGTTTCAAAACTGCTCAATAAAAAGTATGGTTTAACTCTGTTAGCTGAATGCTCAGATCAGAAAGAAGTTTCACAGAATGCTTCTGTGTAGTTTATATTTGAATATATTCCTTTTTCCACTACTAAGATCTTAGCGCTCCAAATGTCCAGTTGCATTTTCTACAGAAAGAGTGTTCAGATCTGCTCAATCAAAAGTATGGTTTAACTCTGTTAGCTGAATGCACAGATCAGAAGGAATTTTCACCGAATGATTCTGTGTAGTTTATATTTGAAGACATTCCTTTTTCCACTATTACCCTCTTAGCGCTCCGAATCTCCACTTGCATTTTCTTCAAAAAGAGTGTTTCATAACTGCTCAATCAAAAATATGTTTTATCTCTGTTAACTGAATTTACAGATCAGAAATAAGTTTCATAGAATGCATCTGTGTAGTTTTTATTTGAAGATATTCTTTTTCCCAATGTAGGCCTCTTAGCGCTTAGCATGTCCAATTGCAGTTTCTACAGAAAGAGAGTTTCAGAACGGCTCAATCAAAAGTAAGGTTCAACTCTGTTAGTTGAATGCACAGAACAGAAAGAATTTTCACAGAATGCTACTGTGTAGTTTATATTTGAATATATTCCTTTTTCCACTATTACCCTCTTAGCGCTCCGAATGTCCACTTGCATTTTCTACAGAAAGAGTGTTCAGAACTGCGCAATCAAAAGTATGTTTTAACTCTGTTAGCTTAATGAACATATCAGAAATAAGTTTCACACAATGCTTCTGTGTAGTTTTTATTTGAAGATATTATTTTTCCCAATATAGGCCTCTTAGCGCTCAGAATGTCCAATTGCAGTTTCTACAGAAAGAGTGTTTCAGAAAGGCTCAATCAAATGTAAGGTTCAACTCTGTTAGTTGAATGCACAGAACAGAAAGATGTTTCATAGAATGCTTCTGTGTAGTTTATATTTGAACATATTCTTTTTTCCACTATTACCCACTTAGCGCTACGAATGTCCATTTGCATTTTATACAGACAGAGTGTTTCAAAACTGCTCAATCAAAAGTATGGTTTAACTCTGTTAGCTGAATGCTCAGATCAGAAAGAAGTTTCACAGAATGCTTCTGTGTAGTTTATATTTGAATATATTCCTTTTTCCACTACTACTCTCTTAGCGCTTGAAATGTCCAGTTGCATTTTCTACAGAAAGAGTGTTCAGATCTGCTCAATCAAAAGTATGGTTTAACTCTGTTAGCTGAATGCACAGATCAGAAAGAAGTTTCACAGAATGATTCTGTGTAGTTTATATTTGGAGACATTCCTTTTTCCATTACCCTCTTAGCGCTCCGAATCTCCACTTGCATTTTCTACAGAAAGAATGTTTCAGAACGGCTCAATCAAAACTGAGATTCAACTCTTTTAGTTGAACAAACAGAACAGAAAGAAGTTTCACACAATTCTTCTGTGTAGTTTTTATTTGTAGACATTCTTTTTCCCAATATAGGCCTCCTAGCGCTCAGATTGTCCAATTGCAGTTTCTACAGAAAGAGTGTTTCAGAACGGCTCAATCAAAAGTAAGGTTCAACTCTGTTAGTTGAATGCACAGAACAGAAAGAAGTTTCATACAATGCTTCTGTGTAGTTTATATTTGAACATATTCTTTTTTCCACTATTACCCACTTAGCGCTAAGAATGTCCAGTTGCATTTTCAACAGACAGAGTGTTTCAAAACTGCTCAATCAAAAGTATGGTTTAACTCTGTTAGCTGAATGCTCAGATCAGAATTAAGTTTCACAGAATGCTTCTGTGTAGTTTATATTTGAATATATTCCTTTTTCCACTACTACGCTCTTAGCGCTCCAAATGTCCAGTTGCATTTTCTACAGAAAGAGTGTTCTGATCTGCTCAATCAAAAGTATGGTTTAACTCTGTTAGCTGAATGCACAGATCAGAAAAAAGTTTCACCGAATGATTCTGTGTAGTTTATATTTGAAGACATTCCTTTTTCCACTATTACCCTCTTAGCGCTCCGAATCTCCACTTGCATTTTCTACAAAAAGAGTGTTTCATATCTGCTCAATCAAAAATATGTTTTATCTCTGTTAACTGAATTTACAGATCAGAAATAAGTTTCACAGAATGCATCTGTGTAGTTTTTATTTGAAGATATTCTTTTTCCCAATGTAGGCCTCTTAGCTCTTAGCATGTCCAATTGCAGTTTCTACAGAAAGAGTGTTTCAGAACGGCTCAATCAAAAGTAAGGTTCAACTCTGTTAGTTGAATGCACAGAACAAAAAGAATTTTCACAGAATGCTACTGTGTAGTTAATTTTGAATATATTCCTTTTTCCACTATTACCCTCTTAGCGCTCCGAATATCCACTTGCATTTTCTACAGAAAGAGTGTTCAGAACTGCACAATCAAAAGTATGTTTTAACTCTGTTAGCTTAATGAACATATCAGAAATAAGTTTCACACAATGCTTCTGTGTAGTTTTTATTTGAAGATATTATTTTTCCCAATAGAGGCCTCTTAGCGCTCAGAATGTCCAATTGCAGTTTCTACAGAAAGAGTGTTTCAGAAAGGCTCAATCAAATGTAAGGTTCAACTCTGTTAGTTGAATGCACAGAACAGAAAGAAGTTTCAAAGAATGCTTCTGTGTAGTTTATATTTGAACATATTCTTTTTTCCACTATTACCCACTTAGCGCTACGAATGTCCAGTTGCATTTTCTACAGACAGAGTGTTTCAAAACTGCTCAATCAAAAGTATGTTTTATCTCTGTTAGCTGAATGTTCAGATCAGAAAGAAGTTTCACAGAATGCTTCTGTGTAGTTTATATTTGAATATATTCCTTTTTCCACTACTACTCTCTTAGCGCTCGAAATGTCCAGTTGCATTTTCTACAGAAAGAGTGTTCAGATCTGCTCAATCAAAAGTATGGTTTAACTCTGTTAGCTGAATGCACAGATCAGAAAGAAGTTTCACAAAATGATTCTGTGTAGTTTATATTTGGAGACATTCCTTTTTCCACTATTACCCTCTTAGCGCTCCGAATCTCCACTTGCATTTTCTACAAAAAGAGTGTTTCATAACTGCTCAATCAAAAATATGTTTTATCTCTGTTAACTGAATTTACAGATCAGAAATAAGTTTCACAGAATGCATCTGTGTAGTTTTTATTTGAAGATATTCTTTTTCCCAATGTAGGCCTCTTAGCGCTTAGCATGTCCAATTGCAGTTTCTACAGAAAGAGTGTTTCAGAACGGCTCAATCAAAAGTAAGGTTCAACTCTGTTAGTTGAATGCACAGAACAGAAAGAATTTTCACAGAATGCTACTGTGTAGTTTATATTTGAATATATTCCTTTTTCCACTATTACCCTCTTAGCGCTCCGAATGTCCACTTGCATTTTCTACAGAAAGAGTGTTCAGAACTGCGCAATCAAAAGTATGGTTTAACTCTGTTAGCTTAATGAACATATCAGAAATAAGTTTCACACAATGCTTCTGTGTAGTTTTTATTTGAAGATATTATTTTTCCCAATATAGGCCTCTTAGCGCTCAGAATGTCCAATTGCAGTTTCTACAGAAAGAGTGTTTCAGAAAGGCTCAATCAAATGTAAGGTTCAACTCTGTTAGTTGAATGCACAGAACAGAAAGAAGTTTCATAGAATGCTTCTGTGTAGTTTATATTTGAACATATTCTTTTTTCCACTATTACCCACTTAGCGCTACGAATGTCCAGTTGCATTTTCTACAGACAGAGTGTTTCAAAACTGCTCAATCAAAAGTATGGTTTAACTCTGTTAGCTGAATGCTCAGATCAGAAAGAAGTTTCACAGAATGCTTCTGTGTAGTTTATATTTGAATATATTACTTTTTCCACTACTACTCTCTTAGCGCTCGAAATGTACAGTTGCATTTTCTACAGAAAGAGTGTTCAGATCTGCTCAATCAAAAGTATGCTTTAACTCTGTTAGCTGAATGCACAGATCAGAAAGAAGTTTCACAAAATGATTCTGTGTAGTTTATATTTGGAGACATTCCTTTTTCCACTATTACCCTCTTAGCGCTCCGAATCTCCACTTGCATTTTCTACAGAAAGAGTGTTTCAGAACGGCTCAATCAAAACTAAGGTTCAACTCTTTTAGTTGAACAAACAGAACAGAAAGAAGTTTCACACAATTCTTCTGTGTAGTTTTTATTTGTAGACATACTTTTTCCCAATATAGGCCTCCTAGCGCTCAGAATGTCCAATTGCAGTTTCTACAGAAAGAGTGTTTCAGAACGGCTCAATCAAAAGTAAGGTTCAACTCTGTTAGTTGAATGCACAGAACAGAAAGAAGTTTCATACAATGCTTCTGTGTAGTTTATATTTGAACATATTCTTTTTTCCACTATTACCCACTTAGCGCTAAGAATGTCCAGTTGCATTTTCAACAGACAGAGTGTTTCAAAACTGCTCAATCAAAAGTATGGTTTAACTCTGTTAGCTGAATGCTCAGATCAGAATTAAGTTTCACAGAATGCTTCTGTGTAGTTTATATTTGAATATATTCCTTTTTCCACTACTACGCTCTTAGCGCTCCAAATGTCCAGTTGCATTTTCTACAGAAAGAGTGTTCAGATCTGCTCAATCAAAAGTATGGTTTAACTCTGTTAGCTGAATGCACAGATCAGAAAGAAGTTTCACCGAATGATTCTGTGTAGTTTATATTTGAAGACATTCCTTTTTCCACTATTACCCTCTTAGCGCTCCGAATCTCCACTTGCATTTTCTACAAAAAGAGTGTTTCATATCTGCTCAATCAAAAATATGTTTTATCTCTGTTAACTGAATTTACAGATCAGAAATAAGTTTCACAGAATGCATCTGTGTAGTTTTTATTTGAAGATATTCTTTTTCCCAATGTAGGCCTCTTAGCTCTTAGCATGTCCAATTGCAGTTTCTACAGAAAGAGTGTTTCAGAACGGCTCAATCAAAAGTAAGGTTCAACTCTGTTAGTTGAATGCACAGAACAGAAAGAATTTTCACAGAATGCTACTGTGTAGTTTATATTTGAATATATTCCTTTTTCCACTATTACCCTCTTAGCGCTCCGAATATCCACTTGCATTTTCTACAGAAAGAGTGTTCAGAACTGCACAATCAAAAGTATGTTTTAACTCTGTTAGCTTAATGAACATATCAGAAATAAGTTTCACACAATGCTTCTGTGTAGTTTTTATTTGAAGATATTATTTTTCCCAATAGAGGCCTCTTAGCGCTCAGAATGTCCAATTGCAGTTTCTACAGAAAGAGTGTTTCAGAAAGGCTCAATCAAATGTAAGGTTCAACTCTGTTAGTTGAATGCACAGAACAGAAAGAAGTTTCAAAGAATGCTTCTGTGTAGTTTATATTTGAACATATTCTTTTTTCCACTATTACCCACTTAGCGCTACGAATGTCCAGTTGCATTTTCTACAGACAGAGTGTTTCAAAACTGCTCAATCAAAAGTATGTTTTATCTCTGTTAGCTGAATGCTCAGATCAGAAAGAAGTTTCACAGAATGCTTCTGTGTAGTTTATATTTGAATATATTCCTTTTTCCACTACTACTCTCTTAGCGCTCGAAATGTCCAGTTGCATTTTCTACAGAAAGAGTGTTCAGATCTGCTCAATCAAAAGTATGGTTTAACTCTGTTAGCTGAATGCACAGATCAGAAAGAAGTTTCACAAAATGATTCTGTGTAGTTTATATTTGGAGACATTCCTTTTTCCACTATTACCCTCTTAGCGCTCCGAATCTCCACTTGCATTTTCTACAAAAAGAGTGTTTCATAACTGCTCAATCAAAAATATGTTTTATCTCTGTTAACTGAATTTACAGATCAGAAATAAGTTTCACAGAATGCATCTGTGTAGTTTTTATTTGAAGATATTCTTTTTCCCAATGTAGGCCTCTTAGCGCTTAGCATGTCCAATTGCAGTTTCTACAGAAAGAGTGTTTCAGAACGGCTCAATCAAAAGTAAGGTTCAACTCTGTTAGTTGAATGCACAGAACAGAAAGAATTTTCACAGAATGCTACTGTGTAGTTTATATTTGAATATATTCCTTTTTCCACTATTACCCTCTTAGCGCTCCGAATGTCCACTTGCATTTTCTACAGAAAGAGTGTTCAGAACTGCGCAATCAAAAGTATGGTTTAACTCTGTTAGCTTAATGAACATATCAGAAATAAGTTTCACACAATGCTTCTGTGTAGTTTTTATTTGAAGATATTATTTTTCCCAATATAGGCCTCTTAGCGCTCAGAATGTCCAATTGCAGTTTCTACAGAAAGAGTGTTTCAGAACGGCTCAATCAAAAGTAAGGTTCAACTCTGTTAGTTGAATGCACAGAACAGAAAGAAGTTTCATACAATGCTTCTGTGTAGTTTATATTTGAACATATTCTTTTTTCCACTATTACCCACTTAGCGCTAAGAATGTCCAGTTGCATTTTCAACAGACAGAGTGTTTCAAAACTGCTCAATCAAAAGTATGGTTTAACTCTGTTAGCTGAATGCTCAGATCAGAATTAAGTTTCACAGAATGCTTCTGTGTAGTTTATATTTGAATATATTCCTTTTTCCACTACTACGCTCTTAGCGCTCCAAATGTCCAGTTGCATTTTCTACAGAAAGAGTGTTCAGATCTGCTCAATCAAAAGTATGGTTTAACTCTGTTAGCTGAATGCACAGATCAGAAAGAAGTTTCACCGAATGATTCTGTGTAGTTTATATTTGAAGACATTCCTTTTTCCACTATTACCCTCTTAGCGCTCCGAATCTCCACTTGCATTTTCTACAAAAAGAGTGTTTCATATCTGCTCAATCAAAAATATGTTTTATCTCTGTTAACTGAATTTACAGATCAGAAATAAGTTTCACAGAATGCATCTGTGTAGTTTTTATTTGAAGATATTCTTTTTCCCAATGTAGGCTTCTTAGCTCTTAGCATGTCCAATTGCAGTTTCTACAGAAAGAGTGTTTCAGAACGGCTCAATCAAAAGTAAGGTTCAACTCTGTTAGTTGAATGCACAGAACAAAAAGAATTTTCACAGAATGCTACTGTGTAGTTTATATTTGAATATATTCCTTTTTCCACTATTACCCTCTTAGCGCTCCGAATATCCACTTGCATTTTCTACAGAAAGAGTGTTCAGAACTGCACAATCAAAAGTATGTTTTAACTCTGTTAGCTTAATGAACATATCAGAAATAAGTTTCACACAGTGCTTCTGTGTAGTTTTTATTTGAAGATATTATTTTTCCCAATAGAGGCCTCTTAGCGCTCAGAATGTCCAATTGCAGTTTCTACAGAAAGAGTGTTTCAGAAAGGCTCAATCAAATGTAAGGTTCAACTCTGTTAGTTGAATGCACAGAACAGAAAGAAGTTTCAAAGAATGCTTCTGTGTAGTTTATATTTGAACATATTCTTTTTTCCACTATTACCCACTTAGCGCTACGAATGTCCAGTTGCATTTTCTACAGACAGAGTGTTTCAAAACTGCTCAATCAAAAGTATGTTTTATCTCTGTTAGCTGAATGTTCAGATCAGAAAGAAGTTTCACAGAATGCTTCTGTGTAGTTTATATTTGAATATATTCCTTTTTCCACTACTACTCTCTTAGCGCTCGAAATGTCCAGTTGCATTTTCTACAGAAAGAGTGTTCAGATCTGCTCAATCAAAAGTATGGTTTAACTCTGTTAGCTGAATGCACAGATCAGAAAGAAGTTTCACAAAATGATTCTGTGTAGTTTATATTTGGAGACATTCCTTTTTCCACTATTACCCTCTTAGCGCTCCGAATCTCCACTTGCATTTTCTACAAAAAGAGTGTTTCATAACTGCTCAATCAAAAATATGTTTTATCTCTGTTAACTGAATTTACAGATCAGAAATAAGTTTCACAGAATGCATCTGTGTAGTTTTTATTTGAAGATATTCTTTTTCCCAATGTAGGCCTCTTAGCGCTTAGCATGTCCAATTGCAGTTTCTACAGAAAGAGTGTTTCAGAACGGCTCAATCAAAAGTAAGGTTCAACTCTGTTAGTTGAATGCACAGAACAGAAAGAATTTTCACAGAATGCTACTGTGTAGTTTATATTTGAATATATTCCTTTTTCCACTATTACCCTCTTAGCGCTCCGAATGTCCACTTGCATTTTCTACAGAAAGAGTGTTCAGAACTGCGCAATCAAAAGTATGGTTTAACTCTGTTAGCTTAATGAACATATCAGAAATAAGTTTCACACAATGCTTCTGTGTAGTTTTTATTTGAAGATATTATTTTTCCCAATATAGGCCTCTTAGCGCTCAGAATGTCCAATTGCAGTTTCTACAGAAAGAGTGTTTCAGAAAGGCTCAATCAAATGTAAGGTTCAACTCTGTTAGTTGAATGCACAGAACAGAAAGAAGTTTCATAGAATGCTTCTGTGTAGTTTATATTTGAACATATTCTTTTTTCCACTATTACCCACTTAGCGCTACGAATGTCCAGTTGCATTTTCTACAGACAGAGTGTTTCAAAACTGCTCAATCAAAAGTATGGTTTAACTCTGTTAGCTGAATGCTCAGATCAGAAAGAAGTTTCACAGAATGCTTCTGTGTAGTTTATATTTGAATATATTACTTTTTCCACTACTACTCTCTTAGCGCTCGAAATGTACAGTTGCATTTTCTACAGAAAGAGTGTTCAGATCTGCTCAATCAAAAGTATGGTTTAACTCTGTTAGCTGAATGCACAGATCAGAAAGAAGTTTCACAAAATGATTCTGTGTAGTTTATATTGGGAGACATTCCTTTTTCCACTATTACCCTCTTAGCGCTCCGAATCTCCACTTGCATTTTCTACAGAAAGAGTGTTTCAGAACGGCTCAATCAAAACTAAGGTTCAACTCTTTTAGTTGAACAAACAGAACAGAAAGAAGTTTCACACAATTCTTCTGTGTAGTTTTTATTTGTAGACATACTTTTTCCCAATATAGGCCTCCTAGCGCTCAGAATGTCCAATTGCAGTTTCTACAGAAAGAGTGTTTCAGAACGGCTCAATCAAAAGTAAGGTTCAACTCTGTTAGTTGAATGCACAGAACAGAAAGAAGTTTCATACAATGCTTCTGTGTAGTTTATATTTGAACATATTCTTTTTTCCACTATTACCCACTTAGCGCTAAGAATGTCCAGTTGCATTTTCAACAGACAGAGTGTTTCAAAACTGCTCAATCAAAAGTATGGTTTAACTCTGTTAGCTGAATGCTCAGATCAGAATTAAGTTTCACAGAATGCTTCTGTGTAGTTTATATTTGAATATATTCCTTTTTCCACTACTACGCTCTTAGCGCTCCAAATGTCCAGTTGCATTTTCTACAGAAAGAGTGTTCAGATCTGCTCAATCAAAAGTATGGTTTAACTCTGTTAGCTGAATGCACAGATCAGAAAGAAGTTTCACCGAATGATTCTGTGTAGTTTATATTTGAAGACATTCCTTTTTCCACTATTACCCTCTTAGCGCTCCGAATCTCCACTTGCATTTTCTACAAAAAGAGTGTTTCATATCTGCTCAATCAAAAATATGTTTTATCTCTGTTAACTGAATTTACAGATCAGAAATAAGTTTCACAGAATGCATCTGTGTAGTTTTTATTTGAAGATATTCTTTTTCCCAATGTAGGCCTCTTAGCTCTTAGCATGTCCAATTGCAGTTTCTACAGAAAGAGTGTTTCAGAACGGCTCAATCAAAAGTAAGGTTCAACTCTGTTAGTTGAATGCACAGAACAGAAAGAATTTTCACAGAATGCTACTGTGTAGTTTATATTTGAATATATTCCTTTTTCCACTATTACCCTCTTAGCGCTCCGAATATCCACTTGCATTTTCTACAGAAAGAGTGTTCAGAACTGCACAATCAAAAGTATGTTTTAACTCTGTTAGCTTAATGAACATATCAGAAATAAGTTTCACACAATGCTTCTGTGTAGTTTTTATTTGAAGATATTATTTTTCCCAATAGAGGCCTCTTAGCGCTCAGAATGTCCAATTGCAGTTTCTACAGAAAGAGTGTTTCAGAAAGGCTCAATCAAATGTAAGGTTCAACTCTGTTAGTTGAATGCACAGAACAGAAAGAAGTTTCATAGAATGCTTCTGTGTAGTTTATATTTGAACATATTCTTTTTTCCACTATTACCCACTTAGCGCTACGAATGTCCAGTTGCATTTTCTACAGACAGAGTGTTTCAAAACTGCTCAATCAAAAGTATGTTTTATCTCTGTTAGCTGAATGCTCAGATCAGAAAGAAGTTTCACAGAATGCTTCTGTGTAGTTTATATTTGAATATATTCCTTTTTCCACTACTACTCTCTTAGCGCTCGAAATGTCCAGTTGCATTTTCTACAGAAAGAGTGTTCAGATCTGCTCAATCAAAAGTATGGTTTAACTCTGTTAGCTGAATGCACAGATCAGAAAGAAGTTTCACAAAATGATTCTGTGTAGTTTATATTTGGAGACATTCCTTTTTCCACTATTACCCTCTTAGCGCTCCGAATCTCCACTTGCATTTTCTACAAAAAGAGTGTTTCATAACTGCTCAATCAAAAATATGTTTTATCTCTGTTAACTGAATTTACAGATCAGAAATAAGTTTCACAGAATGCATCTGTGTAGTTTTTATTTGAAGATATTCTTTTTCCCAATGTAGGCCTCTTAGCGCTTAGCATGTCCAATTGCAGTTTCTACAGAAAGAGTGTTTCAGAACGGCTCAATCAAAAGTAAGGTTCAACTCTGTTAGTTGAATGCACAGAACAGAAAGAATTTTCACAGAATGCTACTGTGTAGTTTATATTTGAATATATTCCTTTTTCCACTATTACCCTCTTAGCGCTCCGAATGTCCACTTGCATTTTCTACAGAAAGAGTGTTCAGAACTGCGCAATCAAAAGTATGGTTTAACTCTGTTAGCTTAATGAACATATCAGAAATAAGTTTCACACAATGCTTCTGTGTAGTTTTTATTTGAAGATATTATTTTTCCCAATATAGGCCTCTTAGCGCTCAGAATGTCCAATTGCAGTTTCTACAGAAAGAGTGTTTCAGAACGGCTCAATCAAAAGTAAGGTTCAACTCTGTTAGTTGAATGCACAGAACAGAAAGAAGTTTCATACAATGCTTCTGTGTAGTTTATATTTGAACATATTCTTTTTTCCACTATTACCCACTTAGCGCTAAGAATGTCCAGTTGCATTTTCAACAGACAGAGTGTTTCAAAACTGCTCAATCAAAAGTATGGTTTAACTCTGTTAGCTGAATGCTCAGATCAGAATTAAGTTTCACAGAATGCTTCTGTGTAGTTTATATTTGAATATATTCCTTTTTCCACTACTACGCTCTTAGCGCTCCAAATGTCCAGTTGCATTTTCTACAGAAAGAGTGTTCAGATCTGCTCAATCAAAAGTATGGTTTAACTCTGTTAGCTGAATGCACAGATCAGAAAGAAGTTTCACCGAATGATTCTGTGTAGTTTATATTTGAAGACATTCCTTTTTCCACTATTACCCTCTTAGCGCTCCGAATCTCCACTTGCATTTTCTACAAAAAGAGTGTTTCATATCTGCTCAATCAAAAATATGTTTTATCTCTGTTAACTGAATTTACAGATCAGAAATAAGTTTCACAGAATGCATCTGTGTAGTTTTTATTTGAAGATATTCTTTTTCCCAATGTAGGCCTCTTAGCTCTTAGCATGTCCAATTGCAGTTTCTACAGAAAGAGTGTTTCAGAACGGCTCAATCAAAAGTAAGGTTCAACTCTGTTAGTTGAATGCACAGAACAAAAAGAATTTTCACAGAATGCTACTGTGTAGTTTATATTTGAATATATTCCTTTTTCCACTATTACCCTCTTAGCGCTCCGAATATCCACTTGCATTTTCTACAGAAAGAGTGTTCAGAACTGCACAATCAAAAGTATGTTTTAACTCTGTTAGCTTAATGAACATATCAGAAATAAGTTTCACACAATGCTTCTGTGTAGTTTTTATTTGAAGATATTATTTTTCCCAATAGAGGCCTCTTAGCGCTCAGAATGTCCAATTGCAGTTTCTACAGAAAGAGTGTTTCAGAAAGGCTCAATCAAATGTAAGGTTCAACTCTGTTAGTTGAATGCACAGAACAGAAAGAAGTTTCATAGAATGCTTCTGTGTAGTTTATATTTGAACATATTCTTTTTTCCACTATTACCCACTTAGCGCTACGAATGTCCAGTTGCATTTTCTACAGACAGAGTGTTTCAAAACTGCTCAATCAAAAGTATGTTTTATCTCTGTTAGCTGAATGCTCAGATCAGAAAGAAGTTTCACAGAATGCTTCTGTGTAGTTTATATTTGAATATATTCCTTTTTCCACTACTACTCTCTTAGCGCTCGAAATGTCCAGTTGCATTTTCTACAGAAAGAGTGTTCAGATCTGCTCAATCAAAAGTATGGTTTAACTCTGTTAGCTGAATGCACAGATCAGAAAGAAGTTTCACAAAATGATTCTGTGTAGTTTATATTTGGAGACATTCCTTTTTCCACTATTACCCTCTTAGCGCTCCGAATCTCCACTTGCATTTTCTACAAAAAGAGTGTTTCATAACTGCTCAATCAAAAATATGTTTTATCTCTGTTAACTGAATTTACAGATCAGAAATAAGTTTCACAGAATGCATCTGTGTAGTTTTTATTTGAAGATATTCTTTTTCCCAATGTAGGCCTCTTAGCGCTTAGCATGTCCAATTGCAGTTTCTACAGAAAGAGTGTTTCAGAACGGCTCAATCAAAAGTAAGGTTCAACTCTGTTAGTTGAATGCACAGAACAGAAAGAATTTTCACAGAATGCTACTGTGTAGTTTATATTTGAATATATTCCTTTTTCCACTATTACCCTCTTAGCGCTCCGAATGTCCACTTGCATTTTCTACAGAAAGAGTGTTCAGAACTGCGCAATCAAAAGTATGGTTTAACTCTGTTAGCTTAATGAACATATCAGAAATAAGTTTCACACAATGCTTCTGTGTAGTTTTTATTTGAAGATATTATTTTTCCCAATATAGGCCTCTTAGCGCTCAGAATGTCCAATTGCAGTTTCTACAGAAAGAGTGTTTCAGAACGGCTCAATCAAAAGTAAGGTTCAACTCTGTTAGTTGAATGCACAGAACAGAAAGAAGTTTCATACAATGCTTCTGTGTAGTTTATATTTGAACATATTCTTTTTTCCACTATTACCCACTTAGCGCTACGAATGTCCAGTTGCATTTTCTACAGACAGAGTGTTTCAAAACTGCTCAATCAAAAGTATGGTTTAACTCTGTTAGCTGAATGCTCAGATCAGAAAGAAGTTTCACAGAATGCTTCTGTGTAGTTTATATTTGAATATATTACTTTTTCCACTACTACTCTCTTAGCGCTCGAAATGTACAGTTGCATTTTCTACAGAAAGAGTGTTCAGATCTGCTCAATCAAAAGTATGGTTTAACTCTGTTAGCTGAATGCACAGATCAGAAAGAAGTTTCACAAAATGATTCTGTGTAGTTTATATTTGGAGACATTCCTTTTTCCACTATTACCCTCTTAGCGCTCCGAATCTCCACTTGCATTTTCTACAGAAAGAGTGTTTCAGAACGGCTCAATCAAAACTAAGGTTCAACTCTTTTAGTTGAACAAACAGAACAGAAAGAAGTTTCACACAATTCTTCTGTGTAGTTTTTATTTGTAGACATACTTTTTCCCAATATAGGCCTCCTAGCGCTCAGAATGTCCAATTGCAGTTTCTACAGAAAGAGTGTTTCAGAACGGCTCAATCAAAAGTAAGGTTCAACTCTGTTAGTTGAATGCACAGAACAGAAAGAAGTTTCATACAATGCTTCTGTGTAGTTTATATTTGAACATATTCTTTTTTCCACTATTACCCACTTAGCGCTAAGAATGTCCAGTTGCATTTTCAACAGACAGAGTGTTTCAAAACTGCTCAATCAAAAGTATGGTTTAACTCTGTTAGCTGAATGCTCAGATCAGAATTAAGTTTCACAGAATGCTTCTGTGTAGTTTATATTTGAATATATTCCTTTTTCCACTACTACGCTCTTAGCGCTCCAAATGTCCAGTTGCATTTTCTACAGAAAGAGTGTTCAGATCTGCTCAATCAAAAGTATGGTTTAACTCTGTTAGCTGAATGCACAGATCAGAAAGAAGTTTCACCGAATGATTCTGTGTAGTTTATATTTGAAGACATTCCTTTTTCCACTATTACCCTCTTAGCGCTCCGAATCTCCACTTGCATTTTCTACAAAAAGAGTGTTTCATATCTGCTCAATCAAAAATATGTTTTATCTCTGTTAACTGAATTTACAGATCAGAAATAAGTTTCACAGAATGCATCTGTGTAGTTTTTATTTGAAGATATTCTTTTTCCCAATGTAGGCCTCTTAGCTCTTAGCATGTCCAATTGCAGTTTCTACAGAAAGAGTGTTTCAGAACGGCTCAATCAAAAGTAAGGTTCAACTCTGTTAGTTGAATGCACAGAACAGAAAGAATTTTCACAGAATGCTACTGTGTAGTTTATATTTGAATATATTCCTTTTTCCACTATTACCCTCTTAGCGCTCCGAATATCCACTTGCATTTTCTACAGAAAGAGTGTTCAGAACTGCACAATCAAAAGTATGTTTTAACTCTGTTAGCTTAATGAACATATCAGAAATAAGTTTCACACAATGCTTCTGTGTAGTTTTTATTTGAAGATATTATTTTTCCCAATAGAGGCCTCTTAGCGCTCAGAATGTCCAATTGCAGTTTCTACAGAAAGAGTGTTTCAGAAAGGCTCAATCAAATGTAAGGTTCAACTCTGTTAGTTGAATGCACAGAACAGAAAGAAGTTTCATAGAATGCTTCTGTGTAGTTTATATTTGAACATATTATTTTTTCCACTATTACCCACTTAGCGCTACGAATGTCCAGTTGCATTTTCTACAGACAGAGTGTTTCAAAACTGCTCAATCAAAAGTATGTTTTATCTCTGTTAGCTGAATGTTCAGATCAGAAAGAAGTTTCACAGAATGCTTCTGTGTAGTTTATATTTGAATATATTCCTTTTTCCACTACTACTCTCTTAGCGCTCGAAATGTCCAGTTGCATTTTCTACAGAAAGAGTGTTCAGATCTGCTCAATCAAAAGTATGGTTTAACTCTGTTAGCTGAATGCACAGATCAGAAAGAAGTTTCACAAAATGATTCTGTGTAGTTTATATTTGGAGACATTCCTTTTTCCACTATTACCCTCTTAGCGCTCCGAATCTCCACTTGCATTTTCTACAAAAAGAGTGTTTCATAACTGCTCAATCAAAAATATGTTTTATCTCTGTTAACTGAATTTACAGATCAGAAATAAGTTTCACAGAATGCATCTGTGTAGTTTTTATTTGAAGATATTCTTTTTCCCAATGTAGGCCTCTTAGCGCTTAGCATGTCCAATTGCAGTTTCTACAGAAAGAGTGTTTCAGAACGGCTCAATCAAAAGTAAGGTTCAACTCTGTTAGTTGAATGCACAGAACAGAAAGAATTTTCACAGAATGCTACTGTGTAGTTTATATTTGAATATATTCCTTTTTCCACTATTACCCTCTTAGCGCTCCGAATGTCCACTTGCATTTTCTACAGAAAGAGTGTTCAGAACTGCGCAATCAAAAGTATGGTTTAACTCTGTTAGCTTAATGAACATATCAGAAATAAGTTTCACACAATGCTTCTGTGTAGTTTTTATTTGAAGATATTATTTTTCCCAATATAGGCCTCTTAGCGCTCAGAATGTCCAATTGCAGTTTCTACAGAAAGAGTGTTTCAGAAAGGCTCAATCAAATGTAAGGTTCAACTCTGTTAGTTGAATGCACAGAACAGAAAGAAGTTTCATAGAATGCTTCTGTGTAGTTTATATTTGAACATATTCTTTTTTCCACTATTACCCACTTAGCGCTACGAATGTCCAGTTGCATTTTCTACAGACAGAGTGTTTCAAAAGTGCTCAATCAAAAGTATGGTTTAACTCTGTTAGCTGAATGCTCAGATCAGAAAGAAGTTTCACAGAATGCTTCTGTGTAGTTTATATTTGAATATATTACTTTTTCCACTACTACTCTCTTAGCGCTCGAAATGTACAGTTGCATTTTCTACAGAAAGAGTGTTCAGATCTGCTCAATCAAAAGTATGGTTTAACTCTGTTAGCTGAATGCACAGATCAGAAAGAAGTTTCACAAAATGATTCTGTGTAGTTTATATTTGGAGACATTCCTTTTTCCACTATTACCCTCTTAGCGCTCCGAATCTCCACTTGCATTTTCTACAGAAAGAGTGTTTCAGAACGGCTCAATCAAAACTAAGGTTCAACTCTTTTAGTTGAACAAACAGAACAGAAAGAAGTTTCACACAATTCTTCTGTGTAGTTTTTATTTGTAGACATACTTTTTCCCAATATAGGCCTCCTAGCGCTCAGAATGTCCAATTGCAGTTTCTACAGAAAGAGTGTTTCAGAACGGCTCAATCAAAAGTAAGGTTCAACTCTGTTAGTTGAATGCACAGAACAGAAAGAAGTTTCATACAATGCTTCTGTGTAGTTTATATTTGAACATATTCTTTTTTCCACTATTACCCACTTAGCGCTAAGAATGTCCAGTTGCATTTTCAACAGACAGAGTGTTTCAAAACTGCTCAATCAAAAGTATGGTTTAACTCTGTTAGCTGAATGCTCAGATCAGAATTAAGTTTCACAGAATGCTTCTGTGTAGTTTATATTTGAATATATTCCTTTTTCCACTACTACGCTCTTAGCGCTCCAAATGTCCAGTTGCATTTTCTACAGAAAGAGTGTTCAGATCTGCTCAATCAAAAGTATGGTTTAACTCTGTTAGCTGAATGCACAGATCAGAAAGAAGTTTCACCGAATGATTCTGTGTAGTTTATATTTGAAGACATTCCTTTTTCCACTATTACCCTCTTAGCGCTCCGAATCTCCACTTGCATTTTCTACAAAAAGAGTGTTTCATATCTGCTCAATCAAAAATATGTTTTATCTCTGTTAACTGAATTTACAGATCAGAAATAAGTTTCACAGAATGCATCTGTGTAGTTTTTATTTGAAGATATTCTTTTTCCCAATGTAGGCCTCTTAGCTCTTAGCATGTCCAATTGCAGTTTCTACAGAAAGAGTGTTTCAGAACGGCTCAATCAAAAGTAAGGTTCAACTCTGTTAGTTGAATGCACAGAACAGAAAGAATTTTCACAGAATGCTACTGTGTAGTTTATATTTGAATATATTCCTTTTTCCACTATTACCCTCTTAGCGCTCCGAATATCCACTTGCATTTTCTACAGAAAGAGTGTTCAGAACTGCACAATCAAAAGTATGTTTTAACTCTGTTAGCTTAATGAACATATCAGAAATAAGTTTCACACAATGCTTCTGTGTAGTTTTTATTTGAAGATATTATTTTTCCCAATAGAGGCCTCTTAGCGCTCAGAATGTCCAATTGCAGTTTCTACAGAAAGAGTGTTTCAGAAAGGCTCAATCAAATGTAAGGTTCAACTCTGTTAGTTGAATGCACAGAACAGAAAGAAGTTTCATAGAATGCTTCTGTGTAGTTTATATTTGAACATATTCTTTTTTCCACTATTACCCACTTAGCGCTACGAATGTCCAGTTGCATTTTCTACAGACAGAGTGTTTCAAAACTGCTCAATCAAAAGTATGTTTTATCTCTGTTAGCTGAATGCTCAGATCAGAAAGAAGTTTCACAGAATGCTTCTGTGTAGTTTATATTTGAATATATTCCTTTTTCCACTACTACTCTCTTAGCGCTCGAAATGTCCAGTTGCATTTTCTACAGAAAGAGTGTTCAGATCTGCTCAATCAAAAGTATGGTTTAACTCTGTTAGCTGAATGCACAGATCAGAAAGAAGTTTCACAAAATGATTCTGTGTAGTTTATATTTGGAGACATTCCTTTTTCCACTATTACCCTCTTAGCGCTCCGAATCTCCACTTGCATTTTCTACAAAAAGAGTGTTTCATAACTGCTCAATCAAAAATATGTTTTATCTCTGTTAACTGAATTTACAGATCAGAAATAAGTTTCACAGAATGCATCTGTGTAGTTTTTATTTGAAGATATTCTTTTTCCCAATGTAGGCCTCTTAGCGCTTAGCATGTCCAATTGCAGTTTCTACAGAAAGAGTGTTTCAGAACGGCTCAATCAAAAGTAAGGTTCAACCCTGTTAGTTGAATGCACAGAACAGAAAGAATTTTCACAGAATGCTACTGTGTAGTTTATATTTGAATATATTCCTTTTTCCACTATTACCCTCTTAGCGCTCCGAATGTCCACTTGCATTTTCTACAGAAAGAGTGTTCAGAACTGCGCAATCAAAAGTTTGGTTTAACTCTGTTAGCTTAATGAACATATCAGAAATAAGTTTCACACAATGCTTCTGTGTAGTTTTTATTTGAAGATATTATTTTTCCCAATATAGGCCTCTTAGCGCTCAGAATGTCCAATTGCAGTTTCTACAGAAAGAGTGTTTCAGAACGGCTCAATCAAAAGTAAGGTTCAACTCTGTTAGTTGAATGCACAGAACAGAAAGAAGTTTCATACAATGCTTCTGTGTAGTTTATATTTGAACATATTCTTTTTTCCACTATTACCCACTTAGCGCTAAGAATGTCCAGTTGCATTTTCAACAGACAGAGTGTTTCAAAACTGCTCAATCAAAAGTATGGTTTAACTCTGTTAGCTGAATGCTCAGATCAGAATTAAGTTTCACAGAATGCTTCTGTGTAGTTTATATTTGAATATATTCCTTTTTCCACTACTACGCTCTTAGCGCTCCAAATGTCCAGTTGCATTTTCTACAGAAAGAGTGTTCAGATCTGCTCAATCAAAAGTATGGTTTAACTCTGTTAGCTGAATGCACAGATCAGAAAGAAGTTTCACCGAATGATTCTGTGTAGTTTATATTTGAAGACATTCCTTTTTCCACTATTACCCTCTTAGCGCTCCGAATCTCCACTTGCATTTTCTACAAAAAGAGTGTTTCATATCTGCTCAATCAAAAATATGTTTTATCTCTGTTAACTGAATTTACAGATCAGAAATAAGTTTCACAGAATGCATCTGTGTAGTTTTTATTTAAAGATATTCTTTTTCCCAATGTAGGCCTCTTAGCTCTTAGCATGTCCAATTGCAGTTTCTACAGAAAGAGTGTTTCAGAACGGCTCAATCAAAAGTAAGGTTCAACTCTGTTAGTTGAATGCACAGAACAAAAAGAATTTTCACAGAATGCTACTGTGTAGTTTATATTTGAATATATTCCTTTTTCCACTATTACCCTCTTAGCGCTCCGAATATCCACTTGCATTTTCTACAGAAAGAGTGTTCAGAACTGCACAATCAAAAGTATGTTTTAACTCTGTTAGCTTAATGAACATATCAGAAATAAGTTTCACACAATGCTTCTGTGTAGTTTTTATTTGAAGATATTATTTTTCCCAATAGAGGCCTCTTAGCGCTCAGAATGTCCAATTGCAGTTTCTACAGAAAGAGTGTTTCAGAAAGGCTCAATCAAATGTAAGGTTCAACTCTGTTAGTTGAATGCACAGAACAGAAAGAAGTTTCAAAGAATGCTTCTGTGTAGTTTATATTTGAACATATTCTTTTTTCCACTATTACCCACTTAGCGCTACGAATGTCCAGTTGCATTTTCTACAGACAGAGTGTTTCAAAACTGCTCAATCAAAAGTATGTTTTATCTCTGTTAGCTGAATGTTCAGATCAGAAAGAAGTTTCACAGAATGCTTCTGTGTAGTTTATATTTGAATATATTCCTTTTTCCACTACTACTCTCTTAGCGCTCGAAATGTCCAGTTGCATTTTCTACAGAAAGAGTGTTCAGATCTGCTCAATCAAAAGTATGGTTTAACTCTGTTAGCTGAATGCACAGATCAGAAAGAAGTTTCACAAAATGATTCTGTGTAGTTTATATTTGGAGACATTCCTTTTTCCACTATTACCCTCTTAGCGCTCCGAATCTCCACTTGCATTTTCTACAAAAAGAGTGTTTCATAACTGCTCAATCAAAAATATGTTTTATCTCTGTTAACTGAATTTACAGATCAGAAATAAGTTTCACAGAATGCATCTGTGTAGTTTTTATTTGAAGATATTCTTTTTCCCAATGTAGGCCTCTTAGCGCTTAGCATGTCCAATTGCAGTTTCTACAGAAAGAGTGTTTCAGAACGGCTCAATCAAAAGTAAGGTTCAACTCTGTTAGTTGAATGCACAGAACAGAAAGAATTTTCACAGAATGCTACTGTGTAGTTTATATTTGAATATATTCCTTTTTCCACTATTACCCTCTTAGCGCTCCGAATGTCCACTTGCATTTTCTACAGAAAGAGTGTTCAGAACTGCGCAATCAAAAGTATGGTTTAACTCTGTTAGCTTAATGAACATATCAGAAATAAGTTTCACACAATGCTTCTGTGTAGTTTTTATTTGAAGATATTATTTTTCCCAATATAGGCCTCTTAGCGCTCAGAATGTCCAATTGCAGTTTCTACAGAAAGAGTGTTTCAGAAAGGCTCAATCAAATGTAAGGTTCAACTCTGTTAGTTGAATGCACAGAACAGAAAGAAGTTTCAAAGAATGCTTCTGTGTAGTTTATATTTGAACATATTCTTTTTTCCACTATTACCCACTTAGCGCTACGAATGTCCAGTTGCATTTTCTACAGACAGAGTGTTTCAAAACTGCTCAATCAAAAGTATGTTTTATCTCTGTTAGCTGAATGTTCAGATCAGAAAGAAGTTTCACAGAATGCTTCTGTGTAGTTTATATTTGAATATATTCCTTTTTCCACTACTACTCTCTTAGCGCTCGAAATGTCCAGTTGCATTTTCTACAGAAAGAGTGTTCAGATCTGCTCAATCAAAAGTATGGTTTAACTCTGTTAGCTGAATGCACAGATCAGAAAGAAGTTTCACAAAATGATTCTGTGTAGTTTATATTTGGAGACATTCCTTTTTCCACTATTACCCTCTTAGCGCTCCGAATCTCCACTTGCATTTTCTACAAAAAGAGTGTTTCATAACTGCTCAATCAAAAATATGTTTTATCTCTGTTAACTGAATTTACAGATCAGAAATAAGTTTCACAGAATGCATCTGTGTAGTTTTTATTTGAAGATATTCTTTTTCCCAATGTAGGCCTCTTAGCGCTTAGCATGTCCAATTGCAGTTTCTACAGAAAGAGTGTTTCAGAACGGCTCAATCAAAAGTAAGGTTCAACTCTGTTAGTTGAATGCACAGAACAGAAAGAATTTTCACAGAATGCTACTGTGTAGTTTATATTTGAATATATTCCTTTTTCCACTATTACCCTCTTAGCGCTCCGAATGTCCACTTGCATTTTCTACAGAAAGAGTGTTCAGAACTGCGCAATCAAAAGTATGGTTTAACTCTGTTAGCTTAATGAACATATCAGAAATAAGTTTCACACAATGCTTCTGTGTAGTTTTTATTTGAAGATATTATTTTTCCCAATATAGGCCTCTTAGCGCTCAGAATGTCCAATTGCAGTTTCTACAGAAAGAGTGTTTCAGAAAGGCTCAATCAAATGTAAGGTTCAACTCTGTTAGTTGAATGCACAGAACAGAAAGAAGTTTCAAAGAATGCTTCTGTGTAGTTTATATTTGAACATATTCTTTTTTCCACTATTACCCACTTAGCGCTACGAATGTCCAGTTGCATTTTCTACAGACAGAGTGTTTCAAAACTGCTCAATCAAAAGTATGTTTTATCTCTGTTAGCTGAATGTTCAGATCAGAAAGAAGTTTCACAGAATGCTTCTGTGTAGTTTATATTTGAATATATTCCTTTTTCCACTACTACTCTCTTAGCGCTCGAAATGTCCAGTTGCATTTTCTACAGAAAGAGTGTTCAGATCTGCTCAATCAAAAGTATGGTTTAACTCTGTTAGCTGAATGCACAGATCAGAAAGAAGTTTCACAAAATGATTCTGTGTAGTTTATATTTGGAGACATTCCTTTTTCCACTATTACCCTCTTAGCGCTCCGAATCTCCACTTGCATTTTCTACAAAAAGAGTGTTTCATAACTGCTCAATCAAAAATATGTTTTATCTCTGTTAACTGAATTTACAGATCAGAAATAAGTTTCACAGAATGCATCTGTGTAGTTTTTATTTGAAGATATTCTTTTTCCCAATGTAGGCCTCTTAGCGCTTAGCATGTCCAATTGCAGTTTCTACAGAAAGAGTGTTTCAGAACGGCTCAATCAAAAGTAAGGTTCAACTCTGTTAGTTGAATGCACAGAACAGAAAGAATTTTCACAGAATGCTACTGTGTAGTTTATATTTGAATATATTCCTTTTTCCACTATTACCCTCTTAGCGCTCCGAATGTCCACTTGCATTTTCTACAGAAAGAGTGTTCAGAACTGCGCAATCAAAAGTATGGTTTAACTCTGTTAGCTTAATGAACATATCAGAAATAAGTTTCACACAATGCTTCTGTGTAGTTTTTATTTGAAGATATTATTTTTCCCAATATAGGCCTCTTAGCGCTCAGAATGTCCAATTGCAGTTTCTACAGAAAGAGTGTTTCAGAAAGGCTCAATCAAATGTAAGGTTCAACTCTGTTAGTTGAATGCACAGAACAGAAAGAAGTTTCATAGAATGCTTCTGTGTAGTTTATATTTGAACATATTCTTTTTTCCACTATTACCCACTTAGCGCTACGAATGTCCAGTTGCATTTTCTACAGACAGAGTGTTTCAAAACTGCTCAATCAAAAGTATGGTTTAACTCTGTTAGCTGAATGCTCAGATCAGAAAGAAGTTTCACAGAATGCTTCTGTGTAGTTTATATTTGAATATATTACTTTTTCCACTACTACTCTCTTAGCGCTCGAAATGTACAGTTGCATTTTCTACAGAAAGAGTGTTCAGATCTGCTCAATCAAAAGTATGGTTTAACTCTGTTAGCTGAATGCACAGATCAGAAAGAAGTTTCACAAAATGATTCTGTGTAGTTTATATTTGGAGACATTCCTTTTTCCACTATTACCCTCTTAGCGCTCCGAATCTCCACTTGCATTTTCTACAGAAAGAGTGTTTCAGAACGGCTCAATCAAAACTAAGGTTCAACTCTTTTAGTTGAACAAACAGAACAGAAAGAAGTTTCACACAATTCTTCTGTGTAGTTTTTATTTGTAGACATACTTTTTCCCAATATAGGCCTCCTAGCGCTCAGAATGTCCAATTGCAGTTTCTACAGAAAGAGTGTTTCAGAACGGCTCAATCAAAAGTAAGGTTCAACTCTGTTAGTTGAATGCACAGAACAGAAAGAAGTTTCATACAATGCTTCTGTGTAGTTTATATTTGAACATATTCTTTTTTCCACTATTACCCACTTAGCGCTAAGAATGTCCAGTTGCATTTTCAACAGACAGAGTGTTTCAAAACTGCTCAATCAAAAGTATGGTTTAACTCTGTTAGCTGAATGCTCAGATCAGAATTAAGTTTCACAGAATGCTTCTGTGTAGTTTATATTTGAATATATTCCTTTTTCCACTACTACGCTCTTAGCGCTCCAAATGTCCAGTTGCATTTTCTACAGAAAGAGTGTTCAGATCTGCTCAATCAAAAGTATGGTTTAACTCTGTTAGCTGAATGCACAGATCAGAAAGAAGTTTCACCGAATGATTCTGTGTAGTTTATATTTGAAGACATTCCTTTTTCCACTATTACCCTCTTAGCGCTCCGAATCTCCACTTGCATTTTCTACAAAAAGAGTGTTTCATATCTGCTCAATCAAAAATATGTTTTATCTCTGTTAACTGAATTTACAGATCAGAAATAAGTTTCACAGAATGCATCTGTGTAGTTTTTATTTGAAGATATTCTTTTTCCCAATGTAGGCCTCTTAGCTCTTAGCATGTCCAATTGCAGTTTCTACAGAAAGAGTGTTTCAGAACGGCTCAATCAAAAGTAAGGTTCAACTCTGTTAGTTGAATGCACAGAACAGAAAGAATTTTCACAGAATGCTACTGTGTAGTTTATATTTGAATATATTCCTTTTTCCACTATTACCCTCTTAGCGCTCCGAATATCCACTTGCATTTTCTACAGAAAGAGTGTTCAGAACTGCACAATCAAAAGTATGTTTTAACTCTGTTAGCTTAATGAACATATCAGAAATAAGTTTCACACAATGCTTCTGTGTAGTTTTTATTTGAAGATATTATTTTTCCCAATAGAGGCCTCTTAGCGCTCAGAATGTCCAACTGCAGTTTCTACAGAAAGAGTGTTTCAGAAAGGCTCAATCAAATGTAAGGTTCAACTCTGTTAGTTGAATGCACAGAACAGAAAGAAGTTTCATAGAATGCTTCTGTGTAGTTTATATTTGAACATATTCTTTTTTCCACTATTACCCACTTAGCGCTACGAATGTCCAGTTGCATTTTCTACAGACAGAGTGTTTCAAAACTGCTCAATCAAAAGTATGTTTTATCTCTGTTAGCTGAATGCTCAGATCAGAAAGAAGTTTCACAGAATGCTTCTGTGTAGTTTATATTTGAATATATTCCTTTTTCCACTACTACTCTCTTAGCGCTCCAAATGTCCAGTTGCATTTTCTACAGAAAGAGTTTTCAGATCTGCTCAATCAAAAGTATGGTTTAACTCTGTTAGCTGAATGCACAGATCAGAAAGAAGTTTCACAAAATGATTCTGTGTAGTTTATATTTGGAGACATTCCTTTTTCCACTATTACCCTCTTAGCGCTCCGAATCTCCACTTGCATTTTCTACAAAAAGAGTGTTTCATAACTGCTCAATCAAAAATATGTTTTATCTCTGTTAACTGAATTTACAGATCAGAAATAAGTTTCACAGAATGCATCTGTGTAGTTTTTATTTGAAGATATTCTTTTTCCCAATGTAGGCCTCTTAGCGCTTAGCATGTCCAATTGCAGTTTCTACAGAAAGAGTGTTTCAGAACGGCTCAATCAAAAGTAAGGTTCAACTCTGTTAGTTGAATGCACAGAACAGAAAGAATTTTCACAGAATGCTACTGTGTAGTTTATATTTGAATATATTCCTTTTTCCACTATTACCCTCTTAGCGCTCCGAATGTCCACTTGCATTTTCTACAGAAAGAGTGTTCAGAACTGCGCAATCAAAAGTATGGTTTAACTCTGTTAGCTTAATGAACATATCAGAAATAAGTTTCACACAATGCTTCTGTGTAGTTTTTATTTGAAGATATTATTTTTCCCAATATAGGCCTCTTAGCGCTCAGAATGTCCAATTGCAGTTTCTACAGAAAGAGTGTTTCAGAACGGCTCAATCAAAAGTAAGGTTCAACTCTGTTAGTTGAATGCACAGAACAGAAAGAAGTTTCATACAATGCTTCTGTGTAGTTTATATTTGAACATATTCTTTTTTCCACTATTACCCACTTAGCGCTAAGAATGTCCAGTTGCATTTTCAACAGACAGAGTGTTTCAAAACTGCTCAATCAAAAGTATGGTTTAACTCTGTTAGCTGAATGCTCAGATCAGAATTAAGTTTCACAGAATGCTTCTGTGTAGTTTATATTTGAATATATTCCTTTTTCCACTACTACGCTCTTAGCGCTCCAAATGTCCAGTTGCATTTTCTACAGAAAGAGTGTTCAGATCTGCTCAATCAAAAGTATGGTTTAACTCTGTTAGCTGAATGCACAGATCAGAAAGAAGTTTCACCGAATGATTCTGTGTAGTTTATATTTGAAGACATTCCTTTTTCCACTATTACCCTCTTAGCGCTCCGAATCTCCACTTGCATTTTCTACAAAAAGAGTGTTTCATATCTGCTCAATCAAAAATATGTTTTATCTCTGTTAACTGAATTTACAGATCAGAAATAAGTTTCACAGAATGCATCTGTGTAGTTTTTATTTGAAGATATTCTTTTTCCCAATGTAGGCCTCTTAGCTCTTAGCATGTCCAATTGCAGTTTCTACAGAAAGAGTGTTTCAGAACGGCTCAATCAAAAGTAAGGTTCAACTCTGTTAGTTGAATGCACAGAACAAAAAGAATTTTCACAGAATGCTACTGTGTAGTTTATATTTGAATATATTCCTTTTTCCACTATTACCCTCTTAGCGCTCCGAATATCCACTTGCATTTTCTACAGAAAGAGTGTTCAGAACTGCACAATCAAAAGTATGTTTTAACTCTGTTAGCTTAATGAACATATCAGAAATAAGTTTCACACAATGCTTCTGTGTAGTTTTTATTTGAAGATATTATTTTTCCCAATAGAGGCCTCTTAGCGCTCAGAATGTCCAATTGCAGTTTCTACAGAAAGAGTGTTTCAGAAAGGCTCAATCAAATGTAAGGTTCAACTCTGTTAGTTGAATGCACAGAACAGAAAGAAGTTTCAAAGAATGCTTCTGTGTAGTTTATATTTGAACATATTCTTTTTTCCACTATTACCCACTTAGCGCTACGAATGTCCAGTTGCATTTTCTACAGACAGAGTGTTTCAAAACTGCTCAATCAAAAGTATGGTTTATCTCTGTTAGCTGAATGCTCAGATCAGAAAGAAGTTTCACAGAATGCTTCTGTGTAGTTTATATTTGAATATATTCCTTTTTCCACTACTACTCTCTTAGCGATCGAAATGTCCAGTTGCATTTTCTACAGAAAGAGTGTTCAGATCTGCTCAATCAAAAGTATGGTTTAACTCTGTTAGCTGAATGCACAGATCAGAAAGAAGTTTCACAAAATGATTCTGTGTAGTTTATATTTGCAGACATTCCTTTTTCCACTATTACCCTCTTAGCGCTCCGAATCTCCACTTGCATTTTCTACAAAAAGAGTGTTTCATAACTGCTCAATCAAAAATATGTTTTATCTCTGTTAACTGAATTTACAGATCAGAAATAAGTTTCACAGAATGCATCTGTGTAGTTTTTATTTGAAGATATTCTTTTTCCCAATGTAGGCCTCTTAGCGCTTAGCATGTCCAATTGCAGTTTCTACAGAAAGAGTGTTTCAGAACGGCTCAATCAAAAGTAAGGTTCAACTCTGTTAGTTGAATGCACAGAACAGAAAGAATTTTCACAGAATGCTACTGTGTAGTTTATATTTGAATATATTCCTTTTTCCACTATTACCCTCTTAGCGCTCCGAATGTCCACTTGCATTTTCTACAGAAAGGGTGTTCAGAACTGCGCAATCAAAAGTATGGTTTAACTCTGTTAGCTTAATGAACATATCAGAAATAAGTTTCACACAATGCTTCTGTGTAGTTTTTATTGGAAGATATTATTTTTCCCAATATAGGCCTCTTAGCGCTCAGAATGTCCAATTGCAGTTTCTACAGAAAGAGTGTTTCAGAAAGGCTCAATCAAATGTAAGGTTCAACTCTGTTAGTTGAATGCACAGAACAGAAAGAAGTTTCATAGAATGCTTCTGTGTAGTTTATATTTGAACATATTCTTTTTTCCACTATTACCCACTTAGCGCTACGAATGTCCAGTTGCATTTTCTACAGACAGAGTGTTTCAAAACTGCTCAATCAAAAGTATGGTTTAACTCTGTTAGCTGAATGCTCAGATCAGAAAGAAGTTTCACAGAATGCTTCTGTGTAGTTTATATTTGAATATATTACTTTTTCCACTACTACTCTCTTAGCGCTCGAAATGTCCAGTTGCATTTTCTACAGAAAGAGTGTTCAGATCTGCTCAATCAAAAGTATGGTTTAACTCTGTTAGCTGAATGCACAGATCAGAAAGAAGTTTCACAAAATGATTCTGTGTAGTTTATATTTGGAGACATTCCTTTTTCCACTATTACCCTCTTAGCGCTCCGAATCTCCACTTGCATTTTCTACAGAAAGAGTGTTTCAGAACGGCTCAATCAAAACTAAGGTTCAACTCTTTTAGTTGAACAAACAGAACAGAAAGAAGTTTCACACAATTCTTCTGTGTAGTTTTTATTTGTAGACATTCTTTTTCCCAATATAGGCCTCCTAGCGCTCAGAATGTCCAATTGCAGTTTCTACAGAAAGAGTGTTTCAGAACGGCTCAATCAAAAGTAAGGTTCAACTCTGTTAGTTGAATGCACAGAACAGAAAGAAGTTTCATACAATGCTTCTGTGTAGTTTATATTTGAACATATTCTTTTTTCCACTATTACCCACTTAGCGCTACGAATGTCCAGTTGCATTTTCTACAGACAGAGTGTTTCAAAACTGCTCAATCAAAAGTATGGTTTAACTCTGTTAGCTGAATGCTCAGATCAGAAAGAAGTTTCACAGAATGCTTCTGTGTAGTTTATATTTGAATATATTCCTTTTTCCACTACTACGATCTTAGCGCTCCAAATGTCCAGTTGCATTTTCTACAGAAAGAGTGTTCAGATCTGCTCAATCAAAAGTATGTTTTAACTCTGTTAGCTGAATGCACAGATCAGAAGGAATTTTCACCGAATGATTCTGTGTAGTTTATATTTGAAGACATTCCTTTTTCCACTATTACCCTCTTAGCGCTCCGAATCTCCACTTGCATTTTCTACAAAAAGAGTGTTTCATAACTGCTCAATCAAAAATATGTTTTATCTCTGTTAACTGAATTTACAGATCAGAAATAAGTTTCACAGAATGCATCTGTGTAGTTTTTATTTGAAGATATTCTTTTTCCCAATGTAGGCCTCTTAGCGCTTAGCATGTCCAATTGAAGTTTCTACAGAAAGAGTGTTTCAGAACGGCTCAATCAAAAGTAAGGTTCAACTCTGTTAGTTGAATGCACAGAACAGAAAGAATTTTCACAGAATGCTATTGTGTAGTTTATATTTGAATATACTCCTTTTTCCACTATTACCCTCTTAGCGCTCCGAATGTCCACTTGCATTTTCTACAGAAAGAGTGTTCAGAACTGCGCAATCAAAAGTATGGTTTAACTCTGTTAGCTTAATGAACATATCAGAAATAAGTTTCACACAATGCTTCTGTGTAGTTTTTATTTGAAGATATTATTTTTCCCAATAGAGGCCTCTCAGCGCTCAGAATGTCCAATTGCAGTTTCTACAGTAAGAGTGTTTCAGAAAGGCTCAATCAAAAGTAAGGTTCAACTCCGTTAGTTGAATGCAGAGAACAGAAAGAAGTTTCATACAATGCTTCTGTGTAGTTTATATTTGAACATATTCTTTTTTCCACTATTACCCCCTTAGCGCTACGAATGTCCAGTTGCATTTTCTACAGACAGAGTGTTTCAAAACTGCTCAATCAAAAGTATGGTTTAACTCTGTTAGCTCAATGCTCAGATCAGAAAGAAGTTTCACAGAATGCTTCTGTGTAGTTTATATTTGAATATATTACTTTTTCCACTACTAATCTCTTAGCGCTCGAAATGTCCAGTTGCATTTTCTACAGAAAGAGTGTTCAGATCTGCTCAATCAAAAGTATGGTTTAACTCTGTTAGCTGAATGCACAGATCAGAAAGAAGTTTCACAAAATGATTCTGTGTAGTTTATATTTGGAGACATACCTTTTTCCAATATTAACCTCTTAGCGCTCCTAATCTCCACTTGCATTTTCTACAGAAAGAGTGTTTCAGAACGGCTCAATCAAAACTAAGGTTCAACTCTTTTAGTTGAACAAACAGAACAGAAAGAAGTTTCACACAATTCTTCTGTGTAGTTTTTATTTGTAGACATTCTTTTTCCCAATATAGGCCTCCTAGCGCTCAGAATGTCCAATTGCAGTTTCTACAGAAAGAGTGTTTCAGAACGGCTCAATCAAAAGTAAGGTTCAACTCTGTTAGTTGAATGCACAGAACAGAAAGTAGTTTCATACAATGTTTCTGTGTAGTTTATATTTGAACATATTTTTTCCACTATTACCCACTTAGCGCTACGAGTGTCCAGTTGCATTTTCTACAGACAGAGTGTTTCAAAACTGCTCAATCAAAAGTATGGTTTAACTCTGTTAGCTGAATGCTCAGATCAGAAAGAAGATTCACAGAATGCTTCTGTGTAGTTTATATTTGAATATATTCCTTTTCCCACTACTACGCTCTTAGCGCTCCAAATGTCCAGTTGATTTTCTACAGAAAGAGTGTTCAGATCTGCTCAATCAAAAGTATGGTTTAACTCTGTTAGCTGAATGCACAGATCAGAAGCAAGTTTCACCGAATGATTCTGTGTAGTTTATATTTGAAGACATTCCTTTTTCCACTATTACCCTCTTAGCGCTCCGAATCTCCACTTGCATTTTCTACAAAAAGAGTGTTTCATAACTGCTCAATGAAAAGTATGTTTTATCTCTGTTAACTGAATTTACAGATCAGAAATAAGTTTCACAGAATGCATCTGTGTAGTTTTTATTTGAAGATATTCTTTTTCCCAATGTAGGCCTCTTAGCGCTTAGCATGTCCAATTGCAGTTTCTACAGAAAGAGTGTTTCAGAACGGCTCAATCAAAAGTAAGGTTCAACTCTGTTAGTTGAATGCACAGAACAGAAAGAATTTTCACAGAATGCTATTGTGTAGTTTATATTTGAATATACTCCTTTTTCCACTATTACCCTCTTAGCGCTCCGAATGTCCACTTGCATTTTCTACAGAAAGAGTGTTCAGAACTGCGCAATCAAAAGTATGGTTTAACTCTGGTAGCTTAATGAACATATCAGAAATAAGTTTCACACAATTCTTCTCTGTAGTTTTTATTTGTAGACATTCTTTTTCCCAATATAGGCCTCCTAGCGCTCAGAATGTCCAATTGCAGTTTCTACAGAAAGAGTGTTTCAGAACGGCTCAATCAAAACTAAGGTTCAACTCTTTTACTTGAACAAACAGAACAGAAAGAAGTTTCACACAATTCTTCTGTGTAGTTTTTATTTGTAGACATTCTTTTTCCCAATATAGGCCTCCTAGCGCTCAGAATGTCCAATTGCAGTTTCTACAGAAAGAGTGTTTCAGAACGGCTCAATCAAAAGTAAGGTTCAACTCTGTTAGTTGAATGCACAGAACAGAAAGAAGTTTCATACAATGCTTCTGTGTAGTTTATATTTGAACATATTCTTTTTTCCACTATTACCCACTTAGCGCTACGAATGTCCAGTTGCATTTTCTACAGACAGAGTGTTTCAAAACTGCTCAATCAAAAGTATGGTTTAACTCTGTTAGCTGAATGCTCAGATCAGAAAGAAGTTTCACAGAATGCTTCTGTGTAGTTTATATTTGAATATATTCCTTTTTCCACTACTACGCTCTTAGCGCTCCAAATGTCCAGTTGCATTTTCTACAGAAAGAGTGTTCAGATCTGCTCAATCAAAAGTATGGTTTAACTCTGTTAGCTGAATGCACAGATCAGAAGGAAGTTTCACCGCATGATTCTGTGTAGTTTATATTTGAAGACATTCCTTTTTCCACTATTACCCTCTTAGCGCTCCGAATCTCCACTTGCATTTTCTACAAAAAGAGTGTTTCATAACTGCTCAATCAAAAATATGTTTTATCTCTGTTAACTGAATTTACAGATCAGAAATAAGTTTCACAGAATGCATCTGTGTAGTTTTTATTAGAAGATATTCTTTTTCCCAATGTAGGCCTCTTAGCGCTTTGCATGTCCAATTGCAGATTCTACAGAAAGAGTTTTTCAGAACGGCTCAATCAAAAGTAAGGTTCAACTCTGTTAGTTGAATGCACAGAACAGAAAGAATTTTCACAGAATGCTACTGTGTAGTTTATATTTGAATATATTCCTTTTTCCACTATTACCCTCTTAGCGCTCCAAATGTCCACTTGCATTTTCTACAGAAAGAGTGTTCAGAACTGCGCAATCAAAAGTATGGTTTAACTCTGTTAGCTTAATGAACATATCAGAAATAAGTTTCACACAATGCTTCTGTGTAGTTTTTATTTGAAGATATTATTTTTCCCAATAGAGGCCTCCTAGCGCTCAGAATGTCCAATTGCAGTTACTACAGAAAGAGTGTTTCAGAACGGCTCAATCAAAAGTAAGGTTCAACTCTGTTAGTTGAATGCACAGAACAGAAAGAAGTTTCATACAATGCTTCTGTGTAGTTTATATTTGAACATATTCTTTTTTCCACTATTACCCACTTAGCGCTACGAATGTCCAGTTGCATTTTCTACAGACAGAGTGTTTCAAAACTGCTCAATCAAAAGTATGGTTTAACTCTGTTAGCTGAATGCTCAGATCAGAATTAAGTTTCACAGAATGCTTCTGTGTAGTTTATATTTGAATATATTCCTTTTTCCACTACTACGCTCTTAGCGCTCCAAATGTCCAGTTGCATTTTCTACAGAAAGAGTGTTCAGATCTGCTCAATCAAAAGTATGGTTTAACTCTGTTAGCTGAATGCACAGATCAGAAAGAAGTTTCACCGAATGATTCTGTGTAGTTTATATTTGAAGACATTCCTTTTTCCACTATTACCCTCTTAGCGCTCCGAATCTCCACTTGCATTTTCTACAAAAAGAGTGTTTCATATCTGCTCAATCAAAAATATGTTTTATCTCTGTTAACTGAATTTACAGATCAGAAATAAGTTTCACAGAATGCATCTGTGTAGTTTTTATTTGAAGATATTCTTTTTCCCAATGTAGGCCTCTTAGATCTTAGCATGTCCAATTGCAGTTTCTACAGAAAGAGTGTTTCAGAACGGCTCAATCAAAAGTAAGGTTCAACTCTGTTAGTTGAATGCATAGAACAGAAAGAATTTTCACAGAATGCTACTGTGTAGTTTATATTTGAATATATTCCTTTTTCCACTATTACCCTCTTAGCGCTCCGAATATCCACTTGCATTTTCTACAGAAAGAGTGTTCAGAACTGCACAATCAAAAGTATGTTTTAACTCTGTTAGCTTAATGAACATATCAGAAATAAGTTTCACTCAATGCTTCTGTGTAGTTTTTATTTGAAGATATTATTTTTCCCAATAGAGGCCTCTTAGCGCTCAGAATGTCCAATTGCAGTTTCTACAGAAAGAGTGTTTCAGAAAGGCTCAATCAAATGTAAGGTTCAACTCTGTTAGTTGAATGCACAGAACAGAAAGAAGTTTCATAGAATGCTTCTGTGTAGTTTATATTTGAACATATTCTTTTTTCCACTATTACCCACTTAGCGCTACGAATGTCCAGTTGCATTTTCTACAGACAGAGTGTTTCAAAACTGCTCACTCAAAAGTATGGTTTATCTCTGTTAGCTGAATGCTCAGATCAGAAAGAAGTTTCACAGAATGCTTCTGTGTAGTTTATATTTGAATATATTCCTTTTTCCACTACTACTCTCTTAGCGCTCGAAATGTCCAGTTGCATTTTCTACAGAAAGAGTGTTCAGATCTGCTCAATCAAAAGTATGGTTTAACTCTGTTAGCTGAATGCACAGATCAGAAAGAAGTTTCACAAAATGATTCTGTGTAGTTTATATTTGGAGACATTCCTTTTTCCACTATTACCCTCTTAGCGCTCCGAATCTCCACTTGCATTTCCTACAAAAAGAGTGTTTCATAACTGCTCAATCAAAAATATGTTTTATCTCTGTTAACTGAATTTACAGATCAGAAATAAGTTTCACAGAATGCATCTGTGTAGTTTTTATTTGAAGATATTATTTTTCCCAATAGAGGCCTCTTAGCGCTCAGAATGTCCAATTGCAGTTTCTACAGTAAGAGTGTTTCAGAAAGGCTCAGTCAAAAGTAAGGTTCAACTCTGTTAGTTGAATGCACAGAACAGAAAGAAGTTTCATACAATGCTTCTGTGTAGTTTATATTTGAACATATTCTTTTTTCCACTATTACCCACTTAGCGCTACGAATGTCCAGTTGCATTTTCTACAGACAGAGTGTTTCAAAACTGCTCAATCAAAAGTATGGTTTAACTCTGTTAGCTGAATGCTCAGATCAGAAAGAAGTTTCACAGAATGCTTCTGTGTAGTTTATATTTGAATATATTCCTTTTTCCACTACTACTCTCTTAGCGCTCCAAATGTCCAGTTGCATTTTCTACAGAAAGAGTGTTCAGATCTGCTCAATCAAAAGTATGGTTTAACTCTGTTAGCTGAATGCACAGATCAGAAAGAATTTTCACAGAATGATTCTGTGTAGTTTATATTTGGAGACATTCCTTTTTCCACTATTACCCTCTTAGCGCTCCGAATCTCCACTTGCATTTTCTACAGAAAGAGTGTTTCAGAACGGCTCAATCAAAACTAAGGTTCAACTCTTTTACTTGAACAAACAGAACAGAAAGAAGTTTCACACAATTATTCTGTGTAGTTTTTATTTGTAGACATTCTTTTTCCCAATATAGGCCTCCTAGCGCTCAGAATGTCCAATTGCAGTTTCTATAGAAAGAGTGTTTCAGAACGGCTCAATCAAAAGTAAGGTTCAACTCTGTTAGTTGAATGCACAGAACAGAAATAAGTTTCATACAATGCTTCTGTGTAGTTTATATTTGAACATATTTTTTTTCCACTGTTACCCACTTAGCGCTACGAATGTCCAGTTGCATTTTCTACAGACAGAGTGTTTCAAAACTGCTCAATCAAAAGTATGGTTTAACTCTGTTAGCTGAATGCTCAGATCAGAAAGAAGATTCACAGAATGCTTCTGTGTAGTTTATATTTGAATATATTCCTTTTCCCACTACTACGCTCTTAGCGCTCCAAATGTCCAGTTGATTTTCTACAGAAAGAGTGTTCAGATCTGCTCAATCAAAAGTATGGTTTAACTCTGTTAGCTGAATGCACAGATCAGAAGCAAGTTTCACCGAATGATTCTGTGTAGTTTATATTTGAAGACATTCCTTTTTCCACTATTACCCTCTTAGCGCTCCGAATCTCCACTTGCATTTTCTACAAAAAGAGTGTTTCATAACTGCTCAATGAAAAGTATGTTTTATCTCTGTTAACTGAATTTACAGATCAGAAATAAGTTTCACAGAATGCATCTGTGTAGTTTTTATTTGAAGATATTCTTTTTCCCAATGTAGGCCTCTTAGCGCTTAGCATGTCCAATTGCAGTTTCTACAGAAAGAGTGTTTCAGAACGGCTCAATCAAAAGTAAGGTTCAACTCTGTTAGTTGAATGCACAGAACAGAAAGAATTTTCACAGAATGCTATTGTGTAGTTTATATTTGAATATACTCCTTTTTCCACTATTACCCTCTTAGCGCTCCGAATGTCCACTTGCATTTTCTACAGAAAGAGTGTTCAGAACTGCGCAATCAAAAGTATGGTTTAACTCTGGTAGCTTAATGAACATATCAGAAATAAGTTTCACACAATTCTTCTCTGTAGTTTTTATTTGTAGACATTCTTTTTCCCAATATAGGCCTCCTAGCGCTCAGAATGTCCAATTGCAGTTCCTACAGAAAGAGTGTTTCAGAACGGCTCAATCAAAACTAAGGTTCAACTCTTTTACTTGAACAAACAGAACAGAAAGAAGTTTCACACAATTCTTCTGTGTAGTTTTTATTTGTAGACATTCTTTTTCCCAATATAGGCCTCCTAGCGCTCAGAATGTCCAATTGCAGTTTCTACAGAAAGAGTGTTTCAGAACGGCTCAATCAAAAGTAAGGTTCAACTCTGTTAGTTGAATGCACAGAACAGAAAGAAGTTTCATACAATGCTTCTGTGTAGTTTATATTTGAACATATTCTTTTTTCCACTATTATCCACTTAGCGCTACGAATGTCCAGTTGCATTTTCTACAGACAGAGTGTTTCAAAACTGCTCAATCAAAAGTATGGTTTAACTCTGTTAGCTGAATGCTCAGATCAGAAAGAAGTTTCACAGAATGCTTCTGTGTAGTTTATATTTGAATATATTCCTTTTTCCACTACTACGCTCTTAGCGCTCCAAATGTCCAGTTGCATTTTCTACAGAAAGAGTGTTCAGATCTGCTCAATCAAAAGTATGGTTTAACTCTGTTAGCTGAATGCACAGATCAGAAGGAAGTTTCACCGCATGATTCTGTGTAGTTTATATTTGAAGACATTCCTTTTTCCACTATTAGCCTCTTAGCGCTCCGAATCTCCACTTGCATTTTCTACAAAAAGAGTGTTTCATAACTGCTCAATCAAAAATATGTTTTATCTCTGTTAACTGAATTTACAGATCAGAAATAAGTTTCACAGAATGCATCTGTGTAGTTTTTATTTGAAGATATTCTTTTTCCCAATGTAGGCCTCTTAGCGCTTAGCATGTCGAATTGCAGATTCTACAGAAAGAGTTTTTCAGAACGGCTCAATCAAAAGTAAGGTTCAAATCTGTTAGTTGAATGCACAGAACAGAAAGAATTTTCACAGAATGCTACTGTGTAGTTTATATTTGAATATATTCCTTTTTCCACTATTACCCTCTTAGCGCTCCAAATGTCCACTTGCATTTTCTACAGAAAGAGTGTTCAGAACTGCGCAATCAAAAGTATGGTTTAACTCTGTTAGCTTAATGAACATATCAGAAATAAGTTTCACACAATGCTTCTGTGTAGTTTTTATTTGAAGATATTATTTTTCCCAATAGAGGCCTCCTAGCGCTCAGAATGTCCAATTGCAGTTACTACAGAAAGAGTGTTTCAGAACGGCTCAATCAAAAGTAAGGTTCAACTCTGTTAGTTGAATGCACAGAACAGAAATAAGTTTCATACAATGCTTCTGTGTAGTTTATATTTGAACATATTCTTTTTTCCACTATTACCCACTTAGCGCTACGAATGTCCAGTTGCATTTTCTACAGACAGAGTGTTTCAAAACTGCTCAATCAAAAGTATGGTTTAACTCTGTTAGCTGAATGCTCAGATCAGAATTAAGTTTCACAGAATGCTTCTGTGTAGTTTATATTTGAATATATTCCTTTTTCCACTACTACGCTCTTAGCGCTCCAAATGTCCAGTTGCATTTTCTACAGAAAGAGTGTTCAGATCTGCTCAATCAAAAGTATGGTTTAACTCTGTTAGCTGAATGCACAGATCAGAAAGAAGTTTCACCGAATGATTCTGTGTAGTTTATATTTGAAGACATTCCTTTTTCCACTATTACCCTCTTAGCGCTCCGAATCTCCACTTGCATTTTCTACAAAAAGAGTGTTTCATATCTGCTCAATCAAAAATATGTTTTATCTCTGTTAACTGAATTTACAGATCAGAAATAAGTTTCACAGAATGCATCTGTGTAGTTTTTATTTGAAGATATTCTTTTTCCCAATGTAGGCCTCTTAGCTCTTAGCATGTCCAATTGCAGTTTCTACAGAAAGAGTGTTTCAGAACGGCTCAATCAAAAGTAAGGTTCAACTCTGTTAGTTGAATGCATAGAACAGAAAGAATTTTCACAGAATGCTACTGTGTAGTTTATATTTGAATATATTCCTTTTTCCACTATTACCCTCTTAGCGCTCCGAATATCCACTTGCATTTTCTACAGAAAGAGTGTTCAGAACTGCACAATCAAAAGTATGGTTTAACTCTGTTAGCTTAATGAACATATCAGAAATAAGTTTCACACAATGCTTCTGTGTAGTTTTTATTAGAAGATATTATTTTTCCCAATATAGGCCTCTTAGCGCTCAGAATGTCCAATTGCAGTTTCTACAGAAAGAGTGTTTCAGAAAGGCTCAATCAAATGTAAGGTTCAACTCTGTTAGTTGAATGCACAGAACAGAAAGAAGTTTCATAGAATGCTTCTGTGTAGTTTATATTTGAACATATTCTTTTTTCCACTATTACCCACTTAGCGCTACGAATGTCCAGTTGCATTTTCTACAGACAGAGTGTTTCAAAACTGCTCAATCAAAAGTATGGTTTAACTCTGTTAGCTGAATGCTCAGATCAGAAAGAAGTTTCACAGAATGCTTCTGTGTAGTTTATATTTGAATATATTACTTTTTCCACTACTACTCTCTTAGCGCTCGAAATGTCCAGTTGCATTTTCTACAGAAAGAGTGTTCAGATCTGCTCAATCAAAAGTATGGTTTAACTCTGTTAGCTGAATGCACAGATCAGAAAGAAGTTTCACAAAATGATTCTGTGTAGTTTATATTTGGAGACATTCCTTTTTCCACTATTACCCTCTTAGCGCTCCGAATCTCCACTTGCATTTTCTACAGAAAGAGTGTTTCAGAACGGCTCAATCAAAACTAAGGTTCAACTCTTTTAGTTGAACAAACAGAACAGAAAGAAGTTTCACACAATTCTTCTGTGTAGTTTTTATTTGTAGACATTCTTTTTCCCAATATAGGCCTCCTAGCGCTCAGAATGTCCAATTGCAGTTTCTACAGAAAGAGTGTTTCAGAACGGCTCAATCAAAAGTAAGGTTCAACTCTGTTAGTTGAATGCACAGAACAGAAAGAAGTTTCATACAATGCTTCTGTGTAGTTTATATTTGAACATATTCTTTTTTCCACTATTACCCACTTAGCGCTACGAATGTCCAGTTGCATTTTCTACAGACAGAGTGTTTCAAAACTGCTCAATCAAAAGTATGGTTTAACTCTGTTAGCTGAATGCTCAGATCAGAAAGAAGTTTCACAGAATGCTTCTGTGTAGTTTATATTTGAATATATTCCTTTTTCCACTACTACGATCTTAGCGCTCCAAATGTCCAGTTGCATTTTCTACAGAAAGAGTGTTCAGATCTGCTCAATCAAAAGTATGGTTTAACTCTGTTAGCTGAATGCACAGATCAGAAGGAATTTTCACCGAATGATTCTGTGTAGTTTATATTTGAAGACATTCCTTTTTCCACTATTACCCTCTTAGCGCTCCGAATCTCCACTTGCATTTTCTACAAAAAGAGTGTTTCATAACTGCTCAATCAAAAATATGTTTTATCTCTGTTAACTGAATTTACAGATCAGAAATAAGTTTCACAGAATGCATCTGTGTAGTTTTTATTTGAAGATATTCTTTTTCCCAATGTAGGCCTCTTAGCGCTTAGCATGTCCGATTGAAGTTTCTACAGAAAGAGTGTTTCAGAACGGCTCAATCAAAAGTAAGGTTCAACTCTGTTAGTTGAATGCACAGAACAGAAAGAATTTTCACAGAATGCTACTGTGTAGTTTATATTTGAATATACTCCTTTTTCCACTATTACCCTCTTAGCGCTCCGAATGTCCACTTGCATTTTCTACAGAAAGAGTGTTCAGAACTGCGCAATCAAAAGTATGGTTTAACTCTGTTAGCTTAATGAACATATCAGAAATAAGTTTCACACAATGCTTCTGTGTAGTTTTTATTTGAAGATATTATTTTTCCCAATAGAGGCCTCTCAGCGCTCAGAATGTCCAATTGCAGTTTCTACAGTAAGAGTGTTTCAGAAAGGCTCAATCAAAAGTAAGGTTCAACTCCGTTAGTTGAATGCAGAGAACAGAAAGAAGTTTCATACAATGCTTCTGTGTAGTTTATATTTGAACATATTCTTTTTTCCACTATTACCCCCTTAGCGCTACGAATGTCCAGTTGCATTTTCTACAGACAGAGTGTTTCAAAACTGCTCAATCAAAAGTATGGTTTAACTCTGTTAGCTCAATGCTCAGATCAGAAAGAAGTTTCACAGAATGCTTCTGTGTAGTTTATATTTGAATATATTCCTTTTTCCACTACTACTCTCTTAGCGCTCGAAATGTCCAGTTGCATTTTCTACAGAAAGAGTGTTCAGATCTGCTCAATCAAAAGTATGGTTTAACTCTGTTAGCTGAATGCACAGATCAGAAAAAAGTTTCACAAAATGATTCTGTGTAGTTTATATTTGGAGACATTCCTTTTTCCAATATTAACCTCTTAGCGCTCCGAATCTCCACTTGCATTTTCTACAGAAAGTGTGTTTCAGAACGGCTCAATCAAAACTAAGGTTCAACTCTTTTAGTTGAACAAACAGAACAGAAAGAAGTTTCACACAATTCTTCTGTGTAGTTTTTATTTGTAGACATTCATTTTCCCAATATAGGCCTCCTAGCGCTCAGAATGTCCAATTGCAGTTTCTACAGAAAGAGTGTTTCAGAACGGCTCAATCAAAAGTAAGGTTCAACTCTGTTAGTTGAATGCACAGAACAGAAAGTAGTTTCATACAATGTTTCTGTGTAGTTTATATTTGAACATATTTTTTCCACTATTACCCACTTAGCGCTACGAGTGTCCAGTTGCATTTTCTACAGACAGAGTGTTTCAAAACTGCTCAATCAAAAGTATGGTTTAACTCTGTTAGCTGAATGCTCAGATCAGAAAGAAGATTCACAGAATGCTTCTGTGTAGTTTATATTTGAATATATTCCTTTTCCCACTACTACGCTCTTAGCGCTCCAAATGTCCAGTTGATTTTCTACAGAAAGAGTGTTCAGATCTGCTCAATCAAAAGTATGGTTTAACTCTGTTAGCTGAATGCACAGATCAGAAGCAAGTTTCACCGAATGATTCTGTGTAGTTTATATTTGAAGACATTCCTTTTTCCACTATTACCCTCTTAGCGCTCCGAATCTCCACTTGCATTTTCTACAAAAAGAGTGTTTCATAACTGCTCAATGAAAAGTATGTTTTATCTCTGTTAACTGAATTTACAGATCAGAAATAAGTTTCACAGAATGCATCTGTGTAGTTTTTATTTGAAGATATTCTTTTTCCCAATGTAGGCCTCTTAGCGCTTAGCATGTCCAATTGCAGTTTCTACAGAAAGAGTGTTTCAGAACGGCTCAATCAAAAGTAAGGTTCAACTCTGTTAGTTGAATGCACAGAACAGAAAGAATTTTCACAGAATGCTATTGTGTAGTTTATATTTGAATATACTCCTTTTTCCACTATTACCCTCTTAGCGCTCCGAATGTCCACTTGCATTTTCTACAGAAAGAGTGTTCAGAACTGCGCAATCAAAAGTATGGTTTAACTCTGGTAGCTTAATGAACATATCAGAAATAAGTTTCACACAATTCTTCTCTGTAGTTTTTATTTGTAGACATTCTTTTTCCCAATATAGGCCTCCTAGCGCTCAGAATGTCCAATTGCAGTTTCTACAGAAAGAGTGTTTCAGAACGGCTCAATCAAAACTAAGGTTCAACTCTTTTACTTGAACAAACAGAACAGAAAGAAGTTTCACACAATTCTTCTGTGTAGTTTTTATTTGTAGACATTCTTTTTCCCAATATAGGCCTCCTAGCGCTCAGAATGTCCAATTGCAGTTTCTACAGAAAGAGTGTTTCAGAACGGCTCAATCAAAAGTAAGGTTCAACTCTGTTAGTTGAATGCACAGAACAGAAAGAAGTTTCATACAATGCTTCTGTGTAGTTTATATTTGAACATATTCTTTTTTCCACTATTACCCACTTAGCGCTACGAATGTCCAGTTGCATTTTCTACAGACAGAGTGTTTCAAAACTGCTCAATCAAAAGTATGGTTTAACTCTGTTAGCTGAATGCTCAGATCAGAAAGAAGTTTCACAGAATGCTTCTGTGTAGTTTATATTTGAATATATTCCTTTTTCCACTACTACGCTCTTAGCGCTCCAAATGTCCAGTTGCATTTTCTACAGAAAGAGTGTTCAGATCTGCTCAATCAAAAGTATGGTTTAACTCTGTTAGCTGAATGCACAGATCAGAAAGAAGTTTCACCGAATGATTCTGTGTAGTTTATATTTGAAGACATTCCTTTTTCCACTATTACCCTCTTAGCGCTCCGAATCTCCACTTGCATTTTCTACAAAAAGAGTGTTTCATATCTGCTCAATCAAAAATATGTTTTATCTCTGTTAACTGAATTTACAGATCAGAAATAAGTTTCACAGAATGCATCTGTGTAGTTTTTATTTGAAGATATTCTTTTTCCCAATGTAGGCCTCTTAGCTCTTAGCATGTCCAATTGCAGTTTCTACAGAAAGAGTGTTTCAGAACGGCTCAATCAAAAGTAAGGTTCAACTCTGTTAGTTGAATGCATAGAACAGAAAGAATTTTCACAGAATGCTACTGTGTAGTTTATATTTGAATATATTCCTTTTTCCACTATTACCCTCTTAGCGCTCCGAATATCCACTTGCATTTTCTACAGAAAGAGTGTTCAGAACTGCACAATCAAAAGTATGTTTTAACTCTGTTAGCTTAATGAACATATCAGAAATAAGTTTCACACAATGCTTCTGTGTAGTTTTTATTTGAAGATATTATTTTTCCCAATAGAGGCCTCTTAGCGCTCAGAATGTCCAATTGCAGTTTCTACAGAAAGAGTGTTTCAGAAAGGCTCAATCAAATGTAAGGTTCAACTCTGTTAGTTGAATGCACAGAACAGAAAGAAGTTTCATAGAATGCTTCTGTGTAGTTTATATTTGAACATATTCTTTTTTCCACTATTACCCACTTAGCGCTACGAATGTCCAGTTGCATTTTCTACAGACAGAGTGTTTCAAAACTGCTCACTCAAAAGTATGGTTTATCTCTGTTAGCTGAATGCTCAGATCAGAAAGAAGTTTCACAGAATGCTTCTGTGTAGTTTATATTTGAATATATTCCTTTTTCCACTACTACTCTCTTAGCGCTCGAAATGTCCAGTTGCATTTTCTACAGAAAGAGTGTTCAGAACTGCTCAATCAAAAGTATGGTTTAACTCTGTTAGCTGAATGCACAGATCAGAAAGAAGTTTCACAAAATGATTCTGTGTAGTTTATATTTGGAGACATTCCTTTTTCCACTATTACCCTCTTAGCGCTCCGAATCTCCACTTGCATTTCCTACAAAAAGAGTGTTTCATAACTGCTCAATCAAAAATATGTTTTATCTCTGTTAACTGAATTTACAGATCAGAAATAAGTTTCACAGAATGCATCTGTGTAGTTTTTATTTGAAGATATTCTTTTTCCCAATGTAGGCCTCTTAGCGCTTAGCATGTCCAATTGCAGTTTCTACAGAAAGAGTGTTTCAGAACGGCTCAATCAAAAGTAAGGTTCAACTCTGTTAGTTGAATGCACAGAACAGAAAGAATTTTCACAGAATGCTACTGTGTAGTTTATATTTGAATATATTCCTTTTTCCACTATTACCCTCTTAGCCCTCCAAATGTCCACTTGCATTTTCTACAGAAAGAGTGTTCAGAACTGCGCAATCAAAAGTATGGTTTAACTCTGTTAGCTTAATGAACATATCAGAAATAAGTTTCACACAATGCTTCTGTGTAGTTTTTATTTGAAGATATTATTTTTCCCAATAGACGCCTCTTAGCGCTCAGAATGTCCAATTGCAGTTTCTACAGTAAGAGTTTTTCAGAAAGGCTCAGTCAAAAGTAAGGTTCAACTCTGTTAGTTGAATGCACAGAACAGAAAGAAGTTTCATACAATGCTTCTGTGTAGTTTATATTTGAACATATTCTTTTTTCCACTATTACCCACTTAGCGCTACGAATGTCCAGTTGCATTTTCTACAGACAGAGTGTTTCAAAACTGCTCAATCAAAAGTATGGTTTAACTCTGTTAGCTGAATGCTCAGATCAGAAAGAAGTTTCACAGAATGCTTCTGTGTAGTTTATATTTGAATATATTCCTTTTTCCACTACTACTCTCTTAGCGCTCAAAATGTCCAGTTGCATTTTCTACAGAAAGAGTGTTCAGATCTGCTCAATCAAAAGTATGGTTTAACTCTGTTAGCTGAATGCACAGATCAGAAAGAAGTTTCACAGAATGATTCTGTGTAGTTTATATTTGGAGACATTCCTTTTTCCACTATTACCCTCTTTGCGCTCCGAATCTCCACTTGCATTTTCTACAGAAAGAGTGTTTCAGAACGGCTCAATCAAAACTAAGGTTCAACTCTTTTACTTGAACAAACAGAACAGAAAGAAGTTTCACACAATTATTCTGTGTAGTTTTTATTTGTAGACATTCTTTTTCCCAATATAGGCCTCCTAGCGCTCAGAATGTCCAATTGCAGTTTCTATAGAAAGAGTGTTTCAGAACGGCTCAATCAAAAGTAAGGTTCAACTCTGTTAGTTGAATGCACAGAACAGAAATAAGTTTCATACAATGCTTCTGTGTAGTTTATATTTGAACATATTTTTTTTCCACTGTTACCCACTTAGCGCTACGAATGTCCAGTTGCATTTTCTACAGACAGAGTGTTTCAAAACTGCTCAATCAAAAGTATGGTTTAACTCTGTTAGCTGAATGCTCAGATCAGAAAGAAGTTTCACAGAATGCTTCTGTGTAGTTTATATTTGAATATATTCCTTTTTCCACTACTACGCTCTTAGCGCTCCAAATGTCCAGTTGCATTTTCTACAGAAAGAGTGTTCAGATATGCTCAATCAAAAGTATGGTTTAACTCTGTTAGCTGAATGCACAGATCAGAAAGAAGTTTCACCGAATGATTCTGTGCAGTTTATATTTGAAGACATTCCTTTTTCCACTATTACCCTCTTAGCGCTCCGAATCTCCACTTGCATTTTCTACAAAAAGAGTGTTTCATAACTGCTCAATCAAAAATATGTTTTATCTCTGTTAACTGAATTTACAGATCAGAAATAAGTTTCACAGAATGCATCTGTGTAGTTTTTATTTGAAGATATTCTTTTTCCCAATGTAGGCCTCTTAGCGCTTAGCATGTCCAATTGCAGTTTCTACAGAAAGAGTGTTTCAGAACGGCTCAATCAAAAGTAAGGTTCAACTCTGTTAGTTGAATGCACAGAACAGAAAGAATTTTCACAGAATGCTACTGTGTAGTTTATATTTGAATATATTACTTTTTCCACTATTACCCACTTAGCGCTCCGAATGTCCACTTGCATTTTCTACAGAAAGAGTGTTCAGAACTGCGCAATCAAAAGAATGGTTTAACTCTGTTAGCTTAATGAACATATCAGAAATAAGTTTCACACAATGCTTCTGTGTAGTTTTTATTTGAAGATATTATTTTTCCCAATGTAGGCCTCTTAGCGCTCAGAATGTCCAATTGCAGTTTCTACAGAAAGAGTGTTTCAGAAAGGCTCAATCAAAAGTAAGGTTCAACTCTGTTAGTTGAATGCACAGAACAGAAAGAAGTTTCATACAATGCTTCTGTGTAGTTTATATTTGAACATATTCTTTTTTCCACTATTACCCACTTAGCGCTACGAATGTCCAGTTGCATTTTCTACAGACAGAGTGTTTCAAAACTGCTCAATCAAAAGTATGGTTTAACTCTGTTAGCTGAATGCTCAGATCAGAAAGAAGTTTCACAGAATGCTTCTGTGTAGTTTATATTTGAATATATTCCTTTTTCCACTACTACGCTCTTAGCGCTCCAAATGTGCAGTTGCATTTTCTACAGAAAGAGTGTTCAGATCTGCTCAATCAAAAGTATGGTTTAACTCTGTTAGCTGAATGCACAGATCAGAAAGAAGTTTCACCGAATGATTCTGTGTAGTTTATATTTGAAGACATTCCTTTTTCCACTATTACCCTCTTAGCGCTCCGAATCTCCACTTGCATTTTCTACAAAAAGAGTGTTTCATAACTGCTCAATCAAAAATATGTTTTATCTCTGTTAACTGAATTTACAGATCAGAAATAAATTTCACAGAATGCATCTGTGTAGTTTTTATTTGAAGATATTCTTTTTCCCAAATTAGGCCTCTTAGCGCTTAGCATGTCCAATTGCAGTTTCTACAGAAAGAGTGTTTCAGAACGGCTCAATCAAAAGTAGGGTTCAACTCTGTTAGTTGAATTCACAGAACAGAAAGAATTTTCACAGAATGCTACTGTGTAGTTTATATTTGAATATATTCCTTTTTCCACTATTACCCTCTTAGCGCTCCGAATGTCCACTTGCATTTTCTACAGAAAGAGTGTTCAGAACTGCGCAATCAAAAGTATGGTTTAACTCTGTTAGCTTAATGAACATATCAGAAATAAGTTTCACACAATGCTTCTGTGTAGTTTTCATTTGAAGATATTATTTTTCCCAATATAGGCCTCTTAGCGCTCAGAATGTCCAAATGCAGTTTCTACAGAAAGAGTGTTCTGAACTGTGCAATCAAAAGTATGGTTTAACTCTGTTAGCTGAATGCACATATCAGAAATAAGTTTCAAACAATGCTTCTGTGTAATTTTTATTAGAAGATATTATTTTTCCCAATATAGGCCTCTTAGCGCTCAGAATGTCCAATTGCAGTTTCTACAGAAAGAGTGTTTCAGAACGGCTGAATCAAATGTAAGGTTCAACTCTCTTAGTTGAATGCACAGAACAGAAAGAAGTTTCACTGAATGCTTCTGTGTAGTATTTAGTTGAAGATACTCCTTTTTGGACTATTACACACTTAGCGCTCCGAATATCCACTGGCAGTTTCTACACAAAGAGTGTTTCAGAACTGCTCCTTCAAAAGTAAGGCTCAACTCTGTTATTTGAATGCAGAGAACAGAGGGGGTTTCAGAGAATGCTTCTGTGTAGTTTTTAATTGGAGATATTCCTTTTTCCTCTACTACAATCTTAGCGCTCCGAATGTCCACTTGCATTTTCAACAAAAAGAGTATTTCATAACTGCTCAATTAAAAATATGGTTTAGCTCTGTTAACTGAATTTACAGATCAGAAATAAGTTTCACAGAATGCATCTGTGTAGTTTTTATTTGAAGATATTCTTTTTCCCAGTGTAAGCCTCATAGCGCATAGAATGTCCAATTGCAGTTTCTACAAAAAGAGTGTTTCAGAACGGCTCAATCAAAAGTAAGGTTCAACTCTGTTAGTTGAATGCACAGAACAGAAAGAAGTTTCACAGAATGCTACTTTGTAGTTTATATTTGAATATATTCCTTTTTCCACTATTACCCTCTTAGCGCTCCGAATGTCCACTTGCATTTTCTACAGAAAGAATGTTCGGAACTGCGCAATCAAAAGTATGGTTTAACTCTGTTAGCTGAATGCACACATCAGAAATAAGTTTCACACAATGCTTCTGTGTAGTTTTTATTTGAAGATATTTTTTTTCCCAATATTGTCCTCTTAGCGCTCAGAATGTCCAATTGCAGTTTCTACAGAAAGAGTGTTCCCGAAAGGCTCAATCAAAAGTAAGGTTCAACTCTGTTAGCTGAATGCCCAGAACAGAAAGATGTTTCATAAAATGCTTCAGTGTAGTTTATATTTGAACATATTCTTTTTTCCACTATTACCCACTTAGCGCTACGAATGTCCAGTTGCATTTTCTACAGACAGAGTGTTTCAAAACTGCTCAATCAAAAGTATGGTTTAACTCTGTTAGCTGAATGCTCAGATCAGAAAGAAGTTTCACAGAATGCTTCTGTGTAGTTTATATTTGAATATATTCCTTTTTCCACTACTACGCTCTTAGCGCTCCAAATGTCCAGTTGCATTTTCTACAGAAAGAGTGTTCAGATCTGCTCAATCAAAAGTATGGTTTAACTCTGTTAGCTGAATGCACAGATCAGAAAGAAGTTTCACCGAATGATTCTGTGTAGTTTATATTTGAAGACATTCCTTTTTCCACTATTACCCTCTTAGCGCTCCGAATCTCCACTTGCATTTTCTACAAAAAGAGTGTTTCATATCTGCTCAATCAAAAATATGTTTTATCTCTGTTAACTGAATTTACAGATCAGAAATAAGTTTCACAGAATGCATCTGTGTAGTTTTTATTTGAAGATATTCTTTTTCCCAATGTAGGCCTCTTAGCTCTTAGCATGTCCAATTGCAGTTTCTACAGAAAGAGTGTTTCAGAACGGCTCAATCAAAAGTAAGGTTCAACTCTGTTAGTTGAATGCACAGAACAGAAAGAAGTTTCATACAATGCTTCTGTGTAGTTTATATTTGGACATATTCTTTTTTCCACTATTACCCACTTAGCGCTACGAATGTCCAGTTGCATTTTCTACAGACAGAGTGTTTCAAAACTGCTCAATCAAAAGTATGGTTTAACTCTGTTAGCTGAATGCTCAGATCAGAAAGAAGTTTCACAGAATGCTTCTGTGTAGTTTATATTTGAATATATTCCTTTTTCCACTACTACCCTCTTAGCACTCCAAATGTCCAGTTGCATTTTCTACAGATAGAGTGTTCAGATCTGCTCTATCAAAAGTATGGTTTAACTCTGTTAGCTGAATGCACAGATCAGAAAGAAGTTTCACAGAATGATTCTGTGTAGTTTATATTTGGAGACATTCCATTTTCCACTATTACCCTCTTAGCGCTCCGAATCTCCACTTGCATTTTCTACAGAAAGTGTGTTTCAGAACGGCTCAATCAAAACTAAGGTTCAAATCTTTTAGTTGAATGAACAGAACAGAAAGAAGTTTCACAGAATGCTTCTGTGTAGTTTTTATTTGTAGATATTCTTTTTCCCAATATAGGCCTCTTAGCGCTCAGAATGTCCAATTGCAGTTTCTACAGAAAGAGTGTTTCAGAACGGCTCAATCAAAGTGAGGTTCAACCCTGGTAGTTGAATGCACAGAACAGAAGGAAGTTTCACAGAATGCTTCTGTGTAGTTTATATTTGAATATATTCCTTTTTCCACTATTACCCTCTTAGCGCTCCGAATGTCCACTTGCATTTTCTACAGAAAGTGTGTTCTGAACTGCGCAATCAAAAGTATGGTTTAACTCTGTTAGCTGAATGCACATATCAGAAATAAGTTTCAAACAATGCTTCTGTGTAATTTTTATTTGAAGATATTATTTTTCCCAATATAGGCCTCTTAGCGCTCAGAATGTCCAATTGCAGTTTCTACAGAAAGAGTGTTTCAGAACGGCTCAATCAAATGTAAGGTTCAACTCTCTTAGTTGAATGCACAGAACAGAAAGTAGTTTCACTGAATGCTTCTGTGTAGTATTTAGTTGAAGATACTCCTTTTTGGACTATTACACACTTAGCGCTCCGAATATCCACTGGCAGTTTCTACACAAAGAGTGTTTCAGAACTGCTCCTTCAAAAGTAAGGCTCAACCCTGTTAGTTGAATTCGGAGAACAGAAAGGGGTTTCAGAGAATGCTTCTGTGTAGTTTTTAATTGGAGATATCCCTTTTTCCTCTATTACAATCTTAGTGCTCCGAATGTCCACTTGCATTTTCTACAAAAAGATTGTTTCATAACTGCTCAATCAAAAATATGTTTTAGCTCTGTTAACTGAATTTACAGATCAGAAATAAGTTTCACAGAATGCATCTGTGTAGTTTTTATTTGAAGATATTCTTTTTCCCAATGTAGGCCTCTTAGCACTTAGAATGTCCAATTGCAGTTTCTACAGAAAGAGTGTTTCAGAACGGCTCAGTCAAAATTAAGTTTCAACGCTGTTAGTTGAATGCACAGAACAGAAAGAAGTTTCACAGAATGCTACTGTGTAGTTTATATTTGAATATATTCCTTTTTCCAATATTACCATCTTAGCGCTCCGAATGTCCACTTGCATTTTCTACAGAAAGAGTGTTCGGAACTGCGCAATCAAAAGTATGGTTTAACTCTGTTAGCTGAATGCACATATCAGAAATAAGTTTCACACAATGCTTCTGTGTAGTTTTTATATGAAGATATTATTTTTCCAAATATAGGCCTCTTAGAGCTCAGAATGTCCAATTGCAGTTTCTACAGAAAGAGTGTTTCAGAACGGCTCAATCAAATGTAAGGTTCAACTCTCTTAGTTGAATGCACAGAACAGAAAGAAGTTTCACTGAATGCTTCTGCGTAGTATTTAGTTGAAGATACTCCTTTTTGGACTATTACACACTTAGCGCTCCGAATATCCACTGGCGGTTTCTACACAAAGAGTGTTTCAGAACTGCTCCTTCAAAAGTAAGGCTCAACTCTGTTAGTTGAATGCGGAGAACAGAAAGGGGTTTCAGAGAATGCTTCTGTGTAGTTTTTAATTGGAGATATTCCTTTTTCCTCTATTACAATCTTAGCGCTCCGAATGTCCACTTGCATATTCTACAAAAAGAGTGTTTCACAACTGCTCAATCAAAAATATGGTTTAGCTCTGTTAACTGAATTTACAGATCAGAAATAAGTTTCACAGAATGCATCCGTGTAGTTTTTATTTGAAGATATTCTTTTTCCCAGTGTAGGCCTCTTAGCGCAAAGAATGTCCAATTGCAGTTTCTACAAAAAGAATGTTTCAGAACGGCTCAATCAAAAGTAAGGTTCAACTCTGTTAGTTGAATGCACAGAACAGAAATAAGTTTCACAGAATGCTACTGTGTAGTTTATATTTGAATATATTCCTTTTTCCACTATTACCCTCTTAGCGCTCCGAATGTCCACTAGCATTTTCTACAGAAAGAGTGTTCGGAACTGCGCAATCAAAAGTATGGTTTAACTCTGTTAGCTGAATGCACACATCAGAAATAAGTTTCACACAATGCTTCTGTGTAGTTTTTAATTGAAGATATTATTTTTCCCAATATAGGCCTCTTAGCGCTCAGAATGTCCAATTGCAGTTTCTACAGAAAGAGTGTTCAAGAACGGCTCAATCAAAAGTAAGGTTCAACTCTGTTAGCTGAATGCACAGAACAGAAAGATGTTTCATACAATGCTTCTGTGTAGTTTATATTTGAACATATTCTTTTTTCCACTATTACCCACTTAGCGCTACGAATGTACAGTTGCATTTTCTACAGACAGAGTGTTTCAAAACTGCTCAATCAAAAGTATGGTTTAACTCTGTTAGCTGAATGCTCAGATCAGAAAGAAGTTTCACAGAATGCTTCTGTGTAGTTTATATTTGAATATATTCCTTTTTCCACTACTACCCTCTTAGCGCTCCAAATGTCCAGTTGCATTTTCTACAGAAAGAGTGTTCAGATCTGCTCTATCAAAAGTATGGTTTAACTCTGTTAGCTGAATGCACAGATCAGAAAGAAGTTTCACAGAATGATTCTGTGTAGTTTATATTTGAAGACATTCCTTTTTCCACTATTACCCTCTTAGCGCTCCGAATCTCCACTTGCATTTTCTACAGAAAGAGTGTTTCAGAACGGCTCAATCAAAACTAACGTTCAAATCTTTTAGTTGAATGAACAGAACAGAAAGAAGTTTCACAGAATGCTTCTGTGTAGTTTTTATTTGTAGATATTCTTTTTCCCAATATAGGCCTCTTAGCACTCAGAATGTAAAATTGCAGTTTCTACCGAAAGAGTGTTTCAGAACGGCTCAATCAAAAGTAAGGTTCAACCCTGGTAGTTGAATGCACAGAACAGAAGGAAGTTTCACAGAATGCTTCTGTGTAGTTTATATTTGAATATGTTCCTTTTTCCACTATTACCCTCTTAGCGCTCCGAATGTCCACTTGCATTTTCTACAGAAAGAGTGTTCTGAACTGCGCAATCAAAAGTATGGTTTAACTCTGTTAGCTGAATGCACATATCAGAAATAAGTTTCAAACAATGCTTCTGTGTAGTTTTTATTTGAAGATATTATTTTTCCCAATATAGGCCTCTTAGCGCTCAGAATGTCCAATAGCAGTTTCTACAGAAAGAGTGTTTCAGAACGGCTCAATCAAATGTAAGGTTCAACTTTCTTAGTTGAATGCACAGAACAGAAAGAAGTTTCACAGAATGCTTCTGTGTAGTATTTAGTTGAAGGTACTACTTTTTGGACTATTACCCACTTAGCGCTCCGAATATCCACTGGCAGTTTCTACACAAAGTGTGTTTCAGAACTGCTCCTTCAAAAGTAAGGCTCAACTCTGTTAGTTGAATGCGGAGAACAGAAAGGGGTTTCAGAGAATGCTTCTGTGTAGTTTTTAATTGGAGATATTCTTTTTTCCTGTATTACAATCTTAGCGCTCAGAATGTCCACTTGAATTTTCTACAAAAAGAGTGTTTCACAACTGCTCAATCAAAAATATGGTTTAGCTCTGTTAACTGAATTTACAGATCAGAAATAAGTTTCACAGAATGCATCTGTGTAGTTTTTATTTGAAGATATTCTTTTTCCCAATGTAGGCCTCTTAGCGCTTAGAATGTCCAATTGCAGTTTCTACAGAAAGAGTGTTTCAGAACGGCTCAATCAAAAGTAAGGTTCAACACTGTTAGTTGAATGCACAGAAGAGAAAGAAGTTTCACAGAATGCTACTGTGTAGTTTATGCTTGAATATATCACTTTTTCCACTATTACCCTCTTAGCGCTCCGAATGTCCACTTGCATTTTTTACAGAAAGAGTGTTCTGAACTGCGCAATCAAAAGTATGGTTTAACTCTGTTAGCTGAATGCACATATCAGAAATAAGTTTCAAACAATGCTTCTGTGTAATTATTATTTGAAGATATTATTTTTCCCAATATAGGCCTCTTAGCGCTCAGAATGTCCAATTGCAGATTCTACAGAAAGAGTGTTTCAGAACGGCTCAATCTAATGTAAGGTTCAACTCTCTTAGTTGAATGCACAGAACAGAAAGAAGTTTCACTGAATGCTTCTGTGTAGTGTTTAGTTGAAGATACTCCTTTTTGGACTATTAAACACTTAGCGCTCCGAATATCCACTGGCAGTTTCTACACAAAGAGTGTTTCAGAACTGCTCCTTCAAAAGTAAGGCTCAACCCTGTTAGTTGAATTCGGAGAACAGAAAGGGGTTTCAGAGAATGCTTCTGTGTAGTTTTTAATTGGAGATATCCCTTTTTCCTCTATTACAATCTTAGTGCTCCGAATGTCCACTTGCATTTTCTACAAAAAGATTGTTTCATAACTGCTCAATCAAAAATATGTTTTAGCTCTGTTAACTGAATTTACGGATCAGAAATAAGTTTCACAGAATGCATCTGTGTAGTTTTTATTTGAAGATATTCTTTTTCCCAATGTAGGCCTCTTAGCGCTTAGAATGTCCAATTGCAGTTTCTACAGAAAGAGTGTTTCAGAACGGCTCAGTCAAAATTAAGTTTCAACGCTGTTAGTTGAATGCACAGAACAGAAAGAAGTTTCACAGAATGCTACTGTGTAGTTTATATTTGAATATATTCCTTTTTCCAAAATTACCATCTTAGCGCTCCGAATGTCCAGTTGCATTTTCTACAGAAAGAGTGTTCGGAACTGCGCAATCAAAAGTATGGTTTAACTCTGTTAGCTGAATGCACATATCAGAAATAAGTTTCACACAATGCTTCTGTGTAGTTTTTATATGAAGATATTATTTTTCCAAATATAGGCCTCTTAGCGCTCAGAATGTCCAATTGCAGTTTCTACAGAAAGAGTGTTTCAGAACGGCTCAATCAAATGTAAGGTTCAACTCTCTTAGTTGAATGCACAGAACAGAAAGAAGTTTCACTGAATGCTTCTGTGTAGTATTTAGTTGAAGATACTCCTTTTTGGACTATTACACACTTAGCGCTCCGAATATCCAATGGCGGTTTCTACACAAAGAGTGTTTCACAACTGCTCCTTCAAAAGTAAGGCTCAACTCTGTTAGTTGAATGCGGAGAACAGAAAGGGGTTTCAGAGAATGCTTCTGTGTAGTTTTTAATTGGAGATATTCCTTTTTCCTCTATTACAATCTTAGCGCTCCGAATGTCCACTTGCATTTTCTACAAAAAGAGTGTTTCACAACTGCTCAATCAAAAATATGGTTTAGCTCTGTTAACTGAATTTACAGATCAGAAATAAGTATCACAGAATGCATCTGTGTAGTTTTTATTTGAAGATATTCTTTTTCCCAATGTAGGCCTCTTAGCGCTTAGAATGTCCAATTGCAGTTTCTACAGAAAGAGTGTTTCAGAACGGCTCAATCAAAAGTAAGGTTCAACACTGTTAGTTGAATGCACAGAAGAGAAAGAAGTTTCACAGAATGCTACTGTGTAGTTTATATTTGAATATATCCCTTTTTCCACTATTACCCTCTTAGCGCTCCGAATGTCCACTTGCATTTTCTACAGAAAGAGTGTTATGAACTGCGCAATCAAAAGTATGGTTTAACTCTGTTAGCTGAATGCACATATCAGAAATAAGTTTCAAACAATGCTTCTGTGTAATTTTTATTTGAAGATATTATTTTTCCCAATATAGGCCTCTTAGCGCTCAGAATGTCCAATTGCAATTTCTACAGAAAGAGTGTTTCAGAACGGCTCAATCAAATATAAGGTTCAACTCTCTTAGTTGAATGCACAGAACAGAAAGAAGTTTCACTGAATGCTTCTGTGTAGTATTTAGTTGAAGATACTCCTTTTTGGACTATTACACACTTAGTGCTCCGAATATCCACTGGCAGTTTCTACACAAAGAGTGTTTCAGAACTGCTCCTTCAAAAGTAAGGCTCAACTCTGTTAGTTGAATTCGGAGAACAGAAAGGGGTTTCAGAGAATGCTTCTGTGTAGTTTTTAATTGGAGATATCCCTTTTTCCTCTATTACAATCTTAGTGCTCCGAATGTCCACTTGCATTTTCTACAAAAAGATTGTTTCATAACTGCTCAATCAAAAATATGTTTTAGCTCTGTTAACTGAATTTACAGATCAGAAATAAGTTTCACAGAATGCATCCGTGTAGTTTTTATTTGAAGATATTCTTTTTCCCAGTGTAGGCCTCTTAGCGCTTAGAATGTCCAATTGCAGTTTCTACAGAAAGAGTGTTTCAGAACGGCTCAATCAAAAGTAAGGTTCAACTCTGTTAGTTGAATGCACAGAACAGAAAGAATTTTCACAGAATGCTACTGTGTAGTTTATATTTGAATATATTCCTTTTTCCACTATTACCCTCTTAGCCCTCCAAATGTCCACTTGCATTTTCTACAGAAAGAGTGTTCAGAACTGCGCAATCAAAAGTATGGTTTAACTCTGTTAGCTTAATGAACATATCAGAAATAAGTTTCACACAATGCTTCTGTGTAGTTTTTATTTGAAGATATTATTTTTCCCAATAGACGCCTCTTAGCGCTCAGAATGTCCAATTGCAGTTTCTACAGTAAGAGTGTTTCAGAAAGGCTCAGTCAAAAGTAAGGTTCAACTCTGTTAGTTGAATGCACAGAACAGAAAGAAGTTTCATACAATGCTTCTGTGTAGTTTATATTTGAACATATTCTTTTTTCCACTATTACCCACTTAGCGCTACGAATGTCCAGTTGCATTTTCTACAGACAGAGTGTTTCAAAACTGCTCAATCAAAAGTATGGTTTAACTCTGTTAGCTGAATGCTCAGATCAGAAAGAAGTTTCACAGAATGCTTCTGTGTAGTTTATATTTGAATATATTCCTTTTTCCACTACTACTCTCTTAGCGCTCCAAATGTCCAGTTGCATTTTCTACAGAAAGAGTGTTCAGATCTGCTCAATCAAAAGTATGGTTTAACTCTGTTAGCTGAATGCACAGATCAGAAAGAAGTTTCACAGAATGATTCTGTGTAGTTTATATTTGGAGACATTCCTTTTTCCACTATTACCCTCTTAGCGCTCCGAATCTCCACTTGCATTTTCTACAGAAAGAGTGTTTCAGAACGGCTCAATCAAAACTAAGGTTCAACTCTTTTACTTGAACAAACAGAACAGAAAGAAGTTTCACACAATTATTCTGTGTAGTTTTTATTTGTAGACATTCTTTTTCCCAATATAGGCCTCCTAGCGCTCAGAATGTCCAATTGCAGTTTCTATAGAAAGAGTGTTTCAGAACGGCTCAATCAAAAGTAAGGTTCAACTCTGTTAGTTGAATGCACAGAACAGAAATAAGTTTCATACAATGCTTCTGTGTAGTTTATATTTGAACATATTTTTTTTCCACTGTTACCCACTTAGCGCTACGAATGTCCAGTTGCATTTTCTACAGACAGAGTGTTTCAAAACTGCTCAATCAAAAGTATGGTTTAACTCTGTTAGCTGAATGCTCAGATCAGAAAGAAGTTTCACAGAATGCTTCTGTGTAGTTTATATTTGAATATATTCCTTTTTCCACTACTACGCTCTTAGCGCTCCAAATGTCCAGTTGCATTTTCTACAGAAAGAGTGTTCAGATATGCTCAATCAAAAGTATGGTTTAACTCTGTTAGCTGAATGCACAGATCAGAAAGAAGTTTCACCGAATGATTCTGTGCAGTTTATATTTGAAGACATTCCTTTTTCCACTATTACCCTCTTAGCGCTCCGAATCTCCACTTGCATTTTCTACAAAAAGAGTGTTTCATAACTGCTCAATCAAAAATATGTTTTATCTCTGTTAACTGAATTTACAGATCAGAAATAAGTTTCACAGAATGCATCTGTGTAGTTTTTATTTGAAGATATTCTTTTTCCCAATGTAGGCCTCTTAGCGCTTAGCATGTCCAATTGCAGTTTCTACAGAAAGAGTGTTTCAGAACGGCTCAATCAAAAGTAAGGTTCAACTCTGTTAGTTGAATGCACAGAACAGAAAGAATTTTCACAGAATGCTACTGTGTAGTTTATATTTGAATATATTACTTTTTCCACTATTACCCACTTAGCGCTCCGAATGTCCACTTGCATTTTCTACAGAAAGAGTGTTCAGAACTGCGCAATCAAAAGAATGGTTTAACTCTGTTAGCTTAATGAACATATCAGAAATAAGTTTCACACAATGCTTCTGTGTAGTTTTTATTTGAAGATATTATTTTTCCCAATGTAGGCCTCTTAGCGCTCAGAATGTCCAATTGCAGTTTCTACAGAAAGAGTGTTTCAGAAAGGCTCAATCAAAAGTAAGGTTCAACTCTGTTAGTTGAATGCACAGAACAGAAAGTAGTTTCATACAATGCTTCTGTGTAGTTTATATTTGAACATATTCTTTTTTCCACTATTACCCACTTAGCGCTACGAATGTCCAGTTGCATTTTCTACAGACAGAGTGTTTCAAAACTGCTCAATCAAAAGTATGGTTTAACTCTGTTAGCTGAATGCTCAGATCAGAAAGAAGTTTCACAGAATGCTTCTGTGTAGTTTATATTTGAATATATTCCTTTTTCCACTACTACGCTCTTAGCGCTCCAAATGTGCAGTTGCATTTTCTACAGAAAGAGTGTTCAGATCTGCTCAATCAAAAGTATGGTTTAACTCTGTTAGCTGAATGCACAGATCAGAAAGAAGTTTCACCGAATGATTCTGTGTAGTTTATATTTGAAGACATTCCTTTTTCCACTATTACCCTCTTAGCGCTCCGAATCTCCACTTGCATTTTCTACAAAAAGAGTGTTTCATAACTGCTCAATCAAAAATATGTTTTATCTCTGTTAACTGAATTTACAGATCAGAAATAAATTTCACAGAATGCATCTGTGTAGTTTTTATTTGAAGATATTCTTTTTCCCAAATTAGGCCTCTTAGCGCTTAGCATGTCCAATTGCAGTTTCTACAGAAAGAGTGTTTCAGAACGGCTCAATCAAAAGTAGGGTTCAACTCTGTTAGTTGAATTCACAGAACAGAAAGAATTTTCACAGAATGCTACTGTGTAGTTTATATTTGAATATATTCCTTTTTCCACTATTACCCTCTTAGCGCTCCGAATGTCCACTTGCATTTTCTACAGAAAGAGTGTTCAGAACTGCGCAATCAAAAGTATGGTTTAACTCTGTTAGCTTAATGAACATATCAGAAATAAGTTTCACACAATGCTTCTGTGTAGTTTTCATTTGAAGATATTATTTTTCCCAATATAGGCCTCTTAGCGCTCAGAATGTCCAAATGCAGTTTCTACAGAAAGAGTGTTCTGAACTGTGCAATCAAAAGTATGGTTTAACTCTGTTAGCTGAATGCACATATCAGAAATAAGTTTCAAACAATGCTTCTGTGTAATTTTTATTAGAAGATATTATTTTTCCCAATATAGGCCTCTTAGCGCTCAGAATGTCCAATTGCAGTTTCTACAGAAAGAGTGTTTCAGAACGGCTGAATCAAATGTAAGGTTCAACTCTCTTAGTTGAATGCACAGAACAGAAAGAAGTTTCACTGAATGCTTCTGTGTAGTATTTAGTTGAAGATACTCCTTTTTGGACTATTACACACTTAGCGCTCCGAATATCCACTGGCAGTTTCTACACAAAGAGTGTTTCAGAACTGCTCCTTCAAAAGTAAGGCTCAACTCTGTTATTTGAATGCAGAGAACAGAGGGGGTTTCAGAGAATGCTTCTGTGTAGTTTTTAATTGGAGATATTCCTTTTTCTTCTACTACAATCTTAGCGCTCCGAATGTCCACTTGCATTTTCAACAAAAAGAGTATTTCATAACTGCTCAATTAAAAATATGGTTTAGCTCTGTTAACTGAATTTACAGATCAGAAATAAGTTTCACAGAATGCATCTGTGTAGTTTTTATTTGAAGATATTCTTTTTCCCAGTGTAAGCCTCATAGCGCATAGAATGTCCAATTGCAGTTTCTACAAAAAGAGTGTTTCAGAACGGCTCAATCAAAAGTAAGGTTCAACTCTGTTAGTTGAATGCACAGAACAGAAAGAAGTTTCACAGAATGCTACTTTGTAGTTTATATTTGAATATATTCCTTTTTCCACTATTACCCTCTTAGCGCTCCGAATGTCCACTTGCATTTTCTACAGAAAGAATGTTCGGAACTGCGCAATCAAAAGTATGGTTTAACTCTGTTAGCTGAATGCACACATCAGAAATAAGTTTCACACAATGCTTCTGTGTAGTTTTTATTTGAAGATATTTTTTTTCCCAATATTGTCCTCTTAGCGCTCAGAATGTCCAATTGCAGTTTCTACAGAAAGAGTGTTCCCGAAAGGCTCAATCAAAAGTAAGGTTCAACTCTGTTAGCTGAATGCCCAGAACAGAAAGATGTTTCATAAAATGCTTCAGTGTAGTTTATATTTGAACATATTCTTTTTTCCACTATTACCCACTTAGCGCTACGAATGTCCAGTTGCATTTTCTACAGACAGAGTGTTTCAAAACTGCTCAATCAAAAGTATGGTTTAACTCTGTTAGCTGAATGCTCAGATCAGAAAGAAGTTTCACAGAATGCTTCTGTGTAGTTTATATTTGAATATATTCCTTTTTCCACTACTACGCTCTTAGCGCTCCAAATGTCCAGTTGCATTTTCTACAGAAAGAGTGTTCAGATCTGCTCAATCAAAAGTATGGTTTAACTCTGTTAGCTGAATGCACAGATCAGAAAGAAGTTTCACCGAATGATTCTGTGTAGTTTATATTTGAAGACATTCCTTTTTCCACTATTACCCTCTTAGCGCTCCGAATCTCCACTTGCATTTTCTACAAAAAGAGTGTTTCATATCTGCTCAATCAAAAATATGTTTTATCTCTGTTAACTGAATTTACAGATCAGAAATAAGTTTCACAGAATGCATCTGTGTAGTTTTTATTTGAAGATATTCTTTTTCCCAATGTAGGCCTCTTAGCTCTTAGCATGTCCAATTGCAGTTTCTACAGAAAGAGTGTTTCAGAACGGCTCAATCAAAAGTAAGGTTCAACTCTGTTAGTTGAATGCACAGAACAGAAAGAAGTTTCATACAATGCTTCTGTGTAGTTTATATTTGGACATATTCTTTTTTCCACTATTACCCACTTAGCGCTACGAATGTCCAGTTGCATTTTCTACAGACAGAGTGTTTCAAAACTGCTCAATCAAAAGTATGGTTTAACTCTGTTAGCTGAATGCTCAGATCAGAAAGAAGTTTCACAGAATGCTTCTGTGTAGTTTATATTTGAATATATTCCTTTTTCCACTACTACCCTCTTAGCACTCCAAATGTCCAGTTGCATTTTCTACAGATAGAGTGTTCAGATCTGCTCTATCAAAAGTATGGTTTAACTCTGTTAGCTGAATGCACAGATCAGAAAGAAGTTTCACAGAATGATTCTGTGTAGTTTATATTTGGAGACATTCCATTTTCCACTATTACCCTCTTAGCGCTCCGAATCTCCACTTGCATTTTCTACAGAAAGTGTGTTTCAGAACGGCTCAATCAAAACTAAGGTTCAAATCTTTTAGTTGAATGAACAGAACAGAAAGAAGTTTCACAGAATGCTTCTGTGTAGTTTTTATTTGTAGATATTCTTTTTCCCAATATAGGCCTCTTAGCGCTCAGAATGTCCAATTGCAGTTTCTACAGAAAGAGTGTTTCAGAACGGCTCAATCAAAGTGAGGTTCAACCCTGGTAGTTGAATGCACAGAACAGAAGGAAGTTTCACAGAATGCTTCTGTGTAGTTTATATTTGAATATATTCCTTTTTCCACTATTACCCTCTTAGCGCTCCGAATGTCCACTTGCATTTTCTACAGAAAGTGTGTTCTGAACTGCGCAATCAAAAGTATGGTTTAACTCTTTTAGCTGAATGCACATATCAGAAATAAGTTTCAAACAATGCTTCTGTGTAATTTTTATTTGAAGATATTATTTTTCCCAATATAGGCCTCTTAGCGCTCAGAATGTCCAATTGCAGTTTCTACAGAAAGAGTGTTTCAGAACGGCTCAATCAAATGTAAGGTTCAACTCTCTTAGTTGAATGCACAGAACAGAAAGTAGTTTCACTGAATGCTTCTGTGTAGTATTTAGTTGAAGATACTCCTTTTTGGACTATTACACACTTAGCGCTCCGAATATCCACTGGCAGTTTCTACACAAAGAGTGTTTCAGAACTGCTCCTTCAAAAGTAAGGCTCAACCCTGTTAGTTGAATTCGGAGAACAGAAAGGGGTTTCAGAGAATGCTTCTGTGTAGTTTTTAATTGGAGATATCCCTTTTTCCTCTATTACAATCTTAGTGCTCCGAATGTCCACTTGCATTTTCTACAAAAAGATTGTTTCATAACTGCTCAATCAAAAATATGTTTTAGCTCTGTTAACTGAATTTACAGATCAGAAATAAGTTTCACAGAATGCATCTGTGTAGTTTTTATTTGAAGATATTCTTTTTCCCAATGTAGGCCTCTTAGCACTTAGAATGTCCAATTGCAGTTTCTACAGAAAGAGTGTTTCAGAACGGCTCAGTCAAAATTAAGTTTCAACGCTGTTAGTTGAATGCACAGAACAGAAAGAAGTTTCACAGAATGCTACTGTGTAGTTTATATTTGAATATATTCCTTTTTCCAATATTACCATCTTAGCGCTCCGAATGTCCACTTGCATTTTCTACAGAAAGAGTGTTCGGAACTGCGCAATCAAAAGTATGGTTTAACTCTGTTAGCTGAATGCACATATCAGAAATAAGTTTCACACAATGCTTCTGTGTAGTTTTTATATGAAGATATTATTTTTCCAAATATAGGCCTCTTAGAGCTCAGAATGTCCAATTGCAGTTTCTACAGAAAGAGTGTTTCAGAACGGCTCAATCAAATGTAAGGTTCAACTCTCTTAGTTGAATGCACAGAACAGAAAGAAGTTTCACTGAATGCTTCTGTGTAGTATTTAGTTGAAGATACTCCTTTTTGGACTATTACACACTTAGCGCTCCGAATATCCACTGGCGGTTTCTACACAAAGAGTGTTTCAGAACTGCTCCTTCAAAAGTAAGGCTCAACTCTGTTAGTTGAATGCGGAGAACAGAAAGGGGTTTCAGAGAATGCTTCTGTGTAGTTTTTAATTGGAGATATTCCTTTTTCCTCTATTACAATCTTAGCGCTCCGAATGTCCACTTGCATTTTCTACAAAAAGAGTGTTTCACAACTGCTCAATCAAAAATATGGTTTAGCTCTGTTAACTGAATTTACAGATCAGAAATAAGTTTCACAGAATGCATCCGTGTAGTTTTTATTTGAAGATATTCTTTTTCCCAGTGTAGGCCTCTTAGCGCAAAGAATGTCCAATTGCAGTTTCTACAAAAAGAATGTTTCAGAACGGCTCAATCAAAAGTAAGGTTCAACTCTGTTAGTTGAATGCACAGAACAGAAATAAGTTTCACAGAATGCTACTGTGTAGTTTATATTTGAATATATTCCTTTTTCCACTATTACCCTCTTAGCGCTCCGAATGTCCACTAGCATTTTCTACAGAAAGAGTGTTCGGAACTGCGCAATCAAAAGTATGGTTTAACTCTGTTAGCTGAATGCACACATCAGAAATAAGTTTCACACAATGCTTCTGTGTAGTTTTTAATTGAAGATATTATTTTTCCCAATATAGGCCTCTTAGCGCTCAGAATGTCCAATTGCAGTTTCTACAGAAAGAGTGTTCAAGAACGGCTCAATCAAAAGTAAGGTTCAACTCTGTTAGCTGAATGCACAGAACAGAAAGATGTTTCATACAATGCTTCTGTGTAGTTTATATTTGAACATATTCTTTTTTCCACTATTACCCACTTAGCGCTACGAATGTACAGTTGCATTTTCTACAGACAGAGTGTTTCAAAACTGCTCAATCAAAAGTATGGTTTAACTCTGTTAGCTGAATGCTCAGATCAGAAAGAAGTTTCACAGAATGCTTCTGTGTAGTTTATATTTGAATATATTCCTTTTTCCACTACTACCCTCTTAGCGCTCCAAATGTCCAGTTGCATTTTCTACAGAAAGAGTGTTCAGATCTGCTCTATCAAAAGTATGGTTTAACTCTGTTAGCTGAATGCACAGATCAGAAAGAAGTTTCACAGAATGATTCTGTGTAGTTTATATTTGAAGACATTCCTTTTTCCACTATTACCCTCTTAGCGCTCCGAATCTCCACTTGCATTTTCTACAGAAAGAGTGTTTCAGAACGGCTCAATCAAAACTAACGTTCAAATCTTTTAGTTGAATGAACAGAACAGAAAGAAGTTTCACAGAATGCTTCTGTGTAGTTTTTATTTGTAGATATTCTTTTTCCCAATATAGGCCTCTTAGCACTCAGAATGTAAAATTGCAGTTTCTACCGAAAGAGTGTTTCAGAACGGCTCAATCAAAAGTAAGGTTCAACCCTGGTAGTTGAATGCACAGAACAGAAGGAAGTTTCACAGAATGCTTCTGTGTAGTTTATATTTGAATATGTTCCTTTTTCCACTATTACCCTCTTAGCGCTCCGAATGTCCACTTGCATTTTCTACAGAAAGAGTGTTCTGAACTGCGCAATCAAAAGTATGGTTTAACTCTGTTAGCTGAATGCACATATCAGAAATAAGTTTCAAACAATGCTTCTGTGTAGTTTTTATTTGAAGATATTATTTTTCCCAATATAGGCCTCTTAGCGCTCAGAATGTCCAATAGCAGTTTCTACAGAAAGAGTGTTTCAGAACGGCTCAATCAAATGTAAGGTTCAACTTTCTTAGTTGAATGCACAGAACAGAAAGAAGTTTCACAGAATGCTTCTGTGTAGTATTTAGTTGAAGGTACTACTTTTTGGACTATTACCCACTTAGCGCTCCGAATATCCACTGGCAGTTTCTACACAAAGTGTGTTTCAGAACTGCTCCTTCAAAAGTAAGGCTCAACTCTGTTAGTTGAATGCGGAGAACAGAAAGGGGTTTCAGAGAATGCTTCTGTGTAGTTTTTAATTGGAGATATTCTTTTTTCCTGTATTACAATCTTAGCGCTCAGAATGTCCACTTGAATTTTCTACAAAAAGAGTGTTTCACAACTGCTCAATCAAAAATATGGTTTAGCTCTGTTAACTGAATTTACAGATCAGAAATAAGTTTCACAGAATGCATCTGTGTAGTTTTTATTTGAAGATATTCTTTTTCCCAATGTAGGCCTCTTAGCGCTTAGAATGTCCAATTGCAGTTTCTACAGAAAGAGTGTTTCAGAACGGCTCAATCAAAAGTAAGGTTCAACACTGTTAGTTGAATGCACAGAAGAGAAAGAAGTTTCACAGAATGCTACTGTGTAGTTTATGCTTGAATATATCACTTTTTCCACTATTACCCTCTTAGCGCTCCGAATGTCCACTTGCATTTTTTACAGAAAGAGTGTTCTGAACTGCGCAATCAAAAGTATGGTTTAACTCTGTTAGCTGAATGCACATATCAGAAATAAGTTTCAAACAATGCTTCTGTGTAATTATTATTTGAAGATATTATTTTTCCCAATATAGGCCTCTTAGCGCTCAGAATGTCCAATTGCAGATTCTACAGAAAGAGTGTTTCAGAACGGCTCAATCTAATGTAAGGTTCAACTCTCTTAGTTGAATGCACAGAACAGAAAGAAGTTTCACTGAATGCTTCTGTGTAGTGTTTAGTTGAAGATACTCCTTTTTGGACTATTAAACACTTAGCGCTCCGAATATCCACTGGCAGTTTCTACACAAAGAGTGTTTCAGAACTGCTCCTTCAAAAGTAAGGCTCAACCCTGTTAGTTGAATTCGGAGAACAGAAAGGGGTTTCAGAGAATGCTTCTGTGTAGTTTTTAATTGGAGATATCCCTTTTTCCTCTATTACAATCTTAGTGCTCCGAATGTCCACTTGCATTTTCTACAAAAAGATTGTTTCATAACTGCTCAATCAAAAATATGTTTTAGCTCTGTTAACTGAATTTACAGATCAGAAATAAGTTTCACAGAATGCATCTGTGTAGTTTTTATTTGAAGATATTCTTTTTCCCAATGTAGGCCTCTTAGCGCTTAGAATGTCCAATTGCAGTTTCTACAGAAAGAGTGTTTCAGAACGGCTCAGTCAAAATTAAGTTTCAACGCTGTTAGTTGAATGCACAGAACAGAAAGAAGTTTCACAGAATGCTACTGTGTAGTTTATATTTGAATATATTCCTTTTTCCAAAATTACCATCTTAGCGCTCCGAATGTCCACTTGCATTTTCTACAGAAAGAGTGTTCGGAACTGCGCAATCAAAAGTATGGTTTAACTCTGTTAGCTGAATGCACATATCAGAAATAAGTTTCACACAATGCTTCTGTGTAGTTTTTATATGAAGATATTATTTTTCCAAATATAGGCCTCTTAGCGCTCAGAATGTCCAATTGCAGTTTCTACAGAAAGAGTGTTTCAGAACGGCTCAATCAAATGTAAGGTTCAACTCTCTTAGTTGAATGCACAGAACAGAAAGAAGTTTCACTGAATGCTTCTGTGTAGTATTTAGTTGAAGATACTCCTTTTTGGACTATTACACACTTAGCGCTCCGAATATCCAATGGCGGTTTCTACACAAAGAGTGTTTCACAACTGCTCCTTCAAAAGTAAGGCTCAACTCTGTTAGTTGAATGCGGAGAACAGAAAGGGGTTTCAGAGAATGCTTCTGTGTAGTTTTTAATTGGAGATATTCCTTTTTCCTCTATTACAATCTTAGCGCTCCGAATGTCCACTTGCATTTTCTACAAAAAGAGTGTTTCACAACTGCTCAATCAAAAATATGGTTTAGCTCTGTTAACTGAATTTACAGATCAGAAATAAGTATCACAGAATGCATCTGTGTAGTTTTTATTTGAAGATATTCTTTTTCCCAATGTAGGCCTCTTAGCGCTTAGAATGTCCAATTGCAGTTTCTACAGAAAGAGTGTTTCAGAACGGCTCAATCAAAAGTAAGGTTCAACACTGTTAGTTGAATGCACAGAAGAGAAAGAAGTTTCACAGAATGCTACTGTGTAGTTTATATTTGAATATATCCCTTTTTCCACTATTACCCTCTTAGCGCTCCGAATGTCCACTTGCATTTTCTACAGAAAGAGTGTTATGAACTGCGCAATCAAAAGTATGGTTTAACTCTGTTAGCTGAATGCACATATCAGAAATAAGTTTCAAACAATGCTTCTGTGTAATTTTTATTTGAAGATATTATTTTTCCCAATATAGGCCTCTTAGCGCTCAGAATGTCCAATTGCAATTTCTACAGAAAGAGTGTTTCAGAACGGCTCAATCAAATATAAGGTTCAACTCTCTTAGTTGAATGCACAGAACAGAAAGAAGTTTCACTGAATGCTTCTGTGTAGTATTTAGTTGAAGATACTCCTTTTTGGACTATTACACACTTAGTGCTCCGAATATCCACTGGCAGTTTCTACACAAAGAGTGTTTCAGAACTGCTCCTTCAAAAGTAAGGCTCAACTCTGTTAGTTGAATTCGGAGAACAGAAAGGGGTTTCAGAGAATGCTTCTGTGTAGTTTTTAATTGGAGATATCCCTTTTTCCTCTATTACAATCTTAGTGCTCCGAATGTCCACTTGCATTTTCTACAAAAAGATTGTTTCATAACTGCTCAATCAAAAATATGTTTTAGCTCTGTTAACTGAATTTACAGATCAGAAATAAGTTTCACAGAATGCATCCGTGTAGTTTTTATTTGAAGATATTCTTTTTCCCAGTGTAGGCCTCTTAGCGCTTAGAATGTCCAATTGCAGTTTCTACAAAAAGAATGTTTCAGAACGGCTCAATCAAAAGTAAGGTTCAACTCTGTTAGTTGAATGCACAGAACAGAAATAAGTTTCACAGAATGCTACTGTGTAGTTTATATTTGAATATATTCCTTTTTCCACTATTACCCTCTTAGCGCTCCGAATGTCCACTTGCATTTTCTACAGAAAGAGTGTTCGGAACTGCGCAATCAAAAGTATGGTTTAACTCTGTTAGCTGAATGCACACATCAGAAATAAGTTTCACACAATGCTTCTGTGTAGTTTTTAATTGAAGATATTATTTTTCCCAATATAGGCCTCTTAGCGCTCAGAATGTCCAATTGCAGTTTCTACAGAAAGAGTGTTCAAGAACGGCTCAATCAAAAGTAAGGTTCAACTCTGTTAGCTGAATGCACAGAACAGAAAGATGTTTCATACAATGCTTCTGTGTAGTTTATATTTGAACATATTCTTTTTTCCACTATTACCCACTTAGCGCTACGAATGTCCAGTTGCATTTTCTACAGACAGAGTGTTTCAAAACTGCTCAATCAAAAGTATGGTTTAACTCTGTTAGCTGAATGCTCAGATCAGAAAGAAGTTTCACAGAATGCTTCTGTGTAGTTTATATTTGAATATATTCCTTTTTCCACTACTACCCTCTTAGCGCTCCAAATGTCCAGTTGCATTTTCTACAGAAAGAGTGTTCAGATCTGCTCTATCAAAAGTATGGTTTAACTCTGTTAGCTGAATGCACAGATCAGAAAAAAGTTTCACAGAATGATTCTGTGTAGTTTATATTTGAAGACATTCCTTTTTCCACTATTACCCTCTTAGCGCTCCGAATCTCCACTTGCATTTTCTACAGAAAGAGTGTTTCAGAACGGCTCAATCAAAACTAACGTTCAAATCTTTTAGTTGAATGAACAGAACAGAAAGAAGTTTCACAGAATGCTTCTGTGTAGTTTTTATTTGTAGATATTCTTTTTCCCAATATAGGCCTCTTAGCACTCAGAATGTCCAATTGCAGTTTCTACAGAAAGAGTGTTTCAGAACGGCTCAATCAAAAGTAAGGTTCAACCCTGGTAGTTGAATGCACAGAACAGAAGGAAGTTTCACAGAATGCTTCTGTGTAGTTTATATTTGAATATGTTCCTTTTTCCACTATTACCCTCTTAGCGCTCCGAATGTCCACTTGCATTTTCTACAGAAAGAGTGTTCTGAACTGCGCAATCAAAAGTATGGTTTAACTCTGTTAGCTGAATGCACATATCAGAAATAAGTTTCAAACAATGCTTCTGTGTAGTTTTTATTTGAAGATATTATTTTTCCCAATATAGGCCTCTTAGCGCTCAGAATGTCCAATAGCAGTTTCTACAGAAAGAGTGTTTCAGAACGGCTCAATCAAATGTAAGGTTCAACTTTCTTAGTTGAATGCACAGAACAGAAAGAAGTTTCACAGAATGCTTCTGTGTAGTATTTAGTTGAAGGTACTACTTTTTGGACTATTACCCACTTAGCGCTCCGAATATCCACTGGCAGTTTCTACACAAAGTGTGTTTCAGAACTGCTCCTTCAAAAGTAAGGCTCAACTCTGTTAGTTGAATGCGGAGAACAGAAAGGGGTTTCAGAGAATGCTTCTGTGTAGTTTTTAATTGGAGATATTCCTTTTTCCTGTATTACAATCTTAGCGCTCCGAATGTCCACTTGCATTTTCTACAAAAAGAGTGTTTCACAACTGCTCAATCAAAAATATGGTTTAGCTCTGTTAACTGAATTTACAGATCAGAAATAAGTTTCACAGAATGCATCTGTGTAGTTTTTATTTGAAGATATTCTTTTTCCCAATGTAGGCCTCTTAGCGCTTAGAATGTCCAATTGCAGTTTCTACAGAAAGAGTGTTTCAGAACGGCTCAATCAAAAGTAAGGTTCAACACTGTTAGTTGAATGCACAGAAGAGAAAGAAGTTTCACAGAATGCTACTGTGTAGTTTATACTTGAATATATCACTTTTTCCACTATTACCCTCTTAGCGCTCCGAATGTCCACTTGCATTTTTTACAGAAAGAGTGTTCTGAACTGCGCAATCAAAAGTATGGTTTAACTCTGTTAGCTGAATGCACATATCAGAAATAAGTTTCAAACAATGCTTCTGTGTAATTTTTATTTGAAGATATTATTTTTCCCAATATAGGCCTCTTAGCGCTCAGAATGTCCAATTGCAGATTCTACAGAAAGAGTGTTTCAGAACGGCTCAATCTAATGTAAGGTTCAACTCTCTTAGTTGAATGCACAGAACAGAAAGAAGTTTCACTGAATGCTTCTGTGTAGTGTTTAGTTGAAGGTACTCCTTTTTGGACTATTAAACACTTAGCGCTCCGAATATCCACTGGCAGTTTCTACACAAAGAGTGTTTCAGAACTGCTCCTTCAAAAGTAAGGCTCAACTCTGTTAGTTGAATTCGGAGAACAGAAAGGGGTTTCAGAGAATGCTTCTGTGTAGTTTTTAATTGGAGATATCCCTTTTTCCTCTATTACAATCTTAGTACTCCGAATGTCCACTTGCATTTTCTACAAAAAGATTGTTTCATAACTGCTCAATCAAAAATATGGTTTAGCTCTGTTAACTGAATTTACAGATCAGAAATAAGTTTCACAGAATGCATCTGTGTAGTTTTTATTTGAAGATATTCTTTTTCCCAATGTAGGCCTCTTAGCGCTTAGAATGTCCAATTGCAGTTTCTACAGAAAGAGTGTTTCAGAACGGCTCAGTCAAAATTAAGTTTCAACGCTGTTAGTTGAATGCACAGAACAGAAAGATGTTTCACAGAATGCTACTGTGTAGTTTATATTTGAATATATTCCTTTTTCCAATATTACCCTCTTAGCGCTCCGAATGTCCACTTGCATTTTCTACAGAAAGAGTGTTCGGAACTGCGCAATCAAAAGTATGGTTTAACTCTGTTAGCTGAATGCACATATCAGAAATAAGTTCCACACAATGCTTCTGTGTAGTTTTTATATGAAGATATTATTTTTCCAAATATAGGCCTCTTAGCGCTCAGAATGTCCAATTGCAGTTTCTACAGAAAGAGTGTTTCAGAACGGCTCAATCAAATGTAAGGTTCAACTCTCTTAGTTGAATGCACAGAACAGAAAGAAGTTTCACTGAATGCTTCTGTGTAGTATTTAGTTGAAGATACTCCTTTTTGGACTATTACACACTTAGCGCTCCGAATATCCACTGGCGGTTTCTACACAAAGAGTGTTTCAGAACTGCTCCTTCAAAAGTAAGGCTCAACTCTGTTAGTTGAATGCGGAGAACAGAAAGGGGTTTCAGAGAATGCTTCTGTGTAGTTTTTAATTGGAGATATTCCTTTTTCCTCTATTACAATCTTAGCGCTCCGAATGTCCACTTGCATTTTCTACAAAAAGAGTGTTTCACAACTGCTCAATCAAAAATATGGTTTAGCTCTGTTAACTGAATTTACAGATCAGAAATAAGTTTCACAGAATGCATCTGTGTAGTTTTTATTTGAAGATATTCTTTTTCCCAATGTAGGCCTCTTAGCGCTTAGAATGTCCAATTGCAGTTTCTACAGAAAGAGTGTTTCAGAACGGCTCAATCAAAAGTAAGGTTCAACACTGTTAGTTGAATGCACAGAAGAGAAAGAAGTTTCACAGAATGCTACTGTGTAGTTTATATTTGAATATATCCCTTTTTCCACTATTACCCTCTTAGCGCTCCGAATGTCCACTTGCATTTTCTACAGAAAGAGTGTTATGAACTGCGCAATCAAAAGTATGGTTTAACTCTGTTAGCTGAATGCACATATCAGAAATAAGTTTCAAACAATGCTTCTGTGTAATTTTTATTTGAAGATATTATTTTTCCCAATATAGGCCTCTTAGCGCTCAGAATGTCCAATTGCAATTTCTACAGAAAGAGTGTTTCAGAACGGCTCAATCAAATATAAGGTTCAACTCTCTTAGTTGAATGCACAGAACAGTAAGAAGTTTCACTGAATGCTTCTGTGTAGTATTTAGTTGAAGATACTCCTTTTTGGACTATTACACACTTAGCGCTCCGAATATCCACTGGCAGTTTCTACACAAAGAGTGTTTCAGAACTGCTCCTTCAAAAGTAAGGCTCAACTCTGTTAGTTGAATTCGGAGAACAGAAAGGGGTTTCAGAGAATGCTTCTGTGTAGTTTTTAATTGGAGATATCCCTTTTTCCTCTATTACAATCTTAGTGCTCCGAATGTCCACTTGCATTTTCTACAAAAAGATTGTTTCATAACTGCTCAATCAAAAATATGTTTTAGCTCTGTTAACTGAATTTACAGATCAGAAATAAGTTTCACAGAATGCATCCGTGTAGTTTTTATTTGAAGATATTCTTTTTCCCAGTGTAGGCCTCTTAGCGCTTAGAATGTCCAATTGCAGTTTCTACAAAAAGAATGTTTCAGAACGGCTCAATCAAAAGTAAGGTTCAACTCTGTTAGTTGAATGCACAGAACAGAAATAAGTTTCACAGAATGCTACTGTGTAGTTTATATTTGAATATATTCCTTTTTCCACTATTACCCTCTTAGCGCTCCGAATGTCCACTTGCATTTTCTACAGAAAGAGTGTTCGGAACTGCGCAATCAAAAGTATGGTTTAACTCTGTTAGCTGAATGCACACATCAGAAATAAGTTTCACACAATGCTTCTGTGTAGTTTTTAATTGAAGATATTATTTTTCCCAATATAGGCCTCTTAGCGCTCAGAATGTCCAATTGCAGTTTCTACAGAAAGAGTGTTCAAGAACGGCTCAATCAAAAGTAAGGTTCAACTCTGTTAGCTGAATGCACAGAACAGAAAGATGTTTCATACAATGCTTCTGTGTAGTTTATATTTGAACATATTCTTTTTTCCACTATTACCCACTTAGCGCTACGAATGTCCAGTTGCATTTTCTACAGACAGAGTGTTTCAAAACTGCTCAATCAAAAGTATGGTTTAACTCTGTTAGCTGAATGCTCAGATCAGAAAGAAGTTTCACAGAATGGTTCTGTGTAGTTTATATTTGAATATATTCCTTTTTCCACTACTACCCTCTTAGCGCTCCAAATGTCCAGTTGCATTTTCTACAGAAAGAGTGTTCAGATCTGCTCTATCAAAAGTATGGTTTAACTCTGTTAGCTGAATGCACAGATCAGAAAGAAGTTTCACAGAATGATTCTGTGTAGTTTATATTTGAAGACATTCCTTTTTCCACTATTACCCTCTTAGCGCTCCGAATCTCCACTTGCATTTTCTACAGAAAGAGTGTTTCAGAACGGCTCAATCAAAACTAACGTTCAAATCTTTTAGTTGAATGAACAGAACAGAAAGAAGTTTCACAGAATGCTTCTGTGTAGTTTTTATTTGTAGATATTCTTTTTCCCAATATAGGCCTCTTAGCACTCAGAATGTCCAATTGCAGTTTCTACAGAAAGAGTGTTTCAGAACGGCTCAATCAAAAGTAAGGTTCAACCCTGGTAGTTGAATGCACAGAACAGAAGGAAGTTTCACAGAATGCTTCTGTGTAGTTTATATTTGAATATGTTCCTTTTTCCACTATTACCCTCTTAGCGCTCCGAATGTCCACTTGCATTTTCTACAGAAAGAGTGTTCTGAACTGCGCAATCAAAAGTATGGTTTAACTCTGTTAGCTGAATGCACATATCAGAAATAAGTTTCAAACAATGCTTCTGTGTAGTTTTTATTTGAAGATATTATTTTTCCCAATATAGGCCTCTTAGCGCTCAGAATGTCCAATAGCAGTTTCTACAGAAAGAGTGTTTCAGAACGGCTCAATCAAATGTAAGGTTCAACTTTCTTAGTTGAATGCACAGAACAGAAAGAAGTTTCACAGAATGCTTCTGTGTAGTATTTAGTTGAAGGTACTACTTTTTGGACTATTACCCACTTAGCGCTCCGAATATCCACTGGCAGTTTCTACACAAAGTGTGTTTCAGAACTGCTCCTTCAAAAGTAAGGCTCAACTCTGTTAGTTGAATGCGGAGAACAGAAAGGGGTTTCAGAGAATGCTTCTGTGTAGTTTTTAATTGGAGATATTCCTTTTTCCTGTATTACAATCTTAGCGCTCCGAATGTCCACTTGCATTTTCTACAAAAAGAGTGTTTCACAACTGCTCAATCAAAAATATGGTTTAGCTCTGTTAACTGAATTTACAGATCAGAAATAAGTTTCACAGAATGCATCTGTGTAGTTTTTATTTGAAGATATTCTTTTTCCCAATGTAGGCCTCTTAGCGCTTAGAATGTCCAATTGCAGTTTCTACAGAAAGAGTGTTTCAGAACGGCTCAATCAAAAGTAAGGTTCAACACTGTTAGTTGAATGCACAGAAGAGAAAGAAGTTTCACAGAATGCTACTGTGTAGTTTATACTTGAATATATCACTTTTTCCACTATTACCCTCTTAGCACTCCGAATGTCCACTTGCATTTTTTACAGAAAGAGTGTTCTGAACTGCGCAATCAAAAGTATGGTTTAACTCTGTTAGCTGAATGCACATATCAGAAATAAGTTTCAAACAATGCTTCTGTGTAATTTTTATTTGAAGATATTATTTTTCCCAATATAGGCCTCTTAGCGCTCAGAATGTCCAATTGCAGATTCTACAGAAAGAGTGTTTCAGAACGGCTCAATCTAATGTAAGGTTCAACTCTCTTAGTTGAATGCACAGAACAGAAAGAAGTTTCACTGAATGCTTCTGTGTAGTGTTTAGTTGAAGGTACTCCTTTTTGGACTATTAAACACTTAGCGCTCCGAATATCCACTGGCAGTTTCTACACAAAGAGTGTTTCAGAACTGCTCCTTCAAAAGTAAGGCTCAACTCTGTTAGTTGAATTCGGAGAACAGAAAGGGGTTTCAGAGAATGCTTCTGTGTAGTTTTTAATTGGAGATATCCCTTTTTCCTCTATTACAATCTTAGTACTCCGAATGTCCACTTGCATTTTCTACAAAAAGATTGTTTCATAACTGCTCAATCAAAAATATGGTTTAGCTCTGTTAACTGAATTTACAGATCAGAAATAAGTTTCACAGAATGCATCTGTGTAGTTTTTATTTGAAGATATTCTTTTTCCCAATGTAGGCCTCTTAGCGCTTAGAATGTCCAATTGCAGTTTCTACAGAAAGAGTGTTTCAGAACGGCTCAGTCAAAATTAAGTTTCAACGCTGTTAGTTGAATGCACAGAACAGAAAGAAGTTTCACAGAATGCTACTGTGTAGTTTATATTTGAATATATTCCTTTTTCCAATATTACCCTCTTAGCGCTCCGAATGTCCACTTGCATTTTCTACAGAAAGAGTGTTCGGAACTGCGCAATCAAAAGTATGGTTTAACTCTGTTAGCTGAATGCACATATCAGAAATAAGTTCCACACAATGCTTCTGTGTAGTTTTTATATGAAGATATTATTTTTCCAAATATAGGCCTCTTAGCGCTCAGAATGTCCAATTGCAGTTTCTACAGAAAGAGTGTTTCAGAACGGCTCAATCAAATGTAAGGTTCAACTCTCTTAGTTGAATGCACAGAACAGAAAGAAGTTTCACTGAATGCTTCTGTGTAGTATTTAGTTGAAGATACTCCTTTTTGGACTATTACACACTTAGCGCTCCGAATATCCACTGGCGGTTTCTACACAAAGAGTGTTTCAGAACTGCTCCTTCAAAAGTAAGGCTCAACTCTGTTAGTTGAATGCGGAGAACAGAAAGGGGTTTCAGAGAATGCTTCTGTGTAGTTTTTAATTGGAGATATTCCTTTTTCCTCTATTACAATCTTAGCGCTCCGAATGTCCACTAGCATTTTCTACAGAAAGAGTGTTCGGAACTGCGCAATCAAAAGTATGGTTTATCTCTGTTAGCTGAATGCACACATCAGAAATAAGTTTCACACAATGATTCTGTGTAGTTTTTAAATGAAGATATAATTTTTCCCAATATAGGCCTCTTAGCGCTCAGAATGTCCAATTGCAGTTTCTACAGAAAGAGTGTTCAAGAACGGCTCAATCAAAAGTAAGATTCAACTCTGTTAGCTGAATGCACAGAACAGAAAGATGTTTCATACAATGCTTCTGTGTAGTTTATATTTGAACATATTGTTTTTTCCACTATTACCCACTTAGCGCTACGAATGTCCAGTTGCATTTTCTACAGACAGAGTGTTTCAAAACTGCTCAATCAAAAGTATGGTTTAACTCTGTTAGCTGAATGCTCAGATCAGAAAGAAGTTTCACAGAATGCTTCTGTGTAGTTTATATTTGAATATATTCCTTTTTCCACTACTACCCTCTTAGCGCTCCAAATGTCCAGTTGCATTTTCTACAGAAAGAGTGTTCAGATCTGCTCAATCAAAAGTATGGTTTAACTCTGTTAGCTGAATGCACAGATCAGAAAGAAGTTTCACAGAATGATTCTGTGTAGTTTATATTTGAAGACATTCCTTTTTCCACTATTACCCTCTTAGCGCTCCGAATCTCCACTTGCATTTTCTACAGAAAGAGTGTTTCAGAACGGCTCAATCAAAACTAACGTTCAAATCTTTTAGTTGAATGAACAGAACAGAAAGAAGTTTCACAGAATGCTTCTGTGTAGTTTTTATTTGTAGATATTCTTTTTCCCAATATAGGCCTCTTAGCACTCAGAATGTCCAATTGCAGTTTCTACAGAAAGAGTGTTTCAGAACGGCTCAATAAAAAGTAAGGTTCAACCCTGGTAGTTGAATGCACAGAACAGAAGGAAGTTTCACAGAATGCTTCTGTGTAGTTTATATTTGAATATGTTCCTTTTTCCACTATTACCCTCTTAGCGCTCCGAATGTCCACTTGCATTTTCTACAGAAAGAGTGTTCTGAACTGCGCAATCAAAAGTATGGTTTAACTCTGTTAGCTGAATGCACATATCAGAAATAAGTTTCAAACAATGCTTCTGTGTAGTTTTTATTTGAAGATATTATTTTTCCCAATATAGGCCTCTTAGCGCTCAGAATGTCCAATTGCAGTTTCTACAGAAAGAGTGTTTCAGAACGGCTCAATCAAATGTAAGGTTCAACTTTCTTATTTGAATGCACAGAACAGAAAGAAGTTTCACAGAATGCTTCTGTGTAGTATTTAGTTGAAGATACTTCTTTTTGGACTATTACCCCCTTAGCGCTCCGAATATCCACTGGCAGTTTCTACACAAAGAGTGTTTCAGAACTGCTCCTTCAAAAGTAAGGCTCAACTCTGTTAGTTGAATGCGGAGAACAGAAAGTGGTTTCAGAGAATGCTTCTGTGTAGTTTTTAATTGGAGATATTCCTTTTTACTCTATTACAATCTTAGCGCTCCGAATGTCCACTTGCATTTTCTACAAAAAGATTGTTTCATAACTGCTCAATCAAAAATATGTTTTAGCTCTGTTAATTGAATTTTCAGATCAGAAATAAGTTTCACAGAATGCATCTGTGTAGTTTTTATTTGAAGATATTCTTTTTCCCAATGTAGGCCTCTTAGCGCTTAGAATGTCCAATTGCAGTTTCTACAGAAAGAGTGTTTCAGAACGGCTCAATCAAAAGTAAGGTTCAACGCTATTAGTTGAATGCACAGAAGAGAAAGCAGTTTCACAGAATGCTACTGTGTAGTTTATATTTGAATATATCCCTTTTTCCACTATTTCCCTCTTAGCGCTCCGAATGTCAACTTGCATTTTCTACAGAAAGAGTGTTCTGAACTGCGCAATCAAAAGTATTGTTTAACTCTGTTAGCTGAATGCACATATCAGAAATGAGTTTTAAACAATGCTTCTGGGTAATTTTTATTTGAAGATATTATTTTTCCCAATATAGGCCTCTTAGCGCTCAGAATGTCCAATTGCAGTTTCTACAGAAAGAGTGTTTCAGAACGGCTGAATCAAATGTAAGGTTCAACTCTCTTAGTTGAATGCACAGAAGAGAAAGAAGTTTCACTGAATGCTTCTGTGTAGTATTTAGTTGAAGATACTGCTTTTTGGACTATTACACACTTAGCGCTCCGAATATCCACTGGCAGTTTCTACACAAAGAGTTTTTCAGAACTGCTCCTTCAAAAGTAAGGCTCAACTCTGTTAGTTGAATTCGGAGAACAGAAAGGGGTTTCAGAGAATGCTTCTGTGTAGTTTTTAATTGGAGATATCCCTTTTTCCTCTATTACAATCTTAGTGCTCTGAATGTCCACTTGCATTTTCTACAAAAAGATTGTTTCAGAACGGCTCATTCAAAAATATGGTTTAGCTCTGTTAACTGAATTTACAGATCAGAAATAAGTTTCACAGAATGCATCTGTGTAGTTTTTATTTGAAGATATTCTTTTTCCCAATGTAGGCCTCTTAGCGCTTAGAATGTCCAATTGCAGTTTCTACAGAAAGAGTGTTTCAGAACGGCTCAATCAAAAGTAAGGTTCAACGCTGTTAGTTGAATGCACAGAACAGAAAGAAGTTTCACAGAATGCTACTGTGTAGTTTATATTAGAATATATTCCTTTTTCCAATATTACCCTCTTAGCACTCCGAATGTCCACTTGCATTTTCTACAGAAAGAGTGTTGGGAACTGCACAATCAAAAGTATGGTTTAACTCTGTTAGCTGAATGCACATATCAGAAATAAGTTTCACACAATGCTTCTGTGTAGTTTTTGTTTGAAGATATTATTTTTCCCAATATAGGCCTCTTAGTGCTCAGAATGTCCAATTGCAGTTTCTACAGAAAGAGTGTTTCAGAACGGCTCAATCAAAAGTAAGTTTCAACTCTGTTAGTTGAATGCACAGAACAGAAAGAAGTTTCATACAATGCTTCTGTGTAGTTTATATTTGAACATATTCTTTTTTCCACTATTACCCACTTAGCGCTACGAATGTCCAGTTGCATTTTCTACAGACAGAGTGTTTCAAAACTGCTCAATCAAAAGTATGGTTTAACTCTGTTAGCTGAATGCTCAGATCACAAAGAAGTTTCACAGAACGCTTCTGTGTAGTTTATATTTGAATATATTCTTTTTCCACTACTACCCTCTTAGCGCTCCAAATGTCCAGTTGCATTTTCTACAGAAAGAGTTTTCAGATCTGCTCAATCAAATGTATGGTTTAACTCTGTTAGCTGAATGCACAGATCAGAAAGAAGTTTCACAGAATGATTCTTTGTAGTTTATATTGGAAGACATTCCTTTTTCCACTATTACCCTATTAGCGCTCCGAATTTCCACTTGCATTTTCTACAGAAAGAGTGTTTCAGAAAGGCTCAATCAAAACTAAGGTTCAACTCTTTTAGTTGAATGAACAGAACAGAAAGAAGTTTCACAGAATGCTTCTGTGTAGTTTTTATTTCTAGATATTCTTTTTCCCAATATAGGCCTCTTAGCGCTCAGAATGTCCAATTGCAGTTTCTACAGAAAGAGTGTTTCAGAACGGCTCAATCAAAAGTAAGGTTCAACCCTGGTACTTGAATGCACAGAACAGAAAGAAGTTTCACAGAATGCTTCTGTGTAGTTTATATTTGAATATATTCCTTTTTCCACTATTACCCTCTTAGCGCTCCAAATGTAAACTTGCATTTTCTACAGAAAGAGTGTTCTGAACTGCACAACCAAAGTATGGTTTAACTCTGTTAGCTGAATGGACATATCAGAAATAAGTTTCACACAATGCTTCTGTGTAGCTTTTATTTGAAGATATTTCTTTTCCCAATATTGTCCTCTTAGCGCTCAGAATGTCCAATTGCAGTTTCTACGGAAAGAGTGTTTCAGAACGGCTCAATCAAATGTAAGGTTCAACTTTCTTAGTTGAATGCACAGAACAGAAAGAAGTTTCACAGAATGCTTCTGTGTAGTATTTAGTTGAAGATACTACTTTTTGGACTATTACCCACTTAGCGCTCCGAATATCCACTGGCAGTTTCTACACAAAGAGTGTTTCAGAACTGCTCCTTCAAAAGTAAGGCTCAACTCTGTTAGTTGAATGCGGAGAACAGAAAGGGGTTTCAGAGAATGCTTCTGTGTAGTTTTTAATTGGAGATATTCCTTTTTCCTCTATTACAATCTTAGCGCTCCGAATGTCCACTTGCATTTTCTAAAAAAGAGTGTTTCATAACTGCTCAATCAAAAATATGGTTTAGCTCTGTTAACTGAATTTACAGATCAGAAATAAGTTTCACAGAATGCATCTGTGTAGTTTTTATTTGAAGATATTCTTTTTCCCAATGTAGGCCTCTTAGCGCTTAGAATGTCCAATTGCAGTTTCTACAGAAAGAGTGTTTCAGAAAGGCTCAATCAAAAGTAAGGTTCAACGCTGTTAGTTGAATGCACAGAAGAGAAAGAAGTTCTACAGAATGCTTCTGTGTAGTTTATATTTGAATATATCCCTTTTTCCACTATTACCCTCTTAGCGCTCCGAATGTCCACTTGCATTTTCTACAGAAAGAGTGTTCTGAACTGCGCAATCAAAAGTATGGTTTAACTCTGTTAGCTGAATGCTCAGATCAGAAAGAAGTTTCACAGAATGCTTCTGTGTAGTTTATATTTGAATATATTCCTTTTTCCACTACTACCCTCTTAGCGCTCCAATTGTCCAGTTGCATTTTCTACAGAAAGAGTGTTCAGATCTGCTCAATCAAAAGTATGGTTTAACTCTGTTAGCTGAATGCACAGATCAGAAAGTTGTTTCACAGAATGATTCTGTGTAGTTTATATTTGAAGACATTTCTTTTTTCACTATTACCATATTAGCGCTCCGAATCTCCACTTGCATTTTCTACAGAAAGAGTGTTTCACAACGGCTCAATCAAAACTAAGGTTCAACACTTTTAGTTGAATGAACGGAACAGAAAGAAGTTTCACAGAATGCTTCTGTGTAGTTTTTATTTGTAGATATTCTTTTTCCCAATATAGGCCTCTTAGCGCTCAGAATGTCCAATTGCATTTTCTACAGAAAGAGTGTTTCAGAACGGCTCAATGAAAAGTAAGGTTCAACCCCGGTAGTTGAATGCACAGAACAGAAAGACGTTTCACAGAATGCTTCTGTGTAGTTTTATTTGTACATATTCCTTTTTCCAATATTACCCTCTTAGCGCTCCGAATGTCCACTTGCATTTTCTACAAAAGAGTGTTCTGAACTGCGCAATGAAATGTATGGTTTAACTCTGTTAGCTGAATGCACATATCAGAAATAAGTTTCAAACAATGCTACTGTGTAGTTTTTATTTGAAGACATTATTTTTCCCAATATAGGCCTCTTAGCGCTCAGAATGTCCAATTGCAGTTTCTACAGAAAGAGTGTTTCAGAACGGCTCAATCAAATGTAAGGTTCAACTCTCTTAGTTGAATGCACAGAACAGAAAGAAGTTTCACAGAATGCTTCTGTGTAGTATTTAGTTGAAGATACTCCTTTTTGGACTGTTACCCAATTAGCGCTCCGAATATCCACTGGCAGGTTCTACAAAAACAGTGTTTCAGAACTGCTCCTTCAAAAGTAAGGTTCAACTCTGTTAGTTGAATGCGGAGAACAGAGGGGGTTTCAGAGAATGCTTCTGTGTAGTTTTTAATTGGAGATATTCCTTTTTCCTCTATTACAATCTTAGCGCTCCGAATGTCCACTTGCATTTTCAACAAAAAGAGTATTTCATAGCTGCCCAATCAAAAATATGGTTAAGCTCTGTTAACTGAATTTACACATCATAAATAAGTTTCACAGAATGCATCTGTGTAGTTTTTATTTGAAGATATTCTTTTTCCCAATGTAGGCCTCTTAGTGCTTAGAATGTCCAATTGCAGTTTCTACAAAAAGAGTGTTTCAGAACGGCTCAATCAAAAGTAAGGTTCAACTCTGTTAGTTGAATGCACAGAACAGAAAGAACTTTCACAGAATTCTACTGTGTAGTTTATATTTGAATATATTCCTTTTTCCACTATTACCCTCTTAGCACTCCGAATGTCCACTTGCATTTTCTACAGAAATAGTGTTCGGAACTGCGCAATCAAAAGTATGGTTTAACTCTGTTAGCTGAATGCACATATCAGTAATAAGTTTCACACAATGCTTCTGTGTAGTTTTTATTTGAAGATATTATTTTTCCCAATATAGGCCTCTTAGCGCTCAGAATGTCCAATTGCAGTTTCTACAGAAAGAGTGTTTCAGAATGGCTCAATCAAAAGTAAGGTTCAACTCTTTTAGTTGAATGAACAGAACAGAATGAAGTTTCACAGAATACTTCTGTGTAGTTTTTATTTGTAGATATTCTTTTTCCCAATATAGGCCTCTTAGCGCTCAGAATGTCCAATTGCAGTTTCTACAGAAAGAGTGTTTCAGAACGGCTCAATCAACAGTAAGGTTCAACTCTGTTAGTTGAATGCACAGAACAGAAAGAAGTTTCATACAATGCTTCTTTGTAGTTTATATTTGAACATATTCTTTTTTCCACTATTACCCACTTAGCGCTACGAATGTCCAGTTGCATTTTCTACAGACAGAGTGTTTCAAAACTGCTCAATCAAAGGTATGGTTTAACTCTGTTAGCTTAATGCTCAGATCAGAAAAATTTTCACAGAATGCTTCTGTGTAGTTTATATTTGAATATATTACTTTTTCCACTACTACCCTCTTAGCTCTCCAAATGTCCAGTTGCATTTTCTATAGAAAGAGTGTTCAGATCTGCTCAATCAAAAATATGGTTTAACTCTGTTAGCTGAATGCACAGATCAGAAATAAGTATCACAGAATGCTTCTGTGTAGTTTTTATTTGTAGATATTCTTTTTCCCAATATAGGCCTCTTAGCGCTCAGAATGTCCAATTGCAGTTTCTACAGAAAGAGTCTTTCAGAACGGCTCAATCAAAACTAAGGTACAACTCTTTTAGTTGAATGAACAGAACAGAAAGAAGTTTCACAGAATGCTTCTGTGTACTTTTTATTTGTAGATATTCATTTTCCCAATATAGGCCTCTTAGCGCTCAGAATGTCCAATTGCAGTTTCTACAGAAAGAGTGTTTCAGAACAGCTCAATCATAAGTAAGGTTCAACCCTGGAAATTGAATGCACAGAACAGAAAGAAGTTTCATACAATGCTTCTGTGTAGTTTATATTTGAACATATTCTTTTTTCCACTATTACCCACTTAGCGCTACGAATGTCCAGTTGCATTTTCTACAGACAGAGTGTTTCAAAACTGGTCAATCAAAAGTATGGTTTAACTCTGTTAGCTGAATGCTCAGATCAGAAAGAAGTTTCACAGAATGCTTCTGTGTAGTTTATATTTGAATGTATTCCTTTTCCACTACTACCCTCTTAGCGCTCCAAATATCCAGTTGCATTTTCGACAGAAAGAGTGTTCACATCTGCTCAATCAAAAGTATGGTTTAACTCTGTTAGCTGAATGCACAGATCAGAAAGAAGTTTCACCGAATGATTCTGTGTAGTTTATATTTGAAGACATTCCTTTTTCCACTATTACCCTCTTAGCGCTCCGAATCTCCACTTGCATTTTCTACAGAAAGAGTGTTTCAGAACGGCTCAATCAAAACTAAGGTTCAACTCTTTTAGTTGAATGAACAGAACATAAAGAAGTTTCACAGAATGCTTCTGTGTAGTTTTTATTTGTAGATATTCTCTTTCCCAATATAGGCCTCTTAGCGCTCAGAATGTCCAATTGCAGTTTCTACAGAAAGAGTGTTTCAGAACGGCTCAATCAAAACTAAGGTTCAACTCTTTTAGTTGAATGAACAGAACAGAAAGAAGTTTCACAGAATGCTACTGTGTAGTTTATATTTGAATATATTCCTTTTTCCACTCTTACCCTCATAGCGCTCCGAATGTCCACTTGCATTTTCCACAGAAAGAGTGTTCTGAACTGCGCAATCAAAAGTATTGTTTCACTCTGTTAGCTGAATGCACATATCAGAGATAAGTTTCAAACAATGCTTCTGTGTAGTTTTTATTTGAAGATATTATTTTTCCCAATATAGGCCTCTTAGCACTCAGAATGTCCAATTCCAGATTCTACAGAAAGAGTGTTTCAGAACGGCTCAATCAAATGTAAGGTTCAACTCTCTTAGTTGAATGCACAGAACAGAAAGAAGTTTCACAGAATGCTTCTGTGTAGTATTTAGTTGAAGATACTCCTTTTTGGACTATTACCCACTTAGCGCTCCGAATATCCACTGGCAGTTTCTACACAAAGAGTGTTTCAGAACTGCTCCTTTGAAAGTAAGGCTCAACTCTCTTAGTTGAATGCGGAGAACAGAAAGGGGTTTCAGAGAATGCTTCTGTGTAGTTTTTAATTGGAGATATTCCTTTTTCCTCTATTACAATCTTAGCGCTCCGAATGTCCACTTGCATTTTCTACAAAAAGAGGGTTTCATAACTGCTCAATCAAAAATATGGTTTAGCTCTGTTATCTGAATTTACAGATCAGAAATAAGTTTCACAGAATGCATCTGTGTAGTTTTTATTTGAAGATATTATTTTTCCCAATGTAGGCCTCTTAGCGCTTAGAATGTCCAATTGCAGTTTCTACAGAAAGAGTGTTTCAGAACGGCTCAATCAAAAGTAAGGTTCAACTCTTTTAGTTGAATGCACAGAACAGAAAGAAGTTTCATACAATGCTTCTGTGTAGTTTATATTTGAACATATTCTTTTTTCCAATATTACCCACTTAGCGCTACGAATGACCAGTTGCATTTTCTACAGACAGAGTGTTTCAAAACTGCTCAATCAAAAGTATGGTTTAACTCTGTTAGCTGAATGCTCAGATCAGAAAGAAGTTTCACAGAATGCTTCTGTGTTGTTTATATTTGAATATATTCCTTTTTCCACTACTAGCCTCTTAGCCCTCCAAATGTCCAGTTGCATTTTCTACAGAAAGAGTGTTCAGATCTGCTGAATCAAAAGTATGGTTTAACTCTGTTAGCTTAATGCACAGATCAGAAAGAAGTTTCACAGAATGATTCTGTGCAGTTTATATTTGAAGACATTCCATTTTCCACTATTACCCTCTTAGCGCTCCGAATCTCCACTTGCATTTTCTACAGAAAGAGTGTTTCAGAACGGCTCAATCAAATCTAAGGTTCAAATCTGTTACTTGAATGCACAGAACAGAATGTATTTTCACAGATTGCTTCTGTGTAGTTTGTATTTGAAGATATTCCTTTTTCCACTGTTACCCTCTTAGAGCTCAGAATGTCCACTTGCATTTTCTACAGAAAGTGTGTTCAGAAATGCTCTATCAAAAGTATGATTTAACTCTGTTAGGTGAATGCACAGATCAGAAATAAGTTTCACAGAATTCTTCTGTGTAGTTTATATATGAAGATATTCCGTTTTCCACTATTACCCACTTAGCTCTCTGAATGTCCAGTTGCATTTTCTACAGAAAGAGTGTTTCAGAACTGCTCAATCAAAAGTATGGTTTAGCTCTGTTAGCTGAATGCACAGATCAGAAAGATGTTTCACAGAATGCTGCTGTGTAGTGTTTATATGGAGATATTCTTTTTACCAATATAGGCCTCTTAGCGCACAGAATGTCCAATTGCAGTTTCTACAGAAAGAGTGTTTCAGAAAGGCTCAATCAAAAGTAAGGTTCAACTCTGTTAGTTGAATGAACAGAACAGAAAGAAGTTTCAGAGAATGATTCTGTGTAGTTTATATTTGAAGATATTCCTTTTTCCACTATTACCTTCTAAGCGCTCCGAATGTCCACTTGCATTTTCTACAGAAAGAGTGTTTCCGAACTGCTCAATCAAAAGTATGGTTTAACTCTGTTAGCTGAATGCACAGATCAGTACGAAGTTTCACAGAATGTTTCTGTGTAGTTTTCATTTGAAGATATTCCTTTCTCATATATAGGCCTCTTAGCGCTCCGAATATCCAATTGCAGTTTCTACAGAAAGAGTGTTTCAGAACGGCTCAATGAAAAGTAGGGTTCAACTCCTTTAGTTGAATTCACAGAACAGAAAGAAGTTTCACAGAATGCTTCTGTGTAGTATTTATTTGAAGGTATTCCTTTTTCCACTATTAACCTCTTAGCGCTCCAAATGTCCAGTTGCATTTTCTACAGAAGGAGTGTTCAGAACTGCTCAAACATAAGTGTGTTTTAACCCTTTTAGGTGAATGCACAGATCAGAAAGAAGTTTCACAGAATTCTTCTGTGTAGTTTATATTTGAAGATATTCCATTTTTCACTATTACCCACTTAGCGCTCTGAATCTCCAGTTGCATTATCTACAGAAAGATTGTTTCAGAACTGCTCAATCAAAAGAATGGTTTAACTCTGTTAGCTGAATGCATAGAACAGAAAGAAGTTTCACAGAATGCTGCGGTGTAATGTTTATATGAAGATATTCTTTTTACCAATATAGGCCTCTTAGTGCTCAGAATGTCCAATTGCAGTTTCTACAGAAAGGGTGTTTCAGAAAAGCTCAATCAAAAGTAAGGTTCAACTATGTTAGTTGAATGCACAGAACAAAAAGAAGTTTCATAGAATGATTCTGTGTAGTTTATATTTGAATATATTGCTTTTTCCAATACTACCCTCTTAGCGCTCCAAATGTCCAGTTGCATTTTCTACAGAAAGAGTGTTCAGAACTGCTCAATCAAATGTATGATTTAACTCTCTTAGCTGAATGCACAGATTAGAAAGAAGTTGCACAGAATGCTTCTGTGTAATTTTTATTTGAAGATATTCTTTTTCCCAATATAGGCCTCTAGCGCTCAGATTGTCCAATTGCAGTTTCTACACAAAGAGTGTTTCAGAACTGCTCCTTCAAAAGTAGGGCTCAACTCTTTTATTTGAATGCACAGAACAGAAAGTAGTTTCACAGAATGCTTCTCTGTAATTCATTTTTGACGATATTACTTTTTCCACTATTACCCACTTAGAGCTCCGAATGTCCACTTGCATTTTCTACAGAAAGAGTGTTCAGAACTGCTCAATCAAAAGTATGGTTTAACTTTGTTAGTTGAATGCACAGATCAGAAAGAAGTTTCACAGAATTCTTCTGTGTAGTTTTTATTTGAAGATATTCCTTTTTCCAATATAGGTCTCTTAGCGCTCAGAATGTCCAATTGCAGTATCTGCAGAAAGAGAGTTTCAGAACTGCTCAATCAAAAGTAAGGTTCAATACTGTTAGTTGAATGCACGGAACAGAAAGAAGTTTCAGAGAATGCTTCTGTGTAGTTTATATTTGAAGATATTCCTTTTTTCACTATTACCCTCTTAGCGCTCCGAATCACCACTTGCATTTTCTACAGAAAGAGTGTTTCAGAACGGCTCAATCAAAAGTAAGGTTCAACTCTTTTAGTTGAATGAACAGAACAGAAAGAAGTTTCACAGAATGCTTCTGTGTAGTATTTAGTTATAGATATTCCTTTTTCAACTATTACCCTCTTAGCGTTCCGAATGTCCACTGGCAGTTTCTACACAATGAGTGTTTCAGAACAGCTCCTTCAAAGTAAGGCTCAAATCTGTTAGTTGAATGCAGAGAACAGAAAAGAGTTTCAGAGAATGCTTCTGTGTAGTTTTAATTTGGGGATATTCCTTTTTCCACTAATACAATCTTAGCGCTCCGAATGTCCACTTGCATTTTCTACAGAAAGAGTGTCTCATAAATTCTCAATCAAAAGTATCGTTTAACTCTGTTAGCTGAATGCACAGATCAGAAATAAGTTTCACAGAATGCTTCTGAGTAGTTTTTATTTGGAGATATTCTTTTTCCCAATATAGGCCACTTAGCGCTCAGAATGTCCAATTGCAGTTTCTACAGAATGAGTGTTTCAGAAGGCTCAATCAAAAGTAAGGTTCAACTCTGTTAGTTGAATGCACAGAACAGAAAGAAGTTTCACAGAATGCTTCTGTGTAGTTTATATTTGAATGTATTCCTTTTTCCACTATTACCATCTTAGCGCTCCGAATGTCCACTTGCATTTTCTACAGAAAGAGGGTTTCAGAACGGTTCCATCAAAAGTAAGGTTCAACTCTGTTACTTGAATGCACAGAACAGCAAGAAGTTTCACAGAATGCTTCTGTGTAGTTTATATTTGAATATATTCCTTTTTCCAGTATTACCCTCTTAGTGCTCCGAATGTCCACTTGCATTTTCTACAGAAAGAGTGTTCAGAACGGCTCAATCAAAAGTATGGTTTTATTCTGTTATTTGAATGCACATATCAGAAATAAGTTTCACAGAATCCTTCCGTGTAGTATTTTGTTGAAGATATTCCTTTTTCGACTATTATCCCCTTAGCTCTCCGAATGTCCAATTTCAGTTTCTACACAAAGAGTGTTTCAGAACTGCTCCTTCAAAAGTAGGGCTCAACTCTGTTATTTGAATGCAGAGAACAGAAAGGAGTTACACAGAATGCCTCTGTGTAGTTTATAGTTGAATATATTCCCTTTTTCAGTATTACCCTCTTAGCGCTCCGAATGTCCACTTGCATTTTCTACAGAAAGAGTGTTCAGAACTGCTCAATCAAAAGTATGGTTTAACTCTGTTAGCTGAATGCACAGATCAGAAAGAATTTTCACAGAATGCTTCTGTGTACTTTTTATTTGAAGATATTCCTTTCTCCAATATAGGAGTCTTAGCGCTCAGTATGTCCAATTGCAGTATCTACAGAAAGAGTGTTTCTGAACTGCTCAATCAAATGTAAGGTTCAACTCTGTTAGTTGAATGAACGGAACAGAAAGAAGTTTCATAGAATGCTTCTGTGTAGTTTATATTTGAAGATGTTCCTTTTTCCACTATTACCTTCTAAGCGCTCCGAATGTCCACTTGCATTTTCTACAGAAAGAGTGTTTCCAAACTGCTCAATCAAAAGTATGGTTTAATTCTGTTAGCTGAATGCACAGATCAGTACGAAGTTTCACGGAATGCTTCTGTGTAGTTTTTATTTGAAGATAGTCCTTTTTCCAATATAGGCCTCTTAGCGCTCCGAATATCCAATTGCAGTTTCTACAGAAAGAGTGTTTCAGAATGGCTCAATCAAAAGTAGGGTTCAACTCTTTTAGTTGAATGCACAGAACAGAAAGTAGTTTCACAGAATGCTTCTGTGTAGTATTTATTTGAATATATTCCTTTTTCCACTATTACCCTCTTAGCGCTCCGAATGTCCACTTGCAGTTTCTACAGAAAGAGTGTTTCAGGACTGCTCCTTCAAAAATAAGGCTCAACCCTGTTAGTTGAAAGCAGAGAACAGAAACAAGTTTCAGAGAATGCCTCTGTGTAGTTTTTATTTGAAGATATTCCTTTTTTCACAATTACCATCTTAGCGCACCGAATGACCACTTGCATTTTCTACAGAAAGTGTGTTTCAGAACTGCTAAATCAAAAGTATCGTTTAACTCTGTTAGCTGAATGCACAGATAAGAAAGAAGTTTCACAGAATGCATCTGTTTAGTTTTTATTTTAAGATATTCTTTATCCCAATATAGGCATCATAGCGCTCAGTATGTTAAATTGCAGTTTCTACAGAAAGAGTGTTTCAGAACGGCTCAATCAAAAGTAAGGTTCAACTCTGTTAGTTGAATGCACAGAACAAAAAGAAGTTTCACAGAATGCTTCTCAGTAGTTTATATTTGAATATATTCCTTTTTCCACTATTACCCTCTTAGCGCTCCGAATGTCCACTTGCATTTTCTACATAAAGAGTGTTCAGAACGGCTCAATCAAAAATATGGTTTTACTCTGTTAGTTAAATGCACATATCAGAAATAAGTTTCAGAGAAGGCTTCTGTGTAGTATTTAGTTGAAGATATTCCTTTTTTGAATATTAACCTCTTAGCACTCCGAATGTCCACTGGCAGTTTCTACACAAAGAGTTTTTCAGAACTGCTCCTTCAAAAGTAATGCTCAACACTGTAAGTTGAATGCAGAGAACAAAAAGAAGTTTCACAGAATGCTTCTGTGTAGTTTATATTTGAATATATTCCTTTTTTCAGTATTACCCTCTTAGCGCTCCGAATGTCCACCTGCATTTTCTACAAAAAGAGTGTTCAGAACTGCTCCATCAAAAGTATGGTTTATCTCTGTTAGCTGAATGCACATATCAGTACGAAGTTTCACAGAATGCTTCTGTGTAGTTTTTATTTGAAGATAGTCCTTTTTCAAATATAGGCCTCTTAGCACTCCGAATATCCAATTGCAGTTTCTACAGAAAGAGTGTTTCAGAACGGCAAAATGAAAAGTAGGGTTCAACACTTTTAGTTGAATTCACAGAACAGAAAGTAGTTTCACAGATTGCTTCTGTGTAGTATTTATTTGAAGGTATTCCTTTTTCCACTATTACCCTAGTAGCGCTCGGAATGTCCACTTGCAGTTTCTACAGAAAGTGTGTTTCAGGGCTGCTCCTTCAAAAATAAGGCTCAACTCTGTTAGTTGAATGCAGAGAACAGAAAGAAGTTTCAGAGAATGCCTCTGTGTAGTTTTTATTTGAAGATATTACTTTTTCCACAATTACCAACTTAGCGCACTGAATGTCCACTTGCATTTTCTACAGAAAGAGTGTTTCAGAACTGCTAAATCAAATGTATCATTTAATTCTGTTAGCTGAATGCACAGATCAGAAAGTAGTTTCAGAGAATGCATCTCTGTAGTTTTTATTTGAAGATATTATTTTTCTCAATATAGGACTCTTAGCGTTCAGAAATCCAATTACACTTTCTACAGAAAGAGTGTTTCAGAACTGCTCAATCAAAATTAAGGTTCAACTCTGTTAGTTGAATGCACAGAACAGAATGTAGTTTCACAGAATGCTTCTGTGTAGTTTATATTTGAATATATTCCATTTTCCACTATTACCCACTTAGCGCTCTGAATGTCCAGTTGCATTTTCTACAGAAAGAGTGTTTCAGAACTGCTCAATCAAAAGTATGGTTTAACTCTGTTAGCTGAATGCACAGATCAGAAAGAAGCTTCACAGAATGCTGCTGTGTTGTGTTTATATGAAGATATACTTTTTACCAATATAGGCCTCTTAGATCTCCCAATGTCCACTTGCATTTTCTACAGAAAGTGTGTTCAGAACTGCTCTATCAAAAGTATGGTTTAACTGTGTTAGGTGAATGCACAGATCAGAAATAAGTTTCACAGAATTATTCTGTGTAGTTTATATTTGAAGATATTCCATTTTCCACTATTACCCACTTAGCGCTCTGAATGTCCAGTTGCATTTTCTACAGAAAGAGTGTTTCAGAACTGCTCAATCAAAAGTATGGTTTAACTCTGTTAGCTGAATGCACAGATCAGAAAGAAGTTTCACAGAATGCTGCTGTGTAGTGTTTATATGAAGATATTCTTTTTACCAATATAGGCCTCTTAGCGCTCAGAATGTCCAATTGCATTTTCTACAGAAAGAGTGTTTCAGAAAGGCTCAATCAAAAGTAAGGTTCAACTATGTTAGTTGAATGCACAGAACAGAAACAAGTTTCACAGAATGCTTCTGTGTAGTTTATATTTGAATATATTCCTTTTTGCACTATTACCCTCTTAGCGCTCCAAATGTCCAGTTGTATTTTCTACAGAAAGAGTGTTCAGAACTGATCAATCAAATGTATGATTTAACTCTGTTAGCTGAATGCACAGATCAGAAAAAGTGTCACAGAATGCTTCTGTGTAGTTTTTATTTGAAGATATTCTTTTTCCCAATGTAGGCCTCTTATCGCTCAGATTGTCCAATTGAATTTTCTACAGAAAGAGTGTTTCAGAATGGCTCTATCAAAAGTAAGGTTCAACTCTGTTATTTGAATGCACAGAACAGAAAGTAGTTTCACAGAATGCTTGTCTGTAGTTCTTATTTGACGATATTACTTTTTCCACTATTACCCTCTTAGAGCTCCGAATGTCCACTTGCATTTTCTACAGAAAGAGTGTTAAGAACTGCTCAATCAAAAGTATGGTTTAACTCTGTTAGTTGAATGCACAGATCAGAAAGAAGTTTCAAAGAATTCTTCTGTGTAGTTTTTATTTGAAGATATTCCTTTTTCCAATATAGGACTCTTAGCGTTCAGAATTTCCAATTGCAGTATCTACAGAAAGAGAGTTTCAGAACTGGTCAATCAAAAGTAAGGTTCAATATTGTTAGTTGAATGCAAGGAACAGAAAGAAGTTCTACAGAATGCTTCTGTGTAGTTTATATTTGAAGATATTCCTTTTTCCTCTATTACCCTCTTAGCGCTCCGAATCACCACTTGCATTTTCTACAGAAAGAGTGTTTCAGAACGGCTCAATCAAAAGTAAGGTTCAACTCTTTTAGTTGAATGCACAGAAAAGAAAGAAATTTCACAGAATGCTTCTGTTTAGTATTTAGTTGAAGATATTCCTTTTTCGACTCTTACCCTCTTAGCGTTCCGAATGTCCACTGGCAGTTTCTACACAAAGAGTGTTTCAGAACAGCTCCTTCAAAAGTAAGGCTCAACTCTGTTAGTTTAATGCAGAGAACAGAAAGGAGTTTCAGAGAATGCTTCTGTGTAGTTTTTATTTGGGGATATTCCTTTTTCCACTATTACAATCTTAGCGCTCCTAATGTCCACTTGCATTTCCTACAGAAACAGTGTTTAATAACTGCTCAATCAAAAGTATGGTTTAACTCTGTTAGCTGAATGCACAGATCAGAAATAAGTTTCACAGAATTCTTCTGAGTAGTTTTTATTTGGAGATATTCTTTTTCCCAATATAGGCCACTTAGCGCTCAGAATGTCCAATTGCAGTATCTACAGAATGAGTGTTTCAGGACGGCTCAATCAAAAGTAAGGTTCAACTCTGTTAGTTGAATGCACAGAACAGAAAGAAGTTTCACAGAATTCTTCTGTGTAGTTTATATTTGAATATATTCCTTTTTCCTGTATTACCTTCTTAGTGCTCCGAATGTCCACTTGCATTTTCTTCAGAAAGAGTGTTCATAATGGCTCAATCAAAAGTATGGTTTTACTCTGTTAGTTGAATGCACATATCAGAAATAAGTTTCACAGAATGCTTCTGTGTAGTATTTAGCTGAAGATATTCCTTTTTCGACTTTTATCCTCTTAGCTCTCCGAATGTCCAATTTCAGTTTCTACACAAAGAGTGTTTCGGAACTGCTCCTTCAAAAGTAAGGCTCAACTCTGTTAGTTGAATGCAGAGAACAGAAAGAAGTTGCAGAGAACAGAAAGAAATTTCACAGAATGCTTCTGTTTACTTTATATTTGAATATATTCCTTTTTCCACTACTACCCTCTTAGCGCTGCAAATGTCCAGTTGCATTTTCTACAGAAAGAGTGTTCAGAACTGCTCAATCAAAATTACGGTTTAACTCTGTTAGCTGAATGCACAGATCAGAAAGATGTTTCACAGAATGATTCTGTGTAGTTTATATTTGAAGATATTCCTTTCTGTTCTCTGCATTAAAATCAATCAAAAAATTATATTGAAATTGAAATACTGAATTTTATACTAAAGACAAGGCATACAACTGAAAATGAAATTTTCCAGGTGAAAATTTCCAAATCATAAATATGTAGGGACAAAAAACTTTATTTATAAAGAAAAAGATAATTCTAATTAATTGATGATTCAAAGGTTTACAACTTTAAAAGTAAATATTATCTTTGAAGTAAAGTCCATTTAAATTATTTATGCCGCCAAAATTTTAGTAATTGTATATGTATATCATGTAAACTTTTTCGAGAAAGATGGAATTGGAAATGTTAGAGTATTATGCGGAAAAAATCACCTAAAGGAAAAAATTATCTCCTCATGAAATATTACTTTAGCCACTTTGACAGGTGTAGGTAAAAGAACACTTAATGCACATCAATATGATTAGGAGATGCGCGCTTAGAAATACGTTATCATTGAAAAGAGAATTGTATTATCAGGTTTGCAGGGGCCCTTCTTATCCTTCATATTTATGTAACTTTGTCATCTATAGAAAGATTATAAGAATTTTAAAAATAGCTGATAGTTAAGAAACATCACCATAACACTGTGCTGAATGCATAATAAAACATTTCCCTTCTCTCTAAAAGCCTTTTAAAATTATGTACCATAATCAGTATGGCCAGCAGAGGGCCATTTCCATGTTCAAGTTCCTCTGTTTCTCGAGGGTGAGAATCCTTCTATAGTCTTCTGAGGGTGACACTGTAGTGTTTTCTTAGCCTGATTATTTTTATCTATTTTTTCCGATCCTTTCCTTTGTATATTTACATTTTACATATTGAAAGTTATTTTTTCAAATATTTTATATGCAAATTTACAAAGTACAACGACTGTACATTAAAATAACTTATTTATGCCATATGGAAGATTAAATATAATTTTACAATATCTAATATTGATTGTTTAGTTTCTAATCATTGATACTTGACATGATTTTTCCCAGCATACCTCAAAATATTCTTCAAAATCCTGCGAATTAATTCCTGTAACACTTCTGAGGTGTATTAATAAGCTAGAGATGTAAAGAAGATTTGCAGAGAAAATTAGGTTCCCAAATTAGAAATTTTGTCCCACTATCGACTAGAAACCTCTTGAAATGATCAAAAACAATAATAATGCATGTCATAGAGGAAAACCAATAAGGCTGCTGCAGCATGACTACCTCTGTGACCTCATACAAGTTACGTGTGGGTCCCTACTTCTGTGACCTCAGACAAGTTACGTGTGGGTCCGCACTTATTTTCTTCATCTCTAATAAATATTTGACAAATCTCATTTTCCAAAGTCTTTTAAGGCCTATCCACCTTTATTTTTCAGATGGAGTTTTGCTCTCATTGCCCAGGCTGCAGTGCAATGTCATGGTCTCGGCTCACACAACCTCCGACTCCCGGGTTCATGTGATTCTCCTGCCTCCACCTCCTGAGTAGCTGGGATTACAGGTGCGCAACACAACGCCCAGCTAATTTTTTGTATTTTTAGTAGAGATGGGGTTTCACCATGTTGGTCAGGCTGGTCTTGAACTCCCGACCTCAGGTGATCTGCACGCCTCGGCCTCTCAAAGTGCTGGGATTACAGGCATGAGCAACCGCGGCCTGTGAGGGCTTTCTACTTTTAAGATGTCAGGACGTATAGCCTGGGAGGTAAATGGTAGTATATATATACATATATATATATATATATATGTATATATATATACACACACACACTGTATATATATACATATATACGGTATATTATACTATATATACATATATACTGAATATTATACTCTATATATACATATCTACTGTATATTATATGTATATATATATATATACACATACACACATACACACATACACACATGAGACAGAGAGAAGAGATAGACAATTTCATGTGAAAATATAAACTGTTAACATAATATTTTGCTTCTCTGAGGAATATTTAGCATTGTTCTCAATCTTCTCTGCAGAATTTAAGCATTTTTCTCAGAACTCACCAGATAGAATGAGGGAGGGGCCATATGATACGAGCCAGAGATGAAGGGAGAACAATAGAGAGGGTGCTTTGGGAAAAATAGTACAGTAAGGCTAGGGAATACTTCTCTCCAACAAAAAGACCAAGGTCACAGCTGTATCTCTTCAGAAGCCAAACTTTCTTTTAAAATGTCAATTTCCATCTATTTCTTGCTTCACAGACATTCCATTCATTGCTGGATTTCAAATAAAGCCTTTCCATGTGCAACCTTTCTATAGAAAAAGAGAAATATGGGGGACAGTACAGTCTAAGAAGTGATTAAGAATATCTAGTGGACTTTCCCAGACTGTAAATCTTTACATATATCTGAGCCTAATGAGGTGATTTATTGTGCTATAATGCACAGTGAACTATACAGATGCTTCTTTTTGATCATGCTGCAGAATGGAACTAAATACTAAATACCAAATAGCACTCCCATGATTCTTATACATGTCATTCATATGGCATATTTATGCTTTTTTATATAGCAATTCTTATTCTTAGCTCTTAGGCAATTACGGAATCTTTTTGTCATTTTAATAATCATGCTCCATTTGAGTTATGCAAGGTAGAAATTCTAAGTAGAAAATCTTGTTTTTATTGAAAGTTTTTAGTAAACATTTTGGAAAAAGTCTGTTTTTTGATGCTACTTCTGCACGCTTTCTCAACATGATATTACTTGGTATTGTCCTTATTAACCATAGTACACCATATTCTGCAAATGTTAGAGAGGGTTAAAAATCAGTCATGTATAAGTAAAGCTAATGAAATAGAAAGGAAACCATATTTAGGAAATGGAAGGCAGAAGCAAATGTATTAACCGTGAGTTAGAAACGGTTTAGTCTTTGGAATGAAGCAGCAAGAGTTTAAAAATCTGGTTTGTGATTCACTAGCTTTGTGACCTTGGAGAATTACTTCAGATTTCTGAGTATCAGTTTAGTAGGTGATATCAATTGCAACTTCGCAGAAATATCACAAGTATTAAATAAAGGACTTAGTATCTGGGAGAGCATAGAAAATTACTAATAGTTACATTTTTGTTAATATTACCGTTATTATTATCATACGTATAGTATTTTCTTTCACTGACAATGCATTTAGGACATAAGGAGAACTATAGAACAGTGCTTCTCCAACTTAAATGCAGAGCATGAATCACCTGGAGTTTTGTCAAAATGCGAATTCTGACTCAGTAGCCCTGCAAACTAAGGAAATCTTGATAATGCTGGTGCTGCTAGTTCACCAACAGACCACACGTTTTGCAACAGCTATATAGAATGTCCTGTTTCTTTTTTTAATCACAAAACATGGCAAGCTCTAAAATAAAGCAGAATAACAGATTTAAATGTTAATACTCATGTCCTCAATTTATAATTTCTCCCTCCCTAACAATGGTATAATTCTGATTAAAAATTAGCAAAGAAAAAAATGGAAATTAATCTTCCTATGTTTATTCTTTTAACAAATTCTGTGTGATTACTACTGGGTTACTTGCTGTAGGAAATAGAAAAATTGCTTTGACATAGATCCTCAAGAATCTGTCCCACTACAAGCTTATTTTTGTAGGAAGCTAAAAGATTTATATAAATAACCGTAATTAAAGAGACAAATGAAGAAGTGCAATGAAAGACGTAGGGAAAGTGCTAGAGGAGTTCGGGGTGGAGGAAAATTATCCTATAATAATATCTATGCGTAACATTATGCTATCTTCCCTAACCAGCGCTTGACCAGATTGTCACAGTGAACTTTGGTCCTTTCTTATATCTTAGTTTTGGTTCCCACATCCTTCTGTTTGGGGAAGTTCTTGTTTTCCTCATGTAATGACAACAACACTTAAACAATGTATACTAGATAAAAGGAACTATATTGCTTTATTTACATAGTTAATTTAATTTGTACAATGAACTATGAAGTAATCAGCATTATTTCCTTCATTTTACATATGAGAAAATGGAGAATCAGCGACATTGAATCATCTCAAGTTTCTAAAATATCCACTCTCACCAGGCTGTTTACCCTGTTTTTGTCTGTATGCTGCTATAACAAAATGCCACAGATTGAGTAATTCATAAAAAACAGAAATGTATTTCTCACAGTTCTGGGGCTGAGAAGTCCGAAATCAAGGCAGTGGAGATTTGGCAGTTGGTCCCGAGGTGGCACCTTCTTGCTTCGTCTTCACGTGACAAAAGTGGGCAAAAACGGACAATGTAACGACATGGCAGAAGAGACTGAGGAGCCCGGCATTCCTCTAAAGCATCTTTTACGAGGACGTTTATCTCATTCATGAGGGTGGATCCTTCTTCATTTAATCACTTAACCAAAAGCCCCATCTCTTGATGTCATTGTCCTGGGATTTTAGTTTCAACATACAAACTTTGGATGGGCACATAGGTTCAAATCATAGCACCCTCCAAATTATAATGCCTCTCTCATGCCTGTTCTCCTTGAAGTACCCTCTGGTTTTGCTCTCTTCATTCTTGCCATCACAGTTAACCCTTCCGTTCCATTTCTTTAAGTAATCTCTAAATTTGTAAGATGGTTCCATCTTTTTTTTTTGTATATGGCAGTCTCTCAAACATATTTGTCATATGAACTAAGCAGGTAAATATGTAAATGCCAGCTAAATTTTAGTGAATGATATAATGGCCTAAAGTTGTATCTACCCTTCAGCCAAATATATTTACTTTTAGTAGCAATCTCCTGTCATATACAAAGTCACGACTCTAGGGGTAAACATTTTAGCCTGTGGGTAAGATGTAAAGCAGTGGTATGTTATAGTGACAACTCACTGTCATAGCACTGGGACATGCTCCTCTATCTGCTACAAATTGAATCAACAAAATATATATGATTTTGTCAGATTTAAATGTATGCTCCTGTTAGTAAAATAAAAGTATGGGAAAACTTTACGGAGTAGATTTAATAGAAATGTTTTCCTGAGTTATCTGCCTTCTTTATTTTTATGTTATGCTTTAAGTCTATGGTCAATGTATAGAGCTATGATTGATGTGCTTTTCCAATTCTGTTCAGATCAGACAGGTTAATTTTCTTCTTTTAAATCTTCTTGAATTTTGTCTAACACTTTTTGTTCCAATTTCTTACTAGATTATACTCCCTTCCCTAACTGCTTCATGATTACTTATACACAAACAATATTATGATATTGACACATTGAATTCATTTTAGGTGATGATTTTGGTCATAAACATGAGCAGGTTGTGAAGTGTTTCAGCCATCCCAGGGCATGGCTGTGAGTCCCTTGTCTAATGTTTCAAAAAAATCTTGAATTTGTGATGATGCTGTGATGGTCCCTCAGATATTCTTACACACATCTTTGCCCCTTGTTCCCTCTAACTTTCCTCTTCTGATAAAAAAGCAAACACTGCCAAGCTCAAATGGAATTACATTTGGATGCAAGTGTCACTATGCAATGGTTGCCAATAAAAGTACACAAGGAATTTCATTATGGTGAATTAAAGGCAAACAGACTTCAGAGAAATGAGCACGAACATGAAAATGGCGCATGGTACGCGGATCTCACTGGAAAGTCATTCGGTACACAATGTTTTCACTAGAAAAATCCATTAGCTTTAGCTAGAAATTGAAATTACTTTGTAGGAAATCAGAATAAAATATGTGAAAACATTATATTCTGTGCAAGATTAATACCACGCCTGGTGTTGAAAGGTTTGTGGTCTTGCTTCGACGATGCTAAAAGGTCAGAAACCACAAAGATGCATATGTGTTGTCGTTTGCACAGTTACTAATTTTTCTCATTATTTCCATAATGCGATGTGCTGTTTCAACAGAGAAACCCTCTGGAGAGTGGCTTGCACTGTTTTCAGGCAGCTCTTTTGCTTTCATGTTTTGGCCTTGGCCAGGGAATTCAGACAGACTTTTCAGTTATTTTCGACAAGAATGTATTCATTGATTGTTTTAAATAATAATAAATACATTTTAAAATTACTGTACATTACTGCACTTTAAACGCCATGAGGTCAAGGACTCTAAAGTCTGGACATCATTGTATACCCTACATCTTGCACAAGGTTTAGAAAAAATGGCATGGACACCTATTTTTTGAATCAATAAATGAATACATAAAAGAATTCCAAACTCTAGTCCAAGGTTTTAGATTAATAATGTATTAAAATGCGTAAAATTTATAGACAAAACTCTTCTTATTTAGAAGTTTATTCTTTAGTTGGAGAGATAAAATATATGCACATAAAAGCTTAAGGAAAAATAATAAGGGTTTTGAAGTACTTACTATGTGAAAAATTTAGCATAAATCTTACATCCATTTATTTAACACATTTTATACGTTGCATTATTTATATATAGTGCTGATTGGTAGAATTCATATGTGAACGGAACTATAAAAATTTTGAGGATAAGCACTAGAAACACAGAATAAATAGAGTGTTAACATGCAAAACACAGAAATACTTCAATTGACTAGGTGAAAGAAAAGATTTCTGGTTCCATGTACACTGATTATTGAGGGATGAGTATGACATTATTATGCCAGAATCAATAAATATTTTAAATAGGGAGAAAACTATAATTATATATCTTTGTGTTCAACAGGAGTAGCAGTACTGATAAAGTAGAAGTTTGTTATACCTTTTTTATAGTCTTTTAAAGTTGTTTATAAATAAAATCTACTCTTAGTTAATTAATGGTTGATGTTCATTGAAGTGTTTTCAAATTTTTGACCTCTGAATTGCCTTGTACATATGGAGAAATAAAGCTTGCCTAGCATAATTTCTTGAGTGGAGAATGAATGATCTGGATAGATTTGTTGACAATATGTCTGTACTTATTTTATTAATTCTTTAATCTTCATGAAGAAAAATATAAAAGTCATATTCTAGTATTTTATACCATGGAAAAAATGTCTTATCCTTTTCCTAAGGAAAAATACATCATGACACAAAAGTAAAGTTAATTAAATTACTTACTTTATTAATTAACTGTCTATTATTTCTATGGGTTGAAGTAAATTTGATACTCAATGCTATTTAATCTAATTCTAAAAGCTTGAATGAGTAATGATTTTTTCATGTAAGGTTAGTTGAAATAAATTATCACTGATTTTCAGATTTAATATTAATTAGCTATTGCATATTCTTAATGGGAAATAAGTGTTTAAAAAGCCCTTTTTGGTTGCGAAAAGACCACGCCCATTGTAGACTTCTTAGAATACATCACATCTGGCCTCCTTTTTAGAGTGGGGAATTCAACTCATAAGTGGCTGGACATTGATTCTGAACATTTTGAACATTATTTGCCTGTCTTCACTCATACTGGTTGCTGTTCTTTTATAAGTAATCACCATGTTTAGCATGCACTTGAACTATTGTTACTTAGGGTGCTTGACTATTTACAAGTCTCACTAGGATTCTAGGTATTCATTAGTCTCGTGGTGTGTATTTGCTGATGGTCCTATTATCTTTGTTGGTTCAGTTACACAGTACCATCCAAGATGCTGCAACACATTATACACAGGCTATGGGTTGTGGGAGCTACAGATTTCAGTTATTATTTAGGCTCAGAAACTTAGAATCTCTGCAAGGTTGGACATGATCCTTAGTCTTGTTTTAAGACCGTCTTGTTTTAAAAGTTAAACCCAAATTCTTAAAATATAGAATAGGGGTGCTAGTAGTGCTCACAGAATTGTAGTAAAGATCAGCTGGGAAAGAAGAGCCTATTAAACAGAGCCTGGTATTTAATAAGTATCAGCTGCCTTCAATTAGGAATCTGTGTTGTCATGATTAGAAGATTGCTGGTTTATTTTACAGATCTGTAAGTATAGCCAAAATATGTCAAAATAACCACCAGAAAGAATCATATACCGTCCCTTGAACATTTCATCCCTAGAATCTAGCCAGATTAGCATCTCTATACTGGCAATACTGTTAACACAGATTGTGCTCAAACCCCTCATTGACTTTTCAGCACCTGTAAATTACTGGAGATTTAGGAAGAAGTCTGGGGTTATGGCTTAGTTAAGCTGAGTGGCCAGAAAGTGTGAGATGCTGGATGCCTCCTCCAGTTCATTTCTCCAGCGGCCGCACCAGGCGTATCCATAGCTCCGCTCCCGGGAGCTCGTCTCCGGCGTGGGGTGTGTGCGCACCCCTGGCCGGGCGGAGCCTGGAGCCTGCTCATTAGCAGCGCGGGCAGCTCGTGCGCCCGCAGGAGGGAGGCGGAAGCACAGCCCTGAGCCGCCAGCAGGAGGAGGGAGCGCGGCGGCTGCAGGCAGGGGAGGGAGAGGAAAGAACGGAGGGACGGTTCCCGGACAGAGCGGGAGGAATCGGGGAGCGGCCAGTCCAGGGGGAGCTGCTCCGCTGCGCTGCGCTCGTTATTCACAGGACGCGGCGGCGCTTCCCGGGGCCGCTTCCCGGTCCCCTGGGTGGAGGCTGCCATCTAAACCTGACTCCAGGTGAGTTCCCCAAAGAGGCGAAGCGAGGGGTCTCGAACCAGAGACTTGGAACTGGCGAGGCTGCTCGGCTCCCCAAGCGCTGCTGCCTTGACATTTCCCGATTCACGGGAGGTTTTGGGGGCGGCTGCACAGGCTGGAGGGGCGGATGGGCGGTTGCGATCCTCAGCCGGCGTGGGGGCGTTCGGGAGGAATTAGCTTCAGTGAACGGGGTTTTAGGAGATGTCCGCAAGGCACGCGCTATGTACGCGTTTCTAGACGAGCTTTTGAGACAGAAATTTGGCTTCCCGGATGCCCGTTTTGGCCTTCTGTCCTTCCTTTTGCTTGCCTCATGCCCAATTTTCCAAGCCGAGGAAAGGACTGGAAGGGCGTGGAAGTAGGAGGTCTGGGCACAGCATTCGGCAGGGCAGCCCTGGTCTCCAAGTTTGGGGGTGGGGGGTGGGACTCTTTTCCTTTCAGCCTAATTTACCAGGGGAAAACCCGCAGAGCACCTTGAGGTGCCTTTGCTCCGCACCCTCCATAAGCTTATTAGAGGGAACTTGAGGCTCGCTAGACAACCTGTGACAGGTGACGGCAATTTAGCTTAAAAGCCATGTTGGTTCACTTCGTCTCCTCTTTATCCTTTGTTGCAAAATTGATACCTTTTTGGATTTCTTTAACAGCACAAAGTTTAAGTGGCCGGCTGACAGGAAATATTTCTTTTGAAAATGCTATGAGAAAAGTGATGAGTTAACGTTGAGAGAAAGGCAACTTTATTTTCTCGGAAGAACTTTGGGGAAAGAGATTGATAGGGAAATTCTGGGCATGAAATTATGGACATTTCCCACAGAACTTCCTTCATTTATTTATTTTTTTACATTTCCTTCATTTTTTTTTTAATCGTGTGTGTGTGTATCAGAGAGACAAAATTCGTTGGAGGTATTAGGACTTTATTTGGTTTAGAAATTTCTTTCTTACTAATAGCACTAATTTGTGATCTTCATGATTATAAGAATTTACTAAGTGTTTTGCTTTTAGGTGTTTTGGGTCTGTTTTTTAAAAAAATTCAATACTTACTTTGTGGGCCTTGCTGAATACCTCTCAATAAAATCGGTGGGCATACAGTTAGTGACATGACCCCTGTGGATTTAATAGCAGGTAAGTATACAAATGATAAGTTTAGGAAATAAATGTCAGAATCAACATTTAGGTATGAAATTGAAATATCTTTCAAATATTTACCAAACTCTCTTATAGGATCCAATGTCATTTTATGGTCAAGAGAGCTTAAAGGTTTCTCAGATTGAGATATATGTATCTACTTTGTTAATCCAAATGTAATGTTTTATTTTGTTCTTTAATGACTGTTTGAATTCAACAAATAAAACTTGCATATTTAATGTAAGGTTCTTTCACATATATTACTTCTCCAATTTTTAATATAAATTTAAGGAGAAAAGCAATATTCCATTTTGTAGATGAAGAGACTGTGTCACAGAAGTATTACTTTACCTAGATTTCTGTAATTATTATGTTATAAACTTAGAAATTACATATTATTCTGGAACATATAAAATATATGAATGTTATAAACCATAAGAATTCAGACCTATGCTATTTAACTTCAAGTTTAGTTCTTTACCCAAACAATTGCATGACTACATTGAGACTACTGAAGTAATTATATATGAACACGCTATACGAAAAAATACTTAAAACATTTCTTATTTTTGTCGTTTCTCTTTGATATAAAATATACTATAATTTAATGGAGTTATATTCCATATTTAGATGCTCCTAACTTCCAAATAACACCTAAACTCCTAAAAACTGACCTGTGTCCTTCTTAATAGAAGTGGCTTGACCGGGAGACCCAATTTTTACTAAGAATATTCTTGGGATAATTTATGTCTTATAATCAAGATAAAGACAGGCCACATTTAGTTGTATTTTTAAACCACTTAGTGTGAAGTTGCAACGCAGACATAACTTGCTTTCAGGCTACACTGCCAGCTTTGCAGTGAATAGTCTTTAAGATTCCGTGGAAACATTGGCAGATATAGCTAATGTCTATCTGATGTAGGATTTATGAGAAAAGGAGAGGTAGAAACTGAATGCTCTTATATTTCATATGTGACCACATTCATAAAACTTTATTGATAAGTACTTTGTTGTCTGACACGGGCTGATACAAATAGGCTTCTTCAAGAGTTGAGGAAGAAAACTAAATCCCTATAATACAGCCTTTTTCCTCCTTTTCTTTCTTAAGCGGTAATAGTTGATCCTAGCTTTTGTGTGTCTATGCATGCTCAATACAGTTAGGGGTATAAGGAGAAGTTAAGCAAGAATATTGAATGCTAGCTAGGAAAGTTTTTGGAGTCTCAAATACTTTGGAACGATTTTTCACATTATATACATAAAATTCCTAGTTACATTTGGGAACTAAGTATATTATACACAACTTTGCATCTGATTACAGGATTCCCTGTACATTTATAGCTCAGGTATTCTGGAAAGAGTCAAGATAATTAGTTTTATGGCTCTTGCCCGTGTGACCTGTTTCTTTCTGGTCCTGATATTAAAAGGATGACTTAAATTTTCTGGAATGTCAAAATTTTCTCTTCCCTTGGATCCTACAAAATACTTCAAGCAGTGTATGTGTGATACTCGCTGTCATTCCAACATTTCCAATCCTCCTGAGAATGCTAAACAATGCCCTAGATTTCTTCCTTTGTAATTCTTTCAGATAGAGGGTTAGCTGAGTTAGGAAGAAAGGAGAGAGGGAGAGAAGAAGAGAGATGACATTTTATCCCTCAGGAAAGAACAAGACCAATTGTATTCCTAATTTAGAAATATTATTCTACAAACATTCCTGAACAAGAGGGCTTTGCATATACATTAAAGCAGAATACCTAGTCAACTTCTAGTTATGCCATGTAGTGAAATGGAAGTAAGATGAGCAGGCCGAGATCATTTTTGTTGGAGAACTGAGACCACATGAAATAGGTAACAGAGTTACCCCAACTGGGGGGCAAGAGGACTTGAAAGTTTCCTCCATAAATTTGCAGTTAGTACAGGGCTGCTCCAGTGATCAGAGTCATGAATGCCCTAGAGTGTCTGTATAACCCTGTACACAGGCTGAGACAGCTCTAACGGCCCAGAAAAGCCTCTGGACAGAATCACTGCACCCTTGGACATTGTCCGACCGCATGTATGAGAATAGTGAGTGCTGAGGAGTTGTGGGTAGCTCGGTACAACTCTTGCTAAAGGAGTGTCATCAACATTCATTGCTGAAAGTGAATTTTTTCATTCACATATGTGATGCCTATTAGGTCATGATTTCTTGGATACCAATTTGTACAAGATATGAATTAATTTTTGAACATCCTTTCTTAAAAGTACCATGTTCATATAGTTGCTCATTTTAATATGAGTAGTTCAGATGGGACATAATAGAGTAAGGAAATGATTGAACATCCTAAGATCTAGTGTACATACCTTTGTTCATGATGAGATTCATCCCCTGTCCCCCTTTGTAGTGACACTGATGGCATAAGGAGTATTAGATGAAATTTAATGCAGAAAACAATGGGATATATGAATGGTAGATATGGTTGACAACCACCATTTTCACTGAAGTTGTTTCAAAGCAAAGAAATTTGGGATAAATTCATTTTATTTGCTCCTGAAGGGTAATTAGGAATAAGTAGGAATTGTGAAGAGGCTGTAGTGTTGACATTAAGAGAAGTTTTTGATTCTTAAAATAGGATATATTACACAAGAGTGAACAAACAGAAGATACTGAACAAATATTCTGTCATAAGTAAGTGATGGATTATTCGGACTTGTTGAACTATGTTTTTAAATGTATTATTTAAATATTTAAATATTATTAAAACCTTAAATAATATTTAAATATTATAAAAGTTGTAGAAAATTATGTTTTCAATACAAATATACACTTATAAGCTATATTGTAGATATGGGAGTAAACAATGCAATTTTTTTTAACTGAGTGAAAAATTTAGTTTTTTAAAATTCCAAATGGAGCTAACAGCTTAGTGTGATACATATTTTGAATTTCAAAATTTGTAACCAAATAGGACAAATGTGTTGAACTGTACTTTTCTTGAAGAACCGTGATAAGAATGAGCGGTGAAAAAATTACAGCATACTTACCAGGGATCAAATACTTGCTTAGGGTTAATAAGAAAAATCTCAGCAAACGCTAGAAATGAGGTACACGATCTATCAGAGACCCATGATTAAAGTGGTATCTTGTTAGGTATATGAGCTTGAAAAGAAACGGCATAGCTTCACTTTACCCCAGTTGCTTCTTTTGTAAAACGGGGAGACTAAGAGTGTGGTAACTCAAAATCCTTTGTTAATGATTTTCTTCTTAGAACAGTGCCAGGTCCAATTAGGATTAGATTGCTATTTTTATTATTGATATTTGCCCTAGTTCTGCCTTTTATTGACTGTGTGACATTGGTGAAGATCCCTTTCTGAAGCTTTGTTTCTTACCTACAAGCTGGGAATAGAATACCTGCTATGAAGAGTGGTTGTTAGTACATTAGAAAGGCTGGATATTTGTTTATATAAGGGGCTCAGCGCATGGTAGAAATTTGATAGCATTTTTTGCTTGCCCTCCCATGTATTACTGTGAAGACATCCCACATATTATGTCCAAGTTTTTATTTTCCCCTCAAATGCAATGTCAAGCACAAAACATTCCCATCTCCCAATTCTCTTCTGATGTTCTACAACCATTAAAGTATAGAAAACTAGAATGAGTGTTTTTATAACTTTTGCTGTACTTAAGCATGTGGAGAGAAGAGCGCTAGATCACAGGACACACTTTGATAGGAAAAGGGAAATATTTACACTGCAAACAACTTTCTCCTCATGCTTAACAGTTTTATGCTGTCATTCTGTCAGCACCAAGTGAGATTTTTCTATTTAAATAGTTTTCTATTTGTGGTATGATAATTCATGTATGGACTTCATGTAACTAACATAAATATAATGGATGGTTGAGAAGTGGTTTATTTTTACCAAGAGGAAAAAATGTGTACACGATTTTTTAAAATATTGCTTTGAAAATATTTAAAATTAATTTTGATTCAGTTGGTGGAAGATAGCGTCACAAACTCACTGCTAGTGGTATTCTTGAGAAGTAATGTTTGAATTTTCTAGGTATTGTCCCCAGACTGCCTTAAAAGAATTTAATTTTAGATGTAAATTTTCTGCTTAACATGGAAGATTTTCCCTGAAAATATTAGCTTCATCAGATACATAGTTGCTTAGGGGTAGCTGCATGGAATTATGGGAAGAGTGAAATAGAAAAAAATTTTCATGTCTAAGTTATACATACTGGTGTAATCATATTGATTGGATGATAATGATAATTACAGCAATAATGTGATTGAAAGGGTAAGCAAGTAACATATACTACAGTTACTAATATAATCCTGTGATTGAGTTTACCACTTCGTTTCTCTTTCCTGGAAACCCTTAAGTTTGTCACTATTGCACTTTATTTCCTTTGCTTATTGTAGTGGTGTATTAGTTGTATTACTGCTGCTATAACAAATTACGACACATTTACATAACTTAACACATATTTATTGTCTTGCAGTTTCAAAGGTCAGAAGTCCAAAATCACTTTAATTAGGCTAAGTCAATGTGTCTGCAGTGTGGGTTCCTTCTCGAGGTGCTGAGGGGAGAATCCATTCTCTTGCATTTTCTGCTTCTGGTGGCACCTGTCTTCATTGTCTTTTCCCCATTCCTCCATTTTCAAGGTGCGTTGCTTTTATTTCTGTTTCTGTCTCCGCGCTGTCTCCTCCTTTAACTTTGAGTCCTTCTCTCCACTTCATCTAAGGACTCCTGTGATTACTTTGGACTCACGTGGATGATCTGGGATAATCACCTTGTCTCCAGATCCTTAAATGAATCGTATCTACAAGTCCTTTGGCTGTGTAAGGCAGCACATTCCCAGGGCCGGGAGATTAGGTGAAGAACATCTTTTGGGACTATTATGCAGCCTATCACAAGTGGTAATATCACTTTTATGCCTTGAGACCCTGAAATTAATGTACTTGCTTACGCATGGAAAAACAATGTATCTGTGGGGGTAACAGTTTATTTTTGAACCATTAGAAGGTATTGATGGGGAAGTTTTCATCTGACAACAGATACTGATAAATTAAATACCCTTAGATTTGTCAAAACTAGCTTTAGTAAAATATAAGTAAAAGTATTTGCACTGCTAGGGTCAAAAATATTAATTAAACCCATTATTTATCAAGGCCAAGTCCTGGATTAGTTAGGTTTAAATTAACCTAGAACATTATCTTCCATAGTGCTTAATTGTGAAGCTTAGTTCTTGTTGACAAAAGCTCATCCATATAAGAAAGCATCGAAAGGTTGGTGTTTTTTTAACCTTTGCAGAATATAACTTTTCAAAGGGATGTTAGACAGTAGTTCCATCACAATTGATGCAGTTCACAGACATTCTTTGTGAATATTTTATCTCATGAGTTATATCTATGACACTAATCATAGACTTCTAGAAGAAATTTAGCAATGGTCATGTCAGCCTTTCAAATCTTTCTGTAACCTAGAAGAGGATCATTGCATAAGATAGATTCATTTTCCCCTTTATTCCATTGTTGCCAGAGAGAACTTGAAATGCCCTGTTCAAATTAATTTAATGCAAATGAATTCTTGCTGCCTCACAAGTAGTTTGTCCTTCATTTTTCTTAAAATTAGATTGAAAATGGATGTGACCTGCTTTACTGGTTGTTGTGCAGGAAGCGTTGTCCTTCCTGAAAGCTCCCTCCGTTGTCAAAATGAAGCCATTAAGAGTAAAGTAAATTATATTATCTGATCATAGTATCACAATTGACCTTAAAACAATAAATTTTATAATCAGTGCAAATTGCTGAATAGTGTTTGCAGTTGTAGAAATTTCAAAGGAAACCCTGGTTGAGATACAAAGCTGCTATAATCATTTTTAAAATCTTTGTTTTTCTTTTACTTTGGAACAGTAGTGCAGTAAGTACTTTTGCCTTATTGTTCTCTCTGCCTTCCAGAAACCCTCATTCAAATATTCTAAGTTTTTAAGTCTTTTTCATTTCTTTTAATATTGTAACATTTAACAATGTCAAAGAAAGTATAATTTTTCTGGAAATCAAGCTAAAAATAAAGAGAAGCCGATGTAAATGAACATCAAATTAACAAGATTGATTAGGAAAAGTAATTTTTGAAAAGGGCCCAAAATCCCTTTGCACATAAATGCAAAAGAATTTAGTGAAAGAAGGTGAAACTGGAGTAAAGAACTCTACGGATGCGTAAGTAACTCTTAATAAGAATGAGTAACGTACATGCGTATCTTTAGCTCCCAGTTTCAGAGATACAGTAGTTGTACAACAAATGGTCCTTTCCTGCTCTTAAGGAAGCCTCTCCTCCTCCAGCCATGCCATTCCTCAGAGCAAGCTCTTCCACTGAGTTTTCAGCAACCATAAGTAAGAAGGATGGTACGATAGGCTGCGTGTACATATGGCCCTCATTAGCAGGCCAACTGTTCCTTTTGCCCACCCACATCACTGGGGACATATGGCGTTACTTTGACTGTTGAAACAAGTGTGTGTGGACATATCTTGGTATGAGTAAAAGACTGTTGATTGTCTTTCTCTTGTCGCTCGTGCAACCGTCTCCTTGTGGAGATCGTATTATCCATAACACTAGATTTGAGGATGATAAATGACGTTGTTATTATTAACTGAATTTGCCTCTCTAGTTTGATCACAAAACCAGCGAATGTTTGCTTATGGAACATGTAAAGCTTATAGAAGACGGAAAGCTTACAGAAAGAAATGATGGCTTTTCTAAGCATAAGAGTCAGGTCTTTTTCAATCAAAAACTAACTCATTCAAAAATTCAAGAGTTCTGTAAAACCAGAACAGCAGAGGTTTCAGAAATGCTATTGAGATCATTTATTATAAAATAGCCATTAATGAAATGTAATAGTGAGTCTGTTGTTGTGACTATGTGGAGAAATGAATGAGAAAATATAAGATAGGCTGGAATGAAGAGAGTCATCGGATCCCAACATAATTCATTTTGTATAGTTCACAGTATTGTAGCTTTAAAAAAATTATGAATTTTTTCAGTACTGTGAATTCTGAATTTGCAATATGAGGCTTTTCAATCCTTGCAACAAGTGTGTATTTTTCAGTGGTTCTAGAATTATCGGGGCTTTCGAGCTGCTTCTGATAAGAAGGCAAGGCTAGAGGACTCGTGTTGAGGTGGCATTTGCACAGGACTTTAGATAACATACATCGATGATGTAGAGAGAAGAGCGGGTGATGTTGCTGTGGATTATAGTGGAAAGGCACCTTTTGCTCCCTCTGCTGACCTATTTGTGTATTCAGCTGTGTAGCATATTTCTTGTATAATTACATAGTAATTTCACACACTACATTAAGAAAATCTGAACAATTTTTACTAAACTCATGTTTTCTAAATATTAAGTAAATAAAACCAATATTTGGCTAGGTAACATTTATAAAAACAGGATTTCTAGATAGATGATGATAAATTTTCATCTATATCTATAGAGCTGATAAATTTTCAAAACCCTTTGAATATCACTTGTACTACAAAGTCTCGTTTCAGTTTCAGTGCCATGGCACATTGATTAATCACCACTAAAGCGGTACATGAAATATTTGGCAATATAGGTATTTGGTAATGGTGATTGATGCACAGAATACGGCACCGTTATTATGCACTGGCCTTGAGAACTTTAGTTTTCATCTTCGATCACCTGATAGAGAACAAACTAACAGCTTTTTTCTTTCACCTTGCTGGAGAATAAACTAACAACTTCAAATTATCTGATCCATCCAAAAACTTATTTCCGTGAAACTCACTGATTTATTTATTATTTCGTGGGGATCACTATTATTTGCTGTAGTAAAATATCAAATGATCGATGTTTTATACCAACATGGCAGCTCACATGGTAGGCAACAGAATGAAAACAAACAGGTTTACTACCAAGAATTATACTAGATTGCTTTTATTGACAGAAAAAGCATACAGATAATTTTATTCAGAGATTTTATGTGAATTATTTTGATAAGTGTACACATATATTTATAACTGACCTTTCTTTGTCAAGTGTGTGCCCACACACGTATTCATACTAAATCAATCTTAGAGATCTTATCCAAAGATTGAATTTCTTAAAGTGACTGTTCCAAATATGTATAATTTATGGCAAAAAAGTCACAAAATGGCAATACAAGGAGGCATAAAAGTGAAGATAAAGGGGGAGATGATGGTTAAAAACACCTGTAAATGAATAATTGATTTTGATTTAAATTCTTTTTAGTTCTTAGCTGATGAAATGAATATAAATGAAATTATTATGCAAAACACCTCTATTTGTTGTATATGCATGTACATATATGTGTTACAAATACAAAACTGATAGGATATTATTTAACATATATTCACACTCATAATGTGCATATATGTACATAATGAAAATGAGTGCTTGTTTTATATGTATGTATACACACACATACACATATTGCATACTTTCATTTTTTAAAATTTTACTTTAAGTTCTGGGATACATGTGCTGAACATGCAGGTTTGTTACATAGGTATACTTGTGCCATGGTAATTTGCTGCACCCATCAACCCGTCATCTAGGTTTTAAGCTCCACATGCATTAGCTATTTGTCCTAATGCTCTCCCTCCCCTTTCCCCACACCCACCTACAGACCCCAGTGTGTGATGTTCCTCTCCCTGTGTCAACATGTTCTCATTGTTCAGCACCCACTTATGAGTGAGAACATGCAGTGTTTGGTTTTCTGTTCCTGTGTTAGTTTGCTGAGGATGATGGTTTCCAGCTTCATCCATATCCCCGCAAAGGACGTGAACTCATCCTTTTTTATGGCTGTGTAGTATTCCATGGTGAATATGTGCCACATTTTCTTCATCCAGTCTATCATTGATGGGCATTATGTTGGTTCCAAGTCTTTGCTATTGTAAATAGTCCCATGATAAACATATGTACATGTGTCTTTAGAGTAGAATGATGTATAATCCTTTGGTATATACCCAGTAATGGGATTGCTGGGTCAAATGGTATTTCTGGTTTTATATCCTTGAGGAATCACCACATTGTATTCCACAATGGTTGAACTATTTTACAAGCCCACCAACAGTGTAAAAGTGTTCCTATTTCTCTGCATCTTCTCCAGCATCTGTTTCCAGAATTTTTAATGATCACCATTCTAACTGGTGTGAGATGGTATGTCATTGTGGTTTTGATTTGCATTTCTCTAATGAACAGTGATAATGAGCTTTTTTCATATGTTTATTGGCCACATACATATCTTCTTTTGAGGAGTGTCTGTTCATATCCTTTGCCCACTTTTTGATGGGGTTGTTTGTTTTTTTTTTCTTGTAAATTTGTTTAAGTTCCTTCTAGATTCTGGATATTAGACCTTTGTCAGATGGATAGATTGCAAAAATTTTCTCATATTTTAGGTTGCCTGTTCACTCTTGTGATAGTTTATTTTACTGAGCAGAAGCTCTTTAGTTTGATTAGATTCCATCTGTCAATTTTGGCTGTTGTTTCAAGTGCTGTTGGTGATTTAGTCATGAAGTCTTTGCCCACACCTATGTCCTGAATCATATTGCCTAGGTTTTCTTCTAGGGTTTTTATAGTTTTAGGTTTTACATTTATGTTTTTAATCCACCTTGAGTTAATTCTTTTATAAGGTATAATGAAGGGGTCTAGTTTCTCTTTTCTGCATATGGCTACCCAGTTTTCCCAGCGCCATTTATTACATAGGGAATCCTTTCCCCATTGCTTGCTTTTGTCAGGTTTGTTGAAGATCAGATTGTTGTAGATGTGTGGTGTTATTTCTGAGGCCTCTATTCTGTTTCATTGGTCTATATATCTGTTTTGGTATTAGCACCATGCTCTTTTGGTTACTTTAGCTTTGTAATATAGTTTGAAGTCAGGCAGCGTCATGCCTCCAGCTTTGTTCTTTTTGCTTAGGTTAGCCTTGGCTCCACAGGCTCTTTTTTGCTTCCATATGAAATTTAACATAGTTTTTTTCTAGTTCTGTGAAGAAAGTCAATGGTAGCTTGATGGGAATAGCATTGAATCTATAAATTACTTTGGGCAATATGGCCATTTTCATGATATTGAGTCTTCCTATCCATAAGGATGGAGTGTTTCTCTATATGTTTGTGTCCTGTCATTTCCTTGAGCTCTGGTTTGTAGTTTTCTTTGAAGAGGTCCTTCACATCCCTTGTAGGTTGTATTCCTAGGTATTTTGTTTTCTTTTTAGCAATTGTGAATGGGAGTTTACTAATGATTTGGCTCTCTGCTTGTCTGTTATTGGTATATAAGAATGATTGTGATTTTTGCACATTAATTTTATATCCTGAGACTTTGCCAAAGTTGCTTATCAGGTTAAGGAATTTTTGGGCTGAGGTGGTGGCGTTTTGTAAATATACAATCATGTCATCTGCAGACAGAGACAATTTGATTTCCTCTCTTCCTATTTGCATGCTTTTATTTCTTTCTCTTACTCGATTGCCCTGGCCAGAACTTCCAATACTATGTTGATAAGAGTGGGGAGAGAGGGCATCCTACTCTTGGGCCAGTTTTCAAAGGTAATGCTTCCAGCTTTTGGCCATTTAGCATGATATTAGCTATGCATTTGTCATAAATAGCTCTTATTTTTGTGAGATATGTTCCATCAATACCTAGTTTATTGAGAGTTTTTAGTATGAGGGGTGTTGAATTTTATTGAAGGCCTTTTCTGCATCTATTGAGATAATCATGTGGTTTTTGTCATTGGTTCTGTTTATGTGATGGATTATGTTTATTGATTTGCATATGTTGAACCAGCCTTGCATGCCAGGCATGAAGCCAACTTGATCGTGGTGGATAAGTTTTTGATGTGCTGCTGGATTCTCTTGCCGGTATTTTATTCAGGATTTTCGCATCGATGTTCATCAGTGATATTGGCCTGAAATTTTCTTTTTCTATTGGGTCTCTGCCAGGTTTTGGAATCAGAGTGATGCTGGCCTCATAAAATGATTTAGGGAGGAGTCTTTCTTTTTCTATTGTTCAGAATAGTTTCAGAAGGAATGGTACCAGCTCCTCTTTGTACCTCTGGTAGAACTCGGCTGTGAAGACATCTGGTCCTGGGCTTTTTTTGGTTGGTAGGCTAGTAATTACTGAGTCAATTTCAGAACTTGTTATTGGTCTATTCAGGGATTTGACTTCTTCCTGCTTTAGTCTTGGGAGGGTGTATGTGTCCAGGACTTTATCCATTTCTTCTAGATTTTCTAGTTTATTTGTGTAGAGGTGTTTACAGTATTCTCTAATAATAGTTTGTATTTCTGTGGGATCAGTGGTGATATACCCTTTATCGTTTTTTAATGTGTCTATTTGATCTTTCTCTCTTTTCTTCCTTGTTAGTCTGGCTACCGGTCTATCTATTTTGTTAATCTTTTCAAAAAACCCACTCCTAGATTCATTGATTTTTTTTTGAAGGTTTTTTTGTGTTTCTCTCCCATTCGGTTCTGCTGTGATCTTAGTTATTTCTTGTTTTATACTAGGTTTTTAATGTGTTTTCCATTGCTTCTTTTGATTGTGATGTTAGGGTGTCTATTTTAGATCTTTCCCACTTTCTAATGTGGACATTTAATGCTGTAAATTTCCCTCTAAACACTGTTTTAACTGTATCCCAGAAATTCTGATATGTTGTGTCTTTGTTCTCATTGGTTTCAAAGAACTTATTTATTTCTGCCTTAATTTTGCTATTTACCCAGTAGTCATTCATAAGCAGGTTGTTCAGTTTCCATGTAGTTGTGCAGTTTTGAGTGAGCTTCTTAATTCTGAGTTCTAATTTGATTACACTGTGGTGTGAGAGATTGTTTGTTATGATTTTCATTCTTTTGCATTTGCTGAGGAGTGTTTTACTTCCAATTATGTGGTTGATTTCAGAATAAGTGCTATGTGGTGCTGAGAAGAATGTATATTCTGTTGATTTGGGGTGGAGGGTTCTGTAGGTATCTATTAGGTCCACTTGGACCAGAGCTGAGTTCAAGTCTGAATATCCTTGTTAATTTCCTTTCTTGTTGATCTGTCTAATATTGATAGTGGGTTGTTAAAGTTTCCCACTATTATTGTGTGGGAGTCTAAGTCTCCTTGTAGGTCTCTAGGAACTCGTTTTATGAATCCTGGTGCTCCTGTATTTGGCATATATATATATTTAGGATACTCAGCTCTTCTTGTTGCATTGATCCCTTTACTACTATGTAATGCCCTTCTTTGTCCTTTTTTATCCTTGTTGGTTTAAAGTCTGTTTTATTAGGGACTAGGATTGCAACTCCTGCTTTTTTTTTCTTTCTTTCCATTTGCTTGGTAAATATTCCTCCATCCCTTTATTTTGAGCCTATGTGTGTCCTTGCAAGTGAGATGTGTCTCCTGAATACAGCACACCTGTGGGTATTGACTCTTTATCCAATTTGCCAGTGTATGTCTTTTAATTGGGGCATTTAGTTCATTTATATTTACCGTTAATATTGTTATGTGTGAATTTGGTCCTGTCATCATGATGTTAGCTGGTTATTCTGCACATTAGTTGAAGCAGTTTCTTCCTAGTTTCATTGGTTTATATATTTTGGTGTGTTTTTGCAGTGGCTGGTACTGGTTTTTCCTTTCCATGTTTAGTGCTTCCTTTAGGAGCTCTTGGAAGGCAGGTCTGATGGTGACTAAATCTGTCAGCATCTGCTTGTCTGTAAAGGATTTTATTTCTCATTCACTTATGAAGCTTAGTTTGGCTGGTTATGAAATTCCATATGTACATCATGGAAACGAGTGCATGTGATACACACACACACACACGCACACACATTGCATACTTTCATTTTTGTGTCCATTACTTTTCTGATTTTATCAGCAGCCAACTAAAGAAAATAGAAAAAAAAATTGGTAATTCGATCTTTCATGTTCTGCATCTTCCAGCTTCACAACTTATAGTTTTCTATTTTTATTGTTATTGTGATCAGAATGAAAATGTATACAATAGAATCAGAATCAGGTCAGAATCAACAAAAATACTATAATGTTTGTACATGCTTTCGATGCAGTTTGTCTCTGCAAAGGGTGTGTGTGTTTCTATGCACATGTGCATGTACACAAGTGTGTAAATAAGTGTTTTATTCATGATGGAGAAAGGCTGGTCAAAATGATTCTGAATGAGATAGCACCACTACAGCAGATAATTAGGTCTCTAGCAATAAAACAAGTCATTAAACATGTTTCTAAGCATCTACTCAGTATCTGGCACAATGTTAAGTAGTGTAAATATAATCATTAGCAAAATTCAGCTTCTACCCTCAATGGTATATGTGTAGAACAAATTGGTAAAGCTGGAGTACATTTCAGGACCAAAAACAGTTTCTGTGTAGTTCCCACTTCATCAAGACCATGTTGTATACCTCTCATACACTTAAGCCATAGGGAAGCAATTATTCCATCCATCCTTTTACAGGGTAGTGGTGGGGAAGAAGAGCTGACTGTCATGCTTGAATTCACATAATTTCATAATTAAATAATTTCATGTTACATAATCTCGATAAACCTAAAATCCAATATATGATAAAGATAGTGTTTCAAATCAGTGGATAAGTGATAAACAGTTCATAAAATGGTGTTCAGATAATTGGCTATATGTATTTTATAGTTGCACAAAGGTATAATATGTCATTAATAAATATTAATTCCATAGTGGATGTCAAATACACTTTTTCAAAATATAAAGAAAAAATACCATAGACAAATATCACTTGCAACATTACGGTTAAAATTAAATATCCAAACATAGCCCTAACCAATAACAGAAAATTTAAAAAAAAAATTATGGATTGGAATTTGTTAAAATATAAAACTTTTCTTTTTCAGAGGATACAATGAATATGTGTAAAAAGCAAATATCAAATCAGCAACAAGTGCTTGCAGTTCACTTGACATATTTAAAATATGAGTAGTTCCAACAAATCATAAATAAATGATTAGTAGTCCAATAAAAAAAAGACAAAGTACATTGACAGGAAACTGTATGAAACTCATGAACACTAAATGTCTTAGATTCTCTATTGTTAAACAAAATGCAAAAACAATAGAGAACATTATGAATATGGAGTTAATATTTAACAAAATTATTTTATCCATGTTATAAGTAAATATTTACATCCAAAAACCCTTGTTTTCTCTGAAAGTTGTCACTTATGAGTCTATTTTGAAAATGTTTAAAGAATAGTAATTAATTAACTTTAATAAATAGGTACTCCTATTGAGGGAAAACAGACATTTCCATAATTTTTCTTCTGTTTCTAATCTAGTAGATGGTAGGAAAATAATGACAATTGCATGTTCATACCTGGAGAATATGCATTCCATTTCTTTTAAACTTTTGCATTCTCAAAACTATATTGATACCTCAAAGCATACCCTTTGCTGTTGAAAACAGCCTTTCAAGTATAAAGACACACACATCACTTTCCTTAAATCTTATATAAGGCAAGGGCCTAGATTCCTATCAGAAAATGTATTTCAAGAATGCTTTTTTAGTAGTTCCTGTGGCCTTATCTTATAGAGGAAGGTTTTTTTTTAAACATACACACAGTATTTGATGCACATTTTTATTGGAAAGAGCTTTTATTTCCTTAAATGTTTTGTTGTCTAAGTGTGAAAAGTATCCTGCAGTGGAATTCAGTGGCACAGATGCTTATTGTGATAGATGAGATGAACTTGCTTCCCTAAGCATGCATGGGCATGAAATGCATCTGGCTTCTGTACATAAAAGTCAGTTATGTTCCCAAATGTGTCTCTGCATTTACACAGACGTTTAGGGGCAGACACCCTACTGTTCCCTCAAAAGGCGGCTCTGCTTAATTATGAAGTTCAAGTTAGACCAGAAGTTGGAAAATACTAAATTCCACATTGCAGACAGAGCCTGAGCAGGTGATGTCACCACTGCATTCTAAGGTGGCAAGTCCTCAGAGAAGTAACTTATCACCTTACCATGGAGAAAAATAACCGTGTCCAGAACACAAGAGGATGCTTTAAGGTAGCGTACAATCAAGTGTGCAAACCTGTGCAATACATACCAGATGAAATCCAGTTCAGAGGCTCATGAAAACAAACAAATGAGGATATGCTTTAAAAAATAGGACTTAATATAAACAGTCGTGAGAGTAAAACTATTGCTAAGCACATAGGAAACATAAACCAGGCTTTCAGGAAGGAGTTTGGCACATGTGTGCACTGGTAGGAGGTGTAATGTGCAGAAATCCGGCCTTTTGTGGCATAGCAACTAAAGTTCCTTTTCTATTGTCCAGACAACCTTAAATATTCCTTTATGCAGTACTATTTTAAAAAGGCCATCTACTGTGCACAATGTGTTAGCATCAAGGACATGAAATTTATCTGGAATATACCAAAACTTTAATCAATAGACTAGGACCAAAGCTTTTAAAAACAGGTTTTCGTAGATAAATCATTATAAGTTATTATTTCCTCGCCATAGGTAAGGCATGATAGATAACTTTACTTTTTCTCAGTCACTTAGTGTGTAGGTAGAATAATGACCCTTAGCAGGATGACCTTTTGAATGTGTTGTTAGGCAGCATGGAAGCATTATGGTTAGAGGTGGAATTAAGATTGCTAATCACCTCACCTTAAACTGGAGCGATTATCCTGAATTATCTAGGTGGGCCCACTGTAGTCACAAAGAACCTTCAGACAGGAAGGCGGAGAGACCAGAGTGAGCAGAAGAGCTTGGGGAAACTGGAGCCGAGGCTGAAGTGATGTGCTGTGTCCAAGATGTGCAGAGGCCAAGAGCTCAGGGATACATGTGACCCCTCAAACCTGGTGAATTCTCTCCTGGAATCTCTAGACAAAATATACACTTGATGATACCTTGATTTTAGCACACTAAGACCCATTTTGGACTTCTGACCCCCAGAAGTATAAAGAAAAAAAATGTGTTGTTTTAAGCCTCTGAGTTTATGTTAATTTACTGTAACAGCAGTAAGAAACTAACACAGTAAGACGGCTTTTATTTTTATGTGATGTATAGAATTAAATTGGATATGCTAGGAAATATTGGAAATTTATTGATTTATTTTTTTGTCTGAGCTGGAGTCTGGCTCTGTCGCCCAGGCTGGAGTGCAGTGGCGCGATCTCGGCTCACTGCATGCTCTGCCTCCCGGGTTCCCGCCATTCTCCTGCCTCAGCCTCCCGAGTTGCTGGGACTACAGGCGCCGCCACCACGCCAGCTAATTTTCTGTATTTTTAGTAGAGACGGGGTTTCACCGTGGTCTCGATCTCCTGACCTTGTGATCCGCCCGCCTCGGCCTCCCAAAGTGCTGGGATTACAAGTGTGAGCCACCGCGCCCAGCCAGGAATTTATTTTCTTAATATAGTTCTTCATATTAGAATAATGAGAACCATCGAGTAATGAAGTGTTCTATTTTGTGAAGGATGATTATATAAACAGTACGAAGGTTAAAAACCGGGCGGGACCGGCTGGGCACAATGGCTCGTTCATGTAATCCCAGCACTTTGGGAGGCCGGGGCAGGTGGATCTCTTGAGCCCAGGAGTCTCAGATCAACCTGGGCAACATGTGAAACCCCATCTCCACAAAAATACAAAAACCAGGCAGACGTGGTGGCGGCGCCTGTGGTCCCAGCCACTCAGGAGGCTGCGGTGGAAGGATCGGAGCCCGGCAGGTGCAGGCTGCGGTGGACCGTGATTATGCCACTGCGCTCCAGTCTGGGTGACAGAGTAAGACCCTGTCTCCATTAAATAAATAGATAAATAAATATATATATAAGTAAAAGAGGAGGGTGTCTTTTGAAGGCTATTAAAGTCGTCTAAGTGTCCTCTGATTATATGAGGCTGGAATGGTGCATGGAATGTTGTGTTGAATAACCTGATACAGTCTCTGAAACTATAGAAGCATTAGTAATTTTAGCCTGAGAGTGCTATAATCTGGGATAATTTGGTCCAATACTTCCAGAGAGGGTTGAAGTTTTGAGATAGCTGGAGTTATTTCAGTTGAAGACCTGAATATGAGGCAACTGCATACTCAATTACAATTCAATTTCTACTCTTTATATAAGGTAGAAATGGGTAACATGTGGGACACTGTGTTAAAAGTAATGCAGCCATAGTGTAGTGGTAAAAGCAGATGAAAAGTACTATAATAGTCGTATAGATGAGGTACTGGAAAGAAGCAGATTTGAAAAATTGGAGATAAATGTCAGTTTTCCGGAGCCATGGGATGAAAACCAAACCGGATTACAACAGATTCAATTCACTCAAGATGTCTAACTTGGTAATAGGTCAGAAAACTCAATTTGTCGTATTTTCTTAAAAGTACACAAAAATGTTCCTTTAGATAAAACACGTGTAGTGCACCTTCGGATTTGATTTTTCTTTATGTTCTGTAAACTGCTCACAGTAAAACAGAAAAAAAGTCTGACAAATATGATGGTCCTTAAATATTGTAGGAGTATGATGCTTCTCCAAAGAATAGAGGTTTTCCTAGGAAGGCCCTAAGCAAGGAATCAAGTTTCCTTTTGCAAGAAATAAAATTCTCAAAAGTTCCCTGCACCTTGGAAAGGCTCTGGTTGAAATTAACAGCACAACGTTATTTATTTAAATTTTAACTTTTAAGTTCAGGGGTACAAGTGTAGGTTTGTTACAGAGGTAAGCTTATGCCATGGGATTGGTTGTACAGTTTATTTCATCACCCAGATATTAAGCCTAATATCCATTAGTTGTTTTTCCTGATCCTCATAGCAAATATGACCCCCATAAAGTTTTATGGTTACTTTTTTCTTATCTTCTGATTAATGCCATTAGATTCACCAATTGAAATTATTTTTCAGTAGTTTAATTCCCTCTAGAAGGTTTAAAAAATGTTTCCGAATTTCCTAAGTCTTCTTTCTTTGTTAGTCTTCTAAAAAGCTATATTCAATAGAATTCATGTGCTTAGGTACAGTTTCACTAAAAGCGTATCTTCAACATTTGATCTGTTTAAAAGTTCTTAAGGTGTTAAGGAACATTAGGTATCAGAGTTTATGGCATTTGATTAATCTGAATAAATCTTGGCATCAAATTGAATTCAGCAAAAGTAACAGTGATAAATCAGAGAGCAATATTTGAAATGTCTCCAGGAAACATTTTAAAACAATTTTTAAGTTCACTAATTTGAGTCATTACACTTGGCCCTAATATGGTAGATTTTAAGTGAAGCTCAGTCGAACCTGGCAGATATCATATACAAACTTTTAATAGTCCTAACAATTCCTGTACCTCATTTGGATAAAGATTATTTCCAGAGCATCAGTGCTTTGACCAGAAAGGCATTTATTATTCTGTAACACTTTTCTTGAGAAATTAGCATGAATCATCATTTGAGTACGCTCTCTCAGATAAGATTCTAATATTTGGGTGTGAATAAAACTTCAGGGCATTGAAAACAGCTGGAAGATAGACAATAGGGTGATCATCCTCTCTTGTCATTCTCTATCAAGGTCCTCTTTAATTATTGGCCTAAACAGCTATAACTTTATGGTGAAAACAAACCGCTCGGATATAGCGTTAAAGGTTGAAATAATGAATTATACATAAATCGATTTAGTTCAGTTATATTCTGTTGAATTGGGAGAACATCGAATTTTTAAATTTCTCTGCATTTCTTGAAGTTAGGAATAAAAGCTGGGGTGGGGTCTCCTGAAATAATGAGGTCTAGAATAATTTCTGTTAAATTTACTTTTTAGTAGGATAAGTCTACTAAAATCAATATGAATGGAACCTTCAATGTACCACTGAAGATAATTAATCTTTGAGAGGTTAAGTAACCATTACAAGGTAATTTACCTAATTAGCAACTAAACCAACCAAATTTTAGATTTCTTAACTTTAAGACTATTGCTCACATAGTCACGTAAAGTATATCTTCCACATAGTCACAGGCAATCACAAGCTAACACGAGCAGTTAGCACAAAATAGATGTTCCACATAGAATGCAGAACAAAAAAAGACACTTTAAAAATCCTTTTCCCTTTTCCAAATTCATATTTAAAAAGTTTCTTGTGGAATTTCCCAAATGCCAGCATGGCCACATATAATACAGATTGATACTCAGACCTCTAATGAGAAACAGTTAGAATTATGCTAAACAAGGAACATTCTATATTGATTTCACAAATTCTCCTCTTTCCACTTATAGTTTCTCATAAAATGTAACATGTTTGTCTCGTGTGGAGTCTGTATAGAAAAAGTGTGATAACTGAAGATATAGACACACAGGTGTATGTATGTCTGTGTGTTCCTGTGTATTATAGCCTTTCTTTAATGGTTTTCTCTTTATATATATATATACTTTAAGTTCTAGGACACATGTGCACAACGTGCAGGTTTGTTACATATGTATACATGTGCCATGTTGGTGTGCTGCACCCAGTAACTCATCATTTACATTAGGTATATCTCCAAATGCTGTCCCTCCCCCTCACCCCACCCCATGACAGGCCCCGGAGTGTGATGTTCCCCTTCCTGGGTCCATGTGTTCTCATTGTTCAATTCACACCTATGAGTGAGAACATGCAGCGTTTGGTTTTTTTTGTCCTTGTGATAGTTTGCTGAGAATTATGGTTTCCAGCTTCATCCATGTGTCTACAAAGGACATGAACTCATCCTTTTTTATGGCTGCATAGTATTCCATGGTGTATATGTGCCACATTTTCTTTTTTTTTTCTTTTTTTTATTATACTTTAGGTTTTAGGGTACATATGCACAATGTGCAGGTTTGTTACATATGTATCCAGCCACATTTTCTTAATCCAGTCTATCATCGTTGGACGTTTGGGTTGGTTCCAAGTCTTTGCTATTGTGAATAGTGCCACAATAAACATACGTGTGCATGTGTCTTTATAGCAGCATGACTTATAATCCTTTGGGTATATATACATATATATATAAAAAAACTATATATATATATTTTGGGGACGGAGTTTCGCTCTGTCACCCAGCTGGAGTGCAGTGGCGCGATCTCGGCTCACTGCAAGCTCCGCCTCCCGGGTTCACACCATTCTCCTGCCTCAGCCTCCAGAGTAGGTGGGACTACAGGTGCCCGCCACCATGCCCGGCTAATTTTTTGCATTTTTACTACAGACGGGGTTTCACCGTGTTAGCCAGGATGGTCTCGATCTCCTGACCTCATGATCCACCCTCCTCGGCCTCCCAAAGTGCTGGGATTACAGGCATGAACCACCGCGCCTGGTCTCTATTTAAGTTAGCTCTGTCCAGGGCAAACCAGCATTTCAAAGATACAAACTGTTTTTGCAAAAAACAGGTATACACCTATCCATAGTGCAGACATTATGTCTACTTATTTCTCTCTAAATAGATCTTTCATTTTAACAAGTACTTCACCTTCACAAAATTTAGTTGAGTCAGTGAACTCTTATCCAGATGCTATATCTTGGCCAGATTATCAAGAATTAAGCCTCACAGATAGGCTGTTTCCATTTCCTTTAACAAAGTTTATCAGTCCTGAGTTACTTCTTGATTTCTTGCCAGTGGCATATAATGATGACTCAGCCAAGTCAGTTCCCAGAGTTGGACTCTTTTTTTTCTTATACACAGGAAACTTCTTTTCCAAGAATACTTGTTCCAGTTGCTCACAATCTTCATAGTTGATGATTATAGAATGATCTATGTACTTTCAATGTACCTTCAAAAATGAGATCTGCAGCTGGATAAGACGTGTGTGTGTGTGTGTGTGTGTGTGTCTTAGTAGACTTAAACCTTTCATTGAATAAGAAGCCTAGTTGATAGTGTAAGGTGAGAGTTAGAAGAACAGGGAATTATTTGGTTTAAGGAATTGTGAAGAAATGTGCTATGCCATTAAAATTTTTCTCTACTTTTGTGTTAAATCTTAATTTTGTGCAGAATTTACTAAGCTGCAGGAAACTGTCAAAATTGACTCTTGCTAAGTTCCATATTGGTTTGTAATTATCTTAAAACAAAAGTTGGTTGATACTAAAGTGCAGTTTTTCCTCTAGCTTTCATAAATTGAGACAGGTCTTTTTCTCACCCTCCACATACCTATGGCTGGAAGCCGAGGTGGTTGTTCTTGGTTCCCGTTACAACTTCTAGACTGTTAATTTCTCCGCTCCTTGCAAATTAGACTGTTCCTTTGAAACTCAAACCCCTTGGAAATATCAGCCATGCCCCTTTGGTATTACCATCATCAACAGACCTCCCTCCTGGGCACTCTGGTCTTATTTTTTTTTTTTTTGAGATGGAGTCTTGCTCTGTCACCCATGCTGGAGTGTAATGGTGTGATCTCGGCTCACTGCAAACTCCTCCTCCCGGTTTCAAGTGATTCTCCTGCCTCAGGTTCCTGAGTAACTGGGATTACAGGTGCATACCACCACACCCAGCTAATTTTTGTATTTTTGGTAGAGACGGGGTTTCGCCATGTTGGCCAGGCTGGTCTCGAACTCCTGACCTCAGGTGATATGCCTGCCTCAGCCCCCCAAAGTGCTGGGATTACAGGCATGATCCACTGCACCTGGCCTCTTGCCATTTATTTAAGGCTTTAGATCTTTTGCTCAATATCATCTTCAGGCAAGTTCAGCCATCATTTTAGTGGCTCAGCTTTCACGTGAAAGGACCAGTACAAACCTCGGTTCCCCGTTTTTTGACATCTTTATTTCCATTACTTTTTTTCTTTCCTCCACTTTATTGTCATCAAATCTGAAACATTTTCTATAAGGGTATGTACCACCAGGATCTAGATGCAAATATTCTGCCTCCTGGACATCACTCCTTGCCAGCTCGTTGGCCCAGATGTCCTCATTCCTACAACCCTTCATTTTCACTGAGACTCTCCTTAGGACACAGATGCTGCTGCTCCCTCACGATCCATCCGTACTCTCTTGCTTTCAGTTTCCACGTTTTCCTCCTGAAATGCCATAGTTCATTTTTAGCATTCCCTTGCAACTACCCTGAGCTTCATTTTCCCACAATTTATTTGTTTCTCTTTCTCTTCCCAAATTTTAAATGTTGATGTTTCTAAGGGTTCTGTCCTAATTGCTCTTCTTTTCTCTCCACACACATACTCTCTCTAAGCTCTAAACACTACTAAACAGCTCATAATTTCCAGTCTTAGAGTTTGGTCCAGACCTTTATTCTGGGAGTTGATGATTTACATGACAATAGCACTCGAATAATTCAGAGGTAACATGTCCTGGTTTCCCACTTTGATGAGTGGATCTGGATATTTTGATACTAAGTGAAAGTGGTTCCACTGGAATTAGAAGGGAATAGAGATCTGAAAGCAGGAGTGAAAAGAATGTGTGTAAGCCGGGCACGGTGGCTCATGCCTGACCTCAGGTGAGCCGCCCACCTCAGCCTCCCAAAGTGCTGGGATGACACGCTTGTTAAGTGGTACTCTAATTAATCAGTAACTTAAACATCAAAAGAGATTCATTATGTACACAAAATTAATCTTGTGTAATCAAGTGTATAAGTAAAATTAATTGAAGAAATCAAAAAACGCAAGGTGGCTGACACCTGTAATCTCAGTGCTTTCGGAAGTCTAGGTGGGAGGATCCCTTGACTTAAGGAGGCTGAGACCAGTCAAGCAACACGGTGGGACCCCATCTCTGTAAAACAATTAGCCGGGGATGGTGGTGCGTGCCTGTAGTCCGAGCTACTTGAGAGGCTGAGGCAAAAGTATCGCTTGAGCCTAGGACTTGGAGTCTGCAGTGAGCTATGATCACACCACTGACTCCAGCCAGAGCAACAGAGGGAGACAATGAGAACACGTGGACACAGGAAGGGGAACATCACACTCTGGGGACTGTTGTGGGGTGGGGGGAGGGGGCAGGGACAGCATTAGGAGATACACCTAATGCTAAATGACGAGTTAATGGGTGCATCACACCAACATGGCACATGGATACATATGTAAGAATCCTGCACGTTGTGAACATGTACCCCAAAACCCAAAGTATAATAATAAATAAATAATAAACCACAAAACACTTGTAATTCCAAATCCAGATATATAAACCACAGGAATACTTAGATAAACACACGTTATACACACATATAGTATATGTATGATAAAATATACTTGTATGTTCAACTTGGGAAAGGTTGATGATTTTAGAAACTAATAATTCTATTGCCTTGTGCTCTAATGATTTTCAATTTGAAGATTTATTTGGGATCAAATATATGAGGCTCCGTATACAAGACATCTTTCTTTCCCCTCTTCTCAGCACCATTTTTTGGCTGATTATTGGACTACAACTGGGAGATCTAGAACTAAATTCCTGCTTAGTGTTTACTTGTTCAGAGCATAGGCTTTGAAATCGTCCTGTTTTGCCTCAGTCTCCACAGTGGTACCTACTAACCTCATGACTAGGGGATCGTGTAGCATTTCTCTAAGCCTTGTTTTCTTAGCTGTGAAGTGGTAAATTTTGGAAGTGCTTTGTTCATAGGATTTCTGTGGAAACTGAATTGGGTAAAGAATGTAAGGCATTTAGCACAGTAAAATAACCTGGATTACAGTAACTTTTCAAGGAGTGTTTATTAGTACTTAAACTGCCATTGTCATCAAAATTCTGTTTTTACATATGAACTTAGAAATGCCATTGTAACCTTCTCAACTCATTTGGTCATTTAAAATAGAGAGGTTGAGTTAGGTGTTTCTTAAATTTCTCTTTAGCTCTGATACTATGTGTCTGACGTTAAGTAATGCAAAGTTGGTAATTAAATCTTCCCCTTTCGTGATGTAGGAGAAAGGCATAAAAAATTTCTGGGTGACTGGATTCCCTTGCAAGTTTATTAGAATTGTAATTACGTAGCATTTTGAATAAAGCGTTCATTCTGGAAATCATTAAGTTTATTTTTCTTAACTCCGTATTTTGTCAACTGTGGAAAAATTGGGATTTAGGAGTAACCTCTGATTTAAAATTCCACCTAGTAACCATCTAAATTGTAGTCTTGTAATTTCCTAACTTTGGTCTTGAAGGTGTTTATCATTCTTATGCGTTATCATACTGTATTGTATATTTATGCAACATAAAATGTATAGTTTTAACTATTGCACATGTTTACATATGAAAGGTGTAGTTTTGAACTTATCATTATTAAATTTGCTAATTTTGCTTCACTATTCATTTTGGACACTTATCCATATTAGTACATGCAACTCAAGTTTATTCTTTTGAGCTACTGTATATCATTCAAATGTATGAATAAATAACCTTGCTTTGGTGGACATTTAAGTATTTTCATGTATCAGTATGAAAAACAGTTTCAAAATGAACATTCAAATATACATTGCATATATGTGTATAATATTTGTATATATGAAGGTTCCTGTGGGTCATATATCTGAAATCAAAATTACAAGTGTTTTGTACCTTCTATAATTAATTTTACTCTCAATTTTAAGTAAACAAGATTAGTTTTTGCACATGATGCATCTCTTTATTCAGTTAAAATTACTGACATAATTAGAATACCACTTAAAACTTGAGAATATTTTCAAGGGTATTTATGCAAAACTTACATAAATGTGTTGAAAAGTCCTTTTGTATATATGTAGAGATTACATGGTATGTTAAATTCATCAATTTGCCTAAATATCAAGTTATACTTAAGTAGTGTCCATACACCATGCTTTTGCTTGACTGAACTCCAATATGTATATCCGGAGTACTTTTTAACATTCATAGGTTAAGTGGCCTGTTTTGGAAAATGATATTAAAAATGTAATTCAGATGAATGCTTAAAGATTAAAAATGAATGAGCTTTCGTATTAATCATCAATATGACAACCCTAAAGGGAAGCATGATTTTCAAATATACCTCCTTGTAGGCAGGATAATTCAGAAATGCACAGTGCATATTAGATATGGGATTTGAGTCATAGTGTATTTCTCTAAGAATGTAATTTATTGTACTTTCACATCCACCCCACTGAATATGCAGAGTTTAAGATGCAATGGCCAGAAGACATGAGCGTGTCACTAGAAGGATGTGGACGTGGGCTCCGGGGCTGTTGATGATGACGGTGGTCTTTTGGGGTCATCTGGGGAATGGACAAGACCAAGGTAAGTGCAAGGATTTTCTAATTCTTTGCGAGTTGGATGCGAATTTCACTTTGTGATGAAATTATGTTGAGTCTTTGGTTTGATGTTTAAGCAATTTTTTACAATCTTCCGTCAGGTTTTTGTTACAGGGTATTGTAATATCTCTGCACCAGTTAAATTGAAATAGAATTAGGTGTGAGTAAATGCATCAAAATTGAAGCCATCTTTCTGAAATTGGCTTTTCTCTGTTGTAATTGATGATATGTATATATATGTGAGGTTTTATGAAGCCATATATATGCGTGTGTCTCTGTTGTAGTTGGTGGTATGTATATATATGTGAGGTGTTACGAGGCCATAAATATGCGTGTGTGTGGGTTTTGGGTGGGTGGGTGTGCCTGTGAGTTTGTGTGTGTGGTATTTTACAAGAACACGTAGCATATAAAGTTGTCGTGATTTTGAAGAAAAGTTTTTGGACGTTTGTCTGTTTAGGGTTTTTATGTTTTTGGATGTTTGTCTCTTTAGGGTTTTTATGTCTTACATTTTAAAATTTCAAGAACCTATTCTTAAAGGATGCGATGTTCTTTAGAAATTAAATGAAAAATGTGACGTTTCTCATTCTTCTGCCAAGTGTATTTAGGGGAAATTAATGAGAGAGTGGAGCTGCAAGGTTGTGGCATCCTGAAATGTCTGTTGGAGCGTAGAAAAAGGCCATAGATTTTGTAATAAGGCTTTCAATACTGATTTCATCAATAGCTGTATGGAGTGGTTTGTGCCAAATCTAGTATCTGTGAATGTATTTTGTGATAAGTATTGTATTATTTTTGGAGGTGTGTTGCCTGCTCAGATACAAATTGCAATTCTGTATTTTATGTGATAAAACATCCTGACATCGCTGAAATTTTCTTTTCCTTTCCGGGCAAGTATATTCGGCATTGATTTCCTGCATTTTCAAGGCTTGAAATGAAATCTGTGAGCAGGAAGTTTACAGAGTTATTTCAAGGGATAGGTATATTTCTCCAGATAAAATTGAAAGTGTGCAGTGTTATTATATAATTGTGATGAAGTTGAGCTTTGCTAGTTTGAAGTATCTAATAAAGTTTAACACTTTTTAAAAGATCCTTCAGAAAAAGCAGTTTTCTTGCCATATGTAATATTGTTCAATGAAGTTTTGAAATGAAATAGATATTTTTCAAAACCACAAATGCATCTGTGCCTTTATATGAACAGTTGTATATACATGTAAGCAGATAATACATTTTGTTAATTAAGATCAGCTTTGATTTTAATTTTTCTTTCCTGTCATTCAGAATTTGTATTTGCATCTAATAGAATTCTCATTTTTCTTTTTTGTCATAAAACTAATGTAAAATATATTCAATACACATAGTAGTTTTTTTCACCAAAGGTCTAAAACAAGAATATGTAGACAGTAGCTACGTTGGATTTCTTTGGCTATAAGAGTTGTCTATTTCTCTGGTGATGTGTAGAATTACTAAAATGCAGCATGACAACTGTTTCTCTGTAATAGTGATCCAACATGACATGTAGTATTACACAGGGTTGCTAATACCTTCCTCTGACCATCATTTCCAGTAATTGTGGCTTGTTTTAGATGAGGAATAGGTTATTAGATATTTAAAATATTTGAGAAAAATAGGTATCTTCTCTCTTATTTACCCAAACCCTTTTATTTACTCAATATTGATGGCTCAAGTATTCTATCTTTCACTAGGGACCATCATTTATTAAAAAATGGCCTGAAATCAATTCCAAGTCTAGCTGTAGTGAAGCTTCTAGTGGGAAATGCAAATTAAGTAATTTGTTTTCTTTCTAAAAGGATAAATTAAAATAGACAATGATTCAAAGAACAAAACAACTTAATAGAAAACATAATGGAATGCTTTGATACTATGATTCAGGGAATTTTGCTTCCTTAGTGGTAGCTAGATTGAGTGAAGGAGATTGCTTAGGTATAATGAGCAAATCTTATAATTGCAAGTATAACCCAAGCTGCATATCATCATTTAGCTCAATAAGCCTCATTAAATATTAAATATTACCTTTTAACTTTTATGCAATTAAGCAGAATTTAAAAATAAAAGTTTTAAAAATTAAAGTTTTTATTACTAAGTATCTTTTAAAATACAAATCTCACAGCTCCTTATTGTCAAGAAAAGAACACATGAAAATTTATAAATAAGGTTTTCTCTCTATTAAATTTACAGTCTTGCATTAAATATTGGTTATTGGGACCCACCATGTCCATGATTATGATTAAGTATCAATGAAAGATGACTCTTGCAGCAAATATGCATGCAAATGTTTTAAGATTATTTTCACATTATTTCACATAATTTCTTAAGCATAATAGGATAAGTAAATTATACTTTCTACACAAGCTCTTCATATTTATGAATAGACCATGTTCTAAATTTTTCAATCATTGGGGAATCCCAATGTCATATTTATGAATGGACCATGTTCTAAATGTTTCAGTCATTGGGGAATCCCAATGTCATATTTATGAATGGACCATGTTCTAAAAGTTTCAGTCATTGGGGAATCCCAGTGTCGTATTTATGAGTGGACCATGTTCTAAATGTTTCAGTCATTGGGGAATCCCAGTGTCGTATTTATGAATGGACCATGTTCAAAATGTTTCAGTCACTGGGGAATCCCAGTGTCGTATTTATGAATCGACCATGTTCTAAATGTTTCAGTCATTGAGGAATCTTCCTAGAGAAACCGTGTGAGAAATTGTAGCTAAGCTCAAAAACGGAAGACAAAAATCGATTTAACGAGGAATGTAGATTAATGTCATAGTATTATCGCGACTGTGTGCAACCACTACTTATAAACAATGATATAAGAAATGCAATCTGAAATCTGAATTCTAAATAGGAATGTAGTGCCATTATCCCTCTGGGACCCTTAGGGTCAAAATAAGATAAAAGTGATGAATGGTGGGTTGGAAGTCAGTCAGTGATCCTTGTCAAATTTTTGTATCTGTCAAGAAAAGCATCTGCTTGAGGACATCCATTTTCCTACTTCTGAGTTACAGAATAATAGGTACTTATCCTGAATGTGACATTCCCTGACGTGGACTCTGTCTTTGCTGCTTAGGTGGTGTGTGCATGAGAAAGTGCTTAACATCTGAAAACGGAGACAATCCTTAGAGAAAGATATATATGAATTTTAAAAGGAAATATACCTACGATGGAAATAAAACAAATAGCATAAATATCTAGCTGTATTTGGTCTTTTTGGTAACTATTACAATATATACATTTTCAAACAACTAAGTTCAGCACTGACTTTGGGAGAAACTAGATAAAACTGAACTGACATATAATAAGCATTGGTGTAATTAATAGCACAGCGGGCAGAACCATGGGGGTATTTCCTGAGGAAGAGGGACTATAGAGAGGCAAAAGAAAACCCAGCTCATTCTGGGGAGTGCCAGGAGCAGTTATTATATTCAGAACTGAGAACTTATTTCTAACTCACCAACCCATAGTTCTGGCTGAAGTGCAGTGGTGCAGTCATAGCTCATTCTCAGCCCCAAACTCCTGGGTTCATATGGTCCTCTCATCTCAGCCTCCTGGTAGCTATGACCACAGGTGTGCACTACTTTGTCCAGCCAGTTTATTTTATATTTTATTTTCATTTCATTTGTAAAGACTGGGTCTTGCTATGTTGCCCAGGCAGGTCACAAACTCCTATCCTCAAGCAGTCCTCTAACCTAGGCCTCCCAAAGTACTGACATTACAGGCATGAGCCATTGCATCTGGCTCAAAAATATTTCTGTCCTAATGGCTTTAACAAAGAAGTGCCGTTTTGGGGATATATACAATGGTGTGCTGCTTGGGAGTGACAAAAAAATAATTATAAGAAGAATGGAACGAATATGTCAGTATGTTTTCAAAAGCAAGTTAGCCCAAGTTTTTAAACAAGCATAATTTTAGGGTTTTTGTAACTAACTTAGGGTTTAAATGTAGCAAAAATTTTAAACATTATCATGAATACACAGAAAATTTTAATCAATTTGGTTTCCATGATGAATTTACATGCTTAAATTCCTAATTTCAATTTGCTGCTAGATATGAGAAAGTTTGAGATTTTGAAGAAGCAAGTGGTTCTTACAAATGTAGCAAACTTAAATTTTGAGGACAATTTAATTTAACTTCCATTTTTATGACCAGATTTTGGGTCAGCTGTTAAGCATTCAAAAAATAAAATCTGATAATATCTGGCAATTCCAATTTTCAGTTTTATTGATCTTCACCATGAAATAATATATAAGCTAAGGGGCAAAATTTTGGAAAAGCAGATCACTTTGTTGTCCTATTTAGCAAGTTCTCAAATTATGCCATCTTGGAATCATTACAAGTAATTATACGAAGACAGTATCTTGTGTTTTGTATTTCATTGTTACACATCCAATTGTTCTCTAGAGATATCAGAGAAAACCCACTCAAGAAGGGAAGGTTAGATAAACAGCCCTCTCTCTCTCTCTCTCTGTCTTTGCCTCCATTTGGTTCCTTATGTTCATTTCTCAGTGCATTTCAGTTACTTTTATTGTTCCCTTCATTTTCTCTTTCATTCCAGAAGTTTAAGTGATTGCATAATTCTTTTGACAGCTGAAAGTAGTATCCGACTTTGAATGAAAGGTTTACAGCTACAGCTTTTCAATTAGAAAATCTCAGATCATGTGATCTATGAGTTTTAATATCTTAGGATCTCGACCAGTAAGGAATAATCACTTTGAAAAACCTTGATGCTACCTAGAGTTTGTGTTTTGTGAGGTTGCTTGGTAAATTATTTTCCTTTGATAATTGAATATTGCTTCAAGAGAGGTGAGCTCAGACGTTTGGCAATGAATATTGAATGTGTATTCCAAGAGACATGACCTTAAAATATCATCAAGCTAAGTAGTAGTGAAATTGAACTCTGCTGTATAATAGAAGTCAGTGTTTCTTACATCTTTGTGATATATAAATATTTTTACATTGTGGTAGATAATAATTTGTATGGGAACATTTAATTGAATTTAATTTATCCTATGGCAGAATTATGTTGCATAGGTCATTTTAGTTTTTGATTTAAGCATCTTAAAATTACAAATGCAAATATTCAACACGTAAAACCCACATGAATACACACTCCCAAACATTTGAAATCCTAACAGTCATTTCCAACAGCTTTTTCCTACAAAAGAAGTCAGCTCTTCTTAGAGAAGACATGCATTCCCATAGCTTGAGAGGTGCACACTATAAGGTAAACAGAGAAAGGATTACAGCAGTTTAAGTATACCAGCGGATTTACTTTATAGACAATAGACTTTTGAATTACTTGTCTTCAAAATTTGGTTTCTTGAGAAAATTATCTGTGTAGATTAATCATGCATTTCAGATACTTTCCAGACATCTGAATGTTGTTTTCTTAAAAGTAGCCAGCACGCCTTTTTATGCAGTCTGCATGGGAGATAGTAAGAGATGTGTATGCTGTATATCTACTAGTAGAGATTGGTTTATGAGTGCTTCCTTAAAAAATTATTTTTTCTGAAGAAAGGGATTTCTTTTTTATAATTTAGATTAGATGATTTTAAATGTTTTTAGGTTTTAACCTCTCTGATCATCAGGGTCATTGCCATGGAAAAAATGCAAGTTATAGCATATTTCATTTTTATAAGGAAAGAAGTTGATAATTTAGACTTTTTTCTTTTACTAAATTGAATTACATCACTCAATATTTGGATGGCATTAATTCACAATAGCAACAAAAAAATCTTACTATTCAACAAAATAAAGTATGATTTCCTTCACATTTAACTTAATTTGTTCTTTAAAACATCTCCTAACGAAGGTTTTCTCATCCTCTGAAGCTGAATTTATTTAGGAAAAAATATTTTAAACACCATCCCAAGTGATATAACTATTTTTATTGAGCTTTGATGTTCTATTTGAACATATTTGAAGACTGTACAAGCACTCAATTTAGAATTAAGATTTTATTTGGAGATTTTGGTTGTATTTGAAATCTGTTGTGGAATTAAACATGAAGAATACGTCAATTTACTAGATGTCATTGTCTATGACACATTTTAGTCTTATCTTTCTGCCTATATGTAAAGAGGAATAGAAATAATTGGTATAAACAGGAAAAAAGAAGTAAAGTGGTAGGATCAGATGTGAGAAATATATAAGCTAAGATACTCTTTTTTTGTTTGTTTGTTTTTTGTTTTTGTGAGACAGAGTCTTGCTCTGTTGCCCAGGCTGGAGTGCAGTGACACAATCTTGGCTCACTGCGGCCTCCACCTCCCAGGCTCAATGGTTCTCCTGCCTCAGCCTCCTGTGTAGCTGGGATTACAGGTACGCATCACCACACCCGGCTAATTTTTGGATTTTTAGTAGAGACTAGGTTTGACCATGTTGGCTAGGCTAGTCTCAAACTCCTGACTTCAGTTGATCCGCCCACTTCAGCCTCCCAAAATTCTGGGATTTCAAGTGTGAGCCACCAGGGCCAGCCTAAGCTAAGATATTCTAGAAGCTATTAATAGTAAAATATCATGTAAATTGTTTAAAATTAATCTGTATATGAAATTTTTTCTAGGACTTTCCTGCCAGAAAAGTAGGAATAGAATGGCAAAAGGAACGAGGTTCCTTCTACAAGTAGGCACACATCCTATTTCACTTTATCCTGTGATCAGTCTCATAACCATCTCCTGGTGTGAAGTGCTAAAACTGTGCTTTAAGAATAACTTAAGTCCTTTATGTACAAACTAAAGTATGAGAGCCTGAACCTTGGAAACCAAGAGATTCCAAAAAGCCTTATGTGTGAGACTGGGTGCCACAGATCTTGGCAGAAATTACTGCTTATTCTTAATTCTTATTGTTCCTTTCTAGCACTTCAATTTATAATGCCAATATCTACCTCAGCCTAAAGACAAGCTCTAGAATCACTTGTGTTACTTATTACATTTCTTTTAAAAAGCTCATGAATTACACATGAATTTCAAAGTTGCCAACTGAGATTCCAAGGACTTAGAAAAGAAAAAACGTGGCACCTTTCCATTATAAAGGCTGTACGCAGTCTTCATAGTGTTTGTCTTTAAGGGACAACATGCCTCATCCATCAGCAACTTTTCTTCCTTAAATCATCATATCTTGCCTAAAAAGGTTTTCTGAAAACTAAGATTTGCAGATTGTTATATCACATCTTAATCTACGTATCAACTTTAGCATTATCAAAGCATGAACTGTTCTGGGTTTTCATAGTTAATTATGTTTGTGGTAATAACTGGGATGCAATTGTTTTTCTTCTGATGATTTTGTACTTGCTTTTCTTATGGTAACTTCTGATGCTTGTTTGTAAGATCTTCCTCTCTTTTCTCCATCTGGTTATCTTCTTACCTTCTGTCCTTTAACTCAGATGTCACCCACACTGTGTGTCTTTCTGGATTGCTTCTTATTTAACTGTTGCTTCTCATAGTTTACATACCTCCTCCTGTACCACACTATCAACATTTCTCAAGCTGCACTATATGCTGGGTTGTGTCTTTATTTATTTATAAGTTCCTTGATAATTCGGACTATATATTAGTATATTCAAAAAATACTTATGAAGTGTTTACTTTGGGTCAGGAATTATTGAGTGAAGGAAATTGACCAAAACTCTGCCATCATGAAGCTCGCATTCTAACTTAGGGAGACAGATAACAGACAATGAGCCACATAAATATGCAAAGTATCGTAAGTTAGATGGTGAAAAGTAATCCTGGATGGGGATCAGATAATTTTGATAGGATAATTTTTAACTGGGTAGTCAAGAAAGGCCGCACAGAGAAGATGGCAATTGGAAGAACAAGGTGGTGAGAACTGCTGAGTCTGGAGCAAACACACAATTTGGAGCAGTAGAAGATTCCAGAAGTAACAGTATAGAGGCGAAGAAGTGGGAATTGTGTGGAGTCTTTTACTTGCTGTTGTAATGACCTTGGCTATGCTTTGAAGTGAGGTGGAAAGTTGGCAGGGACCTTAGTTTTCTTTTTAATAATTCACTATGAATTTTGAACGGTCACTATTATAGACTCAATAATTTTGCTTTATTACTCTTGCAATTGACTACAAAAGAGCGTATTGAAGAAATGTTAAATTCTAATTTAAACTGATTGAAATAGGTTTTTATCTTTTTATGTTTCTCATCACTGAATATCTCATTTTTAATTAGTTTGAAAGCATTCTAAGATAGTGAGCCAATGCAATTTAGCATAATGCATAACTTATTATTCATCAGATTTAGGTATTTAACCGAGGATGCTAATTAGGAAAGTAACTTGTTCTGTTGGATGATTTTGATAAAGCTACTTTCAAATGATTATCACATCCATTGATGTCATATTAAGTTGTGTTTCTGGAAACCAAATTTAGGCAGTGGTAATGAGTTAATATCTCTAAGTGGATACCTTTTATCTCTACAGTCAAGGATACTTGAAAGTGGAAAAACATACTGGCTTCAAGTCTTGGGAACTAGGACTTACCGGAAATGTGTGTGTTTTTTTTGTTTCCTGGTGGAATTGTCTTCTCGGAAAGATGGTGTTTCCTTTTCAATAGGAAAAAATTGATCCTATGCTGCTTTACTTTAATGCTTTGCTTTTGTCAAAATAGTGTTTTCTTAGGAAAATTAACCTATCATAATATAATGAAAAGAGAAATGCTGAAGACACAAAATGATGTCCATGTTAATATTGAGTAGGAAGCATCAAGGGACATGAGAAGAGGGAAGCGAAGAGAGGGAGAAGAGAAATTTATAGTGTAACAACAATTAGTAAAAAGGATTAGCATATACATGTAGTCAATAAGTCAATAAATGGCTGTTTATAGAAAGCCTACCAGGCACTAGGGGATATAGCAGTGAAGAAGGCAAAGACACAATTGGCTATACTGTAGTGAGGAGGGAAAGAGGAGGAAGACATACAAATACCTCAACAAAGCAATGGTGTGAAGGGCTATAAAGTACACTACTACGAAGAAGATTACATGTGATAACATGGCTGAGTAAAACTGTCAAGGAGGAAGGCACTGATCTGGCTGTAGGTATTTCAGAGCATTTTTCTCTCTGAGGAGGTAATATTTCATTTGAGAGTTGAGTGAAGACAAAGAGGAAGGTACTTTGAAGATCTGGGGTGCTCTGAGCAGAAAGAAGGGCAGATATAAAGATTCTGTAATTTAAAAAGAGAGCTTGATAGTTTCTTACAAAGAAAAGAAGGCCGGTTTGGCTGGAATGTCCATGAAGGAAGAGCATGGAGAGAGATTACATGAGTGTTCTCAGGGACCAAATCTAGATCTTATATCAAAATGTGAATATAAATTAACTACATTGAAAAGTGTATGATGGATGTGTGATACGATGAGGTTAGCTCTTAGGAGGGTGTACTATTGTGGAAGGGTACACTAGTGAAGGAAGGGGGTTCATTTAGCTGACTATTGCACCTGTCCAGTTGAAGGATGATGGTAGTTGGGATTATGAGTGTAGCAATAAAGTTGGAGAAAATCAGTTGAGATTGGAAGTTGATTTGAAGATGATTGAATTTACTGAGCAAGAATTATATCAAGGTATTTGGATTTAGGGACATGGGGGATTATGGTCACTTTTAGTGATATGGCAAAGTCTTGATGACATGAGGCAGTTTGCAAGTGACAGAGGTGTGGGTAGGTGCGTATGTGTGATTGATTTTACATTTTTTAATCTTAAATTAAGACGCTAGTTAGAATCCAAGTGGAGACATCAAGTAGGCACTGACAAGTTGACTTGGCTAGAGATGTGAGTTAGATCATCGTAGCCTATAGAGCATGCCTAAAGTCATGAATCTAGGTGAGGGGTTGGAAAAGTATTATAGCCCATGAGCCAGATCTGGTCTGCCACCTATTTTTGTATGGCTCATGAGTTATAAGTACGTGTGGCATTTATAAGTCTAAAATGTAAAATACAGGGAAATTTTTCAGCAGGGAAAGTTCCATAAATTTGCCTCTTGGCAACACAAAGCCTGCAATATTTACTATCTGGCTCTTTGTCAAAAATGTTACTGACTCCTGATCTGGATGAAACCCTGTGAGGAGAGAGTGTTGACAGAAGAGAGAGAAGCATCACAGTGGAAATTAAAATTATGTCAACTGAAGTGTGTAGGGTAGAGAATTTAAGCCTGAGTATAACAGTAAGAGATTAAAATAACAGTAAATTCATTATCAGCGTGATCAATGAAACCTTTGGGGGCAAAGAGGAACTATCTTCGTCACACCTTTCACTCACTCATAGAAAGATCTTAGGCAGGAAATATAACTTGTTTGAAGATCTGAGATAAGGCTAATGTAGTTTGGACAAAGAAAGCCAATGGGAGGATGACATTACATCTGGCCAAAGATTTAGGGAAGAGCCAAATACTTCAGGCTTTTTAAAGTGATCTTTAGATAAAGAGGAGGTCATCAAGGCATTCCGAATTTGGAGGATCAAATCACATCTGATGGAAAAAATCTGGCTGTATGTGCATCTAGGATGTAAGGAAGCCAACATGGATGTGAAGTTAAAATTGTCCATTGCAAATAATAAAATGAAGGCCCCAGGTAGCCTTGGCAAGGGCAGATTTGGTATAAAATCCTTATTGGAATGGGCTTAAGCAGTAACGGGAATACGGATCTAGCTGTTGTGTTTAGTGGAATTTTATCAGTCTTTTTGTTGTGTATGATATATAGATGGTCAAAATAAGGAACTTCTACATTTTCGGTTTTTGTTTTATTTTAATTGAGATTTGAATTAAAAATAAGAAACTTTTATTTTGAAACTTGGAGACTGTGTTTAAAAAGTATAGAGTAGGGCTAGAAAAAAACCTAAAACTCTCCTGATGAGGAGAGTGCTAATCGTGACTCTAATAATAATAAAATACTTTTCTGATAATTTTTTGTGTGTTTCATTATTTATATATGTATGGGAAGTTGTACCCTAGCCACATGCCAATTCACCTGGTGAACTTGCTCTTCAACGTGGCACAAATATTTCCTTCTATCTTTAGCCTTCCGGGGTTTCTCACATGGACTATTGGCTCTTCCTACATGAACCTGCTGGTAGTACCCTGTAGGAGACATGCTACTCCATGACAACAGGCACCACGCTGTAGGGGAATTACCATACCTGTCAATCACTATCTCTAGAATGTGGCCTTTCATGAGCCCTGAGATTTCATACTGTTTCTCTGAGCTGTAACAATATTTATATTGAAAAAATAAACATGTTCTTCTATCTTTAATATTTTATATCTTATAATTTGAATATCCCATTTTCATTATACTACTTAGCTGCTAAGTTATGTTATAAAAACAAGTTTTAATTATCTGCAAACACCTTCAAATCTAATCCTTACCGGTGAAGACTGATGTCTGGTTAACATCTGTTAGGACATTTATTTCCATACAGTATTTATAGCGCCTTTTTGTTATTGATTGGTATGATAAATGTGTAACTCTTACACAAAGACAAAATTTTTAGATTTTTGTATTTAAAATACTGGTTATCAAAAGAAAAACCCAGATGTTATTTGTTTATGTTTCTGCTTGAGGTACTGAATCTATTTCAAGTCATATTTCTCAGTATTGATATACTTAATTTTGCTGAAATAATAACACACTAACTTTAGCTACTTTTTTTCTCAGTGTATCTCCTTGTCGCTCACCATTTCCGCCTCATTTCACTTCTCATCTTTATTTCTTTTTCTTTGGTCTTCTTTTACTTTAGGGATTCTTTCAATTTAGAAGTGTTCTTGTTTTCTGTTAATTACTATTCTTCTTGGATGTACACAGTTATCCTTTTCCATTTCATTTGTGAATTCATCTCAGAGGCATTTTGTATGTGCCTTTTACTCATAGCTTCTCAGAAGTCCCTTTCGAGGTTACCGATTTAACATGTCATGTACTATAAGGTTTGCATGGCATGGTGGCAGCTGACTTTGGTCTTTACAAGGATTGAAATGTTCACTCAACATGGATTGGTAGAATTTATTTTTTCCTTAAACATTTCATCGCCTTGTAAACAAACAAAAGCAAACCCAAGACTCAAAACTGACATTACTATTGGTGCCCCTGGAAATAGCTACCTTCTCACTAAAGTAGATTTTGTCATCCAACTTTATGTGTTGTTGAACACACATGGTGCTGTATGAGCACTCACTCACTAGTCTAGAAAACATTGCTGTGACCAGTTACCAGAAAAATAAATTCAGATTGCTCTTCACCTTCCACAGATGACCCTTCTGAAAGCCATTTGAATTCATTATAAATTATAGTTATATTAGTGTGACTTTAATTCACTTGTAATCTGAACTTTATGTGCAATGCATTTTTTCCCGTGTTTAATCATTTTTGAATGCTAAATCATTTGCAAACAAATGGCTTGTCCTTGAGAAAGAATTTAAGGCTGAAAGTACATTAAGTGCCATCTGGGTATCTGTGTCAATGGTTTTGTCACTACAAATGTGTGTGTGTGTGCATATCACCTACTTTATCACATTTATTTGATAAAATTGATATGCAATCTCTAAATCATTGTGTCTCCAACTTGTGTTATGCCACAAATACAAATTTTTGTCCTAAAGTTGATGGTACCCTTTGTAAAACTAGAAGTTCTCATTTGTGCAAAGGAAGGAAAAATAAAACAAGAAACAAATTCAATAAAAAAATTAAAGGTCAGATTTCTTTTATAGCTGCTGAATTCCTTTCTTTCCTTTCCATCATCCTCACATTCCCAAATCTCAACAAAGTTAAGAAATTAAAACACACATCATGAGATCATATGTTCACCTTGTTCAGGAACTGAAGGATTACATATACAAGACTATACCTTAATAAGTAGAGGGAGAAATATGAAGATATGAATAGAATATGAAAATTTATTATAATGCAGTTGTATTCTAAAGTGTTTCCTAGGCAGGCTAAGAGTATGTTGCCAGGAAATTTTAAGAGACCCACTCCATTATATAGAAGAGGATGTGTGTAGATCTCTTAATTCTGAAATGTTTAGAACTGAGTACAACAGGTCTTTGAATAACGACGTTTCATTCAATGTCATTTCATTATGATGTTGATGAGAAAAAACAAATTGATTCCAATTGGGGTTCACTGTCTGTGTAGAGCTTATGTATTCTCCCCATGTCTGCATTGATATTCTCTGGATGCTCCAGTTTCCTCTCACTTCCCAAGGCTGTGCATGTGAGGTTGATTGACGTGTCTATGTGGTCCCAGTCTGAGTAACTGTGGGTATGTGTGAGTGCACCTGCAATGCGACGGCACCCTGTCCAGGGCTGGTTCCCACATTGCGTCCTGAGCTGACAGGATAGGCTGCGGTCAACTGCAACCCTAAACTGAAATAAGTAGGTAAATAATGATTTTACTAGCTTTTATTAATCTTAAACGTATGAATAGCTGAAATTTATTTCAGCATTTAATATTAGAAGTGTTTTGATCTTTATTTACAAGTTTGTTGACGTTTTAGTTACCAAAAGCCATAGAAGCTGAACTCTTTTGATGTCAACCTATGGTAAAATGGGTTTCGCTGACTGTATTTTTGTACCAATTAACCATCCCCAATTTATTCCTCCGTATGCGTGTATCAAAACATCACGTGACCATAAATATATATACCTATGACCAGTTTTCAAGCACCTGTCAATGATGTTAAGTGAAGACTTATTGTAGTCCTTTTTTGGCATAACGAAAATGTGTGTGTTTTGTTCAAGATTGGAAAAGTTCTTTGTGTAAAGAACTAGACAGTAAATATTATAGGCTTTGCTGGCCATATGTAGTCTCTGTCTCTCCTTCATCTACTCATTCTTCTTCTCCCCTTCCTTCTCCTTCTTTAAACACTTCCAAAATGCCAAAACAATTTTTAGCTCTCAGCCATATGAAGCAAGCCATTGATTAAATTTGGCTTGTAGGCCCATAAGGTGTGAATTCCTTTACATCATCAGAATGCCGCATATATATGAAATGTTATCTATGAGAAATTAATGGGGCTCCCAGCAGAGAGAAATTAGCCTAAGTTAAGTTTGGGCTTTGGAATTCAGGGGAATGCCATGCACAAAAATGCTCTGCTTTTAAAACTAGTTACTAACAGTCCATTTCTGATATCAGAAATACATGAAAACTACCAATTGAACGGACATTATTCACTACTTTAGTGCTGCTACTCCTGTGTGGTGGAAAAAGAATCCAGAAAGTTTTCCTTTCCATTTGAACATTCATGCAATAAAAATTTCCAAATCTTTTTTTGAACAAATTTTTTATCTTATAGCTCTCTTGTGTACTTTATAAGTACGTTTTGCTGCTTATTCTCAGTAACTGTATTGAAACAATCTGTTTTCCTTTATCAATCAAAATAAAATAAGAAATTTAGCTTAATACTAATATTAAGCTGAAGTGCAAGATATATGAAAAAGAGAGAAAAGAAGCAGGATAAACTGACCTTTTGATAACTGCAGAGGACAGCAGATCAAAGACTGGACTTTAACGTCTGACATTTTCAGAATCTATCACAGTAAGTCCACTGGGTCCAGAAATAGGTTTTAATCCTAGATTGAAATGACAATGCTGTCATGACATTGAGTTTGATGGAAAAAGTGAAGTTAAAGTTTTTCTCAATATTTTTTTAAAATCAATGATTGATTTAACTATAAAATGGACTGATTCTGAAGAACTCATTCTGACGTTGGAGGTGAAAATGCTTTTACTCTAATCATTAAAATCAATTTCTCTAGATATCTGACTTTATTCTGCTTTATAACATAAAGAATGAAACTATATTTATTAATGAAGTGTAATCTAGCAAAGTGGCATAAGCATAATTATGAGTCACTTACTAAAGTTGTGTGTTTTTTTCCATTGCATGAAAACCCTGCCTTGTTTTAATTTTTATTGACTCTTTAAAAGCAATTTTAGGTTTGTAGAAAGAAGTGAATAAGCATTCACACGTCATCCTCAGCCTCTACCCCAATTTCCCCGATTTTTAACATCTTGCAATAGTGTGGTACATTTGTTATAGTTGATGAGTCAATATTGGTACATTACTATTGACTAAAGTATGTAGTTTGTATTAGAGTTTACTCCTTGTCTTATGAATTCTGTAGGTTTTGTCAAATGTGTAATGACAAATAATCCTCATTACAGTGTCATACAGAATAATGGATTCACTCTCCTAAAATTCTTCCTTGCTCCATCCGTTCATCGTTTCCTCTACTAATTTATGTAGAAGATAAATTAGTAGATTGAGTTGATGGTTATAGCAGTTTAAAGCACAGATAGAAAACTAGATTGACCTGCCTACCCAGACTGTGCTTCTCACTCTCACTGTGCCCTTTCTTAACCTTTGGAAATGCTTTTATTCATATATAAAATAGGCTATAACTTCATATAGTTGTATTACAAAAAGTTAATGCACAGAAAAAGACTTGTGCTAGGTATATGGTTTCTTCTCAGTTAAATGGAAGCCATTGCGTGTGTTTGTCAATAGAATTCGTCATACTTTATCTCACATATCTTTACGTCATTGTTGGCACATGACATGTTTAGACTGCACAAATCTCCTCCAAATCCCTAATAGTCACTGATCTCTTTACTGTCTCCATAGTTTTGCTTTCTCCAGAAGGTCATGTAGTTGAATCATACGGTATGTAGACTTTTCAGACTGGCTTCTTTCACTTGGCAATATGCATTTAAAGGTTCCTGTGTGTCTTCTGTAGCTTGACAGAATACTATTCCATTGCCTGGATATACCACAGTTTATTTTTCCATTCACTTCCTGAAGGACATTTCGATTTTAGTGATCATGAATAAGGCTCCTGTAACATTCATGGGAAGAAGGCTTTTGTGTGCATGTAAGTTTTCAAATCCTTTAAGTAAATACCGGGATTGTAATTGCTGGGTTGTGTGGTAGGAGTATGTTTAGTTTTATAAGAAACTGCCAAACTGACTGCCAAAGTAGCTGTACTATTCTGCATTCTCACAAGCAATGAATAAAAGTTCCTGTTTCTCCTCACATTTGCCAGCTTTTGGTATCATCAGACTTTTGGATATTGGTCATTTTAATAGTCATGTAATAATATCTCACGGTTGCTGTGACTTGCAGTTCCCTAATGATACATGACTAGTAACTTCAAAATCCCCATTTGACAGCTGTATTTAGACCTTTGGACTATTTTTTAAATGAGTTGTTTTCTTTCTTATTTTCGAGTTCTCTGTATACTTTAAATACCAGTAATTTATCTGATATGTTTTGAAAATGTTTTGAATATGTTTTGAAAAAATTTTCTCCCAACCTGTGGCTTTTGTTTTCATTCTAAGCACAGTTTTAATAACAAAAGCCTTTAATTTTAATGATGCTCAATTTCTCAATTTTTTCTTTGTCTAACCCAATAAATCAGAAAGCTTTTTATCATTTCACATGACTTAATATTCAGGCAAGGTCTATATAGGCCCCTTTCAAACAGTCATAAAGTTTAGAAGCTCTGACCTCACAAACAATAACAACGACAACATAGAAACAAAAATGACAGCTTTTGATGTTGTCTCAGTAATTCTCAATTCAAGAACAGATTACTGAGCTTTATAAGCAATACGTATAGATATCAATTTCACAGTAAAATACCTTATGATATTTATCAAATCACCTTAGTTTTGGTCACTTATTACTATTAGACTAAAATGTAATTTGTCAGACATGAGAAATCCTTTGGAGTATTTTTTAGAGAACCAAGTATTTGTTTTAGCCTTTTCAGTTCTTCTCTTGCTGTTTCTCCAGTATAGTCATTCCAATTGTCTCTATAGATGTATTAATACCAGGTACATAGTAAACACAATTATCTCCCACGTGTACCCCAACCCCCTTCCCTGTTCATGCAGTGAACATAAAGGAAGCAGGTCAAAAGGAAGCAGGTCATGTACCCTGTGATGTGCTGGGTTGTAAGGAAAGGTACACAATTAATGTACCATGTCTGAGTTTTCTTCTTCTCTGTATTTGTTCCATTTAATGCATGTATGTTTTTTATTCCTTAGGCCTCTCCAGTCCTAACACACTCAGGGATACTTGATACAGCTATAAGGCTGTGTCTTTATCAGGTACCTTTGGGTTACCCCCGGCCAGGGGTGGGAAATAGAGGAAGTGAATGTCTGTATCCTCATTAAGTATCACACAGAGCAGAAACATAAAGAAGCCTGTGCCATGAATGGGTCTCTTCTTTCTCCAAAAACCACCTACCCCTTCAACTCCCACTGCTTAAAGGAAAATCTTGTATTAGTCTCCCCATTTTCTCCTCAAACTTGCTTTAGCAAAGCAGTTCCTAAACCTCTGTTAATGTATGTCCCCACCCCTAACTCAACACACAGTCTCATGTCACATCACAGAAAAGAAGTACAAAACAAAACAAAACAAAGCCACAGTCTTATAAGAAAAATAGGTAAGTTTTACAAAAGTTGTGTACTGTATCTCTGCTTTGAATTTTGTCATTGGCCAAGGATAGTAAAACTCTTGGAAAACTATAAAACAGGAACTTACGTAATAGGTTTTACCCAAGATTTTTCAAACATTTTTGGAAGGATACTTATTAACATCTTGCAGAGGTAATGTTACATAAAAAACTTAGCATAAGACCAATCAGGTATTCTATGCAATAATGCAGATATATGAAAAAATAATATAATGAAATAAATGACTTTTCAAAAGGTATTGATCCTAGATCCACATTCTTTTTTTGGTTCAGGGGAGGCAATTAGAATGTGAAAAAAAGAAGCATAGAACAACTGTCTAATGAGAGGGACGAATGCTCCTGGGTGGAAAGTTATTAGAAGATAAATTAGTAGATTGACACTTTTGTGTAGTTTATATTTGGAGACATTCCTTTTTCCACTATTACCCTCTTAGCGCTCCGAATCTCCACTTGCATTTTCTACAGAAAGTGTGTTTCAGAACGGCTCAATCAAAACTAAGGTTCAACTCTTTTAGTTGAACAAACAGAACAGAAAGAAGTTTCACACAATTCTTCTGTGTAGTTTTTATTTGTAGACATTCTTTTTCCCAATATAGGCCTCTTAGCGCTCAGAATGTCCAATTGCAGTTTCTACAGAAAGAGTGTTTCAGAACGGCTCAATCAAAAGTAAGGTTCAACTCTGTTAGTTGAATGCACAGAACAGAAAGAAGTTTCATACAATGCTTCTGTGTAGTTTATATTTGAACATATTCTTTTTTCCACTATTACCCACTTAGCGCTACGAATGTCCAGTTGCATTTTCTACAGACAGAGTGTTTCAAAACTGCTCAATCAAAAGTATGGTTTAACTCTGTTAGCTGAATGCTCAGATCAGAAAGAAGTTTCACAGAATGCTTCTGTGTAGTTTATATTTGAATATATTCCTTTTTCCACTACTACGCTCTTAGCGCTCCAAATGTCCAGTTGCATTTTCTACAGAAAGAGTGTTCAGATCTGCTCAATCAAAAGTATGGTTTAACTCTGTTAGCTGAATGCACAGATCAGAAAGAAGTTTCACCGAATGATTCTGTGTAGTTTATATTTGAAGACATTCCTTTTTCCACTATTACCCTCTTAGCGCTCCGAATCTCCACTTGCATTTTCTACAAAAAGAGTGTTTCATAACTGCTCAATCAAAAATATGTTTTATCTCTGTTAACTGAATTTACAGATCAGAAATAAGTTTCACAGAATGCATCTGTGTAGTTTTTATTTGAAGATATTCTTTTTCAAAATGTAGGCCTCTTAGCGCTTAGCATGTCCAATTGCAGTTTCTACAGAAAGAGTGTTTCAGAACGGCTCAATCAAAAGTAAGGTTCAACTCTGTTAGTTGAATGCACAGAACAGAAAGAATTTTCACAGAATGCTACTGTGTAGTTTATATTTGAATATATTCCTTTTTCCACTATTACCCTCTTAGCGCTCCGAATGTCCACTTGCATTTTCTACAGAAAGAGTGTTCAGAACTGCGCAATCAAAAGTATGGTTTAACTCTGTTAGCTTAATGAACATATCAGAAATAAGTTTCACACAATGCTTCTGTGTAGTTTTTATTTGAAGATATTATTTTTCCCAATATAGGCCTCTTAGCGCTCAGAATGTCCAATTGCAGTTTCTACAGAAAGAGTGTTTCAGAAAGGCTCAATCAAAAGTAAGGTTCAACTCTGTTAGTTGAATGCACAGAACAGAAAGAAGTTTCATACAATGCTTCTGTGTAGTTTATATTTGAACATATTCTTTTTTCCACTATTACCCACTTAGCGCTACGAATGTCCAGTTGCATTTTCTACAGACAGAGTGTTTCAAAACTGCTCAATCAAAAGTATGGTTTAACTCTGTTAGCTGAATGCTCAGATCAGAAAGAAGTTTCACAGAATGATTCTGTGTAGTTTATATTTGAATATATTCCTTTTTCCACTACTACTCTCTTAGCGCTCCAAATGTCCAGTTGCATTTTCTACAGAAAGAGAGTTCAGATCTGCTCAATCAAAAGTATGGTTTAACTCTGTTAGCTGAATGCACAGATCAGAAAGAAGTTTCACCGAATGATTCTGTGTAGTTTATATTTGGAGACATTCCTTTTTCCACTATTACCCTCTTAGCGCTCCGAATCTCCACTTGCATTTTCTACAGAAAGAGTGTTTCAGAACGGCTCAATCAAAACTAAGGTTCAACTCTTTTAGTTGAACAAACAGAACAGAAAGAAGTTTCACACAATTCTTCTGTGTAGTTTTATTTGTAGACATTCTTTTTCCCAATATAGGCCTCTTAGCGCTCAGAATGTCCAATTGCAGTTTCTACAGAAAGAGTGTTTCAGAACGGCTCAATCAAAAGTAAGGTTCAACTCTGTTAGTTGAATGCACAGAACAGAAAGAAGTTTCATACAATGCTTCTGTGTAGTTTATATTTGAACATATTCTTTTTTCCACTATTACCCACTTAGCGCTACGAATGTCCAGTTGCATTTTCTACAGACAGAGTGTTTCAAAACTGCTCAATCAAAAGTATGGTTTAACTCTGTTAGCTGAATGCTCAGATCAGAAAAAAGTTTCACAGAATGCTTCTGTGTAGTTTATATTTGAATATATTCCTTTTTCCACTACTACGCTCTTAGCGCTCCAAATGTCCAGTTGCATTTTCTACAGAAAGAGTGTTCAGATCTGCTCAATCAAAAGTATGGTTTAACTCTGTTAGCTGAATGCACAGATCAGAAAGAAGTTTCACCGAATGATTCTGTGTAGTTTATATTTGAAGACATTCCTTTTTCCACTATTACCCTCTTAGCGCTCCGAATCTCCACTTGCATTTTCTACAAAAAGAGTGTTTCATAACTGCTCAATCAAAAATATGTTTTATCTCTGTTAACTGAATTTACAGATCAGAAATAAGTTTCACAGAATGCATCTGTGTAGTTTTTATTTGAAGATATTCTTTTTCCCAATGTAGGCCTCTTAGCGCTTAGCATGTCCAACTGCAGTTTCTACAGAAAGAGTGTTTCAGAACGGCTCAATCAAAAGTAAGGTTCAACTCTGTTAGTTGAATGCACAGAACAGAAAGAATTTTCACAGAATGCTACTGTGTAGTTTATATTTGAATATATTCCTTTTTCCACTATTACCCTCTTAGCGCTCCGAATGTCCACATGCATTTTCTACAGAAAGAGTGTTCAGAACTGCGCAATCAAAAGTATGGTTTAACTCTGTTAGCTTAATGAACATATCAGAAATAAGTTTCACAAAATGCTTCAGTGTAGTTTTTATTTGAAGATATTATTTTTCCCAATATAGGCCTCTTAGCGCTCAGAATGTCCAATTGCAGTTTCTACAGAAAGAGTGTTTCAGAAAAGCTCAATCAAATGTAAGGTTCAACTCTGTTAGTTGAATGCACAGAACAGAAAGAAGTTTCATACAATGCTTCTGTGTAGTTTATATTTGAACATATTCTTTTTTCCACTATTACCCACTTAGCGCTACGAATGTCCAGTTGCATTTTCTACAGACAGAGTGTTTCAAAACTGCTCAATCAAAAGTATGGTTTAACTCTTTTAGCTGAATGCTCAGATCAGAAAGAAGTTTCACAGAATGCTTCTGTGTAGTTTATATTTGAATATATTCCTTTTTCCACTACTAACCTCTTAGCGCTTCAAATGTCCAGTTGCATTTTCTACAGAAAGAGTGTTCAGATCTGCTCAGTCAAAAGTATGGTTTAACTCTGTTAGCTGAATGCACAGATCAGAAAGATGTTTCACAGAATGATTCTGTGTAGTTTATATTTGGAGACATTCCTTTTTCCACTATTACCCTCTTAGCGCTCCGAATCTCCACTTGCATTTTCTACAGAAAGTGTGTTTCAGAACGGCTCAATCAAAACTAAGGTTCAACTCTTTTAGTTGAACAAACAGAACAGAAAGAAATTTCACACAATTCTTCTGTGTAGTTTTTATTTGTAGACATTCTTTTTCCCAATATAGGCCTCTTAGCGCTCAGAATGTCCAATTGCAGTTTCTACAGAAAGAGTGTTTCAGAAAGGCTCAATCAAAACTAAGGTTCAACTTTGTTAGTTGAATGCACAGAACAGAAAGAAGTTTCATACAATGCTTTTGTGTAGTTTATATTTGAACATATTCTTTTTCCACTATTACCCACTTAGCGCTAGGAATGTCCAGTTGCATTTTCTACAGACAGAGTGTTTCAAAACTGCTCAATCAAAAGTATGTTTTAACTCTGTTAGCTGAATGCTCAGATCAGAAAGAAGTTTCACAGAATGCTTCTGTGTAGTTTATATTTGAATATATTCCTTTTTCCACTACTACGCTCTTAGCGCTCCAAATGTCCAGTTGCATTTTCTACAGAAAGAGTGTTCAGATCTGCTCAATCAAAAGTATGGTTTAACTCTGTTAGCTGAATGCACAGATCAGAAAGAAGTTTCACCGAATGATTCTGTGTAGTTTATATTTGAAGACATTCCTTTTTCCACTATTACCCTCTTAGCGCTCCGAATCTCCACTTGCATTTTCTACAAAAAGTGTGTTTCATAACTGCTCAATCAAAAATATGTTTTATCTCTGTTAACTGAATTTACAGATCAGAAATAAGTTTCACAGAATGCATCTGTGTAGTTTTTATTTGAAGATATTCTTTTTCCCAATGTAGGCCTCTTAGCGCTTAGCATGTCCAATTGCAGTTTCTAAAGAAAGAGTGTTTCAGAACGGCTCAATCAAAAGTAAGGTTCAACTCTGTTAGTTGAATGCACAGAACAGAAAGAATTTTCACAGAATGCTACTGTGTAGTTTATATTTGAATATATTCCTTTTTCCACTATTACCCTCTTAGCGCTCCGAATGTCCACTTGCATTTTCTACAGAAAGAGTGTTCAGAACTGCGCAATCAAAAGTATGGTTTAACTCTGTTAGCTTAATGAACATATCAGAAATAAGTTTCACACAATGCTTCTGTGTAGTTTTTATTTGAAGATATTATTTTTCCCAATATAGGCCTCTTAGGGCTCAGAATGTCCAATTGCAGTTTCTACAGAAAGAGTGTTTCAGAAAGGCTCAATCAAAAGTAAGGTTCAACTCTGTTAGTTGAATGCACAGAACAGAAAGAAGTTTCATACACTGTTTCTGTGTAGTTTATATTTGAACATATTCTTTTTTCCACAATTACCCACTTAGCGCTACGAATGTCCAGTTGCATTTTCTACAGACAGAGTGTTTCAAAACTGCTCAATCAAAAGTATGGTTTAACTCTGTTAGCTGAATGCTCAGATCAGAAAGAAGTTTCACAGAATGCTTCTGTGTAGTTTATATTTGAATATATTCCTTTTTCCGCTACTACGCTCTTAGCGCTCCAAATGTCCAGTTGCATTTTCTATAGAAAGAGTGTTCAGATCTGCTCAATCAAAAGTATGGTTTAACTCTGATAGCTGAATGCACAGATCAGAAAGAAGTTTCACCGAATGATTCTGTGTAGTTTATATTTGAAGACATTCCTTTTTCCACTATTACCCTCTTAGCGCTCGGAATCTCCACTTGCATTTTCTACAGAAAGAGTGTTTCAGAACGGCTCAATCAAAACTAAGGTTCAACTCTTTTAGTTGAACAAACAGAACAGAAAGAAGTTTCACACAATTCTTCTGTGTAGTTTTATTTGTAGACATTCTTTTTCCCAATATAGGCCTCTTAGCGCTCAGAATGTCCAATTGCAGTTTCTACAGAAAGAGTGTTTCAGAACGGCTCAATCAAAAGTAAGGTTCAACTCTGTTAGTTGAATGCACAGAACAGAAAGAAGTTTCATACAATGCTTCTGTGTAGTTTATATTTGAACATATTCTTTTTTCCACTATTACCCACTTAGCGCTACGAATGTCCAGTTGCATTTTCTACAGACAGAGTGTTTCAAAACTGCTCAATCAAAAGTATGGTTTAACTCTGTTAGCTGAATGCTCAGATCAGAAAAAAGTTTCACAGAATGCTTCTGTGTAGTTTATATTTGAATATATTCCTTTTTCCACTACTACGCTCTTAGCGCTCCAAATGTCCAGTTGCATTTTCTACAGAAAGAGTGTTCAGATCTGCTCAATCAAAAGTATGGTTTAACTCTGTTAGCTGAATGCACAGATCAGAAAGAAGTTTCACCGAATGATTCTGTGTAGTTTATATTTGAAGACATTCCTTTTTCCACTATTACCCTCTTAGCGCTCCGAATCTCCACTTGCATTTTCTACAAAAAGAGTGTTTCATAACTGCTCAATCAAAAATATGTTTTATCTCTGTTAACTGAATTTACAGATCAGAAATAAGTTTCACAGAATGCATCTGTGTAGTTTTTATTTGAAGATATTCTTTTTCCCAATGTAGGCCTCTTAGCGCTTAGCATGTCCAACTGCAGTTTCTACAGAAAGAGTGTTTCAGAACGGCTCAATCAAAAGTAAGGTTCAACTCTGTTAGTTGAATGCACAGAACAGAAAGAATTTTCACAGAATGCTACTGTGTAGTTTATATTTGAATATATTCCTTTTTCCACTATTACCCTCTTAGCGCTCCGAATGTCCACATGCATTTTCTACAGAAAGAGTGTTCAGAACTGCGCAATCAAAAGTATGGTTTAACTCTGTTAGCTTAATGAACATATCAGAAATAAGTTTCACAAAATGCTTCTGTGTAGTTTTTATTTGAAGATATTATTTTTCCCAATATAGGCCTCTTAGCGCTCAGAATGTCCAATTGCAGTTTCTACAGAAAGAGTGTTTCAGAAAAGCTCAATCAAATGTAAGGTTCAACTCTGTTAGTTGAATGCACAGAACAGAAAGAAGTTTCATACAATGCTTCTGTGTAGTTTATATTTGAACATATTCTTTTTTCCACTATTACCCACTTAGCGCTACGAATGTCCAGTTGCATTTTCTACAGACAGAGTGTTTCAAAACTGCTCAATCAAAAGTATGGTTTAACTCTTTTAGCTGAATGCTCAGATCAGAAAGAAGTTTCACAGAATGCTTCTGTGTAGTTTATATTTGAATATATTCCTTTTTCCACTACTAACCTCTTAGCGCTTCAAATGTCCAGTTGCATTTTCTACAGAAAGAGTGTTCAGATCTGCTCAGTCAAAAGTATGGTTTAACTCTGTTAGCTGAATGCACAGATCAGAAAGATGTTTCACAGAATGATTCTGTGTAGTTTATATTTGGAGACATTCCTTTTTCCACTATTACCCTCTTAGCGCTCCGAATCTCCACTTGCATTTTCTACAGAAAGTGTGTTTCAGAACGGCTCAATCAAAACTAAGGTTCAACTCTTTTAGTTGAACAAACAGAACAGAAAGAAATTTCACACAATTCTTCTGTGTAGTTTTTATTTGTAGACATTCTTTTTCCCAATATAGGCCTCTTAGCGCTCAGAATGTCCAATTGCAGTTTCTACAGAAAGAGTGTTTCAGAAAGGCTCAATCAAAACTAAGGTTCAACTTTGTTAGTTGAATGCACAGAACAGAAAGAAGTTTCATACAATGCTTTTGTGTAGTTTATATTTGAACATATTCTTTTTCCACTATTACCCACTTAGCGCTAGGAATGTCCAGTTGCATTTTCTACAGACAGAGTGTTTCAAAACTGCTCAATCAAAAGTATGTTTTAACTCTGTTAGCTGAATGCTCAGATCAGAAAGAAGTTTCACAGAATGCTTCTGTGTAGTTTATATTTGAATATATTCCTTTTTCCACTACTACGCTCTTAGCGCTCCAAATGTCCAGTTGCATTTTCTACAGAAAGAGTGTTCAGATCTGCTCAATCAAAAGTATGGTTTAACTCTGTTAGCTGAATGCACAGATCAGAAAGAAGTTTCACCGAATGATTCTGTGTAGTTTATATTTGAAGACATTCCTTTTTCCACTATTACCCTCTTAGCGCTCCGAATCTCCACTTGCATTTTCTACAAAAAGTGTGTTTCATAACTGCTCAATCAAAAATATGTTTTATCTCTGTTAACTGAATTTACAGATCAGAAATAAGTTTCACAGAATGCATCTGTGTAGTTTTTATTTGAAGATATTCTTTTTCCCAATGTAGGCCTCTTAGCGCTTAGCATGTCCAATTGCAGTTTCTAAAGAAAGAGTGTTTCAGAACGGCTCAATCAAAAGTAAGGTTCAACTCTGTTAGTTGAATGCACAGAACAGAAAGAATTTTCACAGAATGCTACTGTGTAGTTTATATTTGAATATATTCCTTTTTCCACTATTACCCTCTTAGCGCTCCGAATGTCCACTTGCATTTTCTACAGAAAGAGTGTTCAGAACTGCGCAATCAAAAGTATGGTTTAACTCTGTTAGCTTAATGAACATATCAGAAATAAGTTTCACACAATGCTTCTGTGTAGTTTTTATTTGAAGATATTATTTTTCCCAATATAGGCCTCTTAGGGCTCAGAATGTCCAATTGCAGTTTCTACAGAAAGAGTGTTTCAGAAAGGCTCAATCAAAAGTAAGGTTCAACTCTGTTAGTTGAATGCACAGAACAGAAAGAAGTTTCATACACTGTTTCTGTGTAGTTTATATTTGAACATATTCTTTTTTCCACAATTACCCACTTAGCGCTACGAATGTCCAGTTGCATTTTCTACAGACAGAGTGTTTCAAAACTGCTCAATCAAAAGTATGGTTTAACTCTGTTAGCTGAATGCTCAGATCAGAAAGAAGTTTCACAGAATGCTTCTGTGTAGTTTATATTTGAATATATTCCTTTTTCCACTACTACTCTCTTAGCGCTCCAAATGTCCAGTTGCATTTTCTACAGAAAGAGAGTTCAGATCTGCTCAATCAAAAGTATGGTTTAACTCTGTTAGCTGAATGCACAGATCAGAAAGAAGTTTCACAGAATGATTCTGTGTAGTTTATATTTGGAGACATTCCTTTTTCCACTATTACCCTCTTAGCGCTCCGAATCTCCACTTGCATTTTCTACAGAAAGAGTGTTTCAGAACGGCTCAATCAAAACTAAGGTTCAACTCTTTTAGTTGAACAAGCAGAACAGAAAGAAGTTTCACACAATTCTTCTGTGTAGTTTTTATTTGTAGACATTCTTTTTCCCAATATAGGCCTCTTAGCGCTCAGAATGTCCAATTGCAGTTTCTACAGAAAGAGTGTTTCAGAACGGCTCAATCAAAAGTAAGGTTCAACTCTGTTAGTTGAATGCACAGAACAGAAAGAAGTTTCATACAATGCTTCTGTGTAGTTTATATTTGAACATATTCTTTTTTCCACTATTACCCACTTAGCGCTACGAATGTCCAGTTGCATTTTCTACAGACAGAGTGTTTCAAAACTGCTCAATCAAAAGTATGGTTTAAATCTGTTAGCTGAATGCTCAGATCAGAAAGAAGTTTCACAGAATGCTTCTGTGTAGTTTATATTTGAATATATTCCTTTTTCCGCTACTACGCTCTTAGCGCTCCAAATGTCCAGTTGCATTTTCTATAGAAAGAGTGTTCAGATCTGCTCAATCAAAAGTATGGTTTAACTCTGATAGCTGAATGCACAGATCAGAAAGAAGTTTCACCGAATGATTCTGTGTAGTTTATATTTGAAGACATTCCTTTTTCCACTATTACCCTCTTAGCGCTCCGAATCTCCACTTGCATTTTCTACAAAAAGAGTGTTTCATAACTGCTCAATCAAAAATATGTTTTATCTCTGTTAACTGAATTTACAGATCAGAAATAAGTTTCACAGAATGCATCTGTGTAGTTTTTATTTGAAGATATTCTTTTTCCCAATGTAGGCCTCTTAGCGCTTAGCATGTCCAACTGCAGTTTCTACAGAAAGAGTGTTTCAGAACGGCTCAATCAAAAGTAAGGTTCAACTCTGTTAGTTGAATGCACAGAACAGAAAGAATTTTCACAGAATGCTACTGTGTAGTTTATATTTGAATATATTCCTTTTTCCACTATTACCCTCTTAGCGCTCAGAATGTCCACATGCATTTTCTACAGAAAGAGTGTTCAGAACTGCGCAAACAAAAGTATGGTTTAACTCTGTTAGCTTAATGAACATATCAGAAATAAGTTTCACACAATGCTTCTGTGTAGTTTTTATTTGAAGATATTATTTTTCCCAATATAGGCCTCTTAGCGCTCAGAATGTCCAATTGCAGTTTCTACAGAAAGAGTGTTTCAGAAAAGCTCAATCAAATGTAAGGTTCAACTCTGTTAGTTGAATGCACAGAACAGAAAGAAGTTTCATACAATGCTTCTGTGTAGTTTATATTTGAACATATTCTTTTTTCCACTATTACCCACTTAGCGCTACGAATGTCCAGTTGCATTTTCTACAGACAGAGTGTTTCAAAACTGCTCAATCAAAAGTATGGTTTAACTCTTTTAGCTGAATGCTCAGATCAGAAAGAAGTTTCACAGAATGCTTCTGTGTAGTTTATATTTGAATATATTCCTTTTTCCACTACTACCCTCTTAGCGCTTCAAATGTCCAGTTGCATTTTCTACAGAAAGAGTGTTCAGATCTGCTCAGTCAAAAGTATGGTTTAAATCTGTTAGCTGAATGCACAGATCAGAAAGATGTTTCACAGAATGATTCTGTGTAGTTTATATTTGGAGACATTCCTTTTTCCACTATTACCCTCTTAGCGCTCCGAATCTCCACTTGCATTTTCTACAGAAAGTGTGTTTCAGAACGGCTCAATCAAAACTAAGGTTCAACTCTTTTAGTTGAACAAACAGAACAGAAAGAAATTTCACACAATACTTCTGTGTAGTTTTTATTTGTAGACATTCTTTTTCCCAATATAGGCCTCTTAGCGCTCAGAATGTCCAATTGCAGTTTCTACAGAAAGAGTGTTTCAGAAAGGCTCAATCAAAACTAAGGTTCAACTTTGTTAGTTGAATGCACAGAACAGAAAGAAGTTTCATACAATGCTTTTGTGTAGTTTATATTTGAACATATTCTTTTTCCACTATTACCCACTTAGCGCTAGGAATGTCCAGTTGCATTTTCTACAGACAGAGTGTTTCAAAACTGCTCAATCAAAAGTATGTTTTAACTCTGTTAGCTGAATGCTCAGATCAGAAAGAAGTTTCACAGAATGCTTCTGTGTAGTTTATATTTGAATATATTCCTTTTTCCACTACTACGCTCTTAGCGCTCCAAATGTCCAGTTGCATTTTCTACAGAAAGAGTGTTCAGATCTGCTCAATCAAAAGTATGGTTTAACTCTGTTAGCTGAATGCACAGATCAGAAAGAAGTTTCACCGAATGATTCTGTGTAGTTTATATTTGAAGACATTCCTTTTTCCACTATTACCCTCTTAGCGCTCCGAATCTCCACTTGCATTTGCTACAAAAAGTGTGTTTCATAACTGATCAATCAAAAATATGTTTTATCTCTGTTAACTGAATTTACAGATCAGAAATAAGTTTCACAGAATGCATCTGTGTAGTTTTTATTTGAAGATATTCTTTTTCCCAATGTAGGCCTCTTAGCGCTTAGCATGTCCAATTGCAGTTTCTAAAGAAAGAGTGTTTCAGAACGGCTCAATCAAAAGTAAGGTTCAACTCTGTTAGTTGAATGCACAGAACAGAAAGAATTTTCACAGAATGCTACTGTGTAGTTTATATTTGAATATATTCCTTTTTCCACTATTACCCTCTTAGCGCTCCGAATGTCCACTTGCATTTTCTACAGAAAGAGTGTTCAGAACTGCGCAATCAAAAGTATGGTTTAACTCTGTTAGCTTAATGAACATATCAGAAATAAGTTTCACACAATGCTTCTGTGTAGTTTTTATTTGAAGATATTATTTTTCCCAATATAGGCCTCTTAGGGCTCAGAATGTCCAATTGCAGTTTCTACAGAAAGAGTGTTTCAGAAAGGCTCAATCAAAAGTAAGGTTCAACTCTGTTAGTTGAATGCACAGAACAGAAAGAAGTTTCATACACTGTTTCTGTGTAGTTTATATTTGAACATATTCTTTTTTCCACAATTACCCACTTAGCGCTACGAATGTCCAGTTGCATTTTCTACAGACAGAGTGTTTCAAAACTGCTCAATCAAAAGTATGGTTTAACTCTGTTAGCTGAATGCTCAGATCAGAAAGAAGTTTCACAGAATGCTTCTGTGTAGTTTATATTTGAATATATTCCTTTTTCCACTACTACTCTCTTAGCGCTCCAAATGTCCAGTTGCATTTTCTACAGAAAGAGAGTTCAGATCTGCTCAATCAAAAGTATGGTTTAACTCTGTTAGCTGAATGCACAGATCAGAAAGAAGTTTCACAGAATGATTCTGTGTAGTTTATATTTGGAGACATTCCTTTTTCCACTATTACCCTCTTAGCGCTCCGAATCTCCACTTGCATTTTCTACAGAAAGAGTGTTTCAGAACGGCTCAATCAAAACTAAGGTTCAACTCTTTTAGTTGAACAAGCAGAACAGAAAGAAGTTTCACACAATTCTTCTGTGTAGTTTTTATTTGTAGATATTCTTTTTCCCAATATAGGCCTCTTAGCGCTCAGAATGTCCAATTGCAGTTTCTACAGAAAGAGTGTTTCAGAACGGCTCAATCAAAAGTAAGGTTCAACTCTGTTAGTTGAATGCACAGAACAGAAAGAAGTTTCATACAATGCTTCTGTGTAGTTTATATTTGAACATATTCTTTTTTCCACTATTACCCACTTAGCGCTACGAATGTCCAGTTGCATTTTCTACAGAAAGAGTGTTTCAAAACTGCTCAATCAAAAGTATGGTTTAACTCTGTTAGCTGAATGCTCAGATCAGAAAGAAGTTTCACCGAATGATTCTGTGTAGTGTATATTTGAAGACATTCCTTTTTCCACTATTACCCTCTTAGCGCTCCGAATCTCCACTTGCATTTTCTACAAAAAGAGTGTTTCATAACTGCTCAATCTAAAATATGTTTTATCTCTGTTAACTGAATTTACAGATCAGAAATAAGTTTCACAGAATGCATCTGTGTAGTTTTTATTTGAAGATATTCTTTTTCCCAATGTAGGCCTCTTAGCGCTTAGCATGTCCAATTGCAGTTTCTACAGAAAGAGTGTTTCAGAACGGCTCAATCAAAAGTAAGGTTCAACTCTGTTAGTTGAATGCACAGAACAGAAAGAAGTTTCATACAATGCTTCTGTGTAGTTTATATTTGAACATATTCTTTTTTCCACTATTACCCACTTAGCGCTACGAATGTCCAGTTGCATTTTCTACATACAGAGTGTTTCAAAACTGCTCAATCAAAAGTATGCTTTAACTCTGTTAGCTGAATGCTCAGATCAGAAAGAAGTTTCACAGAATGCTTCTGTGTAGTTCATATTTGAATATATTCCTTTTTCCACTACTACGGTCTTAGCGCTCCAAATGTCCAGTTGCATTTTCTACAGAAAGAGTGTTCAGATCTGCTCAATCAAAAGTATGGTTTAACTCTGTTAGCTGAATGCACAGATCAGAAAGAAGTTTCACCGAATGATTCTGTGTAGTTTATATTTGAAGACATTCCTTTTTCCACTATTACCCTCTTAGCGCTCCGAATCTCCACTTGCATTTTCTACAAAAAGAGTGTTTCATAACTGCTCAATCAAAAATATGTTTTATCTCTGTTAACTGAATTTACAGATCAGAAATAAGTTTCACAGAATGCATCTGTGTAGTTTTTATTTGAAGATATTCTTTTTCAAAATGTAGGCCTCATAGCGCTTAGCATGTCCAATTGCAGTTTCTACAGAAAGAGTGTTTCAGAACGGCTCAATCAAAAGTAAGGTTCAACTCTGTTAGTTGAATGCACAGAACAGAAAGAATTTTCACAGAATGCTACTGTGTAGTTTATATTTGAATATATTCCTTTTTCCACTATTACACTCTTAGCGCTCCGAATGTCCACTTGAATTTTCTACAGAAAGAGTGTTCAGAACTGCGCAATCAAAAGTATGGTTTAACTCTGTTAGCTTAATGAACATATCAGAAATAAGTTTCACACAATGCTTCTGTGTAGTTTTTATTTGAAGATAATATTTTTCCCAATATAAGCCTCTTAGCGCTGAGAATGTCCAATTGCAGTTTCTACAGAAAGAGTGTTTCAGAAAGGCTCAATCAAAAGTAAGGTTCAACTCTGTTAGTTGAATGCACAGAACAGAATGAAGTTTCATACACTGCTTCTGTGTAGTTTATATTTGAACATATTCTTTTTTCCACAATTACTCACTTAGCGCTAAGAATGTCCAGTTGCATTTTCTACAGACAGAGTGTTTCAAAACTGCTCAATCAAAAGTATGGTTTAACTCTGTTAGCTGAATGCTCAGATCAGAAAGAAGTTTCACAGAATGCTTCTGTGTAGTTTATATTTGAATATATTCCTTTTTCCACTACTACTCTGTTAGCGCTCCAAATGTCCAGTTGCATTTTCTACAGAAAGAGTGTTCAGATCTGCTCAATCAAAAGTATGGTTTAACCCTGTTAGCTGAATGCACAGATCAGAAAGAAGTTTCACAGAATGATTCTGTGTAGTTTATATTTGGAGACATTCCTTTTTCCACTATTACCCTCTTAGCGCTCCGAATCTCCACTTGCATTTTCTACAGAAAGAGTGTTTCAGAACGGCTCAATCAAAACTAAGGTTCAACTCTTTTAGTTGAACAAACAGAACAGAAAGAAGTTTCACACAATTCTTCTGTGTAGTTTTTATTTGTAGTCATTCTTTGTCCCAATATAGGCCTCTTAGCGCTCAGAATGTCCAATTGCAGTTTCTACAGAAAGAGTGTTTCAGAAAGGCTCAATCAAAAGTAAGGTTCAACTCTGTTAGTTGAATGCACAGAACAGAAAGAAGTTTCATACAATGCTTCTGTGTAGTTTATATTTGAATATATTCTTTTCTCCACTATTACCCACTTAGCGCTACGAATGTCCAGTTGCATTTTCTACAGACAGAGTGTTTCAAAACTGCTCAATCAAAAGTATGGTTTAACTCTGTTAGCTGAATGCTCAGATCAGAAAAAAGTTTCACAGAATGCTTCTGTGTAGTTTATATTTGAATATATTCCTTTTTCCACTACTATGCTCTTAGCGCTCCAAATGTCCAGTTGCATTTTCTACAGAAAGAGTGTTCAGATCTGCTCAATCAAAAGTATGGTTTAACTCTGTTAGCTGAATGCACAGATCAGAAAGAAGTTTCACCGAATGATTCTGTGTAGTTAATATTTGAAGACATTCCTTTTTCCACTATTACCCTCTTAGCGCTCCGAATCTCCACTTGCATTTTCTACAAAAAGAGTGTTTCATAACTGCTCAATCAAAAATATGTTTTATCTCTGTTAACTGAATTTACAGATCAGAAATATGTTTCACAGAATGCATCTGTGTAGTTTTTATTTGAAGATATTCTTTTTCAAAATGTAGGCCTCATAGCGCTTAGCATGTCCAATTGCAGTTTCTACAGAAAGAGTGTTTCAGAACGGCTCAATCAAAAGTAAGGTTCAACTCTGTTAGTTGAATGCACAGAACAGAAAGAATTTTCACAGAATGCTACTGTGTAGTTTATATTTGAATATATTCCTTTTTCCACTATTACACTCTTAGCGCTCCGAATGTCCACTTGAATTTTCTACAGAAAGAGTGTTCAGAACTGCGCAATCAAAAGTATGGTTTAACTCTGTTAGCTTAATGAACATATCAGAAATAAGTTTCACACAATGCTTCTGTGTAGTTTTTATTTGAAGATAATATTTTTCCCAATATAAGCCTCTTAGCGCTCAGAATGTCCAATTGCAGTTTCTACAGAAAGAGTGTTTCAGAAAGGCTCAATCAAAAGTAAGGTTCAACTCTGTTAGTTGAATGCACAGAACAGAAAGAAGTTTCATACACTGCTTCTGTGTAGTTTATATTTGAACATAATCTTTTTTCCACAATTACTCACTTAGCGCTAAGAATGTCCAGTTGCATTTTCTACAGACAGAGTGTTTCAAAACTGCTCAATCAAAAGTATGGTTTAACTCTGTTAGCTGAATGCTCAGATCAGAAAGAAGTTTCACCGAATGATTCTGTGTAGTTAATATTTGAAGACATTCCTTTTTCCACTATTACCCTCTTAGCGCTCCGAATCTCCACTTGCATTTTCTACAAAAAGAGTGTTTCATAACTGCTCAATCAAAAATATGTTTTATCTCTGTTAACTGAATTTACAGATCAGAAATAAGTTTCACAGAATGCATCTGTGTAGTTTTTATTTGAAGATATTCTTTTTCCCAATGTAGGCCTCTTAGCGCTTAGCATGTCCAATTGCAGTTTGTAAAGAAAGAGTGTTTCAGAACGGCTCAATCAAAAGTAAGGTTCAACTCTCTTAGTTGAATGCACAGAACAGAAAGAATTTTCACAGAATGCTACTGTGTAGTTTATATTTGAATATATTCCTTTTTCCACTATTACCCTCTTAGCGCTCCGAATGTCCACTTGCATTTTCTACAGAAAGTGTGTTCAGGACTGCGCAATCAAAAGTATGGTTTAACTCTGTTAGCTTAATGAACATATCAGAAATAAGTTTCACACAATGCTTCTGTGTAGTTTTTATTTGAAGATATTATTTTTCCCAATATAGGCCTCTTAGCGCTCAGAATGTCCAATTGCAGTTTCTACCGAAAGAGTGTTTCAGAAAGGCTCAATCAAAAGTAAGGTTCAACTCTGTTAGTTGAATGCACAGAACAGAAAGAAGTTTCATACAATGCTTCTGTGTAGTTTATATTTGAACATATTCTTTTTTCCACTATTACCCACTTAGCGCTAGGAATGTCCAGTTGCATTTTCTACAGACAGAGTGTTTCAAAACTGCTCAATCAAAAGTGTGGTTTAACTCTGTTAGCTGAATGCTCAGATCAGAAAGAAGTTTCACAGAATGCTTCTGTGTAGTTTATATTTGAATATATTCCTTTTTCCACTACTACGCTCTTAGCGCTCCAAATGTCCAGTTGCATTTTCTACAGAAAGAGAGTTCAGATCTGCTCAATCAAAAGTATGGTTTAACTCTGTTAGCTGAATGCACAGATCAGAAAGAAGTTTCACAGAATGATTCTGTGTAGTTTATATTTGGAGACATTCCTTTTTCCACTATTACCCTCTTAGCGCTCCGAATCTCCACTTGCATTTTCTACAGAAAGAGTGTTTCAGAACGGCTCAATCAAAACTAAGGTTCAACTCTTTTAGTTGAACAAGCAGAACAGAAAGAAGTTTCACACAATTCTTCTGTGTAGTTTTTATTTGTAGACATTCTTTTTCCCAATATAGGCCTCTTAGCGCTCAGAATGTCCAATTGCAGTTTCTACAGAAAGAGTGTTTCAGAACGGCTCAATCAAAAGTAAGGTTCAACTCTGTTAGTTGAATGCACAGAACAGAAAGAAGTTTCATACAATGCTTCTGTGTAGTTTATATTTGAACATATTCTTTTTTCCACTATTACCCACTTAGCGCTACGAATGTCCAGTTGCATTTTCTACAGACAGAGTGTTTCAAAACTGCTCAATCAAAAGTATGGTTTAACTCTGTTAGCTGAATGCTCAGATCAGAAAGAAGTTTCACCGAATGATTCTGTGTAGTTTATATTTGAAGACATTCCTTTTTCCACTATTACCCTCTTAGCGCTCCGAATCTCCACTTGCATTTTCTACAAAAAGAGTGTTTCATAACTGCTCAATCTAAAATATGTTTTATCTCTGTTAACTGAATTTACAGATCAGAAATTAGTTTCACAGAATGCATCTGTGTAGTTTTTATTTGAAGATATTCTTTTTCCCAATGTAGGCCTCTTAGCGCTTAGCATGTCCAATTGCAGTTTCAACAGAAAGAGTGTTTCAGAACGGCTCAATCAAAAGTAAGGTTCAACTCTGTTAGTTGAATGCACAGAACAGAAAGAAGTTTCATACAATGCTTCTGTGTAGTTTATATTTGAACATATTCTTTTTTCCACTATTACCCACTTAGCGCTACGAATGTCCAGTTGCATTTTCTACATACAGAGTGTTTCAAAACTGCTCAATCAAAAGTATGGTTTAACTCTGTTAGCTGAATGCTCAGATCAGAAAGAAGTTTCACAGAATGCTTCTGTGTAGTTTATATTTGAATATATTCCTTTTTCCACTACTACGCTCTTAGCGCTCCAAATGTCCAGTTGCATTTTCTACAGAAAGAGTGTTCAGATCTGCTCAATCAAAAGTATGGTTTAACTCTGTTAGCTGAATGCACAGATCAGAAAGAAGTTTCACCGAATGATTCTGTGTAGTTTATATTTGAAGACATTCCTTTTTCCATTATTACCCTCTTAGCGCTCCGAATCTACACTTGCATTTTCTACAAAAAGAGTGTTTCATAACTGCTCAATCAAAAATATGTTTTATCTCTGTTAACTGAATTTACAGATCAGAAATAAGTTTCACAGAATGCATCTGTGTAGTTTTTATTTGAAGATATTCTTTTTCCCAATGTAGGCCTCTTAGCGCTTAGCATGTCCAATTGCAGTTTCTACAGAAAGAGTGTTTCAGAACGGCTCAATCAAAAGTAAGGTTCAACTCTCTTAGTTGAATGCACAGAACAGAAAGAATTTTCACAGAATGCTACTGTGTAGTTTATATTTGAATATATTCCTTTTTCCACTATTACCCTCTTAGCGCTCCGAATGTCCACTTGCATTTTCTACAGAAAGTGTGTTCAGGACTGCGCAATCAAAAGTATGGTTTAACTCTGTTAGCTTAATGAACATATCAGAAATAAGTTTCACACAATGCTTCTGTGTAGTTTTTATTTGAAGATATTATTTTTCCCAATATAGGCCTCTTAGCGCTCAGAATGTCCAATTGCAGTTTCTACCGAAAGAGTGTTTCAGAAAGGCTCAATCAAAAGTAAGGTTCAACTCTGTTAGTTGAATTCACAGAACAGAAAGAAGTTTCATACACTGTTTCTGTGTAGTTTATATTTGAACATATTCTTTTTTCCACAATTACCCACTTAGCGCTACGGATGTCCAGTTGCATTTTCTACAGACAGAGTGTTTCAAAACTGCTCAATCAAAAGTATGGTTTAACTCTGTTAGCTGAATGCTCAGATCAGAAAGAAGTTTCACAGAATGCTTCTGTGTAGTTTATATTTGAATATATTCCTTTTTCCACTACTACTCTCTTAGCGCTCCAAATGTCCAGTTGCATTTTCTACAGAAAGAGAGTTCAGATCTGCTCAATCAAAAGTATGGTTTAACTCTGTTAGCTGAATGCACAGATCAGAAAGAAGTTTCACAGAATGATTCTGTGTAGTTTATATTTGGAGACATTCCTTTTTCCACTATTACCCTCTTAGCGCTCCGAATCTCCACTTGCATTTTCTACAGAAAGAGTGTTTCAGAACGGCTCAATCAAAACTAAGGTTCAACTCTTTTAGTTGAACAAGCAGAACAGAAAGAAGTTTCACACAATTCTTCTGTGTAGTTTTTATTTGTAGACATTCTTTTTCCCAATATAGGCCTCTTAGCGCTCAGAATGTCCAATTGCAGTTTCTACAGAAAGAGTGTTTCAGAACGGCTCAATCAAAAGTAAGGTTCAACTCTGTTAGTTGAATGCACAGAACAGAAAGAAGTTTCATACAATGCTTCTGTGTAGTTTATATTTGAACATATTCTTTTTTCCACTATTACCCACTTAGCGCTACGAATGTCCAGTTGCATTTTCTACAGACAGAGTGTTTCAAAACTGCTCAATCAAAAGTGTGGTTTAACTCTGTTAGCTGAATGCTCAGATCAGAAAGAAGTTTCACCGAATGATTCTGTGTAGTTTATATTTGAAGACATTCCTTTTTCCACTATTACCCTCTTAGCGCTCCGAATCTCCACTTGCATTTTCTACAAAAAGAGTGTTTCATAACTGCTCAATCTAAAATATGTTTTATCTCTGTTAACTGAATTTACAGATCAGAAATAAGTTTCACAGAATGCATCTGTGTAGTTTTTATTTGAAGATATTCTTTTTCCCAATGTAGGCCTCTTAGCGCTTAGCATGTCCAATTGCAGTTTCTACAGAAAGAGTGTTTCAGAACGGCTCAATCAAAAGTAAGGTTCAACTCTGTTAGTTGAATGCACAGAACAGAAAGAAGTTTCATACAATGCTTCTGTGTAGTTTATATTTGAACATATTCTTTTTTCCACTATTACCCACTTAGCGCTACGAATGTCCAGTTGCATTTTCTACAGACAGAGTGTTTCAAAACTGCTCAATCAAAAGTATGGTTTAACTCTGTTAGCTGAATGCTCAGATCAGAAAGAAGTTTCACAGAATGCTTCTGTGTAGTTTATATTTGAATATATTCCTTTTTCCACTACTACTCTCTTAGCGCTCCAAATGTCCAGTTGCATTTTCTACAGAAAGAGAGTTCAGATCTGCTCAATCAAAAGTATGGTTTAACTCTTTTAGCTGAATGCACAGATCAGAAAGAAGTTTCACAGAATGATTCTGTGTAGTTTATATTTGGAGACATTCCTTTTTCCACTATTACCCTCTTAGCGCTCCGAATCTCCACTTGCATTTTCTACAGAAAGAGTGTTTCAGAACGGCTCAATCAAAACTAAGGTTCAACTCTTTTAGTTGAACAAACAGAACAGAAAGAAGTTTCACACAATTCTTCTGTGTAGTTTTTATTTGTAGACATTCTTTGTCCCAATATAGGCCTCTTAGCGCTCAGAATGTCCAATTGCAGTTTCTACAGAAAGAGTGTTTCAGAAAGGCTCAATCAAAAGTAAGGTTCAACTCTGTTAGTTGAATGCACAGAACAGAAAGAAGTTTCATACAATGCTTCTGTGTAGTTTATATTTGAATATATTCTTTTCTCCACTATTACCCACTTAGCGCTACGAATGTCCAGTTGCATTTTCTACAGACAGAGTGTTTCAAAACTGCTCAATCAAAAGTATGGTTTAACTCTGTTAGCTGAATGCTCAGATCAGAAAAAAGTTTCACAGAATGCTTCTGTGTAGTTTATATTTGAATATATTCCTTTTTCCACTACTATGCTCTTAGCGCTCCAAATGTCCAGTTGCATTTTCTACAGAAAGAGTGTTCAGATCTGCTCAATCAAAAGTATGGTTTAACTCTGTTAGCTGAATGCACAGATCAGAAAGAAGTTTCACCGAATGATTCTGTGTAGTTTATATTTGAAGACATTCCTTTTTCCACTATTACCCTCTTAGCGCTCCGAATCTCCACTTGCATTTTCTACAAAAAGAGTGTTTCATAACTGCTCAATCAAAAATATGTTTTATCTCTGTTAACTGAATTTACAGATCAGAAATAAGTTTCACAGAATGCATCTGTGTAGTTTTTATTTGAAGATATTCTTTTTCCCAATGTAGGCCTCTTAGCGCTTAGCATGTCCAATTGCAGTTTCTACAGAAAGAGTGTTTCAGAACGGCTCAATCAAAAGTAAGGTTCAACTCTGTTAGTTGAATGCACAGAACAGAAAGAATTTTCACAGAATGCTACTGTGTAGTTTATATTTGAATATATTCCTTTTTCCACTATTACCCTCTTAGCGCTCCGAATGTCCACTTGCATTTTCTACAGGAAGAGTGTTCAGAACTGCGCAATCAAAAGTATGGTTTAACTCTGTTAGCTTAATGAACATATCAGAAATAAGTTTCACACAATGTTTCTGTGTAGTTTTTATTTGTAGACATTCTTTTTCCCAATATAGGCCTCTTAGCGCTCAGAATGTCCAATTGCAGTTTCTACAGAAAGAGTGTTTCAGAAAGGCTCAATCAAAACTAAGGTTCAACTTTGTTAGTTGAATGCACAGAACAGAAAGAAGTTTCATACAATGCTTTTGTGTAGTTTATATTTGAACATATTCTTTTTCCACTATTACCCACTTAGCGCTACGAATGTCCAGTTGCATTTTCTACAGACAGAGTGTTTCAAAACTGCTCAATCAAAAGTATGTTTTAACTCTGTTAGCTGAATGCTCAGATCAGAAAGAAGTTTCACAGAATGCTTCTGTGTAGTTTATATTTGAATATATTCCTTTTTCCACTACTACGCTCTTAGCGCTCCAAATGTCCAGTTGCATTTTCTACAGAAAGAGTGTTCAGATCTGCTCAATCAAAAGTATGGTTTAACTCTGTTAGCTGAATGCACAGATCAGAAAGAAGTTTCACCGAATGATTCTGTGTAGTTTATATTTGAAGACATTCCTTTTTCCACTATTACCCTCTTAGCGCTCCGAATTTCCACTTGCATTTTCTACAAAAAGAGTGTTTCATAACTGCTCAATCAAAAATATGTTTTATCTCTGTTAACTGAATTTACAGATCAGAAATAAGTTTCACAGAATGCATCTGTGTAGTTTTTATTTGAAGATATTCTTTTTCCCAATGTAGGCCTCTTAGCGCTTAGCATGTCCAATTGCAGTTTGTAAAGAAAGAGTGTTTCAGAACGGCTCAATCAAAAGTAAGGTTCAACTCTCTTAGTTGAATGCACAGAACAGAAAGAATTTTCACAGAATGCTACTGTGTAGTTTATATTTGAATATATTCCTTTTTCCACTATTACCCTCTTAGCGCTCCGAATGTCCACTTGCATTTTCTACAGAAAGTGTGTTCAGGACTGCGCAATCAAAAGTATGGTTTAACTCTGTTAGCTTAATGAACATATCAGAAATAAGTTTCACACAATGCTTCTGTGTAGTTTTTATTTGAAGATATTATTTTTCCCAATATAGGCCTCTTAGCGCTCAGAATGTCCAATTGCAGTTTCTACCGAAAGAGTGTTTCAGAAAGGCTCAATCAAAAGTAAGGTTCAACTCTGTTAGTTGAATTCACAGAACAGAAAGAAGTTTCATACACTGTTTCTGTGTAGTTTATATTTGAACATATTCTTTTTTCCACAATTACCCACTTAGCGCTACGGATGTCCAGGTGCATTTTCTACAGACAGAGTGTTTCAAAACTGCTCAATCAAAAGTATGGTTTAACTCTGTTAGCTGAATGCTCAGATCAGAAAGAAGTTTCACAGAATGCTTCTGTGTAGTTTATATTTGAATATATTCCTTTTTCCACTACTACTCTCTTAGCGCTCCAAATGTCCAGTTGCATTTTCTACAGAAAGAGAGTTCAGATCTGCTCAATCAAAAGTATGGTTTAACTCTGTTAGCTGAATGCACAGATCAGAAAGAAGTTTCACAGAATGATTCTGTGTAGTTTATATTTGGAGACATTCCTTTTTCCACTATTACCCTCTTAGCGCTCCGAATCTCCACTTGCATTTTCTACAGAAAGAGTGTTTCAGAACGGCTCAATCAAAACTAAGGTTCAACTCTTTTAGTTGAACAAGCAGAACAGAAAGAAGTTTCAAACAATTCTTCTGTGTAGTTTTTTTTTGTAGACATTCTTTTTCCCAATATAGGCCTCTTAGCGCTCAGAATGTCCAATTGCAGTTTCTACAGAAAGAGTGTTTCAGAACGGCTCAATCAAAAGTAAGGTTCAACTCTGTTAGTTGAATGCACAGAACAGAAAGAAGTTTCATACAATGCTTCTGTGTAGTTTATATTTGAACATATTCTTTTTTCCACTATTACCCACTTAGCGCTACGAATGTCCAGTTGCATTTTCTACAGACAGAGTGTTTCAAAACTGCTCAATCAAAAGTATGGTTTAACTCTGTTAGCTGAATGCTCAGATCAGAAAGAAGTTTCACCGAATGATTCTGTGTAGTTTATATTTGAAGACATTCCTTTTTCCACTATTACCCTCTTAGCGCTCCGAATCTCCACTTGCATTTTCTACAAAAAGAGTGTTTCATAACTGCTCAATCTAAAATATGTTTTATCTCTGTTAACTGAATTTACAGATCAGAAATTAGTTTCACAGAATGCATCTGTGTAGTTTTTATTTGAAGATATTCTTTTTCCCAATGTAGGCCTCTTAGCGCTTAGCATGTCCAATTGCAGTTTCTACAGAAAGAGTGTTTCAGAACGGCTCAATCAAAAGTAAGGTTCAACTCTGTTAGTTGAATGCACAGAACAGAAAGAAGTTTCATACAATGCTTCTGTGTAGTTTATATTTGAACATATTCTTTTTTCCACTATTACCCACTTAGCGCTACGAATGTCCAGTTGCATTTTCTACAGACAGAGTGTTTCAAAACTGCTCAATCAAAAGTATGGTTTAACTCTGTTAGCTGAATGCTCAGATCAGAAAGAAGTTTCACAGAATGCTTCTGTGTAGTTTATATTTGAATATATTCCTTTTTCCACTACTACTCTCTTAGCGCTCCAAATGTCCAGTTGCATTTTCTACAGAAAGAGAGTTCAGATCTGCTCAATCAAAAGTATGGTTTAACTCTTTTAGCTGAATGCACAGATCAGAAAGAAGTTTCACAGAATGATTCTGTGTAGTTTATATTTGGAGACATTCCTTTTTCCACTATTACCATCTTAGCGCTCCGAATCTCCACTTGCATTTTCTACAGAAAGAGTGTTTCAGAACGGCTCAATCAAAACTAAGGTTCAACTCTTTTAGTTGAACAAACAGAACAGAAAGAAGTTTCACACAATTCTTCTGTGTAGTTTTTATTTGTAGACATTCTTTGTCCCAATATAGGCCTCTTAGCGCTCAGAATGTCCAATTGCAGTTTCTACAGAAAGAGTGTTTCAGAAAGGCTCAATCAAAAGTAAGGTTCAACTCTGTTAGTTGAATGCACAGAACAGAAAGAAGTTTCATACAATGCTTCTGTGTAGTTTATATTTGAATATATTCTTTTCTCCACTATTACCCACTTAGCGCTACGAATGTCCAGTTGCATTTTCTACAGACAGAGTGTTTCAAAACTGCTCAATCAAAAGTATGGTTTAACTCTGTTAGCTGAATGCTCAGATCAGAAAAAAGTTTCACAGAATGCTTCTGTGTAGTTTATATTTGAATATATTCCTTTTTCCACTACTATGCTCTTAGCGCTCCAAATGTCCAGTTGCATTTTCTACAGAAAGAGTGTTCAGATCTGCTCAATCAAAAGTATGGTTTAACTCTGTTAGCTGAATGCACAGATCAGAAAGAAGTTTCACCGAATGATTCTGTGTAGTTTATATTTGAAGACATTCCTTTTTCCACTATTACCCTCTTAGCGCTCCGAATCTCCACTTGCATTTTCTACAAAAAGAGTGTTTCATAACTGCTCAATCAAAAATATGTTTTATCTCTGTTAACTGAATTTACAGATCAGAAATAAGTTTCACAGAATGCATCTGTGTAGTTTTTATTTGAAGATATTCTTTTTCCCAATGTAGGCCTCTTAGCGCTTAGCATGTCCAATTGCAGTTTCTACAGAAAGAGTGTTTCAGAACGGCTCAATCAAAAGTAAGGTTCAACTCTGTTAGTTGAATGCACAGAACAGAATGAATTTTCACAGAATGCTACTGTGTAGTTTATATTTGAATATATTCCTTTTTCCACTATTACCCTCTTAGCGCTCCGAATGTCCACTTGCATTTTCTACAGAAAGAGTGTTCAGAACTGCGCAATCAAAAGTATGGTTTAACTCTGTTTGCTTAATGAACATATCAGAAATAAGTTTCACACAATGCTTCTGTGTAGTTTTTATTTGAAGATATTATTTTTCCCAATATAGGCCTCTTAGCGCTCAGAATGTCCAATTGCAGTTTCTACAGAAAGAGTGTTTCAGAAAGGCTCAATCAAAAGTAAGGTTCAACTCTGTTAGTTGAATGCACAGAACAGAAAGAAGTTTCATACAATGCTTCTGTGTAGTTTATATTTGAACATATTCTTTTTTCCACTATTACCCACTTAGCGCTACGAATGTCCAGTTGCATTTTCTACAGACAGAGTGTTTCAAAACTGCTCAATCAAAAGTATGGTTTAACTCTGTTAGCTGAATGCTCAGATCAGAAAGAAGTTTCACAGAATGATTCTGTGTAGTTTATATTTGAATATATTCCTTTTTCCACTACTACTCTCTTAGCGCTCCAAATGTCCAGTTGCATTTTCTACAGAAAGAGAGTTCAGATCTGCTCAATCAAAAGTATGGTTTAACTCTGTTAGCTGAATGCACAGATCAGAAAGAAGTTTCACCGAATGATTCTGTGTAGTTTATATTTGGAGACATTCCTTTTTCCACTATTACCCTCTTAGCGCTCCGAATCTCCACTTGCATTTTCTACAGAAAGAGTGTTTCAGAACGGCTCAATCAAAACTAAGGTTCAACTCTTTTAGTTGAACAAACAGAACAGAAAGAAGTTTCACACAATTCTTCTGTGTAGTTTTTATTTGTAGACATTCTTTTTCCCAATATAGGCCTCTTAGCGCTCAGAATGTCCAATTGCAGTTTCTACAGAAAGAGTGTTTCAGAACGGCTCAATCAAAAGTAAGGTTCAACTCTGTTAGTTGAATGCACAGAACAGAAAGAAGTTTCATACAATGCTTCTGTTTAGTTTATATTTGAACATATTCTTTTTTCCACTATTACCCACTTAGCGCTACGAATGTCCAGTTGCATTTTCTACAGACAGAGTGTTTCAAAACTGCTCAATCAAAAGTATGGTTTAACTCTGTTAGCTGAATGCTCAGATCAGAAAAAAGTTTCACAGAATGCTTCTGTGTAGTTTATATTTGAATATATTACTTTTTCCACTACTACGCTCTTAGCGCTCCAAATGTCCAGTTGCATTTTCTACAGAAAGAGTGTTCAGATCTGCTCAATCAAAAGTATGGTTTAACTCTGTTAGCTGAATGCACAGATCAGAAAGAAGTTTCACCGAATGATTCTGTGTAGTTTATATTTGAAGACATTCCTTTTTCCATTATTACCCTCTTAGCGCTCCGAATCTACACTTGCATTTTCTACAAAAAGAGTGTTTCATAACTGCTCAATCAAAAATATGTTTTATCTCTGTTAACTGAATTTACAGATCAGAAATAAGATTCACAGAATGCATCTGTGTAGTTTTTATTTGAAGATATTCTTTTTCCCAATGTAGGCCTCTTAGCGCTTAGCATGTCCAATTGCAGTTTCTACAGAAAGAGTGTTTCAGAACGGCTCAATCAAAAGTAAGGTTCAACTCTGTTAGTTGAATGCACAGAACAGAAAGAATTTTCACAGAATGCTACTGTGTAGTTTATATTTGAATATATTACTTTTTCCACTATTACCCTCTTAGCGCTCCGAATGTCCACTTGCATTTTCTACAGGAAGAGTGTTCAGAACTGCGCAATCAAAAGTATGGTTTAACTCTGTTAGCTTAATGAACATATCAGAAATAAGTTTCACACAATGCTTCTGTGTAGTTTTTATTTGTAGACATTCTTTTTCCCAATATAGGCCTCTTAGCGCTCAGAATGTCCAATTGCAGTTTCTACAGAAAGAGTGTTTCAGAAAGGCTCAATCAAAACTAAGGTTCAACTTTGTTAGTTGAATGCACAGAACAGAAAGAAGTTTCATACAATGCTTTTGTGTAGTTTATATTTGAACATATTCTTTTTCCACTATTACCCACTTAGCGCTACGAATGTCCAGTTGCATTTTCTACAGACAGAGTGTTTCAAAACTGCTCAATCAAAAGTATGTTTTAACTCTGTTAGCTGAATGCTCAGATCAGAAAGAAGTTTCACAGAATGCTTCTGTGTAGTTTATATTTGAATATATTCCTTTTTCCACTACTACGCTCTTAGCGCTCCAAATGTCCAGTTGCATTTTCTACAGAAAGAGTGTTCAGATCTGCTCAATCAAAAGTATGGTTTAACTCTGTTAGCTGAATGCACAGATCAGAAAGAAGTTTCACCGAATGATTCTGTGTAGTTTATATTTGAAGACATTCCTTTTTCCACTATTACCCTCTTAGCGCTCCGAATTTCCACTTGCATTTTCTACAAAAAGAGTGTTTCATAACTGCTCAATCAAAAATATGTTTTATCTCTGTTAACTGAATTTACAGATCAGAAATAAGTTTCACAGAATGCATCTGTGTAGTTTTTATTTGAAGATATTCTTTTTCCCAATGTAGGCCTCTTAGCGCTTAGCATGTCCAATTGCAGTTTGTAAAGAAAGAGTGTTTCAGAACGGCTCAATCAAAAGTAAGGTTCAACTCTCTTAGTTGAATGCACAGAACAGAAAGAATTTTCACAGAATGCTACTGTGTAGTTTGTATTTGAATATATTCCTTTTTCCACTATTACCCTCTTAGCGCTCCGAATGTCCACTTGCATTTTCTACAGAAAGTGTGTTCAGGACTGCGCAATCAAAAGTATGGTTTAACTCTGTTAGCTTAATGAACATATCAGAAATAAGTTTCACACAATGCTTCTGTGTAGTTTTTATTTGAAGATATTATTTTTCCCAATATAGGCCTCTTAGCGCTCAGAATGTCCAATTGCAGTTTCTACCGAAAGAGTGTTTCAGAAAGGCTCAATCAAAAGTAAGGTTCAACTCTGTTAGTTGAATTCACAGAACAGAAAGAATTTTCATACACTGTTTCTGTGTAGTTTATATTTGAACATATTCTTTTTTCCACAATTACCCACTTAGCGCTACGGATGTCCAGGTGCATTTTCTACAGACAGAGTGTTTCAAAACTGCTCAATCAAAAGTATGGTTTAACTCTGTTAGCTGAATGCTCAGATCAGAAAGAAGTTTCACAGAATGCTTCTGTGTAGTTTATATTTGAATATATTCCTTTTTCCACTACTACTCTCTTAGCGCTCCAAATGTCCAGTTGCATTTTCTACAGAAAGAGAGTTCAGATCTGCTCAATCAAAAGTATGGTTTAACTCTGTTAGCTGAATGCACAGATCAGAAAGAAGTTTCACAGAATGATTCTGTGTAGTTTATATTTGGAGACATTCCTTTTTCCACTATTACCCTCTTAGCGCTCCGAATCTCCACTTGCATTTTCTACAGAAAGAGTGTTTCAGAACGGCTCAATCAAAACTAAGGTTCAACTCTTTTAGTTGAACAAGCAGAACAGAAAGAAGTTTCAAACAATTCTTCTGTGTAGTTTTTTTTTGTAGACATTCTTTTTCCCAATATAGGCCTCTTAGCGCTCAGAATGTCCAATTGCAGTTTCTACAGAAAGAGTGTTTCAGAACGGCTCAATCAAAAGTAAGGTTCAACTCTGTTAGTTGAATGCACAGAACAGAAAGAAGTTTCATACAATGCTTCTGTGTAGTTTATATTTGAACATATTCTTTTTTCCACTATTACCCACTTAGCGCTACGAATGTCCAGTTGCATTTTCTACAGACAGAGTGTTTCAAAACTGCTCAATCAAAAGTATGGTTTAACTCTGTTAGCTGAATGCTCAGATCAGAAAGAAGTTTCACCGAATGATTCTGTGTAGTTTATATTTGAAGACATTCCTTTTTCCACTATTACCCTCTTAGCGCTCCGAATCTCCACTTGCATTTTCTACAAAAAGAGTGTTTCATAACTGCTCAATCTAAAATATGTTTTATCTCTGTTAACTGAATTTACAGATCAGAAATTAGTTTCACAGAATGCATCTGTGTAGTTTTTATTTGAAGATATTCTTTTTCCCAATGTAGGCCTCTTAGCGCTTAGCATGTCCAATTGCAGTTTCTACAGAAAGAGTGTTTCAGAACGGCTCAATCAAAAGTAAGGTTCAACTCTGTTAGTTGAATGCACAGAACAGAAAGAAGTTTCATACAATGCTTCTGTGTAGTTTATATTTGAACATATTCTTTTTTCCACTATTACCCACTTAGCGCTACGAATGTCCAGTTGCATTTTCTACAGACAGAGTGTTTCAAAACTGCTCAATCAAAAGTATGGTTTAACTCTGTTAGCTGAATGCTCAGATCAGAAAGAAGTTTCACAGAATGCTTCTGTGTAGTTTATATTTGAATATATTCCTTTTTCCACTACTACTCTCTTAGCGCTCCAAATGTCCAGTTGCATTTTCTACAGAAAGAGAGTTCAGATCTGCTCAATCAAAAGTATGGTTTAACTCTTTTAGCTGAATGCACAGATCAGAAAGAAGTTTCACAGAATGATTCTGTGTAGTTTATATTTGGAGACATTCCTTTTTCCACTATTACCCTCTTAGCGCTCCGAATCTCCACTTGCATTTTCTACAGAAAGAGTGTTTCAGAACGGCTCAATCAAAACTAAGGTTCAACTCTTTTAGTTGAACAAACAGAACAGAAAGAAGTTTCACACAATTCTTCTGTGTAGTTTTTATTTGTAGACATTCTTTGTCCCAATATAGGCCTCTTAGCGCTCAGAATGTCCAATTGCAGTTTCTACAGAAAGAGTGTTTCAGAAAGGCTCAATCAAAAGTAAGGTTCAACTCTGTTAGTTGAATGCACAGAACAGAAAGAAGTTTCATAAAATGCTTCTGTGTAGTTTATATTTGAATATATTCTTTTCTCCACTATTACCCACTTAGCGCTACGAATGTCCAGTTGCATTTTCTACAGACAGAGTGTTTCAAAACTGCTCAATCAAAAGTATGGTTTAACTCTGTTAGCTGAATGCTCAGATCAGAAAAAAGTTTCACAGAATGCTTCTGTGTAGTTTATATTTGAATATATTCCTTTTTCCACTACTATGCTCTTAGCGCTCCAAATGTCCAGTTGCATTTTCTACAGAAAGAGTGTTCAGATCTGCTCAATCAAAAGTATGGTTTAACTCTGTTAGCTGAATGCACAGATCAGAAAGAAGTTTCACCGAATGATTCTGTGTAGTTTATATTTGAAGACATTCCTTTTTCCACTATTACCCTCTTAGCGCTCCGAATCTCCACTTGCATTTTCTACAAAAAGAGTGTTTCATAACTGCTCAATCAAAAATATGTTTTATCTCTGTTAACTGAATTTACAGATCAGAAATAAGTTTCACAGAATGCATCTGTGTAGTTTTTATTTGAAGATATTCTTTTTCCCAATGTAGGCCTCTTAGCGCTTAGCATGTCCAATTGCAGTTTCTACAGAAAGAGTGTTTCAGAACGGCTCAATCAAAAGTAAGGTTCAACTCTGTTAGTTGAATGCACAGAACAGAAAGAATTTTCACAGAATGCTACTGTGTAGTTTATATTTGAATATATTCCTTTTTCCACTATTACCCTCTTAGCGCTCCGAATGTCCACTTGCATTTTCTACAGAAAGAGTGTTCAGAACTGCGCAATCAAAAGTATGGTTTAACTCTGTTTGCTTAATGAACATATCAGAAATAAGTTTCACACAATGCTTCTGTGTAGTTTTTATTTGAAGATATTATTTTTCCCAATATAGGCCTCTTAGCGCTCAGAATGTCCAATTGCAGTTTCTACAGAAAGAGTGTTTCAGAAAGGCTCAATCAAAAGTAAGGTTCAACTCTGTTAGTTGAATGCACAGAACAGAAAGAAGTTTCATACAATGCTTCTGTGTAGTTTATATTTGAACATATTCTTTTTTCCACTATTACCCACTTAGCGCTACGAATGTCCAGTTGCATTTTCTACAGACAGAGTGTTTCAAAACTGCTCAATCAAAAGTATGGTTTAACTCTGTTAGCTGAATGCTCAGATCAGAAAGAAGTTTCACAGAATGATTCTGTGTAGTTTATATTTGAATATATTCCTTTTTCCACTACTACTCTCTTAGCGCTCCAAATGTCCAGTTGCATTTTCTACAGAAAGAGAGTTCAGATCTGCTCAATCAAAAGTATGGTTTAACTCTGTTAGCTGAATGCACAGATCAGAAAGAAGTTTCACCGAATGATTCTGTGTAGTTTATATTTGGAGACATTCCTTTTTCCACTATTACCCTCTTAGCGCTCCGAATCTCCACTTGCATTTTCTACAGAAAGAGTGTTTCAGAACGGCTCAATCAAAACTAAGGTTCAACTCTTTTAGTTGAACAAACAGAACAGAAAGAAGTTTCACACAATTCTTCTGTGTAGTTTTTATTTGTAGACATTCTTTTTCCCAATATAGGCCTCTTAGCGCTCAGAATGTCCAATTGCAGTTTCTACAGAAAGAGTGTTTCAGAACGGCTCAATCAAAAGTAAGGTTCAACTCTGTTAGTTGAATGCACAGAACAGAAAGAAGTTTCATACAATGCTTCTGTTTAGTTTATATTTGAACATATTCTTTTTTCCACTATTACCCACTTAGCGCTACGAATGTCCAGTTGCATTTTCTACAGACAGAGTGTTTCAAAACTGCTCAATCAAAAGTATGGTTTAACTCTGTTAGCTGAATGCTCAGATCAGAAAAAAGTTTCACAGAATGCTTCTGTGTAGTTTATATTTGAATATATTACTTTTTCCACTACTACGCTCTTAGCGCTCCAAATGTCCAGTTGCATTTTCTACAGAAAGAGTGTTCAGATCTGCTCAATCAAAAGTATGGTTTAACTCTGTTAGCTGAATGCACAGATCAGAAAGAAGTTTCACCGAATGATTCTGTGTAGTTTATATTTGAAGACATTCCTTTTTCCATTATTACCCTCTTAGCGCTCCGAATCTACACTTGCATTTTCTACAAAAAGAGTGTTTCATAACTGCTCAATCAAAAATATGTTTTATCTCTGTTAACTGAATTTACAGATCAGAAATAAGATTCACAGAATGCATCTGTGTAGTTTTTATTTGAAGATATTCTTTTTCCCAATGTAGGCCTCTTAGCGCTTAGCATGTCCAATTGCAGTTTCTACAGAAAGAGTGTTTCAGAACGGCTCAATCAAAAGTAAGGTTCAACTCTGTTAGTTGAATGCACAGAACAGAAAGAATTTTCACAGAATGCTACTGTGTAGTTTATATTTGAATATATTACTTTTTCCACTATTACCCTCTTAGCGCTCCGAATGTCCACTTGCATTTTCTACAGGAAGAGTGTTCAGAACTGCGCAATCAAAAGTATGGTTTAACTCTGTTAGCTTAATGAACATATCAGAAATAAGTTTCACACAATGCTTCTGTGTAGTTTTTATTTGTAGACATTCTTTTTCCCAATATAGGCCTCTTAGCGCTCAGAATGTCCAATTGCAGTTTCTACAGAAAGAGTGTTTCAGAAAGGCTCAATCAAAACTAAGGTTCAACTTTGTTAGTTGAATGCACAGAACAGAAAGAAGTTTCATACAATGCTGTTGTGTAGTTTATATTTGAACATATTCTTTTTCCACTATTACCCACTTAGCGCTACGAATGTCCAGTTGCATTTTCTACAGACAGAGTGTTTCAAAACTGCTCAATCAAAAGTATGTTTTAACTCTGTTAGCTGAATGCTCAGATCAGAAAGAAGTTTCACAGAATGCTTCTGTGTAGTTTATATTTGAATATATTCCTTTTTCCACTACTACGCTCTTAGCGCTCCAAATGTCCAGTTGCATTTTCTACAGAAAGAGTGTTCAGATCTGCTCAATCAAAAGTATGGTTTAACTCTGTTAGCTGAATGCACAGATCAGAAAGAAGTTTCACCGAATGATTCTGTGTAGTTTATATTTGAAGACATTCCTTTTTCCACTATTACCCTCTTAGCGCTCCGAATTTCCACTTGCATTTTCTACAAAAAGAGTGTTTCATAACTGCTCAATCAAAAATATGTTTTATCTCTGTTAACTGAATTTACAGATCAGAAATAAGTTTCACAGAATGCATCTGTGTAGTTTTTATTTGAAGATATTCTTTTTCCCAATGTAGGCCTCTTAGCGCTTAGCATGTCCAATTGCAGTTTGTAAAGAAAGAGTGTTTCAGAACGGCTCAATCAAAAGTAAGGTTCAACTCTCTTAGTTGCATGCACAGAACAGAAAGAATTTTCACAGAATGCTACTGTGTAGTTTATATTTGAATATATTCCTTTTTCCACTATTACCCTCTTAGCGCTCCGAATGTCCACTTGCATTTTCTACAGAAAGTGTGTTCAGGACTGCGCAATCAAAAGTATGGTTTAACTCTGTTAGCTTAATGAACATATCAGAAATAAGTTTCACACAATGCTTCTGTGTAGTTTTTATTTGAAGATATTATTTTTCCCAATATAGGCCTCTTAGCGCTCAGAATGTCCAATTGCAGTTTCTACCGAAAGAGTGTTTCAGAAAGGCTCAATCAAAAGTAAGGTTCAACTCTGTTAGTTGAATTCACAGAACAGAAAGAAGTTTCATACACTGTTTCTGTGTAGTTTATATTTGAACATATTCTTTTTTCCACAATTACCCACTTAGCGCTACGGATGTCCAGGTGCATTTTCTACAGACAGAGTGTTTCAAAACTGCTCAATCAAAAGTATGGTTTAACTCTGTTAGCTGAATGCTCAGATCAGAAAGAAGTTTCACAGAATGCTTCTGTGTAGTTTATATTTGAATATATTCCTTTTTCCACTACTACTCTCTTAGCGCTCCAAATGTCCAGTTGCATTTTCTACAGAAAGAGAGTTCAGATCTGCTCAATCAAAAGTATGGTTTAACTCTGTTAGCTGAATGCACAGATCAGAAAGAAGTTTCACAGAATGATTCTGTGTAGTTTATATTTGGAGACATTCCTTTTTCCACTATTACCCTCTTAGCGCTCCGAATCTCCACTTGCATTTTCTACAGAAAGAGTGTTTCAGAACGGCTCAATCAAAACTAAGGTTCAACTCTTTTAGTTGAACAAGCAGAACAGAAAGAAGTTTCACACAATTCTTCTGTGTAGTTTTTATTTGTAGACATTCTTTTTCCCAATATAGGCCTCTTAGCGCTCAGAATGTCCAATTGCAGTTTCTACAGAAAGAGTGTTTCAGAACGGCTCAATCAAAAGTAAGGTTCAACTCTGTTAGTTGAATGCACAGAACAGAAAGAAGTTTCATACAATGCTTCTGTGTAGTTTATATTTGAATATATTCTTTTTTCCACTATTACCCACTTAGCGCTACGAATGTCCAGTTGCATTTTCTACAGACAGAGTGTTTCAAAACTGCTCAATCAAAAGTATGATTTAACTCTGTTAGCTGAATGCTCAGATCAGAAAGAAGTTTCACCGAATGATTCTGTGTAGTTTATATTTGAAGACATTCCTTTTTCCACTATTACCCTCTTAGCGCTCCGAATCTCCAATTGCATTTTCTACAAAAAGAGTGTTTAATAACTGCTCAATCTAAAATATGTTTTATCTCTGTTAACTGAATTTACAGATCAGAAATAAGTTTCACAGAATGCATCTGTGTAGTTTTTATTTGAAGATATTCTTTTTCCCAATGTAGGCCTCTTAGCGCTTAGCATGTCCAATTGCAGTTTGTACAGAAAGAGTGTTTCAGAACGGCTCAATCAAAAGTAAGGTTCAACTCTGTTAGTTGAATGCACAGAACAGAAAGAAGTTTCATACAATGCTTCTGTGTAGTTTATATTTGAACATATTCTTTTTTCCACTATTACCCACTTAGCGCTACGAATGTCCAGTTGCATTTTCTACATACAGAGTGTTTCAAAACTGCTCAATCAAAAGTATGGTTTAACTCTGTTAGCTGAATGCTCAGATCAGAAAGAAGTTTCACAGAATGCTTCTGTGTAGTTTATATTTGAATATATTCCTTTTTCCACTACTACGCTCTTTGCGCTCCAAATGTCCAGTTGCATTTTCTACAGAAAGAGTGTTCAGATCTGCTCAATCAAAAGTATGGTTTAACTCTGTTAGCTGAATGCACAGATCAGAAAGAAGTTTCACCGAATGATTCTGTGTAGTTTATATTTGAAGACATTCCTTTTTCCACTATTACCCTCTTAGCGCTCCGAATCTCCACTTGCATTTTCTACAAAAAGAGTGTTTCATAACTGCTCAATCAAAAATATGTTTTATCTCTGTTAACTGAATTTACAGATCAGAAATAAGTTTCACAGAATGCATCTGTGTAGTTTTTATTTGAAGATATTCTTTTTCCCAATGTAGGCCTCTTAGCGCTTAGCATGTCCAATTGCAGTTTCTACAGAAAGAGTGTTTCAGAACGGCTCAATCAAAAGTAAGGTTCAACTCTGTTAGTTGAATGCACAGAACAGAAAGTATTTTCACAGAATGCTACTGTGTAGTTTATATTTGAATATATTCCTTTTTCAACTATTACCCTCTTAGCGCTCCGAATGTCCACTTGCATTTTCTACAGAAAGAGTGTTCAGAACTGCGCAATCAAAAGTATGGTTTAACTCTGTTAGCTTAATGAACATATCAGAAATAAGTTTCACACAATGCTTCTGTGTAATTTTTATTTGAAGATATTATTTTTCCCAATAGAGGAATCTTAGCGCTCAGAATGTCCAATTGCAGTTTCTACAGAAAGAGTGTTTCAGAAAGGCTCAATCAAAAGTAAGTTTCAACTCTGTTAGTTGAATGCACAGAACAGAAAGAAGTTTCATACAATGCTTCTGTGTAGTTTATATTTGAACATATTCTTTTTTCCACTATTACCCACTTAGCGCTACGAATGTCCAGTTGCATTTTCTACAGACAGAGTGTTTCAAAACTGCTCAATCAAAAGTATGGTTTAACTCTGTTAGCTGAATGCTCAGATCAGAAAGAAGTTTCACAGAATGCTTCTGTGTAGTTTATATTTGAATATATTCCTTTTTCCACTACTACTCTCTTAGCGCTCCAAATGTCCAGTTGCATTTTCTACAGAAAGAGAGTTCAGATCTGCTCAATCAAAAGTATGGTTTAACTCTGTTAGCTAAATGCACAGATCAGAAAGAAGTTTCACAGAATGATTCTGTGTAGTTTATAATTGGAGACATTCCTTTTTCCACTGTTACCCTCTTAGCGCTCCGAAACTCCACTTGCATTTTCTACAGAAAGAGTGTTTCAGAACGGCTCAATCAAAACTAAGGTTCAACTCTTTTAGTTGAACAAACAGAACAGAAAGAAGTTTCACACAATTCTTCTGTGTAGTTTTTATTTGTAGACATTCTTTTTCCCAATATAGGCCTCTTAGCGCTCAGATTGTCCAATTGCAGTTTCTACAGAAAGAGTGTTTCAGAACGGCTCAATCAAAAGTAAGGTTCAACTCTGTTAGTTGAATGCACAGAACAGAAAGAAGTTTCATACAATGCTTCTGTGTAGTTTATATTTGAACATATTCTTTTTTCCACTATTACCCATTTAGCGCTACGAATGTCCAGTTGCATTTTCTACAGACAGAGTGTTTCAAAACTGCTCAATCAAAAGTATGGTTTAACTCTGTTAGCTGAATGCTCAGATCAGAAAAAAGTTTCACAGAATGCTTCTGTGTAGTTTATATTTGAATATATTACTTTTTCCACTACTACGCTCTTAGCGCTCCAAATGTCCAGTTGCATTTTCTACAGAAAGAGTGTTCAGATCTGCTCAATCAAAAGTATGGTTTAACTCTGTTAGCTGAATGCACAGATCAGAAAGAAGTTTCACCGAATTATTCTGTGTAGTTTATATTTGAAGACATTCCTTTTTCCACTATTACCCTCTTAGCGCTCCGAATCTCCACTTGCATTTTCTACAAAAAGAGTGTTTCATAACTGCTCAATCAAAAATATGTTTTATCTCTGTTAACTGAATTTACAGATCAGAAATAAGTTTCACAGAATGCATCTGTGTAGTTTTTATTTGAAGATATTCTTTTTCCCAATGTAGGCCTCTTAGCGCTTAGCATGTCCAATTGCAGTTTCTACAGAAAGAGTGTTTCAGAACGGCTCAATCAAAAGTAAGTTTCAACTCTGTTAGTTGAATGCACAGAACAGAAAGAATTTTCACAGAATGCTACTGTGTAGTTTACATTTGAATATATTCATTTTTCCACTATTACCCTCTTAGCGCTCCGAATGTCCACTTGAATTTTCTACAGAAAGAGTGTTCAGAACTGCGCAATCAAAAGTATGGTTTAACTCTGTTAGCTTAATGAACATATCAGAAATAAGTTTCACACAATGCTTCTGTGTAGTTTTTATTTGAAGATATTATTTTTCCCAATAGAGGCCTCTTAGCGCTCAGAATGTCCAATTGCAGTTTCTACAGAAAGAGTGTTTCAGAAAGTCTCAATCAAAAGTAAGGTTCAACTCTGTTAGTTGAATGCACAGAACAGAAAGAAGTTTCATACAATGCTTCTGTGTAGTTTATATTTGAACATATTCTTTTTTCCACTATTACCCACTTAGCGCTACGAATGTCCAGTTGCATTTTCTACAGACAGAGTGTTTCAAAACTGCTCAATCAAAAGTATGGTTTAACTCTGTTAGCTGAATGCTCAGATCAGAAAGAAGTTTCACAGAATGCTTCTGTGTAGTTTATATTTGAATATATTCCTTTTTCCACTACTACTCTCTTAGCGCTCCAAATGTCCAGTTGCATTTTCTACAGAAAGAGTGTTCAGATCTGCTCAATCAAAAGTATGGTTTAACTCTGTTAGCTGAATGCACAGATCAGAACGAAGTTTCACAGAATGATTCTGTGTAGTTTATATTTGGAGACATTCCTTTTTCCACTATTACCCTCTTAGCGCTCCGAATCTCCACTTGCATTTTCTACAGAAAGAGTGTTTCAGAACGGCTCAATCAAAACTAAGGTTCAACTCTTTTAGTTGAACAAACAGAACAGAAAGAAGTTTCACACAATTCTTCTGTGTAGTTTTTATTTTTAGACATTCTTTTTCCCAATATAGGCCTCTTAGCGCTCAGAATGTCCAATTGCAGTTTCTATAGAAAGAGTGTTTCAGAACGGCTCAATCAAAAGTAAGGTTCAACTCTGTTAGTTGAATGCACAGAACAGAAAGAAGTTTCATACAATGCTTTTGTGTAGTTTATATTTGAACATATACTTTTTTCCACTATTACCCACTTAGCGCTACGAATGTCCAGTTGCATTTTCAACAGACAGAGTGTTTCAAAACTGCTCAATCAAAAGTATGGTTTAACTCTGTTAGCTGTATGCTCAGATCAGAAAGAAGTTTCACAGAATGCTTCTCTGTAGTTTATATTTGAATATATTCCTTTTTCCACTACTACGCTCTTAGCGCTCCAAATGTCCAGTTGCATTTTCAACAGAAAGAGTGTTCAGATCTGCTCAATCAAAAGTATGGTTTAACTCTGTTAGCTGAATGCACAGATCAGAAAGAAGTTTCACCGAATGATTCTGTGTAGTTTATATTTGAAGACATTCTTTTTTCCACTATTACCTACTTAGCGCTCCGAATCTCCACTTGCATTTTCTACAAAAAGAGTGTTTCATAACTGCTCAATCAAAAATATGTTTTATCTCTGTTAACTGAATTTACAGATCAGAAATAAGTTTCACAGAATGCATCTGTGTAGTTTTTATTTGAAGATATTCTTTTTCCCAATGTAGGCCTCTTAGCGCTTATCATGTCCAATTGCAGTTTCTACAGAAAGAGTGTTTCAGAACGGCTCAATCAAAAGTAAGGTTCAACTCTGTTAGTTGAATGCACAGAACAGGAAGAATTTTCACAGAATGCTACTGTGTAGTTTATATTTGAATATATTCCTTTTTCCACTATTACCCTCTTAGCGCTCCGAATGTCCACTTGCATTTTCTACAGAAAGAGTGTTCAGAACTGCGCAATCAAAAGTATGGTTTAACTCTGTTAGCTTAATGAACATATCAGAAATAAGTTTCACACAATGCTTCTGTGTAGTTTTTATTTGAAGATATTATTTTTCCCAATGGAGGCCTCTTAGCGCTCAGAATGTCCAATTGCAGTTTCTACAGAAAGAGTGTTTCAGAACGGCTCAATCAAAAGTAAGGTTCAACTCTGTTAGTTGAATGCACAGAACAGAAAGAAGTTTCATACAATGTTTCTGTGTAGTTTATATTTGAACATATTCTTTTTTCCACTATTACCCACTTAGCGCTACGAATGTCCAGTTGCATTTTCTACAGACAGAGTGTTTCAAAACTGCTCAATCAAAAGTATGGTTTAACTCTGTTAGCTGAATGCTCAGATCAGAAAGAAGTTTCACAGAATGCTTCTGTGTAGTTTATATTTGAATATATTCCTTTTTCCACTACTACTCTCTTAGCGCTCCAAATGTCCAGTTGCATTTTCTACAGAAAGTGTGTTCAGATCTGCTCAATCAAAAGTATAGTTTAACTCTGTTAGCTGAATGCACAGATCAGAAAGAAGTTTCACAGAATGATTCTGTGTAGTTTATATTTGGAGACATTCCTTTTTCCACTATTACCCTCTTAGCGCTCCGAATCTCCACTTGCATTTTCTACAGAAAGAGTGTTCAGATCTGCTCAATCAAAAGTATGGTTTAACTCTGTTAGCTGAATGCACAGATCAGAAAGAAGTTTCACAGAATGATTCTGTGTAGTTTATATTCGGAGACATTCCTTTTTTAATTAATACCCTCTTAGCGCTCGGAATCTCCACTTGCATTTTCTACAGAAAGAGTGTTTCAGAACGGCTCAATCAAAGCTAAGGTTCAACTCTTTTAGTTGAACAAACAGAACAGAAAGAAGTTTCACACAATTCTTCTGTGTAGTTTTTATTTGTAGACATTCTTTTTCCCAATATAGGCCTCTTAGCGCTCAGAATGTCCAATTGCAGTTTCTACAGAAAGAGTGTTTCAGAAAGGCTCAATCAAAAGTAAGGTTCAACTCTGTTAGTTGAATGCACAGAACAGAAAGTAGTTTCATACAATGCTTCTGTGTAGTTTATATTTGAACATATTCTTTTTTCCACTATTACCCACTTAGCGCTACGAATGTCCAGTTGCATTTTCTACAGACAGAGAGTTTCAAAACTGCTCAATCAAAAGTATGGTTTAACTCTGTTAGCTGAATGCTCAGATCAGAAAGAAGTTTCACAGAATGCTTCTGTGTAGTTTATATTTGAATATATTCCTTTTTCCACTTCTACTCTCTTAGCGCTCCAAATGTCCAGTTGCATTTTCTACAGAAAGAGTGTTCAGATCTGCTCAATCAAAAGTATGGTTTAACTCTGTTAGCTGAAGGCACAGATCAGAAAGAAGTTTCACAGAATGATTCTGTGTAGTTTATATTTGGAGACATTCCTTTTTCCACTATTACCCTCTTAGAGCTCCGATTCTCCACTTGCATTTTCTACAGAAAGAGTGTTTCAGAACGGCTCAATCAAAACTAAGGTTCAACTCTTTTAGTTGAACAAACAGAACAGAAAGAAGTTTCACACAATTCTTCTGTGTAGTTTTTATTTGTAGACATTCTTTTTCCCAATATAGGCCTCTTAGCGCTCAGAATGTCCAATTGCAGTTTCTACAGAAAGAGTGTTTCAGAACGGCTCAATCAAAAGTAAGGTTCAACTCTGTTAGTTGAATGCACAGAACAGAAAGAAGTTTCATACAATGCTTCTGTGTAGTTTATATTTGAACATATTCTTTTTTCCACTATTACCCACTTAGCGCTACGAATGTCCACTTGCATTTTCTACAGACAGAGTGTTTCAAAACTGCTCAATCAAAAGTATGGTTTAACTCTCTTAGCTGAATGCTCAGATCAGAAAGAAGTTTCACAGAATGCTTCTGTGTAGTTTATATTTGAATATATTCCTTTTTCCACTACTACGCTCTTAGCGCTCCAAATGTCCAGTTGCATTTTCTACAGAAAGAGTGTTCAGATCTGCTCAATCAAAAGTATGGTTTAACTCTGTTAGCTGAATGCACAGATCAGAAAGAAGTTTCACCGAATGATTCTGTGTAGTTTATATTTGAAGACATTCCTTTTTCCACTGTTACCCTCTTAGCGCTCCGAATCTCCACTTGCATTTTCTACAAAAGAGTGTTTCATAACTGCTCAATCAAAAATATGTTTTATATCTGTTACCTGAATTTACAGATCAGAAATAAGTTTCACAGAATGCATCTGTGTAGTTTTTATTTGAAGATATTCTTTTTCCCAATGTAGGCCTCTTAGCGCTTAGCATGTCCAATTGCAGTTACTACAGAAACAGTGTTTCAGAACGGCTCAATCAAAAGTAAGGTTCAACTCTTTTAGTTGAATGCACAGAACAGAAAGAATTTTCACAGAATGCTACTGTGTAGTTTATATTTGAATATATTCCTTTTTCCACTATTACCCTCTTAGCGCTCCGTATGTCCACTTGCATTTTCTACAGAAAGAGTGTTCAGAACTGCGCAATCAAAAGTATGGTTTAACTCTGTTAGCTTAATGAACATATCAGAAATAAGTTTCACACAATGCTTCTGTGTAGTTTTTATTTGAAGATATTATTTTTCCCAATAGAGGCCTCTTATCGCTCAGAATGTCCAATTGCAGTTTCTACAGAAAGAGTGTTTCAGAAAGGCTCAATCAAAAGTAAGGTTCAACTCTGTTAGTTGAATGCACAGAACAGAAAGAAGTTTCATACAATGCTTCTGTGTAGTTTATATTTGAACATATTCCTTTTTCCACTATTACCCACTTAGCGCTACGAATGTCCACTTGCATTTTCTACAGACAGAGTGTTTCAAAACTGCTCAATCAAAAGTATGGTTTAACTCTGTTAGCTGAATGCTCAGATCAGAAAGAAGTTTCACAGAATGCTTCTGTGTAGTTTATATTTGAATATATTCCTTTTTCCACTACTACGCTCTTAGCGCTCCGAATGTCCAGTTTCATTTTCTACAGAAAGAGTGTTCAGATCTGCTCAATCAAAAGTATGGTTTAACTCTGTTAGCTGAATGCACAGATCAGAAAAAAGTTTCACCGAATGATTCTGTGTAGTTTATATTTGAAGACATTCCTTTTTCCACTGTTACCCTCTTAGCGCTCCGAATCTCCACTTGCATTTTCTACAAAAAGAGTGTTTCATAACTGCTCAATCAAAAATATGTTTTATATCTGTTAACTGAATTTACAGATCAGAAATAAGTTTCACAGAATGCATCTGTGTAGTTTTTATTTGAAGATATTCTTTTTCCCAATGTAGGCCTCTTAGCGCTTAGCATGTCCAATTGCAGTTACTACAGAAAGAGTGTTTCAGAACGGCTCAACCAAAAGTAAGGTTCAACTCTTTTAGTTGAATGCACAGAACAGAAAGAATTTTCACAGAATGCTACTGTGTAGTTTATATTTGAATATATTCCTTTTTCCACTATTACCCTCTTAGCGCTCCGAATGTCCACTTGCATTTTCTACAGAAAGAGTGTTCAGAACTGCGCAATCAAAAGTATGGTTTAACTCTGTTAGCTTAATGAACATATCAGAAATAAGTTTCACACAATGCTTCTGTGTAGTTTTTATTTGAAGATATTATTTTTCCTAATAGAGGCCTCTTATCGCTCAGAATGTCCAATTGCAGTTTCTACAGAAAGAGTGTTTCAGAAAGGCTCAATCAAAAGTAAGGTTCAACTCTGTTAGTTGAATGCACAGAACAGAAAGAAGTTTCATACAATGCTTCTGTGTAGTTTATATTTGAACATATTCTTTTTTCCACTATTACCCACTTAGCGCTACGAATGTCCAGTTGCATTTTCTACAGACAGAGTGTTTCAAAACTGCTCAATCAAAAGTATGGTTTAACTCTGTTAGCTGAATGCTCAGATCAGAAAGAAGTTTCACAGAATGCTTCTGTGTAGTTTATATTTGAATATATTCCTTTTTCCACTACTACTCTCTTAGCGCTCCAAATGTCCAGTTGCATTTTCTACAGAAAGAGTGTTCAGATCTGCTCAATCAAAAGTATGGTTTAACTCTGTTAGCTGAATGCACAGATCAGAAAGAAGTTTCACAGAATGATTCTGTGTAGTTTATATTTGGAGACATTCCTTTTTCCACTATTACCCTCTTAGCGCTCCGAATCTCCACTTGCATTTTCTACAGAAAGACTGTTACAGAACGGCTCAATCAAAACTAAGGTTCAACTCTTTTAGTTGAACAAACAGAACAGAAAGAAGTTTCACACAATTCTTCTGTGTAGTTTTTATTTTTAGACATTCTTTTTCCCAATATAGGCCTCTTAGCGCTTAGCATGTCCAATTGCAGTTTCTACAGAAAGAGTGTTTCAGAACGGCTCAATCAAAAGTAAGGTTCAACTCTGTTAGTTGAATGCACAGAACAGAAAGAAGTTTCATACAATGCTTCTGTGTAGTTTATATATGAACATATTCTTTTTTCCACTATTACCCACTTAGCGCTACGAATGTCCAGTTGCATTTTCTACAGACAGAGTGTTTCAAAACTGCTCAATCAAAAGTATGGTTTAACTCTGTTAGCTGAATGCTCAGATCAGAAAGAAGTTTCACAGAATGCTTCTGTGTAGTTTATATTTGAATATATTCCTTTTTCCACTACTACGCTCTTAGCGCTCCAAATGTCCAGTTGCATTTTCAACAGAAAGAGTGTTCAGATCTGCTCAATCAAAAGTATGGTTTAACTCCGTTAGCTGAATGCACAGATCAGAAAGAAGTTTCACCGAATGATTCTGTGTAGTTTATATTTGAAGACATTCCTTTTTCCACTATTACCCTCTTAGCGCTCCGAATCTCCACTTGCATTTTCTACAAAAAGAGTGTTTCATAACTGCTCAATCAAAAATATGTTTTATCTCTGTTAACTGAATTTACAGATCAGAAATAAGTTTCACAGAATGCATCTGTGTAGTTTTTATTTGAAGATATTCTTTTTCCCAATGTAGGCCTCTTAGCGCTTAGCATGTCCAATTGCAGTTACTACAGAAAGAGTGTTTCAGAATGGCTCAATCAAAAGTAAGGTTCAACTCTTTTAGTTGAATGCACAGAACAGAAAGAAGTTTCACAGAATGCTTCTGTGTAGTTTATATTTGAATATATTCCTTTTTCCACTACTACTCTCTTAGCGCTCCAAATGTCCAGTTGCATTTTCTACAGAAAGAGTGTTCAGATCTGCTCAATCAAAAGTATGGTTTAACTCTGTTAGCTGAATGCACAGATCAGAAAGAAGTTTCACAGAATGATTCTGTGTAGTTTATATTTGGAGACATTCCTTTTTCCACTATTACCCTCTTAGCGCTCCGAATCTCCACTTGCATTTTCTACAGAAAGACTGTTACAGAACGGCTCAATCAAAACTAAGGTTCAACTCTTTTAGTTGAACAAACAGAACAGAAAGAAGTTTCACACAATTCTTCTGTGTAGTTTTTATTTTTAGACATTCTTTTTCCCAATATAGGCCTCTTAGCGCTTAGCATGTCCAATTGCAGTTTCTACAGAAAGAGTGTTTCAGAACGGCTCAATCAAAAGTAAGGTTCAACTCTGTTAGTTGAATGCACAGAACAGAAAGAAGTTTCATACAATGCTTCTGTGTAGTTTATATATGAACATATTCTTTTTTCCACTATTACCCACTTAGCGCTACGAATGTCCAGTTGCATTTTCTACAGACAGAGTGTTTCAAAACTGCTCAATCAAAAGTATGGTTTAACTCTGTTAGCTGAATGCTCAGATCAGAAAGAAGTTTCACAGAATGCTTCAGTGTAGTTTATATTTGAATATATTCCTTTTTCCACTACTACGCTCTTAGCGCTCCAAATGTCCAGTTGCATTTTCAACAGAAAGAGTGTTCAGATCTGCTCAATCAAAAGTATGGTTTAACTCCGTTAGCTGAATGCACAGATCAGAAAGAAGTTTCACCGAATGATTCTGTGTAGTTTATATTTGAAGACATTCCTTTTTCCACTATTACCCTCTTAGCGCTCCGAATCTCCACTTGCATTTTCTACAAAAAGAGTGTTTCATAACTGCTCAATCAAAAATATGTTTTATCTCTGTTAACTGAATTTACAGATCAGAAATAAGTTTCACAGAATGCATCTGTGTAGTTTTTATTTGAAGATATTCTTTTTCCCAATGTAGGCCTCTTAGCGCTTAGCATGTCCAATTGCAGTTACTACAGAAAGAGTGTTTCAGAATGGCTCAATCAAAAGTAAGGTTCAACTCTTTTAGTTGAATGCACAGAACAGAAAGAATTTTCACAGAATGCTACTGTGTAGTTTATATTTGAATATATTCCTTTTTCCACTATTACCCTCTTAGCGCTCCGAATGTCCACTTGCATTTTCTACAGAAAGAGTGTTCAGAACTGCGCAATCAAAAGTATGGTTTAACTCTGTTAGCTTAATGAACATATCAGAAATAAGTTTCACACAATGCTTCTGTGTAGTTTTTATTTGAAGATATTATTTATCCCAATAGAGGCCTCTTATCGCTCAGAATGTCCAATTGCAGTTTCTACAGAAAGAGTGTTTCAGAAAGGCTCAATCAAAAGTAAGGTTCAACTCTGTTAGTTGAATGCACAGAACAGAAAGTAGTTTCATACAATGCTTCTGTGTAGTTTATATTTGAACATATTCTTTTTTCCACTATTACCCACTTAGCGCTACGAATGTCCAGTTGCATTTTCTACAGACAGAGAGTTTCAAAACTGCTCAATCAAAAGTATGGTTTAACTCTGTTAGCTGAATGCTCAGATCAGAAAGAAGTTTCACAGAATGCTTCTGTGTAGTTTATATTTGAATATATTCCTTTTTCCACTTCTACTCTCTTAGCGCTCCAAATGTCCAGTTGCATTTTCTACAGAAAGAGTGTTCAGATCTGCTCAATCAAAAGTATGGTTTAACTCTGTTAGCTGAATGCACAGATCAGAAAGAAGTTTCACAGAATGATTCTGTGTAGTTTATATTTGGAGACATTCCTTTTTCCACTATTACCCTCTTAGAGCTCCGATTCTCCACTTGCATTTTCTACAGAAAGAGTGTTTCAGAACGGCTCAATCAAAACTAAGGTTCAACTCTTTTAGTTGAACAAACAGAACAGAAAGAAGTTTCACACAATTCTTCTGTGTAGTTTTTATTTGTAGACATTCTTTTTCCCAATATAGGCCTCTTAGCGCTCAGAATGTCCAATTGCAGTTTCTACAGAAAGAGTGTTTCAGAACGGCTCAATCAAAAGTAAGGTTCAACTCTTTTAGTTGAATGCACAGAACAGAAAGAAGTTTCATACAATGCTTCTGTGTAGTTTATATTTGAACATATTCTTTTTTCCACTATTACCCACTTAGCGCTACGAATGTCCACTTGCATTTTCTACAGACAGAGTGTTTCAAAACTGCTCAATCAAAAGTACGGTTTAACTCTCTTAGCTGAATGCTCAGATCAGAAAGAAGTTTCACAGAATGCTTCTGTGTAGTTTATATTTGAATATATTCCTTTTTCCACTACTACGCTCTTAGCGCTCCAAATGTCCAGTTGCATTTTCTACAGAAAGAGTGTTCAGATCTGCTCAATCAAAAGTATGGTTTAACTCTGTTAGCTGAATGCACAGATCAGAAAGAAGTTTCACCGAATGATTCTGTGTAGTTTATATTTGAAGACATTCCTTTTTCCACTGTTACCCTCTTAGCGCTCCGAATCTCCACTTGCATTTTCTACAAAAAGAGTGTTTCATAACTGCTCAATCAAAAATATGTTTTATATCTGTTAACTGAATTTACAGATCAGAAATAAGTTTCACAGAATGCATCTGTGTAGTTTTTATTTGAAGATATTCTTTTTCCCAATGTAGGCCTCTTAGCGCTTAGCATGTCCAATTGCAGTTACTACAGAAACAGTGTTTCAGAACGGCTCAATCAAAAGTAAGGTTCAACTCTTTTAGTTGAATGCACAGAACAGAAAGAATTTTCACAGAATGCTACTGTGTAGTTTATATTTGAATATATTCCTTTTTCCACTATTACCCTCTTAGCGCTCCGTATGTCCACTTGCATTTTCTACAGAAAGAGTGTTCAGAACTGCGCAATCAAAAGTATGGTTTAACTCTGTTAGCTTAATGAACATATCAGAAATAAGTTTCACACAATGCTTCTGTGTAGTTTTTATTTGAAGATATTATTTTTCCCAATAGAGGCCTCTTATCGCTCAGAATGTCCAATTGCAGTTTCTACAGAAAGAGTGTTTCAGAAAGGCTCAATCAAAAGTAAGGTTCAACTCTGTTAGTTGAATGCACAGAACAGAAAGAAGTTTCATACAATGCTTCTGTGTAGTTTATATTTGAACATATTCCTTTTTCCACTATTACCCACTTAGCGCTACGAATGTCCACTTGCATTTTCTACAGACAGAGTGTTTCAAAACTGCTCAATCAAAAGTATGGTTTAACTCTGTTAGCTGAATGCTCAGATCAGAAAGAAGTTTCACAGAATGCTTCTGTGTAGTTTATATTTGAATATATTCCTTTTTCCACTACTACGCTCTTAGCGCTCCAAATGTCCAGTTGCATTTTCTACAGAAAGAGTGTTCAGATCTGCTCAATCAAAAGTATGGTTTAACTCTGTTAGCTGAATGCACAGATCAGAAAGAAGTTTCACCGAATGATTCTGTGTAGTTTATATTTGAAGACATTCCTTTTTCCACTGTTACCCTCTTAGCGCTCCGAATCTCCACTTGCATTTTCTACAAAAAGAGTGTTTCATAACTGCTCAATCAAAAATATGTTTTATATCTGTTAACTGAATTTACAGATCAGAAATAAGTTTCACAGAATGCATCTGTGTAGTTTTTATTTGAAGATATTCTTTTTCCCAATGTAGGCCTCTTAGCGCTTAGCATGTCCAATTGCAGTTACTACAGAAAGAGTGTTTCAGAACGGCTCAATCAAAAGTAAGGTTCAACTCTTTTAGTTGAATGCACAGAACAGAAAGAATTTTCACAGAATGCTACTGTGTAGTTTATATTTGAATATATTCCTTTTTCCACTATTACCCTCTTAGCGCTCCGAAAGTCCACTTGCATTTTCTACAGAAAGAGTGTTCAGAACTGCGCAATCAAAAGTATGGTTTAACTCTGTTAGCTTAATGAACATATCAGAAATAAGTTTCACACAAGGCTTCTGTGTAGTTTTTATTTGAAGATATTATTTTTCCTAATAGAGGCCTCTTATCGCTCAGAATGTCCAATTGCAGTTTCTACAGAAAGAGTGTTTCAGAAAGGCTCAATCAAAAGTAAGGTTCAACTCTGTTAGTTGAATGCACAGAACAGAAAGAAGTTTCATACAATGCTTCTGTGTAGTTTATATTTGAACATATTCTTTTTTCCACTATTACCCACTTAGCGCTACGAATGTCCAGTTGCATTTTCTACAGACAGAGTGTTTCAAAACTGCTCAATCAAAAGTATGGTTTAACTCTGTTAGCTGAATGCTCAGATCAGAAAGAAGTTTCACAGAATGCTTCTGTGTAGTTTATATTTGAATATATTCCTTTTTCCACTACTACTCTCTTAGCGCTCCAAATGTCCAGTTGCATTTTCTACAGAAAGAGTGTTCAGATCTGCTCAATCAAAAGTATGGTTTAACTCTGTTAGCTGAATGCACAGATCAGAAAGAAGTTTCACAGAATGATTCTGTGTAGTTTATATTTGGAGACATTCCTTTTTCCACTATTACCCTCTTAGCGCTCCGAATCTCCACTTGCATTTTCTACAGAAAGACTGTTACAGAACGGCTCAATCAAAACTAAGGTTCAACTCTTTTAGTTGAACAAACAGAAAAGAAAGAAGTTTCACACAATTCTTCTGTGTAGTTTTTATTTTTAGACATTCTTTTTCCCAATATAGGCCTCTTAGCGCTTAGCATGTCCAATTGCAGTTTCTACAGAAAGAGTGTTTCAGAACGGCTCAATCAAAAGTAAGGTTCAACTCTGTTAGTTGAATGCACAGAACAGAAAGAAGTTTCATACAATGCTTCTGTGTAGTTTATATATGAACATATTCTTTTTTCCACTATTACCCACTTAGCGCTACGAATGTCCAGTTGCATTTTCTACAGACAGAGTGTTTCAAAACTGCTCAATCAAAAGTATGGTTTAACTCTGTTAGCTGAATGCTCAGATCAGAAAGAAGTTTCACAGAATGCTTCTGTGTAGTTTATATTTGAATATATTCCTTTTTCCACTACTACGCTCTTAGCGCTCCAAATGTCCAGTTGCATTTTCAACAGAAAGAGTGTTCAGATCTGCTCAATCAAAAGTATGGTTTAACTCCGTTAGCTGAATGCACAGATCAGAAAGAAGTTTCACCGAATGATTCTGTGTAGTTTATATTTGAAGACATTCCTTTTTCCACTATTACCCTCTTAGCGCTCCGAATCTCCACTTGCATTTTCTACAAAAAGAGTGTTTCATAACTGCTCAATCAAAAATATGTTTTATCTCTGTTAACTGAATTTACAGATCAGAAATAAGTTTCACAGAATGCATCTGTGTAGTTTTTATTTGAAGATATTCTTTTTCCCAATGTAGGCCTCTTAGCGCTTAGCATGTCCAATTGCAGTTACTACAGAAAGAGTGTTTCAGAATGGCTCAATCAAAAGTAAGGTTCAACTCTTTTAGTTGAATGCACAGAACAGAAAGAATTTTCACAGAATGCTACTGTGTAGTTTATATTTGAATATATTCCTTTTTCCACTATTACCCTCTTAGCGCTCCGAATGTCCACTTGCATTTTCTACAGAAAGAGTGTTCAGAACTGCGCAATCAAAAGTATGGTTTAACTCTGTTAGCTTAATGAACATATCAGAAATAAGTTTCACACAATGCTTCTGTGTAGTTTTTATTTGAAGATATTATTTATCCCAATAGAGGCCTCTTATCGCTCAGAATGTCCAATTGCAGTTTCTACAGAAAGAGTGTTTCAGAAAGGCTCAATCAAAAGTAAGGTTCAACTCTGTTAGTTGAATGCACAGAACAGAAAGAAGTTTCATACAATGCTTCTGTGTAGTTTATATTTGAACATATTCTTTTTTCCACTATTACCCACTTAGCGCTACGAATGTCCAGTTGCATTTTCTACAGACAGAGTGTTTCAAAACTGCTCAATCAAAAGTATGGTTTAACTCTGTTAGCTGAATGCTCAGATCAGAAAGAAGTTTCACAGAATGCTTCTGTGTAGTTTATATTTGAATATATTCCTTTTTCCACTACTACTCTCTTAGCGCTCCAAATGTCCAGTTGCATTTTCTACAGAAAGAGTGTTCAGATCTGCTCAATCAAAAGTATGGTTTAACTCTGTTAGCTGAATGCACAGATCAGAAAGAAGTTTCACAGAATGATTCTGTGTAGTTTATATTTGGAGACATTCCTTTTTCCACTATTACCCTCTTAGCGCTCCGAATCTCCACTTGCATTTTCTACAGAAAGACTGTTACAGAACGGCTCAATCAAAACTAAGGTTCAACTCTTTTAGTTGAACAAACAGAACGGAAAGAAGTTTCACACAATTCTTCTGTGTAGTTTTTATTTGTAGACATTCTTTTTCCCAATATAGGCCTCTTAGCGCTTAGCATGTCCAATTGCAGTTTCTACAGAAAGAGTGTTTCAGAACGGCTCAATCAAAAGTAAGGTTCAACTCTGTTAGTTGAATGCACAGAACAGAAAGAAGTTTCATACAATGCTTCTGTGTAGTTTATATTTGAACATATTCTTTTTTCCACTATTACCCACTTAGCGCTACGAATGTCCAGTTGCATTTTCTACAGACAGAGTGTTTCAAAACTGCTCAATCCAAAGTATGGTTTAACTCTGTTAGCTGAATGCTCAGATCAGAAAGAAGTTTCACAGAATGCTTCTGTGTAGTTTATATTTGAATATATTCCTTTTTCCACTACTACGCTCTTAGCGCTCCAAATGTCCAGTTGCATTTTCAACAGAAAGAGTGTTCAGATCTGCTCAATCAAAAGTATGGTTTAAATCTGTTAGCTGAATGCACAGATCAGAAAGAAGTTTCACCGAATGATTCTGTGTAGTTTATATTTGAAGACATTCCTTTTTCCACTATTACCCTCTTAGCGCTCCGAATCTCCACTTGCATTTTCTACAAAAAGAGTGTTTCATAACTGCTCAATCAAAAATATGTTTTATCTCTGTTAACTGAATTTACAGATCAGAAATAAGTTTCACAGAATGCATCTGTGTAGTTTTTATTTGAAGATATTCTTTTTCCCAATGTAGGCCTCTTAGCGCTTAGCCGGTCCAATTGCAGTTCCTACAGAAAGAGTGTTTCAGAACGGCTCAATCAAAAGTAAGGTTCAACTCTGTTAGTTGAATGCACAGAACAGAAAGAATTTTCACAGAATGCTACTGTGTAGTTTATATTTGAATATATTCCTTTTTCCAATATTACCCTCTTAGCGCTCTGAATGTCCACTTGCATTTTCTACAGAAGGAGTGTTCACAAATGCGCAATCAAAAGTATGGATTAACTCTGTTAGCTTAATGAACATATCAGAAATAAGTTTCACACAATGCTTCTGTGTAGTTTTTATTTGAAGATATTATTTTTCCCAATAGAGGCCTCTTAGCGCTCAGAATGTCCAATTGCAGTTTCTACAGAAAGAGTGTTTCAGAAAGGCTCAATCAAAAGTAAGGTTCAACTCTGTTAGTTGAATGCACAGAACAGAAAGAAGTTTCATACAATGCTTCTGTGTAGTTTATATTTGAACATATTTTTTTTCCACTATTACCCACTTAGCGCTACGAATGTCCAGTTGCATTTTCTACAGACAGAGTGTTTCAAAACTGCTCAATCAAAAGTATGGTTTAACTCTGTTAGCTGAATGCTCAGATCAGAAAGAAGTTTCACAGAATGCTTCTGTGAAGTTTATATTTGAATATATTCCTTTTTCCACTACTACTCTCTTAGCGCTCCAAATGTCCAGTTGCATTTTCTACAGAAAGAGTGTTCAGATCTGCTCAATCAAAAGTATGGTTTAACTCTGTTAGCTGAATGCACAGATCAGAAAGAATTTTCACAGAATGATTCTGTGTAGTTTATATTTGGAGACATTCCTTTTTCCACTATTACCCTCTTAGCGCTCCGAATCTCCACTTGCATTTTCTACAGAAAGAGTGTTTCAGAATGGCTCAATCAAAACTAAGGTTCAACTCTTTTAGTTGAACAAACAGAACAGAAAGAAGTTTCACACAATTCTTCTGTGTAGTTTTTATTTGTAGACATTCTTTTTCCCAATATAGGCCTCTTAGCGCTCAGAATGTCCAATTGCAGTTTCTACAGAAAGAGTGTTTCAGAACGGCTCAATCAAAAGTAAGGTTCAACTCTGTTAGTTGAATGCACAGAACAGAAAGAAGTTTCATACAATGCTTCTGTGTAGTTTATATTTGAACATATTCTTTTTTCCACTATTACCCACTTAGCGCTACGAATGTCCAGTTGCATTTTCTACAGACAGAGTGTTTCAAAACTGCTCAATCAAAAGTATGGTTTAACTCTGTTAGCTGAATGCTCAGATCAGAAAGAAGTTTCACAGAATGCTTCTGTGTAGTTTATATTTGAATATATTCCTTTTTCCACTACTACGCTCTTAGCGCTCCAAATGTCCAGTTGCATTTTCAACAGAAAGAGTGTTCAGATCTGCTCAATCAAAAGTATGGTTTAAATCTGTTAGCTGAATTCACAGATCTGAAAGAAGTTTCACCGAATGATTCTGTGTCGTTTATATTTGAAGACATTCCTTTTTCCACTATTACCCTCTTAGCGCTCCGAATCTCCACTTGCATTTTCTACAAAAAGAGTGTTTCATAACTGCTCAATCAAAAATATGTTTTATCTCTGTTAACTGAATTTACAGATCAGAAATAACTTTCACAGAATGCATCTGTGTAGTTTTTATTTGAAGATATTCTTTTTCCCAATGTAGGCCTCTTAGCGCTTAGCCGGTCCAATTGCAGTTTCTACAGAAAGAGTGTTTCAGAACGGCTCAATCAAAAGTAAGGTTCAACTCTGTTAGTTGAATGCACAGAACAGAAAGAATTTTCACAGAATGCTACTGTGTAGTTTATATTTGAATATATTCCTTTTTCCACTATTACCCTCTTAGCGCTCTGAATGTCCACTTGCATTTTCTACAGAAGGAGTGTTCAGAAATGCGCAATCAAAAGTATGGATTAACTCTGTTAGCTTAATGAACATATCAGAAATAAGTTTCACACAATGCTTCTGTGTAGTTTTTATTTGAAGATATTATTTTTCCCAATAGAGGCCTCTTAGCGCTCAGAATGTCCAATTGCAGTTTCTACAGAAAGAGTGTTTCAGAAAGGCTCAATCAAAAGTAAGGTTCAACTCTGTTAGTTGAATGCACAGAACAGAAAGAAGTTTCATACAATGCTTCTGTGTAGTTTATATTTGAACATATTCTTTTTTCCACTATTACCCACTTAGCGCTACGAATGTCCAGTTGCATTTTCTACAGACAGAGTGTTTCAAAACTGCTCAATCAAAAGTATGGTTTAACTCTGTTAGCTGAATGCTCAGATCAGAAAGAAGTTTCACAGAATGCTTCTGTGAAGTTTATATTTGAATATATTCCTTTTTCCACTACTACTCTCTTAGGGCTCCAAATGTCCAGTTGCATTTTCTACAGAAAGAGTGTTCAGATCTGCTCAATCAAAAGTATGGTTTAACTCTGTTAGCTGAATGCACAGATCAGAAAGAAGTTTCACAGAATGATTCTGTGTAGTTTATATTTGGAGACATTCCTTTTTCCACTATTACCCTCTTAGCGCTCCGAATCTCCACTTGCATTTTCTACAGAAAGAGTGTTTCAGAACGGCTCAATCAAAACTAAGGTTCAACTCTTTTAGTTGAACAAACAGAACAGAAAGAAGTTTCACACAATTCTTCTGTGTAGTTTTTATTTGTAGACATTCTTTTTCCCAATATAGGCCTCTTAGCGCTCAGAATGTCCAATTGCAGTTTCTACAGAAAGAGTGTTTCAGAACGGCTCAATCAAAAGTAAGGTTCAACTCTGTTAGTTGAATGCACAGAACAGAAAGAAGTTTCATACCATGCTTCTGTGTAGTTTATATTTGAACATATTATTTTTTCCACTATTACCCACTTAACGCTACGAATGTCCAGTTGCATTTTCTACAGACAGAGTGTTTCAAAAGTGTTCAATCAAAAGTATGGTTTAACTCTGTTAGCTGAATGCTCAGATCAGAAAGAAGTTTCACAGAATGCTTCTGTGTAGTTTATATTTGAATATATTCCTTTTTCCACTACTACGCTCTTACCGCTCCAAATGTCCAGTTGCATTTTCAACAGAAAGAGTGTTCAGATCTGCTCAATCAAAAGTATGGTTTAACTCTGTTAGCTGAATGCACAGATCAGAAAGAAGTTTCACCGAATGATTCTGTGTAGTTTATATTTGAAGACATTCCTTTTTCCACTATTACCCTCTTAGCGCTCCGAATCTCCACTTGCATTTTCTACAAAAAGAGTGTTTCATAACTGCTCAATCAAAAATATGTTTTATCTCTGTTAACTGAATTTACAGATCCGAAATAAGTTTCACAGAGTGCATCTGTGTAGTTTTTATTTGAAGATATTCTTTTTCCCAATGTAGGCCTCTTAGCGCTTAGCATGTCCAATTGCAGTTTCTACAGAAAGAGTGTTTCAGAACGGCTCAATCAAAAGTAAGGTTCAACTCTGTTAGTTGAATGCACAGAACAGAAAGAATTTTCACAGAATGCTACTGTGTAGTTTATATTTGAATATATTCCTTTTTCCACTATTACCCTCTTAGCGCTCCGAATGTCCACTTGCATTTTCTACAGAAAGAGTGTTCAGAACTGCGCAATCAAAAGTATGGTTTAACTCTGTTAGCTTAATGAACATATCAGAAATAAGTTTCACACAATGCTTCTGTGTAGTTTTTATTTGAAGATATTATTTTTCCCAATAGAGGCCTCTTAGCGCTCAGAATGTCCAATTGCAGATTCTACAGAAAGAGTGTTTCAGAAAGGCTCAATCAAAAGTAAGGTTCAACTCTGTTAGTTGAATGCACAGAACAGAAAGAAGTTTCATACAATGCTTCTGTGTAGTTTATATTTGAACATATTCTTTTTTCCACTATTACCCACTTAGCGCTACGAATGTCCGGTTGCATTTTCTACAGACAGAGTGTTTCAAAACTGCTCAATCAAAAGTATGGTTTAACTCTGTTAGCTGAATGTTCAGATCAGAGAGAAGTTTCACAGAATGCTTCTGTGTAGTTTATATTTGAATATATTACTTTTTCCACTACTACGCTCTTAGCGCTCCAAATGTCCAGTTGCATTTTCTACAGAAAGAGTGTTCAGATCTGCTCAATCAAAAGTATGGTTTAACTCTGTTAGCTGAATGCACAGATCAGAAAGAAGTTTCACAGAATGATTCTGTGTAGTTTATATTTGGAGACATTCCTTTTTCCACTATTACCCTCTTAGCGCTCCGAATCTCCACTTGCATTTTCTACAGAAAGAGTGTTTCAGAACGACTCAATCAAAACTAAGGTTCAACTCTTTTAGTTGAACAAACAGAACAGAAAGAAGTTTCACACAATTCTTCTGTGTAGTTTTTATTTGTAGACATTCTTTTTCCCAATATAGGCCTCTTAGCGCTCAGAATGTCCAATTGCAGTTTCTACAGAAAGAGTGTTTCAGAACGGCTCAATCAAAAGTAAGGTTCAACTCTGTTAGTTGAATGCACAGAACAGAAAGAAGTTTCATACAATGCTTCTGTGTAGTTTATATTTGAACATATTCTCTTTTCCACTATTACCCACTTAGCGCTACGAATGTCCAGTTGCATTTTCTACAGACAGAGTGTTTCAAAACTGCTCAATCAAAAGTATGGTTTAACTCAGTTAGCTGTATGCTCAGATCAGAAAGAAGTTTCACAGAATGCTTCTGTGTAGTTTATATTTGAATATATTCCTTTTTCCACTACTACGCTCTTAGCGCTCCAAATGTCCAGTTGCATTTTCTACAGAAAGATAGTTCAGATCTGCTCAATCAAAAGTATGGTTTAACTCTGTTAGCTGAATGCACAGATCAGAAATATGTTTCACCGAATGATTCTGTGTAGTTTATATTTGAAGACATACCTTTTTCCACTATTACCCCCTTAGCGCTCCGAATCTCCACTTGTATTTTCTACAAAAAGAGTGTTTCATAACTGCTCAATGAAAAATATGTTTTATCTCTGTTAACTGAATTTACAGATCAGAAATAAGTTGCACAGAATGCATCTGTGTAGTTTTTATTTGAAGATATTTTTTTCCCAATGTAGGCCTCTTAGCGCTTAGCATGTCCAATTGCAGTTTCTACAGAGAGTGTTTCAGAACGGCTCAATCAAAAGTAAGGTTCAACTCTGTTAGTTGAATGCACAGAACAGAAAGAATTTTCACAGAATGCTTCTGTGTAGTTTATATTTGAATATATCCCTTTTTCCACTATTACCCTCTTAGCGCTCCGAATGTCCACTTGCATTTTCTACAGAAAGAGTGTTCAGAACTGCACAATCAAAAGTATGGTTTAACTCTGTTAGCTTAATGAACATATCAGAAATAAGTTTCACACAATGCTTCTGTGTAGTTTTTATTTGAAGATATTATTTTTCCCAATAGAGGCCTCTTAGCGCTCCGAATGTCCAATTGCAGATTCTACAGAAAGAGTGTTTCAGAATGGCTCAATCAAAAGTAAGGTTCAACTCTGTTAGTTGAATGCACAGAACAGAAAGGAGTTTCATACAATGCTTCTGTGTAGTTTATATTTGAACATATTCTTTTTTCCACTATTACCCACTTAGCGCTACGAATGTCCAGTTGCATTTTCTACAGACAGAGTGTTTCAAAACTGCTCAATCAAAAGTATGGTTTAACTCTGTTAGCTGAATGCTCAGATCAGAAAGAAGTTTCACAGAATGCTTCTGTGTAGTTTATATTTGAATATATTCCTTTTTCCACTACTACTCTCTTAGCGCTCCAAATGTCCAGTTGCATTTTCTACAGAAAGAGTGTTCAGATCTGCTCAATCAAAAGTATGGTTTAACTCTGTTAGCTGAATGCACAGATCAGAAAGAAGTTTCACAGAATGATTCTGTGTAGTTTATATTTGGAGACATTCCTTTTTCCACTATTACCCTCTTAGCGCTCCGAATCTCCACTTGCATTTTCTACAGAAAGAGTGTTTCAGAACGGCTCAATCAAAACTAAGGTTCAACTCTTTTAGTTGAACAAACAGAACAGAAAGAAGTTTCACACAATTCTTCTGTGTAGTTTTTATTTGTAGACATTCTTTTTCCCAATATAGGCCTCTTAGCGCTCAGAATGTCCAATTGCAGTTTCTACAGAAAGAGTGTTTCAGAACGGCTCAATCAAAAGTAAGGTTCCATTCTGTTAGTTGAATGCACAGAACAGAAAGAATTTTCACAGAATGCTACTGTGTAGTTTATATTTGAATACATTCCTTTTTCCACTATTACCCTCTTAGCGCTCCGAATGTCCACTTGCATTTTCTACAGAAAGAGTGTTCAGAACTGCGCAATCAAAAGTATGGTTTAACTCTGTTAGCTTAATGAACATATCAGAAATAAGTTTCACACAATGCTTCTGTGTAGTTTTTATTTGAAGATATTATTTTTCCCAATAGAGGCCTCTTAGCGCTCAGAATGTCCAATTGCAGTTTCTACAGAAAGAGTGTTTCAGAACGGCTCAATCAAAAGTAAGGTTCAACTCTGTTAGTTGAATGCACAGAACAGAAAGAAGTTTCATACAATGCTTCTGTGTAGTTTATATTTGAACATATTATTTTTTCCACTATTACCCACTTAGCGCTACGAATGTCCAGTTGCATTTTCTACAGACAGAGTGTTTCAAAACTGCTCAATCAAAAGTATGGTTTAACTCTGTTAGCTGAATGCTCAGATCAGAAAGAAGTTTCACAGAATGCTTCTGTGTAGTTTATATTTGAATATATTCCTTTTTCCACTACTACGCTCTTAGCGCTCCAAATGTCCGGTTGCATTTTCTACAGAAAGAGTGTTCAGATCTGCTCAATCAAAAGTATGGTTTAACTCTGTTAGCTGAATGCACAGATCAGAAAGAAGTTTCACCGAATGATTCTGTGTAGTTTATATTTGGAGACATTCCTTTTTCCACTATTACCCTCTTAGTGCTCGGAATCTCCACTTGCATTTTCTACAGAAAGAGTGTTTCAGAACGGCTCAATCAAAACTAAGGTTCAACTCTTTTAGTTGAACAAACAGAACAGAAAGAAGTTTCACACAATTCTTCTGTGTAGTTTTTATTTGTAGACATTCTTTTTCCCAATATAGGCCTCTTAGCTCTCAGAATGTCCAATTGCAGTTTCTACAGAAAGAGTGTTTCAGAACGGCTCAATCAAAAGTAAGGTTCAACTCTGTTAGTTGAATGAACAGAACAGAAAGAAGTTTCATACAATGCTTCTGTGTAGTTTATATTTGAACATATTCTTTTTTCCACTATTACCCACTTAGCGCTACGAATGTCCAGTTGCATTTTCTACAGACAGAGTGTTTCAAAACTGCTCAATCAAAAGTATGGTTTAACTCTGTTAGCTGAATGCTCAGATGAGAAAGAAGTTTCACAGAATGCATCTGTGTAGTTTATATTTGAATATATTCCTTTTTCCACTACTACGCTCTTAGCGCTCCAAATGTCCAGTTGCATTTTCAACAGAAAGACTGTTCAGATCTGCTCAATCAAAAGTATGGTTTAACTCTGTTAGCTGAATGCACAGATTAGAAAGAAGTTTCACCGAATGATTCTGTGCAGTTTATATTTGAAGACATTCCTTTTTCCACTATTACCCTCTTAGCGCTCCGAATCTCCACTTGCATGTTCTACAAAAAGAGTGTTTCATAACTGCTCAATCAAAAATATGTTTTATCTCTGTTAACTGAATTTACAGATCAGAAATAAGTTTCACAGAATGTATCTGTGTAGTTTTTATTTGAAGATATTCTTTTTCCCAATGTAGGCCTCTTAGCGCTTAGCATGACCAATTGCAGTTTCTACAGAAACAGTGTTTCAGAACGGCTCAATCAAAAGTAAGGTTCAACTCTGTTAGTTGAATGCACAGAACAGAAAGAATTTTCACAGAATGCTACTGTGTAGTTTATATTTGAATATATCCCTTTTTCCACTATTACCCTCTTAGCGCTCCGAATGTCCACTTGCATTTTCTACAGAAAGAGTGTTCAGAACTGCGCAATCAAAAGTATGGTTTAACTCTGTTAGCTTAATGAACATATCAGAAATAAGTTTCACACAATGCTTCTGTGTAGTTTTTATTTGAAGATATTATTTTTCCCAATAGAGGCCTCTTAGCGCTCAGAATGTCCAATTGCAGTTTCCACAGAAAGAGTGTTTCAGAAAGGCTCAATCAAAAGTAAGGTTCAACTCTGTTAGTTGAATGCACAGAACAGAAAGAAGTTTCATACAATGCTTCTGTGTAGTTTATATTTGAACATATTCTTTTTTCCACTATTACCCACTTAGCGCTACGAATGTCCAGTTGCATTTTCTACAGACAGAGTGTTTCAAAACTGCTCAATCAAAAGTATGGTTTAACTCTGTTAGCTGAATGCTCAGATCAGAAAGAAGTTTCACAGAATGCTTCTGTGTAGTTTATATTTGAATATATTCCTTTTTCCACTACTACTCTCTTAGCGCTCCAAATCTCCAGTTGCATTTTCTACAGAAAGAGTGTTCAGATCTACTCAATCAAAAGTATGGTTTAACTCTGTTAGCTGAATGCACAGATCAGAAAGAAGTTTCACAGAATGATTCTGTGTAGTTTATATTTGGAGACATTCCTTTTTCCACTATTACCCTCTTAGCGCTCGGAATCTCCACTTGCATTTTCTACAGAAAGAGTGTTTCAGAACGGCTCAATCAAAACTAAGGTTCAACTCTTTTAGTTGAACAAACAGAACAGAAAGAAGTTTCACACAATTCTTCTGTGTAGTTTTTATTTGTAGACATTCTTTTTCCCAATATAGGCCTCTTAGCGCTCAGAATGTCCAATTGCAGTTTCTACAGAAAGAGTGTTTCAGAACGGCTCAATCAAAAGTAAGGTTCAACTCTGTTAGTTGAATCCACAGAACAGAAAGAAGTTTCATACAATGCTTCTGTGTAGTTTATATTTGAACATATTCTTTTTTCCACTATTACCCACTTAGCGCTACGAATGTCCAGTTGCATTTTCTACAGACAGAGTGTTTCAAAACTGCTAAATCAAAAGTATGGTTTAACTCTGTTAGCTGAATGCTCAGTTCAGAAAGAAGTTTCACAGAATGCTTCTGTGTAGTTTATATTTGAATATATTCCTTTTTCCACTACTACTCTCTTAGCGCTCCAAATGTCCAGTTGCATTATCTACAGAAAGAGTGTTCAGATCTGCTCAATCAAAAGTATGGTTTAAGTCTGTTAGCTGAATGCACAGATCAGAAAGAAGTTTCACAGAATGATTCTGTGTAGTTTATATTTGGAGACATTCCTTTTTCCACTATTACCCTCTTAGCGCTCGGAATCTCCACTTGCATTTTCTACAGAAAGAGTGTTTCAGAACGGCTCAATCAAAACTAAGGTTCAACTCTTTTAGTTGAACAAACAGAACAGAAAGAAGTTTCACACAATTCTTCTGTGTAGTTTTTATTTGTAGACATTCTTTTTCCCAATATACGCCTCTTAGCGCTCAGAATGTCCAATTGCAGTTTCTACAGAAAGAGTGTTTCAGAACGGCTCAATCAAAAGTAAGGTTCAACTCTGTTAGTTGAATGCACAGAACAGAAAGATGTTTCATACAATCCTTCTGTGTAGTTTATATTTGAACATATTCTTTTTCCCACTATTACCCACTTAGCGCTACGAATGTCCAGTTGCATTTTCTACAGACAGAGTGTTTCAAAACTGCTCAATCAAAAGTATGGTTTAACTCTGTTAGCTGAATGCTCAGATCAGAAAGAAGTTTCACAGAATGCTTCTGTGTAGTTTATATTTGAATATATTCCTTTTTCCACTAATACGCTCTTAGCGCTCCAAATGTCCAGTTGCATTTTCTACAGAAAGAGTGTTCAGATCTGCTCAATCAAAAGTATGGTTTAACTCTGTTAGCTGAATGCACAGATCAGAAAGAAGTTTCACCGAATGATTCTGTGTAGTTTATATTTGAAGACATTCTTTTTTCCACTATTACCCTCTTAGCGCTCCGAATCTCCACTTGCATTTTCTACAAAAAGAGTGTTTCATAACTGCTCAATCAAAAATATGTTTTATCTCTGTTAACTGAATTTACAGATCAGAAATAAGTTTCACAGAATGCATCTGTGTACTTTTTATTTGAAGATATTCTTTTTCCCAATGTAGGCCTCTTAGCGCTTAGCATGTCCAATTGCAGTTTCTACAGAAAGAGTGTTTCAGAATGGCTCAATCAAAAGTAAGGTTCAACTCTGTTAGTTGAATGCACAGAACAGAAAGAATTTTCACAGAATGCTACTGTGTAGTTTATATTTGAATATATTCCTTTTTCCACTATTACCCTCTTAGCGCTCCGAATGTCCACTTGCATTTTCTACAGAAAGAGTGTTCAGAACTGCGCAATCAAAAGTATGGTTTAACTCTGTTAGCTTAATGAACATATCAGAAATAAGTTTCACACAATGCTTCTGTGTAGTTTTTATTTGAAGATATTATTTTTCCCAATATAGGCCTCTTAGCGCTCAGAATGTGCAATTGCAGATTCTACAGAAAGAGTGTTTCAGAAAGGCTCAATCAAAACTAAGGTTCAACTCTGTTAGTGGAATGCACAGAACAGAAAGGAGTTTCATACAATGCTTCTGTGTAGTTTATATTTGAACATATTCTTTTTTCCACTATTACCCACATAGCGCTACGAATGTCCAGTTGCATTTTCCACAGACAGAGTGTTTCAAAACTGCTCAATCAAAAGTATGGTTTAACTCTGTTAGCTGAATGCTCAGATCAGAAAGAAGTTTCACAGAATGCTTCTGTGTAGTTTATATTTGAATATATTCCTTTTTCCACTACTACTATCTTAGCGCTCAAAATGTCCAGTTGCATTTTCTACAGAAAGAGTGTTCAGATCTGCTCAATCAAAAGTATGGTTTAACCCAGTTAGCTGAATGCACAGATCAGAAAGAAGTTTCACAGAATGATTCTGTGTAGTTTATATTTGGAGACATTCCTTTTTCCACTATTACCCTCTTAGCGCTCCGAATCTCCACTTGCATTTTCTACAGAAAGAGTGTTTCAGAAAGACTCAATCAATACTAAGGTTCAACTCTTTTAGTTGAACAAACAGAACAGAAAGAAGTTTCACACAATTCTTCTGTGTAGTTTTTATTTGTAGACATTCTTTTTCCCAATATAGGCCTCTTAGCGCTCAGAATGTCCAATTGCAGTTTCTACAGAAAGAGTGTTTCAGAACGGCTCAATCAAAAGTAGGGTTCAACTCTGTTAGTTGAATGCACAGAACAGAAAGAAGTTTCATACAATGCTTCTGTGTAGTTTATATTTGAACATATTCTTTTTTCCACTATTACCCACTTAGCGCTACGAATGTCCAGTTGCATTTTCTACAGACAGAGTGTTTCAAAACTGCTCAATCAAAAGTATGGTTTAACTCTGTTAGCTGAATGCTCAGATCAGAAAGAAGTTTCACAGAATGCTTCTGTGTAGTTTATATTTGAATATATTCCTTTTTCCACTACTACGCTCTTAGCGCTCCAAATGTCCAGTTGCATTTTCTACAGAAAGAGTGTTCAGATCTGCTCAATCAAAAGTATGGTTTAACTCTGTTAGCTGAATGCACAGATCAGAAAGAAGTTTCACAGAATGATTCTGTGTAGTTTATATTTGAAGACATTACTTTTTCCCCTATTACCCTCTTAGCGTTCAGAATCTCCACTTGCATTTTCTACAAAAAGAGTGTTTCATAACTGCTCAATCAAAAATATGTTTTATCTCTGTTAACTGAATTTACAGATCAGAAATAAGTTTCACAGAATGCATCTGTGTAGTTTTTATTTGAAGATATTCTTTTTCCTAATGTAGGCCTCTTATCGCTTAGCATGTCCAATTGCAGTTTCTACAGAAAGAGTGTTTCAGAACGGCTCAATCAAAAGTAAGGTTCAACTCTGTTAGTTGAATGCACAGAACAGAAAGAATTTTCACAGAATGCTACTGTGTAGTTTATATTTGAATATATTCCTTTTTCCACTATTACCCTCTTAGCGCTCCGAATGTCCACTTGCATTTTCTACAGAAAGAGTGTTCAGAACTGCGCAATCAAAAGTATGGTTTAACTCTGTTAGCTTAATGAACATATCAGAAATAAGTTTCACACAATGCTTCAGTGTAGTTTTTATTTGAAGATATTATTTTTCCCAATATAGGCCTCTTCGCGCTCAGAATGTCCAATTGCAGTTTCTACAGAAAGAGTGTTTCAGAAAGGCTCAATCAAAAGTAAGGTTCAACTCTGTTAGTTGAATGCACAGAACAGAAAGAAGTTTCATACAATGCTTCTGTGTAGTTTATATTTGAACATATTATTTTTTCCACTATTACCCACTTAGCGCTACGAATTTCCAATAGCATTTTCTACAGACAGTGTGTTTCAAAACTGCTCAATCAAAAGTATGGTTTAACTCTGTTAGCTGAATGCTCAGATCAGAAAGAAGTTTCACAGAATGCTTCTGTGTAGTTTATATTTGAATATATTCCTTTTTCCACTACTACTCTCTTAGCGCTCCAAATGTCCAGTTGCATTTTCTACAGAAAGAGTGTTCAGATCTGCTCAATCAAAAGTATGGTTTAAATCTGTTAGCTGAATGCACAGATCAGAAAGAAGTTTCACAGAATGATTCTGTGTAGTTTAATTTGGAGACAATCCTTTTTTCCACTATTACCCTCTTAGCGCTCCGAATCTCCACTTGCATTTTCTACAGAAAGAGTGTTTTAGTACGGCTCAATCAAAACTAAGGTTCAACTCTTTTAGTTGAACAAACAGAACAGAAAGAAGTTTCACACAATTCTTCTGTGTAGTTTTTATTTGTAGACATTCTTTTTCCCAATATAGGCCTCTTAGCGCTCAGAATGTCCAATTGCAGTTTCTACAGAAAGAGTGTTTCAGAACGGCTCAATCAAAAGTAAGGTTCAACTCTGTTAGTTGAATGCACAGAACAGAAAGAAGTTTCATACAATGCTTCTGTGTAGTTTATATTTGAACATATTCTTTTTTCCACTATTACCCACTTAGCGCTACGAATGTCCAGTTGCATTTTCTACAGACAGAGTGTTTCAAAACTGCTCAATCAAAAGTATGGTTTAACTCTGTTAGCTGAATGCTCAGATCAGAAAGAAGTTTCACAGAATGCTTCTGTGTAGTTTATATTTGAATATATTCCTTTTTCCACTACTACGCACTTAGCGCTCCAAATGTCCAGTTGCATTTTCAACAGAAAGAGTGTTCAGATCTGCTCAATCAAAAGTATGGTTTAACTCTGTTAGCTGAATGCACAGATCAGAAAGAAGTTTCACCGAATGATTCTGTGTAGTTTATATTTGAAGACATTCCTTTATCCACTATTACCCTCGTAGCGCTCCGAATCTCCACTTGCATTTTCTACAAAAAGAGTGTTTAATAACTGCTCAATCAAAAATATGTTTTATCTCTGTTAACTTAATTTACAGATCAGAAATAAGTTTCACAGAATGCATCTGTGTAGTTTTTATTTGAAGATATTCTTTTTCCCAATGTAGGCCTCTTAGCGCTTAGCATGTCCAATTGCAGTTTCTACAGAAAGAGTGTTTCAGAACGGATCAATCAAAAGTAAGATTCAACTCTGTTAGTTGAATGCACAGAACAGAAAGAATTTTCACAGAATGCTACTGTGTAGTTTATATTTGAATATATTCCTTTTTCCACTATTACCCTCTTAGCGCTCCGAATGTCCACTTGCATTTTCTACAGAAAGAGTGTTCAGAACTGCGCAATCAAAAGTATGGTTTAACTCTGTTAGCTTAATGAACATATCAGAAATAAGTTTCACACAATGCTTCAGTGTAGTTTTTATTTGAAGATATTATTTTTCCCAATATAGGCCTCTTCGCGCTCAGAATGTCCAATTGCAGTTTCTACAGAAAGAGTGTTTCAGAAAGGCTCAATCAAAAGTAAGGTTCAACTCTGTTAGTTGAATGCACAGAACAGAAAGAAGTTTCATACAATGCTTCTGTGTAGTTTATATTTGAATATATTATTTTTTCCACTATTACCCACTTAGCGCTACGAATTTCCAATAGCATTTTCTACAGACAGTGTGTTTCAAAACTGCTCAATCAAAAGTATGGTTTAACTCTGTTAGCTGAATGCTCAGATCAGAAAGAAGTTTCACAGAATGCTTCTGTGTAGTTTATATTTGAATATATTCCTTTTTCCACTACTACTCTCTTAGCGCTCCAAATGTCCAGTTGCATTTTCTACAGAAAGAGTGTTCAGATCTGCTCAATCAAAAGTATGGTTTAAATCTGTTAGCTGAATGCACAGATCAGAAAGAAGTTTCACAGAATGATTCTGTGTAGTTTAATTTGGAGACAATCCTTTTTTCCACTATTACCCTCTTAGCGCTCCGAATCTCCACTTGCATTTTCTACAGAAAGAGTGTTTCATAACTGCTCAATCAAAAATATGTTTTATCTCTGTTAACTGAATTTACAGATCAGAAATAAGTTTCACAGAACGCATCTGTGTAGTTTTTATTTGAAGATATTCTTTTTCCCAATGTAGGCCTCTTAGCGCTTAGCATGTCCAATTGCAGTTTCTACAGAAAGAGTGTTTCAGAACGGCTCAATCAAAAGTAAGGTTCAACTCTGTTAGTTGAATGCACAGAACAGAAAGAAGTTTCATACAATGCTTCTGTGTAGTTTATATTTGAACATATTCTTTTTTCCACTATTACCCACTTAGCGCTACGAATGTCCAGTTGCATTTTCTACAGACAGAGTGTTTCAAAACTGCTCAATCAAAGTATGGTTTAACTCTGTTAGCTGAATGCTCAGATCAGAAAGAAGTTTCACAGAATGCTTCTTTGTAGTTTATATTTGAATATATTCCTTTTTCCACTACTACGCTCTTAGCGCTCCAAATGTCCAGTTGCATTTTCAACAGAAAGAGTGTTCAGATCTGCTCAATCAAAAGTATGGTTTAACTCTGTTAGCTGAATGCACAGATCAGAAAGAAGTTTCACCGAATGATTCTGTGTAGTTTATATTTGAAGACATTCCTTTTTCCACTATTACCCTCGTAGCGCTCCGAATCTCCACTTGCATTTTCTACAAAAAGAGTGTTTCATAACTGCTCAATCAAAAATATGTTTTATCTCTGTTAACTGAATTTACAGATCAGAAATAAGTTTCACAGAATGCATCTGTGTAGTTTTTATTTGAAGATATTCTTTTTCCTAATGTAGGCCTCTTATCGCTTAGCATGTCCAATTGCAGTTTCTACAGAAAGAGTGTTTCAGAACGGCTCAATCAAAAGTAAGGTTCAACTCTGTTAGTTGAATGCACAGAACAGAAAGAATTTTCACAGAATGCTACTGTGTAGTTTATATTTGAATATATTCCTTTTTCCACTATTACCCTCTTAGCGCTCCGAATGTCCACTTGCATTTTCTACAGAAAGAGTGTTCAGAACTGCGCAATCAAAAGTATGGTTTAACTCTGTTAGCTTAATGAACATATCAGAAATAAGTTTCACACAATGCTTCAGTGTAGTTTTTATTTGAAGATATTATTTTTCCCAATATAGGCCTCTTCGCGCTCAGAATGTCCAATTGCAGTTTCTACAGAAAGAGTGTTTCAGAAAGGCTCAATCAAAAGTAAGGTTCAACTCTGTTAGTTGAATGCACAGAACAGAAAGAAGTTTCATACAATGCTTCTGTGTAGTTTATATTTGAACATATTATTTTTTCCACTATTACCCACTTAGCGCTACGAATTTCCAATAGCATTTTCTACAGACAGTGTGTTTCAAAACTGCTCAATCAAAAGTATGGTTTAACTCTGTTAGCTGAATGCTCAGATCAGAAAGAAGTTTCACAGAATGCTTCTGTGTAGTTTATATTTGAATATATTCCTTTTTCCACTACTACTCTCTTAGCGCTCCAAATGTCCAGTTGCATTTTCTACAGAAAGAGTGTTCAGATCTGCTCAATCAAAAGTATGGTTTAAATCTGTTAGCTGAATGCACAGATCAGAAAGAAGTTTCACAGAATGATTCTGTGTAGTTTAATTTGGAGACAATCCTTTTTTCCACTATTACCCTCTTAGCGCTCCGAATCTCCACTTGCATTTTCTACAGAAAGAGTGTTTTAGTACGGCTCAATCAAAACTAAGGTTCAACTCTTTTAGTTGAACAAACAGAACAGAAAGAAGTTTCACACAATTCTTCTGTGTAGTTTTTATTTGTAGACATTCTTTTTCCCAATATAGGCCTCTTAGCGCTCAGAATGTCCAATTGCAGTTTCTACAGAAAGAGTGTTTCAGAACGGCTCAATCAAAAGTAAGGTTCAACTCTGTTAGTTGAATGCACAGAACAGAAAGAAGTTTCATACAATGCTTCTGTGTAGTTTATATTTGAACATATTCTTTTTTCCACTATTACCCACTTAGCGCTACGAATGTCCAGTTGCATTTTCTACAGACAGAGTGTTTCAAAACTGCTCAATCAAAAGTATGGTTTAACTCTGTTAGCTGAATGCTCAGATCAGAAAGAAGTTTCACAGAATGCTTCTGTGTAGTTTATATTTGAATATATTCCTTTTTCCACTACTACGCACTTAGCGCTCCAAATGTCCAGTTGCATTTTCAACAGAAAGAGTGTTCAGATCTGCTCAATCAAAAGTATGGTTTAACTCTGTTAGCTGAATGCACAGATCAGAAAGAAGTTTCACCGAATGATTCTGTGTAGTTTATATTTGAAGACATTCCTTTTTCCACTATTACCCTCGTAGCGCTCCGAATCTCCACTTGCATTTTCTACAAAAAGAGTGTTTAATAACTGCTCAATCAAAAATATGTTTTATCTCTGTTAACTTAATTTACAGATCAGAAATAAGTTTCACAGAATGCATCTGTGTAGTTTTTATTTGAAGATATTCTTTTTCCCAATGTAGGCCTCTTAGCGCTTAGCATGTCCAATTGCAGTTTCTACAGAAAGAGTGTTTCAGAACGGATCAATCAAAAGTAAGATTCAACTCTGTTAGTTGAATGCACAGAACAGAAAGAATTTTCACAGAATGCTACTGTGTAGTTTATATTTGAATATATTCCTTTTTCCACTATTACCCTCTTAGCGCTCCGAATGTCCACTTGCATTTTCTACAGAAAGAGTGTTCAGAACTGCGCAATCAAAAGTATGGTTTAACTCTGTTAGCTTAATGAACATATCAGAAATAAGTTTCACACAATGCTTCAGTGTAGTTTTTATTTGAAGATATTATTTTTCCCAATATAGGCCTCTTCGCGCTCAGAATGTCCAATTGCAGTTTCTACAGAAAGAGTGTTTCAGAAAGGCTCAATCAAAAGTAAGGTTCAACTCTGTTAGTTGAATGCACAGAACAGAAAGAAGTTTCATACAATGCTTCTGTGTAGTTTATATTTGAATATATTATTTTTTCCACTATTACCCACTTAGCGCTACGAATTTCCAATAGCATTTTCTACAGACAGTGTGTTTCAAAACTGCTCAATCAAAAGTATGGTTTAACTCTGTTAGCTGAATGCTCAGATCAGAAAGAAGTTTCACAGAATGCTTCTGTGTAGTTTATATTTGAATATATTCCTTTTTCCACTACTACTCTCTTAGCGCTCCAAATGTCCAGTTGCATTTTCTACAGAAAGAGTGTTCAGATCTGCTCAATCAAAAGTATGGTTTAAATCTGTTAGCTGAATGCACAGATCAGAAAGAAGTTTCACAGAATGATTCTGTGTAGTTTAATTTGGAGACAATCCTTTTTTCCACTATTACCCTCTTAGCGCTCCGAATCTCCACTTGCATTTTCTACAGAAAGAGTGTTTCATAACTGCTCAATCAAAAATATGTTTTATCTCTGTTAACTGAATTTACAGATCAGAAATAAGTTTCACAGAACGCATCTGTGTAGTTTTTATTTGAAGATATTCTTTTTCCCAATGTAGGCCTCTTAGCGCTTAGCATGTCCAATTGCAGTTTCTACAGAAAGAGTGTTTCAGAACGGCTCAATCAAAAGTAAGGTTCAACTCTGTTAGTTGAATGCACAGAACAGAAAGAAGTTTCATACAATGCTTCTGTGTAGTTTATATTTGAACATATTCTTTTTTCCACTATTACCCACTTAGCGCTACGAATGTCCAGTTGCATTTTCTACAGACAGAGTGTTTCAAAACTGCTCAATCAAAGTATGGTTTAACTCTGTTAGCTGAATGCTCAGATCAGAAAGAAGTTTCACAGAATGCTTCTTTGTAGTTTATATTTGAATATATTCCTTTTTCCACTACTACGCTCTTAGCGCTCCAAATGTCCAGTTGCATTTTCAACAGAAAGAGTGTTCAGATCTGCTCAATCAAAAGTATGGTTTAACTCTGTTAGCTGAATGCACAGATCAGAAAGAAGTTTCACCGAATGATTCTGTGTAGTTTATATTTGAAGACATTCCTTTTTCCACTATTACCCTCGTAGCGCTCCGAATCTCCACTTGCATTTTCTACAAAAAGAGTGTTTAATAACTGCTCAATCAAAAATATGTTTTATCTCTGTTAACTGAATTTACAGATCAGAAATAAGTTTCACAGAATGCATCTGTGTAGTTTTTATTTGAAGATATTCTTTTTCCCAATGTAGGCCTCTTAGCGCTTAGCATGTCCAATTGCAGTTTCTACAGAAAGAGTGTTTCAGAACGGATCAATCAAAAGTAAGGTTCAACTCTGTTAGTTGAATGCACAGAACAGAAAGAATTTTCACAGAATGCTACTGTGTAGTTTATATTTGAATATATTCCTTTTTCCACTATTACCCTCTTAGCGCTCCGAATGTCCACTTGCATTTTCTACAGAAAGAGTGTTCAGAACTGCGCAATCAAAAGTATGGTTTAACTCTGTTAGCTTAATGAACATATAAGAAATAAGTTTCACACAATGCTTCTGTGTAGTTTTTATTTGAAGATATTATTTTTCCCAATAGAGGCCTCTTAGCGCTCAGAATGTCCAATTGCAGTTTCTACAGAAAGAGTGTTTCAGAAAGTCTCAATCAAAAGTAAGGTTCAACTCTGTTAGTTGAATGCACAGAACAGAAAGAAGTTTCATACAATGCTTCTGTGTAGTTTATATTTGAACATATTCTTTTTTCCACTATTACCCACTTAGCGCTACGAATGTCCAGTTGCATTTTCTACAGACAGAGTGTTTCAAAACTGCTCAATCAAAAGTATGGTTTAACTCTGTTAGCTGAATGCTCAGATCAGAAAGAAGTTTCACAGAATGCTTCTGTGTAGTTTATATTTGAATATATTCCTTTTTCCACTACTACTCTCTTAGCGCTAGAAATGTCCAGTTGCATTTTCTACAGAAAGAGTGTTCAGATCTGCTCAATCAAAAGTATGGTTTAAATCTGTTAGCTGAATGCACAGATCAGAAAGAAGTTTCACCGAATGATTCTGTGTAGTTTATATTTGAAGACATTCTTTTTCCACTATTACCCTCTTAGCGCTCCGAATCTCCACTTGCATTTTCTACAAAAAGAGTGTTTCATAACTGCTCAATCAAAAATATGTTTTATCACTGTTAACTGAATTTACAGATAAGAAATAAGTTACACAGAATGCATCTGTGTAGTTTTTATTTGAAGATATTCTTTTTCCCAATGTAGGCCTCTTAGCGCTTTGCATGTCCAATTGCAGTTTCTACAGAAAGAGTGTTTCAGAACGGCTCAATCAAAAGTAAGGTTCAACTCTGTTAGTTGAATGCACAGAACAGAAAGAAGTTTCATACAATGCTTCTGTGTAGTTTATATTTGAACATATTTTTTTTTCCACTATTACCCACTTAGCGCTACGAATGTCCAGTTGTATTTTCTACAGACAGAGTGTTTCAAAACTGCTCAATCAAAAGTATGGTTTAACTCTGTTAGCTGAATGCTCAGATCAGAAAGAAGTTTCACAGAATGCTTCTGTGTAGTTTATATTTGAATATATTACTTTTTCCACTACTACGCTCTTAGCGCTCCAAATGTCCAGTTGCATTTTCTACAGAAAGAGTGTTCAGATCTGCTCAATCAAAAGTATGGTTTAACTCTGTTAGCTGAATGCACAGATCAGAAAGAAGTTTCACAGAATGATTCTGTGTAGTTTATATTTGAAGACATTCCTTTTTCCACTATTACCCTCTTAGCGTTCCGAATCTCCACTTGCATTTTCTACAAAAAGAGTGTTTCATAACTGCTCAATCAAAAATATGTTTTATCTCTGTTAACTGAATTTACAGATCAGAAATAAGTTTCACAGAATGCATCTGTGTAGTTTTTATTTGAAGATATTCTTTTTCCCAATGTAGGCCTCTTAGCGCTTAGCATGTCCAATTGCAGTTTCTACAGAAAGAGTGTTTCAGAACGGCTCAATCAAAAGTAAGGTTCAACTCTATTAGTTGAATGCACAGAACAGAAAGAATTTTCACAGAATGCTACTGTGTAGTTTATATTTGAATATATTCCTTTTTCCATTATTACCCTCTTAGCGCTCCGAATGTCCACTTGCATTTTCTACAGAAAGAGTGTTCAGAACTGCGCAATCAAAAGTATGGTTTAACTCTGTTATCTTAATGAACATATCAGAAATAAGTTTCACACAATGCTTCTGTGTAGTTTTTATTTGAAGATATTATTTTTCCCAATAGAGGCCTCTTAGCGCTCAGAATGACCAATTGCAGTTTCTACAGAAAGAGTGTTTCAGAAAGGCTCAATCAAAAGTAAGGTTCAACTCTGTTAGTTGAATGCACAGAACAGAAAGAAGTTTCATACAATGCTTCTGTGTAGTTTATATTTGCACATATTCTTTTTTCCACTATTACCCACTTAGCGCTACGAATGTCCAGTTGCATTTTCTACAGACAGAGTGTTTCAAAACTGCTCAATCAAAAGTATGGTTTAACTCTGTTAGCTGAATGCTCGGATCAGAAAGAAGTTTCACAGAATGCTTCTGTGTAGTTTATATTTGAATATATTCCCTTTTCCACTACTACTCTTTTAGCGCTCCAAATGTCCAGTTGCATTTTCTACAGAAAGAGTGTTCAGATCTGCTCAATCAAAAGTATGGTTTAACTCTGTTAGCTGAATGCACAGATCAGAAAGAAGTTTCACAGAAGGATTCTGTGTAGTTTATATTTGGAGACATTCCTTTTTCCACTATTACCCTCTTAGCGCTCCGAATCTCCACTTGCATTTTCTACAGAAAGGCTGTTACAGAACGGCTCAATCAAAACTAAGGTTCAACTCTTTTAGTTGAACAAACAGAACAGAAAGAAGTTTCACACAATTCTTCTGTGTAGTTTTTATTTGTAGACATTCTTTTTCCCAATATAGGCCTCTTAGCGCTCAGAATGTCCAATTGCAGTTTCTACAGAAAGTGTGTTTCAGAACGGCTCAATCAAAAGTAAGGTTCAACTCTGTTAGTTGAATGCACAGAACAGAAAGAAGTTTCATACAATGCTTCTGTGTAGTTTATATTTGAACTTATTCTTTTTTCCACTATTACCCACTTAGCGCTCCGAATCTCCACTTGCATTTTCTACAAAAAGTGTGTTTCATAACTGCTCAATCAAAAATACGTTTTATCTCTGTTAACTGAATTTACAGATCAGAAATAAGTTTCACAGAATGCATCTGTGTAGTTTTTATTTGAAGATATTCTTTTTCCCCATGTAGGCCTCTTAGTGCTTAGCATGTCCAATTGCAGTTTCTACAGAAAGAGTGTTTCAGAACGGCTCAATCAAAAGTAAGGTTCAACTCTGTTAGTTGAATGCACAGAACAGAAAGAATTTTCACAGAATGCTACTGTGTAGTTTATAATTGAATATATTCCTTTTTCCACTATTACCCTCTTAGCGCTCTGAATGTCCACTTGCATTTTCTACAGAAAGAGTGTTCAGAACTGCGCAATCAAAAGTATGGTTTAACTCTGTTAGCTTAATGAACATATCAGAAATGAGTTTCACACAATGCTTCTGTGTAGTTTTTATTTGAAGATATTATTTTTCCCAATATAGGCCTCTTAGCGCTCAGAATGTCCAATTGCAGTTTCTACAGAAAGAGTGTTTCAGAAAGGCTCAATCAAAAGTAAGGTTCAACTCTGTTAGTTGAATGCACAGAACAGAAAGGAGTTTCATACAATGCTTCTGTGTAGTTTATATTTGAACATATTCTTTTTTCCTCTATTACCCACTTAGCGCTACGAATGTCCAGTTGCATTTTCTACAGACAGAGTGTTTCAAAACTGCTCAATCAAAAGTTTGGTTTAACTCTGTTAGCTGAATGCACAGATCAGAAAGAAGTTTCACAGAATGATTCTGTGTAGTTTATATTTGGAGACATTCCTTTTTCCACTATTACCCTCTTAGCGCTCCGAATCTCCACTTGCATTTTCTACAGAAAGAGTGATTCAGAACGGCTCAATCAAAACTAAGGTTCAACTCTTTTAGTTGAACAAACAGAACAGAAAGAAGTTTCACACAATTCTTCTGTGTAGTTTTTATTTTAGACATTCTTTTTTCCAATATAGGCCTCTTAGCGCTCAGAATGTCCAATTGCAGTTTCTACAGAAAGAGTGTTTCAGAACGGCTCAATCAAAAGTAAGGTTCAACTCTGTTAGTTGAATGCACAGAACAGAAAGAAGTTTCATACAATGCTTCTGTGTAGTTTATATTTGAACATATTTTTTTTCCACTATTACCCACTTAGCGCTACGAATGTCCAGTTGCATTTTCTACAGACAGAGTGTTTCAAAACTGCTCAATCAAAAGTATGGTTTAACTCTGTTAGCTGAATGCTCAGTTCAGAAAGAAGTTTCACAGAATGCTTCTGTGTAGTTTATATTTGAATATATTCCTTTTTCCACTACTACTCTCTTAGCGCTCCAAATCTCCAGTTGCATTTTCTACAGAAAGAGTGTTCAGATCTACTCAATCAAAAGTATGGTTTAACTCTGTTAGCTGAATGCACAGATCAGAAAGAAGTTTCACAGAATGATTCTGTGTAGTTTATATTTGGAGACATTCCTTTTTCCACTATTACCCTCTTAGCGCTCGGAATCTCCACTTCCATTTTCTACAGAAAGAGTGTTTCAGAACGGCTCAATCAAAACTAAGGTTCAACTCTTTTAGTTGAACAAACAGAACAGAAAGAAGTTTCACACAATTCTTCTGTGTAGTTTTTATTTGTAGACATTCTTTTTCCCAATATAGGCCTCTTAGCGCTCAGAATGTCCAATTGCAGTTTCTACAGAAAGAGTGTTTCAGAACGGCTCAATCAAAAGTAAGGTTCAACTCTGTTAGTTGAATGCACAGAACAGAAAGATGTTTCATACAATCCTTCTGTGTAGTTTATATTTGAACATATTCTTTTTTCCACTATAACCCACTTAGCGCTACGAATGTCCAGTTGCATTTTCTACAGACAGAGTGTTTCAAAACTGCTCAATCAAAAGTATGGTTTAACTCTGTTAGCTGAATGCTCAGATCAGAAAGAAGTTTCACAGAATGCTTCTGTGTAGTTTATATTTGAATATATTCCTTTTTCCACTACTACGCTCTTAGCGCTCCAAATGTCCAGTTGCATTTTCTACAGAAAGAGTGTTCAGATCTGCTCAATCAAAAGTATGGTTTAACCCGGTTAGCTGAATGCACAGATCAGAAAGAAGTTTCACAGAATGATTCTGTGTAGTTTATATTTGGAGACATTCCTTTTTCCACTATTACCCTCTTAGCGCTCCGAATCTCCACGTGCATTTTCTACAGAAAGAGTGTTTCAGAAAGACTCAATCAAAACTAAGGTTCAACTCTTTTAGTTGAACAAACAGAACAGAAAGAAGTTTCACACAATTCTTCTGTGTAGTTTTTATTTGTAGACATTCTTTTTCCCAATATAGGCCTCTTAGCGCTCAGACTGTCCAATTGCAGTTTCTACAGAAAGAGTGTTTCAGAACGGCTCAATCAAAAGTAGGGTTCAACTCTGTTAGTTGAATGCACAGAACAGAAAGAAGTTTCATACAATGCTTCTGTGTAGTTTATATTTGAACATATTCTTTTTTCCACTATTACCCACTTAGCGCTACGAATGTCCAGTTGCATTTTCTACAGACAGAGTGTTTCAAAACTGCTCAATCAAAAGTATGGTTTAACTCTGTTAGCTGAATGCTCAGATCAGAAAGAAGTTTCACAGAATGCTTCTGTGTAGTTTATATTTGAATATATTACTTTTTCCACTACTACGCTCTTAGCGCTCCAAATGTCCAGTTGCATTTTCTACAGAAAGAGTGTTCAGATCTGCTCAATCAAAAGTATGGTTTAACTCTGTTAGCTGAATGCACAGATCAGAAAGAAGTTTCACAGAATGATTCTGTGTAGTTTATATTTGAAGACATTCCTTTTTCCACTATTACCCTCTTAGCGTTCCGAATCTCCACTTGCATTTTCTACAAAAAGAGTGTTTCATAACTGCTCAATCAAAAATATGTTTTATCTCTGTTAACTGAATTTACAGATCAGAAATAAGTTTCACAGAATGCATCTGTGTAGTTTTTATTTGAAGATATTCTTTTTCCCAATGTAGGCCTCTTATCGCTTAGCATGTCCAATTGCAGTTTCTACAGAAAGAGTGTTTCAGAACGGCTCAATCAAAAGTAAGGTTCAACTCTGTTAGTTGAATGCACAGAACAGAAAGAATTTTCACAGAATGCTACTGTGTAGTTTATATTTGAATATATTCCTTTTTCCACTATTACCCTCTTAGCGCTCCGAATGTCCACTTGCATTTTCTACAGAAAGAGTGTTCAGAACTGCGCAATCAAAAGTATGGTTTAACTCTGTTAGCTTAATGAACATATCAGAAATAAGTTTCACACAATGCTTCAGTGTAGTTTTTATTTGAAGATATTATATTTCCCAATATAGGCCTCTTCGCGCTCAGAATGTCCAATTGCAGTTTCTACCGAAAGAGTGTTTCAGAAAGGCTCAATCAAAAGTAAGGTTCAACTCTGTTAGTTGAATGCACAGAACAGAAAGAAGTTTCATACAATGCTTCTGTGTAGTTTATATTTGAACATATTATTTTTTCCACTATTACCCACTTAGCGCTACGAATGTCCAATAGCATTTTCTACAGACAGTGTGTTTCAAAACTGCTCAATCAAAAGTATGGTTTAACTCTGTTAGCTGAATGCTCAGATCAGAAAGAAGTTTCACAGAATGCTTCTGTGTAGTTTATATTTGAATATATTCCTTTTTCCACTACTACTCTCTTAGCGCTCCAAATGTCCAGTTGCATTTTCTACAGAAAGAGTGTTCAGATCTGCTCAATCAAAAGTATGGTTTAAATCTGTTAGCTGAATGCACAGATCAGAAAGAAGTTTCACAGAATGATTCTGTGTAGTTTAATTTGGAGACAATCCTTTTTTCCACTATTACCCTCTTAGCGCTCCGAATCTCCACTTGCATTTTCTACAGAAAGAGTGTTTCAGTACGGCTCAATCAAAACTAAGGTTCAACTCTTTTAGTTGAACAAACAGAACAGAAAGAAGTTTCACACAATTCTTCTGTGTAGTTTTTATTTGTAGACATTCTTTTTCCCAATATAGGCCTCTTAGCGCTCAGAATGTCCAATTGCAGTTTCTACAGAAAGAGTGTTTCAGAACGGCTCAATCAAAAGTAAGGTTCAACTCTGTTAGTTGAATGCACAGAACAGAAAGAAGTTTCATACAATGCTTCTGTGTAGTTTATATTTGAACATATTATTTTTTCCACTATTACCCACTTAGCGCTACGAATGTCCAGTTGTATTTTCTACAGACAGAGTGTTTCAAAACTGCTCAATCAAAAGTATGGTTTAACTCTGTTAGCTGAATGCTCAGATCAGAAAGAAGTTTCACAGAATGCTTCTGTGTAGTTTATATTTGAATATATTCCTTTTTCCACTACTACGCTCTGAGCGATCCAAATGTCCAGTTGCATTTTCAACAGAAAGAGTGTTCAGATCTGCTCAATCAAAATTATGGTTTAACTCTGTTATCTGAATGCACAGATCAGAAAGAAGTTTCACCGAATGATTCTGTGTAGTTTATATTTGAAGACATTCCTTTTTCCACTATTACCCTCTTAGCGCTCCGAATCTCCACTTGCATTTTCTACAAAAAGAGTGTTTCATAACTGCTCAATCAAAAATATGTTTTATCTCTGTTAACTGAATTTACAGATCAGAAATAAGTTTCACAGAATGCATCTGTGTAGTTTTTATTTGAAGATATTCTTTTTCCCAATGTAGGCCTCTTAGCGCTTAGCATGTCCAATTGCAGTTTCTACAGAAAGAGTGTTTCAGAACGGCTCAATCAAAAGTAAGGTTCAACTCTATTAATTGAATGCACAGAACAGAAAGAATTTTCACAGAATGCTACTGTGTAGTTTATATTTGAATATATTCCTTTTTCCATTATTACCCTCTTAGCGCTCCGAATGTCCACTTGCATTTTCTACAGAAAGAGTGTTCAGAACTGCGCAATGAAAAGTATGGTTTAACTCTGTTAGCTTAATGAACATATCAGAAATAAGTTTCCCACAATGCTTCTGTGTAGTTTTTATTTGAAGATATTATTTTTCCCAATAGAGGCCTCTTAGCGCTCAGAATGACCAATTGCAGTTTCTACAGAAAGAGTGTTTCAGAAAGGCTCAATCAAAAGTAAGGTTCAAATCTGTTAGTTGAATGCACAGAACAGAAAGAAGTTTCATACAATGCTTCTGTGTAGTTTATATTTGCACATATTCTTTTTTCCACTATTACCCACTTAGCGCTACGAATGTCCAGTTGCATTTTCTACAGACAGAGTGTTTCAAAACTGCTCAATCAAAAGTATGGTTTAACTCTGTTAGCTGAATGCTCGGATCAGAAAGAAGTTTCACAGAATGCTTCTGTGTAGTTTATATTTGAATATATTCCCTTTTCCACTACTACTCTTTTAGCGCTCCAAATGTCCAGTTGCATTTTCTACAGAAAGAGTGTTCAGATCTGCTCAATCAAAAGTATGGTTTAACTCTGTTAGCTGAATGCACAGATCAGAAAGAAGTTTCACAGAAGGATTCTGTGTAGTTTATATTTGGAGACATTCCTTTTTCCACTATTACCCTCTTAGCGCTCCGAATCTCCACTTGCATTTTCTACAGAAAGGCTGTTACAGAACGGCTCAATCAAAACTAAGGTTCAACTCTTTTAGTTGAACAAACAGAACAGAAAGAAGTTTCACACAATTCTTCTGTGTAGTTTTTATTTGTAGACATTCTTTTTCCCAATATAGGCCTCTTAGCGCTCAGAATGTCCAATTGCAGTTTCTACAGAAAGTGTGTTTCAGAACGGCTCAATCAAAAGTAAGGTTCAACTCTGTTAGTTGAATGCACAGAACAGAAAGAAGTTTCATACAATGCTTCTGTGTAGTTTATATTTGAACTTATTCTTTTTTCCACTATTACCCACTTAGCGCTCCGAATCTCCACTTGCATTTTCTACAAAAAGTGTGTTTCATAACTGCTCAATCAAAAATACGTTTTATCTCTGTTAACTGAATTTACAGATCAGAAATAAGTTTCACAGAATGCATCTGTGTAGTTTTTATTTGAAGATATTCTTTTTCCCCATGTAGGCCTCTTAGTGCTTAGCATGTCCAATTGCAGTTTCTACAGAAAGAGTGTTTCAGAACGGCTCAATCAAAAGTAAGGTTCAACTCTGTTAGTTGAATGCACAGAACAGAAAGAATTTTCACAGAATGCTACTGTGTAGTTTATAATTGAATATATTCCTTTTTCCACTATTACCCTCTTAGCGCTCTGAATGTCCACTTGCATTTTCTACAGAAAGAGTGTTCAGAACTGCGCAATCAAAAGTATGGTTTAACTCTGTTAGCTTAATGAACATATCAGAAATGAGTTTCACACAATGCTTCTGTGTAGTTTTTATTTGAAGATATTATTTTTCCCAATATAGGCCTCTTAGCGCTCAGAATGTCCAATTGCAGTTTCTACAGAAAGAGTGTTTCAGAAAGGCTCAATCAAAAGTAAGGTTCAACTCTGTTAGTTGAATGCACAGAACAGAAAGGAGTTTCATACAATGCTTCTGTGTAGTTTATATTTGAACATATTCTTTTTTCCTCTATTACCCACTTAGCGCTACGAATGTCCAGTTGCATTTTCTACAGACAGAGTGTTTCAAAACTGCTCAATCAAAAGTTTGGTTTAACTCTGTTAGCTGAATGCACAGATCAGAAAGAAGTTTCACAGAATGATTCTGTGTAGTTTATATTTGGAGACATTCCTTTTTCCACTATTACCCTCTTAGCGCTCCGAATCTCCACTTGCATTTTCTACAGAAAGAGTGATTCAGAACGGCTCAATCAAAACTAAGGTTCAACTCTTTTAGTTGAACAAACAGAACAGAAAGAAGTTTCACACAATTCTTCTGTGTAGTTTTTATTTTAGACATTCTTTTTTCCAATATAGGCCTCTTAGCGCTCAGAATGTCCAATTGCAGTTTCTACAGAAAGAGTGTTTCAGAACGGCTCAATCAAAAGTAAGGTTCAACTCTGTTAGTTGAATGCACAGAACAGAAAGAAGTTTCATACAATGCTTCTGTGTAGTTTATATTTGAACATATTTTTTTTCCACTATTACCCACTTAGCGCTACGAATGTCCAGTTGCATTTTCTACAGACAGAGTGTTTCAAAACTGCTCAATCAAAAGTATGGTTTAACTCTGTTAGCTGAATGCTCAGTTCAGAAAGAAGTTTCACAGAATGCTTCTGTGTAGTTTATATTTGAATATATTCCTTTTTCCACTACTACTCTCTTAGCGCTCCAAATCTCCAGTTGCATTTTCTACAGAAAGAGTGTTCAGATCTACTCAATCAAAAGTATGGTTTAACTCTGTTAGCTGAATGCACAGATCAGAAAGAAGTTTCACAGAATGATTCTGTGTAGTTTATATTTGGAGACATTCCTTTTTCCACTATTACCCTCTTAGCGCTCGGAATCTCCACTTCCATTTTCTACAGAAAGAGTGTTTCAGAACGGCTCAATCAAAACTAAGGTTCAACTCTTTTAGTTGAACAAACAGAACAGAAAGAAGTTTCACACAATTCTTCTGTGTAGTTTTTATTTGTAGACATTCTTTTTCCCAATATAGGCCTCTTAGCGCTCAGAATGTCCAATTGCAGTTTCTACAGAAAGAGTGTTTCAGAACGGCTCAATCAAAAGTAAGGTTCAACTCTGTTAGTTGAATGCACAGAACAGAAAGATGTTTCATACAATCCTTCTGTGTAGTTTATATTTGAACATATTCTTTTTTCCACTATAACCCACTTAGCGCTACGAATGTCCAGTTGCATTTTCTACAGACAGAGTGTTTCAAAACTGCTCAATCAAAAGTATGGTTTAACTCTGTTAGCTGAATGCTCAGATCAGAAAGAAGTTTCACAGAATGCTTCTGTGTAGTTTATATTTGAATATATTCCTTTTTCCACTACTACGCTCTTAGCGCTCCAAATGTCCAGTTGCATTTTCTACAGAAAGAGTGTTCAGATCTGCTCAATCAAAAGTATGGTTTAACCCGGTTAGCTGAATGCACAGATCAGAAAGAAGTTTCACAGAATGATTCTGTGTAGTTTATATTTGGAGACATTCCTTTTTCCACTATTACCCTCTTAGCGCTCCGAATCTCCACGTGCATTTTCTACAGAAAGAGTGTTTCAGAAAGACTCAATCAAAACTAAGGTTCAACTCTTTTAGTTGAACAAACAGAACAGAAAGAAGTTTCACACAATTCTTCTGTGTAGTTTTTATTTGTAGACATTCTTTTTCCCAATATAGGCCTCTTAGCGCTCAGACTGTCCAATTGCAGTTTCTACAGAAAGAGTGTTTCAGAACGGCTCAATCAAAAGTAGGGTTCAACTCTGTTAGTTGAATGCACAGAACAGAAAGAAGTTTCATACAATGCTTCTGTGTAGTTTATATTTGAACATATTCTTTTTTCCACTATTACCCACTTAGCGCTACGAATGTCCAGTTGCATTTTCTACAGACAGAGTGTTTCAAAACTGCTCAATCAAAAGTATGGTTTAACTCTGTTAGCTGAATGCTCAGATCAGAAAGAAGTTTCACAGAATGCTTCTGTGTAGTTTATATTTGAATATATTACTTTTTCCACTACTACGCTCTTAGCGCTCCAAATGTCCAGTTGCATTTTCTACAGAAAGAGTGTTCAGATCTGCTCAATCAAAAGTATGGTTTAACTCTGTTAGCTGAATGCACAGATCAGAAAGAAGTTTCACAGAATGATTCTGTGTAGTTTATATTTGAAGACATTCCTTTTTCCACTATTACCCTCTTAGCGTTCCGAATCTCCACTTGCATTTTCTACAAAAAGAGTGTTTCATAACTGCTCAATCAAAAATATGTTTTATCTCTGTTAACTGAATTTACAGATCAGAAATAAGTTTCACAGAATGCATCTGTGTAGTTTTTATTTGAAGATATTCTTTTTCCCAATGTAGGCCTCTTATCGCTTAGCATGTCCAATTGCAGTTTCTACAGAAAGAGTGTTTCAGAACGGCTCAATCAAAAGTAAGGTTCAACTCTGTTAGTTGAATGCACAGAACAGAAAGAATTTTCACAGAATGCTACTGTGTAGTTTATATTTGAATATATTCCTTTTTCCACTATTACCCTCTTAGCGCTCCGAATGTCCACTTGCATTTTCTACAGAAAGAGTGTTCAGAACTGCGCAATCAAAAGTATGGTTTAACTCTGTTAGCTTAATGAACATATCAGAAATAAGTTTCACACAATGCTTCAGTGTAGTTTTTATTTGAAGATATTATATTTCCCAATATAGGCCTCTTCGCGCTCAGAATGTCCAATTGCAGTTTCTACCGAAAGAGTGTTTCAGAAAGGCTCAATCAAAAGTAAGGTTCAACTCTGTTAGTTGAATGCACAGAACAGAAAGAAGTTTCATACAATGCTTCTGTGTAGTTTATATTTGAACATATTATTTTTTCCACTATTACCCACTTAGCGCTACGAATGTCCAATAGCATTTTCTACAGACAGTGTGTTTCAAAACTGCTCAATCAAAAGTATGGTTTAACTCTGTTAGCTGAATGCTCAGATCAGAAAGAAGTTTCACAGAATGCTTCTGTGTAGTTTATATTTGAATATATTCCTTTTTCCACTACTACTCTCTTAGCGCTCCAAATGTCCAGTTGCATTTTCTACAGAAAGAGTGTTCAGATCTGCTCAATCAAAAGTATGGTTTAAATCTGTTAGCTGAATGCACAGATCAGAAAGAAGTTTCACAGAATGATTCTGTGTAGTTTAATTTGGAGACAATCCTTTTTTCCACTATTACCCTCTTAGCGCTCCGAATCTCCACTTGCATTTTCTACAGAAAGAGTGTTTCAGTACGGCTCAATCAAAACTAAGGTTCAACTCTTTTAGTTGAACAAACAGAACAGAAAGAAGTTTCACACAATTCTTCTGTGTAGTTTTTATTTGTAGACATTCTTTTTCCCAATATAGGCCTCTTAGCGCTCAGAATGTCCAATTGCAGTTTCTACAGAAAGAGTGTTTCAGAACGGCTCAATCAAAAGTAAGGTTCAACTCTGTTAGTTGAATGCACAGAACAGAAAGAAGTTTCATACAATGCTTCTGTGTAGTTTATATTTGAACATATTATTTTTTCCACTATTACCCACTTAGCGCTACGAATGTCCAGTTGTATTTTCTACAGACAGAGTGTTTCAAAACTGCTCAATCAAAAGTATGGTTTAACTCTGTTAGCTGAATGCTCAGATCAGAAAGAAGTTTCACAGAATGCTTCTGTGTAGTTTATATTTGAATATATTCCTTTTTCCACTACTACGCTCTGAGCGATCCAAATGTCCAGTTGCATTTTCAACAGAAAGAGTGTTCAGATCTGCTCAATCAAAATTATGGTTTAACTCTGTTATCTGAATGCACAGATCAGAAAGAAGTTTCACCGAATGATTCTGTGTAGTTTATATTTGAAGACATTCCTTTTTCCACTATTACCCTCTTAGCGCTCCGAATCTCCACTTGCATTTTCTACAAAAAGAGTGTTTCATAACTGCTCAATCAAAAATATGTTTTATCTCTGTTAACTGAATTTACAGATCAGAAATAAGTTTCACAGAATGCATCTGTGTAGTTTTTATTTGAAGATATTCTTTTTCCCAATGTAGGCCTCTTAGCGCTTAGCATGTCCAATTGCAGTTTCTACAGAAAGAGTGTTTCAGAACGGCTCAATCAAAAGTAAGGTTCAACTCTATTAGTTGAATGCACAGAACAGAAAGAATTTTCACAGAATGCTACTGTGTAGTTTATATTTGAATATATTCCTTTTTCCATTATTACCCTCTTAGCGCTCCGAATGTCCACTTGCATTTTCTACAGAAAGAGTGTTCAGAACTGCGCAATGAAAAGTATGGTTTAACTCTGTTAGCTTAATGAACATATCAGAAATAAGTTTCCCACAATGCTTCTGTGTAGTTTTTATTTGAAGATATTATTTTTCCCAATAGAGGCCTCTTAGCGCTCAGAATGACCAATTGCAGTTTCTACAGAAAGAGTGTTTCAGAAAGGCTCAATCAAAAGTAAGGTTCAAATCTGTTAGTTGAATGCACAGAACAGAAAGAAGTTTCATACAATGCTTCTGTGTAGTTTATATTTGCACATATTCTTTTTTCCACTATTACCCACTTAGCGCTACGAATGTCCAGTTGCATTTTCTACAGACAGAGTGTTTCAAAACTGCTCAATCAAAAGTATGGTTTAACTCTGTTAGCTGAATGCTCGGATCAGAAAGAAGTTTCACAGAATGCTTCTGTGTAGTTTATATTTGAATATATTCCCTTTTCCACTACTACTCTTTTAGCGCTCCAAATGTCCAGTTGCATTTTCTACAGAAAGAGTGTTCAGATCTGCTCAATCAAAAGTATGGTTTAACTCTGTTAGCTGAATGCACAGATCAGAAAGAAGTTTCACAGAAGGATTCTGTGTAGTTTATATTTGGAGACATTCCTTTTTCCACTATTACCCTCTTAGCGCTCCGAATCTCCACTTGCATTTTCTACAGAAAGACTGTTACAGAACGGGTCAATCAAAACTAAGGTTCAACTCTTTTAGTTGAACAAACAGAACAGAAAGAAGTTTCACACAATTCTTCTGTGTAGTTTTTATTTGTAGACATTCTTTTTCCCAATATAGGCCTCTTAGCGCTCAGAATGTCCAATTGCAGTTTCTACAGAAAGTGTGTTTCAGAACGGCTCAATCAAAAGTAAGGTTCAACTTAGTTAGTTGAATGCACAGAACAGAAAGAAGTTTCATACAATGCTTCTGTGTAGTTTATATTTGAACTTATTCTTTTTTCCACTATTACCCACTTAGCGCTCCGAATCTCCACTTGCATTTTCTACAAAAAGAGTGTTTCATAACTGCTCAATCAAAAATACGTTTTATCTCTGTTAACTGAATTTACAGATCAGAAATAAGTTTCACAGAATGCATCTGTGTAGTTTTTATTTGAAGATATTCTTTTTCCCCATGTAGGCCTCTTAGTGCTTAGCATGTCCAATTGCAGTTTCTACAGAAAGAGTGTTTCAGAACGGCTCAATCAAAAGTAAGGTTCAACTCTGTTAGTTGAATGCACAGAACAGAAAGCATTTTCACAGAATGCTACTGTGTAGTTTATAATTGAATATATTCCTTTTTCCACTATTACCCTCTTAGCGCTCCGAATGTCCACTTGCATTTTCTACAGAAAGAGTGTTCAGAACTGTGCAATCAAAAGTATGGTTTAACTCTGTTAGCTTAATGAACATATCAGAAATAAGTTTCACACAATGCTTCTGTGTAGTTTTTATTTGAAGATATTATTTTTCCCAATATAGGCCTCTTAGCGCTCAGAATGTCCAATTGCAGTTTCTACAGAAAGAGTGTTTCAGAAAGGCTCAATCAAAAGTAAGGTTCAACTCTGTTAGTTGAATGCACAGAACAGAAAGAAGTTTCATACAATGCTTCTGTGTAGTTTATATTTGAACATATTCTTTTTTCCACTATTACCCACTTAGCGCTACGAATGTCCAGTTGCATTTTCTACAGACAGAGTGTTTCAAAACTGCTCAATCAAAAGTTTGGTTTAACTCTGTTAGCTGAATGCACAGATCAGAAAGAAGTTTCACAGAATGATTCTGTGTAGTTTATATTTGGAGACATTCCTTTTTCCACTATTACCCTCTTAGCGCTCCGAATCTCCACTTGCATTTTCTACAGAAAGAGTGATTCAGAACGGCTCAATCAAAACTAAGGTTCAACTCTTTTAGTTGGACAAACAGAACAGAAAGAAGTTTCACACAATTCTTCTGTGTAGTTTTTATTTTAGACATTCTTTTTTCCAATATAGGCCTCTTAGCGCTCTGAATGTCCAATTGCAGTTTCTACAGAAAGAGTGTTTCAGAACGGCTCAATCAAAAGTAAGGTTCAACACTGTTAGTTGAATGCACAGAACAGAAAGAAGTTTCATACAATGCTTCTGTGTAGTTTATATTTGAACATATTTTTTTTCCACTATTACCCACTTAGCGCTACGAATGTCCAGTTGCATTTTCTACAGACAGAGTGTTTCAAAACTGCTCAATCAAAAGTATGGTTTAACTCTGTTAGCTGAATGCTCAGATGAGAAAGAAGTTTCACAGAATGCTTCTGTGTAGTTTATATTTGAATATATTCCTTTTTCCACTACTACTCTCTTAGCGCTCCAAATGTCCAGTTGCATTTTCTACAGAAAGAGTGTTCAGATCTGCTCAATCAAAAGTATGGTTTAAATCTGTTAGCTGAATGCACAGATCAGAAAGAAGTTTCACAGAATGATTCTGTGTAGTTTATATTTGGAGACATTCCTTTTTCCACTATTACCCTCTTAGCGCTCCGAATCTCCACTTGCATTTTCTACAGAAAGAGTGTTTCCGAACGGCTCAATCAAAACTAAGGTTCAATTCTTTTAGTTGAACAAACAGAACAGAAAGAAGTTTCACACAATTCTTCTCTGTAGTTTTTATTTGTAGACATTCTTTTTCCCAATATAGGCTTCTTAGCGCTCAGAATGTCCAATTGCAGTTTCTACAGAAAGAGTGTTTCAGAACGGCTCAATCAAAAGTAAGGTTCAACTCTGTTAGTTGAATGCACAGAACAGAAAGAAGTTTCATACAATGCTTCTGTGTAGTTTATATTTGAACATATTCTTTTTTCCACTATTACCCACTTAGCGCTACGAATGTCCAGTTGCATTTTCTACAGACAGAGTGTTTCAAAACTGCTCAATCAAAAGTATGGTTTAACTCTGTTAGCTGAATGCTCAGATCAGAAAGAAGTTTCACAGAATGCTTCTGTGTAGTTTATATTTGAATATATTCCTTTTTCCACTACTACTCTCTTAGCGCTCCAAATGTCCAGTTGCATTTTCTACAGAAAGAGTGTTCAGATCTGCTCAATCAAAAGTATGGTTTAACTCTGTTAGCTGAATGCACAGATCAGAAAGAAGTTTCACAGAATGATTCTGTGTAGTTTATATTTGGAGACATTCCTTTTTCCACTATTACCCCCTTAGCGCTCCGAATCTCCACTTGCATTTTCTACAGAAAGAGTGTTTCAGAACGGCTCAATCAAAACTAAGTTTCAACTCTTTTAGTTGAACAAACAGAACAGAAAGAAGTTTCACACAATTCTTCTGTGTAGTTTTTATTTGTAGACATTCTTTTTCCCAATATAGGCCTCTTAGCGCTCAGAATGTCCAATTGCAGTTTCTACAGAAAGAGTTTTTCAGAACGGCTCAATCAAAAGTAAGGTTCAACTCTGTTAGTTGAATGCACAGAACAGAAAGAAGTTTCATACAATGCTTCTGTGTAGTTTATATTTGAACATATTATTTTTTCCACTATTACCCACTTAGCGCTACGAATGGCCAGTTGTATTTTCTACAGACAGAGTGTTTCAAAACTGCTCAATCAAAAGTATGGTTTAACTCTGTTAGCTGAATGCTCAGATCAGAAAGAAGTTTCACAGAATGCTTCTGTGTAGTTTATATTTGAATATATTCCTTTTTCCACTACTACGCTCTGAGCGATCCAAATGTCCAGTTGCATTTTCAACAGAAAGAGTGTTCAGATCTGCTCAATCAAAAGTATGGTTTAACTCTGTTAGCTGAATGCACAGATCAGAACGAAGTTTCACCGAATGATTCTGTGTAGTTTATATTTGAAGACATTCCTTTTTCCACTATTACCCTCTTAGCGCTCCGAATCTCCACTTGCATTTTCTACAAAAAGAGTGTTTCATAACTGCTCAATCAAAAATATGTTTTATCTCTGTTAACTGAATTTACAGATCAGAAATAACTTTCACAGAATGCATCTGTGTAGTTTTTATTTGAAGATATTCTTTTTCCCAATGTAGGCCTCTTAGCGCTTAGCATGTCCAATTGCAGTTTCTACAGAAAGAGTGTTTCAGAACGGCTCAATCAAAAGTAAGGTTCAACTCTATTAGTTGAATGCACAGAACAGAAAGAATTTTCACAGAATGCTACTGTGTAGTTTATATTTGAATATATTCCTTTTTCCATTATTACCCTCTTAGCGCTCCGAATGTCCACTTGCATTTTCTACAGAAAGAGTGTTCAGAACTGCGCAATGAAAAGTATGGTTTAACTCTGTTAGCTTAATGAACATATCAGAAATAAGTTTCCCACAATGCTTCTGTGTAGTTTTTGTTTGAAGATATTATTTTTCCCAATAGAGGCCTCTTAGCGCTCAGAATGACCAATTGCAGTTTCTACAGAAAGAGTGTTTCAGAAAGGCTCAATCAAAAGTAAGGTTCAAATCTGTTAGTTGAATGCACAGAACAGAAAGAAGTTTCATACAATGCTTCTGTGTAGTTTATATTTGCACATATTCTTTTTTCCACTATTACCCACTTAGCGCTACGAATGTCCAGTTGCATTTTCTACAGACAGAGTGTTTCAAAACTGCTCAATCAAAAGTATGGTTTAACTCTGTTAGCTGAATGCTCGGATCAGAAAGAAGTTTCACAGAATGCTTCTGTGTAGTTTATATTTGAATATATTCCCTTTTCCGCTACTACTCTTTTAGCGCTCCAAATGTCCAGTTGCATTTTCTACAGAAAGAGTGTTCAGATCTGCTCAATCAAAAGTATGGTTTAACTCTGTTAGCTGAATGCACAGAACAGAAAGAAGTTTCACAGAAGGATTCTGTGTAGTTTATATTTGGAGACATTCCTTTTTCCACTATTACCCTCTTAGCGCTCCGAATCTCCACTTGCATTTTCTACAGAAAGACTGTTACAGAACGGCTCAATCAAAACTAAGGTTCAACTCTTTTAGTTGAACAAACAGAACAGAAAGAAGTTTCACACAATTCTTCTGTGTAGTTTTTATTTGTAGACATTCTTTTTCCCAATATAGGCCTCTTAGCGCTCAGAATGTCCAATTGCAGTTTCTACAGAAAGTGTGTTTCAGAACGGCTCAATCAAAAGTAAGGTTCAACTCTGTTAGTTGAATGCACAGAACAGAAAGAAGTTTCATAAAATGCTTCTGTGTAGTTTATATTTGAACTTATTCTTTTTTCCACTATTACCCACTTAGCGCTCCGAATCTCCACTTGCATTTTCTACAAAAAGCGTGTTTCATAACTGCTCAATCAAAAATACGTTTTATCTCTGTTAACTGAATTTACAGATCAGAAATAAGTTTCACAGAATGCATCTGTGTAGTTTTTATTTGAAGATATTCTTTTTCCCCATGTAGGCCTCTTAGTGCTTAGCATGTCCAATTGCAGTTTCTAGAGAAAGAGTGTTTCAGAACGGCTCAATCAAAAGTAAGGTTCAACTCTGTTAGTTGAATGCACAGAACAGAAAGAATTTTCACAGAATGCTACTGTGTAGTTTATAATTGAATATATTCCTTTTTCCACTATTACCCTCTTAGCGCTCCGAATGTCCACTTGCATTTTCTACAGAAAGAGTGTTCAGAACTGCGCAATCAAAAGTATGGTTTAACTCTGTTAGCTTAATGAACATATCAGAAATAAGTTTCACACAATGCTTCTGTGTAGTTTTTATTTGAAGATATTATTTTTCCCAATATAGGCCTCTTAGCGCTCAGAATGTCCAATTGCAGTTTCTACAGAAAGAGTGTTTCAGAAAGGCTCAATCAAAAGTAAGGTTCAACTCTGTTAGTTGAATGCACAGAACAGAAAGAGGTTTCATACAATGCTTCTGTGTAGTTTATATTTGAACGTATTCTTTTTTCCACTATTACCCACTTAGCACTACGAATGTCCAGTTGCATTTTCTACAGACAGAGTGTTCCAAAACTGCTCAATCAAAAGTATGGTTTAACTCTGTTAGCTGAATGCTCAGATCAGAAAGAAGTTTCACAGAATGCTTCTGTGTAGTTTATATTTGAATATATTACTTTTTCCACTACTACGCTCTTAGCGCTCCAAATGTCCAGTTGCATTTTTAACAGAAAGAGTGTTCAGATCTGCTCAATCAAAAGTATGGTTTAACTCTGTTAGCTGAATGCACAGATCAGAAAGAAGTTTCACCGAAAGATTCTGTGTAGTTTATATTTGAAGACATTCCTTTTTCCACTATTACCCTCTTAGCTCTCCGAATCTCCACTTGCATTTCCCACAAAAAGAGTGTTTCATAACTGCTCAATCAAAAATATGTTTTATCTCTGTTAACTGAATTTACAGATCAGAAATAAGTTTCACAGAATGCATCTGTGTAGTTTTTATTTGAAGATATTCTTTTTCCCAATGTAGGCCTCTTAGCGCTTAGCATGTCCAATTGCAGTTTCTACAGAAAGAGTGTTTCAGAACGGCTCAATCAAAAGTAAGGTTCAACTCTGTTAGTTGAATGCACAGAACAGAAAGAATTTTCACAGAATGCTACTGTGTAGTTTATATTTGAATATATTCCTTTTTCCACTATTACCCTCTTAGCGCTCCGAATGTCCACTTGCAGTTTCTACAGAAAGAGTGTTCAGAAGTGCGCGATCAAAAGTATGGTTTAACTCTGTTAGCTTAATGAACATATCAGAAATAAGTTTCACACAATGCTTCTGTGTAGTTTTTATTTGAAGATATTATTTTTCCCAATAGAGGCCTCTTAGCGCTCAGAATGTCCAATTGCAGTTTCTACAGAAAGAGTGTTTCAGAAAGGCTCAATCAAAAGTAAGGTTCAACTCTGTTAGTTGAATGCACAGAACAGAAAGAAGTTTCATACAATGCTCCTGTGTAGTTTATATTTGAACATATTCTTTTTTCCACTATTACCCACTTAGCGCTACGAATGTCCAGTTGCATTTTCTACAGACAGAGTGTTTCAAAACTGCTCAATCAAAAGTATGGTTTAACTCTGTTAGCTGAATGCTCAGATCAGAAAGAAGTTTCACAGAATACTTCTGTGTAGTTTATATTTGAATATATTCCTTTTTCCACTACTACTCTCTTAGCGCTCCAAATGTCCAGTTGCATTTTCTACAGAAAGAGTGTTCAGATCTGCTCAATCAAAAGTATGGTTTAACTCTGTTAGCTGAATGCACAGATCAGAAAGAAGTTTCACAGAATGATTCTGTGTAGTTTATATTTGGAGACATTCCTTTTTCCACTATTACCCTCTTAGCGCTCCGAATCTCCACTTGCATTTTCTACAGAAAGAGTGTTTCAGAACGGCTCAATCAAAACTAAGGTTCAACTCTTTTAGTTGAACAAACAGAACAGAAAGAAGTTTCACACAATTCTTCTGTGTAGTTTTTATTTGTAGACATTTTTTTTCCCAATATAGGCCTCTTAGCGCTCAGAATGTCCAATTGCAGTTTCTACAGAAAGAGTGTTTCAGAACGGCTCAATCAAAAGTAAGGTTCAACTCTGTTAGTTGAATGCACAGAACAGAAAGAAGTTTCATACAATGCTTCTGTGTAGTTTATATTTGAACGTATTCTTTTTTCCACTATTACCCACTTAGCGCTACGAATGTCCAGTTGCATTTTCTACAGACAGAGTGTTTCAAAACTGCTCAATCAAAAGTTTGGTTTAACTCTGTTAGCTGAATGCACAGATCAGAAAGAAGTTTCACAGAATGATTCTGTGTAGTTTATATTTGGAGACATTGCTTTTTCCACTATTACCCTCTTAGCGCTCCGAATCTCCACTTGCATTTTCTACAGAAAGAGTGATTCAGAACGGCTCAATCAAAACTAAGGTTCAACTCTTTTAGTTGAACAAACAGAACAGAAAGAAGTTTCACACAATTCTTCTGTGTAGTTTTTATTTTAGACATTCTTTTTTCCAATATAGGCCTCTTAGCGCTCAGAATGTCCAATTGCAGTTTCTACAGAAAGAGTGTTTCAGAACGGCTCAATCAAAAGTAAGGTTCAACTCTGTTAGTTGAATGCACAGAACAGAAAGAAGTTTCATACAATGCTTCTGTGTAGTTTATATTTGAACATATTTTTTTTCCACTATTACCCACTTAGCGCTACGAATGTCCAGTTGCATTTTCTACAGACAGAGTGTTTCAAAACTGCTCAATCAAAAGTATGGTTTAACTCTGTTAGCTGAATGCTCAGATCAGAAAGAAGTTTCACAGAATGCTTCTGTGTACTTTATATTTGAATATATTCCTTTTTCCACTACTACTCTCTTAGCGCTCCAAATGTCCAGTTGCATTTTCTACAGAAAGAGTGTTCAGATCTGCTCAATCAAAAGTATGGTTTAACTCTGTTAGCTGAATGCACAGATCAGAAAGAAGTTTCACAGAATGATTCTGTGTAGTTTATATTTGGAGACATTCCTTTTTCCACTATTACCCTCTTAGCGCTCCGAATCTCCACTTGCATTTTCTACAGAAAGAGTGTTTCAGAACGGCTCAATCAAAACTAAGGTTCAACTCTTTTAGTTGAACAAAAAGAACAGAAAGAAGTTTCACACAATTCTTCTCTGTAGTTTTTATTTGTAGACATTCTTTTTCCCAATATAGGCTTCTTAGCGCTCAGAATGTCCAATTGCAGTTTCTACAGAAAGAGTGTTTCAGAACGGCTCAATCAAAAGTAAGGTTCAACTCTGTTAGTTGAATGCACAGAACAGAAAGAAGTTTCATACAATGCTTCTGTGTAGTTTATATTTGAACATATTCTTTTTTCAACTATTACCCACTTAGCGCTACGAATGTCCAGTTGCATTTTCTACAGACAGAGTGTTTCAAAACTGCTCAATCAAACGTATGGTTTAACTCTGTTAGCTGTATGCTCAGATCAGAAATAAGTTTCACAGAATGCTTCTGTGTAGTTTATATTTGAATATATTCCTTTTTCCACTACTACGCTCTTAGCGCTCCAAATGTCCAGTTGCATTTTCAACAGAAAGAGTGTTCAGATCTGCTCAATCAAAAGTATGGTTTAACTCTGTTAGCTGAATGCACAGATCAGAAAGAAGTTTCACCGAATGATTCTGTGTAGTTTATATTTGAAGACATTTCTTTTTCCACTATTACCCTCTTAGCGCTCCGAATCTCCACTTGCATTTTCTACAAAAAGAGTGTTTCATAACTGCTCAATCAAAAATATGTTTTATCTCTGTTAACTGAATTTACAGATCAGAAATAAGTTTCACAGAATGCATCTGTGTAGTTTTTATTTGAAGATATTCTTTTTCCCCATGTAGGCCTCTTAGTGCTTAGCATGTCCAATTGCAGTTTCTACAGAAAGAGTGTTTCAGAACGGCTCAATCAAAAGTAAGGTTCAACTCTGTTAGTTGAATGCACAGAACAGAAAGCATTTTCACAGAATGCTACTGTGTAGTTTATAATTGAATATATTCCTTTTTCCACTATGACCCTCTTAGCGCTCCGAATGTCCACTTGCATTTTCTACAGAAAGAGTGTTCAGAACTGTGCAATCAAAAGTATGGTTTAACTCTGTTAGCTTAATGAACATATCAGAAATAAGTTTCACACAATGCTTCTGTGTAGTTTTTATTTGAAGATATTATTTTTCCCAATATAGGCCTCTTAGCGCTCAGAATGTCCAATTGCAGTTTCTACAGAAAGAGTGTTTCAGAAAGGCTCAATCAAAAGTAAGGTTCAACTCTGTTAGTTGAATGCACAGAACAGAAAGAAGTTTCATACAATGCTTCTGTGTAGTTTATATTTGAACATATTCTTTTTTCCACTATTACCCACTTAGCGCTACGAATGTCCAGTTGCATTTTCTACAGACAGAGTGTTTCAAAACTGCTCAATCAAAAGTTTGGTTTAACTCTGTTAGCTGAATGCACAGATCAGAAAGAAGTTTCACAGAATGATTCTGTGTAGTTTATATTTGGAGACATTCCTTTTTCCACTATTACCCTCTTAGCGCTCCGAATCTCCACTTGCATTTTCTACAGAAAGAGTGATTCAGAACGGCTCAATCAAAACTAAGGTTCAACTCTTTTAGTTGAACAAACAGAACAGAAAGAAGTTTCACACAATTCTTCTGTGTAGTTTTTATTTTAGACATTCTTTTTTCCAATATAGGCCTCTTAGCGCTCTGAATGTCCAATTGCAGTTTCTACAGAAAGAGTGTTTCAGAACGGCTCAATCAAAAGTAAGGTTCAACTCTGTTAGTTGAATGCACAGAACAGAAAGAAGTTTCATACAATGCTTCTGTGTAGTTTATATTTGAACATATTTTTTTTCCACTATTACCCACTTAGCGCTACGAATGTCCAGTTGCATTTTCTACAGACAGAGTGTTTCAAAACTGCTCAATCAAAAGTATGGTTTAACTCTGTTAGCTGAATGCTCAGATGAGAAAGAAGTTTCACAGAATGCTTCTGTGTAGTTTATATTTGAATATATTCCTTTTTCCACTACTACTCTCTTAGCGCTCCAAATGTCCAGTTGCATTTTCTACAGAAAGAGTGTTCAGATCTGCTCAATCAAAAGTATGGTTTAAATCTGTTAGCTGAATGCACAGATCAGAAAGAAGTTTCACAGAATGATTCTGTGTAGTTTATATTTGGAGACATTCCTTTTTCCACTATTACCCTCTTAGCGCTCCGAATCTCCACTTGCATTTTCTACAGAAAGAGTGTTTCAGAACGGCTCAATCAAAACTAAGGTTCAATTCTTTTAGTTGAACAAACAGAACAGAAAGAAGTTTCACACAATTCTTCTCTGTAGTTTTTATTTGTAGACATTCTTTTTCCCAATATAGGCTTCTTAGCGCTCAGAATGTCCAATTGCAGTTTCTACAGAAAGAGTGTTTCAGAACGGCTCAATCAAAAGTAAGGTTCAACTCTGTTAGTTGAATGCACAGAACAGAAAGAAGTTTCATACAATGCTTCTGTGTAGTTTATATTTGAACATATTCTTTTTTCCACTATTACCCACTTAGCGCTACGAATGTCCAGTTGCATTTTCTACAGACAGAGTGTTTCAAAACTGCTCAATCAAAAGTATGGTTTAACTCTGTTAGCTGAATGCTCAGATCAGAAAGAAGTTTCACAGAATGCTTCTGTGTAGTTTATATTTGAATATATTCCTTTTTCCACTACTACTCTCTTAGCGCTCCAAATGTCCAGTTGCATTTTCTACAGAAAGAGTGTTCAGATCTGCTCAATCAAAAGTATGGTTTAACTCTGTTAGCTGAATGCACAGATCAGAAAGAAGTTTCACAGAATGATTCTGTGTAGTTTATATTTGGAGACATTCCTTTTTCCACTATTACCCCCTTAGCGCTCCGAATCTCCACTTGCATTTTCTACAGAAAGAGTGTTTCAGAACGGCTCAATCAAAACTAAGTTTCAACTCTTTTAGTTGAACAAACAGAACAGAAAGAAGTTTCACACAATTCTTCTGTGTAGTTTTTATTTGTAGACATTCTTTTTCCCAATATAGGCCTCTTAGCGCTCAGAATGTCCAATTGCAGTTTCTACAGAAAGAGTTTTTCAGAACGGCTCAATCAAAAGTAAGGTTCAACTCTGTTAGTTGAATGCACAGAACAGAAAGAAGTTTCATACAATGCTTCTGTGTAGTTTATATTTGAACATATTATTTTTTCCACTATTACCCACTTAGCGCTACGAATGGCCAGTTGTATTTTCTACAGACAGAGTGTTTCAAAACTGCTCAATCAAAAGTATGGTTTAACTCTGTTAGCTGAATGCTCAGATCAGAAAGAAGTTTCACAGAATGCTTCTGTGTAGTTTATATTTGAATATATTCCTTTTTCCACTACTACGCTCTGAGCGATCCAAATGTCCAGTTGCATTTTCAACAGAAAGAGTGTTCAGATCTGCTCAATCAAAAGTATGGTTTAACTCTGTTAGCTGAATGCACAGATCAGAACGAAGTTTCACCGAATGATTCTGTGTAGTTTATATTTGAAGACATTCCTTTTTCCACTATTACCCTCTTAGCGCTCCGAATCTCCACTTGCATTTTCTACAAAAAGAGTGTTTCATAACTGCTCAATCAAAAATATGTTTTATCTCTGTTAACTGAATTTACATATCAGAAATAAGTTTCACAGAATGCATCTGTGTAGTTTTTATTTGAAGATATTCTTTTTCCCAATGTAGGCCTCTTAGCGCTTAGCATGTCCAATTGCAGTTTCTACAGAAAGAGTGTTTCAGAACGGCTCAATCAAAAGTAAGGTTCAACTCTATTAGTTGAATGCACAGAACAGAAAGAATTTTCACAGAATGCTACTGTGTAGTTTATATTTGAATATATTCCTTTTTCCATTATTACCCTCTTAGCGCTCCGAATGTCCACTTGCATTTTCTACAGAAAGAGTGTTCAGAACTGCGCAATGAAAACTATGGTTTAACTCTGTTAGCTTAATGAACATATCAGAAATAAGTTTCCCACAATGCTTCTGTGTAGTTTTTGTTTGAAGATATTATTTTTCCCAATAGAGGCCTCTTAGCGCTCAGAATGACCAATTGCAGTTTCTACAGAAAGAGTGTTTCAGAAAGGCTCAATCAAAAGTAAGGTTCAAATCTGTTAGTTGAATGCACAGAACAGAAAGAAGTTTCATACAATGCTTCTGTGTAGTTTATATTTGCACATATTCTTTTTTCCACTATTACCCACTTAGCGCTACGAATGTCCAGTTGCATTTTCTACAGACAGAGTGTTTCAAAACTGCTCAATCAAAAGTATGGTTTAACTCTGTTAGCTGAATGCTCGGATCAGAAAGAAGTTTCACAGAATGCTTCTGTGTAGTTTATAATTGAATATATTCCCTTTTCCACTACTACTCTTTTAGCGCTCCAAATGTCCAGTTGCATTTTCTACAGAAAGAGTGTTCAGATCTGCTCAATCAAAAGTATGGTTTAACTCTGTTAGCTGAATGCACAGAACAGAAAGAAGTTTCACAGAAGGATTCTGTGTAGTTTATATTTGGAGACATTCCTTTTTCCACTATTACCCTCTTAGCGCTCCGAATCTCCACTTGCATTTTCTACAGAAAGACTGTTACAGAACGGCTCAATCAAAACTAAGGTTCAACTCTTTTAGTTGAACAAACAGAACAGAAAGAAGTTTCACACAATTCTTCTGTGTAGTTTTTATTTGTAGACATTCTTTTTCCCAATATAGGCCTCTTAGCGCTCAGAATGTCCAATTGCAGTTTCTACAGAAAGTGTGTTTCAGAACGGCTCAATCAAAAGTAAGGTTCAACTCTGTTAGTTGAATGCACAGAACAGAAAGAAGTTTCATACAATGCTTCTGTGTAGTTTATATTTGAACTTATTCTTTTTTCCACTATTACCCACTTAGCGCTCCGAATCTCCACTTGCATTTTCTACAAAAAGCGTGTTTCATAACTGCTCAATCAAAAATACGTTTTATCTCTGTTAACTGAATTTACAGATCAGAAATAAGTTTCACAGAATGCATCTGTGTAGTTTTTATTTGAAGATATTCTTTTTCCCCATGTAGGCCTCTTAGTGCTTAGCATGTCCAATTGCAGTTTCTAGAGAAAGAGTGTTTCAGAACGGCTCAATCAAAAGTAAGGTTCAACTCTGTTAGTTGAATGCACAGAACAGAAAGAATTTTCACAGAATGCTACTGTGTAGTTTATAATTGAATATATTCCTTTTTCCACTATTACCCTCTTAGCGCTCCGAATGTCCACTTGCATTTTCTACAGAAAGAGTGTTCAGAACTGCGCAATCAAAAGTATGGTTTAACTCTGTTAGCTTAATGAACATATCAGAAATAAGTTTCACACAATGCTTCTGTGTAGTTTTTATTTGAAGATATTATTTTTCCCAATATAGGCCTCTTAGCGCTCAGAATGTCCAATTGCAGTTTCTACAGAAAGAGTGTTTCAGAAAGGCTCAATCAAAAGTAAGGTTCAACTCTGTTAGTTGAATGCACAGAACAGAAAGAGGTTTCATACAATGCTTCTGTGTAGTTTATATTTGAACGTATTCTTTTTTCCACTATTACCCACTTAGCACTACGAATGTCCAGTTGCATTTTCTACAGACAGAGTGTTCCAAAACTGCTCAATCAAAAGTATGGTTTAACTCTGTTAGCTGAATGCTCAGATCAGAAAGAAGTTTCACAGAATGCTTCTGTGTAGTTTATATTTGAATATATTCCTTTTTCCACTACTACGCTCTTAGCGCTCCAAATGTCCAGTTGCATTTTTAACAGAAAGAGTGTTCAGATCTGCTCAATCAAAAGTATGGTTTAACTCTGTTAGCTGAATGCACAGATCAGAAAGAAGTTTCACCGAAAGATTCTGTGTAGTTTATATTTGAAGACATTCCTTTTTCCACTATTACCCTCTTAGCTCTCCGAATCTCCACTTGCATTTTCCACAAAAAGAGTGTTTCATAACTGCTCAATCAAAAATATGTTTTATCTCTGTTAACTGAATTTACAGATCAGAAATAAGTTTCACAGAATGCATCTGTGTAGTTTTTATTTGAAGATATTCTTTTTCCCAATGTAGGCCTCTTAGCGCTTAGCATGTCCAATTGCAGTTTCTACAGAAAGAGTGTTTCAGAACGGCTCAATCAAAAGTAAGGTTCAACTCTGTTAGTTGAATGCACAGAACAGAAAGAATTTTCACAGAATGCTACTGTGTAGTTTATATTTGAATATATTCCTTTTTCCACTATTACCCTCTTAGCGCTCCGAATGTCCACTTGCAGTTTCTACAGAAAGAGTGTTCAGAACTGCGCGATCAAAAGTATGGTTTAACTCTGTTAGCTTAATGAACATATCAGAAATAAGTTTCACACAATGCTTCTGTGTAGTTTTTATTTGAAGATATTATTTTTCCCAATAGAGGCCTCTTAGCGCTCAGAATGTCCAATTGCAGTTTCTACAGAAAGAGTGTTTCAGAAAGGCTCAATCAAAAGTAAGGTTCAACTCTGTTAGTTGAATGCACAGAACAGAAAGAAGTTTCATACAATGCTCCTGTGTAGTTTATATTTGAACATATTCTTTTTTCCACTATTACCCACTTAGCGCTACGAATGTCCAGTTGCATTTTCTACAGACAGAGTGTTTCAAAACTGCTCAATCAAAAGTATGGTTTAACTCTGTTAGCTGAATGCTCAGATCAGAAGAAGTTTCACAGAATGCTTCTGTGTAGTTTATATTTGAATATATTCCTTTTTCCACTACTACTCTCTTAGCGCTCCAAATGTCCAGTTGCATTTTCTACAGAAAGAGTGTTCAGATCTGCTCAATCAAAAGTATGGTTTAACTCTGTTAGCTGAATGCACAGATCAGAAAGAAGTTTCACAGAATGATTCTGTGTAGTTTATATTTGGAGACATTCCTTTTTCCACTATTACCCTCTTAGCGCTCCGAATCTCCACTTGCATTTTCTACAGAAAGAGTGTTTCAGAACAGCTCAATCAAAACTAAGGTTCAACTCTTTTAGTTGAACAAACAGAACAGAAAGAAGTTTCACACAATTCTTCTGTGTAGTTTTTATTTGTAGACATTTTTTTTCCCAATATAGGCCTCTTAGCGCTCAGAATGTCCAATTGCAGTTTCTACAGAAAGAGTGTTTCAGAACGGCTCAATCAAAAGTAAGGTTCAACTCTGTTAGTTGAATGCACAGAACAGAAAGAAGTTTCATACAATGCTTCTGTGTAGTTTATATTTGAACGTATTCTTTTTTCCACTATTACCCACTTAGCGCTACGAATGTCCAGTTGCATTTTCTACAGACAGAGTGTTTCAAAACTGCTCAATCAAAAGTTTGGTTTAACTCTGTTAGCTGAATGCACAGATCAGAAAGAAATTTCACAGAATGATTCTGTGTAGTTTATATTTGGAGACATTCCTTTTTCCACTATTACCCTCTTAGCGCTCCGAATCTCCACTTGCATTTTCTACAGAAAGAGTGATTCAGAACGGCTCAATCAAAACTAAGGTTCAACTCTTTTAGTTGAACAAACAGAACAGAAAGAAGTTTCACACAATTCTTCTGTGTAGTTTTTATTTTAGACATTCTTTTTTCCAATATAGGCCTCTTAGCGCTCAGAATGTCCAATTGCAGTTTCTACAGAAAGAGTGTTTCAGAACGGCTCAATCAAAAGTAAGGTTCAACTCTGTTAGTTGAATGCACAGAACAGAAAGAAGTTTCATACAATGCTTCTGTGTAGTTTATATTTGAACATATTTTTTTTCCACTATTACCCACTTAGCGCTACGAATGTCCAGTTGCATTTTCTACACACAGAGTGTTTCAAAACTGCTCAATCAAAAGTATGGTTTAACTCTGTTAGCTGAATGCTCAGATCAGAAAGAAGTTTCACAGAATGCTTCTGTGTACTTTATATTTGAATATATTCCTTTTTCCACTACTACTCTCTTAGCGCTCCAAATGTCCAGTTGCATTTTCTACAGAAAGAGTGTTCAGATCTGCTCAATCCAAAGTATGGTTTAACTCTGTTAGCTGAATGCACAGATCAGAAAGAAGTTTCACAGAATGATTCTGTGTAGTTTATATTTGGAGACATTCCTTTTTCCACTATTACCCTCTTAGCGCTCCGAATCTCCACTTGCATTTTCTACAGAAAGAGTGTTTCAGAACGGCTCAATCAAAACTAAGGTTCAACTCTTTTAGTTGAACAAAAAGAACAGAAAGAAGTTTCACACAATTCTTCTCTGTAGTTTTTATTTGTAGACATTCTTTTTCCCAATATAGGCTTCTTAGCGCTCAGAATGTCCAATTGCAGTTTCTACAGAAAGAGTGTTTCAGAACGGCTCAATCAAAAGTAAGGTTCAACTCTGTTAGTTGAATGCACAGAACAGAAAGAAGTTTCATACAATGCTTCTGTGTAGTTTATATTTGAACATATTCTTTTTTCAACTATTACCCACTTAGCGCTACGAATGTCCAGTTGCATTTTCTACAGACAGAGTGTTTCAAAACTGCTCAATCAAACGTATGGTTTAACTCTGTTAGCTGTATGCTCAGATCAGAAATAAGTTTCACAGAATGCTTCTGTGTAGTTTATATTTGAATATATTCCTTTTTCCACTACTACGCTCTTAGCGCTCCAAATGTCCAGTTGCATTTTCAACAGAAAGAGTGTTCAGATCTGCTCAATCAAAAGTATGGTTTAACTCTGTTAGCTGAATGCACAGATCAGAAAGAAGTTTCACCAAATGATTCTGTGTAGTTTATATTTGAAGACATTTCTTTTTCCACTATTACCCTCTTAGCGCTCCGAATCTCCACTTGCATTTTCTACAAAAAGAGTGTTTCATAACTGCTCAATCAAAAATATGTTTTATCTCTGTTAACTGAATTTACAGATCAGAAATAAGTTTCACAGAATGCATCTGTGTAGTTTTTATTTGAAGATATTCTTTTTCCCAATGTAGGCCTCTTAGCGCTTAGCATGTCCAATTGCAGTTCCTACAGAAAGAGTGTTTCAGAACGGCTCAATCAAAAGTAAGGTTCAACTCTGTTAGTTGAATGCACAGAACAGAAAGAATTTTCACAGAATGCTACTGTGTAGTTTATATTTGAATATATTCCTTTTTCCACTATTACCCTCTTAGCGCTCCGAATGTCCACTTGCATTTTCTACAGAAAGAGTGTTCAGAACTGCGCAATCAAAAGTATGGTTTAACTCTGTTAGCTTAATGAACATATCAGAAATAAGTTTCACACAATGCTTCTGTGTAGTTTTTATTTGAAGATATTATTTTTCCCAATAGAGGCCTCTTAGCGCTCAGAATGTCCAATTGCAGTTTCTACAGAAAGAGTGTTTCAGAAAGGCTCAATCAAAAGTAAGGTTCAACTCTGTTAGTTGAATGCACAGAACAGAAAGAAGTTTCATACAATGCTTCTGTGTAGTTTATATTTGAACATATTGTTTTTTCCACTATTACCCACTTAGCGCTACGAATGTCCAGTTGCATTTTCTACAGACAGAGTGTTTCAAAACTGCTCAATCAAAAGTATGGTTTAACTCTGTTAGCTGAATGCTCAGATCAGAAAGAAGTTTCACAGAATGCTTCTGTGTAGTTTATATTTGAATATATTCCTTTTTCCACTACTACTATCTTAGCGCTCCAAATGTCCAGTTGCATTTTCTACAGAAAGAGTGTACAGATCTGCTCAATCAAAAGTATGGTTAACTCTGTTAGCTGAATGCACAGATCAGAAAGAAGTTTCACAGAATGATTCTGTGTAGTTTATATTTGGAGACATTCCTTTTTCCACTATTACCCTCTTAGCGCTCCGAATCTCCACTTGCATTTTCTACAGAAAGAGTGTTTCAGAACGGCTCAATCAAAACTAAGGTTCAACTCTTTTAGTTGAACAAACAGAACAGAAAGAAGTTTCACACAATTCTTCTGTGTAGTTTTTATTTGTAGACATTCTTTTTCCCAATATAGGCCTCTTAGCGCTCAGAATGTCCAATTGCAGTTTCTACAGAAAGAGTGTTTCAGAACGGCTCAATCAAAAGAAAGGTTCAACTCTGTTAGTTGAATGCACAGAACAGAAAGAAGTTTCATACAATGCTTCTGTGTAGTTTATATTTGAACGTATTCTTTTTTCCACTATTACCCACTTAGCACTACGAATGTCCAGTTGCATTTTCTACAGACAGAGTGTTCCAAAACTGCTCAATCAAAAGTATGGTTTAACTCTGTTAGCTGAATGCTCAGATCAGAAAGAAGTTTCACAGAATGCTTCTGTGTAGTTTATATTTGAATATATTCCTTTTTCCACTACTACGCTCTTAGCGCTCCAAATGTCCAGTTGCATTTTTAACAGAAAGAGTGTTCAGATCTGCTCAATCAAAAGTATGGTTTAACTCTGTTAGCTGAATGCACAGATCAGAAAGAAGTTTCACAGAATGATTCTGTGTAGTTTATATTTGGAGACATTCCTTTTTCCACTATTACCCTCTTAGCGCTCCGAATCTCCACTTGCATTTTCTACAGAAAGAGTGTTTCAGAACGGCTCAATCAAAACTAAGGTTCAACTCTTTTAGTTGAACAAAAAGAACAGAAAGAAGTTTCACACAATTCTTCTCTGTAGTTTTTATTTGTAGACATTCTTTTTCCCAATATAGGCTTCTTAGCGCTCAGAATGTCCAATTGCAGTTTCTACAGAAAGAGTGTTTCAGAACGGCTCAATCAAAAGTAAGGTTCAACTCTGTTAGTTGAATGCACAGAACAGAAAGAAGTTTCATACAATGCTTCTGTGTAGTTTATATTTGAACATATTCTTTTTTCAACTATTACCCACTTAGCGCTACGAATGTCCAGTTGCATTTTCTACAGACAGAGTGTTTCAAAACTGCTCAATCAAACGTATGGTTTAACTCTGTTAGCTGTATGCTCAGATCAGAAATAAGTTTCACAGAATGCTTCTGTGTAGTTTATATTTGAATATATTCCTTTTTCCACTACTACGCTCTTAGCGCTCCAAATGTCCAGTTGCATTTTCAACAGAAAGAGTGTTCAGATCTGCTCAATCAAAAGTATGGTTTAACTCTGTTAGCTGAATGCACAGATCAGAAAGAAGTTTCACCAAATGATTCTGTGTAGTTTATATTTGAAGACATTTCTTTTTCCACTATTACCCTCTTAGCGCTCCGAATCTCCACTTGCATTTTCTACAAAAAGAGTGTTTCATAACTGCTCAATCAAAAATATGTTTTATCTCTGTTAACTGAATTTACAGATCAGAAATAAGTTTCACAGAATGCATCTGTGTAGTTTTTATTTGAAGATATTCTTTTTCCCAATGTAGGCCTCTTAGCGCTTAGCATGTCCAATTGCAGTTCCTACAGAAAGAGTGTTTCAGAACGGCTCAATCAAAAGTAAGGTTCAACTCTGTTAGTTGAATGCACAGAACAGAAAGAATTTTCAAAGAATGCTACTGTGTAGTTTCTATTTGAATATATTCCTTTTTCCACTATTACCCTCTTAGCGCTCCGAATGTCCACTTGCATTTTCTACAGAAAGAGTGTTCAGAACTGCGCAATCAAAAGTATGGTTTAACTCTGTTAGCTTAATGAACATATCAGAAATAAGTTTCACACAATGCTTCTGTGTAGTTTTTATTTGAAGATATTATTTTTCCCAATAGAGGCCTCTTAGCGCTCAGAATGTCCAATTGCAGTTTCTACAGAAAGAGTGTTTCAGAAAGGCTCAATCAAAAGTAAGGTTCAACTCTGTTAGTTGAATGCACAGAACAGAAAGAAGTTTCATACAATGCTTCTGTGTAGTTTATATTTGAACATATTGTTTTTTCCACTATTACCCACTTAGCGCTACGAATGTCCAGTTGCATTTTCTACAGACAGAGTGTTTCAAAACTGCTCAATCAAAAGTATGGTTTAACTCTGTTAGCTGAATGCTCAGATCAGAAAGAAGTTTCACAGAATGCTTCTGTGTAGTTTATATTTGAATATATTCCTTTTTCCACTACTACTATCTTAGCGCTCCAAATGTCCAGTTGCATTTTCTACAGAAAGAGTGTACAGATCTGCTCAATCAAAAGTATGGTTAACTCTGTTAGCTGAATGCACAGATCAGAAAGAAGTTTCACAGAATGATTCTGTGTAGTTTATATTTGGAGACATTCCTTTTTCCACTATTACCCTCTTAGCGCTCCGAATCTCCACTTGCATTTTCTACAGAAAGAGTGTTTCAGAACGGCTCAATCAAAACTAAGGTTCAACTCTTTTAGTTGAACAAACAGAACAGAAAGAAGTTTCACACAATTCTTCTGTGTAGTTTTTATTTGTAGACATTCTTTTTCCCAATATAGGCCTCTTAGCGCTCAGAATGTCCAATTGCAGTTTCTACAGAAAGAGTGTTTCAGAACGGCTCAATCAAAAGAAAGGTTCAACTCTGTTAGTTGAATGCACAGAACAGAAAGAAGTTTCATACAATGCTTCTGTGTAGTTTATATTTGAACGTATTCTTTTTTCCACTATTACCCACTTAGCACTACGAATGTCCAGTTGCATTTTCTACAGACAGAGTGTTCCAAAACTGCTCAATCAAAAGTATGGTTTAACTCTGTTAGCTGAATGCTCAGATCAGAAAGAAGTTTCACAGAATGCTTCTGTGTAGTTTATATTTGAATATATTCCTTTTTCCACTACTACGCTCTTAGCGCTCCAAATGTCCAGTTGCATTTTTAACAGAAAGAGTGTTCAGATCTGCTCAATCAAAAGTATGGTTTAACTCTGTTAGCTGAATGCACAGATCAGAAAGAAGTTTCACCGAAAGATTCTGTGTAGTTTATATTTGAAGACATTCCTTTTTCCACTATTACCCTCTTAGCTCTCCGAATCTCCACTTGCATTTTCCACAAAATGAGTGTTTCATAACTGCTCAATCAAAAATATGTTTTATCTCTGTTAACTGAATTTACAGATCAGAAATAAGTTTCACAGAATGCATCTGTGTAGTTTTTATTTGAAGATATTCTTTTTCCCAATGTAGGCCTCTTAGCGCTTAGCATGTCCAATTGCAGTTTCTACAGAAAGAGTGTTTCAGAACGGCTCAATCAAAAGTAAGGTTCAACTCTGTTAGTTGAATGCACAGAACAGAAAGAATTTTCACAGAATGCTACTGTGTAGTTTATATTTGAATATATTCCTTTTTCCACTATTACCCTCTTAGCGCTCCGAATGTCCACTTGCAGTTTCTACAGAAAGAGTGTTCAGAACTGCGCGATCAAAAGTATGGTTTAACTCTGTTAGCTTAATGAACATATCAGAAATAAGTTTCACACAATGCTTCTGTGTAGTTTTTATTTGAAGATATTATTTTTCCCAATAGAGGCCTCTTAGCGCTCAGAATGTCCAATTGCAGTTTCTACAGAAAGAGTGTTTCAGAAAGGCTCAATCAAAAGTAAGGTTCAACTCTGTTAGTTGAATGCACAGAACAGAAAGAAGTTTCATACAATGCTCCTGTGTAGTTTATATTTGAACATATTCTTTTTTCCACTATTACCCACTTAGCGCTACGAATGTCCAGTTGCATTTTCTACAGACAGAGTGTTTCAAAACTGCTCAATCAAAAGTATGGTTTAACTCTGTTAGCTGAATGCTCAGATCAGAAGAAGTTTCACAGAATGCTTCTGTGTAGTTTATATTTGAATATATTCCTTTTTCCACTCCTACTCTCTTAGCGCTCCAAATGTCCAGTTGCATTTTCTACAGAAAGAGTGTTCAGATCTGCTCAATCAAAAGTATGGTTTAACTCTGTTAGCTGAATGCACAGATCAGAAAGAAGTTTCACAGAATGATTCTGTGTAGTTTATATTTGGAGACATTCCTTTTTCCACTATTACCCTCTTAGCGCTCCGAATCTCCACTTGCATTTTCTACAGAAAGAGTGTTTCAGAACGGCTCAATCAAAACTAAGGTTCAACTCTTTTAGTTGAACAAACAGAACAGAAAGAAGTTTCACACAATTCTTCTGTGTAGTTTTTATTTGTAGACATTTTTTTTCCCAATATAGGCCTCTTAGCGCTCAGAATGTCCAATTGCAGTTTCTACAGAAAGAGTGTTTCAGAACGGCTCAATCAAAAGTAAGGTTCAACTCTGTTAGTTGAATGCACAGAACAGAAAGAAGTTTCATACAATGCTTCTGTGTAGTTTATATTTGAACGTATTCTTTTTTCCACTATTACCCACTTAGCGCTACGAATGTCCAGTTGCATTTTCTACAGACAGAGTGTTTCAAAACTGCTCAATCAAAAGTTTGGTTTAACTCTGTTAGCTGAATGCACAGATCAGAAAGAAGTTTCACAGAATGATTCTGTGTAGTTTATATTTGGAGACATTCCTTTTTCCACTATTACCCTCTTAGCGCTCCGAATCTCCACTTGCATTTTCTACAGAAAGAGTGATTCAGAACGGCTCAATCAAAACTAAGGTTCAACTCTTTTAGTTGAACAAACAGAACAGAAAGAAGTTTCACACAATTCTTCTGTGTAGTTTTTATTTTAGACATTCTTTTTTCCAATATAGGCCTCTTAGCGCTCAGAATGTCCAATTGCAGTTTCTACAGAAAGAGTGTTTCAGAACGGCTCAATCAAAAGTAAGGTTCAACTCTGTTAGTTGAATGCACAGAACAGAAAGAAGTTTCATACAATGCTTCTGTGTAGTTTATATTTGAACATATTTTTTTTCCACTATTACCCACTTAGCGCTACGAATGTCCAGTTGCATTTTCTACACACAGAGTGTTTCAAAACTGCTCAATCAAAAGTATGGTTTAACTCTGTTAGCTGAATGCTCAGATCAGAAAGAAGTTTCACAGAATGCTTCTGTGTACTTTATATTTGAATATATTCCTTTTTCCACTACTACTCTCTTAGCGCTCCAAATGTCCAGTTGCATTTTCTACAGAAAGAGTGTTCAGATCTGCTCAATCAAAAGTATGGTTTAACTCTGTTAGCTGAATGCACAGATCAGAAAGAAGTTTCACAGAATGATTCTGTGTAGTTTATGTTTGGAGACATTCCTTTTTCCACTATTACCCTCTTAGCGCTCCGAATCTCCACTTGCATTTTCTACAGAAAGAGTGTTTCAGAACGGCTCAATCAAAACTAAGGTTCAACTCTTTTAGTTGAACAAACAGAACAGAAAGAAGTTTCACACAATTCTTCTGTGTAGTTTTTATTTGTAGACATTTTTTTTCCCAATATAGGCCTCTTAGCGCTCAGAATGTCCAATTGCAGTTTCTACAGAAAGAGTGTTTCAGAACGGCTCAATCAAAAGTAAGGTTCAACTCTGTTAGTTGAATGCACAGAACAGAAAGAAGTTTCATACAATGCTTCTGTGTAGTTTATATTTGAACGTATTCTTTTTTCCACTATTACCCACTTAGCGCTACGAATGTCCAGTTGCATTTTCTACAGACAGAGTGTTTCAAAACTGCTCAATCAAAAGTTTGGTTTAACTCTGTTAGCTGAATGCACAGATCAGAAAGAAGTTTCACAGAATGATTCTGTGTAGTTTATATTTGGAGACATTCCTTTTTCCACTATTACCCTCTTAGCGCTCCGAATCTCCACTTGCATTTTCTACAGAAAGAGTGATTCAGAACGGCTCAATCAAAACTAAGGTTCAACTCTTTTAGTTGAACAAACAGAACAGAAAGAAGTTTCACACAATTCTTCTGTGTAGTTTTTATTTTAGACATTCTTTTTTCCAATATAGGCCTCTTAGCGCTCAGAATGTCCAATTGCAGTTTCTACAGAAAGAGTGTTTCAGAACGGCTCAATCAAAAGTAAGGTTCAACTCTGTTAGTTGAATGCACAGAACAGAAAGAAGTTTCATACAATGCTTCTGTGTAGTTTATATTTGAACATATTTTTTTTCCACTATTACCCACTTAGCGCTACGAATGTCCAGTTGCATTTTCTACACACAGAGTGTTTCAAAACTGCTCAATCAAAAGTATGGTTTAACTCTGTTAGCTGAATGCTCAGATCAGAAAGAAGTTTCACAGAATGCTTCTGTGTACTTTATATTTGAATATATTCCTTTTTCCACTACTACTCTCTTAGCGCTCCAAATGTCCAGTTGCATTTTCTACAGAAAGAGTGTTCAGATCTGCTCAATCAAAAGTATGGTTTAACTCTGTTAGCTGAATGCACAGATCAGAAAGAAGTTTCACAGAATGATTCTGTGTAGTTTATATTTGGAGACATTCCTTTTTCCACTATTACCCTCTTAGCGCTCCGAATCTCCACTTGCATTTTCTACAGAAAGAGTGTTTCAGAACGGCTCAATCAAAACTAAGGTTCAACTCTTTTAGTTGAACAAAAAGAACAGAAAGAAGTTTCACACAATTCTTCTCTGTAGTTTTTATTTGTAGACATTCTTTTTCCCAATATAGGCTTCTTAGCGCTCAGAATGTCCAATTGCAGTTTCTACAGAAAGAGTGTTTCAGAACGGCTCAATCAAAAGTAAGGTTCAACTCTGTTAGTTGAATGCACAGAACAGAAAGAAGTTTCATACAATGCTTCTGTGTAGTTTATATTTGAACATATTCTTTTTTCAACTATTACCCACTTAGCGCTACGAATGTCCAGTTGCATTTTCTACAGACAGAGTGTTTCAAAACTGCTCAATCAAACGTATGGTTTAACTCTGTTAGCTGTATGCTCAGATCAGAAATAAGTTTCACAGAATGCTTCTGTGTAGTTTATATTTGAATATATTCCTTTTTCCACTACTACGCTCTTAGCGCTCCAAATGTCCAGTTGCATTTTCAACAGAAAGAGTGTTCAGATCTGCTCAATCAAAAGTATGGTTTAACTCTGTTAGCTGAATGCACAGATCAGAAAGAAGTTTCACCAAATGATTCTGTGTAGTTTATATTTGAAGACATTTCTTTTTCCACTATTACCCTCTTAGCGCTCCGAATCTCCACTTGCATTTTCTACAAAAAGAGTGTTTCATAACTGCTCAATCAAAAATATGTTTTATCTCTGTTAACTGAATTTACAGATCAGAAATAAGTTTCACAGAATGCATCTGTGTAGTTTTTATTTGAAGATATTCTTTTTCCCAATGTAGGCCTCTTAGCGCTTAGCATGTCCAATTGCAGTTCCTACAGAAAGAGTGTTTCAGAACGGCTCAATCAAAAGTAAGGTTCAACTCTGTTAGTTGAATGCACAGAACAGAAAGAATTTTCACAGAATGCTACTGTGTAGTTTATATTTGAATATATTCCTTTTTCCACTATTACCCTCTTAGCGCTCCGAATGTCCACTTGCATTTTCTACAGAAAGAGTGTTCAGAACTGCGCAATCAAAAGTATGGTTTAACTCTGTTAGCTTAATGAACATATCAGAAATAAGTTTCACACAATGCTTCTGTGTAGTTTTTATTTGAAGATATTATTTTTCCCAATAGAGGCCTCTTAGCGCTCAGAATGTCCAATTGCAGTTTCTACAGAAAGAGTGTTTCAGAAAGGCTCAATCAAAAGTAAGGTTCAACTCTGTTAGTTGAATGCACAGAACAGAAAGAAGTTTCATACAATGCTTCTGTGTAGTTTATATTTGAACATATTGTTTTTTCCACTATTACCCACTTAGCGCTACGAATGTCCAGTTGCATTTTCTACAGACAGAGTGTTTCAAAACTGCTCAATCAAAAGTATGGTTTAACTCTGTTAGCTGAATGCTCAGATCAGAAAGAAGTTTCACAGAATGCTTCTGTGTAGTTTATATTTGAATATATTCCTTTTTCCACTACTACTATCTTAGCGCTCCAAATGTCCAGTTGCATTTTCTACAGAAAGAGTGTACAGATCTGCTCAATCAAAAGTATGGTTAACTCTGTTAGCTGAATGCACAGATCAGAAAGAAGTTTCACAGAATGATTCTGTGTAGTTTATATTTGGAGACATTCCTTTTTCCACTATTACCCTCTTAGCGCTCCGAATCTCCACTTGCATTTTCTACAGAAAGAGTGTTTCAGAACGGCTCAATCAAAACTAAGGTTCAACTCTTTTAGTTGAACAAACAGAACAGAAAGAAGTTTCACACAATTCTTCTGTGTAGTTTTTATTTGTAGACATTCTTTTTCCCAATATAGGCCTCTTAGCGCTCAGAATGTCCAATTGCAGTTTCTACAGAAAGAGTGTTTCAGAACGGCTCAATCAAAAGAAAGGTTCAACTCTGTTAGTTGAATGCACAGAACAGAAAGAAGTTTCATACAATGCTTCTGTGTAGTTTATATTTGAACGTATTCTTTTTTCCACTATTACCCACTTAGCACTACGAATGTCCAGTTGCATTTTCTACAGACAGAGTGTTCCAAAACTGCTCAATCAAAAGTATGGTTTAACTCTGTTAGCTGAATGCTCAGATCAGAAAGAAGTTTCACAGAATGCTTCTGTGTAGTTTATATTTGAATATATTCCTTTTTCCACTACTACGCTCTTAGCGCTCCAAATGTCCAGTTGCATTTTTAACAGAAAGAGTGTTCAGATCTGCTCAATCAAAAGTATGGTTTAACTCTGTTAGCTGAATGCACAGATCAGAAAGAAGTTTCACAGAATGATTCTGTGTAGTTTATATTTGGAGACATTCCTTTTTCCACTATTACCCTCTTAGCGCTCCGAATCTCCACTTGCATTTTCTACAGAAAGAGTGTTTCAGAACGGCTCAATCAAAACTAAGGTTCAACTCTTTTAGTTGAACAAAAAGAACAGAAAGAAGTTTCACACAATTCTTCTCTGTAGTTTTTATTTGTAGACATTCTTTTTCCCAATATAGGCTTCTTAGCGCTCAGAATGTCCAATTGCAGTTTCTACAGAAAGAGTGTTTCAGAACGGCTCAATCAAAAGTAAGGTTCAACTCTGTTAGTTGAATGCACAGAACAGAAAGAAGTTTCATACAATGCTTCTGTGTAGTTTATATTTGAACATATTCTTTTTTCAACTATTACCCACTTAGCGCTACGAATGTCCAGTTGCATTTTCTACAGACAGAGTGTTTCAAAACTGCTCAATCAAACGTATGGTTTAACTCTGTTAGCTGTATGCTCAGATCAGAAATAAGTTTCACAGAATGCTTCTGTGTAGTTTATATTTGAATATATTCCTTTTTCCACTACTACGCTCTTAGCGCTCCAAATGTCCAGTTGCATTTTTAACAGAAAGAGTGTTCAGATCTGCTCAATCAAAAGTATGGTTTAACTCTGTTAGCTGAATGCACAGATCAGAAAGAAGTTTCACCGAAAGATTCTGTGTAGTTTATATTTGAAGACATTCCTTTTTCCACTATTACCCTCTTAGCTCTCCGAATCTCCACTTGCATTTTCCACAAAATGAGTGTTTCATAACTGCTCAATCAAAAATATGTTTTATCTCTGTTAACTGAATTTACAGATCAGAAATAAGTTTCACAGAATGCATCTGTGTAGTTTTTATTTGAAGATATTCTTTTTCCCAATGTAGGCCTCTTAGCGCTTAGCATGTCCAATTGCAGTTTCTACAGAAAGAGTGTTTCAGAACGGCTCAATCAAAAGTAAGGTTCAACTCTGTTAGTTGAATGCACAGAACAGAAAGAATTTTCACAGAATGCTACTGTGTAGTTTATATTTGAATATATTCCTTTTTCCACTATTACCCTCTTAGCGCTCCGAATGTCCACTTGCAGTTTCTACAGAAAGAGTGTTCAGAACTGCGCGATCAAAAGTATGGTTTAACTCTGTTAGCTTAATGAACATATCAGAAATAAGTTTCACACAATGCTTCTGTGTAGTTTTTATTTGAAGATATTATTTTTCCCAATAGAGGCCTCTTAGCGCTCAGAATGTCCAATTGCAGTTTCTACAGAAAGAGTGTTTCAGAAAGGCTCAATCAAAAGTAAGGTTCAACTCTGTTAGTTGAATGCACAGAACAGAAAGAAGTTTCATACAATGCTCCTGTGTAGTTTATATTTGAACATATTCTTTTTTCCACTATTACCCACTTAGCGCTACGAATGTCCAGTTGCATTTTCTACAGACAGAGTGTTTCAAAACTGCTCAATCAAAAGTATGGTTTAACTCTGTTAGCTGAATGCTCAGATCAGAAGAAGTTTCACAGAATGCTTCTGTGTAGTTTATATTTGAATATATTCCTTTTTCCACTCCTACTCTCTTAGCGCTCCAAATGTCCAGTTGCATTTTCTACAGAAAGAGTGTTCAGATCTGCTCAATCAAAAGTATGGTTTAACTCTGTTAGCTGAATGCACAGATCAGAAAGAAGTTTCACAGAATGATTCTGTGTAGTTTATATTTGGAGACATTCCTTTTTCCACTATTACCCTCTTAGCGCTCCGAATCTCCACTTGCATTTTCTACAGAAAGAGTGTTTCAGAACGGCTCAATCAAAACTAAGGTTCAACTCTTTTAGTTGAACAAACAGAACAGAAAGAAGTTTCACACAATTCTTCTGTGTAGTTTTTATTTGTAGACATTTTTTTTCCCAATATAGGCCTCTTAGCGCTCAGAATGTCCAATTGCAGTTTCTACAGAAAGAGTGTTTCAGAACGGCTCAATCAAAAGTAAGGTTCAACTCTGTTAGTTGAATGCACAGAACAGAAAGAAGTTTCATACAATGCTTCTGTGTAGTTTATATTTGAACGTATTCTTTTTTCCACTATTACCCACTTAGCGCTACGAATGTCCAGTTGCATTTTCTACAGACAGAGTGTTTCAAAACTGCTCAATCAAAAGTTTGGTTTAACTCTGTTAGCTGAATGCACAGATCAGAAAGAAGTTTCACAGAATGATTCTGTGTAGTTTATATTTGGAGACATTCCTTTTTCCACTATTACCCTCTTAGCGCTCCGAATCTCCACTTGCATTTTCTACAGAAAGAGTGATTCAGAACGGCTCAATCAAAACTAAGGTTCAACTCTTTTAGTTGAACAAACAGAACAGAAAGAAGTTTCACACAATTCTTCTGTGTAGTTTTTATTTTAGACATTCTTTTTTCCAATATAGGCCTCTTAGCGCTCAGAATGTCCAATTGCAGTTTCTACAGAAAGAGTGTTTCAGAACGGCTCAATCAAAAGTAAGGTTCAACTCTGTTAGTTGAATGCACAGAACAGAAAGAAGTTTCATACAATGCTTCTGTGTAGTTTATATTTGAACATATTTTTTTTCCACTATTACCCACTTAGCGCTACGAATGTCCAGTTGCATTTTCTACACACAGAGTGTTTCAAAACTGCTCAATCAAAAGTATGGTTTAACTCTGTTAGCTGAATGCTCAGATCAGAAAGAAGTTTCACAGAATGCTTCTGTGTACTTTATATTTGAATATATTCCTTTTTCCACTACTACTCTCTTAGCGCTCCAAATGTCCAGTTGCATTTTCTACAGAAAGAGTGTTCAGATCTGCTCAATCAAAAGTATGGTTTAACTCTGTTAGCTGAATGCACAGATCAGAAAGAAGTTTCACAGAATGATTCTGTGTAGTTTATGTTTGGAGACATTCCTTTTTCCACTATTACCCTCTTAGCGCTCCGAATCTCCACTTGCATTTTCTACAGAAAGAGTGTTTCAGAACGGCTCAATCAAAACTAAGGTTCAACTCTTTTAGTTGAACAAACAGAACAGAAAGAAGTTTCACACAATTCTTCTGTGTAGTTTTTATTTGTAGACATTTTTTTTCCCAATATAGGCCTCTTAGCGCTCAGAATGTCCAATTGCAGTTTCTACAGAAAGAGTGTTTCAGAACGGCTCAATCAAAAGTAAGGTTCAACTCTGTTAGTTGAATGCACAGAACAGAAAGAAGTTTCATACAATGCTTCTGTGTAGTTTATATTTGAACGTATTCTTTTTTCCACTATTACCCACTTAGCGCTACGAATGTCCAGTTGCATTTTCTACAGACAGAGTGTTTCAAAACTGCTCAATCAAAAGTTTGGTTTAACTCTGTTAGCTGAATGCACAGATCAGAAAGAAGTTTCACAGAATGATTCTGTGTAGTTTATATTTGGAGACATTCCTTTTTCCACTATTACCCTCTTAGCGCTCCGAATCTCCACTTGCATTTTCTACAGAAAGAGTGATTCAGAACGGCTCAATCAAAACTAAGGTTCAACTCTTTTAGTTGAACAAACAGAACAGAAAGAAGTTTCACACAATTCTTCTGTGTAGTTTTTATTTTAGACATTCTTTTTTCCAATATAGGCCTCTTAGCGCTCAGAATGTCCAATTGCAGTTTCTACAGAAAGAGTGTTTCAGAACGGCTCAATCAAAAGTAAGGTTCAACTCTGTTAGTTGAATGCACAGAACAGAAAGAAGTTTCATACAATGCTTCTGTGTAGTTTATATTTGAACATATTTTTTTTCCACTATTACCCACTTAGCGCTACGAATGTCCAGTTGCATTTTCTACACACAGAGTGTTTCAAAACTGCTCAATCGAAAGTATGGTTTAACTCTGTTAGCTGAATGCTCAGATCAGAAAGAAGTTTCACAGAATGCTTCTGTGTACTTTATATTTGAATATATTCCTTTTTCCACTACTACTCTCTTAGCGCTCCAAATGTCCAGTTGCATTTTCTACAGAAAGAGTGTTCAGATCTGCTCAATCAAAAGTATGGTTTAACTCTGTTAGCTGAATGCACAGATCAGAAAGAAGTTTCACAGAATGATTCTGTGTAGTTTATATTTGGAGACATTCCTTTTTCCACTATTACCCTCTTAGCGCTCCGAATCTCCACTTGCATTTTCTACAGAAAGAGTGTTTCAGAACGGCTCAATCAAAACTAAGGTTCAACTCTTTTAGTTGAACAAAAAGAACAGAAAGAAGTTTCACACAATTCTTCTCTGTAGTTTTTATTTGTAGACATTCTTTTTCCCAATATAGGCTTCTTAGCGCTCAGAATGTCCAATTGCAGTTTCTACAGAAAGAGTGTTTCAGAACGGCTCAATCAAAAGTAAGGTTCAACTCTGTTAGTTGAATGCACAGAACAGAAAGAAGTTTCATACAATGCTTCTGTGTAGTTTATATTTGAACATATTCTTTTTTCAACTATTACCCACTTAGCGCTACGAATGTCCAGTTGCATTTTCTACAGACAGAGTGTTTCAAAACTGCTCAATCAAACGTATGGTTTAACTCTGTTAGCTGTATGCTCAGATCAGAAATAAGTTTCACAGAATGCTTCTGTGTAGTTTATATTTGAATATATTCCTTTTTCCACTACTACGCTCTTAGCGCTCCAAATGTCCAGTTGCATATTCAACAGAAAGAGTGTTCAGATCTGCTCAATCAAAAGTATGGTTTAACTCTGTTAGCTGAATGCACAGATCAGAAAGAAGTTTCACCAAATGATTCTGTGTAGTTTATATTTGAAGACATTTCTTTTTCCACTATTACCCTCTTAGCGCTCCGAATCTCCACTTGCATTTTCTACAAAAAGAGTGTTTCATAACTGCTCAATCAAAAATATGTTTTATCTCTGTTAACTGAATTTACAGATCAGAAATAAGTTTCACAGAATGCATCTGTGTAGTTTTTATTTGAAGATATTCTTTTTCCCAATGTAGGCCTCTTAGCGCTTAGCATGTCCAATTGCAGTTCCTACAGAAAGAGTGTTTCAGAACGGCTCAATCAAAAGTAAGGTTCAACTCTGTTAGTTGAATGCACAGAACAGAAAGAATTTTCACAGAATGCTACTGTGTAGTTTATATTTGAATATATTCCTTTTTCCACTATTACCCTCTTAGCGCTCCGAATGTCCACTTGCATTTTCTACAGAAAGAGTGTTCAGAACTGCGCAATCAAAAGTATGGTTTAACTCTGTTAGCTTAATGAACATATCAGAAATAAGTTTCACACAATGCTTCTGTGTAGTTTTTATTTGAAGATATTATTTTTCCCAATAGAGGCCTCTTAGCGCTCAGAATGTCCAATTGCAGTTTCTACAGAAAGAGTGTTTCAGAAAGGCTCAATCAAAAGTAAGGTTCAACTCTGTTAGTTGAATGCACAGAACAGAAAGAAGTTTCATACAATGCTTCTGTGTAGTTTATATTTGAACATATTGTTTTTTCCACTATTACCCACTTAGCGCTACGAATGTCCAGTTGCATTTTCTACAGACAGAGTGTTTCAAAACTGCTCAATCAAAAGTATGGTTTAACTCTGTTAGCTGAATGCTCAGATCAGAAAGAAGTTTCACAGAATGCTTCTGTGTAGTTTATATTTGAATATATTCCTTTTTCCACTACTACTATCTTAGCGCTCCAAATGTCCAGTTGCATTTTCTACAGAAAGAGTGTACAGATCTGCTCAATCAAAAGTATGGTTAACTCTGTTAGCTGAATGCACAGATCAGAAAGAAGTTTCACAGAATGATTCTGTGTAGTTTATATTTGGAGACATTCCTTTTTCCACTATTACCCTCTTAGCGCTCCGAATCTCCACTTGCATTTTCTACAGAAAGAGTGTTTCAGAACGGCTCAATCAAAACTAAGGTTCAACTCTTTTAGTTGAACAAACAGAACAGAAAGAAGTTTCACACAATTCTTCTGTGTAGTTTTTATTTGTAGACATTCTTTTTCCCAATATAGGCCTCTTAGCGCTCAGAATGTCCAATTGCAGTTTCTACAGAAAGAGTGTTTCAGAACGGCTCAATCAAAAGAAAGGTTCAACTCTGTTAGTTGAATGCACAGAACAGAAAGAAGTTTCATACAATGCTTCTGTGTAGTTTATATTTGAACGTATTCTTTTTTCCACTATTACCCACTTAGCACTACGAATGTCCAGTTGCATTTTCTACAGACAGAGTGTTCCAAAACTGCTCAATCAAAAGTATGGTTTAACTCTGTTAGCTGAATGCTCAGATCAGAAAGAAGTTTCACAGAATGCTTCTGTGTAGTTTATATTTGAATATATTCCTTTTTCCACTACTACGCTCTTAGCGCTCCAAATGTCCAGTTGCATTTTTAACAGAAAGAGTGTTCAGATCTGTTCAATCAAAAGTATGGTTTAACTCTGTTAGCTGAATGCACAGATCAGAAAGAAGTTTCACCGAAAGATTCTGTGTAGTTTATATTTGAAGACATTCCTTTTTCCACTATTACCCTCTTAGCTCTCCGAATCTCCACTTGCATTTTCCACAAAATGAGTGTTTCATAACTGCTCAATCAAAAATATGTTTTATCTCTGTTAATTGAATTTACAGATCAGAAATAAGTTTCACAGAATGCATCTGTGTAGTTTTTATTTGAAGATATTCTTTTTCCCAATGTAGGCCTCTTAGCGCTTAGCATGTCCAATTGCAGTTTCTACAGAAAGAGTGTTTCAGAACGGCTCAATCAAAAGTAAGGTTCAACTCTGTTAGTTGAATGCACAGAACAGAAAGAATTTTCACAGAATGCTACTGTGTAGTTTATATTTGAATATATTCCTTTTTCCACTATTACCCTCTTAGCGCTCCGAATGTCCACTTGCAGTTTCTACAGAAAGAGTGTTCAGAACTGCGCAATCAAAAGTATGGTTTAACTCTGTTAGCTTAATGAACATATCAGAAATAAGTTTCACACAATGCTTCTGTGTAGTTTTTATTTGAAGATATTATTTTTCCCAATAGAGGCCTCTTAGCGCTCAGAATGTCCAATTGCAGTTTCTACAGAAAGAGTGTTTCAGAAAGGCTCAATCAAAAGTAAGGTTCAACTCTGTTAGTTGAATGCACAGAACAGAAAGAAGTTTCATACAATGCTCCTGTGTAGTTTATATTTGAACATATTCTTTTTTCCACTATTACCCACTTAGCGCTACGAATGTCCAGTTGCATTTTCTACAGACAGAGTGTTTCAAAACTGCTCAATCAAAAGTATGGTTTAACTCTGTTAGCTGAATGCTCAGATCAGAAGAAGTTTCACAGAATGCTTCTGTGTAGTTTATATTTGAATATATTCCTTTTTCCACTCCTACTCTCTTAGCGCTCCAAATGTCCAGTTGCATTTTCTACAGAAAGAGTGTTCAGATCTGCTCAATCAAAAGTATGGTTTAACTCTGTTAGCTGAATGCACAGATCAGAAAGAAGTTTCACAGAATGATTCTGTGTAGTTTATATTTGGAGACATTCCTTTTTCCACTATTACCCTCTTAGCGCTCCGAATCTCCACTTGCATTTTCTACAGAAAGAGTGTTTCAGAACAGCTCAATCAAAACTAAGGTTCAACTCTTTTAGTTGAACAAACAGAACAGAAAGAAGTTGCACACAATTCTTCTGTGTAGTTTTTATTTGTAGACATTTTTTTTCCCAATATAGGCCTCTTAGCGCTCAGAATGTCCAATTGCAGTTTCTACAGAAAGAGTGTTTCAGAACGGCTCAATCAAAAGTAAGGTTCAACTCTGTTAGTTGAATGCACAGAACAGAAAGAAGTTTCATACAATGCTTCTGTGTAGTTTATATTTGAACGTATTCTTTTTTCCACTATTACCCACTTAGCGCTACGAATGTCCAGTTGCATTTTCTACAGACAGAGTGTTTCAAAACTGCTCAATCAAAAGTTTGGTTTAACTCTGTTAGCTGAATGCACAGATCAGAAAGAAGTTTCACAGAATGATTCTGTGTAGTTTATATTTGGAGACATTCCTTTTTCCACTATTACCCTCTTAGCGCTCCGAATCTCCACTTGCATTTTCTACAGAAAGAGTGATTCAGAACGGCTCAATCAAAACTAAGGTTCAACTCTTTTAGTTGAACAAACAGAACAGAAAGAAGTTTCACACAATTCTTCTGTGTAGTTTTTATTTTAGACATTCTTTTTTCCAATATAGGCCTCTTAGCGCTCAGAATGTCCAATTGCAGTTTCTACAGAAAGAGTGTTTCAGAACGGCTCAATCAAAAGTAAGGTTCAACTCTGTTAGTTGAATGCACAGAACAGAAAGAAGTTTCATACAATGCTTCTGTGTAGTTTATATTTGAACATATTTTTTTTCCACTATTACCCACTTAGCGCTACGAATGTCCAGTTGCATTTTCTACACACAGAGTGTTTCAAAACTGCTCAATCAAAAGTATGGTTTAACTCTGTTAGCTGAATGCTCAGATCAGAAAGAAGTTTCACAGAATGCTTCTGTGTACTTTATATTTGAATATATTCCTTTTTCCACTACTACTCTCTTAGCGCTCCAAATGTCCAGTTGCATTTTCTACAGAAAGAGTGTTCAGATCTGCTCAATCAAAAGTATGGTTTAACTCTGTTAGCTGAATGCACAGATCAGAAAGAAGTTTCACAGAATGATTCTGTGTAGTTTATATTTGGAGACATTCCTTTTTCCACTATTACCCTCTTAGCGCTCCGAATCTCCACTTGCATTTTCTACAGAAAGAGTGTTTCAGAACGGCTCAATCAAAACTAAGGTTCAACTCTTTTAGTTGAACAAAAAGAACAGAAAGAAGTTTCACACAATTCTTCTCTGTAGTTTTTATTTGTAGACATTCTTTTTCCCAATATAGGCTTCTTAGCGCTCAGAATGTCCAATTGCAGTTTCTACAGAAAGAGTGTTTCAGAACGGCTCAATCAAAAGTAAGGTTCAACTCTGTTAGTTGAATGCACAGAACAGAAAGAAGTTTCATACAATGCTTCTGTGTAGTTTATATTTGAACATATTCTTTTTTCAACTATTACCCACTTAGCGCTACGAATGTCCAGTTGCATTTTCTACAGACAGAGTGTTTCAAAACTGCTCAATCAAACGTATGGTTTAACTCTGTTAGCTGTATGCTCAGATCAGAAATAAGTTTCACAGAATGCTTCTGTGTAGTTTATATTTGAATATATTCCTTTTTCCACTACTACGCTCTTAGCGCTCCAAATGTCCAGTTGCATTTTCAACAGAAAGAGTGTTCAGATCTGCTCAATCAAAAGTATGGTTTAACTCTGTTAGCTGAATGCACAGATCAGAAAGAAGTTTCACCGAATGATTCTGTGTAGTTTATATTTGAAGACATTTCTTTTTCCACTATTACCCTCTTAGCGCTCCGAATCTCCACTTGCATTTTCTACAAAAAGAGTGTTTCATAACTGCTCAATCAAAAATATGTTTTATCTCTGTTAACTGAATTTACAGATCAGAAATAAGTTTCACAGAATGCATCTGTGTAGTTTTTATTTGAAGATATTCTTTTTCCCAATGTAGGCCTCTTAGCGCTTAGCATGTCCAATTGCAGTTCCTACAGAAAGAGTGTTTCAGAACGGCTCAATCAAAAGTAAGGTTCAACTCTGTTAGTTGAATGCACAGAACAGAAAGAATTTTCACAGAATGCTACTGTGTAGTTTATATTTGAATATATTCCTTTTTCCACTATTACCCTCTTAGCGCTCCGAATGTCCACTTGCATTTTCTACAGAAAGAGTGTTCAGAACTGCGCAATCAAAAGTATGGTTTAACTCTGTTAGCTTAATGAACATATCAGAAATAAGTTTCACACAATGCTTCTGTGTAGTTTTTATTTGAAGATATTATTTTTCCCAATAGAGGCCTCTTAGCGCTCAGAATGTCCAATTGCAGTTTCTACAGAAAGAGTGTTTCAGAAAGGCTCAATCAAAAGTAAGGTTCAACTCTGTTAGTTGAATGCACAGAACAGAAAGAAGTTTCATACAATGCTTCTGTGTAGTTTATATTTGAACATATTGTTTTTTCCACTATTACCCACTTAGCGCTACGAATGTCCAGTTGCATTTTCTACAGACAGAGTGTTTCAAAACTGCTCAATCAAAAGTATGGTTTAACTCTGTTAGCTGAATGCTCAGATCAGAAAGAAGTTTCACAGAATGCTTCTGTGTAGTTTATATTTGAATATATTCCTTTTTCCACTACTACTATCTTAGCGCTCCAAATGTCCAGTTGCATTTTCTACAGAAAGAGTGTACAGATCTGCTCAATCAAAAGTATGGTTAACTCTGTTAGCTGAATGCACAGATCAGAAAGAAGTTTCACAGAATGATTCTGTGTAGTTTATATTTGGAGACATTCCTTTTTCCACTATTACCCTCTTAGCGCTCCGAATCTCCACTTGCATTTTCTACAGAAAGAGTGTTTCAGAACGGCTCAATCAAAACTAAGGTTCAACTCTTTTAGTTGAACAAACAGAACAGAAAGAAGTTTCACACAATTCTTCTGTGTAGTTTTTATTTGTAGACATTCTTTTTCCCAATATAGGCCTCTTAGCGCTCAGAATGTCCAATTGCAGTTTCTACAGAAAGAGTGTTTCAGAACGGCTCAATCAAAAGAAAGGTTCAACTCTGTTAGTTGAATGCACAGAACAGAAAGAAGTTTCATACAATGCTTCTGTGTAGTTTATATTTGAACGTATTCTTTTTTCCACTATTACCCACTTAGCACTACGAATGTCCAGTTGCATTTTCTACAGACAGAGTGTTCCAAAACTGCTCAATCAAAAGTATGGTTTAACTCTGTTAGCTGAATGCTCAGATCAGAAAGAAGTTTCACAGAATGCTTCTGTGTAGTTTATATTTGAATATATTCCTTTTTCCACTACTACGCTCTTAGCGCTCCAAATGTCCAGTTGCATTTTTAACAGAAAGAGTGTTCAGATCTGCTCAATCAAAAGTATGGTTTAACTCTGTTAGCTGAATGCACAGATCAGAAAGAAGTTTCACCGAAAGATTCTGTGTAGTTTATATTTGAAGACATTCCTTTTTCCACTATTACCCTCTTAGCTCTCCGAATCTCCACTTGCATTTTCCACAAAATGAGTGTTTCATAACTGCTCAATCAAAAATATGTTTTATCTCTGTTAACTGAATTTACAGATCAGAAATAAGTTTCACAGAATGCATCTGTGTAGTTTTTATTTGAAGATATTCTTTTTCCCAATGTAGGCCTCTTAGCGCTTAGCATGTCCAATTGCAGTTTCTACAGAAAGAGTGTTTCAGAACGGCTCAATCAAAAGTAAGGTTCAACTCTGTTAGTTGAATGCACAGAACAGAAAGAATTTTCACAGAATGCTACTGTGTAGTTTATATTTGAATATATTCCTTTTTCCACTATTACCCTCTTAGCGCTCCGAATGTCCACTTGCAGTTTCTACAGAAAGAGTGTTCAGAACTGCGCGATCAAAAGTATGGTTTAACTCTGTTAGCTTAATGAACATATCAGAAATAAGTTTCACACAATGCTTCTGTGTAGTTTTTATTTGAAGATATTATTTTTCCCAATAGAGGCCTCTTAGCGCTCAGAATGTCCAATTGCAGTTTCTACAGAAAGAGTGTTTCAGAAAGGCTCAATCAAAAGTAAGGTTCAACTCTGTTAGTTGAATGCACAGAACAGAAAGAAGTTTCATACAATGCTCCTGTGTAGTTTATATTTGAACATATTCTTTTTTCCACTATTACCCACTTAGCGCTACGAATATCCAGTTGCATTTTCTACAGACAGAGTGTTTCAAAACTGCTCAATCAAAAGTATGGTTTAACTCTGTTAGCTGAATGCTCAGATCAGAAGAAGTTTCACAGAATGCTTCTGTGTAGTTTATATTTGAATATATTCCTTTTTCCACTACTACTCTCTTAGCGCTCCAAATGTCCAGTTGCATTTTCTACAGAAAGAGTGTTCAGATCTGCTCAATCAAAAGTATGGTTTAACTCTGTTAGCTGAATGCACAGATCAGAAAGAAGTTTCACAGAATGATTCTGTGTAGTTTATATTTGGAGACATTCCTTTTTCCACTATTACCCTCTTAGCGCTCCGAATCTCCACTTGCATTTTCTACAGAAAGAGTGTTTCAGAACGGCTCAATCAAAACTAAGGTTCAACTCTTTTAGTTGAACAAACAGAACAGAAAGAAGTTTCACACAATTCTTCTGTGTAGTTTTTATTTGTAGACATTTTTTTTCCCAATATAGGCCTCTTAGCGCTCAGAATGTCCAATTGCAGTTTCTACAGAAAGAGTGTTTCAGAACGGCTCAATCAAAAGTAAGGTTCAACTCTGTTAGTTGAATGCACAGAACAGAAAGAAGTTTCATACAATGCTTCTGTGTAGTTTATATTTGAACATATTCTTTTTCCACTATTACCCACTTAGCGCTACGAATGTCCAGTTGCATTTTCTACAGACAGAGTGTTTCAAAACTGCTCAATCAAAAGTACGGTTTAACTCTGTTAGCTGAATGCTCATATCAGAAAGAAGTTTCACAGAATGCTTCTGTGTAGTTTATATTTGAATATATTCCTTTTTCCACTAATACGCTCTTAGCGCTCCAAATGTCCAGTTGCATTTTCAACCGAAAGAGTGTTCAGATCTGCTCAATCAAAAGTATGGTTTAACTCTGTTAGCTGAATGCACAGATCAGAAAGAAGTTTCACCGAATGATTCTGTGTTGTTTATATTTGAAGACATTACTTTTTCCACTATTACCCTCTTAGCGCTCCGAATCTCCACTTGCATTTTCTACAAAAACAGTGTTTCATAACTGCTCAATCAAAAATATGTTTTATCTCTGTTAACTGAATTTACAGATCAGAAATAAGTTTCACAGTATGCATCTGTGTAGTTTTTATTTGAAGATATTTTTTTCCCAATGTAGGCCTCTTAGCGCTTAGCATGTCCAATTGCAGTTTCTACAGAAAGAGTGTTTCAGAACGGCTCAATCAAAAGTAAGGTTCAACTCTGTTAGTTGAATGCACAGAACCGAAAGAATTTTCACAGAAGCTACTGTGTAGTTTATATTTGAATATATTCCTTTTTCCACTGTTACCCTCTTAGCGCTCCGTATGTCCACTTGCATTTTCTACAGAAAGAGTGTTCAGAACTGCGCAATCAAAAGTATGGTTTAACTCTGTTAGCATAATGAACATATCAGAAATAAGTTTCACACAATGCTTCTGTGTAGTTTTTATTTGAAGATATTATTTTTCCCAATAGAGGCCTCTTAGCGCTCAGAATGTCCAATTGCAGTTTCTACAGAAAGAGTGTTTCAGAAAGGCTCAATCAAAATAAGGTTCAACTCTGTTAGTTGAATGCACAGAACAGAAAGAAGTTTCACACAATGCTTCTGTGTAGTTTATATTTGAACATATTCTTTTTTCCACTATTACCCACTTAGCGCTACGAATGTCCAGTTGCATTTTCTACAGACAGAGTGTTTCAAAACTGCTCAATCAAAAGTATGGTTTAACTCTGTTAGCTGAATGCTCAGATCAGAAAGAAGTTTCACAGAATGCTTCTGTGTAGTTTATATTTGAATATATTCCTTTTTCCACTACTACTCTCTTAGCGCTCCAAATGTCCAGTTGCATTTTCTACAGAAAGAGTGTTCAGATCTGCTCAATCAAAAGTATGGTTTAACTCTGTTAGCTGAATGCACAGATCAGAAAGAAGTTTCACAGAATGATTCTGTGTAGTTTATATTTGGAGACATTCCTTTTTCCACTATTACCCTCTTAGCGCTCCGAATCTCCACTTGCATTTTCTACAGAAAGAGTGTTTCAGAACGGCTCAATCAAAACTAAGGTTCAACTCTTTTAGTTGAACAAACAGAACAGAAAGAAGTTTCACACAATTCTTCTGTGTAGTTTTTATTTGTAGACATTCTTTTTCCCAATATAGGCCTCTTAGCGCTCAGAATGTCCAATTGCAGTTTCTACAGAAAGAGTGTTTCAGAACGGCTCAATCAAAAGTAAGGTTCAACTCTGTTAGTTGAATGCACAGAACAGAAAGAAGTTTCATACAATGCTTCTGTGTAGTTTATATTTGAACATATTTTTTTTCCACTATTACCCACTTAGCGCTACGAATGTCCAGTTGCATTTTCTACACACAGAGTGTTTCAAAACTGCTCAATCAAATGTATGGTTTAACTCTGTTAGCTGAATGCTCAGATCAGAAAGAAGTTTCACAGAATGCTTCTGTGTACTTTATATTTGAATATATTCCTTTTTCCACTACTACTCTCTTAGCGCTCCAAATGTCCAGTTGCATTTTCTACAGAAAGAGTGTTCAGATCTGCTCAATCAAAAGTATGGTTTAACTCTGTTAGCTGAATGCACAGATCAGAAAGAAGTTTCACAGAATGATTCTGTGTAGTTTATATTTGGAGACATTCCTTTTTCCACTATTACCCTCTTAGCGCTCCGAATCTCCACTTGCATTTTCTACAGAAAGAGTGTTTCAGAACGGCTCAATCAAAACTAAGGTTCAACTCTTTTAGTTGAACAAACAGAACAGAAAGAAGTTTCACACAATTCTTCTGTGTAGTTTTTATTTGTAGACATTTTTTTTCCCAATATAGGCCTCTTAGCGCTCAGAATGTCCAATTGCAGTTTCTACAGAAAGAGTGTTTCAGAACGGCTCAATCAAAAGTAAGGTTCAACTCTGTTAGTTGAATGCACAGAACAGAAAGAAGTTTCATACAATGCTTCTGTGTAGTTTATATTTGAACATATTCTTTTTCCACTATTACCCACTTAGCGCTACGAATGTCCAGTTGCATTTTCTACAGACAGAGTGTTTCAAAACTGCTCAATCAAAAGTACGGTTTAACTCTGTTAGCTGAATGCTCATATCAGAAAGAAGTTTCACAGAATGCTTCTGTGTAGTTTATATTTGAATATATTCCTTTTTCCACTAATACGCTCTTAGCGCTCCAAATGTCCAGTTGCATTTTCAACCGAAAGAGTGTTCAGATCTGCTCAATCAAAAGTATGGTTTAACTCTGTTAGCTGAATGCACAGATCAGAAAGAAGTTTCACCGAATGATTCTGTGTTGTTTATATTTGAAGACATTACTTTTTCCACTATTACCCTCTTAGCGCTCCGAATCTCCACTTGCATTTTCTACAAAAACAGTGTTTCATAACTGCTCAATCAAAAATATGTTTTATCTCTGTTAACTGAATTTACAGATCAGAAATAAGTTTCACAGTATGCATCTGTGTAGTTTTTATTTGAAGATATTTTTTTCCCAATGTAGGCCTCTTAGCGCTTAGCATGTCCAATTGCAGTTTCTACAGAAAGAGTGTTTCAGAACGGCTCAATCAAAAGTAAGGTTCAACTCTGTTAGTTGAATGCACAGAACCGAAAGAATTTTCACAGAAGCTACTGTGTAGTTTATATTTGAATATATTCCTTTTTCCACTGTTACCCTCTTAGCGCTCCGTATGTCCACTTGCATTTTCTACAGAAAGAGTGTTCAGAACTGCGCAATCAAAAGTATGGTTTAACTCTGTTAGCATAATGAACATATCAGAAATAAGTTTCACACAATGCTTCTGTGTAGTTTTTATTTGAAGATATTATTTTTCCCAATAGAGGCCTCTTAGCGCTCAGAATGTCCAATTGCAGTTTCTACAGAAAGAGTGTTTCAGAAAGGCTCAATCAAAATAAGGTTCAACTCTGTTAGTTGAATGCACAGAACAGAAAGAAGTTTCACACAATGCTTCTGTGTAGTTTATATTTGAACATATTCTTTTTTCCACTATTACCCACTTAGCGCTACGAATGTCCAGTTGCATTTTCTACAGACAGAGTGTTTCAAAACTGCTCAATCAAAAGTATGGTTTAACTCTGTTAGCTGAATGCTCAGATCAGAAAGAAGTTTCACAGAATGCTTCTGTGTAGTTTATATTTGAATATATTCCTTTTTCCACTACTACTCTCTTAGCGCTCCAAATGTCCAGTTGCATTTTCTACAGAAAGAGTGTTCAGATCTGCTCAATCAAAAGTATGGTTTAACTCTGTTAGCTGAATGCACAGATCAGAAAGAAGTTTCACAGAATGATTCTGTGTAGTTTATATTTGGAGACATTCCTTTTTCCACTATTACCCTCTTAGCGCTCCGAATCTCCACTTGCATTTTCTACAGAAAGAGTGTTTCAGAACGGCTCAATCAAAACTAAGGTTCAACTCTTTTAGTTGAACAAACAGAACAGAAAGAAGTTTCACACAATTCTTCTGTGTAGTTTTTATTTGTAGACATTCTTTTTCCCAATATAGGCCTCTTAGCGCTCAGAATGTCCAATTGCAGTTTCTACAGAAAGAGTGTTTCAGAACGGCTCAATCAAAAGTAAGGTTCAACTCTGTTAGTTGAATGCACAGAACAGAAAGAAGTTTCATACAATGCTTCTGTGTAGTTTATATTTGAACATATTTTTTTTCCACTATTACCCACTTAGCGCTACGAATGTCCAGTTGCATTTTCTACACACAGAGTGTTTCAAAACTGCTCAATCAAATGTATGGTTTAACTCTGTTAGCTGAATGCTCAGATCAGAAAGAAGTTTCACAGAATGCTTCTGTGTACTTTATATTTGAATATATTCCTTTTTCCACTACTACTCTCTTAGCGCTCCAAATGTCCAGTTGCATTTTCTACAGAAAGAGTGTTCAGATCTGCTCAATCAAAAGTATGGTTTAACTCTGTTAGCTGAATGCACAGATCAGAAAGAAGTTTCACAGAATGATTCTGTGTAGTTTATATTTGGAGACATTCCTTTTTCCACTATTACCCTCTTAGCGCTCCGAATCTCCACTTGCATTTTCTACAGAAAGAGTGTTTCAGAACGGCTCAATCAAAACTAAGGTTCAACTCTTTTAGTTGAACAAAAAGAACAGAAAGAAGTTTCACACAATTCTTCTCTGTAGTTTTTATTTGTAGACATTCTTTTTCCCAATATAGGCTTCTTAGCGCTCAGAATGTCCAATTGCAGTTTCTACAGAAAGAGTGTTTCAGAACGGCTCAATCAAAAGTAAGGTTCAACTCTGTTAGTTGAATGCACAGAACAGAAAGAAGTTTCATACAATGCTTCTGTGTAGTTTATATTTGAACATATTCTTTTTTCAACTATTACCCACTTAGCGCTACGAATGTCCAGTTGCATTTTCTACAGACAGAGTGTTTCAAAACTGCTCAATCAAACGTATGGTTTAACTCTGTTAGCTGTATGCTCAGATCAGAAATAAGTTTCACAGAATGCTTCTGTGTAGTTTATATTTGAATATATTCCTTTTTCCACTACTACGCTCTTAGCGCTCCAAATGTCCAGTTGCATTTTCAACAGAAAGAGTGTTCAGATCTGCTCAATCAAAAGTATGGTTTAACTCTGTTAGCTGAATGCACAGATCAGAAAGAAGTTTCACCGAATGATTCTGTGTAGTTTATATTTGAAGACATTTCTTTTTCCACTATTACCCTCTTAGCGCTCCGAATCTCCACTTGCATTTTCTACAAAAAGAGTGTTTCATAACTGCTCAATCAAAAATATGTTTTATCTCTGTTAACTGAATTTACAGATCAGAAATAAGTTTCACAGAATGCATCTGTGTAGTTTTTATTTGAAGATATTCTTTTTCCCAATGTAGGCCTCTTAGCGCTTAGCATGTCCAATTGCAGTTCCTACAGAAAGAGTGTTTCAGAACGGCTCAATCAAAAGTAAGGTTCAACTCTGTTAGTTGAATGCACAGAACAGAAAGAATTTTCACAGAATGCTACTGTGTAGTTTATATTTGAATATATTCCTTTTTCCACTATTACCCTCTTAGCGCTCCGAATGTCCACTTGCATTTTCTACAGAAAGAGTGTTCAGAACTGCGCAATCAAAAGTATGGTTTAACTCTGTTAGCTTAATGAACATATCAGAAATAAGTTTCACACAATGCTTCTGTGTAGTTTTTATTTGAAGATATTATTTTTCCCAATAGAGGCCTCTTAGCGCTCAGAATGTCCAATTGCAGTTTCTACAGAAAGAGTGTTTCAGAAAGGCTCAATCAAAAGTAAGGTTCAACTCTGTTAGTTGAATGCACAGAACAGAAAGAAGTTTCATACAATGCTTCTGTGTAGTTTATATTTGAACATATTGTTTTTTCCACTATTACCCACTTAGCGCTACGAATGCCCAGTTGCATTTTCTACAGACAGAGTGTTTCAAAACTGCTCAATCAAAAGTATGGTTTAACTCTGTTAGCTGAATGCTCAGATCAGAAAGAAGTTTCACAGAATGCTTCTGTGTAGTTTATATTTGAATATATTCCTTTTTCCACTACTACTATCTTAGTGCTCCAAATGTCCAGTTGCATTTTCTACAGAAAGAGTGTACAGATCTGCTCAATCAAAAGTATGGTTAACTCTGTTAGCTGAATGCACAGATCAGAAAGAAGTTTCACAGAATGATTCTGTGTAGTTTATATTTGGAGACATTCCTTTTTCCACTATTACCCTCTTAGCGCTCCGAATCTCCACTTGCATTTTCTACAGAAAGAGTGTTTCAGAACGGCTCAATCAAAACTAAGGTTCAACTCTTTTAGTTGAACAAACAGAACAGAAAGAAGTTTCACACAATTCTTCTGTGTAGTTTTTATTTGTAGACATTCTTTTTCCCAATATAGGCCTCTTAGCGCTCAGAATGTCCAATTGCAGTTTCTACAGAAAGAGTGTTTCAGAATGGCTCAATCAAAAGAAAGGTTCAACTCTGTTAGTTGAATGCACAGAACAGAAAGAAGTTTCATACAATGCTTCTGTGTAGTTTATATTTGAACGTATTCTTTTTTCCACTATTACCCACTTAGCACTACGAATGTCCAGTTGCATTTTCTACAGACAGAGTGTTCCAAAACTGCTCAATCAAAAGTATGGTTTAACTCTGTTAGCTGAATGCTCAGATCAGAAAGAAGTTTCACAGAATGCTTCTGTGTAGTTTATATTTGAATATATTCCTTTTTCCACTACTACGCTCTTAGCGCTCCAAATGTCCAGTTGCATTTTTAACAGAAAGAGTGTTCAGATCTGCTCAATCAAAAGTATGGTTTAACTCTGTTAGCTGAATGCACAGATCAGAAAGAAGTTTCACCGAAAGATTCTGTGTAGTTTATATTTGAAGACATTCCTTTTTCCACTATTACCCTCTTAGCTCTCCGAATCTCCACTTGCATTTTCCACAAAATGAGTGTTTCATAACTGCTCAATCAAAAATATGTTTTATCTCTGTTAACTGAATTTACAGATCAGAAATAAGTTTCACAGAATGCATCTGTGTAGTTTTTATTTGAAGATATTCTTTTTCCCAATGTAGGCCTCTTAGCGCTTAGCATGTCCAATTGCAGTTTCTACAGAAAGAGTGTTTCAGAACGGCTCAATCAAAAGTAAGGTTCAACTCTGTTAGTTGAATGCACAGAACAGAAAGAATTTTCACAGAATGCTACTGTGTAGTTTATATTTGAATATATTCCTTTTTCCACTATTACCCTCTTAGCGCTCCGAATGTCCACTTGCAGTTTCTACAGAAAGAGTGTTCAGAACTGCGCGATCAAAAGTATGGTTTAACTCTGTTAGCTTAATGAACATATCAGAAATAAGTTTCACACAATGCTTCTGTGTAGTTTTTATTTGAAGATATTATTTTTCCCAATAGAGGCCTCTTAGCGCTCAGAATGTCCAATTGCAGTTTCTACAGAAAGAGTGTTTCAGAAAGGCTCAATCAAAAGTAAGGTTCAACTCTGTTAGTTGAATGCACAGAACAGAAAGAAGTTTCATACAATGCTCCTGTGTAGTTTATATTTGAACATATTCTTTTTTCCACTATTACCCACTTAGCGCTACGAATGTCCAGTTGCATTTTCTACAGACAGAGTGTTTCAAAACTGCTCAATCAAAAGTATGGTTTAACTCTGTTAGCTGAATGCTCAGATCAGAAGAAGTTTCACAGAATGCTTCTGTGTAGTTTATATTTGAATATATTCCTTTTTCCACTACTACTCTCTTAGCGCTCCAAATGTCCAGTTGCATTTTCTACAGAAAGAGTGTTCAGATCTGCTCAATCAAAAGTATGGTTTAACTCTGTTAGCTGAATGCACAGATCAGAAAGAAGTTTCACAGAATGATTCTGTGTAGTTTATATTTGGAGACATTCCTTTTTCCACTATTACCCTCTTAGCGCTCCGAATCTCCACTTGCATTTTCTACAGAAAGAGTGTTTCAGAACGGCTCAATCAAAACTAAGGTTCAACTCTTTTAGTTGAACAAACAGAACAGAAAGAAGTTTCACACAATTCTTCTGTGTAGTTTTTATTTGTAGACATTTTTTTTCCCAATATAGGCCTCTTAGCGCTCAGAATGTCCAATTGCAGTTTCTACAGAAAGAGTGTTTCAGAACGGCTCAATCAAAAGTAAGGTTCAACTCTGTTAGTTGAATGCACAGAACAGAAAGAAGTTTCATACAATGCTTCTGTGTAGTTTATATTTGAACATATTCTTTTTCCACTATTACCCACTTAGCGCTACGAATGTCCAGTTGCATTTTCTACAGACAGAGTGTTTCAAAACTGCTCAATCAAAAGTACGGTTTAACTCTGTTAGCTGAATGCTCATATCAGAAAGAAGTTTCACAGAATGCTTCTGTGTAGTTTATATTTGAATATATTCCTTTTTCCACTAATACGCTCTTAGCGCTCCAAATGTCCAGTTGCATTTTCAACCGAAAGAGTGTTCAGATCTGCTCAATCAAAAGTATGGTTTAACTCTGTTAGCTGAATGCACAGATCAGAAAGAAGTTTCACCGAATGATTCTGTGTTGTTTATATTTGAAGACATTACTTTTTCCACTATTACCCTCTTAGCGCTCCGAATCTCCACTTGCATTTTCTACAAAAACAGTGTTTCATAACTGCTCAATCAAAAATATGTTTTATCTCTGTTAACTGAATTTACAGATCAGAAATAAGTTTCACAGTATGCATCTGTGTAGTTTTTATTTGAAGATATTTTTTTCCCAATGTAGGCCTCTTAGCGCTTAGCATGTCCAATTGCAGTTTCTACAGAAAGAGTGTTTCAGAACGGCTCAATCAAAAGTAAGGTTCAACTCTGTTAGTTGAATGCACAGAACAGAAAGAATTTTCACAGAAGTTACTGTGTAGTTTATATTTGAATATATTCCTTTTTCCACTGTTACCCTCTTAGCGCTCCGTATGTCCACTTGCATTTTCTACAGAAAGAGTGTTCAGAACTGCGCAATCAAAAGTATGGTTTAACTCTGTTAGCATAATGAACATATCAGAAATAAGTTTCACACAATGCTTCTGTGTAGTTTTTATTTGAAGTTATTATTTTTCCCAATAGAGGCCTCTTAGCGCTCAGAATGTCCAATTGCAGTTTCTACAGAAAGAGTGTTTCAGAAAGGCTCAATCAAAATAAGGTTCAACTCTGTTAGTTGAATGCACAGAACAGAAAGAAGTTTCACACAATGCTTCTGTGTAGTTTATATTTGAACATATTCTTTTTTCCACTATTACCCACTTAGCGCTACGAATGTCCAGTTGCATTTTCTACAGACAGAGTGTTTCAAAACTGCTCAATCAAAAGTATGGTTTAACTCTGTTAGCTGAATGCTCAGATCAGAAAGAAGTTTCACAGAATGCTTCTGTGTAGTTTATATTTGAATATATTCCTTTTTCCACTACTACTCTCTTAGCGCTCCAAATGTCCAGTTGCATTTTCTACAGAAAGAGTGTTCAGATCTGCTCAATCAAAAGTATGGTTTAACTCTGTTAGCTGAATGCACAGATCAGAAAGAAGTTTCACAGAATGATTCTGTGTAGTTTATATTTGGAGACATTCCTTTTTCCACTATTACCCTCTTAGCGCTCCGAATCTCCACTTGCATTTTCTACAGAAAGAGTGTTTCAGAACGGCTCAATCAAAACTAAGGTTCAACTCTTTTAGTTGAACAAACAGAACAGAAAGAAGTTTCACACAATTCTTCTGTGTAGTTTTTATTTGTAGACATTCTTTTTCCCAATATAGGCCTCTTAGCGCTCAGAATGTCCAATTGCAGTTTCTACAGAAAGAGTGTTTCAGAACGGCTCAATCAAAAGTAAGGTTCAACTCTGTTAGTTGAATGCACAGAACAGAAAGAAGTTTCATACAATGCTTCTGTGTAGTTTATATTTGAACGTATTCTTTTTTCCACTATTACCCACTTAGCACTACGAATGTCCAGTTGCATTTTCTACAGACAGAGTGTTTCAAAACTGCTCAATCAAAAGTATGGTTTAACTCTGTTAGCTGAATGCTCAGATCAGAAAGAAGTTTCACAGAATGATTTTGTGTAGTTTATATTTGAAGACATTCCTTTTTCCACTATTACCCTCTTAGCGCTCCGAATCTCCACTTGCATTTTCTACAAAAACAGTGTTTCATAACTGCTCAATCAAAAATATGTTTTATCTCTGTTAACTGAATTTACAGATCAGAAATAAGTTTCACAGTATGCATCTGTGTAGTTTTTATTTGAAGATATTCTTTTTCCCAATGTAGGCCTCTTAGCGCTTAGCATGTCCAATTGCAGTTTCTACAGAAAGAGTGTTTCAGAACGGCTCAATCAAAAGTAAGGTTCAACTCTGTTGGTTGAATGCACAGAACAGAAAGAATTTTCACAGAATGCTACTGTGTAGTTTATATTTGATTATATTCCTTTTTCCACTGTTACCCTCTTAGCGCTCCGAATGTCCACTTGCATTTTCTACAGAAAGAGTGTTCAGAACTGCGCAATCAAAAGTATGGTTTAACTCTGTTAGCATAATGAACATATCAGAAATAAGTTTCACACAATGCTTCTGTCTAGTTTTTATTTGAAGATATTATTTTTCCCAATAGAGGCCTCTTAGCGCTCAGAATGTCCAATTGCAGTTTCTACAGAAAGAGTGTTTCAGAAAGGCTCAATCAAAAGTAAGGTTCAACTCTGTTAGTTGAATGCACAGAACAGAAAGAAGTTTCATACAATGCTTCTGTGTAGTTTATATTTGAACATATTCTTTTTTCCACTATTACCCACTTAGCGCTACGAATGTCCAGTTGCATTTTCTACAGACAGAGTGTTTCAAAACTGCTCAATCAAAAGTATGGTTTAACTCTGTTAGCTGAATGCTCAGATCAGAAAGAAGTTTCACAGAATGCTTCTGTGTAGTTTATATTTGAATATATTCCTTTTTCCACTACTACTCTCTTAGCGCTCCAAATGTCCAGTTGCATTTTCTACAGAAAGAGTGTTCAGATCTGCTCAATCAAAAGTATGGTTTAACTCTGTTAGCTGAATGCACAGATCAGAAAGAAGTTTCACAGAATGATTCTGTGTAGTTTATATTTGGAGACATTCCTTTTTCCACTATTACCCTCTTAGCGCTCCGAATCTCCACTTGCATTTTCTACAGAAAGAGTGTTTCAGAACGGCTCAATCAAAACTAAGGTTCAACTCTTTTAGTTGAACAAACAGAACAGAAAGAAGTTTCACACAATTCTTCTGTGTAGTTTTTATTTGTAGACATTCTTTTTCCCAATATAGGCCTCTTAGCGCTCAGAATGTCCAATTGCAGTTTCTACAGAAAGAGTGTTTCAGAACGGCTCAATCAAAAGTAAGGTTCAACTCTGTTAGTTGAATGCACAGAACAGAAAGAAGTTTCATACAATGCTTCTGTGTAGTTTATATTTGAACGTATTCTTTTTTCCACTATTACCCACTTAGCACTACGAATGTCCAGTTGCATTTTCTACAGACAGAGTGTTTCAAAACTGCTCAATCAAAAGTATGGTTTAACTCTGTTAGCTGAATGCTCAGATCAGAAAGAAGTTTCACAGAATGATTCTGTGTAGTTTATATTTGAAGACATTCCTTTTTCCACTATTACCCTCTTAGCGCTCCGAATCTCCACTTGCATTTTCTACAAAAACAGTGTTTCATAACTGCTCAATCAAAAATATGTTTTATCTCTGTTAACTGAATTTACAGATCAGAAATAAGTTTCACAGAATGCATCTGTGTAGTTTTTATTTGAAGATATTCTTTTTCCCAATGTAGGCCTCTTAGCGCTTAGCATGTCCAATTGCAGTTTCTACAGAAAGAGTGTTTCAGAACGGCTCAATCAAAAGTAAGGTTCAACTCTGTTAGTTGAATGCACAGAACAGAAAGAATTTTCACAGAATGCTACTGTGTAGTTTATATTTGAATATATTCCTTTTTCCACTATTACCCTCTTAGCGCTCCGAATGTCCACTTGCAGTTTCTACAGAAAGAGTGTTCAGAACTGCGCGATCAAAAGTATGGTTTAACTCTGTTAGCTTAATGAACATATCAGAAATAAGTTTCACACAATGCTTCTGTGTAGTTTTTATTTGAAGATATTATTTTTCCCAATAGAGGCCTCTTAGCGCTCAGAATGTCCAATTGCAGTTTCTACAGAAAGAGTGTTTCAGAAAGGCTCAATCAAAAGTAAGGTTCAACTCTGTTAGTTGAATGCACAGAACAGAAAGAAGTTTCATACAATGCTCCTGTGTAGTTTATATTTGAACATATTCTTTTTTCCACTATTACCCACTTAGCGCTACGAATGTCCAGTTGCATTTTCTACAGACAGAGTGTTTCAAAACTGCTCAATCAAAAGTATGGTTTAACTCTGTTAGCTGAATGCTCAGATCAGAAGAAGTTTCACAGAATGCTTCTGTGTAGTTTATATTTGAATATATTCCTTTTTCCACTACTACTCTCTTAGCGCTCCAAATGTCCAGTTGCATTTTCTACAGAAAGAGTGTTCAGATCTGCTCAATCAAAAGTATGGTTTAACTCTGTTAGCTGAATGCACAGATCAGAAAGAAGTTTCACAGAATGATTCTGTGTAGTTTATATTTGGAGACATTCCTTTTTCCACTATTACCCTCTTAGCGCTCCGAATCTCCACTTGCATTTTCTACAGAAAGAGTGTTTCAGAACGGCTCAATCAAAACTAAGGTTCAACTCTTTTAGTTGAACAAACAGAACAGAAAGAAGTTTCACACAATTCTTCTGTGTAGTTTTTATTTGTAGACATTTTTTTTCCCAATATAGGCCTCTTAGCGCTCAGAATGTCCAATTGCAGTTTCTACAGAAAGAGTGTTTCAGAACGGCTCAATCAAAAGTAAGGTTCAACTCTGTTAGTTGAATGCACAGAACAGAAAGAAGTTTCATACAATGCTTCTGTGTAGTTTATATTTGAACATATTCTTTTTCCACTATTACCCACTTAGCGCTACGAATGTCCAGTTGCATTTTCTACAGACAGAGTGTTTCAAAACTGCTCAATCAAAAGTACGGTTTAACTCTGTTAGCTGAATGCTCATATCAGAAAGAAGTTTCACAGAATGCTTCTGTGTAGTTTATATTTGAATATATTCCTTTTTCCACTAATACGCTCTTAGCGCTCCAAATGTCCAGTTGCATTTTCAACCGAAAGAGTGTTCAGATCTGCTCAATCAAAAGTATGGTTTAACTCTGTTAGCTGAATGCACAGATCAGAAAGAAGTTTCACCGAATGATTCTGTGTTGTTTATATTTGAAGACATTACTTTTTCCACTATTACCCTCTTAGCGCTCCGAATCTCCACTTGCATTTTCTACAAAAACAGTGTTTCATAACTGCTCAATCAAAAATATGTTTTATCTCTGTTAACTGAATTTACAGATCAGAAATAAGTTTCACAGTATGCATCTGTGTAGTTTTTATTTGAAGATATTTTTTTCCCAATGTAGGCCTCTTAGCGCTTAGCATGTCCAATTGCAGTTTCTACAGAAAGAGTGTTTCAGAACGGCTCAATCAAAAGTAAGGTTCAACTCTGTTAGTTGAATGCACAGAACAGAAAGAATTTTCACAGAAGTTACTGTGTAGTTTATATTTGAATATATTCCTTTTTCCACTGTTACCCTCTTAGCGCTCCGTATGTCCACTTGCATTTTCTACAGAAAGAGTGTTCAGAACTGCGCAATCAAAAGTATGGTTTAACTCTGTTAGCATAATGAACATATCAGAAATAAGTTTCACACAATGCTTCTGTGTAGTTTTTATTTGAAGTTATTATTTTTCCCAATAGAGGCCTCTTAGCGCTCAGAATGTCCAATTGCAGTTTCTACAGAAAGAGTGTTTCAGAAAGGCTCAATCAAAATAAGGTTCAACTCTGTTAGTTGAATGCACAGAACAGAAAGAAGTTTCACACAATGCTTCTGTGTAGTTTATATTTGAACATATTCTTTTTTCCACTATTACCCACTTAGCGCTACGAATGTCCAGTTGCATTTTCTACAGACAGAGTGTTTCAAAACTGCTCAATCAAAAGTATGGTTTAACTCTGTTAGCTGAATGCTCAGATCAGAAAGAAGTTTCACAGAATGCTTCTGTGTAGTTTATATTTGAATATATTCCTTTTTCCACTACTACTCTCTTAGCGCTCCAAATGTCCAGTTGCATTTTCTACAGAAAGAGTGTTCAGATCTGCTCAATCAAAAGTATGGTTTAACTCTGTTAGCTGAATGCACAGATCAGAAAGAAGTTTCACAGAATGATTCTGTGTAGTTTATATTTGGAGACATTCCTTTTTCCACTATTACCCTCTTAGCGCTCCGAATCTCCACTTGCATTTTCTACAGAAAGAGTGTTTCAGAACGGCTCAATCAAAACTAAGGTTCAACTCTTTTAGTTGAACAAACAGAACAGAAAGAAGTTTCACACAATTCTTCTGTGTAGTTTTTATTTGTAGACATTCTTTTTCCCAATATAGGCCTCTTAGCGCTCAGAATGTCCAATTGCAGTTTCTACAGAAAGAGTGTTTCAGAACGGCTCAATCAAAAGTAAGGTTCAACTCTGTTAGTTGAATGCACAGAACAGAAAGAAGTTTCATACAATGCTTCTGTGTAGTTTATATTTGAACGTATTCTTTTTTCCACTATTACCCACTTAGCACTACGAATGTCCAGTTGCATTTTCTACAGACAGAGTGTTTCAAAACTGCTCAATCAAAAGTATGGTTTAACTCTGTTAGCTGAATGCTCAGATCAGAAAGAAGTTTCACAGAATGATTTTGTGTAGTTTATATTTGAAGACATTCCTTTTTCCACTATTACCCTCTTAGCGCTCCGAATCTCCACTTGCATTTTCTACAAAAACAGTGTTTCATAACTGCTCAATCAAAAATATGTTTTATCTCTGTTAACTGAATTTACAGATCAGAAATAAGTTTCACAGTATGCATCTGTGTAGTTTTTATTTGAAGATATTCTTTTTCCCAATGTAGGCCTCTTAGCGCTTAGCATGTCCAATTGCAGTTTCTACAGAAAGAGTGTTTCAGAACGGCTCAATCAAAAGTAAGGTTCAACTCTGTTGGTTGAATGCACAGAACAGAAAGAATTTTCACAGAATGCTACTGTGTAGTTTATATTTGATTATATTCCTTTTTCCACTGTTACCCTCTTAGCGCTCCGAATGTCCACTTGCATTTTCTACAGAAAGAGTGTTCAGAACTGCGCAATCAAAAGTATGGTTTAACTCTGTTAGCATAATGAACATATCAGAAATAAGTTTCACACAATGCTTCTGTCTAGTTTTTATTTGAAGATATTATTTTTCCCAATAGAGGCCTCTTAGCGCTCAGAATGTCCAATTGCAGTTTCTACAGAAAGAGTGTTTCAGAAAGGCTCAATCAAAAGTAAGGTTCAACTCTGTTAGTTGAATGCACAGAACAGAAAGAAGTTTCATACAATGCTTCTGTGTAGTTTATATTTGAACATATTCTTTTTTCCACTATTACCCACTTAGCGCTACGAATGTCCAGTTGCATTTTCTACAGACAGAGTGTTTCAAAACTGCTCAATCAAAAGTATGGTTTAACTCTGTTAGCTGAATGCTCAGATCAGAAAGAAGTTTCACAGAATGCTTCTGTGTAGTTTATATTTGAATATATTCCTTTTTCCACTACTACTCTCTTAGCGCTCCAAATGTCCAGTTGCATTTTCTACAGAAAGAGTGTTCAGATCTGCTCAATCAAAAGTATGGTTTAACTCTGTTAGCTGAATGCACAGATCAGAAAGAAGTTTCACAGAATGATTCTGTGTAGTTTATATTTGGAGACATTCCTTTTTCCACTATTACCCTCTTAGCGCTCCGAATCTCCACTTGCATTTTCTACAGAAAGAGTGTTTCAGAACGGCTCAATCAAAACTAAGGTTCAACTCTTTTAGTTGAACAAACAGAACAGAAAGAAGTTTCACACAATTCTTCTGTGTAGTTTTTATTTGTAGACATTCTTTTTCCCAATATAGGCCTCTTAGCGCTCAGAATGTCCAATTGCAGTTTCTACAGAAAGAGTGTTTCAGAACGGCTCAATCAAAAGTAAGGTTCAACTCTGTTAGTTGAATGCACAGAACAGAAAGAAGTTTCATACAATGCTTCTGTGTAGTTTATATTTGAACGTATTCTTTTTTCCACTATTACCCACTTAGCACTACGAATGTCCAGTTGCATTTTCTACAGACAGAGTGTTTCAAAACTGCTCAATCAAAAGTATGGTTTAACTCTGTTAGCTGAATGCTCAGATCAGAAAGAAGTTTCACAGAATGCTTCTGTGTAGTTTATATTTGAAGACATTCCTTTTTCCACTATTACCCTCTTAGCGCTCCGAATCTCCACTTGCATTTTCTACAAAAACAGTGTTTCATAACTGCTCAATCAAAAATATGTTTTATCTCTGTTAACTGAATTTACAGATCAGAAATAAGTTTCACAGTATGCATCTGTGTAGTTTTTATTTGAAGTTTTTTTTTTCCCAATGTAGGCCTCTTAGCGCTTAGCAAGTCCAATTGCAGTTTCTACAGAAAGAGTGTTTCAGAACGGCTCAATCAAAAGTAAGGTTCAACTCTGTTAGTTGAATTCACAGAACAGAAAGAATTTTCACAGAATGCTACTGTGTAGTTTATATTTGAATATATTCCTTTTTCCACTATTACCCTCTTAGCGCTCCGAATGTCCACTTGCAGTTTCTACAGAAAGAGTGTTCAGAACTGCGCGATCAAAAGTATGGTTTAACTCTGTTAGCTTAATGAACATATCAGAAATAAGTTCCACACAATGCTTCTGTGTAGTTTTTATTTGAAGATATTATTTTTCCCAATAGAGGCCTCTTAGCGCTCAGAATGTCCAATTGCAGTTTCTACAGAAAGAGTGTTTCAGAAAGGCTCAATCAAATGTAAGGTTCAACTCTGTTAGTTGAATGCACAGAACAGAAAGAAGTTTCATACAATGCTTCTGTGTAGTTTATATTTGAACATATTCTTTTTTCCACTATTACCCACTTAGCGCTACGAATGTCCAGTTGCATTTTCTACAGACAGAGTGTTTCAAAACTGCTCAATCAAAAGTATGGTTTAACTCTGTTAGCTGAATGCTCAGATCAGAAGAAGTTTCACAGAATGATTCTGTGTAGTTTATATTTGAATATATTCCTTTTTCCACTACTACTCTCTTAGCGCTCCAAATGTCCAGTTGCATTTTCTACAGAAAGAGTGTTCAGATCTGCTCAATCAAAAGTATGGTTTATATCTGTTAGCTGAATGCACAGATCAGAAAGAAGTTTCACAGAATGATTCTGTGTAGTTTATATTTGGAGACATTCCTTTTTCCACTATTACCCTCTTAGCGCTCCGAATCTCCACTTGCATTTTCTACAGAAAGAGTGTTTCAGAACGGCTCAATCAAAACTAAGGTTCAACTCTTTTAGTTGAACAAACAGAACAGAAAGAAGTTTCACACAATTCTTCTGTGTAGTTTTTATTTGTAGACATTCTTTTTCCCAATATAGGCCTCTTAGCGCTCAGAATGTCCAATTGCAGTTTCTACAGAAAGAGTGTTTCAGAACGGCTCAATCAAAAGTAAGGTTCAACTCTGTTAGTTGAATGCACAGAACAGAAAGAAGTTTCATACAATGCTTCTGTGTAGTTTATATTTGAACGTATTCTTTTTTCCACTATTACCCACTTAGCGCTACGAATGTCCAGTTGCATTTTCTACAGACAGAATGTTTCAAAACTGCTCAATCAAAAGTATGGTTTAACTCTGTTAGCTGAATGCTCAGATGAGAAAGAAGTTTCACAGAATGCTTCTGTGTAGTTTATATTTGAATATATTGCTTTTTCCACTACTACGCTCTTAGCGCTCCAAATGTCCAGTTGCATTTTCAACCGAAAGAGTGTTCAGATCTGCTCAATCAAAAGTATGGTTTAACTCTGTTAGCTGAATGCACAGATCAGAAAGAAGTTTCACCGAATGATTCTGTGTTTTTTATATTTGAAGACATTCCTTTTTCCACAATTACCCTCTTAGCGCTCCGAATCTCCGCTTGCATTTTCTACAAAAACAGTGTTTCATAACTGCTCAATCAAAAATATGTTTTATCTCTGTTAACTGAATTTACAGATCAGAAATAAGTTTCACAGTATGCATCTGTGTAGTTTTTATTTGAAGATATTCTTTTTCCCAATGTAGGCCTCTTAGCGCTTAGCATGTCCAATTGCAGTTTCTACAGAAAGAGTGTTTCAGAACGGCTCAATCAAAAGTAAGGTTCAACTCTGTTAGTTGAATGCACGGAATAGAAAGAATTTTCACAGAATGCTACTGTGTAGTTTATATTTGAATATATTCCTTTTTCCACTATTACCCTCTTAGCGCTCCGAATGTCCACTTGCAGTTTCTACAGAAAGAGTGTTCAGAACTGCGCGATCAAATGTATGGTTTAACTCTGTTAGCTTAATGAACATATCAGAAATAAGTTTCACACAATGCTTCTGTGTAGTTTTTATTTGAAGATATTATTTTTCCCAATATAGGCCTCTTAGCGCTCAGAATGTCCAATTGCAGTTTCTACAGAAAGAGTGTTTCAGAAAGGCTCAATCAAAAGTAAGGTTCAACTCTGTTAGTTGAATGCACAGAACAGAAAGAAGTTTCATACAATGCTCCTGTGTAGTTTATATTTGAACATATTCTTTTTTCCACTATTACCCACTTAGCGCTACGAATGTCCAGTTGCATTTTCTACAGACAGAGTGTTTCAAAACTGCTCAATCAAAAGTATGGTTTACCTCTGTTAGCTGAATGCTCAGATCAGAAGAAGTTTCACAGAATGCTTCTGTGTAGTTTATATTTGAATATATTCCTTTTTCCACTAATACTCTCTTAGCGCTCCAAATGTCCAGTTGCATTTTCTACAGAAAGAGTGTTCAGATCTGCTCAATCAAAAGTATGGTTTAACTCTGTTAGCTGAATGCACAGATCAGAAAGAAGTTTCACAGAATGATTCTGTGTAGTTTATATTTGGAGACATTCCTTTTTCCACTATTACCCTCTTAGCGCTCCGAATCTCCACTTGCATTTTCTACAGAAAGAGTGTTTCAGAACGGCTCAATCAAAACTAAGGTTCAACTCTTTTAGTTGAACAAACAGAACAGAAAGAAGTTTCACACAATTCTTCTGTGTAGTTTTTATTTGTAGACATTCTTTTTCCCAATATAGGCCTCTTAGCGCTCAGAATGTCCAATTGCAGTTTCTACAGAAAGAGTGTTTCAGAACGGCTCAATCAAAAGTAAGGTTCAACTCTGTTAGTTGAATGCACAGAACAGAAAGAAGTTTCATACAATGCTTCTGTGTAGTTTATATTTGAACGTATTCTTTTTTCCACTATTACTCACTTAGCGCTACGAATGTCCAGTTGCATTTTCTACAGACAGAGTGTTTCAAAACTGCTCAATCAAAAGTATGGTTTATCTCTGTTAGCTGTATGCTCAGATCAGAAAGAAGTTTCACAGAATGCTTCTGTGTAGTTTATATTTGATTATATTCCTTTTTCCACTGCTACGCTCTTAGCGCTCCAAATGTCCAGTTGCATTTTCAACAGAAAGAGTGTTCAGATCTGCTCAATCAAAAGTATGGTTTAACTCTGTTAGCTGAATGCACAGATCAGAAAGAAGTTTCACCGAATGATTCTGTGTAGTTTATATTTGAAGACATTCCTTTTTCCACTATTACCCTCTTAGCGCTCCGAATCTCCACTTGCATTTTCTACAAAAAGAGTGTTTCATAACTGCTCAATCAAAAATATGTTTTATCTCTGTTAACTGAATTTACAGATCAGAAATAAGTTTCACAGAATGCATCTGTGTAGTTTTTATTTGAAGATATTTTTTCCCAATGTAGGCCTCTTAGCGCTTAGCATGTCCAATTGCAGTTTCTACAGAAAGAGTGTTTCAGAACGGCTCAATCAAAAGTAAGGTTCAACTCTGTTAGTTGAATGCACAGAACAGAAAGAATTTTCACAGAATGCTACTGTGTAGTTTATATTTGAATATATTCCTTTTTCCACTATTACCCTCTTAGCGCTCCAAATGTCCACTTGCATTTTCTACAGAAAGAGTGTTCAGAACTGCGCAATCAAAAGTATGGTTTAACTCTGTTAGCTTAATGAACATATCAGAAATAAGTTTCACACAATGCTTCTTTGTAGTTTTTATTTGAAGATATTATTTTTCCCAATAGAGGCCTCTTAGCGCTCAGAATGTCCAATTGCAGTTTCTACAGAAAGAGTGTTTAAGAAAGGCTCAATCAAAAGTAAGGTTCAACTCTGTTAGTTGAATGCACAGAACAGAAAGAAGTTTCATACAATGCTCCTGTGTAGTTTATATTTGAACATATTCTTTTTTCCACTATTACCCACGTAGCGCTACGAATGTCCAGTTGCATTTTCTACAGACAGAGTGTCTCAAAACTGCTCAATCAAAAGTATGGTTTAACTCTGTTAGCTGAATGCTCAGATCAGAAAGAAGTTTCACAGAATGCTTCTGTGTAGTTTATATTTGAATATATTCCTTTTTCCAATACTACTCTCTTAGCGCTCCAAATGTCCAGTTGCATTTTCTACAGAAAGAGTGTTCAGATCTGCTCAATCAAAAGTGTGGTTTAACTCTGTTAGCTGAATGCACAGATCAGAAAGAAGTTTCACAGAATGATTCTGTGTAGTTTATATTTGGAGACATTCCTTTTTCCACTATTACCCTCTTAGCGCTCCGAATCTCCACTTGCATTTTCTACAGAAAGAGTGTTTCAGAACGGCTCAATCAAAACTAAGGTTCAACTCTTTTAGTTGAACAAACAGAACAGAAAGAAGTTTCACACAATTCTTCTGTGTAGTTTTTATTTGTAGACATTCTTTTTCCCAATATAGGCCTCTTAGCGCTCAGAATGTCCAATTGCAGTTTCTACAGAAAGAGTGTTTCAGAACGGCTCAATCAAAAGTAAGGTTCAACTCTGTTAGTTGAATGCACAGAACAGAAAGAAGTTTCATACAATGCTTCTGTGTAGTTTATATTTGAACGTATTCTTTTTTCCACTATTACCCACTTAGCGCTACGAATGTCTAGTTGCATTTTCTACAGACAGAGTGTTTCAAAACTGCTCAATCAAAAGTATGGTTTAACTCTGTTAGCTGAATGCTCAGATCAGAAAGAAGTTTCACAGAATGCTTCTGTGTAGTTTATATTTGAATATATTCCTTTTTCCACTACTACGCTCTTAGCGCTCCAAATGTCCAGTTGCATTTTCAACAGAAGGAGTGTTCAGATCTGCTCAATCAAAAGTATGGTTTAACTCTGTTAGCTGAATGCACAGTTCAGAAAGAAGTTTCACCGAATGATTCTGTGTAGTTTATATTTGAAGACATTCCTTTCTCCACTATTACCCTCTTAGCGCTCCGAATCTCCACTTGCATTTTCTACAAAAAGAGTGTTTCATAACTGCTCAATCAAAAATATGTTTTATCTCTGTTAACTGAATTTACAAATCAGAAATAAGTTTCACAGAATGCATCTGTGTAGTTTTTATTTGAAGATATTCTTTTTCCCAATGTAGGCCTCTTAGCGCTTAGCATGCCCAATTGCAGTTTCTACAGAAAGAGTGTTTCAGAACGGATCAATCAAAAGTAAGGTTCAACTCTGTTAGTTGAATGCACAGAACAGAAAGAATTTTCACAGAATGCTACTGTGTAGTTTATATTTGAATATATTCCTTTTTCCACTATTACCCTCTTAGCGCTCCGAATGTCCACTTGCATTTTCTACAGAAAGAGTGTTCAGAACTGCGCAATCAAAAGTATGGTTTAACTCTGTTAGCTTAATGAACATATCAGAAATAAGTTTCACATAATGCTTCTGTGTAGTTTTTATTTGAAGATATTATTTTTCCCAATATAGGCCTCTTAGCGCTCAGAATGTCCAATTGCAGTTTCTACAGAAAGAGTGTTTCAGAAAGGCTCAATCAAAAGTAAGGTTCAACTCTGTTAGTTGAATGCACAGAACAGAAAGGAGTTTCATACAATGCTTCTGTATAGTTTATATTTGAACATATTCTTTTTTCCACTATTACCCACTTAGCGCTACGAATGTCCAGTTGCATTTTCTACAGACAGAGTGTTTCAAAACTGCTCAATCAAAAGTATGGTTTAACTCTGTTAGCTGAATGCTCAGATCAGAAAGAAGTTACACAGAATGCTTCTGTGTAGTTTATATTTGAATATATTCCTTTTTCCACTACTACTCTCTTAGCGCTCCAAATGTCCAGTTGCATTTTCTACAGAAAGAGTGTTCAGATCTGCTCAATCAAAAGTATGGTTTAACTCTGTTAGCTGAATGCACAGATCAGAAAGAAGTTTCACAGAATGATTCTGTGTAGTTTATATTTGGAGACATTCCTTTTTCCACTATTACCCTCTTAGCGCTCAGAATCTCCACTTGCATTTTCTACAGAAAGAGTGTTTCAGAACGGCTCAATCAAAACTAAGGTTCAACTCTTTTAGCTGAACAAACAGAACAGAAAGAAGTTTCACACAATTCTTCTGTGTAGTTTTTATTTGTAGACATTCTTTTTCCCAATATAGGCCTCTTAGCGCTCAGAATGTCCAATTGCAGTTTCTACAGAAAGAGTGTTTCAGAACGGCTCAATCAAAAGTAAGGTTCAACTCTGTTAGTTGAATGCACAGAACAGAAAGTAGTTTCATACAATGCTTCTGTGTAGTTTATATTTGAACATATTCTTTTTTCCACTATTACCCACTTAGCGCTACGAATGTCCAGTTGCATTTTCTACAGACAGAGTGTTTCGAAACTGCTCAATCAAAAGTATGGTTTAACTCTGTTAGCTGTATGCTCAGATGAGAAAGAAGTTTCACAGAATGCTTCTGTGTAGTTTATATTTGAATATATTCCTTTTTCCACTACTACGCTGTTAGCGCTCCAAATGTCCAGTTGCATTTTCAACAGAAAGAGTGTTCAGATCTGCTCAATCAAAAGTATGGTTTAACTCTGTTAGCTGAATGCACAGATCAGAAAGAAGTTTCACCGAATGATTCTGTGTAGTTTATATTTGAAGACATTCCTTTTTCCACTATTACCCTCTTAGCGCTCCGAATCTCCCCTTGCATTTCCTACAAAAAGAGTGTTTCATAACTGCTCAATCAAAAATATGTTTTATCTCTGTTAACTGAATTTACAGATCCGAAATAAGTTTCACAGAATGCATCTGTGTAGTTTTAATTTGAAGATATTCTTTTTCCCAATGTAGGCCTATTAGCGCTTAGCATGTCCAATTGCAGTTTCTACAGAAAGAGTGTTTCAGAACGGCTCAATCAAAAGTAAGGTTCAACTCTGTTAGTTGAATGCAGAGAACAGAAACAATTTTCACAGAATGCTACTGTGTAGTTTATATTTGAATATATTCCTTTTTCCACTATTACCCTCTTAGCGCTCGGTATGTCCACTTGCATTTTCTACAGAAAGAGTGTTCAGAACTGCGCAATCAAAAGTATGGTTTAACTCTGTTAGCTTAATGAACATATCAGAAATAAGTTTCACACAATGCTTCTGTGTAGTTTTTATTTGAAGATATTATTTTTCCCAATAGAGGCCTCTTAGCGCTCAGAATGTCCAATTGCAGTTTCTACAGAAAGAGTGTTTAAGAAAGGCTCAATCAAATGTAAGGTTCAACTCTGTTAGTTGAATGCACAGAACAGAAACAAGTTTCATACAATGCTCCTGTGTAGTTTATATTTGAACATATTCTTTTTTCCACTATTACCCACTTAGCGCTACGAATGTCCAGTTGCATTTTCTACAGACAGAGTGTTTCAAAACTGCTCAATCAAAAGTATGGTTTAACTCTGTTAGCTGAATGCTCAGATCAGAAAGAAGTTTCACAGAATGCTTCTGTGTAGTTTATATTTGAATATATTCCTTTTTCCACTACTACTCTCTTAGCGCTCCAAATGTCCAGTTGCATTTTCTACAGAAAGAGTGTTCAGATCTGCTCAATCAAAAGTATGGTTTAACTCTGTTAGCTGAATGCACAGATCAGAAAGAAGTTTCACAGAATGATTCTGTGTAGTTTATATTTGGAGACATTCCTTTTTCCACTATTACCCTCTTAGCGCTCCGAATCTCCACTTGCATTTTCTACAGAAAGAGTGTTTCAGAACGGCTCAATCAAAACTAAGGTTCAACTCTTTTAGTTGAACAAACAGAACAGAAAGAAGTTTCACACAATTCTTCTGTGTAGTTTTTATTTGTAGACATTCTTTTTCCCAATATAGGCCTCTTAGCGCTCAGAATGTCCAATTGCAGTTTCTACAGAAAGAGTGTTTCAGAACGGCTCAATCAAAAGTAAGGTTCAACTCTGTTAGTTGAATGCACAGAACAGAAAGAAGTTTCATACAATGCTTCTGTGTAGTTTATATTTGAACGTATTCTTTTTTCCACTATTACCCACTTAGCGCTACGAATGTCCAGTTGCATTTTCTACAGACAGAGTGTTTCAAAACTGCTCAATCAAAAGTATGGTTTAACTCTGTTAGCTGAATGCTCAGATCAGAAAGAAGTTTCACAGAATGCTTCTGTGTAGTTTATATTTGAATATATTCCTTTTTCCACTACTACGCTCTTAGCGCTCCAAATGTCCAGTTGCATTTTCAACAGAAGGAGTGTTCAGATCTGCTCAATCAAAAGTATGGTTTAACTCTGTTAGCTGAATGCACAGTTCAGAAAGAAGTTTCACCGAATGATTCTGTGTAGTTTATATTTGAAGACATTCCTTTCTCCACTATTACCCTCTTAGCGCTCCGAATCTCCACTTGCATTTTCTACAAAAAGAGTGTTTCATAACTGCTCAATCAAAAATATGTTTTATCTCTGTTAACTGAATTTACAAATCAGAAATAAGTTTCACAGAATGCATCTGTGTAGTTTTTATTTGAAGATATTCTTTTTCCCAATGTAGGCCTCTTAGCGCTTAGCATGCCCAATTGCAGTTTCTACAGAAAGAGTGTTTCAGAACGGATCAATCAAAAGTAAGGTTCAACTCTGTTAGTTGAATGCACAGAACAGAAAGAATTTTCACAGAATGCTACTGTGTAGTTTATATTTGAATATATTCCTTTTTCCACTATTACCCTCTTAGCGCTCCGAATGTCCACTTGCATTTTCTACAGAAAGAGTGTTCAGAACTGCGCAATCAAAAGTATGGTTTAACTCTGTTAGCTTAATGAACATATCAGAAATAAGTTTCACATAATGCTTCTGTGTAGTTTTTATTTGAAGATATTATTTTTCCCAATATAGGCCTCTTAGCGCTCAGAATGTCCAATTGCAGTTTCTACAGAAAGAGTGTTTCAGAAAGGCTCAATCAAAAGTAAGGTTCAACTCTGTTAGTTGAATGCACAGAACAGAAAGGAGTTTCATACAATGCTTCTGTATAGTTTATATTTGAACATATTCTTTTTTCCACTATTACCCACTTAGCGCTACGAATGTCCAGTTGCATTTTCTACAGACAGAGTGTTTCAAAACTGCTCAATCAAAAGTATGGTTTAACTCTGTTAGCTGAATGCTCAGATCAGAAAGAAGTTACACAGAATGCTTCTGTGTAGTTTATATTTGAATATATTCCTTTTTCCACTACTACTCTCTTAGCGCTCCAAATGTCCAGTTGCATTTTCTACAGAAAGAGTGTTCAGATCTGCTCAATCAAAAGTATGGTTTAACTCTGTTAGCTGAATGCACAGATCAGAAAGAAGTTTCACAGAATGATTCTGTGTAGTTTATATTTGGAGACATTCCTTTTTCCACTATTACCCTCTTAGCGCTCAGAATCTCCACTTGCATTTTCTACAGAAAGAGTGTTTCAGAACGGCTCAATCAAAACTAAGGTTCAACTCTTTTAGCTGAACAAACAGAACAGAAAGAAGTTTCACACAATTCTTCTGTGTAGTTTTTATTTGTAGACATTCTTTTTCCCAATATAGGCCTCTTAGCGCTCAGAATGTCCAATTGCAGTTTCTACAGAAAGAGTGTTTCAGAACGGCTCAATCAAAAGTAAGGTTCAACTCTGTTAGTTGAATGCACAGAACAGAAAGTAGTTTCATACAATGCTTCTGTGTAGTTTATATTTGAACATATTCTTTTTTCCACTATTACCCACTTAGCGCTACGAATGTCCAGTTGCATTTTCTACAGACAGAGTGTTTCGAAACTGCTCAATCAAAAGTATGGTTTAACTCTGTTAGCTGTATGCTCAGATGAGAAAGAAGTTTCACAGAATGCTTCTGTGTAGTTTATATTTGAATATATTCCTTTTTCCACTACTACGCTGTTAGCGCTCCAAATGTCCAGTTGCATTTTCAACAGAAAGAGTGTTCAGATCTGCTCAATCAAAAGTATGGTTTAACTCTGTTAGCTGAATGCACAGATCAGAAAGAAGTTTCACCGAATGATTCTGTGTAGTTTATATTTGAAGACATTCCTTTTTCCACTATTACCCTCTTAGCGCTCCGAATCTCCCCTTGCATTTCCTACAAAAAGAGTGTTTCATAACTGCTCAATCAAAAATATGTTTTATCTCTGTTAACTGAATTTACAGATCCGAAATAAGTTTCACAGAATGCATCTGTGTAGTTTTAATTTGAAGATATTCTTTTTCCCAATGTAGGCCTATTAGCGCTTAGCATGTCCAATTGCAGTTTCTACAGAAAGAGTGTTTCAGAACGGCTCAATCAAAAGTAAGGTTCAACTCTGTTAGTTGAATGCAGAGAACAGAAACAATTTTCACAGAATGCTACTGTGTAGTTTATATTTGAATATATTCCTTTTTCCACTATTACCCTCTTAGCGCTCGGTATGTCCACTTGCATTTTCTACAGAAAGAGTGTTCAGAACTGCGCAATCAAAAGTATGGTTTAACTCTGTTAGCTTAATGAACATATCAGAAATAAGTTTCACACAATGCTTCTGTGTAGTTTTTATTTGAAGATATTATTTTTCCCAATAGAGGCCTCTTAGCGCTCAGAATGTCCAATTGCAGTTTCTACAGAAAGAGTGTTTAAGAAAGGCTCAATCAAATGTAAGGTTCAACTCTGTTAGTTGAATGCACAGAACAGAAACAAGTTTCATACAATGCTCCTGTGTAGTTTATATTTGAACATATTCTTTTTTCCACTATTACCCACTTAGCGCTACGAATGTCCAGTTGCATTTTCTACAGACAGAGTGTTTCAAAACTGCTCAATCAAAAGTATGGTTTAACTCTGTTAGCTGAATGCTCAGATCAGAAAGAAGTTTCACAGAATGCTTCTGTGTAGTTTATATTTGAATATATTCCTTTTTCCACTACTACTCTCTTAGCGCTCCAAATGTCCAGTTGCATTTTCTACAGAAAGAGTGTTCAGATCTGCTCAATCAAAAGTATGGTTTAACTCTGTTAGCTGAATGCACAGATCAGAAAGAAGTTTCACAGAATGATTCTGTGTAGTTTATATTTGGAGACATTCCTTTTTCCACTATTACCCTCTTAGCGCTCCGAATCTCCACTTGCATTTTCTACAGAAAGAGTGTTTCAGAACGGCTCAATCAAAACTAAGGTTCAACTCTTTTAGTTGAACAAACAGAACAGAAAGAAGTTTCACACAATTCTTCTGTGTAGTTTTTATTTGTAGACATTCTTTTTCCCAATATAGGCCTCTTAGCGCTCAGAATGTCCAATTGCAGTTTCTACAGAAAGAGTGTTTCAGAACGGCTCAATCAAAAGTAAGGTTCAACTCTGTTAGTTGAATGCACAGAACAGAAAGAAGTTTCATACAATGCTTCTGTGTAGTTTATATTTGAACGTATTCTTTTTTCCACTATTACCCAGTTAGCGCTACGAATGTCCAGTTGCATTTTCTACAGACAGAGTGTTTCAAAACTGCTCAATCAAAAGTATGGTTTAACTCTGTTAGCTGAATGCTCAGATCAGAAAGAAGTTTCACAGAATGCTTCTGTGTAGTTTATATTTGAATATATTCCTTTTTCCACTACTACGCTCTTAGCGCTCCAAATGTCCAGTTGCATTTTCAACAGAAGGAGTGTTCAGATCTGCTCAATCAAAAGTATGGTTTAACTCTGTTAGCTGAATGCACAGTTCAGAAAGAAGTTTCACCGAATGATTCTGTGTAGTTTATATTTGAAGACATTCCTTTCTCCACTATTACCCTCTTAGCGCTCCGAATCTCCACTTGCATTTTCTACAAAAAGAGTGTTTCATAACTGCTCAATCAAAAATATGTTTTATCTCTGTTAACTGAATTTACAAATCAGAAATAAGTTTCACAGAATGCATCTGTGTAGTTTTTATTTGAAGATATTCTTTTTCCCAATGTAGGCCTCTTAGCGCTTAGCATGCCCAATTGCAGTTTCTACAGAAAGAGTGTTTCAGAACGGATCAATCAAAAGTAAGGTTCAACTCTGTTAGTTGAATGCACAGAACAGAAAGAATTTTCACAGAATGCTACTGTGTAGTTTATATTTGAATATATTCCTTTTTCCACTATTACCCTCTTAGCGCTCCGAATGTCCACTTGCATTTTCTACAGAAAGAGTGTTCAGAACTGCGCAATCAAAAGTATGGTTTAACTCTGTTAGCTTAATGAACATATCAGAAATAAGTTTCACACAATGCTTCTGTGTAGTTTTTATTTGAAGATATTATTTTTCCCAATATATGCCTCTTAGCGCTCAGAATGTCCAATTGCAGTTTCTACAGAAAGAGTGTTTCAGAAAGGCTCAATCAAAAGTAAGGTTCAACTCTGTTAGTTGAATGCACAGAACAGAAAGAAGTTTCATACAATGCTTCTGTGTAGTTTATATTTGAACATATTCTTTTTTCCACTATTACCCACTTAGCGCTACGAATGTCCAGTTGCATTTTCTACAGACAGAGTGTTTCAAAACTGCTCAATCAAAAGTATGGTTTAACTCTGTTAGCTGAATGCTCAGATCAGAAAGAAGTTTCACAGAATGCTTCTGTGTAGTTTATATTTGAATATATTCCTTTTTCCACTACTACTCTCTTAGCGCTCCAAATGTCCAGTTGCATTTTCTACAGAAAGAGTGTTCAGATCTGCTCAATCAAAAGTATGGTTTAACTCTGTTAGCTGAATGCACAGATCAGAAAGAAGTTTCACAGAATGATTCTGTGTAGTTTATATTTGGAGACATTCCTTTTTCCACTATTACCCTCTTAGCGCTCCGAATCTCCACTTGCATTTTCTACAGAAAGAGTGTTTCAGAACGGCTCAATCAAAACTAAGGTTCAACTCTTTTAGTTGAACAAACAGAACAGAAAGAAGTTTCACACAATTCTTCTGTGTAGTTTTTATTTGTAGACATTCTTTTTCCCAATATAGGCCTCTTAGCGCTCAGAATGTCCAATTGCAGTTTCTACAGAAAGAGTGTTTCAGAACGGCTCAATCAAAAGTAAGGTTCAACTCTGTTAGTTGAATGCACAGAACAGAAAGTAGTTTCATACAATGCTTCTGTGTAGTTTATATTTGAACATATTCTTTTTTCCACTATTACCTACTTAGCGCTACGAATGTCCAGTTGCATTTTCTACAGACAGAGTGTTTCGAAACTGCTCAATCAAAAGTATGGTTTAACTCTGTTAGCTGTATGCTCAGATGAGAAAGAAGTTTCACAGAATGCTTCTGTGTAGTTTATATTTGAATATATTCCTTTTTCCACTACTACGCTGTTAGCGCTCCAAATGTCCAGTTGCATTTTCAACAGAAAGAGTGTTCAGATCTGCTCAATCAAAAGTATGGTTTAACTCTGTTAGCTGAATGCACAGATCAGAAAGAAGTTTCACCGAATGATTCTGTGTAGTTTATATTTGAAGACATTCCTTTTTCCACTATTACCCTCTTAGCGCTCCGAATCTCCCCTTGCATTTTCTACAAAAAGAGTGTTTCATAACTGCTCAATCAAAAATATGTTTTATCTCTGTTAACTGAATTTACAGATCAGAAATAAGTTTCACAGAATGCATCTGTGTAGTTTTAATTTGAAGATATTCTTTTTCCCAATGTAGGCCTATTAGCGCTTAGCATGTCCAATTGCAGTTTCTACAGAAAGAGTGTTTCAGAACGGCTCAATCAAAAGTAAGGTTCAACTCTGTTAGTTGAATGCAGAGAACAGAAACAATTTTCACAGAATGCTACTGTGTAGTTTATATTTGAATATATTCCTTTTTCCACTATTACCCTCTTAGCGCTCGGTATGTCCACTTGCATTTTCTACAGAAAGAGTGTTCAGAACTGCGCAATCAAAAGTATGGTTTAACTCTGTTAGCTTAATGAACATATCAGAAATAAGTTTCACACAATGCTTCTGTGTAGTTTTTATTTGAAGATATTATTTTTCCCAATAGAGGCCTCTTAGCGCTCAGAATGTCCAATTGCAGTTTCTACAGAAAGAGTGTTTAAGAAAGGCTCAATCAAATGTAAGGTTCAACTCTGTTAGTTGAATGCACAGAACAGAAACAAGTTTCATACAATGCTCCTGTGTAGTTTATATTTGAACATATTCTTTTTTCCACTATTACCCACTTAGCGCTACGGATGTCCAGTTGCATTTTCTACAGACAGAGTGTTTCAAAACTGCTCAATCAAAAGTATGGTTTAACTCTGTTAGCTGAATGCTCAGATCAGAAAGAAGTTTCACAGAATGCTTCTGTGTAGTTTATATTTGAATATATTCCTTTTTCCACTACTACTCTCTTAGCGCTCCAAATGTCCAGTTGCATTTTCTACAGAAAGAGTGTTCAGATCTGCTCAATCAAAAGTATGGTTTAACTCTGTTAGCTGAATGCACAGATCAGAAAGAAGTTTCACAGAATGATTCTGTGTAGTTTATATTTGGAGACATTCCTTTTTCCACTATTACCCTCTTAGCGCTCCGAATCTCCACTTGCATTTTCTACAGAAAGAGTGTTTCAGAACGGCTCAATCAAAACTAAGGTTCAACTCTTTTAGTTGAACAAACAGAACAGAAAGAAGTTTCACACAATTCTTCTGTGTAGTTTTTATTTGTAGACATTCTTTTTCCCAATATAGGCCTCTTAGCGCTCAGAATGTCCAATTGCAGTTTCTACAGAAAGAGTGTTTCAGAACGGCTCAATCAAAAGTAAGGTTCAACTCTGTTAGTTGAATGCACAGAACAGAAAGAAGTTTCATACAATGCTTCTGTGTAGTTTATATTTGAACGTATTCTTTTTTCCACTATTACCCACTTAGCGCTACGAATGTCCAGTTGCATTTTCTACAGACAGAGTGTTTCAAAACTGCTCAATCAAAAGTATGGTTTAACTCTGTTAGCTGAATGCTCAGATCAGAAAGAAGTTTCACAGAATGCTTCTGTGTAGTTTATATTTGAATATATTCCTTTTTCCACTACTACGCTCTTAGCGCTCCAAATGTCCAGTTGCATTGTCAACAGAAGGAGTGTTCAGATCTGCTCAATCAAAAGTATGGTTTAACTCTGTTAGCTGAATGCACAGTTCAGAAAGAAGTTTCACCGAATGATTCTGTGTAGTTTATATTTGAAGACATTCCTTTCTCCACTATTACCCTCTTAGCGCTCCGAATCTCCACTTGCATTTTCTACAAAAAGAGTGTTTCATAACTGCTCAATCAAAAATATGTTTTATCTCTGTTAACTGAATTTACAAATCAGAAATAAGTTTCACAGAATGCATCTGTGTAGTTTTTATTTGAAGATATTCTTTTTCCCAATGTAGGCCTCTTAGCGCTTAGCATGCCCAATTGCAGTTTCTACAGAAAGAGTGTTTCAGAACGGATCAATCAAAAGTAAGGTTCAACTCTGTTAGTTGAATGCACAGAACAGAAAGAATTTTCACAGAATGCTACTGTGTAGTTTATATTTGAATATATTCCTTTTTCCACTATTACCCTCTTAGCGCTCCGAATGTCCACTTGCATTTTCTACAGAAAGAGTGTTCAGAACTGCGCAATCAAAAGTATGGTTTAACTCTGTTAGCTTAATGAACATATCAGAAATAAGTTTCACACAATGCTTCTGTGTAGTTTTTATTTGAAGATATTATTTTTCCCAATATAGGCCTCTTAGCGCTCAGAATGTCCAATTGCAGTTTCTACAGAAAGAGTGTTTCAGAAATGCTCAATCAAAAGTAAGGTTCAACTCTGTTAGTTGAATGCACAGAACAGAAAGAAGTTTCATACAATGCTTCTGTGTAGTTTATATTTGAACATATTCTTTTTTCCACTATTACCCACTTAGCGCTACGAATGTCCAGTTGCATTTTCTACAGACAGAGTGTTTCAAAACTGCTCAATCAAAAGTATGGTTTAACTCTGTTAGCTGAATGCTCAGATCAGAAAGAAGTTTCACAGAATGCTTCTGTGTAGTTTATATTTGAATATATTCCTTTTTCCACTACTACTCTCTTAGCGCTCCAAATGTCCAGTTGCATTTTCTACAGAAAGAGTGTTCAGATCTGCTCAATCAAAAGTATGGTTTAACTCTGTTAGCTGAATGCACAGATCAGAAAGAAGTTTCACAGAATGATTCTGTGTAGTTTATATTTGGAGACATTCCTTTTTCCACTATTACCCTCTTAGCGCTCCGAATCTCCACTTGCATTTTCTACAGAAAGAGTGTTTCAGAACGGCTCAATCAAAACTAAGGTTCAACTCTTTTAGTTGAACAAACAGAACAGAAAGAAGTTTCACACAATTCTTCTGTGTAGTTTTTATTTGTAGACATTCTTTTTCCCAATATAGGCCTCTTAGCGCTCAGAATGTCCAATTGCAGTTTCTACAGAAAGAGTGTTTCAGAACGGCTCAATCAAAAGTAACGTTCAACTCTGTTAGTTGAATGCACAGAACAGAAAGTAGTTTCATACAATGCTTCTGTGTAGTTTATATTTGAACATATTCTTTTTTCCACTATTACCCACTTAGCGCTACGAATGTCCAGTTGCATTTTCTACAGACAGAGTGTTTCGAAACTGCTCAATCAAAAGTATGGTTTAACTCTGTTAGCTGTATGCTCAGATGAGAAAGAAGTTTCACAGAATGCTTCTGTGTAGTTTATATTTGAATATATTACTTTTTCCACTACTACGCTGTTAGCGCTCCAAATGTCCAGTTGCATTTTCAACAGAAAGAGTGTTCAGATCTGCTCAATCAAAAGTATGGTTTAACTCTGTTAGCTGAATGCACAGATCAGAAAGAAGTTTCACCGAATGATTCTGTGTAGTTTATATTTGAAGACATTCCTTTTTCCACTATTACCCTCTTAGCGCTCCGAATCTCCCCTTGCATTTTCTACAAAAAGAGTGTTTCATAACTGCTCAATCAAAAATATGTTTTATCTCTGTTAACTGAATTTACAGATCAGAAATAAGTTTCACAGAATGCATCTGTGTAGTTTTAATTTGAAGATATTCTTTTTCCCAATGTAGGCCTATTAGCGCTTAGCATGTCCAATTGCAGTTTCTACAGAAAGAGTGTTTCAGAACGGCTCAATCAAAAGTAAGGTTCAACTCTGTTAGTTGAATGCAGAGAACAGAAACAATTTTCACAGAATGCTACTGTGTAGTTTATATTTGAATATATTCCTTTTTCCACTATTACCCTCTTAGCGCTCGGTATGTCCACTTGCATTTTCTACAGAAAGAGTGTTCAGAACTGCGCAATCAAAAGTATGGTTTAACTCTGTTAGCTTAATGAACATATCAGAAATAAGTTTCACACAATGCTTCTGTGTAGTTTTTATTTGAAGATATTATTTTTCCCAATAGAGGCCTCTTAGCGCTCAGAATGTCCAATTGCAGTTTCTACAGAAAGAGTGTTTAAGAAAGGCTCAATCAAATGTAAGGTTCAACTCTGTTAGTTGAATGCACAGAACAGAAACAAGTTTCATACAATGCTCCTGTGTAGTTTATATTTGAACATATTCTTTTTTCCACTATTACCCACTTAGCGCTACGAATGTCCAGTTGCATTTTCTACAGACAGAGTGTTTCAAAACTGCTCAATCAAAAGTGTGGTTTAACTCTGTTAGCTGAATGCTCAGATCAGAAAGAAGTTTCACAGAATGCTTCTGTGTAGTTTATATTTGAATATATTCCTTTTTCCACTACTACTGTCTTAGCGCTCCAAATGTCCAGTTGCATTTTCTACAGAAAGAGTGTTCAGATCTGCTCAATCAAAAGTATGTTTTAACTCTGTTAGCTGAATGCACAGATCAGAAAGAAGTTTCACAGAATGATTCTGTGTAGTTTATATTTGGAGACATTCCTTTTTCCACTATTACCCTCTTAGCGCTCCGAATCTCCACTTGCATTTTCTACAGAAAGAGTGTTTCAGAACGGCTCAATCAAAACTAAGGTTCAACTCTTTTAGTTGAACAAACAGAACAGAAAGAAGTTTCACACAATTCTTCTGTGTAGTTTTTATTTGTAGACATTCTTTTTAACAATATAGGCCTCTTAGCGCTCAGAATGTCCAATTGCAGTTTCTACAGAAAGAGTGTTTCAGAACGGCTCAATCAAAAGTAAGGTTCAACTCTGTTAGTTGAATGCACAGAACAGAAAGAAGTTTCATACAATGCTTCTGTGTAGTTTATATTTGAACGTATTCTTTTTTCCACTATTACCCACTTAGCGCTACGAATGTCCAGTTGCATTTTCTACAGACAGAGTGTTTCAAAACTGCTCAATCAAAAGTATGGTTTAACTCTGTTAGCTGAATGCTCAGATCAGAAAGAAGTTTCACAGAATGCTTCTGTGTAGTTTATATTTGAATATATTCCTTTTTCCACTACTACGCTCTTAGCGCTCCAAATGTCCAGTTGCATTGTCAACAGAAGGAGTGTTCAGATCTGCTCAATCAAAAGTATGGTTTAACTCTGTTAGCTGAATGCACAGTTCAGAAAGAAGTTTCACCGAATGATTCTGTGTAGTTTATATTTGAAGACATTCCTTTCTCCACTATTACCCTCTTAGCGCTCCGAATCTCCACTTGCATTTTCTACAAAAAGAGTGTTTCATAACTGCTCAATCAAAAATATGTTTTATCTCTGTTAACTGAATTTACAAATCAGAAATAAGTTTCACAGAATGCATCTGTGTAGTTTTTATTTGAAGATATTCTTTTTCCCAATGTAGGCCTCTTAGCGCTTAGCATGCCCAATTGCAGTTTCTACAGAAAGAGTGTTTCAGAACGGATCAATCAAAAGTAAGGTTCAACTCTGTTAGTTGAATGCACAGAACAGAAAGAATTTTCACAGAATGCTACTGTGTAGTTTATATTTGAATATATTCCTTTTTCCACTATTACCCTCTTAGCGCTCCGAATGTCCACTTGCATTTTCTACAGAAAGAGTGTTCAGAACTGCGCAATCAAAAGTATGGTTTAACTCTGTTAGCTTAATGAACATATCAGAAATAAGTTTCACACAATGCTTCTGTGTAGTTTTTATTTGAAGATATTATTTTTCCCAATATAGGCCTCTTAGCGCTCAGAATGTCCAATTGCAGTTTCTACAGAAAGAGTGTTTCAGAAAGGCTCAATCAAAAGTAAGGTTCAACTCTGTTAGTTGAATGCACAGAACAGAAAGAAGTTTCATACAATGCTTCTGTGTAGTTTATATTTGAACATATTCTTTTTTCCACTATTACCCACTTAGCGCTACGAATGTCCAGTTGCATTTTCTACAGACAGAGTGTTTCAAAACTGCTCAATCAAAAGTATGGTTTAACTCTGTTAGCTGAATGCTCAGATCAGAAAGAAGTTTCACAGAATGCTTCTGTGTAGTTTATATTTGAATATATTCCTTTTTCCACTACTACTCTCTTAGCGCTCCAAATGTCCAGTTGCATTTTCTACAGAAATAGTGTTCAGATCTGCTCAATCAAAAGTATGGTTTAACTCTGTTAGCTGAATGCACAGATCAGAAAGAAGTTTCACCGAATGATTCTGTGTTTTTTATATTTGAAGACATTCCTTTTTCCACAATTACCCTCTTAGCGCTCCGAATCTCCACTTGCATTTTCTACAAAAACAGTGTTTCATAACTGCTCAATCAAAAATATGTTTTATCTCTGTTAACTGAATTTACAGATCAGAAATAAGTTTCACAGTATGCATCTGTGTAGTTTTTATTTGAAGATATTCTTTTTCCCAATGTAGGCCTCTTAGCGCTTAGCATGTCCAATTGCAGTTTCTACAGAAAGAGTGTTTCAGAACGGCTCAATCAAAAGTAAGGTTCAACTCTGTTAGTTGAATGCACGGAATAGAAAGAATTTTCACAGAATGCTACTGTGTAGTTTATATTTGAATATATTCCTTTTTCCACTATTACCCTCTTAGCGCTCCGAATGTCCACTTGCAGTTTCTACAGAAAGAGTGTTCAGAACTGCGCGATCAAATGTATGGTTTAACTCTGTTAGCTTAATGAACATATCAGAAATAAGTTTCACACAATGCTTCTGTGTAGTTTTTATTTGAAGATATTATTTTTCCCAATATAGGCCTCTTAGCGCTCAGAATGTCCAATTGCAGTTTCTACAGAAAGAGTGTTTCAGAAAGGCTCAATCAAAAGTAAGGTTCAACTCTGTTAGTTGAATGCACAGAACAGAAAGAAGTTTCATACAATGCTCCTGTGTAGTTTATATTTGAACATATTCTTTTTTCCACTATTACCCACTTAGCGCTACGAATGTCCAGTTGCATTTTCTACAGACAGAGTGTTTCAAAACTGCTCAATCAAAAGTATGGTTTACCTCTGTTAGCTCAATGCTCAGATCAGAAGAAGTTTCACAGAATGCTTCTGTGTAGTTTATATTTGAATATATTCCTTTTTCCACTAATACTCTCTTAGCGCTCCAAATGTCCAGTTGCATTTTCTACAGAAAGAGTGTTCAGATCTGCTCAATCAAAAGTATGGTTTAACTCTGTTAGCTGAATGCACAGATCAGAAAGAAGTTTCACAGAATGATTCTGTGTAGTTTATATTTGGAGACATTCCTTTTTCCACTATTACCCTCTTAGCGCTCCGAATCTCCACTTGCATTTTCTACAGAAAGAGTGTTTCAGAACGGCTCAATCAAAACTAAGGTTCAACTCTTTTAGTTGAACAAACAGAACAGAAAGAAGTTTCACACAATTCTTCTGTGTAGTTTTTATTTGTAGACATTCTTTTTCCCAATATAGGCCTCTTAGCGCTCAGAATGTCCAATTGCAGTTTCTACAGAAAGAGTGTTTCAGAACGGCTCAATCAAAAGTAAGGTTCAACTCTGTTAGTTGAATGCACAGAACAGAAAGAAGTTTCATACAATGCTTCTGTGTAGTTTATATTTGAACGTATTCTTTTTTCCACTATTACCCACTTAGCGCTACGAATGTCCAGTTGCATTTTCTACAGACAGAGTGTTTCAAAACTGCTCAATCAAAAGTATGGTTTATCTCTGTTAGCTGTATGCTCAGATCAGAAAGAAGTTTCACAGAATGCTTCTGTGTAGTTTATATTTGATTATATTCCTTTTTCCACTGCTACGCTCTTAGCGCTCCAAATGTCCAGTTGCATTTTCAACAGAAAGAGTGTTCAGATCTGCTCAATCAAAAGTATGGTTTAACTCTGTTAGCTGAATGCACAGATCAGAAAGAAGTTTCACCGAATGATTCTGTGTAGTTTATATTTGAAGACATTCCTTTTTCCACTATTACCCTCTTAGCGCTCCGAATCTCCACTTGCATTTTCTACAAAAAGAGTGTTTCATAACTGCTCAATCAAAAATATGTTTTATCTCTGTTAACTGAATTTACAGATCAGAAATAAGTTTCACAGAATGCATCTGTGTAGTTTTTATTTGAAGATATTTTTTCCCAATGTAGGCCTCTTAGCGCTTAGCATGTCCAATTGCAGTTTCTACAGAAAGAGTGTTTCAGAACGGCTCAATCAAAAGTAAGGTTCAACTCTGTTAGTTGAATGCACAGAACAGAAAGAATTTTCACAGAATGCTACTGTGTAGTTTATATTTGAATATATTCCTTTTTCCACTATTACCCTCTTAGCGCTCCAAATGTCCACTTGCATTTTCTACAGAAAGAGTGTTCAGAACTGCGCAATCAAAAGTATGGTTTAACTCTGTTAGCTTAATGAACATATCAGAAATAAGTTTCACACAATGCTTCTTTGTAGTTTTTATTTGAAGATATTATTTTTCCCAATAGAGGCCTCTTAGCGCTCAGAATGTCCAATTGCAGTTTCTACAGAAAGAGTGTTTAAGAAAGGCTCAATCAAAAGTAAGGTTCAACTCTGTTAGTTGAATGCACAGAACAGAAAGAAGTTTCATACAATGCTCCTGTGTAGTTTATATTTGAACATATTCTTTTTTCCACTATTACCCACGTAGCGCTACGAATGTCCAGTTGCATTTTCTACAGACAGAGTGTTTCAAAACTGCTCAATCAAAAGTATGGTTTAACTCTGTTAGCTGAATGCTCAGATCAGAAAGAAGTTTCACAGAATGCTTCTGTGTAGTTTATATTTGAATATATTCCTTTTTCCAATACTACTCTCTTAGCGCTCCAAATGTCCAGTTGCATTTTCTACAGAAAGAGTGTTCAGATCTGCTCAATCAAAAGTGTGGTTTAACTCTGTTAGCTGAATGCACAGATCAGAAAGAAGTTTCACAGAATGATTCTGTGTAGTTTATATTTGGAGACATTCCTTTTTCCACTATTACCCTCTTAGCGCTCCGAATCTCCACTTGCATTTTCTACAGAAAGAGTGTTTCAGAACGGCTCAATCAAAACTAAGGTTCAACTCTTTTAGTTGAACAAACAGAACAGAAAGAAGTTTCACACAATTCTTCTGTGTAGTTTTTATTTGTAGACATTCTTTTTCCCAATATAGGCCTCTTAGCGCTCAGAATGTCCAATTGCAGTTTCTACAGAAAGAGTGTTTCAGAACGGCTCAATCAAAAGTAAGGTTCAACTCTGTTAGTTGAATGCACAGAACAGAAAGAAGTTTCATACAATGCTTCTGTGTAGTTTATATTTGAACGTATTCTTTTTTCCACTATTACCCACTTAGCGCTACGAATGTCTAGTTGCATTTTCTACAGACAGAGTGTTTCAAAACTGCTCAATCAAAAGTATGGTTTAACTCTGTTAGCTGAATGCTCAGATCAGAAAGAAGTTTCACAGAATGCTTCTGTGTAGTTTATATTTGAATATATTCCTTTTTCCACTACTACGCTCTTAGCGCTCCAAATGTCCAGTTGCATTTTCAACAGAAGGAGTGTTCAGATCTGCTCAATCAAAAGTATGGTTTAACTCTGTTAGCTGAATGCACAGTTCAGAAAGAAGTTTCACCGAATGATTCTGTGTAGTTTATATTTGAAGACATTCCTTTCTCCACTATTACCCTCTTAGCGCTCCGAATCTCCACTTGCATTTTCTACAAAAAGAGTGTTTCATAACTGCTCAATCAAAAATATGTTTTATCTCTGTTAACTGAATTTACAAATCAGAAATAAGTTTCACAGAATGCATCTGTGTAGTTTTTATTTGAAGATATTCTTTTTCCCAATGTAGGCCTCTTAGCGCTTAGCATGCCCAATTGCAGTTTCTACAGAAAGAGTGTTTCAGAACGGATCAATCAAAAGTAAGGTTCAACTCTGTTAGTTGAATGCACAGAACAGAAAGAATTTTCACAGAATGCTACTGTGTAGTTTATATTTGAATATATTCCTTTTTCCACTATTACCCTCTTAGCGCTCCGAATGTCCACTTGCATTTTCTACAGAAAGAGTGTTCAGAACTGCGCAATCAAAAGTATGGTTTAACTCTGTTAGCTTAATGAACATATCAGAAATAAGTTTCACATAATGCTTCTGTGTAGTTTTTATTTGAAGATATTATTTTTCCCAATATAGGCCTCTTAGCGCTCAGAATGTCCAATTGCAGTTTCTACAGAAAGAGTGTTTCAGAAAGGCTCAATCAAAAGTAAGGTTCAACTCTGTTAGTTGAATGCACAGAACAGAAAGGAGTTTCATACAATGCTTCTGTATAGTTTATATTTGAACATATTCTTTTTTCCACTATTACCCACTTAGCGCTACGAATGTCCAGTTGCATTTTCTACAGACAGAGTGTTTCAAAACTGCTCAATCAAAAGTATGGTTTAACTCTGTTAGCTGAATGCTCAGATCAGAAAGAAGTTACACAGAATGCTTCTGTGTAGTTTATATTTGAATATATTCCTTTTTCCACTACTACTCTCTTAGCGCTCCAAATGTCCAGTTGCATTTTCTACAGAAAGAGTGTTCAGATCTGCTCAATCAAAAGTATGGTTTAACTCTGTTAGCTGAATGCACAGATCAGAAAGAAGTTTCACAGAATGATTCTGTGTAGTTTATATTTGGAGACATTCCTTTTTCCACTATTACCCTCTTAGCGCTCAGAATCTCCACTTGCATTTTCTACAGAAAGAGTGTTTCAGAACGGCTCAATCAAAACTAAGGTTCAACTCTTTTAGCTGAACAAACAGAACAGAAAGAAGTTTCACACAATTCTTCTGTGTAGTTTTTATTTGTAGACATTCTTTTTCCCAATATAGGCCTCTTAGCGCTCAGAATGTCCAATTGCAGTTTCTACAGAAAGAGTGTTTCAGAACGGCTCAATCAAAAGTAAGGTTCAACTCTGTTAGTTGAATGCACAGAACAGAAAGTAGTTTCATACAATGCTTCTGTGTAGTTTATATTTGAACATATTCTTTTTTCCACTATTACCCACTTAGCGCTACGAATGTCCAGTTGCATTTTCTACAGACAGAGTGTTTCGAAACTGCTCAATCAAAAGTATGGTTTAACTCTGTTAGCTGTATGCTCAGATGAGAAAGAAGTTTCACAGAATGCTTCTGTGTAGTTTATATTTGAATATATTCCTTTTTCCACTACTACGCTGTTAGCGCTCCAAATGTCCAGTTGCATTTTCAACAGAAAGAGTGTTCAGATCTGCTCAATCAAAAGTATGGTTTAACTCTGTTAGCTGAATGCACAGATCAGAAAGAAGTTTCACCGAATGATTCTGTGTAGTTTATATTTGAAGACATTCCTTTTTCCACTATTACCCTCTTAGCGCTCCGAATCTCCCCTTGCATTTCCTACAAAAAGAGTGTTTCATAACTGCTCAATCAAAAATATGTTTTATCTCTGTTAACTGAATTTACAGATCAGAAATAAGTTTCACAGAATGCATCTGTGTAGTTTTAATTTGAAGATATTCTTTTTCCCAATGTAGGCCTATTAGCGCTTAGCATGTCCAATTGCAGTTTCTACAGAAAGAGTGTTTCAGAACGGCTCAATCAAAAGTAAGGTTCAACTCTGTTAGTTGAATGCAGAGAACAGAAACAATTTTCACAGAATGCTACTGTGTAGTTTATATTTGAATATATTCCTTTTTCCACTATTACCCTCTTAGCGCTCGGTATGTCCACTTGCATTTTCTACAGAAAGAGTGTTCAGAACTGCGCAATCAAAAGTATGGTTTAACTCTGTTAGCTTAATGAACATATCAGAAATAAGTTTCACACAATGCTTCTGTGTAGTTTTTATTTGAAGATATTATTTTTCCCAATAGAGGCCTCTTAGCGCTCAGAATGTCCAATTGCAGTTTCTACAGAAAGAGTGTTTAAGAAAGGCTCAATCAAATGTAAGGTTCAACTCTGTTAGTTGAATGCACAGAACAGAAACAAGTTTCATACAATGCTCCTGTGTAGTTTATATTTGAACATATTCTTTTTTCCACTATTACCCACTTAGCGCTACGAATGTCCAGTTGCATTTTCTACAGACAGAGTGTTTCAAAACTGCTCAATCAAAAGTATGGTTTAACTCTGTTAGCTGAATGCTCAGATCAGAAAGAAGTTTCACAGAATGCTTCTGTGTAGTTTATATTTGAATATATTCCTTTTTCCACTACTACTCTCTTAGCGCTCCAAATGTCCAGTTGCATTTTCTACAGAAAGAGTGTTCAGATCTGCTCAATCAAAAGTATGGTTTAACTCTGTTAGCTGAATGCACAGATCAGAAAGAAGTTTCACAGAATGATTCTGTGTAGTTTATATTTGGAGACATTCCTTTTTCCACTATTACCCTCTTAGCGCTCCGAATCTCCACTTGCATTTTCTACAGAAAGAGTGTTTCAGAACGGCTCAATCAAAACTAAGGTTCAACTCTTTTAGTTGAACAAACAGAACAGAAAGAAGTTTCACACAATTCTTCTGTGTAGTTTTTATTTGTAGACATTCTTTTTCCCAATATAGGCCTCTTAGCGCTCAGAATGTCCAATTGCAGTTTCTACAGAAAGAGTGTTTCAGAACGGCTCAATCAAAAGTAAGGTTCAACTCTGTTAGTTGAATGCACAGAACAGAAAGAAGTTTCATACAATGCTTCTGTGTAGTTTATATTTGAACGTATTCTTTTTTCCACTATTACCCACTTAGCGCTACGAATGTCCAGTTGCATTTTCTACAGACAGAGTGTTTCAAAACTGCTCAATCAAAAGTATGGTTTAACTCTGTTAGCTGAATGCTCAGATCAGAAAGAAGTTTCACAGAATGCTTCTGTGTAGTTTATATTTGAATATATTCCTTTTTCCACTACTACGCTCTTAGCGCTCCAAATGTCCAGTTGCATTTTCAACAGAAGGAGTGTTCAGATCTGCTCAATCAAAAGTATGGTTTAACTCTGTTAGCTGAATGCACAGTTCAGAAAGAAGTTTCACCGAATGATTCTGTGTAGTTTATATTTGAAGACATTCCTTTCTCCACTATTACCCTCTTAGCGCTCCGAATCTCCACTTGCATTTTCTACAAAAAGAGTGTTTCATAACTGCTCAATCAAAAATATGTTTTATCTCTGTTAACTGAATTTACAAATCAGAAATAAGTTTCACAGAATGCATCTGTGTAGTTTTTATTTGAAGATATTCTTTTTCCCAATGTAGGCCTCTTAGCGCTTAGCATGCCCAATTGCAGTTTCTACAGAAAGAGTGTTTCAGAACGGATCAATCAAAAGTAAGGTTCAACTCTGTTAGTTGAATGCACAGAACAGAAAGAATTTTCACAGAATGCTACTGTGTAGTTTATATTTGAATATATTCCTTTTTCCACTATTACCCTCTTAGCGCTCCGAATGTCCACTTGCATTTTCTACAGAAAGAGTGTTCAGAACTGCGCAATCAAAAGTATGGTTTAACTCTGTTAGCTTAATGAACATATCAGAAATAAGTTTCACACAATGCTTCTGTGTAGTTTTTATTTGAAGATATTATTTTTCCCAATATATGCCTCTTAGCGCTCAGAATGTCCAATTGCAGTTTCTACAGAAAGAGTGTTTCAGAAAGGCTCAATCAAAAGTAAGGTTCAACTCTGTTAGTTGAATGCACAGAACAGAAAGAAGTTTCATACAATGCTTCTGTGTAGTTTATATTTGAACATATTCTTTTTTCCACTATTACCCACTTAGCGCTACGAATGTCCAGTTGCATTTTCTACAGACAGAGTGTTTCAAAACTGCTCAATCAAAAGTATGGTTTAACTCTGTTAGCTGAATGCTCAGATCAGAAAGAAGTTTCACAGAATGCTTCTGTGTAGTTTATATTTGAATATATTCCTTTTTCCACTACTACTCTCTTAGCGCTCCAAATGTCCAGTTGCATTTTCTACAGAAAGAGTGTTCAGATCTGCTCAATCAAAAGTATGGTTTAACTCTGTTAGCTGAATGCACAGATCAGAAAGAAGTTTCACAGAATGATTCTGTGTAGTTTATATTTGGAGACATTCCTTTTTCCACTATTACCCTCTTAGCGCTCCGAATCTCCACTTGCATTTTCTACAGAAAGAGTGTTTCAGAACGGCTCAATCAAAACTAAGGTTCAACTCTTTTAGTTGAACAAACAGAACAGAAAGAAGTTTCACACAATTCTTCTGTGTAGTTTTTATTTGTAGACATTCTTTTTCCCAATATAGGCCTCTTAGCGCTCAGAATGTCCAATTGCAGTTTCTACAGAAAGAGTGTTTCAGAACGGCTCAATCAAAAGTAAGGTTCAACTCTGTTAGTTGAATGCACAGAACAGAAAGTAGTTTCATACAATGCTTCTGTGTAGTTTATATTTGAACATATTCTTTTTTCCACTATTACCTACTTAGCGCTACGAATGTCCAGTTGCATTTTCTACAGACAGAGTGTTTCGAAACTGCTCAATCAAAAGTATGGTTTAACTCTGTTAGCTGTATGCTCAGATGAGAAAGAAGTTTCACAGAATGCTTCTGTGTAGTTTATATTTGAATATATTCCTTTTTCCACTACTACGCTGTTAGCGCTCCAAATGTCCAGTTGCATTTTCAACAGAAAGAGTGTTCAGATCTGCTCAATCAAAAGTATGGTTTAACTCTGTTAGCTGAATGCACAGATCAGAAAGAAGTTTCACCGAATGATTCTGTGTAGTTTATATTTGAAGACATTCCTTTTTCCACTATTACCCTCTTAGCGCTCCGAATCTCCCCTTGCATTTTCTACAAAAAGAGTGTTTCATAACTGCTCAATCAAAAATATGTTTTATCTCTGTTAACTGAATTTACAGATCAGAAATAAGTTTCACAGAATGCATCTGTGTAGTTTTAATTTGAAGATATTCTTTTTCCCAATGTAGGCCTATTAGCGCTTAGCATGTCCAATTGCAGTTTCTACAGAAAGAGTGTTTCAGAACGGCTCAATCAAAAGTAAGGTTCAACTCTGTTAGTTGAATGCAGAGAACAGAAACAATTTTCACAGAATGCTACTGTGTAGTTTATATTTGAATATATTCCTTTTTCCACTATTACCCTCTTAGCGCTCGGTATGTCCACTTGCATTTTCTACAGAAAGAGTGTTCAGAACTGCGCAATCAAAAGTATGGTTTAACTCTGTTAGCTTAATGAACATATCAGAAATAAGTTTCACACAATGCTTCTGTGTAGTTTTTATTTGAAGATATTATTTTTCCCAATAGAGGCCTCTTAGCGCTCAGAATGTCCAATTGCAGTTTCTACAGAAAGAGTGTTTAAGAAAGGCTCAATCAAATGTAAGGTTCAACTCTGTTAGTTGAATGCACAGAACAGAAACAAGTTTCATACAATGCTCCTGTGTAGTTTATATTTGAACATATTCTTTTTTCCACTATTACCCACTTAGCGCTACGGATGTCCAGTTGCATTTTCTACAGACAGAGTGTTTCAAAACTGCTCAATCAAAAGTATGGTTTAACTCTGTTAGCTGAATGCTCAGATCAGAAAGAAGTTTCACAGAATGCTTCTGTGTAGTTTATATTTGAATATATTCCTTTTTCCACTACTACTCTCTTAGCGCTCCAAATGTCCAGTTGCATTTTCTACAGAAAGAGTGTTCAGATCTGCTCAATCAAAAGTATGGTTTAACTCTGTTAGCTGAATGCACAGATCAGAAAGAAGTTTCACAGAATGATTCTGTGTAGTTTATATTTGGAGACATTACTTTTTCCACTATTACCCTCTTAGCGCTCCGAATCTCCACTTGCATTTTCTACAGAAAGAGTGTTTCAGAACGGCTCAATCAAAACTAAGGTTCAACTCTTTTAGTTGAACAAACAGAACAGAAAGAAGTTTCACACAATTCTTCTGTGTAGTTTTTATTTGTAGACATTCTTTTTCCCAATATAGGCCTCTTAGCGCTCAGAATGTCCAATTGCAGTTTCTACAGAAAGAGTGTTTCAGAACGGCTCAATCAAAAGTAAGGTTCAACTCTGTTAGTTGAATGCACAGAACAGAAAGAAGTTTCATACAATGCTTCTGTGTAGTTTATATTTGAACGTATTCTTTTTTCCACTATTACCCACTTAGCGCTACGAATGTCCAGTTGCATTTTCTACAGACAGAGTGTTTCAAAACTGCTCAATCAAAAGTATGGTTTAACTCTGTTAGCTGAATGCTCAGATCAGAAAGAAGTTTCACAGAATGCTTCTGTGTAGTTTATATTTGAATATATTCCTTTTTCCACTACTACGCTCTTAGCGCTCCAAATGTCCAGTTGCATTGTCAACAGAAGGAGTGTTCAGATCTGCTCAATCAAAAGTATGGTTTAACTCTGTTAGCTGAATGCACAGTTCAGAAAGAAGTTTCACCGAATGATTCTGTGTAGTTTATATTTGAAGACATTCCTTTCTCCACTATTACCCTCTTAGCGCTCCGAATCTCCACTTGCATTTTCTACAAAAAGAGTGTTTCATAACTGCTCAATCAAAAATATGTTTTATCTCTGTTAACTGAATTTACAAATCAGAAATAAGTTTCACAGAATGCATCTGTGTAGTTTTTATTTGAAGATATTCTTTTTCCCAATGTAGGCCTCTTAGCGTTTAGCATGTCCAATTGCAGTTTCTACAGAAAGAGTGTTTCAGAACGGCTCAATCAAAAGTAAGGTTCAACTCTGTTAGTTGAATGCACAGAACAGAAAGAATTTTCACAGAATGCTACTGTGTAGTTTATATTTGTATATATTCCTTTTTCCACCATTACACTCTTAGCACTCCGAATGTCCACTTGCATTTTCTACAGGAAGGAGTGTTCAGAACTGCGCAATCAAAAGTATGAATTAACTCTGTTAGCTTAATGAACATATCAGAAATAAGTTTCACACAATGCTTCTGTGTAGTTTTTATTTGAAGATATTATTTTTCCCAATATATGCCTCTTAGCGCTCAGAATGTCCAATTGCAGTTTCTACAGAAAGAGTGTTTCAGAAAGGCTCAATCAAAAGTAAGGTTCAACTCTGTTAGTTGAATGCACAGAACAGAAAGAAGTTTCATACAATGCTTCTGTGTAGTTTATATTTGAACATATTCTTTTTTCCACTATTACCCACTTAGCGCTACGAATGTCCAGTTGCATTTTCTACAGACAGAGTGTTTCAAAACTGCTCAATCAAAAGTATGGTTTAACTCTGTTAGCTGAATGCTCAGATCAGAAAGAAGTTTCACAGAATGCTTCTGTGTAGTTTATATTTGAATATATTCCTTTTTCCACTACTACTCTCTTAGCGCTCCAAATGTCCAGTTGCATTTTCTACAGAAAGAGTGTTCAGATCTGCTCAATCAAAAGTATGGTTTAACTCTGTTAGCTGAATGCACAGATCAGAAAGAAGTTTCACAGAATGATTCTGTGTAGTTTATATTTGGAGACATTCCTTTTTCCACTATTACCCTCTTAGCGCTCCGAATCTCCACTTGCATTTTCTACAGAAAGAGTGTTTCAGAACGGCTCAATCAAAACTAAGGTTCAACTCTTTTAGTTGAACAAACAGAACAGAAAGAAGTTTCACACAATTCTTCTGTGTAGTTTTTATTTGTAGACATTCTTTTTCCCAATATAGGCCTCTTAGCGCTCAGAATGTCCAATTGCAGTTTCTACAGAAAGAGTGTTTCAGAACGGCTCAATCAAAAGTAAGGTTCAACTCTGTTAGTTGAATGCACAGAACAGAAAGTAGTTTCATACAATGCTTCTGTGTAGTTTATATTTGAACATATTCTTTTTTCCACTATTACCTACTTAGCGCTACGAATGTCCAGTTGCATTTTCTACAGACAGAGTGTTTCGAAACTGCTCAATCAAAAGTATGGTTTAACTCTGTTAGCTGTATGCTCAGATGAGAAAGAAGTTTCACAGAATGCTTCTGTGTAGTTTATATTTGAATATATTCCTTTTTCCACTACTACGCTGTTAGCGCTCCAAATGTCCAGTTGCATTTTCAACAGAAAGAGTGTTCAGATCTGCTCAATCAAAAGTATGGTTTAACTCTGTTAGCTGAATGCACAGATCAGAAAGAAGTTTCACCGAATGATTCTGTGTAGTTTATATTTGAAGACATTCCTTTTTCCACTATTACCCTCTTAGCGCTCCGAATCTCCCCTTGCATTTTCTACAAAAAGAGTGTTTCATAACTGCTCAATCAAAAATATGTTTTATCTCTGTTAACTGAATTTACAGATCAGAAATAAGTTTCACAGAATGCATCTGTGTAGTTTTAATTTGAAGATATTCTTTTTCCCAATGTAGGCCTATTAGCGCTTAGCATGTCCAATTGCAGTTTCTACAGAAAGAGTGTTTCAGAACGGCTCAATCAAAAGTAAGGTTCAACTCTGTTAGTTGAATGCAGAGAACAGAAACAATTTTCACAGAATGCTACTGTGTAGTTTATATTTGAATATATTCCTTTTTCCACTATTACCCTCTTAGCGCTCGGTATGTCCACTTGCATTTTCTACAGAAAGAGTGTTCAGAACTGCGCAATCAAAAGTATGGTTTAACTCTGTTAGCTTAATGAACATATCAGAAATAAGTTTCACACAATGCTTCTGTGTAGTTTTTATTTGAAGATATTATTTTTCCCAATAGAGGCCTCTTAGCGCTCAGAATGTCCAATTGCAGTTTCTACAGAAAGAGTGTTTAAGAAAGGCTCAATCAAATGTAAGGTTCAACTCTGTTAGTTGAATGCACAGAACAGAAACAAGTTTCATACAATGCTCCTGTGTAGTTTATATTTGAACATATTCTTTTTTCCACTATTACCCACTTAGCGCTACGGATGTCCAGTTGCATTTTCTACAGACAGAGTGTTTCAAAACTGCTCAATCAAAAGTATGGTTTAACTCTGTTAGCTGAATGCTCAGATCAGAAAGAAGTTTCACAGAATGCTTCTGTGTAGTTTATATTTGAATATATTCCTTTTTCCACTACTACTCTCTTAGCGCTCCAAATGTCCAGTTGCATTTTCTACAGAAAGAGTGTTCAGATCTGCTCAATCAAAAGTATGGTTTAACTCTGTTAGCTGAATGCACAGATCAGAAAGAAGTTTCACAGAATGATTCTGTGTAGTTTATATTTGGAGACATTACTTTTTCCACTATTACCCTCTTAGCGCTCCGAATCTCCACTTGCATTTTCTACAGAAAGAGTGTTTCAGAACGGCTCAATCAAAACTAAGGTTCAACTCTTTTAGTTGAACAAACAGAACAGAAAGAAGTTTCACACAATTCTTCTGTGTAGTTTTTATTTGTAGACATTCTTTTTCCCAATATAGGCCTCTTAGCGCTCAGAATGTCCAATTGCAGTTTCTACAGAAAGAGTGTTTCAGAACGGCTCAATCAAAAGTAAGGTTCAACTCTGTTAGTTGAATGCACAGAACAGAAAGAAGTTTCATACAATGCTTCTGTGTAGTTTATATTTGAACGTATTCTTTTTTCCACTATTACCCACTTAGCGCTACGAATGTCCAGTTGCATTTTCTACAGACAGAGTGTTTCAAAACTGCTCAATCAAAAGTATGGTTTAACTCTGTTAGCTGAATGCTCAGATCAGAAAGAAGTTTCACAGAATGCTTCTGTGTAGTTTATATTTGAATATATTCCTTTTTCCACTACTACGCTCTTAGCGCTCCAAATGTCCAGTTGCATTGTCAACAGAAGGAGTGTTCAGATCTGCTCAATCAAAAGTATGGTTTAACTCTGTTAGCTGAATGCACAGTTCAGAAAGAAGTTTCACCGAATGATTCTGTGTAGTTTATATTTGAAGACATTCCTTTCTCCACTATTACCCTCTTAGCGCTCCGAATCTCCACTTGCATTTTCTACAAAAAGAGTGTTTCATAACTGCTCAATCAAAAATATGTTTTATCTCTGTTAACTGAATTTACAAATCAGAAATAAGTTTCACAGAATGCATCTGTGTAGTTTTTATTTGAAGATATTCTTTTTCCCAATGTAGGCCTCTTAGCGCTTAGCATGCCCAATTGCAGTTTCTACAGAAAGAGTGTTTCAGAACGGATCAATCAAAAGTAAGGTTCAACTCTGTTAGTTGAATGCACAGAACAGAAAGAATTTTCACAGAATGCTACTGTGTAGTTTATATTTGAATATATTCCTTTTTCCACTATTACCCTCTTAGCGCTCCGAATGTCCACTTGCATTTTCTACAGAAAGAGTGTTCAGAACTGCGCAATCAAAAGTATGGTTTAACTCTGTTAGCTTAATGAACATATCAGAAATAAGTTTCACACAATGCTTCTGTGTAGTTTTTATTTGAAGATATTATTTTTCCCAATATAGGCCTCTTAGCGCTCAGAATGTCCAATTGCAGTTTCTACAGAAAGAGTGTTTCAGAAATGCTCAATCAAAAGTAAGGTTCAACTCTGTTAGTTGAATGCACAGAACAGAAAGAAGTTTCATACAATGCTTCTGTGTAGTTTATATTTGAACATATTCTTTTTTCCACTATTACCCACTTAGCGCTACGAATGTCCAGTTGCATTTTCTACAGACAGAGTGTTTCAAAACTGCTCAATCAAAAGTATGGTTTAACTCTGTTAGCTGAATGCTCAGATCAGAAAGAAGTTTCACAGAATGCTTCTGTGTAGTTTATATTTGAATATATTCCTTTTTCCACTACTACTCTCTTAGCGCTCCAAATGTCCAGTTGCATTTTCTACAGAAAGAGTGTTCAGATCTGCTCAATCAAAAGTATGGTTTAACTCTGTTAGCTGAATGCACAGATCAGAAAGAAGTTTCACAGAATGATTCTGTGTAGTTTATATTTGGAGACATTCCTTTTTCCACTATTACCCTCTTAGCGCTCCGAATCTCCACTTGCATTTTCTACAGAAAGAGTGTTTCAGAACGGCTCAATCAAAACTAAGGTTCAACTCTTTTAGTTGAACAAACAGAACAGAAAGAAGTTTCACACAATTCTTCTGTGTAGTTTTTATTTGTAGACATTCTTTTTCCCAATATAGGCCTCTTAGCGCTCAGAATGTCCAATTGCAGTTTCTACAGAAAGAGTGTTTCAGAACGGCTCAATCAAAAGTAACGTTCAACTCTGTTAGTTGAATGCACAGAACAGAAAGTAGTTTCATACAATGCTTCTGTGTAGTTTATATTTGAACATATTCTTTTTTCCACTATTACCCACTTAGCGCTACGAATGTCCAGTTGCATTTTCTACAGACAGAGTGTTTCGAAACTGCTCAATCAAAAGTATGGTTTAACTCTGTTAGCTGTATGCTCAGATGAGAAAGAAGTTTCACAGAATGCTTCTGTGTAGTTTATATTTGAATATATTACTTTTTCCACTACTACGCTGTTAGCGCTCCAAATGTCCAGTTGCATTTTCAACAGAAAGAGTGTTCAGATCTGCTCAATCAAAAGTATGGTTTAACTCTGTTAGCTGAATGCACAGATCAGAAAGAAGTTTCACCGAATGATTCTGTGTAGTTTATATTTGAAGACATTCCTTTTTCCACTATTACCCTCTTAGCGCTCCGAATCTCCCCTTGCATTTTCTACAAAAAGAGTGTTTCATAACTGCTCAATCAAAAATATGTTTTATCTCTGTTAACTGAATTTACAGATCAGAAATAAGTTTCACAGAATGCATCTGTGTAGTTTTAATTTGAAGATATTCTTTTTCCCAATGTAGGCCTATTAGCGCTTAGCATGTCCAATTGCAGTTTCTACAGAAAGAGTGTTTCAGAACGGCTCAATCAAAAGTAAGGTTCAACTCTGTTAGTTGAATGCAGAGAACAGAAACAATTTTCACAGAATGCTACTGTGTAGTTAATATTTGAATATATTCCTTTTTCCACTATTACCCTCTTAGCGCTCGGTATGTCCACTTGCATTTTCTACAGAAAGAGTGTTCAGAACTGCGCAATCAAAAGTATGGTTTAACTCTGTTAGCTTAATGAACATATCAGAAATAAGTTTCACACAATGCTTCTGTGTAGTTTTTATTTGAAGATATTATTTTTCCCAATAGAGGCCTCTTAGCGCTCAGAATGTCCAATTGCAGTTTCTACAGAAAGAGTGTTTAAGAAAGGCTCAATCAAATGTAAGGTTCAACTCTGTTAGTTGAATGCACAGAACAGAAACAAGTTTCATACAATGCTCCTGTGTAGTTTATATTTGAACATATTCTTTTTTCCACTATTACCCACTTAGCGCTACGAATGTCCAGTTGCATTTTCTACAGACAGAGTGTTTCAAAACTGCTCAATCAAAAGTGTGGTTTAACTCTGTTAGCTGAATGCTCAGATCAGAAAGAAGTTTCACAGAATGCTTCTGTGTAGTTTATATTTGAATATATTCCTTTTTCCACTACTACTGTCTTAGCGCTCCAAATGTCCAGTTGCATTTTCTACAGAAAGAGTGTTCAGATCTGCTCAATCAAAAGTATGTTTTAACTCTGTTAGCTGAATGCACAGATCAGAAAGAAGTTTCACAGAATGATTCTGTGTAGTTTATATTTGGAGACATTCCTTTTTCCACTATTACCCTCTTAGCGCTCCGAATCTCCACTTGCATTTTCTACAGAAAGAGTGTTTCAGAACGGCTCAATCAAAACTAAGGTTCAACTCTTTTAGTTGAACAAACAGAACAGAAAGAAGTTTCACACAATTCTTCTGTGTAGTTTTTATTTGTAGACATTCTTTTTAACAATATAGGCCTCTTAGCGCTCAGAATGTCCAATTGCAGTTTCTACAGAAAGAGTGTTTCAGAACGGCTCAATCAAAAGTAAGGTTCAACTCTGTTAGTTGAATGCACAGAACAGAAAGAAGTTTCATACAATGCTTCTGTGTAGTTTATATTTGAACGTATTCTTTTTTCCACTATTACCCACTTAGCGCTACGAATGTCCAGTTGCATTTTCTACAGACAGAGTGTTTCAAAACTGCTCAATCAAAAGTATGGTTTAACTCTGTTAGCTGAATGCTCAGATCAGAAAGAAGTTTCACAGAATGCTTCTGTGTAGTTTATATTTGAATATATTCCTTTTTCCACTACTACGCTCTTAGCGCTCCAAATGTCCAGTTGCATTGTCAACAGAAGGAGTGTTCAGATCTGCTCAATCAAAAGTATGGTTTAACTCTGTTAGCTGAATGCACAGTTCAGAAAGAAGTTTCACCGAATGATTCTGTGTAGTTTATATTTGAAGACATTCCTTTCTCCACTATTACCCTCTTAGCGCTCCGAATCTCCACTTGCATTTTCTACAAAAAGAGTGTTTCATAACTGCTCAATCAAAAATATGTTTTATCTCTGTTAACTGAATTTACAAATCAGAAATAAGTTTCACAGAATGCATCTGTGTAGTTTTTATTTGAAGATATTCTTTTTCCCAATGTAGGCCTCTTAGCGCTTAGCATGCCCAATTGCAGTTTCTACAGAAAGAGTGTTTCAGAACGGATCAATCAAAAGTAAGGTTCAACTCTGTTAGTTGAATGCACAGAACAGAAAGAATTTTCACAGAATGCTACTGTGTAGTTTATATTTGAATATATTCCTTTTTCCACTATTACCCTCTTAGCGCTCCGAATGTCCACTTGCATTTTCTACAGAAAGAGTGTTCAGAACTGCGCAATCAAAAGTATGGTTTAACTCTGTTAGCTTAATGAACATATCAGAAATAAGTTTCACACAATGCTTCTGTGTAGTTTTTATTTGAAGATATTATTTTTCCCAATATAGGCCTCTTAGCGCTCAGAATGTCCAATTGCAGTTTCTACAGAAAGAGTGTTTCAGAAAGGCTCAATCAAAAGTAAGGTTCAACTCTGTTAGTTGAATGCACAGAACAGAAAGAAGTTTCATACAATGCTTCTGTGTAGTTTATATTTGAACATATTCTTTTTTCCACTATTACCCACTTAGCGCTACGAATGTCCAGTTGCATTTTCTACAGACAGAGTGTTTCAAAACTGCTCAATCAAAAGTATGGTTTAACTCTGTTAGCTGAATGCTCAGATCAGAAAGAAGTTTCACAGAATGCTTCTGTGTAGTTTATATTTGAATATATTCCTTTTTCCACTACTACTCTCTTAGCGCTCCAAATGTCCAGTTGCATTTTCTACAGAAATAGTGTTCAGATCTGCTCAATCAAAAGTATGGTTTAACTCTGTTAGCTGAATGCACAGATCAGAAAGAAGTTTCACAGAATGATTCTGTGTAGTTTATATTTGGAGACATTCCTTTTTCCACTATTACCCTCTTAGCGCTCCGAATCTCCACTTGCATTTTCTACAGAAAGAGTGTTTCAGAACGGCTCAATCAAAACTAAGGTTCAACTCTTTTAGTTGAACAAACAGAACAGAAAGAAGTTTCACACAATTCTTCTGTGTAGTTTTTATTTGTAGACATTCTTTTTCCCAATATAGGCCTCTTAGCGCTCAGAATGTCCAATTGCAGTTTCTACAGAAAGAGTGTTTCAGAACGGCTCAATCAAAAGTAAGGTTCAACTCTGTTAGTTGAATGCACAGAACAGAAAGTAGTTTCATACAATGCTTCTGTGTAGTTTATATTTGAACATATTCTTTTTTCCACTATTACCCACTTAGCGCTACGAATGTCCAGTTGCATTTTCTACAGACAGAGTGTTTCGAAACTGCTCAATCAAAAGTATGGTTTAACTCTGTTAGCTGAATGCACAGATCAGAAAGAAGTTTCACCGAATGATTCTGTGTAGTTTATATTTGAAGACATTCCTTTTTCCACTATTACCCTCTTAGCGCTCCGAATCTCCCCTTGCATTTTCTACAAAAAGAGTGTTTCATAACTGCTCAATCAAAAATATGTTTTACCTCTGTTAACTGAATTTACAGATCAGAAATAAGTTTCACAGAATGCATCTGTGTAGTTTTAATTTGAAGATATTCTTTTTCCCAATGTAGGCCTATTAGCGCTTAGCATGTCCAATTGCAGTTTCTACAGAAAGAGTGTTTCAGAACGGCTCAATCAAAAGTAAGGTTCAACTCTGTTAGTTGAATGCAGAGAACAGAAACAATTTTCACAGAATGCTACTGTGTAGTTTATATTTGAATATATTCCTTTTTCCACTATTACCCTCTTAGCGCTCGGTATGTCCACTTGCATTTTCTACAGAAAGAGTGTTCAGAACTGCGCAATCAAAAGTATGGTTTAAGTCTGTTAGCTTAATGAACATATCAGAAATAAGTTTCACACAATGCTTCTGTGTAGTTTTTATTTGAAGATATTATTTTTCCCAATAGAGGCCTCTTAGCGCTCAGAATGTCCAATTGCAGTTTCTACAGAAAGAGTGTTTAAGAAAGGCTCAATCAAATGTAAGATTCAACTCTGTTAGTTGAATGCACAGAACAGAAAGAAGTTTCATACAATGCTCCTGTGTAGTTTATATTTGAACATATTCTTTTTTCCACTATTACCCACTTAGCGCTACGAATGTCCAGTTGCATTTTCTACAGACAGAGTGTTTCAAAACTGCTCAATCAAAAGTATGGTTTAACTCTGTTAGCTGAATGCTCAGATCAGAAAGAAGTTTCACAGAATGCTTCTGTGTAGTTTATATTTGAATATATTCCTTTTTCCACTACTACTCTCTTAGCGCTCCAAATGTCCAGTTGCATTTTCTACAGAAAGAGTGTTCAGATCTGCTCAATCAAAAGTATGGTTTAACTCTGTTAGCTGAATGCACAGATCAGAAAGAAGTTTCACAGAATGATTCTGTGTAGTTTATATTTGGAGACATTCCTTTTTCCACTATTACCCTCTTAGCGCTCCGAATCTCCACTTGCATTTTCTACAGAAAGAGTGTTTCAGAACGGCTCAATCAAAACTAAGGTTCAACTCTTTTAGTTGAACAAACAGAACAGAAAGAAGTTTCACACAATTCTTCTGTGTAGTTTTTATTTGTAGACATTCTTTTTCCCAATATAGGCCTCTTAGCGCTCAGAATGTCCAATTGCAGTTTCTACAGAAAGAGTGTTTCAGAACGGCTCAATCAAAAGTAAGGTTCAACTCTGTTAGTTGAATGCACAGAACAGAAATAAGTTTCATACAATGCTTCTGTGTAGTTTATATTTGAACGTATTCTTTTTTCCACTATTACCCACTTAGCGCTACGAATGTCCAGTTGCATTTTCTACAGACAGAGTGTTTCAAAACTGCTCAATCAAAGTATGGTTTAACTCTGTTAGCTGAATGCTCAGATCAGAAAGAAGTTTCACAGAATGCTTCTGTGTAGTTTATATTTGAATATATTCCTTTTTCCACTACTACGCTCTTAGCGCTCCAAATGTCCAGTTGCATTTTCAACAGAAGGAGTGTTCAGATCTGCTCCATCAAAAGTATGGTTTAACTCTGTTAGCTGAATGCACAGTTCAGAAAGAAGTTTCACCGAATGATTCTGTGTAGTTTATATTTGAAGACATTCCTTTCTCCACTATTACCCTCTTAGCGCTCCGAATCTCCACTTGCATTTTCTACAAAAAGAGTGTTTCATAACTGCTCAATCAAAAATATGTTTTATCTCTGTTAACTGAATTTACAAATCAGAAATAAGTTTCACAGAATGCATCTGTGTAGTTTTTATTTGAAGATATTCTTTTTCCCAATGTAGGCCTCTTAGCGCTTAGCATGTCCAATTGCAGTTTCTACAGAAAGAGTGTTTCAGAACGGATCAATCAAAAGTAAGGTTCAGCTCTGTTAGTTGAATGCACAGAACAGAAAGAATTTTCACAGAATGCTACTGTGTAGTTTATATTTGAATATATTCCTTTTTCCACTATTACCCTCTTAGCGCTCCGAATGTCCACTTGCATTTTCTACAGAAAGAGTGTTCAGAACTGCGCAATCAAAAGTATGGTTTAACTCTGTTAGCTTAATGAACATATCAGAAATAAGTTTCACACAATGCTTCTGTGTAGTTTTTATTTGAAGATATTATTTTTCCCAATATAGGCCTCTTAGCGCTCAGAATGTCCAATTGCAGTTTCTACAGAAAGAGTGTTTCAGAAAGGCTCAATCAAAAGTGAGGTTCAACTCTGTTAGTTGAATGCACAGAACAGAAAGAAGTTTCATACAGTGCTTCTGTGTAGTTTATATTTGAACATATTCTTTTTTCCACTATTACCCACTTAGCGCTACGAATGTCCAGTTGCATTTTCTACAGACAGAGTGTTTCAAAACTGCTCAATCAAAAGTATGGTTTAACTCTGTTAGCTGAATGCTCAGATCAGAAAGAAGTTTCACAGAATGCTTCTGTGTAGTTTATATTTGAATATATTCCTTTTTCCACTACTACTCTCTTAGCGCTCCAAATGTCCAGTTGCATTTTCAACAGAAAGAGTGTTCAGATCTGCTCAATCAAAAGTATGGTTTAACTCTGTTAGCTGAATGCACAGATCAGAAAGAAGTTTCACCGAATGATTCTGTGTAGTTTATATTTGAAGACGTTCCTTTTTCCACTATTACCCTCTTAGCGCTCCGAATCTCCACTTGCATTTTCTACAAAAAGAGTGTTTATAACTGCTCAATCAAAAATATGTTTTATCTCTGTTAACTGAATTTACAGATCAGAAATAAGTTTCACAGAATGCATCTGTGTAGTTTTTATTTGAAGATATTTTTTCCCAATGTAGGCCTCTTAGCGCTTAGCATGTCCAATTGCAGTTTCTACAGAAAGAGTGTTTCAGAACGGCTCAATCAAAAGTAAGGTTCAACTCTGTTAGTTGAATGCACAGAACAGAAAGAATTTTCACAGAATGCTACTGTGTAGTTTATATTTGAATATATTCCTTTTTCCACTATTTCCCTCTTAGCACTCAGAATGTCCACTTGCATTTTCTACAGAAAGAGTGTGCAGAACTGCGCAATCAAAAGTATGGTTTAACTCTGTTAGCTTAATGAAAATATCAGAAATAAGTTTCACTCAATGCTTCTGTGTAGTTTTTATTTGAAGATATTATTTTTCCCAATATAGGCCTCTTAGCGCTCAGAATGTCCAATAGCAGTTTCTACAGAAAGAGTGTTTCAGAAAGGCTCAATCAAAAGTAAGGTTCAACTCTGTTAGTTGAATGCACAGAACAGAAAGAAGTTTCATACAATGCTTCTGTGTAGTTTATATTTGAACATATTTTTTATTCCACGATTACCCACTTAGCGCTACGAATGTCCAGTTGCATTTTCTACAGACAGAGTGTTTCAAAACTGCTCAATCAAAAGTATGGTTTAACTCTGTTAGCTGAATGCTCAGATCAGAAAGAAGTTTCACAGAATGCTTCTGTGTAGTTTATATTTGAATATATTCCTTTTTCCACTACTACTCTCTTAGCGCTCCAAATGTCCAGTTGCATTTTCTAGAGAAACAGTGTTCAGATCTGCTCAATCAAAATATGGTTTAACTCTGTTAGCTGAATGCACAGATCAGAAAGAAGTTTCACAGAATGATTCTTTGTAGTTTATATTTGAAGACATTCCTTTTTCCACTATTACCTCTTAGCGCTCCGAATCTCCACTTGCATTTTCTACAGAAAGAGTGTTTCAGAACGGCTCAATCAAAAGTAAGGTTCAACTCTTTTAGTTGAACAAACAGAACAGAAAGAAGTTTCACACAATTCTTCTGTGTAGTTTTTATTTGTAGACATTCTTTTTCCCAATATAGGCCTCTTAGCGCTCAGAATGTCCAATTGCAGTTTCTACAGAAAGAGTGTTTCAGAACGGCTCAATCAAAAGTAAGGTTCAACTCTGTTAGTTGAATACACAGAACAGAAAGAAGTTTCATACAATGCTTCTGTGTAGTTCATATTTGAACATATTCTTTTTTCCACTATTACCCACTTAGCGCTACGAATGTCCAGTTGCATTTTCTACAGACAGAGTGTTTCAAAACTGCTCAATCAAAAGTATGGTTTAACTCTGTTAGCTGAATGCTCAGATCAGAAAGAAGTTTCACAGAATGCTTCTGTGTAGTTTATATTTGAATATATTCCTTTTTCCACTACTACTCTCTTAGCGCTCCAAATGTCCAGTTGTATTTTCTACAAAAAGATTGTTCTGATCTGCTCAATCAAAAGTATGGTTTAACTCTGTTAGCTGAATGCACAGATCAGAAAGAAGTTTCACAGAATGATTCTGTGTAGTTTATATTTGGAGACATTCCTTTCTCCACTATTACCCTCTTAGTGCTCCGAATCTCCACTTGCATTTTCTACAGAAAGAGTGTTTAAGAACGGCTCAATCAAAACTAAGTTTCAAATCTTTTAGTTGAACAAACAGAACAGAAAGAAGTTTCACACAATTATTCTGTGTAGTTTTTATTTGTAGACATTCTTTTTCCCAATATAGGCCTCTTAGCGCTCAGAATGTCCAATTGCAGTTTCTACAGAAAGAGTGTTTCAGAACGGCTCAATCAAAAGTAAGGTTCAACTCTGTTAGTTGAATGCACAGAACAGAAAGAATTTTCACAGAATGCTACTGTGTAGTTTATATTTGAATATATTCCTTTTTCCACTATTAGCCTCTTAGCGCTCCGAATGTCCACTTGCATTTTCTACAGAAAGAGTGTTCAGAACTGCGCAATCAAAAGTATGGTTTAACTCTGTTAGCTTAATGAACATATCAGAAATAAGTTTCACACAATGCTTCTGTATAGTTTTTATTTGAAGATATTATTTTTCCCAATAGAGGGCTCTTAGCGCTCAGAATGTCCAATTGAAGTTTCTAAAGAAAGAGTGTTTCAGAAAGGCTCAATCAAAAGTAAGGTTCAACTCTCTTAGTTGAATGCACAGAACAGAAAGAAGTTTCATACGATGTTTCTGTGTAGTTTATATTTGAACATACTCTTTTTTCCACTATTACCCACTTAGCGCTACGAATGTCCAGTTGTATTTTCTACAGACAGAGTGTTTCAAAACTGCTCAATCAAAAGTATGGTTTAACTCTGTTAGCTGAATGCTCAGATCAGAAAGAAGTTTCACAGAATGCTTCCGTGTAGTTTATATTTGAATATATTCCTTTTTCCACTACTACTCTCTTAGCGCTCCAAATGTCCAGTTGCATTTTCTACAGAAAGAGTGTTCAGATCTGCTCAATCAAAAGTATGGTTTAACTCTGTTAGCTGAATGCACAGATCAGAAAGAAGTTTCACAGAATATTCTGTGTAGTTCATATTTGGAGACATTCCTTTTTCCAATATTACCCCCTTAGCGCTCCGAATCTCCACTTGCATTTTCTACAGAAAGGGTGTTTCAGAACGGCTCAATCAAAACTAAGGTTCAACTCTTTTAGTTGAACAAACAGAACAGAAAGAAGTTTCACACAATTCTTCTGTGTAGTTTTTATTTGTAGACATTCTTTTTCCCAATATAGGCCTCTTAGCTCTCAGAATGTCCAATTGCAGTTTTTACAGAAAGAGTGTTTCAGAACGGCTCAATCAAAAGTAAGGTTCAACTCTGTTAGTTGAATGCACAGAACAGAAAGTCGTTTCATACAATGCTTCTGTGTAGTTTATATTTGAACATATTCTTTTATCCACTATTACCCACTTAGCGCTACGAATGTCCAGTTGCATTTTCTACAGACAGAGTGTTTCAAAACTGCTCAATCAAAAGTATGGTTTAACTCTGTTAGCTGAATGCTCAGATCAGAAAGATGTTTCACAGAATGCTTCTGTGTAGTTTATATTTGAATATATTCCTTTTTCCACTACTACGCTCTTAGCGCTCCAAATGTCCAGTTGCATTTTCAACAGAAAGAATGTTCAGATCTGCTCAATCAAAAGTATGGTTTAACTCTGTTAGCTGAATGCACAGATCAGAAAGAAGTTTCACCGAATGATTCTGTGTAGTTTATATTTGAAGACATTCCTTTTTCCACTATTACCCTCTTAGCCCTCCGAATCTCCACTTGCATTTTCTACAAAAAGAGTGTTTCATAACTGCTCAATCAAAAATATGTTTTATCTCTGTTAACTGAATTTACAGATCAGAAATAAGTTTCACAGAATGCATCTGTGTAGTTTTTATTTGAAGATATTCTTTTTCCCAATGTAGGCCTCTTAGCGCTTAGCATGTCCAATTGCAGTTTCTACAGAAAGAGTGTTTCAGAACGGCTCAATCAAAAGTAAGGTTCAACTCTGTTAGTTGAATGCACAGAACAGAAAGTATTTTCACAGAATGCTACTGTGTAGTTTATATTTGAATATATTCCTTTTTCCACTATTACCCTCTTAGCGCTCCGAATGTCCACTTGCATTTTCTACAGAAAGAGTGTTCAGAACTGCGCAATCAAAAGTATGGTTTAACTCTGTTAGCTTAATGAACATATCAGAAATAAGTTTTTATTTGAAGATATTATTTTTCCCAATAGAGGCCTCTTAGCGCTCAGAATGTCCAATTGCAGTTTCTACAGAAAGAGTGTTTCAGAAAGGCTCAATCAAAAGTAAGGTTCAACTCTGTTAGTTGAATGCACAGAACAGAAAGAAGTTTCATACAATGCTTCTGTGTAGTTTATATTTGAACATATTCTTTTTTCCACTATTACCCACTTAGCGCTACGAATGTCCAGTTGCATTTTCTACAGACAGAGTGTTTCAAAACTGCTCAATCAAAAGTATGGTTTAACTCTGTTAGCTGAATGCTCAGATCAGAAAGAAGTTTCACAGAATGCTTCTGTGTAGTTTATATTTGAATATATTCCTTTTTCCACTACTACTCTCTTAGCGCTCCAAATGTCCAGTTGCATTTTCTACAGAAAGAGTGTTCAGATCTGCTCAATCAAAAGTATGGTTTAACTCTGTTAGCTGAATGCACAGATCAGAAAGAAGTTTCACAGAATGATTCTGTGTAGTTTATATTTGCAGACATTCCTTTTTCCACTATTTCCCTCTTAGCGCTCCGAATCTCCACTTGCATTTTCTACAGAAAGACTGTTACAGAACGGCTCAATCAAAACTAAGGTTCAACTCTTTTAGTTGAACAAACAGAACAGAAAGAAGTTTCACACAATTCTTCTGTGTAGTTTTTATTTGTAGAAATTCTTTTTCCCAATATAGGCTTCTTAGCACTCAGAATGTCCAATTGCAGTTTCTACAGAAAGTGTGTTTCAGAACGGCTCAATCAAAAGTAAGGTTCAACTCTGTTAGTTGAATGCACAGAACAGAAAGAAGTTTCATACAATGCTTCTGTGTAGTTTATATTTGAACATATTCTTTTTTCCACTATTACCCACTTAGCGCTACGAATGTCCAGTTGCATTTTCTACAGACAGAGTGTTTCAAAACTGCTCAATCAAAAGTATGGTTTAACTCTGTTAGCTGAATGCTCAGATCAGAAAGAAGTTTCACAGAATGCTTCTGTGTAGTATAAATTTGAATATATTCCTTTTTCCACTACTACGCTCTTAGCGCTCCAAATGTCCAGTTGCATTTTCAACAGAAAGAGTGTTCAGATCTGCTCAATCAAAAGTATGGTTTAACTCTGTTAGCTGAATGCACAGATCAGAAAGAAGTTTCACCGAATGATTCTGTGTAGTTTATATTTGAAGACATTCCTTTTTCCACTATACCCTCTTAGCGCTCCGAATCTCCACTTGCATTTTCTACAAAAAGAGTGTTTCATAACTGCTCAATCAAAAATATATTTTATCTCTGTTAACTGAATTTACAGATCAGAAATAAGTTTCACAGAATGCATCTGTGTAGTTTTTATTTGAAGATATTCTTTTTCCCAATGTAGGCCTCTTAGCGCTTAGCATGTCCAATTGCAGTTTCTACAGAAAGAGTGTTTCAGAACGGCTCAATCAAAAGTAAGGTTCAACTCTGTTAGTTGAATGCACTGAACAGAAAGAATTTTCACAGAATGCTACTGTGTAGTTTATATTTGAATATATTCCTTTTTCCACTATTACCCTCTTAGCGCTCCGAATGTCCACTATAATTTTCTACAGAAAGAGTGTTCAGAACTGCGCAATCAAAAGTATGGTTTAACTCTGTTAGCTTAATGAACATATTAGAAATAAGTTTCACACAATGCTTCTGTGTAGTTTTTATTTGAAGATATTTTTTTTCCCAATATAGGCCTCTTCGCGCTCAGAATGTCCAATTGCAGTTTCTACAGAAAGAGTGTTTCAGAAAGGCTCAATCAAAAGTAAGGTTCAACTCTGTTAGTTGAATGCACAGAACAGAAAGAAGTTTCATACAACGCTTCTGTGTAGTTTATATTTGAACATATTCTTTTTTCCACTATTACCCACTTAGCGCTACGAATGTCCAGTTGCATTTTCTACAGACAGTGTGTTTCAAAACTGCTCAATCAAAAGTATGGTTTAACTCTGTTAGCTGAATGCTCCGATCAGAAAGAAGTTTCACAGAATGCTTCTGTGTAGTTTATATTTGAATATATTCCTTTTTCCACTACTACTCTCTTAGCTCTCCAAATGTCCAGTTGCATTTTCTACAGAAAGAGTGTTCAGATCTGCTCAATCAAAAGTATGTTTTAACTCTGTTAGCTGAATGCACAGATCAGAAAGAAGTTTCACAGAATGATTCTGTGTAGTTTAATTTGGAGACATTCCTTTTTTCCACTATTACCCTCTTAGCGCTCCGAATCTCCACTTGCATTTTCTACAGAAAGAGTGTTTCAGAACGGCTCAATCAAAACTAAGGTTCAACTCTTTTAGTTGAACAAACAGAACAGAAAGAAGTTTCACACAATTCTTCTGTGTAGTTTTTATTTGTAGACATTCTTTTTCCCAATATAGGCCTCATAGCGCTCAGAATATCCAATTGCAGTTTCTACAGAAAGAGTGTTTCAGAACGGCTCAATCAAAAGTAAGGTTCAACTCTGTTAGTTGAATGCACAGAACAGAAAGAAGTTTCATACAATGCTTCTGTGTAGTTTATATTTTAACATATTCTTTTTTCCACTATTACCCACTTAGCGCTACGAATGTCCAGTTGCATTTTCTACAGACAGAGTGTTTCAAAACTGCTCAATCAAAAGTATGGTTTAACTCTGTTAGCTGAATTCTCAGATCAGAAAGAAGTTTCACATAATGCTTCTGTGTAGTTTATATTTGAATATATTCCTTTTTCCACTACTACGCTCTTAGCGCTCCAAATGTCCAGTTGCATTTTCTACAGAAAGAGTGTTCAGATCTGCTCAATCAAAAGTATGGTTTAACTCTGTTAGCTGAATGCACAGATCAGAAAGAAGTTTCACCGAATGATTCCGTGTAGTTTATATTTGAAGACATTCCTTTTTCCACTATTACCCTCTTAGCACTCCGAATCTCCACTTGCATTTTCTACAAAAAGAGTGTTTCATAACTGCTCAATCAAAAATATGTTTTATCTCTGTTAACTGAATTTACAGATCAGAAATAAGTTTCACAGAATGCATCTGTGTAGTTTTAATGTGAAGATATTCTTTTTCCCAATGTAGGCCTCTTAGCGCTTAGCATGTCCAATTGCAGTTCCTACAGAAAGAGTGTTTCAGAATGGCTCAATCAAAAGTAAGGTTCAACTCTGTTAGTTGAATGCACAGAACCGAAAGAATTTTCACAGAATGCTACTGTGTAGTTTATATTTGAATATATTCCTTTTTCCACTATTACCCTCTTAGCGCTCCGAATGTCCACTTGCATTTTCTACAGAAAGAGTGTTCAGAACTGCGCAATCAAAAGTATGGTTTAACTCTGTTAGCTTAATGAAAATATCAGAAATAAGTTTCACACAATGCTTCTGTGTAGTTTTTATTTGAAGATATTATTTTTCCCAACAGAGTCCTCTTAGCGCTCAGAATGCCCAATTGCAGTTTCTACAGAAAGAGTGTTTCAGAAAGGCTCAATCAAAAGTAAGGTTCAACTCTGTTAGTTGAATGCACAGAACAGAAAGAAGTTTCATACAATGCTTCTGTGTAGTTTATATTTGAACATATTCTTTATTCCACTGTTACCCACTTAGCGCTACGAATGTCAAGTTGCATTTTCTACAGACAGAGTGTTTCAAAACTGCTCAATCAAAAGTATGGTTTAACTCTGTTAGCTGAATGCTCAGATCAGAAAGAAGTTTCACAGAATGCTTCTGTGTAGTTTATATTTGAATATATTCCTTTTTCCACTACTACTCTCTTAGCGCTCCAAATGACCAGTTGCATTTTCTACAGAAAGAGTGTTCAGATCTGCTCAATCAAAAGTATGGTTTAACACTGTTAGCTGAATGCACAGATCAGAAAGAAGTTTCGCAGAATGATTCTGTGTAGTTTATATTTGGAGACATTCCTTTTTCCACTATTACCCTCTTAGCGCTCCGAATCTCCACTTGCATTTTCTACAGAAAGAGTGTTTCAGAACGGCTCAATCAAAACTAAGGTTCAACTCTTTTAGTTGAACAAACAGAACAGAAAGAAGTTTCACACAATGCTTCTGTGTAGTTTTTATTTGAAGATATTATTTTTCCCATTACAGGCCTCTTAGCGCTCAGAATGTCCAATTGCAGTTTCTACAGAAAGAGTGTTTCAGAAAGGCTCAATCAAAAGTAAGGTTCAACTCAGTTAGTTGAATGCACAGAACAGAAAGAAGTTTCATACAATGCTTCTGTGTAGTTTATATTTGAACATACTCTTTTTTCCACTATTACCCACTTAGCGCTACGAGTGTCCAGTTGCATTTTCTACAGACAGAGTGTTTCAAAACTGCTCAATCAAAAGTATGGTTTAACTCTGTTGGCTGAATGCTCAGATCAGAAAGAAGTTTCACAGAATGCTTCTGTGTAGTTTATATTTGAATATATTCCTTTTTCCACTACTACTCTCTTAGCGCTCCAAATGTCCAGTTGTATTTTCTACAGAAAGATTGTTCTGATCTGCTCAATCAAAAGTATGGTTTAACTCTGTTAGCTGAATGCACAGATCAGAAAGAAGTTTCACAGAATGATTCTGTGTAGTTTATATTTGGAGACATTCCTTTCTCCACTATTACCCTCTTAGTGCTCCGAATCTCCACTTGCATTTTCTACAGAAAGAGTGTTTAAGAACGGCTCAATCAAAACTAAGTTTCAAATCTTTTAGTTGAACAAACAGAACAGAAAGAAGTTTCACACAATTCTTCTGTGTAGTTTTTATTTGTAGACATTCTTTTTCCCAATATAGGCCTCTTAGCGCTCAGAATGTCCAATTGCAGTTTCTACAGAAAGAGTGTTTCAGAACGGCTCAATCAAAAGTAAGGTTCAACTCTGTTAGTTGAATGCACAGAACAGAAAGAATTTTCACAGAATGCTACTGTGTAGTTTATATTTGAATATATTCCTTTTTCCACTATTACCCTCTTAGCGCTCCGAATGTCCACTTGCATTTTCTACAGAAAGAGTGTTCAGAACTGCGCAATCAAAAGTATGGTTTAACTCTGTTAGCTTAATGAACATATCAGAAATAAGTTTCACACAATGCTTCTGTATAATTTTTATTTGAAGATATTATTTTTCCCAATAGAGGGCTCTTAGCGCTCAGAATGTCCAATTGAAGTTTCTAAAGAAAGAGTGTTTCAGAAAGGCTCAATCAAAAGTAAGGTTCAACTCTGTTAGTTGAATGCACAGAACAGAAAGAAGTTTCATACGATGCTTCTGTGTAGTTTATATTTGAACATACTCTTTTTTCCACTATTACCCACTTAGCGCTACGAATGTCCAGTTGTATTTTCTACAGACAGAGTGTTTCAAAACTGCTCAATCAAAAGTATGGTTTAACTCTGTTAGCTGAATGCTCAGATCAGAAAGAAGTTTCACAGAATGCTTCCGTGTAGTTTATATTTGAATATATTCCTTTTTCCACTACTACTCTCTTAGCGCTCCAAATGTCCAGTTGCATTTTCTACAGAAAGAGTGTTCAGATCTGCTCAATCAAAAGTATGGTTTAACTCTGTTAGCTGAATGCACAGATCAGAAAGAAGTTTCACAGAATATTCTGTGTAGTTCATATTTGGAGACATTCCTTTTTCCAATATTACCCCCTTAGCGCTCCGAATCTCCACTTGCATTTTCTACAGAAAGGGTGTTTCAGAACGGCTCAATCAAAACTAAGGTTCAACTCTTTTAGTTGAACAAACAGAACAGAAAGAAGTTTCACACAATTCTTCTGTGTAGTTTTTATTTGTAGACATTCTTTTTCCCAATATAGGCCTCTTAGCTCTCAGAATGTCCAATTGCAGTTTTTACAGAAAGAGTGTTTCAGAACGGCTCAATCAAAAGTAAGGTTCAACTCTGTTAGTTGAATGCACAGAACAGAAAGTAGTTTCATACAATGCTTCTGTGTAGTTTATATTTGAACATATTCTTTTATCCACTATTACCCACTTAGCGCTACGAATGTCCAGTTGCATTTTCTACAGACAGAGTGTTTCAAAACTGCTCAATCAAAAGTATGGTTTAACTCTGTTAGCTGAATGCTCAGATCAGAAAGAAGTTTCACAGAATGCTTCTGTGTAGTTTATATTTGAATATATTCCTTTTTCCACTACTACGCTCTTAGCGCTCCAAATGTCCAGTTGCATTTTCAACAGAAAGAATGTTCAGATCTGCTCAATCAAAAGTATGGTTTAACTCTGTTAGCTGAATGCACAGATCAGAAAGAAGTTTCACCGAATGATTCTGTGTAGTTTATATTTGAAGACATTCCTTTTTCCACTATTACCCTCTTAGCCCTCCGAATCTCCACTTGCATTTTCTACAAAAAGAGTGTTTCATAACTGCACAATCAAAAATATGTTTTATCTCTGTTAACTGAATTTACAGATCAGAAATAAGTTTCACAGAATGCATCTGTGTAGTTTTTATTTGAAGATATTCTTTTTCCCAATGTAGGCCTCTTAGCGCTTAGCATGTCCAATTGCAGTTTCTACAGAAAGAGTGTTTCAGAACGGCTCAATCAAAAGTAAGGTTCAACTCTGTTAGTTGAATGCACAGAACAGAAAGTATTTTCACAGAATGCTACTGTGTAGTTTATATTTGAATATATTCCTTTTTCCACTATTACCCTCTTAGCGCTCCGAATGTCCACTTGCATTTTCTACAGAAAGAGTGTTCAGAACTGCGCAATCAAAAGTATGGTTTAACTCTGTTAGCTTAATGAACATATCAGAAATAAGTTTTTATTTGAAGATATTATTTTTCCCAATAGAGGCCTCTTAGCGCTCAGAATGTCCAATTGCAGTTTCTACAGAAAGAGTGTTTCAGAAAGGCTCAATCAAAAGTAAGGTTCAACTCTGTTAGTTGAATGCACAGAACAGAAAGAAGTTTCATACAATGCTTCTGTGTAGTTTATATTTGAACATATTCTTTTTTCCACTATTACCCACTTAGCGCTACGAATGTCCAGTTGCATTTTCTACAGACAGAGTGTTTCAAAACTGCTCAATCAAAAGTATGGTTTAACTCTGTTAGCTGAATGCTCAGATCAGAAAGAAGTTTCACAGAATGCTTCTGTGTAGTTTATATTTGAATATATTCCTTTTTCCACTACTACTCTCTTAGCGCTCCAAATGTCCAGTTGCATTTTCTACAGAAAGAGTGTTCAGATCTGCTCAATCAAAAGTATGGTTTAACTCTGTTAGCTGAATGCACAGATCAGAAAGAAGTTTCACAGAATGATTCTGTGTAGTTTATATTTGCAGACATTCCTTTTTCCACTATTACCCTCTTAGCGCTCCGAATCTCCACTTGCATTTTCTACAGAAAGACTGTTACAGAACGGCTCAATCAAAACTAAGGTTCAACTCTTTTAGTTGAACAAACAGAACAGAAAGAAGTTTCACACAATTCTTCTGTGTAGTTTTTATTTGTAGAAATTCTTTTTCCCAATATAGGCTTCTTAGCACTCAGAATGTCCAATTGCAGTTTCTACAGAAAGTGTGTTTCAGAACGGCTCAATCAAAAGTAAGGTTCAACTCTGTTAGTTGAATGCACAGAACAGAAAGAAGTTTCATACAATGCTTCTGTGTAGTTTATATTTGAACATATTCTTTTTTCCACTATTACCCACTTAGCGCTACGAATGTCCAGTTGCATTTTCTACAGACAGAGTGTTTCAAAACTGCTCAATCAAAAGTATGGTTTAACTCTGTTAGCTGAATGCTCAGATCAGAAAGAAGTTTCACAGAATGCTTCTGTGTAGTATATATTTGAATATATTCCTTTTTCCACTACTACGCTCTTAGCGCTCCAAATGTCCAGTTGCATTTTCAACAGAAAGAGTGTTCAGATCTGCTCAATCAAAAGTATGGTTTAATTCTGTTAGCTGAATGCACAGATCAGAAAGAAGTTTCACCGAATGATTCTGTGTAGTTTATATTTGAAGACATTCCTTTTTCCACTATACCCTCTTAGCGCTCCGAATCTCCACTTGCATTTTCTACAAAAAGAGTGTTTCATAACTGCTCAATCAAAAATATATTTTATCTCTGTTAACTGAATTTACAGATCAGAAATAAGTTTCACAGAATGCATCTGTGTAGTTTTTATTTGAAGATATTCTTTTTCACAATGTAGGCCTCTTAGCGCTTAGCATGTCCAATTGCAGTTTCTACAGAAAGAGTGTTTCAGAACGGCTCAATCAAAAGTAAGGTTCAACTCTGTTAGTTGAATGCACTGAACAGAAAGTATTTTCACAGAATGCTACTGTGTAGTTTATATTTGAATATATTCCTTTTTCCACTATTACCCTCTTAGCGCTCCGAATGTCCACTTGAATTTTCTACAGAAAGAGTGTTCAGAACTGCGCAATCAAAAGTATGGTTTAACTCTGTTAGCTTAATGAACATATTAGAAATAAGTTTCACACAATGCTTCTTTGTAGTTTTTATTTGAAGATTTTTTTTTTCCCAATATAGGCCTCTTCGCGCTCAGAATGTCCAATTGCAGTTTCTACAGAAAGAGTGTTTCAGAAAGGCTCAATCAAAAGTAAGGTTCAACTCTGTTAGTTGAATGCACAGAACAGAAAGAAGTTTCATACAACGCTTCTGTGTAGTTTATATTTGAACATATTCTTTTTTCCACTATTACCCACTTAGCGCTACGAATGTCCAGTTGCATTTTCTACAGACAGTGTGTTTCAAAACTGCTCAATCAAAAGTATGGTTTAACTCTGTTAGCTGAATGCTCCGATCAGAAAGAAGTTTCACAGAATGCTTCTGTGTAGTTTATATTTGAATATATTCCTTTTTCCACTACTACTCTCTTAGCTCTCCAAATGTCCAGTTGCATTTTCTACAGAAAGAGTGTTCAGATCTGCTCAATCAAAAGTATGTTTTAACTCTGTTAGCTGAATGCACAGATCAGAAAGAAGTTTCACAGAATGATTCTGTGTAGTTTAATTTGGAGACATTCCTTTTTTCCACTATTACCCTCTTAGCGCTCCGAATCTCCACTTGCATTTTCTACAGAAAGAGTGTTTCAGAACGGCTCAATCAAAACTAAGGTTCAACTCTTTTAGTTGAACAAACAGAACAGAAAGAAGTTTCACACAATTCTTCTGTGTAGTTTTTATTTGTAGACATTCTTTTTCCCAATATAGGCCTCATAGCGCTCAGAATATCCAATTGCAGTTTCTACAGAAAGAGTGTTTCAGAACGGCTCAATCAAAAGTAAGGTTCAACTCTGTTAGTTGAATGCACAGAACAGAAAGAAGTTTCATACAATGCTTCTGTGTAGTTTATATTTGAACATATTCTTTTTTCCACTATTACCCACTTAGCGCTACGAATGTCCAGTTGCATTTTCTACAGACAGAGTGTTTCAAAACTGCTCAATCAAAAGTATGGTTTAACTCTGTTAGCTGAATGCTCAGATCAGAAAGAAGTTTCACAGAATGCTTCTGTGTAGTTTATATTTGAATATATTCCTTTTTCCACTACTACGCTCTTAGCGCTCCAAATGTCCAGTTGCATTTTCTACAGAAAGAGTGTTCAGATCTGCTCAATCAAAAGTATGGTTTAACTCTGTTAGCTGAATGCACAGATCAGAAAGAAGTTTCACCGAATGATTCTGTGTAGTTTATATTTGAAGACATTCCTTTTTCCACTATTACCCTCTTAGCGCTCCGAATCTCCACTTGCATTTTCTACAAAAAGAGTGTTTCATAACTGCTCAATCAAAAATATGTTTTATCTCTGTTAACTGAATTTACAGATCAGAAATAAGTTTCACAGAATGCATCTGTGTAGTTTTTATTTGAAGATATTCTTTTTCCCAATGTAGGCCTCTTAGCGCTAAGCATGTCCAATTGCAGTTTCTACAGAAAGAGTGTTTCAGAACGGCTCAATCAAAAGTAAGGTTCAACTCTGTTAGTTGAATGCACAGAACAGAAAGAATTTTCACAGAATGCTACAGTGTAGTTTATATTTGAATATATTCCTTTTTCCACTATTACCCTCTTAGCGCTCCGAATGTCCACTTGCATTTTCTACAGAAAGAGTGTTCAGAACTGCGCAATCAAAAGTATGGTTTAACTCTGTTAGCTTAATGAACATATCAGAAATAAGTTTCACACAATGCTTCTGTGTAGTTTTTATTTGAAGATATTATTTTTCCCAATATAGGCCTCTTCGCGCTCAGAATGTCCAATTGCAGTTTCTACAGAAAGAGTGTTTCAGAAAGGCTCAATCAAAAGTAAGGTTCAACTCTGTTAGTTGAATGCACAGAACAGAAAGAAGTTTCATACAATGCTTCTGTGTAGTTTATATTTGAACATATTCTTTTTTCCACTATTACCCACTTAGCGCTACGAATTTCCAGTTGCATTTTCTACAGACAGTGTGTTTCAAAACTGCTCAATCAAAAGTATGGTTTAACTCTGTTAGCTGAATGCTCAGATCAGAAAGAAGTTTCACAGAATGCTTCTGTGTAGTTTATATTTGAATATATTCCTTTTTCCACTACTACTCTCTTAGCGCTCCAAATGTCCAGTTGCATGTTCTACAGAAAGAGTGTTCAGATCTGCTCAATAAAAAGTATGGTTTAATTCTGTTAGCTGAATGCACAGATCAGAAAGAAGTTTCACAGAATGATTCTGTGTAGTTTAATTTGGAGACATTCCTTTTTTCCACTATTATCCTCTTAGCACTCCGAATCTCCACTTGCATTTTCTACAGAAAGAGTGTTTCAGAACGGCTCAATCAAAACTAAGGTTCAACTCTTTTAGTTGAACAAACAGAACCGAAAGTAGTTTCACACAATTCTTCTGTGTAGTTTTTATTTGTAGACATTCTTTTTCCCAATATAGGCCTCTTAGCGCTCAGAATGTCCAATTGCAGTTTCTACAGAAAGAGTGTTTCAGAACGGCTCAATCAAAAGTAAGGTTCAACTCTGTTAGTTGAATGCACAGAACAGAAAGAAGTTTCATACAATGCTTCTGTGTAGTTTATATTTGAACATATTCTTTTTTCCACTATTACCCACTTAGCGCTACGAATGTCCAGTTGCATTTTCTACAGACAGAGTGTTTCAAAACTGCTCAATCAAAAGTATGGTTTAACTCTGTTAGCTGAATGCTCAGATCAGAAAGAAGTTTCAAAGAATGCTTCTGTGTAGTTTATATTTGAATATATTCCTTTTTCCACTACTACGCTCTTAGCGCTCCAAATGTCCAGTTGCATTTTCTACAGAAAGAGTGTTCAGATCTGCTCAATCAAAAGTATGGTTTAACTCTGTTAGCTGAATGCACAGATCAGAAAGAAGTTTCACCGAATGATTCTGTGTAGTTTATATTTGAAGACATTCCTTTTTCCACTATTACCCTCTTAGCGCTCCGAATCTCCACTTGCATTTTCTACAAAAAGAGTGTTTCATAACTGCTCAATCAAAAATATGTTTTATCTCTGTTAACTGAATTTACAGATCAGAAATAAGTTTCACAGAATGCATCAGTGTAGTTTTTATTTGAAGATATTCTTTTTCCCAATGTAGGCCTCTTAGCGCTTAGCATGTCCAATTGCAGTTTCTACAGAAAGAGTGTTTCAGAACGGCTCAATCAAAAGTAAGGTTCAACTCTGTTAGTTGAATGCACAGAACAGAAAGAATTTTCACAGAATGCTACTGTGTAGTTTATATTTGAATATATTCCTTTTTCCACTATTACCCTCTTAGCGCTCCGAATGTCCACTTGCATTTTCTACAGAAAGAGTGTTCAGAACTGCGCAATCAAAAGTATGGTTTAACTCTGTTAGCTTAATGAACATATCAGAAATAAGTTTCACACAATGCTTCTGTGTAGTTTTTATTTGAAGATATTATTTTTCCCAATATAGGCCTCTTCGCGCTCAGAATGTCCAATTGCAGTTTCTACAGAAAGAGTGTTTCAGAAAGGCTCAATCAAATTAAGGTTCAACTCTGTTAGTTGAATGCACAGAACAGAAAGGAGTTTCATACAATGCTTCTGTGTAGTTTATATTTGAACATATTCTTTTTTCCACTATTACCCACTTAGCGCTACGAATGTCCAGTTGCATTTTCTACAGACAGTGTGTTTCAAAACTACTCAATCAAAAGTATGGTTTAACTCTGTTAGCTGAATGCTCAGATCAGAAGAAGTTTCACAGAATGCTTCTGTGTAGTTTATATTTGAATATATTCCTTTTTCCACTACTACTCTCTTAGCGCTCCAAATGTCCAGTTGCATGTTCTACAGAAAGAGTGTTCAGATCTGCTCAATCAAAAGTATGGTTTAACTCTGTTAGCTGAATGCACAGATCAGAAAGAAGTTTCACAGAATGATTCTGTGTAGTTTAATTTGGAGACATTCCTTTTTTCCACTATTACCCTCTTAGCACTCCGAATCTCCACTTGCATTTTCTACAGAAAGAGTGTTTCAGAACGGCTCAATCAAAACTAAGGTTCAACTCTTTTAGTTGAACAAACAGAACAGAAAGAAGTTTCACACAATTCTTCTGTGTAGTTTTTATTTGTAGACATTCTTTTTCCCAATATACGCCTCTTAGCGCTCAGAATGTCCAATTGCAGTTTCTACAGAAAGAGTGTTTCAGAACGGCTCAATCAAAAGTAAGGTTCAAATCTGTTAGTTGAATGCACAGAACAGAAAGAAGTTTCATACAATGCTTCTGTGTAGTTTATATTTGAACATATTCTTTTTTCCACTATTACCCACTTAGCGCTACGAATGTCCAGTTGCATTTTCTACAGACAGAGTGTTTCAAAACTGCTCAATCAAAAGTATGGTTTAACTCTGTTAGCTGAATGCTCAGATCAGAAAGAAGTTTCACAGAAGGCTTCTGTGAAGTTTATATTTGAATATATTCCTTTTTCCACTACTACGCTCTTAGCGCTCCAAATGTCCAGTTGCATTTTCTACAGAAAGAGTGTTCAGATCTGCTCAATCAAAAGTATTGTTTAACTCTGTTAGCTGAATGCACAGATCAGAAAGAAGTTTCACCGAATGATTCTGTGTAGTTTATATTTAAAGACATTCCTTTTTCAACTATTACCCTCTTAGCGCTCCGAATCTCCACTTGCATTTTCTACAAAAAGAGTGTTTCATAACTGCTCAATCAAAAATATGTTTTATCTCTGTTAACTGAATTTACAGATCAGAAATAAGTTTCACAGAATGCATCTGTGTAGTTTTTATTTGAAGATATTCTTTTTCCCAGTGTAGGCCTCTTAGCGCTTAGCATGTCCAATTGCAGTTTCTACAGAAAGAGTGTTTCAGAACGGCTCAATCAAAAGTAAGGTTCAACTCTGTTAGTTGAATGCACAGAACAGAAAGAATTTTCACAGAATGCTACTGTGTAGTTTATATTTGAATATATTCCTTTTTCCACTATTACCCTCTTAGCGCTCTGAATGTCCACTTGCATTTTCTACAGAAAGAGTGTTCAGAACTGAGCAATCAAAAGTATGGTTTAACTCTGTTAGCTTAATGAACATATCAGAAATAAGTTTCACACAATGCTTCTGTGTAGTTTTTATTTGAAGATATTATATTTCCCAATAGAGGCCTCTTAGCGCTCAGAATGTCCAATTGCAGTTTCTACAGAAAGAGTGTTTCAGAAAGGCTCAATCAAAAGTAAGGTTCAACTCTGTTAGTTGAATGCACAGAACAGAAAGAAATTTCATACAATGCTTCTGTGTAGTTTATATTTGAACATCCTTTTTTTTCCACTATTACCCACTTAGCGCTACGAATGTCCAGTTGCATTTTCTACAGACAGAGTGTTTCAAAACTGCTCAATCAAAAGTATGGTTTAACTCTGTTAGCTGAATGCTCAGATCAGAAAGAAGTTTCACAGAATGCTTCTGTGTAGTTTATATTTGAATATATTCCTTTTTCCACTACTACGCTCTTAGCGCTCCAAATGTCCAGTTGCATTTTCTACAGAAAGAGTGTTCAGATCTGCTCAATCAAAAGTATGGTTTAACTCTGTTAGCTGAATGCACAGATCAGAAAGAAGTTTCACCGAATGATTCTGTGTAGTTTATATTTGAAGACATTCCTTTTTCCACTGTTACCCTCTTAGCGCTCCGAATCTCCACTTGCATTTTCTACAAAAAGAGTGTTTCATAACTGCTCAATCAAAAATATGTTTTATCTCCGTTAACTGAATTTACAGATCAGTAATAAGTTTCACAGAATGCATCTGTGTAGTTTTTATTTGAAGATATTTTTTTTCCCAATGTAGGCCTCTTAGCGCTTAGCATGTCCAATTGCAGTTTCTACAGAAAGAGTGTTTCAGAACGGCTCAATCAAAAGTAAGGTTCAAATCTGTTAGTTGAATGCACAGAACAGAAACAATTTTCACAGAATGCTACTGTGTAGTTTATATTTGAATATATTCCTTTTTCCACTATTACCCTCTTAGCGCTCCGAATGTCCACTTGCATTTTCTACAGAAAGAGTGTTCAGAACTGCGCAATCAAAAGTATGGTTTAACTCTGTTAGCTTAATGAACATATCAGAAATAAGTTTCACACAATGCTTCTGTGTAGTTTTTATTTGAAGATATTATTTTTCCCAATAGAGGCCTCTTAGCGCTCAGAATGTCCAATTGCAGTTTCTACAGAAAGAGTGTTTCAGAAAGGCTCAATCAAATGTAAGGTTCAACTCTGTTAGTTGAATGCACAGATCAGAAAGAAGTTTCATACAATGCTTCTGTGTAGTTTATATTTGAACATATTCTTTTTTCCACTATTACCCACTTAGCGCTACGAATGTCCAGTTGCATTTTCTACAGACAGAGTGTTTCAAAACTGCTCAATCAAAAGTATGGTTTAACTCTGTTAGCTGAATGCTCAGATCAGAAAGAAGTTTCACAGAATGCTTCTGTGTAGTTTATATTTGAATATATTCCTTTTTCCACTACTACGCTCTTAGCGCTCCAAATGTCCAGTTGCATTTTCAACAGAAAGAGTGTTCAGATCGGCTCAATCAAAAGTATGGTTTAACTCTGTTAGCTGAATGCACAGATCAGAAAGAAGTTTCACCGAATGATTCTGTGTAGTTTATATTTGAAGACATTCCTTTTTCCACTATACCCTCTTAGCGCTCCGAATCTCCACTTGCATTTTCTACAAAAAGAGTGTTTCATAACTGCTCAATCAAAAATATATTTTATCTCTGTTAACTGAATTTACAGATCAGAAATAAGTTTCACAGAATGCATCTGTGTAGTTTTTATTTGAAGATATTCTTTTTCCCAATGTAGGCCTCTTAGCGCTAAGCATGTCCAATTGCAGTTTCTACAGAAAGAGTGTTTCAGAACGGCTCAATCAAAAGTAAGGTTCAACTCTGTTAGTTGAATGCACAGAACAGAAAGAATTTTCACAGAATGCTACAGTGTAGTTTATATTTGAATATATTCCTTTTTCCACTATTACCCTCTTAGCGCTCCGAATGTCCACTTGCATTTTCTACAGAAAGAGTGTTCAGAACTGCGCAATCAAAAGTATGGTTTAACTCTGTTAGCTTAATGAACATATCAGAAATAAGTTTCACACAATGCTTCTGTGTAGTTTTTATTTGAAGATATTATTTTTCCCAATATAGGCCTCTTCGCGCTCAGAATGTCCAATTGCAGTTTCTACAGAAAGAGTGTTTCAGAAAGGCTCAATCAAAAGTAAGGTTCAACTCTGTTAGTTGAATGCACAGAACAGAAAGAAGTTTCATACAATGCTTCTGTGTAGTTTATATTTGAACATATTCTTTTTTCCACTATTACCCACTTAGCGCTACGAATTTCCAGTTGCATTTTCTACAGACAGTGTGTTTCAAAACTGCTCAATCAAAAGTATGGTTTAACTCTGTTAGCTGAATGCTCAGATCAGAAAGAAGTTTCACAGAATGCTTCTGTGTAGTTTATATTTGAATATATTCCTTTTTCCACTACTACTCTCTTAGCGCTCCAAATGTCCAGTTGCATGTTCTACAGAAAGAGTGTTCAGATCTGCTCAATAAAAAGTATGGTTTAATTCTGTTAGCTGAATGCACAGATCAGAAAGAAGTTTCACAGAATGATTCTGTGTAGTTTAATTTGGAGACATTCCTTTTTTCCACTATTATCCTCTTAGCACTCCGAATCTCCACTTGCATTTTCTACAGAAAGAGTGTTTCAGAACGGCTCAATCAAAACTAAGGTTCAACTCTTTTAGTTGAACAAACAGAACCGAAAGTAGTTTCACACAATTCTTCTGTGTAGTTTTTATTTGTAGACATTCTTTTTCCCAATATAGGCCTCTTAGCGCTCAGAATGTCCAATTGCAGTTTCTACAGAAAGAGTGTTTCAGAACGGCTCAATCAAAAGTAAGGTTCAACTCTGTTAGTTGAATGCACAGAACAGAAAGAAGTTTCATACAATGCTTCTGTGTAGTTTATATTTGAACATATTCTTTTTTCCACTATTACCCACTTAGCGCTACGAATGTCCAGTTGCATTTTCTACAGACAGAGTGTTTCAAAACTGCTCAATCAAAAGTATGGTTTAACTCTGTTAGCTGAATGCTCAGATCAGAAAGAAGTTTCACAGAATGCTTCTGTGTAGTTTATATTTGAATATATTCCTTTTTCCACTACTACGCTCTTAGCGCTCCAAATGTCCAGTTGCATTTTCTACAGAAAGAGTGTTCAGATCTGCTCAATCAAAAGTATGGTTTAACTCTGTTAGCTGAATGCACAGATCAGAAAGAAGTTTCACCGAATGATTCTGTGTAGTTTATATTTGAAGACATTCCTTTTTCCACTATTACCCTCTTAGCGCTCCGAATCTCCACTTGCATTTTCTACAAAAAGAGTGTTTCATAACTGCTCAATCAAAAATATGTTTTATCTCTGTTAACTGAATTTACAGATCAGAAATAAGTTTCACAGAATGCATCAGTGTAGTTTTTATTTGAAGATATTCTTTTTCCCAATGTAGGCCTCTTAGCGCTTAGCATGTCCAATTGCAGTTTCTACAGAAAGAGTGTTTCAGAACGGCTCAATCAAAAGTAAGGTTCAACTCTGTTAGTTGAATGCACAGAACAGAAAGAATTTTCACAGAATGCTACTGTGTAGTTTATATTTGAATATATTCCTTTTTCCACTATTACCCTCTTAGCGCTCCGAATGTCCACTTGCATTTTCTACAGAAAGAGTGTTCAGAACTGCGCAATCAAAAGTATGGTTTAACTCTGTTAGCTTAATGAACATATCAGAAATAAGTTTCACACAATGCTTCTGTGTAGTTTTTATTTGAAGATATTATTTTTCCCAATATAGGCCTCTTCGCGCTCAGAATGTCCAATTGCAGTTTCTACAGAAAGAGTGTTTCAGAAAGGCTCAATCAAAAGTAAGGTTCAACTCTGTTAGTTGAATGCACAGAACAGAAAGGAGTTTCATACAATGCTTCTGTGTAGTTTATATTTGAACATATTCTTTTTTCCACTATTACCCACTTAGCGCTACGAATGTCCAGTTGCATTTTCTACAGACAGTGTGTTTCAAAACTACTCAATCAAAAGTATGGTTTAACTCTGTTAGCTGAATGCTCAGATCAGAAGAAGTTTCACAGAATGCTTCTGTGTAGTTTATATTTGAATATATTCCTTTTTCCACTACTACTCTCTTAGCGCTCCAAATGTCCAGTTGCATGTTCTACAGAAAGAGTGTTCAGATCTGCTCAATCAAAAGTATGGTTTAACTCTGTTAGCTGAATGCACAGATCAGAAAGAAGTTTCACAGAATGATTCTGTGTAGTTTAATTTGGAGACATTCCTTTTTTCCACTAATACCCTCTTAGCACTCCGAATCTCCACTTGCATTTTCTACAGAAAGAGTGTTTCAGAACGGCTCAATCAAAACTAAGGTTCAACTCTTTTAGTTGAACAAACAGAACAGAAAGAAGTTTCACACAATTCTTCTGTGTAGTTTTTATTTGTAGACATTCTTTTTCCCAATATACGCCTCTTAGCGCTCAGAATGTCCAATTGCAGTTTCTACAGAAAGAGTGTTTCAGAACGGCTCAATCAAAAGTAAGGTTCAAATCTGTTAGTTGAATGCACAGAACAGAAAGAAGTTTCATACAATGCTTCTGTGTAGTTTATATTTGAACATATTCTTTTTTCCACTATTACCCACTTAGCGCTACGAATGTCCAGTTGCATTTTCTACAGACAGAGTGTTTCAAAACTGCTCAATCAAAAGTATGGTTTAACTCTGTTAGCTGAATGCTCAGATCAGAAAGAAGTTTCACAGAAGGCTTCTGTGTGGTTTATATTTGAATATATTCCTTTTTCCACTACTACGCTCTTAGCGCTCCAAATGTCCAGTTGCATTTTCTACAGAAAGAGTGTTCAGATCTGCTCAATCAAAAGTATGGTTTAACTCTGTTAGCTGAATGCACAGATCAGAAAGAAGTTTCACCGAATGATTCTGTGTAGTTTATATTTAAAGACATTCCTTTTTCAACTATTACCCTCTTAGCGCTCCGAATCTCCACTTGCATTTTCTACAAAAAGAGTGTTTCATAACTGCTCAATCAAAAATATGTTTTATCTCTGTTAACTGAATTTACAGATCAGAAATAAGTTTCACAGAATGCATCTGTGTAGTTTTTATTTGAAGATATTCTTTTTCCCAATGTAGGCCTCTTAGCGCTTAGCATGTCCAATTGCAGTTTCTACAGAAAGAGTGTTTCAGAACGGCTCAATCAAAAGTAAGGTTCAACTCTGTTAGTTGAATGCACAGAACAGAAAGAATTTTCACAGAATGCTACTGTGTAGTTTATATTTGAATATATTCCTTTTTCCACTATTACCCTCTTAGCGCTCTGAATGTCCACTTGCATTTTCTACAGAAAGAGTGTTCAGAACTGAGCAATCAAAAGTATGGTTTAACTCTGTTAGCTTAATGAACATATCAGAAATAAGTTTCACACAATGCTTCTGTGTAGTTTTTATTTGAAGATATTATATTTCCCAATAGAGGCCTCTTAGCGCTCAGAATGTCCAATTGCAGTTTCTACAGAAAGAGTGTTTCAGAAAGGCTCAATCAAAAGTAAGGTTCAACTCTGTTAGTTGAATGCACAGAACAGAAAGAAATTTCATACAATGCTTCTGTGTAGTTTATATTTGAACATCCTTTTTTTTCCACTATTACCCACTTAGCGCTACGAATGTCCAGTTGCATTTTCTACAGACAGAGTGTTTCAAAACTGCTCAATCAAAAGTATGGTTTAACTCTGTTAGCTGAATGCTCAGATCAGAAAGAAGTTTCACAGAATGCTTCTGTGTAGTTTATATTTGAATATATTCCTTTTTCCACTACTACTCTCTTAGCGCTCCAAATGTCCAGTTGCATTTTCTACAGAAAGAGTGTTCAGATCTGCTCAATCAAAAGTATGGTTTAACTCTGTTAGCTGAATGCACAGATCAGAAAGAAGTTTCACAGAATGATTCTGTGTAGTTTATATTTGGAGACATTCCTTTTTCCTCTATTACCCCCTTAGCGCTCCGAATCTCCACTTGCATTTTCTACAGAAAGAGTGTTTCAGAACGGCTCAATCAAAACTAAGGTTCATCTCTTTTAGTTGAACAAACAGAACAGAAAGAAGTTTCACACAATTCTTCTGTGTAGTTTTTATTTGTAGACATTCTTTTTCCCAATATAGGCCTCTTAGCGCTCAGAATGTCCAATTGCAGTTTCTACAGAAAGAGTGTTTCAGAATGGCTCAATCAAAAGTAAGGTTCAACTCTGTTAGTTGAATGCACAGAACAGAAAGAAGTTTCATACAATGCTTCTGTGTAGTTTATATTTGAACATATTCTTTTTTCCACTATTATCCACTTAGCGCTACGAATGTCCAGTTGTATTTTCCACAGACAGAGGGTTTCAAAACTGCTCAATCAAAAGTATGGTTTAACTCTGTTAGCTGAATGCTCAGATCAGAAAGAAGTTTCACAGAATGCTTCTGTGTAGTTTATATTTGAATATATTCCTTTTTCCACTACTACGCTCTTAGCGCTCCAAATGTCCAGTTGTATTTTCAACAGAAAGAGTGTTCAGATCTGCTCAATCAAAAGTATGGTTTAACTCTGTTAGCTGAATGCACAGATCAGAAAGAAGTTTCACCGAATGATTCTGTGTAGTTTATATTTGAAGACATTACTTTTTCCACTATTACCCTCTTAGCGCTCCGAATCTCCACTTGCATTTTCTACAAAAAGAGTGTTTCATAACTGCTCAATCAAAAATATGTTTTATCTCTGTTAACTGAATTTACAGATCAGAAATAAGTTTCACAGAATGCATCTGTGTAGTTTTTATTTGAAGATATTCTTTTTCCCAATGTAGGCCTCTTAGCGCTTAGCATGTCCAATTGCAGTTTCTACAGAAAGAGTGTTTCAGAACGGCTCAATCAAAAGTAAGGTTCAACTCTGTTAGTTGAATGCACAGAACAGAAAGAATTTTCACAGAATGCTACTGTGTAGTTTATATTTGAATATATTCCTTTTTCCACTATTACCCTCTTAGCGCTCCGAATGTCCACTTGCATTTTCTACAGAAACAGTGTTCAGAACTGCGCAATCAAAAGTATGGTTTAACTCTGTTAGCTTAATGAACATATCAGAAATAAGTTTAACACAATGCTTCTGTGTAGTTTTTATTTGAAGATATTATTTTTCCCAATAGAGGCCTCTTAGCGCTCAGAATGTCCAATTGCAGTTTCTACAGAAAGAGAGTTTCAGAAAGGCTCAATCAAAAGTAAGGTTCAACTCTGTTAGTTGAATGCACAGAACAGAAAGAAGTTTCATACAATGCCTCTGTGTAGTTTATATTTGAACATATTCTTTTTTCCACTATTACCCACTTAGCGCTACGAATGTCCAGTTGCATTTTCTACAGACAGAGTGTTTCAAAACTGCTCAATCAAAAGTATGGTTTACCTCTGTTAGCTGAATGCTCAGATCAGAAAAAAGTTTCACAGAATGCTTCTGTGTAGTTTATATTTGAATATATTCCTTTTTCCACTACTACTCTCTTAGCGCTCCAAATGTCCAGTTGCATTTTCTACAGAAAGAGTGTTCAGATCTGCTCAATCAAAAGTATGTTTAAACTCTGTTAGCTGAATGCACAGATCAGAAAGAAGTTTCACAGAATGATTCTGTGTAGTTTATATTTGGAGACATTCCTTTTTCCACTATTACCCTCTTAGCGCTCCGAATCTCCACTTGCATTTTCTACAGAAAGAGTGTTTCAGAACGGCTCAATCAAAACTAAGGTTCAACTCTTTTAGTTGAACAAACAGAACAGAAAGAAGTTTCACACAATTCTTCTGTGTAGTTTTTATTTGTAGACATTCTTTTTCCCAATATAGGCCTCTTAGCGCTCAGAATGTCCAATTGCAGTTTCTACAGAAAGTGTGTTTCAGAATGGCTCAATCAAAAGTAAGGTTCAACTCTGTTAGTTGAATGCACAGAACAGAAAGAAGTTTCATACAATGCTTCTGTGTAGTTTATATTTGAACATCCTTTTTTTTCCACTATTACCCACTTAGCGCTACGAATGTCCAGTTGCATTTTCTACAGACAGAGTGTTTCAAAACTGCTCAATCAAAAGTATGGTTTAACTCTGTTAGCTGAATGCTCAGATCAGAAAGAAGTTTCACAGAATGCTTCTGTGTAGTTTATATTTGAATATATTCCTTTTTCCACTACTACGCTCTTAGCGCTCCAAATGTCCAGTTGCATTTTCTACAGAAAGAGTGTTCAGATCTGCTCAATCAAAAGTATGGTTTAACTCTGTTAGCTGAATGCACAGATCAGAAAGAAGTTTCACCGAATGATTCTGTGTAGTTTATATTTGAAGACATTCCTTTTTCCACTGTTACCCTCTTAGCGCTCCGAATCTCCACTTGCATTTTCTACAAAAAGAGTGTTTCATAACTGCTCAATCAAAAATATGTTTTATCTCCGTTAACTGAATTTACAGATCAGTAATAAGTTTCACAGAATGCATCTGTGTAGTTTTTATTTGAAGATATTTTTTTTCCCAATGTAGGCCTCTTAGCGCTTAGCATGTCCAATTGCAGTTTCTACAGAAAGAGTGTTTCAGAACGGCTCAATCAAAAGTAAGGTTCAAATCTGTTAGTTGAATGCACAGAACAGAAACAATTTTCACAGAATGCTACTGTGTAGTTTATATTTGAATATATTCCTTTTTCCACTATTACCCTCTTAGCGCTCCGAATGTCCACTTGCATTTTCTACAGAAAGAGTGTTCAGAACTGCGCAATCAAAAGTATGGTTTAACTCTGTTAGCTTAATGAACATATCAGAAATAAGTTTCACACAATGCTTCTGTGTAGTTTTTATTTGAAGATATTATTTTTCCCAATAGAGGCCTCTTAGCGCTCAGAATGTCCAATTGCAGTTTCTACAGAAAGAGTGTTTCAGAAAGGCTCAATCAAATGTAAGGTTCAACTCTGTTAGTTGAATGCACAGAACAGAAAGAAGTTTCATACAATGCTTCTGTGTAGTTTATATTTGAACATATTCTTTTTTCCACTATTACCCACTTAGCGCTACGAATGTCCAGTTGCATTTTCTACAGACAGAGTGTTTCAAAACTGCTCAATCAAAAGTATGGTTTAACTCTGTTAGCTGAATGCTCAGATCAGAAAGAAGTTTCACAGAATGCTTCTGTGTAGTTTATATTTGAATATATTCCTTTTTCCACTACTACTCTCTTAGCGCTCCAAATGTCCAGTTGCATTTTCTACAGAAAGAGTGTTCAGATCTGCTCAATCAAAAGTATGGTTTAACTCTGTTAGCTGAATGCACAGATCAGAAAGAAGTTTCACAGAATGATTCTGTGTAGTTTATATTTGGAGACATTCCTTTTTCCTCTATTACCCCCTTAGCGCTCCGAATCTCCACTTGCATTTTCTACAGAAAGAGTGTTTCAGAACGGCTCAATCAAAACTAAGGTTCATCTCTTTTAGTTGAACAAACAGAACAGAAAGAAGTTTCACACAATTCTTCTGTGTAGTTTTTATTTGTAGACATTCTTTTTCCCAATATAGGCCTCTTAGCGCTCAGAATGTCCAATTGCAGTTTCTACAGAAAGAGTGTTTCAGAATGGCTCAATCAAAAGTAAGGTTCAACTCTGTTAGTTGAATGCACAGAACAGAAAGAAGTTTCATACAATGCTTCTGTGTAGTTTATATTTGAACATATTCTTTTTTCCACTATTATCCACTTAGCGCTACGAATGTCCAGTTGTATTTTCCACAGACAGAGGGTTTCAAAACTGCTCAATCAAAAGTATGGTTTAACTCTGTTAGCTGAATGCTCAGATCAGAAAGAAGTTTCACAGAATGCTTCTGTGTAGTTTATATTTGAATATATTCCTTTTTCCACTACTACGCTCTTAGCACTCCAAATGTCCAGTTGCATTTTCAACAGAAAGAGTGTTCAGATCTGCTCAATCAAAAGTATGGTTTAACTCTGTTAGCTGAATGCACAGATCAGAAAGAAGTTTCACCGAATGATTCTGTGTAGTTTATATTTGAAGACATTACTTTTTCCACTATTACCCTCTTAGCGCTCCGAATCTCCACTTGCATTTTCTACAAAAAGAGTGTTTCATAACTGCTCAATCAAAAATATGTTTTATCTCTGTTAACTTAATTTACAGATCAGAAATAAGTTTCACAGAATGCATCTGTGTAGTTTTTATTTGAAGATATTCTTTTTCCCAATGTAGGCCTCTTAGCGCTTAGCATGTCCAATTGCAGTTTCTACAGAAAGAGTGTTTCAGAACGGCTCAATCAAAAGTAAGGTTCAACTCTGTTATTTGAATGCACAGAACAGAAAGAATTTTCACAGAATGCTACTGTGTAGTTTATATTTGAATATATTCCTTTTTCCACTATTACCCTCTTAGCGCTCCGAATGTCCACTTGCATTTTCTACAGAAACAGTGTTCAGAACTGCGCAATCAAAAGTATGGTTTAACTCTGTTAGCTTAATGAACATATCAGAAATAAGTTTAACACAATGCTTCTGTGTAGTTTTTATTTGAAGATATTATTTTTCCCAATAGAGGCCTCTTAGCGCTCAGAATGTCCAATTGCAGTTTCTACAGAAAGAGAGTTTCAGAAAGGCTCAATCAAAAGTAAGGTTCAACTCTGTTAGTTGAATGCACAGAACAGAAAGAAGTTTCATACAATGCTTCTGTGTAGTTTATATTTGAACATATTCTTTTTTCCACTATTACCCACTTAGCGCTACGAATGTCCAGTTGCATTTTCTACAGACAGAGTGTTTCAAAACTGCTCAATCAAAAGTATGGTTTACCTCTGTTAGCTGAATGCTCAGATCAGAAAAAAGTTTCACAGAATGCTTCTGTGTAGTTTATATTTGAATATATTCCTTTTTCCACTACTACTCTCTTAGCGCTCCAAATGTCCAGTTGCATTTTCTACAGAAAGAGTGTTCAGATCTGCTCAATCAAAAGTATGTTTAAACTCTGTTAGCTGAATGCACAGATCAGAAAGAAGTTTCACAGAATGATTCTGTGTAGTTTATATTTGGAGACATTCCTTTTTCCACTATTACCCTCTTAGCGCTCCGAATCTCCACTTGCATTTTCTACAGAAAGAGAGTTTCAGAACGGCTCAATCAAAACTAAGGTTCAACTCTTTTAGTTGAACAAACAGAACAGAAAGAAGTTTCACACAATTCTTCTGTGTAGTTTTTATTTGTAGACATTCTTTTTCCCAATATAGGCCTCTTAGCGCTCAGAATGTCCAATTGCAGTTTCTACAGAAAGTGTGTTTCAGAACGGCTCAATCAAAAGTAAGGTTCAACTCTGTTAGTTGAATGCACAGAACAGAAAGAAGTTTCATACAATGCTTCTGTGTAGTTTATATTTGAACATCCTTTTTTTTCCACTATTACCCACTTAGCGCTACGAATGTCCAGTTGCATTTTCTACAGACAGAGTGTTTCAAAACTGCTCAATCAAAAGTATGGTTTAACTCTGTTAGCTGAATGCTCAGATCAGAAAGAAGTTTCACAGAATGCTTCTGTGTAGTTTATATTTGAATATATTCCTTTTTCCACTACTACGCTCTTAGCGCTCCAAATGTCCAGTTGCATTTTCTACAGAAAGAGTGTTCAGATCTGCTCAATCAAAAGTATGGTTTAACTCTGTTAGCTGAATGCACAGATCAGAAAGAATTTTCACCGAATGATTCTGTGTAGTTTATATTTGAAGACATTCCTTTTTCCACTGTTACCCTCTTAGCGCTCCGAATCTCCACTTGCATTTTCTACAAAAAGAGTGTTTCATAACTGCTCAATCAAAAATATGTTTTATCTCCGTTAACTGAATTTACAGATCAGTAATAAGTTTCACAGAATGCATCTGTGTAGTTTTTATTTGAAGATATTTTTTTTCCCAATGTAGGCCTCTTAGCGCTTAGCATGTCCAATTGCAGTTTCTACAGAAAGAGTGTTTCAGAACGGCTCAATCAAAAGTAAGGTTCAAATCTGTTAGTTGAATGCACAGAACAGAAACAATTTTCACAGAATGCTACTGTGTAGTTTATATTTGAATATATTCCTTTTTCCACTATTACCCTCTTAGCGCTCCGAATGTCCACTTGCATTTTCTACAGAAAGAGTGTTCAGAACTGCGCAATCAAAAGTATGGTTTAACTCTGTTAGCTTAATGAACATATCAGAAATAAGTTTCACACAATGCTTCTGTGTAGTTTTTATTTGAAGATATTATTTTTCCCAATAGAGGCCTCTTAGCGCTCAGAATGTCCAATTGCAGTTTCTACAGAAAGAGTGTTTCAGAAAGGCTCAATCAAATGTAAGGTTCAACTCTGTTAGTTGAATGCACAGAACAGAAAGAAGTTTCATACAATGCTTCTGTGTAGTTTATATTTGAACATATTCTTTTTTCCACTTTTACCCACTTAGCGCTACGAATGTCCAGTTGCATTTTCTACAGACAGAGTGTTTCAAAACTGCTCAATCAAAAGTATGGTTTAACTCTGTTAGCTGAATGCTCAGATCAGAAAGAAGTTTCACAGAATGCTTCTGTGTAGTTTATATTTGAATATATTCCTTTTTCCACTACTACTCTCTTAGCGCTCCAAATGTCCAGTTGCATTTTCTACAGAAAGAGTGTTCAGATCTGCTCAATCAAAAGTATGGTTTAACTCTGTTAGCTGAATGCACAGATCAGAAAGAAGTTTCACAGAATGATTCTGTGTAGTTTATATTTGGAGACATTCCTTTTTCCTCTATTACCCCCTTAGCGCTCCGAATCTCCACTTGCATTTTCTACAGAAAGAGTGTTTCAGAACGGCTCAATCAAAACTAAGGTTTATCTCTTTTAGTTGAACAAACAGAACAGAAAGAAGTTTCACACAATTCTTCTGTGTAGTTTTTATTTGTAGACATTCTTTTTCCCAATATAGGCCTCTTAGCGCTCAGAATGTCCAATTGCAGTTTCTACAGAAAGAGTGTTTCAGAACGGCTCAATCAAAAGTAAGGTTCAACTCTGTTAGTTGAATGCACAGAACAGAAAGAAGTTTCATACAATGCTTCTGTGTAGTTTATATTTGAACATATTCTTTTTTCCACTATTATCCACTTAGCGCTACGAATGTCCAGTTGTATTTTCCACAGACAGAGGGTTTCAAAACTGCTCAATCAAAAGTATGGTTTAACTCTGTTAGCTGAATGCTCAGATCAGAAAGAAGTTTCACAGAATGCTTCTGTGTAGTTTATATTTGAATATATTCCTTTTTCCACTACTACGCTCTTAGCGCTCCAAATGTCCAGTTGCATTTTCAACAGAAAGAGTGTTCAGATCTGCTCAATCAAAAGTATGGTTTAACTCTGTTAGCTGAATGCACAGATCAGAAAGAAGTTTCACCGAATGATTCTGTGTAGTTTATATTTGAAGGCATTACTTTTTCCACTATTACCCTCTTAGCGCTCCGAATCTCCACTTGCATTTTCTACAAAAAGAGTGTTTCATAACTGCTCAATCAAAAATATGTTTTATCTCTGTTAACTGAATTTACAGATCAGAAATAAGTTTCACAGAATGCATCTGTGTAGTTTTTATTTGAAGATATTCTTTTTCCCAATGTAGGCCTCTTAGCGCTTAGCATGTCCAATTGCAGTTTCTACAGAAAGAGTGTTTCAGAACGGCTCAATCAAAAGTAAGGTTCAACTCTGTTAGTTGAATGCACAGAACAGAAAGAAGTTTCATACAATGCTTCTGTGTAGTTTATATTTGAACATATTCTTTTTTCCACTATTACCCACTTAGCGCTACGAATGTCCAGTTGCATTTTCTACAGACAGTGTGTTTCAAAACTGCTCAATCAAAAGTATGGTTTAACTCTGTTAGCTGAATGCTCAGATCAGAAAGAAGTTTCACAGAATGCTTCTGTGTAGTTTATATTTGAATATATTCCTTTTTCCACTACTACTCTCTTAGCGCTCCAAATGTCCAGTTGCATTTTCTACAGAAAGAGTGTTCAGATCTGCTCAATCAAAAGTATGGTTTAACTCTGTTAGCTGAATGCACAGATCAGAAAGAAGTTTCACAGAATGATTCTGTGTAGTTTAATTTGGAGACATTCCTTTTTTCCACTATTACCCTCTTAGAGCTCCGAATCTCCACTTGCATTTTCTACAGAAAGAGTGTTTCAGAACGGCTCAATCAAAACTAAGGTTCAACTCTTTTAGTTGAACAAACAGAACAGAAAGAAGTTTCACACAATTCTTCTGTGTAGTTTTTATTTGTAGACATTCTTTTTCCCAATATAGGCCTCTTAGCGCTCAGAATGTCCAATTGCAGTTTCTACAGAAAGAGTGTTTCAGAACGGCTCAATCAAAAGTAAGGTTCAACACTGTTAGTTGAATGCACAGAACAGAAAGAAGTTTCATACAATGCTTCTGTGTAGTTTATATTTGAACATATTCTTTTTTCCACTATTACCCACTTAGGGCTACGAATGTCCAGTTGCATTTTCTACAGACAGAGTGTTTAAAAACTGCTCAATCAAAAGTATGGTTTAACTCTGTTAGCTGAATGCTCAGATCAGAAAGAAGTTTCACAGAATGCTTCTGGGTAGTTTATATTTAAATATATTCCTTTTTCCACTACTACGCTCTTAGCGCTCCAAATGTCCTGTTGCATTTTCAACAGAAAGAGTGTTCAGATCTGCTCAATCAAAAGTATGGTTTAACTCTGTTAGCTGAATGCACAGATCACAAAGAAGTTTCACCGAATGATTCTGTGTAGTTTATATTTGAAGACATTCCTTTTTCCACTATTACCCTCTTAGCGCTCCGAATCTCCACTTGCATTTTCTACAAAAAGAGTGTTTCATAACTGCTCAATCAAAAATATGTTTTATCTCTGTTAACTGAATTTATAGATCAGAAATAAGTTCCACAGAATGAATCTGTGTAGTTTTTATTTGAAGATATTCTTTTTCCCAATGTAGGCCTCTTAGCGCTTAGCATGTCCAATTGCAGTTTCTACAGAAAGAGTGTTTCATAACGGCTCAATCAAAAGTAAGGTTCAACTCTGTTAGTTGAATGCACAGAACAGAAAGAATTTTCACAGAATGCTACTGTGTAGTTTATATTTGAATATATTCCTTTTTCCACTATTACCCTCTTAGCGCTCCGAATGTCCACTTGCATTTTCTACAGAAAGAGTGTTCAGAACTGCGCAATCAAAAGTATGGTTTAACTCTGTTAGCTTAATGAACATATCAGAAATAAGTTTCACACAATGCTTCTGTGTAGTTTTTATTTGAAGATATTATTTTTCCCAATAGAGGCCTCTTAGCGCTCAGAATGTCCAATTGCAGTTTCTACAGAAAGAGTGTTTCAGAAAGGCTCAATCAAAAGTAAGGTTCTACTCTGTTAGTTTAATGCACAGAACAGAAAGAAGTTTCATACAATGCTTCTGTGTAGTTTATATTTGAACATATTCTTTTTTCCACTATTACCCACTTAGCGCTACGAATGTCCAGTTGCATTTTCTACAGACAGAGTGTTTCAAAACTGCTCAATCAAAAGTATGGTTTAAATCTGTTAGCTGAATGCTCAGATCAGAAAGAAGTTTCACAGAATGCTTCTGTGTAGTTTATATTTGAATATATTCCCTTTTCCACTACTACTCTCTTAGCGCTCCAAATGTCCAGTTGCATTTTCTACAGAAAGAGTGTTCAGATCTGCTCAATCAAAAGTATGGTTTATCTCTGTTAGCTGAATGCACAGATCAGAAAGAAGTTTCACAGAATGATTCTGTGTAGTTTATATTTGGAGACATTCCTTTTTCCACTATTACCCTCTTAGCGCTCCGAATCTCCACTTGCATTTTCTACAGAAAGACTGTTACAGAACGGCTCAATCAAAACTAATGTTCAACTCTTTTAGTTGAACAAACAGAACAGAAAGAAGTTTCACACAATTCTTCTGTGTAGTTTTTATTTGTAGACATTCTTTTTCCCAATATAGGCCTCTTAGCGCTCAGAATGTCCAATTGCAGTTTCTACAGAAAGTGTGTTTCAGAACGGCTCAATCAAAAGTAAGGTTCAACTCTGTTAGTTGAATGCACAGAACAGAAAGAAGTTTCATACAATGCTTCTGTGTAGTTTATATTTGAACGTATTCTTTTTTCCACTATTACCCACTTAGCGCTACGAATGTCCAGTTGCATTTTCTACAGACAGAGTGTTTCAAAACTGCTCAATCAAAAGTATGGTTTAACTCTGTTAGCTGAATGCTCAGATCAGAAAGAAGTTTCACAGAATGCTTCTGTGTAGTTCATATTTGAATATATTCCTTTTTCCACTACTACGCTCTTAGCGCTCCAAATGTCCAGTTGCATTTTCAACAGAAAGAGTGTTCAGATCTGCTCAATCAAAAGTATGGTTTAACTCTGTTAGCTGAATGCACAGATCAGAAAGAAGTTTCACCGAATGATTCTGTGTAGTTTATATTTGAAGACATTCCTTTTTCCACTATTACCCTCTTAGCGCTCCGAATCTCCACTTGCATTTTCTACAAAAAGAGTGTTTCATAACTGCTCAATCAAAAATATGTTTTATCTCTGTTAACTGAATTTACAGATCAGAAATAAGTTTCACAGAATGCATCTGTGTAGTTTTTATTTGAAGATATTCTTTTTCCCAATGTAGGCCTCTTAGCGCTTTGTATGTCCAATTGCAGTTTGTACAGAAAGAGTGTATCAGAACGGCTCAATCAAAAGTAAGGTTCAACACTGTTAGTTGAATGCACAGAACAGAAAGAATTTTCACAGAATGCTACTGTGTAGTTTATATTTGAATATATTCCTTTTTCCATTATTACCCTCTTAGCGCTCCGAATGTCCACTTGCATTTTCTACAGAAAGAGTGTTCAGAACTGCGCAATCAAAAGTATGGTTTAACTCTGTTAGCTTAATGAACATATCAGAAATAAGTTTCACACAATGCTTCTGTGTAGTTTTTATTTGAAGATATTATTTTTCCCAATAGAGGCCTCTTAGCGCTCAGAATGTCCAATTGCAGTTTCTACAGAAAGAGTGTTTCAGAAAGGCTCAATCAAAAGTAAGGTTCAACTCTGTTAGTTGAATGCACAGAACAGAAAGGAGTTTCATACAATGCTTCTGTGTAGTTTATATTTGAACATATTCTTTTTTCCACTATTACCCACTTAGCGCTACGAATGTCCAGTTGCATTTTCTACAGACAGTGTGTTTCAAAACTACTCAATCAAAAGTATGGTATAACTCTGTTAGCTGAATGCTCAGATCAGAAGAAATTTCACAGAATGCTTCTGTGTAGTTTATATTTGAATATATTCCTTTTTCCACTACTACTCTCTTAGCGCTCCAAATGTCCAGTTGCATGTTCTACAGAAAGAGTGTTCAGATCTGCTCAATCAAAAGTATGGTTTAACTCTGTTAGCTGAATGCACAGATCAGAAAGAAGTTTCACAGAATGATTCTGTGTAGTTTAATTTGGAGACATTCCTTTTTTCCACTATTACCCTCTTAGCACTCCGAATCTCCACTTGCATTTTCTACAGAAAGAGTGTTTCAGAACGGCTCAATCAAAACTAAGGTTCAACTCTTTTAGTTGAACAAACAGAACAGAAAGAAGTTTCACACAATTCTTCTGTGTAGTTTTTATTTGTAGACATTCTTTTTCCCAATATACGCCTCTTAGCGCTCAGAATGTCCAATTGCAGTTTCTACAGAAAGAGTGTTTCAGAACGGCTCAATCAAAAGTAAGGTTCAAATCTGTTAGTTGAATGCACAGAACAGAAAGAAGTTTCATACAATGCTTCTGTGTAGTTTATATTTGAACATATTCTTTTTTCCACTATTACCCACTTAGCGCTACGAATGTCCAGTTGCATTTTCTACAGACAGAGTGTTTCAAAACTGCTCAATCAAAAGTATGGTTTAACTCTGTTAGCTGAATGCTCAGATCAGAAAGAAGTTTCACAGAAGGCTTCTGTGTAGTTTATATTTGAATATATTCCTTTTTCCACTACTACGCTCTTAGCGCTCCAAATGTCCAGTTGCATTTTCTACAGAAAGAGTGTTCAGATCTGCTCAATCAAAAGTATGGTTTAACTCTGTTAGCTGAATGCACAGATCAGAAAGAAGTTTCACCGAATGATTCTGTGTAGTTTATATTTAAAGACATTCCTTTTTCAACTATTACCCTCTTAGCGCTCCGAATCTCCACTTGCATTTTCTACAAAAAGAGTGTTTCATAACTGCTCAATCAAAAATATGTTTTATCTCTGTTAACTGAATTTACAGATCAGAAATAAGTTTCACAGAATGCATCTGTGTAGTTTTTATTTGAAGATATTCTTTTTCCCAATGTAGGCCTCTTAGCGCTTAGCATGTCCAATTGCAGTTTCTACAGAAAGAGTGTTTCAGAACGGCTCAATCAAAAGTAAGGTTCAACTCTGTTAGTTGAATGCACAGAACAGAAAGAATTTTCACAGAATGCTACTGTGTAGTTTATATTTGAATATATTCCTTTTTCCACTATTACCCTCTTAGCGCTCTGAATGTCCACTTGCATTTTCTACAGAAAGAGTGTTCAGAACTGAGCAATCAAAAGTATGGTTTAACTCTGTTAGCTTAATGAACATATCAGAAATAAGTTTCACACAATGCTTCTGTGTAGTTTTTATTTGAAGATATTATATTTCCCAATAGAGGCCTCTTAGCGCTCAGAATGTCCAATTGCAGTTTCTACAGAAAGAGTGTTTCAGAAAGGCTCAATCAAAAGTAAGGTTCAACTCTGTTAGTTGAATGCACAGAACAGAAAGAAATTTCATACAATGCTTCTGTGTAGTTTATATTTGAACATCCTTTTTTTTCCACTATTACCCACTTAGCGCTACGAATGTCCAGTTGCATTTTCTACAGACAGAGTGTTTCAAAACTGCTCAATCAAAAGTATGGTTTAACTCTGTTAGCTGAATGCTCAGATCAGAAAGAAGTTTCACAGAATGCTTCTGTGTAGTTTATATTTGAATATATTCCTTTTTCCACTACTACGCTCTTAGCGCTCCAAATGTCCAGTTGCATTTTCTACAGAAAGAGTGTTCAGATCTGCTCAATCAAAAGTATGGTTTAACTCTGTTAGCTGAATGCACAGATCAGAAAGAAGTTTCACCGAATGATTCTGTGTAGTTTATATTTGAAGACATTACTTTTTCCACTATTACCCTCTTAGCGCTCCGAATCTCCACTTGCATTTTCTACAAAAAGAGTGTTTCATAACTGCTCAATCAAAAATATGTTTTATCTCTGTTAACTGAATTTACAGATCAGAAATAAGTTTCACAGAATGCATCTGTGTAGTTTTTATTTGAAGATATTCTTTTTCCCAATGTAGGCCTCTTAGCGCTTAGCATGTCCAATTGCAGTTTCTACAGAAAGAGTGTTTCAGAACGGCTCAATCAAAAGTAAGGTTCAACTCTGTTAGTTGAATGCACAGAACAGAAAGAATTTTCACAGAATGCTACTGTGTAGTTTATATTTGAATATATTCCTTTTTCCACTATTACCCTCTTAGCGCTCCGAATGTCCACTTGCATTTTCTACAGAAACAGTGTTCAGAACTGCGCAATCAAAAGTATGGTTTAACTCTGTTAGCTTAATGAACATATCAGAAATAAGTTTAACACAATGCTTCTGTGTAGTTTTTATTTGAAGATATTATTTTTCCCAATAGAGGCCTCTTAGCGCTCAGAATGTCCAATTGCAGTTTCTACAGAAAGAGAGTTTCAGAAAGGCTCAATCAAAAGTAAGGTTCAACTCTGTTAGTTGAATGCACAGAACAGAAAGAAGTTTCATACAATGCTTCTGTGTAGTTTATATTTGAACATATTCTTTTTTCCACTATTACCCACTTAGCGCTACGAATGTCCAGTTGCATTTTCTACAGACAGAGTGTTTCAAAACTGCTCAATCAAAAGTATGGTTTACCTCTGTTAGCTGAATGCTCAGATCAGAAAAAAGTTTCACAGAATGCTTCTGTGTAGTTTATATTTGAATATATTCCTTTTTCCACTACTACTCTCTTAGCGCTCCAAATGTCCAGTTGCATTTTCTACAGAAAGAGTGTTCAGATCTGCTCAATCAAAAGTATGTTTAAACTCTGTTAGCTGAATGCACAGATCAGAAAGAAGTTTCACAGAATGATTCTGTGTAGTTTATATTTGGAGACATTCCTTTTTCCACTATTACCCTCTTAGCGCTCCGAATCTCCACTTGCATTTTCTACAGAAAGAGTGTTTCAGAACGGCTCAATCAAAACTAAGGTTCAACTCTTTTAGTTGAACAAACAGAACAGAAAGAAGTTTCACACAATTCTTCTGTGTAGTTTTTATTTGTAGACATTCTTTTTCCCAATATAGGCCTCTTAGCGCTCAGAATGTCCAATTGCAGTTTCTACAGAAAGTGTGTTTCAGAACGGCTCAATCAAAAGTAAGGTTCAACTCTGTTAGTTGAATGCACAGAACAGAAAGAAGTTTCATACAATGCTTCTGTGTAGTTTATATTTGAACATATTCTTTTTTCCACTATTACCCACTTAGCGCTTCGAATGTCCAGTTGCATTTTCTACAGACAGAGTGTTTCAAAACTGCTCAATCAAAAGTATGGTTTAACTCTGTTAGCTGAATGCTCAGATCAGAAAGAAGTTTCACAGAATGCTTCTGTGTAGTTTATATTTTAATATATTCCTTTTTCCACTACTACGCTCTTAGCGCTCCAAATGTCCAGTTGCATTTTCAACAGAAAGAGTGTTCAGATCTGCTCAATCAAAAGTATGGTTTAACTCTGTTAGCTGAATGCACAGATCAGAAAGAAGTTTCACCGAATGATTCTGTGTAGTTTATATTTAAAGACATTCCTTTTTCAACTATTACCCTCTTAGCGCTCCGAATCTCCACTTGCATTTTCTACAAAAAGAGTGTTTCATAACTGCTCAATCAAAAATATGTTTTATCTCTGTTAACTGAATTTACAGATCAGAAATAAGTTTCACAGAATGCATCTGTGTAGTTTTTATTTGAAGATATTCTTTTTCCCAATGTAGGCCTCTTAGCGCTTAGCATGTTCAATTGCAGTTTCTACAGAAAGAGTGTTTCAGAACGGCTCAATCAAAAGTAAGGTTCAACTCTGTTAGTTGAATGCACAGAACAGAAAGAATTTTCACAGAATGCTACTGTGTAGTTTATATTTGAATATATTCCTTTTTCCACTATTACCCTCTTAGCGCTCTGAATGTCCACTTGCATTTTCTACAGAAAGAGTGTTCAGAACTGAGCAATCAAAAGTATGGTTTAACTCTGTTAGCTTAATGAACATATCAGAAATAAGTTTCACACAATGCTTCTGTGTAGTTTTTATTTGAAGATATTATATTTCCCAATAGAGGCCTCTTAGCGCTCAGAATGTCCAATTGCAGTTTCTACAGAAAGAGTGTTTCAGAAAGGCTCAATCAAAAGTAAGGTTCAACTCTGTTAGTTGAATGCACAGAACAGAAAGAAATTTCATACAATGCTTCTGTGTAGTTTATATTTGAACATCCTTTTTTTTCCACTATTACCCACTTAGCGCTACGAATGTCCAGTTGCATTTTCTACAGACAGAGTGTTTCAAAACTGCTCAATCAAAAGTATGGTTTAACTCTGTTAGCTGAATGCTCAGATCAGAAAGAAGTTTCACAGAATGCTTCTGTGTAGTTTATATTTGAATATATTCCTTTTTCCACTACTACGCTCTTAGCGCTCCAAATGTCCAGTTGCATTTTCTACAGAAAGAGTGTTCAGATCTGCTCAATCAAAAGTATGGTTTAACTCTGTTAGCTGAATGCACAGATCAGAAAGAAGTTTCACCGAATGATTCTGTGTAGTTTATATTTGAAGACATTCCTTTTTCCACTGTTACCCTCTTAGCGCTCCGAATCTCCACTTGCATTTTCTACAAAAAGAGTGTTTCATAACTGCTCAATCAAAAATATGTTTTATCTCCGTTAACTGAATTTACAGATCAGTAATAAGTTTCACAGAATGCATCTGTGTAGTTTTTATTTGAAGATATTTTTTTTCCCAATGTAGGCCTCTTAGCGCTTAGCATGTCCAATTGCAGTTTCTACAGAAAGAGTGTTTCAGAACGGCTCAATCAAAAGTAAGGTTCAAATCTGTTAGTTGAATGCACAGAACAGAAACAATTTTCACAGAATGCTACTGTGTAGTTTATATTTGAATATATTCCTTTTTCCACTATTACCCTCTTAGCGCTCCGAATGTCCACTTGCATTTTCTACAGAAAGAGTGTTCAGAACTGCGCAATCAAAAGTATGGTTTAACTCTGTTAGCTTAATGAACATATCAGAAATAAGTTTCACACAATGCTTCTGTGTAGTTTTTATTTGAAGATATTATTTTTCCCAATAGAGGCCTCTTAGCGCTCAGAATGTCCAATTGCAGTTTCTACAGAAAGAGTGTTTCAGAAAGGCTCAATCAAATGTAAGGTTCAACTCTGTTAGTTGAATGCACAGAACAGAAAGAAGTTTCATACAATGCTTCTGTGTAGTTTATATTTGAACATATTCTTTTTTCCACTATTACCCACTTAGCGCTACGAATGTCCAGTTGCATTTTCTACAGACAGAGTGTTTCAAAACTGCTCAATCAAAAGTATGGTTTAACTCTGTTAGCTGAATGCTCAGATCAGAAAGAAGTTTCACAGAATGCTTCTGTGTAGTTTATATTTGAATATATTCCTTTTTCCACTACTACTCTCTTAGCGCTCCAAATGTCCAGTTGCATTTTCTACAGAAAGAGTGTTCAGATCTGCTCAATCAAAAGTATGGTTTAACTCTGTTAGCTGAATGCACAGATCAGAAAGAAGTTTCACAGAATGATTCTGTGTAGTTTATATTTGGAGACATTCCTTTTTCCTCTATTACCCCCTTAGCGCTCCGAATCTCCACTTGCATTTTCTACAGAAAGAGTGTTTCAGAACGGCTCAATCAAAACTAAGGTTCATCTCTTTTAGTTGAACAAACAGAACAGAAAGAAGTTTCACACAATTCTTCTGTGTAGTTTTTATTTGTAGACATTCTTTTTCCCAATATAGGCCTCTTAGCGCTCAGAATGTCCAATTGCAGTTTCTACAGAAAGAGTGTTTCAGAATGGCTCAATCAAAAGTAAGGTTCAACTCTGTTAGTTGAATGCACAGAACAGAAAGAAGTTTCATACAATGCTTCTGTGTAGTTTATATTTGAACATATTCTTTTTTCCACTATTATCCACTTAGCGCTACGAATGTCCAGTTGTATTTTCCACAGACAGAGGGTTTCAAAACTGCTCAATCAAAAGTATGGTTTAACTCTGTTAGCTGAATGCTCAGATCAGAAAGAAGTTTCACAGAATGCTTCTGTGTAGTTTATATTTGAATATATTCCTTTTTCCACTACTACGCTCTTAGCGCTCCAAATGTCCAGTTGCATTTTCAACAGAAAGAGTGTTCAGATCTGCTCAATCAAAAGTATGGTTTAACTCTGTTAGCTGAATGCACAGATCAGAAAGAAGTTTCACCGAATGATTCTGTGTAGTTTATATTTGAAGACATTACTTTTTCCACTATTACCCTCTTAGCGCTCCGAATCTCCACTTGCATTTTCTACAAAAAGAGTGTTTCATAACTGCTCAATCAAAAATATGTTTTATCTCTGTTAACTGAATTTACAGATCAGAAATAAGTTTCACAGAATGCATCTGTGTAGTTTTTATTTGAAGATATTCTTTTTCCCAATGTAGGCCTCTTAGCGCTTAGCATGTCCAATTGCAGTTTCTACAGAAAGAGTGTTTCAGAACGGCTCAATCAAAAGTAAGGTTCAACTCTGTTAGTTGAATGCACAGAACAGAAAGAATTTTCACAGAATGCTACTGTGTAGTTTATATTTGAATATATTCCTTTTTCCACTATTACCCTCTTAGCGCTCCGAATGTCCACTTGCATTTTCTACAGAAACAGTGTTCAGAACTGCGCAATCAAAAGTATGGTTTAACTCTGTTAGCTTAATGAACATATCAGAAATAAGTTTAACACAATGCTTCTGTGTAGTTTTTATTTGAAGATATTATTTTTCCCAATAGAGGCCTCTTAGCGCTCAGAATGTCCAATTGCAGTTTCTACAGAAAGAGAGTTTCAGAAAGGCTCAATCAAAAGTAAGGTTCAACTCTGTTAGTTGAATGCACAGAACAGAAAGAAGTTTCATACAATGCTTCTGTGTAGTTTATATTTGAACATATTCTTTTTTCCACTATTACCCACTTAGCGCTACGAATGTCCAGTTGCATTTTCTACAGACAGAGTGTTTCAAAACTGCTCAATCAAAAGTATGGTTTACCTCTGTTAGCTGAATGCTCAGATCAGAAAAAAGTTTCACAGAATGCTTCTGTGTAGTTTATATTTGAATATATTCCTTTTTCCACTACTACTCTCTTAGCGCTCCAAATGTCCAGTTGCATTTTCTACAGAAAGAGTGTTCAGATCTGCTCAATCAAAAGTATGTTTAAACTCTGTTAGCTGAATGCACAGATCAGAAAGAAGTTTCACAGAATGATTCTGTGTAGTTTATATTTGGAGACATTCCTTTTTCCACTATTACCCTCTTAGCGCTCCGAATCTCCACTTGCATTTTCTACAGAAAGAGTGTTTCAGAACGGCTCAATCAAAACTAAGGTTCAACTCTTTTAGTTGAACAAACAGAACAGAAAGAAGTTTCACACAATTCTTCTGTGTAGTTTTTATTTGTAGACATTCTTTTTCCCAATATAGGCCTCTTAGCGCTCAGAATGTCCAATTGCAGTTTCTACAGAAAGTGTGTTTCAGAACGGCTCAATCAAAAGTAAGGTTCAACTCTGTTAGTTGAATGCACAGAACAGAAAGAAGTTTCATACAATGCTTCTGTGTAGTTTATATTTGAACATATTCTTTTTTCCACTATTACCCACTTAGCGCTTCGAATGTCCAGTTGCATTTTCTACAGACAGAGTGTTTCAAAACTGCTCAATCAAAAGTATGGTTTAACTCTGTTAGCTGAATGCTCAGATCAGAAAGAAGTTTCACAGAATGCTTCTGTGTAGTTTATATTTTAATATATTCCTTTTTCCACTACTACGCTCTTAGCGCTCCAAATGTCCAGTTGCATTTTCAACAGAAAGAGTGTTCAGATCTGCTCAATCAAAAGTATGGTTTAACTCTGTTAGCTGAATGCACAGATCAGAAAGAAGTTTCACCGAATGATTCTGTGTAGTTTATATTTGAAGACATTCCTTTTTCCACTATTACCCTCTTAGCGCTCCGAATCTCCACTTGCATTTTCTACAAAAAGAGTGTTTCATAACTGCTCAATCAAAAATATGTTTTATCTCTGTTAACTGAATTTACAGATCAGAAATAAGTTTCACAGAATGCATCTGTGTAGTTTTTATTTGAAGATATTCTTTTTCCCAATGTAGGCCTCTTAGCGCTTAGCATGTCCAATTGCAGTTTCTACAGAAAGAGTGTTTCAGAACGGCTCAATCAAAAGTAAGGTTCAACTCTGTTAGTTGAATGCACAGAACAGAAAGAATTTTCACAGAATGCTACTGTGTAGTTTATATTTGAATATATTCCTTTTTCCACTATTACCCTCTTAGCGCTCCGAATGTCCACTTGCATTTTCTACAGAAAGAGTGTTCAGAACTGCGCAATCAAAAGTATGGTTTAAATCTGTTAGCTTAATGAACATATCAGAAATAAGTTTCACACAATGCTTCTGTGTAGTTTTTATTTGAAGATATTATTTTTCCCAATAGAGGCCTCTTAGCGCTCAGAATGTCCAATTGCAGTTTCTACAGAAAGAGTGTTTCAGAAAGGCTCAATCAAATGTAAGGTTCAACTCTGTTAGTTGAATGCACAGAACAGAAAGAAGTTTCATACAATGCTTCTGTGTAGTTTATATTTGAACATATTCTTTTTTCCACTAGTACCCACTTAGCGCTACGAATGTCCAGTTGCATTTTCTACAGACAGAGTGTTTCAAAACTGCTCAATCAAAAGTATGGTTTAACTCTGTTAGCTGAATGCTCAGATCAGAAAGAAGTTTCACAGAATGCTTCTGTGTAGTTTATATTTGAATATATTCCTTTTTCCACTACTACTCTCTTAGCGCTCCAAATGTCCAGTTGCATTTTCTACAGAAAGAGTGTTCAGATCTGCTCAATCAAAAGTATGGTTTAACTCTGTTAGCTGAATGCACATATCAGAAAGAAGTTTCACAGAATGATTCTGTGTAGTTTATATTTGGAGACATTCCTTTTTCCTCTATTACCCCCTTAGCGCTCCGAATCTCCACTTGCATTTTCTACAGAAAGAGTGTTTCAGAACGGCTCAATCAAAACTAAGGTTCATCTCTTTTAGTTGAACAAACAGAACAGAAAGAAGTTTCACACAATTCTTCTGTGTAGTTTTTATTTGTAGACATTCTTTTTCCCAATATAGGCCTCTTAGCGCTCAGAATGTCCAATTGCAGTTTCTACGGAAAGAGTGTTTCAGAATGGCTCAATCAAAAGTAAGGTTCAACTCTGTTAGTTGAATGCACAGAACAGAAAGAAGTTTCATACAATGCTTCTGTGTAGTTTATATTTGAACATATTCTTTTTTCCACTATTATCCACTTAGCGCTACGAATGTCCAGTTGTATTTTCCACAGACAGAGGGTTTCAAAACTGCTCAATCAAAAGTATGGTTTAACTCTGTTAGCTGAATGCTCAGATCAGAAAGAAGTTTCACAGAATGCTTCTGTGTAGTTTATATTTGAATATATTCCTTTTTCCACTACTACGCTCTTAGCGCTCCAAATGTCCAGTTGCATTTTCAACAGAAAGAGTGTTCAGATCTGCTCAATCAAAAGTATGGTTTAACTCTGTTAGCTGAATGCACAGATCAGAAAGAAGTTTCACCGAATGATTCTGTGTAGTTTATATTTGAAGACATTACTTTTTCCACTATTACCCTCTTAGCGCTCCGAATCTCCACTTGCATTTTCTACAAAAAGAGTGTTTCATAACTGCTCAATCAAAAATATGTTTTATCTCTGTTAACTGAATTTACAGATCAGAAATAAGTTTCACAGAATGCATCTGTGTAGTTTTTATTTGAAGATATTCTTTTTCCCAATGTAGGCCTCTTAGCGCTTAGCATGTCCAATTGCAGTTTCTACAGAAAGAGTGTTTCAGAACGGCTCAATCAAAAGTAAGGTTCAACTCTGTTAGTTGAATGCACAGAACAGAAAGAATTTTCACAGAATGCTACTGTGTAGTTTATATTTGAATATATTCCTTTTTCCACTATTACCCTCTTAGCGCTCCGAATGTCCACTTGCATTTTCTACAGAAACAGTGTTCAGAACTGCGCAATCAAAAGTATGGTTTAACTCTGTTAGCTTAATGAACATATCAGAAATAAGTTTAACACAATGCTTCTGTGTAGTTTTTATTTGAAGATATTATTTTTCCCAATAGAGGCCTCTTAGCGCTCAGAATGTCCAATTGCAGTTTCTACAGAAAGAGAGTTTCAGAAAGGCTCAATCAAAGTAAGGTTCAACTCTGTTAGTTGAATGCACAGAACAGAAAGAAGTTTCATACAATGCTTCTGTGTAGTTTATATTTGAACATATTCTTTTTTCCACTATTACCCACTTAGCGCTACGAATGTCCAGTTGCATTTTCTACAGACAGAGTGTTTCAAAACTGCTCAATCAAAAGTATGGTTTACCTCTGTTAGCTGAATGCTCAGATCAGAAAAAAGTTTCACAGAATGCTTCTGTGTAGTTTATATTTGAATATATTCCTTTTTCCACTACTACTCTCTTAGCGCTCCAAATGTCCAGTTGCATTTTCTACAGAAAGAGTGTTCAGATCTGCTCAATCAAAAGTATGTTTAAACTCTGTTAGCTGAATGCACAGATCAGAAAGAAGTTTCACAGAATGATTCTGTGTAGTTTATATTTGGAGACATTCCTTTTTCCACTATTACCCTCTTAGCGCTCCGAATCTCCACTTGCATTTTCTACAGAAAGAGTGTTTCAGAACGGCTCAATCAAAACTAAGGTTCAACTCTTTTAGTTGAACAAACAGAACAGAAAGAAGTTTCACACAATTCTTCTGTGTAGTTTTTATTTGTAGACATTCTTTTTCCCAATATAGGCCTCTTAGCGCTCAGAATGTCCAATTGCAGTTTCTACAGAAAGTGTGTTTCAGAACGGCTCAATCAAAAGTAAGGTTCAACTCTGTTAGTTGAATGCACAGAACAGAAAGAAGTTTCATACAATGCTTCTGTGTAGTTTATATTTGAACATATTCTTTTTTCCACTATTACCCACTTAGCGCTTCGAATGTCCAGTTGCATTTTCTACAGACAGAGTGTTTCAAAACTGCTCAATCAAAAGTATGGTTTAACTCTGTTAGCTGAATGCTCAGATCAGAAAGAAGTTTCACAGAATGCTTCTGTGTAGTTTATATTTTAATATATTCCTTTTTCCACTACTACGCTCTTAGCGCTCCAAATGTCCAGTTGCATTTTCAACAGAAAGAGTGTTCAGATCTGCTCAATCAAAAGTATGGTTTAACTCTGTTAGCTGAATGCACAGATCAGAAAGAAGTTTCACCGAATGATTCTGTGTAGTTTATATTTGAAGACATTCCTTTTTCCACTATTACCTTCTTAGCGCTCCGAATCTCCACTTGCATTTTCTACAAAAAGAGTGTTTCATAACTGCTCAATCAAAAATATGTTTTATCTCTGTTAACTGAATTTACAGATCAGAAATAAGTTTCACAGAATGCATCTGTGTAGTTTTTATTTGAAGATATTCTTTTTCCCAATGTAGGCCTCTTAGCGCTTAGCATGTCCAATTGCAGTTTCTACAGAAAGAGTGTTTCAGAACGGCTCAATCAAAAGTAAGGTTCAACTCTGTTAGTTGAATGCACAGAACAGAAAGAATTTTCACAGAATGCTACTGTGTAGTTTATATTTGAATATATTCCTTTTTCCACTATTACCCTCTTAGCGCTCCGAATGTCCACTTGCATTTTCTACAGAAAGAGTGTTCAGAACTGCGCAATCAAAAGTATGGTTTAAATCTGTTAGCTTAATGAACATATCAGAAATAAGTTTCACACAATGCTTCTGTGTAGTTTTTATTTGAAGATATTATTTTTCCCAATATAGGCCTCTTCGCGCTCAGAATGTCCAATTGCAGTTTCTACAGAAAGAGTGTTTCAGAAAGGCTCAATCAAAAGTAAGGTTCAACTCTGTTAGTTGAATGCACAGAACAGAAAGAAGTTTCATACAATGCTTCTGTGTAGTTTATATTTGAACATATTCTTTTTTCCACTATTACCCACTTAGCGCTACGAATGTCCAGTTGCATTTTCTACAGACAGTGTGTTTCAAAACTGCTCAATCAAAAGTATGGTTTAACTCTGTTAGCTGAATGCTCAGATCAGAAAGAAGTTTCACAGAATGCTTCTGTGTAGTTTATATTTGAATATATTCCTTTTTCCACTACTACTCTCTTAGCGCTCCAAATGTCCAGTTGCATTTTCTACAGAAAGAGTGTTCAGATCTGCTCAATCAAAAGTATGGTTTAACTCTGTTAGCTGAATGCACAGATCAGAAAGAAGTTTCACAGAATGATTCTGTGTAGTTTAATTTGGAGACATTCCTTTTTTCCACTATTACCCTCTTAGAGCTCCGAATCTCCACTTGCATTTTCTACAGAAAGAGTGTTTCAGAACGGCTCAATGAAAACTAAGGTTCAACTCTTTTAGTTGAACAAACAGAACAGAAAGAAGTTTCACACAATTCTTCTGTGTAGTTTTTATTTGTAGACATTCTTTTTCCCAATATAGGCCTCTTAGCGCTCAGAATGTCCAATTGCAGTTTCTACAGAAAGAGTGTTTCAGAACGGCTCAATCAAAAGTAAGGTTCAACTCTGTTAGTTGAATGCACAGAACAGAAAGAAGTTTCATACAATGCTTCTGTGTAGTTTATATTTGAACATATTCTTTTTTCCACTATTACCCACTTAGCGCTACGAATGTCCAGTTGCATTTTCTACAGACACAGTGTTTAAAAACTGCTCAATCAAAAGTATGGTTTAACTCTGTTAGCTGAATGCTCAGATCAGAAAGAAGTTTCACAGAATGCTTCTGGGTAGTTTATATTTGAATATATTCCTTTTTCCACTACTACGCTCTTAGCGCTCCAAATGTCCAGTTGCATTTTCAACAGAAAGAGTGTTCAGATCTGCTCAATCAAAAGTATGGTTTAACTCTGTTAGCTGAATGCACAGATCAGAAAGAAGTTTCACCGAATGATTCTGTGTAGTTTATATTTGAAGACATTCCTTTTTCCACTATTACCCTCTTAGCGCTCCGAATCTCCACTTGCATTTTCTACAAAAAGAGTGTTTCATAACTGCTCAATCAAAAATATGTTTTATCTCTGTTAACTGAATTTACAGATCAGAAATAAGTTCCACAGAATGCATCTGTGTAGTTTTTATTTGAAGATATTCTTTTTCCCAATGTAGGCCTCTTAGCGCTTAGCATGTCCAATTGCAGTTTCTACAGAAAGAGTGTTTCATAACGGCTCAATCAAAAGTAAGGTTCAACTCTGTTAGTTGAATGCACAGAACAGAAAGAATTTTCACAGAATGCTACTGTGTAGTTTATATTTGAATATATTCCTTTTTCCACTATTACCCTCTTAGCGCTCCGAATGTCCACTTGCATTTTCTACAGAAAGAGTGTTCAGAACTGCGCAATCAAAAGTATGGTTTAACTCTGTTAGCTTAATGAACATATCAGAAATAAGTTTCACACAATGCTTCTGTGTAGTTTTTATTTGAAGATATTATTTTTCCCAATAGAGGCCTCTTAGCGCTCAGAATGTCCAATTGCAGTTTCTACAGAAAGAGTGTTTCAGAAAGGCTCAATCAAAAGTAAGGTTCTACTCTGTTAGTTGAATGCACAGAACAGAAAGAAGTTTCATACAATGCTTCTGTGTAGTTTATATTTAAACATATTCTTTTTTCCACTATTACCCACTTAGCGCTACGAATGTCCAGTTGCATTTTCTACAGACAGAGTGTTTCAAAACTGCTCAATCAAAAGTATGGTTTAACTCTGTTAGCTGAATGCTCAGATCAGAAAGAAGTTTCACAGAATACTTCTGTGTAGTTTATATTTGAATATATTCCTTTTTCCACTACTACTCTCTTAGCGCTCCAAATGTCCAGTTGCATTTTCTACAGAAAGAGTGTTCAGATCTGCTCAATCAAAAGTATGGTTTAACTCTGTTAGCTGAATGCACAGATCAGAAAGAAGTTTCACAGAATGATTCTGTGTAGTTTATATTTGGAGACATTCCTTTTTCCTCTATTACCCCCTTAGCGCTCCGAATCTCCACTTGCATTTTCTACAGAAAGAGTGTTTCAGAACGGCTCAATCAAAACTAAGGTTCAACACTTTTAGTTGAACAAACAGAACAGAAAGAAGTTTCACACAATTCTTCTGTGTAGTTTTTATTTGTAGACATTCTTTTTCCCAATATAGGCCTCTTAGCGCTCAGAATGTCCAATTGCAGTTTCTACAGAAAGAGTGTTTCAGAATGGCTCAATCAAAAGTAAGGTTCAACTCTGTTAGTTGATTGCACAGAACAGAAAGAAGTTTCATACAATGCTTCTGTGTAGTTTATATTTGAACATATTCTTTTTTCCACTATTACCCACTTAGCGCTACGAATGTCCAGTTGTATTTTCTACAGACAGAGTGTTTCAAAACTGCTCAATCAAAAGTATGGTTTAACTCTGTTAGCTGAATGCTCAGATCAGAAAGAAGTTTCACAGAATGCTTCTGTGTAGTTTATATTTGAATATATTCCTTTTTCCACTACTACGCTCTTAGCGCTCCAAATGTCCAGTTGCATTTTCAACAGAAAGAGTGTTCAGATCTGCTCAATCAAAAGTATGGTTTAACTCTGTTAGCTGAATGCACAGATCAGAAAGATGTTTCACCGAATGATTCTGTGTAGTTTATATTTGAAGACATTCCTTTTTCCACTATTACCCTCTTAGCGCTCCGAATCTCCACTTGCATTTTCTACAAAAAGAGTGTTTCATAACTGCTCAATCAAAAATATGTTTTATCTATGTTAACTGAATTTACAGATCAGAAATAAGTTTCACAGAATGCATCTGTGTAGTTTTTATATGAAGATATTCTTTTTCCCAATGTAGGCCTCTTAGCGCTTAGCATGTCCAATTGCAGTTTCTACAGAAAGAGTGTTTCAGAACGGCTCAATCAAAAGTAAGGTTCAACTCTGTTAGTTGAATGCACAGAACAGAAAGAATTTTCACAGAATGCTACTGTGTAGTTTATATTTGAATATATTCCTTTTTCCATTATTACCCTCTTAGCGCTCCGAATGTACACTTGCATTTTCTACAGAAAGAGTGTTCAGAACTGCGCAATCAAAAGTGTGGTTTAACTCTGTTAGCTTAATGAACATATCAGAAATAAGTTTCACACAATGCTTCTGTGTAGTTTTTATTTGAAGATATTATTTTTCCCAATAGAGGCCTCTTAGCGCTCAGAATGTCCAATTGCAGTTTCTACAGAAAGAGTGTTTCAGAAAGGCTCAATCAAAAGTAAGGTTCAACTCTGTTAGTTGAATGCACAGAACAGAAAGAAGTTTCATACAATGCTTCTGTGTAGTTTATATTTGAACATATTCTTTTTTCCACTATTACCCACTTAGCGCTACGAATGTCCAGTTGCATTTTCTACAGACAGAGTGTTTCAAAACTGCTCAATCAAAAGTATGGTTTAAATCTGTTAGCTGAATGCTCAGATCAGAAAGAAGTTTCACAGAATGCTTCTGTGTAGTTTATATTTGAATATATTCCCTTTTCCACTACTACTCTCTTAGCGCTCCAAATGTCCAGTTGCATTTTCTACAGAAAGAGTGTTCAGATCTGCTCAATCAAAAGTATGGTTTATCTCTGTTAGCTGAATGCACAGATCAGAAAGAAGTTTCACAGAATGATTCTGTGTAGTTTATATTTGGAGACATTCATTTTTCCACTATTACCCTCTTAGCGCTCCGAATCTCCACTTGCATTTTCTACAGAAAGACTGTTACAGAACGGCTCAATCAAAACTAATGTTCAACTCTTTTAGTTGAACAAACAGAACAGAAAGAAGTTTCACACAATTCTTCTGTGTAGTTTTTATTTGTAGACATTCTTTTTCCCAATATAGGCCTCTTAGCGCTCAGAATGTCCAATTGCAGTTTCTACAGAAAGTGTGTTTCAGAACGGCTCAATCAAAAGTAAGGTTCAACTCTGTTAGTTGAATGCACAGAACAGAAAGAAGTTTCATACAATTCTTCTGTGTAGTTTATATTTGAACGTATTCTTTTTTCCACTATTACCCACTTAGCGCTACGAATGTCCAGTTGCATTTTCTACAGACAGAGTGTTTCAAAACTGCTCAATCAAAAGTATGGTTTAACTCTGTTAGCTGAATGCTCAGATCAGAAAGAAGTTTCACAGAATGCTTCTGTGTAGTTCATATTTGAATATATTCCTTTTTCCACTACTACGCTCTTAGCGCTCCAAATGTCCAGTTGCATTTTCAACAGAAAGAGTGTTCAGATCTGCTCAATCAAAAGTATGGTTTAACTCTGTTAGCTGAATGCACAGATCAGAAAGAAGTTTCACCGAATGATTCTGTGTAGTTTATATTTGAAGACATTCCTTTTTCCACTATTACCCTCTTAGCGCTCCGAATCTCCACTTGCATTTTCTACAAAAAGAGTGTTTCATAACTGCTCAATCAAAAATATGTTTTATCTCTGTTAACTGAATTTACAGATCAGAAATAAGTTTCACAGAATGCATCTGTGTAGTTTTTATTTGAAGATATTCTTTTTCCCAATGTAGGCCTCTTAGCGCTTTGTATGTCCATTGCAGTTTGTACAGAAAGAGTGTATCAGAACGGCTCAATCAAAAGTAAGGTTCAACTCTGTTAGTTGAATGCACAGAACAGAAAGAATTTTCACAGAATGCTACTGTGTAGTTTATATTTGAATATATTCCTTTTTCCATTATTACCCTCTTAGCGCTCCGAATGTCCACTTGCATTTTCTACAGAAAGAGTGTTCAGAACTGCGCAATCAAAAGTATGGTTTAAGTCTGTTAGCTTAATGAACATATCAGAAATAAGTTTCACACAATGCTTCTGTGTAGTTTTTATTTGAAGATATTAATTTTCCCAATAGAGGCCTCTTAGCGCTCAGAATGTCCAATTGCAGTTTCTACAGAAAGAGTGTTTCAGAAAGGCTCAATCAAAACTAAGGTTCAACTCTGTTAGTTGAATGCACAGAACAGAAAGAAGTTTCATACAATGCTTCTGTGTAGTTTATATTTGAACATATTCTTTTTTCCACTATTACCAACTTAGCGCTACGAATGTCCAGTTGCATTTTCTACAGACAGAGTGTTTCAAAACTGCTCAATCAAAAGTATGGTTTAACTCTGTTAGCTGAATGCTCAGATCAGAAAGAAGTTTCACAGAATGCTTCTGTGTAGTTTATATTTGAATATATTCCCTTTTCCACTAATACCCTCTTAGCGCTCCAAATGTCCAGTTGCATTTTCTACAGAAAGAGTGTTCAGATCTGCTCAATCAAAAGTATGGTTTAACTCTGTTAGCTAAATGCACAGATCGGAAACAAGTTTCACAGAATGATTCTGTGTAGTTTATATTTGGAGACATTCCTTTTTCCACTATTACCCTCTTAGCGCTCTGAATCTCCACTTGCATTTTCTACAGAAAGACTGTTACAGAACGGCTCAATCAAAACTAAGGTTCAACTCTTTTAGTTGAACAACCAGAACAGAAAGAAGTTTCACACAATTCTTCTGTGTAGTTTTTATTTGTAGACATTCTTTTTCTGAGGCCTCTTAGCGCTCAGAATGTCCAATTGCAGTTTCTACAGAAAGTGTGTTTCAGAACGGCTCAATCAAAAGTAAGGTTCAACTCTGTTAGTTGAATGCACAGAACAGAAAGAAGTTTCATACAATGCTTCTGTGTAGTTTATATTTGAACTTATTCTTTTTTCCACTATTACCCACTTAGCGCTACGAATGTCCAGTTGCATTTTCTACAGACAGAGTGTTTCAAAACTGCTCAATCAAAAGTATGGTTTAACTCTGTTAGCTGAATGCTCAGATCAGAAAGAAGTTTCACAGAATGCTTCTGTGTAGTTTATATTTGAATATATTCCTTTTTCCACTACTACGCTCTTAGCGCTCCAAATGTCCAGTTGCATTTTCAACAGAAAGAGTGTTCAGATCTGCTCAATCAAAAGTATGGTTTAACTCTGTTAGCTGAATGCACAGATCAGAAAGAAGTTTCACCGAATGATTCTGTGTAGTTTATATTTGGAGACATTCCTTTTTCCACTATTACCCTCTTAGCGCTCCGAATCTCCACTTGCATTTTCTACAAAAAGAGTGTTTCATAACTGCTCAATCAAAAATATGTTTTATCTCTGTTAACTGAATTTACAGATCAGAAATAACTTTCACAGAATGCATCTGTGTAGTTTTTATTTGAAGATATTCTTTTTCCCAATGTAGGCCTCTTAGCGCTTAGCATGTCCAATTGCAGTTCCTACAGAAAGAGTGTTTCAGAATGGCTCAATCAAAAGTAAGGTTCAACTCTGTTAGTTGAATGCACAGAACAGAAAGAATTTTCACAGAATGCTACTGTGTAGTTTATATTTGAATATATTCCTTTTTCCATTATTACCCTCTTAGCGCTCCGAATGTCCACTTGCATTTTCTACAGAAAGAGTGTTCAGAACTGCGCAATCAAAAGTATGGTTTAACTCTGTTAGCTTAATGAACATATCAGAAATAAGTTTCACACAATGCTTCTGTGTAGTTTTTATTTGAAGATATTATTTTTCCCAATAGAGGCCTCTTAGCGCTCAGAATGTCCAATTGCAGTTTCTACAGAAAGAGTGTTTCAGAAAGGCTCAATCAAAACTAAGGTTCAACTCCGTTAGTTGAATGCACAGAACAGAAAGAAGTTTCATACAATGCTTCTGTGTAGTTTATATTTGAACATATTCTTTTTTCCACTATTACCCACTTAGCGCTACGAATGTCCAGTTGCATTTTCTACAGACAGAGTGTTTCAAAACTGCTCAATCAAAAGTATGGTTTAACTCTGTTAGCTGAATGCTCAGATCAGAAAGAAGTTTCACAGAATGCTTCTGTGTAGTTTATATTTGAATATATTCCTGTTTCCACTACTACTCTCTTAGCGCTCCAAATGTCCAGTTGCATTTTCTACAGAAAGAGTGTTCAGATCTGCTCAATCAAAAGTATGGTTTAACTCTGTTAGCTGAATGCACAGATCGGAAACAAGTTTCACAGAATGATTCTGTGTAGTTTATATTTGGAGACATTCCTTTTTCCACTATTACCCTCTTAGCGCTCCGAATCTCCACTTGCATTTTCTACAGAAAGACTGTTACAGAACGGCTCAATCAAAACTAAGGTTCAACTCTTTTAGTTGAACAAACCGAACAGAAAAAAGTTTCACACAATTCTTCTGTGTAGTTTTTATTTGTAGACATTCTTTTTCCCAATATAGGCCTCTTAGCGCTCAGAATGTCCAATTGCAGTTTCTACAGAAAGTGTGTTTCAGAACGGCTCAATCAAAAGTAAGGTTCAACTCTGTTAGTTGAATGCACAGAACAGAAAGAAGTTTCATACAATGCTTCTGTGTAGTTTATATTTGAACTTATTCTTTTTTCCACTATTACCCACTTAGCGCTACGAATGTCCAGTTGCATTTTCTACAGACAGAGTGTTTCAAAACTGCTCAATCAAAAGTATGTTTTAACTCTGTTAGCTGAATGCTTAGATCAGAAAGAAGTTTCACAGAATGCTTCTGTGTAGTTTATATTTGAATATATTCCTTTTTCCACTACTACGCTCTTAGCGCTCCAAATGTCCAGTTGCATTTTCAACAGAAAGAGTGTTCAGATCTGCTCAATCAAAAGTATGGTTTAACTCTGTTAGCTGAATGCACAGATCAGAAAGAAGTTTCACCGAATGATTCTGTGTAGTTTATATTTGAAGACATTCCTTTTTCCACTATTACCCTCTTAGCGCTCCGAATCTCCACTTGCATTTTCTACAAAAAGAGTGTTTCATAACTGCTCAATCAAAAATATGTTTTATCTCTGTTAACTGAATTTACAGATCAGAAATAAGTTCCACAGAATGCATCTGTGTAGTTTTTATTTGAAGATATTCTTTTCCCAATGTAGGCCTCTTAGCGCTTAGCATGTCCAATTGCAGTTTGTACAGAAAGAGTGTTTGAGAACGGCTCAATCAAAAGTAAGGTTCAACTCTGTTAGTTGAATGCACAGAAGAGAAAGAATTTTCACAGAATGCTACTGTGTAGTTTATATTTGAATATATTCCTTTTTCCATTATTACCCTCTTAGCGCTCCGAATGTCCACTTGCATTTTCTACAGAAAGAGTGTTCAGAACTGCGCAATCAAAAGTATGGTTTAACTCTGTTAGCTGAATGCTCAGATCAGAAAGAAGTTTCACAGAATGCTTCTGTGTAGTTTATATTTGTATATATTCCCTTTTCCACTACTACTCTCTTAGCGCTCCAAATGTCCAGTTGCATTTTCTACAGACAGAGTGTTCAGATCTGCTCAATCAAAAGTATGGTTTAACTCTGTTAGCTGAATGCACAGATCAGAAAGAAGTTTCACAGAATGATTCTGTGTAGTTTATATTTGGAGACATTCCTTTTTCCACTATTACCCTCTTAGCGCTCCGAATCTCCACTTGCATTTTCTACAGAAAGACTGTTACAGAACGGCTCAATCAAAACTAAGGTTCAACTCTTTTAGTTGAACAACCAGAACAGAAAGAAGTTTCACACAATTCTTCTGTGTAGTTTTTATTTGTAGACATTCTTTTTCCCAATATAGGCCTCTTAGCGCTCAGAATGTCCAATTGCAGTTTCTACAGAAAGTGTGTTTCAGAACGGCTCAATCAAAAGTAAGGTTCAACTCTGTTAGTTGAATGCACAGAACAGAAAGAAGTTTCATACAATGCTTCTGTGTAGTTTATATTTGAACTTATTCTTTTTTCCACTATTACCCACTTAGCGCTACGAATGTCCAGTTGCATTTTCTACAGACAGAGTGTTTCAAAACTGCTCAATCAAAAGTATGGTTTAACTCTGTTAGCTGAATGCTCAGATCAGAAAGAAGTTTCACAGAATGCTTCTGTGTAGTTTATATTTGAATATATTCCTTTTTCCACTACTACGCTCTTAGCGCTCCAAATGTCCAGTTGCATTTTCAACAGAAAGAGTGTTCAGATCTGCTCAATCAAAAGTATGGTTTAACTCTGTTAGCTGAATGCACAGATCAGAAAGAAGTTTCACCGAATGATTCTGTGTAGTTTATATTTGAAGACATTCCTTTTTCCACAATTACCCTCTTAGTGCTCCGAATCTCCACTTGCATTTTCTACAAAAAGAGTGTTTCATAACTGCTCAATCAAAAATATGTTTTATCTCTGTTAACTGAATTTACAGATCAGAAATAACTTTCACAGAAATCATCTGTGTATTTTTTATTTGAAGATATTCTTTTTCCCAATGTAGGCCTCTTAGCGCTTAGCATGTCCAATTGCAGTTCCTACAGAAAGAGTGTTTCAGAATGGCTCAATCAAAAGTAAGGTTCAACTCTGTTAGTTGAATGCACAGAACAGAAAGAATTTTCACAGAATGCTACTGTGTAGTTTATATTTGAATATATTCCTTTTTCCATTATTACCCTCTTAGCGCTCCGAATGTCCACTTGCATTTTCTACAGAAAGAGTGTTCAGAACTGCGCAATCAAAAGTATGGTTTAACTCTGTTAGCTTAATGAACATATCAGAAATAAGTTTCACACAATGCTTCTGTGTAGTTTTTATTTGAAGATATTATTTTTCCCAATAGAGGCCTCTTAGCGCTCAGAATGTCCAATTGCAGTTTCTACAGAAAGAGTGTTTCAGAAAGGCTCAATCAAAAGTAAGGTTCAACTCTGTTAGTTGAATGCACAGAACAGAAAGAAGTTTCATACAATGCTTCTGTGTAGTTTATATTTGAACATATTCTTTTTTCCACTATTACCCACTTAGCGCTACGAATGTCCAGTTGCATTTTCTACAGACAGAGTGTTTCAAAACTGCTCAATCAAAAGTATGGTTTAACTCTGTTAGCTGAATGCTCAGATCAGAAAGAAGTTTCACAGAATGCTTCTGTGTAGTTTATATTTGAATATATTCCTGTTTCCACTACTACTCTCTTAGCGCTCCAAATGTCCAGTTGCATTTTCTACAGAAAGAGTGTTCAGATCTGCTCAATCAAAAGTATGGTTTAACTCTGTTAGCTAAATGCACAGATCGGAAACAAGTTTCACAGAATGATTCTGTGTAGTTTATATTTGGAGACATTCCTTTTTCCACTATTACCCTCTTAGCGCTCCGAATCTCCACTTGCATTTTCTACAGAAAGACTGTTACAGAACGGCTCAATCAAAACTAAGGTTCAACTCTTTTAGTTGAACAAACCGAACAGAAAAAAGTTTCACACAATTCTTCTGTGTAGTTTTTATTTGTAGACATTCTTTTTCCCAATATAAGCCTCTTAGCGCTCAGAATGTCCAATTGCAGTTTCTACAGAAAGTGTGTTTCAGAACGGCTCAATCAAAAGTAAGGTTCAACTCTGTTAGTTGAATGCACAGAACAGAAAGAAGTTTCATACAATGCTTCTGTGTAGTTTATATTTGAACTTATTCTTTTTTCCACTATTACCCACTTAGCGCTACGAATGTCCAGTTGCATTTTCTACAGACAGAGTGTTTCAAAACTGCTCAATCAAAAGTATGGTTTAACTCTGTTAGCTGAATGCTTAGATCAGAAAGAAGTTTCACAGAATGCTTCTGTGTAGTTTATATTTGAATATATTCCTTTTTCCACTACTACGCTCTTAGCGCTCCAAATGTCCAGTTGCATTTTCAACAGAAAGAGTGTTCAGATCTGCTCAATCAAAAGTATGGTTTAACTCTGTTAGCTGAATGCACAGATCAGAAAGAAGTTTCACCGAATGATTCTGTGTAGTTTATATTTGAAGACATTCCTTTTTCCACTATTACCCTCTTAGCGCTCCGAATCTCCACTTGCATTTTCTACAAAAAGAGTGTTTCATAACTGCTCAATCAAAAATATGTTTTATCTCTGTTAACTGAATTTACAGATCAGAAATAAGTTCCACAGAATGCATCTGTGTAGTTTTTATTTGAAGATATTCTTTTCCCAATGTAGGCCTCTTAGCGCTTAGCATGTCCAATTGCAGTTTGTACAGAAAGAGTGTTTGAGAACGGCTCAATCAAAAGTAAGGTTCAACTCTGTTAGTTGAATGCACAGAAGAGAAAGAATTTTCACAGAATGCTACTGTGTAGTTTATATTTGAATATATTCCTTTTTCCATTATTACCCTCTTAGCGCTCCGAATGTCCACTTGCATTTTCTACAGAAAGAGTGTTCAGAACTGCGCAATCAAAAGTATGGTTTAACTCTGTTAGCTGAATGCTCAGATCAGAAAGAAGTTTCACAGAATGCTTCTGTGTAGTTTATATTTGTATATATTCCCTTTTCCACTACTACTCTCTTAGCGCTCCAAATGTCCAGTTGCATTTTCTACAGACAGAGTGTTCAGATCTGCTCAATCAAAAGTATGGTTTAACTCTGTTAGCTGAATGCACAGATCAGAAAGAAGTTTCACAGAATGATTCTGTGTAGTTTATATTTGGAGACATTCCTTTTTCCACTATTACCCTCTTAGCGCTCCGAATGTCCACTTGCATTTTCTACAGAAAGAGTGTTCAGAACTGCGCGATCAAAAGTATGGTTTAACTCTGTTAGCTTAATGAACATATCAGAAATAAGTTTCACACAATGCTTCTGTGTAGTTTTTATTTGAAGATTTTATTTTTCCCAATAGAGGCCTCTTAGCGCTCAGAATGTCCAATTGCAGTTTCTACAGAAAGAGTGTTCAGAAAGGCTCAATCAAAGTAAGGTTCAACTCTGTTAGTTGAATGCACAGAACAGAAAGAAGTTTCATACAATGCTTCTGTGTAGTTTATATTTGAACATATTCTTTTTTCCACTATTACCCACTTAGCGCTACGAATGTACAGTTGCATTTTCTACAGACAGAGTTTTTCAAAACTGCTCAATCAAAAGTATGGTTTAACTCTGTTAGCTGAATGCTCAGATCAGAAAGAAGTTTCACAGAATGCTTCTGTGTAGTTTATATTTGAATATATTCCTTTTTCCACTACTATTCTCTTAGCGCTCCAAATGACCAGTTGCATTTTCTACAGAAAGAGTGTTCAGATCTGCTCAATCAAAAGTATTTTTTAACTCTGTTAGCTGAATGCACAGATCAGAAAGAAGTTTCACAGAATGATTCTGTGTAGTTTATATATGGAGACATTCCTTTTTCCACTATTACCCTCTTAGCACTCCGAATCTCCACTTGCATTTTCTACAGAAAGAGTGTATCAGAACGGCTCAATCAAAACTAAGGTTCAACTCTTTTAGTTGAACAAACAGAACAGAAATAAGTTTCACACAATTCTTCTGTGTAGTTTTTATTTGTAGACATTCTTTTTCCCAATATAGGCCTCTTAGCGCTCAGAATGTCCAATTGCAGTTTCTACAGAAAGAGTGTTTCAGAACGGCTCAATCAAAAGTAAGGTTCAACTCTGTTAGTTGAATGCACAGAACAGAAAGAAGTTTCATACAATTCTTCTGTGTAGTTTATATTTGAACGTATTCTTTTTTCCACTATTACCCACTTAGCGCTACGAATGTCCAGTTGCATTTTCTACAGACAGAGTGTTTCAAAACTGCTCAATCAAAAGTATGGTTTAACTCTGTTAGCTGAATGCACAGATCAGAAAGAAGTTTCACAGAATGCTTCTGTGTAGTTTATATTTGAATATATTCCGTTTTCCACTAATACGCTCTTAGCGCTCCAAATGTCCAGTTGCATTTTCAACAGAAAGAATGTTCAGATCTGCTCAATCAAAAGTATGGTTTAACTCTGTTAGCTGAATGCACAGATCAGAAAGAAGTTTCACCGAATGATTCTGAGTAGTTTATATTTGAAGACATTCCTTTTTCCACTATTACCCTCTTAGCCCTCCGAATCTCCACTTGCATTTTCTACAAAAAGAGTGTTTCATAACTGCACAATCAAAAATATGTTTTATCTCTGTTAACTGAATTTACAGATCAGAAATAAGTTTCACAGAATGCATCTGTGTAGTTTTTATTTGAAGATATTCTTTTTCCCAATGTAGGCCTCTTAGCGCTTAGCATGTCCAATTGCAGTTTCTACAGAAAGAGCGTTTCAGAACGGCTCAATCAAAAGTAAGGTTCAACTCTGTTAGTTGAATGCACAGAACAGAAAGTATTTTCACAGAATGCTACTGTGTAGTTTATATTTGAATATATTCCTTTTTCCACTATTACCCTCTTAGCGCTCCGAATGTCCACTTGCATTTTCTACAGAAAGAGTGTTCAGAACTGCGCAATCAAAAGTATGGTTTAACTCTGTTAGCTTAATGAACATATCAGAAATAAGTTTTTATTTGAAGATATTATTTTTCCCAATAGAGGCCTCTTAGCGCTCAGAATGTCCAATTGCAGTTTCTACAGAAAGAGTGTTTCAGAAAGGCTCAATCAAAAGTAAGGTTCAACTCTGTTAGTTGAATGCACAGAACAGAAAGAAGTTTCATACAATGCTTCTGTGTAGTTTATATTTGAACATATTCTTTTTTCCACTATTACCCACTTAGCGCTACGAATGTCCAGTTGCATTTTCTACAGACAGAGTGTTTCAAAACTGCTCAATCAAAAGTATGATTTAACTCTGTTAGCTGAATGCTCAGATCAGAAAGAAGTTTCACAGAATGCTTCTGTGTAGTTTATATTTGAATATATTCCTTTTTCCACTACTACTCTCTTAGCGCTCCAAATGTCCAGTTGCATTTTCTACAGAAAGAGTGTTCAGATCTGCTCAATCAAAAGTATGGTTTAACTCTGTTAGCTGAATGCACAGATCAGAAAGAAGTTTCACAGAATGATTCTGTGTAGTTTATATTTGCAGACATTCCTTTTTCCACTATTACCCTCTTAGCGCTCCGAATCTCCACTTGCATTTTCTACAGAAAGACTGTTACAGAACGGCTCAATCAAAACTAAGGTTCAACTCTTTTAGTTGAACAAACAGAACAGAAAGAAGTTTCACACAATTCTTCTGTGTAGTTTTCATTTGTAGAAATTCTTTTTCCCAATATAGGCTTCTTAGCACTCAGAATGTCCAATTGCAGTTTCTACAGAAAGTGTGTTTCAGAACGGCTCAATCAAAAGTAAGGTTCAACTCTGTTAGTTGAATGCACAGAACAGAAAGAAGTTTCATACAATGCTTCTGTGTAGTTTATATTTGAACATATTCTTTTTTCCACTATTACCCACTTAGCGCTACGAATGTCCAGTTGCATTTTCTACAGACAGAGTGTTTCAAAACTGCTCAATCAAAAGTATGGTTTAACTCTGTTAGCTGAATGCTCAGATCAGAAAGAAGTTTCACAGAATGCTTCTGTGTAGTATATATTTGAATATATTCCTTTTTCCACTACTACGCTCTTAGCGCTCCAAATGTCCAGTTGCATTTTCAACAGAAAGAGTGTTCAGATCTGCTCAATCAAAAGTATGGTTTAACTCTGTTAGCTGAATGCACAGATCAGAAAGAAGTTTCACCGAATGATTCTGTGTAGTTTATATTTGAAGTCATTCCTTTTTCCACTATACCCTCTTAGCGCTCCGAATCTCCACTTGCATTTTCTACAAAAAGAGTGTTTCATAACTGCTCAATCAAAAATATATTTTATCTCTGTTAACTGAATTTACAGATCAGAAATAAGTTTCACAGAATGCATCTGTGTAGTTTTTATTTGAAGATATTCTTTTTCCCAATGTAGGCCTCTTAGCGCTTAGCATGTCCAATTGCAGTTTCTACAGAAAGAGTGTTTCAGAACGGCTCAATCAAAAGTAAGGTTCAACTCTGTTAGTTGAATGCACTGAACAGAAAGTATTTTCACAGAATGCTACTGTGTAGTTTATATTTGAATATATTCCTTTTTCCACTATTACCCTCTTAGCGCTCCGAATGTCCACTTGAATTTTCTACAGAAAGAGTGTTCAGAACTGCGCAATCAAAAGTATGGTTTAACTCTGTTAGCTTAATGAACATATTAGAAATAAGTTTCACACAATGCTTCTTTGTAGTTTTTATTTGAAGATATTTTTTTTCCCAATATAGGCCTCTTCGCGCTCAGAATGTCCAATTGCAGTTTCTACAGAAAGAGTGTTTCAGAAAGGCTCAATCAAAAGTAAGGTTCAACTCTGTTAGTTGAATGCACAGAACAGAAAGAAGTTTCATACAACGCTTCTGTGTAGTTTATATTTGAACATATTCTTTTTTCCGCTATTACCCACTTAGCGCTACGAATGTCCAGTTGCATTTTCTACAGACAGTGTGTTTCAAAACTGCTCAATCAAAAGTATGGTTTAACTCTGTTAGCTGAATGCTCCGATCAGAAAGAAGTTTCACAGAATGCTTCTGTGTAGTTTATATTTGAATATATTCCTTTTTCCACTACTACTCTCTTAGCTCTCCAAATGTCCAGTTGCATTTTCTACAGAAAGAGTGTTCAGATCTGCTCAATCAAAAGTATGTTTTAACTCTGTTAGCTGAATGCACAGATCAGAAAGAAGTTTCACAGAATGATTCTGTGTAGTTTAATTTGGAGACATTCCTTTTTTCCACTATTACCCTCTTAGCGCTCCGAATCTCCACTTGCATTTTCTACAGAAAGAGTGTTTCAGAACGGCTCAATCAAAACTAAGGTTCAACTCTTTTAGTTGAACAAACAGAACAGAAAGAAGTTTCACACAATTCTTCTGTGTAGTTTTTATTTGTAGACATTCTTTTTCCCAATATAGGCCTCATAGCGCTCAGAATATCCAATTGCAGTTTCTACAGAAAGAGTGTTTCAGAACGGCTCAATCAAAAGTAAGGTTCAACTCTGTTAGTTGAATGCACAGAACAGAAAGAAGTTTCATACAATGCTTCTGTGTAGTTTATATTTGAACATATTCTTTTTTCCACTATTACCCACTTAGCGCTACGAATGTCCAGTTGCATTTTCTACAGACAGAGTGTTTCAAAACTGCTCAATCAAAAGTATGGTTTAACTCTGTTAGCTGAATGCTCAGATCAGAAAGAAGTTTCACAGAATGCTTCTGTGTAGTTTATATTTGAATATATTCCTTTTTCCACTACTACGCTCTTAGCGCTCCAAATGTCCAGTTGCATTTTCTACAGAAAGAGTGTTCAGATCTGCTCAATCAAAAGTATGGTTTAACTCTGTTAGCTGAATGCACAGATCAGAAAGAAGTTTCACCGAATGATTCTGTGTAGTTTATATTTGAAGACATTCCTTTTTCCACTATTACCCTCTTAGCGCTCCGAATCTCCACTTGCATTTTCTACAAAAAGAGTGTTTCATAACTGCTCAATCAAAAATATGTTTTATCTCTGTTAACTGAATTTACAGATCAGAAATAAGTTTCACAGAATGCATCTGTGTAGTTTTTATTTGAAGATATTCTTTTTCCCAATGTAGGCCTCTTAGCGCTAAGCATGTCCAATTGCAGTTTCTACAGAAAGAGTGTTTCAGAACGGCTCAATCAAAAGTAAGGTTCAACTCTGTTAGTTGAATGCACAGAACAGAAAGAATTTTCACAGAATGCTACAGTGTAGTTTATATTTGAATATATTCCTTTTTCCACTATTACCCTCTTAGCGCTCCGAATGTCCACTTGCATTTTCTACAGAAAGAGTGTTCAGAACTGCGCAATCAAAAGTATGGTTTAACTCTGTTAGCTTAATGAACATATCAGAAATAAGTTTCACACAATGCTTCTGTGTAGTTTTTATTTGAAGATATTATTTTTCCCAATATAGGCCTCTTCGCGCTCAGAATGTCCAATTGCAGTTTCTACAGAAAGAGTGTTTCAGAAAGGCTCAATCAAAAGTAAGGTTCAACTCTGTTAGTTGAATGCACAGAACAGAAAGAAGTTTCATACAATGCTTCTGTGTAGTTTATATTTGAACATATTCTTTTTTCCACTATTACCCACTTAGCGCTACGAATTTCCAGTTGCATTTTCTACAGACAGTGTGTTTCAAAACTGCTCAATCAAAAGTATGGTTTAACTCTGTTAGCTGAATGCTCAGATCAGAAAGAAGTTTCACAGAATGCTTCTGTGTAGTTTATATTTGAATATATTCCTTTTTCCACTACTACTCTCTTAGCGCTCCAAATGTCCAGTTGCATGTTCTACAGAAAGAGTGTTCAGATCTGCTCAATAAAAAGTATGGTTTAATTCTGTTAGCTGAATGCACAGATCAGAAAGAAGTTTCACAGAATGATTCTGTGTAGTTTAATTTGGAGACATTCCTTTTTTCCACTATTATCCTCTTAGCACTCCGAATCTCCACTTGCATTTTCTACAGAAAGAGTGTTTCAGAACGGCTCAATCAAAACTAAGGTTCAACTCTTTTAGTTGAACAAACAGAACCGAAAGTAGTTTCACACAATTCTTCTGTGTAGTTTTTATTTGTAGACATTCTTTTTCCCAATATAGGCCTCTTAGCGCTCAGAATGTCCAATTGCAGTTTCTACAGAAAGAGTGTTTCAGAACGGCTCAATCAAAAGTAAGGTTCAACTCTGTTAGTTGAATGCACAGAACAGAAAGAAGTTTCATACAATGCTTCTGTGTAGTTTATATTTGAACATATTCTTTTTTCCACTATTACCCACTTAGCGCTACGAATGTCCAGTTGCATTTTCTACAGACAGAGTGTTTCAAAACTGCTCAATCAAAAGTATGGTTTAACTCTGTTAGCTGAATGCTCAGATCAGAAAGAAGTTTCACAGAATGCTTCTGTGTAGTTTATATTTGAATATATTCCTTTTTCCACTACTACGCTCTTAGCGCTCCAAATGTCCAGTTGCATTTTCTACAGAAAGAGTGTTCAGATCTGCTCAATCAAAAGTATGGTTTAACTCTGTTAGCTGAATGCACAGATCAGAAAGAAGTTTCACCGAATGATTCTGTGTAGTTTATATTTGAAGACATTCCTTTTTCCACTATTACCCTCTTAGCGCTCCGAATCTCCACTTGCATTTTCTACAAAAAGAGTGTTTCATAACTGCTCAATCAAAAATATGTTTTATCTCTGTTAACTGAATTTACAGATCAGAAATAAGTTTCACAGAATGCATCAGTGTAGTTTTTATTTGAAGATATTCTTTTTCCCAATGTAGGCCTCTTAGCGCTTAGCATGTCCAATTGCAGTTTCTACAGAAAGAGTGTTTCAGAACGGCTCAATCAAAAGTAAGGTTCAACTCTGTTAGTTGAATGCACAGAACAGAAAGAATTTTCACAGAATGCTACTGTGTAGTTTATATTTGAATATATTCCTTTTTCCACTATTACCCTCTTAGCGCTCCGAATGTCCACTTGCATTTTCTACAGAAAGAGTGTTCAGAACTGCGCAATCAAAAGTATGGTTTAACTCTGTTAGCTTAATGAACATATCAGAAATAAGTTTCACACAATGCTTCTGTGTAGTTTTTATTTGAAGATATTATTTTTCCCAATATAGGCCTCTTCGCGCTCAGAATGTCCAATTGCAGTTTCTACAGAAAGAGTGTTTCAGAAAGGCTCAATCAAAAGTAAGGTTCAACTCTGTTAGTTGAATGCACAGAACAGAAAGGAGTTTCATACAATGCTTCTGTGTAGTTTATATTTGAACATATTCTTTTTTCCACTATTACCCACTTAGCGCTACGAATGTCCAGTTGCATTTTCTACAGACAGTGTGTTTCAAAACTACTCAATCAAAAGTATGGTTTAACTCTGTTAGCTGAATGCTCAGATCAGAAGAAGTTTCACAGAATGCTTCTGTGTAGTTTATATTTGAATATATTCCTTTTTCCACTACTACTCTCTTAGCGCTCCAAATGTCCAGTTGCATGTTCTACAGAAAGAGTGTTCAGATCTGCTCAATCAAAAGTATGGTTTAACTCTGTTAGCTGAATGCACAGATCAGAAAGAAGTTTCACAGAATGATTCTGTGTAGTTTAATTTGGAGACATTCCTTTTTTCCACTATTACCCTCTTAGCACTCCGAATCTCCACTTGCATTTTCTACAGAAAGAGTGTTTCAGAACGGCTCAATCAAAACTAAGGTTCAACTCTTTTAGTTGAACAAACAGAACAGAAAGAAGTTTCACACAATTCTTCTGTGTAGTTTTTATTTGTAGACATTCTTTTTCCCAATATACGCCTCTTAGCGCTCAGAATGTCCAATTGCAGTTTCTACAGAAAGAGTGTTTCAGAACGGCTCAATCAAAAGTAAGGTTCAAATCTGTTAGTTGAATGCACAGAACAGAAAGAAGTTTCATACAATGCTTCTGTGTAGTTTATATTTGAACATATTCTTTTTTCCACTATTACCCACTTAGCGCTACGAATGTCCAGTTGCATTTTCTACAGACAGAGTGTTTCAAAACTGCTCAATCAAAAGTATGGTTTAACTCTGTTAGCTGAATGCTCAGATCAGAAAGAAGTTTCACAGAAGGCTTCTGTGAAGTTTATATTTGAATATATTCCTTTTTCCACTACTACGCTCTTAGCGCTCCAAATGTCCAGTTGCATTTTCTACAGAAAGAGTGTTCAGATCTGCTCAATCAAAAGTATTGTTTAACTCTGTTAGCTGAATGCACAGATCAGAAAGAAGTTTCACCGAATGATTCTGTGTAGTTTATATTTAAAGACATTCCTTTTTCAACTATTACCCTCTTAGCGCTCCGAATCTCCACTTGCATTTTCTACAAAAAGAGTGTTTCATAACTGCTCAATCAAAAATATGTTTTATCTCTGTTAACTGAATTTACAGATCAGAAATAAGTTTCACAGAATGCATCTGTGTAGTTTTTATTTGAAGATATTCTTTTTCCCAGTGTAGGCCTCTTAGCGCTTAGCATGTCCAATTGCAGTTTCTACAGAAAGAGTGTTTCAGAACGGCTCAATCAAAAGTAAGGTTCAACTCTGTTAGTTGAATGCACAGAACAGAAAGAATTTTCACAGAATGCTACTGTGTAGTTTATATTTGAATATATTCCTTTTTCCACTATTACCCTCTTAGCGCTCTGAATGTCCACTTGCATTTTCTACAGAAAGAGTGTTCAGAACTGAGCAATCAAAAGTATGGTTTAACTCTGTTAGCTTAATGAACATATCAGAAATAAGTTTCACACAATGCTTCTGTGTAGTTTTTATTTGAAGATATTATATTTCCCAATAGAGGCCTCTTAGCGCTCAGAATGTCCAATTGCAGTTTCTACAGAAAGAGTGTTTCAGAAAGGCTCAATCAAAAGTAAGGTTCAACTCTGTTAGTTGAATGCACAGAACAGAAAGAAATTTCATACAATGCTTCTGTGTAGTTTATATTTGAACATCCTTTTTTTTCCACTATTACCCACTTAGCGCTACGAATGTCCAGTTGCATTTTCTACAGACAGAGTGTTTCAAAACTGCTCAATCAAAAGTATGGTTTAACTCTGTTAGCTGAATGCTCAGATCAGAAAGAAGTTTCACAGAATGCTTCTGTGTAGTTTATATTTGAATATATTCCTTTTTCCACTACTACGCTCTTAGCGCTCCAAATGTCCAGTTGCATTTTCTACAGAAAGAGTGTTCAGATCTGCTCAATCAAAAGTATGGTTTAACTCTGTTAGCTGAATGCACAGATCAGAAAGAAGTTTCACCGAATGATTCTGTGTAGTTTATATTTGAAGACATTCCTTTTTCCACTGTTACCCTCTTAGCGCTCCGAATCTCCACTTGCATTTTCTACAAAAAGAGTGTTTCATAACTGCTCAATCAAAAATATGTTTTATCTCCGTTAACTGAATTTACAGATCAGTAATAAGTTTCACAGAATGCATCTGTGTAGTTTTTATTTGAAGATATTTTTTTTCCCAATGTAGGCCTCTTAGCGCTTAGCATGTCCAATTGCAGTTTCTACAGAAAGAGTGTTTCAGAACGGCTCAATCAAAAGTAAGGTTCAAATCTGTTAGTTGAATGCACAGAACAGAAACAATTTTCACAGAATGCTACTGTGTAGTTTATATTTGAATATATTCCTTTTTCCACTATTACCCTCTTAGCGCTCCGAATGTCCACTTGCATTCTCTACAGAAAGAGTGTTCAGAACTGCGCAATCAAAAGTATGGTTTAACTCTGTTAGCTTAATGAACATATCAGAAATAAGTTTCACACAATGCTTCTGTGTAGTTTTTATTTGAAGATATTATTTTTCCCAATAGAGGCCTCTTAGCGCTCAGAATGTCCAATTGCAGTTTCTACAGAAAGAGTGTTTCAGAAAGGCTCAATCAAATGTAAGGTTCAACTCTGTTAGTTGAATGCACAGAACAGAAAGAAGTTTCATACAATGCTTCTGTGTAGTTTATATTTGAACATATTCTTTTTTCCACTATTACCCACTTAGCGCTACGAATGTCCAGTTGCATTTTCTACAGACAGAGTGTTTCAAAACTGCTCAATCAAAAGTATGGTTTAACTCTCTTAGCTGAATGCTCAGATCAGAAAGAAGTTTCACAGAATGCTTCTGTGTAGTTTATATTTGAATATATTCCTTTTTCCACTACTACGCTCTTAGCGCTCCAAATGTCCAGTTGCATTTTCAACAGAAAGAGTGTTCAGATCGGCTCAATCAAAAGTATGGTTTAACTCTGTTAGCTGAATGCACAGATCAGAAAGAAGTTTCACCGAATGATTCTGTGTAGTTTATATTTGAAGACATTCCTTTTTCCACTATACCCTCTTAGCGCTCCGAATCTCCACTTGCATTTTCTACAAAAAGAGTGTTTCATAACTGCTCAATCAAAAATATATTTTATCTCTGTTAACTGAATTTACAGATCAGAAATAAGTTTCACAGAATGCATCTGTGTAGTTTTTATTTGAAGATATTCTTTTTCCCAATGTAGGCCTCTTAGCGCTAAGCATGTCCAATTGCAGTTTCTACAGAAAGAGTGTTTCAGAACGGCTCAATCAAAAGTAAGGTTCAACTCTGTTAGTTGAATGCACAGAACAGAAAGAATTTTCACAGAATGCTACAGTGTAGTTTATATTGGAATATATTCCTTTTTCCACTATTACCCTCTTAGCGCTCCGAATGTCCACTTGCATTTTCTACAGAAAGAGTGTTCAGAACTGCGCAATCAAAAGTATGGTTTAACTCTGTTAGCTTAATGAACATATCAGAAATAAGTTTCACACAATGCTTCTGTGTAGTTTTTATTTGAAGATATTATTTTTCCCAATATAGGCCTCTTCGCGCTCAGAATGTCCAATTGCAGTTTCTACAGAAAGAGTGTTTCAGAAAGGCTCAATCAAAAGTAAGGTTCAACTCTGTTAGTTGAATGCACAGAACAGAAAGAAGTTTCATACAATGCTTCTGTGTAGTTTATATTTGAACATATTCTTTTTTCCACTATTACCCACTTAGCGCTACGAATTTCCAGTTGCATTTTCTACAGACAGTGTGTTTCAAAACTGCTCAATCAAAAGTATGGTTTAACTCTGTTAGCTGAATGCTCAGATCAGAAAGAAGTTTCACAGAATGCTTCTGTGTAGTTTATATTTGAATATATTCCTTTTTCCACTACTACTCTCTTAGCGCTCCAAATGTCCAGTTGCATGTTCTACAGAAAGAGTGTTCAGATCTGCTCAATAAAAAGTATGGTTTAATTCTGTTAGCTGAATGCACAGATCAGAAAGAAGTTTCACAGAATGATTCTGTGTAGTTTAATTTGGAGACATTCCTTTTTTCCACTATTATCCTCTTAGCACTCCGAATCTCCACTTGCATTTTCTACAGAAAGAGTGTTTCAGAACGGCTCAATCAAAACTAAGGTTCAACTCTTTTAGTTGAACAAACAGAACCGAAAGTAGTTTCACACAATTCTTCTGTGTAGTTTTTATTTGTAGACATTCTTTTTCCCAATATAGGCCTCTTAGCGCTCAGAATGTCCAATTGCAGTTTCTACAGAAAGAGTGTTTCAGAACGGCTCAATCAAAAGTAAGGTTCAACTCTGTTAGTTGAATGCACAGAACAGAAAGAAGTTTCATACAATGCTTCTGTGTAGTTTATATTTGAACATATTCTTTTTTCCACTATTACCCACTTAGCGCTACGAATGTCCAGTTGCATTTTCTACAGACAGAGTGTTTCAAAACTGCTCAATCAATAGTATGGTTTAACTCTGTTAGCTGAATGCTCAGATCAGAAAGAAGTTTCACAGAATGCTTCTGTGTAGTTTATATTTGAATATATTCCTTTTTCCACTACTACGCTCTTAGCGCTCCAAATGTCCAGTTGCATTTTCTACAGAAAGTGTGTTCAGATCTGCTCAATCAAAAGTATGGTTTAACTCTGTTAGCTGAATGCACAGATCAGAAAGAAGTTTCACCGAATGATTCTGTGTAGTTTATATTTGAAGACATTCCTTTTTCCACTATTACCCTCTTAGCGCTCCGAATCTCCACTTGCATTTTCTACAAAAAGAGTGTTTCATAACTGCTCAATCAAAAATATGTTTTATCTCTGTTAACTGAATTTACAGATCAGAAATAAGTTTCACAGAATGCATCAGTGTAATTTTTATTTGAAGATATTCTTTTTCCCAATGTAGGCCTCTTAGCGCTTAGCATGTCCAATTGCAGTTTCTACAGAAAGAGTGTTTCAGAACGGCTCAATCAAAAGTAAGGTTCAACTCTGTTAGTTGAATGCACAGAACAGAAAGAATTTTCACAGAATGCTACTGTGTAGTTTATATTTGAATATATTCCTTTTTCCACTATTACCCTCTTAGCGCTCCGAATGTCCACTTGCATTTTCTACAGAAAGAGTGTTCAGAACTGCGCAATCAAAAGTATGGTTTAACTCTGTTAGCTTAATGAACATATCAGAAATAAGTTTCACACAATGCTTCTGTGTAGTTTTTATTTGAAGATATTATTTTTCCCAATATAGGCCTCTTCGCGCTCAGAATGTCCAATTGCAGTTTCTACAGAAAGAGTGTTTCAGAAAGGCTCAATCAAAAGTAAGGTTCAACTCTGTTAGTTGAATGCACAGAACAGAAAGGAGTTTCATACAATGCTTCTGTGTAGTTTATATTTGAACATATTCTTTTTTCCACTATTACCCACTTAGCGCTACGAATGTCCAGTTGCATTTTCTACAGACAGTGTGTTTCAAAACTACTCAATCAAAAGTATGGTTTAACTCTGTTAGCTGAATGCTCAGATCAGAAGAAGTTTCACAGAATGCTTCTGTGTAGTTTATATTTGAATATATTCCTTTTTCCACTACTACTCTCTTAGCGCTCCAAATGTCCAGTTGCATGTTCTACAGAAAGAGTGTTCAGATCTGCTCAATCAAAAGTATGGTTTAACTCTGTTAGCTGAATGCACAGATCAGAAAGAAGTTTCACAGAATGATTCTGTGTAGTTTAATTTGGAGACATTCCTTTTTTCCACTATTACCCTCTTAGCACTCCGAATCTCCACTTGCATTTTCTACAGAAAGAGTGTTTCAGAACGGCTCAATCAAAACTAAGGTTCAACTCTTTTAGTTGAACAAACAGAACAGAAAGAAGTTTCACACAATTCTTCTGTGTAGTTTTTATTTGTAGACATTCTTTTTCCCAATATACGCCTCTTAGCGCTCAGAATGTCCAATTGCAGTTTCTACAGAAAGAGTGTTTCAGAACGGCTCAATCAAAAGTAAGGTTCAAATCTGTTAGTTGAATGCACAGAACAGAAAGAAGTTTCATACAATGCTTCTGTGTAGTTTATATTTGAACATATTCTTTTTTCCACTATTACCCACTTAGCGCTACGAATGTCCAGTTGCATTTTCTACAGACAGAGTGTTTCAAAACTGCTCAATCAAAAGTATGGTTTAACTCTGTTAGCTGAATGCTCAGATCAGAAAGAAGTTTCACAGAAGGCTTCTGTGTAGTTTATATTTGAATATATTCCTTTTTCCACTACTACGCTCTTAGCGCTCCAAATGTCCAGTTGCATTTTCTACAGAAAGAGTGTTCAGATCTGCTCAATCAAAAGTATGGTTTAACTCTGTTAGCTGAATGCACAGATCAGAAAGAAGTTTCACCGAATGATTCTGTGTAGTTTATATTTAAAGACATTCCTTTTTCAACTATTACCCTCTTAGCGCTCCGAATCTCCACTTGCATTTTCTACAAAAAGAGTGTTTCATAACTGCTCAATCAAAAATATGTTTTATCTCTGTTAACTGAATTTACAGATCAGAAATAAGTTTCACAGAATGCATCTGTGTAGTTTTTATTTGAAGATATTCTTTTTCCCAATGTAGGCCTCTTAGCGCTTAGCATGTCCAATTGCAGTTTCTACAGAAAGAGTGTTTCAGAACGGCTCAATCAAAAGTAAGGTTCAACTCTGTTAGTTGAATGCACAGAACAGAAAGAATTTTCACAGAATGCTACTGTGTAGTTTATATTTGAATATATTCCTTTTTCCACTATTACCCTCTTAGCGCTCTGAATGTCCACTTGCATTTTCTACAGAAAGAGTGTTCAGAACTGAGCAATCAAAAGTATGGTTTAACTCTGTTAGCTTAATGAACATATCAGAAATAAGTTTCACACAATGCTTCTGTGTAGTTTTTATTTGAAGATATTATATTTCCCAATAGAGGCCTCTTAGCGCTCAGAATGTCCAATTGCAGTTTCTACAGAAAGAGTGTTTCAGAAAGGCTCAATCAAAAGTAAGGTTCAACTCTGTTAGTTGAATGCACAGAACAGAAAGAAATTTCATACAATGCTTCTGTGTAGTTTATATTTGAACATCCTTTTTTTTCCACTATTACCCACTTAGCGCTACGAATGTCCAGTTGAATTTTCTACAGACAGAGTGTTTCAAAACTGCTCAATCAAAAGTATGGTTTAACTCTGTTAGCTGAATGCTCAGATCAGAAAGAAGTTTCACAGAATGCTTCTGTGTAGTTTATATTTGAATATATTCCTTTTTCCACTACTACGCTCTTAGCGCTCCAAATGTCCAGTTGCATTTTCTACAGAAAGAGTGTTCAGATCTGCTCAATCAAAAGTATGGTTTAACTCTGTTAGCTGAATGCACAGATCAGAAAGAAGTTTCACCGAATGATTCTGTGTAGTTTATATTTGAAGACATTCCTTTTTCCACTGTTACCCTCTTAGCGCTCCGAATCTCCACTTGCATTTTCTACAAAAAGAGTGTTTCATAACTGCGCAATCAAAAATATGTTTTATCTCCGTTAACTGAATTTACAGATCAGTAATAAGTTTCACAGAATGCATCTGTGTAGTTTTTATTTGAAGATATTTTTTTTCCCAATGTAGGCCTCTTAGCGCTTAGCATGTCCAATTGCAGTTTCTACAGAAAGAGTGTTTCAGAACGGCTCAATCAAAAGTAAGGTTCAAATCTGTTAGTTGAATGCACAGAACAGAAACAATTTTCACAGAATGCTACTGTGTAGTTTATATTTGAATATATTCCTTTTTCCACTATTACCCTCTTAGCGCTCCGAATGTCCACTTGCATTTTCTACAGAAAGAGTGTTCAGAACTGCGCAATCAAAAGTATGGTTTAACTCTGTTAGCTTAATGAACATATCAGAAATAAGTTTCACACAATGCTTCTGTGTAGTTTTTATTTGAAGATATTATTTTTCCCAATAGAGGCCTCTTAGCGCTCAGAATGTCCAATTGCAGTTTCTACAGAAAGAGTGTTTCAGAAAGGCTCAATCAAATGTAAGGTTCAACTCTGTTAGTTGAATGCACAGAACAGAAAGAAGTTTCATACAATGCTTCTGTGTAGTTTATATTTGAACATATTCTTTTTTCCACTATTACCCACTTAGCGCTACGAATGTCCAGTTGCATTTTCTACAGACAGAGTGTTTCAAAACTGCTCAATCAAAAGTATGGTTTAACTCTGTTAGCTGAATGCTCAGATCAGAAAGAAGTTTCACAGAATGCTTCTGTGTAGTTTATATTTGAATATATTCCTTTTTCCACTACTACTCTCTTAGCCCTCCAAATGTCCAGTTGCATTTTCTACAGAAAGAGTGTTCAGATCTGCTCAATCAAAAGTATGGTTTAACTCTGTTAGCTGAATGCACAGATCAGAAAGAAGTTTCACAGAATGATTCTGTGTAGTTTATATTTGGAGACATTCCTTTTTCCTCTATTACCCCCTTAGCGCTCCGAATCTCCACTTGCATTTTCTACAGAAAGAGTGTTTCAGAACGGCTCAATCAAAACTAAGGTTCATCTCTTTTAGTTGAACAAACAGAACAGAAAGAAGTTTCACACAATTCTTCTGTGTAGTTTTTATTTGTAGACATTCTTTTTCCCAATATAGGCCTCTTAGCGCTCAGAATGTCCAATTGCAGTTTCTACAGAAAGAGTGTTTCAGAATGGCTCAATCAAAAGTAAGGTTCAACTCTGTTAGTTGAATGCACAGAACAGAAAGAAGTTTCATACAATGCTTCTGTGTAGTTTATATTTGAACATATTCTTTTTTCCACTATTATCCACTTAGCGCTACGAATGTCCAGTTGTATTTTCCACAGACAGAGGGTTTCAAAACTGCTCAATCAAAAGTATGGTTTAACTCTGTTAGCTGAATGCTCAGATCAGAAAGAAGTTTCACAGAATGCTTCTGTGTAGTTTATATTTGAATATATTCCTTTTTCCACTACTACGCTCTTAGCGCTCCAAATGTCCAGTTGCATTTTCAACAGAAAGAGTGTTCAGATCTGCTCAATCAAAAGTATGGTTTAACTCTGTTAGCTGAATGCACAGATCAGAAAGAAGTTTCACCGAATGATTCTGTGTAGTTTATATTTGAAGACATTCCTTTTTCCACTATTACCCTCTTAGCGCTCCGAATCTCCACTTGCATTTTCTACAAAAAGAGTGTTTCAGAACGGCTCAATCAAAACTAAGGTTCAACTCTTTTAGTTGAACAAACAGAACAGAAAGAAGTTTCACACAATTCTTCTGTGTAGTTTTTATTTGTAGACATTCTTTTTCCCAATATACGCCTCTTAGCGCTCAGAATGTCCAATTGCAGTTTCTACAGAAAGAGTGTTTCAGAACGGCTCAATCAAAAGTAAGGTTCAAATCTGTTAGTTGAATGCACAGAACAGAAAGAAGTTTCATACAATGCTTCTGTGTAGTTTATATTTGAACATATTCTTTTTTCCACTATTACCCACTTAGCGCTACGAATGTCCAGTTGCATTTTCTACAGACAGAGTGTTTCAAAACTGCTCAATCAAAAGTATGGTTTAACTCTGTTAGCTGAATGCTCAGATCAGAAAGAAGTTTCACAGAAGGCTTCTGTGTAGTTTATATTTGAATATATTCCTTTTTCCACTACTACGCTCTTAGCGCTCCAAATGTCCAGTTGCATTTTCTACAGAAAGAGTGTTCAGATCTGCTCAATCAAAAGTATGGTTTAACTCTGTTAGCTGAATGCACAGATCAGAAAGAAGTTTCACCGAATGATTCTGTGTAGTTTATATTTAAAGACATTCCTTTTTCAACTATTACCCTCTTAGCGCTCCGAATCTCCACTTGCATTTTCTACAAAAAGAGTGTTTCATAACTGCTCAATCAAAAATATGTTTTATCTCTGTTAACTGAATTTACAGATCAGAAATAAGTTTCACAGAATGCATCTGTGTAGTTTTTATTTGAAGATATTCTTTTTCCCAATGTAGGCCTCTTAGCGCTTAGCATGTCCAATTGCAGTTTCTACAGAAAGAGTGTTTCAGAACGGCTCAATCAAAAGTAAGGTTCAACTCTGTTAGTTGAATGCACAGAACAGAAAGAATTTTCACAGAATGCTACTGTGTAGTTTATATTTGAATATATTCCTTTTTCCACTATTACCCTCTTAGCGCTCTGAATGTCCACTTGCATTTTCTACAGAAAGAGTGTTCAGAACTGAGCAATCAAAAGTATGGTTTAACTCTGTTAGCTTAATGAACATATCAGAAATAAGTTTCACACAATGCTTCTGTGTAGTTTTTATTTGAAGATATTATATTTCCCAATAGAGGCCTCTTAGCGCTCAGAATGTCCAATTGCAGTTTCTACAGAAAGAGTGTTTCAGAAAGGCTCAATCAAAAGTAAGGTTCAACTCTGTTAGTTGAATGCACAGAACAGAAAGAAATTTCATACAATGCTTCTGTGTAGTTTATATTTGAACATCCTTTTTTTTCCACTATTACCCACTTAGCGCTACGAATGTCCAGTTGCATTTTCTACAGACAGAGTGTTTCAAAACTGCTCAATCAAAAGTATGGTTTAACTCTGTTAGCTGAATGCTCAGATCAGAAAGAAGTTTCACAGAATGCTTCTGTGTAGTTTATATTTGAATATATTCCTTTTTCCACTACTACGCTCTTAGCGCTCCAAATGTCCAGTTGCATTTTCTACAGAAAGAGTGTTCAGATCTGCTCAATCAAAAGTATGGTTTAACTCTGTTAGCTGAATGCACAGATCAGAAAGAAGTTTCACCGAATGATTCTGTGTAGTTTATATTTGAAGACATTCCTTTTTCCACTGTTACCCTCTTAGCGCTCCGAATCTCCACTTGCATTTTCTACAAAAAGAGTGTTTCATAACTGCTCAATCAAAAATATGTTTTATCTCCGTTAACTGAATTTACAGATCAGTAATAAGTTTCACAGAATGCATCTGTGTAGTTTTTATTTGAAGATATTTTTTTTCCCAATGTAGGCCTCTTAGCGCTTAGCATGTCCAATTGCAGTTTCTACAGAAAGAGTGTTTCAGAACGGCTCAATCAAAAGTAAGTTTCAAATCTGTTAGTTGAATGCACAGAACAGAAACAATTTTCACAGAATGCTACTGTGTAGTTTATATTTGAATATATTCCTTTTTCCACTATTACCCTCTTAGCGCTCCGAATGTCCACTTGCATTTTCTACAGAAAGAGTGTTCAGAACTGCGCAATCAAAAGTATGGTTTAACTCTGTTAGCTTAATGAACATATCAGAAATAAGTTTCACACAATGCTTCTGTGTAGTTTTTATTTGAAGATATTATTTTTCCCAATAGAGGCCTCTTAGCGCTCAGAATGTCCAATTGCAGTTTCTACAGAAAGAGTGTTTCAGAAAGGCTCAATCAAATGTAAGGTTCAACTCTGTTAGTTGAATGCACAGAACAGAAAGAAGTTTCATACAATGCTTCTGTGTAGTTTATATTTGAACATATTCTTTTTTCCACTATTACCCACTTAGCGCTACGAATGTCCAGTTGCATTTTCTACAGACAGAGTGTTTCAAAACTGCTCAATCAAAAGTATGGTTTAACTCTGTTAGCTGAATGCTCAGATCAGAAAGAAGTTTCACAGAATGCTTCTGTGTAGTTTATATTTGAATATATTCCTTTTTCCACTACTACTCTCTTAGCCCTCCAAATGTCCAGTTGCATTTTCTACAGAAAGAGTGTTCAGATCTGCTCAATCAAAAGTATGGTTTAACTCTGTTAGCTGAATGCACAGATCAGAAAGAAGTTTCACAGAATGATTCTGTGTAGTTTATATTTGGAGACATTCCTTTTTCCTCTATTACCCCCTTAGCGCTCCGAATCTCCACTTGCATTTTCTACAGAAAGAGTGTTTCAGAACGGCTCAATCAAAACTAAGGTTCATCTCTTTTAGTTGAACAAACAGAACAGAAAGAAGTTTCACACAATTCTTCTGTGTAGTTTTTATTTGTAGACATTCTTTTTCCCAATATAGGCCTCTTAGCGCTCAGAATGTCCAATTGCAGTTTCTACAGAAAGAGTGTTTCAGAATGGCTCAATCAAAAGTAAGGTTCAACTCTGTTAGTTGAATGCACAGAACAGAAAGAAGTTTCATACAATGCTTCTGTGTAGTTTATATTTGAACATATTCTTTTTTCCACTATTATCCACTTAGCGCTACGAATGTCCAGTTGTATTTTCCACAGACAGAGGGTTTCAAAACTGCTCAATCAAAAGTATGGTTTAACTCTGTTAGCTGAATGCTCAGATCAGAAAGAAGTTTCACAGAATGCTTCTGTGTAGTTTATATTTGAATATATTCCTTTTTCCACTACTACGCTCTTAGCGCTCCAAATGTCCAGTTGCATTTTCAACAGAAAGAGTGTTCAGATCTGCTCAATCAAAAGTATGGTTTAACTCTGTTAGCTGAATGCACAGATCAGAAAGAAGTTTCACCGAATGATTCTGTGTAGTTTATATTTGAAGACATTACTTTTTCCACTATTACCCTCTTAGCGCTCCGAATCTCCACTTGCATTTTCTACAAAAAGAGTGTTTCATAACTGCTCAATCAAAAATATGTTTTATCTCTGTTAACTGAATTTACAGATCAGAAATAAGTTTCACAGAATGCATCTGTGTAGTTTTTATTTGAAGATATTCTTTTTCCCAATGTAGGCCTCTTAGCGCTTAGCATGTCCAATTGCAGTTTCTACAGAAAGAGTGTTTCAGAACGGCTCAATCAAAAGTAAGGTTCAACTCTGTTAGTTGAATGCACAGAACAGAAAGAATTTTCACAGAATGCTACTGTGTAGTTTATATTTGAATATATTCCTTTTTCCACTATTACCCTCTTAGCGCTCCGAATGTCCACTTGCATTTTCTACAGAAACAGTGTTCAGAACTGCGCAATCAAAAGTATGGTTTAACTCTGTTAGCTTAATGAACATATCAGAAATAAGTTTAACACAATGCTTCTGTGTAGTTTTTATTTGAAGATATTATTTTTCCCAATAGAGGCCTCTTAGCGCTCAGAATGTCCAATTGCAGTTTCTACAGAAAGAGAGTTTCAGAAAGGCTCAATCAAAAGTAAGGTTCAACTCTGTTAGTTGAATGCACAGAACAGAAAGAAGTTTCATACAATGCTTCTGTGTAGTTTATATTTGAACATATTCTTTTTTCCACTATTACCCACTTAGCGCTACGAATGTCCAGTTGCATTTTCTACAGACAGAGTGTTTCAAAACTGCTCAATCAAAAGTATGGTTTACCTCTGTTAGCTGAATGCTCAGATCAGAAAAAAGTTTCACAGAATGCTTCTGTGTAGTTTATATTTGAATATATTCCTTTTTCCACTACTACTCTCTTAGCGCTCCAAATGTCCAGTTGCATTTTCTACAGAAAGAGTGTTCAGATCTGCTCAATCAAAAGTATGTTTAAACTCTGTTAGCTGAATGCACAGATCAGAAAGAAGTTTCACAGAATGATTCTGTGTAGTTTATATTTGGAGACATTCCTTTTTCCACTATTACCCTCTTAGCGCTCCGAATCTCCACTTGCATTTTCTACAGAAAGAGTGTTTCAGAACGGCTCAATCAAAACTAAGGTTCAACTCTTTTAGTTGAACAAACAGAACAGAAAGAAGTTTCACACAATTCTTCTGTGTAGTTTTTATTTGTAGACATTCTTTTTCCCAATATAGGCCTCTTAGCGCTCAGAATGTCCAATTGCAGTTTCTACAGAAAGTGTGTTTCAGAACGGCTCAATCAAAAGTAAGGTTCAACTCTGTTAGTTGAATGCACAGAACAGAAAGAAGTTTCATACAATGCTTCTGTGTAGTTTATATTTGAACATCCTTTTTTTTCCACTATTACCCACTTAGCGCTACGAATGTCCAGTTGCATTTTCTACAGACAGAGTGTTTCAAAACTGCTCAATCAAAAGTATGGTTTAACTCTGTTAGCTGAATGCTCAGATCAGAAAGAAGTTTCACAGAATGCTTCTGTGTAGTTTATATTTGAATATATTCCTTTTTCCACTACTACGCTCTTAGCGCTCCAAATGTCCAGTTGCATTTTCTACAGAAAGAGTGTTCAGATCTGCTCAATCAAAAGTATGGTTTAACTCTGTTAGCTGAATGCACAGATCAGAAAAAAGTTTCACCGAATGATTCTGTGTAGTTTATATTTGAAGACATTCCTTTTTCCACTCTTACCCTCTTAGCGCTCCGAATCTCCACTTGCATTTTCTACAAAAAGAGTGTTTCATATCTGCTCAATCAAAAATATGTTTTATCTCCGTTAACTGAATTTACAGATCAGTAATAAGTTTCACAGAATGCATCTGTGTAGTTTTTATTTGAAGATATTTTTTTTCCCAATGTAGGCCTCTTAGCGCTTAGCATGTCCAATTGCAGTTTCTACAGAAAGAGTGTTTCAGAACGGCTCAATCAAAAGTAAGGTTCAAATCTGTTAGTTGAATGCACAGAACAGAAACAATTTTCACAGAATGCTACTGTGTAGTTTATATTTGAATATATTCCTTTTTCCACTATTACCCTCTTAGCGCTCCGAATGTCCACTTGCATTTTCTACAGAAAGAGTGTTCAGAACTGCGCAATCAAAAGTATGGTTTAACTCTGTTAGCTTAATGAACATATCAGAAATAAGTTTCACACAATGCTTCTGTGTAGTTTTTATTTGAAGATATTATTTTTCCCAATAGAGGCCTCTTAGCGCTCAGAATGTCCAATTGCAGTTTCTACAGAAAGAGTGTTTCAGAAAGGCTCAATCAAATGTAAGGTTCAACTCTGTTAGTTGAATGCACAGAACAGAAAGAAGTTTCATACAATGCTTCTGTGTAGTTTATATTTGAACATATTCTTTTTTCCACTCTTACCCACTTAGCGCTACGAATGTCCAGTTGCATTTTCTACAGACAGAGTGTTTCAAAACTGCTCAATCAAAAGTATGGTTTAACTCTGTTAGCTGAATGCTCAGATCAGAAAGAAGTTTCACAGAATGCTTCTGTGTAGTTTATATTTGAATATATTCCTTTTTCCACTACTACTCTCTTAGCGCTCCAAATGTCCAGTTGCATTTTCTACAGAAAGAGTGTTCAGATCTGCTCAATCAAAAGTATGGTTTAACTCTGTTAGCTGAATGCACAGATCAGAAAGAAGTTTCACAGAATGATTCTGTGTAGTTTATATTTGGAGACATTCCTTTTTCCTCTATTACCCCCTTAGCGCTCCGAATCTCCACTTGCATTTTCTACAGAAAGAGTGTTTAAGAACGGCTCAATCAAAACTAAGGTTCATCTCTTTTAGTTGAACAAACAGAACAGAAAGAAGTTTCACACAATTCTTCTGTGTAGTTTTTATTTGTAGACATTCTTTTTCCCAATATAGGCCTCTTAGCGCTCAGAATGTCCAATTGCAGTTTCTACAGAAAGAGTGTTTCAGAATGGCTCAATCAAAAGTAAGGTTCAACTCTGTTAGTTGAATGCACAGAACAGAAAGAAGTTTCATACAATGCTTCTGTGTAGTTTATATTTGAACATATTCTTTTTTCCACTATTATCCACTTAGCGCTACGAATGTCCAGTTGTATTTTCCACAGACAGAGGGTTTCAAAACTGCTCAATCAAAAGTATGGTTTAACTCTGTTAGCTGAATGCTCAGATCAGAAAGAAGTTTCACAGAATACTTCTGTGTAGTTTATATTTGAATATATTCCTTTTTCCACTACTACGCTCTTAGCGCTCCAAATGTCCAGTTGCATTTTCAACAGAAAGAGTGTTCAGATCTGCTCAATCAAAAGTATGGTTTAACTCTGTTAGCTGAATGCACAGATCAGAAAGAAGTTTCACCGAATGATTCTGTGTAGTTTATATTTGAAGACATTACTTTTTCCACTATTACCCTCTTAGCGCTCCGAATCTCCACTTGCATTTTCTACAAAAAGAGTGTTTCATAACTGCTCAATCAAAAATATGTTTTATCTCTGTTAACTGAATTTACAGATCAGAAATAAGTTTCACAGAATGCATCTGTGTAGTTTTTATTTGAAGATATTCTTTTTCCCAATGTAGGCCTCTTAGCGCTTAGCATGTCCAATTGCAGTTTCTACAGAAAGAGTGTTTCAGAACGGCTCAATCAAAAGTAAGGTTCAACTCTGTTAGTTGAATGCACAGAACAGAAAGAATTTTCACAGAATGCTACTGTGTAGTTTATATTTGAATATATTCCTTTTTCCACTATTACCCTCTTAGCGCTCCGAATGTCCACTTGCATTTTCTACAGAAACAGTGTTCAGAACTGCGCAATCAAAAGTATGGTTTAACTCTGTTAGCTTAATGAACATATCAGAAATAAGTTTAACACAATGCTTCTGTGTAGTTTTTATTTGAAGATATTATTTTTCCCAATAGAGGCCTCTTAGCGCTCAGAATGTCCAATTGCAGTTTCTACAGAAAGAGAGTTTCAGAAAGGCTCAATCAAAAGTAAGGTTCAACTCTGTTAGTTGAATGCACAGAACAGAAAGAAGTTTCATACAATGCTTCTGTGTAGTTTATATTTGAACATATTCTTTTTTCCACTATTACCCACTTAGCGCTACGAATGTCCAGTTGCATTTTCTACAGACAGAGTGTTTCAAAACTGCTCAATCAAAAGTATGGTTTACCTCTGTTAGCTGAATGCTCAGATCAGAAAAAAGTTTCACAGAATGCTTCTGTGTAGTTTATATTTGAATATATTCCTTTTTCCACTACTACTCTCTTAGCGCTCCAAATGTCCAGTTGCATTTTCTACAGAAAGAGTGTTCAGATCTGCTCAATCAAAAGTATGTTTAAACTCTGTTAGCTGAATGCACAGATCAGAAAGAAGTTTCACAGAATGATTCTGTGTAGTTTATATTTGGAGACATTCCTTTTTCCACTATTACCCTCTTAGCGCTCCGAATCTCCACTTGCATTTTCTACAGAAAGAGTGTTTCAGAACGGCTCAATCAAAACTAAGGTTCAACTCTTTTAGTTGAACAAACAGAACAGAAAGAAGTTTCACACAATTCTTCTGTGTAGTTTTTATTTGTAGACATTCTTTTTCCCAATATAGGCCTCTTAGCGCTCAGAATGTCCAATTGCAGTTTCTACAGAAAGAGTGTTTCAGAACGGCTCAATCAAAAGTAAGGTTCAACTCTGTTAGTTGAATGCACAGAACAGAAAGAAGTTTCATACAATGCTTCTGTGTAGTTTATATTTGAACATATTCTTTTTTCCACTATTACCCACTTAGCGCTACGAATGTCCAGTTGCATTTTCTACAGACAGAGTGTTTCAAAACTGCTCAATCAAAAGTATGGTTTAACTCTGTTAGCTGAATGCTCAGATCAGAAAGAAGTTTCACAGAATGCTTCTGTGTAGTTTATATTTGAATATATTCCTTTTTCCACTACTACGCTCTTAGCGCTCCAAATGTCCAGTTGCATTTTCTACAGAAAGAGTGTTCAGATCTGCTCAATCAAAAGTATGGTTTAACTCTGTTAGCTGAATGCACAGATCAGAAAGAAGTTTCACCGAATGATTCTGTGTAGTTTATATTTGAAGACATTCCTTTTTCCACTATTACCCTCTTAGCGCTCCGAATCTCCACTTGCATTTTCTACAAAAAGAGTGTTTCATAACTGCTCAATCAAAAATATGTTTTATCTCTGTTAACTGAATTTACAGATCAGAAATAAGTTTCACAGAATGCATCAGTGTAGTTTTTATTTGAAGATATTCTTTTTCCCAATGTAGGCCTCTTAGCGCTTAGCATGTCCAATTGCAGTTTCTACAGAAAGAGTGTTTCAGAACGGCTCAATCAAAAGTAAGGTTCAACTCTGTTAGTTGAATGCACAGAACAGAAAGAATTTTCACAGAATGCTACTGTGTAGTTTATATTTGAATATATTCCTTTTTCCACTATTACCCTCTTAGCGCTCCGAATGTCCACTTGCATTTTCTACAGAAAGAGTGTTCAGAACTGCGCAATCAAAAGTATGGTTTAACTCTGTTAGCTTAATGAACATATCAGAAATAAGTTTCACACAATGCTTCTGTGTAGTTTTTATTTGAAGATATTATTTTTCCCAATATAGGCCTCTTCGCGCTCAGAATGTCCAATTGCAGTTTCTACAGAAAGAGTGTTTCAGAAAGGCTCAATCAAAAGTAAGGTTCAACTCTGTTAGTTGAATGCACAGAACAGAAAGGAGTTTCATACAATGCTTCTGTGTAGTTTATATTTGAACATATTCTTTTTTCCACTATTACCCACTTAGCGCTACGAATGTCCAGTTGCATTTTCTACAGACAGTGTGTTTCAAAACTACTCAATCAAAGTATGGTTTAACTCTGTTAGCTGAATGCTCAGATCAGAAGAAGTTTCACAGAATGCTTCTGTGTAGTTTATATTTGAATATATTCCTTTTTCCACTACTACTCTCTTAGCGCTCCAAATGTCCAGTTGCATGTTCTACAGAAAGAGTGTTCAGATCTGCTCAATCAAAAGTATGGTTTAACTCTGTTAGCTGAATGCACAGATCAGAAAGAAGTTTCACAGAATGATTCTGTGTAGTTTAATTTGGAGACATTCCTTTTTTCCACTATTACCCTCTTAGCACTCCGAATCTCCACTTGCATTTTCTACAGAAAGAGTGTTTCAGAACGGCTCAATCAAAACTAAGGTTCAACTCTTTTAGTTGAACAAACAGAACAGAAAGAAGTTTCACACAATTCTTCTGTGTAGTTTTTATTTGTAGACATTCTTTTTCCCAATATACGCCTCTTAGCGCTCAGAATGTCCAATTGCAGTTTCTACAGAAAGAGTGTTTCAGAACGGCTCAATCAAATGTAAGGTTCAAATCTGTTAGTTGAATGCACAGAACAGAAAGAAGTTTCATACAATGCTTCTGTGTAGTTTATATTTGAACATATTCTTTTTTCCACTATTACCCACTTAGCGCTACGAATGTCCAGTTGCATTTTCTACAGACAGAGTGTTTCAAAACTGCTCAATCAAAAGTATGGTTTAACTCTGTTAGCTGAATGCTCAGATCAGAAAGAAGTTTCACAGAAGGCTTCTGTGAAGTTTATATTTGAATATATTCCTTTTTCCACTACTACGCTCTTAGCGCTCCAAATGTCCAGTTGCATTTTCTACAGAAAGAGTGTTCAGATCTGCTCAATCAAAAGTATTGTTTAACTCTGTTAGCTGAATGCACAGATCAGAAAGAAGTTTCACCGAATGATTCTGTGTAGTTTATATTTAAAGACATTCCTTTTTCAACTATTACCCTCTTAGCGCTCCGAATCTCCACTTGCATTTTCTACAAAAAGAGTGTTTCATAACTGCTCAATCAAAAATATGTTTTATCTCTGTTAACTGAATTTACAGATCAGAAATAAGTTTCACAGAATGCATCAGTGTAGTTTTTATTTGAAGATATTCTTTTTCCCAATGTAGGCCTCTTAGCGCTTAGCATGTCCAATTGCAGTTTCTACAGAAAGAGTGTTTCAGAACGGCTCAATCAAAAGTAAGGTTCAACTCTGTTAGTTGAATGCACAGAACAGAAAGAATTTTCACAGAATGCTACTGTGTAGTTTATATTTGAATATATTCCTTTTTCCACTATTACCCTCTTAGCGCTCCGAATGTCCACTTGCATTTTCTACAGAAAGAGTGTTCAGAACTGCGCAATCAAAAGTATGGTTTAACTCTGTTAGCTTAATGAACATATCAGAAATAAGTTTCACACAATGCTTCTGTGTAGTTTTTATTTGAAGATATTATTTTTCCCAATATAGGCCTCTTCGCGCTCAGAATGTCCAATTGCAGTTTCTACAGAAAGAGTGTTTCAGAAAGGCTCAATCAAAAGTAAGGTTCAACTCTGTTAGTTGAATGCACAGAACAGAAAGGAGTTTCATACAATGCTTCTGTGTAGTTTATATTTGAACATATTCTTTTTTCCACTATTACCCACTTAGCGCTACGAATGTCCAGTTGCATTTTCTACAGACAGTGTGTTTCAAAACTACTCAATCAAAGTATGGTTTAACTCTGTTAGCTGAATGCTCAGATCAGAAGAAGTTTCACAGAATGCTTCTGTGTAGTTTATATTTGAATATATTCCTTTTTCCACTACTACTCTCTTAGCGCTCCAAATGTCCAGTTGCATGTTCTACAGAAAGAGTGTTCAGATCTGCTCAATCAAAAGTATGGTTTAACTCTGTTAGCTGAATGCACAGATCAGAAAGAAGTTTCACAGAATGATTCTGTGTAGTTTAATTTGGAGACATTCCTTTTTTCCACTATTACCCTCTTAGCACTCCGAATCTCCACTTGCATTTTCTACAGAAAGAGTGTTTCAGAACGGCTCAATCAAAACTAAGGTTCAACTCTTTTAGTTGAACAAACAGAACAGAAAGAAGTTTCACACAATTCTTCTGTGTAGTTTTTATTTGTAGACATTCTTTTTCCCAATATACGCCTCTTAGCGCTCAGAATGTCCAATTGCAGTTTCTACAGAAAGAGTGTTTCAGAACGGCTCAATCAAATGTAAGGTTCAAATCTGTTAGTTGAATGCACAGAACAGAAAGAAGTTTCATACAATGCTTCTGTGTAGTTTATATTTGAACATATTCTTTTTTCCACTATTACCCACTTAGCGCTACGAATGTCCAGTTGCATTTTCTACAGACAGAGTGTTTCAAAACTGCTCAATCAAAAGTATGGTTTAACTCTGTTAGCTGAATGCTCAGATCAGAAAGAAGTTTCACAGAAGGCTTCTGTGAAGTTTATATTTGAATATATTCCTTTTTCCACTACTACGCTCTTAGCGCTCCAAATGTCCAGTTGCATTTTCTACAGAAAGAGTGTTCAGATCTGCTCAATCAAAAGTATTGTTTAACTCTGTTAGCTGAATGCACAGATCAGAAAGAAGTTTCACCGAATGATTCTGTGTAGTTTATATTTAAAGACATTCCTTTTTCAACTATTACCCTCTTAGCGCTCCGAATCTCCACTTGCATTTTCTACAAAAAGAGTGTTTCATAACTGCTCAATCAAAAATATGTTTTATCTCTGTTAACTGAATTTACAGATCAGAAATAAGTTTCACAGAATGCATCTGTGTAGTTTTTATTTGAAGATATTCTTTTTCCCAGTGTAGGCCTCTTAGCGCTTAGCATGTCCAATTGCAGTTTCTACAGAAAGAGTGTTTCAGAACGGCTCAATCAAAAGTAAGGTTCAACTCTGTTAGTTGAATGCACAGAACAGAAAGAATTTTCACAGAATGCTACTGTGTAGTTTATATTTGAATATATTCCTTTTTCCACTATTACCCTCTTAGCGCTCTGAATGTCCACTTGCATTTTCTACAGAAAGAGTGTTCAGAACTGAGCAATCAAAAGTATGGTTTAACTCTTTTAGCTTAATGAACATATCAGAAATAAGTTTCACACAATGCTTCTGTGTAGTTTTTATTTGAAGATATTATATTTCCCAATAGAGGCCTCTTAGCGCTCAGAATGTCCAATTGCAGTTTCTACAGAAAGAGTGTTTCAGAAAGGCTCAATCAAAAGTAAGGTTCAACTCTGTTAGTTGAATGCACAGAACAGAAAGAAATTTCATACAATGCTTCTGTGTAGTTTATATTTGAACATCCTTTTTTTTCCACTATTACCCACTTAGCGCTACGAATGTCCAGTTGCATTTTCTACAGACAGAGTGTTTCAAAACTGCTCAATCAAAAGTATGGTTTAACTCTGTTAGCTGAATGCTCAGATCAGAAAGAAGTTTCACAGAATGCTTCTGTGTAGTTTATATTTGAATATATTCCTTTTTCCACTACTACGCTCTTAGCGCTCCAAATGTCCAGTTGCATTTTCTACAGAAAGAGTGTTCAGATCTGCTCAATCAAAAGTATGGTTTAACTCTGTTAGCTGAATGCACAGATCAGAAAGAAGTTTCACCGAATGATTCTGTGTAGTTTATATTTGAAGACATTCCTTTTTCCACTGTTACCCTCTTAGCGCTCCGAATCTCCACTTGCATTTTCTACAAAAAGAGTGTTTCATAACTGCTCAATCAAAAATATGTTTTATCTCCGTTAACTGAATTTACAGATCAGTAATAAGTTTCACAGAATGCATCTGTGTAGTTTTTATTTGAAGATATTTTTTTTCCCAATGTAGGCCTCTTAGCGCTTAGCATGTCCAATTGCAGTTTCTACAGAAAGAGTGTTTCAGAACGGCTCAATCAAAAGTAAGGTTCAAATCTGTTAGTTGAATGCACAGAACAGAAACAATTTTCACAGAATGCTACTGTGTAGTTTATATTTGAATATATTCCTTTTTCCACTATTACCCTCTTAGCGCTCCGAATGTCCACTTGCATTTTCTACAGAAAGAGTGTTCAGAACTGCGCAATCAAAAGTATGGTTTAACTCTGTTAGCTTAATGAACATATCAGAAATAAGTTTCACACAATGCTTCTGTGTAGTTTTTATTTGAAGATATTATTTTTCCCAATAGAGGCCTCTTAGCGCTCAGAATGTCCAATTGCAGTTTCTACAGAAAGAGTGTTTCAGAAAGGCTCAATCAAATGTAAGGTTCAACTCTGTTAGTTGAATGCACAGAACAGAAAGAAGTTTCATACAATGCTTCTGTGTAGTTTATATTTGAACATATTCTTTTTTCCACTATTACCCACTTAGCGCTACGAATGTCCAGTTGCATTTTCTACAGACAGAGTGTTTCAAAACTGCTCAATCAAAAGTATGGTTTAACTCTCTTAGCTGAATGCTCAGATCAGAAAGAAGTTTCACAGAATGCTTCTGTGTAGTTTATATTTGAATATATTCCTTTTTCCACTACTACGCTCTTAGCGCTCCAAATGTCCAGTTGCATTTTCAACAGAAAGAGTGTTCAGATCGGCTCAATCAAAAGTATGGTTTAACTCTGTTAGCTGAATGCACAGATCAGAAAGAAGTTTCACCGAATGATTCTGTGTAGTTTATATTTGAAGACATTCCTTTTTCCACTATACCCTCTTAGCGCTCCGAATCTCCACTTGCATTTTCTACAAAAAGAGTGTTTCATAACTGCTCAATCAAAAATATATTTTATCTCTGTTAACTGAATTTACAGATCAGAAATAAGTTTCACAGAATGCATCTGTGTAGTTTTTATTTGAAGATATTCTTTTTCCCAATGTAGGCCTCTTAGCGCTAAGCATGTCCAATTGCAGTTTCTACAGAAAGAGTGTTTCAGAACGGCTCAATCAAAAGTAAGGTTCAACTCTGTTAGTTGAATGCACAGAACAGAAAGAATTTTCACAGAATGCTACAGTGTAGTTTATATTTGAATATATTCCTTTTTCCACTATTACCCTCTTAGCGCTCCGAATGTCCACTTGCATTTTCTACAGAAAGAGTGTTCAGAACTGCGCAATCAAAAGTATGGTTTAACTCTGTTAGCTTAATGAACATATCAGAAATAAGTTTCACACAATGCTTCTGTGTAGTTTTTATTTGAAGATATTATTTTTCCCAATATAGGCCTCTTCGCGCTCAGAATGTCCAATTGCAGTTTCTACAGAAAGAGTGTTTCAGAAAGGCTCAATCAAAAGTAAGGTTCAACTCTGTTAGTTGAATGCACAGAACAGAAAGAAGTTTCATACAATGCTTCTGTGTAGTTTATATTTGAACATATTCTTTTTTCCACTATTACCCACTTAGCGCTACGAATTTCCAGTTGCATTTTCTACAGACAGTGTGTTTCAAAACTGCTCAATCAAAAGTATGGTTTAACTCTGTTAGCTGAATGCTCAGATCAGAAAGAAGTTTCACAGAATGCTTCTGTGTAGTTTATATTTGAATATATTCCTTTTTCCACTACTACTCTCTTAGCGCTCCAAATGTCCAGTTGCATGTTCTACAGAAAGAGTGTTCAGATCTGCTCAATAAAAAGTATGGTTTAATTCTGTTAGCTGAATGCACAGATCAGAAAGAAGTTTCACAGAATGATTCTGTGTAGTTTAATTTGGAGACATTCCTTTTTTCCACTATTATCCTCTTAGCACTCCGAATCTCCACTTGCATTTTCTACAGAAAGAGTGTTTCAGAACGGCTCAATCAAAACTAAGGTTCAACTCTTTTAGTTGAACAAACAGAACCGAAAGTAGTTTCACACAATTCTTCTGTGTAGTTTTTATTTGTAGACATTCTTTTTCCCAATATAGGCCTCTTAGCGCTCAGAATGTCCAATTGCAGTTTCTACAGAAAGAGTGTTTCAGAACGGCTCAATCAAAAGTAAGGTTCAACTCTGTTAGTTGAATGCACAGAACAGAAAGAAGTTTCATACAATGCTTCTGTGTAGTTTATATTTGAACATATTCTTTTTTCCACTATTACCCACTTAGCGCTACGAATGTCCAGTTGCATTTTCTACAGACAGAGTGTTTCAAAACTGCTCAATCAATAGTATGGTTTAACTCTGTTAGCTGAATGCTCAGATCAGAAAGAAGTTTCACAGAATGCTTCTGTGTAGTTTATATTTGAATATATTCCTTTTTCCACTACTACGCTCTTAGCGCTCCAAATGTCCAGTTGCATTTTCTACAGAAAGTGTGTTCAGATCTGCTCAATCAAAAGTATGGTTTAACTCTGTTAGCTGAATGCACAGATCAGAAAGAAGTTTCACCGAATGATTCTGTGTAGTTTATATTTGAAGACATTCCTTTTTCCACTATTACCCTCTTAGCGCTCCGAATCTCCACTTGCATTTTCTACAAAAAGAGTGTTTCATAACTGCTCAATCAAAAATATGTTTTATCTCTGTTAACTGAATTTACAGATCAGAAATAAGTTTCACAGAATGCATCAGTGTAATTTTTATTTGAAGATATTCTTTTTCCCAATGTAGGCCTCTTAGCGCTTAGCATGTCCAATTGCAGTTTCTACAGAAAGAGTGTTTCAGAACGGCTCAATCAAAAGTAAGGTTCAACTCTGTTAGTTGAATGCACAGAACAGAAAGAATTTTCACAGAATGCTACTGTGTAGTTTATATTTGAATATATTCCTTTTTCCACTATTACCCTCTTAGCGCTCCGAATGTCCACTTGCATTTTCTACAGAAAGAGTGTTCAGAACTGCGCAATCAAAAGTATGGTTTAACTCTGTTAGCTTAATGAACATATCAGAAATAAGTTTCACACAATGCTTCTGTGTAGTTTTTATTTGAAGATATTATTTTTCCCAATATAGGCCTCTTCGCGCTCAGAATGTCCAATTGCAGTTTCTACAGAAAGAGTGTTTCAGAAAGGCTCAATCAAAAGTAAGGTTCAACTCTGTTAGTTGAATGCACAGAACAGAAAGGAGTTTCATACAATGCTTCTGTGTAGTTTATATTTGAACATATTCTTTTTTCCACTATTACCCACTTAGCGCTACGAATGTCCAGTTGCATTTTCTACAGACAGTGTGTTTCAAAACTACTCAATCAAAAGTATGGTTTAACTCTGTTAGCTGAATGCTCAGATCAGAAGAAGTTTCACAGAATGCTTCTGTGTAGTTTATATTTGAATATATTCCTTTTTCCACTACTACTCTCTTAGCGCTCCAAATGTCCAGTTGCATGTTCTACAGAAAGAGTGTTCAGATCTGCTCAATCAAAAGTATGGTTTAACTCTGTTAGCTGAATGCACAGATCAGAAAGAAGTTTCACAGAATGATTCTGTGTAGTTTAATTTGGAGACATTCCTTTTTTCCACTATTACCCTCTTAGCACTCCGAATCTCCACTTGCATTTTCTACAGAAAGAGTGTTTCAGAACGGCTCAATCAAAACTAAGGTTCAACTCTTTTAGTTGAACAAACAGAACAGAAAGAAGTTTCACACAATTCTTCTGTGTAGTTTTTATTTGTAGACATTCTTTTTCCCAATATACGCCTCTTAGCGCTCAGAATGTCCAATTGCAGTTTCTACAGAAAGAGTGTTTCAGAACGGCTCAATCAAAAGTAAGGTTCAAATCTGTTAGTTGAATGCACAGAACAGAAAGAAGTTTCATACAATGCTTCTGTGTAGTTTATATTTGAACATATTCTTTTTTCCACTATTACCCACTTAGCGCTACGAATGTCCAGTTGCATTTTCTACAGACAGAGTGTTTCAAAACTGCTCAATCAAAAGTATGGTTTAACTCTGTTAGCTGAATGCTCAGATCAGAAAGAAGTTTCACAGAATGCTTCTGTGTAGTTTATATTTGAATATATTCCTTTTTCCACTACTACGCTCTTAGCGCTCCAAATGTCCAGTTGCATTTTCTACAGAAAGAGTGTTCAGATCTGCTCAATCAAAAGTATGGTTTAACTCTGTTAGCTGAATGCACAGATCAGAAAGAAGTTTCACCGAATGATTCTGTGTAGTTTATATTTAAAGACATTCCTTTTTCAACTATTACCCTCTTAGCGCTCCGAATCTCCACTTGCATTTTCTACAAAAAGAGTGTTTCATAACTGCTCAATCAAAAATATGTTTTATCTCTGTTAACTGAATTTACAGATCAGAAATAAGTTTCACAGAATGCGTCTGTGTAGTTTTTATTTGAAGATATTCTTTTTCCCAATGTAGGCCTCTTAGCGCTTAGCATGTCCAATTGCAGTTTCTACAGAAAGAGTGTTTCAGAACGGCTCAATCAAAAGTAAGGTTCAACTCTGTTAGTTGAATGCACAGAACAGAAAGAATTTTCACAGAATGCTACTGTGTAGTTTATATTTGAATATATTCCTTTTTCCACTATTACCCTCTTAGCGCTCTGAATGTCCACTTGCATTTTCTACAGAAAGAGTGTTCAGAACTGAGCAATCAAAAGTATGGTTTAACTCTGTTAGCTTAATGAACATATCAGAAATAAGTTTCACACAATGCTTCTGTGTAGTTTTTATTTGAAGATATTATATTTCCCAATAGAGGCCTCTTAGCGCTCAGAATGTCCAATTGCAGTTTCTACAGAAAGAGTGTTTCAGAAAGGCTCAATCAAAAGTAAGGTTCAACTCTGTTAGTTGAATGCACAGAACAGAAAGAAATTTCATACAATGCTTCTGTGTAGTTTATATTTGAACATCCTTTTTTTTCCACTATTACCCACTTAGCGCTACGAATGTCCAGTTGCATTTTCTACAGACAGAGTGTTTCAAAACTGCTCAATCAAAAGTATGGTTTAACTCTGTTAGCTGAATGCTCAGATCAGAAAGAAGTTTCACAGAATGCTTCTGTGTAGTTTATATTTGAATATATTCCTTTTTCCACTACTACGCTCTTAGCGCTCCAAATGTCCAGTTGCATTTTCTACAGAAAGAGTGTTCAGATCTGCTCAATCAAAAGTATGGTTTAACTCTGTTAGCTGAATGCACAGATCAGAAAGAAGTTTCACCGAATGATTCTGTGTAGTTTATATTTGAAGACATTACTTTTTCCACTGTTACCCTCTTAGCGCTCCGAATCTCCACTTGCATTTTCTACAAAAAGAGTGTTTCATAACTGCTCAATCAAAAATATGTTTTATCTCCGTTAACTGAATTTACAGATCAGTAATAAGTTTCACAGAATGCATCTGTGTAGTTTTTATTTGAAGATATTTTTTTTCCCAATGTAGGCCTCTTAGCGCTTAGCATGTCCAATTGCAGTTTCTACAGAAAGAGTGTTTCAGAACGGCTCAATCAAAAGTAAGGTTCAAATCTGTTAGTTGAATGCACAGAACAGAAACAATTTTCACAGAATGCTACTGTGTAGTTTATATTTGAATATATTCCTTTTTCCACTATTACCCTCTTAGCGCTCCGAATGTCCACTTGCATTTTCTACAGAAAGAGTGTTCAGAACTGCGCAATCAAAAGTATGGTTTAACTCTGTTAGCTTAATGAACATATCAGAAATAAGTTTCACACAATGCTTCTGTGTAGTTTTTATTTGAAGATATTATTTTTCCCAATAGAGGCCTCTTAGCGCTCAGAATGTCCAATTGCAGTTTCTACAGAAAGAGTGTTTCAGAAAGGCTCAATCAAATGTAAGGTTCAACTCTGTTAGTTGAATGCACAGAACAGAAAGAAGTTTCATACAATGCTTCTGTGTAGTTTATATTTGAACATATTCTTTTTTCCACTATTACCCACTTAGCGCTACGAATGTCCAGTTGCATTTTCTACAGACAGAGTGTTTCAAAACTGCTCAATCAAAAGTATGGTTTAACTCTGTTAGCTGAATGCTCAGATCAGAAAGAAGTTTCACAGAATGCTTCTGTGTAGTTTATATTTGAATATATTCCTTTTTCCACTACTACTCTCTTAGCCCTCCAAATGTCCAGTTGCATTTTCTACAGAAAGAGTGTTCAGATCTGCTCAATCAAAAGTATGGTTTAACTCTGTTAGCTGAATGCACAGATCAGAAAGAAGTTTCACAGAATGATTCTGTGTAGTTTATATTTGGAGACATTCCTTTTTCCTCTATTACCCCCTTAGCGCTCCGAATCTCCACTTGCATTTTCTACAGAAAGAGTGTTTCAGAACGGCTCAATCAAAACTAAGGTTCATCTCTTTTAGTTGAACAAACAGAACAGAAAGAAGTTTCACACAATTCTTCTGTGTAGTTTTTATTTGTAGACATTCTTTTTCCCAATATAGGCCTCTTAGCGCTCAGAATGTCCAATTGCAGTTTCTACAGAAAGAGTGTTTCAGAATGGCTCAATCAAAAGTAAGGTTCAACTCTGTTAGTTGAATGCACAGAACAGAAAGAAGTTTCATACAATGCTTCTGTGTAGTTTATATTTGAACATATTCTTTTTTCCACTATTATCCACTTAGCGCTACGAATGTCCAGTTGTATTTTCCACAGACAGAGGGTTTCAAAACTGCTCAATCAAAAGTATGGTTTAACTCTGTTAGCTGAATGCTCAGATCAGAAAGAAGTTTCACAGAATGCTTCTGTGTAGTTTATATTTGAATATATTCCTTTTTCCACTACTACGCTCTTAGCGCTCCAAATGTCCAGTTGCATTTTCAACAGAAAGAGTGTTCAGATCTGCTCAATCAAAAGTATGGTTTAACTCTGTTAGCTGAATGCACAGATCAGAAAGAAGTTTCACCGAATGATTCTGTGTAGTTTATATTTGAAGACATTACTTTTTCCACTATTACCCTCTTAGCGCTCCGAATCTCCACTTGCATTTTCTACAAAAAGAGTGTTTCATAACTGCTCAATCAAAAATATGTTTTATCTCTGTTAACTGAATTTACAGATCAGAAATAAGTTTCACAGAATGCATCTGTGTAGTTTTTATTTGAAGATATTCTTTTTCCCAATGTAGGCCTCTTAGCGCTTAGCATGTCCAATTGCAGTTTCTACAGAAAGAGTGTTTCAGAACGGCTCAATCAAAAGTAAGGTTCAACTCTGTTAGTTGAATGCACAGAACAGAAAGAATTTTCACAGAATGCTACTGTGTAGTTTATATTTGAATATATTCCTTTTTCCACTATTACCCTCTTAGCGCTCCGAATGTCCACTTGCATTTTCTACAGAAACAGTGTTCAGAACTGCGCAATCAAAAGTATGGTTTAACTCTGTTAGCTTAATGAACATATCAGAAATAAGTTTAACACAATGCTTCTGTGTAGTTTTTATTTGAAGATATTATTTTTCCCAATAGAGGCCTCTTAGCGCTCAGAATGTCCAATTGCAGTTTCTACAGAAAGAGAGTTTCAGAAAGGCTCAATCAAAAGTAAGGTTCAACTCTGTTAGTTGAATGCACAGAACAGAAAGAAGTTTCATACAATGCTTCTGTGTAGTTTATATTTGAACATATTCTTTTTTCCACTATTACCCACTTAGCGCTACGAATGTCCAGTTGCATTTTCTACAGACAGAGTGTTTCAAAACTGCTCAATCAAAAGTATGGTTTACCTCTGTTAGCTGAATGCTCAGATCAGAAAAAAGTTTCACAGAATGCTTCTGTGTAGTTTATATTTGAATATATTCCTTTTTCCACTACTACTCTCTTAGCGCTCCAAATGTCCAGTTGCATTTTCTACAGAAAGAGTGTTCAGATCTGCTCAATCAAAAGTATGTTTAAACTCTGTTAGCTGAATGCACAGATCAGAAAGAAGTTTCACAGAATGATTCTGTGTAGTTTATATTTGGAGACATTCCTTTTTCCACTATTACCCTCTTAGCGCTCCGAATCTCCACTTGCATTTTCTACAGAAAGAGTGTTTCAGAACGGCTCAATCAAAACTAAGGTTCAACTCTTTTAGTTGAACAAACAGAACAGAAAGAAGTTTCACACAATTCTTCTGTGTAGTTTTTATTTGTAGACATTCTTTTTCCCAATATAGGCCTCTTAGCGCTCAGAATGTCCAATTGCAGTTTCTACAGAAAGTGTGTTTCAGAACGGCTCAATCAAAAGTAAGGTTCAACTCTGTTAGTTGAATGCACAGAACAGAAAGAAGTTTCATACAATGCTTCTGTGTAGTTTATATTTGAACATCCTTTTTTTTCCACTATTACCCACTTAGCGCTACGAATGTCCAGTTGCATTTTCTACAGACAGAGTGTTTCAAAACTGCTCAATCAAAAGTATGGTTTAACTCTGTTAGCTGAATGCTCAGATCAGAAAGAAGTTTCACAGAATGCTTCTGTGTAGTTTATATTTGAATATATTCCTTTTTCCACTACTACGCTCTTAGCGCTCCAAATGTCCAGTTGCATTTTCTACAGAATGAGTGTTCAGATCTGCTCAATCAAAAGTATGGTTTAACTCTGTTAGCTGAATGCACAGATCAGAAAGAAGTTTCACCGAATGATTCTGTGTAGTTTATATTTGAAGACATTCCTTTTTCCACTCTTACCCTCTTAGCGCTCCGAATCTCCACTTGCATTTTCTACAAAAAGAGTGTTTCATAACTGCTCAATCAAAAATATGTTTTATCTCCGTTAACTGAATTTACAGATCAGTAATAAGTTTCACAGAATGCATCTGTGTAGTTTTTATTTGAAGATATTTTTTTTCCCAATGTAGGCCTCTTAGCGCTTAGCATGTCCAATTGCAGTTTCTACAGAAAGAGTGTTTCAGAACGGCTCAATCAAAAGTAAGGTTCAAATCTGTTAGTTGAATGCACAGAACAGAAACAATTTTCACAGAATGCTACTGTGTAGTTTATATTTGAATATATTCCTTTTTCCACTATTACCCTCTTAGCGCTCCGAATGTCCACTTGCATTTTCTACAGAAAGAGTGTTCAGAACTGCGCAATCAAAAGTATGGTTTAACTCTGTTAGCTTAATGAACATATCAGAAATAAGTTTCACACAATGCTTCTGTGTAGTTTTTATTTGAAGATATTATTTTTCCCAATAGAGTCCTCTTAGCGCTCAGAATGTCCAATTGCAGTTTCTACAGAAAGAGTGTTTCAGAAAGGCTCAATCAAATGTAAGGTTCAACTCTGTTAGTTGAATGCACAGAACAGAAAGAAGTTTCATACAATGCTTCTGTGTAGTTTATATTTGAACATATTCTTTTTTCCACTATTACCCACTTAGCGCTACGAATGTCCAGTTGCATTTTCTACAGACAGAGTGTTTCAAAACTGCTCAATCAAAAGTATGGTTTAACTCTGTTAGCTGAATGCTCAGATCAGAAAGAAGTTTCACAGAATGCTTCTGTGTAGTTTATATTTGAATATATTCCTTTTTCCACTACTACTCTCTTAGCGCTCCAAATGTCCAGTTGCATTTTCTACAGAAAGAGTGTTCAGATCTGCTCAATCAAAAGTATGGTTTAACTCTGTTAGCTGAATGCACAGATCAGAAAGAAGTTTCACAGAATGATTCTGTGTAGTTTATATTTGGAGACATTCCTTTTTCCTCTATTACCCCCTTAGCGCTCCGAATCTCCACTTGCATTTTCTACAGAAAGAGTGTTTAAGAACGGCTCAATCAAAACTAAGGTTCATCTCTTTTAGTTGAACAAACAGAACAGAAAGATGTTTCACACAATTCTTCTGTGTAGTTTTTATTTGTAGACATTCTTTTTCCCAATATAGGCCTCTTAGCGCTCAGAATGTCCAATTGCAGTTTCTACAGAAAGAGTGTTTCAGAATGGCTCAATCAAAAGTAAGGTTCAACTCTGTTAGTTGAATGCACAGAACAGAAAGAAGTTTCATACAATGCTTCTGTGTAGTTTATATTTGAACATATTCTTTTTTCCACTATTATCCACTTAGCGCTACGAATGTCCAGTTGTATTTTCCACAGACAGAGGGTTTCAAAACTGCTCAATCAAAAGTATGGTTTAACTCTGTTAGCTGAATGCTCAGATCAGAAAGAAGTTTCACAGAATACTTCTGTGTAGTTTATATTTGAATATATTCCTTTTTCCACTACTACGCTCTTAGCGCTCCAAATGTCCAGTTGCATTTTCAACAGAAAGAGTGTTCAGATCTGCTCAATCAAAAGTATGGTTTAACTCTGTTAGCTGAATGCACAGATCAGAAAGAAGTTTCACCGAATGATTCTGTGTAGTTTATATTTGAAGACATTACTTTTTTCACTATTACCCTCTTAGCGCTCCGAATCTCCACTTGCATTTTCTACAAAAAGAGTGTTTCATAACTGCTCAATCAAAAATATGTTTTATCTCTGTTAACTGAATTTACAGATCAGAAATAAGTTTCACAGAATGCATCTGTGTAGTTTTTATTTGAAGATATTCTTTTTCCCAATGTAGGCCTCTTAGCGCTTAGCATGTCCAATTGCAGTTTCTACAGAAAGAGTGTTTCAGAACGGCTCAATCAAAAGTAAGGTTCAACTCTGTTAGTTGAATGCACAGAACAGAAAGAATTTTCACAGAATGCTACTGTGTAGTTTATATTTGAATATATTCCTTTTTCCACTATTACCCTCTTAGCGCTCCGAATGTCCACTTGCATTTTCTACAGAAACAGTGTTCAGAACTGCGCAATCAAAAGTATGGTTTAACTCTGTTAGCTTAATGAACATATCAGAAATAAGTTTAACACAATGCTCCTGTGTAGTTTTTATTTGAAGATATTATTTTTCCCAATAGAGGCCTCTTAGCGCTCAGAATGTCCAATTGCAGTTTCTACAGAAAGAGAGTTTCAGAAAGGCTCAATCAAAAGTAAGGTTCAACTCTGTTAGTTGAATGCACAGAACAGAAAGAAGTTTCATACAATGCTTCTGTGTAGTTTATATTTGAACATATTCTTTTTTCCACTATTACCCACTTAGCGCTACGAATGTCCAGTTGCATTTTCTACAGACAGAGTGTTTCAAAACTGCTCAATCAAAAGTATGGTTTACCTCTGTTAGCTGAATGCTCAGATCAGAAAAAAGTTTCACAGAATGCTTCTGTGTAGTTTATATTTGAATATATTCCTTTTTCCACTACTACTCTCTTAGCGCTCCAAATGTCCAGTTGCATTTTCTACAGAAAGAGTGTTCAGATCTGCTCAATCAAAAGTATGTTTAAACTCTGTTAGCTGAATGCACAGATCAGAAAGAAGTTTCACAGAATGATTCTGTGTAGTTTATATTTGGAGACATTCCTTTTTCCACTATTACCCTCTTAGCGCTCCGAATCTCCACTTGCATTTTCTACAGAAAGAGTGTTTCAGAACGGCTCAATCAAAACTAAGGTTCAACTCTTTTAGTTGAACAAACAGAACAGAAAGAAGTTTCACACAATTCTTCTGTGTAGTTTTTATTTGTAGACATTCTTTTTCCCAATATAGGCCTCTTAGCGCTCAGAATGTCCAATTGCAGTTTCTACAGAAAGTGTGTTTCAGAACGGCTCAATCAAAAGTAAGGTTCAACTCTGTTAGTTGAATGCACAGAACAGAAAGAAGTTTCATACAATGCTTCTGTGTAGTTTATATTTGAACATCCTTTTTTTTCCACTATTACCCACTTAGCGCTACGAATGTCCAGTTGCATTTTCTACAGACAGAGTGTTTCAAAACTGCTCAATCAAAAGTATGGTTTAACTCTGTTAGCTGAATGCTCAGATCAGAAAGAAGTTTCACAGAATGCTTCTGTGTAGTTTATATTTGAATATATTCCTTTTTCCACTACTACGCTCTTAGCGCTCCAAATGTCCAGTTGCATTTTCTACAGAAAGAGTGTTCAGATCTGCTCAATCAAAAGTATGGTTTAACTCTGTTAGCTGAATGCACAGATCAGAAAGAAGTTTCACCGAATGATTCTGTGTAGTTTATATTTGAAGACATTCCTTTTTCCACTGTTACCCTCTTAGCGCTCCGAATCTCCACTTGCATTTTCTACAAAAAGAGTGTTTCATAACTGCTCAATCAAAAATATGTTTTATCTCCGTTAACTGAATTTACAGATCAGTAATAAGTTTCACAGAATGCATCTGTGTAGTTTTTATTTGAAGATATTTTTTTTCCCAATGTAGGCCTCTTAGCGCTTAGCATGTCCAATTGCAGTTTCTACAGAAAGAGTGTTTCAGAACGGCTCAATCAAAAGTAAGGTTCAAATCTGTTAGTTGAATGCACAGAACAGAAACAATTTTCACAGAATGCTACTGTGTAGTTTATATTTGAATATATTCCTTTTTCCACTATTACCCTCTTAGCGCTCCGAATGTCCACTTGCATTTTCTACAGAAAGAGTGTTCAGAACTGCGCAATCAAAAGTATGGTTTAACTCTGTTAGCTGAATGCACAGATCAGAAAGAAGTTTCACAGAATGATTCTGTGTAGTTTATATTTGGAGACATTCCTTTTTCCTCTATTACCCCCTTAGCGCTCCGAATCTCCACTTGCATTTTCTACAGAAAGAGTGTTTCAGAACGGCTCAATCAAAACTAAGGTTTATCTCTTTTAGTTGAACAAACAGAACAGAAAGAAGTTTCACACAATTCTTCTGTGTAGTTTTTATTTGTAGACATTCTTTTTCCCAATATAGGCCTCTTAGCGCTCAGAATGTCCAATTGCAGTTTCTACAGAAAGAGTGTTTCAGAACGGCTCAATCAAAAGTAAGGTTCAACTCTGTTAGTTGAATGCACAGAACAGAAAGAAGTTTCATACAATGCTTCTGTGTAGTTTATATTTGAACATATTCTTTTTTCCACTATTATCCACTTAGCGCTACGAATGTCCAGTTGTATTTTCCACAGACAGAGGGTTTCAAAACTGCTCAATCAAAAGTATGGTTTAACTCTGTTAGCTGAATGCTCAGATCAGAAAGAAGTTTCACAGAATGCTTCTGTGTAGTTTATATTTGAATATATTCCTTTTTCCACTACTACGCTCTTAGCGCTCCAAATGTCCAGTTGCATTTTCAACAGAAAGAGTGTTCAGATCTGCTCAATCAAAAGTATGGTTTAACTCTGTTAGCTGAATGCACAGATCAGAAAGAAGTTTCACCGAATGATTCTGTGTAGTTTATATTTGAAGACATTACTTTTTCCACTATTACCCTCTTAGCGCTCCGAATCTCCACTTGCATTTTCTACAAAAAGAGTGTTTCATAACTGCTCAATCAAAAATATGTTTTATCTCTGTTAACTGAATTTACAGATCAGAAATAAGTTTCACAGAATGCATCTGTGTAGTTTTTATTTGAAGAGATTCTTTTTCCCAATGTAGGCCTCTTAGCGCTTAGCATGTCCAATTGCAGTTTCTACAGAAAGAGTGTTTCAGAACGGCTCAATCAAAAGTAAGGTTCAACTCTGTTAGTTGAATGCACAGAACAGAAAGAATTTTCACAGAATGCTACTGTGTAGTTTATATTTGAATATATTACTTTTTCCACTATTACCCTCTTAGCGCTCCGAATGTCCACTTGCATTTTCTACAGAAACAGTGTTCAGAACTGCGCAATCAAAAGTATGGTTTAACTCTGTTAGCTTAATGAACATATCAGAAATAAGTTTAACACAATGCTTCTGTGTAGTTTTTATTTGAAGATATTATTTTTCCCAATAGAGGCCTCTTAGCGCTCAGAATGTCCAATTGCAGTTTCTACAGAAAGAGAGTTTCAGAAAGGCTCAATCAAAAGTAAGGTTCAACTCTGTTAGTTGAATGCACAGAACAGAAAGAAGTTTCATACAATGCTTCTGTGTAGTTTATATTTGAACATATTCTTTTTTCCACTATTACCCACTTAGCGCTACGAATGTCCAGTTGCATTTTCTACAGACAGAGTGTTTCAAAACTGCTCAATCAAAAGTATGGTTTACCTCTGTTAGCTGAATGCTCAGATCAGAAAAAAGTTTCACAGAATGCTTCTGTGTAGTTTATATTTGAATATATTCCTTTTTCCACTACTACTCTCTTAGCGCTCCAAATGTCCAGTTGCATTTTCTACAGAAAGAGTGTTCAGATCTGCTCAATCAAAAGTATGTTTAAACTCTGTTAGCTGAATGCACAGATCAGAAAGAAGTTTCACAGAATGATTCTGTGTAGTTTATATTTGGAGACATTCCTTTTTCCACTATTACCCTCTTAGCGCTCCGAATCTCCACTTGCATTTTCTACAGAAAGAGTGTTTCAGAACGGCTCAATCAAAACTAAGGTTCAACTCTTTTAGTTGAACAAACAGAACAGAAAGAAGTTTCACACAATTCTTCTGTGTAGTTTTTATTTGTAGACATTCTTTTTCCCAATATAGGCCTCTTAGCGCTCAGAATGTCCAATTGCAGTTTCTACAGAAAGTGTGTTTCAGAACGGCTCAATCAAAAGTAAGGTTCAACTCTGTTAGTTGAATGCACAGAACAGAAAGAAGTTTCATACAATGCTTCTGTGTAGTTTATATTTGAACATATTCTTTTTTCCACTATTACCCACTTAGCGCTTCGAATGTCCAGTTGCATTTTCTACAGACAGAGTGTTTCAAAACTGCTCAATCAAAAGTATGGTTTAACTCTGTTAGCTGAATGCTCAGATCAGAAAGGAGTTTCACAGAATGCTTCTGTGTAGTTTATATTTTAATATATTCCTTTTTCCACTACTACGCTCTTAGCGCTCCAAATGTCCAGTTGCATTTTCAACAGAAAGAGTGTTCAGATCTGCTCAATCAAAAGTATGGTTTAACTCTGTTAGCTGAATGCACAGATCAGAAAGAAGTTTCACCGAATGATTCTGTGTAGTTTATATTTGAAGACATTCCTTTTTCCACTATTACCCTCTTAGCGCTCCGAATCTCCACTTGCATTTTCTACAAAAAGAGTGTTTCATAACTGCTCAATCAAAAATATGTTTTATCTCTGTTAACTGAATTTACAGATCAGAAATAAGTTTCACAGAATGCATCTGTGTAGTTTTTATTTGAAGATATTCTTTTTCCCAATGTAGGCCTCTTAGCGCTTAGCATGTCCAATTGCAGTTTCTACAGAAAGAGTGTTTCAGAACGGCTCAATCAAAAGTAAGGTTCAACTCTGTTAGTTGAATGCACAGAACAGAAAGAATTTTCACAGAATGCTACTGTGTAGTTTATATTTGAATATATTCCTTTTTCCACTATTACCCTCTTAGCGCTCCGAATGTCCACTTGCATTTTCTACAGAAAGAGTGTTCAGAACTGCGCAATCAAAAGTATGGTTTAACTCTGTTAGCTTAATGAACATATCAGAAATAAGTTTCACACAATGCTTCTGTGTAGTTTTTATTTGAAGATATTATTTTTCCCAATATAGGCCTCTTCGCGCTCAGAATGTCCAATTGCAGTTTCTACAGAAAGAGTGTTTCAGAAAGGCTCAATCAAAAGTAAGGTTCAACTCTGTTAGTTGAATGCACAGAACAGAAAGAAGTTTCATACAATGATTCTGTGTAGTTTATATTTGAACATATTCTTTTTTCCACTATTACCCACTTAGCGCTACGAATGTCCAGTTGCATTTTCTACAGACAGTGTGTTTCAAAACTGCTCAATCAAAAGTATGGTTTAACTCTGTTAGCTGAATGCTCAGATCAGAAAGAAGTTTCACAGAATGCTTCTGTGTAGTTTATATTTGAATATATTCCTTTTTCCACTACTACTCTCTTAGCGCTCCAAATGTCCAGTTGCATTTTCTACAGAAAGAGTGTTCAGATCTGCTCAATCAAAAGTATGGTTTAACTCTGTTAGCTGAATGCACAGATCAGAAAGAAGTTTCACAGAATGATTCTGTGTAGTTTAATTTGGAGACATTCCTTTTTTCCACTATTACCCTCTTAGAGCTCCGAATCTCCACTTGCATTTTCTACAGAAAGAGTGTTTCAGAACGGCTCAATCAAAACTAAGGTTCAACTCTTTTAGTTGAACAAACAGAACAGAAAGAAGTTTCACACAATTCTTCTGTGTAGTTTTTATTTGTAGACATTCTTTTTCCCAATATAGGCCTCTTAGCGCTCAGAATGTCCAATTGCAGTTTCTACAGAAAGAGTGTTTCAGAACGGCTCAATCAAAAGTAAGGTTCAACACTGTTAGTTGAATGCACAGAACAGAAAGAAGTTTCATACAATGCTTCTGTGTAGTTTATATTTGAACATATTCTTTTTTCCACTATTACCCACTTAGCGCTACGAATGTCCAGTTGCATTTTCTACAGACAGAGTGTTTAAAAACTGCTCAATCAAAAGTATGGTTTAACTCTGTTAGCTGAATGCTCAGATCAGAAAGAAGTTTCACAGAATGCTTCTGGGTAGTTTATATTTAAATATATTCCTTTTTCCACTACTACGCTCTTAGCGCTCCAAATGTCCTGTTGCATTTTCAACAGAAAGAGTGTTCAGATCTGCTCAATCAAAAGTATGGTTTAACTCTGTTAGCTGAATGCACAGATCAGAAAGAAGTTTCACCGAATGATTCTGTGTAGTTTATATTTGAAGACATTCCTTTTTCCACTTTTACCCTCTTAGCGCTCCGAATCTCCACTTGCATTTTCTACAAAAAGAGTGTTTCATAACTGCTCAATCAAAAATATGTTTTATCTCTGTTAACTGAATTTACAGATCAGAAATAAGTTCCACAGAATGCATCTGTGTAGTTTTTATTTGAAGATATTCTTTTTCCCAATGTAGGCCTCTTAGCGCTTAGCATGTCCAATTGCAGTTTCTACAGAAAGAGTGTTTCATAACGGCTCAATCAAAAGTAAGGTTCAACTCTGTTAGTTGAATGCACAGAACAGAAAGAATTTTCACAGAATGCTACTGTGTAGTTTATATTTGAATATATTCCTTTTTCCACTATTACCCTCTTAGCGCTCCGAATGTCCACTTGCATTTTCTACAGAAAGAGTGTTCAGAACTGCGCAATCAAAAGTATGGTTTAACTCTGTTAGCTTAATGAACATATCAGAAATAAGTTTCACACAATGCTTCTGTGTAGTTTTTATTTGAAGATATTATTTTTCCCAATAGAGGCCTCTTAGCGCTCAGAATGTCCAATTGCAGTTTCTACAGAAAGAGTGTTTCAGAAAGGCTCAATCAAAAGTAAGGTTCTACTCTGTTAGTTGAATGCACAGAACAGAAAGAAGTTTCATACAATGCTTCTGTGTAGTTTATATTTGAACATATTCTTTTTTCCACTATTACCCACTTAGCGCTACGAATGTCCAGTTGCATTTTCTACAGACAGAGTGTTTCAAAACTGCTCAATCAAAAGTATGGTTTAACTCTGTTAGCTGAATGCTCAGATCAGAAAGAAGTTTCACAGAATACTTCTGTGTAGTTTATATTTGAATATATTCCTTTTTCCACTACTACTCTCTTAGCGCTCCAAATGTCCAGATGCATTTTCTACAGAAAGAGTGTTCAGATCTGCTCAATCAAAAGTATGGTTTAACTCTGTTAGCTGAATGCACAGATCAGAAAGAAGTTTCACAGAATGATTCTGTGTAGTTTATATTTGGAGACATTCCTTTTTCCTCTATTACCCCCTTAGCGCTCCGAATCTCCACTTGCATTTTCTACAGAAAGAGTGTTTCAGAACGGCTCAATCAAAACTAAGGTTCAACTCTTTTAGTTGAACAAACAGAACAGAAAGAAGTTTCACACAATTCTTCTGTGTAGTTTTTATTTGTAGACATTCTTTTTCCCAATATAGGCCTCTTAGCGCTCAGAATGTCCAATTGTAGTTTCTACAGAAAGAGTGTTTCAGAATGGCTCAATCAAAAGTAAGGTTCAACTCTGTTAGTTGAATGCACAGAACAGAAAGAAGTTTCATACAATGCTTCTGTGTAGTTTATATTTGAACATATTCTTTTTTCCACTATTACCCACTTAGCGCTACGAATGTCCAGTTGTATTTTCTACAGACAGAGTGTTTCAAAACTGCTCAATCAAAAGTATGGTTTAACTCTGTTAGCTGAATGCTCAGATCAGAAAGAAGTTTCACAGAATGCTTCTGTGTAGTTTATATTTGAATATATTCCTTTTTCCACTACTACGCTCTTAGCGCTCCAAATGTCCAGTTGCATTTTCAACAGAAAGAGTGTTCAGATCTGCTCAATCAAAAGTATGGTTTAACTCTGTTAGCTGAATGCACAGATCAGAAAGATGTTTCACCGAATGATTCTGTGTAGTTTATATTTGAAGACATTCCTTTTTCCACTATTACCCTCTTAGCGCTCCGAATCTCCACTTGCATTTTCTACAAAAAGAGTGTTTCATAACTGCTCAATCAAAAATATGTTTTATCTATGTTAACTGAATTTACAGATCAGAAATAAGTTTCACAGAATGCATCTGTGTAGTTTTTATATGAAGATATTCTTTTTCCCAATGTAGGCCTCTTAGCGCTTAGCATGTCCAATTGCAGTTTCTACAGAAAGGGTGTTTCAGAACGGCTCAATCAAAAGTAAGGTTCAACTCTGTTAGTTGAATGCACAGAACAGAAAGAATTTTCACGGAATGCTACTGTGTAGTTTATATTTGAATATATTCCTTTTTCCATTATTACCCTCTTAGCGCTCCGAATGTCCACTTGCATTTTCTACAGAAAGAGTGTTCAGAACTGCGCAATCAAAAGTATGGTTTAACTCTGTTAGCTTAATGAACATATCAGAAATAAGTTTCACACAATGCTTCTGGGTAGTTTTTATTTGAAGATATTATTTTTCCCAATAGAGGCCTCTTAGCGCTCAGAATGTCCAATTGCAGTTTCTACAGAAAGAGTGTTTCAGAAAGGCTCAATCAAAAGTAAGGTTCAACTCTGTTAGTTGAATGCACAGAACAGAAAGAAGTTTCATACAATGCTTCTGTGTAGTTTATATTTGAACATATTCTTTTTTCCACTATTACCCACTTAGCGCTACGAATGTCCAGTTGCATTTTCTACAGACAGAGTGTTTCAAAACTGCTCAATCAAAAGTATGGTTTAAATCTGTTAGCTGAATGCTCAGATCAGAAAGAAGTTTCACAGAATGCTTCTGTGTAGTTTATATTTGAATATATTCCCTTTTCCACTACTACTCTCTTAGCGCTCCAAATGTCCAGTTGCATTTTCTACAGAAAGAGTGTTCAGATCTGCTCAATCAAAAGTATGGTTTATCTCTGTTAGCTGAATGCACAGATCAGAAAGAAGTTTCACAGAATGATTCTGTGTAGTTTATATTTGGAGACATTCCTTTTTCCAGTATTACCCTCTTAGCGCTCCGAATCTCCACTTGCATTTTCTACAGAAAGACTGTTACAGAACGGCTCAATCAAAACTAATGTTCAACTCTTTTAGTTGAACAAACAGAACAGAAAGAAGTTTCACACAATTCTTCTGTGTAGTTTTTATTTGTAGACATTCTTTTTCCCAATATAGGCCTCTTAGCGCTCAGAATGTCCAATTGCAGTTTCTACAGAAAGTGTGTTTCAGAACGGCTCAATCAAAAGTAAGGTTCAACTCTGTTAGTTGAATGCACAGAACAGAAAGAAGTTTCATACAATGCTTCTGTGTAGTTTATATTTGAACGTATTCTTTTTTCCACTATTACCCACTTAGCGCTACGAATGTCCAGTTGCATTTTCTACAGACAGAGTGTTTCAAAACTGCTCAATCAAAAGTATGGTTTAACTCTGTTAGCTGAATGCTCAGATCAGAAAGAAGTTTCACAGAATGCTTCTGTGTAGTTCATATTTGAATATATTCCTTTTTCCACTACTACGCTCTTAGCGCTCCAAATGTCCAGTTGCATTTTCAACAGAAAGAGTGTTCAGATCTGCTCAATCAAAAGTATGGTTTAACTCTGTTAGCTGAATGCACAGATCAGAAAGAAGTTTCACCGAATGATTCTGTGTAGTTTATATTTGAAGACATTCCTTTTTCCACTATTACCCTCTTAGCGCTCCGAATCTCCACTTGCATTTTCTACAAAAAGAGTGTTTCATAACTGCTCAATCAAAAATATGTTTTATCTCTGTTAACTGAATTTACAGATCAGAAATAAGTTTCACAGAATGCATCTGTGTAGTTTTTATTTGAAGATATTCTTTTTCCCAATGTAGGCCTCTTAGCGCTTTGTATGTCCAATTGCAGTTTGTACAGAAAGAGTGTATCAGAACGGCTCAATCAAAAGTAAGGTTCAACACTGTTAGTTGAATGCACAGAACAGAAAGAATTTTCACAGAATGCTACTGTGTAGTTTATATTTGAATATATTCCTTTTTCCATTATTACCCTCTTAGCGCTCCGAATGTCCACTTGCATTTTCTACAGAAAGAGTGTTCAGAACTGCGCAATCAAAAGTATGGTTTAACTCTGTTAGCTTAATGAACATATCAGAAATAAGTTTCACACAATGCTTCTGTGTAGTTTTTATTTGAAGATATTATTTTTCCCAATAGAGGCCTCTTAGCGCTCAGAATGTCCAATTGCAGTTTCTACAGAAAGAGTGTTTCAGAAAGGCTCAATCAAAAGTAAGGTTCAACTCTGTTAGTTGAATGCACAGAACAGAAAGGAGTTTCATACAATGCTTCTGTGTAGTTTATATTTGAACATATTCTTTTTTCCACTATTACCCACTTAGCGCTACGAATGTCCAGTTGCATTTTCTACAGACAGTGTGTTTCAAAACTACTCAATCAAAAGTATGGTTTAACTCTGTTAGCTGAATGCTCAGATCAGAAGAAATTTCACAGAATGCTTCTGTGTAGTTTATATTTGAATATATTCCTTTTTCCACTACTACTCTCTTAGCGCTCCAAATGTCCAGTTGCATGTTCTACAGAAAGAGTGTTCAGATCTGCTCAATCAAAAGTATGGTTTAACTCTGTTAGCTGAATGCACAGATCAGAAAGAAGTTTCACAGAATGATTCTGTGTAGTTTAATTTGGAGACATTCCTTTTTTCCACTATTACCCTCTTAGCACTCCGAATCTCCACTTGCATTTTCTACAGAAAGAGTGTTTCAGAACGGCTCAATCAAAACTAAGGTTCAACTCTTTTAGTTGAACAAACAGAACAGAAAGAAGTTTCACACAATTCTTCTGTGTAGTTTTTATTTGTAGACATTCTTTTTCCCAATATACGCCTCTTAGCGCTCAGAATGTCCAATTGCAGTTTCTACAGAAAGAGTGTTTCAGAACGGCTCAATCAAAAGTAAGGTTCAAATCTGTTAGTTGAATGCACAGAACAGAAAGAAGTTTCATACAATGCTTCTGTGTAGTTTATATTTGAACATATTCTTTTTTCCACTATTACCCACTTAGCGCTACGAATGTCCAGTTGCATTTTCTACAGACAGAGTGTTTCAAAACTGCTCAATCAAAAGTATGGTTTAACTCTGTTAGCTGAATGCTCAGATCAGAAAGAAGTTTCACAGAAGGCTTCTGTGTAGTTTATATTTGAATATATTCCTTTTTCCACTACTACGCTCTTAGCGCTCCAAATGTCCAGTTGCATTTTCTACAGAAAGAGTGTTCAGATCTGCTCAATCAAAAGTATGGTTTAACTCTGTTAGCTGAATGCACAGATCAGAAAGAAGTTTCACCGAATGATTCTGTGTAGTTTATATTTAAAGACATTCCTTTTTCAACTATTACCCTCTTAGCGCTCCGAATCTCCACTTGCATTTTCTACAAAAAGAGTGTTTCATAACTGCTCAATCAAAAATATGTTTTATCTCTGTTAACTGAATTTACAGATCAGAAATATGTTTCACAGAATGCATCTGTGTAGTTTTTATTTGAAGATATTCTTTTTCCCAATGTAGGCCTCTTAGCGCTTAGCATGTCCAATTGCAGTTTCTACAGAAAGAGTGTTTCAGAACGGCTCAATCAAAAGTAAGGTTCAACTCTGTTAGTTGAATGCACAGAACAGAAAGAATTTTCACAGAATGCTACTGTGTAGTTTATATTTGAATATATTCCTTTTTCCACTATTACCCTCTTAGCGCTCTGAATGTCCACTTGCATTTTCTACAGAAAGAGTGTTCAGAACTGAGCAATCAAAAGTATGGTTTAACTCTGTTAGCTTAATGAACATATCAGAAATAAGTTTCACACAATGCTTCTGTGTAGTTTTTATTTGAAGATATTATATTTCCCAATAGAGGCCTCTTAGCGCTCAGAATGTCCAATTGCAGTTTCTACAGAAAGAGTGTTTCAGAAAGGCTCAATCAAAAGTAAGGTTCAACTCTGTTAGTTGAATGCACAGAACAGAAAGAAATTTCATACAATGCTTCTGTGTAGTTTATATTTGAACATCCTTTTTTTTCCACTATTACCCACTTAGCGCTACGAATGTCCAGTTGCATTTTCTACAGACAGAGTGTTTCAAAACTGCTCAATCAAAAGTATGGTTTAACTCTGTTAGCTGAATGCTCAGATCAGAAAGAAGTTTCACAGAATGCTTCTGTGTAGTTTATATTTGAATATATTCCTTTTTCCACTACTACGCTCTTAGCGCTCCAAATGTCCAGTTGCATTTTCTACAGAAAGAGTGTTCAGATCTGCTCAATCAAAAGTATGGTTTAACTCTGTTAGCTGAATGCACAGATCAGAAAGAAGTTTCACCGAATGATTCTGTGTAGTTTATATTTGAAGACATTCCTTTTTCCACTGTTACCCTCTTAGCGCTCCGAATCTCCACTTGCATTTTCTACAAAAAGAGTGTTTCATAACTGCTCAATCAAAAATATGTTTTATCTCCGTTAACTGAATTTACAGATCAGTAATAAGTTTCACAGAATGCATCTGTGTAGTTTTTATTTGAAGATATTTTTTTTCCCAATGTAGGCCTCTTAGCGCTTAGCATGTCCAATTGCAGTTTCTACAGAAAGAGTGTTTCAGAACGGCTCAATCAAAAGTAAGGTTCAAATCTGTTAGTTGAATGCACAGAACAGAAACAATTTTCACAGAATGCTACTGTGTAGTTTATATTTGAATATATTCCTTTTTCCACTATTACCCTCTTAGCGCTCCGAATGTCCACTTGCATTTTCTACAGAAAGAGTGTTCAGAACTGCGCAATCAAAAGTATGGTTTAACTCTGTTAGCTTAATGAACATATCAGAAATAAGTTTCACACAATGCTTCTGTGTAGTTTTTATTTGAAGATATTATTTTTCCCAATAGAGGCCTCTTAGCGCTCAGAATGTCCAATTGCAGTTTCTACAGAAAGAGTGTTTCAGAAAGGCTCAATCAAATGTAAGGTTCAACTCTGTTAGTTGAATGCACAGAACAGAAAGAAGTTTCATACAATGCTTCTGTGTAGTTTATATTTGAACATATTCTTTTTTCCACTATTACCCACTTAGCGCTACGAATGTCCAGTTGCATTTTCTACAGACAGAGTGTTTCAAAACTGCTCAATCAAAAGTATGGTTTAACTCTGTTAGCTGAATGCTCAGATCAGAAAGAAGTTTCACAGAATGCTTCTGTGTAGTTTATATTTGAATATATTCCTTTTTCCACTACTACTCTCTTAGCGCTCCAAATGTCCAGTTGCATTTTCTACAGAAAGAGTGTTCAGATCTGCTCAATCAAAAGTATGGTTTAACTCTGTTAGCTGAATGCACAGATCAGAAAGAAGTTTCACAGAATGATTCTGTGTAGTTTATATTTGGAGACATTCCTTTTTCCTCTATTACCCCCTTAGCGCTCCGAATCTCCACTTGCATTTTCTACAGAAAGAGTGTTTCAGAACGGCTCAATCAAAACTAAGGTTCATCTCTTTTAGTTGAACAAACAGAACAGAAAGAAGTTTCACACAATTCTTCTGTGTAGTTTTTATTTGTAGACATTCTTTTTCCCAATATAGGCCTCTTAGCGCTCAGAATGTCCAATTGCAGTTTCTACAGAAAGAGTGTTTCAGAATGGCTCAATCAAAAGTAAGGTTCAACTCTGTTAGTTGAATGCACAGAACAGAAAGAAGTTTCATACAATGCTTCTGTGTAGTTTATATTTGAACATATTCTTTTTTCCACTATTATCCACTTAGCGCTACGAATGTCCAGTTGTATTTTCCACAGACAGAGGGTTTCAAAACTGCTCAATCAAAAGTATGGTTTAACTCTGTTAGCTGAATGCTCAGATCAGAAAGAAGTTTCACAGAATGCTTCTGTGTAGTTTATATTTGAATATATTCCTTTTTCCACTACTACGCTCTTAGCGCTCCAAATGTCCAGTTGCATTTTCAACAGAAAGAGTGTTCAGATCTGCTCAATCAAAAGTATGGTTTAACTCTGTTAGCTGAATGCACAGATCAGAAAGAAGTTTCACCGAATGATTCTGTGTAGTTTATATTTGAAGACATTACTTTTTCCACTATTACCCTCTTAGCGCTCCGAATCTCCACTTGCATTTTCTACAAAAAGAGTGTTTCATAACTGCTCAATCAAAAATATGTTTTATCTCTGTTAACTGAATTTACAGATCAGAAATAAGTTTCACAGAATGCATCTGTGTAGTTTTTATTTGAAGATATTCTTTTTCCCAATGTAGGCCTCTTAGCGCTTAGCATGTCCAATTGCAGTTTCTACAGAAAGAGTGTTTCAGAACGGCTCAATCAAAAGTAAGGTTCAACTCTGTTAGTTGAATGCACAGAACAGAAAGAATTTTCACAGAATGCTACTGTGTAGTTTATATTTGAATATATTCCTTTTTCCACTATTACCCTCTTAGCGCTCCGAATGTCCACTTGCATTTTCTACAGAAACAGTGTTCAGAACTGCGCAATCAAAAGTATGGTTTAACTCTGTTAGCTTAATGAACATATCAGAAATAAGTTTAACACAATGCTTCTGTGTAGTTTTTATTTGAAGATATTATTTTTCCCAATAGAGGCCTCTTAGCGCCTCAGAATGTCCAATTGCAGTTTCTACAGAAAGAGAGTTTCAGAAAGGCTCAATCAAAAGTAAGGTTCAACTCTGTTAGTTGAATGCACAGAACAGAAAGAAGTTTCATACAATGCTTCTGTGTAGTTTATATTTGAACATATTCTTTTTTCCACTATTACCCACTTAGCGCTACGAATGTCCAGTTGCATTTTCTACAGACAGAGTGTTTCAAAACTGCTCAATCAAAAGTATGGTTTACCTCTGTTAGCTGAATGCTCAGATCAGAAAAAAGTTTCACAGAATGCTTCTGTGTAGTTTATATTTGAATATATTCCTTTTTCCACTACTACTCTCTTAGCGCTCCAAATGTCCAGTTGCATTTTCTACAGAAAGAGTGTTCAGATCCGCTCAATCAAAAGTATGTTTAAACTCTGTTAGCTGAATGCACAGATCAGAAAGAAGTTTCACAGAATGATTCTGTGTAGTTTATATTTGGAGACATTACTTTTTCCACTATTACCCTCTTAGCGCTCCGAATCTCCACTTGCATTTTCTACAGAAAGAGTGTTTCAGAACGGCTCAATCAAAACTAAGGTTCAACTCTTTTAGTTGAACAAACAGAACAGAAAGAAGTTTCACACAATTCTTCTGTGTAGTTTTTATTTGTAGACATTCTTTTTCCCAATATACGCCTCTTAGCGCTCAGAATGTCCAATTGCAGTTTCTACAGAAAGAGTGTTTCAGAACGGCTCAATCAAAAGTAAGGTTCAAATCTGTTAGTTGAATGCACAGAACAGAAAGAAGTTTCATACAATGCTTCTGTGTAGTTTATATTTGAACATATTCTTTTTTCCACTATTACCCACTTAGCGCTACGAATGTCCAGTTGCATTTTCTACAGACAGAGTGTTTCAAAACTGCTCAATCAAAAGTATGGTTTAACTCTGTTAGCTGAATGCTCAGATCAGAAAGAAGTTTCACAGAAGGCTTCTCTGTAGTTTATATTTGAATATATTCCTTTTTCCACTACTACGCTCTTAGCGCTCCAAATGTCCAGTTGCATTTTCTACAGAAAGAGTGTTCAGATCTGCTCAATCAAAAGTATGGTTTAACTCTGTTAGCTGAATGCACAGATCAGAAAGAAGTTTCACCGAATGATTCTGTGTAGTTTATATTTAAAGACATTCCTTTTTCAACTATTACCCTCTTAGCGCTCCGAATCTCCACTTGCATTTTCTACAAAAAGAGTGTTTCATAACTGCTCAATCAAAAATATGTTTTATCTCTGTTAACTGAATTTACAGATCAGAAATAAGTTTCACAGAATGCATCTGTGTAGTTTTTATTTGAAGATATTCTTTTTCCCAATGTAGGCCTCTTAGCGCTTAGCATGTCCAATTGCAGTTTCTACAGAAAGAGTGTTTCAGAACGGCTCAATCAAAAGTAAGGTTCAACTCTGTTAGTTGAATGCACAGAACAGAAAGAATTTTCACAGAATGCTACTGTGTAGTTTATATTTGAATATATTCCTTTTTCCACTATTACCCTCTTAGCGCTCTGAATGTCCACTTGCATTTTCTACAGAAAGAGTGTTCAGAACTGAGCAATCAAAAGTATGGTTTAACTCTGTTAGCTTAATGAACATATCAGAAATAAGTTTCACACAATGCTTCTGTGTAGTTTTTATTTGAAGATATTATATTTCCCAATAGAGGCCTCTTAGCGCTTAGCATGTCCAATTGCAGTTTCTACAGAAAGAGTGTTTCAGAAAGGCTCAATCAAAAGTAAGGTTCAACTCTGTTAGTTGAATGCACAGAACAGAAAGAAATTTCATACAATGCTTCTGTGTAGTTTATATTTGAACAACCTTTTTTTTCCACTATTACCCACTTAGCGCTACGAATGTCCAGTTGCATTTTCTACAGACAGAGTGTTTCAAAACTGCTCAATCAAAAGTATGGTTTAACTCTGTTAGCTGAATGCTCAGATCAGAAAGAAGTTTCACAGAATGCTTCTGTGTAGTTTATATTTGAATATATTCCTTTTTCCACTACTACGCTCTTAGCGCTCCAAATGTCCAGTTGCATTTTCTACAGAAAGAGTGTTCAGATCTGCTCAATCAAAAGTATGGTTTAACTCTGTTAGCTGAATGCACAGATCAGAAAGAAGTTTCACCGAATGATTCTGTGTAGTTTATATTTGAAGACATTCCTTTTTCCACTGTTACCCTCTTAGCGCTCCGAATCTCCACTTGCATTTTCTACAAAAAGAGTGTTTCATAACTGCTCAATCAAAAATATGTTTTATCTCCGTTAACTGAATTTACAGATCAGTAATAAGTTTCACAGAATGCATCTGTGTAGTTTTTATTTGAAGATATTTTTTTTCCCAATGTAGGCCTCTTAGCGCTTAGCATGTCCAATTGCAGTTTCTACAGAAAGAGTGTTTCAGAACGGCTCAATCAAAAGTAAGGTTCAAATCTGTTAGTTGAATGCACAGAACAGAAACAATTTTCACAGAATGCTACTGTGTAGTTTATATTTGAATATATTCCTTTTTCCACTATTACCCTCTTAGCGCTCCGAATGTCCACTTGCATTTTCTACAGAAAGAGTGTTCAGAACTGCGCAATCAAAAGTATGGTTTAACTCTGTTAGCTTAATGAACATATCAGAAATAAGTTTCACACAATGCTTCTGTGTAGTTTTTATTTGAAGATATTATTTTTCCCAATAGAGGCCTCTTAGCGCTCAGAATGTCCAATTGCAGTTTCTACAGAAAGAGTGTTTCAGAAAGGCTCAATCAAATGTAAGGTTCAACTCTGTTAGTTGAATGCACAGAACAGAAAGAAGTTTCATACAATGCTTCTGTGTAGTTTATATTTGAACATATTCTTTTTTCCACTATTACCCACTTAGCGCTACGAATGTCCAGTTGCATTTTCTACAGACAGAGTGTTTCAAAACTGCTCAATCAAAAGTATGGTTTAACTCTGTTAGCTGAATGCTCAGATCAGAAAGAAGTTTCACAGAATGCTTCTGTGTAGTTTATATTTGAATATATTCCTTTTTCCACTACTACTCTCTTAGCGCTCCAAATGTCCAGTTGCATTTTCTACAGAAAGAGTGTTCAGATCTGCTCAATCAAAAGTATGGTTTAACTCTGTTAGCTGAATGCACAGATCAGAAAGAAGTTTCACAGAATGATTCTGTGTAGTTTATATTTGGAGACATTCCTTTTTCCTCTATTACCCCCTTAGCGCTCCGAATCTCCACTTGCATTTTCTACAGAAAGAGTGTTTCAGAACGGCTCAATCAAAACTAAGGTTCATCTCTTTTAGTTGAACAAACAGAACAGAAAGAAGTTTCACACAATTCTTCTGTGTAGTTTTTATTTGTAGACATTCTTTTTCCCAATATAGGCCTCTTAGCGCTCAGAATGTCCAATTGCAGTTTCTACAGAAAGAGTGTTTCAGAATGGCTCAATCAAAAGTAAGGTTCAACTCTGTTAGTTGAATGCACAGAACAGAAAGAAGTTTCATACAATGCTTCTGTGTAGTTTATATTTGAACATATTCTTTTTTCCACTATTATCCACTTAGCGCTACGAATGTCCAGTTGTATTTTCCACAGACAGAGGGTTTCAAAACTGCTCAATCAAAAGTATGGTTTAACTCTGTTAGCTGAATGCTCAGATCAGAAAGAAGTTTCACAGAATGCTTCTGTGTAGTTTATATTTGAATATATTCCTTTTTCCACTACTACGCTCTTAGCGCTCCAAATGTCCAGTTGCATTTTCAACAGAAAGAGTGTTCAGATCTGCTCAATCAAAAGTATGGTTTAACTCTGTTAGCTGAATGCACAGATCAGAAAGAAGTTTCACCGAATGATTCTGTGTAGTTTATATTTGAAGACATTACTTTTTCCACTATTACCCTCTTAGCGCTCCGAATCTCCACTTGCATTTTCTACAAAAAGAGTGTTTCATAACTGCTCAATCAAAAATATGTTTTATCTCTGTTAACTGAATTTACAGATCAGAAATAAGTTTCACAGAATGCATCTGTGTAGTTTTTATTTGAAGATATTCTTTTTCCCAATGTAGGCCTCTTAGCGCTTAGCATGTCCAATTGCAGTTTCTACAGAAAGAGTGTTTCAGAACGGCTCAATCAAAAGTAAGGTTCAACTCTGTTAGTTGAATGCACAGAACAGAAAGAATTTTCACAGAATGCTACTGTGTAGTTTATTTTTGAATATATTCCTTTTTCCACTATTACCCTCTTAGCGCTCCGAATGTCCACTTGCATTTTCTACAGAAACAGTGTTCAGAACTGCGCAATCAAAAGTATGGTTTAACTCTGTTAGCTTAATGAACATATCAGAAATAAGTTTAACACAATGCTTCTGTGTAGTTTTTATTTGAAGATATTATTTTTCCCAATAGAGGCCTCTTAGCGCTCAGAATGTCCAATTGCAGTTTCTACAGAAAGAGAGTTTCAGAAAGGCTCAATCAAAAGTAAGGTTCAACTCTGTTAGTTGAATGCACAGAACAGAAAGAAGTTTCATACAATGCTTCTGTGTAGTTTATATTTGAACATATTCTTTTTTCCACTATTACCCACTTAGCGCTACGAATGTCCAGTTGCATTTTCTACAGACAGAGTGTTTCAAAACTGCTCAATCAAAAGTATGGTTTACCTCTGTTAGCTGAATGCTCAGATCAGAAAAAAGTTTCACAGAATGCTTCTGTGTAGTTTATATTTGAATATATTCCTTTTTCCACTACTACTCTCTTAGCGCTCCAAATGTCCAGTTGCATTTTCTACAGAAAGAGTGTTCAGATCTGCTCAATCAAAAGTATGTTTAAACTCTGTTAGCTGAATGCACAGATCAGAAAGAAGTTTCACAGAATGATTCTGTGTAGTTTATATTTGGAGACATTCCTTTTTCCACTATTACCCTCTTAGCGCTCCGAATCTCCACTTGCATTTTCTACAGAAAGAGTGTTTCAGAACGGCTCAATCAAAACTAAGGTTCAACTCTTTTAGTTGAACAAACAGAACAGAAAGAAGTTTCACACAATTCTTCTGTGTAGTTTTTATTTGTAGACATTCTTTTTCCCAATATAGGCCTCTTAGCGCTCAGAATGTCCAATTGCAGTTTCTACAGAAAGTGTGTTTCAGAACGGCTCAATCAAAAGTAAGGTTCAACTCTGTTAGTTGAATGCACAGAACAGAAAGAAGTTTCATACAATGCTTCTGTGTAGTTTATATTTGAACATATTCTTTTTTCCACTATTACCCACTTAGCGCTTCGAATGTCCAGTTGCATTTTCTACAGACAGAGTGTTTCAAAACTGCTCAATCAAAAGTATGGTTTAACTCTGTTAGCTGAATGCTCAGATCAGAAAGAAGTTTCACAGAATGCTTCTGTGTAGTTTATATTTTAATATATTCCTTTTTCCACTACTACGCTCTTAGCGCTCAAAATGTCCAGTTGCATTTTCAACAGAAAGAGTGTTCAGATCTGCTCAATCAAAAGTATGGTTTAACTCTGTTAGCTGAATGCACAGATCAGAAAGAAGTTTCACCGAATGATTCTGTGTAGTTTATATTTGAAGACATTCCTTTTTCCACTATTACCCTCTTAGCGCTCCGAATCTCCACTTGCATTTTCTACAAAAAGAGTGTTTCATAACTGCTCAATCAAAAATATGTTTTATCTCTGTTAACTGAATTTACAGATCAGAAATAAGTTTCACAGAATGCATCTGTGTAGTTTTTATTTGAAGATATTCTTTTTCCCAATGTAGGCCTCTTAGCGCTTAGCATGTCCAATTGCAGTTTCTACAGAAAGAGTGTTTCAGAACGGCTCAATCAAAAGTAAGGTTCAACTCTGTTAGTTGAATGCACAGAACAGAAAGAATTTTCACAGAATGCTACTGTGTAGTTTATATTTGAATATATTCCTTTTTCCACTATTACCCTCTTAGCGCTCCGAATGTCCACTTGCATTTTCTACAGAAAGAGTGTTCAGAACTGCGCAATCAAAAGTATGGTTTAAATCTGTTAGCTTAATGAACATATCAGAAATAAGTTTCACACAATGCTTCTGTGTAGTTTTTATTTGAAGATATTATTTTTCCCAATATAGGCCTCTTCGCGCTCAGAATGTCCAATTGCAGTTTCTACAGAAAGAGTGTTTCAGAAAGGCTCAATCAAAAGTAAGGTTCAACTCTGTTAGTTGAATGCACAGAACAGAAAGAAGTTTCATACAATGCTTCTGTGTAGTTTATATTTGAACATATTCTTTTTTCCACTATTACCCACTTAGCGCTACGAATGTCCAGTTGCATTTTCTACAGACAGTGTGTTTCAAAACTGCTCAATCAAAAGTATGGTTTAACTCTGTTAGCTGAATGCTCAGATCAGAAAGAAGTTTCACAGAATGCTTCTGTGTAGTTTATATTTGAATATATTCCTTTTTCCACTACTACTCTCTTAGCGCTCCAAATGTCCAGTTGCATTTTCTACAGAAAGAGTGTTCAGATCTGCTCAATCAAAAGTATGGTTTAACTCTGTTAGCTGAATGCACAGATCAGAAAGAAGTTTCACAGAATGATTCTGTGTAGTTTAATTTGGAGACATTCCTTTTTTCCACTATTACCCTCTTAGAGCTCCGAATCTCCACTTGCATTTTCTACAGAAAGAGTGTTTCAGAACGGCTCAATCAAAACTAAGGTTCAACTCTTTTAGTTGAACAAACAGAACAGAAAGAAGTTTCACACAATTCTTCTGTGTAGTTTTTATTTGTAGACATTCTTTTTCACAATATAGGCCTCTTAGCGCTCAGAATGTCCAATTGCAGTTTCTACAGAAAGAGTGTTTCAGAACGGCTCAATCAAAAGTAAGGTTCAACTCTGTTAGTTGAATGCACAGAACAGAAAGAAGTTTCATACAATGCTTCTGTGTAGTTTATATTTGAACATATTCTTTTTTCCACTATTACCCACTTAGCGCTACGAATGTCCAGTTGCATTTTCTACAGACAGAGTGTTTAAAAACTGCTCAATCAAAAGTATGGTTTAACTCTGTTAGCTGAATGCTCAGATCAGAAAGAAGTTTCACAGAATGCTTCTGGGTAGTTTATATTTGAATATATTCCTTTTTCCACTACTACGCTCTTAGCGCTCCAAATGTCCAGTTGCATTTTCAACAGAAAGAGTGTTCAGATCTGCTCAATCAAAAGTATGGTTTAACTCTGTTAGCTGAATGCACAGATCAGAAAGAAGTTTCACCGAATGATTCTGTGTAGTTTATATTTGAAGACATTCCTTTTTCCACTATTACCCTCTTAGCGCTCCGAATCTCCACTTGCATTTTCTACAAAAAGAGTGTTTCATAACTGCTCAATCAAAAATATGTTTTATCTCTGTTAACTGAATTTACAGATCAGAAATAAGTTCCACAGAATGCATCTGTGTAGTTTTTATTTGAAGATATTCTTTTTCCCAATGTAGGCCTCTTAGCGCTTAGCATGTCCAATTGCAGTTTCTACAGAAAGAGTGTTTCATAACGGCTCAATCAAAAGTAAGGTTCAACTCTGTTAGTTGAATGCACAGAACAGAAAGAATTTTCACAGAATGCTACTGTGTAGTTTATATTTGAATATATTCCTTTTTCCACTATTACCCTCTTAGCGCTCCGAATGTCCACTTGCATTTTCTACAGAAAGAGTGTTCAGAACTGCGCAATCAAAAGTATGGTTTAACTCTGTTAGCTTAATGAACATATCAGAAATAAGTTTCACACAATGCTTCTGTGTAGTTTTTATTTGAAGATATTATTTTTCCCAATAGAGGCCTCTTAGCGCTCAGAATGTCCAATTGCAGTTTCTACAGAAAGAGTGTTTCAGAAAGGCTCAATCAAAAGTAAGGTTCTACTCTGTTAGTTGAATGCACAGAACAGAAAGAAGTTTCATACAATGCTTCTGTGTAGTTTATATTTGAACATATTCTTTTTTCCACTATTACCCACTTAGCGCTACGAATGTCCAGTTGCATTTTCTACAGACAGAGTGTTTCAAAACTGCTCAATCAAAAGTATGGTTTAACTCTGTTAGCTGAATGCTCAGATCAGAAAGAAGTTTCACAGAATACTTCTGTGTAGTTTATATTTGAATATATTCCTTTTTCCACTACTACTCTCTTAGCGCTCCAAATGTCCAGTTGCATTTTCTACAGAAAGAGTGTTCAGATCTGCTCAATCAAAAGTATGGTTTAACTCTGTTAGCTGAATGCACAGATCAGAAAGAAGTTTCACAGAATGATTCTGTGTAGTTTATATTTGGAGACATTCCTTTTTCCTCTATTACCCCCTTAGCGCTCCGAATCTCTACTTGCATTTTCTACAGAAAGAGTGTTTCAGAACGGCTCAATCAAAACTAAGGTTCAACTCTTTTAGTTGAACAAACAGAACAGAAAGAAGTTTCACACAATTCTTCTGTGTAGTTTTTATTTGTAGACATTCTTTTTCCCAATATAGGCCTCTAGTGCTCAGAATGTCCAATTGCAGTTTCTACAGAAACAGTGTTTCAGAATGGCTCAATCAAAAGTAAGGTTCAACTCTGTTAGTTGATTGCACAGAACAGAAAGAAGTTTCATACAATGCTTCTGTGTAGTTTATATTTGAACATATTCTTTTTTCCACTATTACCCACTTAGCGCTACGAATGTCCAGTTGTATTTTCTACAGACAGAGTGTTTCAAAACTGCTCAATCAAAAGTATGGTTTAACTCTGTTAGCTGAATGCTCAGATCAGAAAGAAGTTTCACAGAATGCTTCTGTGTAGTTTATATTTGAATATATTCCTTTTTCCACTACTACGCTCTTAGCGCTCCAAATGTCCAGTTGCATTTTCAACAGAAAGAGTGTTCAGATCTGCTCAATCAAAAGTATGGTTTAACTCTGTTAGCTGAATGCACAGATCAGAAAGATGTTTCACCGAATGATTCTGTGTAGTTTATATTTGAAGACATTCCTTTTTCCACTATTACCCTCTTAGCGCTCCGAATCTCCACTTGCATTTTCTACAAAAAGAGTGTTTCATAACTGCTCAATCAAAAATATGTTTTATCTATGTTAACTGAATTTACAGATCAGAAATAAGTTTCACAGAATGCATCTGTGTAGTTTTTATATGAAGATATTCTTTTTCCCAATGTAGGCCTCTTAGCGCTTAGCATGTCCAATTGCAGTTTCTACAGAAAGAGTGTTTCAGAACGGCTCAATCAAAAGTAAGGTTCAACTCTGTTAGTTGAATGCACAGAACAGAAAGAATTTTCACAGAATGCTACTGTGTAGTTTATATTTGAATATATTCCTTTTTCCATTATTACCCTCTTAGCGCTCCGAATGTACACTTGCATTTTCTACAGAAAGAGTGTTCAGAACTGCGCAATCAAAAGTATGGTTTAACTCTGTTAGCTTAATGAACATATCAGAAATAAGTTTCACACAATGCTTCTGTGTAGTTTTTATTTGAAGATATTATTTTTCCCAATAGAGGCCTCTTAGCGCTCAGAATGTCCAATTGCAGTTTCTACAGAAAGAGTGTTTCAGAAAGGCTCAATCAAAAGTAAGGTTCAACTCTGTTAGTTGAATGCACAGAACAGAAAGAAGTTTCATACAATGCTTCTGTGTAGTTTATATTTGAACATATTCTTTTTTCCACTATTACCCACTTAGCGCTACGAATGTCCAGTTGCATTTTCTACAGACAGAGTGTTTCAAAACTGCTCAATCAAAAGTATGGTTTAAATCTGTTAGCTGAATGCTCAGATCAGAAAGAAGTTTCACAGAATGCTTCTGTGTAGTTTATATTTGAATATATTCCCTTTTCCACTACTACTCTCTTAGCGCTCCAAATGTCCAGTTGCATTTTCTACAGAAAGAGTGTTCAGATCTGCTCAATCAAAAGTATGGTTTATCTCTGTTAGCTGAATGCACAGATCAGAAAGAAGTTTCACAGAATGATTCTGTGTAGTTTATATTTGGAGGCATTCCTTTTTCCACTATTACCCTCTTAGCGCTCCGAATCTCCACTTGCATTTTCTACAGAAAGACTGTTACAGAACGGCTCAATCAAAACTAATGTTCAACTCTTTTAGTTGAACAAACAGAACAGAAAGAAGTTTCACACAATTCTTCTGTGTAGTTTTTAGTTGTAGACATTCTTTTTCCCAATATAGGCCTCTTAGCGCTCAGAATGTCCAATTGCAGTTTCTACAGAAAGTGTGTTTCAGAACGGCTCAATCAAAAGTAAGGTTCAACTCTGTTAGTTGAATGCACAGAACAGAAAGAAGTTTCATACAATTCTTCTGTGTAGTTTATATTTGAACGTATTCTTTTTTCCACTATTACCCACTTAGCGCTACGAATGTCCAGTTGCATTTTCTACAGACAGAGTGTTTCAAAACTGCTCAATCAAAAGTATGGTTTAACTCTGTTAGCTGAATGCTCAGATCAGAAAGAAGTTTCACAGAATGCTTCTGTGTAGTTCATATTTGAATATATTCCTTTTTCCACTACTACGCTCTTAGCGCTCCAAATGTCCAGTTGCATTTTCAACAGAAAGAGTGTTCAGATCTGCTCAATCAAAAGTATGGTTTAACTCTGTTAGCTGAATGCACAGATCAGAAAGAAGTTTCACCGAATGATTCTGTGTAGTTTATATTTGAAGACATTCCTTTTTCCACTATTACCCTCTTAGCGCTCCGAATCTCCACTTGCATTTTCTACAAAAAGAGTGTTTCATAACTGCTCAATCAAAAATATGTTTTATCTCTGTTAACTGAATTTACAGATCAGAAATAAGTTTCACAGAATGCATCTGTGTAGTTTTTATTTGAAGATATTCTTTTTCCCAATGTAGGCCTCTTAGCGCTTTGTATGTCCAATTGCAGTTTGTACAGAAAGAGTGTATCAGAACGGCTCAATCAAAAGTAAGGTTCAACTCTGTTAGTTGAATGCACAGAACAGAAAGAATTTTCACAGAATGCTACTGTGTAGTTTATATTTGAATATATTACTTTTTCCATTATTACCCTCTTAGCGCTCCGAATGTCCACTTGCATTTTCTACAGAAAGAGTGTTCAGAACTGCGCAATCAAAAGTATGGTTTAACTCTGTTAGCTTAATGAACATATCAGAAATAAGTTTCACACAATGCTTCTGTGTAGTTTTTATTTGAAGATATTATTTTTCCCAATAGAGGCCTCTTCGCGCTCAGAATGTCCAATTGCAGTTTCTACAGAAAGAGTGTTTCAGAAAGGCTCAATCAAAACTAAGGTTCAACTCTGTTAGTTGAATGCACAGAACAGAAAGAAGTTTCATACAATGCTTCTGTGTAGTTTGTATTTGAACATATTCTTTTTTCCACTATTACCCACTTAGCGCTACGAATGTCCAGTTGCATTTTCTACAGACAGAGTGTTTCAAAACTGCTCAATCAAAAGTATGGTTTAACTCTGTTAGCTGAATGCTCAGATCAGAAAGAAGTTTCACAGAATGCTTCTGTGTAGTTTATATTTGAATATATTCCCTTTTCCACTACTACTCTCTTAGCGCTCCAAATGTCCAGTTGCATTTTCTACAGAAAGAGTGTTCAGATCTGCTCAATCAAAAGTATGGTTTAACTCTGTTAGCTAAATGCACAGATCGGAAACAAGTTTCACAGAATGATTCTGTGTAGTTTATATTTGGAGACATTCCTTTTTCCACTATTACCCTCTTAGCGCTCTGAATCTCCACTTGCATTTTCTACAGAAAGACTGTTACAGAACGGCTCAATCAAAACTAAGGTTCAACTCTTTTAGTTGAACAACCAGAACAGAAAGAAGTTTCACACAATTCTTCTGTGTAGTTTTTATTTGTAGACATTCTTTTTCTGAGGCCTCTTAGCGCTCAGAATGTCCAATTGCAGTTTCTACAGAAAGTGTGTTTCAGAACGGCTCAATCAAAAGTAAGGTTCAACTCTGTTAGTTGAATGCACAGAACAGAAAGAAGTTTCATACAATGCTTCTGTGTAGTTTATATTTGAACTTATTCTTTTTTCCACTATTACCCACTTAGCGCTACGAATGTCCAGTTGCATTTTCTACAGACAGAGTGTTTCAAAACTGCTCAATCAAAAGTATGGTTTAACTCTGTTAGCTGAATGCTCAGATCAGAAAGAAGTTTCACAGAATGCTTCTGTGTAGTTTATATTTGAATATATTCCTTTTTCCACTACTACGCTCTTAGCGCTCCAAATGTCCAGTTGCATTTTCAACAGAAAGAGTGTTCAGATCTGCTCAATCAAAAGTATGGTTTAACTCTGTTAGCTGAATGCACAGATCAGAAAGAAGTTTCACCGAATGATTCTGTGTAGTTTATATTTGAAGACATTCCTTTTTCCACTATTACCCTCTTAGCGCTCCGAATCTCCACTTGCATTTTCTACAAAAAGAGTGTTTCATAACTGCTCAATCAAAAATATGTTTTATCTCTGTTAACTGAATTTACAGATCAGAAATAACTTTCACAGAATGCATCTGTGTAGTTTTTATTTGAAGATATTCTTTTTCCCAATGTAGGCCTCTTAGCGCTTAGCATGTCCAATTGCAGTTCCTACAGAAAGAGTGTTTCAGAATGGCTCAATCAAAAGTAAGGTTCAACTCTGTTAGTTGAATGCACAGAACAGAAAGAATTTTCACAGAATGCTACTGTGTAGTTTATATTTGAATATATTCCTTTTTCCATTATTACCCTCTTAGCGCTCCGAATGTCCACTTGCATTTTCTACAGAAAGAGTGTTCAGAACTGCGCAATCAAAAGTATGGTTTAACTCTGTTAGCTTAATGAACATATCAGAAATAAGTTTCACACAATGCTTCTGTGTAGTTTTTATTTGAAGATATTATTTTTCCCAATAGAGGCCTCTTAGCGCTCAGAATGTCCAATTGCAGTTTCTACAGAAAGAGTGTTTCAGAAAGGCTCAATCAAAACTAAGGTTCAACTCTGTTAGTTGAATGCACAGAACAGAAAGAAGTTTCATACAATGCTTCTGTGTAGTTTATATTTGAACATATTCTTTTTTCCACTATTACCCACTTAGCGCTACGAATGTCCAGTTGCATTTTCTACAGACAGAGTGTTTCAAAACTGCTCAATCAAAAGTATGGTTTAACTCTGTTAGCTGAATGCTCAGATCAGAAAGAAGTTTCACAGAATGTTTCTGTGTAGTTTATATTTGAATATATTCCTGTTTCCACTACTACTCTCTTAGCGCTCCAAATGTCCAGTTGCATTTTCTACAGAAAGAGTGTTCAGATCTGCTCAATCAAAAGTATGGTTTAACTCTGTTAGCTAAATGCACAGATCGGAAACAAGTTTCACAGAATGATTCTGTGTAGTTTATATTTGGAGACATTCCTTTTTCCACTATTACCCTCTTAGCGCTCCGAATCTCCACTTGCATTTTCTACAGAAAGACTGTTACAGAACGGCTCAATCAAAACTAAGGTTCAACTCTTTTAGTTGAACAAACCGAACAGAAAAAAGTTTCACACAATTCTTCTGTGTAGTTTTTATTTGTAGACATTCTTTTTCCCAATATAAGCCTCTTAGCGCTCAGAATGTCCAATTGCAGTTTCTACAGAAAGTGTGTTTCAGAACGGCTCAATCAAAAGTAAGGTTCAACTCTGTTAGTTGAATGCACAGAACAGAAAGAAGTTTCATACAATGCTTCTGTGTAGTTTATATTTGAACTTATTCTTTTTTCCACTATTACCCACTTAGCGCTACGAATGTCCAGTTGCATTTTCTACAGACAGAGTGTTTCAAAACTGCTCAATCAAAAGTATGGTTTAACTCTGTTAGCTGAATGCTTAGATCAGAAAGAAGTTTCACAGAATGCTTCTGTGTAGTTTATATTTGAATATATTCCTTTTTCCACTACTACGCTCTTAGCGCTCCAAATGTCCAGTTGCATTTTCAACAGAAAGAGTGTTCAGATCTGCTCAATCAAAAGTATGGTTTAACTCTGTTAGCTGAATGCACAGATCAGAAAGAAGTTTCACCGAATGATTCTGTGTAGTTTATATTTGAAGGCATTCCTTTTTCCACTATTACCCTCTTAGCGCTCCGAATCTCCACTTGCATTTTCTACAAAAACAGTGTTTCATAACTGCTCAATCAAAAATATGTTTTATCTCTGTTAACTGAATTTACAGATCAGAAATAAGTTCCACAGAATGCATCTGTGTAGTTTTTATTTGAAGATATTCTTTTCCCAATGTAGGCCTCTTAGCGCTTAGCATGTCCAATTGCAGTTTGTACAGAAAGAGTGTTTGAGAACGGCTCAATCAAAAGTTAGGTTCAACTCTGTTAGTTGAATGCACAGAAGAGAAAGAATTTTCACAGAATGCTACTGTGTAGTTTATATTTGAATATATTCCTTTTTCCATTATTACCCTCTTAGCGCTCCGAATGTCCACTTGCATTTTCTACAGAAAGAGTGTTCAGAACTGCGCAATCAAAAGTATGGTTTAACTCTGTTAGCTGAATGCTCAGATCAGAAAGAAGTTTCACAGAATGCTTCTGTGTAGTTTATATTTGTATATATTCCCTTTTCCACTACTACTCTCTTAGCGCTCCAAATGTCCAGTTGCATTTTCTACAGACAGAGTGTTCAGATCTGCTCAATCAAAAGTATGGTTTAACTCTGTTAGCTGAATGCACAGATCAGAAAGAAGTTTCACAGAATGATTCTGTGTAGTTTATATTTGGAGACATTCCTTTTTCCACTATTACCCTCTTAGCGCTCCGAATCTCCACTTGCATTTTCTACAGAAAGACTGTTACAGAACGGCTCAATCAAAACTAAGGTTCAACTCTTTTAGTTGAACAACCAGAACAGAAAGAAGTTTCACACAATTCTTCTGTGTAGTTTTTATTTGTAGACATTCTTTTTCCCAATATAGGCCTCTTAGCGCTCAGAATGTCCAATTGCAGTTTCTACAGAAAGTGTGTTTCAGAACGGCTCAATCAAAAGTAAGGTTCAACTCTGTTAGTTGAATGCACAGAACAGAAAGAAGTTTCATACAATGCTTCTGTGTAGTTTATATTTGAACTTATTCTTTTTTCCACTATTACCCACTTAGCGCTACGAATGTCCAGTTGCATTATCTACAGACAGAGTGTTTCAAAACTGCTCAATCAAAAGTATGGTTTAACTCTGTTAGCTGAATGCTCAGATCAGAAAGAAGTTTCACAGAATGCTTCTGTGTAGTTTATATTTGAATATATTCCTTTTTCCACTACTACGCTCTTAGCGCTCCAAATGTCCAGTTGCATTTTCAACAGAAAGAGTGTTCAGATCTGCTCAATCAAAAGTATGGTTTAACTCTGTTAGCTGAATGCACAGATCAGAAAGAAGTTTCACCGAATGATTCTGTGTAGTTTATATTTGAAGACATTCCTTTTTCCACAATTACCCTCTTAGCGCTCCGAATCTCCACTTGCATTTTCTACAAAAAGAGTGTTTCATAACTGCTCAATCAAAAATATGTTTTATCTCTGTTAACTGAATTTACAGATCAGAAATAACTTTCACAGAAATCATCTGTGTATTTTTTATTTGAAGATATTCTTTTTCCCAATGTAGGCCTCTTAGCGCTTAGCATGTCCAATTGCAGTTCCTACAGAAAGAGTGTTTCAGAATGGCTCAATCAAAAGTAAGGTTCAACTCTGTTATTGAATGCACAGAACAGAAAGTATTTTCACAGAATGCTACTGTGTAGTTTATATTTGAATATATTCCTTTTTCCGTTATTACCCTCTTAGCGCTCCGAATGTCCACTTGCATTTTCTACAGAAAGAGTGTTCAGAACTGCGCAATCAAAAGTATGGTTTAACTCTGTTAGCTTAATGAACATATCAGAAATAAGTTTCACACAATGCTTCTGTGTAGTTTTTATTTGAAGATATTATTTTTCCCAATAGAGGCCTCTTAGCGCTCAGAATGTCCAATTGCAGTTTCTACAGAAAGAGTGTTTCAGAAAGGCTCAATCAAAAGTAAGGTTCAACTCTGTTAGTTGAATGCACAGAACAGAAAGAAGTTTCATACAATGCTTCTGTGTAGTTTATATTTGAACATATTCTTTTTTCCACTATTACCCACTTAGCGCTACGAATGTCCAGTTGCATTTTCTACAGACAGAGTGTTTCAAAACTGCTCAATCAAAAGTATGGTTTAACTCTGTTAGCTGAATGCTCAGATCAGAAAGAAGTTTCACAGAATGCTTCTGTGTAGTTTATATTTGAATATATTCCTTTTTCCACTACTACTCTCTAAGCGCTCCAAATGTCCAGTTGCATTTTCTACAGAAAGAGTGTTCAGATCTGCTCAATCAAAGTATGGTTTAACTCTGTTAGCTGAATGCACAGATCAGAAAGAAGTTTCACAGAATGATTCTGTGTAGTTTATATTTGGAGACATTCCTTTTTCCACTATTACCCTCTTAGCGCTCCGAATCTCCACTTGCATTTTCTACAGAAAGACTGTTACAGAACGGCTCAATCAAAACTAAGGTTCAAATCTTTTAGTTGAACAAACAGAAGAGAAAGAAGTTTTACACAATTCTTCTGTGTAGTTTTTATTTGTAGACATTCTTTTTCCCAATATAGGCCTCTTAGTGCTCAGAATGTCCAATTGCAGTTTCTACAGAAAGTGTGTTTCAGAACGGCTCAATCAAAAGTAAGGTTCAACTCTGTTAGTTGAATGCACAGAACAGAAAGAAGTTTCATACAATGCTTCTGTGTAGTTTATATTTGAACTTATTCTTTTTTCCACTATTACCCACTTAGCGCTACGAATGTCCAGTTGCATTTTCTACAGACAGAGTGTTTCAAAACTGCTCAATCAATATTATGGTTTAACTCTGTTAGCTGAATGCTCAGATCAGAAAGAAGTTTCACAGAATGCTTCTGTGTAGTTTATATTTGAATATATTCCTTTTTCCACTACTACGCTCTTAGCGCTCCAAATGTCCAGTTGCATTTTCAACAGAGAGAGTGTTCAGATCTGCTCAATCAAAAGTATGGTTTAACTCTGTTAGCTGAATGCACAGATCAGAAAAAAGTTTCACCGAATGATTCTGTGTAGTTTATATTTGAAGACATTACTTTTTCCACTATTACCCTCTTAGCGCTCCGAATCTCCACTTGCATTTTCTACAAAAAGAGTGTTTCATAACTGCTCAATCAAAAATATGTTTTATCTCTGTTAACTGAATTTACAGATCAGAAATAAGTTCCACAGAATGCATCTGTGTAGTTTTTATTTGAAGATATTCTTTTCCCAATGTAGGCCTCTTAGCGCTTAGCATGTCCAATTGCAGTTTGTACAGAAAGAGTGTTTCAGAACGGCTCAATCAAAAGTAAGGTTCAACTCGGTTAGTTGAATGCACAGAACAGAAAGAATTTTCACAGAATGCTACTGTGTAGTTTATATTTGAATACATTCCTTTTTCCATTATTACCCTCTTAGCGCTCCGAATGTCCACTTGCATTTTCTACAGAAAGAGTGTTCAGAACTGCGCAATCAAAAGTATGGTTTAACTCTGTTAGCTTAATGAACATATCAGAAATAAGTTTCACACAATGCTTCTGTGTAGTTTTTATTTGAAGATATTTTTTTTCCCAATAGAGGCCTCTTAGCGCTCAGAATGTCCAATTGCACTTTCTACAGAAAGAGTGTTTCAGAAAGGCTCAATCAAAAGTAAGGTTCAACTCTGTTAGTTGAATGCACAGAACAGAAAGAAGTTTCATACAATGCTTCTGTGTAGTTTATATTTGAACATATTCTTTTTTCCACTATTACCCACTTAGCGCTACGAATGTCCAGTTGCATTTTCTACAGAAAGAGTGTTCAGATCTGCTCAATCAAAAGTATGGTTTAACTCTGTTAGCTGAATGCACAGATCAGAAAGAAGTTTCACAGAATGATTCTGTGTAGTTTATATTTGGAGACATTCCTTTTTCCACTATTACCTTCTTAGCGCTCCAAATGTCCAGTTGCATTTTCTACAGAAAGAGTGTTCAGATCTGCTCAATCAAAAGTATGGTTTAACTCTGTTAGCTGAATGCTCAGATCAGAAAGAAGTTTCACAGAATGCTTCTGTGTAGTTTATATTTGAATATATTCCTTTTTCCACTACTACTCTCTTAGCGCTCCAAATGTCCAGTTGCATTTTCTACAGAAAGAGTGTTCAGATCTGCTCAATCAAAAGTATGGTTTAACTCTGTTAGCTGAATGCACAGATCAGAAAGAAGTTTCACAGAATGATTCTGTGTAGTTTATATTTGGAGACATTCCTTTTTCCACTACTACCCTCTTAGCGCTCCGAATCTCCACTTGCATTTTCTACAGAAAGAGTGTTTCAGAACGGCTCAATCAAAACTAAGGTTCAACTCTTTTAGTTGAACAAACAGAACAGAAAGAAGTTTCACACAATTCTTCTGTGTAGTTTTTATTTGTAGACATTCTTTTTCCCAATATAGGCCTCTTAGCGCTTAGAATGTCCAATTTCAATTTCTACAGAAAGAGTGTTTCAGAACGGCTCAATCAAAAGTAAGGTTCAACTCTGTTAGTTGAATGCACAGAACAGAAAGAAGTTTCATACAATGCTTCTGTGTAGTTTATATTTGAACATATTCTTTTTTCCACTATTACCCACTTAAGGCTACGAATGTCCAGTTGCATTTTCTACAGACAGAGTGTTTCAAAACTGCTCAATCAAAAGTATGGTTTAACTCTGTTAGCTGAATGCTCAGATCAGAAAGAAGTTTCACAGAATGCTTCTGTGTAGTTTATATTTGAATATATTCCTTTTTCCACTACTACGCTCTTAGCGCTCCAAATGTCCAGTTGCATTTTCTACAGAAAGAGTGTTCAGATCTGCTCAATCAAAAGTATGGTTTAACTCTGTTAGCTGAATGCACAGATCAGAAAGAAGTTTCACCGAATGATTCTGTGTAGTTTATATTTGAAGACATTCCTTTTTCCACTATTACCCTCTTAGCGCTCCGAATCTCCACTTGCATTTTCTACAAAAAGAGTGTTTCATAACTGCTCAATTAAAAATATGTTTTATCTCTGTTAACTGAATTTACAGATCAGAAAGAAGTTTCACAGAATGCATCTGTGTAGTTTTTATTTGAAGATATTCTTTTTCCCAATGTAGGCCTCTTAGCGCTTAGCATGTCCAATTGCAGTTTCTACAGAAAGAGTGTTTCAGAACGGCTCAATCAAAAGTAAGGTTCAACTCTGTTAGTTGAATGCACAGAACAGAAAGAATTTTCACAGAATGCTACTGTGTAGTTTATATTTGAATATATTCCTTTTTCCACTATTACCCTCTTAGCGCTCCGAATGTCCACTTGTATTTTCTACAGAAAGAGTGTTCAGAACTGCGCAATCAAAAGTATGGTTTAACTCTGTTAGCTTAATGAACATATCAGAAATAAGTTTCACACAATGCTTCTGTGTAGTTTTTATTTGAAGATATTATTTTTCTCAATAGAGGCCTCTTAGCGCTCAGAATGTCCAATTGCAGTTTCTACAGAAAGAGTGTTTCAGAAAGGCTCAATCAAAAGTAAGGTTCAACTCTGTTAGTTGAATGCACAGAACAGAAAGAAGTTTCATACAATGCTTCTGTGTAGTTTATATTTGAACATATTCTTTTTTCCACTATTACCCACTTTGCGCTACGAATGTCCAGTTGCATTTTCTACAGACAGAGTGTTTCAAAACTGCTCAATCAAAAGTATGGTTTAACTCTGTTAGCTGAATGCTCAGATCAGAAAGAAGTTTCACAGAATGCTTCTGTGTAGTTTATATTTGAATATATTCCTTTTTCCACTACTACTCTCTTAGCGCTCCAAATGTCCAGTTGCATTTTCTACAGAAAGAGTGTTCAGATCTGCTCAATCAAAAGTATGTTTAACTCTGTTAGCTGAATGCACAGATCAGAAAGAAGTTTCACAGAATGATTCTGTGTAGTTTATATTTGGAGACATTCCTTTTTCCACTATTACCCTCTTAGCGCTCCGAATTTCCACTTGCATTTTCTACAGAAAGAGTGTTTCAGAACGGCTCAATCAAAACTAAGGTTCAACTCTTTTAGTTGAACAAACAGAACAGAAAGAAGTTTCACACAATACTTCTGTGTAGTTTTTATTTGTAGACATTCTTTTTCCCAATATAGGCCTCTTAGCGCTCAGAATGTCCAATTGCAGTTTCTACAGAAAGAGTGTTTCAGAACGGCTCAATCAAAAGTAAGGTTCAACTCTGTTAGTTGAATGCACAGAACAGAAAGAAGTTTCATACAATGCTTCTGTGTAGTTTATATTTGAACATATTCTTTTTTCCACTATTACCCACTTAGCGCTACGAATGTCCAGTTGCATTTTCTACAGACAGAGTGTTTCAAAACTGCTCAATCAAAAGTATGGTTTAACTCTGTTAGCTGTATGCTCAGATCAGAAAGAAGTTTCACAGAATGCTTCTGTGTAGTTTATATTTGAATATATTCCTTTTTCCACTACTACGCTCTTAGCGCTCCAAATGTCCAGTTGCATTTTCAACAGAAAGAGTGTTCAGATCTGCTCAATCAAAAGTATGGTTTAACTCTGTTAGCTGAATGCACAGATCAGAAAGAAGTTTCACCGAATGATTCTGTGTAGTTTATATTTGAAGACATTCCTTTTTCCACTATTACCCTCTTAGCGCTCCGAATCTCCACTTGCATTTTCTACAAAAAGAGTGTTTCATAACTGCTCAATCAAAAATATGTTTTATCTCTGTTAACTGAATTTACAGATCAGAAATAAGTTTCACAGAATGCATCTGTGTAGTTTTTATTTGAAGATATTCTTTTTCCCAATGTAGGCCTCTTAGCGCTTAGCATGTCCAATTGCAGTTTCTACAGAAAGAGTGTTTCAGAACGGCTCAATCAAAAGTAAGGTTCAACTCTGTTAGTTGAATGCACAGAACAGAAAGAATTTTCACAGAATGCTACTGTGTAGTTTATATTTGAATATATTCCTTTTTCCACTATTACCCTCTTAGCGCTCCAAATGTCCACTTGCATTTTCTACAGAAAGAGTGTTCAGAACTGCGCAATCAAAAGTGTGGTTTAACTCTGTTAGCTTAATGAACATATCAGAAATAAGTTTCACACAATGCTTCTGTGTAGTTTTTATTTGAAGATATTATTTTTCCCAATAGAGGCCTCTTAGCGCTCGGAATGTCCAATTGCAGTTTCTACAGAAAGAGTGTTTCAGAAAGGCTCAATGAAAAGTAAGGTTCAACTCTGTTAGTTGAATGCACAGAACAGAAAGAAGTTTCATACAATGCTTCTGTGTAGTTTATATTTGAACATATTCTTTTTTCCACTATTACCCACTTAGCGCTACGAATGTCCAGTTGCATTTTCTACAGACAGAGTGTTTCAAAACTGCTCAATCAAAAGTATGGTTTAACTCTGTTAGCTGAATGCTCAGATCAGAAAGAAGTTTCACAGAATGCTTCTGTGTAGTTTATATTTGAATATATTCCTTTTTCCACTACTACTCTCTTAGCGCTCCAAATGTCCAGTTGCATTTTCTACAGAAAGAGTGTTCAGATCTGCTCAATCAAAAGTATGGTTTAACTCTGTTAGCTGAATTCACAGATCAGAAAGAAGTTTCAGAGAAAGATTCTGTGTAGTTTATATTTGGAGACATTCCTTTTTCCACTATTACCCTCTTAGCGCTCCGAATCTCCACTTGCATTTTCTACAGAAAGAGTGTTTCAGAACGGCTCAATCAAAACTAAGGTTCAACTCTTTTAGTTGAACAAACAGAACAGAAAGAAGTTTCACACAATTCTTCTGTGTAGTTTTTATTTGTAGACATTCTTTTTCTGAGGCCTCTTAGCGCTCAGAATGTCCAATTGCAGTTTCTACAGAAAGTGTGTTTCAGAACGGCTCAATCAAAAGTAAGGTTCAACTCTGTTAGTTGAATGCACAGAACAGAAAGAAGTTTCATACAATGCTTCTGTGTAGTTTATATTTGAACTTATTCTTTTTTCCACTATTACCCACTTAGCGCTAAGAATGTCCAGTTGCATTTTCTACAGACAGAGTGTTTCAAAACTGCTCAATCAAAAGTACGGTTTAACTCTGTTAGCTGAATGCTCAGATCAGAAAGAAGTTTCACAGAATGCTTCTGTGTAGTTTATATTTGAATATATTCCTTTTTCCACTACTACGCTCTTAGCGCTCCAAATGTCCAGTTGCATTTTCAACAGAAAGAGTGTTCAGATCTGCTCAATCAAAAGTATGGTTTAACTCTGTTAGCTGAATGCACAGATCAGAAAGAAGTTTCACCGAATGATTCTGTGTAGTTTATATTTGAAGACATTCCTTTTTCCACTATTACCCTCTTAGCGCTCCGAATCTCCACTTGCATTTTCTACAAAAAGAGTGTTTCATAACTGCTCAATCAAAAACATGTTTTATCTCTGTTAACTGAATTTACAGATCAGAAATAACTTTCACAGAATGCATCTGTGTAGTTTTTATTTGAAGATATTCTTTTTCCCAATGTAGGCCTCTTAGCGCTTAGCATGTCCAATTGCAGTTCCTACAGAAAGAGTGTTTCAGAATGGCTCAATCAAAAGTAAGGTTCAACTCTGTTAGTTGAATGCACAGAACAGAAAGAATTTTCACAGAATGCTACTGTGTAGTTTATATTTGAATATATTCCTTTTTCCATTATTACCCTCTTAGCGCTCCGAATGTCCACTTGCATTTTCTACAGAAAGAGTGTTCAGAACTGCGCAATCAAAAGTATGGTTTAACTCTGTTAGCTTAATGAACATATCAGAAATAAGTTTCACACAATGCTTCTGTGTAGTTTTTATTTGAAGATATTATTTTTCCCAATAGAGGCCTCTTAGCGCTCAGAATGTCCAATTGCAGTTTCTACAGAAAGAGTGTTTCAGAAAGGCTCAATCAAAACTAAGGTTCAACTCTGTTAGTTGAATGCACAGAACAGAAAGAAGTTTCATACAATGCTTCTGTGTAGTTTATATTTGAACATATTCTTTTTTCCACTATTACCCACTTAGCGCTACGAATGTCCAGTTGCATTTTCTACAGACAGAGTGTTTCAAAACTGCTCAATCAAAAGTATGGTTTAACTCTGTTAGCTGAATGCTCAGATCAGAAAGAAGTTTCACAGAATGCTTCTGTGTAGTTTATATTTGAATATATTCCTGTTTCCACTACTACTCTCTTAGCGCTCCAAATGTCCAGTTGCATTTTCTACAGAAAGAGTGTTCAGATCTGCTCAATCAAAAGTATGGTTTAACTCTGTTAGCTAAATGCACAGATCGGAAACAAGTTTCACAGAATGATTCTGTGTAGTTTATATTTGGAGACATTCCTTTTTCCACTATTACCCTCTTAGCGCTCCGAATCTCCACTTGCATTTTCTACAGAAAGACTGTTACAGAACGGCTCAATCAAAACTAAGGTTCAACTCTTTTAGTTGAACAAACCGAACAGAAAAAAGTTTCACACAATTCTTCTGTGTAGTTTTTATTTGTAGACATTCTTTTTCCCAATATAAGCCTCTTAGCGCTCAGAATGTCCAATTGCAGTTTCTACAGAAAGTGTGTTTCAGAACGGCTCAATCAAAAGTAAGGTTCAACTCTGTTAGTTGAATGCACAGAACAGAAAGAAGTTTCATACAATGCTTCTGTGTAGTTTATATTTGAACTTATTCTTTTTTCCACTATTACCCACTTAGCGCTACGAATGTCCAGTTGCATTTTCTACAGACAGAGTGTTTCAAAACTGCTCAATCAAAAGTATGGTTTAACTCTGTTAGCTGAATGCTTAGATCAGAAAGAAGTTTCACAGAATGCTTCTGTGTAGTTTATATTTGAATATATTCCTTTTTCCACTACTACGCTCTTAGCGCTCCAAATGTCCAGTTGCATTTTCAACAGAAAGAGTGTTCAGATCTGCTCAATCAAAAGTATGGTTTAACTCTGTTAGCTGAATGCACAGATCAGAAAAAAGTTTCACCGAATGATTCTGTGTAGTTTATATTTGAAGACATTACTTTTTCCACTATTACCCTCTTAGCGCTCCGAATCTCCACTTGCATTTTCTACAAAAAGAGTGTTTCATAACTGCTCAATCAAAAATATGTTTTATCTCTGTTAACTGAATTTACAGATCAGAAATAAGTTCCACAGAATGCATCTGTGTAGTTTTTATTTGAAGATATTCTTTTCCCAATGTAGGCCTCTTAGCGCTTAGCATGTCCAATTGCAGTTTGTACAGAAAGAGTGTTTCAGAACGGCTCAATCAAAAGTAAGGTTCAACTCGGTTAGTTGAATGCACAGAACAGAAAGAATTTTCACAGAATGCTACTGTGTAGTTTATATTTGAATACATTCCTTTTTCCATTATTACCCTCTTAGCGCTCCGAATGTCCACTTGCATTTTCTACAGAAAGAGTGTTCAGAACTGCGCAATCAAAAGTATGGTTTAACTCTGTTAGCTTAATGAACATATCAGAAATAAGTTTCACACAATGCTTCTGTGTAGTTTTTATTTGAAGATATTTTTTTTCCCAATAGAGGCCTCTTAGCGCTCAGAATGTCCAATTGCACTTTCTACAGAAAGAGTGTTTCAGAAAGGCTCAATCAAAAGTAAGGTTCAACTCTGTTAGTTGAATGCACAGAACAGAAAGAAGTTTCATACAATGCTTCTGTGTAGTTTATATTTGAACATATTCTTTTTTCCACTATTACCCACTTAGCGCTACGAATGTCCAGTTGCATTTTCTACAGAAAGAGTGTTCAGATCTGCTCAATCAAAAGTATGGTTTAACTCTGTTAGCTGAATGCACAGATCAGAAAGAAGTTTCACAGAATGATTCTGTGTAGTTTATATTTGGAGACATTCCTTTTTCCACTATTACCTTCTTAGCGCTCCAAATGTCCAGTTGCATTTTCTACAGAAAGAGTGTTCAGATCTGCTCAATCAAAAGTATGGTTTAACTCTGTTAGCTGAATGCTCAGATCAGAAAGAAGTTTCACAGAATGCTTCTGTGTAGTTTATATTTGAATATATTCCTTTTTCCACTACTACTCTCTTAGCGCTCCAAATGTCCAGTTGCATTTTCTACAGAAAGAGTGTTCAGATCTGCTCAATCAAAAGTATGGTTTAACTCTGTTAGCTGAATGCACAGATCAGAAAGAAGTTTCACAGAATGATTCTGTGTAGTTTATATTTGGAGACATTCCTTTTTCCACTACTACCCTCTTAGCGCTCCGAATCTCCACTTGCATTTTCTACAGAAAGAGTGTTTCAGAACGGCTCAATCAAAACTAAGGTTCAACTCTTTTAGTTGAACAAACAGAACAGAAAGAAGTTTCACACAATTCTTCTGTGTAGTTTTTATTTGTAGACATTCTTTTTCCCAATATAGGCCTCTTAGCGCTTAGAATGTCCAATTTCAATTTCTACAGAAAGAGTGTTTCAGAATGGCTCAATCAAAAGTAACGTTCAACTCTGTTAGTTGAATGCACAGAACAGAAAGAAGTTTCATACAATGCTTCTGTGTAGTTTATATTTGAACATATTCTTTTTTCCACTATTACCCACTTAGCGCTACGAATGTCCAGTTGCATTTTCTACAGACAGAGTGTTTCAAAACTGCTCAATCAAAAGTATAGTTTAACTCTGTTAGCTGAATGCTCAGATCAGAAAGAAGTTTCACAGAATGCTTCTGTGTAGTTTATATTTGAATATATTCCTTTTTCCACTACTACTCTCTTAGCGCTCCAAATGTCCAGTTGCATTTTCTACAGAAAGAGTGTTCAGATCTGCTCAATCAAAAGTATGGTTTAACTCTGTTAGCTGAATGCACAGATCAGAAAGAAGTTTCACAGAATGATTCTGTGTAGTTTATATTTGGAGACATTCCTTTTTCCACTATTACCCTCTTAGCGCTCCGAATCTCCACTTGCATTTTCTACAGAAAGAGTGTTTCAGAACGGCTCAATCAAAACTAAGGTTCAACTCTTTTAGTTGAACAAACAGAACAGAAAGAAGTTTCACACAATTCTTCTGTGTAGTTTTTATTTGTAGACATTCTTTTTCCCAATATAGGCCTCTTAGCGCTCAGAATGTCCAATTGCAGTTTCTACAGAAAGAGTGTTTCAGAACGGCTCAATCAAAAGTAAGGTTCAACTCTGTTAGTTGAATGCACAGAACAGAAAGAAGTTTCATACAATGCTTCTGTGTAGTTTATATTTGAACATATTCTTTTTTCCACTATTACCCACTTAAGGCTACGAATGTCCAGTTGCATTTTCTACAGACAGAGTGTTTCAAAACTGCTCAATCAAAAGTATGGTTTAACTCTGTTAGCTGAATGCTCAGATCAGAAAGAAGTTTCACAGAATGCTTCTGTGTAGTTTATATTTGAATATATTCCTTTTTCCACTACTACGCTCTTAGCGCTCCAAATGTCCAGTTGCATTTTCTACAGAAAGAGTGTTCAGATCTGCTCAATCAAAAGTATGGTTTAACTCTGTTAGCTGAATGCACAGATCAGAAAGAAGTTTCACCGAATGATTCTGTGTAGTTTATATTTGAAGACATTCCTTTTTCCACTATTACCCTCTTAGCGCTCCGAATCTCCACTTGCATTTTCTACAAAAAGAGTGTTTCATAACTGCTCAATTAAAAATATGTTTTATCTCTGTTAACTGAATTTACAGATCAGAAAGAAGTTTCACAGAATGCATCTGTGTAGTTTTTATTTGAAGATATTCTTTTTCCCAATGTAGGCCTCTTAGCGCTTAGCATGTCCAATTGCAGTTTCTACAGAAAGAGTGTTTCAGAACGGCTCAATCAAAAGTAAGGTTCAACTCTGTTAGTTGAATGCACAGAACAGAAAGAATTTTCACAGAATGCTACTGTGTAGTTTATATTTGTATATATTCCTTTTTCCACTATTACCCTCTTAGCGCTCCGAATGTCCACTTGTATTTTCTACAGAAAGAGTGTTCAGAACTGCGCAATCAAAAGTATGGTTTAACTCTGTTAGCTTAATGAACATATCAGAAATAAGTTTCACACAATGCTTCTGTGTAGTTTTTATTTGAAGATATTATTTTTCTCAATAGAGGCCTCTTAGCGCTCAGAATGTCCAATTGCAGTTTCTACAGAAAGAGTGTTTCAGAAAGGCTCAATCAAAAGTAAGGTTCAACTCTGTTAGTTGAATGCACAGAACAGAAAGAAGTTTCATACAATGCTTCTGTGTAGTTTATATTTGAACATATTCTTTTTTCCACTATTACCCACTTAGCGCTACGAATGTCCAGTTGCATTTTCTACAGACAGAGTGTTTCAAAACTGCTCAATCAAAAGTATGGTTTAACTCTGTTAGCTGAATGCTCAGATCAGAAAGAAGTTTCACAGAATGCTTCTGTGTAGTTTATATTTGAATATATTCCTTTTTCCACTACTACTCTCTTAGCGCTCCAAATGTCCAGTTGCATTTTCTACAGAAAGAGTGTTCAGATCTGCTCAATCAAAAGTATGTTTAACTCTGTTAGCTGAATGCACAGATCAGAAAGAAGTTTCACAGAATGATTCTGTGTAGTTTATATTTGGAGACATTCCTTTTTCCACTATTACCCTCTTAGCGCTCCGAATTTCCACTTGCATTTTCTACAGAAAGAGTGTTTCAGAACGGCTCAATCAAAACTAAGGTTCAAATCTTTTAGTTGAACAAACAGAACAGAAAGAAGTTTCACACAATACTTCTGTGTAGTTTTTATTTGTAGACATTCTTTTTCCCAATATAGGCCTCTTAGCGCTCAGAATGTCCAATTGCAGTTTCTACAGAAAGAGTGTTTCAGAACGGCTCAATCAAAAGTAAGGTTCAACTCTGTTAGTTGAATGCACAGAACAGAAAGAAGTTTCATACAATGCTTCTGTGTAGTTTATATTTGAACATATTCTTTTTTCCACTATTACCCACTTAGCGCTACGAATGTCCAGTTGCATTTTCTACAGACAGAGTGTTTCAAAACTGCTCAATCAAAAGTATGGTTTAACTCTGTTAGCTGTATGCTCAGATCAGAAAGAAGTTTCACAGAATGCTTCTGTGTAGTTTATATTTGAATATATTCCTTTTTCCACTACTACGCTCTTAGCGCTCCAAATGTCCAGTTGCATTTTCAACAGAAAGAGTGTTCAGATCTGCTCAATCAAAAGTATGGTTTAACTCTGTTAGCTGAATGCACAGATCAGAAAGAAGTTTCACCGAATGATTCTGTGTAGTTTATATTTGAAGACATTCCTTTTTCCACTATTACCCTCTTAGCGCTCCGAATCTCCACTTGCATTTTCTACAAAAAGAGTGTTTCATAACTGCTCAATCAAAAATATGTTTTATCTCTGTTAACTGAATTTACAGATCAGAAATAAGTTTCACAGAATGCATCTGTGTAGTTTTTATTTGAAGATATTCTTTTTCCCAAAGTAGGCCTCTTAGCGCTTAGCATGTCCAATTGCAGTTTCTACAGAAAGAGTGTTTCAGAACGGCTCAATCAAAAGCAAGCTTCAACTCTGTTAGTTGAATGCACAGAACAGAAAGAATTTTCACAGAATGCTACTGTGTAGTTTATATTTGAATATATTCCTTTTTCCACTATTACCCTCTTAGCGCTCCAAATGTCCACTTGCATTTTCTACAGAAAGAGTGTTCAGAACTGCGCAATCAAAAGTGTGGTTTAACTCTGTTAGCTTAATGAACATATCAGAAATAAGTTTCACACAATGCTTCTGTGTAGTTTTTATTTGAAGATATTATTTTTCCCAATAGAGGCCTCTTAGCGCTCAGAATGTCCAATTGCAGTTTCTACAGAAAGAGTGTTTCAGAAAGGCTCAATGAAAAGTAAGGTTCAACTCTGTTAGTTGAATGCACAGAACAGAAAGAAGTTTCATACAATGCTTCTGTGTAGTTTATATTTGAACATATTCTTTTTTCCACTATTACCCACTTAGCGCTACGAATGTCCAGTTGCATTTTCTACAGACAGAGTGTTTCAAAACTGCTCAATCAAAAGTATGGTTTAACTCTGTTAGCTGAATGCTCAGATCAGAAAGAAGTTTCACAGAATGCTTCTGTGTAGTTTATATTTGAATATATTCCTTTTTCCACTACTACTCTCTTAGCGCTCCAAATGTCCAGTTGCATTTTCTACAGAAAGAGTGTTCAGATCTGCTCAATCAAAAGTATGGTTTAACTCTGTTAGCTGAATTCACAGATCAGAAAGAAGTTTCAGAGAAAGATTCTGTGTAGTTTATATTTGGAGACATTCCTTTTTCCACTATTACCCTCTTAGCGCTCCGAATCTCCACTTGCATTTTCTACAGAAAGAGTGTTTCAGAACGGCTCAATCAAAACTAAGGTTCAACTCTTTTAGTTGAACAAACAGAACAGAAAGAAGTTTCACAGAATTCTTCTGTGTAGTTTTTATTTGTAGACATTCTTTTTCCCAATATAGGCCTCTTAGCGCTCAGAATGTCCAATTGCAGTTTCTACAGAAAGAGTGTTTCAGAACGGCTCAATCAAAAGTAAGGTTCAACTCTGTTAGTTGAATGCACAGAACAGAAAGAAGTTTCATACAATGCTTCTGTGTAGTTTATATTTGAACGTATTCTTTTTTCCACTATTACCCACTTAGCGCTACGAATGTCCAGTTGCATTTTCTACAGACAGAGTGTTTCAAAACTGCTCAATCAAAAGTATGGTTTAACTCTGTTAGCTGAATGCACAGATCAGAAAGAAGTTTCACAGAATGCTTCTGTGTAGTTTATATTTGAATATATTCCTTTTTCCACTACTACGCTCTTAGCGCTCCAAATGTCCAGTTGCATTTTCAACAGAAAGAGTGTTCAGATCTGCTCAATCAAAAGTATGGTTTAACTCTGTTAGCTGAATGCACAGATCAGAAAGAAGTTTCACCGAAAGATTCTGTGTAGTTTATATTTGAAGACATTCCTTTTTCCACTATTACCCTCTTAGCGCTCCGAATCTCCACTTGCATTTTCTACAAAAAGAGTGTTTCATAACTGCTCAATCAAAAATATGTTTTATCTCTATTAACTGAATTTACAGATCAGAAATAAGTTTCACAGAATGAATCTGTGTAGTTTTTATTTGAAGATATTCTTTTTCCCAATGTAGGCCTCTTAGCGCTTAGCATGTCCAATTGCAGTTTCTACCGAAAGAGTGTTTCAGAACGGCTCAATCAAAAGTAAGGTTCAACTCTGTTAGTTGAATGCACAGAACAGAAAGAATTTTCACAGAATGCTACTGTGTAGTTTATATTTGAATATATTCCTTTTTCCACTAATACCATCTTAGCGCTCCGAATGTCCACTTGCATTTTCTACAGAAAGATTGTTCAGAACTGCGCAATCAAAAGTATGGTTTAACTCTGTTAGCTTAATGAACATATCAGAAATAAGTTTCACACAATGCTTCTGTGTAGTTTTTATTTGAAGATATTATTTTTCCCAATAGAGGCCTCTTAGCGCTCAGAATGTCCAATTGCAGTTTCTACAGAAAGAGTGTTTCAGAAAGGCTCAATCAAAAGTAAGGTTCAACTCTGTTAGTTGAATGCACAGAACAGAAAGAAGTTTCACACAATGCTTCTGTGTAGTTTATATTTGAACATATTTTTTTTTCCACTATTACCCACTTAGCGCTACGAATGTCCAGTTGCATTTTCTACAGACAGAATGTTTCAAAACTGCTCAATCAAAAGTATGGTTTAACTCTGTTAGGTGAATGCTCAGATCAGAAAGAAGTTTCACAGAATGCTTCTGTGTAGTTTATATTTGAATATATTCCTTTTTCCACTACTACTCTCTTAGCGCTCCAAATGTCCAGTTGCATTTTCTACAGAAAGAGTGTTCAGATCTGCTCAATCAAAAGTATGGTTTAACTCTGTTAGCTGAATGCACAGATCAGAAAGAAGTTTCACAGAATGATTCTGTGTAGTTTATATTTGGAGACATTCCTTTTTCCACTATTACCCTCTTCGCGCTCCGAATCTCCACTTGCATTTTCTACAGAAAGAGTGTTTCATAACGGCTCAATCAAAACTAAGGTTCAACTCTTTTAGTTGAACAAACAGAACAGAAATAAGTTTCACACAATTCTTCTGTGTAGTTTTTATTTGTAGACATTCTTTTTCCCAATATAGGCCTCTTAGCGCTCAGAATGTCCAATTGCAGTTTCTACAGAAAGAGTGTTTCAGAACGGCTCAATCAAAAGTAAGGTTCAACTCTGTTAGTTGAATGCACAGAAGAGAAAGAAGTTTCATACAATGCTTCTGTGTAGTTTATATTTGAACGTATTCTTTTTTCCACTATTACCCACTTAGCGCTACGAATGTCCAGTTGCATTTTCTACAGACAGAGTGTTTCAAAACTGCTCAATCAAAAGTATGGTTTAACTCTGTTAGCTGTATGCTCAGATGAGAAAGAAGTTTCACAGAATGCTTCTGTGTAGTTTATATTTGAATATATTCCTTTTTCCACTACTACGCTCTTAGCGCTCCAAATGTCCAGTTGCATTTTCAACAGAAAGAGTGTTCAGATCTGCTCAATCAAAAGTATGGTTTAACTCTGTTAGCTTAATGAACATATCAGAAATAAGTTTCACACAATGCTTCTGTGTAGTTTTTATTTGAAGATATTATTTTTCCCAATAGAGGCCTCTTAGCGCTCAGAATGTCCAATTGCAGTTTCTACAGAAAGAGTGTTTCAGAAAGGCTCAATCAAAAGTAAGGTTCAACTCTGTTAGTTGAATGCACAGAACAGAAAGAAGTTTCACACAATGCTTCTGTGTAGTTTATATTTGAACATATTTTTTTTTCCACTATTACCCACTTAGCGCTACGAATGTCCAGTTGCATTTTCTACAGACAGAATGTTTCAAAACTGCTCAATCAAAAGTATGGTTTAACTCTGTTAGCTGAATGCTCAGATGAGAAAGAAGTTTCACAGAATGCTTCTGTGTAGTTTATATTTGAATATATTCCTTTTTCCACTACTACGCTCTTAGCGCTCCAAATGTCCAGTTGCATTTTCAACAGAAAGAGTGTTCAGATCTGCTCAATCAAAAGTATGGTTTAACTCTGTTAGCTGAATGCACAGATCGGAAAGAAGTTTCACCGAATGATTCTGTGTAGTTTATATTTGAAGACATTCCTTTTTCCACTATTACCCTCTTAGCGCTCCGAATCTCCACTTGCATTTTCTACAAAAAGAGTGTTTCATAACTGCTCAATCAAAAATATGTTTTATCTCTGTTAACTGAATTTACAGATCAGAAATAAGTTTCACAGAATGCATCTGTGTAGTTTTTATTTGAAGATATTCTTTTTCCCAAAGTAGGCCTCTTAGCGCTTAGCATGTCCAATTGCAGTTTCTACAGAAAGAGTGTTTCAGAACGGCTCAATCAAAAGTAAGCTTCAACTCTGTTAGTTGAATGCACAGAACAGAAAGAATTTTCACAGAATGCTACTGTGTAGTTTATATTTGAATATATTCCTTTTTCCACTATTACCCTCTTAGCGCTCCAAATGTCCACTTGCATTTTCTACAGAAAGAGTGTTCAGAACTGCGCAATCAAAAGTGTGGTTTAACTCTGTTAGCTTAATGAACATATCAGAAATAAGTTTCACACAATGCTTCTGTGTAGTTTTTATTTGAAGATATTATTTTTCCCAATAGAGGCCTCTTAGCGCTCAGAATGTCCAATTGCAGTTTCTACAGAAAGAGTGTTTCAGAAAGGCTCAATGAAAAGTAAGGTTCAACTCTGTTAGTTGAATGCACAGAACAGAAAGAAGTTTCATACAATGCTTCTGTGTAGTTTATATTTGAACATATTCTTTTTTCCACTATTACCCACTTAGCGCTACGAATGTCCAGTTGCATTTTCTACAGACAGAGTGTTTCAAAACTGCTCAATCAAAAGTATGGTTTAACTCTGTTAGCTGAATGCTCAGATCAGAAAGAAGTTTCACAGAATGCTTCTGTGTAGTTTATATTTGAATATATTCCTTTTTCCACTACTACTCTCTTAGCGCTCCAAATGTCCAGTTGCATTTTCTACAGAAAGAGTGTTCAGATCTGCTCAATCAAAAGTATGTTTAACTCTGTTAGCTGAATGCACAGATCAGAAAGAAGTTTCACAGAATGATTCTGTGTAGTTTATATTTGGAGACATTCCTTTTTCCACTATTACCCTCTTAGCGCTCCGAATTTCCACTTGCATTTTCTACAGAAAGAGTGTTTCAGAACGGCTCAATCAAAACTAAGGTTCAACTCTTTTAGTTGAACAAACAGAACAGAAAGAAGTTTCACACAATACTTCTGTGTAGTTTTTATTTGTAGACATTCTTTTTCCCAATATAGGCCTCTTAGCGCTCAGAATGTCCAATTGCAGTTTCTACAGAAAGAGTGTTTCAGAACGGCTCAATCAAAAGTAAGGTTCAACTCTGTTAGTTGAATGCACAGAACAGAAAGAAGTTTCATACAATGCTTCTGTGTAGTTTATATTTGAACATATTCTTTTTTCCACTATTACCCACTTAGCGCTACGAATGTCCAGTTGCATTTTCTACAGACAGAGTGTTTCAAAACTGCTCAATCAAAAGTATGGTTTAACTCTGTTAGCTGTATGCTCAGATCAGAAAGAAGTTTCACAGAATGCTTCTGTGTAGTTTATATTTGAATATATTCCTTTTTCCACTACTACGCTCTTAGCGCTCCAAATGTCCAGTTGCATTTTCAACAGAAAGAGTGTTCAGATCTGCTCAATCAAAAGTATGGTTTAACTCTGTTAGCTGAATGCACAGATCAGAAATAAGTTTCACCGAATGATTCTGTGTAGTTTATATTTGAAGACATTCCTTTTTCCACTATTACCCTCTTAGCGCTCCGAATCTCCACTTGCATTTTCTACAAAAAGAGTGTTTCATAACTGCTCAATCAAAAATATGTTTTATCTCTGTTAACTGAATTTACAGATCAGAAATAAGTTTCACAGAATGCATCTGTGTAGTTTTTATTTGAAGATATTCTTTTTCCCAAAGTAGGCCTCTTAGCGCTTAGCATGTCCAATTGCAGTTTCTACAGAAAGAGTGTTTCAGAACGGCTCAATCAAAAGTAAGCTTCAACTCTGTTAGTTGAATGCACAGAACAGAAAGAATTTTCACAGAATGCTACTGTGTAGTTTATATTTGAATATATTCCTTTTTCCACTATTACCCTCTTAGCGCTCCAAATGTCCACTTGCATTTTCTACAGAAAGAGTGTTCAGAACTGCGCAATCAAAAGTGTGGTTTAACTCTGTTAGCTTAATGAACATATCAGAAATAAGTTTCACACAATGCTTCTGTGTAGTTTTTATTTGAAGATATTATTTTTCCCAATAGAGGCCTCTTAGCGCTCAGAATGTCCAATTGCAGTTTCTACAGAAAGAGTGTTTCAGAAAGGCTCAATGAAAAGTAAGGTTCAACTCTGTTAGTTGAATGCACAGAACAGAAAGAAGTTTCATACAATGCTTCTGTGTAGTTTATATTTGAACATATTCTTTTTTCCACTATTACCCACTTAGCGCTACGAATGTCCAGTTGCATTTTCTACAGACAGAGTGTTTCAAAACTGCTCAATCAAAAGTATGGTTTAACTCTGTTAGCTGAATGCTCAGATCAGAAAGAAGTTTCACAGAATGCTTCTGTGTAGTTTATATTTGAATATATTCCTTTTTCCACTACTACTCTCTTAGCGCTCCAAATGTCCAGTTGCATTTTCTACAGAAAGAGTGTTCAGATCTGCTCAATCAAAAGTATGGTTTAACTCTGTTAGCTGAATTCACAGATCAGAAAGAAGTTTCAGAGAAAGATTCTGTGTAGTTTATATTTGGAGACATTCCTTTTTCCACTATTACCCTCTTAGCGCTCCGAATCTCCACTTGCATTTTCTACAGAAAGAGTGTTTCAGAACGGCTCAATCAAAACTAAGGTTCAACTCTTTTAGTTGAACAAACAGAACAGAAAGAAGTTTCACAGAATTCTTCTGTGTAGTTTTTATTTGTAGACATTCTTTTTCCCAATATAGGCCTCTTAGCGCTCAGAATGTCCAATTGCAGTTTCTACAGAAAGAGTGTTTCAGAACGGCTCAATCAAAAGTAAGGTTCAACTCTGTTAGTTGAATGCACAGAACAGAAAGGAGTTTCATACAATGCTTCTGTGTAGTTTATATTTGAACGTATTCTTTTTTCCACTATTACCCACTTAGCGCTACGAATGTCCAGTTGCATTTTCTACAGACAGAGTGTTTCAAAACTGCTCAATCAAAAGTATGGTTTAACTCTGTTAGCTGAATGCTCAGATCAGAAAGAAGTTTCACAGAATGCTTCTGTGTAGTTTATATTTGAATATATTCCTTTTTCCACTAATACGCTCTTAGCGCTCCAAATGTCCAGTTGCATTTTCAACAGAAAGAGTGTTCAGATCTGCTCAATCAAAAGTATGGTTTAACTCTGTTAGCTGAATGCACAGATCAGAAAGAAGTTTCACCGAATGATTCTGTGTAGTTTATATTTGAAGACATTCCTTTTTCCACTATTACCCTCTTAGCGCTCCGAATCTCCACTTGCATTTTCTACAAAAACAGTGTTTCATAACTGCTCAATCAAAAATATGTTTTATCTCTGTTAACTGAATATACAGATCAGAAATAAGTTTCACAGTATGCATCTGTGTAGTTTTTATTTGAAGATATTCTTTTTCCCAATGTAGGCCTCTTAGCGCTTAGCATATCCAATTGCAGTTTCTTCAGAAAGAGTGATTCAGAATGGCTCAATCAAAAGTAAGGTTCAACTCTGTTAGTTGAATGCACAGAACAGAAAGAATTTTCACAGAATGCTACTGTGTAGTTTATATTTGAATATATTCCTTTTTCCACTATTACCCTCTTAGCGCTCCGAATGTCCACTTGCAGTTTCTACAGAAAGAGTGTTCAGAACTGCGCGATCAAAAGTATGGTTTAACTCTGTTAGCTTAATGAACATATCAGAAATAAGTTTCACACAATGCTTCTGTGTAGTTTTTATTTGAAGATTTTATTTTTCCCAATAGAGGCCTCTTAGCGCTCAGAATGTCCAATTGCAGTTTCTACAGAAAGAGTGTTCAGAAAGGCTCAATCAAAGTAAGGTTCAACTCTGTTAGTTGAATGCACAGAACAGAAAGAAGTTTCATACAATGCTTCTGTGTAGTTTATATTTGAACATATTCTTTTTTCCACTATTACCCACTTAGCGCTACGAATGTACAGTTGCATTTTCTACAGACAGAGTTTTTCAAAACTGCTCAATCAAAAGTATGGTTTAACTCTGTTAGCTGAATGCTCAGATCAGAAAGAAGTTTCACAGAATGCTTCTGTGTAGTTTATATTTGAATATATTCCTTTTTCCACTACTATTCTCTTAGCGCTCCAAATGACCAGTTGCATTTTCTACAGAAAGAGTGTTCAGATCTGCTCAATCAAAAGTATTTTTTAACTCTGTTAGCTGAATGCACAGATCAGAAAGAAGTTTCACAGAATGATTCTGTGTAGTTTATATATGGAGACATTCCTTTTTCCACTATTACCCTCTTAGCACTCCGAATCTCCACTTGCATTTTCTACAGAAAGAGTGTATCAGAACGGCTCAATCAAAACTAAGGTTCAACTCTTTTAGTTGAACAAACAGAACAGAAATAAGTTTCACACAATTCTTCTGTGTAGTTTTTATTTGTAGACATTCTTTTTCCCAATATAGGCCTCTTAGCGCTCAGAATGTCCAATTGCAGTTTCTACAGAAAGAGTGTTTCAGAACGGCTCAATCAAAAGTAAGGTTCAACTCTGTTAGTTGAATGCACAGAACAGAAAGAAGTTTCATACAATGCTTCTGTGTAGTTTATATTTGAACGTATTCTTTTTTCCACTATTACCCACTTAGCGCTACGAATGTCCAGTTGCATTTTCTACAGACAGAGTGTTTCAAAACTGCTCAATCAAAAGTATGGTTTAACTCTGTTAGCTGAATGCACAGATCAGAAAGAAGTTTCACAGAATGCTTCTGTGTAGTTTATATTTGAATATATTCCTTTTTCCACTACTACGCTCTTAGCGCTCCAAATGTCCAGTTGCATTTTCAACAGAAAGAGTGTTCAGATCTGCTCAATCAAAAGTATGTTTTAACTCTGTTAGCTGAATGCACAGATCAGAAAGAAGTTTCACCGAAAGATTCTGTGTAGTTTATATTTGAAGACATTCCTTTTTCCACTATTACCCTCTTAGCGCTCCGAATCTCCACTTGCATTTTCTACAAAAAGAGTGTTTCATAACTGCTCAATCAAAAATATGTTTTATCTCTATTAACTGAATTTACAGATCAGAAATAAGTTTCACAGAATGAATCTGTGTAGTTTTTATTTGAAGATATTCTTTTTCCCAATGTAGGCCTCTTGGCGCTTAGCATGTCCAATTGCAGTTTCTACCGAAAGAGTGTTTCAGAACGGCTCAATCAAAAGTAAGGTTCAACTCTGTTAGTTGAATGCACAGAACAGAAAGAATTTTCACAGAATGCTACTGTGTAGTTTATATTTGAATATATTCCTTTTTCCACTAATACCATCTTAGCGCTCCGAATGTCCACTTGCATTTTCTACAGAAAGATTGTTCAGAACTGCGCAATCAAAAGTATGGTTTAACTCTGTTAGCTTAATGAACATATCAGAAATAAGTTTCACACAATGCTTCTGTGTAGTTTTTATTTGAAGATATTATTTTTCCCAATAGAGGCCTCTTAGCGCTCAGAATGTCCAATTGCAGTTTCTACAGAAAGAGTGTTTCAGAAAGGCTCAATCAAAAGTAAGGTTCAACTCTGTTAGTTGAATGCACAGAACAGAAAGAAGTTTCATACAATGCTTCTGTGTAGTTTATATTTGAACGTATTCTTTTTTCCACTATTACCCACTTAGCGCTACGAATGTCCAGTTGCATTTTCTACAGACAGAGTGTTTCAAAACTGCTCAATCAAAAGTATGGTTTAACTCTGTTAGCTGTATGCTCAGATGAGAAAGAAGTTTCACAGAATGCTTCTGTGTAGTTTATATTTGAATATATTCCTTTTTCCACTACTACGCTCTTAGCGCTCCAAATGTCCAGTTGCATTTTCAACAGAAAGAGTGTTCAGATCTGCTCAATCAAAAGTATGGTTTAACTCTGTTAGCTTAATGAACATATCAGAAATAAGTTTCACACAATGCTTCTGTGTAGTTTTTATTTGAAGATATTATTTTTCCCAATAGAGGCCTCTTAGCGCTCAGAATGTCCAATTGCAGTTTCTACAGAAAGAGTGTTTCAGAAAGGCTCAATCAAAAGTAAGGTTCAACTCTGTTAGTTGAATGCACAGAACAGAAATAAGTTTCACACAATGCTTCTGTGTAGTTTATATTTGAACATATTTTTTTTTCCACTATTACCCACTTAGCGCTACGAATGTCCAGTTGCATTTTCTACAGACAGAATGTTTCAAAACTGCTCAATCAAAAGTATGGTTTAACTCTGTTAGCTGAATGCTCAGATGAGAAAGAAGTTTCACAGAATGCTTCTGTGTAGTTTATATTTGAATATATTCCTTTTTCCACTACTACGCTCTTAGCGCTCCAAATGTCCAGTTGCATTTTCAACAGAAAGAGTGTTCAGATCTGCTCAATCAAAAGTATGGTTTAACTCTGTTAGCTGAATGCACAGATCGGAAAGAAGTTTCACCGAATGATTCTGTGTAGTTTATATTTGAAGACATTCCTTTTTCCACTATTACCCTCTTAGCGCTCCGAATCTCCACTTGCATTTTCTACAAAAAGAGTGTTTCATAACTGCTCAATCAAAAATATGTTTTATCTCTGTTAACTGAATTTACAGATCAGAAATAAGTTTCACAGAATGCATCTGTGTAGTTTTTATTTGAAGATATTCTTTTTCCCAAAGTAGGCCTCTTAGCGCTTAGCATGTCCAATTGCAGTTTCTACAGAAAGAGTGTTTCAGAACGGCTCAATCAAAAGTAAGCTTCAACTCTGTTAGTTGAATGCACAGAACAGAAAGAATTTTCACAGAATGCTACTGTGTAGTTTATATTTGAATATATTCCTTTTTCCACTATTACCCTCTTAGCGCTCCGAATCTCCACTTGCATTTTCTACAGAAAGAGTGTTTCAGAACGGCTCAATCAAAACTAAGGTTCAACTCTTTTAGTTGAACAAACAGAACAGAAAGAAGTTTCACACAATTCTTCTGTGTAGTTTTTATTTGTAGACATTCTTTTTCCCAATATAGGCCTCTTAGCGCTCAGAATGTCCAATTGCAGTTTCTACAGAAAGAGTGTTTCAGAACGGCTCAATCAAAAGTAAGGTTCAACTCTGTTAGTTGAATGCACAGAACAGAAAGGAGTTTCATACAATGCTTCTGTGTAGTTTATATTTGAACGTATTCTTTTTTCCACTATTACCCACTTAGCGCTACGAATGTCCAGTTGCATTTTCTACAGACAGAGTGTTTCAAAACTGCTCAATCAAAAGTATGGTTTAACTCTGTTAGCTGAATGCTCAGATCAGAAAGAAGTTTCACAGAATGCTTCTGTGTAGTTTATATTTGAATATATTCCTTTTTCCACTAATACGCTCTTAGCGCTCCAAATGTCCAGTTGCATTTTCAACAGAAAGAGTGTTCAGATCTGCTCAATCAAATGTATGGTTTAACTCTGTTAGCTGAATGCACAGATCAGAAAGAAGTTTCACCGAATGATTCTGTGTAGTTTATATTTGAAGACATTCCTTTTTCCACTATTACCCTCTTAGCGCTCCGAATCTCCACTTGCATTTTCTACAAAAACAGTGTTTCATAACTGCTCAATCAAAAATATGTTTTATCTCTGTTAACTGAATTTACAGATCAGAAATAAGTTTCACAGTATGCATCTGTGTAGTTTTTATTTGAAGATATTCTTTTTCCCAATGTAGGCCTCTTAGCGCTTAGCATATCCAATTGCAGTTTCTTCAGAAAGAGTGATTCAGAATGGCTCAATCAAAAGTAAGGTTCAACTCTGTTAGTTGAATGCACAGAACAGAAAGAATTTTCACAGAATGCTACTGTGTAGTTTATATTTGAATATATTCCTTTTTCCACTATTACCCTCTTAGCGCTCCGAATGTCCACTTGCAGTTTCTACAGAAAGAGTGTTCAGAACTGCGCGATCAAAAGTATGGTTTAACTCTGTTAGCTTAATGAACATATCAGAAATAAGTTTCACACAATGCTTCTGTGTAGTTTTTATTTGAAGATTTTATTTTTCCCAATAGAGGCCTCTTAGCGCTCAGAATGTCCAATTGCAGTTTCTACAGAAAGAGTGTTCAGAAAGGCTCAATCAAAGTAAGGTTCAACTCTGTTAGTTGAATGCACAGAACAGAAAGAAGTTTCATACAATGCTTCTGTGTAGTTTATATTTGAACATATTCTTTTTTCCACTATTACCCACTTAGCGCTACGAATGTACAGTTGCATTTTCTACAGACAGAGTTTTTCAAAACTGCTCAATCAAAAGTATGGTTTAACTCTGTTAGCTGAATGCTCAGATCAGAAAGAAGTTTCACAGAATGCTTCTGTGTAGTTTATATTTGAATATATTCCTTTTTCCACTACTATTCTCTTAGCGCTCCAAATGACCAGTTGCATTTTCTACAGAAAGAGTGTTCAGATCTGCTCAATCAAAAGTATTTTTTAACTCTGTTAGCTGAATGCACAGATCAGAAAGAAGTTTCACAGAATGATTCTGTGTAGTTTATATATGGAGACATTCCTTTTTCCACTATTACCCTCTTAGCACTCCGAATCTCCACTTGCATTTTCTACAGAAAGAGTGTATCAGAACGGCTCAATCAAAACTAAGGTTCAACTCTTTTAGTTGAACAAACAGAACAGAAATAAGTTTCACACAATTCTTCTGTGTAGTTTTTATTTGTAGACATTCTTTTTCCCAATATAGGCCTCTTAGCGCTCAGAATGTCCAATTGCAGTTTCTACAGAAAGAGTGTTTCAGAACGGCTCAATCAAAAGTAAGGTTCAACTCTGTTAGTTGAATGCACAGAACAGAAAGAAGTTTCATACAATGCTTCTGTGTAGTTTATATTTGAACGTATTCTTTTTTCCACTATTACCCACTTAGCGCTACGAATGTCCAGTTGCATTTTCTACAGACAGAGTGTTTCAAAACTGCTCAATCAAAAGTATGGTTTAACTCTGTTAGCTGAATGCACAGATCAGAAAGAAGTTTCACAGAATGCTTCTGTGTAGTTTATATTTGAATATATTCCTTTTTCCACTACTACGCTCTTAGCGCTCCAAATGTCCAGTTGCATTTTCAACAGAAAGAGTGTTCAGATCTGCTCAATCAAAAGTATGGTTTAACTCTGTTAGCTGAATGCACAGATCAGAAAGAAGTTTCACCGAAAGATTCTGTGTAGTTTATATTTGAAGACATTCCTTTTTCCACTATTACCCTCTTAGCGCTCCGAATCTCCACTTGCATTTTCTACAAAAAGAGTGTTTCATAACTGCTCAATCAAAAATATGTTTTATCTCTATTAACTGAATTTACAGATCAGAAATAAGTTTCACAGAATGAATCTGTGTAGTTTTTATTTGAAGATATTCTTTTTCCCAATGTAGGCCTCTTAGCGCTTAGCATGTCCAATTGCAGTTTCTACCGAAAGAGTGTTTCAGAACGGCTCAATCAAAAGTAAGGTTCAACTCTGTTAGTTGAATGCACAGAACAGAAAGAATTTTCACAGAATGCTACTGTGTAGTTTATATTTGAATATATTCCTTTTTCCACTAATACCATCTTAGCGCTCCGAATGTCCACTTGCATTTTCTACAGAAAGATTGTTCAGAACTGCGCAATCAAAAGTATGGTTTAACTCTGTTAGCTTAATGAACATATCAGAAATAAGTTTCACACAATGCTTCTGTGTAGTTTTTATTTGAAGATATTATTTTTCCCAATAGAGGCCTCTTAGCGCTCAGAATGTCCAATTGCAGTTTCTACAGAAAGAGTGTTTCAGAAAGGCTCAATCAAAAGTAAGGTTCAACTCTGTTAGTTGAATGCACAGAACAGAAAGAAGTTTCACACAATGCTTCTGTGTAGTTTATATTTGAACATATTTTTTTTTCCACTATTACCCACTTAGCGCTACGAATGTCCAGTTGCATTTTCTACAGACAGAATGTTTCAAAACTGCTCAATCAAAAGTATGGTTTAACTCTGTTAGGTGAATGCTCAGATCAGAAAGAAGTTTCACAGAATGCTTCTGTGTAGTTTATATTTGAATATATTCCTTTTTCCACTAATACTCTCTTAGCGCTCCAAATGTCCAGTTGCATTTTCTACAGAAAGAGTGTTCAGATCTGCTCAATCAAAAGTATGGTTTAACTCTGTTAGCTGAATGCACAGATCAGAAAGAAGTTTCACAGAATGATTCTGTGTAGTTTATATTTGGAGACATTCCTTTTTCCACTATTACCCTCTTCGCGCTCCGAATCTCCACGTGCATTTTCTACAGAAAGAGTGTTTCATAACGGCTCAATCAAAACTAAGGTTCAACTCTTTTAGTTGAACAAACAGAACAGAAATAAGTTTCACACAATTCTTCTGTGTAGTTTTTATTTGTAGACATTCTTTTTCCCAATATAGGCCTCTTAGCGCTCAGAATGTCCAATTGCAGTTTCTACAGAAAGAGTGTTTCAGAACGGCTCAATCAAAAGTAAGGTTCAACTCTGTTAGTTGAATGCACAGAAGAGAAAGAAGTTTCATACAATGCTTCTGTGTAGTTTATATTTGAACGTATTCTTTTTTCCACTATTACCCACTTAGCGCTACGAATGTCCAGTTGCATTTTCTACAGACAGAGTGTTTCAAAACTGCTCAATCAAAAGTATGGTTTAACTCTGTTAGCTGTATGCTCAGATGAGAAAGAAGTTTCACAGAATGCTTCTGTGTAGTTTATATTTGAATATATTCCTTTTTCCACTACTACGCTCTTAGCGCTCCAAATGTCCAGTTGCATTTTCAACAGAAAGAGTGTTCAGATCTGCTCAATCAAAAGTATGGTTTAACTCTGTTAGCTTAATGAACATATCAGAAATAAGTTTCACACAATGCTTCTGTGTAGTTTTTATTTGAAGATATTATTTTTCCCAATAGAGGCCTCTTAGCGCTCAGAATGTCCAATTGCAGTTTCTACAGAAAGAGTGTTTCAGAAAGGCTCAATCAAAAGTAAGGTTCAACTCTGTTAGTTGAATGCACAGAACAGAAAGAAGTTTCACACAATGCTTCTGTGTAGTTTATATTTGAACATATTTTTTTTTCCACTATTACCCACTTAGCGCTACGAATGTCCAGTTGCATTTTCTACAGACAGAATGTTTCAAAACTGCTCAATCAAAAGTATGGTTTAACTCTGTTAGCTGAATGCTCAGATGAGAAAGAAGTTTCACAGAATGCTTCTGTGTAGTTTATATTTGAATATATTCCTTTTTCCACTACTACGCTCTTAGCGCTCCAAATGTCCAGTTGCATTTTCAACAGAAAGAGTGTTCAGATCTGCTCAATCAAAAGTATGGTTTAACTCTGTTAGCTGAATGCACAGATCGGAAAGAAGTTTCACCGAATGATTCTGTGTAGTTTATATTTGAAGACATTCCTTTTTCCACTATTACCCTCTTAGCGCTCCGAATCTCCACTTGCATTTTCTACAAAAAGAGTGTTTCATAACTGCTCAATCAAAAATATGTTTTATCTCTATTAACTGAATTTACAGATCAGAAATAAGTTTCACAGAATGAATCTGTGTAGTTTTTATTTGAAGATATTCTTTTTCCCAATGTAGGCCTCTTAGCGCTTAGCATGTCCAATTGCAGTTTCTACCGAAAGAGTGTTTCAGAACGGCTCAATCAAAAGTAAGGTTCAACTCTATTAGTTGAATGCACAGAACAGAAAGAATTTTCACAGAATGCTACTGTGTAGTTTATATTTGAATATATTCCTTTTTCCACTATTACCCTCTTAGCGCTCCTAATGTCCACTTGCATTTTCTACCGAAAGATTGTTCAGAACTGCGCAATCAAAAGTATGGTTTAACTCTGTTAGCTTAATGAACATATCAGAAATAAGTTTCACACAATGCTTCTGTGTAGTTTTTATTTGAAGATATTATTTTTCCCAATAGAGGCCTCTTAGCGCTCAGAATGTCCAATTGCAGTTTCTACAGAAAGAGTGTTTCAGAAAGGCTCAATCAAAATAAGGTTCAACTCTGTTAGTTGAATGCACAGAACAGAAAGAAGTTTCATACAATGCTTCTGTGTAGTTTATATTTGAACATATTCTTTTTTCCACTATTACCCACTTAGCGCTACGAATGTCCAGTTGCATTTTCTACAGACAGAGTGTTTCAAAACTGCTCAATCAAAAGTATGGTTTAACTCTGTTAGCTGAATGCTCAGATCAGAAAGAAGTTTCACAGAATGCTTCTGTGTAGTTTATATTTGAATATATTCCTTTTTCCACTACTACTCTCTTAGCGCTCCAAATGTCCAGTTGCATTTTCTACAGAAAGAGTGTTCAGATCTGCTCAATCAAAAGTATGGTTTAACTCTGTTAGCTGAATGCACAGATCAGAAAGAAGTTTCACAGAATGATTCTGTGTAGTTTATATTTGGAGACATTCCTTTTTCCACTATTACCCTCTTAGCGCTCCGAATCTCCACTTGCATTTTCTACAGAAAGGGTGTTTCAGAACGGCTCAATCAAAACTAAGGTTCTACTCTTTTAGTTGAACAAACAGAACAGAAAGAAGTTTCACACAATTCTTCTGTGTAGTTTTTATTTGTAGACATTCTTTTTCCCAATATAGGCCTCTTAGGGCTGAGAATGTCCAATTGCAGTTTCTACAGAAAGAGTGTTTCAGAACGGCTCAATCAAAAGTAAGGTTCAACTCTGTTAGTTGAAAGCACAGAACAGAAAGAAGTTTCATACAATGCTTCTGTGTAGTTTATATTTGAACGTATTCTTTTTTCCACTATTACCCACTTAGCGCTACGAATGTCCAGTTGTATTTTCTACAGACAGAGTGTTTCAAAACTGCTCAATCAAAAGTATGGTTTAACTCTGTTAGCTGTATGCTCAGATGAGAAAGAAGTTTCACAGAATGCTTCTGTGTAGTTTATATTTGAATATATTCCTTTTTCCACTACTACGCTCTTAGCGCTCCAAATGTCCAGTTGCATTTTCAACAGAAAGAGTGTTCAGATCTGCTCAATCAAAAGTATGGTTTAACTCTGTTAGCTGAATGCACAGATCAGAAAGAAGTTTCACCGAATGATTCTGTGTAGTTTATATTTGAAGACATTCCTTTTTCCACTATTACCCTCTTAGCGCTCCGAATCTCCACTTGCATTTTCTACAAAAAGAGTGTTTCATAACTGCTCAATCAAAAATATGTTTTATCTCTATTAACTGAATTTACAGATCAGAAATAAGTTTCACAGAATGAATCTGTGTAGTTTTTATTTGAAGATATTCTTTTTCCCAATGTAGGCCTCTTAGCGCTTAGCATGTCCAATTGCAGTTTCTACCGAAAGAGTGTTTCAGAACGGCTCAATCAAAAGTAAGGTTCAACTCTGTTAGTTGAATGCACAGAACAGAAAGAATTTTCACAGAATGCTACTGTGTAGTTTATATTTGAATATATTCCTTTTTCCACTATTACCATCTTAGCGCTCCGAATGTCCACTTGCATTTTCTACAGAAAGATTGTTCAGAACTGCGCAATCAAAAGTATGGTTTAACTCTGTTAGCTTAATGAACATATCAGAAATAAGTTTCACACAATGCTTCTGTGTAGTTTTTATTTGAAGATATTATTTTTCCCAATAGAGGCCTCTTAGCGCTCAGAATGTCCAATTGCAGTTTCTACAGAAAGAGTGTTTCAGAAAGGCTCAATCAAAAGTAAGGTTCAACTCTGTTAGTTGAATGCACAGAACAGAAAGAAGTTTCACACAATGCTTCTGTGTAGTTTATATTTGAACATATTTTTTTTTCCACTATTACCCACTTAGCGCTACGAATGTCCAGTTGCATTTTCTACAGACAGAATGTTTCAAAACTGCTCAATCAAAAGTATGGTTTAACTCTGTTAGCTGAATGCTCAGATCAGAAAGAAGTTTCACAGAATGCTTCTGTGTAGTTTATATTTGAATATATTCCTTTTTCCACTACTACTCTCTTAGCGCTCCAAATGTCCAGTTGCATTTTCTACAGAAAGAGTGTTCAGATCTGCTCAATCAAAAGTATTTTTTAACTCTGTTAGCTGAATGCACAGATCAGAAAGAAGTTTCACAGAATGATTCTGTGTAGTTTATATTTGGAGACATTCCTTTTTCCACTATTACCCGCTTAGCGCTCCGAATCTCCACTTGCATTTTCTACAGAAAGAGTGTTTCATAACGGCTCAATCAAAACTAAGGTTCAACTCTTTTAGTTGAACAAACAGAACAGAGAGAAGTTTCACACAGTTCTTCTGTGTAGTTTTTATTTGTAGACATTCTTTTTCCCAATATAGGCCTCTTAGCGCTCAGAATGTCCAATTGCAGTTTCTACAGAAAGAGTGTTTCAGAACGGCTCAATCAAAAGTAAGGTTCAACTCTGTTAGTTGAATGCACAGAACAGAAAGAAGTTTCATACAATGCTTCTGTGTAGTTTATATTTGAACGTATTCTTTTTTCCACTATTACCCACTTAGCGCTACGAATGTCCAGTTGTATTTTCTACAGACAGAGTGTTTCAAAACTGCTCAATCAAAAGTATGGTTTAACTCTGTTAGCTGTATGCTCAGATGAGAAAGAAGTTTCACAGAATGCTTCTGTGTAGTTTATATTTGAATATATTCCTTTTTCCACTACTACGCTCTTAGCGCTCCAAATGTCCAGTTGCATTTTCAACAGAAAGAGTGTTCAGATCTGCTCAATCAAAAGTATGGTTTAACTCTGTTAGCTGAATGCACAGATCAGAAAGAAGTTTCACCGAATGATTCTGTGTAGTTTATATTTGAAGACATTCCTTTTTCCACTATTACCCTCTTAGCGCTCCGAATCTCCACTTGCATTTTCTACAAAAAGAGTGTTTCATAACTGCTCAATCAAAAATATGTTTTATCTCTATTAACTGAATTTACAGATCAGAAATAAGTTTCACAGAATGAATCTGTGTAGTTTTTATTTGAAGATATTCTTTTTCCCAATGTAGGCCTCTTAGCGCTTAGCATGTCCAATTGCAGTTTCTACCGAAAGAGTGTTTCAGAACGGCTCAATCAAAAGTAAGGTTCAACTCTATTAGTTGAATGCACAGAACAGAAAGAATTTTCACAGAATGCTACTGTGTAGTTTATATTTGAATATATTCCTTTTTCCACTATTACCCTCTTAGCGCTCCGAATGTCCACTTGCATTTTCTACCGAAAGATTGTTCAGAACTGCGCAATCAAAAGTATGGTTTAACTCTGTTAGCTTAATGAACATATCAGAAATAAGTTTCACACAATGCTTCTGTGTAGTTTTTATTTGAAGATATTATTTTTCCCAATAGAGGCCTCTTAGCGCTCAGAATGTCCAATTGCAGTTTCTACAGAAAGAGTGTTTCAGAAAGGCTCAATCAAAATAAGGTTCAACTCTGTTAGTTGAATGCACAGAACAGAAAGAAGTTTCATACAATGCTTCTGTGTAGTTTATATTTGAACATATTCTTTTTTCCACTATTACCCACTTAGCGCTACGAATGTCCAGTTGCATTTTCTACAGACAGAGTGTTTCAAAACTGCTCAATCAAAAGTATGGTTTAACTCTGTTAGCTGAATGCTCAGATCAGAAAGAAGTTTCACAGAATGCTTCTGTGTAGTTTATATATGAATATATTCCTTTTTCCACTACTACTCTCTTAGCGCTCCAAATGTCCAGTTGCATTTTCTACAGAAAGAGTGTTCAGATCTGCTCAATCAAAAGTATGGTTTAACTCTGTTAGCTGAATGCACAGATCAGAAAGAAGTTTCACAGAATGATTCTGTGTAGTTTATATTTGGAGACATTCCTTTTTCCACTATTACCCTCTTAGCGCTCCGAATCTCCACTTGCATTTTCTACAGAAAGGGTGTTTCAGAACGGCTCAATCAAAACTAAGGTTCTACTCTTTTAGTTGAACAAACAGAACAGAAAGAAGTTTCACACAATTCTTCTGTGTAGTTTTTATTTGTAGACATTCTTTTTCCCAATATAGGCCTCTTAGGGCTCAGAATGTCCAATTTCAGTTTCTACAGAAAGAGTGTTTCAGAACGGCTCAATCAAAAGTAAGGTTCAACTCTGTTAGTTGAAAGCACAGAACAGAAAGAAGTTTCATACAATGCTTCTGTGTAGTTTATATTTGAACGTATTCTTTTTTCCACTATTACCCACTTAGCGCTACGAATGTCCAGTTGTATTTTCTACAGACAGAGTGTTTCAAAACTGCTCAATCAAAAGTATGGTTTAACTCTGTTAGCAGTATGCTCAGATGAGAAAGAAGTTTCACAGAATGCTTCTGTGTAGTTTATATTTGAATATATTCCTTTTTCCACTACTACGCTCTTAGCGCTCCAAATGTCCAGTTGCATTTTCAACAGAAAGAGTGTTCAGATCTGCTCAATCAAAAGTATGGTTTAACTCTGTTAGCTGAATGCACAGATCAGAAAGAAGTTTCACCGAATGATTCTGTGTAGTTTATATTTGACGACATTCCTTTTTCCACTATTACCCTCTTAGCGCTCCGAATCTCCACTTGCATTTTCTACAAAAAGAGTGTTTCATAACTGCTCAATCAAAAATATGTTTTATCTCTATTACCTGAATTTACAGATCAGAAATAAGTTTCACAGAATGCATCTGTGTAGTTTTTATTTGAAGATATTTTTTCCCAATGTAGGCCTCTTAGCGCTTAGCATGTCCAATTGCAGTTTCTACAGAAAGAGTGTTTCAGAACGGCTCAATCAAAAGTAAGGTTCAACTCTGTTAGTTGAATGCACAGAACAGAAAGAATTTTCACAGAATGCTACTGTGTAGTTTATATTTGAATATATTCCTTTTTCCACTGTTACCCTCTTAGCGCTCCGAATGTCCACTTGCATTTTCTACAGAAAGAGTGTTCAGAACTGCGCAATCAAAAGTATGGTTTAACTCTGTTAGCTTAATGAACATATCAGAAATAAGTTTCACACAATGCTTCTGTGTAGTTTTTATTTGAAGATATTATTTTTCCCAATAGAGGCCTCTTAGCGCTCAGAATGTCCAATTGCAGTTTCTACAGAAAGAGTGTTTCAGAAAGGCTCAATCAAAAGTAAGGTTCAACTCTGTTAGTTGAATGCACAGAACAGAAAGTAGTTTCATACAATGCTTCTGTGTAGTTTATATTTGAACATATTCTTTTTTCCACTATTACCCACTTAGCGCTACGAATGTCCAGTTGCATTTTCTACAGACAGAGTGTTTCAAAACTGCTCCATCAAAAGTATGGTTTAACTCTGTTAGCTGAATGCTCAGATCAGAAAGAAGTTTCACAGAATGCTTCTGTGTAGTTTATATTTGAATATATTCCTTTTTCCACTACTACTCTCTTAGCGCTCCAAATGTCCAGTTGCATTTTCTACAGAAAGAGTGTTCAGATCTGCTCAATCAAAAGTATGGTTAAACTCTGTTAGCTGAATGCACAGATCAGAAAGAAGTTTCACAGAATGTTTCTGTGTAGTTTATATTTGGAGACATTCCTTTTTCCACTATTACCCTCTTAGCGCTCCGAATCTCCACTTGCATTTTCTACAGAAAGAGTGTTTCAGAACGGCTCAATCAAAACTAAGGTTCAACTCTTTTAGTTGAACAAACAGAACAGAAAGAAGTTTCACATAATTCTTCTGTGTAGTTTTTATTTGTAGACATTCTTTTTCCCAATATAGGCCTCTTAGCGCCTAGAATGTCCAATTGCAGTTTCTACAGAAAGAGTGTTTCAGAACGGCTCAATCAAAACTAAGGTTCAACTCTGTTAGTTGAATGCACAGAACAGGAAGAATTTTCACAGAATGCTACTGTGTACTTTATATTTGAATATATTCCTTTTTCCACTATTACCCTCTTAGCGCTCCGAATGTCCACTTGCATTTTCTACAGAAAGAGTGTTCAGAACTGCGCAATCAAAACTAAGGTTCAACTCTTTTAGTTGAACAAACAGAACAGAAAGGAGTTTCACACAATGCTTCTGTGTAGTTTTTATTTGTAGACATTCTTTTTCCCAATATAGGCCTCTTAGCGCTCAGAATGTCCAATTGCAGTTTCTACAGAAAGAGTGTTTCAGAATGGCTCAATCAAAAGTAAGGTTCAACTCTGTTATTTGAATGCACAGAACAGAAAGGAGTTTCATACAATGCTTCTGTGTAGTTTATATTTGAACATATTCTTTTTTCCACTATTACCCACTTAGCGCTACGAATGTCCAGTTGCATTTTCTACAGACAGAGTGTTTCAAAACTGCTCAATCAAAAGTATGGTTTAACTCTGTTAGCTGAATGCTCAGATCAGAAAGAAGTTTCACAGAATGCTTCTGTGTAGTTTATATTTGAATATATTCCTTTTTCCACTACTACGCTCTTAGCGCTCCAAATGTCCAGTTGCATTTTCTACAGAAAGAGTGTTCAGATCTGCTCAATCAAAAGTATGGTTTAACTCTGTTAGCTGAATGCACAGATAAGAAATAAGTTTCACCGAATGATTCTGTGTAGTTTATATTTGAAGACATTCCTTTTTCCACTATTACCCTCTTAGCGCTCCGAATCTACACTTGCATTTTCTACAAAAAGAGTGTTTCATAACTGCTCAATCAAAAATATGTTTTATCTCTGTTAACTGAATTTACAGATCAGAAATAAGTTTCACAGAATGCATCTGTGTAGTTTTTATTTGAAGATATTTTTTTCCCAATGTAGGCCTCTTAGCGCTTAGCATGTCCAATTGCAGTTTCTACAGAAAGAGAGTTTCAGAACGGCTCAATCAAAAGTAAGGTTCAACTCTGTTAGTTGAATGCACAGAACAGAAAGAATTTTCACAGAATGCTACTGTGTAGTTTATATTTGAATATATTCCTTTTTCCACTATTACTCTCTTAGCGCTCCGAATGTCCACTTGCATTTTCTACAGAAAGAGTGTTCAGAACTGCGCAATCAAAAGTATGGTTTAACTCTGTTAGCTTAATGAACATATCAGAAATAAGTTTCACAAAATGCTTCTGTGTATTTTTTATTTGAAGATATTTTTTTTCCCAATAGAGGCCTCTTAGCGCTCAGAATGTCCAATTGCAGTTTCTACAGAAAGAGTGTTTCAGAAAGGCTCAATCAAAAGTAAGGTTCAACTCTGTTAGTTGAATGCACAGAACAGAAAGAAGTTTCATACAATGCTTCTGTGTAGTTTATATTTGAACATATTCTTTTTTCCACTATTACCCACTTAGCGCTACGAATGTCCAGTTGCATTTTCTACAGACAGAGTGTTTCAAAACTGCTCAATCAAAAGTATGGTTTAACTCTGTTAGCTGAATGCTCAGATCAGAAAGAAGTTTCACAGAATGCTTCTGTGTAGTTTATATTTGAATATATTCCTTTTTCCACTACTACTCTCTTAGCGCTCCAAATGTCCAGTTGCATTTTCTACAGAAAGAGTGTTCAGATCTGCTCAATCAAAAGTATGGTTTAAATCTGTTAGCTGAATGCACAGATCAGAAAGAAGTTTCACAGAATGATTCTGTGTAGTTTATATTTGGAGACATTCCTTTTTCCACTATTACCCTCTTAGCGCTCCGAATATCCACTTGCATTTTCTACAGAAAGGGTGTTTCAGAACGGCTCAATCAAATCTAAGGTTCAACTCTTTTAGTTGAACAAACAGAACAGAAAGAATTTTCACACAATTCTTCTGTGTAGTTTTTATTTGTAGACATTCTTTTTCCCAATATAGGCCTCTTAGCGCTCAGAATGTCCAATTGCAGTTTCTACAGAAAGAGTGTTTCAGAAAGGCTCAATCAAAAGTAAGGTTCAACTCTGTTAGTTGAATGCACAGAACAGAAAGAAGTTTCATACAATGCTTCTGTGTAGCTTATATTTGAACATATTCTTTTTTCCACTATTACCCACTTAGCGCTACGAATGTCCAGTTGCATTTTCTACAGACAGAGTGTTTCAAAACTGCTCAATCAAAAGTATGGTTTAACTCTGTTAGCTGAATGCTCAGATCAGAAAGAAGTTTCACAGAATGCTTCTGTGTAGTTTATATTTGAATATATTCCTTTTTCCGCTACTACTCACTTAGCGCTCCAAATGTCCAGTTGCATTTTCTACAGAAAGAGTGTTCAGATCTGCTCAATCAAAACTATGGTTTAAACCTGTTAGCTGAATGCACAGATCAGAAAGAAGTTTCACAGAATGATTCTGTGTAGTTTATATTTGGAGACATTCCTTTTTCCACTATTACCCTATTAGCGCTCCGAATCTCCACTTGCATTTTCTACAGAAAGAGTGTTTCAGAACGCCTCAATCAAAACTAAGGTTCAACTCTCTTAGTTGAACAAACAGAACAGAAAGGAGTTTCACACAATTCTTCTGTGTAGTTTTTATTTGTAGACATTCTTTTTCCCAATATAGGCCTCTTAGCGCTCAGAATGTCCAATTGCAGTTTCTACAGAAAGAGTGTTTCAGAACGGCTCAATCAAAACTAAGGTTCAACTCTTTTAGTTGAACAAACAGAACAGAAAGAAGTTTCACACAATTCTTCTGTGTAGTTTTTATTTGTAGACATTCTTTTTCCCAATATAGGCCTCTTAGCGCTCAGAATGTCCAATTGCAGTTTCTACAGAAAGAGTGTTTCAGAACGGCTCAATCAAGAGTAAGGTTCAACTCTGTTAGTTGAATGCACAGAACAGAAAGAAGTTTCATACAATGCTTCTGTGTAGTTTATATTTGAACATATTCTTTTTTCCACTATTACCCACTTAGCGCTACGAATGTCCAGTTGCATTTTCTACAGACAGAGTGTTTCAAAACTGCTCAATAAAAAGTATGTTTTAACTCTGTTAGCTGAATGCTCAGATCAGAAAGAATTTTCACAGAATGCTTCTGTGTAGTTTATATTTGAATATATTACTTTTTCCACTACTACGCTCTTAGCGCTCCAAATGTCCAGTTGCATTTTCTACAGAAAGAGTGTTCAGATCTGCTCAATCAAAAGTATGGTTTAACTCTGTTAGCTGAATGCACAGATCAGAAAGAAGTTTCACCGAATGATTCTGTGTAGTTTATATTTGAAGACATTCATTTTTCCACTATTACCCACTTAGCGCTCCGAATCTCCACTTGCATTTTCTACAAAAAGAGTGTTTCATAACTGCTCAATCAAAAATATGTTTTATCTCTGTTAACTGAATTTACAGATCAGAGATAAGTTTCACAGAATGCATCTGTGTAGTTTTTATTTGAAGATATTTTTTCCCAATGTAGGCCTCTTAGCGCTTAGCATGTCCAATTGCAGTTTCTACAGAAAGAGTGTTTCAGAACGGCTCAATCAAAAGTAAGGTTCAACTCTGTTAGTTGAATGCACAGAACAGAAAGAATTTTCACAGAATGCTACTGTGTAGTTTATATTTGAATATATTCCTTTTTCCACTATTACCCTCTTAGCGCTCCGAATGTCCACTTGCATTTTCTACAGAAAGAGTGTTCAGAACTGCGCAATCAAAAGTATGATTTAACTCTGTTAGCTTAATGAACATATCAGAAATAAGTTTCACACAATGCTTCTGTGTAGTTTTTATTTGAAGATATTATTTTTCCCAATAGAGGCCTCTTAGCGCTCAGAATGTCCAATTGCAGTTTCTACAGAAAGAGTGTTTCAGAAAGGCTCAATCAAAAGTAAGGTTCAACTCTGTTAGTTGAATGCACAGAACAGAAAGAAGTTTCATACAATGCTCCTGTGTAGTTTATATTTGAACATATTCTTTTTTCCACTATTACCCACTTAGCGCTACGAATGTCCAGTTGCATTTTCTACAGACAGAGTGTTTCAAAACTGCTCAATCAAAAGTATGGTTTAACTCTGTTAGCTGAATGCTCAGATCAGAAAGAAGTTTCACAGAATGCTTCTGTGTAGTTTATATTTGAATATGTTCCTTTTTCCACTACTACTCTCTTAGCGCTCCAAATGTCCAGTTGCATTTTCTACGGAAAGAATGTTCAGATCTGCTCAATCAAAAGTATGGTTTAACTCTGTTAGCTGAATGCACAGATCAGAAAGAAGTTTCACAGAATGATTCTGTGTAGTTTATATTTGGAGACATTCCTTTTTCCACTATTACCCTCTTAGCGCTCCGAATCTCCACTTGCATTTTCTACAGAAAGAGTGTTTCAGAATGGCTCAATCAAAACTAAGGTTCAACTCTTTTAGTTGAACAAACAGAACAGAAAGAACTTTCACACAATTCTTCTGTGTAGTTTTTATTTGTAGACATTCTTTTTCCCAATATAGGCCTCTTAGCGCTCAGAATGTCCAATTGCAGTTTCTACAGAAAGAGTGTTTCAGAACGGCTCAATCAAAAGTAAGGTTCAACTCTGTTAGTTGAATGCACAGAACAGAAAGAAGTTTCATACAATGCTTCTGTGTAGTTTATATTTGAACATATTCTTTTTTCCACTCTTACCCACTTAGCGCTACGAATGTCCAGTTGAATTTTCTACAGACAGAGTGTTTCGAAACTGCTCAATCAAATGTATGGTTTAACTCTGTTAGCTGTATGCTCAGATGAGAAAGAAGTTTCACAGAATGCTTCTGTGTAGTTTATATTTGAATATATTCATTTTTCCACTACTACGCTCTTAGCGCTCCAAATGTCCAGTTGCATTTTCAACAGAAAGAGTGTTCAGATCTGCTCAATCAAAAGTATGGTTTAACTCTGTTAGCTGAATGCACAGATCAGAAAGAAGTTTCACCGAATGATTCTGTGTAGTTTATATTTGAAGACATTCCTTTTTCCACTATTACCCTCTTAGCGCTCCGAATCTCCCCTTGCATTTTCTACAAAAAGAGTGTTTCATAACTGCTCAATCAAAAATATGTTTTATCTCTGTTAACTGAATTTACAGATGAGAAATAAGTTTCACAGAATGCATCTGTGTAGTTTTTATTTGAAGATATTCTTTTTCCCAATGTAGGCCTCTTAGCGCTTAGCATGTCCAATTGCAGTTTCTACAGAAAGAGTGTTTCAGAACGGCTCAATCAAAAGTAAGGTTCAACTCTGTTAGTTGAATGCACAGAACAGAAAGAATTTTCACAGAATGCTACTGTGTAGTTTATATTTGAACATATTCCTTTTTCCACTGTTACCCTCTTAGCGCTCCGAATGTCCACTTGCATTTTCTACAGAAAGAGTGTTCAGAACTGCGCAATCAAAAGTATGGTTTAACTCTGTTAGCTTAAGGAACATATCAGAAATAAGTTTCACACAATGCTTCTGTGTAGTTTTTATTTGAAGATATTAATTTTCCCAATAGAGGCCTCTTAGCGCTCAGAATGTCCAATTGCAGATTCTACAGAAAGAGTGTTTCAGAAAGGCTCAATCAAAAGTAAGGTTCAACTCTGTTAGTTGAATGCACAGAACAGAAAGTAGTTTCATACAATGCTTCTGTGTAGTTTATATTTGAACATATTCTTTTTTCCACTATTACCCACTTAGCGCTACGAATGTCCAGTTGCATTTTCTACAGACAGAGTGTTTCAAAACTGCTCAATCAAAAGTATGGTTTAACTCTGTTAGCTGAATGCTCAGATCAGAAAGAAGTTTCACAGAATGCTTCTGTGTAGTTTATATTTGAATATATTCCTTTTTCCACTACTACTCTCTTAGCGCTCCAAATGTCCAGTTGCATTTTCTACAGAAAGAGTGTTCAGATCTGCTCAATCAAAAGTATGGTTAAACTCTGTTAGCTGAATGCACAGATCAGAAAGAAGTTTCACAGAATGTTTCTGTGTAGTTTATATTTGGAGACATTCCTTTTTCCACTATTACCCTCTTAGCGCTCCGAATCTCCACTTGCATTTTCTACAGAAAGAGTGTTTCAGAACGGCTCAATCAAAACTAAGGTTCAACTCTTTTAGTTGAACAAACAGAACAGAAAGAAGTTTCACATAATTCTTCTGTGTAGTTTTTATTTGTAGACATTCTTTTTCCCAATATAGGCCTCTTAGCGCCTAGAATGTCCAATTGCAGTTTCTACAGAAAGAGTGTTTCAGAACGGCTCAATCAAAACTAAGGTTCAACTCTGTTAGTTGAATGCACAGAACAGGAAGAATTTTCACAGAATGCTACTGTGTACTTTATATTTGAATATATTCCTTTTTCCACGATTACCCTCTTAGCGCTCCGAATGTCCACTTGCATTTTCTACAGAAAGAGTGTTCAGAACTGCGCAATCAAAACTAAGGTTCAACTCTTTTAGTTGAACAAACAGAACAGAAAGAAGTTTCACACAATGCTTCTGTGTAGTTTTTATTTGTAGACATTCTTTTTCCCAATATAGGCCTCTTAGCGCTCAGAATGTCCAATTGCAGTTTCTACAGAAAGAGTGTTTCAGAACGGCTCAATCAAAAGTAAGGTTCAACTCTGTTATTTGAATGCACAGAACAGAAAGAAGTTTCATACAATGCTTCTGTGTAGTTTATATTTGAACATATTCTTTTTTCCACTATTACCCACTTAGCGCTACGAATGTCCAGTTGCATTTTCTACAGACAGAGTGTTTCAAAACTGCTCAATCAAAAGTATGGTTTAACTCTGTTAGCTGAATGCTCAGATCAGAAAGAAGTTTCACAGAATGCTTCTGTGTAGTTTATATTTGAATATATTCCTTTTTCCACTACTACGCTCTTAGCGCTCCAAATGTCCAGTTGCATTTTCCACAGAAAGAGTGTTCAGATCTGCTCAATCAAAAGTATGGTTTAACTCTGTTAGCTGAATGCACAGATAAGAAAGAAGTTTCACCGAATGATTCTGTGTAGTTTATATTTGAAGACATTCCTTTTTCCACTATTACCCTCTTAGCGCTCCGAATCTCCACTTGCATTTTCTACAAAAAGAGTGTTTCATAACTGCTCAATCAAAAATATGTTTTATCTCTGTTAACTGAATTTACAGATCAGAAATAAGTTTCACAGAATGCATCTGTGTAGTTTTTATTTGAAGATATTTTTTTCCCAATGTAGGCCTCTTAGCGCTTAGCATGTCCAATTGCAGTTTCTACAGAAAGAGAGTTTCAGAACGGCTCAATCAAAAGTAAGGTTCAACTCTGTTAGTTGAATGCACAGAACAGAAAGAATTTTCACAGAATGCTACTGTGTAGTTTATATTTGCATATATTCCTTTTTCCACTATTACTCTCTTAGCGCTCCTAATGTCCACTTGCATTTTCTACAGAAAGAGTGTTCAGAACTGCGCAATCAAAAGTATGGTTTAACTCTGTTAGCTTAATGAACATATCAGAAATAAGTTTCACACAATGCTTCTGTGTAGTTTTTATTTGAAGATATTTTTTTTCCCAATAGAGGCCTCTTAGCGCTCAGAATGTCCAATTGCAGTTTCTACAGAAAGAGTGTTTCAGAAAGGCTCAATAAAAAGTAAGGTTCAACTCTGTTAGTTGAATGCACAGAACAGAAAGAAGTTTCATACAATGCTTCTGTGTAGTTTATATTTGAACATATTCTTTTTTCCACTATTACCCACTTAGCGCTACGAATGTCCAGTTGCATTTTCTACAGACAGAGTGTTTCAAAACTGCTCAATAAAAAGTGTGGTTTAACTCTGTTAGCTGAATGCTCAGATCAGAAAGAAGTTTCACAGAATGCTTCTGTGTAGTTTATATTTGAATATATTCCTTTTTCCACTACTATACTCTTAGCGCTCCAAATGTCCAGTTGCATTATCTACAGAAAGAGTGTTCAGATCTGCTCAATCAAAAGTATGGTTTAACTCTCTTAGCTGAATGCACAGATCAGAAAGAAGTTTCACAGAATTATTCTGTGTAGTTTATATTTGGAGACATTCCTTTTTCCACTATTACCCTCTTAGCGCTCCGAATCTCCACTTGCATTTTCTACAGAAAGAGTGTTTCAGAACGGCTCAATCAAAACTAAGGTTCAACTATTTTAGTTGAACAAACAGAACAGAAAGAAGTTTCACACAATTCTTCTGTGTAGTTTTTATTTGTAGACATTCTTTTTCCCAATATAGGCCTCTTTGCGCTCAGAATGTCCAATTGCAGTTTCTACAGAAAGAGTGTTTCAGAACGGCTCAATAAAAAGTAAGGTTCAACTCTGTTAGTTGAATGCACAGAACAGAAAGAAGTTTCATACAATGATTCTGTGTAGTTTATATTTGAACATATTCTTTTTTCCACTATTACTCACTTAGCGCTACGAATGTCCAGTTGCATTTTCTACAGACAGAGTGTATCAAAACTGCTCAATCAAAAGTATGGTTTAACTCTGTTAGCTGAATGCTCAGATCAGAAAAAAGTTTCACAGAATGCTTCCCTGTAGTTTATATTTGAATATATTCCTTTTTCCACTACTACTCTCTTAGCGCTCCAAATGTCCAGTTGCATTTTCTACAGAAAGAGTGTTCAGATCTGCTCAATCAAAAGTATGGTTTAACTCTGTTAGCTGAATGCACAGATCAGAAAGAAGTTTCACAGAATGATTCTGTGTAGTTTATATTTGGAGACATTCCTTTTTCCACTATTACCCTCTTAGCGCTCCGAATCTCCACTTGCATTATCTACAGAAAGAGTGTTTCAGAACGGCTCAATCAAAACTAAGGTTCAACTCTTTTAGTTGAACAAACAGAACAGAAAGAAGTTTCACACAATTCTTCTGTGTAGTTTTTATTTGTAGACATTCTTTTTCCCAATATAGGCCTCTTTGCGCTCAGAATGTCCAATTGCAGTTTCTACAGAAAGAGTGTTTCAGAACGGCTCAATCAAAAGTAAGGTTCAACTCTGTTAGTTGAATGCACAGAACAGAAAGAAGTTTCATACAATGCTTCTGTGTAGTTTATATTTGAATATATTCTTTTTTCCACTATTACCCACTTAGCGCTACGAATGTCCAGTTGCATTTTCTACAGACAGAGTGTTTCAAAACTGCTCAGTCAAAAGTATGGTTTAACTCTGTTAGCTGAATGCTCAGATCAGAAAGAAGTTTCACAGAATGCTTCTGTGTAGTTTATATTTGAATATATTCCTTTTTCCACTACTACGCTCTTAGCACTCCAAATGTCCAGTTGCATTTTCTACAGAAAGAGTGTTCAGATCTTCTCAATCAAAAGTATGGTTTAACTCTGTTAGCTGAATGCACAGATCAGAAAGAAGTTTCACCGAATGATTCTGTGTAGTTTATATTTGAAGACATTCCTTTTTCCACTATTACCCTCTTAGCGCTCCGAATCTCCACTTGCATTTTCTACAAAAAGAGTTTTTCATAACTGCTCAATCAAAAATATGTTTTATCTCTGTTAACTGAATTTACAGGTCAGAAATAAGTTTCACAGAATGCATCTGTGTAGTTTTTATTTGAAGATATTCTTTTCCCCAATGTACGCCTCTTAGCGCTTAGCATGTCCAATTGCAGTTTCTACAGAAAGAGTGTTTCAGAACGGCTCAATCAAAAGTAAGGTTCAACTCTGTTAGTTGAATGCACAGAACAGAAAGAATTTTCACAGAATGCTACTGTGCAGTTTATATTTGAATATATTACTTTTTCCACTATTACCCTCTTAGCGCTCCGAATGTCCACTTGCATTTTCTACAGAAAGAGTGTTCAGAACTGCGCAATCAAAAGTATGGTTTAACTCTGTTAGCTTAATGAACATATCAGAAATAAGTTTCACACAATGCTTCTGTGTAGTTTTTATTTGAAGATATTATTTTTCCCAATAGAGGCCTCTTAGCGCTCTGAATGTCCAATTGCAGTTTCTACAGAAAGAGTGTTTCAGAAAGGCTCAATCAAATGTAAGGTTCAACTCTGTTAGTTGAATGCACAGAACAGAAAGAAGTTTCATACAATGCTTCTGTGTAGTTTATATATGAACATATTCTTTTTTCCACTATTACCCACTTAGCGCTACGAATGTCCAGTTGCATTTTCTACAGACAGAGTGTTTCAAAACTACTCAATCAAAAGTATGGTTTAACTCTGTTAGCTGAATGCTCAGATCAGAAAGAAGTTTCACACAATGCTTCTGTGTAGTTTATATTTGAATATATTCCTTTTTCCACTACTACACTCTTAGCGCTCCAAATGTCCAGTTGCATTTTCTACAGAAAGAGTGTTCAGATCTGCTCAATCAAAAGTATGGTTTAACTCTGTTAGCTGAATGCACAGATCAGAAAGAAGTTTCACAGAATGATTCTGTGTAGTTTATATTTGGAGACATTCCTTTTTCCACTATTACCCTCTTAGCGCTCCGAATCTCCACTTGCATTTTCTACAGAAAGAGTGTTTCAGAACGGCTCAATCAAAACTAAGGTTCAACTCTTTTAGTTGAACAAACAGAACAGAAAGAAGTTTCACACAATTCTTCTGTGTAGTTTTTATTTGTAGACATTCTTTTTCCCAATATAGGCCTCTTTGCGCTCAGAATGTCCAATTGCAGTTTCTACAGAAAGAGTGTTTCAGAACGGCTCAATAAAAAGTAAGGTTCAACTCTGTTAGTTGAATGCACAGAACAGAAAGAAGTTTCATACAATGCTTCTGTGTAGTTTATATTTGAACATATTCTATTTTCCACTATTACCCACTTAGCGGTACGAATGTCCAGTTGCATTTTCTACAGACAGAGTGTTTCAAAACTGCTCAATCAAAAGTATGGTTTAACTCTGTTAGCTGAATGCTCAGAGCAGAAAGAAGTTTCACAGAATGCTTCTGTGTAGTTTATATTGGAATATATTCCTTTTTCCACTACTACTCTCTTAGCGCTCCAAATGTCCAGTTGCATTTTCTACAGAAAGAGTGTTCAGATCTGCTCAATCAAAAGTATGGTTTAACTCTGTTAGCTGAATGCACAGATCAGAAAGAAGTTTCACAGAATGATTCTGTGTAGTTTATATTTGGAGACATTCCTTTTTCCACTATTACCCTCTTAGCGCTCCGAATCTCCACTTGCATTTTCTACAGAAAGAGTGTTTCAGAACGGCTCAATCAAAACTAAGGTTCAACTCTTTTAGTTGAACAAACAGAACAGAAAGAAGTTTCACACAATTCTTCTGTGTAGTTTTTATTTGTAGACATTCTTTTTCCCAATATAGGCCTCTTCGCGCTGAGAATGTCCAATTGCAGTTTCTACAGAAAGAGTGTTTCAGAACGGCTCAATCAAAAGTAAGGTTCAACTCTGTTAGTTGAATGCACAGAACAGAAAGAAGTTTCATACAATGCTTCTGTGTAGTTTATATTTGAACAAATTCTTTTTTCCACTATTACCCACTTAGCGCTACGAATGTCCAGTTGCATTTTCTACAGACAGAGTGTTTCAAAACTGCTCAATCAAAAGTATGGTTTAAGTCTGTTAGCTGAATGCTCAGATCAGAAAGAAGTTTCACAGAATGCTTCTGTGTAGTTTATATTTGAATATATTACTTTTTCCACTACTACGCTCTTAGCGCTCCAAATGTCCAGTTGCATTTTCTACAGAAAGAGTGTTCAGATCTGCTCAATCAAAAGTATGATTTAACTCTGTTAGCTGAATGCACAGATCAGAAAGAAGTTTCACCGAATGATTCTGTGTAGTTTATATTTGAAGACATTCCTTTTTCCACTATTACCCTCTTAGCGCTCCGAATCTCCACTTGCATTTTCTACAAAAAGTGTGTTTCATAACTGCTCAATCAAAAATATGTTTTATCTCTGTTAACTGAATTTACTGATCAGAAATAAGTTTCACAGAATGCATCTGTGTAGTTTTTATTTGAAGATATTCTTTTCCCCATTATAGGCCTCTTAGCGCTTAGCATGTCCAATTGCAGTTTCTACAGAAAGAGTGTTTCAGAACGGCTCAATCAAAAGTAAGGTTCAACTCTGTTAGTTGAATGCACAGAACAGAAAGAATTTTCACAGAATGCTACTGTGCAGTTTATATTTGAATATATTCCTTTTTCCACTATTACCCTCTTAGCGCTCCGAATGTCCACTTGCATTTTCTACAGAAAGAGTGTTCAGAACTGCGCAATCAAAAGTATGGTTTAACTCTGTTAGCTTAATGAACATATCAGAAATAAGTTTCACACAATGCTTCTGTGTAGTTTTTATTTGAAGATATTATTTTTCCCAATAGAGGCCTCTTAGCGCTCAGAATGTCCAATTGCAGTTTCTACAGAAAGAGTGTTTCAGAAAGGCTCAATAAAAAGTAAGGTTCAACTCTGTTAGTTGAATGCACAGAACAGAAAGAAGTTTCATACAATGCTTCTGTGTATTTTATATTTGAACATATTCTTTTTTCCACTATTACCCACTTAGCGCTACGAATGTCCAGTTGCATTTTCTACAGACAGAGTGTTTCAAAACTGCTCAATCAAAAGTGTGGTTTAACTCTGTTAGCTGAATGCTCAGATCAGAAAGAAGTTTCACAGAATGCTTCTGTGTAGTTTATATTTGAATATATTCCTTTTTCCACTACTATACTCTTAGCGCTCCAAATGTCCAGTTGCATTATCTACAGAAAGAGTGTTCAGATCTGCTCAATCAAAAGTATGGTTTAACTCTCTTAGCTGAATGCACAGATCAGAAAGAAGTTTCACAGAATTATTCTGTGTAGTTTATATTTGGAGACATTCCTTTTTCCACTATTACCCTCTTAGCGCTCCGAATCTCCACTTGCATTTTCTACAGAAAGAGTGTTTCAGAACGGCTCAATCAAAACTAAGGTTCAACTCTTTTAGTTGAACAAACAGAACAGAAAGAAGTTTCACACAATTCTTCTGTGTAGTTTTTATTTGTAGACATTCTTTTTCCCAATATAGGCCTCTTTGCGCTCAGAATGTCCAATTGCAGTTTCTACAGAAAGAGTGTTTCAGAACGGCTCAATAAAAAGTAAGGTTCAACTCTGTTAGTTGAATGCACAGAACAGAAAGAAGTTTCATACAATGATTCTGTGTAGTTTATATTTGAACATATTCTTTTTTCCACTATTACTCACTTAGCGCTACGAATGTCCAGTTGCATTTTCTACAGACAGAGTGTATCAAAACTGCTCAATCAAAAGTATGGTTTAACTCTGTTAGCTGAATGCTCAGATCAGAAAAAAGTTTCACAGAATGCTTCCCTGTAGTTTATATTTGAATATATTCCTTTTTCCACTACTACTCTCTTAGCGCTCCAAATGTCCAGTTGCATTTTCTACAGAAAGAGTGTTCAGATCTGCTCAATCAAAAGTATGGTTTAACTCTGTTAGCTGAATGCACAGATCAGAAAGAAGTTTCACAGAATGATTCTGTGTAGTTTATATTTGGAGACATTCCTTTTTCCACTATTACCCTCTTAGCGCTCCGAATCTCCACTTGCATTTTCTACAGAAAGAGTGTTTCAGAACGGCTCAATCAAAACTAAGGTTCAACTCTTTTAGTTGAACAAACAGAACAGAAAGAAGTTTCACACAATTCTTCTGTGTAGTTTTTATTTGTAGACATTCTTTTTCCCAATATAGGCCTCTTTGCGCTCAGAATGTCCAATTGCAGTTTCTACAGAAAGAGTGTTTCAGAACGGCTCAATCAAAAGTAAGGTTCAACTCTGTTAGTTGAATGCACAGAACAGAAAGAAGTTTCATACAATGCTTCTGTGTAGTTTATATTTGAATATATTCTTTTTTCCACTATTACCCACTTAGCGCTACGAATGTCCAGTTGCATTTTCTACAGACAGAGTGTTTCAAAACTGCTCAGTCAAAAGTATGGTTTAACTCTGTTAGCTGAATGCTCAGATCAGAAAGAAGTTTCACAGAATGCTTCTGTGTAGTTTATATTTGAATATATTCCTTTTTCCACTACTACGCTCTTAGCACTCCAAATGTCCAGTTGCATTTTCTACAGAAAGAGTGTTCAGATCTTCTCAATCAAAAGTATGGTTTAACTCTGTTAGCTGAATGCACAGATCAGAAAGAAGTTTCACCGAATGATTCTGTGTAGTTTATATTTGAAGACATTCCTTTTTCCACTATTACCCTCTTAGCGCTCCGAATCTCCACTTGCATTTTCTACAAAAAGAGTTTTTCATAACTGCTCAATCAAAAATATGTTTTATCTCTGTTAACTGAATTTACAGGTCAGAAATAAGTTTCACAGAATGCATCTGTGTAGTTTTTATTTGAAGATATTCTTTTCCCCAATGTACGCCTCTTAGCGCTTAGCATGTCCAATAGCAGTTTCTACAGAAAGAGTGTTTCAGAACGGCTCAATCAAAAGTAAGGTTCAACTCTGTTAGTTGAATGCACAGAACAGAAAGAATTTTCACAGAATGCTACTGTGCAGTTTATATTTGAATATATTACTTTTTCCACTATTACCCTCTTAGCGCTCCGAATGTCCACTTGCATTTTCTACAGAAAGAGTGTTCAGAACTGCGCAATCAAAAGTATGGTTTAACTCTGTTAGCTTAATGAACATATCAGAAATAAGTTTCACACAATGCTTCTGTGTAGTTTTTATTTGAAGATATTATTTTTCCCAATAGAGGCCTCTTAGCGCTCAGAATGTCCAATTGCAGTTTCTACAGAAAGAGTGTTTCAGAAAGGCTCAATCAAATGTAAGGTTCAACTCTGTTAGTTGAATGCACAGAACAGAAAGAAGTTTCATACAATGCTTCTGTGTAGTTTATATATGAACATATTCTTTTTTCCACTATTACCCACTTAGCGCTACGAATGTCCAGTTGCATTTTCTACAGACAGAGTGTTTCAAAACTACTCAATCAAAAGTATGGTTTAACTCTGTTAGCTGAATGCTCAGATCAGAAAGAAGTTTCACACAATGCTTCTGTGTAGTTTATATTTGAATATATTCCTTTTTCCACTACTACACTCTTAGCGCTCCAAATGTCCAGTTGCATTTTCTACAGAAAGAGTGTTCAGATCTGCTCAATCAAAAGTATGTTTTAACTCTGTTAGCTGAATGCACAGATCAGAAAGAAGTTTCACAGAATGATTCTGTGTAGTTTATATTTGGAGACATTCCTTTTTCCACTATTACCCTCTTAGCGCTCCGAATCTCCACTTGCATTTTCTACAGAAAGAGTGTTTCAGAACGGCTCAATCAAAACTAAGGTTCAACTCTTTTAGTTGAACAAACAGAACAGAAAGTAGTTTCACACAATTCTTCTGTGTAGTTTTTATTTGTAGACATTCTTTTTCCCAATATAGGCCTCTTTGCGCTCAGAATGTCCAATTGCAGTTTCTACAGAAAGAGTGTTTCAGAACGGCTCAATCAAAAGTAAGGTTCAACTCTGTTAGTTGAATGCACAGAACAGAAAGAAGTTTCATACAATGCTTCTGTGTAGTTTATATTTGAACAAATTTTTTTTCCACTATTACCCACTTAGCGCTACGAATGTCCAGTTGCATTTTCTACAGACAGAGTGTTTCAAAACTGCTCAATCAAAAGTATGGTTTAACTCTGTTAGCTGAATGCTCAGATCAGAAAGAAGTTTCACAGAATGCTTCTGTGTAGTTTATATTTGAATATATTCCTTTTTCCACTACTACGCTCTTAGCGCTCCAAATGTCCAGTTGCATTTTCTACAGAAAGAGTGTTCAGATCTGCTCAATCAAAAGTATGGTTTAACTCTGTTAGCTGAATGCACAGATCAGAAAGAAGTTTCACCGAATGATTCTGTGTAGTTTATATTTGAAGACATTCCTTTTTCCACTATTACCCTCTTAGCGCTCCGAATCTCCACTTGCATTTTCTACAAAAAGAGTGTTTCATAACTGCTCAATCAAAAATATGTTTTATCTCTGTTAACTGAATTTACTGATCAGAAATAAGTTTCACAGAATGCATCTGTGTAGTTTTTATTTGAAGATATTCTTTTCCCCATTATAGGCCTCTTAGCGCTTAGCATGACCAATTGCAGTTTCTACAGAAAGAGTGTTTCAGAACGGCTCAATCAAAAGTAAGGTTCAACTCTGTTAGTTGAATGCACAGAACAGAAAGAATTTTCACAGAATGCTACTGTGCAGTTTATATTTGAATATATTCCTTTTTCCACTATTACCCTCTTAGCGCTCCGAATGTCCACTTGCATTTTCTACAGAAAGAGTGTTCAGAACTGCGCAATCAAAAGTATGGTTTAACTCTGTTAGCTTAATGAACATATCAGAAATAAGTTTCACACAATGCTTCTGTGTAGTTTTTATTTGAAGATATTATTTTTCCCAATAGAGGCCTCTTAGCGCTCAGAATGTCCAATTGCAGTTTCTACAGAAAGAGTGTTTCAGAAAGGCTCAATCAAAAGTAAGGTTCAACTCTGTTAGTTGAATGCACAGAACAGAAAGAAGTTTCATACAATGCTTCTGTGTAGTTTATATTTGAACATATTCTTTTTTCCACTATTACCCACTTAGCGCTACGAATGTCCAGTTGCATTTTCTACAGACAGAGTGTTTCAAAACTGCTCAATCAAAAGTGTGGTTTAACTCTGTTAGCTGAATGCTCAGATCAGAAAGAAGTTTCACAGAATGCTTCTGTGTAGTTTATATTTGAATATATTCCTTTTTCCACTACTATTCTCTTAGCGCTCCAAATGTCCAGTTGCATTTTCTACAGAAAGAGTGTTCAGATCTGCTCAATCAAAACTATGGTTTAACTCTCTTAGCTGAATGCACAGATCAGAAAGAAGTTTCACAGAATGATTCTGTGTAGTTTATATTTGGAGACATTCCTTTTTCCACTATTACCCTCTTAGCGCTCCGAATCTCCACTTGCATTTTCTACAGAAAGAGTGTTTCAGAACGGCTCAATCAAAACTAAGGTTCAACTGTTTTAGTTGAACAAACAGAACAGAAAGAAGTTTCACACAATTCTTCTGTGTAGTTTTTATTTGTAGACATTCTTTTTCCCAATATAGGCCTCCTAGCGCTCAAAATGTCCAATTGCAATTTCTACAGAAAGAGTGTTTCAGAACGGCTCAATCAAAAGTAAGGTTCAACTCTGTTAGTTGAATGCACAGAACAGAAAGAATTTTCACAGAATGCTACTGTGCAGTTTATATTTGAATATATTACTTTTTCCACTATTACCCTCTTAGCGCTCCGAATGTCCACTTGCATTTTCTACAGAAAGAGTGTTCAGAACTGCGCAATCAAAAGTATGGTTTAACTCTGTTAGCTTAATGAACATATCAGAAATAAGTTTCACACAATGCTTCTGTGTAGTTTTTATTTGAAGATATTATTTTTCCCAATAGAGGCCTCTTAGCGCTCAGAATGTCCAATTGCAGTTTCTACAGAAAGAGTGTTTCAGAAAGGCTCAATCAAATGTAAGGTTCAACTCTGTTAGTTGAATGCACAGAACAGAAAGAAGTTTCATACAATGCTTCTGTGTAGTTTATATTTGAACAAATTCTTTTTTCCACTATTACCCACTTAGCGCTACGAATGTCCAGTTCCATTTTCTACAGACAGAGTGTTTCAAAACTGCTCAATCAAAAGTATGGTTTAACTCTGTTAGCTGAATGCTCAGATCAGAAAGAAGTTTCACAGAATGCTTCTGTGTAGTTTATATTTGAATATATTCCTTTTTCCACTACTACGCTCTTAGCGCTCCAAATGTCCAGTTGCATTTTCTACAGAAAGAGTGTTCAGATCTGCTCAATCAAAAGTATGGTTTAACTCTGTTAGCTGAATGCACAGATCAGAAAGAAGTTTCACCGAATGATTCTGTGTAGTTTATATTTGAAGACATTCCTTTTTCCACTATTACCCTCTTAGCGCTCCGAATCTCCACTTGCATTTTCTACAAAAAGAGTGTTTCATAACTGCTCAATCAAAAATATGTTTTATCTCTGTTAACTGAATTTACTGATCAGAAATAAGTTTCACAGAATGCATCTGTGTAGTTTTTATTTGAAGATATTCTTTTCCCCATTATAGGCCTCTTAGCGCTTAGCATGTCCAATTGCAGTTTCTACAGAAAGAGTGTTTCAGAACGGCTCAATCAAAAGTAAGGTTCAACTCTGTTAGTTGAATGCACAGAACAGAAAGAATTTTCACAGAATGCTACTGTGCAGTTTATATTTGAATATATTCCTTTTTCCACTATTACCCTCTTAGCGCTCCGAATGTCCAATTGCATTTTCTACAGAAAGAGTGTTCAGAACTGCGCAATCAAAAGTATGGTTTAACTCTGTTAGCTTAATGAACATATCAGAAATAAGTTTCACACAATGCTTCTGTGTAGTTTTTATTTGAAGATATTATTTTTCCCAATAGAGGCCTCTTAGCGCTCAGAATGTCCAATTGCAGTTTCTACAGAAAGAGTGTTTCAGAAAGGCTCAATCAAAAGTAAGGTTCAACTCTGTTAGTTGAATGCACAGAACAGAAAGAAGTTTCATACAATGCTTCTGTGTATTTTATATTTGAACATATTCTTTTTTCCACTATTACCCACTTAGCGCTACGAATGTCCAGTTGCATTTTCTACAGACAGAGTGTTTCAAAACTGCTCAATCAAAAGTGTGGTTTAACTCTGTTAGCTGAATGCTCAGATCAGAAAGAAGTTTCACAGAATGCTTCTGTGTAGTTTATATTTGAATATATTCCTTTTTCCACTACTATTCTCTTAGCGCTCCAAATGTCCAGTTGCATTTTCTACAGAAAGAGTGTTCAGATCTGCTCAATCAAAACTATGGTTTAACTCTCTTAGCTGAATGCACAGATCAGAAAGAAGTTTCACAGAATGATTCTGTGTAGTTTATATTTGGAGACATTCCTTTTTCCACTATTACCCTCTTAGCGCTCCGAATCTCCACTTGCATTTTCTACAGAAAGAGTGTTTCAGAACGGCTCAATCAAAACTAAGGTTCAACTGTTTTAGTTGAACAAACAGAACAGAAAGAAGTTTCACACAATTCTTCTGTGTAGTTTTTATTTGTAGACATTCTTTTTCCCAATATAGGCCTCCTAGCGCTCAAAATGTCCAATTGCAATTTCTACAGAAAGAGTGTTTCAGAACGGCTCAATCAAAAGTAAGGTTCAACTCTGTTAGTTGAATGCACAGAACAGAAAGAATTTTCACAGAATGCTACTGTGCAGTTTATATTTGAATATATTACTTTTTCCACTATTACCCTCTTAGCGCTCCGAATGTCCACTTGCATTTTCTACAGAAAGAGTGTTCAGAACTGCGCAATCAAAAGTATGGTTTAACTCTGTTAGCTTAATGAACATATCAGAAATAAGTTTCACACAATGCTTCTGTGTAGTTTTTATTTGAAGATATTATTTTTCCCAATAGAGGCCTCTTAGCGCTCAGAATGTCCGATTGCAGTTTCTACAGAAAGAGTGTTTCAGAAAGGCTCAATCAAATGTAAGGTTCAACTCTGTTAGTTGAATGCACAGAACAGAAAGAAGTTTCATACAATGCTTCTGTGTAGTTTATATTTGAACATATTCTTTTTTCCACTATTACCCACTTAGCGCTACGAATGTCCAGTTGCATTTTCTACAGATAGAGTGTTTCAAAACTACTCAATCAAAAGTATGGTTTAACTCTGTTAGCTGAATGCTCAGATCAGAAAGAAGTTTCACACAATGCTTCTGTGTAGTTTATATTTGAATATATTCCTTTTTCCACTACTACTCTCTTAGCGCTCCAAATGTCCAGTTGCATTTTCTACAGAAAGAGTGTTCAGATCTGCTCAATCAAAAGTATGGTTTAACTCTGTTAGCTGAATGCACAGATCAGAAAGAAGTTTCACAGAATGATTCTGTGTAGTTTATATTTGGAGACATTCCTTTTTCCACTATTACCCTCTTAGCGCTCCGAATCTCCACTTGCATTTTCTACAGAAAGAGTGTTTCAGAACGGCTCAATCAAAACTAAGGTTCAACTCTTTTAGTTGAACAAACAGAACAGAAAGAAGTTTCACACAATTCTTCTGTGTAGTTTTTATTTGTAGACATTCTTTTTCCCAATATAGGCCTCTTAGCGCTCAGAATGTCCAATTGCAGTTTCTACAGAAAGAGTGTTTCAGAACGGCTCAATCAAAAGTAAGGTTCAACTCTGTTAGTTGAATGCACAGAACAGAAAGAAGTTTCATACAATGCTTCTGTGTAGTTTATATTTGAACAAATTCTTTTTTCCACTATTACCCACTTAGCGCTACGAATGTCCAGTTGCATTTTCTACAGACAGAGTGTTTCAAAACTGCTCAATCAAAACTATGGTTTAACTCTGTTAGCTGAATGCTCAGATCAGAAAGAAGTTTCACAGAATGCTTCTGTGTAGTTTATATTTGAATATATTCCTTTTTCCACTACTACGCTCTTAGCGCTCCAAATGTCCAGTTGCATTTTCTACAGAAAGAGTGTTCAGATCTGCTCAATCAAAAGTATGGTTTAACTCTGTTAGCTGAATGCACAGATCAGAAAGAAGTTTCACCGAATGATTCTGTGTAGTTTATATTTGAAGACATTCCTTTTTCCACTATTACCCTCTTAGCGCTCCGAATCTCCACTTGCATTTTCTACAAAAAGAGTGTTTCATAACTGCTCAATCAAAAATATGTTTTATCTCTGTTAACTGAATTTACTGATCAGAAATAAGTTTCACAGAATGCATCTGTGTAGTTTTTATTTGAAGATATTCTTTTCCCCATTATAGGCCTCTTAGCGCTTAGCATGTCCAATTGCAGTTTCTACAGAAAGAGTGTTTCAGAACGGCTCAATCAAAAGTAAGGTTCAACTCTGTTAGTTGAATGCACAGAACAGAAAGAATTTTCACAGAATGCTACTGTGCAGTTTATATTTGAATATATTCCTTTTTCCACTATTACCCTCTTAGCGCTCCGAATGTCCACTTGCATTTTCTACAGAAAGAGTGTTCAGAACTGCGCAATCAAAAGTATGGTTTAACTCTGTTAGCTTAATGAACATATCAGAAATAAGTTTCACACAATGCTTCTGTGTAGTTTTTATTTGAAGATATTATTTTTCCCAATAGAGGCCTCTTAGCGCTCAGAATGTCCAATTGCAGTTTCTACAGAAAGAGTGTTTCAGAAAGGCTCAATCAAAAGTAAGGTTCAACTCTGTTAGTTGAATGCACAGAACAGAAAGAAGTTTCATACAATGCTTCTGTGTAGTTTATATTTGAACATATTCTTTTTTCCACTATTACCCACTTAGCGCTACGAATGTCCAGTTGCATTTTCTACAGACAGAGTGTTTCAAAACTGCTCAATCAAAAGTGTGGTTTAACTCTGTTAGCTGAATGCTCAGATCAGAAAGAAGTTTCACAGAATGCTTCTGTGTAGTTTATATTTGAATATATTCCTTTTTCCACTACTATTCTCTTAGCGCTCCAAATGTCCAGTTGCATTTTCTACAGAAAGAGTGTTCAGATCTGCTCAATCAAAACTATGGTTTAACTCTCTTAGCTGAATGCACAGATCAGAAAGAAGTTTCACAGAATGATTCTGTGTAGTTTATATTTGGAGACATTCCTTTTTCCACTATTACCCTCTTAGCGCTCCGAATCTCCACTTGCATTTTCTACAGAAAGAGTGTTTCAGAACGGCTCAATCAAAACTAAGGTTCAACTCTTTTAGTTGAACAAACAGAACAGAAAGAAGTTTCACACAATTCTTCTGTGTAGTTTTTATTTGTAGACATTCTTTTTCCCAATATAGGCCTCTTTGCGCTCAGAATGTCCAATTGCAGTTTCTACAGAAAGAGTGTTTCAGAACGGCTCAATCAAAAGTAAGGTTCAACTCTGCTAGTTGAATGCACAGAACAGAAAGAAGTTTCATACAATGCTTCTGTGTAGTTTATATTTGAACATATTCTTTTTTCCACTATTACCCACTTAGCGCTACGAATGTCCAGTTGCATTTTCTACAGACGGAGTGTTTCAAAACTGCTCAATCAAAAGTATGGTTTAACTCTGTTAGCTGAATGCTCAGATCAGAAAAAAGTTTCACAGAATGCTTCTCTGTAGTTTATATTTGAATATATTCCTTTTTCCACTACTACTCTCTTAGCGCTCCAAATGTCCAGTTGCATTTTCTACAGAAAGAGTGTTCAGATCTGCTCAATCAAAAGTATAGTTTAACTCTGTTAGCTGAATGCACAGATCAGAAAGAAGTTTCACAGAATGATTCTGTGTAGTTTATATTTGGAGACATTCCTTTTTCCACTATTACCCTCTTAGCGCTCCGAATCTCCACTTGCATTTTCTACAGAAAGAGTGTTTCAGAACGGCTCAATCAAAACTAAGGTTCAACTCTTTTAGTTGAACAAACAGAACAGAAAGAAGTTTCACACAATTCTTCTGTGTAGTTTTTATTTGTAGACATTCTTTTTCCCAATATAGGCCTCTTTGCGCTCAGAATGTCCAATTGCAGTTTCTACAGAAAGAGTGTTTCAGAACGGCTCAATCAAAAGTAAGGTTCAACTCTGTTAGTTGAATGCACAGAACAGAAAGAAGTTTCATACAATGCTTCTGTGTAGTTTATGTTTGAACAAATTCTTTTTTCCACTATTACCCACTTAGCGCTACGAATGTCCAGTTGCATTTTCTACAGACAGAGTGTTTCAAAACTGCTCAATCAAAAGTATGGTTTAACTCTGTTAGCTGAATGCTCAGATCAGAAAGAAGTTTCACAGAATGCTTCTGTGTAGTTTATATTTGAATATATTCCTTTTTCCACTACTACGCTCTTAGCGCTCCAAATGTCCAGTTGCATTTTCTACAGAAAGAGTGTTCAGATCTGCTCAATCAAAAGTATGGTTTAACTCTGTTAGCTGAATGCACAGATCAGAAAGAAGTTTCACCGAATGATTCTGTGTAGTTTATATTTGAAGACATTCCTTTTTCCACTATTACCCTCTTAGCGCTCCGAATCTCCACTTGCATTTTCTACAAAAAGAGTGTTTCATAACTGCTCAATCAAAAATATGTTTTATCTCTGTTAACTGAATTTACTGATCAGAAATAAGTTTCACAGAATGCATCTGTGTAGTTTTTATTTGAAGATATTCTTTTCCCCATTATAGGCCTCTTAGCGCTTAGCATGTCCAATTGCAGTTTCTACAGAAAGAGTGTTTCAGAACGGCTCAATCAAAAGTAAGGTTCAACTCTGTTAGTTGAATGCACAGAACAGAAAGAATTTTCACAGAATGCTACTGTGCAGTTTATATTTGAATATATTCCTTTTTCCACTATTACCCTCTTAGCGCTCCGAATGTCCACTTGCATTTTCTACAGAAAGAGTGTTCAGAACTGCGCAATCAAAAGTATGGTTTAACTCTGTTAGCTTAATGAACATATCAGAAATAAGTTTCACACAATGCTTCTGTGTAGTTTTTATTTGAAGATATTATTTTTCCCAATAGAGGCCTCTTAGCGCTCAGAATGTCCAATTGCAGTTTCTACAGAAAGAGTGTTTCAGAAAGGCTCAATCAAAAGTAAGGTTCAACTCTGTTAGTTGAATGCACAGAACAGAAAGAAGTTTCATACAATGCTTCTGTGTATTTTATATTTGAACATATTCTTTTTTCCACTATTACCCACTTAGCGCTACGAATGTCCAGTTGCATTTTCTACAGACAGAGTGTTTCAAAACTGCTCAATCAAAAGTGTGGTTTAACTCTGTTAGCTGAATGCTCAGATCAGAAAGAAGTTTCACAGAATGCTTCTGTGTAGTTTATATTTGAATATATTCCTTTTTCCACTACTATTCTCTTAGCGCTCAAAATGTCCAGTTGCATTTTCTACAGAAAGAGTGTTCAGATCTGCTCAATCAAAACTATGGTTTAACTCTCTTAGCTGAATGCACAGATCAGAAAGAAGTTTCACAGAATGATTCTGTGTAGTTTATATTTGGAGACATTCCTTTTTCCACTATTACCCTCTTAGCGCTCCGAATCTCCACTTGCATTTTCTACAGAAAGAGTGTTTCAGAACGGCTCAATCAAAACTAAGGTTCAACTCTTTTAGTTGAACAAACAGAACAGAAAGAAGTTTCACACAATTCTTCTGTGTAGTTTTTATTTGTAGACATTCTTTTTCCCAATATAGGCCTCTTTGCGCTCAGAATGTCCAATTGCAGTTTCTACAGAAAGAGTGTTTCAGAACGGCTCAATCAAAAGTAAGGTTCAACTCTGTTAGTTGAATGCACAGAACAGAAAGAAGTTTCATACAATGCTTCTGTGTAGTTTATATTTGAACATATTCTTTTTTCCACTATTACCCACTTAGCGCTACGAATGTCCAGTTGCATTTTCTACAGACGGAGTGTTTCAAAACTGCTCAATCAAAAGTATGGTTTAACTCTGTTAGCTGAATGCTCAGATCAGAAAAAAGTTTCACAGAATGCTTCCCTGTAGTTTATATTTGAATATATTCCTTTTTCCACTACTTCTCTCTTAGCGCTCCAAATGTCCAGTTGCATTTTCTACAGAAAGAGTGTTCAGATCTGCTCAATCAAAAGTATGGTTTAACTCTGTTAGCTGAATGCACAGATCAGAAAGAAGTTTCACAGAATGATTCTGTGTAGTTTATATTTGGAGACATTCCTTTTTCCACTATTACCCTCTTAGCGCTCGGAATCTCCACTTGCATTTTCTACAGAAATAGTGTTTCAGAACGGCTCAATCAAAACTAAGGTTCAACTCTTTTAGTTGAACAAACAGAACAGAAAGAAGTTTCACACAATTCTTCTGTGTAGTTTTTATTTGAAGATATTATTTTTCCCAATAGAGGCCTCTTAGCGCTCAGAATGTCCAATTGCAGTTTCTACAGAAAGAGTGTTTCAGAACGGCTCAATCAAAAGTAAGGTTCAACTCTGTTAGTTGAATGCACAGAACAGAAAGAAGTTTCATACAATGCTTCTGTGTAGTTTATATTTGAACAAATTCTTTTTTCCACTATTACCCACTTAGCGCTACGAATGTCCAGTTGCATTTTCTACAGACAGAGTGTTTCAAAACTGCTCAATCAAAAGTATGGTTTAACTCTGTTAGCTGAATGCTCAGATCAGAAAGAAGTTTCACAGAATGCTTCTGTGTAGTTTATATTTGAATATATTCCTTTTTCCACTACTACGCTCTTAGCGCTCCAAATGTCCAGTTGCATTTTCTACAGAAAGAGTGTTCAGATCTGCTCAATCAAAAGTATGGTTTAACTCTGTTAGCTGAATGCACAGATCAGAAAGAAGTTTCACCGAATGATTCTGTGTAGTTTATATTTGAAGACATTCCTTTTTCCACTATTACCCTCTTAGCGCTCCGAATCTCCACTTGCATTTTCTACAAAAAGAGTGTTTCATAACTGCTCAATCAAAAATATGTTTTATCTCTGTTAACTGAATTTACTGATCAGAAATAAGTTTCACAGAATGCATCTGTGTAGTTTTTATTTGAAGATATTCTTTTCCCCATTATAGGCCTCTTAGCGCTTAGCATGTCCAATTGCAGTATCTACAGAAAGAGTGTTTCAGAACGGCTCAATCAAAAGTAAGGTTCAACTCTGTTAGTTGAATGCACAGAACAGAAAGAATTTTCACAGAATGCTACTGTGCAGTTTATATTTGAATATATTCCTTTTTCCACTATTACCCTCTTAGCGCTCCGAATGTCCACTTGCATTTTCTACAGAAAGAGTGTTCAGAACTGCGCAATCAAAAGTATGGTTTAACTCTGTTAGCTTAATGAACATATCAGAAATAAGTTTCACACAATGCTTCTGTGTAGTTTTTATTTGAAGATATTATTTTTCCCAATAGAGGCCTCTTAGCGCTCAGAATGTCCAATTGCAGTTTCTACAGAAAGAGTGTTTCAGAAAGGCTCAATCAAAAGTAAGGTTCAACTCTGTTAGTTGAATGCACAGAACAGAAAGAAGTTTCATACAATGCTTCTGTGTAGTTTATATTTGAACATATTCTTTTTTCCACTATTACCCACTTAGCGCTACGAATGTCCAGTTGCATTTTCTACAGACAGAGTGTTTCAAAACTGCTCAATCAAAAGTGTGGTTTAACTCTGTTAGCTGAATGCTCAGATCAGAAAGAAGTTTCACAGAATGCTTCTGTGTAGTTTATATTTGAATATATTCCTTTTTCCACTACTATTCTCTTAGCGCTCCAAATGTCCAGTTGCATTTTCTACAGAAAGAGTGTTCAGATCTGCTCAATCAAAACTATGGTTTAACTCTCTTAGCTGAATGCACAGATCAGAAAGAAGTTTCACAGAATGATTCTGTGTAGTTTATATTTGGAGACATTCCTTTTTCCACTATTACCCTCTTAGCGCTCCGAATCTCCACTTGCATTTTCTACAGAAAGAGTGTTTCAGAATGGCTCAATCAAAACTAAGGTTCAACTCTTTTAGTTGAACAAACAGAACAGAAAGAAGTTTCACACAATTCTTCTGTGTAGTTTTTATTTGTAGACATTCTTTTTCCCAATATAGGCCTCTTTGCGCTCAGAATGTCCAATTGCAGTTTCTACAGAAAGAGTGTTTCAGAACGGCTCAATCAAAAGTAAGGTTCAACTCTGTTAGTTGAATGCACAGAACAGAAAGAAGTTTCATACAATGCTTCTGTGTAGTTTATATTTGAACATATTCTTTTTTCCACTATTACCCACTTAGCGCTACGAATGTCCAGTTGCATTTTCTACAGACGGAGTGTTTCAAAACTGCTCAATCAAAAGTATGGTTTAACTCTGTTAGCTGAATGCTCAGATCAGAAAAAAGTTTCACAGAATGCTTCTCTGTAGTTTATATTTGAATATATTCCTTTTTCCACTACTACTCTCTTAGCGCTCCAAATGTCCAGTTGCATTTTCTACAGAAAGAGTGTTCAGATCTGCTCAATCAAAAGTATGGTTTAACTCTGTTAGCTGAATGCACAGATCAGAAAGAAGTTTCACAGAATGATTCTGTGTAGTTTATATTTGGAGACATTCCTTTTTCCACTATTACCCTCTTAGCGCTCGGAATCTCCACTTGCATTTTCTACAGAAAGTGTGTTTCAGAACGGCTCAATCAAAACTAAGGTTCAACTCTTTTAGTTGAACAAACAGAACAGAAAGAAGTTTCACACAATTCTTCTGTGTAGTTTTTATTTGTAGACATTCTTTTTCCCAATATAGGCCTCTTTGCGCTCAGAATGTCCAATTGCAGTTCCTACAGAAAGAGTGTTTCAGAACGGCTCAATCAAAAGTAAGGTTCAACTCTGTTAGTTGAATGCACAGAACAGAAAGAAGTTTCATACAATGCTTCTGTGTAGTTTATATTTGAACATATTATTTTTTCCACTATTACCCACTTAGCGCTACGAATGTCCAGTTGCATTTTCTACAGACAGAGTGTTTCAAAACTGCTCAATCAAAAGTATGGTTTAACTCTGTTAGCTGAATGCTCAGATCAGAAAGAAGTTTCACAGAATGCTTCTGTGTAGTTTATATTTGAATATATTCCTTTTTCCACTACTACGCTCTTAGCGCTCCAAATGTCCAGTTGCATTTTCTACAGAAAGAGTGTTCAGATCTGCTCAATCAAAAGTATGGTTTAACTCTGTTAGCTGAATGCACAGATCAGAAAGAAGTTTCACCGAATGATTCTGTGTAGTTTATATTTGAAGACATTCCTTTTTCCACTATTACCCTCTTAGCGCTCCGAATCTCCACTTGCATTTTCTACAAAAAGAGTGTTTCATAACTGCTCAATCAAAAATATGTTTTATCTCTGTTAACTGAATTTACTGATCAGAAATAAGTTTCACAGAATGCATCTGTGTAGTTTTTATTTGAAGATATTCTTTTCCCCATTATAGGCCTCTTAGCGCTTAGCATGTCCAATTGCAGTTTCTACAGAAAGAGTGTTTCAGAACGGCTCAATCAAAAGTAAGGTTCAACTCTGTTAGTTGAATGCACAGAACAGAAAGAATTTTCACAGAATGCTACTGTGCAGTTTATATTTGAATATATTCCTTTTTCCACTATTACCCTCTTAGCGCTCCGAATGTCCACTTGCATTTTCTACAGAAAGAGTGTTCAGAACTGCGCAATCAAAAGTATGGTTTAACTCTGTTAGCTTAATGAACATATCAGAAATAAGTTTCACACAATGCTTCTGTGTAGTTTTTATTTGAAGATATTATTTTTCCCAATAGAGGCCTCTTAGCGCTCAGAATGTCCAATTGCAGTTTCTACAGAAAGAGTGTTTCAGAAAGGCTCAATCAAAAGTAAGGTTCAACTCTGTTAGTTGAATGCACAGAACAGAAAGAAGTTTCATACAATGCTTCTGTGTAGTTTATATTTGAACATATTCTTTTTTCCACTATTACCCACTTAGCGCTACGAATGTCCAGTTGCATTTTCTACAGACAGAGTGTTTCAAAACTGCTCAATCAAAAGTGTGGTTTAACTCTGTTAGCTGAATGCTCAGATCAGAAAGAAGTTTCACAGAATGCTTCTGTGTAGTTTATATTTGAATATATTCCTTTTTCCACTACTATTCTCTTAGCGCTCCAAATGTCCAGTTGCATTTTCTACAGAAAGAGTGTTCAGATCTGCTCAATCAAAACTATGGTTTAACTCTCTTAGCTGAATGCACAGATCAGAAAGAAGTTTCACAGAATGATTCTGTGTAGTTTATATTTGGAGACATTCCTTTTTCCACTATTACCCTCTTAGCGCTCCGAATCTCCACTTGCATTTTCTACAGAAAGAGTGTTTCAGAACGGCTCAATCAAAACTAAGGTTCAACTCTTTTAGTTGAACAAACAGAACAGAAAGAAGTTTCACACAATTCTTCTGTGTAGTTTTTATTTGTAGACATTCTTTTTCCCAATATAGGCCTCTTTGCGCTCAGAATGTCCAATTGCAGTTTCTACAGAAAGAGTGTTTCAGAACGGCTCAATCAAAAGTAAGGTTCAACTCTGTTAGTTGAATGCACAGAACAGAAAGAAGTTTCATACAATGCTTCTGTGTAGTTTATATTTGAACATATTCTTTTTTCCACTATTACCCACTTAGCGCTACGAATGTCCAGTTGCATTTTCTACAGACGGAGTGTTTCAAAACTGCTCAATCAAAAGTATGGTTTAACTCTGTTAGCTGAATGCTCAGATCAGAAAAAAGTTTCACAGAATGCTTCTCTGTAGTTTATATATGAATATATTCCTTTTTCCACTACTACTCTCTTAGCGCTCCAAATGTCCAGTTGCATTTTCTACAGAAAGAGTGTTCAGATCTGCTCAATCAAAAGTATGGTTTAACTCTGTTAGCTGAATGCACAGATCAGAAATAAGTTTCACAGAATGATTCTGTGTAGTTTATATTTGGAGACATTCCTTTTTCCACTATTACCCTCTTAGCGCTCGGAATCTCCACTTGCATTTTCTACAGAAAGTGTGTTTCAGAACGGCTCAATCAAAACTAAGGTTCAACTCTTTTAGTTGAACAAACAGAACAGAAAGAAGTTTCACACAATTCTTCTGTGTAGTTTTTATTTGTAGACATTCTTTTTCCCAATATAGGCCTCTTTGCGCTCAGAATGTCCAATTGCAGTTCCTACAGAAAGAGTGTTTCAGAACGGCTCAATCAAAAGTAAGGTTCAACTCTGTTAGTTGAATGCACAGAACAGAAAGAAGTTTCATACAATGCTTCTGTGTAGTTTATATTTGAACATATTATTTTTTCCACTATTACCCACTTAGCGCTACGAATGTCCAGTTGCATTTTCTACAGACAGAGTGTTTCAAAACTGCTCAATCAAAAGTATGGTTTAACTCTGTTAGCTGAATGCTCAGATCAGAAAGAAGTTTCACAGAATGCTTCTGTGTAGTTTATATTTGAATATATTCCTTTTTCCACTACTACGCTCTTAGCACTCCAAATGTCCAGTTGCATTTTCTACAGAAAGAGTGTTCAGATCTGCTCAATCAAAAGTATGGTTTAACTCTGTTAGCTGAATGCACAGATCAGAAAGAAGTTTCACCGAATGATTCTGTGTAGTTTATATTTGAAGACATTCCTTTTTCCACTATTACCCTCTTAGCGCTCCGAATCTCCACTTGCATTTTCTACAAAAAGAGTGTTTCATAACTGCTCAATCAAAAATATGTTTTATCTCTGTTAACTGAATTTACTGATCAGAAATAAGTTTCACAGAATGCATCTGTGTAGTTTTTATTTGAAGATATTCTTTTCCCCATTATAGGCCTCTTAGCGCTTAGCATGTCCAATTGCAGTTTCTACAGAAAGAGTGTTTCAGAACGGCTCAATCAAAAGTAAGGTTCAACTCTGTTAGTTGAATGCACAGAACAGAAAGAATTTTCACAGAATGCTACTGTGCAGTTTATATTTGAATATATTCCTTTTTCCACTATTACCCTCTTAGCGCTCCGAATGTCCACTTGCATTTTCTACAGAAAGAGTGTTCAGAACTGCGCAATCAAAAGTATGGTTTAACTCTGTTAGCTTAATGAACATATCAGAAATAAGTTTCACACAATGCTTCTGTGTAGTTTTTATTTGAAGATATTATTTTTCCCAATAGAGGCCTCTTAGCGCTCAGAATGTCCAATTGCAGTTTCTACAGAAAGAGTGTTTCAGAAAGGCTCAATCAAAAGTAAGGTTCAACTCTGTTAGTTGAATGCACAGAACAGAAAGAAGTTTCATACAATGCTTCTGTGTAGTTTATATTTGAACATATTCTTTTTTCCACTATTACCCACTTAGCGCTACGAATGTCCAGTTGCATTTTCTACAGACAGAGTGTTTCAAAACTGCTCAATCAAAAGTGTGGTTTAACTCTGTTAGCTGAATGCTCAGATCAGAAAGAAGTTTCACAGAATGCTTCTGTGTAGTTTATATTTGAATATATTCCTTTTTCCACTACTATTCTCTTAGCGCTCCAAATGTCCAGTTGCATTTTCTACAGAAAGAGTCTTCAGATCTGCTCAATCAAAACTATGGTTTAACTCTCTTAGCTGAATGCACAGATCAGAAAGAAGTTTCACAGAATGATTCTGTGTAGTTTATATTTGGAGACATTCCTTTTTCCACTATTACCCTCTTAGCGCTCCGAATCTCCACTTGCATTTTCTACAGAAAGAGTGTTTCAGAACGGCTCAATCAAAACTAAGGTTCAACTCTTTTAGTTGAACAAACAGAACAGAAAGAAGTTTCACACAATTCTTCTGTGTAGTTTTTATTTGTAGACATTCTTTTTCCCAATATAGGCCTCTTTGCGCTCAGAATGTCCAATTGCAGTTTCTACAGAAAGAGTGTTTCAGAACGGCTCAATCAAAAGTAAGGTTCAACTCTGTTAGTTGAATGCACAGAACAGAAAGAAGTTTCATACAATGCTTCTGTGTAGTTTATATTTGAACATATTCTTTTTTCCACTATTACCCACTTAGCGCTACGAATGTCCAGTTGCATTTTCTACAGACGGAGTGTTTCAAAACTGCTCAATCAAAAGTATGGTTTAACTCTGTTAGCTGAATGCTCAGATCAGAAAAAAGTTTCACAGAATGCTTCTCTGTAGTTTATATTTGAATATATTCCTTTTTCCACTACTTCTCTCTTAGCGCTCCAAATGTCCAGTTGCATTTTCTACAGAAAGAGTGTTCAGATCTGCTCAATCAAAAGTATGGTTTAACTCTGTTAGCTGAATGCACAGATCAGAAAGAAGTTTCACAGAATGATTCTGTGTAGTTTATATTTGGAGACATTCCTTTTTCCACTATTACCCTCTTAGCGCTCGGAATCTCCACTTGCATTTTCTACAGAAAGAGTGTTTCAGAACGGCTCAATCAAAACTAAGGTTCAACTCTTTTAGTTGAACAAACAGAACAGAAAGAAGTTTCACACAATTCTTCTGTGTAGTTTTTATTTGAAGATATTATTTTTCCCAATAGAGGCCTCTTAGCGCTCAGAATGTCCAATTGCAGTTTCTACAGAAAGAGTGTTTCAGAACGGCTCAATCAAAAGTAAGGTTCAACTCTGTTAGTTGAATGCACAGAACAGAAAGAAGTTTCATACAATGCTTCTGTGTAGTTTATATTTGAACAAATTCTTTTTTCCACTATTACCCACTTAGCTCTACGAATGTCCAGTTGCATTTTCTACAGAAAGAGTGTTCAGATCTGCTCAATCAAAAGTATGGTTTAACTCTGTTAGCTGAATGCACAGATCAGAAAGAAGTTTCACCGAATGATTCTGTGTAGTTTATATTTGAAGACATTCCTTTTTCCACTATTACCCTCTTAGCGCTCCGAATCTCCACTTGCATTTTCTACAAAAAGAGTGTTTCATAACTGCTCAATCAAAAATATGTTTTATCTCTGTTAACTGAATTTACAGATCAGAAATAAGTTTCACAGAATGCATCTGTGTAGTTTTTATTTGAAGATATTCTTTTCCCCAATGTAGGCCTCTTAGCGCTTAGCATGTCCAATTGCAGTTTCTACAGAAAGAGTGTTTCAGAACGGCTCAATCAAAAGTAAGGTTCAACTCTGTTAGTTGAATGCAGAGAACAGAAAGTATTTTCACAGAATGCTACTGTGCAGTTTATATTTGAATATATTCCTTTTTCCACTATTACCCTCTTAGCGCTCAGAATGTCCACTTGCATTTTCTAAAGAAAGAGTGTTCAGAACTGCGCAATCAAAAGTATGGTTTAACTCTGTTAGCTTAATGAACATATCAGAAATAAGTTTCACACAATGCTTCTGTGTAGTTTTTATTTGAAGTTATTATTTTTCCCAATAGAGGACTCTTAGCGCTCAGAATGTCCAATTGCAGTTTCTACAGAAAGAGTGTTTCAGAAAGGCTCAATCAAATGTAAGGTTCAACTCTGTTAGTTGAATGCACAGAACAGAAAGAAGTTTCATACAATGCTTCTGTGTAGTTTATATTTGAACATATTCTTTTTTCCACTATTACCCACTTAGCGCTACGAATGTCCAGTTGCATTTTCTACAGACAGAGTGTTTCAAAACTGCTCAATCAAAAGTATGTTTTAACTCTGTTAGCTGAAGGCTCAGATCAGAAAGAAGTTTCACAGAATGCTTCTGTGTAGTTTATATTTGAATATATTCCTTTTTCCACTACTATTCTCTTAGCGCTCCAAATGTCCAGTTGCATTTTCTACAGAAAGAGTGTTCAGATCTGCTCAATCAAAAGTATGGTTTAACTCTCTTAGCTGAATGCACAGATCAGAAAGAAGTTTCACAGAATGATTCTGTGTAGTTTATATTTGGAGACATTCCTTTTTCCACTATTACCCTCTTAGCGCTCCGAATCTCCACTTGCATTTTCTACAGAAAGAGTGTTTCAGAACGGCTCAATCAAAACTAAGGTTCAACTCTTTTAGTTGAACAAACAGAACAGAAAGAAGTTTCACACAATTCTTCTGTGTAGTTTTTATTTGTAAACATTCTTTTTCCCAATATAGGCCTCTTTGCGCTCAGAATGTCCAATTGCAGTTTCTACAGAAAGAGTGTTTCAGAACGGCTCAATAAAAAGTAAGGTTCAACTCTGTTAGTTGAATGCACAGAACAGAAAGAAGTTTCATACAATGCTTCTGTGTAGTTTATATTTCAACATATTCTTTTTTCCACTATTACCCACGTAGCGCTACGAATGTCCAGTTGCATTTTCTACAGACAGAGTGTTTCAAAACTGCTCAATCAAAAGTATGGTTTAACTCTGTTAGCTGAATGCTCAGATCAGAAAAAAGTTTCACAGAATGCTTCTGTGTAGCTTATATTTGAATATATTCCTTTTTCCACTACTACTCTCTTAGCGCTCCAAATGTCCAGTTGCATTTTCTACAGAAAGAGTGTTCAGATCTGCTCAATCAAAAGTATGGTTTAACTCTGTTAGCTGAATGCACAGATCAGAAAGAAGTTTCACAGAATGATTCTGTGTAGTTTATATTTGGAGACATTCCTTTTTCCACTATTACCCTCTTAGTGCTCCGAATCTCCACTTGCATTTTCTACAGAAAGAGTGTTTCAGAACGGCTCAATCAAAACTAAGGTTCAACTCTTTTAGTTGAAAAAACAGAACAGAAAGAAGTTTCACACAATTCTTCTGTGTAGTTTTCATTTGTAGACATTCTTTTTCCCAATATAGGCCTCTTTGCGCTCAGAATGTCCAATTGCAGTTTCTACAGAAAGAGTGTTTCAGAACGGCTCAATAAAAAGTAAGGTTCAACTCTGTTAGTTGAATGCACAGAACAGAAAGAAGTTTCATACAATGCTTCTGTGTAGTTTATATTTGAACATATTTTTTTTCCACGATTACCCACTTATCGCTATGAATGTCCAGTTGCATTTTCTACAGACAGAGTGTTTCAAAACTGCTCAATCAAAAGTATGGTTTAACTCTGTTAGCTGAATGCTCAGATCAGAAAAAAGTTTCACAGAATGCTTCTGTGTAGTTTATATTGGAATATATTCCTTTTTCCACTACTACTCTCTTAGCGCTCAAAATGTCCAGTTGCATTTTCTACAGAAAGAGTGTTCAGATCTGCTCAATCAAAAGTATGGTTTAACCCTGTTAGCTGAATGCACAGATCAGAAAGAAGTTTCACAGAATGATTCTGTGTAGTTTATATTTGGAGACATTCCTTTTTCCACTATTACCCTCTTAGCGCTCCGAATCTCCACTTGCATTTTCTACAGAAAGAGTGTTTCAGAAAGGCTCAATCAAAACTAAGGTTCAACTCTTTTAGTTGAACAAACAGAACAGAAAGAAGTTTCACACAATTCTTCTGTGTAGTTTTTATTTGTAGACATTCTTTTTCCCATTATAGGCCTCTTTGCATTCAGAATGTCCAATTGCAGTTTCTACAGAAAGAGTGTTTCAGAACGGCTCAATCAAAAGTAAGGTTCAACTCTGTTAGTTGAATGCACAGAACAGAAAGAAGTTTCATAAAATGCTTCTGTGTAGTTTATATTTGAACATATTCTTTTTTCCACTATTACCCACTTAGCGCTACGAATGTCCAGTTGCATTTTCTACAGACAGAGTGTTTCAAAACTGCTCAATCAAAAGTATGGTTTAACTCTGTTAGCTGAATGCTCAGATCAGAAAGAAGTTTCACAGAATGCTTCTGTGTAGTTTATATTTGAATATATTCCTTTTTCCACTACTACGCTCTTAGCGCTCCAAATGTCCAGTTGCATTTTCTACAGAAAGTGTGTTCAGATCTGCTCAATCGAAAGTATGGTTTAACTCTGTTAGCTGAATGCACAGATCAGAAAGAAGTTTCACCGAATGATTCTGTGTAGTTTATATTTGAAGACATTCCTTTTTCCACTATTACCCTCTTAGCGCTCCGAATCTCCACTTGCATTTTCTACAAAAAGAGTGTTTCATAACTGCTCAATCAAAAATATGTTTTATCTCTGTTAACCGAATTTACTGATCAGAAATAAGTTTCACAGAATGCATCTGTGTAGTTTTTATTTGAAGATATTCTTTTCCCCATTATAGGCCTCTTAGCGCTTAGCATGTCCAATTGCAGTTTCTACAGAAAGAGTGTTTCAGAACGGCTCAATCAAAAGTAAGGTTCAACTCTGTTAGTTGAATGCACAGAACAGAAAGAATTTTCACAGAATGCTACTGTGCAGTTTATATTTGAATATATTCCTTTTTCCACTATTACCCTCTTAGCGCTCCGAATGTCCACTTGCATTTTCTACAGAAAGAGTGTTCAGAACTGCGCAATCAAAAGTATGGTTTAACTCTGTTAGCTTAATGAACATATCAGAAATAAGTTTCACACAATGCTTCTGTGTAGTTTTTATTTGAAGATATTATTTTTCCCAATAGAGGCCTCTTAGCGCTCAGAATGTCCAATTGCAGTTTCTACAGAAAGAGTGTTTCAGAAAGGCTCAATCAAAAGTAAGGTTCAACTCTGTTAGTTGAATGCACAGAACAGAAAGAAGTTTCATACAATGCTTCTGTGTAGTTTATATTTGAACATATTCTTTTTTCCACTATTACCCACTTAGCGCTACGAATGTCCAGTTGCATTTTCTACAGACAGAGTGTTTCAAAACTGCTCAATCAAAAGTGTGGTTTAACTCTGTTAGCTGAATGCTCAGATCAGAAAGAAGTTTCACAGAATGCTTCTGTGTAGTTTATATTTGAATATATTCCTTTTTCCACTACTATTCTCTTAGCGCTCCAAATGTCCAGTTGCATTATCTACAGAAAGAGTGTTCAGATCTGCTCAATCAAAAGTATGGTTTAACTCTCTTAGCTGAATGCACAGATCAGAAAGAAGTTTCACAGAATTATTCTGTGTAGTTTATATTTGGAGACATTCCTTTTTCCACTATTACCCTCTTAGCGCTCCGAATCTCCACTTGCATTTTCTACAGAAAGAGTGTTTCAGAACGGCTCAATCAAAACTAAGGTTCAACTCTTTTAGTTGAACAAACAGAACAGAAAGAAGTTTCACACAATTCTTCTGTGTAGTTTTTATTTGTAGACATTCTTTTTCCCAATATAGGCCTCTTTGCGCTCAGAATGTCCAATTGCAGTTTCTACAGAAAGAGTGTTTCAGAACGGCTCAATCAAAAGTAAGGTTCAACTCTGTTAGTTGAATGCACAGAACAGAAAGAAGTTTCATACAATGATTCTGTGTAGTTTATATTTGAACATATTCTTTTTTCCACTATTACTCACTTAGCGCTACGAATGTCCAGTTGCATTTTCTACAGACAGAGTGTATCAAAACTGCTCAATCAAAAGTATGGTTTAACTCTGTTAGCTGAATGCTCAGATCAGAAAAAAGTTTCACAGAATGCTTCCCTGTAGTTTATATTTGAATATATTCCTTTTTCCACTACTACGCTCTTAGCACTCCAAATGTCCAGTTGCATTTTCTACAGAAAGAGTGTTCAGATCTTCTCAATCAAAAGTATGGTTTAACTCTGTTAGCTGAATGCACAGATCAGAAAGAAGTTTCACCGAATGATTCTGTGTAGTTTATATTTGAAGACATTCCTTTTTCCACTATTACCCTCTTAGCGCTCCGAATCTCCACTTGCATTTTCTACAAAAAGAGTTTTTCATAACTGCTCAATCAAAAATATGTTTTATCTCTGTTAACTGAATTTACAGGTCAGAAATAAGTTTCACAGAATGCATCTGTGTAGTTTTTATTTGAAGATATTCTTTTCCCCAATGTAGGCCTCTTAGCGCTTAGCATGTCCAATTGCAGTTTCTACAGAAAGAGTGTTTCAGAACGGCTCAATCAAATGTAAGGTTCAACTCTGTTAGTTGAATGCACAGAACAGAAAGAATTTTCACAGAATGCTACTGTGCAGTTTATATTTGAATATATTACTTTTTCCACTATTACCCTCTTAGCGCTCCGAATGTCCACTTGCATTTTCTACAGAAAGAGTGTTCAGAACTGCGCAATCAAAAGTATGGTTTAACTCTGTTAGCTTAATGAACATATCAGAAATAAGTTTCACACAATGCTTCTGTGTAGTTTTTATTTGAAGATATTATTTTTCCCAATAGAGGCCTCTTAGCGCTCAGAATGTCCAATTGCAGTCTCTACAGAAAGAGTGTTTCAGAAAGGCTCAATCAAATGTAAGGTTCAACTCTGTTAGTTGAATGCACAGAACAGAAAGAAGTTTCATACAATGCTTCTGTGTAGTTTATATTTGAACATATTCTTTTTTCCACTATTACCCACTTAGCGCTACGAATGTCCAGTTGCATTTTCTACAGACAGAGTGTTTCAAAACTACTCAATCAAAAGTATGGTTTAACTCTGTTAGCTGAATGCTCAGATCAGAAAGAAGTTTCACACAATGCTTCTGTGTAGTTTATATTTGAATATATTCCTTTTTCCACTACTACTCTCTTAGCGCTCCAAATGTCCAGTTGCATTTTCTACAGAAAGAGTGTTCAGATCTGCTCAATCAAAAGTATGGTTTAACTCTGTTAGCTGAATGCACAGATCAGAAAGAAGTTTCACAGAATGATTCTGTGTAGTTTATATTTGGAGACATTCCTTTTTCCACTATTACCCTCTTAGCGCTCCGAATCTCCACTTTCATTTTCTACAGAAAGAGTGTTTCAGTACGGCTCAATCAAAACTAAGGTTCAACTCTTTTAGTTGAACAAACAGAACAGAAAGAAGTTTCACACAATTCTTCTGTGTAGTTTTTATTTGTAGACATTCTTTTTCCCAATATAGGCCTCTTTGCGCTCAGAATGTCCAATTGCAGTTTCTACAGAAAGAGTGTTTCAGAACGGCTCAATCAAAAGTAAGGTTCAACTCTGTTAGTTGAATGCACAGAACAGAAAGAAGTTTCATACAATGCTTCTGTGTAGTTTATATTTGAACAAATTCTTTTTTCCACTATTACCCACTTAGCGCTACGAATGTCCAGTTGCATTTTCTACAGACAGAGTGTTTCAAAACTGCTCAATCAAAAGTATGGTTTAACTCTGTTAGCTGAATGCTCAGATCAGAAAGAAGTTTCACAGAATGCTTCTGTGTAGTTTATATTTGAATATATTCCTTTTTCCACTACTACGCTCTTAGCGCTCCAAATGTCCAGTTGCATTTTCTACAGAAAGAGTGTTCAGATCTGCTCAATCAAAAGTATGGTTTAACTCTGCTAGCTGAATGCACAGATCAGAAAGAAGTTTCACCGAATGATTCTGTGTAGTTTATATTTGAAGACATTCCTTTTTCCACTATTACCCTCTTAGCGCTCCGAATCTCCACTTGCATTTTCTACAAAAAGAGTGTTTCATAACTGCTCAATCAAAAATATGTTTTATCTCTGTTAACTGAATTTACTGATCAGAAATAAGTTTCACAGAATGCATCTGTGTAGTTTTTATTTGAAGATATTCTTTTCCCCATTATAGGCCTCTTAGCGCTTAGCATGTCCAATTGCAGTTTCTACAGAAAGAGTGTTTCAGAACGGCTCAATCAAAAGTAAGGTTCAACTCTGTTAGTTGAATGCACAGAACAGAAAGAATTTTCACAGAATGCTACTGTGCAGTTTATATTTGAATATATTCCTTTTTCCACTATTACCCTCTTAGCGCTCCGAATGTCCACTTGCATTTTCTACAGAAAGAGTGTTCAGAACTGCGCAATCAAAAGTATGGTTTAACTCTGTTAGCTTAATGAACATATCAGAAATAAGTTTCACACAATGCTTCTGTGTAGTTTTTATTTGAAGATATTATTTTTCCCAATAGATGCCTCTTAGCGCTCAGAATGTCCAATTGCAGTTTCTACAGAAAGAGTGTTTCAGAAAGGCTCAATCAATAGTAAGGTTCAACTCTGTTAGTTGAATGCACAGAACAGAAAGAAGTTTCATACAATGCTTCTGTGTAGTTTATATTTGAACATATTCTTTTTTCCACTATTACCCACTTAGCGCTACGAATGTCCAGTTGCATTTTCTACAGACAGAGTGTTTCAAAGCTGCTCAATCAAAAGTATGGTTTAACTCTGTTAGCTGAATGCTCAGATCAGAAAGAAGTTTCACAGAATGCTTCTGTGTAGTTTATATTTGAATATATTCCTTTTTACACTACTACGCTCTTAGCGCTCAAAATGTCCAGTTGCATTTTCTACAGAAAGAGTGTTCAGATCTGCTCAATCAAAAGTATGGTTTAACTCTGTTAGCTGAATGCACAGATCAGAAAGAAGTTTCACCGAATGATTCTGTGTAGTTTATATTTGAAGACATACCTTTTTCCACTATTACCCTCTTAGCGCTCCGAATCTCCACTTGCATTTTCTACAAAAAGAGTGTTTCATAACTGCTCAATCAAAAATATGTTTTATCTCTGTTAACTGAATTTACAGATCAGAAATAAGTTTCACAGAATGCATCTGTGTAGTTTTTATTTGAAGATATTCTTTTCCCCAATGTAGGCCTCTTAGCGCTTAGCATGTCCAATTGCAGTTTCTACAGAAAGAGTGTTTCAGAACGGCTCAATCAAAAGTAAGGTTCAACTCTGTTAGTTGAATGCAGAGAACAGAAAGAATTTTCACAGAATGCTACTGTGCAGTTTATATTTGAATATATTCCTTTTTCCACTATTACCCTCTTAGCGCTCAGAATGTCCACTTGCATTTTCTAAAGAAAGAGTGTTCAGAACTGCGCAATCAAAAGTATGGTTTAACTCTGTTAGCTTAATGAACATATCAGAAATAAGTTTCACACAATGCTTCTGTGTACTTTTTATTTGAAGATATTATTTTTCCCAATAGAGGACTCTTAGCGCTCAGAATGTCCAATTGCAGTTTCTACAGAAAGGGTGTTTCAGAAAGGCTCAATCAAATGTAAGGTTCAACTCTGTTAGTTGAATGCACAGAACAGAAAGAAGTTTCATACAATGCTTCTGTGTAGTTTATATTTGAACATATTCTTTTTTCCACTATTACCCACTTAGCGCTACGAATGTCCAGTTGCATTTTCTACAGACAGAGTGTTTCAAAACTGCTCAATCAAAAGTATGTTTTAACTCTGTTAGCTGAATGCTCAGATCAGAAAGAAGTTTCACAGAATGCTTCTGTGTAGTTTATATTTGAATATATTCCTTTTTCCACTACTATTCTCTTAGCGCTCCAAATGTCCAGTTGCATTTTCTACAGAAAGAGTGTTCAGATCTGCTCAATCAAAAGTATGGTTTAACTCTCTTAGCTGAATGCACAGATCAGAAAGAAGTTTCACAGAATGATTCTGTGTAGTTTATATTTGGAGACATTCCTTTTTCCACTATTACCCTCTTAGCGCTCCGAATCTCCACTTGCATTTTCTACAAAAAGAGTGTTTCATAACTGCTCAATCAAAAATATGTTTTATCTCTGTTAACTGAATTTACAGGTCAGAAATAAGTTTCACAGAATGCATCTGTGTAGTTTTTATTTGAAGATATTCTTTTCCCCAATGTAGGCCTCTTAGCGCTTAGCATGTCCAATTGCAGTATCTACAGAAAGAGTGTTTCAGAACGGCTCAATCAAAAGTAAGGTTCAACTCTGTTAGTTGAATGCACAGAACAGAAAGAATTTTCACAGAATGCTACTGTGCAGTTTATATTTGAATATATTCCTTTTTCCACTATTACCCTCTTAGCGCTCCGAATCTCCACTTTCATTTTCTACAAAAAGAGTGTTTCATAACTGCTCAATCAAAAATATGTTTTATCTCTGTTAACTGAATTTACAGGTCAGAAATAAGTTTCACAGAATGCATCTGTGTAGTTTTTATTTGAAGATATTCTTTTCCCCAATGTAGGCCTCTTAGCGCTTAGCATGTCCAATTGCAGTTTCTACAGAAAGAGTGTTTCAGAACGGCTCAATCAAAAGTAAGGTTCAACTCTGTTAGTTGAATGCACAGAACAGAAAGAATTTTCACAGAATGCTACTGTGCAGTTTATATTTGAATATATTCCTTTTTCCAATATTACCCTCTTAGCGCTCCGAATGTCCACTTGCATTTTCTACAGAAAGAGTGTTCAGATCTGCTCAATCAAAAGTATGGTTTAACTCTGTTAGCTGAATGCACAGATCAGAAAGAAGTTTCACCGAATGATTCTGTGTAGTTTATATTTGAAGACATTCCTTTTTCCACTATTACCCTCTTAGCGCTCCGAATCTCCACTTGCATTTTCTACAAAAAGAGTGTTTCATAACTGCTCAATCAAAAATATGTTTTATCTCTGTTAACTGAATTTACAGATCAGAAATAAGTTTCACAGAATGCATCTGTGTAGTTTTTATTTGAAGATATTCTTTTCCCCAATGTAGGCCTCTTAGCGCTTAGCATGTCCAATTGCAGTTTCTACAGAAAGAGTGTTTCAGAACGGCTCAATCAAAAGTAAGTTTCAACTCTGTTAGTTGAATGCACAGAACAGAAAGAATTTTCACAGAATGCTACTGTGCAGTTTATATTTGAATATATTCCTTTTTCCACTATTACCCTCTTAGCGCTCCGAATGTCCACTTGCATTTTCTACAGAAAGAGTGTTCAGAACTGCGCAATCAAAAGTATGGTTTAACTCTGTTAGCTTAATGAACATATCAGAAATAAGTTTCACACAATGCTTCTGTGTAGTTTCTATTTGAAGATATTATTTTTCCCAATAGAGGCCTCTTAGCGCTCAGAATGTCCAATTGCAGTTTCTACAGAAAGAGTGTTTCAGAAAGGCTCAATCAAAAGTAAGGTTCAACTCTGTTAGTTGAATGCACAGAACAGAAAGAAGTTTCATACAATGCTTCTGTGTAGTTTATATTTGAACATATTTTTTTTCCACAATTACCCACTTAGCGCTACGAATGTCCAGTTGCATTTTCTACAGACAGAGAGTTTCAAAACTGCTCAATCAAAAGTATGGTTTAACTCTGTTAGCTGAATGCTCAGATCAGAAAGAAGTTTCACAGAATGCTTCTGTGTAGTTTATATTTGAATATATTCCTTTTTCCACTACTATTCTCTTAGCGCTCCAAATGTCCAGTTGCATTTTCTACAGAAAGAGTGTTCAGATCTGCTCAATCAAAAGTATGGTTTAACTCTCTTAGCTGAATGCACAGATCAGAAAGAAGTTTCACAGAATGATTCTGTGTAGTTTATATTTGGAGACATTCCTTTTTCCACTATTACCCTCTTAGCGCTCCGAATCTCCACTTGCATTTTCTACAGAAAGAGTGTTTCAGAACGGCTCAATCAAATCTAAGGTTCAACTCTTTTAGTTGAAAAAACAGAACAGAAAGAAGTTTCACACAATTCTTCTGTGTAGTTTTCATTTGTAGACATTCTTTTTCCCAATATAGGCCTCTTTGCGCTCAGAATGTCCAATTGCAGTTTCTACAGAAAGAGTGTTTCAGAACGGCTCAATAAATAGTAAGGTTCAACTCTGTTAGTTGAATGCACAGAACAGAAAGAAGTTTCATACAATGCTTCTGTGTAGTTTATATTTGAACATATTTTTTTTCCACTATTACACACTTATCGCTATGAATGTCCAGTTGCATTTTCTACAGACAGAGTGTTTCAAAACTGCTCAATCAAAAGTATGGTTTAACTCTGTTAGCTGAATGCTCAGATCAGAAAAAAGTTTCACAGAATGCTTCTGTGTAGTTTATATTGGAATATATTCCTTTTTCCACTACTACTCTCTTAGCGCTCAAAATGTACAGTTGCATTTTCTACAGAAAGAGTGTTCAGATCTGCTCAATCAAAAGTATGGTTTAACGCTGTTAGCTGAATGCACAGATCAGAAAGAAGTTTCACAGAATGATTCTGTGTAGTTTATATTTGGAGACATTCCTTTTTCCACTATTACCCTCTTAGCGCTCCGAATCTCCACTTGCATTTTCTACAGAAAGAGTGTTTCAGAACGGCTCAATCAAAACTAAGGTTCAAGTCTTTTAGTTGAACAAACAGAACAGAAAGAAGTTTCACACAATTCTTCTGTGTAGTTTTTATTTGTAGACATTCTTTTTCCCATTATAGGCCTCTTTGCATTCAGAATGTCCAATTGCAGTTTCTACAGAAAGAGTGTTTCAGAACGGCTCAATCAAAAGTAAGGTTCAACTCTGTTAGTTGAATGCACAGAACAGAAAGAAGTTTCATAAAATGCTTCTGTGTAGTTTATATTTGAACATATTCTTTTTTCCACTATTACCCACTTAGCGCTACGAATGTCCAGTTGCATTTTCTACAGACAGAGTGTTTCAAAACTGCTCAATCAAAAGTATGGTTTAACTCTGTTGGCTGAATGCTCAGATCAGAAAGAAGTTTCACAGAATGCTTCTGTGTAGTTTATATTTGAATATATTCCTTTTTCCACTACTACGCTCTTGGCGCTCCAAATGTCCAGTTGCATTTTCTACAGAAAGTGTGTTCAGATCTGCTCAATCGAAAGTATGGTTTAACTCTGTTAGCTGAATGCACAGATCAGAAAGAAGTTTCACCGAATGATTCTGTGTAGTTTATATTTGAAGACATTCCTTTTTCCACTATTACCCTCTTAGCGCTCCGAATCTCCACTTGCATTTTCTGCAAAAACAGTGTTTCATAACTGCTCAATCAAAAATATGTTTTATCTCTGTTAACTGAATTTACAGATCAGAAATAAGTTTCACAGAATGCATCTGTGTAGTTTTTATTTGAAGATATTCTTTTCCCCAATGTAGGCCTCTTAGCACTTAGCATGTCCAATTGCAGTTTCTACAGAAAGAGTGTTTCAGAACGGCTCAATCAAAAGTAAGGTTCAACTCTGTTAGTTGAATGCACAGAACAGAAAGAATTTTCACAGAATGCTACTGTGCAGTTTATATTTGAATATATTCCTTTTTCCACTATTACCCTCTTAGCGCTCCGAATGTCCACTTGCATTTTCTACAGAAAGTGTGTTCAGAACTGCGCAATCAAAAGTATGGTTTAACTCTGTTAGCTTAATGAACATATCAGAAATAAGTTTCACACAATGCTTCTGTGTAGTTTTTATTTGAAGATATTATTTTTCCCAATAGAGGCCTCTTAGCGCTCAGAATGTCCAATTGCAGTTTCTACAGAAAGAGTGTTTCAGAAAGGCTCAATCAAAAGTAAGGTTCAACTCTGTTAGTTGAATGCACAGAACAGAAAGAAGTTTCATACAATGCTTCTGTGTAGTTTATATTTGAACATATTCTTTTTTCCACTATTACCCACTTAGCGCTACGAATGTCCAGTTGCATTTTCTACAGACAGAGTGTTTCAAAGCTGCTCAATCAAAAGTATGGTTTAACTCTGTTAGCTGAATGCTCAGATCAGAAAGAAGTTTCACAGAATGCTTCTGTGTAGTTTATATTTGAATATATTCCTTTTTCCACTACTACTCTCTTAGCGCTCCAAATGTCCAGTTGCATTTTCTACAGAAAGAGTGTTCAGATCTGCTCAATCAAAAGTATGGTTTAACTCTGTTAGCTGAATGCACAGATCAGAAAGAAGTTTCACAGAATGATTCTGTGTAGTTTATATTTGGAGACATTCCTTTTTCCACTATTACCTTCTTAGCGCTCCGAATCTCCACTTGCATTTTCTACAGAAAGAGTGTTTCAGAACGGCTCAATCAAAACTAAGGTTCAACTCTTTTAGTTAAACAAACAGAACAGAAAGTAGTTTCATACAATTCTTCTGTGTAGTTTTTATTTGTAGACATTCTTTTTCCCAATATAGGCCTCTTAGCGCTCAGAATGTCCAGTTGCAGTTTCTACAGAAAGAGTGTTTCAGAACGGCTCAATCAAAAGTAAGGTTCAACTCTGTTAGTTGAATGCACAGAACAGAAAGAAGTTTCATACAATGCTTCTCTGTAGTTTATATTTGAACATATTCTTTTTTCCACTATTACCCACTTAGCGCTACGAATGTTCAGTTGCATTTTCTACAGACAGAGTGTTTCAAAACTGCTCAATCAAAAGTATGGTTTAACTCTGTTAGTTGAATGCTAAGATCAGAAAGAAGTTTCACAGAATGCTTCTGTGTAGTTTATATTTGAATATATTCCTTTTTCCACTACTACGCTCTTAGCGCTCCAAATGTCCAGTTGCATTTTCTACAGAAAGAGTGTTCAGATCTGCTCAATCAAAAGTATGGTTTAACTCTGTTAGCTGAATGCACAGATCAGAAACAAGTTTCACCGAATGATTCTGTGTAGTTTATATTTGAAGACATTCCTTTTTCCACTATTACCCTCTTAGCGCTCCGAATCTCCACTTGCATTTTCTACAAAAAGAGTGTTTCATAACTGCTCAATCAAAAATATGTTTTATCTCTGTTAACTGAATTTACAGGTCAGAAATAAGTTTCACAGAATGCATCTGTGTAGTTTTTATATGAAGATATTCTTTTCCCCAATGTAGGCCTCTTAGCGCTTAGCATGTCCAATTCCAGTATCTACAGAAAGAGTGTTTCAGAACGGCTCAATCAAAAGTAAGGTTCAACTCTGTTAGTTGAATGCACAGAACAGAAAGAATTTTCACAGAATGCTACTGTGCAGTTTATATTTGAATATATTCCTTTTTCCACTATTACCCTCTTAGCGCTCCGAATCTCCACTTGCATTTTCTACAAAAAGAGTGTTTCATAACTGCTCAATCAAAAATATGTTTTATCTCTGTTAACTGAATTTACAGGTCAGAAATAAGTTTCACAGAATGCATCTGTGTAGTTTTTATTTGAAGATATTCTTTTCCCCAATGTAGGCCTCTTAGCGCTTAGCATGTCCAATTGCAGTTTCTACAGAAAGAGTGTTTCAGAACGGCTCAATCAAAAGTAAGGTTCAACTCTGTTAGTTGAATGCACAGAACAGAAAGTATTTTCACAGAATGCTACTGTGCAGTTTATATTTGAATATATTCCTTTTTCCAATATTACCCTCTTAGCGCTCCGAATGTCCACTTGCATTTTCTACAGAAAGAGTGTTCAGATCTGCTCAATCAAAAGTATGGTTTAACTCTGATAGCTGAATGCACAGATCAGAAAGAAGTTTCACCGAATGATTCTGTGTAGTTTATATTTGAAGACATTCCTTTTTCCACTATTACCCTCTTAGCGCTCCGAATCTCCACTTGCATTTTCTACAAAAAGAGTGTTTCATAACTGCTCAATCAAAAATATGTTTTATCTCTGTTAACTGAATTTACAGATCAGAAATAAGTTTCACAGAATGCATCTGTGTAGTTTTTATTTGAAGATATTCTTTTCCCCAATGTAGGCCTCTTAGCGCTTAGCATGTCCAATTGCAGTTTCTACAGAAAGAGTGTTTCAGAACGGCTCAATCAAAAGTAAGTTTCAACTCTGTTAGTTGAATGCACAGAACAGAAAGAATTTTCACAGAATGCTACTGTGCAGTTTATATTTGAATATATTCCTTTTTCCACTATTACCCTCTTAGCGCTCCGAATGTCCACTTGCATTTTCTACAGAAAGAGTGTTCAGAACTGCGCAATCAAAAGTATGGTTTAACTCTGTTAGCTTAATGAACATATCAGAAATAAGTTTCACACAATGCTTCTGTGTAGTTTCTATTTGAAGATATTATTTTTCCCAATAGAGGCCTCTTAGCGCTCAGAATGTCCAATTGCAGTTTCTACAGAAAGAGTGTTTCAGAAAGGCTCAATCAAAAGTAAGGTTCAACTCTGTTAGTTGAATGCACAGAACAGAAAGAAGTTTCATACAATGCTTCTGTGTAGTTTATATTTGAACATATTTTTTTTCCACAATTACCCACTTAGCGCTACGAATGTCCAGTTGCATTTTCTACAGACAGAGAGTTTCAAAACTGCTCAATCAAAAGTATGTTTTAACTCTGTTAGCTGAATGCTCAGATCAGAAAGAAGTTTCACAGAATGCTTCTGTGTAGTTTATATTTGAATATATTCCTTTTTCCACTACTATTCTCTTAGCGCTCCAAATGTCCAGTTGCATTTTCTACAGAAAGAGTGTTCAGATCTGCTCAATCAAAAGTATGGTTTAACTCTCTTAGCTGAATGCACAGATCAGAAAGAAGTTTCACAGAATGATTCTGTGTAGTTTATATTTGGAGACATTCCTTTTTCCACTATTACCCTCTTAGCGCTCCGAATCTCCACTTGCATTTTCTACAGAAAGAGTGTTTCAGAACGGCTCAATCAAAACTAAGGTTCAACTCTTTTAGTTGAACAAACAGAACAGAAAGAAGTTTCACACAATCCTTCTGTGTAGTTTTTATTTGTAGACATTCTTTTTCCCAATATAGGCCTCTTTGCGCGCAGAATGTCCAATTGCAGTTTCTACAGAAAGAGTGTTTCAGAACGGCTCAATAAAAAGTAAGGTTCAACTCTGTTAGTTGAATGCACAGAACAGAAAGAAGTTTCATACAATGCTTCTGTGTAGTTTATATTTGAACATATTCTTTTTTCCACTATTACCCACTTAGCGCTACGAATGTCCAGTTGCATTTTCTACAGACAGAGTGTTTCAAAACTGCTCAATCAAAAGTATGGTTTAACTCTGTTAGCTGAATGCTCAGATCAGAAAAAAGTTTCACAGAATGCTTCTGTGTAGCTTATATTTGAATATATTCCTTTTTCCACTACTACTCTCTTAGCGCTCCAAATGTCCAGTTGCATTTTCTACAGAAAGAGTGTTCAGATCTGCTCAATCAAAAGTATGGTTTAACTCTGTTAGCTGAATGCACAGATCAGAAAGAAGTTTCACAGAATGATTCTGTGTAGTTTATATTTGGAGACATTCCTTTTTCCACTATTACCCTCTTAGTGCTCCGAATCTCCACTTGCATTTTCTACAGAAAGAGTGTTTCAGAACGGCTCAATCAAAACTAAGGTTCAACTCTTTTAGTTGAACAAACAGAACAGAAAGAAGTTTCACACAATTCTTCTGTGTAGTTTTTATTTGTATACATTCTTTTTCCCAATATAGGCCTCTTTGCGCTCAGAATGTCCAATTGCAGTTTCTACAGAAAGAGTGTTTCAGAACGGCTCAATCAAAAGTAAGGTTCAACTCTGTTAGTTGAATGCACAGAACAGAAAGAAGTTTCATACAATGCTTCTGTGTAGTTTATATTTGAACATATTCTTTTTTCCACTATTACCCACTTAGCGCTACGAATGTCCAGTTGCATTTTCTACAGACAGAGTGTTTCAAAACTGCTCAATCAAAAGTATGGTTTAACTCTGTTAGCTGAATGCTCAGATCAGAAAGAAGTTTCACAGAATGCTTCTGTGTAGTTTATATTTGAATATATTCCTTTTTCCACTACTATTCTCTTAGCGCTCCAAATGTCCAGTTGCATTTTCTACAGAAAGAGTGTTCAGATCTGCTCAATCAAACGTATGGTTTAACTCTCTTAGCTGAATGCACAGATCAGAAAAAAGTTTCACAGAATGATTCTGTGTAGTTTATATTTGGAGACATTCCTTTTTCCACTATTACCCTCTTAGCGCTCCGAATCTCCACTTGCATTTTCTACAGAAAGAGTGTTTCAGAACGGCTCAATCAAAACTAAGGTTCAACTCTTTTAGTTGAAAAAACAGAACAGAAAGAAGTTTCACACAATTCTTCTGTGTAGTTTTCATTTGTAGACATTCTTTTTCCCAATATAGGCCTCTTTGCACTCAGAATGTCCAATTGCAGTTTCTACAGAAAGAGTGTTTCAGAACGGCTCAATAAAAAGTAAGGTTCAACTCTGTTAGTTGAATGCACAGAACAGAAAGAAGTTTCATACAATGCTTCTGTGTAGTTTATATTTGAACATATTTTTTTCCACTATTACCCACTTATCGCTATGAATGTCCAGTTGCATTTTCTACAGACAGACTGTTTCAAAACTGCTCAATCAAAAGTATGGTTTAACTCTGTTAGCTGAATGCTCAGATCAGAAAAAAGTTTCACAGAATGCTTCTGTGTAGTTTATATTGGAATATATTCCTTTTTCCACTACTACTCTCTTAGCGCTCAAAATGTCCAGTTGCATTTTCTACAGAAAGAGTGTTCAGATCTGCTAAATCAAAAGTATGGTTTAACCCTGTTAGCTGAATGCACAGATCAGAAAGAAGTTTCACAGAATGATTCTGTGTAGTTTATATTTGGAGACATTCCTTTTTCCACTATTACCCTCTTAGCGCTCCGAATCTCCACTTGCATTTTCTACAGAAAGAGTGTTTCAGAACGGCTCAATCAAAACTAAGGTTCAACTCTTTTAGTTGAACAAACAGAACAGAAAGAAGTTTCACACAATTCTTCTGTGTAGTTTTTATTTGTAGACATTCTTTTTCCCATTATAGGCCTCTTTGCATTCAGAATGTCCAATTGCAGTTTCTACAGAAAGAGTGTTTCAGAACGGCTCAATCAAAAGTAAGGTTCAACTCTGTTAGTTGAATGCACAGAACAGAAAGAAGTTTCATAAAATGCTTCTGTGTAGTTTATATTTGAACATATTCTTTTTTCCACTATTACCCACTTAGCGCTACGAATGTCCAGTTGCATTTTCTACAGACAGAGTGTTTCAAAACTGCTCAATCAAAAGTATGGTTTAACTCTGTTAGCTGAATGCTCAGATCAGAAAGAAGTTTCACAGAATGCTTCTGTGTAGTTTATATTTGAATATATTCCTTTTTCCACTACTACGCTCTTAGCGCTCCAAATGTCCAGTTGCATTTTCTACAGAAAGTGTGTTCAGATCTGCTCAATCGAAAGTATGGTTTAACTCTGTTAGCTGAATGCACAGATCAGAAAGAAGTTTCACCGAATGATTCTGTGTAGTTTATATTTGAAGACATTCCTTTTTCCACTATTACCCTCTTAGCGCTCCGAATCTCCACTTGCATTTTCTGCAAAAACAGTGTTTCATAACTGCTCAATCAAAAATATGTTTTATCTCTGTTAACTGAATTTACAGATCAGAAATAAGTTTCACAGAATGCATCTGTGTAGTTTTTATTTGAAGATATTCTTTTCCCCAATGTAGGCCTCTTAGCGCTTAGCATGTCCAATTGCAGTTTCTACAGAAAGAGTGTTTCAGAAAGGCTCAATCAAAAGTAAGGTTCAACTCTGTTAGTTGAATGCACAGAACAGAAAGAAGTTTCATACAATGCTTCTGTGTAGTTTATATTTGAACATATTTTTTTTCCACAATTACCCACTTAGCGCTACGAATGTCCAGTTGCATTTTCTACAGACAGAGAGTTTCAAAACTGCTCAATCAAAAGTATGTTTTAACTCTGTTAGGTGAATGCTCAGATCAGAAAGAAGTTTCACAGAATGCTTCTGTGTAGTTTATATTTGAATATATTCCTTTTTCCACTACTATTCTCTTAGCGCTCCAAATGTCCAGTTGCATTTTCTACAGAAAGAGTGTTCAGATCTGCTCAATCAAAAGTATGGTTTAACTCTCTTAGCTGAATGCACAGATCAGAAAGAAGTTTCACAGAATGATTCTGTGTAGTTTATATTTGGAGACATTCCTTTTTCCACTATTACCCTCTTAGCGCTCCGAATCTCCACTTGCATTTTCTACAGAAAGAGTGTTTCAGAACGGCTCAATCAAAACTAAGGTTCAACTCTTTTAGTTGAACAAACAGAACAGAAAGAAGTTTCACACAATCCTTCTGTGTAGTTTTTATTTGTAGACATTCTTTTTCCCAATATAGGCCTCTTTGCGCTCAGAATGTCCAATTGCAGTTTCTACAGAAAGAGTGTTTCAGAACGGCTCAATAAAAAGTAAGGTTCAACTCTGTTAGTTGAATGCACAGAACAGAAAGAAGTTTCATACAATGCTTCTGTGTAGTTTATATTTGAACATATTCTTTTTTCCACTATTACCCACTTAGCGCTACGAATGTCCAGTTGCATTTTCTACAGACAGAGTGTTTCAAAGCTGCTCAATCAAAAGTATGGTTTAACTCTGTTAGCTGAATGCTCAGATCAGAAAGAAGTTTCACAGAATGCTTCTGTGTAGTTTATATTTGAATATATTCCTTTTTCCACTACTACTCTCTTAGCGCTCCAAATGTCCAGTTGCATTTTCTACAGAAAGAGTGTTCAGATCTGCTCAATCAAAAGTATGGTTTAACTCTGTTAGCTGAATGCACAGATCAGAAAGAAGTTTCACAGAATGATTCTGTGTAGTTTATATTTGGAGACATTCCTTTTTCCACTATTACCCTCTTAGTGCTCCGAATCTCCACTTGCATTTTCTACAGAAAGAGTGTTTCAGAACGGCTCAATCAAAACTAAGGTTCAACTCTTTTAGTTGAACAAACAGAACAGAAAGAAGTTTCACACAATTCTTCTGTGTAGTTTTTATTTGTAGACATTCTTTTTCCCAATATAGGCCTCTTTGCGCTCAGAATGTCCAATTGCAGTTTCTACAGAAAGAGTGTTTCAGAACGGCTCAATCAAAAGTAAGGTTCAACTCTGTTAGTTGAATGCACAGAACAGAAAGAAGTTTCATACAATGCTTCTGTGTAGTTTATATTTGAACATATTCATTTTTCCACTATTACCCACTTAGCGCTACGAATGTCCAGTTGCATTTTCTTCAGACAGAGTGTTTCAAAACTGCTCAATCAAAAGTATGGTTTAACTCTGTTAGCTGAATGCTCAGATCAGAAAGAAGTTTCACAGAATGCTTCTGTGTAGTTTATATTTGAATATATTCCTTTTTCCACTACTATTCTCTTAGCGCTCCAAATGTCCAGTTGCATTTTCTACAGAAAGAGTGTTCAGATCTGCTCAATCAAACGTATGGTTTAACTCTCTTAGCTGAATGCACAGATCAGAAAAAAGTTTCACAGAATGATTCTGTGTAGTTTATATTTGGAGACATTCCTTTTTCCACTATTACCTTCTTAGCGCTCCGAATCTCCACTTGCATTTTCTACAGAAAGAGTGTTTCAGAACGGCTCAATCAAAACTAAGGTTCAACTCTTTTAGTTAAACAAACAGAACAGAAAGTAGTTTCATACAATTCTTCTGTGTAGTTTTTATTTGTAGACATTCTTTTTCCCAATATAGGCCTCTTAGCGCTCAGAATGTCCAGTTGCAGTTTCTACAGAAAGAGTGTTTCAGAACGGCTCAATCAAAAGTAAGGTTCAACTCTGTTAGTTGAATGCACAGAACAGAAAGAAGTTTCATACAATGCTTCTCTGTAGTTTATATTTGAACATATTCTTTTTTCCACTATTACCCACTTAGCGCTACGAATGTCCAGTTGCATTTTCTACAGACAGAGTGTTTCAAAACTGCTCAATCAAAAGTATGGTTTAACTCTGTTAGTTGAATGCTAAGATCAGAAAGAAGTTTCACAGAATGCTTCTGTGTAGTTTATATTTGAATATATTCCTTTTTCCACTACTACGCTCTTAGCGCTCCAAATGTCCAGTTGCATTTTCTACAGAAAGAGTGTTCAGATCTGCTCAATCAAAAGTATGGTTTAACTCTGTTAGCTGAATGCACAGATCAGAAACAAGTTTCACCGAATGATTCTGTGTAGTTTATATTTGAAGACATTCCTTTTTCCACTATTACCCTCTTAGCGCTCCGAATCTCCACTTGCATTTTCTACAAAAAGAGTGTTTCATAACTGCTCAATCAAAAATATGTTTTATCTCTGTTAACTGAATTTACAGGTCAGAAATAAGTTTCACAGAATGCATCTGTGTAGTTTTTATTTGAAGATATTCTTTTCCCCAATGTAGGCCTCTTAGCGCTTAGCATGTCCAATTGCAGTATCTACAGAAAGAGTGTTTCAGAACGGCTCAATCAAAAGTAAGGTTCAACTCTGTTAGTTGAATGCACAGAACAGAAAGAATTTTCACAGAATGCTACTGTGCAGTTTATATTTGAATATATTCCTTTTTCCACTATTACCCTCTTAGCGCTCCGAATCTCCACTTGCATTTTCTACAAAAAGAGTGTTTCATAACTGCTCAATCAAAAATATGTTTTATCTCTGTTAACTGAATTTACAGGTCACAAATAAGTTTCACAGAATGCATCTGTGTAGTTTTTATTTGAAGATATTCTTTTCCCCAATGTAGGCCTCTTAGCGCTTAGCATGTCCAATTGCAGTTTCTACAGAAAGAGTGTTTCAGAACGGCTCAATCAAAAGTAAGGTTCAACTCTGTTAGTTGAATGCACAGAACAGAAAGTATTTTCACAGAATGCTACTGTGCAGTTTATATTTGAATATATTCCTTTTTCCAATATTACCCTCTTAGCGCTCCGAATGTCCACTTGCATTTTCTACAGAAAGAGTGTTCAGATCTGCTCAATCAAAAGTATGGTTTAACTCTGATAGCTGAATGCACAGATCAGAAAGAAGTTTCACCGAATGATTCTGTGTAGTTTATATTTGAAGACATTCCTTTTTCCACTATTACCCTCTTAGCGCTCCGAATCTCCACTTGCATTTTCTACAAAAAGAGTGTTTCATAACTGCTCAATCAAAAATATGTTTTATCTCTGTTAACTGAATTTACAGATCAGAAATAAGTTTCACAGAATGCATCTGTGTAGTTTTTATTTGAAGATATTCTTTTCCCCAATGTAGGCCTCTTAGCGCTTAGCATGTCCAATTGCAGTTTCTACAGAAAGAGTGTTTCAGAACGGCTCAATCAAAAGTAAGTTTCAACTCTGTTAGTTGAATGCACAGAACAGAAAGAATTTTCACAGAATGCTACTGTGCAGTTTATATTTGAATATATTCCTTTTTCCACTATTACCCTCTTAGCGCTCCGAATGTCCACTTGCATTTTCTACAGAAAGAGTGTTCAGAACTGCGCAATCAAAAGTATGGTTTAACTCTGTTAGCTTAATGAACATATCAGAAATAAGTTTCACACAATGCTTCTGTGTAGTTTCTATTTGAAGATATTATTTTTCCCAATAGAGGCCTCTTAGCGCTCAGAATGTCCAATTGCAGTTTCTACAGAAAGAGTGTTTCAGAAAGGCTCAATCAAAAGTAAGGTTCAACTCTGTTAGTTGAATGCACAGAACAGAAAGAAGTTTCATACAATGCTTCTGTGTAGTTTATATTTGAACATATTTTTTTTCCACAATTACCCACTTAGCGCTACGAATGTCCAGTTGCATTTTCTACAGACAGAGAGTTTCAAAACTGCTCAATCAAAAGTATGTTTTAACTCTGTTAGCTGAATGCTCAGATCAGAAAGAAGTTTCACAGAATGCTTCTGTGTAGTTTATATTTGAATATATTCCTTTTTCCACTACTATTCTCTTAGCGCTCCAAATGTCCAGTTGCATTTTCTACAGAAAGAGTGTTCAGATCTGCTCAATCAAAAGTATGGTTTAACTCTCTTAGCTGAATGCACAGATCAGAAAGAAGTTTCACAGAATGATTCTGTGTAGTTTATATTTGGAGACATTCCTTTTTCCACTATTACCCTCTTAGCGCTCCGAATCTCCACTTGCATTTTCTACAGAAAGAGTGTTTCAGAACGGCTCAATCAAAACTAAGGTTCAACTCTTTTAGTTGAACAAACAGAACAGAAAGAAGTTTCACACAATCCTTCTGTGTAGTTTTTATTTGTAGACATTCTTTTTCCCAATATAGGCCTCTTTGCGCGCAGAATGTCCAATTGCAGTTTCTACAGAAAGAGTGTTTCAGAACGGCTCAATAAAAAGTAAGGTTCAACTCTGTTAGTTGAATGCACAGAACAGAAAGAAGTTTCATACAATGCTTCTGTGTAGTTTATATTTGAACATATTCTTTTTTCCACTATTACCCACTTAGCGCTACGAATGTCCAGTTGCATTTTCTACAGACAGAGTGTTTCAAAACTGCTCAATCAAAAGTATGGTTTAACTCTGTTAGCTGAATGCTCAGATCAGAAAAAAGTTTCACAGAATGCTTCTGTGTAGCTTATATTTGAATATATTCCTTTTTCCACTACTACTCTCTTAGCGCTCCAAATGTCCAGTTGCATTTTCTACAGAAAGAGTGTTCAGATCTGCTCAATCAAAAGTATGGTTTAACTCTGTTAGCTGAATGCACAGATCAGAAAGAAGTTTCACAGAATGATTCTGTGTAGTTTATATTTGGAGACATTCCTTTTTCCACTATTACCCTCTTAGTGCTCCGAATCTCCACTTGCATTTTCTACAGAAAGAGTGTTTCAGAACGGCTCAATCAAAACTAAGGTTCAACTCTTTTAGTTGAACAAACAGAACAGAAAGAAGTTTCACACAATTCTTCTGTGTAGTTTTTATTTGTATACATTCTTTTTCCCAATATAGGCCTCTTTGCGCTCAGAATGTCCAATTGCAGTTTCTACAGAAAGAGTGTTTCAGAACGGCTCAATCAAAAGTAAGGTTCAACTCTGTTAGTTGAATGCACAGAACAGAAAGAAGTTTCATACAATGCTTCTGTGTAGTTTATATTTGAACATATTCTTTTTTCCACTATTACCCACTTAGCGCTACGAATGTCCAGTTGCATTTTCTACAGACAGAGTGTTTCAAAACTGCTCAATCAAAAGTATGGTTTAACTCTGTTAGCTGAATGCTCAGATCAGAAAGAAGTTTCACAGAATGCTTCTGTGTAGTTTATATTTGAATATATTCCTTTTTCCACTACTATTCTCTTAGCGCTCCAAATGTCCAGTTGCATTTTCTACAGAAAGAGTGTTCAGATCTGCTCAATCAAACGTATGGTTTAACTCTCTTAGCTGAATGCACAGATCAGAAAAAAGTTTCACAGAATGATTCTGTGTAGTTTATATTTGGAGACATTCCTTTTTCCACTATTACCCTCTTAGCGCTCCGAATCTCCACTTGCATTTTCTACAGAAAGAGTGTTTCAGAACGGCTCAATCAAAACTAAGGTTCAACTCTTTTAGTTGAAAAAACAGAACAGAAAGAAGTTTCACACAATTCTTCTGTGTAGTTTTCATTTGTAGACATTCTTTTTCCCAATATAGGCCTCTTTGCGCTCAGAATGTCCAATTGCAGTTTCTACAGAAAGAGTGTTTCAGAACGGCTCAATAAAAAGTAAGGTTCAACTCTGTTAGTTGAATGCACAGAACAGAAAGAAGTTTCATACAATGCTTCTGTGTAGTTTATATTTGAACATATTTTTTTCCACTATTACCCACTTATCGCTATGAATGTCCAGTTGCATTTTCTACAGACAGACTGTTTCAAAACTGCTCAATCAAAAGTATGGTTTAACTCTGTTAGCTGAATGCTCAGATCAGAAAAAAGTTTCACAGAATGCTTCTGTGTAGTTTATATTGGAATATATTCCTTTTTCCACTACTACTCTCTTAGCGCTCAAAATGTCCAGTTGCATTTTCTACAGAAAGAGTGTTCAGATCTGCTAAATCAAAAGTATGGTTTAACCCTGTTAGCTGAATGCACAGATCAGAAAGAAGTTTCACAGAATGATTCTGTGTAGTTTATATTTGGAGACATTCCTTTTTCCACTATTACCCTCTTAGCGCTCCGAATCTCCACTTGCATTTTCTACAGAAAGAGTGTTTCAGAACGGCTCAATCAAAACTAAGGTTCAACTCTTTTAGTTGAACAAACAGAACAGAAAGAAGTTTCACACAATTCTTCTGTGTAGTTTTTATTTGTAGACATTCTTTTTCCCATTATAGGCCTCTTTGCATTCAGAATGTCCAATTGCAGTTTCTACAGAAAGAGTGTTTCAGAACGGCTCAATCAAAAGTAAGGTTCAACTCTGTTAGTTGAATGCACAGAACAGAAAGAAGTTTCATAAAATGCTTCTGTGTAGTTTATATTTGAACATATTCTTTTTTCCACTATTACCCACTTAGCGCTACGAATGTCCAGTTGCATTTTCTACAGACAGAGTGTTTCAAAACTGCTCAATCAAAAGTATGGTTTAACTCTGTTAGCTGAATGCTCAGATCAGAAAGAAGTTTCACAGAATGCTTCTGTGTAGTTTATATTTGAATATATTCCTTTTTCCACTACTACGCTCTTAGCGCTCCAAATGTCCAGTTGCATTTTCTACAGAAAGTGTGTTCAGATCTGCTCAATCGAAAGTATGGTTTAACTCTGTTAGCTGAATGCACAGATCAGAAAGAAGTTTCACCGAATGATTCTGTGTAGTTTATATTTGAAGACATTCCTTTTTCCACTATTACCCTCTTAGCGCTCCGAATCTCCACTTGCATTTTCTGCAAAAACAGTGTTTCATAACTGCTCAATCAAAAATATGTTTTATCTCTGTTAACTGAATTTACAGATCAGAAATAAGTTTCACAGAATGCATCTGTGTAGTTTTTATTTGAAGATATTCTTTTCCCCAATGTAGGCCTCTTAGCGCTTAGCATGTCCAATTGCAGTTTCTACAGAAAGAGTGTTTCAGAAAGGCTCAATCAAAAGTAAGGTTCAACTCTGTTAGTTGAATGCACAGAACAGAAAGAAGTTTCATACAATGCTTCTGTGTAGTTTATATTTGAACATATTTTTTTTCCACAATTACCCACTTAGCGCTACGAATGTCCAGTTGCATTTTCTACAGACAGAGAGTTTCAAAACTGCTCAATCAAAAGTATGTTTTAACTCTGTTAGGTGAATGCTCAGATCAGAAAGAAGTTTCACAGAATGCTTCTGTGTAGTTTATATTTGAATATATTCCTTTTTCCACTACTATTCTCTTAGCGCTCCAAATGTCCAGTTGCATTTTCTACAGAAAGAGTGTTCAGATCTGCTCAATCAAAAGTATGGTTTAACTCTCTTAGCTGAATGCACAGATCAGAAAGAAGTTTCACAGAATGATTCTGTGTAGTTTATATTTGGAGACATTCCTTTTTCCACTATTACCCTCTTAGCGCTCCGAATCTCCACTTGCATTTTCTACAGAAAGAGTGTTTCAGAACGGCTCAATCAAAACTAAGGTTCAACTCTTTTAGTTGAACAAACAGAACAGAAAGAAGTTTCACACAATCCTTCTGTGTAGTTTTTATTTGTAGACATTCTTTTTCCCAATATAGGCCTCTTTGCGCTCAGAATGTCCAATTGCAGTTTCTACAGAAAGAGTGTTTCAGAACGGCTCAATAAAAAGTAAGGTTCAACTCTGTTAGTTGAATGCACAGAACAGAAAGAAGTTTCATACAATGCTTCTGTGTAGTTTATATTTGAACATATTCTTTTTTCCACTATTACCCACTTAGCGCTACGAATGTCCAGTTGCATTTTCTACAGACAGAGTGTTTCAAAGCTGCTCAATCAAAAGTATGGTTTAACTCTGTTAGCTGAATGCTCAGATCAGAAAGAAGTTTCACAGAATGCTTCTGTGTAGTTTATATTTGAATATATTCCTTTTTCCACTACTACTCTCTTAGCGCTCCAAATGTCCAGTTGCATTTTCTACAGAAAGAGTGTTCAGATCTGCTCAATCAAAAGTATGGTTTAACTCTGTTAGCTGAATGCACAGATCAGAAAGAAGTTTCACAGAATGATTCTGTGTAGTTTATATTTGGAGACATTCCTTTTTCCACTATTACCCTCTTAGTGCTCCGAATCTCCACTTGCATTTTCTACAGAAAGAGTGTTTCAGAACGGCTCAATCAAAACTAAGGTTCAACTCTTTTAGTTGAACAAACAGAACAGAAAGAAGTTTCACACAATTCTTCTGTGTAGTTTTTATTTGTAGACATTCTTTTTCCCAATATAGGCCTCTTTGCGCTCAGAATGTCCAATTGCAGTTTCTACAGAAAGAGTGTTTCAGAACGGCTCAATCAAAAGTAAGGTTCAACTCTGTTAGTTGAATGCACAGAACAGAAAGAAGTTTCATACAATGCTTCTGTGTAGTTTATATTTGAACATATTCATTTTTCCACTATTACCCACTTAGCGCTACGAATGTCCAGTTGCATTTTCTTCAGACAGAGTGTTTCAAAACTGCTCAATCAAAAGTATGGTTTAACTCTGTTAGCTGAATGCTCAGATCAGAAAGAAGTTTCACAGAATGCTTCTGTGTAGTTTATATTTGAATATATTCCTTTTTCCACTACTATTCTCTTAGCGATCCAAATGTCCAGTTGCATTTTCTACAGAAAGAGTGTTCAGATCTGCTCAATCAAACGTATGGTTTAACTCTCTTAGCTGAATGCACAGATCAGAAAAAAGTTTCACAGAATGATTCTGTGTAGTTTATATTTGGAGACATTCCTTTTTCCACTATTACCCTCTTAGCGCTCCGAATCTCCACTTGCATTTTCTACAGAAAGAGTGTTTCAGAACGGCTCAATCAAAACTAAGGTTCAACTCTTTTAGTTGAAAAAACAGAACAGAAAGAAGTTTCACACAATTCTTCTGTGTAGTTTTCATTTGTAGACATTCTTTTTCCCAATATAGGCCTCTTTGCGCTCAGAATGTCCAATTGCAGTTTCTACAGAAAGAGTGTTTCAGAACGGCTCAATAAAAAGTAAGGTTCAACTCTGTTAGTTGAATGCACAGAACAGAAAGAAGTTTCATACAATGCTTCTGTGTAGTTTATATTTGAACATATTTTTTTTCCACTATTACCCACTTATCGCTATGAATGTCCAGTTGCATTTTCTACAGACAGAGTGTTTCAAAACTGCTCAATCAAAAGTATGGTTTAACTCTGTTAGCTGAATGCTCAGATCAGAAAAAAGTTTCACAGAATGCTTCTGTGTAGTTTATATTGGAATATATTCCTTTTTCCACTACTACTCTCTTAGCGCTCAAAATGTCCAGTTGCATTTTCTACAGAAAGAGTGTTCAGATCTGCTAAATCAAAAGTATGGTTTAACCCTGTTAGCTGAATGCACAGATCAGAAAGAAGTTTCACAGAATGATTCTGTGTAGTTTATATTTGGAGACATTCCTTTTTCCACTATTACCCTCTTAGCGCTCCGAATCTCCACTTGCATTTTCTGCAAAAACAGTGTTTCATAACTGCTCAATCAAAAATATGTTTTATCTCTGTTAACTGAATTTACAGATCAGAAATAAGTTTCACAGAATGCATCTGTGTAGTTTTTATTTGAAGATATTCTTTTCCCCAATGTAGGCCTCTTAGCGCTTAGCATGTCCAATTGCAGTTTCTACAGAAAGAGTGTTTCAGAACGGCTCAATCAAAAGTAAGGTTCAACTCTGTTAGTTGAATGCACAGAACAGAAAGAATTTTCACAGAATGCTACTGTGCAGTTTATATTTGAATATATTCCTTTTTCCACTATTACCCTCTTAGCGCTCCGAATGTCCACTTGCATTTTCTACAGAAAGAGTGTTCAGAACTGCGCAATCAAAAGTATGGTTTAACTCTGTTAGCTTAATGAACATATCAGAAATAAGTTTCACACAATGCTTCTGTGTAGTTTTTATTTGAAGATATTATTTTTCCCAATAGAGGCCTCTTAGCGCTCAGAATGTCCAATTGCAGTTTCTACAGAAAGAGTGTTTCAGAAAGGCTCAATCAAAAGTAAGGTTCAACTCTGTTAGTTGAATGCACAGAACAGAAAGAAGTTTCATACAATGCTTCTGTGTAGTTTATATTTGAACATATTCTTTTTTCCACTATTACCCACTTAGCGCTACGAATGTCCAGTTGCATTTTCTACAGACAGAGTGTTTCAAAGCTGCTCAATCAAAAGTATGGTTTAACTCTGTTAGCTGAATGCTCAGATCAGAAAGAAGTTTCACAGAATGCTTCTGTGTAGTTTATATTTGAATATATTCCTTTTTCCACTACTACTCTCTTAGCGCTCCAAATGTCCAGTTGCATTTTCTACAGAAAGAGTGTTCAGATCTGCTCAATCAAAAGTATGGTTTAACTCTGTTAGCTGAATGCACAGATCAGAAAGAAGTTTCACAGAATGATTCTGTGTAGTTTATATTTGGAGACATTCCTTTTTCCACTATTACCCTCTTAGTGCTACGAATCTCCACTTGCATTTTCTACAGAAAGAGTGTTTCAGAACGGCTCAATCAAAACTAAGGTTCAACTCTTTTAGTTGAACAAACAGAACAGAAAGAAGTTTCACACAATTCTTCTGTGTAGTTTTTATTTGTAGACATTCTTTTTCCCAATATAGGCCTCTTTGCGCTCAGAATGTCCAATTGCAGTTTCTACAGAAAGAGTGTTTCAGAACGGCTCAATCAAAAGTAAGGTTCAACTCTGTTAGTTGAATGCACAGAACAGAAAGAAGTTTCATACAATGCTTCTGTGTAGTTTATATTTGAACATATTCATTTTTCCACTATTACCCACTTAGCGCTACGAATGTCCAGTTGCATTTTCTTCAGACAGAGTGTTTCAAAACTGCTCAATCAAAAGTATGGTTTAACTCTGTTAGCTGAATGCTCAGATCAGAAAGAAGTTTCACAGAATGCTTCTGTGTAGTTTATATTTGAATATATTCCTTTTTCCACTACTATTCTCTTAGCGCTCCAAATGTCCAGTTGCATTTTCTACAGAAAGAGTGTTCAGATCTGCTCAATCAAACGTATGGTTTAACTCTCTTAGCTGAATGCACAGATCAGAAAAAAGTTTCACAGAATGATTCTGTGTAGTTTATATTTGGAGACATTCCTTTTTCCACTATTACCCTCTTAGCGCTCCGAATCTCCACTTGCATTTTCTACAGAAAGTGTGTTTCAGAACGGCTCAATCAAAACTAAGGTTCAACTCTTTTAGTTGAAAAAACAGAACAGAAAGAAGTTTCACACAATTCTTCTGTGTAGTTTTCATTTGTAGACATTCTTTTTCCCAATATAGGCCTCTTTGCGCTCAGAATGTCCAATTGCAGTTTCTACAGAAAGAGTGTTTCAGAACGGCTCAATAAAAAGTAAGGTTCAACTCTGTTAGTTGAATGCACAGAACAGAAAGAAGTTTCATACAATGCTTCTGTGTAGTTTATATTTGAACATATTTTTTTTCCACTATTACCCACTTATCGCTATGAATGTCCAGTTGCATTTTCTACAGACAGAGTGTTTCAAAACTGCTCAATCAAAAGTATGGTTTAACTCTGTTAGCTGAGTGCTCAGATCAGAAAAAAGTTTCACAGAATGCTTCTGTGTAGTTTATATTGGAATATATTCCTTTTTCCACTACTACTCTCTTAGCGCTCAAAATGTCCAGTTGCATTTTCTACAGAAAGAGTGTTCAGATCTGCTCAATCAAAAGTATGGTTTAACCCTGTTAGCTGAATGCACAGATCAGAAAGAAGTTTCACAGAATGATTCTGTGTAGTTTATATTTGGAGACATTCCTTTTTCCACTATTACCCTCTTAGCGCTCCGAATCTCCTCTTGCATTTTCTACAGAAAGAGTGTTTCAGAACGGCTCAATCAAAACTAAGGTTCAACTCTTTTAGTTGAACAAACAGAACAGAAAGAGGTTTCACACAATTCTTCTGTGTAGTTTTTATTTGTAGACATTCTTTTTCCCATTATAGGCCTCTTTGCATTCAGAATGTCCAATTGCAGTTTCTACAGAAAGAGTGTTTCAGAACGGCTCAATCAAAAGTAAGGTTCAACTCTGTTAGTTGAATGCACAGAACAGAAAGAATTTTCACAGAATGCTACTGTGCAGTTTATATTTGAATATATTCCTTTTTCCACTATTACCCTCTTAGCGCTCCGAATGTCCACTTGCATTTTCTACAGAAAGAGTGTTCAGAACTGCGCAATCAAAAGTATGGTTTAACTCTGTTAGCTTAATGAACATATCAGAAATAAGTTTCACACAATGCTTCTGTGTAGTTTTTATTTGAAGATATTATTTTTCCCAATAGAGGCCTCTTAGCGCTCAGAATGTCCAATTGCAGTTTCTACAGAAAGAGTGTTTCAGAAAGGCTCAATCAAAAGTAAGGTTCAACTCTGTTAGTTGAATGCACAGAACAGAAAGAAGTTTCATACAATGCTTCTGTGTAGTTTATATTTGAACATATTCTTTTTTCCACTATTACCCACTTAGCGCTACGAATGTCCAGTTGCATTTTCTGCAGACAGAGTGTTTCAAAGCTGCTCAATCAAAAGTATGGTTTAACTCTGTTAGCTGAATGCTCAGATCAGAAAGAAGTTTCACAGAATGCTTCTGTGTAGTTTATATTTGAATATATTCCTTTTTCCACTACTACTCTCTTAGCGCTCCAAATGTCCAGTTGCATTTTCTACAGAAAGAGTGTTCAGATCTGCTCAATCAAAAGTATGGTTTAACTCTGTTAGCTGAATGCACAGATCAGAAAGAAGTTTCACAGAATGATTCTGTGTAGTTTATATTTGGAGACATTCCTTTTTCCACTATTACCTTCTTAGCGCTCCGAATCTCCACTTGCATTTTCTACAGAAAGAGTGTTTCAGAACGGCTCAATCAAAACTAAGGTTCAACTCTTTTAGTTAAACAAACAGAACAGAAAGTAGTTTCATACAATTCTTCTGTGTAGTTTTTATTTGTAGACATTCTTTTTCCCAATATAGGCCTCTTAGCGCTCAGAATGTCCAATTGCAGTTTCTACAGAAAGAGTGTTTCAGAACGGCTCAATCAAAAGTAAGGTTCAACTCTGTTAGTTGAATGCACAGAACAGAAAGAAGTTTCATACAATGCTTCTGTGTAGTTTATATTTGAACATATTCTTTTTTCCACTATTACCCACTTAGCGCTACGAATGTCCAGTTGCATTTTCTACAGACAGAGTGTTTCAAAACTGCTCAATCAAAAGTATGGTTTAACTCTGTTAGCTGAATGCTAAGATCAGAAAGAAGTTTCACAGAATGCTTCTGTGTAGTTTATATTTGAATATATTCCTTTTTCCACTACTACGCTCTTAGCGCTCCAAATGTCCAGTTGCATTTTCTACAGAAAGAGTGTTCAGATCTGCTCAATCAAAAGTATGGTTTAACTCTGTTAGCTGAATGCACAGATCAGAAACAAGTTTCACCGAATGATTCTGTGTAGTTTATATTTGAAGACATTCCTTTTTCCACTATTACCCACTTAGCGCTCCGAATCTCCACTTGCATTTTCTACAAAAAGAGTGTTTCATAACTGCTCAATGAAAAATATGTTTTATCTCTGTTAACTGAATTTACAGGTCAGAAATAAGTTTCACAGAATGCATCTGTGTAGTTTTTATTTGAAGATATTCTTTTCCCCAATGTAGGCCTCTTAGCGCTTAGCATGTCCAATTGCAGTATCTACAGAAAGAGTGTTTCAGAACGGCTCAATCAAAAGTAAGGTTCAACTCTGTTAGTTGAATGCACAGAACAGAAAGAATTTTCACAGAATGCTACTGTGCAGTTTATATTTGAATATATTCCTTTTTCCACTATTACCCTATTAGCGCTCCGAATCTCCACTTGCATTTTCTACAAAAAGAGTGTTTCATAACTGCTCAATCAAAAATATGTTTTATCTCTGTTAACTGAATTTACAGGTCAGAAATAAGTTTCACAGAATGCATCTGTGTAGTTTTTATTTGAAGATATTCTTTTCCCCAATGTAGGCCTCTTAGCGCTTAGCATGTCCAATTGCAGTTTCTACAGAAAGAGTGTTTCAGAACGGCTCAATCAAAAGTAAGGTTCAACTCTGTTAGTTGAATGCACAGAACAGAAAGGATTTTCACAGAATGCTACTGTGCAGTTTATATTTGAATATATTCCTTTTTCCAATATTACCCTCTTAGCGCTCCGAATGTCCACTTGCATTTTCTACAGAAAGAGTGTTCACATCTGCTCAATCAAAAGTATGGTTTAACTCTGTTAGCTGAATGCACAGATCAGAAAGAAGTTTCACCGAATGATTCTGTGTAGTTTATATTTGAAGACATTCCTTTTTCCACTATTACCCTCTTAGCGCTCCGAATCTCCACTTGCATTTTCTACAAAAAGAGTGTTTCATAACTGCTCAATCAAAAATATGTTTTATCTCTGTTAACTGAATTTACAGATCAGAAATAAGTTTCACAGAATGCATCTGTGTAGTTTTTATTTGAAGATATTCTTTTCCCCAATGTAGGCCTCTTAGCGCTTAGCATGTCCAATTGCAGTTTCTACAGAAAGAGTGTTTCAGAACGGCTCAATCAAAAGTAAGGTTCAACTCTGTTAGTTGAATGCACAGAACAGAAAGAATTTTCACAGAATGCTACTGTGCAGTTTATATTTGAATATATTCCTTTTTCCACTATTACCCTCTTAGCGCTCCGAATGTCCACTTGCATTTTCTACAGAAAGAGTGTTCAGAACTGCGCAATCAAAAGTATGGTTTAACTCTGTTAGCTTAATGAACATATCAGAAATAAGTTTCACACAATGCTTCTGTGTAGTTTCTATTTGAAGATATTATTTTTCCCAATAGAGGCCTCTTAGCGCTCAGAATGTCCAATTGCAGTTTCTACAGAAAGAGTGTTTCAGAAAGGCTCAATCAAAAGTAAGGTTCAACTCTGTTAGTTGAATGCACAGAACAGAAAGAAGTTTCATACAATGCTTCTGTGTAGTTTATATTTGAACATATTTTTTTTCCACAATTACCCACTTAGCGCTACGAATGTCCAGTTGCATTTTCTACAGACAGAGAGTTTCAAAACTGCTCAAACAAAAGTATGGTTTAACTCTGTTAGCTGAATGCTCAGATCAGAAAGAAGTTTCACAGAATGCTTCTGTATAGTTTATATTTGAATATATTCCTTTTTCCACTACTATTCTCTTAGCGCTCCAAATGTCCAGTTGCATTTTCTACAGAAAGAGTGTTCAGATCTGCTCAATCAAACGTATGGTTTAACTCTCTTAGCTGAATGCACAGATCAGAAAGAAGTTTCACAGAATGATTCTGTGTAGTTTATATTTGGAGACATTCCTTTTTCCACTATTACCCTCTTAGCGCTCCGAATCTCCACTTGCATTTTCTACAGAAAGAGTGTTTCAGAACGGCTCAATCAAAACTAAGGTTCAACTCTTTTAGTTGAACAAACAGAACAGAAAGAAGTTTCACACAATTCTTCTGTGTAGTTTTTATTTGTAGACATTCTTTTTCCCAATATAGGCCTCTTTGCGCTCAGAATGTTCAATTGCAGTTTCTACAGAAAGAGTGTTTCAGAACGGCTCAATAAAAAGTAAGGTTCAACTCTGTTAGTTGAATGCACAGAACAGAAAGAAGTTTCATACAATGCTTCTGTGTAGTTTATATTTGAACATATTCTTTTTTCCACTATTACCCACTTAGCGCTATGAATGTCCAGTTGCATTTTCTATAGACAGAGTGTTTCAAAACTGCTCAATCAAAAGTATGGTTTAACTCTGTTAGCTGAATGCTCAGATCAGAAAAAAGTTTCACAGAATGCTTCTGTGTAGTTTATATTGGAATATATTCCTTTTTCCACTACTACTCTCTTAGCGCTCAAAATGTCCAGTTGCATTTTCTACAGAAAGAGTGTTCAGATCTGCTCAATCAAAAGTATGTTTTAACTCTGTTAGCTGAATGCACAGATCAGAAAGAAGTTTCACAGAATGATTCTGTGTAGTTTATATTTGGAGACATTCCTTTTCCACTATTACCCTCTTAGCGCTCCGAATCTCCACTTGCATTTTCTACAGAAAGAGTGTTTCAGAACGGCTCAATCAAAACTAAGGTTCAACTCTTTTAGTTGAACAAACAGAACAGAAAGAAGTTTCAAACAATTCTTCTGTGTAGTTTTTATTTGTAGACATTCTTTTTCCCAATATAGGCCTCTTTGCGCTCAGAATGTCCAATTGCAGTTTCTACAGAAAGAGTGTTTCAGAACGGCTCAATCAAAAGTAAGGTTCAACTCTGTTAGTTGAATGCACAGAACAGAAAGAAGTTTCATAAAATGCTTCTGTGTAGTTTATATTTGAACATATTCTTTTTTCCACTATTACCCACTTAGCGCTACGAATGTCCAGTTGCATTTTCTACAGACAGAGTGTTTCAAAACTGCTCAATCAAAAGTATGGTTTAACTCTGTTAGCTGAATGCTCAGATCAGAAAGAAGTTTCACAGAATGCTTCTGTGTAGTTTATATTTGAATATATTCCTTTTTCCACTACTACGCTCTTAGCGCTCCAAATGTCCAGTTGCATTTTCTACAGAAAGAGTGTTCAGATCTGCTCAATCAAAAGTATGGTTTAACTCTGTTAGCTGAATGCACAGATCAGAAAGAAGTTTCACCGAATGATTCTGTGTAGTTTATATTTGAAGACATTCCTTTTTCCACTATTACCCTCTTAGCGCTCCGAATCTCCACTTGCATTTTCTGCAAAAAGAGTGTTTCATAACTGCTCAATCAAAAATATGTTTTATCTCTGTTAACTGAATTTACAGATCAGAAATAAGTTTCACAGAATGCATCTGTGTAGTTTTTATTTGAAGATATTCTTTTCCCCAATGTAGGCCTCTTAGCGCTTAGCATGTCCAATTGCAGTTTCTACAGAAAGAGTGTTTCAGAACGGCTCAATCAAAAGTAAGGTTCAATTCTGTTAGTTGAATGCACAGAAAAGAAAGAATTTTCACAGAATGCTGCTGTGCAGTTTATATTTGAATATATTCCTTTTTCCACTATTACCCTCTTAGCGCTCCGAATGTCCACTTGCATTTTCTACAGAAAGAGTGTTCAGAACTGCGCAATCAAAAGTATGGTTTAACTCTGTTAGCTTAATGAACATATCAGAAATAAGTTTCACACAATGCTTCTGTGTAGTTTTTATTTGAAGATATTATTTTTCCCAATAGAGGCCTCTTAGCGCTCAGAATGTCCAATTGCAGTTTCTACAGAAAGAGTGTTTCAGAAAGGCTCAATCAAAAGTAAGGTTCAACTCTGTTAGTTGAATGCACAGAACAGAAAGAAGTTTCATACAATGCTTCTGTGTAGTTTATATTTGAACATATTCTTTTTTCCACTATTACCCACTTAGCGCTACGAATGTCCAGTTGCATTTTCTACAGACAGAGAGTTTCAAAGCTGCTCAATCAAAAGTATGGTTTAACTCTGTTAGCTGAATGCTCAGATCAGAAAGAAGTTTCACAGAATGCTTCTGTGTAGTTTATATTTGATTATATTCCTTTTTCCACTACTACTCTCTTAGCGCTCCAAATGTCCAGTTGCATTTTCTACAGAAAGAGTGTTCAGATCTGCTCAATCAAAAGTATGGTTTAACTCTGTTAGCTGAATGCACAGATCAGAAAGAAGTTTCACAGAATGATTCTGTGTAGTTTATATTTGGAGACATTCCTTTTTCCACTATTACCCTCTTAGCGCTCCGAATCTCCACTTGCATTTTCTACAGAAAGAGTGTTTCAGAACGGCTCAATCAAAACTAAGGTTCAACTCTTTTAGTTGAACAAACAGAACAGAAATAAGTTTCACACAATTCTTCTGTGTAGTTTTTATTTGTAGACATTCTTTTTCCCAATATAGGCCTCTTAGTGCTCAGAATGTCCAATTGCAGTTTCTACAGAAAGAGTGTTTCAGAACGGCTCAATCAAAAGTAAGGTTCAACTCTGTTAGTTGAATGCACAGATCAGAAAGAAGTTGCATACAATGCTTCTGTGTAGTTTATATTTGAACATATTCTTTTTTCCACTATTACCCACTTAGCGCTACGAATGTCCAGTTGCATTTTCTACAGACAGAGTGTTTCAAAACTGCTCAATCAAAAGTATGGTTTAATTCTGTTAGTTGAATGCTCAGATCAGAAAGAAGTTTCACAGAATGCTTCTGTGTAGTTTATATTTGAATATATTCCTTTTTCCACTACTACGCTCTTAGCGCTCCAAATGTCCAGTTGCATTTTCTACAGAAAGAGTGTTCAGATCTGCTCAATCAAAAGTATGGTTTAACTCTGTTAGCTGAATGCACAGATCAGAAAGAAGTTTCACCGAATGATTCTGTGTAGTTTATATTTGAAGACATTCCTTTTTCCACTATTACCCTCTTAGCGCTCCGAATCTCCACTTGCATTTTCTACAAAAAGAGTGTTTCATAACTGCTCAATCAAAGATATGTTTTATCCCTGTTAACTGAATTTACAGATCAGAAATAAGTTTCACAGAATGCATCTGTGTAGTTTTTATTTGAAGATATTTTTTTCCCCAATGTAGGCCTCTTAGCGCTTAGCATGTCCAATTGCAGTTTCTACAGAAAGAGTGTTTCAGAACGGCTCAATCAAAAGTAAGGTTCAACTCTGTTAGTTGAATGCACAGAACAGAAAGAAGTTTCATACAATGCTTCTGTGTAGTTTATATTTGAACATATTCTTTTTTCCACTATTACCCACTTAGCGCTACGAATGTCCAGTTGCATTTTCTACAGACAGAGTGTTTCAAAACTACTCAATCAAAAGTATGGTTTAACTCTGTTAGCTGAATGCTCAGATCAGAAAGAAGTTTCACAGAATGCTTCTGTGTAGTTTATATTTGAATATATTCCTTTTTCCACTACTACTCTCTTAGCGCTCCAAATGTCCAGTTGCATTTTCTACAGAAAGAGTGTTCAGATCTGCTCAATCAAAAGTATGGTTTAACTCTCTTAGCTGAATGCACAGATCAGAAAGAAGTTTCACAGAATGATTCTGTGTAGTTTATATTTGGAGACATTCCTTTTTCCACTATTACCCTCTTAGCGCTCCGAATCTCCACTTGCATTTTCTACAGAAAGAGTGTTTCAGAACGGCTCAATCAAAACTAAGGTTCAACTCTTTAGTTGAACAAACAGAACAGAAAGAAGTTTCACACAATTCTTCTGTGTAGTTTTTATTTGTAGACATTCTTTTTCCCAATATAGGCCTCTTTGCGCTCAGAATGTCCAATTGCAGTTTCTACAGAAAGAGTGTTTCAGAACGGCTCAATCAAAAGTAAGGTTCAACTCTGTTAGTTGAATGCACAGAACAGAAAGAAGTTTCATAAAATGCTTCTGTGTAGTTTATATTTGAACATATTCTTTTTTCCACTATTACCCACTTAGCGCTACGAATGTCCAGTTGCATTTTCTACAGACAGAGTGTTTCAAAACTGCTCAATCAAAAGTATGGTTTAACTCTGTTAGCTGAATGCTCAGATCAGAAAGAAGTTTCACAGAATGCTTCTGTGTAGTTTATATTTGAATATATTCCTTTTTCCACTACTACGCTCTTAGCGCTCCAAATGTCCAGTTGCATTTTCTACAGAAAGAGTGTTCAGATCTGCTCAATCAAAAGTATGGTTTAACTCTGTTAGCTGAATGCACAGATCAGAAAGAAGTTTCACCGAATGATTCTGTGTAGTTTATATTTGAAGACATTCCTTTTTCCACTATTACCCTCTTAGCGCTCCGAATCTCCACTTGCATTTTCTACAAAAAGAGTGTTTCATAACTGCTCAATCAAAAATATGTTTTATCTCTGTTAACTGAATTTACAGGTCAGAAATAAGTTTCACAGAATGCATCTGTGTAGTTTTTATTTGAAGATATTATTTTCCCCATTGTAGGCCTCTTAGCGCTTAGCATGTCCAATTGCAGTTTCTACAGAAAGAGTGTTTCAGAACGGCTCAATCAAAAGTAAGGTTCAACTCTGTTAGTTGAATGCACAGAACAGAAAGAATTTTCACAGAATGCTACTGTGCAGTTTATATTTGAATATATTCCTTTTTCCACTATTACCCTCTTAGCGCTCCGAATGTCCACTTGCATTTTCTACAGAAAGAGTGTTCAGAACTGCGCAATCAAAAGTATGGTTTAACTCTGTTAGCTTAATGAACATATCAGAAATAAGTTTCACACAATGCTTCTGTGTAGTTTTTATTTGAAGATATTATTTTTCCCAATAGAGGCCTCTTAGCGCTCAGAATGTCCAATTGCAGTTTCTACAGAAAGAGTGTTTCAGAAAGGCTCAATCAAATGTAAGGTTCAACTCTGTTAGTTGAATGCACAGAACAGAAAGTAGTTTCATACAATGCTTCTGTGTAGTTTATATTTGAACATATTCTTTTTTCCACTATTACCCACTTAGCGCTACGAATGTCCAGGTGCATTTTCTACAGACAGAGTGTTTCAAAACTACTCAATCAAAAGTATGGTTTAACTCTGTTAGCTGAATGCTCAGATCAGAAAGAAGTTTCACAGAATGCTTCTGTGTAGTTTATATTTGAATATATTCCTTTTTCCACTACTACTCTCTTAGCGCTCCAAATGTCCAGTTGCATTTTCTACAGAAAGAGTGTTCAGATCTGCTCAATCAAAAGTATGGTTTAACTCTGTTAGCTGAATGCACAGATCAGAAAGAAGTTTCACAGAATGATTCTGTGTAGTTTATATTTGGAGACATTCCTTTTTCCACTATTACCCTCTTAGCGCTCCGAATCTCCACTTGCATTTTCTACAGAAAGAGTGTTTCAGAACGGCTCAATCAAAACTAAGGTTCAACTCTTTTAGTTGAACAAACAGAACAGAAAGAAGTTTCACACAATTCTTCTGTGTAGTATTTATTTGTAGACATTCTTTTTCCCAATATAGGCCTCTTTGCGCTCAGAATGTCCAATTGCAGTTTCTACAGAAAGAGTGTTTCAGAACGGCTCAATCAAAAGTAAGGTTCAACTCTGTTAGTTGAATGCACAGAACAGAAAGAAGTTTCATACAATGCTTCTGTGTAGTTTATATTTGAACATATTCTTTTTTCCACTATTACCCACTTAGCGCTACGAATGTCCAGTTGCATTTTCTACAGACAGAGTGTTTCAAAGCTGCTCAATCAAAAGTATGGTTTAACTCTGTTAGCTGAATGCTCAGATCAGAAAGAAGTTTCACAGAATGCTTCTGTGTAGTTTATATTTGAATATATTCCTTTTTCCACTACTACGCTCTTAGCGCTCCAAATGTCCAGTTGCATTTTCTACAGAAAGAGTGTTCAGATCTGCTCAATCAAAAGTATGGTTTAACTCTGTTAGCTGAATGCACAGATCAGAAAGAAGTTTCACCGAATGATTCTGTGTAGTTTATATTTGAAGACATTCCTTTTTCCACTATTACCCTCTTAGCGCTCCGAATCTCCACTTGCATTTTCTACAAAAAGAGTGTTTCATAACTGCTCAATCAAAAATATGTTTTATCTCTGTTAACTGAATTTACAGGTCAGAAATAAGTTTCACAGAATGCATCTGTGTAGTTTTTATTTGAAGATATTATTTTCCCCATTGTAGGCCTCTTAGCGCTTAGCATGTCCAATTGCAGTTTCTACAGAAAGAGTGTTTCAGAACGGCTCAATCAAAAGTAAGGTTCAACTCTGTTAGTTGAATGCACAGAACAGAAAGAATTTTCACAGAATGCTACTGTGCAGTTTATATTTGAATATATTCCTTTTTCCACTATTACCCTCTTAGCGCTCCGAATGTCCACTTGCATTTTCTACAGAAAGAGTGTTCAGAACTGCGCAATCGAAAGTATGGTTTAACTCTGTTAGCTTAATGAACATATCAGAAAAAAGTTTCACACAATGCTTCTGTGTAGTTTTTATTTGAAGATATTATTTTTCCCAATAGAGGCCTCTTAGCGCTCAGAATGTCCAATTGCAGTTTCTACAGAAAGAGTGATTCAGAAAGGCTCAATCAAAAGTAAGGTTCAACTCTGTTAGTTGAATGCACAGAACAGAAAGAAGTTTCATACAATGTTTCTGTGTAGTTTATATTTGAACATATTCTTTTTTCCACTATTACCCACTAAGCGCTACGAATGTCCAGTTGCATTTTCTACAGAAAGAGTGTTCAGAACTGCGCAATCAAAAGTATGGTTTAACTCTGTTAACTTAATGAACATATCAGAAACAAGTTTCACACAATGCTTCTGTGTAGTTTTTATTTGAAGATATTATTTTTCCCAATAGAGGCCTCTTAGCGCTCAGAATGTCCAATTGCAGTTTCTACAGAAAGAGTGTTTCAGAAAGGCTCAATCAAAAGTAAGGTTCAACTCTGTTAGTTGAATGCACAGAACAGAAAGAAGTTTCATACAATGCTTCTGTGTAGTTTATATTTGAACATATTCTTTTTCCACTATTACCCACTTAGCGCTACGAATGTCCAGTTGCATTTTCTACAGACAGAGTGTTTCAAAACTGCTCAATCAAAAGTATGGTTTAACTCTGTTAGCTGAATGCTCAGATCAGAAAAAAGTTTCACAGAATGCTTCTGTGTAGTTTATATTGGAATATATTCCTTTTTCCACTACTATTCTCTTAGCGCTCAAAATGTCCAGTTGCATTTTCTACAGAAAGAGTGTTCAGATCTGCTCAATCAAAAGTATGTTTTAACTCTGTTAGCTGAATGCACAGATTAGAAAGAAGTTTCACAGAATGATTCTGTGTAGTTTATATTTGGAGACATTCCTTTTCCACTATTACCCTCTTAGCGCTCCGAATCTCCACTTGCATTTTCTACAGAAAGAGTGTTTCAGAACGGCTCAATCAAAACTAAGGTTCAACTCTTTTAGTTGAACAAACAGAACAGAAAGAAGTTTCAAACAATTCTTCTGTGTAGTTTTTATTTGTAGACATTCTTTTTCCCAATATAGGCCTCTTTGCGCTCAGAATGTCCAATTGCAGTTTCTACAGAAAGAGTGTTTCAGAACGGCTCAATCAAAAGTAAGGTTCAACTCTGTTAGTTGAATGCACAGAACAGAAAGAAGTTTCATAAAATGCTTCTGTGTAGTTTATATTTGAACATATTCTTTTTTCCACTATTACCCACTTAGCGCTACGAATGTCCAGTTGCATTTTCTACAGACAGAGTGTTTCAAAACTGCTCAATCAAAAGTATGGTTTAACTCTGTTAGCTGAATGCTCAGATCAGAAAGAAGTTTCACAGAATGCTTCTGTGTAGTTTATATTTGAATATATTCCTTTTTCCACTACTACGCTCTTAGCGCTCCAAATGTCCAGTTGCATTTTCTACAGAAAGAGTGTTCAGATCTGCTCAATCAAAAGTATGGTTTAACTCTGTTAGCTGAATGCACAGATCAGAAAGAAGTTTCACCGAATGATTCTGTGTAGTTTATATTTGAAGACATTCCTTTTTCCACTATTACCCTCTTAGCGCTCCGAATCTCCACTTGTATTTTCTGCAAAAAGAGTGTTTCATAACTGCTCAATCAAAAATATGTTTTATCTCTGTTAACTGAATTTACAGATCAGAAATAAGTTTCACAGAATGCATCTGTGTAGTTTTTATTTGAAGATATTCTTTTCCCCAATGTAGGCCTCTTAGCGCTTAGCATGTCCAATTGCAGTTTCTACAGAAAGAGTGTTTCAGAACGGCTCAATCAAAAGTAAGGTTCAATTCTGTTAGTTGAATGCACAGAAAAGAAAGACTTTTCACAGAATGCTGCTGTGCAGTTTATATTTGAATATATTCCTTTTTCCACTATTACCCTCTTAGCGCTCCGAATGTCCACTTGCATTTTCTACAGAAAGAGTGTTCAGAACTGCGCAATCAAAAGTATGGTTTAACTCTGTTAGCTTAATGAACATATCAGAAATAAGTTTCACACAATGCTTCTGTGTAGTTTTTATTTGAAGATATTATTTTTCCCAATAGAGGCCTCTTAGCGCTCAGAATGTCCAATTGCAGTTTCTACAGAAAGAGTGTTTCAGAAAGGCTCAATCAAAAGTAAGGTTCAACTCTGTTAGTTGAATGCACAGAACAGAAAGAAGTTTCATACAATGCTTCTGTGTAGTTTATATTTGAACATATTCTTTTTTCCACTATTACCCACTTAGCGCTACGAATGTCCAGTTGCATTTTCTACAGACAGAGAGTTTCAAAGCTGCTCAATCAAAAGTATGGTTTAACTCTGTTAGCTGAATGCTCAGATCAGAAAGAAGTTTCACAGAATGCTTCTGTGTAGTTTATATTTGAATATATTCCTTTTTCCACTACTACTCTCTTAGCGCTCCAAATGTCCAGTTGCATTTTCTACAGAAAGAGTGTTCAGATCTGCTCAATCAAAAGTATGGTTTAACTCTGTTAGCTGAATGCACAGATCAGAAAGAAGTTTCACAGAATGATTCTGTGTAGTTTATATTTGGAGACATTCCTTTTTCCACTATTACCCTCTTAGCGCTCCGAATCTCCACTTGCATTTTCTACAGAAAGAGTGTTTCAGAACGGCTCAATCAAAACTAAGGTTCAACTCTTTTAGTTGAACAAACAGAACAGAAATAAGTTTCACACAATTCTTCTGTGTAGTTTTTATTTGTAGACATTCTTTTTCCCAATATAGGCCTCTTAGTGCTCAGAATGTCCAATTGCAGTTTCTACAGAAAGAGTGTTTCAGAACGGCTCAATCAAAAGTAAGGTTCAACTCTGTTAGTTGAATGCACAGAACAGAAAGAAGTTTCATACAATGCTTCTGTGTAGTTTATATTTGAACATATTCTTTTTTCCACTATTACCCACTTAGCGCTACGAATGTCCAGTTGCATTTTCTACAGACAGAGTGTTTCAAAACTGCTCAATCAAAAGTATGGTTTAATTCTGTTAGTTGAATGCTCAGATCAGAAAGAAGTTTCACAGAATGCTTCTGTGTAGTTTATATTTGAATATATTCCTTTTTCCACTACTACGCTCTTAGCGCTCCAAATGTCCAGTTGCATTTTCTACAGAAAGAGTGTTCAGATCTGCTCAATCAAAAGTATGGTTTAACTCTGTTAGCTGAATGCACAGATCAGAAAGAAGTTTCACCGAATGATTCTGTGTAGTTTATATTTGAAGACATTCCTTTTTCCACTATTACCCTCTTAGCGCTCCGAATCTCCACTTGCATTTTCTACAAAAAGAGTGTTTCATAACTGCTCAATCAAAAATATGTTTTATCTCTGTTAACTGAATTTACAGATCAGAAATAAGTTTCACAGAATGCATCTGTGTAGTTTTTATTTGAAGATATTTTTTTCCCCAATGTAGGCCTCTTAGCGCTTAGCATGTCCAATTGCAGTTTCTACAGAAAGAGTGTTTCAGAACGGCTCAATCAAAAGTAAGGTTCAACTCTGTTAGTTGAATGCACAGAACAGAAAGAAGTTTCATACAATGCTTCTGTGTAGTTTATATTTGAACATATTCTTTTTTCCACTATTACCCACTTAGCGCTACGAATGTCCAGTTGCATTTTCTACAGACAGAGTGTTTCAAAACTACTCAATCAAAAGTATGGTTTAACTCTGTTAGCTGAATGCTCAGATCAGAAAGAAGTTTCACAGAATGCTTCTGTGTAGTTTATATTTGAATATATTCCTTTTTCCACTACTACTCTCTTAGCGCTCCAAATGTCCAGTTGCATTTTCTACAGAAAGAGTGTTCAGATCTGCTCAATCAAAAGTATGGTTTAACTCTCTTAGCTGAATGCACAGATCAGAAAGAAGTTTCACAGAATGATTCTGTGTAGTTTATATTTGGAGACATTCCTTTTTCCACTATTACCCTCTTAGCGCTCCGAATCTCCACTTGCATTTTCTACAGAAAGAGTGTTTCAGAACGGCTCAATCAAAACTAAGGTTCAACTCTTTTAGTTGAACAAACAGAACAGAAAGAAGTTTCACACAATTCTTCTGTGTAGTTTTTATTTGTAGACATTCTTTTTCCCAATATAGGCCTCTTTGCGCTCAGAATGTCCAATTGCAGTTTCTACAGAAAGAGTGTTTCAGAACGGCTCAATCAAAAGTAAGGTTCAACTCTGTTAGTTGAATGCACAGAACAGAAAGAAGTTTCATAAAATGCTTCTGTGTAGTTTATATTTGAACATATTCTTTTTTCCACTATTACCCACTTAGCGCTACGAATGTCCAGTTGCATTTTCTACAGACAGAGTGTTTCAAAACTGCTCAATCAAAAGTATGGTTTAACTCTGTTAGCTGAATGCTCAGATCAGAAAGAAGTTTCACAGAATGCTTCTGTGTAGTTTATATTTGAATATATTCCTTTTTCCACTACTACGCTCTTAGCGCTCCAAATGTCCAGTTGCATTTTCTACAGAAAGAGTGTTCAGATCTGCTCAATCAAAAGTATGGTTTAACTCTGTTAGCTGAATGCACAGATCAGAAAGAAGTTTCACCGAATGATTCTGTGTAGTTTATATTTGAAGACATTCCTTTTTCCACTATTACCCTCTTAGCGCTCCGAATCTCCACTTGCATTTTCTACAAAAAGAGTGTTTCATAACTGCTCAATCAAAAATATGTTTTATCTCTGTTAACTGAATTTACAGGTCAGAAATAAGTTTCACAGAATGCATCTGTGTAGTTTTTATTTGAAGATATTATTTTCCCCATTGTAGGCCTCTTAGCGCTTAGCATGTCCAATTGCAGTTTCTACAGAAAGAGTGTTTCAGAACGGCTCAATCAAAAGTAAGGTTCAACTCTGTTAGTTGAATGCACAGAACAGAAAGAATTTTCACAGAATGCTACTGTGCAGTTTATATTTGAATATATTCCTTTTTCCACTATTACCCTCTTAGCGCTCCGAATGTCCACTTGCATTTTCTACAGAAAAAGTGTTCAGAACTGCGCAATCAAAAGTATGGTTTAACTCTGTTAGCTTAATGAACATATCAGAAATAAGTTTCAGACAATGCTTCTGTGTAGTTTTTATTTGAAGATATTATTTTTCCCAATAGAGGCCTCTTAGCGCTCAGAATGTCCAATTGCAGTTTCTACAGAAAGAGTGTTTCAGAAAGGCTCAATCAAATGTAAGGTTCAACTCTGTTAGTTGAATGCACAGAACAGAAAGTAGTTTCATACAATGCTTCTGTGTAGTTTATATTTGAACATATTCTTTTTTCCACTATTACCCACTTAGCGCTACGAATGTCCAGTTGCATTTTCTACAGACAGAGTGTTTCAAAACTACTCAATCAAAAGTATGGTTTAACTCTGTTAGCTGAATGCTCAGATCAGAAAGAAGTTTCACAGAATGCTTCTGTGTAGTTTATATTTGAATATATTCCTTTTTCCACTACTACTCTCTTAGCGCTCCAAATGTCCAGTTGCATTTTCTACAGAAAGAGTGTTCAGATCTGCTCAATCAAAAGTATGGTTTAACTCTGTTAGCTGAATGCACAGATCAGAAAGAAGTTTCACAGAATGATTCTGTGTAGTTTATATTTGGAGACATTCCTTTTTCCACTATTACCCTCTTAGCGCTCCGAATCTCCACTTGCATTTTCTACAGAAAGAGTGTTTCAGAACGGCTCAATCAAAACTAAGGTTCAACTCTTTTAGTTGAACAAACAGAACAGAAAGAAGTTTCACACAATTCTTCTGTGTAGTATTTATTTGTAGACATTCTTTTTCCCAATATAGGCCTCTTTGCGCTCAGAATGTCCAATTGCAGTTTCTACAGAAAGAGTGTTTCAGAACGGCTCAATCAAAAGTAAGGTTCAACTCTGTTAGTTGAATGCACAGAACAGAAAGAAGTTTCATACAATGCTTCTGTGTAGTTTATATTTGAACATATTCTTTTTTCCACTATTACCCACTTAGCGCTACGAATGTCCAGTTGCATTTTCTACAGACAGAGTGTTTCAAAGCTGCTCAATCAAAAGTATGGTTTAACTCTGTTAGCTGAATGCTCAGATCAGAAAGAAGTTTCACAGAATGCTTCTGTGTAGTTTATATTTGAATATATTCCTTTTTCCACTACTACGCTCTTAGCGCTCCAAATGTCCAGTTGCATTTTCTACAGAAAGAGTGTTCAGATCTGCTCAATCAAAAGTATGGTTTAACTCTGTTAGCTGAATGCACAGATCAGAAAGAAGTTTCACCGAATGATTCTGTGTAGTTTATATTTGAAGACATTCCTTTTTCCACTATTACCCTCTTAGCGCTCCGAATCTCCACTTGCATTTTCTACAAAAAGAGTGTTTCATAACTGCTCAATCAAAAATATGTTTTATCTCTGTTAACTGAATTTACAGGTCAGAAATAAGTTTCACAGAATGCATCTGTGTAGTTTTTATTTGAAGATATTATTTTCCCCATTGTAGGCCTCTTAGCGCTTAGCATGTCCAATTGCAGTTTCTACAGAAAGAGTGTTTCAGAACGGCTCAATCAAAAGTAAGGTTCAACTCTGTTAGTTGAATGCACAGAACAGAAAGAATTTTCACAGAATGCTACTGTGCAGTTTATATTTGAATATATTCCTTTTTCCACTATTACCCTCTTAGCGCTCCGAATGTCCACTTGCATTTTCTACAGAAAGAGTGTTCAGAACTGCGCAATCAAAAGTATGTTTTAACTCTGTTAGCTTAATGAACATATCAGAAATAAGTTTCACACAATGCTTCTGTGTAGTTTTTATTTGAAGATATTATTTTTCCCAATAGAGGCCTCTTAGCGCTCAGAATGTCCAATTGCAGTTTCTACAGAAAGAGTGTTTCAGAAAGGCTCAATAAAATGTAAGGTTCAACTCTGTTAGTTGAATGCACAGAACAGAAAGAAGTTTCATACAATGCTTCTGTGTAGTTTATATTTGAACATATTCTTTTTTCCACTATTACCCACTTAGCGCTACGAATGTCCAGTTGCATTTTCTACAGACAGAGTGTTTCAAAACTACTCAATCAAAAGTATGGTTTAACTCTGTTAGCTGAATGCTCAGATCAGAAAGAAGTTTCACAGAATGCTTCTGTGTAGTTTATATTTGAATATATTCCTTTTTCCGCTACTACTCTCTTAGCGCTCCAAATGTCCAGTTGCATTTTCTACAGAAAGAGTGTTCAGATCTGCTCAATCAAAAGTATGGTTTAACTCTGTTAGCTGAATGCACAGATCAGAAAGAAGTTTCACAGAATGATTCTGTGTAGTTTATATTTGGAGACATTCCTTTTTCCACTATTACCCTCTTAGCGCTCCGAATCTCCACTTGCATTTTCTACAGAAAGAGTGTTTCAGAATGGCTCAATCAAAACTAAGGTTCAACTCTTTTAGTTGAACAAACAGAACAGAAAGAAGTTTCACACAATTCTTCTGTGTAGTTTTTATTTGTAGACATTCTTTTTCCCAATATAGGCCTCTTAGCGCTCAGAATGTCCAATTGCAGTTTCTACAGAAAGAGTGTTTCAGAACGGCTCAATAATAAGTAAGGTTCAACTCTGTTAGTTGAATGCACAGAACAGAAAGAAGTTTCATACAATGCTTCTGTGTAGTTTATATTTGAACATATTCTTTTTTCCACTATTACCCACTTAGCGCTACGAATGTCCAGTTGCATTTTCTACAGACAGAGTGTTTCAAAACTGCTCAATCAAAAGTATGGTTTAACTCTGTTAGCTGAATGCTCAGATCAGAAAGAAGTTTCACAGAATGCTTCTGTGTAGTTTATATTTGAATATATTCCTTTTTCCACTACTACGCTCTTAGCGCTCCAAATGTCCAGTTGCATTTTCTACAGAAAGAGTGTTCAGATCTGCTCAATCAAAAGTATGGTTTAACTCTGTTAGCTGAATGCACAGATCAGAAAGAAGTTTCACCGAATGATTCTGTGTAGTTTATATTTGAAGACATTCCTTTTTCCACTATTACCCACTTAGCGCTCCGAATATCCACTTGCATTTTCTACAAAAAGAGTGTTTCATAACTGCTCAATCAAAAATATGTTTTATCTCTGTTAACTGAATTTACAGATCAGAAATAAGTTTCACAGAATGCATCTGTGTAGTTTTTATTTGAAGATATTCTTTTCCCCAATGTAGTCCTCTTAGCGCTTAGCATGTCCAATTGCAGTTTCTACAGAAAGAGTGTTTCAGAACGGCTCAATCAAAAGTAAGGTTCAACTCTGTTAGTTGAATGCACAGAACAGAAAGAATTTTCACAGAATGCTACTGTGCAGTTTATATTTGAATATATTCCTTTTTCCACTATTACCCTCTTAGCGCTCCGAATGTCCACTTGCATTTTCTACAGAAAGAGTGTTCAGAACTGCGCAATCGAAAGTATGGTTTAAATCTGTTAGCTTAATGAACATATCAGAAAAAAGTTTCACACAATGCTTCTGTGTAGTTTTTATTTGAAGATATTATTTTTCCCAATAGAGGCCTCTTAGCGCTCAGAATGTCCAATTGCAGTTTCTACAGAAAGAGTGATTCAGAAAGGCTCAATCAAAAGTAAGGTTCAACTCTGTTAGTTGAATGCACAGAACAGAAAGAAGTTTCATACAATGTTTCTGTGTAGTTTATATTTGAACATATTCTTTTTTCCACTATTACCCACTAAGCGCTACGAATGTCCAGTTGCATTTTCTACAGAAAGAGTGTTCAGAACTGCGCAATCAAAAGTATGGTTTAACTCTGTTAGCTTAATGAACATATCAGAAATAAGTTTCACACAATGCTTCTGTGTAGTTTTTATTTGAAGATATTATTTTTCCCAATAGAGGCCTCTTAGCGCTCAGAATGTCCAATTGCAGTTTCTACAGAAAGAGTGTTTCAGAAAGGCTCAATCAAAAGTAAGGTTCAACTCTGTTAGTTGAATGCACAGAACAGAAAGAAGTTTCATACAATGCTTCTGTGTAGTTTATATTTGAACATATTCTTTTTCCACTATTACCCACTTAGCGCTACGAATGTCCAGTTGCATTTTCTACAGACAGAGTGTTTCAAAACTGCTCAATCAAAAGTATGGTTTAACTCTGTTAGCTGAATGCTCAGATCAGAAAGAAGTTTCACAGAATGCTTCTGTGTAGTTTATATTTGAATATATTCCTTTTTCCACTACTACGCTCTTAGCGCTCCAAATGTCCAGTTGCATTTTCTACAGAAAGAGTGTTCAGATCTGCTCAATCAAAAGTATGGTTTAACTCTGTTAGCTGAATGCACAGATCAGAAAGAAGTTTCACCGAATGATTCTGTGTAGTTTATATTTGAAGACATTCCTTTTTCCACTATTACCCTCTTAGCGCTCCGAATCTCCACTTGCATTTTCTACAAAAAGAGTGTTTCATAACTGCTCAATCAAAAATATGTTTTATCTCTGTTAACTGAATTTACAGGTCAGAAATAAGTTTCACAGAATGCATCTGTGTAGTTTTTATTTGAAGATATTATTTTCCCCATTGTAGGCCTCTTAGCGCTTAGCATGTCCAATTGCAGTTTCTACAGAAAGAGTGTTTCAGAACGGCTCAATCAAAAGTAAGGTTCAACTCTGTTAGTTGAATGCACAGAACAGAAAGAATTTTCACAGAATGCTACTGTGCAGTTTATATTTGAATATATTCCTTTTTCCACTATTACCCTCTTAGCGCTCCGAATGTCCACTTGCATTTTCTACAGAAAGAGTGTTCAGAACTGCGCAATCAAAAGTATGTTTTAACTCTGTTAGCTTAATGAACATATCAGAAATAAGTTTCACACAATGCTTCTGTGTAGTTTTTATTTGAAGATATTATTTTTCCCAATAGAGGCCTCTTAGCGCTCAGAATGTCCAATTGCAGTTTCTACAGAAAGAGTGTTTCAGAAAGGCTCAATAAAATGTAAGGTTCAACTCTGTTAGTTGAATGCACAGAACAGAAAGAAGTTTCATACAATGCTTCTGTGTAGTTTATATTTGAACATATTCTTTTTTCCACTATTACCCACTTAGCGCTACGAATGTCCAGTTGCATTTTCTACAGACAGAGTGTTTCAAAACTACTCAATCAAAAGTATGGTTTAACTCTGTTAGCTGAATGCTCAGATCAGAAAGAAGTTTCACAGAATGCTTCTGTGTAGTTTATATTTGAATATATTCCTTTTTCCGATACTACTCTCTTAGCGCTCCAAATGTCCAGTTGCATTTTCTACAGAAAGAGTGTTCAGATCTGCTCAATCAAAAGTATGGTTTAACTCTGTTAGCTGAATGCACAGATCAGAAAGAAGTTTCACAGAATGATTCTGTGTAGTTTATATTTGGAGACATTCCTTTTTCCACTATTACCCTCTTAGCGCTCCGAATCTCCACTTGCATTTTCTACAGAAAGAGTGTTTCAGAATGGCTCAATCAAAACTAAGGTTCAACTCTTTTAGTTGAACAAACAGAACAGAAAGAAGTTTCACACAATTCTTCTGTGTAGTTTTTATTTGTAGACATTCTTTTTCCCAATATAGGCCTCTTAGCGCTCAGAATGTCCAATTGCAGTTTCTACAGAAAGAGTGTTTCAGAACGGCTCAATAATAAGTAAGGTTCAACTCTGTTAGTTGAATGCACAGAACAGAAAGAAGTTTCATACAATGCTTCTGTGTAGTTTATATTTGAACATATTCTTTTTTCGACTATTACCCACTTAGCGCTACGAATGTCCAGTTGCATTTTCTACAGACAGAGTGTTTCAAAACTGCTCAATCAAAAGTATGGTTTAACTCTGTTAGCTGAATGCTCAGATCAGAAAGAAGTTTCACAGAATGCTTCTGTGTAGTTTATATTTGAATATATTCCTTTTTCCACTACTACGCTCTTAGCGCTCCAAATGTCCAGTTGCATTTTCTACAGAAAGAGTGTTCAGATCTGCTCAATCAAAAGTATGGTTTAACTCTGTTAGCTGAATGCACAGATCAGAAAGAAGTTTCACCGAATGATTCTGTGTAGTTTATATTTGAAGACATTCCTTTTTCCACTATTACCCTCTTAGCGCTCCGAATCTCCACTTGCATTTTCTACAAAAAGAGTGTTTCATAACTGCTCAATCAAAAATATGTTTTATCTCTGTTAACTGAATTTACAGATCAGAAATAAGTTTCACAGAATGCATCTGTGTAGTTTTTATTTGAAGATATTCTTTTCCCCAATGTAGGCCTCTTAGCGCTTAGCATGTCCAATTGCAGTTTCTACAGAAAGAGTGTTTCAGAACGGCTCAATCAAAAGTAAGGTTCAACTCTGTTAGTTGAATGCACAGAACAGAAAGAATTTTCACAGAATGCTACTGTGCAGTTTATATTTGAATATATTCCTTTTTCCACTATTACCCTCTTAGCGCTCCGAATGTCCACTTGCATTTTCTACAGAAAGAGTGTTCAGAACTGCGCAATCGAAAGTATGGTTTAACTCTGTTAGCTTAATGAACATATCAGAAAAAAGTTTCACACAATGCTTCTGTGTAGTTTTTATTTGAAGATATTATTTTTCCCAATAGAGGCCTCTTAGCGCTCAGAATGTCCAATTGCAGTTTCTACAGAAAGAGTGATTCAGAAAGGCTCAATCAAAAGTAAGGTTCAACTCTGTTAGTTGAATGCACAGAACAGAAAGAAGTTTCATACAATGTTTCTGTGTAGTTTATATTTGAACATATTCTTTTTTCCACTATTACCCACTAAGCGCTACGAATGTCCAGTTGCATTTTCTACAGAAAGAGTGTTCAGAACTGCGCAATCAAAAGTATGGTTTAACTCTGTTAGCTTAATGAACATATCAGAAATAAGTTTCACACAATGCTTCTGTGTAGTTTTTATTTGAAGATATTATTTTTCCCAATAGAGGCCTCTTAGCGCTCAGAATGTCCAATTGCAGTTTCTACAGAAAGAGTGTTTCAGAAAGGCTCAATCAAAAGTAAGGTTCAACTCTGTTAGTTGAATGCACAGAACAGAAAGAAGTTTCATACAATGCTTCTGTGTAGTTTATATTTGAACATATTCTTTTTCCACTATTACCCACTTAGCGCTACGAATGTCCAGTTGCATTTTCTACAGACAGAGTGTTTCAAAACTGCTCAATCAAAAGTATGGTTTAACTCTGTTAGCTGAATGCTCAGATCAGAAAAAAGTTTCACAGAATGCTTCTGTGTAGTTTATATTGGAATATATTCCTTTTTCCACTACTACTCTCTTAGCGCTCAAAATGTCCAGTTGCATTTTCTACAGAAAGAGTGTTCAGATCTGCTCAATCAAAAGTATGTTTTAACTCTCTTAGCTGAATGCACAGATCAGAAAGAAGTTTCACAGAATGATTCTGTGTAGTTTATATTTGGAGACATTCCTTTTCCACTATTACCCTCTTAGCGCTCCGAATCTCCACTTGCATTTTCTACAGAAAGAGTGTTTCAGAACGGCTCAATCAAAACTAAGGTTCAACTCTTTTAGTTGAACAAACAGAACAGAAAGAAGTTTCAAACAATTCTTCTGTGTAGTTTTTATTTGTAGACATTCTTTTTCCCAATATAGGCCTCTTTGCGCTCAGAATGTCCAATTGCAGTTTCTACAGAAAGAGTGTTTCAGAACGGCTCAATCAAAAGTAAGGTTCAACTCTGTTAGTTGAATGCACAGAACAGAAAGAAGTTTCATAAAATGCTTCTGTGTAGTTTATATTTGAACATATTCTTTTTTCCACTATTACCCACTTAGCGCTACGAATGTCCAGTTGCATTTTCTACAGACAGAGTGTTTCAAAACTGCTCAATCAAAAGTATGGTTTAACTCTGTTAGCTGAATGCTCAGATCAGAAAGAAGTTTCACAGAATGCTTCTGTGTAGTTTATATTTGAATATATTCCTTTTTCCACTACTACGCTCTTAGCGCTCCAAATGTCCAGTTGCATTTTCTACAGAAAGAGTGTTCAGATCTGCTCAATCAAAAGTATGGTTTAACTCTGTTAGCTGAATGCACAGATCAGAAAGAAGTTTCACCGAATGATTCTGTGTAGTTTATATTTGAAGACATTCCTTTTTCCACTATTACCCTCTTAGCGCTCCGAATCTCCACTTGTATTTTCTGCAAAAAGAGTGTTTCATAACTGCTCAATCAAAAATATGTTTTATCTCTGTTAACTGAATTTACAGATCAGAAATAAGTTTCACAGAATGCATCTGTGTAGTTTTTATTTGAAGATATTCTTTTCCCCAATGTAGGCCTCTTAGCGCTTAGCATGTCCAATTGCAGTTTCTACAGAAAGAGTGTTTCAGAACGGCTCAATCAAAAGTAAGGTTCAATTCTGTTAGTTGAATGCACAGAAAAGAAAGAATTTTCACAGAATGCTGCTGTGCAGTTTATATTTGAATATATTCCTTTTTCCACTATTACCCTCTTAGCGCTCCGAATGTCCACTTGCATTTTCTACAGAAAGAGTGTTCAGAACTGCGCAATCAAAAGTATGGTTTAACTCTGTTAGCTTAATGAACATATCAGAAATAAGTTTCACACAATGCTTCTGTGTAGTTTTTATTTGAAGATATTATTTTTCCCAATAGAGGCCTCTTAGCGCTCAGAATGTCCAATTGCAGTTTCTACAGAAAGAGTGTTTCAGAAAGGCTCAATCAAAAGTAAGGTTCAACTCTGTTAGTTGAATGCACAGAACAGAAAGAAGTTTCATACAATGCTTCTGTGTAGTTTATATTTGAACATATTCTTTTTTCCACTATTACCCACTTAGCGCTACGAATGTCCAGTTGCATTTTCTACAGACAGAGAGTTTCAAAGCTGCTCAATCAAAAGTATGGTTTAACTCTGTTAGCTGAATGCTCAGATCAGAAAGAAGTTTCACAGAATGCTTCTGTGTAGTTTATATTTGAATATATTCCTTTTTCCACTACTACTCTCTTAGCGCTCCAAATGTCCAGTTGCATTTTCTACAGAAAGAGTGTTCAGATCTGCTCAATCAAAAGTATGGTTTAACTCTGTTAGCTGAATGCACAGATCAGAAAGAAGTTTCACAGAATGATTCTGTGTAGTTTATATTTGGAGACATTCCTTTTTCCACTATTACCCTCTTAGCGCTCCGAATCTCCACTTGCATTTTCTACAGAAAGAGTGTTTCAGAACGGCTCAATCAAAACTAAGGTTCAACTCTTTTAGTTGAACAAACAGAACAGAAATAAGTTTCACACAATTCTTCTGTGTAGTTTTTATTTGTAGACATTCTTTTTCCCAATATAGGCCTCTTAGTGCTCAGAATGTCCAATTGCAGTTTCTACAGAAAGAGTGTTTCAGAACGGCTCAATCAAAAGTAAGGTTCAACTCTGTTAGTTGAATGCACAGAACAGAAAGAAGTTTCATACAATGCTTCTGTGTAGTTTATATTTGAACATATTCTTTTTTCCACTATTACCCACTTAGCGCTACGAATGTCCAGTTGCATTTTCTACAGACAGAGTGTTTCAAAACTGCTCAATCAAAAGTATGGTTTAATTCTGTTAGTTGAATGCTCAGATCAGAAAGAAGTTTCACAGAATGCTTCTGTGTAGTTTATATTTGAATATATTCCTTTTTCCACTACTACGCTCTTAGCGCTCCAAATGTCCAGTTGCATTTTCTACAGAAAGAGTGTTCAGATCTGCTCAATCAAAAGTATGGTTTAACTCTGTTAGCTGAATGCACAGATCAGAAAGAAGTTTCACCGAATGATTCTGTGTAGTTTATATTTGAAGACATTCCTTTTTCCCCTATTACCCTCTTAGCGCTCCGAATCTCCACTTGCATTTTCTACAAAAAGAGTGTTTCATAACTGCTCAATCAAAAATATGTTTTATCTCTGTTAACTGAATTTACAGGTCAGAAATAAGTTTCACAGAATGCATCTGTGTAGTTTTTATTTGAAGATATTCTTTTCCCCAATGTATGCCTCTTAGCGCTTAGCATGTCCAATTGCAGTTTCTACAGAAAGAGTGTTTCAGAACGGCTCAATCAAAAGTAAGGTTCAACTCTGTTAGTTGAATGCACAGAACAGAAAGAATTTTCACAGAATGCTACTCTGCAGTTTATATTTGAAAATATTCCTTTTTCCACTATTACCCTCTTAGCGCTCCGAATGTCCACTTGCATTTTCTACAGAAAGAGTGTTCAGAACTGCGCAATCAAAAGTATGGTTTAACTCTGTTAGCTTAATGAACATATCAGAAATAAGTTTCACACAATGCTTCTGTGTAGTTTTTATTTGAAGATATTATTTTTCTCAATAGAGGCCTCTTAGCGCTCAGAATGTCCAATTGCAGTTTCTACAGAAAGAGTGTTTCAGAAAGGCTCAATCAAAAGTAAGGTTCAACTCTGTTAGTTGAATGCACAGAACAGAAAGAAGTTTCATACAATGCTTCTGTGTAGTTTATATTTGAACATATTCTTTTTTCCACTATTACCCACTTAGCGCTACGAATGTCCAGTTGCATTTTCTACAGACAGAGTGTTTCAAAACTGCTCAGTCAAAAGTATGCTTTAACTCTGTTAGCTGAATGCTCAGATCAGAAAGAAATTTCACAGAATGCTTCTGTGTAGTTTATATTTGAATATATTCCTTTTTCCACTACTACTCTCTTAGCGCTCCAAATGTCCAGTTGCATTTTCTACAGAAAGAGTGTTCAGATCTGCTCAATCAAAAGTATGGTTTAACTCTCTTAGCTGAATGCACAGATCAGAAAGAAGTTTCACAGAATGATTCTGTGTAGTTTATATTTGGAGACATTCCTTTTTCCACTATTACCCTCTTAGCGCTCCGAATCTCCACTTGCATTTTCTACAGAAAGAGTGTTTCAGAACGGCTCAATCAAAACTAAGTTTAAACTCTTTTAGTTGAACAAACAGAACAGAAAGAAGTTTCACACAATTCTTCTGTGTAGTTTTTATTTGTAGACATTCTTTTTCCCAATATAGGCCTCTTTGCGCTCAGAATGTCCAATTGCAGTTTCTACAGAAAGAGTGTTTCAGAACGGCTCAATAAAAAGTAAGGTTCAACTCTGTTAGTTGAATGCACAGAACAGAAAGAAGTTTCATACAATGCTTCTGTGTAGTTTATATTTGAACATATTCTTTTTTCCACTATTACCCACTTAGCGCTACGAACCTCCAGTTGCATTTTCTACAGACAGAGTGTTTCAAAACTGCTCAATCAAAAGTATGGTTTAACTCTGTTAGCTGAATGCTCAGATCAGAAAAAAGTTTCACAGAATGCTTCTGTGTAGTTTATATTTGAATATATTCCTTTTTCCACTACTACTCTCTTAGCGCTCCAAATGTCCAGTTGCATTTTCTACAGAAAGAGTGTTCAGATCTGCTCAATCAAAAGTATGGTTTAACTCTGTTAGCTGAATGCACAGATCAGAAAGAAGTTTCACAGAATGATTCTGTGTAGTTTATATTTGGAGTCATTCCTTTTTCCACTATTACCCTCTTAGCGCTCCGAATGTCCACTTGCATTTTCTACAGAAAGAGTGTTCAGAACTGCGCAATCAAAAGTATGGTTTAACTCTGTTAGCTTAATGAACATATCAGAAATAAGTTTCACACAATGCTTCTGTGTAGTTTTTATTTGAAGATATTATTTTTCCCAATAGAGGCCTCTTAGCGCTCAGAATGTCCAATTGCAGTTTCTACAGAAAGAGTGTTTCAGAAAGGCTCAATCAAAAGTAAGGTTCAACTCTGTTAGTTGAATGCACAGAACAGAAAGAAGTTTCATACAATGCTTCTGTGTAGTTTATATTTGAACATATTCTTTTTTCCACTATTACCCACTTAGCGCTACGAATGTCCAGTTGCATTTTCTACAGACAGAGTGTTTCAAAACTGCTCAATCAAAAGTATGGTTTAACTCTGTTAGCTGAATGCTCAGATCAGAAAGAAGTTTCACAGAATGCTTCTGTGTAGTTTATATTTGAATATATTCCTTTTTCCATCTCTACTCTCTTAGCGCTCCAAATGTCCAGTTGCATTTTCTACAGAAAGAGTGTTCAGATCTGCTCAATCAAAAGTATGGTTTAACTCTGTTAGCTGAATGCACAGATCAGAAAGAAGTTTCACAGAATGATTCTGTGTAGTTTATATTTGGAGACATTCCTTTTTCCACTATTACACTCTTAGCGCTCCGAATCTCCACTTGCATTTTCTACAGAAAGAGTGTTTCAGAACGGCTCAATCAAAACTAAGGTTCAACTCTTTTAGTTGAACAAACAGAACAGAAAGAAGTTTCACACAATTCTTCTGTGTAGTTTTTATTTGTAGACATTCTTTTTCCCAATATAGGCCTCTTTGCGCTCAGAATGTCCAATTGCAGTTTCTACAGAAAGAGTGTTTCAGAACGGCTCAATCAAAATAAGGTTCAACTCTGTTAGTTGAATGCACAGAACAGAAAGAAGTTTCATACAATGCTTCTGTGTTGTTTATATTTGAACATATTCTTTTTTCCACTATTACCCACTTAGCGCTACGAATGTCCAGTTGCATTTTCTACAGACAGAGTGTTTCAAAACTGCTCAATCAAAAGTATGGTTTAACTCTGTTAGCTGAATGCTCAGATCAGAAAGAAGTTTCACAGAACGCTTCTGTGTATTTTATATTTGAATATATTCCTTTTTCCACTACTACGCTCTTAGCGCTCCAAATGTCCAGTTGCATTTTCTACAGAAAGAGTGTTCAGATCTGCTCAATCAAAAGTATGGTTTAACTCTGTTAGCTGAATGCACAGATCAGAAAGAAGTTTCACCGAATGATTCTGTGTAGTTTATATTTGAAGACATTCCTTTTTCCACTATTACCCTCTTAGCGCTCTGAATCTCCACTTGCATTTTCTACAAAAAGAGTGTTTCATAACTGCTCAATGAAAAACATGTTTTATCTCTGTTAACTGAATTTACAGATCAGAAATAAGTTTCACGGAATGCATCTGTGTAGTTTTAATTTGAAGATATTCCTTTTCTCAATGTAGGCCTCTTAGCGCTTAGCATGTCCAATTGCAGTTTCTATAGAAAGAGTGTTTCAGAACGGCTCAATCAAAAGTAAGGTTCAAATCTGTTAGTTGAATGCACAGAACAGAAAGGATTTTCACAGAATGCTACTGTGTAGTTTATATTTGAATATATTCCTTTTTCCACTATTACCGTCTTAGCGCTCCGAATGTCCACTTGCATTTTCTACAGAAAGAGTGTTCAGAACTGCGCAATCAAAAGTATGGTTTAACTCTGTTAGCTTAATGAACATATCAGAAATAAGTTTCACACAATGCTTCTGTGTAGTTTTTATTTGAAGATATTATTTTTCCCAATAGAGGCCTCTTAGCGCTCAGAATGTCCAATTGCAGTTTCTACAGAAAGAGTGTTTAAGAAAGGCTCAATCAAAAGTAAGGTTCAACTCTGTTAGTTGAATGCACAGAACAGAAAGAAGTTTCATACAATGCTTCTGTGTAGTTTATATTTGAACATATTCTTTTTTCCACTATTACCCACTTAGCGCTAAGAATGTCCAATTGCATTTTCTACAGACAGAGTGTTTCAAAACTGCTCAATCAAAAGTATGGTTTAACTCTGTTAGCTGAATGCTCAGATCAGAAAGAAGTTTCACAGAATGCTTCTGTGTAGTTTATATTTGAATATATTCCTTTTTCCACTACTACTCTCTTAGCGCTCCAAATGTCCAGTTGCATTTTCTACAGAAAGAGTGTTCAGATCTGCTCAATCAAAAGTATGGTTTAACTCTGTTAGCTGAATGCGCAGATCAGAAAGAAGTTTCACAGAATGATTCTGTGTAGTTTATATTTGGAGACATTCCTTTTACCACTATTACCCTCTTAGCGCTCCGAATCTCCACTTGCATTTTCTACAGAAAGAGTGTTTCAGAACGGCTCAATCAAAACTAAGGTTGAACTCTTTTAGTTGAACAAACAGAACAGAAAGAAGTTTCACACAATTCTTCTGTGTAGTTTTTATTTATAGACATTCTTTTTCCCAATATAGGCCTCTTAGCGCTCAGAATGTCCAATTGCATTTTCTACAGAAAGAGTGTTTCAGAACGGCTCAATCAAAAGTAAGGTTCAACTCTGTTAGTTGAATGCACAGAACAGAAAGAAGTTTCATACAATGCTTCTGTGTAGTTTATATTTGAACATATTCTTTTTTCCACTATTACCCACTTAGCGCTACGAATGTCCAGTTGCATTTTCTACAGACAGAGTGTTTCAAAAGTGCTCAATCAAAAGTATGGTTTAACTCTGTTAGCTGAATGCTCAGATCAGAAAGAAGTTTCACAGAACGCTTCTGTGTATTTTATATTTGAATATATTCCTTTTTCCACTACTACGCTCTTAGCGCTCCAAATGTCCAGTTGCATTTTCTACAGAAAGAGTGTTCAGATCTGCTCAATCAAAAGTATGGTTTAACTCTGTTAGCTGAATGCACAGATCAGAAAGAAGTTTCACCGAATGATTCTGTGTAGTTTATATTTGAAGACATTCCTTTTTCCACTATTACCCTCTTAGCGCTCTGAATCTCCACTTGCATTTTCTACAAAAAGAGTGTTTCATAACTGCTCAATGAAAAACATGTTTTATCTCTGTTAACTGAATTTACAGATCAGAAATAAGTTTCACGGAATGCATCTGTGTAGTTTTAATTTGAAGATATTCCTTTTCTCAATGTAGGCCTCTTAGCGCTTAGCATGTCCAATTGCAGTTTCTATAGAAAGAGTGTTTCAGAACGGCTCAATCAAAAGTAAGGTTCAAATCTGTTAGTTGAATGCACAGAACAGAAAGGATTTTCACAGAATGCTACTGTGTAGTTTATATTTGAATATATTCCTTTTTCCACTATTACCCTCTTAGCGCTCCGAATGTCCACTTGCATTTTCTACAGAAAGAGTGTTCAGAACTGCGCAATCAAAAGTATGGTTTAACTCTGTTAGCTTAATGAACATATCAGAAATAAGTTTCACACAATGCTTCTGTGTAGTTTTTATTTGAAGATATTATTTTTCCCAATAGAGGCCTCTTAGCGCTCAGAATGTCCAATTGCAGTTTCTACAGAAAGAGTGTTTAAGAAAGGCTCAATCAAAAGTAAGGTTCAACTCTGTTAGTTGAATGCACAGAACAGAAAGAAGTTTCATACAATGCTTCTGTGTAGTTTATATTTGAACATATTCTTTTTTCCACTATTACCCACTTAGCGCTAAGAATGTCCAATTGCATTTTCTACAGACAGAGTGTTTCAAAACTGCTCAATCAAAAGTATGGTTTAACTCTGTTAGCTGAATGCTCAGATCAGAAAGAAGTTTCACAGAATGCTTCTGTGTAGTTTATATTTGAATATATTCCTTTTTCCACTACTACTCTCTTAGCGCTCCAAATGTCCAGTTGCATTTTCTACAGAAAGAGTGTTCAGATCTGCTCAATCAAAAGTATGGTTTAACTCTGTTAGCTGAATGCGCAGATCAGAAAGAAGTTTCACAGAATGATTCTGTGTAGTTTATATTTGGAGACATTCCTTTTACCACTATTACCCTCTTAGCGCTCCGAATCTCCACTTGCATTTTCTACAGAAAGAGTGTTTCAGAACGGCTCAATCAAAACTAAGGTTGAACTCTTTTAGTTGAACAAACAGAACAGAAAGAAGTTTCACACAATTCTTCTGTGTAGTTTTTATTTATAGACATTCTTTTTCCCAATATAGGCCTCTTAGCGCTCAGAATGTCCAATTGCATTTTCTACAGAAAGAGTGTTTCAGAACGGCTCAATCAAAAGTAAGGTTCAACTCTGTTAGTTGAATGCACAGAACAGAAAGAAGTTTCATACAATGCTTCTGTGTAGTTTATATTTGAACATATTCTGTTTTCCACTATTACCCACTTAGCGCTACGAATGTCCAGTTGCATTTTCTACAGACAGAGTGTTTCAAAACTGCTCAATCAAAAGTATGGTTTAACTCTGTTAGCTGAATGCTCAGATCAGAAAAAGTTTCACAGAATGCTTCTGTGTAGTTTATATTTGAATATATTCCTTTTTCCACTACTACGCTCTTAGCGCTCCAATTGTCCAGTTGCATTTTCTACAGAAAGAGTGTTCAGATCTGCTCAATCAAAAGTATGGTTTAACTCTGTTAGCTGAATGCACAGATCAGAAAGAAGTTTCACCGAATGATTCTGTGTAGTTTATATTTGAAGACATTCCTTTTTCCACTATTACCCTCTTAGCGCTCCGAATCTCCACTTGCATTTTCTACAAAAAGAGTGTTTCATAACTGCTCAATCAAAAATATGTTTTATCTCTGTTAACTGAATTTACAGGTCAGAAATAAGTTTCACAGAATGCATCTGTGTAGTTTTTATTTGAAGATATTCTTTTCCCCAATGTAGGCCTCTTAGCGCTTAGCATGTCCAATTGCAGTTTCTACAGAAAGAGTGTTTCAGAACGGCTCAATCAAAAGTAAGGTTCAACTCTGTTAGTTGAATGCACAGAACAGGAAGAATTTTCACAGAATGCTACTGTGCAGTTTATATTTGAATATATTCCTTTTTCCACTATTACCCTCTTAGCGCTCCGAATGTCCACTTGCATTTTCTACAGAAAGAGAGTTCAGAACTGCGCAATCAAAAGTATGGTTTAACTCTGTTAGCTTAATGAACATATCAGAAATAAGTTTCACACAATGCTTCTGTGTAGTTTTTATTTGAAGATATTATTTTTCCCAATAGAGGCCTCTTAGCGCTCAGAATGTCCAATTGCAGTTTCTACAGAAAGAGTGTCTCAGAAAGGCTCAATCCAAAGTAAGGTTCAACTCTGTTAGTTGAATGCACAGAACAGAAAGAAGTTTCATACAATGCTTCTGTGTAGTTTATATTTGAACATATTCTTTTTTCCACTATTACCCACTTAGCGCTACGAATGTCCAGTTGCATTTTCTACAGACAGAGTGTTTCAAAGCTGCTCAATCAAAAGTATGGTTTAACTCTGTTAGCTGAATGCTCAGATCAGAAAGAAGTTTCACAGAATGCTTCTGTGTAGTTTATATTTGAATATATTCCTTTTTCCACTACTACTCTCTTAGCGCTCCAAATGTCCAGTTGCATTTTCTACAGAAAGAGTGTTCAGATCTGCTCAATCAAAAGTATGGTTTAACTCTGTTAGCTGAATGCACAGATCAGAAAGAAGTTTCACAGAATGATTCTGTGTAGTTTATATTTGGAGACATTCCTTTTTCCACTATTACCCTCTTAGCGCTCCGAATCTCCACTTTCATTTTCTACAGAAAGAGTGTTTCAGAACGGCTCAATCAAAACTAAGGTTCAACTCTTTTAGTTGAACAAACAGAACAGAAAGAAGTTTCACACAATTCTTTTGTGTAGTTTTTAGTTATAGACATTCTTTTTCCCAATATAGGCCTCTTAGCGCTCAGAATGTCCAATTGCAGTTTCTACAGAAAGAGTGTTTCAGAACGGCTCAATCAAAAGTAAGGTTCAACTCTGTTAGTTGAATGCACAGAACAGAAAGAAGTTTCATACAATGCTTCTGTGTAGTTTATATTTGAACATATTCTTTTTTCCACTATTACCCACTTAGCGCTACGAATGTCCAGTTGCATTTTCTACAGACAGAGTGTTTCAAAACTGCTCAATCAAAAGTATGGTTTAACTCTGTTAGCTGAATGCTCAGATCAGAAAGAAGTTTCACAGAATGCTTCTGTGTAGTTTATATTTGAATATATTCCTTCTTCCACTACTACGCTCTTAGCGCTCCAAATGTCCAGTTGCATTTTCTACAGAAAGAGTGTTCAGATCTGCTCAATCAAAAGTATGGTTTAACTCTGTTAGCTGAATGCACAGATCAGAAAGAAGTTTCACCGAATGATTCTGTGTAGTTTATATTTGAAGACATTCCTTTTTCCCGTATTACCCCCTTAGCGCTCCGAATCTCCACTTGCATTTTCTACAAAAAGAGTGTTTCATAACTGCTCAATCAAAAACATGATTTATCTCTGTTAACTGAATTTACAGATCAGAAATAAGTTTCACAGAATGCATCTGTGTAGTTTTTATTTGAAGATATTCTTTTTCCCAATGTAGGCCTCTTAGCGCTTAGCATGTCCAATTGCAGTTTCTACAGAAAGAGTGTTTCAGAACGGCTCAATCAAAAGTAAGGTTCAACTCTGTTAGTTGAATGCACAGAACAGAAAGAATTTTCACAGAATGCTACTGTGTAGTTTATATATGAATATATTCCTTTTTCCACTATTACCCTCTTAGCGCTCCGAATGTCCACTTGCATTTTCTACAGAAAGAGTGTTCAGAACTGCGCAATCAAAAGTATGGTTTAACTCTGTTAGCTTAATGAACATATCAGAAATAAGTTTCACACAATGCTTCTGTGTAGTTTTTATTTGAAGATATTATTTTTCCCAATAGAGGCCTCTTAGCGCTCAGAATGTCCAATTGCAGTTTCTACAGAAAGAGTGTTTCAGAAAGGCTCAATCAAAAGTAAGGTTCAACTCTGTTAGTTGAATGCACAGAACAGAAAGAAGTTTCATACAATGATTCTGTGTAGTTTATATTTGAACATATTATTTTTTCCACTATTACCCACTTAGCGCTACGAATGTCCAGTTGCATTTTCTACAGACAGAGTGTTTCAAAACTGCTCAATCAAAAGTATGGTTTAACTCTGTTAGCTGAATGCTCAGATCAGAAAGAAGTTTCACAGAATGCTTCTGTGTAGTTTATATTTGAATATATTCCTTTTTCCATCTCTACTCTCTTAGCGCTCCAAATGTCCAGTTGCATTTTCTACACAAAGAGTGTTCAGATCTGCTCAATCAAAAGTATGGTTTCACTCTGTTAGCTGAATGCACAGATCAGAAAGAAGTTTCACAGAATGATTCTGTGTAGTTTATATTTGGAGACATTCCTTTTTCCACTATTACACTCTTAGCGCTCCGAATCTCCACTTGCATTTTCTACAGAAAGAGTGTTTCAGAACGGCTCAATCAAAACTAAGGTTCAACTCTTTTAGTTGAACAAACAGAACAGAAAGAAGTTTCACACAATTCTTCTGTGTAGTTTTTATTTGTAGACATTCTTTTTCCCAATATAGGCCTCTTTGCGCTCAGAATGTCCAATTGCAGTTTCTACAGAAAGAGTGTTTCAGAACGGCTCAATCAAAATAAGGTTCAACTCTGTTAGTTGAATGCACAGAACAGAAAGAAGTTTCATACAATGCTTCTGTGTTGTTTATATTTGAACATATTCTTTTTTCCACTATTACCCACTTAGCGCTACGAATGTCCAGTTGCATTTTCTACAGACAGAGTGTTTCAAAACTGCTCAATCAAAAGTATGGTTTAACTCTGTTAGCTGAATGCTCAGATCAGAAAGAAGTTTCACAGAACGCTTCTGTGTATTTTATATTTGAATATATTCCTTTTTCCACTACTACGCTCTTAGCGCTTCAAATGTCCAGTTGCATTTTCTACAGAAAGAGTGTTCAGATCTGCTCAATCAAAAGTATGGTTTAACTCTGTTAGCTGAATGCACAGATCAGAAAGAAGTTTCACCGAATGATTCTGTGTAGTTTATATTTGAAGACATTCCTTTTTCCACTATTACCCTCTTAGCGCTCTGAATCTCCACTTGCATTTTCTACAAAAAGTGTGTTTCATAACTGCTCAATGAAAAACATGTTTTATCTCTGTTAACTGAATTTACAGATCAGAAATAAGTTTCACGGAATGCATCTGTGTAGTTTTAATTTGAAGATATTCCTTTTCCCAATGTAGGCCTCTTAGCGCTTAGCATGTCCAATTGCAGTTTCTATAGAAAGAGTGTTTCAGAACGGCTCAATCAAAAGTAAGGTTCAAATCTGTTAGTTGAATGCACAGAACAGAAAGGATTTTCACAGAATGCTACTGTGTAGTTTATATTTGAATATATTCCTTTTTCCACTATTACCCTCTTAGCGCTCCGAATGTCCACTTGCATTTTCTACAGAAAGAGTGTTCAGAACTGCGCAATCAAAAGTATGGTTTAACTCTGTTAGCTTAATGAACATATCAGAAATAAGTTTCACACAATGCTTCTGTGTAGTTTTTATTTGAAGATATTATTTTTCCCAATAGAGGCCTCTTAGCGCTCAGAATGTCCAATTGCAGTTTCTACAGAAAGAGTGTTTAAGAAAGGCTCAATCAAAAGTAAGGTTCAACTCTGTTAGTTGAATGCACAGAACAGAAAGAAGTTTCATACAATGCTTCTGTGTAGTTTATATTTGAACATATTCTTTTTTCCACTATTACCCACTTAGCGCTACGAATGTCCAATTGCATTTTCTACAGACAGAGTGTTTCAAAACTGCTCAATCAAAAGTATGGTTTAACTCTGTTAGCTGAATGCTCAGATCAGAAAGAAGTTTCACAGAATGCTTCTGTGTAGTTTATATTTGAATATATTCCTTTTTCCACTACTACTCTCTTAGCGCTCCAAATGTCCAGTTGCATTTTCTACAGAAAGAGTGTTCAGATCTGCTCAATCAAAAGTATGGTTTAACTCTGTTAGCTGAATGCGCAGATCAGAAAGAAGTTTCACAGAATGATTCTGTGTAGTTTATATTTGGAGACATTCCTTTTACCACTATTACCCTCTTAGCGCTCCGAATCTCCACTTGCATTTTCTACAGAAAGAGTGTTTCAGAACGGCTCAATCAAAACTAAGGTTGAACTCTTTTAGTTGAACAAACAGAACAGAAAGAAGTTTCACACAATTCTTCTGTGTAGTTTTTATTTGTAGACATTCTATTCCCAATATAGGCCTCTTTGCGCTCAGAATGTCCAATTGCAGTTTCTACAGAAAGAGTGTTTCAGAACGGCTCAATCAAAAGTAAGGTTCAACTCTGTTAGTTGAATGCACAGAACAGAAAGGAGTTTCATACAATGCTTCTGTGTAGTTTATATTTGAACATATTCTTTTTTCCACTATTACCCACTTAGCGCTACGAATGTCCAGTTGCATTTTCTACAGACAGAGTGTTTCAAAACTGCTCAATCAAAAGTATGGTTTAACTCTGTTAGCTGAATGCTCAGATCAGAAAGAAGTTTCACAGAATGCTTCTGTGTAGTTTATATTTGAACATATTCTTTTTTCCACTATTACCCACTTAGGGCTACGAATGTCCAGTTGCATTTTCTACAGACAGAGTGTTTCAAAACTGCTCAATCAAAAGTATGGTTTAACTCTGTTAGCTGAATGCACAGATCAGAAAGAAGTTTCACCGAATGATTCTGTGTAGTTTATATTTGAAGACATTCCTTTTTCCACTATTACCCTCTTAGCGCTCCGAATCTCCACTTTCATTTTCTACAAAAAGAGTGTTTCATAACTGCTCAATCAAAAATATGTTTTATCTCTGTTAACTGAATTTACAGATCAGAAATAAGTTTCACAGAATGCATCTGTGTAGTTTTTATTTGAAGATATTCTTCTCCCCAAAGTAGGCCTCTTAGCGCTTAGCATGTCCAATTGCAGTTTCTACAGAAAGAGTGTTTCAGACCGGCTCAATCAAAAGTAAGGTTCAACTCTGTTATTTGAATGCACAGAACAGAAAGAATTTTCACAGAATGCTACTGTGCAGTTTATATTTGAATATATTCCTTTTTCCACTATTACCCTCTTAGCGCTCCGAATGTCCACTTGCATTTTCTACAGAAAGAGTGTTCAGAACTGTGCAATCAAAAGTATGGTTTAACTCTGTTAGCTTAATGAACATATCAGAAATAAGTTTCACACAATGCTTCTGTGTAGTTTTTATTTGAAGATATTATTTTTCCCAATAGAGGCCTCTTAGCGCTCAGAATGTCCAATTGCAGTTTCTACAGAAAGAGTGTTTCAGAAAGGCTCAATAAAAAGTAAGGTTCTACTCTGTTACTTGAATGCACAGAACAGAAAGAAGTTTATACAATGCTTCTGTGTAGTTTATATTTGAACATATTCTTTTTTCCACTATTACCCACTTAGCGCTACGAATGTCCAGTTGCATTTTCTACAGACAGAGTGTTTCAAAACTGCTCAATCAAAAGTATGGTTTAACTCTGTTAGCTGAATGCTCAGATCAGAAAGAAGTTTCACAGAATGCTTCTGTGTAGTTTATATTTGAATATATTCCTTTTTCCACTACTACTCTCTTAGCGCTCCAAATGTCCAGTTGCATTTTCTACAGAAAGAGTGTTCAGATCTGCTCAATCAAAAGTATGGTTTAACTCTGTTAGCTGAATGCACAGATCAGAAAGAAGTTTCACAGAATGATTCTGTGTAGTTTATATTTGGAGACATTACTTTTTCCACTATTACCCTCTTAGCGCTCCGAATCTCCACTTGCATTTTCTACAGAAAGAGTGTTTCAGAACGGCTCAATCAAAACTAAGGTTCAACTCTTTTAGTTGAACAAACAGAACAGAAAGAAGTTTCACACAATTCTTCTGTGTAGTTTTTATTTGTAGACATTCTTTTTCCCAATATAGGCCTCTTAGCGCTCAGAATGTCCAATTGCAGTTTCTACAGAAAGAGTGTTTCAGAACGGCTCAATCAAAAGTAAGGTTCAACTCTGTTAGTTGAATGCACAGAACAGAAAGAAGTTTCATACAATGCTTCTGTGTAGTTTATATTTGAACATATTCTTTTTTCCACTATTACCCACTTAGCGCTACGAATGTCCAGTTGCATTTTCTACAGACAGAGTGTTTCAAAACTGCTCAATCAAAAGTATGGTTTAACTCTGTTAGCTGAATGCTCAGATCAGAAAGAAGTTTCACAGAATGCTTCTGTGTAGTTTATATTTGAATATATTCCTTTTTCCACTACTACTCTCTTAGCGCTCCAAATGTCCAGTTGCATTTTCTACAGAAAGAGAGTTCAGATCTGCTCAATCAAAAGTATGGTTTAACTCTGTTAGCTGAATGCACAGATCAGAAACAAGTTTCACCGAATGATTCTGTGTAGTTTATATTTGAAGACATTCCATTTTCCCGTATTACACCCTTAGCGCTCCGAAACTCCACTTGCATTTTCTACAAAAAGTGTGTTTCATAACTGCTCAATCAAAAACATGTTTTATCTCTGTTAACTGAATTTACAGATCAGAAATAAGTTTCACAGAATGCATCTGTGTAGTTTTTATTTGAAGATATTCTTTTTCCCAATGTAGGCCTCTTAGCGCTTAGCATGTCCAATTGCAGTTTCTACAGAAAGAGTGTTTCAGAACGGCTCAATAAAAAGTAAGGTTCAACTCTGTTAGTTGAATGCACAGAACAGAAAGAATTTTCACATAATGCTACTGTGTAGTTTATATATGAATATATTCCTTTTTCCACTATTACCCTCTTAGCGCTCCGAATGTCCACTTGCATTTTCTACAGAAAGAGTGTTCAGAACTGCGCAATCAAAAGTATGGTTTAACTCTGTTAGCTTAATGAACATATCAGAAATAAGTTTCACACAATGCTTCTGTGTAGTTTTTATTTGAAGATATTATTTTTCCCAATAGAGGCCTCTTAGCGCTCAGAATGTCCAATTGCAGTTTCTACAGAAAGAGTGTTTCAGAAAGGCTCAATCAAAAGTAAGGTTCAACTCTGTTAGTTGAATGCACAGAACAGAAAGAAGTTTCATACAATGCTTCTGTGTAGTTTATATTTGAACATATTCTTTTTTCCACTATTACCCACTTAGCGCTACGAATGTCCAGTTGCATTTTCTACAGACAGAGTGTTTCAAAACTGCTCAGTCAAAAGTATGCTTTAACTCTGTTAGCTGAATGCTCAGATCAGAAAGAAATTTCACAGAATGCTTCTGTGTAGTTTATATTTGAATATATTCCTTTTTCCACTACTACTCTCTTAGCGCTCCAAATGTCCAGTTGCATTTTCTACAGAAAGAGTGTTCAGATCTGCTCAATCAAAAGTATGGTTTAATTCTCTTAGCTGAATGCACAGATCAGAAAGAAGTTTCACAGAATGATTCTGTGTAGTTTATATTTGGAGACATTCCTTTTTCCACTATTACCCTCTTAGCGCTCCGAATCTCCACTTGCATTTTCTACAGAAAGAGTGTTTCAGAACGGCTCAATCAAAACTAAGTTTAAACTCTTTTAGTTGAACAAACAGAACAGAAAGAAGTTTCACACAATTCTTCTGTGTAGTTTTTATTTGTAGACATTCTTTTTCCCAATATAGGCCTCTTTGCGCTCAGAATGTCCAATTGCAGTTTCTACAGAAAGAGTGTTTCAGAACGGCTCAATAAAAAGTAAGGTTCAACTCTGTTAGTTGAATGCACAGAACAGAAAGAAGTTTCATACAATGCTTCTGTGTAGTTTATATTTGAACATATTCTTTTTTCCACTATTACCCACTTAGCGCTACGAACCTCCAGTTGCATTTTCTACAGACAGAGTGTTTCAAAACTGCTCAATCAAAAGTATGGTTTAACTCTGTTAGCTGAATGCTCAGATCAGAAAAAAGTTTCACAGAATGCTTCTGTGTAGTTTATATTTGAATATATTCCTTTTTCCACTACTACTCTCTTAGCGCTCCAAATGTCCAGTTGCATTTTCTACAGAAAGAGTGTTCAGATCTGCTCAATCAAAAGTATGGTTTAACTCTGTTAGCTGAATGCACAGATCAGAAAGAAGTTTCACAGAATGATTCTGTGTAGTTTATATTTGGAGTCATTCCTTTTTCCACTATTACCCTCTTAGCGCTCCGAATCTCCACTTGCATTTTCTACAGAAAGAGTGTTTCAGAACGGCTCAATCAAAACTAAGGTTCAACTCTTTTAGTTGAACAAACAGAACAGAAAGAAGTTTCACACAATTATTCTGTGTAGTTTTTATTTGTAGACATTCTTTTTGCCAATATAGGCCTCTTTGCGCTCAGAATGTCCAATTGCAGTTTCTACAGAAAGAGTGTTTCAGAACGGCTCAATAAAAAGTAAGGTTCAACTCTGTTAGTTGAATGCACAGAACAGAAAGAAGTTTCATACAATGCTTCTGTGTAGTTTATATTTGAACATATTCTTTTTTCCACTATTACCCACTTAGCGCTACGAATGTCCAGTTGCATTTTCTACAGACAGAGTGTTTCAAAACTGCTCAATCAAAAGTATGGTTTAACTCTGTTAGCTGAATGCTCAGATCAGAAAGAAGTTTCACAGAATGCTTCTGTGTAGTTTATATTTGAATATATTCCTTTTTCCACTACTACGCTCTTAGCACTCCAAATGTCCAGTTGCATTTTCTACAGAAAGAGTGTTCAGATCTGCTCAATCAAAAGTATGGTTTAACTCTGTTAGCTGAATGCACAGATCAGAAAGAAGTTTCACTGAATGATTCTGTATAGTTTATATTTGAAGACATTCCTTTTTCCACTATTACCCCCTTAGCGCTCCGAATCTCCACTTGCATTTTCTACAAAAAGAGTGTTTCATAACTGCTCAATCAAAAATATGTTTTATCTCTGTTAACTGAATTTACAGATCAGAAATAAGTTTCACAGAATGCATCTGTGTAGTTTTTATTTGAAGATATTCTTTTCCCCAATGTAGGCCTCTTAGCGCTTAGCATGTCCAATTGCAGTTTCTACAGAAAGAGTGTTTCAGAACGGCTCAATCAAAAGTAAGGTTCAACTCTGTTAGTTGAATGCACAGAACAGAAAGAATTTTCACAGAATGCTACTGTGCAGTTTATATTTGAATATATTCCTTTTTCCACTATTACCCTCTTAGCGCTCCGAATGTCCACTTGCATTTTCTACAGAAAGAGTGTTCAGAACTGCGCAATCAAAAGTATGGTTTAACTCTGTTAGCTTAATGAACATATCAGAAATAAGTTTCACACAATGCTTCTGTGTAGTTTTTATTTGAAGATATTATTTTTCCCAATAGAGGCCTCTTAGCGCTCAGAATGTCCAATTGCAGTTTCTACAGAAAGAGTGTTTCAGAAAGGCTCAATCAAAAGTAAGGTTCAACTCTGTTAGTTGAATGCACAGAACAGAAAGAAGTTTCATACAATGCTTCTGTGTAGTTTATATTTGAACATATTCTTTTTTCCACTATTACCCACTTAGCGCTACGAATGTCCAGTTGCATTTTCTACAGACAGAGTGTTTCAAAACTGCTCAATCAAAAGTATGGTTTAACTCTGTTAGCTGAATGCTCAGATCAGAAAGAAGTTTCACAGAATGCTTCTGTGTAGTTTATATTTGAATATATTCCTTTTTCCATCTCTACTCTCTTAGCGCTCCAAATGTCCAGTTGCATTTTCTACAGAAAGAGTGTTCAGATCTGCTCAATCAAAAGTATGGTTTAACTCTGTTAGCTGAATGCACAGATCAGAAAGAAGTTTCACAGAATGATTCTGTGTAGTTTATATTTGGAGACATTCCTTTTTCCACTATTACACTCTTAGCGCTCCGAATCTCCACTTGCATTTTCTACAGAAAGAGTGTTTCAGAACGGCTCAATCAAAACTAAGGTTCAACTCTTTTAGTTGAACAAACAGAACAGAAAGAAGTTTCACACAATTCTTCTGTGTAGTTTTTATTTGTAGACATTCTTTTTCCCAATATAGGCCTCTTTGCGCTCAGAATGTCCAATTGCAGTTTCTACAGAAAGAGTGTTTCAGAACGGCTCAATCAAAATAAGGTTCAACTCTGTTAGTTGAATGCACAGAACAGAAAGAAGTTTCATACAATGCTTCTGTGTTGTTTATATTTGAACATATTCTTTTTTCCACTATTACCCACTTAGCGCTACGAATGTCCAGTTGCATTTTCTACAGACAGAGTGTTTCAAAACTGCTCAATCAAAAGTATGGTTTAACTCTGTTAGCTGAATGCTCAGATCAGAAAGAAGTTTCACAGAACGCTTCTGTGTATTTTATATTTGAATATATTCCTTTTTCCACTACTACGCTCTTAGCGCTCCAAATGTCCAGTTGCATTTTCTACAGAAAGAGTGTTCAGATCTGCTCAATCAAAAGTATGGTTTAACTCTGTTAGCTGAATGCACAGATCAGAAAGAAGTTTCACCGAATGATTCTGTGTAGTTTATATTTGAAGACATTCCTTTTTCCACTATTACCCTCTTAGCGCTCTGAATCTCCACTTGCATTTTCTACAAAAAGAGTGTTTCATAACTGCTCAATGAAAAACATGTTTTATCTCTGTTAACTGAATTTACAGATCAGAAATAAGTTTCACGGAATGCATCTGTGTAGTTTTAATTTGAAGATATTCCTTTTCTCAATGTAGGCCTCTTAGCGCTTAGCATGTCCAATTGCAGTTTCTATAGAAAGAGTGTTTCAGAACGGCTCAATCAAAAGTAAGGTTCAAATCTGTTAGTTGAATGCACAGAACAGAAAGGATTTTCACAGAATGCTACTGTGTAGTTTATATTTGAATATATTCCTTTTTCCACTATTACCCTCTTAGCGTTCCGAATGTCCACTTGCATTTTCTACAGAAAGAGTGTTCAGAACTGCGCAATCAAAAGTATGGTTTAACTCTGTTAGCTTAATGAACATATCAGAAATAAGTTTCACACAATGCTTCTGTGTAGTTTTTATTTGAAGATATTATTTTTCCCAATAGGGGCCTCTTAGCGCTCAGAATGTCCAATTGCAGTTTCTACAGAAAGAGTGTTTAAGAAAGGCTCAATCAAAAGTAAGGTTCAACTCTGTTAGTTGAATGCACAGAACAGAAAGAAGTTTCATACAATGCTTCTGTGTAGTTTATATTTGAACATATTCTTTTTTCCACTATTACCCACTTAGCGCTAAGAATGTCCAATTGCATTTTCTACAGACAGAGTGTTTCAAAACTGCTCAATCAAAAGTATGGTTTAACTCTGTTAGCTGAATGCTCAGATCAGAAAGAAGTTTCACAGAATGCTTCTGTGTAGTTTATATTTGAATATATTCCTTTTTCCACTACTACTCTCTTAGCGCTCCAAATGTCCAGTTGCATTTTCTACAGAAAGAGTGTTCAGATCTGCTCAATCAAAAGTATGGTTTAACTCTGTTAGCTGAATGCGCAGATCAGAAAGAAGTTTCACAGAATGATTCTGTGTAGTTTATATTTGGAGACATTCCTTTTACCACTATTACCCTCTTAGCGCTCCGAATCTCCACTTGCATTTTCTACAGAAAGAGTGTTTCAGAACGGCTCAATCAAAACTAAGGTTCAACTCTTTTAGTTGAACAAACAGAACAGAAAGAAGTTTCACACAATTCTTTTGTGTAGTTTTTAGTTATAGACATTCTTTTTCCCAATATAGGCCTCTTAGCGCTCAGAATGTCCAATTGCAGTTTCTACAGAAAGAGTGTTTCAGAACGGCTCAATCAAAAGTAAGGTTCAACTCTGTTAGTTGAATGCACAGAACAGAAAGAAGTTTCATACAATGCTTCTGTGTAGTTTATATTTGAACATATTCTTTTTTCCACTATTACCCACTTAGCGCTACGAATGTCCAGTTGCATTTTCTACAGACAGAGTGTTTCAAAACTGCTCAATCAAAAGTATGGTTTAACTCTGTTAGCTGAATGCTCAGATCAGAAAGAAGTTTCACAGAATGCTTCTGTGTAGTTTATATTTGAATATATTCCTTCTTCCACTACTACGCTCTTAGCGCTCCAAATGTCCAGTTGCATTTTCTACAGAAAGAGTGTTCAGATCTGCTCAATCAAAAGTATGGTTTAACTCTGTTAGCTGAATGCACAGATCAGAAAGAAGTTTCACCGAATGATTCTGTGTAGTTTATATTTGAAGACATTCCTTTTTCCCGTATTACCCCCTTAGCGCTCCGAATCTCCACTTGCATTTTCTACAAAAAGAGTGTTTCATAACTGCTCAATCAAAAACATGATTTATCTCTGTTAACTGAATTTACAGATCAGAAATAAGTTTCACAGAATGCATCTGTGTAGTTTTTATTTGAAGATATTCTTTTTCCCAATGTAGGCCTCTTAGCGCTTAGCATGTCCAATTGCAGTTTCTACAGAAAGAGTGTTTCAGAACGGCTCAATCAAAAGTAAGGTTCAACTCTGTTAGTTGAATGCACAGAACAGAAAGAATTTTCACAGAATGCTACTGTGTAGTTTATATATGAATATATTCCTTTTTCCACTATTACCCTCTTAGCGCTCCGAATGTCCACTTGCATTTTCTACAGAAAGAGTGTTCAGAACTGCGCAATCAAAAGTATGGTTTAACTCTGTTAGCTTAATGAACATATCAGAAATAAGTTTCACACAATGCTTCTGTGTAGTTTTTATTTGAAGATATTATTTTTCCCAATAGAGGCCTCTTAGCGCTCAGAATGTCCAATTGCAGTTTCTACAGAAAGATTGTTTCAGAAAGGCTCAATCAAAAGTAAGGTTCAACTCTGTTAGTTGAATGCACAGAACAGAAAGAAGTTTCATACAATGATTCTGTGTAGTTTATATTTGAACATATTCTTTTTTCCACTATTACCCACTTAGCGCTACGAATGTCCAGTTGCATTTTCTACAGACAGAGTGTTTCAAAACTGCTCAATCAAAAGTATGGTTTAACTCTGTTAGCTGAATGCTCAGATCAGAAAGAAGTTTCACAGAATGCTTCTGTGTAGTTTATATTTGAATATATTCCTTTTTCCATCTCTACTCTCTTAGCGCTCCAAATGTCCAGTTGCATTTTCTACAGAAAGAGTGTTCAGATCTGCTCAATCAAAAGTATGGTTTAACTCTGTTAGCTGAATGCACAGATCAGAAAGAAGTTTCACAGAATGATTCTGTGTAGTTTATATTTGGAGACATTCCTTTTTCCACTATTACACTCTTAGCGCTCCGAATCTCCACTTGCATTTTCTACAGAAAGAGTGTTTCAGAACGGCTCAATCAAAACTAAGGTTCAACTCTTTTAGTTGAACAAACAGAACAGAAAGAAGTTTCACACAATTCTTCTGTGTAGTTTTTATTTGTAGACATTCTTTTTCCCAATATAGGCCTCTTTGCGCTCAGAATGTCCAATTGCAGTTTCTACAGAAAGAGTGTTTCAGAACGGCTCAATCAAAATAAGGTTCAACTCTGTTAGTTGAATGCACAGAACAGAAAGAAGTTTCATACAATGCTTCTGTGTTGTTTATATTTGAACATATTCTTTTTTCCACTATTACCCACTTAGCGCTACGAATGTCCAGTTGCATTTTCTACAGACAGAGTGTTTCAAAACTGCTCAATCAAAAGTATGGTTTAACTCTGTTAGCTGAATGCTCAGATCAGAAAGAAGTTTCACAGAACGCTTCTGTGTATTTTATATTTGAATATATTCCTTTTTCCACTACTACGCTCTTAGCGCTCCAAATGTCCAGTTGCATTTTCTACAGAAAGAGTGTTCAGATCTGCTCAATCAAAAGTATGGTTTAACTCTGTTAGCTGAATGCACAGATCAGAAAGAAGTTTCACCGAATGATTCTGTGTAGTTTATATTTGAAGACATTCCTTTTTCCACTATTACCCTCTTAGCGCTCTGAATCTCCACTTGCATTTTCTACAAAAAGTGTGTTTCATAACTGCTCAATGAAAAACATGTTTTATCTCTGTTAACTGAATTTACAGATCAGAAATAAGTTTCACGGAATGCATCTGTGTAGTTTTAATTTGAAGATATTCCTTTTCCCAATGTAGGCCTCTTAGCGCTTAGCATGTCCAATTGCAGTTTCTATAGAAAGAGTGTTTCAGAACGGCTCAATCAAAAGTAAGGTTCAAATCTGTTAGTTGAATGCACAGAACAGAAAGGATTTTCACAGAATGCTACTGTGTAGTTTATATTTGAATATATTCCTTTTTCCACTATTACCCTCTTAGCGCTCCGAATGTCCACTTGCATTTTCTACAGAAAGAGTGTTCAGAACTGCGCAATCAAAAGTATGGTTTAACTCTGTTAGCTTAATGAACATATCAGAAATAAGTTTCACACAATGCTTCTGTGTAGTTTTTATTTGAAGATATTATTTTTCCCAATAGAGGCCTCTTAGCGCTCAGAATGTCCAATTGCAGTTTCTACAGAAAGAGTGTTTAAGAAAGGCTCAATCAAAAGTAAGGTTCAACTCTGTTAGTTGAATGCACAGAACAGAAAGAAGTTTCATACAATGCTTCTGTGTAGTTTATATTTGAACATATTCTTTTTTCCACTATTACCCACTTAGCGCTACGAATGTCCAATTGCATTTTCTACAGACAGAGTGTTTCAAAACTGCTCAATCAAAAGTATGGTTTAACTCTGTTAGCTGAATGCTCAGATCAGAAAGAAGTTTCACAGAATGCTTCTGTGTAGTTTATATTTGAATATATTCCTTTTTCCACTACTACTCTCTTAGCGCTCCAAATGTCCAGTTGCATTTTCTACAGAAAGAGTGTTCAGATCTGCTCAATCAAAAGTATGGTTTAACTCTGTTAGCTGAATGCGCAGATCAGAAAGAAGTTTCACAGAATGATTCTGTGTAGTTTATATTTGGAGACATTCCTTTTACCACTATTACCCTCTTAGCGCTCCGAATCTCCACTTGCATTTTCTACAGAAAGAGTGTTTCAGAACGGCTCAATCAAAACTAAGGTTGAACTCTTTTAGTTGAACAAACAGAACAGAAAGAAGTTTCACACAATTCTTCTGTGTAGTTTTTATTTGTAGACATTCTATTCCCAATATAGGCCTCTTTGCGCTCAGAATGTCCAATTGCAGTTTCTACAGAAAGAGTGTTTCAGAACGGCTCAATCAAAAGTAAGGTTCAACTCTGTTAGTTGAATGCACAGAACAGAAAGGAGTTTCATACAATGCTTCTGTGAAGTTTATATTTGAACATATTCTTTTTTCCACTATTACCCACTTAGCGCTACGAATGTCCAGTTGCATTTTCTACAGACAGAGTGTTTCAAAACTGCTCAATCAAAAGTATGGTTTAACTCTGTTAGCTGAATGCTCAGATCAGAAAGAAGTTTCACAGAATGCTTCTGTGTAGTTTATATTTGAACATATTCTTTTTTCCACTATTACCCACTTAGGGCTACGAATGTCCAGTTGCATTTTCTACAGACAGAGTGTTTCAGAACTGCTCAATCAAAAGTATGGTTTAACTCTGTTAGCTGAATGCACAGATCAGAAAGAAGTTTCACCGAATGATTCTGTGTAGTTTATATTTGAAGACATTCCTTTTTCCACTATTACCCTCTTAGCGCTCCGAATCTCCACTTGCATTTTCTACAAAAAGAGTGTTTCATAACTGCTCAATCAAAAATATGTTTTATCTCTGTTAACTGAATTTACAGATCAGAAATAAGTTTCACAGAATGCATCTGTGTAGTTTTTATTTGAAGATATTCTTCTCCCCAAAGTAGGCCTCTTAGCGCTTAGCATGTCCAATTGCAGTTTCTACAGAAAGAGTGTTTCAGACCGGCTCAATCAAAAGTAAGGTTCAACTCTGTTATTTGAATGCACAGAACAGAAAGAATTTTCACAGAATGCTACTGTGCAGTTTATATTTGAATATATTCCTTTTTCCACTATTACCCTCTTAGCGCTCCGAATGTCCACTTGCATTTTCTACAGAAAGAGTGTTCAGAACTGCGCAATCAAAAGTATGGTTTAACTCTGTTAGCTTAATGAACATATCAGAAATAAGTTTCACACAATGCTTCTGTGTAGTTTTTATTTGAAGATATTATTTTTCCCAATAGAGGCCTCTTAGCGCTCAGAATGTCCAATTGCAGTTTCTACAGAAAGAGTGTTTCAGAAAGGCTCAATAAAAAGTAAGGTTCAACTCTGTTACTTGAATGCACAGAACAGAAAGAAGTTTATACAATGCTTCTGTGTAGTTTATATTTGAACATATTCTTTTTTCCACTATTACCCACTTAGCGCTACGAATGTCCAGTTGCATTTTCTACAGACAGAGTGTTTCAAAACTGCTCAATCAAAAGTATGGTTTAACTCTGTTAGCTGAATGCTCAGATCAGAAAGAAGTTTCACAGAATGCTTCTGTGTAGTTTATATTTGAATATATTCCTTTTTCCACTACTACTCTCTTAGCGCTCCAAATGTCCAGTTGCATTTTCTACAGAAAGAGTGTTCAGATCTGCTCAATCAAAAGTATGGTTTAACTCTGTTAGCTGAATGCACAGATCAGAAAGAAGTTTCACAGAATGATTCTGTGTAGTTTATATTTGGAGACATTACTTTTTCCACTATTACCCTCTTAGCGCTCCGAATCTCCACTTGCATTTTCTACAGAAAGAGTGTTTCAGAACGGCTCAATCAAAACTAAGGTTGAACTCTTTTAGTTGAACAAACAGAACAGAAAGAAGTTTCACACAATTCTTCTGTGTAGTTTTTATTTGTAGACATTCTTTTTCCCAATATAGGCCTCTTAGCGCTCAGAATGTCCAATTGCAGTTTCTACAGAAAGAGTGTTTCAGAACGGCTCAATCAAAAGTAAGGTTCAACTCTGTTAGTTGAATGCACAGAACAGAAAGAAGTTTCATACAATGCTTCTGTGTAGTTTATATTTGAACATATTCTTTTTTCCACTATTACCCACTTAGCGCTACGAATGTCCAGTTGCATTTTCTACAGACAGAGTGTTTCAAAACTGCTCAATCAAAAGTATGGTTTAACTCTGTTAGCTGAATGCTCAGATCAGAAAGAAGTTTCACAGAATGCTTCTGTGTAGTTTATATTTGAATATATTCCTTTTTCCACTACTACTCTCTTAGCGCTCCAAATGTCCAGTTGCATTTTCTACAGAAAGAGAGTTCAGATCTGCTCAATCAAAAGTATGGTTTAACTCTGTTAGCTGAATGCACAGATCAGAAACAAGTTTCACCGAATGATTCTGTGTAGTTTATATTTGAAGACATTCCATTTTCCCGTATTACACCCTTAGCGCTCCGAAACTCCACTTGCATTTTCTACAAAAAGAGTGTTTCATAACTGCTCAATCAAAAACATGTTTTATCTCTGTTAACTGAATTTACAGATCAGAAATAAGTTTCACAGAATGCATCTGTGTAGTTTTTATTTGAAGATATTCTTTTTCCCAATGTAGGCCTCTTAGCGCTTAGCATGTCCAATTGCAGTTTCTACAGAAAGAGTGTTTCAGAACGGCTCAATAAAAAGTAAGGTTCAACTCTGTTAGTTGAATGCACAGAACAGAAAGAATTTTCACATAATGCTACTGTGTAGTTTATATATGAATATATTCCTTTTTCCACTATTACCCTCTTAGCGCTCCGAATGTCCACTTGCATTTTCTACAGAAAGAGTGTTCAGAACTGCGCAATCAAAAGTATGGTTTAACTCTGTTAGCTTAATGAACATATCAGAAATAAGTTTCACACAATGCTTCTGTGTAGTTTTTATTTGAAGATATTATTTTTCCCAATAGAGGCCTCTTAGCGCTCAGAATGTCCAATTGCAGTTTCTACAGAAAGAGTGTTTCAGAAAGGCTCAATCCAAAGTAAGGTTCAACTCTGTTAGTTGAATGCACAGAACAGAAAGGAGTTTCATACAATGCTTCTGTGTAGTTTATATTTGAACATATTCTTTTTTCCACTATTACCCACTTAGCGCTACGAATGTCCAGTTGCATTTTCTACAGACAGAGTGTTTCAAAACTGCTCAATCAAAAGTATGGTTTAACTCTGTTAGCTGAATGCTCAGATCAGAAAGAAGTTTCACAGAATGCTTCTGTGTAGTTTATATTTGAATATATTCCTTTTTCCACTACTACTCTCTTAGCGCTCCAAATGTCCAGTTGCATTTTCTACAGAAAGAGTGTTCAGATCTGCTCAATCAAAAGTATGGTTTAACTCTGTTAGCTGAATGCACAGATCAGAAAGAAGTTTCACAGAATGATTCTGTGTAGTTTATATTTGGAGACATTCCTTTTTCCACTATTACCCTCTTAGCGCTCCGAATCTCCACTTGCATTTTCTACAGAAAGAGTGTTTCAGAACGGCTCAATCAAAACTAAGGTTCAACTCTTTTAGTTGAACAAACAGAACAGAAAGAAGTTTCACACAATTCTTTTGTGTAGTTTTTAGTTATAGACATTCTTTTTCCCAATATAGGCCTCTTAGCGCTCAGAATGTCCAATTGCAGTTTCTACAGAAAGAGTGTTTCAGAACGGCTCAATCAAAAGTAAGGTTCAACTCTGTTAGTTGAATGCACAGAACAGAAAGAAGTTTCATACAATGATTCTGTGTAGTTTATATTTGAACATATTCTTTTTTCCACTATTACCCACTTAGCGCTACGAATGTCCAGTTGCATTTTCTACAGACAGAGTGTTTCAAAACTGCTCAATCAAAAGTATGGTTTAACTCTGTTAGCTGAATGCTCAGATCAGAAAGAAGTTTCACAGAATGCTTCTGTGTAGTTTATATTTGAATATATTCCTTCTTCCACTACTACGCTCTTAGCGCTCCAAATGTCCAGTTGCATTTTCTACAGAAAGAGTGTTCAGATCTGCTCAATCAAAAGTATGGTTTAACTCTGTTAGCTGAATGCACAGATCAGAAAGAAGTTTCACCGAATGATTCTGTGTAGTTTATATTTGAAGACATTCCTTTTTCCCGTATTACCCCCTTAGCGCTCCGAATCTCCACTTGCATTTTCTACAAAAAGAGTGTTTCATAACTGCTCAATCAAAAACATGATTTATCTCTGTTAACTGAATTTACAGATGAGAAATATGTTTCACAGAATGCATCTGTGTAGTTTTTATTTGAAGATATTCTTTTTCCCAATGTAGGCCTCTTAGCGCTTAGCATGTCCAATTGCAGTTTCTACAGAAAGAGTGTTTCAGAACGGCTCAATCAAAAGTAAGGTTCAACTCTGTTAGTTGAATGCACAGAACAGAAAGAATTTTCACAGAATGCTACTGTGTAGTTTATATATGAATATATTCCTTTTTCCACTATTACCCTCTTAGCGCTCCGAATGTCCACTTGCATTTTCTACAGAAAGAGTGTTCAGAACTGCGCAATCAAAAGTATGGTTTAACTCTGTTAGCTTAATGAACATATCAGAAATAAGTTTCACACAATGCTTCTGTGTAGTTTTTATTTGAAGATATTATTTTTCCCAATAGAGGCCTCTTAGCGCTCAGAATGTCCAATTGCAGTTTCTACAGAAAGATTGTTTCAGAAAGGCTCAATCAAAAGTAAGGTTCAACTCTGTTAGTTGAATGCACAGAACAGAAAGAAGTTTCATACAATGCTTCTGTGTAGTTTATATTTGAACATATTCTTTTATCCACTATTACCCACTTAGCGCTACGAATGTCCAGTTGCATTTTCTACAGACAGAGTGTTTCAAAACTGCTCAATCAAAAGTATGGTTTAACTCTGTTAGCTGAATGCTCAGATCAGAAAGAAGTTTCACAGAATGCTTCTGTGTAGTTTATATTTGAATATATTCCTTTTTCCATCTCTACTCTCTTAGCGCTCCAAATGTCCAGTTGCATTTTCTACAGAAAGAGTGTTCAGATCTGCTGAATCAAAAGTATGGTTTAACTCTGTTAGCTGAATGCACAGATCAGAAAGATGTTTCACAGAATGATTCTGTGTAGTTTATATTTGGAGACATTCCTTTTTCCACTATTACCCTCTTAGCGCTCCGAATCTCCACTTGCATTTTCTACAGAAAGTGTGTTTCAGAACGGCTCAATCAAAACTAATGTTCAACTCTTTTAGTTGAACAAACAGAACAGAAAGAAGTTTCACACAATTCTTCTGTGTAGTTTTTATTTGTAGACATTCTTTTTCCCAATATAGGCCTCTTTGCGCTCAGAATGTCCAATTGCAGTTTCTACAGAAAGAGTGTTTCAGAACGGCTCAATCAAAAGTAAGATTCAACTCTGTTAGTTGAATGCACAGAACAGAAAGAAGTTTCATACAATGCTTCTGTGTTGTTTATATTTGAACATATTCTTTTTTCCACTATTACCCACTTAGCGCTACGAATGTCCAGTTGCATTTTCTACAGACAGAGTGTTTCAAAACTGCTCAATCAAAAGTATGGTTTAACTCTGTTAGCTGAATGCTCAGATCAGAAAGAAGTTTCACAGAACGCTTCTGTGTAGTTTATATTTGAATATATTCCTTTTTCCACTACTACGCTCTTAGCGCTCCAAATGTCCAGTTGCATTTTCTACAGAAAGAGTGTTCAGATCTGCTCAATCAAAAGTATGGTTTAACTCTGTTAGCTGAATGCACAGATCAGAAAGATGTTTCACCAAATGATTCTGTGTAGTTTATATTTGAAGACATTCCTTTTTCCACTATTACCCTCTTAGCGCTCTGAATCTCCACTTGCATTTTCTATAAAAAGAGTGTTTCATAACTGCTCAATGAAAAACATGTTTTATCTCTGTTAACTGAATTTACAGATCAGAAATAAGTTTCACGGAATGCATCTGTGTAGTTATAATTTGAAGATATTCTTTTTCCCAATGTAGGCCTCTTAGCGCTTAGCATGTCCAATTGCAGTTTCTATAGAAAGAGTGTTTCAGAACGGCTCAATCAAAAGTAAGGTTCAAATCTGTTAGTTGAATGCACAGAACAGAAAGGATTTTCACAGAATGCTACTGTGTAGTTTATATTTGAATATATTCCTTTTTCCACTATTACCCTCTTAGCGCTCCGAATGTCCACTTGCATTTTCTACAGAAAGAGTGTTCAGAACTGCGCAATCAAAAGTATGGTTTAACTCTGTTAGCTTAATGAACATATCACAAATAAGTTTCACACAATGCTTCTGTGTAGTTTTTATTTGAAGATATTATTTTTCCCAATAGAGGCCTCTTAGCGCTCAGAATGTCCAATTGCAGTTTCTACAGAAAGAGTGTTTCAGAAAGGCTCAATCAAAAGTAAGGTTCAACTCTGTTAGTTGAATGCACAGAACAGAAAGAAGTTTCATACAATGCTTCTGTGTAGTTTATATTTGAACATATTCTTTTTTCCACTATTACCCACTTAGCGCTACGAATGTCCAGTTGCATTTTCTACAGACAGAGTGTTTCAAAACTGCTCAATCAAAAGTATGGTTTAACTCTGTTAGCTGAATGCTCAGATCAGAAAGAAGTTTCACAGAATGCTTCTGTGTAGTTTATATTTGAATATATTCCTTTTTCCACTACTACTCTCTTAGCGCTCCAAATGTCCAGTTGCATTTTCTACAGAAAGAGTGTTCAGATCTGCTCAATCAAAAGTATGGTTTAACTCTGTTAGCTGAATTCGCAGATCAGAAAGAAGTTTCACAGAATGATTCTGTGTAGTTTATATTTGGAGACATTCCTTTTACCACTATTACCCTCTTAGCGCTCCGAATCTCCACTTGCATTTTCTACAGAAAGAGTGTTTCAGAACGGCTCAATCAAAACTAAGGTTCAACTCTTTTAGTTGAACAAACAGAACAGAAAGAAGTTTCACACAATTCTTCTGTGTAGTTTTTATTTGTAGACATTCTTTTTCCCAATATAGGCCTCTTTGCGCTCAGAATGTCCAATTGCAGTTTCTACAGAAAGAGTGTTTCAGAACGGCTCAATCAAAAGTAAGGTTCAACTCTGTTAGTTGAATGCACAGAACAGAAAGAAGTTTCATACAATGCTTCTGTGTAGTTTATATTTGAACATATTCTTTTTTCCACTATTACCCACTTAGCGCTACGAATGTCCAGTTGCATTTTCTACAGACAGAGTGTTTCAAAACTGCTCAATCAAAAGTATGGTTTAACTCTGTTAGCTGAATGCTCAGATCAGAAAGAAGTTTCACAGAATGATTCTGTGTAGTTTATATTTGAACATATTCTTTTTTCCACTATTACCCACTTAGCGCTACGAATGTCCAGTTGCATTTTCTACAGACAGAGTGTTTCAAAACTGCTCAATCAAAAGTATGGTTTAACTCTGTTAGCTGAATGCTCAGATCAGAAAGAAGTTTCACAGAATGCTTCTGTGTAGTTTATATTTGAATATAATCCTTTTTCCACTACTACGCTCTTAGCGCTCAAAATGTCCAGTTGCATTTTCTACAGAAAGAGTGTTCAGATCTGCTCAATCAAAAGTATGGTTTAACTCTGTTAGCTGAATGCACAGATCAGAAAGAAGTTTCACCGAATGATTCTGTGTAGTTTATATTTGAAGACATTCCTTTTTCCACTATTACCCTCTTAGCTCTCCGAATCTCCACTTGCATTTTCTACAAAAAGAGTGTTTCATAACTGCTCAATCAAAAATATGTTTTATCTCTGTTAACTGAATTTACAGATCAGAAATAAGTTTCACAGAATGCATCTGTGTACTTTTTATTTGAAGATATTATTTTTCCCAATGTAGGCCTCTTAGCGCTTAGCATGTCCAATTGCAGTTTCTACAGAAAGAGTGTTTCAGAACGGCTCAATCAAAAGTAAGGTTCAACTCTGTTAGTTGAATGCACAGAACAGAAAGAATTTTCACAGAATGCTACTGTGTAGTTTATATTTGAATATATTCCTTTTTCCACTATTACCCTCTTAGTGCTCCGAATGTCCACTTGCATTTTCTACAGAAAGAGTGTTCAGAACTGCGCAATCAAAAGTATGGTTTAACTCTGTTAGCTTAATGAACATATCAGAAATAAGTTTCACGCAATGCTTCTGTGTAGTTTTTATTTGAAGATATTATTTTTCCCAATATAGGCCTCTTAGCGCTCAGAATGTCCAATTGCAGTTTCTACAGAAAGAGTGTTTCAGAAAGGCTCAATCCAAAGTAAGGTTCAACTCTGTTAGTTGAATGCACAGAACAGAAAGAAGTTTCATACAATGCTTCTGTGTAGTTTATATTTGAACATATTCTTTTTTCCACTATTACCCACTTAGCGCTACGAATGTCCAGTTGCATTTTCTACAGACAGAGTGTTTCAAAACTGCTCAATCAAAAGTATGGTTTAACTCTGTTAGCTGAATGCTCAGATCAGAAAGAAGTTTCACAGAATGCTTCTGTGTAGTTTATATTTGAATATATTCCTTTTTCCACTACTACTCTCTTAGCGCTCCAAATGTCCAGTTGCATTTTCTACAGAAAGAGTGTTCAGATCTGCTCAATCAAAAGTATGGTTTAACTCTGTTAGCTGAATTCGCAGATCAGAAAGAAGTTTCACAGAATGATTCTGTGTAGTTTATATTTGGAGACATTCCTTTTACCACTATTACCCTCTTAGCGCTCCGAATCTCCACTTGCATTTTCTACAGAAAGAGTGTTTCAGAACGGCTCAATCAAAACTAAGGTTCAACTCTTTTAGTTGAACAAACAGAACAGAAAGAAGTTTCACACAATTCTTCTGTGTAGTTTTTATTTGTAGACATTCTTTTTCCCAATATAGGCCTCTTTGCGCTCAGAATGTCCAATTGCAGTTTCTACAGAAAGAGTGTTTCAGAACGGCTCAATCAAAAGTAAGGTTCAACTCTGTTAGTTGAATGCACAGAACAGAAAGAAGTTTCATACAATGCTTCTGTGTAGTTTATATTTGAACATATTCTTTTTTCCACTATTACCCACTTAGCGCTACGAATGTCCAGTTGCATTTTCTACAGACAGAGTGTTTCAAAACTGCTCAATCAAAAGTATGGTTTAACTCTGTTAGCTGAATGCTCAGATCAGAAAGAAGTTTCACAGAATGATTCTGTGTAGTTTATATTTGAACATATTCTTTTTTCCACTATTACCCACTTAGCGCTACGAATGTCCAGTTGCATTTTCTACAGACAGAGTGTTTCAAAACTGCTCAATCAAAAGTATGGTTTAACTCTGTTAGCTGAATGCTCAGATCAGAAAGAAGTTTCACAGAATGCTTCTGTGTAGTTTATATTTGAATATAATCCTTTTTCCACTACTACGCTCTTAGCGCTCAAAATGTCCAGTTGCATTTTCTACAGAAAGAGTGTTCAGATCTGCTCAATCAAAAGTATGGTTTAACTCTGTTAGCTGAATGCACAGATCAGAAAGAAGTTTCACCGAATGATTCTGTGTAGTTTATATTTGAAGACATTCCTTTTTCCACTATTACCCTCTTAGCGCTCCGAATCTCCACTTGCATTTTCTACAAAAAGAGTGTTTCATAACTGCTCAATCAAAAATATGTTTTATCTCTGTTAACTGAATTTACAGATCAGAAATAAGTTTCACAGAATGCATCTGTGTAGTTTTTATTTGAAGATATTATTTTTCCCAATGTAGGCCTCTTAGCGCTTAGCATGTCCAATTGCAGTTTCTACAGAAAGAGTGTTTCAGAACGGCTCAATCAAAAGTAAGGTTCAACTCTGTTAGTTGAATGCACAGAACAGAAAGAATTTTCACAGAATGCTACTGTGTAGTTTATATTTGAATATATTCCTTTTTCCACTATTACCCTCTTAGTGCTCCGAATGTCCACTTGCATTTTCTACAGAAAGAGTGTTCAGAACTGCGCAATCAAAAGTATGGTTTAACTCTGTTAGCTTAATGAACATATCAGAAATAAGTTTCACACAATGCTTCTGTGTAGTTTTTATTTGAAGATATTATTTTTCCCAATATAGGCCTCTTAGCGCTCAGAATGTCCAATTGCAGTTGCTACAGAAAGAGTGTTTCAGAAAGGCTCAATCCAAAGTAAGGTTCAACTCTGTTAGTTGAATGCACAGAACAGAAAGAAGTTTCATACAATGCTTCTGTGTAGTTTATATTTGAACATATTCTTTTTTCCACTATTACCCACTTAGCGCTACGAATGTCCAGTTGCATTTTCTACAGACAGAGTGTTTCAAAGCTGCTCAATCAAAAGTATGGTTTAACTCTGTTAGCTGAATGCTCAGATCAGAAAGAAGTTTCACAGAATGCTTCTGTGTAGTTTATATTTGAATATATTCCTTTTTCCACTACTACTCTCTTAGCGCTCCAAATGTCCAGTTGCATTTTCTACAGAAAGAGTGTTCAGATCTGCTCAATCAAAAGTATGGTTTAACTCTGTTAGCTGAATGCACAGATCAGAAAGAAGTTTCACAGAATGATTCTGTGTAGTTTATATTTGGAGACATTCCTTTTTCCACTATTACCCTCTTAGCGCTCCGAATCTCCACTTGCATTTTCTACAGAAAGAGTGTTTCAGAACGGCTCAATCAAAACTAAGGTTCAACTCTTTTAGTTGAACAAACAGAACAGAAAGAAGTTTCACACAATTCTTCTGTGTAGTTTTTATTTGTAGACATTCTTTTTCCCAATATAGGCCTCTTAGCACTCAGAATGTCCAATTGCAGTTTCTACAGAAAGAGTGTTTCAGAACGGCTCAATCAAAAGTAAGGTTCAACTCTGTTAGTTGAATGCACAGAACAGAAAGAAGTTTCATACAATGCTTCTGTGTAGTTTATATTTGAACATATTCTTTTTTCCACTGTTACCCACTTAGCGCTACGAATGTGCAGTTGCATTTTCTACAGACAGAGTGTTTCAAAACTGCTCAATCAAAGTATGGTTTAACTCTGTTAGCTGAATGCTCAGATCAGAAAGAAGTTTCACAGAATGTTTCTGTGTAGTTTATATTTGAATATATTCCTTTTTCCACTACTACGCTCTTAGCGCTCCAAATGTCCAGTTGCATTTTCTACAGAAAGAGTGTTCAGATCTGCTCAATCAAAAGTATGGTTTAACTCTGTTAGCTGAATGCACAGATCAGAAAGAAGTTTCACCGAATGATTCTGTGTAGTTTATATTAGAAGGCATTCCTTTTTCCACTATTACCCTCTTAGCGCTCGGAATCTCAACTTGCATTTTCTACAAAAAGAGTGTTTCATAACTGCTCAATCAAAAATATGTTTTATCTCTGTTAACTGAATTTACAGATCAGAAATAAGTTTCACAGAATGAATCTGTGTAGTTTTTATTTGAAGATATTCTTTTTCCCAATGTAGGCCTCTTAGCGCTTAGCATGTCCAATTGCAATTTCTACAGAAAGAGTGTTTCAGAACGGCTCAATCAAAAGTAAGGTTCAACTCTGTTAGTTGAATGCACAGAACAGAAAGAATTTTCACAGAATGCTACTGTGTAGTTTATATTTGAATATATTCCTTTTTCCACTATTACCCTCTTAGCGCTCCGAATGTCCACTTGCATTTTCTACAGAAAGTGTGTTCAGAACTGCTCAATCAAAAGTATGGTTTAACTCTGTTAGCTTAATGTACATATCAGAAATAAGTTTCACACAATGCTTCTGTGTAGTTTTTATTTGAAGATATTATTTTTCCCAATATAGGCCTCTTAGCGCTCAGAATGTCCAATTGCAGTTTCTACAGAAAGAGTGTTTCAGAAAGGCTCAATCAAAAGTAAAGTTCAACTCTGTTAGTTGAATGCACAGAACAGAAAGAAGTTTCATACAATGCTTCTGTGTAGTTTATATTTGAACATATTCTTTTTTCCACTATTACCCACTTAGCGCTACGAATGTCCAGTTGCATTTTCTACAGACAGAGTGTTTCAAAACTGCTCAATCAAAAGTATGGTTTAACTCTGTTAGCTGAATGCTCAGATCAGAAAGAAGTTTCACAGAATGTTTCTGTGTAGTTTATATTTGAATATATTCCTTTTTCCACTACCACTCTCTTTGCGCTCCAAATGTCCAGTTGCATTGTCTACAGAAAGAGTGTTCAGATCTGCTCAATCAAAAGTATGGTTTAACTCTGTTAGCTGAATGCACAGATCAGAAATAAGTTTCACCGAATGATTCTGTGTAGTTTATATTGGGAGACATTCCTTTTTCCACTATTACCCTCTTAGCGCTCCGAATCTCCACTTGCATTTTCTACAGAAAGAGTGTGCAGAACTGCGCAATCAAAAGTATGGTTTAACTCTGTTAGCTTAATGAACATATCAGAAATAAGTTTCACACAATGCTTCTGTGTAGTTTTTATTTGAAGATATTATTTTTCCCAATATAGGCCTCTTAGCGCTCAGAATGTCCAATTGCAGTTTCTACAGAAAGAGTGTTTCAGAAAGGCTCAATCAAAACTAAGGTTCAACTCTGTTAGTTGAATGCACAGAACAGAAAGAAATTTCATACAATGCTTCTGTGTAGTTTATATTTGAACATATTCTTTTTTCCACTATTACCCACTTGGCGCTACGAATGTCCAGTTGCATTTTCTACAGACAGAGTGTTTCAAAACTGCTCAATCAAAAGTATGGTTTAACTCTGTTAGCTGAATGCTCAGATCAGAAAGAAGTTTCACAGAATGCTTCTGTGTAGTTTATATTTGAATATATTCCTTTTTCCACTACTACTCTCTTAGCGCTCCAAATGTCCAGTTGCATTTTCTACAGAAAGAGTGTTCAGATCTGCTCAATCAAAAGTGTGGTTTAACTCTGTTAGCTGAATGCACAGATCAGAAAGATGTTTCACAGAATGATTCTGTGTAGTTTATATTTGGAGACATTCCTTTTTCCACTATTACCCTCTTAGCGCTCCGAATCTCCACTTGCATTTTCTACAGAAAGAGTGTTTCAGAACGGCTCAATCAAAACTAAAGTTCAACTCTTTTAGTTGAACAAACAGAACAGAAAAAAGTTTCACACAATTCTTCTGTGTAGTTTTTATTTGTAGACATTCTTTTTCCCAATATAGGCCTCTTAGCGCTCAGAATGACCAATTGAAGTTTCTACAGAAAGAGTGTTTCAGAACGGCTGAATCAAAAGTAAGGTTCAACTCTGTTAGTTGAATGCACAGAACAGAAAGAAGTTTCATACAATGCTTCTGTGTAGTTTATATTTGAACATATTCTTTTTTCCACTATTACCCACTTAGCGCTACGAATGTCCAGTTGCATTTTCTACAGACAGAGTGTTTCAAAACTGCTCAATCAAAAGTATGGTTTAACTCTGTTAGCTGAATGCTCAGATCAGAAAGAAGTTTCACAGAATGCTTCTGTGTAGTTTATATTTGAATATATTCCTTTTTCCACCACTACGCTCTTGGCGCTCCAAATGTCCAGTTGCATTTTCTACAGAAAGAGTGTTCAGATCTGCTCAATCAAAAGTATGGTTTAACTCTGTTAGCTGAATGCACAGATCAGAAAGAAGTTTCACCGAATGATTCTGTGTAGTTTATATTTGAAGACATTCCTTTTTCCACTATTACCCACTTAGCGCTCCGAATCTACACTTGCATTTTCTACAAAAAGAGTGTTTCATAACTGCTCAATCAAAAATATGTTTTATCTCTGTTAACTGTATTTACAGATCAGAAATAAGTTTCACAGAATGCATCTGTGTAGTTTTTATTTGAAGATATTCTTTTTCCCAATGTAGGCCTCTTAGCGCTTAGCATGTCCAATTGCAGTTTCTACAGAAAGAGTGTTTCAGAACGGCTCAATCAAAAGTAAGGTTCAACTCTGTTAGTTGAATGCACAGAACAGAAAGAATTTTCACAGAATGCTACTGTGTAGTTTATATTTGAATATATTCCTTTTTCCACTATTACCCTCTTAGTGCTCCGAATGTCCACTTGCATTTTCTACAGAAAGAGTGTTCAGAACTGCGCAATCAAAAGTATGGTTTAACTCTGTTAGCTTAATGAACATATCAGAAATAAGTTTCACACAATGCTTCTGTGTAGTTTTTATTTGAAGATATTATTTTTCCCAATATAGGCCTCTTAGCGCTCAGAATGTCCAATTGCAGTTTCTACAGAAAGAGTGTTTCAGAAAGGCTCAATCCAAAGTAAGGTTCAACTCTGTTAGTTGAATGCACAGAACAGAAAGAAGTTTCATACAATGCTTCTGTGTAGTTTATATTTGAACATATTCTTTTTTCCACTATTACCCACTTAGCGCTACGAATGTCCAGTTGCATTTTCTACAGACAGAGTGTTTCAAAACTGCTCAATCAAAAGTATGGTTTAACTCTGTTAGCTGAATGCTCAGATCAGAAAGAAGTTTCACAGAATGCTTCTGTGTAGTTTATATTTGAATATATTCCTTTTTCCACTACTACTCTCTTAGCGCTCCAAATGTCCAGTTGCATTTTCTACAGAAAGAGTGTTCAGATCTGCTCAATCAAAAGTATGGTTTAACTCTGTTAGCTGAATGCACAGATCAGAAAGAAGTTTCACAGAATGATTCTGTGTAGTTTATATTTGGAGACATTCCTTTTTCCACTATTACCCTCTTAGCGCTCCGAATCTCCACTTGCATTTTCTACAGAAAGAGTGTTTCAGAACGGCTCAATCAAAACTAAGGTTCAACTCTTTTAGTTGAACAAACAGAACAGAAAGAAGTTTCACACAATTCTTCTGTGTAGTTTTTATTTGTAGACATTCATTTTCCCAATATAGGCCTCTTAGCACTCAGAATGTCCAATTGCAGTTTCTACAGAAAGAGTGTTTCAGAACGGCTCAATCAAAAGTAAGGTTCAACTCTGTTAGTTGAATGCACAGAACAGAAAGAAGTTTCATACAATGCTTCTGTGTAGTTTATATTTGAACATATTCTTTTTTCCACTGTTACCCACTTAGCGCTACGAATGTGCAGTTGCATTTTCTACAGACAGAGTGTTTCAAAACTGCTCAATCAAAAGTATGGTTTAACTCTGTTAGCTGAATGCTCAGATCAGAAAGAAGTTTCACAGAATGTTTCTGTGTAGTTTATATTTGAATATATTCCTTTTTCCACTACTACGCTCTTAGCGCTCCAAATGTCCAGTTGCATTTTCTACAGAAAGAGTGTTCAGATCTGCTCAATCAAAAGTATGGTTTAACTCTGTTAGCTGAATGCACAGATCAGAAAGAAGTTTCACCGAATGATTCTGTGTAGTTTATATTAGAAGGCATTCCTTTTTCCACTATTACCCTCTTAGCGCTCGGAATCTCAACTTGCATTTTCTACAAAAAGAGTGTTTCATAACTGCTCAATCAAAAATATGTTTTATCTCTGTTAACTGAATTTACAGATCAGAAATAAGTTTCACAGAATGAATCTGTGTAGTTTTTATTTGAAGATATTCTTTTTCCCAATGTAGGCCTCTTAGCGCTTAGCATGTCCAATTGCAATTTCTACAGAAAGAGTGTTTCAGAACGGCTCAATCAAAAGTAAGGTTCAACTCTGTTAGTTGAATGCACAGAACAGAAAGAATTTTCACAGAATGCTACTGTGTAGTTTATATTTGAATATATTCCTTTTTCCACTATTACCCTCTTAGCGCTCCGAATGTCCACTTGCATTTTCTACAGAAAGTGTGTTCAGAACTGCTCAATCAAAAGTATGGTTTAACTCTGTTAGCTTAATGTACATATCAGAAATAAGTTTCACACAATGCTTCTGTGTAGTTTTTATTTGAAGATATTATTTTTCCCAATATAGGCCTCTTAGCGCTCAGAATGTCCAATTGCAGTTTCTACAGAAAGAGTGTTTCAGAAAGGCTCAATCAAAAGTAAAGTTCAACTCTGTTAGTTGAATGCACAGAACAGAAAGAAGTTTCATACAATGCTTCTGTGTAGTTTATATTTGAACATATTCTTTTTTCCACTATTACCCACTTAGCGCTACGAATGTCCAGTTGCATTTTCTACAGACAGAGTGTTTCAAAACTGCTCAATCAAAAGTATGGTTTAACTCTGTTAGCTGAATGCTCAGATCAGAAAGAAGTTTCACAGAATGCTTCTGTGTAGTTTATATTTGAATATATTCCTTTTTCCACTACCACTCTCTTTGCGCTCCAAATGTCCAGTTGCATTGTCTACAGAAAGAGTGTTCAGATCTGCTCAATCAAAAGTATGGTTTAACTCTGTTAGCTGAATGCACAGATCAGAAATAAGTTTCACCGAATGATTCTGTGTAGTTTATATTTGGAGACATTCCTTTTTCCACTATTACCCTCTTAGCGCTCCGAATCTCCACTTGCATTTTCTACAGAAAGAGTGTGCAGAACTGCGCAATCAAAAGTATGGTTTAACTCTGTTAGCTTAATGAACATATCAGAAATAAGTTTCACACAATGCTTCTGTGTAGTTTTTATTTGAAGATATTATTTTTCCCAATATAGGCCTCTTAGCGCTCAGAATGTCCAATTGCAGTTTCTACAGAAAGAGTGTTTCAGAAAGGCTCAATCAAAACTAAGGTTCAACTCTGTTAGTTGAATGCACAGAACAGAAAGAAATTTCATACAATGCTTCTGTGTAGTTTATATTTGAACATATTCTTTTTTCCACTATTACCCACTTGGCGCTACAAATGTCCAGTTGCATTTTCTACAGACAGAGTGTTTCAAAACTGCTCAATCAAAAGTATGGTTTAACTCTGTTAGCTGAATGCTCAGATCAGAAAGAAGTTTCACAGAATGCTTCTGTGTAGTTTATATTTGAATATATTCCTTTTTCCACTACTACTCTCTTAGCGCTCCAAATGTCCAGTTGCATTTTCTACAGAAAGAGTGTTCAGATCTGCTCAATCAAAAGTGTGGTTTAACTCTGTTAGCTGAATGCACAGATCAGAAAGAAGTTTCACAGAATGATTCTGTGTAGTTTATATTTGGAGACATTCCTTTTTCCACTATTACCCTCTTAGCGCTCCGAATCTCCACTTGCATTTTCTACAGAAAGAGTGTTTCAGAACGGCTCAATCAAAACTAAAGTTCAACTCTTTTAGTTGAACAAACAGAACAGAAAAAAGTTTCACACAATTCTTCTGTGTAGTTTTTATTTGTAGACATTCTTTTTCCCAATATAGGCCTCTTAGCGCTCAGAATGACCAATTGAAGTTTCTACAGAAAGAGTGTTTCAGAACGGCTGAATCAAAAGTAAGGTTCAACTCTGTTAGTTGAATGCACAGAACAGAAAGAAGTTTCATACAATGCTTCTGTGTAGTTTATATTTGAACATATTCTTTTTTCCACTATTACCCACTTAGCGCTACGAATGTCCAGTTGCATTTTCTACAGACAGAGTGTTTCAAAACTGCTCAATCAAAAGTATGGTTTAACTCTGTTAGCTGAATGCTCAGATCAGAAAGAAGTTTCACAGAATGCTTCTGTGTAGTTTATATTTGAATATATTCCTTTTTCCACCACTACGCTCTTGGCGCTCCAAATGTCCAGTTGCATTTTCTACAGAAAGAGTGTTCAGATCTGCTCAATCAAAAGTATGGTTTAACTCTGTTAGCTGAATGCACAGATCAGAAAGAAGTTTCACCGAATGATTCTGTGTAGTTTATATTTGAAGACATTCCTTTTTCCACTATTACCCACTTAGCGCTCCGAATCTACACTTGCATTTTCTACAAAAAGAGTGTTTCATAACTGCTCAATCAAAAATATGTTTTATCTCTGTTAACTGTATTTACAGATCAGAAATAAGTTTCACAGAATGCATCTGTGTAGTTTTTATTTGAAGATATTCTTTTTCCCAATGTAGGCCTCTTAGCGCTTAGCATGTCCAATTGCAGTTTCTACAGAAAGAGTGTTTCAGAACGGCTCAATCAGAAGTAAGGTTCAACTCTGTTAGTTGAATGCACAGAACAGAAAGAATTTTCACAGAATGCTACTGTGTAGTTTATATTTGAATATATTCCTTTCTCCACTATTACCCTCTTAGCGCTCCGAATGTCCACTTGCATTTTCTACAGAAAGAGTGTTCAGAACTGCGCAATCAAAAGTATGGTTTAACTCTGTTAGCTTAATGAACATATCAGAAATAAGTTTCACACAATGCTTCTGTGTAGTTTTTATTTGAAGATATTATTTTTCCCAATATAGGCCTCTTAGCGCTCAGAATGTCCAATTGCAGTTTCTACAGAAAGAGTGTTTCAGAAAGGCTCAATCAAAAGTAAAGTTCAACTCTGTTAGTTGAATGCACAGATCAGAAAGAAGTTTCACAGAATGATTCTGTGTAGTTTATATTTGGAGACATTCCTTTTTCCACTATTACCCTCTTAGCGCTCCGAATCTCCACTTGCATTTTCTACAGAAAGAGTGTGCAGAACTGCGCAATCAAAAGTATGGTTTAACTCTGTTAGCTTAATGAACATATCAGAAATAAGTTTCACACAATGCTTCTGTGTAGTTTTTATTTGAAGATATTATTTTTCCCAATATAGGCCTCTTAGCGCTCAGAATGTCCAATTGCAGTTTCTACAGAAAGAGTGTTTCAGAAAGGCTCAATCAAAACTAAGGTTCAACTCTGTTAGTTGAATGCACAGAACAGAAAGAAATTTCATACAATGCTTCTGTGTAGTTTATATTTGAACATATTCTTTTTTCCACTATTACCCACTTGGCGCTACGAATGTCCAGTTGCATTTTCTACAGACAGAGTGTTTCAAAACTGCTCAATCAAAAGTATGGTTTAACTCTGTTAGCTGAATGCTCAGATCAGAAAGAAGTTTCACAGAATGCTTCTGTGTAGTTTATATTTGAATATATTCCTTTTTCCACTACTACTCTCTTAGCGCTCCAAATGTCCAGTTGCATTTTCTACAGAAAGAGTGTTCACATCTGCTCAATCAAAAGTGTGGTTTAACTCTGTTGGCTGAATGCACAGATCAGAAAGAAGTTTCACAGAATGATTCTGTGTAGTTTATATTTGGAGACATTCCTTTTTCCACTATTACCCTCTTAGCGCTCCGAATCTCCACTTGCATTTCCTACAGAAAGAGTGTTTCAGAACGGCTCAATCAAAACTAAAGTTCAACTCTTTTAGTTGAACAAACAGAACAGAAAAAAGTTTCACACAATTCTTCTGTGTAGTTTTTATTTGTAGACATTCTTTTTCCCAATATAGGCCTCTTAGCGCTCAGAATGACCAATTGAAGTTTCTACAGAAAGAGTGTTTCAGAACGGCTCAATCAAAAGTAAGGTTCAACTCTGTTAGTTGAATGCGCAGAACAGAAAGAAATTTCATACAATGCTTCTGTGTAGTTTATATTTGAACATATTCTTTTTTCCACTATTACCCTCTTAGCGCTCCGAATCTCAACTTGCATTTTCTACAAAAAGAGTGTTTCATAACTGCTCAATCAAAAATATGTTTTATCTCTGTTAACTGAATTTACAGATCAGAAATAAGTTTCACAGAATGCATCTGTGTAGTTTTTATTTGAAGATATTCTTTTTCCCAATGTAGGCCTCTTAACGCTTAGAATGTCCAATTACAGTTTCTACAGAAAGAGTGTTTCAGAACGGCTCAATCAGAAGTAAGGTTCAACTCTGTTAGTTGAATGCACAGAACAGAAAGAATTTTCACAGAATGCTACTGTGTAGTTTATATTTGAATATATTCCTTTCTCCACTATTACCCTCTTAGCGCTCCGAATGTCCACTTGCATTTTCTACAGAAAGAGTGTTCAGAACTGCGCAATCAAAAATATGGTTTAACTCTGTTAGCTTAATGAACATATCAGAAATATGTTTCACACAATGCTTCTGTGTAGTTTTTATTTGAAGATATTATTTTTCCCAATATAGGCCTCTTAGCGCTCAGAATGTCCAATTGCAGTTTCTACAGAAAGAGTGTTTCAGAAAGGCTCAATCAAAACTAAGGTTCAACTCTGTTAGTTGAATGCACAGAACAGAAAGAAATTTCATACAATGCTTCTGTGTAGTTTATATTTGAACATATTCTTTTTTCCACTATTACCCACTTGGCGCTACGAATGTCCAGTTGCATTTTCTACAGACAGAGTGTTTCAAAACTGCTCAATCAAAAGTATGGTTTAACTCTGTTAGCTGAATGCTCAGATCAGAAAGAAGTTTCACAGAATGCTTCTGTGTAGTTTATATTTGAATATATTCCTTTTTCCACTACTACTCTCTTAGCACTCCAAATGTCCAGTTGCATTTTCTACAGAAAGAGTGTTCAGATCTGCTCAATAAAAAGTATGGCTTAACTCTGTTAGCTGAATGCACAGATCAGAAAGAAGTTTCACAGAATGATTCTGTGTAGCTTATATTTGGAGACACTCCTTTTTCCACTATTACCTTCTTAGCGCTCCGAATCTCCACTTGCATTTTCTACAGAAAGAGTGTTTCAGAACGGCTCACTCAAAACTAAAGTTCAACTCTTTTAGTTGAACAAACAGAACAGAAAGAAGTTTCACACAATACTTCTGTGTAGTTTTTATTTGTAGACATTCTTTTTCCCAATATAGGCCTCTTAGCGCTCAGAATTTCCAATTGCAGTTTCTACAGAAAGAGTGATTCAGAACGGCTCAATCAAAAGTAAGGTTCAACTCTGTTAGTTGAATGCAGAGAACAGAAAGAAGTTTCATACAATGCTTCTGTGTAGTTTATATTTGAACATATTCTTTTTTCCACTATTACCCACTTAGCGCTACGAATGTCCAGTTGCATTTTCTACAGACAGAGTGTTTCAAAACTGCTCAATCAAAAGTATGGTTAACTCTGTTAGCTGAATGCTCAGATCAGAAAGAAGTTTCACAGAATGCTTCTGTGTAGTTTATATTTGAATATATTCCTTTTTCCACTACTACGCTCTTAGCGCTCCAAAAGTCCAGTTGCATTTTCTACACAAAGAGTGTTCAGATCTGCTCAATCAAAAGTATGGTTTAACTCTGTTAGCTGAATGCACAGATCAGAAAGAAGTTTCACCGAATGATTCTGTGTAGTTTATATTTGAAGACATTCCTTTTTCCACTATTACCCACTTAGCGCTCCGAATCTCCACTTGCATTTTCTACAAAAAGAGTGTTTCATATCTGCTCAATCAAAAATATGTTTTATCGCTGTTAACTGAATTTACAGAGCAGAAATAAGTTTCACAGAATGCATCTGTGTAGTTTTTATTTGAAGATATTCTTTTTCCCAATGTAGGCCTCTTAGCGCTTAGCATGTCCAATTGCAGTTTCTACAGAAAGAGTGTTTCAGAACGGCTCAATTAAAAGTAAGGTTCAACTCTGTTAGTTGAATGCACAGAACAGAAAGAATTTTCACAGAATGCTACTGTGTAGTTTATATTTGAATATATTCCTTTTTCCACTATTACCCTCTTAGCGCTCCGAATGTCCACTTGCATTTTCTACAGAAAGAGTGTTCAGAACTGCGCAATCAAAAGTATGGTTTAACTCTGTTAGCTTAATGAACATATCAGAAATAAGTTTCACACAATGCTTCTGTGTAGTTTTTATTTGAAGATATTATTATTCCCAATATAGGCCTCTTAGCGCTCAGAATGTCCAATTGCAGTTTCGACAGAAAGAGTGTTTCAGAAAGGCTCAATCAAAACTAAGGTTCAACTCTGTTAGTTGAATGCACAGAACAGAAAGAAATTTCATACAATGCTTCTGTGTAGTTTATATTTGAACATATTCTTTTTCCCACTATTACCCACTTGGCGCTACGATTGTCCAGTTGCATTTTCTACAGACAGAGTGTTTCAAAACTGCTCAATCAAAAGTATGGTTTAACTCTGTTAGCTGAATGCTCAGATGAGAAAGAAGTTTCACAGAATGCTTCTGTGTAGTTTATATTTGAATATATTCCTTTTTCCACTACTACTCTCTTAGCGCTCCAAATGTCCAGTTGCATTTTCTACAGAAAGAGTGTTCAGATCTGCTCAATCAAAAGTATGGTTTAACCCTGTTAGCTGAATGCACAGATCAGAAAGAAGTTTCACAGAATGATTCTGTGTAGTTTATATTTGGAGACATTCCTTTTTCCACTATTACCCACTTAGCGCTCCGAATCTCCACTTGCATTTTCTACAGAAAGAGTGTTTCAGAACGGCTCAATCAAAACTAAGTTTCAACTCTTTTAGTTGAACAAACAGAACAGAAAGAAGTTTCACACAATTCTTCTGTGTAGTTTTTATTTGTAGACATTCTTTTTCCCAATATAGGCCTCTTAGCGCTCAGAATGTCCAATTGCAGTTTCTACAGAAAGAGTGTTTCAGAACGGCTCAATCAAAAGTAAGGTTCAACTCTGTTAGTTGAATGCACAGAACAGAAAGATGTTTCATACAATGCTTCTGTGTAGTTTATATTTGAACATATACTTTTTTCCACTATTACCCACTTAGCGCTACGAATGTCCAGTTGCATTTTTTACAGACAGAGTGTTTCAAAACTGCTCAATCCAAAGTATGGTTTAACTCTGTTAGCTGAATGCTCAGATCAGAAAGAAGTTTCACAGAATGCTTCTGTGTAGTTTATATTTGAATATATTCCTTTTTCCACTACTCCGCTCTTAGCGCTCCAAATGTCCAGTTGCATTTTCTACAGAAAGAGTGTTCAGATCTGCTCAATCAAAAGTATGGTTTAACTCTGTTAGCTGAATGCACAGATCAGAAAGAAGTTTCACCGAATGATTCTGTGTAGTTTATATTTGAAGACATTCCTTTTTCCACTATTACCCTCTTAGCGCTCCGAATCTCCACTTGCATTTTCCACAAAAAGAGTGTTTCATAACTGCTCAATCAAAAATATGTTTTATCTCTTTTAACTGAATTAACAGATCAAAATTAAGTTTCACAGAATGCATCTGTGTAGTGTTTATTTGAAGATATTATTTTTCCCAATGTAGGCCTCTTAGCGCTTAGCATGTCCAATTGCAGTTTCTACAGAAAGAGTGTTTCAGAACGGCTCAATCAAAAGTAAGGTTCAACTCTGTCAGTTGAATGCACAGAACAGAAAGAATTTTCACAGAATGCTACTGTGTAGTTTATATTTGAATATATTCCTTTTTCCACTACTACCCTCTTAGCGCTCCGAATGTCCACTTGCATTTTCTACAGAAAGAGTGTTCAGAACTGCGCAATCAAAAGTATGGTTTAACTCTGTTAGCTTAATGAACATATCAGAAATAAGTTTCACACAATGCTTCTGTGCAGTTTTTATTTGAAGATATTATTTTTCCCAATAGAGGACTCTTAGCGCTCAGAATGTCCAATTGCGGTTTCTACAGAAAGAGTGTTTCAGAAAGGCTCAATCAAAAGTAAGTTTCAACTCTGTTAGTTGAATGCACAGAACAGAAAGAAGTTTCATACAATGCTTCTGTGTAGTTTATATTTGAACATATTCTTTTTTCCACTATTACCCACTTAGCGCTACGAATGTCCAGTTGCATTTTCTACAGACAGAGGGTTTCAAAACTGCTCAATCAAAAGTATGGTTTAACTCTGTTAGCTGAATGCTCAGATCAGCAAGAAGTTTCACAGAATGCTTCTGTGTAGTTTATATTTGAATATATTCCTTTTTCCACTACTAATCTCTTAGCGCTCCAAATGTACAGTTGCATTTTCTACAGAAAGAGTGTTCAGATCTGCTCAATCAAAAGTATGGTTTAACTCTGTTAGCTGAATGCACAGATCAGAAAGAAGTTTCACAGAATGATTCTGTGTAGTTTATATTTGGAGACATTCCTTTTTTCACTATTACCCTCTTAGCGCTCCGAATCTCCACTTGCATTTTCTACAGAAAGAGTGTTCAGAACTGCGCAATCAAAAGTATGGTTTAACTCTGTTAGCTTAATGAACATATCAGAAATAAGTTTCACACAATGCTTCTGTGTAGTTTTTATTTGAAGATATTATTTTTCCCAATATAGGCCTCTTAGCGCTCAGAATGTCCAATTGCAGTTTCTACAGAAAGAGTGTTTCAGAACGGCTCAATCAAAACTAAAGTTCAACTCTTTTAGTTGAACAAACAGAACAGAAAAAAGTTTCACACAATTCTTCTGTGTAGTTTTTATTTGTAGACATTCTTTTTCCCAATATAGGCCTCTTAGGGCTCAGAATGACCAATTGAAGTTTCTACAGAAAGAGTGTTTCAGAACGGCTCAATCAAAAGTAAGGTTCAACTCTGTTAGTTGAATGCACAGAACAGAAAGAAGTTTCATACAATGCTTCTGTGTAGTTTATATTTGAACATATTCTTTTTTCCACTATTACCCACTTAGCGCTACGAATGTCCAGTTGCATTTTCTACAGACAGAGTGTTTCAAAACTGCTCAATCAAAAGTATGGTTTAACTCTGTTAGCTGAATGCTCAGATCAGAAAGAAGTTTCACAGAATGCTTCTGTGTAGTTTATATTTGAATATATTCCTTTTTCCACCACTACGCTCTTAGCGCTCCAAATGTCCAGTTGCATTTTCTACAGAAAGAGTGTTCAGATCTGCTCAATCAAAAGTATGGTTTAACTCTGTTAGCTGAATGCACAGATCAGAAAGAAGTTTCACCGAATGATTCTGTGTAGTTTATATTTGAAGACATTACTTTTTCCACTATTACCCTCTTAGCGCTCCGAATCTCCACTTGCATTTTCTACAAAAAGAGTGTTTCATAACTGCTCAATCAAAAATATGTTTTATCTCTGTTAACTGAATTTACAGATCAGAAATAAGTTTCACAGAATGCATCTGTGTAGTTTTTATTTGAAGATATTCTTTTTCCCAATGTAGGCCTCTTAGCGCTTAGCATGTCCAATTGCAGTTTCTACAGAAAGAGTGTTTCAGAACGGCTCAATCAGAAGTAAGGTTCAACTCTGTTAGTTGAATGCACAGAACAGAAAGAATTTTCACAGAATGCTACTGTGTAGTTTATATTTGAATATATTCCTTTCTCCACTATTACCCTCTTAGCGCTCCGAATGTCCACTTGCATTTTCTACAGAAAGAGTGTTCAGAACTGCGCAATCAAAAATATGGTTTAACTCTGTTAGCTTAATGAACATATCAGAAATATGTTTCACACAATGCTTCTGTGTAGTTTTTATTTGAAGATATTATTTTTCCCAATATAGGCCTCTTAGTGCTCAGAATGTCCAATTGCAGTTTCTACAGAAAGAGTGTTTCAGAAAGGCTCAATCAAAACTAAGGTTCAACTCTGTTAGTTGAATGCACAGAACAGAAAGAAATTTCATACAATGCTTCTGTGTAGTTGATATTTGAACATATTCTTTTTTCCACTATTACCCACTTGGCGCTACGAATGTCCAGTTGCATTTTCTACAGACAGAGTGTTTCAAAACTGCTCAATCAAAAGTATGGTTTAACTCTGTTAGCTGAATGCTCAGATCAGAAAGAAGTTTCACAGAATGCTTCTGTGTAGTTTATATTTGAATATATTCCTTTTTCCACTACTACTCTCTTAGCGCTCCAAATGTCCAGTTGCATTTTCTACAGAAAGAGTGTTCAGATCTGCTCAATAAAAAGTATGGTTTAACTCTGTTAGCTGAATGCACAGATCAGAAAGAAGTTTCACAGAATGATTCTGTGTAGCTTATATTTGGAGACATTCCTTTTTCCACTATTACCCTCTTAGCGCTCCGAATCTCCACTTGCATTTTCTACAGAAAGAGTGTTTCAGAACGGCTCAATCAAAACTAAAGTTCAACTCTTTTAGTTGAACAAACAGAACAGAAAGAAGTTTCACACAATTCTTCTGTGTAGTTTTTATTTGTAGACATTCTTTTTCCCAATATAGGCCTCTTAGCGCTCAGAATTTCCAATTGCAGTTTCTACAGAAAGAGTGTTTCAGAACGGCTCAATCAAAAGTAAGGTTCAACTCTGTTAGTTGAATGCAGAGAACAGAAAGAAGTTTCATACAATGCTTCTGTGTAGTTTATATTTGAACATATTCTTTTTTCCACTATTACCCACTTAGCGCTACGAATGTCCAGTTGCATTTTCTACAGACAGAGTGTTTCAAAACTGCTCAATCAAAAGTATGGTTAACTCTGTTAGCTGAATGCTCAGATCAGAAAGAAGTTTCACAGAATGCTTCTCTGTAGTTTATATTTGAATATATTCCTTTTTCCACTACTACGCTCTTAGCGCTCCAAATGTCCAGTTGCATTTTCTACACAAAGAGTGTTCAGATCTGCTCAATCAAAAGTATGGTTTAACTCTGTTAGCTGAATGCACAGATCAGAAAGAAGTTTCACCGAATGATTCTGTGTAGTTTATATTTGAAGACATTCCTTTTTCCACTATTACCCACTTAGCGCTCCGAATCTCCACTTGCATTTTCTACAAAAAGAGTGTTTCATATCTGCTCAATCAAAAATATGTTTTATCTCTGTTAACTGAATTTACAGATCAGAAATAAGTTTCACAGAATGCATCTGTGTAGTTTTTATTTGAAGATATTCTTTTTCCCAATGTATGCCTCTTAGCGCTTAGCATGTCCAATTGCAGTTTCTACAGAAAGAGTGTTTCAGAACGGCTCAATTAAAAGTAAGGTTCAACTCTGTTAGTTGAATGCACGGAACAGAAAGAATTTTCACAGAATGCTACTGTGTAGTTTATATTTGAATATATTCCTTTTTCCACTATTACAATCTTAGCGCTCCGAATGTCCACTTGCATTTTCTACAGAAAGAGTGTTCAGAACTGCGCAATCAAAAGTATGGTTTAACTCTGTTAGCTTAATGAACATATCAGAAATAAGTTTCACACAATGCTTCCGTGTAGTTTTTATTTGAAGATATTATTTTTCCCAATAGAGGCCTCTTAGCGCTCAGAATGTCCAATTGCAGTTTCTACAGAAAGAGTGTTTCAGAAAGGCTCAATCAAAAGTAAGGTTCAACTCTGTTAGTTGAATGCACAGAACAGAAAGAAGTTTCATACAATGCTTCTTTGTAGTTTATATTTGAACATATTCTTTTTTCCACTATTACCCACTTAGCGCTACGAATGTCCAGTTGCATTTTCTACAGACAGAGTGTTTCAAAACTGCTCAATCAAAAGTATGGTTTAACTCTGTTAGCTGAATGCTCAGATCAGAAAGAAGTTTCACAGAATGCTTCTGTGTAGTTTATATTTGAATATATTCCTTTTTCCACTACTACTCTCTTAGCGCTCCAAATGTCCAGTTGCATTTTCTACAGAAAGATTGTTCAGATCTGCTCAATCAAAAGTATGGTTTAACTCTGTTAGTTTAATGAACATATCAGAAATAAGTTTCACACAATGCTTCTGTGTAGTTTTTATTTGAAGATATTATTTTTCCCAATAGAGGCCTCTTAGCGCACAGAATGTCCAATTGCAGTTTCTACAGAAAAAGTGTTTCAGAAAGGCTCAATCAAAAGTAAGGTTCAACTCTGTTAGTTGAATGCACAGAACAGAAAGAATTTTCATACAGTGCTTCTGTGTAGTTTATATTTGAACATATTCTTTTTTCCACTATTACCCACTTAGCGCTACGAATGTCCAGTTGCATTTTCTACAGACAGAGTGTTTCAAAACTGCTCAATCAAAAGTATGGTTTAACTCTGTTAGCTGAATGCTCAGATCAGAAAGAAGTTTCACAGAATGCTTCTGTGTAGTTTATATTTGAATATATTCCTTTTTCCACTACTACTCTCTTAGCGCTCCAAATGTCCAGTTGCATTTTCTACAGAAAGAGTGTTCAGATCTGCTCAATCAAAAGTATGGTTTAACTCTGTTAGCTGAATGCACAGATCAGAAAGAAGTTTCACAGAATGATTCTGTGTAGTTTATATTTGAGACATTCCTTTTTCCACTATTACCCTCTTAGCGCTCCGAATCTCCACTTGCATTTTCTACAGAAAGAGTGTTTCAGAACGGCTCAATCAAAACTAAGGTTCAACTCTTTTAGTTGAACAAACAGAACAGAAAGAAGTTTCACACAATTCTTCTGTGTAGTTTTTATTTGTAGACATTTTTTTTCCCAATATAGGCCTCTTAGCGCTCAGAATGTCCAATTGCAGTTTCTACAGAAAGAGTGTTTCAGAACGGCTCAATCAAAAGTAAGGTTCAACTCTGTTAGTTGAATGCACAGAACAGAAAGTAGTTTCATACAATGCTTCTGTGTAGTTTATATTTGAACATATTCTTTTTTCCACTATTACCCACTTAGCGCTACGAATGTCCAGTTGCATTTTCTATAGACAGAGTGTTTCAAAACTGCTCAATCAAAAGTATGGTTTAACTCTGTTAGCTGAATGCTCAGATCAGAAAGAAGTTTCACAGAATGCTTCTGTGTAGTTTATATTTGAATATATTCCTTTTTCCACTACTACGCTCTTAGCGCTCCAAATGTCCAGTTGCATTTTCTACACAAAGAGTGTTCAGATCTGCTCAATCAAAAGTATGGTTTAACTCTGTGAGCTGAATGCACAGATCAGAAAGAAGTTTCACCGAATGATTCTGTGTAGTTTATATTTGAAGACATTCCTTTTTCCACTATTACCCTCTTAGCGCTCCGAATCTCCACTTGCATTTTCTACAAAAAGAGTGTTTCATAACTGCTCAATCAAAAATATGTTTTATCTCTGTTAACTGAATTTACAGATCAGAAATAAGTTTCACAGAATGCATCTGTGTAGTTTTTATTTGAAGATATTCTTTTTCCCAATGTAGGCCTCTTAGCGCTTAGCATGTCCAATTGCAGTTTCTACAGAAAGAGTGTTTCAGAACGGCTCAATTAAAAGTAAGGTTCAACTCTGTTAGTTGAATGCACGGAACAGAAAGAATTTTCACAGAATGCTACTGTGTAGTTTATATTTGAATATATTCCTTTTTCCACTATTACAATCTTAGCGCTCCGAATGTCCACTTGCATTTTCTACAGAAAGAGTGTTCAGAACTGCGCAATCAAAAGTATGGTTTAACACTGTTAGCTTAATGAACATATCAGAAATAAGTTTCACACAATGCTTCCGTGTAGTTTTTATTTGAAGATATTATTTTTCCCAATAGAGGCCTCTTAGCGCTCAGAATGTCCAATTGCAGTTTCTACAGAAAGAGTGTTTCAGAAAGGCTCAATCAAAAGTAAGGTTCAACTCTGTTAGTTGAATGCACAGAACAGAAAGAAGTTTCATACAATGCTTCTTTGTAGTTTATATTTGAACATATTCTTTTTTCCACTATTACCCACTTAGCGCTACGAATGTCCAGTTGCATTTTCTACAGACAGAGTGTTTCAAAACTGCTCAATCAAAAGTATGGTTTAACTCTGTTAGCTGAATGCTCAGATCAGAAAGAAGTTTCACAGAATGCTTCTGTGTAGTTTATATTTGAATATATTCCTTTTTCCACTACTACTCTCTTAGCGCTCCAAATGTCCAGTTGCATTTTCTACAGAAAGATTGTTCAGATCTGCTCAATCAAAAGTATGGTTTAACTCTGTTAGTTTAATGAACATATCAGAAATAAGTTTCACACAATGCTTCTGTGTAGTTTTTATTTGAAGATATTATTTTTCCCAATAGAGGCCTCTTAGCGCACAGAATGTCCAATTGCAGTTTCTACAGAAAAAGTGTTTCAGAAAGGCTCAATCAAAAGTAAGGTTCAACTCTGTTAGTTGAATGCACAGAACAGAAAGAATTTTCATACAGTGCTTCTGTGTAGTTTATATTTGAACATATTCTTTTTTCCACTATTACCCACTTAGCGCTACGAATGTCCAGTTGCATTTTCTACAGACAGAGTGTTTCAAAACTGCTCAATCAAAAGTATGGTTTAACTCTGTTAGCTGAATGCTCAGATCAGAAAGAAGTTTCACAGAATGCTTCTGTGTAGTTTATATTTGAATATATTCCTTTTTCCACTACTACTCTCTTAGCGCTCCAAATGTCCAGTTGCATTTTCTACAGAAAGAGTGTTCATATCTGCTCAATCAAAAGTATGGTTTAACTCTGTTAGCTGAATGCACAGATCAGAAAGAAGTTTCACAGAATGATTCTGTGTAGTTTATATTTGGAGACATTCCTTTTTCCACTATTACCCTCTTAGCGCTCCGAATCTCCACTTGCATTTTCTACATAAAGAGTGTTTCAGAACGGCTCAATCAAAACTAAGGTTCAACTCTTTTAGTTGAACAAACAGAACAGAAAGAAGTTTCACACAATTCTTCTGTGTAGTTTTTATTTGTAGACATTCTTTTTCCCAATATAGGCCTCTTAGCGCTCAGAATGTCCAATTGCAGTTTCTACAGAAAGAGTGTTTCAGAACGGCTCAATCAAAAGTAAGGTTCAACTCTGTTAGTTGAATGCACAGAACAGAAAGAAGTTTCATACAATGCTTCTGTGTAGTTTATATTTGAACATATTCTTTTTTCCACTATTACCCACTTAGCGCTACGAATGTCCAGTTGCATTTTCTACAGACAGAGTGTTTCAAAACTGCTCAATCAAAAGTATGGTTTAACTCTGTTAGCTGAATGCTCAGATCAGAAAGAAGTTTCACAGAATGCTTCTGTGTAGTTTATATTTGAATATATTCCTTTTTCCACTACTACGCTCTTAGCGCTCCAAATGTCCAGTTGCATTTTCTACACAAAGAGTGTTCAGATCTGCTCAATCAAAAGTATGGTTTAACTCTGTTAGCTGAATGCACAGATCAGAAAGAAGTTTCACCGAATGATTCTGTGTAGTTTATATTTGAAGACATTCCTTTTTCCACTATTACCCACTTAGCGCTCCGAATCTCCACTTGCATTTTCTACAAAAAGAGTGTTTCATAACTGCTCAATCAAAAATATGTTTTATCTCTGTTAACTGAATTTACAGATCAGAAATAAGTTTCACAGAATGCATCTGTGTAGTTTTTATTTGAAGATATTCTTTTTCCCAATGTAGGCCTCTTAGCGCTTAGCATGTCCAATTGCAGTTTCTACAGAAAGAGTGTTTCAGAACGGCTCAATCAAAAGTAAGGTTCAACCCTGTTAGTTGAATGCACAGAACAGAAAGAATTTTCACAGAATGCTACTGTGTAGTTTATATTTGAATATATTCCTTTTTCCACTATTACCCTCTTAGCGCTCCGAATGTCCACTTGAATTTTCTACAGAAAGAGTGTTCAGAACTGCGCAATCAAAAGTATGGTTTAACTCTGTTAGCTTAATGAACATATCAGAAATAAGTTTCACACAATGCTTCTGTGTAGTTTTTATTTGAAGATATTATTTTTCCCAATATAGGCCTCTTAGCGCTCAGAATGTCCAATTGCAGTTTCTACAGAAAGAGTGTTTCAGAAAGGCTCAATCAAAACTAAGGTTCAACTCTGTTAGTTGAATGCACAGAACAGAATGTAATTTCATACAATGCTTCTGTGTAGTTTATATTTGAACATATTCTTTTTTCCACTATTACCCACTTAGCGCTACGAATGTCCAGTTGCATTTTCTACAGACAGAGTGTTTCAAAACTGCTCAATCAAAAGTATGGTTTAACTCTGTTAGCTGAATGCTCAGATCAGAAAGAAGTTTCACAGAATGCTTCTGTGTAGTTTATATTTGAATATATTCCTTTTTCCACTACTACTCTCTTAGCGCTCCAAATGTCCAGTTGCATTTTCTACAGAAAGATTGTTCAGATCTGCTCAATCAAAAGTATGGTTTAACTCTGTTAGTTTAATGAACATATCAGAAATAAGTTTCACACAATGCTTCTGTGTAGTTTTTATTTGAAGATATTATTTTTCCCAATAGAGGCCTCTTAGCGCACAGAATGTCCAATTGCAGTTTCTACAGAAAAAGTGTTTCAGAAAGGCTCAATCAAAAGTAAGGTTCAACTCTGTTAGTTGAATGCACAGAACAGAAAGAATTTTCATACAGTGCTTCTGTGTAGTTTATATTTGAACATATTCTTTTTTCCACTATTACCCACTTAGCGCTACGAATGTCCAGTTGCATTTTCTACAGACAGAGTGTTTCAAAACTGCTCAATCAAAAGTATGGTTTAACTCTGTTAGCTGAATGCTCAGATCAGAAAGAAGTTTCACAGAATGCTTCTGTGTAGTTTATATTTGAATATATTCCTTTTTCCACTACTACTCTCTTAGCGCTCCAAATGTCCAGTTGCATTTTCTACAGAAAGAGTGTTCATATCTGCTCAATCAAAAGTATGGTTTAACTCTGTTAGCTGAATGCACAGATCAGAAAGAAGTTTCACAGAATGATTCTGTGTAGTTTATATTTGGAGACATTCCTTTTTCCACTATTACCCTCTTAGCGCTCCGAATCTCCACTTGCATTTTCTACATAAAGAGTGTTTCAGAACGGCTCAATCAAAACTAAGGTTCAACTCTTTTAGTTGAACAAACAGAACAGAAAGAAGTTTCACACAATTCTTCTGTGTAGTTTTTATTTGTAGACATTCTTTTTCCCAATATAGGCCTCTTAGCGCTCAGAATGTCCAATTGCAGTTTCTACAGAAAGAGTGTTTCAGAACGGCTCAATCAAAAGTAAGGTTCAACTCTGTTAGTTGAATGCACAGAACAGAAAGAAGTTTCATACAATGCTTCTGTGTAGTTTATATTTGAACATATTCTTTTTTCCACTATTACCCACTTAGCGCTACGAATGTCCAGTTGCATTTTCTACAGACAGAGTGTTTCAAAACTGCTCAATCAAAAGTATGGTTTAACTCTGTTAGCTGAATGCTCAGATCAGAAAGAAGTTTCACAGAATGCTTCTGTGTAGTTTATATTTGAATATATTCCTTTTTCCACTACTACGCTCTTAGCGCTCCAAATGTCCAGTTGCATTTTCTACACAAAGAGTGTTCAGATCTGCTCAATCAAAAGTATGGTTTAACTCTGTTAGCTGAATGCACAGATCAGAAAGAAGTTTCACCGAATGATTCTGTGTAGTTTATATTTGAAGACATTCCTTTTTCCACTATTACCCACTTAGCGCTCCGAATCTCCACTTGCATTTTCTACAAAAAGAGTGTTTCATAACTGCTCAATCAAAAATATGTTTTATCTCTGTTAACTGAATTTACAGATCAGAAATAAGTTTCACAGAATGCATCTGTGTAGTTTTTATTTGAAGATATTCTTTTTCCCAATGTAGGCCTCTTAGCGCTTAGCATGTCCAATTGCAGTTTCTACAGAAAGAGTGTTTCAGAACGGCTCAATCAAAAGTAAGGTTCAACCCTGTTAGTTGAATGCACAGAACAGAAAGAATTTTCACAGAATGCTACTGTGTAGTTTATATTTGAATATATTCCTTTTTCCACTATTACCCTCTTAGCGCTCCGAATGTCCACTTGAATTTTCTACAGAAAGAGTGTTCAGAACTGCGCAATCAAAAGTATGGTTTAACTCTGTTAGCTTAATGAACATATCAGAAATAAGTTTCACACAATGCTTCTGTGTAGTTTTTATTTGAAGATATTATTTTTCCCAATATAGGCCTCTTAGCGCTCAGAATGTCCAATTGCAGTTTCTACAGAAAGAGTGTTTCAGAAAGGCTCAATCAAAACTAAGGTTCAACTCTGTTAGTTGAATGCACAGAACAGAATGTAATTTCATACAATGCTTCTGTGTAGTTTATATTTGAACATATTCTTTTTTCCACTATTACCCACTTAGCGCTACGAATGTCCAGTTGCATTTTCTACAGACAGAGTGTTTCAAAACTGCTCAATCAAAAGTATGGTTTAACTCTGTTAGCTGAATGCTCAGATCAGAAAGAAGTTTCACAGAATGCTTCTGTGTAGTTTATATTTGAATATATTCCTTTTTCCACTACTACTCTCTTAGCGCTCCAAATGTCCAGTTGCATTTTCTACAGAAAGAGTGTTCAGATCTGCTCAATCAAAAGTATGGTTTAACTCTGTTAGCTGAATGCACAGATCAGAAAGAAGTTTCACAGAATGATTCTGTGTAGTTTATATTTGGAGACATTCCTTTTTCCACTATTACCCTCTTAGCGCTCCGAATCTCCACTTGCATTTTCTACAGAAAGAGTGTTTCAGAACGGCTCAATCAAAACTAAGGTTCAACTCTTTTAGTTGAACAAACAGAACAGAAAGAAGTTTCACACAATTCTTCTGTGTAGTTTTTATTTGTAGACATTCTTTTTCCCAATATAGGCCTCTTAGCGCTCAGAATGTCCAATTGCAGTTTCTACAGAAAGAGTGTTTCAGAACGGCTCAATCAAAAGTAAGGTTCAACTCTGTTAGTTGAATGCACAGAACAGAAAGATGTTTCATACAATGCTTCTGTGTAGTTTATATTTGAACATATTCTTTTTTCCACTATTACCCACTTAGCGCTACGAATGTCCAGTTGCATTTTCTACAGACAGAGTGTTTCAAAACTGCTCAATCAAAAGTATGGTTTAACTCTGTTAGCTGAATGCTCAGATCAGAAAGAAGTTTCACAGAATGCTTCTGTGTAGTTTATATTTGAATATATTCCTTTTTCCACTACTACGCTCTTAGCGCTCCAAATGTCCAGTTGCATTTTCTACACAAAGAGTGTTCAGATCTGCTCAATCAAAAGTATGCTTTAACTCTGTTAGCTGAATGCACAGATCAGAAAGAAGTTTCACCGAATGATTCTGTGTAGTTTATATTTGAAGACATTCCTTTTTCCACTATTACCCACTTAGCGCTCCGAATCTCCACTTGCATTTTCTACAAAAAGAGTGTTTCATAACTGCTCAATCAAAAATATGTTTTATCTCTGTTAACTGAATTTACAGATCAGAAATAAGTTTCACAGAATGCATCTGTGTAGTTTTTATTTGAAGATATTCTTTTTCCCAATGTAGGCCTCTTAGCGCTTAGCATGTCCAATTGCAGTTTCTACAGAAAGAGTGTTTCAGAACGGCTCAATCAAAAGTAAGGTTCAACCCTGTTAGTGGAATGCACAGAACAGAAAGAATTTTCACAGAATGCTACTGTGTAGTTTATATTTGAATATATTCCTTTTTCCACTATTACCCTCTTAGCGCTCCGAATGTCCACTTGAATTTTCTACAGAAAGAGTGTTCAGAACTGCGCAATCAAAAGTATGGTTTAACTCTGTTAGCTTAATGAACATATCAGAAATAAGTTTCACACAATGCTTCTGTGTAGTTTTTATTTGAAGATATTATTTTTCCCAATATAGGCCTCTTAGCGCTCAGAATGTCCAATTGCAGTTTCTACAGAAAGAGTGTTTCAGAAAGGCTCAATCAAAACTAAGGTTCAACTCTGTTAGTTGAATGCACAGAACAGAATGTAATTTCATACAATGCTTCTGTGTAGTTTATATTTGAACATATTCTTTTTTCCACTATTACCCACCTGGCGCTACGAATGTCCAGTTGCATTTTCTACAGACAGAGTGTTTCAAAACTGCTCAATCAAAAGTATGGTTTAACTCTGTTAGCTGAATGCTCAGATCAGAAAGACGTTTCACCGAATGCTTCTGTGTAGTTTATATTTGAATATATTCCTTTTTCCACTACTACTCTCTTAGCGCTCCAAATGTCCAGTTGCATTTTCTACACAAAGAGTGTTCAGATCTGCTCAATCAAAAGTATGGTTTAACTCTGTTAGCTGAATGCACAGATCAGAAAGAAGTTTCACAGAATGATTCTGTGTAGTTTATATTTGGAGACATTCCTTTTTCCACTATTACCCTCTTAGCGCTCCGAATCTCCACTTGCATTTTCTACAGAAAGAGTGTTTCAGAACGGCTCAATCAAAAGTAATGTTCAACTCTTTTAGTTGAACAAACAGAACAGAAAGAAGTTTCACACAATTCTTCTGTGTAGTTTTTATTTGTAGACATTTTTTTTCCCAATATAGGCCTCTTAGCGCTCAGAATGTCCAATTGCAGTTTCTACAGAAAGAGTGTTTCAGAACGGCTCAATCAAAAGTAACGTTCAACTCTGTTAGTTGAATGCACAGAACAGAAAGTAGTTTCATACAATGCTTCTGTGTAATTTATATTTGAACATATTCTTTTTTCCACTATTACCCACTTAGCGCTACGAATGTCCAGTTGCATTTTCTATAGACAGAGTGTTTCAAAACTGCTCAATCAAAAGTATGGTTTAACTCTGTTAGCTGAATGCTCAGATCAGAAAGAAGTTTCACAGAATGCTTCTGTGTAGTTTATATTTGAATATATTCCTTTTTCCACTACTACGCTCTTAGCGCTCCAAATGTCCAGTTGCATTTTCTACACAAAGAGTGTTCAGATCTGCTCAATCAAAAGTATGGTTTAACTCTGTTAGCTGAATGCACAGATCAGAAAGAAGTTTCACCGAATGATTCTGTGTAGTTTATATTTGAAGACATTCCTTTTTCCACTATTACCCTCTTAGCGCTCCGAATCTCCACTTGCATTTTCTACAAAAAGAGTGTTTCATAACTGCTCAATCAAAAATATGTTTTATCTCTGTTAACTGAATTTACAGATCAGAAATAAGTTTCACAGAATTCATCTGTGTAGTTCTTATTTGAAGATATTCTTTTTCCCAATGTAGGCCTCTTAGCGCTTAGCATGTCCAATTGCAGTTTCTACAGAAAGAGTGTTTCAGAACGGCTCAATTAAAAGTAAGGTTCAACTCTGTTAGTTGAATGCACAGAACAGAAAGAATTTTCACAGAATGCTACTGTGTAGTTTATATTTGAATATATTCCTTTTTCCACTATTACCCTCTTAGCGCTCCGAATGTCCACTTGCATTTTCTACAGAAAGAGTGTTCAGAACTGCGCAATCAAAAGTATGGTTTAACTCTGTTAGCTTAATGAACATATCAGAAATAAGTTTCACACAATGCTTCCGTGTAGTTTTTATTTGAAGATATTATTTTTCCCAATAGAGGCCTCTTAGCGCTCAGAATGTCCAATTGCAGTTTCTACAGAAAGAGTGTTTCAGAAAGGCTCAATCAAAAGTAAGGTTCAACTCTGTTAGTTGAATGCACAGAACAGAAAGAAGTTTCATACAATGCTTCTTTGTAGTTTATATTTGAACGTATTCTTTTTTCCACTATTACCCACTTAGCGCTACGAATGTCCAGTTGCATTTTCTACAGACAGAGTGTTTCAAAACTGCTCAATCAAAAGTATGGTTTAATTCTGTTAGCTGAATGCTCAGATCAGAAAGAAGTTTCACAGAATGCTTCTGTGTAGTTTATATTTGAATATATTCCTTTTTCCACTACTACTCTCTTAGCGCTCCAAATGTCCAGTTGCATTTTCTACAGAAAGATTGTTCAGATCTGCTCAATCAAAAGTATGGTTTAACTCTGTTAGCTGAATGCACAGATCGGAAAGAAGTTTCACAGAATGATTCTGTGTAGTTTATATTTGGAGACATTCCTTTTTCCACTATTACCCTCTTAGCGCTCCGAATCTCCACTTGCATTTTCTACAGAAAGAGTGTTTCAGAACGGCTCAATCAAAACTAAGGTTCAACTCTTTTAGTTGAACAAACAGAACAGAAAGAAGTTTCACACAATTCTTCTGTGTAGTTTTTATTTGCAGACATTCTTTTTCCCAATATAGGCCTCTTAGCGCTCAGAATGTCCAATTGCAGTTTCTACAGAAAGAGTGTTTCAGAACGGCTCAATCAAAAGTAAGGTTCAACTCTGTTAGTTGAATGCACAGAACAGAAAGAAGTTTCATACAATGCTTCTGTGTAGTTTATATTTGAATATATTCTTTTTTCCACTATTACCCACTTAGCGCTACGAATGTCCAGTTGCATTTTCTACAGACAGAGTGTTTCAAAACTGCTCAATCAAAAGTATGGTTTAACTCTGTTAGCTGAATGCTCAGATCAGAAAGAAGTTTCACAGAATGCTTCTGTGTAGTTTATATTTGAATATATTCCTTTTTCCACTACTACGCTCTTAGCGCTCCAAATGTCCAGTTGCATTATCTACAGAAAGAGTGTTCAGATCTGCTCAATCAAAAGTATGGTTTAACTCTGTTAGCTGAATGCACAGATCAGAAAGAAGTTTCACCGAATGATTCTGTGTAGTTTATAGTTGAAGACATTCCTTTTTCCACTATTACCCTCTTAGCGCTCCGAATCTCCACTTGCATTTTCTACAAAAAGAGTGTTTCATAACTGCTCAATCAAAAATATGTTTTATCTCTGTTAACTGAATTTACAGATCAGAAATAAGTTTCAGAGAATGCATCTGTGTAGTTTTTATTTGAAGATATTTTTTTCCCAATGTAGGCCTCTTAGCGCTTAGCATGTCCAATTGCAGTTTCTACAGAAAGAGTGTTTCAGAACGGCTCAATCAAAAGTAATGTTCAACTCTGTTAGTTGAATGCACAGAACAGAAAGAATTTTCACAGAATGCTACTGTGTAGTTTATATTTGAATATATTCCTTTTTCCACTATTACCCTCTTAGCGCTCCGAATGTCCACTTGCATTTTCTACAGAAAGAGTGTTCAGAACTGCGCAATCAAAAGTATCGTTTAACTCTGTTAGCTTAATGAACATATCAGAAATAAGTTTCACACAATGCTTCTGTGTAGTTTTTATTTGAAGATATTTTTTTTTCCCAATATAGGCCTCTTAGCGCTCAGAATGTCCAATTGCAGTTTCTACAGAAAGAGTGTTTCAGAAAGGCTCAATCAATACTAAGGTTCAACTCTGTTAGTTGAATGCACAGAACAGAAAGAAATTTCATACAATGCTTCTGTGTAGTTTATATTTGAACATATTCTTTTTTCCACTATTACCCACTTGGCGCTACGAATGTCCAGTTGCATTTTCTACAGACAGAGTGTTTCAAAACTGCTCAATCAAAAGTATGGTTTAACTCTGTTAGCTGAATGCTCAGATCAGAAAGAAGTTGCACAGAATGCTTCTGTGTAGTTTTTATTTGAATATATTCCTTTTTCCACTACTACTCTCTTAGCGCTCCAAATGTCCAGTTGCATTTTCTACACAAAGAGTGTTCAGATCTGCTCAATCAAAAGTATGGTTTAACTCTGTTAGCTGAATGCACAGATCAGAAAGAAGTTTCACAGAATGATTCTGTGTAGTTTATATTTGGAGACATTCCTTTTTCCACTATTACCCTCTTAGCGCTCCGAATCTCCACTTGCATTTTCTACAGAAAGAGTGTTTCAGAACGGCTCAATCAAAACTAAGGTTCAACTCTTTTAGTTGAACAAACAGAACAGAAAGAAGTTTCACACAATTCTTCTGTGTAGTTTTTATTTGTAGACATTCTTTTTCCCAATATAGGCCTCTTAGCGCTCAGAATGTCCAATTGCAGTTTCTACAGAAAGAGTGTTTCAGAACGGCTCAATCAAAAGTAAGGTTCAACTCTGTTAGTTGAATGCACATAACAGAAAGAAGTTTCATACAATGCTTCTGTGTAGTTTATATTTGAACATATTCTTTTTTCCACTATTACCCACTTAGCGCTACGAATGTCCAGTTGCATTTTCTACAGACAGAGTGTTTCAAAACTGCTCAATCAAAAGTATGGTTTAACTCTGTTAGCTGAATGCTCAGATCAGAAAGAAGTTTCACAGAATGCTTCTGTGTAGTTTATATTTGAATATATTCCTTTTTCCACTACTACGCTCTTAGCGCTCCAAATGTCCAGTTGCATTTTCTACACAAAGAGTGTTCAGATCTGCTCAATCAAAAGTATGGTTTAACTCTGTTAGCTGAATGCACAGATCAGAAAGAAGTTTCACCGAATGATTCTGTGTAGTTTATAGTTGAAGACATTCCTTTTTCCACTATTACCCTCTTAGCGCTCCGAATCTCCACTTGCATTTTCTACAAAAAGAGTGTTTCATAACTGCTCAATCAAAAATATGTTTTATCTCTGTTAACTGAATTTACAGATCAGAAATAAGTTTCAGAGAATGCATCTGTGTAGTTTTTATTTGAAGATATTTTTTTCCCAATGTAGGCCTCTTAGCGCTTAGCATGTCCAATTGCAGTTTCTACAGAAAGAGTGTTTCAGAACGGCTCAATCAAAAGTAAGGTTCAACTCTGTTAGTTGAATGCACAGAACAGAAAGAATTTTCACAGAATGCTACTGTGTAGTTTATATTTGAATATATTCCTTTTTCCACTATTACCCTCTTAGCGCTCCGAATGTCCACTTGCATTTTCTACAGAAAGAGTGTTCAGAACTGCGCAATCAAAAGTATCGTTTAACTCTGTTAGCTTAATGAACATATCAGAAATAAGTTTCACACAATGCTTCTGTGTAGTTTTTATTTGAAGATATTTTTTTTTCCCAATATAGGCCTCTTAGCGCTCAGAATGTCCAATTGCAGTTTCTACAGAAAGAGTGTTTCAGAAAGGCTCAATCAAAACTAAGGTTCAACTCTGTTAGTTGAATGCACAGAACAGAAAGAAATTTCATACAATGCTTCTGTGTAGTTTATATTTGAACATATTCTTTTTTCCACTATTACCCACTTGGCGCTACGAATGTCCAGTTGCATTTTCTACAGACAGAGTGTTTCAAAACTGCTCAATCAAAAGTATGGTTTAACTCTGTTAGCTGAATGCTCAGATCAGAAAGAAGTTGCACAGAATGCTTCTGTGTAGTTTTTATTTGAATATATTCCTTTTTCCACTACTACTCTCTTAGCGCTCCAAATGTCCAGTTGCATTTTCTACACAAAGAGTGTTCAGATCTGCTCAATCAAAAGTATGGTTTAACTCTGTTAGCTGAATGCACAGATCAGAAAGAAGTTTCACAGAATGATTCTGTGTAGTTTATATTTGGAGACATTCCTTTTTCCACTATTACCCTCTTAGCGCTCCGAATCTCCACTTGCATTTTCTACAGAAAGAGTGTTTCAGAACGGCTCAATCAAAACTAAGGTTCAACTCTTTTAGTTGAACAAACAGAACAGAAAGAAGTTTCACACAATTCTTCTGTGTAGTTTTTATTTGTAGACATTCTTTTTCCCAATATAGGCCTCTTAGCGCTCAGAATGTCCAATTGCAGTTTCTACAGAAAGAGTGTTTCAGAACGGCTCAATCAAAAGTAAGGTTCAACTCTGTTAGTTGAATGCACATAACAGAAAGAAGTTTCATACAATGCTTCTGTGTAGTTTATATTTGAACATATTCTTTTTTCCACTATTACCCACTTAGCGCTACGAATGTCCAGTTGCATTTTCTACAGACAGAGTGTTTCAAAACTGCTCAATCAAAAGTATGGTTTAACTCTGTTAGCTGAATGCTCAGATCAGAAAGAAGTTTCACAGAATGCTTCTGTGTAGTTTATATTTGAATATATTCCTTTTTCCACTACTACGCTCTTAGCGCTCCAAATGTCCAGTTGCATTTTCTACACAAAGAGTGTTCAGATCTGCTCAATCAAAAGTATGGTTTAACTCTGTTAGCTGAATGCACAGATCAGAAAGAAGTTTCACCGAAAGATTCTGTGTAGTTTATATTTGAAGACATTCCTTTTTCCACTATTACCCTCTTAGCGCTCCGAATCTCCACTTGCATTTTCTACAAAAAGAGTGTTTCATAACTGCTCAATCAAAAATATGTTTTATCTCTGTTAACTGAATTTACAGATCAGAAATAAGTTTCACAGAATGCATCTGTGTAGTTTTTATTTGAAGATATTCTTTTTCCCAATGTAGGCCTCTTAGCGCTTAGCATGTCCAATTGCAGTTTCTACAGAAAGAGTGTTTCAGAACGGCTCAATCAAAAGTAATGTTCAACCCTGTTAGTTGAATGCACAGAACAGAAAGAATTTTCACAGAATGCTACTGTGTAGTTTATATTTGAATATATTCCTTTTTCCACTATTACCCTCTTAGCGCTCCGAATGTCCACTTGCATTTTCTACAGAAAGAGTGTTCAGAACTGCGCAATCAAAAGTATGGTTTAACTCTGTTAGCTTAATGAACATATCAGAAATAAGTTTCACACAATGCTTCTGTGTAGTTTTTATTTGAAGATATTATTTTTCCCAATATAGGCCTCTTAGCGCTCAGAATGTCCAATTGCAGTTTCTACAGAAAGAGTGTTTCAGAAAGGCTCAATCAAAACTAAGGTTCAACTCTGTTAGTTGAATGCACAGAACAGAATGTAATTTCATACAATGCTTCTGTGTAGTTTATATTTGAACATATTCTTTTTTCCACTATTACCCACCTGGCGCTACGAATGTCCAGTTGCATTTTCTACAGACAGAGTGTTTCAAAACTGCTCAATCAAAAGTATGGTTTAACTCTGTTAGCTGAATGCTCAGATCAGAAAGAAGTTTCACCGAATGCTTCTGTGTAGTTTATATTTGAATATATTCCTTTTTCCACTACTACTCTCTTAGCGCTCCAAATGTCCAGTTGCATTTTCTACAGAAAGAGTGTTCAGATCTGCTCAATCAAAAGTATGGTTTAACTCTGTTAGCTGAATGCACAGATCAGAAAGAAGTTTCACAGAATGATTCTGTGTAGTTTATATTTGGAGACATTCCTTTTTCCACTATTACCCTCTTAGCGCTCCGAATCTCCACTTGCATTTTCTACAGAAAGAGTGTTTCAGAACGGCTCAATCAAAACTAAAGTTCAACTCTTTTAGTTGAACAAACAGAACAGAAAGAAGTTTCACACAATTCTTCTGTGTAGTTTTTATTTGTAGACATTTTTTTTCCCAATATAGGCCTCTTAGCGCTCAGAATGTCCAATTGCAGTTTCTACAGAAAGAGTGTTTCAGAACGGCTCAATCAAAAGTAAGGTTCAACTCTGTTAGTTGAATGCACAGAACAGAAAGTAGTTTCATACAATGCTTCTGTGTAGTTTATATTTGAACATATTCTTTTTTCCACTATTACCCACTTAGCGCTACGAATGTCCAGTTGCATTTTCTATAGACAGAGTGTTTCAAAACTGCTCAATCAAAAGTATGGTTTAACTCTGTTAGCTGAATGCTCAGATCAGAAAGAAGTTTCACAGAATGCTTCTGTGTAGTTTATATTTGAATATATTCCTTTTTCCACTACTACGCTCTTAGCGCTCCATATGTCCAGTTGCATTTTCTACACAAAGAGTGTTCAGATCTGCTCAATCAAAAGTATGGTTTAACTCTGTTAGCTGAATGCACAGATCAGAAAGAAGTTTCACCGAATGATTCTGTGTAGTTTATATTTGAAGACATTCCTTTTTCCACTATTACCCTCTTAGCGCTCCGAATCTCCACTTGCATTTTCTACAAAAAGAGTGTTTCATAACTGCTCAATCAAAAATATGTTTTATCTCTGTTAACTGAATTTACAGATCAGAAATAAGTTTCACAGAATGCATCTGTGTAGTTCTTATTTGAAGATATTCTTTTTCCCAATGTAGGCCTCTTAGCGCTTAGCATGTCCAATTGCAGTTTCTATAGAAAGAGTGTTTCAGAACGGCTCAATTAAAAGTAAGGTTCAACTCTGTTAGTTGAATGCACAGAACAGAAAGAATTTTCACAGAATGCTACTGTGTAGTTTATATTTGAATATATTCCTTTTTCCACTATTACCCTCTTAGCGCTCCGAATGTCCACTTGCATTTTCTACAGAAAGAGTGTTCAGAACTGCGCAATCAAAAGTATGGTTTAACTCTGTTAGCTTAATGAACATATCAGAAATAAGTTTCACACAATGCTTCCGTGTAGTTTTTATTTGAAGATATTATTTTTCCCAATAGAGGCCTCTTAGCGCTCAGAATGTCCAATTGCAGTTTCTACAGAAAGAGTGTTTCAGAAAGGCTCAATCAAAAGTAAGGTTCAACTCTGTTAGTTGAATGCACAGAACAGAAAGAAGTTTCATACAATGCTTCTTTGTAGTTTATATTTGAACATATTCTTTTTTCCACTATTACCCACTTAGCGCTATGAATGTCCAGTTGCATTTTCTACAGACAGAGTGTTTCAAAACTGCTCAATCAAAAGTATGGTTTAACTCTGTTAGCTGAATGCTCAGATCAGAAAGAAGTTTCACAGAATGCTTCTGTGTAGTTTATATTTGAATATATTCCTTTTTCCACTACTACTCTCTTAGCGCTCCAAATGTCCAGTTGCATTTTCTACAGAAAGATTGTTCAGATCTGCTCAATCAAAACTATGGTTTAACTCTGTTAGCTGAATGCACAGATCAGAAAGAAGTTTCACAGAATGATTCTGTGTAGTTTATATTTGGAGACATTCCTTTTTCCACTATTACCCTCTTAGCGCTCCGAATCTCCACTTGCATTTTCTACAGAAAGAGTGTTTCAGAACGGCTCAATCAAAACTAAGGTTCAACTCTTTTAGTTGAACAAACAGAACAGAAAGAAGTTTCACACAATTCTTCTGTGTAGTTTTTATTTGCAGACATTCTTTTTCCCAATATAGGCCTCTTAGCGCTCAGAATGTCCAATTGCAGTTTCTACAGAAAGAGTGCTTCAGAACGGCTCAATCAAAAGTAAGGTTCAACTCTGTTAGTTGAATGCACAGAACAGAAAGAAGTTTCATACAATGCTTCTGTGTAGTTTATATTTGAACATATTCTTTTTTCCACTATTACCCACTTAGCGCTACGAATGTCCAGTTGCATTTTCTACAGACAGAGTGTTTCAAAACTGCTCAATCAAAAGTATGGTTTAACTCTGTTAGCTGAATGCTCAGATCAGAAAGAAGTTTCACAGAATGCTTCTGTGTAGTTTATATTTGAATATATTCCTTTTTCCACTACTACGCTCTTAGCGCTCCAAATGTCCAGTTGCATTTTCTACAGAAAGAGTGTTCAGATCTGCTCAATCAAAAGTATGGTTTAACTCTGTTAGCTGAATGCACAGATCAGAAAGAAGTTTCACCGAATGATTCTGTGTAGTTTATAGTTGAAGACATTCCTTTTTCCACTATTACCCCCTTAGCGCTCCGAATCTCCACTTGCATTTTCTACAAAAAGAGTGTTTCATAACTGCTCAATCAAAAATATGTTTTATCTCTGTTAACTGAATTTACAGATCAGAAATAAGTTTCAGAGAATGCATCTGTGTAGTTTTTATTTGAAGATATTTTTTTCCCAATGTAGGCCTCTTAGCTCTTAGCATGTCCAATTGCAGTTTCTACAGAAAGAGTGTTTCAGAACGGCTCAATCAAAAGTAAGGTTCAACTCTGTTAGTTGAATGCACAGAACAGAAAGAATTTTCACAGAATGCTACTGTGTAGTTTATATTTGAATATATTCCTTTTTCCACTATTACCCTCTTAGCGCTCCGAATGTCCACTTGCATTTTCTACAGAAAGAGTGTTCAGAACTGCGCAATCAAAAGTATCGTTTAACTCTGTTAGCTTAATGAACATATCAGAAATAAGTTTCACACAATGCTTCTGTGTAGTTTTTATTTGAAGATATTATTTTTCCCAATATAGGCCTCTTAGCGCTCAGAATGTCCAATTGCAGTTTCTACAGAAAGAGTGTTTCAGAAAGGCTCAATCAAAACTAAGGTTCAACTCTGTTAGTTGAATGCACAGAACAGAAAGAAATTTCATACAATGATTCTGTGTAGTTTATATTTGAACATATTCTTTTTTCCACTATTACCCACTTGGCGCTACGAATGTCCAGTTGCATTTTCTACAGACAGAGTGTTTCAAAACTGCTCAATCAAAAGTATGGTTTAACTCTGTTAGCTGAATGCTCAGATCAGAAAGAAGTTTCACCGAATGCTTCTGTGTAGTTTATATTTGAATATATTCCTTTTTCCACTACTACTCTCTTAGCGCTCCAAATGTCCATTTGCATTTTCTACAGAAAGAGTGTTCAGATCTGCTCAATCAAAAGTATGGTTTAACTCTGTTAGCTGAATGCACAGATCAGAAAGAAGTTTCACAGAATGATTCTGTGTAGTTTATATTTGGAGACATTCCTTTTTCCACTATTACCCTCTTAGCGCTCCGAATCTCCACTTGCATTTTCTACAGAAAGAGTGTTTCAGAACGGCTCAATCAAAACTAAAGTTCAACTCTTTTAGTTGAACAAACAGAACAGAAAGAAGTTTCACACAATTCTTCTGTGTAGTTTTTATTTGTAGACATTTTTTTTCCCAATATAGGCCTCTTAGCGCTCAGAATGTCCAATTGCAGTTTCTACAGAAAGAGTGTTTCAGAACGGCTCAATCAAAAGTAAGGTTCAACTCTGTTAGTTGAATGCACAGAACAGAAAGTAGTTTCATACAATGCTTCTGTGTAGTTTATATTTGAACATATTCTTTTTTCCACTATTACCCACTTAGCGCTACGAATGTCCAGTTGCATTTTCTATAGACAGAGTGTTTCAAAACTGCTCAATCAAAAGTATGGTTTAACTCTGTTAGCTGAATGCTCAGATCAGAAAGAAGTTTCACAGAATGCTTCTGTGTAGTTTATATTTGAATATATTCCTTTTTCCACTACTACGCTCTTAGCGCTCCAAATGTCCAGTTGCATTTTCTACACAAAGAGTGTTCAGATCTGCTCAATCAAAAGTATGGTTTAACTCTGTTAGCTGAATGCACAGATCAGAAAGATGTTTCACCGAATGATTCTGTGTAGTTTATATTTGAAGACATTCCTTTTTCCACTATTACCCTCTTAGCGCTCCGAATCTCCACTTGCATTTTCTACAAAAAGAGTGTTTCATAACTGCTCAATCAAAAATATGTTTTATCTCTGTTAACTGAATTTACAGATCAGAAATAAGTTTCACAGAATGCATCTGTGTAGTTTTTATTTGAAGATATTCTTTTTCCCAATGTAGGCCTCTTAGCGCTTAGCATGTCCAATTGCAGTTTCTACAGAAAGAGTGTTTCAGAACGGCTCAATTAAAAGTAAGGTTCAACTCTGTTAGTTGAATGCACAGAACAGAAAGAATTTTCACAGAATGCTACTGTGTAGTTTATATTGGAATATACTCCTTTTTCCACTATTACCCTCTTAGCGCTCCGAATGTCCACTTGCATTTTCTACAGAAAGAGTGTTTCAGAACGGCTCAATCAAAACTAAGGTTCAACTCTTTTAGTTGAACAAACAGAACAGAAAGAAGTTTCACACAATTCTTCTGTGTAGTTTTTATTTGTAGACATTCTTTTTCCCAATATAGGCCTCTTAGCGCTCAGAATGTCCAATTGCAGTTTCTACAGAAAGAGTGTTTCAGAACGGCTCAATCAAAAGTAAGGTTCAACTCTGTTAGTTGAATGCACAGAACAGAAAGAAGTTTCATACAATGCTTCTGTGTAGTTTATATTTGAACATATTCTTTTTTCCACTATTACCCACTTAGCGCTACGAATGTCCACTTGCATTTTCTACAGACAGAGTGTTTCAAAACTGCTCAATCAAAAGTATGGTTTAACTCTGTTAGCTGAATGCTCAGATCAGAAAGAAGTTTCACAGAATGCTTCTGTGTAGTTTATATTTGAATATATTCCTTTTTCCACTACTACGCTCTTAGCGCTCCAAATGTCCAGTTGCATTTTCTACACAAAGAGTGTTCAGATCTGCTCAATCAAAAGTATGGTTTAACTCTGTTAGCTGAATGCACAGATCAGAAAGAAGTTTCACCGAAAGATTCTGTGTAGTTTATATTTGAAGACATTCCTTTTTCCACTATTACCCTCTTAGCGCTCCGAATCTCCACTTGCATTTTCTACAAAAAGAGTGTTTCATAACTGCTCAATCAAAAATATGTTTTATCTCTGTTAACTGAATTTACAGATCAGAAATAAGTTTCACAGAATGCATCTGTGTAGTTTTTATTTGAAGATATTCTTTTTCCCAATGTAGGCCTCTTAGCGCTTAGCATGTCCAATTGCAGTTTCTACAGAAAGAGTGTTTCAGAACGGCTCAATCAAAAGTAAGGTTCAACCCTGTTAGTTGAATGCACAGAACAGAAAGAATTTTCACAGAATGCTACTGTGTAGTTTATATTTGAATATATTCCTTTTTCCACTATTACCCTCTTAGCGCTCCGAATGTCCACTTGCATTTTCTACAGAAAGAGTGTTCAGAACTGCGCAATCAAAAGTATGTTTTAACTCTGTTAGCTTAATGAACATATCAGAAATAAGTTTCACACAATGCTTCTGTGTAGTTTTTATTTGAAGATATTATTTTTCCCAATAGAGGCCTCTTAGCGCTCAGAATGTCCAATTGCAGTTTCTACAGAAAGAGTGTTTCAGAAAGGCTCAATCAAAAGTAAGGTTCAACTCTGTTAGTTGAATGCACAGAACAGAAAGAAGTTTCATACAATGCTTCTGTGTAGTTTATATTTGAACATATTCTTTTTTCCACTATTACCCACTTAGCGCTACGAATGTCCAGTTGCATTTTCTACAGACAGAGTGTTTCAAATCTCCTCAATCAAAAGTATGGTTTAACTCTGTTAGCTGAATGCTCAGATCAGAAAGAAGTTTCACAGAATGCTTCTGTGTAGTTTATATTTGAATATATTCCTTTTTCCACTACTACTCTCTTAGCGCTCCAAATGTCCAGTTGCATTTTCTACAGAAAGATTGTTCAGATCTGCTCAATCAAAAGTATGGTTTAACTCTGTTAGCTGAATGCACAGATCAGAAAGAAGTTTCACAGAATGATTCTGTGTAGTTTATATTTGGAGACATTCCTTTTTCCACTATTACCCTCTTAGCGCTCCGAATCTCCACTTGCATTTTCTACAGAAAGAGTGTTTCAGAACGGCTCAATCAAAACTAAGGTTCAACTCTTTTAGTTGAACAAACAGAACAGAAAGGAGTTTCACACAATTCTTCTGTGTAGTTTTTATTTGTAGACATTCTTTTTCCCAATATAGGCCTCTTAGCGCTCAGAATGTCCAATTGCAGTTTCTACAGAAAGAGTGTTTCAGAACGGCTCAATCAAAAGTAAGGTTCAACTCTGTTAGTTGAATGCACAGAACAGAAAGAAGTTTCATACAATGCTTCTGTGTAGTTTATATTTGAACATATTCTTTTTTCCACTATTACCCACTTAGCCCTACGAATGTCCAGTTGCATTTTCTACAGACAGAGTGTTTCAAAACTGCTCAATCAAAAGTATGGTTTAACTCTGTTAGCTGAATGCTCAGATCAGAAAGAAGTTTCACAGAATGCTTCTGTGTAGTTTATATTTGAATATATTCCTTTTTCCACTACTACGCTCTTAGCGCTCCAAATGTCCAGTTGCATTTTCTACAGAAAGAGTGTTCAGATCTGCTCAATCAAAAGTATGGTTTAACTCTGTTAGCTGAATGCACAGATCAGAAAGAAGTTTCACCGAATGATTCTGTGTAGTTTATAGTTGAAGACATTCCTTTTTCCACTATTACCCTCTTAGCGCTCCGAATCTCCAGTTGCATTTTCTACAAAAAGAGTGTTTCATAACTGCTCAATCAAAAATATGTTTTATCTCTGTTAACTGAATTTACAGATCAGAAATAAGTTTCACAGAATGCATCTGTGTAGTTTTTATTTGAAGATATTTTTTTCCCAATGTAGGCCTCTTAGCGCTTAGCATGTCCAATTGCAGTTTCTACAGAAAGAGTGTTTCAGAACGGCTCAATCAAAAGTAAGGTTCAACTCTGTTAGTTGAATGCACAGAACAGAAAGAATTTTCACAGAATGCTACTGTGTAGTTTATATTTGAATATATTCCTTTTTGAACTATTGCCCTCTTAGCGCTCCGAATGTCCACTTGCATTTTCTACAGAAAGAGTGTTCAGAACTGCGCAATCAAAAGAATCGTTTAACTCTGTTAGCTTAATGAACATATCAGAAATAAGTTTCACACAATGCTTCTGTGTAGTTTTTATTTGAAGATATTATTTTTCAAAATATAGACCTCTTAGCGCTCAGAATGTCCAATTGCAGTTTCTACAGAAAGAGTGTTTCAGAAAGGCTCAATCAAAACTAAGGTTCAACTCTGTTAGTTGAATGCACAGAACAGAAAGAAATTTCATACAATGCTTCTGTGTAGTTTATATTTGAACATATTCTTTTTTCCACTATTACCCACTTGGCGCTACGAATGTCCAGTTGCATTTTCTACAGACAGAGTGTTTCAAAACTGCTCAATCAAAAGTACGGTTTAACTCTGTTAGCTGAATGCTCAGATCAGAAAGAAGTTTCACAGAATGCTTCTGTGTAGTTTATATTTGAATATATTCCTTTTTCCACTACTACTCTCTTAGCGCTCCAAATGTCCAGTTGCATTTTCTACACAAAGAGTGTTCAGATCTGCTCAATCAAATGTATGGTTTAACTCTGTTAGCTGAATGCACAGATCAGAAAGAAGTTTCACAGAATGATTCTGTGTAGTTTATATTTGGAGACATTCCTTTTTCCACTATTACCCTCTTAGCGCTCCGAATCTCCACTTGCATTTTCTACAGAAAGAGTGTTTCAGAACGGCTCAATCAAAACTAAGGTTCAACTCTTTTAGTTGAACAAACAGAACAGAAAGAAGTTTCACACAATTCTTCCGCGTAGTTTTTATTTGTAGACATTCTTTTTCCCAATATAGGCCTCTTAGCGCTCAGAATGTCCAATTGCAGTTTCTACAGAAAGAGTGTTTCAGAACGGCTCAATCAAAAGTAAGGTTCAACTCTGTTAGTTGAATGCACAGAACAGAAAGAAGTTTCATACAATGCTTCTTGTGTAGTTTATATTTGAACATATTCTTTTTTCCACTATTACCCACTTAGCGCTACGAATGTCCAGTTGCATTTTCTACAGACAGAGTGTTTCAAAACTGCTCAATCAAAAGTATGGTTTAAATCTGTTAGCTGAATGCTCAGATCAGAAAGAAGTTTCACAGAATGCTTCTGTGTAGTTTATATTTGAATATATTCCTTTTTCCACTACTACGCTCTTAGCACTCCAAATGTCCAGTTGCATTTTCTACAGAAGAGTGTTCAGATCTGCTCAATCAAAAGTATGGTTTAACTCTGTTAGCTGAATGCACAGATCAGAAAGAAGTTTCACCGAATGATTCTGTGTAGTTTATAGTTGAAGACATTCCTTTTTCCACTATTACGCTCTTAGCGCTCCGAATCTCCACTTGCATTTTCTACAAAAAGAGTGTTTCATAACTGCTCAATCAAAAATATGTTTTATCTCTGTTAACTGAATTTACAGATCAGAAATAAGTTTCACAGAATGCATCTGTGTAGTTTTTATTTGAAGATATTCTTTTTCCCAATGTAGGCCTCTTAGCGCTTAGCATGTCCAATTGCAGTTTCTACAGAAAGCGTGTTTCAGAATGGCTCAATCAAAAGTAAGGTTCAACTCTGTTAGTTGAATGCACAGAACAGAAAGAATTTTCACAGAATGCTACTGTGTAGTTTATATTTGAATATATTCCTTTTTCCACTATTACCCTCTTAGCGCTCCGAATGTCCACTTGCATTTTCTACAGAAAGAGTGTTCAGAACTGCGCAATCAAAAGTATGGTTTAACTCTGTTAGCTTAATGAACATATCAGAAATAAGTTTCACACAATGCTTCTGTGTAGTTTTTATTTGAAGATATTATTTTTCCCAATAGAGGCCTCTTAGCGCTCAGAATGTTCAATTGCAGTTTCTACAGAAAGAGTGTTTCAGAAAGGCTCAATCAAATGTAAGGTTCAACTCTGTTAGTTGAATGCACAGAACAGAAAGAAGTTTCATACAATGCTTCTGTGTAGTTTATATTTGAACATATTCTTTTTTCCACTATTACCCACTTGGCGCTACGAATGTCCAGTTGCATATTCTACAGACAGAGTGTTTCAAAACTGCTCAATCAAAAGTATGGTTTAACTCTGTTAGCTGAATGCTCAGATCAGAAAGAAGTTTCACAGAATGCTTCTGTGTAGTTTATATTTGAATATATTCCTTTTTGCACTACTACTCTCTTAGCGCTCCAAATGTCCAGTTGCATTTTCTACAGAAAGAGTGTTCAGATCTGCTCAATCAAAAGTATGGTTTAACTCTGTTAGCTGAATGCACAGATCAGAAAGAAGTTTCACCGAATGATTCTGTGTAGTTTATATTTGAAGACATTCCTTTTTCCACTATTACCCTCTTAGCGCTCCGAATCTCCACTTGCATTTTCTACAAAAAGAGTGTTTCATAACTGCTCAATCAAAAATATGTTTTATCTCTGTTAACTGAATTTACAGATCAGAAATAAGTTTCACAGAATGCATCTGTGTAGTTTTTATTTGAAGATATTCTTTTTCCCAATGTAGGCCTCTTAACGCTTAGCATGTCCAATAGCAGTTTCTACAGAAAGAGTGTTTCAGAACGGCTCAATCAAAAGTAAGGTTCAACTCTGTTAGTTGAATGCACAGAACAGAAAGAATTTTCACAGAATGCTACTGTGTAGTTTATATTTGAATATATTCCTTTTTCCACCATTACCCTCTTAGCGCTCCGAATGTCCACTTGCATTTTCTACAGAAAGAGTGTTCAGAACTGCGCAATCAAAAGTATGGTTTAACTCTGTTAGCTTAATGAACATATCAGAAATAAGTTTCACACAATGCTTCTGTGTAGTTTTTATTTGAAGATATTATTTTTCCCAATATAGGACTCTTAGCGCTCAGAATGTCCAATTGCAGTTTCTACAGAAAGAGAGTTTCAGAAAGGCTCAATCAAAAGTAAGGTTCAACTCTGTTAGTTGAATGCACAGAACAGAAAGAAATTTCATACAATGCTTCTGTGTAGTTTATATTTGAACATATTCTTTTTCCACTATTACCCACTTGGCGCTAAGAATGTCCAGTTGCATTTTCTACAGACAGAGTGTTTCAAAACTGCTCAATCAAAAGTATGGTTTAACTCTGTTAGCTGAATGCTCAGATCAGAAAGAAGTTTCACAGAATGCTTCTGTGTAGTTTATATTTGAGTATATTCCTTTTTCCACTACTACTCTCTTAGCGCTCCAAATGTCCAGTTGCATTTTCTACAGAAAGAGTGTTCAGATCTGCTCAATCAAAAGTATGTTTTAACTCTGTTAGCTGAATGCACAGATCAGAAAGAAATTTCACAGAATGATTCTGTGTAGTTTATATTTGGAGACATTCCTTTTTCCACTATTACCCTCTCAGCGCTCCGAATCTCCACTTGCATTTTCTACAGAAAGAGTGTTTCAGAACGGCTCAATGAAAACTAAAGTTCAACTCTTTTAGTTGAACAAACAGAACAGAAAGAAGTTTCACACAATTCTTCTCTGTAGTTTTTATTTGTAGACATTCTTTTTCCCAATATACGCCTCTTAGCGCTCAGAATGTCCAATTGCAGTTTCTACAGAAAGAGTGTTTCAGAACGGCTCAATCAAAAGTAAGGTTCAACTCTGTTAGTTGAATGCACAGAACAGAAAGAAGTTTCATACAATGCTTCTGTGTAGTTTATATTTGAACATATTCTTTTTTCCACTATTACCCACTTAGCGCTACGAATGTCCTGTTGCATTTTCTACAGACAGAGTGTTTCAAAACTGCTCAATCAAAAGTATGGTTTAACTCTGTTAGCTGAATGCTCAGATCAGAAAGAAGTTTCACAGAATGCTTCTGTGTAGTTTATATTTGAATATATTCCTTTTTCCACTACTACGCTCTTAGCGCTCCAAATGTCCAGTTGCATTTTCTACACAAAGAGTGTTCAGATCTGCTCAATCAAAAGTATGGTTTAACTCTGTTAGCTGAATGCACAGATCAGAAAGAAGTTTCACCGAATGATTCTGTGTAGTTTATATTTGAAGACATTCCTTTTTCCACTATTACCCTCTTAGCGCTCCGAATCTCCACTTGCATTTTCTACAAAAAGTGTGTTTCATAACTGCTCAATCAAAAATATGTTTTATCTCTGTTAACTGAATTTACAGATCAGAAATAAGTTTCACAGAATGCATCTGTGTAGTTTATTTGAAGATATTCTTTTTCCCAATGTAGGCCTCTTAACGCTTAGCATGTCCAATTGCAGTTTCTACAGAAAGAGTGTTTCAGAACGGCTCAATCAAAAGTAAGGTTCAACTCTGTTAGTTGAATGCACAGAACAGAAAGAATTTTCACAGAATGCTACTGTGTAGTTTATATTTGAATATATTCCTTTTTGAACTATTGCCCTCTTAGCGCTCCGAATGTCCACTTGCATTTTCTACAGAAAGAGTGTTCAGAACTGCGCAATCAAAAGAATCGTTTAACTCTGTTAGCTTAATGAACATATCAGAAATAAGTTTCACACAATGCTTCTGTGTAGTTTTTATTTGAAGATATTATTTTTCCCAATATAGACCTCTTAGCGCTCAGAATGTCCAATTGCAGTTTCTACAGAAAGAGTGTTTCAGAAAGGCTCAATCAAATCTAAGGTTCAACTCTGTTAGTTGAATGCACAGAACAGAAAGAAATTTCATACAATGCTTCTGTGTAGTTTATATTTGAACATATTCTTTTTTCCACTATTACCCACTTGGCGCTACGAATGTCCAGTTGCATTTTCTACAGACAGAGTGTTTCAAAACTGCTCAATCAAAAGTATGGTTTAACTCTGTTAGCTGAATGCTCAGATCAGAAAGAAGTTTCACAGAATGCTTCTGTGTAGTTTATATTTGAATATATTCCTTTTTCCACTACTACTCTCTTAGCGCTCCAAATGTCCAGTTGCATTTTCTACACAAAGAGTGTTCAGATCTGCTCAATCAAAAGTATGGTTTAACTCTGTTAGCTGAATGCACAGATCAGAAAGAAGTTTCACAGAATGATTCTGTGTAGTTTATATTTGGAGACATTCCTTTTTCCACTATTACCATCTTAGCGCTCCGAATCTCCACTTGCATTTTCTACAAAAAGAGTGTTTCATAACTGCTCAATCAAAAATATGTTTTATCTCTGTTAACTGAATTTACAGATCAGAAATAAGTTTCACAGAATGCATCTGTGTAGTTTTTATTTGAAGATATTCTTTTTCCCAATGTAGGCCTCTTAACGCTTAGCATGTCCAATTGCAATTTCTACAGAAAGAGTGTTTCAGAACGGCTCAATCAAAAGTAAGGTTCAACTCTGTTAGTTGAATGCACAGAACAGAAAGAATTTTCACAGAATGCTACTGTGTAGTTTATATTTGAATATATTCCTTTTTCCACCATTACCCTCTTAGCGCTCCGAATGTCCACTTGCATTTTCTACAGAAAGAGTGTTCAGAACTGCGCAATCAAAAGTATGGTTTAACTCTGTTAGCTTAATGAACATATCAGAAATAAGTTTCACACAATGCTTCTGTGTAGTTTTTATTTGAAGATATTATTTTTCCCAGTATAGGACTCTTAGCGCTCAGAAGGTCCAATTGCAGTTTCTACAGAAAGAGTGTTTCAGAAAGGCTCAATCAAAAGTAAGGTTCAACTCTGTTAGTTGAATGCACAGAACAGAAAGAAATTTCATACAATGCTTCTGTGTAGTTTATATTTGAACATATTCTTTTTTCCACTATTACCCACTTGGCGCTTCGAATGTCCAGTTGCATTTTCTACAGACAGAGTGTTTCAAAACTGCTCAATCAATGTATGGTTTAACTCTGTTAGCTGAATGCTCAGATCAGAAAGAAGTTTCACAGAATGCTTCTGTGTAGTTTATATTTGAATACATTCCTTTTTCCACTACTACTCTCTTAGCGCTCCAAATGTCCAGTTGCATTTTCTACAGAAAGAGTGTTCAGATCTGCTCAATCAAAAGTATGTTTTAACTCTGTTAGCTGAATGCACAGATCAGAAAGAAATTTCACAGAATGATTCTGTGTAGTTTATATTTGGAGACATTCCTTTTTCCACTATTACCCTCTTAGCGCTCCGAATCTCCACTTGCATTTTCTACAGAAAGAGTGTTTCAGAACGGCTCAATGAAAACTGAAGTTCAACTCTTTTAGTTGAACAAACAGAACAGAAAGAAGTTTCACACAATTCTTCTCTGTAGTTTTTATTTGTAGACATTCTTTTTCCCAATATACGCCTCTTAGCGCTCAGAATGTCCAATTGCAGTTTCTACAGAAAGAGTGTTTCAGAAAGGCTCAATCAAAAGTAAGGTTCAACTCTGTTAGTTGAATGCACAGAACAGAAAGAAGTTTCATACAATGCTTCTGTGTAGTTTATATTTGAACATATTCTTTTTTCCACTATTACCCACTTAGCGCTACGAATGTCCTGTTGCATTTTCTACAGACAGAGTGTTTCAAAACTGCTCAATCAAAAGTATGGTTTAACTCTGTTAGCTGAATGCTCAGATCAGAAAGAAGTTTCACAGAATGCTTCTGTGTAGTTTATATTTGAATATATTCCTTTTTCCACTACTACGCTCTTAGCGCTCCAAATGTCCAGTTGCATTTTCTACACAAAGAGTGTTCAGATCTGCTCAATCAAAAGTATGGTTTAACTCTGTTAGCTGAATGCACAGATCAGAAAGTAGTTTCACCGAATGATTCTGTGTAGTTTATATTTGAAGACATTCCTTTTTCCACTATTACCCTCTTAGCGCTCCGAATCTCCACTTGCATTTTCTACAAAAAGTGTGTTTCATAACTGCTCAATCAAAAATATGTTTTATCTCTGTTAACTGAATTTACAGATCAGAAATAAGTTTCACAGAATGCATCTGTGTAGTTTATTTGAAGATATTCTTTTTCCCAATGTAGGCCTCTTAACGCTTAGCATGTCCAATTGCAGTTTCTACAGAAAGAGTGTTTCAGAACGGCTCAATCAAAAGTAAGGTTCAACTCTGTTAGTTGAATGCACAGAACAGAAAGAATTTTCACAGAATGCTACTGTGTCGTTTATATTTGAATATATTCCTTTTTCCACCATTACCCTCTTAGCGCTCCGAATGTCCACTTGCATTTTCTACAGAAAGAGTGTTCAGAACTGCGCAATCAAAAGTATGGTTTAACTCTGTTAGCTTAATGAACATATCAGAAATAAGTTTCACACAATGCTTCTGTGTAGTTTTTATTTGAAGATATTATTTTTCCCAATAGAGGCCTCTTAGCGCTCAGAATGTCCAATTGCAGTTTCTACAGAAAGAGTGTTTCAGAAAGGCTCAATCAAAAGTAAGGTTCAACTCTGTTAGTTGAATGCACAGAACAGAAAGAAGTTTCATACAATGCTTCTGTGTAGTTTATATTTGAACATATTCTTTTTTCCACTATTACCCACTTAGCGCTACGAATGTCCAGTTGCATTTTCTACAGACAGAGTGTTTCAAATCTGCTCAATCAAAAGTATGGTTTAACTCTGTTAGCTGAATGCTCAGATCAGAAAGAAGTTTCACAGAATGCTTCTGTGTAGTTTATATTTGAATATATTCCTTTTTCCACTACTACTCTCTTAGCGCTCCAAATGTCCAGTTGCATTTTCTACAGAAAGATTGTTCAGATCTGCTCAATCAAAAGTATGGTTTAACTCTGTTAGCTGAATGCACAGATCAGAAAGAAGTTTCACAGAATGATTCTGTGTAGTTTATATTTGGAGACATTCCTTTTTCCACTATTACCCTCTTAGCGCTCCGAATCTCCACTTGCATTTTCTACAGAAAGAGTGTTTCAGAACGGCTCAATCAAAACTAAGGTTCAACTCTTTTAGTTGAACAAACAGAACAGAAAGGAGTTTCACACAATTCTTCTGTGTAGTTTTTATTTGTAGACATTCTTTTTCCCAATATAGGCCTCTTAGCGCTCAGAATGTCCAATTGCAGTTTCTACAGAAAGAGTGTTTCAGAACGGCTCAATCAAAAGTAAGGTTCAACTCTGTTAGTTGAATGCACAGAACAGAAAGAAGTTTCATACAATGCTTCTGTGTAGTTTATATTTGAACATATTCTTTTTTCCACTATTACCCACTTAGCCCTACGAATGTCCAGTTGCATTTTCTACAGACAGAGTGTTTCAAAACTGCTCAATCAAAAGTATGGTTTAACTCTGTTAGCTGAATGCTCAGATCAGAAAGAAGTTTCACAGAATGCTTCTGTGTAGTTTATATTTGAATATATTCCTTTTTCCACTACTACGCTCTTAGCGCTCCAAATGTCCAGTTGCATTTTCTACAGAAAGAGTGTTCAGATCTGCTCAATCAAAAGTATGGTTTAACTCTGTTAGCTGAATGCACAGATCAGAAAGAAGTTTCACCGAATGATTCTGTGTAGTTTATAGTTGAAGACATTCCTTTTTCCACTATTACCCTCTTAGCGCTCCGAATCTCCACTTGCATTTTCTACAAAAAGAGTGTTTCATAACTGCTCAATCAAAAATATGTTTTATCTCTGTTAACTGAATTTACAGATCAGAAATAAGTTTCACAGAATGCATCTGTGTAGTTTTTATTTGAAGATATTTTTTTCCCAATGTAGGCCTCTTAGCGCTTAGCATGTCCAATTGCAGTTTCTACAGAAAGAGTGTTTCAGAACGGCTCAATCAAAAGTAAGGTTCAACTCTGTTAGTTGAATGCACAGAACAGAAAGAATTTTCACAGAATGCTACTGTGTAGTTTATATTTGAATATATTCCTTTTTGAACTATTGCCCTCTTAGCGCTCCGAATGTCCACTTGCATTTTCTACAGAAAGAGTGTTCAGAACTGCGCAATCAAAAGAATCGTTTAACTCTGTTAGCTTAATGAACATATCAGAAATAAGTTTCACACAATGCTTCTGTGTAGTTTTTATTTGAAGATATTATTTTTCCCAATATAGACCTCTTAGCGCTCAGAATGTCCAATTGCAGTTTCTACAGAAAGAGTGTTTCAGAAAGGCTCAATCAAAACTAAGGTTCAACTCTGTTAGTTGAATGCACAGAACAGAAAGAAATTTCATACAATGCTTCTGTGTAGTTTATATTTGAACATATTCTTTTTTCCACTATTACCCACTTGGCGCTACGAATGTCCAGTTGCATTTTCTACAGACAGAGTGTTTCAAAACTGCTCAATCAAAAGTATGGTTTATCTCTGTTAGCTGAATGCTCAGATCAGAAAGAAGTTTCACAGAATGCTTCTGTGTAGCTTATATTTGAATATATTCCTTTTTCCACTACTACTCTCTTAGCGCTCCAAATGTCCAGTTGCATTTTCTACACAAAGAGTGTTCAGATCTGCTCAATCAAAAGTATGGTTTAACTCTGTTAGCTGAATGCACAGATCAGAAAGAAGTTTCACAGAATGATTCTGTGTAGTTTATATTTGGAGACATTCCTTTTTCCACTATTACCCTCTTAGCGCTCCGAATCTCCACTTGCATTTTCTACAGAAAGAGTGTTTCAGAACGGCTCAATCAAAACTAAGGTTCAACTCTTTTAGTTGAACAAACAGAACAGAAAGAAGTTTCACACAATTCTTCCGCGTAGTTTTTATTTGTAGACATTCTTTTTCCCAATATAGGCCTCTTAGCGCTCAGAATGTCCAATTGCAGTTTCTACAGAAAGAGTGTTTCAGAACGGCTCAATCAAAAGTAAGGTTCAACTCTGTTAGTTGAATGCACAGAACAGAAAGAAGTTTCATACAATGCTTCTGTGTAGTTTATATTTGAACATATTCTTTTTTCCACTATTACCCACTTAGCGCTACGAATGTCCAGTTGCATTTTCTACAGACAGAGTGTTTCAAAACTGCTCAATCAAAAGTATGGTTTAAATCTGTTAGCTGAATGCTCAGATCAGAAAGAAGTTTCACAGAATGCTTCTGTGTAGTTTATATTTGAATATATTCCTTTTTCCACTACTACGCTCTTAGCGCTCCAAATGTCCAGTTGCATTTTCTACAGAAGAGTGTTCAGATCTGCTCAATCAAAAGTATGGTTTAACTCTGTTAGCTGAATGCACAGATCAGAAAGAAGTTTCACCGAATGATTCTGTGTAGTTTATAGTTGAAGACATTCCTTTTTCCACTATTACGCTCTTAGCGCTCCGAATCTCCACTTGCATTTTCTACAAAAAGAGTGTTTCATAACTGCTCAATCAAAAATATGTTTTATCTCTGTTAACTGAATTTACAGATCAGAAATAAGTTTCACAGAATGCATCTGTGTAGTTTTTATTTGAAGATATTCTTTTTCCCAATGTAGGCCTCTTAGCGCTTAGCATGTCCAATTGCAGTTTCTACAGAAAGAGTGTTTCAGAATGGCTCAATCAAAAGTAAGGTTCAACTCTGTTAGTTGAATGCACAGAACAGAAAGAATTTTCACAGAATGCTACTGTGTAGTTTATATTTTAATATATTCCTTTTTCCACTATTACCCTCTTAGCGCTCCGAATGTCCACTTGCATTTTCTACAGAAAGAGTGTTCAGAACTGCGCAATCAAAAGTATGGTTTAACTCTGTTAGCTTAATGAACATATCAGAAATAAGTTTCACACAATGCTTCTGTGTAGTTTTTATTTGAAGATATTATTTTTCCCAATAGAGGCCTCTTAGCGCTCAGAATGTTCAATTGCAGTTTCTACAGAAAGAGTGTTTCAGAAAGGCTCAATCAAATGTAAGGTTCAACTCTGTTAGTTGAATGCACAGAACAGAAAGAAGTTTCATACAATGCTTCTGTGTAGTTTATATTTGAACATATTCTTTTTTCCACTATTACCCACTTGGCGCTACGAATGTCCAGTTGCATATTCTACAGACAGAGTGTTTCAAAACTGCTCAATCAAAAGTATGGTTTAACTCTGTTAGCTGAATGCTCAGATCAGAAAGAAGTTTCACAGAATGATTCTGTGTAGTTTATATTTGAATATATTCCTTTTTCCACTACTACTCTCTTAGCGCTCCAAATGTCCAGTTGCATTTTCTACAGAAAGAGTGTTCAGATCTGCTCAATCAAAAGTATGGTTTAACTCTGTTAGCTGAATGCACAGATCAGAAAGAAGTTTCACCGAATGATTCTGTGTAGTTTATATTTGAAGACATTCCTTTTTCCACTATTACCCTCTTAGCGCTCCGAATCTCCACTTGCATTTTCTACAAAAAGAGTGTTTCATAACTGCTCAATCAAAAATATGTTTTATCTCTGTTAACTGAATTTACAGATCAGAAATAAGTTTCAGAGAATGCATCTGTGTAGTTTTTATTTGAAGATATTCTTTTTCCCAATGTAGGCCTCTTAACGCTTAGCATGTCCAATTGCAGTTTCTACAGAAAGAGTGTTTCAGAACGGCTCAATCAAAAGTAAGGTTCAACTCTGTTAGTTGAATGCACAGAACAGAAAGAATTTTCACAGAATGCTACTGTGTAGTTTATATTTGAATATATTCCTTTTTCCACCATTACCCTCTTAGCGCTCCGAATGTCCACTTGCATTTTCTACAGAAAGAGTGTTCAGAACTGCGCAATCAAAAGTATGGTTTAACTCTGTTAGCTTAATGAACATATCAGAAATAAGTTTCACACAATGCTTCTGTGTAGTTTTTATTTGAAGATATTATTTTTCCCAATATAGGACTCTTAGCGCTCAGAAGGTCCAATTGCAGTTTCTACAGAAAGAGTGTTTCAGAAAGGCTCAATCAAAAGTAAGGTTCAACTCTGTTAGTTGAATGCACAGAACAGAAAGAAATTTCATACAATGCTTCTGTGTAGTTTATATTTGAACATATTCTTTTTTCCACTATTACCCACTTGGCGCTACGAATGTCCAGTTGCATTTTCTACAGACAGAGTGTTTCAAAACTGCTCAATCAAAAGTATGGTTTAACTCTGTTAGCTGAATGCTCAGATCAGAAAGAAGTTTCACAGAATGCTTCTGTGTAGTTTATATTTGAATACATTCCTTTTTCCACTACTACTCTCTTAGCGCTCCAAATGTCCAGTTGCATTTTCTACAGAAAGAGTGTTCAGATCTGCTCAATCAAAAGTATGTTTTAACTCTGTTAGCTGAATGCACAGATCAGAAAGAAATTTCACAGAATGATTCTGTGTAGTTTATATTTGGAGACATTCCTTTTTCCACTATTACCCTCTTAGCGCTCCGAATCTCCACTTGCATTTTCTACAGAAAGAGTGTTTCAGAACGGCTCAATGAAAACTAAAGTTCAACTCTTTTAGTTGAACAAACAGAACAGAAAGAAGTTTCACACAATTCTTCTCTGTAGTTTTTATTTGTAGACATTCTTTATCCCAATATACGCCTCTTAGCGCTCAGAATGTCCAATTGCAGTTTCTACAGAAAGAGTGTTTCAGAACGGCTCAATCAAAAGTAAGGTTCAACTCTGTTAGTTGAATGCACAGAACAGAAAGAAGTTTCATACAATGCTTCTGTGTAGTTTATATTTGAACATATTCTTTTTTCCACTATTACCCACTTCGCGCTACGAATGTCCTGTTGCATTTTCTACAGACAGAGTGTTTCAAAACTGCTCAATCAAAAGTATGGTTTAACTCTGTTAGCTGAATGCTCAGATGAGAAAGAAGTTTCACAGAATGCTTCTGTGTAGTTTATATTTGAATATATTCCTTTTTCCACTACTACGCTCTTAGCGCTCCAAATGTCCAGTTGCATTTTCTACACAAAGAGTGTTCAGATCTGCTCAATCAAAAGTATGGTTTAACTCTGTTAGCTGAATGCACAGATCAGAAAGAAGTTTCACCGAATGATTCTGTGTAGTTTATAGTTGAAGACATTCCTTTTTCCACTATTACCCTCTTAGCGCTCCGAATCTCCACTTGCATTTTCTACAAAAAGAGTGTTTCATAACTGCTCAATCAAAAATATGTTTTATCTCTGTTAACTGAATTTACAGATCAGAAATAAGTTTCACAGAATGAATCTGTGTAGTTTTTATTTGAAGATATTTTTTTCCCAATGTAGGCCTCTTAGCGCTTAGCATGTCCAATTGCAGTTTCTACAGAAAGAGTGTTTCAGAACGGCTCAATCAAAAGTAAGGTTCAACTCTGTTAGTTGAATGCACAGAACAGAAAGAATTTTCACAGAATGCTACTGTGTAGTTTATATTTGAATATATTCCTTTTTCCACCATTACCCTCTTAGCGCTCCGAATGTCCACTTGCATTTTCTACAGAAAGAGTGTTCAGAACTGCGCAATCAAAAGTATGGTTTAACTCTGTTAGCTTAATGAACATATCAGAAATAAGTTTCACACAATGCTTCTGTGTAGTTTTTATTTGAAGATATTATTTTTCCCAATATAGGACTCTTAGCGCTCAGAATGTCCAATTGCAATTTCTACAGAAAGAGTGTTTCAGAAAGGCTCAATCAAAAGTAAGGTTCAACTCTGTTAGTTGAATGCACAGAACAGAAAGAAATTTCATACAATGCTTCTGTGTAGTTTATATTTGAACATATTCTTTTTTCCACTATTACCCACTTGGCGCTACGAATGTCCAGTTGCATTTTCTACAGACAGAGTGTTTCAAAACTGCTCAATCAAAAGTATGGTTTAACTCTGTTAGCTGAATGCTCAGATCAGAAAGAAGTTTCACAGAATGCTTCTGTGTAGTTTATATTTGAATACATTCCTTTTTCCACTACTACTCTCTTAGCGCTCCAAATGTCCAGTTGCATTTTCTACAGAAAGAGTGTTCAGATCTGCTCAATCAAAAGTATGTTTTAACTCTGTTAGCTGAATGCACAGATCAGAAAGAAATTTCACAGAATGATTCTGTGTAGTTTATATTTGGAGACATTCCTTTTTCCACTATTACCCTCTTAGCGCTCCGAATCTCCACTTGCATTTTCTACAGAAAGAGTGTTTCAGAACGGCTCAATGAAAACTAAAGTTCAACTCTTTTAGTTGAACAAACAGAACAGAAAGAAGTTTCACACAATTCTTCTCTGTAGTTTTTATTTGTAGACATTCTTTATCCCAATATACGCCTCTTAGCGCTCAGAATGTCCAATTGCAGTTTCTACAGAAAGAGTGTTTCAGAACGGCTCAATCAAAAGTAAGGTTCAACTCTGTTAGTTGAATGCACAGAACAGAAAGAAGTTTCATACAATGCTTCTGTGTAGTTTATATTTGAACATATTCTTTTTTCCACTATTACCCACTTAGCGCTACGAATGTCCTGTTGCATTTTCTACAGACAGAGTGTTTCAAAACTGCTCAATCAAAAGTATGGTTTAACTCTGTTAGCTGAATGCTCAGATCAGAAAGAAGTTTCACAGAATGCTTCTGTGTAGTTTATATTTGAATATATTCCTTTTTCCACTACTACGCTCTTAGCGCTCAAAATGTCCAGTTGCATTTTCTACACAAAGAGTGTTCAGATCTGCTCAATCAAAAGTATGGTTTAACTCTGTTAGCTGAATGCACAGATCAGAAAGAAGTTTCACCGAATGATTCTGTGTAGTTTATAGTTGAAGACATTCCTTTTTCCACTATTACCCTCTTAGCGCTCCGAATCTCCACTTGCATTTTCTACAAAAAGAGTGTTTCATAACTGCTCAATCAAAAATATGTTTTATCTCTGTTAACTGAATTTACAGATCAGAAATAAGTTTCACAGAATGAATCTGTGTAGTTTTTATTTGAAGATATTTTTTTCCCAATGTAGGCCTCTTAGCGCTTAGCATGTCCAATTGCAGTTTCTACAGAAAGAGTGTTTCAGAACGGCTCAATCAAAAGTAAGGTTCAACTCTGTTAGTTGAATGCACAGAACAGAAAGAATTTTCACAGAATGCTACTGTGTAGTTTATATTTGAATATATTCCTTTTTGAACTATTGCCCTCTTAGCGCTCCGAATGTCCACTTGCATTTTCTACAGAAAGAGTGTTCAGAACTGCGCAATCAAAAGAATCGATTAACTCTGTTAGCTTAATGAACATATCAGAAATAAGTTTCACACAATGCTTCTGTGTAGTTTTTATTTGAAGATATTATTTTTCCCAATATAGACCTCTTAGCGCTCAGAATGTCCAATTGCAGTTTCTACAGAAAGAGTGTTTCAGAAAGGCTCAATCAAAACTAAGGTTCAACTCTGTTAGTTGAATGCACAGAACAGAAAGAAATTTCATACAATGCTTCTGTGTAGTTTATATTTGAACATATTCTTTTTTCCACTATTACCCACTTGGCGCTACGAATGTCCAGTTGCATTTTCTACAGACAGAGTGTTTCAAAACTGCTCAATCAAAAGTATGGTTTAACTCTGTTAGCTGAATGCTCAGATCAGAAAGAAGTTTCACAGAATGCTTCTGTGTAGTTTATATTTGAATATATTCCTTTTTCCACTACTACTCTCTTAGCGCTCCAAATGTCCAGTTGCATTTTCTACACAAAGAGTGTTCAGATCTGCTCAATCAAAAGTATGGTTTAACTCTGTTAGCTGAATGCACAGATCAGAAAGAAGTTTCACAGAATGATTCTGTGTAGTTTATATTTGGAGACATTCCTTTTTCCACTATTACCCTCTTAGCGCTCCGAATCTCCACTTGCATTTTCTACAGAAAGAGTGTTTCAGAACGGCTCAATCAAAACTAAGGTTCAACTCTTTTAGTTGAACAAACAGAACAGAAAGAAGTTTCACACAATTCTTCCGCGTAGTTTTTATTTGTAGACATTCATTTTCCCAATATAGGCCTCTTAGCGCTCAGAATGTCCAATTGCAGTTTCTACAGAAAGAGTGTTTCAGAACGGCTCAATCAAAAGTAAGGTTCAACTCTGTTAGTTGAATGCACAGAACAGAAAGAAGTTTCATACAATGCTTCTGTGTAGTTTATATTTGAACATATTCTTTTTTCCACTATTACCCACTTAGCGCTACGAATGTCCAGTTGCATTTTCTACAGACAGAGTGTTTCAAAACTGCTCAATCAAAAGTATGGTTTAAATCTGTTAGCTAAATGCTCAGATCAGAAAGAAGTTTCACAGAATGCTTCTGTGTAGTTTATATTTGAATATATTCCTTTTTCCACTACTACGCTCTTAGCGCTCCAAATGTCCAGTTGCATTTTCTACAGAAGAGTGTTCAGATCTGCTCAATCAAAAGTATGGTTTAACTCTGTTAGCTGAATGCACAGATCAGAAAGAAGTTTCACCGAATGATTCTGTGTAGTTTATAGTTGAAGACATTCCTTTTTCCACTATTACGCTCTTAGCGCTCCGAATCTCCACTTGCATTTTCTACAAAAAGAGTGTTTCATAACTGCTCAATCAAAAATATGTTTTATCTCTGTTAACTGAATTTACAGATCAGAAATAAGTTTCACAGAATGCATCTGTGTAGTTTTTATTTGAAGATATTCTTTTTCCCAATGTAGGCCTCTTAGCGCTTAGCATGTCCAATTGCAGTTTCTACAGAAAGAGTGTTTCAGAATGGCTCAATCAAAAGTAAGGTTCAACTCTGTTAGTTGAATTCACAGAACAGAAAGAATTTTCACAGAATGCTACTGTGTAGTTTATATTTTAATATATTCCTTTTTCCACTATTACCCTCTTAGCGCTCCGAATGTCCACTTGCATTTTCTACAGAAAGAGTGTTCAGAACTGCGCAATCAAAAGTATGGTTTAACTCTGTTAGCTTAATGAACATATCAGAAATAAGTTTCACACAATGCTTCTGTGTAGTTTTTATTTGAAGATATTATTTTTCCCAATAGAGGCCTCTTAGCGCTCAGAATGTTCAATTGCAGTTTCTACAGAAAGAGTGTTTCAGAAAGGCTCAATCAAATGTAAGGTTCAACTCTGTTAGTTGAATGCACAGAACAGAAAGAAGTTTCATACAATGCTTCTGTGTAGTTTATATTTGAACATATTCTTTTTTCCACTATTACCCACTTGGCGCTACGAATGTCCAGTTGCATATTCTACAGACAGAGTGTTTCAAAACTGCTCAATCAAAAGTATGGTTTAACTCTGTTAGCTGAATGCTCAGATCAGAAAGAAGTTTCACAGAATGATTCTGTGTAGTTTATATTTGAATATATTCCTTTTTCCACTACTACTCTCTTAGCGCTCCAAATGTCCAGTTGCATTTTCTACAGAAAGAGTGTTCAGATCTGCTCAATCAAAAGTATGGTTTAACTCTGTTAGCTGAATGCACAGATCAGAAAGAAGTTTCACCGAATGATTCTGTGTAGTTTATATTTGAAGACATTCCTTTTTCCACTATTACCCTCTTAGCGCTCCGAATCTCCACTTGCATTTTCTACAAAAAGAGTGTTTCATAACTGCTCAATCAAAAATATGTTTTATCTCTGTTAACTGAATTTACAGATCAGAAATAAGTTTCAGAGAATGCATCTGTGTAGTTTTTATTTGAAGATATTCTTTTTCCCAATGTAGGCCTCTTAACGCTTAGCATGTCCAATTGCAGTTTCTACAGAAAGAGTGTTTCAGAACGGCTCAATCAAAAGTAAGGTTCAACTCTGTTAGTTGAATGCACAGAACAGAAAGAATTTTCACAGAATGCTACTGTGTAGTTTATATTTGAATATATTCCTTTTTCCACCATTACCCTCTTAGCGCTCCGAATGTCCACTTGCATTTTCTACAGAAAGAGTGTTCAGAACTGCGCAATCAAAAGTATGGTTTAACTCTGTTAGCTTAATGAACATATCAGAAATAAGTTTCACACAATGCTTCTGTGTAGTTTTTATTTGAAGATATTATTTTTCCCAATATAGGACTCTTAGCGCTCAGAAGGTCCAATTGCAGTTTCTACAGAAAGAGTGTTTCAGAAAGGCTCAATCAAAAGTAAGGTTCAACTCTGTTAGTTGAATGCACAGAACAGAAAGAAATTTCATACAATGCTTCTGTGTAGTTTATATTTGAACATATTTTTTTTCCACTATTACCCACTTGGCGCTACGAATGTCCAGTTGCATTTTCTACAGACAGAGTGTTTCAAAACTGCTCAATCAAAAGTATGGTTTAACTCTGTTAGCTGAATGCTCAGATCAGAAAGAAGTTTCACAGAATGCTTCTGTGTAGTTTATATTTGAATACATTCCTTTTTCCACTACTACTCTCTTAGCGCTCCAAATGTCCAGTTGCATTTTCTACAGAAAGAGTGTTCAGATCTGCTCAATCAAAAGTATGTTTTAACTCTGTTAGCTGAATGCACAGATCAGAAAGAAATTTCACAGAATGATTCTGTGTAGTTTATATTTGGAGACATTCCTTTTTCCACTATTACCCTCTTAGCGCTCCGAATCTCCACTTGCATTTTCTACAGAAAGAGTGTTTCAGAACGGCTCAATGAAAACTAAAGTTCAACTCTTTTAGTTGAACAAACAGAACAGAAAGAAGTTTCACACAATTCTTCTCTGTAGTTTTTATTTGTAGACATTCTTTATCCCAATATACGCCTCTTAGCGCTCAGAATGTCCAATTGCAGTTTCTACAGAAAGAGTGTTTCAGAACGGCTCAATCAAAAGTAAGGTTCAACTCTGTTAGTTGAATGCACAGAACAGAAAGAAGTTTCATACAATGCTTCTGTGTAGTTTATATTTGAACATATTCTTTTTTCCACTATTACCCACTTAGCGCTACGAATGTCCTGTTGCATTTTCTACAGACAGAGTGTTTCAAAACTGCTCAATCAAAAGTATGGTTTAACTCTGTTAGCTGAATGCTCAGATCAGAAAGAAGTTTCACAGAATGCTTCTGTGTAGTTTATATTTGAATATATTCCTTTTTCCACTACTACGCTCTTAGCGCTCAAAATGTCCAGTTGCATTTTCTACACAAAGAGTGTTCAGATCTGCTCAATCAAAAGTATGGTTTAACTCTGTTAGCTGAATGCACAGATCAGAAAGAAGTTTCACCGAATGATTCTGTGTAGTTTATATTTAAAGACATTTCTTTTTACACTATTAACCTCTTAGCGCTCCGAATCTCCACTTGCATTTTCTACAAAAAGAGTGTTTCATAACTGCTCAATCAAAAATATGTTTTATCTCTGTTATCTGAATTTACAGATCAGAAATAAGTTTCACAGAATGCATCTGTGTATTTTTTATTTGAAGATATTCTTTTTCCCAATGTAGGCCTCTTAGCGCTTAGCATGTCCAATTGCAGTTTCTACAGAAAGAGTGTTTCAGAACAGCTCAATTAAAAGTAAGGTTCAACTCTGTTAGTTGAATGCACAGAACAGAAATAATTTTCACAGAATGCTACTGTGTAGTTTATATTTGAATATATTCTTTTTCCACTATTACCCTCTTAGCGCTCCGAATGTCCACTTGCATTTTCTACAGAAAGAGTGTTCAGAACTGCGCAATCAAAAGTATGGTTTAACTCTGTTAGCTTAATGAACATATCAGAAATAAGTTTCACACAATGCTTCTGTGTAGTTTTTATTTGAAGATATTATTTTTCCCAATAGATGTCTCTTAGCGCTCAGAATGTCCAATTGCAGTTTCTACAGAAAGAGTGTTTCAGAAAGGCTCAATCAAAAGTAAGGATCAACTCTGTTAGTTGAATGCACAGAACAGAAAGAAGTTTCATACAATGCTTCTGTGTAGTTTATATTTGAACATATTCTTTTTTCCACTATTACCCACTTAGCGCTACGAATGTCCAGTTGCATTTTCTACAGACAGAGTGTTTCAAAACTGCTCAATCAAAAGTATGGTTTAACTCTGTTAGCTGAATGCTCAGATCAGAAAGAAGTTTCACAGAATGCTTCTGTGTAGTTTATATTTGAGTATATTCCTTTTTCCACTACTACTCGCTTAGCGCTCCAAATGTCAAGTTGCATTTTCTACAGAAAGAGTGTTCAGATCTGCTCAATCAAAAGTATGGTTTAATTCTGTTAGCTGAATGCACAGATCAGAAAGAAGTTTCACAGAATGATTCTGTGTAGTTTATATTTGGAGACATTCCTCTTTCCACTATTACCCCCTTAGCGCTCCGAATCTCCACCTGCATTTTCTACAGAAAGAGTGTTTCAGAACGGCTCAATCAAATCTAAGGTTCAACTCTTTTAGTTGAACAAACAGAACAGAAAGAAGTTTCACACAATTCTTCTGTGTAGTTTTTATTTGTAGACATTCTTTTTCCCAATATAGGCCTCTTAGCGCTCAGAATGTCCAATTGCAGTTTCTACAGAAAGAGTGTTTCAGAACGGCTCAATCAAAAGTAAGTTTCAACTCTGTTAGTTGAATGCACAGAACAGAAAGAAGTTTCATACAATGCTTCTGTGTAGTTTATATTTGAACATATTCTTTTTTCCACTATTACCCACTTAGCGCTACGAATGTCCAGTTGCATTTTCTACAGACAGAGTGTTTCAAAACTGCTCAATCAAAAGTATGGTTTAACTCTGTTAGCTGAATGCTCAGATCAGAAAGAAGTTTCACAGAATGCTTCTGTGTAGTTTATATTTGAATATATTCCTTTTTCCACTACTACGCTCTTAGCGCTCCAAATGTCCAGTTGCATTTTCTACAGAAAGAGTGTTCAGATCTGCTCAATCAAAAGTATGGTTTAACTCTGTTAGCTGAATGCACAGATCAGAAAGAAGTTTCACCGAATGATTCTGTGTAGTTTATAGTTGAAGACATTCCTTTTTCCACTATTACCCTCTTAGCGCTCCGAATCTCCACTTGCATTTTCTACAAAAAGAGTGTTTCATAACTGCTCAATCAAAAATATGTTTTATCTCTGTTAACTGAATTTACAGATCAGAAATAAGTTTCACAGAATGCATCTGTGTAGTTTTTATTTGAAGATATTCTTTTTCCCAATGTAGGCCTCTTAGCGCTTAGCATGTCCAATTGCAGTTTCTACAGAAAGAGTGTTTCAGAACGGCTCAATCAAAAGTAAGGTTCAACTCTGTTAGTTGAATGCACAGAACAGAAAGTATTTTCACAGAATGCTACTGTGTAGTTTATATTTGAATATATTCCTTTTTCCACTATTACCCTCTTAGCGCTCCGAATGTCCACTTGCATTTTCTACAGAAAGAGTGTTCAGAACTGCGCAATCAAAAGTATGGTTTAACTCTGTTAGCTTAATGAACATATCAGAAATAAGTTTCACACAATGCTTCTGTGTAGTTTTTATTTGAAGATATTATTTTTCCCAATAGAGGCCTCTTAGCGCTCAGAATGTTCAATTGCAGTTTCTACAGAAAGAGTGTTTCAGAAAGGCTCAATCAAAAGTAAGGTTCAACTCTGTTAGTTGAATGCACAGAACAGAAAGTAGTTTCATACAATGCTTCTGTGTAGTTTATATTTGAACATATTCTTTTTTCCACTATTACCCACTTGGCGCTACGAATATGCAGTTGCATATTCTACAGACAGAGTGTTTCAAAACTGCTCAATCAAAAGTATGGTTTAACTCTGTTAGCTGAATGCTCAGATCAGAAAGAAGTTTCACAGAATGCTTCTGTGTAGTTTATATTTGAATATATTCCTTTTTCCACTACTACTCTCTTAGCGCTCCAAATGTCCAGTTGCATTTTCTACAGAAAGAGTGTTCAGATCTGCTCAATCAAAAGTATGGTTTAACTCTGTTAGCTGAATGCACAGATCAGAAAGAAGTTTCACCGAATGATTCTGTGTAGTTTATATTTGAAGACATTCCTTTTTCCACTATTACCCTCTTAGCGCTCCGAATCTCCACTTGCATTTTCTACAAAAAGAGTGTTTCATAACTGCTCAATCAAAAATATGTTTTATCTCTGTTAACTGAATTTACAGATCAGAAATAAGTTTCACAGAATGCATCTGTGTAGTTTTTATTTGAAGATATTCTTTTTCCCAATGTAGGCCTCTTAACGCTTAGCATGTCCAATTGCAGTTTCTACAGAAAGAGTGTTTCAGAACGGCTCAATCAAAAGTAAGGTTCAACTCTGTTAGTTGAATGCACAGAACAGAAAGAATTTTCACAGAATGCTACTGTGTCGTTTATATTTGAATATATTCCTTTTTCCACCATTACCCTCTTAGCGCTCCGAATGTCCACTTGCATTTTCTACAGAAAGAGTGTTCAGAACTGCGCAATCAAAAGTATGGTTTAACTCTGTTAGCTTAATGAACATATCAGAAATAAGTTTCACACAATGCTTCTGTGTAGTTTTTATTTGAAGATATTTTTTTTTCCCAATATAGGACTCTTAGCGCTCAGAAGGTCCAATTGCAGTTTCTACAGAAAGAGTGTTTCAGAAAGGCTCAATCAAAAGTAAGGTTCAACTCTGTTAGTTGAATGCACAGAACAGAAAGAAATTTCATACAATGCTTCTGTGTAGTTTATATTTGAACATATTCTTTTTTCCACTATTACCCACTTGGCGCTACGAATGTCCAGTTGCATTTTCTACAGACAGAGTGTTTCAAAACTGCTCAATCAAAAGTATGGTTTAACTCTGTTAGCTGAATGCTCAGATCAGAAAGAAGTTTCACAGAATGCTTCTGTGTAGTTTATATTTGAATGTATTCCTTTTTCCACTACTACTCTCTTAGCGCTCCAAATGTCCAGTTGCATTTTCTACAGAAAGAGTGTTCAGATCTGCTCAATCAAAAGTATGGTTTAACTCTGTTAGCTGAATGCACAGATCAGAAAGAAGTTTCACAGAATGATTCTGTGTAGTTTATATTTGGAGATATTCCTTTTTCCACTATTACCCTCTTAGCGCTCCGAATCTCCACTTGCATTTTCTACAGAAAGAGTGTTTCAGAACGGCTCAATGAAAACTAAAGTTCAACTCTTTTAGTTGAACAAACAGAACAGAAACAAGTTTCACACAATTCTTCTCTGTAGTTTTTATTTGTAGACATTCTTTTTCCCAATATAGGCCTCTTAGCGCTCAGAATGTCCAATTGCAGTTTCTACAGAAAGAGTGTTTCAGAACGGCTCAATCAAAAGTAAGGTTCAACTCTGTTAGTTGAATGCACAGAACAGAAAGAAGTTTCATACAATGCTTCTGTGTAGTTTATATTTGAACATATTCTTTTTTCCACTATTACCCACTTAGCGCTACGAATGTCCTGTTGCATTTTCTACAGACAGAGTGTTTCAAAACTGCTCAATCAAAAGTATGGTTTAACTCTGTTAGCTGAATGCTCAGATCAGAAAGAAGTTTCACAGAATGCTTCTGTGTAGTTTGTATTTGAATATATTCCTTTTTCCACTACTACACTCTTAGCGCTCCAAATGTCCAGTTGCATTTTCTACACAAAGAGTGTTCAGATCTGCTCAATCAAAAGTATGGTTTAACTCTGTTAGCTGAATGCACAGATCAGAAAGAAGTTTCACCGTATGATTCTGTGTAGTTTATATTTGAAGACATTTCTTTTTACACTATTAACCTCTTAGCGCTCCGAATCTCCACTTGCATTTTCTACAAAAAGAGTGTTTCATAACTGCTCAATCAAAAATATGTTTTATCTCTGTTATCTGAATTTACAGATCAGAAATAAGTTTCACAGAATGCATCTGTGTAGTTTTTATTTGAAGATATTCTTTTTCCCAATGTAGGCCTCTTAGCGCTTAGCATGTCCAATTGCAGTTTCCACAGAAAGAGTGTTTCAGAACAGCTCAATTAAAAGTAAGGTTCAACTCTGTTAGTTGAATGCACAGAACAGAAAGAATTTTCACAGAATGCTACTGTGTAGTTTATATTTGAATATATTCCTTTTTCCACTATTACCCTCTTAGCGCTCCGAATGTCCACTTGCATTTTCTACAGAAAGAGTGTTCAGAACTGCGCAATCAAAAGTATGGTTTAACTCTGTTAGCTTAATGAACATATCAGAAATAAGTTTCACACAATGCTTCTGTGTTGTTTTTATTTGAAGATATTATTTTTCCCAATATAGGCCTCTTAGCGCTCAGAATGTCCAATTGCAGTTTCTACAGAAAGAGTGTTTCAGAAAGGCTCAATCAAAACTAAGGTTCAACTCTGTTAGTTGAATGCACAGAACAGAAAGAAATTTCATACAATGCTTCTGTGTAGTTTATATTTGAACATATTATTTTTTCCACTATTACCCAGTTGGCGCTACGAATGTCCAGTTGCATTTTCTACAGGCAGAGTGTTTCAAAACTGCTCAATCAAAAGTATGGTTTAACTCTGTTAGCTGAATGCTCAGATCAGAAAGAAGTTTCACAGAATGCTTCTGTGTAGTTAATATTTGAATATATTCCTTTTTCCACTACTACTCTCTTAGCGCTCCAAATGTCCAGTTGCATTTTCTACAGAAAGAGTGTTCAGATCTGCTCAATCAAAAGTATGGTTTAACTCTGTTAGCTGAATGCACAGATCAGAAAGAAGTTTCACAGAATGATTCTGTGTAGTTTATATTTGGAGACATTCCTTTTTCCACTATTACCCTCTTAGCGCTCCAAATCTCCACCTGCATTTTCTACAGAAAGAGTGTTTCAGAATGGCTCAATCAAAACTAAGGTTCAACTCTTTTAGTTGAAAAAACAGAACAGAAAGAAGTTTCACACAATTCTTCTGTGTAGTTTTTATTTGTAGACATTCTTTTTCCCAATATAGGCCTCTTAGCGCTCAGAATGTCCAATTGCAGTTTCTACAGAAAGAGTGTTTCAGAACGGCTCAATCAAAAGTAAGGTTCAACTCTGTTAGTTGAATGCACAGAACAGAAAGAAGTTTCATACAATGCTTCTGTGTAGTTTATATTTGAACATATTCTTTTTTCCACTATTACCCACTTAGCGCTACGAATGTCCAGTTGCATTTTCTACAGACAGAGTGTTTCAAAACTGCTCAATCAAAAGTATGGTTTAACTCTGTTAGCTGAATGCTCAGATCAGAAAGAAGTTTCACAGAATGCTTCTGTGTAGTTTATATTTGAATATATTCCTTTTTCCACTACTACGCTCTTAGCACTCCAAATGTCCAGTTGCATTTTCTACAGAAAGAGTGTTCAGATCTGCTCAATCAAAAGTATGGTTTAACTCTGTTAGCTGAATGCACAGATCAGAAAGAAGTTTCACCGAATGATTCTGTGTAGTTTATAGTTGAAGACATTCCTTTTTCCACTATTACCCTCTTAGCGCTCCGAATCTCCACTTGCATTTTCTACAAAAAGAGTGTTTCATAACTGCTCAATCAAAAATATGTTTTATCTCTGTTAACTGAATTTACAGATCAGAAATAAGTTTCAGAGAATGCATCTGTGTAGTTTTTATTTGAAGATATTCTTTTTCCCAATGTAGGCCTCTTAGCGCTTAGCATGTCCAATTGCAGTTTCTACAGAAAGAGTGTTTCAGAACGGCTCAATCAAAAGTAAGGTTCAACTCTGTTAGTTGAATGCACAGAACAGAAAGAATTTTCACAGAATGCTACTGTGTAGTTTATATTTGAATATATTCCTTTTTCCACTATTACCCTCTTAGCGCTCCGAATGTCCACTTGCATTTTCTACAGAAAGAGTGTTCAGAACTGCGCAATCAAAAGTATGGTTTAACTCTGTTAGCTTAATGAACATATCAGAAATAAGTTTCACACAATGCTTCTGTGTTGTTTTTATTTGAAGATATTATTTTTCCCAATATAGGCCTCTTAGCGCTCAGAATGTCCAATTGCAGTTTCTACAGAAAGAGTGTTTCAGAAAGGCTCAATCAAAACTAAGGTTCAACTCTGTTAGTTGAATGCACAGAACAGAAAGAAATTTCATACAATGCTTCTGTGTAGTTTATATTTGAACATATTCTTTTTTCCACTATTACCCAGTTGGCGCTACGAATGTCCAGTTGCATTTTCTACAGACAGAGGGTTTCAAAACTGCTCAATCAAAAGTATGGTTTAACTCTGTTAGCTGAATGCTCAGATCAGAAAGAAGTTTCACAGAATGCTTCTGTGTAGTTTATATTTGAATATATTCCTTTTTCCACTACTACTCTCTTAGCGCTCCAAATGTCCAGTTGCATTTTCTACAGAAAGAGTGTTCAGATCTGCTCAATCAAAAGTATGGTTTAACTCTGTTAGCTGAATGCACAGATCAGAAAGAAGTTTCACAGAATGATTCTGTGTAGTTTATATTTGGAGACATTCCTTTTTCCACTATTACCCTCTTAGCGCTCCGAATCTCCACTTGCATTTTCTACAGTAAGAGTGTTTCAGAACGGCTCAATCAAAACTAAGGTTCAACTCTTTTAGTTGAACAAACAGAACAGAAAGAAGTTTCACACAATTCTTCTGTGTAGTTTTTATTTGTAGACATTCTTTTTCCCAATATAGGCCTCTTAGCGCTCAGAATGTCCAATTGCAGTTTCTACAGAAAGAGTGTTTCAGAACGGCTCAATCAAAAGTAAGTTTCAACTCTGTTAGTTGAATGCACAGAACAGAAAGAAGTTTCATACAATGCTTCTGTGTAGTTTATATTTGAACATATTCTTTTTTCCACTATTACCCACTTAGCGCTACGAATGTCCAGTTGCATTTTCTACAGACAGCGTGTTTCAAAACTGCTCAATCAAAATTATGGTTTAACTCTGTTAGCTGAATGCTCAGATCAGAAAGAAGTTTCACAGAATGCTTCTGTGTAGTTTATATTTGAATATATTACTTTTTCCACTACTACGCTCTTAGCGCTCCAAATGTCCAGTTGCATTTTCTACAGAAAGAGTGTTCAGATCTGCTCAATCAAAAGTATGGTTTAACTCTGTTAGCTGAATGCACAGATCAGAAAGAAGTTTCACCGAATGATTCTGTGTAGTTTATAGTTGAAGACATTCCTTTTTCCACTATTACCCTCTTAGCGCTCCGAATCTCCACTTGCATTTTCTACAAAAAGAGTGTTTCATAACTGCTCAATCAAAAATATGTTTTATCTCTGTTAACTGAATTTACAGATCAGAAATAAGTTTCACAGAATGCATCTGTGTAGTTTTTTTTGAAGATATTTTTTTTCCCAATGTAGGCCTCTTAGCGCTTAGCATGTCCAATTGCAGTTTCTACAGAAAGAGTGTTTCAGAACGGCTCAATCAAAAGTAAGGTTCAACTCTGTTAGTTGAATGCACAGAACAGAAAGAATTTTCACAGAATGCTACTGTGTAGTTTATATTTGAATATATTACTTTTTCCACTATTACCCTCTTAGCGCTCCGAATGTCCACTTGCATTTTCTACAGAAAGAGTGTTCAGAACTGCGCAATCAAAAGTATGGTTTAACTCTGTTAGCTTAATGAACATATCAGAAATAAGTTTCACACAATGCTTCTGTGTTGTTTTTATTTGAAGATATTATTTTTCCCAATATAGGCCTCTTAGCGCTCAGAATGTCCAATTGCAGTTTCTACAGAAAGAGTGTTTCAGAAAGGCTCAATCAAAACTAAGGTTCAACTCTGTTAGTTGAATGCACAGAACAGAAAGAAATTTCATACAATGCTTCTGTGTAGTTTATATTTGAACATATTATTTTTTCCACTATTACCCAGTTGGCGCTACGAATGTCCAGTTGCATTTTCTACAGACAGAGTGTTTCAAAACTGCTCAATCAAAAGTATGGTTTAACTCTGTTAGCTGAATGCTCAGATCAGAAAGAAGTTTCACAGAATGCTTCTGTGTAGTTAATATTTGAATATATTCCTTTTTCCACTACTACTCTCTTAGCGCTCCAAATGTCCAGTTGCATTTTCTACAGAAAGAGTGTTCAGATCTGCTCAATCAAAAGTATGGTTTAACTCTGTTAGCTGAATGCACAGATCAGAAAGAAGTTTCACAGAATGATTCTGTGTAGTTTATATTTGGAGACATTCCTTTTTCCACTATTACCCTCTTAGCGCTCCGAATCTCCACCTGCATTTTCTACAGAAAGAGTGTTTCAGAACGGCTCAATCAAAACTAAGGTTCAACTCTTTTAGTTGAACAAACAGAACAGAAAGAAGTTTCACACAATTCTTCTGTGTAGTTTTTATTTGTAGACATTCTTTTTCCCAATATAGGCCTCTTAGCGCTCAGAATGTCCAATTGCAGTTTCTACAGAAAGAGTGTTTCAGAACGGCTCAATCAAAAGTAAGGTTCAACTCTGTTAGTTGAATGCACAGAACAGAAAGAATTTTCACAGAATGCTACTGTGTAGTTTATATTTGAATATATTCCTTTTTCCACTATTACCCTCTTAGCGCTCCGAATGTCCACTTGCATTTTCTACAGAAAGAGTGTTCAGAACTGCGCAATCAAAAGTATGGTTTAACTCTGTTAGCTTAATGAACATATCAGAAATAAGTTTCACACAATGCTTCTGTGTTGTTTTTATTTGAAGATATTATTTTTCCCAATATAGGCCTCTTAGCGCTCAGAATGTCCAATTGCAGTTTCTACAGAAAGAGTGTTTCAGAAAGGCTCAATCAAAACTAAGGTTCAACTCTGTTAGTTGAATGCACAGAACAGAAAGAAATTTCATACAATGCTTCTGTGTAGTTTATATTTGAACATATTCTTTTTTCCACTATTACCCAGTTGGCGCTACGAATGTCCAGTTGCATTTTCTACAGACAGAGTGTTTCAAAACTGCTCAATCAAAAGTATGGTTTAACTCTGTTAGCTGAATGCTCAGATCAGAAAGAAGTTTCACAGAATGCTTCTGTGTAGTTTATATTTGAATATATTCCTTTTTCCACTACTACTCTCTTAGCGCTCCAAATGTCCAGTTGCATTTTCTACAGAAAGAGTGTTCAGATCTGCTCAATCAAAAGTATGGTTTAACTCTGTTAGCTGAATGCACAGATCAGAAAGAAGTTTCACAGAATGATTCTGTGTAGTTTATATTTGGAGACATTCCTTTTTCCACTATTACCCTCTTAGCGCTCCGAATCTCCACTTGCATTTTCTACAGTAAGAGTGTTTCAGAACGGCTCAATCAAAACTAAGGTTCAACTCTTTTAGTTGAACAAACAGAACAGAAAGAAGTTTCACACAATTCTTCTGTGTAGTTTTTATTTGTAGACATTCTTTTTCCCAATATAGGCCTCTTAGCGCTCAGAATGTCCAATTGCAGTTTCTACAGAAAGAGTGTTTCAGAACGGCTCAATCAAAAGTAAGTTGCAACTCTGTTAGTTGAATGCACAGAACAGAAAGAAGTTTCATACAATGCTTCTGTGTAGTTTATATTTGAACATATTCTTTTTTCCACTATTACCCACTTAGCGCTACGAATGTCCAGTTGCATTTTCTACAGACAGAGTGTTTCAAAACTGCTCAATCAAATGTATGGTTTAACTCTGTTAGCTGAATGCTCAGATCAGAAAGAAGTTTCACAGAATGCTTCTGTGTAGTTTATATTTGAATACATTCCTTTTTCCACTACTACGCTCTTAGCGCTCCAAATGTCCAGTTGCATTTTCTACAGAAAGAGTGTTCAAATCTTCTCAATCAAATGTATGGTTTAACTCTGTGAGCTGAATGCACAGATCAGAAAGAAGTTTCACCGAATGATTCTGTGTAGTTTATATTTGAAGACATTCCTTTTTCCACTATTACCCTCTTAGCGCTCCGAATCTCCACTTGCATTTTCTACAAAAAGAGTGTTTCATAACTGCTCAATCAAACATATGTTTTATCTCTGTTAACTGAATTTACAGATCAGAAATAAGTTTCACAGAATGCATCTGTGTAGTTTTTATTTGAAGATATTCTTTTTCCCAATGTAGGCCTCTTAGCGCTTAGCATGTCCAATTGCAGTTTCTACAGAAAGAGTGTTTCAGAACGGCTCAATTAAAAGGAAGGTTCAAATCTGTTAGTTGAATGCACAGAACAGAAAGAATTTTCACAGAATGCTACTGTGTAGTTTATATTTGAATATATTCCTTTTTCCACTACTACCCTCTTAGCGCTCCGAATGTCCACTTGCATTTTCTACAGAAAGAGTGTTCAGAACTGCGCAATCAAAAGTATGGTTTAACTCTGTTAGCTTAATGAACATATCAGAAATAAGTTTCACACAATGCTTCTGTGTAGTTTTTATTTGAAGATATTATTTTTCCCAATATAGGCCTCTTAGAGCTCAGAATGTCCAATTGCAGTTTCTACAGAAAGAGTGTTTCAGAACGGCTCAATCAAAAGTAAGTTTCAACTCTGTTAGTTGAATGCACAGAACAGAAAGAAGTTTCATACAATGCTTCTGTGTAGTTTATATTTGAACATATTCTTTTTTCCACTATTACCCACTTAGCGCTACGAATGTCCAGTTGCATTTTCTACAGACAGCGTGTTTCAAAACTGCTCAATCAAAATTATGGTTTAACTCTGTTAGCTGAATGCTCAGATCAGAAAGAAGTTTCACAGAATGCTTCTGTGTAGTTTATATTTGAATATATTACTTTTTCCACTACTACGCTCTTAGCGCTCCAAATGTCCAGTTGCATTTTCTACAGAAAGAGTGTTCAGATCTGCTCAATCAAAAGTATGGTTTAACTCTGTTAGCTGAATGCACAGATCAGAAAGAAGTTTCACCGAATGATTCTGTGTAGTTTATAGTTGAAGACATTCCTTTTTCCACTATTACCCTCTTAGCGCTCCGAATCTCCACTTGCATTTTCTACAAAAAGAGTGTTTCATAACTGCTCAATCAAAAATATGTTTTATCTCTGTTAACTGAATTTACAGATCAGAAATAAGTTTCACAGAATGCATCTGTGTAGTTTTTTTTGAAGATATTTTTTTTCCCAATGTAGGCCTCTTAGCGCTTAGCATGTCCAATTGCAGTTTCTACAGAAAGAGTGTTTCAGAACGGCTCAATCAAAAGTAAGGTTCAACTCTGTTAGTTGAATGCACAGAACAGAAAGAATTTTCACAGAATGCTACTGTGTAGTTTATATTTGAATATATTACTTTTTCCACTATTACCCTCTTAGCGCTCCGAATGTCCACTTGCATTTTCTACAGAAAGAGTGTTCAGAACTGCGCAATCAAAAGTATGGTTTAACTCTGTTAGCTTAATGAACATATCAGAAATAAGTTTCACACAATGCTTCTGTGTTGTTTTTATTTGAAGATATTATTTTTCCCAATATAGGCCTCTTAGCGCTCAGAATGTCCAATTGCAGTTTCTACAGAAAGAGTGTTTCAGAAAGGCTCAATCAAAACTAAGGTTCAACTCTGTTAGTTGAATGCACAGAACAGAAAGAAATTTCATACAATGCTTCTGTGTAGTTTATATTTGAACATATTATTTTTTCCACTATTACCCAGTTGGCGCTACGAATGTCCAGTTGCATTTTCTACAGACAGAGTGTTTCAAAACTGCTCAATCAAAAGTATGGTTTAACTCTGTTAGCTGAATGCTCAGATCAGAAAGAAGTTTCACAGAATGCTTCTGTGTAGTTAATATTTGAATATATTCCTTTTTCCACTACTACTCTCTTAGCGCTCCAAATGTCCAGTTGCATTTTCTACAGAAAGAGTGTTCAGATCTGCTCAATCAAAAGTATGGTTTAACTCTGTTAGCTGAATGCACAGATCAGAAAGAAGTTTCACAGAATGATTCTGTGTAGTTTATATTTGGAGACATTCCTTTTTCCACTATTACCCTCTTAGCGCTCCGAATCTCCACCTGCATTTTCTACAGAAAGAGTGTTTCAGAACGGCTCAATCAAAACTAAGGTTCAACTCTTTTAGTTGAACAAACAGAACAGAAAGAAGTTTCACACAATTGTTCTGTGTAGTTTTTATTTGTAGACATTCTTTTTCCCAATATAGGCCTCTTAGCGCTCAGAATGTCCAATTGCAGTTTCTACAGAAAGAGTGTTTCAGAACGGCTCAATCAAAAGTAAGTTGCAACTCTGTTAGTTGAATGCACAGAACAGAAAGAAGTTTCATACAATGCTTCTGTGTAGTTTATATTTGAACATATTCTTTTTTCCACTATTACCCACTTAGCGCTACGAATGTCCAGTTGCATTTTCTACAGACAGAGTGTTTCAAAACTGCTCAATCAAATGTATGGTTTAACTCTGTTAGCTGAATGCTCAGATCAGAAAGAAGTTTCACAGAATGCTTCTGTGTAGTTTATATTTGAATACATTCCTTTTTCCACTACTACGCTCTTAGCGCTCCAAATGTCCAGTTGCATTTTCTACAGAAAGAGTGTTCAAATCTTCTCAATCAAATGTATGGTTTAACTCTGTGAGCTGAATGCACAGATCAGAAAGAAGTTTCACCGAATGATTCTGTGTAGTTTATATTTGAAGACATTCCTTTTTCCACTATTACCCTCTTAGCGCTCCGAATCTCCACTTGCATTTTCTACAAAAAGAGTGTTTCATAACTGCTCAATCAAACATATGTTTTATCTCTGTTAACTGAATTTACAGATCAGAAATAAGTTTCACAGAATGCATCTGTGTAGTTTTTATTTGAAGATATTCTTTTTCCCAATGTAGGCCTCTTAGCGCTTAGCATGTCCAATTGCAGTTTCTACAGAAAGAGTGTTTCAGAACGGCTCAATTAAAAGGAAGGTTCAAATCTGTTAGTTGAATGCACAGAACAGAAAGAATTTTCACAGAATGCTACTGTGTAGTTTATATTTGAATATATTCCTTTTTCCACTACTACCCTCTTAGCGCTCCGAATGTCCACTTGCATTTTCTACAGAAAGAGTGTTCAGAACTGCGCAATCAAAAGTATGGTTTAACTCTGTTAGCTTAATGAACATATCAGAAATAAGTTTCACACAATGCTTCTGTGTAGTTTTTATTTGAAGATATTATTTTTCCCAATATAGGCCTCTTAGCGCTCAGAATGTCCAATTGCAGTTTCTACAGAAAGAGTGTTTCAGAACGGCTCAATCAAAAGTAAGTTTCAACTCTGTTAGTTGAATGCACAGAACAGAAAGAAGTTTCATACAATGCTTCTGTGTAGTTTATATTTGAACATATTCTTTTTTCCACTATTACCCACTTAGCGCTACGAATGTCCAGTTGCATTTTCTACAGACAGCGTGTTTCAAAACTGCTCAATCAAAATTATGGTTTAACTCTGTTAGCTGAATGCTCAGATCAGAAAGAAGTTTCACAGAATGCTTCTGTGTAGTTTATATTTGAATATATTACTTTTTCCACTACTACGCTCTTAGCGCTCCAAATGTCCAGTTGCATTTTCTACAGAAAGAGTGTTCAGATCTGCTCAATCAAAAGTATGGTTTAACTCTGTTAGCTGAATGCACAGATCAGAAAGAAGTTTCACCGAATGATTCTGTGTAGTTTATAGTTGAAGACATTCCTTTTTCCACTATTACCCTCTTAGCGCTCCGAATCTCCACTTGCATTTTCTACAAAAAGAGTGTTTCATAACTGCTCAATCAAAAATATGTTTTATCTCTGTTAACTGAATTTACAGATCAGAAATAAGTTTCACAGAATGCATCTGTGTAGTTTTTTTTGAAGATATTTTTTTTCCCAATGTAGGCCTCTTAGCGCTTAGCATGTCCAATTGCAGTTTCTACAGAAAGAGTGTTTCAGAACGGCTCAATCAAAAGTAAGGTTCAACTCTGTTAGTTGAATGCACAGAACAGAAAGAATTTTCACAGAATGCTACTGTGTAGTTTATATTTGAATATATTACTTTTTCCACTATTACCCTCTTAGCGCTCCGAATGTCCACTTGCATTTTCTACAGAAAGAGTGTTCAGAACTGCGCAATCAAAAGTATGGTTTAACTCTGTTAGCTTAATGAACATATCAGAAATAAGTTTCACACAATGCTTCTGTGTTGTTTTTATTTGAAGATATTATTTTTCCCAATATAGGCCTCTTAGCGCTCAGAATGTCCAATTGCAGTTTCTACAGAAAGAGTGTTTCAGAAAGGCTCAATCAAAACTAAGGTTCAACTCTGTTAGTTGAATGCACAGAACAGAAAGAAATTTCATACAATGCTTCTGTGTAGTTTATATTTGAACATATTATTTTTTCCACTATTACCCAGTTGGCGCTACGAATGTCCAGTTGCATTTTCTACAGACAGAGTGTTTCAAAACTGCTCAATCAAAAGTATGGTTTAACTCTGTTAGCTGAATGCTCAGATCAGAAAGAAGTTTCACAGAATGCTTCTGTGTAGTTAATATTTGAATATATTCCTTTTTCCACTACTACTCTCTTAGCGCTCCAAATGTCCAGTTGCATTTTCTACAGAAAGAGTGTTCAGATCTGCTCAATCAAAAGTATGGTTTAACTCTGTTAGCTGAATGCACAGATCAGAAAGAAGTTTCACAGAATGATTCTGTGTAGTTTATATTTGGAGACATTCCTTTTTCCACTATTACCCTCTTAGCGCTCCGAATCTCCACCTGCATTTTCTACAGAAAGAGTGTTTCAGAACGGCTCAATCAAAACTAAGGTTCAACTCTTTTAGTTGAACAAACAGAACAGAAAGAAGTTTCACACAATTCTTCTGTGTAGTTTTTATTTGTAGACATTCTTTTTCCCAATATAGGCCTCTTAGCGCTCAGAATGTCCAATTGCAGTTTCTACAGAAAGAGTGTTTCAGAACGGCTCAATCAAAAGTAAGGTTCAACTCTGTTAGTTGAATGCACAGAACAGAAAGAAGTTTCATACAATGCTTCTGTGTAGTTTATATTTGAACATATTCTTTTTTCCACTATTACCCACTTAGCGCTACGAATGTCCAGTTGCATTTTCTACAGACAGAGTGTTTCAAAACTGCTCAATCAAAAGTATGGTTTAACTCTGTTAGCTGAATGCTCAGATCAGAAAGAAGTTTCACAGAATGCTTCTGTGTAGTTTATATTTGAATATATTCCTTTTTCCACTACTACGCTCTTAGCGCTCCAAATGTCCAGTTGCATTTTCTACAGAAAGAGTGTTCAGATCTGCTCAATCAAAAGTATGGTTTAACTCTGTTAGCTGAATGCACAGATCAGAAAGAAGTTTCACCGAATGATTCTGTGTAGTTTATAGTTGAAGACATTCCTTTTTCCACTATTACCCTCTTAGCGCTCCGAATCTCCACTTGCATTTTCTACAAAAAGAGTGTTTCATAACTGCTCAATCAAAAATATATTTTATCTCTGTTAACTGAATTTACAGATCAGAAATAAGTTTCAGAGAATGCATCTGTGTAGTTTTTATTTGAAGATATTCTTTTTCCCAATGTAGGCCTCTTAGCGCTTAGCATGTCCAATTGCAGTTTCTACAGAAAGAGTGTTTCAGAACGGCTCAATCAAAAGTAAGGTTCAACTCTGTTAGTTGAATGCACAGAACAGAAAGAATTTTCACAGAATGCTACTGTGTAGTTTATATTTGAATATATTCCTTTTTCCACTATTACCCTCTTAGCGCTCCGAATGTCCACTTGCATTTTCTACAGAAAGAGTGTTCAGAACTGCGCAATCAAAAGTATGGTTTAACTCTGTTAGCTTAATGAACATATCAGAAATAAGTTTCACACAATGCTTCTGTGTTGTTTTTATTTGAAGATATTATTTTTCCCAATATAGGCCTCTTAGCGCTCAGAATGTCCAATTGCAGTTTCTACAGAAAGAGTGTTTCAGAAAGGCTCAATCAAAACTAAGGTTCAACTCTGTTAGTTGAATGCACAGAACAGAAAGAAATTTCATACAATGCTTCTGTGTAGTTTATATTTGAACATATTCTTTTTTCCACTATTACCCAGTTGGCGCTACGAATGTCCAGTTGCATTTTCTACAGACAGAGTGTTTCAAAACTGCTCAATCAAAAGTATGGTTTAACTCTGTTAGCTGAATGCTCAGATCAGAAAGAAGTTTCACAGAATGCTTCTGTGTAGTTTATATTTGAATATATTCCTTTTTCCACTACTACTCTCTTAGCGCTCCAAATGTCCAGTTGCATTTTCTACAGAAAGAGTGTTCAGATCTGCTCAATCAAAAGTATGGTTTAACTCTGTTAGCTGAATGCACAGATCAGAAAGAAGTTTCACAGAATGATTCTGTGTAGTTTATATTTGGAGACATTCCTTTTTCCACTATTACCCTCTTAGCGCTCCGAATCTCCACTTGCATTTTCTACAGTAAGAGTGTTTCAGAACGGCTCAATCAAAACTAAGGTTCAACTCTTTTAGTTGAACAAACAGAACAGAAAGAAGTTTCACACAATTCTTCTGTGTAGTTTTTATTTGTAGACATTCTTTTTCCCAATATAGGCCTCTTAGCGCTCAGAATGTCCAATTGCAGTTTCTACAGAAAGAGTGTTTCAGAACGGCTCAATCAAAAGTAAGTTGCAACTCTGTTAGTTGAATGCACAGAACAGAAAGAAGTTTCATACAATGCTTCTGTGTAGTTTATATTTGAACATATTCTTTTTTCCACTATTACCCACTTAGCGCTACGAATGTCCAGTTGCATTTTCTACAGACAGAGTGTTTCAAAACTGCTCAATCAAATGTATGGTTTAACTCTGTTAGCTGAATGCTCAGATCAGAAAGAAGTTTCACAGAATGCTTCTGTGTAGTTTATATTTGAATACATTCCTTTTTCCACTACTACGCTCTTAGCGCTCCAAATGTCCAGTTGCATTTTCTACAGAAAGAGTGTTCAAATCTTCTCAATCAAATGTATGGTTTAACTCTGTGAGCTGAATGCACAGATCAGAAAGAAGTTTCACCGAATGATTCTGTGTAGTTTATATTTGAAGACATTCCTTTTTCCACTATTACCCTCTTAGCGCTCCGAATCTCCACTTGCATTTTCTACAAAAAGAGTGTTTCATAACTGCTCAATCAAACATATGTTTTATCTCTGTTAACTGAATTTACAGATCAGAAATAAGTTTCACAGAATGCATCTGTGTAGTTTTTATTTGAAGATATTCTTTTTCCCAATGTAGGCCTCTTAGCGCTTAGCATGTCCAATTGCAGTTTCTACAGAAAGAGTGTTTCAGAACGGCTCAATTAAAAGGAAGGTTCAAATCTGTTAGTTGAATGCACAGAACAGAAAGAATTTTCACAGAATGCTACTGTGTAGTTTATATTTGAATATATTCCTTTTTCCACTACTACCCTCTTAGCGCTCCGAATGTCCACTTGCATTTTCTACAGAAAGAGTGTTCAGAACTGCGCAATCAAAAGTATGGTTTAACTCTGTTAGCTTAATGAACATATCAGAAATAAGTTTCACACAATGCTTCTGTGTAGTTTTTATTTGAAGATATTATTTTTCCCAATATAGGCCTCTTAGCGCTCAGAATGTCCAATTGCAGTTTCTACAGAAAGAGTGTTTCAGAAAGGCTCAATCAAAAGTAAGGTTCAACTCTGTTAGTTGAATGCACAGAACAGAAAGAAGTTTCATACAATGTTTCTGTGTAGTTTATATTTGAACATTTTCTTTTTTCCACTATTACCCACTTAACGCTACGAATGTCCAGTTGCATTTTCTACAGACAGAGTGTTTCAAAACTGCTCAATCAAAAGTATGGTTTAACTCTGTTAGCTGAATGCTCAGATCAGAAAGAAGTTTCACAGAATGCTTCTGTGTAGTTCATATTTGAATATATTCCTTTTTCCACTACTACTCTCTTAGCGCTCCAAATGTCCAGTTGCATTTTCTACAGAAAGAGTGTTCAGATCTGCTCAATCAAAAGTATGGTTTAACTCTGTTAGCTGAATGCACAGATCAGAAAGAAGTTTCACAGAATGATTCCGTGTAGTTTATATTTGGAGACATTCCTTTTTCCACTATTACCCTCTTAGCGCTCCGAATCTCCACTTGCATTTTCTACAGAAAGTGTGTTTCAGAACGGCTCAATCAAAACTAAGGTTCAACTCTTTTAGTTGAACAAACAGAACAGAAAGAAGTTTCACACAATTGTTCTGTGTAGTTTTTATTTGTAGACATTCTTCTTCCCAATATAGGCCTCTTAGCGCTCAGAATGTCCAATTGCAGTTTCTACAGAAAGAGTGTTTCAGAACGGCTCAATCAAAAGTAAGGTTCAACTCTGTTAGTTGAATGCACAGAACAGAAAGAAGTTTCATACAATGCTTCTGTGTAGTTTATATTTGAACATATTCTTTTTTCCACTATTACCCACTTAGCGCTACGAATGTCCAGTTGCATTTTCTACAGACAGAGTGTTTCAAAACTGCTCAATCAAAAGTATGGTTTAACTCTGTTAGCTGAATGCTCAGATCAGAAAGAAGTTTCACAGAATGCTTATGTGTAGTTTATATTTGAATATATTCCTTTTTCCACTACTACGCTCTTAGCGCTCCAAATGTCCAGTTGCATTTTCTACAGAAAGAGTGTTCAGATCTGCTCAATCAAAAGTATGGTTTAACACTGTTAGCTGAATGCACAGATCAGAAAGAAGTTTCACCGAATGATTCTGTGTAGTTTATAGTTGAAGACATTCCTTTTTCCACTATTACCCTCTTAGCGCTCCGAATCTCCACTTGCATTTTCTACAAAAAGAGTGTTTCATAACTGCTCAATCAAAAATATGTTTTATCTCTGTTAACTGAATTTACAGATCAGAAATAAGTTTCACAGAATGCATCTGTGTAGTTTTTATTTGAAGATATTCTTTTTCCCAATGTAGGCCTCTTAGCGCTTAGCATGTCCAATTGCTGTTTCTACAGAAAGAGTGTTTCAGAGCGGCTCAATTAAAAGTAAGGTTCAAATCTGTTAGTTGAATGCACAGAACAGAAAGAATTTTCACAGAATGCTACTGTGTAGTTTATATTTGAATATATTCCTTTTTCCACTATTACCCTCTTAGCGCTCCGAATGTCCACTTGCATTTTCTACAGAAAGAGTGTTCAGAACTGCGCAATCAAAAGTATGGTTTAACTCTGTTAGCTTAATGAACATATCAGAAATAAGTTTCACACAATGCTTCTGTGTAGTTTTTATTTGAAGATATTATTTTTCCCAATAGAGGCCTCTTAGCGCTCAGAATGTCCAATTGCAGTTTCTACAGAAAGAGTGTTTCAGAAAGGCTCAATCAAATGTAAGGTTCAACTCTGTTAGTTGAATGCACAGAACAGAAAGAAGTTTCATACAATGTTTCTGTGTAGTTTATATTTGAACATTTTCTTTTTTCCACTATTACCCACTTAGCGCTACGAATGTCCAGTTGCATTTTCTACAGACAGAGTGTTTCAAAACTGCTCAATCAAAAGTATGGTTTAACTCTGTTAGCTGAATGCTCAGATCAGAAAGAAGTTTCACAGAATGCTTCTGTGTAGTTCATATTTGAATATATTCCTTTTTCCACTACTACTCTCTTAGCGCTCCAAATGTCCAGTTGCATTTTCTACAGAAAGAGTGTTCAGATCTGCTCAATCAAAAGTATGGTTTAACTCTGTTAGCTGAATGCACAGATCAGAAAGAAGTTTCACAGAATGATTCCGTGTAGTTTATATTTGGAAACATTCCTTTTTCCACTATTACCCTCTTAGCGCTCCGAATCTCCACTTGCATTTTCTACAGAAAGTGTGTTTCAGAACGGCTCAATCAAAACTAAGGTTCAACTCTTTTAGTTGAACAAACAGAACAGAAAGAAGTTTCACACAATTGTTCTGTGTAGTTTTTATTTGTAGACATTCTTTTTCCCAATATAGGCCTCTTAGCGCTCAGAATGTCCAATTGCAGTTTCTACAGAAAGAGTGTTTCAGAACGGCTCAATCAAAAGTAAGGTTCAACTCTGTTAGTTGAATGCACAGAACAGAAAGAAGTTTCATACAATGCTTCTGTGTAGTTTATATTTGAACATATTCTTTTTTCCACTATTACCCACTTAGCGCTACGAATGTCCAGTTGCATTTTCTACAGACAGAGTGTTTCAAAACTGCTCAATCAAAAGTATGGTTTAACTCTGTTAGCTGAATGCTCAGATCAGAAAGAAGTTTCACAGAATGCTTCTGTGTAGTTTATATTTGAATATATTCCTTTTTCCACTACTACGCTCTTAGCGCTCCAAATGTCCAGTTGCATTTTCTACAGAAAGAGTGTTCAGATCTGCTCAATCAAAAGTATGGTTTAACACTGTTAGCTGAATGCACAGATCAGAAAGAAGTTTCACCGAATGATTCTGTGTAGTTTATAGTTGAAGACATTCCTTTTTCCACTATTACCCTCTTAGCGCTCCGAATCTCCACTTGCATTTTCTACAAAAAGAGTGTTTCATAACTGCTCAATCAAAAATATGTTTTATCTCTGTTAACTGAATTTACAGATCAGAAATAAGTTTCACAGAATGCATCTGTGTAGTTTTTATTTGAAGATATTCTTTTTCCCAATGTAGGCCTCTTAGCGCTTAGCATGTCCAATTGCTGTTTCTACAGAAAGAGTGTTTCAGAACGGCTCAATCAAAAGTAAGGTTCAACTCTGTTAGTTGAATGCACAGAACAGAAAGAATTTTCACAGAATGCTACTGTGTAGTTTATATTTGAATATATTCCTTTTTCCACTATTACCCACTTAGCGCTACGAATGTCCAGTTGCATTTTCTACAGACAGAGTGTTTCAAAACTGCTCAATCAAATGTATGGTTTAACTCTGTTAGCTGAATTCTCAGATCAGAAAGAAGTTTCACAGAATGCTTCTGTGTAGTTTATATTTGAATATATTCCTTTTTCCACTACTACGCTCTTAGCGCTCCAAATGTCCAGTTGCATTTTCTACACAAAGAGTGTTCAGATCTGCTCAATCAAAAGTATGGTTTAACTCTGTTAGCTGAATGCACAGATCAGAAAGAAGTTTCACCGAATGATTCTGTGTAGTTTATAGTTGAAGACATTCCTTTTTCCACTATTACCCTCTTAGCGCTCCGAATCTCCACTTGCATTTTCTACAAAAAGAGTGTTTCATAACTGCTCAATCAAAAATATGTTTTATCTCTGTTAACTGAATTTACAGATCAGAAATAAGTTTCAGAGAATGCATCTGTGTAGTTTTTATTTGAAGATATTCTTTTTCCCAATGTAGGCCTCTTAGCGCTTAGCATGTCCAATTGCAGTTTCTACAGAAAGAGTGTTTCAGAACGGCTCAATCAAAAGTAAGGTTCAACTCTGTTAGTTGAATGCACAGAACAGAAAGAATTTTCACAGAATGCTACTGTGTAGTTTATATTTGAATATATTCCTTTTTCCACTATTACCCTCTTAGCGCTCCGAATGTCCACTTGCATTTTCTACAGAAAGAGTGTTCAGAACTGCGCAATCAAAAGTATGGTTTAACTCTGTTAGCTTAATGAACATATCAGAAATAAGTTTCACACAATGCTTCTGTGTTGTTTTTATTTGAAGATATTATTTTTCCCAATATAGGCCTCTTAGCGCTCAGAATGTCCAATTGCAGTTTCTACAGAAAGAGTGTTGCAGAACGGCTCAATCAAAAGTAAGGTTCAACACTGTTATTTCAATGCACAGAACAGAAAGAAGTTTCATACAATGCTTCTGTGTAGTTTATATTTGAACATATTCTTTTTTCCACTATTTCCCACTTAGCGCTACGAATATCCAGTTGCATTTTCTACAGACAGAGTGTTTCAAAACTGCTCAACAAAAGTATGGTTTAACTCTGTTAGCTGAATGCTCAGATCAGAAAGAAGTTTCACAGAATGCTTCTGTGTAGTTTATATTTGAATATATGCCTTTTTCCACTACTACGCTCTTAGCGCTCCAAATGTCCAGTTGCATTTTCTACAGAAAGAGTGTTCAGATCTGCTCAATCAAAAGTATGGTTTAACTCTGTTAGCTGAATGCACAGATCAGAAAGAAGTTTCACCGAATGATTCTGTGTAGTTTATATTTGAAGACATTACTTTTTCCACTATTACCATCTTAGCGCTCCGAATCTCCACTTGCATTTTCTACAAAAAGAGTGTTTCATAACTGCTCAATCAAAAATATGTTTTATCTCTGTTAACTGAATTTACATATCAGAAATAAGTTTCACAGAATGCATATGTGTAGTATCTATTTGAAGATATTCTTTTTCCCAATGTAGGCCTCTTAGCGCTTAGCATGTCCAATTGCAGTTTCTACAGAAAGAGTGTTTCAGAACGGCTCAATCAAAAGTAAGGTTCAACTCTGTTAGTTGAATGCACAGAACAGAAAGAATTTTCACAGAATGCTACTGTGTAGTTTATATTTGAATATATTCCTTTCTCCACTATTACCCTCTTTGCGCTCCGAATGTCCACTTGCATATTCTACAGAAGGAGTGTTCAGAACTGCGCAATCAAAAGTATGGTTTAACTCTGTTAGCTTAATGAACATATCAGAAATAAGTTTCACACAATGCTTCTGTGTAGTTTTTATTTGAAGATTTTATTTTTCCCAATAGAGGCCTCTTAGCGCTCAGAATGTCCAATTGCAGTTTCTACAGAAAGAGTGTTTCAGAAAGGCTTAATCAAAAGTAAGGTTCAACTCTGTTAGTTGAATGCACAGAACAGAAAGAAGTTTCATACAATGCTTCTGTGTAGTTTATATTTGAACATATTCTTTTTTCCACTATTACCCACTTAGCGCTACGAATGTCCAGTTGCATTTTCTACAGACAGAGTGTTTCAAAACTGCTCAATCAAAAGTATGGTTTAACTCTGTTAGCTGAAGGCTCAGATCAGAAAGAAGTTTCACAGAATGATTCTGTGTAGTTTATATTTGAATATATTCCTTTTTCCACTACTACTCTCTTAGCGCTCCAAATGTCCAGTTGCATTTTCTACAGAAAGAGTGTTCAGATTTGCTCAATCAAAAGTATGGTTTAACTCTGTTAGCTGAATGCACAGATCCGAAAGAAGTTTCACAGAATGATTCTGTGTAGTTTATATTTGGAGACATTCCTTTTTCCACTATTACCCTCTTAGCGCTCCGAATCTACTCTTGCATTTTCTACAGAAAGATTTTTTCAGAACGGCTCAATCAAAACTAAGGTTCAACTCTTTTAGTTGAACAAACAGAAGAGAAAGAAGTTTCACACAATTCTTCTGTGTAGTTTTTATTTGTAGACATTCTTTTTCCCAATATAGGCCTCTTAGCGCTCAGAATGTCCAATTGCAGTTTCTACAGAAAGAGTGATTCAGAACGGCTCAATCAAACGTAAGGTTCAACTCTGTTAGTTCAATGCACAGAACAGAAAGTAGTTTCATACAATGCTTCTGTGTAGTTTATATTTGAACATATTCTTTTTTCCACTATTACCCACTTAGCGCTACGAATGTCCAGTTGCATTTTCTACAGACAGAGTGTTTCAAAACTGCTCAATCAAAAGTATGGTTTAACTCTGTTAGCTGAATGCTCAGATCAGAAAGAAGTTTCACAGAATGCTTCTGTGTAGTTTATATTTGAATATATTCCTTTTTCCACTACTACGCTCTTAGCGCTCCAAAGGTCCAGTTGCATTTTCTACAGAAAGAGTGTTCAGATCTGCTCAATCAAAAGTATGGTTTAACTCTGTTAGCTGAATGCACAGATCAGAAAGAAGTTTCACCGAATGATTCCGTGTAGTTTATACTTGAAGACATTCCTTTTTCCACTATTACCCTCTTAGCGCTCCGAATCTCCACTTGCATTTTCTACTAAAAGAGTGTTTCATAACTGCTCAATCAAAAATATGTTTTATCTCTGTTAACTGAATTTACAGATCAGAAATAAGTTTCACAGAATGCATCTGTGTAGTTTTTATTTGAAGATATTCTTTTTCCCAATGTAGGCCTCTTAGCGCTTAGCATGTCCAATTGCAGTTTCTACAGAAAGAGTGTTTCAGAACGGCTCAATCAAAAGTAAGGTTCAACTCTGTTAGTTGAATGCAAAGAACAGGAAGAATTTTCACAGAATGCTACTGTGTAGTTTATATTTGAATATATTCCTTTTTCCACTATTACCCTCTTAGCGCTCCGAATGTCCACTTGCATTTTCTACAGAAAGAGTGTTCAGAACTGCGCAATCAAAACTATGGTTTAACTCTGTTACCTTAATGAATATATCAGAAATAAGTTTCACACAATGCTTCTGTGTAGTTTTTATTTGAAGATATTATTTTTCCCAATATAGGCCTCTTAGCGCTCAGAATGTCCAATTGCAGTTTCTACAGAAAGAGTGTTTCAGAAAGGCTCAATCAGAAGTAAGGTTCAACTCTGTTAGTTGAATGCACAGAACAGAAAGAAGTTTCATACAATGCTTCTGTGTAGTTTATATTTGAACATATTCTTTTTTCCACTATTACCCACTTAGCGCTACGAATGTCCAGTTGCATTTTCTACAGACAGAGTGTTTCAAAACTGCTCAATAAAAAGCATGGTTTAACTCTGTTAGCTGAATGCTCAGATCAGAAAGAAGTTTCAGAGAATGCTTCTGTGTAGTTTATATTTGAATATATTCCTTTTTCCACTACTACTCTCTTAGCGCTGCAAATGTCCAGTTGCATTTATCTACAGAAAGAGTGTTCAGATCTGCTCAATCAAAAGTATGGTTTAACTCTGTTAGCTGAATGCACAGATCAGAAAGAAGTTTCACAGAATGATTCTGTGTAGTTTATATTTGGAGACATTCCTTTTTCCACTATTACCCTCTTAGCGCTCCGAATCTCCACTTGCATTTTCTACAGAAAGAGTGTTTCAGAACGGCTCAATCAAAACTAAGGTTCAACTCTTTTAGTTGAACAAACAGAACAGAAAGAAGTTTCACACAATTCTTCTGTGTAGTTTTTATTTGTAGACATTCTTTTTCCCAATATAGGCCTCTTAGCGCTCAGAATGTCCAATTGCAGTTTCTACAGAAAGAGTGTTTCAGAACGGCTCAATCAAAAGTAAGGTTCAACTCTGTTAGTTGAATGCACAGAACAGAAAGAAGTTTCATACAATGCTTCTGTGTAGTTTATATTTGAACATATTCTTTTTTCCACTATTACCCACTTAGCGCTACGAATGTCCAGTTGCATTTTCTACAGACAGAGTGTTTCAAAACTGCTCAATCAAAAGTATGGTTTAACTCTGTTAGCTGAATGCTCAGATCAGAAAGAAGTTTCACAGAATGATTATGTGTAGTTTATATTTGGAGACATTCCTTTTTCCACTATTACCCTCTTAGCGCTCCGAAACTCCACTTGCATTTTCTAAAGAAAGAGTGTTTCAGAACGGCTCAATCAAAACTAAGGTTCAACTCTTTTAGTTGAACAAACGGAAGAGAAAGAAGTTTCACACAATTCTTCTGTGTAGTTTTTATTTGTAGACATTCTTTTTCCCAATATAGGCCTCTTAGCGCTCAGAATGTCCAATTGCAGTTTCTACAGAAAGAGTGTTTCAGAAAGGCTCAATTAAAACTAAGGTTCAACTCTTTTAGTTGAACAAACAGAACAGAAAGAAGTTTCACACAATTCTTCTGTGTAGTTTTTATTTGTGGACATTCTTTTTCCCAATATAGGCCTCTTAGCGCTCAGAATGTCCAATTGCAGTTTCTACAGAAAGAGTGTTTCAGAACGGCTCAATCAAAAGTAAGGTTCAACTCTGTTAGTCGAATGCACAGAACAGAAAGAAGTTTCATACAAGGCTTCTGTGTAGTTTATATTTGAACATATTCTTTTTTCCACTATTACCCACTTAGCGCTACGAATGTCCAGTTGCATTTTCTACAGAGAGAGTGTTTCAAAACTGCTCAATCAAAAGCATGGTTTAACTCTGTTAGCTGAATGCTCAGATCAGAAAGAAGTTTCACAGAATGCTTCTGTGTAGTTTATATTTGAATATATTCCTTTTTCCACTACTACGCTCTTAGCGCTCCAAATGTCCAGTTGCATTATCTACAGAAAGAGTGTTCAGATCTGCTCAATCACAAGTATGGTTTAACTCTGTTAGCTGAATGCACAGATCAGAAAGAAGTTTCACCGAATGATTCTGTGTAGTTTATATTTGAAGACATTCCTTTTTCCACTATTACCCTCTTAGCGCTCCGAATCTCCACTTGCATTTTCTACAAAAAGAGTGTTTCATAACTGCTCAATCAAAAATATGTTTTATCTCTGTTAACTGAATTTACAGATCAGAAATATGTTTCACAGAATGCATCTGTGTAGTTTTTATTTGAAGATATTCTTTTTCCCAATGTAGGCCTCTTAGCGCTTAGCATGTCCAATTGCAGTTTCTACAGAAAGAGTGTTTCAGAACGGCTCAATCAAAAGTAAGGTTCAACTCTGTTAGTTGAATGCACAGAACAGGAAGAATTTTCACAGAATGCTACTGTGTAGTTTATATTTGAATATATACCTTTTTCCACTATTACCCTCTTAGCGCTCCGAATGTCCACTTGAATTTTCTACAGAAAAAGTGTTCAGAACTGCGCAATCAAAAGTATGGCTTAACTCTGTTAGCTTAATGAACATATCAGAAATAAGTTTCACACAATGCTTCTGTGTAGTTTTTATTTGAAGATATTATTTTTCCCAATAGAGGCCTCTTAGCGCTCAGAATGTCCAATTGCAGTTTCTACAGAAAGAGTGTTTCAGAAAGGCTCAATCAAAAGTAAGGTTCAACTCTTTTATTTGAATTCACAGAACAGAAAGAAGTTTCATACAATGCTTCTGTGTAGTTTATATTTGAACATATACTTTTTTCCACTATTACCCACTTAGCGCTACGAATGTCCAGTTGCATTTTCTACAGAGAGAGTGTTTCAAAACTGCTCAATCAAAAGTATGGTTTAACTCTGTTAGCTGAATGCTCAGATCAGAAAGAAGTTTCACAGAATGCTACTGTGTAGTTTATATTTGTATATATTCCTTTTTCCACTACTACTCTCTTAGCGCTCCAAATGTCCAGTTGCATTTTCTACAGAAAGAGTGTTCAGATCTGCTCAATCAAAAGTATGGTTTAACTCTGTTAGCTGAATGCACAGATCACAAAGAAGTTTCACAGAATGATTCTGTGTAGTTTATATTTGAAGACATTCCTTTTCCACTATTACCCTCTTAGCGCTCCGAATCTCCACTTGCATTTTCTACAAAAAGAGTGTTTCAGAACGGCTCAATGAAAACTAAGGTTCAACTCTTTTAGTTGAACAAACAGAACAGAAAGAAGTTTCACACAATTCTTCTGTGTAGTTTTTATTTGTAGACATTCATTTTCCCAATATAGGCCTCTTAGCGCTCAGAATGTCCAATTGCAGTTTCTACAGAAACAGTGTTTCAGAACGGCTCAATCAAAAGTAAGGTTCAACTCTGTTAGTCGAATGCACAGAACAGAAAGAAGTTTCATACAAGGCTTCTGTGTAGTTTATATTTGAACATATTCTTTTTTCCACTATTACCCACTTAGCGCTACGAATGTCCAGTTGCATTTTCTACAGACAGAGTGTTTCAAAACTGCTCAATCAAAAGTATGGTTTAACTCTGTTAGCTGAATGCTCAGATCAGAAAGAAGTTTCACAGAATGCTTCTGTGTAGTTTATATAGGAATATATTCCTTTTTCCACTACTACGCTCTTAGCGCTCCAAATGTCCAGTTGCATTATCTACAGAAAGAGTGTTCAGATCTGCTCAATCAAAAGTATGGTTTAACTCTGTTAGCTGAATGCACAGATCAGAAAGAAGTTTCACCGAATGATTCTGTGTAGTTTATATTTAAAGACATTACTTTTTCCACTATTACCCTCTTAGCGCTCCGAATCTCCACTTGCATTTTCTACAAAAAGAGTGTTTCATAACTGCTCAATCAAAAATATGTTTTATCTCTGTTAACAGAATTTACAGATCAGAAATAAGTTTCACAGAATGCATCTGTGTAGTTTTTATTTGAAGATATTCTTTTTCCCAATGTAGGCCTCTTAGCGCTTAGCATGTCCAATTGCAGTTTCTACAGAAAGAGTGTTTCAGAAAGGCTCAATCAAAAGTAAGGTTCAACTCTGTTAGTTGAATGCACAGAACAGAAAGAAGTTTCATACAATGCTTCTGTGTAGTTTATATTTGAACATATTCTTTTTTCCACTATTACCCACTTAGCGCTACGAATGTCCAGTTGCATTTTCTACAGACAGAGTGTTTCAAAACTGCTCAATCAAAAGTATGGTTTAACTCTGTTAGCTGAATGCTCAGATCAGAAAGAAGTTTCACAGAATGCTTCTGTGTAGTTTATATTTGAATATATTCCTTTTTCCACTACTACTCTCTTAGCGCTCCAAATGCCCAGTTGCATTTTTCTACAGAAAGAGTGTTCAGATCTGCTCAATCAAAAGTATGGTTTAACTCTGTTAGCTGAATGCACAGATCAGAAAGAAGTTTCACAGAATGATTCTGTGTAGTTTATATTTGGAGACACTCCTTTTTCCACTATTACCCTCTTAGCGCTCCGAATCTCCACTTGCATTTTCTACAGAAAGAGTGTTTCAGAACGGCTCAATCAAAACTAAGGTTCAACTCTTTTAGTTGAACGAACAGAACAGAAAGAAGTTTCCCACAATTCTTCTGTGTAGTTTTTATTTGTAGACATTCTTTTTCCCAATATAGGCCTCTTAGCGCTCAGAATGTCCAATTGCAGTTTCTACAGAAAGAGTGTTTCAGAACGGCTCAATCAAAAGTAAGGTTCAACTCTGTTAGTTGAATGCACAGAACAGAAAGAAGTTTCATACAATACTTCTGTGTAGTTTATATTTGAACATATTCTTTTTTCCACTATTACCCACTTAGCGCTACGAATGTACAGTTGCATTTTCTACAGACAGAGTTTTTCAAAACTGCTCAATCAAAAGTATGGTTTAACTCTGTTAGCTGAATGCTCAGTTCAGAAAGAAGTTTCACAGAATGCTTCTGTGTAGTTTATATTTGAATATATTCCTTTTTCCACTACTACGCTCTTAGCGCTCCAAATGTCCAGTTGCATTTTGTACAGAAAGAGTGTTCAGATCTGCTCAATCAAAATTATGGTTTAACTCTGTTAGCTGAATGCACAGATCAGAAAGAAATTTCACCGAATGATTCCGTGTAGTTTATATTTGAAGACATTCCTTTTTCCACTATTACCCTCTTAGCGCTCCGAATCTCCACTTGCATTTTCTACAGAAAGAGTGTTTCATAACTGCTCAATCCAAAATATGTTTTATCTCTGTTAACTGAATTTACAGATCAGAAATAAGTTTCACAGAATGCATCTGTGTAGTTTTTATTTGAAGATATTCTTTTTCCCAATGTAGGCCTCTTAGCGCTTGGCATGTCCAATTGCAGTTTCTACAGAAAGAGTGTTTCAGAACGGCTCAATCAAAAGTAAGGTTCAACTGTGTTAGTTGAATGCACAGAACAGAAATAATTTTCACAGAATGCTACTGTGTAGTTTATATTTGAATATATTCCTTTTTCCACTATTACCCTCTTAGCGCTCCGAATGTCCACTTGCATTTTCTACAGAAAGAGTGTTCAGAACTGCGCAATCAAAAGTATGGTTTAACTCTGTTAGCTTAATGAACATATCAGAAATAAGTTTCACACAATGCTTCTGTGTAGTTTTTATTTGAAGATATTATTTTTCCCAATAGAGGCCTCTTAGCGCTCAGAATGACCAATTGCAGTTTCTACAGAAAGAGTGTTTCAGAACGGCTCAATCAAAAGTAAGGTTCAACACTGTTAGTTGAATGCACAGAACAGAAAGAAGTTTCATACAATGCTTCTGTGTAGTTTATATTTGAACATATTCTTTTTTCCACTATTACCCACTTAGCGCTACGAATGTCCAGTTGCATTATCTACAGACAGAGTGTTTCAAAACTGCTCAATCAAAAGTATGGTTTAACTCTGTTAGCTGAATGCTCAGATCAGAAAGAAGTTTCACAGAATGCTTCTGTGTAGTTTATATTTGAATATATTCCTTTTTCCACTACTACGCTCTTAGCGCTCCTAATGTCCAGTTGCATTTTCTACAGAAAGAGTGTTCAGATCTGCTCAATCAAAAGTATGGTTTAACTCTGTTAGCTGAATGCACAGATCAGAAAGAAGTTTCACAGAATGATTCTGTGTAGTTTATATTTGGAGACATTCCTTTTTCCACTATTACCCTCTTAGCGCTCCGAATCTCCATTGCATTTTCTACAGAAAGAGTGTTTCAGAACGGCTCAATCAAAACTAAGGTTCAACTCTTTTAGTTGAACAAACAGAACAGAAAGAAGTTTCACACAATTCTTCTGTGTAGTTTTTATTTGTAGACATTCATTTTCCCAATATAGGCCTCTTAGCGCTCAGAATGTCCAATTGCAGTTTCTACAGAAAGAGTGTTTCAGAACGGCTCAATCAAAAGTAAGGTTCAACTCTGTTAGTCGAATGCACAGAACAGAAAGAAGTTTCATACAAGGCTTCTGTGTAGTTTATATTTGAACATATTCTTTTTTCCACTATTACCCACTTAGCGCTACGAATGTCCAGTTGCATTTTCTACAGACAGAGTGTTTCAAAACTGCACAATCAAAAGTATGGTTTAACTCTGTTAGCTGAATGCTCAGATCAGAAAGAAGTTTCACAGAATGCTTCTGTGTAGTTTATATTTGAATATATTCTTTTTCCACTACTACGCTCTTAGCGCTCCAAATGTCCAGTTGCATTATCTACAGAAAGAGTGTTCAGATCTGCTCAATCAAAAGTATGGTTTAACTCTGTTAGCTGAATGCACAGATCAGAAAGAAGTTTCACCGAATGATTCTGTGTAGTTTATATTTGAAGACATTACTTTTTCCACTATTACCCTCTTAGCGCTCCGAATCTCCACTTGCATTTTCTACAAAAAGAGTGTTTCATAACTGCACAATCAAAAATATGTTTTATCTCTGTTAACTGAATTTACAGATCAGAAATAAGTTTCACAGAATGCATCTGTGTAGTTTTTATTTGAAGATATTCTTTTTCCCAATGTAGGCCTCTTAGTGCTTAGCATGTCCAATTGCAGTTTCTACAGAAAGAGTGTTTCAGAACGGCTCAATCAAAAGTAAGGTTCAACTCTGTTAGTTGAATGCACAGAACAGGAAGAATTTTCACAGAATGCTACTTTGTAGTTTATATTTGAATATATTCCTTTTTCCACTATTACCCTCTTAGCGCTCCGAATGTCCACTTGAATTTTCTACAGAAAGAGTGTTCAGAACTGCGCAATCAAAAGTATGGTTTAACTCTGTTAGCTTAATGAACATATCAGAAATAAGTTTCACACAATGCTTCTGTGTAGTTTTTATTTGAAGATATTATTTTTCCCAATAGAGGCCTCTTAGCGCTCAGAATGTCCAATTGCAGTTTCTACAGAAAGAGTGTTTCAGAAAGGCTCAATCAAAAGTAAGGTTCAACTCTGTTAGTTGAATGCACAGAACAGAAAGAAGTTTCATACAATGCTTCTGTGTAGTTTATATTTGAACATATACTTTTTTCCACTATTACCCACTTAGCGCTACGAATGTCCAGTTGCATTTTCTACAGACAGAGTGTTTCAAAACTGCTCAATCAAAAGTATGGTTTAACTCTGTTAGCTGAATGCTCAGATCAGAAAGAAGTTTCACAGAATGCTTCTGTGTAGTTTATATTTGAATATATTCCTTTTTCCACTACTACTCTCTTAGCGCTCCAAATGCCCAGTTGCATTTTTCTACAGAAAGAGTGTTCAGATCTGCTCAATCAAAAGTATGGTTTAACTCTGTTAGCTGAATGCACAGATCAGAAAGAAGTTTCACAGAATGATTCTGTGTAGTTTATATTTGGAGACACTCCTTTTTCCACTATTACCCTCTTAGCGCTCCGAATCTCCACTTGCATTTTCTACAGAAAGAGTGTTTCAGAACGGCTCAATCAAAACTAAGGTTCAACTCTTTTAGTTGAACGAACAGAACAGAAAGAAGTTTCCCACAATTCTTCTGTGTAGTTTTTATTTGTAGACATTCTTTTTCCCAATATAGGCCTCTTAGCGCTCAGAATGTCCAATTGCAGTTTCTACAGAAAGAGTGTTTCAGAACGGCTCAATCAAAAGTAAGGTTCAACTCTGTTAGTTGAATGCACAGAACAGAAAGAAGTTTCATACAATGCTTCTGTGTAGTTTATATTTGAACATATTCTTTTTTCCACTATTACCCACTTAGCGCTACGAATGTACAGTTGCATTTTCTACAGACAGAGTTTTTCAAAACTGCTCAATCAAAAGTATGGTTTAACTCTGTTAGCTGAATGCTCAGTTCAGAAAGAAGTTTCACAGAATGCTTCTGTGTAGTTTATATTTGAATATATTCCTTTTTCCACTACTACGCTCTTAGCGCTCCAAATGTCCAGTTGCATTTTGTACAGAAAGAGTGTTCAGATCTGCTCAATCAAAAGTATGGTTTAACTCTGTTAGCTGAATGCACAGATCAGAAAGAAATTTCACCGAATGATTCCGTGTAGTTTATATTTGAAGACATTCCTTTTTCCACTATTACCCTCTTAGCGCTCCGAATCTCCACTTGCATTTTCTACAGAAAGAGTGTTTCATAACTGCTCAATCCAAAATATGTTTTATCTCTGTTAACTGAATTTACAGATCAGAAATAAGTTTCACAGAATGCATCTGTGTAGTTTTTATTTGAAGATATTCTTTTTCCCAATGTAGGCCTCTTAGCGCTTGGCATGTCCAATTGCAGTTTCTACAGAAAGAGTGTTTCAGAACGGCTCAATCAAAAGTAAGGTTCAACTGTGTTAGTTGAATGCACAGAACAGAAATAATTTTCACAGAATGCTACTGTGTAGTTTATATTTGAATATATTCCTTTTTCCACTATTACCCTCTTAGCGCTCCGAATGTCCACTTGCATTTTCTACAGAAAGAGTGTTCAGAACTGCGCAATCAAAAGTATGGTTTAACTCTGTTAGCTTAATGAACATATCAGAAATAAGTTTCACACAATGCTTCTGTGTAGTTTTTATTTGAAGATATTATTTTTCCCAATAGAGGCCTCTTAGCGCTCAGAATGACCAATTGCAGTTTCTACAGAAAGAGTGTTTCAGAACGGCTCAATCAAAAGTAAGGTTCAACTCTGTTAGTTGAATGCACAGAACAGAAAGAAGTTTCATACAATGCTTCTGTGTAGTTTATATTTGAACATATTCTTTTTTCCACTATTACCCACTTAGCGCTACGAATGTCCAGTTGCATTATCTACAGACAGAGTGTTTCAAAACTGCTCAATCAAAAGTATGGTTTAACTCTGTTAGCTGAATGCTCAGATCAGAAAGAAGTTTCACAGAATGCTTCTGTGTAGTTTATATTTGAATATATTCCTTTTTCCACTACTACGCTCTTAGCGCTCCTAATGTCCAGTTGCATTTTCTACAGAAAGAGTGTTCAGATCTGCTCAATCAAAAGTATGGTTTAACTCTGTTAGCTGAATGCACAGATCAGAAAGAAGTTTCACAGAATGATTCTGTGTAGTTTATATTTGGAGACATTCCTTTTTCCACTATTACCCTCTTAGCGCTCCGAATCTCCATTGCATTTTCTACAGAAAGAGTGTTTCAGAACGGCTCAATCAAAACTAAGGTTCAACTCTTTTAGTTGAACAAACAGAACAGAAAGAAGTTTCACACAATTCTTCTGTGTAGTTTTTATTTGTAGACATTCATTTTCCCAATATAGGCCTCTTAGCGCTCAGAATGTCCAATTGCAGTTTCTACAGAAAGAGTGTTTCAGAACGGCTCAATCAAAAGTAAGGTTCAACTCTGTTAGTTGAATGCACAGAACAGAAAGAAGTTTCATACAATGCTTCTGTGTAGTTTATATTTGAACATATTCTTTTTTCCACTATTACCCACTTAGCGCTACGAATGTCCAGTTGCATTTTCTACAGACAGAGTGTTTCAAAACTGCACAATCAAAAGTATGGTTTAACTCTGTTAGCTGAATGCTCAGATCAGAAAGAAGTTTCACAGAATGCTTCTGTGTAGTTTATATTTGAATATATTCTTTTTCCACTACTACGCTCTTAGCGCTCCAAATGTCCAGTTGCATTATCTACAGAAAGAGTGTTCAGATCTGCTCAATCAAAAGTATGGTTTAACTCTGTTAGCTGAATGCACAGATCAGAAAGAAGTTTCACCGAATGATTCTGTGTAGTTTATATTTGAAGACATTACTTTTTCCACTATTACCCTCTTAGCGCTCCGAATCTCCACTTGCATTTTCTACAAAAAGAGTGTTTCATAACTGCTCAATCAAAAATATGTTTTATCTCTGTTAACTGAATTTACAGATCAGAAATAAGTTTCACAGAATGCATCTGTGTAGTTTTTATTTGAAGATATTCTTTTTCCCAATGTAGGCCTCTTAGCGCTTAGCATGTCCAATTGCAGTTTCTACAGAAAGAGTGTTTCAGAACGGCTCAATCAAAAGTAAGGTTCAACTCTGTTAGTTGAATGCACAGAACAGGAAGAATTTTCACAGAATGCTACTTTGTAGTTTATATTTGAATATATTCCTTTTTCCACTATTACCCTCTTAGCGCTCCGAATGTCCACTTGAATTTTCTACAGAAAGAGTGTTCAGAACTGCGCAATCAAAAGTATGGTTTAACTCTGTTAGCTTAATGAACATATCAGAAATAAGTTTCACACAATGCTTCTGTGTAGTTTTTATTTGAAGATATTATTTTTCCCAATAGAGGCCTCTTAGCGCTCAGAATGTCCAATTGCAGTTTCTACAGAAAGAGTGTTTCAGAAAGGCTCAATCAAAAGTAAGGTTCAACTCTGTTAGTTGAATGCACAGAACAGAAAGAAGTTTCATACAATGCTTCTGTGTAGTTTATATTTGAACATATACTTTTTTCCACTATTACCCACTTAGCGCTACGAATGTCCAGTTGCATTTTCTACAGACAGAGTGTTTCAAAACTGCTCAATCAAAAGTATGGTTTAACTCTGTTAGCTGAATGCTCAGATCAGAAAGAAGTTTCACAGATTGCTTCTGTGTAGTTTATATTTGAATATATTCCTTTTTCCACTACTACTCTCTTAGCGCTCGAAATGTCCAGTTGCATTTTCTACAGAAAGAGTGTTCAGATCTGCTCAATCAAAAGTATGGTTTAACTCTGTTAGCTGAATGCACAGATCAGAAAGAAGTTTCACAGAATGATTCTGTGTAGTTTATATTTGGAGACATTCTTTTTCCACTATTACCCTCTTAGCGCTCCGAATCTCCACTTGCATTTTCTACAGAAAGAATGTTTCAGAACGGCTCAATCAAAACTGAGGTTCAACTCTTTTAGTTGAACAAACAGAACAGAAAGAAGTTTCACAAAATTCTTCTCTGTAGTTTTTATTTGTAGACATTCTTTTTCCCTATATAGGCCTCCTAGCGCTCAGAATGTCCAATTGCAGTTTCTACAGAAAGAGTGTTTCAGAACGGCTCAATCAAAAGTATGGTTCAACTCTGTTAGTTGAATGCACAGAACAGAAAGAAGTTTCATACAATGCTTCTGTGTAGTTTATATTTGAACATATTCTTTTTTCCACTATTACCCACTTAGCGCTACGAATGTCCAGTTGCATTTTCTACAGACAGAGTGTTTCAAAACTGCTCAATCAAAAGTATGGTTTAACTCTGTTAGCTGAATGCTCAGATCAGAAAGAAGTTTCACAGAATGCTTCTGTGTAGTTTATATTTGAATATATTCCTTTTTCCACTACTACGCTCTTAGCGCTCCAAATGTCCAGTTGCATGTTCTACAGAAAGAGTGTTCAGATCTGCTCAATCAAAAGTATGGTTTAACTCTGTTAGCTGAATGCACAGATCAGAAAGAAGTTTCACCGAATGATTCTGTATAGTTTATATTTGAAGACATTCCTTTTTCCACTATTACCCTCTTAGCGCTCCGAATCTCCACTTGCATTTTCTACAAAAAGAGTGTTTCATAACTGCTCAATCAAAAATATGTTTTATCTCTGTTAACTGAATTTACAGATCAGAAATAAGTTTCACAGAATGCATCTGTGTAGTTTTTATTTGAAGATATTCTTTTTCCCAATGTAGGCCTCTTAGCACTTAGCATGTCCAATTGCAGTTTCTATAGAAAGAGTGTTTCAGAACGGCTCAATCAAAAGTAAGGTTCAACTCTGTTAGTTGAATGCACAGAACAGAAAGAATTTTCACAGAATGCTACTGTGTAGTTTATATTTGAATATATTCCTTTTTCCACTATTACCCTCTTAGCGCTCCGAATGTCCACTTGCATTTTCTACAGAAAGAGTGTTCAGAACTGCGCAATCAAAAGTATGGTTTAACTCTGTTAGCTTAATGAATATATCAGAAATAAGTTTCACACAATGCTTCTGTGTAGTTTTTATTTGAAGATATTATTTTTCCCAATAGAGGCCTCTTAGCGCTCAGAATGTCCAACTGCAGTTTCTACAGCAAGAGTGTTTCAGAACGGCTCAATCAAAAGTAAGGTTCAACTCTGTTAGTTGAATGCACAGAACAGAAAGAAGTTTCATACAATGCTTCTGTGTAGTTTATATTTGAACATATTCTTTTTTCCACTATTACCCACTTAGCGCTACGAATGTCCAGTTGCATTTTCTACAGACAGAGTGTTTCAAAACTGCTCAATCAAAAGTATGGTTTAACTCTGTTAGCTGAATGCTCAGATCAGAAAGAAGTTTCACAGAATGCTTCTGTGTAGTTTATATTTGAATATATTCCTTTTTCCACTACTACGCTCTTAGCGCTCCAAATGTCCAGTTGCATTTTCTACAGAAAGAGTGTTCAAATCTGCTCAATCAAAAGTATTGTTTAACTCTGTTAGCTGAATGCACAGATCAGAAGGAAGTTTCACCGAATGATTCTGTGTAGTTTATATTTGAAGACATTCCTTTTTCCACTATTACCCTCTTAGCGCTCAGAATCTCCACTTGCATTTTCTACAAAAAGTGTGTTTCATAACTGCTCAATCAAAAATATGTTTTATCTCTGTTAACTGAATTTACAGATCAGAAATAAGTTTCAGAGAACGCATCTGTGTAGTTTTTATTTGAAGATATTCTTTTTCCCAATGTAGGCCTCTTAGCGCTTAGCATGTCCAATTGCAGTTTCTACAGAAAGAGTGTTTCAGAACGGCTCAATCAAAAGTAAGGTTCAACTCTGTTAGTTGAATGCACAGAACAGAAAGAATTTTCACAGAATGCTATTGTGTAGTTTATATTTGAATATACTCCTTTTTCCACTATTACCCTTTTAGCGCTCCGAATGTCCACATGCATTTTCTACAGAAAGAGTGTTCAGAACTGCGCAATCAAAAGTATGGTTTAACTCTGTTAGCTTAATGAACATATCAGAAATAAGTTTCACACAATTCTTCTGTGTAGTTTTTATTTGTAGACATTCTTTTTCCCAATATAGGCCTCCTAGCACACAGAATGTCCAATTGCAGTTTCTACAGAAAGAGTGTTTCAGAACGGCTCAATCAAAAGTAAGGTTCAACTCTGTTAGTTGAATGCACAGAACAGAAAGAAGTTTCATACAATGCTTCTGTGTAGTTTATATTTGAACATATTCTTTTTTCCACTATTACCCACTTAGCGCTACGAATGTCCAGTTGCATTTTCTACATACAGAGTGTTTCAAAACTGCTCAATCAAAAGTATGGTTTAACTCTGTTAGCTGAATGCTCAGATCAGAAATAAGTTTCACAGAATGCTTCTGTGTAGTTTATATTTGAATATATTCCTTTTTCCACTACTACGCTCTTAGCGCTCCAAATGTCCAGTTGCATTTTCTACAGAAAGTGTGTTCAGATCTGCTCAATCAAAAGTATGGTTTAACTCTGTTAGCTGAATGCACAGATCAGAAAGATGTTTCACCGAATGATTCTGTGTAGTTTATATTTGAAGACATTCCTTTTTCCACTATTACCCTCTTAGCGCTCCGAATCTCCACTTGCATTTTCTACAAAAAGAGTGTTTCATAACTGCTCAATCAAAAATATGTTTTATCTCTGTTAACTGAATTTACAGATCAGAAATAAGTTTCACAGAATGCATCTGTGTAGTTTTTATTTGAAGATATTCTTTTTCCCAATGTAGGCCTCTTAGCGCTTATCATGTCCAATTGCAGTTTCTACAGAAAGAGTGTTTCAGAACGGCTCAATCAAATGTAAGGTTCAACTCTGTTAGTTGAATGCACAGAACAGAAAGAATTTTCACAGAATGCTACTGTGTAGTTTATATTTGAATATATTCCTTTTTCCACTATTACACTCTTAGCGCTCCGAATGCCCACTTGCATTTTCTACAGAAAGAGTGTTCAGAACTGCGCAATCAAAAGTATGGTTTAACTCTGTTAGCTTAATGAACATATCAGAAATAAGTTTCACACAATGCTTCTGTGTAGTTTTTATTTGAAGATATTATTTTTCCCAATATAGGCCTCTTAGCGCTCAGAATGTCCAATTGCAGTTTCTACAGAAAGAGTGTTTCAGAAAGGCTCAATCAAATGTAAGGTTCAACTCTGTTAGTTGAATGCACAGAACAGAAAGAAGTTTCATAGAATGCTTCTGTGTAGTTTATATTTGAACATATTCTTTTTTCCACTATTACCCACTTAGCGCTACGAATGTCCAGTTGCATTTTCTACAGACAGAGTGTTTCAAAACTGCTCAATCAAAAGTATGGTTTAACTCTGTTAGCTGAATGCTCAGATCAGAAAGAAGTTTCACAGAATGCTTCTGTGTAGTTTATATTTGAATATATTCCTTTTTCCACTACTACTCTCTTAGCGCTCCAAATGTCAAGTTGCATTTTCTACAGAAAGAGTGTTCAGATCTGCTCAATCAAAAGTATGGTTTAACTCTGTTAGCTGAATGCACAGATTAGAAAGAAGTTTCACAGAATGATTCGGTGTAGTTTATATTTGGAGACATTCCTTTTTCCATTACCCTCTTAGCGCTCCGAATTTCCACTTGCATTTTCTACAGAAAGAATGTTTCTGAACGGCTCAATCAAAACTGAGGTTCAACTCTTTTAGTTGAACAAACAGAACAGAAAGAAGTTTCACACAATTCTTCTGTGTAGTTTTTATTTGTAGACATTCTTTTTCCCAATATAGGCCTCCTAGCGCTCAGAATGTCCAATTGCAGTTTCTACAGAAAGAGTGTTTCAGAACGGCTCAATCAAAAGTAAGGTTCAACTCTGTTAGTTGAATGCACAGAACAGAAAGAAGTTTCCTACAATGCTTCTGTGTAGTTTATATTTGAACATATTCTTTTTTCCACTATTACCCACTTAGCGCTACGAATGTCCAGTTGCATTTTCTACAGACAGAGTGTTTCAAAACTGCTCAATCAAAAGTATGGTTTAACTCTGTTAGCTGAATGCTCAGATCAGAATTAAGTTTCACAGAATGCTTCTGTGTAGTTTATATTTGAATATATTCCTTTTTCCACTACTACGCTCTTAGCGCTCCAAATGTCCAGTTGCATTATCTACAGAACGAGTTTTCAGATCTGCTCAATCAAAAATATGGTTTAAATCTGTTAGCTGAATGCACAGATCAGAAAGAAGTTTCACCGAATGATTCTGTGTAGTTTATATTTGAAGACATTCCTTTTTCCACTATTACCCTCTTAGCGCTCCGAATCTCCACTTGCATTTTCTACAAAAAGAGTGTTTCATAACTGCTCAATCAAAAATATGTTTTATCTCTGTTAACTGAATTTACAGATCAGAAATAAGTTTCACAGAATGCATCTGTGTAGTTTTTATTTGAAGATATTCTTTTTCCCAATGTAGGCCTCATAGCGCTTAGAATGTCCAATTGCAGTTTCTACAGAAAGAGTGTTTCAGAACGGCTCAATCAAAAGTAAGGTTCAACTCTGTTAGTTGAATGCACAGAACAGAAAGGATTTTCACAGAATGCTACTGTGTAGTTTATATTTGAATATATTCCTTTTTCCACTATTACCCTCTTAGCGCTCCGAATGTCCACTTGCATTTTCTACAGAAAGAGTGTTCAGAACTGCGCAATCAAAAGTATGGTTTAACTCTGTTAGCTTAATGAACATATCAGAAATAAGTTTCACACAATGCTTCTGTGTAGTTTTTATTTGAAGATATTATTTTTTCCAATATAGGCCTCTTAGCGCTCAGAATGTCCAATTGCAGTTTCTACAGAAAGAGTGTTTCAGAAAGGTTCAATCAAATGTAAGGTTCAACTCTGTTAGTTGAATGCACAGAACAGAAAGAAGTTTCATAGAATGCTTCTGTGTAGTTTATATTTGAACATATTCTTTTTTCCACTATTACACACTTAGCGCTACGAATGTCCAGTTGCATTTTCTACAGACAGAGTGTTTCATAACTGCTCAATCAAAAGTATGGTTTAACTCTGTTAGCTGAATGCTCAGATCAGAAAGAAGTTTCACAGAATGCTTCTGTGTAGTTTATATTTGAATATATTCCTTTTTCCACTACTACTCTCTTAGCGCTCCAAATGTCCAGTTGCATTTTCTACAGAAAGAGTGTTCAGATCTGCTCAATCAAAAGTATGGTTTAACTCTGTTAGCTGAATGCACAGATCAGAAAGAAGTTTCACAAAATGATTCTGTGTAGTTTATATTTGGAGACATTCCTTTTTCCACTATTACCTTCTTAGCGCTCCGAATCTCCACTTGCATTTTCTACAGAAAGAGTGTTTCAGAACGGCTCAATCAAAACTAAGGTTCAACTCTTTTAGTTGAACAAACAGAACAGAAAGAAGTTTCACACAATTCTTCTGTGTAGTTTTTATTTGTAGACATTCTTTTTCCCAATATAGGCCTCCTAGCGCTCAGAATGTCCAATTGCAGTTTCTACAGAAAGAGTGTTTCAGAACGGCTCAATCAAAAGTAAGGTTCAACTCTGTTAGTTGAATGCACAGAACAGAAAGAAGTTTCATACAATGCTTCTGTGTAGTTTATATTTGAACATATTCTTTTTTCCACTATTACCCACTTAGCGCTACGAATGTCCAGTTGCATTTTCTACAGACAGAGTGTTTCAAAACTGCTCAATCAAAAGTATGGTTTAACTCTGTTAGCTGAATGCTCAGATCAGAAAGAAGTTTCACAGAATGCTTCTGTGTAGTTTATATTTGAATATATTCCTTTTTCCACTACTACGATCTTAGCGCTCCAAATGTCCAGTTGCATTTTCTACAGAAAGAGTGTTCAGATCTGCTCAATCAAAAGTATGGTTTAACTCTGTTAGCTGAATGCACAGATCAGAAGGAATTTTCACCGAATGATTCTGTGTAGTTTATATTTGAAGACATTCCTTTTTCCACTATTACCCTCTTAGCGCTCCGAATCTCCACTTGCAATTTCTACAAAAAGAGTGTTTCATAACTGCTCAATCAAAAATATGTTTTATCTCTGTTAACTGAATTTACAGATCAGAAATAAGTTTCACAGAATGCATCTGTGTAGTTTTTATTTGAAGATATTCTTTTTCCCAATGTAGGCCTCTTAGCGCTTAGCATGTCCAATTGCAGTTTCTACAGAAAGAGTGTTTCAGAACGGCTCAATCAAAAGTAAGGTTCAACTCTGTTAGTTGAATGCACAGAACAGAAAGAATTTTCACAGAATGCTACTGTGTAGTTTATATTTGAATATATTCCTTTTTCCACTATTACCCTCTTAGCGCTCCGAATGTCCACTTGCATTTTCTACAGAAAGAGTGTTCAGAACTGCGCAATCAAAAGTATGTTTTAACTCTGTTAGCTTAATGAACATATCAGAAATAAGTTTCACACAATGCTTCTGTGTAGTTTTTATTTGAAGATATTATTTTTCCCAATATAGGCTTCTTACCGCTCAGAATGTCCAATTGCAGTTTCTACAGAAAGAGTGTTTCAGAAAGGCTCAATAAAATGTAAGGTTCAACTCTGTTACTTGAATGCACAGAACAGAAAGATGTTTCATAGAATGCTTCTGTGTAGTTTATATTTGAACATATTCTTTTTTCCACTATTACCCACTTAGCGCTACGAATGTCCAGTTGCATTTTATACAGACAGAGTGTTTCAAAACTGCTCAATCAAAAGTATGGTTTACCTCTGTTAGCTGAATGCTCAGATCAGAAAGAAGTTTCACAGAATGCTTCTGTGTAGTTTATATTTGAATATATTCCTTTTTCCACTACTACTCTCTTAGCGCTCGAAATGTCCAGTTGCATTTTCTACAGAAAGAGTGTTCAGATCTGCTCAATCAAAAGTATGGTTTAACTCTGTTAGCTGAATGCACAGATCAGAAAGAAGTTTCACAGAATGATTCTGTGTAGTTTATATTTGGAGACATTCCTTTTTCCATTACCCTCTTAGCGCTCCGAATCTCCACTTGCATTTTCTACAGAAAGAATGTTTCAGAACGGCTCAATCAAAACTGAGGTTCAACACTTTTAGTTGAACAAACAGAACAGAAAGAAGTTTCACACAATTCTTCTGTGTAGTTTTTATTTGTATACATTCTTTTTCCCAATATAGGCCTCCTAGCGCTCAGAATGTCCAATTGCAGTTTCTACAGAAAGAGTGTTTCAGAACGGCTCAATCAAAAGTAAGGTTCAACTCTGTTAGTTGAATGCACAGAACAGAAAGAAGTTTCATACAATGCTTCTGTGTAGTTTATATTTGAACATATTCTTTTTTCCACTATTACCCACTTAGCGCTACGAATGTCCAGTTGCATTTTCTACAGACAGAGTGTTTCAAAACTGCTCAATCAAAAGTATGGTTTAACTCTGTTAGCTGAATGCTCAGATCAGAATTAAGTTTCACAGAATGCTTTTGTGTAGTTTATATTTGAATATATTCCTTTTTCCACTACTACGCTCTTAGCGCTCCAAATGTCCAGTTGCATTTTCTACAGAAAGAGTGTTCAGATCTGCTCAATCAAAAGTATGGTTTAACTCTGTTAGCTGAATGCACAGATCAGAAAGAAGTTTCACCGAATGATTCTGTGTAGTTTATATTTGAAGACATTCCTTTTTCCACTATTACCCTCTTAGCGCTCCGAATCTCCACTTACATTTTCTACAAAAAGAGTGTTTCATATCTGCTCAATCAAAAATATGTTTTATCTCTGTTAACTGAATTTACAGATCAGAAATAAGTTTCACAGAATGCATCTGTGTAGTTTTAATTTGAAGATATTATTTTTCCCAATGTAGGCCTCTTAGCGCTTAGCATGTCCAATTGCAGTTTCTACAGAAAGAGTGTTTCAGAACGGCTCAATCAAAAGTAAGGTTCAACTCTGTTAGTTGAATGCACAGAACAGAAAGAATTTTCACAGAATGCTACTGTGTAGTTTATATTTGAATATATTCCTTTTTCCACTATTACCCTCTTAGCGCTCCGAATGTCCACTTGCATTTTCTACAGAAAGAGTGTTCAGAACTGCACAATCAAAAGTATGTTTTAACTCTGTTAGCTTAATGAACATATCAGAAATAAGTTTCACACAATGCTTCTGTGTAGTTTTTATTTGAAGATATTATTTTTCCCAATATAGGCCTCTTAGTGCTCAGAATGTCCAATTGCAGTTTCTACAGAAAGAGTGTTTCAGAAAGGCTCAATCAAATGTAAGGTTCAACTCTGTTAGTTGAATGCACAGAACAGAAAGAAGTTTCATAGAATGCTTCTGTGTAGTTTATATTTGAACATATTCTTTTTTCCACTATTACCCACTTAGCGCTACGAATGTCCAGTTGCATTTTCTACAGACAGAGTGTTTCAAAACTGCGCAATCAAAAGTATGGTTTATCTCTGTTAGCTGAATGCTCAGATCAGAAAGAAGTTTCACAGAATGCTTCTGTGTAGTTTATATTTGAATATATTCCTTTTTCCACTACTACTCTCTTAGCGCTCGAAATGTCCAGTTGCATTTTCTACAGAAAGAGTGTTCAGATCTGCTCAATCAAAAGTATGGTTTAACTCTGTTAGCTGAATGCACAGATCAGAAAGAAGTTTCACAAAATGATTCTGTGTAGTTTATATTTGGAGACATTCCTTTTTCCACTATTACCCTCTTAGCGCTCCGAATCTCCACTTGCATTTTCTACAAAAAGAGTGTTTCATAACTGCTCAATCAAAAATATGTTTTATCTCTGTTAACTGAATTTACAGATCAGAAATAAGTTTCACAGAATGCATCTGTGTAGTTTTTATTTGAAGATATTCTTTTTCCCAATGTAGGCCTCTTAGCGCTTAGCATGTCCAATTGCAGTTTCTACAGAAAGAGTGTTTCTGAACAGCTCAATCAAAAGTAAGGTTCAACTCTGTTAGTTGAATGCACAGAACAGAAAGTATTTTCACAGAATGCTACTGTGTAGTTTATATTTGAATATATTCCTTTTTCCACTATTACCCTCTTAGCGCTCCGAATGTCCACTTGCATTTTCTACAGAAAGAGTGTTCAGAACTGCGCAATCAAAAGTATGGTTTAACTCTGTTAGCTTAATGAACATATCAGAAATAAGTTTCACACAATGCTTCTGTGTAGTTTTTATTTGAAGATATTATTTTTCCCAATATAGGCCTCTTAGCGCTCAGAATGTCCAATTGCAGTTTCTACAGAAAGAGTGTTTCAGAAAGGCTCAATCAAATGTAAGGTTCAACTCTGTTAGTTGAATGCACAGAACAGAAAGAAGTTTCATAGAATGCTTCTGTGTAGTTTATATTTGAACATATTCTTTTTTCCACTATTACCCACTTAGCGCTACGAATGTCCAGTTGCATTTTCTACAGACAGAGTGTTTCAAAACTGCTCAATCAAAAGTATGGTTTAACTCTGTTAGCTGAATGCTCAGATCAGAAAGAAGTTTCACAGAATGCTTCTGTGTAGTTTATATTTGAATATATTACTTTTTCCACTACTACTCTCTTAGCGCTCGAAATGTCCAGTTGCATTTTCTACAGAAAGAGTGTTCAGATCTGCTCAATCAAAAGTATGGTTTAACTCTGTTAGCTGAATGCACAGATCAGAAAGAAGTTTCACAAAATGATTCTGTGTAGTTTATATTTGGAGACATTCCTTTTTCCACTATTACCCTCTTAGCGCTCCGAATCTCCACTTGCATTTTCTACAGAAAGAGTGTTTCAGAACGGCTCAATCAAAACTAAGGTTCAACTCTTTTAGTTGAACAAACAGAACAGAAAGAAGTTTCACACAATTCTTCTGTGTAGTTTTTATTTGTAGACATTCTTTTTCCCAATATAGGCCTCCTAGCGCTCAGAATGTCCAATTGCAGTTTCTACAGAAAGAGTGTTTCAGAACGGCTCAATCAAAAGTAAGGTTCAACTCTGTTAGTTGAATGCACAGAACAGAAAGAAGTTTCATACAATGCTTCTGTGTAGTTTATATTTGAACATATTCTTTTTTCCACTATTACCCACTTAGCGCTACGAATGTCCAGTTGCATTTTCTACAGACAGAGTGTTTCAAAACTGCTCAATAAAAAGTATGGTTTAACTCTGTTAGCTGAATGCTCAGATCAGAAAGAAGTTTCACAGAATGCTTCTGTGTAGTTTATATTTGAATATATTCCTTTTTCCACTACTAAGATCTTAGCGCTCCAAATGTCCAGTTGCATTTTCTACAGAAAGAGTGTTCAGATCTGCTCAATCAAAAGTATGGTTTAACTCTGTTAGCTGAATGCACAGATCAGAAGGAATTTTCACCGAATGATTCTGTGTAGTTTATATTTGAAGACATTCCTTTTTCCACTATTACCCTCTTAGCGCTCCGAATCTCCACTTGCATTTTCTACAAAAAGAGTGTTTCATAACTGCTCAATCAAAAATATGTTTTATCTCTGTTAACTGAATTTACAGATCAGAAATAAGTTTCACAGAATGCATCTGTGTAGTTTTTATTTGAAGATATTCTTTTTCCCAATGTAGGCCTCTTAGCGCTTAGCATGTCCAATTGCAGTTTCTACAGAAAGAGAGTTTCAGAACGGCTCAATCAAAAGTAAGGTTCAACTCTGTTAGTTGAATGCACAGAACAGACAGTATTTTCACAGAATGCTACTGTGTAGTTTATATTTGAATATATTCCTTTTTCCACTATTACCCTCTTAGCGCTCCGAATGTCCACTTGCATTTTCTACAGAAAGAGTGTTCAGATCTGCGCAATCAAAAGTATGGTTTAACTCTGATAGCTTAATGAACATATCAGAAATAAGTTTCACACAATGCTTCTGTGTAGTTTTTATTTGAAGATATTATTTTTCCCAATATAGGCCTCTTAGCGCTCAGAATGTCCAATTGCAGTTTCTACAGAAAGAGTGTTTCAGAAAGGCTCAATCAAATGTAAGGTTCAACTCTGTTAGTTGAATGCACAGAACAGAAAGAAGTTTCATAGAATGCTTCTGTGTAGTTTATATTTGAACATATTCTTTTTTCCACTATTACCCACTTAGCGCTACGAATGTCCAGTTGCATTTTCTACAGACAGAGTGTTTCAAAACTGCTCAATCAAAAGTATGGTTTAACTCTGTTAGCTGAATGCTCAGATCAGAAAGAAGTTTCACAGAATGCTTCTGTGTAGTTTATATTTGAATATATTACTTTTTCCACTACTACTCTCTTAGCGCTCGAAATGTCCAGTTGCATTTTCTACAGAAAGAGTGTTCAGATCTGCTCAATCAAAAGTATGGTTTAACTCTGTTAGCTGAATGCACAGATCAGAAAGAAGTTTCACAAAATGATTCTGTGTAGTTTATATTTGGAGACATTCCTTTTTCCACTATTACCCTCTTAGCGCTCCGAATCTCCACTTGCATTTTCTACAGAAAGAGTGTTTCAGAACGGCTCAATCAAAACTAAGGTTCAACTCTTTTAGTTGAACAAACAGAACAGAAAGAAGTTTCACACAATTCTTCTGTGTAGTTTTTATTTGTAGACATTCTTTTTCCCAATATAGGCCTCCTAGCGCTCAGAATGTCCAATTGCAGTTTCTACAGAAAGAGTGTTTCAGAACGGCTCAATCAAAAGTAAGGTTCAACTCTGTTAGTTGAATGCACAGAACAGAAAGAAGTTTCATACAATGCTTCTGTGTAGTTTATATTTGAACATATTCTTTTTTCCACTATTACCCACTTAGCGCTACGAATGTCCAGTTGCATTTTCTACAGACAGAGTGTTTCAAAACTGCTCAATAAAAAGTATGGTTTAACTCTGTTAGCTGAATGCTCAGATCAGAAAGAAGTTTCACAGATTGCTTCTGTGTAGTTTATATTTGAATATATTCCTTTTTCCACTACTAAGATCTTAGCGCTCCAAATGTCCAGTTGCATTTTCTACAGAAAGAGTGTTCAGATCTGCTCAATCAAAAGTATGGTTTAACTCTGTTAGCTGAATGCACAGATCAGAAGGAATTTTCACCGAATGATTCTGTGTAGTTTATATTTGAAGACATTCCTTTTTCCACTATTACCCTCTTAGCGCTCCGAATCTCCACTTGCATTTTCTTCAAAAAGAGTATTTCATAACTGCTCAATCAAAAATATGTTTTATCTCTGTTAACTGAATTTACAGATCAGAAATAAGTTTCACAGAATGCATCTGTGTAGTTTTTATTTGAAGATATTCTTTTTCCCAATGTAGGCCTCTTAGCGCTTAGCATGTCCAATTGCAGTTTCTACAGAAAGAGAGTTTCAGAACGGCTCAATCAAAAGTAAGGTTCAACTCTGTTAGTTGAATGCACAGAACAGAAAGAATTTTCACAGAATGCTACTGTGTAGTTTATATTTGAATATATTCCTTTTTCCACTATTACCCTCTTAGCGCTCCGAATGTCCACTTGCATTTTCTACAGAAAGAGTGTTCAGAACTGCGCAATCAAAAGTATGTTTTAACTCTGTTAGCTTAATGAACATATCAGAAATAAGTTTCACACAATGCTTCTGTGTAGTTTTTATTTGAAGATATTATTTTTCCCAATATAGGCCTCTTAGCGCTCAGAATGTCCAATTGCAGTTTCTACAGAAAGAGTGTTTCAGAAAGGCTCAATCAAATGTAAGGTTCAACTCTGTTAGTTGAATGCACAGAACAGAAAGATGTTTCATAGAATGCTTCTGTGTAGTTTATATTTGAACATATTCTTTTTTCCACTATTACCCACTTAGCGCTACGAATGTCCATTTGCATTTTATACAGACAGAGTGTTTCAAAACTGCTCAATCAAAAGTATGGTTTAACTCTGTTAGCTGAATGCTCAGATCAGAAAGAAGTTTCACAGAATGCTTCTGTGTAGTTTATATTTGAATATATTCCTTTTTCCACTACTACTCTCTTAGCGCTCGAAATGTCCAGTTGCATTTTCTACAGAAAGAGTGTTCAGATCTGCTCAATCAAAAGTATGGTTTAACTCTGTTAGCTGAATGCACAGATCAGAAAGAAGTTTCACAGAATGATTCTGTGTAGTTTATATTTGGAGACATTCCTTTTTCCATTACCCTCTTAGCGCTCCGAATCTCCACTTGCATTTTCTACAGAAAGAATGTTTCAGAACGGCTCAATCAAAACTGAGATTCAACTCTTTTAGTTGAACAAACAGAACAGAAAGAAGTTTCACACAATTCTTCTGTGTAGTTTTTATTTGTAGACATTCTTTTTCCCAATATAGGCCTCCTAGCGCTCAGATTGTCCAATTGCAGTTTCTACAGAAAGAGTGTTTCAGAACGGCTCAATCAAAAGTAAGGTTCAACTCTGTTAGTTGAATGCACAGAACAGAAAGTAGTTTCATACAATGCTTCTGTGTAGTTTATATTTGAACATATTCTTTTTTCCACTATTACCCACTTAGCGCTAAGAATGTCCAGTTGCATTTTCAACAGACAGAGTGTTTCAAAACTGCTCAATCAAAAGTATGGTTTAACTCTGTTAGCTGAATGCTCAGATCAGAATTAAGTTTCACAGAATGCTTCTGTGTAGTTTATATTTGAATATATTCCTTTTTCCACTACTACGCTCTTAGCGCTCCAAATGTCCAGTTGCATTTTCTACAGAAAGAGTGTTCAGATCTGCTCAATCAAAAGTATGGTTTAACTCTGTTAGCTGAATGCACAGATCAGAAAAAAGTTTCACCGAATGATTCTGTGTAGTTTATATTTGAAGACATTCCTTTTTCCACTATTACCCTCTTAGCGCTCCGAATCTCCACTTGCATTTTCTACAAAAAGAGTGTTTCATATCTGCTCAATCAAAAATATGTTTTATCTCTGTTAACTGAATTTACAGATCAGAAATAAGTTTCACAGAATGCATCTGTGTAGTTTTTATTTGAAGATATTCTTTTTCCCAATGTAGGCCTCTTAGCTCTTAGCATGTCCAATTGCAGTTTCTACAGAAAGAGTGTTTCAGAACGGCTCAATCAAAAGTAAGGTTCAACTCTGTTAGTTGAATGCACAGAACAAAAAGAATTTTCACAGAATGCTACTGTGTAGTTTATATTTGAATATATTCCTTTTTCCACTATTACCCTCTTAGCGCTCCGAATATCCACTTGCATTTTCTACAGAAAGAGTGTTCAGAACTGCACAATCAAAAGTATGTTTTAACTCTGTTAGCTTAATGAACATATCAGAAATAAGTTTCACACAATGCTTCTGTGTAGTTTTTATTTGAAGATATTATTTTTCCCAATAGAGGCCTCTTAGCGCTCAGAATGTCCAATTGCAGTTTCTACAGAAAGAGTGTTTCAGAAAGGCTCAATCAAATGTAAGGTTCAACTCTGTTAGTTGAATGCACAGAACAGAAAGAAGTTTCAAAGAATGCTTCTGTGTAGTTTATATTTGAACATATTCTTTTTTCCACTATTACCCACTTAGCGCTACGAATGTCCAGTTGCATTTTCTACAGACAGAGTGTTTCAAAACTGCTCAATCAAAAGTATGTTTTATCTCTGTTAGCTGAATGTTCAGATCAGAAAGAAGTTTCACAGAATGCTTCTGTGTAGTTTATATTTGAATATATTCCTTTTTCCACTACTACTCTCTTAGCGCTCGAAATGTCCAGTTGCATTTTCTACAGAAAGAGTGTTCAGATCTGCTCAATCAAAAGTATGGTTTAACTCTGTTAGCTGAATGCACAGATCAGAAAGAAGTTTCACAAAATGATTCTGTGTAGTTTATATTTGGAGACATTCTTTTTTCCACTATTACCTTCTTAGCGCTCCGAATCTCCACTTGCATTTTCTACAAAAAGAGTGTTTCATAACTGCTCAATCAAAAATATGTTTTATCTCTGTTAACTGAATTTACAGATCAGAAATAAGTTTCACAGAATGCATCTGTGTAGTTTTTATTTGAAGATATTCTTTTTCCCAATGTAGGCCTCTTAGCGCTTAGCATGTCCAATTGCAGTTTCTACAGAAAGAGTGTTTCAGAACGGCTCAATCAAAAGTAAGGTTCAACTCTGTTAGTTGAATGCACAGAACAGAAAGAATTTTCACAGAATGCTACTGTGTAGTTTATATTTGAATATATTCCTTTTTCCACTATTACCCTCTTAGCGCTCCGAATGTCCACTTGCATTTTCTACAGAAAGAGTGTTCAGAACTGCGCAATCAAAAGTATGGTTTAACTCTGTTAGCTTAATGAACATATCAGAAATAAGTTTCACACAATGCTTCTGTGTAGTTTTTATTTGAAGATATTATTTTTCCCAATATAGGCCTCTTAGCGCTCAGAATGTCCAATTGCAGTTTCTACAGAAAGAGTGTTTCAGAAAGGCTCAATCAAATGTAAGGTTCAACTCTGTTAGTTGAATGCACAGAACAGAAAGAAGTTTCATAGAATGCTTCTGTGTAGTTTATATTTGAACATATTCTTTTTTCCACTATTACCCACTTAGCGCTACGAATGTCCAGTTGCATTTTCTACAGACAGAGTGTTTCAAAACTGCTCAATCAAAAGTATGGTTTAACTCTGTTAGCTGAATGCTCAGATCAGAAAGAAGTTTCACAGAATGCTTCTGTGTAGTTTATATTTGAATATATTACTTTTTCCACTACTACTCTCTTAGCGCTCGAAATGTACAGTTGCATTTTCTACAGAAAGAGTGTTCAGATCTGCTCAATCAAAAGTATGGTTTAACTCTGTTAGCTGAATGCACAGATCAGAAAGAAGTTTCACAAAATGATTCTGTGTAGTTTATATTTGGAGACATTCCTTTTTCCACTATTACCCTCTTAGCGCTCCGAATCTCCACTTGCATTTTCTACAGAAAGAGTGTTTCAGAACGGCTCAATCAAAACTAAGGTTCAACTCTTTTAGTTGAACAAACAGAACAGAAAGAAGTTTCACACAATTCTTCTGTGTAGTTTTTATTTGTAGACATACTTTTTCCCAATATAGGCCTCCTAGCGCTCAGAATGTCCAATTGCAGTTTCTACAGAAAGAGTGTTTCAGAACGGCTCAATCAAAAGTAAGGTTCAACTCTGTTAGTTGAATGCACAGAACAGAAAGAAGTTTCATACAATGCTTCTGTGTAGTTTATATTTGAACATATTCTTTTTTCCACTATTACCCACTTAGCGCTAAGAATGTCCAGTTGCATTTTCAACAGACAGAGTGTTTCAAAACTGCTCAATCAAAAGTATGGTTTAACTCTGTTAGCTGAATGCTCAGATCAGAATTAAGTTTCACAGAATGCTTCTGTGTAGTTTATATTTGAATATATTCCTTTTTCCACTACTACGCTCTTAGCGCTCCAAATGTCCAGTTGCATTTTCTACAGAAAGAGTGTTCAGATCTGCTCAATCAAAAGTATGGTTTAACTCTGTTAGCTGAATGCACAGATCAGAAAGAAGTTTCACCGAATGATTCTGTGTAGTTTATATTTGAAGACATTCCTTTTTCCACTATTACCCTCTTAGCGCTCCGAATCTCCACTTGCATTTTCTACAAAAAGTGTGTTTCATATCTGCTCAATCAAAAATATGTTTTATCTCTGTTAACTGAATTTACAGATCAGAAATAAGTTTCACAGAATGCATCTGTGTAGTTTTTATTTGAAGATATTCTTTTTCCCAATGTAGGCCTCTTAGCTCTTAGCATGTCCAATTGCAGTTTCTACAGAAAGAGTGTTTCAGAACGGCTCAATCAAAAGTAAGGTTCAACTCTGTTAGTTGAATGCACAGAACAGAAAGAATTTTCACAGAATGCTACTGTGTAGTTTATATTTGAATATATTCCTTTTTCCACTATTACCCTCTTAGCGCTCCGAATATCCACTTGCATTTTCTACAGAAAGAGTGTTCAGAACTGCACAATCAAAAGTATGTTTTAACTCTGTTAGCTTAATGAACATATCAGAAATAAGTTTCACACAATGCTTCTGTGTAGTTTTTATTTGAAGATATTATTTTTCCCAATAGAGGCCTCTTAGCGCTCAGAATGTCCAATTGCAGTTTCTACAGAAAGAGTGTTTCAGAAAGGCTCAATCAAATGTAAGGTTCAACTCTGTTAGTTGAATGCACAGAACAGAAAGAAGTTTCATAGAATGCTTCTGTGTAGTTTATATTTGAACATATTCTTTTTTCCACTATTACCCACTTAGCGCTACGAATGTCCAGTTGCATTTTCTACAGACAGAGTGTTTCAAAACTGCTCAATCAAAAGTATGTTTTATCTCTGTTAGCTGAATGCTCAGATCAGAAAGAAGTTTCACAGAATGCTTCTGTGTAGTTTATATTTGAATATATTCCTTTTTCCACTACTACTCTCTTAGCGCTCGAAATGTCCAGTTGCATTTTCTACAGAAAGAGTGTTCAGATCTGCTCAATCAAAAGTATGGTTTAACTCTGTTAGCTGAATGCACAGATCAGAAAGAAGTTTCACAAAATGATTCTGTGTAGTTTATATTTGGAGACATTCCTTTTTCCACTATTACCCTCTTAGCGCTCCGAATCTCCACTTGCATTTTCTACAAAAAGAGTGTTTCATAACTGCTCAATCAAAAATATGTTTTATCTCTGTTAACTGAATTTACAGATCAGAAATAAGTTTCACAGAATGCATCTGTGTAGTTTTTATTTGAAGATATTCTTTTTCCCAATGTAGGCCTCTTAGCGCTTAGCATGTCCAATTGCAGTTTCTACAGAAAGAGTGTTTCAGAACGGCTCAATCAAAAGTAAGGTTCAACTCTGTTAGTTGAATGCACAGAACAGAAAGAATTTTCACAGAATGCTACTGTGTAGTTTATATTTGAATATATTCCTTTTTCCACTATTACCCTCTTAGCGCTCCGAATGTCCACTTGCATTTTCTACAGAAAGAGTGTTCAGAACTGCGCAATCAAAAGTATGGTTTAACTCTGTTAGCTTAATGAACATATCAGAAATAAGTTTCACACAATGCTTCTGTGTAGTTTTTATTTGAAGATATTATTTTTCCCAATATAGGCCTCTTAGCGCTCAGAATGTCCAATTGCAGTTTCTACAGAAAGAGTGTTTCAGAACGGCTCAATCAAAAGTAAGGTTCAACTCTGTTAGTTGAATGCACAGAACAGAAAGAAGTTTCATACAATGCTTCTGTGTAGTTTATATTTGAACATATTCTTTTTTCCACTATTACCCACTTAGCGCTAAGAATGTCCAGTTGCATTTTCAACAGACAGAGTGTTTCAAAACTGCTCAATCAAAAGTATGGTTTAACTCTGTTAGCTGAATGCTCAGATCAGAATTAAGTTTCACAGAATGCTTCTGTGTAGTTTATATTTGAATATATTCCTTTTTCCACTACTACGCTCTTAGCGCTCCAAATGTCCAGTTGCATTTTCTACAGAAAGAGTGTTCAGATCTGCTCAATCAAAAGTATGGTTTAACTCTGTTAGCTGAATGCACAGATCAGAAAGAAGTTTCACCGAATGATTCTGTGTAGTTTATATTTGAAGACATTCCTTTTTCCACTATTACCCTCTTAGCGCTCCGAATCTCCACTTGCATTTTCTACAAAAAGAGTGTTTCATATCTGCTCAATCAAAAATATGTTTTATCTCTGTTAACTGAATTTACAGATCAGAAATAAGTTTCACAGAATGCATCTGTGTAGTTTTTATTTGAAGATATTCTTTTTCCCAATGTAGGCCTCTTAGCTCTTAGCATGTCCAATTGCAGTTTCTACAGAAAGAGTGTTTCAGAACGGCTCAATCAAAAGTAAGGTTCAACTCTGTTAGTTGAATGCACAGAACAAAAAGAATTTTCACAGAATGCTACTGTGTAGTTTATATTTGAATATATTCCTTTTTCCACTATTACCCTCTTAGCGCTCCGAATATCCACTTGCATTTTCTACAGAAAGAGTGTTCAGAACTGCACAATCAAAAGTATGTTTTAACTCTGTTAGCTTAATGAACATATCAGAAATAAGTTTCACACAATGCTTCTGTGTAGTTTTTATTTGAAGATATTATTTTTCCCAATAGAGGCCTCTTAGCGCTCAGAATGTCCAATTGCAGTTTCTACAGAAAGAGTGTTTCAGAAAGGCTCAATCAAATGTAAGGTTCAACTCTGTTAGTTGAATGCACAGAACAGAAAGAAGTTTCAAAGAATGCTTCTGTGTAGTTTATATTTGAACATATTCTTTTTTCCACTATTACCCACTTAGCGCTACGAATGTCCAGTTGCATTTTCTACAGACAGAGTGTTTCAAAACTGCTCAATCAAAAGTATGTTTTATCTCTGTTAGCTGAATGTTCAGATCAGAAAGAAGTTTCACAGAATGCTTCTGTGTAGTTTATATTTGAATATATTCCTTTTTCCACTACTACTCTCTTAGCGCTCGAAATGTCCAGTTGCATTTTCTACAGAAAGAGTGTTCAGATCTGCTCAATCAAAAGTATGGTTTAACTCTGTTAGCTGAATGCACAGATCAGAAAGAAGTTTCACAAAATGATTCTGTGTAGTTTATATTTGGAGACATTCCTTTTTCCACTATTACCCTCTTAGCGCTCCGAATCTCCACTTGCATTTTCTACAAAAAGAGTGTTTCATAACTGCTCAATCAAAAATATGTTTTATCTCTGTTAACTGAATTTACAGATCAGAAATAAGTTTCACAGAATGCATCTGTGTAGTTTTTATTTGAAGATATTCTTTTTCCCAATGTAGGCCTCTTAGCGCTTAGCATGTCCAATTGCAGTTTCTACAGAAAGAGTGTTTCAGAACGGCTCAATCAAAAGTAAGGTTCAACTCTGTTAGTTGAATGCACAGAACAGAAAGAATTTTCACAGAATGCTACTGTGTAGTTTATATTTGAATATATTCCTTTTTCCACTATTACCCTCTTAGCGCTCCGAATGTCCACTTGCATTTTCTACAGAAAGAGTGTTCAGAACTGCGCAATCAAAAGTATGGTTTAACTCTGTTAGCTTAATGAACATATCAGAAATAAGTTTCACACAATGCTTCTGTGTAGTTTTTATTTGAAGATATTATTTTTCCCAATATAGGCCTCTTAGCGCTCAGAATGTCCAATTGCAGTTTCTACAGAAAGAGTGTTTCAGAAAGGCTCAATCAAATGTAAGGTTCAACTCTGTTAGTTGAATGCACAGAACAGAAAGAAGTTTCATAGAATGCTTCTGTGTAGTTTATATTTGAACATATTCTTTTTTCCACTATTACCCACTTAGCGCTACGAATGTCCAGTTGCATTTTCTACAGACAGAGTGTTTCAAAACTGCTCAATCAAAAGTATGGTTTAACTCTGTTAGCTGAATGCTCAGATCAGAAAGAAGTTTCACAGAATGCTTCTGTGTAGTTTATATTTGAATATATTACTTTTTCCACTACTACTCTCTTAGCGCTCGAAATGTACAGTTGCATTTTCTACAGAAAGAGTGTTCAGATCTGCTCAATCAAAAGTATGGTTTAACTCTGTTAGCTGAATGCACAGATCAGAAAGAAGTTTCACAAAATGATTCTGTGTAGTTTATATTTGGAGACATTCCTTTTTCCACTATTACCCTCTTAGCGCTCCGAATCTCCACTTGCATTTTCTACAGAAAGAGTGTTTCAGAACGGCTCAATCAAAACTAAGGTTCAACTCTTTTAGTTGAACAAACAGAACAGAAAGAAGTTTCACACAATTCTTCTGTGTAGTTTTTATTTGTAGACATACTTTTTCCCAATATAGGCCTCCTAGCGCTCAGAATGTCCAATTGCAGTTTCTACAGAAAGAGTGTTTCAGAACGGCTCAATCAAAAGTAAGGTTCAACTCTGTTAGTTGAATGCACAGAACAGAAAGTAGTTTCATACAATGCTTCTGTGTAGTTTATATTTGAACATATTCTTTTTTCCACTATTACCCACTTAGCGCTAAGAATGTCCAGTTGCATTTTCAACAGACAGAGTGTTTCAAAACTGCTCAATCAAAAGTATGGTTTAACTCTGTTAGCTGAATGCTCAGATCAGAATTAAGTTTCACAGAATGCTTCTCTGTAGTTTATATTTGAATATATTCCTTTTTCCACTACTACGCTCTTAGCGCTCCAAATGTCCAGTTGCATTTTCTACAGAAAGAGTGTTCAGATCTGCTCAATCAAAAGTATGGTTTAACTCTGTTAGCTGAATGCACAGATCAGAAAGAAGTTTCACCGAATGATTCTGTGTAGTTTATATTTGAAGACATTCCTTTTTCCACTATTACCCTCTTAGCGCTCCGAATCTCCACTTGCATTTTCTACAAAAAGAGTGTTTCATATGTGCTCAATCAAAAATATGTTTTATCTCTGTTAACTGAATTTACAGATCAGAAATAAGTTTCACAGAATGCATCTGTGTAGTTTTTATTTGAAGATATTCTTTTTCCCAATGTAGGCCTCTTAGCTCTTAGCATGTCCAATTGCAGTTTCTACAGAAAGAGTGTTTCAGAACGGCTCAATCAAAAGTAAGGTTCAACTCTGTTAGTTGAATGCACAGAACAGAAAGAATTTTCACAGAATGCTACTGTGTAGTTTATATTTGAATATATTCCTTTTTCCACTATTACCCTCTTAGCGCTCCGAATATCCACTTGCATTTTCTACAGAAAGAGTGTTCAGAACTGCACAATCAAAAGTATGTTTTAACTCTGTTAGCTTAATGAACATATCAGAAATAAGTTTCACACAATGCTTCTGTGTAGTTTTTATTTGAAGATATTATTTTTCCCAATAGAGGCCTCTTAGCGCTCAGAATGTCCAATTGCAGTTTCTACAGAAAGAGTGTTTCAGAAAGGCTCAATCAAATGTAAGGTTCAACTCTGTTAGTTGAATGCACAGAACAGAAAGAAGTTTCATAGAATGCTTCTGTGTAGTTTATATTTGAACATATTCTTTTTTCCACTATTACCCACTTAGCGCTACGAATGTCCAGTTGCATTTTCTACAGACAGAGTGTTTCAAAACTGCTCAATCAAAAGTATGTTTTATCTCTGTTAGCTGAATGCTCAGATCAGAAAGAAGTTTCACAGAATGCTTCTGTGTAGTTTATATTTGAATATATTCCTTTTTCCACTACTACTCTCTTAGCGCTCGAAATGTCCAGTTGCATTTTCTACAGAAAGAGTGTTCAGATCTGCTCAATCAAAAGTATGGTTTAACTCTGTTAGCTGAATGCACAGATCAGAAAGAAGTTTCACAAAATGATTCTGTGTAGTTTATATTTGGAGACATTCCTTTTTCCACTATTACCCTCTTAGCGCTCCGAATCTCCACTTGCATTTTCTACAAAAAGAGTGTTTCATAACTGCTCAATCAAAAATATGTTTTATCTCTGTTAACTGAATTTACAGATCAGAAATAAGTTTCACAGAATGCATCTGTGTAGTTTTTATTTGAAGATATTCTTTTTCCCAATGTAGGCCTCTTAGCGCTTAGCATGTCCAATTGCAGTTTCTACAGAAAGAGTGTTTCAGAACGGCTCAATCAAAAGTAAGGTTCAACTCTGTTAGTTGAATGCACAGAACAGAAAGAATTTTCACAGAATGCTACTGTGTAGTTTATATTTGAATATATTCCTTTTTCCACTATTACCCTCTTAGCGCTCCGAATGTCCACTTGCATTTTCTACAGAAAGAGTGTTCAGAACTGCGCAATCAAAAGTATGGTTTAACTCTGTTAGCTTAATGAACATATCAGAAATAAGTTTCACACAATGCTTCTGTGTAGTTTTTATTTGAAGATATTATTTTTCCCAATATAGGCCTCTTAGCGCTCAGAATGTCCAATTGCAGTTTCTACAGAAAGAGTGTTTCAGAACGGCTCAATCAAAAGTAAGGTTCAACTCTGTTAGTTGAATGCACAGAACAGAAAGAAGTTTCATACAATGCTTCTGTGTAGTTTATATTTGAACATATTCTTTTTTCCACTATTACCCACTTAGCGCTAAGAATGTCCAGTTGCATTTTCAACAGACAGAGTGTTTCAAAACTGCTCAATCAAAAGTATGGTTTAACTCTGTTAGCTGAATGCTCAGATCAGAATTAAGTTTCACAGAATGCTTCTGTGTAGTTTATATTTGAATATATTCCTTTTTCCACTACTACGCTCTTAGCGCTCCAAATGTCCAGTTGCATTTTCTACAGAAAGAGTGTTCAGATCTGCTCAATCAAAAGTATGGTTTAACTCTGTTAGCTGAATGCACAGATCAGAAAGAAGTTTCACCGAATGATTCTGTGTAGTTTATATTTGAAGACATTCCTTTTTCCACTATTACCCTCTTAGCGCTCCGAATCTCCACTTGCATTTTCTACAAAAAGTGTGTTTCATATCTGCTCAATCAAAAATATGTTTTATCTCTGTTAACTGAATTTACAGATCAGAAATAAGTTTCACAGAATGCATCTGTGTAGTTTTTATTTGAAGATATTCTTTTTCCCAATGTAGGCCTCTTAGCTCTTAGCATGTCCAATTGCAGTTTCTACAGAAAGAGTGTTTCAGAACGGCTCAATCAAAAGTAAGGTTCAACTCTGTTAGTTGAATGCACAGAACAAAAAGAATTTTCACAGAATGCTACTGTGTAGTTTATATTTGAATATATTCCTTTTTCCACTATTACCCTCTTAGCGCTCCGAATATCCACTTGCATTTTCTACAGAAAGAGTGTTCAGAACTGCACAATCAAAAGTATGTTTTAACTCTGTTAGCTTAATGAACATATCAGAAATAAGTTTCACACAATGCTTCTGTGTAGTTTTTATTTGAAGATATTATTTTTCCCAATAGAGGCCTCTTAGCGCTCAGAATGTCCAATTGCAGTTTCTACAGAAAGAGTGTTTCAGAAAGGCTCAATCAAATGTAAGGTTCAACTCTGTTAGTTGAATGCACAGAACAGAAAGAAGTTTCAAAGAATGCTTCTGTGTAGTTTATATTTGAACATATTCTTTTTTCCACTATTACCCACTTAGCGCTACGAATGTCCAGTTGCATTTTCTACAGACAGAGTGTTTCAAAACTGCTCAATCAAAAGTATGTTTTATCTCTGTTAGCTGAATGTTCAGATCAGAAAGAAGTTTCACAGAATGCTTCTGTGTAGTTTATATTTGAATATATTCCTTTTTCCACTACTACTCTCTTAGCGCTCGAAATGTCCAGTTGCATTTTCTACAGAAAGAGTGTTCAGATCTGCTCAATCAAAAGTATGGTTTAACTCTGTTAGCTAAATGCACAGATCAGAAAGAAGTTTCACAAAATGATTCTGTGTAGTTTATATTTGGAGACATTCCTTTTTCCACTATTACCCTCTTAGCGCTCCGAATCTCCACTTGCATTTTCTACAAAAAGAGTGTTTCATAACTGCTCAATCAAAAATATGTTTTATCTCTGTTAACTGAATTTACAGATCAGAAATAAGTTTCACAGAATGCATCTGTGTAGTTTTTATTTGAAGATAATCTTTTTCCCAATGTAGGCCTCTTAGCGCTTAGCATGTCCAATTGCAGTTTCTACAGAAAGAGTGTTTCAGAACGGCTCAATCAAAAGTAAGGTTCAACTCTGTTAGTTGAATGCACAGAACAGAAAGAATTTTCACAGAATGCTACTGTGTAGTTTATATTTGAATATATTCCTTTTTCCACTATTACCCTCTTAGCGCTCCGAATGTCCACTTGCATTTTCTACAGAAAGAGTGTTCAGAACTGCGCAATCAAAAGTATGGTTTAACTCTGTTAGCTTAATGAACATATCAGAAATAAGTTTCACACAATGCTTCTGTGTAGTTTTTATTTGAAGATATTATTTTTCCCAATATAGGCCTCTTAGCGCTCAGAATGTCCAATTGCAGTTTCTACAGAAAGAGTGTTTCAGAAAGGCTCAATCAAATGTAAGGTTCAACTCTGTTAGTTGAATGCACAGAACAGAAAGAAGTTTCATAGAATGCTTCTGTGTAGTTTATATTTGAACATATTCTTTTTTCCACTATTACCCACTTAGCGCTACGAATGTCCAGTTGCATTTTCTACAGACAGAGTGTTTCAAAACTGCTCAATCAAAAGTATGGTTTAACTCTGTTAGCTGAATGCTCAGATCAGAAAGAAGTTTCACAGAATGCTTCTGTGTAGTTTATATTTGAATATATTACTTTTTCCACTACTACTCTCTTAGCGCTCGAAATGTCCAGTTGCATTTTCTACAGAAAGAGTGTTCAGATCTGCTCAATCAAAAGTATGGTTTAACTCTGTTAGCTGAATGCACAGATCAGAAAGAAGTTTCACAAAATGATTCTGTGTAGTTTATATTTGGAGACATTCCTTTTTCCACTATTACCCTCTTAGCGCTCCGAATCTCCACTTGCATTTTCTACAGAAAGAGTGTTTCAGAACGGCTCAATCAAAACTAAGGTTCAACTCTTTTAGTTGAACAAACAGAACAGAAAGAAGTTTCACACAATTCTTCTGTGTAGTTTTTATTTGTAGACATACTTTTTCCCAATATAGGCCTCCTAGCGCTCAGAATGTCCAATTGCAGTTTCTACAGAAAGAGTGTTTCAGAACGGCTCAATCAAAAGTAAGGTTCAACTCTGTTAGTTGAATGCACAGAACAGAAAGAAGTTTCATACAATGCTTCTGTGTAGTTTATATTTGAACATATTCTTTTTTCCACTATTACCCACTTAGCGCTAAGAATGTCCAGTTGCATTTTCAACAGACAGAGTGTTTCAAAACTGCTCAATCAAAAGTATGGTTTAACTCTGTTAGCTGAATGCTCAGATCAGAATTAAGTTTCACAGAATGCTTCTGTGTAGTTTATATTTGAATATATTCCTTTTTCCACTACTACGCTCTTAGCGCTCCAAATGTCCAGTTGCATTTTCTACAGAAAGAGTGTTCAGATCTGCTCAATCAAAAGTATGGTTTAACTCTGTTAGCTGAATGCACAGATCAGAAAGAAGTTTCACCGAATGATTCTGTGTAGTTTATATTTGAAGACATTCCTTTTTCCACTATTACCCTCTTAGCGCTCCGAATCTCCACTTGCATTTTCTACAAAAAGTGTGTTTCATATCTGCTCAATCAAAAATATGTTTTATCTCTGTTAACTGAATTTACAGATCAGAAATAAGTTTCACAGAATGCATCTGTGTAGTTTTTATTTGAAGATATTCTTTTTCCCAATGTAGGCCTCTTAGCTCTTAGCATGTCCAATTGCAGTTTCTACAGAAAGAGTGTTTCAGAACGGCTCAATCAAAAGTAAGGTTCAACTCTGTTAGTTGAATGCACAGAACAGAAAGAATTTTCACAGAATGCTACTGTGTAGTTTATATTTGAATATATTCCTTTTTCCACTATTACCCTCTTAGCGCTCCGAATATCCACTTGCATTTTCTACAGAAAGAGTGTTCAGAACTGCACAATCAAAAGTATGTTTTAACTCTGTTAGCTTAATGAACATATCAGAAATAAGTTTCACACAATGCTTCTGTGTAGTTTTTATTTGAAGATATTATTTTTCCCAATAGAGGCCTCTTAGCGCTCAGAATGTCCAATTGCAGTTTCTACAGAAAGAGTGTTTCAGAAAGGCTCAATCAAATGTAAGGTTCAACTCTGTTAGTTGAATGCACAGAACAGAAAGAAGTTTCATAGAATGCTTCTGTGTAGTTTATATTTGAACATATTCTTTTTTCCACTATTACCCACTTAGCGCTACGAATGTCCAGTTGCATTTTCTACAGACAGAGTGTTTCAAAACTGCTCAATCAAAAGTATGTTTTATCTCTGTTAGCTGAATGCTCAGATCAGAAAGAAGTTTCACAGAATGCTTCTGTGTAGTTTATATTTGAATATATTCCTTTTTCCACTACTACTCTCTTAGCGCTCCAAATGTCCAGTTGCATTTTCTACAGAAAGAGTGTTCAGATCTGCTCAATCAAAAGTATGGTTTAACTCTGTTAGCTGAATGCACAGATCAGAAAGAAGTTTCACAAAATGATTCTGTGTAGTTTATATTTGGAGACATTCCTTTTTCCACTATTACCCTCTTAGCGCTCCGAATCTCCACTTGCATTTTCTACAAAAAGAGTGTTTCATAACTGCTCAATCAAAAATATGTTTTATCTCTGTTAACTGAATTTACAGATCAGAAATAAGTTTCACAGAATGCATCTGTGTAGTTTTTATTTGAAGATATTCTTTTTCCCAATGTAGGCCTCTTAGCGCTTAGCATGTCCAATTGCAGTTTCTACAGAAAGAGTGTTTCAGAACGGCTCAATCAAAAGTAAGGTTCAACTCTGTTAGTTGAATGCACAGAACAGAAAGAATTTTCACAGAATGCTTCTGTGTAGTTTATATTTGAACATATTCTTTTTTCCACTATTACCCACTTAGCGCTAAGAATGTCCAGTTGCATTTTCAACAGACAGAGTGTTTCAAAACTGCTCAATCAAAAGTATGGTTTAACTCTGTTAGCTGAATGCTCAGATCAGAATTAAGTTTCACAGAATGCTTCTGTGTAGTTTATATTTGAATATATTCCTTTTTCCACTACTACGCTCTTAGCGCTCCAAATGTCCAGTTGCATTTTCTACAGAAAGAGTGTTCAGATCTGCTCAATCAAAAGTATGGTTTAACTCTGTTAGCTGAATGCACAGATCAGAAAGAAGTTTCACCGAATGATTCTGTGTAGTTTATATTTGAAGACATTCCTTTTTCCACTATTACCCTCTTAGCGCTCCGAATCTCCACTTGCATTTTCTACAAAAAGAGTGTTTCATATCTGCTCAATCAAAAATATGTTTTATCTCTGTTAACTGAATTTACAGATCAGAAATAAGTTTCACAGAATGCATCTGTGTAGTTTTCATTTGAAGATATTCTTTTTCCCAATGTAGGCCTCTTAGCTCTTAGCATGTCCAATTGCAGTTTCTACAGAAAGAGTGTTTCAGAACGGCTCAATCAAAAGTAAGGTTCAACTCTGTTAGTTGAATGCACAGAACAAAAAGAATTTTCACAGAATGCTACTGTGTAGTTTATATTTGAATATATTCCTTTTTCCACTATTACCCTCTTAGCGCTCCGAATATCCACTTGCATTTTCTACAGAAAGAGTGTTCAGAACTGCACAATCAAAAGTATGTTTTAACTCTGTTAGCTTAATGAACATATCAGAAATAAGTTTCACACAATGCTTCTGTGTAGTTTTTATTTGAAGATATTATTTTTCCCAATAGAGGCCTCTTAGCGCTCAGAATGTCCAATTGCAGTTTCTACAGAAAGAGTGTTTCAGAAAGGCTCAATCAAATGTAAGGTTCAACTCTGTTAGTTGAATGCACAGAACAGAAAGAAGTTTCAAAGAATGCTTCTGTGTAGTTTATATTTGAACATATTCTTTTTTCCACTATTACCCACTTAGCGCTACGAATGTCCAGTTGCATTTTCTACAGACAGAGTGTTTCAAAACTGCTCAATCAAAAGTATGGTTTATCTCTGTTAGCTGAATGCTCAGATCAGAAAGAAGTTTCACAGAATGCTTCTGTGTAGTTTATATTTGAATATATTCCTTTTTCCACTACTACTCTCTTAGCGCTCGAAATGTCCAGTTGCATTTTCTACAGAAAGAGTGTTCAGATCTGCTCAATCAAAAGTATGGTTTAACTCTGTTAGCTGAATGCACAGATCAGAAAGAAGTTTCACAAAATGATTCTGTGTAGTTTATATTTGCAGACATTCCTTTTTCCACTATTACCCTCTTAGCGCTCCGAATCTCCACTTGCATTTTCTACAAAAAGAGTGTTTCATAACTGCTCAATCAAAAATATGTTTTATCTCTGTTAACTGAATTTACAGATCAGAAATAAGTTTCACAGAATGCATCTGTGTAGTTTTTATTTGAAGATATTCTTTTTCCCAATGTAGGCCTCTTAGCGCTTAGCATGTCCAATTGCAGTTTCTACAGAAAGAGTGTTTCAGAACGGCTCAATCAAAAGTAAGGTTCAACTCTGTTAGTTGAATGCACAGAACAGAAAGAATTTTCACAGAATGCTACTGTGTAGTTTATATTTGAATATATTCCTTTTTCCACTATTACCCTCTTAGCGCTCCGAATGTCCACTTGCATTTTCTACAGAAAGGGTGTTCAGAACTGCGCAATCAAAAGTATGGTTTAACTCTGTTAGCTTAATGAACATATCAGAAATAAGTTTCACACAATGCTTCTGTGTAGTTTTTATTTGAAGATATTATTTTTCCCAATATAGGCCTCTTAGCGCTCAGAATGTCCAATTGCAGTTTCTACAGAAAGAGTGTTTCAGAAAGGCTCAATCAAATGTAAGGTTCAACTCTGTTAGTTGAATGCACAGAACAGAAAGAAGTTTCATAGAATGCTTCTGTGTAGTTTATATTTGAACATATTCTTTTTTCCACTATTACCCACTTAGCGCTAAGAATGTCCAGTTGCATTTTCAACAGACAGAGTGTTTCAAAACTGCTCAATCAAAAGTATGGTTTAACTCTGTTAGCTGAATGCTCAGATCAGAATTAAGTTTCACAGAATGCTTCTGTGTAGTTTATATTTGAATATATTCCTTTTTCCACTACTACGCTCTTAGCGCTCCAAATGTCCAGTTGCATTTTCTACAGAAAGAGTGTTCAGATCTGCTCAATCAAAAGTATGGTTTAACTCTGTTAGCTGAATGCACAGATCAGAAAGAAGTTTCACCGAATGATTCTGTGTAGTTTATATTTGAAGACATTCCTTTTTCCACTATTACCCTCTTAGCGCTCCGAATCTCCACTTGCATTTTCTACAAAAAGTGTGTTTCATATCTGCTCAATCAAAAATATGTTTTATCTCTGTTAACTGAATTTACAGATCAGAAATAAGTTTCACAGAATGCATCTGTGTAGTTTTTATTTGAAGATATTCTTTTTCCCAATGTAGGCCTCTTAGCTCTTAGCATGTCCAATTGCAGTTTCTACAGAAAGAGTGTTTCAGAACGGCTCAATCAAAAGTAAGGTTCAACTCTGTTAGTTGAATGCACAGAACAAAAAGAATTTTCACAGAATGCTACTGTGTAGTTTATATTTGAATATATTCCTTTTTCCACTATTACCCTCTTAGCGCTCCGAATATCCACTTGCATTTTCTACAGAAAGAGTGTTCAGAACTGCACAATCAAAAGTATGTTTTAACTCTGTTAGCTTAATGAACATATCAGAAATAAGTTTCACACAATGCTTCTGTGTAGTTTTTATTTGAAGATATTATTTTTCCCAATAGAGGCCTCTTAGCGCTCAGAATCTCCAATTGCAGTTTCTACAGAAAGAGTGTTTCAGAAAGGCTCAATCAAATGTAAGGTTCAACTCTGTTAGTTGAATGCACAGAACAGAAAGAAGTTTCAAAGAATGCTTCTGTGTAGTTTATATTTGAACATATTCTTTTTTCCACTATTACCCACTTAGCGCTACGAATGTCCAGTTGCATTTTCTACAGACAGAGTGTTTCAAAACTGCTCAATCAAAAGTATGTTTTATCTCTGTTAGCTGAATGTTCAGATCAGAAAGAAGTTTCACAGAATGCTTCTGTGTAGTTTATATTTGAATATATTCCTTTTTCCACTACTACTCTCTTAGCGCTCGAAATGTCCAGTTGCATTTTCTACAGAAAGAGTGTTCAGATCTGCTCAATCAAAAGTATGGTTTAACTCTGTTAGCTGAATGCACAGATCAGAAAGAAGTTTCACAAAATGATTCTGTGTAGTTTATATTTGGAGACATTCCTTTTTCCACTATTACCCTCTTAGCGCTCCGAATCTCCACTTGCATTTTCTACAAAAAGAGTGTTTCATAACTGCTCAATCAAAAATATGTTTTATCTCTGTTAACTGAATTTACAGATCAGAAATAAGTTTCACAGAATGCATCTGTGTAGTTTTTATTTGAAGATAATCTTTTTCCCAATGTAGGCCTCTTAGCGCTTAGCATGTCCAATTGCAGATTCTACAGAAAGAGTGTTTCAGAACGGCTCAATCAAAAGTAAGGTTCAACTCTGTTAGTTGAATGCACAGAACAGAAAGAATTTTCACAGAATGCTACTGTGTAGTTTATATTTGAATATATTCCTTTTTCCACTATTACCCTCTTAGCGCTCCGAATGTCCACTTGCATTTTCTACAGAAAGAGTGTTCAGAACTGCGCAATCAAAAGTATGGTTTAACTCTGTTAGCTTAATGAACATATCAGAAATAAGTTTCACACAATGCTTCTGTGTAGTTTTTATTTGAAGATATTATTTTTCCCAATATAGGCCTCTTAGCGCTCAGAATGTCCAATTGCAGTTTCTACAGAAAGAGTGTTTCAGAAAGGCTCAATCAAATGTAAGGTTCAACTCTGTTAGTTGAATGCACAGAACAGAAAGAAGTTTCATAGAATGCTTCTGTGTAGTTTATATTTGAACATATTCTTTTTTCCACTATTACCCACTTAGCGCTACGAATGTCCAGTTGCATTTTCTACAGACAGAGTGTTTCAAAACTGCTCAATCAAAAGTATGGTTTAACTCTGTTAGCTGAATGCTCAGATCAGAAAGAAGTTTCACAGAATGCTTCTGTGTAGTTTATATTTGAATATATTACTTTTTCCACTACTACTCTCTTAGCGCTCGAAATGTCCAGTTGCATTTTCTACAGAAAGAGTGTTCAGATCTGCTCAATCAAAAGTATGGTTTAACTCTGTTAGCTGAATGCACAGATCAGAAAGAAGTTTCACAAAATGATTCTGTGTAGTTTATATTTGGAGACATTCCTTTTTCCACTATTACCCTCTTAGCGCTCCGAATCTCCACTTGCATTTTCTACAGAAAGAGTGTTTCAGAACGGCTCAATCAAAACTAAGGTTCAACTCTTTTAGTTGAACAAACAGAACAGAAAGAAGTTTCACACAATTCTTCTGTGTAGTTTTTATTTGTAGACATACTTTTTCCCAATATAGGCCTCCTAGCGCTCAGAATGTCCAATTGCAGTTTCTACAGAAAGAGTGTTTCAGAACGGCTCAATCAAAAGTAAGGTTCAACTCTGTTAGTTGAATGCACAGAACAGAAAGAAGTTTCATACAATGCTTCTGTGTAGTTTATATTTGAACATATTCTTTTTTCCACTATTACCCACTTAGCGCTAAGAATGTCCAGTTGCATTTTCAACAGACAGAGTGTTTCAAAACTGCTCAATCAAAAGTATGGTTTAACTCTGTTAGCTGAATGCTCAGATCAGAATTAAGTTTCACAGAATGCTTCTGTGTAGTTTATATTTGAATATATTCCTTTTTCCACTACTACGCTCTTAGCGCTCCAAATGTACAGTTGCATTTTCTACAGAAAGAGTGTTCAGATCTGCTCAATCAAAAGTATGGTTTAACTCTGTTAGCTGAATGCACAGATCAGAAAGAAGTTTCACCGAATGATTCTGTGTAGTTTATATTTGAAGACATTCCTTTTTCCACTATTACCCTCTTAGCGCTCCGAATCTCCACTTGCATTTTCTACAAAAAGTGTGTTTCATATCTGCTCAATCAAAAATATGTTTTATCTCTGTTAACTGAATTTACAGATCAGAAATAAGTTTCACAGAATGCATCTGTGTAGTTTTTATTTGAAGATATTCTTTTTCCCAATGTAGGCCTCTTAGCTCTTAGCATGTCCAATTGCAGTTTCTACAGAAAGAGTGTTTCAGAACGGCTCAATCAAAAGTAAGGTTCAACTCTGTTAGTTGAATGCACAGAACAGAAAGAATTTTCACAGAATGCTACTGTGTAGTTTATATTTGAATATATTCCTTTTTCCACTATTACCCTCTTAGCGCTCCGAATATCCACTTGCATTTTCTACAGAAAGAGTGTTCAGAACTGCACAATCAAAAGTATGTTTTAACTCTGTTAGCTTAATGAACATATCAGAAATAAGTTTCACACAATGCTTCTGTGTAGTTTTTATTTGAAGATATTATTTTTCCCAATAGAGGCCTCTTAGCGCTCAGAATGTCCAATTGCAGTTTCTACAGAAAGAGTGTTTCAGAAAGGCTCAATCAAATGTAAGGTTCAACTCTGTTAGTTGAATGCACAGAACAGAAAGAAGTTTCATAGAATGCTTCTGTGTAGTTTATATTTGAACATATTCTTTTTTCCACTATTACCCACTTAGCGCTACGAATGTCCAGTTGCATTTTCTACAGACAGAGTGTTTCAAAACTGCTCAATCAAAAGTATGTTTTATCTCTGTTAGCTGAATGCTCAGATCAGAAAGAAGTTTCACAGAATGCTTCTGTGTAGTTTATATTTGAATATATTCCTTTTTCCACTACTACTCTCTTAGCGCTCCAAATGTCCAGTTGCATTTTCTACAGAAAGAGTGTTCAGATCTGCTCAATCAAAAGTATGGTTTAACTCTGTTAGCTGAATGCACAGATCAGAAAGAAGTTTCACAAAATGATTCTGTGTAGTTTATATTTGGAGACATTCCTTTTTCCACTATTACCCTCTTAGCGCTCCGAATCTCCACTTGCATTTTCTACAAAAAGAGTGTTTCATAACTGCTCAATCAAAAATATGTTTTATCTCTGTTAACTGAATTTACAGATCAGAAATAAGTTTCACAGAATGCATCTGTGTAGTTTTTATTTGAAGATATTCTTTTTCCCAATGTAGGCCTCTTAGCGCTTAGCATGTCCAATTGCAGTTTCTACAGAAAGAGTGTTTCAGAACGGCTCAATCAAAAGTAAGGTTCAACTCTGTTAGTTGAATGCACAGAACAGAAAGAATTTTCACAGAATGCTTCTGTGTAGTTTATATTTGAACATATTCTTTTTTCCACTATTACCCACTTAGCGCTAAGAATGTCCAGTTGCATTTTCAACAGACAGAGTGTTTCAAAACTGCTCAATCAAAAGTATGGTTTAACTCTGTTAGCTGAATGCTCAGATCAGAATTAAGTTTCACAGAATGCTTCTGTGTAGTTTATATTTGAATATATTCCTTTTTCCACTACTACGCTCTTAGCGCTCCAAATGTCCAGTTGCATTTTCTACAGAAAGAGTGTTCAGATCTGCTCAATCAAAAGTATGGTTTAACTCTGTTAGCTGAATGCACAGATCAGAAAGAAGTTTCACCGAATGATTCTGTGTAGTTTATATTTGAAGACATTCCTTTTTCCACTATTACCCTCTTAGCGCTCCGAATCTCCACTTGCATTTTCTACAAAAAGAGTGTTTCATATCTGCTCAATCAAAAATATGTTTTATCTCTGTTAACTGAATTTACAGATCAGAAATAAGTTTCACAGAATGCATCTGTGTAGTTTTCATTTGAAGATATTCTTTTTCCCAATGTAGGCCTCTTAGCTCTTAGCATGTCCAATTGCAGTTTCTACAGAAAGAGTGTTTCAGAACGGCTCAATCAAAAGTAAGGTTCAACTCTGTTAGTTGAATGCACAGAACAAAAAGAATTTTCACAGAATGCTACTGTGTAGTTTATATTTGAATATATTCCTTTTTCCACTATTACCCTCTTAGCGCTCCGAATATCCACTTGCATTTTCTACAGAAAGAGTGTTCAGAACTGCACAATCAAAAGTATGTTTTAACTCTGTTAGCTTAATGAACATATCAGAAATAAGTTTCACACAATGCTTCTGTGTAGTTTTTATTTGAAGATATTATTTTTCCCAATAGAGGCCTCTTAGCGCTCAGAATGTCCAATTGCAGTTTCTACAGAAAGAGTGTTTCAGAAAGGCTCAATCAAATGTAAGGTTCAACTCTGTTAGTTGAATGCACAGAACAGAAAGAAGTTTCAAAGAATGCTTCTGTGTAGTTTATATTTGAACATATTCTTTTTTCCACTATTACCCACTTAGCGCTACGAATGTCCAGTTGCATTTTCTACAGACAGAGTGTTTCAAAACTGCTCAATCAAAAGTATGGTTTATCTCTGTTAGCTGAATGCTCAGATCAGAAAGAAGTTTCACAGAATGCTTCTGTGTAGTTTATATTTGAATATATTCCTTTTTCCACTACTACTCTCTTAGCGCTCGAAATGTCCAGTTGCATTTTCTACAGAAAGAGTGTTCAGATCTGCTCAATCAAAAGTATGGTTTAACTCTGTTAGCTGAATGCACAGATCAGAAAGAAGTTTCACAAAATGATTCTGTGTAGTTTATATTTGCAGACATTCCTTTTTCCACTATTACCCTCTTAGCGCTCCGAATCTCCACTTGCATTTTCTACAAAAAGAGTGTTTCATAACTGCTCAATCAAAAATATGTTTTATCTCTGTTAACTGAATTTACAGATCAGAAATAAGTTTCACAGAATGCATCTGTGTAGTTTTTATTTGAAGATATTCTTTTTCCCAATGTAGGCCTCTTAGCGCTTAGCATGTCCAATTGCAGTTTCTACAGAAAGAGTGTTTCAGAACGGCTCAATCAAAAGTAAGGTTCAACTCTGTTAGTTGAATGCACAGAACAGAAAGAATTTTCACAGAATGCTACTGTGTAGTTTATATTTGAATATATTCCTTTTTCCACTATTACCCTCTTAGCGCTCCGAATGTCCACTTGCATTTTCTACAGAAAGGGTGTTCAGAACTGCGCAATCAAAAGTATGGTTTAACTCTGTTAGCTTAATGAACATATCAGAAATAAGTTTCACACAATGCTTCTGTGTAGTTTTTATTTGAAGATATTATTTTTCCCAATATAGGCCTCTTAGCGCTCAGAATGTCCAATTGCAGTTTCTACAGAAAGAGTGTTTCAGAAAGGCTCAATCAAATGTAAGGTTCAACTCTGTTAGTTGAATGCACAGAACAGAAAGAAGTTTCATAGAATGCTTCTGTGTAGTTTATATTTGAACATATTCTTTTTTCCACTATTACCCACTTAGCGCTACGAATGTCCAGTTGCATTTTCTACAGACAGAGTGTTTCAAAACTGCTCAATAAAAAGTATGGTTTAACTCTGTTAGCTGAATGCTCAGATCAGAAAGAAGTTTCACAGAATGCTTCTGTGTAGTTTATATTTGAATATATTACTTTTTCCACTACTACTCTCTTAGCGCTCGAAATGTCCAGTTGCATTTTCTACAGAAAGAGTGTTCAGATCTGCTCAATCAAAAGTATGGTTTAACTCTGTTAGCTGAATGCACAGATCAGAAAGAAGTTTCACAAAATGATTCTGTGTAGTTTATATTTGGAGACATTCCTTTTTCCACTATTACCCTCTTAGCGCTCCGAATCTCCACTTGCATTTTCTACAGAAAGAGTGTTTCAGAACGGCTCAATCAAAACTAAGGTTCAACTCTTTTAGTTGAACAAACAGAACAGAAAGAAGTTTCACACAATTCTTCTGTGTAGTTTTTATTTGTAGACATACTTTTTCCCAATATAGGCCTCCTAGCGCTCAGAATGTCCAATTGCAGTTTCTACAGAAAGAGTGTTTCAGAACGGCTCAATCAAAAGTAAGGTTCAACTCTGTTAGTTGAATGCACAGAACAGAAAGAAGTTTCATACAATGCTTCTGTGTAGTTTATATTTGAACATATTCTTTTTTCCACTATTACCCACTTAGCGCTACGAATGTCCAGTTGCATTTTCTACAGACAGAGTGTTTCAAAACTGCTCAATCAAAAGTATGGTTTAACTCTGTTAGCTGAATGCTCAGATCAGAAAGAAGTTTCACAGAATGCTTCTGTGTAGTTTATATTTGAATATATTCCTTTTTCCACTACTACGATCTTAGCGCTCCAAATGTCCAGTTGCATTTTCTACAGAAAGAGTGTTCAGATCTGCTCAATCAAAAGTATGTTTTAACTCTGTTAGCTGAATGCACAGATCAGAAGGAATTTTCACCGAATGATTCTGTGTAGTTTATATTTGAAGACATTCCTTTTTCCACTATTACCCTCTTAGCGCTCCGAATCTCCACTTGCATTTTCTACAAAAAGAGTGTTTCATAACTGCTCAATCAAAAATATGTTTTATCTCTGTTAACTGAATTTACAGATCAGAAATAAGTTTCACAGAATGCATCTGTGTAGTTTTTATTTGAAGATATTCTTTTTCCCAATGTAGGCCTCTTAGCGCTTAGCATGTCCAATTGAAGTTTCTACAGAAAGAGTGTTTCAGAACGGCTCAATCAAAAGTAAGGTTCAACTCTGTTAGTTGAATGCACAGAACAGAAAGAATTTTCACAGAATGCTATTGTGTAGTTTATATTTGAATATACTCCTTTTTCCACTATTACCCTCTTAGCGCTCCGAATGTCCACTTGCATTTTCTACAGAAAGAGTGTTCAGAACTGCGCAATCAAAAGTATGTTTTAACTCTGTTAGCTTAATGAACATATCAGAAATAAGTTTCACACAATGCTTCTGTGTAGTTTTTATTTGAAGATATTATTTTTCCCAATAGAGGCCTCTCAGCGCTCAGAATGTCCAATTGCAGTTTCTACAGTAAGAGTGTTTCAGAAAGGCTCAATCAAAAGTAAGGTTCAACTCCGTTAGTTGAATGCAGAGAACAGAAAGAAGTTTCATACAATGCTTCTGTGTAGTTTATATTTGAACATATTCTTTTTTCCACTATTACCCCCTTAGCGCTACGAATGTCCAGTTGCATTTTCTACAGACAGAGTGTTTCAAAACTGCTCAATCAAAAGTATGGTTTAACTCTGTTAGCTCAATGCTCAGATCAGAAAGAAGTTTCACAGAATGCTTCTGTGTAGTTTATATTTGAATATATTACTTTTTCCACTACTACTCTCTTAGCGCTCGAAATGTCCAGTTGCATTTTCTACAGAAAGAGTGTTCAGATCTGCTCAATCAAAAGTATGGTTTAACTCTGTTAGCTGAATGCACAGATCAGAAAGAAGTTTCACAAAATGATTCTGTGTAGTTTATATTTGGAGACATTCCTTTTTCCAATATTAACCTCTTAGCGCTCCGAATCTCCACTTGCATTTTCTACAGAAAGAGTGTTTCAGAACGGCTCAATCAAATCTAAGGTTCAACTCTTTTAGTTGAACAAACAGAACAGAAAGAAGTTTCACACAATTCTTCTGTGTAGTTTTTATTTGTAGACATTCTTTTTCCCAATATAGGCCTCCTAGCGCTCAGAATGTCCAATTGCAGTTTCTACAGAAAGAGTGTTTCAGAACGGCTCAATCAAAAGTAAGGTTCAACTCTGTTAGTTGAATGCACAGAACAGAAAGTAGTTTCATACAATGTTTCTGTGTAGTTTATATTTGAACATATTTTTTCCACTATTACCCACTTAGCGCTACGAGTGTCCAGTTGCATTTTCTACAGACAGAGTGTTTCAAAACTGCTCAATCAAAAGTATGGTTTAACTCTGTTAGCTGAATGCTCAGATCAGAAAGAAGATTCACAGAATGCTTCTGTGTAGTTTATATTTGAATATATTCCTTTTCCCACTACTACGCTCTTAGCGCTCCAAATGTCCAGTTGATTTTCTACAGAAAGAGTGTTCAGATCTGCTCAATCAAAAGTATGGTTTAACTCTGTTAGCTGAATGCACAGATCAGAAGCAAGTTTCACCGAATGATTCTGTGTAGTTTATATTTGAAGACATTCCTTTTTCCACTATTACCCTCTTAGCGCTCCGAATCTCCACTTGCATTTTCTACAAAAAGAGTGTTTCATAACTGCTCAATGAAAAGTATGTTTTATCTCTGTTAACTGAATTTACAGATCAGAAATAAGTTTCACAGAATGCATCTGTGTAGTTTTTATTTGAAGATATTCTTTTTCCCAATGTAGGCCTCTTAGCGCTTACCATGTCCAATTGCAGTTTCTACAGAAAGAGTGTTTCAGAACGGCTCAATCAAAAGTAAGGTTCAACTCTGTTAGTTGAATGCACAGAACAGAAAGAATTTTCACAGAATGCTATTGTGTAGTTTATATTAGAATATACTCCTTTTTCCACTAATACCCTCTTAGCGCTCCGAATGTCCACTTGCATTTTCTACAGAAAGAGTGTTCAGAACTGCGCAATCAAAAGTATGGTTTAACTCTGGTAGCTTAATGAACATATCAGAAATAAGTTTCACACAATTCTTCTCTGTAGTTTTTATTTGTAGACATTCTTTTTCCCAATATAGGCCTCCTAGCGCTCAGAATGTCCAATTGCAGTTTCTACAGAAAGAGTGTTTCAGAACGGCTCAATCAAAACTAAGGTTCAACTCTTTTACTTGAACAAACAGAACAGAAAGAAGTTTCACACAATTCTTCTGTGTAGTTTTTATTTGTAGACATTCTTTTTCCCAATATAGGCCTCCTAGCGCTCAGAATGTCCAATTGCAGTTTCTACAGAAAGAGTGTTTCAGAACGGCTCAATCAAAAGTAAGGTTCAACTCTGTTAGTTGAATGCACAGAACAGAAAGAAGTTTCATACAATGCTTCTGTGTAGTTTATATTTGAACATATTCTTTTTTCCACTATTACCCACTTAGCGCTACGAATGTCCAGTTGCATTTTCTACAGACAGAGTGTTTCAAAACTGCTCAATCAAAAGTATGGTTTAACTCTGTTAGCTGAATGCTCAGATCAGAAAGAAGTTTCACAGAATGCTTCTGTGTAGTTTATATTTGAATATATTCCTTTTTCCACTACTACGCTCTTAGCGCTCCAAATGTCCAGTTGCATTTTCTACAGAAAGAGTGTTCAGATCTGCTCAATCAAAAGTATGGTTTAACTCTGTTAGCTGAATGCACAGATCAGAAGGAAGTTTCACCGCATGATTCTGTGTAGTTTATATTTGAAGACATTCCTTTTTCCACTATTACCCTCTTAGCGCTCCGAATCTCCACTTGCATTTTCTACAAAAAGAGTGTTTCATAACTGCTCAATCAAAAATATGTTTTATCTCTGTTAACTGAATTTACAGATCAGAAATAAGTTTCACAGAATGCATCTGTGTAGTTTTTATTTGAAGATATTCTTTTTCCCAATGTAGGCCTCTTAGCGCTTAGCATGTCCAATTGCAGATTCTACAGAAAGAGTTTTTCAGAACGGCTCAATCAAAAGTAAGGTTCAACTCTGTTAGTTGAATGCACAGAACAGAAAGAATTTTCACAGAATGCTACTGTGTAGTTTATATTTGAATATATTCCTTTTTCCACTATTACCCTCTTAGCGCTCCAAATGTCCACTTGCATTTTCTACAGAAAGAGTGTTCAGAACTGCGCAATCAAAAGTATGGTTTAACTCTGTTAGCTGAATGCTCAGATCAGAAAGAAGTTTCACAGAATGCTTCTGTGTTGTTTATATTTGAATATATTCCTTTTTCCACTACTAGCCTCTTAGCCCTCCAAATGTCCAGTTGCATTTTCTACAGAAAGAGTGTTCAGATCTGCTGAATCAAAAGTATGGTTTAACTCTGTTAGCTTAATGCACAGATCAGAAAGAAGTTTCACCGAATGATTCTGTGTAGTTTATATTTGAAGACATTCCTTTTTCCACTATTACCCTCTTAGCGCTCCGAATCTCCACTTGCATTTTCTACAGAAAGAGTGTTTCAGAACGGCTCAATCAAAACTAAGGTTCAACTCTTTTAGTTGAATGAACAGAACAGAAAGAAGTTTCACAGAATGCTTCTGTGTAGTTTTTATTTGTAGATATTCTCTTTCCCAATATAGGCCTCTTAGCGCTCAGAATGTCCAATTGCAGTTTCTACAGAAAGAGTGTTTCAGAACGGCTCAATCAAAACTAAGGTTCAACTCTTTTAGTTGAATGAACAGAACAGAAAGAAGTTTCACAGAATGCTACTGTGTAGTTTATATTTGAATATATTCCTTTTTCCACTCTTACCCTCATAGCGCTCCGAATGTCCACTTGCATTTTCCACAGAAAGAGTGTTCTGAACTGCGCAATCAAAAGTATTGTTTCACTCTGTTAGCTGAATGCACATATCAGAGATAAGTTTCAAACAATGCTTCTGTGTAGTTTTTATTTGAAGATATTATTTTTCCCAATATAGGCCTCTTAGCACTCAGAATGTCCAATTCCAGATTCTACAGAAAGAGTGTTTCAGAACGGCTCAATCAAATGTAAGGTTCAACTCTCTTAGTTGAATGCACAGAACAGAAAGAAGTTTCACAGAATGCTTCTGTGTAGTATTTAGTTGAAGATACTCCTTTTTGGACTATTACCCACTTAGCGCTCCGAATATCCACTGGCAGTTTCTACACAAAGAGTGTTTCAGAACTGCTCCTTCGAAAGTAAGGCTCAACTCTCTTAGTTGAATGCGGAGAACAGAAAGGGGTTTCAGAGAATGCTTCTGTGTAGTTTTTAATTGGAGATATTCCTTTTTCCTCTATTACAATCTTAGCGCTCCGAATGTGCACTTGCATTTTCTACAAAAAGAGGGTTTCATAACTGCTCAATCAAAAATATGGTTTAGCTCTGTTATCTGAATTTACAGATCAGAAATAAGTTTCACAGAATGCATCTGTGTAGTTTTTATTTGAAGATATTATTTTTCCCAATGTAGGCCTCTTAGCGCTTAGAATGTCCAATTGCAGTTTCTACAGAAAGAGTGTTTCAGAACGGCTCAATCAAAAGTAAGGTTCAACTCTTTTAGTTGAATGCACAGAACAGAAAGAAGTTTCATACAATGCTTCTGTGTAGTTTATATTTGAACATATTCTTTTTTCCAATATTACCCACTTAGCGCTACGAATGACCAGTTGCATTTTCTACAGACAGAGTGTTTCAAAACTGCTCAATCAAAAGTATGGTTTAACTCTGTTAGCTGAATGCTCAGATCAGAAAAAAGTTTCACAGAATGCTTCTGTGTTGTTTATATTTGAATATATTCCTTTTTCCACTACTAGCCTCTTAGCCCTCCAAATGTCCAGTTGCATTTTCTACAGAAAGAGTGTTCAGATCTGCTGAATCAAAAGTATGGTTTAACTCTGTTAGCTTAATGCACAGATCAGAAAGAAGTTTCACAGAATGATTCTGTGCAGTTTATATTTGAAGACATTCCATTTTCCACTATTACCCTCTTAGCGCTCCGAATCTCCACTTGCATTTTCTACAGAAAGAGTGTTTCAGAATGGCTCAATCAAATCTAAGGTTCAAATCTGTTACTTGAATGCACAGAACAGAATGTATTTTCACAGATTGCTTCTGTGTAGTTTGTATTTGAAGATATTCCTTTTTCCACTGTTACCCTCTTAGAGCTCAGAATGTCCACTTGCATTTTCTACAGAAAGTGTGTTCAGAAATGCTCTATCAAAAGTATGATTTAACTCTGTTAGGTGAATGCACAGATCAGAAATAAGTTTCACAGAATTCTTCTGTGTAGTTTATATATGAAGATATTCCGTTTTCCACTATTACCCACTTAGCTCTCTGAATGTCCAGTTGCATTTTCTACAGAAAGAGTGTTTCAGAACTGCTCAATCAAAAGTATGGTTTAGCTCTGTTAGCTGAATGCACAGATCAGAAAGATGTTTCACAGAATGCTGCTGTGTAGTGTTTATATGGAGATATTCTTTTTACCAATATAGGCCTCTTAGCGCACAGAATGTCCAATTGCAGTTTCTACAGAAAGAGTGTTTCAGAAAGGCTCAATCAAAAGTAAGGTTCAACTCTGTTAGTTGAATGAACAGAACAGAAAGAAGTTTCAGAGAATGATTCTGTGTAGTTTATATTTGAAGATATTCCTTTTTCCACTATTACCTTCTAAGCGCTCCGAATGTCCACTTGCATTTTCTACAGAAAGAGTGTTTCCGAACTGCTCAATCAAAAGTATGGTTTAACTCTGTTAGCTGAATGCACAGATCAGTACGAAGTTTCACAGAATGTTTCTGTGTAGTTTTCATTTGAAGATATTCCTTTCTCATATATAGGCCTCTTAGCGCTCCGAATATCCAATTGCAGTTTCTACAGAAAGAGTGTTTCAGAACGGCTCAATGAAAAGTAGGGTTCAACTCCTTTAGTTGAATTCACAGAACAGAAAGAAGTTTCACAGAATGCTTCTGTGTAGTATTTATTTGAAGGTATTCCTTTTTCCACTATTAACCTCTTAGCGCTCCAAATGTCCAGTTGCATTTTCTACAGAAGGAGTGTTCAGAACTGCTCAAACATAAGTGTGTTTTAACCCTTTTAGGTGAATGCACAGATCAGAAAGAAGTTTCACAGAATTCTTCTGTGTAGTTTATATTTGAAGATATTCCATTTTTCACTATTACCCACTTAGCGCTCTGAATCTCCAGTTGCATTATCTACAGAAAGATTGTTTCAGAACTGCTCAATCAAAAGAATGGTTTAACTCTGTTAGCTGAATGCATAGAACAGAAAGAAGTTTCACAGAATGCTGCGGTGTAATGTTTATATGAAGATATTCTTTTTACCAATATAGGCCTCTTAGTGCTCAGAATGTCCAATTGCAGTTTCTACAGAAAGGGTGTTTCAGAAAAGCTCAATCAAAAGTAAGGTTCAACTATGTTAGTTGAATGCACAGAACAAAAAGAAGTTTCATAGAATGATTCTGTGTAGTTTATATTTGAATATATTGCTTTTTCCAATACTACCCTCTTAGCGCTCCAAATGTCCAGTTGCATTTTCTACAGAAAGAGTGTTCAGAACTGCTCAATCAAATGTATGATTTAACTCTCTTAGCTGAATGCACAGATTAGAAAGAAGTTGCACAGAATGCTTCTGTGTAATTTTTATTTGAAGATATTCTTTTTCCCAATATAGGCCTCTAGCGCTCAGATTGTCCAATTGCAGTTTCTACACAAAGAGTGTTTCAGAACTGCTCCTTCAAAAGTAGGGCTCAACTCTTTTATTTGAATGCACAGAACAGAAAGTAGTTTCACAGAATGCTTCTCTGTAATTCATATTTGACGATATTACTTTTTCCACTATTACCCACTTAGAGCTCCGAATGTCCACTTGCATTTTCTACAGAAAGAGTGTTCAGAACTGCTCAATCAAAAGTATGGTTTAACTTTGTTAGTTGAATGCACAGATCAGAAAGAAGTTTCACAGAATTCTTCTGTGTAGTTTTTATTTGAAGATATTCCTTTTTCCAATATAGGTCTCTTAGCGCTCAGAATGTCCAATTGCAGTATCTGCAGAAAGAGAGTTTCAGAACTGCTCAATCAAAAGTAAGGTTCAATACTGTTAGTTGAATGCACGGAACAGAAAGAAGTTTCAGAGAATGCTTCTGTGTAGTTTATATTTGAAGATATTCCTTTTTTCACTATTACCCTCTTAGCGCTCCGAATCACCACTTGCATTTTCTACAGAAAGAGTGTTTCAGAACGGCTCAATCAAAAGTAAGGTTCAACTCTTTTAGTTGAATGAACAGAACAGAAAGAAGTTTCACAGAATGCTTCTGTGTAGTATTTAGTTATAGATATTCCTTTTTCAACTATTACCCTCTTAGCGTTCCGAATGTCCACTGGCAGTTTCTACACAATGAGTGTTTCAGAACAGCTCCTTCAAAGTAAGGCTCAAATCTGTTAGTTGAATGCAGAGAACAGAAAAGAGTTTCAGAGAATGCTTCTGTGTAGTTTTAATTTGGGGATATTCCTTTTTCCACTAATACAATCTTAGCGCTCCGAATGTCCACTTGCATTTTCTACAGAAAGAGTGTCTCATAAATTCTCAATCAAAAGTATCGTTTAACTCTGTTAGCTGAATGCACAGATCAGAAATAAGTTTCACAGAATGCTTCTGAGTAGTTTTTATTTGGAGATATTCTTTTTCCCAATATAGGCCACTTAGCGCTCAGAATGTCCAATTGCAGTTTCTACAGAATGAGTGTTTCAGAAGGCTCAATCAAAAGTAAGGTTCAACTCTGTTAGTTGAATGCACAGAAAAGAAAGAAGTTTCACAGAATGCTTCTGTGTAGTTTATATTTGAATGTATTCCTTTTTCCACTATTACCATCTTAGCGCTCCGAATGTCCACTTGCATTTTCTACAGAAAGAGGGTTTCAGAACGGTTCCATCAAAAGTAAGGTTCAACTCTGTTACTTGAATGCACAGAACAGCAAGAAGTTTCACAGAATGCTTCTGTGTAGTTTATATTTGAATATATTCCTTTTTCCAGTATTACCCTCTTAGTGCTCCGAATGTCCACTTGCATTTTCTACAGAAAGAGTGTTCAGAACGGCTCAATCAAAAGTATGGTTTTATTCTGTTATTTGAATGCACATATCAGAAATAAGTTTCACAGAATCCTTCCGTGTAGTATTTTGTTGAAGATATTCCTTTTTCGACTATTATCCCCTTAGCTCTCCGAATGTCCAATTTCAGTTTCTACACAAAGAGTGTTTCAGAACTGCTCCTTCAAAAGTAGGGCTCAACTCTGTTATTTGAATGCAGAGAACAGAAAGGAGTTACACAGAATGCCTCTGTGTAGTTTATATTTGAATATATTCCCTTTTTCAGTATTACCCTCTTAGCGCTCCGAATGTCCACTTGCATTTTCTACAGAAAGAGTGTTCAGAACTGCTCAATCAAAAGTATGGTTTAACTCTGTTAGCTGAATGCACAGATCAGAAAGAATTTTCACAGAATGCTTCTGTGTACTTTTTATTTGAAGATATTCCTTTCTCCAATATAGGAGTCTTAGCGCTCAGTATGTCCAATTGCAGTATCTACCGAAAGAGTGTTTCTGAACTGCTCAATCAAATGTAAGGTTCAACTCTGTTAGTTGAATGAACGGAACAGAAAGAAGTTTCATAGAATGCTTCTGTGTAGTTTATATTTGAAGATGTTCCTTTTTCCACTATTACCTTCTAAGCGCTCCGAATGTCCACTTGCATTTTCTACAGAAAGAGTGTTTCCAAACTGCTCAATCAAAAGTATGGTTTAATTCTGTTAGCTGAATGCACAGATCAGTACGAAGTTTCACGGAATGCTTCTGTGTAGTTTTTATTTGAAGATAGTCCTTTTTCCAATATAGGCCTCTTAGCGCTCCGAATATCCAATTGCAGTTTCTACAGAAAGAGTGTTTCAGAATGGCTCAATCAAAAGTAGGGTTCAACTCTTTTAGTTGAATGCACAGAACAGAAAGTAGTTTCACAGAATGCTTCTGTGTAGTATTTATTTGAATATATTCCTTTTTCCACTATTACCCTCTTAGCGCTCCGAATGTCCACTTGCAGTTTCTACAGAAAGAGTGTTTCAGGACTGCTCCTTCAAAAATAAGGCTCAACCCTGTTAGTTGAAAGCAGAGAACAGAAACAAGTTTCAGAGAATGCCTCTGTGTAGTTTTTATTTGAAGATATTCCTTTTTTCACAATTACCATCTTAGCGCACCGAATGACCACTTGCATTTTCTACAGAAAGTGTGTTTCAGAACTGCTAAATCAAAAGTATCGTTTAACTCTGTTAGCTGAATGCACAGATAAGAAAGAAGTTTCACAGAATGCATCTGTTTAGTTTTTATTTTAAGATATTCTTTATCCCAATATAGGCATCATAGCGCTCAGTATGTTAAATTGCAGTTTCTACAGAAAGAGTGTTTCAGAACGGCTCAATCAAAAGTAAGGTTCAACTCTGTTAGTTGAATGCACAGAACAAAAAGAAGTTTCACAGAATGCTTCTCAGTAGTTTATATTTGAATATATTCCTTTTTCCACTATTACCCTCTTAGCGCTCCGAATGTCCACTTGCATTTTCTACATAAAGAGTGTTCAGAACGGCTCAATCAAAAATATGGTTTTACTCTGTTAGTTAAATGCACATATCAGAAATAAGTTTCAGAGAAGGCTTCTGTGTAGTATTTAGTTGAAGATATTCCTTTTTTGAATATTAACCTCTTAGCACTCCGAATGTCCACTGGCAGTTTCTACACAAAGAGTTTTTCAGAACTGCTCCTTCAAAAGTAATGCTCAACACTGTAAGTTGAATGCAGAGAACAAAAAGAAGTTTCACAGAATGCTTCTGTGTAGTTTATATTTGAATATATTCCTTTTTTCAGTATTACCCTCTTAGCGCTCCGAATGTCCACCTGCATTTTCTACAAAAAGAGTGTTCAGAACTGCTCAATCAAAAGTATGGTTTATCTCTGTTAGCTGAATGCACATATCAGTACGAAGTTTCACAGAATGCTTCTGTGTAGTTTTTATTTGAAGATAGTCCTTTTTCAAATATAGGCCTCTTAGCACTCCGAATATCCAATTGCAGTTTCTACAGAAAGAGTGTTTCAGAACGGCAAAATGAAAAGTAGGGTTCAACACTTTTAGTTGAATTCACAGAACAGAAAGTAGTTTCACAGATTGCTTCTGTGTAGTATTTATTTGAAGGTATTCCTTTTTCCACTATTACCCTAGTAGCGCTCGGAATGTCCACTTGCAGTTTCTACAGAAAGTGTGTTTCAGGGCTGCTCCTTCAAAAATAAGGCTCAACTCTGTTAGTTGAATGCAGAGAACAGAAAGAAGTTTCAGAGAATGCCTCTGTGTAGTTTTTATTTGAAGATATTACTTTTTCCACAATTACCAACTTAGCGCACTGAATGTCCACTTGCATTTTCTACAGAAAGAGTGTTTCAGAACTGCTAAATCAAATGTATCATTTAATTCTGTTAGCTGAATGCACAGATCAGAAAGTAGTTTCAGAGAATGCATCTCTGTAGTTTTTATTTGAAGATATTATTTTTCTCAATATAGGACTCTTAGCGTTCAGAAATCCAATTACACTTTCTACAGAAAGAGTGTTTCAGAACTGCTCAATCAAAATTAAGGTTCAACTCTGTTAGTTGAATGCACAGAACAGAATGTAGTTTCACAGAATGCTTCTGTGTAGTTTATATTTGAATATATTCCATTTTCCACTATTACCCACTTAGCGCTCTGAATGTCCAGTTGCATTTTCTACAGAAAGAGTGTTTCAGAACTGCTCAATCAAAAGTATGGTTTAACTCTGTTAGCTGAATGCACAGATCAGAAAGAAGCTTCACAGAATGCTGCTGTGTTGTGTTTATATGAAGATATACTTTTTACCAATATAGGCCTCTTAGATCTCCCAATGTCCACTTGCATTTTCTACAGAAAGTGTGTTCAGAACTGCTCTATCAAAAGTATGGTTTAACTGTGTTAGGTGAATGCACAGATCAGAAATAAGTTTCACAGAATTATTCTGTGTAGTTTATATTTGAAGATATTCCATTTTCCACTATTACCCACTTAGCGCTCTGAATGTCCAGTTGCATTTTCTACAGAAAGAGTGTTTCAGAACTGCTCAATCAAAAGTATGGTTTAACTCTGTTAGCTGAATGCACAGATCAGAAAGAAGTTTCACAGAATGCTGCTGTGTAGTGTTTATATGAAGATATTCTTTTTACCAATATAGGCCTCTTAGCGCTCAGAATGTCCAATTGCATTTTCTACAGAAAGAGTGTTTCAGAAAGGCTCAATCAAAAGTAAGGTTCAACTATGTTAGTTGAATGCACAGAACAGAAACAAGTTTCACAGAATGCTTCTGTGTAGTTTATATTTGAATATATTCCTTTTTGCACTATTACCCTCTTAGCGCTCCAAATGTCCAGTTGTATTTTCTACAGAAAGAGTGTTCAGAACTGATCAATCAAATGTATGATTTAACTCTGTTAGCTGAATGCACAGATCAGAAAAAGTGTCACAGAATGCTTCTGTGTAGTTTTTATTTGAAGATATTCTTTTTCCCAATGTAGGCCTCTTATCGCTCAGATTGTCCAATTGAATTTTCTACAGAAAGAGTGTTTCAGAATGGCTCTATCAAAAGTAAGGTTCAACTCTGTTATTTGAATGCACAGAACAGAAAGTAGTTTCACAGAATGCTTGTCTGTAGTTCTTATTTGACGATATTACTTTTTCCACTATTACCCTCTTAGAGCTCCGAATGTCCACTTGCATTTTCTACAGAAAGAGTGTTAAGAACTGCTCAATCAAAAGTATGGTTTAACTCTGTTAGTTGAATGCACAGATCAGAAAGAAGTTTCAAAGAATTCTTCTGTGTAGTTTTTATTTGAAGATATTCCTTTTTCCAATATAGGACTCTTAGCGTTCAGAATTTCCAATTGCAGTATCTACAGAAAGAGAGTTTCAGAACTGGTCAATCAAAAGTAAGGTTCAATATTGTTAGTTGAATGCAAGGAACAGAAAGAAGTTCTACAGAATGCTTCTGTGTAGTTTATATTTGAAGATATTCCTTTTTCCTCTATTACCCTCTTAGCGCTCCGAATCACCACTTGCATTTTCTACAGAAAGAGTGTTTCAGAACGGCTCAATCAAAAGTAAGGTTCAACTCTTTTAGTTGAATGCACAGAAAAGAAAGAAATTTCACAGAATGCTTCTGTTTAGTATTTAGTTGAAGATATTCCTTTTTCGACTCTTACCCTCTTAGCGTTCCGAATGTCCACTGGCAGTTTCTACACAAAGAGTGTTTCAGAACAGCTCCTTCAAAAGTAAGGCTCAACTCTGTTAGTTTATTGCAGAGAACAGAAAGGAGTTTCAGAGAATGCTTCTGTGTAGTTTTTATTTGGGGATATTCCTTTTTCCACTATTACAATCTTAGCGCTCCTAATGTCCACTTGCATTTCCTACAGAAACAGTGTTTAATAACTGCTCAATCAAAAGTATGGTTTAACTCTGTTAGCTGAATGCACAGATCAGAAATAAGTTTCACAGAATTCTTCTGAGTAGTTTTTATTTGGAGATATTCTTTTTCCCAATATAGGCCACTTAGCGCTCAGAATGTCCAATTGCAGTTTCTACAGAATGAGTGTTTCAGGACGGCTCAATCAAAAGTAAGGTTCAACTCTGTTAGTTGAATGCACAGAACAGAAAGAAGTTTCACAGAATTCTTCTGTGTAGTTTATATTTGAATATATTCCTTTTTCCTGTATTACCTTCTTAGTGCTCCGAATGTCCACTTGCATTTTCTTCAGAAAGAGTGTTCATAATGGCTCAATCAAAAGTATGGTTTTACTCTGTTAGTTGAATGCACATATCAGAAATAAGTTTCACAGAATGCTTCTGTGTAGTATTTAGCTGAAGATATTCCTTTTTCGACTTTTATCCTCTTAGCTCTCCGAATGTCCAATTTCAGTTTCTACACAAAGAGTGTTTCGGAACTGCTCCTTCAAAAGTAAGGCTCAACTCTGTTAGTTGAATGCAGAGAACAGAAAGAAGTTGCAGAGAACAGAAAGAAATTTCACAGAATGCTTCTGTTTACTTTATATTTGAATATATTCCTTTTTCCACTACTACCCTCTTAGCGCTGCAAATGTCCAGTTGCATTTTCTACAGAAAGAGTGTTCAGAACTGCTCAATCAAAATTACGGTTTAACTCTGTTAGCTGAATGCACAGATCAGAAAGATGTTTCACAGAATGATTCTGTGTAGTTTATATTTGAAGATATTCCTTTCTGTTCTCTGCATTAAAATCAATCAAAAAATTATATTGAAATTGAAATACTGAATTTTATACTAAAGACAAGGCATACAACTGAAAATGAAATTTTCCAGGTGAAAATTTCCAAATCATAAATATGTAGGGACAAAAAACTTTATTTATAAAGAAAAAGATAATTCTAATTAATTGATGATTCAAAGGTTTACAACTTTAAAAGTAAATATTATCTTTGAAGTAAAGTCCATTTAAATTATTTATGCCGCCAAAATTTTAGTAATTGTATATGTATATCATGTAAACTTTTTCGAGAAAGATGGAATTGGAAATGTTAGAGTATTATGCGGAAAAAATCACCTAAAGGAAAAAATTATCTCCTCATGAAATATTACTTTAGCCACTTTGACAGGTGTAGGTAAAAGAACACTTAATGCACATCAATATGATTAGGAGATGCGCGCTTAGAAATACGTTATCATTGAAAAGAGAATTGTATTATCAGGTTTGCAGGGGCCCTTCTTATCCTTCATATTTATGTAACTTTGTCATCTATAGAAAGATTATAAGAATTTTAAAAATAGCTGATAGTTAAGAAACATCACCATAACACTGTGCTGAATGCATAATAAAACATTTCCCTTCTCTCTAAAAGCCTTTTAAAATTATGTACCATAATCAGTATGGCCAGCAGAGGGTCATTTCCATGTTCAAGTTCCTCTGTTTCTCGAGGGTGAGAATCCTTCTATAGTCTTCTGAGGGTGACACTGTAGTGTTTTCTTAGCCTGATTATTTTTATCTATTTTTTCCGATCCTTTCCTTTGTATATTTACATTTTACATATTGAAAGTTATTTTTTCAAATATTTTATATGCAAATTTACAAAGTACAACGACTGTACATTAAAATAACTTATTTATGCCATATGGAAGATTAAATATAATTTTACAATATCTAATATTGATTGTTTAGTTTCTAATCATTGATACTTGACATGATTTTTCCCAGCATACCTCAAAATATTCTTCAAAATCCTGCGAATTAATTCCTGTAACACTTCTGAGGTGTATTAATAAGCTAGAGATGTAAAGAAGATTTGCAGAGAAAATTAGGTTCCCAAATTAGAAATTTTGTCCCACTATCGACTAGAAACCTCTTGAAATGATCAAAAACAATAATAATGCATGTCATAGAGGAAAACCAATAAGGCTGCTGCAGCATGACTACCTCTGTGACCTCATACAAGTTACGTGTGGGTCCCTACTTCTGTGACCTCAGACAAGTTACGTGTGGGTCCGCACTTATTTTCTTCATCTCTAATAAATATTTGACAAATCTCATTTTCCAAAGTCTTTTAAGGCCTATCCACCTTTATTTTTCAGATGGAGTTTTGCTCTCATTGCCCAGGCTGCAGTGCAATGTCATGGTCTCGGCTCACACAACCTCCGACTCCCGGGTTCATGTGATTCTCCTGCCTCCACCTCCTGAGTAGCTGGGATTACAGGTGCGCAACACAACGCCCAGCTAATTTTTTGTATTTTTAGTAGAGATGGGGTTTCACCATGTTGGTCAGGCTGGTCTTGAACTCCCGACCTCAGGTGATCTGCACGCCTCGGCCTCTCAAAGTGCTGGGATTACAGGCATGAGCAACCGCGGCCTGTGAGGGCTTTCTACTTTTAAGATGTCAGGACGTATAGCCTGGGAGGTAAATGGTAGTATATATATACATATATATATATATATATATGTATATATATATACACACACACACTGTATATATATACATATATACGGTATATTATACTATATATACATATATACTGAATATTATACTCTATATATACATATCTACTGTATATTATATGTATATATATATATATACACATACACACATACACACATACACACATGAGACAGAGAGAAGAGATAGACAATTTCATGTGAAAATATAAACTGTTAACATAATATTTTGCTTCTCTGAGGAATATTTAGCATTGTTCTCAATCTTCTCTGCAGAATTTAAGCATTTTTCTCAGAACTCACCAGATAGAATGAGGGAGGGGCCATATGATACGAGCCAGAGATGAAGGGAGAACAATAGAGAGGGTGCTTTGGGAAAAATAGTACAGTAAGGCTAGGGAATACTTCTCTCCAACAAAAAGACCAAGGTCACAGCTGTATCTCTTCAGAAGCCAAACTTTCTTTTAAAATGTCAATTTCCATCTATTTCTTGCTTCACAGACATTCCATTCATTGCTGGATTTCAAATAAAGCCTTTCCATGTGCAACCTTTCTATAGAAAAAGAGAAATATGGGGGACAGTACAGTCTAAGAAGTGATTAAGAATATCTAGTGGACTTTCCCAGACTGTAAATCTTTACATATATCTGAGCCTAATGAGGTGATTTATTGTGCTATAATGCACAGTGAACTATACAGATGCTTCTTTTTGATCATGCTGCAGAATGGAACTAAATACTAAATACCAAATAGCACTCCCATGATTCTTATACATGTCATTCATATGGCATATTTATGCTTTTTTATATAGCAATTCTTATTCTTAGCTCTTAGGCAATTACGGAATCTTTTTGTCATTTTAATAATCATGCTCCATTTGAGTTATGCAAGGTAGAAATTCTAAGTAGAAAATCTTGTTTTTATTGAAAGTTTTTAGTAAACATTTTGGAAAAAGTCTGTTTTTTGATGCTACTTCTGCACGCTTTCTCAACATGATATTACTTGGTATTGTCCTTATTAACCATAGTACACCATATTCTGCAAATGTTAGAGAGGGTTAAAAATCAGTCATGTATAAGTAAAGCTAATGAAATAGAAAGGAAACCATATTTAGGAAATGGAAGGCAGAAGCAAATGTATTAACCGTGAGTTAGAAACGGTTTAGTCTTTGGAATGAAGCAGCAAGAGTTTAAAAATCTGGTTTGTGATTCACTAGCTTTGTGACCTTGGAGAATTACTTCAGATTTCTGAGTATCAGTTTAGTAGGTGATATCAATTGCAACTTCGCAGAAATATCACAAGTATTAAATAAAGGACTTAGTATCTGGGAGAGCATAGAAAATTACTAATAGTTACATTTTTGTTAATATTACCGTTATTATTATCATACGTATAGTATTTTCTTTCACTGACAATGCATTTAGGACATAAGGAGAACTATAGAACAGTGCTTCTCCAACTTAAATGCAGAGCATGAATCACCTGGAGTTTTGTCAAAATGCGAATTCTGACTCAGTAGCCCTGCAAACTAAGGAAATCTTGATAATGCTGGTGCTGCTAGTTCACCAACAGACCACACGTTTTGCAACAGCTATATAGAATGTCCTGTTTCTTTTTTTAATCACAAAACATGGCAAGCTCTAAAATAAAGCAGAATAACAGATTTAAATGTTAATACTCATGTCCTCAATTTATAATTTCTCCCTCCCTAACAATGGTATAATTCTGATTAAAAATTAGCAAAGAAAAAAATGGAAATTAATCTTCCTATGTTTATTCTTTTAACAAATTCTGTGTGATTACTACTGGGTTACTTGCTGTAGGAAATAGAAAAATTGCTTTGACATAGATCCTCAAGAATCTGTCCCACTACAAGCTTATTTTTGTAGGAAGCTAAAAGATTTATATAAATAACCGTAATTAAAGAGACAAATGAAGAAGTGCAATGAAAGACGTAGGGAAAGTGCTAGAGGAGTTCGGGGTGGAGGAAAATTATCCTATAATAATATCTATGCGTAACATTATGCTATCTTCCCTAACCAGCGCTTGACCAGATTGTCACAGTGAACTTTGGTCCTTTCTTATATCTTAGTTTTGGTTCCCACATCCTTCTGTTTGGGGAAGTTCTTGTTTTCCTCATGTAATGACAACAACACTTAAACAATGTATACTAGATAAAAGGAACTATATTGCTTTATTTACATAGTTAATTTAATTTGTACAATGAACTATGAAGTAATCAGCATTATTTCCTTCATTTTACATATGAGAAAATGGAGAATCAGCGACATTGAATCATCTCAAGTTTCTAAAATATCCACTCTCACCAGGCTGTTTACCCTGTTTTTGTCTGTATGCTGCTATAACAAAATGCCACAGATTGAGTAATTCATAAAAAACAGAAATGTATTTCTCACAGTTCTGGGGCTGAGAAGTCCGAAATCAAGGCAGTGGAGATTTGGCAGTTGGTCCCGAGGTGGCACCTTCTTGCTTCGTCTTCACGTGACAAAAGTGGGCAAAAACGGACAATGTAACGACATGGCAGAAGAGACTGAGGAGCCCGGCATTCCTCTAAAGCATCTTTTACGAGGACGTTTATCTCATTCATGAGGGTGGATCCTTCTTCATTTAATCACTTAACCAAAAGCCCCATCTCTTGATGTCATTGTCCTGGGATTTTAGTTTCAACATACAAACTTTGGATGGGCACATAGGTTCAAATCATAGCACCCTCCAAATTATAATGCCTCTCTCATGCCTGTTCTCCTTGAAGTACCCTCTGGTTTTGCTCTCTTCATTCTTGCCATCACAGTTAACCCTTCCGTTCCATTTCTTTAAGTAATCTCTAAATTTGTAAGATGGTTCCATCTTTTTTTTTTGTATATGGCAGTCTCTCAAACATATTTGTCATATGAACTAAGCAGGTAAATATGTAAATGCCAGCTAAATTTTAGTGAATGATATAATGGCCTAAAGTTGTATCTACCCTTCAGCCAAATATATTTACTTTTAGTAGCAATCTCCTGTCATATACAAAGTCACGACTCTAGGGGTAAACATTTTAGCCTGTGGGTAAGATGTAAAGCAGTGGTATGTTATAGTGACAACTCACTGTCATAGCACTGGGACATGCTCCTCTATCTGCTACAAATTGAATCAACAAAATATATATGATTTTGTCAGATTTAAATGTATGCTCCTGTTAGTAAAATAAAAGTATGGGAAAACTTTACGGAGTAGATTTAATAGAAATGTTTTCCTGAGTTATCTGCCTTCTTTATTTTTATGTTATGCTTTAAGTCTATGGTCAATGTATAGAGCTATGATTGATGTGCTTTTCCAATTCTGTTCAGATCAGACAGGTTAATTTTCTTCTTTTAAATCTTCTTGAATTTTGTCTAACACTTTTTGTTCCAATTTCTTACTAGATTATACTCCCTTCCCTAACTGCTTCATGATTACTTATACACAAACAATATTATGATATTGACACATTGAATTCATTTTAGGTGATGATTTTGGTCATAAACATGAGCAGGTTGTGAAGTGTTTCAGCCATCCCAGGGCATGGCTGTGAGTCCCTTGTCTAATGTTTCAAAAAAATCTTGAATTTGTGATGATGCTGTGATGGTCCCTCAGATATTCTTACACACATCTTTGCCCCTTGTTCCCTCTAACTTTCCTCTTCTGATAAAAAAGCAAACACTGCCAAGCTCAAATGGAATTACATTTGGATGCAAGTGTCACTATGCAATGGTTGCCAATAAAAGTACACAAGGAATTTCATTATGGTGAATTAAAGGCAAACAGACTTCAGAGAAATGAGCACGAACATGAAAATGGCGCATGGTACGCGGATCTCACTGGAAAGTCATTCGGTACACAATGTTTTCACTAGAAAAATCCATTAGCTTTAGCTAGAAATTGAAATTACTTTGTAGGAAATCAGAATAAAATATGTGAAAACATTATATTCTGTGCAAGATTAATACCACGCCTGGTGTTGAAAGGTTTGTGGTCTTGCTTCGACGATGCTAAAAGGTCAGAAACCACAAAGATGCATATGTGTTGTCGTTTGCACAGTTACTAATTTTTCTCATTATTTCCATAATGCGATGTGCTGTTTCAACAGAGAAACCCTCTGGAGAGTGGCTTGCACTGTTTTCAGGCAGCTCTTTTGCTTTCATGTTTTGGCCTTGGCCAGGGAATTCAGACAGACTTTTCAGTTATTTTCGACAAGAATGTATTCATTGATTGTTTTAAATAATAATAAATACATTTTAAAATTACTGTACATTACTGCACTTTAAACGCCATGAGGTCAAGGACTCTAAAGTCTGGACATCATTGTATACCCTACATCTTGCACAAGGTTTAGAAAAAATGGCATGGACACCTATTTTTTGAATCAATAAATGAATACATAAAAGAATTCCAAACTCTAGTCCAAGGTTTTAGATTAATAATGTATTAAAATGCGTAAAATTTATAGACAAAACTCTTCTTATTTAGAAGTTTATTCTTTAGTTGGAGAGATAAAATATATGCACATAAAAGCTTAAGGAAAAATAATAAGGGTTTTGAAGTACTTACTATGTGAAAAATTTAGCATAAATCTTACATCCATTTATTTAACACATTTTATACGTTGCATTATTTATATATAGTGCTGATTGGTAGAATTCATATGTGAACGGAACTATAAAAATTTTGAGGATAAGCACTAGAAACACAGAATAAATAGAGTGTTAACATGCAAAACACAGAAATACTTCAATTGACTAGGTGAAAGAAAAGATTTCTGGTTCCATGTACACTGATTATTGAGGGATGAGTATGACATTATTATGCCAGAATCAATAAATATTTTAAATAGGGAGAAAACTATAATTATATATCTTTGTGTTCAACAGGAGTAGCAGTACTGATAAAGTAGAAGTTTGTTATACCTTTTTTATAGTCTTTTAAAGTTGTTTATAAATAAAATCTACTCTTAGTTAATTAATGGTTGATGTTCATTGAAGTGTTTTCAAATTTTTGACCTCTGAATTGCCTTGTACATATGGAGAAATAAAGCTTGCCTAGCATAATTTCTTGAGTGGAGAATGAATGATCTGGATAGATTTGTTGACAATATGTCTGTACTTATTTTATTAATTCTTTAATCTTCATGAAGAAAAATATAAAAGTCATATTCTAGTATTTTATACCATGGAAAAAATGTCTTATCCTTTTCCTAAGGAAAAATACATCATGACACAAAAGTAAAGTTAATTAAATTACTTACTTTATTAATTAACTGTCTATTATTTCTATGGGTTGAAGTAAATTTGATACTCAATGCTATTTAATCTAATTCTAAAAGCTTGAATGAGTAATGATTTTTTCATGTAAGGTTAGTTGAAATAAATTATCACTGATTTTCAGATTTAATATTAATTAGCTATTGCATATTCTTAATGGGAAATAAGTGTTTAAAAAGCCCTTTTTGGTTGCGAAAAGACCACGCCCATTGTAGACTTCTTAGAATACATCACATCTGGCCTCCTTTTTAGAGTGGGGAATTCAACTCATAAGTGGCTGGACATTGATTCTGAACATTTTGAACATTATTTGCCTGTCTTCACTCATACTGGTTGCTGTTCTTTTATAAGTAATCACCATGTTTAGCATGCACTTGAACTATTGTTACTTAGGGTGCTTGACTATTTACAAGTCTCACTAGGATTCTAGGTATTCATTAGTCTCGTGGTGTGTATTTGCTGATGGTCCTATTATCTTTGTTGGTTCAGTTACACAGTACCATCCAAGATGCTGCAACACATTATACACAGGCTATGGGTTGTGGGAGCTACAGATTTCAGTTATTATTTAGGCTCAGAAACTTAGAATCTCTGCAAGGTTGGACATGATCCTTAGTCTTGTTTTAAGACCGTCTTGTTTTAAAAGTTAAACCCAAATTCTTAAAATATAGAATAGGGGTGCTAGTAGTGCTCACAGAATTGTAGTAAAGATCAGCTGGGAAAGAAGAGCCTATTAAACAGAGCCTGGTATTTAATAAGTATCAGCTGCCTTCAATTAGGAATCTGTGTTGTCATGATTAGAAGATTGCTGGTTTATTTTACAGATCTGTAAGTATAGCCAAAATATGTCAAAATAACCACCAGAAAGAATCATATACCGTCCCTTGAACATTTCATCCCTAGAATCTAGCCAGATTAGCATCTCTATACTGGCAATACTGTTAACACAGATTGTGCTCAAACCCCTCATTGACTTTTCAGCACCTGTAAATTACTGGAGATTTAGGAAGAAGTCTGGGGTTATGGCTTAGTTAAGCTGAGTGGCCAGAAAGTGTGAGATGCTGGATGCCTCCTCCAGTTCATTTCTCCAGCGGCCGCACCAGGCGTATCCATAGCTCCGCTCCCGGGAGCTCGTCTCCGGCGTGGGGTGTGTGCGCACCCCTGGCCGGGCGGAGCCTGGAGCCTGCTCATTAGCAGCGCGGGCAGCTCGTGCGCCCGCAGGAGGGAGGCGGAAGCACAGCCCTGAGCCGCCAGCAGGAGGAGGGAGCGCGGCGGCTGCAGGCAGGGGAGGGAGAGGAAAGAACGGAGGGACGGTTCCCGGACAGAGCGGGAGGAATCGGGGAGCGGCCGGTCCGGGGGGAGCTGCTCCGCTGCGCTGCGCTCGTTATTCACAGGACGCGGCGGCGCTTCCCGGGGCCGCTTCCCGGTCCCCTGGGTGGAGGCTGCCATCTAAACCTGACTCCAGGTGAGTTCCCCAAAGAGGCGAAGCGAGGGGTCTCGAACCAGAGACTTGGAACTGGCGAGGCTGCTCGGCTCCCCAAGCGCTGCTGCCTTGACATTTCCCGATTCACGGGAGGTTTTGGGGGCGGCTGCACAGGCTGGAGGGGCGGATGGGCGGTTGCGATCCTCAGCCGGCGTGGGGGCGTTCGGGAGGAATTAGCTTCAGTGAACGGGGTTTTAGGAGATGTCCGCAAGGCACGCGCTATGTACGCGTTTCTAGACGAGCTTTTGAGACAGAAATTTGGCTTCCCGGATGCCCGTTTTGGCCTTCTGTCCTTCCTTTTGCTTGCCTCATGCCCAATTTTCCAAGCCGAGGAAAGGACTGGAAGGGCGTGGAAGTAGGAGGTCTGGGCACAGCATTCGGCAGGGCAGCCCTGGTCTCCAAGTTTGGGGGTGGGGGGTGGGACTCTTTTCCTTTCAGCCTAATTTACCAGGGGAAAACCCGCAGAGCACCTTGAGGTGCCTTTGCTCCGCACCCTCCATAAGCTTATTAGAGGGAACTTGAGGCTCGCTAGACAACCTGTGACAGGTGACGGCAATTTAGCTTAAAAGCCATGTTGGTTCACTTCGTCTCCTCTTTATCCTTTGTTGCAAAATTGATACCTTTTTGGATTTCTTTAACAGCACAAAGTTTAAGTGGCCGGCTGACAGGAAATATTTCTTTTGAAAATGCTATGAGAAAAGTGATGAGTTAACGTTGAGAGAAAGGCAACTTTATTTTCTCGGAAGAACTTTGGGGAAAGAGATTGATAGGGAAATTCTGGGCATGAAATTATGGACATTTCCCACAGAACTTCCTTCATTTATTTATTTTTTTACATTTCCTTCATTTTTTTTTTTAATCGTGTGTGTGTGTATCAGAGAGACAAAATTCGTTGGAGGTATTAGGACTTTATTTGGTTTAGAAGTTTCTTTCTTACTAATAGCACTAATTTGTGATCTTCATGATTATAAGAATTTACTAAGTGTTTTGCTTTTAGGTGTTTTGGGTCTGTTTTTTAAAAAAATTCAATACTTACTTTGTGGGCCTTGCTGAATACCTCTCAATAAAATCGGTGGGCATACAGTTAGTGACATGACCCCTGTGGATTTAATAGCAGGTAAGTATACAAATGATAAGTTTAGGAAATAAATGTCAGAATCAACATTTAGGTGTGAAATTGAAATATCTTTCAAATATTTACCAAACTCTCTTATAGGATCCAATGTCATTTTATGGTCAAGAGAGCTTAAAGGTTTCTCAGATTGAGATATATGTATCTACTTTGTTAATCCAAATGTAATGTTTTATTTTGTTCTTTAATGACTGTTTGAATTCAACAAATAAAACTTGCATATTTAATGTAAGGTTCTTTCACATATATTACTTCTCCAATTTTTAATATAAATTTAAGGAGAAAAGCAATATTCCATTTTGTAGATGAAGAGACTGTGTCACAGAAGTATTACTTTACCTAGATTTCTGTAATTATTATGTTATAAACTTAGAAATTACATATTATTCTGGAACATATAAAATATATGAATGTTATAAACCATAAGAATTCAGACCTATGCTATTTAACTTCAAGTTTAGTTCTTTACCCAAACAATTGCATGACTACATTGAGACTACTGAAGTAATTATATATGAACACGCTATACGAAAAAATACTTAAAACATTTCTTATTTTTGTCGTTTCTCTTTGATATAAAATATACTATAATTTAATGGAGTTATATTCCATATTTAGATGCTCCTAACTTCCAAATAACACCTAAACTCCTAAAAACTGACCTGTGTCCTTCTTAATAGAAGTGGCTTGACCGGGAGACCCAATTTTTACTAAGAATATTCTTGGGATAATTTATGTCTTATAATCAAGATAAAGACAGGCCACATTTAGTTGTATTTTTAAACCACTTAGTGTGAAGTTGCAACGCAGACATAACTTGCTTTCAGGCTACACTGCCAGCTTTGCAGTGAATAGTCTTTAAGATTCCGTGGAAACATTGGCAGATATAGCTAATGTCTATCTGATGTAGGATTTATGAGAAAAGGAGAGGTAGAAACTGAATGCTCTTATATTTCATATGTGACCACATTCATAAAACTTTATTGATAAGTACTTTGTTGTCTGACACGGGCTGATACAAATAGGCTTCTTCAAGAGTTGAGGAAGAAAACTAAATCCCTATAATACAGCCTTTTTCCTCCTTTTCTTTCTTAAGCGGTAATAGTTGATCCTAGCTTTTGTGTGTCTATGCATGCTCAATACAGTTAGGGGTATAAGGAGAAGTTAAGCAAGAATATTGAATGCTAGCTAGGAAAGTTTTTGGAGTCTCAAATACTTTGGAACGATTTTTCACATTATATACATAAAATTCCTAGTTACATTTGGGAACTAAGTATATTATACACAACTTTGCATCTGATTACAGGATTCCCTGTACATTTATAGCTCAGGTATTCTGGAAAGAGTCAAGATAATTAGTTTTATGGCTCTTGCCCGTGTGACCTGTTTCTTTCTGGTCCTGATATTAAAAGGATGACTTAAATTTTCTGGAATGTCAAAATTTTCTCTTCCCTTGGATCCTACAAAATACTTCAAGCAGTGTATGTGTGATACTCGCTGTCATTCCAACATTTCCAATCCTCCTGAGAATGCTAAACAATGCCCTAGATTTCTTCCTTTGTAATTCTTTCAGATAGAGGGTTAGCTGAGTTAGGAAGAAAGGAGAGAGGGAGAGAAGAAGAGAGATGACATTTTATCCCTCAGGAAAGAACAAGACCAATTGTATTCCTAATTTAGAAATATTATTCTACAAACATTCCTGAACAAGAGGGCTTTGCATATACATTAAAGCAGAATACCTAGTCAACTTCTAGTTATGCCATGTAGTGAAATGGAAGTAAGATGAGCAGGCCGAGATCATTTTTGTTGGAGAACTGAGACCACATGAAATAGGTAACAGAGTTACCCCAACTGGGGGGCAAGAGGACTTGAAAGTTTCCTCCATAAATTTGCAGTTAGTACAGGGCTGCTCCAGTGATCAGAGTCATGAATGCCCTAGAGTGTCTGTATAACCCTGTACACAGGCTGAGACAGCTCTAACGGCCCAGAAAAGCCTCTGGACAGAATCACTGCACCCTTGGACATTGTCCGACCGCATGTATGAGAATAGTGAGTGCTGAGGAGTTGTGGGTAGCTCGGTACAACTCTTGCTAAAGGAGTGTCATCAACATTCATTGCTGAAAGTGAATTTTTTCATTCACATATGTGATGCCTATTAGGTCATGATTTCTTGGATACCAATTTGTACAAGATATGAATTAATTTTTGAACATCCTTTCTTAAAAGTACCATGTTCATATAGTTGCTCATTTTAATATGAGTAGTTCAGATGGGACATAATAGAGTAAGGAAATGATTGAACATCCTAAGATCTAGTGTACATACCTTTGTTCATGATGAGATTCATCCCCTGTCCCCCTTTGTAGTGACACTGATGGCATAAGGAGTATTAGATGAAATTTAATGCAGAAAACAATGGGATATATGAATGGTAGATATGGTTGACAACCACCATTTTCACTGAAGTTGTTTCAAAGCAAAGAAATTTGGGATAAATTCATTTTATTTGCTCCTGAAGGGTAATTAGGAATAAGTAGGAATTGTGAAGAGGCTGTAGTGTTGACATTAAGAGAAGTTTTTGATTCTTAAAATAGGATATATTACACAAGAGTGAACAAACAGAAGATACTGAACAAATATTCTGTCATAAGTAAGTGATGGATTATTCGGACTTGTTGAACTATGTTTTTAAATGTATTATTTAAATATTTAAATATTATTAAAACCTTAAATAATATTTAAATATTATAAAAGTTGTAGAAAATTATGTTTTCAATACAAATATACACTTATAAGCTATATTGTAGATATGGGAGTAAACAATGCAATTTTTTTTAACTGAGTGAAAAATTTAGTTTTTTAAAATTCCAAATGGAGCTAACAGCTTAGTGTGATACATATTTTGAATTTCAAAATTTGTAACCAAATAGGACAAATGTGTTGAACTGTACTTTTCTTGAAGAACCGTGATAAGAATGAGCGGTGAAAAAATTACAGCATACTTACCAGGGATCAAATACTTGCTTAGGGTTAATAAGAAAAATCTCAGCAAACGCTAGAAATGAGGTACACGATCTATCAGAGACCCATGATTAAAGTGGTATCTTGTTAGGTATATGAGCTTGAAAAGAAACGGCATAGCTTCACTTTACCCCAGTTGCTTCTTTTGTAAAACGGGGAGACTAAGAGTGTGGTAACTCAAAATCCTTTGTTAATGATTTTCTTCTTAGAACAGTGCCAGGTCCAATTAGGATTAGATTGCTATTTTTATTATTGATATTTGCCCTAGTTCTGCCTTTTATTGACTGTGTGACATTGGTGAAGATCCCTTTCTGAAGCTTTGTTTCTTACCTACAAGCTGGGAATAGAATACCTGCTATGAAGAGTGGTTGTTAGTACATTAGAAAGGCTGGATATTTGTTTATATAAGGGGCTCAGCGCATGGTAGAAATTTGATAGCATTTTTTGCTTGCCCTCCCATGTATTACTGTGAAGACATCCCACATATTATGTCCAAGTTTTTATTTTCCCCTCAAATGCAATGTCAAGCACAAAACATTCCCATCTCCCAATTCTCTTCTGATGTTCTACAACCATTAAAGTATAGAAAACTAGAATGAGTGTTTTTATAACTTTTGCTGTACTTAAGCATGTGGAGAGAAGAGCGCTAGATCACAGGACACACTTTGATAGGAAAAGGGAAATATTTACACTGCAAACAACTTTCTCCTCATGCTTAACAGTTTTATGCTGTCATTCTGTCAGCACCAAGTGAGATTTTTCTATTTAAATAGTTTTCTATTTGTGGTATGATAATTCATGTATGGACTTCATGTAACTAACATAAATATAATGGATGGTTGAGAAGTGGTTTATTTTTACCAAGAGGAAAAAATGTGTACACGATTTTTTAAAATATTGCTTTGAAAATATTTAAAATTAATTTTGATTCAGTTGGTGGAAGATAGCGTCACAAACTCACTGCTAGTGGTATTCTTGAGAAGTAATGTTTGAATTTTCTAGGTATTGTCCCCAGACTGCCTTAAAAGAATTTAATTTTAGATGTAAATTTTCTGCTTAACATGGAAGATTTTCCCTGAAAATATTAGCTTCATCAGATACATAGTTGCTTAGGGGTAGCTGCATGGAATTATGGGAAGAGTGAAATAGAAAAAAATTTTCATGTCTAAGTTATACATACTGGTGTAATCATATTGATTGGATGATAATGATAATTACAGCAATAATGTGATTGAAAGGGTAAGCAAGTAACATATACTACAGTTACTAATATAATCCTGTGATTGAGTTTACCACTTCGTTTCTCTTTCCTGGAAACCCTTAAGTTTGTCACTATTGCACTTTATTTCCTTTGCTTATTGTAGTGGTGTATTAGTTGTATTACTGCTGCTATAACAAATTACGACACATTTACATAACTTAACACATATTTATTGTCTTGCAGTTTCAAAGGTCAGAAGTCCAAAATCACTTTAATTAGGCTAAGTCAATGTGTCTGCAGTGTGGGTTCCTTCTCGAGGTGCTGAGGGGAGAATCCATTCTCTTGCATTTTCTGCTTCTGGTGGCACCTGTCTTCATTGTCTTTTCCCCATTCCTCCATTTTCAAGGTGCGTTGCTTTTATTTCTGTTTCTGTCTCCGCGCTGTCCCCTCCTTTAACTTTGAGTCCTTCTCTCCACTTCATCTAAGGACTCCTGTGATTACTTTGGACTCACGTGGATGATCTGGGATAATCACCTTGTCTCCAGATCCTTAAATGAATCGTATCTACAAGTCCTTTGGCTGTGTAAGGCAGCACATTCCCAGGGCCGGGAGATTAGGTGAAGAACATCTTTTGGGACTATTATGCAGCCTATCACAAGTGGTAATATCACTTTTATGCCTTGAGACCCTGAAATTAATGTACTTGCTTACGCATGGAAAAACAATGTATCTGTGGGGGTAACAGTTTATTTTTGAACCATTAGAAGGTATTGATGGGGAAGTTTTCATCTGACAACAGATACTGATAAATTAAATACCCTTAGATTTGTCAAAACTAGCTTTAGTAAAATATAAGTAAAAGTATTTGCACTGCTAGGGTCAAAAATATTAATTAAACCCATTATTTATCAAGGCCAAGTCCTGGATTAGTTAGGTTTAAATTAACCTAGAACATTATCTTCCATAGTGCTTAATTGTGAAGCTTAGTTCTTGTTGACAAAAGCTCATCCATATAAGAAAGCATCGAAAGGTTGGTGTTTTTTTAACCTTTGCAGAATATAACTTTTCAAAGGGATGTTAGACAGTAGTTCCATCACAATTGATGCAGTTCACAGACATTCTTTGTGAATATTTTATCTCATGAGTTATATCTATGACACTAATCATAGACTTCTAGAAGAAATTTAGCAATGGTCATGTCAGCCTTTCAAATCTTTCTGTAACCTAGAAGAGGATCATTGCATAAGATAGATTCATTTTCCCCTTTATTCCATTGTTGCCAGAGAGAACTTGAAATGCCCTGTTCAAATTAATTTAATGCAAATGAATTCTTGCTGCCTCACAAGTAGTTTGTCCTTCATTTTTCTTAAAATTATATTGAAAATGGATGTGACCTGCTTTACTGGTTGTTGTGCAGGAAGCGTTGTCCTTCCTGAAAGCTCCCTCCGTTGTCAAAATGAAGCCATTAAGAGTAAAGTAAATTATATTATCTGATCATAGTATCACAATTGACCTTAAAACAATAAATTTTATAATCAGTGCAAATTGCTGAATAGTGTTTGCAGTTGTAGAAATTTCAAAGGAAACCCTGGTTGAGATACAAAGCTGCTATAATCATTTTTAAAATCTTTGTTTTTCTTTTACTTTGGAACAGTAGTGCAGTAAGTACTTTTGCCTTATTGTTCTCTCTGCCTTCCAGAAACCCTCATTCAAATATTCTAAGTTTTTAAGTCTTTTTCATTTCTTTTAATATTGTAACATTTAACAATGTCAAAGAAAGTATAATTTTTCTGGAAATCAAGCTAAAAATAAAGAGAAGCCGATGTAAATGAACATCAAATTAACAAGATTGATTAGGAAAAGTAATTTTTGAAAAGGGCCCAAAATCCCTTTGCACATAAATGCAAAAGAATTTAGTGAAAGAAGGTGAAACTGGAGTAAAGAACTCTACGGATGCGTAAGTAACTCTTAATAAGAATGAGTAACGTACATGCGTATCTTTAGCTCCCAGTTTCAGAGATACAGTAGTTGTACAACAAATGGTCCTTTCCTGCTCTTAAGGAAGCCTCTCCTCCTCCAGCCATGCCATTCCTCAGAGCAAGCTCTTCCACTGAGTTTTCAGCAACCATAAGTAAGAAGGATGGTACGATAGGCTGCGTGTACATATGGCCCTCATTAGCAGGCCAACTGTTCCTTTTGCCCACCCACATCACTGGGGACATATGGCGTTACTTTGACTGTTGAAACAAGTGTGTGTGGACATATCTTGGTATGAGTAAAAGACTGTTGATTGTCTTTCTCTTGTCGCTCGTGCAACCGTCTCCTTGTGGAGATCGTATTATCCATAACACTAGATTTGAGGATGATAAATGACGTTGTTATTATTAACTGAATTTGCCTCTCTAGTTTGATCACAAAACCAGCGAATGTTTGCTTATGGAACATGTAAAGCTTATAGAAGACGGAAAGCTTACAGAAAGAAATGATGGCTTTTCTAAGCATAAGAGTCAGGTCTTTTTCAATCAAAAACTAACTCATTCAAAAATTCAAGAGTTCTGTAAAACCAGAACAGCAGAGGTTTCAGAAATGCTATTGAGATCATTTATTATAAAATAGCCATTAATGAAATGTAATAGTGAGTCTGTTGTTGTGACTATGTGGAGAAATGAATGAGAAAATATAAGATAGGCTGGAATGAAGAGAGTCATCGGATCCCAACATAATTCATTTTGTATAGTTCACAGTATTGTAGCTTTAAAAAAATTATGAATTTTTTCAGTACTGTGAATTCTGAATTTGCAATATGAGGCTTTTCAATCCTTGCAACAAGTGTGTATTTTTCAGTGGTTCTAGAATTATCGGGGCTTTCGAGCTGCTTCTGATAAGAAGGCAAGGCTAGAGGACTCGTGTTGAGGTGGCATTTGCACAGGACTTTAGATAACATACATCGATGATGTAGAGAGAAGAGCGGGTGATGTTGCTGTGGATTATAGTGGAAAGGCACCTTTTGCTCCCTCTGCTGACCTATTTGTGTATTCAGCTGTGTAGCATATTTCTTGTATAATTACATAGTAATTTCACACACTACATTAAGAAAATCTGAACAATTTTTACTAAACTCATGTTTTCTAAATATTAAGTAAATAAAACCAATATTTGGCTAGGTAACATTTATAAAAACAGGATTTCTAGATAGATGATGATAAATTTTCATCTATATCTATAGAGCTGATAAATTTTCAAAACCCTTTGAATATCACTTGTACTACAAAGTCTCGTTTCAGTTTCAGTGCCATGGCACATTGATTAATCACCACTAAAGCGGTACATGAAATATTTGGCAATATAGGTATTTGGTAATGGTGATTGATGCACAGAATACGGCACCGTTATTATGCACTGGCCTTGAGAACTTTAGTTTTCATCTTCGATCACCTGATAGAGAACAAACTAACAGCTTTTTTCTTTCACCTTGCTGGAGAATAAACTAACAACTTCAAATTATCTGATCCATCCAAAAACTTATTTCCGTGAAACTCACTGATTTATTTATTATTTCGTGGGGATCACTATTATTTGCTGTAGTAAAATATCAAATGATCGATGTTTTATACCAACATGGCAGCTCACATGGTAGGCAACAGAATGAAAACAAACAGGTTTACTACCAAGAATTATACTAGATTGCTTTTATTGACAGAAAAAGCATACAGATAATTTTATTCAGAGATTTTATGTGAATTATTTTGATAAGTGTACACATATATTTATAACTGACCTTTCTTTGTCAAGTGTGTGCCCACACACGTATTCATACTAAATCAATCTTAGAGATCTTATCCAAAGATTGAATTTCTTAAAGTGACTGTTCCAAATATGTATAATTTATGGCAAAAAAGTCACAAAATGGCAATACAAGGAGGCATAAAACTGAAGATAAAGGGGGAGATGATGGTTAAAAACACCTGTAAATGAATAATTGATTTTGATTTAAATTCTTTTTAGTTCTTAGCTGATGAAATGAATATAAATGAAATTATTATGCAAAACACCTCTATTTGTTGTATATGCATGTACATATATGTGTTACAAATACAAAACTGATAGGATATTATTTAACATATATTCACACTCATAATGTGCATATATGTACATAATGAAAATGAGTGCTTGTTTTATATGTATGTATACAGACACATACACATATTGCATACTTTCATTTTTTAAAATTTTACTTTAAGTCCTGGGATACATGTGCTGAACATGCAGGTTTGTTACATAGGTATACTTGTGCCATGGTAATTTGCTGCACCCATCAACCCGTCATCTAGGTTTTAAGCTCCACATGCATTAGCTATTTGTCCTAATGCTCTCCCTCCCCTTTCCCCACACCCACCTACAGACCCCAGTGTGTGATGTTCCTCTCCCTGTGTCAACATGTTCTCATTGTTCAGCACCCACTTATGAGTGAGAACATGCAGTGTTTGGTTTTCTGTTCCTGTGTTAGTTTGCTGAGGATGATGGTTTCCAGCTTCATCCATATCCCCGCAAAGGACGTGAACTCATCCTTTTTTATGGCTGTGTAGTATTCCATGGTGAATATGTGCCACATTTTCTTCATCCAGTCTATCATTGATGGGCATTATGTTGGTTCCAAGTCTTTGCTATTGTAAATAGTCCCATGATAAACATATATGTACATGTGTCTTTAGAGTAGAATGATGTATAATCCTTTGGTATATACCCAGTAATGGGATTGCTGGGTCAAATGGTATTTCTGGTTTTATATCCTTGAGGAATCACCACATTGTATTCCACAATGGTTGAACTATTTTACAAGCCCACCAACAGTGTAAAAGTGTTCCTATTTCTCTGCATCTTCTCCAGCATCTGTTTCCAGAATTTTTAATGATCACCATTCTAACTGGTGTGAGATGGTATGTCATTGTGGTTTTGATTTGCATTTCTCTAATGAACAGTGATAATGAGCTTTTTTCATATGTTTATTGGCCACATACATATCTTCTTTTGAGGAGTGTCTGTTCATATCCTTTGCCCACTTTTTGATGGGGTTGTTTGTTTTTTTTTTCTTGTAAATTTGTTTAAGTTCCTTCTAGATTCTAGATATTAGACCTTTGTCAGATGGATAGATTGCAAAAATTTTCTCATATTTTAGGTTGCCTGTTCACTCTTGTGATAGTTTATTTTACTGAGCAGAAGCTCTTTAGTTTGATTAGATTCCATCTGTCAATTTTGGCTGTTGTTTCAAGTGCTGTTGGTGATTTAGTCATGAAGTCTTTGCCCACACCTATGTCCTGAATCATATTGCCTAGGTTTTCTTCTAGGGTTTTTATAGTTTTAGGTTTTACATTTATGTTTTTAATCCACCTTGAGTTAATTCTTTTATAAGGTATAATGAAGGGGTCTAGTTTCTCTTTTCTGCATATGGCTACCCAGTTTTCCCAGCGCCATTTATTACATAGGGAATCCTTTCCCCATTGCTTGCTTTTGTCAGGTTTGTTGAAGATCAGATTGTTGTAGATGTGTGGTGTTATTTCTGAGGCCTCTATTCTGTTTCATTGGTCTATATATCTGTTTTGGTATTAGCACCATGCTCTTTTGGTTACTTTAGCTTTGTAATATAGTTTGAAGTCAGGCAGCGTCATGCCTCCAGCTTTGTTCTTTTTGCTTAGGTTAGCCTTGGCTCCACAGGCTCTTTTTTGCTTCCATATGAAATTTAACATAGTTTTTTTCTAGTTCTGTGAAGAAAGTCAATGGTAGCTTGATGGGAATAGCATTGAATCTATAAATTACTTTGGGCAATATGGCCATTTTCATGATATTGAGTCTTCCTATCCATAAGGATGGAGTGTTTCTCTATATGTTTGTGTCCTGTCATTTCCTTGAGCTCTGGTTTGTAGTTTTCTTTGAAGAGGTCCTTCACATCCCTTGTAGGTTGTATTCCTAGGTATTTTGTTTTCTTTTTAGCAATTGTGAATGGGAGTTTACTAATGATTTGGCTCTCTGCTTGTCTGTTATTGGTATATAAGAATGATTGTGATTTTTGCACATTAATTTTATATCCTGAGACTTTGCCAAAGTTGCTTATCAGGTTAAGGAATTTTTGGGCTGAGGTGGTGGCGTTTTGTAAATATACAATCATGTCATCTGCAGACAGAGACAATTTGATTTCCTCTCTTCCTATTTGCATGCTTTTATTTCTTTCTCTTACTCGATTGCCCTGGCCAGAACTTCCAATACTATCTTGATAAGAGTGGGGAGAGAGGGCATCCTACTCTTGGGCCAGTTTTCAAAGGTAATGCTTCCAGCTTTTGGCCATTTAGCATGATATTAGCTATGCATTTGTCATAAATAGCTCTTATTTTTGTGAGATATGTTCCATCAATACCTAGTTTATTGAGAGTTTTTAGTATGAGGGGTGTTGAATTTTATTGAAGGCCTTTTCTGCATCTATTGAGATAATCATGTGGTTTTTGTCATTGGTTCTGTTTATGTGATGGATTATGTTTATTGATTTGCATATGTTGAACCAGCCTTGCATGCCAGGCATGAAGCCAACTTGATCGTGGTGGATAAGTTTTTGATGTGCTGCTGGATTCTCTTGCCGGTATTTTATTCAGGATTTTCGCATCGATGTTCATCAGTGATATTGGCCTGAAATTTTCTTTTTCTATTGGGTCTCTGCCAGGTTTTGGAATCAGAGTGATGCTGGCCTCATAAAATGATTTAGGGAGGAGTCTTTCTTTTTCTATTGTTCAGAATAGTTTCAGAAGGAATGGTACCAGCTCCTCTTTGTACCTCTGGTAGAACTCGGCTGTGAAGACATCTGGTCCTGGGCTTTTTTTGGTTGGTAGGCTAGTAATTACTGAGTCAATTTCAGAACTTGTTATTGGTCTATTCAGGGATTTGACTTCTTCCTGCTTTAGTCTTGGGAGGGTGTATGTGTCCAGGACTTTATCCATTTCTTCTAGATTTTCTAGTTTATTTGTGTAGAGGTGTTTACAGTATTCTCTAATAATAGTTTGTATTTCTGTGGGATCAGTGGTGATATACCCTTTATCGTTTTTTAATGTGTCTATTTGATCTTTCTCTCTTTTCTTCCTTGTTAGTCTGGCTACCGGTCTATCTATTTTGTTAATCTTTTCAAAAAACCCACTCCTAGATTCATTGATTTTTTTTTGAAGGTTTTTTTGTGTTTCTCTCCCATTCGGTTCTGCTGTGATCTTAGTTATTTCTTGTTTTATACTAGGTTTTTAATGTGTTTTCCATTGCTTCTTTTGATTGTGATGTTAGGGTGTCTATTTTAGATCTTTCCCACTTTCTAATGTGGACATTTAATGCTGTAAATTTCCCTCTAAACACTGTTTTAACTGTATCCCAGAAATTCTGATATGTTGTGTCTTTGTTCTCATTGGTTTCAAAGAACTTATTTATTTCTGCCTTAATTTTGCTATTTACCCAGTAGTCATTCATAAGCAGGTTGTTCAGTTTCCATGTAGTTGTGCAGTTTTGAGTGAGCTTCTTAATTCTGAGTTCTAATTTGATTACACTGTGGTGTGAGAGATTGTTTGTTATGATTTTCATTCTTTTGCATTTGCTGAGGAGTGTTTTACTTCCAATTATGTGGTTGATTTCAGAATAAGTGCTATGTGGTGCTGAGAAGAATGTATATTCTGTTGATTTGGGGTGGAGGGTTCTGTAGGTATCTATTAGGTCCACTTGGACCAGAGCTGAGTTCAAGTCTGAATATCCTTGTTAATTTCCTTTCTTGTTGATCTGTCTAATATTGATAGTGGGTTGTTAAAGTTTCCCACTATTATTGTGTGGGAGTCTAAGTCTCCTTGTAGGTCTCTAGGAACTCGTTTTATGAATCCTGGTGCTCCTGTATTTGGCATATATATATATTTAGGATACTCAGCTCTTCTTGTTGCATTGATCCCTTTACTACTATGTAATGCCCTTCTTTGTCCTTTTTTATCCTTGTTGGTTTAAAGTCTGTTTTATTAGGGACTAGGATTGCAACTCCTGCTTTTTTTTTCTTTCTTTCCATTTGCTTGGTAAATATTCCTCCATCCCTTTATTTTGAGCCTATGTGTGTCCTTGCAAGTGAGATGTGTCTCCTGAATACAGCACACCTGTGGGTATTGACTCTTTATCCAATTTGCCAGTGTATGTCTTTTAATTGGGGCATTTAGTTCATTTATATTTACCGTTAATATTGTTATGTGTGAATTTGGTCCTGTCATCATGATGTTAGCTGGTTATTCTGCACATTAGTTGAAGCAGTTTCTTCCTAGTTTCATTGGTTTATATATTTTGGTGTGTTTTTGCAGTGGCTGGTACTGGTTTTTCCTTTCCATGTTTAGTGCTTCCTTTAGGAGCTCTTGGAAGGCAGGTCTGATGGTGACTAAATCTGTCAGCATCTGCTTGTCTGTAAAGGATTTTATTTCTCATTCACTTATGAAGCTTAGTTTGGCTGGTTATGAAATTCCATATGTACATCATGGAAACGAGTGCATGTGATACACACACACACACACGCACACACATTGCATACTTTCATTTTTGTGTCCATTACTTTTCTGATTTTATCAGCAGCCAACTAAAGAAAATAGAAAAAAAAATTGGTAATTCGATCTTTCATGTTCTGCATCTTCCAGCTTCACAACTTATAGTTTTCTATTTTTATTGTTATTGTGATCAGAATGAAAATGTATACAATAGAATCAGAATCAGGTCAGAATCAACAAAAATACTATAATGTTTGTACATGCTTTCGATGCAGTTTGTCTCTGCAAAGGGTGTGTGTGTTTCTATGCACATGTGCATGTACACAAGTGTGTAAATAAGTGTTTTATTCATGATGGAGAAAGGCTGGTCAAAATGATTCTGAATGAGATAGCACCACTACAGCAGATAATTAGGTCTCTAGCAATAAAACAAGTCATTAAACATGTTTCTAAGCATCTACTCAGTATCTGGCACAATGTTAAGTAGTGTAAATATAATCATTAGCAAAATTCAGCTTCTACCCTCAATGGTATATGTGTAGAACAAATTGGTAAAGCTGGAGTACATTTCAGGACCAAAAACAGTTTCTGTGTAGTTCCCACTTCATCAAGACCATGTTGTATACCTCTCATACACTTAAGCCATAGGGAAGCAATTATTCCATCCATCCTTTTACAGGGTAGTGGTGGGGAAGAAGAGCTGACTGTCATGCTTGAATTCACATAATTTCATAATTAAATAATTTCATGTTACATAATCTCGATAAACCTAAAATCCAATATATGATAAAGATAGTGTTTCAAATCAGTGGATAAGTGATAAACAGTTCATAAAATGGTGTTCAGATAATTGGCTATATGTATTTTATAGTTGCACAAAGGTATAATATGTCATTAATAAATATTAATTCCATAGTGGATGTCAAATACACTTTTTCAAAATATAAAGAAAAAATACCATAGACAAATATCACTTGCAACATTACGGTTAAAATTAAATATCCAAACATAGCCCTAACCAATAACAGAAAATTTAAAAAAAAAATTATGGATTGGAATTTGTTAAAATATAAAACTTTTCTTTTTCAGAGGATACAATGAATATGTGTAAAAAGCAAATATCAAATCAGCAACAAGTGCTTGCAGTTCACTTGACATATTTAAAATATGAGTAGTTCCAACAAATCATAAATAAATGATTAGTAGTCCAATAAAAAAAAGACAAAGTACATTGACAGGAAACTGTATGAAACTCATGAACACTAAATGTCTTAGATTCTCTATTGTTAAACAAAATGCAAAAACAATAGAGAACATTATGAATATGGAGTTAATATTTAACAAAATTATTTTATCCATGTTATAAGTAAATATTTACATCCAAAAACCCTTGTTTTCTCTGAAAGTTGTCACTTATGAGTCTATTTTGAAAATGTTTAAAGAATAGTAATTAATTAACTTTAATAAATAGGTACTCCTATTGAGGGAAAACAGACATTTCCATAATTTTTCTTCTGTTTCTAATCTAGTAGATGGTAGGAAAATAATGACAATTGCATGTTCATACCTGGAGAATATGCATTCCATTTCTTTTAAACTTTTGCATTCTCAAAACTATATTGATACCTCAAAGCATACCCTTTGCTGTTGAAAACAGCCTTTCAAGTATAAAGACACACACATCACTTTCCTTAAATCTTATATAAGGCAAGGGCCTAGATTCCTATCAGAAAATGTATTTCAAGAATGCTTTTTTAGTAGTTCCTGTGGCCTTATCTTATAGAGGAAGGTTTTTTTTTAAACATACACACAGTATTTGATGCACATTTTTATTGGAAAGAGCTTTTATTTCCTTAAATGTTTTGTTGTCTAAGTGTGAAAAGTATCCTGCAGTGGAATTCAGTGGCACAGATGCTTATTGTGATAGATGAGATGAACTTGCTTCCCTAAGCATGCATGGGCATGAAATGCATCTGGCTTCTGTACATAAAAGTCAGTTATGTTCCCAAATGTGTCTCTGCATTTACACAGACGTTTAGGGGCAGACACCCTACTGTTCCCTCAAAAGGCGGCTCTGCTTAATTATGAAGTTCAAGTTAGACCAGAAGTTGGAAAATACTAAATTCCACATTGCAGACAGAGCCTGAGCAGGTGATGTCACCACTGCATTCTAAGGTGGCAAGTCCTCAGAGAAGTAACTTATCACCTTACCATGGAGAAAAATAACCGTGTCCAGAACACAAGAGGATGCTTTAAGGTAGCGTACAATCAAGTGTGCAAACCTGTGCAATACATACCAGATGAAATCCAGTTCAGAGGCTCAGGAAAACAAACAAATGAGGATATGCTTTAAAAAATAGGACTTAATATAAACAGTCGTGAGAGTAAAACTATTGCTAAGCACATAGGAAACATAAACCAGGCTTTCAGGAAGGAGTTTGGCACATGTGTGCACTGGTAGGAGGTGTAATGTGCAGAAATCCGGCCTTTTGTGGCATAGCAACTAAAGTTCCTTTTCTATTGTCCAGACAACCTTAAATATTCCTTTATGCAGTACTATTTTAAAAAGGCCATCTACTGTGCACAATGTGTTAGCATCAAGGACATGAAATTTATCTGGAATATACCAAAACTTTAATCAATAGACTAGGACCAAAGCTTTTAAAAACAGGTTTTCGTAGATAAATCATTATAAGTTATTATTTCCTCGCCATAGGTAAGGCATGATAGATAACTTTACTTTTTCTCAGTCACTTAGTGTGTAGGTAGAATAATGACCCTTAGCAGGATGACCTTTTGAATGTGTTGTTAGGCAGCATGGAAGCATTATGGTTAGAGGTGGAATTAAGATTGCTAATCACCTCACCTTAAACTGGAGCGATTATCCTGAATTATCTAGGTGGGCCCACTGTAGTCACAAAGAACCTTCAGACAGGAAGGCGGAGAGACCAGAGTGAGCAGAAGAGCTTGGGGAAACTGGAGCCGAGGCTGAAGTGATGTGCTGTGTCCAAGATGTGCAGAGGCCAAGAGCTCAGGGATACATGTGACCCCTCAAACCTGGCGAATTCTCTCCTGGAATCTCTAGACAAAATATACACTTGATGATACCTTGATTTTAGCACACTAAGACCCATTTTGGACTTCTGACCCCCAGAAGTATAAAGAAAAAAAATGTGTTGTTTTAAGCCTCTGAGTTTATGTTAATTTACTGTAACAGCAGTAAGAAACTAACACAGTAAGACGGCTTTTATTTTTATGTGATGTATAGAATTAAATTGGATATGCTAGGAAATATTGGAAATTTATTGATTTATTTTTTTGTCTGAGCTGGAGTCTGGCTCTGTCGCCCAGGCTGGAGTGCAGTGGCGCGATCTCGGCTCACTGCATGCTCTGCCTCCCGGGTTCCCGCCATTCTCCTGCCTCAGCCTCCCGAGTTGCTGGGACTACAGGCGCCGCCACCACGCCAGCTAATTTTCTGTATTTTTAGTAGAGACGGGGTTTCACCGTGGTCTCGATCTCCTGACCTTGTGATCCGCCCGCCTCGGCCTCCCAAGGTGCTGGGATTACAAGTGTGAGCCACCGCGCCCGGCCAGGAATTTATTTTCTTAATATAGTTCTTCATATTAGAATAATGAGAACCATCGAGTAATGAAGTGTTCTATTTTGTGAAGGATGATTATATAAACAGTACGAAGGTTAAAAACCGGGCGGGACCGGCTGGGCACAATGGCTCGTTCATGTAATCCCAGCACTTTGGGAGGCCGGGGCAGGTGGATCTCTTGAGCCCAGGAGTCTCAGATCAACCTGGGCAACATGTGAAACCCCATCTCCACAAAAATACAAAAACCAGGCAGACGTGGTGGCGGCGCCTGTGGTCCCAGCCACTCAGGAGGCTGCGGTGGAAGGATCGGAGCCCGGCAGGTGCAGGCTGCGGTGGACCGTGATTATGCCACTGCGCTCCAGTCTGGGTGACAGAGTAAGACCCTGTCTCCATTAAATAAATAGATAAATAAATATATATATAAGTAAAAGAGGAGGGTGTCTTTTGAAGGCTATTAAAGTCGTCTAAGTGTCCTCTGATTATATGAGGCTGGAATGGTGCATGGAATGTTGTGTTGAATAACCTGATACAGTCTCTGAAACTATAGAAGCATTAGTAATTTTAGCCTGAGAGTGCTATAATCTGGGATAATTTGGTCCAATACTTCCAGAGAGGGTTGAAGTTTTGAGATAGCTGGAGTTATTTCAGTTGAAGACCTGAATATGAGGCAACTGCATACTCAATTACAATTCAATTTCTACTCTTTATATAAGGTAGAAATGGGTAACATGTGGGACACTGTGTTAAAAGTAATGCAGCCATAGTGTAGTGGTAAAAGCAGATGAAAAGTACTATAATAGTCGTATAGATGAGGTACTGGAAAGAAGCAGATTTGAAAAATTGGAGATAAATGTCAGTTTTCCGGAGCCATGGGATGAAAACCAAACCGGATTACAACAGATTCAATTCACTCAAGATGTCTAACTTGGTAATAGGTCAGAAAACTCAATTTGTCGTATTTTCTTAAAAGTACACAAAAATGTTCCTTTTGATAAAACACGTGTAGTGCACCTTCGGATTTGATTTTTCTTTATGTTCTGTAAACTGCTCACAGTAAAACAGAAAAAAAGTCTGACAAATATGATGGTCCTTAAATCTTGTAGGAGTATGATGCTTCTCCAAAGAATAGAGGTTTTCCTAGGAAGGCCCTAAGCAAGGAATCAAGTTTCCTTTTGCAAGAAATAAAATTCTCAAAAGTTCCCTGCACCTTGGAAAGGCTCTGGTTGAAATTAACAGCACAACGTTATTTATTTAAATTTTAACTTTTAAGTTCAGGGGTACAAGTGTAGGTTTGTTACAGAGGTAAGCTTATGCCATGGGATTGGTTGTACAGTTTATTTCATCACCCAGATATTAAGCCTAATATCCATTAGTTGTTTTTCCTGATCCTCATAGCAAATATGACCCCCATAAAGTTTTATGGTTACTTTTTTCTTATCTTCTGATTAATGCCATTAGATTCACCAATTGAAATTATTTTTCAGTAGTTTAATTCCCTCTAGAAGGTTTAAAAAATGTTTCCGAATTTCCTAAGTCTTCTTTCTTTGTTAGTCTTCTAAAAAGCTATATTCAATAGAATTCATGTGCTTAGGTACAGTTTCACTAAAAGCGTATCTTCAACATTTGATCTGTTTAAAAGTTCTTAAGGTGTTAAGGAACATTAGGTATCAGAGTTTATGGCATTTGATTAATCTGAATAAATCTTGGCATCAAATTGAATTCAGCAAAAGTAACAGTGATAAATCAGAGAGCAATATTTGAAATGTCTCCAGGAAACATTTTAAAACAATTTTTAAGTTCACTAATTTGAGTCATTACACTTGGCCCTAATATGGTAGATTTTAAGTGAAGCTCAGTCGAACCTGGCAGATATCATATACAAACTTTTAATAGTCCTAACAATTCCTGTACCTCATTTGGATAAAGATTATTTCCAGAGCATCAGTGCTTTGACCAGAAAGGCATTTATTATTCTGTAACACTTTTCTTGAGAAATTAGCATGATTCATCATTTGAGTACGCTCTCTCAGATAAGATTCTAATATTTGGGTGTGAATAAAACTTCAGGGCATTGAAAACAGCTGGAAGATAGACAATAGGGTGATCATCCTCTCTTGTCATTCTCTATCAAGGTCCTCTTTAATTATTGGCCTAAACAGCTATAACTTTATGGTGAAAACAAACCGCTCGGATATAGCGTTAAAGGTTGAAATAATGAATTATACATAAATCGATTTAGTTCAGTTATATTCTGTTGAATTGGGAGAACATCGAATTTTTAAATTTCTCTGCATTTCTTGAAGTTAGGAATAAAAGCTGGGGTGGGGTCTCCTGAAATAATGAGGTCTAGAATAATTTCTGTTAAATTTACTTTTTAGTAGGATAAGTCTACTAAAATCAATATGAATGGAACCTTCAATGTACCACTGAAGATAATTAATCTTTGAGAGGTTAAGTAACCATTACAAGGTAATTTACCTAATTAGCAACTAAACCAACCAAATTTTAGATTTCTTAACTTTAAGACTATTGCTCACATAGTCACGTAAAGTATATCTTCCACATAGTCACAGGCAATCACAAGCTAACACGAGCAGTTAGCACAAAATAGATGTTCCACATAGAATGCAGAACAAAAAAAGACACTTTAAAAATCCTTTTCCCTTTTCCAAATTCATATTTAAAAAGTTTCTTGTGGAATTTCCCAAATGCCAGCATGGCCACATATAATACAGATTGATACTCAGACCTCTAATGAGAAACAGTTAGAATTATGCTAAACAAGGAACATTCTATATTGATTTCACAAATTCTCCTCTTTCCACTTATAGTTTCTCATAAAATGTAACATGTTTGTCTCGTGTGGAGTCTGTATAGAAAAAGTGTGATAACTGAAGATATAGACACACAGGTGTATGTATGTCTGTGTGTTCCTGTGTATTATAGCCTTTCTTTAATGGTTTTCTCTTTATATATATATATACTTTAAGTTCTAGGACACATGTGCACAACGTGCAGGTTTGTTACATATGTATACATGTGCCATGTTGGTGTGCTGCACCCAGTAACTCATCATTTACATTAGGTATATCTCCAAATGCTGTCCCTCCCCCTCACCCCACCCCATGACAGGCCCCGGAGTGTGATGTTCCCCTTCCTGGGTCCATGTGTTCTCATTGTTCAATTCACACCTATGAGTGAGAACATGCAGCGTTTGGTTTTTTTTGTCCTTGTGATAGTTTGCTGAGAATTATGGTTTCCAGCTTCATCCATGTGTCTACAAAGGACATGAACTCATCCTTTTTTATGGCTGCATAGTATTCCATGGTGTATATGTGCCACATTTTCTTTTTTTTTTCTTTTTTTTATTATACTTTAGGTTTTAGGGTACATATGCACAATGTGCAGGTTTGTTACATATGTATCCAGCCACATTTTCTTAATCCAGTCTATCATCGTTGGACGTTTGGGTTGGTTCCAAGTCTTTGCTATTGTGAATAGTGCCACAATAAACATACGTGTGCATGTGTCTTTATAGCAGCATGACTTATAATCCTTTGGGTATATATACATATATATATAAAAAAACTATATATATATATTTTGGGGACGGAGTTTCGCTCTGTCACCCAGCTGGAGTGCAGTGGCGCGATCTCGGCTCACTGCAAGCTCCGCCTCCCGGGTTCACACCATTCTCCTGCCTCAGCCTCCAGAGTAGGTGGGACTACAGGTGCCCGCCACCATGCCCGGCTAATTTTTTGCATTTTTACTACAGACGGGGTTTCACCGTGTTAGCCAGGATGGTCTCGATCTCCTGACCTCATGATCCACCCTCCTCGGCCTCCCAAAGTGCTGGGATTACAGGCATGAACCACCGCGCCTGGTCTCTATTTAAGTTAGCTCTGTCCAGGGCAAACCAGCATTTCAAAGATACAAACTGTTTTTGCAAAAAACAGGTATACACCTATCCATAGTGCAGACATTATGTCTACTTATTTCTCTCTAAATAGATCTTTCATTTTAACAAGTACTTCACCTTCACAAAATTTAGTTGAGTCAGTGAACTCTTATCCAGATGCTATATCTTGGCCAGATTATCAAGAATTAAGCCTCACAGATAGGCTGTTTCCATTTCCTTTAACAAAGTTTATCAGTCCTGAGTTACTTCTTGATTTCTTGCCAGTGGCATATAATGATGACTCAGCCAAGTCAGTTCCCAGAGTTGGACTCTTTTTTTTCTTATACACAGGAAACTTCTTTTCCAAGAATACTTGTTCCAGTTGCTCACAATCTTCATAGTTGATGATTATAGAATGATCTATGTACTTTCAATGTACCTTCAAAAATGAGATCTGCAGCTGGATAAGACGTGTGTGTGTGTGTGTGTGTGTGTGTGTCTTAGTAGACTTAAACCTTTCATTGAATAAGAAGCCTAGTTGATAGTGTAAGGTGAGAGTTAGAAGAACAGGGAATTATTTGGTTTAAGGAATTGTGAAGAAATGTGCTATGCCATTAAAATTTTTCTCTACTTTTGTGTTAAATCTTAATTTTGTGCAGAATTTACTAAGCTGCAGGAAACTGTCAAAATTGACTCTTGCTAAGTTCCATATTGGTTTGTAATTATCTTAAAACAAAAGTTGGTTGATACTAAAGTGCAGTTTTTCCTCTAGCTTTCATAAATTGAGACAGGTCTTTTTCTCACCCTCCACATACCTATGGCTGGAAGCCGAGGTGGTTGTTCTTGGTTCCCGTTACAACTTCTAGACTGTTAATTTCTCCGCTCCTTGCAAATTAGACTGTTCCTTTGAAACTCAAACCCCTTGGAAATATCAGCCATGCCCCTTTGGTATTACCATCATCAACAGACCTCCCTCCTGGGCACTCTGGTCTTATTTTTTTTTTTTTTGAGATGGAGTCTTGCTCTGTCACCCATGCTGGAGTGTAATGGTGTGATCTCGGCTCACTGCAAACTCCTCCTCCCGGTTTCAAGTGATTCTCCTGCCTCAGGTTCCTGAGTAACTGGGATTACAGGTGCATACCACCACACCCAGCTAATTTTTGTATTTTTGGTAGAGACGGGGTTTCGCCATGTTGGCCAGGCTGGTCTCGAACTCCTGACCTCAGGTGATATGCCTGCCTCAGCCCCCCAAAGTGCTGGGATTACAGGCATGATCCACTGCACCTGGCCTCTTGCCATTTATTTAAGGCTTTAGATCTTTTGCTCAATATCATCTTCAGGCAAGTTCAGCCATCATTTTAGTGGCTCAGCTTTCACGTGAAAGGACCAGTACAAACCTCGGTTCCCCGTTTTTTGACATCTTTATTTCCATTACTTTTTTTCTTTCCTCCACTTTATTGTCATCAAATCTGAAACATTTTCTATAAGGGTATGTACCACCAGGATCTAGATGCAAATATTCTGCCTCCTGGACATCACTCCTTGCCAGCTCGTTGGCCCAGATGTCCTCATTCCTACAACCCTTCATTTTCACTGAGACTCTCCTTAGGACACAGATGCTGCTGCTCCCTCACGATCCATCCGTACTCTCTTGCTTTCAGTTTCCACGTTTTCCTCCTGAAATGCCATAGTTCATTTTTAGCATTCCCTTGCAACTACCCTGAGCTTCATTTTCCCACAATTTATTTGTTTCTCTTTCTCTTCCCAAATTTTAAATGTTGATGTTTCTAAGGGTTCTGTCCTAATTGCTCTTCTTTTCTCTCCACACACATACTCTCTCTAAGCTCTAAACACTACTAAACAGCTCATAATTTCCAGTCTTAGAGTTTGGTCCAGACCTTTATTCTGGGAGTTGATGATTTACATGACAATAGCACTCGAATAATTCAGAGGTAACATGTCCTGGTTTCCCACTTTGATGAGTGGATCTGGATATTTTGATACTAAGTGAAAGTGGTTCCACTGGAATTAGAAGGGAATAGAGATCTGAAAGCAGGAGTGAAAAGAATGTGTGTAAGCCGGGCACGGTGGCTCATGCCTGACCTCAGGTGAGCCGCCCACCTCAGCCTCCCAAAGTGCTGGGATGACACGCTTGTTAAGTGGTACTCTAATTAATCAGTAACTTAAACATCAAAAGAGATTCATTATGTACACAAAATTAATCTTGTGTAATCAAGTGTATAAGTAAAATTAATTGAAGAAATCAAAAAACGCAAGGTGGCTGACACCTGTAATCTCAGTGCTTTCGGAAGTCTAGGTGGGAGGATCCCTTGACTTAAGGAGGCTGAGACCAGTCAAGCAACACGGTGGGACCCCATCTCTGTAAAACAATTAGCCGGGGATGGTGGTGCGTGCCTGTAGTCCGAGCTACTTGAGAGGCTGAGGCAAAAGTATCGCTTGAGCCTAGGACTTGGAGTCTGCAGTGAGCTATGATCACACCACTGACTCCAGCCAGAGCAACAGAGGGAGACAATGAGAACACGTGGACACAGGAAGGGGAACATCACACTCTGGGGACTGTTGTGGGGTGGGGGGAGGGGGCAGGGACAGCATTAGGAGATACACCTAATGCTAAATGACGAGTTAATGGGTGCATCACACCAACATGGCACATGGATACATATGTAAGAATCCTGCACGTTGTGAACATGTACCCCAAAACCCAAAGTATAATAATAAATAAATAATAAACCACAAAACACTTGTAATTCCAAATCCAGATATATAAACCACAGGAATACTTAGATAAACACACGTTATACACACATATAGTATATGTATGATAAAATATACTTGTATGTTCAACTTGGGAAAGGTTGATGATTTTAGAAACTAATAATTCTATTGCCTTGTGCTCTAATGATTTTCAATTTGAAGATTTATTTGGGATCAAATATATGAGGCTCCGTATACAAGACATCTTTCTTTCCCCTCTTCTCAGCACCATTTTTTGGCTGATTATTGGACTACAACTGGGAGATCTAGAACTAAATTCCTGCTTAGTGTTTACTTGTTCAGAGCATAGGCTTTGAAATCGTCCTGTTTTGCCTCAGTCTCCACAGTGGTACCTACTAACCTCATGACTAGGGGATCGTGTAGCATTTCTCTAAGCCTTGTTTTCTTAGCTGTGAAGTGGTAAATTTTGGAAGTGCTTTGTTCATAGGATTTCTGTGGAAACTGAATTGGGTAAAGAATGTAAGGCATTTAGCACAGTAAAATAACCTGGATTACAGTAACTTTTCAAGGAGTGTTTATTAGTACTTAAACTGCCATTGTCATCAAAATTCTGTTTTTACATATGAACTTAGAAATGCCATTGTAACCTTCTCAACTCATTTGGTCATTTAAAATAGAGAGGTTGAGTTAGGTGTTTCTTAAATTTCTCTTTAGCTCTGATACTATGTGTCTGACGTTAAGTAATGCAAAGTTGGTAATTAAATCTTCCCCTTTCGTGATGTAGGAGAAAGGCATAAAAAATTTCTGGGTGACTGGATTCCCTTGCAAGTTTATTAGAATTGTAATTACGTAGCATTTTGAATAAAGCGTTCATTCTGGAAATCATTAAGTTTATTTTTCTTAACTCCGTATTTTGTCAACTGTGGAAAAATTGGGATTTAGGAGTAACCTCTGATTTAAAATTCCACCTAGTAACCATCTAAATTGTAGTCTTGTAATTTCCTAACTTTGGTCTTGAAGGTGTTTATCATTCTTATGCGTTATCATACTGTATTGTATATTTATGCAACATAAAATGTATAGTTTTAACTATTGCACATGTTTACATATGAAAGGTGTAGTTTTGAACTTATCATTATTAAATTTGCTAATTTTGCTTCACTATTCATTTTGGACACTTATCCATATTAGTACATGCAACTCAAGTTTATTCTTTTGAGCTACTGTATATCATTCAAATGTATGAATAAATAACCTTGCTTTGGTGGACATTTAAGTATTTTCATGTATCAGTATGAAAAACAGTTTCAAAATGAACATTCAAATATACATTGCATATATGTGTATAATATTTGTATATATGAAGGTTCCTGTGGGTCATATATCTGAAATCAAAATTACAAGTGTTTTGTACCTTCTATAATTAATTTTACTCTCAATTTTAAGTAAACAAGATTAGTTTTTGCACATGATGCATCTCTTTATTCAGTTAAAATTACTGACATAATTAGAATACCACTTAAAACTTGAGAATATTTTCAAGGGTATTTATGCAAAACTTACATAAATGTGTTGAAAAGTCCTTTTGTATATATGTAGAGATTACATGGTATGTTAAATTCATCAATTTGCCTAAATATCAAGTTATACTTAAGTAGTGTCCATACACCATGCTTTTGCTTGACTGAACTCCAATATGTATATCCGGAGTACTTTTTAACATTCATAGGTTAAGTGGCCTGTTTTGGAAAATGATATTAAAAATGTAATTCAGATGAATGCTTAAAGATTAAAAATGAATGAGCTTTCGTATTAATCATCAATATGACAACCCTAAAGGGAAGCATGATTTTCAAATATACCTCCTTGTAGGCAGGATAATTCAGAAATGCACAGTGCATATTAGATATGGGATTTGAGTCATAGTGTATTTCTCTAAGAATGTAATTTATTGTACTTTCACATCCACCCCACTGAATATGCAGAGTTTAAGATGCAATGGCCAGAAGACATGAGCGTGTCACTAGAAGGATGTGGACGTGGGCTCCGGGGCTGTTGATGATGACGGTGGTCTTTTGGGGTCATCTGGGGAATGGACAAGACCAAGGTAAGTGCAAGGATTTTCTAATTCTTTGCGAGTTGGATGCGAATTTCACTTTGTGATGAAATTATGTTGAGTCTTTGGTTTGATGTTTAAGCAATTTTTTACAATCTTCCGTCAGGTTTTTGTTACAGGGTATTGTAATATCTCTGCACCAGTTAAATTGAAATAGAATTAGGTGTGAGTAAATGCATCAAAATTGAAGCCATCTTTCTGAAATTGGCTTTTCTCTGTTGTAATTGATGATATGTATATATATGTGAGGTTTTATGAAGCCATATATATGCGTGTGTCTCTGTTGTAGTTGGTGGTATGTATATATATGTGAGGTGTTACGAGGCCATAAATATGCGTGTGTGGGGGTTTTGGGTGGGTGGGTGTGCCTGTGAGTTTGTGTGTGTGGTATTTTACAAGAACACGTAGCATATAAAGTTGTCGTGATTTTGAAGAAAAGTTTTTGGACGTTTGTCTGTTTAGGGTTTTTATGTTTTTGGATGTTTGTCTCTTTAGGGTTTTTATGTCTTACATTTTAAAATTTCAAGAACCTATTCTTAAAGGATGCGATGTTCTTTAGAAATTAAATGAAAAATGTGACGTTTCTCATTCTTCTGCCAAGTGTATTTAGGGGAAATTAATGAGAGAGTGGAGCTGCAAGGTTGTGGCATCCTGAAATGTCTGTTGGAGCGTAGAAAAAGGCCATAGATTTTGTAATAAGGCTTTCAATACTGATTTCATCAATAGCTGTATGGAGTGGTTTGTGCCAAATCTAGTATCTGTGAATGTATTTTGTGATAAGTATTGTATTATTTTTGGAGGTGTGTTGCCTGCTCAGATACAAATTGCAATTCTGTATTTTATGTGATAAAACATCCTGACATCGCTGAAATTTTCTTTTCCTTTCCGGGCAAGTATATTCGGCATTGATTTCCTGCATTTTCAAGGCTTGAAATGAAATCTGTGAGCAGGAAGTTTACAGAGTTATTTCAAGGGATAGGTATATTTCTCCAGATAAAATTGAAAGTGTGCAGTGTTATTATATAATTGTGATGAAGTTGAGCTTTGCTAGTTTGAAGTATCTAATAAAGTTTAACACTTTTTAAAAGATCCTTCAGAAAAAGCAGTTTTCTTGCCATATGTAATATTGTTCAATGAAGTTTTGAAATGAAATAGATATTTTTCAAAACCACAAATGCATCTGTGCCTTTATATGAACAGTTGTATATACATGTAAGCAGATAATACATTTTGTTAATTAAGATCAGCTTTGATTTTAATTTTTCTTTCCTGTCATTCAGAATTTGTATTTGCATCTAATAGAATTCTCATTTTTCTTTTTTGTCATAAAACTAATGTAAAATATATTCAATACACATAGTAGTTTTTTTCACCAAAGGTCTAAAACAAGAATATGTAGACAGTAGCTACGTTGGATTTCTTTGGCTATAAGAGTTGTCTATTTCTCTGGTGATGTGTAGAATTACTAAAATGCAGCATGACAACTGTTTCTCTGTAATAGTGATCCAACATGACATGTAGTATTACACAGGGTTGCTAATACCTTCCTCTGACCATCATTTCCAGTAATTGTGGCTTGTTTTAGATGAGGAATAGGTTATTAGATATTTAAAATATTTGAGAAAAATAGGTATCTTCTCTCTTATTTACCCAAACCCTTTTATTTACTCAATATTGATGGCTCAAGTATTCTATCTTTCACTAGGGACCATCATTTATTAAAAAATGGCCTGAAATCAATTCCAAGTCTAGCTGTAGTGAAGCTTCTAGTGGGAAATGCAAATTAAGTAATTTGTTTTCTTTCTAAAAGGATAAATTAAAATAGACAATGATTCAAAGAACAAAACAACTTAATAGAAAACATAATGGAATGCTTTGATACTATGATTCAGGGAATTTTGCTTCCTTAGTGGTAGCTAGATTGAGTGAAGGAGATTGCTTAGGTATAATGAGCAAATCTTATAATTGCAAGTATAACCCAAGCTGCATATCATCATTTAGCTCAATAAGCCTCATTAAATATTAAATATTACCTTTTAACTTTTATGCAATTAAGCAGAATTTAAAAATAAAAGTTTTAAAAATTAAAGTTTTTATTACTAAGTATCTTTTAAAATACAAATCTCACAGCTCCTTATTGTCAAGAAAAGAACACATGAAAATTTATAAATAAGGTTTTCTCTCTATTAAATTTACAGTCTTGCATTAAATATTGGTTATTGGGACCCACCATGTCCATGATTATGATTAAGTATCAATGAAAGATGACTCTTGCAGCAAATATGCATGCAAATGTTTTAAGATTATTTTCACATTATTTCACATAATTTCTTAAGCATAATAGGATAAGTAAATTATACTTTCTACACAAGCTCTTCATATTTATGAATAGACCATGTTCTAAATTTTTCAATCATTGGGGAATCCCAATGTCATATTTATGAATGGACCATGTTCTAAATGTTTCAGTCATTGGGGAATCCCAATGTCATATTTATGAATGGACCATGTTCTAAAAGTTTCAGTCATTGGGGAATCCCAGTGTCGTATTTATGAGTGGACCATGTTCTAAATGTTTCAGTCATTGGGGAATCCCAGTGTCGTATTTATGAATGGACCATGTTCAAAATGTTTCAGTCACTGGGGAATCCCAGTGTCGTATTTATGAATCGACCATGTTCTAAATGTTTCAGTCATTGAGGAATCTTCCTAGAGAAACCGTGTGAGAAATTGTAGCTAAGCTCAAAAACGGAAGACAAAAATCGATTTAACGAGGAATGTAGATTAATGTCATAGTATTATCGCGACTGTGTGCAACCACTACTTATAAACAATGATATAAGAAATGCAATCTGAAATCTGAATTCTAAATAGGAATGTAGTGCCATTATCCCTCTGGGACCCTTAGGGTCAAAATAAGATAAAAGTGATGAATGGTGGGTTGGAAGTCAGTCAGTGATCCTTGTCAAATTTTTGTATCTGTCAAGAAAAGCATCTGCTTGAGGACATCCATTTTCCTACTTCTGAGTTACAGAATAATAGGTACTTATCCTGAATGTGACATTCCCTGACGTGGACTCTGTCTTTGCTGCTTAGGTGGTGTGTGCATGAGAAAGTGCTTAACATCTGAAAACGGAGACAATCCTTAGAGAAAGATATATATGAATTTTAAAAGGAAATATACCTACGATGGAAATAAAACAAATAGCATAAATATCTAGCTGTATTTGGTCTTTTTGGTAACTATTACAATATATACATTTTCAAACAACTAAGTTCAGCACTGACTTTGGGAGAAACTAGATAAAACTGAACTGACATATAATAAGCATTGGTGTAATTAATAGCACAGCGGGCAGAACCATGGGGGTATTTCCTGAGGAAGAGGGACTATAGAGAGGCAAAAGAAAACCCAGCTCATTCTGGGGAGTGCCAGGAGCAGTTATTATATTCAGAACTGAGAACTTATTTCTAACTCACCAACCCATAGTTCTGGCTGAAGTGCAGTGGTGCAGTCATAGCTCATTCTCAGCCCCAAACTCCTGGGTTCATATGGTCCTCTCATCTCAGCCTCCTGGTAGCTATGACCACAGGTGTGCACTACTTTGTCCAGCCAGTTTATTTTATATTTTATTTTCATTTCATTTGTAAAGACTGGGTCTTGCTATGTTGCCCAGGCAGGTCACAAACTCCTATCCTCAAGCAGTCCTCTAACCTAGGCCTCCCAAAGTACTGACATTACAGGCATGAGCCATTGCATCTGGCTCAAAAATATTTCTGTCCTAATGGCTTTAACAAAGAAGTGCCGTTTTGGGGATATATACAATGGTGTGCTGCTTGGGAGTGACAAAAAAATAATTATAAGAAGAATGGAACGAATATGTCAGTATGTTTTCAAAAGCAAGTTAGCCCAAGTTTTTAAACAAGCATAATTTTAGGGTTTTTGTAACTAACTTAGGGTTTAAATGTAGCAAAAATTTTAAACATTATCATGAATACACAGAAAATTTTAATCAATTTGGTTTCCATGATGAATTTACATGCTTAAATTCCTAATTTCAATTTGCTGCTAGATATGAGAAAGTTTGAGATTTTGAAGAAGCAAGTGGTTCTTACAAATGTAGCAAACTTAAATTTTGAGGACAATTTAATTTAACTTCCATTTTTATGACCAGATTTTGGGTCAGCTGTTAAGCATTCAAAAAATAAAATCTGATAATATCTGGCAATTCCAATTTTCAGTTTTATTGATCTTCACCATGAAATAATATATAAGCTAAGGGGCAAAATTTTGGAAAAGCAGATCACTTTGTTGTCCTATTTAGCAAGTTCTCAAATTATGCCATCTTGGAATCATTACAAGTAATTATACGAAGACAGTATCTTGTGTTTTGTATTTCATTGTTACACATCCAATTGTTCTCTAGAGATATCAGAGAAAACCCACTCAAGAAGGGAAGGTTAGATAAACAGCCCTCTCTCTCTCTCTCTCTGTCTTTGCCTCCATTTGGTTCCTTATGTTCATTTCTCAGTGCATTTCAGTTACTTTTATTGTTCCCTTCATTTTCTCTTTCATTCCAGAAGTTTAAGTGATTGCATAATTCTTTTGACAGCTGAAAGTAGTATCCGACTTTGAATGAAAGGTTTACAGCTACAGCTTTTCAATTAGAAAATCTCAGATCATGTGATCTATGAGTTTTAATATCTTAGGATCTCGACCAGTAAGGAATAATCACTTTGAAAAACCTTGATGCTACCTAGAGTTTGTGTTTTGTGAGGTTGCTTGGTAAATTATTTTCCTTTGATAATTGAATATTGCTTCAAGAGAGGTGAGCTCAGACGTTTGGCAATGAATATTGAATGTGTATTCCAAGAGACATGACCTTAAAATATCATCAAGCTAAGTAGTAGTGAAATTGAACTCTGCTGTATAATAGAAGTCAGTGTTTCTTACATCTTTGTGATATATAAATATTTTTACATTGTGGTAGATAATAATTTGTATGGGAACATTTAATTGAATTTAATTTATCCTATGGCAGAATTATGTTGCATAGGTCATTTTAGTTTTTGATTTAAGCATCTTAAAATTACAAATGCAAATATTCAACACGTAAAACCCACATGAATACACACTCCCAAACATTTGAAATCCTAACAGTCATTTCCAACAGCTTTTTCCTACAAAAGAAGTCAGCTCTTCTTAGAGAAGACATGCATTCCCATAGCTTGAGAGGTGCACACTATAAGGTAAACAGAGAAAGGATTACAGCAGTTTAAGTATACCAGCGGATTTACTTTATAGACAATAGACTTTTGAATTACTTGTCTTCAAAATTTGGTTTCTTGAGAAAATTATCTGTGTAGATTAATCATGCATTTCAGATACTTTCCAGACATCTGAATGTTGTTTTCTTAAAAGTAGCCAGCACGCCTTTTTATGCAGTCTGCATGGGAGATAGTAAGAGATGTGTATGCTGTATATCTACTAGTAGAGATTGGTTTATGAGTGCTTCCTTAAAAAATTATTTTTTCTGAAGAAAGGGATTTCTTTTTTATAATTTAGATTAGATGATTTTAAATGTTTTTAGGTTTTAACCTCTCTGATCATCAGGGTCATTGCCATGGAAAAAATGCAAGTTATAGCATATTTCATTTTTATAAGGAAAGAAGTTGATAATTTAGACTTTTTTCTTTTACTAAATTGAATTACATCACTCAATATTTGGATGGCATTAATTCACAATAGCAACAAAAAAATCTTACTATTCAACAAAATAAAGTATGATTTCCTTCACATTTAACTTAATTTGTTCTTTAAAACATCTCCTAACGAAGGTTTTCTCATCCTCTGAAGCTGAATTTATTTAGGAAAAAATATTTTAAACACCATCCCAAGTGATATAACTATTTTTATTGAGCTTTGATGTTCTATTTGAACATATTTGAAGACTGTACAAGCACTCAATTTAGAATTAAGATTTTATTTGGAGATTTTGGTTGTATTTGAAATCTGTTGTGGAATTAAACATGAAGAATACGTCAATTTACTAGATGTCATTGTCTATGACACATTTTAGTCTTATCTTTCTGCCTATATGTAAAGAGGAATAGAAATAATTGGTATAAACAGGAAAAAAGAAGTAAAGTGGTAGGATCAGATGTGAGAAATATATAAGCTAAGATACTCTTTTTTTGTTTGTTTGTTTTTTGTTTTTGTGAGACAGAGTCTTGCTCTGTTGCCCAGGCTGGAGTGCAGTGACACAATCTTGGCTCACTGCGGCCTCCACCTCCCAGGCTCAATGGTTCTCCTGCCTCAGCCTCCTGTGTAGCTGGGATTACAGGTACGCATCACCACACCCGGCTAATTTTTGGATTTTTAGTAGAGACTAGGTTTGACCATGTTGGCTAGGCTAGTCTCAAACTCCTGACTTCAGTTGATCCGCCCACTTCAGCCTCCCAAAATTCTGGGATTTCAAGTGTGAGCCACCAGGGCCAGCCTAAGCTAAGATATTCTAGAAGCTATTAATAGTAAAATATCATGTAAATTGTTTAAAATTAATCTGTATATGAAATTTTTTCTAGGACTTTCCTGCCAGAAAAGTAGGAATAGAATGGCAAAAGGAACGAGGTTCCTTCTACAAGTAGGCACACATCCTATTTCACTTTATCCTGTGATCAGTCTCATAACCATCTCCTGGTGTGAAGTGCTAAAACTGTGCTTTAAGAATAACTTAAGTCCTTTATGTACAAACTAAAGTATGAGAGCCTGAACCTTGGAAACCAAGAGATTCCAAAAAGCCTTATGTGTGAGACTGGGTGCCACAGATCTTGGCAGAAATTACTGCTTATTCTTAATTCTTATTGTTCCTTTCTAGCACTTCAATTTATAATGCCAATATCTACCTCAGCCTAAAGACAAGCTCTAGAATCACTTGTGTTACTTATTACATTTCTTTTAAAAAGCTCATGAATTACACATGAATTTCAAAGTTGCCAACTGAGATTCCAAGGACTTAGAAAAGAAAAAACGTGGCACCTTTCCATTATAAAGGCTGTACGCAGTCTTCATAGTGTTTGTCTTTAAGGGACAACATGCCTCATCCATCAGCAACTTTTCTTCCTTAAATCATCATATCTTGCCTAAAAAGGTTTTCTGAAAACTAAGATTTGCAGATTGTTATATCACATCTTAATCTACGTATCAACTTTAGCATTATCAAAGCATGAACTGTTCTGGGTTTTCATAGTTAATTATGTTTGTGGTAATAACTGGGATGCAATTGTTTTTCTTCTGATGATTTTGTACTTGCTTTTCTTATGGTAACTTCTGATGCTTGTTTGTAAGATCTTCCTCTCTTTTCTCCATCTGGTTATCTTCTTACCTTCTGTCCTTTAACTCAGATGTCACCCACACTGTGTGTCTTTCTGGATTGCTTCTTATTTAACTGTTGCTTCTCATAGTTTACATACCTCCTCCTGTACCACACTATCAACATTTCTCAAGCTGCACTATATGCTGGGTTGTGTCTTTATTTATTTATAAGTTCCTTGATAATTCGGACTATATATTAGTATATTCAAAAAATACTTATGAAGTGTTTACTTTGGGTCAGGAATTATTGAGTGAAGGAAATTGACCAAAACTCTGCCATCATGAAGCTCGCATTCTAACTTAGGGAGACAGATAACAGACAATGAGCCACATAAATATGCAAAGTATCGTAAGTTAGATGGTGAAAAGTAATCCTGGATGGGGATCAGATAATTTTGATAGGATAATTTTTAACTGGGTAGTCAAGAAAGGCCGCACAGAGAAGATGGCAATTGGAAGAACAAGGTGGTGAGAACTGCTGAGTCTGGAGCAAACACACAATTTGGAGCAGTAGAAGATTCCAGAAGTAACAGTATAGAGGCGAAGAAGTGGGAATTGTGTGGAGTCTTTTACTTGCTGTTGTAATGACCTTGGCTATGCTTTGAAGTGAGGTGGAAAGTTGGCAGGGACCTTAGTTTTCTTTTTAATAATTCACTATGAATTTTGAACGGTCACTATTATAGACTCAATAATTTTGCTTTATTACTCTTGCAATTGACTACAAAAGAGCGTATTGAAGAAATGTTAAATTCTAATTTAAACTGATTGAAATAGGTTTTTATCTTTTTATGTTTCTCATCACTGAATATCTCATTTTTAATTAGTTTGAAAGCATTCTAAGATAGTGAGCCAATGCAATTTAGCATAATGCATAACTTATTATTCATCAGATTTAGGTATTTAACCGAGGATGCTAATTAGGAAAGTAACTTGTTCTGTTGGATGATTTTGATAAAGCTACTTTCAAATGATTATCACATCCATTGATGTCATATTAAGTTGTGTTTCTGGAAACCAAATTTAGGCAGTGGTAATGAGTTAATATCTCTAAGTGGATACCTTTTATCTCTACAGTCAAGGATACTTGAAAGTGGAAAAACATACTGGCTTCAAGTCTTGGGAACTAGGACTTACCGGAAATGTGTGTGTTTTTTTTGTTTCCTGGTGGAATTGTCTTCTCGGAAAGATGGTGTTTCCTTTTCAATAGGAAAAAATTGATCCTATGCTGCTTTACTTTAATGCTTTGCTTTTGTCAAAATAGTGTTTTCTTAGGAAAATTAACCTATCATAATATAATGAAAAGAGAAATGCTGAAGACACAAAATGATGTCCATGTTAATATTGAGTAGGAAGCATCAAGGGACATGAGAAGAGGGAAGCGAAGAGAGGGAGAAGAGAAATTTATAGTGTAACAACAATTAGTAAAAAGGATTAGCATATACATGTAGTCAATAAGTCAATAAATGGCTGTTTATAGAAAGCCTACCAGGCACTAGGGGATATAGCAGTGAAGAAGGCAAAGACACAATTGGCTATACTGTAGTGAGGAGGGAAAGAGGAGGAAGACATACAAATACCTCAACAAAGCAATGGTGTGAAGGGCTATAAAGTACACTACTACGAAGAAGATTACATGTGATAACATGGCTGAGTAAAACTGTCAAGGAGGAAGGCACTGATCTGGCTGTAGGTATTTCAGAGCATTTTTCTCTCTGAGGAGGTAATATTTCATTTGAGAGTTGAGTGAAGACAAAGAGGAAGGTACTTTGAAGATCTGGGGTGCTCTGAGCAGAAAGAAGGGCAGATATAAAGATTCTGTAATTTAAAAAGAGAGCTTGATAGTTTCTTACAAAGAAAAGAAGGCCGGTTTGGCTGGAATGTCCATGAAGGAAGAGCATGGAGAGAGATTACATGAGTGTTCTCAGGGACCAAATCTAGATCTTATATCAAAATGTGAATATAAATTAACTACATTGAAAAGTGTATGATGGATGTGTGATACGATGAGGTTAGCTCTTAGGAGGGTGTACTATTGTGGAAGGGTACACTAGTGAAGGAAGGGGGTTCATTTAGCTGACTATTGCACCTGTCCAGTTGAAGGATGATGGTAGTTGGGATTATGAGTGTAGCAATAAAGTTGGAGAAAATCAGTTGAGATTGGAAGTTGATTTGAAGATGATTGAATTTACTGAGCAAGAATTATATCAAGGTATTTGGATTTAGGGACATGGGGGATTATGGTCACTTTTAGTGATATGGCAAAGTCTTGATGACATGAGGCAGTTTGCAAGTGACAGAGGTGTGGGTAGGTGCGTATGTGTGATTGATTTTACATTTTTTAATCTTAAATTAAGACGCTAGTTAGAATCCAAGTGGAGACATCAAGTAGGCACTGACAAGTTGACTTGGCTAGAGATGTGAGTTAGATCATCGTAGCCTATAGAGCATGCCTAAAGTCATGAATCTAGGTGAGGGGTTGGAAAACTATTATAGCCCATGAGCCAGATCTGGTCTGCCACCTATTTTTGTATGGCTCATGAGTTATAAGTACGTGTGGCATTTATAAGTCTAAAATGTAAAATACAGGGAAATTTTTCAGCAGGGAAAGTTCCATAAATTTGCCTCTTGGCAACACAAAGCCTGCAATATTTACTATCTGGCTCTTTGTCAAAAATGTTACTGACTCCTGATCTGGATGAAACCCTGTGAGGAGAGAGTGTTGACAGAAGAGAGAGAAGCATCACAGTGGAAATTAAAATTATGTCAACTGAAGTGTGTAGGGTAGAGAATTTAAGCCTGAGTATAACAGTAAGAGATTAAAATAACAGTAAATTCATTATCAGCGTGATCAATGAAACCTTTGGGGGCAAAGAGGAACTATCTTCGTCACACCTTTCACTCACTCATAGAAAGATCTTAGGCAGGAAATATAACTTGTTTGAAGATCTGAGATAAGGCTAATGTAGTTTGGACAAAGAAAGCCAATGGGAGGATGACATTACATCTGGCCAAAGATTTAGGGAAGAGCCAAATACTTCAGGCTTTTTAAAGTGATCTTTAGATAAAGAGGAGGTCATCAAGGCATTCCGAATTTGGAGGATCAAATCACATCTGATGGAAAAAATCTGGCTGTATGTGCATCTAGGATGTAAGGAAGCCAACATGGATGTGAAGTTAAAATTGTCCATTGCAAATAATAAAATGAAGGCCCCAGGTAGCCTTGGCAAGGGCAGATTTGGTATAAAATCCTTATTGGAATGGGCTTAAGCAGTAACGGGAATACGGATCTAGCTGTTGTGTTTAGTGGAATTTTATCAGTCTTTTTGTTGTGTATGATATATAGATGGTCAAAATAAGGAACTTCTACATTTTCGGTTTTTGTTTTATTTTAATTGAGATTTGAATTAAAAATAAGAAACTTTTATTTTGAAACTTGGAGACTGTGTTTAAAAAGTATAGAGTAGGGCTAGAAAAAAACCTAAAACTCTCCTGATGAGGAGAGTGCTAATCGTGACTCTAATAATAATAAAATACTTTTCTGATAATTTTTTGTGTGTTTCATTATTTATATATGTATGGGAAGTTGTACCCTAGCCACATGCCAATTCACCTGGTGAACTTGCTCTTCAACGTGGCACAAATATTTCCTTCTATCTTTAGCCTTCCGGGGTTTCTCACATGGACTATTGGCTCTTCCTACATGAACCTGCTGGTAGTACCCTGTAGGAGACATGCTACTCCATGACAACAGGCACCACGCTGTAGGGGAATTACCATACCTGTCAATCACTATCTCTAGAATGTGGCCTTTCATGAGCCCTGAGATTTCATACTGTTTCTCTGAGCTGTAACAATATTTATATTGAAAAAATAAACATGTTCTTCTATCTTTAATATTTTATATCTTATAATTTGAATATCCCATTTTCATTATACTACTTAGCTGCTAAGTTATGTTATAAAAACAAGTTTTAATTATCTGCAAACACCTTCAAATCTAATCCTTACCGGTGAAGACTGATGTCTGGTTAACATCTGTTAGGACATTTATTTCCATACAGTATTTATAGCGCCTTTTTGTTATTGATTGGTATGATAAATGTGTAACTCTTACACAAAGACAAAATTTTTAGATTTTTGTATTTAAAATACTGGTTATCAAAAGAAAAACCCAGATGTTATTTGTTTATGTTTCTGCTTGAGGTACTGAATCTATTTCAAGTCATATTTCTCAGTATTGATATACTTAATTTTGCTGAAATAATAACACACTAACTTTAGCTACTTTTTTTCTCAGTGTATCTCCTTGTCGCTCACCATTTCCGCCTCATTTCACTTCTCATCTTTATTTCTTTTTCTTTGGTCTTCTTTTACTTTAGGGATTCTTTCAATTTAGAAGTGTTCTTGTTTTCTGTTAATTACTATTCTTCTTGGATGTACACAGTTATCCTTTTCCATTTCATTTGTGAATTCATCTCAGAGGCATTTTGTATGTGCCTTTTACTCATAGCTTCTCAGAAGTCCCTTTCGAGGTTACCGATTTAACATGTCATGTACTATAAGGTTTGCATGGCATGGTGGCAGCTGACTTTGGTCTTTACAAGGATTGAAATGTTCACTCAACATGGATTGGTAGAATTTATTTTTTCCTTAAACATTTCATCGCCTTGTAAACAAACAAAAGCAAACCCAAGACTCAAAACTGACATTACTATTGGTGCCCCTGGAAATAGCTACCTTCTCACTAAAGTAGATTTTGTCATCCAACTTTATGTGTTGTTGAACACACATGGTGCTGTATGAGCACTCACTCACTAGTCTAGAAAACATTGCTGTGACCAGTTACCAGAAAAATAAATTCAGATTGCTCTTCACCTTCCACAGATGACCCTTCTGAAAGCCATTTGAATTCATTATAAATTATAGTTATATTAGTGTGACTTTAATTCACTTGTAATCTGAACTTTATGTGCAATGCATTTTTTCCCGTGTTTAATCATTTTTGAATGCTAAATCATTTGCAAACAAATGGCTTGTCCTTGAGAAAGAATTTAAGGCTGAAAGTACATTAAGTGCCATCTGGGTATCTGTGTCAATGGTTTTGTCACTACAAATGTGTGTGTGTGTGCATATCACCTACTTTATCACATTTATTTGATAAAATTGATATGCAATCTCTAAATCATTGTGTCTCCAACTTGTGTTATGCCACAAATACAAATTTTTGTCCTAAAGTTGATGGTACCCTTTGTAAAACTAGAAGTTCTCATTTGTGCAAAGGAAGGAAAAATAAAACAAGAAACAAATTCAATAAAAAAATTAAAGGTCAGATTTCTTTTATAGCTGCTGAATTCCTTTCTTTCCTTTCCATCATCCTCACATTCCCAAATCTCAACAAAGTTAAGAAATTAAAACACACATCATGAGATCATATGTTCACCTTGTTCAGGAACTGAAGGATTACATATACAAGACTATACCTTAATAAGTAGAGGGAGAAATATGAAGATATGAATAGAATATGAAAATTTATTATAATGCAGTTGTATTCTAAAGTGTTTCCTAGGCAGGCTAAGAGTATGTTGCCAGGAAATTTTAAGAGACCCACTCCATTATATAGAAGAGGATGTGTGTAGATCTCTTAATTCTGAAATGTTTAGAACTGAGTACAACAGGTCTTTGAATAACGACGTTTCATTCAATGTCATTTCATTATGATGTTGATGAGAAAAAACAAATTGATTCCAATTGGGGTTCACTGTCTGTGTAGAGCTTATGTATTCTCCCCATGTCTGCATTGATATTCTCTGGATGCTCCAGTTTCCTCTCACTTCCCAAGGCTGTGCATGTGAGGTTGATTGACGTGTCTATGTGGTCCCAGTCTGAGTAACTGTGGGTATGTGTGAGTGCACCTGCAATGCGACGGCACCCTGTCCAGGGCTGGTTCCCACATTGCGTCCTGAGCTGACAGGATAGGCTGCGGTCAACTGCAACCCTAAACTGAAATAAGTAGGTAAATAATGATTTTACTAGCTTTTATTAATCTTAAACGTATGAATAGCTGAAATTTATTTCAGCATTTAATATTAGAAGTGTTTTGATCTTTATTTACAAGTTTGTTGACGTTTTAGTTACCAAAAGCCATAGAAGCTGAACTCTTTTGATGTCAACCTATGGTAAAATGGGTTTCGCTGACTGTATTTTTGTACCAATTAACCATCCCCAATTTATTCCTCCGTATGCGTGTATCAAAACATCACGTGACCATAAATATATATACCTATGACCAGTTTTCAAGCACCTGTCAATGATGTTAAGTGAAGACTTATTGTAGTCCTTTTTTGGCATAACGAAAATGTGTGTGTTTTGTTCAAGATTGGAAAAGTTCTTTGTGTAAAGAACTAGACAGTAAATATTATAGGCTTTGCTGGCCATATGTAGTCTCTGTCTCTCCTTCATCTACTCATTCTTCTTCTCCCCTTCCTTCTCCTTCTTTAAACACTTCCAAAATGCCAAAACAATTTTTAGCTCTCAGCCATATGAAGCAAGCCATTGATTAAATTTGGCTTGTAGGCCCATAAGGTGTGAATTCCTTTACATCATCAGAATGCCGCATATATATGAAATGTTATCTATGAGAAATTAATGGGGCTCCCAGCAGAGAGAAATTAGCCTAAGTTAAGTTTGGGCTTTGGAATTCAGGGGAATGCCATGCACAAAAATGCTCTGCTTTTAAAACTAGTTACTAACAGTCCATTTCTGATATCAGAAATACATGAAAACTACCAATTGAACGGACATTATTCACTACTTTAGTGCTGCTACTCCTGTGTGGTGGAAAAAGAATCCAGAAAGTTTTCCTTTCCATTTGAACATTCATGCAATAAAAATTTCCAAATCTTTTTTTGAACAAATTTTTTATCTTATAGCTCTCTTGTGTACTTTATAAGTACGTTTTGCTGCTTATTCTCAGTAACTGTATTGAAACAATCTGTTTTCCTTTATCAATCAAAATAAAATAAGAAATTTAGCTTAATACTAATATTAAGCTGAAGTGCAAGATATATGAAAAAGAGAGAAAAGAAGCAGGATAAACTGACCTTTTGATAACTGCAGAGGACAGCAGATCAAAGACTGGACTTTAACGTCTGACATTTTCAGAATCTATCACAGTAAGTCCACTGGGTCCAGAAATAGGTTTTAATCCTAGATTGAAATGACAATGCTGTCATGACATTGAGTTTGATGGAAAAAGTGAAGTTAAAGTTTTTCTCAATATTTTTTTAAAATCAATGATTGATTTAACTATAAAATGGACTGATTCTGAAGAACTCATTCTGACGTTGGAGGTGAAAATGCTTTTACTCTAATCATTAAAATCAATTTCTCTAGATATCTGACTTTATTCTGCTTTATAACATAAAGAATGAAACTATATTTATTAATGAAGTGTAATCTAGCAAAGTGGCATAAGCATAATTATGAGTCACTTACTAAAGTTGTGTGTTTTTTTCCATTGCATGAAAACCCTGCCTTGTTTTAATTTTTATTGACTCTTTAAAAGCAATTTTAGGTTTGTAGAAAGAAGTGAATAAGCATTCACACGTCATCCTCAGCCTCTACCCCAATTTCCCCGATTTTTAACATCTTGCAATAGTGTGGTACATTTGTTATAGTTGATGAGTCAATATTGGTACATTACTATTGACTAAAGTATGTAGTTTGTATTAGAGTTTACTCCTTGTCTTATGAATTCTGTAGGTTTTGTCAAATGTGTAATGACAAATAATCCTCATTACAGTGTCATACAGAATAATGGATTCACTCTCCTAAAATTCTTCCTTGCTCCATCCGTTCATCGTTTCCTCTACTAATTTATGTAGAAGATAAATTAGTAGATTGAGTTGATGGTTATAGCAGTTTAAAGCACAGATAGAAAACTAGATTGACCTGCCTACCCAGACTGTGCTTCTCACTCTCACTGTGCCCTTTCTTAACCTTTGGAAATGCTTTTATTCATATATAAAATAGGCTATAACTTCATATAGTTGTATTACAAAAAGTTAATGCACAGAAAAAGACTTGTGCTAGGTATATGGTTTCTTCTCAGTTAAATGGAAGCCATTGCGTGTGTTTGTCAATAGAATTCGTCATACTTTATCTCACATATCTTTACGTCATTGTTGGCACATGACATGTTTAGACTGCACAAATCTCCTCCAAATCCCTAATAGTCACTGATCTCTTTACTGTCTCCATAGTTTTGCTTTCTCCAGAAGGTCATGTAGTTGAATCATACGGTATGTAGACTTTTCAGACTGGCTTCTTTCACTTGGCAATATGCATTTAAAGGTTCCTGTGTGTCTTCTGTAGCTTGACAGAATACTATTCCATTGCCTGGATATACCACAGTTTATTTTTCCATTCACTTCCTGAAGGACATTTCGATTTTAGTGATCATGAATAAGGCTCCTGTAACATTCATGGGAAGAAGGCTTTTGTGTGCATGTAAGTTTTCAAATCCTTTAAGTAAATACCGGGATTGTAATTGCTGGGTTGTGTGGTAGGAGTATGTTTAGTTTTATAAGAAACTGCCAAACTGACTGCCAAAGTAGCTGTACTATTCTGCATTCTCACAAGCAATGAATAAAAGTTCCTGTTTCTCCTCACATTTGCCAGCTTTTGGTATCATCAGACTTTTGGATATTGGTCATTTTAATAGTCATGTAATAATATCTCACGGTTGCTGTGACTTGCAGTTCCCTAATGATACATGACTAGTAACTTCAAAATCCCCATTTGACAGCTGTATTTAGACCTTTGGACTATTTTTTAAATGAGTTGTTTTCTTTCTTATTTTCGAGTTCTCTGTATACTTTAAATACCAGTAATTTATCTGATATGTTTTGAAAATGTTTTGAATATGTTTTGAAAAAATTTTCTCCCAACCTGTGGCTTTTGTTTTCATTCTAAGCACAGTTTTAATAACAAAAGCCTTTAATTTTAATGATGCTCAATTTCTCAATTTTTTCTTTGTCTAACCCAATAAATCAGAAAGCTTTTTATCATTTCACATGACTTAATATTCAGGCAAGGTCTATATAGGCCCCTTTCAAACAGTCATAAAGTTTAGAAGCTCTGACCTCACAAACAATAACAACGACAACATAGAAACAAAAATGACAGCTTTTGATGTTGTCTCAGTAATTCTCAATTCAAGAACAGATTACTGAGCTTTATAAGCAATACGTATAGATATCAATTTCACAGTAAAATACCTTATGATATTTATCAAATCACCTTAGTTTTGGTCACTTATTACTATTAGACTAAAATGTAATTTGTCAGACATGAGAAATCCTTTGGAGTATTTTTTAGAGAACCAAGTATTTGTTTTAGCCTTTTCAGTTCTTCTCTTGCTGTTTCTCCAGTATAGTCATTCCAATTGTCTCTATAGATGTATTAATACCAGGTACATAGTAAACACAATTATCTCCCACGTGTACCCCAACCCCCTTCCCTGTTCATGCAGTGAACATAAAGGAAGCAGGTCAAAAGGAAGCAGGTCATGTACCCTGTGATGTGCTGGGTTGTAAGGAAAGGTACACAATTAATGTACCATGTCTGAGTTTTCTTCTTCTCTGTATTTGTTCCATTTAATGCATGTATGTTTTTTATTCCTTAGGCCTCTCCAGTCCTAACACACTCAGGGATACTTGATACAGCTATAAGGCTGTGTCTTTATCAGGTACCTTTGGGTTACCCCCGGCCAGGGGTGGGAAATAGAGGAAGTGAATGTCTGTATCCTCATTAAGTATCACACAGAGCAGAAACATAAAGAAGCCTGTGCCATGAATGGGTCTCTTCTTTCTCCAAAAACCACCTACCCCTTCAACTCCCACTGCTTAAAGGAAAATCTTGTATTAGTCTCCCCATTTTCTCCTCAAACTTGCTTTAGCAAAGCAGTTCCTAAACCTCTGTTAATGTATGTCCCCACCCCTAACTCAACACACAGTCTCATGTCACATCACAGAAAAGAAGTACAAAACAAAACAAAACAAAGCCACAGTCTTATAAGAAAAATAGGTAAGTTTTACAAAAGTTGTGTACTGTATCTCTGCTTTGAATTTTGTCATTGGCCAAGGATAGTAAAACTCTTGGAAAACTATAAAACAGGAACTTACGTAATAGGTTTTACCCAAGATTTTTCAAACATTTTTGGAAGGATACTTATTAACATCTTGCAGAGGTAATGTTACATAAAAAACTTAGCATAAGACCAATCAGGTATTCTATGCAATAATGCAGATATATGAAAAAATAATATAATGAAATAAATGACTTTTCAAAAGGTATTGATCCTAGATCCACATTCTTTTTTTGGTTCAGGGGAGGCAATTAGAATGTGAAAAAAAGAAGCATAGAACAACTGTCTAATGAGAGGGACGAATGCTCCTGGGTGGAAAGTTATTAGAAGATAAATTAGTAGATTGACACTTTTGTGTAGTTTATATTTGGAGACATTCCTTTTTCCACTATTACCCTCTTAGCGCTCCGAATCTCCACTTGCATTTTCTACAGAAAGTGTGTTTCAGAACGGCTCAATCAAAACTAAGGTTCAACTCTTTTAGTTGAACAAACAGAACAGAAAGAAGTTTCACACAATTCTTCTGTGTAGTTTTTATTTGTAGACATTCTTTTTCCCAATATAGGCCTCTTAGCGCTCAGAATGTCCAATTGCAGTTTCTACAGAAAGAGTGTTTCAGAACGGCTCAATCAAAAGTAAGGTTCAACTCTGTTAGTTGAATGCACAGAACAGAAAGAAGTTTCATACAATGCTTCTGTGTAGTTTATATTTGAACATATTCTTTTTTCCACTATTACCCACTTAGCGCTACGAATGTCCAGTTGCATTTTCTACAGACAGAGTGTTTCAAAACTGCTCAATCAAAAGTATGGTTTAACTCTGTTAGCTGAATGCTCAGATCAGAAAGAAGTTTCACAGAATGCTTCTGTGTAGTTTATATTTGAATATATTCCTTTTTCCACTACTACGCTCTTAGCGCTCCAAATGTCCAGTTGCATTTTCTACAGAAAGAGTGTTCAGATCTGCTCAATCAAAAGTATGGTTTAACTCTGTTAGCTGAATGCACAGATCAGAAAGAAGTTTCACCGAATGATTCTGTGTAGTTTATATTTGAAGACATTCCTTTTTCCACTATTACCCTCTTAGCGCTCCGAATCTCCACTTGCATTTTCTACAAAAAGAGTGTTTCATAACTGCTCAATCAAAAATATGTTTTATCTCTGTTAACTGAATTTACAGATCAGAAATAAGTTTCACAGAATGCATCTGTGTAGTTTTTATTTGAAGATATTCTTTTTCAAAATGTAGGCCTCTTAGCGCTTAGCATGTCCAATTGCAGTTTCTACAGAAAGAGTGTTTCAGAACGGCTCAATCAAAAGTAAGGTTCAACTCTGTTAGTTGAATGCACAGAACAGAAAGAATTTTCACAGAATGCTACTGTGTAGTTTATATTTGAATATATTCCTTTTTCCACTATTACCCTCTTAGCGCTCCGAATGTCCACTTGCATTTTCTACAGAAAGAGTGTTCAGAACTGCGCAATCAAAAGTATGGTTTAACTCTGTTAGCTTAATGAACATATCAGAAATAAGTTTCACACAATGCTTCTGTGTAGTTTTTATTCGAAGATATTATTTTTCCCAATATAGGCCTCTTAGCGCTCAGAATGTCCAATTGCAGTTTCTACAGAAAGAGTGTTTCAGAAAGGCTCAATCAAAAGTAAGGTTCAACTCTGTTAGTTGAATGCACAGAACAGAAAGAAGTTTCATACAATGCTTCTGTGTAGTTTATATTTGAACATATTCTTTTTTCCACTATTACCCACTTAGCGCTACGAATGTCCAGTTGCATTTTCTACAGACAGAGTGTTTCAAAACTGCTCAATCAAAAGTATGGTTTAACTCTGTTAGCTGAATGCTCAGATCAGAAAGAAGTTTCACAGAATGATTCTGTGTAGTTTATATTTGAATATATTCCTTTTTCCACTACTACTCTCTTAGCGCTCCAAATGTCCAGTTGCATTTTCTACAGAAAGAGAGTTCAGATCTGCTCAATCAAAAGTATAGTTTAACTCTGTTAGCTGAATGCACAGATCAGAAAGAAGTTTCACCGAATGATTCTGTGTAGTTTATATTTGGAGACATTCCTTTTTCCACTATTACCCTCTTAGCGCTCCGAATCTCCACTTGCATTTTCTACAGAAAGAGTGTTTCAGAACGGCTCAATCAAAACTAAGGTTCAACTCTTTTAGTTGAACAAACAGAACAGAAAGAAGTTTCACACAATTCTTCTGTGTAGTTTTATTTGTAGACATTCTTTTTCCCAATATAGGCCTCTTAGCGCTCAGAATGTCCAATTGCAGTTTCTACAGAAAGAGTGTTTCAGAACGGCTCAATCAAAAGTAAGGTTCAACTCTGTTAGTTGAATGCACAGAACAGAAAGAAGTTTCATACAATGCTTCTGTGTAGTTTATATTTGAACATATTCTTTTTTCCACTATTACCCACTTAGCGCTACGAATGTCCAGTTGCATTTTCTACAGACAGAGTGTTTCAAAACTGCTCAATCAAAAGTATGGTTTAACTCTGTTAGCTGAATGCTCAGATCAGAAAAAAGTTTCACAGAATGCTTCTGTGTAGTTTATATTTGAATATATTCCTTTTTCCACTACTACGCTCTTAGCGCTCCAAATGTCCAGTTGCATTTTCTACAGAAAGAGTGTTCAGATCTGCTCAATCAAAAGTATGGTTTAACTCTGTTAGCTGAATGCACAGATCAGAAAGAAGTTTCACCGAATGATTCTGTGTAGTTTATATTTGAAGACATTACTTTTTCCACTATTACCCTCTTAGCGCTCCGAATCTCCACTTGCATTTTCTACAAAAAGAGTGTTTCATAACTGCTCAATCAAAAATATGTTTTATCTCTGTTAACTGAATTTACAGATCAGAAATAAGTTTCACAGAATGCATCTGTGTAGTTTTTATTTGAAGATATTCTTTTTCCCAATGTAGGCCTCTTAGCGCTTAGCATGTCCAACTGCAGTTTCTACAGAAAGAGTGTTTCAGAACGGCTCAATCAAAAGTAAGGTTCAACTCTGTTAGTTGAATGCACAGAACAGAAAGAATTTTCACAGAATGCTACTGTGTAGTTTATATTTGAATATATTCCTTTTTCCACTATTACCCTCTTAGCGCTCCGAATGTCCACATGCATTTTCTACAGAAAGAGTGTTCAGAACTGCGCAATCAAAAGTATGGTTTAACTCTGTTAGCTTAATGAACATATCAGAAATAAGTTTCACACAATGCTTCTGTGTAGTTTTTCTTTGAAGATATTATTTTTCCCAATATAGGCCTCTTAGCGCTCAGAATGTCCAATTGCAGTTTCTACAGAAAGAGTGTTTCAGAAAAGCTCAATCAAATGTAAGGTTCAACTCTGTTAGTTGAATGCACAGAACAGAAAGAAGTTTCATACAATGCTTCTGTGTAGTTTATATTTGAACATATTCTTTTTTCCACTATTACCCACTTAGCGCTACGAATGTCCAGTTGCATTTTCTACAGACAGAGTGTTTCAAAACTGCTCAATCAAAAGTATGGTTTAACTCTTTTAGCTGAATGCTCAGATCAGAAAGAAGTTTCACAGAATGCTTCTGTGTAGTTTATATTTGAATATATTCCTTTTTCCACTACTAACCTCTTAGCGCTTCAAATGTCCAGTTGCATTTTCTACAGAAAGAGTGTTCAGATCTGCTCAGTCAAAAGTATGGTTTAACTCTGTTAGCTGAATGCACAGATCAGAAAGATGTTTCACAGAATGATTCTGTGTAGTTTATATTTGGAGACATTCCTTTTTCCACTATTACCCTCTTAGCGCTCCGAATCTCCACTTGCATTTTCTACAGAAAGTGTGTTTCAGAACGGCTCAATCAAAACTAAGGTTCAACTCTTTTAGTTGAACAAACAGAACAGAAAGAAATTTCACACAATTCTTCTGTGTAGTTTTTATTTGTAGACATTCTTTTTCCCAATATAGGCCTCTTAGCGCTCAGAATGTCCAATTGCAGTTTCTACAGAAAGAGTGTTTCAGAAAGGCTCAATCAAAACTAAGGTTCAACTTTGTTAGTTGAATGCACAGAACAGAAAGAAGTTTCATACAATGCTTTTGTGTAGTTTATATTTGAACATATTCTTTTTCCACTATTACCCACTTAGCGCTAGGAATGTCCAGTTGCATTTTCTACAGACAGAGTGTTTCAAAACTGCTCAATCAAAAGTATGTTTTAACTCTGTTAGCTGAATGCTCAGATCAGAAAGAAGTTTCACAGAATGCTTCTGTGTAGTTTATATTTGAATATATTGCTTTTTCCACTACTACGCTCTTAGCGCTCCAAATGTCCAGTTGCATTTTCTACAGAAAGAGTGTTCAGATCTGCTCAATCAAAAGTATGGTTTAACTCTGTTAGCTGAATGCACAGATCAGAAAGAAGTTTCACCGAATGATTCTGTGTAGTTTATATTTGAAGACATTCCTTTTTCCACTATTACCCTCTTAGCGCTCCGAATCTCCACTTGCATTTTCTACAAAAAGTGTGTTTCATAACTGCTCAATCAAAAATATGTTTTATCTCTGTTAACTGAATTTACAGATCAGAAATAAGTTTCACAGAATGCATCTGTGTAGTTTTTATTTGAAGATATTCTTTTTCCCAATGTAGGCCTCTTAGCGCTTAGCATGTCCAATTGCAGTTTCTAAAGAAAGAGTGTTTCAGAACGGCTCAATCAAAAGTAAGGTTCAACTCTGTTAGTTGAATGCACAGAACAGAAAGAATTTTCACAGAATGCTACTGTGTAGTTTATATTTGAATATATTCCTTTTTCCACTATTACCCTCTTAGCGCTCCGAATGTCCACTTGCATTTTCTACAGAAAGAGTGTTCAGAACTGCGCAATCAAAAGTATGGTTTAACTCTGTTAGCTTAATGAACATATCAGAAATAAGTTTCACACAATGCTTCTGTGTAGTTTTTATTTGAAGATATTATTTTTCCCAATATAGGCCTCTTAGGGCTCAGAATGTCCAATTGCAGTTTCTACAGAAAGAGTGTTTCAGAAAGGCTCAATCAAAAGTAAGGTTCAACTCTGTTAGTTGAATGCACAGAACAGAAAGAAGTTTCATACACTGTTTCTGTGTAGTTTATATTTGAACATATTCTTTTTTCCACAATTACCCACTTAGCGCTACGAATGTCCAGTTGCATTTTCTACAGACAGAGTGTTTCAAAACTGCTCAATAAAAAGTATGTTTTAACTCTGTTAGCTGAATGCTCAGATCAGAAACAAGTTTCACAGAATGCTTCTGTGTAGTTTATATTTGAATATATTCCTTTTTCCACTACTACTCTCTTAGCGCTCCAAATGTCCAGTTGCATTTTCTACAGAAAGAGAGTTCAGATCTGCTCAATCAAAAGTATGGTTTAACTCTGTTAGCTGAATGCACAGATCAGAAAGAAGTTTCACAGAATGATTCTGTGTAGTTTATATTTGGAGACATTCCTTTTTCCACTATTACCCTCTTAGCGCTCCGAATCTCCACTTGCATTTTCTACAGAAAGAGTGTTTCAGAACGGCTCAATCAAAACTAAGGTTCAACTCTTTTAGTTGAACAAGCAGAACAGAAAGAAGTTTCACACAATTCTTCTGTGTAGTTTTTATTTGTAGACATTCTTTTTCCCAATATAGGCCTCTTAGCGCTCAGAATGTCCAATTGCAGTTTCTACAGAAAGAGTGTTTCAGAACGGCTCAATCAAAAGTAAGGTTCAACTCTGTTAGTTGAATGCACAGAACAGAAAGAAGTTTCATACAATGCTTCTGTGTAGTTTATATTTGAACATATTCTTTTTTCCACTATTACCCACTTAGCGCTACGAATGTCCAGTTGCATTTTCTACAGACAGAGTGTTTCAAAACTGCTCAATCAAAAGTATGGTTTAAATCTGTTAGCTGAATGCTCAGATCAGAAAGAAGTTTCACAGAATGCTTCTGTGTAGTTTATATTTGAATATATTCCTTTTTCCGCTACTACGCTCTTAGCGCTCCAAATGTCCAGTTGCATTTTCTACAGAAAGAGTGTTCAGATCTGCTCAATCAAAAGTATGGTTTAACTCTGATAGCTGAATGCACAGATCAGAAAGAAGTTTCACCGAATGATTCTGGGTAGTTTATATTTGAAGACATTCCTTTTTCCACTATTACCCTCTTAGCGCTCCGAATCTCCACTTGCATTTTCTACAAAAAGAGTGTTTCATAACTGCTCAATCAAAAATATGTTTTATCTCTGTTAACTGAATTTACAGATCAGAAATAAGTTTCACAGAATGCATCTGTGTAGTTTTTATTTGAAGATATTCTTTTTCCCAATGTAGGCCTCTTAGCGCTTAGCATGTCCAACTGCAGTTTCTACAGAAAGAGTGTTTCAGAACGGCTCAATCAAAAGTAAGGTTCAACTCTGTTAGTTGAATGCACAGAACAGAAAGAATTTTCACAGAATGCTACTGTGTAGTTTATATTTGAATATATTCCTTTTTCCACTATTACCCTCTTAGCGCTCCGAATGTCCACATGCATTTTCTACAGAAAGAGTGTTCAGAACTGCGCAAACAAAAGTATGGTTTAACTCTGTTAGCTTAATGAACATATCAGAAATAAGTTTCACACAATGCTTCTGTGTAGTTTTTATTTGAAGATATTATTTTTCCCAATATAGGCCTCTTAGCGCTCAGAATGTCCAATTGCAGTTTCTACAGAAAGAGTGTTTCAGAAAAGCTCAATCAAATGTAAGGTTCAACTCTGTTAGTTGAATGCACAGAACAGAAAGAAGTTTCATACAATGCTTCTGTGTAGTTTATATTTGAACATATTCTTTTTTCCACTATTACCCACTTAGCGCTACGAATGTCCAGTTGCATTTTCTACAGACAGAGTGTTTCAAAACTGCTCAATCAAAAGTATGGTTTAACTCTGTTAGCTGAATGCTCAGATCAGAAAGAAGTTTCACAGAATGATTCTGTGTAGTTTATATTTGAATATATTCCTTTTTCCACTACTACTCTCTTAGCGCTCCAAATGTCCAGTTGCATTTTCTACAGAAAGAGAGTTCAGATCTGCTCAATCAAAAGTATGGTTTAACTCTGTTAGCTGAATGCACAGATCAGAAAGAAGTTTCACCGAATGATTCTGTGTAGTTTATATTTGGAGACATTCCTTTTTCCACTAATACCCTCTTAGCGCTCCGAATCTCCACTTGCATTTTCTACAGAAAGAGTGTTTCAGAACGGCTCAATCAAAACTAAGGTTCAACTCTTTTAGTTGAACAAACAGAACAGAAAGAAGTTTCACACAATTCTTCTGTGTAGTTTTTATTTGTAGACATTCTTTTTCCCAATATAGGCCTCTTAGCGCTCAGAATGTCCAATTGCAGTTTCTACAGAAAGAGTGTTTCAGAACGGCTCAATCAAAAGTAAGGTTCAACTCTGTTAGTTGAATGCACAGAACAGAAAGAAGTTTCATACAATGCTTCTGTGTAGTTTATATTTGAACATATTCTTTTTTCCACTATTACCCACTTAGCGCTACGAATGTCCAGTTGCATTTTCTACAGACAGAGTGTTTCAAAACTGCTCAATCAAAAGTATGGTTTAACTCTGTTAGCTGAATGCTCAGATCAGAAAAAAGTTTCACAGAATGCTTCTGTGTAGTTTATATTTGAATATATTCCTTTTTCCACTACTACGCTCTTAGCGCTCCAAATGTCCAGTTGCATTTTCTACAGAAAGAGTGTTCAGATCTGCTCAATCAAAAGTATGGTTTAACTCTGTTAGCTGAATGCACAGATCAGAAAGAAGTTTCACCGAATGATTCTGTGTAGTTTATATTTGAAGACATTCCTTTTTCCATTATTACCCTCTTAGCGCTCCGAATCTACACTTGCATTTTCTACAAAAAGAGTGTTTCATAACTGCTCAATCAAAAATATGTTTTATCTCTGTTAACTGAATTTACAGATCAGAAATAAGTTTCACAGAATGCATCTGTGTAGTTTTTATTTGAAGATATTCTTTTTCCCAATGTAGGCCTCTTAGCGCTTAGCATGTCCAATTGCAGTTTCTACAGAAAGAGTGTTTCAGAACGGCTCAATCAACAGTAAGGTTCAACTCTCTTAGTTGAATGCACAGAACAGAAAGAATTTTCACAGAATGCTACTGTGTAGTTTATATTTGAATATATTCCTTTTTCCACTATTACCCTCTTAGCGCTCCGAATGTCCACTTGCATTTTCTACAGAAAGTGTGTTCAGGACTGCGCAATCAAAAGTATGGTTTAACTCTGTTAGCTTAATGAACATATCAGAAATAAGTTTCACACAATGCTTCTGTGTAGTTTTTATTTGAAGATATTATTTTTCCCAATATAGGCCTCTTAGCGCTCAGAATGTCCAATTGCAGTTTCTACCGAAAGAGTGTTTCAGAAAGGCTCAATCAAAAGTAAGGTTCAACTCTGTTAGTTGAATTCACAGAACAGAAAGAAGTTTCATACACTGTTTCTGTGTAGTTTATATTTGAACATATTCTTTTTTCCACAATTACCCACTTAGCGCTACGGATGTCCAGTTGCATTTTCTACAGACAGAGTGTTTCAAAACTGCTCAATCAAAAGTATGGTTTAACTCTGTTAGCTGAATGCTCAGATCAGAAAGAAGTTTCACAGAATGCTTCTGTGTAGTTTATATTTGAATATATTCCTTTTTCCACTACTACTCTCTTAGCGCTCCAAATGTCCAGTTGCATTTTCTACAGAAAGAGAGTTCAGATCTGCTCAATCAAAAGTATGGTTTAACTCTGTTAGCTGAATGCACAGATCAGAAAGAAGTTTCACAGAATGATTCTGTGTAGTTTATATTTGGAGACATTCCTTTTTCCACTATTACCCTCTTAGCGCTCCGAATCTCCACTTGCATTTTCTACAGAAAGAGTGTTTCAGAACGGCTCAATCAAAACTAAGGTTCAACTCTTTTAGTTGAACAAGCAGAACAGAAAGAAGTTTCACACAATTCTTCTGTGTAGTTTTTATTTGAAGATATTCTTTTTCCCAATGTAGGCCTCTTAGCGCTTAGCATGTCCAATTGCAGTTTCTACAGAAAGAGTGTTTCAGAACGGCTCAATCAAAAGTAAGGTTCAACTCTGTTAGTTGAATGCACAGAACAGAAAGAATTTTCACAGAATGCTACTGTGTAGTTTATATTTGAATATATTCCTTTTTCCACTATTACCCTCTTAGCGCTCCGAATGTCCACTTGCATTTTCTACAGAAAGAGTGTTCAGAACTGCGCAATCAAAAGTATGGTTTAACTCTGTTAGCTTAATGAACATATCAGAAATAAGTTTCACACAATGCTTCTGTGTAGTTTTTATTTGAAGATATTATTTTTCCCAATATAGGCCTCTTAGCGCTCAGAATGTCCAATTGCAGTTTCTACAGAAAGAGTGTTTCAGAACGGCTCAATCAAAAGTAAGGTTCAACTCTGTTAGTTGAATGCACAGAACAGAAAGAAGTTTCATACAATGCTTCTGTGTAGTTTATATTTGAACATATTCTTTTTTCCACTATTACCCACTTAGCGCTACGAATGTCCAGTTGCATTTTCTACAGACAGAGTGTTTCAAAACTGCTCAATCAAAAGTATGGTTTAACTCTGTTAGCTGAATGCTCAGATCAGAAAGAAGTTTCACCGAATGATTCTGTGTAGTTTATATTTGAAGACATTCCTTTTTCCACTATTACCCTCTTAGCGCTCCGAATCTCCACTTGCATTTTCTACAAAAAGAGTGTTTCATAACTGCTCAATCTAAAATATGTTTTATCTCTGTTAACTGAATTTACAGATCAGAAATAAGTTTCACAGAATGCATCTGTGTAGTTTTTATTTGAAGATATTCTTTTTCCCAATGTAGGCCTCTTAGCGCTTAGCATGTCCAATTGCAGTTTCTACAGAAAGAGTGTTTCAGAACGGCTCAATCAAAAGTAAGGTTCAACTCTGTTAGTTGAATGCACAGAACAGAAAGAAGTTTCATACAATGCTTCTGTGTAGTTTATATTTGAACATATTCTTTTTTCCACTATTACCCACTTAGCGCTACGAATGTCCAGTTGCATTTTCTACAGACAGAGTGTTTCAAAACTGCTCAATCAAAAGTATGGTTTAACTCTGTTAGCTGAATGCTCAGATCAGAAAGAAGTTTCACAGAATGCTTCTGTGTAGTTTATATTTGAATATATTCCTTTTTCCACTACTACTCTCTTAGCGCTCCAAATGTCCAGTTGCATTTTCTACAGAAAGAGAGTTCAGATCTGCTCAATCAAAAGTATGGTTTAACTCTTTTAGCTGAATGCACAGATCAGAAAGAAGTTTCACAGAATGATTCTGTGTAGTTTATATTTGGAGACATTCCTTTTTCCACTATTACCCTCTTAGCGCTCCGAATCTCCACTTGCATTTTCTACAGAAAGAGTGTTTCAGAACGGCTCAATCAAAACTAAGGTTCAACTCTTTTAGTTGAACAAACAGAACAGAAAGAAGTTTCACACAATTCTTCTGTGTAGTTTTTATTTGTAGACATTCATTGTCCCAATATAGGCCTCTTAGCGCTCAGAATGTCCAATTGCAGTTTCTACAGAAAGAGTGTTTCAGAAAGGCTCAATCAAAAGTAAGGTTCAACTCTGTTAGTTGAATGCACAGAACAGAAAGAAGTTTCATACAATGCTTCTGTGTAGTTTATATTTGAATATATTCTTTTCTCCACTATTACCCACTTAGCGCTACGAATGTCCAGTTGCATTTTCTACAGACAGAGTGTTTCAAAACTGCTCAATCAAAAGTATGGTTTAACTCTGTTAGCTGAATGCTCAGATCAGAAAAAAGTTTCACAGAATGCTTCTGTGTAGTTTATATTTGAATATATTCCTTTTTCCACTACTATGCTCTTAGCGCTCCAAATGTCCAGTTGCATTTTCTACAGAAAGAGTGTTCAGATCTGCTCAATCAAAAGTATGGTTTAACTCTGTTAGCTGAATGCACAGATCAGAAAGAAGTTTCACCGAATGATTCTGTGTAGTTTATATTTGAAGACATTCCTTTTTCCACTATTACCCTCTTAGCGCTCCGAATCTCCACTTGCATTTTCTACAAAAAGAGTGTTTCATAACTGCTCAATCAAAAATATGTTTTATCTCTGTTAACTGAATTTACAGATCAGAAATAAGTTTCACAGAATGCATCTGTGTAGTTTTTATTTGAAGATATTCTTTTTCCCAATGTAGGCCTCTTAGCGCTTAGCATGTCCAATTGCAGTTTCTACAGAAAGAGTGTTTCAGAACGGCTCAATCAAAAGTAAGGTTCAACTCTGTTAGTTGAATGCACAGAACAGAAAGAATTTTCACAGAATGCTACTGTGTAGTTTATATTTGAATATATTCCTTTTTCCACTATTACCCTCTTAGCGCTCCGAATGTCCACTTGCATTTTCTACAGAAAGTGTGTTCAGAACTGCGCAATCAAAAGTATGGTTTAACTCTGTTAGCTTAATGAACATATCAGAAATAAGTTTCACACAATGCTTCTGTGTAGTTTTTATTTGAAGATATTATTTTTCCCAATATAGGCCTCTTAGCGCTCAGAATGTCCAATTGCAGTTTCTACAGAAAGAGTGTTTCAGAAAGGCTCAATCAAAAGTAAGGTTCAACTCTGTTAGTTGAATGCACAGAACAGAAAGAAGTTTCATACAATGCTTCTGTGTAGTTTATATTTGAACATATTCTTTTTTCCACTATTACCCACTTAGCGCTACGAATGTCCAGTTGCATTTTCTACAGACAGAGTGTTTCAAAACTGCTCAATCAAAAGTATGGTTTAACTCTGTTAGCTGAATGCTCAGATCAGAAAGAAGTTTCACAGAATGATTCTGTGTAGTTTATATTTGAATATATTCCTTTTTCCACTACTACTCTCTTAGCGCTCCAAATGTCCAGTTGCATTTTCTACAGAAAGAGAGTTCAGATCTGCTCAATCAAAAGTATGGTTTAACTCTGTTAGCTGAATGCACAGATCAGAAAGAAGTTTCACCGAATGATTCTGTGTAGTTTAAATTTGGAGACATTCCTTTTTCCACTATTACCCTCTTAGCGCTCCGAATCTCCACTTGCATTTTCTACAGAAAGAGTGTTTCAGAACGGCTCAATCAAAACTAAGGTTCAACTCTTTTAGTTGAACAAACAGAACAGAAAGAAGTTTCACACAATTCTTCTGTGTAGTTTTTATTTGTAGACATTCTTTTTCCCAATATAAGCCTCTTAGCGCTCAGAATGTCCAATTGCAGTTTCTACAGAAAGAGTGTTTCAGAACGGCTCAATCAAAAGTAAGGTTCAACTCTGTTAGTTGAATGCACAGAACAGAAAGAAGTTTCATACAATGTTTCTGTTTAGTTTATATTTGAACATATTCTTTTTTCCACTATTACCCACTTAGCGCTACGAATGTCCAGTTGCATTTTCTACAGACAGAGTGTTTCAAAACTGCTCAATCAAAAGTATGGTTTAACTCTGTTAGCTGAATGCTCAGATCAGAAAAAAGTTTCACAGAATGCTTCTGTGTAGTTTATATTTGAATATATTCCTTTTTCCACTACTACGCTCTTAGCGCTCCAAATGTCCAGTTGCATTTTCTACAGAAAGAGTGTTCAGATCTGCTCAATCAAAAGTATGGTTTAACTCTGTTAGCTGAATGCACAGATCAGAAAGAAGTTTCACCGAATGATTCTGTGTAGTTTATATTTGAAGACATTCCTTTTTCCATTATTACCCTCTTAGCGCTCCGAATCTACACTTGCATTTTCTACAAAAAGAGTGTTTCATAACTGCTCAATCAAAAATATGTTTTATCTCTGTTAACTGAATTTACAGATCAGAAATAAGTTTCACAGAATGCATCTGTGTAGTTTTTATTTGAAGATATTCTTTTTCCCAATGTAGGCCTCTTAGCGCTTAGCATGTCCAATTGCAGTTTCTACAGAAAGAGTGTTTCAGAACGGCTCAATCAAAAGTAAGGTTCAACTCTGTTAGTTGAATGCACAGAACAGAAAGAATTTTCACAGAATGCTACTGTGTAGTTTATATTTGAATATATTACTTTTTCCACTATTACCCTCTTAGCGCTCCGAATGTCCACTTGCATTTTCTACAGGAAGAGTGTTCAGAACTGCGCAATCAAAAGTATGGTTTAACTCTGTTAGCTTAATGAACATATCAGAAATAAGTTTCACACAATGCTTCTGTGTAGTTTTTATTTGTAGACATTCTTTTTCCCAATATAGGCCTCTTAGCGCTCAGAATGTCCAATTGCAGTTTCTACAGAAAGAGTGTTTCAGAAAGGCTCAATCAAAACTAAGGTTCAACTTTGTTAGTTGAATGCACAGAACAGAAAGAAGTTTCATACAATGCTTTTGTGTAGTTTATATTTGAACATATTCTTTTTCCACTATTACCCACTTAGCGCTACGAATGTCCAGTTGCATTTTCTACAGACAGAGTGTTTCAAAACTGCTCAATCAAAAGTATGTTTTAACTCTGTTAGCTGAATGCTCAGATCAGAAAGAAGTTTCACAGAATGCTTCTGTGTAGTTTATATTTGAATATATTCCTTTTTCCACTACTACGCTCTTAGCGCTCCAAATGTCCAGTTGCATTTTCTACAGAAAGAGTGTTCAGATCTGCTCAATCAAAAGTATGGTTTAACTCTGTTAGCTGAATGCACAGATCAGAAAGAAGTTTCACCGAATGATTCTGTGTAGTTTATATTTGAAGACATTCCTTTTTCCACTATTACCCTCTTAGCGCTCCGAATTTCCACTTGCATTTTCTACAAAAAGAGTGTTTCATAACTGCTCAATCAAAAATATGTTTTATCTCTGTTAACTGAATTTACAGATCAGAAATAAGTTTCACAGAATGCATCTGTGTAGTTTTTATTTGAAGATATTCTTTTTCCCAATGTAGGCCTCTTAGCGCTTAGCATGTCCAATTGCAGTTTGTAAAGAAAGAGTGTTTCAGAACGGCTCAATCAAAAGTAAGGTTCAACTCTCTTAGTTGAATGCACAGAACAGAAAGAATTTTCACAGAATGCTACTGTGTAGTTTATATTTGAATATATTCCTTTTTCCACTATTACCCTCTTAGCGCTCCGAATGTCCACTTGCATTTTCTACAGAAAGTGTGTTCAGGACTGCGCAATCAAAAGTATGGTTTAACTCTGTTAGCTTAATGAACATATCAGAAATAAGTTTCACACAATGCTTCTGTGTAGTTTTTATTTGAAGATATTATTTTTCCCAATATAGGCCTCTTAGCGCTCAGAATGTCCAATTGCAGTTTCTACCGAAAGAGTGTTTCAGAAAGGCTCAATCAAAAGTAAGGTTCAACTCTGTTAGTTGAATGCACAGAACAGAAAGAAGTTTCATACAATGCTTCTGTGTAGTTTATATTTGAACATATTCTTTTTTCCACTATTACCCACTTAGCGCTAGGAATGTCCAGTTGCATTTTCTACAGACAGAGTGTTTCAAAACTGCTCAATCAAAAGTGTGGTTTAACTCTGTTAGCTGAATGCTCAGATCAGAAAGAAGTTTCACAGAATGCTTCTGTGTAGTTTATATTTGAATATATTCCTTTTTCCACTACTACGCACTTAGCGCTCCAAATGTCCAGTTGCATTTTCTACAGAAAGAGAGTTCAGATCTGCTCAATCAAAAGTATGGTTTAACTCTGTTAGCTGAATGCACAGATCAGAAAGAAGTTTCACAGAATGATTCTGTGTAGTTTATATTTGGAGACATTCCTTTTTCCACTATTACCCTCTTAGCGCTCCGAATCTCCACTTGCATTTTCTACAGAAAGAGTGTTTCAGAACGGCTCAATCAAAACTAAGGTTCAACTCTTTTAGTTGAACAAGCAGAACAGAAAGAAGTTTCACACAATTCTTCTGTGTAGTTTTTATTTGTAGACATTCTTTTTCCCAATATAGGCCTCTTAGCGCTCAGAATGTCCAATTGCAGTTTCTACAGAAAGAGTGTTTCAGAACGGCTCAATCAAAAGTAAGGTTCAACTCTGTTAGTTGAATGCACAGAACAGAAAGAAGTTTCATACAATGCTTCTGTGTAGTTTATATTTGAACATATTCTTTTTTCCACTATTACCCACTTAGCGCTACGAATGTCCAGTTGCATTTTCTACAGACAGAGTGTTTCAAAACTGCTCAATCAAAAGTATGGTTTAACTCTGTTAGCTGAATGCTCAGATCAGAAAGAAGTTTCACCGAATGATTCTGTGTAGTTTATATTTGAAGACATTCCTTTTTCCACTATTACCCTCTTAGCGCTCCGAATCTCCACTTGCATTTTCTACAAAAAGAGTGTTTCATAACTGTTCAATCTAAAATATGTTTTATCTCTGTTAACTGAATTTACAGATCAGAAATTAGTTTCACAGAATGCATCTGTGTAGTTTTTATTTGAAGATATTCTTTTTCCCAATGTAGGCCTCTTAGCGCTTAGCATGTCCAATTGCAGTTTCAACAGAAAGAGTGTTTCAGAACGGCTCAATCAAAAGTAAGGTTCAACTCTGTTAGTTGAATGCACAGAACAGAAAGAAGTTTCATACAATGCTTCTGTGTAGTTTATATTTGAACATATTCTTTTTTCCACTATTACCCACTTAGCGCTACGAATGTCCAGTTGCATTTTCTACATACAGAGTGTTTCAAAACTGCTCAATCAAAAGTATGGTTTAACTCTGTTAGCTGAATGCTCAGATCAGAAAGAAGTTTCACAGAATGCTTCTGTGTAGTTTATATTTGAATATATTCCTTTTTCCACTACTACGCTCTTAGCGCTCCAAATGTCCAGTTGCATTTTCTACAGAAAGAGTGTTCAGATCTGCTCAATCAAAAGTATGGTTTAACTCTGTTAGCTGAATGCACAGATCAGAAAGAAGTTTCACCGAATGATTCTGTGTAGTTTATATTTGAAGACATTCCTTTTTCCATTATTACCCTCTTAGCGCTCCGAATCTACACTTGCATTTTCTACAAAAAGAGTGTTTCATAACTGCTCAATCAAAAATATGTTTTATCTCTGTTAACTGAATTTACAGATCAGAAATAAGTTTCACAGAATGCATCTGTGTAGTTTTTATTTGAAGATATTCTTTTTCCCAATGTAGGCCTCTTAGCGCTTAGCATGTCCAATTGCAGTTTCTACAGAAAGAGTGTTTCAGAACGGCTCAATCAAAAGTAAGGTTCAACTCTCTTAGTTGAATGCACAGAACAGAAAGAATTTTCACAGAATGCTACTGTGTAGTTTATATTTGAATATATTCCTTTTTCCACTATTACCCTCTTAGCGCTCCGAATGTCCACTTGCATTTTCTACAGAAAGTGTGTTCAGGACTGCGCAATCAAAAGTATGGTTTAACTCTGTTAGCTTAATGAACATATCAGAAATAAGTTTCACACAATGCTTCTGTGTAGTTTTTATTTGAAGATATTATTTTTCCCAATATAGGCCTCTTAGCGCTCAGAATGTCCAATTGCAGTTTCTACCGAAAGAGTGTTTCAGAAAGGCTCAATCAAAAGTAAGGTTCAACTCTGTTAGTTGAATTCACAGAACAGAAAGAAGTTTCATACACTGTTTCTGTGTAGTTTATATTTGAACATATTCTTTTTTCCACAATTACCCACTTAGCGCTACGGATGTCCAGTTGCATTTTCTACAGACAGAGTGTTTCAAAACTGCTCAATCAAAAGTATGGTTTAACTCTGTTAGCTGAATGCTCAGATCAGAAAGAAGTTTCACAGAATGCTTCTGTGTAGTTTATATTTGAATATATTCCTTTTTCCACTACTACTCTCTTAGCGCTCCAAATGTCCAGTTGCATTTTCTACAGAAAGAGAGTTCAGATCTGCTCAATCAAAAGTATGGTTTAACTCTGTTAGCTGAATGCACAGATCAGAAAGAAGTTTCACAGAATGATTCTGTGTAGTTTATATTTGGAGACATTCCTTTTTCCACTATTACCCTCTTAGCGCTCCGAATCTCCACTTGCATTTTCTACATAAAGAGTGTTTCAGAACGGCTCAATCAAAACTAAGGTTCAACTCTTTTAGTTGAACAAGCAGAACAGAAAGAAGTTTCACACAATTCTTCTGTGTAGTTTTTATTTGTAGACATTCTTTTTCCCAATATAGGCCTCTTAGCGCTCAGAATGTCCAATTGCAGTTTCTACAGAAAGAGTGTTTCAGAACGGCTCAATCAAAAGTAAGGTTCAACTCTGTTAGTTGAATGCACAGAACAGAAAGAAGTTTCATACAATGCTTCTGTGTAGTTTATATTTGAACATATTCTTTTTTCCACTATTACCCACTTAGCGCTACGAATGTCCAGTTGCATTTTCTACAGACAGAGTGTTTCAAAACTGCTCAATCAAAAGTGTGGTTTAACTCTGTTAGCTGAATGCTCAGATCAGAAAGAAGTTTCACCGAATGATTCTGTGTAGTTTATATTTGAAGACATTCCTTTTTCCACTATTACCCTCTTAGCGCTCCGAATCTCCACTTGCATTTTCTACAAAAAGAGTGTTTCATAACTGCTCAATCTAAAATATGTTTTATCTCTGTTAACTGAATTTACAGATCAGAAATAAGTTTCACAGAATGCATCTGTGTAGTTTTTATTTGAAGATATTCTTTTTCCCAATGTAGGCCTCTTAGCGCTTAGCATGTCCAATTGCAGTTTCTACAGAAAGAGTGTTTCAGAACGGCTCAATCAAAAGTAAGGTTCAACTCTGTTAGTTGAATGCACAGAACAGAAAGAAGTTTCATACAATGCTTCTGTGTAGTTTATATTTGAACATATTCTTTTTTCCACTATTACCCACTTAGCGCTACGAATGTCCAGTTGCATTTTCTACAGACAGAGTGTTTCAAAACTGCTCAATCAAAAGTATGGTTTAACTCTGTTAGCTGAATGCTCAGATCAGAAAGAAGTTTCACAGAATGCTTCTGTGTAGTTTATATTTGAATATATTCCTTTTTCCACTACTACTCTCTTAGCCCTCCAAATGTCCAGTTGCATTTTCTACAGAAAGAGAGTTCAGATCTGCTCAATCAAAAGTATGGTTTAACTCTTTTAGCTGAATGCACAGATCAGAAAGAAGTTTCACAGAATGATTCTGTGTAGTTTATATTTGGAGACATTCCTTTTTCCACTATTACCCTCTTAGCGCTCCGAATCTCCACTTGCATTTTCTACAGAAAGAGTGTTTCAGAACGGCTCAATCAAAACTAAGGTTCAACTCTTTTAGTTGAACAAACAGAACAGAAAGAAGTTTCACACAATTCTTCTGTGTAGTTTTTATTTGTAGACATTCTTTGTCCCAATATAGGCCTCTTAGCGCTCAGAATGTCCAATTGCAGTTTCTACAGAAAGAGTGTTTCAGAAAGGCTCAATCAAAAGTAAGGTTCAACTCTGTTAGTTGAATGCACAGAACAGAAAGAAGTTTCATACAATGCTTCTGTGTAGTTTATATTTGAATATATTCTTTTCTCCACTATTACCCACTTAGCGCTACGAATGTCCAGTTGCATTTTCTACAGACAGAGTGTTTCAAAACTGCTCAATCAAAAGTATGGTTTAACTCTGTTAGCTGAATGCTCAGATCAGAAAAAAGTTTCACAGAATGCTTCTGTGTAGTTTATATTTGAATATATTCCTTTTTCCACTACTATGCTCTTAGCGCTCCAAATGTCCAGTTGCATTTTCTACAGAAAGAGTGTTCAGATCTGCTCAATCAAAAGTATGGTTTAACTCTGTTAGCTGAATGCACAGATCAGAAAGAAGTTTCACCGAATGATTCTGTGTAGTTTATATTTGAAGACATTCCTTTTTCCACTATTACCCTCTTAGCGCTCCGAATCTCCACTTGCATTTTCTACAAAAAGAGTGTTTCATAACTGCTCAATCAAAAATATGTTTTATCTCTGTTAACTGAATTTACAGATCAGAAATAAGTTTCACAGAATGCATCTGTGTAGTTTTTATTTGAAGATATTCTTTTTCCCAATGTAGGCCTCTTAGCGCTTAGCATGTCCAATTGCAGTTTCTACAGAAAGAGTGTTTCAGAACGGCTCAATCAAAAGTAAGGTTCAACTCTGTTAGTTGAATGCACAGAACAGAAAGAATTTTCACAGAATGCTACTGTGTAGTTTATATTTGAATATATTCCTTTTTCCACTATTACCCTCTTAGCGCTCCGAATGTCCACTTGCATTTTCTACAGAAAGAGTGTTCAGAACTGCGCAATCAAAAGTATGGTTTAACTCTGTTAGCTTAATGAACATATCAGAAATAAGTTTCACACAATGCTTCTGTGTAGTTTTTATTTGAAGATATTATTTTTCCCAATATAGGCCTCTTAGCGCTCAGAATGTCCAATTGCAGTTTCTACAGAAAGAGTGTTTCAGAAAGGCTCAATCAAAAGTAAGGTTCAACTCTGTTAGTTGAATGCACAGAACAGAAAGAAGTTTCATACAATGCTTCTGTGTAGTTTATATTTGAACATATTCTTTTTTCCACTATTACCCACTTAGCGCTACGAATGTCCAGTTGCATTTTCTACAGACAGAGTGTTTCAAAACTGCTCAATCAAAAGTATGGTTTAACTCTGTTAGCTGAATGCTCAGATCAGAAAGAAGTTTCACAGAATGATTCTGTGTAGTTTATATTTGAATATATTCCTTTTTCCACTACTACTCTCTTAGCGCTCCAAATGTCCAGTTGCATTTTCTACAGAAAGAGAGTTCAGATCTGCTCAATCAAAAGTATGGTTTAACTCTGTTAGCTGAATGCACAGATCAGAAAGAAGTTTCACCGAATGATTCTGTGTAGTTTATATTTGGAGACATTCCTTTTTCCACTATTACCCTCTTAGCGCTCCGAATCTCCACTTGCATTTTCTACAGAAAGAGTGTTTCAGAACGGCTCAATCAAAACTAAGGTTCAACTCTTTTAGTTGAACAAACAGAACAGAAAGAAGTTTCACACAATTCTTCTGTGTAGTTTTTATTTGTAGACATTCTTTTTCCCAATATAAGCCTCTTAGCGCTCAGAATGTCCAATTGCAGTTTCTACAGAAAGAGTGTTTCAGAACGGCTCAATCAAAAGTAAGGTTCAACTCTGTTAGTTGAATGCACAGAACAGAAAGAAGTTTCATACAATGCTTCTGTGTAGTTTATATTTGAACATATTCTTTTTTCCACTATTACCCACTTAGCGCTACGAATGTCCAGTTGCATTTTCTACATACAGAGTGTTTCAAAACTGCTCAATCAAAAGTATGGTTTAACTCTGTTAGCTGAATGCTCAGATCAGAAAGAAGTTTCACAGAATGCTTCTGTGTAGTTTATATTTGAATATATTCCTTTTTCCACTACTACGCTCTTAGCGCTCCAAATGTCCAGTTGCATTTTCTACAGAAAGAGTGTTCAGATCTGCTCAATCAAAAGTATGGTTTAACTCTGTTAGCTGAATGCACAGATCAGAAAGAAGTTTCACCAAATGATTCTGTGTAGTTTATATTTGAAGACATTCCTTTTTCCACTATTACCATCTTAGCGCTCCGAATCTCCACTTGCATTTTCTACAAAAAGAGTGTTTCATAACTGCTCAATCAAAAATATATTTTATCTCTGTTAACTGAATTTACAGATCAGAAATAAGTTTCACAGAATGCATCTGTGTAGTTTTTATTTGAAGATATTCTTTTTCAAAATGTAGGCCTCTTAGCGCTTAGCATGTCCAATTGCAGTTTCTACAGAAAGAGTGTTTCAGAACGGCTCAATCAAAAGTAAGGTTCAACTCTGTTAGTTGAATGCACAGAACAGAAAGTATTTTCGCAGAATGCTACTGTGTAGTTTATATTTGAATATATTCCTTTTTCCACTATTACCTCTTAGCGCTCCGAATGTCCACTTGCATTTTCTACAGAAAGAATGTTCAGAACGGCTCAATCAAAACTAAGGTTCAACTCTTTTAGTTGAACAAACAGAACAGAAAGAAGTTTCACACAATTCTTCTGTGTAGTTTTTATTTGTAGACATTCTTTTTCCCAATATAGGCCTCTTAGCGCTCAGAATGTCCAATTGCAGTTTCTACAGAAAGAGTGTTTCAGAACGGCTCAATCAAAAGTAAGGTTCAACTCTGTTAGTTGAATGCACAGAACAGAAAGAAGTTTCATACAATGCTTCTGTTTAGTTTATATTTGAACATATTCTTTTTTCCACTATTACCCACTTAGCGCTACGAATGTCCAGTTGCATTTTCTACAGACAGAGTGTTTCAAAACTGCTCAATCAAAAGTATGGTTTAACTCTGTTAGCTGAATGCTCAGATCAGAAAAAAGTTTCACAGAATGCTTCTGTGTAGTTTATATTTGAATATATTCCTTTTTCCACTACTACGCTCTTAGCGCTCCAAATGTCCAGTTGCATTTTCTACAGAAAGAGTGTTCAGATCTGCTCAATCAAAAGTATGGTTTAACTCTGTTAGCTGAATGCACAGATCAGAAAGAAGTTTCACCGAATGATTCTGTGTAGTTTATATTTGAAGACATTCCTTTTTCCACTATTACCCTCTTAGCGCTCCGAATCTCCACTTGCATTTTCTACAAAAAGAGTGTTTCATAACTGCTCAATCAAAAATATGTTTTATCTCTGTTAACTGAATTTACAGATCAGAAATAAGTTTCACAGAATGCATCTGTGTAGTTTTTATTTGAAGATATTCTTTTTCCCAATGTAGGCCTCTTAGCGCTTAGCATGTCCAATTGCAGTTTCTACAGAAAGAGTGTTTCAGAACGGCTCAATCAAAAGTAAGGTTCAACTCTGTTAGTTGAATGCACAGAACAGAAAGAATTTTCACAGAATGCTACTGTGTAGTTTATATTTGAATATATTACTTTTTCCACTATTACCCTCTTAGCGCTCCGAATGTCCACTTGCATTTTCTACAGGAAGAGTGTTCAGAACTGCGCAATCAAAAGTATGGTTTAACTCTGTTAGCTTAATGAACATATCAGAAATAAGTTTCACACAATGCTTCTGTGTAGTTTTTATTTGTAGACATTCTTTTTCCCAATATAGGCCTCTTAGCGCTCAGAATGTCCAATTGCAGTTTCTACAGAAAGAGTGTTTCAGAAAGGCTCAATCAAAACTAAGGTTCAACTTTGTTAGTTGAATGCACAGAACAGAAAGAAGTTTCATACAATGCTTTTGTGTAGTTTATATTTGAACATATTCTTTTTCCACTATTACCCACTTAGCGCTACGAATGTCCAGTTGCATTTTCTACAGACAGAGTGTTTCAAAACTGCTCAATCAAAAGTATGTTTTAACTCTGTTAGCTGAATGCTCAGATCAGAAAGAAGTTTCACAGAATGCTTCTGTGTAGTTTATATTTGAATATATTCCTTTTTCCACTACTACGCTCTTAGCGCTCCAAATGTCCAGTTGCATTTTCTACAGAAAGAGTGTTCAGATCTGCTCAATCAAAAGTATGGTTTAACTCTGTTAGCTGAATGCACAGATCAGAAAGAAGTTTCACCGAATGATTCTGTGTAGTTTATATTTGAAGACATTCCTTTTTCCACTATTACCCTCTTACCGCTCCGAATTTCCACTTGCATTTTCTACAAAAAGAGTGTTTCATAACTGCTCAATCAAAAATATGTTTTATCTCTGTTAACTGAATTTACAGATCAGAAATAAGTTTCACAGAATGCATCTGTGTAGTTTTTATTTGAAGATATTCTTTTTCCCAATGTAGGCCTCTTAGCGCTTAGCATGTCCAATTGCAGTTTGTAAAGAAAGAGTGTTTCAGAACGGCTCAATCAAAAGTAAGGTTCAACTCTCTTAGTTGAATGCACAGAACAGAAAGAATTTTCACAGAATGCTACTGTGTAGTTTATATTTGAATATATTCCTTTTTCCACTATTACCCTCTTAGCGCTCCGAATGTCCACTTGCATTTTCTACAGAAAGTGTGTTCAGGACTGCGCAATCAAAAGTATGGTTTAACTCTGTTAGCTTAATGAACATATCAGAAATAAGTTTCACACAATGCTTCTGTGTAGTTTTTATTTGAAGATATTATTTTTCCCAATATAGGCCTCTTAGCGCTCAGAATGTCCAATTGCAGTTTCTATCGAAAGAGTGTTTCAGAAAGGCTCAATCAAAAGTAAGGTTCAACTCTGTTAGTTGAATTCACAGAACAGAAAGAAGTTTCATACACTGTTTCTGTGTAGTTTATATTTGAACATATTCTTTTTTCCACAATTACCCACTTAGCGCTACGGATGTCCAGGTGCATTTTCTACAGACAGAGTGTTTCAAAACTGCTCAATCAAAAGTATGGTTTAACTCTGTTAGCTGAATGCTCAGATCAGAAAGAAGTTTCACAGAATGCTTCTGTGTAGTTTATATTTGAATATATTCCTTTTTCCACTACTACTCTCTTAGCGCTCCAAATGTCCAGTTGCATTTTCTACAGAAAGAGAGTTCAGATCTGCTCAATCAAAAGTATGGTTTAACTCTGTTAGCTGAATGCACAGATCAGAAAGAAGTTTCACAGAATGATTCTGTGTAGTTTATATTTGGAGACATTCCTTTTTCCACTATTACCCTCTTAGCGCTCCGAATCTCCACTTGCATTTTCTACAGAAAGAGTGTTTCAGAACGGCTCAATCAAAACTAAGGTTCAACTCTTTTAGTTGAACAAGCAGAACAGAAAGAAGTTTCACACAATTCTTCTGTGTAGTTTTTATTTGTAGACATTCTTTTTCCCAATATAGGCCTCTTAGCGCTCAGAATGTCCAATTGCAGTTTCTACAGAAAGAGTGTTTCAGAACGGCTCAATCAAAAGTAAGGTTCAACTCTGTTAGTTGAATGCACAGAACAGAAAGAAGTTTCATACAATGCTTCTGTGTAGTTTATATTTGAACATATTCTTTTTTCCACTATTACCCACTTAGCGCTACGAATGTCCAGTTGCATTTTCTACAGACAGAGTGTTTCAAAACTGCTCAATCAAAAGTATGGTTTAACTCTGTTAGCTGAATGCTCAGATCAGAAAGAAGTTTCACCGAATGATTCTGTGTAGTTTATATTTGAAGACATTCCTTTTTCCACTATTACCCTCTTAGCGCTCCGAATCTCCACTTGCATTTTCTACAAAAAGAGTGTTTCATAACTGCTCAATCTAAAATATGTTTTATCTCTGTTAACTGAATTTACAGATCAGAAATTAGTTTCACAGAATGCATCTGTGTAGTTTTTATTTGAAGATATTCTTTTTCCCAATGTAGGCCTCTTAGCGCTTAGCATGTCCAATTGCAGTTTCAACAGAAAGAGTGTTTCAGAACGGCTCAATCAAAAGTAAGGTTCAACTCTGTTAGTTGAATGCACAGAACAGAAAGAAGTTTCATACAATGCTTCTGTGTAGTTTATATTTGAACATATTCTTTTTTCCACTATTACCCACTTAGCGCTACGAATGTCCAGTTGCATTTTCTACATACAGAGTGTTTCAAAACTGCTCAATCAAAAGTATGGTTTAACTCTGTTAGCTGAATGCTCAGATCAGAAAGAAGTTTCACAGAATGCTTCTGTGTAGTTTATATTTGAATATATTCCTTTTTCCACTACTACGCTCTTAGCGCTCCAAATGTCCAGTTGCATTTTCTACAGAAAGAGTGTTCAGATCTGCTCAATCAAAAGTATGGTTTAACTCTGTTAGCTGAATGCACAGATCAGAAAGAAGTTTCACCAAATGATTCTGTGTAGTTTATATTTGAAGACATTCCTTTTTCCACTATTACCATCTTAGCGCTCCGAATCTCCACTTGCATTTTCTACAAAAAGAGTGTTTCATAACTGCTCAATCAAAAATATATTTTATCTCTGTTAACTGAATTTACAGATCAGAAATAAGTTTCACAGAATGCATCTGTGTAGTTTTTATTTGAAGATATTCTTTTTCAAAATGTAGGCCTCTTAGCGCTTAGCATGTCCAATTGCAGTTTCTACAGAAAGAGTGTTTCAGAACGGCTCAATCAAAAGTAAGGTTCAACTCTGTTAGTTGAATGCACAGAACAGAAAGTATTTTCGCAGAATGCTACTGTGTAGTTTATATTTGAATATATTCCTTTTTCCACTATTACCTCTTAGCGCTCCGAATGTCCACTTGCATTTTCTACAGAAAGAATGTTCAGAACTGCGCAATCAAAAGTATGGTTTAACTCTGTTAGCTTAATGAACATATCAGAAATAAGTTTCACACAATGCTTCTGTGTAGTTTTTATTTGTAGACATTCTTTTTCCCAATATAGGCCTCTTAGCGCTCAGAATGTCCAATTGCAGTTTCTACAGAAAGAGTGTTTCAGAACGGCTCAATCAAAAGTAAGGTTCAACTCTGTTAGTTGAATGCACAGAACAGAAAGAAGTTTCATACAATGCTTCTGTGTAGTTTATATTTGAACATATTCTTTTTTCCACTATTACCCACTTAGCGCTACGAATGTCCAGTTGCATTTTCTACAGACAGAGTGTTTCAAAACTGCTCAATCAAAAGTATGGTTTAAATCTGTTAGCTGAATGCTCAGATCAGAAAGAAGTTTCACAGAATGCTTCTGTGTAGTTTATATTTGAATATATTCCTTTTTCCACTACTACGCTCTTAGCGCTCCAAATGTCCAGTTGCATTTTCTACAGAAAGAGTGTTCAGATCTGCTCAATCAAAAGTATGGTTTAACTCTGTTAGCTGAATGCACAGATCAGAAAGAAGTTTCACCGAATGATTCTGTGTAGTTTATATTTGAAGACATTCCTTTTTCCACTATTACCCTCTTAGCGCTCCGAATCTCCACTTGCATTTTCTACAAAAAGAGTGTTTCATAACTGCTCAATCAAAAATATGTTTTATCTCTGTTAACTGAATTTACAGATCAGAAATAAGTTTCACAGAATGCATCTGTGTAGTTTTTATTTGAAGATATTCTTTTTCCCAATGTAGGCCTCTTAGCGCTTAGCATGTCCAATTGCAGTTTCTAAAGAAAGAGTGTTTCAGAACGGCTCAATCAAAAGTAAGGTTCAACTCTGTTAGTTGAATGCACAGAACAGAAAGAATTTTCACAGAATGCTACTGTGTAGTTTATATTTGAATATATTCCTTTTTCCACTATTACCCTCTTAGCGCTCCGAATGTCCACTTGCATTTTCTACAGAAAGAGTGTTCAGGACTGCGCAATCAAAAGTATGGTTTAACTCTGTTAGCTTAATGAACATATCAGAAATAAGTTTCACACAATGCTTCTGTGTAGTTTTTATTTGAAGATATTATTTTTCCCAATATAGGCCTCTTAGCGCTCAGAATGTCCAATTGCAGTTTCTACAGAAAGAGTGTTTCAGAAAGGCTCAATCAAAAGTAAGGTTCAACTCTGTTAGTTGAATTCACAGAACAGAAAGAAGTTTCATACACTGTTTCTGTGTAGTTTATATTTGAACATATTCTTTTTTCCACAATTACCCACTTAGCGCTACGAATGTCCAGTTGCATTTTCTACAGACAGAGTGTTTCAAAACTGCTCAATCAAAAGTATGGTTTAAATCTGTTAGCTGAATGCTCAGATCAGAAAGAAGTTTCACAGAATGCTTCTGTGTAGTTTATATTTGAATATGTTCCTTTTTCCACTACTACTCTCTTAGCGCTCCAAATGTCCAGTTGCATTTTCTACAGAAAGAGAGTTCAGATCTGCTCAATCAAAAGTATGGTTTAACTCTGTTAGCTGAATGCACAGATCAGAAAGAAGTTTCACAGAATGATTCTGTGTAGTTTATATTTGGAGACATTCCTTTTTCCACTATTACCCTCTTAGCGCTCCGAATCTCCACTTGCATTTTCTACAGAAAGAGTGTTTCAGAACGGCTCAATCAAAACTAAGGTTCAACTCTTTTAGTTGAACAAGCAGAACAGAAAGAAGTTTCACACAATTCTTCTGTGTAGTTTTTATTTGTAGACATTCTTTTTCCCAATATAGGCCTCTTAGCGCTCAGAATGTCCAATTGCAGTTTCTACAGAAAGAGTGTTTCAGAACGGCTCAATCAAAAGTAAGGTTCAACTCTGTTAGTTGAATGCACAGAACAGAAAGAAGTTTCATACAATGCTTCTGTGTAGTTTATATTTGAATATATTCTTTTTTCCACTATTACCCACTTAGCGCTACGAATGTCCAGTTGCATTTTCTACAGACAGAGTGTTTCAAAACTGCTCAATCAAAAGTATGATTTAACTCTGTTAGCTGAATGCTCAGATCAGAAAGAAGTTTCACCGAATGATTCTGTGTAGTTTATATTTGAAGACATTCCTTTTTCCACTATTACCCTCTTAGCGCTCCGAATCTCCAATTGCATTTTCTACAAAAAGAGTGTTTAATAACTGCTCAATCTAAAATATGTTTTATCTCTGTTAACTGAATTTACAGATCAGAAATAAGTTTCACAGAATGCATCTGTGTAGTTTTTATTTGAAGATATTCTTTTTCCCAATGTAGGCCTCTTAGCGCTTAGCATGTCCAATTGCAGTTTGTACAGAAAGAGTGTTTCAGAACGGCTCAATCAAAAGTAAGGTTCAACTCTGTTAGTTGAATGCACAGAACAGAAAGAAGTTTCATACAATGCTTCTGTGTAGTTTATATTTGAACATATTCTTTTTTCCACTATTACCCACTTAGCGCTACGAATGTCCAGTTGCATTTTCTACATACAGAGTGTTTCAAAACTGCTCAATCAAAAGTATGGTTTAACTCTGTTAGCTGAATGCTCAGATCAGAAAGAAGTTTCACAGAATGCTTCTGTGTAGTTTATATTTGAATATATTCCTTTTTCCACTACTACGCTCTTAGCGCTCCAAATGTCCAGTTGCATTTTCTACAGAAAGAGTGTTCAGATCTGCTCAATCAAAAGTATGGTTTAACTCTGTTAGCTGAATGCACAGATCAGAAAGAAGTTTCACCGAATGATTCTGTGTAGTTTATATTTGAAGACATTCCTTTTTCCACTATTACCCTCTTAGCGCTCCGAATCTCCACTTGCATTTTCTACAAAAAGAGTGTTTCATAACTGCTCAATCAAAAATATGTTTTATCTCTGTTAACTGAATTTACAGATCAGAAATAAGTTTCACAGAATGCATCTGTGTAGTTTTTATTTGAAGATATTCTTTTTCCCAATGTAGGCCTCTTAGCGCTTAGCATGTCCAATTGCAGTTTCTACAGAAAGAGTGTTTCAGAACGGCTCAATCAAAAGTAAGGTTCAACTCTGTTAGTTGAATGCACAGAACAGAAAGTATTTTCACAGAATGCTACTGTGTAGTTTATATTTGAATATATTCCTTTTTCCACTATTACCCTCTTAGCGCTCCGAATGTCCACTTGCATTTTCTACAGAAAGAGTGTTCAGAACTGCGCAATCAAAAGTATGGTTTAACTCTGTTAGCTTAATGAACATATCAGAAATAAGTTTCACACAATGCTTCTGTGTAATTTTTATTTGAAGATATTATTTTTCCCAATAGAGGAATCTTAGCGCTCAGAATGTCCAATTGCAGTTTCTACAGAAAGAGTGTTTCAGAAAGGCTCAATCAAAAGTAAGTTTCAACTCTGTTAGTTGAATGCACAGAACAGAAAGAAGTTTCATACAATGCTTCTGTGTAGTTTATATTTGAACATATTCTTTTTTCCACTATTACCCACTTAGCGCTACGAATGTCCAGTTGCATTTTCTACAGACAGAGTGTTTCAAAACTGCTCAATCAAAAGTATGGTTTAACTCTGTTAGCTGAATGCTCAGATCAGAAAGAAGTTTCACAGAATGCTTCTGTGTAGTTTATATTTGAATATATTCCTTTTTCCACTACTACTCTCTTAGCGCTCCAAATGTCCAGTTGCATTTTCTACAGAAAGAGAGTTCAGATCTGCTCAATCAAAAGTATGGTTTAACTCTGTTAGCTAAATGCACAGATCAGAAAGAAGTTTCACAGAATGATTCTGTGTAGTTTATATTTGGAGACATTCCTTTTTCCACTGTTACCCTCTTAGCGCTCCGAAACTCCACTTGCATTTTCTACAGAAAGAGTGTTTCAGAACGGCTCAATCAAAACTAAGGTTCAACTCTTTTAGTTGAACAAACAGAACAGAAAGAAGTTTCACACAATTCTTCTGTGTAGTTTTTATTTGTAGACATTCTTTTTCCCAATATAGGCCTCTTAGCGCTCAGAATGTCCAATTGCAGTTTCTACAGAAAGAGTGTTTCAGAACGGCTCAATCAAAAGTAAGGTTCAACTCTGTTAGTTGAATGCACAGAACAGAAAGAAGTTTCATACAATGCTTCTGTGTAGTTTATATTTGAACATATTCTTTTTTCCACTATTACCCATTTAGCGCTACGAATGTCCAGTTGCATTTTCTACAGACAGAGTGTTTCAAAACTGCTCAATCAAAAGTATGGTTTAACTCTGTTAGCTGAATGCTCAGATCAGAAAAAAGTTTCACAGAATGCTTCTGTGTAGTTTATATTTGAATATATTACTTTTTCCACTACTACGCTCTTAGCGCTCCAAATGTCCAGTTGCATTTTCTACAGAAAGAGTGTTCAGATCTGCTCAATCAAAAGTATGGTTTAACTCTGTTAGCTGAATGCACAGATCAGAAAGAAGTTTCACCGAATGATTCTGTGTAGTTTATATTTGAAGACATTCCTTTTTCCACTATTACCCTCTTAGCGCTCCGAATCTCCACTTGCATTTTCTACAAAAAGAGTGTTTCATAACTGCTCAATCAAAAATATGTTTTATCTCTGTTAACTGAATTTACAGATCAGAAATAAGTTTCACAGAATGCATCTGTGTAGTTTTTATTTGAAGATATTCTTTTTCCCAATGTAGGCCTCTTAGCGCTTAGCATGTCCAATTGCAGTTTCTACAGAAAGAGTGTTTCAGAACGGCTCAATCAAAAGTAAGTTTCAACTCTGTTAGTTGAATGCACAGAACAGAAAGAATTTTCACAGAATGCTACTGTGTAGTTTATATTTGAATATATTCCTTTTTCCACTATTACACTCTTAGCGCTCCGAATATCCACTTGCATTTTCTACAGAAAGAGTGTTCAGAACTGCGCATTCAAAAGTATGGTTTAACTCTGTTAGCTTAATGAACATATCAGAAATAAGTTTCACACAATTCTTCTGTGTAGTTTTTATTTGAAGATATTATTTTTCCCAATATAGGCCTCTTAGCGCTCAGAACGTCCAATTGCATTTTCTACAGAAAGAGTGTTTCAGAAAGGCTCAATCAAAAGTAAGGTTCAACTCTATTAGTTGAATGCACAGAACAGAAAGAAGTTTCATACAATGCTTCTGTGTAGTTTATATTTGAACATATTCTTTTTTCCACTATTACCCACTTAGCGCTACGAATGTCCAGTTGCATTTTCTACAGACAGAGTGTTTCAAAACTGCTCAATCAAAAGTATGGTTTAACTCTGTTAGCTGAATGCTCAGATCAGAAAGAAGTTTCACAGAATGATTCTGTGTAGTTTATATTTGAATATATTCCTTTTTCCACTACTACTCTCTTAGCGCTCCAAATGTCCAGTTGCATTTTCTACAGAAAGAGAGTTCAGATCTGCTCAATCAAAAGTATGGTTTAACTCTGTTAGCTGAATGCACAGATCAGAAAGAAGTTTCACCGAATGATTCTGTGTAGTTTATATTTGGAGACATTCCTTTTTCCACTGTTACCCTCTTAGCGCTCCGAATCTCCACTTGCATTTTCTACAGAAAGAGTGTTTCAGAACGGCTCAATCAAAACTAAGGTTCAACTCTTTTAGTTGAACAAACAGAACAGAAAGAAGTTTCACACAATTCTTCTGTGTAGTTTTTATTTGTAGACATTCTTTTTCCCAATATAGGCCTCTTAGCGCTCAGAATGTCCAATTGCAGTTTCTACAGAAAGAGTGTTTCAGAACGGCTCAATCAAAAGTAAGGTTCAACTCTGTTAGTTGAATGCACAGAACAGAAAGAAGTTTCATACAATGCTTCTGTGTAGTTTATATTTGAACATATTTTTTTTTCCACTATTACCCACTAAGCGCTACGAATGTCCAGTTACATTTTCTACAGACATAGTGTTTCAAAACTGCTCAATCAAAAGTATGGTTTAACTCTGTTAGCTGAATGCTCAGATCAGAAAAAAGTTTCACAGAATGCTTCTGTGTAGTTTATATTTGAATATATTCCTTTTTCCACTACTACGCTCTTAGCACTCCAAATGTCCAGTTGCATTTTCTACAGAAAGAGTGTTCAGATCTGCTCAATCAAAAGTATGGTTTAACTCTGTTAGCTGAATGCACAGATCAGAAAGAAGTTTCACCGAATGATTCTGTGTAGTTTATATTTGAAGACATTCCTTTTTCCACTATTACCCTCTTAGCGCTCCGAATCTCCACTTGCATTTTCCACAAAAAGAGTGTTTCATAACTGCTCAATCAAAAATATGTTTTATCTCTGTTAACTGAATTTACAGATCAGAAATAAGTTTCACAGAATGCATCTGTGTAGTTTTTATTTGAAGATATTCTTTTTCCCAATGTAGGCCTCTTAGCGCTTAGCATGTCCAATTGCAGTTTCTACAGAAAGAGTGTTTCAGAACGGCTCAATCAAAAGTAAGGTTCAACTCTGTTAGTTGAATGCACAGAACAGAAAGAATTTTCACAGAATGCTACTGTGTAGTTTATATTTCAATATATTCCTTTTTCCACTATTACACTCTTAGCGCTCCGAATCTCCATTGCATTTTCTACACAAAGAGTGTTTCAGAACGGCTCAATCAAAACTAAGGTTCAACTCTTTTAGTTGAACAAACAGAACAGAAAGATGTTTCACACAATTCTTCTGTGTAGTTTTTATTTGTAGACATTCTTTTTCCCAATATACGCCTCTTAGCGCTCAGAATGTCCATTTGCAGTTTCTACAGAAAGAGTGTTTCAGAACGGCTCAATCAAAAGTAAGATTCAACTCTGTTAGTTGAATGCACAGAACAGAAAGAAGTTTCATACAGTGCTTCTGTGTAGTTTATATTTGAACATATTCTTTTTTCCACTATTACCCACTTAGCGCTACGAATGTCCAGTTGCATTTTCTACAGACAGAGTGTTTCAAAACTGCTCAATCAAAAGTATGGTTTAACTCTGTTAGCTGAATGCTCAGATCAGAAAGAAGTTTCACAGAATGCTTCTGTGTAGTTTATATTTGAATATATTCCTTTTTCCACTACTACGCTCTTAGCGCTCCAAATGTCCAGTTGCATTTTCTACAGAAAGAGTGTTCTGATCTGCTCAATCAAAAGTATGGTTTAACTCTGTTAGCTGAATGCACAGATCAGAAAGAAGTTTCACCGAATGATTCTGTGTAGTTTATATTTGAAGACATTCCTTTTTCCACTATTACCCTCTTAGCGCTCGGAATCTCCACTTGCATTTTCTACAAAAAGAGTGTTTCATAACTGCTCAATCAAAAATATGTTTTATCTCTGTTAACTGAATTTACAGATCAGAAATAAGTTTCACAGAATGCATCTGTGTAGTTTTTATTTGAAGATATTCTTTTTCCCAATGTAGGCCTCTTAGCGCTTAGCATGTCCAATTGCAGTTTCTACAGAAAGAGTGTTTCAGAACGGCTCAATCAAAAGTAAGGTTCAACTCTGTTAGTTGAATGCACAGAACAGAAAGAATTTTCACAGAATGCTACTGTGTAGTTTACATTTGAATATATTCATTTTTCCACTATTACCCTCTTAGCGCTCCGAATGTCCACTTGAATTTTCTACAGAAAGAGTGTTCAGAACTGCGCAATCAAAAGTATGGTTTAACTCTGTTAGCTTAATGAACATATCAGAAATAAGTTTCACACAATGCTTCTGTGGAGTTTTTATTTGAAGATATTATTTTTCCCAATATAGGCCTCTTAGCGCTCAGAATGTCCAATTGCAGTTTCTACAGAAAGAGTGTTTCAGAAAGGCTCAATCAAAAGTAAGGTTCAACTCTGTTAGTTGAATGCACAGAACAGAAAGAAGTTTCATACAATGCTTCTGTGTAGTTTATATTTGAACATATTCTTTTTTCCACTATTACCCACTTAGCGCTACGAATGTCCAGTTGCATTTTCTATAGACAGAGTGTTTCAAAACTGCTCAATCAAAAGTATGGTTTAACTCTGTTAGCTGAATGCTCAGATCAGCAAGAAGTTTCACAGAATGATTCTGTGTAGTTTATATTTGAATATATTCCTTTTTCCACTACTACTCTCTTAGCGCTCCAAATGTCCAGTTGCATTTTCTACAGAAAGAGAGTTCAGATCTGCTCAATCAAAAGTATGGTTTAACTCTGTTAGCTGAATGCACAGATCAGAAAGAAGTTTCACCGAATGATTCTGTGTAGTTTATATTTGGAGACATTCCTTTTTCCACTGTTACCCTCTTAGCGCTCCGAATCTCAACTTGCATTTTCTACAGAAAGAGTGTTTCAGAACGGCTCAATCAAAACTAAGGTTCAACTCTTTTAGTTGAACAAACAGAACAGAAAGAAGTTTCACACAATTCTTCTGTGTAGTTTTTATTTGTAGACATTCTTTTTCCCAATATAGGCCTCTTAGCGCTCAGAATGTCCAATTGCAGTTTCTACAGAAAGAGGGTTTCAGAACGGCTCAATCAAAAGTAAGGTTCAACTCTGTTAGTTGAATGCACAGAACAGAAAGAAGTTTCATACAATGCTTCTGTGTAGTTTATATTTGAACATATTTTTTTTTCCACTATTACCCACTAAGCGCTACGAATGTCCAGTTACATTTTCTACAGACATAGTGTTTCAAAACTGCTCAATCAAAAGTATGGTTTAACTCTGTTAGCTGAATGCTCAGATCAGAAAAAAGTTTCACAGAATGCTTCTGTGTAGTTTATATTTGAATATATTCCTTTTTCCACTACTACGCTCTTAGCACTCCAAATGTCCAGTTGCATTTTCTACAGAAAGAGTGTTCAGATCTGCTCAATCAAAAGTATGGTTTAACTCTGTTAGCTGAATGCACAGATCAGAAAGAAGTTTCACCGAATGATTCTGTGTAGTTTATATTTGAAGACATTCCTTTTTCCACTATTACCCTCTTAGCGCTCCGAATCTCCACTTGCATTTTCCACAAAAAGAGTGTTTCATAACTGCTCAATCAAAAATATGTTTTATCTCTGTTAACTGAATTTACAGATCAGAAATAAGTTTCACAGAATGCATCTGTGTAGTTTTTATTTGAAGATATTCTTTTTCCCAATGTAGGCCTCTTAGCGCTTAGCATGTCCAATTGCAGTTTCTACAGAAAGAGTGTTTCAGAACGGCTCAATCAAAAGTAAGGTTCAACTCTGTTAGTTGAATGCACAGAACAGAAAGAATTTTCACAGAATGCTACTGTGTAGTTTATATTTCAATATATTCCTTTTTCCACTATTACACTCTTAGCGCTCCGAATCTCCATTGCATTTTCTACACAAAGAGTGTTTCAGAACGGCTCAATCAAAACTAAGGTTCAACTCTTTTAGTTGAACAAACAGAACAGAAAGATGTTTCACACAATTCTTCTGTGTAGTTTTTATTTGTAGACATTCTTTTTCCCAATATAGGCCTCTTAGCGCTCAGAATGTCCATTTGCAGTTTCTACAGAAAGAGTGTTTCAGAACGGCTCAATCAAAAGTAAGATTCAACTCTGTTAGTTGAATGCACAGAACAGAAAGAAGTTTCATACAATGCTTCTGTGTAGTTTATATTTGAACATATTCTTTTTTCCACTATTACCCACTTAGCGCTACGAATGTCCAGTTGCATTTTCTACAGACAGAGTGTTTCAAAACTGCTCAATCAAAAGTATGGTTTAACTCTGTTAGCTGAATGCTCAGATCAGAAAGAAGTTTCACAGAATGCTTCTGTGTAGTTTATATTTGAATATATTCCTTTTTCCACTACTACGCTCTTAGCGCTCCAAATGTCCAGTTGCATTTTCTACAGAAAGAGTGTTCTGATCTGCTCAATCAAAAGTATGGTTTAACTCTGTTAGCTGAATGCACAGATCAGAAAGAAGTTTCACCGAATGATTCTGTGTAGTTTATATTTGAAGACATTCCTTTTTCCACTATTACCCTCTTAGCGCTCGGAATCTCCACTTGCATTTTCTACAAAAAGAGTGTTTCATAACTGCTCAATCAAAAATATGTTTTATCTCTGTTAACTGAATTTACAGATCAGAAATAAGTTTCACAGAATGCATCTGTGTAGTTTTTATTTGAAGATATTCTTTTTCCCAATGTAGGCCTCTTAGCGCTTAGCATGTCCAATTGCAGTTTCTACAGAAAGAGTGTTTCAGAACGGCTCAATCAAAAGTAAGGTTCAACTCTGTTAGTTGAATGCACAGAACAGAAAGAATTTTCACAGAATGCTACTGTGTAGTTTACATTTGAATATATTCATTTTTCCACTATTACCCTCTTAGCGCTCCGAATGTCCACTTGAATTTTCTACAGAAAGAGTGTTCAGAACTGCGCAATCAAAAGTATGGTTTAACTCTGTTAGCTTAATGAACATATCAGAAATAAGTTTCACACAATGCTTCTGTGGAGTTTTTATTTGAAGATATTATTTTTCCCAATATAGGCCTCTTAGCGCTCAGAATGTCCAATTGCAGTTTCTACAGAAAGAGTGTTTCAGAAAGGCTCAATCAAAAGTAAGGTTCAACTCTGTTAGTTGAATGCACAGAACAGAAAGAAGTTTCATACAATGCTTCTGTGTAGTTTATATTTGAACATATTCTTTTTTCCACTATTACCCACTTAGCGCTACGAATGTCCAGTTGCATTTTCTATAGACAGAGTGTTTCAAAACTGCTCAATCAAAAGTATGGTTTAACTCTGTTAGCTGAATGCTCAGATCAGCAAGAAGTTTCACAGAATGATTCTGTGTAGTTTATATTTGAATATATTCCTTTTTCCACTACTACTCTCTTAGCGCTCCAAATGTCCAGTTGCATTTTCTACAGAAAGAGAGTTCAGATCTGCTCAATCAAAAGTATGGTTTAACTCTGTTAGCTGAATGCACAGATCAGAAAGAAGTTTCACCGAATGATTCTGTGTAGTTTATATTTGGAGACATTCCTTTTTCCACTGTTACCCTCTTAGCGCTCCGAATCTCCACTTGCATTTTCTACAGAAAGAGTGTTTCAGAACGGCTCAATCAAAACTAAGGTTCAACTCTTTTAGTTGAACAAACAGAACAGAAAGAAGTTTCACACAATTCTTCTGTGTAGTTTTTATTTGTAGACATTCTTTTTCCCAATATAGGCCTCTTAGCGCTCAGAATGTCCAATTGCAGTTTCTACAGAAAGAGTGTTTCAGAACGGCTCAATCAAAAGTAAGGTTCAACTCTGTTAGTTGAATGCACAGAACAGAAAGAAGTTTCATACAATGCTTCTGTGTAGTTTATATTTGAACATATTTTTTTTTCCACTATTACCCACTAAGCGCTACGAATGTCCAGTTACATTTTCTACAGACATAGTGTTTCAAAACTGCTCAATCAAAAGTATGGTTTAACTCTGTTAGCTGAATGCTCAGATCAGAAAAAAGTTTCACAGAATGCTTCTGTGTAGTTTATATTTGAATATATTCCTTTTTCCACTACTACGCTCTTAGCACTCCAAATGTCCAGTTGCATTTTCTACAGAAAGAGTGTTCAGATCTGCTCAATCAAAAGTATGGTTTAACTCTGTTAGCTGAATGCACAGATCAGAAAGAAGTTTCACCGAATGATTCTGTGTAGTTTATATTTGAAGACATTCCTTTTTCCACTATTACCCTCTTAGCGCTCCGAATCTCCACTTGCATTTTCCACAAAAAGAGTGTTTCATAACTGCTCAATCAAAAATATGTTTTATCTCTGTTAACTGAATTTACAGATCAGAAATAAGTTTCACAGAATGCATCTGTGTAGTTTTTATTTGAAGATATTCTTTTTCCCAATGTAGGCCTCTTAGCGCTTAGCATGTCCAATTGCAGTTTCTACAGAAAGAGTGTTTCAGAACGGCTCAATCAAAAGTAAGGTTCAACTCTGTTAGTTGAATGCACAGAACAGAAAGAATTTTCACAGAATGCTACTGTGTAGTTTATATTTCAATATATTCCTTTTTCCACTATTACACTCTTAGCGCTCCGAATCTCCATTGCATTTTCTACACAAAGAGTGTTTCAGAACGGCTCAATCAAAACTAAGGTTCAACTCTTTTAGTTGAACAAACAGAACAGAAAGATGTTTCACACAATTCTTCTGTGTAGTTTTTATTTGTAGACATTCTTTTTCCCAATATAGGCCTCTTAGCGCTCAGAATGTCCATTTGCAGTTTCTACAGAAAGAGTGTTTCAGAACGGCTCAATCAAAAGTAAGATTCAACTCTGTTAGTTGAATGCACAGAACAGAAAGAAGTTTCATACAATGCTTCTGTGTAGTTTATATTTGAACATATTCTTTTTTCCACTATTACCCACTTAGCGCTACGAATGTCCAGTTGCATTTTCTACAGACAGAGTGTTTCAAAACTGCTCAATCAAAAGTATGGTTTAACTCTGTTAGCTGAATGCTCAGATCAGAAAGAAGTTTCACAGAATGCTTCTGTGTAGTTTATATTTGAATATATTCCTTTTTCCACTACTACGCTCTTAGCGCTCCAAATGTCCAGTTGCATTTTCTACAGAAAGAGTGTTCTGATCTGCTCAATCAAAAGTATGGTTTAACTCTGTTAGCTGAATGCACAGATCAGAAAGAAGTTTCACCGAATGATTCTGTGTAGTTTATATTTGAAGACATTCCTTTTTCCACTATTACCCTCTTAGCGCTCGGAATCTCCACTTGCATTTTCTACAAAAAGAGTGTTTCATAACTGCTCAATAAAAAATATGTTTTATCTCTGTTAACTGAATTTACAGATCAGAAATAAGTTTCACAGAATGCATCTGTGTAGTTTTTATTTGAAGATATTCTTTTTCCCAATGTAGGCCTCTTAGCGCTTAGCATGTCCAATTGCAGTTTCTACAGAAAGAGTGTTTCAGAACGGCTCAATCAAAAGTAAGGTTCAAATCTGTTAGTTGAATGCACAGAACAGAAAGAATTTTCACAGAATGCTACTGTGTAGTTTATATTTGAATATATTCCTTTTTCCACTATTACCCTCTTAGCGCTCCGAATGTCCACTTGCATTTTCTACAGAAAGAGTGTTCAGAACTGCGCAATCAAAAGTATGGTTTAACTCTGTTAGCTTAATGAACATATCAGAAATAAGTTTCACACAATGCTTCTGTGTAGTTTTTATTTGAAGATATTATTTTTCCCAAGAGGCCTCTTAGCGCTCAGAATGTCCAATTGCAGTTTCTACAGAAAGAGTGTTTCAGAAAGTCTCAATCAAAAGTAAGGTTCAACTCTGTTAGTTGAATGCACAGAACAGAAAGAAGTTTCATACAATGCTTCTGTGTAGTTTATATTTGAACATATTCTTTTTTCCACTATTACCCACTTAGCGCTACGAATGTCCAGTTGCATTTTCTACAGACAGAGTGTTTCAAAACTGCTCAATCAAAAGTATGGTTTAACTCTGTTAGCTGAATGCTCAGATCAGAAAGAAGTTTCACAGAATGCTTCTGTGTAGTTTATATTTGAATATATTCCTTTTTCCACTACTACTCTCTTAGCGCTCCAAATGTCCAGTTGCATTTTCTACAGAAAGAGTGTTCAGATCTGCTCAATCAAAAGTATGGTTTAACTCTGTTAGCTGAATGCACAGATCAGAACGAAGTTTCACAGAATGATTCTGTGTAGTTTATATTTGGAGACATTCCTTTTTCCACTATTACCCTCTTAGCGCTCCGAATCTCCACTTGCATTTTCTACAGAAAGAGTGTTTCAGAACGGCTCAATCAAAACTAAGGTTCAACTCTTTTAGTTGAACAAACAGAACAGAAAGAAGTTTCACACAATTCTTCTGTGTAGTTTTTATTTTTAGACATTCTTTTTCCCAATATAGGCCTCTTAGCGCTCAGAATGTCCAATTGCAGTTTCTATAGAAAGAGTGTTTCAGAACGGCTCAATCAAAAGTAAGGTTCAACTCTGTTAGTTGAATGCACAGAACAGAAAGAAGTTTCATACAATGCTTTTGTGTAGTTTATATTTGAACATATACTTTTTTCCACTATTACCCACTTAGCGCTACGAATGTCCAGTTGCATTTTCAACAGACAGAGTGTTTCAAAACTGCTCAATCAAAAGTATGGTTTAACTCTGTTAGCTGTATGCTCAGATCAGAAAGAAGTTTCACAGAATGCTTCTCTGTAGTTTATATTTGAATATATTCCTTTTTCCACTACTACGCTCTTAGCGCTCCAAATGTCCAGTTGCATTTTCAACAGAATGAGTGTTCAGATCTGCTCAATCAAAAGTATGGTTTAACTCTGTTAGCTGAATGCACAGATCAGAAAGAAGTTTCACCGAATGATTCTGTGTAGTTTATATTTGAAGACATTCTTTTTTCCACTATTACCTACTTAGCGCTCCGAATCTCCACTTGCATTTTCTACAAAAAGAGTGTTTCATAACTGCTCAATCAAAAATATGTTTTATCTCTGTTAACTGAATTTACAGATCAGAAATAAGTTTCACAGAATGCATCTGTGTAGTTTTTATTTGAAGATATTCTTTTTCCCAATGTAGGCCTCTTAGCGCTTATCATGTCCAATTGCAGTTTCTACAGAAAGAGTGTTTCAGAACGGCTCAATCAAAAGTAAGGTTCAACTCTGTTAGTTGAATGCACAGAACAGGAAGAATTTTCACAGAATGCTACTGTGTAGTTTATATTTGAATATATTACTTTTTCCACTATTACCCTCTTAGCGCTCCGAATGTCCACTTGCATTTTCTACAGAAAGAGTGTTCAGAACTGCGCAATCAAAAGTATGGTTTAACTCTGTTAGCTTAATGAACATATCAGAAATAAATTTCACACAATGCTTCTGTGTAGTTTTTATTTGAAGATATTATTTTTCCCAATGGAGGCCTCTTAGCGCTCAGAATGTCCAATTGCAGTTTCTACAGAAAGAGTGTTTCAGAACGGCTCAATCAAAAGTAAGGTTCAACTCTGTTAGTTGAATGCACAGAACAGAAAGAAGTTTCATACAATGTTTCTGTGTAGTTTATATTTGAACATATTCTTTTTTCCACTATTACCCACTTAGCGCTACGAATGTCCAGTTGCATTTTCTACAGACAGAGTGTTTCAAAACTGCTCAATCAAAAGTATGGTTTAACTCTGTTAGCTGAATGCTCAGATCAGAAAGAAGTTTCACAGAATGCTTCTGTGTAGTTTATATTTGAATATATTCCTTTTTCCACTACTACTCTCTTAGCGCTCCAAATGTCCAGTTGCATTTTCTACAGAAAGTGTGTTCAGATCTGCTCAATCAAAAGTATAGTTTAACTCTGTTAGCTGAATGCACAGATCAGAAAGAAGTTTCACAGAATGATTCTGTGTAGTTTATATTTGGAGACATTCCTTTTTCCACTATTACCCTCTTAGCGCTCCGAATCTCCACTTGCATTTTCTACAGAAAGAGTGTTCAGATCTGCTCAATCAAAAGTATGGTTTAAATCTGTTAGCTGAATGCACAGATCAGAAAGAAGTTTCACAGAATGATTCTGTGTAGTTTATATTCGGAGACATTCCTTTTTTAATTAATACCCTCTTAGCGCTCGGAATCTCCACTTGCATTTTCTACAGAAAGAGTGTTTCAGAACGGCTCAATCAAAGCTAAGGTTCAACTCTTTTAGTTGAACAAACAGAACAGAAAGAAGTTTCACACAATTCTTCTGTGTAGTTTTTATTTGTAGACATTCTTTTTCCCAATATAGGCCTCTTAGCGCTCAGAATGTCCAATTGCAGTTTCTACAGAAAGAGTGTTTCAGAACGGCTCAATCAAAAGTAAGGTTCAACTCTGTTAGTTGAATGCACAGAACAGAAAGAAGTTTCATACAATGCTTCTGTGTAGTTTATATTTGAACATATTCTTTTTTCCACTATTACCCACTTAGTGCTACGAATGTCCAGTTGCATTTTCTACAGACAGAGTGTTTCAAAACTGCTCAATCAAAAGTATGGTTTAACTCTGTTAGCTGAATGCTCAGATCAGAAAGAAGTTTCACAGAATGCTTCTGTGTAGTTTATATTTGAATATATTCCTTTATCCACTACTACGCTCTTAGCGCTCCAAATGTCCAGTTGCTTTTGCAACAGAAAGGGTGTTCAGATCTGCTCAATCAAAAGTATGGTTTAACTCTGTTAGCTGAATGCACAGATCAGAAAGAAGTTTCACCGAATGATTCTGTGTAGTTTATATTTGAAGACATTCCTTTTTCCACTGTTACCCTCTTAGCGCTCCGAATCTCCACTTGCATTTTCTACAAAAAGAGTGTTTCATAACTGCTCAATCAAAAATATGTTTTATCTCTGTTAACTGAATTTACATATCAGAAATAAGTTTCACAGAATGCATCTGTGTAGTTTTTATTTGAAGATATTCTTTTTCCCAATGTAGGCCTCTTAGCGCTTAGCATGTCCAATTGCAGTTTCTACAGAAAGAGTGTTTCAGAACGGCTCAATCAAAAGTAAGGTTCAACTCTGTTAGTTGAATGCAAAGAACAGAAAGTATTTTCACAGAATGCTACTGTGTAGTTTATATTTGAATATATTCCTTCTTCCACTATTACCCTCTTAGCGCTCCGAATGTCCACTTGCATTTTCTACAGAAAGAGTGTTCAGAACTGCGCAATCAAAAGTATGGTTTAACTCTGTTAGCTTAATGAACATATCAGAAATAAGTTTCACACAATGCTTCTGTGTAATTTTTATTTGAAGATATTATTTTTCCCAATAGAGGCCTCTTAGCGCTCAGAATGTCCAATTGCTGTTTCTACAGAAAGAGTGTTTCAGAAAGGCTCAATCAAAAGTAAGGTTCAACTCTGTTAGTTGAATGCACAGAACAGAAAGTAGTTTCATACAATGCTTCTGTGTAGTTTATATTTGAACATATTCTTTTTTCCACTATTACCCACTTAGCGCTACGAATGTCCAGTTGCATTTTCTACAGACAGAGAGTTTCAAAACTGCTCAATCAAAAGTATGGTTTAACTCTGTTAGCTGAATGCTCAGATCAGAAAGAAGTTTCACAGAATGCTTCTGTGTAGTTTATATTTGAATATATTCCTTTTTCCACTTCTACTCTCTTAGCGCTCCAAATGTCCAGTTGCATTTTCTACAGAAAGAGTGTTCAGATCTGCTCAATCAAAAGTATGGTTTAACTCTGTTAGCTGAATGCACAGATCAGAAAGAAGTTTCACAGAATGATTCTGTGTAGTTTATATTTGGAGACATTCCTTTTTCCACTATTACCCTCTTAGAGCTCCGATTCTCCACTTGCATTTTCTACAGAAAGAGTGTTTCAGAACGGCTCAATCAAAACTAAGGTTCAACTCTTTTAGTTGAACAAACAGAACAGAAAGAAGTTTCACACAATTCTTCTGTGTAGTTTTTATTTGTAGACATTCTTTTTCCCAATATAGGCCTCTTAGCGCTCAGAATGTCCAATTGCAGTTTCTACAGAAAGAGTGTTTCAGAACGGCTCAATCAAAAGTAAGGTTCAACTCTGTTAGTTGAATGCACAGAACAGAAAGAAGTTTCATACAATGCTTCTGTGTAGTTTATATTTGAACATATTCTTTTTTCCACTATTACCCACTTAGCGCTACGAATGTCCACTTGCATTTTCTACAGACAGAGTGTTTCAAAACTGCTCAATCAAAAGTATGGTTTAACTCTCTTAGCTGAATGCTCAGATCAGAAAGAAGTTTCACAGAATGCTTCTGTGTAGTTTATATTTGAATATATTCCTTTTTCCACTGCTACGCTCTTAGCGCTCCAAATGTCCAGTTGCATTTTCTACAGAAAGAGTGTTCAGATCTGCTCAATCAAAAGTATGGTTTAACTCTGTTAGCTGAATGCACAGATCAGAAAGAAGTTTCACCGAATGATTCTGTGTAGTTTATATTTGAAGACATTCCTTTTTCCACTGTTACCCTCTTAGCGCTCCGAATCTCCACTTGCATTTTCTACAAAAAGAGTGTTTCATAACTGCTCAATCAAAAATATGTTTTATATCTGTTAACTGAATTTACAGATCAGAAATAAGTTTCACAGAATGCATCTGTGTAGTTTTTATTTGAAGATATTCTTTTTCCCAATGTAGGCCTCTTAGCGCTTAGCATGTCCAATTGCAGTTACTACAGAAACAGTGTTTCAGAACGGCTCAATCAAAAGTAAGGTTCAACTCTTTTAGTTGAATGCACAGAACAGAAAGAATTTTCACAGAATGCTACTGTGTAGTTTATATTTGAATATATTCCTTTTTCCACTATTACCCTCTTAGCGCTCCGTATGTCCACTTGCATTTTCTACAGAAAGAGTGTTCAGAACTGCGCAATCAAAAGTATGGTTTAACTCTGTTAGCTTAATGAACATATCAGAAATAAGTTTCACACAATGCTTCTGTGTAGTTTTTATTTGAAGATATTATTTTTCCCAATAGAGGCCTCTTATCGCTCAGAATGTCCAATTGCAGTTTCTACAGAAAGAGTGTTTCAGAAAGGCTCAATCAAAAGTAAGGTTCAACTCTGTTAGTTGAATGCACAGAACAGAAAGAAGTTTCATACAATGCTTCTGTGTAGTTTATATTTGAACATATTCCTTTTTCCACTATTACCCACTTAGCGCTACGAATGTCCACTTGCATTTTCTACAGACAGAGTGTTTCAAAACTGCTCAATCAAAAGTATGGTTTAACTCTGTTAGCTGAATGCTCAGATCAGAAAGAAGTTTCACAGAATGCTTCTGTGTAGTTTATATTTGAATATATTCCTTTTTCCACTACTACGCTCTTAGCGCTCCAAATGTCCAGTTGCATTTTCTACAGAAAGAGTGTTCAGATCTGCTCAATCAAAAGTATGGTTTAACTCTGTTAGCTGAATGCACAGATCAGAAAGAAGTTTCACCGAATGATTCTGTGTAGTTTATATTTGAAGACATTCCTTTTTCCACTGTTACCCTCTTAGCGCTCCGAATCTCCACTTGCATTTTCTACAAAAAGAGTGTTTCATAACTGCTCAATCAAAAATATGTTTTATATCTGTTAACTGAATTTACAGATCAGAAATAAGTTTCACAGAATGCATCTGTGTAGTTTTTATTTGAAGATATTCTTTTTCCCAATGTAGGCCTCTTAGCGCTTAGCATGTCCAATTGCAGTTACTACAGAAAGAGTGTTTCAGAACGGCTCAACCAAAAGTAAGGTTCAACTCTTTTAGTTGAATGCACAGAACAGAAAGAATTTTCACAGAATGCTACTGTGTAGTTTATATTTGAATATATTCCTTTTTCCACTATTACCCTCTTAGCGCTCCGAATGTCCACTTGCATTTTCTACAGAAAGAGTGTTCAGAACTGCGCAATCAAAAGTATGGTTTAACTCTGTTAGCTTAATGAACATATCAGAAATAAGTTTCACACAATGCTTCTGTGTAGTTTTTATTTGAAGATATTATTTTTCCTAATAGAGGCCTCTTATCGCTCAGAATGTCCAATTGCAGTTTCTACAGAAAGAGTGTTTCAGAAAGGCTCAATCAAAAGTAAGGTTCAACTCTGTTAGTTGAATGCACAGAACAGAAAGAAGTTTCATACAATGCTTCTGTGTAGTTTATATTTGAACATATTATTTTTTCCACGATTACCCACTTAACGCTACGAATGTCCAGTTGCATTTTCTACAGACAGAGTGTTTCAAAACTGCTCAATCAAAAGTATGGTTTAACTCTGTTAGCTGAATGCTCAGATCAGAAAGAAGTTTCACAGAATGCTTCTGTGTAGTTTATATTTGAATATATTCCTTTTTCCACTACTACTCTCTTAGCGCTCCAAATGTCCAGTTGCATTTTCTACAGAAAGAGTGTTCAGATCTGCTCAATCAAAAGTATGGTTTAACTCTGTTAGCTGAATGCACAGATCAGAAAGAATTTTCACAGAATGATTCTGTGTAGTTTATATTTGGAGACATTCCTTTTTCCACTATTACCCTCTTAGCGCTCCGAATCTCCACTTGCATTTTCTACAGAAAGACTGTTACAGAACGGCTCAATCAAAACTAAGGTTCAACTCTTTTAGTTGAACAAACAGAACAGAAAGAAGTTTCACACAATTCTTCTGTGTAGTTTTTATTTTTAGACATTCTTTTTCCCAATATAGGCCTCTTAGCGCTTAGCATGTCCAATTGCAGTTTCTACAGAAAGAGTGTTTCAGAACGGCTCAATCAAAAGTAAGGTTCAACTCTGTTAGTTGAATGCACAGAACAGAAAGAGGTTTCATACAATGCTTCTGTGTAGTTTATATATGAACATATTCTTTTTTCCACTATTACCCACTTAGCGCTACGAATGTCCAGTTGCATTTTCTACAGACAGAGTGTTTCAAAACTGCTCAATCAAAAGTATGGTTTAACTCTGTTAGCTGAATGCTCAGATCAGAAAGAAGTTTCACAGAATGCTTCTGTGTAGTTTATATTTGAATATATTCCTTTTTCCACTACTACGCTCTTAGCGCTCCAAATGTCCAGTTGCATTTTCAACAGAAAGAGTGTTCAGATCTGCTCAATCAAAAGTATGGTTTAACTCCGTTAGCTGAATGCACAGATCAGAAAGAAGTTTCACCGAATGATTCTGTGTAGTTTATATTTGAAGACATTCCTTTTTCCACTATTACCCTCTTAGCGCTCCGAATCTCCACTTGCATTTTCTACAAAAAGAGTGTTTCATAACTGCTCAATCAAAAATATGTTTTATCTCTGTTAACTGAATTTACAGATCAGAAATAAGTTTCACAGAATGCATCTGTGTAGTTTTTATTTGAAGATATTCTTTTTCCCAATGTAGGCCTCTTAGCGCTTAGCATGTCCAATTGCAGTTACTACAGAAAGAGTGTTTCAGAATGGCTCAATCAAAAGTAAGGTTCAACTCTTTTAGTTGAATGCACAGAACAGAAAGAATTTTCACAGAATGCTACTGTGTAGTTTATATTTGAATATATTCCTTTTTCCACTATTACCCTCTTAGCGCTCCGAATGTCCACTTGCATTTTCTACAGAAAGAGTGTTCAGAACTGCGCAATCAAAAGTATGGTTTAACTCTGTTAGCTTAATGAACATATCAGAAATAAGTTTCACACAATGCTTCTGTGTAGTTTTTATTTGAAGATATTATTTATCCCAATAGAGGCCTCTTATCGCTCAGAATGTCCAATTGCAGTTTCTACAGAAAGAGTGTTTCAGAAAGGCTCAATCAAAAGTAAGGTTCAACTCTGTTAGTTGAATGCACAGAACAGAAAGAAGTCTCATACAATGCTTCTGTGTAGTTTATATTTGAACATATTCTTTTTTCCACTATTACCCACTTAGCGCTACGAATGTCCAGTTGCATTTTCTACAGACAGAGTGTTTCAAAACTGCTCAATCAAAAGTATGGTTTAACTCTGTTAGCTGAATGCACAGATCAGAAAGAAGTTTCACCGAATGATTCTGTGTAGTTTATATTTGAAGACATTCCTTTTTCCACTGTTACCCTCTTAGCGCTCCGAATCTCCACTTGCATTTTCTACAAAAAGAGTGTTTCATAACTGCTCAATCAAAAATATGTTTTATCTCTGTTAACTGAATTTACAGATCAGAAATAAGTTTCACAGAATGCATCTGTGTAGTTTTTATTTGAAGATATTCTTTTTCCCAATGTAGGCCTCTTGGCGCTTACAATGTCCAATTGCAGTTTCTACAGAAAGAGTGTTTCAGAACGGCTCAATCAAAAGTAAGGTTCAACTCTGTTAGTTGAATGCAAAGAACAGAAAGTATTTTCACAGAATGCTACTGTGTAGTTTATATTTGAATATATTCCTTCTTCCACTATTACCTTCTTAGCGCTCCGAATGTCCACTTGCATTTTCTACAGAAAGAGTGTTCAGAACTGCGCAATCAAAAGTATGGTTTAACTCTGTTAGCTTAATGAACATATCAGAAATATGTTTCACACAATGCTTCTGTGTAATTTTTATTTGAAGATATTATTTTTCCCAATAGAGGCCTCTTAGCGCTCAGAATGTCCAATTGCAGTTTCTACAGAAAGAGTGTTTCAGAAAGGCTCAATCAAAAGTAAGGTTCAACTCTGTTAGTTGAATGCACAGAACAGAAAGTAGTTTCATACAATGCTTCTGTGTAGTTTATATTTGAACATATTCTTTTTTCCACTATTACCCACTTAGCGCTACGAATGTCCAGTTGCATTTTCTACAGACAGAGAGTTTCAAAACTGCTCAATCAAAAGTATGGTTTAACTCTGTTAGCTGAATGCTCAGATCAGAAAGAAGTTTCACAGAATGCTTCTGTGTAGTTTATATTTGAATATATTCCTTTTTCCACTTCTACTCTCTTAGCGCTCCAAATGTCCAGTTGCATTTTCTACAGAAAGAGTGTTCAGATCTGCTCAATCAAAAGTATGGTTTAACTCTGTTAGCTGAATGCACAGATCAGAAAGAAGTTTCACAGAATGATTCTGTGTAGTTTATATTTGGAGACATTCCTTTTTCCACTATTACCCTCTTAGAGCTCCGATTCTCCACTTGCATTTTCTACAGAAAGAGTGTTTCAGAACGGCTCAATCAAAACTAAGGTTCAACTCTTTTAGTTGAACAAACAGAACAGAAAGAAGTTTCACACAATTCTTCTGTGTAGTTTTTATTTGTAGACATTCTTTTTCCCAATATAGGCCTCTTAGCGCTCAGAATGTCCAATTGCAGTTTCTACAGAAAGAGTGTTTCAGAACGGCTCAATCAAAAGTAAGGTTCAACTCTGTTAGTTGAATGCACAGAACAGAAAGAAGTTTCATACAATGCTTCTGTGTAGTTTATATTTGAACATATTCTTTTTTCCACTATTACCCACTTAGCGCTACGAATGTCCACTTGCATTTTCTACAGACAGAGTGTTTCAAAACTGCTCAATCAAAAGTACGGTTTAACTCTCTTAGCTGAATGCTCAGATCAGAAAGAAGTTTCACAGAATGCTTCTGTGTAGTTTATATTTGAATATATTCCTTTTTCCACTACTACGCTCTTAGCGCTCCAAATGTCCAGTTGCATTTTCTACAGAAAGAGTGTTCAGATCTGCTCAATCAAAAGTATGGTTTAACTCTGTTAGCTGAATGCACAGATCAGAAAGAAGTTTCACCGAATGATTCTGTGTAGTTTATATTTGAAGACATTCCTTTTTCCACTGTTACCCTCTTAGCGCTCCGAATCTCCACTTGCATTTTCTACAAAAAGAGTGTTTCATAACTGCTCAATCAAAAATATGTTTTATATCTGTTAACTGAATTTACAGATCAGAAATAAGTTTCACAGAATGCATCTGTGTAGTTTTTATTTGAAGATATTCTTTTTCCCAATGTAGGCCTCTTAGCGCTTAGCATGTCCAATTGCAGTTACTACAGAAACAGTGTTTCAGAACGGCTCAATCAAAAGTAAGGTTCAACTCTTTTAGTTGAATGCACAGAACAGAAAGAATTTTCACAGAATGCTACTGTGTAGTTTATATTTGAATATATTCCTTTTTCCACTATTACCCTCTTAGCGCTCCGTATGTCCACTTGCATTTTCTACAGAAAGAGTGTTCAGAACTGCGCAATCAAAAGTATGGTTTAACTCTGTTAGCTTAATGAACATATCAGAAATAAGTTTCACACAATGCTTCTGTGTAGTTTTTATTTGAAGATATTATTTTTCCCAATAGAGGCCTCTTATCGCTCAGAATGTCCAATTGCAGTTTCTACAGAAAGAGTGTTTCAGAAAGGCTCAATCAAAAGTAAGGTTCAACTCTGTTAGTTGAATGCACAGAACAGAAAGAAGTTTCATACAATGCTTCTGTGTAGTTTATATTTGAACATATTCCTTTTTCCACTATTACCCACTTAGCGCTACGAATGTCCACTTGCATTTTCTACAGACAGAGTGTTTCAAAACTGCTCAATCAAAAGTATGGTTTAACTCTGTTAGCTGAATGCTCAGATCAGAAAGAAGTTTCACAGAATGCTTCTGTGTAGTTTATATTTGAATATATTCCTTTTTCCACTACTACGCTCTTAGCGCTCCAAATGTCCAGTTGCATTTTCTACAGAAAGAGTGTTCAGATCTGCTCAATCAAAAGTATGGTTTAACTCTGTTAGCTGAATGCACAGATCAGAAAGAAGTTTCACCGAATGATTCTGTGTAGTTTATATTTGAAGACATTCCTTTTTCCACTGTTACCCTCTTAGCGCTCCGAATCTCCACTTGCATTTTCTACAAAAAGAGTGTTTCATAACTGCTCAATCAAAAATATGTTTTATATCTGTTAACTGAATTTACAGATCAGAAATAAGTTTCACAGAATGCATCTGTGTAGTTTTTATTTGAAGATATTCTTTTTCCCAATGTAGGCCTCTTAGCGCTTAGCATGTCCAATTGCAGTTACTACAGAAAGAGTGTTTCAGAACGGCTCAATCAAAAGTAAGGTTCAACTCTTTTAGTTGAATGCACAGAACAGAAAGAATTTTCACAGAATGCTACTGTGTAGTTTATATTTGAATATATTCCTTTTTCCACTATTACCCTCTTAGCGCTCCGAATGTCCACTTGCATTTTCTACAGAAAGAGTGTTCAGAACTGCGCAATCAAAAGTATGGTTTAACTCTGTTAGCTTAATGAACATATCAGAAATAAGTTTCACACAATGCTTCTGTGTAGTTTTTATTTGAAGATATTATTTTTCCTAATAGAGGCCTCTTATCGCTCAGAATGTCCAATTGCAGTTTCTACAGAAAGAGTGTTTCAGAAAGGCTCAATCAAAAGTAAGGTTCAACTCTGTTAGTTGAATGCACAGAACAGAAAGAAGTTTCATACAATGCTTCTGTGTAGTTTATATTTGAACATATTCTTTTTTCCACTATTACCCACTTAGCGCTACGAATGTCCAGTTGCATTTTCTACAGACAGAGTGTTTCAAAACTGCTCAATCAAAAGTATGGTTTAACTCTGTTAGCTGAATGCTCAGATCAGAAAGAAGTTTCACAGAATGCTTCTGTGTAGTTTATATTTGAATATATTCCTTTTTCCACTACTACTCTCTTAGCGCTCCAAATGTCCAGTTGCATTTTCTACAGAAAGAGTGTTCAGATCTGCTCAATCAAAAGTATGGTTTAACTCTGTTAGCTGAATGCACAGATCAGAAAGAAGTTTCACAGAATGATTCTGTGTAGTTTATATTTGGAGACATTCCTTTTTCCACTATTACCCTCTTAGCGCTCCGAATCTCCACTTGCATTTTCTACAGAAAGACTGTTACAGAACGGCTCAATCAAAACTAAGGTTCAACTCTTTTAGTTGAACAAACAGAACAGAAAGAAGTTTCACACAATTCTTCTGTGTAGTTTTTATTTTTAGACATTCTTTTTCCCAATATAGGCCTCTTAGCGCTTAGCATGTCCAATTGCAGTTTCTACAGAAAGAGTGTTTCAGAACGGCTCAATCAAAAGTAAGGTTCAACTCTGTTAGTTGAATGCACAGAACAGAAAGAAGTTTCATACAATGCTTCTGTGTAGTTTATATATGAACATATTCTTTTTTCCACTATTACCCACTTAGCGCTAGGAATGTCCAGTTGCATTTTCTACAGACAGAGTGTTTCAAAACTGCTCAATCAAAAGTATGGTTTAACTCTGTTAGCTGAATGCTCAGATCAGAAAGAAGTTTCACAGAATGCTTCTGTGTAGTTTATATTTGAATATATTCCTTTTTCCACTACTACGCTCTTAGCGCTCCAAATGTCCAGTTGCATTTTCAACAGAAAGAGTGTTCAGATCTGCTCAATCAAAAGTATGGTTTAACTCCGTTAGCTGAATGCACAGATCAGAAAGAAGTTTCACCGAATGATTCTGTGTAGTTTATATTTGAAGACATTCCTTTTTCCACTATTACCCTCTTAGCGCTCCGAATCTCCACTTGCATTTTCTACAAAAAGAGTGTTTCATAACTGCTCAATCAAAAATATGTTTTATCTCTGTTAACTGAATTTACAGATCAGAAATAAGTTTCACAGAATGCATCTGTGTAGTTTTTATTTGAAGATATTCTTTTTCCCAATGTAGGCCTCTTAGCGCTTAGCATGTCCAATTGCAGTTACTACAGAAAGAGTGTTTCAGAATGGCTCAATCAAAAGTAAGGTTCAACTCTTTTAGTTGAATGCACAGAACAGAAAGAATTTTCACAGAATGCTACTGTGTAGTTTATATTTGAATATATTCCTTTTTCCACTATTACCCTCTTAGCGCTCCGAATGTCCACTTGCATTTTCTACAGAAAGAGTGTTCAGAACTGCGCAATCAAAAGTATGGTTTAACTCTGTTAGCTTAATGAACATATCAGAAATAAGTTTCAAACAATGCTTCTGTGTAGTTTTTATTTGAAGATATTATTTATCCCAATAGAGGCCTCTTATCGCTCAGAATGTCCAATTGCAGTTTCTACAGAAAGAGTGTTTCAGAAAGGCTCAATCAAAAGTAAGGTTCAACTCTGTTAGTTGAATGCACAGAACAGAAAGAAGTTTCATACAATGCTTCTGTGTAGTTTATATTTGAACATATTCTTTTTTCCACTATTACCCACTTAGCGCTACGAATGTCCAGTTGCATTTTCTACAGACAGAGTGTTTCAAAACTGCTCAATCAAAAGTATGGTTTAACTCTGTTAGCTGAATGCACAGATCAGAAAGAAGTTTCACAGAATGATTCTGTGTAGTTTATATTTGGAGACATTCCTTTTTCCTCAATCAAAAGTATTTTAACTCTGTTAGCTGAATGCACAGATCAGAAAGAAGTTTCACAGAATGATTCTGTGTAGTTTATATTTGGAGACATTCCTTTTTCCACTATTACCCTCTTAGCGCTCCGAATCTCCACTTGCATTTTCTACAGAAAGACTGTTACAGAACGGCTCAATCAAAACTAAGGTTCAACTCTTTTAGTTGAACAAACAGAACAGAAAGAAGTTTCACACAATTCTTCTGTGTAGTTTTTATTTGTAGACATTCTTTTTCCCAATATAGGCCTCTTAGCGCTTAGCATGTCCAATTGCAGTTTCTACAGAAAGAGTGTTTCAGAACGGCTCAATCAAAAGTAAGGTTCAACTCTGTTAGTTGAATGCACAGAACAGAAAGAAGTTTCATACAATGCTTCTTTGTAGTTTATATTTGAACATATTCTTTTTTCCACTATTACCCACTTAGCGCTACGAATGTCCAGTTGCATTTTCTACAGACAGAGTGTTTCAAAACTGCTCAATCAAAAGTATGGTTTAACTCTGTTAGCTGAATGCTCAGATCAGAAAGAAGTTTCACAGAATGCTTCTGTGTAGTTTATATTTGAATATATTCCTTTTTCCACTACTACGCTCTTAGCGCTCCAAATGTCCAGTTGCATTTTCAACAGAAAGAGTGTTCAGATCTGCTCAATCAAAAGTATGGTTTAAATCTGTTAGCTGAATGCACAGATCAGAAAGAAGTTTCACCGAATGATTTTGTGTAGTTTATATTTGAAGACATTCCTTTTTCCACTATTACCATCTTAGCGCTCCGAATCTCCACTTGCATTTTCTACAAAAAGAGTGTTTCATAACTGCTCAATCAAAAATATGTTTTATCACTGTTAACTGAATTTACAGATCAGAAATAAGTTTCACAGAATGCATCTGTGTAGTTTTTATTTGAAGATATTCTTTTTCCCAATGTAGGCCTCTTAGCGCTTAGCCGGTCCAATTGCAGTTTCTACAGAAAGAGTGTTTCAGAACGGCTCAATCAAAAGTAAGGTTCAACACTGTTAGTTGAATGCACAGAACAGAAAGAATTTTCACAGAATGCTACTGTGTAGTTTATATTTGAATATATTCCTTTTTCCAATATTACCCTCTTAGCGCTCTGAATGTCCACTTGCATTTTCTACAGAAGGAGTGTTCACAAATGCGCAATCAAAAGTATGGATTAACTCTGTTAGCTTAATGAACATATCAGAAATAAGTTTCACACAATGCTTCTGTGTAGTTTTTATTTGAAGATATTATTTTTCCCAATAGAGGCCTCTTAGCGCTCAGAATGTCCAATTGCAGTTTCTACAGAAAGAGTGTTTCAGAAAGGCTCAATCAAAAGTAAGGTTCAACTCTGTTAGTTGAATGCACAGAACAGAAAGAAGTTTCATACAATGCTTCTGTGTAGTTTATATTTGAACATATTTTTTTTCCACTATTACCCACTTAGCGCTACGAATGTCCAGTTGCATTTTCTACAGACAGAGTGTTTCAAAACTGCTCAATCAAAAGTATGGTTTAACTCTGTTAGCTGAATGCTCAGATCAGAAAGAAGTTTCACAGAATGCTTCTGTGAAGTTTATATTTGAATATATTCCTTTTTCCACTACTACTCTCTTAGCGCTCCAAATGTCCAGTTGCATTTTCTACAGAAAGAGTGTTCAGATCTGCTCAATCAAAAGTATGGTTTAACTCTGTTAGCTGAATGCACAGATCAGAAAGAATTTTCACAGAATGATTCTGTGTAGTTTATATTTGGAGACATTCCTTTTTCCACTATTACCCTCTTAGCGCTCCGAATCTCCACTTGCATTTTCTACAGAAAGAGTGTTTCAGAATGGCTCAATCAAAACTAAGGTTCAACTCTTTTAGTTGAACAAACAGAACAGAAAGAAGTTTCACACAATTCTTCTGTGTAGTTTTTATTTGTAGACATTCTTTTTCCCAATATAGGCCTCTTAGCGCTCAGAATGTCCAATTGCAGTTTCTACAGAAAGAGTGTTTCAGAACGGCTCAATCAAAAGTAAGGTTCAACTCTGTTAGTTGAATGCACAGAACAGAAAGAAGTTTCATACAATGCTTCTGTGTAGTTTATATTTGAACATATTCTTTTTTCCACTATTACCCACTTAGCGCTACAAATGTCCAGTTGCATTTTCTACAGACAGAGTGTTTCAAAACTGCTCAATCAAAAGTATGGTTTAACACTGTTAGCTGAATGCTCAGATCAGAAAGAAGTTTCACAGAATGCTTCTGTGTAGTTTATATTTGAATATATTCCTTTTTCCACTACTACGCTCTTAGCGCTCCAAATGTCCAGTTGCATTTTCAACAGAAAGAGTGTTCAGATCTGCTCAATCAAAAGTATGGTTTAAATCTGTTAGCTGAATGCACAGATCTGAAAGAAGTTTCACCGAATGATTCTGTGTAGTTTATATTTGAAGACATTCCTTTTTCCACTATTACCCTCTTAGCGCTCCGAATCTCCACTTGCATTTTCTACAAAAAGAGTGTTTCATAACTGCTCAATCAAAAATATGTTTTATCTCTGTTAACTGAATTTACAGATCAGAAATAACTTTCACAGAATGCATCTGTGTAGTTTTTATTTGAAGATATTCTTTTTCCCAATGTAGGCCTCTTAGCGCTTAGCCGGTCCAATTGCAGTTTCTACAGAAAGAGTGTTTCAGAACGGCTCAATCAAAAGTAAGGTTCAACTCTGTTAGTTGAATGCACAGAACAGAAAGTAGTTTCATACAATGCTTCTGTGTAGTTTATATTTGAACATATTATTTTTTCCACTATTACCCACTTAGCGCTACGAATGTCCAGTTGCATTTTCTACAGACAGAGTGTTTCAAAACTGCTCAATCAAAAGTATGGTTTAACTCTGTTAGCTGAATGTTCAGATCAGAGAGAAGTTTCACAGAATGCTTCTGTGTAGTTTATATTTGAATATATTACTTTTTCCACTACTACGCTCTTATCGCTCCAAATGTCCAGTTGCATTTTCAACAGAAAGAGTGTTCAGATCTGCTCAATCAAAAGTATGGTTTAATTCTGTTAGCTGAATGCACAGATCAGAAAGAAGTTTCACCGAATGATTCTGTGTAGTTTATATTTGAAGACATTCCTTTTTCCACTATTACCCTCTTAGCGCTCCGAATCTCCACTTGCATTTTCTACAAAAAGAGTGTTACAGAACGGCTCAATCAAAACTAAGGTTCAACTCTTTTAGTTGAACAAACAGAACAGAAAGAAGTTTCACACAATTCTTCTGTGTAGTTTTTATTTTTAGACATTCTTTTTCCCAATATAGGCCTCTTAGCGCTTAGCATGTCCAATTGCAGTTTCTACAGAAAGAGTGTTTCAGAACGGCTCAATCAAAAGTAAGGTTCAACTCTGTTAGTTGAATGCACAGAACAGAAAGAAGTTTCATACAATGCTTCTGTGTAGTTTATATATGAACATATTCTTTTTTCCACTATTACCCACTTAGCGCTACGAATGTCCAGTTGCATTTTCTACAGACAGAGTGTTTCAAAACTGCTCAATCAAAAGTATGGTTTAACTCTGTTAGCTGAATGCTCAGATCAGAAAGAAGTTTCACAGAATGCTTCTGTGTAGTTTATATTTGAATATATTCCTTTTTCCACTACTACGCTCTTAGCGCTCCAAATGTCCAGTTGCATTTTCAACAGAAAGAGTGTTCAGATCTGCTCAATCAAAAGTATGGTTTAACTCCGTTAGCTGAATGCACAGATCAGAAAGAAGTTTCACCGAATGATTCTGTGTAGTTTATATTTGAAGACATTCCTTTTTCCACTATTACCCTCTTAGCGCTCCGAATCTCCACTTGCATTTTCTACAAAAAGAGTGTTTCATAACTGCTCAATCAAAAATATGTTTTATCTCTGTTAACTGAATTTACAGATCAGAAATAAGTTTCACAGAATGCATCTGTGTAGTTTTTATTTGAAGATATTCTTTTTCCCAATGTAGGCCTCTTAGCGCTTAGCATGTCCAATTGCAGTTACTACAGAAAGAGTGTTTCAGAATGGCTCAATCAAAAGTAAGGTTCAACTCTTTTAGTTGAATGCACAGAACAGAAAGAATTTTCACAGAATGCTACTGTGTAGTTTATATTTGAATATATTCCTTTTTCCACTATTACCCTCTTAGCGCTCCGAATGTCCACTTGCATTTTCTACAGAAAGAGTGTTCAGAACTGCGCAATCAAAAGTATGGTTTAACTCTGTTAGCTTAATGAACATATCAGAAATAAGTTTCACACAATGCTTCTGTGTAGTTTTTATTTGAAGATATTATTTATCCCAATAGAGGCCTCTTATCGCTCAGAATGTCCAATTGCAGTTTCTACAGAAAGAGTGTTTCAGAAAGGCTCAATCAAAAGTAAGGTTCAACTCTGTTAGTTGAATGCACAGAACAGAAAGAAGTCTCATACAATGCTTCTGTGTAGTTTATATTTGAACATATTCTTTTTTCCACTATTACCCACTTAGCGCTACGAATGTCCAGTTGCATTTTCTACAGACAGAGTGTTTCAAAACTGCTCAATCAAAAGTATGGTTTAACTCTGTTAGCTGAATGCACAGATCAGAAAGAAGTTTCACCGAATGATTCTGTGTAGTTTATATTTGAAGACATTCCTTTTTCCACTGTTACCCTCTTAGCGCTCCGAATCTCCACTTGCATTTTCTACAAAAAGAGTGTTTCATAACTGCTCAATCAAAAATATGTTTTATCTCTGTTAACTGAATTTACAGATCAGAAATAAGTTTCACAGAATGCATCTGTGTAGTTTTTATTTGAAGATATTCTTTTTCCCAATGTAGGCCTCTTGGCGCTTACAATGTCCAATTGCAGTTTCTACAGAAAGAGTGTTTCAGAACGGCTCAATCAAAAGTAAGGTTCAACTCTGTTAGTTGAATGCAAAGAACAGAAAGTATTTTCACAGAATGCTACTGTGTAGTTTATATTTGAATATATTCCTTCTTCCACTATTACCTTCTTAGCGCTCCGAATGTCCACTTGCATTTTCTACAGAAAGAGTGTTCAGAACTGCGCAATCAAAAGTATGGTTTAACTCTGTTAGCTTAATGAACATATCAGAAATATGTTTCACACAATGCTTCTGTGTAATTTTTATTTGAAGATATTATTTTTCCCAATAGAGGCCTCTTAGCGCTCAGAATGTCCAATTGCAGTTTCTACAGAAAGAGTGTTTCAGAAAGGCTCAATCAAAAGTAAGGTTCAACTCTGTTAGTTGAATGCACAGAACAGAAAGTAGTTTCATACAATGCTTCTGTGTAGTTTATATTTGAACATATTCTTTTTTCCACTATTACCCACTTAGCGCTACGAATGTCCAGTTGCATTTTCTACAGACAGAGAGTTTCAAAACTGCTCAATCAAAAGTATGGTTTAACTCTGTTAGCTGAATGCTCAGATCAGAAAGAAGTTTCACAGAATGCTTCTGTGTAGTTTATATTTGAATATATTCCTTTTTCCACTTCTACTCTCTTAGCGCTCCAAATGTCCAGTTGCATTTTCTACAGAAAGAGTGTTCAGATCTGCTCAATCAAAAGTATGGTTTAACTCTGTTAGCTGAATGCACAGATCAGAAAGAAGTTTCACAGAATGATTCTGTGTAGTTTATATTTGGAGACATTCCTTTTTCCACTATTACCCTCTTAGAGCTCCGATTCTCCACTTGCATTTTCTACAGAAAGAGTGTTTCAGAACGGCTCAATCAAAACTAAGGTTCAACTCTTTTAGTTGAACAAACAGAACAGAAAGAAGTTTCACACAATTCTTCTGTGTAGTTTTTATTTGTAGACATTCTTTTTCCCAATATAGGCCTCTTAGCGCTCAGAATGTCCAATTGCAGTTTCTACAGAAAGAGTGTTTCAGAACGGCTCAATCAAAAGTAAGGTTCAACTCTGTTAGTTGAATGCACAGAACAGAAAGAAGTTTCATACAATGCTTCTGTGTAGTTTATATTTGAACATATTCTTTTTTCCACTATTACCCACTTAGCGCTACGAATGTCCACTTGCATTTTCTACAGACAGAGTGTTTCAAAACTGCTCAATCAAAAGTACGGTTTAACTCTCTTAGCTGAATGCTCAGATCAGAAAGAAGTTTCACAGAATGCTTCTGTGTAGTTTATATTTGAATATATTCCTTTTTCCACTACTACGCTCTTAGCGCTCCAAATGTCCAGTTGCATTTTCTACAGAAAGAGTGTTCAGATCTGCTCAATCAAAAGTATGGTTTAACTCTGTTAGCTGAATGCACAGATCAGAAAGAAGTTTCACCGAATGGTTCTGTGTAGTTTATATTTGAAGACATTCCTTTTTCCACTGTTACCCTCTTAGCGCTCCGAATCTCCACTTGCATTTTCTACAAAAAGAGTGTTTCATAACTGCTCAATCAAAAATATGTTTTATATCTGTTAACTGAATTTACAGATCAGAAATAAGTTTCACAGAATGCATCTGTGTAGTTTTTATTTGAAGATATTCTTTTTCCCAATGTAGGCCTCTTAGCGCTTAGCATGTCCAATTGCAGTTACTACAGAAACAGTGTTTCAGAACGGCTCAATCAAAAGTAAGGTTCAACTCTTTTAGTTGAATGCACAGAACAGAAAGAATTTTCACAGAATGCTACTGTGTAGTTTATATTTGAATATATTCCTTTTTCCACTATTACCCTCTTAGCGCTCCGTATGTCCACTTGCATTTTCTACAGAAAGAGTGTTCAGAACTGCGCAATCAAAAGTATGGTTTAACTCTGTTAGCTTAATGAACATATCAGAAATAAGTTTCACACAATGCTTCTGTGTAGTTTTTATTTGAAGATATTATTTTTCCCAATAGAGGCCTCTTATCGCTCAGAATGTCCAATTGCAGTTTCTACAGAAAGAGTGTTTCAGAAAGGCTCAATCAAAAGTAAGGTTCAACTCTGTTAGTTGAATGCACAGAACAGAAAGAAGTTTCATACAATGCTTCTGTGTAGTTTATATTTGAACATATTCCTTTTTCCACTATTACCCACTTAGCGCTACGAACGTCCACTTGCATTTTCTACAGACAGAGTGTTTCAAAACTGCTCAATCAAAAGTATGGTTTAACTCTGTTAGCTGAATGCTCAGATCAGAAAGAAGTTTCACAGAATGCTTCTGTGTAGTTTATATTTGAATATATTCCTTTTTCCACTACTACGCTCTTAGCGCTCCAAATGTCCAGTTGCATTTTCTACAGAAAGAGTGTTCAGATCTGCTCAATCAAAAGTATGGTTTAACTCTGTTAGCTGAATGCACAGATCAGAAAGAAGTTTCACCGAATGATTCTGTGTAGTTTATATTTGAAGACATTCCTTTTTCCACTGTTACCCTCTTAGCGCTCCGAATCTCCACTTGCATTTTCTACAAAAAGAGTGTTTCATAACTGCTCAATCAAAAATATGTTTTATATCTGTTAACTGAATTTACAGATCAGAAATAAGTTTCACAGAATGCATCTGTGTAGTTTTTATTTGAAGATATTCTTTTTCCCAATGTAGGCCTCTTAGCGCTTAGCATGTCCAATTGCAGTTACTACAGAAAGAGTGTTTCAGAACGGCTCAATCAAAAGTAAGGTTCAACTCTTTTAGTTGAATGCACAGAACAGAAAGAATTTTCACAGAATGCTACTGTGTAGTTTATATTTGAATATATTCCTTTTTCCACTATTACCCTCTTAGCGCTCCGAATGTCCACTTGCATTTTCTACAGAAAGAGTGTTCAGAACTGCGCAATCAAAAGTATGGTTTAACTCTGTTAGCTTAATGAACATATCAGAAATAAGTTTCACACAATGCTTCTGTGTAGTTTTTATTTGAAGATATTATTTTTCCTAATAGAGGCCTCTTATCGCTCAGAATGTCCAATTGCAGTTTCTACAGAAAGAGTGTTTCAGAAAGGCTCAATCAAAAGTAAGGTTCAACTCTGTTAGTTGAATGCACAGAACAGAAAGAAGTTTCATACAATGCTTCTGTGTAGTTTATATTTGAACATATTCTTTTTTCCACTATTACCCACTTAGCGCTACGAATGTCCAGTTGCATTTTCTACAGACAGAGTGTTTCAAAACTGCTCAATCAAAAGTATGGTTTAACTCTGTTAGCTGAATGCTCAGATCAGAAAGAAGTTTCACAGAATGCTTCTGTGTAGTTTATATTTGAATATATTCCTTTTTCCACTACTACTCTCTTAGCGCTCCAAATGTCCAGTTGCATTTTCTACAGAAAGAGTGTTCAGATCTGCTCAATCAAAAGTATGGTTTAACTCTGTTAGCTGAATGCACAGATCAGAAAGAAGTTTCACAGAATGATTCTGTGTAGTTTATATTTGGAGACATTCCTTTTTCCACTATTACCCTCTTAGCGCTCCGAATCTCCACTTGCATTTTCTACAGAAAGACTGTTACAGAACGGCTCAATCAAAACTAAGGTTCAACTCTTTTAGTTGAACAAACAGAACAGAAAGAAGTTTCACACAATTCTTCTGTGTAGTTTTTATTTTTAGACATTCTTTTTCCCAATATAGGCCTCTTAGCGCTTAGCATGTCCAATTGCAGTTTCTACAGAAAGAGTGTTTCAGAACGGCTCAATCAAAAGTAAGGTTCAACTCTGTTAGTTGAATGCACAGAACAGAAAGAAGTTTCATACAATGCTTCTGTGTAGTTTATATATGAACATATTCTTTTTTCCACTATTACCCACTTAGCGCTAGGAATGTCCAGTTGCATTTTCTACAGACAGAGTGTTTCAAAACTGCTCAATCAAAAGTATGGTTTAACTCTGTTAGCTGAATGCTCAGATCAGAAAGAAGTTTCACAGAATGCTTCTGTGTAGTTTATATTTGAATATATTCCTTTTTCCACTACTACGCTCTTAGCGCTCCAAATGTCCAGTTGCATTTTCAACAGAAAGAGTGTTCAGATCTGCTCAATCAAAAGTATGGTTTAACTCCGTTAGCTGAATGCACAGATCAGAAAGAAGTTTCACCGAATGATTCTGTGTAGTTTATATTTGAAGACATTCCTTTTTCCACTATTACCCTCTTAGCGCTCCGAATCTCCACTTGCATTTTCTACAAAAAGAGTGTTTCATAACTGCTCAATCAAAAATATGTTTTATCTCTGTTAACTGAATTTACAGATCAGAAATAAGTTTCACAGAATGCATCTGTGTAGTTTTTATTTGAAGATATTCTTTTTCCCAATGTAGGCCTCTTAGCGCTTAGCATGTCCAATTGCAGTTACTACAGAAAGAGTGTTTCAGAATGGCTCAATCAAAAGTAAGGTTCAACTCTTTTAGTTGAATGCACAGAACAGAAAGAATTTTCACAGAATGCTACTGTGTAGTTTATATTTGAATATATTCCTTTTTCCACTATTACCCTCTTAGCGCTCCGAATGTCCACTTGCATTTTCTACAGAAAGAGTGTTCAGAACTGCGCAATCAAAAGTATGGTTTAACTCTGTTAGCTTAATGAACATATCAGAAATAAGTTTCAAACAATGCTTCTGTGTAGTTTTTATTTGAAGATATTATTTATCCCAATAGAGGCCTCTTATCGCTCAGAATGTCCAATTGCAGTTTCTACAGAAAGAGTGTTTCAGAAAGGCTCAATCAAAAGTAAGGTTCAACTCTGTTAGTTGAATGCACAGAACAGAAAGAAGTTTCATACAATGCTTCTGTGTAGTTTATATTTGAACATATTCTTTTTTCCACTATTACCCACTTAGCGCTACGAATGTCCAGTTGCATTTTCTACAGACAGAGTGTTTCAAAACTGCTCAATCAAAAGTATGGTTTAACTCTGTTAGCTGAATGCTCAGATCAGAAAGAAGTTTCACAGAATGCTTCTGTGTAGTTTATATTTGAATATATTCCTTTTTCCACTACTACTCTCTTAGCGCTCCAAATGTCCAGTTGCATTTTCTACAGAAAGAGTGTTCAGATCTGCTCAATCAAAAGTATGGTTTAACTCTGTTAGCTGAATGCACAGATCAGAAAGAAGTTTCACAGAATGATTCTGTGTAGTTTATATTTGGAGACATTCCTTTTTCCACTATTACCCTCTTAGCGCTCCGAATCTCCACTTGCATTTTCTACAGAAAGACTGTTACAGAACGGCTCAATCAAAACTAAGGTTCAACTCTTTTAGTTGAACAAACAGAACAGAAAGAAGTTTCACACAATTCTTCTGTGTAGTTTTTATTTGTAGACATTCTTTTTCCCAATATAGGCCTCTTAGCGCTTAGCATGTCCAATTGCAGTTTCTACAGAAAGAGTGTTTCAGAACGGCTCAATCAAAAGTAAGGTTCAACTCTGTTAGTTGAATGCACAGAACAGAAAGAAGTTTCATACAATGCTTCTTTGTAGTTTATATTTGAACATATTCTTTTTTCCACTATTACCCACTTAGCGCTACGAATGTCCAGTTGCATTTTCTACAGACAGAGTGTTTCAAAACTGCTCAATCAAAAGTATGGTTTAACTCTGTTAGCTGAATGCTCAGATCAGAAAGAAGTTTCACAGAATGCTTCTGTGTAGTTTATATTTGAATATATTCCTTTTTCCACTACTACGCTCTTAGCGCTCCAAATGTCCAGTTGCATTTTCAACAGAAAGAGTGTTCAGATCTGCTCAATCAAAAGTATGGTTTAAATCTGTTAGCTGAATGCACAGATCAGAAAGAAGTTTCACCGAATGATTTTGTGTAGTTTATATTTGAAGACATTCCTTTTTCCACTATTACCATCTTAGCGCTCCGAATCTCCACTTGCATTTTCTACAAAAAGAGTGTTTCATAACTGCTCAATCAAAAATATGTTTTATCACTGTTAACTGAATTTACAGATCAGAAATAAGTTTCACAGAATGCATCTGTGTAGTTTTTATTTGAAGATATTCTTTTTCCCAATGTAGGCCTCTTAGCGCTTAGCCGGTCCAATTGCAGTTTCTACAGAAAGAGTGTTTCAGAACGGCTCAATCAAAAGTAAGGTTCAACACTGTTAGTTGAATGCACAGAACAGAAAGAATTTTCACAGAATGCTACTGTGTAGTTTATATTTGAATATATTCCTTTTTCCAATATTACCCTCTTAGCGCTCTGAATGTCCACTTGCATTTTCTACAGAAGGAGTGTTCACAAATGCGCAATCAAAAGTATGGATTAACTCTGTTAGCTTAATGAACATATCAGAAATAAGTTTCACACAATGCTTCTGTGTAGTTTTTATTTGAAGATATTATTTTTCCCAATAGAGGCCTCTTAGCGCTCAGAATGTCCAATTGCAGTTTCTACAGAAAGAGTGTTTCAGAAAGGCTCAATCAAAAGTAAGGTTCAACTCTGTTAGTTGAATGCACAGAACAGAAAGAAGTTTCATACAATGCTTCTGTGTAGTTTATATTTGAACATATTTTTTTTCCACTATTACCCACTTAGCGCTACGAATGTCCAATTGCATTTTCTACAGACAGAGTGTTTCAAAACTGCTCAATCAAAAGTATGGTTTAACTCTGTTAGCTGAATGCTCAGATCAGAAAGAAGTTTCACAGAATGCTTCTGTGAAGTTTATATTTGAATATATTCCTTTTTCCACTACTACTCTCTTAGCGCTCCAAATGTCCAGTTGCATTTTCTACAGAAAGAGTGTTCAGATCTGCTCAATCAAAAGTATGGTTTAACTCTGTTAGCTGAATGCACAGATCAGAAAGAATTTTCACAGAATGATTCTGTGTAGTTTATATTTGGAGACATTCCTTTTTCCACTATTACCCTCTTAGCGCTCCGAATCTCCACTTGCATTTTCTACAGAAAGAGTGTTTCAGAATGGCTCAATCAAAACTAAGGTTCAACTCTTTTAGTTGAACAAACAGAACAGAAAGAAGTTTCACACAATTCTTCTGTGTAGTTTTTATTTGTAGACATTCTTTTTCCCAATATAGGCCTCTTAGCGCTCAGAATGTCCAATTGCAGTTTCTACAGAAAGAGTGTTTCAGAACGGCTCAATCAAAAGTAAGGTTCAACTCTGTTAGTTGAATGCACAGAACAGAAAGAAGTTTCATACAATGCTTCTGTGTAGTTTATATTTGAACATATTCTTTTTTCCACTATTACCCACTTAGCGCTACGAATGTCCAGTTGCATTTTCTACAGACAGAGTGTTTCAAAACTGCTCAATCAAAAGTATGGTTTAACACTGTTAGCTGAATGCTCAGATCAGAAAGAAGTTTCACAGAATGCTTCTGTGTAGTTTATATTTGAATATATTCCTTTTTCCACTACTACGCTCTTAGCGCTCCAAATGTCCAGTTGCATTTTCAACAGAAAGAGTGTTCAGATCTGCTCAATCAAAAGTATGGTTTAAATCTGTTAGTTGAATGCACAGATCTGAAAGAAGTTTCACCGAATGATTCTGTGTAGTTTATATTTGAAGACATTCCTTTTTCCACTATTACCCTCTTAGCGCTCCGAATCTCCACTTGCATTTTCTACAAAAAGAGTGTTTCATAACTGCTCAATCAAAAATATGTTTTATCTCTGTTAACTGAATTTACAGATCAGAAATAACTTTCACAGAATGCATCTGTGTAGTTTTTATTTGAAGATATTCTTTTTCCCAATGTAGGCCTCTTAGCGCTTAGCCGGTCCAATTGCAGTTTCTACAGAAAGAGTGTTTCAGAACGGCTCAATCAAAAGTAAGGTTCAACTCTGTTAGTTGAATGCACAGAACAGAAAGTAGTTTCATACAATGCTTCTGTGTAGTTTATATTTGAACATATTATTTTTTCCACTATTACCCACTTAGCGCTACGAATGTCCAGTTGCATTTTCTACAGACAGAGTGTTTCAAAACTGCTCAATCAAAAGTATGGTTTAACTCTGTTAGCTGAATGTTCAGATCAGAGAGAAGTTTCACAGAATGCTTCTGTGTAGTTTATATTTGAATATATTACTTTTTCCACTACTACGCTCTTATCGCTCCAAATGTCCAGTTGCATTTTCAACAGAAAGAGTGTTCAGATCTGCTCAATCAAAAGTATGGTTTAATTCTGTTAGCTGAATGCACAGATCAGAAAGAAGTTTCACCGAATGATTCTGTGTAGTTTATATTTGAAGACATTCCTTTTTCCACTATTACCCTCTTAGCGCTCCGAATCTCCACTTGCATTTTCTACAAAAAGAGTGTTTCATAACTGCTCAATCAAAAATATGTTTTATCTCTGTTAACTGAATTTACAGATCAGAAATAAGTTTCACAGAATGCATCTGTGTAGTTTTTATTTGAAGTTATTCTTTATCCCAATGTAGGCCTCTTAGCGCTTAGCATGTCCAATTGCAGTTTCTACAGAAAGAGTGTTTCAGAACGGCTCAATCAAAAGTAAGGTTGAACTCTGTTAGTTGAATGCACAGAACAGAAAGAATTTTCACAGAATGCTACTGTGTAGTTTATATTTGAATATATTCCTTTTTCCACTATTACCCTCTTAGCGCTCCGAATGTCCACTTGCATTTTCTACAGAAAGAGTGTTCAGAACTGCGCAATCAAAAGTATGGTTTAACTCTGTTAGCTTAATGAACATATCAGAAATAAGTTTCACACAATGCTTCTGTGTAGTTTTTATTTGAAGATATTATTTTTCCCAATAGATGCCGATTAGCGCTCAGAATGTCCAACTGCAGTTTCTACAGAAAGACTGTTTCAGAAAGGCTCAATCAAAAGTAAGGTTCAACTCTGTTAGTTGAATGTACAGAACAGAAAGAAGTTTCATACAATGCTTCTGTGTAGCTTATATTTGAACATATTCTTTTTTCCACTATTACCCACTTAGCGCTACGAATGTCCAGTTGCATTTTCTACAGACAGAGTGTTTCAAAACTGCTCAATCAAAAGTATGGTTTAACTCTGTTAGCTGAATGCTCAGTTCAGAAAGAAGTTTCACAGAATGATTCTGTGTAGTTTATATTTGAATATATTCCTTTTTCCACTACTACTCTCTCAGCGCTCCAAATGTCCAGTTGCATTTTCTACAGAAAGAGTGTTCAGATCTGCTCAATCTAAAGTATGGTTTAACTCTGTTAGCTGAATGCACAGATCAGAAAGAAGTTTCACAGAATGATTCTGTGTAGTTTATATTTGGAGACATTCCTTTTTCCACTATTACCCTCTTAGCGCTCCGAATCTCCACTTGCATTTTCTACAGAAAGAGTGTTTCAGAACGGCTCAATCAAAACTAAGGTTCAACTCTTTTAGTTGAACAAACAGAACAGAAAGAAGTTTCACACAATTCTTCTGTGTAGTTTTTATTTGTAGACAATCTTTTTCCCAATATAGGCCTCTTAGCGCTCAGAATGTCCAATTGCAGTTTCTACAGAAAGAGTGTTTCAGAACGGCTCAATCAAAAGTGAGGTTCAACTCTGTTAGTTGAATGCACAGAACAGAAAGAAGTTTCATACAATGCTTCTGTGTAGTTTATATTTGAACATATTTTTTTTCCACTATTTCCCACTTAGCGCTACGAATGTCCAGTTGCATTTTCTACAGACAGAGAGTTTCAAAACTGCTCAATCAAAAGTATGGTTTAACTCTGTTAGCTGAATGCTCAGATCAGAAAGAAGTTTCACAGAATGCTTCTGTGTAGTTTATATTTGAATATATTCCTTTTTCCACTACTACGCTCTTAGCGCTCCAAATGTCCAGTTGCATTTTCAACAGAAAGAGTGTTCAGATCTGCTCAATCAAAAGTATGGTTTAACTCTGTTAGCTGAATGCACAGATCAGAAATAAGTTTCACCGAATGATTCTGTGTAGTTTATATTTGAAGACATTCTTTTTCCACTATTACCCCCTTAGCGCTCCGAATCTCCAATTGTATTTTCTACAAAAAGAGTGTTTCATAACTGCTCAATGAAAAATATGTTTTATCTCTGTTAACTGAATTTACAGATCAGAAATAAGTTGCACAGAATGCATCTGTGTAGTTTTTATTTGAAGATATTTTTTTCCCAATGTAGGCCTCTTAGCGCTTAGCATGTCCAATTGCAGTTTCTACAGAAAGAGTGTTTCAGAACGGCTCAATCAAAAGTAAGGTTCAACTCTGTTAGTTGAATGCACAGAACAGAAAGAATTTTCACAGAATGCTTCTGTGTAGTTTATATTTGAATATATCCCTTTTTCCACTATTACCCTCTTAGCGCTCCGAATGTCCACTTGCATTTTCTACAGAAAGAGTGTTCAGAACTGCGCAATCAAAAGTATGGTTTAACTCTGTTAGCTTAATGAACATATCAGAAATAAGTTTCACACAATGCTTCTGTGTAGTTTTTATTTGAAGATATTATTTTTCCCAATATAGACCTCTTAGCGCTCAGAATGTCCAATTGCAGATTCTACAGAAAGAGTGTTTCAGAAAGGCTCAATCAAAAGTAAGGTTCAACTCTGTTAGTTGAATGCACAGAACAGAAAGTAGTTTCATACAATGCTTCTGTGTAGTTTATATTTGAACATATTCTTTTTTCCACTATTACCCACTAAGCCCTACGAATGTGCAGTTGCATTTTCTACAGACAGAGTGTTTCAAAACATCTCAATCAAAAGTATGGTTTAACTCTGTTAGCTGAATGCTCAGATCAGAAAGAAGTTTCACAGAATGCTTCTGTGTAGTTTATATTTGAATATATTCCTTTTTCCACTACTACTCTCTTAGCGCTCCAAATGTCCAGTTGCATTTTCTACAGAAAGAGTGTTCAGATCTGCTCAATCAAAAGTATGGTTTAACTCTGTTAGCTGAATGCACAGATCAGAAAGAAGTTTCAGAGAATGATTCTGTGTAGTTTATATTTGGAGACATTCCTTTTTCCACTATTACCCTCTTAGCGCTCCGAATCTCCACTTGCATTTTCTACAGAAAGAGTGTTTCAGAACGACTCAATCAAAACTAAGGTTCAACTCTTTTAGTTGAACAAACAGAACAGAAAGAAGTTTCACACAATTCTTCTGTGTAGTTTTTATTTGTAGACATTCTTTTTCCCAATATACGCCTCTTAGCACTCAGAATGTCCAATTGCAGTTTCTACAGAAAGAGTGTTTCAGAACGGCTCAATCAAAAGTAAGGTTCAACTCTGTTAGTTGAATGCACAGAACAGAAAGAAGTTTCATACAATGCTTCTGTGTAGTTTATATTTGAACATATTCTCTTTTCCACTATTACCCACTTAGCGCTACGAATGTCCAGTTGCATTTTCTACAGACAGAGTGTTTCAAAACTGCTCAATCAAAAGTATGGTTTAACTCAGTTAGCTGTATGCTCAGATCAGAAAGAAGTTTCACAGAATGCTTCTGTGTAGTTTATATTTGAATATATTCCTTTTTCCACTACTACGCTCTTAGCGCTCCAAATGTCCAGTTGCATTTTCTACAGAAAGAGTCTTCAGATCTGCTCAATCAAAAGTATGGTTTAACTCTGTTAGCTGAATGCACAGATCAGAAATAAGTTTCACCGAATGATTCTGTGTAGTTTATATTTGAAGACATTCCTTTTTCCACTATTACCCACTTAGCGCTCCGAATCTCCACTTGTATTTTCTACAAAAAGAGTGTTTCATAACTGCTCAATGAAAAATATGTTTTATCTCTGTTAACTGAATTTACAGATCAGAAATAAGTTGCACAGAATGCATCTGTGTAGTTTTTATTTGAAGATATTTTTTTCCCAATGTAGGCCTCTTAGCGATTAGCATGTCCAATTGCAGTTTCTACAGAAAGAGTGTTTCAGAACGGCTCAATCAAAAGTAAGGTTCAACTCTGTTAGTTGAATGCACAGAACAGAAAGAATTTTCACAGAATGCTTCTGTGTAGTTTATATTTGAATATATCCCTTTTTCCACTATTACCCTCTTAGCGCTCCGAATGTCCACTTGCATTTTCTACAGAAAGTGTGTTCAGAACTGCGCAATCAAAAGTATGGTTTAACTCTGTTAGCTGAATGCACAGATCAGAAAGAAGTTTCACCGAATGATTCTGTGTAGTTTATATTTGAAGACATTCCTTTTTCCACTCTTACCCTGTTAGCGCTCCGAATCTCCACTTGCATTTTCTACAAAAAGAGTGTTTCATAACTGCTCAATCAAAAATATGTTTTATCTCTGTTAACTGAATTTACAGATCAGAAATAAGTTGCACAGAATGCATCTGTGTAGTTTTTATTTGAAGATATTCTCTTTCCCAATGTAGGCCTCTTAGCGCTTAGCTTGTCCAATTGCAGTTTCTACAGAAAGAGTGTTTCAGAACGGCTCAATCAAAAGTAAGGTTCAACTCTGTTAGTTGAATGCACAGAACAGAAAGAAGTTTCATACAATGCTTCTGTGTAGTTTATATTTGAACGTATTCTTTTTTCCACTATTACCCACTTAGCGCTACGAATGTCCAGTTGCATTTTCTACAGACAGAGTGTTTCAAAACTGCTCAATCAAAAGTATGGTTTAACTCTGTTAGCTTAATGAACATATCAGAAATAAGTTTCACACAATGCTTCTGTGTAGTTTTTATTTGAAGATATTATTTTTCCCAATATAGGCCTGTTAGCGCTCAGAATGTCCAATTGCAGTTTCTACAGAAAGAGTGTTTCAGAAAGGCTCAATCAAAAGTAAGGTTCAACTCTGTTAGTTGAATGCACAGAACAGAAAGCAGTTTCATACAATGCTTCTGTGTAGTTTATATTTGAACATATTCTTTTTTCCACTATTACCCACTTAGCGCTACGAATGTCCAGTTGCATTTTCTACAGACAGAGTGTTTCAAAACTGCTCAATCAAAAGTATGGTTTAACTCTGTTAGCTGAATGCTCAGATCAGAAAGAAGTTTCACACAATGCTTCTGTGTAGTTTATATTTGAATATATTCCTTTTTCCACTACTACTCTCTTAGCGCTCCAAATGTCCAGTTGCATTTTCTTCAGAAAGATTGTTCTGAACTGCTCAATCAAAAGTATGGTTTAACTCTGTTAGCTGAATGCACAGATCAGAAAGAAGTTTCACAGAATGATTCTGTGTAGTTTATATATGGAGACATTTCTTTTTCCACTATTACCCTCTTAGCGCTCCGAATCTCCACTTGCATTTTCTACAGAAAGAGTGTTTCAGAACGGCTCAATCAAAACTAAGGTTCAACTCTTTTAGTTGAACAAACAGAACAGAAAGAAGTTTCACACAATTCTTCTGTGTAGTTTTTATTTGTAGACATTCTTTTTCCCAATATAGGCCTCTTAGCGCTCAGAATGTCCAATTGCAGTTTCTTCAGAAAGAGTGTTTCAGAACGGCTCAATCAAAAGTAAGGTTCAACTCTGTTAGTTGAATGCACAGAACAGAAAGAAGTTTCATACAATGCTTCTGTGTAGTTAACATTTGAACATATTCTTTTTTCCACTATTACCCACTTAGCGCTACGAATGTCCAGTTGCATTTTCTACAGACAGAGTGTTTCAAAACTCCTCAATCAAAAGTATGGTTTAACTCTGTTAGCTGAATGCTCAGATGAGAAAGAAGTTTCACAGAATGCTTCTGTGTAGTTTATATTTGAATATATTCCTTTTTCCACTACTATTCTCTTAGCGCTCCAAATGTCCAGTTGCATTTTCTACAGAAAGAGTGTTCAGATCTGCTCCATCAAAATTATGGTTTAATTCTGTTAGCTGAATGCACAGATCAGAAAGAAGTTTCACCGAATGATTCTGTGTAGTTTATATTTGAAGACATTCCTTTTTCCACTATTACCCACTTAGCGCTCCGAATCTCCAGTTGCATTTTCTACAAAAAGAGTGTTTCATAACTGCTCAATCAAAAATATGTTTTATCTCTGTTAACTGAATTTACAGATCAGAAATAAGTTTCACAGAATGCATCTGTGTAGTTTTTATTTGAAGATATTCTTTTTCCCAATGTAGGCCTCTTAGCGCTCAGAATGTCCAATTGCAGTTTCTACAGAAAGAGTGTTTCAGAACGGCTCAATCAAAAGTAAGGTTCAACTCTGTTAGTTGAACGCACAGAACAGAAAGAAGTTTCATACAATGCTTCTGTGTAGTTCATATTTGAACATATTCTTTTTTCCACTATTACCCACTTAGCGCTACGAATGTCCAGTTGCATTTTCTACAGAGTGTTTCAAAACTGCTCAATCAAAAGTATGGTTTATCTCTGTTAGCTGAATGCTCAGATCAGAAAGAAGTTTCACAGAATGCTTCTGTGTAGTTTATATTTGAATATATTCCTTTTTCCACTACTACGCTCTTAGCGCTCCAAATGTCCAGTTGCATTTTCTACAGAAAGAGTGTTCAGATCTGCTCAATCAAAAGTATGGTATAACTCTGTTAGCTGAATGCGCAGATCAGAAAGAAGTTTCACCGAATGATTCTGTGTACTTTATATTTGAAGACATTCCTTTTTCCACTATTACCCACTTAGCGCTCCGAATCTCCACTTGCATTTTCTACAAAAAGAGTGTTTCATAACTGCTCAATCAAAAATATGTTTTATCTCTGTTAACTGAATTTACAGTTCAGAAATAAGTTTCACAGAATGCATCTGTGTAGTTTTTATTTGAAGATATTCTTTTTCCCAATGTAGGCCTCTTAGCGCTTAGCATGTCCAATTGCAGTTTCTACAGTAAGAGTGTTTCAGAACGGCTCAATCAAAAGTAAGGTTCAACTCTGTTAGTTGAATGCACAGAACAGAAAGAATTTTCACAGAATGCTACTGTGTAGTTTATATTTGAATATATTCCTTTTTCCACTTTTACCCTCTTAGCGCTCCGAATGTCCACTTGCATTTTCTACAGAAAGAGTGTTCAGAACTGCGCAATCAAAACTATGCTTTAACTCTGTTAGCTTAATGAACATATCAGAAATAAGTTTCACACAATGCTTCTGTGTAGTTTTTATTTGAAGATATTATTTTTCCCAATAGAGGCCTCTTCGCGCTCAGAATGTCCAATTGCAGTTTCTACAGAAAGAGTGTTTCAGAAAGGCTCAATCAAATGTAAGGTTCAACTCTGTTAGTTGAATGCACAGAACAGAAAGAAGTTTCATACAATGCTTCTGTGTAGTTCATATTTGAACATATTCTTTTTTCCACTATTACCCACTTAGCGCTACGAATGTCCAGTTGCATTTTCTACAGACAGAGTGTTTCAAAACTGCTCAATCAAAAGTATGGTTTAACTCTGTTAGCTGAATGCTCAGATGAGAAAGAAGTTTCACAGAATGCTTCTGTGTAGTTTATATTTGAATATATTCCTTTTTCCACTACTACGCTCTTAGCGCTCCAAATGTCCAGTTGCATTTTCTACAGAAAGAGTGTTCAGATCTGCTCCATCAAAAGTATGGTTTAACTCTGTTAGCTGAATGCACAGATCAGAAAGAAGTTTCACCGAATGATTCTGTGTAGTTTATATTTGAAGACATTCCTTTTTCCACTATTACCCACTTAGCGCTCCGAATCTCCACTTGCATTTTCTACAAAAAGAGTGTTTCATAACTGCTCAATCAAAAATATGTTTTATCTCTGTTAACTGAATTTACAGATCAGAAATAAGTTTCACAGAATGCATCTGTGTAGTTTTTATTTGAAGATATTCTTTTTCCCAATGTAGGCCTCTTAGCGCTCAGAATGTCCAATTGCAGTTTCTACAGAAAGAGTGTTTCAGAATGGCTCAATCAAAAGTAAGGTTCAACTCTGTTAGTTGAACGCACAGAACAGAAAGAAGTTTCATACAATGCTTCTGTGTAGTTCATATTTGAACATACTCTTTTTTCCACTATTACCCACTTAGCGCTACGAATGTCCAGTTGCATTTTCTACAGACAGACTGTTTCAAAACTGCTCAATCAAAAGTATGGTTTATCTCTGTTAGCTGAATGCTCAGATCAGAAAGAAGTTTCACAGAATGCTTCTGTGTAGTTTATATTTGAATATATTCCTTTTTCCACTACTACGCTCTTAGCGCTCCAAATGTCCAGTTGCATTTTCTACAGAAAGAGTGTTCAGATCTGCTCAATCAAAAGTATGGTATAACTCTGTTAGCTGAATGCACAGATCAGAAAGAAGTTTCACCGAATGATTCTGTGTAGTTTATATTTGAAGACATTCCTTTTTCCACTATTACCCTCTTAGCGCTCCGAATCTCCACTTGCATTTTCTACAAAAAGAGTGTTTCATAACTGCTCAATCAAAAATATGTTTTATCTCTGTTAACTGAATTTACAGATCAGAAATATGTTTCACAGAATGCATCTGTGTAGTTTTTATTTGAAGATATTCTTTTTCCCAATGTAGGCCTCTTAGCGCTTAGCATGTCCAATTGCAGTTTCTACAGAAAGAGTGTTTCAGAACGGCTCAATCAAAAGTAAGGTTCAACTCTGTTAGTTGAATGCACAGAACAGAAAGAATTTTCACAGAATGCTACTGTGTAGTTTATATTTGAATATATTCCTTTTTCCACTATTACCCTCTTAGCGCTCCGAATGTCCACTTGCATTTTCTACAGAAAGAGTGTTCAGAACTGCGCAATCAAAAGTATGGTTTAACTCTGTTAGCTTAATGAACATATCAGAAATAAGTTTCACACAATGCTTCTGTGTAGTTTTTATTTGAAGATATTATTTTTCCCAATAGAGGCCTCTTAGCGCTCAGAATGTCCAATTGCAGTTTCTACAGAAAGAGTGTTTCAGAACGGCTCAATCAAAAGTAAGGTTCAACTCTGTTAGTTGAATGCACAGAACAGAAAGAAGTTTCATACAATGCTTCTGTGTAGTTTATAGTTGAAAATATTTTTTTTTCCACTATTACCCACTTAGCGCTACGAATGTCCAGTTGCATTTTCTACAGACAGAGTGTTTCTAAACTGCTCAATCAAAAGTATGGTTTAACTCTGTTAGCTGAATGCTCAGATGAGAAAGAAGTTTCACAGAATGCTTCTGTGTAGTTTATATTTGAATATATTCCTTTTTCCACTACTACTCTCTTAGCGCTCCAAATGTCCAGTTGCATTTTCTACAGAAAGAGTGTTCAGATCTGCTCAATCAAAAGTATGGTTTAACTCTGTTAGCTGAATGCACAGATCAGAAAGAAGTTTCACAGAATGATTCTGTGTAGTTTATATTTGGAGACATTCCTTTTTCCACTATTACCCTCTTAGCGCTCCGAATCTCCACTTGCATTTTCTACAGAAAGAGTGTTTCAGAACGGCTCAATCAAAACTAAGGTTCAACTCTTTTAGTTGAACAAACAGAACAGAAAGAAGTTTCACACAATTCTTCTGTGTAGCTTTTATTTGTAGACATTCTTTTTCCCAATATAGGCCTCTTAGCGCTTAGCATGTCCAATTGCAGTTTCTACAGAAACAGTGTTTCAGAACGGCTCAATCAAAAGTAAGGTTCAACTCTGTTAGTTGAATGCACAGAACAGAAAGAAGTTTCATACAATGCTTCTGTGTAGTTTCTATTTGAACATATTCTTTTTTCCACTATTACCCACTTAGCGCTACGAATGTCCAGTTGCATTTTCTACAGACAGAGTGTTTCAAAACTGCTCAATCAAAAGTATGGTTTAACTCTGTTAGCTGAATGCTCAGATCAGAAAGAAGTTTCACAGAATGCTTCTCTGTAGTTTATATTTGAATATATTCCTTTTTCCACTACAACTCTCTTAGCGCTCCAAATGTCCAGTTGCATTTTCTACAGAAAGAGTGTTCAGATCTGCTCAATCAAAAGTATGGTTTAACTCTGTTAGCTGAATGCACAGATCAGAAAAAAGTTTCACAGAATGATTCTGTGTAGTTTATATTTGGAGACATTCCTTTTTCCACTATTACCCTCTTAGCGCTCCGAATCTCCACTTGCATTTTCTACAGAAAGAGTGTTTCAGAACGGCTCAATCAAAACTAAGGTTCAACTCCTTTAGTTGAACAAACAGAACAGAAAGAAGTTTCACACAATTCTTCTGTGTAGTTTTTATTTGTAGACATTCTTTTTCCCAATATAGGCCTCTTAGCGCTCAGAATGTCCAATTGCAGTTTCTACAGAAAGAGTGTTTCAGAACGGCTCAATCAAAAGTAAGGTTCAACTCTGTTAGTTGAATGCACAGAACAGAAAGAAGTTTCATACAATGCTTCTGTGTAGTTTATATTTGAACATATACTTTTTTCCACTATTACCCACTTAGCGCTACGAATGTCCAGTTGCATTTTCTACAGACAGAGTGTTTCAAAACTGCTCAATCAAAAGTATGGTTTAACTCTGTTAGCTGAATGCTCAGATCAGAAAAAAGTTTCACAGAATGCTTCTGTGTAGTTTATATTTGAATATATTCCTTTTTCCACTACTACGCTCTTAGCGCTCCAAATGTCCAGTTGCATTTTCAACAGAAAGAGTGTTCAGATCTGCTCAATCAAAAGTATGGTTTAACTCTGTTAGCTGAATGCACAGATCAGAAACAAGTTTCACCGAATGATTCTGTGTAGTTTATATTTGAAGACATTCCTTTTTCCACTATTACCCTCTTAGCGCTCCGAATCTCCACTTGCATTTTCTACAAAAAGTGTGTTTCATAACTGCTCAATCAAAAATATGTTTTCTCTGTTAACTGAATTTACAGATCAGAAATAAGTTTCACAGAATGCATCTGTGTAGTTTTTATTTGAAGATATTCTTTTTCCCAATGTAGGCCTCTTAGCGCTTAGCATGTCCAATTGCAGTTTCTACAGAAAGAGTGTTTCAGAACGGCTCAATCAAAAGTAAGGTTCAACTCTGTTAGTTGAATGCACAGAACAGAAAGAATTTTCACAGAATGCTACTGTGTAGTTTATATTTGAATATATTCCTTTTTCCACTATTACCCTCTTAGCGCTCCGAATGTCCACTTGCATTTTCTACAGAAAGAGTGTTCAGAACTGCGCAATCAAAAGTATGGTTTAACTCTGTTAGCTTAATGAACATATCAGAAATAAGTTTCACACAATGCTTCTGTGTAGTTTTTATTTGAAGATATTATTTTTCCCAATAGAGGCCTCTTAGCGCTCAGAATGTCCAATTGCAGTTTCTACAGAAAGAGTGTTTCAGAAAGGCTCAATCAAAAGTAAGGTTCAACTCTGTTAGTTGAATGCACAGAACAGAAAGAAGTTTCATACAATGCTTCTATGTAGTTTATATTTGAACATATTCTTTTTTCCACTATTACCCACTTAGCGCTACGAATGTCCAGTTGCATTTTCTACAGACAGAGTGTTTCAAAACTGCTCAATCAAAAGTATGGTTTAACTCTGTTAGCTGAATGCTCAGATCAGAAAGAAGTTTCACAGAATGCTTCTGTGTAGTTTATATTTGAATATATTCCTTTTTCCACTACTACTCTCTTAGCGCTCCAAATGTCCAGTTGCATTTTCTACAGAAAGAGTGTTCAGATCTGCTCAATCAAAAGTATGGTTTAACTCTGTTAGCTGAATGCACAGATCAGAAAGAAGTTTCACAGAATGATTCTGTGTAGTTTATATTTGGAGACATTCCTTTTTCCACTATTACCCTCTTAGCGCTCCGAATCTCCACTTGCATTTTCTACAGAAAGAGTGTTTCAGAACGGCTCAATCAAAACTTAGGTTCAAGTCTTTTAGTTGAACAAACAGAACAGAAAGAAGTTTCACACAATTCTTCTGTGTAGTTTTTATTCGTAGACATTCTTTTTCCCAATATAGGCCTCTTAGCGCTCAGAATGTCCAATTGCAGTTTCTACAGAAAGAGTGTTTCAGAACGGCTCAATCAAAAGTAAGGTTCAACTCTGTTAGTTGAATGCACAGAACAGAAAGAAGTTTCATACAATGGTTCTGTGTAGTTTATATTTGAACATATTCTTTTTTCCACTATTACCCACTTAGCGCTACGAATGTCCAGTTGCATTTTCTACAGACAGAGTGTTTCAAAACTGCTCAATCAAAAGTATGGTTTAACTCTCTTAGCTGAATGCTCAGATCAGAAAGAAGTTTCACAGAATGCTTCTGTGTAGTTTATATTTGAATATATTCCTTTTTCCACTACTACGCTCTTAGCGCTCCAAATGTCCAGTTGCATTTTCTACAGAAAGAGTGTTCAGATCTGCTCAATCAAAAGTATGGTTTAACTCTGTAAGCTGAATGCACAGATCAGAAAGAAGTTTCACCGAATGATTCTGTGTAGTTTATATTTGAAGACATTCCTTTTTCCACTATTACCCTCTTAGCGCTCCGAATTTCCACTTGCATTTTCTACAAAAAGAGTGTTTCATAACTGCTCAATCAAAAATATATTTTATCTCTGTTAACTGAATTTACAGATCAGAAATAAGTTTCACAGAATGCATCTGTGTAGTTTTTATTTGAAGATATTCTTTTTCCCAATGTAGGCCTCTTAGCGCTTAGCATGTCCAATTGCAGTTTCTACAGAAAGAGTGTTTCAGAACGGCTCAATCAAAAGTAAGGTTCAACTCTGTTAGCTGAATGCACAGAACAGAAAGAGTTTTCACAGAATGCTACTGTGTAGTTTATATTTGAATATATTCCTTTTTCCACTATTACCCTCTTAGCGCTCCGAATGTCCACTTGCATTTTCTACAGAAAGAGTGTTCAGAACTGCGCAATCAAAAGTATGGTTTAACTCTGTTAGCTTAATGAACATATCAGAAATAAGTTTCACACAATGCTTCTGTGTAGTTTTTATTTGAAGATATTATTTTTCCCAATATAGGCCTCTTAGCGCTCAGAATGTCCAATTGCAGTTTCTACAGAAAGAGTGTTTTAGAAAGGCTCAATCAAAAGTAAGGTTCAACTCTGTTAGTTGAATGCACAGAACAGAAAGAAGTTTCATACAATGCTTCTGTGTAGTTTATATTTGAACATATTTTTTTTTCCACTATTACCCACTTAGCGCTACAAATGTCCAGTTGCATTTTCTACAGACAGAGTGTTTCAAAACAGCTCAATCAAAAGTATGGTTTAACTCTGTTAGCTGAATGCTCAGATCAGAAAGAAGTTTCACAGAATGCTTCTGTGTAGTTTATATTTGAATATATTCCTTTTTCCACTACTACTCTCTTAGCGCTCCAAATGTCCAGTTGCATTTTCTACAGAAAGAGTGTTCAGATCTGCTCAATCAAAAGTATGGTTTAACTCTGTTAGCTGAATGCACAGATCAGAAAGAAGTTTCACAGAATGATTCTGTGTAGTTTATATTTGGAGACATTACTTTTTCCACTATTACCCTCTTAGCGCTCCGAATCTCCACTTGCATTTTCTACAGAAAGAGTGTTTCAGAACGGCTCTATCAAAACTAAGGTTCAACTCTTTTAGTTGAACAAACAGAACAGAAAGAAGTTTCACACAATTCTTCTGTGTAGTTTTTATTTGTAGACATTCTTTTTCCCAATATAGGCCTCTTAGCGCTCAGAATGTCCAATTGCAGTTTCTACAGAAAGAGTGCTTCAGAACGGCTCAATCAAAAGTAAGGTTCAACTCTGTTAGTTGAATGCACAGAACAGAAAGAAGTTTCATACAATGCTTCTGTGTAGTTTATATTTGAACATATTCTCTTTTCCACTATTACCAACTTAGCGCTACGAATGTCCAGTTGCATTTTCTACAGACAGAGTGTTTCAAAACTGCTCAATCAAAAGTATGGTTTAACTCTGTTAGCTGTATGCTCAGAACAGAAAGAAGTTTCACAGAATGCTTCTGTGTAGTTTATATTTGAATATATTCCTTTTTCCCCTACTACGCTCTTAGCGCTCCAAATGTCCAGTTGCATTTACAAGAGAAAGAGTGTTCAGATCTGCTCAATCAAAAGTATGGTTTAACTCTGTTAGCTGAATGCACAGATCAGAAAGAATTTTCACCGAATGATTCTGTGTAGTTTATATTTGAAGACATTCCTTTTTCCACTATTACCCTCTTAGCGCTCTGAATCTCCACTTGCATTTTCTACAAAAAGAGTGTTTCATAACTGCTCAATTAAAAATATGTTTTATCTCTGTTAACTGAATTTACAGATCAGAAATAAGTTTCACAGAATGCATCTGTGTAGTTTTAATTTGAAGATATTCTTTTTCCCAATATAGGCCTCTTAGCGCTTAGCATGTCCAATTGCAGTTTCTACAGAAACAGTGTTTCAGAAAGGCTCAATCAAAAGTAAGGTTCAACTCTGTTAGTTGAATGCACAGAACAGAAAGAATTTTCACAGAATGCTACTGTGTAGTTTATATTTGAATATATTCCTTTTTCCACTATTACCCTCTTAGCGCTCCGAATGTCCACTTGCATTTTCTACAGAAAGAGTGTTCAGAACTGCGCAATCAAAAGTATGGTTTAACTCTGTTAGCTTAATGAACATATCAGAAATAAGTTTCACACAATGCTTCTGTGTAGTTTTTATTTGAAGATATTATTTTTCCCAATAGAGGCCTCTTAGCGCTCAGAATGTCCAATTGCAGTTTCCACAGAAAGAGTGTTTCAGAAAGGCTCAATCAAAAGTAAGGTTCAACTCTGTTAGTTGAATGCACAGAACAGAAAGAAGTTTCATACAATGCTTCTGTGTAGTTTATATTTGAACATATTCTTTTTTCCACTATTACCCACTTAGCGCTACGAATGTCCAGTTGCATTTTCTACAGACAGAGTGTTTCAAAACTGCTCAATCAAAAGTATGGTTTAACTCTGTTAGCTGAATGCTCAGATCAGAAAGAAGTTTCACAGAATGCTTCTGTGTAGTTTATATTTGAATATATTCCTTTTTCCACTACTACTCTCTTAGCGCTCCAAATCTCCAGTTGCATTTTCTACAGAAAGAGTGTTCAGATCTACTCAATCAAAAGTATGGTTTAACTCTGTTAGCTGAATGCACAGATCAGAAAGAAGTTTCACAGAATGATTCTGTGTAGTTTATATTTGGAGACATTCCTTTTTCCACTATTACCCTCTTAGCGCTCGGAATCTCCACTTGCATTTTCTACAGAAAGAGTGTTTCAGAACGGCTCAATCAAAACTAAGGTTCAACTCTTTTAGTTGAACAAACAGAACAGAAAGAAGTTTCACACAATTCTTCTGTGTAGTTTTTATTTGTAGACATTCTTTTTCCCAATATAGGCCTCTTAGCGCTCAGAATGTCCAATTGCAGTTTCTACAGAAAGAGTGTTTCAGAACGGCTCAATCAAAAGTAAGGTTCAACTCTGTTAGTTGAATCCACAGAACAGAAAGAAGTTTCATACAATGCTTCTGTGTAGTTTATATTTGAACATATTCTTTTTTCCACTATTACCCACTTAGCGCTACGAATGTCCAGTTGCATTTTCTACAGACAGAGTGTTTCAAAACTGCTAAATCAAAAGTATGGTTTAACTCTGTTAGCTGAATGCTCAGTTCAGAAAGAAGTTTCACAGAATGCTTCTGTGTAGTTTATATTTGAATATATTCCTTTTTCCACTACTACTCTCTTAGCGCTCCAAATGTCCAGTTGCATTATCTACAGAAAGAGTGTTCAGATCTGCTCAATCAAAAGTATGGTTTAAGTCTGTTAGCTGAATGCACAGATCAGAAAGAAGTTTCACAGAATGATTCTGTGTAGTTTATATTTGGAGACATTCCTTTTTCCACTATTACCCTCTTAGCGCTCGGAATCTCCACTTGCATTTTCTACAGAAAGAGTGTTTCAGAACGGCTCAATCAAAACTAAGGTTCAACTCTTTTAGTTGAACAAACAGAACAGAAAGAAGTTTCACACAATTCTTCTGTGTAGTTTTTATTTGTAGACATTCTTTTTCCCAATATAGGCCTCTTAGCGCTCAGAATGTCCAATTGCAGTTTCTACAGAAAGAGTGTTTCAGAACGGCTCAATCAAAAGTAAGGTTCAACTCTGTTAGTTGAATGCACAGAACAGAAAGATGTTTCATACAATCCTTCTGTGTAGTTTATATTTGAACATATTCTTTTTCCCACTATTACCCACTTAGCGCTACGAATGTCCAGTTGCATTTTCTACAGACAGAGTGTTTCAAAACTGCTCAATCAAAAGTATGGTTTAACTCTGTTAGCTGAATGCTCAGATCAGAAAGAAGTTTCACAGAATGCTTCTGTGTAGTTTATATTTGAATATATTCCTTTTTCCACTAATACGCTCTTAGCGCTCCAAATGTCCAGTTGCATTTTCTACAGAAAGAGTGTTCAGATCTGCTCAATCAAAAGTATGGTTTAACTCTGTTAGCTGAATGCACAGATCAGAAAGAAGTTTCACCGAATGATTCTGTGTAGTTTATATTTGAAGACATTCTTTTTTCCACTATTACCCTCTTAGCGCTCCGAATCTCCACTTGCATTTTCTACAAAAAGAGTGTTTCATAACTGCTCAATCAAAAATATGTTTTATCTCTGTTAACTGAATTTACAGATCAGAAATAAGTTTCACAGAATGCATCTGTGTACTTTTTATTTGAAGATATTCTTTTTCCCAATGTAGGCCTCTTAGCGCTTAGCATGTCCAATTGCAGTTTCTACAGAAAGAGTGTTTCAGAATGGCTCAATCAAAAGTAAGGTTCAACTCTGTTAGTTGAATGCACAGAACAGAAAGAATTTTCACAGAATGCTACTGTGTAGTTTATATTTGAATATATTCCTTTTTCCACTATTACCCTCTTAGCGCTCCGAATGTCCACTTGCAGTTTCTACAGAAAGAGTGTTCAGAACTGCGCAATCAAAAGTATGGTTTAACTCTGTTAGCTTAATGAACATATCAGAAATAAGTTTCACACAATGCTTCTGTGTAGTTTTTATTTGAAGATATTATTTTTCCCAATATAGGCCTCTTAGCGCTCAGAATGTGCAATTGCAGATTCTACAGGAAGAGTGTTTCAGAAAGGCTCAATCAAAACTAAGGTTCAACTCTGTTAGTGGAATGCACAGAACAGAAAGGAGTTTCATACAATGCTTCTGTGTAGTTTATATTTGAACATATTCTTTTTTCCACTATTACCCACATAGCGCTACGAATGTCCAGTTGCATTTTCCACAGACAGAGTGTTTCAAAACTGCTCAATCAAAAGTATGGTTTAACTCTGTTAGCTGAATGCTCAGATCAGAAAGAAGTTTCACAGAATGCTTCTGTGTAGTTTATATTTGAATATATTCCTTTTTCCACTACTACTATCTTAGCGCTCAAAATGTCCAGTTGCATTTTCTACAGAAAGAGTGTTCAGATCTGCTCAATCAAAAGTATGGTTTAACCCAGTTAGCTGAATGCACAGATCAGAAAGAAGTTTCACAGAATGATTCTGTGTAGTTTATATTTGGAGACATTCCTTTTTCCACTATTACCCTCTTAGCGCTCCGAATCTCCACTTGCATTTTCTACAGAAAGAGTGTTTCAGAAAGACTCAATCAATACTAAGGTTCAACTCTTTTAGTTGAACAAACAGAACAGAAAGAAGTTTCAAACAATTCTTCTGTGTAGTTTTTATTTGTAGACATTCTTTTTCCCAATATAGGCCTCTTAGCGCTCAGAATGTCCAATTGCAGTTTCTACAGAAAGAGTGTTTCAGAACGGCTCAATCAAAAGTAGGGTTCAACTCTGTTAGTTGAATGCACAGAACAGAAAGAAGTTTCATACAATGCTTCTGTGTAGTTTATATTTGAACATATTCTTTTTTCCACTGTTACCCACTTAGCGCTACGAATGTCCAGTTGCATTTTCTACAGACAGAGTGTTTCAAAACTGCTCAATCAAAAGTATGGTTTAACTCTGTTAGCTGAATGCTCAGATCAGAAAGAAGTTTCACAGAATGCTTCTGTGTAGTTTATATTTGAATATATTCCTTTTTCCACTACTACGCTCTTAGCGCTCCAAATGTCCAGTTGCATTTTCTACAGAAAGAGTGTTCAGATCTGCTCAATCAAAAGTATGGTTTAACTCTGTTAGCTGAATGCACAGATCAGAAAGAAGTTTCACAGAATGATTCTGTGTAGTTTATATTTGAAGACATTACTTTTTCCACTATTACCCTCTTAGCGTTCAGAATCTCCACTTGCATTTTCTACAAAAAGAGTGTTTCATAACTGCTCAATCAAAAATATGTTTTATCTCTGTTAACTGAATTTACAGATCAGAAATAAGTTTCACAGAATGCATCTGTGTAGTTTTTATTTGAAGATATTCTTTTTCCTAATGTAGGCCTCTTATCGCTTAGCATGTCCAATTGCAGTTTCTACAGAAAGAGTGTTTCAGAACGGCTCAATCAAAAGTAAGGTTCAACTCTGTTAGTTGAATGCACAGAACAGAAAGAATTTTCACAGAATGCTACTGTGTAGTTTATATTTGAATATATTCCTTTTTCCACTATTACCCTCTTAGCGCTCCGAATGTCCACTTGCATTTTCTACAGAAAGAGTGTTCAGAACTGCGCAATCAAAAGTATGGTTTAACTCTGTTAGCTTAATGAACATATCAGAAATAAGTTTCACACAATGCTTCAGTGTAGTTTTTATTTGAAGATATTATTTTTCCCAATATAGGCCTCTTCGCGCTCAGAATGTCCAATTGCAGTTTCTACAGAAAGAGTGTTTCAGAAAGGCTCAATCAAAAGTAAGGTTCAACTCTGTTAGTTGAATGCACAGAACAGAAAGAAGTTTCATACAATGCTTCTGTGTAGTTTATATTTGAACATATTATTTTTTCCACTATTACCCACTTAGCGCTACGAATTTCCAATAGCATTTTCTACAGACAGTGTGTTTCAAAACTGCTCAATCAAAAGTATGGTTTAACTCTGTTAGCTGAATGCTCAGATCAGAAAGAAGTTTCACAGAATGCTTCTGTGTAGTTTATATTTGAATATATTCCTTTTTCCACTACTACTCTCTTAGCGCTCCAAATGTCCAGTTGCATTTTCTACAGAAAGAGTGTTCAGATCTGCTCAATCAAAAGTATGGTTTAAATCTGTTAGCTGAATGCACAGATCAGAAAGAAGTTTCACAGAATGATTCTGTGTAGTTTAATTTGGAGACAATCCTTTTTTCCACTATTACCCTCTTAGCGCTCCGAATCTCCACTTGCATTTTCTACAGAAAGAGTGTTTTAGTACGGCTCAATCAAAACTAAGGTTCAACTCTTTTAGTTGAACAAACAGAACAGAAAGAAGTTTCACACAATTCTTCTGTGTAGTTTTTATTTGTAGACATTCTTTTTCCCAATATAGGCCTCTTAGCGCTCAGAATGTCCAATTGCAGTTTCTACAGAAAGAGTGTTTCAGAACGGCTCAATCAAAAGTAAGGTTCAACTCTGTTAGTTGAATGCACAGAACAGAAAGAAGTTTCATACAATGCTTCTGTGTAGTTTATATTTGAACATATTCTTTTTTCCACTATTACCCACTTAGCGCTACGAATGTCCAGTTGCATTTTCTACAGACAGAGTGTTTCAAAACTGCTCAATCAAAAGTATGGTTTAACTCTGTTAGCTGAATGCTCAGATCAGAAAGAAGTTTCACAGAATGCTTCTGTGTAGTTTATATTTGAATATATTCCTTTTTCCACTACTACGCTCTTAGCGCTCCAAATGTCCAGTTGCATTTTCAACAGAAAGAGTGTTCAGATCTGCTCAATCAAAAGTATGGTTTAACTCTGTTAGCTGAATGCACAGATCAGAAAGAAGTTTCACCGAATGATTCTGTGTAGTTTATATTTGAAGACATTCCTTTTTCCACTATTACCCTCGTAGCGCTCCGAATCTCCACTTGCATTTTCTACAAAAAGAGTGTTTAATAACTGCTCAATCAAAAATATGTTTTATCTCTGTTAACTTAATTTACAGATCAGAAATAAGTTTCACAGAATGCATCTGTGTAGTTTTTATTTGAAGATATTCTTTTTCCCAATGTAGGCCTCTTAGCGCTTAGCATGTCCAATTGCAGTTTCTACAGAAAGAGTGTTTCAGAACGGATCAATCAAAAGTAAGGTTCAACTCTGTTAGTTGAATGCACAGAACAGAAAGAATTTTCACAGAATGCTACTGTGTAGTTTATATTTGAATATATTCCTTTTTCCACTATTACCCTCTTAGCGCTCCGAATGTCCACTTGCATTTTCTACAGAAAGAGTGTTCAGAACTGCGCAATCAAAAGTATGGTTTAACTCTGTTAGCTTAATGAACATATCAGAAATAAGTTTCACACAATGCTTCAGTGTAGTTTTTATTTGAAGATATTATTTTTCCCAATATAGGCCTCTTCGCGCTCAGAATGTCCAATTGCAGTTTCTACAGAAAGAGTGTTTCAGAAAGGCTCAATCAAAAGTAAGGTTCAACTCTGTTAGTTGAATGCACAGAACAGAAAGAAGTTTCATACAATGCTTCTGTGTAGTTTATATTTGAATATATTATTTTTTCCACTATTACCCACTTAGCGCTACGAATTTCCAATAGCATTTTCTACAGACAGTGTGTTTCAAAACTGCTCAATCAAAAGTATGGTTTAACTCTGTTAGCTGAATGCTCAGATCAGAAAGAAGTTTCACAGAATGCTTCTGTGTAGTTTATATTTGAATATATTCCTTTTTCCACTACTACTCTCTTAGCGCTCCAAATGTCCAGTTGCATTTTCTACAGAAAGAGTGTTCAGATCTGCTCAATCAAAAGTATGGTTTAAATCTGTTAGCTGAATGCACAGTTCAGAAAGAAGTTTCACAGAATGATTCTGTGTAGTTTAATTTGGAGACAATCCTTTTTTCCACTATTACCCTCTTAGCGCTCCGAATCTCCACTTGCATTTTCTACAGAAAGAGTGTTTCATACCTGCTCAATCAAAAATATGTTTTATCTCTGTTAACTGAATTTACAGATCAGAAATAAGTTTCACAGAACGCATCTGTGTAGTTTTTATTTGAAGATATTCTTTTTCCCAATGTAGGCCTCTTAGCGCTTAGCATGTCCAATTGCAGTTTCTACAGAAAGAGTGTTTCAGAACGGCTCAATCAAAAGTAAGGTTCAACTCTGTTAGTTGAATGCACAGAACAGAAAGAAGTTTCATACAATGCTTCTGTGTAGTTTATATTTGAACATATTCTTTTTTCCACTATTACCCACTTAGCGCTACGAATGTCCAGTTGCATTTTCTACAGACAGAGTGTTTCAAAACTGCTCAATCAAAGTATGGTTTAACTCTGTTAGCTGAATGCTCAGATCAGAAAGAAGTTTCACAGAATGCTTCTGTGTAGTTTATATTTGAATATATTCCTTTTTCCACTACTACTCTCTTAGCGCTAGAAATGTCCAGTTGCATTTTCTACAGAAAGAGTGTTCAGATCTGCTCAATCAAAAGTATGGTTTAAATCTGTTAGCTGAATGCACAGATCAGAAAGAAGTTTCACCGAATGATTCTGTGTAGTTTATATTTGAAGACATTCTTTTTCCACTATTACCCTCTTAGCGCTCCGAATCTCCACTTGCATTTTCTACAAAAAGAGTGTTTCATAACTGCTCAATCAAAAATATGTTTTATCACTGTTAACTGAATTTACAGATAAGAAATAAGTTACACAGAATGCATCTGTGTAGTTTTTATTTGAAGATATTCTTTTTCCCAATGTAGGCCTCTTAGCGCTTTGCATGTCCAATTGCAGTTTCTACAGAAAGAGTGTTTCAGAACGGCTCAATCAAAAGTAAGGTTCAACTCTGTTAGTTGAATGCACAGAACAGAAAGAATTTTCACAGAATGCTACTGTGTAGTTTATATTTCAATATATTCCTTTTTCCACTATTACCGTCTTAGCGCTCCGAATGTCCACTTGCATTTTCTACAGAAAGAGTGTTCAGAACTGCGCAATCAAAAGTATGGTTTAACTCTGTTAGCTTAATGAACATATCAGAAATAAGTTTCACACAATGCTTCTGTGTAGTTTTTATTTGAAGATATTATTTTTCCCAATAGAGGCCTCTTAGCGCTCAGAATGTCCAATTGCAGTTTCTACAGAAAGAGTGTTTCAGAAAGGCTCAATCAAAAGTAAGGTTCAACTCTGTTAGTTGAATGCACAGAACAGAAAGAAGTTTCATACAATGCTTCTGTGTAGTTTATATTTGAACATATTCTTTTTTCCACTGTTACCCACTTAGCGCTACGAATGTCCAGTTGCATTTTCTACAGACAGAGTGTTTCAAAACTGCACAATCAAAAGTATGGTTTAACTCTGTTAGCTGAATGCTCAGATCAGAAAGAAGTTTCACAGAATGCTTCTGTGTAGTTTATATTTGAATATATTCCTTTTTCCACTACTACTCTCTTAGCGCTCCAAATGTCCAGTTGCATTTTCTACAGAAAGAGTGTTCAGATCTGCTCAATCAAAAGTATGGTTTAACTCTGTTAGCTGAATGCACAGATCAGAAAGAAGTTTCACAGAAGGATTCTGTGTAGTTTATATTTGGAGACATTCCTTTTTCCACTATTACCCTCTTAGCGCTCCGAATCTCCACTTGCATTTTCTACAGAAAGACTGTTACAGAACGGCTCAATCAAAACTAAGGTTCAACTCTTTTAGTTGAACAAACAGAACAGAAAGAAGTTTCACACAATTCTTCTGTGTAGTTTTTATTTGTAGACATTCTTTTTCCCAATATAGGCCTCTTAGCGCTCAGAATGTCCAATTGCAGTTTCTACAGAAAGTGTGTTTCAGAACGGCTCAATCAAAAGTAAGGTTCAACTCTGTTAGTTGAATGCACAGAACAGAAAGAAGTTTCATACAATGCTTCTGTGTAGTTTATATTTGAACTTATTCTTTTTTCCACTATTACCCACTTAGCGCTCCGAATCTCCACTTGCATTTTCTACAAAAAGAGTGTTTCATAACTGCTCAATCAAAAATACGTTTTATCTCTGTTAACTGAATTTACAGATCAGAAATAAGTTTCACAGAATGCATCTGTGTAGTTTTTATTTGAAGATATTCTTTTTCCCCATGTAGGCCTCTTAGTGCTTAGCATGTCCAATTGCAGTTTCTACAGAAAGAGTGTTTCAGAGCGGCTCAATCAAAAGTAAGGTTCAACTCTGTTAGTTGAATGCACAGAACAGAAAGAATTTTCACAGAATGCTACTGTGTAGTTTATAATTGAATATATTCCTTTTTCCACTATTACCCTCTTAGCGCTCCGAATGTCCACTTGCATTTTCTACAGAAAGAGTGTTCAGAACTGCGCAATCAAAAGTATGGTTTAACTCTGTTAGCTTAATGAACATATCAGAAATGAGTTTCACACAATGCTTCTGTGTAGTTTTTATTTGAAGATATTATTTTTCCCAATATAGGCCTCTTAGCGCTCAGAATGTCCAATTGCAGTTTCTACAGAAAGAGTGTTTCAGAAAGGCTCAATCAAAAGTAAGGTTCAACTCTGTTAGTTGAATGCACAGAACAGAAAGGAGTTTCATACAATGCTTCTGTGTAGTTTATATTTGAACATATTCTTTTTTCCTCTATTACCCACTTAGCGCTACGAATGTCCAGTTGCATTTTCTACAGACAGAGTGTTTCAAAACTGCTCAATCAAAAGTTTGGTTTAACTCTGTTAGCTGAATGCACAGATCAGAAAGAAGTTTCACAGAATGATTCTGTGTAGTTTATATTTGGAGACATTCCTTTTTCCACTATGACCCTCTTAGCGCTCCGAATCTCCACTTGCATTTTCTACAGAAAGAGTGATTCAGAACGGCTCAATCAAAACTAAGGTTCAACTCTTTTAGTTGAACAAACAGAACAGAAAGAAGTTTCACACAATTCTTCTGTGTAGTTTTTATTTTAGACATTCTTTTTTCCAATATAGGCCTCTTAGCGCTCAGAATGTCCAATTGCAGTTTCTACAGAAAGAGTGTTTCAGAACGGCTCAATCAAAAGTAAGGTTCAACTCTGTTAGTTGAATGCACAGAACAGAAAGAAGTTTCATACAATGCTTCTGTGTAGTTTATATTTGAACATATTTTTTTTCCACTATTACCCACTTAGCGCTACGAATGTCCAGTTGCATTTTCTACAGACAGAGTGTTTCAAAACTGCTCAATCAAAAGTATGGTTTAACTCTGTTAGCTGAATGCTCAGTTCAGAAAGAAGTTTCACAGAATGCTTCTGTGTAGTTTATATTTGAATATATTCCTTTTTCCACTACTACTCTCTTAGCGCTCCAAATCTCCAGTTGCATTTTCTACAGAAAGAGTGTTCAGATCTACTCAATCAAAAGTATGGTTTAACTCTGTTAGCTGAATGCACAGATCAGAAAGAAGTTTCACAGAATGATTCTGTGTAGTTTATATTTGGAGACATTCCTTTTTCCACTATTACCCTCTTAGCGCTCGGAATCTCCACTTCCATTTTCTACAGAAAGAGTGTTTCAGAACGGCTCAATCAAAACTAAGGTTCAACTCTTTTAGTTGAACAAACAGAACAGAAAGAAGTTTCACACAATTCTTCTGTGTAGTTTTTATTTGTAGACATTCTTTTTCCCAATATAGGCCTCTTAGCGCTCAGAATGTCCAATTGCAGTTTCTACAGAAAGAGTGTTTCAGAACGGCTCAATCAAAAGTAAGGTTCAACTCTGTTAGTTGAATCCACAGAACAGAAAGAAGTTTCATACAATTCTTCTGTGTAGTTTTTATTTGTAGACATTCTTTTTCCCAATATAGGCCTCTTAGCGCTCAGAATGTCCAATTGCAGTTTCCACAGAAAGAGTGTTTCAGAACGGCTCAATCAAAAGTAAGGTTCAACTCTGTTAGTTGAATGCACAGAACAGAAAGATGTTTCATACAATCCTTCTGTGTAGTTTATATTTGAACATATTCTTTTTTCCACTATTACCCACTTAGCGCTACGAATGTCCAGTTGCATTTTCTACAGACAGAGTGTTTCAAAACTGCTCAATCAAAAGTATGGTTTAACTCTGTTAGCTGAATGCTCAGATCAGAAAGAAGTTTCACAGAATGCTTCTGTGTAGTTTATATTTGAATATATTCCTTTTTCCACTACTACGCTCTTAGCGCTCCAAATGTCCAGTTGCATTTTCTACAGAAAGAGTGTTCAGATCTGCTCAATCAAAAGTATGGTTTAACCCGGTTAGCTGAATGCACAGATCAGAAAGAATTTTCACAGAATGATTCTGTGTAGTTTATATTTGGAGACATTCCTTTTTCCACTATTACCCTCTTAGCGCTCCGAATCTCCACGTGCATTTTCTACAGAAAGAGTGTTTCAGAAAGACTCAATCAAAACTAAGGTTCAACTCTTTTAGTTGAACAAACAGAACAGAAAGAAGTTTCACACAATTCTTCTGTGTAGTTTTTATTTGTAGACATTCTTTTTCCCAATATAGGCCTCTTAGCGCTCAGACTGTCCAATTGCAGTTTCTACAGAAAGAGTGTTTCAGAACGGCTCAATCAAAAGTAGGGTTCAACTCTGTTAGTTGAATGCACAGAACAGAAAGAAGTTTCATACAATGCTTCTGTGTAGTTTATATTTGAACATATTCTTTTTTCCACTATTACCCACTTAGCGCTACGAATGTCCAGTTGCATTTTCTACAGACAGAGTGTTTCAAAACTGCTCAATCAAAAGTATGGTTTAACTCTGTTAGCTGAATGCTCAGATCAGAAAGAAGTTTCACAGAATGCTTCTGTGTAGTTTATATTTGAATATATTACTTTTTCCACTACTACGCTCTTAGCGCTCCAAATGTCCAGTTGCATTTTCTACAGAAAGAGTGTTCAGATCTGCTCAATCAAAAGTATGGTTTAACTCTGTTAGCTGAATGCACAGATCAGAAAGAAGTTTCACAGAATGATTCTGTGTAGTTTATATTTGAAGACATTCCTTTTTCCACTATTACCCTCTTAGCGTTCCGAATCTCCACTTGCATTTTCTACAAAAAGAGTGTTTCATAACTGCTCAATCAAAAATATGTTTTATCTCTGTTAACTGAATTTACAGATCAGAAATAAGTTTCACAGAATGCATCTGTGTAGTTTTTATTTGAAGATATTCTTTTTCCCAATGTAGGCCTCTTATCGCTTAGCATGTCCAATTGCAGTTTCTACAGAAAGAGTGTTTCAGAACGGCTCAATCAAAAGTAAGGTTCAACTCTGTTAGTTGAATGCACAGAACAGAAAGAATTTTCACAGAATGCTACTGTGTAGTTTATATTTGAATATATTCCTTTTTCCACTATTACCCTCTTAGCGCTCCGAATGTCCACTTGCATTTTCTACAGAAAGAGTGTTCAGAACTGCGCAATCAAAAGTATGGTTTAACTCTGTTAGCTTAATGAACATATCAGAAATAAGTTTCACACAATGCTTCAGTGTAGTTTTTATTTGAAGATATTATATTTCCCAATATAGGCCTCTTCGCGCTCAGAATGTCCAATTGCAGTTTCTACCGAAAGAGTGTTTCAGAAAGGCTCAATCAAAAGTAAGGTTCAACTCTGTTAGTTGAATGCACAGAACAGAAAGAAGTTTCATACAATGCTTCTGTGTAGTTTATATTTGAACATATTATTTTTTCCACTATTACCCACTTAGCGCTACGAATGTCCAATAGCATTTTCTACAGACAGTGTGTTTCAAAACTGCTCAATCAAAAGTATGGTTTAACTCTGTTAGCTGAATGCTCAGATCAGAAAGAAGTTTCACAGAATGCTTCTGTGTAGTTTATATTTGAATATATTCCTTTTTCCACTACTACTCTCTTAGCGCTCCAAATGTCCAGTTGCATTTTCTACAGAAAGAGTGTTCAGATCTGCTCAATCAAAAGTATGGTTTAAATCTGTTAGCTGAATGCACAGATCAGAAAGAAGTTTCACAGAATGATTCTGTGTAGTTTAATTTGGAGACAATCCTTTTTTCCACTATTACCCTCTTAGCGCTCCGAATCTCCACTTGCATTTTCTACAGAAAGAGTGTTTCAGAACGGCTCAATCAAAACTAAGGTTCAACTCTTTTAGTTGAACAAACAGAACAGAAAGAAGTTTCACACAATTCTTCTGTGTAGTTTTTATTTGTAGACATTCTTTTTCCCAATATAGGCCTCTTAGCGCTCAGAATGTCCAATTGCAGTTTCTACAGAAAGAGTGTTTCAGAACGGCTCAATCAAAAGTAAGGTTCAACTCTGTTAGTTGAATGCACAGAACAGAAAGAAGTTTCATACAATGCTTCTGTGTAGTTTATATTTGAACATATTATTTTTTCCACTATTACCCACTTAGCGCTACGAATGTCCAGTTGTATTTTCTACAGACAGAGTGTTTCAAAACTGCTCAATCAAAAGTATGGTTTAACTCTGTTAGCTGAATGCTCAGATCAGAAAGAAGTTTCACAGAATGCTTCTGTGTAGTTTATATTTGAATATATTCCTTTTTCCACTACTACGCTCTGAGCGATCCAAATGTCCAGTTGCATTTTCAACAGAAAGAGTGTTCAGATCTGCTCAATCAAAATTATGGTTTAACTCTGTTATCTGAATGCACAGATCAGAAAGAAGTTTCACCGAATGATTCTGTGTAGTTTATATTTGAAGACATTCCTTTTTCCACTATTATCCTCTTAGCGCTCCGAATCTCCACTTGCATTTTCTACAAAAAGAGTGTTTCATAACTGCTCAATCAAAAATATGTTTTATCTCTGTTAACTGAATTTACAGATCAGAAATAAGTTTCACAGAATGCATCTGTGTAGTTTTTATTTGAAGATATTCTTTTTCCCAATGTAGGCCTCTTAGCGCTTAGCATGTCCAATTGCAGTTTCTACAGAAAGAGTGTTTCAGAACGGCTCAATCAAATGTAAGGTTCAACTCTATTAGTTGAATGCACAGAACAGAAAGAATTTTCACAGAATGCTACTGTGTAGTTTATATTTGAATATATTCCTTTTTCCATTATTACCCTCTTAGCGCTCCGAATGTCCACTTGCATTTTCTACAGAAAGAGTGTTCAGAACTGCGCAATGAAAAGTATGGTTTAACTCTGTTAGCTTAATGAACATATCAGAAATAAGTTTCCCACAATGCTTCTGTGTAGTTTTTATTTGAAGATATTATTTTTCCCAATAGAGGCCTCTTAGCGCTCAGAATGACCAATTGCAGTTTCTACAGAAAGAGTGTTTCAGAAAGGCTCAATCAAAAGTAAGGTTCAAATCTGTTAGTTGAATGCACAGAACAGAAAGAAGTTTCATACAATGCTTCTGTGTAGTTTATATTTGCACATATTCTTTTTTCCACTATTACCCACTTAGCGCTACGAATGTCCAGTTGCATTTTCTACAGACAGAGTGTTTCAAAACTGCTCAATCAAAAGTATGGTTTAACTCTGTTAGCTGAATGCTCGGATCAGAAAGAAGTTTCACAGAATGCTTCTGTGTAGTTTATATTTGAATATATTCCCTTTTCCACTACTACTCTTTTAGCGCTCCAAATGTCCAGTTGCATTTTCTACAGAAAGAGTGTTCAGATCTGCTCAATCAAAAGTATGGTTTAACTCTGTTAGCTGAATGCACAGATCAGAAAGAAGTTTCACAGAAGGATTCTGTGTAGTTTATATTTGGAGACATTCCTTTTTCCACTATTACCCTCTTAGCGCTCCGAATCTCCACTTGCATTTTCTACAGAAAGACTGTTACAGAACGGCTCAATCAAAACTAAGGTTCAACTCTTTTAGTTGAACAAACAGAACAGAAAGAAGTTTCACACAATTCTTCTGTGTAGTTTTTATTTGTAGACATTCTTTTTCCCAATATAGGCCTCTTAGCGCTCAGAATGTCCAATTGCAGTTTCTACAGAAAGTGTGTTTCAGAACGGCTCAATCAAAAGTAAGGTTCAACTTAGTTAGTTGAATGCACAGAACAGAAAGAAGTTTCATACAATGCTTCTGTGTAGTTTATATTTGAACTTATTCTTTTTTCCACTATTACCCACTTAGCGCTCCGAATCTCCACTTGCATTTTCTACAAAAAGAGTGTTTCATAACTGCTCAATCAAAAATACGTTTTATCTCTGTTAACTGAATTTACAGATCAGAAATAAGTTTCACAGAATGCATCTGTGTAGTTTTTATTTGAAGATATTCTTTTTCCCCATGTAGGCCTCTTAGTGCTTAGCATGTCCAATTGCAGTTTCTACAGAAAGAGTGTTTCAGAACGGCTCAATCAAAAGTAAGGTTCAACTCTGTTAGTTGAATGCACAGAACAGAAAGCATTTTCACAGAATGCTACTGTGTAGTTTATAATTGAATATATTCCTTTTTCCACTATTACCCTCTTAGCGCTCCGAATGTCCACTTGCATTTTCTACAGAAAGAGTGTTCAGAACTGTGCAATCAAAAGTATGGTTTAACTCTGTTAGCTTAATGAACATATCAGAAATAAGTTTCACACAATGCTTCTGTGTAGTTTTTATTTGAAGATATTATTTTTCCCAATATAGGCCTCTTAGCGCTCAGAATGTCCAATTGCAGTTTCTACAGAAAGAGTGTTTCAGAAAGGCTCAATCAAAAGTAAAGTTCAACTCTGTTAGTTGAATGCACAGAACAGAAAGAAGTTTCATACAATGCTTCTGTGTAGTTTATATTTGAACATATTCTTTTTTCCACTATTACCCACTTAGCGCTACGAATGTCCAGTTGCATTTTCTACAGACAGAGTGTTTCAAAACTGCTCAATCAAAAGTTTGGTTTAACTCTGTTAGCTGAATGCACAGATCAGAAAGAAGTTTCACAGAATGATTCTGTGTAGTTTATATTTGGAGACATTCCTTTTTCCACTATTACCCTCTTAGCGCTCCGAATCTCCACTTGCATTTTCTACAGAAAGAGTGATTCAGAACGGCTCAATCAAAACTAAGGTTCAACTCTTTTAGTTGGACAAACAGAACAGAAAGAAGTTTCACACAATTCTTCTGTGTAGTTTTTATTTTAGACATTCTTTTTTCCAATATAGGCCTCTTAGCGCTCTGAATGTCCAATTGCAGTTTCTACAGAAAGAGTGTTTCAGAACGGCTCAATCAAAAGTAAGGTTCAACTCTGTTAGTTGAATGCACAGAACAGAAAGAAGTTTCATACAATGCTTCTGTGTAGTTTATATTTGAACATATTTTTTTTCCACTATTACCCACTTAGCGCTACGAATGTCCAGTTGCATTTTCTACAGACAGAGTGTTTCAAAACTGCTCAATCAAAAGTATGGTTTAACTCTGTTAGCTGAATGCTCAGATGAGAAAGAAGTTTCACAGAATGCTTCTGTGTAGTTTATATTTGAATATATTCCTTTTTCCACTACTACTCTCTTAGCGCTCCAAATGTCCAGTTGCATTTTCTACAGAAAGAGTGTTCAGATCTGCTCAATCAAAAGTATGGTTTAAATCTGTTAGCTGAATGCACAGATCAGAAAGAAGTTTCACAGAATGATTCTGTGTAGTTTATATTTGGAGACATTCCTTTTTCCACTATTACCCTCTTAGCGCTCCGAATCTCCACTTGCATTTTCTACAGAAAGAGTGTTTCAGAACGGCTCAATCAAAACTAAGGTTCAATTCTTTTAGTTGAACAAACAGAACAGAAAGAAGTTTCACACAATTCTTCTCTGTAGTTTTTATTTGTAGACATTCTTTTTCCCAATATAGGCTTCTTAGCGCTCAGAATGTCCAATTGCAGTTTCTACAGAAAGAGTGTTTCAGAACGGCTCAATCAAAAGTAAGGTTCAACTCTGTTAGTTGAATGCACAGAACAGAAAGAAGTTTCATACAATGCTTCTGTGTAGTTTATATTTGAACATATTCTTTTTTCCACTATTACCCACTTAGCGCTACGAATGTCCAGTTGCATTTTCTACAGACAGAGCGTTTCAAAACTGCTCAATCAAAAGTATGGTTTAACTCTGTTAGCTGAATGCTCAGATCAGAAAGAAGTTTCACAGAATGCTTCTGTGTAGTTTATATTTGAATATATTCCTTTTTCCACTACTACTCTCTTAGCGCTCCAAATGTCCAGTTGCATTTTCTACAGAAAGAGTGTTCAGATCTGCTCAATCAAAAGTATGGTTTAACTCTGTTAGCTGAATGCACAGATCAGAAAGAAGTTTCACAGAATGATTCTGTGTAGTTTATATTTGGAGACATTCCTTTTTCCACTATTACCCCCTTAGCGCTCCGAATCTCCACTTGCATTTTCTACAGAAAGAGTGTTTCAGAACGGCTCAATCAAAACTAAGTTTCAACTCTTTTAGTTGAACAAACAGAACAGAAAGAAGTTTCACACAATTCTTCTGTGTAGTTTTTATTTGTAGACATTCTTTTTCCCAATATAGGCCTCTAAGCGCTCAGAATGTCCAATTGCAGTTTCTACAGAAAGTGTGTTTCAGAACGGCTCAATCAAAAGTAAGGTTCAACTCTGTTAGTGGAATGCACAGAACAGAAAGAAGTTTCATAAAATGCTTCTGTGTAGTTTATATTTGAACTTATTCTTTTTTCCACTATTACCCACTTAGCGCTCCGAATCTCCACTTGCATTTTCTACAAAAAGCGTGTTTCATAACTGCTCAATCAAAAATACGTTTTATCTCTGTTAACTGAATTTACAGATCAGAAATAAGTTTCACAGAATGCATCTGTGTAGTTTTTATTTGAAGATATTCTTTTTCCCCATGTAGGCCTCTTAGTGCTTAGCATGTCCAATTGCAGTTTCTAGAGAAAGAGTGTTTCAGAACGGCTCAATCAAAAGTAAGGTTCAACTCTGTTAGTTGAATGCACAGAACAGAAAGAATTTTCACAGAATGCTACTGTGTAGTTTATAATTGAATATATTCCTTTTTCCACTATTACCCTCTTAGCGCTCCGAATGTCCACTTGCATTTTCTACAGAAAGAGTGTTCAGAACTGCGCAATCAAAAGTATGGTTTAACTCTGTTAGCTTAATGAACATATCAGAAATAAGTTTCACACAATGCTTCTGTGTAGTTTTTATTTGAAGATATTATTTTTCCCAATATAGGCCTCTTAGCGCTCAGAATGTCCAATTGCAGTTTCTACAGAAAGAGTGTTTCAGAAAGGCTCAATCAAAAGTAAGGTTCAACTCTGTTAGTTGAATGCACAGAACAGAAAGAGGTTTCATACAATGCTTCTGTGTAGTTTATATTTGAACGTATTCTTTTTTCCACTATTACCCACTTAGCACTACGAATGTCCAGTTGCATTTTCTACAGACAGAGTGTTCCAAAACTGCTCAATCAAAAGTATGGTTTAACTCTGTTAGCTGAATGCTCAGATCAGAAAGAAGTTTCACAGAATGCTTCTGTGTAGTTTATATTTGAATATATTCCTTTTTCCACTACTACGCTCTTAGCGCTCCAAATGTCCAGTTGCATTTTTAACAGAAAGAGTGTTCAGATCTGCTCAATCAAAAGTATGGTTTAACTCTGTTAGCTGAATGCACAGATCAGAAAGAAGTTTCACAGAATGATTCTGTGTAGTTTATATTTGAAGACATTCCTTTTTCCACTATTACCCTCTTAGCTCTCCGAATCTCCACTTGCATTTTCCACAAAAAGAGTGTTTCATAACTGCTCAATCAAAAATATGTTTTATCTCTGTTAACTGAATTTACAGATCAGAAATAAGTTTCACAGAATGCATCTGTGTAGTTTTTATTTGAAGATATTCTTTTTCCCAATGTAGGCCTCTTAGCGCTTAGCATGTCCAATTGCAGTTTCTACAGAAAGAGTGTTTCAGAACGGCTCAATCAAAAGTAAGGTTCAACTCTGTTAGTTGAATGCACAGAACAGAAAGAATTTTCACAGAATGCTACTGTGTAGTTTATATTTGAATATATTCCTTTTTCCACTATTACCCTCTTAGCGCTCCGAATGTCCACTTGCAGTTTCTACAGAAAGAGTGTTCAGAAGTGCGCGATCAAAAGTATGGTTTAACTCTGTTAGCTTAATGAACATATCAGAAATAAGTTTCACACAATGCTTCTGTGTAGTTTTTATTTGAAGATATTATTTTTCCCAATAGAGGCCTCTTAGCGCTCAGAATGTCCAATTGCAGTTTCTACAGAAAGAGTGTTTCAGAAAGGCTCAATCAAAAGTAAGGTTCAACTCTGTTAGTTGAATGCACAGAACAGAAAGAAGTTTCATACAATGCTCCTGTGTAGTTTATATTTGAACATATTCTTTTTTCCACTATTACCCACTTAGCGCTACGAATGTCCAGTTGCATTTTCTACAGACAGAGTGTTTCAAAACTGCTCAATCAAAAGTATGGTTTAACTCTGTTAGCTGAATGCTCAGATCAGAAGAAGTTTCACAGAATGCTTCTGTGTAGTTTATATTTGAATATATTCCTTTTTCCACTACTACTCTCTTAGCGCTCCAAATGTCCAGTTGCATTTTCTACAGAAAGAGTGTTCAGATCTGCTCAATCAAAAGTATGGTTTAACTCTGTTAGCTGAATGCACAGATCAGAAAGAAGTTTCACAGAATGATTCTGTGTAGTTTATATTTGGAGACATTCCTTTTTCCACTATTACCCTCTTAGCGCTCCGAATCTCCACTTGCATTTTCTACAGAAAGAGTGTTTCAGAACGGCTCAATCAAAACTAAGGTTCAACTCTTTTAGTTGAACAAACAGAACAGAAAGAAGTTTCACACAATTCTTCTGTGTAGTTTTTATTTGTAGACATTTTTTTTCCCAATATAGGCCTCTTAGCGCTCAGAATGTCCAATTGCAGTTTCTACAGAAAGAGTGTTTCAGAACGGCTCAATCAAAAGTAAGGTTCAACTCTGTTAGTTGAATGCACAGAACAGAAAGAAGTTTCATACAATGCTTCTGTGTAGTTTATATTTGAACGTATTCTTTTTTCCACTATTACCCACTTAGCGCTACGAATGTCCAGTTGCATTTTCTACAGACAGAGTGTTTCAAAACTGCTCAATCAAAAGTTTGGTTTAACTCTGTTAGCTGAATGCACAGATCAGAAAGAAGTTTCACAGAATGATTCTGTGTAGTTTATATTTGGAGACATTCCTTTTTCCACTATTACCCTCTTAGCGCTCCGAATCTCCACTTGCATTTTCTACAGAAAGAGTGATTCAGAACGGCTCAATCAAAACTAAGGTTCAACTCTTTTAGTTGAACAAACAGAACAGAAAGAAGTTTCACACAATTCTTCTGTGTAGTTTTTATTTTAGACATTCTTTTTTCCAATATAGGCCTCTTAGCGCTCAGAATGTCCAATTGCAGTTTCTACAGAAAGAGTGTTTCAGAACGGCTCAATCAAAAGTAAGGTTCAACTCTGTTAGTTGAATGCACAGAACAGAAAGAAGTTTCATACAATGCTTCTGTGTAGTTTATATTTGAACATATTTTTTTTTCCACTATTACCCACTTAGCGCTACGAATGTCCAGTTGTATTTTCTACAGACAGAGTGTTTCAAAACTGCTCAATCAAAAGTATGGTTTAACTCTGTTAGCTGAATGCTCAGATCAGAAAGAAGTTTCACAGAATGCTTCTGTGTAGTTTATATTTGAATATATTACTTTTTCCACTACTACGCTCTTAGCGCTCCAAATGTCCAGTTGCATTTTCTACAGAAAGAGTGTTCAGATCTGCTCAATCAAAAGTATGGTTTAACTCTGTTAGCTGAATGCACAGATCAGAAAGAAGTTTCACAGAATGATTCTGTGTAGTTTATATTTGAAGACATTCCTTTTTCCACTATTACCCTCTTAGCGTTCCGAATCTCCACTTGCATTTTCTACAAAAAGAGTGTTTCATAACTGCTCAATCAAAAATATGTTTTATCTCTGTTAACTGAATTTACAGATCAGAAATAAGTTTCACAGAATGCATCTGTGTAGTTTTTATTTGAAGATATTCTTTTTCCCAATGTAGGCCTCTTAGCGCTTAGCATGTCCAATTGCAGTTTCTACAGAAAGAGTGTTTCAGAACGGCTCAATCAAAAGTAAGGTTCAACTCTATTAGTTGAATGCACAGAACAGAAAGAATTTTCACAGAATGCTACTGTGTAGTTTATATTTGAATATATTCCTTTTTCCATTATTACCCTCTTAGCGCTCCGAATGTCCACTTGCATTTTCTACAGAAAGAGTGTTCAGAACTGCGCAATCAAAAGTATGGTTTAACTCTGTTAGCTTAATGAACATATCAGAAATAAGTTTCACACAATGCTTCTGTGTAGTTTTTATTTGAAGATATTATTTTTCCCAATAGAGGCCTCTTAGCGCTCAGAATGACCAATTGCAGTTTCTACAGAAAGAGTGTTTCAGAAAGGCTCAATCAAAAGTAAGGTTCAACTCTGTTAGTTGAATGCACAGAACAGAAAGAAGTTTCATACAATGCTTCTGTGTAGTTTATATTTGCACATATTCTTTTTTCCACTATTACCCACTTAGCGCTACGAATGTCCAGTTGCATTTTCTACAGACAGAGTGTTTCAAAACTGCTCAATCAAAAGTATGGTTTAACTCTGTTAGCTGAATGCTCGGATCAGAAAGAAGTTTCACAGAATGCTTCTGTGTAGTTTATATTTGAATATATTCCCTTTTCCACTACTACTCTTTTAGCGCTCCAAATGTCCAGTTGCATTTTCTACAGAAAGAGTGTTCAGATCTGCTCAATCAAAAGTATGGTTTAACTCTGTTAGCTGAATGCACAGATCAGAAAGAAGTTTCACAGAAGGATTCTGTGTAGTTTATATTTGGAGACATTCCTTTTTCCACTATTACCCTCTTAGCGCTCCGAATCTCCACTTGCATTTTCTACAGAAAGACTGTTACAGAACGGCTCAATCAAAACTAAGGTTCAACTCTTTTAGTTGAACAAACAGAACAGAAAGAAGTTTCACACAATTCTTCTGTGTAGTTTTTATTTGTAGACATTCTTTTTCCCAATATAGGCCTCTTAGCGCTCAGAATGTCCAATTGCAGTTTCTACAGAAAGTGTGTTTCAGAACGGCTCAATCAAAAGTAAGGTTCAACTCTGTTAGTTGAATGCACAGAACAGAAAGAAGTTTCATACAATGCTTCTGTGTAGTTTATATTTGAACTTATTCTTTTTTCCACTATTACCCACTTAGCGCTCCGAATCTCCACTTGCATTTTCTACAAAAAGAGTGTTTCATAACTGCTCAATCAAAAATACGTTTTATCTCTGTTAACTGAATTTACAGATCAGAAATAAGTTTCACAGAATGCATCTGTGTAGTTTTTATTTGAAGATATTCTTTTTCCCCATGTAGGCCTCTTAGTGCTTAGCATGTCCAATTGCAGTTTCTACAGAAAGAGTGTTTCAGAGCGGCTCAATCAAAAGTAAGGTTCAACTCTGTTAGTTGAATGCACAGAACAGAAAGAATTTTCACAGAATGCTACTGTGTAGTTTATAATTGAATATATTCCTTTTTCCACTATTACCCTCTTAGCGCTCCGAATGTCCACTTGCATTTTCTACAGAAAGAGTGTTCAGAACTGCGCAATCAAAAGTATGGTTTAACTCTGTTAGCTTAATGAACATATCAGAAATGAGTTTCACACAATGCTTCTGTGTAGTTTTTATTTGAAGATATTATTTTTCCCAATATAGGCCTCTTAGCGCTCAGAATGTCCAATTGCAGTTTCTACAGAAAGAGTGTTTCAGAAAGGCTCAATCAAAAGTAAGGTTCAACTCTGTTAGTTGAATGCACAGAACAGAAAGGAGTTTCATACAATGCTTCTGTGTAGTTTATATTTGAACATATTCTTTTTTCCTCTATTACCCACTTAGCGCTACGAATGTCCAGTTGCATTTTCTACAGACAGAGTGTTTCAAAACTGCTCAATCAAAAGTTTGGTTTAACTCTGTTAGCTGAATGCACAGATCAGAAAGAAGTTTCACAGAATGAATCTGTGTAGTTTATATTTGGAGACATTCCTTTTTCCACTATTACCCTCTTAGCGCTCCGAATCTCCACTTGCATTTTCTACAGAAAGAGTGATTCAGAACGGCTCAATCAAAACTAAGGTTCAACTCTTTTAGTTGAACAAACAGAACAGAAAGAAGTTTCACACAATTCTTCTGTGTAGTTTTTATTTTAGACATTCTTTTTTCCAATATAGGCCTCTTAGCGCTCAGAATGTCCAATTGCAGTTTCTACAGAAAGAGTGTTTCAGAACGGCTCAATCAAAAGTAAGGTTCAACTCTGTTAGTTGAATGCACAGAACAGAAAGAAGTTTCATACAATGCTTCTGTGTAGTTTATATTTGAACATATTTTTTTTCCACTATTACCCACTTAGCGCTACGAATGTCCAGTTGCATTTTCTACAGACAGAGTGTTTCAAAACTGCTCAATCAAAAGTATGGTTTAACTCTGTTAGCTGAATGCTCAGTTCAGAAAGAAGTTTCACAGAATGCTTCTGTGTAGTTTATATTTGAATATATTCCTTTTTCCACTACTACTCTCTTAGCGCTCCAAATCTCCAGTTGCATTTTCTACAGAAAGAGTGTTCAGATCTACTCAATCAAAAGTATGGTTTAACTCTGTTAGCTGAATGCACAGATCAGAAAGAAGTTTCACAGAATGATTCTGTGTAGTTTATATTTGGAGACATTCCTTTTTCCACTATTACCCTCTTAGCGCTCGGAATCTCCACTTCCATTTTCTACAGAAAGAGTGTTTCAGAACGGCTCAATCAAAACTAAGGTTCAACTCTTTTAGTTGAACAAACAGAACAGAAAGAAGTTTCACACAATTCTTCTGTGTAGTTTTTATTTGTAGACATTCTTTTTCCCAATATAGGCCTCTTAGCGCTCAGAATGTCCAATTGCAGTTTCTACAGAAAGAGTGTTTCAGAACGGCTCAATCAAAAGTAAGGTTCAACTCTGTTAGTTGAATCCACAGAACAGAAAGAAGTTTCATACAATTCTTCTGTGTAGTTTTTATTTGTAGACATTCTTTTTCCCAATATAGGCCTCTTAGCGCTCAGAATGTCCAATTGCAGTTTCCACAGAAAGAGTGTTTCAGAACGGCTCAATCAAAAGTAAGGTTCAACTCTGTTAGTTGAATGCACAGAACAGAAAGATGTTTCATACAATCCTTCTGTGTAGTTTATATTTGAACATATTCTTTTTTCCACTATTACCCACTTAGCGCTACGAATGTCCAGTTGCATTTTCTACAGACAGAGTGTTTCAAAACTGCTCAATCAAAAGTATGGTTTAACTCTGTTAGCTGAATGCTCAGATCAGAAAGAAGTTTCACAGAATGCTTCTGTGTAGTTTATATTTGAATATATTCCTTTTTCCACTACTACGCTCTTAGCGCTCCAAATGTCCAGTTGCATTTTCTACAGAAAGAGTGTTCAGATCTGCTCAATCAAAAGTATGGTTTAACCCGGTTAGCTGAATGCACAGATCAGAAAGAATTTTCACAGAATGATTCTGTGTAGTTTATATTTGGAGACATTCCTTTTTCCACTATTACCCTCTTAGCGCTCCGAATCTCCACGTGCATTTTCTACAGAAAGAGTGTTTCAGAAAGACTCAATCAAAACTAAGGTTCAACTCTTTTAGTTGAACAAACAGAACAGAAAGAAGTTTCACACAATTCTTCTGTGTAGTTTTTATTTGTAGACATTCTTTTTCCCAATATAGGCCTCTTAGCGCTCAGACTGTCCAATTGCAGTTTCTACAGAAAGAGTGTTTCAGAACGGCTCAATCAAAAGTAGGGTTCAACTCTGTTAGTTGAATGCACAGAACAGAAAGAAGTTTCATACAATGCTTCTGTGTAGTTTATATTTGAACATATTCTTTTTTCCACTATTACCCACTTAGCGCTACGAATGTCCAGTTGCATTTTCTACAGACAGAGTGTTTCAAAACTGCTCAATCAAAAGTATGGTTTAACTCTGTTAGCTGAATGCTCAGATCAGAAAGAAGTTTCACAGAATGCTTCTGTGTAGTTTATATTTGAATATATTACTTTTTCCACTACTACGCTCTTAGCGCTCCAAATGTCCAGTTGCATTTTCTACAGAAAGAGTGTTCAGATCTGCTCAATCAAAAGTATGGTTTAACTCTGTTAGCTGAATGCACAGATCAGAAAGAAGTTTCACAGAATGATTCTGTGTAGTTTATATTTGAAGACATTCCTTTTTCCACTATTACCCTCTTAGCGTTCCGAATCTCCACTTGCATTTTCTACAAAAAGAGTGTTTCATAACTGCTCAATCAAAAATATGTTTTATCTCTGTTAACTGAATTTACAGATCAGAAATAAGTTTCACAGAATGCATCTGTGTAGTTTTTATTTGAAGATATTCTTTTTCCCAATGTAGGCCTCTTATCGCTTAGCATGTCCAATTGCAGTTTCTACAGAAAGAGTGTTTCAGAACGGCTCAATCAAAAGTAAGGTTCAACTCTGTTAGTTGAATGCACAGAACAGAAAGAATTTTCACAGAATGCTACTGTGTAGTTTATATTTGAATATATTCCTTTTTCCACTATTACCCTCTTAGCGCTCCGAATGTCCACTTGCATTTTCTACAGAAAGAGTGTTCAGAACTGCGCAATCAAAAGTATGGTTTAACTCTGTTAGCTTAATGAACATATCAGAAATAAGTTTCACACAATGCTTCAGTGTAGTTTTTATTTGAAGATATTATATTTCCCAATATAGGCCTCTTCGCGCTCAGAATGTCCAATTGCAGTTTCTACCGAAAGAGTGTTTCAGAAAGGCTCAATCAAAAGTAAGGTTCAACTCTGTTAGTTGAATGCACAGAACAGAAAGAAGTTTCATACAATGCTTCTGTGTAGTTTATATTTGAACATATTATTTTTTCCACTATTACCCACTTAGCGCTACGAATGTCCAATAGCATTTTCTACAGACAGTGTGTTTCAAAACTGCTCAATCAAAAGTATGGTTTAACTCTGTTAGCTGAATGCTCAGATCAGAAAGAAGTTTCACAGAATGCTTCTGTGTAGTTTATATTTGAATATATTCCTTTTTCCACTACTACTCTCTTAGCGCTCCAAATGTCCAGTTGCATTTTCTACAGAAAGAGTGTTCAGATCTGCTCAATCAAAAGTATGGTTTAAATCTGTTAGCTGAATGCACAGATCAGAAAGAAGTTTCACAGAATGATTCTGTGTAGTTTAATTTGGAGACAATCCTTTTTTCCACTATTACCCTCTTAGCGCTCCGAATCTCCACTTGCATTTTCTACAGAAAGAGTGTTTCAGTACGGCTCAATCAAAACTAAGGTTCAACTCTTTTAGTTGAACAAACAGAACAGAAAGAAGTTTCACACAATTCTTCTGTGTAGTTTTTATTTGTAGACATTCTTTTTCCCAATATAGGCCTCTTAGCGCTCAGAATGTCCAATTGCAGTTTCTACAGAAAGAGTGTTTCAGAACGGCTCAATCAAAAGTAAGGTTCAACTCTGTTAGTTGAATGCACAGAACAGAAAGAAGTTTCATACAATGCTTCTGTGTAGTTTATATTTGAACATATTATTTTTTCCACTATTACCCACTTAGCGCTACGAATGTCCAGTTGTATTTTCTACAGACAGAGTGTTTCAAAACTGCTCAATCAAAAGTATGGTTTAACTCTGTTAGCTGAATGCTCAGATCAGAAAGAAGTTTCACAGAATGCTTCTGTGTAGTTTATATTTGAATATATTCCTTTTTCCACTACTACGCTCTGAGCGATCCAAATGTCCAGTTGCATTTTCAACAGAAAGAGTGTTCAGATCTGCTCAATCAAAATTATGGTTTAACTCTGTTATCTGAATGCACAGATCAGAAAGAAGTTTCACCGAATGATTCTGTGTAGTTTATATTTGAAGACATTCCTTTTTCCACTATTATCCTCTTAGCGCTCCGAATCTCCACTTGCATTTTCTACAAAAAGAGTGTTTCATAACTGCTCAATCAAAAATATGTTTTATCTCTGTTAACTGAATTTACAGATCAGAAATAAGTTTCACAGAATGCATCTGTGTAGTTTTTATTTGAAGATATTCTTTTTCCCAATGTAGGCCTCTTAGCGCTTAGCATGTCCAATTGCAGTTTCTACAGAAAGAGTGTTTCAGAACGGCTCAATCAAAAGTAAGGTTCAACTCTATTAGTTGAATGCACAGAACAGAAAGAATTTTCACAGAATGCTACTGTGTAGTTTATATTTGAATATATTCCTTTTTCCATTATTACCCTCTTAGCGCTCCGAATGTCCACTTGCATTTTCTACAGAAAGAGTGTTCAGAACTGCGCAATGAAAAGTATGGTTTAACTCTGTTAGCTTAATGAACATATCAGAAATAAGTTTCCCACAATGCTTCTGTGTAGTTTTTATTTGAAGATATTATTTTTCCCAATAGAGGCCTCTTAGCGCTCAGAATGACCAATTGCAGTTTCTACAGAAAGAGTGTTTCAGAAAGGCTCAATCAAAAGTAAGGTTCAAATCTGTTAGTTGAATGCACAGAACAGAAAGAAGTTTCATACAATGCTTCTGTGTAGTTTATATTTGCACATATTCTTTTTTCCACTATTACCCACTTAGCGCTACGAATGTCCAGTTGCATTTTCTACAGACAGAGTGTTTCAAAACTGCTCAATCAAAAGTATGGTTTAACTCTGTTAGCTGAATGCTCGGATCAGAAAGAAGTTTCACAGAATGCTTCTGTGTAGTTTATATTTGAATATATTCCCTTTTCCACTACTACTCTTTTAGCGCTCCAAATGTCCAGTTGCATTTTCTACAGAAAGAGTGTTCAGATCTGCTCAATCAAAAGTATGGTTTAACTCTGTTAGCTGAATGCACAGATCAGAAAGAAGTTTCACAGAAGGATTCTGTGTAGTTTATATTTGGAGACATTCCTTTTTCCACTATTACCCTCTTAGCGCTCCGAATCTCCACTTGCATTTTCTACAGAAAGACTGTTACAGAACGGCTCAATCAAAACTAAGGTTCAACTCTTTTAGTTGAACAAACAGAACAGAAAGAAGTTTCACACAATTCTTCTGTGTAGTTTTTATTTGTAGACATTCTTTTTCCCAATATAGGCCTCTTAGCGCTCAGAATGTCCAATTGCAGTTTCTACAGAAAGTGTGTTTCAGAACGGCTCAATCAAAAGTAAGGTTCAACTTAGTTAGTTGAATGCACAGAACAGAAAGAAGTTTCATACAATGCTTCTGTGTAGTTTATATTTGAACTTATTCTTTTTTCCACTATTACCCACTTAGCGCTCCGAATCTCCACTTGCATTTTCTACAAAAAGAGTGTTTCATAACTGCTCAATCAAAAATACGTTTTATCTCTGTTAACTGAATTTACAGATCAGAAATAAGTTTCACAGAATGCATCTGTGTAGTTTTTATTTGAAGATATTCTTTTTCCCCATGTAGGCCTCTTAGTGCTTAGCATGTCCAATTGCAGTTTCTACAGAAAGAGTGTTTCAGAACGGCTCAATCAAAAGTAAGGTTCAACTCTGTTAGTTGAATGCACAGAACAGAAAGCATTTTCACAGAATGCTACTGTGTAGTTTATAATTGAATATATTCCTTTTTCCACTATTACCCTCTTAGCGCTCCGAATGTCCACTTGCATTTTCTACAGAAAGAGTGTTCAGAACTGTGCAATCAAAAGTATGGTTTAACTCTGTTAGCTTAATGAACATATCAGAAATAAGTTTCACACAATGCTTCTGTGTAGTTTTTATTTGAAGATATTATTTTTCCCAATATAGGCCTCTTAGCGCTCAGAATGTCCAATTGCAGTTTCTACAGAAAGAGTGTTTCAGAAAGGCTCAATCAAAAGTAAAGTTCAACTCTGTTAGTTGAATGCACAGAACAGAAAGAAGTTTCATACAATGCTTCTGTGTAGTTTATATTTGAACATATTCTTTTTTCCACTATTACCCACTTAGCGCTACGAATGTCCAGTTGCATTTTCTACAGACAGAGTGTTTCAAAACTGCTCAATCAAAAGTTTGGTTTAACTCTGTTAGCTGAATGCACAGATCAGAAAGAAGTTTCACAGAATGATTCTGTGTAGTTTATATTTGGAGACATTCCTTTTTCCACTATTACCCTCTTAGCGCTCCGAATCTCCACTTGCATTTTCTACAGAAAGAGTGATTCAGAACGGCTCAATCAAAACTAAGGTTCAACTCTTTTAGTTGGACAAACAGAACAGAAAGAAGTTTCACACAATTCTTCTGTGTAGTTTTTATTTTAGACATTCTTTTTTCCAATATAGGCCTCTTAGCGCTCTGAATGTCCAATTGCAGTTTCTACAGAAAGAGTGTTTCAGAACGGCTCAATCAAAAGTAAGGTTCAACTCTGTTAGTTGAATGCACAGAACAGAAAGAAGTTTCATACAATGCTTCTGTGTAGTTTATATTTGAACATATTTTTTTTCCACTATTACCCACTTAGCGCTACGAATGTCCAGTTGCATTTTCTACAGACAGAGTGTTTCAAAACTGCTCAATCAAAAGTATGGTTTAACTCTGTTAGCTGAATGCTCAGATGAGAAAGAAGTTTCACAGAATGCTTCTGTGTAGTTTATATTTGAATATATTCCTTTTTCCACTACTACTCTCTTAGCGCTCCAAATGTCCAGTTGCATTTTCTACAGAAAGAGTGTTCAGATCTGCTCAATCAAAAGTATGGTTTAAATCTGTTAGCTGAATGCACAGATCAGAAAGAAGTTTCACAGAATGATTCTGTGTAGTTTATATTTGGAGACATTCCTTTTTCCACTATTACCCTCTTAGCGCTCCGAATCTCCACTTGCATTTTCTACAGAAAGAGTGTTTCAGAACGGCTCAATCAAAACTAAGGTTCAATTCTTTTAGTTGAACAAACAGAACAGAAAGAAGTTTCACACAATTCTTCTCTGTAGTTTTTATTTGTAGACATTCTTTTTCCCAATATAGGCTTCTTAGCGCTCAGAATGTCCAATTGCAGTTTCTACAGAAAGAGTGTTTCAGAACGGCTCAATCAAAAGTAAGGTTCAACTCTGTTAGTTGAATGCACAGAACAGAAAGAAGTTTCATACAATGCTTCTGTGTAGTTTATATTTGAACATATTCTTTTTTCCACTATTACCCACTTAGCGCTACGAATGTCCAGTTGCATTTTCTACAGACAGAGCGTTTCAAAACTGCTCAATCAAAAGTATGGTTTAACTCTGTTAGCTGAATGCTCAGATCAGAAAGAAGTTTCACAGAATGCTTCTGTGTAGTTTATATTTGAATATATTCCTTTTTCCACTACTACTCTCTTAGCGCTCCAAATGTCCAGTTGCATTTTCTACAGAAAGAGTGTTCAGATCTGCTCAATCAAAAGTATGGTTTAACTCTGTTAGCTGAATGCACAGATCAGAAAGAAGTTTCACAGAATGATTCTGTGTAGTTTATATTTGGAGACATTCCTTTTTCCACTATTACCCCCTTAGCGCTCCGAATCTCCACTTGCATTTTCTACAGAAAGAGTGTTTCAGAACGGCTCAATCAAAACTAAGTTTCAACTCTTTTAGTTGAACAAACAGAACAGAAAGAAGTTTCACACAATTCTTCTGTGTAGTTTTTATTTGTAGACATTCTTTTTCCCAATATAGGCCTCTAAGCGCTCAGAATGTCCAATTGCAGTTTCTACAGAAAGTGTGTTTCAGAACGGCTCAATCAAAAGTAAGGTTCAACTCTGTTAGTTGAATGCACAGAACAGAAAGAAGTTTCATAAAATGCTTCTGTGTAGTTTATATTTGAACTTATTCTTTTTTCCACTATTACCCACTTAGCGCTCCGAATCTCCACTTGCATTTTCTACAAAAAGCGTGTTTCATAACTGCTCAATCAAAAATACGTTTTATCTCTGTTAACTGAATTTACAGATCAGAAATAAGTTTCACAGAATGCATCTGTGTAGTTTTTATTTGAAGATATTCTTTTTCCCCATGTAGGCCTCTTAGTGCTTAGCATGTCCAATTGCAGTTTCTAGAGAAAGAGTGTTTCAGAACGGCTCAATCAAAAGTAAGGTTCAACTCTGTTAGTTGAATGCACAGAACAGAAAGAATTTTCACAGAATGCTACTGTGTAGTTTATAATTGAATATATTCCTTTTTCCACTATTACCCTCTTAGCGCTCCGAATGTCCACTTGCATTTTCTACAGAAAGAGTGTTCAGAACTGCGCAATCAAAAGTATGGTTTAACTCTGTTAGCTTAATGAACATATCAGAAATAAGTTTCACACAATGCTTCTGTGTAGTTTTTATTTGAAGATATTATTTTTCCCAATATAGGCCTCTTAGCGCTCAGAATGTCCAATTGCAGTTTCTACAGAAAGAGTGTTTCAGAAAGGCTCAATCAAAAGTAAGGTTCAACTCTGTTAGTTGAATGCACAGAACAGAAAGAGGTTTCATACAATGCTTCTGTGTAGTTTATATTTGAACGTATTCTTTTTTCCACTATTACCCACTTAGCACTACGAATGTCCAGTTGCATTTTCTACAGACAGAGTGTTCCAAAACTGCTCAATCAAAAGTATGGTTTAACTCTGTTAGCTGAATGCTCAGATCAGAAAGAAGTTTCACAGAATGCTTCTGTGTAGTTTATATTTGAATATATTCCTTTTTCCACTACTACGCTCTTAGCGCTCCAAATGTCCAGTTGCATTTTTAACAGAAAGAGTGTTCAGATCTGCTCAATCAAAAGTATGGTTTAACTCTGTTAGCTGAATGCACAGATCAGAAAGAAGTTTCACCGAAAGATTCTGTGTAGTTTATATTTGAAGACATTCCTTTTTCCACTATTACCCTCTTAGCTCTCCGAATCTCCACTTGCATTTTCCACAAAAAGAGTGTTTCATAACTGCTCAATCAAAAATATGTTTTATCTCTGTTAACTGAATTTACAGATCAGAAATAAGTTTCACAGAATGCATCTGTGTAGTTTTTATTTGAAGATATTCTTTTTCCCAATGTAGGCCTCTTAGCGCTTAGCATGTCCAATTGCAGTTTCTACAGAAAGAGTGTTTCAGAACGGCTCAATCAAAAGTAAGGTTCAACTCTGTTAGTTGAATGCACAGAACAGAAAGAATTTTCACAGAATGCTACTGTGTAGTTTATATTTGAATATATTCCTTTTTCCACTATTACCCTCTTAGCGCTCCGAATGTCCACTTGCAGTTTCTACAGAAAGAGTGTTCAGAAGTGCGCGATCAAAAGTATGGTTTAACTCTGTTAGCTTAATGAACATATCAGAAATAAGTTTCACACAATGCTTCTGTGTAGTTTTTATTTGAAGATATTATTTTTCCCAATAGAGGCCTCTTAGCGCTCAGAATGTCCAATTGCAGTTTCTACAGAAAGAGTGTTTCAGAAAGGCTCAATCAAAAGTAAGGTTCAACTCTGTTAGTTGAATGCACAGAACAGAAAGAAGTTTCATACAATGCTCCTGTGTAGTTTATATTTGAACATATTCTTTTTTCCACTATTACCCACTTAGCGCTACGAATGTCCAGTTGCATTTTCTACAGACAGAGTGTTTCAAAACTGCTCAATCAAAAGTATGGTTTAACTCTGTTAGCTGAATGCTCAGATCAGAAGAAGTTTCACAGAATGCTTCTGTGTAGTTTATATTTGAATATATTCCTTTTTCCATTACTACTCTCTTAGCGCTCCAAATGTCCAGTTGCATTTTCTACAGAAAGAGTGTTCAGATCTGCTCAATCAAAAGTATGGTTTAACTCTGTTAGCTGAATGCACAGATCAGAAAGAAGTTTCACAGAATGATTCTGTGTAGTTTATATTTGGAGACATTCCTTTTTCCACTATTACCCTCTTAGCGCTCCGAATCTCCACTTGCATTTTCTACAGAAAGAGTGTTTCAGAACGGCTCAATCAAAACTAAGGTTCAACTCTTTTAGTTGAACAAACAGAACAGAAAGAAGTTTCACACAATTCTTCTGTGTAGTTTTTATTTGTAGACATTTTTTTTCCCAATATAGGCCTCTTAGCGCTCAGAATGTCCAATTGCAGTTTCTACAGAAAGAGTGTTTCAGAACGGCTCAATCAAAAGTAAGGTTCAACTCTGTTAGTTGAATGCACAGAACAGAAAGAAGTTTCATACAATGCTTCTGTGTAGTTTATATTTGAACGTATTCTTTTTTCCACTATTACCCACTTAGCGCTACGAATGTCCAGTTGCATTTTCTACAGACAGAGTGTTTCAAAACTGCTCAATCAAAAGTTTGGTTTAACTCTGTTAGCTGAATGCACAGATCAGAAAGAAGTTTCACAGAATGATTCTGTGTAGTTTATATTTGGAGACATTCCTTTTTCCACTATTACCCTCTTAGCGCTCCGAATCTCCACTTGCATTTTCTACAGAAAGAGTGATTCAGAACGGCTCAATCAAAACTAAGGTTCAACTCTTTTAGTTGAACAAACAGAACAGAAAGAAGTTTCACACAATTCTTCTGTGTAGTTTTTATTTTAGACATTCTTTTTTCCAATATAGGCCTCTTAGCGCTCAGAATGTCCAATTGCAGTTTCTACAGAAAGAGTGTTTCAGAACGGCTCAATCAAAAGTAAGGTTCAACTCTGTTAGTTGAATGCACAGAACAGAAAGAAGTTTCATACAATGCTTCTGTGTAGTTTATATTTGAACATATTTTTTTTCCACTATTACCCACTTAGCGCTACGAATGTCCAGTTGCATTTTCTACAGACAGAGTGTTTCAAAACTGCTCAATCAAAAGTATGGTTTAACTCTGTTAGCTGAATGCTCAGATCAGAAAGAAGTTTCACAGAATGCTTCTGTGTACTTTATATTTGAATATATTCCTTTTTCCACTACTACTCTCTTAGCGCTCCAAATGTCCAGTTGCATTTTCTACAGAAAGAGTGTTCCGATCTGCTCAATCAAAAGTATGGTTTAACTCTGTTAGCTGAATGCACAGATCAGAAAGAAGTTTCACAGAATGATTCTGTGTAGTTTATATTTGGAGACATTCCTTTTTCCACTATTACCCTCTTAGCGCTCCGAATCTCCACTTGCATTTTCTACAGAAAGAGTGTTTCAGAACGGCTCAATCAAAACTAAGGTTCAACTCTTTTAGTTGAACCAAAAGAACAGAAAGAAGTTTCACACAATTCTTCTCTGTAGTTTTTATTTGTAGACATTCTTTTTCCCAATATAGGCTTCTTAGCGCTCAGAATGTCCAATTGCAGTTTCTACAGAAAGAGTGTTTCAGAACGGCTCAATCAAAAGTAAGGTTCAACTCTGTTAGTTGAATGCACAGAACAGAAAGAAGTTTCATACAATGCTTCTGTGTAGTTTATATTTGAACATATTCTTTTTTCAACTATTACCCACTTAGCGCTACGAATGTCCAGTTGCATTTTCTACAGACAGAGTGTTTCAAAACTGCTCAATCAAACGTATGGTTTACCTCTGTTAGCTGTATGCTCAGATCAGAAATAAGTTTCACAGAATGCTTCTGTGTAGTTTATATTTGAATATATTCCTTTTTCCACTACTACGCTCTTAGCGCTCCAAATGTCCAGTTGCATTTTCAACAGAAAGAGTGTTCAGATCTGCTCAATCAAAAGTATGGTTTAACTCTGTTAGCTGAATGCACAGATCAGAAAGAAGTTTCACCGAATGATTCTGTGTAGTTTATATTTGAAGACATTTCTTTTTCCACTATTACCCTCTTAGCGCTCCGAATCTCCACTTGCATTTTCTACAAAAAGAGTGTTTCATAACTGCTCAATCAAAAATATGTTTTATCTCTGTTAACTGAATTTACAGATCAGAAATAAGTTTCACAGAATGCATCTGTGTAGTTTTTATTTGAAGATATTCTTTTTCCCAATGTAGGCCTCTTAGCGCTTAGCATGTCCAATTGCAGTTCCTACAGAAAGAGTGTTTCAGAACGGCTCAATCAAAAGTAAGGTTCAACTCTGTTAGTTGAATGCACAGAACAGAAAGAATTTTCACAGAATGCTACTGTGTAGTTTATATTTGAATATATTCCTTTTTCCACTATTACCCTCTTAGCGCTCCGAATGTCCACTTGCATTTTCTACAGAAAGAGTGTTCAGAACTGCGCAATCAAAAGTATGGTTTAACTCTGTTAGCTTAATGAACATATCAGAAATAAGTTTCACACAATGCTTCTGTGTAGTTTTTATTTGAAGATATTGTTTTTCCCAATAGAGGCCTCTTAGCGCTCAGAATGTCCAATTGCAGTTTCTACAGAAAGAGTGTTTCAGAAAGGCTCAATCAAAAGTAAGGTTCAACTCTGTTAGTTGAATGCACAGAACAGAAAGAAGTTTCATACAATGCTTCTGTGTAGTTTATATTTGAACTTATTCTTTTTTCCACTATTACCCACTTAGCGCTCCGAATCTCCACTTGCATTTTCTACAAAAAGAGTGTTTCATAACTGCTCAATCAAAAATACGTTTTATCTCTGTTAACTGAATTTACAGATCAGAAATAAGTTTCACAGAATGCATCTGTGTAGTTTTTATTTGAAGATATTCTTTTTCCCCATGTAGGCCTCTTAGTGCTTAGCATGTCCAATTGCAGTTTCTACAGAAAGAGTGTTTCAGAACGGCTCAATCAAAAGTAAGGTTCAACTCTGTTAGTTGAATGCACAGAACAGAAAGCATTTTCACAGAATGCTACTGTGTAGTTTATAATTGAATATATTCCTTTTTCCACTATTACCCTCTTAGCGCTCCGAATGTCCACTTGCATTTTCTACAGAAAGAGTGTTCAGAACTGTGCAATCAAAAGTATGGTTTAACTCTGTTAGCTTAATGAACATATCAGAAATAAGTTTCACACAATGCTTCTGTGTAGTTTTTATTTGAAGATATTATTTTTCCCAATATAGGCCTCTTAGCGCTCAGAATGTCCAATTGCAGTTTCTACAGAAAGAGTGTTTCAGAAAGGCTCAATCAAAAGTAAGGTTCAACTCTGTTAGTTGAATGCACAGAACAGAAAGAAGTTTCATACAATGCTTCTGTGTAGTTTATATTTGAACATATTCTTTTTTCCACTATTACCCACTTAGCGCTACGAATGTCCAGTTGCATTTTCTACAGACAGAGTGTTTCAAAACTGCTCAATCAAAAGTTTGGTTTAACTCTGTTAGCTGAATGCACAGATCAGAAAGAAGTTTCACAGAATGATTCTGTGTAGTTTATATTTGGAGACATTCCTTTTTCCACTATTACCCTCTTAGCGCTCCGAATCTCCACTTGCATTTTCTACAGAAAGAGTGATTCAGAACGGCTCAATCAAAACTAAGGTTCAACTCTTTTAGTTGAACAAACAGAACAGAAAGAAGTTTCACACAATTCTTCTGTGTAGTTTTTATTTTAGACATTCTTTTTTCCAATATAGGCCTCTTAGCGCTCTGAATGTCCAATTGCAGTTTCTACAGAAAGAGTGTTTCAGAACGGCTCAATCAAAAGTAAGGTTCAACTCTGTTAGTTGAATGCACAGAACAGAAAGAAGTTTCATACAATGCTTCTGTGTAGTTTATATTTGAACATATTTTTTTTCCACTATTACCCACTTAGCGCTACGAATGTCCAGTTGCATTTTCTACAGACAGAGTGTTTCAAAACTGCTCAATCAAAAGTATGGTTTAACTCTGTTAGCTGAATGCTCAGATGAGAAAGAAGTTTCACAGAATGCTTCTGTGTAGTTTATATTTGAATATATTCCTTTTTCCACTACTACTCTCTTAGCGCTCCAAATGTCCAGTTGCATTTTCTACAGAAAGAGTGTTCAGATCTGCTCAATCAAAAGTATGGTTTAAATCTGTTAGCTGAATGCACAGATCAGAAAGAAGTTTCACAGAATGATTCTGTGTAGTTTATATTTGGAGACATTCCTTTTTCCACTATTACCCTCTTAGCGCTCCGAATCTCCACTTGCATTTTCTACAGAAAGAGTGTTTCAGAACGGCTCAATCAAAACTAAGGTTCAACTCTTTTAGTTGAACAAACAGAACAGAAAGAAGTTTCACACAATTCTTCTGTGTAGTTTTTATTTTAGACATTCTTTTTTCCAATATAGGCCTCTTAGCGCTCAGAATGTCCAATTGCAGTTTCTACAGAAAGAGTGTTTCAGAACGGCTCAATCAAAAGTAAGGTTCAACTCTGTTAGTTGAATGCACAGAACAGAAAGAAGTTTCATACAATGCTTCTGTGTAGTTTATATTTGAACATATTTTTTTTCCACTATTACCCACTTAGCGCTACGAATGTCCAGTTGCATTTTCTACAGACAGAGTGTTTCAAAACTGCTCAATCAAAAGTATGGTTTAACTCTGTTAGCTGAATGCTCAGATCAGAAAGAAGTTTCACAGAATGCTTCTGTGTACTTTATATTTGAATATATTCCTTTTTCCACTACTACTCTCTTAGCGCTCCAAATGTCCAGTTGCATTTTCTACAGAAAGAGTGTTCAGATCTGCTCAATCAAAAGTATGGTTTAACTCTGTTAGCTGAATGCACAGATCAGAAAGAAGTTTCACAGAATGATTCTGTGTAGTTTATATTTGGAGACATTCCTTTTTCCACTATTACCCTCTTAGCGCTCCGAATCTCCACTTGCATTTTCTACAGAAAGAGTGTTTCAGAACGACTCAATCAAAACTAAGGTTCAACTCTTTTAGTTGAACAAAAAGAACAGAAAGAAGTTTCACACAATTCTTCTCTGTAGTTTTTATTTGTAGACATTCTTTTTCCCAATATAGGCTTCTTAGCGCTCAGAATGTCCAATTGCAGTTTCTACAGAAAGAGTGTTTCAGAACGGCTCAATCAAAAGTAAGGTTCAACTCTGTTAGTTGAATGCACAGAACAGAAAGAAGTTTCATACAATGCTTCTGTGTAGTTTATATTTGAACATATTCTTTTTTCAACTATTACCCACTTAGCGCTACGAATGTCCAGTTGCATTTTCTACAGACAGAGTGTTTCAAAACTGCTCAATCAAACGTATGGTTTAACTCTGTTAGCTGTATGCTCAGATCAGAAATAAGTTTCACAGAATGCTTCTGTGTAGTTTATATTTGAATATATTCCTTTTTCCACTACTACGCTCTTAGCGCTCCAAATGTCCAGTTGCATTTTCAACAGAAAGAGTGTTCAGATCTGCTCAATCAAAAGTATGGTTTAACTCTGTTAGCTGAATGCACAGATCAGAAAGAAGTTTCACCGAATGATTCTGTGTAGTTTATATTTGAAGACATTTCTTTTTCCACTATTACCCTCTTAGCGCTCCGAATCTCCACTTGCATTTTCTACAAAAAGAGTGTTTCATAACTGCTCAATCAAAAATATGTTTTATCTCTGTTAACTGAATTTACAGATCAGAAATAAGTTTCACAGAATGCATCTGTGTAGTTTTTATTTGAAGATATTCTTTTTCCCAATGTAGGCCTCTTAGCGCTTAGCATGTCCAATTGCAGTTCCTACAGAAAGAGTGTTTCAGAACGGCTCAATCAAAAGTAAGGTTCAACTCTGTTAGTTGAATGCACAGAACAGAAAGAATTTTCACAGAATGCTACTGTGTAGTTTATATTTGAATATATTCCTTTTTCCACTATTAACCTCTTAGCGCTCCGAATGTCCACTTGCATTTTCTACAGAAAGAGTGTTCAGAACTGCGCAATCAAAAGTATGGTTTAACTCTGTTAGCTTAATGAACATATCAGAAATAAGTTTCACACAATGCTTCTGTGTAGTTTTTATTTGAAGATATTGTTTTTCCCAATAGAGGCCTCTTAGCGCTCAGAATGTCCAATTGCAGTTTCTACAGAAAGAGTGTTTCAGAAAGGCTCAATCAAAAGTAAGGTTCAACTCTGTTAGTTGAATGCACAGAACAGAAAGAAGTTTCATACAATGCTTCTGTGTAGTTTATATTTGAACTTATTCTTTTTTCCACTATTACCCACTTAGCGCTCCGAATCTCCACTTGCATTTTCTACAAAAAGAGTGTTTCATAACTGCTCAATCAAAAATACGTTTTATCTCTGTTAACTGAATTTACAGATCAGAAATAAGTTTCACAGAATGCATCTGTGTAGTTTTTATTTGAAGATATTCTTTTTCCCCATGTAGGCCTCTTAGTGCTTAGCATGTCCAATTGCAGTTTCTACAGAAAGAGTGTTTCAGAACGGCTCAATCAAAAGTAAGGTTCAACTCTGTTAGTTGAATGCACAGAACAGAAAGCATTTTCACAGAATGCTACTGTGTAGTTTATAATTGAATATATTCCTTTTTCCACTATTACCCTCTTAGCGCTCCGAATGTCCACTTGCATTTTCTACAGAAAGAGTGTTCAGAACTGTGCAATCAAAAGTATGGTTTAACTCTGTTAGCTTAATGAACATATCAGAAATAAGTTTCACACAATGCTTCTGTGTAGTTTTTATTTGAAGATATTATTTTTCCCAATATAGGCCTCTTAGCGCTCAGAATGTCCAATTGCAGTTTCTACAGAAAGAGTGTTTCAGAAAGGCTCAATCAAAAGTAAGGTTCAACTCTGTTAGTTGAATGCACAGAACAGAAAGAAGTTTCATACAATGCTTCTGTGTAGTTTATATTTGAACATATTTTTTTTCCACTATTACCCACTTAGCGCTACGAATGTCCAGTTGCATTTTCTACAGACAGAGTGTTTCAAAACTGCTCAATCAAAAGTATGGTTTAACTCTGTTAGCTGAATGCTCAGATGAGAAAGAAGTTTCACAGAATGCTTCTGTGTAGTTTATATTTGAATATATTCCTTTTTCCACTACTACTCTCTTAGCGCTCCAAATGTCCAGTTGCATTTTCTACAGAAAGAGTGTTCAGATCTGCTCAATCAAAAGTATGGTTTAAATCTGTTAGCTGAATGCACAGATCAGAAAGAAGTTTCACAGAATGATTCTGTGTAGTTTATATTTGGAGACATTCCTTTTTCCACTATTACCCTCTTAGCGCTCCGAATCTCCACTTGCATTTTCTACAGAAAGAGTGTTTCAGAACGGCTCAATCAAAACTAAGGTTCAATTCTTTTAGTTGAACAAACAGAACAGAAAGAAGTTTCACACAATTCTTCTCTGTAGTTTTTATTTGTAGACATTCTTTTTCCCAATATAGGCTTCTTAGCGCTCAGAATGTCCAATTGCAGTTTCTACAGAAAGAGTGTTTCAGAACGGCTCAATCAAAAGTAAGGTTCAACTCTGTTAGTTGAATGCACAGAACAGAAAGAAGTTTCATACAATGCTTCTGTGTAGTTTATATTTGAACATATTCTTTTTTCCACTATTACCCACTTAGCGCTACGAATGTCCAGTTGCATTTTCTACAGACAGAGTGTTTCAAAACTGCTCAATCAAAAGTATGGTTTAACTCTGTTAGCTGAATGCTCAGATCAGAAAGAAGTTTCACAGAATGCTTCTGTGTAGTTTATATTTGAATATATTCCTTTTTCCACTACTACTCTCTTAGCGCTCCAAATGTCCAGTTGCATTTTCTACAGAAAGAGTGTTCAGATCTGCTCAATCAAAAGTATGGTTTAACTCTGTTAGCTGAATGCACAGATCAGAAAGAAGTTTCACAGAATGATTCTGTGTAGTTTATATTTGGAGACATTCCTTTTTCCACTATTACCCCCTTAGCGCTCCGAATCTCCACTTGCATTTTCTACAGAAAGAGTGTTTCAGAACGGCTCAATCAAAACTAAGTTTCAACTCTTTTAGTTGAACAAACAGAACAGAAAGAAGTTTCACACAATTCTTCTGTGTAGTTTTTATTTGTAGACATTCTTTTTCCCAATATAGGCCTCTTAGCGCTCAGAATGTCCAATTGCAGTTTCTACAGAAAGAGTTTTTCAGAACGGCTCAATCAAAAGTAAGGTTCAACTCTGTTAGTTGAATGCACAGAACAGAAAGAAGTTTCATACAATGCTTCTGTGTAGTTTATATTTGAACATATTATTTTTTCCACTATTACCCACTTAGCGCTACGAATGGCCAGTTGTATTTTCTACAGACAGAGTGTTTCAAAACTGCTCAATCAAAAGTATGGTTTAACTCTGTTAGCTGAATGCTCAGATCAGAAAGAAGTTTCACAGAATGCTTCTGTGTAGTTTATATTTGAATATATTCCTTTTTCCACTACTACGCTCTGAGCGATCCAAATGTCCAGTTGCATTTTCAACAGAAAGAGTGTTCAGATCTGCTCAATCAAAAGTATGGTTTAACTCTGTTAGCTGAATGCACAGATCAGAACGAAGTTTCACCGAATGATTCTGTGTAGTTTATATTTGAAGACATTCCTTTTTCCACTATTACCCTCTTAGCGCTCCGAATCTCCACTTGCATTTTCTACAAAAAGAGTGTTTCATAACTGCTCAATCAAAAATATGTTTTATCTCTGTTAACTGAATTTACATATCAGAAATAAGTTTCACAGAATGCATCTGTGTAGTTTTTATTTGAAGATATTCTTTTTCCCAATGTAGGCCTCTTAGCGCTTAGCATGTCCAATTGCAGTTTCTACAGAAAGAGTGTTTCAGAACGGCTCAATCAAAAGTAAGGTTCAACTCTATTAGTTGAATGCACAGAACAGAAAGAATTTTCACAGAATGCTACTGTGTAGTTTATATTTGAATATATTCCTTTTTCCATTATTACCCTCTTAGCGCTCCGAATGTCCACTTGCATTTTCTACAGAAAGAGTGTTCAGAACTGCGCAATGAAAAGTATGGTTTAACTCTGTTAGCTTAATGAACATATCAGAAATAAGTTTCCCACAATGCTTCTGTGTAGTTTTTGTTTGAAGATATTATTTTTCCCAATAGAGGCCTCTTAGCGCTCAGAATGACCAATTGCAGTTTCTACAGAAAGAGTGTTTCAGAAAGGCTCAATCAAAAGTAAGGTTCAAATCTGTTAGTTGAATGCACAGAACAGAAAGAAGTTTCATACAATGCTTCTGTGTAGTTTATATTTGCACATATTCTTTTTTCCACTATTACCCACTTAGCGCTACGAATGTCCAGTTGCATTTTCTACAGACAGAGTGTTTCAAAACTGCTCAATCAAAAGTATGGTTTAACTCTGTTAGCTGAATGCTCGGATCAGAAAGAAGTTTCACAGAATGTTTCTGTGTAGTTTATATTTGAATATATTCCCTTTTCCACTACTACTCTTTTAGCGCTCCAAATGTCCAGTTGCATTTTCTACAGAAAGAGTGTTCAGATCTGCTCAATCAAAAGTATGGTTTAACTCTGTTAGCTGAATGCACAGAACAGAAAGAAGTTTCACAGAAGGATTCTGTGTAGTTTATATTTGGAGACATTCCTTTTTCCACTATTACCCTCTTAGCGCTCCGAATCTCCACTTGCATTTTCTACAGAAAGACTGTTACAGAACGGCTCAATCAAAACTAAGGTTCAACTCTTTTAGTTGAACAAACAGAACAGAAAGAAGTTTCACACAATTCTTCTGTGTAGTTTTTATTTGTAGACATTCTTTTTCCCAATATAGGCCTCTTAGCGCTCAGAATGTCCAATTGCAGTTTCTACAGAAAGTGTGTTTCAGAACGGCTCAATCAAAAGTAAGGTTCAACTCTGTTAGTTGAATGCACAGAACAGAAAGAAGTTTCATACAATGCTTCTGTGTAGTTTATATTTGAACTTATTCTTTTTTCCACTATTACCCACTTAGCGCTCCGAATCTCCACTTGCATTTTCTACAAAAAGCGTGTTTCATAACTGCTCAATCAAAAATACGTTTTATCTCTGTTAACTGAATTTACAGATCAGAAATAAGTTTCACAGAATGCATCTGTGTAGTTTTTATTTGAAGATATTCTTTTTCCCCATGTAGGCCTCTTAGTGCTTAGCATGTCCAATTGCAGTTTCTAGAGAAAGAGTGTTTCAGAACGGCTCAATCAAAAGTAAGGTTCAACTCTGTTAGTTGAATGCACAGAACAGAAAGAAGTTTCATACAATGCTTCTGTGTAGTTTATATTTGAACGTATTCTTTTTTCCACTATTACCCACTTAGCGCTACGAATGTCCAGTTGCATTTTCTACAGACAGAGTGTTTCAAAACTGCTCAATCAAAAGTTTGGTTTAACTCTGTTAGCTGAATGCACAGATCAGAAAGAATTTTCACAGAATGATTCTGTGTAGTTTATATTTGGAGACATTCCTTTTTCCACTATTACCCTCTTAGCGCTCCGAATCTCCACTTGCATTTTCTACAGAAAGAGTGATTCAGAACGGCTCAATCAAAACTAAGGTTCAACTCTTTTAGTTGAACAAACAGAACAGAAAGAAGTTTCACACAATTCTTCTGTGTAGTTTTTATTTTAGACATTCTTTTTTCCAATATAGGCCTCTTAGCGCTCAGAATGTCCAATTGCAGTTTCTACAGAAAGAGTGTTTCAGAACGGCTCAATCAAAAGTAAGGTTCAACTCTGTTAGTTGAATGCACAGAACAGAAAGAAGTTTCATACAATGCTTCTGTGTAGTTTATATTTGAACATATTTTTTTTCCACTATTACCCACTTAGCGCTACGAATGTCCAGTTGCATTTTCTACAGACAGAGTGTTTCAAAACTGCTCAATCAAACGTATGGTTTAACTCTGTTAGCTGTATGCTCAGATCAGAAATAAGTTTCACAGAATGCTTCTGTGTAGTTTATATTTGAATATATTCCTTTTTCCACTACTACGCTCTTAGCGCTCCAAATGTCCAGTTGCATTTTCAACAGAAAGAGTGTTCAGATCTGCTCAATCAAAAGTATGGTTTAACTCTGTTAGCTGAATGCACAGATCAGAAAGAAGTTTCACCGAATGATTCTGTGTAGTTTATATTTGAAGACATTTCTTTTTCCACTATTACCCTCTTAGCGCTCCGAATCTCCACTTGCATTTTCTACAAAAAGAGTGTTTCATAACTGCTCAATCAAAAATATGTTTTATCTCTGTTAACTGAATTTACAGATCAGAAATAAGTTTCACAGAATGCATCTGTGTAGTTTTTATTTGAAGATATTCTTTTTCCCAATGTAGGCCTCTTAGCGCTTAGCATGTCCAATTGCAGTTCCTACAGAAAGAGTGTTTCAGAACGGCTCAATCAAAAGTAAGGTTCAACTCTGTTAGTTGAATGCACAGAACAGAAAGAATTTTCACAGAATGCTACTGTGTAGTTTATATTTGAATATATTCCTTTTTCCACTATTACCCTCTTAGCGCTCCGAATGTCCACGTGCATTTTCTACAGAAAGAGTGTTCAGAACTGCGCAATCAAAAGTATGGTTTAACTCTGTTAGCTTAATGAACATATCAGAAATAAGTTTCACACAATGCTTCTGTGTAGTTTTTATTTGAAGATATTATTTTTCCCAATAGAGGCCTCTTAGCGCTCAGAATGTCCAATTGCAGTTTCTACAGAAAGAGTGTTTCAGAAAGGCTCAATCAAAAGTAAGGTTCAACTCTGTTAGTTGAATGCACAGAACAGAAAGAAGTTTCATACAATGCTTCTGTGTAGTTTATATTTGAACATATTGTTTTTTCCACTATTACCCACTTAGCGCTACGAATGTCCAGTTGCATTTTCTACAGACAGAGTGTTTCAAAACTGCTCAATCAAAAGTATGGTTTAACTCTGTTAGCTGAATGCTCAGATCAGAAAGAAGTTTCACAGAATGCTTCTGTGTAGTTTATATTTGAATATATTCCTTTTTCCACTACTACTATCTTAGCGCTCCAAATGTCCAGTTGCATTTTCTACAGAAAGAGTGTACAGATCTGCTCAATCAAAAGTATGGTTAACTCTGTTAGCTGAATGCACAGATCAGAAAGAAGTTTCACAGAATGATTCTGTGTAGTTTATATTTGGAGACATTCCTTTTTCCACTATTACCCTCTTAGCGCTCCGAATCTCCACTTGCATTTTCTACAGAAAGAGTGTTTCAGAACGGCTCAATCAAAACTAAGGTTCAACTCTTTTAGTTGAACAAACAGAACAGAAAGAAGTTTCACACAATTCTTCTGTGTAGTTTTTATTTGTAGACATTCTTTTTCCCAATATAGGCCTCTTAGCGCTCAGAATGTCCAATTGCAGTTTCTACAGAAAGAGTGTTTCAGAACGGCTCAATCAAAAGAAAGGTTCAACTCTGTTAGTTGAATGCACAGAACAGAAAGAAGTTTCATACAATGCTTCTGTGTAGTTTATATTTGAACGTATTCTTTTTTCCACTATTACCCACTTAGCACTACGAATGTCCAGTTGCATTTTCTACAGACAGAGTGTTCCAAAACTGCTCAATCAAAAGTATGGTTTAACTCTGTTAGCTGAATGCTCAGATCAGAAAGAAGTTTCACAGAATGCTTCTGTGTAGTTTATATTTGAATATATTCCTTTTTCCACTACTACGCTCTTAGCGCTCCAAATGTCCAGTTGCATTTTTAACAGAAAGAGTGTTCAGATCTGCTCAATCAAAAGTATGGTTTAACTCTGTTAGCTGAATGCACAGATCAGAAAGAAGTTTCACCGAAAGATTCTGTGTAGTTTATATTTGAAGACATTCCTTTTTCCACTATTACCCTCTTAGCTCTCCGAATCTCCACTTGCATTTTCCACAAAATGAGTGTTTCATAACTGCTCAATCAAAAATATGTTTTATCTCTGTTAACTGAATTTACAGATCAGAAATAAGTTTCACAGAATGCATCTGTGTAGTTTTTATTTGAAGATATTCTTTTTCCCAATGTAGGCCTCTTAGCGCTTAGCATGTCCAATTGCAGTTTCTACAGAAAGAGTGTTTCAGAACGGCTCAATCAAAAGTAAGGTTCAACTCTGTTAGTTGAATGCACAGAACAGAAAGAATTTTCACAGAATGCTACTGTGTAGTTTATATTTGAATATATTCCTTTTTCCACTATTACCCTCTTAGCGCTCCGAATGTCCACTTGCAGTTTCTACAGAAAGAGTGTTCAGAACTGCGCGATCAAAAGTATGGTTTAACTCTGTTAGCTTAATGAACATATCAGAAATAAGTTTCACACAATGCTTCTGTGTAGTTTTTATTTGAAGATATTATTTTTCCCAATAGAGGCCTCTTAGCGCTCAGAATGTCCAATTGCAGTTTCTACAGAAAGAGTGTTTCAGAAAGGCTCAATCAAAAGTAAGGTTCAACTCTGTTAGTTGAATGCACAGAACAGAAAGAAGTTTCATACAATGCTCCTGTGTAGTTTATATTTGAACATATTCTTTTTTCCACTATTACCCACTTAGCGCTACGAATGTCCAGTTGCATTTTCTACAGACAGAGTGTTTCAAAACTGCTCAATCAAAAGTATGGTTTAACTCTGTTAGCTGAATGCTCAGATCAGAAGAAGTTTCACAGAATGCTTCTGTGTAGTTTATATTTGAATATATTCCTTTTTCCACTACTACTCTCTTAGCGCTCCAAATGTCCAGTTGCATTTTCTACAGAAAGAGTGTTCAGATCTGCTCAATCAAAAGTATGGTTTAACTCTGTTAGCTGAATGCACAGATCAGAAAGAAGTTTCACAGAATGATTCTGTGTAGTTTATATTTGGAGACATTCCTTTTTCCACTATTACCCTCTTAGCGCTCCGAATCTCCACTTGCATTTTCTACAGAAAGAGTGTTTCAGAACGGCTCAATCAAAACTAAGGTTCAACTCTTTTAGTTGAACAAACAGAACAGAAAGAAGTTTCACACAATTCTTCTGTGTAGTTTTTATTTGTAGACATTTTTTTTCCCAATATAGGCCTCTTAGCGCTCAGAATGTCCAATTGCAGTTTCTACAGAAAGAGTGTTTCAGAACGGCTCAATCAAAAGTAAGGTTCAACTCTGTTAGTTGAATGCACAGAACAGAAAGAAGTTTCATACAATGCTTCTGTGTAGTTTATATTTGAACGTATTCTTTTTTCCACTATTACCCACTTAGCGCTACGAATGTCCAGTTGCATTTTCTACAGACAGAGTGTTTCAAAACTGCTCAATCAAAAGTTTGGTTTAACTCTGTTAGCTGAATGCACAGATCAGAAAGAAGTTTCACAGAATGATTCTGTGTAGTTTATATTTGGAGACATTCCTTTTTCCACTATTACCCTCTTAGCGCTCCGAATCTCCACTTGCATTTTCTACAGAAAGAGTGATTCAGAACGGCTCAATCAAAACTAAGGTTCAACTCTTTTAGTTGAACAAACAGAACAGAAAGAAATTTCACACAATTCTTCTGTGTAGTTTTTATTTTAGACATTCTTTTTTCCAATATAGGCCTCTTAGCGCTCAGAATGTCCAATTGCAGTTTCTACAGAAAGAGTGTTTCAGAACGGCTCAATCAAAAGTAAGGTTCAACTCTGTTAGTTGAATGCACAGAACAGAAAGAAGTTTCATACAATGCTTCTGTGTAGTTTATATTTGAACATATTTTTTTTCCACTATTACCCACTTAGCGCTACGAATGTCCAGTTGCATTTTCTACACACAGAGTGTTTCAAAACTGCTCAATCAAAAGTATGGTTTAACTCTGTTAGCTGAATGCTCAGATCAGAAAGAAGTTTCACAGAATGCTTCTGTGTACTTTATATTTGAATATATTCCTTTTTCCACTACTACTCTCTTAGCGCTCCAAATGTCCAGTTGCATTTTCTACAGAAAGAGTGTTCAGATCTGCTCAATCAAAAGTATGGTTTAACTCTGTTAGCTGAATGCACAGATCAGAAAGAAGTTTCACAGAATGATTCTGTGTAGTTTATATTTGGAGACATTCCTTTTTCCACTATTACCCTCTTAGCGCTCCGAATCTCCACTTGCATTTTCTACAGAAAGAGTGTTTCAGAACGGCTCAATCAAAACTAAGGTTCAACTCTTTTAGTTGAACAAAAAGAACAGAAAGAAGTTTCACACAATTCTTCTCTGTAGTTTTTATTTGTAGACATTCTTTTTCCCAATATAGGCTTCTTAGCGCTCAGAATGTCCAATTGCAGTTTCTACAGAAAGAGTGTTTCAGAAAGGCTCAATCAAAATAAGGTTCAACTCTGTTAGTTGAATGCACAGAACAGAAAGAAGTTTCACACAATGCTTCTGTGTAGTTTATATTTGAACATATTCTTTTTTCCACTATTACCCACTTAGCGCTACGAATGTCCAGTTGCATTTTCTACAGACAGAGTGTTTCAAAACTGCTCAATCAAAAGTATGGTTTACCTCTGTTAGCTGAATGCTCAGATCAGAAGAAGTTTCACAGAATGCTTCTGTGTAGTTTATATTTGAATATATTCCTTTTTCCACTAATACTCTCTTAGCGCTCCAAATGTCCAGTTGCATTTTCTACAGAAAGAGTGTTCAGATCTGCTCAATCAAAAGTATGGTTTAACTCTGTTAGCTGAATGCACAGATCAGAAAGAAGTTTCACAGAATGATTCTGTGTAGTTTATATTTGGAGACATTCCTTTTTCCACTATTACCCTCTTAGCGCTCCGAATCTCCACTTGCATTTTCTACAGAAAGAGTGTTTCAGAACGGCTCAATCAAAACTAAGGTTCAACTCTTTTAGTTGAACAAACAGAACAGAAAGAAGTTTCACACAATTCTTCTGTGTAGTTTTTATTTTTAGACATTCTTTTTCCCAATATAGGCCTCTTAGCGCTCAGAATGTCCAATTGCAGTTTCTACAGAAAGAGTGTTTCAGAACGGCTCAATCAAAAGTAAGGTTCAACTCTGTTAGTTGAATGCACAGAACAGAAAGAAGTTTCATACAATGCTTCTGTGTAGTTTATATTTGAACGTATTCTTTTTTCCACTATTACCCACTTAGCGCTACGAATGTCCAGTTGCATTTTCTACAGACAGAGTGTTTCAAAACTGCTCAATCAAAAGTATGGTTTATCTCTGTTAGCTGTATGCTCAGATCAGAAAGAAGTTTCACAGAATGCTTCTGTGTAGTTTATATTTGAATATATTCCTTTTTCCACTGCTACGCTCTTAGCGCTCCAAATGTCCAGTTGCATTTTCAACAGAAAGAGTGTTCAGATCTGCTCAATCAAAAGTATGGTTTAACTCTGTTAGCTGAATGCACAGATCAGAAAGAAGTTTCACCGAATGATTCTGTGTAGTTTATATTTGAAGACATTCCTTTTTCCACTATTACCCTCTTAGCGCTCCGAATCTCCACTTGCATTTTCTACAAAAAGAGTGTTTCAGAACGGCTCAATCAAAACTAAGGTTCAACTCTTTTAGTTGAACAAACAGAACAGAAAGAAGTTTCACACAATTCTTCTGTGTAGTTTTTATTTGTAGACATTTTTTTTCCCAATATAGGCCTCTTAGCGCTCAGAATGTCCAATTGCAGTTTCTACAGAAAGAGTGTTTCAGAACGGCTCAATCAAAAGTAAGGTTCAACTCTGTTAGTTGAATGCACAGAACAGAAAGAAGTTTCATACAATGCTTCTGTGTAGTTTATATTTGAACATATTCTTTTTCCACTATTACCCACTTAGCGCTACGAATGTCCAGTTGCATTTTCTACAGACAGAGTGTTTCAAAACTGCTCAATCAAAAGTACGGTTTAACTCTGTTAGCTGAATGCTCATATCAGAAAGAAGTTTCACAGAATGCTTCTGTGTAGTTTATATTTGAATATATTCCTTTTTCCACTAATACGCTCTTAGCGCTCCAAATGTCCAGTTGCATTTTCAACCGAAAGAGTGTTCAGATCTGCTCAATCAAAAGTATGGTTTAACTCTGTTAGCTGAATGCACAGATCAGAAAGAAGTTTCACCGAATGATTCTGTGTTGTTTATATTTGAAGACATTACTTTTTCCACTATTACCCTCTTAGCGCTCCGAATCTCCACTTGCATTTTCTACAAAAACAGTGTTTCATAACTGCTCAATCAAAAATATGTTTTATCTCTGTTAACTGAATTTACAGATCAGAAATAAGTTTCACAGTATGCATCTGTGTAGTTTTTATTTGAAGATATTTTTTTCCCAATGTAGGCCTCTTAGCGCTTAGCATGTCCAATTGCAGTTTCTACAGAAAGAGTGTTTCAGAACGGCTCAATCAAAAGTAAGGTTCAACTCTGTTAGTTGAATGCACAGAACAGAAAGAATTTTCACAGAAGCTACTGTGTAGTTTATATTTGAATATATTCCTTTTTCCACTGTTACCCTCTTAGCGCTCCGTATGTCCACTTGCATTTTCTACAGAAAGAGTGTTCAGAACTGCGCAATCAAAAGTATGGTTTAACTCTGTTAGCATAATGAACATATCAGAAATAAGTTTCACACAATGCTTCTGTGTAGTTTTTATTTGAAGATATTATTTTTCCCAATAGAGGCCTCTTAGCGCTCAGAATGTCCAATTGCAGTTTCTACAGAAAGAGTGTTTCAGAAAGGCTCAATCAAAATAAGGTTCAACTCTGTTAGTTGAATGCACAGAACAGAAAGAAGTTTCACACAATGCTTCTGTGTAGTTTATATTTGAACATATTCTTTTTTCCACTATTACCCACTTAGCGCTACGAATGTCCAGTTGCATTTTCTACAGACAGAGTGTTTCAAAACTGCTCAATCAAAAGTATGGTTTACCTCTGTTAGCTGAATGCTCAGATCAGAAGAAGTTTCACAGAATGCTTCTGTGTAGTTTATATTTGAATATATTCCTTTTTCCACTAATACTCTCTTAGCGCTCCAAATGTCCAGTTGCATTTTCTACAGAAAGAGTGTTCAGATCTGCTCAATCAAAAGTATGGTTTAACTCTGTTAGCTGAATGCACAGATCAGAAAGAAGTTTCACAGAATGATTCTGTGTAGTTTATATTTGGAGACATTCCTTTTTCCACTATTACCCTCTTAGCGCTCCGAATCTCCACTTGCATTTTCTACAGAAAGAGTGTTTCAGAACGGCTCAATCAAAACTAAGGTTCAACTCTTTTAGTTGAACAAACAGAACAGAAAGAAGTTTCACACAATTCTTCTGTGTAGTTTTTATTTTTAGACATTCTTTTTCCCAATATAGGCCTCTTAGCGCTCAGAATGTCCAATTGCAGTTTCTACAGAAAGAGTGTTTCAGAACGGCTCAATCAAAAGTAAGGTTCAACTCTGTTAGTTGAATGCACAGAACAGAAAGAAGTTTCATACAATGCTTCTGTGTAGTTTATATTTGAACGTATTCTTTTTTCCACTATTACCCACTTAGCGCTACGAATGTCCAGTTGCATTTTCTACAGACAGAGTGTTTCAAAACTGCTCAATCAAAAGTATGGTTTATCTCTGTTAGCTGTATGCTCAGATCAGAAAGAAGTTTCACAGAATGCTTCTGTGTAGTTTATATTTGAATATATTCCTTTTTCCACTGCTACGCTCTTAGCGCTCCAAATGTCCAGTTGCATTTTCAACAGAAAGAGTGTTCAGATCTGCTCAATCAAAAGTATGGTTTAACTCTGTTAGCTGAATGCACAGATCAGAAAGAAGTTTCACCGAATGATTCTGTGTAGTTTATATTTGAAGACATTCCTTTTTCCACTATTACCCTCTTAGCGCTCCGAATCTCCACTTGCATTTTCTACAAAAAGAGTGTTTCAGAACGGCTCAATCAAAACTAAGGTTCAACTCTTTTAGTTGAACAAACAGAACAGAAAGAAGTTTCACACAATTCTTCTGTGTAGTTTTTATTTGTAGACATTTTTTTTCCCAATATAGGCCTCTTAGCGCTCAGAATGTCCAATTGCAGTTTCTACAGAAAGAGTGTTTCAGAACGGCTCAATCAAAAGTAAGGTTCAACTCTGTTAGTTGAATGCACAGAACAGAAAGAAGTTTCATACAATGCTTCTGTGTAGTTTATATTTGAACATATTCTTTTTCCACTATTACCCACTTAGCGCTACGAATGTCCAGTTGCATTTTCTACAGACAGAGTGTTTCAAAACTGCTCAATCAAAAGTACGGTTTAACTCTGTTAGCTGAATGCTCATATCAGAAAGAAGTTTCACAGAATGCTTCTGTGTAGTTTATATTTGAATATATTCCTTTTTCCACTAATACGCTCTTAGCGCTCCAAATGTCCAGTTGCATTTTCAACCGAAAGAGTGTTCAGATCTGCTCAATCAAAAGTATGGTTTAACTCTGTTAGCTGAATGCACAGATCAGAAAGAAGTTTCACCGAATGATTCTGTGTTGTTTATATTTGAAGACATTACTTTTTCCACTATTACCCTCTTAGCGCTCCGAATCTCCACTTGCATTTTCTACAAAAACAGTGTTTCATAACTGCTCAATCAAAAATATGTTTTATCTCTGTTAACTGAATTTACAGATCAGAAATAAGTTTCACAGTATGCATCTGTGTAGTTTTTATTTGAAGATATTTTTTTCCCAATGTAGGCCTCTTAGCGCTTAGCATGTCCAATTGCAGTTTCTACAGAAAGAGTGTTTCAGAACGGCTCAATCAAAAGTAAGGTTCAACTCTGTTAGTTGAATGCACAGAACAGAAAGAATTTTCACAGAAGCTACTGTGTAGTTTATATTTGAATATATTCCTTTTTCCACTGTTACCCTCTTAGCGCTCCGTATGTCCACTTGCATTTTCTACAGAAAGAGTGTTCAGAACTGCGCAATCAAAAGTATGGTTTAACTCTGTTAGCATAATGAACATATCAGAAATAAGTTTCACACAATGCTTCTGTGTAGTTTTTATTTGAAGATATTATTTTTCCCAATAGAGGCCTCTTAGCGCTCAGAATGTCCAATTGCAGTTTCTACAGAAAGAGTGTTTCAGAAAGGCTCAATCAAAATAAGGTTCAACTCTGTTAGTTGAATGCACAGAACAGAAAGAAGTTTCACACAATGCTTCTGTGTAGTTTATATTTGAACATATTCTTTTTTCCACTATTACCCACTTAGCGCTACGAATGTCCAGTTGCATTTTCTACAGACAGAGTGTTTCAAAACTGCTCAATCAAAAGTATGGTTTACCTCTGTTAGCTGAATGCTCAGATCAGAAGAAGTTTCACAGAATGCTTCTGTGTAGTTTATATTTGAATATATTCCTTTTTCCACTAATACTCTCTTAGCGCTCCAAATGTCCAGTTGCATTTTCTACAGAAAGAGTGTTCAGATCTGCTCAATCAAAAGTATGGTTTAACTCTGTTAGCTGAATGCACAGATCAGAAAGAAGTTTCACAGAATGATTCTGTGTAGTTTATATTTGGAGACATTCCTTTTTCCACTATTACCCTCTTAGCGCTCCGAATCTCCAATTGCATTTTCTACAGAAAGAGTGTTTCAGAACGGCTCAATCAAAACTAAGGTTCAACTCTTTTAGTTGAACAAACAGAACAGAAAGAAGTTTCACACAATTCTTCTGTGTAGTTTTTATTTTTAGACATTCTTTTTCCCAATATAGGCCTCTTAGCGCTCAGAATGTCCAATTGCAGTTTCTACAGAAAGAGTGTTTCAGAACGGCTCAATCAAAAGTAAGGTTCAACTCTGTTAGTTGAATGCACAGAACAGAAAGAAGTTTCATACAATGCTTCTGTGTAGTTTATATTTGAACGTATTCTTTTTTCCACTATTACCCACTTAGCGCTACGAATGTCCAGTTGCATTTTCTACAGACAGAGTGTTTCAAAACTGCTCAATCAAAAGTATGGTTTATCTCTGTTAGCTGTATGCTCAGATCAGAAAGAAGTTTCACAGAATGCTTCTGTGTAGTTTATATTTGAATATATTCCTTTTTCCACTGCTACGCTCTTAGCGCTCCAAATGTCCAGTTGCATTTTCAACAGAAAGAGTGTTCAGATCTGCTCAATCAAAAGTATGGTTTAACTCTGTTAGCTGAATGCACAGATCAGAAAGAAGTTTCACCGAATGATTCTGTGTAGTTTATATTTGAAGACATTCCTTTTTCCACTATTACCCTCTTAGCGCTCCGAATCTCCACTTGCATTTTCTACAAAAAGAGTGTTTCAGAACGGCTCAATCAAAACTAAGGTTCAACTCTTTTAGTTGAACAAACAGAACAGAAAGAAGTTTCACACAATTCTTCTGTGTAGTTTTTATTTGTAGACATTTTTTTTCCCAATATAGGCCTCTTAGCGCTCAGAATGTCCAATTGCAGTTTCTACAGAAAGAGTGTTTCAGAACGGCTCAATCAAAAGTAAGGTTCAACTCTGTTAGTTGAATGCACAGAACAGAAAGAAGTTTCATACAATGCTTCTGTGTAGTTTATATTTGAACATATTCTTTTTCCACTATTACCCACTTAGCGCTACGAATGTCCAGTTGCATTTTCTACAGACAGAGTGTTTCAAAACTGCTCAATCAAAAGTACGGTTTAACTCTGTTAGCTGAATGCTCATATCAGAAAGAAGTTTCACAGAATGCTTCTGTGTAGTTTATATTTGAATATATTCCTTTTTCCACTAATACGCTCTTAGCGCTCCAAATGTCCAGTTGCATTTTCAACCGAAAGAGTGTTCAGATCTGCTCAATCAAAAGTATGGTTTAACTCTGTTAGCTGAATGCACAGATCAGAAAGAAGTTTCACCGAATGATTCTGTGTTGTTTATATTTGAAGACATTACTTTTTCCACTATTACCCTCTTAGCGCTCCGAATCTCCACTTGCATTTTCTACAAAAACAGTGTTTCATAACTGCTCAATCAAAAATATGTTTTATCTCTGTTAACTGAATTTACAGATCAGAAATAAGTTTCACAGTATGCATCTGTGTAGTTTTTATTTGAAGATATTTTTTTCCCAATGTAGGCCTCTTAGCGCTTAGCATGTCCAATTGCAGTTTCTACAGAAAGAGTGTTTCAGAACGGCTCAATCAAAAGTAAGGTTCAACTCTGTTAGTTGAATGCACAGAACAGAAAGAATTTTCACAGAAGCTACTGTGTAGTTTATATTTGAATATATTCCTTTTTCCACTGTTACCCTCTTAGCGCTCCGTATGTCCACTTGCATTTTCTACAGAAAGAGTGTTCAGAACTGCGCAATCAAAAGTATGGTTTAACTCTGTTAGCATAATGAACATATCAGAAATAAGTTTCACACAATGCTTCTGTGTAGTTTTTATTTGAAGATATTATTTTTCCCAATAGAGGCCTCTTAGCGCTCAGAATGTCCAATTGCAGTTTCTACAGAAAGAGTGTTTCAGAAAGGCTCAATCAAAATAAGGTTCAACTCTGTTAGTTGAATGCACAGAACAGAAAGAAGTTTCACACAATGCTTCTGTGTAGTTTATATTTGAACATATTCTTTTTTCCACTATTACCCACTTAGCGCTACGAATGTCCAGTTGCATTTTCTACAGACAGAGTGTTTCAAAACTGCTCAATCAAAAGTATGGTTTACCTCTGTTAGCTGAATGCTCAGATCAGAAGAAGTTTCACAGAATGCTTCTGTGTAGTTTATATTTGAATATATTCCTTTTTCCACTAATACTCTCTTAGCGCTCCAAATGTCCAGTTGCATTTTCTACAGAAAGAGTGTTCAGATCTGCTCAATCAAAAGTATGGTTTAACTCTGTTAGCTGAATGCACAGATCAGAAAGAAGTTTCACAGAATGATTCTGTGTAGTTTATATTTGGAGACATTCCTTTTTCCACTATTACCCTCTTAGCGCTCCGAATCTCCACTTGCATTTTCTACAGAAAGAGTGTTTCAGAACGGCTCAATCAAAACTAAGGTTCAACTCTTTTAGTTGAACAAACAGAACAGAAAGAAGTTTCACACAATTCTTCTGTGTAGTTTTTATTTTTAGACATTCTTTTTCCCAATATAGGCCTCTTAGCGCTCAGAATGTCCAATTGCAGTTTCTACAGAAAGAGTGTTTCAGAACGGCTCAATCAAAAGTAAGGTTCAACTCTGTTAGTTGAATGCACAGAACAGAAAGAAGTTTCATACAATGCTTCTGTGTAGTTTATATTTGAACGTATTCTTTTTTCCACTATTACCCACTTAGCGCTACGAATGTCCAGTTGCATTTTCTACAGACAGAGTGTTTCAAAACTGCTCAATCAAAAGTATGGTTTATCTCTGTTAGCTGTATGCTCAGATCAGAAAGAAGTTTCACAGAATGCTTCTGTGTAGTTTATATTTGAATATATTCCTTTTTCCACTGCTACGCTCTTAGCGCTCCAAATGTCCAGTTGCATTTTCAACAGAAAGAGTGTTCAGATCTGCTCAATCAAAAGTATGGTTTAACTCTGTTAGCTGAATGCACAGATCAGAAAGAAGTTTCACCGAATGATTCTGTGTAGTTTATATTTGAAGACATTCCTTTTTCCACTATTACCCTCTTAGCGCTCCGAATCTCCACTTGCATTTTCTACAAAAAGAGTGTTTCAGAACGGCTCAATCAAAACTAAGGTTCAACTCTTTTAGTTGAACAAACAGAACAGAAAGAAGTTTCACACAATTCTTCTGTGTAGTTTTTATTTGTAGACATTTTTTTTCCCAATATAGGCCTCTTAGCGCTCAGAATGTCCAATTGCAGTTTCTACAGAAAGAGTGTTTCAGAACGGCTCAATCAAAAGTAAGGTTCAACTCTGTTAGTTGAATGCACAGAACAGAAAGAAGTTTCATACAATGCTTCTGTGTAGTTTATATTTGAACATATTCTTTTTCCACTATTACCCACTTAGCGCTACGAATGTCCAGTTGCATTTTCTACAGACAGAGTGTTTCAAAACTGCTCAATCAAAAGTACGGTTTAACTCTGTTAGCTGAATGCTCATATCAGAAAGAAGTTTCACAGAATGCTTCTGTGTAGTTTATATTTGAATATATTCCTTTTTCCACTAATACGCTCTTAGCGCTCCAAATGTCCAGTTGCATTTTCAACCGAAAGAGTGTTCAGATCTGCTCAATCAAAAGTATGGTTTAACTCTGTTAGCTGAATGCACAGATCAGAAAGAAGTTTCACCGAATGATTCTGTGTTGTTTATATTTGAAGACATTACTTTTTCCACTATTACCCTCTTAGCGCTCCGAATCTCCACTTGCATTTTCTACAAAAACAGTGTTTCATAACTGCTCAATCAAAAATATGTTTTATCTCTGTTAACTGAATTTACAGATCAGAAATAAGTTTCACAGTATGCATCTGTGTAGTTTTTATTTGAAGATATTTTTTTCCCAATGTAGGCCTCTTAGCGCTTAGCATGTCCAATTGCAGTTTCTACAGAAAGAGTGTTTCAGAACGGCTCAATCAAAAGTAAGGTTCAACTCTGTTAGTTGAATGCACAGAACAGAAAGAATTTTCACAGAAGCTACTGTGTAGTTTATATTTGAATATATTCCTTTTTCCACTGTTACCCTCTTAGCGCTCCGTATGTCCACTTGCATTTTCTACAGAAAGAGTGTTCAGAACTGCGCAATCAAAAGTATGGTTTAACTCTGTTAGCATAATGAACATATCAGAAATAAGTTTCACACAATGCTTCTGTGTAGTTTTTATTTGAAGATATTATTTTTCCCAATAGAGGCCTCTTAGCGCTCAGAATGTCCAATTGCAGTTTCTACAGAAAGAGTGTTTCAGAAAGGCTCAATCAAAATAAGGTTCAACTCTGTTAGTTGAATGCACAGAACAGAAAGAAGTTTCACACAATGCTTCTGTGTAGTTTATATTTGAACATATTCTTTTTTCCACTATTACCCACTTAGCGCTACGAATGTCCAGTTGCATTTTCTACAGACAGAGTGTTTCAAAACTGCTCAATCAAAAGTATGGTTTACCTCTGTTAGCTGAATGCTCAGATCAGAAGAAGTTTCACAGAATGCTTCTGTGTAGTTTATATTTGAATATATTCCTTTTTCCACTAATACTCTCTTAGCGCTCCAAATGTCCAGTTGCATTTTCTACAGAAAGAGTGTTCAGATCTGCTCAATCAAAAGTATGGTTTAACTCTGTTAGCTGAATGCACAGATCAGAAAGAAGTTTCACAGAATGATTCTGTGTAGTTTATATTTGGAGACATTCCTTTTTCCACTATTACCCTCTTAGCGCTCCGAATCTCCACTTGCATTTTCTACAGAAAGAGTGTTTCAGAACGGCTCAATCAAAACTAAGGTTCAACTCTTTTAGTTGAACAAACAGAACAGAAAGAAGTTTCACACAATTCTTCTGTGTAGTTTTTATTTTTAGACATTCTTTTTCCCAATATAGGCCTCTTAGCGCTCAGAATGTCCAATTGCAGTTTCTACAGAAAGAGTGTTTCAGAACGGCTCAATCAAAAGTAAGGTTCAACTCTGTTAGTTGAATGCACAGAACAGAAAGAAGTTTCATACAATGCTTCTGTGTAGTTTATATTTGAACGTATTCTTTTTTCCACTATTACCCACTTAGCGCTACGAATGTCCAGTTGCATTTTCTACAGACAGAGTGTTTCAAAACTGCTCAATCAAAAGTATGGTTTATCTCTGTTAGCTGTATGCTCAGATCAGAAAGAAGTTTCACAGAATGCTTCTGTGTAGTTTATATTTGAATATATTCCTTTTTCCACTGCTACGCTCTTAGCGCTCCAAATGTCCAGTTGCATTTTCAACAGAAAGAGTGTTCAGATCTGCTCAATCAAAAGTATGGTTTAACTCTGTTAGCTGAATGCACAGATCAGAAAGAAGTTTCACCGAATGATTCTGTGTAGTTTATATTTGAAGACATTCCTTTTTCCACTATTACCCTCTTAGCGCTCCGAATCTCCACTTGCATTTTCTACAAAAAGAGTGTTTCAGAACGGCTCAATCAAAACTAAGGTTCAACTCTTTTAGTTGAACAAACAGAACAGAAAGAAGTTTCACACAATTCTTCTGTGTAGTTTTTATTTGTAGACATTTTTTTTCCCAATATAGGCCTCTTAGCGCTCAGAATGTCCAATTGCAGTTTCTACAGAAAGAGTGTTTCAGAACGGCTCAATCAAAAGTAAGGTTCAACTCTGTTAGTTGAATGCACAGAACAGAAAGAAGTTTCATACAATGCTTCTGTGTAGTTTATATTTGAACATATTCTTTTTCCACTATTACCCACTTAGCGCTACGAATGTCCAGTTGCATTTTCTACAGACAGAGTGTTTCAAAACTGCTCAATCAAAAGTACGGTTTAACTCTGTTAGCTGAATGCTCATATCAGAAAGAAGTTTCACAGAATGCTTCTGTGTAGTTTATATTTGAATATATTCCTTTTTCCACTAATACGCTCTTAGCGCTCCAAATGTCCAGTTGCATTTTCAACCGAAAGAGTGTTCAGATCTGCTCAATCAAAAGTATGGTTTAACTCTGTTAGCTGAATGCACAGATCAGAAAGAAGTTTCACCGAATGATTCTGTGTTGTTTATATTTGAAGACATTACTTTTTCCACTATTACCCTCTTAGCGCTCCGAATCTCCACTTGCATTTTCTACAAAAACAGTGTTTCATAACTGCTCAATCAAAAATATGTTTTATCTCTGTTAACTGAATTTACAGATCAGAAATAAGTTTCACAGTATGCATCTGTGTAGTTTTTATTTGAAGATATTTTTTTCCCAATGTAGGCCTCTTAGCGCTTAGCATGTCCAATTGCAGTTTCTACAGAAAGAGTGTTTCAGAACGGCTCAATCAAAAGTAAGGTTCAACTCTGTTAGTTGAATGCACAGAACAGAAAGAATTTTCACAGAAGCTACTGTGTAGTTTATATTTGAATATATTCCTTTTTCCACTGTTACCCTCTTAGCGCTCCGTATGTCCACTTGCATTTTCTACAGAAAGAGTGTTCAGAACTGCGCAATCAAAAGTATGGTTTAACTCTGTTAGCATAATGAACATATCAGAAATAAGTTTCACACAATGCTTCTGTGTAGTTTTTATTTGAAGATATTATTTTTCCCAATAGAGGCCTCTTAGCGCTCAGAATGTCCAATTGCAGTTTCTACAGAAAGAGTGTTTCAGAAAGGCTCAATCAAAATAAGGTTCAACTCTGTTAGTTGAATGCACAGAACAGAAAGAAGTTTCACACAATGCTTCTGTGTAGTTTATATTTGAACATATTCTTTTTTCCACTATTACCCACTTAGCGCTACGAATGTCCAGTTGCATTTTCTACAGACAGAGTGTTTCAAAACTGCTCAATCAAAAGTATGGTTTACCTCTGTTAGCTGAATGCTCAGATCAGAAGAAGTTTCACAGAATGCTTCTGTGTAGTTTATATTTGAATATATTCCTTTTTCCACTAATACTCTCTTAGCGCTCCAAATGTCCAGTTGCATTTTCTACAGAAAGAGTGTTCAGATCTGCTCAATCAAAAGTATGGTTTAACTCTGTTAGCTGAATGCACAGATCAGAAAGAAGTTTCACAGAATGATTCTGTGTAGTTTATATTTGGAGACATTCCTTTTTCCACTATTACCCTCTTAGCGCTCCGAATCTCCACTTGCATTTTCTACAGAAAGAGTGTTTCAGAACGGCTCAATCAAAACTAAGGTTCAACTCTTTTAGTTGAACAAACAGAACAGAAAGAAGTTTCACACAATTCTTCTGTGTAGTTTTTATTTTTAGACATTCTTTTTCCCAATATAGGCCTCTTAGCGCTCAGAATGTCCAATTGCAGTTTCTACAGAAAGAGTGTTTCAGAACGGCTCAATCAAAAGTAAGGTTCAACTCTGTTAGTTGAATGCACAGAACAGAAAGAAGTTTCATACAATGCTTCTGTGTAGTTTATATTTGAACGTATTCTTTTTTCCACTATTACCCACTTAGCGCTACGAATGTCCAGTTGCATTTTCTACAGACAGAGTGTTTCAAAACTGCTCAATCAAAAGTATGGTTTATCTCTGTTAGCTGTATGCTCAGATCAGAAAGAAGTTTCACAGAATGCTTCTGTGTAGTTTATATTTGAATATATTCCTTTTTCCACTGCTACGCTCTTAGCGCTCCAAATGTCCAGTTGCATTTTCAACAGAAAGAGTGTTCAGATCTGCTCAATCAAAAGTATGGTTTAACTCTGTTAGCTGAATGCACAGATCAGAAAGAAGTTTCACCGAATGATTCTGTGTAGTTTATATTTGAAGACATTCCTTTTTCCACTATTACCCTCTTAGCGCTCCGAATCTCCACTTGCATTTTCTACAAAAAGAGTGTTTCAGAACGGCTCAATCAAAACTAAGGTTCAACTCTTTTAGTTGAACAAACAGAACAGAAAGAAGTTTCACACAATTCTTCTGTGTAGTTTTTATTTGTAGACATTTTTTTTCCCAATATAGGCCTCTTAGCGCTCAGAATGTCCAATTGCAGTTTCTACAGAAAGAGTGTTTCAGAACGGCTCAATCAAAAGTAAGGTTCAACTCTGTTAGTTGAATGCACAGAACAGAAAGAAGTTTCATACAATGCTTCTGTGTAGTTTATATTTGAACATATTCTTTTTCCACTATTACCCACTTAGCGCTACGAATGTCCAGTTGCATTTTCTACAGACAGAGTGTTTCAAAACTGCTCAATCAAAAGTACGGTTTAACTCTGTTAGCTGAATGCTCATATCAGAAAGAAGTTTCACAGAATGCTTCTGTGTAGTTTATATTTGAATATATTCCTTTTTCCACTAATACGCTCTTAGCGCTCCAAATGTCCAGTTGCATTTTCAACCGAAAGAGTGTTCAGATCTGCTCAATCAAAAGTATGGTTTAACTCTGTTAGCTGAATGCACAGATCAGAAAGAAGTTTCACCGAATGATTCTGTGTTGTTTATATTTGAAGACATTACTTTTTCCACTATTACCCTCTTAGCGCTCCGAATCTCCACTTGCATTTTCTACAAAAACAGTGTTTCATAACTGCTCAATCAAAAATATGTTTTATCTCTGTTAACTGAATTTACAGATCAGAAATAAGTTTCACAGTATGCATCTGTGTAGTTTTTATTTGAAGATATTTTTTTCCCAATGTAGGCCTCTTAGCGCTTAGCATGTCCAATTGCAGTTTCTACAGAAAGAGTGTTTCAGAACGGCTCAATCAAAAGTAAGGTTCAACTCTGTTAGTTGAATGCACAGAACAGAAAGAATTTTCACAGAAGCTACTGTGTAGTTTATATTTGAATATATTCCTTTTTCCACTGTTACCCTCTTAGCGCTCCGTATGTCCACTTGCATTTTCTACAGAAAGAGTGTTCAGAACTGCGCAATCAAAAGTATGGTTTAACTCTGTTAGCATAATGAACATATCAGAAATAAGTTTCACACAATGCTTCTGTGTAGTTTTTATTTGAAGATATTATTTTTCCCAATAGAGGCCTCTTAGCGCTCAGAATGTCCAATTGCAGTTTCTACAGAAAGAGTGTTTCAGAAAGGCTCAATCAAAATAAGGTTCAACTCTGTTAGTTGAATGCACAGAACAGAAAGAAGTTTCACACAATGCTTCTGTGTAGTTTATATTTGAACATATTCTTTTTTCCACTATTACCCACTTAGCGCTACGAATGTCCAGTTGCATTTTCTACAGACAGAGTGTTTCAAAACTGCTCAATCAAAAGTATGGTTTACCTCTGTTAGCTGAATGCTCAGATCAGAAGAAGTTTCACAGAATGCTTCTGTGTAGTTTATATTTGAATATATTCCTTTTTCCACTAATACTCTCTTAGCGCTCCAAATGTCCAGTTGCATTTTCTACAGAAAGAGTGTTCAGATCTGCTCAATCAAAAGTATGGTTTAACTCTGTTAGCTGAATGCACAGATCAGAAAGAAGTTTCACAGAATGATTCTGTGTAGTTTATATTTGGAGACATTCCTTTTTCCACTATTACCCTCTTAGCGCTCCGAATCTCCACTTGCATTTTCTACAGAAAGAGTGTTTCAGAACGGCTCAATCAAAACTAAGGTTCAACTCTTTTAGTTGAACAAACAGAACAGAAAGAAGTTTCACACAATTCTTCTGTGTAGTTTTTATTTTTAGACATTCTTTTTCCCAATATAGGCCTCTTAGCGCTCAGAATGTCCAATTGCAGTTTCTACAGAAAGAGTGTTTCAGAACGGCTCAATCAAAAGTAAGGTTCAACTCTGTTAGTTGAATGCACAGAACAGAAAGAAGTTTCATACAATGCTTCTGTGTAGTTTATATTTGAACGTATTCTTTTTTCCACTATTACCCACTTAGCGCTACGAATGTCCAGTTGCATTTTCTACAGACAGAGTGTTTCAAAACTGCTCAATCAAAAGTATGGTTTATCTCTGTTAGCTGTATGCTCAGATCAGAAAGAAGTTTCACAGAATGCTTCTGTGTAGTTTATATTTGAATATATTCCTTTTTCCACTGCTACGCTCTTAGCGCTCCAAATGTCCAGTTGCATTTTCAACAGAAAGAGTGTTCAGATCTGCTCAATCAAAAGTATGGTTTAACTCTGTTAGCTGAATGCACAGATCAGAAAGAAGTTTCACCGAATGATTCTGTGTAGTTTATATTTGAAGACATTCCTTTTTCCACTATTACCCTCTTAGCGCTCCGAATCTCCACTTGCATTTTCTACAAAAAGAGTGTTTCAGAACGGCTCAATCAAAACTAAGGTTCAACTCTTTTAGTTGAACAAACAGAACAGAAAGAAGTTTCACACAATTCTTCTGTGTAGTTTTTATTTGTAGACATTTTTTTTCCCAATATAGGCCTCTTAGCGCTCAGAATGTCCAATTGCAGTTTCTACAGAAAGAGTGTTTCAGAACGGCTCAATCAAAAGTAAGGTTCAACTCTGTTAGTTGAATGCACAGAACAGAAAGAAGTTTCATACAATGCTTCTGTGTAGTTTATATTTGAACATATTCTTTTTCCACTATTACCCACTTAGCGCTACGAATGTCCAGTTGCATTTTCTACAGACAGAGTGTTTCAAAACTGCTCAATCAAAAGTACGGTTTAACTCTGTTAGCTGAATGCTCATATCAGAAAGAAGTTTCACAGAATGCTTCTGTGTAGTTTATATTTGAATATATTCCTTTTTCCACTAATACGCTCTTAGCGCTCCAAATGTCCAGTTGCATTTTCAACCGAAAGAGTGTTCAGATCTGCTCAATCAAAAGTATGGTTTAACTCTGTTAGCTGAATGCACAGATCAGAAAGAAGTTTCACCGAATGATTCTGTGTTGTTTATATTTGAAGACATTACTTTTTCCACTATTACCCTCTTAGCGCTCCGAATCTCCACTTGCATTTTCTACAAAAACAGTGTTTCATAACTGCTCAATCAAAAATATGTTTTATCTCTGTTAACTGAATTTACAGATCAGAAATAAGTTTCACAGTATGCATCTGTGTAGTTTTTATTTGAAGATATTTTTTTCCCAATGTAGGCCTCTTAGCGCTTAGCATGTCCAATTGCAGTTTCTACAGAAAGAGTGTTTCAGAACGGCTCAATCAAAAGTAAGGTTCAACTCTGTTAGTTGAATGCACAGAACAGAAAGAATTTTCACAGAAGCTACTGTGTAGTTTATATTTGAATATATTCCTTTTTCCACTGTTACCCTCTTAGCGCTCCGTATGTCCACTTGCATTTTCTACAGAAAGAGTGTTCAGAACTGCGCAATCAAAAGTATGGTTTAACTCTGTTAGCATAATGAACATATCAGAAATAAGTTTCACACAATGCTTCTGTGTAGTTTTTATTTGAAGATATTATTTTTCCCAATAGAGGCCTCTTAGCGCTCAGAATGTCCAATTGCAGTTTCTACAGAAAGAGTGTTTCAGAAAGGCTCAATCAAAATAAGGTTCAACTCTGTTAGTTGAATGCACAGAACAGAAAGAAGTTTCACACAATGCTTCTGTGTAGTTTATATTTGAACATATTCTTTTTTCCACTATTACCCACTTAGCGCTACGAATGTCCAGTTGCATTTTCTACAGACAGAGTGTTTCAAAACTGCTCAATCAAAAGTATGGTTTACCTCTGTTAGCTGAATGCTCAGATCAGAAGAAGTTTCACAGAATGCTTCTGTGTAGTTTATATTTGAATATATTCCTTTTTCCACTAATACTCTCTTAGCGCTCCAAATGTCCAGTTGCATTTTCTACAGAAAGAGTGTTCAGATCTGCTCAATCAAAAGTATGGTTTAACTCTGTTAGCTGAATGCACAGATCAGAAAGAAGTTTCACAGAATGATTCTGTGTAGTTTATATTTGGAGACATTCCTTTTTCCACTATTACCCTCTTAGCGCTCCGAATCTCCACTTGCATTTTCTACAGAAAGAGTGTTTCAGAACGGCTCAATCAAAACTAAGGTTCAACTCTTTTAGTTGAACAAACAGAACAGAAAGAAGTTTCACACAATTCTTCTGTGTAGTTTTTATTTTTAGACATTCTTTTTCCCAATATAGGCCTCTTAGCGCTCAGAATGTCCAATTGCAGTTTCTACAGAAAGAGTGTTTCAGAACGGCTCAATCAAAAGTAAGGTTCAACTCTGTTAGTTGAATGCACAGAACAGAAAGAAGTTTCATACAATGCTTCTGTGTAGTTTATATTTGAACGTATTCTTTTTTCCACTATTACCCACTTAGCGCTACGAATGTCCAGTTGCATTTTCTACAGACAGAGTGTTTCAAAACTGCTCAATCAAAAGTATGGTTTATCTCTGTTAGCTGTATGCTCAGATCAGAAAGAAGTTTCACAGAATGCTTCTGTGTAGTTTATATTTGAATATATTCCTTTTTCCACTGCTACGCTCTTAGCGCTCCAAATGTCCAGTTGCATTTTCAACAGAAAGAGTGTTCAGATCTGCTCAATCAAAAGTATGGTTTAACTCTGTTAGCTGAATGCACAGATCAGAAAGAAGTTTCACCGAATGATTCTGTGTAGTTTATATTTGAAGACATTCCTTTTTCCACTATTACCCTCTTAGCGCTCCGAATCTCCACTTGCATTTTCTACAAAAAGAGTGTTTCAGAACGGCTCAATCAAAACTAAGGTTCAACTCTTTTAGTTGAACAAACAGAACAGAAAGAAGTTTCACACAATTCTTCTGTGTAGTTTTTATTTGTAGACATTTTTTTTCCCAATATAGGCCTCTTAGCGCTCAGAATGTCCAATTGCAGTTTCTACAGAAAGAGTGTTTCAGAACGGCTCAATCAAAAGTAAGGTTCAACTCTGTTAGTTGAATGCACAGAACAGAAAGAAGTTTCATACAATGCTTCTGTGTAGTTTATATTTGAACATATTCTTTTTCCACTATTACCCACTTAGCGCTACGAATGTCCAGTTGCATTTTCTACAGACAGAGTGTTTCAAAACTGCTCAATCAAAAGTACGGTTTAACTCTGTTAGCTGAATGCTCATATCAGAAAGAAGTTTCACAGAATGCTTCTGTGTAGTTTATATTTGAATATATTCCTTTTTCCACTAATACGCTCTTAGCGCTCCAAATGTCCAGTTGCATTTTCAACCGAAAGAGTGTTCAGATCTGCTCAATCAAAAGTATGGTTTAACTCTGTTAGCTGAATGCACAGATCAGAAAGAAGTTTCACCGAATGATTCTGTGTTGTTTATATTTGAAGACATTACTTTTTCCACTATTACCCTCTTAGCGCTCCGAATCTCCACTTGCATTTTCTACAAAAACAGTGTTTCATAACTGCTCAATCAAAAATATGTTTTATCTCTGTTAACTGAATTTACAGATCAGAAATAAGTTTCACAGTATGCATCTGTGTAGTTTTTATTTGAAGATATTTTTTTCCCAATGTAGGCCTCTTAGCGCTTAGCATGTCCAATTGCAGTTTCTACAGAAAGAGTGTTTCAGAACGGCTCAATCAAAAGTAAGGTTCAACTCTGTTAGTTGAATGCACAGAACAGAAAGAATTTTCACAGAAGCTACTGTGTAGTTTATATTTGAATATATTCCTTTTTCCACTGTTACCCTCTTAGCGCTCCGTATGTCCACTTGCATTTTCTACAGAAAGAGTGTTCAGAACTGCGCAATCAAAAGTATGGTTTAACTCTGTTAGCATAATGAACATATCAGAAATAAGTTTCACACAATGCTTCTGTGTAGTTTTTATTTGAAGATATTATTTTTCCCAATAGAGGCCTCTTAGCGCTCAGAATGTCCAATTGCAGTTTCTACAGAAAGAGTGTTTCAGAAAGGCTCAATCAAAATAAGGTTCAACTCTGTTAGTTGAATGCACAGAACAGAAAGAAGTTTCACACAATGCTTCTGTGTAGTTTATATTTGAACATATTCTTTTTTCCACTATTACCCACTTAGCGCTACGAATGTCCAGTTGCATTTTCTACAGACAGAGTGTTTCAAAACTGCTCAATCAAAAGTATGGTTTACCTCTGTTAGCTGAATGCTCAGATCAGAAGAAGTTTCACAGAATGCTTCTGTGTAGTTTATATTTGAATATATTCCTTTTTCCACTAATACTCTCTTAGCGCTCCAAATGTCCAGTTGCATTTTCTACAGAAAGAGTGTTCAGATCTGCTCAATCAAAAGTATGGTTTAACTCTGTTAGCTGAATGCACAGATCAGAAAGAAGTTTCACAGAATGATTCTGTGTAGTTTATATTTGGAGACATTCCTTTTTCCACTATTACCCTCTTAGCGCTCCGAATCTCCACTTGCATTTTCTACAGAAAGAGTGTTTCAGAACGGCTCAATCAAAACTAAGGTTCAACTCTTTTAGTTGAACAAACAGAACAGAAAGAAGTTTCACACAATTCTTCTGTGTAGTTTTTATTTTTAGACATTCTTTTTCCCAATATAGGCCTCTTAGCGCTCAGAATGTCCAATTGCAGTTTCTACAGAAAGAGTGTTTCAGAACGGCTCAATCAAAAGTAAGGTTCAACTCTGTTAGTTGAATGCACAGAACAGAAAGAAGTTTCATACAATGCTTCTGTGTAGTTTATATTTGAACGTATTCTTTTTTCCACTATTACCCACTTAGCGCTACGAATGTCCAGTTGCATTTTCTACAGACAGAGTGTTTCAAAACTGCTCAATCAAAAGTATGGTTTATCTCTGTTAGCTGTATGCTCAGATCAGAAAGAAGTTTCACAGAATGCTTCTGTGTAGTTTATATTTGAATATATTCCTTTTTCCACTGCTACGCTCTTAGCGCTCCAAATGTCCAGTTGCATTTTCAACAGAAAGAGTGTTCAGATCTGCTCAATCAAAAGTATGGTTTAACTCTGTTAGCTGAATGCACAGATCAGAAAGAAGTTTCACCGAATGATTCTGTGTAGTTTATATTTGAAGACATTCCTTTTTCCACTATTACCCTCTTAGCGCTCCGAATCTCCACTTGCATTTTCTACAAAAAGAGTGTTTCATAACTGCTCAATCAAAAATATGTTTTATCTCTGTTAACTGAATTTACAGATCAGAAATAAGTTTCACAGAATGCATCTGTGTAGTTTTTATTTGAAGATATTTTTTCCCAATGTAGGCCTCTTAGCGCTTAGCATGTCCAATTGCAGTTTCTACAGAAAGAGTGTTTCAGAACGGCTCAATCAAAAGTAAGGTTCAACTCTGTTAGTTGAATGCACAGAACAGAAAGAATTTTCACAGAATGCTACTGTGTAGTTTATATTTGAATATATTCCTTTTTCCACTATTACCCTCTTAGCGCTCCAAATGTCCACTTGCATTTTCTACAGAAAGAGTGTTCAGAACTGCGCAATCAAAAGTATGGTTTAACTCTGTTAGCTTAATGAACATATCAGAAATAAGTTTCACACAATGCTTCTTTGTAGTTTTTATTTGAAGATATTATTTTTCCCAATAGAGGCCTCTTAGCGCTCAGAATGTCCAATTGCAGTTTCTACAGAAAGAGTGTTTAAGAAAGGCTCAATCAAAAGTAAGGTTCAACTCTGTTAGTTGAATGCACAGAACAGAAAGAATTTTCATACAATGCTCCTGTGTAGTTTATATTTGAACATATTCTTTTTTCCACTATTACCCACGTAGCGCTACGAATGTCCAGTTGCATTTTCTACAGACAGAGTGTTTCAAAACTGCTCAATCAAAAGTATGGTTTAACTCTGTTAGCTGAATGCTCAGATCAGAAAGAAGTTTCACAGAATGCTTCTGTGTAGTTTATATTTGAATATATTCCTTTTTCCACTACTACTATCTTAGCGCTCCAAATGTCCAGTTGCATTTTCTACAGAAAGAGTGTTCAGATCTGCTCAATCAAAAGTGTGGTTTAACTCTGTTAGCTGAATGCACAGATCAGAAAGAAGTTTCACAGAATGATTCTGTGTAGTTTATATTTGGAGACATTCCTTTTTCCACTATTACCCTCTTAGCGCTCCGAATCTCCACTTGCATTTTCTACAGAAAGAGTGTTTCAGAACGGCTCAATCAAAACTAAGGTTCAACTCTTTTAGTTGAACAAACAGAACAGAAAGAAGTTTCACACAATTCTTCTGTGTAGTTTTTATTTGTAGACATTCTTTTTCCCAATATAGGCCTCTTAGCGCTCAGAATGTCCAATTGCAGTTTCTACAGAAAGAGTGTTTCAGAACGGCTCAATCAAAAGAAAGGTTCAACTCTGTTAGTTGAATGCACAGAACAGAAAGAAGTTTCATACAATGCTTCTGTGTAGTTTATATTTGAACGTATTCTTTTTTCCACTATTACCCACTTAGCACTACGAATGTCCAGTTGCATTTTCTACAGACAGAGTGTTCCAAAACTGCTCAATCAAAAGTATGGTTTAACTCTGTTAGCTGAATGCTCAGATCAGAAAGAAGTTTCACAGAATGCTTCTGTGTAGTTTATATTTGAATATATTCCTTTTTCCACTACTACGCTCTTAGCGCTCCAAATGTCCAGTTGCATTTTTAACAGAAAGAGTGTTCAGATCTGCTCAATCAAAAGTATGGTTTAACTCTGTTAGCTGAATGCACAGATCAGAAAGAAGTTTCACCGAAAGATTCTGTGTAGTTTATATTTGAAGACATTCCTTTTTCCACTATTACCCTCTTAGCTCTCCGAATCTCCACTTGCATTTTCCACAAAATGAGTGTTTCATAACTGCTCAATCAAAAATATGTTTTATCTCTGTTAACTGAATTTACAGATCAGAAATAAGTTTCACAGAATGCATCTGTGTAGTTTTTATTTGAAGATATTCTTTTTCCCAATGTAGGCCTCTTAGCGCTTAGCATGTCCAATTGCAGTTTCTACAGAAAGAGTGTTTCAGAACGGCTCAATCAAAAGTAAGGTTCAACTCTGTTAGTTGAATGCACAGAACAGAAAGAATTTTCACAGAATGCTACTGTGTAGTTTATATTTGAATATATTCCTTTTTCCACTATTACCCTCTTAGCGCTCCGAATGTCCACTTGCAGTTTCTACAGAAAGAGTGTTCAGAACTGCGCGATCAAAAGTATGGTTTAACTCTGTTAGCTTAATGAACATATCAGAAATAAGTTTCACACAATGCTTCTGTGTAGTTTTTATTTGAAGATATTATTTTTCCCAATAGAGGCCTCTTAGCGCTCAGAATGTCCAATTGCAGTTTCTACAGAAAGAGTGTTTCAGAAAGGCTCAATCAAAAGTGAGGTTCAACTCTGTTAGTTGAATGCACAGAACAGAAAGAAGTTTCATACAATGCTGCTGTGTAGTTTATATTTGAACATATTCTTTTTTCCACTATTACCCACTTAGCGCTACGAATGTCCAGTTGCATTTTCTACAGACAGAGTGTTTCAAAACTGCTCAATCAAAAGTATGGTTTAACTCTGTTAGCTGAATGCTCAGATCAGAAGAAGTTTCACAGAATGCTTCTGTGTAGTTTATATTTGAATATATTCCTTTTTCCACTACTACTCTCTTAGCGCTCCAAATGTCCAGTTGCATTTTCTACAGAAAGAGTGTTCAGATCTGCTCAATCAAAAGTATGGTTTAACTCTGTTAGCTGAATGCACAGATCAGAAAGAAGTTTCACAGAATGATTCTGTGTAGTTTATATTTGGAGACATTCCTTTTTCCACTATTACCCTCTTAGCGCTCCGAATCTCCACTTGCATTTTCTACAGAAAGAGTGTTTCAGAACGGCTCAATCAAAACTAAGGTTCAACTCTTTTAGTTGAACAAACAGAACAGAAAGAAGTTTCACACAATTCTTCTGTGTAGTTTTTATTTGTAGACATTTTTTTTCCCAATATAGGCCTCTTAGCGCTCAGAATGTCCAATTGCAGTTTCTACAGAAAGAGTGTTTCAGAACGGCTCAATCAAAAGTAAGGTTCAACTCTGTTAGTTGAATGCACAGAACAGAAAGAAGTTTCATACAATGCTTCTGTGTAGTTTATATTTGAACATATTCTTTTTCCACTATTACCCACTTAGCGCTACGAATGTCCAGTTGCATTTTCTACAGACAGAGTGTTTCAAAACTGCTCAATCAAAAGTACGGTTTAACTCTGTTAGCTGAATGCTCATATCAGAAAGTAGTTTCACAGAATGCTTCTGTGTAGTTTATATTTGAATATATTCCTTTTTCCACTAATACGCTCTTAGCGCTCCAAATGTCCAGTTGCATTTTCAACCGAAAGAGTGTTCAGATCTGCTCAATCAAAAGTATGGTTTAACTCTGTTAGCTGAATGCACAGATCAGAAAGAAGTTTCACCGAATGATTCTGTGTTGTTTATATTTGAAGACATTACTTTTTCCACTATTACCCTCTTAGCGCTCCGAATCTCCACTTGCATTTTCTACAAAAACAGTGTTTCATAACTGCTCAATCAAAAATATGTTTTATCTCTGTTAACTGAATTTACAGATCAGAAATAAGTTTCACAGTATGCATCTGTGTAGTTTTTATTTGAAGATATTTTTTTCCCAATGTAGGCCTCTTAGCGCTTAGCATATCCAATTGCAGTTTCTACAGAAAGAGTGTTTCAGAACGGCTCAATCAAAAGTAAGGTTCAACTCTGTTAGTTGAATGCACAGAACAGAAAGAATTTTCACAGAAGCTACTGTGTAGTTTATATTTGAATATATTCCTTTTTCCACTGTTACCCTCTTAGCGCTCCGTATGTCCACTTGCATTTTCTACAGAAAGAGTGTTCAGAACTGCGCAATCAAAAGTATGGTTTAACTCTGTTAGCATAATGAACATATCAGAAATAAGTTTCACACAATGCTTCTGTGTAGTTTTTATTTGAAGATATTATTTTTCCCAATAGAGGCCTCTTAGCGCTCAGAATGTCCAATTGCAGTTTCTACAGAAAGAGTGTTTCAGAAAGGCTCAATCAAAATAAGGTTCAACTCTGTTAGTTGAATGCACAGAACAGAAAGAAGTTTCACACAATGCTTCTGTGTAGTTTATATTTGAACATATTCTTTTTTCCACTATTACCCACTTAGCGCTACGAATGTCCAGTTGCATTTTCTACAGACAGAGTGTTTCAAAACTGCTCAATCAAAAGTATGGTTTAACTCTGTTAGCTGAATGCTCAGATCAGAAAGAAGTTTCACAGAATGCTTCTGTGTAGTTTATATTTGAATATATTCCTTTTTCCACTACTACTCTCTTAGCGCTCCAAATGTCCAGTTGCATTTTCTACAGAAAGAGTGTTCAGATCTGCTCAATCAAAAGTATGGTTTAACTCTGTTAGCTGAATGCACAGATCAGAAAGAAGTTTCACAGAATGATTCTGTGTAGTTTATATTTGGAGACATTCCTTTTTCCACTATTACCCTCTTAGCGCTCCGAATCTCCACTTGCATTTTCTACAGAAAGAGTGTTTCAGAACGGCTCAATCAAAACTAAGGTTCAACTCTTTTAGTTGAACAAACAGAACAGAAAGAAGTTTCACACAATTCTTCTGTGTAGTTTTTATTTGTAGACATTCTTTTTCCCAATATAGGCCTCTTAGCGCTCAGAATGTCCAATTGCAGTTTCTACAGAAAGAGTGTTTCAGAACGGCTCAATCAAAAGTAAGGTTCAACTCTGTTAGTTGAATGCACAGAACAGAAAGAAGTTTCATACAATGCTTCTGTGTAGTTTATATTTGAACGTATTCTTTTTTCCACTATTACCCACTTAGCACTACGAATGTCCAGTTGCATTTTCTACAGACAGAGTGTTTCAAAACTGCTCAATCAAAAGTATGGTTTAACTCTGTTAGCTGAATGCTCAGATCAGAAAGAAGTTTCACAGAATGATTTTGTGTAGTTTATATTTGAAGACATTCCTTTTTCCACTATTACCCTCTTAGCGCTCCGAATCTCCACTTGCATTTTCTACAAAAACAGTGTTTCATAACTGCTCAATCAAAAATATGTTTTATCTCTGTTAACTGAATTTACAGATCAGAAATAAGTTTCACAGTATGCATCTGTGTAGTTTTTATTTGAAGATATTCTTTTTCCCAATGTAGGCCTCTTAGCGCTTAGCATGTCCAATTGCAGTTTCTACAGAAAGAGTGTTTCAGAACGGCTCAATCAAAAGTAAGGTTCAACTCTGTTGGTTGAATGCACAGAACAGAAAGAATTTTCACAGAATGCTACTGTGTAGTTTATATTTGATTATATTCCTTTTTCCACTGTTACCCTCTTAGCGCTCCGAATGTCCACTTGCATTTTCTACAGAAAGAGTGTTCAGAACTGCGCAATCAAAAGTATGGTTTAACTCTGTTAGCATAATGAACATATCAGAAATAAGTTTCACACAATGCTTCTGTCTAGTTTTTATTTGAAGATATTATTTTTCCCAATAGAGGCCTCTTAGCGCTCAGAATGTCCAATTGCAGTTTCTACAGAAAGAGTGTTTCAGAAAGGCTCAATCAAAAGTAAGGTTCAACTCTGTTAGTTGAATGCACAGAACAGAAAGAAGTTTCATACAATGCTTCTGTGTAGTTTATATTTGAACATATTCTTTTTTCCACTATTACCCACTTAGCGCTACGAATGTCCAGTTGCATTTTCTACAGACAGAGTGTTTCAAAACTGCTCAATCAAAAGTATGGTTTAACTCTGTTAGCTGAATGCTCAGATGAGAAAGAAGTTTCACAGAATGCTTCTGTGTAGTTTATATTTGAATATATTGCTTTTTCCACTACTACGCTCTTAGCGCTCCAAATGTCCAGTTGCATTTTCAACCGAAAGAGTGTTCAGATCTGCTCAATCAAAAGTATGGTTTAACTCTGTTAGCTGAATGCACAGATCAGAAAGAAGTTTCACCGAATGATTCTGTGTTTTTTATATTTGAAGACATTCCTTTTTCCACAATTACCCTCTTAGCGCTCCGAATCTCCACTTGCATTTTCTACAAAAACAGTGTTTCATAACTGCTCAATCAAAAATATGTTTTATCTCTGTTAACTGAATTTACAGATCAGAAATAAGTTTCACAGTATGCATCTGTGTAGTTTTTATTTGAAGATATTCTTTTTCCCAATGTAGGCCTCTTAGCGCTTAGCATGTCCAATTGCAGTTTCTACAGAAAGAGTGTTTCAGAACGGCTCAATCAAAAGTAAGGTTCAACTCTGTTAGTTGAATGCACGGAATAGAAAGAATTTTCACAGAATGCTACTGTGTAGTTTATATTTGAATATATTCCTTTTTCCACTATTACCCCCTTAGCGCTCCGAATGTCCACTTGCAGTTTCTACAGAAAGAGTGTTCAGAACTGCGCGATCAAATGTATGGTTTAACTCTGTTAGCTTAATGAACATATCAGAAATAAGTTTCACACAATGCTTCTGTGTAGTTTTTATTTGAAGATATTATTTTTCCCAATAGAGGCCTCTTAGCGCTCAGAATGTCCAATTGCAGTTTCTACAGAAAGAGTGTTTCAGAAAGGCTCAATCAAAAGTAAGGTTCAACTCTGTTAGTTGAATGCACAGAACAGAAAGAAGTTTCATACAATGCTCCTGTGTAGTTTATATTTGAACATATTCTTTTTTCCACTATTACCCACTTAGCGCTACGAATGTCCAGTTGCATTTTCTACAGACAGAGTGTTTCAAAACTGCTCAATCAAAAGTATGGTTTACCTCTGTTAGCTGAATGCTCAGATCAGAAGAAGTTTCACAGAATGCTTCTGAGTAGTTTATATTTGAATATATTCCTTTTTCCACTAATACTCTCTTAGCGCTCCAAATGTCCAGTTGCATTTTCTACAGAAAGAGTGTTCAGATCTGCTCAATCAAAAGTATGGTTTAACTCTGTTAGCTGAATGCACAGATCAGAAAGAAGTTTCACAGAATGATTCTGTGTAGTTTATATTTGGAGACATTCCTTTTTCCACTATTACCCTCTTAGCGCTCCGAATCTCCACTTGCATTTTCTACAGAAAGAGTGTTTCAGAACGGCTCAATCAAAACTAAGGTTCAACTCTTTTAGTTGAACAAACAGAACAGAAAGAAGTTTCACACAATTCTTCTGTGTAGTTTTTATTTTTAGACATTCTTTTTCCCAATATAGGCCTCTTAGCGCTCAGAATGTCCAATTGCAGTTTCTACAGAAAGAGTGTTTCAGAACGGCTCAATCAAAAGTAAGGTTCAACTCTGTTAGTTGAATGCACAGAACAGAAAGAAGTTTCATACAATGCTTCTGTGTAGTTTATATTTGAACGTATTCTTTTTTCCACTATTACCCACTTAGCGCTACGAATGTCCAGTTGCATTTTCTACAGACAGAGTGTTTCAAAACTGCTCAATCAAAAGTATGGTTTATCTCTGTTAGCTGTATGCTCAGATCAGAAAGAAGTTTCACAGAATGCTTCTGTGTAGTTTATATTTGAATATATTCCTTTTTCCACTGCTACGCTCTTAGCGCTCCAAATGTCCAGTTGCAATTTCAACAGAAAGAGTGTTCAGATCTGCTCAATCAAAAGTATGGTTTAACTCTGTTAGCTGAATGCACAGATCAGAAAGAAGTTTCACCGAATGATTCTGTGTAGTTTATATTTGAAGACATTCCTTTTTCCACTATTACCCTCTTAGCGCTCCGAATCTCCACTTGCATTTTCTACAAAAAGAGTGTTTCATAACTGCTCAATCAAAAATATGTTTTATCTCTGTTAACTGAATTTACAGATCAGAAATAAGTTTCACAGAATGCATCTGTGTAGTTTTTATTTGAAGATATTTTTTCCCAATGTAGGCCTCTTAGCGCTTAGCATGTCCAATTGCAGTTTCTACAGAAAGAGTGTTTCAGAACGGCTCAATCAAAAGTAAGGTTCAACTCTGTTAGTTGAATGCACAGAACAGAAAGAATTTTCACAGAATGCTACTGTGTAGTTTATATTTGAATATATTCCTTTTTCCACTATTACCCTCTTAGCGCTACAAATGTCCACTTGCATTTTCTACAGAAAGAGTGTTCAGAACTGCGCAATCAAAAGTATGGTTTAACTCTGTTAGCTTAATGAACATATCAGAAATAAGTTTCACACAATGCTTCTTTGTAGTTTTTATTTGAAGATATTATTTTTCCCAATAGAGGCCTCTTAGCGCTCAGAATGTCCAATTGCAGTTTCTACAGAAAGAGTGTTTAAGAAAGGCTCAATCAAAAGTAAGGTTCAACTCTGTTAGTTGAATGCACAGAACAGAAAGAATTTTCATACAATGCTCCTGTGTAGTTTATATTTGAACATATTCTTTTTTCCACTATTACCCACGTAGCGCTACGAATGTCCAGTTGCATTTTCTACAGACAGAGTGTTTCAAAACTGCTCAATCAAAAGTATGGTTTAACTCTGTTAGCTGAATGCTCAGATCAGAAAGAAGTTTCACAGAATGCTTCTGTGTAGTTTATATTTGAATATATTCCTTTTTCCACTACTACTCTCTTAGCGCTCCAAATGTCCAGTTGCATTTTCTACAGAAAGAGTGTTCAGATCTGCTCAATCAAAAGTGTGGTTTAACTCTGTTAGCTGAATGCACAGATCAGAAAGAAGTTTCACAGAATGATTCTGTGTAGTTTATATTTGGAGACATTCCTTTTTCCACTATTACCCTCTTAGCGCTCCGAATCTCCACTTGCATTTTCTACAGAAAGAGTGTTTCAGAACGGCTCAATCAAAACTAAGGTTCAACTCTTTTAGTTGAACAAACAGAACAGAAAGAAGTTTCACACAATTCTTCTGTGTAGTTTTTATTTGTAGGCATTCTTTTTCCCAATATAGGCCTCTTAGCGCTCAGAATGTCCAATTGCAGTTTCTACAGAAAGAGTGTTTCAGAACGGCTCAATCAAAAGTAAGGTTCAACTCTGTTAGTTGAATGCACAGAACAGAAAGAAGTTTCATACAATGCTTCTGTGTAGTTTATATTTGAACGTATTCTTTTTTCCACTATTACCCACTTAGCGCTACGAATGTCTAGTTGCATTTTCTACAGACAGAGTGTTTCAAAACTGCTCAATCAAAAGTATGGTTTAACTCTGTTAGCTGAATGCTCAGATCAGAAAGAAGTTTCACAGAATGCTTCCGTGTAGTTTATATTTGAATATATTCCTTTTTCCACTACTACGCTCTTAGCGCTCCAAATGTCCAGTTGCATTTTCAACAGAAGGAGTGTTCAGATCTCCTCAATCAAAAGTATGGTTTAACTCTGTTAGCTGAATGCACAGTTCAGAAAGAAGTTTCACCGAATGATTCTGTGTAGTTTATATTTGAAGACATTCCTTTCTCCACTATTACCCTCTTAGCGCTCCGAATCTCCACTTGCATTTTCTACAAAAAGAGTGTTTCATAACTGCTCAATCAAAAATATGTTTTATCTCTGTTAACTGAATTTACAAATCAGAAATAAGTTTCACAGAATGCATCTGTGTAGTTTTTATTTGAAGATATTCTTTTTCCCAGTGTAGGCCTCTTAGCGCTTAGCATGCCCAATTGCAGTTTCTACAGAAAGAGTGTTTCAGAACGGATCAATCAAAAGTAAGGTTCAACTCTGTTAGTTGAATGTACAGAACAGAAAGAATTTTCACAGAATGCTACTGTGTAGTTTATATTTGAATATATTCCTTTTTCCACTATTACCCTCTTAGCGCTCCGAATGTCCACTTGCATTTTCTACAGAAAGAGTGTTCAGAACTGCGCAATCAAAAGTATGGTTTAACTCTGTTAGCTTAATGAACATATCAGAAATAAGTTTCACATAATGCTTCTGTGTAGTTTTTATTTGAAGATATTATTTTTCCCAATATAGGCCTCTTAGCGCTCAGAATGTCCAATTGCAGTTTCTACAGAAAGAGTGTTTCAGAAAGGCTCAATCAAAAGTAAGGTTCAACTCTGTTAGTTGAATGCACAGAACAGAAAGAAGTTTCATACAATGCTTCTGTATAGTTTATATTTGAACATATTCTTTTTTCCACTATTACCCACTTAGCGCTACGAATGTCCAGTTGCATTTTCTACAGACAGAGTGTTTCAAAACTGCTCAATCAAAAGTATGGTTTAACTCTGTTAGCTGAATGCTCAGATCAGAAAGAAGTTTCACAGAATGCTTCTGTGTAGTTTATATTTGAATATATTCCTTTTTCCACTACTACTCTCTTAGCGCTCCAAATGTCCAGTTGCATTTACTACAGAAAGAGTGTTCAGATCTGCTCAATCAAAAGTATGGTTTAACTCTGTTAGCTGAATGCACAGATCAGAAAGAAGTTTCACAGAATGATTCTGTGTAGTTTATATTTGGAGACATTCCTTTTTCCACTATTACCCTCTTAGCGCTCAGAATCTCCACTTGCATTTTCTACAGAAAGAGTGTTTCAGAACGGCTCAATCAAAACTAAGGTTCAACTCTTTTAGTTGAACAAACAGAACAGAAAGAAGTTTCACACAATTCTTCTGTGTAGTTTTTATTTGTAGACATTCTTTTTCCCAATATAGGCCTCTTAGCGCTCAGAATGTCCAATTGCAGTTTCTACAGAAAGAGTGATTCAGAACGGCTCAATCAAAAGTAAGGTTCAACTCTGTTAGTTGAATGCACAGAACAGAAAGTAGTTTCATACAATGCTTCTGTGTAGTTTATATTTGAACATATTCTTTTTTCCACTATTACCCACTTAGCGCTACGAATGTCCAGTTGCATTTTCTACAGACAGAGTGTTTCGAAACTGCTCAATCAAAAGTATGGTTTAACTCTGTTAGCTGTATGCTCAGATGAGAAAGAAGTTTCACAGAATGCTTCTGTGTAGTTTATATTTGAATATATTCCTTTTTCCACTACTACGCTGTTAGCGCTCCAAATGTCCAGTTGCATTTTCAACAGAAAGAGTGTTCAGATCTGCTCAATCAAAAGTATGGTTTAACTCTGTTAGCTGAATGCACAGATCAGAAAGAAGTTTCACCGAATGATTCTGTGTAGTTTATATTTGAAGACATTCCTTTTTCCACTATTACCCTCTTAGCGCTCCGAATCTCCCCTTGCATTTCCTACAAAAAGAGTGTTTCATAACTGCTCAATCAAAAATATGTTTTATCTCTGTTAACTGAATTTACAGATCAGAAATAAGTTTCACAGAATGCATCTGTGTAGTTTTAATTTGAAGATATTCTTTTTCCCAATGTAGGCCTATTAGCGCTTAGCATGTCCAATTGCAGTTTCTACAGAAAGAGTGTTTCAGAACGGCTCAATCAAAAGTAAGGTTCAACTCTGTTAGTTGAATGCAGAGAACAGAAACAATTTTCACAGAATGCTACTGTGTAGTTTATATTTGAATATATTCCTTTTTCCACTATTACCCTCTTAGCGCTCGGTATGTCCACTTGCATTTTCTACAGAAAGAGTGTTCAGAACTGCGCAATCAAAAGTATGGTTTAACTCTGTTAGCTTAATGAACATATCAGAAATAAGTTTCACACAATGCTTCTGTGTAGTTTTTATTTGAAGATATTATTTTTCCCAATAGAGGCCTCTTAGCGCTCAGAATGTCCAATTGCAGTTTCTACAGAAAGAGTGTTTAAGAAAGGCTCAATCAAATGTAAGGTTCAACTCTGTTAGTTGAATGCACAGAACAGAAACAAGTTTCATACAATGCTCCTGTGTAGTTTATATTTGAACATATTCTTTTTTCCACTATTACCCACTTAGCGCTACGAATGTCCAGTTGCATTTTCTACAGACAGAGTGTTTCAAAACTGCTCAATCAAAAGTATGGTTTAACTCTGTTAGCTGAATGCTCAGATCAGAAAGAAGTTTCACAGAATGCTTCTGTGTAGTTTATATTTGAATATATTCCTTTTTCCACTACTACTCTCTTAGCGCTCCAAATGTCCAGTTGCATTTTCTACAGAAAGAGTGTTCAGATCTGCTCAATCAAAAGTATGGTTTAACTCTGTTAGCTGAATGCACAGATCAGAAAGAAGTTTCACAGAATGATTCTGTGTAGTTTATATTTGGAGACATTCCTTTTTCCACTATTACCCTCTTAGCGCTCCGAATCTCCACTTGCATTTTCTACAGAAAGAGTGTTTCAGAACGGCTCAATCAAAACTAAGGTTCAACTCTTTTAGTTGAACAAACAGAACAGAAAGATGTTTCACACAATTCTTCTGTGTAGTTTTTATTTGTAGACATTCTTTTTCCCAATATAGGCCTCTTAGCGCTCAGAATGTCCAATTGCAGTTTCTACAGAAAGAGTGTTTCAGAACGGCTCAATCAAAAGTAAGGTTCAACTCTGTTAGTTGAATGCACAGAACAGAAAGAAGTTTCATACAATGCTTCTGTGTAGTTTATATTTGAACGTATTCTTTTTTCCACTATTACCCACTTAGCGCTACGAATGTCCAGTTGCATTTTCTACAGACAGAGTGTTTCAAAACTGCTCAATCAAAAGTATGGTTTAACTCTGTTAGCTGAATGCTCAGATCAGAAAGAAGTTTCACAGAATGCTTCTGTGTAGTTTATATTTGAATATATTCCTTTTTCCACTACTACGCTCTTAGCGCTCCAAATGTCCAGTTGCATTTTCAACAGAAGGAGTGTTCAGATCTGCTCAATCAAAAGTATGGTTTAACTCTGTTAGCTGAATGCACAGTTCAGAAAGAAGTTTCACCGAATGATTCTGTGTAGTTTATATTTGAAGACATTCCTTTCTCCACTATTACCCTCTTAGCGCTCCGAATCTCCACTTGCATTTTCTACAAAAAGAGTGTTTCATAACTGCTCAATAAAAATATGTTTTATCTCTGTTAACTGAATTTACAAATCAGAAATAAGTTTCACAGAATGCATCTGTGTAGTTTTTATTTGAAGATATTCTTTTTCCCAATGTAGGCCTCTTAGCGCTTAGCATGCCCAATTGCAGTTTCTACAGAAAGAGTGTTTCAGAACGGATCAATCAAAAGTAAGGTTCAACTCTGTTAGTTGAATGCACAGAACAGAAAGAATTTTCACAGAATGCTACTGTGTAGTTTATATTTGAATATATTCCTTTTTCCACTATTACCCTCTTAGCGCTCCGAATGTCCACTTGCATTTTCTACAGAAAGAGTGTTCAGAACTGCGCAATCAAAAGTATGGTTTAACTCTGTTAGCTTAATGAACATATCAGAAATAAGTTTCACATAATGCTTCTGTGTAGTTTTTATTTGAAGATATTATTTTTCCCAATATAGGCCTCTTAGCGCTCAGAATGTCCAATTGCAGTTTCTACAGAAAGAGTGTTTCAGAAAGGCTCAATCAAAAGTAAGGTTCAACTCTGTTAGTTGAATGCACAGAACAGAAAGAAGTTTCATACAATGCTTCTGTATAGTTTATATTTGAACATATTCTTTTTTCCACTATTACCCACTTAGCGCTACGAATGTCCAGTTGCATTTTCTACAGACAGAGTGTTTCAAAACTGCTCAATCAAAAGTATGGTTTAACTCTGTTAGCTGAATGCTCAGATCAGAAAGAAGTTTCACAGAATGCTTCTGTGTAGTTTATATTTGAATATATTCCTTTTTCCACTACTACTCTCTTAGCGCTCCAAATGTCCAGTTGCATTTACTACAGAAAGAGTGTTCAGATCTGCTCAATCAAAAGTATGGTTTAACTCTGTTAGCTGAATGCACAGATCAGAAAGAAGTTTCACAGAATGATTCTGTGTAGTTTATATTTGGAGACATTCCTTTTTCCACTATTACCCTCTTAGCGCTCAGAATCTCCACTTGCATTTTCTACAGAAAGAGTGTTTCAGAACGGCTCAATCAAAACTAAGGTTCAACTCTTTTAGTTGAACAAACAGAACAGAAAGAAGTTTCACACAATTCTTCTGTGTAGTTTTTATTTGTAGACATTCTTTTTCCCAATATAGGCCTCTTAGCGCTCAGAATGTCCAATTGCAGTTTCTACAGAAAGAGTGATTCAGAACGGCTCAATCAAAAGTAAGGTTCAACTCTGTTAGTTGAATGCACAGAACAGAAAGTAGTTTCATACAATGCTTCTGTGTAGTTTATATTTGAACATATTCTTTTTTCCACTATTACCCACTTAGCGCTACGAATGTCCAGTTGCATTTTCTACAGACAGAGTGTTTCGAAACTGCTCAATCAAAAGTATGGTTTAACTCTGTTAGCTGTATGCTCAGATGAGAAAGAAGTTTCACAGAATGCTTCTGTGTAGTTTATATTTGAATATATTCCTTTTTCCACTACTACGCTGTTAGCGCTCCAAATGTCCAGTTGCATTTTCAACAGAAAGAGTGTTCAGATCTGCTCAATCAAAAGTATGGTTTAACTCTGTTAGCTGAATGCACAGATCAGAAAGAAGTTTCACCGAATGATTCTGTGTAGTTTATATTTGAAGACATTCCTTTTTCCACTATTACCCTCTTAGCGCTCCGAATCTCCCCTTGCATTTCCTACAAAAAGAGTGTTTCATAACTGCTCAATCAAAAATATGTTTTATCTCTGTTAACTGAATTTACAGATCAGAAATAAGTTTCACAGAATGCATCTGTGTAGTTTTAATTTGAAGATATTCTTTTTCCCAATGTAGGCCTATTAGCGCTTAGCATGTCCAATTGCAGTTTCTACAGAAAGAGTGTTTCAGAACGGCTCAATCAAAAGTAAGGTTCAACTCTGTTAGTTGAATGCAGAGAACAGAAACAATTTTCACAGAATGCTACTGTGTAGTTTATATTTGAATATATTCCTTTTTCCACTATTACCCTCTTAGCGCTCGGTATGTCCACTTGCATTTTCTACAGAAAGAGTGTTCAGAACTGCGCAATCAAAAGTATGGTTTAACTCTGTTAGCTTAATGAACATATCAGAAATAAGTTTCACACAATGCTTCTGTGTAGTTTTTATTTGAAGATATTATTTTTCCCAATAGAGGCCTCTTAGCGCTCAGAATGTCCAATTGCAGTTTCTACAGAAAGAGTGTTTAAGAAAGGCTCAATCAAATGTAAGGTTCAACTCTGTTAGTTGAATGCACAGAACAGAAACAAGTTTCATACAATGCTCCTGTGTAGTTTATATTTGAACATATTCTTTTTTCCACTATTACCCACTTAGCGCTACGAATGTCCAGTTGCATTTTCTACAGACAGAGTGTTTCAAAACTGCTCAATCAAAAGTATGGTTTAACTCTGTTAGCTGAATGCTCAGATCAGAAAGAAGTTTCACAGAATGCTTCTGTGTAGTTTATATTTGAATATATTCCTTTTTCCACTACTACTCTCTTAGCGCTCCAAATGTCCAGTTGCATTTTCTACAGAAAGAGTGTTCAGATCTGCTCAATCAAAAGTATGGTTTAACTCTGTTAGCTGAATGCACAGATCAGAAAGAAGTTTCACAGAATGATTCTGTGTAGTTTATATTTGGAGACATTCCTTTTTCCACTATTACCCTCTTAGCGCTCCGAATCTCCACTTGCATTTTCTACAGAAAGAGTGTTTCAGAACGGCTCAATCAAAACTAAGGTTCAACTCTTTTAGTTGAACAAACAGAACAGAAAGATGTTTCACACAATTCTTCTGTGTAGTTTTTATTTGTAGACATTCTTTTTCCCAATATAGGCCTCTTAGCGCTCAGAATGTCCAATTGCAGTTTCTACAGAAAGAGTGTTTCAGAACGGCTCAATCAAAAGTAAGGTTCAACTCTGTTAGTTGAATGCACAGAACAGAAAGAAGTTTCATACAATGCTTCTGTGTAGTTTATATTTGAACGTATTCTTTTTTCCACTATTACCCACTTAGCGCTACGAATGTCCAGTTGCATTTTCTACAGACAGAGTGTTTCAAAACTGCTCAATCAAAAGTATGGTTTAACTCTGTTAGCTGAATGCTCAGATCAGAAAGAAGTTTCACAGAATGCTTCTGTGTAGTTTATATTTGAATATATTCCTTTTTCCACTACTACGCTCTTAGCGCTCCAAATGTCCAGTTGCATTTTCAACAGAAGGAGTGTTCAGATCTGCTCAATCAAAAGTATGGTTTAACTCTGTTAGCTGAATGCACAGTTCAGAAAGAAGTTTCACCGAATGATTCTGTGTAGTTTATATTTGAAGACATTCCTTTCTCCACTATTACCCTCTTAGCGCTCCGAATCTCCACTTGCATTTTCTACAAAAAGAGTGTTTCATAACTGCTCAATAAAAATATGTTTTATCTCTGTTAACTGAATTTACAAATCAGAAATAAGTTTCACAGAATGCATCTGTGTAGTTTTTATTTGAAGATATTCTTTTTCCCAATGTAGGCCTCTTAGCGCTTAGCATGCCCAATTGCAGTTTCTACAGAAAGAGTGTTTCAGAACGGATCAATCAAAAGTAAGGTTCAACTCTGTTAGTTGAATGCACAGAACAGAAAGAATTTTCACAGAATGCTACTGTGTAGTTTATATTTGAATATATTCCTTTTTCCACTATTACCCTCTTAGCGCTCCGAATGTCCACTTGCATTTTCTACAGAAAGAGTGTTCAGAACTGCGCAATCAAAAGTATGGTTTAACTCTGTTAGCTTAATGAACATATCAGAAATAAGTTTCACATAATGCTTCTGTGTAGTTTTTATTTGAAGATATTATTTTTCCCAATATAGGCCTCTTAGCGCTCAGAATGTCCAATTGCAGTTTCTACAGAAAGAGTGTTTCAGAAAGGCTCAATCAAAAGTAAGGTTCAACTCTGTTAGTTGAATGCACAGAACAGAAAGAAGTTTCATACAATGCTTCTGTATAGTTTATATTTGAACATATTCTTTTTTCCACTATTACCCACTTAGCGCTACGAATGTCCAGTTGCATTTTCTACAGACAGAGTGTTTCAAAACTGCTCAATCAAAAGTATGGTTTAACTCTGTTAGCTGAATGCTCAGATCAGAAAGAAGTTTCACAGAATGCTTCTGTGTAGTTTATATTTGAATATATTCCTTTTTCCACTACTACTCTCTTAGCGCTCCAAATGTCCAGTTGCATTTACTACAGAAAGAGTGTTCAGATCTGCTCAATCAAAAGTATGGTTTAACTCTGTTAGCTGAATGCACAGATCAGAAAGAAGTTTCACAGAATGATTCTGTGTAGTTTATATTTGGAGACATTCCTTTTTCCACTATTACCCTCTTAGCGCTCAGAATCTCCACTTGCATTTTCTACAGAAAGAGTGTTTCAGAACGGCTCAATCAAAACTAAGGTTCAACTCTTTTAGTTGAACAAACAGAACAGAAAGAAGTTTCACACAATTCTTCTGTGTAGTTTTTATTTGTAGACATTCTTTTTCCCAATATAGGCCTCTTAGCGCTCAGAATGTCCAATTGCAGTTTCTACAGAAAGAGTGATTCAGAACGGCTCAATCAAAAGTAAGGTTCAACTCTGTTAGTTGAATGCACAGAACAGAAAGTAGTTTCATACAATGCTTCTGTGTAGTTTATATTTGAACATATTCTTTTTTCCACTATTACCCACTTAGCGCTACGAATGTCCAGTTGCATTTTCTACAGACAGAGTGTTTCGAAACTGCTCAATCAAAAGTATGGTTTAACTCTGTTAGCTGTATGCTCAGATGAGAAAGAAGTTTCACAGAATGCTTCTGTGTAGTTTATATTTGAATATATTCCTTTTTCCACTACTACGCTGTTAGCGCTCCAAATGTCCAGTTGCATTTTCAACAGAAAGAGTGTTCAGATCTGCTCAATCAAAAGTATGGTTTAACTCTGTTAGCTGAATGCACAGATCAGAAAGAAGTTTCACCGAATGATTCTGTGTAGTTTATATTTGAAGACATTCCTTTTTCCACTATTACCCTCTTAGCGCTCCGAATCTCCCCTTGCATTTCCTACAAAAAGAGTGTTTCATAACTGCTCAATCAAAAATATGTTTTATCTCTGTTAACTGAATTTACAGATCAGAAATAAGTTTCACAGAATGCATCTGTGTAGTTTTAATTTGAAGATATTCTTTTTCCCAATGTAGGCCTATTAGCGCTTAGCATGTCCAATTGCAGTTTCTACAGAAAGAGTGTTTCAGAACGGCTCAATCAAAAGTAAGGTTCAACTCTGTTAGTTGAATGCAGAGAACAGAAACAATTTTCACAGAATGCTACTGTGTAGTTTATATTTGAATATATTCCTTTTTCCACTATTACCCTCTTAGCGCTCGGTATGTCCACTTGCATTTTCTACAGAAAGAGTGTTCAGAACTGCGCAATCAAAAGTATGGTTTAACTCTGTTAGCTTAATGAACATATCAGAAATAAGTTTCACACAATGCTTCTGTGTAGTTTTTATTTGAAGATATTATTTTTCCCAATAGAGGCCTCTTAGCGCTCAGAATGTCCAATTGCAGTTTCTACAGAAAGAGTGTTTAAGAAAGGCTCAATCAAATGTAAGGTTCAACTCTGTTAGTTGAATGCACAGAACAGAAACAAGTTTCATACAATGCTCCTGTGTAGTTTATATTTGAACATATTCTTTTTTCCACTATTACCCACTTAGCGCTACGAATGTCCAGTTGCATTTTCTACAGACAGAGTGTTTCAAAACTGCTCAATCAAAAGTATGGTTTAACTCTGTTAGCTGAATGCTCAGATCAGAAAGAAGTTTCACAGAATGCTTCTGTGTAGTTTATATTTGAATATATTCCTTTTTCCACTACTACTCTCTTAGCGCTCCAAATGTCCAGTTGCATTTTCTACAGAAAGAGTGTTCAGATCTGCTCAATCAAAAGTATGGTTTAACTCTGTTAGCTGAATGCACAGATCAGAAAGAAGTTTCACAGAATGATTCTGTGTAGTTTATATTTGGAGACATTCCTTTTTCCACTATTACCCTCTTAGCGCTCCGAATCTCCACTTGCATTTTCTACAGAAAGAGTGTTTCAGAACGGCTCAATCAAAACTAAGGTTCAACTCTTTTAGTTGAACAAACAGAACAGAAAGATGTTTCACACAATTCTTCTGTGTAGTTTTTATTTGTAGACATTCTTTTTCCCAATATAGGCCTCTTAGCGCTCAGAATGTCCAATTGCAGTTTCTACAGAAAGAGTGTTTCAGAACGGCTCAATCAAAAGTAAGGTTCAACTCTGTTAGTTGAATGCACAGAACAGAAAGAAGTTTCATACAATGCTTCTGTGTAGTTTATATTTGAACGTATTCTTTTTTCCACTATTACCCACTTAGCGCTACGAATGTCCAGTTGCATTTTCTACAGACAGAGTGTTTCAAAACTGCTCAATCAAAAGTATGGTTTAACTCTGTTAGCTGAATGCTCAGATCAGAAAGAAGTTTCACAGAATGCTTCTGTGTAGTTTATATTTGAATATATTCCTTTTTCCACTACTACGCTCTTAGCGCTCCAAATGTCCAGTTGCATTTTCAACAGAAGGAGTGTTCAGATCTGCTCAATCAAAAGTATGGTTTAACTCTGTTAGCTGAATGCACAGTTCAGAAAGAAGTTTCACCGAATGATTCTGTGTAGTTTATATTTGAAGACATTCCTTTCTCCACTATTACCCTCTTAGCGCTCCGAATCTCCACTTGCATTTTCTACAAAAAGAGTGTTTCATAACTGCTCAATAAAAATATGTTTTATCTCTGTTAACTGAATTTACAAATCAGAAATAAGTTTCACAGAATGCATCTGTGTAGTTTTTATTTGAAGATATTCTTTTTCCCAATGTAGGCCTCTTAGCGCTTAGCATGCCCAATTGCAGTTTCTACAGAAAGAGTGTTTCAGAACGGATCAATCAAAAGTAAGGTTCAACTCTGTTAGTTGAATGCACAGAACAGAAAGAATTTTCACAGAATGCTACTGTGTAGTTTATATTTGAATATATTCCTTTTTCCACTATTACCCTCTTAGCGCTCCGAATGTCCACTTGCATTTTCTACAGAAAGAGTGTTCAGAACTGCGCAATCAAAAGTATGGTTTAACTCTGTTAGCTTAATGAACATATCAGAAATAAGTTTCACACAATGCTTCTGTGTAGTTTTTATTTGAAGATATTATTTTTCCCAATATAGGCCTCTTAGCGCTCAGAATGTCCAATTGCAGTTTCTACAGAAAGAGTGTTTCAGAAAGGCTCAATCAAAAGTAAGGTTCAACTCTGTTAGTTGAATGCACAGAACAGAAAGAAGTTTCATACAATGCTTCTGTGTAGTTTATATTTGAACATATTCTTTTTTCCACTATTACCCACTTAGCGCTACGAATGTCCAGTTGCATTTTCTACAGACAGAGTGTTTCAAAACTGCTCAATCAAAAGTATGGTTTAACTCTGTTAGCTGAATGCTCAGATCAGAAAGAAGTTTCACAGAATGCTTCTGTGTAGTTTATATTTGAATATATTCCTTTTTCCACTACTACTCTCTTAGCGCTCCAAATGTCCAGTTGCATTTTCTACAGAAAGAGTGTTCAGATCTGCTCAATCAAAAGTATGGTTTAACTCTGTTAGCTGAATGCACAGATCAGAAAGAAGTTTCACAGAATGATTCTGTGTAGTTTATATTTGGAGACATTCCTTTTTCCACTATTACCCTCTTAGCGCTCCGAATCTCCACTTGCATTTTCTACAGAAAGAGTGTTTCAGAACGGCTCAATCAAAACTAAGGTTCAACTCTTTTAGTTGAACAAACAGAACAGAAAGAAGTTTCACACAATTCTTCTGTGTAGTTTTTATTTGTAGACATTCTTTTTCCCAATATAGGCCTCTTAGCGCTCAGAATGTCCAATTGCAGTTTCTACAGAAAGAGTGTTTCAGAACGGCTCAATCAAAAGTAAGGTTCAACTCTGTTAGTTGAATGCACAGAACAGAAAGTAGTTTCATACAATGTTTCTGTGTAGTTTATATTTGAACATATTCTTTTTTCCACTATTACCTACTTAGCGCTACGAATGTCCAGTTGCATTTTCTACAGACAGAGTGTTTCGAAACTGCTCAATCAAAAGTATGGTTTAACTCTGTTAGCTGTATGCTCAGATGAGAAAGAAGTTTCACAGAATGCTTCTGTGTAGTTTATATTTGAATATATTCCTTTTTCCACTACTACGCTGTTAGCGCTCCAAATGTCCAGTTGCATTTTCAACAGAAAGAGTGTTCAGATCTGCTCAATCAAAAGTATGGTTTAACTCTGTTAGCTGAATGCACAGATCAGAAAGAAGTTTCACCGAATGATTCTGTGTAGTTTATATTTGAAGACATTCCTTTTTCCACTATTACCCTCTTAGCGCTCCGAATCTCCCCTTGCATTTTCTACAAAAAGAGTGTTTCATAACTGCTCAATCAAAAATATGTTTTATCTCTGTTAACTGAATTTACAGATCAGAAATAAGTTTCACAGAATGCATCTGTGTAGTTTTAATTTGAAGATATTCTTTTTCCCAATGTAGGCCTATTAGCGCTTAGCATGTCCAATTGCAGTTTCTACAGAAAGAGTGTTTCAGAACGGCTCAATCAAAAGTAAGGTTCAACTCTGTTAGTTGAATGCAGAGAACAGAAACAATTTTCACAGAATGCTACTGTGTAGTTTATATTTGAATATATTCCTTTTTCCACTATTACCCTCTTAGCGCTCGGTATGTCCACTTGCATTTTCTACAGAAAGAGTGTTCAGAACTGCGCAATCAAAAGTATGGTTTAACTCTGTTAGCTTAATGAACATATCAGAAATAAGTTTCACACAATGCTTCTGTGTAGTTTTTATTTGAAGATATTATTTTTCCCAATAGAGGCCTCTTAGCGCTCAGAATGTCCAATTGCAGTTTCTACAGAAAGAGTGTTTAAGAAAGGCTCAATCAAATGTAAGGTTCAACTCTGTTAGTTGAATGCACAGAACAGAAACAAGTTTCATACAATGCTCCTGTGTAGTTTATATTTGAACATATTCCTTTTTCCACTATTACCCACTTAGCGCTACGAATGTCCAGTTGCATTTTCTACAGACAGAGTGTTTCAAAACTGCTCAATCAAAAGTATGGTTTAACTCTGTTAGCTGAATGCTCAGATCAGAAAGAAGTTTCACAGAATGCTTCTGTGTAGTTTATATTTGAATATATTCCTTTTTCCACTACTACTCTCTTAGCGCTCCAAATGTCCAGTTGCATTTTCTACAGAAAGAGTGTTCAGATCTGCTCAATCAAAAGTATGGTTTAACTCTGTTAGCTGAATGCACAGATCAGAAAGAAGTTTCACAGAATGATTCTGTGTAGTTTATATTTGGAGACATTCCTTTTTCCACTATTACCCTCTTAGCGCTCCGAATCTCCACTTGCATTTTCTACAGAAAGAGTGTTTCAGAACGGCTCAATCAAAACTAAGGTTCAACTCTTTTAGTTGAACAAACAGAACAGAAAGAAGTTTCACACAATTCTTCTGTGTAGTTTTTATTTGTAGACATTCTTTTTCCCAATATAGGCCTCTTAGCGCTCAGAATGTCCAATTGCAGTTTCTACAGAAAGAGTGTTTCAGAACGGCTCAATCAAAAGTAAGGTTCAACTCTGTTAGTTGAATGCACAGAACAGAAAGATGTTTCATACAATGCTTCTGTGTAGTTTATATTTGAACGTATTCTTTTTTCCACTATTACCCACTTAGCGCTACGAATGTCCAGTTGCATTTTCTACAGACAGAGTGTTTCAAAACTGCTCAATCAAAAGTATGGTTTAACTCTGTTAGCTGAATGCTCAGATCAGAAAGAAGTTTCACAGAATGCTTCTGTGTAGTTTATATTTGAATATATTCCTTTTTCCACTACTACGCTCTTAGCGCTCCAAATGTCCAGTTGCATTGTCAACAGAAGGAGTGTTCAGATCTGCTCAATCAAAAGTATCGTTTAACTCTGTTAGCTGAATGCACAGTTCAGAAAGAAGTTTCACCGAATGATTCTGTGTAGTTTATATTTGAAGACATTCCTTTCTCCACTATTACCCTCTTAGCGCTCCGAATCTCCACTTGCATTTTCTACAAAAAGAGTGTTTCATAACTGCTCAATCAAAAATATGTTTTATCTCTGTTAACTGAATCTACAAATCAGAAATAAGTTTCACAGAATGCATCTGTGTAGTTTTTATTTGAAGATATTCTTTTTCCCAATGTAGGCCTCTTAGCGCTTAGCATGCCCAATTGCAGTTTCTACAGAAAGAGTGTTTCAGAACGGATCAATCAAAAGTAAGGTTCAACTCTGTTAGTTGAATGCACAGAACAGAAAGAATTTTCACAGAATGCTACTGTGTAGTTTATATTTGAATATATTCCTTTTTCCACTATTACCCTCTTAGCGCTCCGAATGTCCACTTGCATTTTCTACAGAAAGAGTGTTCAGAACTGCGCAATCAAAAGTATGGTTTAACTCTGTTAGCTTAATGAACATATCAGAAATAAGTTTCACACAATGCTTCTGTGTAGTTTTTATTTGAAGATATTATTTTTCCCAATATAGGCCTCTTAGCGCTCAGAATGTCCAATTGCAGTTTCTACAGAAAGAGTGTTTCAGAAAGGCTCAATCAAAAGTAAGGTTCAACTCTGTTAGTTGAATGCACAGAACAGAAAGAAGTTTCATACAATGCTTCTGTGTAGTTTATATTTGAACATATTCTTTTTTCCACTATTACCCACTTAGCGCTACGAATGTCCAGTTGCATTTTCTACAGACAGAGTGTTTCAAAACTGCTCAATCAAAAGTATGGTTTAACTCTGTTAGCTGAATGCTCAGATCAGAAAGAAGTTTCACAGAATGCTTCTGTGTAGTTTATATTTGAATATATTCCTTTTTCCACTACTACTCTCTTAGCGCTCCAAATGTCCAGTTGCATTTTCTACAGAAAGAGTGTTCAGATCTGCTCAATCAAAAGTATGGTTTAACTCTGTTAGCTGAATGCACAGATCAGAAAGAAGTTTCACAGAATGATTCTGTGTAGTTTATATTTGGAGACATTCCTTTTTCCACTATTACCCTCTTAGCGCTCCGAATCTCCACTTGCATTTTCTACAGAAAGAGTGTTTCAGAACGGCTCAATCAAAACTAAGGTTCAACTCTTTTAGTTGAACAAACAGAACAGAAAGAAGTTTCACACAATTCTTCTGTGTAGTTTTTATTTGTAGACATTCTTTTTCCCAATATAGGCCTCTTAGCGCTCAGAATGTCCAATTGCAGTTTCTACAGAAAGAGTGTTTCAGAACGGCTCAATCAAAAGTAAGGTTCAACTCTGTTAGTTGAATGCACAGAACAGAAAGTAGTTTCATACAATGCTTCTGTGTAGTTTATATTTGAACATATTCTTTTTTCCACTATTACCCACTTAGCGCTACGAATGTCCAGTTGCATTTTCTACAGACAGAGTGTTTCGAAACTGCTCAATCAAAAGTATGGTTTAACTCTGTTAGCTGTATGCTCAGATGAGAAAGAAGTTTCACAGAATGCTTCTGTGTAGTTTATATTTGAATATATTACTTTTTCCACTACTACGCTGTTAGCGCTCCAAATGTCCAGTTGCATTTTCAACAGAAAGAGTGTTCAGATCTGCTCAATCAAAAGTATGGTTTAACTCTGTTAGCTGAATGCACAGATCAGAAAGAAGTTTCACCGAATGATTCTGTGTAGTTTATATTTGAAGACATTCCTTTTTCCACTATTACCCTCTTAGCGCTCCGAATCTCCCCTTGCATTTTCTACAAAAAGAGTGTTTCATAACTGCTCAATCAAAAATATGTTTTATCTCTGTTAACTGAATTTACAGATCAGAAATAAGTTTCACAGAATGCATCTGTGTAGTTTTAATTTGAAGATATTCTTTTTCCCAATGTAGGCCTATTAGCGCTTAGCATGTCCAATTGCAGTTTCTACAGAAAGAGTGTTTCAGAACGGCTCAATCAAAAGTAAGGTTCAACTCTGTTAGTTGAATGCAGAGAACAGAAACAATTTTCACAGAATGCTACTGTGTAGTTTATATTTGAATATATTCCTTTTTCCACTATTACCCTCTTAGCGCTCGGTATGTCCACTTGCATTTTCTACAGAAAGAGTGTTCAGAACTGCGCAATCAAAAGTATGGTTTAACTCTGTTAGCTTAATGAACATATCAGAAATAAGTTTCACGCAATGCTTCTGTGTAGTTTTTATTTGAAGATATTATTTTTCCCAATAGAGGCCTCTTAGCGCTCAGAATGTCCAATTGCAGTTTCTACAGAAAGAGTGTTTAAGAAAGGCTCAATCAAATGTAAGGTTCAACTCTGTTAGTTGAATGCACAGAACAGAAACAAGTTTCATACAATGCTCCTGTGTAGTTTATATTTGAACATATTCTTTTTTCCACTATTACCCACTTAGCGCTACGAATGTCCAGTTGCATTTTCTACAGACAGAGTGTTTCAAAACTGCTCAATCAAAAGTGTGGTTTAACTCTGTTAGCTGAATGCTCAGATCAGAAAGAAGTTTCACAGAATGCTTCTGTGTAGTTTATATTTGAATATATTCCTTTTTCCACTACTACTGTCTTAGCGCTCCAAATGTCCAGTTGCATTTTCTACAGAAAGAGTGTTCAGATCTGCTCAATCAAAAGTATGTTTTAACTCTGTTAGCTGAATGCACAGATCAGAAAGAAGTTTCACAGAATGATTCTGTGTAGTTTATATTTGGAGACATTCCTTTTTCCACTATTACCCTCTTAGCGCTCCGAATCTCCACTTGCATTTTCTACAGAAAGAGTGTTTCAGAACGGCTCAATCAAAACTAAGGTTCAACTCTTTTAGTTGAACAAACAGAACAGAAAGAAGTTTCACACAATTCTTCTGTGTAGTTTTTATTTGTAGACATTCTTTTTAACAATATAGGCCTCTTAGCGCTCAGAATGTCCAATTGCAGTTTCTACAGAAAGAGTGTTTCAGAACGGCTCAATCAAAAGTAAGGTTCAACTCTGTTAGTTGAATGCACAGAACAGAAAGAAGTTTCATACAATGCTTCTGTGTAGTTTATATTTGAACGTATTCTTTTTTCCACTATTACCCACTTAGCGCTACGAATGTCCAGTTGCATTTTCTACAGACAGAGTGTTTCAAAACTGCTCAATCAAAAGTATGGTTTAACTCTGTTAGCTGAATGCTCAGATCAGAAAGAAGTTTCACAGAATGCTTCTGTGTAGTTTATATTTGAATATATTCCTTTTTCCACTACTACGCTCTTAGCGCTCCAAATGTCCAGTTGCATTGTCAACAGAAGGAGTGTTCAGATCTGCTCAATCAAAAGTATGGTTTAACTCTGTTAGCTGAATGCACAGTTCAGAAAGAAGTTTCACCGAATGATTCTGTGTAGTTTATATTTGAAGACATTCCTTTCTCCACTATTACCCTCTTAGCGCTCCGAATCTCCACTTGCATTTTCTACAAAAAGAGTGTTTCATAACTGCTCAATCAAAAATATGTTTTATCTCTGTTAACTGAATTTACAAATCAGAAATAAGTTTCACAGAATGCATCTGTGTAGTTTTTATTTGAAGATATTCTTTTTCCCAATGTAGGCCTCTTAGCGCTTAGCATGCCCAATTGCAGTTTCTACAGAAAGAGTGTTTCAGAACGGATCAATCAAAAGTAAGGTTCAACTCTGTTAGTTGAATGCACAGAACAGAAAGAATTTTCACAGAATGCTACTGTGTAGTTTATATTTGAATATATTCCTTTTTCCACTATTACCCTCTTAGCGCTCCGAATGTCCACTTGCATTTTCTACAGAAAGAGTGTTCAGAACTGCGCAATCAAAAGTATGGTTTAACTCTGTTAGCTTAATGAACATATCAGAAATAAGTTTCACACAATGCTTCTGTGTAGTTTTTATTTGAAGATATTATTTTTCCCAATATAGGCCTCTTAGCGCTCAGAATGTCCAATTGCAGTTTCTACAGAAAGAGTGTTTCAGAAAGGCTCAATCAAAAGTAAGGTTCAACTCTGTTAGTTGAATGCACAGAACAGAAAGAAGTTTCATACAATGCTTCTGTGTAGTTTATATTTGAACATATTCTTTTTTCCACTATTACCCACTTAGCGCTACGAATGTCCAGTTGCATTTTCTACAGACAGAGTGTTTCAAAACTGCTCAATCAAAAGTATGGTTTAACTCTGTTAGCTGAATGCTCAGATCAGAAAGAAGTTTCACAGAATGCTTCTGTGTAGTTTATATTTGAATATATTCCTTTTTCCACTACTACTCTCTTAGCGCTCCAAATGTCCAGTTGCATTTTCTACAGAAAGAGTGTTCAGATCTGCTCAATCAAAAGTATGGTTTAACTCTGTTAGCTGAATGCACAGATCAGAAAGAAGTTTCACAGAATGATTCTGTGTAGTTTATATTTGGAGACATTCCTTTTTCCACTATTACCCTCTTAGCGCTCCGAATCTCCACTTGCATTTTCTACAGAAAGAGTGTTTCAGAACGGCTCAATCAAAACTAAGGTTCAACTCTTTTAGTTGAACAAACAGAACAGAAAGAAGTTTCACACAATTCTTCTGTGTAGTTTTTATTTGTAGACATTCTTTTTCCCAATATAGGCCTCTTAGCGCTCAGAATGTCCAATTGCAGTTTCTACAGAAAGAGTGTTTCAGAACGGCTCAATCAAAAGTAAGGTTCAACTCTGTTAGTTGAATGCACAGAACAGAAAGTAGTTTCATACAATGCTTCTGTGTAGTTTATATTTGAACATATTCTTTTTTCCACTATTACCCACTTAGCGCTACGAATGTCCAGTTGCATTTTCTACAGACAGAGTGTTTCGAAACTGCTCAATCAAAAGTATGGTTTAACTCTGTTAGCTGAATGCACAGATCAGAAAGAAGTTTCACCGAATGATTCTGTGTAGTTTATATTTGAAGACATTCCTTTTTCCACTATTACCCTCTTAGCGCTCCGAATCTCCCCTTGCATTTTCTACAAAAAGAGTGTTTCATAACTGCTCAATCAAAAATATGTTTTATCTCTGTTAACTGAATTTACAGATCAGAAATAAGTTTCACAGAATGCATCTGTGTAGTTTTAATTTGAAGATATTCTTTTTCCCAATGTAGGCCTATTAGCGCTTAGCATGTCCAATTGCAGTTTCTACAGAAAGAGTGTTTCAGAACGGCTCAATCAAAAGTAAGGTTCAACTCTGTTAGTTGAATGCAGAGAACAGAAACAATTTTCACAGAATGCTACTGTGTAGTTTATATTTGAATATATTCCTTTTTCCACTATTACCCTCTTAGCGCTCGGTATGTCCACTTGCATTTTCTACAGAAAGAGTGTTCAGAACTGCGCAATCAAAAGTATGGTTTAACTCTGTTAGCTTAATGAACATATCAGAAATAAGTTTCACACAATGCTTCTGTGTAGTTTTTATTTGAAGATATTATTTTTCCCAATAGAGGCCTCTTAGCGCTCAGAATGTCCAATTGCAGTTTCTACAGAAAGAGTGTTTAAGAAAGGCTCAATCAAATGTAAGGTTCAACTCTGTTAGTTGAATGCACAGAACAGAAAGAAGTTTCATACAATGCTCCTGTGTAGTTTATATTTGAACATATTCTTTTTTCCACTATTACCCACTTAGCGCTACGAATGTCCAGTTGCATTTTCTACAGACAGAGTGTTTCAAAACTGCTCAATCAAAAGTATGGTTTAACTCTGTTAGCTGAATGCTCAGATCAGAAAGAAGTTTCACAGAATGCTTCTGTGTAGTTTATATTTGAATATATTCCTTTTTCCACTACTACTCTCTTAGCGCTCCAAATGTCCAGTTGCATTTTCTACAGAAAGAGTGTTCAGATCTGCTCAATCAAAAGTATGGTTTAACTCTGTTAGCTGAATGCACAGATCAGAAAGAAGTTTCACAGAATGATTCTGTGTAGTTTATATTTGGAGACATTCCTTTTTCCACTATTACCCTCTTAGCGCTCCGAATCTCCACTTGCATTTTCTACAGAAAGAGTGTTTCAGAACGGCTCAATCAAAACTAAGGTTCAACTCTTTTAGTTGAACAAACAGAACAGAAAGAAGTTTCACACAATTCTTCTGTGTAGTTTTTATTTGTAGACATTCTTTTTCCCAATATAGGCCTCTTAGCGCTCAGAATGTCCAATTGCAGTTTCTACAGAAAGAGTGTTTCAGAACGGCTCAATCAAAAGTAAGGTTCAACTCTGTTAGTTGAATGCACAGAACAGAAATAAGTTTCATACAATGCTTCTGTGTAGTTTATATTTGAACGTATTCTTTTTTCCACTATTACCCACTTAGCGCTACGAATGTCCAGTTGCATTTTCTACAGACAGAGTGTTTCAAAACTGCTCAATCAAAAGTATGGTTTAACTCTGTTAGCTGAATGCTCAGATCAGAAAGAAGTTTCACAGAATGCTTCTGTGTAGTTTATATTTGAATATATTCCTTTTTCCACTACTACGCTCTTAGCGCTCCAAATGTCCAGTTGCATTTTCAACAGAAGGAGTGTTCAGATCTGCTCCATCAAAAGTATGGTTTAACTCTGTTAGCTGAATGCACAGTTCAGAAAGAAGTTTCACCGAATGATTCTGTGTAGTTTATATTTGAAGACATTCCTTTCTCCACTATTACCCTCTTAGCGCTCCGAATCTCCACTTGCATTTTCTACAAAAAGAGTGTTTCATAACTGCTCAATCAAAAATATGTTTTATCTCTGTTAACTGAATTTACAAATCAGAAATAAGTTTCACAGAATGCATCTGTGTAGTTTTTATTTGAAGATATTCTTTTTCCCAATGTAGGCCTCTTAGCGCTTAGCATGTCCAATTGCAGTTTCTACAGAAAGAGTGTTTCAGAACGGATCAATCAAAAGTAAGGTTCAGCTCTGTTAGTTGAATGCACAGAACAGAAAGAATTTTCACAGAATGCTACTGTGTAGTTTATATTTGAATATATTCCTTTTTCCACTATTACCCTCTTAGCGCTCCGAATGTCCACTTGCATTTTCTACAGAAAGAGTGTTCAGAACTGCGCAATCAAAAGTATGGTTTAACTCTGTTAGCTTAATGAACATATCAGAAATAAGTTTCACACAATGCTTCTGTGTAGTTTTTATTTGAAGATATTATTTTTCCCAATATAGGCCTCTTAGCGCTCAGAATGTCCAATTGCAGTTTCTACAGAAAGAGTGTTTCAGAAAGGCTCAATCAAAAGTAAGGTTCAACTCTGTTAGTTGAATGCACAGAACAGAAAGAAGTTTCATACAATGCTTCTGTGTAGTTTATATTTGAACATATTCTTTTTTCCACTATTACCCACTTAGCGCTACGAATGTCCAGTTGCATTTTCTACAGACAGAGTGTTTCAAAACTGCTCAATCAAAAGTATGGTTTAACTCTGTTAGCTGAATGCTCAGATCAGAAAGAAGTTTCACAGAATGCTTCTGTGTAGTTTATATTTGAATATATTCCTTTTTCCACTACTACTCTCTTAGCGCTCCAAATGTCCAGTTGCATTTTCTACAGAAAGAGTGTTCAGATCTGCTCAATCAAAAGTATGGTTTAACTCTGTTAGCTGAATGCACAGATCAGAAAGAAGTTTCACAGAATGATTCTGTGTAGTTTATATTTGGAGACATTCCTTTTTCCACTATTACCCTCTTAGCGCTCCGAATCTTCACTTGCATTTTCTACAGAAAGAGTGTTTCAGAACGGCTCAATCAAAACTAAGGTTCAACTCTTTTAGTTGAACAAACAGAACAGAAAGAAGTTTCACACAATTCTTCTGTGTAGTTTTTATTTGTAGACATTCTTTTTCCCAATATAGGCCTCTTAGCGCTCAGAATGTCCAATTGCAGTTTCTACAGAAAGAGTGTTTCAGAACGGCTCAATCAAAAGTAAGGTTCAACTCTGTTAGTTGAATGCACAGAACAGAAAGTAGTTTCATACAATGCTTCTGTGTAGTTTATATTTGAACATATTCTTTTTTCCACTATTACCCACTTAGCGCTACGAATGTCCAGTTGCATTTTCTACAGACAGAGTGTTTCGAAACTGCTCAATCAAAAGTATGGTTTAACTCTGTTAGCTGAATGCACAGATCAGAAAGAAGTTTCACCGAATGATTCTGTGTAGTTTATATTTGAAGACATTCCTTTTTCCACTATTACCCTCTTAGCGCTCCGAATCTCCCCTTGCATTTTCTACAAAAAGAGTGTTTCATAACTGCTCAATCAAAAATATGTTTTATCTCTGTTAACTGAATTTACAGATCAGAAATAAGTTTCACAGAATGCATCTGTGTAGTTTTAATTTGAAGATATTCTTTTTCCCAATGTAGGCCTATTAGCGCTTAGCATGTCCAATTGCAGTTTCTACAGAAAGAGTGTTTCAGAACGGCTCAATCAAAAGTAAGGTTCAACTCTGTTAGTTGAATGCAGAGAACAGAAACAATTTTCACAGAATGCTACTGTGTAGTTTATATTTGAATATATTCCTTTTTCCACTATTACCCTCTTAGCGCTCGGTATGTCCACTTGCATTTTCAACAGAAAGAGTGTTCAGAACTGCGCAATCAAAAGTATGGTTTAACTCTGTTAGCTTAATGAACATATCAGAAATAAGTTTCACACAATGCTTCTGTGTAGTTTTTATTTGAAGATATTATTTTTCCCAATAGAGGCCTCTTAGCGCTCAGAATGTCAATTGCAGTTTCTACAGAAAGAGTGTTTAAGAAAGGCTCAATCAAATGTAAGGTTCAACTCTGTTAGTTGAATGCACAGAACAGAAAGAAGTTTCATACAATGCTCCTGTGTAGTTTATATTTGAACATATTCTTTTTTCCACTATTACCCACTTAGCGCTACGAATGTCCAGTTGCATTTTCTACAGACAGAGTGTTTCAAAACTGCTCAATCAAAAGTATGGTTTAACTCTGTTAGCTGAATGCTCAGATCAGAAAGAAGTTTCACAGAATGCTTCTGTGTAGTTTATATTTGAATATATTCCTTTTTCCACTACTACTCTCTTAGCGCTCCAAATGTCCAGTTGCATTTTCTACAGAAAGAGTGTTCAGATCTGCTCAATCAAAAGTATGGTTTAACTCTGTTAGCTGAATGCACAGATCAGAAAGAAGTTTCACAGAATGATTCTGTGTAGTTTATATTTGGAGACATTCCTTTTTCCACTATTACCCTCTTAGCGCTCCGAATCTCCACTTGCATTTTCTACAGAAAGAGTGTTTCAGAACGGCTCAATCAAAACTAAGGTTCAACTCTTTTAGTTGAACAAACAGAACAGAAAGAAGTTTCACACAATTCTTCTGTGTAGTTTTTATTTGTAGACATTCTTTTTCCCAATATAGGCCTCTTAGCGCTCAGAATGTCCAATTGCAGTTTCTACAGAAAGAGTGTTTCAGAACGGCTCAATCAAAAGTAAGGTTCAACTCTGTTAGTTGAATGCACAGAACAGAAATAAGTTTCATACAATGCTTCTGTGTAGTTTATATTTGAACGTATTCTTTTTTCCACTATTACCCACTTAGCGCTACGAATGTCCAGTTGCATTTTCTACAGACAGAGTGTTTCAAAACTGCTCAATCAAAAGTATGGTTTAACTCTGTTAGCTGAATGCTCAGATCAGAAAGAAGTTTCACAGAATGCTTCTGTGTAGTTTATATTTGAATATATTCCTTTTTCCACTACTACTCTCTTAGCGCTCCAAATGTCCAGTTGCATTTTCAACAGAAAGAGTGTTCAGATCTGCTCAATCAAAAGTATGGTTTAACTCTGTTAGCTGAATGCACAGATCAGAAAGAAGTTTCACCGAATGATTCTGTGTAGTTTATATTTGAAGACATTCCTTTTTCCACTATTACCCTCTTAGCGCTCCGAATCTCCACTTGCATTTTCTACAAAAAGAGTGTTTATAACTGCTCAATCAAAAATATGTTTTATCTCTGTTAACTGAATTTACAGATCAGAAATAAGTTTCACAGAATGCATCTGTGTAGTTTTTATTTGAAGATATTTTTTCCCAATGTAGGCCTCTTAGCGCTTAGCATGTCCAATTGCAGTTTCTACAGAAAGAGTGTTTCAGAACGGCTCAATCAAAAGTAAGGTTCAACTCTGTTAGTTGAATGCACAGAACAGAAAGAATTTTCACAGAATGCTACTGTGTAGTTTATATTTGAATATATTCCTTTTTCCACTATTTCCCTCTTAGCACTCAGAATGTCCACTTGCATTTTCTACAGAAAGAGTGTTCAGAACTGCGCAATCAAAAGTATGGTTTAACTCTGTTAGCTTAATGAAAATATCAGAAATAAGTTTCACTCAATGCTTCTGTGTAGTTTTTATTTGAAGATATTATTTTTCCCAATATAGGCCTCTTAGCGCTCAGAATGTCCAATAGCAGTTTCTACAGAAAGAGTGTTTCAGAAAGGCTCAATCAAAAGTAAGGTTCAACTCTGTTAGTTGAATGCACAGAACAGAAAGAAGTTTCATACAATGCTTCTGTGTAGTTTATATTTGAACATATTTTTTATTCCACGATTACCCACTTAGCGCTACGAATGTCCAGTTGCATTTTCTACGGACAGAGTGTTTCAAAACTGCTCAATCAAAAGTATGGTTTAACTCTGTTAGCTGAATGCTCAGATCAGAAAGAAGTTTCACAGAATGCTTCTGTGTAGTTTATATTTGAATATATTCCTTTTTCCACTACTACTCTCTTAGCGCTCCAAATGTCCAGTTGCATTTTCTAGAGAAACAGTGTTCAGATCTGCTCAATCAAAATATGGTTTAACTCTGTTAGCTGAATGCACAGATCAGAAAGAAGTTTCACAGAATGATTCTTTGTAGTTTATATTTGAAGACATTCCTTTTTCCACTATTACCTCTTAGCGCTCCGAATCTCCACTTGCATTTTCTACAGAAAGAGTGTTTCAGAACGGCTCAATCAAAAGTAAGGTTCAACTCTTTTAGTTGAACAAACAGAACAGAAAGAAGTTTCACACAATTCTTCTGTGTAGTTTTTATTTGTAGACATTCTTTTTCCCAATATAGGCCTCTTAGCGCTCAGAATGTCCAATTGCAGTTTCTACAGAAAGAGTGTTTCAGAACGGCTCAATCAAAAGTAAGGTTCAACTCTGTTAGTTGAATACACAGAACAGAAAGAAGTTTCATACAATGCTTCTGTGTAGTTCATATTTGAACATATTCTTTTTTCCACTATTACCCACTTAGCGCTACGAATGTCCAGTTGCATTTTCTACAGACAGAGTGTTTCAAAACTGCTCAATCAAAAGTATGGTTTAACTCTGTTAGCTGAATGATCAGATCAGAAAGAAGTTTCACATAATGCTTCTGTGTAGTTTATATTTGAATATATTCCTTTTTCCACTACTACGCTCTTAGCGCTCCAAATGTCCAGTTGCATTTTCTACAGAAAGAGTGTTCAGATCTGCTCAATCAAAAGTATGGTTTAACTCTGTTAGCTGAATGCACAGATCAGAAAGAAGTTTCACCGAATGATTCCGTGTAGTTTATATTTGAAGACATTCCTTTTTCCACTATTACCCTCATAGCGCTCCGAATCTCCACTTGCATTTTCTACAAAAAGAGTGTTTCATAACTGCTCAATCAAAAATATGTTTTATTTCTGTTAACTGAATTTACAGATCAGAAATAAGTTTCACAGAATGCATCTGTGTAGTTTTTATTTGAAGATATTCTTTTTCCCAATGTAGGCCTCTTAGCGCTTAGCATGCCCAATTGCAGTTTCTACAGAAAGAGTGTTTCAGAACGGATCAATCAAAAGTAAGGTTCAACTCTGTTAGTTGAATGCACAGAACAGAAAGAATTTTCACAGAATGCTACTGTGTAGTTTATATTTGAATATATTCCTTTTTCCACTATTACCCTCTTAGCGCTCCGAATGTCCACTTGCATTTTCTACAGAAAGAGTGTTCAGAACTGCGCAATCAAAAGTATGGTTTAACTCTGTTAGCTTAATGAACATATCAGAAATAAGTTTCACACAATGCTTCTGTGTAGTTTTTATTTGAAGATATTATTTTTCCCAATATAGGCCTCTTAGCGCTCAGAATGTCCAATTGCAGTTTCTACAGAAAGAGTGTTTCAGAAAGGCTCAATCAAAAGTAAGGTTCAACTCTGTTAGTTGAATGCACAGAACAGAAAGAAGTTTCATACAATGCTTCTGTGTAGTTTATATTTGAACATATTCTTTTTTCCACTATTACCCACTTAGCGCTACGAATGTCCAGTTGCATTTTCTACAGACAGAGTGTTTCAAAACTGCTCAATCAAAAGTATGGTTTAACTCTGTTAGCTGAATGCTCAGATCAGAAAGAAGTTTCACAGAATGCTTCTGTGTAGTTTATATTTGAATATATTCCTTTTTCCACTACTACTCTCTTAGCGCTCCAAATGTCCAGTTGCATTTTCTACAGAAAGAGTGTTCAGATCTGCTCAATCAAAAGTATGGTTTAACTCTGTTAGCTGAATGCACAGATCAGAAAGAAGTTTCACAGAATGATTCTGTGTAGTTTATATTTGGAGACATTCCTTTTTCCACTATTACCCTCTTAGCGCTCCGAATCTCCACTTGCATTTTCTACAGAAAGAGTGTTTCAGAACGGCTCAATCAAAACTAAGGTTCAACTCTTTTAGTTGAACAAACAGAACAGAAAGAAGTTTCACACAATTCTTCTGTGTAGTTTTTATTTGTAGACATTCTTTTTCCCAATATAGGCCTCTTAGCGCTCAGAATGTCCAATTGCAGTTTCTACAGAAAGAGTGTTTCAGAACGGCTCAATCAAAAGTAAGGTTCAACTCTGTTAGTTGAATGCACAGAACAGAAAGTAGTTTCATACAATGCTTCTGTGTAGTTTATATTTGAACATATTCTTTTTTCCACTATTACCCACTTAGCGCTACGAATGTCCAGTTGCATTTTCTACAGACAGAGTGTTTCGAAACTGCTCAATCAAAAGTATGGTTTAACTCTGTTAGCTGAATGCACAGATCAGAAAGAAGTTTCACCGAATGATTCTGTGTAGTTTATATTTGAAGACATTCCTTTTTCCACTATTACCCTCTTAGCGCTCCGAATCTCCCCTTGCATTTTCTACAAAAAGAGTGTTTCATAACTGCTCAATCAAAAATATGTTTTATCTCTGTTAACTGAATTTACAGATCAGAAATAAGTTTCACAGAATGCATCTGTGTAGTTTTAATTTGAAGATATTCTTTTTCCCAATGTAGGCCTATTAGCGCTTAGCATGTCCAATTGCAGTTTCTACAGAAAGAGTGTTTCAGAACGGCTCAATCAAAAGTAAGGTTCAACTCTGTTAGTTGAATGCAGAGAACAGAAACAATTTTCACAGAATGCTACTGTGTAGTTTATATTTGAATATATTCCTTTTTCCACTATTACCCTCTTAGCGCTCGGTATGTCCACTTGCATTTTCTACAGAAAGAGTGTTCAGAACTGCGCAATCAAAAGTATGGTTTAACTCTGTTAGCTTAATGAACATATCAGAAATAAGTTTCACACAATGCTTCTGTGTAGTTTTTATTTGAAGATATTATTTTTCCCAATAGAGGCCTCTTAGCGCTCAGAATGTCCAATTGCAGTTTCTACAGAAAGAGTGTTTAAGAAAGGCTCAATCAAATGTAAGGTTCAACTCTGTTAGTTGAATGCACAGAACAGAAAGAAGTTTCATACAATGCTCCTGTGTAGTTTATATTTGAACATATTCTTTTTTCCACTATTACCCACTTAGCGCTACGAATGTCCAGTTGCATTTTCTACAGACAGAGTGTTTCAAAACTGCTCAATCAAAAGTATGGTTTAACTCTGTTAGCTGAATGCTCAGATCAGAAAGAAGTTTCACAGAATGCTTCTGTGTAGTTTATATTTGAATATATTCCTTTTTCCACTACTACTCTCTTAGCGCTCCAAATGTCCAGTTGCATTTTCTACAGAAAGAGTGTTCAGATCTGCTCAATCAAAAGTATGGTTTAACTCTGTTAGCTGAATGCACAGATCAGAAAGAAGTTTCACAGAATGATTCTGTGTAGTTTATATTTGGAGACATTCCTTTTTCCACTATTACCCTCTTAGCGCTCCGAATCTCCACTTGCATTTTCTACAGAAAGAGTGTTTCAGAACGGCTCAATCAAAACTAAGGTTCAACTCTTTTAGTTGAACAAACAGAACAGAAAGAAGTTTCACACAATTCTTCTGTGTAGTTTTTATTTGTAGACATTCTTTTTCCCAATATAGGCCTCTTAGCGCTCAGAATGTCCAATTGCAGTTTCTACAGAAAGAGTGTTTCAGAACGGCTCAATCAAAAGTAAGGTTCAACTCTGTTAGTTGAATGCACAGAACAGAAATAAGTTTCATACAATGCTTCTGTGTAGTTTATATTTGAACGTATTCTTTTTTCCACTATTACCCACTTAGCGCTACGAATGTCCAGTTGCATTTTCTACAGACAGAGTGTTTCAAAACTGCTCAATCAAAAGTATGGTTTAACTCTGTTAGCTGAATGCTCAGATCAGAAAGAAATTTCACAGAATGCTTCTGTGTAGTTTATATTTGAATATATTCCTTTTTCCACTACTACGCTCTTAGCGCTCCAAATGTCCAGTTGCATTTTCAACAGAAGGAGTGTTCAGATCTGCTCCATCAAAAGTATGGTTTAACTCTGTTAGCTGAATGCACAGTTCAGAAAGAAGTTTCACCGAATGATTCTGTGTAGTTTATATTTGAAGACATTCCTTTCTCCACTATTACCCTCTTAGCGCTCCGAATCTCCACTTGCATTTTCTACAAAAAGAGTGTTTCATAACTGCTCAATCAAAAATATGTTTTATCTCTGTTAACTGAATTTACAAATCAGAAATAAGTTTCACAGAATGCATCTGTGTAGTTTTTATTTGAAGATATTCTTTTTCCCAATGTAGGCCTCTTAGCGCTTAGCATGTCCAATTGCAGTTTCTACAGAAAGAGTGTTTCAGAACGGATCAATCAAAAGTAAGGTTCAGCTCTGTTAGTTGAATGCACAGAACAGAAAGAATTTTCACAGAATGCTACTGTGTAGTTTATATTTGAATATATTCCTTTTTCCACTATTACCCTCTTAGCGCTCCGAATGTCCACTTGCATTTTCTACAGAAAGAGTGTTCAGAACTGCGCAATCAAAAGTATGGTTTAACTCTGTTAGCTTAATGAACATATCAGAAATAAGTTTCACACAATGCTTCTGTGTAGTTTTTATTTGAAGATATTATTTTTCCCAATATAGGCCTCTTAGCGCTCAGAATGTCCAATTGCAGTTTCTACAGAAAGAGTGTTTCAGAAAGGCTCAATCAAAAGTAAGGTTCAACTCTGTTAGTTGAATGCACAGAACAGAAAGAAGTTTCATACAATGCTTCTGTGTAGTTTATATTTGAACATATTCTTTTTTCCACTATTACCCACTTAGCGCTACGAATGTCCAGTTGCATTTTCTACAGACAGAGTGTTTCAAAACTGCTCAATCAAAAGTATGGTTTAACTCTGTTAGCTGAATGCTCAGATCAGAAAGAAGTTTCACAGAATGCTTCTGTGTAGTTTATATTTGAATATATTCCTTTTTCCACTACTACTCTCTTAGCGCTCCAAATGTCCAGTTGCATTTTCTACAGAAAGAGTGTTCAGATCTGCTCAATCAAAAGTATGGTTTAACTCTGTTAGCTGAATGCACAGATCAGAAAGAAGTTTCACAGAATGATTCTGTGTAGTTTATATTTGGAGACATTCCTTTTTCCACTATTACCCTCTTAGCGCTCCGAATCTTCACTTGCATTTTCTACAGAAAGAGTGTTTCAGAACGGCTCAATCAAAACTAAGGTTCAACTCTTTTAGTTGAACAAACAGAACAGAAAGAAGTTTCACACAATTCTTCTGTGTAGTTTTTATTTGTAGACATTCTTTTTCCCAATATAGGCCTCTTAGCGCTCAGAATGTCCAATTGCAGTTTCTACAGAAAGAGTGTTTCAGAACGGCTCAATCAAAAGTAAGGTTCAACTCTGTTAGTTGAATGCACAGAACAGAAAGTAGTTTCATACAATGCTTCTGTGTAGTTTATATTTGAACATATTCTTTTTTCCACTATTACCCACTTAGCGCTACGAATGTCCAGTTGCATTTTCTACAGACAGAGTGTTTCGAAACTGCTCAATCAAAAGTATGGTTTAACTCTGTTAGCTGAATGCACAGATCAGAAAGAAGTTTCACCGAATGATTCTGTGTAGTTTATATTTGAAGACATTCCTTTTTCCACTATTACCCTCTTAGCGCTCCGAATCTCCCCTTGCATTTTCTACAAAAAGAGTGTTTCATAACTGCTCAATCAAAAATATGTTTTATCTCTGTTAACTGAATTTACAGATCAGAAATAAGTTTCACAGAATGCATCTGTGTAGTTTTAATTTGAAGATATTCTTTTTCCCAATGTAGGCCTATTAGCGCTTAGCATGTCCAATTGCAGTTTCTACAGAAAGAGTGTTTCAGAACGGCTCAATCAAAAGTAAGGTTCAACTCTGTTAGTTGAATGCAGAGAACAGAAACAATTTTCACAGAATGCTACTGTGTAGTTTATATTTGAATATATTCCTTTTTCCACTATTACCCTCTTAGCGCTCGGTATGTCCACTTGCATTTTCAACAGAAAGAGTGTTCAGAACTGCGCAATCAAAAGTATGGTTTAACTCTGTTAGCTTAATGAACATATCAGAAATAAGTTTCACACAATGCTTCTGTGTAGTTTTTATTTGAAGATATTATTTTTCCCAATAGAGGCCTCTTAGCGCTCAGAATGTCAATTGCAGTTTCTACAGAAAGAGTGTTTAAGAAAGGCTCAATCAAATGTAAGGTTCAACTCTGTTAGTTGAATGCACAGAACAGAAAGAAGTTTCATACAATGCTCCTGTGTAGTTTATATTTGAACATATTCTTTTTTCCACTATTACCCACTTAGCGCTACGAATGTCCAGTTGCATTTTCTACAGACAGAGTGTTTCAAAACTGCTCAATCAAAAGTATGGTTTAACTCTGTTAGCTGAATGCTCAGATCAGAAAGAAGTTTCACAGAATGCTTCTGTGTAGTTTATATTTGAATATATTCCTTTTTCCACTACTACTCTCTTAGCGCTCCAAATGTCCAGTTGCATTTTCTACAGAAAGAGTGTTCAGATCTGCTCAATCAAAAGTATGGTTTAACTCTGTTAGCTGAATGCACAGATCAGAAAGAAGTTTCACAGAATGATTCTGTGTAGTTTATATTTGGAGACATTCCTTTTTCCACTATTACCCTCTTAGCGCTCCGAATCTCCACTTGCATTTTCTACAGAAAGAGTGTTTCAGAACGGCTCAATCAAAACTAAGGTTCAACTCTTTTAGTTGAACAAACAGAACAGAAAGAAGTTTCACACAATTCTTCTGTGTAGTTTTTATTTGTAGACATTCTTTTTCCCAATATAGGCCTCTTAGCGCTCAGAATGTCCAATTGCAGTTTCTACAGAAAGAGTGTTTCAGAACGGCTCAATCAAAAGTAAGGTTCAACTCTGTTAGTTGAATGCACAGAACAGAAATAAGTTTCATACAATGCTTCTGTGTAGTTTATATTTGAACGTATTCTTTTTTCCACTATTACCCACTTAGCGCTACGAATGTCCAGTTGCATTTTCTACAGACAGAGTGTTTCAAAACTTGTCAATCAAAAGTATGGTTTAACTCTGTTAGCTGAATGCTCAGATCAGAAAGAAGTTTCACAGAATGCTTCTGTGTAGTTTATATTTGAATATATTCCTTTTTCCACTACTACGCTCTTAGCGCTCCAAATGTCCAGTTGCATTTTCAACAGAAGGAGTGTTCAGATCTGCTCCATCAAAAGTATGGTTTAACTCTGTTAGCTGAATGCACAGTTCAGAAAGAAGTTTCACCGAATGATTCTGTGTAGTTTATATTTGAAGACATTCCTTTCTCCACTATTACCCTCTTAGCGCTCCGAATCTCCACTTGCATTTTCTACAAAAAGAGTGTTTCATAACTGCTCAATCAAAAATATGTTTTATCTCTGTTAACTGAATTTACAAATCAGAAATAAGTTTCACAGAATGCATCTGTGTAGTTTTTATTTGAAGATATTCTTTTTCCCAATGTAGGCCTCTTAGCGCTTAGCATGTCCAATTGCAGTTTCTACAGAAAGAGTGTTTCAGAACGGATCAATCAAAAGTAAGGTTCAGCTCTGTTAGTTGAATGCACAGAACAGAAAGAATTTTCACAGAATGCTACTGTGTAGTTTATATTTGAATATATTCCTTTTTCCACTATTACCCTCTTAGCGCTCCGAATGTCCACTTGCATTTTCTACAGAAAGAGTGTTCAGAACTGCGCAATCAAAAGTATGGTTTAACTCTGTTAGCTTAATGAACATATCAGAAATAAGTTTCACACAATGCTTCTGTGTAGTTTTTATTTGAAGATATTATTTTTCCCAATATAGGCCTCTTAGCGCTCAGAATGTCCAATTGCAGTTTCTACAGAAAGAGTGTTTCAGAAAGGCTCAATCAAAAGTGAGGTTCAACTCTGTTAGTTGAATGCACAGAACAGAAAGAAGTTTCATACAGTGCTTCTGTGTAGTTTATATTTGAACATATTCTTTTTTCCACTATTACCCACTTAGCGCTACGAATGTCCAGTTGCATTTTCTACAGACAGAGTGTTTCAAAACTGCTCAATCAAAAGTATGGTTTAACTCTGTTAGCTGAATGCTCAGATCAGAAAGAAGTTTCACAGAATGCTTCTGTGTAGTTTATATTTGAATATATTCCTTTTTCCACTACTACTCTCTTAGCGCTCCAAATGTCCAGTTGCATTTTCAACAGAAAGAGTGTTCAGATCTGCTCAATCAAAAGTATGGTTTAACTCTGTTAGCTGAATGCACAGATCAGAAAGAAGTTTCACCGAATGATTCTGTGTAGTTTATATTTGAAGACATTCCTTTTTCCACTATTACCCTCTTAGCGCTCCGAATCTCCACTTGCATTTTCTACAAAAAGAGTGTTTATAACTGCTCAATCAAAAATATGTTTTATCTAAGTTAACTGAATTTACAGATCAGAAATAAGTTTCACAGAATGCATCTGTGTAGTTTTTATTTGAAGATATTTTTTCCCAATGTAGGCCTCTTAGCGCTTAGCATGTCCAATTGCAGTTTCTACAGAAAGAGTGTTTCAGAACGGCTCAATCAAAAGTAAGGTTCAACTCTGTTAGTTGAATGCACAGAACAGAAAGAATTTTCACAGAATGCTACTGTGTAGTTTATATTTGAATATATTCCTTTTTCCACTATTTCCCTCTTAGCACTCAGAATGTCCACTTGCATTTTCTACAGAAAGAGTGTTCAGAACTGCGCAATCAAAAGTATGGTTTAACTCTGTTAGCTTAATGAAAATATCAGAAATAAGTTTCACTCAATGCTTCTGTGTAGTTTTTATTTGAAGATATTATTTTTCCCAATATAGGCCTCTTAGCGCTCAGAATGTCCAATAGCAGTTTCTACAGAAAGAGTGTTTCAGAAAGGCTCAATCAAAAGTAAGGTTCAACTCTGTTAGTTGAATGCACAGAACAGAAAGAAGTTTCATACAATGCTTCTGTGTAGTTTATATTTGAACATATTTTTTATTCCACGATTACCCACTTAGCGCTACGAATGTCCAGTTGCATTTTCTACGGACAGAGTGTTTCAAAACTGCTCAATCAAAAGTATGGTTTAACTCTGTTAGCTGAATGCTCAGATCAGAAAGAAGTTTCACAGAATGCTTCTGTGTAGTTTATATTTGAATATATTCCTTTTTCCACTACTACTCTCTTAGCGCTCCAAATGTCCAGTTGCATTTTCTAGAGAAACAGTGTTCAGATCTGCTCAATCAAAATATGGTTTAACTCTGTTAGCTGAATGCACAGATCAGAAAGAAGTTTCACAGAATGATTCTTTGTAGTTTATATTTGAAGACATTCCTTTTTCCACTATTACCTCTTAGCGCTCCGAATCTCCACTTGCATTTTCTACAGAAAGAGTGTTTCAGAACGGCTCAATCAAAAGTAAGGTTCAACTCTTTTAGTTGAACAAACAGAACAGAAAGAAGTTTCACACAATTCTTCTGTGTAGTTTTTATTTGTAGACATTCTTTTTCCCAATATAGGCCTCTTAGCGCTCAGAATGTCCAATTGCAGTTTCTACAGAAAGAGTGTTTCAGAACGGCTCAATCAAAAGTAAGGTTCAACTCTGTTAGTTGAATACACAGAACAGAAAGAAGTTTCATACAATGCTTCTGTGTAGTTCATATTTGAACATATTCTTTTTTCCACTATTACCCACTTAGCGCTACGAATGTCCAGTTGCATTTTCTACAGACAGAGTGTTTCAAAACTGCTCAATCAAAAGTATGGTTTAACTCTGTTAGCTGAATGATCAGATCAGAAAGAAGTTTCACATAATGCTTCTGTGTAGTTTATATTTGAATATATTCCTTTTTCCACTACTACGCTCTTAGCGCTCCAAATGTCCAGTTGCATTTTCTACAGAAAGAGTGTTCAGATCTGCTCAATCAAAAGTATGGTTTAACTCTGTTAGCTGAATGCACAGATCAGAAAGAAGTTTCACCGAATGATTCCGTGTAGTTTATATTTGAAGACATTCCTTTTTCCACTATTACCCTCATAGCGCTCCGAATCTCCACTTGCATTTTCTACAAAAAGAGTGTTTCATAACTGCTCAATCAAAAATATGTTTTATTTCTGTTAACTGAATTTACAGATCAGAAATAAGTTTCACAGAATGCATCTGTGTAGTTTTAATTTGAAGATATTCTTTTTCCCAATGTAGGCCTCTTAGCGATTAGCATGTCCAATTGCAGTTCCTACAGAAAGAGTGTTTCAGAACGGCTCAATCAAAAGTAAGGTTCAACTCTGTTAGTTGAATGCACAGAACAGAAAGAATTTTCACAGAATGCTACTGTGTAGTTTATATTTGAATATATTCCTTTTTCCACTATTACCCTCTTAGCGCTCCGAAAGTCCACTTGCATTTTCTACAGAAAGAGTGTTCAGAACTGCGCAATCAAAAGTATGGTTTAACTCTGTTAGCTTAATGAACATATCAGAAATAAATTTCACACAATGCTTCTGTGTAGTTTTTATTTGAAGTTATTATTTTTCCCAACAGAGGCCTCTTAGCGCTCAGAATGTCCAATTGCAGTTTCTACAGAAAGAGTGTTTCAGAAAGGCTCAATCAAAAGTAAGGTTCAACTCTGTTAGTTGAATGCACAGAACATAAAGAAGTTTCATACAATGCTTCTGTGTAGTTTATATTTGAACATATTCTTTATTCCACTATTACCCACTTAGCGCTACGAATGTCCAGTTGCATTTTCTACAGACAGAGTGTTTCAAAACTGCTCAATCAAATGTATGGTTTAACTCTGTTAGCTGAATGCTCAGATCAGAAAGAAGTTTCACAGAATGCTTCTGTGTAGTTTATATTTGAATATATTCCTTTTTCCACTACTACTCTCTTAGCGCTCCAAATGTCCAGTTGCATTTTCTAGAGAAAGAGTGTTCAGATCTGCTCAATCAAAATATGGTTTAACTCTGTTAGCTGAATGCACAGATCAGAAAGAAGTTTCACAGAATGATTCTGTGTAGTTTATATTTGGAGACATTCCTTTTTCCACTATTACCCTCTTAGCGCTCCGAATCTCCACTTGCATTTTCTACAGAAAGAGTGTTTCAGAACGGGTCAATCAAAAGTAAGGTTCAACTCTTTTAGTTGAACAAACAGAACAGAAAGAAGTTTCACACAATTCTTCTGTGTAGTTTTTATTTGTAGACATTCTTTTTCCCAATATAGGCCTCTTAGCGCTCAGAATGTCCAATTGCAGTTTCTACAGAAAGAGTGTTTCAGAACGGCTCAATCAAAAGTAAGGTTCAACGCTGTTAGTTGAATGCACAGAACAGAAAGAAGTTTCATACAATGCTTCTGTGCAGTTCATATTTGAACATATTCTTTTTTCCACTATTACCCACTTAGCGCTACGAATGTCCAGTTGCATTTTCTACAGACAGAGTGTTTCAAAACTGCTCAATCAAAAGTATGGTTTAACTCTGTTAGCTGAATGCTCAGATCAGAAAGAAGTTTCACAGAATGCTTCTGTGTAGTTTATATTTGAATATATTCCTTTTTCCACTACTACTCTCTTAGCGCTCCAAATGACCAGTTGCATTTTCTACAGAAAGAGTGTTCAGATCTGCTCAATCAAAAGTATGGTTTAACACTGTTAGCTGAATGCACAGATCAGAAAGAAGTTTCGCAGAATGATTCTGTGTAGTTTATATTTGGAGACATTCCTTTTTCCACTATTACCCTCTTAGCGCTCCGAATCTCCACTTGCATTTTCTACAGAAAGAGTGTTTCAGAACGGCTCAATCAAAACTAAGGTTCAACTCTTTTAGTTGAACAAACAGAACAGAAAGAAGTTTCACACAATGCTTCTGTGTAGTTTTTATTTGAAGATATTATTTTTCCCATTACAGGCCTCTTAGCGCTCAGAATGTCCAATTGCAGTTTCTACAGAAAGAGTGTTTCAGAAAGGCTCAATCAAAAGTAAGGTTCAACTCAGTTAGTTGAATGCACAGAACAGAAAGAAGTTTCATACAATGCTTCTGTGTAGTTTATATTTGAACATACTCTTTTTTCCACTATTACCCACTTAGCGCTACGAGTGTCCAGTTGCATTTTCTACAGACAGAGTGTTTCAAAACTGCTCAATCAAAAGTATGGTTTAACTCTGTTGGCTGAATGCTCAGATCAGAAAGAAGTTTCACAGAATGCTTCGGTGTAGTTTATATTTGAATATATTCCTTTTTCCACTACTACTCTCTTAGCGCTCCAAATGTCCAGTTGTATTTTCTACAAAAAGATTGTTCTGATCTGCTCAATCAAAAGTATGGTTTAACTCTGTTAGCTGAATGCACAGATCAGAAAGAAGTTTCACAGAATGATTCTGTGTAGTTTATATTTGGAGACATTCCTTTCTCCACTATTACCCTCTTAGTGCTCCGAATCTCCACTTGCATTTTCTACAGAAAGAGTGTTTAAGAACGGCTCAATCAAAACTAAGTTTCAAATCTTTTAGTTGAACAAACAGAACAGAAAGAAGTTTCACACAATTATTCTGTGTAGTTTTTATTTGTAGACATTCTTTTTCCCAATATAGGCCTCTTAGCGCTCAGAATGTCCAATTGCAGTTTCTACAGAAAGAGTGTTTCAGAACGGCTCAATCAAAAGTAAGGTTCAACTCTGTTAGTTGAATGCACAGAACAGAAAGAATTTTCACAGAATGCTACTGTGTAGTTTATATTTGAATATATTCCTTTTTCCACTATTAGCCTCTTAGCGCTCCGAATGTCCACTTGCATTTTCTACAGAAAGAGTGTTCAGAACTGCGCAATCAAAAGTATGGTTTAACTCTGTTAGCTTAATGAACATATCAGAAATAAGTTTCACACAATGCTTCTGTATAGTTTTTATTTGAAGATATTATTTTTCCCAATAGAGGGCTCTTAGCGCTCAGAATGTCCAATTGAAGTTTCTAAAGAAAGAGTGTTTCAGAAAGGCTCAATCAAAAGTAAGGTTCAACTCTGTTAGTTGAATGCACAGAACAGAAAGAAGTTTCATACGATGCTTCTGTGTAGTTTATATTTGAACATACTCTTTTTTCCACTATTACCCACTTAGCGCTACGAATGTCCAGTTGTATTTTCTACAGACAGAGTGTTTCAAAACTGCTGAATCAAAAGTATGGTTTAACTCTGTTAGCTGAATGCTCAGATCAGAAAGAAGTTTCACAGAATGCTTCCGTGTAGTTTATATTTGAATATATTCCTTTTTCCACTACTACTCTCTTAGCGCTCCAAATGTCCAGTTGCATTTTCTACAGAAAGAGTGTTCAGATCTGCTCAATCAAAAGTATGGTTTAACTCTGTTAGCTGAATGCACAGATCAGAAAGAAGTTTCACAGAATATTCTGTGTAGTTCATATTTGGAGACATTCCTTTTTCCAATATTACCCCCTTAGCGCTCCGAATCTCCACTTGCATTTTCTACAGAAAGGGTGTTTCAGAACGGCTCAATCAAAACTAAGGTTCAACTCTTTTAGTTGAACAAACAGAACAGAAAGAAGTTTCACACAATTCTTCTGTGTAGTTTTTATTTGTAGACATTCTTTTTCCCAATATAGGCCTCTTAGCTCTCAGAATGTCCAATTGCAGTTTTTACAGAAAGAGTGTTTCAGAACGGCTCAATCAAAAGTAAGGTTCAACTCTGTTAGTTGAATGCACAGAACAGAAAGTAGTTTCATACAATGCTTCTGTGTAGTTTATATTTGAACATATTCTTTTATCCACTATTACCCACTTAGCGCTACGAATGTCCAGTTGCATTTTCTACAGACAGAGTGTTTCAAAACTGCTCAATCAAAAGTATGGTTTAACTCTGTTAGCTGAATGCTCAGATCAGAAAGATGTTTCACAGAATGCTTCTGTGTAGTTTATATTTGAATATATTCCTTTTTCCACTACTACGCTCTTAGCGCTCCAAATGTCCAGTTGCATTTTCAACAGAAAGAATGTTCAGATCTGCTCAATCAAAAGTATGGTTTAACTCTGTTAGCTGAATGCACAGATCAGAAAGAAGTTTCACCGAATGATTCTGTGTAGTTTATATTTGAAGACATTCCTTTTTCCACTATTACCCTCTTAGCCCTCCGAATCTCCACTTGCATTTTCTACAAAAAGAGTGTTTCATAACTGCTCAATCAAAAATATGTTTTATCTCTGTTAACTGAATTTACAGATCAGAAATAAGTTTCACAGAATGCATCTGTGTAGTTTTTATTTGAAGATATTCTTTTTCCCAATGTAGGCCTCTTAGCGCTTAGCATGTCCAATTGCAGTTTCTACAGAAAGAGTGTTTCAGAACGGCTCAATCAAAAGTAAGGTTCAACTCTGTTAGTTGAATGCACAGAACAGAAAGTATTTTCACAGAATGCTACTGTGTAGTTTATATTTGAATATATTCCTTTTTCCACTATTACCCTCTTAGCGCTCCGAATGTCCACTTGCATTTTCTACAGAAAGAGTGTTCAGAACTGCGCAATCAAAAGTATGGTTTAACTCTGTTAGCTTAATGAACATATCAGAAATAAGTTTTTATTTGAAGATATTATTTTTCCCAATAGAGGCCTCTTAGCGCTCAGAATGTCCAATTGCAGTTTCTACAGAAAGAGTGTTTCAGAAAGGCTCAATCAAAAGTAAGGTTCAACTCTGTTAGTTGAATGCACAGAACAGAAAGAAGTTTCATACAATGCTTCTGTGTAGTTTATATTTGAACATATTCTTTTTTCCACTATTACCCACTTAGCGCTACGAATGTCCAGTTGCATTTTCTACAGACAGAGTGTTTCAAAACTGCTCAATCAAAAGTATGGTTTAACTCTGTTAGCTGAATGCTCAGATCAGAAAGAAGTTTCACAGAATGCTTCTGTGTAGTTTATATTTGAATATATTCCTTTTTCCACTACTACTCTCTTAGCGCTCCAAATGTCCAGTTGCATTTTCTACAGAAAGAGTGTTCAGATCTGCTCAATCAAAAGTATGGTTTAACTCTGTTAGCTGAATGCACAGATCAGAAAGAAGTTTCACAGAATGATTCTGTGTAGTTTATATTTGCAGACATTCCTTTTTCCACTATTACCCTCTTAGCGCTCCGAATCTCCACTTGCATTTTCTACAGAAAGACTGTTACAGAACGGCTCAATCAAAACTAAGGTTCAACTCTTTTAGTTGAACAAACAGAACAGAAAGAAGTTTCACACAATTCTTCTGTGTAGTTTTTATTTGTAGAAATTCTTTTTCCCAATATAGGCTTCTTAGCACTCAGAATGTCCAATTGCAGTTTCTACAGAAAGTGTGTTTCAGAACGGCTCAATCAAAAGTAAGGTTCAACTCTGTTAGTTGAATGCACAGAACAGAAAGAAGTTTCATACAATGCTTCTGTGTAGTTTATATTTGAACATATTCTTTTTTCCACTATTACCCACTTAGCGCTACGAATGTCCAGTTGCATTTTCTACAGACAGAGTGTTTCAAAACTGCTCAATCAAAAGTATGGTTTAAATCTGTTAGCTGAATGCTCAGATCAGAAAGAAGTTTCACAGAATGCTTCTGTGTAGTATATATTTGAATATATTCCTTTTTCCACTACTACGCTCTTAGCGCTCCAAATGTCCAGTTGCATTTTCAACAGAAAGAGTGGTCAGATCTGCTCAATCAAAAGTATGGTTTAACTCTGTTAGCTGAATGCACAGATCAGAAAGAAGTTTCACCGAATGATTCTGTGTAGTTTATATTTGAAGACATTCCTTTTTCCACTATACCCTCTTAGCGCTCCGAATCTCCACTTGCATTTTCTACAAAAAGAGTGTTTCATAACTGCTCAATCAAAAATATATTTTATCTCTGTTAACTGAATTTACAGATCAGAAATAAGTTTCACAGAATGCATCTGTGTAGTTTTTATTTGAAGATATTCTTTTTCCCAATGTAGGCCTCTTAGCGCTTAGCATGTCCAATTGCAGTTTCTACAGAAAGAGTGTTTCAGAACGGCTCAATCAAAAGTAAGGTTCAACTCTGTTAGTTGAATGCACTGAACAGAAAGAATTTTCACAGAATGCTACTGTGTAGTTTATATTTGAATATATTCCTTTTTCCACTATTACCCTCTTAGCGCTCCGAATGTCCACTTGAATTTTCTACAGAAAGAGTGTTCAGAACTGCGCAATCAAAAGTATGGTTTAACTCTGTTAGCTTAATGAACATATTAGAAATAAGTTTCACACAATGCTTCTGTGTAGTTTTTATTTGAAGATATTTTTTTTCCCAATATAGGCCTCTTCGCGCTCAGAATGTCCAATAGCAGTTTCTACAGAAAGAGTGTTTCAGAAAGGCTCAATCAAAAGTAAGGTTCAACTCTGTTAGTTGAATGCACAGAACAGAAAGAAGTTTCATACAATGCTTCTGTGTAGTTTATATTTGAACATATTTTTTATTCCACGATTACCCACTTAGCGCTACGAATGTCCAGTTGCATTTTCTACAGACAGAGTGTTTCAAAACTGCTCAATCAAAAGTATGGTTTAACTCTGTTAGCTGAATGCTCAGATCAGAAAGAAGTTTCACAGAATGCTTCTGTGTAGTTTATATTTGAATATATTCCTTTTTCCACTACTACTCTCTTAGCGCTCCAAATGTCCAGTTGCATTTTCTAGAGAAACAGTGTTCAGATCTGCTCAATCAAAATATGGTTTAACTCTGTTAGCTGAATGCACAGATCAGAAAGAAGTTTCACAGAATGATTCTTTGTAGTTTATATTTGAAGACATTCCTTTTTCCACTATTACCTCTTAGCGCTCCGAATCTCCACTTGCATTTTCTACAGAAAGAGTGTTTCAGAACGGCTCAATCAAAAGTAAGGTTCAACTCTTTTAGTTGAACAAACAGAACAGAAAGAAGTTTCACACAATTCTTCTGTGTAGTTTTTATTTGTAGACATTCTTTTTCCCAATATAGGCCTCTTAGCGCTCAGAATGTCCAATTGCAGTTTCTACAGAAAGAGTGTTTCAGAACGGCTCAATCAAAAGTAAGGTTCAACTCTGTTAGTTGAATACACAGAACAGAAAGAAGTTTCATACAATGCTTCTGTGTAGTTCATATTTGAACATATTCTTTTTTCCACTATTACCCACTTAGCGCTACGAATGTCCAGTTGCATTTTCTACAGACAGAGTGTTTCAAAACTGCTCAATCAAAAGTATGGTTTAACTCTGTTAGCTGAATGATCAGATCAGAAAGAAGTTTCACATAATGCTTCTGTGTAGTTTATATTTGAATATATTCCTTTTTCCACTACTACGCTCTTAGCGCTCCAAATGTCCAGTTGCATTTTCTACAGAAAGAGTGTTCAGATCTGCTCAATCAAAAGTATGGTTTAACTCTGTTAGCTGAATGCACAGATCAGAAAGAAGTTTCACCGAATGATTCCGTGTAGTTTATATTTGAAGACATTCCTTTTTCCACTATTACCCTCATAGCGCTCCGAATCTCCACTTGCATTTTCTACAAAAAGAGTGTTTCATAACTGCTCAATCAAAAATATGTTTTATTTCTGTTAACTGAATTTACAGATCAGAAATAAGTTTCACAGAATGCATCTGTGTAGTTTTAATTTGAAGATATTCTTTTTCCCAATGTAGGCCTCTTAGCGATTAGCATGGCCAATTGCAGTTCCTACAGAAAGAGTGTTTCAGAACGGCTCAATCAAAAGTAAGGTTCAACTCTGTTAGTTGAATGCACAGAACAGAAAGAATTTTCACAGAATGCTACTGTGTAGTTTATATTTGAATATATTCCTTTTTCCACTATTACCCTCTTAGCGCTCCGAAAGTCCACTTGCATTTTCTACAGAAAGAGTGTTCAGAACTGCGCAATCAAAAGTATGGTTTAACTCTGTTAGCTTAATGAACATATCAGAAATAAATTTCACACAATGCTTCTGTGTAGTTTTTATTTGAAGTTATTATTTTTCCCAACAGAGGCCTCTTAGCGCTCAGAATGTCCAATTGCAGTTTCTACAGAAAGAGTGTTTCAGAAAGGCTCAATCAAAAGTAAGGTTCAACTCTGTTAGTTGAATGCACAGAACAGAAAGAAGTTTCATACAATGCTTCTGTGTAGTTTATATTTGAACATATTCTTTATTCCACTATTACCCACTTAGCGCTACGAATGTCCAGTTGCATTTTCTACAGACAGAGTGTTTCAAAACTGCTCAATCAAATGTATGGTTTAACTCTGTTAGCTGAATGCTCAGATCAGAAAGAAGTTTCACAGAATGCTTCTGTGTAGTTTATATTTGAATATATTCCTTTTTCCACTACTACTCTCTTAGCGCTCCAAATGTCCAGTTGCATTTTCTAGAGAAAGAGTGTTCAGATCTGCTCAATCAAAATATGGTTTAACTCTGTTAGCTGAATGCACAGATAAGAAAGAAGTTTCACAGAATGATTCTGTGTAGTTTATATTTGGAGACATTCCTTTTTCCACTATTACCCTCTTAGCGCTCCGAATCTCCACTTGCATTTTCTACAGAAAGAGTGTTTCAGAACTGGTCAATCAAAAGTAAGGTTCAACTCTTTTAGTTGAACAAACAGAACAGAAAGAAGTTTCACACAATTCTTCTGTGTAGTTTTTATTTGTAGACATTCTTTTTCCCAATATAGGCCTCTTAGCGCTCAGAATGTCCAATTGCAGTTTCTACAGAAAGAGTGTTTCAGAACGGCTCAATCAAAAGTAAGGTTCAACGCTGTTAGTTGAATGCACAGAACAGAAAGAAGTTTCATACAATGCTTCTGTGCAGTTCATATTTGAACATATTCTTTTTTCCACTATTACCCACTTAGCGCTACGAATGTCCAGTTGCATTTTCTACAGACAGAGTGTTTCAAAACTGCTCAATCAAAAGTATGGTTTAACTCTGTTAGCTGAATGCTCAGATCAGAAAGAAGTTTCACAGAATGCTTCTGTGTAGTTTATATTTGAATATATTCCTTTTTCCACTACTACTCTCTTAGCGCTCCAAATGACCAGTTGCATTTTCTACAGAAAGAGTGTTCAGATCTGCTCAATCAAAAGTATGGTTTAACACTGTTAGCTGAATGCACAGATCAGAAAGAAGTTTCGCAGAATGATTCTGTGTAGTTTATATTTGGAGACATTCCTTTTTCCACTATTACCCTCTTAGCGCTCCGAATCTCCACTTGCATTTTCTACAGAAAGAGTGTTTCAGAACGGCTCAATCAAAACTAAGGTTCAACTCTTTTAGTTGAACAAACAGAACAGAAAGAAGTTTCACACAATGCTTCTGTGTAGTTTTTATTTGAAGATATTATTTTTCCCATTACAGGCCTCTTAGCGCTCAGAATGTCCAATTGCAGTTTCTACAGAAAGAGTGTTTCAGAAAGGCTCAATCAAAAGTAAGGTTCAACTCAGTTAGTTGAATGCACAGAACAGAAAGAAGTTTCATACAATGCTTCTGTGTAGTTTATATTTGAACATACTCTTTTTTCCACTATTACCCACTTAGCGCTACGAGTGTCCAGTTGCATTTTCTACAGACAGAGTGTTTCAAAACTGCTCAATCAAAAGTATGGTTTAACTCTGTTGGCTGAATGCTCAGATCAGAAAGAAGTTTCACAGAATGCTTCTGTGTAGTTTATATTTGAATATATTCCTTTTTCCACTACTACTCTCTTAGCGCTCCAAATGTCCAGTTGTATTTTCTACAAAAAGATTGTTCTGATCTGCTCAATCAAAAGTATGGTTTAACTCTGTTAGCTGAATGCACAGATCAGAAAGAAGTTTCACAGAATTATTCTGTGTAGTTTATATTTGGAGACATTCCTTTCTCCACTATTACCCTCTTAGTGCTCCGAATCTCCACTTGCATTTTCTACAGAAAGAGTGTTTAAGAACGGCTCAATCAAAACTAAGTTTCAAATCTTTTAGTTGAACAAACAGAACAGAAAGAAGTTTCACACAATTATTCTGTGTAGTTTTTATTTGTAGACATTCTTTTTCCCAATATAGGCCTCTTAGCGCTCAGAATGTCCAATTGCAGTTTCTACAGAAAGAGTGTTTCAGAACGGCTCAATCAAAAGTAAGGTTCAACTCTGTTAGTTGAATGCACAGAACAGAAAGAATTTTCACAGAATGCTACTGTGTAGTTTATATTTGAATATATTCCTTTTTCCACTATTAGCCTCTTAGCGCTCCGAATGTCCACTTGCATTTTCTACAGAAAGAGTGTTCAGAACTGCGCAATCAAAAGTATGGTTTAACTCTGTTAGCTTAATGAACATATCAGAAATAAGTTTCACACAATGCTTCTGTATAGTTTTTATTTGAAGATATTATTTTTCCCAATAGAGGGCTCTTAGCGCTCAGAATGTCCAATTGAAGTTTCTAAAGAAAGAGTGTTTCAGAAAGGCTCAATCAAAAGTAAGGTTCAACTCTGTTAGTTGAATGCACAGAACAGAAAGAAGTTTCATACGATGCTTCTGTGTAGTTTATATTTGAACATACTCTTTTTTCCACTATTACCCACTTAGCGCTACGAATGTCCAGTTGTATTTTCTACAGACAGAGTGTTTCAAAACTGCTCAATCAAAAGTATGGTTTAACTCTGTTAGCTGAATGCTCAGATCAGAAAGAAGTTTCACAGAATGCTTCCGTGTAGTTTATATTTGAATATATTCCTTTTTCCACTACTACTCTCTTAGCGCTCCAAATGTCCAGTTGCATTTTCTACAGAAAGAGTGTTCAGATCTGCTCAATCAAAAGTATGGTTTAACTCTGTTAGCTGAATGCACAGATCAGAAAGAAGTTTCACAGAATATTCTGTGTAGTTCATATTTGGAGACATTCCTTTTTCCAATATTACCCCCTTAGCGCTCCGAATCTCCACTTGCATTTTCTACAGAAAGGGTGTTTCAGAACGGCTCAATCAAAACTAAGGTTCAACTCTTTTAGTTGAACAAACAGAACAGAAAGAAGTTTCACACAATTCTTCTGTGTAGTTTTTATTTGTAGACATTCTTTTTCCCAATATAGGCCTCTTAGCTCTCAGAATGTCCAATTGCAGTTTTTACAGAAAGAGTGTTTCAGAACGGCGCAATCAAAAGTAAGGTTCAACTCTGTTAGTTGAATGCACAGAACAGAAAGTAGTTTCATACAATGCTTCTGTGTAGTTTATATTTGAACATATTCTTTTATCCACTATTACCCACTTAGCGCTACGAATGTCCAGTTGCATTTTCTACAGACAGAGTGTTTCAAAACTGCTCAATCAAAAGTATGGTTTAACTCTGTTAGCTGAATGCTCAGATCAGAAAGATGTTTCACAGAATGCTTTTGTGTAGTTTATATTTGAATATATTACTTTTTCCACTACTACGCTCTTAGCGCTCCAAATGTCCAGTTGCATTTTCAACAGAAAGAATGTTCAGATCTGCTCAATCAAAAGTATGGTTTAACTCTGTTAGCTGAATGCACAGATCAGAAAGAAGTTTCACCGAATGATTCTGTGTAGTTTATATTTGAAGACATTCCTTTTTCCACTATTACCCTCTTAGCCCTCCGAATCTCCACTTGCATTTTCTACAAAAAGAGTGTTTCATAACTGCTCAATCAAAAATATGTTTTATCTCTGTTAACTGAATTTACAGATCAGAAATAAGTTTCACAGAATGCATCTGTGTAGTTTTTATTTGAAGATATTCTTTTTCCCAATGTAGGCCTCTTAGCGCTTAGCATGTCCAATTGCAGTTTCTACAGAAAGAGTGTTTCAGAACGGCTCAATCAAAAGTAAGGTTCAACTCTGTTAGTTGAATGCACAGAACAGAAAGTATTTTCACAGAATGCTACTGTGTAGTTTATATTTGAATATATTCCTTTTTCCACTATTACCCTCTTAGCGCTCCGAATGTCCACTTGCATTTTCTACAGAAAGAGTGTTCAGAACTGCGCAATCAAAAGTATGGTTTAACTCTGTTAGCTTAATGAACATATCAGAAATAAGTTTTTATTTGAAGATATTATTTTTCCCAATAGAGGCCTCTTAGCGCTCAGAATGTCCAATTGCAGTTTCTACAGAAAGAGTGTTTCAGAAAGGCTCAATCAAAAGTAAGGTTCAACTCTGTTAGTTGAATGCACAGAACAGAAAGAAGTTTCATACAATGCTTCTGTGTAGTTTATATTTGAACATATTCTTTTTTCCACTATTACCCACTTAGCGCTACGAATGTCCAGTTGCATTTTCTACAGACAGAGTGTTTCAAAACTGCTCAATCAAAAGTATGGTTTAACTCTGTTAGCTGAATGCTCAGATCAGAAAGAAGTTTCACAGAATGCTTCTGTGTAGTTTATATTTGAATATATTCCTTTTTCCACTACTACTCTCTTAGCGCTCCAAATGTCCAGTTGCATTTTCTACAGAAAGAGTGTTCAGATCTGCTCAATCAAAAGTATGGTTTAACTCTGTTAGCTGAATGCACAGATCAGAAAGAAGTTTCACAGAATGATTCTGTGTAGTTTATATTTGCAGACATTCCTTTTTCCACTATTACCCTCTTAGCGCTCCGAATCTCCACTTGCATTTTCTACAGAAAGACTGTTACAGAACGGCTCAATCAAAACTAAGGTTCAACTCTTTTAGTTGAACAAACAGAACAGAAAGAAGTTTCACACAATTCTTCTGTGTAGTTTTTATTTGTAGAAATTCTTTTTCCCAATATAGGCTTCTTAGCACTCAGAATGTCCAATTGCAGTTTCTACAGAAAGTGTGTTTCAGAACGGCTCAATCAAAAGTAAGGTTCAACTCTGTTAGTTGAATGCACAGAACAGAAAGAAGTTTCATACAATGCTTCTGTGTAGTTTATATTTGAACATATTCTTTTTTCCACTATTACCCACTTAGCGCTACGAATGTCCAGTTGCATTTTCTACAGACAGAGTGTTTCAAAACTGCTCAATCAAAAGTATGGTTTAACTCTGTTAGCTGAATGCTCAGATCAGAAAGAAGTTTCACAGAATGCTTCTGTGTAGTATATATTTGAATATATTCCTTTTTCCACTACTACGCTCTTAGCGCTCCAAATGTCCAGTTGCATTTTCAACAGAAAGAGTGTTCAGATCTGCTCAATCAAAAGTATGGTTTAACTCTGTTAGCTGAATGCACAGATCAGAAAGAAGTTTCACCGAATGATTCTGTGTAGTTTATATTTGAAGACATTCCTTTTTCCACTATACCCTCTTAGCGCTCCGAATCTCCACTTGCATTTTCTACAAAAAGAGTGTTTCATAACTGCTCAATCAAAAATATATTTTATCTCTGTTAACTGAATTTACAGATCAGAAATAAGTTTCACAGAATGCATCTGTGTAGTTTTTATTTGAAGATATTCTTTTTCCCAATGTAGGCCTCTTAGCGCTTAGCATGTCCAATTGCAGTTTCTACAGAAAGAGTGTTTCAGAACGGCTCAATCAAAAGTAAGGTTCAACTCTGTTAGTTGAATGCACAGAACAGAAAGAATTTTCACAGAATGCTACTGTGTAGTTTATATTTGAATATATTCCTTTTTCCACTATTAGCCTCTTAGCGCTCCGAATGTCCACTTGCATTTTCTACAGAAAGAGTGTTCAGAACTGCGCAATCAAAAGTATGGTTTAACTCTGTTAGCTTAATGAACATATCAGAAATAAGTTTCACACAATGCTTCTGTATAGTTTTTATTTGAAGATATTATTTTTCCCAATAGAGGGCTCTTAGCGCTCAGAATGTCCAATTGAAGTTTCTAAAGAAAGAGTGTTTCAGAAAGGCTCAATCAAAAGTAAGGTTCAACTCTGTTAGTTGAATGCACAGAACAGAAAGAAGTTTCATACGATGCTTCTGTGTAGTTTATATTTGAACATACTCTTTTTTCCACTATTACCCACTTAGCGCTACGAATGTCCAGTTGTATTTTCTACAGACAGAGTGTTTCAAAACTGCTCAATCAAAAGTATGGTTTAACTCTGTTAGCTGAATGCTCAGATCAGAAAGAAGTTTCACAGAATGCTTCCGTGTAGTTTATATTTGAATATGTTCCTTTTTCCACTACTACTCTCTTAGCGCTCCAAATGTCCAGTTGCATTTTCTACAGAAAGAGTGTTCAGATCTGCTCAATCAAAAGTATGGTTTAACTCTGTTAGCTGAATGCACAGATCAGAAAGAAGTTTCACAGAATATTCTGTGTAGTTCATATTTGGAGACATTCCTTTTTCCAATATTACCCCCTTAGCGCTCCGAATCTCCACTTGCATTTTCTACAGAAAGGGTGTTTCAGAACGGCTCAATCAAAACTAAGGTTCAACTCTTTTAGTTGAACAAACAGAACAGAAAGAAGTTTCACACAATTCTTCTGTGTAGTTTTTATTTGTAGACATTCTTTTTCCCAATATAGGCCTCTTAGCTCTCAGAATGTCCAATTGCAGTTTTTACAGAAAGAGTGTTTCAGAACGGCTCAATCAAAAGTAAGGTTCAACTCTGTTAGTTGAATGCACAGAACAGAAAGTAGTTTCATACAATGCTTCTGTGTAGTTTATATTTGAACATATTCTTTTATCCACTATTACCCACTTAGCGCTACGAATGTCCAGTTGCATTTTCTACAGACAGAGTGTTTCAAAACTGCTCAATCAAAAGTATGGTTTAACTCTGTTAGCTGAATGCTCAGATCAGAAAGAAGTTTCACAGAATGCTTCTGTGTAGTTTATATTTGAATATATTCCTTTTTCCACTACTACGCTCTTAGCGCTCCAAATGTCCAGTTGCATTTTCAACAGAAAGAATGTTCAGATCTGCTCAATCAAAAGTATGGTTTAACTCTGTTAGCTGAATGCACAGATCAGAAAGAAGTTTCACCGAATGATTCTGTGTAGTTTATATTTGAAGACATTCCTTTTTCCACTATTACCCTCTTAGCCCTCCGAATCTCCACTTGCATTTTCTACAAAAAGAGTGTTTCATAACTGCACAATCAAAAATATGTTTTATCTCTGTTAACTGAATTTACAGATCAGAAATAAGTTTCACAGAATGCATCTGTGTAGTTTTTATTTGAAGATATTCTTTTTCCCAATGTAGGCCTCTTAGCGCTTAGCATGTCCAATTGCAGTTTCTACAGAAAGAGTGTTTCAGAACGGCTCAATCAAAAGTAAGGTTCAACTCTGTTAGTTGAATGCACAGAACAGAAAGTATTTTCACAGAATGCTACTGTGTAGTTTATATTTGAATATATTCCTTTTTCCACTATTACCCTCTTAGCGCTCCGAATGTCCACTTGCATTTTCTACAGAAAGAGTGTTCAGAACTGCGCAATCAAAAGTATGGTTTAACTCTGTTAGCTTAATGAACATATCAGAAATAAGTTTTTATTTGAAGATATTATTTTTCCCAATAGAGGCCTCTTAGCGCTCAGAATGTCCAATTGCAGTTTCTACAGAAAGAGTGTTTCAGAAAGGCTCAATCAAAAGTAAGGTTCAACTCTGTTAGTTGAATGCACAGAACAGAAAGAAGTTTCATACAATGCTTCTGTGTAGTTTATATTTGAACATATTCTTTTTTCCACTATTACCCACTTAGCGCTACGAATGTCCAGTTGCATTTTCTACAGACAGAGTGTTTCAAAACTGCTCAATCAAAAGTATGGTTTAACTCTGTTAGCTGAATGCTCAGATCAGAAAGAAGTTTCACAGAATGCTTCTGTGTAGTTTATATTTGAATATATTCCTTTTTCCACTACTACTCTCTTAGCGCTCCAAATGTCCAGTTGCATTTTCTACAGAAAGAGTGTTCAGATCTGCTCAATCAAAAGTATGGTTTAACTCTGTTAGCTGAATGCACAGATCAGAAAGAAGTTTCACAGAATGATTCTGTGTAGTTTATATTTGCAGACATTCCTTTTTCCACTATTACACTCTTAGCGCTCCGAATCTCCACTTGCATTTTCTACAGAAAGACTGTTACAGAACGGCTCAATCAAAACTAAGGTTCAACTCTTTTAGTTGAACAAACAGAACAGAAAGAAGTTTCACACAATTCTTCTGTGTAGTTTTTATTTGTAGAAATTCTTTTTCCCAATATAGGCTTCTTAGCACTCAGAATGTCCAATTGCAGTTTCTACAGAAAGTGTGTTTCAGAACGGCTCAATCAAAAGTAAGGTTCAACTCTGTTAGTTGAATGCACAGAACAGAAAGAAGTTTCATACAATGCTTCTGTGTAGTTTATATTTGAACATATTCTTTTTTCCACTATTACCCACTTAGCGCTACGAATGTCCAGTTGCATTTTCTACAGACAGAGTGTTTCAAAACTGCTCAATCAAAAGTATGGTTTAACTCTGTTAGCTGAATGCTCAGATCAGAAAGAAGTTTCACAGAATGCTTCTGTGTAGTATATATTTGAATATATTCCTTTTTCCACTACTACGCTCTTAGCGCTCCAAATGTCCAGTTGCATTTTCAACAGAAAGAGTGTTCAGATCTGCTCAATCAAAAGTATGGTTTAACTCTGTTAGCTGAATGCACAGATCAGAAAGAAGTTTCACCGAATGATTCTGTGTAGTTTATATTTGAAGACATTCCTTTTTCCACTATACCCTCTTAGCGCTCCGAATCTCCACTTGCATTTTCTACAAAAAGAGTGTTTCATAACTGCTCAATCAAAAATATATTTTATCTCTGTTAACTGAATTTACAGATCAGAAATAAGTTTCACAGAATGCATCTGTGTAGTTTTTATTTGAAGATATTCTTTTTCCCAATGTAGGCCTCTTAGCGCTTAGCATGTCCAATTGCAGTTTCTACAGAAAGAGTGTTTCAGAACGGCTCAATCAAAAGTAAGGTTCAACTCTGTTAGTTGAATGCACTGAACAGAAAGTATTTTCACAGAATGCTACTGTGTAGTTTATATTTGAATATATTCCTTTTTCCACTATTACCCTCTTAGCGCTCCGAATGTCCACTTGAATTTTCTACAGAAAGAGTGTTCAGAACTGCGCAATCAAAAGTATGGTTTAACTCTGTTAGCTTAATGAACATATTAGAAATAAGTTTCACACAATGCTTCTTTGTAGTTTTTATTTGAAGATATTTTTTTTCCCAATATAGGCCTCTTCGCTCTCAGAATGTCCAATTGCAGTTTCTACAGAAAGAGTGTTTCAGAAAGGCTCAATCAAAAGTAAGGTTCAACTCTGTTAGTTGAATGCACAGAACAGAAAGAAGTTTCATACAACGCTTCTGTGTAGTTTATATTTGAACATATTCTTTTTTCCACTATTACCCACTTAGCGCTACGAATGTCCAGTTGCATTTTCTACAGACAGTGTGTTTCAAAACTGCTCAATCAAAAGTATGGTTTAACTCTGTTAGCTGAATGCTCCGATCAGAAAGAAGTTTCACAGAATGCTTCTGTGTAGTTTATATTTGAATATATTCCTTTTTCCACTACTACTCTCTTAGCTCTCCAAATGTCCAGTTGCATTTTCTACAGAAAGAGTGTTCAGATCTGCTCAATCAAAAGTATGTTTTAACTCTGTTAGCTGAATGCACAGATCAGAAAGAAGTTTCACAGAATGATTCTGTGTAGTTTAATTTGGAGACATTCCTTTTTTCCACTATTACCCTCTTAGCGCTCCGAATCTCCACTTGCATTTTCTACAGAAAGAGTGTTTCAGAACGGCTCAATCAAAACTAAGGTTCAACTCTTTTAGTTGAACAAACAGAACAGAAAGAAGTTTCACACAATTCTTCTGTGTAGTTTTTATTTGTAGACATTCTTTTTCCCAATATAGGCCTCATAGCGCTCAGAATATCCAATTGCAGTTTCTACAGAAAGAGTGTTTCAGAACGGCTCAATCAAAAGTAAGGTTCAACTCTGTTAGTTGAATGCACAGAACAGAAAGAAGTTTCATACAATGCTTCTGTGTAGTTTATATTTGAACATATTCTTTTTTCCACTATTACCCACTTAGCGCTACGAATGTCCAGTTGCATTTTCTACAGACAGAGTGTTTCAAAACTGCTCAATCAAAAGTATGGTTTAACTCTGTTAGCTGAATGCTCAGATCAGAAAGAAGTTTCACAGAATGCTTCTGTGTAGTTTATATTTGAATATATTCCTTTTTCCACTACTACGCTCTTAGCGCTCCAAATGTCCAGTTGCATTTTCTACAGAAAGAGTGTTCAGATCTGCTCAATCAAAAGTATGGTTTAACTCTGTTAGCTGAATGCACAGATCAGAAAGAAGTTTCACCGAATGATTCTGTGTAGTTTATATTTGAAGACATTCCTTTTTCCACTATTACCCTCTTAGCGCTCCGAATCTCCACTTGCATTTTCTACAAAAAGAGTGTTTCATAACTGCTCAATCAAAAATATGTTTTATCTCTGTTAACTGAATTTACAGATCAGAAATAAGTTTCACAGAATGCATCTGTGTAGTTTTTATTTGAAGATATTCTTTTTCCCAATGTAGGCCTCTTAGCGCTAAGCATGTCCAATTGCAGTTTCTACAGAAAGAGTGTTTCAGAACGGCTCAATCAAAAGTAAGGTTCAACTCTGTTAGTTGAATGCACAGAACAGAAAGAATTTTCACAGAATGCTACAGTGTAGTTTATATTTGAATATATTCCTTTTTCCACTATTACCCTCTTAGCGCTCCGAATGTCCACTTGCATTTTCTACAGAAAGAGTGTTCAGAACTGCGCAATCAAAAGTATGGTTTAACCTTGTTAGCTTAATGAACATATCAGAAATAAGTTTCACACAATGCTTCTGTGTAGTTTTTATTTGAAGATATTTTTTTTCCCAATATAGGCCTCTTCGCGCTCAGAATGTCCAATTGCAGTTTCTACAGAAAGAGTGTTTCAGAAAGGCTCAATCAAAAGTAAGGTTCAACTCTGTTAGTTGAATGCACAGAACAGAAAGAAGTTTCATACAATGCTTCTGTGTAGTTTATATTTGAACATATTCTTTTTTCCACTATTACCCACTTAGCGCTACGAATTTCCAGTTGCATTTTCTACAGACAGTGTGTTTCAAAACTGCTCAATCAAAAGTATGGTTTAACTCTGTTAGCTGAATGCTCAGATCAGAAAGAAGTTTCACAGAATGCTTCTGTGTAGTTTATATTTGAATATATTCCTTTTTCCACTACTACTCTCTTAGCGCTCCAAATGTCCAGTTGCATGTTCTACAGAAAGAGTGTTCAGATCTGCTCAATAAAAAGTATGGTTTAATTCTGTTAGCTGAATGCACAGATCAGAAAGAAGTTTCACAGAATGATTCTGTGTAGTTTAATTTGGAGACATTCCTTTTTTCCACTATTATCCTCTTAGCACTCCGAATCTCCACTTGCATTTTCTACAGAAAGAGTGTTTCAGAACGGCTCAATCAAAACTAAGGTTCAACTCTTTTAGTTGAACAAACAGAACCGAAAGTAGTTTCACACAATTCTTCTGTGTAGTTTTTATTTGTAGACATTCTTTTTCCCAATATAGGCCTCTTAGCGCTCAGAATGTCCAATTGCAGTTTCTACAGAAAGAGTGTTTCAGAACGGCTCAATCAAAAGTAAGGTTCAACTCTGTTAGTTGAATGCACAGAACAGAAAGAAGTTTCATACAATGCTTCTGTGTAGTTTATATTTGAACATATTCTTTTTTCCACTATTACCCACTTAGCGCTACGAATGTCCAGTTGCATTTTCTACAGACAGAGTGTTTCAAAACTGCTCAATCAAAAGTATGGTTTAACTCTGTTAGCTGAATGCTCAGATCAGAAAGAAGTTTCACAGAATGCTTCTGTGTAGTTTATATTTGAATATATTCCTTTTTCCACTACTACGCTCTTAGCGCTCCAAATGTCCAGTTGCATTTTCTACAGAAAGAGTGTTCAGATCTGCTCAATCAAAAGTATGGTTTAACTCTGTTAGCTGAATGCACAGATCAGAAAGAAGTTTCACCGAATGATTCTGTGTAGTTTATATTTGAAGACATTCCTTTTTCCACTATTACCCTCTTAGCGCTCCGAATCTCCACTTGCATTTTCTACAAAAAGAGTGTTTCATAACTGCTCAATCAAAAATATGTTTTATCTCTGTTAACTGAATTTACAGATCAGAAATAAGTTTCACAGAATGCATCAGTGTAGTTTTTATTTGAAGATATTCTTTTTCCCAATGTAGGCCTCTTAGCGCTTAGCATGTCCAATTGCAGTTTCTACAGAAAGAGTGTTTCAGAATGGCTCAATCAAAAGTAAGGTTCAACTCTGTTAGTTGAATGCACAGAACAGAAAGAATTTTCACAGAATGCTACTGTGTAGTTTATATTTGAATATATTCCTTTTTCCACTATTACCCTCTTAGCGCTCCGAATGTCCACTTGCATTTTCTACAGAAAGAGTGTTCAGAACTGCGCAATCAAAAGTATGGTTTAACTCTGTTAGCCTAATGAACATATCAGAAATAAGTTTCACACAATGCTTCTGTGTAGTTTTTATTTGAAGATATTATTTTTCCCAATATAGGCCTCTTCGCGCTCAGAATGTCCAATTGCAGTTTCTACAGAAAGAGTGTTTCAGAAAGGCTCAATCAAAAGTAAGGTTCAACTCTGTTAGTTGAATCCACAGAACAGAAAGGAGTTTCATACAATGCTTCTGTGTAGTTTATATTTGAACATATTCTTTTTTCCACTATTACCCACTTAGCGCTACGAATGTCCAGTTGCATTTTCTACAGACAGTGTGTTTCAAAACTACTCAATCAAAAGTATGGTTTAACTCTGTTAGCTGAATGCTCAGATCAGAAGAAGTTTCACAGAATGCTTCTGTGTAGTTTATATTTGAATATATTCCTTTTTCCACTACTACTCTCTTAGCGCTCCAAATGTCCAGTTGCATGTTCTACAGAAAGAGTGTTCAGATCTGCTCAATCAAAAGTATGGTTTAACTCTGTTAGCTGAATGCACAGATCAGAAAGAAGTTTCACAGAATGATTCTGTGTAGTTTAATTTGGAGACATTCCTTTTTTCCACTATTACCCTCTTAGCACTCCGAATCTCCACTTGCATTTTCTACAGAAAGAGTGTTTCAGAACGGCTCAATCAAAACTAAGGTTCAACTCTTTTAGTTGAACAAACAGAACAGAAAGAAGTTTCACACAATTCTTCTGTGTAGTTTTTATTTGTAGACATTCTTTTTCCCAATATACGCCTCTTAGCGCTCAGAATGTCCAATTGCAGTTTCTACAGAAAGAGTGTTTCAGAACGGCTCAATCAAAAGTAAGGTTCAAATCTGTTAGTTGAATGCACAGAACAGAAAGAAGTTTCATACAATGCTTCTGTGTAGTTTATATTTGAACATATTCTTTTTTCCACTATTACCCACTTAGCGCTACGAATGTCCAGTTGCATTTTCTACAGACAGAGTGTTTCAAAACTGCTCAATCAAAAGTATGGTTTAACTCTGTTAGCTGAATGCTCAGATCAGAAAGAAGTTTCACAGAAGGCTTCTGTGAAGTTTATATTTGAATATATTCCTTTTTCCACTACTACGCTCTTAGCGCTCCAAATGTCCAGTTGCATTTTCTACAGAAAGAGTGTTCAGATCTGCTCAATCAAAAGTATTGTTTAACTCTGTTAGCTGAATGCACAGATCAGAAAGAAGTTTCACCGAATGATTCTGTGTAGTTTATATTTAAAGACATTCCTTTTTCAACTATTACCCTCTTAGCGCTCCGAATCTCCACTTGCATTTTCTACAAAAAGAGTGTTTCATAACTGCTCAATCAAAAATATGTTTTATCTCTGTTAACTGAATTTACAGATCAGAAATAAGTTTCACAGAATGCATCTGTGTAGTTTTTATTTGAAGATATTCTTTTTCCCAGTGTAGGCCTCTTAGCGCTTAGCATGTCCAATTGCAGTTTCTACAGAAAGAGTGTTTCAGAACGGCTCAATCAAAAGTAAGGTTCAACTCTGTTAGTTGAATGCACAGAACAGAAAGAATTTTCACAGAATGCTACTATGTAGTTTATATTTGAATATATTCCTTTTTCCACTATTACCCTCTTAGCGCTCTGAATGTCCACTTGCATTTTCTACAGAAAGAGTGTTCAGAACTGAGCAATCAAAAGTATGGTTTAACTCTGTTAGCTTAATGAACATATCAGAAATAAGTTTCACACAATGCTTCTGTGTAGTTTTTATTTGAAGATATTATATTTCCCAATAGAGGCCTCTTAGCGCTCAGAATGTCCAATTGCAGTTTCTACAGAAAGAGTGTTTCAGAAAGGCTCAATCAAAAGTAAGGTTCAACTCTGTTAGTTGAATGCACAGAACAGAAAGAAATTTCATACAATGCTTCTGTGTAGTTTATATTTGAACATCCTTTTTTTTCCACTATTACCAACTTAGCGCTACGAATGTCCAGTTGCATTTTCTACAGACAGAGTGTTTCAAAACTGCTCAATCAAAAGTATGGTTTAACTCTGTTAGCTGAATGCTCAGATCAGAAAGAAGTTTCACAGAATGCTTCTGTGTAGTTTATATTTGAATATATTCCTTTTTCCACTACTACGCTCTTAGCGCTCCAAATGTCCAGTTGCATTTTCTACAGAAAGAGTGTTCAGATCTGCTCAATCAAAAGTATGGTTTAACTCTGTTAGCTGAATGCACAGATCAGAAAGAAGTTTCACCGAATGATTCTGTTTAGTTTATATTTGAAGACATTCCTTTTTCCACTGTTACCCTCTTAGCGCTCCGAATCTCCACTTGCATTTTCTACAAAAAGAGTGTTTCATAACTGCTCAATCAAAAATATGTTTTATCTCCGTTAACTGAATTTACAGATCAGTAATAAGTTTCACAGAATGCATCTGTGTAGTTTTTATTTGAAGATATTTTTTTTCCCAATGTAGGCCTCTTAGCGCTTAGCATGTCCAATTGCAGTTTCTACAGAAAGAGTGTTTCAGAACGGCTCAATCAAAAGTAAGGTTCAAATCTGTTAGTTGAATGCACAGAACAGAAACAATTTTCACAGAATGCTACTGTGTAGTTTATATTTGAATATATTCCTTTTTCCACTATTACCCTCTTAGCGCTCCGAATGTCCACTTGCATTTTCTACAGAAAGAGTGTTCAGAACTGCGCAATCAAAAGTATGGTTTAACTCTGTTAGCTTAATGAACATATCAGAAATAAGTTTCACACAATGCTTCTGTGTAGTTTTTATTTGAAGATATTATTTTTCCCAATAGAGGCCTCTTAGCGCTCAGAATGTCCAATTGCAGTTTCTACAGAAAGAGTGTTTCAGAAAGGCTCAATCAAATGTAAGGTTCAACTCTGTTAGTTGAATGCACAGAACAGAAAGAAGTTTCATACAATGCTTCTGTGTAGTTTATATTTGAACATATTCTTTTTTCCACTATTACCCACTTAGCGCTACGAATGTCCAGTTGCATTTTCTACAGACAGAGTGTTTCAAAACTGCTCAATCAAAAGTATGGTTTAACTCTGTTAGCTGAATGCTCAGATCAGAAAGAAGTTTCACAGAATGCTTCTGTGTAGTTTATATTTGAATATATTCCTTTTTCCACTACTACGCTCTTAGCGCTCCAAATGTCCAGTTGCATTTTCAACAGAAAGAGTGTTCAGATCGGCTCAATCAAAAGTATGGTTTAACTCTGTTAGCTGAATGCACAGATCAGAAAGAAGTTTCACCGAATGATTCTGTGTAGTTTATATTTGAAGACATTCCTTTTTCCACTATACCCTCTTAGCGCTCCGAATCTCCACTTGCATTTTCTACAAAAAGAGTGTTTCATAACTGCTCAATCAAAAATATATTTTATCTCTGTTAACTGAATTTACAGATCAGAAATAAGTTTCACAGAATGCATCTGTGTAGTTTTTATTTGAAGATATTCTTTTTCCCAGTGTAGGCCTCTTAGCGCTTAGCATGTCCAATTGCAGTTTCTACAGAAAGAGTGTTTCAGAACGGCTCAATCAAAAGTAAGGTTCAACTCTGTTAGTTGAATGCACAGAACAGAAAGAATTTTCACAGAATGCTACTATGTAGTTTATATTTGAATATATTCCTTTTTCCACTATTACCCTCTTAGCGCTCTGAATGTCCACTTGCATTTTCTACAGAAAGAGTGTTCAGAACTGAGCAATCAAAAGTATGGTTTAACTCTGTTAGCTTAATGAACATATCAGAAATAAGTTTCACACAATGCTTCTGTGTAGTTTTTATTTGAAGATATTATATTTCCCAATAGAGGCCTCTTAGCGCTCAGAATGTCCAATTGCAGTTTCTACAGAAAGAGTGTTTCAGAAAGGCTCAATCAAAAGTAAGGTTCAACTCTGTTAGTTGAATGCACAGAACAGAAAGAAATTTCATACAATGCTTCTGTGTAGTTTATATTTGAACATCCTTTTTTTTCCACTATTACCAACTTAGCGCTACGAATGTCCAGTTGCATTTTCTACAGACAGAGTGTTTCAAAACTGCTCAATCAAAAGTATGGTTTAACTCTGTTAGCTGAATGCTCAGATCAGAAAGAAGTTTCACAGAATGCTTCTGTGTAGTTTATATTTGAATATATTCCTTTTTCCACTACTACGCTCTTAGCGCTCCAAATGTCCAGTTGCATTTTCAACAGAAAGAGTGTTCAGATCGGCTCAATCAAAAGTATGGTTTAACTCTGTTAGCTGAATGCACAGATCAGAAAGAAGTTTCACCGAATGATTCTGTGTAGTTTATATTTGAAGACATTCCTTTTTCCACTATACCCTCTTAGCGCTCCGAATCTCCACTTGCATTTTCTACAAAAAGAGTGTTTCATAACTGCTCAATCAAAAATATATTTTATCTCTGTTAACTGAATTTACAGATCAGAAATAAGTTTCACAGAATGCATCTGTGTAGTTTTTATTTGAAGATATTCTTTTTCCCAGTGTAGGCCTCTTAGCGCTTAGCATGTCCAATTGCAGTTTCTACAGAAAGAGTGTTTCAGAACGGCTCAATCAAAAGTAAGGTTCAACTCTGTTAGTTGAATGCACAGAACAGAAAGAATTTTCACAGAATGCTACTATGTAGTTTATATTTGAATATATTCCTTTTTCCACTATTACCCTCTTAGCGCTCTGAATGTCCACTTGCATTTTCTACAGAAAGAGTGTTCAGAACTGAGCAATCAAAAGTATGGTTTAACTCTGTTAGCTTAATGAACATATCAGAAATAAGTTTCACACAATGCTTCTGTGTAGTTTTTATTTGAAGATATTATATTTCCCAATAGAGGCCTCTTAGCGCTCAGAATGTCCAATTGCAGTTTCTACAGAAAGAGTGTTTCAGAAAGGCTCAATCAAAAGTAAGGTTCAACTCTGTTAGTTGAATGCACAGAACAGAAAGAAATTTCATACAATGCTTCTGTGTAGTTTATATTTGAACATCCTTTTTTTTCCACTATTACCAACTTAGCGCTACGAATGTCCAGTTGCATTTTCTACAGACAGAGTGTTTCAAAACTGCTCAATCAAAAGTATGGTTTAACTCTGTTAGCTGAATGCTCAGATCAGAAAGAAGTTTCACAGAATGCTTCTGTGTAGTTTATATTTGAATATATTCCTTTTTCCACTACTACTCTCTTAGCGCTCCAAATGTCCAGTTGCATGTTCTACAGAAAGAGTGTTCAGATCTGCTCAATAAAAAGTATGGTTTAATTCTGTTAGCTGAATGCACAGATCAGAAAGAAGTTTCACAGAATGATTCTGTGTAGTTTAATTTGGAGACATTCCTTTTTTCCACTATTATCCTCTTAGCACTCCGAATCTCCACTTGCATTTTCTACAGAAAGAGTGTTTCAGAACGGCTCAATCAAAACTAAGGTTCAACTCTTTTAGTTGAACAAACAGAACCGAAAGTAGTTTCACACAATTCTTCTGTGTAGTTTTTATTTGTAGACATTCTTTTTCCCAATATAGGCCTCTTAGCGCTCAGAATGTCCAATTGCAGTTTCTACAGAAAGAGTGTTTCAGAACGGCTCAATCAAAAGTAAGGTTCAACTCTGTTAGTTGAATGCACAGAACAGAAAGAAGTTTCATACAATGCTTCTGTGTAGTTTATATTTGAACATATTCTTTTTTCCACTATTACCCACTTAGCGCTACGAATGTCCAGTTGCATTTTCTACAGACAGAGTGTTTCAAAACTGCTCAATCAAAAGTATGGTTTAACTCTGTTAGCTGAATGCTCAGATCAGAAAGAAGTTTCACAGAATGTTTCTGTGTAGTTTATATTTGAATATATTCCTTTTTCCACTACTACGCTCTTAGCGCTCCAAATGTCCAGTTGCATTTTCTACAGAAAGAGTGTTCAGATCTGCTCAATCAAAAGTATGGTTTAACTCTGTTAGCTGAATGCACAGATCAGAAAGAAGTTTCACCGAATGATTCTGTGTAGTTTATATTTGAAGACATTCCTTTTTCCACTATTACCCTCTTAGCGCTCCGAATCTCCACTTGCATTTTCTACAGAAAGAGTGTTTCAGAACGGCTCAATCAAAACTAAGGTTCAACTCTTTTAGTTGAACAAACAGAACAGAAAGAAGTTTCACACAATTCTTCTGTGTAGTTTTTATTTGTAGACATTCTTTTTCCCAATATAGGCCTCTTAGCGCTCAGAATGTCCAATTGCAGTTTCTACAGAAAGAATGTTTCAGAACGGCTCAATCAAAAGTAAGGTTCAACTCTGTTAGTTGAATGCACAGAACAGAAAGAAGTTTCATACAATGCTTCAGTGTAGTTTATATTTGAAAATATTCTTTTTTCCACTATTACCCACTTTGCGCTACGAATGTCCAGTTGCATTTTCTACAGACAGAGTGTTTCAAAACTGCTCAATCAAAAGTAGGGTTTAACTCTGTTAGCTGAATGCTCAGATGAGAAAGAAGTTTCACAGAATGCTTCTGTGTAGTTTATATTTGAATATATTCCTTTTTCCACTACTACGCTCTTAGCGCTCAAAATGTCCAGTTGCATTTTCTACAGAAAGAGTGTTCAGATCTGCTCAATCAAAAGTATGGTTTAACTCTGTTAGCTGAATGCACAGATCAGAAAGAAGTTTCACCGAATGATTCTGTGTAGTTTATATTTGAAGACATTTCTTTTTCCACTATTACCCTCTTAGCGCTCCGAATCTCCACTTGCGTTTTCTACAGAAAGAGTGTTTCCTAACTGCTCAATCAAAAATATGTTTTATCTCTGTTAACTGAATTTACAGATCAGAAATAAGTTTCACAGAATGCATCTGTGTAGTTTTTATTTGAAGATATTCTTTTTCCCAATGTATGCCTCTTAGCGCTTAGCATGTCCAATTGCAGTTTATACAGAAAGAGTGTTTCAGAACGGCTCAATCAAAAGTAAGGTTCAACTCTGTTAGTTGAATGCACAGAACAGAAAGAATTTTCACAGAACGCTACTGTGTAGTTTATATTTGAATATATTCCTTTTTCCACTATTACCCTCTTAGCGCTCCGAATGTGCACTTGCATTTTCTACAGAAAGAGTGTTCAGAACTGCGCAATCAAAAGTATGGTTTAACTCTGTTAGCTTAATGAACATATCAGAAATATGTTTCACACAATGCTTCTGTGTAGTTTTTATTTGAAGATATTATTTTTCCCATTACAGGCCTCTTAGCGCTCAGAATGTCCAATTGCAGTTTCTACAGAAAGCTTGTTTCAGAAAGGCTCAATCAAAAGTAAGGTTCAACTCTGTTAGTTAAATGCACAGAACACAAAGAAGTTTCATACAATGCTTCTGTATAGTTTATATCTGAACATACTCTTTTTTCCACTATTACTCTCTTAGCGCTACGAATGTCCAGTTGCATTTTCTACAGACAGAGTGTTTCAAAACTGCTCAATCAAAAGTATGGTTTAACTCTGTTAGCTGAATGCTCAGATCAGAAAGAAGTTTCACAGAATGCTTCTGTGTAGTTTATATTTGAATATATTCCTTTTTCCACTACTACGCTCTTAGCGCTCCAAATGTCCAGTTGCATTTTCTACAGAAAGAGTGTTGAGATCTGCTCAATCAAAAGTATGGTTTAACTCTGTTAGCTGAATGCACAGATCACAAAGAAGTTTCACAGAATGATTCTGTGTAGTTTATATTTGGAGACATTCCTTTTTCCACTATTACCCTCTTAGCGCTCCGAATCTCCACTTGCATTTTCTACAGAAAGAGTGTTTCAGAACGGCTCAATCAAAACTAAGGTTCAACTCTTTTAGATGAACAAACAGAACAGAAAGAAGTTTCACACAATTCTTCTGTGTAGTTTTTATTTGTAGACATTCTTTTTCCCAATATAGGCCTCTTAGCGCTCAGAATGTCCAATTGCAGTTTCTACAGAAAGAGTGTTTCAGAACGGCTCAATCAAAAGTAAGGTTCAACTCTGTTAGTTGAATGCACAGAACAGAAAGAAGTTTCATACAATGCTTCTGTGTAGTTTATATTTGAACATATTCTTTTTTCCACTATTACCCACTTAGCGCTACGAATGTCCAGTTGCATTTTCTACAGACAGAGTGTTTCAAAACTGCTCAATCAAAAGTATGGTTTAACTCTGTTAGCTGAATGCTCAGATCAGAAAGAAGTTTCACAGAATGCTTCTGTGTAGTTTATATTTGAATATATTCCTTTTTCCACTACTACTCTCTTAGCGCTCCAAATGTCCAGTTGCATTTTCTACAAAAAGAGTGTTCAGATCTGCTCAATCAAAAGTATGGTTTAACTCTGTTAGCTGAATGCACAGATCAGAAAGAAGTTTCACCGAATGATTCTGTGTAGTTTATATTTGAAGACATTCCTTTTTCCACTATTACCCTCTTAGCGCTCCGAATCTCCACTTGCATTTTCTACAGAAAGAGTGTTTCAGAACGGCTCAATCAAAACTAAGGTTCAACTCTTTTAGTTGAACAAACAGAACAGAAAGAAGTTTCACACAATTCTTCTGTGTAGTTTTTATTTGTAGACATTCTTTTTCCCAATATAGGCCTCTTAGCGCTCAGAATGTCCAATTGCAGTTTCTACAGAAAGAGTGTTTCAGAACGGCTCAATCAAAAGTAAGGTTCAACTCTGTTAGTTGAATGCACAGAACAGAAAGAAGTTTCATGCAATGCTTCTGTGTAGTTTATATTTGAAAATATTATTTTTTCCACTATTACCCACTTTGCGCTACGAATGTCCAGTTGCATTTTCTACAGACAGAGTGTTTCAAAACTGCTCAATCAAAAGTATGGTTTAACTCTGTTAGCTGAATGCTCAGATCAGAAAGAAGTTTCACAGAATGCTTCTGTGTAGTTTATATTTGAATATATTCCTTTTTCCACTACTACGCTCTTAGCGCTCAAAATGTCCAGTTGCATTTTCTACAGAAAGAGTGTTCAGATCTGCTCAATCAAAAGTATGGTTTAACTCTGTAAGCTGAATGCACAGATCAGAAAGAAGTTTCACCGAATGATTCTGTGTAGTTTATATTTGAAGACATTCCTTTTTCCACTATTACCCTCTTAGCGCTCCGAATCTCCACTTGCGTTTTCTACAAAAAGAGTGTTTCATAACTGCTCAATGAAAAATATGTTTTATCTCCGTTAACTGAATTTACAGATCAGAAATAAGTTTCACAGAATGCATCTGTGTAGTTTTTATTTGAAGATATTCTTTTTCCCAATGTAGGCCTCTTAGCGCTTAGCATGTCCAATTGCAGTTTCTACAGAAAGAGTGTTTCAGAACGGCTCAATCAAAAGTAAGGTTCAACTCTGTTAGTTGAATGCACAGAACAGAAAGAATTTGCACAGAATGCTACTGTGTAGTTTATATTTGAATATATTCCTTTTTCCATTATTACCCTCTTAGCGCTCCGAATGTGCACTTGCATTTTCTACAGAAAGAGTGTTCAGAACTGCGCAATCAAAAGTATGGTTTAACTCTGTTAGCTTAATGAACATATCAGAAATAAGTTTCACACAATGCTTCTGTGTAGTTTTTATTTGAAGATATTATTTTTCCCATTACAGGCCTCTTAGCGCTCAGAATGTCCAATTGCAGTTTCTACAGAAAGAGTGTTTCAGAAAGGCTCAATCAAAAGTAAGGTTCAACTCTGTTAGTTGAATGCACAGAACAGAAGGAATTTTCATACAATGCTTCTGTGTAGTTTATATTTGAACATATTCTTTTTTCCACTATTACCCACTTAGATCTACGAATGTCCACTTGCATTTTCTACAGAGAGAGTGTTTCAAAACTGCTCAATCAAAAGTATGGTTTAACTCTGTTAGCTGAATGCTCAGATCAGAAAGAAGTTTCACAGAATGCTTCTGTGTAGTTTATATTTGAATATATTCCTTTTTCCACTACTACTCTCTTAGCGCTCCAAATGTCCAGTTGCATTTTCTACAGAAAGAGTGTTCAGATCTGCTCAATCAAAAGTATGGTTTAACACTGTTAGCTGAATGCACAGATCACAAAGAAGTTTCACAGAATGATTCTGTGTAGTTTATATTTGGAGACATTCCTTTTTCCACTATTACCCTCTTAGCGCTCCGAATCTCCACTTGCATTTTCTACAGAAAGAGTGTTTCAGAACGGCTCAATCAAAACTAAGGTTCAACTCTTTTAGTTGAACAAACAGAAAAGAAAGAAGTTTCACACAATTCTTCTGTGTAGTTTTTATTTGTAGACATTCTTTTTCCCAATATAGGCCTCTTAGCGCTCAGAATGTCCAATTGCAGTTTCTACAGAAAGAGTGTTTCAGAACGGCTCAATCAAAAGTAAGGTTCAACTCTGTTAGTTGAATGCACAGAACAGAAAGAAGTTTCATACAATGCTTCTGTGTAGTTTATATTTGAAAATATTCTTTTTTCCACTATTACCCACTTTGCGCTACGAATGTCCAGTTGCGTTTTCTACAGACAGAGTGTTTCAAAACTGCTCAATCAAAAGTATGGTTTAACTCTGTTAGCTGAATGCTCAGATGAGAAAGAAGTTTCACAGAATGCTTCTGTGTAGTTTATATTTGAATATATTCCTTTTTCCACTACTACGCTCTTAGCGCTCAAAATGTCCAGTTGCATTTTCTACAGAAAGAGTGTTCAGATCTGCTCAATCAAAAGTATGGTTTAACTCTGTTAGCTGAATGCTCAGATCAGAAAGAAGTTTCACAGAATGCTTCTGTGTAGTTTATATTTGAATATATTCCTTTTTCCACTACTACTCTCTTAGCGCTCCAAATGTCCAGTTGCATTTTCTACAGAAAGAGTGTTCAGATCTGCTCAATCAAAAGTATGGTTTAACTCTGTTAGCTGAATGCACAGATCAGAAAAAGTTTCACAGAATGATTCTGTGTAGTTTATATTTGGAGACATTCCTTTTTCCACTATTACCCTCTTAGCGCTCCGAATCTCCACTTGCATTTTCTACAGAAAGAGTGTTTCAGAACGGCTCAATCAAAGCTAAGGTTCAACTCTTTTAGTTGAACAAACAGAACAGAAAAAAGTTTCACACAATTCTTCTGTGTAGTTTTAATTTGTAGACATTCTTTTTCCCAATATAGGCCTCTTAGTGCTCAGAATGTCCAATTGCAGTTTCTACAGAAAGAGTGTTTCAGAACGGCTCAATCAAAAGTAAGGTTCAACTCTGTTATTTGAATGCGCAGAACAGAAAGAAGTTTCATACAATGCTTCTGTGTAGTTTATATTTGAACATATTCTTTTTTCCACTATTACCCACTTAGCGCTACGAATGTCCAGTTGCATTTTCTACAGACAGAGTGTTTCAAAACTGCTCAATCAAAAGTATGGTTTAACTCTGTTAGCTGAATGCTCAGATCAGAAAGAAGTTTCACAGAATGCTTCTGTGTAGTTTATATTTGAATATATTACTTTTTCCACTACTACGCTCTTAGCGATCCAAATGTCCAGTTGCATTTTCTACAGAAAGAGTGTTCAGATCTGCTCAATCAAAAGTATGGTTTAACTCTGTTAGCTGAATGCACAGATCAGAAAGAAATTTCACCGAATGATTCTGTGTAGTTTATATTTGAAGACATTCCTTTTTCCACTATTACCCTCTTAGCGCTCCGAATCTCCACTTGCATTTTCTACAAAAAGAGTGTTTCATAACTGCTCAATCAAAAGTATGTTTTATCTCTGTTAACTGAATTTACAGATCAGAAATAAGTTTCACAGAATGCATCTGTGTAGTTTTTATTTGAAGATATTCTTTTTCCCAATGTAGGCCTCTTAGCGCTTAGCATGTCCAATTGCAGTTTCTACAGAAAGAGTGTTTCAGAACGGCTCAATCAAAAGTAAGGTTCAACTCTGTTAGTTGAATGCACAGAACAGAAAGAATTTTCACAGAATGCTACTGTGTAGTTTATATTTGAATATATTCCTTTTTCCACTATTACCCTCTTAGCGCTGCGAATGTCCACTTGCATTTTCTACAGAAAGAGTGTTAAGAACTGCGGAATCAAAAGTATGGTTTAACTCTGTTAGCTTAATGAACATATCAGAAGTAAGTTTCACACAATGCTTCTGTGTAGTTTTTATTTGAAGATATTATTTTTCCCAATAGAGGCCTCTTAGCGCTCAGAATGTCCAATTGCAGTTTCTACAGAAAGAGTGTTTCAGAAAGGCTCAATCAAAAGTAAGGTTCAACTCTGTTAGTTGAATGCACAGAACAGAAGGAAGTTTCATACAATGCTTCTGTGTAGTTTATATTTGAACATATTCTTTTTTCCAATATTACCCACTTAGCGCTACGAATGTCCACTTGCATTTTCTACAGAGAGAGTGTTTCAAAACTGCTCAATCAAAAGTATGGTTTAACTCTGTTAGCTGAATCCTCAGATCAGAAAGAAGTTTCACAGAATGCTTCTGTGTAGTTTATATTTGAATATATTCCTTTTTCCACTACTACTCTCTTAGCGCTCCAAATGTCCAGTTGCATTTTCTACAGAAAGAGTGTTCAGATCTGCTCAATCAAAAGTATGGTTTAACTCTGTTAGCTGAATGCACAGATCAGAAAAAGTTTCACAGAATGATTCTGTGTAGTTTATATTTGGAGACATTCCTTTTTCCACTATTACCCTCTTAGCGCTCCGAATCTCCACTTGCATTTTCTACAGAAAGAGTGTTTCAGAACGGCTCAATCAAAGCTAAGGTTCAACTCTTTTAGTTGAACAAACAGAACAGAAAAAAGTTTCACACAATTCTTCTGTGTAGTTTTTATTTGTAGACATTCTTTTTCCCAATATAGGCCTCTTAGCGCTCAGCATGTCCAATTGCAGTTTCTACAGAAAGAGTGTTTCAGAACGGCTCAATCAAAAGTAAGGTTCAACTCTGTTAGTTGAATGCACAGAACAGAAAGAAGTTTAATACAATGCTTCTGTGTAGTTTATATTTGAACATATTCTTTTTTCCACTATTACCCACTTAGCGCTACGAATGTCCAGTTGCATTTTCTACAGACAGAGTGTTTCAAAACTGCTCAATCAAAATTATGGTTTAACTCTGTTAGCTGAATGCTCAGATCAGAAAGAAGTTTCACAGAATGCTTCTGTGTAGTTTATATTTGAATATATTCCTTTTTCCACTACTACGCTCTTAGCGCTCCAAATGTCCAGTTGCATTTTCTACAGAAAGAGTGTTCAGATCTGCTCAATCAAAAGTATGGTTTAACTCTGTTAGCTGAATGCACAGATCAGAAAGAAGTTTCACCGAATGATTCTGTGTAGTTTATATTTGAAGACATTCCTTTTTCCACTATTACCCTCTTAGCGCTCCGAATCTCCACTTGCATTTTCTACAGAAAGAGTGTTTCAGAACGGCTCAATCAAAACTAAGGTTCAACTCTTTTAGTTGAACAAACAGAACAGAAAGAAGTTTCACACAATTCTTCTGTGTAGTTTTTATTTGTAGACATTCTTTTTCCCAATATAGGCCTCTTAGCGCTCAGAATGTCCAATTGCAGTTTCTACAGAAAGAGTGTTTCAGAACGGCTCAATCAAAAGTAAGGTTGAACTCTGTTAGTTGAATGCACAGAACAGAAAGAAGTTTCATACAATGCTTCTGTGTAGTTTATATTTGAAAATATTCTTTTTTCCACTATTACCCACTTTGCGCTACGAATGTCCAGTTGCGTTTTCTACAGACAGAGTGTTTCAAAACTGCTCAATCAAAAGTATGGTTTAACTCTGTTAGCTGAATGCTCAGATGAGAAAGAAGTTTCACAGAATGCTTCTGTGTAGTTTATATTTGAATATATTCCTTTTTCCACTACTACGCTCTTAGCGCTCAAAGTGTCCAGTTGCATTTTCTACAGAAAGAGTGTTCAGATCTGCTCAATCAAAAGTATGGTTTAACTCTGTTAGCTGAATGCTCAGATCAGAAAGAAGTTTCACAGAATGCTTCTGTGTAGTTTATATTTGAATATATTCCTTTTTCCACTACTACTCTCTTAGCGCTCCAAATGTCCAGTTGCATTTTCTACAGAAAGAGTGTTCAGATCTGCTCAATCAAAAGTATTTTTTAACTCTGTTAGCTGAATGCACAGATCAGAAAAAGTTTCACAGAATGATTCTGTGTAGTTTATATTTGGAGACATTCCTTTTTCCACTATTACCCTCTTAGCGCTCCGAATCTCCACTTGCATTTTCTACAGAAAGAGTGTTTCAGAACGGCTCAATCAAAGCTAAGGTTCAACACTTTTAGTTGAACAAACAGAACAGAAAAAAGTTTCACACAATTCTTCTGTGTAGTTTTTATTTGTAGACATTCTTTTTCCCAATATAGGCCTCTTAGTGCTCAGAATGTCCAATTGCAGTTTCTACAGAAAGAGTGTTTCAGAACGGCTCAATCAAAAGTAAGGTTCAACTCTGTTAGTTGAATGCGCAGAACAGAAAGAAGTTTCATACAATGCTTCTGTGTAGTTTATATTTGAACATATTCTTTTTTCCACTATTACCCACTTAGCGCTACGAATGTCCAGTTGCATTTTCTACAGACAGAGTGTTTCAAAACTGCTCAATCAAAAGTATGGTTTAACTCTGTTAGCTGAATGCTCAGATCAGAAAGAAGTTTCACAGAATGCTTCTGTGTAGTTTATATTTGAATATATTACTTTTTCCACTACTACGCTCTTAGCGATCCAAATGTCCAGTTGCATTTTCTACAGAAAGAGTGTTCAGATCTGCTCAATCAAAAGTATGGTTTAACTCTGTTAGCTGAATGCACAGATCAGAAAGAAATTTCACCGAATGATTCTGTGTAGTTTATATTTGAAGACATTCCTTTTTCCACTATTACCCTCTTAGCGCTCCGAATCTCCACTTGCATTTTCTACAAAAAGAGTGTTTCATAACTGCTCAATCAAAAGTATGTTTTATCTCTGTTAACTGAATTTACAGATCAGAAATAAGTTTCACAGAATGCATCTGTGTAGTTTTTATTTGAAGATATTCTTTTTCCCAATGTAGGCCTCTTAGCGCTTAGCATGTCCAATTGCAGTTTCTACAGAAAGAGTGTTTCAGAACGGCTCAATCAAAAGTAAGGTTCAACTCTGTTAGTTGAATGCACAGAACAGAAAGAATTTTCACAGAATGCTACTGTGTAGTTTATATTTGAATATATTCCTTTTTCCACTATTACCCTCTTAGCGCTGCGAATGTCCACTTGCATTTTCTACAGAAAGAGTGTTAAGAACTGCGCAATCAAAAGTATGGTTTAACTCTGTTAGCTTAATGAACATATCAGAAGTAAGTTTCACACAATGCTTCTGTGTAGTTTTTATTTGAAGATATTATTTTTCCCAATAGAGGCCTCTTAGCGCTCAGAATGTCCAATTGCAGTTTCTACAGAAAGAGTGTTTCAGAAAGGCTCAATCAAAAGTAAGGTTCAACTCTGTTAGTTGAATGCACAGAACAGAAAGAAGTTTCATACAATGCTTCTGTGTAGTTTATATCTGAACATACTCTTTTTTCCACTATTACCCACTTAGCGCTACGAATGTGCAGTTGCATTTTCTACAGACAGAGTGTTTCAAAACTGCTCAATCAAAGGTATGTTTTAACTCTGTTAGCTGAATGCTCAGATCAGAAAGAAGTTTCACAGAATGCTTCTGTGTAGTTTATATTTGAATATATTCCTTTTTCCACTACTACTCTCTTAGCGCTCCAAATGTCCGGTTGCATTTTCTACAGAAAGAGTGTTCAGATCTGCTCAATCAAAAGTATGGTTTAACTCTGTTAGCTGAATGCACAGATCAGAAAGAAGTTTCACAGAATGATTCTGTGTAGTTTATATTTGGAGACATTCCTTTTTCCACTATTACCCTCTTAGCACTCCGAATCTCCACTTGAATTTTCTACAGAAAGAGTGTTTAAGAACGGCTCAATCAAAACTAAGGTTCAACTCTTTTAGTTGAACAAACAGAACAGAAAGAAGTTTCACACAATTCTTCTGTGTAGTTTTTATTTGTAGACATTCTTTTTCCCAATATAGGCCTCTTAGCGCTCAGAATGTCCAATTGCAGTTTCTACAGAAAGAGTGTTTCAGAACGGCTCAATCAAAAGTAAGGTTCAACTCTGTTAGTTGAATGCACAGAACAGAAAGAAGTTTCATACAATGCTTCTGTGTAGTTTATATTTGAACATATTCTTTTTTCCACTATTACCCACTTAGCGCTACGAATGTCCAGTTGCATTTTCTACAGACAGAGTGTTTCAAAACTGCTCAATCAAAAGTATGGTTTAACTCTGTTAGCTGAATGCTCAGATCAGAAAGAAGTTTCACAGAATGCTTCTGTGTAGTTTATATTTGAATATATTCCTTTTTCCACTACTACGCTCTTAGCGCTCCAAATGTCCAGTTGTATTTTCTACAGAAAGAGTGTTCAGATCTGTTCAATCAAAAGTATGGTTTAACTCTGTTTGCTGAATGCACAGATCAGAAAGAAGTTTCACCGAATGATTCTGTGTAGTTTATATTTGAAGACATTCCTTTTTCCACTATTACCCTCTTAGCGCTCCGAATCTCCACTTGCATTTTCTACAAAAAGAGTGTTTCATAACTGCTCAATCAAAAATATGTTTTATCTCTGTTAACTGAATTTACAGATCAGAAATAAGTTTCACAGAATGCATCTGTGTAGTTTTTATTTGAAGATATTCTTTTTCCCAATGTAGGCCTCTTAGCGCTTAGCATGTCCAATTGCAGTTTCTACAGAAAGAGTGTTTCAGAACGGCTCAATCAAAAGTAAGGTTCAACTCTGTTAGTTGAATGCACAGAACAGAAAGAATTTTCACAGAATGCTACTGTGTAGTTTATATTTGAACATATTCCTTTTTCCACTATTACCCTCTTAGCGCTCCAAATGTCCACTTGCATTTTCTACAGAATGGGTGTTCAGAACTGCGCAATCAAAAGTATGGTTTAACTCTGTTAGCTTAATGAACATATCAGAAATAAGTTTCACACAATGCTTCTGTGTAGTTTTTATTTGAAGATATTATATTTCCCAATAGAGGCCTCTTAGCGCTCAGAATGTCCAATTGCAGTTTCTACAGAAAGAGTGTTTCAGAAAGGCTCAAACAAAAGTAAGGTTCAACTCTGTTAGTTGAATGCACAGAACAGAAAGAAATTTCATACAATGCTTCTGTGTAGTTTATATTTGAACATACTCTTTTTTCCACTATTATCCACTTAGTGCTACGAATGTCCAGTTGCATTTTCTACAGACAGAGTGTTTCAAAACTGCTCAATCAAAAGTATGGTTTAACTCTGTTAGCTGAATGCTCAGATCAGAAAGAAGTTTCACAGAATGCTTCTGTGTAGTTTATATTTGAATATATTCCTTTTTCCACTACTACTCTCTTAGCGCTCCAAATGTCCGGTTGCATTTTCTACAGAAAGAGTGTTCAGATCTGCTCAATCAAAAGTATGGTTTAACTCTGTTAGCTGAATGCACAGATCAGAAAGATGTTTCACAGAATGATTCTGTGTAGTTTATATTTGGAGACATTCCTTTTTCCACTATTACCCTCTTAGCACTCCGAATCTCCACTTGAATTTTCTACAGAAAGAGTGTTTAAGAACGGCTCAATCAAAACTAAGGTTCAACTCTTTTAGTTGAACAAACAGAACAGAAAGAAGTTTCACACAATTCTTCTGTGTAGTTTTTATTTGTAGACATTCTTTTTCCCAATATAGGCCTCTTAGCGCTCAGAGTGTCCAATTGCAGTTTCTACAGAAAGAGTGTTTCAGAACGGCTCAATCAAAAGTAAGGTTCAACTCTGTTAGTTGAATGCACAGAACAGAAAGAAGTTTCATACAATGCTTCTGTGTAGTTTATATTTGAACATATTCTTTTTTCCACTATTACCCACTTAGCGCTACGAATGTCCAGTTGCATTTTCTACAGACAGAGTGTTTCAAAACTGCTCAATCAAAAGTATGGTTTAACTCTGTTAGCTGAATGCTCAGATCAGAAAGAAGTTTCACAGAATGCTTCTGTGTAGTTTATATTTGAATATATTCCTTTTTCCACTACTACGCTCTTAGTGCTCCAAATGTCCAGTTGTATTTTCTACAGAAAGAGTGTTCAGATCTGTTCAATCAAAAGTATGGTTTAACTCTGTTTGCTGAATGCACAGATCAGAAAGAAGTTTCACCGAATGATTCTGTGTAGTTTATATTTGAAGACATTCCTTTTTCCACTATTACCCTCTTAGCGCTCCGAATCTCCACTTGCATTTTCTACAAACGAGTGTTTCATAACTGCTCAATCAAAAATATGTTTTATCTCTGTTAACTGAATTTACAGATCAGAAATAAGTTTCACAGAATGCATCTGTGTAGTTTTTATTTGAAGATATTCTTTTTCCCAATGAAGGCCTCTTAGCGCTTAGCATGTCCAATTGCAGTTTCTACAGAAAGAGTGTTTCAGAACGGCTCAATCAAAAGTAAGGTTCAACTCTGTTAGTTGAATGCACAGAACAGAAAGAAGTTTCATACAATGCTTCTGTGTAGTTTATATTTGAACATATTCTTTTTTCCACTATTACCCACTTAGCGCTACGAATGTCCAGTTTCATTTTCTACACACAGAGTGTTTCAAAACTGCTCAATCAAATGTATGGTTTAACTCTGTTAGCTGAATGCTCAGATCAGAAAGAAGTTTCACAGAATGCTTCTGTGTAGTTTATATATGAATATATTCCTTTTTCCACTACTACGCTCTTAGCGCTCCAAATGTCCAGTTGCATTTTCTACAGAAAGAGTGTTCAGATCTGCTCAATCGAAAGTATGGTTTAACTCTGTTAGCTGGATGCACAGATCAGAAAGAAGTTTCACCGAATGATTCTGTGTAGTTTATATTTGAAGACATTCCTTTTTCCACTATTACCATCTTAGCACTCCGAACCTCCACTTGCATTTTCTACAAAAAGAGTGTTTCATAACTGCTCAATCAAAAATATGTTTTATCTCTGTTAACTGAATTTACAGATCAGAAATAAGTTTCACAGAATGCATCTGTGTAGTTTTTATTTGAAGATATTCTTTTTCCCAATGTAGGCCTCTTAGCGCTTAGCATGTCCAATTGCAGTTTCTACAGAAAGAGTGTTTCAGAACGGCTCAATCAAAAGTAAGGTTCAACTCTGTTAGTTGAATGCACAGAACAGAAAGAATTTTCACAGAATGCTACTGTGTAGTTTATATTTGAATATATTCCTTTTTCCACTATTACCCTCTTAGCGCTCCGAATGTCCACTTGCATTTTCTACAGAAAGAGTGTTCAGAACTGCGCAATCAAAAGTATGGTTTTACTCTGTTAGCTTAATGAACATATCAGAAATAAGTTTCACACAATGCTTCTGTGTAGTTTTTATTTGAAGATATTATTTTTCCCAATAGAGGCCTCTTAGCGCTCAGAATGTCCAATTGCAGTTTCTACAGAAAGAGTGTTTCAGAAAGGCTCAATCAAAAGTAAGGTTCAACTCTGTTAGTTGAATGCACAGAACAGAAAGAAGTTTCATACAATGCTTCTGTGTAGTTTATATCTGAACATACTCTTTTTTCCACTATTACCCACTTAGCGCTACGAATGTCCAGTTGCATTTTCTACAGACAGAGTGTTTCAAAACTGCTCAATCAAAAGTATGGTTTAACTCTGTTAGCTTAATGCTCAGATCAGAAAGAAGTTTCACAGAATGCTTCTGTGTAGTTTATATTTGAATATATTCCTTTTTCCACTACTACTCTCTTAGCGCTCCAAATGTCCAGTTGCATTTTCTACAGAAAGAGTGTTCAGATCTGCTCAATCAAAAGTATGGTTTAACGCTGTTAGCTGAATGCACAGATCAGAAAGAAGTTTCACAGAATGATTCTGTGTAGTTTATATTTGGAGACATTCCTTTTTCCACTATTACCCTCTTAGCGCTCCGAATCTCCACTTGCATTTTCTACAGAAAGAGTGTTTCAGAACGGCTCAATCAAAACTAAGGTTCAACTCTTTTACTTGAACAAACAGAACAGAAAGAAGTTTCACACAATTCTTCTGTGTAGTTTTTATTTGTAGACATTCTTTTTCCCAATATAGGCCTCTTAGCGCTCAGAATGTCCAATTGCTGTTTCTACAGAAAGAGTGTTTCAGAACGGCTCAATCAAAAGTAAGGGTCAACTCTGTTAGTTGAATGCACAGAACAGAAAGAAGTTTCATACAATGCTTCTGTGTAGTTTATATTTGAACATATTCTTTTTTCCACTATTACCCACTTAGCGCTACGAATGTCCAGTTGCATTTTCTACAGACAGAGTGTTTCAAAACTGCTCAATCAAAAGTATGGTTTAACTCTGTTAGCTGAATGCTCAGATCAGAAAGAAGTTTCACAGAATGCTTCTGTGTAGTTTATATTTGAATATATTCCTTTTTCCACTACTACGCTCTTAGCGCTCCAAATGTCCAGTTTCATTTTCTTCAGAAAGAGTGTTCAGATCTGCTCAATCAAAAGTATGGTTTAACTCTGTTAGCTGAATGCACAGATCAGAAAGATGTTTCACCGAATGATTCTGTGTAGTTTATATTTGAAGACATTCCTTTTTCCACTATTACCCTCTTAGCGCTCCGAATCTCCACTTGCATTTTCTACAAAAAGAGTGTTTCATAACTGCTCAATCAAAAATATGTTTTATCTCTGTTAACTGAATTTACAGATCAGAAATAAGTTTCACAGAGTGCATCTGTGTAGTTTTTATTTGAAGATATTCTTTTTCCCAATGTAGGCCTCTTAGCGCTTAGCATGTCCAATTGCAGTTTCTACAGAAAGAGTGTTTCAGATCGGCTCAATCAAAAGTAAGGTTCAATTCTGTTAGTTGAATGCACAGAACAGAAAGAATTTTCACAGAATGCTACTGTGTAGTTTATATTTGAATATATTCCTTTTTCCACTATTACCCTCTTAGCGCTCCGAATGTCCACTTGCATTTTCTACAGAAAGAGTGTTCAGAAATGTGCAATCAAAAGTATGTTTTAACTCTGTTAGCTTAATGAATATATCAGAAGTAAGTTTCACACAATGCTTCTGTGTAGTTTTTATTTGAAGATATTATTTTTCCCAATAGAGGCCTCTTAGCGCTCAGAATGTCCAATTGCAGTTTCTACAGAAAGAGTGTTTCAGAAAGGCTCAATCATATGTAAGGTTCAACTCTGTTAGTTGAATGCACAGAACAGAAAGAAGTTTCATACAATGCTTCTGTGTAGTTTATATTTGAACATATTCTTTTTTCCACTATTACCCACTTAGCGCTACGAATGTCCAGTTGCATTTTCTACAGAGAGAGTGTTTCAAAACTGCTCAATCAAGATTATGGTTTAACTATGTTAGCTGAATGCTCAGATCAGAAAGAAATTTCACAGAATGCTTCTGTGTAGTTTATATTTGAATATATTCCTTTTTCCACTAATACTCTCTTAGCGCTCCAAATGTCCAGTTGCATTATCTACAGAAAGAGTGTTCAGATCTGCTCAATCAAAAGTATGGTTTAACTCTGTTAGCTGAATGCACAGATCAGAAAGAAGTTTCACAGAATGATTCTGTATAGTTTATATTTGGAGACATTACTTTTTCCACTATTACCCTCTTAGCGCTCCAAATCTCCACTTGCATTTTCTACAGAAAGAGTGTTTCAGAAAGGCTCAATCAAAACTAAGGTTCAACTCTTTTAGTTGAACAAACAGAACAGAAAGAAGTTTCACACAATTCTTCTGTGTAGTTTTTATTTGTAGACATTCTTTTTCCCAATATAGGCCTCTTAGTGCTCAGAATGTCCAATTGCAGTTTCTACAGAAAGAGTGTTTCAGAACGGCTCAATCAAAAGTAAGGTTCAACTCTGTTAGTTGAATGCACAGAACAGAAAGAATTTTCACAGAATGCTACTGTGTAGTTTATATTTGAATATATTCCTTTTTCCACTATTACCCTCTTAGCGCTCAGAATGTCCACTTGCATTTTCTACAGAAAGAGTGTTCAGAACTGCGCAATCAAAGTATGGTTTACCTCTGTTAGCTTAATGAACATATCAGAAATATGTTTCACACAATGCTTCTGTGTAGTTTTTATTTGAAGATATTATTTTTCCCAATATAGGCCTCTTAGCGCTCAGAATGTCCAATTGCAGTTTCTACAGAAAGAGTGTTTCAGAAAGGCTCAATCAAAAGTCAGGTTCAACTCTGTTAGTTGAATGCACAGAACAGAAAGAAGTTTCATACAATGCTTCTGTGTAGTTCATATTTGAACATATTCTTTTTTCCACTATTACCCACTTAGCGCTACGAATGTCCAGTTGCATTTTCTACAGACAGAGTGTTTCAAAACTGCTCAATCAAAAGTATGGTTTAACTCTGTTAGCTGAATGCTCAGATCAGAAAGAAGTTTCACAGAATGCTCCTGTGTAGTTTATATTTGAATATATTCCTTTTTCCACTACTACGCTCTTAGCGCTCCAAATGTCCAGTTGCATTTTCTACAGAAAGAGTGTTCAGATCTGCTCAATCAAAAGTGTGGTTTAACTCTGTTAGCTGAATGCACAGATCAGAAAGAAGTTTCACCGAATGATTCTGTGTAGTTTATATTTGAAGACATTCCTTTTTCCACTATTACCATCTTAGCGCTCTGAATCTCCACTTGCATTTTCTACAAAAAGAGTGTTTCATAACTGCTCAATCAAAAATATGTTTTATCTCTGTTAACTGAATTTACAGATCAGAAATAAGTTTCACAGAATGCATCTGTGTAGTTTTTATTTGAAGATATTCTTTTTCCCAATGTAGGCCTCTTAGCGCTTAGCATGTCCAATTGCAGTTTCTACAGAAAGAGTGTTTCAGAACGGCTCAATCAAAAGTAAGGTTCAACTCTGTTAGTTGAATGCACAGAACAGAAAGAATTTTCACAGAATGCTACTGTGTAGTTTATATTTGAATATATTCCTTTTTCCACTATTACCCTCTTAGCGCTCCGAATGTCCACTTGCATTTTCTACAGAAAGAGTGTTCAGAACTGCGCAATCAAAAGTATGGTTTAACTCTGTTAGCTTAATGAATATATCAGAAGTAAGTTTCACACAATGCTTCTGTGTAGTTTTTATTTGAAGATATTATTTTTCCCAATAGAGGCCTCTTAGCGCTCAGAATGTCCAATTGCAGTTTCTACAGAAAGAGTGTTTCAGAAAGGCTCAATCAAAAGTAAGGTTCAACTCTGTTAGTTGAATGCACAGAACAGAAAGAAGTTTCATACAATGTTTCTGTGTAGTTTATATTTGAACATATTCTTTTTTCCACTATTACCCACTTAGCGCTACGAATGTCCAGTTGCATTTTCTACAGACAGAGTGTTTCAAAACTGCTCAATCAAAAGTATGGTTTAACTCTGTTAGCTGAATGCTCAGATCAGAAAGAAGTTTCACAGAATGCTTCTGTGTAGTTTATATTTGAATATATTCCTTTTTCCACTACTACTCTCTTAGCGCTCCAAATGTCCAGTTGCATTTTCTACAAAAAGAGTGTTCAGATCTGCTCAATCAAAAGTATGGTTTAACTCTGTTAGCTGAATGCACAGATCAGAAAGAAGTTTCACCGAATGATTCTGTGTAGTTTATATTTGAAGACATTCCTTTTTCCACTATTACCCTCTTAGCGCTCCGAATCTCCACTTGCATTTTCTACAGAAAGAGTGTTTCAGAACGGCTCAATCAAAACTAAGGTTCAACTCTTATAGTTGAACAAACAGAACAGAAAGAAGTTTCACACAATTCTTCTGTGTAGTTTTTATTTGTAGACATTCTTTTTCCCAATATAGGCCTCTTAGCGCTCAGAATGTCCAATTGCAGTTTCTACAGAAAGAGTGTTTCAGAACGGCTCAATCAAAAGTAAGGTTCAACTCTGTTAGTTGAATGCACAGAACAGAAAGAAGTTTCATGCAATGCTTCTGTGTAGTTTATATTTGAAAATATTATTTTTTCCACTATTACCCACTTTGCGCTACGAATGTCCAGTTGCATTTTCTACAGACAGAGTGTTTCAAAACTGCTCAATCAAAAGTATGGTTTAACTCTGTTAGCTGAATGCTCAGATCAGAAAGAAGTTTCACAGAATGCTTCTGTGTAGTTTATATTTGAATATATTCCTTTTTCCACTACTACGCTCTTAGCGCTCAAAATGTCCAGTTGCATTTTCTACAGAAAGAGTGTTCAGATCTGCTCAATCAAAAGTATGGTTTAACTCTGTTAGCTGAATGCACAGATCAGAAAGAAGTTTCACCGAATGATTCTGTGTAGTTTATATTTGAAGACATTCCTTTTTCCACTATTACCCTCTTAGCGCTCCGAATCTCCACTTGCGTTTTCTACAAAAAGAGTGTTTCATAACTGCTCAATCAAAAATATGTTTTATCTCTGTTAACTGAATTTACAGATCAGAAATAAGTTTCACAGAATGCATCTGTGTAGTTTTTATTTGAAGATATTCTTTTTCCCAATGTAGGCCTCTTAGCGCTTAGCATGTCCAATTGCAGTTTCTACAGAAAGAGTGTTTCAGAACGGCTCAATCAAAAGTAAGGTTCAACTCTGTTAGTTGAATGCACAGAACAGAAAGAATTTTCACAGAATGCTACTGTGTAGTTTATATTTGAATATATTCCTTTTTCCATTATTACCCTCTTAGCGCTCCGAATGTGCACTTGCATTTTCTACAGAAAGAGTGTTCAGAACTGCGCAATCAAAAGTATGGTTTAACTCTGTTAGCTTAATGAACATATCAGAAATAAGTTTCACACAATGCTTCTGTGTAGTTTTTATTTGAAGATATTATTTTTCCCATTACAGGCCTCTTAGCGCTCAGAATGTCCAATTGCAGTTTCTACAGAAAGAGTGTTTCAGAAAGGCTCAATCAAAAGTAAGGTTCAACTCTGTTAGTTGAATGCACAGAACAGAAGGAAGTTTCATACAATGCTTCTGTGTAGTTTATATTTGAACATATTCTTTTTTCCACTATTACCCACTTAGCGCTACGAATGTCCACTTGCATTTTCTACAGAGAGAGGGTTTCAAAACTGCTCAATCAAAAGTATGGTTTAACTCTGTTAGCTGAATGCTCAGATCAGAAAGAAGTTTCACAGAATGCTTCTGTGTAGTTTATATTTGAATATATTCCTTTTTCCACTATTACCCTCTTAGCGCTCCAAATGTCCACTTGCATTTTCTACAGAAAGGGTGTTCAGAACTGCGCAATCAAAAGTATGGTTTAACTCTGTTAGCTTAATGAACATATCAGAAATAAGTTTCACACAATGCTTCTGTGTAGTTTTTATTTGAAGATATTATATTTCCCAATAGAGGCCTCTTAGCGCTCAGAATGTCCAATTGCAGTTTCTACAGAAAGAGTGTTTCAGAAAGGCTCAAACAAAAGTAAGGTTCAACTCTGTTAGTTGAATGCACAGAACAGAAAGAAATTTCATACAATGCTTCTGTGTAGTTTATATTTGAACATACTCTTTTTTCCACTATTATCCACTTAGCGCTACGAATGTCCAGTTGCATTTTCTACAGACAGAGTGTTTCAAAACTGCTCAATCAAAAGTATGGTTTAACACTGTTAGCTGAATGCTCAGATCAGAAAGAAGTTTCACAGAATGCTTCTGTGTAGTTTATATTTGAATATATTCCTTTTTCCACTACTACTCTCTTAGCGCTCCAAATGTCCGGTTGCATTTTCTACAGAAAGAGTGTTCAGATCTGCTCAATCAAAAGTATGGTTTAACTCTGTTAGCTGAATGCACAGATCAGAAAGAAGTTTCACAGAATGATTCTGTGTAGTTTATATTTGGAGACATTCCTTTTTCCACTATTACCCTCTTAGCACTCCGAATCTCCACTTGAATTTTCTACAGAAAGAGTGTTTAAGAACGGCTCAATCAAAACTAAGGTTCAACTCTTTTAGTTGAACAAACAGAACAGAAAGAAGTTTCACACAATTCTTCTGTGTAGTTTTTATTTGTAGACATTCTTTTTCCCAATATAGGCCTCTTAGCGCTCAGAATGTCCAATTGCAGTTTCTACAGAAAGAGTGTTTCAGAACGGCTCAATCAAAAGTAAGGTTCAACTCTGTTAGTTGAATGCACAGAACAGAAAGAAGTTTCATACAATGCTTCTGTGTAGTTTATATTTGAACATATTCTTTTTTCCACTATTACCCACTTAGCGCTACGAATGTCCAGTTGCATTTTCTACAGACAGAGTGTTTCAAAACTGCTCAATCAAAAGTATGGTTTAACTCTGTTAGCTGAATGCTCAGATCAGAAAGAAGTTTCACAGAATGCTTCTGTGTAGTTTATATTTGAATATATTCCTTTTTCCACTACTACGCTCTTAGTGCTCCAAATGTCCAGTTGTATTTTCTACAGAAAGAGTGTTCAGATCTGTTCAATCAAAAGTATGGTTTAACTCTGTTTGCTGAATGCACAGATCAGAAAGAAGTTTCACCGAATGATTCTGTGTAGTTTATATTTGAAGACATTCCTTTTTCCACTATTACCCTCTTAGCGCTCCGAATCTCCACTTGCATTTTCTACAAACGAGTGTTTCATAACTGCTCAATCAAAAATATGTTTTATCTCTGTTAACTGAATTTACAGATCAGAAATAAGTTTCACAGAATGCATCTGTGTAGTTTTTATTTGAAGATATTCTTTTTCCCAATGAAGGCCTCTTAGCGCTTAGCATGTCCAATTGCAGTTTCTACAGAAAGAGTGTTTCAGAACGGCTCAATCAAAAGTAAGGTTCAACTCTGTTAGTTGAATGCACAGAACAGAAAGAAGTTTCATACAATGCTTCTGTGTAGTTTATATTTGAACATATTCTTTTTTCCACTATTACCCACTTAGCGCTACGAATGTCCAGTTTCATTTTCTACACACAGAGTGTTTCAAATCTGCTCAATCAAATGTATGCTTTAACTCTGTTAGCTGAATGCTCAGATCAGAAATAAGTTTCACAGAATGCATCTGTGTAGTTTTTATTTGAAGATATTCTTTTTCCCAATGTAGGCCTCTTAGCGCTTAGCATGTCCAATTGCAGTTTCTACAGAAAGAGTGTTTCAGAACGGCTCAATCAAAAGTAAGGTTCAACTCTGTTAGTTGAATGCACAGAACAGAAAGAATTTTCACAGAATGCTACTGTGTAGTTTATATTTGAATATATTCCTTTTTCCACTATTACCCTCTTAGCGCTCCGAATGTCCACTTGCATTTTCTACAGAAAGAGTGTTCAGAACTGCGCAATCAAAAGTATGGTTTTACTCTGTTAGCTTAATGAACATATCAGAAATAAGTTTCACACAATGCTTCTGTGTAGTTTTTATTTGAAGATATTATTTTTCCCAATAGAGGCCTCTTAGCGCTCAGAATGTCCAATTGCAGTTTCTACAGAAAGAGTGTTTCAGAAAGGCTCAATCAAAAGTAAGGTTCAACTCTGTTAGTTGAATGCACAGAACAGAAAGAAGTTTCATACAATGCTTCTGTGTAGTTTATATCTGAACATACACTTTTTTCCACTATTACCCACTTAGCGCTACGAATGTCCAGTTGCATTTTCTACAGACAGAGTGTTTCAAAACTGCTCAATCAAAAGTATGGTTTAACTTGTTAGCTGAATGCTCAGATCAGAAAGAAGTTTCACAGAATGCTTCTGTGTAGTTTATATTTGAATATATTCCTTTTTCCACTACTACTCTCTTAGCGCTCCAAATGTCCAGTTGCATTTTCTACAGAAAGAGTGTTCAGATCTGCTCAATCAAAAGTATGGTTTAACGCTGTTAGCTGAATGCACAGATCAGAAAGAAGTTTCACAGAATGATTCTGTGTAGTTTATATTTGGAGACATTCCTTTTTCCACTATTACCCTCTTAGCGCTCCGAATCTCCACTTGCATTTTCTACAGAAAGAGTGTTTCAGAACGGCTCAATCAAAACTAAGGTTCAACTCTTTTACTTGAACAAACAGAAAAGAAAGAAGTTTCACACAATTCTTCTGTGTAGTTTTTATTTGTAGACATTCTTTTTCCCAATATAGGCCTCTTAGCGCTCAGAATGTCCAATTGCAGTTTCTACAGAAAGAGTGTTTCAGAACGGCTCAATCAAAAGTAAGGTTCAACTCTGTTAGTTGAATGCACAGAACAGAAGGAAGTTTCATACAATGCTTCTGTGTAGTTTATATTTGAACATATTCTTTTTTCCAATATTACCCACTTAGCGCTACGAATGTCCACTTGCATTTTCTACACAGAGAGTGTTTCAAAGCTGCTCAATCAAAAGTATGGTTTAACTCTGTTAGCTGAATGCTCAGATCAGAAAGAAGTTTCACAGAATGCTTCTGTGTAGTTTATATTTGAATATATTCCTTTTTCCACTACTACTCTCTTAGCGCTCCAAATGTCCAGTTGCATTTTCTACAGAAAGAGTGTTCAGATCTGCTCAATCAAAAGTATGGTTTAACTCTGTTAGCTGAATGCACAGATCAGAAAGAAGTTTCACAGAATGATTCTGTGTAGTTTATATTTGGAGACATTCCTTTTTCCACTATTACCCTCTTAGCGCTCCGAATCTCCACTTGCATTTTCTACAGAAAGAGTGTTTCAGAACGGCTCAATCAAAGCTAAGGTTCAACTCTTTTAGTTGAACAAACAGAACAGAAAAAAGTTTCACACAATTCTTCTGTGTAGTTTTTATTTGTAGACATCCTTTTTCCCAATATAGGCCTCTTAGTCCTCAGAATGTCCAATTGCAGTTTCTACAGAAAGAGTGTTTCAGAACGGCTCAATCAAAAGTAAGGTTCAACTCTGTTAGTTGAATGCGCAGAACAGAAAGAAGTTTCATACAATGCTTCTGTGTAGTTTATATTTGAACATATACTTTTTTCCACTATTACCCACTTAGCGCTACGAATGTCCAGTTGCATTTTCTACAGACAGAGTGTTTCAAAACTGCTCAATCAAAAGTATGGTTTAACTCTGTTAGCTGAATGCTCAGATCAGAAAGAAGTTTCACAGAATGCTTCTGTGTAGTTTATATTTGAATATATTACTTTTTCCACTTCTACGCTCTTAGCGATCCAAATGTCCAGTTGCATTTTCTACAGAAAGAGTGTTCAGATCTGCTCAATCAAAAGTATGGTTTAACTCTGTTAGCTGAATGCACAGATCAGAAAGAAATTTCACCGAATGATTCTGTGTAGTTTATATTTGAAGACATTCCTTTTTCCACTATTACCCTCTTAGCGCTCCGAATCTCCACTTGCATTTTCTACAAAAAGAGTGTTTCATAACTGCTCAATCAAAAGTATATTTTATCTCTGTTAACTGAATTTACAGATCAGAAATAAGTTTCACAGAATGCATCTGTGTAGTTTTTATTTGAAGATATTCTTTTTCCCAATGTAGGCCTCTTAGCGCTTAGCATGTCCAATTGCAGTTTCTACAGAAAGAGTGTTTCAGAACGGCTCAATCAAAAGTAAGGTTCAACTCTGTTAGTTGAATGCACAGAACAGAAAGAATTTTCACAGAATGCTACTGTGTAGTTTATATTTGAATATATTCCTTTTTCCACTATTACCCTCTTAGCGCTGCGAATGTCCACTTGCATTTTCTACAGAAAGAGTGTTCAGAACTGCGCAATCAAAAGTATGGTTTAACTCTGTTAGCTTAATGAACATATCAGAAGTAAGTTTCACACAATGCTTCTGTGTAGTTTTTATTTGAAGATATTATTTTTCCCAATAGAGGCCTCTTAGCGCTCAGAATGTCCAATTGCAGTTTCTACAGAAAGAGTGTTTCAGAAAGGCTCAATCAAAAGTAAGGTTCAACTCTGTTAGTTGAATGCACAGAACAGAAAGAAGTTTCATACAATGCTTCTGTGTAGTTTATATCTGAACATACTCTTTTTTCCACTATTACCCACTTAGCGCTACGAATGTGCAGTTGCATTTTCTACAGACAGAGTGTTTCAAAACTGCTCAATCAAAGGTATGTTTTATCTCTGTTAGCTGAATGCTCAGATCAGAAAGAAGTTTCACAGAATGCTTCTGTGTAGTTTATATTTGAATATATTCCTTTTTCCACTACTACGCTCTTAGCGCTCCAAATGTCCGGTTGCATTTTCTACAGAAAGAGTGTTCAGATCTGCTCAATCAAAAGTATGGTTTAACTCTGTTAGCTGAATGCACAGATCAGAAAGAAGTTTCACAGAATGATTCTGTGTAGTTTATATTTGGAGACATTCCTTTTTCCACTATTACCCTCTTAGCACTCCGAATCTCCACTTGAATTTTCTACAGAAAGAGTGTTTAAGAACGGCTCAATCAAAACTAAGGTTCAACTCTTTTAGTTGAACAAACAGAACAGAAAGAAGTTTCACACAATTCTTCTGTGTAGTTTTTATTTGTAGACATTCTTTTTCCCAATATAGGCCTCTTAGCGCTCAGAATGTCCAATTGCAGTTTCTACAGAAAGAGTGTTTCAGAACGGCTCAATCAAAAGTAAGGTTCAACTCTGTTAGTTGAATGCACAGAACAGAAAGAAGTTTCATACAATGCTTCTGCGTAGTTTATATTTGAACATATTCTTTTTTCCACTATTACCCACTTAGCGCTACGAATGTCCACTTGCATTTTCTACAGAGAGAGTGTTTCAAAACTGCTCAATCAAAAGTATGGTTTAACTCCGTTAGCTGAATGCTCAGATCAGAAAGAAGTTTCACAGAATGCTTCTGTGTAGTTTATATTTGAATATATTCCTTTTTCCACTACTACTCTCTTAGCGCTCCAAATGTCCAGTTGCATTTTCTACAGAAAGAGTGTTCAGATCTGCTCAATCAAAAGTATGGTTTAACTCTGTTAGCTGAATGCACAGATCACAAAGAAGTTTCACAGAATGATTCTGTGTAGTTTATATTTGGAGACATTCCTTTTTCCACTATTACCCTCTTAGCGCTCCGAATCTCCACTTGCATTTTCTACAGAAAGAGTGTTTCAGAACGGCTCAATCAAAACTAAGGTTCAACTCTTTTAGTTGAACAAACAGAAAAGAAAGAAGTTTCACACAATTCTTCTGTGTAGTTTTTATTTGTAGACATTCTTTTTCCCAATATAGGCCTCTTAGCGCTCAGAATGTCCAATTGCAGTTTCTACAGAAAGAGTGTTTCAGAACGGCTCAATCAAAAGTAAGGTTCAACTCTGTTAGTTGAATGCACAGAACAGAAGGAAGTTTCATACAATGCTTCTGTGTAGTTTATATTTGAACATATTCTTTTTTCCAATATTACCCACTTAGCGCTACGAATGTCCACTTGCATTTTCTACAGAGAGAGTGTTTCAAAACTGCTCAATCAAAAGTATGGTTTAACTCTGTTAGCTGAATGCTCAGATCAGAAAGAAGTTTCACAGAATGCTTCTGTGTAGTTTATATTTGAATATATTCCTTTTTCCACTACTACTCTCTTAGCGCTCCAAATGTCCAGTTGCATTTTCTACAGAAAGAGTGTTCAGATCTGCTCAATCAAAAGTATGGTTTAACTCTGTTAGCTGAATGCACAGATCAGAAAAAGTTTCACAGAATGATTCTGTGTAGTTTATATTTGGAGACATTCCTTTTTCCACTATTACCCTCTTAGCGCTCCGAATCTCCACTTGCATTTTCTACAGAAAGAGTGTTTCAGAACGGCTCAATCAAAGCTAAGGTTCAACTCTTTTAGTTGAACAAACAGAACAGAAAAAAGTTTCACACAATTCTTCTGTGTAGTTTTTATTTGTAGACATTCTTTTTCCCAATATAGGCCTCTTAGTCCTCAGAATGTCCAATTGCAGTTTCTACAGAAAGAGTGTTTCAGAACGGCTCAATCAAAAGTAAGGTTCAACTCTGTTAGTTGAATGCGCAGAACAGAAAGAAGTTTCATACAATGCTTCTGTGTAGTTTATATTTGAACATATACTTTTTTCCACTATTACCCACTTAGCGCTACGAATGTCCAGTTGCATTTTCTACAGACAGAGTGTTTCAAAACTGCTCAATCAAAAGTATGGTTTAACTCTGTTAGCTGAATGCTCAGATCAGAAAGAAGTTTCACAGAATGCTTCTGTGTAGTTTATATTTGAATATATTACTTTTTCCACTTCTACGCTCTTAGCGATCTAAATGTCCAGTTGCATTTTCTACAGAAAGAGTGTTCAGATCTGCTCAATCAAAAGTATGGTTTAACTCTGTTAGCTGAATGCACAGATCAGAAAGAAATTTCACCGAATGATTCTGTGTAGTTTATATTTGAAGACATTCCTTTTTCCACTATTACCCTCTTAGCGCTCCGAATCTCCACTTGCATTTTCTACAAAAAGAGTGTTTCATAACTGCTCAATCAAAAGTATATTTTATCTCTGTTAACTGAATTTACAGATCAGAAATAAGTTTCACAGAATGCATCTGTGTAGTTTTTATTTGAAGATATTCTTTTTCCCAATGTAGGCCTCTTAGCGCTTAGCATGTCCAATTGCAGTTTCTACAGAAAGAGTGTTTCAGAACGGCTCAATCAAAAGTAAGGTTCAACTCTGTTAGTTGAATGCACAGAACAGAAAGAATTTTCACAGAATGCTACTGTGTAGTTTATATTTGAATATATTCCTTTTTCCACTATTACCCTCTTAGCGCTGCGAATGTCCACTTGCATTTTCTACAGAAAGAGTGTTCAGAACTGCGCAATCAAAAGTATGGTTTAACTCTGTTAGCTTAATGAACATATCAGAAGTAAGTTTCACACAATGCTTCTGTGTAGTTTTTATTTGAAGATATTATTTTTCCCAATAGAGGCCTCTTAGCGCTCAGAATGTCCAATTGCAGTTTCTACAGAAAGAGTGTTTCAGAAAGGCTCAATCAAAAGTAAGGTTCAACTCTGTTAGTTGAATGCACAGAACAGAAAGAAGTTTCATACAATGCTTCTGTGTAGTTTATATCTGAACATACTCTTTTTTCCACTATTACCCACTTAGCGCTACGAATGTGCAGTTGCATTTTCTACAGACAGAGTGTTTCAAAACTGCTCAATCAAAGGTATGTTTTATCTCTGTTAGCTGAATGCTCAGATCAGAAAGAAGTTTCACAGAATGCTTCTGTGTAGTTTATATTTGAATATATTCCTTTTTCCACTACTACTCTCTTAGCGCTCCAAATGTCCGGTTGCATTTTCTACAGAAAGAGTGTTCAGATCTGCTCAATCAAAAGTATGGTTTAACTCTGTTAGCTGAATGCACAGATCAGAAAGAAGTTTCACAGAATGATTCTGTGTAGTTTATATTTGGAGACATTCCTTTTTCCACTATTACCCTCTTAGCACTCCGAATCTCCACTTGAATTTTCTACAGAAAGAGTGTTTAAGAACGGCTCAATCAAAACTAAGGTTCAACTCTTTTAGTTGAACAAACAGAACAGAAAGAAGTTTCACACAATTCTTCTGTGTAGTTTTTATTTGTAGACATTCTTTTTCCCAATATAGGCCTCTTAGCGCTCAGAATGTCCAATTGCAGTTTCTACAGAAAGAGTGTTTCAGAACGGCTCAATCAAAAGTAAGGTTCAACTCTGTTAGTTGAATGCACAGAACAGAAAGAAGTTTCATACAATGATTCTGTGTAGTTTATATTTGAACATATTCTTTTTTCCACTATTACCCACTTAGCGCTACGAATGTCCAGTTGCATTTTCTACAGACAGAGTGTTTCAAAACTGCTCAATCAAAAGTATGGTTTAACTCTGTTAGCTGAATGCTCAGATCAGAAAGAAGTTTCACAGAATGCTTCTGTGTAGTTTATATTTGAATATATTCCTTTTTCCACTACTACGCTCTTAGCGCTCCAAATGTCCAGTTGTATTTTCTACAGAAAGAGTGTTCAGATCTGTTCAATCAAAAGTATGGTTTAACTCTGTTTGCTGAATGCACAGATCAGAAAGAAGTTTCACCGAATGATTCTGTGTAGTTTATATTTGAAGACATTCCTTTTTCCACTATTACCCTCTTAGCGCTCCGAATCTCCACTTGCATTTTCTACAAAAAGAGTGTTTCATAACTGCTCAATCAAAAATATGTTTTATCTCTGTTAACTGAATTTACAGATCAGAAATAAGTTTCACAGAATGCATCTGTGTAGTTTTTATTTGAAGATATTCTTTTTCCCAATGTAGGCCTCTTAGCGCTTAGCATGTCCAATTGCAGTTTCTACAGAAAGAGTGTTTCAGAACGGCTCAATCAAAAGTAAGGTTCAACTCTGTTAGTTGAATGCACAGAACAGAAAGAATTTTCACAGAATGCTACTGTGTAGTTTATATTTGAACATATTCCTTTTTCCACTATTACCCTCTTAGCGCTCCAAATGTCCACTTGCATTTTCTACAGAAAGGGTGTTCAGAACTGCGCAATCAAAAGTATGGTTTAACTCTGTTAGCTTAATGAACATATCAGAAATAAGTTTCACACAATGCTTCTGTGTAGTTTTTATTTGAAGATATTATATTTCCCAATAGAGGCCTCTTAGCGCTCAGAATGTCCAATTGCAGTTTCTACAGAAAGAGTGTTTCAGAAAGGCTCAAACAAAAGTAAGGTTCAACTCTGTTAGTTGAATGCACAGAACAGAAAGAAATTTCATACAATGCTTCTGTGTAGTTTATATTTGAACATACTCTTTTTTCCACTATTATCCACTTAGCGCTACGAATGTCCAGTTGCATTTTCTACAGACAGAGTGTTTCAAAACTGCTCAATCAAAAGTATGGTTTAACTCTGTTAGCTGAATGCTCAGATCAGAAAGAAGTTTCACAGAATGCTTCTGTGTAGTTTATATTTGAATATATTCCTTTTTCCACTACTACTCTCTTAGCGCTCCAAATGTCCGGTTGCATTTTCTACAGAAAGAGTGTTCAGATCTGCTCAATCAAAAGTATGGTTTAACTCTGTTAGCTGAATGCACAGATCAGAAAGAAGTTTCACAGAATGATTCTGTGTAGTTTATATTTGGAGACATTCCTTTTTCCACTATTACCCTCTTAGCACTCCGAATCTCCACTTGAATTTTCTACAGAAAGAGTGTTTAAGAACGGCTCAATCAAAACTAATGTTCAACTCTTTTAGTTGAACAAACAGAACAGAAAGAAGTTTCACACAATTCTTCTGTGTAGTTTTTATTTGTAGACATTCTTTTTCCCAATATAGGCCTCTTAGCGCTCAGAATGTCCAATTGCAGTTTCTACAGAAAGAGTGTTTCAGAACGGCTCAATCAAAAGTAAGGTTCAACTCTGTTAGTTGAATGCACAGAACAGAAAGAAGTTTCATACAATGCTTCTGTGTAGTTTATATTTGAACATATTCTTTTTTCCACTATTACCCACTTAGCGCTACGAATGTCCAGTTGCATTTTCTACAGACAGAGTGTTTCAAAACTGCTCAATCAAAAGTATGGTTTAACTCTGTTAGCTGAATGCTCAGATCAGAAAGAAGTTTCACAGAATGCTTCTGTGTAGTTTATATTTGAATATATTCCTTTTTCCACTACTACGCTCTTAGTGCTCCAAATGTCCAGTTGTATTTTCTACAGAAAGAGTGTTCAGATCTGTTCAATCAAAAGTATGGTTTAACTCTGTTTGCTGAATGCACAGATCAGAAAGAAGTTTCACCGAATGATTCTGTGTAGTTTATATTTGAAGACATTCCTTTTTCCACTATTACCCTCTTAGCGCTCCGAATCTCCACTTGCATTTTCTACAAACGAGTGTTTCATAACTGCTCAATCAAAAATATGTTTTATCTCTGTTAACTGAATTTACAGATCAGAAATAAGTTTCACAGAATGCATCTGTGTAGTTTTTATTTGAAGATATTCTTTTTCCCAATGAAGGCCTCTTAGCGCTTAGCATGTCCAATTGCAGTTTCTACAGAAAGAGTGTTTCAGAACGGCTCAATCAAAAGTAAGGTTCAACTCTGTTAGTTGAATGCACAGAACAGAAAGAAGTTTCATACAATGCTTCTGTGTAGTTTATATTTGAACATATTCTTTTTTCCACTATTACCCACTTAGCGCTACGAATGTCCAGTTTCATTTTCTACACACAGAGTGTTTCAAATCTGCTCAATCAAATGTATGCTTTAACTCTGTTAGCTGAATGCTCAGATCAGAAAGAAGTTTCACAGAATGCTTCTGTGTAGTTTATATATGAATATATTCCTTTTTCCACTACTACGCTCTTAGCGCTCCAAATGTCCAGTTGCATTTTCTACAGAAAGAGTGTTCAGTTCTGCTCAATCAAAAGTATGGTTTAACTCTGTTAGCTGAATGCACAGATCAGAAAGAAGTTTCACTGAATGATTCTGTGTAGTTTATATTTGAAGACATTCCTTTTTCCACTATTACCATCTTAGCGCTCCGAATCTCCACTTGCATTTTCTACAAAAAGAGTGTTTCATAACTGCTCAATCAAAAATATGTTTTATCTCTGTTAACTGAATTTACAGATCAGAAATAAGTTTCACAGAATGCATCTGTGTAGTTTTTATTTGAAGATATTCTTTTTCCCAATGTAGGCCTCTTAGCGCGTAGCATGTCCAATTGCAGTTTCTACAGAAAGAGTGTTTCAGAACGGCTCAATCAAAAGTAAGGTTCAACTCTGTTAGTTGAATGCACAGAACAGAAAGAATTTTCACAGAATGCTACTGTGTAGTTTATATTTGAATATATTCCTTTTTCCACTATTACCCTCTTAGCGCTGCGAATGTCCACTTGCATTTTCTACAGAAAGAGTGTTCAGAACTGCGCAATCAAAAGTATGGTTTAACTCTGTTAGCTTAATGAACATATCAGAAGTAAGTTTCACACAATGCTTCTGTGTAGTTTTTATTTGAAGATATTATTTTTCCCAATAGAGGCCTCTTAGCGCTCAGAATGTCCAATTGCAGTTTCTACAGAAAGAGTGTTTCAGAAAGGCTCAATCAAAAGTAAGGTTCAACTCTGTTAGTTGAATGCACAGAACAGAAAGAAGTTTCATACAATGCTTCTGTGTAGTTTATATCTGAACATACTCTTTTTTCCACTATTACCCACTTAGCGCTACGAATGTGCAGTTGCATTTTCTACAGACAGAGTGTTTCAAAACTGCTCAATCAAAGGTATGTTTTATCTCTGTTAGCTGAATGCTCAGATCAGAAAGAAGTTTCACAGAATGCTTCTGTGTAGTTTATATTTGAATATATTCCTTTTTCCACTACTACGCTCTTAGTGCTCCAAATGTCCGGTTGCATTTTCTACAGAAAGAGTGTTCAGATCTGCTCAATCAAAAGTATGGTTTAACTCTGTTAGCTGAATGCACAGATCAGAAAGAAGTTTCACAGAATGATTCTGTGTAGTTTATATTTGGAGACATTCCTTTTTCCACTATTACCCTCTTAGCACTCCGAATCTCCACTTGAATTTTCTACAGAAAGAGTGTTTAAGAACGGCTCAATCAAAACTAAGGTTCAACTCTTTTAGTTGAACAAACAGAACAGAAAGAAGTTTCACACAATTCTTCTGTGTAGTTTTTATTTGTAGACATTCTTTTTCCCAATATAGGCCTCTTAGCGCTCAGAATGTCCAATTGCAGTTTCTACAGAAAGAGTGTTTCAGAACGGCTCAATCAAAAGTAAGGTTCAACTCTGTTAGTTGAATGCACAGAACAGAAAGAAGTTTCATACAATGCTTCTGTGTAGTTTATATTTGAACATATTCTTTTTTCCACTATTACCCACTTAGCGCTACGAATGTCCACTTGCATTTTCTACAGAGAGAGTGTTTCAAAACTGCTCAATCAAAAGTATGGTTTAACTCCGTTAGCTGAATGCTCAGATCAGAAAGAAGTTTCACAGAATGCTTCTGTGTAGTTTATATTTGAATATATTCCTTTTTCCACTACTACTCTCTTAGCGCTCCAAATGTCCAGTTGCATTTTCTACAGAAAGAGTGTTCAGATCTGCTCAATCAAAAGTATGGTTTAACTCTGTTAGCTGAATGCACAGATCACAAAGAAGTTTCACAGAATGATTCTGTGTAGTTTATATTTGGAGACATTCCTTTTTCCACTATTACCCTCTTAGCGCTCCGAATCTCCACTTGCATTTTCTACAGAAAGAGTGTTTCAGAACGGCTCAATCAAAACTAAGGTTCAACTCTTTTAGTTGAACAAACAGAAAAGAAAGAAGTTTCACACAATTCTTCTGTGTAGTTTTTATTTGTAGACATTCTTTTTCCCAATATAGGCCTCTTAGCGCTCAGAATGTCCAATTGCAGTTTCTACAGAAAGAGTGTTTCAGAACGGCTCAATCAAAAGTAAGGTTCAACTCTGTTAGTTGAATGCACAGAACAGAAGGAAGTTTCATACAATGCTTCTGTGTAGTTTATATTTGAACATATTCTTTTTTCCAATATTACCCACTTAGCGCTACGAATGTCCACTTGCATTTTCTACAGAGAGAGTGTTTCAAAACTGCTCAATCAAAAGTATGGTTTAACTCTGTTAGCTGAATGCTCAGATCAGAAAGAAGTTTCACAGAATGCTTCTGTGTAGTTTATATTTGAATATATTCCTTTTTCCACTACTACTCTCTTAGCGCTCCAAATGTCCAGTTGCATTTTCTACAGAAAGAGTGTTCAGATCTGCTCAATCAAAAGTATGGTTTAACTCTGTTAGCTGAATGCACAGATCAGAAAAAGTTTCACAGAATGATTCTGTGTAGTTTATATTTGGAGACATTCCTTTTTCCACTATTACCCTCTTAGCGCTCCGAATCTCCACTTGCATTTTCTACAGAAAGAGTGTTTCAGAACGGCTCAATCAAAGCTAAGGTTCAACTCTTTTAGTTGAACAAACAGAACAGAAAAAAGTTTCACACAATTCTTCTGTGTAGTTTTTATTTGTAGACATTCTTTTTCCCAATATAGGCCTCTTAGTCCTCAGAATGTCCAATTGCAGTTTCTACAGAAAGAGTGTTTCAGAACGGCTCAATCAAAAGTAAGGTTCAACTCTGTTAGTTGAATGCGCAGAACAGAAAGAAGTTTCATACAATGCTTCTGTGTAGTTTATATTTGAACATATACTTTTTTCCACTATTACCCACTTAGCGCTACGAATGTCCAGTTGCATTTTCTACAGACAGAGTGTTTCAAAACTGCTCAATCAAAAGTATGGTTTAACTCTGTTAGCTGAATGCTCAGATCAGAAAGAAGTTTCACAGAATGCTTCTGTGTAGTTTATATTTGAATATATTACTTTTTCTACTTCCTACGCTCTTAGCGATCCAAATGTCCAGTTGCATTTTCTACAGAAAGAGTGTTCAGATCTGCTCAATCAAAAGTATGGTTTAACTCTGTTAGCTGAATGCACAGATCAGAAAGAAATTTCACCGAATGATTCTGTGTAGTTTATATTTGAAGACATTCCTTTTTCCACTATTACCCTCTTAGCGCTCCGAATCTCCACTTGCATTTTCTACAAAAAGAGTGTTTCATAACTGCTCAATCAAAAGTATATTTTATCTCTGTTAACTGAATTTACAGATCAGAAATAAGTTTCACAGAATGCATCTGTGTAGTTTTTATTTGAAGATATTCTTTTTCCCAATGTAGGCCTCTTAGCGCTTAGCATGTCCAATTGCAGTTTCTACAGAAAGAGTGTTTCAGAACGGCTCAATCAAAAGTAAGGTTCAACTCTGTTAGTTGAATGCACAGAACAGAAAGAATTTTCACAGAATGCTACTGTGTAGTTTATATTTGAATATATTCCTTTTTCCACTATTACCCTCTTAGCGCTGCGAATGTCCACTTGCATTTTCTACAGAAAGAGTGTTCAGAACTGCGCAATCAAAAGTATGGTTTAACTCTGTTAGCTTAATGAACATATCAGAAGTAAGTTTCACACAATGCTTCTGTGTAGTTTTTATTTGAAGATATTATTTTTCCCAATAGAGGCCTCTTAGCGCTCAGAATGTCCAATTGCAGTTTCTACAGAAAGAGTGTTTCAGAAAGGCTCAATCAAAAGTAAGGTTCAACTCTGTTAGTTGAATGCACAGAACAGAAAGAAGTTTCATACAATGCTTCTGTGTAGTTTATATCTGAACATACTCTTTTTTCCACTATTACCCACTTAGCGCTACGAATGTGCAGTTGCATTTTCTACAGACAGAGTGTTTCAAAACTGCTCAATCAAAGGTATGTTTTATCTCTGTTAGCTGAATGCTCAGATCAGAAAGAAGTTTCACAGAATGCTTCTGTGTAGTTTATATTTGAATATATTCCTTTTTCCACTACTACTCTCTTAGCGCTCCAAATGTCCGGTTGCATTTTCTACAGAAAGAGTGTTCAGATCTGCTCAATCAAAAGTATGGTTTAACTCTGTTAGCTGAATGCACAGATCAGAAAGAAGTTTCACAGAATGATTCTGTGTAGTTTATATTTGGAGACATTCCTTTTTCCACTATTACCCTCTTAGCACTCCGAATCTCCACTTGAATTTTCTACAGAAAGAGTGTTTAAGAACGGCTCAATCAAAACTAAGGTTCAACTCTTTTAGTTGAACAAACAGAACAGAAAGAAGTTTCACACAATTCTTCTGTGTAGTTTTTATTTGTAGACATTCTTTTTCCCAATATAGGCCTCTTAGCGCTCAGAATGTCCAATTGCAGTTTCTACAGAAAGAGTGTTTCAGAACGGCTCAATCAAAAGTAAGGTTCAACTCTGTTAGTTGAATGCACAGAACAGAAAGAAGTTTCATACAATGCTTCTGTGTAGTTTATATTTGAACATATTCTTTTTTCCACTATTACCCACTTAGCGCTACGAATGTCCAGTTGCATTTTCTACAGACAGAGTGTTTCAAAACTGCTCAATCAAAAGTATGGTTTAACTCTGTTAGCTGAATGCTCAGATCAGAAAGAAGTTTCACAGAATGCTTCTGTGTAGTTTATATTTGAATATATTCCTTTTTCCACTACTACGCTCTTAGTGCTCCAAATGTCCAGTTGTATTTTCTACAGAAAGAGTGTTCAGATCTGTTCAATCAAAAGTATGGTTTAACTCTGTTTGCTGAATGCACAGATCAGAAAGAAGTTTCACCGAATGATTCTGTGTAGTTTATATTTGAAGACATTCCTTTTTCCACTATTACCCTCTTAGCGCTCCGAATCTCCACTTGCATTTTCTACAAACGAGTGTTTCATAACTGCTCAATCAAAAATATGTTTTATCTCTGTTAACTGAATTTACAGATCAGAAATAAGTTTCACAGAATGCATCTGTGTAGTTTTTATTTGAAGATATTCTTTTTCCCAATGAAGGCCTCTTAGCGCTTAGCATGTCCAATTGCAGTTTCTACAGAAAGAGTGTTTCAGAACGGCTCAATCAAAAGTAAGGTTCAACTCTGTTAGTTGAATGCACAGAACAGAAAGAAGTTTCATACAATGCTTCTGTGTAGTTTATATTTGAACATATTCTTTTTTCCACTATTACCCACTTAGCGCTACGAATGTCCAGTTTCATTTTCTACACACAGAGTGTTTCAAATCTGCTCAATCAAATGTATGCTTTAACTCTGTTAGCTGAATGCTCAGATCAGAAAGAAGTTTCACAGAATGCTTCTGTGTAGTTTATATATGAATATATTCCTTTTTCCACTACTACGCTCTTAGCGCTCCAAATGTCCAGTTGCATTTTCTACAGAAAGAGTGTTCAGATCTGCTCAATCAAAAGTATGGTTTAACTCTGTTAGCTGAATGCACAGATCAGAAAGAAGTTTCACCGAATGATTCTGTGTAGTTTATATTTGAAGACATTCCTTTTTCCACTATTACCATCTTAGCGCTCCGAATCTCCACTTGCATTTTCTACAAAAAGAGTGTTTCATAACTGCTCAATCAAAAATATGTTTTATCTCTGTTAACTGAATTTACAGATCAGAAATAAGTTTCACAGAATGCATCTGTGTAGTTTTTATTTGAAGATATTCTTTTTCCCAATGTAGGCCTCTTAGCGCTTAGCATGTCCAATTGCAGTTTCTACAGAAAGAGTGTTTCAGAACGGCTCAATCAAAAGTAAGGTTCAACTCTGTTAGTTGAATGCACAGAACAGAAAGAATTTTCACAGAATGCTACTGTGTAGTTTATATTTGAATATATTCCTTTTTCCACTATTACCCTCTTAGCGCTCCGAATGTCCACTTGCATTTTCTACAGAAAGAGTGTTCAGAACTGCGCAATCAAAAGTATGGTTTTACTCTGTTAGCTTAATGAACATATCAGAAATAAGTTTCACACAATGCTTCTGTGTAGTTTTTATTTGAAGATATTATTTTTCCCAATAGAGGCCTCTTAGCGCTCAGAATGTCCAATTGCAGTTTCTACAGAAAGAGTGTTTCAGAAAGGCTCAATCAAAAGTAAGGTTTAACTCTGTTAGTTGAATGCACAGAACAGAAAGAAGTTTCATACAATGCTTCTGTGTAGTTTATATCTGAACATACACTTTTTTCCACTATTACCCACTTAGCGCTACGAATGTCCAGTTGCATTTTCTACAGACAGAGTGTTTCAAAACTGCTCAATCAAAAGTATGGTTTAACTCTGTTAGCTGAATGCTCAGATCAGAAAGAAGTTTCACAGAATGCTTCTGTGTAGTTTTTATTTGAATATATTCCTTTTTCCACTACTACTCTCTTAGCGCTCCAAATGTCCAGTTGCATTTTCTACAGAAAGAGTGTTCAGATCTGCTCAATCAAAAGTATGGTTTAACTCTGTTAGCTGAATGCACAGATCAGAAAGAAGTTTCACAGAATGATTCTGTGTAGTTTATATTTGGAGACATTCCTTTTTCCACTATTACCCTCTTAGCACTCCGAATCTCCACTTGAATTTTCTACAGAAAGAGTGTTTAAGAACGGCTCAATCAAAACTAAGGTTCAACTCTTTTAGTTGAACAAACAGAACAGAAAGAAGTTTCACACAATTCTTCTGTGTAGTTATTATTTGTAGACATTCTTTTTCCCAATATAGGCCTCTTAGCGCTCAGAATGTCCAATTGCAGTTTCTACAGAAAGAGTGTTTCAGAACGGCTCAATCAAAAGTAAGGTTCAACTCTGTTAGTTGAATGCACAGAACAGAAAGAAGTTTAATACAATGCTTCTGTGTAGTTTATATTTGAACATATTCTTTTTTCCACTATTACCCACTTAGCGCTACGAATGTCCACTTGCATTTTCTACAGAGAGAGTGTTTCAAAACTGCTCAATCAAAAGTATGGTTTAACTCCGTTAGCTGAATGCTCAGATCAGAAAGAAGTTTCACAGAATGCTTCTGTGTAGTTTATATTTGAATATATTCCTTTTTCCACTACTACTCTCTTAGCGCTCCAAATGTCCAGTTGCATTTTCTACAGAAAGAGTGTTCAGATCTGCTCAATCAAAAGTATGGTTTAACTCTGTTAGCTGAATGCACAGATCACAAAGAAGTTTCACAGAATGATTCTGTGTAGTTTATATTTGGAGACATTCCTTTTTCCACTATTACCCTCTTAGCGCTCAGAATCTCCACTTGCATTTTCTACAGAAAGAGTGTTTCAGAACGGCTCAATCAAAACTAAGGTTCAACTCTTTTAGTTGAACAAACAGAAAAGAAAGAAGTTTCACACAATTCTTCTGTGTAGTTTTTATTTGTAGACATTCTTTTTCCCAATATAGGCCTCTTAGCGCTCAGAATGTCCAATTGCAGTTTCTACAGAAAGAGTGTTTCAGAACGGCTCAATCAAAAGTAAGGTTCAACTCTGCTAGTTGAATGCACAGAACAGAAGGAAGTTTCATACAATGCTTCTGTGTAGTTTATATTTGAACATATTCTTTTTTCCAATATTACCCACTTAGCGCTACGAATGTCCACTTGCATTTTCTACAGAGAGAGTGTTTCAAAACTGCTCAATCAAAAGTATGGTTTAACTCTGTTAGCTGAATGCTCAGATCAGAAAGAAGTTTCACAGAATGCTTCTGTGTAGTTTATATTTGAATATATTCCTTTTTCCACTACTACTCTCTTAGCGCTCCAAATGTCCAGTTGCATTTTCTACAGAAAGAGTGTTCAGATCTGCTCAATCAAAAGTATGGTTTAACTCTGTTAGCTGAATGCACAGATCAGAAAAAGTTTCACAGAATGATTCTGTGTAGTTTATATTTGGAGACATTCCTTTTTCCACTATTACCCTCTTAGCGCTCCGAATCTCCACTTGCATTTTCTACAGAAAGAGTGTTTCAGAACGGCTCAATCAAAGCTAAGGTTCAACTCTTTTAGTTGAACAAACAGAACAGAAAAAAGTTTCACACAATTCTTCTGTGTAGTTTTTATTTGTAGACATTCTTTTTCCCAATATAGGCCTCTTAGTCCTCAGAATGTCCAATTGCAGTTTCTACAGAAAGAGTGTTTCAGAACGGCTCAATCAAAAGTAAGGTTCAACTCTGTTAGTTGAATGCGCAGAACAGAAAGAAGTTTCATACAATGCTTCTGTGTAGTTTATATTTGAACATATACTTTTTTCCACTATTACCCACTTAGCGCTACGAATGTCCAGTTGCATTTTCTACAGACAGAGTGTTTCAAAACTGCTCAATCAAAAGTATGGTTTAACTCTGTTAGCTGAATGCTCAGATCAGAAAGAAGTTTCACAGAATGCTTCTGTGTAGTTTATATTTGAATATATTACTTTTTCTACTTCCTACGCTCTTAGCGATCCAAATGTCCAGTTGCATTTTCTACAGAAAGAGTGTTCAGATCTGCTCAATCAAAAGTATGGTTTAACTCTGTTAGCTGAATGCACAGATCAGAAAGAAATTTCACCGAATGATTCTGTGTAGTTTATATTTGAAGACATTCCTTTTTCCACTATTACCCTCTTAGCGCTCCGAATCTCCACTTGCATTTTCTACAAAAAGAGTGTTTCATAACTGCTCAATCAAAAGTATATTTTATCTCTGTTAACTGAATTTACAGATCAGAAATAAGTTTCACAGAATGCATCTGTGTAGTTTTTATTTGAAGATATTCTTTTTCCCAATGTAGGCCTCTTAGCGCTTAGCATGTCCAATTGCAGTTTCTACAGAAAGAGTGTTTCAGAACGGCTCAATCAAAAGTAAGGTTCAACTCTGTTAGTTGAATGCACAGAACAGAAAGAATTTTCACAGAATGCTACTGTGTAGTTTATATTTGAATATATTCCTTTTTCCACTATTACCCTCTTAGCGCTGCGAATGTCCACTTGCATTTTCTACAGAAAGAGTGTTCAGAACTGCGCAATCAAAAGTATGGTTTAACTCTGTTAGCTTAATGAACATATCAGAAGTAAGTTTCACACAATGCTTCTGTGTAGTTTTTATTTGAAGATATTATTTTTCCCAATAGAGGCCTCTTAGCGCTCAGAATGTCCAATTGCAGTTTCTACAGAAAGAGTGTTTCAGAAAGGCTCAATCAAAAGTAAGGTTCAACTCTGTTAGTTGAATGCACAGAACAGAAAGAAGTTTCATACAATGCTTCTGTGTAGTTTATATCTGAACATACTCTTTTTTCCACTATTACCCACTTAGCGCTACGAATGTGCAGTTGCATTTTCTACAGACAGAGTGTTTCAAAACTGCTCAATCAAAGGTATGTTTTATCTCTGTTAGCTGAATGCTCAGATCAGAAAGAAGTTTCACAGAATGCTTCTGTGTAGTTTATATTTGAATATATTCCTTTTTCCACTACTACTCTCTTAGCGCTCCAAATGTCCGGTTGCATTTTCTACAGAAAGAGTGTTCAGATCTGCTCAATCAAAAGTATGGTTTAACTCTGTTAGCTGAATGCACAGATCAGAAAGAAGTTTCACAGAATGATTCTGTGTAGTTTATATTTGGAGACATTCCTTTTTCCACTATTACCCTCTTAGCACTCCGAATCTCCACTTGAATTTTCTACAGAAAGAGTGTTTAAGAACGGCTCAATCAAAACTAAGGTTCAACTCTTTTAGTTGAACAAACAGAACAGAAAGAAGTTTCACACAATTCTTCTGTGTAGTTTTTATTTGTAGACATTCTTTTTCCCAATATAGGCCTCTTAGCGCTCAGAATGTCCAATTGCAGTTTCTACAGAAAGAGTGTTTCAGAACGGCTCAATCAAAAGTAAGGTTCAACTCTGTTAGTTGAATGCACAGAACAGAAAGAAGTTTCATACAATGATTCTGTGTAGTTTATATTTGAACATATTCTTTTTTCCACTATTACCCACTTAGCGCTACGAATGTCCAGTTGCATTTTCTACAGACAGAGTGTTTCAAAACTGCTCAATCAAAAGTATGGTTTAACTCTGTTAGCTGAATGCTCAGATCAGAAAGAAGTTTCACAGAATGCTTCTGTGTAGTTTATATTTGAATATATTCCTTTTTCCACTACTACGCTCTTAGCGCTCCAAATGTCCAGTTGTATTTTCTACAGAAAGAGTGTTCAGATCTGTTCAATCAAAAGTATGGTTTAACTCTGTTTGCTGAATGCACAGATCAGAAAGAAGTTTCACCGAATGATTCTGTGTAGTTTATATTTGAAGACATTCCTTTTTCCACTATTACCCTCTTAGCGCTCCGAATCTCCACTTGCATTTTCTACAAAAAGAGTGTTTCATAACTGCTCAATCAAAAATATGTTTTATCTCTGTTAACTGAATTTACAGATCAGAAATAAGTTTCACAGAATGCATCTGTGTAGTTTTTATTTGAAGATATTCTTTTTCCCAATGTAGGCCTCTTAGCGCTTAGCATGTCCAATTGCAGTTTCTACAGAAAGAGTGTTTCAGAACGGCTCAATCAAAAGTAAGGTTCAACTCTGTTAGTTGAATGCACAGAACAGAAAGAATTTTCACAGAATGCTACTGTGTAGTTTATATTTGAACATATTCCTTTTTCCACTATTACCCTCTTAGCGCTCCAAATGTCCACTTGCATTTTCTACAGAAAGGGTGTTCAGAACTGCGCAATCAAAAGTATGGTTTAACTCTGTTAGCTTAATGAACATATCAGAAATAAGTTTCACACAATGCTTCTGTGTAGTTTTTATTTGAAGATATTATATTTCCCAATAGAGGCCTCTTAGCGCTCAGAATGTCCAATTGCAGTTTCTACAGAAAGAGTGTTTCAGAAAGGCTCAAACAAAAGTAAGGTTCAACTCTGTTAGTTGAATGCACAGAACAGAAAGAAATTTCATACAATGCTTCTGTGTAGTTTATATTTGAACATACTCTTTTTTCCACTATTATCCACTTAGCGCTACGAATGTCCAGTTGCATTTTCTACAGACAGAGTGTTTCAAAACTGCTCAATCAAAAGTATGGTTTAACACTGTTAGCTGAATGCTCAGATCAGAAAGAAGTTTCACAGAATGCTTCTGTGTAGTTTATATTTGAATATATTCCTTTTTCCACTACTACTCTCTTAGCGCTCCAAATGTCCGGTTGCATTTTCTACAGAAAGAGTGTTCAGATCTGCTCAATCAAAAGTATGGTTTAACTCTGTTAGCTGAATGCACAGATCAGAAAGAAGTTTCACAGAATGATTCTGTGTAGTTTATATTTGGAGACATTCCTTTTTCCACTATTACCCTCTTAGCACTCCGAATCTCCACTTGAATTTTCTACAGAAAGAGTGTTTAAGAACGGCTCAATCAAAACTAAGGTTCAACTCTTTTAGTTGAACAAACAGAACAGAAAGAAGTTTCACACAATTCTTCTGTGTAGTTTTTATTTGTAGACATTCTTTTTCCCAATATAGGCCTCTTAGCGCTCAGAATGTCCAATTGCAGTTTCTACAGAAAGAGTGTTTCAGAACGGCTCAATCAAAAGTAAGGTTCAACTCTGTTAGTTGAATGCACAGAACAGAAAGAAGTTTCATACAATGCTTCTGTGTAGTTTATATTTGAACATATTCTTTTTTCCACTATTACCCACTTAGCGCTACGAATGTCCAGTTTCATTTTCTACACACAGAGTGTTTCAAATCTGCTCAATCAAATGTATGCTTTAACTCTGTTAGCTGAATGCTCAGATCAGAAAGAAGTTTCACAGAATGCTTCTGTGTAGTTTATATATGAATATATTCCTTTTTCCACTACTACGCTCTTAGCGCTCCAAATGTCCAGTTGCATTTTCTACAGAAAGAGTGTTCAGATCTGCTCAATCAAAAGTATGGTTTAACTCTGTTAGCTGAATGCACAGATCAGAAAGAAGTTTCACCGAATGATTCTGTGTAGTTTATATTTGAAGACATTCCTTTTTCCACTATTACCATCTTAGCGCTCCGAATCTCCACTTGCATTTTCTACAAAAAGAGTGTTTCATAACTGCTCAATCAAAAATATGTTTTATCTCTGTTAACTGAATTTACAGATCAGAAATAAGTTTCACAGAATGCATCTGTGTAGTTTTTATTTGAAGATATTCTTTTTCCCAATGTAGGCCTCTTAGCGCTTAGCATGTCCAATTGCAGTTTCTACAGAAAGAGTGTTTCAGAACGGCTCAATCAAAAGTAAGGTTCAACTCTGTTAGTTGAATGCACAGAACAGAAAGAATTTTCACAGAATGCTACTGTGTAGTTTATATTTGAATATATTCCTTTTTCCACTATTACCCTCTTAGCGCTCCGAATGTCCACTTGCATTTTCTACAGAAAGAGTGTTCAGAACTGCGCAATCAAAAGTATGGTTTTACTCTGTTAGCTTAATGAACATATCAGAAATAAGTTTCACACAATGCTTCTGTGTAGTTTTTATTTGAAGATATTATTTTTCCCAATAGAGGCCTCTTAGCGCTCAGAATGTCCAATTGCAGTTTCTACAGAAAGAGTGTTTCAGAAAGGCTCAATCAAAAGTAAGGTTTAACTCTGTTAGTTGAATGCACAGAACAGAAAGAAGTTTCATACAATGCTTCTGTGTAGTTTATATCTGAACATACACTTTTTTCCACTATTACCCACTTAGCGCTACGAATGTCCAGTTGCATTTTCTACAGACAGAGTGTTTCAAAACTGCTCAATCAAAAGTATGGTTTAACTCTGTTAGCTGAATGCTCAGATCAGAAAGAAGTTTCACAGAATGCTTCTGTGTAGTTTTTATTTGAATATATTCCTTTTTCCACTACTACTCTCTTAGCGCTCCAAATGTATAGTTGCATTTTCTACAGAAAGAGTGTTCAGATCTGCTCAATCAAAAGTATGGTTTAACTCTGTTAGCTGAATGCACAGATCAGAAAGAAGTTTCACAGAATGATTCTGTGTAGTTTATATTTGGAGACATTCCTTTTTCCACTATTACCCTCTTAGCACTCCGAATCTCCACTTGAATTTTCTACAGAAAGAGTGTTTAAGAACGGCTCAATCAAAACTAAGGTTCAACTCTTTTAGTTGAACAAACAGAACAGAAAGAAGTTTCACACAATTCTTCTGTGTAGTTTTTATTTGTAGACATTCTTTTTCCCAATATAGGCCTCTTAGCGCTCAGAATGTCCAATTGCAGTTTCTACAGAAAGAGTGTTTCAGAACGGCTCAATCAAAAGTAAGGTTCAACTCTGTTAGTTGAATGCACAGAACAGAAAGAAGTTTCATACAATGCTTCTGTGTAGTTTATATTTGAACATATTCTTTTTTCCACTATTACCCACTTAGCGCTACGAATGTCCACTTGCATTTTCTACAGAGAGAGTGTTTCAAAACTGCTCAATCAAAAGTATGGTTTAACTCCGTTAGCTGAATGCTCAGATCAGAAAGAAGTTTCACAGAATGCTTCTGTGTAGTTTATATTTGAATATATTCCTTTTTCCACTACTACTCTCTTAGCGCTCCAAATGTCCAGTTGCATTTTCTACAGAAAGAGTGTTCAGATCTGCTCAATCAAAAGTATGGTTTAACTCTGTTAGCTGAATGCACAGATCACAAAGAAGTTTCACAGAATGATTCTGTGTAGTTTATATTTGGAGACATTCCTTTTTCCACTATTACCCTCTTAGCGCTCAGAATCTCCACTTGCATTTTCTACAGAAAGAGTGTTTCAGAACGGCTCAATCAAAACTAAGGTTCAACTCTTTTAGTTGAACAAACAGAAAAGAAAGAAGTTTCACACAATTCTTCTGTGTAGTTTTTATTTGTAGACATTCTTTTTCCCAATATAGGCCTCTTAGCGCTCAGAATGTCCAATTGCAGTTTCTACAGAAAGAGTGTTTCAGAACGGCTCAATCAAAAGTAAGGTTCAACTCTGCTAGTTGAATGCACAGAACAGAAGGAAGTTTCATACAATGCTTCTGTGTAGTTTATATTTGAACATATTCTTTTTTCCAATATTACCCACTTAGCGCTACGAATGTCCACTTGCATTTTCTACAGAGAGAGTGTTTCAAAACTGCTCAATCAAAAGTATGGTTTAACTCTGTTAGCTGAATGCTCAGATCAGAAAGAAGTTTCACAGAATGCTTCTGTGTAGTTTATATTTGAATATATTCCTTTTTCCACTACTACTCTCTTAGCGCTCCAAATGTCCAGTTGCATTTTCTACAGAAAGAGTGTTCAGATCTGCTCAATCAAAAGTATGGTTTAACTCTGTTAGCTGAATGCACAGATCAGAAAAAGTTTCACAGAATGATTCTGTGTAGTTTATATTTGGAGACATTCCTTTTTCCACTATTACCCTCTTAGCGCTCCGAATCTCCACTTGCATTTTCTACAGAAAGAGTGTTTCAGAACGGCTCAATCAAAGCTAAGGTTCAACTCTTTTAGTTGAACAAACAGAACAGAAAAAAGTTTCACACAATTCTTCTGTGTAGTTTTTATTTGTAGACATTCTTTTTCCCAATATAGGCCTCTTAGTCCTCAGAATGTCCAATTGCAGTTTCTACAGAAAGAGTGTTTCAGAACGGCTCAATCAAAAGTAAGGTTCAACTCTGTTAGTTGAATGCGCAGAACAGAAAGAAGTTTCATACAATGCTTCTGTGTAGTTTATATTTGAACATATACTTTTTTCCACTATTACCCACTTAGCGCTACGAATGTCCAGTTGCATTTTCTACAGACAGAGTGTTTCAAAACTGCTCAATCAAAAGTATGGTTTAACTCTGTTAGCTGAATGCTCAGATCAGAAAGAAGTTTCACAGAATGCTTCTGTGTAGTTTATATTTGAATATATTACTTTTTCTACTTCCTACGCTCTTAGCGATCCAAATGTCCAGTTGCATTTTCTACAGAAAGAGTGTTCAGATCTGCTCAATCAAAAGTATGGTTTAACTCTGTTAGCTGAATGCACAGATCAGAAAGAAATTTCACCGAATGATTCTGTGTAGTTTATATTTGAAGACATTCCTTTTTCCACTATTACCCTCTTAGCGCTCCGAATCTCCACTTGCATTTTCTACAAAAAGAGTGTTTCATAACTGCTCAATCAAAAGTATATTTTATCTCTGTTAACTGAATTTACAGATCAGAAATAAGTTTCACAGAATGCATCTGTGTAGTTTTTATTTGAAGATATTCTTTTTCCCAATGTAGGCCTCTTAGCGCTTAGCATGTCCAATTGCAGTTTCTACAGAAAGAGTGTTTCAGAACGGCTCAATCAAAAGTAAGGTTCAACTCTGTTAGTTGAATGCACAGAACAGAAAGAATTTTCACAGAATGCTACTGTGTAGTTTATATTTGAATATATTCCTTTTTCCACTATTACCCTCTTAGCGCTGCGAATGTCCACTTGCATTTTCTACAGAAAGAGTGTTCAGAACTGCGCAATCAAAAGTATGGTTTAACTCTGTTAGCTTAATGAACATATCAGAAGTAAGTTTCACACAATGCTTCTGTGTAGTTTTTATTTGAAGATATTATTTTTCCCAATAGAGGCCTCTTAGCGCTCAGAATGTCCAATTGCAGTTTCTACAGAAAGAGTGTTTCAGAAAGGCTCAATCAAAAGTAAGGTTCAACTCTGTTAGTTGAATGCACAGAACAGAAAGAAGTTTCATACAATGCTTCTGTGTAGTTTATATCTGAACATACTCTTTTTTCCACTATTACCCACTTAGCGCTACGAATGTGCAGTTGCATTTTCTACAGACAGAGTGTTTCAAAACTGCTCAATCAAAGGTATGTTTTATCTCTGTTAGCTGAATGCTCAGATCAGAAAGAAGTTTCACAGAATGCTTCTGTGTAGTTTATATTTGAATATATTCCTTTTTCCACTACTACTCTCTTAGCGCTCCAAATGTCCGGTTGCATTTTCTACAGAAAGAGTGTTCAGATCTGCTCAATCAAAAGTATGGTTTAACTCTGTTAGCTGAATGCACAGATCAGAAAGAAGTTTCACAGAATGATTCTGTGTAGTTTATATTTGGAGACATTCCTTTTTCCACTATTACCCTCTTAGCACTCCGAATCTCCACTTGAATTTTCTACAGAAAGAGTGTTTAAGAACGGCTCAATCAAAACTAAGGTTCAACTCTTTTAGTTGAACAAACAGAACAGAAAGAAGTTTCACACAATTCTTCTGTGTAGTTTTTATTTGTAGACATTCTTTTTCCCAATATAGGCCTCTTAGCGCTCAGAATGTCCAATTGCAGTTTCTACAGAAAGAGTGTTTCAGAACGGCTCAATCAAAAGTAAGGTTCAACTCTGTTAGTTGAATGCACAGAACAGAAAGAAGTTTCATACAATGATTCTGTGTAGTTTATATTTGAACATATTCTTTTTTCCACTATTACCCACTTAGCGCTACGAATGTCCAGTTGCATTTTCTACAGACAGAGTGTTTCAAAACTGCTCAATCAAAAGTATGGTTTAACTCTGTTAGCTGAATGCTCAGATCAGAAAGAAGTTTCACAGAATGCTTCTGTGTAGTTTATATTTGAATATATTCCTTTTTCCACTACTACGCTCTTAGCGCTCCAAATGTCCAGTTGTATTTTCTACAGAAAGAGTGTTCAGATCTGTTCAATCAAAAGTATGGTTTAACTCTGTTTGCTGAATGCACAGATCAGAAAGAAGTTTCACCGAATGATTCTGTGTAGTTTATATTTGAAGACATTCCTTTTTCCACTATTACCCTCTTAGCGCTCCGAATCTCCACTTGCATTTTCTACAAAAAGAGTGTTTCATAACTGCTCAATCAAAAATATGTTTTATCTCTGTTAACTGAATTTACAGATCAGAAATAAGTTTCACAGAATGCATCTGTGTAGTTTTTATTTGAAGATATTCTTTTTCCCAATGTAGGCCTCTTAGCGCTTAGCATGTCCAATTGCAGTTTCTACAGAAAGAGTGTTTCAGAACGGCTCAATCAAAAGTAAGGTTCAACTCTGTTAGTTGAATGCACAGAACAGAAAGAATTTTCACAGAATGCTACTGTGTAGTTTATATTTGAACATATTCCTTTTTCCACTATTACCCTCTTAGCGCTCCAAATGTCCACTTGCATTTTCTACAGAAAGGGTGTTCAGAACTGCGCAATCAAAAGTATGGTTTAACTCTGTTAGCTTAATGAACATATCAGAAATAAGTTTCACACAATGCTTCTGTGTAGTTTTTATTTGAAGATATTATATTTCCCAATAGAGGCCTCTTAGCGCTCAGAATGTCCAATTGCAGTTTCTACAGAAAGAGTGTTTCAGAAAGGCTCAAACAAAAGTAAGGTTCAACTCTGTTAGTTGAATGCACAGAACAGAAAGAAATTTCATACAATGCTTCTGTGTAGTTTATATTTGAACATACTCTTTTTTCCACTATTATCCACTTAGCGCTACGAATGTCCAGTTGCATTTTCTACAGACAGAGTGTTTCAAAACTGCTCAATCAAAAGTATGGTTTAACACTGTTAGCTGAATGCTCAGATCAGAAAGAAGTTTCACAGAATGCTTCTGTGTAGTTTATATTTGAATATATTCCTTTTTCCACTACTACTCTCTTAGCGCTCCAAATGTCCGGTTGCATTTTCTACAGAAAGAGTGTTCAGATCTGCTCAATCAAAAGTATGGTTTAACTCTGTTAGCTGAATGCACAGATCAGAAAGAAGTTTCACAGAATGATTCTGTGTAGTTTATATTTGGAGACATTCCTTTTTCCACTATTACCCTCTTAGCACTCCGAATCTCCACTTGAATTTTCTACAGAAAGAGTGTTTAAGAACGGCTCAATCAAAACTAAGGTTCAACTCTTTTAGTTGAACAAACAGAACAGAAAGAAGTTTCACACAATTCTTCTGTGTAGTTTTTATTTGTAGACATTCTTTTTCCCAATATAGGCCTCTTAGCGCTCAGAATGTCCAATTGCAGTTTCTACAGAAAGAGTGTTTCAGAACGGCTCAATCAAAAGTAAGGTTCAACTCTGTTAGTTGAATGCACAGAACAGAAAGAAGTTTCATACAATGCTTCTGTGTAGTTTATATTTGAACATATTCTTTTTTCCACTATTACCCACTTAGCGCTACGAATGTCCAGTTGCATTTTCTACAGACAGAGTGTTTCAAAACTGCTCAATCAAAAGTATGGTTTAACTCTGTTAGCTGAATGCTCAGATCAGAAAGAAGTTTCACAGAATGCTTCTGTGTAGTTTATATTTGAATATATTACTTTTTCCACTACTACGCTCTTAGTGCTCCAAATGTCCAGTTGTATTTTCTACAGAAAGAGTGTTCAGATCTGTTCAATCAAAAGTATGGTTTAACTCTGTTTGCTGAATGCACAGATCAGAAAGAAGTTTCACCGAATGATTCTGTGTAGTTTATATTTGAAGACATTCCTTTTTCCACTATTACCCTCTTAGCGCTCCGAATCTCCACTTGCATTTTCTACAAACGAGTGTTTCATAACTGCTCAATCAAAAATATGTTTTATCTCTGTTAACTGAATTTACAGATCAGAAATAAGTTTCACAGAATGCATCTGTGTAGTTTTTATTTGAAGATATTCTTTTTCCCAATGAAGGCCTCTTAGCGCTTAGCATGTCCAATTGCAGTTTCTACAGAAAGAGTGTTTCAGAACGGCTCAATCAAAAGTAAGGTTCAACTCTGTTAGTTGAATGCACAGAACAGAAAGAAGTTTCATACAATGCTTCTGTGTAGTTTATATTTGAACATATTCTTTTTTCCACTATTACCCACTTAGCGCTACGAATGTCCAGTTTCATTTTCTACACACAGAGTGTTTCAAATCTGCTCAATCAAATGTATGCTTTAACTCTGTTAGCTGAATGCTCAGATCAGAAAGAAGTTTCACAGAATGCTTCTGTGTAGTTTATATATGAATATATTCCTTTTTCCACTACTACGCTCTTAGCGCTCCAAATGTCCAGTTGCATTTTCTACAGAAAGAGTGTTCAGATCTGCTCAATCAAAAGTATGGTTTAACTCTGTTAGCTGAATGCACAGATCAGAAAGAAGTTTCACCGAATGATTCTGTGTAGTTTATATTTGAAGACATTCCTTTTTCCACTATTACCATCTTAGCGCTCCGAATCTCCACTTGCATTTTCTACAAAAAGAGTGTTTCATAACTGCTCAATCAAAAATATGTTTTATCTCTGTTAACTGAATTTACAGATCAGAAATAAGTTTCACAGAATGCATCTGTGTAGTTTTTATTTGAAGATATTCTTTTTCCCAATGTAGGCCTCTTAGCGCTTAGCATGTCCAATTGCAGTTTCTACAGAAAGAGTGTTTCAGAACGGCTCAATCAAAAGTAAGGTTCAACTCTGTTAGTTGAATGCACAGAACAGAAAGAATTTTCACAGAATGCTACTGTGTAGTTTATATTTGAATATATTCCTTTTTCCACTATTACCCTCTTAGCGCTCCGAATGTCCACTTGCATTTTCTACAGAAAGAGTGTTCAGAACTGCGCAATCAAAAGTATGGTTTTACTCTGTTAGCTTAATGAACATATCAGAAATAAGTTTCACACAATGCTTCTGTGTAGTTTTTATTTGAAGATATTATTTTTCCCAATAGAGGCCTCTTAGCGCTCAGAATGTCCAATTGCAGTTTCTACAGAAAGAGTGTTTCAGAAAGGCTCAATCAAAAGTAAGGTTCAACTCTGTTAGTTGAATGCACAGAACAGAAAGAAGTTTCATACAATGCTTCTGTGTAGTTTATATCTGAACATACACTTTTTTCCACTATTACCCACTTAGCGCTACGAATGTCCAGTTGCATTTTCTACAGACAGAGTGTTTCAAAACTGCTCAATCAAAAGTATGGTTTAACTCTGTTAGCTGAATGCTCAGATCAGAAAGAAGTTTCACAGAATGCTTCTGTGTAGTTTTTATTTGAATATATTCCTTTTTCCACTACTACTCTCTTAGCGCTCCAAATGTCCAGTTGCATTTTCTACAGAAAGAGTGTTCAGATCTGCTCAATCAAAAGTATGGTTTAACTCTGTTAGCTGAATGCACAGATCAGAAAGAAGTTTCACAGAATGATTCTGTGTAGTTTATATTTGGAGACATTCCTTTTTCCACTATTACCCTCTTAGCGCTCCGAATCTCCACTTGCATTTTCTACAGAAAGAGTGTTTCAGAACGGCTCAATCAAAACTAAGGTTCAACTCTTTTACTTGAACAAACAGAAAAGAAAGAAGTTTCACACAATTCTTCTGTGTAGTTTTTATTTGTAGACATTCTTTTTCCCAATATAGGCCTCTTAGCGCTCAGAATGTCCAATTGCAGTTTCTACAGAAAGAGTGTTTCAGAACGGCTCAATCAAAAGTAAGGTTCAACTCTGTTAGTTGAATGCACAGAACAGAAGGAAGTTTCATACAATGCTTCTGTGTAGTTTATATTTGAACATATTCTTTTTTCCAATATTACCCACTTAGCGCTACGAATGTCCACTTGCATTTTCTACAGAGAGAGTGTTTCAAAACTGCTCAATCAAAAGTATGGTTTAACTCTGTTAGCTGAATGCTCAGATCAGAAAGAAGTTTCACAGAATGCTTCTGTGTAGTTTATATTTGAATATATTCCTTTTTCCACTACTACTCTCTTAGCGCTCCAAATGTCCAGTTGCATTTTCTACAGAAAGAGTGTTCAGATCTGCTCAATCAAAAGTATGGTTTAACTCTGTTAGCTGAATGCACAGATCAGAAAGAAGTTTCACAGAATGATTCTGTGTAGTTTATATTTGGAGACATTCCTTTTTCCACTATTACCCTCTTAGCGCTCCGAATCTCCACTTGCATTTTCTACAGAAAGAGTGTTTCAGAACGGCTCAATCAAAGCTAAGGTTCAACTCTTTTAGTTGAACAAACAGAACAGAAAAAAGTTTCACACAATTCTTCTGTGTAGTTTTTATTTGTAGACATTCTTTTTCCCAATATAGGCCTCTTAGTCCTCAGAATGTCCAATTGCAGTTTCTACAGAAAGAGTGTTTCAGAACGGCTCAATCAAAAGTAAGGTTCAACTCTGTTAGTTGAATGCGCAGAACAGAAAGAAGTTTCATACAATGCTTCTGTGTAGTTTATATTTGAACATATACTTTTTTCCACTATTACCCACTTAGCGCTACGAATGTCCAGTTGCATTTTCTACAGACAGAGTGTTTCAAAACTGCTCAATCAAAAGTATGGTTTAACTCTGTTAGCTGAATGCTCAGATCAGAAAGAAGTTTCACAGAATGCTTCTGTGTAGTTTATATTTGAATATATTACTTTTTCCACTTCTACGCTCTTAGCGATCCAAATGTCCAGTTGCATTTTCTACAGAAAGAGTGTTCAGATCTGCTCAATCAAAAGTATGGTTTAACTCTGTTAGCTGAATGCACAGATCAGAAAGAAATTTCACCGAATGATTCTGTGTAGTTTATATTTGAAGACATTCCTTTTTCCACTATTACCCTCTTAGCGCTCCGAATCTCCACTTGCATTTTCTACAAAAAGAGTGTTTCATAACTGCTCAATCAAAAGTATATTTTATCTCTGTTAACTGAATTTACAGATCAGAAATAAGTTTCACAGAATGCATCTGTGTAGTTTTTATTTGAAGATATTCTTTTTCCCAATGTAGGCCTCTTAGCGCTTAGCATGTCCAATTGCAGTTTCTACAGAAAGAGTGTTTCAGAACGGCTCAATCAAAAGTAAGGTTCAACTCTGTTAGTTGAATGCACAGAACAGAAAGAATTTTCACAGAATGCTACTGTGTAGTTTATATTTGAATATATTCCTTTTTCCACTATTACCCTCTTAGCGCTGCGAATGTCCACTTGCATTTTCTACAGAAAGAGTGTTCAGAACTGCGCAATCAAAAGTATGGTTTAACTCTGTTAGCTTAATGAACATATCAGAAGTAAGTTTCACACAATGCTTCTGTGTAGTTTTTATTTGAAGATATTATTTTTCCCAATAGAGGCCTCTTAGCGCTCAGAATGTCCAATTGCAGTTTCTACAGAAAGAGTGTTTCAGAAAGGCTCAATCAAAAGTAAGGTTCAACTCTGTTAGTTGAATGCACAGAACAGAAAGAAGTTTCATACAATGCTTCTGTGTAGTTTATATCTGAACATACTCTTTTTTCCACTATTACCCACTTAGCGCTACGAATGTGCAGTTGCATTTTCTACAGACAGAGTGTTTCAAAACTGCTCAATCAAAGGTATGTTTTATCTCTGTTAGCTGAATGCTCAGATCAGAAAGAAGTTTCACAGAATGCTTCTGTGTAGTTTATATTTGAATATATTCCTTTTTCCACTACTACTCTCTTAGCGCTCCAAATGTCCGGTTGCATTTTCTACAGAAAGAGTGTTCAGATCTGCTCAATCAAAAGTATGGTTTAACTCTGTTAGCTGAATGCACAGATCAGAAAGAAGTTTCACAGAATGATTCTGTGTAGTTTATATTTGGAGACATTCCTTTTTCCACTATTACCCTCTTAGCACTCCGAATCTCCACTTGAATTTTCTACAGAAAGAGTGTTTAAGAACGGCTCAATCAAAACTAAGGTTCAACTCTTTTAGTTGAACAAACAGAACAGAAAGAAGTTTCACACAATTCTTCTGTGTAGTTTTTATTTGTAGACATTCTTTTTCCCAATATAGGCCTCTTAGCGCTCAGAATGTCCAATTGCAGTTTCTACAGAAAGAGTGTTTCAGAACGGCTCAATCAAAAGTAAGGTTCAACTCTGTTAGTTGAATGCACAGAACAGAAAGAAGTTTCATACAATGATTCTGTGTAGTTTATATTTGAACATATTCTTTTTTCCACTATTACCCACTTAGCGCTACGAATGTCCAGTTGCATTTTCTACAGACAGAGTGTTTCAAAACTGCTCAATCAAAAGTATGGTTTAACTCTGTTAGCTGAATGCTCAGATCAGAAAGAAGTTTCACAGAATGCTTCTGTGTAGTTTATATTTGAATATATTCCTTTTTCCACTACTACGCTCTTAGCGCTCCAAATGTCCAGTTGTATTTTCTACAGAAAGAGTGTTCAGATCTGTTCAATCAAAAGTATGGTTTAACTCTGTTTGCTGAATGCACAGATCAGAAAGAAGTTTCACCGAATGATTCTGTGTAGTTTATATTTGAAGACATTCCTTTTTCCACTATTACCCTCTTAGCGCTCCGAATCTCCACTTGCATTTTCTACAAAAAGAGTGTTTCATAACTGCTCAATCAAAAATATGTTTTATCTCTGTTAACTGAATTTACAGATCAGAAATAAGTTTCACAGAATGCATCTGTGTAGTTTTTATTTGAAGATATTCTTTTTCCCAATGTAGGCCTCTTAGCGCTTAGCATGTCCAATTGCAGTTTCTACAGAAAGAGTGTTTCAGAACGGCTCAATCAAAAGTAAGGTTCAACTCTGTTAGTTGAATGCACAGAACAGAAAGAATTTTCACAGAATGCTACTGTGTAGTTTATATTTGAACATATTCCTTTTTCCACTATTACCCTCTTAGCGCTCCAAATGTCCACTTGCATTTTCTACAGAAAGGGTGTTCAGAACTGCGCAATCAAAAGTATGGTTTAACTCTGTTAGCTTAATGAACATATCAGAAATAAGTTTCACACAATGCTTCTGTGTAGTTTTTATTTGAAGATATTATATTTCCCAATAGAGGCCTCTTAGCGCTCAGAATGTCCAATTGCAGTTTCTACAGAAAGAGTGTTTCAGAAAGGCTCAAACAAAAGTAAGGTTCAACTCTGTTAGTTGAATGCACAGAACAGAAAGAAATTTCATACAATGCTTCTGTGTAGTTTATATTTGAACATACTCTTTTTTCCACTATTATCCACTTAGCGCTACGAATGTCCAGTTGCATTTTCTACAGACAGAGTGTTTCAAAACTGCTCAATCAAAAGTATGGTTTAACTCTGTTAGCTGAATGCTCAGATCAGAAAGAAGTTTCACAGAATGCTTCTGTGTAGTTTATATTTGAATATATTCCTTTTTCCACTACTACTCTCTTAGCGCTCCAAATGTCCGGTTGCATTTTCTACAGAAAGAGTGTTCAGATCTGCTCAATCAAAAGTATGGTTTAACTCTGTTAGCTGAATGCACAGATCAGAAAGAAGTTTCACAGAATGATTCTGTGTAGTTTATATTTGGAGACATTCCTTTTTCCACTATTACCCTCTTAGCACTCCGAATCTCCACTTGAATTTTCTACAGAAAGAGTGTTTAAGAACGGCTCAATCAAAACTAAGGTTCAACTCTTTTAGTTGAACAAACAGAACAGAAAGAAGTTTCACACAATTCTTCTGTGTAGTTTTTATTTGTAGACATTCTTTTTCCCAATATAGGCCTCTTAGCGCTCAGAATGTCCAATTGCAGTTTCTACAGAAAGAGTGTTTCAGAACGGCTCAATCAAAAGTAAGGTTCAACTCTGTTAGTTGAATGCACAGAACAGAAAGAAGTTTCATACAATGCTTCTGTGTAGTTTATATTTGAACATATTCTTTTTTCCACTATTACCCACTTAGCGCTACGAATGTCCAGTTGCATTTTCTACAGACAGAGTGTTTCAAAACTGCTCAATCAAAAGTATGGTTTAACTCTGTTAGCTGAATGCTCAGATCAGAAAGAAGTTTCACAGAATGCTTCTGTGTAGTTTATATTTGAATATATTCCTTTTTCCACTACTACGCTCTTAGTGCTCCAAATGTCCAGTTGTATTTTCTACAGAAAGAGTGTTCAGATCTGTTCAATCAAAAGTATGGTTTAACTCTGTTTGCTGAATGCACAGATCAGAAAGAAGTTTCACCGAATGATTCTGTGTAGTTTATATTTGAAGACATTCCTTTTTCCACTATTACCCTCTTAGCGCTCCGAATCTCCACTTGCATTTTCTACAAACGAGTGTTTCATAACTGCTCAATCAAAAATATGTTTTATCTCTGTTAACTGAATTTACAGATCAGAAATAAGTTTCACAGAATGCATCTGTGTAGTTTTTATTTGAAGATATTCTTTTTCCCAATGAAGGCCTCTTAGCGCTTAGCATGTCCAATTGCAGTTTCTACAGAAAGAGTGTTTCAGAACGGCTCAATCAAAAGTAAGGTTCAACTCTGTTAGTTGAATGCACAGAACAGAAAGAAGTTTCATACAATGCTTCTGTGTAGTTTATATTTGAACATATTCTTTTTTCCACTATTACCCACTTAGCGCTACGAATGTCCAGTTTCATTTTCTACACACAGAGTGTTTCAAATCTGCTCAATCAAATGTATGCTTTAACTCTGTTAGCTGAATGCTCAGATCAGAAAGAAGTTTCACAGAATGCTTCTGTGTAGTTTATATATGAATATATTCCTTTTTCCACTACTACGCTCTTAGCGCTCCAAATGTCCAGTTGCATTTTCTACAGAAAGAGTGTTCAGATCTGCTCAATCAAAAGTATGGTTTAACTCTGTTAGCTGAATGCACAGATCAGAAAGAAGTTTCACCGAATGATTCTGTGTAGTTTATATTTGAAGACATTCCTTTTTCCACTATTACCATCTTAGCGCTCCGAATCTCCACTTGCATTTTCTACAAAAAGAGTGTTTCATAACTTCTCAATCAAAAATATGTTTTATCTCTGTTAACTGAATTTACAGATCAGAAATAAGTTTCACAGAATGCATCTGTGTAGTTTTTATTTGAAGATATTCTTTTTCCCAATGTAGGCCTCTTAGCGCTTAGCATGTCCAATTGCAGTTTCTACAGAAAGAGTGTTTCAGAACGGCTCAATCAAAAGTAAGGTTCAACTCTGTTAGTTGAATGCACAGAACAGAAAGAATTTTCACAGAATGCTACTGTGTAGTTTATATTTGAATATATTCCTTTTTCCACTATTACCCTCTTAGCGCTCCGAATGTCCACTTGCATTTTCTACAGAAAGAGTGTTCAGAACTGCGCAATCAAAAGTATGGTTTTACTCTGTTAGCTTAATGAACATATCAGAAATAAGTTTCACACAATGCTTCTGTGTAGTTTTTATTTGAAGATATTATTTTTCCCAATAGAGGCCTCTTAGCGCTCAGAATGTCCAATTGCAGTTTCTACAGAAAGAGTGTTTCAGAAAGGCTCAATCAAAAGTAAGGTTCAACTCTGTTAGTTGAATGCACAGAACAGAAAGAAGTTTCATACAATGCTTCTGTGTAGTTTATATCTGAACATACACTTTTTTCCACTATTACCCACTTAGCGCTACGAATGTCCAGTTGCATTTTCTACAGACAGAGTGTTTCAAAACTGCTCAATCAAAAGTATGGTTTAACTCTGTTAGCTGAATGCTCAGATCAGAAAGAAGTTTCACAGAATGCTTCTGTGTAGTTTATATTTGAATATATTCCTTTTTCCACTACTACTCTCTTAGCGCTCCAAATGTCCAGTTGCATTTTCTACAGAAAGAGTGTTCAGATCTGCTCAATCAAAAGTATGGTTTAACACTGTTAGCTGAATCCACAGATCAGGAAGAAGTTTCACAGAATGATTCTGTGTAGTTTATATTTGGAGACATTCCTTTTTCCACTATTACCCTCTTAGCGCTCCGAATCTCCACTTGCATTTTCTACAGAAAGAGTGTTTCAGAACGGCTCAATCAAAACTAAGGTTCAACTCTTTTACTTGAACAAACAGAAAAGAAAGAAGTTTCACACAATTCTTCTGTGTAGTTTTTATTTGTAGACATTCTTTTTCCCAATATAGGCCTCTTAGCGCTCAGAATGTCCAATTGCAGTTTCTACAGAAAGAGTGTTTCAGAACGGCTCAATCAAATGTAAGGTTCAACTCTGTTAGTTGAATGCACAGAACAGAAGGAAGTTTCATACAATGCTTCTGTGTAGTTTATATTTGAACATATTCTTTTTTCCAATATTACCCACTTAGCGCTACGAATGTCCACTTGCATTTTCTACAGAGAGAGTGTTTCAAAACTGCTCAATCAAAAGTATGGTTTAACTCTGTTAGCTGAATGCTCAGATCAGAAAGAAGTTTCACAGAATGCTTCTGTGTAGTTTATATTTGAATATATTCCTTTTTCCACTACTACTCTCTTAGCGCTCCAAATGTCCAGTTGCATTTTCTACAGAAAGAGTGTTCAGATCTGCTCAATCAAAAGTATGGTTTAACTCTGTTAGCTGAATGCACAGATCAGAAAAAGTTTCACAGAATGATTCTGTGTAGTTTATATTTGGAGACATTCCTTTTTCCACTATTACCCTCTTAGCGCTCCGAATCTCCACTTGCATTTTCTACAGAAAGAGTGTTTCAGAACGGCTCAATCAAAGCTAAGGTTCAACTCTTTTAGTTGAACAAACAGAACAGAAAAAAGTTTCACACAATTCTTCTGTGTAGTTTTTATTTGTAGACATTCTTTTTCCCAATATAGGCCTCTTAGTGCTCAGAATGTCCAATTGCAGTTTCTACAGAAAGAGTGTTTCAGAACGGCTCAATCAAAAGTAAGGTTCAACTCTGTTAGTTGAATGCGCAGAACAGAAAGAAGTTTCATACAATGCTTCTGTGTAGTTTATATTTGAACATATTCTTTTTTCCACTATTACCCACTTAGCGCTACGAATGTCCAGTTGCATTTTCTACAGACAGAGTGTTTCAAAACTGCTCAATCAAAAGTATGGTTTAACTCTGTTAGCTGAATGCTCAGATCAGAAAGAAGTTTCACAGAATGCTTCTGTGTAGTTTATATTTGAATATATTACTTTTTCCACTACTACGCACTTAGCGATCCAAATGTCCAGTTGCATTTTCTACAGAAAGAGTGTTCAGATCTGCTCAATCAAAAGTATGGTTTAACTCTGTTAGCTGAATGCACAGATCAGAAAGAAGTTTCACCGAATGATTCTGTGTAGTTTATATTTGAAGACATTCCTTTTTCCACTATTACCCTCTTAGCGCTCCGAATCTCCACTTGCATTTTCTACAAAAAGAGTGTTTCATAACTGCTCAATCAAAAGTATGTTTTATCTCTGTTAACTGAATTTACAGATCAGAAATAAGTTTCACAGAATGCATCTGTGTAGTTTTTATTTGAAGATATTCTTTTTCCCAATGTAGGCCTCTTAGCGCTTAGCATGTCCAATTGCAGTTTCTACAGAAAGAGTGTTTCAGAACGGCTCAATCAAAAGTAAGGTTCAACTCTGTTAGTTGAATGCACAGAACAGAAAGAATTTTCACAGAATGCTACTGTGTAGTTTATATTTGAATATATTCCTTTTTCCACTATTACCCTCTTAGCGCTGCGAATGTCCACTTGCATTTTCTACAGAAAGAGTGTTAAGAACTGCGCAATCAAAAGTATGGTTTAACTCTGTTAGCTTAATGAACATATCAGAAATAAGTTTCACACAATGCTTCTGTGTAGTTTTTATTTGAAGATATTATTTTTCCCAATAGAGGCCTCTTAGCGCTCAGAATGTCCAATTGCAGTTTCTACAGAAAGAGTGTTTCCGAAAGGCTCAATCAAAAGTAAGGTTCAACTCTGTTAGTTGAATGCACAGAACAGAAAGAAGTTTCATACAATGCTTCTGTGTAGTTTATATCTGAACATACTCTTTTTTCCACTATTACCCACTTAGCGCTACGAATGTCCAGTTGCATTTTCTACAGACAGAGTGTTTCAAAACTGCTCAATCAAAAGTATGGTTTAACTCTGTTAGCTGAATGCTCAGATCAGAAAGAAGTTTCACAGAATGCTTCTGTGTAGTTTATATTTGAATATATTCCTTTTTCCACTACTACTCTCTTAGCGCTCCAAATGTCCAGTTGCATTTTCTACAGAAAGAGTGTTCAGATCTGCTCAATCAAAAGTATGGTTTAACGCTGTTAGCTGAATGCACAGATCAGAAAGAAGTTTCACAGAATGATTCTGTGTAGTTTATATTTGGAGACATTCCTTTTTCCACTATTACCCTCTTAGCGCTCCGAATCTCCACTTGCATTTTCTACAGAAAGAGTGTTTCAGAACGGCTCAATCAAAACTAAGGTTCAACTCTTTTACTTGAACAAACAGAACAGAAAGAAGTTTCACACAATTCTTCTGTGTAGTTTTTATTTGTAGACATTCTTTTTCCCAATATAGGCCTCTTAGCGCTCAGAATGTCCAATTGCTGTTTCTACAGAAAGAGTGTTTCAGAACGGCTCAATCAAAAGTAAGGTTCAACTCTGTTAGTTGAATGCACAGAACAGAAAGAAGTTTCATACAATGCTTCTGTGTAGTTTATATTTGAAAATATTCTTTTTTCCACTATTACCCACTTAGCGCTACGAATGTCCAGTTGCATTTTCTACAGACAGAGTGTTTCAAAACTGCTCAATCAAAAGTATGGTTTAACTCTGTTAGCTGAATGCTCAGATCAGAAAGAAGTTTCACAGAATGCTTCTGTGTAGTTTATATTTGAATATATTCCTTTTTCCACTACTACGCTCTTAGCGCTCCAAATGTCCAGTTTCATTTTCTTCAGAAAGAGTGTTCAGATCTGCTCAATCAAAAGTATGGTTTAACTCTGTTAGCTGAATGCACAGATCAGAAAGAAGTTTCACCGAATGATTCTGTGTAGTTTATATTTGAAGACATTCCTTTTTCCACTATTACCCTCTTAGCGCTCCGAATCTCCACTTGCATTTTCTACAAAAAGAGTGTTTCATAACTGCACAATCAAAAATATGTTTTATCTCTGTTAACTGAATTTACAGATCAGAAATAAGTTTCACAGAGTGCATCTGTGTAGTTTTTATTTGAAGATATTCTTTTTCCCAATGTAGGCCTCTTAGCGCTTAGCATGTCCAATTGCAGTTTCTACAGAAAGAGTGTTTCAGATCGGCTCAATCAAAAGTAAGGTTCAATTCTGTTAGTTGAATGCACAGAACAGAAAGAATTTTCACAGAATGCTACTGTGTAGTTTATATTTGAATATATTCCTTTTTCCACTATTACCCTCTTAGCGCTCCGAATGTCCACTTGCATTTTCTACAGAAAGAGTGTCCAGAAATGCGCAATCAAAAGTATGGTTTAACTCTGTTAGCTTAATGAATATATCAGAAGTAAGTTTCACACAATGCTTCTGTGTAGTTTTTATTTGAAGATATTATTTTTCCCAATAGAGGCCTCTTAGCGCTCAGAATGTCCAATTGCAGTTTCTACAGAAAGAGTGTTTCAGAAAGGCTCAATCAAAAGTAAGGTTCAACTCTGTTAGTTGAATGCACAGAACAGAAAGAAGTTTCATACAATGCTTCTGTGTAGTTTATATTTGAACATATTCCTTTTTCCACTATTACCCACTTAGCGCTACGAATGTCCAGTTGCATTTTCTACAGAGAGAGTGTTTCAAAACTGCTCAATCAAAATTATGGTTTAACTATGTTAGCTGAATGCTCAGATCAGAAAGAAATTTCACAGAATGCTTCTGTGTAGTTTATATTTGAATATATTCCTTTTTCCACTAATACTCTCTTAGCGCTCCAAATGTCCAGTTGCATTATCTACAGAAAGAGTGTTCAGATCTGCTCAATCAAAAGTATGGTTTAACTCTGTTAGCTGAATGCACAGATCAGAAAGAAGTTTCACAGAAGGATTCTGTGTAGTTTATATTTGGAGACATTACTTTTTCCACTATTACCCTCTTAGCGCTCCAAATCTCCACTTGCATTTTCTACAGAAAGAGTGTTTCAGAACGGCTCAATCAAAACTAAGGTTCAACTCTTTTAGTTGAACAAACAGAACAGAAAGAAGTTTCACACAATTCTTCTGTGTAGTTTTTATTTGTAGACATTCTTTTTCCCAATATAGGCCTCTTAGTGCTCAGAATGTCCAATTGCAGTTTCTACAGAAAGAGTGTTTCAGAACGGCTCAATCAAAAGTAAGGTTCAACTCTGTTAGTTGAATGCACAGAACAGAAAGAATTTTCACAGAATGCTACTGTGTAGTTTATATTTGAATATATTCCTTTTTCCACTATTACCCTCTTAGCGCTCAGAATGTCCACTTGCATTTTCTACAGAAAGAGTGTTCAGAACTGCGCAATCAAAGTATGGTTTACCTCTGTTAGCTTAATGAACATATCAGAAATAAGTTTCACACAATGCTTCTGTGTAGTTTTTATTTGAAGATATTATTTTTCCCAATATAGGCCTCTTAGCGCTCAGAATGTCCAATTGCAGTTTCTACAGAAAGAGTGTTTCAGAAAGGCTCAATCAAAAGTCAGGTTCAACTCTGTTAGTTGAATGCACAGAACAGAAAGAAATTTCATACAATGCTTCTGTGTAGTTCATATTTGAACATATTCTTTTTTCCACTATTACCCACTTAGCGCTACGAATGTCCAGTTGCATTTTCTACAGACAGAGTGTTTCAAAACTGCTCAATCAAAAGTATGGTTTAACTCTGTTAGCTGAATGCTCAGATCAGAAAGAAGTTTCACAGAATGCTTCTGTGTAGTTTATATTTGAATATATTCCTTTTTCCACTACTACGCTCTTAGAGCTCCAAATGTCCAGTTGCATTTTCTACAGAAAGAGTGTTCAGATCTGCTCAATCAAAAGTGTGGTTTAACTCTGTTAGCTGAATGCACAGATCAGAAAGAAGTTTCACCGAATGATTCTGTGTAGTTTATATTTGAAGACATTCCTTTTTCCACTATTACCATCTTAGCGCTCTGAATCTCCACTTGCATTTTCTACAAAAAGAGTGTTTCATAACTGCTCAATCAAAAATATGTTTTATCTCTGTTAACTGAATTTACAGATCAGAAATAAGTTTCACAGAATGCATCTGTGTAGTTTTTATTTGAAGATATTCTTTTTCCCAATGTAGGCCTCTTAGCGCTTAGCATGTCCAATTGCAGTTTCTACAGAAAGAGTGTTTCAGAACGGCTCAATCAAAAGTAAGGTTCAACTCTGTTAGTTGAATGCACAGAACAGAAAGAATTTTCACAGAATGCTACTGTGTAGTTTATATTTGAATATATTCCTTTTTCCACTATTACCCTCTTAGCGCTCCGAATGTCCACTTGCATTTTCTACAGAAAGAGTGTTCAGAACTGCGCAATCAAAAGTATGGTTTTACTCTGTTAGCTTAATGAACATATCAGAAATAAGTTTCACACAATGCTTCTGTGTAGTTTTTATTTGAAGATATTATTTTTCCCAATAGAGGCCTCTTAGCGCTCAGAATGTCCAATTGCAGTTTCTACAGAAAGAGTGTTTCAGAAAGGCTCAATCAAAAGTAAGGTTCAACTCTGTTAGTTGAATGCACAGAACAGAAAGAAGTTTCATACAATGCTTCTGTGTAGTTTATATCTGAACATACTCTTTTTTCCACTATTACCCACTTAGCGCTACGAATGTCCAGTTGCATTTTCTACAGACAGAGTGTTTCAAAACTGCTCAATCAAAAGTATGGTTTAACTCTGTTAGCTGAATGCTCAGATCAGAAAGAAGTTTCACAGAATGCTTCTGTGTAGTTTATATTTGAATATATTACTTTTTCCACTACTACTCTCTTAGCGCTCCAAATGTCCAGTTGCATTTTCTACAGAAAGAGTGTTCAGATCTGCTCAATCAAAAGTATGGTTTAACGCTGTTAGCTGAATGCACAGATCAGAAAGAAGTTTCACAGAATGATTCTGTGTAGTTTATATTTGGAGACATTACTTTTTCCACTATTACCCTCTTAGCGCTCCAAATCTCCACTTGCATTTTCTACAGAAAGAGTGTTTCAGAAAGGCTCAATCAAAACTAAGGTTCAACTCTTTTAGTTGAACAAACAGAACAGAAAGAAGTTTCACACAATTCTCCTGTGTAGTTTTTATTTGTAGACATTCTTTTTCCCAATATAGGCCTCTTAGTGCTCAGAATGTCCAATTGCAGTTTCTACAGAAAGAGTGTTTCAGAACGGCTCAATCAAAAGTAAGGTTCAACTCTGTTAGTTGAATGCACAGAACAGAAAGAAGTTTCATACAATGCTTCTGTGTAGTTTATATTTGAACATATTCTTTTTTCCACTATTACCCACTTAGCGCTACGAATGTCCAGTTGCATTTTCTACAGACAGAGTGTTTCAAAACTGCTCAATCAAAAGTATGGTTTAACTCTGTTAGCTGAATGCTCAGATCAGAAAGAAGTTTCACAGAATGCTTCTGTGTAGTTTATATTTGAATATTTTCCTTTTTCCACTACTACGCTCTTAGCGCTCCAAATGTCCAGTTTCATTTTCTACAGAAAGAGTGTTCAGATCTGCTCAATCAAAAGTATGGTTTAACTCTGTTAGCTGAATGCACAGATCAGAAAGAAGTTTAACCGAATGATTCTGTGTAGTTTATATTTGAAGACATTCCTTTTTCCACTATTACCCTCTTAGCGCTCCGAATCTCCACTTGCATTTTCTACAAAAAGAGTGTTTCATAACTGCTCAATCAAAAATATGTTTTATCTCTGTTAACTGAATTTACAGATCAGAAATAAGTTTCACAGAGTGCATCTGTGTAGTTTTTATTTGAAGATATTTTTTTCCCAATGTAGGCCTCTTAGCGCTTAGCATGTCCAATTGCAGTTTCTACAGAAAGAGTGTTTCAGAACGGCTCAATCAAAAGTAAGGTTCAACTCTGTTAGTTGAATGCACAGAACAGAAAGAATTTTCACAGAATGCTACTGTGTAGTTTATATTTGAATATATTCCTTTTTCCACTATTATCGTCTTAGCGCTGCGAATGTCCACTTGCATTTTCTACAGAAAGAGTGTTCAGAACTGCGCATTCAAAAGTATGGTTTAACCCTGTTTGCTTAATGAACATATCAGAAATAAGTTTCACAGAATGCTTCTCTGTAGTTTTTATTTGAAGATATTATTTTTCCAATTAGAGGCCTCTTAGCGCTCAGAATGTCCAATTGCAGTTTCTACAGAAAGAGTGTTTCAGAAAGGCTCAATCAAAAGTAAGGTTCAACTCTGTTAGTTGAATGCACAGAACAGAAAGAAGTTTCATACAATGCTTCTGTGTAGTTTATATTTGAACATATTCTTTTTTCCACTATTACCCACTTAGCGCTACGAATGTCCAGTTGCATTTTCTACAGACAGAGTGTTTCAAAACTGCTCAATCAAAAGTATGGTTTAACTCTGTTAGCTGAATGCTCAGATCAGAAAGAAGTTTCACAGAATGCTTCTGTGTAGTTTATATTTGAATATATTCCTTTTTCCACTACTACTCTCTTAGCGCTCCAAATGTCCAGTTGCATTTTCTACAGAAAGAGTGTTCAGATCTGCTCAATCAAAAGTGTGGTTTAACGCTGTTAGCTGAATGCACAGATCAGAAAGAAGTTTCACAGAATGATTCTGTGTAGTTTATATTTGGAGACATTCCTTTTTCCACTATTACCCTCTTAGCGCTCCGAATCTCCACTTGCATTTTCTACAGAAAGAGTGTTTCAGAACGGCTCAATCAAAACTAAGGTTCAACTCTTTTACTTGAACAAACAGAACAGAAAGAAGTTTCACACAATTCTTCTGTGTAGTTTTTATTTGTAGACATTCTTTTTCCCAATATAGGCCTCTTAGCGCTCAGAATGTCCAATTGCTGTTTCTACAGAAAGAGTGTTTCAGAACGGCTCAATCAAAAGTAAGGTTCAACTCTGTTAGTTGAATGCACAGAACAGAAAGAAGTTTCATACAATGCTTCTGTGTAGTTTATATTTGAACATATTCTTTTTTCCACTATTACCCACTTAGCGCTACGAATGTCCAGTTGCATTTTCTACAGACAGAGTGTTTCAAAACTGCTCAATCAAAAGTATGGTTTAACTCTGTTAGCTGAATGCTCAGATCAGAAAGAAGTTTCACAGAATGCTTCTGTGTAGTTTATATTTGAATATATTCCTTTTTCCACTACTACGCTCTTAGCGCTCCAAATGTCCAGTTTCATTTTCTTCAGAAAGAGTGTTCAGATCTGCTCAATCAAAAGTATGGTTTAACTCTGTTAGCTGAATGCACAGATCAGAAAGAAGTTTCACCGAATGATTCTGTGTAGTTTATATTTGAAGACATTCCTTTTTCCACTATTACCCTCTTAGCGCTCCGAATCTCCACTTGCATTTTCTACAAAAAGAGTGTTTCATAACTGCTCAATCAAAAATATGTTTTATCTCTGTTAACTGAATTTACAGATCAGAAATAAGTTTCACAGAGTGCATCTGTGTGGTTTTTATTTGAAGATATTCTTTTTCCCAATGTAGGCCTCTTAGCGCTTAGCATGTCCAATTGCAGTTTCTACAGAAAGAGTGTTTCAGATCGGCTCAATCAAAAGTAAGGTTCAATTCTTTTAGTTGAATGCACAGAACAGAAAGAATTTTCACAGAATGCTACTGTGTAGTTTATATTTGAATATATTCCTTTTTCCACTATTACCCTCTTAGCGCTCCGAATGTCCACTTGCATTTTCTACAGAAAGAGTGTTCAGAAATGCGCAATCAAAAGTATGGTTTAACTCTGTTAGCTTAATGAATATATCAGAAGTAAGTTTCACACAATGCTTCTGTGTAGTTTTTATTTGAAGATATTATTTTTCCCAATAGAGGCCTCTTAGCGCTCAGAATGTCCAATTGCAGTTTCTACAGAAAGAGTGTTTCAGAAAGGCTCAATCAAAAGTAAGGTTCAACTCTGTTAGTTGAATGCACAGAACAGAAAGAAGTTTCATACAATGCTTCTGTGTAGTTTATATTTGAACATATTCTTTTTTCCACTATTACCCACTTAGCGCTACGAATGTCCAGTTGCATTTTCTACAGAGAGAGTGTTTCAAAACTGCTCAATCAAAATTATGGTTTAACTATGTTAGCTGAATGCTCAGATCAGAAAGAAATTTCACAGAATGCTTCTGTGTAGTTTATATTTGAATATATTCCTTTTTCCACTAATACTCTCTTAGCGCTCCAAATGTCCACTTGCATTATCTACAGAAAGAGTGTTCAGATCTGCTCAATCAAAAGTATGGTTTAACTCTGTTAGCTGAATGCACAGATCAGAAAGAAGTTTCACAGAATGATTCTGTGTAGTTTATATTTGGAGACATTACTTTTTCCACTATTACCCTCTTAGCGCTCCAAATCTCCACTTGCATTTTCTACAGAAAGAGTGTTTCAGAAAGGCTCAATCAAAACTAAGGTTCAACTCTTTTAGTTGAACAAACAGAACAGAAAGAAGTTTCACACAATTCTCCTGTGTAGTTTTTATTTGTAGACATTCTTTTTCCCAATATAGGCCTCTTAGTGCTCAGAATGTCCAATTGCAGTTTCTACAGAAAGAGTGTTTCAGAACGGCTCAATCAAAAGTAAGGTTCAACTCTGTTAGTTGAATGCACAGAACAGAAAGAATTTTCACAGAATGCTACTGTGTAGTTTATATTTGAATATATTCCTTTTTCCACTATTACCCTCTTAGCGCTCAGAATGTCCACTTGCATTTTCTACAGAAAGAGTGTTCAGAACTGCGCAATCAAAGTATGGTTTACCTCTGTTAGCTTAATGAACATATCAGAAATAAGTTTCACACAATGCTTCTGTGTAGTTTTTATTTGAAGATATTATTTTTCCCAATATAGGCCTCTTAGCGCTCAGAATGTCCAATTGCAGTTTCTACAGAAAGAGTGTTTCAGAAAGGCTCAATCAAAAGTCAGGTTCAACTCTGTTAGTTGAATGCACAGAACAGAAAGAAGTTTCATACAATGCTTCTGTGTAGTTCATATTTGAACATATTCTTTTTTCCACTATTACCCACTTAGCGCTACGAATGTCCAGTTGCATTTTCTACAGACAGAGTGTTTCAAAACTGCTCAATCAAAAGTATGGTTTAACTCTGTTAGCTGAATGCTCAGATCAGAAAGAAGTTTCACAGAATGCTTCTGTGTAGTTTATATTTGAATATATTCCTTTTTCCACTACTACGCTCTTAGCGCTCCAAATGTCCAGTTGCATTTTCTACAGAAAGAGTGTTCAGATCTGCTCAATCAAAAGTGTGGTTTAACTCTGTTAGCTGAATGCACAGATCAGAAAGAAGTTTCACCGAATGATTCTGTGTAGTTTATATTTGAAGACATTCCTTTTTCCACTATTACCATCTTAGCGCTCTGAATCTCCACTTGCATTTTCTACAAAAAGAGTGTTTCATAACTGCTCAATCAAAAATATGTTTTATCTCTGTTAACTGAATTTACAGATCAGAAATAAGTTTCACAGAATGCATCTGTGTAGTTTTTATTTGAAGATATTCTTTTTCCCAATGTAGGCCTCTTAGCGCTTAGCATGTCCAATTGCAGTTTCTACAGAAAGAGTGTTTCAGAACGGCTCAATCAAAAGTAAGGTTCAACTCTGTTAGTTGAATGCACAGAACAGAAAGAATTTTCACAGAATGCTACTGTGTAGTTTATAATTGAATATATTCCTTTTTCCACTATTACCCTCTTAGCGCTCCGAATGTCCACTTGCATTTTCTACAGAAAGAGTGTTCAGAACTGCGCAATCAAAAGTATGGTTTAACTCTGTTAGCTTAATGAACATATCAGAAATAAGTTTCACACAATGCTTTTGTGTAGTTTTTCTTTGAAGATATTATTTTTCCCATTAGAGGCCTCTTAGCGCTCAGAATGTCCAATTGCAGTTTCTACAGAAAGAGTGTTTCAGAAAGGCTCAATCAAAAGTAAGGTTCAACTCTGTTAGTTGAATGCACAGAACAGAAAGAAGTTTCATACAATGCTTCTGTGTAGTTTATATCTGAACATAATCTTTTTTCCACTATTACCCACTTAGCGCTACGAATGTCCAGTTGCATTTTCTACAGACAGAGTGTTTCAAAACTGCTCAATCAAAAGTATGGTTTAACTCTGTTAGCTGAATGCTCAGATCAGAAAGAAGTTTCACAGAATGCTTCTCTGTAGTTTATATTTGAATATATTCCTTTTTCCACTACTACTCTCTTAGCGCTCCAAATGTCCAGTTGCATTTTCTACAGAAAGAGTGTTCAGATCTGCTCAATCAAAAGTATGGTTTAACGCTGTTAGCTGAATGCACAGATCAGAAAGAAGTTTCACAGAATGATTCTGTGTAGTTTATATTTGGAGACATTCCTTTTTCCACTATTACCCTCTTAGCGCTCCGAATCTCCACTTGCATTTTCTACAGAAAGAGTGTTTCAGAACGGCTCAATCAAAACTAAGGTTCAACTCTTTTAGTTGAACAAACAGAACAGAAAGAAGTTTCACACAATTCTTCTGTGTAGTTTTTATTTTTAGACATTCTTTTTCCCAATATAGGCCTCTTAGCGCTCAGAATGTCCAATTGCAGTTTCTACAGAAAGAGTGTTTTAGAACGGCTCAATCAAAAGTAAGGTTCAACTCTGTTAGTTGAATGCACAGAACAGAAAGAAGTTTCATACAATGCTTCTGTGTAGTTTATATTTGAACATATTCTTTTTTCCACTATTACCCACTTAGCGCTACGAATGTCCAGTTGCATTTTCTACAGACAGAGTGTTTCAAAACTGCTCAATCAAAAGTATGGTTTAACTCTGTTAGCTGAATGCTCAGATCAGAAAGAAGTTTCACAGAATGCTTCTGTGTAGTTTATATTTGAATATATTCCTTTTTCCACTACTACGCTCTTAGCGCTCCAAATGTCCAGTTGCATTTTCTACAGAAAGAGTGTTCAGATCTGCTCAATCAAAAGTATGTTTTAACTCTGTTAGCTGAATGCACAGATCAGAAAGAAGTTTCACCGAATGGTTCTGTGTAGTTTATATTTGAAGACATTCCTTTTTCCACTATTAACCTCTTAGCGCTCCGAATCTCCACTTGCATTTTCTACAAAAAGAGTGTTTCATAACTGCTCAATCAAAAATATGTTTTATCTCTGTTAACTGAATTTACAGATCAGAAATAAGTTTCACAGAATGCATCTGTGTAGTTTTTATTTGAAGATATTCTTTTTCCCAATGTAGGCCTCTTAGCGCTTAGCATGTCCAATTGCAGTTTCTACAGAAAGAGTGTTTCAGAACGGCTCAATCAAAAGTAAGGTTCAACTCTGTTAGTTGAATGCACAGAACAGAAAGAATTTTCACAGAATGCTACTGTGTAGTTTATAATTGAATATATTCCTTTTTCCACTATTACCCTCTTAGCGCTCCGAATGTCCACTTGCATTTTCTACAGAAAGAGTGTTCAGAACTGCGCAATCAAAAGTATGGTTTAACTCTGTTAGCTTAATGAACATATCAGAAATAAGTTTCACACAATGCTTCTGTGTAGTTTTTATTTGAAGATATTATTTTTCCCATTAGAGGCCTCTTAGCGCTCAGAATGTCCAATTGCAGTTTCTACAGAAAGAGTGTTTCAGAAAGGCTCAATCAAAAGTAAGGTTCAACTCTGTTAGTTGAATGCACAGAACAGAAAGAAGTTTCATACAATGCTTCTGTGTAGTTTATATTTGAACATATTCTTTTTTCCACTATTACCCACTTAGCGCTACGAATGTCCAGTTGCATTTTCTACAGACAGAGTGTTTCAAAACTGCTCAATCAAAAGTATGGTTTAACTCTGTTAGCTGAATGCTCAGATCAGAAAGAAGTTTCAGAGAATGCTTCTGTGTAGTTTATATTTGAATATATTCCTTTTTCCACTACTACTCTCTTAGCGCTCCAAATGTCCGGTTGCATTTTCTACAGAAAGCGTGTTCAGATCTGCTCAATCAAAAGTATGGTTTAACTCTGTTAGCTGATTGCACAGATCAGAAAGAAGTTTCACAGAATGATTCTGTGTAGTTTATATTTGGAGACATTCCTTTTTCCACTATTACCCTCTTAGCGCTCCGAATCTCCACTTGCATTTTCTACAGAAAGAGTGTTTCAGAACGGCTCAATCAAAACTAAGGTTCAACTCTTTTAGTTGAACAAACAGAACAGAAAGAAGTTTCACACAATTCTTCTGTGTAGTTTTTATTTTTAGACATTCTTTTTCCCAATATAGGCCTCTTAGCGCTCAGAATGTCCAATTGCAGTTTCTACAGAAAGAGTGTTTTAGAACGGCTCAATCAAAAGTAAGGTTCAACTCTGTTAGTTGAATGCACAGAACAGAAAGAAGTTTCATACAATGCTTCTGTGTAGTTTATATTTGAACATATTCTTTTTTCCACTATTACCCACTTAGCGCTACGAATGTCCAGTTGCATTTTCTACAGACAGAGTGTTTCAAAACTGCTCAATCAAAAGTATGGTTTAACTCTGTTAGCTGAATGCTCAGATCAGAAAGAAGTTTCACAGAATGCTTCTGTGTAGTTTATATTTGAATATATTCCTTTTTCCACTACTACGCTCTTAGCGCTCCAAATGTCCAGTTGCATTTTCTACAGAAAGAGTGTTCAGATCTGCTCAATCAAAAGTATGTTTTAACTCTGTTAGCTGAATGCACAGATCAGAAAGAAGTTTCACCGAATGATTCTGTGTAGTTTATATTTGAAGACATTCCTTTTTCCACTATTAACCTCTTAGCGCTCCGAATCTCCACTTGCATTTTCTACAAAAAGAGTGTTTCATAACTGCTCAATCAAAAATATGTTTTATCTCTGTTAACTGAATTTACAGATCAGAAATAAGTTTCACAGAATGCATCTGTGTAGTTTTTATTTGAAGATATTCTTTTTCCCAATGTAGGCCTCTTAGCGCTTAGCATGTCCAATTGCAGTTTCTACAGAAAGAGTGTTTCAGAACGGCTCAATCAAAAGTAAGGTTCAACTCTGTTAGTTGAATGCACAGAACAGAAAGAATTTTCACAGAATGCTACTGTGTAGTTTATAATTGAATATATTCCTTTTTCCACTATTACCCTCTTAGCGCTCCGAATGTCCACTTGCATTTTCTACAGAAAGAGTGTTCAGAACTGCGCAATCAAAAGTATGGTTTAACTCTGTTAGCTTAATGAACATATCAGAAATAAGTTTCACACAATGCTTCTGTGTAGTTTTTATTTGAAGATATTATTTTTCCCATTAGAGGCCTCTTAGCGCTCAGAATGTCCAATTGCAGTTTCTACAGAAAGAGTGTTTCAGAAAGGCTCAATCAAAAGTAAGGTTCAACTCTGTTAGTTGAATGCACAGAACAGAAAGAAGTTTCATACAATGCTTCTGTGTAGTTTATATTTGAACATATTCTTTTTTCCACTATTACCCACTTAGCGCTACGAATGTCCAGTTGCATTTTCTACAGACAGAGTGTTTCAAAACTGCTCAATCAAAAGTATGGTTTAACTCTGTTAGCTGAATGCTCAGATCAGAAAGAAGTTTCACAGAATGCTTCTGTGTAGTTTATATTTGAATATATTCCTTTTTCCACTACTACTCTCTTAGCGCTCCAAATGTCCGGTTGCATTTTCTACAGAAAGCGTGTTCAGATCTGCTCAATCAAAAGTATGGTTTAACTCTGTTAGCTGATTGCACAGATCAGAAAGAAGTTTCACAGAATGATTCTGTGTAGTTTATATTTGGAGACATTCCTTTTTCCACTATTACCCTCTTAGCGCTCCGAATCTCCACTTGCATTTTCTACAGAAAGAGTGTTTCAGAACGGCTCAATCAAAACTAAGGTTCAACTCTTTTAGTTGAACAAACAGAACAGAAAGAAGTTTCACACAATTCTTCTGTGTAGTTTTTATTTTTAGACATTCTTTTTCCCAATATAGGCCTCTTAGCGCTCAGAATGTCCAATTGCAGTTTCTACAGAAAGAGTGTTTTAGAACGGCTCAATCAAAAGTAAGGTTCAACTCTGTTAGTTGAATGCACAGAGCAGAAAGAAGTTTCATACAATGCTTCTGTGTAGTTTATATTTGAACATATTCTTTTTTCCACTATTACCCACTTAGCGCTACGAATGTCCAGTTGCATTTTCTACAGACAGAGTGTTTCAAAACTGCTCAATCAAAAGTATGGTTTAACTCTGTTAGCTGAATGCTCAGATCAGAAAGAAGTTTCACAGAATGCTTCTGTGTAGTTTATATTTGAATATATTCCTTTTTCCACTACTACGCTCTTAGCGCTCCAAATGTCCAGTTGCATTTTCTACAGAAAGAGTGTTCAGATCTGCTCAATCAAAAGTATGTTTTAACTCTGTTAGCTGAATGCACAGATCAGAAAGAAGTTTCACCGAATGATTCTGTGTAGTTTATATTTGAAGACATTCCTTTTTCCACTATTAACCTCTTAGCGCTCCGAATCTCCACTTGCATTTTCTACAAAAAGAGTGTTTCATAACTGCTCAATCAAAAATATGTTTTATCTCTGTTAACTGAATTTACAGATCAGAAATAAGTTTCACAGAATGCATCTGTGTAGTTTTTATTTGAAGATATTCTTTTTCCCAATGTAGGCCTCTTAGCGCTTAGCATGTCCAATTGCAGTTTCTACAGAAAGAGTGTTTCAGAACGGCTCAATCAAAAGTAAGGTTCAACTCTGTTAGTTGAATGCACAGAACAGAAAGAATTTTCACAGAATGCTACTGTGTAGTTTATAATTGAATATATTCCTTTTTCCACTATTACCCTCTTAGCGCTCCGAATGTCCACTTGCATTTTCTACAGAAAGAGTGTTCAGAACTGCGCAATCAAAAGTATGGTTTAACTCTGTTAGCTTAATGAACATATCAGAAATAAGTTTCACACAATGCTTCTCTGTAGTTTTTATTTGAAGATATTATTTTTCCCATTAGAGGCCTCTTAGCGCTCAGAATGTCCAATTGCAGTTTCTACAGAAAGAGTGTTTCAGAAAGGCTCAATCAAAAGTAAGGTTCAACTCTGTTAGTTGAATGCACAGAACAGAAAGAAGTTTCATACAATGCTTCTGTGTAGTTTATATTTGAACATATTCTTTTTTCCACTATTACCCACTTAGCGCTACGAATGTCCAGTTGCATTTTCTACAGACAGAGTGTTTCAAAACTGCTCAATCAAAAGTATGGTTTAACTCTGTTAGCTGAATGCTCAGATCAGAAAGAAGTTTCACAGAATGCTTCTGTGTAGTTTATATTTGAATATATTCCTTTTTCCACTACTACTCTCTTAGCGCTCCAAATGTCCGGTTGCATTTTCTACAGAAAGAGTGTTCAGATCTGCTCAATCAAAAGTATGGTTTAACTCTGTTAGCTGATTGCACAGATCAGAAAGAAGTTTCACAGAATGATTCTGTGTAGTTTATATTTGGAGACATTCCTTTTTCCACTATTACCCTCTTAGCGCTCCGAATCTCCACTTGCATTTTCTACAGAAAGAGTGTTTCAGAACGGCTCAATCAAAACTAAGGTTCAACTCTTTTAGTTGAACAAACAGAACAGAAAGAAGTTTCACACAATTCTTCTGTGTAGTTTTTATTTGTAGACATTCTTTTTCCCAATATAGGCCACTTAGCACTCAGAATGTCCAATTGCAGTTTCTACAGAAAGAGTGTTTTAGAACGGCTCAATCAAAAGTAAGGTTCAACTCTGTTAGTTGAATGCACAGAACAGAAAGAAGTTTCATACAATGCTTCTGTGTAGTTTATATTTGAACATATTCTTTTTTCCACTATTACCCACTTAGCGCTACGAATGTCCAGTTGCATTTTCTACAGACAGAGTGCTTCAAAACTGCTCAATCAAAAGTATGGTTTAACTCTGTTAGCTGAATGCTCAGATCAGAAAGAAGTTTCACAGAATGCTTCTGTGTAGTTTATATTTGAATATATTCCTTTTTCCACTACTACGCTCTTAGCGCTCCAAATGTCCAGTTGAATTTTCTACAGAAAGAGTGTTCAGATCTGCTCAATCAAAAGTATGTTTTAACTCTGTTAGCTGAATGCACAGATCAGAAAGAAGTTTCACCGAATGATTCTGTGTAGTTTATATTTGAAGACATTCCTTTTTCCACTATTACCCTCTTAGCGCTCCGAATCTCCACTTGCATTTTCTACAAAAAGAGTGTTTCATAACTGCTCAATCAAAAATATGTTTTATCTCTGTTAACTGAATTTACAGATCAGAAATAAGTTTCACAGAATGCATCTGTGTAGTTTTTATTTGAAGATATTCTTTTTCCCAATGTAGGCCTCTTAGCGCTTAGCATGTCCAATTGCAGTTTCTACAGAAAGAGTGTTTCAGAACGGCTCAATCAAAAGTAAGGTTCAACTCTGTTAGTTGAATGCACAGAACAGAAAGAATTTTCACAGAATGCTACTGTGTAGTTTATATTTGAATATATTCCTTTTTCCACTATTACCCTCTTTGCGCTCCGAATGTCCACTTGCATTTTCTACAGAAAGAGTGTTCAGAACTGCGCAATCAAAAGTATGGTTTAACTCTGTTAGCTTAATGAACATATCAGAAATAAGTTTCACACAATGCTTCTGTGTAGTTTTTATTTGAAGATATTATTTTTCCCATTAGAGGCCTCTTAGCGCTCAGAATGTCCAATTGCAGTTTCTACAGAAAGAGTGTTTCAGAAAGGCTCAATCAAAAGTAAGGTTCAACTCTGTTAGTTGAATGCACAGAACAGAAAGAAGTTTCATACAATGCTTCTGTGTAGTTTATATCTGTACATACTCTTTTTTCCACTATTACCCACTTAGCGCTACGAATGTCCAGTTGCATTTTCTACAGACAGAGTGTTTCAAAACTGCTCAATCAAAAGTATGGTTTAACTCTGTTAGCTGAATGCTCAGATCAGAAAGAAGTTTCACAGAATGCTTCTGTGTAGTTTATATTTGAATATATTACTTTTTCCACTACTACTCTCTTAGCGCTCCAAATGTCCAGTTGCATTTTCTACAGAAAGAGTGTTCAGATCTGCTCAATCAAAAGTATGGTTTAACTCTGTTAGCTGAATGCACAGATCAGAAAGAAGTTTCACAGAATGATTCTGTGTAGTTTATATTTGGAGACATTCCTTTTTCCACTATTACCCTATTAGCGCTCCGAATCTCCACTTGCATTTTCTACAGAAAGAGTGTTTCAGAACGGCTCAATCAAAACTAAGGTTCAACTCTTTTACTTGAACAAACAGAACAGAAAGAAGTTTCACACAATTCTTCTGTGTAGTTTTTATTTGTAGACATTCTTTTTCCCAATATAGGCCTCTTAGCGCTCAGAATGTCCAATTGCAGTTTCTACAGAAAGAGTGTTTCAGAACGGCTCAATCAAAAGTAAGGTTCAACTCTGTTAGTTGAATGCACAGAACAGAAAGGAGTTTCATACAATGCTTCTGTGTAGTTTATATTTGAACATATTCTTTTTTCCACTATTACCCACTTAGCGCTACGAATGTCCAGTTGCATTTTCTACAGACAGAGTGTTTCAAAACTGCTCAATCAAAAGTATGGTTTAACTCTGTTAGCTGAATGCTCAGATCAGAAAGAAGTTTCACAGAATGCTTCTGTGTAGTTTATATTTGAATATATTCCTTTTTCCACTACTACGCTCTTAGCGCTCCAAATGTCCAGTTGCATTTTCTACAGAAAGAGTGTTCAGATCTGCTCAATCAAAAGTATGGTTTAACTCTGTTAGCTGAATGCACAGATCAGAAAGAAGTTTCACCGAATGATTCTGTGTAGTTTATATTTGAAGACATTCCTTTTTCCACTATTACCCACTTAGCGCTCCGAATCTCCACTTGCATTTTCTACAAAAAGAGTGTTTCATAACTGCTCAATCAAAAATATGTTTTATCTCTGTTAACTGAATTTACAGATCAGAAATAAGTTTCACAGAATGCATCTGTGTAGTTTTTATTTGAAGATATTCTTTTTCCCAATGTAGGCCTCTTAGCGCTTAGCATGTCCAATTGCAGTTTCTACAGAAAGAGTGTTTCAGAACGGCTCAATCAAAAGTAAGGTTCAACTCTGTTAGTTGAATGCACAGAACAGAAAGAATTTTCACAGAATGCTACTGTGTAGTTTATATTTGAATATATTCCTTTTTCCACTATTACCCTCTTAGCGCTGCGAATGTCTACTTGCATTTTCCACAGAAAGAGTGTTCAGAAATGCGCAATCAAAAGTATGGTTTAACTCTGTTAGCTTAATGAACATATCAGAAGTAAGTTTCACACAATGCTTCTGTGTACTTTTTATTTGAAGATATTATTTTTCCCAATAGAGGCCTCTTAGCGCTCAGAATGTCCAATTGCAGTTTCTACAGAAAGAGTGTTTCAGAAAGGCTCAATCAAAGTAAGGTTCAACTCTGTTAGTTGAATGCACAGAACAGAAAGAAATTTCATACAATGCTTCTGTGTAGTTTATATCTGAATATACTCTTTTTTCCACTATTACCCACTTAGCGCTACGAATGTGCAGTTGCATTTTCTACAGACAGAGTGTTTCAAAACTGCTCAATCAAAGGTATGTTTTAACTCTCTTAGCTGAATGCTCAGATCAGAAAGAAGTTTCACAGAATGCTTCTGTGTAGTTTATATTTGAATATATTCCTTTTTCCACTACTACTGTCTTAGCGCTCCAAATGTCCGGTTGCATTTTCTACAGAAAGAGTGTTCAGATCTGCTCAATCAAAAGTATGGTTTAACTCTGTTAGCTGAATGCACAGATCAGAAAGAAGTTTCACAGAATGATTCTGTGTAGTTTATATTTGGAGACATTCCTATTTCCACTATTACCCTCTTAGCACTCCGAATCTCCACTTGCATTTTCTACAGAAAGAGTGTTTAAGAACGGCTCAATCAAAACTAAGGTTCAACTCTTTTAGTTGAACAAACAGAACAGAAAGAAGTTTCACACAATTCTTCTGTGTAGTTTTTATTTGTAGACATTCTTTTTCCCAATATAGGCCTCTTAGCGCTCAGAATGTCCAATTGCAGTTTCTACAGAAAGAGTGTTTCAGAACGGCTCAATCAAAAGTAAGGTTCAACTCTGTTAGTTGAATGCACAGAACAGAAAGAAGTTTCATACAATGCTTCTGTGTAGTTTATATTTGAACATATTCTTTTTTCCACTATTACCCACTTAGCGCTACGAATGTCCAGTTGCATTTTCTACAGACAGAGTGTTTCAAAACTGCTCAATCAAAAGTATGGTTTAACTCTGTTAGCTGAATGCTCAGATCAGAAAGAAGTTTCACAGAAGGCTTCTGTGTAGTTTATATTTGAATATATTACTTTTTCCACTACTACTCTCTTACCGCTCCAAATGTCCAGTTGCATTTTCTACAGAAAGAGTGTTCAGATCTGCTCAATCAAAAGTATGGTTTAACTCTGTTAGCTGAATGCACAGATCAGAAAGAAGTTTCACAGAATGATTCTGTGTAGTTTATATTTGGAGACATTCCTTTTTCCACTATTACCCTATTAGCGCTCCGAATCTCCACTTGCATTTTCTACAGAAAGAGTGTTTCAGAACGGCTCAATCAAAACTAAGGTTCAACTCTTTTACTTGAACAAACAGAACAGAAAGAAGTTTCACACAATTCTTCTGTGTAGTTTTTATTTGTAGACATTCTTTTTCCCAATATAGGCCTCTTAGCGCTCAGAATGTCCAATTGCAGTTTCTACAGAAAGAGTGTTTCAGAACGGCTCAATCAAAAGTAAGGTTCAACTCTGTTAGTTGAATGCACAGAACAGAAAGGAGTTTCATACAATGCTTCTGTGTAGTTTATATTTGAACATATTCTTTTTTCCACTATTACCCACTTAGCGCTACGAATGTCCAGTTGCATTTTCTACAGACAGAGTGTTTCAAAACTGCTCAATCAAAAGTATGGTTTAACTCTGTTAGCTGAATGCTCAGATCCGAAAGACGTTTCACAGAATGCTTCTGTGTAGTTTATATTTGAATATATTCCTTTTTCCACTACTACGCTCTTAGCGCTCCAAATGTCCAGTTGCATTTTCTACAGAAAGAGTGTTCAGATCTGCTCAATCAAAAGTATGGTTTAACTCTGTTAGCTGAATGCACATATCAGAAAGAAGTTTCACCGAATGATTCTGTGTAGTTTATATTTGAAGACATTCCTTTTTCCACTATTACCCCCTTAGCGCTCCGAATCTCCACTTGCATTTTCTACAAAAAGAGTGTTTCATAACTGCTCAATCAAAAATATGTTTTATCTCTGTTAACTGAATTTACAGATCAGAAATAATTTTCACAGAATGCATCTGTGTAGTTTTTATTTGAAGATATTCTTTTTCCCAATGTAGGCCTCTTAGCGCTTAGCATGTCCAATTGCAGTTTCTACAGAAAGAGTGTTTCAGAACGGCTCAATCAAAAGTAAGGTTCAACTCTGTTAGTTGAATCTACAGAACAGAAAGAATTTTCACAGAATGGTACTGTGTAGTTTATATTTGAATATATTCCTTTTTCCACTATTACCCTCTTAGCGCTCCGAATGTACACTTGCATTTTCTACAGAAAGAGTGTTCAGAACTGCGCAAATCAAAAGTATGGTTTAACTCTGTTAGCTTAATGAACATATCAGAAATAAGTTTCACACAATGCTTCTGTGTAGTTTTTATTTGAAGATATTATTTTTCCCAATAGAGGCCTCTTAGTGCTCAAAATGTCCAATTACAGTTTCTACAGAAAGAGTGTTTCAGAAAGGCTCAATCAAAAGTAAGGTTCAACTCTGTTAGTTGAATGCACAGAACAGAAAGAAGTTTCATACAATGCTTCTGTGTAGTTTATATTTGAACATATTCTTTTTTCCACTATTACCCACTTAGCGCTACGAATGTCCAGTTGCATTTTCTACAGACAGAGTGTTTCAAAACTGCTCAATCAAAAGTATGGTTTAACTCTGTTAGCTGAATGCTCAGATCAGAAAGAAGTTTCACAGAATGCTTCTGTGTAGTTTATATTTGAATATATTCCTTTTTCCACTACTACTCTCTTAGCGCTCCAAATGTCCAGTTGCATTTTCTACAGAAAGAGTGTTCAGATCTGCTCAATCAAAAGTATGGTTTAACTCTGTTAGCTGAATGCACAGATCAGAAAGAAGTTTCACAGAATGATTCTGTGTAGTTTATATTTGGAGACATTCCTTTTTCCACTATTACCCTCTTAGCGCCCCGAATCTCCACTTGCATTTTCTACAGAAAGAGTGTTTCAGAACGGCTCAATCAAAACTAAGGTTCAACTCTTTTAGTTGAACAAACAGAACAGAAAGAAGTTTCACACAATTCTTCTGTGTAGTTTTTATTTGTAGACATTCTTTTTCCCAATATAGGCCTCTTAGTGCTCAGAATGTCCAATTGCAGTTTCTACAGAAAGAGTGTTTCAGAACGGCTCAATCAAAAGTATGGTTCAACTCTGTTAGTTGAATGCTCAGATCAGAAAGAAGTTTCACAGAATGCTTCTGTGTAGTTTATATTTGAATATATTCCTTTTTCCACTACTACGCTCTTAGCGCTCCAAATGTCCAGTTGCATTTTCTAGAGAAAGAGTGTTCAGATCTGCTCAATCAAAAGTATGGTTTAACTCTGTTAGCTGAATGCACAGATCAGAAAGAAATTTCACCGAATGATTCTGTGTAGTTTACATTTGAAGACATTCCTTTTTCCACTATTACCCTCTTAGCACTCCGAATCTCCACTTGCATTTTCTACAAAAAGAGTGTTTCATAACTGCTCAATCAAAAATATGTTTTATCTCTGTTAACTGAATTTACAGATCACAAATAGGTTTCACAGAATGCATCTGTGTATTTTTTATTTGAAGATATTCTTTTTCCCAATGTAGGCCTCTTAGCGATTAGCATGTCCAATTGCAGTTTCTACAGAAAGAGTGTTTCAGAACGGCTCAATCAAAAGTAAGGTTCAACTCTGTTAGATGAATGCACAGAACAGAAAGAATTTTCACAGAATGCTACTGTGTAGTTTATATTTGAATATATTCCTTTTTCCACTATTACCCTCTTAGCGCTGCGAATGTCTACTTGCATTTTCCACAGAAAGAGTGTTCAGAAATGCGCAATCAAAGTATGGTTTAACTCTGTTAGCTTAATGAACATATCAGAAGTAAGTTTCACACAATGCTTCTGTGTACTTTTTATTTGAAGATATTATTTTTCCCAATAGAGGCCTCTTAGCGCTCAGAATGTCCAATTGCAGTTTCTACAGAAAGAGTGTTTCAGAAAGGCTCAATCAAAGTAAGGTTCAACTCTGTTAGTTGAATGCACAGAACAGAAAGAAGTTTCATACAATGCTTCTGTGTAGTTTATATCTGAATATACTCTTTTTTCCACTATTACCCACTTAGCGCTACGAATGTGCAGTTGCATTTTCTACAGACAGAGTGTTTCAAAACTGCTCAATCAAAGGTATGTTTTAACTCTGTTAGCTGAATGCTCAGATCAGAAAGAAGTTTCACAGAATGCTTCTGTGTAGTTTATATTTGAATATATTCCTTTTTCCACTACTACTCTCTTAGCGCTCCAAATGTCCGGTTGCATTTTCTACAGAAAGAGTGTTCAGATCTGCTCAATCAAAAGTATGGTTTAACTCTGTTAGCTGAATGCACAGATCAGAAAGAAGTTTCACAGAATGATTCTGTGTAGTTTATATTTGGAGACATTCCTATTTCCACTATTACCCTCTTAGCACTCCGAATCTCCACTTGCATTTTCTACAGAAAGAGTGTTTAAGAACGGCTCAATCAAAACTAAGGTTCAACTCTTTTAGTTGAACAAACAGAACAGAAAGAAGTTTCACACAATTCTTCTGTGTAGTTTTTATTTGTAGACATTCTTTTTCCCAATATAGGCCTCTTAGCGCTCAGAATGTCCAATTGCAGTTTCTACAGAAAGAGTGTTTCAGAACGGCTCAATCAAAAGTAAGGTTCAACTCTGTTAGTTGAATGCACAGAACAGAAAGAAGTTTCATACAATGCTTCTGTGTAGTTTATATTTGAACATATTCTTTTTTCCACTATTACCCACTTAGCGCTACGAATGTCCAGTTGCATTTTCTACAGACAGAGTGTTCCAAAACTGCTCAATCAAAAGTATGGTTTAACTCTGTTAGCTGAATGCTCAGATCAGAAAGAAGTTTCACAGAAGGCTTCTGTGTAGTTTATATTTGAATATATTACTTTTTCCACTACTACTCTCTTACCGCTCCAAATGTCCAGTTGCATTTTCTACAGAAAGAGTGTTCAGATCTGCTCAATCAAAAGTATGGTTTAACTCTGTTAGCTGAATGCACAGATCAGAAAGAAGTTTCACAGAATGATTCTGTGTAGTTTATATTTGGAGACATTCCTTTTTCCACTATTACCCTATTAGCGCTCCGAATCTCCACTTGCATTTTCTACAGAAAGAGTGTTTCAGAACGGCTCAATCAAAACTAAGGTTCAACTCTTTTACTTGAACAAACAGAACAGAAAGAAGTTTCACACAATTCTTCTGTGTAGTTTTTATTTGTAGACATTCTTTTTCCCAATATAGGCCTCTTAGCGCTCAGAATGTCCAATTGCAGTTTCTACAGAAAGAGTGTTTCAGAACGGCTCAATCAAAAGTAAGGTTCAACTCTGTTAGTTGAATGCACAGAACAGAAAGGAGTTTCATACAATGCTTCTGTGTAGTTTATATTTGAACATATTCTTTTTTCCACTATTACCCACTTAGCGCTACGAATGTCCAGTTGCATTTTCTACAGACAGAGTGTTTCAAAACTGCTCAATCAAAAGTATGGTTTAACTCTGTTAGCTGAATGCTCAGATCCGAAAGAAGTTTCACAGAATGCTTCTGTGTAGTTTATATTTGAATATATTCCTTTTTCCACTACTACGCTCTTAGCGCTCCAAATGTCCAGTTGCATTTTCTACAGAAAGAGTGTTCAGATCTGCTCAATCAAAAGTATGGTTTAACTCTGTTAGCTGAATGCACAGATCAGAAAGAAGTTTCACCGAATGATTCTGTGTAGTTTATATTTGAAGACATTCCTTTTTCCACTATTACCCCCTTAGCGCTCCGAATCTCCACTTGCATTTTCTACAAAAAGAGTGTTTCATAACTGCTCAATCAAAAATATGTTTTATCTCTGTTAACTGAATTTACAGATCAGAAATAATTTTCACAGAATGCATCTGTGTAGTTTTTATTTGAAGATATTCTTTTTCCCAATGTAGGCCTCTTAGCGCTTAGCATGTCCAATTGCAGTTTCTACAGAAAGAGTGTTTCAGAACGGCTCAATCAAAAGTAAGGTTCAACTCTGTTAGTTGAATCTACAGAACAGAAAGAATTTTCACAGAATGGTACTGTGTAGTTTATATTTGAATATATTCCTTTTTCCACTATTACCCCCTTAGCGCTCCGAATGTACACTTGCATTTTCTACAGAAAGAGTGTTCAGAACTGCGCAAATCAAAAGTATGGTTTAACTCTGTTAGCTTAATGAACATATCAGAAATAAGTTTCACACAATGCTTCTGTGTAGTTTTTATTTGAAGATATTTTTTTTCCCAATAGAGGCCTCTTAGTGCTCAAAATGTCCAATTACAGTTTCTACAGAAAGAGTGTTTCAGAAAGGCTCAATCAAAAGTAAGGTTCAACTCTGTTAGTTGAATGCACAGAACAGAAAGAAGTTTCATACAATGCTTCTGTGTAGTTTATATTTGAACATATTCTTTTTTCCACTATTACCCACTTAGCGCTACGAATGTCCAGTTGCATTTTCTACAGAGAGAGTGTTTCAAAACTGCTCAATCAAAAGTATGGTTTAACTCTGTTAGCTGAATGCTCAGATCAGAAAGAAGTTTCACAGAATGCTTCTGTGTAGTTTATATTTGAATATATTCCTTTTTCCACTACTACTCTCTTAGCGCTCCAAATGTCCAGTTGCATTTTCTACAGAAAGAGTGTTCAGATCTGCTCAATCAAAAGTATGGTTTAACTCTGTTAGCTGAATGCACAGATCAGAAAGAAGTTTCACAGAATGATTCTGTGTAGTTTATATTTGGAGACATTCCTTTTTCCACTATTACCCTCTTAGCGCTCCGAATCTCCACTTGCATTTTCTACAGAAAGAGTGTTTCAGAACGGCTCAATCAAAACTAAGGTTCAACTCTTTTAGTTGAACAAACAGAACAGAAAGAAGTTTCACACAATTCTTCTGTGTAGTTTTTATTTGTAGACATTCTTTTTCCCAATATAGGAATCTTAGTGCTCAGAATGACCAATTGCAGTTTCTACAGAAAGAGTGTTTCAGAACGGCTCAATCAAAAGTATGGTTCAACTCTGTTAGTTGAATGCTCAGATCAGAAAGAAGTTTCACAGAATGCTTCTGTGTAGTTTATATTTGAATATATTCCTTTTTCCACTACTACGCTCTTAGCGCTCCAAATGTCCAGTTGCATTTTCTAGAGAAAGAGTGTTCAGATCTGCTCAATCAAAAGTATGGTTTAACTCTGTTAGCTGAATGCACAGATCAGAAAGAAATTTCACCGAATGATTCTGTGTAGTTTACATTTGAAGACATTCCTTTTTCCACTATTACCCTCTTAGCACTCCGAATCTCCACTTGCATTTTCTACAAAAAGAGTGTTTCATAACTGCTCAATCAAAAATATGTTTTATCTCTGTTAACTGAATTTACAGATCACAAATAGGTTTCACAGAATGCATCTGTGTATTTTTTATTTGAAGATATTCTTTTTCCCAATGTAGGCCTCTTAGCGATTAGCATGTCCAATTGCAGTTTCTACAGAAAGAGTGTTTCAGAACGGCTCAATCAAAAGTAAGGTTCAACTCTGTTAGATGAATGCACAGAACAGAAAGAATTTTCACAGAATGCTACTGTGTAGTTTATATTTGAATATATTCCTTTTTCCACTATTACCCTCTTAGCGCTGCGAATGTCTACTTGCATTTTCCACAGAAAGAGTGTTCAGAAATGCGCAATCAAAAGTATGGTTTAACTCTGTTAGCTTAATGAACATATCAGAAGTAAGTTTCACACAATGCTTCTGTGTACTTTTTATTTGAAGATATTATTTTTCCCAATAGAGGCCTCTTAGCGCTCAGAATGTCCAATTGCAGTTTCTACAGAAAGAGTGTTTCAGAAAGGCTCAATCAAAAGTAAGGTTCAACTCTGTTAGTTGAATGCACAGAACAGAAAGAAGTTTCATACAATGCTTCTGTGTAGTTTATATCTGAATATACTCTTTTTTCCACTATTACCCACTTAGCGCTACGAATGTGCAGTTGCATTTTCTACAGACAGAGTGTTTCAAAACTGCTCAATCAAAGGTATGTTTTAACTCTGTTAGCTGAATGCTCAGATCAGAAAGAAGTTTCACAGAATGCTTCTGTGTAGTTTATATTTGAATATATTCCTTTTTCCACTACTACTCTCTTAGCGCTCCAAATGTCCGGTTGCATTTTCTACAGAAAGAGTGTTCAGATCTGCTCAATCAAAAGTATGGTTTAACTCTGTTAGCTGAATGCACAGATCAGAAAGAAGTTTCACAGAATGATTCTGTGTAGTTTATATTTGGAGACATTCCTATTTCCACTATTACACTCTTAGCACTCCGAATCTCCACTTGCATTTTCTACAGAAAGAGTGTTTAAGAACGGCTCAATCAAAACTAAGGTTCAACTCTTTTAGTTGAACAAACAGAACAGAAAGAAGTTTCACACAATTCTTCTGTGTAGTTTTTATTTGTAGACATTCTTTTACCCAATATAGGCCTCTTAGCGCTCAGAATGTCCAATTGCAGTTTCTACAGAAAGAGTGTTTCAGAACGGCTCAATCAAAAGTAAGGTTCAACTCTGTTAGTTGAATGCACAGAACAGAAAGAAGTTTCATACAATGCTTCTGTGTAGTTTATATTTGAACATATTCTTTTTTCCACTATTACCCACTTAGCGCTATGAATGTCCAGTTGCATTTTCTACAGACAGAGTGTTTCAAAACTGCTCAATCAAAAGTATGGTTTAACTCTGTTAGCTGAATGCTCAGATCAGAAAGAAGTTTCACAGAAGGCTTCTGTGTAGTTTATATTTGAATATATTCCTTTTTCCACTACTACGCTCTTAGCGCTCCAAATGTCCAGTTGCATTTTCTACAGAAAGAGTGTTCAGATCTGCTCAATCAAAAGTATGGTTTAATTCTGTTAGCTGAATGCACAGATCAGAAAGAAGTTTCACCGAATGATTCTGTGTAGTTTATATTTGAAGACATTCTTTTTTCCACTATTACCCTCTTAGCGCTCCGAATCTCTACTTGCATTTTCTACAAAAAGAGTGTTTCATAACTGCTCAATCAAAAATATGTTTTATCTCTGTTAACTGAATTTACAGATCAGAAATAAGTTTCACAGAATGCATCTGTGTAGTTTTTATTTGAAGATATTCTTTTTCCCAATGTAGGCCTCTTAGCGCTTAGCATGTCCAATTGCAGTTTCTACAGAAAGAGTGTTTCAGAACGGCTCAATCAAAAGTAAGGTTCAACTCTGTTAGTTGAATGCACAGAACAGAAAGATTTTTCACAGAATGCTACTGTGTAGTTTATATTTGAATATATTCCTTTTTCCACTATTACCCTCTTAGCGCTCCGAATGTCCACTTGCATTTTCTACAGAAAGAGTGTTCAGAACTGCGCAATCATAAGTATGGTTTAACTCTGTTAGCTTAATGAACATATCAGAAATAAGTTTCACACAATGCTTCTGTGTAGTTTTTATTTGAAGATATTATTTTTCCCAATAGAGGCCTCTTAGCGCTCAAAATGTCCAATTGCAGTTTCTACAGAAAGAGTGTTTCAGAAAGGCTCAATCAAAAGTAAGGTTCATCTCTGTTAGTTGAATGCAAAGAACAGAAAGAAGTTTCATACAATGCTTCTGTGTAGTTTATATTTGAACATATTCTTTTTTCCACTATTACCCACTTAGCGCTACGAATGTCCAGTTGCATTTTCTACAGACAGAGAGTTTCAAAACTGCTCAATCAAAAGTATGGTTTAACTCTGTTAGCTGAATGCTCAGATCAGAAAGAAGTTTCACAGAATGATTCTGTGTAGTTTATATTTGAATATATTTCTTTTTCCACTACTACGCTCTTAGCGCTCCAAATGTCCAGTTGCATTTTCTACAGAAAGAGTGTTCAGATCTGCTCAATCAAAAGTATGGTTTAACTCTGTTAGCTGAATGCACAGATCAGGAAGAAGTTTCACAGAATGATTCTGTGTAGTTTATATTTGGAGACATTCCTTTTTCCGCTATTACCCTATTAGCGCTCCGAATCTCCACTTGCATTTTCTACAGAAATAGTGTTTCAGAACGGCTCAATCAAAACTAAGGTTCAACTCTTTTAGTTGAACAAACAGAACAGAAAGAAGTTTCACACAATTCTTCTGTGTAGTTTTTATTTGTAGACATTCTTTTTCCCAATATAGGCCTCTTAGCGCTCAGAATGTCCAATTGCAGTTTCTACAGAAAGAGTGTTTCAGAACGGCTCAATCAAAAGTAAGGTTCAACTCTGTTAGTTGAATGCACAGAACAGAAAGAAGTTTCATACAATGCTTCTGTGTAGTTTATATTTGAACATATTCTTTTTTCCACTATTACCCACTTAGCGCTACGAATGTCCAGTTGCATTTTCTACAGACAGAGTGTTTCAAAACTGCTCAATCAAAAGTATGGTTTAACTCTGTTAGCTGAATGCTCAGATCGGAAAGAAGTTTCACAGAAGGCTTCTGTGTAGTTTATATTTGAATATATTCCTTTTTCCCCTACTACACTCTTAGCGCTCCAAATGTCCAGTTGCATTTTCTACAGAAAGAGTGTTCAGATCTGCTCAATCAAAAGTATGGTTTAACTCTGTTAGCTGAATGCACAGATCAGAAAGAAGTTTCACCGAATGATTCTGTGTAGTTTATATTTGAAGACATTCCTTTTTCCACTATTACCCCCTTAGCGCTCCGAATCTCCACTTGCATTTTCTACAAAAAGAGTGTTTCATAACTGCTCAATCAAAAATATGTTTTATCTCTGTTAACTGAATTTACAGATCTGAAATAAGTTTCACAGAATGCATCTGTGTAGTTTTAATTTGAAGATATTCTTTTTCCCAATGTAGGCCTCTTAGCGCTTAGCATGTCCAATTGCAGTTTCTACAGAAAGAGTGTTTCAGAACGGCTCAATCAAAAGTAAGGTTCAACTCTGTTAGTTGAATGCACAGAACAGAAAGAATTTTCACAGAATGCTACTGTGTAGTTTATATTTGAATATATTCCTTTTTCCACTATTACCCTCTTAGCGCTCCGAATGTCCACTTGCATTTTCTACAGAAAGAGTGTTCAGAACTGCGCAATCAAAAGTATGGTTTAACTCTGTTAGCTTAATGAACATATCAGAAATAAGTTTCACACAATGCTTCTGTGTAGTTTTTATTTGAAGATATTATTTTTCCCAATAGAGGCCTCTTAGCGCTCAGAATGTCCAATTGCAGTTTCTACAGAAAGAGTGTTTCAGAAAGGCTCAATCAAAAGTAAGGTTCAACTCTGTTAGTTGAATGCACAGAACAGAAAGAAGTTTCATACAATGCTTCTGTGTAGTTTATATCTGAACATACTCTTTTTTCCACTATTACCCACTTAGCGCTACGAATGTCCAGTTGCATTTTCTACAGACAGAGTGTTTCAAAACTGCTCAATCAATAGTATGGTTTAAATCTGTTAGCTGAATGCTCAGATCAGAAAGAAGTTTCACAGAATGCTTCTGTGTAGTTTATATTTGAATATATTCCTTTTTCCACTACTACTCTCTTAGCTCTCCAAATGTCCAGTTGCATTTTCTACAGAAAGAGTGTTCAGATCTGCTCAATCAAAAGTATGTTTTAACTCTGTTAGCTGAATGCACAGATCAGAAAGAAGTTTCACAGAATGATTCTGTGTAGTTTATATTTGGAGACATTCCTTTTTCCACTATTACCCTCTTAGCGCTCCGAATCTCCACTTGCATTTTCTACAGAAAGAGTGTTTCAGAACGGCTCAATCAAAACAAAGGTTCAAATCTTTTAGTTGAACAAACAGAACAGAAAGAAGTTTCACACAATTCTTCTGTGTAGTTTTTATTTGTAGACATTCTTTTTCCCAATATAGGCCTCTTAGCACTCAGAATGTCCAATTGCAGTTTCTACAGAAAGAGTGTTTCAGAACGGCTCAATCAAAAGTAATGTTCAACTCTGTTAGTTGAATGCACAGAACAGAAAGAAGTTTCATACAATGCTTCTGTGTAGTTTATATTTGAACATATTCTTTTTTCCACTATTACCCACTTAGCGCTACGAATGTCCAGTTGCATTTTCTACAGACAGAGTGTTTCAAAACTGCTCAATAAAAAGTATGGTTTAACTCTGTTAGCTGAATGCTCAGATCAGAAAGAAGTTTCACAGAATGCTTCTGTGTAGTTTATATTTGAATATATTCCTTTTTCCACTACTACGCTCTTAGCGCTCCAAATGTCCAGTTGCATTTTCTACAGAAAGAGTGTTCAGATCTGCTCAATCAAAAGTATGGTTTAACTCTGTTAGCTGAATGCACAGATCAGAAAGAAGTTTCACCGAATTATTCTGTGTAGTTTATATTTGAAGACATTCCTTTTTCCACTATTACCCTCTTAGCGCTCCGAATCTCCACTTGCATTTTCTACACAAAGAGTGTTTCATAACTGCTCAATCAAAAATATGTTTTATCTCAGTTAACCTAATTTACAGATCAGAAATAAGATTCACATAATGCATCTCTGTAGTTTTTATTTGAAGATATTCTTTTTCCCAGTGTAGGCCTCTTAGCGCTTAGCATGTCCAATTGCAGTTTCTACAGAAAGAGTGTTTCAGAACGGCTCAATCAAAAGTAAGGTTCAACTCTGTTAGTTGAATGCACAGAACAGAAAGAATTTTCACAGAATGCTACTGTGTAGTTTATATTTGAATATATTCCTTTTTCCACTATTACCCTCTTAGCGCTCCGAATGTCCACTTGCATTTTCTACAGAAAGAGTGTTCAGAACTGCGCAATCAAAAGTATGGTTTAACTCTGTTAGCTTAATGAACATATCAGAAATAAGTTTCACACAATGCTTCTGTGTAGTTTTTATTTGAAGATATTATTTTTCCCAATAGAAGCCTCTTAGTGCTCAGAATGTCCAATTGCAGTTTCTAAAGAAAGAGTGTTTCAGAAAGGCTCAATCAAAAGTAAGGTTCAACTCTGTTAGTTGAATGCACAGAACAGAAAGAAGTTTCATACAATGCTTCTGTGTAGTTTATATTTGAACATATTCTTTTTTCCACTATTACCCACTTAGCGCTACGAATGTCCAGTTGCATTTTCTACAGACAGAGTGTTTCAAAACTGCTCAATCAAAAGTATGGTTTAACTCTGTTAGCTGAATGCTCAGATCAGAAAGAAGTTTCACAGAATGCTTCTGTGTAGTTTATATTTGAATATATTCCTTTTTCCACTACTACTCTCTTAGCGCTCCAAATGTCCAGTTGCATTTTCTACAGAAAGAGTGTTCAGATCTGCTCAATCAAAAGTATGGTTTAACTCTGTTAGCTGAATGCACAGATCAGAAAGAAGTTTCACAGAATGATTCTGTGTAGTTTATATTTGGAGACATTCCTTTTTCCACTATTACCCTCTTAGCGCTCCGAATCTCCACTTGCATTTTCTACAGAAAGAGTGTTTCGGAACGGCTCAATCAAAACTAAGGTTCAAATCTTTTAGTTGAACAAACAGAACAGAAAGAAGTTTCACAAAATTCTTCTGTGTAGTTTTTATTTGTAGACATTCTTTTTCCCAATATAGGCCTCTTAGCGCTCAGAATGTCCAATTGCAGTTTCTACAGAAAGAGTGTTTCAGAACGGCTCAATCAAAAGTAAGGTTCAACTCTGTTAGTTGAATGCACAGAACAGAAAGAAGTTTCATACAATGCTTCTGTGTAGTTTATATTTGAACATATTTTTTTCCACTATTACCCACTTAGCGCTACGAATGTCCAGTTGCATTTTCTACAGACAGAGTGTTTCAAAACTGCTCAATCAAAAGTATGGTTTAAATCTGTTAGCTGAATGCTCAGATCAGAAAGAAGTTTCACAGAATGCTTCTGTGTAGTTTATATTTGAATATATTCCTTTTTCCCCTACTACGCTCTTAGCGCTCCAAATGTCCAGTTGCATTTTCTACAGAAAGAGTGTTCAGATCTGCTCAATCAAAAGTATGGTTTAACTCTGTTAGCTGAATGCACAGATCAGAAAGAAGTTTCACCGAATGATTCTGTGTAGTTTATATTTGAAGACATTCCTTTTTCCACTATTACCCTCTTAGCGCTCCGAATCTCCACTTGCATTTTCTACAAAAATAGTGTTTCATAACTGCTCAATCAAAAATATGTTTTATCTCTGTTAACTAAATTTACAGATCAGAAATAAGTTTCACAGAATGCATCTGTGTAGTTTTTATTTGAAGATATACTTTTTCCCAATGTAGGCCTCTTAGCGCTTAGCATGTCCAATTGCAGTTTCTACAGAAAGAGTGTTTCAGAACGGCTCAATCAAAAGTAAGGTTCAACTCTGTTAGTTGAATGCACAGAACAGAAAGAATTTTCACAGAATGCTACTGTGTAGTTTATATTTGAATATATTCCTTTTTCCACTATTACCCTCTTAGCGCTCCGAATGTACACTTGCATTTTCTACAGAAAGAGTGTTCAGAACTGCGCAATCAAAAGTATGGTTTAACTCTGTTAGCTTAATGAACATATCAGAAATAAGTTTCACACAATGCTTCTGTGTAGTTTTTATTTGAAGATATTATTTTTCCCAATAGAGGCCTCTTAGTGCTCAAAATGTCCAATTGCAGTTTCTACAGAAAGAGTGTTTCAGAAAGGCTCAATCAAAAGTAAGGTTCAACTCTGTTAGTTGAATGCACAGAACAGAAAGAAGTTTCATACAATGCTTCTGTGTAGTTTATATTTGAACATATTCTTTTTTCCACTATTACCCACTTAGCGCTACGAATGTCCAGTGCATTTTCTACAGAGAGAGTGTTTCAAAACTGCTCAATCAAAAGTATGGTTTAACTCTGTTAGCTGAATGCTCAGATCAGAAAGAAGTTTCACAGAATGCTTCTGTGTAGTTTATATTTGAATATATTCCTTTTTCCACTACTACTCTCTTAGCGCTCCAAATGTCCAGTTGCATTTTCTACAGAAAGAGTGTTCAGATCTGCTCAATCAAAAGTATGGTTTAACTCTGTTAGCTGAATGCACAGATCAGAAAGAAGTTTCACAGAATGATTCTGTGTAGTTTATATTTGGAGACATTCCTTTTTCCACTATTACCCTCTTAGCGCTCCGAATCTCCACTTGCATTTTCTACAGAAAGAGTGTTTCAGAACGGCTCAATCAAAACTAAGGTTCAACTCTTTTAGTTGAACAAACAGAACAGAAAGAAGTTTCACACAATTCTTCTGTGTAGTTTTTATTTGTAGACATTCTTTTTCCCAATATAGGCCTCTTAGTGCTCAGAATGTCCAATTGCAGTTTCTACAGAAAGAGTGTTTCAGAACGGCTCAATCAAAAGTAAGGTTCAACTCTGTTAGTTGAATGCTCAGATCAGAAAGAAGTTTCACAGAATGCTTCTGTGTAGTTTATATTTGAATATATTCCTTTTTCCACTACTACGCTCTTAGCGCTCCAAATGTCCAGTTGCATTTTCTACAGAAAGAGTGTTCAGATCTGCTCAATCAAAAGTATGGTTTAACTCTGTTAGCTGAATGCACAGATCAGAAAGAAGTTTCACCGAATGATTCTGTGTAGTTTATATTTGAAGACATTCCTTTTTCCACTATTACCCCCTTAGCGCTCCGAATCTCCACTTGCATTTTCTACAAAAAGAGTGTTTCATAACTGCTCAATCAAAAATATGTTTTATCTCTGTTAACTGAATTTACAGATCTGAAATAAGTTTCACAGAATGCATCTGTGTAGTTTTTATTTGAAGATATTCTTTTTCCCAATGTAGGCCTCTTAGCGCTTAGCATGTCCAATTGCAGTTTCTACAGAAAGAGTGTTTCAGAACGGCTCAATCAAAAGTAAGGTTCAACTCTGTTAGTTGAATGCACAGAACAGAAAGAATTTTCACAGAATGCTACTGTGTAGTTTATATTTGAATATATTCCTTTTTCCACTATTACCCTCTTAGCGCTCCGAATGTCCACTTGTATTTTCTACAGAAAGAGTGTTCAGAACTGCGCAATCAAAAGTATGGTTTAACTCTGTTAGCTTAATGAACATATCAGAAATAAGTTTCACACAATGCTTCTGTGTAGTTTTTATTTGAAGATATTATTTTTCCCAATAGAGGCCTCTTAGCGCTCAGAATGTCCAATTGCAGTTTCTACAGAAAGAGTGTTTCAGAAAGGCTCAATCAAAAGTAAGGTTCAACTCTGTTAGTTGAATGCACAGAACAGAAAGAAGTTTCATACAATGCTTCTGTGTAGTTTATATCTGAACATACTCTTTTTTCCACTATTACCCACTTAGCGCTACGAATGTCCAGTTGCATTTTCTACAGAGAGAGTGTTTCAAAACTGCTCAATCAAAAGTATGGTTTAAATCTGTTAGCTGAATGCTCAGATCAGAAAGAAGTTTCACAGAATGCTTCTGTGTAGTTTATATTTGAATATATTCCTTTTTCCACTAATACTCTCTTAGCTCTCCAAATGTCCAGTTGCATTTTCTACAGAAAGAGTGTTCAGATCTGCTCAATCAAAAGTATGTTTTAACTCTGTTAGCTGAATGCACAGATCAGAAAGAAGTTTCACCGAATGATTCTGTGTAGTTTATATTTGGAGACATTCCTTTTTCCACTATTACCCTCTTAGCGCTCCGAATCTCCACTTGCATTTTCTACAGAAAGAGTGTTTCAGAACGGCTCAATCAAAACAAAGGTTCAAATCTTTTAGTTGAACAAACAGAACAGAAAGAAGTTTCACACAATACTTCTGTGTAGTTTTTATTTGTAGACATTCTTTTTCCCAATATAGGCCTCTTAGCACTCAGAATGTCCAATTGCAGTTTCTACAGAAAGAGTGTTTCAGAACGGCTCAATCAAAAGTAATGTTCAACTCTGTTAGTTGAATGCACAGAACAGAAAGAAGTTTCATACAATGCTTCTGTGTAGTTTATATTTGAACATATTCTTTTTTCCACTATTACCCACTTAGCGCTACGAATGTCCAGTTGCATTTTCTACAGACAGAGTGTTTCAAATCTGCTCAATAAAAAGTATGGTTTAACTCTGTTAGCTGAATGCTCAGATCAGAAAGAAGTTTCACAGAATGCTTCTGTGTAGTTTATATTTGAATATATTCCTTTTTCCACTACTACGCTCTTAGCGCTCCAAATGTCCAGTTGCATTTTCTACAGAAAGAGTGTTCAGATCTGCTCAATCAAAAGTATGGTTTAACTCTGTTAGCTGAATGCACAGATCAGAAAGAAGTTTCACCGAATTATTCTGTGTAGTTTATATTTGAAGACATTCCTTTTTCCACTATTACCCTCTTAGCGCTCCGAATCTCCACTTGCATTTTCTACACAAAGAGTGTTTCATAACTGCTCAATCAAAAATATGTTTTATCTCAGTTAACCTAATTTACAGATCAGAAATAAGATTCACATAATGCATCTCTGTAGTTTTTATTTGAAGATATTTTTTTTCCCAGTGTAGGCCTCTTAGCGCTTAGCATGTCCAATTGCAGTTTCTACAGAAAGAGTGTTTCAGAACGGCTCAATCAAAAGTAAGGTTCAACTCTGTTAGTTGAATGCACAGAACAGAAAGAATTTTCACAGAATGCTACTGTGTAGTTTATATTTGAATATATTCCTTTTTCCACTATTACCCTCTTAGCGCTCCGAATGTCCACTTGCATTTTCTACAGAAAGAGTGTTCAGAACTGCGCAATCAAATGTATGGTTTAACTCTGTTAGCTTAATGAACATATCAGAAATAAGTTTCACACAATGCTTCTGTGTAGTTTTTATTTGAAGATATTATTTTTCCCAATAGAAGCCTCTTAGTGCTCAGAATGTCCAATTGCAGTTTCTAAAGAAAGAGTGTTTCAGAAAGGCTCAATCAAAAGTAAGGTTCAATTCTGTTAGTTGAATGCACAGAACAGAAAGAAGTTTCATACAATGCTTCTGTGTAGTTTATATTTGAACATATTCTTTTTTCCACTATTACCCACTTAGCGCTACGAATGTCCAGTTGCATTTTCTACAGACAGAGTGTTTCAAAACTGCTCAATCAAAATTATGGTTTAACTCTGTTAGCTGAATGCTCAGATCAGAAAGAAGTTTCACAGAATGCTTCTGTGTAGTTTATATTTGAATATATTCCTTTTTCCACTACTACTCTCTTAGCGCTCCAAATGTCCAGTTGCATTTTCTACAGAAAGAGTGTTTCAGAACGGCTCAATCAAAACAAAGGTTCAAATCTTTTAGTTGAACAAACAGAACAGAAAGAAGTTTCACACAATACTTCTGTGTAGTTTTTATTTGTAGACATTCTTTTTCCCAATATAGGCCTCTTAGCACTCAGAATGTCCAATTGCAGTTCCTACAGAAAGAGTGTTTCAGAACGGCTCAATCAAAAGTAATGTTCAACTCTGTTAGTTGAATGCACAGAACAGAAAGAAGTTTCATACAATGCTTCTGTGTAGTTTATATTTGAACATATTCTTTTTTCCACTATTACCCACTTAGCGCTACGAATGTCCAGTTGCATTTTCTACAGACAGAGTGTTTCAAAACTGCTCAATAAAAAGTATGGTTTAACTCTGTTAGCTGAATGCTCAGATCAGAAAGAAGTTTCACAGAATGCTTCTGTGTAGTTTATATTTGAATATATTCCTTTTTCCACTACTACGCTCTTAGCGCTCCAAATGTCCAGTTGCATTTTCTACAGAAAGAGTGTTCAGATCTGCTCAATCAAAAGTATGGTTTAACTCTGTTAGCTGAATGCACAGATCAGAAAGAAGTTTCACCGAATTATTCTGTGTAGTTTATATTTGAAGACATTCCTTTTTCCACTATTACCCTCTTAGCGCTCCGAATCTCCACTTGCATTTTCTACACAAAGAGTGTTTCATAACTGCTCAATCAAAAATATGTTTTATCTCAGTTAACCTAATTTACAGATCAGAAATAAGATTCACATAATGCATCTCTGTAGTTTTTATTTGAAGATATTTTTTTTCCCAGTGTATGCCTCTTAGCGCTTAGCATGTCCAATTGCAGTTTCTACAGAAAGAGTGTTTCAGAACGGCTCAATCAAAAGTAAGGTTCAACTCTGTTAGTTGAATGCACAGAACAGAAAGAATTTTCACAGAATGCTACTGTGTAGTTTATATTTGAATATATTCCTTTTTCCACTATTACCCTCTTAGCGCTCCGAATGTCCACTTGCATTTTCTACAGAAAGAGTGTTCAGAACTGCGCAATCAAAAGTATGGTTTAACTCTGTTAGCTTAATGAACATATCAGAAATAAGTTTCACACAATGCTTCTGTGTAGTTTTTATTTGAAGATATTATTTTTCCCAATAGAAGCCTCTTAGTGCTCAGAATGTCCAATTGCAGTTTCTAAAGAAAGAGTGTTTCAGAAAGGCTCAATCAAAAGTAAGGTTCAATTCTGTTAGTTGAATGCACAGAACAGAAAGAAGTTTCATACAATGCTTCTGTGTAGTTTATATTTGAACATATTCTTTTTTCCACTATTACCCACTTAGCGCTACGAATGTCCAGTTGCATTTTCTACAGACAGAGTGTTTCAAAACTGCTCAATCAAAATTATGGTTTAACTCTGTTAGCTGAATGCTCAGATCAGAAAGAAGTTTCACAGAATGCTTCTGTGTAGTTTATATTTGAATATATTCCTTTTTCCACTACTACTCTCTTAGCGCTCCAAATGTCCAGTTGCATTTTCTACAGAAAGAGTGTTCAGATCTGATCAATCAAAAGTATGGTTTAACCCTGTTAGCTGAATGCACAGATCAGAAAGAAGTTTCACAGAATGATTCTGTGTAGTTTATATTTGGAGACATTCCTTTTTCCACTATTACCCTCTTAGGGCTCCGAATCTCCACTTGCATTTTCTACAGAAAGAGTGTTTCGGAACGGCTCAATCAAAACTAAGGTTCAAATCTTTTAGTTGAACAAACAGAACAGAAAGAAGTTTCACAAAATTCTTCTGTGTAGTTTTTATTTGTAGACATTCTTTTTCCCAATATAGGCCTCTTAGCGCTCAGAATGTCCAATTGCAGTTTCTACAGAAAGAGTGTTTCAGAACGGCTCAATCAAAAGTAAGGTTCAGCTCTGTTAGTTGAATGCACAGAACAGAAAGAAGTTTCATACAATGCTTCTGTGTAGTTTATATTTGAACATATTTTTTTCCACTATTACCCACTTAGCGCTACGAATGTCCAGTTGCATTTTCTACAGACAGAGTGTTTCAAAACTGCTCAATCAAAAGTATGGTTTAACTCTGTTAGCTGAATGCTCAGATCAGAAAGAAGTTTCACAGAATGCTTCTGTGTAGTTTATATTTGAATATATTCCTTTTTCCACTACTACGCTCTTAGCGCTCCAAATGTCCAGTTGCATTTTCTACAGAAAGAGTGTTCAGATCTGCTCAATCAAAAGCATGGTTTAACTCTGTTAGCTGAATGCACAGATCAGAAAGAAGTTTCACCGAATGATTCTGTGTAGTTTATATTTGAAGACATTCCTTTTTCCACTATTACCCTCTTAGCGCTCCGAATCTCCACTTGCATTTTCTACAAAAAGAGTGTTTCATAACTGCTCAATCAAAAATATGTTTTATCTCTGTTAACTGAATTTACAGATCAGAAATAAGTTTCACAGAATGCATCTGTGTAGTTTTTATTGAAGATATACTTTTTCCCAATGTAGGCCTCTTAGCGCTTAGCATGTCCAATTGCAGTTTCTACAGAAAGAGTGTTTCAGAACGGCTCAATCAAAAGTAAGGTTCAACTCTGTTAGTTGAATGCACAGAACAGAAAGAATTTTCACAGAATGCTACTGTGTAGTTTATATTTGAATATATTCCTTTTTCCACTATTACCCTCTTAGCGCTCCGAATGTCCACTTGCATTTTCTACAGAAAGAGTGTTCAGAACTGCGCAATCAAAAGTATGGTTTAACTCTGTTAGCTTAATGAACATATCAGAAGTAAGTTTCACACAATGCTTCTGTGTAGTTTTTATTTGAAGATATTATTTTTCCCAATAGAGGCCTCTTAGCGCTCAGAATGTCCAATTGCAGTTTCTACAGAAAGAGTGTTTCAGAAAGGCTCAATCAAAAGTAAGGTTCAACTCTGTTAGTTGAATGCACAGAACAGAAAGAAGTTTCATACAATGCTTCTGTGTAGTTTATATCTGAACATACTCTTTTTTCCACTATTACCCACTTAGCGCTACGAATGTCCAGTTGCATTTTCTACAGACAGAGTGTTTCAAAACTGCTCAATCAAAAGTATGGTTTAACTCTGTTAGCTGAATGCTCAGATCAGAAAGAAGTTTCACAGAATGCTTCTGTGTATTTTATATTTGAATATATTCCTTTTTCCACTACTACACTCTTAGCGCTCCAAATGTCCGGTTGCATTTTCTACAGAAAGAGTGTTCAGATCTGCTCAATCAAAAGTATGGTTTAACTCTGTTAGCTGAATGCACAGGTCAGAAAGAAGTTTCACAGAATGATTCTGTGTAGTTTATATTTGGAGACATTCCTTTTTCCACTATTACCCTCTTAGCGCTCCGAATCTCCACTTGCATTTTCTACAGAAAGAGTGTTTAAGAACGGCTCAATCAAAACTAAGGTTCAACTCTTTTAGTTGAACAAACAGAACAGAAAGAAGTTTCACACAATTCTGCTGTGTAGTTTTTATTTGTAGACATTCTTTTTCCCAATATAGGCCTCCTAGCGCTCAAAATGTCCAATTGCAGTTTCTACAGAAAGAGTGTTTCAGAACGGCTCAATCAAAAGTAAGGTTCAACTCTGTTAGTTGAATGCACAGAACAGAAAGAAGTTTCATACAATGATTCTGTGTAGTTTATATTTGAACATATTCTTTTTTCCACTATTACCCACTTAGCGCTACGAATGTCCCGTTGCATTTTCTACAGACAGAGTGTTTCAAAACTGCTCAATCAAAAGTATGGTTTAACTCTGTTAGCTGAATGCTCAGATCAGAAAGAAGTTTCACAGAATGCTTCTGTGTAGTTTATATTTGAATATATTCCTTTTTACACTACTACTCTCTTAGCGCTCCAAATGTCCAGTTGCATTTTCTACAGAAAGAGTGTTTAGATCTGCTCAATCAAAAGTATGGTTTAATTCTGTTAGCTGAATGCACAGATCAGAAAGAAGTTTCACAGAATGATTCTGTGTAGTTTATATTTGGAGACATTCCTTTTTCCACTATTACCCTGTTAGCGCTCCGAATCTCCACTTGCATTTTCTACAGAAAGAGTGTTTCAGAACGGCTCAATCAAAACTAAGGTTCAACTCTTTTAGTTGAACAAACAGAACAGAAAGAAGTTTCACACAATTCTTCTGTGTAGTTTTTATTTGTAGACATTCTTTTTCCCAATATAGGCCTCTTAGCGCTCAGAATGTCCAATTGCAGTTTCTACAGAAAGAGTGTTTCAGAACGGCTCAATCAAAAGTAAGGTTCAACTCTGTTAGTTGAATGCACAGAACAGAAAGAAGTTTCATACAATGCTTCTGTGTAGTTTATATTTGAACATATTCTTTTTTCCACTATTACCCACTTTGCGCTACGAATGTCCAGTTGCATTTTCTACAGACAGAGTGTTTCAGAACTGCTCAATCAAAAGTATGGTTTAAATCTGTTAGCTGAATGCTAAGATCAGAAAGGAGTTTCACAGAATGCTTCTGTGTAGTTTATATTTGAATATATTCCTTATTCCACTACTACGCTCTTAGCGCTCAAAATGTCCAGTTGCATTTTCTACAGAAAGAGTGTTCAGATCTGCTCAATCAAAAGTATGTTTTAACTCTGTTAGCTGAATGCACAGATCAGAAAGAAGTTTCACCGAATGATTCTGTGTAGTTTATATTTGAAGACATTCCTTTTTCCACTATTACCCACTTAGCGCTCCGAATCTCCACTTGCATTTTCTACAAAAAGAGTGTTTCATAACTGCTCAATCAAAAATATGTTTTATCTCTGTTAACTGAATTTACAGATCAGAAATAAGTTTCACAGAATGCATCTGTGTAGTTTTTATTTGAAGATATTCTTTTTCCCAATGTAGGCCTCTTAGCGCTTAGCATGTCCAATTGCAGTTTCTACAGAAAGAGTGTTTCAGAACGGCTCAATCAAAAGTAAGGTTCAACTCTGTTAGTTGAATGCACAGAACAGAAAGAATTTTCACAGAATGCTACTGTGTAGTTTATATTTGAATATATTCCTTTTTCCACTATTACCCTCTTAGCGCTCCGAATGTCCACTTGCATTTTCTACAGAAAGAGTGTTCAGAACTGCGCAATCAAAAGTATGGTTTAACTCTGTTAGCTTAATGAACATATCAGAAGTAAGTTTCACACAATGCTTCTGTGTAGTTTTTATTTGAAGATATTATTTTTCCCAATAGAGGCCTCTTAGCGCTCAGAATGTCCAATTGCAGTTTCTACAGAAAGAGTGTTTCAGAAAGGCTCAATCAAAAGTAAGGTTCAACTCTGTTAGTTGAATGCACAGAACAGAAAGAAGTTTCATACAATGCTTCTGTGTAGTTTATATCTGAACATACTCTTTTTTCCACTATTACCCACTTAGCGCTACGAATGTCCAGTTGCATTTTCTACAGACAGAGTGTTTCAAAACTGCTCAATCAAAAGTATGGTTTAACTCTGTTAGCTGAATGCTCAGATCAGAAAGAAGTTTCACAGAATGCTTCTGTGTATTTTATATTTGAATATATTCCTTTTTCCACTACTACACTCTTAGCGCTCCAAATGTCCGGTTGCATTTTCTACAGAAAGAGTGTTCAGATCTGCTCAATCAAAAGTATGGTTTAACTCTGTTAGCTGAATGCACAGGTCAGAAAGAAGTTTCACAGAATGATTCTGTGTAGTTTATATTTGGAGACATTCCTTTTTCCACTATTACCCTCTTAGCGCTCCGAATCTCCACTTGCATTTTCTACAGAAAGAGTGTTTAAGAACGGCTCAATCAAAACTAAGGTTCAACTCTTTTAGTTGAACAAACAGAACAGAAAGAAGTTTCACACAATTCTGCTGTGTAGTTTTTATTTGTAGACATTCTTTTTCCCAATATAGGCCTCTTAGTGCTCAGAATGTCCAATTGCAGTTTCTACAGAAAGAGTGTTTCAGAACGGCTCAATCAAAAGTAAGGTTCAACTCTGTTAGTTGAATGCTCAGATCAGAAAGAAGTTTCACAGAATGCTTCTGTGTAGTTTATATTTGAATATATTCCTTTTTCCACTACTACGCTCTTAGCGCTCCAAATGTCCAGTTGCATTTTCTACAGAAAGAGTGTTCAGATCTGCTCAATCAAAAGTATGGTTTAACTCTGTTAGCTGAATGCACAGATCAGAAAGAAGTTTCACCGAATGATTCTGTGTAGTTTATATTTGAAGACATTCCTTTTTCCACTATTACCCCCTTAGCGCTCCGAATCTCCACTTGCATTTTCTACAAAAAGAGTGTTTCATAACTGCTCAATCAAAAATATGTTTTATCTCTGTTAACTGAATTTACAGATCTGAAATAAGTTTCACAGAATGCATCTGTGTAGTTTTTATTTGAAGATATTCTTTTTCCCAATGTAGGCCTCTTAGCGCTTAGCATGTCCAATTGCAGTTTCTACAGAAAGAGTGTTTCAGAACGGCTCAATCAAAAGTAAGGTTCAACTCTGTTAGTTGAATGCACAGAACAGAAAGAATTTTCACAGAATGCTACTGTGTAGTTTATATTTGAATATATTCCTTTTTCCACTATTACCCTCTTAGCGCTCCGAATGTCCACTTGTATTTTCTACAGAAAGAGTGTTCAGAACTGCGCAATCAAAAGTATGGTTTAACTCTGTTAGCTTAATGAACATATCAGAAATAAGTTTCACACAATGCTTCTGTGTAGTTTTTATTTGAAGATATTATTTTTCCCAATAGAGGCCTCTTAGCGCTCAGAATGTCCAATTGCAGTTTCTACAGAAAGAGTGTTTCAGAAAGGCTCAATCAAAAGTAAGGTTCAACTCTGTTAGTTGAATGCACAGAACAGAAAGAAGTTTCATACAATGCTTCTGTGTAGTTTATATCTGAACATACTCTTTTTTCCACTATTACCCACTTAGCGCTACGAATGTCCAGTTGCATTTTCTACAGAGAGAGTGTTTCAAAACTGCTCAATCAAAAGTATGGTTTAAATCTGTTAGCTGAATGCTCAGATCAGAAAGAAGTTTCACAGAATGCTTCTGTGTAGTTTATATTTGAATATATTCCTTTTTCCACTAATACTCTCTTAGCTCTCCAAATGTCCAGTTGCATTTTCTACAGAAAGAGTGTTCAGATCTGCTCAATCAAAAGTATGTTTTAACTCTGTTAGCTGAATGCACAGATCAGAAAGAAGTTTCACCGAATGATTCTGTGTAGTTTATATTTGGAGACATTCCTTTTTCCACTATTACCCTCTTAGCGCTCCGAATCTCCACTTGCATTTTCTACAGAAAGAGTGTTTCAGAACGGCTCAATCAAAACAAAGGTTCAAATCTTTTAGTTGAACAAACAGAACAGAAAGAAGTTTCACACAATACTTCTGTGTAGTTTTTATTTGTAGACATTCTTTTTCCCAATATAGGCCTCTTAGCACTCAGAATGTCCAATTGCAGTTTCTACAGAAAGAGTGTTTCAGAACGGCTCAATCAAAAGTAATGTTCAACTCTGTTAGTTGAATGCACAGAACAGAAAGAAGTTTCATACAATGCTTCTGTGTAGTTTATATTTGAACATATTCTTTTTTCCACTATTACCCACTTAGCGCTACGAATGTCCAGTTGCATTTTCTACAGACAGAGTGTTTCAAATCTGCTCAATAAAAAGTATGGTTTAACTCTGTTAGCTGAATGCTCAGATCAGAAAGAAGTTTCACAGAATGCTTCTGTGTAGTTTATATTTGAATATATTCCTTTTTCCACTACTACGCTCTTAGCGCTCCAAATGTCCAGTTGCATTTTCTACAGAAAGAGTGTTCAGATCTGCTCAATCAAAAGTATGGTTTAACTCTGTTAGCTGAATGCACAGATCAGAAAGAAGTTTCACCGAATTATTCTGTGTAGTTTATATTTGAAGACATTCCTTTTTCCACTATTACCCTCTTAGCGCTCCGAATCTCCACTTGCATTTTCTACACAAAGAGTGTTTCATAACTGCTCAATCAAAAATATGTTTTATCTCAGTTAACCTAATTTACAGATCAGAAATAAGATTCACATAATGCATCTCTGTAGTTTTTATTTGAAGATATTTTTTTTCCCAGTGTAGGCCTCTTAGCGCTTAGCATGTCCAATTGCAGTTTCTACAGAAAGAGTGTTTCAGAACGGCTCAATCAAAAGTAAGGTTCAACTCTGTTAGTTGAATGCACAGAACAGAAAGAATTTTCACAGAATGCTACTGTGTAGTTTATATTTGAATATATTCCTTTTTCCACTATTACCCTCTTAGCGCTCCGAATGTCCACTTGCATTTTCTACAGAAAGAGTGTTCAGAACTGCGCAATCAAATGTATGGTTTAACTCTGTTAGCTTAATGAACATATCAGAAATAAGTTTCACACAATGCTTCTGTGTAGTTTTTATTTGAAGATATTATTTTTCCCAATAGAAGCCTCTTAGTGCTCAGAATGTCCAATTGCAGTTTCTAAAGAAAGAGTGTTTCAGAAAGGCTCAATCAAAAGTAAGGTTCAATTCTGTTAGTTGAATGCACAGAACAGAAAGAAGTTTCATACAATGCTTCTGTGTAGTTTATATTTGAACATATTCTTTTTTCCACTATTACCCACTTAGCGCTACGAATGTCCAGTTGCATTTTCTACAGACAGAGTGTTTCAAAACTGCTCAATCAAAATTATGGTTTAACTCTGTTAGCTGAATGCTCAGATCAGAAAGAAGTTTCACAGAATGCTTCTGTGTAGTTTATATTTGAATATATTCCTTTTTCCACTACTACTCTCTTAGCGCTCCAAATGTCCAGTTGCATTTTCTACAGAAAGAGTGTTTCAGAACGGCTCAATCAAAACAAAGGTTCAAATCTTTTAGTTGAACAAACAGAACAGAAAGAAGTTTCACACAATACTTCTGTGTAGTTTTTATTTGTAGACATTCTTTTTCCCAATATAGGCCTCTTAGCACTCAGAATGTCCAATTGCAGTTCCTACAGAAAGAGTGTTTCAGAACGGCTCAATCAAAAGTAATGTTCAACTCTGTTAGTTGAATGCACAGAACAGAAAGAAGTTTCATACAATGCTTCTGTGTAGTTTATATTTGAACATATTCTTTTTTCCACTATTACCCACTTAGCGCTACGAATGTCCAGTTGCATTTTCTACAGACAGAGTGTTTCAAAACTGCTCAATAAAAAGTATGGTTTAACTCTGTTAGCTGAATGCTCAGATCAGAAAGAAGTTTCACAGAATGCTTCTGTGTAGTTTATATTTGAATATATTCCTTTTTCCACTACTACGCTCTTAGCGCTCCAAATGTCCAGTTGCATTTTCTACAGAAAGAGTGTTCAGATCTGCTCAATCAAAAGTATGGTTTAACTCTGTTAGCTGAATGCACAGATCAGAAAGAAGTTTCACCGAATTATTCTGTGTAGTTTATATTTGAAGACATTCCTTTTTCCACTATTACCCTCTTAGCGCTCCGAATCTCCACTTGCATTTTCTACACAAAGAGTGTTTCATAACTGCTCAATCAAAAATATGTTTTATCTCAGTTAACCTAATTTACAGATCAGAAATAAGATTCACATAATGCATCTCTGTAGTTTTTATTTGAAGATATTTTTTTTCCCAGTGTATGCCTCTTAGCGCTTAGCATGTCCAATTGCAGTTTCTACAGAAAGAGTGTTTCAGAGCGGCTCAATCAAAAGTAAGGTTCAACTCTGTTAGTTGAATGCACAGAACAGAAAGAATTTTCACAGAATGCTACTGTGTAGTTTATATTTGAATATATTCCTTTTTCCACTATTACCCTCTTAGCGCTCCGAATGTCCACTTGCATTTTCTACAGAAAGAGTGTTCAGAACTGCGCAATCAAAAGTATGGTTTAACTCTGTTAGCTTAATGAACATATCAGAAATAAGTTTCACACAATGCTTCTGTGTAGTTTTTATTTGAAGATATTATTTTTCCCAATAGAAGCCTCTTAGTGCTCAGAATGTCCAATTGCAGTTTCTAAAGAAAGAGTGTTTCAGAAAGGCTCAATCAAAAGTAAGGTTCAATTCTGTTAGTTGAATGCACAGAACAGAAAGAAGTTTCATACAATGCTTCTGTGTAGTTTATATTTGAACATATTCTTTTTTCCACTATTACCCACTTAGCGCTACGAATGTCCAGTTGCATTTTCTACAGACAGAGTGTTTCAAAACTGCTCAATCAAAATTATGGTTTAACTCTGTTAGCTGAATGCTCAGATCAGAAAGAAGTTTCACAGAATGCTTCTGTGTAGTTTATATTTGAATATATTCCTTTTTCCACTACTACTCTCTTAGCGCTCCAAATGTCCAGTTGCATTTTCTACAGAAAGAGTGTTCAGATCTGATCAATCAAAAGTATGGTTTAACCCTGTTAGCTGAATGCACAGATCAGAAAGAAGTTTCACAGAATGATTCTGTGTAGTTTATATTTGGAGACATTCCTTTTTCCACTATTACCCTCTTAGGGCTCCGAATCTCCACTTGCATTTTCTACAGAAAGAGTGTTTCGGAACGGCTCAATCAAAACTAAGGTTCAAATCTTTTAGTTGAACAAACAGAACAGAAAGAAGTTTCACAAAATTCTTCTGTGTAGTTTTTATTTGTAGACATTCTTTTTCCCAATATAGGCCTCTTAGCGCTCAGAATGTCCAATTGCAGTTTCTACAGAAAGAGTGTTTCAGAACGGCTCAATCAAAAGTAAGGTTCAGCTCTGTTAGTTGAATGCACAGAACAGAAAGAAGTTTCATACAATGCTTCTGTGTAGTTTATATTTGAACATATTTTTTTCCACTATTACCCACTTAGCGCTACGAATGTCCAGTTGCATTTTCTACAGACAGAGTGTTTCAAAACTGCTCAATCAAAAGTATGGTTTAACTCTGTTAGCTGAATGCTCAGATCAGAAAGAAGTTTCACAGAATGCTTCTGTGTAGTTTATATTTGAATATATTCCTTTTTCCACTACTACGCTCTTAGCGCTCCAAATGTCCAGTTGCATTTTCTACAGAAAGAGTGTTCAGATCTGCTCAATCAAAAGCATGGTTTAACTCTGTTAGCTGAATGCACAGATCAGAAAGAAGTTTCACCGAATGATTCTGTGTAGTTTATATTTGAAGACATTCCTTTTTCCACTATTACCCTCTTAGCGCTCCGAATCTCCACTTGCATTTTCTACAAAAAGAGTGTTTCATAACTGCTCAATCAAAAATATGTTTTATCTCTGTTAACTGAATTTACAGATCAGAAATAAGTTTCACAGAATGCATCTGTGTAGTTTTTATTGAAGATATACTTTTTCCCAATGTAGGCCTCTTAGCGCTTAGCATGTCCAATTGCAGTTTCTACAGAAAGAGTGTTTCAGAACGGCTCAATCAAAAGTAAGGTTCAACTCTGTTAGTTGAATGCACAGAACAGAAAGAATTTTCACAGAATGCTACTGTGTAGTTTATATTTGAATATATTCCTTTTTCCACTATTACCCTCTTAGCGCTCCGAATGTCCACTTGCATTTTCTACAGAAAGAGTGTTCAGAACTGCGCAATCAAAAGTATGGTTTAACTCTGTTAGCTTAATGAACATATCAGAAGTAAGTTTCACACAATGCTTCTGTGTAGTTTTTATTTGAAGATATTATTTTTCCCAATAGAGGCCTCTTAGCGCTCAGAATGTCCAATTGCAGTTTCTACAGAAAGAGTGTTTCAGAAAGGCTCAATCAAAAGTAAGGTTCAACTCTGTTAGTTGAATGCACAGAACAGAAAGAAGTTTCATACAATGCTTCTGTGTAGTTTATATCTGAACATACTCTTTTTTCCACTATTACCCACTTAGCGCTACGAATGTCCAGTTGCATTTTCTACAGACAGAGTGTTTCAAAACTGCTCAATCAAAAGTATGGTTTAACTCTGTTAGCTGAATGCTCAGATCAGAAAGAAGTTTCACAGAATGCTTCTGTGTATTTTATATTTGAATATATTCCTTTTTCCACTACTACACTCTTAGCGCTCCAAATGTCCGGTTGCATTTTCTACAGAAAGAGTGTTCAGATCTGCTCAATCAAAAGTATGGTTTAACTCTGTTAGCTGAATGCACAGGTCAGAAAGAAGTTTCACAGAATGATTCTGTGTAGTTTATATTTGGAGACATTCCTTTTTCCACTATTACCCTCTTAGCGCTCCGAATCTCCACTTGCATTTTCTACAGAAAGAGTGTTTAAGAACGGCTCAATCAAAACTAAGGTTCAACTCTTTTAGTTGAACAAACAGAACAGAAAGAAGTTTCACACAATTCTGCTGTGTAGTTTTTATTTGTAGACATTCTTTTTCCCAATATAGGCCTCCTAGCGCTCAAAATGTCCAATTGCAGTTTCTACAGAAAGAGTGTTTCAGAACGGCTCAATCAAAAGTAAGGTTCAACTCTGTTAGTTGAATGCACAGAACAGAAAGAAGTTTCATACAATGATTCTGTGTAGTTTATATTTGAACATATTCTTTTTTCCACTATTACCCACTTAGCGCTACGAATGTCCCGTTGCATTTTCTACAGACAGAGTGTTTCAAAACTGCTCAATCAAAAGTATGGTTTAACTCTGTTAGCTGAATGCTCAGATCAGAAAGAAGTTTCACAGAATGCTTCTGTGTAGTTTATATTTGAATATATTCCTTTTTACACTACTACTCTCTTAGCGCTCCAAATGTCCAGTTGCATTTTCTACAGAAAGAGTGTTTAGATCTGCTCAATCAAAAGTATGGTTTAATTCTGTTAGCTGAATGCACAGATCAGAAAGAAGTTTCACAGAATGATTCTGTGTAGTTTATATTTGGAGACATTCCTTTTTCCACTATTACCCTGTTAGCGCTCCGAATCTCCACTTGCATTTTCTACAGAAAGAGTGTTTCAGAACGGCTCAATCAAAACTAAGGTTCAACTCTTTTAGTTGAACAAACAGAACAGAAAGAAGTTTCACACAATTCTTCTGTGTAGTTTTTATTTGTAGACATTCTTTTTCCCAATATAGGCCTCTTAGCGCTCAGAATGTCCAATTGCAGTTTCTACAGAAAGAGTGTTTCAGAACGGCTCAATCAAAAGTAAGGTTCAACTCTGTTAGTTGAATGCACAGAACAGAAAGAAGTTTCATACAATGCTTCTGTGTAGTTTATATTTGAACATATTCTTTTTTCCACTATTACCCACTTTGCGCTACGAATGTCCAGTTGCATTTTCTACAGACAGAGTGTTTCAGAACTGCTCAATCAAAAGTATGGTTTAAATCTGTTAGCTGAATGCTAAGATCAGAAAGGAGTTTCACAGAATGCTTCTGTGTAGTTTATATTTGAATATATTCCTTATTCCACTACTACGCTCTTAGCGCTCAAAATGTCCAGTTGCATTTTCTACAGAAAGAGTGTTCAGATCTGCTCAATCAAAAGTATGTTTTAACTCTGTTAGCTGAATGCACAGATCAGAAAGAAGTTTCACCGAATGATTCTGTGTAGTTTATATTTGAAGACATTCCTTTTTCCACTATTACCCACTTAGCGCTCCGAATCTCCACTTGCATTTTCTACAAAAAGAGTGTTTCATAACTGCTCAATCAAAAATATGTTTTATCTCTGTTAACTGAATTTACAGATCAGAAATAAGTTTCACAGAATGCATCTGTGTAGTTTTTATTTGAAGATATTCTTTTTCCCAATGTAGGCCTCTTAGCGCTTAGCATGTCCAATTGCAGTTTCTACAGAAAGAGTGTTTCAGAACGGCTCAATCAAAAGTAAGGTTCAACTCTGTTAGTTGAATGCACAGAACAGAAAGAATTTTCACAGAATGCTACTGTGTAGTTTATATTTGAATATATTCCTTTTTCCACTATTACCCTCTTAGCGCTCCGAATGTCCACTTGCATTTTCTACAGAAAGAGTGTTCAGAACTGCGCAATCAAAAGTATGGTTTAACTCTGTTAGCTTAATGAACATATCAGAATTAAGTTTCACACAATGCTTCTGTGCAGTTTTTATTTGAAGATATTATTTTTCCCAATAGAGGCCTCTTAGCGCTCAGAATGTCCAATTGCAGTTTCTACAGAAAGAGTGATTCAGAAAGGCTCAATCAAAAGTAAGGTTCAACTCTGTTAGTTGAATGCACAGAACAGAAAGAAGTTTCATACAATGCTTCTGTGTAGTTTATATCTGAACATACTCTTTTTTCCACTATTACCCACTTAGCGCTACGAATGTCCAGTTGCATTTTCTACAGACAGAGTGTTTCAAAACTGCTCAATCAAAAGTATGGTTTAACTCTGTTAGCTGAATGCTCAGATCAGAAAGAAGTTTCACAGAATGCTTCTGTGTAGTTTATATTTGAATATATTCCTTTTTCCATTACTACTCTCTTAGCGCTCCAAATGTCTGGTTGCATTTTCTACAGAAAGAGTGTTCAGATCTGCTCAATCAAAAGTATGGTTTAACTCTGTTAGCTGAATGCACAGATCAGAAAAAGTTTCACAGAATGATTCTGTGTAGTTTATATTTGGAGACATTCCTTTTTTCCACTATTACCCTCTTAGTGCTCCGAGTCTCCACTTGCATTTTCTACAGAAAGAGTGTTTAAGAACGGCTCAATCAAAACTAAGGTTCAACTCTTTTAGTTGAAAAAACAGAACAGAAAGAAGTTTCACACAATTCTTCTGTGTAGTTTTTATTTGTAGATATTCTTTTTCCCAATATAGGCCTCTTATCGCTCAGAATATCCAATTGCAGTTTCTACAGAAAGAGTGTTTCAGAACGGCTCAATCAAAAGTAAGGTTCAACACTGTTAGTTGAATGCACAGAACAGAAAGAAGTTTCATACAATGTTTCTGTTTAGTTTATATTTGAACATATTCTTTTTTCCACTATTACCCACTTAGCGCTACGAATGTCCAGTTGCATTTTCTACAGACAGAGTGTTTCAAAACTGCTCAATCAAAAGTATGGTTTAACTCTGTTAGCTGAATGCTCAGATCAGAAAGAAGTTTCACAGAATGCTTCTGTGTAGTTTATATTTGAATATATTCCTTTTTCCACTACTACACTCTTAGCGCTCCAAATGTCCAGTTGCATTTTCTACAGAAAGAGTGTTCAGATCTGCTCAATCATAAGTATGTTTTAACTCTGTTAGCTGAATGCACAGATCAGAAAGAAGTTTCACAGAATGATTCTGTGTAGTTTATATTTGGAGACATTCCTTTTTCCACTATTACCCTCTTAGCGCTCCGAATCTCCACTTGCATTTTCTACAGAAAGACTGTTACAGAACGGCTCAATCAAAACTAAGGTTCAACTCTTTTAGTTGAACAAACAGAACAGAAAGAAGTTTCACACAATCCTTCTGTGTAGTTTTTATTTGTAGACATTCTTTTTCCCAATATAGGCCTCTTAGCGCTCAGAATGTCCAATTGCAGTTTCTACAGAAAGTGTGTTTCAGAACGGCTAAATCAAAAGTAAGGTTCAACTCTGTTAGTTGAATGCACAGAACAGAAAGAAGTTTCATACAATGATTCTGTGTAGTTTATATTTGAACATATTCTTTTTTCCACTATTACCCACTTAGCGCTACGAATGTCCAGTTGCATTTTCTACAGACAGAGTGTTTAAAAACTGCTCAATCAAAAGTATGGTTTAACTCTGTTAGCTGAATGCTCAGATCAGAAAGATGTTTCACAGAATGATACTGTGTAGTTTATATTTTGAGACATTCCTTTTTCCACTATTACCGCCTTAGCGCTCCGAATCTCCACTTGCATTTTCTACAGAAAGAGTGTTTCAGAACGGCTCAATGAAAACTAAGGTTCATCTCTTTTAGTTGAACAAACAGAACAGAAAGAAGTTTCACACAATTCTTCTGTGTAGTTTTTATTTGTAGACATTCTTTTTCCCAATATAGGCCTCTTAGCGCTCAGAATGTCCAATTGCAGTTTCTACAGAAAGAGTGTTTCAGAACGGCTCAATCAAATTAAGGTTCAACTCTGTTAGTTGAATGCACAGAACAGAAAGAAGTTTCATACAATGCTTCTGTGTAGTTTATATTTGAACATATTCTTTTTTCCACTATTACCCACTTAGCGCTACGAATGTCCAGTTGCATTTTCTACAGACAGAGTGTTTCAAAACTGCTCAATCAAAAGTATGGTTTAACTCTGTTAGATGAATGCTCAGATCAGAAAGAAGTTTCACAGAATGCTTCTGTGTAGTTTATATTTGAATATATTCCTTTTTCCACTACTACGCTCTTAGCGCTCCAAATGTCCAGTTGCATTTTCAACAGAAAGAGTGTTCAGATCTGCTCAATCAAAAGTATGGTTTAACTCTGTTAGCTGAATGCACAGATCAGAAAGAAGTTTCACCGAATGTTTCTGTATAGTTTATATTTGAAGACATTCCTTTTTCCACTATTACCCTCTTAGCGCTCCGAATCTCCACTTGCATTTTCTACAAAAAGAGTGTTTCATAACTGCTCAATCAAAAATATGTTTTATCTCTGTTAACTGAATTTACAGATCAGAAATAAGTTTCACAGAATGCATCTGTGTAGTTTTTATTTGAAGATATTCTTTTTCCCAATGTAGGCCTCTTAGCGCTTAGCATGTCCAATTGCAGTTTCTACAGAAAGAGTGTTTCAGAACGGCTCAATCAAAAGTAAGGTTCAACTCTGTTAGTTGAATGCACAGAACAGAAAGAATTTTCACAGAATGCTACTGTGTAGTTTATATTTGAATATATTCCTTTTTCCACTATTACCCTCTTAGCGCTCCGAATGTCCACTTGCATTTTCTACAGAAAGAGTGTTCAGAACTGCGCAATCAAAAGTATGGTTTAACTCTGTTAGCTTAATGAACATATCAGAAATAAGTTTCACACAATGCTTCTGTGTAGTTTTTATTTGAAGATATTATTTTTCCCAATAGAGGCCTCTTAGCGCTCAGAATGTCCAATTGCAGTTTCTGCAGAAAGAGTGTTTCAGAAAGGCTCAATCAAAAGTAAGGTTCAACTCTGTTAGTTGAATGCACAGAACAGAAAGAAGTTTCATACAATGCTTCTGTGTAGTTTATATTTGAACATATTCTTTTTTCCACTATTACCCACTTAGCGCTACGAATGTCCAGTTGCATTTTCTACAGACAGAGTGTTTCAAAACTGCTCAATCAAAAGTATGGTTTAATTCTGTTAGCTGAATTCTCAGATCAGAAAGAAGTTTCACAGAATGCTTCTGTGTAGTTTATATTTGAATATATTCCTTTTTCCACTACTACTCTCTTAGCGCTCCAAATGTCCAGTTGCATTTTCTACAGAAAGAGTGTTCAGATCTGCTCAATCAAAAGTATGGTTTAACTCTGTTAGCTGAATGCACAGATCAGAAAGAAGCTTCACAGAATGATTCTGTGTAGTTTATATTTGGAGACATTCCTTTTTTCCACTATTACCCTCTTAGCGCTCCGAATCTCCACTTGCATTTTCTACAGAAAGAGTGTTTCAGAACGGCTCAATCAAAACTAAGGTTCAACTCTTTTAGTTGAACAAACAGAACAGAAAGAAGTTTCACACAATTCTTCTGTGTAGTTTTTATTTGTAGACATACTTTTTCCCAATATAGGCCTCTTAGCGCTCAGAATGTCCAATTGCAGTTTCTACAGAAAGAGTGTTTCAGAACGGCTCAATCAAAAGTAAGGTTCAACTCTGTTAGTTGAATGCACAGAACAGAAAGAAGTTTCATACAATGCTTCTGTGTAGTTTATATTTGAACATCTTCTTTTTTCCACTATTACCCACTTAGCGCTACGAATGTCCAGTTGCATTTTCTACAGACAGAGTGTTTCAAAACTGCTCAATCAAAAGTATGGTTTAACTCTGTTAGCTGAATGCTCAGATCAGAAAGAAGTTTCACAGAATGCTTCTGTGTAGTTTATATTTGAATATATTCCTTTTTCCTCTACTACGCTCTTAGCGCTCCAAATGTCCAGTTGCATTTTCTACAGAAAGAGTGTTCAGATCTGCTCAATCAAAAGTATGGTTTAACTCTGTTAGCTGAATGCACAGATCAGAAAGAAGTTTCACCGAATGATTCTGTGTAGTTTATATTTGAAGACATTCCTTTTTCCACTATTACCCTCTTAGCGCTCCGAATCTCCACTTGCATTTTCTACAAAAAGAGTGTTACATAACTGCTCAATCAAAATATGTTTTATCTCTGTTAACTGAATTTACAGATCAGAAATAAGTTCCACAGAATGCACCTGTGTAGTTTTTATTTGAAGATATTCTTTTTCCCAATGTAGGCCTCTTAGCGCTTAGCATGTCCAATTGCAGTTTCTACAGAAAGAGTGTTTCAGAACGGCTCAATCAAAAGTAAGGTTCAACTCTGTTAGTTGAATGCACAGAACAGAAAGAATTTTCACAGAATGCCACTGTGTAGTTTATATTTGAATATATTCCTTTTTCCACTATTATCCTCTGAGCGCTCCGAATGTCCACTTGCATTTTCTACAGAAAGAGTGTTCAGAACTGCGCAATCAAAAGTATGGTTTAACTCTGTTAGCTTAATGAACATATCAGAAATAAGTTTCACACAATGCTTCTGTGTAGTTTTTATTTGAAGATATTTTTTTTCCCAATAGAGGCCTCTTAGTGTCAGAATGTCCAATTGCAGTTTCTACAGAAAGAGTGTTTCAGAAAGGCTCAATCAAAAGTAAGGTTCAACTCTGTTAGTTGAATGCACAGAACAGAAAGAAGTTTCATACAATGTTTCTGTGTAGTTTATATTTGAACATATTCTTTTTTCCACTATTACCCACTTAGCGCTACGAATGTCCAGTTGCATTTTCTAAAGACAGAGTGTTTCAAAACTGCTCAATCAAAAGTATGGTTTAACTCTGTTAGCTGAATGCTCAGATCAGAAAGAAGTTTCACAGAATGCTTCTGTGTAGTTTATATTTGAATATATTACTTTTTCCACTACTACTCTCTTAGCGCTCCAAATGTCCAGTTGCATTTTCTACAGAAAGAGTGTTCAGATCTGCTCAATCAAAAGTATGGTTTAACTCTGTTAGCTGAATGCACAGATCACAAAGAAGTTTCACAGAATGATACTGTGTAGTTTATATTTGGAGACATTCCTTTTTCAACTATTACCCCCTTAGCGCTCCGAATCTCCACTTGCATTTTCTACAGAAAGAGTGTTTCAGAACGGCTCAATCAAAACTAAGGTTCATCACTTTTAATTGAACAAACAGAACAGAAAAAAGTTTCACACAATTCTTCTGTGTAGTTTTTATTTGTAGACATTCTTTTTCCCAATATAGGCCTCTTAGCGCTCAGAATGTCCAATTGCAGTTTCTACAGAAAGAGAGTTTCAGAACGGATCAATCAAAAGTAAGGTTCAACTCTGTTAGTTGAATGCACAGAACAGAAAGAAGTTTCATACGATGCTTCTGTGTAGTTTATATTTGAACATATTCTTTTCTCCACTATTACCCACTTAGCGCTACGAATGTCCAGTTGCATTTTCTACAGACAGAGTGTTTCAAAACTGCTCAATCAAAAGTATGGTTTAACTCTGTTAGCTGAATGCTCAGATCAGAAAGAAGTTTCACAGAATGCTTCTGTGTAGTTTATATTTGAATATATTCCTTTTTCCACTACTACTCTCTTAGCGCTCCAAATGTCCAGTTGCATTTTCTACAGAAAGATTGTTCAGATCTGCTCAATCAAACGTATGGTTTAACACTGTTACCTGAATGCACAGATCAGAAAGAAGTTTCACAGAATGATTCTGTGTAGTTTATATTTGTAGACATTCCTTTTTCCACTATTACCCTCTTAGCGCTCCGAATCTCCACTTGCATTTTCTACAGAAAGAGTGTTTCAGAACGGCTCAATCAAAACTAAGTTTCAACTCTTTTACTTGAACAAACAGAACAGAAAGAAGTTTCACACAATTCTTCTGTGTAGTTTTTATTTGTAGACATTCTTTTTCCCAATATAGGCCTCTTAGCGCTCAGAATGTCCAATTGCAGTTTCTACAGAAAGAGTGTTTCAGAACGGCTCAATCAAAAGTAAGGTTCAACTCTGTTAGTTGAATGCACAGAACAGAAAGAAGTTTCATACAATGCTTCTGTGTAGTTTATATTTGAACATATTCTTTTTTCCACTATTACCCACTTAGCGCTACGAATGTCCAGTTGCATTTTCTACAGACAGAGTGTTTCAAAACTGCTCAATCAAAAGTATGGTTTAACTCTGTTAGCTGAATGCTCAGATCAGAAAGAAGTTTCACAGAATGCTTCTGTGTAGTTTATATTTGAATATATTCCTTTTTCCACTACTACGCTCTTAGCGCTCCAAATGTCCAGTTGCATTTTCAACAGAAAGAGTGTTCAGATCTGTTCAATCAAAAGTATGGTTTAACTCTGTTAGCTGAATGCACAGATCAGAAAGAAGTTTCACCGAATGATTCTGTGTAGTTTATATTTGAAGACATTCCTTTTTCCACTATTACCCACTTAGCGCTCCGAATCTCCACTTGCATTTTCTACAAAAAGAGTGTTTCAAAACTGCTCAATCAAAAATATGTTTTATCTCTGTTAACTGAATTTACAGATCAGAAATAAGTTTCACAGAATGCATCTGTGTAATTTTTATTTGAAGATAGTCTTTTTCCCAATGTAGGCCTCTTAGCGCTTAGCATGTCCAATTGCAGTTTCTACAGAAAGAGTGTTTCAGAACGGCTCAATCAAAAGTAAGGTTCAAATCTGTTAGTTGAATGCACAGAACAGAAAGAATTTTCACAGAATGCTACTGTGTAGTTTATATTTGAATATATTCCTTTTTCCACTATTACCCTCTTAGCGCTCCAAATGTACACTTGCATTTTCTACAGAAAGAGTGTTCAGAACTGCGCAATCAAAAGTATGGTTTAACTCTGTTAGCTTAATGAACATATCAGAAATAAGTTTCACACAATGCTTCTGTGTAGTTTTTATTTGAAGATATTATTTTTCCCAATAGAGGCCTCTTAGCGCTCAGAATGTCCAATTGCAGTTTCTACAGAAAGAGTGTTTCAGAAAGGCTCAATCAAAAGTAAGGTTCAACTCTGTTAGTTGAATACACAGAACAGAAAGAAGTTTCATACAATGCTTCTGTGTAGTTTATATTTGAACATATTCTTTTTTCCACTATTACCCACTTAGCGCTACGAATGTCAAGTTGCATTTTCTACAGACAGAGTGTTTCAAAACTGCTCAATCAAAAGTATGGTTTAACTCTGTTAGCTGAATGCTCAGATCAGAAAGTAGTTTCACAGAATGCTTCTGTGTAGTTTATATTTGAATATATTCCTTTTTCCACTACTACGCTCTTAGCGCTCCAAATGTCCAGTTGCATTTTCAACAGAAAGAGTGTTCAGATCTGCTCAATCAAAAGTATGGTTTAACTCTGTTAGCTGAATGCACACATCAGAAAAAAGTTTCACCGAATGATTCTGTGTAGTTTATATTTGAAGACATTCCTTTTTCCACTATTACCCTCTTAGCGCTCCGAATCTCCACTTGCATTTTCTACAAAAAGAGTGTTTCATAACTGCTCAATCAAAAATATGTTTTATCTCTGTTAACTGAATTTACAGATCAGAAATAAGTTTCACAGAATGCATCTGTGTAGTTTTTATTTGAAGATATTCTTTTTCCCAATGTAGGCCTCTTAGCGCTTAGCATGTCCAATTGCAGTTTCTACAGAAAGAGTGTTTCAGAACGGCTGAATCAAAAGTAAGGTTCAACTCTGTTAGTTGAATGCACAGAACAGAAAGAATTTTCACAGAATGCTACTGTGTAGTTTATATTTGAATATATTCCTTTTTCCACTATTACCCTCTTAGCGCTCCGAATGTCCACTTGCATTTTCTACAGAAAGAGTGTTCAGAACTGCGCAATCAAAAGTATGGTTTAACTCTGTTAGCTTAATGAACATATCAGAAATAAGTTTCACACAATGCTTCTGTGTAGTTTTTATTTGAAGATATTATTTTTCCCAATAGAGGCCTCTTAGCGCTCAGAATGTCCAATTGCAGTTTCTACAGAAAGAGTGTTTCAGAAAGGCTCAATCAAAAGTAAGGTTCAACTCTGTTAGTTGAATGCACAGAACAGAAAGAAGTTTCATACAATGCTTCTGTGTAGTTTATATTTGAACATATTCTTTTTTCCACTATTACCCACTTAGCGCTACGAATGTCCAGTTGCATTTTCTACAGACAGAGTGTTTCAAAACTGCTCAATCAAAAGTATGGTTTAACTCTGTTAGCTGAATGCTCAGATCAGAAAGAAGTTTCACAGAATGCTTCTGTGTAGTTTATATTTGAATATATTCCTTTCTCCACTACTACTCTCTTAGCGCTCCAAATGTCCAGTTGCATTTTCTACAGAAAGTGTGTTCAGATCTGCTCAATCAAAAGTATGGTTTAACTCTGTTAGCTGAATGCTCAGATCAGAAAGAAGTTTCACAGAATGATTCTGTGTAGTTTATATTTGGAGACATTCCTTTTTCCACTATTACCCTCTTAGCGCTCCGAATCTCCACTTGCATTTTCTACAGAAAGAGTGTTTCAGAACGGCTCAATCAAAACTAAGGTTCAACTCTTTTAGTTGAACAAACAGAACAGAAAGAAGTTTCACACAATTCTTCTGTGTAGTTTTTATTTGTAGACATTCTTTTTCCCAATATAGGCCTCTTAGCGCTCAGAATGTCCAATTGCAGTTTCTACAGAAAGAGTGTTTCAGAACGGCTCAATCAAAAGTAAGTTTCAACTCTGTTAGTTGAATGCACAGAACAGAAAGAAGTTTCATACAATGCTTCTGTGTAGTTTATATTTGAACATATTCTTTTTTCCACTATTACCCACTTAGCGCTACGAATGTCCAGTTGCATTTTCTACAGACAGAGTGTTTCAAAACTGCTCAATCAAAAGTATGGTTTAACTCTGTTAGCTGAATGTTCAGATCAGAAAGAAGTTTCACAGAATGCTTCTGTGTAGTTTATATTTGAATATATTCCTTTTCCCACTACTACGCTCTTAGCGCTCCAAATGTCCAGTTGCATTTTCTACAGAAAGAGTGTTCAGATCTGCTCAATCAAAAGTATGGTTTTACTCTGTTAGCTGAATGCACAGATCAGAAAGAAGTTTCACCGAATGATTCTGTGTAGTTTATATTTGAAGACATTCCTTTTTCCACTATTACCCTCTTAGCGCTCCGAATCTCCACTTGCATTTTCTACAAAAAGAGTGTTTCATAACTGCTCAATCAAAAATATGTTTTATCTCTGTTAACTGAATTTACAGATCAGAAATAAGTTTCACAGAATGCATCTGTGTAGTTTTTATTTGAAAATATTCTTTCTCCCAATGTAGGACTCTTAGCGCTTAGCATGTCCAATTGCAGTTTCTACAGAAAGAGTGTTTCAGAACGGCTCAATCAAAAGTAAGGTTCAACTCTGTTAGTTGAATGCACAGAACAGAAAGAATTTTCACAGAATGCTACTGTGTAGTTTATATTTGAATACATTCCTTTTTCCACTATTACCCTCTTAGCGCTCCGAATGTCCACTTGCATTTTCTACAGAAAGAGTGTTCAGAACTGCGCAATCAAAAGTATGGTTTAACTCTGTTAGCTTAATGAACATATCAGAAATAAGTTTCACACAATGCTTCTGTGTAGTTTTTATTTGAAGATATTATTTTTCCCAATAGAGGCCTCTTAGCGCTCAGAATGTCCAATTGCAGTTTCTACAGAAAGAGTGTTTCAGAACGGCTCAATCAAAAGTAAGGTTCAACTCTGTTAGTTGAATGCACAGAACAGAAAGAAGTTTCATACAATGCTTCTGTGTAGTTTATATTTGAACATATTCATTTTTCCACTATTACCCACTTAGCGCTACGAATGTCCAGTTGCATTTTCTACAGACAGAGTGTTTCAAAACTGCTCAATCAAAAGTATGGTTTAACTCTGTTAGCTGAATGCTCAGATCAGAAAGAAGTTTCACAGAATGCTTCTGTGTAGTTTATATTTGAATATATTCCTTTTTCCACTACTACTCTCTTAGCGCTCCAAATGTCCAGTTGCATTTTCTACAGAAAGAGTGTTCAGATCTGCTCAATCAAAAGTATGGTTTAACTCTGTTAGCTGAATGCACAGATCAGAAAGAAGTTTCACAGAATTATTCTGTGTAGTTTATATTTGGAGACATTCCTTTTTCCACTATTACCCTCTTAGCGCTCCGAATCTCCACTTGCATTTTCTACAGAAAGAGTGTTTCAGAACGGCTCAATCAAAACTAAGGTTCAACTCATTTAGTTGAACAAACAGAACAGAAAGAAGTTTCACACAATTCTTCTGTGTAGTTTTTATTTGTAGACATTCTTTTTCCAAATATAGGCCTCTTAGCGCTCAGAATGTCCAATTGCAGTTTCTACAGAAAGAGTGTTTCAGAACGGCTCAATCAAAAGTAAGGTTCAACTCTGTTAGTTGAATGCACAGAACAGAAAGAAGTTTCATACAATGCTTCTGTGTAGTTTATATTTGAACATATTCTTTTTTCCACTATTACCCACTTAGCGCTACGAATGTCCAGTTGCATTTTCTACAGACAGAGTGTTTCAAAACTGCTCAATCAAAAGTATGGTTTAACTCTGTTAGCTGAATGCTCAGATCAGAAAGAAGTTTCACAGAATGCTCCTGTGTAGTTTATATTTGAATATATTCCTTTTTCCACTACTACGCTCTTAGCGCTCCAAATGTCCAGTTGCATTTTCTATAGAAAGAGTGTTCAGATCTGCTCAATCAAAATTATGGTTTAGCTCTGTTAGCTGAATGCACAGATCAGAAAGAAGTTTCACCGAATGATTCTGTGTAGTTTATATTTGAAGACATTCCTTTTTCCACTATTACCCTCTTAGCGCTCCGAATCTCCACTTGCATTTTCTACAAAAAGAGTGTTTCATAACTGCTCAATCAAAAATATGTTTTATCTCTGTTAACTGAATTTACAGATCAGAAATAAGTTTCACAGAATGCATCTGTGTAGTTTTTATTTGAAGATATTCTTTTTCCCAATGTAGGCCTCTTAGCGCTTAACATGTCCAATTGCAGTTTCTACAGAAAGAGTGTTTCAGAACGGCTCAATCAAAAGTAAGGTTCAACTCTGTTAGTTGAATGCACAGAACAGAAAGAATTTTCACAGAATGCTACTGTGTAGTTTATATTTGAATATATTCCTTTTTCCACTATTACCCTCTTAGCGCACCGAATGTCCACTTGCATTTTCTACAGAAAGAGTGTTCAGAACTGCGCAATCAAAAGTATGGTTTAACTCTGTTAGCTTAATGAACATATCAGAAATAAGTTTCACACAATGCTTCTGTGTAGTTTTTATTTGAAGATATTATTTTTCCCAATATAGGCCTCTTAGCGCTCAGAATGTCCAATTGCAGTTTCTAGAGAAAGAGTGTTTCAGAAAGGCTCAATCAAAAGTAAGGTTCAACTCTGTTAGTTGAATGCACAGAACAGAAAGAAGTTTCATACAATGCTTCTGTGTAGTTTATATTTGAACATATTCTTTTTTCCACTATTACCCACTTAGCGCTACGAATGTCCATTTGCATTTTCTACAGACAGAGTGTTTCAAAACTGCTCAATCATAAGTATGGTTTAACTCTGTTAGCTGAATGCTCAGATCAGAAAGAAGTTTCACAGAATGCTTCTGTGTAGTTTATATTTGAATATATTCCTTTTTCCACTACTACTCTCTTAGCGCTCCAAATGTCCAGTTGCATTTTCTACAGAAAGAGTGTTCAGATCTGCTCAATCAAAAGTATGGTTTAAATCTGTTAGCTGAATGCACAGATCAGAAAGAAGTTTCACAGAATGATTCTGTGTAGTCTATATTTGGAAACATTCCTTTTTCCACTATTACCCTCTTAGCGCTCCGAATCTCCACTTGCATTTTCTACATAAAGAGTGTTTCAGAACGGCTCAATCAAAACTAAGGTTCAAATCCTTTAGTTGAACAAACAGAACAGAAAGAAGTTTCACACAATTCTTCTGTGTAGTTTTTATTTGTAGACATTCTTTTTCCCAATATAGGCCTCTTAGTGCTCAGAATGTCCAATTGCAGTTTCTACAGAAAGAGTGTTTCAGAACGGCTCAATCAAAAGTAAGGTTCAACTCTGTTAGTTGAATGCACAGAACAGAAAGAAGTTTCATACAATGCTTCTGTGTAGTTTATATTTGGACATATTCTTTTTTCCAATATTACCCACTTAGCACTACGAATGTCCAGTTGCATTTTCTACAGACAGAGTGTTTCAAAACTGCTCAATCAAAAGTATGGTTTAACTCTATTAGCTGAATGCCCAGATCAGAAAGAAGTTTCACAGAATGCTTCTGTGTAGTTTATATTTCAATATATTCCTTTTTCCACTACTACGCTCTTAGCGCTCCAAATGTCCAGTTGCATTTTCTACAGAAAGAGTGTTCAGATCTGCTCAATCAAAAGTATGGTTTAACTCTGTTAGGTGAATGCACAGATCAGAAAGAAGTTTCACCGAATGATTCTGTGTAGTTTATATTTGAAGACATTCCTTTTTCCACTATTAACCTCTTAGCGCTCCGAATCTCCACTTGCATTTTCTACAAAAAGAGTGTTTCATAACTGCTCAATCAAAAATATGTTTTATATCTGTTAATTGAATTTACAGATCAGAAATAAGTTTCACAGAATGCATCTGTGTAGTTTTTATTTGAAGATATTCTTTTTCCCAATGTAGACCTCTTAGCGCTTAGCATGTCCAATTGCAGTTTCTACAGAAAGAGTGTTTCAGAACGGCTCAATCATAAGTAAGGTTCAACTCTGTTAGTTGAATGCACAGAACAGAAAGAATTTTCACAGAATGCTACTGTGTAGTTTATATTTGAAGATATTCCTTTTTCCACTATTACCCTCTTAGCGCTCCGAATGTCCACTTGCATTTTCTACAGAAAGAGTGTTCAGAACTGCGCAATCAAAAGTATGGTTTAACTCTGTTAGCTTAATGAACATATCAGAAATAAGTTTCACACAATGCTTCTGTGTAGTTTTTATTTGAAGATATTATTTTTCCCAATAGAGGCCTCTTAGCGCTCAGAATGTCCAATTGCAGTTTCTACAGAAAGAGTGTTTCAGAAAGGCTCAATCAAAAGTAAGGTTCAACTCTGTTAGTTGAATGCACAGAACAGAAAGAAGTTTCATCCAATGCTTCTGTGTAGTTTATATTTGAACATATTCTTTTTTCCACTATTACCCACTTAGCGCTACGAATGTCCAGTTGCATTTTCTACAGACAGAGTGTTTCAAAACTGCTCAATCAAAAGTATGGTTTAACTCTGTAAGCTGAATGCTCAGATCAGAAAGAAGTTTCACAGAATGCTTCTGTGTAGTTTATATTTGAATATATTCCTTTTTCCTCTACTACTCTCTTAGCGCTCCAAATGTCCAGTTGCATTTTCTACAGAAAGAGTGTTCAGATCTGCTCAATCAAAAGTATGGTTTAACTCTGTTAGCTGAATGCACAGATCAGAAAGAAGTTTCACAGAATGATTCTGTGTAGTTTATATTTGGAGACATTCCTTTTTTCACTATTACCCTCTTAGCGCTCCGAATCTCCACTTGCATTTTCTACAGAAAGACTGTTACAGAACGGCTCAATCAAAACTAAGGTTCAACTCTTTTAGTTGAACAATCAGAACAGAAAGAAGTTTCACACAATTCTTCTGTGTAGTTTTTATTTGTAGACATTCTTTTTCCCAATATAGGCCTCTTAGCGCTCAGAATGTCCAATTGCAGTTTCTACAGAAAGAGTGTTTCAGAACGGCTCAATGAAAAGTAAGGTTCAACTCTGTTAGTTGAATGCACAGAACAGAAAGAAGTTTCATACAATGCTTCTGTGTAGTTTATATTTGAACATATTCTTTTTTCCACTATTACCCACTTAGCGCTACGAATGTCCAGTTGCATTTTCTACAGACAGAGTGTTTCAAAACTGCTCAATCAAAAGTATGGTTTAACTCTGTTAGCTGAATGCTCAGATCAGAAAGAAGTTTCACAGAATGCTTCTGTGTAGTTTATATTTGAATATATTACTTTTTCCACTACTATGCTCTTAGCGCTCCAAATGTCCAGTTGCATTTTCAACAGAAAGAGTGTTCAGATCTGCTCAATCAAAAGTATGGTTTAACTCTGTTAGCTGAATGCACAGATCAGAAAGAAGTTTCACCGAATGATTCTGTGTAGTTTATATTTGAAGACATTCCTTTTTCCACTATTAACCTCTTAGCGCTCCGAATCTCCACTTGCATTTTCTACAAAAAGAGTGTTTCATAACTGCTCAATCAAAAATATGTTTTATCTCTGTTAACTGAATTTACAGATCAGAAATAAGTTTCACAGAATGCATCTGTGTAGTTTTTATTTGAAGATATTCTTTTTTTCAATGTAGGCCTCTTAGCGCTTAGCATGTCCAATTGCAGTTTCTACAGAAAGAGTGTTTCAGAACGGCTCAATCAAAAGTAAGGTTCAACTCTGTTAGTTGAATGCACAGAACAGAAAGAATTTTCACAGAATGCTACTGTGTAGTTTATATTTGAATATATTCCTTTTTCCACTATTACCCTCTTAGCGCTCCGAATGTCCACTTGCATTTTCTATAGAAAGAGTGTTCAGAACTGCGCAATCAAAAGTATGGTTTAACTCTGTTAGCTTAATGAACATATCAGAAATAAGTTTCACACAATGCTTCTGTGTAGTTTTTATTTGAAGATATTATTTTTCCCAATAGAGGCCTCTTAGCGCTCAGAATGTCCAATTGCAGTTTCTACAGAAAGAGTGTTTCAGAAAGGCTCAATCAAAAGTAAGGTTCAACTCTGTTAGTTGAATGCACAGAACAGAAAGAAGTTTCATACAATGCTTCTGTGTAGTTTATATTTGAACATATTCTTTTTTCCACTATTACCCACTTAGCGCTACGAATATCCAGTTGCATTTTCTACAGACAGAGTGTTTCAAAACTGCTCAATCAAAAGTATGGTTTAACTCTGTTAGCTGAATGCTCAGATCAGAAAGAAGTTTCACAGAATGCTTCTGTGTAGTTTATATTTGAATATATTCCTTTTTCCTCTACTACTCTCTTAGCGCTCCAAATGTCCAGTTGCATTTTCTACAGAAAGAGTGTTCAGATCTGCTCAATCAAAAGTATGGTTTAACTCTGTTAGCTGAATGCACAGATCAGAAAGAAGTTTCACAGAATGATTCTGTGTAGTTTATATTTGGAGACATTCCTTTTTCCACTATTACCCTCTTAGCGCTCCGAATCTCCACTTGCATTTTCTACAGAAAGAGTGTTTCAGAACGGCTCAATCAAAATTAAGGTTCAACTCTTTTAGTTGAACAAACAGAACAGAAAGAAGTTTCACACAATTCTTCTGTGTAGTTTTTATTTGTAGACATTCTTTTTCCCAATATAGGCCTCTTAGCGCTCAGAATGTCCAATTGCAGTTTCTACAGAAAGAGTGTTTCAGAACGGCTCAATCAAAAGTAAGGTTCAACTCTGTTAGTTGAATGCACAGAACAGAAAGAAGTTTCATACAATGCTTCTGTGTAGTTTATATTTGGACATATTCTTTTTTCCACTATTACCCACTTAGCGCTACGAATGTCCAGTTGCATTTTCTACAGACAGAGTGTTTCAAAACTGCTCAATCAAAAGTATGGTTTAACTCTGTTAGCTGAGTGCCCAGATCAGAAAGAAGTTTCACAGAATGCTTCTGTGTAGTTTATATTTGAATATATTCCTTTTTCCACTACTACGCTCTTAGCGCTCCAAATGTCCAGTTGCATTTTCTACAGAAAGAGTGTTCAGATCTGCTCAATCAAAAGTATGGTTTAACTCTGTTAGCTGAATGCACAGATCAGAAAGAAGTTTCACCGAATGATTCTGTGTAGTTTATATTTGAAGACATTCCTTTTTCCACTATTACCCTCTTAGCGCTCCGAATCTCCCCTTGCATTTTCTACAGAAAGAGTGTTTCATAACTGCTCAATCAAAAATATGTTTTATCTCTGTTAACTGAATTTACAGATCAGAAATAACTTTCACAGAATGCATCTGTGTAGTTTTTGTTTGAAGATATTCTTTTTCCCAATGTAGGCCTCTTAGCGCTTAGCATGTCCAATTGCAGTTTCTACAGAAAGAGTGTTTCAGAACGGCTCAATCAAAAGTAAGGTTCAACTCTGTTAGTTGAATGCACAGAACAGAAAGAAGTTTAATACAATGCTTCTGTGTAGTTTATATTTGAACATATTCTCTTTTCCACTATTACCCACTTAGCGCTACGAATGTCCAGTTGCATTTTCTACAGACAGAGTGTTTCAAAACTGCTCAATCAAAAGTATGGTTTAACTCTGTTAGCTGTATGCTCAGATCAGAAAGAAGTTTCACAGAATGCTTCTGTGTAGTTTATATTTGAATATATTCCTTTTTCCACTACTACGCTCTTAGCGCTCCAAATGTCCAGTTGCATTTTCAACAGAAAGAGTGTTCAGATCTGCTCAATCAAAAGTATGGTTTAACTCTGTTAGCTGAATGCACAGATCAGAAAGAAGTTTCACCGAATGATTCTGTGTAGTTTATATTTGAAGTCATACCTTTTTCCACTATTACCATCTTAGCGCTCCGAAACTCCACTTGAATTTTCTACAAAAAGAGTGTTTCATAACTGCTCAATCAAAAATATGTTTTATCTCTGTTAACTGAATTTACAGATCAGAAATAAGTTTCACAGAATGCATCTGTGTAGTTTTTATTTGAAGATATTCTTTTTCCCAATGTAGGCCTCTTAGCGCTTAGCATGTCCAATTGCAGTTTCTACAGAAACAGTGTTTCAGAACGGCTCAATCAAAAGTAAGGTTCAACTCTGTTAGTTGAATGCACAGAACAGAAAGATTTTTCACAGAATGCTACTGTGTAGTTTATATTTGAATATATTCCTTTTTCCACTATTACCCTCTTAGCGCTCCGAATGTCCACTTGCATTTTCTACAGAAAGAGTGTTCAGAACTGTGCAATCAAAAGTATGGTTTAACTCTGTTAGCTTAATGAACATATCAGAAATAAGTTTCACACAATGCTTCTGTGTAGTTTTTATTTGAAGATATTGTTTTTCCCAATAGAGGCCTCTTAGCGCTCAGAATGTCCAATTGCAGTTTCTACAGAAAGAGTGTTTCAGAAAGGCTCAATCAAAAGTAAGGTTCAACTCTGTTAGTTGAATGCACAGAACAGAAAGAAGTTTCATACAATGCTTCTGTGTAGTTTATATTTGAACATATTCTTTTTTCCACTATTACCCACTTAGCGCTACGAATGTCCAGTTGCATTTTCTACAGACAGAGTGTTTCAAAACTGCTCAATCAAAAGTATGGTTTAACTCTGTTAGCTGAATGCTCAGTTCAGAAACAAGTTTCACAGAATGCTTCTGTGTAGTTTATATTTGAATATATTCCTTTTTCCACTACTACTCTCTTAGCGCTCCAAATGTCCAGTTGCATTTTCTACAGAAAGAGTGTTCAGATCTGCTCAATCAAAAGTATGGTTTAACTCTGTTAGCTGAATGCACAGATCAGAAAGAAGTTTCACAGAATGATTCTGTGTAGTTTATATTTGGAGACATTCCTTTTTCCACTATTACCCTCTTAGCGCTCCGAATATCCACTTGCATTTTCTACAGAAAGAGTGTTTCAGAACGGCTCAATCAAAACTAAGGTTCAACTCTTTTAGTTGAACAAACAGAACAGAAAGAAGTTTCACACAATTCTTCTGTGTAGTTTTTATTTGTAGACATTCTTTTTCCCAATATAGGCCTCTTAGCGCTCAGAATGTCCAATTGCAGTTTCTACAGAAAGAGTGTTTCAGAACGGCTCAATCAAAAGTAAGGTTCAACTCTGTTAGTTGAATGCACAGAACAGAAAGAAGTTTCATACAATGCTTCTGTGTAGTTTATATTTGAACATATTCTTTTTTCCGCTATTACCCACTTAGCGCTACGAATGTCCAGTTGCATTTTCTACAGACAGAGTGTTTCAAAACTGCTCAATCAAAAGTATGGTTTAACTCTGTTAGCTGAATGCTCAGATCAGAAAGAAGTTTCACAGAATGCTTCTGTGTAGTTTATATTTGAATATATTCCTTTTTCCACTAATACGCGCTTAGCGCTCCAAATGTCCAGTTGCATTTTCAACAGAAAGAGTGTTCAGATCTGCTCAATCAAAAGTACGGTTTAACACTGTTAGCTGAATGCACAGATCAGAAACAAGTTTCACAAATGATTCTGTGTAGTTTATATTTGAAGACATTCCTTTTTCCACTATTACCCTCTTAGCGCTCCGAATCTCCACTTGCATTTTCTACAAAAAGAGTGTTTCATAACTGCTCAATCAAAAATATGTTTTATCTCTGTTAATTGAATTTACAGATCAGAAATAAGTTTCACAGAATGCATCTGTGTAGTTTTTATTTGAAGATATTCTTTTTCCCAATGTAGGCCTCTTAGCGCTTAGCATGTCCAATTGCAGTTTCTACAGAAAGAGTGTTTCAGAACGGCTCAATCAAAGTAAGGTTCAACTCTGTTAGCTGAATGCACAGAACAGAAAGAGTTTTCACAGAATGCTACTGTGTAGTTTATATTTGAATATATTCCTTTTTCCACTATTACCCTCTTAGCACTCCGAATGTCCACTTGCATTTTCTACAGAAAGACTGTTACAGAACGGCTCAATCAAAACTAAGGTTCAACTCTTTTAGTTGAACAAACAGAACAGAAAGAAGTTTCACACAATTCTTCTGTGTAGTTTTTATTTGTAGACATTCTTTTTCCCAATATAGGCCTCTTAGCGCTCAGAATGTCCAATTGCAGTTTCTACAGAAAGAGTGTTTCAGAACGGCTCAATCAAAAGTAAGGTTCAACTCTGTTAGTTGAATGCACAGAACAGAAAGAAGTTTCATACAATGCTTCTGTGTAGTTTATATTTGGACATATTCTTTTTTCCACTATTACCCACTTAGCGCTACGAATGTCCAGTTGCATTTTCTACAGACAGAGTGTTTCAAAACTGCTCAATCAAAAGTATGGTTTAACTCTGTTAGCTGAGTGCCCAGATCAGAAAGAAGTTTCACAGAATGCTTCTGTGTAGTTTATATTTGAATATATTCCTTTTTCCACTACTACGCTCTTAGCGCTCCAAATGTCCAGTTGCATTTTCTACAGAAAGAGTGTTCAGATCTGCTCAATCAAAAGTATGGTTTAACTCTGTTAGCTGAATGCACAGATCAGAAAGAAGTTTCACCGAATGATTCTGTCGTTTATATTTGAAGACATTCCTTTTTCCACTGTTACCCTCTTAGCGCTCCGAATCTCCACTTGCATTTTCTACAAAAAGAATGTTTCATAACTGCTCAATCAAAAATATGTTTTATATCTGTTAACTGAATTTACAGATCAGAAATAAGTTTCACAGAATGCATCTGTGTAGTTTTTATTTGAAGATATTCTTTTTCCCAATGTAGGCCTCTTAGCGCTTAGCATGTCCAATTGCAGTTTCTACAGAAAGAGTGTTTCAGAACGGCTCAATCAAAAGTAAGGTTCAACTCTGTTAGTTGAATGCACAGAACAGAAAGAATTTCCACAGAATGCTACTGTGTAGTTTATATTTGAATATATTCCTTTTTCCACTATTACCCTCTTAGCGCTCCGAATGTCCACTTGCATTTTCTACAGAAAGAGTGTTCAGAACTGCGCAATCAAAAGTATGGTTTAACTCTGTTAGCTTAATGAACATATCAGAAATAAGTTTCACACAATGCTTCTGTGTAGTTTTTATTTGAAGATATTATTTTTCCCAATAGAGGCCTCTTAGCGCTCAGAATGTCCAATTGCAGTTTCTACAGAAAGAGTGTTTCAGAACGGCTCAATCAAAAGTAAGGTTCAACTCTGTTAGTTGAATGCACAGAACAGAAAGAAGTTTCATACAATGCTTCTGTGTAGTTTATATTTGAACATATTCTTTTTTCCACTATTACCCACTTAGCGCTACGAATGTCCAGTTGCATTTTCTACAGACAGAGTGTTTCAAAACTGCTCAATCAAAAGTATGGTTTAACTCTGTAAGCTGAATGCTCAGATCAGAAAGAAGTTTCACAGAATGCTTCTGTGTAGTTTATATTTGAATATATTCCTTTTTCCACTACTACTCTCTTAGCGCTCCAAATGTCCAGTTGCATTTTCTACAGAAAGAGTGTTCAGATCTGCTCAATCAAAAGTATGGTTTAACTCTGTTAGCTGAATGCACAGATCAGAAAGAAGTTTCACAGAATGATTCTGTGTAGTTTATATTTGGAGACATTCCTTTTTCCACTATTACCCTCTTAGCGCTCCGAATCTCCACTTGCATTTTCTACAGAAAGACTGTTACAGAACGGCTCAATCAAAACTAAGGTTCAACTCTTTTAGTTGAACAAACAGAACAGAAAGAAGTTTCACACAATTCTTCTGTGTAGTTTTTATTTGTAGACATTCTTTTTCCCAATATAGGCCTCTTAGCGCTCAGAATGTCCAATTGCAGTTTCTACAGAAAGAGTGTTTCAGAACGGCTCAATCAAAAGTAAGGTTCAACTCTGTTAGTTGAATGCACAGAACAGAAAGAAGTTTCATACAATGCTTCTGTGTAGTTTATATTTGAACATATTCTTTTTTCCACTATTACCCACTTAGCGCTACGAATGTCCAGTTGCATTTTCTACAGACAGAGTGTTTCAAAACTGCTCAATCAAAAGTATGGTTTAACTCTGTTAGCTGAATGCTCAGATCAGAAAGAAGTTTCACAGAATGCTTCTGTGTAGTTTATATTTGAATATATTCCTTTTTCCACTACTACGCTCTTAGCGCTCCAAATGTCCAGTTGCATTTTCAACAGAAAGAGTGTTCAGATCGGCTCAATCAAAAGTATGGTTTAACTCTGTTAGCTGAATGCACAGATCAGAAAGAAGTTTCACCGAATGATTCTGTGTAGTTTATATTTGAAGACATTCCTTTTTCCACTATTACCCTCTTAGCGCTCCGAATCTCCCCTTGCATTTTCTACAGAAAGAGTGTTTCATAACTGCTCAATCAAAAATATGTTTTATCTCTGTTAACTGAATTTACAGATCAGAAATAACTTTCACAGAATGCATCTGTGTAGTTTTTGTTTGAAGATATTCTTTTTCCCAATGTAGGCCTCTTAGCGCTTAGCATGTCCAATTGCAGTTTCTACAGAAAGAGTGTTTCAGAACGGCTCAATCAAAAGTAAGGTTCAACTCTGTTAGTTGAATGCACAGAACAGAAAGAAGTTTAATACAATGCTTCTGTGTAGTTTATATTTGAACATATTCTCTTTTCCACTATTACCCACTTAGCGCTACGAATGTCCAGTTGCATTTTCTACAGACAGAGTGTTTCAAAACTGCTCAATCAAAAGTATGGTTTAACTCTGTTAGCTGTATGCTCAGATCAGAAAGAAGTTTCACAGAATGCTTCTGTGTAGTTTATATTTGAATATATTTCTTTTTCCACTACTACGCTCTTAGCGCTCCAAATGTCCAGTTGCATTTTCAACAGAAAGAGTGTTCAGATCTGCTCAATCAAAAGTATGGTTTAACTCTGTTAGCTGAATGCACAGATCAGAAAGAAGTTTCACCGAATGATTCTGTGTAGTTTATATTTGAAGACATACCTTTTTCCACTATTACCATCTTAGCGCTCCGAATCTCCACTTGAATTTTCTACAAAAAGAGTGTTTCATAACTGCTCAATCAAAAATATGTTTTATCTCTGTTAACTGAATTTACAGATCAGAAATAAGTTTCACAGAATGCATCTGTGTAGTTTTTATTTGAAGATATTCTTTTTCCCAATGTAGGCCTCTTAGCGCTTAGCATGTCCAATTGCAGTTTCTACAGAAACAGTGTTTCAGAACGGCTCAATCAAAAGTAAGGTTCAACTCTGTTAGTTGAATGCACAGAACAGAAAGATTTTTCACAGAATGCTACTGTGTAGTTATATTTGAATATATTCCTTTTTCCACTATTACCCTCTTAGCGCTCCGAATGTCCACTTGCATTTTCTACAGAAAGTGTGTTCAGAACTGTGCAATCAAAAGTATGGTTTAACTCTGTTAGCTTAATGAACATATCAGAAATAAGTTTCACACAATGCTTCTGTGTAGTTTTTATTTGAAGATATTGTTTTTCCCAATAGAGGCCTCTTAGCGCTCAGAATGTCCAATTGCAGTTTCTACAGAAAGAGTGTTTCAGAACGGCTCAATCAAAAGTAAGGTTCAACTCTGTTAGTTGAATGCACAGAACAGAAAGAAGTTTCATACAATGCTTCTGTGTAGTTTATATTTGGACATATTCTTTTTTCCACTATTACCCACTTAGCCCTACGAATGTCCAGTTGCATTTTCTACAGACAGAGTGTTTCAAAACTGCTCAATCAAAAGTATGGTTTAACTCTGTTAGCTGAGTGCCCAGATCAGAAAGAAGTTTCACAGAATGCTTCTGTGTAGTTTATATTTGAATATATTCCTTTTTCCACTACTACGCTCTTAGCGCTCCAAATGTCCAGTTGCATTTTCTACAGAAAGAGTGTTCAGATCTGCTCAATCAAAAGTATGGTTTAACTCTGTTAGCTGAATGCACAGATCAGAAAGAAGTTTCACCGAATGATTCTGTGTAGTTTATATTTGAAGACATTCCTTTTTCCACTGTTACCCTCTTAGCGCTCCGAATCTCCACTTGCATTTTCTACAAAAAGAATGTTTCATAACTGCTCAATCAAAAATATGTTTTATATCTGTTAACTGAATTTACAGATCAGAAATAAGTTTCACAGAATGCATCTGTGTAGTTTTTATTTGAAGATATTCTTTTTCCCAATGTAGGCCTCTTAGCGCTTAGCATGTCCAATTGCAGTTTCTACAGAAAGAGTGTTTCAGAACGGCTCAATCAAAAGTAAGGTTCATCTCTGTTAGTTGAATGCACAGAACAGAAAGAATTTTCACAGAATGCTACTGTGTAGTTTATATTTGAATATATTCCTTTTTCCACTATTACCCTCTTAGCGCTCCGAATGTCCACTTGCATTTTCTACAGAAAGAGTGTTCAGAACTGCGCAATCAAAAGTATGGTTTAACTCTGTTAGCTTAATGAACATATCAGAAATAAGTTTCACACAATGCTTCTGTGTAGTTTTTATTTGAAGATATTATTTTTCCCAATAGAGGCCTCTTAGCGCTCAGAATGTCCAATTGCAGTTTCTACAGAAAGAGTGTTTCAGAACGGCTCAATCAAAAGTAAGGTTCAACTCTGTTAGTTGAATGCACAGAACAGAAAGAAGTTTCATACAATGCTTCTGTGTAGTTTATATTTGAACATATTCTTTTTTCCACTATTACCCACTTAGCGCTACGAATGTCCAGTTGCATTTTCTACAGACAGAGTGTTTCAAAACTGCTCAATCAAAGGTATGGTTTAACTCTGTAAGCTGAATGCTCAGATCAGAAAGAAGTTTCACAGAATGCTTCTGTGTAGTTTATATTTGAATATATTCCTTTTTCCACTACTACTCTCTTAGCGCTCCAAATGTCCAGTTGCATTTTCTACAGAAAGAGTGTTCAGATCTGCTCAATCAAAAGTATGGTTTAACTCTGTTAGCTGAATGCACAGATCAGAAAGAAGTTTCACAGAATGATTCTGTGTAGTTTATATTTGGAGACATTCCTTTTTCCACTATTACCCTCTTAGCGCTCCGAATCTCCACTTGCATTTTCTACAGAAAGACTGTTACAGAACGGCTCAATCAAAACTAAGGTTCAACTCTTTTAGTTGAACAAACAGAACAGAAAGAAGTTTCACACAATTCTTCTGTGTAGTTTTTATTTGTAGACATTCTTTTTCCCAATATAGGCCTCTTAGCGCTCAGAATGTCCAATTGCAGTTTCTACAGAAAGAGTGTTTCAGAACGGCTCAATCAAAAGTAAGGTTCAACTCTGTTAGTTGAATGCACAGAACAGAAAGAAGTTTCATACAATGCTTCTGTGTAGTTTATATTTGAACATATTCTTTTTTCCACTATTACCCACTTAGCGCTACGAATGTCCAGTTGCATTTTCTACAGACAGAGTGTTTCAAAACTGCTCAATCAAAAGTATGGTTTAACTCTGTTAGCTGAATGCTCAGATCAGAAAGAAGTTTCACAGAATGCTTCTGTGTAGTTTATATTTGAATATATTCCTTTTTCCACTACTACGCTCTTAGCGCTCCAAATGTCCAGTTGCATTTTCAACAGAAAGAGTGTTCAGATCGGCTCAATCAAAAGTATGGTTTAACTCTGTTAGCTGAATGCACAGATCAGAAAGAAGTTTCACCGAATGATTCTGTGTAGTTTATATTTGAAGACATTCCTTTTTCCACTATTACCCTCTTAGCGCTCCGAATCTCCCCTTGCATTTTCTACAGAAAGAGTGTTTCATAACTGCTCAATCAAAAATATGTTTTATCTCTGTTAACTGAATTTACAGATCAGAAATAACTTTCACAGAATGCATCTGTGTAGTTTTTGTTTGAAGATATTCTTTTTCCCAATGTAGGCCTCTTAGCGCTTAGCATGTCCAATTGCAGTTTCTACAGAAAGAGTGTTTCAGAACGGCTCAATCAAAAGTAAGGTTCAACTCTGTTAGTTGAATGCACAGAACAGAAAGAAGTTTAATACAATGCTTCTGTGTAGTTTATATTTGAACATATTCTCTTTTCCACTATTACCCACTTAGCGCTACGAATGTCCAGTTGCATTTTCTACAGACAGAGTGTTTCAAAACTGCTCAATCAAAAGTATGGTTTAACTCTGTTAGCTGTATGCTCAGATCAGAAAGAAGTTTCACAGAATGCTTCTGTGTAGTTTATATTTGAATATATTCCTTTTTCCACTACTACGCTCTTAGCGCTCCAAATGTCCAGTTGCATTTTCAACAGAAAGAGTGTTCAGATCTGCTCAATCAAAAGTATGGTTTAACTCTGTTAGCTGAATGCACAGATCAGAAAGAAGTTTCACCGAATGATTCTGTGTAGTTTATATTTGAAGACATACCTTTTTCCACTATTACCATCTTAGCGCTCCGAATCTCCACTTGAATTTTCTACAAAAAGAGTGTTTCATAACTGCTCAATCAAAAATATGTTTTATCTCTGTTAACTGAATTTACAGATCAGAAATAAGTTTCACAGAATGCATCTGTGTAGTTTTTATTTGAAGATATTCTTTTTCCCAATGTAGGCCTCTTAGCGCTTAGCATGTCCAATTGCAGTTTCTACAGAAACAGTGTTTCAGAACGGCTCAATCAAAAGTAAGGTTCAACTCTGTTAGTTGAATGCACAGAACAGAAAGATTTTTCACAGAATGCTACTGTGTAGTTATATTTGAATATATTCCTTTTTCCACTATTACCCTCTTAGCGCTCCGAATGTCCACTTGCATTTTCTACAGAAAGTGTGTTCAGAACTGTGCAATCAAAAGTATGGTTTAACTCTGTTAGCTTAATGAACATATCAGAAATAAGTTTCACACAATGCTTCTGTGTAGTTTTTATTTGAAGATATTGTTTTTCCCAATAGAGGCCTCTTAGCGCTCAGAATGTCCAATTGCAGTTTCTACAGAAAGAGTGTTTCAGAAAGGCTCAATCAAAAGTAAGGTTCAACTCTGTTAGTTGAATGCACAGAACAGAAAGTAGTTTCATACAATGCTTCTGTGTAGTTTATATTTGAACATATTCTTTTTTCCACTATTACCCACTTAGCGCTACGAATGTCCAGTTGCATTTTCTACAGACAGAGTGTTTCAAAACTGCTCAATCAAAAGTATGGTTTAACTCTGTTAGCTGAATGCTCAGTTCAGAAACAAGTTTCACAGAATGCTTATGTGTAGTTTATATTTGAATATATTCCTTTTTCCACTACTACTCTCTTAGCGCTCCAAATGTCCAGTTGCATTTTCTACAGAAAGAGTGTTCAGATCTGCTCAATCAAAAGTATGGTTTAACTCTGTTAGCTGAATGCACAGATCAGAAAGAAGTTTCACAGAATGATTCTGTGTAGTTTATATTTGGAGACATTCCTTTTTCCACTATTACCCTCTTAGCGCTCCGAATATCCACTTGCATTTTCTACAGAAAGAGTGTTTCAGAACGGCTCAATCAAAACTAAGGTTCAACTCTTTTAGTTGAACAAACAGAACAGAAAGAAGTTTCACACAATTCTTCTGTGTAGTTTTTATTTGTAGACATTCTTTTTTACAATATAGGGCTCTTAGCGCTCAGAATGTCCAATTGCAGTTTCTACAGAAAGAGTGTTTCAGAACGGCTCAATCAAAAGTAAGGTTCAACTCTGTTAGTTGAATGCACAGAACAGAAAGAAGTTTCATACAATGCTTCTGTGTAGTTTATATTTGAACATATTCTTTTTTCCGCTATTACCCACTTAGCGCTACGAATGTCCAGTTGCATTTTCTACAGACAGAGTGTTTCAAAACTGCTCAATCAAAAGTATGGTTTAACTCTGTTAGCTGAATGCTCAGATCAGAAAGAAGTTTCACAGAATGCTTCTGTGTAGTTTATATTTGAATATATTCCTTTTTCCACTAATACGCGCTTAGCGCTCCAAATGTCCAGTTGCATTTTCAACAGAAAGAGTGTTCAAATCTGCTCAATCAAAAGTACGGTTTAACACTGTTAGCTGAATGCACAGATCAGAAACAAGTTTCACAAATGATTCTGTGTAGTTTATATTTGAAGACATTCCTTTTTCCACTATTACCCTCTTATCGCTCCGAATCTCCACTTGCATTTTCTACAAAAAGAGTGTTTCATAACTGCTCAATCAAAAATATGTTTTATCTCTGTTAATTGAATTTACAGATCAGAAATAAGTTTCACAGAATGCATCTGTGTAGTTTTTATTTGAAGATATTCTTTTTCCCAATGTAGGCCTCTTAGCGCTTAGCATGTCCAATTGCAGTTTCTACAGAAAGAGTGTTTCAGAACGGCTCAATCAAAGTAAGGTTCAACTCTGTTAGCTGAATGCACAGAACAGAAAGAGTTTTCACAGTATGCTACTGTGTAGTTTATATTTGAATATATTCCTTTTTCCACTATTACCCTCTTAGCGCTCCGAATGTCCACTTGCATTTTCTACAGAAAGACTGTTACAGAACGGCTCAATCAAAACTAAGGTTCAACTCTTTTAGTTGAACAAACAGAACAGAAAGAAGTTTCACACAATTCTTCTGTGTAGTTTTTATTTGTAGACATTCTTTTTCCCAATATAGGCCTCTTAGCGCTCAGAATGTCCAATTGCAGTTTCTACAGAAAGAGTGTTTCAGAACGGCTCAATCAAAAGTAAGGTTCAACTCTGTTAGTTGAATGCACAGAACAGAAAGAAGTTTCATACAATGCTTCTGTGTAGTTTATATTTGGACATATTCTTTTTTCCACTATTACCCACTTAGCGCTACGAATGTCCAGTTGCATTTTCTACAGACAGAGTGTTTCAAAACTGCTCAATCAAAAGTATGGTTTAACTCTGTTAGCTGAGTGCCCAGATCAGAAAGAAGTTTCACAGAATGCTTCTCTGTAGTTTATATTTGAATATATTCCTTTTTCCACTACTACGCTCTTAGCGCTCCAAATGTCCAGTTGCATTTTCTACAGAAAGAGTGTTCAGATCTGCTCAATCAAAAGTATGGTTTAACTCTGTTAGCTGAATGCACAGATCAGAAAGAAGTTTCACCGAATGATTCTGTGTAGTTTATATTTGAAGACATTCCTTTTTCCACTGTTAACTTCTTAGCGCTCCGAATCTCCACTTGCATTTTCTACAAAAAGAATGTTTCATAACTGCTCAATCAAAAATATGTTTTATATCTGTAAACTGAATTTACAGATCAGAAATAAGTTTCACAGAATGCATCTGTGTAGTTTTTATTTGAAGATATTCTTTTTCCCAATGTAGGCCTCTTAGCGCTTAGCATGTCCAATTGCAGTTTCTACAGAAAGAGTGTTTCAGAACGGCTCAATCAAAAGTAAGGTTCAACTCTGTTAGTTGAATGCACAGAACAGAAAGAATTTTCACAGAATGCTACTGTGTAGTTTATATTTGAATATATTCCTTTTTCCACTATTACCCTCTTAGCGCTCCGAATGTCCACTTGCATTTTCTACAGAAAGAGTGTTCAGAACTGCGCAATCAAAAGTATGGTTTAACTCTGTTAGCTTAATGAACATATCAGAAATAAGTTTCACACAATGCTTCTGTGTAGTTTTTATTTGAAGATATTGTTTTTCCCAATAGAGGCCTCTTAGCGCTCAGAATGTCCAATTGCAGTTTCTACAGAAAGAGTGTTTCAGAAAGGCTCAATCAAAAGTAAGGTTCAACTCTGTTAGTTGAATGCACAGAACAGAAAGAAGTTTCATACAATGCTTCTGTGTAGTTTATATTTGAACATATTCTTTTTTCCACTATTACCCACTTAGCGCTACGAATGTCCAGTTGCATTTTCTACAGACAGAGTGTTTCAAAACTGCTCAATCAAAAGTATGGTTTAACTCTGTTAGCTGAATGCTCAGTTCAGAAACAAGTTTCACAGAATGCTTCTGTGTAGTTTATATTTGAATATATTCCTTTTTCCACTACTACTCTCTTAGCGCTCCAAATGTCCAGTTGCATTTTCTACAGAAAGAGTGTTCAGATCTGCTCAATCAAAAGTATGGTTTAACTCTGTTAGCTGAATGCACAGATCAGAAAGAAGTTTCACAGAATGATTCTGTGTAGTTTATATTTGGAGACATTCCTTTTTCCACTATTACCCTCTTAGCGCTCCGAATATCCACTTGCATTTTCTACAGAAAGAGTGTTTCAGAACGGCTCAATCAAAACTAAGGTTCAACTCTTTTAGTTGAACAAACAGAACAGAAAGAAGTTTCACACAATTCTTCTGTGTAGTTTTTATTTGTAGACATTCTTTTTCCCAATATAGGCCTCTTAGCGCTCAGAATGTCCAATTGCAGTTTCTACAGAAAGAGTGTTTCAGAACGGCTCAATCAAAAGTAAGGTTCAACTCTGTTAGTTGAATGCACAGAACAGAAAGAAGTTTCATACAATGCTTCTGTGTAGTTTATATTTGAACATATTCTTTTTTCCGCTATTACCCACTTAGCGCTACGAATGTCCAGTTGCATTTTCTACAGACAGAGTGTTTCAAAACTGCTCAATCAAAAGTATGGTTTAACTCTGTTAGCTGAATGCTCAGATCAGAAAGAAGTTTCACAGAATGCTTCTGTGTAGTTTATATTTGAATATATTCCTTTTTCCACTAATACGCGCTTAGCGCTCCAAATGTCCAGTTGCATTTTCAACAGAAAGAGTGTTCAGATCTGCTCACTCAAAAGTACGGTTTAACACTGTTAGCTGAATGCACAGATCAGAAACAAGTTTCACAAATGATTCTGTGTAGTTTATATTTGAAGACATTCCTTTTTCCACTATTACCCTCTTAGCGCTCCGAATCTCCACTTGCATTTTCTACAAAAAGAGTGTTTCATAACTGCTCAATCAAAAATATGTTTTATCTCTGTTAATTGAATTTACAGATCAGAAATAAGTTTCACAGAATGCATCTGTGTAGTTTTTATTTGAAGATATTCTTTTTCCCAATGTAGGCCTCTTAGCGCTTAGCATGTCCAATTGCAGTTTCTACAGAAAGAGTGTTTCAGAACGGCTCAATCAAAGTAAGGTTCAACTCTGTTAGCTGAATGCACAGAACAGAAAGAGTTTTCACAGAATGCTACTGTGTAGTTTATATTTGAATATATTCCATTTTCCACTATTACCCTCTTAGCGCTCCGAATGTCCACTTGCATTTTCTACAGAAAGACTGTTACAGAACGGCTCAATCAAAACTAAGGTTCAAATCTTTTAGTTGAACAAACAGAACAGAAAGAAGTTTCACACAATTCTTCTGTGTAGTTTTTATTTGTAGACATTCTTTTTCCCAATATAGGCCTCTTAGCGCTCAGAATGTCCAATTGCAGTTTCTACAGAAAGAGTGTTTCAGAACGGCTCAATCAAAAGTAAGGTTCAACTCTGTTAGTTGAATGCACAGAACAGAAAGAAGTTTCATACAATGCTTCTGTGTAGTTTATATTTGGACATATTCTTTTTTCCACTATTACCAACTTAGCGCTACGAATGTCCAGTTGCATTTTCTACAGACAGAGTGTTTCAAAACTGCTCAATCAAAAGTATGGTTTAACTCTGTTAGCTGAGTGCCCAGATCAGAAAGAAGTTTCACAGAATGCTTCTGTGTAGTTTATATTTGAATATATTCCTTTTTCCACTACTACGCTCTTAGCGCTCCAAATGTCCAGTTGCATTTTCTACAGAAAGAGTGTTCAGATCTGCTCAATCAAAAGTATGGTTTAACTCTGTTAGCTGAATGCACAGATCAGAAAGAAGTTTCACCGAATGATTCTGTGTAGTTTATATTTGAAGACATTCCTTTTTCCACTGTTAACTTCTTAGCGCTCCGAATCTCCACTTGCATTTTCTACAAAAAGAATGTTTCATAACTGCTCAATCAAAAATATGTTTTATATCTGTAAACTGAATTTACAGATCAGAAATAAGTTTCACAGAATGCATCTGTGTAGTTTTTATTTGAAGATATTCTTTTTCCCAATGTAGGCCTCTTAGCGCTTAGCATGTCCAATTGCAGTTTCTACAGAAAGAGTGTTTCAGAACGGCTCAATCAAAAGTAAGGTTCAACTCTGTTAGTTGAATGCACAGAACAGAAAGAATTTTAACAGAATGCTACTGTGTAGTTTATATTTGAATATATTCCTTTTTCCACTATTACCCTCTTAGCGCTCCGAATGTCCACTTGCATTTTCTACAGAAAGAGTGTTCAGAACTGCGCAATCAAAAGTATGGTTTAACTCTGTTAGCTTAATGAACATATCAGAAATAAGTTTCACACAATGCTTCTGTGTAGTTTTTATTTGAAGATATTATTTTCCCAATAGAGGCCTCTTAGCGCTCAGAATGTCCAATTGCAGTTTCTACAGAAAGAGTGTTTCAGAACGGCTCAATCAAAAGTAAGGTTCAACTCTGTTAGTTGAATGCACAGAACAGAAAGAAGTTTCATACAATGCTTCTGTGTAGTTTATATTTGAACATATTCTTTTTTCCACTATTACCCACTTAGCGCTACGAATGTCCAGTTGCATTTTCTACAGACAGAGTGTTTCAAAACTGCTCAATCAAAAGTATGGTTTAACTCTGTAAGTGAATGCTCAGATCAGAAAGAAGTTTCACAGAATGCTTCTGTGTAGTTTATATTTGAATATATTCCTTTTTCCACTACTACTCTCTTAGCGCTCCAAATGTCCAGTTGCATTTTCTACAGAAAGAGTGTTCAGATCTGCTCAATCAAAAGTATGGTTTAACTCTGTTAGCTGAATGCACAGATCAGAAAGAAGTTTCACAGAATGATTCTGTGTAGTTTATATTTGGAGACATTCCTTTTTCCACTATTACCCTCTTAGCGCTCCGAATCTCCACTTGCATTTTCTACAGAAAGAGTGTTTCAGAACGGCTCAATCAAAATTAAGGTTCAACTCTTTTAGTTGAACAAACAGAACAGAAAGAAGTTTCACACAATTCTTCTGTGTAGTTTTTATTTGTAGACATTCTTTTTCCCAATATAGGCCTCTTAGCGCTCAGAATGTCCAATTGCAGTTTCTACAGAAAGAGTGTTTCAGAACGGCTCAATCAAAAGTAAGGTTCAACTCTGTTAGTTGAATGCACAGAACAGAAAGAAGTTTCATACAATGCTTCTGTGTAGTTTATATTTGGACATATTCTTTTTTCCACTATTACCCACTTAGCGCTACGAATGTCCAGTTGCATTTTCTACAGACAGAGTGTTTCAAAACTGCTCAATCAAAAGTATGGTTTAACTCTGTTAGCTGAGTGCCCAGATCAGAAAGAAGTTTCACAGAATGCTTCTGTGTAGTTTATATTTGAATATATTCCTTTTTCCACTACTACGCTCTTAGCGCTCCAAATGTCCAGTTGCATTTTCTACAGAAAGAGTGTTCAGATCTGCTCAATCAAAAGTATGGTTTAACTCTGTTAGCTGAATGCACAGATCAGAAAGAAGTTTCACCGAATGATTCTGTCGTTTATATTTGAAGACATTCCTTTTTCCACTGTTACCCTCTTAGCGCTCCGAATCTCCACTTGCATTTTCTACAAAAAGAATGTTTCATAACTGCTCAATCAAAAATATGTTTTATATCTGTTAACTGAATTTACAGATCAGAAATAAGTTTCACAGAATGCATCTGTGTAGTTTTTATTTGAAGATATTCTTTTTCCCAATGTAGGCCTCTTAGCGCTTAGCATGTCCAATTGCAGTTTCTACAGAAAGAGTGTTTCAGAACGGCTCAATCAAAAGTAAGGTTCAACTCTGTTAGTTGAATGCACAGAACAGAAAGAATTTCCACAGAATGCTACTGTGTAGTTTATATTTGAATATATTCCTTTTTCCACTATTACCCTCTTAGCGCTCCGAATGTCCACTTGCATTTTCTACAGAAAGAATGTTTCATAACTGCTCAATCAAAAATATGTTTTATATCTGTAAACTGAATTTACAGATCAGAAATAAGTTTCACAGAATGCATCTGTGTAGTTTTTATTTGAAGATATTCTTTTTCCCAATGTAGGCCTCTTAGCGCTTAGCATGTCCAATTGCAGTTTCTACAGAAAGAGTGTTTCAGAACGGCTCAATCAAAAGTAAGGTTCAACTCTGTTAGTTGAATGCACAGAACAGAAAGAATTTTCACAGAATGCTACTGTGTAGTTTATATTTGAATATATTCCTTTTTCCACTATTACCCTCTTAGCGCTCCGAATGTCCACTTGCATTTTCTACAGAAAGAGTGTTCAGAACTGCGCAATCAAAAGTATGGTTTAACTCTGTTAGCTTAATGAACATATCAGAAATAAGTTTCACACAATGCTTCTGTGTAGTTTTTATTTGAAGATATTGTTTTTCCCAATAGAGGCCTCTTAGCGCTCAGAATGTCCAATTGCAGTTTCTACAGAAAGAGTGTTTCAGAAAGGCTCAATCAAAAGTAAGGTTCAACTCTGTTAGTTGAATGCACAGAACAGAAAGAAGTTTCATACAATGCTTCTGTGTAGTTTATATTTGAACATATTCTTTTTTCCACTATTACCCACTTAGCGCTACGAATGTCCAGTTGCATTTTCTACAGACAGAGTGTTTCAAAACTGCTCAATCAAAAGTATGGTTTAACTCTGTTAGCTGAATGCTCAGTTCAGAAACAAGTTTCACAGAATGCTTCTGTGTAGTTTATATTTGAATATATTCCTTTTTCCACTACTACTCTCTTAGCGCTCCAAATGTCCAGTTGCATTTTCTACAGAAAGAGTGTTCAGATCTGCTCAATCAAAAGTATGGTTTAACTCTGTTAGCTGAATGCACAGATCAGAAAGAAGTTTCACAGAATGATTCTGTGTAGTTTATATTTGGAGACATTCCTTTTTCCACTATTACCCTCTTAGCGCTCCGAATATCCACTTGCATTTTCTACAGAAAGAGTGTTTCAGAACGGCTCAATCAAAACTAAGGTTCAACTCTTTTAGTTGAACAAACAGAACAGAAAGAAGTTTCACACAATTCTTCTGTGTAGTTTTTATTTGTAGACATTCTTTTTCCCAATATAGGCCTCTTAGCGCTCAGAATGTCCAATTGCAGTTTCTACAGAAAGAGTGTTTCAGAACGGCTCAATCAAAAGTAAGGTTCAACTCTGTTAGTTGAATGCAGAGAACAGAAAGAAGTTTCATACAATGCTTCTGTGTAGTTTATATTTGAACATATTCTTTTTTCCGCTATTACCCACTTAGCGCTACGAATGTCCAGTTGCATTTTCTACAGACAGAGTGTTTCAAAACTGCTCAATCAAAAGTATGGTTTAACTCTGTTAGCTGAATGCTCAGATCAGAAAGAAGTTTCACAGAATGCTTCTGTGTAGTTTATATTTGAATATATTCCTTTTTCCACTAATACGCGCTTAGCGCTCCAAATGTCCAGTTGCATTTTCAACAGAAAGAGTGTTCAGATCTGCTCACTCAAAAGTACGGTTTAACACTGTTAGCTGAATGCACAGATCAGAAACAAGTTTCACAAATGATTCTGTGTAGTTTATATTTGAAGACATTCCTTTTTCCACTATTACCCTCTTAGCGCTCCGAATCTCCACTTGCATTTTCTACAAAAAGAGTGTTTCATAACTGCTCAATCAAAAATATGTTTTATCTCTGTTAATTGAATTTACAGATCAGAAATAAGTTTCACAGAATGCATCTGTGTAGTTTTTATTTGAAGATATTCTTTTTCCCAATGTAGGCCTCTTAGCGCTTAGCATGTCCAATTGCAGTTTCTACAGAAAGAGTGTTTCAGAACGGCTCAATCAAAGTAAGGTTCAACTCTGTTAGCTGAATGCACAGAACAGAAAGAGTTTTCACAGAATGCTACTGTGTAGTTTATATTTGAATATATTCCATTTTCCACTATTACCCTCTTAGCGCTCCGAATGTCCACTTGCATTTTCTACAGAAAGACTGTTACAGAACGGCTCAATCAAAACTAAGGTTCAAATCTTTTAGTTGAACAAACAGAACAGAAAGAAGTTTCACACAATTCTTCTGTGTAGTTTTTATTTGTAGACATTCTTTTTCCCAATATAGGCCTCTTAGCGCTCAGAATGTCCAATTGCAGTTTCTACAGAAAGAGTGTTTCAGAACGGCTCAATCAAAAGTAAGGTTCAACTCTGTTAGTTGAATGCACAGAACAGAAAGAAGTTTCATACAATGCTTCTGTGTAGTTTATATTTGGACATATTCTTTTTTCCACTATTACCAACTTAGCGCTACGAATGTCCAGTTGCATTTTCTACAGACAGAGTGTTTCAAAACTGCTCAATCAAAAGTATGGTTTAACTCTGTTAGCTGAGTGCCCAGATCAGAAAGAAGTTTCACAGAATGCTTCTGTGTAGTTTATATTTGAATATATTCCTTTTTCCACTACTACGCTCTTAGCGCTCCAAATGTCCAGTTGCATTTTCTACAGAAAGAGTGTTCAGATCTGCTCAATCAAAAGTATGGTTTAACTCTGTTAGCTGAATGCACAGATCAGAAAGAAGTTTCACCGAATGATTCTGTGTAGTTTATATTTGAAGACATTCCTTTTTCCACTGTTAACTTCTTAGCGCTCCGAATCTCCACTTGCATTTTCTACAAAAAGAATGTTTCATAACTGCTCAATCAAAAATATGTTTTATATCTGTAAACTGAATTTACAGATCAGAAATAAGTTTCACAGAATGCATCTGTGTAGTTTTTATTTGAAGATATTCTTTTTCCCAATGTAGGCCTCTTAGCGCTTAGCATGTCCAATTGCAGTTTCTACAGAAAGAGTGTTTCAGAACGGCTCAATCAAAAGTAAGGTTCAACTCTGTTAGTTGAATGCACAGAACAGAAAGAATTTTAACAGAATGCTACTGTGTAGTTTATATTTGAATATATTCCTTTTTCCACTATTACCCTCTTAGCGCTCCGAATGTCCACTTGCATTTTCTACAGAAAGAGTGTTCAGAACTGCGCAATCAAAAGTATGGTTTAACTCTGTTAGCTTAATGAACATATCAGAAATAAGTTTCACACAATGCTTCTGTGTAGTTTTTATTTGAAGATATTATTTTCCCAATAGAGGCCTCTTAGCGCTCAGAATGTCCAATTGCAGTTTCTACAGAAAGAGTGTTTCAGAACGGCTCAATCAAAAGTAAGGTTCAACTCTGTTAGTTGAATGCACAGAACAGAAAGAAGTTTCATACAATGCTTCTGTGTAGTTTATATTTGAACATATTCTTTTTTCCACTATTACCCACTTAGCGCTACGAATGTCCAGTTGCATTTTCTACAGACAGAGTGTTTCAAAACTGCTCAATCAAAAGTATGGTTTAACTCTGTAAGTGAATGCTCAGATCAGAAAGAAGTTTCACAGAATGCTTCTGTGTAGTTTATATTTGAATATATTCCTTTTTCCACTACTACTCTCTTAGCGCTCCAAATGTCCAGTTGCATTTTCTACAGAAAGAGTGTTCAGATCTGCTCAATCAAAAGTATGGTTTAACTCTGTTAGCTGAATGCACAGATCAGAAAGAAGTTTCACAGAATGATTCTGTGTAGTTTATATTTGGAGACATTCCTTTTTCCACTATTACCCTCTTAGCGCTCCGAATCTCCACTTGCATTTTCTACAGAAAGAGTGTTTCAGAACGGCTCAATCAAAATTAAGGTTCAACTCTTTTAGTTGAACAAACAGAACAGAAAGAAGTTTCACACAATTCTTCTGTGTAGTTTTTATTTGTAGACATTCTTTTTCCCAATATAGGCCTCTTAGCGCTCAGAATGTCCAATTGCAGTTTCTACAGAAAGAGTGTTTCAGAACGGCTCAATCAAAAGTAAGGTTCAACTCTGTTAGTTGAATGCACAGAACAGAAAGAAGTTTCATACAATGCTTCTGTGTAGTTTATATTTGGACATATTCTTTTTTCCACTATTACCCACTTAGCGCTACGAATGTCCAGTTGCATTTTCTACAGACAGAGTGTTTCAAAACTGCTCAATCAAAAGTATGGTTTAACTCTGTTAGCTGAGTGCCCAGATCAGAAAGAAGTTTCACAGAATGCTTCTGTGTAGTTTATATTTGAATATATTCCTTTTTCCACTACTACGCTCTTAGCGCTCCAAATGTCCAGTTGCATTTTCTACAGAAAGAGTGTTCAGATCTGCTCAATCAAAAGTATGGTTTAACTCTGTTAGCTGAATGCACAGATCAGAAAGAAGTTTCACCGAATGATTCTGTCGTTTATATTTGAAGACATTCCTTTTTCCACTGTTACCCTCTTAGCGCTCCGAATCTCCACTTGCATTTTCTACAAAAAGAATGTTTCATAACTGCTCAATCAAAAATATGTTTTATATCTGTTAACTGAATTTACAGATCAGAAATAAGTTTCACAGAATGCATCTGTGTAGTTTTTATTTGAAGATATTCTTTTTCCCAATGTAGGCCTCTTAGCGCTTAGCATGTCCAATTGCAGTTTCTACAGAAAGAGTGTTTCAGAACGGCTCAATCAAAAGTAAGGTTCAACTCTGTTAGTTGAATGCACAGAACAGAAAGAATTTCCACAGAATGCTACTGTGTAGTTTATATTTGAATATATTCCTTTTTCCACTATTACCCTCTTAGCGCTCCGAATGTCCACTTGCATTTTCTACAGAAAGAGTGTTCAGAACTGTGCAATCAAAAGTATGGTTTAACTCTGTTAGCTTAATGAACATATCAGAAATAAGTTTCACACAATGCTTCTGTGTAGTTTTTATTTGAAGATATTATTTTTCCCAATAGAGGCCTCTTAGCGCTCAGAATGTCCAATTGCAGTTTCTACAGAAAGAGTGTTTCAGAAAGGCTCAATCAAAAGTAAGGTTCAACTCTGTTAGTTGAATGCACAGAACAGAAAGAAGTTTCATACAATGCTTCTGTGTAGTTTATATTTGAACATATTCTTTTTTCCACTATTACCCACTTAGCGCTACGAATGTACAGTTGCATTTTCTACAGACAGAGTGTTTCAAAACTGCTCAATCAAAAGTATGGTTTAACTCTGTTAGCTGAATGCTCAGTTCAGAAACAAGTTTCACAGAATGCTTCTGTGTAGTTTATATTTGAATATATTCCTTTTTCCACTACTACTCTCTTAGCGCTCCAAATGTCCAGTTGCATTTTCTACAGAAAGAGTGTTCAGATCTGCTCAATCAAAAGTATGGTTTAACTCTGTTAGCTGAATGCACAGATCAGAAAGAAGTTTTACAGAATGATTCTGTGTAGTTTATATTTGGAGACATTCCTTTTTCCACTATTACCCTCTTAGCGCTCCGAATATCCACTTGCATTTTCTACAGAAAGAGTGTTTCAGAACGGCTCAATCAAAACTAAGGTTCAACTCTTTTAGTTGAACAAACAGAACAGAAAGAAGTTTCACACAATTCTTCTGTGTAGTTTTTATTTGTAGACATTCTTTTTCCCAATATAGGCCTCTTAGCGCTCAGAATGTCCAATTGCAGTTTCTACAGAAAGAGTGTTTCAGAACGGCTCAATCAAAAGTAAGGTTCAACTCTGTTAGTTGAATGCACAGAACAGAAAGAAGTTTCATACAATGCTTCTGTGTAGTTTATATTTGAACATATTCTTTTTTCCACTATTACCCACTTAGCGCTACGAATGTCCAGTTGCATTTTCTACAGACAGAGTGTTTCAAAACTGCTCAATCAAAAGTATGGTTTAACTCTGTTAGCTGAATGCTCAGATCAGAAAGAAGTTTCACAGAATGCTTCTGTGTAGTTTATATTTGAATATATTCCTTTTTCCACTACTACGCTCTTAGCGCTCCAAATGTCCAGTTGCATTTTCAACAGAAAGAGTGTTCAGATCGGCTCAATCAAAAGTATGGTTTAACTCTGTTAGCTGAATGCACAGATCAGAAAGAAGTTTCACCGAATGATTCTGTGTAGTTTATATTTGAAGACATTCCTTTTTCCACTATTACCCTCTTAGCGCTCCGAATCTCCCCTTGCATTTTCTACAGAAAGAGTGTTTCATAACTGCTCAATCAAAAATATGTTTTATCTCTGTTAACTGAATTTACAGATCAGAAATAACTTTCACAGAATGCATCTGTGTAGTTTTTGTTTGAAGATATTCTTTTTCCCAATGTAGGCCTCTTAGCGCTTAGCATGTCCAATTGCAGTTTCTACAGAAAGAGTGTTTCAGAACGGCTCAATCAAAAGTAAGGTTCAACTCTGTTAGTTGAATGCACAGAACAGAAAGAAGTTTAATACAATGCTTCTGTGTAGTTTATATTTGAACATATTCTCTTTTCCACTATTACCCACTTAGGGCTACGAATGTCCAGTTGCATTTTCTACAGACAGAGTGTTTCAAAACTGCTCAATCAAAAGTATGGTTTAACTCTGTTAGCTGTATGCTCAGATCAGAAAGAAGTTTCACAGAATGCTTCTGTGTAGTTTATATTTGAATATATTCCTTTTTCCACTACTTCGCTCTTAGCGCTCCAAATGTCCAGTTGCATTTTCAACAGAAAGAGTGTTCAGATCTGCTCAATCAAAAGTATGGTTTAACTCTGTTAGCTGAATGCACAGATCAGAAAGAAGTTTCACCGAATGATTCTGTGTAGTTTATATTTGAAGACATAACTTTTTCCACTATTACCATCTTAGCGCTCCGAATCTCCACTTGAATTTTCTACAAAAAGAGTGTTTCATAACTGCTCAATCAAAAATATGTTTTATCTCTGTTAACTGAATTTACAGATCAGAAATAAGTTTCACAGAATGCATCTGTGTAGTTTTTATTTGAAGATATTCTTTTTCCCAATGTAGGCCTCTTAGCGCTTAGCATGTCCAATTGCAGTTTCTACAGAAACAGTGTTTCAGAACGGCTCAATCAAAAGTAAGGTTCAACTCTGTTAGTTGAATGCACAGAACAGAAAGATTTTTCACAGAATGCTACTGTGTAGTTTATATTTGAATATATTCCTTTTTCCACTATTACCCTCTTAGCGCTCCGAATGTCCACTGGCATTTTCTACAGAAAGAGTGTTCAGAACTGTGCAATCAAAAGTATGGTTTAACTCTGTTAGCTTAATGAACATATCAGAAATAAGTTTCACACAATGCTTCTGTGTAGTTTTTATTTGAAGATATTGTTTTTCCCAATAGAGGCCTCTTAGCGGTCAGAATGTCCAATTGCAGTTTCTACAGAAAGAGTGTTTCAGAAAGGCTCAATCAAAAGTAAGGTTCAACTCTGTTAGTTGAATGCACAGAACAGAAAGAAGTTTCATACAATGCTTCTGTGTAGTTTATATTTGAACATATTCTTTTTTCCACTATTACCCACTTAGCGCTACGAATGTCCAGTTGCATTTTCTACAGACAGAGTGTTTCAAAACTGCTCAATCAAAAGTATGGTTTAACTCTGTTAGCTGAATGCTCAGTTCAGAAACAAGTTTCACAGAATGCTTCTGTGTAGTTTATATTTGAATATATTCCTTTTTCCACTACTACTCTCTTAGCGCTCCAAATGTCGAGTTGCATTTTCTACAGAAAGAGTGTTCAGATCTGCTCAATCAAAAGTATGGTTTAACTCTGTTAGCTGAATGCACAGATCAGAAAGAAGTTTCACAGAATGATTCTGTGTAGTTTATATTTGGAGACATTCCTTTTTCCACTATTACCCTCTTAGCGCTCCGAATATCCACTTGCATTTTCTACAGAAAGAGTGTTTCAGAACGGCTCAATCAAAACTAAGGTTCAAATCTTTTAGTTGAACAAACAGAACAGAAAGAAGTTTCACACAATTCTTCTGTGTAGTTTTTATTTGTAGACATTCTTTTTCCCAATATAGGCCTCTTAGCGCTCAGAATGTCCAATTGCAGTTTCTACAGAAAGAGTGTTTCAGAACGGCTCAATCAAAAGTAAGGTTCAACTCTGTTAGTTGAATGCACAGAACAGAAAGAAGTTTCATACAATGCTTCTGTGTAGTTTATATTTGAACATATTCTTTTTTCCGCTATTACCCACTTAGCGCTACGAATGTCCAGTTGCATTTTCTACAGACAGAGTGTTTCAAAACTGCTCAATCAAAAGTATGGTTTAACTCTGTTAGCTGAATGCTCAGATCAGAAAGAAGTTTCACAGAATGCTTCTGTGTAGTTTATATTTGAATATATTCCTTTTTCCACTAATACGCGCTTAGCGCTCCAAATGTCCAGTTGCATTTTCAACAGAAAGAGTGTTCAGATCTGCTCAATCAAAAGTACGGTTTAACACTGTTAGCTGAATGCACAGATCAGAAACAAGTTTCACAAATGATTCTGTGTAGTTTATATTTGAAGACATTCCTTTTTCCACTATTACCCTCTTATCGCTCCGAATCTCCACTTGCATTTTCTACAAAAAGAGTGTTTCATAACTGCTCAATCAAAAATATGTTTTATCTCTGTTAATTGAATTTACAGATCAGAAATAAGTTTCACAGAATGCATCTGTGTAGTTTTTATTTGAAGATATTCTTTTTCCCAATGTAGGCCTCTTAGCGCTTAGCATGTCCAATTGCAGTTTCTACAGAAAGAGTGTTTCAGAACGGCTCAATCAAAGTAAGGTTCAACTCTGTTAGCTGAATGCACAGAACAGAAAGAGTTTTCACAGAATGCTACTGTGTAGTTTATATTTGAATATATTCCTTTTTCCACTATTACCCTCTTAGCGCTCCGAATGTCCACTTGCATTTTCTACAGAAAGACTGTTACAGAACGGCTCAATCAAAACTAAGGTTCAACTCTTTTAGTTGAACAAACAGAACAGAAAGAAGTTTCACACAATTCTTCTGTGTAGTTTTTATTTGTAGACATTCTTTTTCCCAATATAGGCCTCTTAGCGCTCAGAATGTCCAATTGCAGTTTCTACAGAAAGAGTGTTTCAGAACGGCTCAATCAAAAGTAAGGTTCAACTCTGTTAGTTGAATGCACAGAACAGAAAGAAGTTTCATACAATGCTTCTGTGTAGTTTATATTTGGACATATTCTTTTTTCCACTATTACCCACTTAGCGCTACGAATGTCCAGTTGCATTTTCTACAGACAGAGTGTTTCAAAACTGCTCAATCAAAAGTATGGTTTAACTCTGTTAGCTGAGTGCCCAGATCAGAAAGAAGTTTCACAGAATGCTTCTGTGTAGTTTATATTTGAATATATTACTTTTTCCACTACTACGCTCTTAGCGCTCCAAATGTCCAGTTGCATTTTCTACAGAAAGAGTGTTCAGATCTGCTCAATCAAAAGTATGGTTTAACTCTGTTAGCTGAATGCACAGATCAGAAAGAAGTTTCACCGAATGATTCTGTGTAGTTTATATTTGAAGACATTCCTTTTTCCACTGTTAACTTCTTAGCGCTCCGAATCTCCACTTGCATTTTCTACAAAAAGAATGTTTCATAACTGCTCAATCAAAAATATGTTTTATATCTGTAAACTGAATTTACAGATCAGAAATTAGTTTCACAGAATGCATCTGTGTAGTTTTTATTTGAAGATATTCTTTTTCCCAATGTAGGCCTCTTAGCGCTTAGCATGTCCAATTGCAGTTTCTACAGAAAGAGTGTTTCAGAACGGCTCAATCAAAAGTAAGGTTCAACTCTGTTAGTTGAATGCACAGAACAGAAAGAATTTTAACAGAATGCTACTGTGTAGTTTATATTTGAATATATTCCTTTTTCCACTATTACCCTCTTAGCGCTCCGAATGTCCACTTGCATTTTCTACAGAAAGAGTGTTCAGAACTGCGCAATCAAAAGTATGGTTTAACTCTGTTAGCTTAATGAACATATCAGAAATAAGTTTCACACAATGCTTCTGTGTAGTTTTTATTTGAAGATATTATTTTCCCAATAGAGGCCTCTTAGCGCTCAGAATGTCCAATTGCAGTTTCTACAGAAAGAGTGTTTCAGAACGGCTCAATCAAAAGTAAGGTTCAACTCTGTTAGTTGAATGCACAGAACAGAAAGAAGTTTCATACAATGCTTCTGTGTAGTTTATATTTGAACATATTCTTTTTTCCACTATTACCCACTTAGCGCTACGAATGTCCAGTTGCATTTTCTACAGACAGAGTGTTTCAAAACTGCTCAATCAAAAGTATGGTTTAACTCTGTAAGTGAATGCTCAGATCAGAAAGAAGTTTCACAGAATGCTTCTGTGTAGTTTATATTTGAATATATTCCTTTTTCCACTACTACTCTCTTAGCGCTCCAAATGTCCAGTTGCATTTTCTACAGAAAGAGTGTTCAGATCTGCTCAATCAAAAGTATGGTTTAACTCTGTTAGCTGAATGCACAGATCAGAAAGAAGTTTCACAGAATGATTCTGTGTAGTTTATATTTGGAGACATTCCTTTTTCCACTATTACCCTCTTAGCGCTCCGAATCTCCACTTGCATTTTCTACAGAAAGAGTGTTTCAGAACGGCTCAATCAAAATTAAGGTTCAACTCTTTTAGTTGAACAAACAGAACAGAAAGAAGTTTCACACAATTCTTCTGTGTAGTTTTTATTTGTAGACATTCTTTTTCCCAATATAGGCCTCTTAGCGCTCAGAATGTCCAATTGCAGTTTCTACAGAAAGAGTGTTTCAGAACGGCTCAATCAAAAGTAAGGTTCAACTCTGTTAGTTGAATGCACAGAACAGAAAGAAGTTTCATACAATGCTTCTGTGTAGTTTATATTTGGACATATTCTTTTTTCCACTATTACCCACTTAGCGCTACGAATGTCCAGTTGCATTTTCTACAGACAGAGTGTTTCAAAACTGCTCAATCAAAAGTATGGTTTAACTCTGTTAGCTGAGTGCCCAGATCAGAAAGAAGTTTCACAGAATGCTTCTGTGTAGTTTATATTTGAATATATTCCTTTTTCCACTACTACGCTCTTAGCGCTCCAAATGTCCAGTTGCATTTTCTACAGAAAGAGTGTTCAGATCTGCTCAATCAAAAGTATGGTTTAACTCTGTTAGCTGAATGCACAGATCAGAAAGAAGTTTCACCGAATGATTCTGTCGTTTATATTTGAAGACATTCCTTTTTCCACTGTTACCCTCTTAGCGCTCCGAATCTCCACTTGCATTTTCTACAAAAAGAATGTTTCATAACTGCTCAATCAAAAATATGTTTTATATCTGTTAACTGAATTTACAGATCAGAAATAAGTTTCACAGAATGCATCTGTGTAGTTTTTATTTGAAGATATTCTTTTTCCCAATGTAGGCCTCTTAGCGCTTAGCATGTCCAATTGCAGTTTCTACAGAAAGAGTGTTTCAGAACGGCTCAATCAAAAGTAAGGTTCAACTCTGTTAGTTGAATGCACAGAACAGAAAGAATTTCCACAGAATGCTACTGTGTAGTTTATATTTGAATATATTCCTTTTTCCACTATTACCCTCTTAGCGCTACGAATGTCCACTTGCATTTTCTACAGAAAGAGTGTTCAGAACTGTGCAATCAAAAGTATGGTTTAACTCTGTTAGCTTAATGAACATATCAGAAATAAGTTTCACACAATGCTTCTGTGTAGTTTTTATTTGAAGATATTATTTTTCCCAATAGAGGCCTCTTAGCGCTCAGAATGTCCAATTGCAGTTTCTACAGAAAGAGTGTTTCAGAAAGGCTCAATCAAAAGTAAGGTTCAACTCTGTTAGTTGAATGCACAGAACAGAAAGAAGTTTCATACAATGCTTCTGTGTAGTTTATATTTGAACATATTCTTTTTTCCACTATTACCCACTTAGCGCTACGAATGTCCAGTTGCATTTTCTACAGACAGAGTGTTTCAAAACTGCTCAATCAAAAGTATGGTTTAACTCTGTTAGCTGAATGCTCAGTTCAGAAACAAGTTTCACAGAATGCTTCTGTGTAGTTTATATTTGAATATATTCCTTTTTCCACTACTACTCTCTTAGCGCTCCAAATGTCCAGTTGCATTTTCTACAGAAAGAGTGTTCAGATCTGCTCAATCAAAAGTATGGTTTAACTCTGTTAGCTGAATGCACAGATCAGAAAGAAGTTTCACAGAATGATTCTGTGTAGTTTATATTTGGAGACATTCCTTTTTCCACTATTACCCTCTTAGCGCTCCGAATCTCCACTTGCATTTTCTACAGAAAGAGTGTTTCAGAACGGCTCAATCAAAACTAAGGTTCAACTCTTTTAGTTGAACAAACAGAACAGAAAGAAGTTTCACACAATTCTTCTGTGTAGTTTTTATTTGTAGACATTCTTTTTCCCAATATAGGCCTCTTAGCGCTCAGAATGTCCAATTGCAGTTTCTACAGAAAGAGTGTTTCAGAACGGCTCAATCAAAAGTAAGGTTCAACTCTGTTAGTTGAATGCACAGAACAGAAAGAAGTTTCATACAATGCTTCTGTGTAGTTTATATTTGAACATATTCTTTTTTCCACTATTACCCACTTAGCGCTACGAATGTCCAGTTGCATTTTCTACAGACAGAGTGTTTCAAAACTGCTCAATCAAAAGTATGGTTTAACTCTGTTAGCTGAATGCTCAGATCAGAAAGAAGTTTCACAGAATGCTTCTGTGTAGTTTATATTTGAATATATTCCTTTTTCCACTACTACGCTCTTAGCGCTCCAAATGTCCAGTTGCATTTTCAACAGAAAGAGTGTTCAGATCTGCTCAATCAAAAGTATGGTTTAACTCTGTTAGCTGAATGCACAGATCAGAAAGAAGTTTCACCGAATGATTCTGTGTAGTTTATATTTGAAGACATTCCTTTTTCCACTATTACCCCCTTAGCGCTCCGAATCTCCCCTTGCATTTTCTACAAAAAGAGTGTTTCATAACTGCTCAATCAAAAATATGTTTTATCTCTGTTAACTGAATTTACAGATCAGAAATAACTTTCACAGAATGCATCTGTGTAGTTTTTGTTTGAAGATATTCTTTTTCCCAATGTAGGCCTCTTAGCGCTTAGCATGTCCAAATGCAGTTTCTACAGAAAGAGTGTTTCAGAACGGCTCAATCAAAAGTAAGGTTCAACTCTGTTAGTTGAATGCACAGAACAGAAAGAAGTTTAATACAATGCTTCTGTGTAGTTTATATTTGAAAATATTCTCTTTTCCACTATTACCCACTTAGCGCTACGAATGTCCAGTTGCATTTTCTACAGACAGAGTGTTTCAAAACTGCTCAATCAAAATTATGGTTTAACTCTGTTAGCTGTATGCTCAGATCAGAAAGAAGTTTCACAGAATGCTTCTGTGTAGTTTATATTTGAATATATTCCTTTTTCCACTACTACGCTCTTAGCGCTCCAATTGTCCAGTTGCATTTTCAACAGAAAGAGTGTTCAGATCTGCTCAATGAAAAGTATGGTTTAACTCTGTTAGCTGAATGCACAGATCAGAAAGAAGTTTCACCGAATGATTCTGTGTAGTTTATATTTGAAGACATTCCTTTTTCCACTATTACCATCTTAGCGCTCCGAATCTCCACTTGAATTTTCTACAAAAAGAGTGTTTCATAACTGCTCAATCAAAAATATGTTTTATCTCTGTTAACTGAATTTACAGATCAGAAATAAGTTTCACAGAATGCATCTGTGTAGTTTTTATTTGAAGATATTCTTTTTCCCAATGTAGGCCTCTTAGCGCTTAGCATGTCCAATTGCAGTTTCTACAGAAAGAGTGTTTCAGAACGGCTCAATCAAAAGTAAGGTTCAACTCTGTTAGTTGAATGCACAGAACAGAAAGATTTTTCACAGAATGCTACTGTGTAGTTTATATTTGAATATATTCCTTTTTCCACTATTACCCTCTTAGCGCTCCGAATGTCCACTTGCATTTTCTACAGAAAGAGTGTTCAGAACTGTGCAATCAAAAGTATGGTTTAACTCTGTTAGCTTAATGAACATATCAGAAATAAGTTTCACACAATGCTTCTGTGTAGTTTTTATTTGAAGATATTATTTTTCCCAATAGAGGCCTCTTAGCGCTCAGAATGTCCAATTGCAGTTTCTACAGAAAGAGTGTTTCAGAAAGGCTCAATCAAAAGTAAGGTTCAACTCTGTTAGTTGAATGCACAGAACAGAAAGTAGTTTCATACAATGCTTCTGTGTAGTTTATATTTGAACATATTCTTTTTTCCACTATTACCCACTTAGCGCTACGAATGTCCAGTTGCATTTTCTACAGACAGAGTGTTTCAAAACTGCTCAATCAAAAGTATGGTTTAACTCTGTTAGCTGAATGCTTAGTTCAGAAACAAGTTTCACAGAATGCTTCTGTGTAGTTTATATTTGAATATATTCCTTTTTCCACTACTACTCTCTTAGCGCTCCAAATGTCCAGTTGCATTTTCTACAGAAAGAGTGTTCAGATCTGCTCAATCAAAAGTATGGTTTAACTCTGTTAGCTGAATGCACAGATCAGAAAGAAGTTTCACAGAATGATTCTGTGTAGTTTATATTTGGAGACACTCCTTTTTCCACTATTACCCTCTTAGCGCTCCGAATATCCACTTGCATTTTCTACAGAAAGAGTGTTTCAGAACGGCTCAATCAAAACTAAGGTTCAACTCTTTTAGTTGAACAAACAGAACAGAAAGAAGTTTCACACAATTCTTCTGTGTAGTTTTTATTTGTAGACATTCTTTTTCCCAATATTGGCCTCTTAGCGCTCAGAATGTCCAATTGCAGTTTCTACAGAAAGAGTGTTTCAGAACGGCTCAATCAAAAGTAAGGTTCAACTCTGTTAGTTGAATGCACAGAACAGAAAGAAGTTTCATACAATGCTTCTGTGTAGTTTATATTTGAACATATTCTTTTTTCCGCTATTACCAACTTAGCGCTACGAATGTATAGTTGCATTTTCTACAGAGTGTTTCAAAACTGCTCAATCAAAAGTATGGTTTAACTCTGTTAGCTGAATGCTCAGATCAGAAAGAAGTTTCACAGAATGCTTCTGTGTAGTTTATATTTGAATATATTCCTTTTTCCACTAATACGCGCTTAGCGCTCCAAATGTCCAGTTGCATTTTCAACAGAAAGAGTGTTCAGATCTGCTCAATCAAAAGTACGGTTTAACACTGTTAGCTGAATGCACAGATGAGAAACAAGTTTCACAAATGATTCTGTGTAGTTTATATTTGAAGACATTCCTTTTTCCACTATTACCCTCTTAGCGCTCCGAATCTCCACTTGCATTTTCTACAAAAAGAGTGTTTCATAACTGCTCAATCAAAAATATGTTTTATCTCTGTTAATTGAATTTACAGATCAGAAATAAGTTTCACAGAATGCATCTGTGTAGTTTTTATTTGAAGATATTCTTTTTCCCAATGTAGGCCTCTTAGCGCTTAGCATGTCCAATTGCAGTTTCTACAGAAAGAGTGTTTCAGAACGGCTCAATCAAAGTAAGGTTCAACTCTGTTAGCTGAATGCACAGAACAGAAAGAGTTTTCACAGAATGCTACTGTGTAGTTTATATTTGAATATATTCCTTTTTCCACTATTACGCTCTTAGCGCTCCGAATGTCCACTTGCATTTTCTACAGAAAGAGTGTTCAGAACTGCGCAATCAAAAGCATGGTTTAATTCTGTTAGCTTAATGAACATATCAGAAATAAGTTTCACACAATGCTTCTGTGTAGTTTTTATTTGAAGATATTATTTTTCCCAATAGAGGCCTCTTAGCGCTCAGAATGTCCAATTGCAGTTTCTACAGAAAGAGTGTTTCAGAAAGGCTCAATCAAAAGTAAGGTTCAACTCTGTTAGTTGAATGCACCGAACAGAAAGAAGTTTCATACAATGCTTCTGTGTAGTTTATATTTGAACATATTCTTTTTTCCACTATTACCCACTTAGCGCTACGAATGTCCAGTTGCATTTTCTACAGACAGAGTGTTTCAAAACTGCTCAATCAAAAGTGTGGTTTAACTCTGTTAGCTGAATGCTCAGATCAGAAAGAAGTTTCACAGAATGCTTCTGTGTAGTTTATATTTGAATATATTCCTTTTTCCACTACTACTCTCTGAGCGCTCCAAATGTCCAGTTGCATTTTCTACAGAAAGAGTGTTCAGATCTGCTCAATCAAAAGTATGGTTTAACTCTGTTAGCTGAATGCACAGATCAGAAAGAAGTTTCACAGAATGATTCTGTGTAGTTTATATTTGGAGACATTCCTTTTTCCACTATTATCCTCTTAGCGCTCCGAATCTCCACTTGCATTTTCTACAGAAAGAGTGTTTCAGAACGGCTCAATCAAAACTAAGGTTCAACTCTTTTAGTTGAACAAACAGAACAGAAAGAAGTTTCACACAATTCTTCTGTGTAGTTTTTATTTGTAGACATTCTTTTTCCCAATATAGGCCTCTTAGCGCTCAGAATGTCCAATTGCAGTTTCTACAGAAAGAGTGTTTCAGAACGGCTCAATCAAAAGTAAGGTTCAACTCTGGTAGTTGAATGCACAGAACAGAAAGAAGTTTAATACAATGCTTCTGTGTAGTTTATATTTGAACATATTCTCTTTTCCACTATTACCCACATAGCGCTACGAATGTCCAGTTGCATTTTCTACAGACAGAGTGTTTCAAAACTGCTCAATCAAAAGTATGGTTTAACTCTGTTAGCTGTATGCTCAGATCAGAAAGAAGTTTCACAGAATGCTTCTGTGTAGTTTATATTTGAATATATTCCTTTTTCCACTACTACGCTCTTAGCGCTCCAAATGTCCAGTTGCATTTTCAACAGAAAGAGTGTTCAGATCTGCTCAATCAAAAGTATGGTTTAACTCTGTTAGCTGAATGCACAGATCAGAAAAAAGTTTCACCGAATGATTCTGTGTAGTTTATATTTGAAGACATTCCTTTTTCCACTATTACCCTCTTAGCGCTCCGAATCTCCACTTGCAATTTCTACAAAAAGAGTGTTTCATAACTGCTCAATCAAAAATATGTTTTATCTCTGTTAACTGAATTTACAGATCAGAAATAAGTTTCACAGAATGCATCTGTGTAGTTTTTATTTGAAGATATTCTTTTTCCCAATGTAGGCCTCTTAGCGCTTAGCATGTCCAATTGCAGTTTCTACAGAAACAGTGTTTCAGAACGGCTCAATCAAAAGTAAGGTTCAACTCTGTTAGTTGAATGCACAGAACAGAAAGATTTTTCACAGAATGCTACTGTGTAGTTTATATTTGAATATATTCCTTTTTCCACTATTACCCTCTTAGCGCTCCGAACGTCCACTTGCATTTTCTACAGAAAGAGTGTTCAGAACTTTGCAATCAAAAGTATGGTTTAACTCTGTTAGCTTAATGAACATATCAGAAATAAGTTTCACACAATGCTTCTGTGTAGTTTTTATTTGAAGATATTATTTTTCCCAATAGAGTCCTCTTAGCGCTCAGAATGTCCAATTGCAGTTTCTACAGAAAGAGTGTTTCAGAAAGGCTCAATCAAAAGTAAGGTTCAACTCTGTTAGTTGAATGCACAGAACAGAAAGAAGTTTCATACAATGCTTCTGTGTAGTTTATATTTGAACATATTCTTTTTTCCACTATTACCCACTTAGCGCTACGAATGTCCAGTTGCATTTTCTACAGACAGAGTGTTTCAAAACCGCTCAATCAAAAGTATGGTTTAACTCTGTTAGCTGAATGTTCAGATCAGAAAGAAGTTTCACAGAATGCTTCTGTGAAGTTTATATTTGAATATATTACTTTTTCCACTAGTACGCTCTTAGCGCTCCAAATGTCCAGTTGCATTTTCAACAGAAAGAGTGTTCAGATCTGCTCAATCAAAAGTATGGTTTAACTCTGTTAGCTGAATGCACAGATCAGAAAGAAGTTTCACAGAATGATTCTGTGTAGTTTATATTTGAAGACATTCCTTTTTCCACTATTACCCACTTAGCGCTCCGAATCTCCACTTGCATTTTCTTCAAAAAGAGTATTTCATAACTGCTCAATCAAAAATATGTTTTATCTCTGTTAACTGAATTTACAGATCAGAAATAAGTTTCACAGAATGCATCTGTGTAGTTTTTATTTGAAGATATTCTTTTTCCCAATGTAGGCCTCTTAGCGCTTAGCATGTCCAATTGCAGTTTCTACATAAAGAGTGTTTCAGAACGGCTCAATCAAAAGTAAGGTTCAACTCTGTTAGTTGAATGCACAGAACAGAAAGTATTTTCACAGAATGCTACTCTGTAGTTTATATTTGAATATATTCCCTTTTCCACTATTACCCTCTTAGCGCTCCGAATGTCCACTTGCATTTTCTACAGAAAGAGTGTTCAGAACTGCGCAATCAAAAGTATGGTTTAACTCTGTTAGCTTAATGAACATATCAGAAATAAGTTTCACACAATGCTTCTGTGTAGTTTATATTTGAATATATTCCTTTTTCCACTACTACTCTCTTAGCGCTCCAAATGTCCAGTTGCATTTTCTACAGAAAGAGTGTTCAGATCTGCTCAATCAAAAGTATGGTTTAACTCTGTTAGCTGAATGCACAGATCAGAAAGAAGTTTCACAGAATTATTCTGTGTAGTTTATATTTGGAGACATTCCTTTTTCCACTATTACCCTCTTAGCGCTCCAAATCTCCACTTGCATTTTCTACAGAAAGAGTGTTTCAGAACGGCTCAATCAAAACTAAGGTTCAACTCTTTTAGTTGAACAAACAGAACAGAAAGAAGTTTCACACAATTCTTCTGTGTAGTTTTTATTTGTAGACATTCTTTTTTACAATATAGGCCTCTTAGCGCTCAGAATGTCCAATTGCAGTTTCTACAGAAAGAGTGTTTCAGAACGGCTCAATCAAAAGTAAGGTTCAACTCTGTTAGTTGAATGCACAGAACAGAAAGAAGTTTCATACAATGCTTCTGTGTAGTTTATTTTTGAACATATTCTTTTTTCCACTATTACCCACTTAGCGCTACGAATGTCCAGTTGCATTTTCTACAGACATAGTGTTTCAAAACTGCTCAATCAAAAGTATGGTTTAACTCTGTTAGCTGAATGCTCAGATCAGAAAGAAGTTTCACAGAATGCTTCTGTGTAGTTTGTATTTGAATATATTCCTTTTTCCACTACTACGCTCTTAGCGCTCCAAATGTCCAGTTGCATTTTCAACAGAAAGAGTGTTCAGATCTGCTCAATCAAAAGTATGGTTTAACTCTGTTAGCTGAATGCACAGATCAGAAAGAAGTTTCACCGAATGATTCTGTGTAGTTTATATTTAAAGACATTCCTTTTTCCACTATTAACCTCTTAGCGCTCCGAATCTCCACTTGCATTTTCTACAAAAAGAGTGTTTCATAACTGCTCAATCAAAAATATGTTTTATCTCTGTTAACTGAATTTACAGATCAGAAATAAGTTTCACAGAGTGCATCTGTGTAGTTTTTATTTGAAGATATTCTTTTTCCCAATGTAGGCCTCTTAGCGCTTAGCATGTCCAATTGCAGTTTCTACAGAAAGAGTGTTTCAGATCGGCTCAATCAAAAGTAAGGTTCAACTCTGTTAGTTGAATGCACAGAACAGAAAGAATTTTCACAGAATGCTACTGTGTAGTTTATATTTGAATATATTCCTTTTTCCACTATTACCCTCTTAGGGCTCCGAATGTCCACTTGCATTTTCTACAGAAAGAGTGTTCAGAACTGCGCAATCAAAAGTATGGTTTAACTCTGTTAGCTTAATGAACATATCAGAAATAAGTTTCACACAATGCTTCTGTGTAGTTTTTATTTGAAGATATTATTTTTCCCAATAGAGGCCTCTTAGCGCTCAGAATGTCCAATTGCAGTTTCTACAGAAAGAGTGTTTCAGAAAGGCTCAATCAAAAGTAAGGTTCAACTCTGTTAGTTGAATGCACCGAACAGAAAGAAATTTCATACAATGCTTCTGTGTAGTTTATATTTGAACTTATTCTTTTTTCCACTATTACCCACTTACCGCTACGAATGTCCAGTTGCATTTTCTACAGACAGAGTGTTTCAAAACTGCTCAATCAAAAGTGTGGTTTAACTCAGTTAGCTGAATGCTCAGATCAGAAAGAAGTTTCACAGAATGCTTCTGTGTAGTTTATATTTGAATATATTCCTTTTTCCACTACTACTCTCTGAGCGCTCCAAATGTCCAGTTGCATTTTGTACAGAAAGAGTGTTCAGATCTGCTCAATCAAAAGTATGGTTTAACTCTGTTAGCTGAATGCACAGATCAGAAAGAAGTTTCACAGAATGATTCTGTGTAGTTTATATTTGGAGACATTCCTTTTTCCACTATTACCCTCTTAGCGCTCCGAATCTCCACTTGCATTTTCTACAGAAAGAGTGTTTCAGAACGGCTCAATCAAAACTAAGGTTCAACTCTTTTAGTTGAACAAACAGAACAGAAAGAAGTTTCACACAATTCTTCTGTGTAGTTTCTATTTGTAGACATTCTTTTTCCCAATATAGGCCTCTTAGCGCTCAGAATGTCCAATTGCAGTTTCTACAGAAAGAGTGTTTCAGAACGGCTCAATCAAAAGTATGGTTCAACTCTGTTAGTTGAATGCACAGAACAGAAAGAAGTTTAATACAATGCTTCTGTGTAGTTTATATTTGAACATATTCTCTTTTCCACTATTACCCACTTAGCGCTACGAATGTCCAGTTGCATTTTCTACAGACAGAGTGTTTCAAAACTGCTCAATGAAAAGTATGGTTTAACTCTGTTAGCTGAATATTCAGATCAGAAAGAAGTTTCACAGAATGCTTCTGTGTAGTTTATATTTGAATATATTACTTTTTCCACTACTACGCTCTTAGCGCTCCAAATGTCCAGTTGCATTTTCAACAGAAAGAGTGTTCAGATGTGCTCAATCAAAAGTATGGTTTAACTCTGTTAGCTGAATGCACAGATCAGAAAGAAGTTTCACCGAATGATTCTGTGTAGTTTATATTTGAAGACATTCCTTTTTCCACTATTACCCACTTAGCGCTCCGAATCTCCACTTGCATTTTCTACAAAAAGAGTATTTCATAACTGCTCAATCAAAAATATGTTTTATCTCTGTTAACTGAATTTACAGATCAGAAATAAGTTTCACAGAATGCATCTGTGTAGTTTTTATTTGAAGATATTCTTTTTCCCAATGTAGGTCTCTTAGCGCTTAGCATGTCCAATTGCAGTTTCTACAGAAAGAGTGTTTCAGAACGGCTCAATCAAAAGTAAGGTTCAACTCTGTTAGTTGAATGCAGAGAACAGAAAGAATTTTCACAGAATGCTACTGTGTAGTTTATATTTGAATATATTCCTTTTTCCACTATTACCCTCTTAGCGCTCCGAATGTCCACTTGCATTTTCTACAGAAAGAGTGTTCAGAACTGCGCAATCAAAAGTATGGTTTAACTCTGTTAGCTTAATGAACATATCAGAAATAAGTTTCACACAATGCTTCTGTGTAGTTTATATTTGAATATATTCCTTTTTCCACTACTACTCTCTTAGCGCTCCAAATGACCAGTTGCATTTTCTACAGAAAGAGTGTTCAGATCTGCTCAATCAAAAGTATGGTTTAACTCTGTTCGCTGAATGCACAGATCAGAAAGAAGTTTCACAGAATGATTCTGTGTAGTTTATATTTGGAGACATTCCTTTTTCCACTATTACCCTCTTAGCGCTCCGAATCTCCACTTGCATTTTCTACAGAAAGAGTGTTTCAGAACGGCTCAATCAAAACTAAGGTTCAAATCTTTTAGTTGAACAAACAGAACAGAAAGTAGTTTCACACAATTCTTCTGTGTAGTTTTTATTTGTAGACATTCTTTTTCCCAATATAGGCCTCTTAGCGCTCAGAATGTCCAATTGCACTTTCTACAGAAAGAGTGTTTCAGAACGGCTCAATCAAAAGTAAGGTTCAACTCTGTTAGTTGAATGCACAGAACAGAAAGTAGTTTCATACAATGCTTCTGTGTAGTTTATATTTGAACATATTCTCTTTTCCCCTATTACCCACTTAGCGCTACGAATGTCCAGTTGCATTTTCTACAGACAGAGTGTTTCAAAACTGCTCAATCAAAAGTATGGTTTAACTCTGTTAGCTGTATGCTCAGATCAGAAAGAAGTTTCACAGAATGATTCTGTGTAGTTTATATTTGAATATATTCCTTTTTCCACTACTACGCTCTTAGCGCTCCAATTGTCCAGTTGCATTTTCAACAGAAAGAGTGTTCAGATCTGCTCAATCAAAAGTATGGTTTAACTCTGTTAGCTGAATGCACAGATCAGAAAGAAGTTTCACCGAATGATTCTGTGTAGTTTATATTTGAAGACATTCCTTTTTCCACTATTACCCACTTAGCGCTCCGAATCTCCACTTGCATTTTCTACAAAAAGAGTGTTTCATAACTGCTCAATCAAAAATATGTTTTATCTCTCTTAACTGAATTTACAGATCAGAAATAAGTTTCGCAGAATGCATCTGTGTAGTTTTTATTTGAAGATATTCTTTTTCCCAATGTAGGCCTCTTAGCGCTTAGCATGTCCAATTGCAGTTTCTACAGAAACAGTGTTTCAGAACGGCTCAATCAAAAGTAAGGTTCAACTCTGTTAGTTGAATGCACAGAACAGAAAGAATTTTCACAGAATGCTACTGTGTAGTTTATATTTGAATATATTCCTTTTTCCACTATTACCCTCTTAGCGCTCCGAATGTCCACTTGCATTTTCTACAGAAAGAGTGTTCAGAACTGCGCAATCAAAAGTATGGTTTAACTCTGTTAGCTTAATGAACATATCAGAAATAAGTTTCACACAATGCTTCTGTGTAGTTTATATTTGGAGACATTCCTTTTTCCACTATTACCCTCTTAGCGCTCCGAATCTCCACTTGCATTTTCTACAGAAAGAGTGTTTCAGAACGGCTCAATCAAAACTAAGGTTCAACTCTTTTAGTTGAACAAACAGAACAGAAAGAAGTTTCACACAATTCTTCTGTGTAGTTTTTATTTGTAGATATTCTTTTTCCCAATATAGGCCTCTTAGCGCTCAGAATGTCCAATTGCAGTTTCTACAGAAAGAGTGTTTCAGAACGGCTCAATCAAAAGTAAGGTTCAACTCTGGTAGTTGAATGCACAGAACAGAAAGAAGTTTAATACAATGCTTCTGTGTAGTTTATATTTGAACATATTCTCTTTTCCACTATTACCCACATAGCGCTACGAATGTCCAGTTGCATTTTCTACAGACAGAGTGTTTCAAAACTGCTCAATCAAAAGTATGGTTTAACTCTGTTAGCTGTATGCTCAGATCAGAAAGAAGTTTCACAGAATGCTTCTGTGTAGTTTATATTTGAATATATTCCTTTTTCCACTACTACGCTCTTAGCGCTCCAAATGTCCAGTTGCATTTTCAACAGAAAGAGTGTTCAGATCTGCTCAATCAAAAGTATGGTTTAACTCTGTTAGCTGAATGCACAGATCAGAAAAATGTTTCACCGAATGATTCTGTGTAGTTTATATTTGAAGACATTCCTTTTTCCACTATTACCCTCTTAGCGCTCCGAATCTCCACTTGCAATTTCTACAAAAAGAGTGTTTCATAACTGCTCAATCAAAAATATGTTTTATCTCTGTTAACTGAATTTACAGATCAGAAATAAGTTTCACAGAATGCATCTGTGTAGTTTTTATTTGAAGATATTCTTTTTCCCAATGTAGGCCTCTTAGCGCTTAGCATGTCCAATTGCAGTTTCTACAGAAACAGTGTTTCAGAACGGCTCAATCAAAAGTAAGGTTCAACTCTGTTAGTTGAATGCACAGAACAGAAAGATTTTTCACAGAATGCTACTGTGTAGTTTATATTTGAATATATTCCTTTTTCCACTATTACCCTCTTAGCGCTCCGAACGTCCACTTGCATTTTCTACAGAAAGAGTGTTCAGAACTTTGCAATCAAAAGTATGGTTTAACTCTGTTAGCTTAATGAACATATCAGAAATAAGTTTCACACAATGCTTCTGTGTAGTTTTTATTTGAAGATATTATTTTTCCCAATAGAGTCCTCTTAGCGCTCAGAATGTCCAATTGCTGTTTCTACAGAAAGAGTGTTTCAGAAAGGCTCAATCAAAAGTAAGGTTCAACTCTGTTAGTTGAATGCACAGAACAGAAAGAAGTTTCATACAATGCTTCTGTGTAGTTTATATTTGAACATATTCTTTTTTCCACTATTACCCACTTAGCGCTACGAATGTCCAGTTGCATTTTCTACAGACAGAGTGTTTCAAAACCGCTCAATCAAAAGTATGGTTTAACTCTGTTAGCTGAATGTTCAGATCAGAAAGAAATTTCACAGAATGCTTCTGTGAAGTTTATATTTGAATATATTACTTTTTCCACTAGTACGCTCTTAGCGCTCCAAATGTCCAGTTGCATTTTCAACAGAAAGAGTGTTCAGATCTGCTCAATCAAAAGTATGGTTTAACTCTGTTAGCTGAATGCACAGATCAGAAAGAAGTTTCACAGAATGATTCTGTGTAGTTTATATTTGAAGACATTCCTTTTTCCACTATTACCCACTTAGCGCTCCGAATCTCCACTTGCATTTTCTACAAAAAGAGTATTTCATAACTGCTCAATCAAAAATATGTTTTATCTCTGTTAACTGAATTTACAGATCAGAAATAAGTTTCACAGAATGCATCTGTGTAGTTTTTATTTGAAGATATTCTTTTTCCCAATGTAGGCCTCTTAGCGATTAGCATGTCCAATTGCAGTTTCTACATAAAGAGTGTTTCAGAACGGCTCAATCAAAAGTAAGGTTCAACTCTGTTAGTTGAATGCACAGAACAGAAAGTATTTTCACAGAATGCTACTCTGTAGTTTATATTTGAATATATTCCTTTTTCCACTATTACCCTCTTAGCGCTCCGAATGTCCACTTGCATTTTCTACAGAAAGAGTGTTCAGAACTGCGCAATCAAAAGTATGGTTTAACTCTGTTAGCTTAATGAACATATCAGAAATAAGTTTCACACAATGCTTCTGTGTAGTTTATATTTGAATATATTCCTTTTTCCACTACTACTCTCTTAGCGCTCCAAATGTCCAGTTGCATTTTCTACAGAAAGAGTGTTCAGATCTGCTCAATCAAAAGTATGGTTTAACTCTGTTAGCTGAATGCACAGATCAGAAAGAAGTTTCACAGAATTATTCTGTGTAGTTTATATTTGGAGACATTCCTTTTTCCACTATTACCCTCTTAGCGCTCCAAATCTCCACTTGCATTTTCTACAGAAAGAGTGTTTCAGAACGGCTCAATCAAAACTAAGGTTCAACTCTTTTAGTTGAACAAACAGAACAGAAAGAAGTTTCACACAATTCTTCTGTGTAGTTTTTATTTGTAGACATTCTTTTTTACAATATAGGCCTCTTAGCGCTCAGAATGTCCAATTGCAGTTTCTACAGAAAGAGTGTTTCAGAACGGCTCAATCAAAAGTAAGGTTCAACTCTGTTAGTTGAATGCACAGAACAGAAAGAAGTTTCATACAATGCTTCTGTGTAGTTTATTTTTGAACATATTCTTTTTTCCACTATTACCCACTTAGCGCTACGAATGTCCAGTTGCATTTTCTACAGACATAGTGTTTCAAAACTGCTCAATCAAAAGTATGGTTTAACTCTGTTAGCTGAATGCTCAGATCAGAAAGAAGTTTCACAGAATGCTTCTGTGTAGTTTGTATTTGAATATATTCCTTTTTCCACTACTACGCTCTTAGCGCTCCAAATGTCCAGTTGCATTTTCAACAGAAAGAGTGTTCAGATCTGCTCAATCAAATGTATGGTTTAACTCTGTTAGCTGAATGCACAGATCAGAAAGAAGTTTCACCGAATGATTCTGTGTAGTTTATATTTAAAGACATTCCTTTTTCCACTATTAACCTCTTAGCGCTCCGAATCTCCACTTGCATTTTCTACAAAAAGAGTGTTTCATAACTGCTCAATCAAAAATATGTTTTATCTCTGTTAACTGAATTTACAGATCAGAAATAAGTTTCACAGAGTGCATCTGTGTAGTTTTTATTTGAAGATATTCTTTTTCCCAATGTAGGCCTCTTAGCGCTTAGCATGTCCAATTGCAGTTTCTACAGAAAGAGTGTTTCAGATCGGCTCAATCAAAAGTAAGGTTCAACTCTGTTAGTTGAATGCACAGAACAGAAAGAATTTTCACAGAATGCTACTGTGTAGTTTATATTTGAATATATTCCTTTTTCCACTATTACCCTCTTAGGGCTCCGAATGTCCACTTGCATTTTCTACAGAAAGAGTGTTCAGAACTGCGCAATCAAAAGTATGGTTTAACTCTGTTAGCTTAATGAACATATCAGAAATAAGTTTCCCACAATGCTTCTGTGTAGTTTTTATTTGAAGATATTATTTTTCCCAATAGAGGCCTCTTAGCGCTCAGAATGTCCAATTGCAGTTTCTACAGAAAGAGTGTTTCAGAAAGGCTCAATCAAAAGTAAGGTTCAACTCTGTTAGTTGAATGCACCGAACAGAAAGAAGTTTCATACAATGCTTCTGTGTAGTTTATATTTGAACTTATTCTTTTTTCCACTATTACCCACTTAGCGCTACGAATGTCCAGTTGCATTTTCTACAGACAGAGTGTTTCAAAACTGCTCAATCAAAAGTGTGGTTTAACTCAGTTAGCTGAATGCTCAGATCAGAAAGAAGTTTCACAGAATGCTTCTGTGTAGTTTATATTTGAATATATTCCTTTTTCCACTACTACTCTCTGAGCGCTCCAAATGTCCAGTTGCATTTTGTACAGAAAGAGTGTTCAGATCTGCTCAATCAAAAGTATGGTTTAACTCTGTTAGCTGAATGCACAGATCAGAAAGAAGTTTCACAGAATGATTCTGTGTAGTTTATATTTGGAGACATTCCTTTTTCCACTATTACCCTCTTAGCGCTCCGAATCTCCACTTGCATTTTCTACAGAAAGAGTGTTTCAGAACGGCTCAATCAAAACTAAGGTTCAACTCTTTTAGTTGAACAAACAGAACAGAAAGAAGTTTCACACAATTCTTCTGTGTAGTTTCTATTTGTAGACATTCTTTTTCCCAATATAGGCCTCTTAGCGCTCAGAATGTCCAATTGCAGTTTCTACAGAAAGAGTGTTTCAGAACGGCTCAATCAAAAGTAAGGTTCAACTCTGTTAGTTGAATGCACAGAACAGAAAGAAGTTTAATACAATGCTTCTGTGTAGTTTATATTTGAACATATTCTCTTTTCCACTATTACCCACTTAGCGCTACGAATGTCCAGTTGCATTTTCTACAGACAGAGTGTTTCAAAACTGCTCAATCAAAAGTATGGTTTAACTCTGTTAGCTGAATATTCAGATCAGAAAGAAGTTTCACAGAATGCTTCTGTGTAGTTTATATTTGAATATATTACTTTTTCCACTACTACGCTCTTAGCGCTCCAAATGTCCAGTTGCATTTTCAACAGAAAGAGTGTTCAGATGTGCTCAATCAAAAGTATGGTTTAACTCTGTTAGCTGAATGCACAGATCAGAAAGAAGTTTCACCGAATGATTCTGTGTAGTTTATATTTGAAGACATTCCTTTTTCCACTATTACCCACTTAGCGCTCCGAATCTCCACTTGCATTTTCTACAAAAAGAGTATTTCATAACTGCTCAATCAAAAATATGTTTTATCTCTGTTAACTGAATTTACAGATCAGAAATAAGTTTCACAGAATGCATCTGTGTAGTTTTTATTTGAAGATATTCTTTTTCCCAATGTAGGCCTCTTAGCGCTTAGCATGTCCAATTGCAGTTTCTACAGAAAGAGTGTTTCAGAACGGCTCAATCAAAAGTAAGGTTCAACTCTGTTAGTTGAATGCAGAGAACAGAAAGAATTTTCACAGAATGCTACTGTGTAGTTTATATTTGAATATATTCCTTTTTCCACTATTACCCTCTTAGCGCTCCGAATGTCCACTTGCATTTTCTACAGAAAGAGTGTTCAGAACTGCGCAATCAAAAGTATGGTTTAACTCTGTTAGCTTAATGAACATATCAGAAATAAGTTTCACACAATGCTTCTGTGTAGTTTATATTTGAATATATTCCTTTTTCCACTACTACTCTCTTAGCGCTCCAAATGACCAGTTGCATTTTCTACAGAAAGAGTGTTCAGATCTGCTCAATCAAAAGTATGGTTTAACTCTGTTCGCTGAATGCACAGATCAGAAAGAAGTTTCACAGAATGATTCTGTGTAGTTTATATTTGGAGACATTCCTTTTTCCACTATTACCCTCTTAGCGCTCCGAATCTCCACTTGCATTTTCTACAGAAAGAGTGTTTCAGAACGGCTCAATCAAAACTAAGGTTCAAATCTTTTAGTTGAACAAACAGAACAGAAAGTAGTTTCACACAATTCTTCTGTGTAGTTTTTATTTGTAGACATTCTTTTTCCCAATATAGGCCTCTTAGCGCTCAGAATGTCCAATTGCACTTTCTACAGAAAGAGTGTTTCAGAACGGCTCAATCAAAAGTAAGGTTCAACTCTGTTAGTTGAAGGCACAGAACAGAAAGTAGTTTCATACAATGCTTCTGTGTAGTTTATATTTGAACATATTCTCTTTTCCCCTATTACCCACTTAGCGCTACGAATGTCCAGTTGCATTTTCTACAGACAGAGTGTTTCAAAACTGCTCAATCAAAAGTATGGTTTAACTCTGTTAGCTGTATGCTCAGATCAGAAAGAAGTTTCACAGAATGATTCTGTGTAGTTTATATTTGAATATATTCCTTTTTCCACTACTACGCTCTTAGCGCTCCAATTGTCCAGTTGCATTTTCAACAGAAAGAGTGTTCAGATCTGCTCAATCAAAAGTATGGTTTAACTCTGTTAGCTGAATGCACAGATCAGAAAGAAGTTTCACCGAATGATTCTGTGTAGTTTATATTTGAAGACATTCCTTTTTCCACTATTACCCACTTAGCGCTCCGAATCTCCACTTGCATTTTCTACAAAAAGAGTGTTTCATAACTGCTCAATCAAAAATATGTTTTATCTCTCTTAACTGAATTTACAGATCAGAAATAAGTTTCGCAGAATGCATCTGTGTAGTTTTTATTTGAAGATATTCTTTTTCCCAATGTAGGCGTCTTAGCGCTTAGCATGTCCAATTGCAGTTTCTACAGAAACAGTGTTTCAGAACGGCTCAATCAAAAGTAAGGTTCAACTCTGTTAGTTGAATGCACAGAACAGAAAGAATTTTCACAGAATGCTACTGTGTAGTTTATATTTGAATATATTCCTTTTTCCACTATTACCCTCTTAGCGCTCCGAATGTCCACTTGCATTTTCTACAGAAAGAGTGTTCAGAACTGCGCAATCAAAAGTATGGTTTAACTCTGTTAGCTTAATGAACATATCAGAAATAAGTTTCACACAATGCTTCTGTGTAGTTTTTATTTGAAGATATTATTTTTCCCAATAGAGGCCTCTTAGCGCTCAGAATGTCCAATTGCAGTTTCTACAGAAAGAGTGTTTCAGAAAGGCTCAATCAAAAGTAAGGTTCAACTCTGTTAGTTGAATGCACAGAACAGAAAGTAGTTTCATACAATGCTTCTGTGTAGTTTATATTTGAACATATTCTTTTTTCCACTATTACCCTCTTAGCGCTACGAATGTCCAGTTGCATTTTCTACAGACAGAGTGTTTCAAAACTGCTCAATCAAAAGTATGGTTTAACTCTGTTAGCTGAATGCTCAGTTCAGAAAGAAGTTTCACAGAATGCTTCTGTGTAGTTTATATTTGTATATATTCCTTTTTCCACTACTACTCTCTTAGCGCTCTAAATGTCCAGTTGCATTTTCTACAGAAAGAGTGTTCAGATCTGCTCAATCAAAAGTATGGTTTAACTCTGTTAGCTGAATGCACAGATCAGAAAGAAGTTTCACAGAATGATTCTGTGTAGTTTATATTTGGAGACATTCCTTTTTCCACTATTACCCTCTTAGCGCTCCGAATCTCCACTTGCATTTTCTACAGAAAGAGTGTTTCAGAACGGCTCAATCAAGACTAAGGTTCAACTCTTTTAGTTGAACAAACAGAACAGAAAGAAGTTTCACACAATTCTTCTGTGTAGTTTTTATTTGTAGACATTCTTTTTCCCAATATAGGCCTCTTAGCGCTCAGAATGTCCAATTGCAGTTTCTACAGAAAGAGTGTTTCAGAACGGCTCAATCAAATGTAAGGTTCAACTCTGTTAGTTGAATGCACAGAACAGAAAGAAGTTTCATACAATGCTTCTGTGTAGTTTATATTTGAACATATTCTTTTTTCCACTATTACCAACTTAGCGCTACGAATGTCCAGTTGCATTTTCTACAGACAGAGTGTTTCAAAACTGCTCAATCAAAAGTATGGTTTAACTCTGTTAGCTGAATGCTCAGATCAGAAAGAAGTTTCACAGAATGCTTCTGTGTAGTTTATATTTGAATATATTCCTTTTTCCACTAATACGCTCTTAGCGCTCCAAATGTCCAGTTGCATTTTCAACAGAAAGAGTGTTCATATCTGCTCAATCAAAAGTACGGTTTAACTCTGTTAGCTGAATGCACAGATCAGAAAGAAGTTTCACCGAATGATTCTGTGTAGTTTATATTTGAAGACATTCCTTTTTCCACTATTATCCTCTTAGCGCTCCGAATCTCCACTTGCATTTTCTACAAAAAGAGTGTTTCCTAACTGCTCAATCAAAAATATGTTTTATCTCTGTTAACTGAATTTACAGATCAGAAATAATTTTCACAGAATGCATCTGTGTAGTTTTTATTTGAAGATATTCTTTTTCCCAATATAGGCCTCTTAGCGCTTAGCATGTCCAATTGCAGTTTCTACAGAAAGAGTGTTTCAGAACGGCTCAATCAAAAGTAAGGTTCAACTCTGTTAGTTGAATGCACAGAACAGAAAGAATTTTCACAGAATGCTACTGTGTAGTTTATATTTGAATATATTCCTTTTTCCACTATTACCCTCTTAGCGCTCCGAATGTCCACTTGCATTTTCTACAGAAAGAGTGTTCAGAACTGTGCAATCAAAAGTATGGTTTAACTCTGTTAGCTTAATGAACATATCAGAAATAAGTTTCACACAATGCTTCTGTGTAGTTTTTATTTGAAGATATTATTTTTCCCAATATAGGCCTCTTAGCGCTCAGAATGTCCAATTTCAGATTCTACAGAAAGAGTGTTTCAGAAAGGCTCACTCAAAAGTAAGGTTCAACTCTGTTAGTTGAATGCACAGATCAGAAAGAAGTTTCACAGAATGATTCTGTGTAGTTTATATTGGGAGACATTCCTTTTTCCACTATTACCCTCTTAGCGCTCCGAATCTCCACTTGCATTTTCTACATAAAGAGTGTTTCAGAACGGCTCAATCAAAACTAAGGTTCAACTCTTTTAGTTGAACAAACAGAACAGAAAGAAGTTTCACACAATTCTTCTGTGTAGTTTTTATTTGTAGACATTCTTTTTCCCAATATAGGCCTCTTAGCGCTCAGAATGTCCAATTGCAGTTTCTACAGAAAGAGTGTTTCAGAAAGGCTCAATCAAAAGTAAGGTTCAACTCTTTTAGTTGAATGCACAGAACAGAAAGAAGTTTCATACAATGCTTCTGTGTAGTTTATATTTGAACATGTTCTTTTTTCCACTATTACCCACTTAGCGCTACGAATGTTCAGTTGCATTTTCTACAGACAGAGTGTTTCAAAACTGCTCAATCAAAAGTATGGTTTAACTCTGTTAGCGGAATGCTCAGATCAGAAAGAAGTTTCACAGAATGCTTCTGTGTAGTTTATATTTGAATATATTCCTTTTTCCACTACTACTCTCTTAGCGCTCCAAATGTCCAGTTGCATTTTCTACAGAAAGAGTGTTCAGATCTGCTCAATCAAAAGTACGGTTTAACACTGTTAGCTGAATGCACAGATCAGAAAGAAGTTTCACAGAATGATTCTGTGTAGTTTATATTTGGAGACATTCCTTTTTCCACTATTACCCTCTTAGCGCTCCGAATCTCCACTTGCATTTTCTACAGAAAGAGTGTTTCAGAACGGCTCAATCAAAACTAAGGTTCAACTCTTTTAGTTGAACAAACAGAACAGAAAGTAGTTTCATACAATTCTTCTGTGTAGTTTTTATTTGTAGACATTCTTTTTCCCAATATAGGCCTCTTAGCGCTCAGAATGTCCATTTGCAGTTTCTACAGAAAGAGTGTTTCAGAACGGCTCAATCAAAAGTAAGGTTCAACTCTGTTAGTTGAATGCACAGAACAGAAAGAAGTTTCATACAATGCTTCTGTGTAGTTTATATATGAACATATTCTTTTTTCCACTATTACCCACTTAGCGCTACGAATGTCCAGTTGCATTTTCTACAGACAGAGTGTTTCAAAACTGCTCAATCAAAAGTATGGTTTAACTCTGTTAGCTGAATGCTCAGATCAGAAATAAGTTTCACAGAATGCTTCTGTGTAGTTTATATTTGAATATATTCCTTTTTCCACTAATACGCTCTTAGCGCTCCAAATGTCCAGTTGCATTTTCTACAGAAAGAGTGTTCAGATCTGCTCAATCAAAAGTATGATTTAACTCTGTTAGCTGAATGCACAGATCAGAAAGAAGTTTCACCGAATGATTCTGTGTAGTTTATATTTGAAGACATTCCTTTTTCCACTAATATCCTCTTAGCGCTCCGAATCTCCACTTGCATTTTCTACAAAAAGAGTGTTTCATAACTGCTCAATCAAAAATATGTTTTATCTCTGTTAACTGAATTTACAGATCAGAAATAAGTTTCACAGAATGCATCTGTGTAGTTTTTATTTGAAGATATTCTTTTTCCCAATGTAGGCCTCTTAGCGCTTAGCATGTCCAATTGCAGTTTCTACAGAAACAGAGTTTCAGAACGGCTCAATCAAAAGTAAGGTTCAACTCTGTTAGTTGAATGCACAGAACAGAAAGAATTTTCACAGAATGCTACTGTGTAGTTTATATTTGAATATATTCCTTTTTCCACTATTACCCTCTTAGCGCTCCGAATGTCCACTTGCATTTTCTACAGAAAGAGTGTTCAGAACTGCGCAATCAAAAGTATGGTTTAACTCTGTTAGCTTAATGAACATATCAGAAATAAGTTTCACACAATGCTTCTGTGTAGTTTTTATTTGAAGATATTATTTTTCCCAATAGAGGCCTCTTAGCGCTCAGAATGTCCAATTGCAGTTTCTACAGAAAGAGTGTTTCAGAAAGGCTCAATCAAAAGTAAGGTTCAACTCTGTTAGTTGAATGCACAGAACAGAAAGAAGTTTCATACAATGCTTCTGTGTAGTTTATATTTGAACATATTCTTTTTTCCACTATTACCCACTTAGCGCTACGAATGTCCAGTTGCATTTTCAACAGACAGAGTGTTTCAAAACTGCTCAATCAAAAGTATGGTTTAACTCTGTTAGCTGAATGCTCAGTTCAGAAAGAAGTTTCACAGAATGCTTCTGTGTAGTTTATATTTGAATATATTCCTTTTTCCACTACTACTCTCTTAGCGCTCTAAATGTCCAGTTGCATTTTCTACAGAAAGAGTGTTCAGATCTGCTCAATCAAAAGTATGGTTTAACTCTGTTAGCTGAATGCACAGATCAGAAAGAAGTTTCACAGAATGATTCTGTGTAGTTTATATTTGGAGACATTCCTTTTTCCACTATTACCCTCTTAGCGCTCCGAATCTCCACTTGCATTTTCTACAGAAAGAGTGTTTCAGAACGGCTCAATCAAGACTAAGGTTCAACTCTTTTAGTTGAACAAACAGAACAGAAAGAAGTTTCACACAATTCTTCTGTGTAGTTTTTATTTGTAGACATTCTTTTTCCCAATATAGGCCTCTTAGCGCTCAGAATGTCCAATTGCAGTTTCTACAGAAAGAGTGTTTCAGAACGGCTCAATCAAAAGTAAGGTTCAACTCTGTTAGTTGAATGCACAGAACAGAAAGAAGTTTCATACAATGCTTCTGTGTAGTTTATATTTGAACATATTCTTTTTTCCACTATTACCAACTTAGCGCTACGAATGTCCAGTTGCATTTTCTACAGACAGAGTGTTTCAAAACTGCTCAATCAAAAGTATGGTTTAACTCTGTTAGCTGAATGCTCAGATCAGAAAGAAGTTTCACAGAATGCTTCTGTGTAGTTTATATTTGAATATATTCCTTTTTCCACTAATACGCTCTTAGCGCTCCAAATGTCCAGTTGCATTTTCAACAGAAAGAGTGTTCATATCTGCTCAATCAAAAGTACGGTTTAACTCTGTTAGCTGAATGCACAGATCAGAAAGAAGTTTCACCGAATGATTCTGTGTAGTTTATATTTGAAGACATTCCTTTTTCCACTATTATCCTCTTAGCGCTCCGAATCTCCACTTGCATTTTCTACAAAAAGAGTGTTTCCTAACTGCTCAATCAAAAATATGTTTTATCTCTGTTAACTGAATTTACAGATCAGAAATAATTTTCACAGAATGCATCTGTGTAGTTTTTATTTGAAGATATTCTTTTTCCCAATGTAGGCCTCTTAGCGCTTAGCATGTCCAATTGCAGTTTCTACAGAAAGAGTGTTTCAGAACGGCTCAATCAAAAGTAAGGTTCAACTCTGTTAGTTGAATGCACAGAACAGAAAGAATTTTCACAGAATGCTACTGTGTAGTTTATATTTGAATATATTCCTTTTTCAAATATTACCCTCTTAGCGCTCCGAATGTCCACTTGCATTTTCTACAGAAAGAGTGTTCAGAACTGTGCAATCAAAAGTATGGTTTAACTCTGTTAGCTTAATGAACATATCAGAAATAAGTTTCACACAATGCTTCTGTGTAGTTTTTATTTGAAGATATTATTTTTCCCAATATAGGCCTCTTAGCGCTCAGAATGTCCAATTGCAGATTCTACAGAAAGAGTGTTTCAGAAAGGCTCAATCAAAAGTAAGGTTCAACTCTGTTAGTTGAATGCACAGAACAGAAAGAAGTTTCATACAATGCTTCTGTGTAGTTTATATTTGAACATATTCTTTTTTCCACTATTACCCACTTAGCGCTACGAATGTCCAGTTGCATTTTCTACAGACAGAGTGTTTCAAAACTGCTCAATCAAAAGTATGGTTTAACTCTGTTAGCTGAATGCTCAGATCAGAAAGAAGTTTCACAGAATGCTTCTGTGTAGTTTATATTTGAATATATTCCTTTTTCCACTACTACTCTCTTAGCGTTCCAAATGTACAGTTGCATTTTCTACAGAAAGAGTGTTCAGATCTGCTCAATCAAAAGTATGGTTTAACTCTGTTAGCTGAATGCACAGATCAGAAAGAAGTTTCACAGAATGATTCTGTGTAGTTTATATTGGGAGACATTCCTTTTTCCACTATTACCCTCTTAGCGCTCCGAATCTCCACTTGCATTTTCTACATAAAGAGTGTTTCAGAACGGCTCAATCAAAACTAAGGTTCAACTCTTTTAGTTGAACAAACAGAACAGAAAGAAGTTTCACACAATTCTTCTGTGTAGTTTTTATTTGTAGACATTCTTTTTCCAAATATAGGCCTCTTAGCGCTCAGAATGTCCAATTGCAGTTTCTACAGAAAGAGTGTTTCAGAAAGGCTCAATCAAAAGTAAGGTTCAACTCTTTTAGTTGAATGCACAGAACAGAAAGAAGTTTCATACAATGCTTCTGTGTAGTTTATATTTGAACATATTCTTTTTTCCACTATTACCCACTTAGCGCTACGAATGTCAAGTTGCATTTTCTACAGACAGAGTGTTTCAAAACTGCTCAATCAAAAGTATGGTTTAACTCTGTTAGCGGAATGCTCAGATCCGAAAGATGTTTCACAGAATGCTTCTGTGTAGTTTATATTTGAATATATTCCTTTTTCCACTACTACTCTCTTAGCGCTCCAAATGTCCAGTTGCATTTTCTACAGAAAGAGTGTTCAGATCTGCTCAATCAAAAGTACGGTTTAACACTGTTAGCTGAATGCACAGATCAGAAAGAAGTTTCACAGAATGATTCTGTGTAGTTTATATTTGGAGACATTCCTTTTTCCACTATTACCCTCTTAGCGCTCCGAATCTCCACTTGCATTTTCTACAGAAAGAGTGTTTCAGAACGGCTCAATCAAAACTAAGGTTCAACTCTTTTAGTTGAACAAACAGAACAGAAAGTAGTTTCATACAATTCTTCTGTGTAGTTTTTATTTGTAGACATTCTTTTTCCCAATATAGGCCTCTTAGCGCTCAGAATGTCCAATTGCAGTTTCTACAGAAAGAGTATTTCAGAACGGCTCAATCAAAAGTAAGGTTCAACTCTGTTAGTTGAATGCACAGAACAGAAAGAAGTTTCATACAATGCTTCTGTGTAGTTTATATATGAACATATTCTTTTTTCCACTATTACCCACTTAGCGCTACGAATGTCCAGTTGCATTTTCTACAGACAGAGTGTTTCAAAACTGCTCAATCAAAAGTATGGTTTAACTATGTTAGCTGAATGCTCAGATCAGAAATAAGTTTCACAGAATGCTTCTGTGTAGTTTATATTTGAATATATTCCTTTTTCCACTAATACGCTCTTAGCGCTCCACATGTCCAGTTGCATTTTCTACAGAAAGAGTGTTCAGATCTGCTCAATCAAAAGTATGATTTAACTCTGTTAGCTGAATGCACAGATCAGAAAGAAGTTTCACCGAATGATTCTGTGTAGTTTATATTTGAAGACATTCCTTTTTCCACTAATATCCTCTTAGCGCTCCGAATCTCCACTTGCATTTTCTACAAAAAGAGTGTTTCATAACTGCTCAATCAAAAATATGTTTTATCTCTGTTAACTGAATTTACAGATCAGAAATAAGTTTCACAGAATGCATCTGTGTAGTTTTTATTTGAAGATATTCTTTTTCCCAATGTAGGCCTCTTAGCGCTTAGCATGTCCAATTGCAGTTTCTACAGAAACAGAGTTTCAGAACGGCTCAATCAAAAGTAAGGTTCAACTCTGTTAGTTGAATGCACAGAACAGAAAGAATTTTCACAGAATGCTACTGTGTAGTTTATATTTGAATATATTCCTTTTTCAACTATTACCCTCTTAGCGCTCCGAATGTCCACTTGCATTTTCTACAGAAAGAGTGTTCAGAACTGTGCAATCAAAAGTATGGTTTAACTCTGTTAGCTTAATGAACATATCAGAAATAAGTTTCACACAATGCTTCTGTGTAGTTTTTATTTGAAGATATTATTTTTCCCAATAGAGGCCTCTTAGCGCTCAGAATGTCCAATTGCAGTTTCTACAGAAAGAGTGTTTCAGAAAGGCTCAATCAAAAGTAAGGTTCAACTCTGTTAGTTGAATGCACAGAACAGAAAGAAGTTTCATACAATGTTTCTGTGTAGTTTATATTTGAACATATTCTTTTTTCCACTATTACCCACTTAGCGCTACGAATGTCCAGTTGCATTTTCAACAGACAGAGTGTTTCAAAACTGCTCAATCAAAAGTATGGTTTAACTCTGTTAGCTGAATGCTCAGTTCAGAAAGAAGTTTCACAGAATGCTTCTGTGTAGTTTATATTTGAATATATTCCTTTTTCCACTACTACTCTCTTAGCGCTCTAAATGTCCAGTTGCATTTTCTACAGAAAGAGTGTTCAGATCTGCTCAATCAAAAGTATGGTTTAACTCTGTTAGCTGAATGCACAGATCAGAAAGAAGTTTCACAGAATGATTCTGTGTAGTTTATATTTGGAGACATTCCTTTTTCCACTATTACCCTCTTAGCGCTCCGAATCTCCACTTGCATTATCTACAGAAAGAGTGTTTCAGAACGGCTCAATCAAGACTAAGGTTCAACTCTTTTAGTTGAACAAACAGAACAGAAAGAAGTTTCACACAATTCTTCTGTGTAGTTTTTATTTGTAGACATTCTTTTTCCCAATATAGACCTCTTAGCGCTCAGAATGTCCAATTGCAGTTTCTACAGAAAGAGTGTTTCAGAACGGCTCAATCAAAAGTAAGGTTCAACTCTGTTAGTTGAATGCACAGAACAGAAAGAAGTTTCATACAATGCTTCTGTGTAGTTTATATTTGAACATATTCTTTTTTCCACTATTACCATCTTAGCGCTACGAATGTCCAGTTGCATTTTCTACAGACAGATTGTTTCAAAACTGCTCAATGAAAAGTATGGTTTAACTCTTTTAGCTGAATGCTCAGATCAGAAAGAAGTTTCACAGAATGCTTCTGTGTAGTTTATATTTGAATATATTCCTTTTTCCACTAATACGCTCTTAGCGCTCCAAATGTCCAGTTGCATTTTCAACAGAAAGAGTGTTCATATCTGCTCAATCAAAAGTACGGTTTAACTCTGTTAGCTGAATGCACAGATCAGAAAGAAGTTTCACCGAATGATTCTGTGTAGTTTATATTTGAAGACATTCCTTTTTCCACTATTATCCTCTTAGCGCTCCGAATCTCCACTTGCATTTTCTACAAAAAGAGTGTTTCCTAACTGCTCAATCAAAAATATGTTTTATCTCTGTTAACTGAATTTACAGATCAGAAATAATTTTCACAGAATGCATCTGTGTAGTTTTTATTTGAAGATATTCTTTTTCCCAATGTAGGCCTCTTAGCGCTTAGGATGTCCAATTGCAGTTTCTACAGAAAGAGTGTTTCAGAACGGCTCAATCAAAAGTAAGGTTCAACTCTGTTAGTTGAATGCACAGAACAGAAAGAATTTTCACAGAAGTCTACTGTGTAGTTTATATTTGAATATATTCCTTTTTCAACTATTACCCTCTTAGCGCTCCGAATGTCCACTTGCATTTTCTACAGAAAGAGTGTTCAGAACTGTGCAATCAAAAGTATGGTTTAACTCTGTTAGCTTAATGAACATATCAGAAATAAGTTTCACACAATGCTTCTGTGTAGTTTTTATTTGAAGATATTTTTTTTCCCAATATAGGCCTCTTAGCGCTCAGAATGTCCAATTGCAGATTCTACAGAAAGAGTGTTTCAGAAAGGCTCAATCAAAAGTAAGGTTCAACTCTGTTAGTTGAATGCACAGAACAGAAAGAAGTTTCATACAATGCTTCTGTGTAGTTTATATTTGAACATATTCTTTTTTCCACTATTACCCACTTAGCGCTACGAATGTCCAGTTGCATTTTCTACAGACAGAGTGTTTCAAAACTGCTCAATCAAAAGTATGGTTTAACTCTGTTAGCTGAATGCTCAGTTCAGAAAGAAGTTTCACAGAATGCTTCTGTGTAGTTTATATTTGAATATATTCCTTTTTCCACTACTACTCTCTTAGCGCTCTAAATGTCCAGTTGCATTTTCTACAGAAAGAGTGTTCAGATCTGCTCAATCAAAAGTATGGTTTAACTCTGTTAGCTGAATGCACAGATCAGAAAGAAGTTTCACAGAATGATTCTGTGTAGTTTATATTTGGAGATATTCCTTTTTCCACTATTACCCTCTTAGCGCTCCGAATCTCCACTTGCATTTTCTACAGAAAGAGTGTTTCAGAACGGCTCAATCAAGACTAAGGTTCAACTCTTTTAGTTGAACAAACAGAACAGAAAGAAGTTTCACACAATTCTTCTGTGTAGTTTTTATTTGTAGACATTCTTTTTCCCAATATAGGCCTCTTAGCGCTCAGAATGTCCAATTGCAGTTTCTACAGAAAGAGTGTTTCAGAACGGCTCAATCAAAAGTAAGGTTCAACTCTGTTAGTTGAATGCACAGAACAGAAAGAAGTTTCATACAATGCTTCTGTGTAGTTTATATTTGAACATATTCTTTTTTCCACTATTACCAACTTAGCGCTACGAATGTCCAGTTGCATTTTCTACAGACAGAGTGTTTCAAAACTGCTCAATCAAAAGTATGGTTTAACTCTGTTAGCTGAATGCTCAGATCAGAAAGAAGTTTCACAGAATGCTTCTGTGTAGTTTATATTTGAATATATTCCTTTTTCCACTAATACGCTCTTAGCGCTCCAAATGTCCAGTTGCATTTTCAACAGAAAGAGTGTTCATATCTGCTCAATCAAAAGTACGGTTTAACTCTGTTAGCTGAATGCACAGATCAGAAAGAAATTTCACCGAATGTTTCTGTGTAGTTTATATTTGAAGACATTCCTTTTTCCACTATTATCCTCTTAGCGCTCCGAATCTCCACTTGCATTTTCTACAAAAAGAGTGTTTCCTAACTGCTCAATCAAAAATATGTTTTATCTCTGTTAACTGAATTTACAGATCAGAAATAATTTTCACAGAATGCATCTGTGTAGTTTTTATTTGAAGATATTCTTTTTCCCAATGTAGGCCTCTTAGCGCTTAGCATGTCCAATTGCAGTTTCTACAGAAAGAGTGTTTCAGAACGGCTCAATCAAAAGTAAGGTTCAACTCTGTTAGTTGAATGCAGAGAACAGAAAGAATTTTCACAGAATGCTACTGTGTAGTTTATATTTGAATATATTCCTTTTTCAAATATTACCCTCTTAGCGCTCCGAATGTCCACTTGCATTTTCTACAGAAAGAGTGTTCAGAACTGTGCAATCAAAAGTATGGTTTAACTCTGTTAGCTTAATGAACATATCAGAAATAAGTTTCACACAATGCTTCTGTGTAGTTTTTATTTGAAGATATTATTTTTCCCAATATAGGCCTCTTAGCGCTCAGAATGTCCAATTGCAGATTCTACAGAAAGAGTGTTTCAGAAAGGCTCAATCAAAAGTAAGGTTCAACTCTGTTAGTTGAATGCACAGAACAGAAAGAAGTTTCATACAATGCTTCTGTGTAGTTTATATTTGAACATATTCTTTTTTCCACTATTACCCACTTAGCGCTACGAATGTCCAGTTGCATTTTCTACAGACAGAGTGTTTCAAAACTGCTCAATCAAAAGTATGGTTTAACTCTGTTAGCTGAATGCTCAGATCAGAAAGAAGTTTCACAGAATGCTTCTGTGTAGTTTATATTTGAATATATTCCTTTTTCCACTAATACGCTCTTAGCGCTCCAAATGTCCAGTTGCATTTTCAACAGAAAGAGTGTTCATATCTGCTCAATCAAAAGTACGGTTTAACTCTGTTAGCTGAATGCACAGATCAGAAAGAAGTTTCACCGAATGATTCTGTGTAGTTTATATTTGAAGACATTCCTTTTTCCACTATTATCTTCTTAGCGCTCCGAATCTCCACTTGCATTTTCTACAAAAAGAGTGTTTCCTAACTGCTCAATCAAAAATATGTTTTATCTCTGTTAACTGAATTTACAGATCAGAAATAATTTTCACAGAATGCATCTGTGTAGTTTTTATTTGAAGATATTCTTTTTCCCAATGTAGGCCTCTTAGCGCTTAGGATGTCCAATTGCAGTTTCTACAGAAAGAGTGTTTCAGAACGGCTCAATCAAAAGTAAGGTTCAACTCTGTTAGTTGAATGCACAGAACAGAAAGAATTTTCACAGAAGTCTACTGTGTAGTTTATATTTGAATATATTCCTTTTTCAACTATTACCCTCTTAGCGCTCCGAATGTCCACTTGCATTTTCTACAGAAAGAGTGTTCAGAACTGTGCAATCAAAAGTATGGTTTAACTCTGTTAGCTTAATGAACATATCAGAAATAAGTTTCACACAATGCTTCTGTGTAGTTTTTATTTGAAGATATTTTTTTTCCCAATATAGGCCTCTTAGCGCTCAGAATGTCCAATTGCAGATTCTACAGAAAGAGTGTTTCAGAAAGGCTCAATCAAAAGTAAGGTTCAACTCTGTTAGTTGAATGCACAGAACAGAAAGAAGTTTCATACAATGCTTCTGTGTAGTTTATATTTGAACATATTCTTTTTTCCACTATTACCCACTTAGCGCTACGAATGTCCAGTTGCATTTTCTACAGACAGAGTGTTTCAAAACTGCTCAATCAAAAGTATGGTTTAACTCTGTTAGCTGAATGCTCAGTTCAGAAAGAAGTTTCACAGAATGCTTCTGTGTAGTTTATATTTGAATATATTCCTTTTTCCACTACTACTCTCTTAGCGCTCTAAATGTCCAGTTGCATTTTCTACAGAAAGAGTGTTCAGATCTGCTCAATCAAAAGTATGGTTTAACTCTGTTAGCTGAATGCACAGATCAGAAAGAAGTTTCACAGAATGATTCTGTGTAGTTTATATTTGGAGATATTCCTTTTTCCACTATTACCCTCTTAGCGCTCCGAATCTCCACTTGCATTTTCTACAGAAAGAGTGTTTCAGAACGGCTCAATCAAGACTAAGGTTCAACTCTTTTAGTTGAACAAACAGAACAGAAAGAAGTTTCACACAATTCTTCTGTGTAGTTTTTATTTGTAGACATTCTTTTTCCCAATATAGGCCTCTTAGCGCTCAGAATGTCCAATTGCAGTTTCTACAGAAAGAGTGTTTCAGAACGGCTCAATCAAAAGTAAGGTTCAACTCTGTTAGTTGAATGCACAGAACAGAAAGAAGTTTCATACAATGCTTCTGTGTAGTTTATATTTGAACATATTCTTTTTTCCACTATTACCAACTTAGCGCTACGAATGTCCAGTTGCATTTTCTACAGACAGAGTGTTTCAAAACTGCTCAATCAAAAGTATGGTTTAACTCTGTTAGCTGAATGCTCAGATCAGAAAGAAGTTTCACAGAATGCTTCTGTGTAGTTTATATTTGAATATATTCCTTTTTCCACTAATACGCTCTTAGCGCTCCAAATGTCCAGTTGCATTTTCAACAGAAAGAGTGTTCATATCTGCTCAATCAAAAGTACGGTTTAACTCTGTTAGCTGAATGCACAGATCAGAAAGAAATTTCACCGAATGTTTCTGTGTAGTTTATATTTGAAGACATTCCTTTTTCCACTATTATCCTCTTAGCGCTCCGAATCTCCACTTGCATTTTCTACAAAAAGAGTGTTTCCTAACTGCTCAATCAAAAATATGTTTTATCTCTGTTAACTGAATTTACAGATCAGAAATAATTTTCACAGAATGCATCTGTGTAGTTTTTATTTGAAGATATTCTTTTTCCCAATGTAGGCCTCTTAGCGCTTAGCATGTCCAATTGCAGTTTCTACAGAAAGAGTGTTTCAGAACGGCTCAATCAAAAGTAAGGTTCAACTCTGTTAGTTGAATGCAGAGAACAGAAAGAATTTTCACAGAATGCTACTGTGTAGTTTATATTTGAATATATTCCTTTTTCAAATATTACCCTCTTAGCGCTCCGAATGTCCACTTGCATTTTCTACAGAAAGAGTGTTCAGAACTGTGCAATCAAAAGTATGGTTTAACTCTGTTAGCTTAATGAACATATCAGAAATAAGTTTCACACAATGCTTCTGTGTAGTTTTTATTTGAAGATATTATTTTTCCCAATATAGGCCTCTTAGCGCTCAGAATGTCCAATTGCAGATTCTACAGAAAGAGTGTTTCAGAAAGGCTCAATCAAAAGTAAGGTTCAACTCTGTTAGTTGAATGCACAGAACAGAAAGAAGTTTCATACAATGCTTCTGTGTAGTTTATATTTGAACATATTCTTTTTTCCACTATTACCCACTTAGCGCTACGAATGTCCAGTTGCATTTTCTACAGACAGAGTGTTTCAAAACTGCTCAATCAAAAGTATGGTTTAACTCTGTTAGCTGAATGCTCAGATCAGAAAGAAGTTTCACAGAATGCTTCTGTGTAGTTTATATTTGAATATATTCCTTTTTCCACTACTACTCTCTTAGCGTTCCAAATGTCCAGTTGCATTTTCTACAGAAAGAGTGTTCAGATCTGCTCAATCAAAAGTATGGTTTAACTCTGTTAGCTGAATGCACAGATCAGAAAGAAGTTTCACAGAATGATTCTGTGTAGTTTATATTTGGAGACATTCCTTTTTCCACTATTACCCTCTTAGCGCTCCGAATCTCCACTTGCATTATCTACAGAAAGAGTGTTTCAGAACGGCTCAATCAAGACTAAGGTTCAACTCTTTTAGTTGAACAAACAGAACAGAAAGAAGTTTCACACAATTCTTCTGTGTAGTTTTTATTTGTAGACATTCTTTTTCCCAATATAGGCCTCTTAGCGCTCAGAATGTCCAATTGCAGTTTCTACAGAAAGAGTGTTTCAGAAAGGCTCAATCAAAAGTAAGGTTCAACTCTTTTAGTTGAATGCACAGAACAGAAAGAAGTTTCATACAATGCTTCTGTGTAGTTTATATTTGAACATATTGTTTTTTCCACTATTACCCACTTAGCGCTACGAATGTCAAGTTGCATTTTCTACAGACAGAGTGTTTCAAAACTGCTCAATCAAAAGTATGGTTTAACTCTGTTAGCGGAATGCTCAGATCCGAAAGAAGTTTCACAGAATGCTTCTGTGTAGTTTATATTTGAATATATTCCTTTTTCCACTACTACTCTCTTAGCGCTCCAAATGTCAAGTTGCATTTTCTACAGAAAGAGTGTTCAGATCTGCTCAATCAAAAGTACGGTTTAACACTGTTAGCTGAATGCACAGATCAGAAAGAAGTTTCACAGAATGATTCTGTGTAGTTTATATTTGGAGACATTCCTTTTTCCACTATTACCCTCTTAGCGCTCCGAATCTCCACTTGCATTTTCTACAGAAAGAGTGTTTCAGAACGGCTCAATCAAAACTAAGGTTCAACTCTTTTAGTTGAACAAACAGAACAGAAAGTAGTTTCATACAATTCTTCTGTGTAGTTTTTATTTGTAGACATTCTTTTTCCCAATATAGCCCTCTTAGCGCTCAGAATGTCCAATTGCAGTTTCTACAGAAAGAGTATTTCAGAACGGCTCAATCAAAAGTAAGGTTCAACTCTGTTAGTTGAATGCACAGAACAGAAAGAAGTTTCATACAATGCTTCTGTGTAGTTTATATATGAACATATTCTTTTTTCCACTATTACCCACTTAGCGCTACGAATGTCCAGTTGCATTTTCTACAGACAGAGTGTTTCAAAACTGCTCAATCAAAAGTATGGTTTAACTCTGTTAGCTGAATGCTCAGATCAGAAATAAGTTTCACAGAATGCTTCTGTGTAGTTTATATTTGAATATATTCCTTTTTCCACTAATACGCTCTTAGCGCTCCACATGTCCAGTTGCATTTTCTACAGAAAGAGTGTTCAGATCTGCTCAATCAAAAGTATGATTTAACTCTGTTAGCTGAATGCACAGATCAGAAAGAAGTTTCACCGAATGATTCTGTGTAGTTTATATTTGAAGACATTCCTTTTTCCACTAATATCCTCTTAGCGCTCCGAATCTCCACTTGCATTTTCTACAAAAAGAGTGTTTCATAACTGCTCAATCAAAAATATGTTTTATCTCTGTTAACTGAATTTACAGATCAGAAATAAGTTTCACAGAATGCATCTGTGTAGTTTTTATTTGAAGATATTCTTTTCCCCAATGTAGGCCTCTTAGCGCTTAGCATATCCAATTGCAGTTTCTACAGAAACAGAGTTTCAGAACGGCTCAATCAAAAGTAAGGTTCAACTCTGTTAGTTGAATGCACAGAACAGAAAGAATTTTCACAGAATGCTACTGTGTAGTTTATATTTGAATATATTCCTTTTTCCACTATTACCCTCTTAGCGCTCCGAATGTCCACTTGCATTTTCTACAGAAAGAGTGTTCAGAACTGCGCAATCAAAAGTATGGTTTAACTCTGTTAGCTTAATGAACATATCAGAAATAAGTTTCACACAATGCTTCTGTGTAGTTTTTATTTGTAGACATTCTTTTTCCCAATATAGACCTCTTAGCGCTCAGAATGTCCAATTGCAGTTTCTACAGAAAGAGTGTTTCAGAAAGGCTCAAGAAAATGTAAGGTTCAACTCTTTTAGTTGAATGGACAGAACAGAAAGAAGTTTCATACAATGCTTCTGTGTAGTTTATATTTGAACATATTCTTTTTTCCACTATTACCCACTTAGTTCTGCGAATGTCCAGTTGCATTTTCTACAGACAGAGTGTTTCAAAACTGCTCAATCAAAAGTATGGTTTAACTCTGTTAGCTGAATGCTCAGATCAGAAAGAAGTTTCACAGAATGCTTCTGTGTAGTTTATATTTGAATATATTCCTTTTTCCACTACTACGCTCTTAGCGCTCCAAATGTCCAGTTGCATTTTCTACAGAAAGAGTGTTCAGATCTGCTCAATCAAAAGTATGGTTTAACTCTGTTAGCTGAATGCACAGATCAGAAAGAAGTTTCACCGAATGATTCTGTGTAGTTTATATTTGAAGACATTCCTTTTTCCACTATTACCCTCTTAGCGCTCCGAATCTCCACTTGCATTTTCTACAAAAAGAGTGTTTCATAACTGCTCAATCAAAAATATGTTTTATCTCTGTTAACTGAATTTACAGATCAGAAATAAGTTTCACAGAATGCATCTGTGTAGTATTTATTTGAAGATATTCTTTTTCCCAATGTAGGCCTCTTAGCGCTTAGCATGTCCAATTGCAGTTTCTACAGAAAGAGTGTTTCAGAATGGCTCAATCAAAAGTAAGGTTCAACTCTGTTAGTTGAATGCACAGAACAGAAAGAATTTTCACAGAATGCTACTGTGTTGTTTATATTTGAATATATTCCTTTTTCCACTATTACCCTCTTAGCGCTCCGAATGTTCACTTGCATTTTCTACAGAAAGAGTGTTCAGAACTGCGCAATCCAAAGTATGGTTTAACTCTGTTAGCTTAATGAACATATCAGAAATAAGTTTCACACAATGCTTCTGTGTAGTTTTTATTTGAAGATATTATTTTTCCCAATAGAGGCCTCTTAGCGCTCAGAATGTCCAATTGCAGTTTCTACAGAAAGAGTGTTTCAGAAAGGCTCAATCAAAAGTAAGGTTCAACTCTGTTAGTTGAATGCACAGAACAGAAAGAAGTTTCATACAATGCTTCTGTGTAGTTTATATTTCAACATATTCTTTTTTCCACTATTACCCACTTAGCGCTACGAATGTCCAGTTGCATTTTCTACAGACAGAGTGTTTCAAAACTGCTCAATCAAAAGTATGGTTTAACTCTGTTAGCTGAATGCTCAGATCAGAAAGAAGTTTCACAGAATGCTTCTGTGTAGTTTATATTTGTATATATTCCTTTTTCCACTACTACTCTCTTAGCGCTCCAAATGTCCAGTTGCATTTTCTAAAGAAAGAGTGTTCAGATCTGCTCAATCAAAAGTATGGTTTAACTCTGTTAGCTGAATGCACAGGTCAGAAAGAAGTTTCACAGAATGATTCTGTGTAGTTTATATTTGGAGACATTCCTTTTTCCACTATTACCCTCTTAGCGCTCCGAATCTCCACTTGCATTTTCTACAGAATGAGTGTTTCAGAACGGCTCAATCAAAACTAAGGTTCAACTCTTTTAGTTGAACAAACAGAACAGAAAGAAGTTTCACACAATTCTTCTGTGTAGTTTTTATTTGTAGACATTCTTTTTCCCAATATAGGCCTCTTAGCGCTCAGAATGTCCAATTGCAGTTTCTACACAAAGAGTGTTTCAGAACGGCTCAATCAAAAGTAAGGTTCAACTCTGTTAGTTGAATGCACAGAACAGAAAGAAGTTTCATACAATGCTTCTGTGTAGTTTATATTTGAACATATTCTTTTTTCCACTATTACCCACTTAGCGCTACGAATGTCCAGTTGCATTTTCTACAGACAGAGTGTTTCAAAACTGCTCAATCAAAAGTATGGTTTAACTCTGTTAGCTGAATGCTCAGATCAGAAAGAAGTTTCACAGAATGCTTCTGTGTAGTTTATATTTGAATATATTCTTTTTCCACTACTACGCTCTTAGCGCTCCAAATGTCCAGTTGCATTCTCTACAGAAAGAGTGTTCAGATCTGCTCAATCAAAAGTATGGTTTAACTCTGTTAGCTGAATGCCCAGATCAGAAAGAAGTTTCACCGAATGATTCTGTGTAGTTTATATTTGAAGACATTCCTTTTTCCACTAGTACCCTCTTAGCGCTCCGAATCTCCACTTGCATTTTCTACAAAAAGAGTGTTTCATAACTGCTCAATCAAAAATATGTTTTATCTCTGTTAACTGAATTTACAGATCAGAAATAAGTTTCACAGAATGCATCTGTGTAGTTTTTATTTGAAGATATTCTTTTTCCCAATGTAGGCCTCTTAGCGCTTAGCATGTCCAATTGCAGTTTCTACAGAAAGAGTGTTTCAGAACGGCTCAATCAAAAGTAAGGTTCAACTCTGTTAGTTGAATGCACAGAACAGAAAGAATTTTCACAGAATGCTACTGTGTAGTTTATATTTGAATATATTCCTTTTTCCACTATTACCCTCTTAGCGCTCCGAATGTCCACTTGCATTTTCTACAGAAAGAGTTTTCAGAACTGCGCAATCCAAAGTATGGTATAACTCTGTTAGCTTAATGAACATATCAGAAATAAGTTTCACACAATGCTTCTGTGTAGTTTTTATTTGAAGATATTATTTTTCCCAATAGAGGCCTCTTAGCGCTCAGAATGTCCAATTGCAGTTTCTACAGAAAGAGTGTTTCAGAAAGGCTCAATCAAAAGTAAGGTTCAACTCTGTTAGTTGAATGCACAGAACAGAAAGAAGTTTCATAAAATGCTTCTGTGTAGTTTATATTTGAACATACTCTTTTTTCCACTATTACCCACTTAGCGCTACAAATGTCCAGTTGCATTTTCTACAGACAGAGTGTTTCAAAACTGCTCAATCAAAAGTATGGTTTAACTCTGTTAGCTGAATGCTCAGATCAGAAAGAAGTTTCACAGAATGCTTCTGTGTAGTTTATATTTGAATATATTCCTTTTTCCACTACTACTCTCTTAGCGCTCCAAATGTCCAGTTGCATTTTCTACAGAAAGAGTGTTCAGATCTGCTCAATCAAAAGTATGGTTTAACTCTGTTAGCTGAATGCACAGATCAGAAAGAAGTTTCACAGAATGATTCTGTGTAGTTTATATTTGGAGACATTCCTTTTTCCACTATTACCCTCTTAGCGCTCCGAATCTCCACTTGCATTTTCTACAGAAAGAGTGTTTCAGAACGGCTCAATCAAAACTAAGGTTCAACTCTTTTAGTTGAACAAACAGAACAGAAAGTAGTTTCACACAATTCTTCTGTGTAGTTTTTATTTGTAGACATTCTTTTTCCCAATATAGGCCTCTTAGCGCTCAGAATGTCCAATTGTAGTTTCTACAGAAAGAGTGTTTCAGAACGGCTCAATCAAAAGTAAGGTTCAACTCTGTTAGTTGAATGCACAGAACAGAAAGAAGTTTCATACAATGCTTCTGTGTAGTTTATATTTGAACATATTCTTTTTTCCACTATTACCCACTTAGCGCTACGAATGTCCAGTTGCATTTTCTACAGACAGAGTGTTTCAAAACTGCTCAATCAAAAGTATGGTTTAACTCTGTTAGCTGAATGCTCAGATCAGAAAGAAGTTTCACAGAATGCTTCTGTGTAGTTTATATTTGAATATATTCCTTTTTCCACTACTACGCTCTTAGCGCTCCAAATGTCCAGTTGCATTTTCTACAGAAAGAGTGTTCAGATCTGCTCAATCAAAAGTATGGTTTAACTGTTAGCTGAATGCACAGATCAGAAAGAAGTTTCACCGAATGATTCTGTGTAGTTTATATTTGAAGACATTCCTTTTTCCACTATTACCCTCTTAGCGCTCCGAATCTCCACTTGCATTTTCTACAAAAAGAGTGTTTCATAACTGCTCAATCAAAAATATGTTTTATCTCTGTTAACTGAATTTACAGATCAGAAATAAGTTTCACAGAATGCATCTGTGTAGTTTTTATTTGAAGATATTCTTTTTCCCAATGTAGGCCTCTTAGCGCTTAGCATGTCCAATTGCAGTTTCTACAGAAAGAGTGTTTCAGAACGGCTCAATCAAAAGTAAGGTTCAACTCTGTTAGTTGAATGCACAGAACAGAAAGAATTTTCACAGAATGCTACTGTGTTGTTTATATTTGAATATATTCCTTTTTCCACTATTACCCTCTTAGCGCTCCGAATGTCCACTTGCATTTTCTACAGAAAGAGTTTTCAGAACTGCGCAATCCAAAGTATGGTATAACTCTGTTAGCTTAATGAACATATCAGAAATAAGTTTCACACAATGCTTCTGTGTAGTTTTTATTTGAAGATAGTATTTTTCCCAATAGAGGCCTCTTAGCGCTCAGAATGTCCAATTGCAGTTTCTACAGAAAGAGTGTTTCAGAAAGGCTCAATCAAAAGTAAGGTTCAACTCTGTTAGTTGAATGCACAGAACAGAAAGAAGTTTCATAAAATGCTTCTGTGTAGTTTATATTTGAACATACTCTTTTTTCCACTATTACCCACTTAGCGCTACGAATGTCCAGTTGCATTTTCTACAGACAGAGTGTTTCAAAACTGCTCAATCAAAAGTATGGTTTAACTCTGTTAGCTGAATGCTCAGATCAGAAAGAAGTTTCACAGAATGCTTCTGTGTAGTTTATATTTGAATATATTCCTTTTTCCACTACTACTCTCTTAGCGCTCTAAATGTCCAGTTGCATTTTCTACAGAAAGAGTGTTCAGATCTGCTCAATCAAAAGTATGGTTTAACTCTGTTGGCTGAATGCACAGATCAGAAAGAAGTTTCACCGAATGATTCTGTGTAGTTTATATTTGAAGACATTCCTTTTTCCACTATTACCCTCTTAGCGCTCCGAATCTCCACTTGCATTTTCTACAAAAAGAGTGTTTCATAACTGCTCAATCAAAAATATGTTTTATCTCTGTTAACTGAATTTACAGATCAGAAATAAGTTTCACAGAATGCATCTGTGTAGTTTTTATTTGAAGATATTCTTTTTCCCAATGTAGGCCTCTTAGCGCTTAGCATGTCCAATTGCAGTTTCTACAGAAAGAGTGTTTCAGAATGGCTCAATCAAAAGTAAGGTTCAACTCTGTTAGTTGAATGCACAGAACAGAAAGAATTTTCACAGAATGCTACTGTGTTGTTTATATTTGAATATATTCCTTTTTCCACTATTACCCTCTTAGCGCTCCGAATGTTCACTTGCATTTTCTACAGAAAGAGTGTTCAGAACTGCGCAATCCAAAGTATGGTTTAACTCTGTTAGCTTAATGAACATATCAGAAATAAGTTTCACACAATGCTTCTGTGTAGTTTTTATTTGAAGATATTATTTTTCCCAATAGAGGCCTCTTAGCGCTCAGAATGTCCAATTGCAGTTTCTACAGAAAGAGTGTTTCAAAAAGGCTCAATCAAAAGTAAGGTTCAACTCTGTTAGTTGAATGCACAGAACAGAAAGAAGTTTCATACAATGCTTCTGTGTAGTTTATATTTCAACATATTCTTTTTTCCACTATTACCCACTTAGCGCTACGAATGTCCAGTTGCATTTTCTACAGACAGAGTGTTTCAAAACTGCTCAATCAAAAGTATGGTTTAACTCTGTTAGCTGAATGCTCAGATCAGAAAGAAGTTTCACAGAATGCTTCTGTGTAGTTTATATTTGAATATATTCCTTTTTCCACTACTACTCTCTTAGCGCTCCAAATGTCCAGTTGCATTTTCTAAAGAAAGAGTGTTCAGATCTGCTCAATCAAAAGTATGGTTTAACTCTGTTAGCTGAATGCACAGGTCAGAAAGAAGTTTCACAGAATGATTCTGTGTAGTTTATATTTGGAGACATTCCTTTTTCCACTATTACCCTCTTAGCGCTCCGAATCTCCACTTGCATTTTCTACAGAATGAGTGTTTCAGAACGGCTCAATCAAAACTAAGGTTCAACTCTTTTAGTTGAACAAACAGAACAGAAAGAAGTTTCACACAATTCTTCTGTGTAGTTTTTATTTGTAGACATTCTTTTTCCCAATATAGGCCTCTTAGCGCTCAGAATGTCCAATTGCAGTTTCTACACAAAGAGTGTTTCAGAACGGCTCAATCAAAAGTAAGGTTCAACTCTGTTAGTTGAATGCACAGAACAGAAAGAAGTTTCATACAATGCTTCTGTGTAGTTTATATTTGAATATATTCTTTTTTCCACTATTACCCACTTAGCGCTACGAATGTCCAGTTGCATTTTCTACAGACAGAGTGTTTCAAAACTGCTCAATCAAAAGTATGGTTTAACTCTGTTAGCTGAATGCTCAGATCAGAAAGAAGTTTCACAGAATGCTTCTGTGTAGTTTATATTTGAATATATTCCTTTTTCCACTACTACTCTCTTAGCGCTCCAAATGTCCAGTTGCATTTTCTACAGAAAGAGTGTTCAGATCTGCTCAATCAAAAGTATGGTTTAACTCTGTTAGCTGAATGCACAGATCAGAAAGAAGTTTCACAGAATGATTCTGTGTAGTTTATATTTGGAGACATTCCTTTTTCCACTATTACCCTCTTAGCGCTCCGAATCTCCACTTGCATTTTCTACAGAAAGAGTGTTTCAGAACGGCTCAATCAAAACTAAGGTTCAACTCTTTTAGTTGAACAAACAGAACAGAAAGAAGTTTCACACAATTCTTCTGTGTAGTTTTTATTTGTAGACATTCTTTTTCACAATATAGGCCTCTTAGCGCTCAGAATGTCCAATTGCAGTTTCTACAGAAAGAGTGTTTCAGAACGGCTCAATCAAAAGTAAGGTTCAACTCTGTTAGTTGAATGCACAGAATAGAAAGTATTTTCAGAGAATGCTACTGTGTAGTTTATATTTGAATATATTCCTTTTTCCACTATTACCCTCTTAGCGCTCCGAATGTCCACTTGCATTTTCTACAGAAAGAGTGTTCAGAACTGCGCAATCAAAAGTATGGTTTAACTCTGTTAACTTAATGAACATATCAGAAATAAGTTTCACACAATGCTTCTGTGTAGTTTTTATCTGAAGATATTATTTTTCCCAATAGAGGCCTCTTAGCGCTCAGAATGTCCAATTGCCGTTTCTACAGAAAGAGTGTTTCAGAAAGGCTCAATCAAAAGTAAGGTTCAACTCTGTTAGTTGAATGCACAGAACAGAAAGAAGTTTCATACAATGCTTCTGTGTAGTTTATATTTGAACATATTCTTTTTTCCACTATTACCCACTTAGCGCTACGAATGTCCAGTTGCATTTTCTACAGACAGAGTGTTTCAAAACTGCTCAATCAAAAGTATGGTTTAACACTGTTAGCTGAATGCTCAGATCAGAAAGAAGTTTCACAGAATGCTTCTGTGTAGTTTATATTTGAATATATTCCTTTTTCCACTACTACTCTCTTAGCGCTCCAAATGTCCCGTTGCATTTTCTACAGAACGAGTGTTCAGATCTGCTCAATCAAAAGTATGGTTTAACTCTGTTAGCTGAATGCACAGATCAGAAAGAAGTTTCACAGAATGATTCTGTGTAGTTTATATTTGGAGACATTCCTTTTTCCACTATTACCCTCTTAGCGCTCCGAATCTCCACTTGCATTTTCTACAGAAAGAGTGTTTCAGAACGGCTCAATCAAAACTAAGGTTCAACTCTTTTAGTTGAACAAACAGAACAGAAAGAAGTTTCACACAATTCTTCTGTGTAGTTTTTATTTGTAGACATTCTTTTTCCCAATATAGGCCTCTTAGCGCTCAGAATGTCCAATTGCAGTTTCTACAGAAAGAGTGTTTCAGAACGGCTCAATCAAAAGTAAGGTTCAACTCTGTTAGTTGAATGCACAGAACAGAAAGAAGTTTCATACAATGCTTCTGTGTAGTTTATATTTGAACATATTCTTTTTTCCACTATTACTCACTTAGCGCTACGAATGTCCAGTTGCATTTTCTACAGACAGAGTGTTTCAAAACTGCTCAATCAAAAGTATGGTTTAACTCTGTTAGCTGAATGCTCAGATCAGAAAGAAGTTTCACAGAATGCTTCTGTGTAGTTTATATTTGAATATATTCCTTTTTCCACTACTACGCTCTTAGCGCTCCAAATGTCCAGTTGCATTTTCTACAGAAAGAGTGTTCAGATCTGCTCAATCAAAAGTATGGTTTAACTCGGTTAGCTGAATGCACAGATCAGAAAGAAGTTTCACCGAATGATTCTGTGTAGTTTATATTTGAAGACATTCCTTTTTCCACTATTACCCTCTTAGCGCTCCGAATCTCCACTTGCATTTTCTACAAAAAGAGTGTTTCATAACTGCTCAATCAAAAATATGTTTTATCTCTGTTAACTGAATTTACAGATCAGAAATAAGTTTCACAGAATGCATCTGTGTAGTTTTTATTTGAAGATATTCTTTTTCCCAATGTAGGCCTCTTAGCGCTTAGCATGTCCAATTGCAGTTTCTACAGAAAGAGTGTTTCAGAACGGCTCAATCAAAAGTAAGGTTCAACTCTGTTAGTTGAATGCACAGAACAGAAAGTATTTTCACAGAATGCTACTGTGTAGTTTATATTTGAATATATTCCTTTTTCCACTATTACCCTCTTAGCGCTCCGAATGTCCACTTGCATTTTCTACAGAAAGAGTGTTCAGAACTGCGCAATCAAAAGTATGGTTTAACACTGTTAGCTTAATGAACATATCAGAAATAAGTTTCACACAATGCTTCTGTGTTGTTTTTATCTGAAGATATTATTTTTCCCAATAGAGGCCTCTTAGCGCTCAGAATGTCCAATTGCAGTTTCTACAGAAAGAGTGTTTCTGAACGGCTCAATCAAAAGTAAGGTTCAACTCTGTTAGTTGAATGCACAGAACAGAAAGAAGTTTCATACAATGCTTCTGTGTAGTTTATATTTGAACATATTCTTTTTTCCACTATTACCCACTTAGCGCTACGAATGTCCAGTTGCATTTTCTACAGACAGAGAGTTTCAAAACTGCTCAATCAAAAGTATGGTTTAACTCTGTTAGCTGAATGCTCAGATCAGAAAGAAGTTTCACAGAATGCTTCTGTGTAGTTTATATTTGAATATATTCCTTTTTCCACTAATACTCTCTTAGCGCTCCAAATGTCCAGTTGCATTTTCTACAGAAAGAGTGTTCAGATCTGCTCAATCAAAAGTATGGTTTAACTCTGTTAGCTGAATGCACAGATCAGAAAGAAGTTTCACAGAATGATTCTGTGTAGTTTATATTTGGAGACATTCCTTTTTCCACTATTACCCTCTTAGCGCTCCGAATCTCCACTTGCATTTTCTACAGAAAGAGTGTTTCAGAACGGCTCAATCAAAACTAAGGTTCAACTCTTTTAGTTGAACAAACAGAACAGAAAGAAGTTTCACACAATTCTTCTGGTAGTTTTTATTTGTAGACATTCTTTTTCCCAATATAGGCCTCTTAGCGCTCAGAATGTCCAATTGCAGTTTCTACAGAAAGAGAGTTTCAGAACGGCTCAATCAAAAGTAAGGTTCAACTCTGTTAGTTGAACGCACAGAACAGAAAGAAGTTTCATACAATGCTTCTGTGTAGTTTATATTTGAACATATTCTTTTTCCACTATTACCCACTTAGCGCTACGAATGTCCAGTTGCATTTTCTACAGACAGAGTGTTTCAAAACTGCTCAGTGAAAAGTATGGTTTAACTCTGTTAGCTGAATGCTCAGATCAGAAAGAAGTTTCACAGAATGCTTCTGTGTAGTTTATATTTGAATATATTCCTTTTTCCACTACTACGCTATTAGCGCTCCAAATGTACAGTTGCATTTTCTACAGAAAGAGTGTTCACATCTGCTCAATCAAAAGTATGTTTTAACTCTGTTAGCTGAATGCACAGATCAGAAAGAAGTTTCACCGAATGATTCTGTGTAGTTTATATTTGAAGACATTCCTTTTTCCACTATTACCCTCTTAGCGCTCCGAATCGCCACTTGCATTTTCTACAAAAAGAGTGTTTCATAACTGCTCAATCAAAAATATGTTTTACCTCTGTTAACTGAATTTACAGATCAGAAATAAGTTTCACAGAATGCATCTGTGTAGTTTTTATTTGAAGATATTCTTTTCCCAATGTAGGCCTCTTAGCGCTTAGCATGTCCAATTGCAGTTTCTACAGAAAGAGTGTTTCAGAACGGCTCAATCAAAAGTAAGGTTCAACTCTGTTAGTTGAATGCACAGAATAGAAAGTATTTTCAGAGAATGCTACTGTGTAGTTTATATTTGAATATATTCCTTTTTCCACTATTACCCTCTTAGCGCTCCGAATGTCCACTTGCATTTTCTACAGAAAGAGTGTTCAGAACTGCGCAATCAAAAGTATGGTTTAACTCTGTTAACTTAATGAACATATCAGAAATAAGTTTCACACAATGCTTCTGTGTAGTTTTTATCTGAAGATATTATTTTTCCCAATAGAGGCCTCTTAGCGCTCAGAATGTCCAATTGCCGTTTCTACAGAAAGAGTGTTTCAGAAAGGCTCAATCAAAAGTAAGGTTCAACTCTGTTAGTTGAATGCACAGAACAGAAAGAAGTTTCATACAATGCTTCTGTGTAGTTTATATTTGAACATATTCTTTTTTCCACTATTACCCACTTAGCGCTACGAATGTCCAGTTGCATTTTCTACAGACAGAGTGTTTCAAAACTGCTCAATCAAAAGTATGGTTTAACTCTGTTAGCTGAATGCTCAGATCAGAAAGAAGTTTCACAGAATGCTTCTGTGTAGTTTATATTTGAATATATTCCTTTTTCCACTACTACTCTCTTAGCGCTCCAAATGTCCAGTTGCATTTTCTACAGAACGAGTGTTCAGATCTGCTCAATCAAAAGTATGGTTTAACTCTGTTAGCTGAATGCACAGATCAGAAAGATGTTTCACAGAATGATTCTGTGTAGTTTATATTTGGAGACATTCCTTTTTCCACTATTACCCTCTTAGCGCTCCGAATCTCCACTTGCATTTTCTACAGAAAGAGTGTTTCAGAACGGCTCAATCAAAACTAAGGTTCAACTCTTTTAGTTGAACAAACAGAACAGAAGGAAGTTTCACACAATTCTTCTGTGTAGTTTTTATTTGTAGACATTCTTTTTCCCAATATAGGCCTCTTAGCGCTCAGAATGTCCAATTGTACTTTCTACAGAAAGAGTGTTTCAGAACGGCTCAATCAAAAGTAAGGTTCAACTCTGTTAGTTGAATGCACAGAACAGAAAGAAGTTTCATACAATGCTTCTGTGTAGTTTATATTTGAACATATTCGTTTTTCCACTATTACCCACTTAGCGCTACGAATGTCCAGTTGCATTTTCTACAGACAGAGTGTTTCAAAACTGCTCAATCAAATGTATGGTTTAACTCTGTTAGCTGAATGCTCAGATCAGAAAGAAGTTTCACAGAATGATTCTGTGTAGTTTATATTTGAATATATTCCTTTTTCCAGTACTACGCTCTTAGCGCTCCAAATGTCCAGTTGCATTTTCTACAGAAAGAGTGTTCAGATCTGCTGAATCAAAAGTATGGTTTAACTCTGTTAGCTGAATGCACAGATCAGAAAGAAGTTTCACAGAATGATTCTGTGTAGTTTATATTTGGAGACATTCCTTTTTCCACTATTACCCTCTTAGCGCTCCGAATCTCCACTTGCATTTTCTACAGAAAGAGTGTTTCAGAACGGCTCAATCAAATCTAAGGTTCAACTCTTTTAGTTGAACAAACAGAACAGAAAGAAGTTTCACACAATTCTTCTGTGTAGTTTTTATTTGTAGACATTCTTTTTCCCAATATAGGCCTCTTAGCGCTCAGAATGTCCAATTGCAGTTTCTACAGAAAGAGTGTTTCAGAACGGCTCAATCAAAAGTAAGGTTCAACTCTGTTAGTTGAATGCACAGAACAGAAAGAAGTTTCATACAATGCTTCTGTGTAGTTTATATTTGAACATATTCTTTTTTCCACTATTACCCACTTAGCGCTACGAATGTCCAGTTGCATTTTCTACAGACAGAGTGTTTCAAAACTGCTCAATCAAATGTATGGTTTAACTCTGTTAGCTGAATGCTCAGATCAGAAAGAAGTTTCACAGAATGCTTCTGTGTAGTTTATATTTGAATATATTCCTTTTTCCACTACTACGCTCTTAGCGCTCCAAATGTCCAGTTGCATTTTCTACAGAAAGAGTGTTCAGATCTGCTCAATCAAAAGTATGTTTTAACTCGGTTAGCTGAATGCACAGACCAGAAAGAAGTTTCACCGAATGATTCTGTGTAGTTTATATTTGAAGACATTCCTTTTTCCACTATTACCCTCTTAGCGCTCCGAATCTCCACTTGCATTTTCTACAAAAAGAGTGTTTCATAACTGCTCAATCAAAAATATGTTTTATCTCTGTTAACTGAATTTACAGATCAGAAATAAGTTTCACAGAATGCATCTGTGTAGTTTTTATTTGAAGATATTCTTTTTCCCAATATAGGCCTCTTAGCGCTTAGCATGTCCAATTGCAGTTTCTACAGAAAGAGTGTTTCAGAACGGCTCAATCAAAAGTAAGGTTCAACTCTGTTAGTTGAATGCACACAACAGAAAGAATTTTCACAGAATGCTATTGTGTAGTTTATATTTGAATATATTCCTTTTTCCACTATTACCCTCTTAGCGCTCCGAATGTCCACTTGCATTTTCTACAGAAAGAGTTTTCAGAACTGCGCAATCCAAAGTATGGTATAACTCTGTTAGCTTAATGAACATATCAGAAATAAGTTTCACACAATGCTTCTGTGTAGTTTTTATTTGAAGATATTATTTTTCCCAATAGAGGCCTCTTAGCGCTCAGAATGTCCAATTGCAGTTTCTACAGAAAGAGTGCTTCAGAAAGGCTCAATCAAAAGTAAGGTTCAACTCTGTTACTTGAATGCACAGAACAGAAAGAAGTTTCATACAATGCTTCTGTGTAGTTTATATTTGAACATACTCTTTTTTCCACTATTACCCACTTAGCGCTACGAATGTCCAGTTGCATTTTCTACAGACAGAGTGTTTCAAAACTGCTCAATCAAAAGTATGGTTAACTCTGTTAGCTGAATGCTCAGATCAGAAAGAACTTTCACAGAATGCTTCTGTGTAGTTTATATTTGAATATATTCCTTTTTCCACTACTACGCTCTTAGCACTCCAAATGTCCAGATGCATTTTCTACAGAAAGAGTGCTCAGATCTGCTCAATCAAAAGTATGGTTTAACTCTGTTAGCTGAATGCACAGATCAGAAAGAAGTTTCACCGAATGATTCTGTGTATTTTATATTTGAAGACATTCCTTTTTCCACTATTACCCTCTTAGCGCTCCGAATCTCCACTCGCATTTTCTACAAAAAGTGTGTTTCATAACTGCTCAATCAAAAATAGGTTTTATCTCTGTTAACTGAATTTACAGATCAGAAATAAGTTTCACAGAATGCATCTGTGTAGTTTTTATTTGAAGATATTCTTTTTCCCAATGTAGGCCTCTTAGCGCTTAGCATGTCCAATTGCAGTTTCTACAGAAAGAGTGTTTCAGAACGGCTCAATCAAAAGTAAGGTTCAACTCTGTTAGTTGAATGCACAGAACAGAAAGAATTTTCACAGAATGCTACTGTGTAGTTTATAATTGAATATATTCCTTTTTCCACTATTACCCTCTTAGCGCTCCGAATGTCCACTTGCATTTTCTACATAAAGAGTGTTCAGAACTGCGCAATCAAAAGTATGGTTTAACTCTGTTAGCTTAATGAACATATCAGAAATAAGTTTCACACAATGCTTCTGTGTAGTTTTTATTTGAAGTTATTATTTTTCCCAATAGAGGCCTGTTAGCGCTCAGAATGTCCAATTGCAGTTTCTACAGAAAGAGTGTTTCAGAAAGGCTCAATCAAAACTAAGGTTCAACTCTGTTAGTTGAATGCACAGAACAGAAAGAAGTTTCATACAATGCTCCTGTGTAGTTTATATTTGAACATACTCTTTTTTCCACTATTACCCACTTAGCGCTACGAATGTCCAGTTGCATTTTCTACAGACAGAGTGTTTCAAAACTGCTCAATCAAAAGTATGGTTTAACTCTGTTAGCTGAATGCTCAGATCAGAAAGAAGTTTCACAGAATGCTTCTGTGTAGTTTATATTTGAATATATTCCTTTTTCCACTACTACTCTCTTAGCGCTCCAAATGTCCAGTTGCATTTTCTACAGAAAGAGTGTTCAGATCTGCTCAATCAAAAGTATGGTTTAACTCTGTTAGCTGAATGCACAGATCAGAAAGAAGTTTCACAGAATGATTCTGTGTAGTTTATATTTGGAGACATTCGTTTTTCCACTATTACCCCCTTAGCGTTCCGAATCTCCACTTGCATTTTCTACAGAAAGAGTGTTTCAGAACGGCTCAATCAAAACAAAGGTTCAACTCTTTTAGTTGAACAAACAGAACAGAAAGAAGTTTCACACAATTCTTCTGTGTAGTTTTTATTTGTAGACATTCTTTTTCCCAATATAGGCCTCTTAGCGCTCAGAATGTCCAATTGCAGTTTCTACAGAAAGAGTGTTTCAGAACGGCTCAATCAAAAGTAAGGTTCAACTCTGTTAGTTGAATGCACAGAACAGAAAGAAGTTTCATACAATGCTTCTGTGTAGTTTATATTTGAACATATTCTTTTTTCCACTATTACCCACTTAGCGCTACGAATGTCCAGTTGCATTTTCTACAGACAGAGTGTTTCAAAACTGCTCAGTGAAAAGTATGGTTTAACTCTGTTAGCTGAATGCTCAGATCAGAAAGAAGTTTCACAGAATGCTTCTGTGTAGTTTATATTTGAATATATTCCTTTTTCCACTTCTACGCTCTTAGCGCTCCAAATGTCCAGTTGCATTTTCTACAGAAAGAGTGTTCAGATCCGCTCAATCAAAAGTATGGTTTAACTCTGTTAGCTGAATGCACAGATCAGAAAGAAGTTTCACCAAATGATTCTGTGTAGTTTATATTTGAAGACATTCCTTTTTCCACTATTAACCTCTTAGCGCTCCGTATCTCCACTTGCATTTTCTACAAAAAGAGTGTTTCATAACTGCTCAATCAAAAATTTGTATTATCTCTGTTAACTGAATTTACAGATCAGAAATAAGTTTCACAGAATGCATCTGTGTAGTTTTTATTTGAAGATATTCTTTTTCCCAATGTAGGCCTCTTAGCGCTTAGCATGTCCAATTGCAGTTCCTACAGAAAGAGTGTTTCAAAACGGCTCAATCAAAAGTAAGGTTCAACTCTGTTAGTTGAATGCACAGAACAGAAAGAATTTTCACAGAATGCTACTGTGTAGTTTATATTTGAATATATTCCTTTTTCCACTATTACCCTCTTAGCGCTCCGAATGTCCACTTGCATTTTCTACAGAAAGAGTTTTCAGAACTGCGCAATCCAAAGTATGCTATAACTCTGTTAGCTTAATGAACATATCAGAAATAAGTTTCACACAATGCTTCTGTGTAGTTTTTATTTGAAGTTATTATTTTTCCCAATAGAGCCCTCTTAGCGCTCAGAATGTCCAATTGCAGTTTCTACAGAAAGAGTGTTTCAGAAAGGCTCAATCAAAAGTAAGGTTCAACTCTGTTAGTTGAATGCACAGAACAGAAAGAAGTTTCATACAATGCTTCTGTGTAGTTTATATTTGAACATACTCTTTTTTCCACTATTACCCACTTAGCGCTACCAATGTCCAGTTGCATTTTCTACAGACAGAGTGTTTCAAAACTGCTCAATCAAAAGTATGGTTTAACTCTGTTAGCTGAATGCTCAGATCAGAAAGAAGTTTCACAGAATGCTTCTGTGTAGTTTATATTTGAATATATTCCTTTTTCCACTACTACTCTCTTAGCGCTCCAAATGTCCAGTTGCATTTTCTACAGAAAGAGTGTTCAGATCTGCTCAATCAAAAGTATGGTTTAACTCTGTTAGCTGAATGCACAGATCAGAAAGAAGTTTCACAGAATGATTCTGTGTAGTTTATATTTGGAGACATTCCTTTTTCCACTATTACCCTCTTAGCGCTCCGAATCTCCACTTGCATTTTCTACAGAAAGAGTGTTTCAGAATGGCTCAATCAAAACAAAGGTTCAACTCTTTTAGTTGAACAAACAGAACAGAAAGAAGTTTCACACAATTCTTCTGTGTAGTTTTTATTTGTAGACATTCTTTTTCCCAATATAGGCCTCTTAGCGCTCAGAATGTCCAATTGCAGTTTCTACAGAAAGAGTGTTTCAGAACGGCTCAATCAAAAGTAAGGTTCAACTCTGTTAGTTGAATGCACAGAACAGAAAGAAGTTTCATACAATGCTTCTGTGTAGTTTATATTTGAACATATTCTTTTTTCCACTATTAACCACTTAGCGCTACGAATGTCCAGTTTCATTTTCTACAGACAGAGTGTTTCAAAACTGCTCAGTGAAAAGTATGGTTTAACTCTGTTAGCTGAATGCTCAGATCAGAAAGAAGTTTCACAGAATGCTTCTGTTTGGTTTATATTTGAATATATTCCTTTTTCCACTACTACGCTCTTAGCGCTCCAAATGTCCAGTTGCATTTTCTACAGAAAGAGTGTTCAGATCTGCTCAATCAAAAGTATGGTTTAACACTGTTAGCTGAATGCACAGATCAGAAAGAAGTTTCACCGAATGATTCTGGGTAGTTTATATTTGAAGACATTCCTTTTTCCACTATTACCCTCTTAGCGCTCCGTATCTCCACTTGCATTTTCTACAAAAAGAGTGTTTCATAACTGCTCAATCAAAAATATGTTTTATCTCTGTTAACTGAATTTACAGATCAGAAATAAGTTTCACAGAATGCATCTGTGTAGTTTTTATTTGAAGATATTCTTTTTCCCAATGTATGCCTCTTAGCGCTTAGCATGTCCAATTGCAGTTTCTACAGAAAGAGTGTTTCAGAACGGCTCAATCAAAAGTAAGGTTCAACTCTGTTAGTTGAATGCACAGAACAGAAAGAATTTTCACAGAATGCTACTGTGTAGTTTATATTTGAATATATTCCTTTTTCCACTATTACCCTCTTAGCGCTCCGAATGTCCACTTGCATTTTCTACAGAAAGAGTGTTCAGAACTGCGCAATCAAAAGTATGGTTTAACTCTGTTAGCTTAATGAACATATCAGAAATAAGTTTCACAAAATGCTTCTGTGTAGTTTTTATTTGAAGATATTATTTTTCCCAATAGAGACCTCTTAGCGCTCAGAATGTCCAATTGCAGTTTCTACAGAAAGAGTGTTTCAGAAAGGCTCAATCAAAACTAAGGTTCAACTCTGTTAGTTGAATGCACAGAACAGAAAGATGTTTCATACAATGCTTCTGTGTAGTTTATATTTGAACATACTCTTTTTTCCACTATTACCCACTTAGCGCTACGAATGTCCAGTTGCATTTTCTACAGACAGAGTGTTTCAAAACTGCTCAATCAAAAGTATGGTTTAAATCTGTTAGCTGAATGCTCAGATCAGAAAGAAGTTTCACAGAATGCTTCTGTGCAGTTTATATTTGAATATATTCCTTTTTCCACTACTACTCTCTTAGCGCTCCAAATGTACAGTTGCATTTTCTATAGAAAGAGTGTTCAGATCTGATCAATCCAAAGTATGGTTTAACTCTGTTAGCTGAATGCACAGTTCAGAAAGAAGTTTCACAGAATGATTCTGTGTAGTTTATATTTGGAGACATTCCTTTTTCCACTATTACCCTCTTAGCGCTCCGAATCTCCACTTGCATTTTCTACAGAAAGAGTGTTTCAGAACGGCTCAATCAAAACTAAGGTTCAACTCTTTTAGTTGAACAAACAGAACAGAAAGAAGTTTCACACAATTCTTCTGTGTAGTTTTTATTTGTAGACATTCTTTTTCCCAATATAGGCCTCTTAGCGCTCAGAATGTCCAATTGCAGTTTCTACAGAAAGAGTGTTTCAGAACGGCTCAATCAAAAGTAAGGTTCAACTCTGTTAGTTGAATGCACAGAACAGAAAGAAGTTTCATACAATGCTTCTGTGTAGTTTATATTTGAACTTATTCTTTTTCCACTATTACCCACTTAGCGCTACGAATGTCCAGTTGCATTTTCTACAGACAGAGTGTTTCAAAACTGCTCAGTGAAAAGTATGGTTTAACTCTGTTAGCTGAATGCTCAGATCAGAAAGAAGTTTCACAGAATGCTTCTGTGTAGTTTATATTTGAATATATTCCTTTTTCCACTACTACGCTCTTAGCGCTCCAAATGTCCAGTTGCATTTTCTACAGAAAGAGTGTTCAGATCTGCTCAATCAAAAGTATGGTTTAACTCTGTTAGCTGAATGCACAGATCAGAAAGAAGTTTCACCGAATGATTCTGTGTAGTTTATATTTGAAGACATTCCTTTCTCCACTATTACCCTCTTAGCACTCCGAATCTCCACTTGCATTTTCTACAAAAAGAGTGTTTCATAACTGCTCAATCAAAAATATGTTTTATCTCTGTTAACTGAATTTACAGATCAGAAATACGTTTCACAGAATGCATCTGTGTAGTTTTTATTTGAAGATATTCTTTTTCCCAATGTAGGCCTCTTAGCGCTTAGCATGTCCAATTGCAGTTTCTACAGAAAGAGTGTTTCAGAACGGCTCAATCAAACGTAAGGTTCAACTCCGTTATCTGAATGCACAGAACAGTAAGAGTTTTCACAGAATGCTACTGTGTAGTTTATATTTGAATATATTCCTTTTTCCACTATTACCCTCTTAGCGCCCCGAATGTCCACTTGCATTTTCTACAGAAAGAGTGTTCAGAACTGCGCAATCAAAAGTATGGTTTAACTCTGTTAGCTTAATGAACATATCAGAAATAAGTTTCACACAATGCTTCTGTGTAGTTTTTATTTGAAGATATTATTTTTCCCAATAGAGGACTCTTAGCGCACAGAATGTCCAATTGCAGTTTCTACAGAAAGAGTGTTTCAGAACGGCTCAATCAAATGTAAGGTTCAACTCTGTTAGTTGAATGCACAGAACAGAAAGAAGTTTCATACAATGCTTCTGTGTAGTTTATATTTGAACATATTCTTTTCTCCACTATTACCCACTTAGCGCTACGAATGTCCAGTTGCATTTTCTGCAGACAGAGTGTTTCAAAACTGCTCAATCAAAACTATGGTTTAACTCTGTTAGCTGAATGCTCAGATCAGAAAGAAGTTTCACAGAATGCTTCTGTGTAGTTTATATTTGAATATATTCCTTTTTCCACTACTACTCTCTTAGCGCTCCAAATGTCCAGTTGCATTTTCTACAGAAAGAGTGTTCAGATCTGCTCAATCAAAAGTATGGTTTAACTCTGTTAGCTGAATGCACAGATCAGAAAGAAGTTTCACAGAATGATTCTGTGTAGTTTATATTTGGAGACATTCCTTTTTCCACTATTACCCTCTTAGCGCTCCGAATCTCCACTTGCATTTTCTACAGAAAGAGTGTTTCAGAACGGCTCAATCAAAACTAAGTTTCAACTCTTTTAGTTGCACAAACAGAACAGAAAGAAGTTTCACACAATTCTTCTGTGTAGTTTTTATTTGTAGACATTCTTTTTCCCAATATAGGCCTCTTAGCGCTCAGAATGTCCAATTGCAGTTTCTACAGAAAGAGTGTTTCAGAACGGCTCAATCAAAAGTAAGGTTCAACTCTGTTAGTTGAATGCACAGAACAGAAAGAAGTTTCATACAATGCTTCTGTGTAGTTTATATTTGAACATATTCTTTTTCCACTATTACCCACTTAGCGCTACGAATGTCCAGTTGCATTTTCTACAGACAGAGTGTTTCAAAACTGCTCAGTGAAAAGTATGGTTTAACTCTGTTAGCTGAATGCTCAGATCAGAAAGAAGTTTCACAGAATGCTTCTGTGTAGTTTATATTTGAATATATTCCTTTTTCCACTACTACGCTCTTAGCGCTCCAAATGTCCAGTTGCATTTTCTACAGAAAGAGTGTTCAGATCTGCTCAATCAAAAGTATGGTTTAACACTGTTAGCTGAATGCACAGATCAGAAAGAAGTTTCACCGAATGATTCTGGGTAGTTTATATTTGAAGACATTCCTTTTTCCACTATTACCCTCTTAGCGCTCCGTATCTCCACTTGCATTTTCTACAAAAAGAGTGTTTCATAACTGCTCAATCAAAAATATGTTTTATCTCTGTTAACTGAATTTACAGATCAGAAATAAGTTTCACAGAATGCATCTGTGTAGTTTTTATTTGAAGATATTCTTTTTCCCAATGTAGGCCTCTTAGCGCTTAGCATGTCCAATTGCAGTTTCTACAGAAAGAGTGTTTCAGAACGGCTCAATCAAAAGTAAGGTTCAACTCTGTTAGTTGAATGCACAGAACAGAAAGAATTTTCACAGAATGCTACTGTGTAGTTTATATTTGAATATATTCCTTTTTCCACTATTACACTCTTAGTGCTCCGAATGTCCACTTGCATTTTCTACAGAAAGAGTGTTCAGAACTGCGCAATCAAAAGTATGGTTTAACTCTGTTAGCTTAATGAACATATCAGAAATAAGTTTCACACAATGCTTCTGTGTACTTTTTATTTGAAGATATTATTTTTCCCAATAGAGACCTCTTAGCGCTCAGAATGTCCAATTGCAGTTTCTACAGAAAGAGTGTTTCAGAAAGGCTCAATCAAAACTAAGGTTCAACTCTGTTAGTTGAATGCACAGAACAGAAAGATGTTTCATACAATGCTTCTGTGTAGTTTATATTTGAACATACTCTTTTTTCCACTATTACCCACTTAGCGCTACGAATGTCCAGTTGCATTTTCTACAGACAGAGTGTTTCAAAACTGCTCAATCAAAAGTATGGTTTAAATCTGTTAGCTGAATGCTCAGATCAGAAAGAAGTTTCACAGAATGCTTCTGTGCAGTTTATATTTGAATATATTCCTTTTTCCACTACTACTCTCTTAGCGCTCCAAATGTACAGTTGCATTTTCTATAGAAAGAGTGTTCAGATCTGATCAATCAAAAGTATGGTTTAACTCTGTTAGCTGAATGCACAGTTCAGAAAGAAGTTTCACAGAATGATTCTGTGTAGTTTATATTTGGAGACATTCCTTTTTCCACTTTACCCTCTTAGCGCTCCGAATCTCCACTTGCATTTTCTACAGAAAGAGTGTTTCAGAACGGCTCAATCAAAACTAAGGTTCAACTCTTTTAGTTGAACAAACAGAACAGAAAGAAGTTTCACACAATTCTTCTGTGTAGTTTTTATTTGTAGACATTCTTTTTCCCAATATAGGCCTCTTAGCGCTCAGAATGTCCAATTGCAGTTTCTACAGAAAGAGTGTTTCAGAACGGCTCAATCAAAAGTAAGGTTCAACTCTGTTAGTTGAATGCACAGAACAGAAAGAAGTTTCATACAATGCTTCTGTGTAGTTTATATTTGAACTTATTCTTTTTCCACTATTACCCACTTAGCGCTACGAATGTCCAGTTGCATTTTCTACAGACAGAGTGTTTCAAAACTGCTCAGTGAAAAGTATGGTTTAACTCCGTTAGCTGAATGCTCAGATCAGAAAGAAGTTTCACAGAATGCTTCTGTGTAGTTTATATTTGAATATATTCCTTTTTCCACTACTACGCTCTTAGCGCTCCAAATGTCCAGTTGCATTTTCTACAGAAAGAGTGTTCAGATCTGCTCAATCAAAAGTATGGTTTAACTCTGTTAGCTGAATGCACAGATCAGAAAGAAGTTTCACCGAATGATTCTGTGTAGTTTATATTTGAAGACATTCCTTTCTCCACTATTACCCTCTTAGCACTCCGAATCTCCACTTGCATTTTCTACAAAAAGAGTGTTTCATAACTGCTCAATCAAAAATATGTTTTATCTCTGTGAACTGAATTTACAGATCAGAAATACGTTTCACAGAATGCATCTGTGTAGTTTTTATTTGAAGATATTCTTTTTCCCAATGTAGGCCTCTTAGCGCTTAGCATGTCCAATTGCAGTTTCTACAGAAAGAGTGTTTCAGAACGGCTCAATCAAAAGTAAGGTTCAACTCCGTTATCTGAATGCACAGAACAGTAAGAGTTTTCACAGAATGCTACTGTGTAGTTTATATTTGAATATATTCCTTTTTCCACTATTACCCTCTTAGCGCCCCGAATGTCCACTTGCATTTTCTACAGAAAGAGTGTTCAGAACTGCGCAATCAAAAGTATGGTTTTACTCTGTTAGCTTAATGAACATATCAGAAATAAGTTTCACACAATGCTTCTGTGTAGTTTTTATTTGAAGATATTATTTTTCCCAATAGAGGACTCTTAGCGCTCAGAATGTCCAATTGCAGTTTCTACAGAAAGAGTGTTTCAGAACGGCTCAATCAAAAGTAAGGTTCAACTCTGTTAGTTGAATGCACAGAACAGAAAGAAGTTTCATACAATGCTTCTGTGTAGTTTATATTTGAACATATTCTTTTCTCCACTATTACCCACTTAGCGCTACGAATGTCCAGTTGCATTTTCTGCAGACAGAGTGTTTCAAAACTGCTCAATCAAAACTATGGTTTAATTCTGTTAGCTGAATGCTCAGATCAGAAAGAAGTTTCACAGAATGCTTCTGTGTAGTTTATATTTGAATATATTCCTTTTTCCACTACTACTCTCTTAGCGCTCCAAATGTCCAGTTGCATTTTCTACAGAAAGAGTGTTCAGATCTGCTCAATCAAAAGTATGGTTTAACTCTGTTAGCTGAATGCACAGATCAGAAAGAAGTTTCACAGAATGATTCTGTGTAGTTTATATTTGGAGACATTCCTTTTTCCACTATTACCCTCTTAGCGCTCCGAATCTCCACTTGCATTTTCTACAGAAAGAGTGTTTCAGAACGGCTCAATCAAAACTAAATTTCAACTCTTTTAGTTGAACAAACAGAACAGAAAGAAGTTTCACACAATTCTTCTGTGTAGTTTTTATTTGTAGACATTCTTTTTCCCAATATAGGCCTCTTAGCGCTCAGAATGTCCAATTGCAGTTTCTACAGAAAGAGTGTTTCAGAACGGCTCAATCAAAAGTAAGGTTCAACTCTGTTAGTTGAATGCACAGAACAGAAAGAAGTTTCATACAATGCTTCTGTGTAGTTTATATTTGAACATATTCTTTTTCCACTATTACCCACTTAGCGCTACGAATGTCCAGTTGCATTTTCTACAGACAGAGTGTTTCAAAACTGCTCAGTGAAAAGTATGGTTTAACTCTGTTAGCTGAATGCTCAGATCAGAAAGAAGTTTCACAGAATGCTTCTGTGTAGTTTATATTTGAATATATTCCTTTTTCCACTACTACGCTCTTAGCGCTCCAAATGTCCAGTTGCATTTTCTACAGAAAGAGTGTTCAGATCTGCTCAATCAAAAGTATGGTTTAACTCTGTTAGCTGAATGCACAGATCAGAAAGAAGTTTCACCGAATGATTCTGTGTAGTTTATATTTGAAGACATTCCTTTCTCCACTATTACCCTCTTAGCACTCGGAATCTCCACTTGCATTTTCTACAAAAAGAGTGTTTCATAACTGCTCAATCAAAAATATGTTTTATCTCTGTTAACTGAATTTTCAGATCAGAAATAAGTTTCACAGAATGCATCTGTGTAGTTTTTATTTGAAGATATTCTTTTTCCCAATGTAGGCCTCTTAGCGCTTAGCATGTCCAATTGCAGTTTCTACAGAAAGAGTGTTTCAGAACGGCTCAATCAAAAGTAAGGTTCAACTCCGTTATCTGAATGCACAGAACATTAAGAGTTTTCACAGAATGCTACTGTGTAGTTTATATTTGAATATATTCCTTTTTCCACTATTACCCTCTTAGCGCTCCGAATGTCCACTTGCATTTTCTACAGAAAGAGTGTTCAGAACTGCGCAATCAAAAGTATGGTTTAACTCTGTTACCTTAATGAACATATCAGAAATAAGTTTCACACAATGCTTCTGTGTAGTTTTTATTTGAAGATATTATTTTTCCCAATAGAGGCCTCTTAGCGCTCAGAATCTCCAATTGCAGTTTCTACAGAAAGAGTGTTTCAGAACGGCTCAATCAAAAGTAAGGTTCAACTCTGTTAGTTGAATGCACAGAACAGAAAGAAGTTTCATACAATGCTTCTGTGTAGTTTATATTTGAACATATTTTTTTCTCCACTATTACCCACTTAGCGCTACGAATGTCCAGTTGCATTTTCTACAGACAGAGTGTTTCAAAACTGCTCAATCAAAAGTATGGTTGAACTCTGTTAGCTGAATGCTCAGATCAGAAAGAAGTTTCACAGAATGCTTCTGTGTAGTTTATATTTGAATATATTCCTTTTTCCACTACTAATCTCTTAGCGCTCCAAATGTCCAGTTGCATTTTCTACAGAAAGAGTGTTCAGATCTGCTCAATCAAAATTATGGTTTAACACTGTTAGCTGAATGCACAGATCAGAAAGAAGTTTCACAGAATGATTCTGTGTAGTTTATATTTGGAGACATTCCTTTTTCCACTATTACCCTCTTAGCGCTCCGAATCTCCACTTGCATTTTCTACAGAATGAGTGTTTCAGAACGGCCCAATCAAAACAAAGGTTCAAATCTTTTAGTTGAACAAACAGAACAGAAAGAAGTTTCACACAATGCTTCTGTGTAGTTTTTATTTGTAGACATTCTTTTTCCCAATATAGGCCTCTTAGCGCTCAGAATGTCCAATTGCAGTTTCTACAGAAAGAGTGTTTCAGAACGGCTTAATCAAAAGTAAGGTTCAACTCTGTTAGTTGAATGCACAGAACAGAAAGTATTTTCATACAATGCTTCTGTGTAGTTTATATTTGAACATATTTTTTTCCACTATTACCCACTTAGCGCTACGAATGTCCAGTTGCATTTTCTACAGACAGAGTGTTTCAAAACTGCTCAATCAAAAGTATGGTTTAACTCTGTTAGCTGAATGCTCAGATCAGAAAGAAGTTTCACAGAATGCTTCTGTGTAGTTTATATTTGAATATATTCCTTTTTCCACTACTACGCTCTTAGCGCTCCAAATGTCCAGTTGCATTTTCTACAGAAAGAGTGTTCAGATCTGCTCAATCAAAAGTATGGTTTAACTCTGTTAGCTGAATGCACAGATCAGAAAGAAGTTTCACCGAATGATTCTGTGTAGTTTATATTTGAAGACATTCCTTTTTCCACTAATACCCACTTAGCGCTCCGAATCTCCACTTGCATTTTCTACAAAAAGAGTGTTTCATAACTGCTCAATCAAAAATATGTTTTATCTCTGTTAACTGAATTTACAGATCAGAAATAAGTTTCACAGAATGCATCTGTGTAGTTTTTATTTGAAGATATTCTTTTTCCCAATGTAGGCCTCTTAGCGCTTAGCATGTCCAATTGCAGTTTCTACAGAAAGAGTGTTTCAGAACGGCTCAATCAAAAGTAAGGTTCAACTCTGTTAGCTGAATGCACAGAACAGAAAGTGTTTTCACAGAATGCTACTGCGTAGTTTATATTTGAATATATTCCTTTTTCCACTATTACCCTCTTAGCGCTCCGAATGTCCACTTGCATTTTCTACAGAAAGAGTGTTCAGAACTGCGCAATCAAAAGTATGGTTTAACTCTGTTAGCTTAATGAACATGTCAGAAATAAGTTTCACACAATGCTTCTGTGTAGTTTTTATTTGAAGATATTATTTTTCCCAATAGATGCCTCTTAGCGATCAGAATGTCCAATTGCAATATCTACAGAAAGAGTGTTTCAGAAAGGCTCAATCAAAAGTAAGGTTCAACTCTGTTAGTTGAATGCACAGAACAGAAAGAAGTTTCATACAATGCTTCTGTGTAGTTTATATTTGAACATATTCTTTTCTCCACTATTACCCACTTAGCCCTACGAATGTCCAGTTGCATTTTCTACAGACAGAGTGTTTCAAAACTGCTCAATCAAAAGTATGGTTTAACTCTGTTAGCTGAATGCTCAGATCAGAAAGAAGTTTCACAGAATGCTTCTGTGTAATTTATATTTGAATATATTCCTTTTTCCACTACTACTCTCTTAGCGCTCCAAATGTCCAGTTGCATTTTCTACAGAAAGAGTGTTCAGATCTGCTAAATCAAAAGTATGGTTTAACTCTGTTAGCTGAATGCACAGATCAGAAAGAAGTTTCATAGAATGATTCTGTGTAGTTTATATTTGGAGACATTCCTTTTTCCACTATTACCCTCTTAGCGCTCCGAATGTCCACTTGCATTTTCTACATAAAGTGTGTTCAGAACTGCGCAATCAAAAGTATGGTTTAACTCTGTTAGCTTAATGAACATATCAGAAATAAGTTTCACACAATGCTTCTGTGTAGTTTTTATTTGAAGATATTATTTTTCCCAATAGATGCCTCTTAGCGCTCAGAATGTCCAATTGCAGTTTCTACAGAAAGAGTGTTTCAGAAAGGCTCAATCAAAACTAAGGTTCAACTCTCTTAGTTGAATGCACAGAACAGAAAGTAGTTTCATACAATGCTTCTGTGTAGTTTATATTTGAACATACTCTTTTTTCCACTATTACCCACTTAGCGCTACGAATGTCCAGTTGCATTTTCTACAGACAGAGTGTTTCAAAACTGCTCAATCAAAAGTATGGTTTAACTCTGTTAGCTGAATGCTCAGATCAGAAAGAAGTTTCACAGAATGCTTCTGTGTAGTTTATATTTGAATATATTCCTTTTTCCACTACTACTTTCTTAGCGCTCCAAATGTCCAGTTCCATTTTCTACAGAAAGAGTGTTCAGATCTGCTCAATCAAAATTATGGTTTAACTCTGTTAGCTGAATGCACAGATCAGAAATAAGTTTCACAGAATGATTCTGTGTAGTTTATATTTGGAGACATTCCTTTTTCCACTATTACCCTATTAGCGCTCCGAATCTCCACTTGCATTTTCTACAGAAAGAGTGTTTCAGAACGGCTCAATCAAAACAAAGTTTCAACTCTTTCAGTTGAACAAACAGAACAGAAAGAAGTTTCACACAATTCTTCTGTGTAGTTTTTATTTGTAGACATTCTTTTTCCCAATATAGGCCTCTTAGCCCTCAGAATGTCCAATTGCAGTTTCTACAGAAAGAGTGTTTCAGAACGGCTCAATCAAATGTAAGGTTCAACTCTGTTAGTTGAATGCACAGAACAGAAAGAAGTTTCATACAATGCTTCTGTGTAGTTTATATTTGAACATATTCTTTTTTCCACTATTACCCACTTAGCGCTACGAATGTCCAGTTGCATTTTCTACAGACAGAGTGTTTCAAAACTGCTCAGTGAAAAGTATGGTTTAACTCTGTTAGCTGAATGCTCAGATCAGAAAGAAGTTTCACAGAATGCTTCTGTGTAGTTTATATTTGAATATATTCCTTTTTCCACTACTACGCTCTTAGCGCTCCAAATGTCCAGTTGCATTTTCTACAGAAAGAGTGTTCAGATCTGCTCAATCAAAAGTATGGTTTAACACTGTTAGCTGAATGCACAGATCAGAAAGAAGTTTCACCGAATGATTCCGTGTAGTTTATATTTGAAGACATTCCTTTTTCCACTATTACCCTCTTAGCGCTCCGTATCTCCACTTGCATTTTCTACAAAAAGAGTGTTTCATAACTGCTCAATCAAAAATATGTTTTATCTCTGTTAACTGAATTTACAGATCAGAAATAAGTTTCACAGAATGCATCTGTGTAGTTTTTATTTGAAGATATTCTTTTTCCCAATGTAGGCCTCTTAGCGCTTAGCATGTCCAATTGCAGTTTCTACAGAAAGAGTGTTTCAGAACGGCTCAATCAAAAGTAAGGTTCAACTCTGTTAGTTGAATGCACAGAACAGAAAGTATTTTCACAGAATGCTACTGTGTAGTTTATATTTGAATATATTCCTTTTTCCACTATTACCCTCTTAGCGCTCCGAATGTCCACTTGCATTTTCTACAGAAAGAGTGTTCAGAACTGCGCAATCAAAAGTATGGTTTAACTCTGTTAGCTTAATGAACATATCAGAAATAAGTTTCACACAATGCTTCTGTGTAGTTTTTATTTGAAGATATTTTTTTTCCCAATAGAGGCCTCTTAGCGCTCAGAATGTCCAATTGCAGTTTCTACAGAAAGAGTGTTTCAGAAAGGCTCAATCAAAACTAAGGTTCAACTCTGTTAGTTGAATGCACAGAACAGAAAGAAGTTTCATACAATGCTTCTGTGTAGTTTATATTTTAACATACTCTTTTTTCCAATATTACCCACTTAGCGCTACGAATGTCCAGTTGCATTTTCTACAGACAGAGTGTTTCAAAACTGCTCAGTGAAAAGTATGGTTTAACTCGGTTAGCTGAATGCTCAGATCAGAAAGAAGTTTCACAGAATGCTTCTGTGTAGTTTATATTTGAATATATTCCTTTTTCCACTACTACGCTCTTAGCGCTCCAAATGTCCAGTTGCATTTTCTACAGAAAGAGTGTTCAGATCTGCTCAATCAAAAGTATGGTTTAACTCTGTTAGCTGAATGCACAGATCAGAAAGAAGTTTCACCGAATGATTCTGTGTAGTTTATATTTGAAGACATTCCTATTTCCACTATTACTCTCTTAGCGCTCCGAATCTCCACTTGCATTTTCTACAAAAAGAGTGTTTCATAACTGCCCAATCAAAAATATGTTTTATCTCTGTTAACTGAATTTACAGATCAGAAATAAGTTTCACAGTATACATCTGTGTAGTTTTTATTTGAAGATATTCTTTTTCCCAATGTAGGCCTCTTAGGGCTTAGCATGTCCAATTGCAGTTTCTACAGAAAGAGTGTTTCAGAACATCTCAATCAAAAGTAAGGTTCAACTCCGTTATCTGAATGCACAGAACAGCAAGGGTTTTCACAGAATGCTACTGTGTAGTTTATATTTGAATATATTCCTTTTTCCACTATTACCCTCTTTGCGCTCCGAATGTCCACTTGGATTTTCTACAGAAAGAGTGTTCAGAACTGCGCAATCAAAAGTATGGTTTAACTCTGTTAGCTTAATGAACATATCAGAAATAAGTTTCACACAATGCTTCTGTGTAGTTTTTATTTGAAGATATTATTTTTCCCAATAGAGGCCTCTTAGCGCTCAGAATGTCAAATTGCAGTTTCTACAGAAAGAGTGTTTCAGAACGGCTCAATCAAAAGTAAGGTTCAACTTTGTTAGTTGAATGCACAGAACAGAAAGAAGTTTCATACAATGCTTCTGTGTAGTTTATATTTGAACATATTCTTTTCTCCACTATTACCCACTTAGCGCTACGAATGTCCAGTTGCATTTTCTACAGACAGAGTGTTTCAAAACTGCTCAATCAAAAGTATGGTTTAACTCTGTTAGCTGAATGCTCAGATCGGAAAAAAGTTTCACAGAATGCTTCTGTGTAGTTTGTATTTGAATATATTCCTTTTTCCACTACTAATCTCTTAGCGCTCCAAATGTCCAGTTGCATTTTCTACAGAAAGAGTGTTCAGATCTGCTGAATCAAAAGTATGGTTTAACTCTGTTAGCTGAATGCACAGATCAGAAAGAAGTTTCACCGAATGATTCTGTGTAGTTTATATTTGGAGACATTCCTTTTTCCACTATTACCCTCTTAGCGCTCCGAATCTCCACTTGCATTTTCTACAGAAAGATTGTTTCAGAACGGCTAAATCAAAACTAAGGTTCAAATCTTTTAGTTGAACAAATGGAACAGAAAGAAGTTTCACACAATTCTTCTGTGTAGTTTTTATTTGTAGACATTCTTTTTCCCAATATAGGCCTCTTAGCGCTCAGAATGTCCAATTGCAGTTTCTACAGAAAGAGTGTTTCAGAACGGCTCAATCAAAAGTAAGGTTCAACTCTGTTAGTTGAATGCACAGAACAGCAAGAAGTTTCACAGAATGCTTCTGTGTAGTTTATATTTGAACATATTCTTTTTTCCACTATTACCCACTTAGCGCTACGAATGTCCAGTTGAATTTTCTACAGACAGAGTGTTTCAAAACTGCTCAATCAAAAGTATGGTTTAACTCTGTTAGCTGAATGCTCAGATCAGAAAGAAGTTTCACAGGATGCTTCTGTGTAGTTTATATTTGAATATATTCCTTTTTCCACTACTACGCTCTTAGCGCTCCAAATATCCAGTTGCATTTTCTACAGAAAGAGTGTTCAGATCTGCTCAATCAAAAGTATGGTTTAACTCTGTTAGCTGAATGCACAGATCAGAAAGAAGTTTCACCGAATGATTCTGTGTAGTTTATATTTGAAGACATTCCTTTTTCCACTATTACCCTCTTAGCGCTCCGAATCTCCACTTGCATTTTCTACAAAAAGAGTGTTTCATAACTGCTCAATCAAAAATATGTTTTATCTCTGTTAACTGAATTTACAGATCAGAAATAAGTTTCACAGAATGCATCTGTGTAGTTTTTATTTGAAGATATTCTTTTTCCCAATGTAGGCCTCTTGGCGCTTAGCATGTCCAATTGCAGTTTCTACAGAAAGAGTTTTTCAGAACGGATCAATCAAAATTAAGGTTCACCTCTGTTAGCTGAAGGCACAGAACAGTAAGAGTTTTCACAGAATGCTACTGTGTAGTTTATATTTGAATATATTCCTTTTTCCACTATTACCCTCTTAGCGCTCCGAATGTCCACTTGCATTTTCTACAGAAAGAGTGTTCAGAACTGCGCAATCAAAAGTATGGTTTAACTCTGTTAGCTTAATGAACATATCAGAAATAAGTTTCACACAATGCTTCTGTGTAGTTTTTATTTGAAGATATTATTTTTCCCAATAGAGGCCTCTTAGCACTCAGAATGTCCAATTGCAGTTTCTACAGAAAGAGTGTTTCAGAACGGCTCAATCAAAAGTAAGGTTCAACTCTGTTAGTTGAATGCACAGAACAGAAAGAAGTTTCATACAATGCTTCTGTGTAGTTTATATTTGAACATATTCTTTTCTCCACTATTACCCACTTAGCGCTACGAATGTCCAGTTGCATTTTCTACAGACAGAGTGTTTCAAAACAGCTCAATCAAAAGTATGGTTTAACTCTGTTAGCTGAATGCTCAGATCAGAAAGAAGTTTCACAGAATGCTTCTGTGTAGTTTATATTTGAATATATTCCTTTTTCCACTACTACCCTCTAAGCGCTCCAAATGTCGAAATGCATTTTCTACAGAAAGAGTGTTCAGATCTGCTGAATCAAAAGTATGGTTTAACTCTGTTAGCTGAATGCACAGATCAGAAAGAAGTTTCACAGAATGATTCTGTGTAGTTTATATTTGGAAACATTCCTTTTTCCACTATTACCCTCTTAGCGCTCCGAATCTCCACTTGCATTTTCTACAGAAAGAGTGTTTCAGAACGGCTCAATCAAAACTAAGGCTCAAATCTTTTAGTTGAACAAACAGAACAGAAAGAAGTTTCACACAATTCTTCTGTGTAGTTTTTATTTGTAGACATTCTTTTTCCCAATATAGGCCTCTTAGCGCTCAGAATGTCCAATTGCAGTTTCTACAGAAAGAGTGTTTCAGAACGGCTCAATCAAAAGTAAGGTTCAACTCTGTTAGTTGAATGCACAGAACAGCAAGAAGTTTCACAGAATGCTTCTGTGTAGTTTATATTTGAACATATTCTTTTTTCCACTATTACCCACTTAGCGCTACGAATGTCCAGTTGCATTTTCTACAGACAGAGTGTTTCAAAACTGCTCAATCAAAAGTATGGTTTAACTCTGTTAGCTGAATGCTCAGATCAGAAAGAAGTTTCACAGAATGCTTCTGTGTAGTTTATATTTGAATATATTCCTTTTTCCACTACTACGCTCTTAGCGCTCCAAATATCCAGTTGCATTTTCTACAGAAAGAGTGTTCAGATCTGCTCAATCAAAAGTATGGTTTAACTCTGTTAGCTGAATGCACAGATCAGAAAGAAGTTTCACCGAATGATTCTGTGTAGTTTATATTTGAAGACATTCCTTTTTCCACTATTACCCTCTTAGCGCTCCGAATCTCCACTTGCATTTTCTACAAAAAGAGTGTTTCATAACTGCTCAATCAAAAATATGTTTTATCTCTGTTAACTGAATTTACAGATCAGAAATAAGTTTCACAGAATGCATCTGTGTAGTTTTTATTTGAAGATATTCTTTTTCCCAATGTAGGCCTCTTAGCGCTTAGCATGTCCAATTGCAGTTTCTACAGAAAGAGTGTTTCAGAACGGCTCAATCAAAAGTAAGGTTCAACTCTGTTAGCTGAATGCACAGAACAGAAAGAGTTTTCACAGAATGCTACTGTGTAGTTTATATTTGAATATATTCCTTTTTCCACTATTACCCTCTTAGCGCTCCGAATGTCCACTTGCATTTTCTACAGAAAGAGTGTTCAGAACTGCGCAATCAAAAGTATGGTTTAACTCTGTTAGCTTAATGAACATATCAGAAATAAGTTTCACACAATGCTTCTGTGTAGTTTTTATTTGAAGATATTATTTTTCCCAATATAGGCCTCCTAGCGCTCAGAATGTCCAATTGCAGTTTCTACAGAAAGAGTGTTTCAGAACGGCCCAATCAAAAGTAAGGTTCAACTCTGTTAGTTGAATGCACAGAACAGAAAGAAGTTTCATACAATGCTTCTGTGTAGTTTATATTTGAACATATTCTTTTTTCCACTATTACCCCCTTAGCGCTCAGAATCTCCACTAGCATTTTCTATAAAAAGAGTGTTTCATAACTGCTCAATCAAAAATATGTTTTATCTCTGTTAACTGAATTTACAGATCAGAAATAAGTTTCACAGAATGCATCTGTGTAGTTTTTATTTGAAGATATTCTTTTTCCCAATGTAGGCCTCTTAGGGCTTAGCATGTCCAATTGCAGTTTCTACAGAAAGAGAGTTTCAGAACGGCTCAATCAAAAGTAAGGTTCAACTCTGTTAGTTGAATGCACAGAACTGAAAGAATTTTCACAGAATGTTACTGTGTAGTTTATAGTTGAATATATTCCTTTTTCCACTATTACCCTCTTAGCGCTCCGAATGTCCACTTGCATTTTCTACAGAAAGAGTGTTCAGAACTGTGCAATCAAAAGTATGGTTTAACTCTGTTAGCTTAATGAACATATCAGAAATAAGTTTCACACAATGCTTCTGTGTAGTTTTTATTTGAAGATATTATTTTTCCCAATATAGGCCTCTTAGCGCTCAGAATGTCCAATTGCAGTTTCTACAGAAAGAGTGTTTCAGAAAGGCACAATCAAAAGTAAGGTTCAACTCTGTTAGTTGAATGCGCAGAACAGAAAGAAGTTTCATACAATGCTTCTGTGTAGTTTATATTTGAACGTATTCTTTTTTCCACTATTACCCACTTAGCGCTATGAATGTCCAGTTGCATTTTCTACAGACAGAGTGTTTCAAAACTGCTCAATCAAAAGTATGGTTTAACTCTGTTAGCTGAATGCTCAGATCAGAAAGAAGTTTCACAGAATGCTTCTGTGTAGTTTATATTTGAATATATTACTTTTTCCACTACTACTCTCTTAGTGCTCCAAATGTCGAGTTGCATTTTCTACAGAAAGAGTGTTCAGATCTGCTGAATCAAAAGTATGGTTTAACTCTGTTAGCTGAATGCACAGATCAGAAAGAAGTTTCACAGAATGATTCTGTGTAGTTTATATTTGGAGACATTCCTTTTTCCACTATTACCCTCTTAGCGCTCCGAATCTCCACTTGCATTTTCTACAGAAAGAGTGTTTCAGAACGGCTCAATCAAAACTAAGGTTCAACTCTTTTAGTTGAACAAACAGAACAGAAAGAAGTTTCACACAATTCTTCTGTGTAGTTTTTATTTGTAGACATTCTTTTTCCCAATATAGGCCTCTTAGCGCTCAGAATGTCCAATTGCAGTTTCTACAGAAAGAGTGTTTCAGAACGGCTCAATCAAAAGTAAGGTTCAACACTGTTAGTTGAATGCACAGAACAGAAAGAAGTTTCATACAATGCTTCTGTGTAGTTTATATTTGAACATATTCTTTTTTCCACTATTACCCTCTTAGCGCTCCGAATCTCCACTTGCATTTTCTATAAAAAGAGTGTTTCATAACTGCTCAATCAAAAATATGTTTTATCTCTGTTAACTGAATTTACAGATCAGAAATAAGTTTCACAGAATGCATCTGTGTAGTTTTTATTTGAAGATATTCTTTTTCCCAATGTAGGCCTCTTAGCGCTTAGCATGTCCAATTGCAGTTTCTACAGAAAGAGAGTTTCAGAACGGCTCAATCAAAACTAAGGTTCAACTCTGTTAGTTGAATGCACAGAACAGAAAGAATTTTCACAGAATGCTACTGTGTAGTTTATAGTTGAATATATTCCTTTTTCCACTATTACCCTCTTAGCGCTCCGAATGTCCACTTGCATTTTCTACAGAAAGAGTGTTCAGAACTGTGCAATCAAAAGTATGGTTTAACTCTGTTAGCTTAATGAACATATCAGAAATAAGTTTCACACAATGCTTCTGTGTAGTTTTTATTTGAAGATATTATTTTTCCCAATATAGGCCTCTTAGCGCTCAGAATGTCCAATTGCAGTTTCTACAGAAAGAGTGTTTCAGAAAGGCACAATCAAAAGTAAGGTTCAACTCTGTTAGTTGAATGCGCAGAACAGAAAGAAGTTTCATACAATGCTTCTGTGTAGTTTATATTTGAACGTATTCTTTTTTCCACTATTACCCACTTAGCGCTATGAATGTCCAGTTGCATTTTCTACAGACAGAGTGTTTCAAAACTGCTCAATCAAAAGTATGGTTTAACTCTGTTAGCTGAATGCTCAGATCAGAAAGAAGTTTCACAGAATGCTTCTGTGTAGTTTATATTTGAATATATTACTTTTTCCACTACTACTCTCTTAGCGCTCCAAATGTCGAGTTGCATTTTCTACAGAAAGAGTGTTCAGATCTGCTGAATCAAAAGTATGGTTTAACTCTGTTAGCTGAATGCACAGATCAGAAAGAAGTTTCACAGAATGATTCTGTGTAGTTTATATTTGGAGACATTCCTTTTTCCACTATTACCCTCTTAGCGCTCCGAATCTCCACTTGCATTTTCTACAGAAAGAGTGTTTCAGAACGGCTCAATCAAAACTAAGGTTCAACTCTTTTAGTTGAACAAACAGAACAGAAAGAAGTTTCACACAATTCTTCTGTGTAGTTTTTATTTGTAGACATTCTTTTTCCCAATATAGGCCTCTTAGCGCTCAGAATGTCCAATTGCAGTTTCTACAGAAAGAGTGTTTCAGAACGGCTCAATCAAAAGTAAGGTTCAACTCTGTTAGTTGAATGCACAGAACAGCAAGAAGTTTCACAGAATGCTTCTGTGTAGTTTATATTTGAACATATTCTTTTTTCCACTATTACCCACTTAGCGCTACGAATGTCCAGTTGCATTTTCTACAGACAGAGTGTTTCAAAACTGCTCAATCAAAAGTATGGTTTAACTCTGTTAGCTGAATGCTCAGATCAGAAAGAAGTTTCACAGAATGCTTCTGTGTAGTTTATATTTGAATATATTCCTTTTTCCACTACTACGCTCTTAGCGCTCCAAATATCCAGTTGCATTTTCTACAGAAAGAGTGTTCAGATCTGCTCAATCAAAAGTATGGTTTAACTCTGTTAGCTGAATGCACAGATCAGAAAGAAGTTTCACCGAATGATTCTGTGTAGTTTATATTTGAAGACATTCCTTTTTCCACTATTACCCTCTTAGCGCTCCGAATCTCCACTTGCATTTTCTACAAAAAGAGTGTTTCATAACTGCTCAATCAAAAATATGTTTTATCTCTGTTAACTGAATTTACAGATCAGAAATAAGTTTCACAGAATGCATCTGTGTAGTTTTTATTTGAAGATATTCTTTTTCCCAATGTAGGCCTCTTAGCGCTTAGCATGTCCAATTGCAGTTTCTACAGAAAGAGTGTTTCAGAACGGCTCAATCAAAAGTAAGGTTCAACTCTGTTAGCTGAATGCACAGAACAGAAAGAGTTTTCACAGAATGCTACTGTGTAGTTTATATTTGAATATATTCCTTTTTCCACTATTACCCTCTTAGCGCTCCGAATGTCTACTTGAATTTTCTACAGAAAGAGTGTTCAGAACTGCGCAATCAAAAGTATGGTTTAACTCTGTTAGCTTAATGAACATATCAGAAATAAGTTTCACACAATGCTTCTGTGTAGTTTTTATTTGAAGATATTATTTTTCCCAATATAGGCCTCCTAGCGCTCAGAATGTCCAATTGCAGTTTCTACAGAAAGAGTGTTTCAGAACGGCCCAATCAAAAGTAAGGTTCAACTCTGTTAGTTGAATGCACAGAACAGAAAGAAGTTTCATACAATGCTTCTGTGTAGTTTATATTTGAACATATTCTTTTTTCCACTATTACCCCCTTAGCGCTCAGAATCTCCACTAGCATTTTCTATAAAAAGAGTGTTTCATAACTGCTCAATCAAAAATATGTTTTATCTCTGTTAACTGAATTTACAGATCAGAAATAAGTTTCACAGAATGCATCTGTGTAGTTTTTATTTGAAGATATTCTTTTTCCCAGTGTAGGCCTCTTAGGGCTTAGCATGTCCAATTGCAGTTTCTACAGAAAGAGAGTTTCAGAACGGCTCAATCAAAAGTAAGGTTCAACTCTGTTAGTTGAATGCACAGAACTGAAAGAATTTTCACAGAATGCTACTGTGTAGTTTATAGTTGAATATATTCCTTTTTCCACTATTACCCTCTTAGCGCTCCGAATGTCCACTTGCATTTTCTACAGAAAGAGTGTTCAGAACTGTGCAATCAAAAGTATGGTTTAACTCTGTTAGCTTAATGAACATATCAGAAATAAGTTTCACAAAATGCTTCTGTGTAGTTTTTATTTGAAGATATTCTATTTCCCAATATAGGCCTCTTAGCGCTCAGAATGTCCAATTGCAGTTTCTACAGAAAGAGTGTTTCAGAAAGGCACAATCAAAAGTAAGGTTCAACTCTGTTAGTTGAATGCGCAGAACAGAAAGAAGTTTCATACAATGCTTCTGTGTAGTTTATATTTGAACGTATTCTTTTTTCCACTATTACCCACTTAGCGCTATGAATGTCCAGTTGCATTTTCTACAGACAGAGTGTTTCAAACTGCTCAATCAAAAGTATGGTTTAACTCTGTTAGCTGAATGCTCAGATCAGAAAGAAGTTTCACAGAATGCTTCTGTGTAGTTTATATTTGAATATATTACTTTTTCCACTACTACTCTCTTAGTGCTCCAAATGTCGAGTTGCATTTTCTACAGAAAGAGTGTTCAGATCTGCTGAATCAAAAGTATGGTTTAACTCTGTTAGCTGAATGCACAGATCAGAAAGAAGTTTCACAGAATGATTCTGTGTAGTTTATATTTGGAGACATTCCTTTTTCCACTATTACCCTCTTAGCGCTCCGAATCTCCACTTGCATTTTCTACAGAAAGAGTGTTTCAGAACGGCTCAATCAAAACTAAGGTTCAACTCTTTTAGTTGAACAAACAGAACAGAAAGAAGTTTCACACAATTCTTCTGTGTAGTTTTTATTTGTAGACATTCTTTTTCCCAATATAGGCCTCTTAGCCCTCAGAATGTCCAATTGCAGTTTCTACAGAAAGAGTGTTTCAGAACGGCTCAATCAAAAGTAAGGTTCAACTCTGTTAGTTGAATGCACAGAACAGAAAGAAGTTTCATACAATGCTTCTGTGTAGTTTATATTTGAACATATTCTTTTTTCCACTATTACCCTCTTAGCGCTCCGAATCTCCACTTGCATTTTCTATAAAAAGAGTGTTTCATAACTGCTCAATCAAAAATATGTTTTATCTCTGTTAACTGAATTTACAGATCAGAAATAAGTTTCACAGAATGCATCTGTGTAGTTTTTATTTGAAGATATTCTTTTTCCCAATGTAGGCCTCTTAGCGCTTAGCATGTCCAATTGCAGTTTCTACAGAAAGAGAGTTTCAGAACGGCTCAATCAAATTAAGGTTCAACTCTGTTAGTTGAATGCACAGAACAGAAAGAATTTTCACAGAATGCTACTGTGTAGTTTATAGTTGAATATATTCCTTTTTCCACTATTACCCTCTTAGCGCTCCGAATGTCCACTTGCATTTTCTACAGAAAGAGTGTTCAGAACTGTGCAATCAAAAGTATGGTTTAACTCTGTTAGCTTAATGAACATATCAGAAATAAGTTTCACACAATGCTTCTGTGTAGTTTTTATTTGAAGATATTATTTTTCCCAATATAGGCCTCTTAGCGCTCAGAATGTCCAATTGCAGTTTCTACAGAAAGAGTGTTTCAGAAAGGCACAATCAAAAGTAAGGTTCAACCCTGTTAGTTGAATGCGCAGAACAGAAAGAAGTTTCATACAATGCTTCTGTGTAGTTTATATTTGAACGTATTCTTTTTTCCACTATTACCCACTTAGCGCTATGAATGTCCAGTTGCATTTTCTACAGACAGAGTGTTTCAAAACTGCTCAATCAAAAGTATGGTTTAACTCTGTTAGCTGAATGCTCAGATCAGAAAGAAGTTTCACAGAATGCTTCTGTGTAGTTTATATTTGAATATATTACTTTTTCCACTACTACTCTCTTAGCGCTCCAAATGTCGAGTTGCATTTTCTACAGAAAGAGTGTTCAGATCTGCTGAATCAAAAGTATGGTTTAACTCTGTTAGCTGAATGCACAGATCAGAAAGAAGTTTCACAGAATGATTCTGTGTAGTTTATATTTGGAGACATTCCTTTTTCCACTATTACCCTCTTAGCGCTCCGAATCTCCACTTGCATTTTCTACAGAAAGAGTGTTTCAGAACGGCTCAATCAAAACTAAGGTTCAACTCTTTTAGTTGAACAAACAGAACAGAAAGAAGTTTCACACAATTCTTCTGTGTAGTTTTTATTTGTAGACATTCTTTTTCCCAATATAGGCCTCTTAGCGCTCAGAATGTCCAATTGCAGTTTCTACAGAAAGAGTGTTTCAGAACGGCTCAATCAAAAGTAAGGTTCAACTCTGTTAGTTGAATGCACAGAACAGCAAGAAGTTTCACAGAATGCTTCTGTGTAGTTTATATTTGAACATATTCTTTTTTCCACTATTACCCACTTAGCGCTACGAATGTCCAGTTGCATTTTCTACAGACAGAGTGTTTCAAAACTGCTCAATCAAAAGTATGGTTTAACTCTGTTAGCTGAATGCTCAGATCAGAAAGAAGTTTCACAGAATGCTTCTGTGTAGTTTATATTTGAATATATTCCTTTTTCCACTACTACGCTCTTAGCGCTCCAAATATCCAGTTGCATTTTCTACAGAAAGAGTGTTCAGATCTGCTCAATCAAAAGTATGGTTTAACTCTGTTAGCTGAATGCACAGATCAGAAAGAAGTTTCACCGAATGATTCTGTGTAGTTTATATTTGAAGACATTCCTTTTTCCACTATTACCCTCTTAGCGCTCCGAATCTCCACTTGCATTTTCTACAAAAAGAGTGTTTCATAACTGCTCAATCAAAAATATGTTTTATCTCTGTTAACTGAATTTACAGATCAGAAATAAGTTTCACAGAATGCATCTGTGTAGTTTTTATTTGAAGATATTCTTTTTCCCAATGTAGGCCTCTTAGCGCTTAGCATGTCCAATTGCAGTTTCTACAGAAAGAGTGTTTCAGAACGGCTCAATCAAAAGTAAGGTTCAACTCTGTTAGCTGAATGCACAGAACAGAAAGAGTTTTCACAGAATGCTACTGTGTAGTTTATATTTGAATATATTCCTTTTTCCACTATTACCCTCTTAGCGCCCCGAATGTCCACTTGCATTTTCTACAGAAAGAGTGTTCAGAACTGCGCAATCAAAAGTATGGTTTAACTCTGTTAGCTTAATGAACATATCAGAAATAAGTTTCACACAATGCTTCTGTGTAGTTTTTATTTGAAGATATTATTTTTCCCAATATAGGCCTCTTAGCGCTCAGAATGTCCAATTGCAGTTTCTACAGAAAGAGTGTTTCAGAAAGGCACAATCAAAAGTAAGGTTCAACTCTGTTAGTTGAATGCGCAGAACAGAAAGAAGTTTCATACAATGCTTCTGTGTAGTTTATATTTGAACGTATTCTTTTTTCCACTATTACCCACTTAGCGCTATGAATGTCCAGTTGCATTTTCTACAGACAGAGTGTTTCAAAACTGCTCAATCAAAAGTATGGTTTAACTCTGTTAGCTGAATGCTCAGATCAGAAAGAAGTTTCACAGAATTCTTCTGTGTAGTTTATATTTGAATATATTCCTTTTTCCACTACTACTCTCTTAGCGCTCCAAATGTCCAGTTGCATTTTCTACAGAAAGAGTGTTCAGATCTGCTCAATCAAAAGTATGGTTTAACTCTGTTAGCTGAATGCAGAGATCAGAAAGAAGTTTCACCGAATGATTCTGTGTAGTTTATATTTGAAGACATTCCTTTTTCCACTATTACCCTCTTAGCGCTCCGAATCTCCACTTGCATTTTCTACAAAAAGAGTGTTTCATAACTGCTCAATCAAAAATATGTTTTATCTCTGTTAACTGAATTTACAGATCAGAAATAAGTTTCACAGAATGCATCTGTGTTGTTTTTATTTGAAGATATTCTTTTTCCCAATGTAGGCCTCTTAGCGCTTAGCATGTCCAATTGCAGTTTCTACAGAAAGAGTGTTTCAGAACGGCTCAATCAAAAGTAAGGTTCAACTCTGTTAGCTGAATGCACAGAACAGTAAGAGTTTTCACAGAATGCTACTGTGTAGTTTATATTTGAATATATTCCTTTTTCCACTATTACCCTCTTAGCGCTCCGAATGTCCACTTGCATTTTCTACAGAAAGAGTGTTCAGAACTGCGCAATCAAAAGTATGGTTTAACTCTGTTAGCTTAATGAACATATCAGAAATAAGTTTCACACAATGCTTCTGTGTAGTTTTTATTTGAAGATATTATTTTTCCCAATAGAGGCCTCTTAGCGCTCAGAATGTCCAATTGCAGTTTCTACAGAAAGAGTGTTTCAGAAAGGCTCAATCAAAAGTTAGGTTCAACTCTGTTAGTTGAATGCACAGAACAGAAAGAAGTTTCATACAATGCTTCTGTGTAGTTTATATTTGAACATATTCTTTTCTCCCCTTTTACCCACTTAGCGCTACGAATGTCCAGTTGCATTTTCTACAGACAGATTGTTTCAAAACTGCTCAATCAAAAGTATGGTTTAACTCTATTAGCTGAATGCTCAGATCAGAAAGAAGTTTCACAGAATGCTTCTGTGTAGTTTATATTTCAATATATTACTTTTTCCACTACTACTCTCTTAGCGCTCCAAATGTCGAGTTGCATTTTCTACAGAAAGAGTGTTCAGATCTGCTGAATCAAAAGTATGGTTTAACTCTGTTAGCTGAATGCACAGATCAGAAAGAAGTTTCACAGAATGATTCTGTGTAGTTTATATTTGGAGACATTCCTTTTTCCACTATTACCCTCTTAGCGCTCCGAATCTCCACTTGCATTTTCTACAGAAAGAGTGTTTCAGAACGGCTCAATCAAAACTAAGGTTCAACTCTTTTAGTTGAACAAACAGAACAGAAAGAAGTTTCACACAATTCTTCTGTGTAGTTTTTATTTGTAGACATTCTTTTTCCCAATATAGGCCTCTTAGCGCTCAGAATGTCCAATTGCAGTTTCTACAGAAAGAGTGTTTCAGAACGGCTCAATCAAAAGTAAGGTTCAACTCTGTTAGTTGAATGCACAGAACAGCAAGAAGTTTCACAGAATGCTTCTGTGTAGTTTATATTTGAACATATTCTTTTTTCCACTATTACCCACTTAGCGCTACGAATGTCCAGTTGCATTTCCTACAGACAGAGTGTTTCAAAACTGCTCAATCAAAAGTATGGTTTAACTCTGTTAGCTGAATGCTCAGATCAGAAAGAAGTTTCACAGAATGCTTCTGTGTAGTCTATATTTGAATATATTCCTTTTTCCACTACTACGCTCTTAGCGCTCCAAATATCCAGTTGCATTTTCTACAGAAAGAGTGTTCAGATCTGCTCAATCAAAAGTATGGTTTAACTCTGTTAGCTGAATGCACAGATCAGAAAGAAGTCTCACCGAATGATTCTGTGTAGTTTATATTTGAAGACATTCCTTTTTCCACTATTACCCTCTTAGCGCTCCGAATCTCCACTTGCATTTTCTACAAAAAGAGTGTTTCATAACTGCTCAATCAAAAATATGTTTTATCTCTGTTAACTGAATTTACAGATCAGAAATAAGTTTCACAGAATGCATCTGTGTAGTTTTTATTTGAAGATATTCTTTTTCCCAATGTAGGCCTCTTAGCGCTTAGCATGTCCAATTGCAGTTTCTACAGAAAGAGTGTTTCAGAACGGCTCAATCAAAAGTAAGGTTCAACTCTGTTAGCTGAATGCACAGAACAGTAAGAGTTTTCACAGAATGCTACTGTGTAGTTTATATTTGAATATATTCCTTTTTCCACTATTACCCTCTTAGCGCTCCGAATGTCCACTTGCATTTTCTACAGAAAGAGTGTTCAGAACTGCGCAATCAAAAGTATGGTTTAACTCTGTTAGCTTAATGAACATATCAGAAATAAGTTTCACACAATGCTTCTGTGTAGTTTTTATTTGAAGATATTATTTTTCCCAATAGAGGCCTCTTAGCGCTCAGAATGTCCAATTGCAGTTTCTACAGAAAGAGTGTTTCAGAACGGCTCAATCAAAAGTAAGGTTCAACTCTGTTAGTTGAATGCACAGAACAGAAAGAAGTTTCATACAATGCTTCTGTGTAGTTTATATTTGAACATATTCTTTTCTCCACTATTACCCACTTAGCGCTACGAATGTCCAGTTGCATTTTCTACAGACAGAGTGTTTCAAAACAGCTCAATCAAAAGTATGGTTTAACTCTATTAGCTGAATGCTCAGATCAGAAAGAAGTTTCACAGAATGCTTCTGTGTAGTTTATATGGGAATATATTACTTTTTCCACTACTACTCTCTTAGCGCTCCAAATGTCGAGTTGCATTTTCTACAGAAAGAGTGTTCAGATCTGCTGAATCAAAAGTATGGTTTAACTCTGTTAGCTGAATGCACAGATCAGAAAGAAGTTTCACAGAATGATTCTGTGTAGTTTATATTTGGAGACATTCCTTTTTCCACTATTACCCTCTTAGCGCTCCGAATCTCCACTTGCATTTTCTACAGAAAGAGTGTTTCAGAACGGCTCAATCAAAACTAAGGTTCAACTCTTTTAGTTGAACAAACAGAACAGAAAGAAGTTTCACACAATTCTTCTGTGTAGTTTTTATTTGTAGACATTCTTTTTCCCAATATAGGCCTCTTAGCGCTCAGAATGTCCAATTGCAGTTTCTACAGAAAGAGTGTTTCAGAACGGCTCAATCAAAAGTAAGGTTCAACTCTGTTAGTTGAATGCACAGAACAGCAAGAAGTTTCACAGAATGTTTCTGTGTAGTTTATATTGAACATATTCTTTTTTCCGCTATTACCCACTTAGCGCTACGAATGTCCAGTTGCATTTTCTACAGACAGAGTGTTTCAAAACTGCTCAATCAAAAGTATGGTTTAACTCTGTTAGCTGAATGCTCAGATCAGAAAGAAGTTTCACAGAATGCTTCTGTGTAGTTTATATTTGAATATATTCCTTTTTCCACTACTACGCTCTTAGCGCTCCAAATATCCAGTTGCATTTTCTACAGAAAGAGTGTTCAGATCTGCTCAATCAAAAGTATGGTTTAACTCTGTTAGCTGAATGCACAGATCAGAAAGAAGTTTCACCGAATGATTCTGTGTAGTTTATATTTGAAGACATTCCTTTTTCCACTATTACCCTCTTAGCGCTCCGAATCTCCACTTGCATTTTCTACAAAAAGAGTGTTTCATAACTGCTCAATCAAAAATATGTTTTATCTCTGTTAACTGAATTTACAGATCAGAAATAAGTTTCACAGAATGCATCTGTGTAGTTTTTATTTGAAGATATTCTTTTTCCCAATGTAGGCCTCTTAGCGCTTAGCATGTCCAATTGCAGTTTCTACAGAAAGAGTGTTTCAGAACGGCTCAATCAAAAGTAAGGTTCAACTCTGTTAGCTGAATGCACAGAACAGAAAGAGTTTTCACAGAATGCTACTGTGTAGTTTATATTTGAATATATTCCTTTTTCCACTATTACCCTCTTAGCGCTCCGAATGTCCACTTGCATTTTCTACAGAAAGAGTGTTCAGAACTGCGCAATCAAAAGTATGGTTTAACTCTGTTAGCTTAATGAACATATCAGAAATAAGTTTCACACAATGCTTCTGTGTAGTTTTTATTTGAAGATATTTTTTTTCCCAATATAGGCCTCCTAGCGCTCAGAATGTCCAATTGCAGTTTCTACAGAAAGAGTGTTTCAGAACGGCCCAATCAAAAGTAAGGTTCAACTCTGTTAGTTGAATGCACAGAACAGAAAGAAGTTTCATACAATGCTTCTGTGTAGTTTATATTTGAACATATACTTTTTTCCACTATTACCCCCTTAGCGCTCCGAATCTCCACTTGCATTTTCTATAAAAAGAGTGTTTCATAACTGCTCAATCAAAAATATGTTTTATCTCTGTTAACTGAATTTACAGATCAGAAATAAGTTTCACAGAATGCATCTGTGTAGTTTTTATTTGAAGATATTCTTTTTCCCAATGTAGGCCTCTTAGCGCTTAGCATGTCCAATTGCAGTTTCTACAGAAAGAGAGTTTCAGAACGGCTCAATCAAAAGTAAGGTTCAACTCTGTTAGTTGAATGCACAGAACAGAAAGAATTTTCACAGAATGCTACTGTGTAGTTTATAGTTGAATATATTCCTTTTTCCACTATTACCCTCTTAGCGCTCCGAATGTCCACTTGCATTTTCTACAGAAAGTGTGTTCAGAACTGTGCAATCAAAAGTATGGTTTAACTCTGTTAGCTTAATGAACATATCAGAAATAAGTTTCACACAATGCTTCTGTGTAGTTTTTATTTGAAGATATTATTTTTCCCAATATAGGCCTCTTAGCGCTCAGAATGTCCAATTGCAGTTTCTACAGAAAGAGTGTTTCAGAAAGGCACAATCAAAAGTAAGGTTCAACTCTGTTAGTTGAATGCGCAGAACAGAAAGAAGTTTCATACAATGCTTCTGTGTAGTTTATATTTGAACGTATTCTTTTTTCCACTATTACCCACTTAGCGCTATGAATGTCCAGTTGCATTTTCTACAGACAGAGTGTTTCAAAACTGCTCAATCAAAAGTATGGTTTAACTCTGTTAGCTGAATGCTCAGATCAGAAAGAAGTTTCACAGAATTCTTCTGTGTAGTTTATATTTGAATATATTCCTTTTTCCACTACTACTCTCTTAGAGCTCCAAATGTCCAGTTGCATTTTCTACAGAAAGAGTGTTCAGATCTGCTCAATCAAAAGTATGGTTTAACTCTGTTAGCTGAATGCACAGATCAGAAAGAAGTTTCACCGAATGATTCTGTGTAGTTTATATTTGAAGACATTCCTTTTTCCACTATTACCCTCTTAGCGCTCCGAATCTCCACTTGCATTTTCTACAAAAAGAGTGTTTCATAACTGCTCAATCAAAAATATGTTTTATCTCTGTTAACTGAATTTACAGATCAGAAATAAGTTTCACAGAATGCATCTGTGTAGTTTTTATTTGAAGATATTCTTTTTCCCAATGTAGGCCTCTTAGCGCTTAGCATGTCCAATTGCAGTTTCTACAGAAAGAGTGTTTCAGAACGGCTCAATCAAAAGTAAGGTTCAACTCTGTTAGCTGAATGCACAGAACAGTAAGAGTTTTCACAGAATGCTACTGTGTAGTTTATATTTGAATATATTCCTTTTTCCACTATTACCCTCTTAGCGCTCCGAATGTCCACTTGCATTTTCTACAGAAAGAGTGTTCAGAACTGCGCAATCAAAAGTATGGTTTAACTCTGTTAGCTTAATGAACATATCAGAAATAAGTTTCACACAATGCTTCTGTGTAGTTTTTATTTGAAGATATTATTTTTCCCAATAGAGGCCTCTTAGCGCTCAGAATGTCCAATTGCAGTTTCTACAGAAAGAGTGTTTCAGAAAGGCTCAATCAAAAGTTAGGTTCAACTCTGTTAGTTGAATGCACAGAACAGAAAGAAGTTTCATACAATGCTTCTGTGTAGTTTATATTTGAACATATTCTTTTCTCCCCTATTACCCACTTAGCGCTACGAATGTCCAGTTGCATTTTCTACAGACAGATTGTTTCAAAACTGCTCAATCAAAAGTATGGTTTAACTCTATTAGCTGAATGCTCAGATCAGAAAGAAGTTTCACAGAATGCTTCTGTGTAGTTTATATTTGAATATATTACTTTTTCCACTACTACTCTCTTAGCGCTCCAAATGTCGAGTTGCATTTTCTACAGAAAGAGTGTTCAGATCTGCTCAATCAAAAGTATGGTTTAACTCTGTTAGCTGAATGCACAGATCAGAAAGAAGTTTCACAGAATGATTCTGTGTAGTTTATATTTGGAGACATTCCTTTTTCCACTATTACCCTCTTAGCGCTCCGAATCTCCACTTGCATTTTCTACAGAAAGAGTGTTTCAGAACGGCTCAATCAAAACTAAGGTTCAACTCTTTTAGTTGAACAAACAGAACAGAAAGAAGTTTCACACAATTCTTCTGTGTAGTTTTTATTTGTAGACATTCTTTTTCCCAATATAGGCCTCTTAGCGCTCAGAATGTCCAATTGCAGTTTCTACAGAAAGAGTGTTTCAGAACGGCTCAATCAAAAGTAAGGTTCAACTCTGTTAGTTGAATGCACAGAACAGCAAGAAGTTTCACAGAATGCTTCTGTGTAGTTTATATTTGAACATATTCTTTTTTCCACTATTACCCACTTAGCGCTACGAATGTCCAGTTGCATTTTCTACAGACAGAGTGTTTCAAAACTGCTCAATCAAAAGTATGGTTTAACTCTGTTAGCTGAATGCTCAGATCAGAAAGAAGTTTCACAGAATGCTTCTGTGTAGTTTATATTTGAATATATTCCTTTTTCCACTACTACGCTCTTAGCGCTCCAAATATCCAGTTGCATTTTCTACAGAAAGAGTGTTCAGATCTGCTCAATCAAAAGTATGGTTTAACTCTGTTAGCTGAATGCACAGATCAGAAAGAAGTCTCACCGAATGATTCTGTGTAGTTTATATTTGAAGACATTCCTTTTTCCACTATTACCCTCTTAGCGCTCCGAATCTCCACTTGCATTTTCTACAAAAAGAGTGTTTCATAACTGCTCAATCAAAAATATGTTTTAACTCTGTTAACTGAATTTACAGATCAGAAATAAGTTTCACAGAATGCATCTGTGTAGTTTTTATTTGAAGATATTCTTTTTCCCAATGTAGGCCTCTTAGCGCTTAGCATGTCCAATTGCAGTTTCTACAGAAAGAGTGATTCAGAACGGCTCAATCAAAAGTAAGGTTCAACTCTGTTAGCTGAATGCACAGAACAGTAAGAGTTTTCACAGAATGCTACTGTGTAGTTTATATTTGAATATATTCCTTTTTCCACTATTACCCTCTTAGCGCTCCGAATGTCCACTTGCATTTTCTACAGAAAGAGTGTTCAGAACTGCGCAATCAAAAGTATGGTTTAACTCTGTTAGCTTAATGAACATATCAGAAATAAGTTTCACACAATGCTTCTGTGTAGTTTTTATTTGAAGATATTATTTTTCCCAATAGAGGCCTCTTAGCGCTCAGAATGTCCAATTGCAGTTTCTACAGAAAGAGTGTTTCAGAACGGCTCAATCAAAAGTAAGGTTCAACTCTGTTAGTTGAATGCACAGAACAGAAAGAAGTTTCATACAATGCTTCTGTGTAGTTTATATTTGAACATATTCTTTTCTCCACTATTACCCACTTAGCGCTACGAATGTCCAGTTGCATTTTCTACAGACAGAGTGTTTCAAAACAGCTCAATCAAAAGTATGGTTTAACTCTATTAGCTGAATGCTCAGATCAGAAAGAAGTTTCACAGAATGCTTCTGTGTAGTTTATATTTGAATATATTACTTTTTCCACTACTACTCTCTTAGCGCTCCAAATGTCGAGTTGCATTTTCTACAGAAAGAGTGTTCAGATCTGCTCAATCAAAAGTATGGTTTAACTCTGTTAGCTGAATGCACAGATCAGAAAGAAGTTTCACAGAATGATTCTGTGTAGTTTATATTTGGAGACATTCCTTTTTCCACTATTACCCTCTTAGCGCTCCGAATCTCCACTTGCATTTTCTACAGAAAGAGGGTTTCAGAACGGCTCAATCAAAACTAAGGTTCAACTCTTTTAGTTGAACAAACAGAACAGAAAGAAGTTTCACACAATTCTTCTGTGTAGTTTTTATTTGTAGACATTCTTTTTCCCAATATAGGCCTCTTAGCGCTCAGAATGTCCAATTGCAGTTTCTACAGAAAGAGTGTTTCAGAACAGCTCAATCAAAATTAAGGTTCAACTCTGTTAGTTGAATGCACAGAACAGCAAGAAGTTTCACAGAATGCTTCTGTGTAGTTTATATTTGAACATATTCTTTTTTCCACTATTACCCACTTAGCGCTACGAATGTCCAGTTGCATTTTCTACAGACAGAGTGTTTCAAAACTGCTCAATCAAAAGTATGGTTTAACTCTGTTAGCTGAATGCTCAGATCAGAAAGAAGTTTCACAGAATGCTTCTGTGTAGTTTATATTTGAATATATTCCTTTTTCCACTACTACGCTCTTAGCGCTCCAAATATCCAGTTGCATTTTCTACAGAAAGAGTGTTCAGATCTGCTCAATCAAAAGTATGTTTTAACTCTGTTAGCTGAATGCACAGATCAGAAAGAAGTTTCACCGAATGATTCTGTGTAGTTTATATTTGAAGACATTCCTTTTTCCACTATTACCCTCTTAGCGCTCCGAATCTCCACTTGCATTTTCTACAAAAAGAGTGTTTCATAACTGCTCAATCAAAAATATGTTTTATCTCTGTTAACTGAATTTACAGATCAGAAATAAGTTTCACAGAATGCATCTGTGTAGTTTTTATTTGAAGATATTCTTTTTCCCAATGTAGGCCTCTTAGCGCTTAGCATGTCCAATTGCAGTTTCTACAGAAAGAGTGTTTCAGAACGGCTCAATCAAAAGTAAGGTTCAACTCTGTTAGCTGAATGCACAGAACAGTAAGAGTTTTCACAGAATGCTACTGTGTAGTTTATATTTGAATATATTCCTTTTTCCACTATTACCCTCTTAGCGCTCCGAATGTCCACTTGCATTTTCTACAGAAAGAGTGTTCAGAACTGCGCAATCAAAAGTATGGTTTAACTCTGTTAGCTTAATGAACATATCAGAAATAAGTTTCACACAATGCTTCTGTGTAGTTTTTATTTGAAGATATTATTTTTCCCAATAGAGGCCTCTTAGCGCTCAGAATGTCCAATTGCAGTTTCTACAGAAAGAGTGTTTCAGAACGGCTCAATCAAAAGTAAGGTTCAACTCTGTTAGTTGAATGCACAGAACAGAAAGAAGTTTCATACAATGCTTCTGTGTAGTTTATATTTGAACATATTCTTTTCTCCACTATTACCCACTTAGCGCTACGAATGTCCAGTTGCATTTTCTACAGACAGAGTGTTTCAAAACAGCTCAATCAAAAGTATGGTTTAACTCTATTAGCTGAATGCTCAGATCAGAAAGAAGTTTCACAGAATGCTTCTGTGTAGTTTATATTTGAATATATTACTTTTTCCACTACTACTCTCTTAGCGCTCCAAATGTCGAGTTGCATTTTCTACAGAAAGAGTGTTCAGATCTGCTGAATCAAAAGTATGGTTTAACTCTGTTAGCTGAATGCACAGATCAGAAAGAAGTTTCACAGAATGATTCTGTGTAGTTTATATTTGGAGACATTCCTTTTTCCACTATTACCCTCTTAGCGCTCCGAATCTCCACTTGCATTTTCTACAGAAAGAGGGTTTCAGAACGGCTCAATCAAAACTAAGGTTCAACTCTTTTAGTTGAACAAACAGAACAGAAAGAAGTTTCACACAATTCTTCTGTGTAGTTTTTATTTGTAGACATTCTTTTTCCCAATATAGGCCTCTTAGCGCTCAGAATGTCCAATTGCAGTTTCTACAGAAAGAGTGTTTCAGAACAGCTCAATCAAAATTAAGGTTCAACTCTGTTAGTTGAATGCACAGAACAGCAAGAAGTTTCACAGAATGCTTCTGTGTAGTTTATATTTGAACATATTCTTTTTTCCACTATTACCCACTTAGCGCTACGAATGTCCAGTTGCATTTTCTACAGACAGAGTGTTTCAAAACTGCTCAATCAAAAGTATGGTTTAACTCTGTTAGCTGAATGCTCAGATCAGAAAGAAGTTTCACAGAATGCTTCTGTGTAGTTTATATTTGAATATATTCCTTTTTCCACTACTACGCTCTTAGCGCTCCAAATATCCAGTTGCATTTTCTACAGAAAGAGTGTTCAGATCTGCTCAATCAAAAGTATGTTTTAACTCTGTTAGCTGAATGCACAGATCAGAAAGAAGTTTCACCGAATGATTCTGTGTAGTTTATATTTGAAGACATTCCTTTTTCCACTATTACCCTCTTAGCGCTCCGAATCTCCACTTGCATTTTCTACAAAAAGAGTGTTTCATAACTGCTCAATCAAAAATATGTTTTATCTCTGTTAACTGAATTTACAGATCAGAAATAAGTTTCACAGAATGCATCTGTGTAGTTTTTATTTGAAGATATTCTTTTTCCCAATGTAGGCCTCTTAGCGCTTAGCATGTCCAATTGCAGTTTCTACAGAAAGAGTGTTTCAGAACGGCTCAATCAAAAGTAAGGTTCAACTCTGTTAGCTGAATGCACAGAACAGTAAGAGTTTTCACAGAATGCTACTGTGTAGTTTATATTTGAATATATTCCTTTTTCCACTATTACCCTCTTAGCGCTCCGAATGTCCACTTGCATTTTCTACAGAAAGAGTGTTCAGAACTGCGCAATCAAAAGTATGGTTTAACTCTGTTAGCTTAATGAACATATCAGAAATAAGTTTCACACAATGCTTCTGTGTAGTTTTTATTTGAAGATATTATTTTTCCCAATAGAGGCCTCTTAGCGCTCAGAATGTCCAATTGCAGTTTCTACAGAAAGAGTGTTTCAGAAAGGCACAATCAAAAGTAAGGTTCAACTCTGTTAGTTGAATGCGCAGAACAGAAAGAAGTTTCATACAATGCTTCTGTGTAGTTTATATTTGAACGTATTCTTTTTTCCACTATTACCCACTTAGCGCTATGAATGTCCAGTTGCATTTTCTACAGACAGAGTGTTTCAAAACTGCTCAATCAAAAGTATGGTTTAACTCTGTTAGCTGAATGCTCAGATCAGAAAGAAGTTTCACAGAATTCTTCTGTGTAGTTTATATTTGAATATATTCCTTTTTCCACTACTACTCTCTTAGCGCTCCAAATGTCCAGTTGCATTTTCTACAGAAAGAGTGTTCAGATCTGCTCAATCAAAAGTATGGTTTAACTCTGTTAGCTGAATGCAGAGATCAGAAAGAAGTTTCACCGAATGATTCTGTGTAGTTTATATTTGAAGACATTCCTTTTTCCACTATTACCCTCTTAGCGCTCCGAATCTCCACTTGCATTTTCTACAAAAAGAGTGTTTCATAACTGCTCAATCAAAAATATGTTTTATCTCTGTTAACTGAATTTACAGATCAGAAATAAGTTTCACAGAATGCATCTGTGTAGTTTTTATTTGAAGATATTCTTTTTCCCAATGTAGGCCTCTTAGCGCTTAGCATGTCCAATTGCAGTTTCTACAGAAAGAGTGTTTCAGAACGGCTCAATCAAAAGTAAGGTTCAACTCTGTTAGCTGAATGCACAGAACAGTAAGAGTTTTCACAGAATGCTACTGTGTAGTTTATATTTGAATATATTCCTTTTTCCACTATTACCCTCTTAGCGCTCCGAATGTCCACTTGCATTTTCTACAGAAAGAGTGTTCAGAACTGCGCAATCAAAAGTATGGTTTAACTCTGTTAGCTTAATGAACATATCAGAAATAAGTTTCACACAATGCTTCTGTGTAGTTTTTATTTGAAGATATTATTTTTCCCTATAGAGGCCTCTTAGCGCTCAGAATGTCCAATTGCAGTTTCTACAGAAAGAGTGTTTCAGAAAGGCTCAATCAAAAGTTAGGTTCAACTCTGTTAGTTGAATGCACAGAACAGAAAGAAGTTTCATACAATGCTTCTGTGTAGTTTATATTTGAACATATTCTTTTCTCCCCTTTTACCCACTTAGCGCTACGAATGTCCAGTTGCATTTTCTACAGACAGATTGTTTCAAAACTGCTCAATCAAAAGTATGGTTTAACTCTATTAGCTGAATGCTCAGATCAGAAAGAAGTTTCACAGAATGCTTCTGTGTAGTTTATATTTCAATATATTACTTTTTCCACTACTACTCTCTTAGCGCTCCAAATGTCGAGTTGCATTTTCTACAGAAAGAGTGTTCAGATCTGCTGAATCAAAAGTATGGTTTAACTCTGTTAGCTGAATGCACAGATCAGAAAGAAGTTTCACAGAATGATTCTGTGTAGTTTATATTTGGAGACATTCCTTTTTCCACTATTACCCTCTTAGCGCTCCGAATCTCCACTTGCATTTTCTACAGAAAGAGTGTTTCAGAACGGCTCAATCAAAACTAAGGTTCAACTCTTTTAGTTGAACAAACAGAACAGAAAGAAGTTTCACACAATTCTTCTGTGTAGTTTTTATTTGTAGACATTCTTTTTCCCAATATAGGCCTCTTAGCGCTCAGAATGTCCAATTGCAGTTTCTACAGAAAGAGTGTTTCAGAACGGCTCAATCAAAAGTAAGGTTCAACTCTGTTAGTTGAATGCACAGAACAGCAAGAAGTTTCACAGAATGCTTCTGTGTAGTTTATATTTGAACATATTCTTTTTTCCACTATTACCCACTTAGCGCTACGAATGTCCAGTTGCATTTCCTACAGACAGAGTGTTTCAAAACTGCTCAATCAAAAGTATGGTTTAACTCTGTTAGCTGAATGCTCAGATCAGAAAGAAGTTTCACAGAATGCTTCTGTGTAGTCTATATTTGAATATATTCCTTTTTCCACTACTACGCTCTTAGCGCTCCAAATATCCAGTTGCATTTTCTACAGAAAGAGTGTTCAGATCTGCTCAATCAAAAGTATGGTTTAACTCTGTTAGCTGAATGCACAGATCAGAAAGAAGTCTCACCGAATGATTCTGTGTAGTTTATATTTGAAGACATTCCTTTTTCCACTATTACCCTCTTAGCGCTCCGAATCTCCACTTGCATTTTCTACAAAAAGAGTGTTTCATAACTGCTCAATCAAAAATATGTTTTATCTCTGTTAACTGAATTTACAGATCAGAAATAAGTTTCACAGAATGCATCTGTGTAGTTTTTATTTGAAGATATTCTTTTTCCCAATGTAGGCCTCTTAGCGCTTAGCATGTCCAATTGCAGTTTCTACAGAAAGAGTGTTTCAGAACGGCTCAATCAAAAGTAAGGTTCAACTCTGTTAGCTGAATGCACAGAACAGTAAGAGTTTTCACAGAATGCTACTGTGTAGTTTATATTTGAATATATTCCTTTTTCCACTATTACCCTCTTAGCGCTCCGAATGTCCACTTGCATTTTCTACAGAAAGAGTGTTCAGAACTGCGCAATCAAAAGTATGGTTTAACTCTGTTAGCTTAATGAACATATCAGAAATAAGTTTCACACAATGCTTCTGTGTAGTTTTTATTTGAAGATATTATTTTTCCCAATAGAGGCCTCTTAGCGCTCAGAATGTCCAATTGCAGTTTCTACAGAAAGAGTGTTTCAGAACGGCTCAATCAAAAGTAAGGTTCAACTCTGTTAGTTGAATGCACAGAACAGAAAGAAGTTTCATACAATGCTTCTGTGTAGTTTATATTTGAACATATTCTTTTCTCCACTATTACCCACTTAGCGCTACGAATGTCCAGTTGCATTTTCTACAGACAGAGTGTTTCAAAACAGCTCAATCAAAAGTATGGTTTAACTCTATTAGCTGAATGCTCAGATCAGAAAGAAGTTTCACAGAATGCTTCTGTGTAGTTTATATGGGAATATATTACTTTTTCCACTACTACTCTCTTAGCGCTCCAAATGTCGAGTTGCATTTTCTACAGAAAGAGTGTTCAGATCTGCTGAATCAAAAGTATGGTTTAACTCTGTTAGCTGAATGCACAGATCAGAAAGAAGTTTCACAGAATGATTCTGTGTAGTTTATATTTGGAGACATTCCTTTTTCCACTATTACCCTCTTAGCGCTCCGAATCTCCACTTGCATTTTCTACAGAAAGAGTGTTTCAGAACGGCTCAATCAAAACTAAGGTTCAACTCTTTTAGTTGAACAAACAGAACAGAAAGAAGTTTCACACAATTCTTCTGTGTAGTTTTTATTTGTAGACATTCTTTTTCCCAATATAGGCCTCTTAGCGCTCAGAATGTCCAATTGCAGTTTCTACAGAAAGAGTGTTTCAGAACGGCTCAATCAAAAGTAAGGTTCAACTCTGTTAGTTGAATGCACAGAACAGCAAGAAGTTTCACAGAATGTTTCTGTGTAGTTTATATTGAACATATTCTTTTTTCCGCTATTACCCACTTAGCGCTACGAATGTCCAGTTGCATTTTCTACAGACAGAGTGTTTCAAAACTGCTCAATCAAAAGTATGGTTTAACTCTGTTAGCTGAATGCTCAGATCAGAAAGAAGTTTCACAGAATGCTTCTGTGTAGTTTATATTTGAATATATTCCTTTTTCCACTACTACGCTCTTAGCGCTCCAAATATCCAGTTGCATTTTCTACAGAAAGAGTGTTCAGATCTGCTCAATCAAAAGTATGGTTTAACTCTGTTAGCTGAATGCACAGATCAGAAAGAAGTTTCACCGAATGATTCTGTGTAGTTTATATTTGAAGACATTCCTTTTTCCACTATTACCCTCTTAGCGCTCCGAATCTCCACTTGCATTTTCTACAAAAAGAGTGTTTCATAACTGCTCAATCAAAAATATGTTTTATCTCTGTTAACTGAATTTACAGATCAGAAATAAGTTTCACAGAATGCATCTGTGTAGTTTTTATTTGAAGATATTCTTTTTCCCAATGTAGGCCTCTTAGCGCTTAGCATGTCCAATTGCAGTTTCTACAGAAAGAGTGTTTCAGAACGGCTCAATCAAAAGTAAGGTTCAACTCTGTTAGCTGAATGCACAGAACAGAAAGAGTTTTCACAGAATGCTACTGTGTAGTTTATATTTGAATATATTCCTTTTTCCACTATTACCCTCTTAGCGCTCCGAATATCCACTTGCATTTTCTACAGAAAGAGTGTTCAGAACTGCGCAATCAAAAGTATGGTTTAACTCTGTTAGCTTAATGAACATATCAGAAATAAGTTTCACACAATGCTTCTGTGTAGTTTTTATTTGAAGATATTTTTTTTCCCAATATAGGCCTCCTAGCGCTCAGAATGTCCAATTGCAGTTTCTACAGAAAGAGTGTTTCAGAACGGCCCAATCAAAAGTAAGGTTCAACTCTGTTAGTTGAATGCACAGAACAGAAAGAAGTTTCATACAATGCTTCTGTGTAGTTTATATTTGAACATATACTTTTTTCCACTATTACCCCCTTAGCGCTCCGAATCTCCACTTGAATTTTCTATAAAAAGAGTGTTTCATAACTGCTCAATCAAAAATATGTTTTATCTCTGTTAACTGAATTTACAGATCAGAAATAAGTTTCACAGAATGCATCTGTGTAGTTTTTATTTGAAGATATTCTTTTTCCCAATGTAGGCCTCTTAGCGCTTAGCATGTCCAATTGCAGTTTCTACAGAAAGAGAGTTTCAGAACGGCTCAATCAAAAGTAAGGTTCAACTCTGTTAGTTGAATGCACAGAACAGAAAGAATTTCACAGAATGCTACTGTGTAGTTTATAGTTGAATATATTCCTTTTTCCACTATTACCCTCTTAGCGCTCCGAATGTCCACTTGCATTTTCTACAGAAAGAGTGTTCAGAACTGTGCAATCAAAAGTATGGTTTAACTCTGTTAGCTTAATGAACATATCAGAAATAAGTTTCACACAATGCTTCTGTGTAGTTTTTATTTGAAGATATTATTTTTCCCAATATAGGCCTCTTAGCGCTCAGAATGTCCAATTGCAGTTTCTACAGAAAGAGTGTTTCAGAAAGGCACAATCAAAAGTAAGGTTCAACTCTGTTAGTTGAATGCGCAGAACAGAAAGAAGTTTCATACAATGCTTCTGTGTAGTTTATATTTGAACGTATTCTTTTTTCCACTATTACCCACTTAGCGCTATGAATGTCCAGTTGCATTTTCTACAGACAGAGTGTTTCAAAACTGCTCAATCAAAAGTATGGTTTAACTCTGTTAGCTGAATGCTCAGATCAGAAAGATGTTTCACAGAATTCTTCTGTGTAGTTTATATTTGAATATATTCCTTTTTCCACTACTACTCTCTTAGCGCTCCAAATGTCCAGTTGCATTTTCTACAGAAAGAGTGTTCAGATCTGCTCAATCAAAAGTATGGTTTAACTCTGTTAGCTGAATGCACAGATCAGAAAGAAGTTTCACCGAATGATTCTGTGTAGTTTATATTTGAAGACATTACTTTTTCCACTATTACCCTCTTAGCGCTCCGAATCTCCACTTGCATTTTCTACAAAAAGAGTGTTTCATAACTGCTCAATCAAAAATATGTTTTATCTCTGTTAACTGAATTTACCGATCAGAAATAAGTTTCACAGAATGCATCTGTGTAGTTTTTATTTGAAGATATTCTTTTTCCCAATGTAGGCCTCTTAGCGCTTAGCATGTCCAATTGCAGTTTCTACAGAAAGAGTGTTTCAGAACGGCTCAATCAAAAGTAAGGTTCAACTCTGTTAGCTGAATGCACAGAACAGTAAGAGTTTTCACAGAATGCTACTGTGTAGTTTATATTTGAATATATTCCTTTTTCCACTATTACCCTCTTAGCGCTCCGAATGTCCACTTGCATTTTCTACAGAAAGAGTGTTCAGAACTGCGCAATCAAAAGTATGGTTTAACTCTGTTAGCTTAATGAACATATCAGAAATAAGTTTCACACAATGCTTCTGTGTAGTTTTTATTTGAAGATATTATTTTTCCCAATAGAGGCCTCTTAGCGCTCAGAATGTCCAATTGCAGTTTCTACAGAAAGAGTGTTTCAGAAAGGCTCAATCAAAAGTTAGGTTCAACTCTGTTAGTTGAATGCACAGAACAGAAAGAAGTTTCATACAATGCTTCTGTGTAGTTTATATTTGAACATATTCTTTTCTCCCCTATTACCCACTTAGCGCTACGAATGTCCAGTTGCATTTTCTACAGACAGATTGTTTCAAAACTGCTCAATCAAAAGTATGGTTTAACTCTATTAGCTGAATGCTCAGATCAGAAAGAAGTTTCACAGAATGCTTCTGTGTAGTTTATATTTGAATATATTACTTTTTCCACTACTACTCTCTTAGCGCTCCAAATGTCGAGTTGCATTTTCTACAGAAAGAGTGTTCAGATCTGCACAATCAAAAGTATGGTTTAACTCTGTTAGGTGAATGCACAGATCAGAAAGAAGTTTCACAGAATGATTCTGTGTAGTTTATATTTGGAGACATTCCTTTTTCCACTATTACCCTCTTAGCGCTCCGAATCTCCACTTGCATTTTCTACAGAAAGAGTGTTTCAGAACGGCTCAATCAAAACTAAGGTTCAACTCTTTTAGTTGAACAAACAGAACAGAAAGAAGTTTCACACAATTCTTCTGTGTAGTTTTTATTTGTAGACATTCTTTTTCCCAATATAGGCCTCTTAGCGCTCAGAATGTCCAATTGCAGTTTCTACAGAAAGAGTGTTTCAGAACGGCTCAATCAAAAGTAAGGTTCAACTCTGTTAGTTGAATGCACAGAACAGCAAGAAGTTTCACAGAATGCTTCTGTGTAGTTTATATTTGAACATATTCTTTTTTCCACTATTACCCACTTAGCGCTACGAATGTCCAGTTGCATTTTCTACAGACAGAGTGTTTCAAAACTGCTCAATCAAAAGTATGGTTTAACTCTGTTAGCTGAATGCTCAGATCAGAAAGAAGTTTCACAGAATGCTTCTGTGTAGTTTATATTTGAATATATTCCTTTTTCCACTACTACGCTCTTAGCGCTCCAAATATCCAGTTGCATTTTCTACAGAAAGAGTGTTCAGATCTGCTCAATCAAAAGTATGGTTTAACTCTGTTAGCTGAATGCACAGATCAGAAAGAAGTCTCACCGAATGATTCTGTGTAGTTTATATTTGAAGACATTCCTTTTTCCACTATTACCCTCTTAGCGCTCCGAATCTCCACTTGCATTTTCTACAAAAAGAGTGTTTCATAACTGCTCAATCAAAAATATGTTTTAACTCTGTTAACTGAATTTACAGATCAGAAATAAGTTTCACAGAATGCATCTGTGTAGTTTTTATTTGAAGATATTCTTTTTCCCAATGTAGGCCTCTTAGCGCTTAGCATGTCCAATTGCAGTTTCTACAGAAAGAGTGATTCAGAACGGCTCAATCAAAAGTAAGGTTCAACTCTGTTAGCTGAATGCACAGAACAGTAAGAGTTTTCACAGAATGCTACTGTGTAGTTTATATTTGAATATATTCCTTTTTCCACTATTACCCTCTTAGCGCTCCGAATGTCCACTTGCATTTTCTACAGAAAGAGTGTTCAGAACTGCGCAATCAAAAGTATGGTTTAACTCTGTTAGCTTAATGAACATATCAGAAATAAGTTTCACACAATGCTTCTGTGTAGTTTTTATTTGAAGATATTATTTTTCCCAATAGAGGCCTCTTAGCGCTCAGAATGTCCAATTGCAGTTTCTACAGAAAGAGTGTTTCAGAACGGCTCAATCAAAAGTAAGGTTCAACTCTGTTAGTTGAATGCACAGAACAGAAAGAAGTTTCATACAATGCTTCTGTGTAGTTTATATTTGAACATATTCTTTTCTCCACTATTACCCACTTAGCGCTACGAATGTCCAGTTGCATTTTCTACAGACAGAGTGTTTCAAAACAGCTCAATCAAAAGTATGGTTTAACTCTATTAGCTGAATGCTCAGATCAGAAAGAAGTTTCACAGAATGCTTCTGTGTAGTTTATATTTGAATATATTACTTTTTCCACTACTACTCTCTTAGCGCTCCAAATGTCGAGTTGCATTTTCTACAGAAAGAGTGTTCAGATCTGCTGAATCAAAAGTATGGTTTAACTCTGTTAGCTGAATGCACAGATCAGAAAGAAGTTTCACAGAATGATTCTGTGTAGTTTATATTTGGAGACATTCCTTTTTCCACTATTACCCTCTTAGCGCTCCGAATCTCCACTTGCATTTTCTACAGAAAGAGGGTTTCAGAACGGCTCAATCAAAACTAAGGTTCAACTCTTTTAGTTGAACAAACAGAACAGAAAGAAGTTTCACACAATTCTTCTGTGTAGATTTTATTTGTAGACATTCTTTTTCCCAATATAGGCCTCTTAGCGCTCAGAATGTCCAATTGCAGTTTCTACAGAAAGAGTGTTTCAGAACAGCTCAATCAAAATTAAGGTTCAACTCTGTTAGTTGAATGCACAGAACAGCAAGAAGTTTCACAGAATGCTTCTGTGTAGTTTATATTTGAACATATTCTTTTTTCCACTATTACCCACTTAGCGCTACGAATGTCCAGTTGCATTTTCTACAGACAGAGTGTTTCAAAACTGCTCAATCAAAAGTATGGTTTAACTCTGTTAGCTGAATGCTCAGATCAGAAAGAAGTTTCACAGAATGCTTCTGTGTAGTTTATATTTGAATATATTCCTTTTTCCACTACTACGCTCTTAGCGCTCCAAATATCCAGTTGCATTTTCTACAGAAAGAGTGTTCAGATCTGCTCAATCAAAAGTATGTTTTAACTCTGTTAGCTGAATGCACAGATCAGAAAGAAGTTTCACCGAATGATTCTGTGTAGTTTATATTTGAAGACATTCCTTTTTCCACTATTACCCTCTTAGCGCTCCGAATCTCCACTTGCATTTTCTACAAAAAGAGTGTTTCATAACTGCTCAATAAAAAATATGTTTTATCTCTGTTAACTGAATTTACAGATCAGAAATAAGTTTCACAGAATGCATCTGTGTAGTTTTTATTTGAAGATATTCTTTTTCCCAATGTAGGCCTCTTAGCGCTTAGCATGTCCAATTGCAGTTTCTACAGAAAGAGTGTTTCAGAACGGCTCAATCAAAAGTAAGGTTCAACTCTGTTAGCTGAATGCACAGAACAGTAAGAGTTTTCACAGAATGCTACTGTGTAGTTTATATTTGAATATATTCCTTTTTCCACTATTACCCTCTTAGCGCTCCGAATGTCCACTTGCATTTTCTACAGCAAGAGTGTTCAGAACTGCGCAATCAAAAGTATGGTTTAACTCTGTTAGCTTAATGAACATATCAGAAATAAGTTTCACACAATGCTTCTGTGTAGTTTTTATTTGAAGATATTATTTTTCCCAATAGAGGCCTCTTAGCGCTCAGAATGTCCAATTGCAGTTTCTACAGAAAGAGTGTTTCAGAACGGCTCAATCAAAAGTAAGGTTCAACTCTGTTAGTTGAATGCACAGAACAGAAAGAAGTTTCATACAATGCTTCTGTGTAGTTTATATTTGAACATATTCTTTTCTCCACTATTACCCACTTAGCGCTACGAATGTCCAGTTGCATTTTCTACAGACAGAGTGTTTCAAAACAGCTCAATCAAAAGTATGGTTTAACTCTATTAGCTGAATGCTCAGATCAGAAAGAAGTTTCACAGAATGCTTCTGTGTAGTTTATATTGGAATATATTACTTTTTCCACTACTACTCTCTTAGCGCTCCAAATGTCGAGTTGCATTTTCTACAGAAAGAGTGTTCAGATCTGCTGAATCAAAAGTATGGTTTAAATCTGTTAGCTGAATGCACAGATCAGAAAGAAGTTTCACAGAATGATTCTGTGTAGTTTATATTTGGAGACATTCCTTTTTCCACTATTACCCTCTTAGCGCTCCGAATCTCCACTTGCATTTTCTACAGAAAGAGTGTTTCAGAACGGCTCAATCAAAACTAAGGTTCAACTCTTTTAGTTGAACAAACAGAACAGAAAGAAGTTTCACACAATTCTTCTGTGTAGTTTTTATTTGTAGACATTCTTTTTCCCAATATAGGCCTCTTAGCGCTCAGAATGTCCAATTGCAGTTTCTACAGAAAGAGTGTTTCAGAACGGCTCAATCAAAAGTAAGGTTCAACTCTGTTAGTTGAATGCACAGAACAGCAAGAAGTTTCACAGAATGCTTCTGTGTAGTTTATATTTGAACATATTCTTTTTTCCACTATTACCCACTTAGCGCTACGAATGTCCAGTTGCATTTTCTACAGACAGAGTGTTTCAAAACTGCTCAATCAAAAGTATGGTTTAACTCCGTTAGCTGAATGCTCAGATCAGAAAGAAGTTTCACAGAATGCTTCTGTGTAGTTTATATTTGAATATATTCCTTTTTCCACTACTACGCTCTTAGCGCTCCAAATATCCAGTTGCATTTTCTACAGAAAGAGTGTTCAGATCTGCTCAATCAAAAGTATGGTTTAACTCTGTTAGCTGAATGCACAGATCAGAAAGAAGTCTCACCGAATGATTCTGTGTAGTTTATATTTGAAGACATTCCTTTTTCCACTATTACCCTCTTAGCGCTCCGAATCTCCACTTGCATTTTCTACAAAAAGAGTGTTTCATAACTGCTCAATCAAAAATATGTTTTATCTCTGTTAACTGAATTTACAGATCAGAAATAAGTTTCACAGAATGCATCTGTGTAGTTTTTATTTGAAGATATTCTTTTTCCCAATGTAGGCCTCTTAGCGCTTAGCATGTCCAATTGCAGTTTCTACAGAAAGAGTGTTTCAGAACGGCTCAATCAAAAGTAAGGTTCAACTCTGTTAGCTGAATGCACAGAACAATAAGAGTTTTCACAGAATGCTACTGTGTAGTTTATATTTGAATATATTCCTTTTTCCACTATTACCCTCTTAGCGCTCCGAATGTCCACTTGCATTTTCTACAGAAAGAGTGTTCAGAACTGCGCAATCAAAAGTATGGTTTAACTCTGTTAGCTTAATGAACATATCAGAAATAAGTTTCACACAATGCTTCTGTGTAGTTTTTATTTGAAGATATTATTTTTCCCAATAGAGGCCTCTTAGCGCTCAGAATGTCCAATTGCAGTTTCTACAGAAAGAGTGTTTCAGAACGGCTCAATCAAAAGTAAGGTTCAACTCTGTTAGTTGAATGCACAGAACAGAAAGAAGTTTCATACAATGCTTCTGTGTAGTTTATATTTGAACATATTCTTTTCTCCACTATTACCCACTTAGCGCTACGAATGTCCAGTTGCATTTTCTACAGACAGAGTGTTTCAAAACAGCTCAATCAAAAGTATGGTTTAACTCTATTAGCTGAATGCTCAGATCAGAAAGAAGTTTCACAGAATGCTTCTGTGTAGTTTATATTGGAATATATTACTTTTTCCACTACTACTCTCTTAGCGCTCCAAATGTCGAGTTGCATTTTCTACAGAAAGAGTGTTCAGATCTGCTGAATCAAAAGTATGGTTTAACTCTGTTAGCTGAATGCACAGATCAGAAAGAAGTTTCACAGAATGATTCTGTGTAGTTTATATTTGGAGACATTCCTTTTTCCACTATTACCCTCTTAGCGCTCCGAATCTCCACTTGCATTTTCTACAGAAAGAGTGTTTCAGAACGGCTCAATCAAAACTAAGGTTCAACTCTTTTAGTTGAACAAACAGAACAGAAAGAAGTTTCACACAATTCTTCTGTGTAGTTTTTATTTGTAGACATTCTTTTTCCCAATATAGGCCTCTTAGCGCTCAGAATGTCCAATTGCAGTTTCTACAGAAAGAGTGTTTCAGAACGGCTCAATCAAAAGTAAGGTTCAACTCTGTTAGTTGAATGCACAGAACAGCAAGAAGTTTCACAGAATGCTTCTGTGTAGTTTATATTTGAACATATTCTTTTTTCCACTATTACCCACTTAGCGCTACGAATGTCCAGTTGCATTTTCTACAGACAGAGTGTTTCAAAACTGCTCAATCAAAAGTATGGTTTAACTCTGTTAGCTGAATGCTCAGATCAGAAAGAAGTTTCACAGAATGCTTCTGTGTAGTTTATATTTGAATATATTCCTTTTTCCACTACTACGCTCTTAGCGCTCCAAATATCCAGTTGCATTTTCTACAGAAAGAGTGTTCAGATCTGCTCAATCAAAAGTATGGTTTAACTCTGTTAGCTGAATGCACAGATCAGAAAGAAGTTTCACCGAATGATTCTGTGTAGTTTATATTTGAAGACATTCCTTTTTCCACTATTACCCTCTTAGCGCTCCGAATCTCCACTTGCATTTTCTACAAAAAGAGTGTTTCATAACTGCTCAATCAAAAATATGTTTTATCTCTGTTAACTGAATTTACAGATCAGAAATAAGTTTCACAGAATGCATCTGTGTAGTTTTTATTTGAAGATATTCTTTTTCCCAATGTAGGCCTCTTAGCGCTTAGCATGTCCAATTGCAGTTTCTACAGAAAGAGTGTTTCAGAACGGCTCAATCAAAAGTAAGGTTCAACTCTGTTAGCTGAATGCACAGAACAGAAAGAGTTTTCACAGAATGCTACTGTGTAGTTTATATTTGAATATACTCCTTTTTCCACTATTACCCTCTTAGCGCTCCGAATGTCCACTTGCATTTTCTACAGAAAGAGTGTTCAGAACTGCGCAATCAAAAGTATGGTTTAACTCTGTTAGCTTAATGAACATATCAGAAATAAGTTTCACACAATGCTTCTGTGTAGTTTTTATTTGAAGATATTATTTTTCCCAATATAGGCCTCCTAGCGCTCAGAATGTCCAATTGCAGTTTCTACAGAAAGAGTGTTTCAGAACGGCCCAATCAAAAGTAAGGTTCAACTCTGTTAGTTGAATGCACAGAACAGAAAGAAGTTTCATACAATGCTTCTGTGTAGTTTATATTTGAACATATTCTTTTTTCCACTATTACCCCCTTAGCGCTCCGAATCTCCACTTGCATTTTCTATAAAAAGAGTGTTTCATAACTGCTCAATCAAAAATATGTTTTATCTCTGTTAACTGAATTTACAGATCAGAAATAAGTTTCACAGAATGCATCTGTGTAGTTTTTATTTGAAGATATTCTTTTTCCCAATGTAGGCCTCTTAGCGCTTAGCATGTCCAATTGCAGTTTCTACAGAAAGAGAGTTTCAGAACGGCTCAATCAAAAGTAAGGTTCAACTCTGTTAGTTGAATGCACAGAACAGAAAGAATTTTCACAGAATGCTACTGTGTAGTTTATAGTTGAATATATTCCTTTTTCCACTATTACCCTCTTAGCGCTCCGAATGTCCACTTGCATTTTCTACAGAAAGAGTGTTCAGAACTGTGCAATCAAAAGTATGGTTTAACTCTGTTAGCTTAATGAACATATCAGAAATAAGTTTCACACAATGCTTCTGTGTAGTTTTTATTTGAAGATATTATTTTTCCCAATATAGGCCTCTTAGCGCTCAGAATGTCCAATTGCAGTTTCTACAGAAAGAGTGTTTCAGAAAGGCACAATCAAAAGTAAGGTTCAACTCTGTTAGTTGAATGCGCAGAACAGAAAGAAGTTTCATACAATGCTTCTGTGTAGTTTATATTTGAACGTATTCTTTTTTCCACTATTACCCACTTAGCGCTATGAATGTCCAGTTGCATTTTCTACAGACAGAGTGTTTCAAAACTGCTCAATCAAAAGTATGGTTTAACTCTGTTAGCTGAATGCTCAGATCAGAAAGAAGTTTCACAGAATTCTTCTGTGTAGTTTATATTTGAATATATTCCTTTTTCCACTACTACTCTCTTAGCGCTCCAAATGTCCAGTTGCATTTTCTACAGAAAGAGTGTTCAGATCTGCTCAATCAAAAGTATGGTTTAACTCTGTTAGCTGAATGCACAGATCAGAAAGAAGTTTCACCGAATGATTCTGTGTAGTTTATATATGAAGACATTCCTTTTTCCACTATTACCCTCTTAGCGCTCCGAATCTCCACTTGCATTTTCTACAAAAAGAGTGTTTCATAACTGCTCAATCAAAAATATGTTTTATCTCTGTTAACTGAATTTACAGATCAGAAATAAGTTTCACAGAATGCATCTGTGTAGTTTTTATTTGAAGATATTCTTTTTCCCAATGTAGGCCTCTTAGCGCTTAGCATGTCCAATTGCAGTTTCTACAGAAAGAGTGTTTCAGAACGGCTCAATCAAAAGTAAGGTTCAACTCTGTTAGCTGAATGCACAGAACAGTAAGAGTTTTCACAGAATGCTACTGTGTAGTTTATATTTGAATATATTCCTTTTTCCACTATTACCCTCTTAGCGCTCCGAATGTCCACTTGCATTTTCTACAGAAAGAGTGTTCAGAACTGCGCAATCAAAAGTATGGTTTAACTCTGTTAGCTTAATGAACATATCAGAAATAAGTTTCACACAATGCTTCTGTGTAGTTTTTATTTGAAGATATTATTTTTCCCAATAGAGGCCTCTTAGCGCTCAGAATGTCCAATTGCAGTTTCTACAGAAAGAGTGTTTCAGAAAGGCTCAATCAAAAGTTAGGTTCAACTCTGTTAGTTGAATGCACAGAACAGAAAGAAGTTTCATACAATGCTTCTGTGTAGTTTATATTTGAACATATTCTTTTCTCCCCTATTACCCACTTAGCGCTACGAATGTCCAGTTGCATTTTCTACAGACAGATTGTTTCAAAACTGCTCAATCAAAAGTATGGTTTAACTCTATTAGCTGAATGCTCAGATCAGAAAGAAGTTTCACAGAATGCTTCTGTGTAGTTTATATTTGAATATATTACTTTTTCCACTACTACACTCTTAGCGCTCCAAATGTCGAGTTGCATTTTCTACAGAAAGAGTGTTCAGATCTGCTGAATCAAAAGTATGGTTTAACTCTGTTAGCTGAATGCACAGATCAGAAAGAAGTTTCACAGAATGATTCTGTGTAGTTTATATTTGGAGACATTCCTTTGTCCACTATTACCCTCTTAGCGCTCCGAATCTCCACTTGCATTTTCTACAGAAAGAGTGTTTCAGAACGGCTCAATCAAAACTAAGGTTCAACTCTTTTAGTTGAACAAACAGAACAGAAAGAAGTTTCACACAATTCTTCTGTGTAGTTTTTATTTGTAGACATTCTTTTTCCCAATATAGGCCTCTTAGTGCTCAGAATGTCCAATTGCAGTTTCTACAGAAAGAGTGTTTCAGAACGGCTCAATCAAAAGTAAGGTTCAACTCTGTTAGTTGAATGCACAGAACAGCAAGAAGTTTCACAGAATGCTTCTGTGTAGTTTATATTTGAACATATTCTTTTTTCCACTATTACCCACTTAGCGCTACGAATGTCCAGTTGCATTTTCTACAGACAGAGTGTTTCAAAGCTGCTCAATCAAAAGTATGGTTTAACTCTGTTAGCTGAATGCTCAGATCAGAAAGAAGTTTCACAGAATGCTTCTGTGTAGTTTATATTTGAATATATTCCTTTTTCCACTACTACGCTCTTAGCGCTCCAAATATCCAGTTGCATTTTCTACAGAAAGAGTGTTCAGATCTGCTCAATCAAAAGTATGGTTTAACTCTGTTAGCTGAATGCACAGATCAGAAAGAAGTCCCACCGAATGATTCTGTGTAGTTTATATTTGAAGACATTCCTCTTTCCACTATTACCCTCTTAGCGCTCCGAATCTCCACTTGCATTTTCTACAAAAAGAGTGTTTCATAACTGCTCAATCAAAAATATGTTTTATCTCTGTTAACTGAATTTACAGATCAGAAATAAGTTTCACAGAATGCATCTGTGTAGTTTTTATTTGAAGATATTCTTTTTCCCAATGTAGGCCTCTTAGCGCTTAGCATGTCCAATTGCAGTTTCTACAGAAAGAGTGTTTCAGAACGGCTCAATCAAAAGTAAGGTTCAACTCTGTTAGCTGAATGCACAGAACAGTAAGAGTTTTCACAGAATGCTACTGTGTAGTTTATATTTGAATATATTCCTTTTTCCACTATTACACTCTTAGCGCTCCGAATGTCCACTTGCATTTTCTACAGAAAGAGTGTTCAGAACTGCGCAATCAAAAGTATGGTTTAACTCTGTTAGCTTAATGAACATATCAGAAATAAGTTTCACACAATGCTTCTGTGTAGTTTTTATTTGAAGATATTATTTTTCCCAATAGAGGCCTCTTAGCGCTCAGAATGTCCAATTGCAGTTTCTACAGAAAGAGTGTTTCAGAACGGCTCAATCAAAAGTAAGGTTCAACTCTGTTAGTTGAATGCACAGAACAGAAAGAAGTTTCATACAATGCTTCTGTGTAGTTTATACTTGAACATATTCTTTTCTCCACTATTACCCACTTAGCGCTACGAATGTCCAGTTGCATTTTCTACAGACAGAGTGTTTCAAAACAGCTCAATCAAAAGTATGGTTTAACTCTATTAGCTGAATGCTCAGATCAGAAAGAAGTTTCACAGAATGCTTCTGTGTAGTTTATATTGGAATATATTACTTTTTCCACTACTACTCTCTTAGCGCTCCAAATGTCGAGTTGCATTTTCTACAGAAAGAGTGTTCAGATCTGCTGAATCAAAAGTATGGTTTAACTCTGTTAGCTGAATGCACAGATCAGAAAGAAGTTTCACAGAATGATTCTGTGTAGTTTATATTTGGAGACATTCCTTTTTCCACTATTACCCTCTTAGCGCTCCGAATCTCCACTTGCATTTTCTACAGAAAGAGTGTTTCAGAACGGCTCAATCAAAACTAAGGTTCAACTCTTTTAGTTGAACAAACAGAACAGAAAGAAGTTTCACACAATTCTTCTGTGTAGTTTTTATTTGTAGACATACTTTTTCCCAATGTAGGCCTCCTAGCGCTCAGAATGTCCAATTGCAGTTTCTACAGAAAGAGTGTTTCAGAACGGCCCAATCAAAAGTAAGGTTCAACTCTGTTAGTTGAATGCACAGAACAGAAAGAAGTTTCATACAATGCTTCTGTGTAGTTTATATTTGAACATATTCTTTTTTCCACTATTACCCCCTTAGCGCTCCGAATCTCCACTTGCATTTTCTATAAAAAGAGTGTTTCATAACTGCTCAATCAAAAATATGTTTTATCTCTGTTAACTGAATTTACAGATCAGAAATAAGTTTCACAGAATGCATCTGTGTAGTTTTTATTTGAAGATATTCTTTTTCCCAATGTAGGCCTCTTAGCGCTTAGCATGTCCAATTGCAGTTTCTACAGAAAGAGAGTTTCAGAACGGCTCAATCAAAAGTAAGGTTCAACTCTGTTAGTTGAATGCACAGAACAGAAAGAATTTTCACAGAATGCTACTGTGTAGTTAATAGTTGAATATATTCCTTTTTCCACTATTACCCTCTTAGCGCTCCGAATGTCCACTTGCATTTTCTACAGAAAGAGTGTTCAGAACTGTGCAATCAAAAGTATGGTTTAACTCTGTTAGCTTAATGAACATATCAGAAATAAGTTTCACACAATGCTTCTGTGTAGTTTTTATTTGAAGATATTATTTTTCCCAATATAGGCCTCTTAGCGCTCAGAATGTCCAATTGCAGTTTCTACAGAAAGAGTGTTTCAGAAAGGCACAATCAAAAGTAAGGTTCAACTCTGTTAGTTGAATGCGCAGAACAGAAAGAAGTTTCATACAATGCTTCTGTGTAGTTTATATTTGAACGTATTCTTTTTTCCACTATTACCCACTTAGCGCTATGAATGTCCAGTTGCATTTTCTACAGACAGAGTGTTTCAAAACTGCTCAATCAAAAGTATGGTTTAACTCTGTTAGCTGAATGCTCAGATCAGAAAGAAGTTTCACAGAATTCTTCTGTGTAATTTATATTTGAATATATTCCTTTTTCCACTACTACTCTCTTAGCGCTCCAAATGTCCAGTTGCATTTTCTACAGAAAGAGTGTTCAGATCTGCTCAATCAAAAGTATGGTTTAACTCTGTTAGCTGAATGCACAGATCAGAAAGAAGTTTCACCGAATGATTCTGTGTAGTTTATATATGAAGACATTCCTTTTTCCACTATTACCCTCTTAGCGTTCCGAATCTCCACTTGCATTTTCTACAAAAAGAGTGTTTCATAACTGCTCAATCAAAAATATGTTTTATCTCTGTTAACTGAATTTACAGATCAGAAATAAGTTTCACAGAATGCATCTGTGTAGTTTTTATTTGAAGATATTCTTTTTCCCAATGTAGGCCTCTTAGCGCTTAGCATGTCCAATTGCAGTTTCTACAGAAAGAGTGTTTCAGAACGGCTCAATCAAAAGTAAGGTTCAACTCTGTTAGCTGAATGCACAGAACAGTAAGAGTTTTCACAGAATGCTACTGTGTAGTTTATATTTGAATATATTCCTTTTTCCACTATTACCCTCTTAGCGCTCCGAATGTCCACTTGCATTTTCTACAGAAAGAGTGTTCAGAACTGCGCAATCAAAAGTATGGTTTAACTCTGTTAGCTTAATGAACATATCAGAAATAAGTTTCACACAATGCTTCTGTGTAGTTTTTATTTGAAGATATTATTTTTCCCAATAGAGGCCTCTTAGCGCTCAGAATGTCCAATTGCAGTTTCTACAGAAAGAGTGTTTCAGAAAGGCTCAATCAAAAGTTAGGTTCAACTCTGTTAGTTGAATGCACAGAACAGAAAGAAGTTTCATACAATGCTTCTGTGTAGTTTATATTTGAACATATTCTTTTCTCCCCTATTACCCACTTAGCGCTACGAATGTCCAGTTGCATTTTCTACAGACAGATTGTTTCAAAACTGCTCAATCAAAAGTATGGTTTAACTCTATTAGCTGAATGCTCAGATCAGAAAGAAGTTTCACAGAATGCTTCTGTGTAGTTTATATTTGAATATATTACTTTTTCCACTACTACACTCTTAGCGCTCCAAATGTCGAGTTGCATTTTCTACAGAAAGAGTGTTCAGATATGCTGAATCAAAAGTATGGTTTAACTCTGTTAGCTGAATGCACAGATCAGAAAGAAGTTTCACAGAATGATTCTGTGTAGTTTATATTTGGAGACATTCCTTTGTCCACTATTACCCTCTTAGCGCTCCGAATCTCCACTTGCATTTTCTACAGAAAGAGTGTTTCAGAACGGCTCAATCAAAACTAAGGTTCAACTCTTTTAGTTGAACAAACAGAACAGAAAGAAGTTTCACACAATTCTTCTGTGTAGTTTTTATTTGTAGACATTCTTTTTCCCAATATAGGCCTCTTAGCGCTCAGAATGTCCAATTGCAGTTTCTACAGAAAGAGTGTTTCAGAACGGCTCAATCAAAAGTAAGGTTCAACTCTGTTAGTTGAATGCACAGAACAGCAAGAAGTTTCACAGAATGCTTCTGTGTAGTTTATATTTGAACATATTCTTTTTTCCACTATTACCCACTTAGCGCTACGAATGTCCAGTTGCATTTTCTACAGACAGAGTGTTTCAAAGCTGCTCAATCAAAAGTATGGTTTAACTCTGTTAGCTGAATGCTCAGATCAGAAAGAAGTTTCACAGAATGCTTCTGTGTAGTTTATATTTGAATATATTCCTTTTTCCACTACTACGCTCTTAGCGCTCCAAATATCCAGTTGCATTTTCTACAGAAAGAGTGTTCAGATCTGCTCAATCAAAAGTATGGTTTAACTCTGTTAGCTGAATGCACAGATCAGAAAGAAGTCTCACCGAATGATTCTGTGTAGTTTATATTTGAAGACATTCCTCTTTCCACTATTACCCTCTTAGCGCTCCGAATCTCCACTTGCATTTTCTACAAAAAGAGTGTTTCATAACTGCTCAATCAAAAATATGTTTTATCTCTGTTAACTGAATTTACAGATCAGAAATAAGTTTCACAGAATGCATCTGTGTAGTTTTTATTTGAAGATATTCTTTTTCCCAATGTAGGCCTCTTAGCGCTTAGCATGTCCAATTGCAGTTTCTACAGAAAGAGTGTTTCAGAACGGCTCAATCAAAAGTAAGGTTCAACTCTGTTAGCTGAATGCACAGAACAGTAAGAGTTTTCACAGAATGCTACTGTGTAGTTTATATTTGAATATATTCCTTTTTCCACTATTACACTCTTAGCGCTCCGAATGTCCACTTGCATTTTCTACAGAAAGAGTGTTCAGAACTGCGCAATCAAAAGTATGGTTTAACTCTGTTAGCTTAATGAACATATCAGAAATAAGTTTCACAGAATGCTTCTGTGTAGTTTTTATTTGAAGATATTATTTTTCCCAATAGAGGCCTCTTAGCGCTCAGAATGTCCAATTGCAGTTTCTACAGAAAGAGTGTTTCAGAACGGCTCAATCAAAAGTAAGGTTCAACTCTGTTAGTTGAATGCACAGAACAGAAAGAAGTTTCATACAATGCTTCTGTGTAGTTTATACTTGAACATATTCTTTTCTCCACTATTACCCACTTAGCGCTACGAATGTCCAGTTGCATTTTCTACAGACAGAGTGTTTCAAAACAGCTCAATCAAAAGTATGGTTTAACTCTATTAGCTGAATGCTCAGATCAGAAAGAAGTTTCACAGAAAGCTTCTGTGTAGTTTATATTGGAATATATTACTTTTTCCACTACTACTCTCTTAGCGCTCCAAATGTCGAGATGCATTTTCTACAGAAAGAGTGTTCAGATCTGCTGAATCAAAAGTATGGTTTAACTCTGTTAGCTGAATGCACAGATCAGAAAGAAGTTTCACAGAATGATTCTGTGTAGTTTATATTTGGAGACATTCCTTTTTCCACTATTACCCTCTTAGCGCTCCGAATCTCCACTTGCATTTTCTACAGAAAGAGTGTTTCAGAACGGCTCAATCAAAACTAAGGTTCAACTCTTTTAGTTGAACAAACAGAACAGAAAGAAGTTTCACACAATTCTTCTGTGTAGTTTTTATTTGTAGACATACTTTTTCCCAATGTAGGCCTCCTAGCGCTCAGAATGTCCAATTGCAGTTTCTACAGAAAGAGTGTTTCAGAACGGCCCAATCAAAAGTAAGGTTCAACTCTGTTAGTTGAATGCACAGAACAGAAAGAAGTTTCATACAATGCTTCTGTGTAGTTTATATTTGAACATATTCTTTTTTCCACTATTACCCCCTTAGCGCTCCGAATCTCCACTTGCATTTTCTATAAAAAGAGTGTTTCATAACTGCTCAATCAAAAATATGTTTTATCTCTGTTAACTGAATTTACAGATCAGAAATAAGTTTCACAGAATGCATCTGTGTAGTTTTTATTTGAAGATATTCTTTTTCCCAATGTAGGCCTCTTAGCGCTTAGCATGTCCAATTGCAGTTTCTACAGAAAGAGAGTTTCAGAACGGCTCAATCAAAAGTAAGGTTCAACTCTGTTAGTTGAATGCACAGAACAGAAAGAATTTTCACAGAATGCTACTGTGTAGTTAATAGTTGAATATATTCCTTTTTCCACTATTACCCTCTTAGCGCTCCGAATGTCCACTTGCATTTTCTACAGAAAGAGTGTTCAGAACTGTGCAATCAAAAGTATGGTTTAACTCTGTTAGCTTAATGAACATATCAGAAATAAGTTTCACACAATGCTTCTGTGTAGTTTTTATTTGAAGATATTATTTTTCCCAATATAGGCCTCTTAGCGCTCAGAATGTCCAATTGCAGTTTCTACAGAAAGAGTGTTTCAGAAAGGCACAATCAAAAGTAAGGTTCAACTCTGTTAGTTGAATGCGCAGAACAGAAAGAAGTTTCATACAATGCTTCTGTGTAGTTTATATTTGAACGTATTCTTTTTTCCACTATTACCAACTTAGCGCTATGAATGTCCAGTTGCATTTTCTACAGACAGAGTGTTTCAAAACTGCTCAATCAAAAGTATGGTTTAACTCTGTTAGCTGAATGCTCAGATCAGAAAGAAGTTTCACAGAATTCTTCTGTGTAATTTATATTTGAATATATTCCTTTTTCCACTACTACTCTCTTAGCGCTCCAAATGTCCAGTTGCATTTTCTACAGAAAGAGTGTTCAGATCTGCTCAATCAAAAGTATGGTTTAACTCTGTTAGCTGAATGCACAGATCAGAAAGAAGTTTCACCGAATGATTCTGTGTAGTTTATATATGAAGACATTCCTTTTTCCACTATTACCCTCTTAGCGCTTCGAATCTCCACTTGCATTTTCTACAAAAAGAGTGTTTCATAACTGCTCAATCAAAAATATGTTTTATCTCTGTTAACTGAATTTACAGATCAGAAATAAGTTTCACAGAATGCATCTGTGTAGTTTTTATTTGAAGATATTCTTTTTCCCAATGTAGGCCTCTTAGCGCTTAGCATGTCCAATTGCAGTTTCTACAGAAAGAGTGTTTCAGAACGGCTCAATCAAAAGTAAGGTTCAACTCTGTTAGCTGAATGCACAGAACAGTAAGAGTTTTCACAGAATGCTACTGTGTAGTTTATATTTGAATATATTCCTTTTTCCACTATTACCCTCTTAGCGCTCCGAATGTCCACTTGCATTTTCTACAGAAAGAGTGTTCAGAACTGCGCAATCAAAAGTATGGTTTAACTCTGTTAGCTTAATGAACATATCAGAAATAAGTTTCACACAATGCTTCTGTGTAGTTTTTATTTGAAGATATTATTTTTCCCAATAGAGGCCTCTTAGCGCTCAGAATGTCCAATTGCAGTTTCTACAGAAAGAGTGTTTCAGAAAGGCTCAATCAAAAGTTAGGTTCAACTCTGTTAGTTGAATGCACAGAACAGAAAGAAGTTTCATACAATGCTTCTGTGTAGTTTATATTTGAACATATTCTTTTCTCCCCTATTACCCACTTAGCGCTACGAATGTCCAGTTGCATTTTCTACAGACAGATTGTTTCAAAACTGCTCAATCAAAAGTATGGTTTAACTCTATTAGCTGAATGCTCAGATCAGAAAGAAGTTTCACAGAATGCTTCTGTGTAGTTTATATTTGAATATATTACTTTTTCCACTACTACACTCTTAGCGCTCCAAATGTCGAGTTGCATTTTCTACAGAAAGAGTGTTCAGATCTGCTGAATCAAAAGTATGGTTTAACTCTGTTAGCTGAATGCACAGATCAGAAAGAAGTTTCACAGAATGCTTCTGTGTAGTTTATATTTGGAGACATTCCTTTGTCCACTATTACCCTCTTAGCGCTCCGAATCTCCACTTGCATTTTCTACAGAAAGAGTGTTTCAGAACGGCTCAATCAAAACTAAGGTTCAACTCTTTTAGTTGAACAAACAGAACAGAAAGAAGTTTCACACAATTCTTCTGTGTAGTTTTTATTTGTAGACATTCTTTTTCCCAATATAGGCCTCTTAGCGCTCAGAATGTCCAATTGCAGTTTCTACAGAAAGAGTGTTTCAGAACGGCTCAATCAAAAGTAAGGTTCAACTCTGTTAGTTGAATGCACAGAACAGCAAGAAGTTTCACAGAATGCTTCTGTGTAGTTTATATTTGAACATATTCTTTTTTCCACTATTACCCACTTAGCGCTACGAATGTCCAGTTGCATTTTCTACAGACAGAGTGTTTCAAAGCTGCTCAATCAAAAGTATGGTTTAACTCTGTTAGCTGAATGCTCAGATCAGAAAGAAGTTTCACAGAATGCTTCTGTGTAGTTTATATTTGAATATATTCCTTTTTCCACTACTACGCTCTTAGCGCTCCAAATATCCAGTTGCATTTTCTACAGAAAGAGTGTTCAGATCTGCTCAATCAAAAGTATGGTTTAACTCTGTTAGCTGAATGCACAGATCAGAAAGAAGTCTCACCGAATATTTCTGTGTAGTTTATATTTGAAGACATTCCTCTTTCCACTATTACCCTCTTAGCGCTCCGAATCTCCACTTGCATTTTCTACAAAAAGAGTGTTTCATAACTGCTCAATCAAAAATATGTTTTATCTCTGTTAACTGAATTTACAGATCAGAAATAAGTTTCACAGAATGCATCTGTGTAGTTTTTATTTGAAGATATTCTTTTTCCCAATGTAGGCCTCTTAGCGCTTAGCATGTCCAATTACAGTTTCTACAGAAAGAGTGTTTCAGAACGGCTCAATCAAAAGTAAGGTTCAACTCTGTTAGCTGAATGCACAGAACAGTAAGAGTTTTCACAGAATGCTACTGTGTAGTTTATATTTGAATATATTCCTTTTTCCACTATTACACTCTTAGCGCTCCGAATGTCCACTTGCATTTTCTACAGAAAGAGTGTTAAGAACTGCGCAATCAAAAGTATGGTTTAACTCTGTTAGCTTAATGAACATATCAGAAATAAGTTTCACACAATGCTTCTGTGTAGTTTTTATTTGAAGATATTATTTTTCCCAATAGAGGCCTCTTAGCGCTCAGAATGTCCAATTGCAGTTTCTACAGAAAGAGTGTTTCAGAACGGCTCAATCAAATGTAAGGTTCAACTCTGTTAGTTGAATGCACAGAACAGAAAGAAGTTTCATACAATGCTTCTGTGTAGTTTATACTTGAACATATTCTTTTCTCCACTATTACCCACTTAGCGCTGCGAATGTCCAGTTGCATTTTCTACAGACAGAGTGTTTCAAAACAGCTCAATCAAAAGTATGGTTTAACTCTATTAGCTGAATGCTCAGATCAGAAAGAAGTTTCACAGAATGCTTCTGTGTAGTTTATATTGGAATATATTACTTTTTCCACTACTACTCTCTTAGCGCTCCAAATGTCGAGTTGCATTTTCTACAGAAAGAGTGTTCAGATCTGCTGAATCAAAAGTATGGTTTAACTCTGTTAGCTGAATGCACAGATCAGAAAGAAGTCTCACCGAATGATTCTGTGTAGTTTATATTTGAAGACATTCCTCTTTCCACTATTACCCTCTTAGCGCTCCGAATCTCCACTTGCATTTTCTACAAAAAGAGTGTTTCATAACTGCTCAATCAAAAATATGTTTTATCTCTGTTAACTGAATTTACAGATCAGAAATAAGTTTCACAGAATGCATCTGTGTAGTTTTTATTTGAAGATATTCTTTTTCCCAATGTAGGCCTCTTAGCGCTTAGCATGTCCAATTGCAGTTTCTACAGAAAGAGTGTTTCAGAACGGCTCAATCAAAAGTAAGGTTCAACTCTGTTAGCTGAATGCACAGAACAGTAAGAGTTTTCACAGAATGCTACTGTGTAGTTTATATTTGAATATATTCCTTTTTCCACTATTACACTCTTAGCGCTCCGAATGTCCACTTGCATTTTCTACAGAAAGAGTGTTCAGAACTGCGCAATCAAAAGTATGGTTTAACTCTGTTAGCTTAATGAACATATCAGAAATAAGTTTCACACAATGCTTCTGTGTAGTTTTTATTTGAAGATATTATTTTTCCCAATAGAGGCCTCTTAGCGCTCAGAATGTCCAATTGCAGTTTCTACAGAAAGAGTGTTTCAGAACGGCTCAATCAAAAGTAAGGTTCAACTCTGTTAGTTGAATGCACAGAACAGAAAGAAGTTTCATACAATGCTTCTGTGTAGTTTATACTTGAACATATTCTTTTCTCCACTATTACCCACTTAGCGCTGCGAATGTCCAGTTGCATTTTCTACAGACAGATTGTTTCAAAACTGCTCAATCAAAAGTATGGTTTAACTCTATTAGCTGAATGCTCAGATCAGAAAGAAGTTTCACAGAATGCTTCTGTGTAGTTTATATTTGAATATATTACTTTTTCCACTACTACTCTCTTAGCGCTCCAAATGTCGAGTTGCATTTTCTACAGAAAGAGTGTTCAGATCTGCTGAATCAAAAGTATGGTTTAACTCTGTTAGCTGAATGCACAGATCAGAAAGAAGTTTCACAGAATGATTCTGTGTAGTTTATATTTGGAGACATTCCTTTTTCCACTATTACCCTCTTAGCGCTCCGAATCTCCACTTGCATTTTCTACAGAAAGAGTGTTTCAGAACGGCTCAATCAAAACTAAGGTTCAACTCTTTTAGTTGAACAAACAGAACAGAAAGAAGTTTCACACAATTCTTCTGTGTAGTTTTTATTTGTAGACATTCTTTTTCCCAATATAGGCCTCTTAGCGCTCAGAATGTCCAATTGCAGTTTCTACAGAAAGAGTGTTTCAGAACGGCTCAATCAAAAGTAAGGTTCAACTCTGTTAGTTGAATGCACAGAACAGCAAGAAGTTTCACAGAATGCTTCTGTGTAGTTTATATTTGAACATATTCTTTTTTCCACTATTACCCACTTAGCGCTACGAATGTCCAGTTGCATTTTCTACAGACAGAGTGTTTCAAAACTGCTCAATCAAAAGTATGGTTTAACTCTGTTAGCTGAATGCTCAGATCAGAAAGAAGTTTCACAGAATGCTTCTGTGTAGTTTATATTTGAATATATTCCTTTTTCCACTACTACGCTCTTAGCGCTCCAAATATCCAGTTGCATTTTCTACAGAAAGAGTGTTCAGATCTGCTCAATCAAAAGTATGGTTTAACTCTGTTAGCTGAATGCACAGATCAGAAAGAAGTTTCACCGAATGATTCTGTGTAGTTTATATTTGAAGACATTCCTTTTTCCACTATTACCCTCTTAGCGCTCCGAATCTCCACTTGCATTTTCTACAAAAAGAGTGTTTCATAACTGCTCAATCAAAAATATGTTTTATCTCTGTTAACTGAATTTACAGATCAGAAATAAGTTTCACAGAATGCATCTGTGTAGTTTTTATTTGAAGATATTCTTTTTCCCAATGTAGGCCTCTTAGCGCTTAGCATGTCCAATTGCAGTTTCTACAGAAAGAGTGTTTCAGAACGGCTCAATCAAAAGTAAGGTTCAACTCTGTTAGCTGAATGCACAGAACAGAAAGTGTTTTCACAGAATGCTACTGTGTAGTTTATATTTGAATATATTCCTTTTTCCACTATTACCCTCTTAGCGCTCCGAATGTCCACTTGCATTTTCTACAGAAAGAGTGTTCAGAACTGCGCAATCAAAAGTATGGTTTAACTCTGTTAGCTTAATGAACATATCAGAAATAAGTTTCACACAATGCTTCTGTGTAGTTTTTATTTGAAGATATTATTTTTCCCAATATAGGCCTCCCAGCGCTCAGAATGTCCAATTGCAGTTTCTACAGAAAGAGTGTTTCAGAACGGCCCAATCAAAAGTAAGGTTCAACTCTGTTAGTTGAATGCACAGAACAGAAAGAAGTTTCATACAATGCTTCTGTGTAGTTTATATTTGAACATATTCTTTTTTCCACTATTACCCCCTTAGCGCTCCGAATCTCCACTTGCATTTTCTATAAAAAGAGTGTTTCATAACTGCTCAATCAAAAATATGTTTTATCTCTGTTAACTGAATTTACAGATCAGAAATAAGTTTCACAGAATGCATCTGTGTAGTTTTTATTTGAAGATATTCTTTTTCCCAATGTAGGCCTCTTAGCGCTTAGCATGTCCAATTGCAGTTTCTACAGAAAGAGAGTTTCAGAACGGCTCAATCAAAAGTAAGGTTCAACTCTGTTAGTTGAATGCACAGAACAGAAAGAATTTTCACAGAATGCTACTGTGTAGTTTATAGTTGAATATATTCCTTTTTCCACTATCACCCTCTTAGCGCTCCGAATGTCCACTTGCATTTTCTACAGAAAGAGTGTTCAGAACTGTGCAATCAAAAGTATGGTTTAACTCTGTTAGCTTAATGAACATATCAGAAATAAGTTTCACACAATGCTTCTGTGTAGTTTTTATTTGAAGATATTATTTTTCCCAATATAGGCCTCTTAGCGCTCAGAATGTCCAATTGCAGTTTCTACAGAAAGAGTGTTTCAGAAAGGCACAATCAAAAGTAAGGTTCAACTCTGTTAGTTGAATGCGCAGAACAGAAAGAAGTTTCATACAATGCTTCTGTGTAGTTTATATTTGAACGTATTCTTTTTTCCACTATTACCCACTTAGCGCTATGAATGTCCAGTTGCATTTTCTACAGACAGAGTGTTTCAAAACTGCTCAATCAAAAGTATGGTTTAACTCTGTTAGCTGAATGCTCAGATCAGAAAGAAGTTTCACAGAATTCTTCTGTGTAGTTTATATTTGAATATATTCCTTTTTCCACTACTACTCTCTTAGCGCTCCAAATGTCCAGTTGCATTTTCTACAGAAAGAGTGTTCAGATCTGCTCAATCAAAAGTATGGTTTAACTCTGTTAGCTGAATGCACAGATCAGAAAGAAGTTTCACCGAATGATTCTGTGTAGTTTATATTTGAAGACATTCCTTTTTCCACTATTACCCTCTTAGCGCTCCGAAACTCCACTTGCATTTTCTACAAAAAGAGTGTTTCATAACTGCTCAATCAAAAATATGTTTTATCTCTGTTAACTGAATTTACAGATCAGAAATAAGTTTCACAGAATGCATCTGTGTAGTTTTTATTTGAAGATATTCTTTTTCCCAATGTAGGCCTCTTAGCGCTTAGCATGTCCAATTGCAGTTTCTACAGAAAGAGTGTTTCAGAACGGCTCAATCAAAAGTAAGGTTCAACTCTGTTAGCTGAATGCACATAACAGTAAGAGTTTTCACAGAATGCTACTGTGTAGTTTATATTTGAATATATTCCTTTTTCCACTATTACCCTCTTAGCGCTCCGAATGTCCACTTGCATTTTCTACAGAAAGAGTGTTCAGAACTGCGCAATCAAAAGTATGGTTTAACTCTGTTAGCTTAATGAACATATCAGAAATAAGTTTCACACAATGCTTCTGTGTAGTTTTTATTTGAAGATATTATTTTTCCCAATAGAGGCCTCTTAGCGCTCAGAATGTCCAATTGCAGTTTCTACAGAAAGAGTGTTTCAGAAAGGCTCAATCAAAAGTTAGGTTCAACTCTGTTAGTTGAATGCACAGAACAGAAAGAAGTTTCATACAATGCTTCTGTGTAGTTTATATTTGAACATATTCTTTTCTCCCCTATTACCCACTTAGCCCTACGAATGTCCAGTTGCATTTTCTACAGACAGATTGTTTCAAAACTGCTCAATCAAAAGTATGGTTTAACTCTATTAGCTGAATGCTCAGATCAGAAAGAAGTTTCACAGAATGCTTCTGTGTAGTTTATATTTGAATATATTACTTTTTCCACTACTACTCTCTTAGCGCTCCAAATGTCGAGTTGCATTTTCTACAGAAAGAGTGTTCAGATCTGCTGAATCAAAAGTATGGTTTAACTCTGTTAGCTGAATGCACAGATCAGAAAGAAGTTTCACAGAATGATTCTGTGTAGTTTATATTTGGAGACATTCCTTTGTCCACTATTACCCTCTTAGCGCTCCGAATCTCCACTTGCATTTTCTACAGAAAGAGTGTTTCAGAACGGCTCAATCAAAACTAAGGTTCAACTCTTTTAGTTGAACAAACAGAACAGAAAGAAGTTTCACACAATTCTTCTGTGTAGTTTTTATTTGTAGACATTCTTTTTCCCAATATAGGCCTCTTAGCGCTCAGAATGTCCAATTGCAGTTTCTACAGAAAGAGTGTTTCAGAACGGCTCAATCAAAGTAAGGTTCAACTCTGTTAGTTGAATGCACAGAACAGCAAGAAGTTTCACAGAATGCTTCTGTGTAGTTTATATTTGAACATATTATTTTTCCACTATTACCCACTTAGCGCTACGAATGTCCAGTTGCATTTTCTACAGACAGAGTGTTTCAAAACTGCTCAATCAAAAGTATGGTTTAACTCTGTTAGCTGAATGCTCAGATCAGAAAGAAGTTTCACAGAATGCTTCTGTGTAGTTTATATTTGAATATATTCCTTTTTCCACTACTACGCTCTTAGCGCTCCAAATATCCAGTTGCATTTTCTACAGAAAGAGTGTTCAGATCTGCTCAATCAAAAGTATGGTTTAACTCTGTTAGCTGAATGCACAGATCAGAAAGAAGTCTCACCGAATGATTCTGTGTAGTTTATATTTGAAGACATTCCTTTTTCCACTATTACCCTCTTAGCGCTCCGAATCTCCACTTGCATTTTCTACAAAAAGAGTGTTTCATAACTGCTCAATCAAAAATATGTTTTATCTCTGTTAACTGAATTTACAGATCAGAAATAAGTTTCACAGAATGCATCTGTGTAGTTTTTATTTGAAGATATTCTTTTTCCCAATGTAGGCCTCTTAGCGCTTAGCATGTCCAATTGCAGTTTCTACAGAAAGAGTGTTTCAGAACGGCTCAATCAAAAGTAAGGTTCAACTCTGTTAGCTGAATGCACAGAACAGTAAGAGTTTTCACAGAATGCTACTATGTAGTTTATATTTGAATATATTCCTTTTTCCACTATTACCCTCTTAGCGCTCCGAATGTCCACTTGCATTTTCTACAGAAAGAGTGTTCAGAACTGCGCAATCAAAAGTATGGTTTAACTCTATTAGCTTAATGAACATATCAGAAATAAGTTTCACACAATGCTTCTGTGTAGTTTTTATTTGAAGATATTATTTTTCCCAATAGAGGCCTCTTAGCGCTCAGAATGTCCAATTGCAGTTTCTACAGAAAGAGTGTTTCAGAACGGCTCAATCAAAAGTAAGGTTCAACTCTGTTAGTTGAATGCACAGAACAGAAAGGAGTTTCATACAATGTTTCTGTGTAGTTTATATTTGAACATATTCTTTTCTCCACTATTACCCACTTAGCGCTACGAATGTCCAGTTGCATTTTCTACAGACAGAGTGTTTCAAAACAGCTCAATCAAAAGTATGGTTTAACTCTATTAGCTGAATGCTCAGATCAGAAAGAAGTTTCACAGAATGCTTCTGTGTAGTTTATATTTGAATATATTACTTTTTCCACTACTACTCTCTTAGCGCTCCAAATGTCGAGTTGCATTTTCTACAGAAAGAGTGTTCAGATCTGCTGAATCAAAAGTATGGTTTAACTCTGTTAGCTGAATGCACAGATCAGAAAGAAGTTTCACAGAATGATTCTGTGTAGTTTATATTTGGAGACATTCCTTTTTCCACTATTACCCTCTTAGCGCTCCGAATCTCCACTTGCATTTTCTACAGAAAGAGTGTTTCAGAACGGCTCAATCAAAACTAAGGTTCAACTCTTTTAGTTGAACAAACAGAACAGAAAGAAGTTTCACACAATTCTTCTGTGTAGTTTTTATTTGTAGACATTCTTTTTCCCAATATAGGCCTCTTAGCGCTCAGAATGTCCAATTGCAGTTTCTACAGAAAGAGTGTTTCAGAACGGCTCAATCAAAAGTAAGGTTCAACTCTGTTAGTTGAATGCACAGAACAGCAAGAAGTTTCACAGAATGCTTCTGTGTAGTTTATATTTGAACATATTCTTTTTTCCACTATTACCCACTTAGCGCTACGAATGTCCAGTTGCATTTTCTACAGACAGAGTGTTTCAAAACTGCTCAATCAAAAGTATGGTTTAACTCTGTTAGCTGAATGCTCAGATCAGAAAGAAGTTTCACAGAATGCTTCTGTGTAGTTTATATTTGAATATATTCCTTTTTCCACTACTACGCTCTTAGCGCTCCAAATATCCAGTTGCATTTTCTACAGAAAGAGTGTTCAGATCTGCTCAATCAAAAGTATGGTTTAACTCTGTTAGCTGAATGCACAGATCAGAAAGAAGTTTCACCGAATGATTCTGTGTAGTTTATATTTGAAGACATTCCTTTTTCCACTATTACCCTCTTAGCGCTCCGAATCTCCACTTGCATTTTCTACAAAAAGAGTGTTTCATAACTGCTCAATCAAAAATATGTTTTATCTCTGTTAACTGAATTTACAGATCAGAAATAAGTTTCACAGAATGCATCTGTGTAGTTTTTATTTGAAGATATTCTTTTTCCCAATGTAGGCCTCTTAGCGCTTAGCATGTCCAATTGCAGTTTCTACAGAAAGAGTGTTTCAGAACGGCTCAATCAAAAGTAAGGTTCAACTCTGTTAGCTGAATGCACAGAACAGAAAGAGTTTTCACAGAATGCTACTGTGTAGTTTATATTTGAATATATTCCTTTTTCCACTATTACCCTCTTAGCGCTCCGAATGTCCACTTGCATTTTCTACAGAAAGAGTGTTCAGAACTGCGCAATCAAAAGTATGGTTTAACTCTGTTAGCTTAATGAACATATCAGAAATAAGTTTCACACAATGCTTCTGTGTAGTTTTTATTTGAAGATATTATTTTTCCCAATATAGGCCTCCTAGCGCTCAGAATGTCCAATTGCAGTTTCTACAGAAAGAGTGTTTCAGAACGGCCCAATCAAAAGTAAGGTTCAACTCTGTTAGTTGAATGCACAGAACAGAAAGAAGTTTCATACAATGCTTCTGTGTAGTTTATATTTGAACATATTCTTTTTTCCACTATTACCCCCTTAGCGCTCCGAATCTCCACTTGCATTTTCTATAAAAAGAGTGTTTCATAACTGCTCAATCAAAAATATGTTTTATCTCTGTTAACTGAATTTACAGATCAGAAATAAGTTTCACAGAATGCATCTGTGTAGTTTTTATTTGAAGATATTCTTTTTCCCAATGTAGGCCTCTTAGCGCTTAGCATGTCCAATTGCAGTTTCTACAGAAAGAGAGTTTCAGAACGGCTCAATCAAAAGTAAGGTTCAACTCTGTTAGTTGAATGCACAGAACAGAAAGAATTTTCACAGAATGCTACTGTGTAGTTTATAGTTGAATATATTCCTTTTTCCACTATTACCCTCTTAGCGCTCCGAATGTCCACTTGCATTTTCTACAGAAAGAGTGTTCAGAACTGTGCAATCAAAAGTATGGTTTAACTCTGTTAGCTTAATGAACATATCAGAAATAAGTTTCACACAATGCTTCTGTGTAGTTTTTATTTGAAGATATTATTTTTCCCAATATAGGCTTCTTAGCGCTCAGAATGTCCAATTGCAGTTTCTACAGAAAGAGTGTTTCAGAAAGGCACAATCAAAAGTAAGGTTCAACTCTGTTAGTTGAATGCGCAGAACAGAAAGAAGTTTCATACAATGCTTCTGTGTAGTTTATATTTGAACGTATTCTTTTTTCCACTATTACCCACTTAGCTCTATGAATGTCCAGTTGCATTTTCTACAGACAGAGTGTTTCAAAACTGCTCAATCAAAAGTATGGTTTAACTCTGTTAGCTGAATGCTCAGATCAGAAAGAAGTTTCACAGAATTCTTCTGTGTAGTTTATATTTGAATATATTCCTTTTTCCACTACTACTCTCTTAGCGCTCCAAATGTCCAGTTGCATTTTCTACAGAAAGAGTGTTCAGATCTGCTCAATCAAAAGTATGGTTTAACTCTGTTAGCTGAATGCACAGATCAGAAAGAAATTTCACCGAATGATTCTGTGTAGTTTATATTTGAAGACATTCCTTTTTCCACTATTACCCTCTTAGCGCTCCGAATCTCCACTTGCATTTTCTACAAAAAGAGTGTTTCATAACTGCTCAATCAAAAATATGTTTTTTCTCTGTTAACTGAATTTACAGATCAGAAATAAGTTTCACAGAATGCATCTGTGTAGTTTTTATTTGAAGATATTCTTTTTCCCAATGTAGGCCTCTTAGCGCTTAGCATGTCCAATTGCAGTTTCTACAGAAAGAGTGTTTCAGAACGGCTCAATCAAAAGTAAGGTTCAACTCTGTTAGCTGAATGCACAGAACAGTAAGAGTTTTCACAGAATGCTACTGTGTAGTTTATATTTGAATATATTCCTTTTTCCACTATTACCCTCTTAGCGCTCCGAATGTCCACTTGCATTTTCTACAGAAAGAGTGTTCAGAACTGCGCAATCAAAAGTATGGTTTAACTCTGTTAGCTTAATGAACATATCAGAAATAAGTTTCACACAATGCTTCCGTGTAGTTTTTATTTGAAGATATTATTTTTCCCAATGGAGGCCTCTTAGCGCTCAGAATGTCCAATTGCAGTTTCTACAGAAAGAGTGTTTCAGAAAGGCTCAATCAAAAGTTAGGTTCAACTCTGTTAGTTGAATGCACAGAACAGAAAGTAGTTTCATACAATGCTTCTGTGTAGTTTATATTTGAACATATTCTTTTCTCCCCTATTACCCACTTAGCGCTACGAATGTCCAGTTGCATTTTCTACAGACAGAGTGTTTCAAAACAGCTCAATCAAAAGTATGGTTTAACTCTATTAGCTGAATGCTCAGATCAGAAAGAAGTTTCACAGAATGCTTCTGTGTAGTTTATATTTGAATATATTACTTTTTCCACTACTACTCTCTTAGCGCTCCAAATGTCGAGTTGCATTTTCTACAGAAAGAGTGTTCAGATCTGCTGAATCAAAAGTATGGTTTAACTCTGTTAGCTGAATGCACAGATCAGAAAGAAGTTTCACAGAATGATTCTGTGTAGTTTATATTTGGAGACATTCCTTTTTCCACTATTACCCTCTTAGCGCTCCGAATCTCCACTTGCATTTTCTACAGAAAGAGTGTTTCAGAACGGCTCAATCAAAACTAAGGTTCAACTCTTTTAGTTGAACAAACAGAACAGAAAGAAGTTTCACACAATTCTTCTGTGTAGTTTTTATTTGTAGACATTCTTTTTCCCAATATAGGCCTCTTAGCGCTCAGAATGTCCAATTGCAGTTTCTACAGAAAGAGTGTTTCAGAACGGCTCAATCAAAAGTAAGGTTCAACTCTGTTAGTTGAATGCACAGAACAGCAAGAAGTTTCACAGAATGCTTCTGTGTAGTTTATATTTGAACATATTCTTTTTTCCACTATTACCCACTTAGCGCTACGAATGTCCAGTTGCATTTTCTACAGACAGAGTGTTTCAAAACTGCTCAATCAAAAGTATGGTTTAACTCTGTTAGCTGAATGCTCAGATCAGAAAGAAGTTTCACAGAATGCTTCTGTGTAGTTTATATTTGAATATATTCCTTTTTCCACTACTACGCTCTTAGCGCTCCAAATATCCAGTTGCATTTTCTACAGAAAGAGTGTTCAGATCTGCTCAATCAAAAGTATGGTTTAACTCTTTTAGCTGAATGCACAGATCAGAAAGAAGTTTCACCGAATGATTCTGTGTAGTTTATATTTGAAGACATTCCTTTTTCCACTATTACCCTCTTAGCGCTCCGAATCTCCACTTGCATTTTCTACAAAAAGAGTGTTTCATAACTGCTCAATCAAAAATATGTTTTATCTCTGTTAACTGAATTTACAGATCAGAAATAAGTTTCATAGAATGCATCTGTGTAGTTTTTATTTGAAGATATTCTTTTTCCCAATGTAGGCCTCTTAGCGCTTAGCATGTCCAACTGCAGTTTCTACAGAAAGAGTGTTTCAGAACGGCTCAATCAAAATTAAGGTTCAACTCTGTTAGCTGAATGCACAGAACAGAAAGAGTTTTCACAGAATGCTACTGTGTAGTTTATATTTGAATATATTCCTTTTTCCACTATTACCCTCTTAGCGCTCCGAATGTCCACTTGCATTTTCTACAGAAAGAGTGTTCAGAACTGCGCAATCAAAAGTATGGTTTAACTCTGTTAGCTTAATGAACATATCAGAAATAAGTTTCACACAATGCTTCTGTGTAGTTTTTATTTGAAGATATTATTTTTCCCAATATAGGCCTCCTAGCGCTCAGAATGTCCAATTGCAGTTTCTACAGAAAGAGTGTTTCAGAACGGCCCAATCAAAAGTAAGGTTCAACTCTGTTAGTTGAATGCACAGAACAGATAGAAGTTTCATACAATGCTTCTGTGTAGTTTATATTTGAACATAATCTTTTTTCCACTATTACCCCCTTAGCGCTCCGAATCTCCACTTGCATTTTCTATAAAAAGAGTGTTTCATTACTGCTCAATCAAAAATATGTTTTATCTCTGTTAACTGAATTTACAGATCAGAAATAAGTTTCACAGAATGCATCTGTGTAGTTTTTATTTGAAGATATTCTTTTTCCCAATGTAGGCCTCTTAGCGCTTAGCATGTCCAATTGCACTTTCTACAGAAAGAGAGTTTCAGAACGGCTCAATCAAAAGTAAGGTTCAACTCTGTTAGTTGAATGCACAGAACAGAAAGAATTTTCACAGAATGCTACTGTGTAGTTTATAGTTGAATATATTCCTTTTTCCACTATTACCCTCTTAGCGCTCCGAATGTCCACTTGCATTTTCTACAGAAAGAGTGTTCAGAACTGTGCAATCAAAAGTATGGTTTAATTCTGTTAGCTTAATGAACATATCAGAAATAAGTTTCACACAATGCTTCTGTGTAGTTTTTATTTGAAGATATTATTTTTCCCAATATAGGCCTCTTAGCGCTCAGAATGTCCAATTGCAGTTTCTACAGAAAGAGTGTTTCAGAAAGGCACAATCAAAAGTAAGGTTCAACTCTGTTAGTTGAATGCGCAGAACAGAAAGAAGTTTCATACAATGCTTCTGTGTAGTTTATATTTGAACGTATTCTTTTTTCCACTATTACCCACTTAGCGCTATGAATGTCCAGTTGCATTTTCTACAGACAGAGTGTTTCAAAACTGCTCAATCAAAAGTATGGTTTAACTCTGTTAGCTGAATGCTCAGATCAGAAAGAAGTTTCACAGAATTCTTCTGTGTAGTTTATATTTGAATATATTCCTTTTTCCACTACTACTCTCTTAGCGCTCCAAATGTCCAGTTGCATTTTCTACAGAAAGAGTGTTCAGATCTGCTCAATCAAAAGTATGGTTTAACTCTGTTAGCTGAATGCACAGATCAGAAAGAAGTTTCACCGAATGATTCTGTGTAGTTTATATTTGAAGACATTCCTTTTTCCACTATTACCCTCTTAGCGCTCCGAATCTCCACTTGCATTTTCTACAAAAAGAGTGTTTCATAACTGCTCAATCAAAAATATGTTTTATCTCTGTTAACTGAATTTACAGATCAGAAATAAGTTTCACAGAATGCATCTGTGTAGTTTTTATTTGAAGATATTCTTTTTCCCAATGTAGGCCTCTTAGCGCTTAGCATGTCCAATTGCAGTTTCTACAGAAAGAGTGTTTCAGAACGGCTCAATCAAAAGTAAGGTTCAACTCTGTTAGCTGAATGCACAGAACAGTAAGAGTTTTCACAGAATGCTACTGTGTAGTTTATATTTGAATATATTCCTTTTTCCACTATTACCCTCTTAGCGCTCCGAATGTCCACTTGCATTTTCTACAGAAAGAGTGTTCAGAACTGCGCAATCAAAAGTATGGTTTAACTCTGTTAGCTTAATGAACATATCAGAAATAAGTTTCACACAATGCTTCTGTGTAGTTTTTATTTGAAGATATTATTTTTCCCAATAGAGGCCTCTTAGCGCTCAGAATGTCCAATTGCAGTTTCTACAGAAAGAGTGTTTCAGAAAGGCTCAATCAAAAGTTAGGTTCAACTCTGTTAGTTGAATGCACAGAACAGAAGGAAGTTTCATACAATGCTTCTGTGTAGTTTATATTTGAACATATTCTTTTCTCCCCTATTACCCACTTAGCGCTACGAATGTCCAGTTGCATTTTCTATAGACAGATTGTTTCAAAACTGCTCAATCAAAAGTATGGTTTAACTCTATTAGCTGAATGCTCAGATCAGAAAGAAGTTTCACAGAATGCTTCTGTGTAGTTTATATTTGAATATATTACTTTTTCCACTACTACTCTCTTAGCGCTCCAAATGTCGAGTTGCATTTTCTACAGAAAGAGTGTTCATATCTGCTGAATCTAAAGTATGGTTTAACTCTGTTAGCTGAATGCACAGATCAGAAAGAAGTTTCACAGAATGATTCTGTGTAGTTTATATTTGGAGACATTCCTTTTTCCACTATTACCCACTTAGCGCTCCGAATCTCCACTTGCATTTTCTACAGAAAGAGTGTTTCAGAACGGCTCAATCAAAACTAAGGTTCAACTCTTTTAGTTGAACAAACAGAACAGAAAGAAGTTTCACACAATTCTTCTGTGTAGTTTTTATTTGTAGACATTCTTTTTCCCAATATAGGCCTCTTAGCGCTCAGAATGTCCAATTGCAGTTTCTACAGAAAGAGTGTTTCAGAACGGCTCAATCAAAAGTAAGGTTCAACTCTGTTAGTTGAATGCACAGAACAGAATGATGTTTCATACAATGCTTCTGTGTAGTTTATATTTGAATATATTCTTTTTTCCACTATTACCCACTTAGCGCTACGAATGTCCAGTTGCATTTTCTACAGACAGAGTGTTTCAAAACTGCTCAATCAAAAGTATGGTTTAATTCTGTTAGCTGAATGCTCAGATCAGAAAGAAGTTTCACACAATGCTTCTGTGTAGTTTATATTTGAATATATTCCTTTTTCCACTACTACGCTCTTAGCGCTCCGAATGTCCAGTTGCATTTTCTACAGAAAGAGTGTTCAGATCTGCTCTATCAAAAGTATGGTTTAACTCTGTTAGCTGAAAGCACAGATCAGAAAGAAGTTTCACAGAATGATTCTGTGTAGTTTATATTTGGAGACATTCCTTTTTCCACTATTACCCTCTTAGCGCTCCGAATCTCCACTTGCATTTTCTACAGAAAGAGTGTTTCAGAACGGCTCAATCAAAACTAAGGTTCAACTCTTTTAGTTGAACAAACAGAACAGAAAGAAGTTTCACACAATTCTTCTGTGTAGTTTTTATTTGTAGACATTCTTTTTCCCAATATAGGCCTCCTAGCGCTCAAAATGTCCGATTGCACTTTCTACAGAAAGAGTGTTTCAGAACGGCTCAATCAAAAGTAAGGTTCAACTCTGTTAGTTGAATGCACAGAACAGAAAGAAGTTTCATACAATGCTTCTGTGTAGTTTATATTTGAACATATTCTTTTTTCCACTATTACCCACTTAGCGCTACGAATGTCCAGTTGAATTTTCTACAGACAGAGTGTTTCAAAACTGCTCAATCAAAAGTATAGTTTAACTCTGTTAGCTGAAAGCTCAGATCAGAAAGAAGTTTCACAGAATGCTTCTGTGTAGTTTATATTTGAATATATTCCTTTTTCCACTAGTACTCTCTTAGCGCTCCAAATGTCCAGTTGCATTTTCTACAGAAAGAGTGTTCAGATCTGCTCAATCAAAAGTATCATTTAACTCTGTTAGCTGAATGCACAGATCAGAAAGAAGTTTCACAGAATGATTCTGTGTAGTTTATATTTGGAGACATTCCTTTTTCCACTATTACCCTCTTAGCGCTCCGAAACTCCACTTGCATTTTCTACAGAAAGAGTGTTTCAGAACGGCTCAATCAAAACTAAGTTTCAACTCTTTTAGTTGAACAAACAGAACAGAACGAAGTTTCACACAATTCTTCTGTGTAGTTTTTATTTGTAGACATTCTTTTTCCCAATATAGGCCTCCTAGCGCTCAGAATGTCCAATTGCAGTTTCTACAGAAAGAGTGTTTCAGAACGGCTCAATCAAAAGTAAGGTTCAACTCTGTTAGTTGAATGCACATTACAGAAAGAAGTTTCATACAATGATTCTGTGTAGTTTATATTTGAACATATTCTTTTTTCCACTATTACCCACTTAGCGCTACGAATGTCCAGTTGCATTTTCTACAGACAGAGTGTTTCAAAACTGCTCAGTGAAAAGTATGGTTTAACTCTGTTAGCTGAATGCTCAGATCAGAAAGAAGTTTCACAGAATGCTTCTGTGTAGTTTATATTTGAATATATTCCTTTTTCCACTACTACGCTCTTAGCGCTCCAAATGTCCAGTTGAATTTCCTACAGAAAGAGTGTTCAGATGTGCTCAATCAAAAGTATGGTTTAATTCTGTTAGCTGAATGCACAGATCAGAAAGAAGTTTCACCGAATGATTCTGTGTAGTTTATATTTGAAGACATTCCTTTTTCCACTATTACCCTCTTAGCGCTCCGAATCTCCACTTGCATTTTCTACAAAAAGTGTGTTTCATAACTGCTCAATCAAAAATATGTTTTATCTCTGTTAACTGAATTTACAGATCAGAAATAAGTTTCACAGAATGCATCTGTGTAGTTTTTATTTGAAGATATTCTTTTTCCCAATGTAGGCCTCTTAGCGCTTAGCATGTCCAATTGCAGTTTCTACAGAAAGAGTGTTTCAGAACGGCTCAATCAAAAGTAAGGTTCAACTCTGTTAGTTGAATGCACAGAACAGAAAGAATTTTCACAGAATGCTACTGTGTCGTTTATAATTGAATATATTCCTTTTTCCACTATTACCCTCTTAGCGCTCCGAATGTCCACTTGCATTTTCTACAGAAAGAGTGTTCAGAACTGCGCAATCAAAAGTATGGTTTAACTCTGTTAGCTTAATGAACATATCAGAAATAAGTTTCACACAATGCTTCTGTGTAGTTTTTATTTGAAGATATTATTTTTCCCAATAGAGGCCTCTTAGCGCTCAGAATGTCCAATTGCAGTTTCTACAGAAAGAGTGTTTCAGAAAAGCTCAATCAAAAGTAAGGTTCAACTCTGTTATTTGAATGCACAGAACAGAAAGAAGTTTCATACAATGCTTCTGTGTAGTTTATATTTGAACATATTCTTTTTTCCACTATTACCCACTTAGCGCTACGAATGTCCAGTTGCATTTTCTACAGACAGAGTGTTTCAAAACTGCTCAATCAAAAGTATGGTTTAACTCTGTTAGTTGAATGCTCAGATCAGAAAGAAGTCTCACAGAATGCTTCTGTGTAGTTTATATTTGAATATATTACTTTATCCACTACTACTCTCTTAGCGCTCCAAATGTCCAGTTGCATTTTCTACAGAAAGAGTGTTCAGATCTGCTCAATCAAAAGTATGGTTTAACTCTGTTAGCTGAATGCACAGATCAGAAAGAAGTTACACAGAATGATTCTGTGTAGTTTATATTTGGAGACATTCCTTTTTCCACTATTACCCTCTTAGCGCTCCGAATCTCCACTTGCATTTTCTACAGAAAGAGTGATTCAGAACGGCTCAATCAAAACTAAGGTTCAACTCTTTAAGTTGAACAAACAGAACAGAAAGAAGTTTCACACAATTCTTCTGTGTAGTTTTTATTTGTAGACATTCTTTTTCCCAATATAGGCCTCTTAGCGCTCAGAATGTCCAATTGCAGTTTCTACAGAAAGAGTGTTTCAGAACGGCTCAATCAAAAGTAAGGTTCAACTCTGTTAGTTGAATGCACAGAACAGAAAGAAGTTTCATACAATGCTTCTGTGTAGTTTATATTTGAACATATTCTTTTTTCCACTATTACCCACTTAGCGCTACGAATATCCAGTTGCATTTTCTACAGACAGAGTGTTTCAAAACTGCTCAATCAAAAGTATGGTTTAACTCTGTTAGCTGAATGCTCAGATCAGAAAGAAGTTTCACAGAATGCTTCTGTGTAGTTTATATTTGAATATATTCCTTTTTCCACTACTACGCTCTTAGCGCTCCAAATGTCCAGTTGAATTTTCTACAGAAAGAGTGTTCAGATGTGCTCAATCAAAAGTATGGTTTAACTCTGTTAGCTGAATGCACAGATCAGAAAGAAGTTTCACCGAATGATTCTGTGTTGTTTATATTTGAAGACATTCCTTTTTCCACTATAACCCCCTTAGCGCTCCGAATCTCCACTTGCATTTTCTACAAAAAGTGTGTTTCATAACTGCTCAATCAAAAATATGTTTTATCTCTGTTAACTGAATTTACAGATCAGAAATAAGTTTCACAGAATGCATCTGTGTAGTTTTTATTTGAAGATATTTTTTTCCCAATGTAGGCCTCTTAGCGATTAGCATGTCCAATTGCAGTTTCTACAGAAAGAGTGTTTCAGAACGGCTCAATCAAAAGTAAGTTTCAACTCTGTTAGTTGAATGCACAGAACAGAAAGAATTTTCACAGAATGCTACTGTGTAGTTTATATTTGAATGTATTCCTTTTTCCACTATTACCCTCTTAGCGCTCAGAATGTCCACTTGCATTTTTTACAGAAAGAGTGTTCAGAACTGTGCAATCAAAAGTATGGTTTAACTCTGTTAGCTTAATGAACATATCAGAAATAAGTTTCACACAATGCTTCTGTGTAGTTTTTATTTGAAGATATTATTTTTCCCAATAGAGGCCTCTTAGCGCTCAGAATGTCCAATTGCAGTTTCTACAGAAAGAGTGTTTCAGAAAGGCTCAATCAAAATAAGGTTCAACTCTGTTAGTTGAATGCACAGAACAGAAAGAAGTTTCATACAATGCTTCTGTGTAGTTTATATTTGAACATATTCTTTTTTCCACTATTAGCCACTTAGTGCTACGAATGTCCAGTTGCATTTTCTACAGACAGAGTGTTTCAAAACTGCTCAATCAAAAGTATGGTTTAACTCTGTTAGCTGAATGCTCAGATCAGAATGAAGTTTCACAGAATGCTTCTGTGTAGTTTATATTTGAATATATTCCTTTTTCCACTAGTACTCTCTTAGCGCTCCAAATGTCCAGTTGCATTTTCTACAGAAAGAGTGTTCATATCTGCTCAATCAAAAGTATGGTTTAACTCTGTTAGCTGAATGCACAGATCAGAAAGAAGTTTCACAGAATGATTCTGTGTAGTTTATATTTGGAGACATTCCTTTTTCCACTATTACCCTCTTAGCGCTCCGAATCTCCACTTGCATTTTCTACAGAAAGAGTGTTTCAGAACGGCTCAATCAAAACTAAGGTTCAACTCTTTAAGTTGAACAAACAGAACAGAAAGAAGTTTCACACAATTCTTCTGTGTAGTTTTTATTTGTAGACATTCTTTTTCCCAATATAGGCCTCTTAGCGCTCAGAATTTCCAATTGCAGTTTCTACAGAAAGAGTGTTTCAGAACGGCTCAATCAAAAGTAAGGTTCAACTCTGTTAGTTGAATGCACAGAACAGAAAGAAGTTTCATACAATGCTTCTGTGTAGTTTATATTTGAACATATTCTTTTTTCCACTATTACCCACTTAGCGCTACGAATGTCCAGTTGCATTTTCTACAGACAGAGTGTTTCAAAACTGCTCAATCAAAAGTATGGTTTACCTCTGTTAGCTGAATGCTCAGATCAGAAAGAAGTTTCACAGAATGCTTCTGTGTAGTTTATATTTGAATATATTTCTTTTTCCACTACTACGCTCTTAGCGCTCCAAATGTCCAGTTGCATTTTCTACAGAAAGAGTGTTCAGATCTGCTCAATCAAAAGTATGGTTTAACTCTGTTAGCTGAATGCACAGATCAGAAAGAAGTTTCACCGAATGATTCTGTGTAGTTTATATTTGAAGACATTCTTTTTTCCACTATTACCCTCTTAGCGCTCCGAATCTCCACTTGCATTTTCTACAAAAAGAGTGTTTCATAACTGCTCAATCAAAAATATGTTTTATCTCTGTTAACTGAATTTACAGATCAGAAATAAGTTTCACAGAATGCTTCTGTGTAGTTTATATTTGAATATATTCCTTTTTCCACTATTACCCTCTTAGCGCTCCGAATGTCCACTTGCATTTTCTACAGAAAGAGTGTTCAGAACTGCGCAATCAAAAGTATGGTTTAACTCTGTTAGCTTAATGAACATATCAGAAATTAGTTTCACACAATGCTTCTGTGTAGTTTTTATTTGAAGATATTATTTTTCCCAATGTAGGCCTCTTAGCGCTCAGAATGTCCAATTGCATTTTCTACAGAAAGAGTGTTTCAGAACGGCTCAATCAAATGCAAGGTTCAACTCTCTTTGCTGAATGCACAGAACAGAAAGAAGTTTCACAGAATGCTTCTGTGTAGTTTTTATTTGTAGATATTCTTTTTCCCAATATACGCCTCTTAGTGCTCAGAATGTCCAATTGCACTTTCTACAGAAAGAGTGTTTCAGAACGTCTCAATCAAAAGTAAGGTTCAACTCTGTTAGTTGAATGCACAGAACAGAAAGAAGTTTCATACAATGCTTCTGTGTAGTTTATATTTGAACATATTCTTTTTTCCACTATTACCCACTTAGCGCTACGAATGTCCAGTTGCATTTTCTACAGACAGAGTGTTTCAAAACTGCTCAATCAAAAGTATGGTTTAACTCTGTTAGCTGAATGCTCAGATCAGAAAGAAGTTTCACAGAATGCTTCTGTGTAGTTTATATTTGAATATATTCCTTTTTCCACTACTACCCTCTTAGCGCTCCAAATGTCCAGTGTCATTTTCTACAGAAAGAGGGTTCAGATCTGCTCAATCAAAAGTATGGTTTAACTCTGTTAGCTGAATGCACAGATCAGAAAGATGTTTCACAGAATGAATCTGTGAAGTTTATATTTGAAGACGTTCCTTTTTCCACTATTACCCTCTTAGCGCTCCGAATCTCCACTTGCATTTTCTACAGAAAGAGTGTTTCAGAACGGCTCAATCAAAACTAAGGTTCAACTCTTTTAGTTGAATGAACAGAACAGAAAGAAGTTTCACAGAATACTTCTGTGTAGTTTTTATTTGTAGACATTATTTTTCCCAATATAGGTCTCTTAGCGCTCAGAATGTCCAATTGCAGTTTCTACAGAAAGAGTGTTTCAGAACGGGTCAGTCAAAAGTAAGGTTCAACTCTGTTAGTTGAATGCACAGAACAGGAAGAAGTTTCATACAATGCTTCTGTGTAGTTTATATTTGAACATATTCTTTTTTCCACTATAACCCATATGCGCTACGAATGTCCAGTTGCATTTTCTACAGACAGAGTGTTTCAAAACTGCTCAATCAAAGTATGGTTTAACTCTGTTAGCTGAATGCTCAGATCAGAAAGAAGTTTCACAGAATGCTTCTGTGTAGTTTATATTTGAATATGTTCCTTTATCCACTACTACCCTCTTAGCGCTCCAAATGTCCAGTTGCATTTTCTAGAGAAAGAGTGTTCAGATCTGCTCAATCAAAAGTATGGTTTAACTCTGTTAGCTGAATGCACAGATCAGAAAGAAGTTTCATAGAATGATTCTGTGTAGTTTATATTTGAAGACATTCCTTTTTCCACTATTACCCTCTTAGCGCTCCGAATCTCCACTTGCATTTTCTACAGAAAGAGTGTTTCAGAACGGCTCAATCAAAACTAAGGTTCAACTCTTTTTGTTGAATGAACTGAACAGAAAGAAGTTTCACAGAATTCTTCTGTGTAGTTTTTATTTGTAGATATTCTTTTTCCCAATATAGGCCTCTTAGCGCTCAGAATGTCCTATTGCAGATTCTACAGAAAGAGTGTTTCAGAACGGCTCATTCAAAAGTAACGTTCAACCCTGGTAGTTGAATGCACAGAACAGAAAGAAGTTTCACAGAATGCTTCTGTGTAGTTTATATTTGAATATATTCCTTTTTCTACTATTACCCTCTTAGCGCTCCGAATGTCCACTTGCATTTTCTACAGAAAGAGTGTTCTGAACTGCGCAATCAAAAGTATGGTTTAACTCTGTTAGCTGAATGCACATATCAGAAATAAGTTTCAAACAATGCTTCTGTGTAGTTTTTATTTGAAGATATTATTTTTCCCAATATAGGCCCCTTAGCGCTCAGAATGTCCAATTGCAGTTTCTACAGAAAGAGTGTTTCAGAACGGCTCAATCAAATATAAGATTCAACTCTCTTAGTTGAATGCACAGAACAGAAAGAAGTTTCACAGAATGCTTCTGTGTAGTATTTAGTTGAAGATACTCCTTTTTGGAGTATTACCCACTTAGCGCTCCGAATATCCACTGGCAGTTTCTACACAAAGAGTGTTTCAGAACTGCCCCTTCAATTGTAAGGCTCAACTCTGTTAGTTGAATGCGGAGAATAGAAAGGTGTTTCAGAGAATGCTTCTGTGTAGTTTTTAATTGGAGATATTGCTTTTTCCTCTATTACAATCTTAGCGCTCCAAATGTCCACTTGCATTTTCTACAAAAAGAGTTTTTCATAACTGCTCAATCAAAAATATGGTTTAGCTCTGTTAACTGAATTTACAGATCAGAAATAAGTTTCACAGAATGCATCTGTGTAGTTTTTATTTGAAGATAGTCTTTTTCCCAATGTCGGCCTCTTAGCGCTTAGCTTGTCCAATTGCAGTTTCTACAGAAAGAGTGTTTCAGAACGGCTCAATCAAAAGTAAGGTTCAACTCTGTTAGTTGAATGCACAGAACACAAAGAAGTTTCACAGAATGCTACTGTGTAGTTTATATTTGAATATATTCCTTTTTCCACTATTACCCTCTTAGCGCTCCGAATGTCCACTTGCCTTTTCTACGGAAAGAGTGTTCGGAACTGCACAATCAAAAGTATGGTTTAACTCTGTTAGCTGAATGCACATATCAGAAATAAGTTTCACACAATGCTTCTGTGTAGTTTTTATTTGAAGATATTATTTTTCCCAATAGAGGCCTCTTAGCGCTCAGAATGTCCAATTGCAGTTTCTACAGAAAGAGTGTTTCAGAAAGGCTCAATCAAAAGTAAGGTTCAACTCTGTTAGTTGAATGCACAGAACAGAAAGCAGTTTCATACAATGCTTCTGTGTAGTTTATATTTGAAAATATTTTTTTTTCCACTATTGCCCACTTAGCGCTACGAATGTCCAGTGGCATTTTGTACAGACAGAGTTTTTCAAAACTGCTCAATCAAAAGTATGGTTTAACTCTGTTAGCTGAATGCTCAGATCAGATAGACGTTTCACAGAATGCTTCTGTGTAGTATATATTTGAATATATTCCTTTTTCCACTACTACGCTCTTAGCGCTCCAAATGTCCAGTTGCATTTTCTACAGAAAGAGTGTTCAGATCTGCTCAATCAAAAGTATGGTTTAACTCTGTTAGCTGAATGCACAGATCAGAAAGAAGTCTCACAGAATGATTCTGTGTAGTTTATATTTGAAGACATTCCTTTTTCCACTATTACCCTCTTAGCGCTCCGAATCTCCAATTGCATTTTCTACAGAAAGAGTGTTTCAGAACGGCTCAATCAAACTAAGGTTCAAATCTTTTAGTTGAATGAACAGAACATAAAGAAGTTTCACAGAATGCTTCTGTGTAGTTTTAATTTGAAGATATTCTTTTTCCCAATATAGGCCTCTTAGCGCTCAGAATGTCCAATTGCAGTTTCTACAAAAAGAGTGTTTCAGAACGGCTCAATCAAAAGTAAGGTTCAACTCTGTTAGTTGAATGCACAGAACAGAAAGAAGTTTCGTACAATGCTTCTGTGTAGTTTATATTTGAACATATTCTTTTTTCCACTATTAGCCACTTAGTGCTACGAATGTCCAGTTGCATTTTCTACAGACAGAGTGTTTCAAAACTGCTCAATCAAAAGTATGGTTTAACTCTGTTAGCTGAATGCTCTGATCAGAATGAAGTTTCACAGAATGCTTCTGTGTAGTTTATATTTGAATATATTCCTTTTTCCACTAGTACTCTCTTAGCGCTCCAAATGTCCAGTTGCATTTTCTACAGAAAGAGTGTTCAGATCTGCTCAATCAAAAGTATGGTTTAACTCTGTTAGCTGAATGCACAGATCAGAAAGAAGTTTCACAGAATGATTCTGTGTAGTTTATATTTGGAGACATTCCTTTTTCCACTATTACCCTCTTAGCGCTCCGAATCTCCACTTGCATTTTCTACAGAAAGAGTGTTTCAGAACGGCTCAATCAAAACTAAGGTTCAACTCTTTTAGTTGAACAAACAGAACAGAAAGAAGTTTCACACAATTCTTCTGTGTAGTTTTTATTTGTAGACATTCTTTTTCCCAATATAGGCCTCCTAGCGCTCAAAATGTCCGATTGCACTTTCTACAGAAAGAGTGTTTCAGAACGGCTCAATCAAAAGTAAGGTTCAACTCTGTTAGTTGAATGCACAGAACAGAAAGAAGTTTCATACAATGCTTCTGTGTAGTTTATATTTGAACATATTCTTTTCTCCACTATTACCCACTTAGCGCTACGAATGTCCAGTTGAATTTTCTACAGACAGAGTGTTTCAAAACTGCTCAATCAAAAGTATAGTTTAACTCTGTTAGCTGAAAGCTCAGATCAGAAAGAAGTTTCACAGAATGCTTCTGTGTAGTTTATATTTGAATATATTCCTTTTTCCACTAGTACTCTCTTAGCGCTCCAAATGTCCAGTTGCATTTTCTACAGAAAGAGTGTTCAGATCTGCTCAATCAAAAGTATCATTTAACTCTGTTAGCTGAATGCACAGATCAGAAAGAAGTTTCACAGAATGATTCTGTGTAGTTTATATTTGGAGACATTCCTTTTTCCACTATTACCCTCTTAGCGCTCCGAAACTCCACTTGCATTTTCTACAGAAAGAGTGTTTCAGAACGGCTCAATCAAAACTAAGTTTCAACTCTTTTAGTTGAACAAACAGAACAGAACGAAGTTTCACACAATTCTTCTGTGTAGTTTTTATTTGTAGACATTCTTTTTCCCAATATAGGCCTCCTAGCGCTCAGAATGTCCAATTGCAGTTTCTACAGAAAGAGTGTTTCAGAACGGCTCAATCAAAAGTAAGGTTCAACTCTGTTAGTTGAATGCACAGAACAGAAAGAAGTTTCATACAATGATTCTGTGTAGTTTATATTTGAACATATTCTTTTTTCCACTATTACCCACTTAGCGCTACGAATGTCCAGTTGCATTTTCTACAGACAGAGTGTTTCAAAACTGCTCAGTGAAAAGTATGGTTTAACTCTGTTAGCTGAATGCTCAGATCAGAAAGAAGTTTCACAGAATGCTTCTGTGTAGTTTATATTTGAATATATTCCTTTTTCCACTACTACGCTCTTAGCGCTCCAAATGTCCAGTTGAATTTCCTACAGAAAGAGTGTTCAGATGTGCTCAATCAAAAGTATGGTTTAACTCTGTTAGCTGAATGCACAGATCAGAAAGAAGTTTCACCGAATGATTCTGTGTAGTTTATATTTGAAGACATTCCTTTTTCCACTATTACCCTCTTAGCGCTCCGAATCTCCACTTGCATTTTCTACAAAAAGTGTGTTTCATAACTGCTCAATCAAAAATATGTTTTATCTCTGTTAACTGAATTTACAGATCAGAAATAAGTTTCACAGAATGCATCTGTGTAGTTTTTATTTGAAGATATTCTTTTTCCCAATGTAGGCCTCTTAGCGCTTAGCATGTCCAATTGCAGTTTCTACAGAAAGAGTGTTTCAGAACGGCTCAATCAAAAGTAAGGTTCAACTCTGTTAGTTGAATGCACAGAACAGAAAGAATTTTCACAGAATGCTACTGTGTCGTTTATAATTGAATATATTCCTTGTTCCACTATTACCCTCTTAGCGCTCCGAATGTCCACTTGCATTTTCTACAGAAAGAGTGTTCAGAACTGCGCAATCAAAAGTATGGTTTAACTCTGTTAGCTTAATGAACATATCAGAAATAAGTTTCACACAATGCTTCTGTGTAGTTTTTATTTGAAGATATTATTTTTCCCAATAGAGGCCTCTTAGCGCTCAGAATGTCCAATTGCAGTTTCTACAGAAAGAGTGTTTCAGAAAAGCTCAATCAAAAGTAAGGTTCAACTCTGTTATTTGAATGCACAGAACAGAAAGAAGTTTCATACAATGCTTCTGTGTAGTTTATATTTGAACATATTCTTTTTTCCACTATTACCCACTTAGCGCTACGAATGTCCAGTTGCATTTTCTACAGACAGAGTGTTTCAAAACTGCTCAATCAAAAGTATGGTTTAACTCTGTTAGTTGAATGCTCAGATCAGAAAGAAGTCTCACAGAATGCTTCTGTGTAGTTTATATTTGAATATATTACTTTATCCACTACTACTCTCTTAGCGCTCCAAATGTCCAGTTGCATTTTCTACAGAAAGAGTGTTCAGATCTGCTCAATCAAAAGTATGGTTTAACTCTGTTAGCTGAATGCACAGATCAGAAAGAAGTTACACAGAATGATTCTGTGTAGTTTATATTTGGAGACATTCCTTTTTCCACTATTACCCTCTTAGCGCTCCGAATCTCCACTTGCATTTTCTACAGAAAGAGTGATTCAGAACGGCTCAATCAAAACTAAGGTTCAACTCTTTAAGTTGAACAAACAGAACAGAAAGAAGTTTCACACAATTCTTCTGTGTAGTTTTTATTTGTAGACATTCTTTTTCCCAATATAGGCCTCTTAGCGCTCAGAATGTCCAATTGCAGTTTCTACAGAAAGAGTGTTTCAGAACGGCTCAATCAAAAGTAAGGTTCAACTCTGTTAGTTGAATGCACAGAACAGAAAGAAGTTTCATACAATGCTTCTGTGTAGTTTATATTTGAACATATTCTTTTTTCCACTATTACCCACTTAGCGCTACGAATATCCAGTTGCATTTTCTACAGACAGAGTGTTTCAAAACTGCTCAATCAAAAGTATGGTTTAACTCTGTTAGCTGAATGCTCAGATCAGAAAGAAGTTTCACAGAATGCTTCTGTGTAGTTTATATTTGAATATATTCCTTTTTCCACTACTACGCTCTTAGCGCTCCAAATGTCCAGTTGAATTTTCTACAGAAAGAGTGTTCAGATGTGCTCAATCAAAAGTATGGTTTAACTCTGTTAGCTGAATGCACAGATCAGAAAGAAGTTTCACCGAATGATTCTGTGTTGTTTATATTTGAAGACATTCCTTTTTCCACTATAACCCCCTTAGCGCTCCGAATCTCCACTTGCATTTTCTACAAAAAGTGTGTTTCATAACTGCTCAATCAAAAATATGTTTTATCTCTGTTAACTGAATTTACAGATCAGAAATAAGTTTCACAGAATGCATCTGTGTAGTTTTTATTTGAAGATATTTTTTTCCCAATGTAGGCCTCTTAGCGCTTAGCATGTCCAATTGCAGTTTCTACAGAAAGAGTGTTTCAGAACGGCTCAATCAAAAGTAAGTTTCAACTCTGTTAGTTGAATGCACAGAACAGAAAGAATTTTCACAGAATGCTACTGTGTAGTTTATATTTGAATGTATTCCTTTTTCCACTATTACCCTCTTAGCGCTCAGAATGTCCACTTGCATTTTTTACAGAAAGAGTGTTCAGAACTGTGCAATCAAAAGTATGGTTTAACTCTGTTAGCTTAATGAACATATCAGAAATAAGTTTCACACAATGCTTCTGTGTAGTTTTTATTTGAAGATATTATTTTTCCCAATAGAGGCCTCTTAGCGCTCAGAATGTCCAATTGCAGTTTCTACAGAAAGAGTGTTTCAGAAAGGCTCAATCAAAATAAGGTTCAACTCTGTTAGTTGAATGCACAGAACAGAAAGAAGTTTCATACAATGCTTCTGTGTAGTTTATATTTGAACATATTCTTTTTTCCACTATTAGCCACTTAGTGCTACGAATGTCCAGTTGCATTTTCTACAGACAGAGTGTTTCAAAACTGCTCAATCAAAAGTATGGTTTAACTCTGTTAGCTGAATGCTCAGATCAGAATGAAGTTTCACAGAATGCTTCTGTGTAGTTTATATTTGAATATATTCCTTTTTCCACTAGTACTCTCTTAGCGCTCCAAATGTCCAGTTGCATTTTCTACAGAAAGAGTGTTCATATCTGCTCAATCAAAAGTATGGTTTAACTCTGTTAGCTGAATGCACAGATCAGAAAGAAGTTTCACAGAATGATTCTGTGTAGTTTATATTTGGAGACATTCCTTTTTCCACTATTACCCTCTTAGCGCTCCGAATCTCCACTTGCATTTTCTACAGAAAGAGTGTTTCAGAACGGCTCAATCAAAACTAAGGTTCAACTCTTTAAGTTGAACAAACAGAACAGAAAGAAGTTTCACACAATTCTTCTGTGTAGTTTTTATTTGTAGACATTCTTTTTCCCAATATAGGCCTCTTAGCGCTCAGAATTTCCAATTGCAGTTTCTACAGAAAGAGTGTTTCAGAACGGCTCAATCAAAAGTAAGGTTCAACTCTGTTAGTTGAATGCACAGAACAGAAAGAAGTTTCATACAATGCTTCTGTGTAGTTTATATTTGAACATATTCTTTTTTCCACTATTACCCACTTAGCGCTACGAATGTCCAGTTGCATTTTCTACAGACAGAGTGTTTCAAAACTGCTCAATCAAAAGTATGGTTTAACTCTGTTAGCTGAATGCTCAGATCAGAAAGAAGTTTCACAGAATGCTTCTGTGTAGTTTATATTTGAATATATTTCTTTTTCCACTACTACGCTCTTAGCGCTCCAAATGTCCAGTTGCATTTTCTACAGAAAGAGTGTTCAGATCTGCTCAATCAAAAGTATGGTTTAACTCTGTTAGCTGAATGCACAGATCAGAAAGAAGTTTCACCGAATGATTCTGTGTAGTTTATATTTGAAGACATTCTTTTTTCCACTATTACCCTCTTAGCGCTCCGAATCTCCACTTGCATTATCTACAAAAAGAGTGTTTCATAACTGCTCAATCAAAAATATGTTTTATCTCTGTTAACTGAATTTACAGATCAGAAATAAGTTTCACAGAATGCTTCTGTGTAGTTTATATTTGAATATATTCCTTTTTCCACTATTACCCTCTTAGCGCTCCGAATGTCCACTTGCATTTTCTACAGAAAGAGTGTTCAGAACTGCGCAATCAAAAGTATGGTTTAACTCTGTTAGCTTAATGAACATATCAGAAATTAGTTTCACACAATGCTTCTGTGTAGTTTTTATTTGAAGATATTATTTTTCCCAATGTAGGCCTCTTACCGCTCAGAATGTCCAATTGCATTTTCTACAGAAAGAGTGTTTCAGAACGGCTCAATCAAATGCAAGGTTCAACTCTCTTTGCTGAATGCACAGAACAGAAAGAAGTTTCACAGAATGCTTCTGTGTAGTTTTTATTTGTAGATATTCTTTTTCCCAATATAGGCCTCTTAGTGCTCAGAATGTCCAATTGCACTTTCTACAGAAAGAGTGTTTCAGAACGTCTCAATCAAAAGTAAGGTTCAACTCTGTTAGTTGAATGCACAGAACAGAAAGAAGTTTCATACAATGCTTCTGTGTAGTTTATATTTGAACATATTCTTTTTTCCACTATTACCCACTTAGCGCTACGAATGTCCAGTTGCATTTTCTACAGACAGAGTGTTTCAAAACTGCTCAATCAAAAGTATGGTTTAACTCTGTTTGCTGAATGCTCAGATCAGAAAGAAGTTTCACAGAATGCTTCTGTGTAGTTTATATTTGAATATATTCCTTTTTCCACTACTACCCTCTTAGCGCTCCAAATGTCCAGTGTCATTTTCTACAGAAAGAGTGTTCAGATCTGCTCAATCAAAAGTATGGTTTAACTCTGTTAGCTGAATGCACAGATCAGAAAGATGTTTCACAGAATGAATCTGTGAAGTTTATATTTGAAGACATTCCTTTTTCCACTATTACCCTCTTAGCGCTCCGAATCTCCACTTGCATTTTCTACAGAAAGAGTGTTTCAGAACGGCTCAATCAAAACTAAGGTTCAACTCTTTTAGTTGAATGAACAGAACAGAAAGAAGTTTCACAGAATACTTCTGTGTAGTTTTCATTTGTAGACATTATTTTTCCCAATATAGGTCTCTTAGCGCTCAGAATGTCCAATTGCAGTTTCTACAGAAAGAGTGTTTCAGAACGGGTCAGTCAAAAGTAAGGTTCAACTCTGTTAGTTGAATGCACAGAACAGGAAGAAGTTTCATACAATGCTTCTGTGTAGTTTATATTTGAACATATACTTTTTTCCACTATTACCCATATGCGCTACGAATGTCCAGTTGCATTTTCTACAGACAGAGTGTTTCAAAACTGCTCAATCAAAGTATGGTTTAACTCTGTTAGCTGAATGCTCAGATCAGAAAGAAGTTTCACAGAATGCTTCTGTGTAGTTTATATTTGAATATATTCCTTTATCCACTACTACCCTCTTAGCGCTCCAAATGTCCAGTTGCATTTTCTACAGAAAGAGTGTTCAGATCTGCTCAATCAAAAGTATGGTTTAACTCTGTTAGCTGAATGCACAGATCAGAAAGAAGTTTCATAGAATGATTCTGTGTAGTTTATATTTGAAGACATTACTTTTTCCACTATTACCCTCTTAGCGCTCCGAATCTCCACTTGCATTTTCTACAGAAAGAGTGTTTCAGAACGGCTCAATCAAAACTAAGGTTCAACTCATTTTGTTGAATGAACTGAACAGAAAGAAGTTTCACAGAATGCTTCTGTGTAGTTTTTATTTGTAGATATTCTTTTTCCCAATATAGGCCTCTTAGCGCTCAGAATGTCCTATTGCAGTTTCTACAGAAAGAGTGTTTCAGAACGGCTCATTCAAAAGTAACGTTCAACCCTGGTAGTTGAATGCACAGAACAGAAAGAAGTTTCACAGAATGCTTCTGTGTAGTTTATATTTGAATATATTCCTTTTTCTACTATTACCCTCTTAGCGCTCCGAATGTCCACTTGCATTTTCTACAGAAAGAGTGTTCTGAACTGCGCAATCAAAAGTATGGTTTAACTCTGTTAGCTGAATGCACATATCAGAAATAAGTTTCAAACAATGCTTCTGTGTAGTTTTTATTTGAAGATATTATTTTTCCCAATATAGGCCCCTTAGCGCTCAGAATGTCCAATTGCAGTTTCTACAGAAAGAGTGTTTCAGAACGGCTCAATCAAATATAAGATTCAACTCTCTTAGTTGAATGCACAGAACAGAAAGAAGTTTCACAGAATGCTTCTGTGTAGTATTTAGTTGAAGATACTCCTTTTTGGAGTATTACCCACTTAGCGCTCCGAATATCCACTGGCAGTTTCTACACAAAGAGTGTTTCAGAACTGCTCCTTCAAATGTAAGGCTCAACTCTGTTAGTTGAATGCGGAGAATAGAAAGGTGTTTCAGAGAATGCTTCTGTGTAGTTTTTAATTGGAGATATTGCTTTTTCCTCTATTACAATCTTAGCGCTCCGAATGTCCACTTGCATTTTCTACAAAAAGAGTGTTTCATAACTGCTCAATCAAAAATATGGTTTAGCTCTGTTAACTGAATTTACAGATCAGAAATAAGTTTCACAGAATGCATCTGTGTAGTTTTTATTTGAAGATAGTCTTTTTCCCAATGTCGGCCTCTTAGCGCTTAGCTTGTCCAATTGCAGTTTCTACAGAAAGAGTGTTTCAGAACGGCTCAATCAAAAGTAAGGTTCAACTCTGTTAGTTGAATGCACAGAACACAAAGAAGTTTCACAGAATGCTACTGTGTAGTTTATATTTGAATATATTCCTTTTTCCACTATTACCCTCTTAGCGCTCCGAATGTCCACTTGCCTTTTCTACGGAAAGAGTGTTCGGAACTGCACAATCAAAAGTATGGTTTAACTCTGTTAGCTGAATGCACATATCAGAAATAAGTTTCACACAATGCTTCTGTGTAGTTTTTATTTGAAGATATTATTTTTCCCAATAGAGGCCTCTTAGCGCTCAGAATGTCCAATTGCAGTTTCTACAGAAAGAGTGTTTCAGAAAGGCTCAATCAAAAGTAAGGTTCAACTCTGTTAGTTGAATGCACAGAACAGAAAGAAGTTTCATACAATGCTTCTGTGTAGTTTATATTTGAAAATATTCTTTTTTCCACTATTGCCCACTTAGCGCTACGAATGTCCAGTGGCATTTTGTACAGACAGAGTTTTTCAAAACTGCTCAATCAAAAGTATGGTTTAACTCTGTTAGCTGAATGCTCAGATCAGATAGACGTTTCACAGAATGCTTCTGTGTAGTATATATTTGAATATATTCCTTTTTCCACTACTACGCTCTTAGCGCTCCAAATGTCCAGTTGCATTTTCTACAGAAAGAGTGTTCAGATCTGCTCAATCAAAAGTATGGTTTAACTCTGTTAGCTGAATGCACAGATCAGAAAGAAGTCTCACAGAATGATTCTGTGTAGTTTATATTTGAAGACATTCCTTTTTCCACTATTACCCTCTTAGCGCTCCGAATCTCCAATTGCATTTTCTACAGAAAGAGTGTTTCAGAACGGCTCAATCAAACTAAGGTTCAAATCTTTTAGTTGAATGAACAGAACATAAAGAAGTTTCACAGAATGCTTCTGTGTAGTTTTAATTTGAAGATATTCTTTTTCCCAATATAGGCCTCTTAGCGCTCAGAATGTCCAATTGCAGTTTCTACAGAAAGAGTGTTTCAGAACGGCTCAATCAAAAGTAAGGTTCAACCCTGGTAGTTGAATGCACAGAACAGAAAGTAGTTTCACAGAATGCTTCTGTGTAGTTTATATTTGAATATATTCCTTTTTCCAGTATTACCCTCTTAGCGCTCCGAATGTCAACTTGCATATTCTACAGAAAGAGTGTACGGAACTGCGCAATCAAAATTATGGTTTAACTCTGTTAGCTGAATGCACATATCAGAAATAAGTTTCAAACAATGCTTCTGTGTAGTTTTTATTTGAAGATATTATTTTTCCCAATATAGGACTCTTAGAGCTCAGAATGTCCAATTGCAGTTTCTACAGAAAGAGTGTTTCAGAACGGCTCAATCAAATGTAAGGTTCCACTTTCTTAGTTGAATACACAGAACAGAAAGTAGTTTCACAGAATGCTTCTGTGCAGTATTTAGTTGAAGATACTCCTTTTTGGACTATTACCCACTTAGCGCTCCGAATATCCACTGGCAGTTTCTACACAAAGAGTGTTTCAGAACTGCTCCTTCAAAAGTAAGGCTCAACACTTTTAGTTGAATGCGGAGAACAGAAAGGGGTTTCAGAGAATGCTTCTGTGTAGTTTTTAATTGGAGATATTCCTTTTTCCTCTATTACAATCTTAGCGCTCCGAATGTCCACTTGCATTTTCTACAAAAAGAGTGTTTCATAACTGCTCAATCAAAAATATGGTTTAGCTCTGTTAACTGAATTTACAGATCAGAAATAAGTTTCACAGAATGCATCTGTGTAGTTTTTATTTGAAGATATTTTTTTCCCAATGTAGGCCTCTTAGCGCTTAGAATGTCCAATTGCAGTTTCTACAGAAAGAGTGTTTCAGAACGGCTCAATCAAAAGTAAGGTTCAACTCTGTTAGCTGAATGCACAGAACAGAAAGAAGTTTCACAGAATGCTACTGTGTAGTTTATATTTGAATATATTCCTTTTTCCACTATTACCCTCTTAGCGCTCCGAATGTCCACTTGCATTTTCTACAGAAAGAGTGTTCGTAACTGCGCAATCAAAAGTATGGTTTAACTCTGTTAGCTGAATGCACATATCAGAAATAAGTTTCACACAATGCTTCTGTGTAGTTTTTATTTGAAGATATTATTTTTCCCAATATAGGCCTCTTAGCACTCAGAATGTCCATTTGCAGTTTCTACAGAAAGAGTGTTTCAGAACGGCTCAATCAAATGTAAGGTTCAACTCTGTTAGTTGAATGCACAGAACAGAATGTAGTTTCACAGATTGCTTCTGTGTAGTTTGTATTTGAAGATATTCCTTTTTCCACTGTTACCCTTTTTAGAGCTCAGAATGTCCACTTGCATTTTCTACAGAAAGTGTGTTCAGAACTGCTCTATCAAAAGTATGTTTTAACTCTTTAGGTGAATGCACAGATCAGAAATAAATTTCACAGAATTTTTCTGTATAGTTTATATTTGAAGATATTCCATTTTCCACTATTACCCACTTAGCGCTCTGAATGTCCAGTTGCATTTTCTACAGAAAGAGTGTTCTGAACGGCTCAATCAAAAGTATGGTTTTACTCTGTTATTTGAATGCCCATATCAGAAATAATTTTCACAGAATCCTTCCGTGTAGTATTTTGTTGAAGATATTCCTTTTTCGACTATTATCCTCTTAGCTCTCCGAATGTCCAATTTCAGTTTCTAAACAAAGAGTGTTTCAGAACTGCTCCTTCAAAAGTAGGGCTGAACTCTGTTAGTTGAATGCAGAGAACAGAAAGGAGTTTCACAGAATGCCCCTGTGTAGTTTATATTTGAATATATTCCCTTTTTCAGTATTACCCTCTTAGCGCTCCGAATGTCCACTTGCATTTTCTACAGAAAGAGTGTTCAGAACTGCTCAATCCAAAGTATGGTTTAACTCTGTTAGCTGAATGCACAGATCAGAAAGAATTTTCACAGAATGCTTCTGTGTACTTTTTATTTGAAGATATTCCTTTCTCCAATATAGGAGTCTTAGCGCTCAGAATGTCCAATTGCAGTTTCTACAGAAAGAGTGTTTCAGAAAGGCTCAATCAAAAGTAAGGTTCAATTCTGTTATTTGAATGCACAGAAGAGAAAGTAGTTTCACAGAATGCTTCTGTGTAGTTTATATTTGAATATATTACTTTTTCCACTACTACCCTCTTAGCGCTCCAAATGTCCAGTTGCATTTTCTACAGAAAGAGTGTTCAGAACTGCTCAATCAAATGTATGATTTAACTCTCTTAGCTGAATGCACAGATTAGAAAGAAGTTGCACAGAATGCTTCTGTGTAGTTTTTATTTGAAGATATACTTTTTCCCAATATAGGCCTCTTAGTGCTCAGATTGTCCAATTGCAGTTTCTACAGAAAGAGTGTTTCAGAATGGCTCTTTCAAAAGTAAGGTTCAACTCTGCTATTTCAATGCACAGAACAGAAAGTAGTTTCACAGAATGCTTCTCTGTAGTTCATATTTGACGGTATTACTTTTTCCACTATTACCCTCTTAGAGCTCGGAATGTCCACTTGCATTTTCTACAGAAAGAGTGTTCAGAACTGCTCCATCAAAAGTATGGTTTAACTCTGTTAGTTGAATGCACAGATCAGAAAGAAGTTTCACAGAATTCTTCTGTGTAGTTTTTATTTGAAGATATTCTTTTTTCCAATATAGGTCTGTTAGCGCTCAGAATGTCCAATTGCAGTATCTACAGAAAGAGAGTTTCAGAACTGCTCAATCAAAAGTAAGGTTCAATACTGTTAGTCGAATGCACGGAACAGAAATAAGTTTCAGAGAATGCTTCTGTGTAGTTTATATTTGAAGATATTCCTTTTTCCACTATTACCCTCTTAGCGCTCCGAATCACCACTTGCATTTTCTACAGAAAGAGTGTTTCAGAACGGCTCAATCAAAAGTAAGGTTGAACTCTTTTAGTTGAATGCACAGAACAGAAAGAAGTTTCACAGAATGCTTCTGTGTAGTATTTAGTTATAGATATTCCTTTTTCGACTATTACCCTCTTAGCATTCCGAATGTCCACTGGCAGTTTCTACACAAAGATTGTTTGAGAACAGATCCTTCAAAGTAAGGCTCAAATCAGTTAGTTGAATGTAGAGAACAGAAAGGAGTTTCAGAGAATGCTTCTGTGTAGTTTTAATTTGGGGATATTCCTTTTTCCACTAATACAATTTTAGCGCTCCGAATGTCCACTTGCATTTTCTACAAAAAGAGTGTTTCATAACTGCTCAATCAAGAATATGGTTTAGCTCTGTTAACTGAATTTACAGATCAGAAATAAGTTTCACAGAATGCATCTGTGTAGTTTTTATTTGAAGATATTCTTTTCCCCAATGTAGGCCTCTTAGCGCTTAGAATGTCCAATTGCAGTTTCTACAGAAAGAGTGTTTCAGAACGGCTCAATCAAAAGTAAGGTTCAACACTGTTAGTTGAATGCACAGAACAGAAAGAAGTTTCACAGAATACTACTGTGTAGTTTATATTTGAATATATTCCTTTTTCCACTATTACCCTCTTAGCGCTCCGAATGTCCACTTGCATGTTCTACAGAAAGAGTGTTCGGAACTGCACAATCAAAAGTATGGTTTAACTCTGTTAGCTGAATGCACATATCAGAAATAAGTTTCACACAATTCTTCTGTGCACATATCAGAAATAAGTTTCACACAATTCTTCTGTGTAGTTTTTATTTGAAGATATTATTTTTCCCAATATAGGCCACTTAGCGCTCAGAATGTCCAATTGCAGTTTCTACAGAAAGACGGTTTCAGAACGGCTCAATCAAAAGTAAGGTTCAACTTTGTTAGTTGAATGCACAGAACAGAAAGAAGTTTCATACAATGCTTCTGTGTAGTTTATATTTGAACATATTCTTTTTTCCACTATTACCCACTTAGCGCTACGAATGTCCAGTTGCATTTTCTACAGACAGAGTGTTTCAAAACTGCTCAATCAAAAGTATGGTTTAACTCTGTTAGCTGAATGCTCAGATCAGAAAGAAGTTTCACAGAATGCTTCTGTGTAGTTTATATTTGAATATATTCCTTTTTCCGCTACTACGCTCTTAGCGCTCCAAATGTCCAGTTGCATTTTCTACAGAAAGAGTGTTCAGATCTGCTCAATCAAAAGTATGGTTTAAATCTGTTAGCTGAATGCACAGATCAGAAAGAAGTTTCAGAGGATGATTCTGTGTAGTTTATATTTGAAGACATTCGTTTTTCCACTATTAACTTCTTAGCGCTCCGAATCTCCACTTGCATTTTCTACAGCAAGAGTGTTTCAGAACGGCTCAATCAAAGCTAAGGTTCAACTGTTTTAGTTGAATGAACAGAACAGAAAGAAGTTTCACAGAATGCTTCTGTGTAGTTTTTATTTGTAGATATTCTTTTTCCCAATATAGGCCTCTTAGCGCTCAGAATGTCCAATTGCAGTTTCTACAGAAAGAGTGTTTCAGAACGGCTCAATCTAACGTAAGGTTCAACCCTGGTAGTTGAATGCAAAAACAGAAAGAAGTTTCACAGAATGCTTCTGTGTAGTTTATATTTGAATATATTACTTTTTCCACTATTACCCTCTTAGCGCTCCGAATGTCCACTTGCACTTTCTACAGAAAGAGTGTTCTGAACTGCGCAATCAAATTATGGTTTAACTCTGTTAGCTGAATGCATATATCAGACAAAAGTTTCAAACAATGCTTCTGTGTAGTTTTTATTTGAAGATATTATTTTTCCCAATATAGGCCTCTTAGCGCTCAGAATGTCCAATTGCAGTTTCTACAGAAAGAGTGTTTCAGAACGGCTCAATCAAATGTAAGGTTCCACTTTCTTAGTTGAATACACAGAACAGAAAGTAGTTTCACAGAATGCTTCTGTGCAGTATTTAGTTGAAGATACTCCTTTTTGGACTATTACCCACTTAGCGCTCAGAATATCCACTGGCAGTTTCTACACAAAGAGTGTTTCAGAACTGCTCCTTCAAAAGTAAGGCTCAACTCTGTTAGTTGCATGCGGAGAACAGAAAGGGGTTTCAGAGAATGCTTCTGTGTAGTTTTTAATTGGAGATATTCCTTTTTCCTCTATTACAATCTTAGCGCTCCGAATGTCCACTTGCATTTTCTACAAAAAGATTGTTTCATAACTGCTCAATCAAAAATATGGTTTAGCTCTGTTAACTGAATTTACAGATCAGAAATAAGTTTCACAGAATGCATCTGTGTAGTTTTTATTTGAAGATATTCTTTTTCCCAATGTAGGCCTCTTAGCGCTTAGAATGTCCATTTGCAGTTTCTACAGAAAGAGTGTTTCAGAACGGCTCAATCAAAAGTAAGGTTCAAATCTGTTAGCTGAATGCACAGAACAGAAAGAAGTTTCACAGAATGCTACTGTGTAGTTTATATTTGAATATATTCCTTTTTCCACTATTACCCTCTTAGCGCTCCGAATGTCCACTTGCATTTTCTACAGAAAGAGTGTTCGGAACTGCGCAATCAAAAGTGTGGTTTAACTCTGTTAGCTGAATGCACATATCAGAAATAAGTTTCACACAATGCTTCTGTGTAGTTTTTATTTGAAGATATTATTTTTCCCAATATAGGCCTCTTAGCACTCAGAATGTCCATTTGCAGTTTTTACAGAAAGAGTGTTTCAGAACGGCTCAATCAAAAGTAAGGTTCAACTCTGTTAGTTGAATGCACAGAACAGAATGTAGTTTCACAGATTGCTTCTGTGTAGTTTGTATTTGAAGATATTCCTTTTTCCACTACTACCCTCTTAGCGCTCCAAATGTCCAGTTGCATTTTCTACAGAAAGAGTGTTCAGAGCTGCTCAATCAACTGTATGATTTAACTCTCTTAGCTGAATGCACAGATTAGAAAGAAGTTGCACAGAATGCTTCTGTGTAGTTTTTATTTGAAGATATACTTTTTCCCAATATAGGCCTCTTAGTGCTCAGATTGTCCAATTGCAGTTTCTACAGAAAGAGTGTTTCAGAATGGCTCTTTCAAAATAAGGTTCAACTCTGCTATTTCAATGCACAGAACAGAAAGTAGTTTCACAGAATGCTTCTCTGTAGTTCATATTTGACGGTATTACTTTTTCCACTATTACCCTCTTAGAGCTCGGAATGTCCACTTGCATTTTCTACAGAAAGAGTGTTCAGAACTGCTCCATCAAAGTATGGTTTAACTCTGTTAGTTGAATGCACAGAACAGAAAGAAGTTTCACAGAATTCTTCTGTGTAGTTTTTATTTGAAGATATTCCTTTTTCCAATATAGGTCTGTTAGCGCTCAGAATGTCCAATTGCAGTATCTACAGAAAGAGAGTTTCAGAACTGCTCAATCAAAAGTAAGGTTCAATACTGTTAGTTGAATGCACGGAACAGAAAGAAGTTTCAGAAAATGATTCTGTGTAGTTTATATTTGAAGATATTCCTTTTTCCACTATTACCCTCTTAGCGCTCCGAATCACCACTTGCATTTTCTACAGAAAGAGTGTTTCAGAACGGCTCAATCAAAAGTAAGGTTGAACTCTTTTAGTTGAATGCACAGAACAGAAAGAAGTTTCACAGAATGCTTCTGTGTAGTATTTAGTTATAGATATTCCTTTTTCGACTATTACCCTCTTAGCATTCCGAATGTCCACTGGCAGTTTCTACACAAAGATTGTTTGAGAACAGCTCCTTCAAAGTAAGGCTCAAATCAGTTAGTTGAATGCAGAGAACAGAAAGGAGTTTCAGAGAATGCTTCTGTGTAGTTTTAATTTGGGGATATTCCTTTTTCCACTAATACAATTTTAGCGCTCCGAATGTCCACTTGCGTTTTCTACAGAAAGAGTGTCTCATAACTTCCCAATCAAAAGTATGGTTTAACTCTGTTAGCTGAATGCACAGATCAGAAATAAGTTTCACAGAATGCTTCTGAGTAGTTTTTATTTGGAGATATTCTTTTTCCCAATATAGGCCACTTAGCACTCAGAATGTCCAATTGCCGTTTCTACAGAATGAGTGTTTCAGAAGGCTCAATCAAAAGTAAGGTTCAACTCTGTTAGTTGAATGCACCGAACAGAAAGAAATTTCACAGAATGCTTCTCTGTAGTTTATATTTCAATGTATTCCTTTTTCCACTATTACCATATTAGCGCTCCGAATGTCCACTTGCATTTTCTACAGAAAGAGAGTTTCAGAAAGGCTCAATCAAAAGTAAGGTTCAACTCTGTTACTTGAATGCACAGAACAGCAAGAAGTTTCACAGAATGCTTCTGTGTAGTTTATATTTGAATATATTCCTTTTTCCAGTATTACCCTCTTAGTGCTCCGAATGTCCACTTGCATTTTCTACAGAAAGAGTGTTCTGAACGGCTCAATCAAAAGTATGGTTTTATTCTGTTATTTGAATGCACATATCAGAAATAAGTTTCACAGAATCCTTCCGTGTAGTATTTTGTTGAAGATATTCCTTTTTCGACTATTATCCTCTTAGCTCTCCGAATGTCCAATTTCAGTTTCTAAACAAAGAGTGTTTCAGAACTGCTCCTTCAAAAGTAGGGCTCAACTCTGTTAGTTGAATGCAGAGAACAGAAAGGAGTTTCACAGAATGCCTCTGTGTAGTTTATATTTGAATATATTCACTTTTTCAGTATTACCCTCTTAGCACTCCGAATGTCCACTTGCATTTTCTACAGAAAGAGTGTTCAGAACTGCTCAATCCAAAGTATGGTTTAACTCTGTTAGCTGAATGCACAGATCAGAAAGAATTTTCACAGAATGCTTCTGTGTACTTTTTATTTGAAGATAATTCTTTCTCCAATATAGGAGTCTTAGCGCTCAGAATGTCCAATTGCCGTTTCTACAGAAAGAGTGTTTCAGAAAGGCTCAATCAAAAGTAAGGTTCAACTCTGTTAGTTGAATGCACAGAACAGAAAGTAGTTTCACAGAATGCTTCTGTGTAGTTTATATTTGAATATATTACTTTTTCCACTACTACCCTCTTAGCGCTCCAAAAGTCCAGTTGCATTTTCTACAGAAAGAGTGTTCAGAACTGCTCAATCAAATGTATGATTTAACTCTCTTAGCTGAATGCACAGATTAGAAAGAAGTTGCACAGAATGCTTCTGTGTAGTTTTTATTTGAAGATATACTTTTTCCCAATATAGGCCTCTTAGTGCTCAGATTGTCCAATTGCAGTTTCTACAGAAAGAGTGTTTCAGAATGGCTCTTTCAAAAGTAAGGTTCAACTCTGCTATTTCAATGCACAGAACAGAAAGTAGTTTCACAGAATGCTTCTCTGTGGTTCATATTTGACGGTATTACTTTTTCCACTATTACCCTCTTAGAGCTCGGAATGGCCACTTGCATTTTCAACAGAAAGTGTGTTCAGAACTGCTCCATCAAAAGTATGGTTTAACTCTGTTAGTTGAATGCACAGATCAGAAAGAAGTTTCACAGAATTCTTCTGTGTAGTTTTTATTTGAAGATATTCCTTTTTCCAATATAGGTCTATTAGCGCTCAGAATGTCCAATTGCAGTTTCTACAGAAAGAGTGTTTCAGAACGGCTCAATCAAAAGTAAGGTTCAACCCTGGTAGTTGAATGCACAGAACAGAAAGAAGTTTCACACAATGCTTCTGTGTAGTTTATATTTGAATATATTCCTTTTTCCACTATTACCCTCTTAGCGCTCTGAATGTCCACTTGCATTTTCTACAGAAAGAGTGTTCTGAACTGCGCAATCAAAAGTATGGTTTAACTCCGCTAGCTGAATGCACATATCAGAAATAAGTTTCAAACAATGCTTCTGTGTATTTTTTATTTGAAGATATTATTTTTCCCAATATAAGCCTCTTAGCGCTCAGAATGTCCAATTGCAGTTTCTACAGAAAGAGTGTTTCAGAACGGCTCAATCAAATGTAAGGTTCAACTCTCTTAGTTGAATGCACAGAACAGAAAGAAGTTTCACAGAATGCTTCTGTGTAGTATTTAGTTGAAGATACTCCTTTTTGGACTATTACCCACTTCGCGCTCCAAATATCCACTGGCAGTTTCTACACAAAGAGTGTTTCAGAACTGCTCCTTCAAATGTAAGGCTCAAGTCTGTTAGTTGAATGCGGAGAACAGAAAGTGGTTTCAGAGAATGCTTCTGTGTAGTTTTTAATTGGAGATATTCCTTTTTCCTCTATTACAATTTTAGCGCTCCGAATGTCCACTTGCATTTTCTACAAAAAGAGTGTTTCATAACTGCTCAATCAAAAATATGGTTTAGCTCTGTTAACTGAATTTACAGATCAGAAATAAGTTTCACAGAATGCATCTGTGTAGTTTTTATTTGAAGATATTCTTTTTCCCAATGTAGGCCTCTTAGCGCTTAGAATGTCCAATTGCAGTTTCTACAGAAAGAGTGTTTCAGAACGGCTCAATCAAAAGTAAGGTTCAACACTTTTAGTTGAATGCACAGAACAGAAAGAAGTTTCACAGAATGCTACTGTGTAGTTTATATGTGAATATATTCCTTTTTCCAATATTACCCTCTTAGCGCTCCGAATGTCCACTTGCATTTTCTACAGAAAGAGTGATCGGAACTGCGCAAACAAAAGTATGGTTTAACTCTGTTTGCTGAATGCACATATCAGAAATAAGTTTCACACAATGCTTCTGTGTAGTTTTTATTTGAAGATATTATTTTTCCCAATAGAGGCCTCTTAGCGCTCAGAATGTCCAATTGCAGTTTCTACAGAAAGAGTGTTTCAGAACGACTCAATCAAAAGTAAGGTTCAACTCTGTTAGTTGAATGCACAGAACAGAAAGAAGTTTCATACAATGCTTCTGTGTAGTTTATATTTGAACATATTCTTTTTTCCACTATTACCCACTTAGCGCTACGAATGTCCAGTTGCATTTCCTACAGACAGAGTGTTTCAAAACTGCTCAATCAAAAGTATGGTTTAACTCTTTTAGCTGAATGCTCAGATCAGAAAGAAGTTTCACAGAATGCTTCTGTGTAGTTTATATTTGAATATATTCCTTTTTCCACTACTACCCTCTTAGCGCTCCAAAAGTCCAGTTGCATTTTCTACAGAAAGAGTGTTCAGATCTGCTCAATCAAAAGTATGGTTTAACACTGTTAGCTGAATGCACAGATCAGAAAGAAGTTTCACAGAATGATTCTGTGTAGTTTATATTTGAAGACATTACTGTTTCCACTATTACCCTCTTAGCGCTCCGAATCTCCACTTGCATTTTCTACAGAAAGTGTGTTTCAGAACGGCTCAATCAAAACTAATGTTCAACTCTTTTAGTTGAATGAACAGAACATAAAGAAGTTTCACAGAATGCTTCTGTGTAGTTTTTATTTGTAGATATTCCTTTTCCCAATATAGGCCTCTTAGCGCTCAGAAGGTCCAATTGCAGTTTCTACAGAAAGAGTGTTTCAGAACGGCTCAATCAAAAGTAAGGTTCAACCCTGGTAGTTGAATGCACAGAACAGAAAGAAGTTTCACAGAATGCTTCTGTGTAGTTTATATTTGAATATATTCCTTTTTCCACTATTACCCTCTTAGCGCTCCGAATGTCCACTTGCACATTCTACAGAAAGAGTGTTCTGAACTGCGCAATCAAAAGTATGGTTTAACTCTGTTAGCTGAATGCATATATCAGACATAAGTTTCAAACAATGCTTCTGTGTAGTTTTTATTTGAAGATATTATTTTCCCAATATAGGCCTCTTAGCGCTCAGAATGTCCAATTGCACTTTCTACAGCAAGAGTGTTTCAGAACGGCTCAATCAAATGTAAGGTTCAACTTTCTTAGTTGAATGCACAGAACAGAAAGAAGTTTCACAGAATGCTTCTGTGTAGTATTTAGTTGAAGATCCTCCTTTTTGGACTATTACCCACTTAGCGCTCCGAATATCCACTGGCAGTTTCTACACAAAGAGTGTTTCAGAACTGCTCCTTCAAAAGTAAGGCTCAACTCTGTTAGTTGAATGCGGAGAACAGAAAGGGGTTTCAGAGAATGCTTCTGTGTTGTTTTTAATTGGAGATATTCCTTTTTCCTCTATTACAATCTTAGCGCTCCGAAAGTCCACTTGCATTTTCTACAAAAAGAGTGTTTCATAACTGCTCAATCAAAAATATGGTTTAGCTCTGTTAACTGAATTTACGGATCAGAAATAAGTTTCACAGAATGCATCTGTGTAGTTTTTATTTGAAGATATTCTTTTTCCCAATATAGGCCTCTTAGCGCTTAGAATGTCCAATTGCAGTTTCTACAGAAAGAGTGTTTCAGAACGGCTCAATCAAAAGTAAGGTTCAACTCTGTTAGCTGAATGCACAGAACAGAAAGAAGTTTCACAGAATGCTACTGTGTAGTTTATATTTCAATATATTCCTTTTTCCACTATTACCCTCTTAGTGCTCCGAATGTCCACTTGCATTTTCTACAGAAAGAGTGTTCGGCACTGCGCAATCAAAAGTATGGTTTAACTCTGTTAGCTGAATGCACATATCAGAAATAAGTTTCACACAATGCTTCTGTGTAGTTTTTATTTGAAGATATTATTTTTCCCAATATAGGCCTCTTAGCGCTCAGAATGTCCAATTGCAGTTTCTACAGAAAGAGTGTTTCAGAACGGCTCAATCAAAAGTAAGGTTCAACTCTGTTAGTTGAATGCACAGAACAGAAAGAAGTTTCATACAATGCTTCTGTGTAGTTTATATTTGAACATATTCTTTTTTCCACTATTACCCACTTAGCGCTACGAATGTCCAGTTGCATTTTCTACAGACAGAGTGTTTCAAAACTGCTCAATCAAAAGTATGGTTTAACTCTGTTAGCTGAATGCTCAGATCAGAAAAAGTTTCACAGAATGCTTCTGTGTAGTTTATATTTGAATATATTCCTTTTTCCACTACTACCCTCTTAGCGCTCCAAATGTCCAGTTGCATTTTCTACAGAAAGAGTGTTCAGATCTGCTCAATCAAAAGTATGGTTTAACTCTGTTAGCTGAATGCACAGATCAGAAAGAAGTTTCACAGAATGATTCAGTGTAGTTTATATTTGAAGACATTCCTTTTTCCACTATTACCCTCTTAGCGCTCCAAATCTCCACTTGCATTTTCTAAAGAAAGAGTGTTTCAGAACGTCTCAATCAATACTAAGGTTCAAATCTCTTAGTTGAATGCACAGAACAGAATGTAGTTTCACAGATTGCTTCTGTGTAGTTTGTATTTGAAGATATTCCTTTTTCCACTGTTACCCTCTTAGAGCTCAGAATGTCCACTTGCATTTTCTACAGAAAGTGTGTTCAGAACTGCTCTATCAAAAGTATGTTTTAACTCTTTAGGTGAATGCACAGATCAGAAATAAGTTTCACAGAATTTTTCTGTGTAGTTTATATTTGAAGATATTCCATTTTCCACTATTACCCACTTAGCGCTCTGAATGTCCAGTTGCATTTTCTACAGAAAGAGTGTTTCAGAACTGCTCAATCAAAAGTATGGTTTAACTCTGTTAGCTGAATGCACAGATCAGAAAGAAGTTTCACAGAATGCTGCTGTGTAGTGTTTATATGAAGTTATTCTTTTTACCAATATAGGCCTCTTAGCGCACAGAATGTCCAATTGCAGTTTCTACAGAGAGAGTGTTTCAGAAAGGCTCAATCAAAAGTAAGGTTCAACTCTTTTAGTTGAATGAACAGAACAGAAAGAAGTTTCAGAGAATGATTCTGTGTAGTTTATATTTGAAGATATTCCTTTTTCCACTATTACCTTCTAAGCTCTCCGAATGTCCACTTGCATTTTCTACAGAAAGTGTGTTTCCGAACTGCTCAATCAAAAGTATGGTTTAACTCTGTTAGCTGAATGCACAGATCAGTACGAAGTTTCACAGAATGTTTCTGTGTAGTTTTTATTTGAAGATAGTCCTTTCCCAAATATAGGCCTCTTAGCGCTCCGAATATCCAATTTCAGTTTCTACAGAAAAAGTGTTTCAGAACGCCTCAATGAAAAGTAGGGTTCAACTCTTTTAGTTGAATTCACAGAACAGAAAGTAGTTTCACAGAATGCTTCTGTGTAGTATTTATTTGAAGGTATTCCTTTTTCCACCAGTAACCTCTTAGCGCTCCAAATGTCCAGTTGCATTTTCTACAGAAGGAGTGTTCAGAACTGCTCAATCATAAGTGTGGTTTAACCCTGTTAGGTGAATGCACAGATCAGAAAGAAGTTTCACAGAATTCTTCAGTGTAGTTTATATTTGAAGATATTCCATTTTCCACTATTACCCACTTAGCGCTCTGAATCTCCAGTTGCATTTTCTACAGAAAGAGTGTTTCAGAACTGCTCAGTCAAAAGAATGGTTTAACTCTGTTAGCTGAATGCACAGAACAGAAAGAAGTTTCACAGAATGCTGCGGTGTAATGTTTATATGAAGATATTCTTTTTACCAATAAAGGCCTCTTAGCGCTCAGAATATCCAATTGCAATTTCTACAGAAAGAGAGTTTCAGAAAGGCTCAATCAAAAGTAAGGTTCAACCCTGTTAGTTGAATGCACAGAACAGAAAGTAGTTTCACAGAATGCTTCTGTGTAGTTTATATTTGAATATATTACTTTTTCCACTACTACCCTCTTAGCGCTCCAAATGTCCAGTTGCATTTTCTACAGAAAGAGTGTTCAGAACTGCTCAATCAAATGTATGATTTAACTCTCTTAGCTGAATGCACAGATTAGAAAGAAGTTGCACAGAATGCTTCTGTGTAGTTTTTATTTGAAGATATACATTTTCCCAATATAAGCCTCTTAGTGCTCAGATTGTCCAATTGCAGTTTCAACAGAAAGAGTGTTTCAGAATGGCTCTTTCAATAGTGAGGTTCAACTCTGCTATTTCAATGCACAGAACAGAAAGTAGTTTCACAGAATGCTTCTCTGTAGTTCATATTTGACGGTATTACTTTTTCCACTATTACCCTCTTAGAGCTCGGAATGTCCACTTGCATTTTCTACAGAAAGAGTGTTCAGAACTGCTCCATCAAAAGTATGGTTTAACTCTGTTAGTTGAATGCACAGATCAGAAAGAAGTTTCACAGAATTCTTCTGTGTAATTTTTATTTGAAGATATTCCTTTTTCCAATATAGGTCTCTTAGCGCTCAGAATGTCCAATTGCAGTATCTACAGAAAGAGAGTTTCAGAACTGCTCAATCAAAAGTAAGGTTCAATACTGTTAGTTGAATGCACGGAACAGAAAGAAGTTTCAGAGAATGCTTCTGTGTAGTTTATATTTGAAGATATTCCTTTTTCCACTATTACCTTCTTAGCGCTCCGAATCACCACTTGCATTTTCTACAGAAAGAGTGTTTCAGAATGGCTCAATCAAAAGTAAGGTTGAACTCGTTTAGTTGAATGCACAGAACAGAAAGAAGTTTCACAGAATGCTTCTGTGTAGTATTTAGTTATAGATATTCCTTTTTCGACTATTACCCTCTTAGCGTTCCGAATGTCCACTGGCAGTTTCTACACAAAGAGTGTTTCAGAACAGCTCCTTCAAAGTAAGGCTCAAATCTGTTAGTTGAATGCAGAGAACAGAAAGGAGTTTCAGAGAATGCTTCTGTGTAGTTTTAATTTGGGGATATTCCTTTTTCCACTAATACAATTTTAGCGCTCCGAATGTCCACTTGCGTTTTCTACAGAAAGAGTGTCTCATAACTTCTCAATCAAAAGTATGGTTTAACTCTGTTAGCTGAATGCACAGATCAGAAATAAGTTTCACAGAATGCTTCTGAGTAGTTTTTATTTGGAGATATTCTTTTTCCCAATATAGGCCACTTAGCGCTCAGAATGTCCAATTGCCGTTTCTACAAAATGAGTGTTTCAGAAGGCTCAATCAAAAGTAAGGTTCAACTCTGTTAGTTGAATGCACAGAACAGAAAGAAGTTTCACAGAATGCTTCTGTGTAGTTTATATTTGAATGTATTCCTTTTTCCACTATTACCATCTTAGCGCTCCGAATGTCCACTTGCATTTTCTACAGAAAGAGAGTTTCAGAAAGGCTCAATCAAAAGTAAGGTTCAACTCTGTTACTTGAATGCACAGAACAGCAAGAAGTTTCACAGAATGCTTCTGTGTAGTTTATATTTGAATATATTCCTTTTTCCAGTATTACCCTCTTAGTGCTCCGAATGTCCACTTGCATTTTCTACAGAAAGTGTGTTCTGAACGGCTCAATCAAAAGTATGGTTTTACTCTGTTATTTGAATGCACATATCAGAAATAAGTTTCACAGAATCCTTCCGTGTAGTATTTTGTTGAAGATATTCCTTTTTCGACTATTATCCTCTTAGCTCTCCGAATGTCCAATTTCAGTTTCTAAACAAAGAGTGTTTCAGAACTGCTCCTTCAAAAGTAGGGCTCAACTCTGTTAGTTGAATGCAGAGAACAGAAAGGAGTTTCACAGAATGCCTCTGTGTAGTTTATATTTGAATATATTCCCTTTTTCAGTATTACCCTCAGCGCTCCGAATGTCCACTTGCATTTTCTACAGAAAGAGTGTTCTGATCTGCTCAATCAAAAGTATGGTTTAACTCTGTTAGCTGAATGCACAGATCAGAAAGAATTTTCACAGAATGCTTCTGTGTACTTTTTATTTGAAGATATTCCTTTCTCCAATATAGGAGTCTTAGCGCTCAGAATGTCCAATTGCAGTATCTACAGAAAGAGTGTTTCTGAACTGCTTAATCAAATGTAAGGTTCAACTCTGTTAGTTGAATGAACGGAACAGAAAGAAGTTTCATAGAATGCTTCTGTGTAGTTTATATTTGAAGATGTTCCTTTTTCCACTATTACCTTCTAAGCGCTCCGAATGTCCACTTGCATTTTCTACAGAATGAGTGTTTCCGAACTGCTCAATCAAAAGTATGGTTTAATTCTGTTAGCTGAATGCACAGATCAGTACGAAGTTTCACGGAATGCTTCTGTGTAGTTTTTATTTGAAGATAGTCCTTTTTCCAATATAGGCCTCTTAGCGCTCCGAATATCCAATTGCAGTTTCTACAGAAAGAGTGTTTCAGAATGGCTCAATCAAAAGTAGGGTTCAACTCATTTAGTTGAATGCACAGAACAGAGAGTAGTTTCACAGAATGCTTCTGTGTAGTATTTATTTGAAGATATTCCTTTTTCCACTATTACCCTCTTAGCGCTCCGAATGTCCACTTGCAGTTTCTACAGAAAGAGTGTTTCAGGACTGCTCCTTCAAAAATAAGGCTCAACCCTGTTAGTTGAAAGCAGAGAACAGAAACAAGTTTCAGAGAATGCCTCTTTGTAGTTTTTATTTGAAGATATTCCTTTTTCCACAATTACCATCTTAGTGCACTGAATGACCACTTGCATTTTCTACAGAAAGAGTGTTTCAGAACTGCTAAATCAAAAGTATCGTTTAACTCTGTTAGCTGAATGCACAGATAAGAAAGTAGTTTCACAGAATGCATCTGTGTAGTTTTTATTTGAAGATATTCTTTATCCCAATATAGGCATCATAGCGCTCAGTATGTTAAATTGCAGTTTCTACAGAAAGAGTGTTTCAGAACGGCTGAATCAAAAGTAAGGTTCAACTCTGTTAGTTGAATGCACAGAACAAAAAGAAGTTTCACAGAATGCTTCTGAGTAGTTTATATTTGAATATATTCCTTTTTGCACTATTACCCTCTTAGCGCTCCGAATGTCCACTTGCATTTTCTACATAAAGAGTGTTCAGAACGGCTCAATCAAAAATATGGTTTCACTCTGTTAGTTATATGCACATATCAGAAATAAGTTTCAGAGAAGGCTTCTGTGTAGTATTTAGTTGAAGATATTCCTTTTTCGAATATTACCCTCTTAGCGCTCCGAATGTCCACTGGCAGTTTCTACACAAAGTGTTTTTCAGAACTGCTCCTTCAAAAGTAATGCTCAACACTGTAAGTTGAATGCAGAGAACAGAAAGAAGCTTCACAGAATGCTTCTGTGTAGTTTATATTTGAATATATTCCTTTTTTCAGTATTACCCTCTTAGCGCTCCGAATGTCCACCTGCATTTTCTACAAAAAGAGTGTTCAGAACTGCTCAATCAAAAGTTTGTGTATCTCTGTTAGCTGAATGCACATATCAGTACGAAGTTTCACAGAATGCTTCTGTGTAGTTTTTATTTGAAGATAGTCCTTTTTCAAATATAGGCCTCTTAGCGCTCCAAATATCCAATTGCAGTTTCTACAGAAAGAGTGTTTCAGAACGGCAAAATGAAAAGTAGGGTTCAACACTTTTAGTTGAATTCACAGAACAGAAAGTAGTTTCACAGATTGCTTCTGTGTAGTATTTATTTGAAGGTATTCCTTTTTCCACTATTACCCTAGTAGCGCTCGGAATGTCCACTTGCAGTTTCTACAGAAAGTGTGTTTCAGGGCTGCTCCTTCAAAAATAAGGCTCAACTCTGTTAGTTGAATGCAGAGAACAGAAAGAAGTTTCAGAGAATGCTTCTGTGTAGTTTTTATTTGAAGATATTCCTTTTTCCACAATTACCAACTTAGCACACCGAATGTCCACTTGCATTTTCTACAGAAAGAGTGTTTCAGAACTGCTTAATCAAATGTATCGTTTAATTCTGTTAGCTGAATGCACAGAACAGAAAGAAGTTTCAGAGAATGCATCTCTGTAGTTTTTATTTGAAGATATTATTTTTCTCAATATAGGCCTCTTAGCGTTCAGAAATCCAATTACAGTTTCTACAGAAAGAGTGTTTCAGAACTGCTCAATCAAAATTAAGGTTCAACTCTGTTAGTTGAATGCACAGAACAGAATGTAGTTTCACAGATTGCTTCTGTGTAGTTTATATTTGAAGATATTCCTTTTTCCACTGTTACCCTCTTAGATCTCCGAATGTCCACTTGCATTTTCTACAGAAAGTGTGTTCAGAACTGCTCTATCAAAAGTATGGTTTAACTCTGTTAGGTGAATGCACAGATCAGAAATAAGTTTCACAGAATTCTTCTGTGTAGTTTATATTTGAAGATATTCCATTTTCCACTATTACCCACTTAGCGCTCTGAATGTCCAGTTGCATTTTCTACAAAAAGAGTGTTTCAGAACTGCTCAATCAAAAGTATGGTTTAACTCTGTTAGCTGAATGCACAGATCAGAAAGAAGTTTCACAGAATGCTGCTGTGTAGTGTTTATATGAAGATATTCTTTTTACCAATATAGGCCTCTTAGCGCTCAGAATGTCCAATTGCAGTTTCTACAGAAAGAGTGTTTCAGAAAGGCTCAATCAAAAGTAAGGTTCAACTATGTTAGTTGAATGCACAGAACAGAAAGAAGTTTCACAGAATGCTTCTGTGTAGTTTATATTGGTATATATTCCTTTTTGCACTACTACCCTCTTAGCGCTCCAAATGTCCAGTTGCATTTTCTACAGAAAGAGTGTTCAGAACTGATCAATCAAATGTATGATTTAACTCTGTTAGCTGAATGCACAGATCAGAAAAAGTTTCACAGAATGCTTCTGTGTAGTTTTTATTTGAAGATATTCTTTTTCCCAATATAGGCCTCTTATCTCTCAGATTGTCCAATTGAATTTTCTACAGAAAGAGTGTTTCAGAATGGCTCAATCAAAAGTAAGGTTCAACTCTGTTATTTGAATGCACAGAACAGAAAGTAGTTTCACAGAATGCCTGTCTGTAGTTCTTATTTGACGATATTACTTTTTCCACTATTACCCTCTTAGAGCTCCGAATGTCCACTTGCATTTTCTACAGAAAGAGTGTTCAGAACTGCTCAATCAAAAGTATGGTTTAACTCTGTTAGTTGAATGCACAGATCAGAAAGAAGTTTCACAGAATTCTTCTGTGTAGTTTTTATTTGAACATATTCCTTTTTCCAATATAGGACTCTTAGCGCTCAGAATTTCCAATTGCAGTATCTACAGAAAGAGAGTTTCAGAACTGGTCAATCAAAAGTAAGGTTCAATATTGTTAGTTGAATGCAAGGAACAGAAAGAAGTTTTACAGAATGCTTCTGTGTAGTTTATATTTGAAGATACTCCTTTTTCCACTATTACCCTCTTAGCGCTCCGAATCACCACTTGCATTTTCTACAGAAAGAGTGTTTCAGAACGGCTCAATCAAAAGTAAGGTTCAACTCTTTTAGTTGAATGCACAGAACAGAAAGAAGTTTCACAGAATGCTTCTGTTTAGTATTTAGTTGAAGATATTCCTTTTTCGACTATTACCCTCTTAGCGTTCCGCATATCCACTGGCAGTTTCTACACAAAGAGTGTTTCAGAACAGCACCTTCAAAAGTAAGGCTCAACTCTGTTAGTTTAATGCAGAGAACAGAAAGGAGTTTCAGAGAATGCTTCTGTGTAGTTTTTATTTGGGGATATTCCTTTTTCCACTTTTACAATCTTAGCGCTCCTAATGTCCTCTTGCATTTCCTACAGAAACAGTGTTTAATAACTGCTCAATCAAAAGTGTGGTTTAACTCTGTTAGCTGAATGCACAGATCAGAAATAAGTTTCACAGAATTCTTCTCAGTAGTTTTTATTTGGAGATATTCTTTTTCCCAATATAGGCCACTTAGCGCTCAGAATGTCCAATTGCAGTTTCTACAGAATGAGTGTTTCAGGACGGCTCAATCAAAAGTAAGGTTCATCTCTGTTAGTTGAATGCACAGAACAGAAAGTAGTTTCACAGAATGCCTGTCTGTAGTTCTTATTTGACGATATTACTTTTTCCACTATTACCCTCTTAGAGCTCCGAATGTCCACTTGCATTTTCTACAGAAAGAGTGTTCAGAACTGCTCAATCAAAAGTATGGTTTAAATCTGTTAGTTGAATGCACAGATCAGAAAGAAGTTTCACAGAATTCTTCTGTGTAGTTTTTATTTGAACATATTCCTTTTTCCAATATAGGACTCTTAGCGCTCAGAATTTCCAATTGCAGTATCTACAGAAAGAGAGTTTCAGAACTGGTCAATCAAAAGTAAGGTTCAATATTGTTAGTTGAATGCAAGGAACAGAAAGAAGTTTTACAGAATGCTTCTGTGTAGTTTATATTTGAAGATACTCCTTTTTCCACTATTACCCTCTTAGCGCTCCGAATCACCACTTGCATTTTCTACAGAAAGTGTGTTTCAGAACGGCTCAATCAAAAGTAAGGTTCAACTCTTTTAGTTGAATGCACAGAACAGAAAGAAGTTTCACAGAATGCTTCTGTTTAGTATTTAGTTGAAGATATTCCTTTTTCGACTATTACCCTCTTAGCGTTCCGCATATCCACTGGCAGTTTCTACACAAAGAGTGTTTCAGAACAGCACCTTCAAAAGTAAGGCTCAACTCTGTTAGTTTAATGCAGAGAACAGAAAGGAGTTTCAGAGAATGCTTCTGTGTAGTTTTTATTTGGGGATATTCCTTTTTCCACTATTACAATCTTAGCGCTCCTAATGTCCACTTGCATTTCCTACAGAAACAGTGTTTAATAACTGCTCAATCAAAAGTGTGGTTTAACTCTGTTAGCTGAATGCACAGATCAGAAATAAGTTTCACAGAATTCTTCTGAGTAGTTTTTATTTGGAGATATTCTTTTTCCCAATATAGGCCACTTAGCGCTCAGAATGTCCAATTGCAGTTTCTACAGAATGAGTGTTTCAGGACGGCTCAATCAAAAGTAAGGTTCAACTCTGTTAGTTGAATGCACAGAACAGAAAGAAGTTTCACAGAATTCTTCTGTGTAGTTTATATTTGAATATATTCCTTTTTCCAGTATTACCTTCTTAGTGCTCCGAATGTCCACTTGCATTTTCTTCAGAAAGAGTGTTCATAACGGCTCAATCAAAAGTATGGTTTTACTCTGTTAGTTGAATTCACATATCAGAAATAAGTTTCACAGAATGCTTCTGTGTAGTATTTAGCTGAAGATATTCCTTTTTCGACTATTATCCTCTTAGCTCTCCGAATGTCCAATTTCAGTTTCTACACAAAGAGTGTTTCAGAACTGCTCCTTCAAAAGTAAGGCTCAACTCTGTTAGTTGAATGCAGAGAACAGAAAGAAGTTGCAGAGAACAGAAAGAAATTTCACAGAATGCTTCTGTGTACTTTATATTTGAATATATTCCTTTTTCCACTACTACCCTCTTAGCGCTCAAATGTCCAGTTGCATTTTCTACAGAAAGAGTGTTCAGAACTGCTCAATCAAATGTACGGTTTAACTCTGTTAGCTGAATGCACAGATCAGAAAGAAGTTTCACAGAATGATTCTGTGTAGTTTATATTTGAAGATATTCCTTTCTGTTCTCTGCATTAAAATCAATCAAAAAATTATATTGAAATTGAAATACTGAATTTTATACTAAAGACAAGGCATCCAACTGAAAATGAAATTTTCCAGGTGAAAATTTCCAAATCATAAATATGTAGGGACAAAAAACTTTATTTATAAAGAAAAAGATAATTCTAATTAATTGATGATTCAAAGGTTTACAACTTTAAAAGTAAATATTATCTTTGAAGTAAAGTCCATTTAAATTATTTATGCCGCCAAAATTTTAGTAATTGTATATGTATATCATGTAAACTTTTTCGAGAATGATTGAATTGGAAATGTTAGGGTATTATGCGGAAAAAATCACCTAAAGAAAAAAATTATCTCCTCATGAAGGATTACTTTAGCCACTTTGACAGGTGTAGGTAAAAGAACACTTAATGCACATCAATATGATTAGGAGATGCGCGCTTAGATATACGTTATCATTGAAAAGAGAATTGTATTATCAGGTTTGCAGGGGCCCTTCTTATCCTTCATATTTATGTAACTTTGTCATCTATAGAAAGATTATAGGAATTTTAAAAATAGCTGATAGTTAAGAAACATCACCATAACACTGTGCTGAATGCATAATAAAACATTTCCCTTCTCTCTAAAAGCCTTTTAAAATTATGTACCATAATCAGTATGGCCAGCAGAGGGTCATTTCCATGTTCAAGTTCCTCTGTTTCTCGAGGGTGAGAATCCTTCTATAGTCTTCTGAGGGTGACACTGTAGTGTTTTCTTAGCCTGATTATTTTTATCTATTTTTTCCGATGCTTTCCTTTGTATATTTACATTTTACATATTGAAAGTTATTTTTTCAAATATTTTATATGCAAGTTTACAAAGTACAACGACTGTACATTAAAATAACTTATTTATGCCATATGGAAGATTAAATATAATTTTACAATATCTAATATTGATTGTTTAGTTTCTAATCATTGATACTTGACATGATTTTTCCCAGCATACCTCAAAATATTCTTCAAAATCCTGCGAATTAATTCCTGTAACACTTCTGAGGTGTATTAATAAGCTAGAGATGTAAAGAAGATTTGCAGAGAAAATTAGGTTCCCAAATTAGAAATTTTGTCCCACTATCGACTAGAAACCTCTTGAAATGATCAAAAACAATAATAATGCATGTCATAGAGGAAAACCAATAAGGCTGCTGCAGCATGACTACCTCTGTGACCTCAGACAAGTTACGTGTGGGTCCCTACTTCTGTGACCTCAGACAAGTTACGTGTGGGTCCGCACTTATTTTCTTCATCTCTAATAAATATTCGACAAATCTCATTTTCAAAAGTCTTTTAAGGCCTATCCACCTTTCTTTTTCTGATGGAGTTTTGCTCTCATTGCCCAGGCTGCAGTGCAATGTCATGGTCTCGGCTCACACAACCTCCGACTCCCGGGTTCATGTGATTCTCCTGCCTCCACCTCCTGAGTAGCTGGGATTACAGGTGCGCAACACAACGCCCAGCTAATTTTTTGTATTTTTAGTAGAGATGGGGTTTCACCATGTTGGTCAGGCTGGTCTTGAACTCCCGACCTCAGGTGATCTGCACGCCTCGGCCTCTCAAAGTGCTGGGATTACAGTCATGAGCAACCGCGGCCTGTGAGGGCTTTCTACTTTTAAGATGTCAGGACGTATAGCCTGGGAGGTAAATGGTAGTATATATATACATATATATATGTATATATATATACACACACACACACTGTATATATATACATATATACGGTATATTATACTATATATACATATATACTGAATATTATACTCTATATATACATATCTACTGTATATTATATATATATATATACACATACACACATACACACATACACACATGAGACAGAGAGAAGAGATAGACAATTTCATGTGAAAATATAAACTGTTAACATAATATTTTGCTTCTCTGAGGAATATTTAGCATTGTTCTCAATCTTCTCTGCAGAATTTAAGCATTTTTCTCAGAACTCACCAGATAGAATGAGGGAGGGGCCATATGATACGAGCCAGAGATGAAGGGAGAACAATAGAGAGGGTGCTTTGGGAAAAATAGTACAGTAAGGCTAGGGAATACTTCTCTCCAACAAAAAGACCAAGGTCACAGCTGTATCTCTTCAGAAGCCAAACTTTCTTTTAAAATGTCAATTTCCATCTATTTCTTGCTTCACAGACATTCCATTCATTGCTGGATTTCAAATAAAGCCTTTCCATGTGCAACCTTTCTATAGAAAAAGAGAAATATGGGGGACAGTACAGTCTAAGAAGTGATTAAGAATATCTAGTGGACTTTCCCAGACTGTAAATCTTTACATATATCTGAGCCTAATGAGGTGATTTATTGTGCTATAATGCACAGTGAACTATACAGATGCTTCTTTTTGATCATGCTGCAGAATGGAACTAAATACTAAATACCAAATAGCACTCCCATGATTCTTATACATGTCATTCATATGGCATATTTATGCTTTTTTATATAGCAATTCTTATTCTTAGCTCTTAGGCAACTACGGAATCTATTTGTCATTTTAATAGTCATGCTCCATTTGAGTTATGCAAGGTAGAAATTCTAAGTAGAAAATCTTGTTTTTATTGAACGTTTTTAGTAAACATTTTGGAAAAAGTCTGTTTTTTGATGCTACTTCTGCACGCTTTCTCAACATGATATTACTTGGTATTGTCCTTATTAACCATAGTACACCATATTCTGCAAATGTTAGAGAGGGTTAAAAATCAGTCATGTATAAGTAAAGCTAATGAAATAGAAAGGAAACCATATTTAGGAAATGGAAGGCAGAAGCAAATGTATTAACCGTGAGTTAGAAACGGTTTAGTCTTTGGAATGAAGCAGCAAGAGTTTAAAAATCTGGTTTGTGATTCACTAGCTTTGTGACCTTGGAGAATTACCTCAGATTTCTGAGTATCAGTTTAGTAGGTGATATCAATTGCAACTTCGCAGAAATATCACAAGTATTAAATAAAGGACTTAGTATCTGGGAGAGCATAGAAAATTACTAATAGTTACAATTTTGTTAATATTACCGTTATTATTATCATACGTATAGTATTTTCTTTCACTGACAATGCATTTAGGACATAAGGAGAACTATAGAACAGTGCTTCTCCAACTTAAATGCAGAGCATGAATCACCTGGAGTTTTGTCAAAATGCGAATTCTGACTCAGTAGCCCTGCAAACTAAGGAAATCTTGGTAATGCTGGTGCTGCTAGTTCACCAACAGACCACACGTTTTGCAACAGCTATATAGAATGTCCTGTTTCTTTTTTTAATCACAAAACATGGCAAGCTCTAAAATAAAGCAGAATAACAGATTTAAATGTTAATACTCATGTCCTCAATTTATAATTTCTCCCTCCCTAACAATGGTATAATTCTGATTAAAAATTAGCAAAGAAAAAAATGGAAATTAATCTTCCTATGTTTATTCTTTTAACAAATTCTGTGTGATTACTACTGGGTTACTTGCTGTAGGAAATAGAAAAATTGCTTTGACATAGATCCTCAAGAATCTGTCCCACTACAAGCTTATTTTTGTAGGAAGCTAAAAGATTTATATAAATAACCGTAATTAAAGAGACAAATGAAGAAGTGCAATGAAAGACGTAGGGAAAGTGCTAGAGGAGTTCGGGGTGGAGGAAAATTATCCTCAAATAATATCTATGCGTAACATTATGCTATCTTCCCTAACCAGCGCTTGACCAGATTGTCACAGTGAACTTTGGTCCTTTCTTATATCTTAGTTTTGGTTCCCACATCCTTCTGTTTGGGGAAGTTCTTGTTTTCCTCATGTAATGACAACAACACTTAAACAATGTATACCAGATAAAAGGAACTATATTGCTTGCTTTATTTACATAGTTAATTTAATTTGTACAATGAACTATGAAGTAATCAGCATTATTTCCTTCATTTTACATATGAGAAAATGGAGAATCAGCGACATTGAATCATCTCAAGTTTCTAAAATATCCACTCTCACCAGGCTGTTTACCCTGTTTTTGTCTGTATGCTGCTATAACAAAATGCCACAGATTGAGTAATTCATAAAAAACAGAAATGTATTTCTCACAGTTCTGGGGCTGAGAAGTCCGAAATCAAGGCAGCGGAGATTTGGCAGTTGGTCCCGAGGTGGCACCTTCTTGCTTCGTCTTCACGTGACAAAAGTGGGCAAAAACGGACAATGTGACGACATGGCAGAAGAGACTGAGGAGCCCGGCATTCCTCTAAAGCATCTTTTACGAGGACGTTTATCTCATTCATGAGGGTGGATCCTTCTTCACTTAATCACTTAACCAAAAGCCCCATCTCTTGATGTCATTGTCCTGGGATTTTAGTTTCAACATACAAACTTTGGATGGGCACATAGGTTCAAATCATAGCACCCTCCAAATTATAATGCCTCTCTCATGCCTGTTCTCCTTGAAGTACCCTCTGGTTTTGCTCTCTTCATTCTTGCCATCACAGTTAACCCTTCAGTTCCATTTCTTTAAGTAATCTCTAAATTTGTAAGATGGTTCCATCTTTTTTTTTTGTATATGGCAGTCTCTCAAACATATTTGTCATATGAACTAAGCAGGTAAATATGTAAATGCCAGCTAAATTTTAGTGAATGATATAATGGCCTAAAGTTGTATCTACCCTTCAGCCAAATATATTTACTTTTAGTAGCAATCTCCTGTCATATACAAAGTCACGACTCTAGGGGTAAACATTTTAGCCTGTGGGTAAGATGTAAAGCAGTGGTATGTTATAGTGACAACTCACTGTCATAGCACTGGGACATGCTCCTCTATCTGCTACAAATTGAATCAACAAAATATATATGATTTTGTCAGATTTAAATGTATGCTCCTGTTAGTAAAATAAAAGTATGGGAAAACTTTACGGAGTAGATTTAATAGAAATGTTTTCCTGAGTTATCTGCCTTCTTTATTTTTATGTTATGCTTTAAGTCTATGGTCAATGTATAGAGCTATGATTGATGTGCTTTTCCAATTCTGTTCAGATCAGACAGGTTAATTTTCTTCTTTTAAATCTTCTTGAATTTTGTCTAACACTTTTTGTTCCAATTTCTTACTAGATTATACTCCCTTCCCTAACTGCTTCATGATTACTTATACACAAACAATATTATGATATTGACACATTGAATTCATTTTAGGTGATGATTTTGGTCATAAACATGAGCAGGTTGTGAAGTGTTTCAGCCATCCCAGGGCATGGCTGTCAGTCCCTTGTCTAATGTTTCAAAAAAATCTTGAATTTGTGATGATGCTGTGATGGTCCCTCAGATATTCTTACACACATCTTTGCCCCTTGTTCCCTCTAACTTTCCTCTTCTGATAAAAAAGCAAACACTGCCAAGCTCAAATGGAATTACATTTGGATGCAAGTGTCACTATGCAATGGTTGCCAATAAAAGTACACAAGGAATTTTATTATGGTGAATTAAAGGCAAACAGACTTCAGAGAAATGAGCACGAACATGAAAATGGCGCATGGTACGCGGATCTCACTGGAAAGTCATTCTGTACACAATGTTTTCACTAGAAAAATCCATTAGCTTTAGCTAGAAATTGAAATTACTTTGTAGGAAATCAGAATAAAATATGTGAAAACATTATATTCTGTGCAAGATTAATACCACGCCTGGTGTTGAAAGGTTTGTGGTCTTGCTTCGACGATGCTAAAAGGTCAGAAACCACAAAGATGCATATGTGTTGTCGTTTGCACAGTTACTAATTTTTCTCATTATTTCCATAATGCGATGTGCTGTTTCAACAGAGAAACCCTCTGAAGAGTGGCTTGCACTGTTTTCAGGCAGCTCTTTTGCTTTCATGTTTTGGCCTTGGCCAGGGAATTCAGACAGACTTTTCAGTTATTTTCGACAAGAATGTATTCATTTATTGTTTTAAATAATAATAAATAGATTTTAAAATTACTGTACATTACTGCACTTTAAACGCCATGAGGTCAAGGACTCTAAAGTCTGGACATCATTGTATACCCTACATCTTGCACAAGGTTTAGAAAAAATGGCATGGACACCTATTTTTTGAATCAATAAATGAATACATAAAAGAATTCCAAACTCTAGTCCAAGGTTTTAGATTAATAATGTATTAAAATGCGTAAAATTTATAGACAAAACTCTTCTTATTTAGAAGTTTATTCTTTAATTGGAGAGATAAAATATATGCACATAAAAGCTTAAGGAAAAATAATAAGGGTTTTGAAGTACTTACTATGTGAAAAATTTAGCATAAATCTTACATCCATTTATTTAACACATTTTATACGTTGCATTATTTATATATAGTGCTGATTGGTAGAATTCATATGTGAACGGAACTATAAAAATTTTGAGGATAAGCACTAGAAACACAGAATAAATAGAGTGTTAACATGCAAAACACAGAAATACTTCAATTGACTAGGTGAAAGAAAAGATTTCTGGTTCCATGTACACTGATTATTGAGGGATGAGTATGACATTATTATGCCAGAATCAATAAATATTTTAAATAGGGAGAAAACTATAATTATATATCTTTGTGTTCAACAGGAGTAGCAGTACTGATAAAGTAGAAGTTTGTTATACCTTTTTTATAGTCTTTTAAAGTTGTTTATAAATAAAATCTACTCTTAGTTAATTAATGGTTGATGTTCATTGAAGTGTTTTCAAATTTTTGACCTCTGAATTGCCTTGTACATATGGAGAAATAAAGCTTGCCTAGCATAATTTCTTGAGTGGAGAATGAATGATCTGGATAGATTTGTTGACAATATGTCTGTACTTATTTTATTAATTCTTTAATCTTCATGAAGAAAAATATAAAAGTCATATTCTAGTGTTCTATACCATGGAAAAAATGTCTTATCCTTTTCCTAAGGAAAAATACATCATGACACAAAAGTAAAGTTAATTAAATTACTTACTTTATTAATTAACTGTCTATTATTTCTATGGGTTGAAGTAAATTTGATACTCAATGCTATTTAATCTAATTCTAAAAGCTTGAATGAGTAATGATTTTTTCATGTAAGGTTAGTTGAAATAAATTATCACTGATTTTCAGATTTAATATTAATTAGCTATTGCATATTCTTAATGGGATATAAGTGTTTAAAAAGCCCTTTTTGGTTGCGAAAAGACCACGCCCATTGTAGACTTCTTAGAATACATCACATCTGGCCTCCTTTTTAGAGTGGGGAATTCAACTCATAAGTGGCTGGACATTGATTCTGAACATTTTGAACATTATTTGCCTGTCTTCACTCATACTGGTTGCTGTTCTTTTATAAGTAATCACCATGTTTAGCATGCACTTGAACTATTGTTACTTAGGGTGCTTGACTATTTACAAGTCTCACTAGGATTCTAGGTATTCATTAGTCTCGTGGTGTGTATTTGCTGATGGTCCTATTATCTTTGTTGGTTCAGTTACACAGTACCATCCAAGATGCTGCAACACATTATACACAGGGTATGGGTTGTGGGAGCTACAGATATCAGTTATTATTTAGGCTCAGAAACTTAGAATCTCTGCAAGGTTGGACATGATCCTTAGTCTTGTTTTAAGACCGTCTTGTTTTAAAAGTTAAACCCAAATTCTTAAAATATAGAATAGGGGTGCTAGTAGTGCTCACAGAATTGTAGTAAAGATCAGCTGGGAAAGAAGAGCCTATTAAACAGAGCCTGGTATTTAATAAGTATCAGCTGCCTTCAATTAGGAATCTGTGTTGTCATGATTAGAAGATTGCTGGTTTATTTTACAGATCTGTAAGTATAGCCAAAATATGTCAAAATAACCACCAGAAAGAATCATATACCGTCCCTTGAACATTTCATCCCTAGAATCTAGCCAGATTAGCATGTCTATACTGGCAATACTGTTAACACAGATTGTGCTCAAACCCCTCATTGACTTTTCAGCACCTGTAAATTACTGGAGATTTAGGAAGAAGTCTGGGGTTATGGCTTAGTTAAGCTGAGTGGCCAGAAAGTGTGAGATGCTGGATGCCTCCTCCAGTTCATTTCTCCAGCGGCCGCACCAGGCGTATCCATAGCTCCGCTCCCGGGAGCTCGTCTCCGGCGTGGGGCGTGTGCGCACCCCTGGCCGGGCGGAGCCTGGAGCCTGCTCATTAGCAGCGCGGGCAGCTCGTGCGCCCGCAGGAGGGAGGCGGAAGCACAGCCCTGAGCCGCCAGCAGGAGGAGGGAGCGCGGCGGCTGCAGGCAGGGGAGGGAGAGGAAAGAACGGAGGGACGGTTCCCGGACAGAGCGGGAGGAATCGGGGAGCGGCCAGTCCAGGGGGAGCTGCTCCGCTGCGCTGCGCTCGTTATTCACAGGACGCGGCGGCGCTTCCCGGGGCCGCTTCCCGGTCCCCTGGGTGGAGGCTGCCATCTAAACCTGACTCCAGGTGAGTTCCCCAAAGAGGCGAAGCGAGGGGTCTCGAACCAGAGACTTGGAACTGGCGAGGCTGCTCGGCTCCCCAAGCGCTGCTGCCTTGACATTTCCCGATTCACGGGAGGTTTTGGGGGCGGCTGCACAGGCTGGAGGGGCGGATGGGCGGTTGCGATCCTCAGCCGGCGTGGGGGCGTTCGGGAGGAATTAGCTTCAGTGAACGGGGTTTTAGGAGATGTCCGCAAGGCACGCGCTATGTACGCGTTTCTAGACGAGCTTTTGAGACAGAAATTTGGCTTCCCGGATGCCCGTTTTGGCCTTCTGTCCTTCCTTTTGCTTGCCTCATGCCCAATTTTCCAAGCCGAGGAAAGGACTGGAAGGGCGTGGAAGTAGGAGGTCTGGGCACAGCATTCGGCAGGGCAGCCCTGGTCTCCAAGTTTGGGGGTGGGGGGTGGGACTCTTTTCCTTTCAGCCTAATTTACCAGGGGAAAACCCGCAGAGCACCTTGAGGTGCCTTTGCTCCGCACCCTCCATAAGCTTATTAGAGGGAACTTGAGGCTCGCTAGACAACCTGTGACAGGTGACGGCAATTTAGCTTAAAAGCCATGTTGGTTCACTTCGTCTCCTCTTTATCCTTTGTTGCAAAATTGATACCTTTTTGGATTTCTTTAACAGCACAAAGTTTAAGTGGCCGGCTGACAGGAAATATTTCTTTTGAAAATGCTATGAGAAAAGTGATGAGTTAACGTTGAGAGAAAGGCAACTTTATTTTCTCGGAAGAACTTTGGGGAAAGAGATTGATAGGGAAATTCTGGGCATGAAATTATGGACATTTCCCACAGAACTTCCTTCATTTATTTATTTTTTTACATTTCCTTCATTTTTTTTTTTAATCGTGTGTGTGTGTATCAGAGAGACAAAATTCGTTGGAGGTATTAGGACTTTATTTGGTTTAGAAGTTTCTTTCTTACTAATAGCACTAATTTGTGATCTTCATGATTATAAGAATTTACTAAGTGTTTTGCTTTTAGGTGTTTTGGGTCTGTTTTTTAAAAAAATTCAATACTTACTTTGTGGGCCTTGCTGAATACCTCTCAATAAAATCGGTGGGCATACAGTTAGTGACATGACCCCTGTGGATTTAATAGCAGGTAAGTATACAAATGATAAGTTTAGGAAATAAATGTCAGAATCAACATTTAGGTGTGAAATTGAAATATCTTTCAAATATTTACCAAACTCTCTTATAGGATCCAATGTCATTTTATGGTCAAGAGAGCTTAAAGGTTTCTCAGATTGAGATATATGTATCTACTTTGTTAATCCAAATGTAATGTTTTATTTTGTTCTTTAATGACTGTTTGAATTCAACAAATAAAACTTGCATATTTAATGTAAGGTTCTTTCACATATATTACTTCTCCAATTTTTAATATAAATTTAAGGAGAAAAGCAATATTCCATTTTGTAGATGAAGAGACTGTGTCACAGAAGTATTACTTTACCTAGATTTCTGTAATTATTATGTTATAAACTTAGAAATTACATATTATTCTGGAACATATAAAATATATGAATGTTATAAACCATAAGAATTCAGACCTATGCTATTTAACTTCAAGTTTAGTTCTTTACCCAAACAATTGCATGACTACATTGAGACTACTGAAGTAATTATATATGAACACGCTATACGAAAAAATACTTAAAACATTTCTTATTTTTGTCGTTTCTCTTTGATATAAAATATACTATAATTTAATGGAGTTATATTCCATATTTAGATGCTCCTAACTTCCAAATAACACCTAAACTCCTAAAAACTGACCTGTGTCCTTCTTAATAGAAGTGGCTTGACCGGGAGACCCAATTTTTACTAAGAATATTCTTGGGATAATTTATGTCTTATAATCAAGATAAAGACAGGCCACATTTAGTTGTATTTTTAAACCACTTAGTGTGAAGTTGCAACGCAGACATAACTTGCTTTCAGGCTACACTGCCAGCTTTGCAGTGAATAGTCTTTAAGATTCCGTGGAAACATTGGCAGATATAGCTAATGTCTATCTGATGTAGGATTTATGAGAAAAGGAGAGGTAGAAACTGAATGCTCTTATATTTCATATGTGACCACATTCATAAAACTTTATTGATAAGTACTTTGTTGTCTGACACGGGCTGATACAAATAGGCTTCTTCAAGAGTTGAGGAAGAAAACTAAATCCCTATAATACAGCCTTTTTCCTCCTTTTCTTTCTTAAGCGGTAATAGTTGATCCTAGCTTTTGTGTGTCTATGCATGCTCAATACAGTTAGGGGTATAAGGAGAAGTTAAGCAAGAATATTGAATGCTAGCTAGGAAAGTTTTTGGAGTCTCAAATACTTTGGAACGATTTTTCACATTATATACATAAAATTCCTAGTTACATTTGGGAACTAAGTATATTATACACAACTTTGCATCTGATTACAGGATTCCCTGTACATTTATAGCTCAGGTATTCTGGAAAGAGTCAAGATAATTAGTTTTATGGCTCTTGCCCGTGTGACCTGTTTCTTTCTGGTCCTGATATTAAAAGGATGACTTAAATTTTCTGGAATGTCAAAATTTTCTCTTCCCTTGGATCCTACAAAATACTTCAAGCAGTGTATGTGTGATTCTCGCTGTCATTCCAACATTTCCAATCCTCCTGAGAATGCTAAACAATGCCCTAGATTTCTTCCTTTGTAATTCTTTCAGATAGAGGGTTAGCTGAGTTAGGAAGAAAGGAGAGAGGGAGAGAAGAAGAGAGATGACATTTTATCCCTCAGGAAAGAACAAGACCAATTGTATTCCTAATTTAGAAATATTATTCTACAAACATTCCTGAACAAGAGGGCTTTGCATATACATTAAAGCAGAATACCTAGTCAACTTCTAGTTATGCCATGTAGTGAAATGGAAGTAAGATGAGCAGGCCGAGATCATTTTTGTTGGAGAACTGAGACCACATGAAATAGGTAACAGAGTTACCCCAACTGGGGGGCAAGAGGACTTGAAAGTTTCCTCCATAAATTTGCAGTTAGTACAGGGCTGCTCCAGTGATCAGAGTCATGAATGCCCTAGAGTGTCTGTATAACCCTGTACACAGGCTGAGACAGCTCTAACGGCCCAGAAAAGCCTCTGGACAGAATCACTGCACCCTTGGACATTGTCCGACCGCATGTATGAGAATAGTGAGTGCTGAGGAGTTGTGGGTAGCTCGGTACAACTCTTGCTAAAGGAGTGTCATCAACATTCATTGCTGAAAGTGAATTTTTTCATTCACATATGTGATGCCTATTAGGTCATGATTTCTTGGATACCAATTTGTACAAGATATGAATTAATTTTTGAACATCCTTTCTTAAAAGTACCATGTTCATATAGTTGCTCATTTTAATATGAGTAGTTCAGATGGGACATAATAGAGTAAGGAAATGATTGAACATCCTAAGATCTAGTGTATATACCTTTGTTCATGATGAGATTCATCCCCTGTCCCCCTTTGTAGTGACACTGATGGCATAAGGAGTATTAGATGAAATTTAATGCAGAAAACAATGGGATATATGAATGGTAGATATGGTTGACAACCACCATTTTCACTGAAGTTGTTTCAAAGCAAAGAAATTTGGGATAAATTCATTTTATTTGCTCCTGAAGGGTAATTAGGAATAAGTAGGAATTGTGAAGAGGCTGTAGTGTTGACATTAAGAGAAGTTTTTGATTCTTAAAATAGGATATATTACACAAGAGTGAACAAACAGAAGATACTGAACAAATATTCTGTCATAAGTAAGTGATGGATTATTCGGACTTGTTGAACTATGTTTTTAAATGTATTATTTAAATATTTAAATATTATTAAAACCTCAAATAATATTTAAATATTATAAAAGTTGTAGAAAATTATGTTTTCAATACAAATATACACTTATAAGCTATATTGTAGATATGGGAGTAAACAATGCAATTTTTTTTAACTGAGTGAAAAATTTAGTTTTTTAAAATTCCAAATGGAGCTAACAGCTTAGTGTGATACATATTTTGAATTTCAAAATTTGTAACCAAATAGGACAAATGTGTTGAACTGTACTTTTCTTGAAGAACCGTGATAAGAATGAGCGGTGAAAAAATTACAGCATACTTACCAGGGATCAAATACTTGCTTAGGGTTAATAAGAAAAATCTCAGCAAACGCTAGAAATGAGGTACACGATCTATCAGAGACCCATGATTAAAGTGGTATCTTGTTAGGTATATGAGCTTGAAAAGAAACGGCATAGCTTCACTTTACCCCAGTTGCTTCTTTTGTAAAACGGGGAGACTAAGAGTGTGGTAACTCAAAATCCTTTGTTAATGATTTTCTTCTTAGAACAGTGCCAGGTCCAATTAGGATTAGATTGCTATTTTTATTATTGATATTTGCCCTAGTTCTGCCTTTTATTGACTGTGTGACATTGGTGAAGATCCCTTTCTGAAGCTTTGTTTCTTACCTACAAGCTGGGAATAGAATACCTGCTATGAAGAGTGGTTGTTAGTACATTAGAAAGGCTGGATATTTGTTTATATAAGGGGCTCAGCGCATGGTAGAAATTTGATAGCATTTTTTGCTTGCCCTCCCATGTATTACTGTGAAGACATCCCACATATTATGTCCAAGTTTTTATTTTCCCCTCAAATGCAATGTCAAGCACAAAACATTCCCATCTCCCAATTCTCTTCTGATGTTCTACAACCATTAAAGTATAGAAAACTAGAATGAGTGTTTTTATAACTTTTGCTGTACTTAAGCATGTGGAGAGAAGAGCGCTAGATCACAGGACACACTTTGATAGGAAAAGGGAAATATTTACACTGCAAACAACTTTCTCCTCATGCTTAACAGTTTTATGCTGTCATTCTGTCAGCACCAAGTGAGATTTTTCTATTTAAATAGTTTTCTATTTGTGGTATGATAATTCATGTATGGACTTCATGTAACTAACATAAATATAATGGATGGTTGAGAAGTGGTTTATTTTTACCAAGAGGAAAAAATGTGTACACGATTTTTTAAAATATTGCTTTGAAAATATTTAAAATTAATTTTGATTCAGTTGGTGGAAGATAGCGTCACAAACTCACTGCTAGTGGTATTCTTGAGAAGTAATGTTTGAATTTTCTAGGTATTGTCCCCAGACTGGCTTAAAAGAATTTAATTTTAGATGTAAATTTTCTGCTTAACATGGAAGATTTTCCCTGAAAATATTAGCTTCATCAGATACATAGTTGCTTAGGGGTAGCTGCATGGAATTATGGGAAGAGTGAAATAGAAAAAAATTTTCATGTCTAAGTTATACATACTGGTGTAATCATATTGATTGGATGATAATGATAATTACAGCAATAATGTGATTGAAAGGGTAAGCAAGTAACATATACTACAGTTACTAATATAATCCTGTGATTGAGTTTACCACTTCGTTTCTCTTTCCTGGAAACCCTTAAGTTTGTCACTATTGCACTTTATTTCCTTTGCTTATTGTAGTGGTGTATTAGTTGTATTACTGCTGCTATAACAAATTACGACACATTTACATAACTTAACACATATTTATTGTCTTGCAGTTTCAAAGGTCAGAAGTCCAAAATCACTTTAATTAGGCTAAGTCAATGTGTCTGCAGTGTGGGTTCCTTCTCGAGGTGCTGAGGGGAGAATCCATTCTCTTGCATTTTCTGCTTCTGGTGGCACCTGTCTTCATTGTCTTTTCCCCATTCCTCCATTTTCAAGGTGCGTTGCTTTTATTTCTGTTTCTGTCTCCGCGCTGTCTCCTCCTTTAACTTTGAGTCCTTCTCTCCACTTCATCTAAGGACTCCTGTGATTACTTTGGACTCACGTGGATGATCTGGGATAATCACCTTGTCTCCAGATCCTTAAATGAATCGTATCTACAAGTCCTTTGGCTGTGTAAGGCAGCACATTCCCAGGGCCGGGAGATTAGGTGAAGAACATCTTTTGGGACTATTATGCAGCCTATCACAAGTGGTAATATCACTTTTATGCCTTGAGACCCTGAAATTAATGTACTTGCTTACGCATGGAAAAACAATGTATCTGTGGGGGTAACAGTTTATTTTTGAACCATTAGAAGGTATTGATGGGGAAGTTTTCATCTGACAACAGATACTGATAAATTAAATACCCTTAGATTTGTCAAAACTAGCTTTAGTAAAATATAAGTAAAAGTATTTGCACTGCTAGGGTCAAAAATATTAATTAAACCCATTATGTATCAAGGCCAAGTCCTGGATTAGTTAGGTTTAAATTAACCTAGAACATTATCTTCCATAGTGCTTAATTGTGAAGCTTAGTTCTTGTTGACAAAAGCTCATCCATATAAGAAAGCATCGAAAGGTTGGTGTTTTTTTAACCTTTGCAGAATATAACTTTTCAAAGGGATGTTAGACAGTAGTTCCATCACAATTGATGCAGTTCACAGACATTCTTTGTGAATATTTTATCTCATGAGTTATATCTATGACACTAATCATAGACTTCTAGAAGAAATTTAGCAATGGTCATGTCAGCCTTTCAAATCTTTCTGTAACCTAGAAGAGGATCATTGCATAAGATAGATTCATTTTCCCCTTTATTCCATTGTTGCCAGAGAGAACTTGAAATGCCCTGTTCAAATTAATTTAATGCAAATGAATTCTTGCTGCCTCACAAGTAGTTTGTCCTTCATTTTTCTTAAAATTAGATTGAAAATGGATGTGACCTGCTTTACTGGTTGTTGTGCAGGAAGCGTTGTCCTTCCTGAAAGCTCCCTCCGTTGTCAAAATGAAGCCATTAAGAGTAAAGTAAATTATATTATCTGATCATAGTATCACAATTGACCTTAAAACAATAAATTTTATAATCAGTGCAAATTGCTGAATAGTGTTTGCAGTTGTAGAAATTTCAAAGGAAACCCTGGTTGAGATACAAAGCTGCTATAATCATTTTTAAAATCTTTGTTTTTCTTTTACTTTGGAACAGTAGTGCAGTAAGTACTTTTGCCTTATTGTTCTCTCTGCCTTCCAGAAACCCTCATTCAAATATTCTAAGTTTTTAAGTCTTTTTCATTTCTTTTAATATTGTAACATTTAACAATGTCAAAGAAAGTATAATTTTTCTGGAAATCAAGCTAAAAATAAAGAGAAGCCGATGTAAATGAACATCAAATTAACAAGATTGATTAGGAAAAGTAATTTTTGAAAAGGGCCCAAAATCCCTTTGCACATAAATGCAAAAGAATTTAGTGAAAGAAGGTGAAACTGGAGTAAAGAACTCTACGGATGCGTAAGTAACTCTTAATAAGAATGAGTAACGTACATGCGTATCTTTAGCTCCCAGTTTCAGAGATACAGTAGTTGTACAACAAATGGTCCTTTCCTGCTCTTAAGGAAGCCTCTCCTCCTCCAGCCATGCCATTCCTCAGAGCAAGCTCTTCCACTGAGTTTTCAGCAACCATAAGTAAGAAGGATGGTACGATAGGCTGCGTGTACATATGGCCCTCATTAGCAGGCCAACTGTTCCTTTTGCCCACCCACATCACTGGGGACATATGGCGTTACTTTGACTGTTGAAACAAGTGTGTGTGGACATATCTTGGTATGAGTAAAAGACTGTTGATTGTCTTTCTCTTGTCGCTCGTGCAACCGTCTCCTTGTGGAGATCGTATTATCCATAACACTAGATTTGAGGATGATAAATGACGTTGTTATTATTAACTGAATTTGCCTCTCTAGTTTGATCACAAAACCAGCGAATGTTTGCTTATGGAACATGTAAAGCTTATAGAAGACGGAAAGCTTACAGAAAGAAATGATGGCTTTTCTAAGCATAAGAGTCAGGTCTTTTTCAATCAAAAACTAACTCATTCAAAAATTCAAGAGTTCTGTAAAACCAGAACAGCAGAGGTTTCAGAAATGCTATTGAGATCATTTATTATAAAATAGCCATTAATGAAATGTAATAGTGAGTCTGTTGTTGTGACTATGTGGAGAAATGAATGAGAAAATATAAGATAGGCTGGAATGAAGAGAGTCATCGGATCCCAACATAATTCATTTTGTATAGTTCACAGTATTGTAGCTTTAAAAAAATTATGAATTTTTTCAGTACTGTGAATTCTGAATTTGCAATATGAGGCTTTTCAATCCTTGCAACAAGTGTGTATTTTTCAGTGGTTCTAGAATTATCGGGGCTTTCGAGCTGCTTCTGATAAGAAGGCAAGGCTAGAGGACTCGTGTTGAGGTGGCATTTGCACAGGACTTTAGATAACATACATCGATGATGTAGAGAGAAGAGCGGGTGATGTTGCTGTGGATTATAGTGGAAAGGCACCTTTTGCTCCCTCTGCTGACCTGTTTGTGTATTCAGCTGTGTAGCATATTTCTTGTATAATTACATAGTAATTTCACACACTACATTAAGAAAATCTGAACAATTTTTACTAAACTCATGTTTTCTAAATATTAAGTAAATAAAACCAATATTTGGCTAGGTAACATTTATAAAAACAGGATTTCTAGATAGATGATGATAAATTTTCATCTATATCTATAGAGCTGATAAATTTTCAAAACCCTTTGAATATCACTTGTACTACAAAGTCTCGTTTCAGTTTCAGTGCCATGGCACATTGATTAATCACCACTAAAGCGGTACATGAAATATTTGGCAATATAGGTATTTGGTAATGGTGATTGATGCACAGAATACGGCACCGTTATTATGCACTGGCCTTGAGAACTTTAGTTTTCATCTTCGATCACCTGATAGAGAACAAACTAACAGCTTTTTTCTTTCACCTTGCTGGAGAATAAACTAACAACTTCAAATTATCTGATCCATCCAAAAACTTATTTCCGTGAAACTCACTGATTTATTTATTATTTCGTGGGTATCACTATTATTTGCTGTAGTAAAATATCAAATGATCGATGTTTTATACCAACATGGCAGCTCACATGGTAGGCAACAGAATGAAAACAAACAGGTTTACTACCAAGAATTATACTATATTGCTTTTATTGACAGAAAAAGCATACAGATAATTTTATTCAGAGATTTTATGTGAATTATTTTGATAAGTGTACACATATATTTATAACTGACCTTTCTTTGTCAAGTGTGTGCCCACACACGTATTCATACTAAATCAATCTTAGAGATCTTATCCAAAGATTGAATTTCTTAAAGTGACTGTTCCAAATATGTATAATTTATGGCAAAAAAGTCACAAAATGGCAATACAAGGAGGCATAAAAGTGAAGATAAAGGGGGAGATGATGGTTAAAAACACCTGTAAATGAATAATTGATTTTGATTTAAATTCTTTTTAGTTCTTAGCTGATGAAATGAATATAAATGAAATTATTATGCAAAACACCTCTATTTGTTGTATATGCATGTACATATATGTGTTACAAATACAAAACTGATAGGATATTATTTAACATATATTCACACTCATAATGTGCATATATGTACATAATGAAAATGAGTGCTTGTTTTATATGTATGTATACACACACATACACATATTGCATACTTTCATTTTTTAAAATTTTACTTTAAGTTCTGGGATACATGTGCTGAACATGCAGGTTTGTTACATAGGTATACTTGTGCCATGGTAATTTGCTGCACCCATCAACCCGTCATCTAGGTTTTAAGCTCCACATGCATTAGCTATTTGTCCTAATGCTCTCCCTCCCCTTTCCCCACACCCACCTACAGACCCCAGTGTGTGATGTTCCTCTCCCTGTGTCAACATGTTCTCATTGTTCAGCACCCACTTATGAGTGAGAACATGCAGTGTTTGGTTTTCTGTTCCTGTGTTAGTTTGCTGAGGATGATGGTTTCCAGCTTCATCCATATCCCCGCAAAGGACGTGAACTCATCCTTTTTTATGGCTGTGTAGTATTCCATGGTGAATATGTGCCACATTTTCTTCATCCAGTCTATCATTGATGGGCATTATGTTGGTTCCAAGTCTTTGCTATTGTAAATAGTCCCATGATAAACATATATGTACATGTGTCTTTAGAGTAGAATGATGTATAATCCTTTGGTATATACCCAGTAATGGGATTGCTGGGTCAAATGGTATTTCTGGTTTTATATCCTTGAGGAATCACCACATTGTATTCCACAATGGTTGAACTATTTTACAAGCCCACCAACAGTGTAAAAGTGTTCCTATTTCTCTGCATCTTCTCCAGCATCTGTTTCCAGAATTTTTAATGATCACCATTCTAACTGGTGTGAGATGGTATGTCATTGTGGTTTTGATTTGCATTTCTCTAATGAACAGTGATAATGAGCTTTTTTCATATGTTTATTGGCCACATACATATCTTCTTTTGAGGAGTGTCTGTTCATATCCTTTGCCCACTTTTTGATGGGGTTGTTTGTTTTTTTTTTCTTGTAAATTTGTTTAAGTTCCTTCTAGATTCTGGATATTAGACCTTTGTCAGATGGATAGATTGCAAAAATTTTCTCATATTTTGTAGGTTGCCTGTTCACTCTTGTGATAGTTTATTTTACTGAGCAGAAGCTCTTTAGTTTGATTAGATTCCATCTGTCAATTTTGGCTGTTGTTTCAAGTGCTGTTGGTGATTTAGTCATGAAGTCTTTGCCCACACCTATGTCCTGAATCATATTGCCTAGGTTTTCTTCTAGGGTTTTTATAGTTTTAGGTTTTACATTTATGTTTTTAATCCACCTTGAGTTAATTCTTTTATAAGGTATAATGAAGGGGTCTAGTTTCTCTTTTCTGCATATGGCTACCCAGTTTTCCCAGCGCCATTTATTACATAGGGAATCCTTTCCCCATTGCTTGCTTTTGTCAGGTTTGTTGAAGATCAGATTGTTGTAGATGTGTGGTGTTATTTCTGAGGCCTCTATTCTGTTTCATTGGTCTATATATCTGTTTTGGTATTAGCACCATGCTCTTTTGGTTACTTTAGCTTTGTAATATAGTTTGAAGTCAGGCAGCGTCATGCCTCCAGCTTTGTTCTTTTTGCTTAGGTTAGCCTTGGCTCCACAGGCTCTTTTTTGCTTCCATATGAAATTTAACATAGTTTTTTTCTAGTTCTGTGAAGAAAGTCAATGGTAGCTTGATGGGAATAGCATTGAATCTATAAATTACTTTGGGCAATATGGCCATTTTCATGATATTGAGTCTTCCTATCCATAAGGATGGAGTGTTTCTCTATATGTTTGTGTCCTGTCATTTCCTTGAGCTCTGGTTTGTAGTTTTCTTTGAAGAGGTCCTTCACATCCCTTGTAGGTTGTATTCCTAGGTATTTTGTTTTCTTTTTAGCAATTGTGAATGGGAGTTTACTAATGATTTGGCTCTCTGCTTGTCTGTTATTGGTATATAAGAATGATTGTGATTTTTGCACATTAATTTTATATCCTGAGACTTTGCCAAAGTTGCTTATCAGGTTAAGGAATTTTTGGGCTGAGGTGGTGGCGTTTTGTAAATATACAATCATGTCATCTGCAGACAGAGACAATTTGATTTCCTCTCTTCCTATTTGCATGCTTTTATTTCTTTCTCTTACTCGATTGCCCTGGCCAGAACTTCCAATACTATCTTGATAAGAGTGGGGAGAGAGGGCATCCTACTCTTGGGCCAGTTTTCAAAGGTAATGCTTCCAGCTTTTGGCCATTTAGCATGATATTAGCTATGCATTTGTCATAAATAGCTCTTATTTTTGTGAGATATGTTCCATCAATACCTAGTTTATTGAGAGTTTTTAGTATGAGGGGTGTTGAATTTTATTGAAGGCCTTTTCTGCATCTATTGAGATAATCATGTGGTTTTTGTCATTGGTTCTGTTTATGTGATGGATTATGTTTATTGATTTGCATATGTTGAACCAGCCTTGCATGCCAGGCATGAAGCCAACTTGATCGTGGTGGATAAGTTTTTGATGTGCTGCTGGATTCTCTTGCCGGTATTTTATTCAGGATTTTCGCATCGATGTTCATCAGTGATATTGGCCTGAAATTTTCTTTTTCTATTGGGTCTCTGCCAGGTTTTGGAATCAGAGTGATGCTGGCCTCATAAAATGATTTAGGGAGGAGTCTTTCTTTTTCTATTGTTCAGAATAGTTTCAGAAGGAATGGTACCAGCTCCTCTTTGTACCTCTGGTAGAACTCGGCTGTGAAGACATCTGGTCCTGGGCTTTTTTTGGTTGGTAGGCTAGTAATTACTGAGTCAATTTCAGAACTTGTTATTGGTCTATTCAGGGATTTGACTTCTTCCTGCTTTAGTCTTGGGAGGGTGTATGTGTCCAGGACTTTATCCATTTCTTCTAGATTTTCTAGTTTATTTGTGTAGAGGTGTTTACAGTATTCTCTAATAATAGTTTGTATTTCTGTGGGATCAGTGGTGATATACCCTTTATCGTTTTTTAATGTGTCTATTTGATCTTTCTCTCTTTTCTTCCTTGTTAGTCTGGCTACCGGTCTATCTATTTTGTTAATCTTTTCAAAAAACCCACTCCTAGATTCATTGATTTTTTTTTGAAGGTTTTTTTGTGTTTCTCTCCCATTCGGTTCTGCTGTGATCTTAGTTATTTCTTGTTTTATACTAGGTTTTTAATGTGTTTTCCATTGCTTCTTTTGATTGTGATGTTAGGGTGTCTATTTTAGATCTTTCCCACTTTCTAATGTGGACATTTAATGCTGTAAATTTCCCTCTAAACACTGTTTTAACTGTATCCCAGAAATTCTGATATGTTGTGTCTTTGTTCTCATTGGTTTCAAAGAACTTATTTATTTCTGCCTTAATTTTGCTATTTACCCAGTAGTCATTCATAAGCAGGTTGTTCAGTTTCCATGTAGTTGTGCAGTTTTGAGTGAGCTTCTTAATTCTGAGTTCTAATTTGATTACACTGTGGTGTGAGAGATTGTTTGTTATGATTTTCATTCTTTTGCATTTGCTGAGGAGTGTTTTACTTCCAATTATGTGGTTGATTTCAGAATAAGTGCTATGTGGTGCTGAGAAGAATGTATATTCTGTTGATTTGGGGTGGAGGGTTCTGTAGGTATCTATTAGGTCCACTTGGACCAGAGCTGAGTTCAAGTCTGAATATCCTTGTTAATTTCCTTTCTTGTTGATCTGTCTAATATTGATAGTGGGTTGTTAAAGTTTCCCACTATTATTGTGTGGGAGTCTAAGTCTCCTTGTAGGTCTCTAGGAACTCGTTTTATGAATCCTGGTGCTCCTGTATTTGGCATATATATATATTTAGGATACTCAGCTCTTCTTGTTGCATTGATCCCTTTACTACTATGTAATGCCCTTCTTTGTCCTTTTTTATCCTTGTTGGTTTAAAGTCTGTTTTATTAGAGACTAGGATTGCAACTCCTGCTTTTTTTTTCTTTCTTTCCATTTGCTTGGTAAATATTCCTCCATCCCTTTATTTTGAGCCTATGTGTGTCCTTGCAAGTGAGATGTGTCTCCTGAATACAGCACACCTGTGGGTATTGACTCTTTATCCAATTTGCCAGTGTATGTCTTTTAATTGGGGCATTTAGCTCATTTATATTTACCGTTAATATTGTTATGTGTGAATTTGGTCCTGTCATCATGATGTTAGCTGGTTATTCTGCACATTAGTTGAAGCAGTTTCTTCCTAGTTTCATTGGTTTATATATTTTGGTGTGTTTTTGCAGTGGCTGGTACTGGTTTTTCCTTTCCATGTTTAGTGCTTCCTTTAGGAGCTCTTGGAAGGCAGGTCTGATGGTGACTAAATCTGTCAGCATCTGCTTGTCTGTAAAGGATTTTATTTCTCATTCACTTATGAAGCTTAGTTTGGCTGGTTATGAAATTCCATATGTACATCATGGAAACGAGTGCATGTGATACACACACACACACACGCACACACATTGCATACTTTCATTTTTGTGTCCATTACTTTTCTGATTTTATCAGCAGCCAACTAAAGAAAATAGAAAAAAAAATTGGTAATTCGATCTTTCATGTTCTGCATCTTCCAGCTTCACAACTTATAGTTTTCTATTTTTATTGTTATTGTGATCAGAATGAAAATGTATACAATAGAATCAGAATCAGGTCAGAATCAACAAAAATACTATAATGTTTGTACATGCTTTCGATGCAGTTTGTCTCTGCAAAGGGTGTGTGTGTTTCTATGCACATGTGCATGTACACAAGTGTGTAAATAAGTGTTTTATTCATGATGGAGAAAGGCTGGTCAAAATGATTCTGAATGAGATAGCACCACTACAGCAGATAATTAGGTCTCTAGCAATAAAACAAGTCATTAAACATGTTTCTAAGCATCTACTCAGTATCTGGCACAATGTTAAGTAGTGTAAATATAATCATTAGCAAAATTCAGCTTCTACCCTCAATGGTATATGTGTAGAACAAATTGGTAAAGCTGGAGTACATTTCAGGACCAAAAACAGTTTCTGTGTAGTTCCCACTTCATCAAGACCATGTTGTATACCTCTCATACACTTAAGCCATAGGGAAGCAATTATTCCATCCATCCTTTTACAGGGTAGTGGTGGGGAAGAAGAGCTGACTGTCATGCTTGAATTCACATAATTTCATAATTAAATAATTTCATGTTACATAATCTCGATAAACCTAAAATCCAATATATGATAAAGATAGTGTTTCAAATCAGTGGATAAGTGATAAACAGTTCATAAAATGGTGTTCAGATAATTGGCTATATGTATTTTATAGTTGCACAAAGGTATAATATGTCATTAATAAATATTAATTCCATAGTGGATGTCAAATACACTTTTTCAAAATATAAAGAAAAAATACCATAGACAAATATCACTTGCAACATTACGGTTAAAATTAAATATCCAAACATAGCCCTAACCAATAACAGAAAATTTAAAAAAAAAATTATGGATTGGAATTTGTTAAAATATAAAACTTTTCTTTTTCAGAGGATACAATGAATATGTGTAAAAAGCAAATATCAAATCAGCAACAAGTGCTTGCAATTCACTTGACATATTTAAAATATGAGTAGTTCCAACAAATCATAAATAAATGATTAGTAGTCCAATAAAAAAAAGACAAAGTACATTGACAGGAAACTGTATGAAACTCATGAACACTAAATGTCTTAGATTCTCTATTGTTAAACAAAATGCAAAAACAATAGAGAACATTATGAATATGGAGTTAATATTTAACAAAATTATTTTATCCATGTTATAAGTAAATATTTACATCCAAAAACCCTTGTTTTCTCTGAAAGTTGTCACTTATGAGTCTATTTTGAAAATGTTTAAAGAATAGTAATTAATTAACTTTAATAAATAGGTACTCCTATTGAGGGAAAACAGACATTTCCATAATTTTTCTTCTGTTTCTAATCTAGTAGATGGTAGGAAAATAATGACAATTGCATGTTCATACCTGGAGAATATGCATTCCATTTCTTTTAAACTTTTGCATTCTCAAAACTATATTGATACCTCAAAGCATACCCTTTGCTGTTGAAAACAGCCTTTCAAGTATAAAGACACACACATCACTTTCCTTAAATCTTATATAAGGCAAGGGCCTAGATTCCTATCAGAAAATGTATTTCAAGAATGCTTTTTTAGTAGTTCCTGTGGCCTTATCTTATAGAGGAAGGTTTTTTTTTAAACATACACACAGTATTTGATGCACATTTTTATTGGAAAGAGCTTTTATTTCCTTAAATGTTTTGTTGTCTAAGTGTGAAAAGTATCCTGCAGTGGAATTCAGTGGCACAGATGCTTATTGTGATAGATGAGATGAACTTGCTTCCCTAAGCATGCATGGGCATGAAATGCATCTGGCTTCTGTACATAAAAGTCAGTTATGTTCCCAAATGTGTCTCTGCATTTACACAGACGTTTAGGGGCAGACACCCTACTGTTCCCTCAAAAGGCGGCTCTGCTTAATTATGAAGTTCAAGTTAGACCAGAAGTTGGAAAATACTAAATTCCACATTGCAGACAGAGCCTGAGCAGGTGATGTCACCACTGCATTCTAAGGTGGCAAGTCCTCAGAGAAGTCACTTATCACCTTACCATGGAGAAAAATAACCGTGTCCAGAACACAAGAGGATGCTTTAAGGTAGCGTACAATCAAGTGTGCAAACCTGTGCAATACATACCAGATGAAATCCAGTTCAGAGGCTCAGGAAAACAAACAAATGAGGATATGCTTTAAAAAATAGGACTTAATATAAACAGTCGTGAGAGTAAAACTATTGCTAAGCACATAGGAAACATAAACCAGGCTTTCAGGAAGGAGTTTGGCACATGTGTGCACTGGTAGGAGGTGTAATGTGCAGAAATCCGGCCTTTTGTGGCATAGCAACTAAAGTTCCTTTTCTATTGTCCAGACAACCTTAAATATTCCTTTATGCAGTACTATTTTAAAAAGGCCATCTACTGTGCACAATGTGTTAGCATCAAGGACATGAAATTTATCTGGAATATACCAAAACTTTAATCAATAGACTAGGACCAAAGCTTTTAAAAACAGGTTTTCGTAGATAAATCATTATAAGTTATTATTTCCTCGCCATAGGTAAGGCATGATAGATAACTTTACTTTTTCTCAGTCACTTAGTGTGTAGGTAGAATAATGACCCTTAGCAGGATGACCTTTTGAATGTGTTGTTAGGCAGCATGGAAGCATTATGGTTAGAGGTGGAATTAAGATTGCTAATCACCTCACCTTAAACTGGAGCGATTATCCTGAATTATCTAGGTGGGCCCACTGTAGTCACAAAGAACCTTCAGACAGGAAGGCGGAGAGACCAGAGTGAGCAGAAGAGCTTGGGGAAACTGGAGCCGAGGCTGAAGTGATGTGCTGTGTCCAAGATGTGCAGAGGCCAAGAGCTCAGGGATACATGTGACCCCTCAAACCTGGTGAATTCTCTCCTGGAATCTCTAGACAAAATATACACTTGATGATACCTTGATTTTAGCACACTAAGACCCATTTTGGACTTCTGACCCCCAGAAGTATAAAGAAAAAAAATGTGTTGTTTTAAGCCTCTGAGTTTATGTTAATTTACTGTAACAGCAGTAAGAAACTAACACAGTAAGACGGCTTTTATTTTTATGTGATGTATAGAATTAAATTGGATATGCTAGGAAATATTGGAAATTTATTGATTTATTTTTTTGTCTGAGCTGGAGTCTGGCTCTGTCACCCAGGCTGGAGTGCAGTGGCGCGATCTCGGCTCACTGCATGCTCTGCCTCCCGGGTTCCCGTCATTCTCCTGCCTCAGCCTCCCGAGTAGCTGGGACTACAGGCGCCGCCACCACGCCGGCTAATTTTCTGTATTTTTAGTAGAGACGGGGTTTCACCGTGGTCTCGATCTCCTGACCTTGTGATCTGCCCGCCTCGGCCTCCCAAAGTGCTGGGATTACAAGTGTGAGCCACCGCGCCCGGCCAGGAATTTATTTTCTTAATATAGTTCTTCATATTAGAATAATGAGAACCATCGAGTAATGAAGTGTTCTATTTTGTGAAGGATGATTATATAAACAGTACGAAGGTTAAAAACCGGGCGGGACCGGCTGGGCACAATGGCTCGTTCATGTAATCCCAGCACTTTGGGAGGCCGGGGCAGGTGGATCTCTTGAGCCCAGGAGTCTCAGATCAACCTGGGCAACATGTGAAACCCCATCTCCACAAAAATACAAAAACCAGGCAGACATGGTGGCGGCGCCTGTGGTCCCAGCCACTCAGGAGGCTGCGGTGGAAGGATCGGAGCCCGGCAGGTGCAGGCTGCGGTGGACCGTGATTATGCCACTGCGCTCCAGTCTGGGTGACAGAGTAAGACCCTGTCTCCATTAAATAAATAGATAAATAAATATATATATAAGTAAAAGAGGAGGGTGTCTTTTGAAGGCTATTAAAGTCGTCTAAGTGTCCTCTGATTATATGAGGCTGGAATGGTGCATGGAATGTTGTGTTGAATAACCTGATACAGTCTCTGAAACTATAGAAGCATTAGTAATTTTAGCCTGAGAGTGCTATAATCTGGGATAATTTGGTCCAATACTTCCAGAGAGGGTTGAAGTTTTGAGATAGCTGGAGTTATTTCAGTTGAAGACCTGAATATGAGGCAACTGCATACTCAATTACAATTCAATTTCTACTCTTTATATAAGGTAGAAATGGGTAACATGTGGGACACTGTGTTAAAAGTAATGCAGCCATAGTGTAGTGGTAAAAGCAGATGAAAAGTACTATAATAGTCGTATAGATGAGGTACTGGAAAGAAGCAGATTTGAAAAATTGGAGATAAATGTCAGTTTTCCGGAGCCATGGGATGAAAACCAAACCGGATTACAACAGATTCAATTCACTCAAGATGTCTAACTTGGTAATAGGTCAGAAAACTCAATTTGTCGTATTTTCTTAAAAGTACACAAAAATGTTCCTTTTGATAAAACACGTGTAGTGCACCTTCGGATTTGATTTTTCTTTATGTTCTGTAAACTGCTCACAGTAAAACAGAAAAAAAGTCTGACAAATATGATGGTCCTTAAATCTTGTAGGAGTATGATGCTTCTCCAAAGAATAGAGGTTTTCCTAGGAAGGCCCTAAGCAAGGAATCAAGTTTCCTTTTGCAAGAAATAAAATTCTCAAAAGTTCCCTGCACCTTGGAAAGGCTCTGGTTGAAATTAATAGCACAACGTTATTTATTTAAATTTTAACTTTTAAGTTCAGGGGTACAAGTGTAGGTTTGTTACAGAGGTAAGCTTATGCCATGGGATTGGTTGTACAGTTTATTTCATCACCCAGATATTAAGCCTAATATCCATTAGTTGTTTTTCCTGATCCTCATAGCAAATATTACCCCCATAAAGTTTTATGGTTACTTTTTTCTTATCTTCTGATTAATGCCATTAGATTCACCAATTGAAATTATTTTTCAGTAGTTTAATTCCCTCTAGAAGGTTTAAAAAATGTTTCCGAATTTCCTAAGTCTTCTTTCTTTGTTAGCCTTCTAAAAAGCTATATTCAATAGAATTCATGTGCTTAGGTACAGTTTCACTAAAAGCGTATCTTCAACATTTGATCTGTTTAAAAGTTCTTAAGGTGTTAAGGAACATTAGGTATCAGAGTTTATGGCATTTGATTAATCTGAATAAATCTTGGCATCAAATTGAATTCAGCAAAAGTAACAGTGATAAATCAGAGAGCAATATTTGAAATGTCTCCAGGAAACATTTTAAAACAATTTTTAAGTTCACTAATTTGAGTCATTACACTTGGCCCTAATATGGTAGATTTTAAGTGAAGCTCAGTCGAACCTGGCAGATATCATATACAAACTTTTAATAGTCCTAACAATTCCTGTACCTCATTTGGATAAAGATTATTTCCAGAGCATCAGTGCTTTGACCAGAAAGGCATTTATTATTCTGTAACACTTTTCTTGAGAAATTAGCATGATTCATCATTTGAGTACGCTCTCTCAGATAAGATTCTAATATTTGGGTGTGAATAAAACTTCAGGGCATTGAAAACAGCTGGAAGATAGACAATAGGGTGATCATCCTCTCTTGTCATTCTCTATCAAGGTCCTCTTTAATTATTGGCCTAAACAGCTATAACTTTATGGTGAAAACAAACCGCTCGGATATAGCGTTAAAGGTTGAAATAATGAATTATACATAAATCGATTTAGTTCAGTTATATTCTGTTGAATTGGGAGAACATCGAATTTTTAAATTTCTCTGCATTTCTTGAAGTTAGGAATAAAAGCTGGGGTGGGGTCTCCTGAAATAATGAGGTCTAGAATAATTTCTGTTAAATTTACTTTTTAGTAGGATAAGTCTACTAAAATCAATATGAATGGAACCTTCAATGTACCACTGAAGATAATTAATCTTTGAGAGGTTAAGTAACCATTACAAGGTAATTTACCTAATTAGCAACTAAACCAACCAAATTTTAGATTTCTTAACTTTAAGACTATTGCTCACATAGTCACGTAAAGTATATCTTCCACATAGTCACAGGCAATCACAAGCTAACACGAGCAGTTAGCACAAAATAGATGTTCCACATAGAATGCAGAACAAAAAAAGACACTTTAAAAATCCTTTTCCCTTTTCCAAATTCATATTTAAAAAGTTTCTTGTGGAATTTCCCAAATGCCAGCATGGCCACATATAATACAGATTGATACTCAGACCTCTAATGAGAAACAGTTAGAATTATGCTAAACAAGGAACATTCTATATTGATTTCACAAATTCTCCTCTTTCCACTTATAGTTTCTCATAAAATGTAACATGTTTGTCTTGTGTGGAGTCTGTATAGAAAAAGTGTGATAACTGAAGATATAGACACACAGGTGTATGTATGTCTGTGTGTTCCTGTGTATTATAGCCTTTCTTTAATGGTTTTCTCTTTATATATATATATATACTTTAAGTTCTAGGACACATGTGCACAACGTGCAGGTTTGTTACATATGTATACATGTGCCATGTTGGTGTGCTGCACCCAGTAACTCATCATTTACATTAGGTATATCTCCAAATGCTGTCCCTCCCCCTCACCCCACCCCATGACAGGCCCCGGAGTGTGATGTTCCCCTTCCTGGGTCCATGTGTTCTCATTGTTCAATTCACACCTATGAGTGAGAACATGCAGCGTTTGGTTTTTTTTGTCCTTGTGATAGTTTGCTGAGAATTATGGTTTCCAGCTTCATCCATGTGTCTACAAAGGACATGAACTCATCCTTTTTTATGGCTGCATAGTATTCCATGGTGTATATGTGCCACATTTTCTTTTTTTTTTCTTTTTTTTATTATACTTTAGGTTTTAGGGTACATATGCACAATGTGCAGGTTTGTTACATATGTATCCAGCCACATTTTCTTAATCCAGTCTATCATCGTTGGACGTTTGGGTTGGTTCCAAGTCTTTGCTATTGTGAATAGTGCCACAATAAACATACGTGTGCATGTGTCTTTATAGCAGCATGACTTATAATCCTTTGGGTATATATACATATATATATAAAAAAACTATATATATATATTTTGGGGACGGAGTTTCGCTCTGTCACCCAGCTGGAGTGCAGTGGCGCGATCTCGGCTCACTGCAAGCTCCGCCTCCCGGGTTCACACCATTCTCCTGCCTCAGCCTCCAGAGTAGGTGGGACTACAGGTGCCCGCCACCATGCCCGGCTAATTTTTTGCATTTTTACTACAGACGGGGTTTCACCGTGTTAGCCAGGATGGTCTCGATCTCCTGACCTCATGATCCACCCTCCTCGGCCTCCCAAAGTGCTGGGATTACAGGCATGAACCACCGCGCCTGGTCTCTATTTAAGTTAGCTCTGTCCAGGGCAAACCAGCATTTCAAAGATACAAACTGTTTTTGCAAAAAACAGGTATACACCTATCCATAGTGCAGACATTATGTCTACTTATTTCTCTCTAAATAGATCTTTCATTTTAACAAGTACTTCACCTTCACAAAATTTAGTTGAGTCAGTGAACTCTTATCCAGATGCTATATCTTGGCCAGATTATCAAGAATTAAGCCTCACAGATAGGCTGTTTCCATTTCCTTTAACAAAGTTTATCAGTCCTGAGTTACTTCTTGATTTCTTGCCAGTGGCATATAATGATGACTCAGCCAAGTCAGTTCCCAGAGTTGGACTCTTTTTTTTCTTATACACAGGAAACTTCTTTTCCAAGAATACTTGTTCCAGTTGCTCACAATCTTCATAGTTGATGATTATAGAATGATCTATGTACTTTCAATGTACCTTCAAAAATGAGATCTGCAGCTGGATAAGACGTGTGTGTGTGTGTGTGTGTGTGTGTCTTAGTAGACTTAAACCTTTCATTGAATAAGAAGCCTAGTTGATAGTGTAAGGTGAGAGTTAGAAGAACAGGGAATTATTTGGTTTAAGGAATTGTGAAGAAATGTGCTATGCCATTAAAATTTTTCTCTACTTTTGTGTTAAATCTTAATTTTGTGCAGAATTTACTAAGCTGCAGGAAACTGTCAAAATTGACTCTTGCTAAGTTCCATATTGGTTTGTAATTATCTTAAAACAAAAGTTGGTTGATACTAAAGTGCAGTTTTTCCTCTAGCTTTCATAAATTGAGACAGGTCTTTTTCTCACCCTCCACATACCTATGGCTGGAAGCCGAGGTGGTTGTTCTTGGTTCCCGTTACAACTTCTAGACTGTTAATTTCTCCGCTCCTTGCAAATTAGACTGTTCCTTTGAAACTCAAACCCCTTGGAAATATCAGCCATGCCCCTTTGGTATTACCATCATCAACAGACCTCCCTCCTGGGCACTCTGGTCTTATTTTTTTTTTTTTTTGAGATGGAGTCTTGCTCTGTCACCCATGCTGGAGTGTAATGGTGTGATCTCGGCTCACTGCAAACTCCTCCTCCCGGTTTCAAGTGATTCTCCTGCCTCAGGTTCCTGAGTAACTGGGATTACAGGTGCATACCACCACACCCAGCTAATTTTTGTATTTTTGGTAGAGACGGGGTTTCGCCATGTTGGCCAGGCTGGTCTCGAACTCCTGACCTCAGGTGATATGCCTGCCTCAGCCCCCCAAAGTGCTGGGATTACAGGCATGATCCACTGCACCTGGCCTCTTGCCATTTATTTAAGGCTTTAGATCTTTTGCTCAATATCATCTTCAGGCAAGTTCAGCCATCATTTTAGTGGCTCAGCTTTCACGTGAAAGGACCAGTACAAACCTCGGTTCCCCGTTTTTTGACATCTTTATTTCCATTACTTTTTTTCTTTCCTCCACTTTATTGTCATCAAATCTGAAACATTTTCTATAAGGGTATGTACCACCAGGATCTAGATGCAAATGTTCTGCCTCCTGGACATCACTCCTTGCCAGCTCGTTGGCCCAGATGTCCTCATTCCTACAACCCTTCATTTTCACTGAGACTCTCCTTAGGACACAGATGCTGCTGCTCCCTCACGATCCATCCGTACTCTCTTGCTTTCAGTTTCCACGTTTTCCTCCTCAAATGCCATAGTTCATTTTTAGCATTCCCTTGCAACTACCCTGAGCTTCATTTTCCCACAATTTATTTGTTTCTCTTTCTCTTCCCAAATTTTAAATGTTGATGTTTCTAAGGGTTCTGTCCTAATTGCTCTTCTTTTCTCTCCACACACATACTCTCTCTAAGCTCTAAACACTACTAAACAGCTCATAATTTCCAGTCTTAGAGTTTGGTCCAGACCTTTATTCTGGGAGTTGATGATTTACGTGACAATAGCACTCGAATAATTCAGAGGTAACATGTCCTGGTTTCCCACATGATAGTAAGTGGCACTGCCAGCCATGCTAGATGCTTATAAGTCATTTTTGGCCCTTCCTCAATATTCTGACAATATCCAATTCAACATTCATTTAAAGAATATTTTGGTTCCAAATACATCTGTAATTTCCTCCACCTATTTTGATTTCCAATGTCCCCAGCCTAGCCAGAGTCACATATTTTCTTACCTACGCTTATTTTCTTAGGTCATCCTTAGTCAACTTACTTTAATTCTTATCTCCGACACCCTGTTAGCTACAGAGAAACCAAAGTGATCTCTTAACATGTCTTTCAGTTTCCAACTCTCCCACTTTTCTGGTGTACTTGGACTAAGATTTATGTTCCTCATCATTACTAATGAAGACCTGTACTGTTTCACATATCCTTCTCTTTCAGCCACGTCTCACATTACTCTTTCTCCCTTCTGTACTTCATCCAGATTCCTACTTTTCAGTTTTTCATTTCATCCAATTCACAGGTTTCTTCTACATGCCAAGATCTTGCTCATATATTAGGGTCCTTGAACACTGGGGGTTTTTCCTATAAGACGAATCTTTCTGTATTGTATGAAAAGCTAACTCTTTTTATTCTCAGGTCTTAGCTTAAATATTCTCACTTGAAAGAAGTGGTTAGAGTCTGTATAATCCAAATTAATATTTCTTTTTTTCTTTTTCTTTTGAGACAGGGTCTTGCTGTGTCACCCAGGCTGGAGTGCAGTGCCACAATCTTGGCTCACGGAAACCTCTGCCTCCTGGGTTCAAGCAGTTTTCCTTTCTCAGCCTCCTGAGTAGCTGGGACTACAAGCGCACACCACTACACCCGGCTAACTTTTTTATTTTTAGTAGAGATGGGGTTTTGCCATGTTGATCAGACTGGTCTCAAACTCCTGGACTCAAGTGATCCATCCGCCTTGGCCTCCCAAAATGCTGGCATTACAGGCATAAGCCACCACGCCCGGCCCAAATTAATATATCTATATATAAAAATTATATGTATGAATCTTATATAATGTGAATTAAGATTATATCTAATGTTCGCCCCAACACCCTTGTTGGATATTCAGTCCCTTGCTTCACTTTGCATGTGAACACATTTTGTAATAATCTCTTCACTTTGCTCAGTTGGATTTCTGTGCCTGTCTTCGTCTTCAGAATTGAAACCCTAGGAGTACAGGACTGTGGCTTTCTTATTCACCACTGCAGCTCCGTAACTAAGAGAGCATCTGATACATATGTGTGAAGGGAATTGGTTAAATATAGACCACTAGGTCCAGTGGAGTCCACAGCCTATTCACTTCATGTAGTTTCCAAGAAACAAATGCTTCTCAACATATATTAATGAATGAGATATGGGCCAGGGTATCTGGTCTGGCTGGAGATGGCTTAACTTTGAGTTCACTTGAGAGGGTATCAGTGTGAGCAGGAATGCTTTCACTCACTTCAAGAATTGCATGGTGTTGGCCGGGCGCGGTGGCTCTCGCTTGTAATCCCAGCACTTTGGGAGGCCGAGGCGGGCGGATCACGAGGGCAGAAGATCGAGACCACGGTGAAACCCCGTCTCCACTAAAAATACAAAAAAAATTAGCCAGTCGTGGTGTCGGGCGCCTGTAGTCCCAGCTACTTCGAGAGGCTGAGGCAGGAGAACGGCGTGAACACAGGAGGCGGAGCTTGCAGTGAGCCGAGATTGCACCACTGCACTCCAGCCTGGGTGACAGAGCGAGACTCCGTCTCAAAAAAAAAAAAAAAGAAGAAGAATTGCATGGTGTTTAGGGGGAAGAATCACCCCGCTTCTCTGGGGAGACATGAGGGCTCTGTGGCTCCTGTGGGCTCTCAAACTGTTGGAAGATGATTGCTAAACCTGAGTTTTCAGGTCTCCTAGTTATATTCATTTAAACTTATACATGATTTGTCACTATTTTAAGTTGTTTTTCACTGAAAAGTCAGTCTGAATATAGAGCCTTATTTCATTCAGATCAGAAAAACTGGGTTTTGGTAAAATCTGTTTATCTATAATTTTTAAGTAAGTACAATTTTATAAACCAGTTATTCCTAACTTGAGAGGCCTGGAGGATTTATTACAATGTGTATTTCAGGGCCACATCTGCAGAAGTTTTGATACAACATTTCCTTACTAATACCCCTGACAGCACATTTTAGCAGGCATCCTGTGTTATTCAGAAGCAGAACGTTTATGCACTACACTTTGGGAGAGAGAAGTGCATGTTATGTTACCATTTAAAGATGCCTGGTTCTTGTGGGGCAAATTGGCAAATGATTTATCTGAACTAATGGCAGAGTGGAATTTTAATACTTTAGGGTTTTCAGGAATCTTAGAGCTGTTTTCATTTGTCTCACACATACAGCCTGAACCTTGAAGACATTAATGAATTTGTCACAGAAATTAAATTGGGCCAAAATTTACATTTGCAACCCATGTCTGTGCTCTTCATTCTAAAGCACAATGGCCTAGAGTCATATTTTAACCTCTAAGTTTCATCTTATTAAAAAATAAAATAAAATAAATGTAAATACATGCATGTATTATACTATATATACAATTTATATACATTACAATATTAATTTGAATTACACATGACATCACTAGTAAAGGCCAGTTACAGTTTAGACTGAGATAAGCCCTGTGAGAATTTACTAAGGTCAAAAAGACTCCTTTTAATAGTGACTCAGTGGTACCTACTCTAAGGACAAAGGCTCCAGTATGTATCCTAATCTAAGTTATTACTGAATGTGAGTCCTGTGATAGCTTCTAATGAAAATTTTCCATTGAAAAAAATCAATGTTAATAACTGGAACTCGAGAGCTGTAATGGGTTCTGCTGTGTTTTTCGGGCTTAGACTGTGTGCTATAATATGCTAAGAAGAGGAGTTGATGACCTGTGAGCTCTGGTCACTTCCTGATCTCATTTGACTCTTTGGTCTTTAGTTTTAAAAGGGTGATCAGAGAGGTTGCTTTATAATGGAGAAGTTGAACAAAAGGACCATCAACCTGCAGGCTCACTGGCACAGCGCAAGTTTCACCGGATAAGCATTTCAGTAAAGAGGACTATTGCCAACAGCAATACTTGCAAGGAAGCTTTGTTACAGAGAGGATTTTTTTTTTTAAAGAAGCTGCTAGGAAAACTGACACTAGAAGCTAACTAGAGTCACTCTTTATAGATATCAATGAATTTGTAAGTCTGAAGACATTACTTACCTAGATACAGTAATGGACTTTATTTAAGAACCAACTTTATACATACCTAATATACCTAGGCTTGTTGATCAAGTTGGCTGGCTGGGGAAGAATAAAACCATCTAGAAGATCCACATGATGAGAGAAAGCATTCGGGGAGGGCAGACAGAGACATGATGCTGGCCACAGATAGAACCCAGAGACGCTCTGTGATTGAAGTAGTTCTAATACCTGGAAGCTTCGATTTGCTCTTATAACGTGTCTAAAGCCATTTAATTCAAGACTACCCTTCCTAGTTGGTACCTGTAGATGTAATGCATCTCCTAAGGTATTAGTCTAGGCTCCACCGGACAGAACAACTACCTGGAGGTAGGTGGTGGAGCCTCCGGACTCCGCGACACATTTCACAATGCTGTTTACTCCAAAACACTGGCCTTATTGAACTAATCTAGCTATTGGGTAAGACGAGAAGTAATACACGAACATTCTTAAAGTCTGTTCTCTTTTGCCTTGTGACCTTAAACATTTCAAAGACCAACATGAACACTATTGAATAGAATTGTGTTTCCATCGTCATAACTAATCTGAAAGCCTAAGTTATACCTCTTTCACTGCACATCCAATCTATTTTATGGGCAGAAGAGCACAATGGGCTCAGCTATGCAGGCTTTAGGAGTTATTTTAACCTTTAAAGAACAATAGACACAAGTAAAAGTACATACATAAAGTAGGCATTTTATATTTAATTTTTATTTTCATATGCATGAAAAGTGTGTTCCAAAAAAAGATTAGAGAAATCCATGGCATGTCTTTCTGGTTAATGTTACTTTATTTTTTGGTTCATCTACGCTACTACTTACAAGTTACTTGTTTTTTTTTTCATGGAAAATTTTTTTTAAATGAATTGATTTTGCTTTTCATCAGCACAGTTGTTGACTAATACCAAAGTTAGTTAGAAGGTTATGATTTTTACATTTATAGAATGTCAGGGGCAGCATTTAGACAATACATCATAGTAACTTGGCATTTATGAAATATTAGTTTTCCATAAACATGAACTCAGAGAGGAAGGTTACATTTTTTTAAATTATAATAACATTTTGAAAACCATCTGTCCTTTAAAATGTTACTAAAATATATATTGGAACTGGTGTTTTAGATGCCAGTCCTTCCTGAAGAGTGTTTTGAGATTTTTTTCAAATACTGCCTCAGTTCTATATAAAATAGAAAATATTCTGCCTTGTAAAATGACTACTGGATGTAGGTAAGAAGAAGTTAAGGAAATATTACATAAAAGTAGATTTGCAAAGGTAATTTGCTGAAGGATTATTTACACTTTGATGAGTGGATCTGGATATTTTGATACTAAGTGAAAGTGGTTCCACTGGAATTAGAAGGGAATAGAGATCTGAAAGCAGGAGTGAAAAGAATGTGTGTAAGCCGGGCACGGTGGCTCATGCCTGACCTCAGGTGAGCCGCCCACCTCAGCCTCCCAAAGTGCTGGGATGACACGCTTGTTAAGTGGTACTCTAATTAATCAGTAACTTAAACCTCAAAAGAGATTCATTATGTACACAAAATTAATCTTGTGTAATCAAGTGTATAAGTAAAATTAATTGAAGAAATCAAAAAACGCAAGGTGGCTGACACCTGTAATCTCAGTGCTTTCGGAAGTCTAGGTGGGAGGATCCCTTGACTTAAGGAGGCTGAGACCAGTCAAGCAACACGGTGGGACCCCATCTCTGTAAAACAATTAGCCGGGGATGGTGGTGCGTGCCTGTAGTCCGAGCTACTTGAGAGGCTGAGGCAAAAGTATCGCTTGAGCCTAGGACTTGGAGTCTGCAGTGAGCTATGATCACACCACTGACTCCAGCCAGAGCAACAGAGGGAGACAATGAGAACACGTGGACACAGGAAGGGGAACATCACACTCTGGGGACTGTTGTGGGGTGGGGGGAGGGGGCAGGGACAGCATTAGGAGATACACCTAATGCTAAATGACGAGTTAATGGGTGCATCACACCAACATGGCACATGGATACATATGTAAGAATCCTGCACGTTGTGCACATGTACCCCAAAACTCAAAGTATAATAATAAATAAATAATAAACCACAAAACACTTGTAATTCCAAATCCAGATATATAAACCACAGGAATACTTAGATAAACACACGTTATACACACATATAGTATATGTATGATAAAATATACTTGTATGTTCAACTTGGGAAAGGTTGATGATTTTAGAAACTAATAATTCTATTGCCTTGTGCTCTAATGATTTTCAATTTGAAGATTTATTTGGGATCAAATATATGAGGCTCCATATACAAGACATCTTTCTTTCCCCTCTTCTCAGCACCATTTTTTGGCTGATTATTGGACTACAACTGGGAGATCTAGAACTAAATTCCTGCTTAGTGTTTACTTGTTCAGAGCATAGGCTTTGAAATCGTCCTGTTTTGCCTCAGTCTCCACAGTGGTACCTACTAACCTCATGACTAGGGGATCGTGTAGCATTTCTCTAAGCCTTGTTTTCTTAGCTGTGAAGTGGTAAATTTTGGAAGTGCTTTGTTCATAGGATTTCTGTGGAAACTGAATTGGGTAAAGAATGTAAGGCATTTAGCACAGTAAAATAACCTGGATTACAGTAACTTTTCAAGGAGTGTTTATTAGTACTTAAACTGCCATTGTCATCAAAATTCTGTTTTTACATATGAACTTAGAAATGCCATTGTAACCTTCTCAACTCATTTGGTCATTTAAAATAGAGAGGTTGAGTTAGGTGTTTCTTAAATTTCTCTTTAGCTCTGATACTATGTGTCTGACGTTAAGTAATGCAAAGTTGGTAATTAAATCTTCCCCTTTCGTGATGTAGGAGAAAGGCATAAAAAATTTCTGGGTGACTGGATTCCCTTGCAAGTTTATTAGAATTGTAATTACGTAGCATTTTGAATAAAGCGTTCATTCTGGAAATCATTAAGTTTATTTTTCTTAACTCCGTATTTTGTCAACTGTGGAAAAATTGGGATTTAGGAGTAACCTCTGATTTAAAATTCCACCTAGTAACCATCTAAATTGTAGTCTTGTAATTTCCTAACTTTGGTCTTGAAGGTGTTTATCATTCTTATGCGTTATCATACTGTATTATATATTTATGCAACATAAAATGTATAGTTTTAACTATTGCACATGTTTACATATGAAAGGTGTAGTTTTGAACTTATCATTATTAAATTTGCTAATTTTGCTTCACTATTCATTTTGGACACTTATCCATATTAGTACATGCAACTCAAGTTTATTCTTTTGAGCTACTGTATATCATTCAAATGTATGAATAAATAACCTTGCTTTGGTGGACATTTAAGTATTTTCATGTATCAGTATGAAAAACAGTTTCAAAATGAACATTCAAATATACATTGCATATATGTGTATAATATTTGTATATATGAAGGTTCCTGTGGGTCATATATCTGAAATCAAAATTACAAGTGTTTTGTACCTTCTATAATTAATTTTACTCTCAATTTTAAGTAAACAAGATTAGTTTTTGCACATGATGCATCTCTTTATTCAGTTAAAATTACTGACATAATTAGAATACCACTTAAAACTTGAGAATATTTTCAAGGGTATTTATGCAAAACTTACATAAATGTGTTGAAAAGTCCTTTTGTATATATGTAGAGATTACATGGTATGTTAAATTCATCAATTTGCCTAAATATCAAGTTATACTTAAGTAGTGTCCATACACCATGCTTTTGCTTGACTGAACTCCAATATGTATATCCGGAGTACTTTTTAACATTCATAGGTTAAGTGGCCTGTTTTGGAAAATGATATTAAAAATGTAATTCAGATGAATGCTTAAAGATTAAAAATGAATGAGCTTTCGTATTAATCATCAATATGACAACCCTAAAGGGAAGCATGATTTTCAAATATACCTCCTTGTAGGCAGGATAATTCAGAAATGCACAGTGCATATTAGATATGGGATTTGAGTCATAGTGTATTTCTCTAAGAATGTAATTTATTGTACTTTCACATCCACCCCACTGAATATGCAGAGTTTAAGATGCAATGGCCAGAAGACATGAGCGTGTCACTAGAAGGATGTGGACGTGGGCTCCGGGGCTGTTGATGATGACGGTGGTCTTTTGGGGTCATCTGGGGAATGGACAAGGCCAAGGTAAGTGCAAGGATTTTCTAATTCTTTGCGAGTTGGATGCGAATTTCACTTTGTGATGAAATTATGTTGAGTCTTTGGTTTGATGTTTAAGCAATTTTTTACAATCTTCCGTCAGGTTTTTGTTACAGGGTATTGTAATATCTCTGCACCAGTTAAATTGAAATAGAATTAGGTGTGAGTAAATGCATCAAAATTGAAGCCATCTTTCTGAAATTGGCTTTTCTCTGTTGTAATTGATGATATGTATATATATGTGAGGTTTTATGAAGCCATATATATGCGTGTGTCTCTGTTGTAGTTGGTGGTATGTATATATATGTGAGGTGTTACGAGGCCATAAATATGCGTGTGTGTGGGTTTTGGGTGGGTGGGTGTGCCTGTGAGTTTGTGTGTGTGGTATTTTACAAGAACACGTAGCATATAAAGTTGTCGTGATTTTGAAGAAAAGTTTTTGGACGTTTGTCTGTTTAGGGTTTTTATGTTTTTGGATGTTTGTCTCTTTAGGGTTTTTATGTTTTACATTTTAAAATTTCAAGAACCTATTCTTAAAGGATGCGATGTTCTTTAGAAATTAAATGAAAAATGTGACGTTTCTCATTCTTCTGCCAAGTGTATTTAGGGGAAATTAATGAGAGAGTGGAGCTGCAAGGTTGTGGCATCCTGAAATGTCTGTTGGAGCGTAGAAAAAGGCCATAGATTTTGTAATAAGGCTTTCAATACTGATTTCATCAATAGCTGTATGGAGTGGTTTGTGCCAAATCTAGTATCTGTGAATGTATTTTGTGATAAGTATTGTATTATTTTTGGAGGTGTGTTGCCTGCTCAGATACAAATTGCAATTCTGTATTTTATGTGATAAAACATCCTGACATCGCTGAAATTTTCTTTTCCTTTCCGGGCAAGTATATTCGGCATTGATTTCCTGCATTTTCAAGGCTTGAAATGAAATCTGTGAGCAGGAAGTTTACAGAGTTATTTCAAGGGATAGGTATATTTCTCCAGATAAAATTGAAAGTGTGCAGTGTTATTATATAATTGTGATGAAGTTGAGCTTTGCTAGTTTGAAGTATCTAATAAAGTTTAACACTTTTTAAAAGATCCTTCAAAAAAAGCAGTTTTCTTGCCATATGTAATATTGTTCAATGAAGTTTTGAAATGAAATAGATATTTTTCAAAACCACAAATGCATCTGTGCCTTTATATGAACAGTTGTATATACATGTAAGCAGATAATACATTTTGTTAATTAAGATCAGCTTTGATTTTAATTTTTCTTTCCTGTCATTCAGAATTTGTATTTGCATCTAATAGAATTCTCATTTTTCTTTTTTGTCATAAAACTAATGTAAAATATATTCAATACACATAGTAGTTTTTTTCACCAAAGGTCTAAAACAAGAATATGTAGACAGTAGCTACGTTGGATTTCTTTGGCTATAAGAGTTGTCTATTTCTCTGGTGATGTGTAGAATTACTAAAATGCAGCATGACAACTGTTTCTCTGTAATAGTGATCCAACATGACATGTAGTATTACACAGGGTTGCTAATACCTTCCTCTGACCATCATTTCCAGTAATTGTGGCTTGTTTTAGATGAGGAATAGGTTATTAGATATTTAAAATATTTGAGAAAAATAGGTATCTTCTCTCTTATTTACCCAAACCCTTTTATTTACTCAATATTGATGGCTCAAGTATTCTATCTTTCACTAGGGACCATCATTTATTAAAAAATGGCCTGAAATCAATTCCAAGTCTAGCTGTAGTGAAGCTTCTAGTGGGAAATGCAAATTAAGTAATTTGTTTTCTTTCTAAAAGGATAAATTAAAATAGACAATGATTCAAAGAACAAAACAACTTAATAGAAAACATAATGGAATGCTTTGATACTATGATTCAGGGAATTTTGCTTCCTTAGTGGTAGCTAGATTGAGTGAAGGAGATTGCTTAGGTATAATGAGCAAATCTTATAATTGCAAGTATAACCCAAGCTGCATATCATCATTTAGCTCAATAAGCCTCATTAAATATTAAATATTACCTTTTAACTTTTATGCAATTAAGCAGAATTTAAAAATAAAAGTTTTAAAAATTAAAGTTTTTATTACTAAGTATCTTTTAAAATACAAATCTCACAGCTCCTTATTGTCAAGAAAAGAACACATGAAAATTTATAAATAAGGTTTTCTCTCTATTAAATTTACAGTCTTGCATTAAATATTGGTTATTGGGACCCACCATGTCCATGATTATGATTAAGTATCAATGAAAGATGACTCTTGCAGCAAATATGCATGCAAATGTTTTAAGATTATTTTCACATTATTTCACATAATTTCTTAAGCATAATAGGATAAGTAAATTATACTTTCTACACAAGCTCTTCATATTTATGAATAGACCATGTTCTAAATTTTTCAATCATTGGGGAATCCCAATGTCATATTTATGAATGGACCATGTTCTAAATGTTTCAGTCATTGGGGAATCCCAATGTCATATTTATGAATGGACCATGTTCTAAAAGTTTCAGTCATTGGGGAATCCCAGTGTCGTATTTATGAATGGACCATGTTCTAAATGTTTCAGTCATTGGGGAATCCCAGTGTCGTATTTATGAGTGGACCATGTTCTAAATGTTTCAGTCATTGGGGAATCCCAGTGTCGTATTTATGAATGGACCATGTTCAAAATGTTTCAGTCACTGGGGAATCCCAGTGTCGTATTTATGAATCGACCATGTTCTAAATGTTTCAGTCATTGAGGAATCTTCCTAGAGAAACCGTGTGAGAAATTGTAGCTAAGCTCAAAAACGGAAGACAAAAATCGATTTAACGAGGAATGTAGATTAATGTCATAGTATTATCGCGACTGTGTGCAACCACTACTTATAAACAATGATATAAGAAATGCAATCTGAAATCTGAATTCTAAATAGGAATGTAGTGCCATTATCCCTCTGGGACCCTTAGGGTCAAAATAAGATAAAAGTGATGAATGGTGGGTTGGAAGTCAGTCAGTGATCCTTGTCAAATTTTTGTATCTGTCAAGAAAAGCATCTGCTTGAGGACATCCATTTTCCTACTTCTGAGTTACAGAATAATAGGTACTTATCCTGAATGTGACATTCCCTGACGTGGACTCTGTCTTTGCTGCTTAGGTGGTGTGTGCATGAGAAAGTGCTTAACATCTGAAAACGGAGACAATCCTTAGAGAAAGATATATATGAATTTTAAAAGGAAATATACCTACGATGGAAATAAAACAAATAGCATAAATATCTAGCTGTATTTGGTCTTTTTGGTAACTATTACAATATATACATTTTCAAACAACTAAGTTCAGCACTGACTTTGGGAGAATCTAGATAAAACTGAACTGACATATAATAAGCATTGGTGTAATTAATAGCACAGCGGGCAGAACCATGGGGGTATTTCCTGAGGAAGAGGGACTATAGAGAGGCAAAAGAAAACCCAGCTCATTCTGGGGAGTGCCAGGAGCAGTTATTATATTCAGAACTGAGAACTTATTTCTAACTCACCAACCCATAGTTCTGGCTGAAGTGCAGTGGTGCAGTCATAGCTCATTCTCAGCCCCAAACTCCTGGGTTCATATGGTCCTCTCATCTCAGCCTCCTGGTAGCTATGACCACAGGTGTGCACTACTTTGTCCAGCCAGTTTATTTTATATTTTATTTTCATTTCATTTGTAAAGACTGGGTCTTGCTATGTTGCCCAGGCAGGTCACAAACTCCTATCCTCAAGCAGTCCTCTAACCTAGGCCTCCCAAAGTACTGACATTACAGGCATGAGCCATTGCATCTGGCTCAAAAATATTTCTGTCCTAATGGCTTTAACAAAGAAGTGCCGTTTTGGGGATATATACAATGGTGTGCTGCTTGGGAGTGACAAAAAAATAATTATAAGAAGAATGGAACGAATATGTCAGTATGTTTTCAAAAGCAAGTTAGCCCAAGTTTTTAAACAAGCATAATTTGAGGGTTTTTGTAACTAACTTAGGGTTTAAATGTAGCAAAAATTTTAAACATTATCATGAATACACAGAAAATTTTAATCAATTTGGTTTCCATGATGAATTTACATGCTTAAATTCCTAATTTCAATTTGCTGCTAGATATGAGAAAGTTTGAGATTTTGAAGAAGCAAGTGGTTCTTACAAATGTAGCAAACTTAAATTTTGAGGACAATTTAATTTAACTTCCATTTTTATGACCAGATTTTGGGTCAGCTGTTAAGCATTCAAAAAATAAAATCTGATAATATCTGGCAATTCCAATTTTCAGTTTTATTGATCTTCACCATGAAATAATATATAAGGTAAGGGGCAAAATTTTGGAAAAGCAGATCACTTTGTTGTCCTATTTAGCAAGTTCTCAAATTATGCCATCTTGGAATCATTACAAGTAATTATACGAAGACAGTATCTTGTGTTTTGTATTTCATTGTTACACATCCAATTGTTCTCTAGAGATATCAGAGAAAACCCACTCAAGAAGGGAAGGTTAGATAAACAGCCCTCTCTCTCTCTCTCTCTGTCTTTGCCTCCATTTGGTTCCTTATGTTCATTTCTCAGTGCATTTCAGTTACTTTTATTGTTCCCTTCATTTTCTCTTTCATTCCAGAAGTTTAAGTGATTGCATAATTCTTTTGACAGCTGAAAGTAGTATCCGACTTTGAATGAAAGGTTTACAGCTACAGCTTTTCAATTAGAAAATCTCAGATCATGTGATCTATGAGTTTTAATATCTTAGGATCTCGACCAGTAAGGAATAATCACTTTGAAAAACCTTGATGCTACCTAGAGTTTGTGTTTTGTGAGGTTGCTTGGTAAATTATTTTCCTTTGATAATTGAATATTGCTTCAAGAGAGGTGAGCTCAGACGTTTGGCAATGAATATTGAATGTGTATTCCAAGAGACATGACCTTAAAATATCATCAAGCTAAGTAGTAGTGAAATTGAACTCTGCTGTATAATAGAAGTCAGTGTTTCTTACATCTTTGTGATATATAAATATTTTTACATTGTGGTAGATAATAATTTGTATGGGAACATTTAATTGAATTTAATTTATCCTATGGCAGAATTATGTTGCATAGGTCATTTTAGTTTTTGATTTAAGCATCTTAAAATTACAAATGCAAATATTCAACACGTAAAACCCACATGAATACACACTCCCAAACATTTGAAATCCTAACAGTCATTTCCAACAGCTTTTTCCTACAAAAGAAGTCAGCTCTTCTTAGAGAAGACATGCATTCCCATAGCTTGAGAGGTGCACACTATAAGGTAAACAGAGAAAGGATTACAGCAGTTTAAGTATACCAGCGGATTTACTTTATAGACAATAGACTTTTGAATTACTTGTCTTCAAAATTTGGTTTCTTGAGAAAATTATCTGTGTAGATTAATCATGCATTTCAGATACTTTCCAGACATCTGAATGTTGTTTTCTTAAAAGTAGCCAGCACGCCTTTTTATGCAGTCTGCATGGGAGATAGTAAGAGATGTGTATGCTGTATATCTACTAGTAGAGATTTGTTTATGAGTGCTTCCTTAAAAAATTATTTTTTCTGAAGAAAGGGATTTCTTTTTTATAATTTAGATTAGATGATTTTAAATGTTTTTAGGTTTTAACCTCTCTGATCATCAGGGTCATTGCCATGGAAAAAATGCAAGTTATAGCATATTTCATTTTTATAAGGAAAGAAGTTGATAATTTAGACTTTTTTCTTTTACTAAATTGAATTACATCACTCAATATTTGGATGGCATTAATTCACAATAGCAACAAAAAAATCTTACTATTCAACAAAATAAAGTATGATTTCCTTCACATTTAACTTAATTTGTTCTTTAAAACATCTCCTAACGAAGGTTTTCTCATCCTCTGAAGCTGAATTTATTTAGGAAAAAATATTTTAAACACCATCCCAAGTGATATAACTATTTTTATTGAGCTTTGATGTTCTATTTGAACATATTTGAAGACTGTACAAGCACTCAATTTAGAATTAAGATTTTATTTGGAGATTTTGGTTGTATTTGAAATCTGTTGTGGAATTAAACATGAAGAATACGTCAATTTACTAGATGTCATTGTCTATGACACATTTTAGTCTTATCTTTCTGCCTATATGTAAAGAGGAATAGAAATAATTGGTATAAACAGGAAAAAAGAAGTAAAGTGGTAGGATCAGATGTGAGAAATATATAAGCTAAGATACTCTTTTTTTGTTTGTTTGATTTTTGTTTTTGTGAGACAGAGTCTTGCTCTGTTGCCCAGGCTGGAGTGCAGTGACACAATCTTGGCTCACTGCGGCCTCCACCTCCCAGGCTCAATGGTTCTCCTGCCTCAGCCTCCTGTGTAGCTGGGATTACAGGTACGCATCACCACACCCGGCTAATTTTTGGATTTTTAGTAGAGACTAGGTTTGACCATGTTGGCTAGGCTAGTCTCAAACTCCTGACTTCAGTTGATCCGCCCACTTCAGCCTCCCAAAATTCTGGGATTTCAAGTGTGAGCCACCAGGGCCAGCCTAAGCTAAGATATTCTAGAAGCTATTAATAGTAAAATATAATGTAAATTGTTTAAAATTAATCTGTATATGAAATTTTTTCTAGGACTTTCCTGCCAGAAAAGTAGGAATAGAATGGCAAAAGGAACGAGGTTCCTTCTACAAGTAGGCACACATCCTATTTCACTTTATCCTGTGATCAGTCTCATAACCATCTCCTGGTGTGAAGTGCTAAAACTGTGCTTTAAGAATAACTTAAGTCCTTTATGTACAAACTAAAGTATGAGAGCCTGAACCTTGGAAACCAAGAGATTCCAAAAAGCCTTATGTGTGAGACTGGGTGCCACAGATCTTGGCAGAAATTACTGCTTATTCTTAATTCTTATTGTTCCTTTCTAGCACTTCAATTTATAATGCCAATATCTACCTCAGCCTAAAGACAAGCTCTAGAATCACTTGTGTTACTTATTACATTTCTTTTAAAAAGCTCATGAATTACACATGAATTTCAAAGTTGCCAACTGAGATTCCAAGGACTTAGAAAAGAAAAAACGTGGCACCTTTCCATTATAAAGGCTGTACGCAGTCTTCATAGTGTTTGTCTTTAAGGGACAACATGCCTCATCCATCAGCAACTTTTCTTCCTTAAATCATCATATCTTGCCTAAAAAGGTTTTCTGAAAACTAAGATTTGCAGATTGTTATATCACATCTTAATCTACGTATCAACTTTAGCATTATCAAAGCATGAACTGTTCTGGGTTTTCATAGTTAATTATGTTTGTGGTAATAACTGGGATGCAATTGTTTTTCTTCTGATGATTTTGTACTTGCTTTTCTTATGGTAACTTCTGATGCTTGTTTGTAAGATCTTCCTCTCTTTTCTCCATCTGGTTATCTTCTTACCTTCTGTCCTTTAACTCAGATGTCACCCACACTGTGTGTCTTTCTGGATTGCTTCTTATTTAACTGTTGCTTCTCATAGTTTACATACCTCCTCCTGTACCACACTATCAACATTTCTCAAGCTGCACTATATGCTGGGTTGTGTCTTTATTTATTTATAAGTTCCTTGATAATTCGGACTATATATTAGTATATTCAAAAAATACTTATGAAGTGTTTACTTTGGGTCAGGAATTATTGAGTGAAGGAAATTGACCAAAACTCTGCCATCATGAAGCTCGCATTCTAACTTAGGGAGACAGATAACAGACAATGAGCCACATAAATATGCAAAGTATCGTAAGTTAGATGGTGAAAAGTAATCCTGGATGGGGATCAGATAATTTTGATAGGATAATTTTTAACTGGGTAGTCAAGAAAGGCCGCACAGAGAAGATGGCAATTGGAAGAACAAGGTGGTGAGAACTGCTGAGTCTGGAGCAAACACACAATTTGGAGCAGTAGAAGATTCCAGAAGTAACAGTATAGAGGCGAAGAAGTGGGAATTGTGTGGAGTCTTTTACTTGCTGTTGTAATGACCTTGGCTATGCTTTGAAGTGAGGTGGAAAGTTGGCAGGGACCTTAGTTTTCTTTTTAATAATTCACTATGAATTTTGAACGGTCACTATTATAGACTCAATAATTTTGCTTTATTACTCTTGCAATTGACTACAAAAGAGCGTATTGAAGAAATGTTAAATTCTAATTTAAACTGATTGAAATAGGTTTTTATCTTTTTATGTTTCTCATCACTGAATATCTCATTTTTAATTAGTTTGAAAGCATTCTAAGATAGTGAGCCAATGCAATTTAGCATAATGCATAACTTATTATTCATCAGATTTAGGTATTTAACCGAGGATGCTAATTAGGAAAGTAACTTGTTCTGTTGGATGATTTTGATAAAGCTACTTTCAAATGATTATCACATCCATTGATGTCATATTAAGTTGTGTTTCTGGAAACCAAATTTAGGCAGTGGTAATGAGTTAATATCTCTAAGTGGATACCTTTTATCTCTACAGTCAAGGATACTTGAAAGTGGAAAAACATACTGGCTTCAAGTCTTGGGAACTAGGACTTACCGGAAATGTGTGTGTTTTTTTTGTTTCCTGGTGGAATTGTCTTCTCGGAAAGATGGTGTTTCCTTTTCAATAGGAAAAAATTGATCCTATGCTGCTTTACTTTAATGCTTTGCTTTTGTCAAAATAGTGTTTTCTTAGGAAAATTAACCTATCATAATATAATGAAAAGAGAAATGCTGAAGACACAAAATGATGTCCATGTTAATATTGAGTAGGAAGCATCAAGGGACATGAGAAGAGGGAAGCGAAGAGAGGGAGAAGAGAAATTTATAGTGTAACAACAATTAGTAAAAAGGATTAGCATATACATGTAGTCAATAAGTCAATAAATGGCTGTTTATAGAAAGCCTACCAGGCACTAGGGGATATAGCAGTGAAGAAGGCAAAGACACAATTGGCTATACTGTAGTGAGGAGGGAAAGAGGAGGAAGACATACAAATACCTAAAAAAAGCAATGGTGTGAAGGGCTATAAAGTACACTACTACGAAGAAGATTACATGTGATAACATGGCTGAGTAAAACTGTCAAGGAGGAAGGCACTGATCTGGCTGTAGGTATTTCAGAGCATTTTTCTCTCTGAGGAGGTAATATTTCATTTGAGAGTTGAGTGAAGACAAAGAGGAAGGTACTTTGAAGATCTGGGGTGCTCTGAGCAGAAAGAAGGGCAGATATAAAGATTCTGTAATTTAAAAAGAGAGCTTGATAGTTTCTTACAAAGAAAAGAAGGCCGGTTTGGCTGGAATGTCCATGAAGGAAGAGCATGGAGAGAGATTACATGAGTGTTCTCAGGGACCAAATCTAGATCTTATATCAAAATGTGAATATAAATTAACTACATTGAAAAGTGTATGATGGATGTGTGATACGATGAGGTTAGCTCTTAGGAGGGTGTACTATTGTGGAAGGGTACACTAGTGAAGGAAGGGGGTTCATTTAGCTGACTATTGCACCTGTCCAGTTGAAGGATGATGGTAGTTGGGATTATGAGTGTAGCAATAAAGTTGGAGAAAATCAGTTGAGATTGGAAGTTGATTTGAAGATGATTGAATTTACTGAGCAAGAATTATATCAAGGTATTTGGATGTAGGGACATGGGGGATTATGGTCACTTTTAGTGATATGGCAAAGTCTTGATGACATGAGGCAGTTTGCAAGTGACAGAGGTGTGGGTAGGTGCGTATGTGTGATTGATTTTACATTTTTTAATCTTAAATTAAGACGCTAGTTAGAATCCAAGTGGAGACATCAAGTAGGCACTGACAAGTTGACTTGGCTAGAGATGTGAGTTAGATCATCGTAGCCTATAGAGCATGCCTAAAGTCATGAATCTAGGTGAGGGGTTGGAAAACTATTATAGCCCATGAGCCAGATGTGGTCTGCCACCTATTTTTGTATGGCTCATGAGTTATAAGTACGTGTGGCATTTATAAGTCTAAAATGTAAAATACAGGGAAATTTTTCAGCAGGGAAAGTTCCATAAATTTGCCTCTTGGCAACACAAAGCCTGCAATATTTACTATCTGGCTCTTTGTCAAAAATGTTACTGACTCCTGATCTGGATGAAACCCTGTGAGGAGAGAGTGTTGACAGAAGAGAGAGAAGCATCACAGTGGAAATTAAAATTATGTCAACTGAAGTGTGTAGGGTAGAGAATTTAAGCCTGAGTATAACAGTAAGAGATTAAAATAACAGTAAATTCATTATCAGCGTGATCAATGAAACCTTTGGGGGCAAAGAGGAACTATCTTCGTCACACCTTTCACTCACTCATAGAAAGATCTTAGGCAGGAAATATAACTTGTTTGAAGATCTGAGATAAGGCTAATGTAGTTTGGACAAAGAAAGCTAATGGGAGGATGACATTACATCTGGCCAAAGATTTAGGGAAGAGCCAAATACTTCAGGCTTTTTAAAGTGATCTTTAGATAAAGAGGAGGTCATCAAGGCATTCCGAATTTGGAGGATCAAATCACATCTGATGGAAAAAATCTGGCTGTATGTGCATCTAGGATGTAAGGAAGCCAACATGGATGTGAAGTTAAAATTGTCCATTGCAAATAATAAAATGAAGGCCCCAGGTAGCCTTGGCAAGGGCAGATTTGGTATAAAATCCTTATTGGAATGGGCTTAAGCAGTAACGGGAATACGGATCTAGCTGTTGTGTTTAGTGGAATTTTATCAGTCTTTTTGTTGTGTATGATATATAGATGGTCAAAATAAGGAACTTCTACATTTTCGGTTTTTGTTTTATTTTAATTGAGATTTGAATTAAAAATAAGAAACTTTTATTTTGAAACTTGGAGACTGTGTTTAAAAAGTATAGAGTAGGGCAAGAAAAAAACCTAAAACTCTCCTGATGAGGAGAGTGCTAATCGTGACTCTAATAATAATAAAATACTTTTCTGATAATTTTTTGTGTGTTTCATTATTTATATATGTATGGGAAGTTGTACCCTAGCCACATGCCAATTCACCTGGTGAACTTGCTCTTCAACGTGGCACAAATATTTCCTTCTATCTTTAGCCTTCCGGGGTTTCTCACATGGACTATTGGCTCTTCCTACATGAACCTGCTGGTAGTACCCTGTAGGAGACATGCTACTCCATGACAACAGGCACCACGCTGTAGGGGAATTACCATACCTGTCAATCACTATCTCTAGAATGTGGCCTTTCATGAGCCCTGAGATTTCATACTGTTTCTCTGAGCTGTAACAATATTTATATTGAAAAAATAAACATGTTCTTCTATCTTTAATATTTTATATCTTATAATTTGAATATCCCATTTTCATTATACTACTTAGCTGCTAAGTTATGTTATAAAAACAAGTTTTAATTATCTGCAAACACCTTCAAATCTAATCCTTACCGGTGAAGACTGATGTCTGGTTAACATCTGTTAGGACATTTATTTCCATACAGTATTTATAGCGCCTTTTTGTTATTGATTGGTATGATAAATGTGTAACTCTTACACAAAGACAAAATTTTTAGATTTTTGTATTTAAAATACTGGTTATCAAAAGAAAAACCCAGATGTTATTTGTTTATGTTTCTGCTTGAGGTACTGAATCTATTTCAAGTCATATTTCTCAGTATTGATATACTTAATTTTGCTGAAATAATAACACACTAACTTTAGCTACTTTTTTTCTCAGTGTATCTCCTTGTCGCTCACCATTTCTGCCTCATTTCACTTCTCATCTTTATTTCTTTTTCTTTGGTCTTCTTTTACTTTAGGGATTCTTTCAATTTAGAAGTGTTCTTGTTTTCTGTTAATTACTATTCTTCTTGGATGTACACAGTTATCCTTTTCCATTTCATTTGTGAATTCATCTCAGAGGCATTTTGTATGTGCCTTTTACTCATAGCTTCTCAGAAGTCCCTTTCGAGGTTACCGATTTAACATGTCATGTACTATAAGGTTTGCATGGCATGGTGGCAGCTGACTTTGGTCTTTACAAGGATTGAAATGTTCACTCAACATGGATTGGTAGAATTTATTTTTTCCTTAAACATTTCATCGCCTTGTAAACAAACAAAAGCAAACCCAAGACTCAAAACTGACATTACTATTGGTGCCCCTGGAAATAGCTACCTTCTCACTAAAGTAGATTTTGTCATCCAACTTTATGTGTTGTTGAACACACATGGTGCTGTATGAGCACTCACTCACTAGTCTAGAAAACATTGCTGTGACCAGTTACCAGAAAAATAAATTCAGATTGCTCTTCACCTTCCACAGATGACCCTTCTGAAAGCCATTTGAATTCATTATAAATTATAGTTATATTAGTGTGACTTTAATTCACTTGTAATCTGAACTTTATGTGCAATGCATTTTTTCCCGTGTTTAATCATTTTTGAATGCTAAATCATTTGCAAACAAATGGCTTGTCCTTGAGAAAGAATTTAAGGCTGAAAGTACATTAAGTGCCATCTGGGTATCTGTGTCAATGGTTTTGTCACTACAAATGTGTGTGTGTGTGTGCATATCACCTACTTTATCACATTTATTTGATAAAATTGATATGCAATCTCTAAATCATTGTGTCTCCAACTTGTGTTATGCCACAAATACAAATTTTTGTCCTAAAGTTGATGGTACCCTTTGTAAAACTAGAAGTTCTCATTTGTGCAAAGGAAGGAAAAATAAAACAAGAAACAAATTCAATAAAAAAATTAAAGGTCAGATTTCTTTTATAGCTGCTGAATTCCTTTCTTTCCTTTCCATCATCCTCACATTCCCAAATCTCAACAAAGTTAAGAAATTAAAACACACATCATGAGATCATATGTTCACCTTGTTCAGGAACTGAAGGATTACATATACAAGACTATACCTTAATATGTAGAGGGAGAAATATGAAGATATGAATAGAATATGAAAATTTATTATAATGCAGTTGTATTCTAAAGTGTTTCCTAGGCAGGCTAAGAGTATGTTGCCAGGAAATTTTAAGAGACCCACTCCATTATATAGAAGAGGATGTGTGTAGATCTCTTAATTCTGAAATGTTTAGAACTGAGTACAACAGGTCTTTGAATAACGACGTTTCATTCAATGTCATTTCATTATGATGTTGATGAGAAAAAACAAATTGATTCCAATTGGGGTTCACTGTCTGTGTAGAGCTTATGTATTCTCCCCATGTCTGCATTGATATTCTCTGGATGCTCCAGTTTCCTCTCACTTCCCAAGGCTGTGCATGTGAGGTTGATTGACGTGTCTATGTGGTCCCAGTCTGAGTAACTGTGGGTATGTGTGAGTGCACCTGCAATGCGACGGCACCCTGTCCAGGGCTGGTTCCCACATTGCGTCCTGAGCTGACAGGATAGGCTGCGGTCAACTGCAACCCTAAACTGAAATAAGTAGGTAAATAATGATTTTACTAGCTTTTATTAATCTTAAACGTATGAATAGCTGAAATTTATTTCAGCATTTAATATTAGAAGTGTTTTGATCTTTATTTACAAGTTTGTTGACGTTTTAGTTACCAAAAGCCATAGAAGCTTAACTCTTTTGATGTCAACCTATGGTAAAATGGGTTTCGCTGACTGTATTTTTGTACCAATTAACCATCCCCAATTTATCCCTCCGTATGCGTGTATCAAAACATCACGTGACCATAAATATATATACCTATGACCAGTTTTCAAGCACCTGTCAATGATGTTAAGTGAAGACTTATTGTAGTCCTTTTTTGGCATAACGAAAATGTGTGTGTTTTGTTCAAGATTGGAAAAGTTCTTTGTGTAAAGAACTAGACAGTAAATATTATAGGCTTTGCTGGCCATATGTAGTCTCTGTCTCTCCTTCATCTACTCATTCTTCTTCTCCCCTTCCTTCTCCTTCTTTAAACACTTCCAAAATGCCAAAACAATTTTTAGCTCTCAGCCATATGAAGCAAGCCATTGATTAAATTTGGCTTGTAGGCCCATAAGGTGTGAATTCCTTTACATCATCAGAATGCCGCATATATATGAAATGTTATCTATGAGAAATTAATGGGGCTCCCAGCAGAGAGAAATTAGCCTAAGTTAAGTTTGGGCTTTGGAATTCAGGGGAATGCCATGCACAAAAATGCTCTGCTTTTAAAACTAGTTACTAACAGTCCATTTCTGATATCAGAAATACATGAAAACTACCAATTGAACGGACATTATTCACTACTTTAGTGCTGCTACTCCTGTGTGGTGGAAAAAGAATCCAGAAAGTTTTCCTTTCCATTTGAACATTCATGCAATAAAAATTTCCAAATCTTTTTTTGAACAAATTTTTTATCTTATAGCTCTCTTGTGTACTTTATAAGTACGTTTTGCTGCTTATTCTCAGTAACTGTATTGAAACAATCTGTTTTCCTTTATCAATCAAAATAAAATAAGAAATTTAGCTTAATACTAATATTAAGCTGAAGTGCAAGATATATGAAAAAGAGAGAAAAGAAGCAGGATAAACTGACCTTTTGATAACTGCAGAGGACAGCAGATCAAAGACTGGACTTTAACGTCTGACATTTTCAGAATCTATCACAGTAAGTCCACTGGGTCCAGAAATAGGTTTTAATCCTAGATTGAAATGACAATGCTGTCATGACATTGAGTTTGATGGAAAAAGTGAAGTTAAAGTTTTTCTCAATATTTTTTTAAAATCAATGATTGATTTAACTATAAAATGGACTGATTCTGAAGAACTCATTCTGACGTTGGAGGTGAAAATGCTTTTACTCTAATCATTAAAATCAATTTCTCTAGATATCTGACTTTATTCTGCTTTATAACATAAAGAATGAAACTATATTTATTAATGAAGTGTAATCTAGCAAAGTGGCATAAGCATAATTATGAGTCACTTACTAAAGTTGTGTGTTTTTTTCCATTGCATGAAAACCCTGCCTTGTTTTAATTTTTATTGACTCTTTAAAAGCAATTTTAGGTTTGTAGAAAGAAGTGAATAAGCATTCACACGTCATCCTCAGCCTCTACCCCAATTTCCCCGATTTTTAACATCTTGCAATAGTGTGGTACATTTGTTATAGTTGATGAGTCAATATTGGTACATTACTATTGACTAAAGTATGTAGTTTGTATTAGAGTTTACTCCTTGTCTTATGAATTCTGTAGGTTTTGTCAAATGTGAAATGACAAATAATCCTCATTACAGTGTCATACAGAATAATGGATTCACTCTCCTAAAATTCTTCCTTGCTCCATCCGTTCATCGTTTCCTCTACTAATTTATGTAGAAGATAAATTAGTAGATTGAGTTGATGGTTATAGCAGTTTAAAGCACAGATAGAAAACTAGATTGACCTGCCTACCCAGACTGTGCTTCTCACTCTCACTGTGCCCTTTCTTAACCTTTGGAAATGCTTTTATTCATATATAAAATAGGCTATAACTTCATATAGTTGTATTACAAAAAGTTAATGCACAGAAAAAGACTTGTGCTAGGTATATGGTTTCTTCTCAGTTAAATGGAAGCCATTGCGTGTGTTTGTCAATAGAATTCGTCATACTTTATCTCACATATCTTTACGTCATTGTTGGCACATGACATGTTTAGACTGCACAAATCTCCTCCAAATCCCTAATAGTCACTGATCTCTTTACTGTCTCCATAGTTTTGCTTTCTCCAGAAGGTCATGTAGTTGAATCATACGGTATGTAGACTTTTCAGACTGGCTTCTTTCACTTGGCAATATGCATTTAAAGGTTCCTGTGTGTCTTCTGTAGCTTGACAGAATACTATTCCATTGCCTGGATATACCACAGTTTATTTTTCCATTCACTTCCTGAAGGACATTTCGATTTTAGTGATCATGAATAAGGCTCCTGTAACATTCATGGGAAGAAGGCTTTTGTGTGCATGTAAGTTTTCAAATCCTTTAAGTAAATACCGGGAATGTAATTGCTGGGTTGTGTGGTAGGAGTATGTTTAGTTTTATAAGAAACTGCCAAACTGACTGCCAAAGTAGCTGTACTATTCTGCATTCTCACAAGCAATGAATAAAAGTTCCTGTTTCTCCTCACATTTGCCAGCTTTTGGTATCATCAGACTTTTGGATATTGGTCATTTTAATAGTCATGTAATAATATCTCACGGTTGCTGTGACTTGCAGTTCCCTAATGATACATGACTAGTAACTTCAAAATCCCCATTTGACAGCTGTATTTAGACCTTTGGACTATTTTTTAAATGAGTTGTTTTCTTTCTTATTTTCGAGTTCTCTGTATACTTTAAATACCAGTAATTTATCTGATATGTTTTGAAAATGTTTTGAATGTGTTTTGAAAAAATTTTCTCCCAACCTGTGGCTTTTGTTTTCATTCTAAGCACAGTTTTAATAACAAAAGTCTTTAATTTTAATGATGCTCAATTTCTCAATTTTTTCTTTGTCTAACCCAATAAATCAGAAAGCTTTTTATCATTTCACATGACTTAATATTCAGGCAAGGTCTATATAGGCCCCTTTCAAACAGTCATAAAGTTTAGAAGCTCTGACCTCACAAACAATAACAACGACAACATAGAAACAAAAATGACAGCTTTTGATGTTGTCTCAGTAATTTCTCAATTCAAGAACAGATTACTGAGCTTTATAAGCAATACGTATAGATATCAATTTCACAATAAAATACCTTATGATATTTATCAAATCACCTTAGTTTTGGTCACTTATTACTATTAGACTAAAATGTAATTTGTCAGACATGAGAAATCCTTTGGAGTATTTTTTAGAGAACCAAGTATTTGTTTTAGCCTTTTCAGTTCTTCTCTTGCTGTTTCTCCAGTATAGTCATTCCAATTGTCTCTATAGATGTATTAATACCAGGTACATAGTAAACACAATTATCTCCCACGTGTACCCCAACCCCCTTCCCTGTTCATGCAGTGAACATAAAGGAAGCAGGTCAAAAGGAAGCAGGTCATGTACCCTGTGATGTGCTGGGTTGTAAGGAAAGGTACACAATTAATGTACCATGTCTGAGTTTTCTTCTTCTCTGTATTTGTTCCATTTAATGCATGTATGTTTTTTATTCCTTAGGCCTCTCCAGTCCTAACACACTCAGGGATACTTGATACAGCTATAAGGCTGTGTCTTTATCAGGTACCTTTGGGTTACCCCCGGCCAGGGGTGGGAAATAGAGGAAGTGAATGTCTGTATCCTCATTAAGTATCACACAGAGCAGAAACATAAAGAAGCCTGTGCCATGAATGGGTCTCTTCTTTCTCCAAAAACCACCTACCCCTTCAACTCCCACTGTTTAAAGAGAAATCTTGTATTAGTCTCCCCATTTTCTCCTCAAATTTGCTTTAGCAAAGCAGTTCCTAAACCTCTGTTAATGTATGTCCCCACCCCTAACTCAACACACAGTCTCATGTCACATCACAGAAAAGAAGTTCAAAACAAAACAAAACAAAGCCACAGTCTTATAAGAAAAATAGGTAAGTTTTACAAAAGTTGTGTACTGTATCTCTGCTTTGAATTTTGTCATTGGCCAAGGATAGTAAAACTCTTGGAAAACTATAAAACAGGAACTTACGTAATATGTTTTACCCAAGATTTTTCAAACATTTTTGGAAGGATACTTATTAACATCTTGCAGAGGTAATGTTACATGAAAAACTTAGCATAAGACCAATCAGGTATTCTATGCAATAATGCAGATATATGAAAAAATAATATAATGAAATAAATGACTTTTCAAAAGGTATTGATCCTAGATCCACATTCTTTTTTTGATTCAGGTGAGGCAATTAGAATGTGAAAAAAAGAAGCATAGAACAACTGTCTAATGAGAGGGACGAATGCTCCTGGGTGGAAAGTTATTAGAAGATAAATTAGTAGATTGACACTTTTGTGTAGTTTATATTTGGAGACATTACTTTTTCCACTATTACCCTCTTAGCGCTCCGAATCTCCACTTGCATTTTCTACAGAAAGTGTGTTTCAGAACGGCTCAATCAAAACTAAGGTTCAACTCTTTTAGTTGAACAAACAGAACAGAAAGAAGTTTCACACAATTCTTCTGTGTAGTTTTTATTTGTAGACATTCTTTTTCCCAATATAGGCCTCTTAGCGCTCAGAATATCCAATTGCAGTTTCTACAGAAAGAGTGTTTCAGAACGGCTCAATCAAAAGTAAGGTTCAACTCTGTTAGTTGAATGCACAGAACAGAAAGAAGTTTCATACAATGCTTCTGTGTAGTTTATATTTGAACATATTCTTTTTTCCACTATTACCCACTTAGCGCTACGAATGTCCAGTTGCATTTTCTACAGACAGAGTGTTTCAAAACTGCTCAATCAAAAGTATGGTTTAACTCTGTTAGCTGAATGCTCAGATCAGAAAGAAGTTTCACAGAATGCTTCTGTGTAGTTTATATTTGAATATATTCCTTTTTCCACTACTACGCTCTTAGCGCGCCAAATGTCCAGTTGCATTTTCTACAGAAAGAGTGTTCAGATCTGCTCAATCAAAAGTATGGTTTAACTCTGTTAGCTGAATGCACAGATCAGAAAGAACTTTCACCGAATGATTCTGTGTAGTTTATATTTGAAGACATTCCTTTTTCCACTATTAACCTCTTAGCGCTCCGAATCTCCACTTGCATTTTCTACAAAAAGAGTGTTTCATAACTGCTCAATCAAAAATAAGTTTTATCTCTGTTAACTGAATTTACAGATCAGAAATAAGTTTCACAGAATGCATCTGTGTAGTTTTTATTTGAAGATATTCTTTTTCCCAATGTAGGCCTCTTAGCGCTTAGCATGTCCAATTGCAGTTTCTACAGAAAGAGTGTTTCAGAACGGCTCAATCAAAAGTAAGGTTCAACTCTGTTAGTTGAATGCACAGAACAGAAAGAATTTTCACAGAATGCTACTGTGTAGTTTATATTTGAATATATTCCTTTTTCCACTATTACCCTCTTAGCGCTCCGAATGTCCACTTGCATTTTCTACAGAAAGAGTTTTCAGAACTGCGCAATCAAAAGTATGGTTTAACTCTGTTAGCTTAATGAACATATCAGAAATAAGTTTCACACAATGCTTCTGTGTAGTTTTTATTTGAAGATATTATTTTTCCCAATAGAGGCCTCTTAGCGCTCAGAATGTCCAATTGCAGTTTCTACAGAAAGAGTGTTTCAGAAAGGCTCAATCAAAAGTAAGGTTCAACTCTGTTAGTTGAATGCACAGAACAGAAAGAAGTTTCATACAATGCTTCTGTGTAGTTTATATTTGAACATATTCTTTTTTCCACTATTACCCACTTAGCGCTACGAATGTCCAGTTGCATTTTCTACAGACAGAGTGTTTCAAAACTGCTCAATCAAAAGTATGGTTTAACTCTGTTAGCTGAATGCTCAGATCAGAAAGAAGTTTCACAGAATGCTTCTGTGTAGTTTATATTTGAATATATTCTTTTTTCCACTACTACTCTCTTAGCGCTCCAAATGTCCAGTTGCATTTTCTACAGAAAGAGTGTTCAGATCTGCTCAATCAAAGGTATGGTTTAACTCTGTTAGCTGAATGCACAGATCAGAAAGAAGTTTCACAGAATGATTCTGTGTAGTTTATATTTGGAGACATTCCTTTTTCCACTATTACCCTCTTAGCGCTCCGAATCTCAACTTGCATTTTCTACAGAAAGAGTGTTTCAGAACGGCTCAATCAAAACTAAGGTTCAACTCTTTTAGTTGAACAAACAGAACAGAAAGAAGTTTCACACAATTGTTCTGTGTAGTTTTTATTTGTAGACATTCTTTTTCCCAATATAGGCCTCTTAGCGCTCAGAATGTCCAATTGCAGTTTCTACAGAAAGAGTGTTTCAGATCGGCTCAATCAAAAGTAAGGTTCAACTCTGTTAGTTGAATGCACAGAACAGAAAGAAGTTTCATACAATGCTTCTGTGTAGTTTATATTTGAACATATTCTTTTTTCCACTATTACCCACTTAGCGCTACGAATGTCCAGTTGCATTTTCTACAGACAGAGTGTTTCAAAACTGCTCAATCAAAAGTATGGTTTAACTCTGTTAGCTGAATGCTCAGATCAGAAAGAAGTTTCACAGAATGCTTCTGTGTAGTTTATATTTGAATATATTCCTTTTTCCACTACTACGCTCTTAGCGCTCCAAATGTCCAGTTGCATTTTCTACAGAAAGAGTGTTCAGATCTGCTCAATCAAAGTATGGTTTAACTCTGTTAGCTGAATGCACAGATCAGAAAGAAGTTTCACCGAATGATTCTGTGTAGTTTATATTTGAAGACATTCCTTTTTCCACTATTACCCTCTTAGCGCTCCGAATCTCCACTTGCATTTTCTACAAAAAGAGTGATTCATAACTGCTCAATCAAAAATATGTTTTATCTCTGTTAACTGAATTTACAGATCAGAAATAAGTTTCACAGAATGCATCTGTGTAGTTTTTATTTGAAGATATTCTTTTTCCCAATGTAGGCCTCTTAGCGCTTAGCATGTCCAATTGCAGTTTCTACAAAAAGAGTGTTTCAGAACGGCTCAATCAAAAGTAAGGTTCAACTCTGTTAGTTGAATGCACAGAACAGAAAGAATTTTCACAGAATGCTACTGTGTAGTTTATATTTGAATATATTCCTTTTTCCACTATTACCCTCTTAGCGCTCCGAATGTCCACTTGCATTTTCTACAGAAAGAGTGTTCAGAACTGTTCAATCAAAAGTATGGTTTAATTCTGTTAGCTTAATGAACATATCAGAAATAAGTTTCACGCAATGCTTCTGTGTAGTTTTTATTTGAAGATATTATTTTTCCCAATAGAGGCCTCTTAGCGCTCAGAATGTCCAATTGCAGTTTCTACAGAAAGAGTGTTTCAGAAAGGCTCAATCAAAAGTAAGGTTCAACTCTGTTAGTTGAATGCACAGAACAGAAAGAAGTTTCATACAATGCTTCTGTGTAGTTTATATTTGAACATATTCTTTTTTCCACTATTACCCACTTAGCGCTACGAATGTCCAGTTGCATTTTCTACAGACAGAGTGTTTCAAAACTGCTCAATCAAATGTATGGTTTAACTCTGTTAGCTGAATGCTCAGATCAGAAAGAAGTTTCACAGAATGCTTCTGTGTAGTTTATATTTGAATATATTCCTTTTTCCACTACTACTCTCTTAGCGCTCCAAATGACCAGTTGCATTTTCTACAGAAAGAGAGTTCAGATCTGCTCAATCAAAAGTATGGTTTAACTCTGTTAGCTGAATGCACAGATCAGAAAGAAGTTTCACAGAATGATTCTGTGTAGTTTATATTTGGAGACATTCCTTTTTCCACTATTACCCTCTTAGCGCTCCGAATCTCCACTTGCATTTTCTACAGAAAGAGTGTTTCAGAACGGCTCAATCAAAACTAAGGTTCAACTCTTTTAGTTGAACAAACAGAACAGAAAGAAGTTTCACACAATGCTTCTGTGTAGTTTTTATTTGTAGACATTCTTTTTCCCAATATAGGCCTCTTAGCGCTCAGAATGTCCAATTGCAGTTTCTACAGAAAGAGTGATTCAGAACGGCTCAATCAAACGTAAGGTTCAACTCTGTTAGTTGAATGCACAGAACAGAAAGAAGTTTCATACAATGCTTCTTTGTAGTTTATATTTGAACATATTCTTTTTTCCACTATTACCCACTTAGCGCTACGAATGTCCAGTTGCATTTTCTACAGACAGAGTGTTTCAAAACTGCTCAATCAAAAGTATGGTTTAACTCTGTTAGCTGAATGCTCAGATCAGAAAGAAGTTTCACAGAATGCTTCTGTGTAGTTTAAATTTGAATATATTCCTTTTTCCACTACTACGTTCTTAGCGCTCGAAATGTCCAGTTGCATTTTCTACAGAAAGAGTGTTCAGATCTGCTCAATCAAAAGTATGGTTTAACTCTGTTAGCTGAATGCACAGATCAGAAAGAAGTTTCACCGAATGATTCTGTGTAGTTTATATTTGAAGACATTCCTTTTTCCACTATTACCCTCTTAGCGCTCCGAATCTCCACTTGCATTTTCTACAAAAAGAGTGTTTCATAACTGCTCAATCAAAAATATGTTTTATCTCTGTTAACTGAATTTACAGATCAGAAATAAGTTTCACAGAATGCATCTGTGTAGTTTTTATTTGAAGATATTCTTTTTCCCAATGTAGGCCTCTTAGTGCTTAGCATGTCCAATTGCAGTTTCTACAGAAAGAGTGTTTCAGAACGGCTCAATCAAAAGTAAGGTTCAACTCTGTTAGTTGAATGCACAGAACAGAAAGAATTTTCACAGAATGCTACTGTGTAGTTTATATTTGAATATATTCCTTTTTCCACTATTACCCTCTTAGCGCTCCGAATGTCCACTTGCATTTTCTACAGAAAGAGTGTCCAGAACTGCGCAATCAAAAGTATGGTTTAACTCTGTTAGCTTAATGAACATATCAGAAATAAGTTTCACACAATGCTTCTGTGTAGTTTTTATTTGAAGATTTTATTTTTCCCAATAGAGGCCTCTTAGCGTTCAGAATGTCCAATTGCAGTTTCTACAGAAAGAGTGTTTCAGAAAGGCTCAATCAAAAGTAAGGTTCAACTCTGTTAGTTGAATGCACAGAACAGAAAGAAGTTTCATACAATGCTTCTGTGTAGTTTATATTTGAACATATTCTTTTTTACACTATTACCCCCTTAGCGCTACGAATGTCCAGTTGCATTTTCTACAGACAGAGTGTTTCAAAACTGCTCAATCAAAAGTATGGTTTAACTCTGTTAGCTGAATGCTCAGATCAGAAAGAAGTTTCACAGAATGCTTCTGTGTAGTTTATATTTGAATATATTCCTTTTTCCACTACTACTCTCTTAGCGCTCCAAATGTCCAGTTGCATTTTCTACAGAAAGAGTGTTCAGATCTGCTCAATCAAAGGTATGGTTTAACTCTGTTAGCTGAATGCACAGATCAGAAAGAAGTTTCACAGAATGATTCTGTGTAGTTTATATTTGGAGACATTCCTTTTTCCACTATTACCCTCTTAGCGCTCCGAATCTCCACTTGCATTTTCTACAGAAAGTGTGTTTCAGAACGGCTCAATCAAAACTAAGGTTCAAATCTTTTAGTTGAACAAACAGAACAGAAAAAAGTTTCACACAATTCTTCTGTGTAGTTTTTATTTGTAGACATTCTTTTTCCCAATATAGGCCTCTTAGCGCTCAGAATATCCAATTGCAGTTTCTACAGAAAGAGTGTTTCAGAACGGCTCAATCAAAAGTAAGGTTCAACTCTGTTAGTTGAATGCACAGAACAGAAAGAAGTTTCATACAATGCTTCTGTGTAGTTTATATTTGAACATATTCTTTTTTCCACTATTACCCACTTAGCGCTACGAATGTCCAGATGCATTTTCTACAGACAGAGTGTTTCAAAACTGCTCAATCAAAAGTATGGTTTAACTCTGTTAGCTGAATGCTCAGATCAGAAAGAAGTTTCACAGAATGCTTCTGTGTAGTTTATATTTGAATATATTCCTTTTTCCACTACTACGCTCTTAGCGCTCCAAATGTCCAGTTGCATTTTCTACAGAAAGAGTGTTCAGATCTGCTCAATCAAAAGTATGGTTTAACTCTGTTAGCTGAATGCACAGATCAGAAAGAAGTTTCACCGAATGATTCTGTGTAGTTTATATTTGAAGACATTCCTTTTTCCACTATTACCCTCTTAGCGCTGCGAATCTCCACTTGCATTTTCTACAAAAAGAGTGTTTCATAACTGCTCAATCAAAAATAAGTTTTATCTCTGTTAACTGAATTTACAGATCAGAAATAAGTTTCACAGAATGCATCTGTGTAGTTTTTATTTGAAGATATTCTTTTTCCCAATGTAGGCCTCTTAGCGCTTAGCATGTCCAATGGCAGTTTCTACAGAAAGAGTGTTTCAGAACGGCTCAATCAAAAGTAAGGTTCAACTCTGTTAGTTGAATGCACAGAACAGAAAGAATTTTCACAGAATGCTACTGTGTAGTTTATATTTGAATATATTCCTTTTTCCACTATTACCATCTTAGCGCTCCGAATGTCCACTTGCATTTTCTACAGAAAGAGTTTTCAGAACTGCGCAATCAAAAGTATGGTTTAACTCTGTTAGCTTAATGAACATATCAGAAATAAGTTTCACACAATGCTTCTGTGTAGTTTTTATTTGAAGATATTATTTTTCCCAATAGAGGCCTCTTAGCGCTCAGAATGTCCAATTGCAGTTTCTACAGAAAGAGTGTTTCAGAAAGGCTCAATCAAAAGTAAGGTTCAACTCTGTTAGTTGAATGCACAGAACAGAAAGAAGTTTCATACAATGCTTCTCTGTAGTTTATATTTGAACATATTCTTTTTTCCACTATTACCCACTTAGCGCTACGAATGTCCAGTTGCATTTTCTACAGACAGAGTGTTTCAAAACTGCTCAATCAAAAGTATGGTTTAACTCTGTTAGCTGAATGCTCAGATCAGAAAGAAGTTTCACAGAATGCTTCTGTGTAGTTTATATTTGAATATATTCTTTTTTCCACTACTACTCTCTTAGCGCTCCAAATGTCCAGTTGCATTTTCTACAGAAAGAGTGTTCAGATCTGCTCAATCAAAGGTATGGTTTAACTCTGTTAGCTGAATGCACAGATCAGAAAGAAGTTTCACAGAATGATTCTGTGTAGTTTATATTTGGAGACATTCCTTTTTCCACTATTACCCTCTTAGCGCTCCGAATCTCCACTTGCATTTTCTACAGAAAGAGTGTTTCAGAACGGCTCAATCAAAACTAAGGTTCAACTCTTTTAGTTGAACAAACAGAACAGAAAGAAGTTTCACACAATTCTTCTGTGTAGTTTTTATTTGTAGACATTCTTTTTCCCAATATAGGCCTCTTAGCGCTCAGAATGTCCAATTGCAGTTTCTACAGAAAGAGTGTTTCAGATCGGCTCAATCAAAAGTAAGGTTCAACTCTGTTAGTTGAATGCACAGAACAGAAAGAAGTTTCATACAATGCTTCTGTGTAGTTTATATTTGAACATATTCTTTTTTCCACTATTACCCACTTAGCGCTACGAATGTCCAGTTGCATTTTCTACAGACAGAGTGTTTCAAAACTGCTCAATCAAAAGTATGGTTTAACTCTGTTAGCTGAATGCTCAGATCAGAAAGAAGTTTCACAGAATGCTTCTGTGTAGTTTATATTTGAATATATTCCTTTTTCCACTACTACGCTCTTAGCGCTCCAAATGTACAGTTGCATTTTCTACAGAAAGAGTGTTCAGATCTGCTCAATCAAAGTATGGTTTAACTCTGTTAGCTGAATGCACAGATCAGAAAGAAGTTTCACCGAATGATTCTGTGTAGTTTATATTTGAAGACATTCCTTTTTCCACTATTACCCTCTTAGCGCTCCGAATCTCCACTTGCATTTTCTACAAAAAGAGTGTTTCATAACTGCTCAATCAAAAATATGTTTTATCTCTGTTAACTGAATTTACAGATCAGAAATAAGTTTCACAGAATGCATCTGTGTAGTTTTTATTTGAAGATATTCTTTTTCCCAATGTAGGCCTCTTAGCGCTTAGCATGTCCAATTGCAGTTTCTACAGAAAGAGTGTTTCAGAACGGCTCAATCAAAAGTAAGGTTCAACTCTGTTAGTTGAATGCACAGAACAGAAAGAATTTTCACAGAATGCTACTGTGTAGTTTATATTTGAATATATTCCTTTTTCCACTATTACCCTCTTAGCGCTCCGAATGTCCACTTGCATTTTCTACAGAAAGAGTGTTCAGAACTGCTCAATCAAAAGTATGGCTTAACTCTGTTAGCTTAATGAACATATCAGAAATAAATTTCACACAATGCTTCTGTGTAGTTTTTATTTGAAGATATTATTTTTCCCAATAGAGGCCTCTTAGCGCTCAGAATGTCCAATTGCAGTTTCTACAGAAAGAGTGTTTCAGAAAGGCTCAATCAAAAGTAAGGTTCAACTCTGTTAGTTGAATGCACAGAACAGAAAGAAGTTTCATACAATGCTTCTGTGTAGTTTATATTTGAACATATTCTTTTTTCCACTATTACCCACTTAGCGCTACGAATGTCCAGTTGCATTTTCTACAGACAGAGTGTTTCAAAACTGCTCAATCAAATGTATGGTTTAACTCTGTTAGCTGAATGCTCAGATCAGAAAGAAGTTTCACAGAATGCTTCTGTGTAGTTTATATTTGAATATATTCCTTTTTCCACTACTACTCTCTTAGCGCTCTAAATGACCAGTTGCATTTTCTACAGAAAGAGAGTTCAGATCTGCTCAATCAAAAGTATGGTTTAACTCTGTTAGCTGAATGCACAGATCAGAAAGAAGTTTCACAGAATGATTCTGTGTAGTTTATATTTGGAGACATTCCTTTTTCCACTATTACCCTCTTAGCGCTCCGAATCTCCACTTGCATTTTCTACAGAAAGAGTGTTTCAGAACGGCTCAATCAAAACTAAGGTTCAACTCTTTTAGTTGAACAAACAGAACAGAAAGAAGTTTCACACAATTCTTCTGTGTAGTTTTTATTTGTAGACATTCTTTTTCCCAATATAGGCCTTTAGCGCTCAGAATGTCCAATTGCAGTTTCTACAGAAAGAGTGTTTCAGAACGGCTCAATAAAAAGTAAGGTTCAACTCTGTTAGTTGAATGCACAGAACACAAAGAAGTTTCATACAATGCTTCTGTGTAGTTCATATTTGAACATATTCTTTTTTCCACTATTACCCACTTAGCGCTACGAATGTCCAGTTGCATTTTCTACAGACAGAGTGTTTCAAAACTGCTCAATCAAAAGTGTGGTTTAACTCTGTTAGCTGAATGCTCAGATCAGAAAGAAGTTTCACAGAATGCTTCTGTGTAGTTTATATTTGAATATATTCCTTTTTCCACTACTACGTTCTTAGCGCTCGAAATGTCCAGTTGCATTTTCTACAGAAAGAGTGTTCAGATCTGCTCAATCAAAAGTATGGTTTAACTCTGTTAGCTGAATGCACAGATCAGAAAGAAGTTTCACCGAATGATTCTGTGTAGTTTATATTTGAAGACATTCCTTTTTCCACTATTACCCTCTTAGCGCTCCGAATCTCCACTTGCATTTTCTACAAAAAGAGTGTTTCATAACTGCTCAATCAAAAATATGTTTTATCTCTGTTAACTGAATTTACAGATCAGAAATAAGTTTCACAGAATGCATCTGTGTAGTTTTTATTTGAAGATATTCTTTTTCCCAATGTAGGCCTCTTAGCGCTTAGCATGTCCAATTGCAGTTTCTACAGAAAGAGTGTTTCAGAACGGCTCAATCAAAAGTAAGGTTCAACTCTGTTAGTTGAATGCACAGAACAGAAAGAATTTTCACAGAATGCTACTGTGTAGTTTATATTTGAATATATTCCTTTTTCCACTATTACCCTCTTAGCGCTCCGAATGTCCACTTGCATTTTCTACAGAAAGAGTGTTCAGAACTGCGCAATCAAAAGTATGGTTTAACTCTGTTAGCTTAATGAACATATCAGAAATAAGTTTCACACAATGCTTCTGTGTAGTTTTTATTTGAAGATTTTATTTTTCCCAATAGAGGCCTCTTAGCGCTCAGAATGTCCAATTGCAGTTTCTACAGAAAGAGTGTTTCAGAAAGGCTCAATAAAAAGTAAGTTTCAACTCTGTTAGTTGAATGCACAGAACAGAAAGAAGTTTCATACAATGCTTCTGTGTAGTTTATATTTGAACATATTCTTTTTTCCACTATTACCCACTAAGCGCTACGAATGTCCAGTTGCATTTTCTACAGACAGAGTGTTTCAAAACTGCTCAATCAAAAGTATGGTTTAACTCTGTTAGCTGAATGCTCAGATCAGAAAGAAGTTTCACAGAATGCTTCTGTGTAGTTTATATTTGAATATATTCCTTTTTCCACTACTACTCTCTTAGCGCTCCAAATGTCCAGTTGCATTTTCTACAGAAAGAGTGTTCAGATCTGCTCAATCAAAGGTATGGTTTAACTCTGTTAGCTGAATGCACAGATCAGAAAGAAGTTTCACAGAATGATTCTGCGTAGTTTATATTTGGAGACATTCCTTTTTCCACTATTACCCTCTTAGCGCTCCGAATCTCCACTTGCATTTTCTACAGAAAGTGTGTTTCAGAACGGCTCAATCAAAACTAAGGTTCAACTCTTTTAGTTGAACAAACAGAACAGAAAAAAGTTTCACACAATTCTTCTGTGTAGTTTTTATTTGTAGACATTCTTTTTCCCAATATAGGCCTCTTAGCGCTCAGAATATCCAATTGCAGTTTCTACAGAAAGAGTGTTTCAGAACGGCTCAATCAAAAGTAAGGTTCAACTCTGTTAGTTGAATGCACAGAACAGAAAGAAGTTTCATACAATGCTTCTGTGTAGTTTATATTTGAACATATTCTTTTTTCCACTATTACCCACTTAGCGCTACGAATGTCCAGTTGCATTTTCTACAGACAGAGTGTTTCAAAACTGCTCAATCAAAAGTATGGTTTAACTCTGTTAGCTGAATGCTCAGATCAGAAAGAAGTTTCACAGAATGCTTCTGTGTAGTTTATATTTGAATATATTCCTTTTTCCACTACTACGCTCTTAGCGCTCCAAATGTCCAGTTGCATTTTCTACAGAAAGAGTGTTCAGATCTGCTCAATCAAAAGTATGGTTTAACTCTGTTAGCTGAATGCACAGATCAGAAAGAAGTTTCACCGAATGATTCTGTGTAGTTTATATTTGAAGACATTCCTTTTTCCACTATTACCCTCTTAGCGCTCCGAATCTCCACTTGCATTTTCTACAAAAAGAGTGTTTCATAACTGCTCAATCAAAAATATGTTTTATCTCTGTTAACTGAATTTACAGATCAGAAATAAGTTTCACAGAATGCATCTGTGTAGTTTTTATTTGAAGATATTCTTTTTCCCAATGTAGGCCTCTTAGCGCTTAGCATGTCCAATTGCAGTTTCTACAGAAAGAGTGTTTCAGAACGGCTCAATCAAAAGTAAGGTTCAACTCTGTTAGTTGAATGCACAGAACAGAAAGAATTTTCACAGAATGCTACTGTGTAGTTTATATTTGAATATATTCCTTTTTCCACTATTACCCTCTTAGCGCTCCGAATGTCCACTTGCATTTTCTACAGAAAGAGTGTTCAGAACTGCTCAATCAAAAGTATGGCTTAACTCTGTTAGCTTAATGAACATATCAGAAATAAATTTCACACAATGCTTCTGTGTAGTTTTTATTTGAAGATATTATTTTTCCCAATAGAGGCCTCTTAGCGCTCAGAATGTCCAATTGCAGTTTCTACAGAAAGAGTGTTTCAGAAAGGCTCAATCAAAAGTAAGGTTCAACTCTGTTAGTTGAATGCACAGAACAGAAAGAAGTTTCATACAATGCTTCTGTGTAGTTTATATTTGAACATATTCTTTTTTCCACTATTACCCACTTAGCGCTACGAATGTCCAGTTGCATTTTCTACAGACAGAGTGTTTCAAAACTGCTCAATCAAATGTATGGTTTAACTCTGTTAGCTGAATGCTCAGATCAGAAAGAAGTTTCACAGAATGCTTCTGTGTAGTTTATATTTGAATATATTCCTTTTTCCACTACTACTCTCTTAGCGCTCTAAATGACCAGTTGCATTTTCTACAGAAAGAGAGTTCAGATCTGCTCAATCAAAAGTATGGTTTAACTCTGTTAGCTGAATGCACAGATCAGAAAGAAGTTTCACAGAATGATTCTGTGTAGTTTATATTTGGAGACATTCCTTTTTCCACTATTACCCTCTTAGCGCTCCGAATCTCCACTTGCATTTTCTACAGAAAGAGTGTTTCAGAACGGCTCAATCAAAACTAAGGTTCAACTCTTTTAGTTGAACAAACAGAACAGAAAGAAGTTTCACACAATTCTTCTGTGTAGTTTTTATTTGTAGACATTCTTTTTCCCAATATAGGCCTTTAGCGCTCAGAATGTCCAATTGCAGTTTCTACAGAAAGAGTGTTTCAGAACGGCTCAATAAAAAGTAAGGTTCAACTCTGTTAGTTGAATGCACAGAACACAAAGAAGTTTCATACAATGCTTCTGTGTAGTTCATATTTGAACATATTCTTTTTTCCACTATTACCCACTTAGCGCTACGAATGTCCAGTTGCATTTTCTACAGACAGAGTGTTTCAAAACTGCTCAATCAAAAGTGTGGTTTAACTCTGTTAGCTGAATGCTCAGATCAGAAAGAAGTTTCACAGAATGCTTCTGTGTAGTTTATATTTGAATATATTCCTTTTTCCACTACTACGTTCTTAGCGCTCGAAATGTCCAGTTGCATTTTCTACAGAAAGAGTGTTCAGATCTGCTCAATCAAAAGTATGGTTTAACACTGTTAGCTGAATGCACAGATCAGAAAGAAGTTTCACCGAATGATTCCGTGTAGTTTATATTTGAAGACATTCCTTTTTCCACTATTACCCTCTTAGCGCTCCGAATCTCCACTTGCATTTTCTACAAAAAGAGTGTTTCATAACTGCTCAATCAAAAATATGTTTTATCTCTGTTAACTGAATTTACAGATCAGAAATAAGTTTCACAGAATGCATCTGTGTAGTTTTTATTTGAAGATATTCTTTTTCCCAATGTAGGCCTCTTAGCGCTTAGCATGTCCAATTGCAGTTTCTACAGAAAGAGTGTTTCAGAACGGCTCAATCAAAAGTAAGGTTCAACTCTGTTAGTTGAATGCACAGAACAGAAAGAATTTTCACAGAATGCTACTGTGTAGTTTATATTTGAATATATTCCTTTTTCCACTATTACCCTCTTAGCGCTCCGAATGTCCACTTGCATTTTCTACAGAAAGAGTGTTCAGAACTGCGCAATCAAAAGTATGGTTTAACTCTGTTAGCTTAATGAACATATCAGAAATAAGTTTCACACAATGCTTCTGTGTAGTTTTTATTTGAAGATTTTATTTTTCCCAATAGAGGCCTCTTAGCGCTCAGAATGTCCAATTGCAGTTTCTACAGAAAGAGTGTTTCAGAAAGGCTCAATAAAAAGTAAGTTTCAACTCTGTTAGTTGAATGCACAGAACAGAAAGAAGTTTCATACAATGCTTCTGTGTAGTTTATATTTGAACATATTCTTTTTTCCACTATTACCCACTAAGCGCTACGAATGTCCAGTTGCATTTTCTACAGACAGAGTGTTTCAAAACTGCTCAATCAAAAGTATGGTTTAACTCTGTTAGCTGAATGCTCAGATCAGAAAGAAGTTTCACAGAATGCTTCTGTGTAGTTTATATTTGAATATATTCCTTTTTCCACTACTACTCTCTTAGCGCTCCAAATGTCCAGTTGCATTTTCTACAGAAAGAGTGTTCAGATCTGCTCAATCAAAGGTATGGTTTAACTCTGTTAGCTGAATGCACAGATCAGAAAGAAGTTTCACAGAATGATTCTGCGTAGTTTATATTTGGAGACCTTCCTTTTTCCACTATTACCCTCTTAGCGCTCCGAATCTCCACTTGCATTTTCTACAGAAAGTGTGTTTCAGAACGGCTCAATCAAAACTAAGGTTCAACTCTTTTAGTTGAACAAACAGAACAGAAAAAAGTTTCACACAATTCTTCTGTGTAGTTTTTATTTGTAGACATTCTTTTTCCCAATATAGGCCTCTTAGCGCTCAGAATATCCAATTGCAGTTTCTACAGAAAGAGTGTTTCAGAACGGCTCAATCAAAAGTAAGGTTCAACTCTGTTAGTTGAATGCACAGAACAGAAAGAAGTTTCATACAATGCTTCTGTGTAGTTTATATTTGAACATATTCTTTTTTCCACTATTACCCACTTAGCGCTACGAATGTCCAGTTGCATTTTCTACAGACAGAGTGTTTCAAAACTGCTCAATCAAAAGTATGGTTTAACTCTGTTAGCTGAATGCTCAGATCAGAAAGAAGTTTCACAGAATGCTTCTGTGTAGTTTATATTTGAATATATTCCTTTTTCCACTACTACGCTCTTAGCGCTCCAAATGTCCAGTTGCATTTTCTACAGAAAGAGTGTTCAGATCTGCTCAATCAAAAGTATGGTTTAACTCTGTTAGCTGAATGCACAGATCAGAAAGAAGTTTCACCGAATGATTCTGTGTAGTTTATATTTGAAGACATTCCTTTTTCCACTATTACCCTCTTAGCGCTCCGAATCTCCACTTGCATTTTCTACAAAAAGAGTGTTTCATAACTGCTCAATCAAAAATATGTTTTATCTCTGTTAACTGAATTTACAGATCAGAAATAAGTTTCACAGAATGCATCTGTGTAGTTTTTATTTGAAGATATTCTTTTTCCCAATGTAGGCCTCTTAGCGCTTAGCATGTCCAATTGCAGTTTCTACAGAAAGAGTGTTTCAGAACGGCTCAATCAAAAGTAAGGTTCAACTCTGTTAGTTGAATGCACAGAACAGAAAGAATTTTCACAGAATGCTACTGTGTAGTTTATATTTGAATATATTCCTTTTTCCACTATTACCCTCTTAGCGCTCCGAATGTCCACTTGCATTTTCTACAGAAAGAGTGTTCAGAACTGCTCAATCAAAAGTATGGCTTAACTCTGTTAGCTTAATGAACATATCAGAAATAAATTTCACACAATGCTTCTGTGTAGTTTTTATTTGAAGATATTATTTTTCCCAATAGAGGCCTCTTAGCGCTCAGAATGTCCAATTGCAGTTTCTACAGAAAGAGTGTTTCAGAAAGGCTCAATCAAAAGTAAGGTTCAACTCTGTTAGTTGAATGCACAGAACAGAAAGAAGTTTCATACAATGCTTCTGTGTAGTTTATATTTGAACATATTCTTTTTTCCACTATTACCCACTTAGCGCTACGAATGTCCAGTTGCATTTTCTACAGACAGAGTGTTTCAAAACTGCTCAATCAAATGTATGGTTTAACTCTGTTAGCTGAATGCTCAGATCAGAAAGAAGTTTCACAGAATGCTTCTGTGTAGTTTATATTTGAATATATTCCTTTTTCCACTACTACTCTCTTAGCGCTCTAAATGACCAGTTGCATTTTCTACAGAAAGAGAGTTCAGATCTGCTCAATCAAAAGTATGGTTTAACTCTGTTAGCTGAATGCACAGATCAGAAAGAAGTTTCACAGAATGATTCTGTGTAGTTTATATTTGGAGACATTCCTTTTTCCACTATTACCCTCTTAGCGCTCCGAATCTCCACTTGCATTTTCTACAGAAAGAGTGTTTCAGAACGGCTCAATCAAAACTAAGGTTCAACTCTTTTAGTTGAACAAACAGAACAGAAAGAAGTTTCACACAATTCTTCTGTGTAGTTTTTATTTGTAGACATTCTTTTTCCCAATATAGGCCTTTAGCGCTCAGAATGTCCAATTGCAGTTTCTACAGAAAGAGTGTTTCAGAACGGCTCAATAAAAAGTAAGGTTCAACTCTGTTAGTTGAATGCACAGAACACAAAGAAGTTTCATACAATGCTTCTGTGTAGTTCATATTTGAACATATTCTTTTTTCCACTATTACCCACTTAGCGCTACGAATGTCCAGTTGCATTTTCTACAGACAGAGTGTTTCAAAACTGCTCAATCAAAAGTGTGGTTTAACTCTGTTAGCTGAATGCTCAGATCAGAAAGAAGTTTCACAGAATGCTTCTGTGTAGTTTATATTTGAATATATTCCTTTTTCCACTACTACGTTCTTAGCGCTCGAAATGTCCAGTTGCATTTTCTACAGAAAGAGTGTTCAGATCTGCTCAATCAAAAGTATGGTTTAACACTGTTAGCTGAATGCACAGATCAGAAAGAAGTTTCACCGAATGATTCCGTGTAGTTTATATTTGAAGACATTCCTTTTTCCACTATTACCCTCTTAGCGCTCCGAATCTCCACTTGCATTTTCTACAAAAAGAGTGTTTCATAACTGCTCAATCAAAAATATGTTTTATCTCTGTTAACTGAATTTACAGATCAGAAATAAGTTTCACAGAATGCATCTGTGTAGTTTTTATTTGAAGATATTCTTTTTCCCAATGTAGGCCTCTTAGCGCTTAGCATGTCCAATTGCAGTTTCTACAGAAAGAGTGTTTCAGAACGGCTCAATCAAAAGTAAGGTTCAACTCTGTTAGTTGAATGCACAGAACAGAAAGAATTTTCACAGAATGCTACTGTGTAGTTTATATTTGAATATATTCCTTTTTCCACTATTACCCTCTTAGCGCTCCGAATGTCCACTTGCATTTTCTACAGAAAGAGTGTTCAGAACTGCGCAATCAAAAGTATGGTTTAACTCTGTTAGCTTAATGAACATATCAGAAATAAGTTTCACACAATGCTTCTGTGTAGTTTTTATTTGAAGATTTTATTTTTCCCAATAGAGGCCTCTTAGCGCTCAGAATGTCCAATTGCAGTTTCTACAGAAAGAGTGTTTCAGAAAGGCTCAATAAAAAGTAAGTTTCAACTCTGTTAGTTGAATGCACAGAACAGAAAGAAGTTTCATACAATGCTTCTGTGTAGTTTATATTTGAACATATTCTTTTTTCCACTATTACCCACTAAGCGCTACGAATGTCCAGTTGCATTTTCTACAGACAGAGTGTTTCAAAACTGCTCAATCAAAAGTATGGTTTAACTCTGTTAGCTGAATGCTCAGATCAGAAAGAAGTTTCACAGAATGCTTCTGTGTAGTTTATATTTGAATATATTCCTTTTTCCACTACTACTCTCTTAGCGCTCCAAATGTCCAGTTGCATTTTCTACAGAAAGAGTGTTCAGATCTGCTCAATCAAAGGTATGGTTTAACTCTGTTAGCTGAATGCACAGATCAGAAAGAAGTTTCACAGAATGATTCTGCGTAGTTTATATTTGGAGACCTTCCTTTTTCCACTATTACCCTCTTAGCGCTCCGAATCTCCACTTGCATTTTCTACAGAAAGTGTGTTTCAGAACGGCTCAATCAAAACTAAGGTTCAACTCTTTTAGTTGAACAAACAGAACAGAAAAAAGTTTCACACAATTCTTCTGTGTAGTTTTTATTTGTAGACATTCTTTTTCCCAATATAGGCCTCTTAGCGCTCAGAATATCCAATTGCAGTTTCTACAGAAAGAGTGTTTCAGAACGGCTCAATCAAAAGTAAGGTTCAACTCTGTTAGTTGAATGCACAGAACAGAAAGAAGTTTCATACAATGCTTCTGTGTAGTTTATATTTGAACATATTCTTTTTTCCACTATTACCCACTTAGCGCTACGAATGTCCAGTTGCATTTTCTACAGACAGAGTGTTTCAAAACTGCTCAATCAAAAGTATGGTTTAACTCTGTTAGCTGAATGCTCAGATCAGAAAGAAGTTTCACAGAATGCTTCTGTGTAGTTTATATTTGAATATATTCCTTTTTCCACTACTACGCTCTTAGCGCTCCAAATGTACAGTTGCATTTTCTACAGAAAGAGTGTTCAGATCTGCTCAATCAAAGTATGGTTTAACTCTGTTAGCTGAATGCACAGATCAGAAAGAAGTTTCACCGAATGATTCTGTGTAGTTTATATTTGAAGACATTCCTTTTTCCACTATTACCCTCTTAGCGCTCCGAATCTCCACTTGCATTTTCTACAAAAAGAGTGTTTCATAACTGCTCAATCAAAAATATGTTTTATCTCTGTTAACTGAATTTACAGATCAGAAATAAGTTTCACAGAATGCATCTGTGTAGTTTTTATTTGAAGATATTCTTTTTCCCAATGTAGGCCTCTTAGCGCTTAGCATGTCCAATTGCAGTTTCTACAGAAAGAGTGTTTCAGAACGGCTCAATCAAAAGTAAGGTTCAACTCTGTTAGTTGAATGCACAGAACAGAAAGAATTTTCACAGAATGCTACTGTGTAGTTTATATTTGAATATATTCCTTTTTCCACTATTACCCTCTTAGCGCTCCGAATGTCCACTTGCATTTTCTACAGAAAGAGTGTTCAGAACTGCTCAATCAAAAGTATGGCTTAACTCTGTTAGCTTAATGAACATATCAGAAATAAATTTCACACAATGCTTCTGTGTAGTTTTTATTTGAAGATATTATTTTTCCCAATAGAGGCCTCTTAGCGCTCAGAATGTCCAATTGCAGTTTCTACAGAAAGAGTGTTTCAGAAAGGCTCAATCAAAAGTAAGGTTCAACTCTGTTAGTTGAATGCACAGAACAGAAAGAAGTTTCATACAATGCTTCTGTGTAGTTTATATTTGAACATATTCTTTTTTCCACTATTACCCACTTAGCGCTACGAATGTCCAGTTGCATTTTCTACAGACAGAGTGTTTCAAAACTGCTCAATCAAATGTATGGTTTAACTCTGTTAGCTGAATGCTCAGATCAGAAAGAAGTTTCACAGAATGCTTCTGTGTAGTTTATATTTGAATATATTCCTTTTTCCACTACTACTCTCTTAGCGCTCTAAATGACCAGTTGCATTTTCTACAGAAAGAGAGTTCAGATCTGCTCAATCAAAAGTATGGTTTAACTCTGTTAGCTGAATGCACAGATCAGAAAGAAGTTTCACAGAATGATTCTGTGTAGTTTATATTTGGAGACATTCCTTTTTCCACTATTACCCTCTTAGCGCTCCGAATCTCCACTTGCATTTTCTACAGAAAGAGTGTTTCAGAACGGCTCAATCAAAACTAAGGTTCAACTCTTTTAGTTGAACAAACAGAACAGAAAGAAGTTTCACACAATTCTTCTGTGTAGTTTTTATTTGTAGACATTCTTTTTCCCAATATAGGCCTTTAGCGCTCAGAATGTCCAATTGCAGTTTCTACAGAAAGAGTGTTTCAGAACGGCTCAATAAAAAGTAAGGTTCAACTCTGTTAGTTGAATGCACAGAACACAAAGAAGTTTCATACAATGCTTCTGTGTAGTTCATATTTGAACATATTCTTTTTTCCACTATTACCCACTTAGCGCTACGAATGTCCAGTTGCATTTTCTACAGACAGAGTGTTTCAAAACTGCTCAATCAAAAGTGTGGTTTAACTCTGTTAGCTGAATGCTCAGATCAGAAAGAAGTTTCACAGAATGCTTCTGTGTAGTTTATATTTGAATATATTCCTTTTTCCACTACTACGTTCTTAGCGCTCGAAATGTCCAGTTGCATTTTCTACAGAAAGAGTGTTCAGATCTGCTCAATCAAAAGTATGGTTTAACTCTGTTAGCTGAATGCACAGATCAGAAAGAAGTTTCACCGAATGATTCTGTGTAGTTTATATTTGAAGACATTCCTTTTTCCACTATTACCCTCTTAGCGCTCCGAATCTCCACTTGCATTTTCTACAAAAAGAGTGTTTCATAACTGCTCAATCAAAAATATGTTTTATCTCTGTTAACTGAATTTACAGATCAGAAATAAGTTTCACAGAATGCATCTGTGTAGTTTTTATTTGAAGATATTCTTTTTCCCAATGTAGGCCTCTTAGCGCTTAGCATGTCCAATTGCAGTTTCTACAGAAAGAGTGTTTCAGAACGGCTCAATCAAAAGTAAGGTTCAACTCTGTTAGTTGAATGCACAGAACAGAAAGAATTTTCACAGAATGCTACTGTGTAGTTTATATTTGAATATATTCCTTTTTCCACTATTACCCTCTTAGCGCTCCGAATGTCCACTTGCATTTTCTACAGAAAGAGTGTTCAGAACTGCGCAATCAAAAGTATGGTTTAACTCTGTTAGCTTAATGAACATATCAGAAATAAGTTTCACACAATGCTTCTGTGTAGTTTTTATTTGAAGATTTTATTTTTCCCAATAGAGGCCTCTTAGCGCTCAGAATGTCCAATTGCAGTTTCTACAGAAAGAGTGTTTCAGAAAGGCTCAATAAAAAGTAAGTTTCAACTCTGTTAGTTGAATGCACAGAACAGAAAGAAGTTTCATACAATGCTTCTGTGTAGTTTATATTTGAACATATTCTTTTTTCCACTATTACCCACTAAGCGCTACGAATGTCCAGTTGCATTTTCTACAGACAGAGTGTTTCAAAACTGCTCAATCAAAAGTATGGTTTAACTCTGTTAGCTGAATGCTCAGATCAGAAAGAAGTTTCACAGAATGCTTCTGTGTAGTTTATATTTGAATATATTCCTTTTTCCACTACTACTCTCTTAGCGCTCCAAATGTCCAGTTGCATTTTCTACAGAAAGAGTGTTCAGATCTGCTCAATCAAAGGTATGGTTTAACTCTGTTAGCTGAATGCACAGATCAGAAAGAAGTTTCACAGAATGATTCTGCGTAGTTTATATTTGGAGACATTCCTTTTTCCACTATTACCCTCTTAGCGCTCCGAATCTCCACTTGCATTTTCTACAGAAAGTGTGTTTCAGAACGGCTCAATCAAAACTAAGGTTCAACTCTTTTAGTTGAACAAACAGAACAGAAAAAAGTTTCACACAATTCTTCTGTGTAGTTTTTATTTGTAGACATTCTTTTTCCCAATATAGGCCTCTTAGCGCTCAGAATATCCAATTGCAGTTTCTACAGAAAGAGTGTTTCAGAACGGCTCAATCAAAAGTAAGGTTCAACTCTGTTAGTTGAATGCACAGAACAGAAAGAAGTTTCATACAATGCTTCTGTGTAGTTTATATTTGAACATATTCTTTTTTCCACTATTACCCACTTAGCGCTACGAATGTCCAGTTGCATTTTCTACAGACAGAGTGTTTCAAAACTGCTCAATCAAAAGTATGGTTTAACTCTGTTAGCTGAATGCTCAGATCAGAAAGAAGTTTCACAGAATGCTTCTGTGTAGTTTATATTTGAATATATTCCTTTTTCCACTACTACGCTCTTAGCGCTCCAAATGTCCAGTTGCATTTTCTACAGAAAGAGTGTTCAGATCTGCTCAATCAAAAGTATGGTTTAACTCTGTTAGCTGAATGCACAGATCAGAAAGAAGTTTCACCGAATGATTCTGTGTAGTTTATATTTGAAGACATTCCTTTTTCCACTATTACCCTCTTAGCGCTCCGAATCTCCACTTGCATTTTCTACAAAAAGAGTGTTTCATAACTGCTCAATCAAAAATATGTTTTATCTCTGTTAACTGAATTTACAGATCAGAAATAAGTTTCACAGAATGCATCTGTGTAGTTTTTATTTGAAGATATTCTTTTTCCCAATGTAGGCCTCTTAGCGCTTAGCATGTCCAATTGCAGTTTCTACAGAAAGAGTGTTTCAGAACGGCTCAATCAAAAGTAAGGTTCAACTCTGTTAGTTGAATGCACAGAACAGAAAGAATTTTCACAGAATGCTACTGTGTAGTTTATATTTGAATATATTCCTTTTTCCACTATTACCCTCTTAGCGCTCCGAATGTCCACTTGCATTTTCTACAGAAAGAGTGTTCAGAACTGCTCAATCAAAAGTATGGCTTAACTCTGTTAGCTTAATGAACATATCAGAAATAAATTTCACACAATGCTTCTGTGTAGTTTTTATTTGAAGATATTATTTTTCCCAATAGAGGCCTCTTAGCGCTCAGAATGTCCAATTGCAGTTTCTACAGAAAGAGTGTTTCAGAAAGGCTCAATCAAAAGTAAGGTTCAACTCTGTTAGTTGAATGCACAGAACAGAAAGAAGTTTCATACAATGCTTCTGTGTAGTTTATATTTGAACATATTCTTTTTTCCACTATTACCCACTTAGCGCTACGAATGTCCAGTTGCATTTTCTACAGACAGAGTGTTTCAAAACTGCTCAATCAAATGTATGGTTTAACTCTGTTAGCTGAATGCTCAGATCAGAAAGAAGTTTCACAGAATGCTTCTGTGTAGTTTATATTTGAATATATTCCTTTTTCCACTACTACTCTCTTAGCGCTCTAAATGACCAGTTGCATTTTCTACAGAAAGAGAGTTCAGATCTGCTCAATCAAAAGTATGGTTTAACTCTGTTAGCTGAATGCACAGATCAGAAAGAAGTTTCACAGAATGATTCTGTGTAGTTTATATTTGGAGACATTCCTTTTTCCACTATTACCCTCTTAGCGCTCCGAATCTCCACTTGCATTTTCTACAGAAAGAGTGTTTCAGAACGGCTCAATCAAAACTAAGGTTCAACTCTTTTAGTTGAACAAACAGAACAGAAAGAAGTTTCACACAATTCTTCTGTGTAGTTTTTATTTGTAGACATTCTTTTTCCCAATATAGGCCTTTAGCGCTCAGAATGTCCAATTGCAGTTTCTACAGAAAGAGTGTTTCAGAACGGCTCAATAAAAAGTAAGGTTCAACTCTGTTAGTTGAATGCACAGAACACAAAGAAGTTTCATACAATGCTTCTGTGTAGTTCATATTTGAACATATTCTTTTTTCCACTATTACCCACTTAGCGCTACGAATGTCCAGTTGCATTTTCTACAGACAGAGTGTTTCAAAACTGCTCAATCAAAAGTGTGGTTTAACTCTGTTAGCTGAATGCTCAGATCAGAAAGAAGTTTCACAGAATGCTTCTGTGTAGTTTATATTTGAATATATTCCTTTTTCCACTACTACGTTCTTAGCGCTCGAAATGTCCAGTTGCATTTTCTACAGAAAGAGTGTTCAGATCTGCTCAATCAAAAGTATGGTTTAACTCTGTTAGCTGAATGCACAGATCAGAAAGAAGTTTCACCGAATGATTCTGTGTAGTTTATATTTGAAGACATTCCTTTTTCCACTATTACCCTCTTAGCGCTCCGAATCTCCACTTGCATTTTCTACAAAAAGAGTGTTTCATAACTGCTCAATCAAAAATATGTTTTATCTCTGTTAACTGAATTTACAGATCAGAAATAAGTTTCACAGAATGCATCTGTGTAGTTTTTATTTGAAGATATTCTTTTTCCCAATGTAGGCCTCTTAGCGCTTAGCATGTCCAATTGCAGTTTCTACAGAAAGAGTGTTTCAGAACGGCTCAATCAAAAGTAAGGTTCAACTCTGTTAGTTGAATGCACAGAACAGAAAGAATTTTCACAGAATGCTACTGTGTAGTTTATATTTGAATATATTCCTTTTTCCACTATTACCCTCTTAGCGCTCCGAATGTCCACTTGCATTTTCTACAGAAAGAGTGTTCAGAACTGCGCAATCAAAAGTATGGTTTAACTCTGTTAGCTTAATGAACATATCAGAAATAAGTTTCACACAATGCTTCTGTGTAGTTTTTATTTGAAGATTTTATTTTTCCCAATAGAGGCCTCTTAGCGCTCAGAATGTCCAATTGCAGTTTCTACAGAAAGAGTGTTTCAGAAAGGCTCAATAAAAAGTAAGTTTCAACTCTGTTAGTTGAATGCACAGAACAGAAAGAAGTTTCATACAATGCTTCTGTGTAGTTTATATTTGAACATATTCTTTTTTCCACTATTACCCACTAAGCGCTACGAATGTCCAGTTGCATTTTCTACAGACAGAGTGTTTCAAAACTGCTCAATCAAAAGTATGGTTTAACTCTGTTAGCTGAATGCTCAGATCAGAAAGAAGTTTCACAGAATGCTTCTGTGTAGTTTATATTTGAATATATTCCTTTTTCCACTACTACTCTCTTAGCGCTCCAAATGTCCAGTTGCATTTTCTACAGAAAGAGTGTTCAGATCTGCTCAATCAAAGGTATGGTTTAACTCTGTTAGCTGAATGCACAGATCAGAAAGAAGTTTCACAGAATGATTCTGCGTAGTTTATATTTGGAGACCTTCCTTTTTCCACTATTACCCTCTTAGCGCTCCGAATCTCCACTTGCATTTTCTACAGAAAGTGTGTTTCAGAACGGCTCAATCAAAACTAAGGTTCAACTCTTTTAGTTGAACAAACAGAACAGAAAAAAGTTTCACACAATTCTTCTGTGTAGTTTTTATTTGTAGACATTCTTTTTCCCAATATAGGCCTCTTAGCGCTCAGAATATCCAATTGCAGTTTCTACAGAAAGAGTGTTTCAGAACGGCTCAATCAAAAGTAAGGTTCAACTCTGTTAGTTGAATGCACAGAACAGAAAGAAGTTTCATACAATGCTTCTGTGTAGTTTATATTTGAACATATTCTTTTTTCCACTATTACCCACTTAGCGCTACGAATGTCCAGTTGCATTTTCTACAGACAGAGTGTTTCAAAACTGCTCAATCAAAAGTATGGTTTAACTCTGTTAGCTGAATGCTCAGATCAGAAAGAAGTTTCACAGAATGCTTCTGTGTAGTTTATATTTGAATATATTCCTTTTTCCACTACTACGCTCTTAGCGCTCCAAATGTCCAGTTGCGTTTTCTACAGAAAGAGTGTTCAGATCTGCTCAATCAAAAGTATGGTTTAACTCTGTTAGCTGAATGCACAGATCAGAAAGAAGTTTCACCGAATGATTCTGTGTAGTTTATATTTGAAGACATTCCTTTTTCCACTATTACCCTCTTAGCGCTGCGAATCTCCACTTGCATTTTCTACAAAAAGAGTGTTTCATAACTGCTCAATCAAAAATAAGTTTTATCTCTGTTAACTGAATTTACAGATCAGAAATAAGTTTCACAGAATGCATCTGTGTAGTTTTTATTTGAAGATATTCTTTTTCCCAATGTAGGCCTCTTAGCGCTTAGCATGTCCAATTGCAGTTTCTACAGAAAGAGTGTTTCAGAACGGCTCAATCAAAAGTAAGGTTCAACTCTGTTAGTTGAATGCACAGAACAGAAAGAATTTTCACCGAATGCTACTGTGTAGTTTATATTTGAATATATTCCTTTTTCCACTATTACCCTCTTAGCGCTCCGAATGTCCACTTGCATTTTCTACAGAAAGAGTTTTCAGAACTGCGCAATCAAAAGTGTGGTTTAACTCTGTTAGCTTAATGAACATATCAGAAATAAGTTTCACACAATGCTTCTGTGTAGTTTTTATTTGAAGATTTTATTTTTCCCAATAGAGGCCTCTTAGCGCTCAGAATGTTCAATTGCAGTTTCTACAGAAAGAGTGTTTCAGAAAGGCTCAATCAAAAGTAAGGTTCAACTCTGTTAGTTGAATGCACAGAACAGAAAGAAGTTTCATACAATGCTTCTGTGTAGTTTATATTTGAACATATTCTTTTTTCCACTATTACCCAATTAGCGCTACGAATGTCCAGTTGCATTTTCTACAGACAGAGTGTTTCAAAACTGCTCAATCAAAAGTATGGTTTAACTCTGTTAGCTGAATGCTCAGATCAGAAAGAAGTTTCACAGAATGCTTCTGTGTAGTTTATATTTGAATATATTACTTTTTCCACTACTACTCTCTTAGCGCTCCAAATGTCCAGTTGCATTTTCTACAGAAAGAGTGTTCAGATCTGCTCAATCAAAAGTATGGTTTAACTCTGTTAGCTGAATGCACAGATCAGAAAGAAGTTTCACAGAATGATTCTGTGTAGTTTATATTTGGAGACATTCCTTTTTCCACTATTACCCTCTTAGCGCTCCGAATCTCCACTTCCATTTTCTATAGAAAGAGTGTTTCAGAACGGCTCAATCAAAACTAAGGTTCAACTCTTTTAGTTGAACAAACAGAACAGAAAGATGTTTCACACAATTCTTCTGTGTAGTTTTTATTTGTAGACATTCTTTTTCCCAATATAGGCCTCTTAGCGCTCAGAATGTCCAATTGCAGTTTCTACAGAAAGAGTGTTTCAGATCGGCTCAATCAAAAGTAAGGTTCAACTCTGTTAGTTGAATGCACAGAACAGAAAGAAGTTTCATACAATGCTTCTGTGTAGTTTATATTTGAACATATTCTTTTTTCCACTATTACCCACTTAGCGCTACGAATGTCCAGTTGCATTTTCTACAGACAGAGTGTTTCAAAACTGCTCAATCAAAAGTATGGTTTAACTCTGTTAGCTGAATGCTCAGATCAGAAAGAAGTTTCACAGAATGCTTCTGTGTAGTTTATATTTGAATATATTCCTTTTTCCACTACTACGCTCTTAGCGCTCCAAATGTCCAGTTGCATTTTCTACAGAAAGAGTGTTCAGATCTGCTCAATCAAAGTATGGTTTAACTCTGTTAGCTGAATGCACAGATCAGAAAGAAGTTTCACCGAATGATTCTGTGTAGTTTATATTTGAAGACATTCCTTTTTCCACTATTACCCTCTTAGCGCTCCGAATCTCCACTTGCATTTTCTACAAAAAGAGTGTTTCATAACTGCTCAATCAAAAATATGTTTTATCTCTGTTAACTGAATTTACAGATCAGAAATAAGTTTCACAGAATGCATCTGTGTAGTTTTTATTTGAAGATATTCTTTTTCCCAATGTAGGCCTCTTAGCGCTTAGCATGTCCAATTGCAGTTTCTACAGAAAGAGTGTTTCAGAACGGCTCAATCAAAAGTAAGGTTCAACTCTGTTAGTTGAATGCACAGAACAGAAAGAATTTTCACAGAATGCTACTGTGTAGTTTATATTTGAATATATTCCTTTTTCCACTATTACCCTCTTAGCGCTCCGAATGTCCACTTGCATTTTCTACAGAAAGAGTGTTCAGAACTGCTCAATCAAAAGTATGGCTTAACTCTGTTAGCTTAATGAACATATCAGAAATAAATTTCACACAATGCTTCTGTGTAGTTTTTATTTGAAGATATTATTTTTCCCAATAGAGGCCTCTTAGCGCTCAGAATGTCCAATTGCAGTTTCTACAGAAAGAGTGTTTCAGAAAGGCTCAATCAAAAGTAAGGTTCAACTCTGTTAGTTGAATGCACAGAACAGAAAGAAGTTTCATACAATGCTTCTGTGTAGTTTATATTTGAACATATTCTTTTTTCCACTATTACCCACTTAGCGCTACGAATGTCCAGTTGCATTTTCTACAGACAGAGTGTTTCAAAACTGCTCAATCAAATGTATGGTTTAACTCTGTTAGCTGAATGCTCAGATCAGAAAGAAGTTTCACAGAATGCTTCTGTGTAGTTTATATTTGAATATATTCCTTTTTCCACTACTACTCTCTTAGCGCTCTAAATGACCAGTTGCATTTTCTACAGAAAGAGAGTTCAGATCTGCTCAATCAAAAGTATGGTTTAACTCTGTTAGCTGAATGCACAGATCAGAAAGAAGTTTCACAGAATGATTCTGTGTAGTTTATATTTGGAGACATTCCTTTTTCCACTATTACCCTCTTAGCGCTCCGAATCTCCACTTGCATTTTCTACAGAAAGAGTGTTTCAGAACGGCTCAATCAAAACTAAGGTTCAACTCTTTTAGTTGAACAAACAGAACAGAAAGAAGTTTCACACAATTCTTCTGTGTAGTTTTTATTTGTAGACATTCTTTTTCCCAATATAGGCCTTTAGCGCTCAGAATGTCCAATTGCAGTTTCTACAGAAAGAGTGTTTCAGAACGGCTCAATAAAAAGTAAGGTTCAACTCTGTTAGTTGAATGCACAGAACACAAAGAAGTTTCATACAATGCTTCTGTGTAGTTCATATTTGAACATATTCTTTTTTCCACTATTACCCACTTAGCGCTACGAATGTCCAGTTGCATTTTCTACAGACAGAGTGTTTCAAAACTGCTCAATCAAAAGTGTGGTTTAACTCTGTTAGCTGAATGCTCAGATCAGAAAGAAGTTTCACAGAATGCTTCTGTGTAGTTTATATTTGAATATATTCCTTTTTCCACTACTACGTTCTTAGCGCTCGAAATGTCCAGTTGCATTTTCTACAGAAAGAGTGTTCAGATCTGCTCAATCAAAAGTATGGTTTAACTCTGTTAGCTGAATGCACAGATCAGAAAGAAGTTTCACCGAATGATTCTGTGTAGTTTATATTTGAAGACATTCCTTTTTCCACTATTACCCTCTTAGCGCTCCGAATCTCCACTTGCATTTTCTACAAAAAGAGTGTTTCATAACTGCTCAATCAAAAATATGTTTTATCTCTGTTAACTGAATTTACAGATCAGAAATAAGTTTCACAGAATGCATCTGTGTAGTTTTTATTTGAAGATATTCTTTTTCCCAATGTAGGCCTCTTAGCGCTTAGCATGTCCAATTGCAGTTTCTACAGAAAGAGTGTTTCAGAACGGCTCAATCAAAAGTAAGGTTCAACTCTGTTAGTTGAATGCACAGAACAGAAAGAATTTTCACAGAATGCTACTGTGTAGTTTATATTTGAATATATTCCTTTTTCCACTATTACCCTCTTAGCGCTCCGAATGTCCACTTGCATTTTCTACAGAAAGAGTGTTCAGAACTGCGCAATCAAAAGTATGGTTTAACTCTGTTAGCTTAATGAACATATCAGAAATAAGTTTCACACAATGCTTCTGTGTAGTTTTTATTTGAAGATTTTATTTTTCCCAATAGAGGCCTCTTAGCGCTCAGAATGTCCAATTGCAGTTTCTACAGAAAGAGTGTTTCAGAAAGGCTCAATAAAAAGTAAGTTTCAACTCTGTTAGTTGAATGCACAGAACAGAAAGAAGTTTCATACAATGCTTCTGTGTAGTTTATATTTGAACATATTCTTTTTTCCACTATTACCCACTAAGCGCTACGAATGTCCAGTTGCATTTTCTACAGACAGAGTGTTTCAAAACTGCTCAATCAAAAGTATGGTTTAACTCTGTTAGCTGAATGCTCAGATCAGAAAGAAGTTTCACAGAATGCTTCTGTGTAGTTTATATTTGAATATATTCCTTTTTCCACTACTACTCTCTTAGCGCTCCAAATGTCCAGTTGCATTTTCTACAGAAAGAGTGTTCAGATCTGCTCAATCAAAGGTATGGTTTAACTCTGTTAGCTGAATGCACAGATCAGAAAGAAGTTTCACAGAATGATTCTGCGTAGTTTATATTTGGAGACATTCCTTTTTCCACTATTACCCTCTTAGCGCTCCGAATCTCCACTTGCATTTTCTACAGAAAGTGTGTTTCAGAACGGCTCAATCAAAACTAAGGTTCAACTCTTTTAGTTGAACAAACAGAACAGAAAAAAGTTTCACACAATTCTTCTGTGTAGTTTTTATTCGTAGACATTCTTTTTCCCAATATAGGCCTCTTAGCGCTCAGAATATCCAATTGCAGTTTCTACAGAAAGAGTGTTTCAGAACGGCTCAATCAAAAGTAAGGTTCAACTCTGTTAGTTGAATGCACAGAACAGAAAGAAGTTTCATACAATGCTTCTGTGTAGTTTATATTTGAACATATTCTTTTTTCCACTATTACCCACTTAGCGCTACGAATGTCCAGTTGCATTTTCTACAGACAGAGTGTTTCAAAACTGCTCAATCAAAAGTATGGTTTAACTCTGTTAGCTGAATGCTCAGATCAGAAAGAAGTTTCACAGAATGCTTCTGTGTAGTTTATATTTGAATATATTCCTTTTTCCACTACTACGCTCTTAGCGCTCCAAATGTCCAGTTGCATTTTCTACAGAAAGAGTGTTCAGATCTGCTCAATCAAAAGTATGGTTTAACTCTGTTAGCTGAATGCACAGATCAGAAAGAAGTTTCACCGAATGATTCTGTGTAGTTTATATTTGAAGACATTCCTTTTTCCACTATTACCCTCTTAGCGCTCCGAATCTCCACTTGCATTTTCTACAAAAAGAGTGTTTCATAACTGCTCAATCAAAAATATGTTTTATCTCTGTTAACTGAATTTACAGATCAAAAATAAGTTTCACAGAATGCATCTGTGTAGTTTTTATTTGAAGATATTCTTTTTCCCAATGTAGGCCTCTTAGCGCTTAGCATGTCCAATTGCAGTTTCTACAGAAAGAGTGTTTCAGAACGGCTCAATCAAAAGTAAGGTTCAACTCTGTTAGTTGAATGCACAGAACAGAAAGAATTTTCACAGAATGCTACTGTGTAGTTTATATTTGAATATATTCCTTTTTCCACTATTACCCTCTTAGCGCTCCGAATGTCCACTTGCATTTTCTACAGAAAGAGTGTTCAGAACTGCTCAATCAAAAGTATGGCTTAACTCTGTTAGCTTAATGAACATATCAGAAATAAATTTCACACAATGCTTCTGTGTAGTTTTTATTTGAAGATATTATTTTTCCCAATAGAGGCCTCTTAGCGCTCAGAATGTCCAATTGCAGTTTCTACAGAAAGAGTGTTTCAGAAAGGCTCAATCAAAAGTAAGGTTCAACTCTGTTAGTTGAATGCACAGAACAGAAAGAAGTTTCATACAATGCTTCTGTGTAGTTTATATTTGAACATATTCTTTTTTCCACTATTACCCACTTAGCGCTACGAATGTCCAGTTGCATTTTCTACAGACAGAGTGTTTCAAAACTGCTCAATCAAATGTATGGTTTAACTCTGTTAGCTGAATGCTCAGATCAGAAAGAAGTTTCACAGAATGCTTCTGTGTAGTTTATATTTGAATATATTCCTTTTTCCACTACTACTCTCTTAGCGCTCTAAATGACCAGTTGCATTTTCTACAGAAAGAGAGTTCAGATCTGCTCAATCAAAAGTATGGTTTAACTCTGTTAGCTGAATGCACAGATCAGAAAGAAGTTTCACAGAATGATTCTGTGTAGTTTATATTTGGAGACATTCCTTTTTCCACTATTACCCTCTTAGCGCTCCGAATCTCCACTTGCATTTTCTACAGAAAGAGTGTTTCAGAACGGCTCAATCAAAACTAAGGTTCAACTCTTTTAGTTGAACAAACAGAACAGAAAGAAGTTTCACACAATTCTTCTGTGTAGTTTTTATTTGTAGACATTCTTTTTCCCAATATAGGCCTTTAGCGCTCAGAATGTCCAATTGCAGTTTCTACAGAAAGAGTGTTTCAGAACGGCTCAATAAAAAGTAAGGTTCAACTCTGTTAGTTGAATGCACAGAACACAAAGAAGTTTCATACAATGCTTCTGTGTAGTTCATATTTGAACATATTCTTTTTTCCACTATTACCCACTTAGCGCTACGAATGTCCAGTTGCATTTTCTACAGACAGAGTGTTTCAAAACTGCTCAATCAAAAGTGTGGTTTAACTCTGTTAGCTGAATGCTCAGATCAGAAAGAAGTTTCACAGAATGCTTCTGTGTAGTTTATATTTGAATATATTCCTTTTTCCACTACTACGTTCTTAGCGCTCGAAATGTCCAGTTGCATTTTCTACAGAAAGAGTGTTCAGATCTGCTCAATCAAAAGTATGGTTTAACTCTGTTAGCTGAATGCACAGATCAGAAAGAAGTTTCACCGAATGATTCTGTGTAGTTTATATTTGAAGACATTCCTTTTTCCACTATTACCCTCTTAGCGCTCCGAATCTCCACTTGCATTTTCTACAAAAAGAGTGTTTCATAACTGCTCAATCAAAAATATGTTTTATCTCTGTTAACTGAATTTACAGATCAGAAATAAGTTTCACAGAATGCATCTGTGTAGTTTTTATTTGAAGATATTCTTTTTCCCAATGTAGGCCTCTTAGCGCTTAGCATGTCCAATTGCAGTTTCTACAGAAAGAGTGTTTCAGAACGGCTCAATCAAAAGTAAGGTTCAACTCTGTTAGTTGAATGCACAGAACAGAAAGAATTTTCACAGAATGCTACTGTGTAGTTTATATTTGAATATATTCCTTTTTCCACTATTACCCTCTTAGCGCTCCGAATGTCCACTTGCATTTTCTACAGAAAGAGTGTTCAGAACTGCGCAATCAAAAGTATGGTTTAACTCTGTTAGCTTAATGAACATATCAGAAATAAGTTTCACACAATGCTTCTGTGTAGTTTTTATTTGAAGATTTTATATTTCCCAATAGAGGCCTCTTAGCGCTCAGAATGTCCAATTGCAGTTTCTACAGAAAGAGTGTTTCAGAAAGGCTCAATAAAAAGTAAGTTTCAACTCTGTTAGTTGAATGCACAGAACAGAAAGAAGTTTCATACAATGCTTCTGTGTAGTTTATATTTGAACATATTCTTTTTTCCACTATTACCCACTAAGCGCTACGAATGTCCAGTTGCATTTTCTACAGACAGAGTGTTTCAAAACTGCTCAATCAAAAGTATGGTTTAACTCTGTTAGCTGAATGCTCAGATCAGAAAGAAGTTTCACAGAATGCTTCTGTGTAGTTTATATTTGAATATATTCCTTTTTCCACTACTACTCTCTTAGCGCTCCAAATGTCCAGTTGCATTTTCTACAGAAAGAGTGTTCAGATCTGCTCAATCAAAGGTATGGTTTAACTCTGTTAGCTGAATGCACAGATCAGAAAGAAGTTTCACAGAATGATTCTGCGTAGTTTATATTTGGAGACATTCCTTTTTCCACTATTACCCTCTTAGCGCTCCGAATCTCCACTTGCATTTTCTACAGAAAGTGTGTTTCAGAACGGCTCAATCAAAACTAAGGTTCAACTCTTTTAGTTGAACAAACAGAACAGAAAAAAGTTTCACACAATTCTTCTGTGTAGTTTTTATTTGTAGACATTCTTTTTCCCAATATAGGCCTCTTAGCGCTCAGAATATCCAATTGCAGTTTCTACAGAAAGAGTGTTTCAGAACGGCTCAATCAAAAGTAAGGTTCAACTCTGTTAGTTGAATGCACAGAACAGAAAGAAGTTTCATACAATGCTTCTGTGTAGTTTATATTTGAACATATTCTTTTTTCCACTATTACCCACTTAGCGCTACGAATGTCCAGTTGCATTTTCTACAGACAGAGTGTTTCAAAACTGCTCAATCAAAAGTATGGTTTAACTCTGTTAGCTGAATGCTCAGATCAGAAAGAAGTTTCACAGAATGCTTCTGTGTAGTTTATATTTGAATATATTCCTTTTTCCACTACTACGCTCTTAGCGCTCCAAATGTCCAGTTGCATTTTCTACAGAAAGAGTGTTCAGATCTGCTCAATCAAAAGTATGGTTTAACTCTGTTAGCTGAATGCACAGATCAGAAAGAAGTTTCACCGAATGATTCTGTGTAGTTTATATTTGAAGACATTCCTTTTTCCACTATTACCCTCTTAGCGCTGCGAATCTCCACTTGCATTTTCTACAAAAAGAGTGTTTCATAACTGCTCAATCAAAAATAAGTTTTATCTCTGTTAACTGAATTTACAGATCAGAAATAAGTTTCACAGAATGCATCTGTGTAGTTTTTATTTGAAGATATTCTTTTTCCCAATGTAGGCCTCTTAGCGCTTAGCATGTCCAATTGCAGTTTCTACAGAAAGAGTGTTTCAGAACGGCTCAATCAAAAGTAAGGTTCAACTCTGTTAGTTGAATGCACAGAACAGAAAGAATTTTCACCGAATGCTACTGTGTAGTTTATATTTGAATATATTCCTTTTTCCACTATTACCCTCTTAGCGCTCCGAATGTCCACTTGCATTTTCTACAGAAAGAGTTTTCAGAACTGCGCAATCAAAAGTGTGGTTTAACTCTGTTAGCTTAATGAACATATCAGAAATAAGTTTCACACAATGCTTCTGTGTAGTTTTTATTTGAAGATTTTATTTTTCCCAATAGAGGCCTCTTAGCGCTCAGAATGTTCAATTGCAGTTTCTACAGAAAGAGTGTTTCAGAAAGGCTCAATCAAAAGTAAGGTTCAACTCTGTTAGTTGAATGCACAGAACAGAAAGAAGTTTCATACAATGCTTCTGTGTAGTTTATATTTGAACATATTCTTTTTTCCACTATTACCCAATTAGCGCTACGAATGTCCAGTTGCATTTTCTACAGACAGAGTGTTTCAAAACTGCTCAATCAAAAGTATGGTTTAACTCTGTTAGCTGAATGCTCAGATCAGAAAGAAGTTTCACAGAATGCTTCTGTGTAGTTTATATTTGAATATATTACTTTTTCCACTACTACTCTCTTAGCGCTCCAAATGTCCAGTTGCATTTTCTACAGAAAGAGTGTTCAGATCTGCTCAATCAAAAGTATGGTTTAACTCTGTTAGCTGAATGCACAGATCAGAAAGAAGTTTCACAGAATGATTCTGTGTAGTTTATATTTGGAGACATTCCTTTTTCCACTATTACCCTCTTAGCGCTCCGAATCTCCACTTCCATTTTCTATAGAAAGAGTGTTTCAGAACGGCTCAATCAAAACTAAGGTTCAACTCTTTTAGTTGAACAAACAGAACAGAAAGATGTTTCACACAATTCTTCTGTGTAGTTTTAATTTGTAGACATTCTTTTTCCCAATATAGGCCTCTTAGCGCTCAGAATGTCCAATTGCAGTTTCTACAGAAAGAGTGTTTCAGAACGGCTCAATCAAAAGTAAGGTTCAACTCTGTTAGTTGAATGCACAGAACAGAAAGAAGTTTCATACAATGCTTCTGTGTAGTTTATATTTGAACATATTCTTTTTTCCACTATTACCCACTTAGCGCAACGAATGTCCAGTTGCATTTTCTACAGACAGAGTGTTTCAAAACTGCTCAATCAAAAGTATGGTTTAACTCTGTTAGCTGAATGCTCAGATCAGAAAGAAGTTTCACAGAATGCTTCTGTGTAGTTTATATTTGAATATATTCCTTTTTCCACTACTACGCTCTTAGCGCTCCAAATGTCCAGTTGCATTTTCTACAGAAAGAGTGTTCAGATCTGCTCCATCAAAAGTATGGTTTAACTCTGTTAGCTGAATGCACAGATCAGAAAGAAGTTTCACCGAATGATTCTGTGTAGTTTATATTTGAAGACATTCCTTTTTCCACTATTACCCTTTTAGCGCTGCGAATCTCCACTTGCATTTTCTACAAAAAGAGTGTTTCATAACTGCTCAATCAAAAATAAGTTTTATCTCTGTTAACTGAATTTACAGATCAGAAATAAGTTTCACAGAATGCGTCTGTGTAGTTTTTATTTGAAGATATTCTTTTTCCCAATGTAGGCCTCTTAGCGCTTAGCATGTCCAATTGCAGTTTCTACAGAAAGAGTGTTTCAGAACGGCTCAATCAAAAGTAAGGTTCAACTCTGTTAGTTGAATGCACAGAACAGAAAGAATTTTCACAGAATGCTACTGTGTAGTTTATATTTGAATATATTCCTTTTTCCACTATTACCCTCTTAGCGCTCCGAATGTCCACTTGCATTTTCTACAGAAAGAGTTTTCAGAACTGCGCAATCAAAAGTATGGTTTAACTCTGTTAGCTTAATGAACATATCAGAAATAAGTTTCACACAATGCTTCTGTGTAGTTTTTATTTGAAGATATTATTTTTCCCAATAGAGGCCTCTTAGCGCTCAGAATGTCCAATTGCAGTTTCTACAGAAGGAGTGTTTCAGAAAGGCTCAATCAAAAGTAAGGTTCAACTCTGTTAGTTGAATGCACAGAACAGAAAGAAGTTTCATACAATGCTTCTGTGTAGTTTATATTTGAACATATTCTTTTTTCCACTATTACCCACTTAGCGCTACGAATGTCCAGTTGCATTTTCTACAGACAGAGTGTTTCAAAACTGCTCAATCAAAGTATGGTTTAACTCTGTTAGCTGAATGCTCAGATCAGAAAGAAGTTTCACAGAATGCTTCTGTGTAGTTTATATTTGAATATATTCTTTTTTCCACTACTACTCTCTTAGCGCTCCAAATGTCCAGTTGCATTTTCTACAGAAAGAGTGTTCAGATCTGCTCAATCAAAGGTATGGTTTAACTCTGTTAGCTGAATGCACAGATCAGAAAAAAGTTTCACAGAATGATTCTGTGTAGTTTATATTTGGAGACATTCCTTTTTCCACTATTACCCTCTTAGCGCTCCGAATCTCCACTTCCATTTTCTACAGAAAGAGTGTTTCAGAACGGCTCAATCAAAACTAAGGTTCAACTCTTTTAGTTGAACAAACAGAACAGAAAGATGTTTCACACAATTCTTCTGTGTAGTTTTAATTTGTAGACATTCTTTTTCCCAATATAGGCCTCTTAGCGCTCAGAATGTCCAATTGCAGTTTCTACAGAAAGAGTGTTTCAGAACGGCTCAATCAAAAGTAAGGTTCAACTCTGTTAGTTGAATGCACAGAACAGAAAGAAGTTTCATACAATGCTTCTGTGTAGTTTATATTTGAACATATTCTTTTTTCCACTATTACCCACTTAGCGCTACGAATGTCCAGTTGCATTTTCTACAGACAGAGTGTTTCAAAACTGCTCAATCAAAAGTATGGTTTAACTCTGTTAGCTGAATGCTCAGATCAGAAAGAAGTTTCACAGAATGCTTCTGTGTAGTTTATATTTGAATATATTCCTTTTTCCACTACTACGTTCTTAGCGCTCGAAATGTCCAGTTGCATTTTCTACAGAAAGAGTGTTCAGATCTGCTCAATCAAAAGTATGGTTTAACTCTGTTAGCTGAATGCACAGATCAGAAAGAAGTTTCACCGAATGATTCTGTGTAGTTTATATTTGAAGACATTCCTTTTTCCACTATTACCCTCTTAGCGCTCCGAATCTCCACTTGCATTTTCTACAAAAAGAGTGTTTCATAACTGCTCAATCAAAAATATGTTTTATCTCTGTTAACTGAATTTACAGATCAGAAATAAGATTCACAGAATGCATCTGTGTAGTTTTTATTTGAAGATATTCTTTTTCCCAATGTAGGCCTCTTAGTGCTTAGCATGTCCAATTGCAGTTTCTACAGAAAGAGTGTTTCAGAACGGCTCAATCAAAAGTAAGGTTCAACTCTGTTAGTTGAATGCACAGAACAGAAAGAATTTTCACAGAATGCTACTGTGTAGTTTATATTTGAATATATTCCTTTTTCCACTATTACCCTCTTAGCGCTCCGAATGTCCACTTGCATTCTCTACAGAAAGAGTGTTCAGAACTGCGCAATCAAAAGTATGGTTTAACTCTGTTAGCTTAATGAACATATCAGAAATAAGTTTCACACAATGCTTCTGTGTAGTTTTTATTTGAAGATTTTATTTTTCCCAATAGAGGCCTCTTAGCGCTCAGAATGTCCAATTGCAGTTTCTACAGAAAGAGTGTTTCAGAAAGGCTCAATCAAAAGTAAGGTTCAACTCTGTTAGTTGAATGCACAGAACAGAAAGAAGTTTCATACAATGCTTCTGTGTAGTTTATATTTGAACATATTCTTTTTTCCACTATTACCCACTTAGCGCTACGAATGTCCAGTTGCATTTTCTACAGACAGATTGTTTCTAAACTGCTCAATCAAAAATATGGTTTAACTCTGTTAGCTGAATGCTCAGATCAGAAAGAAGTTTCACAGAATGCTTCTGTGTAGTTTATATTTGAATATATTCCTTTTTCCACTACTACTCTCTTAGCGCTCCAAATGTCCAGTTGCATTTTCTACAGAAAGAGTGTTCAGATCTGCTCAATCAAAAGTATGGTTTAACTCTGTTAGCTGAATGCACAGATCAGAAAGAAGTTTCACAGAATGATTCTGTGTAGTTTATATTTGGAGACATTCCTTTTTCCACTATTACCCTCTTAGCGCTCCGAATCTCCACTTCCATTTTCTACAGAAAGAGTGTTTCAGAACGGCTCAATCAAAACTAAGGTTCAACTCTTTTAGTTGAACAAACAGAACAGAAAGATGTTTCACACAATTCTTCTGTGTAGTTTTAATTTGTAGACATTCTTTTTCCCAATATAGGCCTCTTAGCGCTCAGAATGTCCAATTGCAGTTTCTACAGAAAGAGTGTTAAAGAACGGCTCAATCAAAAGTAAGGTTCAACTCTGTTAGTTGAATGCACAGAACAGAAAGCAGTTTCATACAATGCTTCTGTGTAGTTTATATTTGAACATATTCTTTTTTCCACTATTACCCACTTAGCGCTACGAATGTCCAGTTGCATTTTCTACAGACAGAGTGTTTCAAAACTGCTCAATCAAAAGTATGGTTTAACTCTGTTAGCTGAATGCTCAGATCAGAAAGAAGTTTCACAGAATGCTTCTGTGTAGTTTATATTTGAATATATTCCTTTTTCCACTACTACGTTCTTAGCGCTCGAAATGTCCAGTTGCATTTTCTACTGAAAGAGTGTTCAGATCTGCTCAATCAAAAGTATGGTTTAACTCTGTTAGCTGAATGCACAGATCAGAAAGAAGTTTCACCGAATGATTCTGTGTAGTTTATATTTGAAGACATTCCTTTTTCCACTATTACCCTCTTAGCGCTCCGAATCTCCACTTGCATTTTCTACAAAAAGAGTGTTTCATAACTGCTCAATCAAAAATATGTTTTATCTCTGTTAACTGAATTTACAGATCAGAAATAAGTTTCACAGAATGCATCTGTGTAGTTTTTATTTGAAGATATTCTTTTTCCCAATGTAGGCCTCTTAGTGCTTAGCATGTCCAATTTCAGTTTCTACAGAAAGAGTGTTTCAGAACGGCTCAATCAAAAGTAAGGTTCAACTCTGTTAGTTGAATGCACAGAACAGAAAGAATTTTCACAGAATGCTACTGTGTAGTTTATATTTGAATATATTCCTTTTTCCACTATTACCCTCTTAGCGCTCCGAATGTCCACTTGCATTTTCTACAGAAAGAGTGTTCAGAACTGCGCAATCAAAAGTATGGTTTAACTCTGTTAGCTTAATGAACATATCAGAAATAAGTTTCACACAATGCTTCTGTGTAGTTTTTATTTGAAGATTTTATTTTTCCCAATAGAGGCCTCTTAGCGCTCAGAATGTCCAATTGCAGTTTCTACAGAAAGAGTGTTTCAGAAAGGCTCAATCAAAAGTAAGGTTCAACTCTGTTAGTTGAATGCACAGAACAGAAAGAAGTTTCATACAATGCTTCTGTGTAGTTTATATTTGAACATATTCTTTTTTCCACTATTACCCAATTAGCGCTACGAATGTCCAGTTGCATTTTCTACAGACAGAGTGTTTCAAAACTGCTCAATCAAAAGTATGGTTTAACTCTGTTAGCTGAATGCTCAGATCAGAAAGAAGTTTCACAGAATGCTTCTGTGTAGTTTATATTTGAATATATTCCTTTTTCCACTACTACTCTCTTAGCGCTCCAAATGTCCAGTTGCATTTTCTACAGAAAGAATGTTCAGATCTGCTCAATCAAAAGTATGGTTTAACTCTGTTAGCTGAATGCACAGATCAGAAAGAAGTTTCACAGAATGATTCTGTGTAGTTTATATTTGGAGACATTCCTTTTTCCACTATTAACCTCTTAGCGCTCCGAATCTCCACTTCCATTTTCTACAGAAAGAGTGTTTCAGAACGGCTCAATCAAAACTAAGGTTCAACTCTTTTAGTTGAGCAAACAGAACAGAAAGATGTTTCACACAATTCTTCTGTGTAGTTTTAATTTGTAGACATTCTTTTTCCCAATATAGGCCTCTTAGCGCTCAGAATGTCCAATTGCAGTTTCTACAGAAAGAGTGTTTCAGAACGGCTCAATCAAAAGTAAGGTTCAACTCTGTTAGTTGAATGCACAGAACAGAAAGAAGTTTCATACAATGCTTCTGTGTAGTTTATATTTGAACATATTCTTTTTTCCACTATTACCCACTTAGCGCTACGAATGTCCAGTTGCATTTTCTACAGACAGAGTGTTTCAAAACTGCTCAATCAAAAGTATGGTTTAACTCTGTTAGCTGAATGCTCAGATCAGAAAGAAGTTTCACAGAATGCTTCTGTGTAGTTTATATTTGAATATATTCGTTTTTCCACTACTACGTTCTTAGCGCTCGAAATGTCCAGTTGCATTTTCTACAGAAAGAGTGTTCAGATCTGCTCAATCAAAAGTATGGTTTAACTCTGTTAGCTGAATGCACAGATCAGAAAGAAGTTTCACCGAATGATTCTGGGTAGTTTATATTTGAAGACATTCCTTTTTCCACTATTACCCTCTTAGCGCTCCGAATCTCCACTTGCATTTTCTACAAAAAGAGTGTTTCATAACTGCTCAATCAAAAATATGTTTTATCTCTGTTAACTGAATTTACAGATCAGAAATAAGTTTCACAGAATGCATCTGTGTAGTTTTTATTTGAAAATATTCTTTTTCCCAATGTAGGCCTCTTAGTGCTTAGCATGTCCAATTGCAGTTTCTACAGAAAGAGTGTTTCAGAACGGCTCAATCAAAAGTAAGGTTCAACTCTGTTAGTTGAATGCACAGAACAGAAAGAATTTTCACAGAATGCTACTGTGTAGTTTATATTTGAATATATTCCTTTTTCCACTATTACCCTCTTAGCGCTCCGAATGTCCACTTGCATTTTCTACAGAAAGAGTGTTCAGAACTGCGCAATCAAAAGTATGGTTTAACTCTGTTAGCTTAATGAACATATCAGAAATAAGTTTCACACAATGCTTCTGTGTAGTTTTTATTTGAAGATTTTATTTTTCCCAATAGAGGCCTCTTAGCGCTCAGAATGTCCAATTGCAGTTTCTACAGAAAGAGTGTTTCAGAAAGGCTCAATCAAAAGTAATGTTCAACTCTGTTAGTTGAATGCACAGAACAGAAAGAAGTTTCATACAATGCTTCTGTGTAGTTTATATTTGAACATATTCTTTTTTCCACTATTACCCAATTAGCGCTACGAATGTCCAGTTGCATTTTCTACAGACAGAGTGTTTCAAAACTGCTCAATCAAAAGTATGGTTTAACTCTGTTAGCTGAATGCTCACATCAGAAAGAAGTTTCACAGAATGCTTCTGTGTAGTTTATATTTGAATATATTCCTTTTTCCACTACTACTCTCTTAGCGCTCCAAATGTCCAGTTGCATTTTCTACAGAAAGAGTGTTCAGATCTGCTCAATCAAAAGTATGGTTTAACTCTGTTAGCTGAATGCACAGATCAGAAAGAAGTTTCACAGAATGATTCTGTGTAGTTTATATTTGGAGACATTCCTTTTTCCACTATTACCCTCTTAGCGCTCCGAATCTCCACTTCCATTTTCTACAGAAAGAGTGTTTCAGAACGGCTCAATTAAAACTAAGGTTCAACTCTTTTAGTTGAACAAACAGAACAGAAAGAAGTTTCACACAATTCTTCTGTGTAGTTTTTATTTGTAGACATTCTTTTTCCCAATATAGGCCTCTTAGCGCTCAGAATGTCCAATTGCAGTTTCTACAGAAAGAGTGTTTCAGATCGGCTCAATCAAAAGTAAGGTTCAACTCTGTTAGTTGAATGCACAGAACACAAAGAAGTTTCATACAATGCTTCTGTGTAGTTTATATTTGAACATATTCTTTTTTCCACTATTACCCACTTAGCGCTACGAATGTCCAGTTGCATTTCTACAGACAGAGTGTTTCAAAACTGCTCAATCAAAAGTATGGTTTAACTCTGTTAGCTGAATGCTCAGATCAGAAAGAAGTTTCACAGAATGCTTCTGTGTAGTTTATATTTGAATATATTCCTTTTTCCACTACTATGCTATTAGCGCTCCAAATGTCCAGTTGCATTTTCTACAGAAAGAGTGTTCAGATCTGCTCAATCAAAAGTATGGTTTAACCCTGTTAGCTGAATGCACAGATCAGAAAGAAGTTTCACCGAATGATTCTGTGTAGTTTATATTTGAAGACATTCCTTTTTCCACTATTACCCTCTTAGCGCTGCGAATCTCCACTTGCATTTTCTACAAAAAGAGTGTTTCATAACTGCTCAATCAAAAATAAGTTTTATCTCTGTTAACTGAATTTACAGATCAGAAATAAGTTTCACAGAATGCATCTGTGTAGTTTTTATTTGAAGATATTCTTTTTCCCAATGTAGGCCTCTTAGCGCTTAGCATGTCCAATTGCAGTTTCTACAGAAAGAGTGTTTCAGAACGGCTCAATCAAAAGTAAGGTTCAACTCTGTTAGTTGAATGCACAGAACAGAAAGAATTTTCACAGAATGCTACTGTGTAGTTTATATTTGAATATATTCCTTTTTCCACTATTACCCTCTTAGCGCTCCGAATGTCCACTTGCATTTTCTACAGAAAGAGTTTTCAGAACTGCGCAATCAAAAGTATGGTTTAACTCTGTTAGCTTAATGAACATATCAGAAATAAGTTTCACACAATGCTTCTGTGTAGTTTTTATTTGAAGATATTATTTTTCCCAATATAGGCCTCTTAGCGCTCAGAATGTCCAATTGCAGTTTCTACAGAAGGAGTGTTTCAGAAAGGCTCAATCAAAAGTAAGGTTCAACTCTGTTAGTTGAATGCACAGAACAGAAAGAAGTTTCATACAATGCTTCTGTGTAGTTTATATTTGAACATATTCTTTTTTCCACTATTACCCACTTAGCGCTACGAATGTCCAGTTGCATTTTCTACAGACAGAGTGTTTCAAAACTGCTCAATCAAAAGTATGGTTTAACTCTGTTAGCTGAATGCTCAGATCAGAAAGAAGTTTCACAGAATGCTTCTGTGTAGTTTATATTTGAATATATTCTTTTTTCCACTACTACTCTCTTAGCGCTCCAAATGTCCAGTTGCATTTTCTACAGAAAGAGTGTTCAGATCTGCTCAATCAAAGGTATGGTTTAACTCTGTTAGCTGAATGCACAGATCAGAAAGAAGTTTCACAGAATGATTCTGTGTAGTTTATATTTGGAGACATTCCTTTTTCCACTATTACCCTCTTAGCGCTCCGAATCTCCACTTGCATTTTCTACAGAAAGAGTGTTTCAGAACGGCTCAATCAAAACTAAGGTTCAACTCTTTTAGTTGAACAAACAGAACAGAAAGAAGTTTCACACAATTCTTCTGTGTAGTTTTTATTTGTAGACATTCTTTTTCCCAATATAGGCCTCTTAGCGCTCAGAATGTCCAATTGCAGTTTCTACAGAAAGAGTGTTTCAGAACGGCTCAATCAAAAGTAAGGTTCAACTCTGTTAGTTGAATGCACAGAACAGAAAGCAGTTTCATACAATGCTTCTGTGTAGTTTATATTTGAACATATTCTTTTTTCCACTATTACCCACTTAGCGCTACGAATGTCCAGTTGCATTTTCTACAGACAGAGTGTTTCAAAACTGCTCAATCAAAAGTATGGTTTAACTCTGTTAGCTGAATGCTCAGATCAGAAAGAAGTTTCACAGAATGCTTCTGTGTAGTTTATATTTGAATATATTCCTTTTTCCACTACTACGTTCTTAGCGCTCGAAATGTCCAGTTGCATTTTCTACAGAAAGAGTGTTCAGATCTGCTCAATCAAAAGTATGGTTTAACTCTGTTAGCTGAATGCACAGATCAGAAAGAAGTTTCACCGAATGATTCTGTGTAGTTTATATTTGAAGACATTCCTTTTTCCACTATTACCCTCTTAGCGCTCCGAATCTCCACTTGCATTTTCTACAAAAAGAGTGTTTCATAACTGCTCAATCAAAAATATGTTTTATCTCTGTTAACTGAATTTACAGATCAGAAATAAGTTTCACAGAATGCATCTGTGTAGTTTTTATTTGAAGATATTCTTTTTCCCAATGTAGGCCTCTTAGCGCTTAGCATGTCAAATTGCAGTTTCTACAGAAAGAGTGTTTCAGAACGGCTCAATCAAAAGTAAGGTTCAACTCTGTTAGTTGAATGCACAGAACAGAAAGAATTTTCACAGAATGCTACTGTGTAGTTTATATTTGAATATATTCCTTTTTCCACTATTACCCTCTTAGCGCTCCGAATGTCCACTTGCATTTTCTACAGAAAGAGTGTTCAGAACTGCGCAATCAAAAGTATGGTTTAACTCTGTTAGCTTAATGAACATATCAGAAATAAGTTTCACACAATGCTTCTGTGTAGTTTTTATTTGAAGATTTTATTTTTCCCAATAGAGGCCTCTTAGCACTCAGAATGTCCAATTGCAGTTTCTACAGAAAGAGTGTTTCAGAAAGGCTCAATCAAAAGTAAGGTTCAACTCTGTTAGTTGAATGCACAGAACAGAAAGAAGTTTCATACAATGCTTCTGTGTAGTTTATATTTGAACATATTCTTTTTTCCACTATTACCCAATTAGCGCTACGAATGTCCAGTTGCATTTTCTACAGACAGAGTGTTTCAAAACTGCTCAATCAAAAGTATGGTTTAACTCTGTTAGCTGAATGCTCAGATCAGAAAGAAGTTTCACAGAATGCTTCTGTGTAGTTTATATTTGAATATATTCCTTTTTCCACTACTACTCTCTTAGCGCTCCAAATGTCCAGTTGCATTTTCTACAGAAAGAATGTTCAGATCTGCTCAATCAAAAGTATGGTTTAACTCTGTTAGCTGAATGCACAGATCAGAAAGAAGTTTCACAGAATGATTCTGTGTAGTTTATATTTGGAGACATTCCTTTTTCCACTATTACCCTCTTAGCGCTCCGAATCTCCACTTCCATTTTCTACAGAAAGAGTGTTTCAGAACGGCTCAATCAAAACTAAGGTTCAACTCTTTTAGTTGAACAAACAGAACAGAAAGATGTTTCACACAATTCTTCTGTGTAGTTTTAATTTGTAGACATTCTTTTTCCCAATATAGGCCTCTTAGCGCTCAGAATGTCCAATTGCAGTTTCTACAGAAAGAGTGTTTCAGAACGGCTCAATCAAAAGTAAGGTTCAAATCTGTTAGTTGAATGCACAGAACAGAAAGAAGTTTCATACAATGCTTCTGTGTAGTTTATATTTGAACATATTCTTTTTTCCACTATTACCCACTTAGCGCTACGAATGTCCAGTTGCATTTTCTACAGACAGAGTGTTTCAAAACTGCTCAATCAAAAGTATGGTTTAACTCTGTTAGCTGAATGCTCAGATCAGAAAGAAGTTTCACAGAATGCTTCTGTGTAGTTTATATTTGAATATATTCCTTTTTCCACTACTACGTTCTTAGCGCTCGAAATGTCCAGTTGCATTTTCTACAGAAAGAGTGTTCAGATCTGCTCAATCAAAAGTATGGTTTAACTCTGTTAGCTGAATGCACAGATCAGAATGAAGTTTCACAGAATGATTCTGTGTAGTTTATATTTGGAGACATTCCTTTTTCCACTATTACCCTCTTAGCGCTCCGAATCTCCACTTGCATTTTCTACAAAAAGAGTGTTTCATAACTGCTCAATCAAAAATATGTTTTATCTCTGTTAACTGAATTTACAGATCAGAAATAAGTTTCACAGAATGCATCTGTGTAGTTTTTATTTGAAGATATTCTTTTTCCCAATGTAGGCCTCTTAGTGCTTAGCATGTCCAATTGCAGTTTCTACAGAAAGAGTGTTTCAGAACGGCTCAATCAAAAGTAAGGTTCAACTCTGTTAGTTGAATGCACAGAACAGAAAGAATTTTCACAGAATGCTACTGTGTAGTTTATATTTGAATATATTCCTTTTTCCACTATTACCCTCTTAGCGCTCCGAATGTCCACTTGCATTTTCTACAGAAAGAGTGTTCAGAACTGCGCAATCAAAAGTATGGTTTAACTCTGTTAGCTTAATGAACATATCAGAAATAAGTTTCACACAATGCTTCTGTGTAGTTTTTATTTGAAGATTTTATTTTTCCCAATAGAGGCCTCTTAGCGCTCAGAATGTCCAATTGCAGTTTCTACAGAAAGAGTGTTTCAGAAAGGCTCAATCAAAAGTAAGGTTCAACTCTGTTAGTTGAATGCACAGAACAGAAAGAAGTTTCATACAATGCTTCTGTGTAGTTTATATTTGAACATATTCTTTTTTCCACTATTACCCAATTAGCGCTACGAATGTCCAGTTGCATTTTCTACAGACAGAGTGTTTCAAAACTGCTCAATCAAAAGTATGGTTTAACTCTGTTAGCTGAATGCTCAGATCAGAAAGAAGTTTCACAGAATGCTTCTGTGTAGTTTATATTTGAATATATTCCTTTTTCCACTACTACTCTCTTAGCGCTCCAAATGTCCAGTTGCATTTTCTACAGAAAGAGTGTTCAGATCTGCTCAATCAAAAGTATGGTTTAACTCTGTTAGCTGAATGCACAGATCAGAATGAAGTTTCACAGAATGATTCTGTGTAGTTTATATTTGGAGACATTCCTTTTTCCACTATTACCCTCTTAGCGCTCCGAATCTCCACTTCCATTTTCTACAGAAAGAGGGTTTCAGAACGGCTCAATCAAAACTAAGGTTCAACTCTTTTAGTTGAACAAACAGAACAGAAAGATGTTTCACACAATTCTTCTGTGTAGTTTTAATTTGTAGACATTCTTTTTCCCAATATAGGCCTCTTAGCGCTCAGAATGTCCAATTGCAGTTTCTACAGAAAGAGTGTTTCAGAACGGCTCAATCAAAAGTAAGGTTCAATTCTGTTAGTTGAATGCACAGAACAGAAAGCAGTTTCATACAATGCTTCTGTGTAGTTTATATTTGAACATATTCTTTTTTCCACTATTACCCACTTAGCGCTACGAATGTCCAGTTGCATTTTCTACAGACAGAGTGTTTCAAAACTGCTCAATCAAAAGTATGGTTTAACTCTGTTAGCTGAATGCTCAGATCAGAAAGAAGTTTCACAGAATGCTTCTGTGTAGTTTATATTTGAATATATTCCTTTTTCCACTACTACTTTCTTAGCGCTCGAAATGTCCAGTTGCATTTTCTACAGAAAGAGTGTTCAGATCTGCTCAATCAAAAGTATGGTTTAACTCTGTTAGCTGAATGTACAGATCAGAAAGAAGTTTCACCGAATGATTCTGTGTAGTTTATATTTGAAGACATTCCTTTTTCCACTATTACCCTCTTAGCGCTCCGAATCTCCACTTGCATTTTCTACAAAAAGAGTGTTTCATAACTGCTCAATCAAAAATATGTTTTATCTCTGTTAACTGAATTTACAGATCAGAAATAAGTTTCACAGAATGCATCTGTGTAGTTTTTATTTGAAGATATTCTTTTTCCCAATGTAGGCCTCTTAGTGCTTAGCATGTCCAATTGCAGTTTCTACAGAAAGAGTGTTTCAGAACGGCTCAATCAAAAGTAAGGTTCAACTCTGTTAGTTGAATGCACAGAACAGAAAGAATTTTCACAGAATGCTACTGTGTAGTTTATATTTGAATATATTCCTTTTTCCACTATTACCCTCTTAGCGCTCCGAATGTCCACTTGCATTTTCTACAGAAAGAGTGTTCAGAACTGCGCAATCAAAAGTATGGTTTAACTCTGTTAGCTTAATGAACATATCAGAAATAAGTTTCACACAATGCTTCTGTGTAGTTTTTATTTGAAGATTTTATTTTTCCCAATAGAGGCCTCTTAGCGCTCAGAATGTCCAATTGCAGTTTCTACAGAAAGAGTGTTTCAGAAAGGCTCAATCAAAAGTAAGGTTCAACTCTGTTAGTTGAATGCACAGAACAGAAAGAAGTTTCATACAATGCTTCTGTGTAGTTTATATTTGAACATATTCTTTTTTCCACTATTACCCAATTAGCGCTACGAATGTCCAGTTGCATTTTCTACAGACAGAGTGTTTCAAAACTGCTCAATCAAAAGTATGGTTTAACTCTGTTAGCTGAATGCTCAGATCAGAAAGAAGTTTCACAGAATGCTTCTGTGTAGTTTATATTTGAATATATTCCTTTTTCCACTACTACTCTCTTAGCGCTCCAAATGTCCAGTTGCATTTTCTACAGAAAGAGTGTTCAGATCTGCTCAATCAAAAGTATGGTTTAACTCTGTTAGCTGAATGCACAGATCAGAAAGAAGTTTCACAGAATGATTCTGTGTAGTTTATATTTGGAGACATTCCTTTTTCCACTATTACCCTCTTAGCGCTCCGAATCTCCACTTGCATTTTCTACAGAAAGAGTGTTTCAGAACGGCTCAATCAAAACTAAGGTTCAACTCTTTTAGTTGAACAAACAGAACAGAAAGATGTTTCACACAATTCTTCTGTGTAGTTTTTATTTGTAGACATTCTTTTTCCCAATATAGGCCTCTTAGCGCTCAGAATGTCCAATTGCAGTTTCTACAGAAAGAGTGTTTCAGATCGGCTCAATCAAAAGTAAGGTTCAACTCTGTTAGTTGAATGCACAGAACACAAAGAAGTTTCATACAATGCTTCTGTGTAGTTTATATTTGAACATATTCTTTTTTCCACTATTACCCACTTAGCGCTACGAATGTCCAGTTGCATTTTCTACAGACAGAGTGTTTCAAAACTGCTCAATCAAAAGTATGGTTTAACTCTGTTAGCTGAATGCTCAGATCAGAAAGAAGTTTCACAGAATGCTTCTGTGTAGTTTATATTTGAATATATTCCTTTTTCCACTACTATGCTATTAGCGCTCCAAATGTCCAGTTGCATTTTCTACAGAAAGAGTGTTCAGATCTGCTCAATCAAAAGTATGGTTTAACTCTGTTAGCTGAATGCACAGATCAGAAAGAAGTTTCACCGAATGATTCTGTGTAGTTTATATTTGAAGACATTCCTATTTCCACTATTACCCTCTTAGCGCTCCGAATCTCCACTTGCATTTTCTACAAAAAGAGTGTTTCATAACTGCTCAATCAAAAATATGTTTTATCTCTGTTAACTGAATTTACAGATCAGAAATATGTTTCACAGAATGCATCTGTGTAGTTTTTATTTGAAGATATTCTTTTTCCCAATGTAGGCCTCTTAGCGCTTAGCATGTCCAATTGCAGTTTCTACAGAAAGAGTGTTTCAGAACGGCTCAATCAAAAGTAAGGTTCAACTCTGTTAGTTGAATGCACAGAACAGAAAGAATTTTCACAGAATGCTACTGTGTAGTTTATATTTGAATATATTCCTTTTTCCACTATTACCCTCTTAGCGCTCCGAATGTCCACTTGCATTTTGTACAGAAAGAGTGTTCAGAACTGCGCAATCAAAAGTATGGTTTAACTCTGTTAGCTTAATGAACATATCAGAAATAAGTTTCACACAATGCTTCTGTGTAGTTTTTATTTGAAGATATTATTTTTCCCAATAGAGGCCTCTTAGCGCTCAGAATGTCCAATTGCAGTTTCTACAGAAAGAGTGTTTCAGAAAGGCTCAATCAAAAGTAAGGTTCAACACTGTTAGTTGAATGCACAGAACAGAAAGAAGTTTCATACAATGCTTCTGTGTAGTTTATATTTGAACATATTCTTTTTTCCACTATTACCCACTTAGCGCTACGAATGTCCAGTTGCATTTTCTACAGACAGAGTGTTTCAAAACTGCTCAATCAAATGTATGGTTTAACTCTGTTAGCTGAATGCTCAGATCAGAAAGAAGTTTCACAGAATGCTTCTGTGTAGTTTATATTTGAATATATTCCTTTTTCCACTACTACTCTCTTAGCGCTCCAAATGTCCAGTTGCATTTTCTACAGAAAGAGAGTTCAGATCTGCTCAATCAAAAGTATGTTTTAACTCTGTTAGCTGAATGCACAGATCAGAAAGAAGTTTCACAGAATGATTCTGTGTAGTTTATATTTGTAGACATTCCTTTTTCCACTATTACCCTCTTAGCGCTCCGAATCTCCACTTGCATTTTCTACAGAAAGAGTGATTCAGAACGGCTCAATCAAAACTAAGGTTCAACTCTTTTAGTTGAACAAACAGAACAGAAAGAAGTTTCACACAATTCTTCTGTGTAGTTTTTATTTGTAGACATTCTTTTTCCCAATATAGGCCTCTTAGCGCTCAGAATGTCCAATTGCAGTTTCTACAGAAAGAGTGTTTCAGAACGGCTCAATCAAAAGTAAGGTTCAACTCTGTTAGTTGAATGCACAGAACACAAAGGATTTTCATACAATGCTTCTGTGTAGTTCATATTTGAACATATTCTTTTTTCCACTATTACCCACTTAGCGCTACGAATGTCCAGTTGCATTTTGTACAGACAGAGTGTTTCAAAACTGCTCAATCAAAAGTATGGTTTAACTCTGTTAGCTGAATGCTCAGATCAGAAAGAAGTTTCACAGAATGCTTCTGTGTAGTTTATATTTGAATATATTCCTTTTTCCACTACTACGCTCTTAGCGCTCGAAATGTCCAGTTGCATTTTCTACAGAAAGAGTGTTCAGATCTGCTCAATCAAAAGTATGGTTTAACTCTGTTAGCTGAATGCACAGATCAGAAAGAAGTTTCACCGAATGATTCTGTGTAGTTTATATTTGAAGACATTCCTTTTTCCACTTTTACCCTCTTAGCGCTCCGAATCTCCACTTGCATTTTCTACAAAAAGAGTGTTTCATAACTGCTCAATCAAAAATATGTTTTATCTCTGTTAACTGAATTTGCAGATCAGAAATTAGTTTCACAGAATGCATCTGTGTAGTTTTTATTTGAAGATATTCTTTTTCCCAATGTAGGCCTCTTAGCGCTTAGCATGTCCAATTGCAGTTTCTACAGAAAGAGTGTTTCAGAACGGCTCAATCAAAAGTAAGGTTCAACTCTGTTAGTTGAATGCACAGAACAGAAAGAATTTTCACAGAATGCTACTGTGTAGTTTATATTTGAATATATTCCTTTTTCCACTATTACCCTCTTAGCGCTCCGAATGTCCACTTGCATTTTCTACAGAAAGAGTGTTCAGAACTGCGCAATCAAAAGTATGGTTTAACTCTGTTAGCTTAATGAACATATCAGAAATAAGTTTCACACAATGCTTCTGTGTAGTTTTTATTTGAAGATTTTATTTTTCCCAATAGAGGCCTCTTAGCGCTCAGAATGTCCAATTGCAGTTTCTACAGAAAGAGTGTTTCAGAAAGGCTCAATCAAAAGTAAGGCTCAACTCTGTTAGTTGAAAGCACAGAACAGAAAGAAGTTTCATACAATGCTTCTGTGTAGTTTATATTTGAACATATTCTTTTTTCCACTATTACCCACTTAGCGCTGCGAATGTCCAGTTGCATTTTCTACAGACAGAGTGTTTCAAAACTGCTCAATTAAAAGTATGGTTTAACTCTGTTAGCTGAATGCTCAGATCAGAAAGAAGTTTCACAGAATGCTTCTGTGTAGTTTATATTTGAATATATTCCTTTTTCCACTACTACTCTCTTAGCGCTCCAAATGTCCAGTTGCATTTTCTACAGAAAGAGTGTTCAGATCTGCTCAATCAAAAGTATGGTTTAACACTGTTAGCTGAATGCACAGATCAGAAAGAAGTTTCACAGAATGATTCTGTGTAGTTTATATTTGGAGACATTCCTTTTTCCACTATTACCCTCTTAGCGCTCCGAATCTCCACTTGCATTTTCTACAGAAAGAGTGTTTCAGAACGGCTCAATCAAAACTAAGGTTCAACTCTTTTAGTTGAACAAACAGAACAGAAAGAAGTTTCACACAATTCTTCTGTGTAGTTTTTATTTGTAGACATTCTTTTTCCCAATATAGGCCTCTTAGCGCTCAGAATGTCTAATTGCAGTTTCTACAGAAAGAGTGTTTCAGAACGGCTCAATCAAAAGTAAGGTTCAACTCTGTTAGTTGAATGCACAGAACAGAAAGAAGTTTCATACAATGCTTCTGTGTAGTTTATATTTGAACATATTCTTTTTTCCACTATTACCCACTTAGCGCTACGAATGTCCAGTTGCATTTTCTACAGACAGAGTGTTTCAAAACTGCTCAATCAAAAGTATGGTTTAACTCTGTTAGCTGAATGCTCAGATCAGAAAGAAGTTTCACAGAATGCTTCTGTGTAGTTTATATTTGAATATATTCCTTTTTCCACTACTACGTTCTTAGCCCTCGAAATGTCCAGTTGCATTTTCTACAGAAAGAGTGTTCAGATCTGCTCAATCAAAAGTATGGTTTAACTCTGTTAGCTGAATGCACAGATCAGAAAGAAGTTTCACCGAATGATTCTGTGTAGTTTATATTTGAAGACATTCCTTTTTCCACTATTACCCTCTTAGCGCTCCGAATCTCCACTTGCATTTTCTACAAAAAGAGTGTTTCATAACTGCTCAATAAAAAATATGTTTTATCTCTGTTAACTGAATTTACAGATCAGAAATAAGTTTCACAGAATGCATCTGTGTAGTTTTTATTTGAAGATACTCTTTTTAACAAATGTAGGCCTCTTAGTGCTTAGCATGTCCAATTGCAGTTTCTACAGAAAGAGTGTTTCAGAACGGCTCAATCAAAAGTAAGGTTCAACTCTGTTAGTTGAATGCACAGAACAGAAAGAATTTTCACAGAATGCTACTGTGTAGTTTATATTTGAATATATTCCTTTTTCCACTATTACCCTCTTAGCGCTCCGAATGTCCACTTGCATTTTCTACAGAAAGAGTGTTCAGAACTGCGCAATCAAAAGTATGGTTTAACTCTGTTAGCTTAATGAACATATCAGAAATAAGTTTCACACAATGCTTCTGTGTAGTTTTTATTTGAAGATTTTATTTTTCCCAATAGAGGCCTCTTAGCGCTCAGAATGTCCAATTGCAGTTTCTACAGAAAGAGTGTTTCAGAAAGGCTCAATCAAAAGTAAGGTTCAACTCTGTTAGTTGAATGCACAGAACAGAAAGAAGTTTCATACAATGCTTCTGTGTAGTTTATATTTGAACATATTCTTTTTTCCACTATTACCCAATTAGCGCTACGAATGTCCAGTTGCATTTTCTACAGACAGAGTGTTTCAAAACTGCTCAATCAAAAGTATGGTTTAATTCTGTTAGCTGAATGCTCAGATCAGAAAGAAGTTTCACAGAATGCTTCTGTGTAGTTTATATTTGAATATATTCCTTTTTCCACTACTACTCTCTTAGCGCTCCAAATGTCCAGTTGCATTTTCTACAGAAAGAGTGTTCAGATCTGCTCAATCAAAAGTATGGTTTAACTCTGTTAGCTGAATGCACAGATCAGAAAGAAGTTTCACAGAATGATTCTGTGTAGTTTATATTTGGAGACATTCCTTTTTCCACTATTACCCTCTTAGCGCTCCGAATCTCCACTTCCATTTTCTACAGAAAGAGTGTTTCAGAACGGCTCAATCAAAACTAAGGTTCAACTCTTTTAGTTGAACAAACAGAACAGAAAGATGTTTCACACAATTCTTCTGTGTAGTTTTAATTTGTAGACATTCTTTTTCCCAATATAGGCCTCTTAGCGCTCAGAATGTCCAATTGCAGTTTCTACAGAAAGAGTGTTTCAGAACGGCTCAATCAAAAGTAAGGTTCAACTCTGTTAGTTGAATGCACAGAACAGAAAGAAGTTTCATACAATTCTTCTGTGTAGTTTATATTTGAACATATTCTTTTTTCCACTATTACCCACTTAGCGCTACGAATGTCCAGTTGCATTTTCTACAGACAGAGTGTTTCAAAACTGCTCAATCAAAAGTATGGTTTAACTCTGTTAGCTGAATGCTCAGATCAGAAAGAAGTTTCACAGAATGCTTCTGTGTAGTTTATATTTGAATATATTCCTTTTTCCACTACTACGCTCTTAGCGCTCCAAATGTCCAGTTGCATTTTCTACAGAAAGAGTGTTCAGATCTGCTCAATCAAAAGTATGGTTTAACTCTGTTAGCTGAATGCACAGATCAGAAAGAAGTTTCACCGAATGATTCTGTGTAGTTTATATTTGAAGACATTCCTTTTTCCACTATTACCCTCTTAGCGCTCCGAATCTCCACTTGCATTTTCTACAAAAAGAGTGTTTCATAACTGCTCAATCAAAAATATGTTTTATCTCTGTTAACTGAATTTACAGATCAGAAATAAGTTTCACAGAATGCATCTGTGTAGTTTTTATTTGAAGATATTTTTTTCCCAATGTAGGCCTCTTAGCCCTTAGCATGTCCAATTGCAGTTTCTACAGAAAGAGTGTTTCAGAACGGCTCAATCAAAAGTAAGGTTCAACTCTGTTAGTTGAATGCACAGAACAGAAAGAATTTTCACAGAATGCTACTGTGTAGTTTATATTTGAATATATTCCTTTTTCCACTATTACCCTCTTAGCGCTCCGAATGTCCACTTGCATTTTCTACAGAAAGAGTGTTCAGAACTGCGCAATCAAAATTATGGTTTAACTCTGTTAGCTTAATGAACATATCAGAAATAAGTTTCACACAATGCTTCTGTGTAGTTTTTATTTGAAGATATTATTTTTCCCATAGAGGCCTCTTGGCGCTCAGAAAGTCCAATTGCAGTTTCTACAGAAAGAGTGTTTCAGAAAGGCTCAATCAAAAGTAAGGTTCAACTCTGTTAGTTGAATGCACAGAACAGAAAGAAGTTTCATACAATGCTTCTGTGTAGTTTATATTTGAACATATTATTTTTTCCACTATTACCCACTTAGCGCTACGAATGTCCAGTTTCATTTTCTACAGACAGTGTGTTTCAAAAGTGCTCAATCAAAAGTATGGTTTAACTCTGTTAGCTGAATGCTCAGATCAGAAAGAAGTTTCACAGAATGCTTCTGTGTAGTTTATATTTGAATATATTCCTTTTTCCACTACTACTCTCTTAGCGCTCCAAATGTCCAGTTGCATTTTCTACAGAAAGAGTGTTCAGATCTGCTCAATCAAAAGTATGGTTTAACTCTGTTAGCTGAATGCACAGATCAGAAAGAAGTTTCACAGAATGATTCTGTGTAGTTTATATTTGGAGACATTCCTTTTTCCACTATTACCCTCTTAGCGCTCCGAATCTCCACTTGCATTTTCTACAGAAAGTGTGTTTCAGAACGGCTCAATCAAAACTAAGGTTCACTTCTTTTAGTTGAACAAACAGAACAGAAAGAAGTTTCACACAATTCTTCTGTGTAGTTTTTATTTGTAGACATTCATTTTCCCAATATAGGCCCCTTAGCGCTCAGAATATCCAATTGCAGTTTCTACAGAAAGAGTGTTTCAGAACGGCTCAATCAAAAGTAAGGTTCAACTCTGTTAGTTGAATGCACAGAACAGAAAGAAGTTTCATACAATGCTTCTGTGTAGTTTATATTTGAACATATTCTTTTTTCCACTATTACCCACTTAGCGCTACGAATGTCCAGTTGCATTTTCTACAGACAGAGTGTTTCAAAACTGCTCAATCAAAAGTATGGTTTAACTCTGTTAGCTGAATGCTCAGAGCAGAAAGTAGTTTCACAGAATGCTTCTGTGTAGTTTATATTTGAATATATTCCTTTATCCACTACTACGCTCTTAGCGCTCCAAATGTCCAGTTGCATTTTCTACAGAAAGAGTGTTCAGATCTGCTCAATCAAAAGTATGGTTTAACTCTGTTAGCTGAATGCACAGATCAGAAAGAAGTTTCACCGAATGATTCTGTGTAGTTTATATTTGAAGACATTCCTTTTTCCACTATTACCCTCTTAGCGCTCCGAATCTCCACTTGCATTTTCTACAAAAAGAGTGTTTCATAACTGCTCAATAAAAAATATGTTTTATCTCTGTTAACTGAATTTACAGATCAGAAATAAGTTTCACAGAATGCATCTGTGTAGTTTTTATTTGAAGATATTCTTTTTCCCAATGTAGGCCTCTTAGCGCTTAGCATGTCCAATTGCAGTTTCTACAGAAAGAGTGTTTCAGAACGGCTCAATCAAAAGTAAGGTTCAACTCTGTTAGTTGAATGCACAGAACAGAAAGAATTTTCACAGAATGCTACTGTGTAGTTTATATTTGAATATATTCCTTTTTCCACTATTACCCTCTTAGCGCTCCGAATGTCCACTTGCATTTTCTACAGAAAGAGTGTTCAGAACTGCGCAATCAAAAGTATGGTTTAACTCTGTTAGCTTAATGAACATATCAGAAATAAGTTTCACACAATGCTTCTGTGTAGTTTTTATTTGAAGATATTATTTTTCCCAATAGAGGCCTCTTAGCGCTCAGAATGGCCAATTGCAGTTTCCACAGAAAGAGTGTTTCAGAAAGGCTCAATCAAAAGTAAGGTTCAACTCTGTTAGTTGAATGCACAGAACAGAAAGAAGTTTCATACAATGCTTCTGTGTAGTTTATATTTGAACATATTCTTTTTTCACTATTACCCACTTAGCGCTACGAATGTCCAGTTGCATTTTCTACAGACAGAGTGTTTCAAAACTGCTCAATCAAAAGTATGGTTTAACTCTGTTAGCTGAATGCTCAGATCAGAAAGAAGTTTCACAGAATGCTTCTGTGTAGTTTATATTTGAATATATTCCTTTTTCCACTACTACTCTCTTAGCGCTCCAAATGTCCAGTTGCATTTTGTACAGAAAGAGAGTTCAGATCTGCTCATTCAAAAGTATGGTTTAATTCTGTTAGCTGAATGCACAGATAAGAAAGAAGTTTCACAGTATGATTCTGTGTAGTTTATATTTGGAGACATTCCTTTTTCCACTATTACCCTCTTAGCGCTCCGAATCTCCACTTGCATTTTCTACAGAAAGAGTGTTTCAGAACGGCTCAATCAAAACTAAGGTTCAACTCTTTTAGTTGAACAAACAGAACAGAAAGAAGTTTCACACAATTCTTCTGTGTAGTTTTTATTTGTAGACATTCTTTTTCCCAATATAGGCCTCTTAGCGCTCAGAATGTCCAATTGCAGTTTCTACAGAAAGAGTGTTTCAGATCGGCTCAATCAAAAGTAAGGTACAACTCTGTTAGTTGAATGCACAGAACAGAAAGAAGTTTCATACAATGCTTCTGTGTAGTTTATTTTTGAACATATTCTTTTTTCCACTATTACCCACTTAGCGCTACGAATGTCCAGTTGCATTTTCTACAGACAGAGTGTTTCAAAACTGCTCAATCAAAAGTATGGTTTAACTCTGTTAGCTGAATGCTCAGATCAGAAAGAAGTTTCACAGAATGCTTCTGTGTAGTTTATATTTGAATATATTCCTTTTTCCACTACTATGCTCTTAGCGCTCCAAATGTCCAGTTGCATTTTCTACAGAAAGAGTGTTCAGATCTGCTCAATCAAAAGTATGGTTTAACTCTGTTAGCTGAATGCACAGATCAGAAAGAAGTTTCACCGAATGATTCTGTGTAGTTTATATTTGAAGACATTCCTTTTTCCACTATTAGCCTCTTAGCGCTCCGAATCTCCACTTGCATTTTCTACAAAAAGAGTGTTTCATAACTGCTCAATCAAAAATATGTTTTATCTCTGTTAACTGAATTTACAGATCAGAAATATGTTTCACAGAATGCATCTGTGTAGTTTTTATTTGAAGATATTCTTTTTCCCAATGTAGGCCTCTTAGCGCTTAGCATGTCCAATTGCAGTTTCTACAGAAAGAGTGTTTCAGAACGGCTCAATCAAAAGTAAGGTTCAACTCTGTTAGTTGAATGCACAGAACAGAAAGAATTTTCACAGAATGCTACTGTGTAGTTTATATTTGAATATATTCCTTTTTCCACTATTACCCTCTTAGCGCTCCGAATGTCCACTTGCATTTTCTACAGAAAGAGTGTTCAGAACTGCGCAATCAAAAGTATGGTTTAACTCTGTTAGCTTAATGAACATATCAGAAATAAGTTTCACACAATGCTTCTGTGTAGTTTTTATTTGAAGATATTATTTTTCCCAATAGAGGCCTCTTAGCGCTCAGAATGTCCAATTGCAGTTTCTACAGAAAGAGTGTTTCAGAAAGGCTCAATCAAATGTAAGGTTCAACTCTGTTAGTTGAATGCACAGAACAGAAAGAAGTTTCATACAATGCTTCTGTGTAGTTTATATTTGAACATATTCTTTTTTCCACTATTACCCACTTAGCGCTACGAATGTCCAGTTGCATTTTCTACAGACAGAGTGTTTCAAAAGTGCTCAATCAAATGTATGGTTTAACTCTGTTAGCTGAATGCTCAGATCAGAAAGAAGTTTCACAGAATGCTTCTGTGTAGTTTATATTTGAATATATTCCTTTTTCCACTACTACTCTCTTAGCGCTCCAAATGTCCAGTTGCATTTTCTACAGAAAGAGAGTTCAGATCTGCTCAATCAAAAGTATGGTTTAACTCTGTTAGCTGAATGCACAGATCAGAAAGAAGTTTCACAGAATGATTCTGTGTAGTTTATATTTGTAGACATTCCTTTTTCCACTATTACCCTCTTAGCGCTCCGAATCTCCACTTGCATTTTCTACAGAAAGAGTGTTTCAGAACGGCTCAATCAAAACTAAGGTTCAACTCTTTTAGTTGAACAAACAGAACAGAAAGAAGTTTCACACAATTCTTCTGTGTAGTTTTTATTTGTAGACAATCTTTTTCCAAATATAGGCCTCTTAGCGCTCAGAATGTCCAATTGCAGTTTCTACAGAAAGAGTGTTTCAGAACGGCTCAATCAAAAGTAAGGTTCAACTCTGTTAGTTGAATGCACAGAACAGAAAGAAGTTTCATACAATGCTTCTGTGTAGTTTATAGTTGAACATATTCTTTTTTCCACTATTACCCACTTAGCGCTACAAATGTCCAGTTGCATTTTCTACAGACAGAGTGTTTCAAAACTGCTCAATCAAAAGTATGGTTTAACTCTGTTAGCTGAATGCTCAGATCAGAAAGAAGTTTCACAGAATACTTCTGTGTAGTTTATATTTGAATATATTCCTTTTTCCACTACTACGCTCTTAGCGCTACAAATGTCCAGTTGCATTTTCTACAGAAAGAGTGTTCAGATCTGCTCAATCAAAAGTATGGTTTAACTCTGTTAGCTGAATGCACAGATCAGAAAGAAGTTTCACCGAATGATTCTGTGTAGTTTATATTTGAAGACATTCTTTTTCCACTATTACCCTCTTAGCGCTCCGAATCTCCACTTGCATTTTCTACAAAAGAGTGTTTCATAACTGCTCAATCAAAAATATGTTTTATCTCTGTTAACTGAATTTACAGATCAGAAATTAGTTTCACAGAATGCATCTGTGTAGTTTTTATTTGAAGATATTCTTTTTCAAAATGTAGGCCTCTTAGCGCTTAGCCTGTCCAATTGCAGTTTCTACAGAAAGAGTGTTTCAGAACGGCTCAATCAAAAGTAAGGTTCAACTCTGTTAGTTGAATGCACAGAACAGAAAGAATTTTCACAGAATGCTACTGTGTAGTTTATATTTGAATATATTCCTTTTTCCACTATTACCCTCTTAGCGCTCCGAATGTCCACTTGCATTTTCTACAGAAAGAGTGTTCAGAACTGCGCAATCAAAAGTATGGTTTAACTCTGTTAGCTTAATGAACATATCAGAAATAAGTTTCACACAATGCTTCTCTGTAGTTTTTATTTGAAGATATTATTTTTCCCAATATAGGCCTCTTAGCGCTCAGAATGTCCAATTGCAGTTTCTACAGAAAGAGTGTTTCAGAAAGGCTCAATCAAAACTAAGGTTCAACTCTGTTAGTTGAATGCACAGAACAGAAAGAAGTTTCATACAATGCTTCTGTGTAGTTTATATTTGAACATATTCTTTTTTCCACTATTACCCACTTAGCGCTACGAATGTCCAGTTGCATTTTCTACAGACAGAGTGTTACAAAACTGCTCAATCAAAAGTATGGTTTAACTCTGTTAGCTGAATGCTCAGATCAGAAAGAAGTTTCACAGAATGCTTCTGTGTAGTTTATATTTGAATATATTCCTTTTTCCACTACTACTCTCTTAGCGCTCCAAATGTCCAGTTGCATTTTCTACAGAAAGAGAGTTCAGATCTGCTCAATCAAAAGTATGGTTTAACTCTGTTATCTGAATGCACAGATCAGAAAGAAGTTTCACCGAATGATTCTGTGTAGTTTATATTTGGAGACATTCCTTTTTCCACTATTACCCTCTTAGCGCTCCGAATCTCCACTTGCATTTTCTACAGAAAGAGTGTTTCAGAACGGCTCAATCAAAACTAAGGTTCAACTCTTTTAGTTGAACAAACAGAACAGAAAGAAGTTTCACACAATTCTTCTGTGTAGTTTTTATTTGTAGACATTCTTTTTCCCAATATAGGCCTCTTAGCGCTCAGAATGTCCAATTGCAGTTTCTACAGAAAGAGTGTTTCAGAACGGCTCAATCAAAAGTAAGGTTCAACTCTGTTACTTGAATGCACAGAACAGAAAGAAGTTTGATACAATGCTTCTGTGTAGTTTATATTTGAACATATTCTTTTTTCCACTATTACCCACTTAGCGCTACGAATGTCCAGTTGCATTTTCTACAGACAGAGTGTTTCAAAACTGCTCAATCAAAAGTATGGTTTAACTCTGTTAGCTGAATGCTCAGATCAGAAAGAAGTTTCACAGAATGCTTCTGTGTAGTTTATATTTGAATATATTCCTTTTTCCACTACTACGCTCTTAGCGCTCCAAATGTCCAGTTGCATTTTCTACAGAAAGAGTGTTCAGATCTGCTCAATCAAAAGTATGGTTTAACTCTGTTAGCTGAATGCACAGATCAGAAAGAAGTTTCACCGAATGATTCTGTGTAGTTTATATTTGAAGACTTTCCTTTTTCCACTATTACCCTCTTAGCGCTCCGAATCTCCACTTGCATTTTCTACAAAAAGAGTGTTTCATAACTGCTCAATCAAAAATATGTTTTATCTCTGTTAACTGAATTTACAGATCAGAAATATGTTTCACAGAATGCATCTGTGTAGTTTTTATTTGAAGATATTCTTTTTCCCAATGTAGGCCTCTTAGCGCTTAGCATGTCCAATTGCAGTTACTACAGAAAGAGTGTTTCAGAACGGCTCAATCAAAAGTAAGGTTCAACTCTGTTAGTTGAATGCACAGAACAAAAAGAATTTTCACTGAATGCTACTGTGTAGTTTATATTTGAATATATTCCTTTTTCCACTATTACCCTCTTAGCGCTCCGAATGTCCACTTGCATTTTCTACAGAAAGAGTGTTCAGAACTGCGCAATCAAAAGTATGGTTTAACTCTGTTAGCTTAATGAACATATCAGAAATAAGTTTCACACAATGCTTCTGTGTAGTTTTTATTTGAAGATATTATTTTTCCCAATAGAGGCCTCTTAGCGCTCAGAATGTCCAATTGCAGTTCCTACAGAAAGAGTGTTTCAGAAAGGCTCAATCAAAAGTAAGGTTCAACTCTGTTAGTTGAATGCACAGAACAGAAAGAAGTTTCATACAATGCTTCTGTGTAGTTTATATTTGAACATATTCTTTTTTCCACTATTACCCACTTAGCGCTACGAATGTCCAGTTGCATTTTCTACAGACAGAGTGTTTCAAAACTGTTCAATCAAAAGTATGGTTTAACTCTGTTAGCTGAATGCTCAGATCAGAAAGAAGTTTCACAGAATGCTTCTGTGTAGTTTATATTTGAATATATTCCTTTTTCCACTACTACTCTCTTAGCGCTCCAAATGTCCAGTTGCATTTTCTACAGAAAGAGTGTTCAGATCTGCTCAATCAAAAGTATGGTTTAACTCTGTTACCTGAATGCACAGATCAGAAAGAAGTTTCACAGAATGATTCTGTGTAGTTTATATTTGCAGACATTCCTTTTTCCACTATTACCCTCTTAGCGCTCCGAATCTCCACTTGCATTTTCTACAGAAAGTGTGTTTCAGAACGGCTCAATCAAAACTAAGGTTCAACCCTTTTAGTTGAACAAACAGAACAGAAAGAAGTTTCACACAATTCTTCTGTGTAGTTTTTATTTGTAGACATTCTTTTTCCCAATATAGGCCTCTTAGCGCTCAGAATGTCCAATTGCAGTTTCTACAGAAAGAGTGTTTCGGAACGGCTCAATCAAAAGTAAGGTTCAACTCTGTTAGTTGAATGCACAGAACAGAAAGAAGTTTCATACAATGCTTCTGTGTAGTTTATATTTGAACATATTCTTTTTTCCACTATTACCCACTTAGCGCTACGAATGTCCAGTTGCATTTTCTACAGACAGAGTGTTTCCAAACTGCTCAATCAAAAGTATGGTTTAACTCTGTTAGCTGAATGCTCAGATCAGAAAGAAGTTTCACAGAATGCTTCTGTGTAGTTTATATTTTAATATATTCCTTTTTCCACTACTACGCCCTTAGCGCTCCAAATGTCCAGTTGCATTTTCTACAGAAATAGTGTTCAGATCTGCTCAATCAAAAGTATGCTTTAATTCTGTTAGCTGAATGCACAGATCAGAAAGAAGTTTCACCGAATGATTCTGTGTAGTTTATATTTGTAGACATTCCTTTTTCCACTATTACCCTCTTAGCGCTCCGAATCTCCACTTGCATTTTCTACAAAGGAGTGTATCATAACTGATCAATCAAAAATATGTTTTATCTGTGTTAACTGAATTTACAGATCAGAAATAAGTTTCACAGAATGCATCTGTGTGGTTTTTATTTGAAGATATTCTTTTTCTCAATGTAGGCCTCTTAGCGCTTAGCATGTCCAATTGCAGTTTCTACAGAAAGAGTGTTTCAGAACGGCTCAATCAAAAGTAAGGTTCAACTCTGTTAGTTGAATGCACAGAACAGAAAGAATTTTCACAGAATGCTACTGTGTAGTTTATATTTGAATATATTCCTTTTTCCACTATTACCCTCTTAGCGCTCCGAATGTCCACTTGCATTTTCTACAGAAAGAGTGTTCAGAACTGCGCAATCAAAAGTATGGTTTAACTCTGTTAGCTTAATGAACATATCAGAAATAAGTTTCACACAATGCTTCTGTGTAGATTTTATTTGAAGATATTATTTTTCCCAATATAGGCCTCTTAGCGCTCAGAATGTCCAATTGCAGTTTCTACAGAAAGAGTGTTTCAGAAAGGCTCAATCAAAAGTAAGGTTCAACTCTGTTAGTGGAATGCACAGAACAGAAAGAAGTTTCATACAATGCTTCTGTGTAGTTTATATTTGAACATATTCTTTTTTCCACTATTACCCACTTAGCGCTACGAATGTCCAGTTGCATTTTCTACAGACAGAGTGTTTCAAAACTGCTCAATCAAAAGTATGGTTTAACTCTGTTAGCTGAATGCTCAGATCAGAAAGAAGTTTCACAGAATGCTTCTGTGTAGTTTATATTTGAATATATTCCTTTATCCACTACTATGCTCTTAGCGCTCCAAATGTCCAGTTGCATTTTCTACAGAAAGAGTGTTCAGATCTGCTCAATCAAAAGTGTGGTTTAACTCTGTTAGCTGAATGCACAGATCAGAAAGAAGTTTCACCGAATGATTCTTTGTAGTTTATATTTGAAGACATTCCTTTTTCCACTATTACCCACTTAGCGCTCGGAATCTCCACTTGCATTTTCTACAAAAAGAGTGTTTCACAACTGCTCAATCAAAAATATGTTTTATCTCTGTTAACTGAATTTACAGATCAGAAATAAGTTTCACAGAATGCATCTGTGTAGTTTTTATTTGAAGATATTCTTTTTCAAAATGTAGTCCTCTTAGCGCTTAGCATGTCCAATTGCAGTTTCTACAGAAAGAGTGTTTCAGAACGGCTCAATCAAAAGTAAGGTTCAACTCTGTTAGTTGAATGCACAGAACAGAAAGAATTTTCACAGAATGCTACTGTGTAGTTTATATTTGAATATATTCCTTTTTCCACTATTACCCTCTTAGCGCTCCGAATGTCCACTTGCATTTTCTACAGAAAGAGTGTTCAGAACTGCGCAATCAAAAGTATGTTTTAACTCTGTTAGCTTAATGAACATATCAGAAATAAGTTTCACACAATGCTTCTGTGTAGCTTTTATTTGAAGATATTATTTTTCCCAATATAGGCCTCTTAGCGCTCAGAATGTCCAATTGCAGTTTCTACAGAAAGAGTGTTTCAGAAAGGCTCAATCAAAAGTAAGGTTCAACTCTGTTAGTTGAATGCACAGAACAGAAAGAAGTTTCATACAATGCTTCTGTGTAGTTTATATTTGAACATATTCTTTTTTCCACTATTACCCACTTAGCGCTACGAATGTCCAGTTGCATTTTCTACAGACAGAGTGTTTCAAAACTGCTCAATCAAAAGTATGGTTTAACTCTGTTAGCTGAATGCTCAGATCAGAAAGAAGTTTCACAGAATGCTTCTGTGTAGTTTATATTTGAATATATTCCTTTTTCCACTAGTACGCTCTTAGCGCTCCAAATGTCCAGTTGCATTTTCTACAGAAAGAGAGTTCAGATCTGCTCAATCAAAAGTATGGTTTAACTCTGTTAGCTGAATGCACAGATCAGAAAGAAGTTTCACCGAATAATTCTGTGTAGTTTATATTTGGAGACATTCCTTTTTCCACTATTACCCTCTTAGCGCTCAGAATCTCCACTTGCATTTTCTACAGAAAGAGTGTTTCAGAACGGCACAATCAAAACTAAGGTTCAACTCTTTTAGTTGAACAAACAGAACAGAAAGAATTTTCACACAATTCTTCTGTGTAGTTTTTATTTGTAGACATTCTTTTTCCCAATATAGGCCTCTTAGCGCTCAGAATGTCCAATTGCAGTTTCTACAGAAAGAGTGTTTCAGAACGGCTCAATCAAAAGTAAGGTGCAACTCTGTTACTTGAATGCACAGAACAGAAAGAAGTTTGATACAATGCTTCTGTGTAGTTTATATTTGAACATATTCTTTTTTCCACTATTACCCACTTAGCGCTACGAATGTCCAGTTGCATTTTCTACAGACAGAGTGTTTCAAAACTGCTCAATCAAAAGTATGGTTTAACTCTGTTAGCTGAATGCTCAGATCAGAAAGAAATTTCACAGAATGCTTCTGTGTAGTTTATATTTGAATATATTCCTTTTTCCACTACTACTCTCTTAGCGCTCCAAATGTCCAGTTGCATTTTCTACAGAAAGATTGTTCAGATCTGCTCAATCAAAAGTATGGTTGAACTCTGTTAGCTGAATGCACAGATCAGAAAGAAGTTTCACCGAATGATTCTGTGTAGTTTATATTTGAAGACATTCCTTTTTCCACTATTACCCTCTTAGAGCTCCGAATCTCCACTTGCATTTTCTACAAAAAGAGTGTTTCATAACTGCTCAATCAAAAATATGTTTTATCTCTGTTAACTGAATTTACAGATCAGAAATAAGTTTCACAGAATGCATCTGTGTAGTTTTTATTTGAAGATATTCTTTTTCCCAATGTAGGCCTCTTAGCGCTTAGCCTGTCCAATTGCAGTTTCTACAGAAAGAGTGTTTCAGAACGGCTCAATCAAAAGTAAGGTTCAACTCTGTTAGTTGAATGCACAGAACTGAAAGAATTTTCACAGAATGCTACTGTGTAGTTTATATTTGAATATATTCGTTTTTCCACTATTACCCTCTTAGCGCTCCGAATGTCCACTTGCATTTTCTACAGAAAGAGTGTTCAGAACTGCGCAATCAATAGTATGGTTTAACTCTGTTAGCTTAATGAACATATCAGAAATAAGTTTCACACAATGCTTCCGTGTAGTTTTTATTTGAAGATATTATTTTTCCCAATATAGGCCTCTTAGCGCTCAGAATGTCCAATTGCAGTTTCTACAGAAAGAGTGTTTCAGAAAGGCTCAATCAAAAGTAAGGTTCAACTCTGTTAGTTGAATGCACAGAACAGAAAGAAGTTTTATACACTGCTTCTGTGTAGTTTATATTTGAACATATTCTTTTTTCCACTATTACCCACTTAGCGCTACGAATGTCCAGTTGCATTTTCTACAGACAGAGTGTTTCAAAACTGTTCAATCAAAAGTATGGTTTAACTCTGTTAGCTGAATGCTCAGATCAGAAAGAAGTTTCACAGAATGCTTCTGTGTAGTTTATATTTGAATATATTCCTTTTTCCACTACTACTCTCTTAGCGCTCCAAATGTCCAGTTGCATTTTCTACAGAAAGAGTGTTCAGATCTGCTCAATCAAAAGTATGGTTTAACTCTGTTAGCTGAATGCACAGATCAGAAAGAAGTTTCACAGAATGATTCTGTGTAGTTTATATTTGGAGACATTCCTTTTTCCACTATTACCCTCTTAGCGCTCCGAATCTCCACTTGCATTTTCTACAGAAAGTGTGTTTCAGAACGGCTCAATCAAAACTAAGGTTCAACTCTTTTAGTTGAACAAACAGAACAGAAAGAATTTTCACACAATTCTTCTGTGTAGTTTTTATTTGTAGACATTCTTTTTCCCAATATAGGCCTCTTAGCGCTCAGAATGTCCAATTGCAGTTTCTACAGAAAGAGTGTTTCAGAACGGCTCAATCAAAAGTAAGGTTCAACTCTGTTAGTTGAATGCACAGAACAGAAAGAAGTTTCATACAATGCTTCTGTGTAGTTTATATTTGAACATATTCTTTTTTCCACTATTACCCACTTAGCGCTACGAATGCCCAGTTGCATTTTCTACAGACAGAGTGTTTCAAAACGGCTCAATCAAAAGTATGGTTTAACTCTGTTAGCTGAATTCTCAGATCAGAAAGAAGTTTCACAGAATGCTACTGTGTAGTTTATATTTGAATATATTCCTTTTTCCACTACTACGCTCTTAGCGCTCCAAATGTCCAGTTGCATTTTCTACAGAAAGAGTGTTCAGATCTGCTCAATCAAAAGTATGGTTTAACTCTGTAAGCTGAATGCACAGATCAGAAAGAAGTTTCACCGAATGATTCTGTGTAGTTTATATTTGAAGACATTCCTTTTTCCACTATTACCCTCTTAGCGCTCCGAATCTCCACTTGCATTTTCTACAAAAAGGTGTTTCATAACTGCTCAATCAAAAATATGTTTTATCTCTGTTAACTGAATTTACAGATCAGAAATAAGTTTCACAGAATGCATCTGTGTAGTTTTTATTTGAAGATATTCTTTTTCCCAATGTAGGCCTCTTAGCGCTTAGCATGTCCAATTGCAGTTTCTACAGAAAGAGTGTTTCAGAACGGCTCAATAAAAAGTAAGGTTCAACTCTGTTAGTTGAATGCACAGAACAGAAAGAATTTTCACAGAATGCTACTGTGTAGTTTATATTTGAATATATTCCTTTTTCCACTATTACCCTCTTAGCGCTCCGAATCTACACTTGCATTTTCTACAGAAAGAGTGTTCAGAACTGCGCAATCAAAAGTATGGTTTAACTCTGTTAGCTTAATGAACATATCAGAAATAAGTTTCACACAATGCTTCTGTGTAGTTTTTATTTGAAGATATTATTTTTCCCATTATAGGCCTCTTAGCGCTCAGAATGTCCAATTGCAGTTTCTACAGAAAGAGTGTTTCAGAAAGGCTCAATCAAAAGTAAGGTTCAACTCTGTTAGTTGAATGCACAGAACAGAAAGAAGTTTCATACAATGCTTCTGTGTAGTTTATATTTGAACATATTCTTTTTTCCACTATTACCCACTTAGCGCTACGAATGTCCAGTTGCATTTTCTACAGACAGAGTGTTTCAAAACTGCTCAATCAAAAGTATGGTTTAACTCTGTTAGCTGAATGCTCAGATCAGAAAGAAGTTTCACAGAATGCTTCTGTGTAGTTTATATTTGAATATATTCCTTTTTCCACTACTACGCTCTTAGCGCTCCAAATGTCCAGTTGCATTTTCTACAGAAAGAGTGTTCAGATCTGCTCAATCAAAAGTATGGTTTAACTCTGTTAGCTGAATGCACAGATCAGAAAGAAGTTTCACCGAATGATTCTGTGTAGTTTATATTTGAAGACATACCTTTTTCCACTATTACCCACTTAGCGCTCCGAATCTCCACTTGCATTTTCTACAAAAAGAGTGTTTCATAACTGCTCAATAAAAAATATGTTTTATCTCTGTTAACTGAATTTACAGATCAGAAATAAGTTTCACAGAATGCATCTGTGTAGTTTTTATTTGAAGATATTCTTTTTCCCAATGTAGGCCTCTTAGCGCTTAGCATGTCCAATTGCAGTTTCTACAGAAAGAGTGTTTCAGAACGGCTCAATCAAAAATAAGGTTCAACTCTGTTAGTTGAATGCACAGAACAGAAAGAATTTTCACAGAATGCTACTGTGTAGTTTATATTTGAATATATTCCTTTTTCCACTATTACCCTCTTAGCGCTCCGAATCTCCATTGCATTTTCTACAGAAAGTGTGTTTCAGAACGGCTCAATCAAAACTAAGGTTCAACTCTTTTAGTTGAACAGACAGAACAGAAAGAAGTTTCACACAATTCTTCTGTGTAGTTTTTATTTGTAGACATTCTTTTTCCCAATATAGGCCTCTTAGCGCTCAGAATGTCCAATTGCAGTTTCTACAGAAAGAGTGTTTCAGAACGGCTCAATCAAAAGTAAGGTTCAACTCTGTTAGTTGAATGCACAGAACAGAAAGAAGTTTCATACAATGCTTCTGTGTAGTTTATATTTGAACATATTCTTTTTTCCACTATTACCCACTTAGCGCTACGAATGTCCAGTTGCATTTTCTACAGACAGAGTGTTTCAAAACTGCTCAATCAAAAGTATGGTTTAACTCTGTTAGCTGAATGCTCATATCAGAAAGAAGTTTCACAGAATGCTTCTGTGTAGTTTATATTTGAATATATTCCTTTTTCCACTACTACGCTCTTAGCGCTCCAAATGTCCAGTTGCATTTTCTACAGAAAGAGTGTTCAGATCTGCTCAATCAAAAGTATGGTTTAACTCTGTTAGCTGAATGCACAGATCAGAAAGAAGTTTCACCGAATGATTCTGTGTAGTTTATATTTGAAGACATTCCTTTTTCCACTATTACCCCCTTAGCGGTCCGAATCTCCACTTGCATTTTCTACAAAAAGAGTGTTTCATAACTGCTCAATCAAAAATATGTTTTATCTCTGTTAACTGAATTTACAGATCAGAAATAAGTTTCACAGAATGCATCTGTGTAGTTTTTATTTGAAGATATTCTTTTTCCCAATGTAGGCCTCTTAGCGCTTAGCATGTCCAATTGCAGTTTCTACAGAAAGAGTGTTTCAGAACGGCTCAATCAAAAGTAAGGTTCAACTCTGTTAGTTGAATGCACAGAACAGAAAGAATTTTCACAGAATGCTACTGTGTAGTTTATATTTGAATATATTCCTTTTTCCACTATTACCCTCTTAGCGCTCCGAATGTCCACTTGCATTTTCTACAGAAAGAGTGTTCCGAACTGCGCAATCAAAAGTATGGTTTAACTCTGTTAGCTTAATGAACATATCAGAAATAAGTTTCACACAATGCTTCTGTGTAGTTTTTATTTGAAGATATTCTTTTTCACAATGTAGGCCTCTTAGCGCTTAGCATGTCAAATTGCAGTTTCTACAGAAAGAGTGTTTCAGAACGGCTCAATCAAAAGTAAGGTTCAACTCTGTTAGTTGAATGCACAGAACAAAAAGAATTTTCACTGAATGCTTCTGTGTAGTTTATATTTGAATATATTCCTTTTTCCACTACTACTCTCTTAGCGCTCCAAATGTCCAGTTGCATTTTCTACAGAAAGAGTGTTCAGATCTGCTCAATCAAAAGTATGGTTTAACTCTGTTAGCTGAATGCACAGATCAGAAAGAAGTTTCACAGAATGATTCTGTGTAGTTTATATTTGGAGACATTCCTTTTTCCACTATTACCCTCTTAGCGCTCCGAATCTCCACTTGCATTTTCTACAGAAAGAGTGTTTCATAACTGCACAATCAAAAATATGTTTTATCTCTGTTAACTGAATTTACAGATCAGAAATAAGTTTCACAGAATGCATCTGTGTAGTTTTTATTTGAAGATATTCTTTTTCCCAATGTAGGCCTCTTAGCGCTTAGCATGTCCAATTGCAGTTTCTACAGAAAGAGTGTTTCAGAACGGCTCAATCAAAAGTAAGGTTCAACTCTGTTAGTTGAATGCACAGAACAGAAAGAATTTTCACAGAATGCTACTGTGTAGTTTATATTTGAATATATTCCTTTTTCCACTATTACCCTCTTAGCGCTCCGAATGTCCACTTGCATTTTCTACAGAAAGAGTGTTCAGAACTGCGCAATCAAAAGTATGGTTTAACTCTGTTAGCTTAATGAACATATCAGAAATAAGTTTCACACAATGCTTCTCTGTAGTTTTTATTTGAAGATATTATTTTTCCCAATATAGGCCTCTTAGCGCTCAGAATGTCCAATTGCAGTTTCTACAGAAAGAGTGTTTCAGAAAGGCTCAATCAAAAGTAAGGTTCAACTCTGTTAGTTGAATGCACAGAACAGAAAGAAGTTTCATACAATGCTTCTGTGTAGTTTATATTTGAACATATTCTTTTTTCCACTATTACCCACTTAGCGCTACGAATGTCCAGTTGCATTTTCTACAGACAGAGTGTTTCAAAACTGCTCAATCAAAAGTATGGTTTAACTCTGTTAGCTGAATGCTCAGATCGGAAAGAAGTTTCACAGAATGCTTCTGTGTAGTTTATATTTGAATATATTCCTTTTTCCACTACTACGCTCTTAGCGCTCCAAATGTCCAGTTGCATTTTCTACAGAAAGAGTGTTCAGATCTGCTCAATCAAAAGTATGGTTTAACTCTGTTAGCTGAATGCACAGATCAGAAAGAAGTTTCACCGAATGATTCTGTGTAGTTTATATTTGAAGACATTCCTTTTTCCACAATTACCCTCTTAGCGCTCCGAATCTCCACTTGCATTTCCTACAAAAAGAGTGTTTCATAACTGCTCAATCAAAAATATGTTTTATCTCTGTTAACTGAATTTACAGATGAGAAATAAGTTTCACAGAATGCATCTGTGTAGTTTTTATTTGAAGATATTCTTTTTCCCAATGTAGGCCTCTTAGCGCTTAGCATGTCCAATTGCAGTTTCTACAGAAAGAGTGTTTCAGAACGGCTCAATCAAAAGTAAGGTTCAACTCTGTTAGTTGAATGCACAGAACAGAAAGAATTTTCACAGAATGCTACTGTGTAGTTTATATTTGAATATATTCCTTTTTCCACTATTACCCTCTTAGCGCTCCGAATGTCCACTTGCATTTTCTACAGAAAGAGTATTCAGAACTGCGCAATCAAAAGTATGGTTTAACTCTGTTAGCTTAATGAACATATCAGAAATATGTTTCACACAATGCTTCTGTGTAGTTTTTATTTGAAGATATTATTTTTCCCAATAGAGGCCTCTTAGCGCTCAGAATGTCCAATTGCAGTTTCTACAGAAAGAGTGTTTCAGAAAGGCTCAATCAAAAGTAAGGTTCAACTCTGTTAGTTGAATGCACAGAACAGAAAGAAGTTTCATACAATGCTTCTGTGTAGTTTATATTTGAACATATTCTTTTTTCCACTATTACCCACTTAGCGCTACGAATGTCCAGTTGCATTTTCTACAGACAGAGTGTTTCAAAACTGCTCAATCAAAAGTATGGTTTAACTCTGTTAGCTGAATGCTCAGATCAGAAAGAAGTTTCACAGAATGCTTCTGTGTACTTTATATTTGAATATATTCCTTTTTCCACTACTACTCTCTTAGCGCTCCAAATGTCCAGTTGCATTTTCTAAAGGAAGAGTGTTCAGATCTGCTCAATCAAAAGTATGGTTTAACTCTGTTAGCTGAATGCACAGATCAGAAAGAAGTTTCACAGAATGATTCTGTGTAGTTTATATTTGGAGACATTCCTTTTTCCACTATTACCCTCTTAGCGCTCCGAATCTCCACTTGCATTTTCTACAGAAAGAGTGTTTCAGAACGGCTCAATCAAAACTAAGGTTCAACTCTTTTAGTTGAACAAACAGAACAGAAAGAATTTTCACACAATTCTTCTGTGTAGTTTTTATTTGTAGACATTCTTTTTCCCAATATAGGCCTCTTAGCGCTCAGAATGTCCAATTGCAGTTTCTACAGAAAGAGTGTTTCAGAACGGCTCAATCAAAAGTAAGGTTCAACTCTGTTACTTGAATGCACAGAACAGAAAGAAGTTTCATAGAATGTTTCTGTGTAGTTTCTATTTGAACATGTTCTTTTTTCCACTATTACCCACTTAGCGCTACGAATGTCCAGTTGCATTTTCTACAGACAGAGTGTTTCAAAACTGCTCAATCAAAAGTATGGTTTAACTCTGTTAGCTGAATGCTCAGATCAGAAAGAAGTTTCACAGAATGCTTCTGTGTAGTTTATATTTGAATATATTCCTTTTTCCACTACTACGCTCTTAGCGCTCCAAATGTCCAGTTGCATTTTCTACAGAAAGAGTGTTCAGACCTGCTCAATCAAAAGTATGGTTTAACTCTGTTAGCTGAATACACAGATCAGAAAGAAGATTCACCGAATGATTCTGTGTAGTTTATATTTGAAGACATTCCTTTTTCCACTATTACCCTCTTAGCGCTCCGAATCTCCACTTGCATTTTCTACAAAAAGAGTGTTTCATAACTGCTCAATCAAAAATATGTTTTATCTCTGTTAACTGAATTTACAGATCAGAAATAAGTTTCACAGAATGCATCTGTGTAGTTTTTATTTGAAGATATTCTTTTTCCCAATGTAGGCCTCTTAGCGCTTAGCATGTCCAATTGCAGTTTCTACAGAAAGAGTGTTTAAGAACGGCTCAATCAAAAGTAAGGTTCAACTCTGTTAGTTGAATGCACAGAACAGAAAGAATTTTCACAGAATGCTACTGTGTAGTTTATATTTGAATATATTCCTTTTTCCACTATTACCCTCTTAGCGCTCCGAATGTCCACTTGCATTTTCTACAGAAAGAGTGTTCAGAACTGCGCAATCAAAAGTATGGTTTAAATCTGTTAGCTTAATGAACATATCAGAAATAAGTTTCACACAATGCTTCTGTGTAGTTTTTATTTGAAGATATTATTTTTCCCAATAGAGGCCTCTTAGCGCTCAGAATGTCCAATTGCAGTTTCTACAGAAAGAGTGTTTCAGAACGACTCAATCAAAAGTAAGGTTCAACTCTGTTAGTTGAATGCACAGAACAGAAAGAAGTTTCATACAATGCTTCTGTGTAGTTTATATTTGAACATATTATTTTTTCCACTATTACCCACTTAGCGCTACGAATATCCAGTTGCATTTTCTACAGACAGAGTGTTTCAAAACTGCTCAATCAAAAGTATGGTTTAACTCTGTTAGCTGAATGCTCAGATCAGAAAGAAGTTTCACAGAATGCTTCTGTGTAGCTTATATTTGAATATATTCCTTTTTCCACTACTACTCTCTTAGCGCTCCAAATGTCCAGTTGCATTTTCTACAGAAAGAGTGTTCAGATCTGCTCAATCAAAAGTATGGTTTAACTCTGTTAGCTGAATGCACAGATCAGAAAGAAGTTTCACAGAATGATTCTGTGTAGTTTATATTTGGAGACATTCCTTTTTCCACTATTACCCTCTTAGCGCTCCGAATCTCCACTTGCATTTTCTACAGAAAGAGTGTTTCAGAACGGCTCAATCAAAACTAAGGTTCAACTCTTTTAGTTGAACAAACAGAAGAGAAAGAAGTTTCACACAATTCTTCTGTGTAGTTTTTATTTGTAGACATTCTTTTTCCCAATATAGGCCTCTTAGCGCTCAGAATGTCCAATTGCAGTTTCTACAGAAAGAGTGTTTCAGAACGGCTCAATCAAAAGTAAGGTTCAACTCTGTTAGTTGAATGCACAGAACAGAAAGAAGTTTCATACAATGCTTCTGTGTAGTTTATATTTGAACATATTCTTTTTTCCACTATTACCCACTTAGCGCTACGAATGTCCAGTTGCATTTTCTACAGACAGAGTGTTTCAAAACTGCTCAATCAAAAGTATGGTTTAACTCTGTTAGCTGAATGCTCAGATCAGAAAGAAGTTTCACAGAATGCTTCTGTGTAGTTTATATTTGAATATATTCCTTTTTCCACTACTACGCTCTTAGCGCTCCAAATGTCCAGTTGCATTTTCTACAGAAAGAGTGTTCAGATCTGCTCAATCAAAAGTATGGTTTAACTCTGTTAGCTGAATGCACAGATCAGAAAGAAGTTTCACAGAATGATTCTGTGTAGTTTATATTTGAAGACATTCCTTTTTCCACTATTACCCTCTTAGCGCTCCGAATCTCCACTTGCATATTCTACAAAAAGAGTGTTTCATAACTGCTCAATCAAAAATATGTTTTATCTCTGTTAACTGAATTTACAGATCAGAAATAAGTTTCACAGAATGCATCTGTGTAGTTTTTATTTGAAGATATTCTTTTTCCCAATGTAGGCCTCTTAGCGCTTAGCATGTCCAATTGCAGTTTCTACAGAAAGAGTGTTTCAGAACGGCTCAATCAAAAGTAAGGTTCAACTCTGTTAGTTGAATGCACAGAACAGAAAGAATTTTCACAGAATGCTACTGTGTAGTTTATATTTGAATATATTCCTTTTTCCACTATTACCCTCTTAGCGCTCCGAATGTCCACTTGCATTTTCTACAGAAAGAGTGTTCAGAACTGCGCAATCAAAAGTATGGTTTAACTCTGTTAGCTTAATGAACATATCAGAAATAAGTTTCACACAATGCTTCTGTGTAGTTTTTATTTGAAGATATTATTTTTCCCAATATAGACCTCTTAGCGCTCAGAATGTCCAATTGCAGTTTCTACAGAAAGAGTGTTTCAGAAAGGCTCAATCAAAAGTAAGGTTCAACTCTGTTAGTTGAATGCACAGAACAGAAAGTAGTTTCATACAATGCTTCTGTGTAGTTTATATTTGAACATATTCTTTTTTCCACTATTACCCACTTAGCGCTACGAATGTCCAGTTGCATTTTCTACAGACAGAGTGTTTCAAAACTGCTCAATCAAAAGTATGGTTTAACTCTGTTAGCTGAATGCTCAGATCAGAAAGAAGTTTCACAGAATGCTTCTGTGTAGTTTATATTTGAATATATTACTTTTTCCACTACTACTCTCTTAGCGCTCCAAATGTCCAGTTGCATTTTCTACAGAAAGAGAGTTCAGATCTGCTCAATCAAAAGTATGGTTTAACTCTGTTAGCTGAATGCACAGATCAGAAAGAAGTTTCACAGAATGATTCTGTGTAGTTTATATTTGGAGACATTCCTTTTTCCACTATTACCCTCTTAGCGCTCCAAATCTCCACTTGCATTTTCTACAGAAAGAGTGTTTCAGAACGGCTCAATCAAAACTAAGGTTCAACTCTTTTAGTTGAACAAACAGAACAGAAAGAAGTTTCACACAATTGTTCTGTGTAGTTTTTATTTGTAGACATTCTTTTTCCAAATATAGGCCTCTTAGCGCTCAGAATGTCCAATTGCAGTTTCTACAGAAAGAGTGTTTCAGAACGGCTCAATCAAAAGTAAGGTTCAACTCTGTTAGTTGAATGCACAGAACAGAAAGAAGTTTCATACAATGCTTCTGTGTAGTTTGTATTTGAACATATTCTTTTTTCCACTATTACCCACTTAGCGCTACGAATGTCCAGTTGCATTTTCTACAGACAGAGTGTTTCAAAACTGCTCAATCAAAAGTATGGTTTAACTCTGTTAGCTGAATGCTCAGATCAGAAAGAAGTTTCACAGAATGCTTCTGTGTAGTTTATATTTGAATATATTCCTTTTTCCACTACTACGCTCTTAGCGCTACAAATGTCCAGTTGCATTTTCTACAGAAAGAGTGTTCAGATCTGCTCAATCAAAAGTATGGTTTAACTCTGTTAGCTGAATGCACAGATCAGAAAGAAGTTTCACCGAATGATTCTGTGTAGTTTATATTTGAAGACATTCCTTTTTCCACTATTACCCTCTTAGCGCTCCGAATCTCCACTTGCATTTCCTACAAAAGAGTTTTTCATAACTGCTCAATCAAAAATATGTTTTATCTCTGTTAACTGAATTTACAGATCAGAAATAAGTTTCACAGAATGCATCTGTGTAGTTTTTATTTGAAGATATTCTTTTTCAAAATGTAGGCCTCTTAGCGCTTAGCATGTCCAATTGCAGTTTCTACAGAAAGAGTGTTTCAGAACGGCTCAATCAAAAGTAAGGTTCAACTCTGTTAGTTGAATGCACAGAACAGAAAGAATTTTCACAGAATGCTACTGTGTAGTTTATATTTGAATATATCCCTTTTTCCACTATTACCCTCTTAGCGCTCCGAATGTCCACTTGCATTTTCTACAGAAAGAGTGTTCAGAACTGCGCAATCAAAAGTATGGTTTAACTCTGTTAGCTTAATGAACATATCAGAAATAAGTTTCACACAATGCTTCTCTGTAGTTTTTATTTGAAGATATTATTTTTCCCAATATAGGCCTCTTAGCGCTCAGAATGTCCAATTGCAGTTTCTACAGAAAGAGTGTTTCAGAAAGGCTCAATCAAAAGTAAGGTTCAACTCTGTTAGTTGAATGCACAGAACAGAAAGTAGTTTCATACAATGCTTCTGTGTAGTTTATATTTGAACATATTCTTTTTTCCACTATTACCCACTTAGCGCTACGAATGTCCAGTTGCATTTTCTACAGACAGAGTGTTTCAAAACTGCTCAATCAAAAGTATGGTTTAACTCTGTTAGCTGAATGCTCAGATCAGAAAGAAGTTTCACAGAATGCTTCTGTGTAGTTTATATTTGAATATATTACTTTTTCCACTACTACTCTCTTAGCGCTCCAAATGTCCAGTTGCATTTTCTACAGAAAGAGAGTTCAGATCTGCTCAATTAAAAGTATGGTTTAACTCTGTTAGCTGAATGCACAGATCAGAAAGGAGTTTCACAGAATGATTCTGTGTAGTTTATATTTGGAGACATTCCTTTTTCCACTATTACCCTCTTAGCGCTCCAAATCTCCACTTGCATTTTCTACAGAAAGAGTGTTTCAGAACGGCTCAATCAAAACTAAGGTTCAACTCTTTTAGTTGAACAAACAGAACAGAAAGAAGTTTCACACAATTGTTCTGTGTAGTTTTTATTTGTAGACATTCTTTTTCCAAATATAGGCCTCTTAGCGCTCAGAATGTCCAATTGCAGTTTCTACAGAAAGAGTGTTTCAGAACGGCTCAATCAAAAGTAAGGTTCAACTCTGTTAGTTGAATGCACAGAACAGAAAGAAGTTTCATACAATGCTTCTGTGTAGTTTGTATTTGAACATATTCTTTTTTCCACTATTACCCACTTAGCGCTACGAATGTCCAGTTGCATTTTCTACAGACAGAGTGTTTCAAAACTGCTCAATCAAAAGTATGGTTTAACTCTGTTAGCTGAATGCTCAGATCAGAAAGAAGTTTCACAGAATGCTTCTGTGTAGTTTATATTTGAATATATTCCTTTTTCCACTACTACGCTCTTAGCGCTACAAATGTCCAGTTGCATTTTCTACAGAAAGAGTGTTCAGATCTGCTCAATCAAAAGTATGGTTTAACTCTGTTAGCTGAATGCACAGATCAGAAAGAAGTTTCACCGAATGATTCTGTGTAGTTTATATTTGAAGACATTCCTTTTTCCACTATTACCCTCTTAGCGCTCCGAATCTCCACTTGCATTTCCTACAAAAGAGTTTTTCATAACTGCTCAATCAAAAATATGTTTTATCTCTGTTAACTGAATTTACAGATCAGAAATAAGTTTCACAGAATGCATCTGTGTAGTTTTTATTTGAAGATATTCTTTTTCAAAATGTAGGCCTCTTAGCGCTTAGCATGTCCAATTGCAGTTTCTACAGAAAGAGTGTTTCAGAACGGCTCAATCAAAAGTAAGGTTCAACTCTGTTAGTTGAATGCACAGAACAGAAAGTATTTTCACAGAATGCTACTGTGTAGTTTATATTTGAATATATCCCTTTTTCCACTATTACCCTCTTAGCGCTCCGAATGTCCACTTGCATTTTCTACAGAAAGAGTGTTCAGAACTGCGCAATCAAAAGTATGGTTTAACTCTGTTAGCTTAATGAACATATCAGAAATAAGTTTCACACAATGCTTCTCTGTAGTTTTTATTTGAAGATATTATTTTTCCCAATATAGGCCTCTTAGCGCTCAGAATGTCCAATTGCAGTTTCTACAGAAAGAGTGTTTCAGAAAGGCTCAATCAAAAGTAAGGTTCAACTCTGTTAGTTGAATGCACAGAACAGAAAGTAGTTTCATACAATGCTTCTGTGTAGTTTATATTTGAACATATTATTTTTTCCACTATTACCCACTTAGCGCTACGAATGTCCAGTTGCATTTTCTACAGACAGAGTGTTTCAAAACTGCTCAATCAAAAGTATGGTTTAACTCTGTTAGCTGAATGCTCAGATCAGAAAGAAGTTTCACAGAATGCTTCTGTGTAGTTTATATTTGAATATATTACTTTTTCCACTACTACTCTCTTAGCGCTCCAAATGTCCAGTTGCATTTTCTACAGAAAGAGAGTTCAGATCTGCTCAATTAAAAGTATGGTTTAACTCTGTTAGCTGAATGCACAGATCAGAAAGGAGTTTCACAGAATGATTCTGTGTAGTTTATATTTGGAGACATTCCTTTTTCCACTATTACCCTCTTAGCGCTCCGAATCTCCACTTGCATTTTCTACAGAAAGAGTGTTTCAGAACGGCTCAATCAAAACTAAGGTTCAACTCTTTTAGTTGAACAAACAGAACAGAAAGAAGTTTCACACAATTGTTCTGTGTAGTTTTTATTTGTAGACATTCTTTTTCCAAATATAGGCCTCTTAGCGCTCAGAATGTCCAATTGCAGTTTCTACAGAAAGAGTGTTTCAGAACGGCTCAATCAAAAGTAAGGTTCAACTCTGTTAGTTGAATGCACAGAACAGAAAGAAGTTTCATACAATGCTTCTGTGTAGTTTGTATTTGAACATATTCTTTTTTCCACTATTACCCACTTAGCGCTACGAATGTCCAGTTGCATTTTCTACAGACAGAGTGTTTCAAAACTGCTCAATCAAAAGTATGGTTTAACTCTGTTAGCTGAATGCTCAGATCAGAAAGAAGTTTCACAGAATGCTTCTGTGTAGTTTATATTTGAATATATTCCTTTTTCCACTACTACGCTCTTAGCGCTACAAATGTCCAGTTGCATTTTCTACAGAAAGAGTGTTCAGATCTGCTCAATCAAAAGTATGGTTTAACTCTGTTAGCTGAATGCACAGATCAGAAAGAAGTTTCACCGAATGATTCTGTGTAGTTTATATTTGAAGACATTCCTTTTTCCACTATTACCCTCTTAGCGCTCCGAATCTCCACTTGCATTTCCTACAAAAGAGTTTTTCATAACTGCTCAATCAAAAATATGTTTTATCTCTGTTAACTGAATTTACAGATCAGAAATAAGTTTCACAGAATGCATCTGTGTAGTTTTTATTTGAAGATATTCTTTTTCAAAATGTAGGCCTCTTAGCGCTTAGCATGTCCAATTGCAGTTTCTACAGAAAGAGTGTTTCAGAACGGCTCAATCAAAAGTAAGGTTCAAATCTGTTAGTTGAATGCACAGAACAGAAAGAATTTTCACAGAATGCTACTGTGCAGTTTATATTTGAATATATTCCTTTTTCCACTATTACCCTCTTAGCGCTCCGAATGTCACTTGCATTTTCTACAGAAAGAGTGTTCAGAACTGCGCAATCAAAAGTATGGTTTAACTCTGTTAGCTTAATGAACATATCAGAAATAAGTTTCACACAATGCTTCTCTGTAGTTTTTATTTGAAGATATTATTTTTCCCAATATAGGCCTCTTAGCGCTCAGAATGTCCAATTGCAGTTTCTACAGAAAGAGTGTTTCAGAAAGGCTCAATCAAAACTAAGGTTCAACTCTGTTAGTTGAATGCACAGAACAGAAAGAAGTTTCATACAATGCTTCTGTGTAGTTTATATTTGAACATATTCTTTTTTCCACTATTACCCACTTAGCGCTACGAATGTCCAGTTGCATTTCCTACAGACAGAGTGTTTCAAAACTGCTCAATCAAAAGTATGGTTTAACTCTGTTAGCTGAATGCTCAGATCAGAAAGAAGTTTCACAGAATGCTTCTGTGTAGTTTATATTTGAATATATTCCTTTTTCCACTACTACTCTCTTAGCGCTCCAAATGTCCAGTTGCATTTTCTACAGAAAGAGAGTTCAGATCTGCTCAATCAAAAGTATGGTTTAACTCTGTTAGCTGAATGCACAGATCAGAAATAAGTTTCACAGAATGATTCCGTGTAGTTTATATTTGGAGACATTCCTTTTTCCACTATTACCCTCTTAGCGCTCCGAATCTCCACTTGCATTTTCTACAGAAAGAGTGTTTCAGAACGGCTCAATCAAAACTAAGGTTCAACTCCTTTAGTTGAACAAACAGAACAGAAAGAAATTTCACACAATTCTTCTGCGTAGTTTTTATTTGTAGACATTCTTTTTCCCAATATAGGCCTCTTAGCGCTCAGAATGTCCAATTGCAGTTTCTACAGAAAGAGTGTTTCAGAACGGCTCAATCAAAAGTAAGGTTCAACTCTGTTAGTTGAATGCACAGAACAGAAAGAAGTTTCATACAATGCTTCTGTGTAGTTTATATTTGAACATATTCTTTTTTCCACTATTACCCACTTAGCGCTACGAATGTCCAGTTGCATTTTCTACAGACAGAGTGTTTCAAAACTGCTCAATCAAAAGTATGGTTTAACTCTGTTAGCTGAATGCTCAGATGAGAAAAAAGTTTCACAGAATGCTTCTGTGTAGTTTATATTTGAATATATTCCTTTTTCCACTACTACTCTCTTAGCGCTCCAAATGTCCAGTTGCATTTTCTACAGAAAGAGTGTTCAGATCTGCTCAATCAAAAGTATGGTTTAACTCTGTTAGCTGAATACACAGATCAGAAAGAAGTTTCACCGAATGATTCTGTGTATTTTATATTTGAAGACATTCCTTTTTCCACTATTACCCTCTTAGCGCTCCGAATCTCCACTTGCATTTTCTACAAAGGAGTGTTTCATAACTGATCAATCAAAAATATGTTTTATCTCTGTTAACTGAATTGACTGATCAGAAATAAGTTTCACAGAATGCATCTGTGTAGTTTTTATTTGAAGATATTCTTTTTCTCAATGTAGGCCTCTTAGCGCTTAGCATGTCCAATTGCAGTTTCTACAGAAAGAGTGTTTCAGAACGGCTCAATCAAAAGTAAGGTTCAACTCTGTTAGTTGAATGCACAGAACAGAAAGAATTTTCACAGAATGCTACTGTGTAGTTTATATTTGAATATATTCCTTTTTCCACTATTACCCTCTTAGCGCTCCGAATGTCCACTTGCATTTTCTACAGAAAGAGTGTTCAGAACTGCGCAATCAAAAGTATGGTTTAACTCTGTTAGCTTAATGAACATATCAGAAATAAGTTTCACACAATGCTTCTGTGTAGTTTTTATTTGAAGATATTATTTTTCCCAATAGAGGCCTCTTAGCGCTCAGAATGTCCAATTGCAGTTTCTACAGAAAGAGTGTTTCAGAAAGGCTCAATCAAAAGTAAGGTTCAACTCTGTTAGTTGAATGCACAGAACAGAAAGAAGTTTCATACAATGCTTCTGTGTAGTTTATATTTGAACATATTCTTTTTTCCACTATTACCCACTTAGCGCTACGAATGTCCAGTTGCATTTTCTACAGACAGAGTGTTTCAAAACTGCTCAATCAAAAGTATGGTTTAACTCTGTTAGCTGAATGCTCAGATCAGAAAGAAGTTTCACAGAATGCTTCTGTGTAGTTTATATTTGAATATATTCCTTTTTCCACTACTACTCTCTTAGCGCTCCAAATGTCCAGTTGCATTTTCTACAGAAAGAGAGTTCAGATCTGCTCAATCAAAAGTATGGTTTAACACTGTTAGCTGAATGCACAGATCAGAAAGAAGTTTCACCGAATGATTCTGTGTAGTTTATATTTGGAGACATTCCTTTTTCCACTATTACCCTCTTAGCGCTCCGAATCTCCACTTGCATTTTCTACAGAAAGATTGTTTCAGAACGGCTCAATCAAAACTAAGGTTCAACCCATTTAGTTGAACAAACAGAACAGAAAGAAGTTTCACACAATTCTTCTGTGTAGTTTTTATTTGTAGACATTCTTTTTCCCAATATAGGCCTCTTAGCGCTCAGAATGTCCAATTGCAGTTTCTACAGAAAGAGTGTTTCAGAACGGCTCAATCAAAAGTAAGGTTCAACTCTGTTAGTTGAATGCACAGAACAGAAAGAAGTTTCATACAATGCTTCTGTGTAGTTTATATTTGAACATATTCTTTTTTCCACTATTACCCACTTAGCGCTACGAATGTCCAGTTGCATTTTCTACAGACAGAGTGTTTCAAAACTGCTCAATCAAAAGTATGGTTTAACTCTGTTAGCTGAATGCTCAGATCAGAAAGAAGTTTCACAGAATGCTTCTGTGTAGTTTATATTTGAATATATTCCTTTTTCCACTACTACGCTCTTAGCGCTCCAAATGTCCAGTTGCATTTTCTACAGAAAGAGTGTTCAGATCTGCTCAATCAAAAGTATGGTTTAACTCTGTTAGCTGAATGCACAGATCAGAAAGAAGTTTCACCGAATGATTCTTTGTAGTTTATATTTGAAGACATTCCTTTTTCCACTATTACCCACTTAGCGCTCCGAATCTCCAATTGCATTTTCTACAAAAAGAGTGTTTCATAACTGCTCAATCAAAAATATGTTTTATCTCTGTTAACTGAATTTACAGATCAGAAATAAGTTTCACAGAATGCATCTGTGTAGTTTTTATTTGAAGATATTCTTTTTCAAAATGTAGGCCTCTTAGCGCTTAGCATGTCCAATTGCAGTTTCTACAGAAAGAGTGTTTCAGAACGGCTCAATCAAAAGTAAGGTTCAACTCTGTTAGTTGAATGCACAGAACAGAAAGAATTTTCACAGAATGCTACTGTGTAGTTTATATTTGAATATATTCCTTTTTCCACTATTACCCTCTTAGCGCTCCGAATGTCCACTTGCATTTTCTACAGAAAGAGTGTTCAGAACTGCGCAATCAAAAGTATGGTTTAACTCTGTTAGCTTAATGAACATATCAGAAATAAGTTTCACACAATGCTTCTGTGTAGCTTTTATTTGAAGATATTATTTTTCCCAATATAGGCCTCTTAGCGCTCAGAATGTCCAATTGCAGTTTCTACAGAAAGAGTGTTTCAGAAAGGCTCAATCAAAAGTAAGGTTCAACTCTGTTAGTTGAATGCACAGAACAGAAAGAAGTTTCATACAATGCTTCTGTGTAGTTTATATTTGAACATATTCTTTTTTCCACTATTACCCACTTAGCGCTACGAATGTCCAGTTGCATTTTCTACAGACAGAGTGTTTCAAAACTGCTCAATCAAAAGTATGGTTTAACTCTGTTAGCTGAATGCTCAGATCAGAAAGAAGTTTCACAGAATGCTTCTGTGTAGTTTATATTTGAATATATTCCTTTTTCCACTACTACTCTCTTAGCGCTCCAAATGTCCAGTTGCATTTTCTACAGAAAGAGAGTTCAGATCTGCTCAATCAAAAGTATGGTTTAACTCTGTTAGCTGAATGCACAGATCAGAAAGAAGTTTCACCGAATGATTCTGTGTAGTTTATATTTGGAGACATTCCTTTTTCCACTATTACCCTCTTAGCGCTCCGAATCTCCACTTGCATTTTCTACAGAAAGAGTGTTTCAGAACGGCTCAATCAAAACTAAGGTTCAACTCTTTTAGTTGAACAAACAGAACAGAAAGTAGTTTCACACAATTCTTCTGCGTAGTTTTTATTTGTAGACATTCTTTTTCCCAATATAGGCCTCTTAGCGCTCAGAATGTCCAATTGCAGTTTCTACAGAAAGAGTGTTTCAGAACGGCTCAATCAAAAGTAAGGTTCAACTCTGTTAGTTGAATGCACAGAACAGAAAGAAGTTTCATACAATGCTTCTGTGTAGTTTATATTTGAACATATTCTTTTTTCCACTATTACCCACTTAGCGCTACGAATGTCCAGTTGCATTTTCTACAGACAGAGTGTTTCAAAACTGCTCAATCAAAAGTATGGTTTAACTCTGTTAGCTGAATGCTCAGATGAGAAAAAAGTTTCACAGAATGCTTCTGTGTAGTTTATATTTGAATATATTCCTTTTTCCACTACTACTCTCTTAGCGCTCCAAATGTCCAGTTGCATTTTCTACAGAAAGAGTGTTCAGATCTGCTCAATCAAAAGTATAGTTTAACTCTGTTAGCTGAATGCACAGATCAGAAAGAAGTTTCACCGAATGATTCTGTGTAGTTTATATTTGAAGACATTCCTTTTTCCACTATTACCCTCTTAGCGCTCCGAATCTCCACTTGTATTTTCTACAAAGGAGTGTTTCATAACTGATCAATCAAAAATATGTTTTATCTCTGTTAACTGAATTGACAGATCAGAAATAAGTTTCACAGAATGCATCTGTGTAGTTTTTATTTGAAGATATTCTTTTTCTCAATGTAGGCCTCTTAGCGCTTAGCATGTCCAATTGCAGTTTCTACAGAAAGAGTGTTTCAGAACGGCTCAATCAAAAGTAAGGTTCAACTCTGTTAGTTGAATGCACAGAACAGAAAGAATTTTCACAGAATGCTACTGTGTAGTTTATATTTGAATATATTCCTTTTTCCACTATTACCCTCTTAGCGCTCCGAATGTCCACTTGCATTTTCTACAGAAAGAGTGTTCAGAACTGCGCAATCAAAAGTATGGTTTAACTCTGTTAGCTTAATGAACATATCAGAAATAAGTTTCACACAATGCTTCTGTGTAGTTTTTATTTGAAGATATTATTTTTCCCAATAGAGGCCTCTTAGCGCTCAGAATGTCCAATTGCAGTTTCTACAGAAAGAGTGTTTAAGAAAGGCTCAATCAAAAGTAAGGTTCAACTCTGTTAGTTGAATGCACAGAACAGAAAGAAGTTTCATACAATGCTTCTGTGTAGTTTATATTTGAACATATTCTTTTTTCCACTATTACCCACTTAGCGCTACGAATGTCCAGTTGCATTTTCTACAGACAGAGTGTTTCAAAACTGCTCAATCAAAAGTATGGTTTAACTCTGTTAGCTGAATGCTCAGATCAGAAAGAAGTTTCACAGAATGCTTCTGTGTAGTTTATATTTGAATATATTCCTTTTTCCACTACTACTCTCTTAGCGCTACAAATGTCCAGTTGCATTTTCTACAGAAAGAGAGTTCAGATCTGCTCAATCAAAAGTATGGTTTAACACTGTTAGCTGAATGCACAGATCAGAAAGAAGTTTCACCGAATGATTCTGTGTAGTTTATATTTGGAGACATTCCTTTTTCCACTATTACCCTCTTAGCGCTCCGAATCTCCACTTGCATTTTCTACAGAAAGATTGTTTCAGAACGGCTCAATCAAAACTAAGGTTCAACCCTTTTAGTTGAACAAACAGAACAGAAAGAAGTTTCACACAATTCTTCTGTGTAGTTTTTATTTGTAGACATTCTTTTTCCCAATATAGGCCTCTTAGCGCTCAGAATGTCCAATTGCAGTTTCTACAGAAAGAGTGTTTCAGAACGGCTCAATCAAAAGTAAGGTTCAACTCTGTTAGTTGAATGCACAGAGCAGAAAGAAGTTTCATACAATGCTTCTGTGTAGTTTATATTTGAACATATTCTTTTTTCCACTATTACCCACTTAGCGCTACGAATGTCCAGTTGCATTTTCTACAGACAGAGTGTTTCAAAACTGCTCAATAAAAAGTATGGTTTAACTCTGTTAGCTGAATGCTCAGATCAGAAAGAAGTTTCACAGAATGCTTCTGTGTAGTTTATATTTGAATATATTCCTTTTTCCACTACTACGCTCTTAGCGCTCCAAATGTCCAGTTGCATTTTCTACAGAAAGAGTGTTCAGATCTGCTCAATCAAAAGTATGTTTTAACTCTGTTAGCTGAATGCACAGATCAGAAAGAAGTTTCACCGAATGATTCTGTGTAGTTTATATTTGAAGACATTCCTTTTTCCACTATTAACCTCTTAGCGCTCCGAATCTCCACTTGCATTTTCTACAAAAAGAGTGTTTCATAACTGCTCAATCAAAAATATGTTTTATCTCTGTTAACTGAATTTACAGATCAGAAATAAGTTTCACAGAATGCATCTGTGTAGTTTTTATTTGAAGATATTCTTTTTCCCAATGTAGGCCTCTTAGCGCTTAGCATGTCCAATTGCAGTTTCTACAGAAAGAGTGTTTCAGAACGGCTCAATCAAAAGTAAGGTTCAACTCTGTTAGTTGAATGCACAGAACAGAAAGAATTTTCACAGAATGCTACTGTGTAGTTTATAATTGAATATATTCCTTTTTCCACTATTACCCTCTTAGCGCTCCGAATGTCCACTTGCATTTTCTACAGAAAGAGTGTTCAGAACTGCGCAATCAAAAGTATGGTTTAACTCTGTTAGCTTAATGAACATATCAGAAATAAGTTTCACACAATGCTTCTCTGTAGTTTTTATTTGAAGATATTATTTTTCCCATTAGAGGCCTCTTAGCGCTCAGAATGTCCAATTGCAGTTTCTACAGAAAGAGTGTTTCAGAAAGGCTCAATCAAAAGTAAGGTTCAACTCTGTTAGTTGAATGCACAGAACAGAAAGAAGTTTCATACAATGCTTCTGTGTAGTTTATATTTGAACATATTCTTTTTTCCACTATTACCCACTTAGCGCTACGAATGTCCAGTTGCATTTTCTACAGACAGAGTGTTTCAAAACTGCTCAATCAAAAGTATGGTTTAACTCTGTTAGCTGAATGCTCAGATCAGAAAGAAGTTTCACAGAATGCTTCTGTGTAGTTTATATTTGAATATATTCCTTTTTCCACTACTACTCTCTTAGCGCTCCAAATGTCCGGTTGCATTTTCTACAGAAAGAGTGTTCAGATCTGCTCAATCAAAAGTATGGTTTAACTCTGTTAGCTGATTGCACAGATCAGAAAGAAGTTTCACAGAATGATTCTGTGTAGTTTATATTTGGAGACATTCCTTTTTCCACTATTACCCTCTTAGCGCTCCGAATCTCCACTTGCATTTTCTACAGAAAGAGTGTTTCAGAACGGCTCAATCAAAACTAAGGTTCAACTCTTTTAGTTGAACAAACAGAACAGAAAGAAGTTTCACACAATTCTTCTGTGTAGTTTTTATTTGTAGACATTCTTTTTCCCAATATAGGCCTCTTAGCACTCAGAATGTCCAATTGCAGTTTCTACAGAAAGAGTGTTTTAGAACGGCTCAATCAAAAGTAAGGTTCAACTCTGTTAGTTGAATGCACAGAACAGAAAGAAGTTTCATACAATGCTTCTGTGTAGTTTATATTTGAACATATTCTTTTTTCCACTATTACCCACTTAGCGCTACGAATGTCCAGTTGCATTTTCTACAGACAGAGTGTTTCAAAACTGCTCAATCAAAAGTATGGTTTAACTCTGTTAGCTGAATGCTCAGATCAGAAAGAAGTTTCACAGAATGCTTCTGTGTAGTTTATATTTGAATATATTCCTTTTTCCACTACTACGCTCTTAGCGCTCCAAATGTCCAGTTGAATTTTCTACAGAAAGAGTGTTCAGATCTGCTCAATCAAAAGTATGTTTTAACTCTGTTAGCTGAATGCACAGATCAGAAAGAAGTTTCACCGAATGATTCTGTGTAGTTTATATTTGAAGACATTCCTTTTTCCACTATTACCCTCTTAGCGCTCCGAATCTCCACTTGCATTTTCTACAAAAAGAGTGTTTCATAACTGCTCAATCAAAAATATGTTTTATCTCTGTTAACTGAATTTACAGATCAGAAATAAGTTTCACAGAATGCATCTGTGTAGTTTTTATTTGAAGATATTCTTTTTCCCAATGTAGGCCTCTTAGCGCTTAGCATGTCCAATTGCAGTTTCTACAGAAAGAGTGTTTCAGAACGGCTCAATCAAAAGTAAGGTTCAACTCTGTTAGTTGAATGCACAGAACAGAAAGAATTTTCACAGAATGCTACTGTGTAGTTTATATTTGAATATATTCCTTTTTCCACTATTACCCTCTTTGCGCTCCGAATGTCCACTTGCATTTTCTACAGAAAGAGTGTTCAGAACTGCGCAATCAAAAGTATGGTTTAACTCTGTTAGCTTAATGAACATATCAGAAATAAGTTTCACACAATGCTTCTGTGTAGTTTTTATTTGAAGATATTATTTTTCCCATTAGAGGCCTCTTAGCGCTCAGAATGTCCAATTGCAGTTTCTACAGAAAGAGTGTTTCAGAAAGGCTCAATCAAAAGTAAGGTTCAACTCTGTTAGTTGAATGCACAGAACAGAAAGAAGTTTCATACAATGCTTCTGTGTAGTTTATATCTGTACATACTCTTTTTTCCACTATTACCCACTTAGCGCTACGAATGTCCAGTTGCATTTTCTACAGACAGAGTGTTTCAAAACTGCTCAATCAAAAGTATGGTTTAACTCTGTTAGCTGAATGCTCAGATCAGAAAGAAGTTTCACAGAATGCTTCTGTGTAGTTTATATTTGAATATATTACTTTTTCCACTACTACTCTCTTAGCGCTCCAAATGTCCAGTTGCATTTTCTACAGAAAGAGTGTTCAGATCTGCTCAATCAAAAGTATGGTTTAACTCTGTTAGCTGAATGCACAGATCAGAAAGAAGTTTCACAGAATGATTCTGTGTAGTTTATATTTGGAGACATTCCTTTTTCCACTATTACCCTATTAGCGCTCCGAATCTCCACTTGCATTTTCTACAGAAAGAGTGTTTCAGAACGGCTCAATCAAAACTAAGGTTCAACTCTTTTACTTGAACAAACAGAACAGAAAGAAGTTTCACACAATTCTTCTGTGTAGTTTTTATTTGTAGACATTCTTTTTCCCAATATAGGCCTCTTAGCGCTCAGAATGTCCAATTGCAGTTTCTACAGAAAGAGTGTTTCAGAACGGCTCAATCAAAAGTAAGGTTCAACTCTGTTAGTTGAATGCACAGAACAGAAAGGAGTTTCATACAATGCTTCTGTGTAGTTTATATTTGAACATATTCTTTTTTCCACTATTACCCACTTAGCGCTACGAATGTCCAGTTGCATTTTCTACAGACAGAGTGTTTCAAAACTGCTCAATCAAAAGTATGGTTTAACTCTGTTAGCTGAATGCTCAGATCAGAAAGAAGTTTCACAGAATGCTTCTGTGTAGTTTATATTTGAATATATTCCTTTTTCCACTACTACGCTCTTAGCGCTCCAAATGTCCAGTTGCATTTTCTACAGAAAGAGTGTTCAGATCTGCTCAATCAAAAGTATGTTTTAACTCTGTTAGCTGAATGCACAGATCAGAAAGAAGTTTCACCGAATGATTCTGTGTAGTTTATATTTGAAGACATTCCTTTTTCCACTATTACCCACTTAGCGCTCCGAATCTCCACTTGCATTTTCTACAAAAAGAGTGTTTCATAACTGCTCAATCAAAAATATGTTTTATCTCTGTTAACTGAATTTACAGATCAGAAATAAGTTTCACAGAATGCATCTGTGTAGTTTTTATTTGAAGATATTCTTTTTCCCAATGTAGGCCTCTTAGCGCTTAGCATGTCCAATTGCAGTTTCTACAGAAAGAGTGTTTCAGAACGGCTCAATCAAAAGTAAGGTTCAACTCTGTTAGTTGAATGCACAGAACAGAAAGAATTTTCACAGAATGCTACTGTGTAGTTTATAATTGAATATATTCCTTTTTCCACTATTACCCTCTTAGCGCTCCGAATGTCCACTTGCATTTTCTACAGAAAGAGTGTTCAGAACTGCGCAATCAAAAGTATGGTTTAACTCTGTTAGCTTAATGAACATATCAGAAATAAGTTTCACACAATGCTTCTGTGTAGTTTTTATTTGAAGATATTATTTTTCCCATTAGAGGCCTCTTAGCGCTCAGAATGTCCAATTGCAGTTTCTACAGAAAGAGTGTTTCAGAAAGGCTCAATCAAAAGTAAGGTTCAACTCTGTTAGTTGAATGCACAGAACAGAAAGAAGTTTCATACAATGCTTCTGTGTAGTTTATATTTGAACATATTCTTTTTTCCACTATTACCCACTTAGCGCTACGAATGTCCAGTTGCATTTTCTACAGAGAGAGTGTTTCAAAACTGCTCAATCAAAAGTATGGTTTAACTCTGTTAGCTGAATGCTCAGATCAGAAAGAAGTTTCACAGAATGCTTCTGTGTAGTTTATATTTGAATATATTCCTTTTTCCACTACTACTCTCTTAGCGCTCCAAATGTCCAGTTGCATTTTCTACAGAAAGAGTGTTCAGATCTGCTCAATCAAAAGTATGGTTTAACTCTGTTAGCTGAATGCACAGATCAGAAAGAAGTTTCACAGAATGATTCTGTGTAGTTTATATTTGGAGACATTCCTTTTTCCACTATTACCCTCTTAGCGCTCCGAATCTCCACTTGCATTTTCTACAGAAAGAGTGTTTCAGAACGGCTCAATCAAAACTAAGTTTCAACTCTTTTAGTTGAACAAACAGAACAGAAAGAAGTTTCACACAATTCTTCTGTGTAGTTTTTATTTGTAGACATTCTTTTTCCCAATATAGGCCTCTTATTGCTCAGAATGTCCAATTGCAGTTTCTACAGAAAGAGTGTTTCAGAACGGCTCAATCAAAAGTAAGGTTCAACTCTGTTAGTTGAATGCTCAGATCAGAAAGAAGTTTCACAGAATGCTTCTGTGTAGTTTATATTTGAATATATTCCTTTTTCCACTACTACGCTCTTAGCGCTCCAAATGTCCAGTTGCATTTTCTAGAGAAAGAGTGTTCAGATCTGCTCAATCAAAAGTATGGTTTAACTCTGTTAGCTGAATGCACAGATCAGAAAGAAATTTCACCGAATGATTCTGTGTAGTTTATATTTGAAGACATTCCTTTTTCCACTATTACCCTCTTAGCACTCCGAATCTCCACTTGCATTTTCTACAAAAAGAGTGTTTCATAACTGCTCAATCAAAAATATGTTTTATCTCTGTTAACTGAATTTACAGATCAGAAATAAGTTTCACAGAATGCATCTGTCTATTTTTTATTTGAAGATATTCTTTTTCCCAATGTAGGCCTCTTAGCGATTAGCATGTCCAATTGCAGTTTCTACAGAAAGAGTGTTTCAGAACGGCTCAATCAAAAGTAAGGTTCAACTCTGTTAGTTGAATGCACAGAACAGAAAGAATTTTCACAGAATGCTACTGTGTAGTTTATATTTGAATATATTCCTTTTTCCACTATTACCCTCTTAGCGCTGCGAATGTCTACTTGCATTTTCCACAGAAAGAGTGTTCAGAAATGCGCAATCAAAAGTATGGTTTAACTCTGTTAGCTTAATGAACATATCAGAAGTAAGTTTCACACAATGCTTCTGTGTACTTTTTATTTGAAGATATTATTTTTCCCAATAGAGGCCTCTTAGCGCTCAGAATGTCCAATTGCAGTTTCTACAGAAAGAGTGTTTCAGAAAGGCTCAATCAAAGTAAGGTTCAACTCTGTTAGTTGAATGCACAGAACAGAAAGAAATTTCATACAATGCTTCTGTGTAGTTTATATCTGAATATACTCTTTTTTCCACTATTACCCACTTAGCGCTACGAATGTGCAGTTGCATTTTCTACAGACAGAGTGTTTCAAAACTGCTCAATCAAAGGTATGTTTTAACTCTGTTAGCTGAATGCTCAGATCAGAAAGAAGTTTCACAGAATGCTTCTGTGTAGTTTATATTTGAATATATTCCTTTTTCCACTACTACTCTCTTAGCGCTCCAAATGTCCGGTTGCATTTTCTACAGAAAGAGTGTTCAGATCTGCTCAATCAAAAGTATGGTTTAACTCTGTTAGCTGAATGCACAGATCAGAAAGAAGTTTCACAGAATGATTCTGTGTAGTTTATATTTGGAGACATTCCTATTTCCACTATTACCCTCTTAGCACTCCGAATCTCCACTTGCATTTTCTACAGAAAGAGTGTTTAAGAACGGCTCAATCAAAACTAAGGTTCAACTCTTTTAGTTGAACAAACAGAACAGAAAGAAGTTTCACACAATTCTTCTGTGTAGTTTTTATTTGTAGACATTCTTTTTCCCAATATAGGCCTCTTAGCGCTCAGAATGTCCAATTGCAGTTTCTACAGAAAGAGTGTTTCAGAACGGCTCAATCAAAAGTAAGGTTCAACTCTGTTAGTTGAATGCACAGAACAGAAAGAAGTTTCATACAATGCTTCTGTGTAGTTTATATTTGAACATATTCTTTTTTCCACTATTACCCACTTAGCGCTATGAATGTCCAGTTGCATTTTCTACAGACAGAGTGTTTCAAAACTGCTCAATCAAAAGTATGGTTTAACTCTGTTAGCTGAATGCTCAGATCAGAAAGAAGTTTCACAGAAGGCTTCTGTGTAGTTTATATTTGAATATATTACTTTTTCCACTACTACTCTCTTACCGCTCCAAATGTCCAGTTGCATTTTCTACAGAAAGAGTGTTCAGATCTGCTCAATCAAAAGTATGGTTTAACTCTGTTAGCTGAATGCACAGATCAGAAAGAAGTTTCACAGAATGATTCTGTGTAGTTTATATTTGGAGACATTCCTTTTTCCACTATTACCCTATTAGCGCTCCGAATCTCCACTTGCATTTTCTACAGAAAGAGTGTTTCAGAACGGCTCAATCAAAACTAAGGTTCAACTCTTTTACTTGAACAAACAGAACAGAAAGAAGTTTCACACAATTCTTCTGTGTAGTTTTTATTTGTAGACATTCTTTTTCCCAATATAGGCCTCTTAGCGCTCAGAATGTCCAATTGCAGTTTCTACAGAAAGAGTGTTTCAGAACGGCTCAATCAAAAGTAAGGTTCAACTCTGTTAGTTGAATGCACAGAACAGAAAGGAGTTTCATACAATGCTTCTGTGTAGTTTATATTTGAACATATTCTTTTTTCCACTATTACCCACTTAGCGCTACGAATGTCCAGTTGCATTTTCTACAGACAGAGTGTTTCAAAACTGCTCAATCAAAAGTATGGTTTAACTCTGTTAGCTGAATGCTCAGATCCGAAAGAAGTTTCACAGAATGCTTCTGTGTAGTTTATATTTGAATATATTCCTTTTTCCACTACTACGCTCTTAGCGCTCCAAATGTCCAGTTGCATTTTCTACAGAAAGAGTGTTCAGATCTGCTCAATCAAAAGTATGGTTTAACTCTGTTAGCTGAATGCACATATCAGAAAGAAGTTTCACCGAATGATTCTGTGTAGTTTATATTTGAAGACATTACTTTTTCCACTATTACCCCCTTAGCGCTCCGAATCTCCACTTGCATTTTCTACAAAAAGAGTGTTTCATAACTGCTCAATCAAAAATATGTTTTATCTCTGTTAACTGAATTTACAGATCAGAAATAATTTTCACAGAATGCATCTGTGTAGTTTTTATTTGAAGATATTCTTTTTCCCAATGTAGGCCTCTTAGCGCTTAGCATGTCCAATTGCAGTTTCTACAGAAAGAGTGTTTCAGAACGGCTCAATCAAAAGTAAGGTTCAACTCTGTTAGTTGAATCTACAGAACAGAAAGAATTTTCACAGAATGGTACTGTGTAGTTTATATTTGAATATATTCCTTTTTCCACTATTACCCTCTTAGCGCTCCGAATGTACACTTGCATTTTCTACAGAAAGAGTGTTCAGAACTGCGCAAATCAAAAGTATGGTTTAACTCTGTTAGCTTAATGAACATATCAGAAATAAGTTTCACACAATGCTTCTGTGTAGTTTTTATTTGAAGATATTATTTTTCCCAATAGAGGCCTCTTAGTGCTCAAAATGTCCAATTACAGTTTCTACAGAAAGAGTGTTTCAGAAAGGCTCAATCAAAAGTAAGGTTCAACTCTGTTAGTTGAATGCACAGAACAGAAAGAAGTTTCATACAATGCTTCTGTGTAGTTTATATTTGAACATATTCTTTTTTCCACTATTACCCACTTAGCGCTACGAATGTCCAGTTGCATTTTCTACAGACAGAGTGTTTCAAAACTGCTCAATCAAAAGTATGGTTTAACTCTGTTAGCTGAATGCTCAGATCAGAAAGAAGTTTCACAGAATGCTTCTGTGTAGTTTATATTTGAATATATTCCTTTTTCCACTACTACTCTCTTAGCGCTCCAAATGTCCAGTTGCATTTTCTACAGAAAGAGTGTTCAGATCTGCTCAATCAAAAGTATGGTTTAACTCTGTTAGCTGAATGCACAGATCAGAAAGAAGTTTCACAGAATGATTCTGTGTAGTTTATATTTGGAGACATTCCTTTTTCCACTATTACCCTCTTAGCGCTCCGAATCTCCACTTGCATTTTCTACAGAAAGAGTGTTTCAGAACGGCTCAATCAAAACTAAGGTTCAACTCTTTTAGTTGAACAAACAGAACAGAAAGAAGTTTCACACAATTCTTCTGTGTAGTTTTTATTTGTAGACATTCTTTTTCCCAATATAGGCCTCTTAGTGCTCAGAATGTCCAATTGCAGTTTCTACAGAAAGAGTGTTTCAGAACGGCTCAATCAAAAGTATGGTTCAACTCTGTTAGTTGAATGCTCAGATCAGAAAGAAGTTTCACAGAATGCTTCTGTGTAGTTTATATTTGAATATATTCCTTTTTCCACTACTACGCTCTTAGCGCTCCAAATGTCCAGTTGCATTTTCTAGAGAAAGAGTGTTCAGATCTGCTCAATCAAAAGTATGGTTTAACTCTGTTAGCTGAATGCACAGATCAGAAAGAAATTTCACCGAATGATTCTGTGTAGTTTACATTTGAAGACATTCCTTTTTCCACTATTACCCTCTTAGCACTCCGAATCTCCACTTGCATTTTCTACAAAAAGAGTGTTTCATAACTGCTCAATCAAAAATATGTTTTATCTCTGTTAACTGAATTTACAGATCACAAATAGGTTTCACAGAATGCATCTGTGTATTTTTTATTTGAAGATATTCTTTTTCCCAATGTAGGCCTCTTAGCGATTAGCATGTCCAATTGCAGTTTCTACAGAAAGAGTGTTTCAGAACGGCTCAATCAAAAGTAAGGTTCAACTCTGTTAGATGAATGCACAGAACAGAAAGAATTTTCACAGAATGCTACTGTGTAGTTTATATTTGAATATATTCCTTTTTCCACTATTACCCTCTTAGCGCTGCGAATGTCTACTTGCATTTTCCACAGAAAGAGTGTTCAGAAATGCGCAATCAAAAGTATGGTTTAACTCTGTTAGCTTAATGAACATATCAGAAGTAAGTTTCACACAATGCTTCTGTGTACTTTTTATTTGAAGATATTATTTTTCCCAATAGAGGCCTCTTAGCGCTCAGAATGTCCAATTGCAGTTTCTACAGAAAGAGTGTTTCAGAAAGGCTCAATCAAAGTAAGGTTCAACTCTGTTAGTTGAATGCACAGAACAGAAAGAAGTTTCATACAATGCTTCTGTGTAGTTTATATCTGAATATACTCTTTTTTCCACTATTACCCACTTAGCGCTACGAATGTGCAGTTGCATTTTCTACAGACAGAGTGTTTCAAAACTGCTCAATCAAAGGTATGTTTTAACTCTGTTAGCTGAATGCTCAGATCAGAAAGAAGTTTCACAGAATGCTTCTGTGTAGTTTATATTTGAATATATTCCTTTTTCCACTACTACTCTCTTAGCGCTCCAAATGTCCGGTTGCATTTTCTACAGAAAGAGTGTTCAGATCTGCTCAATCAAAAGTATGGTTTAACTCTGTTAGCTGAATGCACAGATCAGAAAGAAGTTTCACAGAATGATTCTGTGTAGTTTATATTTGGAGACATTCCTATTTCCACTATTACCCTCTTAGCACTCCGAATCTCCACTTGCATTTTCTACAGAAAGAGTGTTTAAGAACGGCTCAATCAAAACTAAGGTTCAACTCTTTTAGTTGAACAAACAGAACAGAAAGAAGTTTCACACAATTCTTCTGTGTAGTTTTTATTTGTAGACATTCTTTTTCCCAATATAGGCCTCTTAGCGCTCAGAATGTCCAATTGCAGTTTCTACAGAAAGAGTGTTTCAGAACGGCTCAATCAAAAGTAAGGTTCAACTCTGTTAGTTGAATGCACAGAACAGAAAGAAGTTTCATACAATGCTTCTGTGTAGTTTATATTTGAACATATTCTTTTTTCCACTATTACCCACTTAGCGCTACGAATGTCCAGTTGCATTTTCTACAGACAGAGTGTTTCAAAACTGCTCAATCAAAAGTATGGTTTAACTCTGTTAGCTGAATGCTCAGATCAGAAAGAAGTTTCACAGAAGGCTTCTGTGTAGTTTATATTTGAATATATTACTTTTTCCACTACTACTCTCTTACCGCTCCAAATGTCCAGTTGCATTTTCTACAGAAAGAGTGTTCAGATCTGCTCAATCAAAAGTATGGTTTAACTCTGTTAGCTGAATGCACAGATCAGAAAGAAGTTTCACAGAATGATTCTGTGTAGTTTATATTTGGAGACATTCCTTTTTCCACTATTACCCTATTAGCGCTCCGAATCTCCACTTGCATTTTCTACAGAAAGAGTGTTTCAGAACGGCTCAATCAAAACTAAGGTTCAACTCTTTTACTTGAACAAACAGAACAGAAAGAAGTTTCACACAATTCTTCTGTGTAGTTTTTATTTGTAGACATTCTTTTTCCCAATATAGTCCTCTTAGCGCTCAGAATGTCCAATTGCAGTTTCTACAGAAAGAGTGTTTCAGAACGGCTCAATCAAAAGTAAGGTTCAACTCTGTTAGTTGAATGCACAGAACAGAAAGGAGTTTCATACAATGCTTCTGTGTAGTTTATATTTGAACATATTCTTTTTTCCACTATTACCCACTTAGCGCTACGAATGTCCAGTTGCATTTTCTACAGACAGAGTGTTTCAAAACTGCTCAATCAAAAGTATGGTTTAACTCTGTTAGCTGAATGCTCAGATCCGAAAGAAGTTTCACAGAATGCTTCTGTGTAGTTTATATTTGAATATATTCCTTTTTCCACTACTACGCTCTTAGCGCTCCAAATGTCCAGTTGCATTTTCTACAGAAAGAGTGTTCAGATCTGCTCAATCAAAAGTATGGTTTAACTCTGTTAGCTGAATGCACAGATCAGAAAGAAGTTTCACCGAATGATTCTGTGTAGTTTATATTTGAAGACATTCCTTTTTCCACTATTACCCCCTTAGCGCTCCGAATCTCCACTTGCATTTTCTACAAAAAGAGTGTTTCATAACTGCTCAATCAAAAATATGTTTTATCTCTGTTAACTGAATTTACAGATCAGAAATAATTTTCACAGAATGCATCTGTGTAGTTTTTATTTGAAGATATTCTTTTTCCCAATGTAGGCCTCTTAGCGCTTAGCATGTCCAATTGCAGTTTCTACAGAAAGAGTGTTTCAGAACGGCTCAATCAAAAGTAAGGTTCAACTCTGTTAGTTGAATCTACAGAACAGAAAGAATTTTCACAGAATGGTACTGTGTAGTTTATATTTGAATATATTCCTTTTTCCACTATTACCCCCTTAGCGCTCCGAATGTACACTTGCATTTTCTACAGAAAGAGTGTTCAGAACTGCGCAAATCAAAAGTATGGTTTAACTCTGTTAGCTTAATGAACATATCAGAAATAAGTTTCACACAATGCTTCTGTGTAGTTTTTATTTGAAGATATTATTTTTCCCAATAGAGGCCTCTTAGTGCTCAAAATGTCCAATTACAGTTTCTACAGAAAGAGTGTTTCAGAAAGGCTCAATCAAAAGTAAGGTTCAACTCTGTTAGTTGAATGCACAGAACAGAAAGAAGTTTCATACAACGCTTCTGTGTAGTTTATATTTGAACATATTCTTTTTTCCACTATTACCCACTTAGCGCTACGAATGTCCAGTTGCATTTTCTACAGAGAGAGTGTTTCAAAACTGCTCAATCAAAAGTATGGTTTAACTCTGTTAGCTGAATGCTCAGATCAGAAAGAAGTTTCACAGAATGCTTCTGTGTAGTTTATATTTGAATATATTCCTTTTTCCACTACTACTCTCTTAGCGCTCCAAATGTCCAGTTGCATTTTCTACAGAAAGAGTGTTCAGATCTGCTCAATCAAAAGTATGGTTTAACTCTGTTAGCTGAATGCACAGATCAGAAAGAAGTTTCACAGAATGATTCTGTGTAGTTTATATTTGGAGACATTCCTTTTTCCACTATTACCCTCTTAGCGCTCCGAATCTCCACTTGCATTTTCTACAGAAAGAGTGTTTCAGAACGGCTCAATCAAAACTAAGGTTCAACTCTTTTAGTTGAACAAACAGAACAGAAAGAAGTTTCACACAATTCTTCTGTGTAGTTTTTATTTGTAGACATTCTTTTTCCCAATATAGGCCTCTTAGTGCTCAGAATGTCCAATTGCAGTTTCTACAGAAAGAGTGTTTCAGAACGGCTCAATCAAAAGTATGGTTCAACTCTGTTAGTTGAATGCTCAGATCAGAAAGAAGTTTCACAGAATGCTTCTGTGTAGTTTATATTTGAATATATTCCTTTTTCCACTACTACGCTCTTAGCGCTCCAAATGTCCAGTTGCATTTTCTAGAGAAAGAGTGTTCAGATCTGCTCAATCAAAAGTATGGTTTAACTCTGTTAGCTGAATGCACAGATCAGAAAGAAATTTCACCGAATGATTCTGTGTAGTTTACATTTGAAGACATTCCTTTTTCCACTATTACCCTCTTAGCACTCCGAATCTCCACTTGCATTTTCTACAAAAAGAGTGTTTCATAACTGCTCAATCAAAAATATGTTTTATCTCTGTTAACTGAATTTACAGATCACAAATAGGTTTCACAGAATGCATCTGTGTATTTTTTATTTGAAGATATTCTTTTTCCCAATGTAGGCCTCTTAGCGATTAGCATGTCCAATTGCAGTTTCTACAGAAAGAGTGTTTCAGAACGGCTCAATCAAAAGTAAGGTTCAACTCTGTTAGATGAATGCACAGAACAGAAAGAATTTTCACAGAATGCTACTGTGTAGTTTATATTTGAATATATTCCTTTTTCCACTATTACCCTCTTAGCGCTGCGAATGTCTACTTGCATTTTCCACAGAAAGAGTGTTCAGAAATGCGCAATCAAAAGTATGGTTTAACTCTGTTAGCTTAATGAACATATCAGAAGTAAGTTTCACACAATGCTTCTGTGTACTTTTTATTTGAAGATATTATTTTTCCCAATAGAGGCCTCTTAGCGCTCAGAATGTCCAATTGCAGTTTCTACAGAAAGAGTGTTTCAGAAAGGCTCAATCAAAAGTAAGGTTCAACTCTGTTAGTTGAATGCACAGAACAGAAAGAAGTTTCATACAATGCTTCTGTGTAGTTTATATCTGAATATACTCTTTTTTCCACTATTACCCACTTAGCGCTACGAATGTGCAGTTGCATTTTCTACAGACAGAGTGTTTCAAAACTGCTCAATCAAAGGTATGTTTTAACTCTGTTAGCTGAATGCTCAGATCAGAAAGAAGTTTCACAGAATGCTTCTGTGTAGTTTATATTTGAATATATTCCTTTTTCCACTACTACTCTCTTAGCGCTCCAAATGTCCGGTTGCATTTTCTACAGAAAGAGTGTTCAGATCTGCTCAATCAAAAGTATGGTTTAACTCTGTTAGCTGAATGCACAGATCAGAAAGAAGTTTCACAGAATGATTCTGTGTAGTTTATATTTGGAGACATTCCTATTTCCACTATTACACTCTTAGCACTCCGAATCTCCACTTGCATTTTCTACAGAAAGAGTGTTTAAGAACGGCTCAATCAAAACTAAGGTTCAACTCTTTTAGTTGAACAAACAGAACAGAAAGAAGTTTCACACAATTCTTCTGTGTAGTTTTTATTTGTAGACATTCTTTTTCCCAATATAGGCCTCTTAGCGCTCAGAATGTCCAATTGCAGTTTCTACAGAAAGAGTGTTTCAGAACGGCTCAATCAAAAGTAAGGTTCAACTCTGTTAGTTGAATGCACAGAACAGAAAGAAGTTTCATACAATGCTTCTGTGTAGTTTATATTTGAACATATTCTTTTTTCCACTATTACCCACTTAGCGCTATGAATGTCCAGTTGCATTTTCTACAGACAGAGTGTTTCAAAACTGCTCAATCAAAAGTATGGTTTAACTCTGTTAGCTGAATGCTCAGATCAGAAAGAAGTTTCACAGAAGGCTTCTGTGTAGTTTATATTTGAATATATTCCTTTTTCCACTACTACGCTCTTAGCGCTCCAAATGTCCAGTTGCATTTTCTACAGAAAGAGTGTTCAGATCTGCTCAATCAAAAGTATGGTTTAATTCTGTTAGCTGAATGCACAGATCAGAAAGAAGTTTCACCGAATGATTCTGTGTAGTTTATATTTGAAGACATTCCTTTTTCCACTATTACCCTCTTAGCGCTCCGAATCTCTACTTGCATTTTCTACAAAAAGAGTGTTTCATAACTGCTCAATCAAAAATATGTTTTATCTCTGTTAACTGAATTTACAGATCAGAAATAAGTTTCACAGAATGCATCTGTGTAGTTTTTATTTGAAGATATTCTTTTTCCCAATGTAGGCCTCTTAGCGCTTAGCATGTCCAATTGCAGTTTCTACAGAAAGAGTGTTTCAGAACGGCTCAATCAAAAGTAAGGTTCAACTCTGTTAGTTGAATGCACAGAACAGAAAGATTTTTCACAGAATGCTACTGTGTAGTTTATATTTGAATATATTCCTTTTTCCACTATTACCCTCTTAGCGCTCCGAATGTCCACTTGCATTTTCTACAGAAAGAGTGTTCAGAACTGCGCAATCATAAGTATGGTTTAACTCTGTTAGCTTAATGAACATATCAGAAATAAGTTTCACACAATGCTTCTGTGTAGTTTTTATTTGAAGATATTATTTTTCCCAATAGAGGCCTCTTAGCGCTCAAAATGTCCAATTGCAGTTTCTACAGAAAGAGTGTTTCAGAAAGGCTCAATCAAAAGTAAGGTTCATCTCTGTTAGTTGAATGCACAGAACAGAAAGAAGTTTCATACAATGCTTCTGTGTAGTTTATATTTGAACATATTCTTTTTTCCACTATTACCCACTTAGCGCTACGAATGTCCAGTTGCATTTTCTACAGACAGAGAGTTTCAAAACTGCTCAATCAAAAGTATGGTTTAACTCTGTTAGCTGAATGCTCAGATCAGAAAGAAGTTTCACAGAATGATTCTGTGTAGTTTATATTTGAATATATTTCTTTTTCCACTACTACGCTCTTAGCGCTCCAAATGTCCAGTTGCATTTTCTACAGAAAGAGTGTTCAGATCTGCTCAATCAAAAGTATGGTTTAACTCTGTTAGCTGAATGCACAGATCAGGAAGAAGTTTCACAGAATGATTCTGTGTAGTTTATATTTGGAGACATTCCTTTTTCCGCTATTACCCTATTAGCGCTCCGAATCTCCACTTGCATTTTCTACAGAAATAGTGTTTCAGAACGGCTCAATCAAAACTAAGGTTCAACTCTTTTAGTTGAACAAACAGAACAGAAAGAAGTTTCACACAATTCTTCTGTGTAGTTTTTATTTGTAGACATTCTTTTTCCCAATATAGGCCTCTTAGCGCTCAGAATGTCCAATTGCAGTTTCTACAGAAAGAGTGTTTCAGAACGGCTCAATCAAAAGTAAGGTTCAACTCTGTTAGTTGAATGCACAGAACAGAAAGAAGTTTCATACAATGCTTCTGTGTAGTTTATATTTGAACATATTCTTTTTTCCACTATTACCCACTTAGCGCTACGAATGTCCAGTTGCATTTTCTACAGACAGAGTGTTTCAAAACTGCTCAATCAAAAGTATGGTTTAACTCTGTTAGCTGAATGCTCAGATCGGAAAGAAGTTTCACAGAAGGCTTCTGTGTAGTTTATATTTGAATATATTCCTTTTTCCCCTACTACACTCTTAGCGCTCCAAATGTCCAGTTGCATTTTCTACAGAAAGAGTGTTCAGATCTGCTCAATCAAAAGTATGGTTTAACTCTGTTAGCTGAATGCACAGATCAGAAAGAAGTTTCACCGAATGATTCTGTGTAGTTTATATTTGAAGACATTCCTTTTTCCACTATTACCCCCTTAGCGCTCCGAATCTCCACTTGCATTTTCTACAAAAAGAGTGTTTCATAACTGCTCAATCAAAAATATGTTTTATCTCTGTTAACTGAATTTACAGATCTGAAATAAGTTTCACAGAATGCATCTGTGTAGTTTTAATTTGAAGATATTCTTTTTCCCAATGTAGGCCTCTTAGCGCTTAGCATGTCCAATTGCAGTTTCTACAGAAAGAGTGTTTCAGAACGGCTCAATCAAAAGTAAGGTTCAACTCTGTTAGTTGAATGCACAGAACAGAAAGAATTTTCACAGAATGCTACTGTGTAGTTTATATTTGAATATATTCCTTTTTCCACTATTACCCTCTTAGCGCTCCGAATGTCCACTTGCATTTTCTACAGAAAGAGTGTTCAGAACTGCGCAATCAAAAGTATGGTTTAACTCTGTTAGCTTAATGAACATATCAGAAATAAGTTTCACACAATGCTTCTGTGTAGTTTTTATTTGAAGATATTATTTTTCCCAATAGAGGCCTCTTAGCGCTCAGAATGTCCAATTGCAGTTTCTACAGAAAGAGTGTTTCAGAAAGGCTCAATCAAAAGTAAGGTTCAACTCTGTTAGTTGAATGCACAGAACAGAAAGAAGTTTCATACAATGCTTCTGTGTAGTTTATATCTGAACATACTCTTTTTTCCACTATTACCCACTTAGCGCTACGAATGTCCAGTTGCATTTTCTACAGACAGAGTGTTTCAAAACTGCTCAATCAATAGTATGGTTTAAATCTGTTAGCTGAATGCTCAGATCAGAAAGAAGTTTCACAGAATGCTTCTGTGTAGTTTATATTTGAATATATTCCTTTTTCCACTACTACTCTCTTAGCTCTCCAAATGTCCAGTTGCATTTTCTACAGAAAGAGTGTTCAGATCTGCTCAATCAAAAGTATGTTTTAACTCTGTTAGCTGAATGCACAGATCAGAAAGAAGTTTCACAGAATGATTCTGTGTAGTTTATATTTGGAGACATTCCTTTTTCCACTATTACCCTCTTAGCGCTCCGAATCTCCACTTGCATTTTCTACAGAAAGAGTGTTTCAGAACGGCTCAATCAAAACAAAGGTTCAAATCTTTTAGTTGAACAAACAGAACAGAAAGAAGTTTCACACAATTCTTCTGTGTAGTTTTTATTTGTAGACATTCTTTTTCCCAATATAGGCCTCTTAGCACTCAGAATGTCCAATTGCAGTTTCTACAGAAAGAGTGTTTCAGAACGGCTCAATCAAAAGTAATGTTCAACTCTGTTAGTTGAATGCACAGAACAGAAAGAAGTTTCATACAATGCTTCTGTGTAGTTTATATTTGAACATATTCTTTTTTCCACTATTACCCACTTAGCGCTACGAATGTCCAGTTGCATTTTCTACAGACAGAGTGTTTCAAAACTGCTCAATAAAAAGTATGGTTTAACTCTGTTAGCTGAATGCTCAGATCAGAAAGAAGTTTCACAGAATGCTTCTGTGTAGTTTATATTTGAATATATTCCTTTTTCCACTACTACGCTCTTAGCGCTCCAAATGTCCAGTTGCATTTTCTACAGAAAGAGTGTTCAGATCTGCTCAATCAAAAGTATGGTTTAACTCTGTTAGCTGAATGCACAGATCAGAAAGAAGTTTCACCGAATTATTCTGTGTAGTTTATATTTGAAGACATTCCTTTTTCCACTATTACCCTCTTAGCGCTCCGAATCTCCACTTGCATTTTCTACACAAAGAGTGTTTCATAACTGCTCAATCAAAAATATGTTTTATCTCAGTTAACCTAATTTACAGATCAGAAATAAGATTCACATAATGCATCTCTGTAGTTTTTATTTGAAGATATTCTTTTTCCCAGTGTAGGCCTCTTAGCGCTTAGCATGTCCAATTGCAGTTTCTACAGAAAGAGTGTTTCAGAACGGCTCAATCAAAAGTAAGGTTCAACTCTGTTAGTTGAATGCACAGAACAGAAAGAATTTTCACAGAATGCTACTGTGTAGTTTATATTTGAATATATTCCTTTTTCCACTATTACCCTCTTAGCGCTCCGAATGTCCACTTGCATTTTCTACAGAAAGAGTGTTCAGAACTGCGCAATCAAAAGTATGGTTTAACTCTGTTAGCTTAATGAACATATCAGAAATAAGTTTCACACAATGCTTCTGTGTAGTTTTTATTTGAAGATATTATTTTTCCCAATAGAAGCCTCTTAGTGCTCAGAATGTCCAATTGCAGTTTCTAAAGAAAGAGTGTTTCAGAAAGGCTCAATCAAAAGTAAGGTTCAACTCTGTTAGTTGAATGCACAGAACAGAAAGAAGTTTCATACAATGCTTCTGTGTAGTTTATATTTGAACATATTCTTTTTTCCACTATTACCCACTTAGCGCTACGAATGTCCAGTTGCATTTTCTACAGACAGAGTGTTTCAAAACTGCTCAATCAAAAGTATGGTTTAACTCTGTTAGCTGAATGCTCAGATCAGAAAGAAGTTTCACAGAATGCTTCTGTGTAGTTTATATTTGAATATATTCCTTTTTCCACTACTACTCTCTTAGCGCTCCAAATATCCAGTTGCATTTTCTACAGAAAGAGTGTTCAGATCTGCTCAATCAAAAGTATGGTTTAACTCTGTTAGCTGAATGCACAGATCAGAAAGAAGTTTCACAGAATGATTCTGTGTAGTTTATATTTGGAGACATTCCTTTTTCCACTATTACCCTCTTAGCGCTCCGAATCTCCACTTGCATTTTCTACAGAAAGAGTGTTTCGGAACGGCTCAATCAAAACTAAGGTTCAAATCTTTTAGTTGAACAAACAGAACAGAAAGAAGTTTCACAAAATTCTTCTGTGTAGTTTTTATTTGTAGACATTCTTTTTCCCAATATAGGCCTCTTAGCGCTCAGAATGTCCAATTGCAGTTTCTACAGAAAGAGTGTTTCAGAACGGCTCAATCAAAAGTAAGGTTCAACTCTGTTAGTTGAATGCACAGAACAGAAAGAAGTTTCATACAATGCTTCTGTGTAGTTTATATTTGAACATATTTTTTTCCACTATTACCCACTTAGCGCTACGAATGTCCAGTTGCATTTTCTACAGACAGAGTGTTTCAAAACTGCTCAATCAAAAGTATGGTTTAAATCTGTTAGCTGAATGCTCAGATCAGAAAGAAGTTTCACAGAATGCTTCTGTGTAGTTTATATTTGAATATATTCCTTTTTCCCCTACTACGCTCTTAGCGCTCCAAATGTCCAGTTGCATTTTCTACAGAAAGAGTGTTCAGATCTGCTCAATCAAAAGTATGGTTTAACTCTGTTAGCTGAACCCACAGATCAGAAGGAAGTTTCACCGAATGATTCTGTGTAGTTTATATTTGAAGACATTCCTTTTTCCACTATTACCCTCTTAGCGCTCCGAATCTCCACTTGCATTTTCTACACAAAGAGTGTTTCATAACTGCTCAATCAAAAATATGTTTTATCTCAGTTAACCTAATTTACAGATCAGAAATAAGATTCACATAATGCATCTCTGTAGTTTTTATTTGAAGATATTCTTTTTCCCAGTGTAGGCCTCTTAGCGCTTAGCATGTCCAATTGCAGTTTCTACAGAAAGAGTGTTTCAGAACGGCTCAATCAAAAGTAAGGTTCAACTCTGTTAGTTGAATGCACAGAACAGAAAGAATTTTCACAGAATGCTACTGTGTAGTTTATATTTGAATATATTCCTTTTTCCACTATTACCCTCTTAGCGCTCCGAATGTCCACTTGCATTTTCTACAGAAAGAGTGTTCAGAACTGCGCAATCAAAAGTATGGTTTAACTCTGTTAGCTTAATGAACATATCAGAAATAAGTTTCACACAATGCTTCTGTGTAGTTTTTATTTGAAGATATTATTTTTCCCAATAGAAGCCTCTTAGTGCTCAGAATGTCCAATTGCAGTTTCTAAAGAAAGAGTGTTTCAGAAAGGCTCAATCAAAAGTAAGGTTCAACTCTGTTAGTTGAATGCACAGAACAGAAAGAAGTTTCATACAATGCTTCTGTGTAGTTTATATTTGAACATATTCTTTTTTCCACTATTACCCACTTAGCGCTACGAATGTCCAGTTGCATTTTCTACAGACAGAGTGTTTCAAAACTGCTCAATCAAAAGTATGGTTTAACTCTGTTAGCTGAATGCTCAGATCAGAAAGAAGTTTCACAGAATGCTTCTGTGTAGTTTATATTTGAATATATTCCTTTTTCCACTACTACTCTCTTAGCGCTCCAAATGTCCAGTTGCATTTTCTACAGAAAGAGTGTTCAGATCTGCTCAATCAAAAGTATGGTTTAACTCTGTTAGCTGAATGCACAGATCAGAAAGAAGTTTCACAGAATGATTCTGTGTAGTTTATATTTGGAGACATTCCTTTTTCCACTATTACCCTCTTAGCGCTCCGAATCTCCACTTGCATTTTCTACAGAAAGAGTGTTTCGGAACGGCTCAATCAAAACTAAGGTTCAAATCTTTTAGTTGAACAAACAGAACAGAAAGAAGTTTCACAAAATTCTTCTGTGTAGTTTTTATTTGTAGACATTCTTTTTCCCAATATAGGCCTCTTAGCGCTCAGAATGTCCAATTGCAGTTTCTACAGAAAGAGTGTTTCAGAACGGCTCAATCAAAAGTAAGGTTCAACTCTGTTAGTTGAATGCACAGAACAGAAAGAAGTTTCATACAATGCTTCTGTGTAGTTTATATTTGAACATATTTTTTTCCACTATTACCCACTTAGCGCTACGAATGTCCAGTTGCATTTTCTACAGACAGAGTGTTTCAAAACTGCTCAATCAAAAGTATGGTTTAAATCTGTTAGCTGAATGCTCAGATCAGAAAGAAGTTTCACAGAATGCTTCTGTGTAGTTTATATTTGAATATATTCCTTTTTCCCCTACTACGCTCTTAGCGCTCCAAATGTCCAGTTGCATTTTCTACAGAAAGAGTGTTCAGATCTGCTCAATCAAAAGTATGGTTTAACTCTGTTAGCTGAATGCACAGATCAGAAAGAAGTTTCACCGAATGATTCTGTGTAGTTTATATTTGAAGACATTCCTTTTTCCACTATTACCCTCTTAGCGCTCCGAATCTCCACTTGCATTTTCTACAAAAAGAGTGTTTCATAACTGCTCAATCAAAAATATGTTTTATCTCTGTTAACTGAATTTACAGATCAGAAATAAGTTTCACAGAATGCATCTGTGTAGTTTTTATTTGAAGATATACTTTTTCCCAATGTAGGCCTCTTAGCGCTTAGCATGTCCAATTGCAGTTTCTACAGAAAGAGTGTTTCAGAACGGCTCAATCAAAAGTAAGGTTCAACTCTGTTAGTTGAATGCACAGAACAGAAAGAATTTTCACAGAATGCTACTGTGTAGTTTATATTTGAATATATTCCTTTTTCCACTATTACCCTCTTAGCGCTCCGAATGTACACTTGCATTTTCTACAGAAAGAGTGTTCAGAACTGCGCAATCAAAAGTATGGTTTAACTCTGTTAGCTTAATGAACATATCAGAAATAAGTTTCACACAATGCTTCTGTGTAGTTTTTATTTGAAGATATTATTTTTCCCAATAGAGGCCTCTTAGTGCTCAAAATGTCCAATTGCAGTTTCTACAGAAAGAGTGTTTCAGAAAGGCTCAATCAAAAGTAAGGTTCAACTCTGTTAGTTGAATGCACAGAACAGAAAGAAGTTTCATACAATGCTTCTGTGTAGTTTATATTTGAACATATTCTTTTTTCCACTATTACCCACTTAGCGCTACGAATGTCCAGTGCATTTTCTACAGAGAGAGTGTTTCAAAACTGCTCAATCAAAAGTATGGTTTAACTCTGTTAGCTGAATGCTCAGATCAGAAAGAAGTTTCACAGAATGCTTCTGTGTAGTTTATATTTGAATATATTCCTTTTTCCACTACTACTCTCTTAGCGCTCCAAATGTCCAGTTGCATTTTCTACAGAAAGAGTGTTCAGATCTGCTCAATCAAAAGTATGGTTTAACTCTGTTAGCTGAATGCACAGATCAGAAAGAAGTTTCACAGAATGATTCTGTGTAGTTTATATTTGGAGACATTCCTTTTTCCACTATTACCCTCTTAGCGCTCCGAATCTCCACTTGCATTTTCTACAGAAAGAGTGTTTCAGAACGGCTCAATCAAAACTAAGGTTCAACTCTTTTAGTTGAACAAACAGAACAGAAAGAAGTTTCACACAATTCTTCTGTGTAGTTTTTATTTGTAGACATTCTTTTTCCCAATATAGGCCTCTTAGTGCTCAGAATGTCCAATTGCAGTTTCTACAGAAAGAGTGTTTCAGAACGGCTCAATCAAAAGTAAGGTTCAACTCTGTTAGTTGAATGCTCAGATCAGAAAGAAGTTTCACAGAATGCTTCTGTGTAGTTTATATTTGAATATATTCCTTTTTCCACTACTACGCTCTTAGCGCTCCAAATGTCCAGTTGCATTTTCTAGAGAAAGAGTGTTCAGATCTGCTCAATCAAAAGTATGGTTTAACTCTGTTAGCTGAATGCACAGATCAGAAAGAAATTTCACCGAATGATTCTGTGTAGTTTATATTTGAAGACATTCCTTTTTCCACTATTACCCTCTTAGCACTCCGAATCTCCACTTGCATTTTCTACAAAAAGAGTGTTTCATAACTGCTCAATCAAAAATATGTTTTATCTCTGTTAACTGAATTTACAGATCAGAAATAAGTTTCACAGAATGCATCTGTGTATTTTTTATTTGAAGATATTCTTTTTCCCAATGTAGGCCTCTTAGCGATTAGCATGTCCAATTGCAGTTTCTACAGAAAGAGTGTTTCAGAACGGCTCAATCAAAAGTAAGGTTCAACTCTGTTAGTTGAATGCACAGAACAGAAAGAAGTTTCATACAATGCTTCTGTGTAGTTTATATTTGAACATATTCTTTTTTCCACTATTACCCACTTAGCGCTACGAATGTCCAGTTGCATTTTCTACAGACAGAGTGTTTCAAAACTGCTCAATCAAAAGTATGGTTTAACTCTGTTAGCTGAATGCTCAGATCAGAAAGAAGTTTCACAGAAGGCTTCTGTGTAGTTTATATTTGAATATATTCCTTTTTCCCCTACTACACTCTTAGCGCTCCAAATGTCCAGTTGCATTTTCTACAGAAAGAGTGTTCAGATCTGCTCAATCAAAAGTATGGTTTAACTCTGTTAGCTGAATGCACAGATCAGAAAGAAGTTTCACCGAATGATTCTGTGTAGTTTATATTTGAAGACATTCCTTTTTCCACTATTACCCCCTTAGCGCTCCGAATCTCCACTTGCATTTTCTACAAAAAGAGTGTTTCATAACTGCTCAATCAAAAATATGTTTTATCTCTGTTAACTGAATTTACAGATCTGAAATAAGTTTCACAGAATGCATCTGTGTAGTTTTTATTTGAAGATATTCTTTTTCCCAATGTAGGCCTCTTAGCGCTTAGCATGTCCAATTGCAGTTTCTACAGAAAGAGTGTTTCAGAACGGCTCAATCAAAAGTAAGGTTCAACTCTGTTAGTTGAATGCACAGAACAGAAAGAATTTTCACAGAATGCTACTGTGTAGTTTATATTTGAATATATTCCTTTTTCCACTATTACCCTCTTAGCGCTCCGAATGTCCACTTGTATTTTCTACAGAAAGAGTGTTCAGAACTGCGCAATCAAAAGTATGGTTTAACTCTGTTAGCTTAATGAACATATCAGAAATAAGTTTCACACAATGCTTCTGTGTAGTTTTTATTTGAAGATATTATTTTTCCCAATAGAGGCCTCTTAGCGCTCAGAATGTCCAATTGCAGTTTCTACAGAAAGAGTGTTTCAGAAAGGCTCAATCAAAAGTAAGGTTCAACTCTGTTAGCTGAATGCACAGATCAGAAAGAAGTTTCACCGAATGATTCTGTGTAGTTTATATTTGGAGACATTCCTTTTTCCACTATTACCCTCTTAGCGCTCCGAATCTCCACTTGCATTTTCTACAGAAAGAGTGTTTCAGAACGGCTCAATCAAAACAAAGGTTCAAATCTTTTAGTTGAACAAACAGAACAGAAAGAAGTTTCACACAATACTTCTGTGTAGTTTTTATTTGTAGACATTCTTTTTCCCAATATAGGCCTCTTAGCACTCAGAATGTCCAATTGCAGTTTCTACAGAAAGAGTGTTTCAGAACGGCTCAATCAAAAGTAATGTTCAACTCTGTTAGTTGAATGCACAGAACAGAAAGAAGTTTCATACAATGCTTCTGTGTAGTTTATATTTGAACATATTCTTTTTTCCACTATTACCCACTTAGCGCTACGAATGTCCAGTTGCATTTTCTACAGACAGAGTGTTTCAAAACTGCTCAATAAAAAGTATGGTTTAACTCTGTTAGCTGAATGCTCAGATCAGAAAGAAGTTTCACAGAATGCTTCTGTGTAGTTTATATTTGAATATATTCCTTTTTCCACTACTACGCTCTTAGCGCTCCAAATGTCCAGTTGCATTTTCTACAGAAAGAGTGTTCAGATCTGCTCAATCAAAAGTATGGTTTAACTCTGTTAGCTGAATGCACAGATCAGAAAGAAGTTTCACCGAATTATTCTGTGTAGTTTATATTTGAAGACATTCCTTTTTCCACTATTACCCTCTTAGCGCTCCGAATCTCCACTTGCATTTTCTACACAAAGAGTGTTTCATAACTGCTCAATCAAAAATATGTTTTATCTCAGTTAACCTAATTTACAGATCAGAAATAAGATTCACATAATGCATCTCTGTAGTTTTTATTTGAAGATATTTTTTTTCCCAGTGTAGGCCTCTTAGCGCTTAGCATGTCCAATTGCAGTTTCTACAGAAAGAGTGTTTCAGAACGGCTCAATCAAAAGTAAGGTTCAACTCTGTTAGTTGAATGCACAGAACAGAAAGAATTTTCACAGAATGCTACTGTGTAGTTTATATTTGAATATATTCCTTTTTCCACTATTACCCTCTTAGCGCTCCGAATGTCCACTTGCATTTTCTACAGAAAGAGTGTTCAGAACTGCGCAATCAAAAGTATGGTTTAACTCTGTTAGCTTAATGAACATATCAGAAATAAGTTTCACACAATGCTTCTGTGTAGTTTTTATTTGAAGATATTATTTTTCCCAATAGAAGCCTCTTAGTGCTCAGAATGTCCAATTGCAGTTTCTAAAGAAAGAGTGTTTCAGAAAGGCTCAATCAAAAGTAAGGTTCAATTCTGTTAGTTGAATGCACAGAACAGAAAGAAGTTTCATACAATGCTTCTGTGTAGTTTATATTTGAACATATTCTTTTTTCCACTATTACCCACTTAGCGCTACGAATGTCCAGTTGCATTTTCTACAGACAGAGTGTTTCAAAACTGCTCAATCAAAATTATGGTTTAACTCTGTTAGCTGAATGCTCAGATCAGAAAGAAGTTTCACAGAATGCTTCTGTGTAGTTTATATTTGAATATATTCCTTTTTCCACTACTACTCTCTTAGCGCTCCAAATGTCCAGTTGCATTTTCTACAGAAAGAGTGTTTCAGAACGGCTCAATCAAAACAAAGGTTCAAATCTTTTAGTTGAACAAACAGAACAGAAAGAAGTTTCACACAATACTTCTGTGTAGTTTTTATTTGTAGACATTCTTTTTCCCAATATAGGCCTCTTAGCACTCAGAATGTCCAATTGCAGTTTCTACAGAAAGAGTGTTTCAGAACGGCTCAATCAAAAGTAATGTTCAACTCTGTTAGTTGAATGCACAGAACAGAAAGAAGTTTCATACAATGCTTCTGTGTAGTTTATATTTGAACATATTCTTTTTTCCACTATTACCCACTTAGCGCTACGAATGTCCAGTTGCATTTTCTACAGACAGAGTGTTTCAAAACTGCTCAATAAAAAGTATGGTTTAACTCTGTTAGCTGAATGCTCAGATCAGAAAGAAGTTTCACAGAATGCTTCTGTGTAGTTTATATTTGAATATATTCCTTTTTCCACTACTACGCTCTTAGCGCTCCAAATGTCCAGTTGCATTTTCTACAGAAAGAGTGTTCAGATCTGCTCAATCAAAAGTATGGTTTAACTCTGTTAGCTGAATGCACAGATCAGAAAGAAGTTTCACCGAATTATTCTGTGTAGTTTATATTTGAAGACATTCCTTTTTCCACTATTACCCTCTTAGCGCTCCGAATCTCCACTTGCATTTTCTACACAAAGAGTGTTTCATAACTGCTCAATCAAAAATATGTTTTATCTCAGTTAACCTAATTTACAGATCAGAAATAAGATTCACATAATGCATCTCTGTAGTTTTTATTTGAAGATATTTTTTTTCCCAGTGTAGGCCTCTTAGCGCTTAGCATGTCCAATTGCAGTTTCTACAGAAAGAGTGTTTCAGAACGGCTCAATCAAAAGTAAGGTTCAACTCTGTTAGTTGAATGCACAGAACAGAAAGAATTTTCACAGAATGCTACTGTGTAGTTTATATTTGAATATATTCCTTTTTCCACTATTACCCTCTTAGCGCTCCGAATGTCCACTTGCATTTTCTACAGAAAGAGTGTTCAGAACTGCGCAATCAAAAGTATGGTTTAACTCTGTTAGCTTAATGAACATATCAGAAATAAGTTTCACACAATGCTTCTGTGTAGTTTTTATTTGAAGATATTATTTTTCCCAATAGAAGCCTCTTAGTGCTCAGAATGTCCAATTGCAGTTTCTAAAGAAAGAGTGTTTCAGAAAGGCTCAATCAAAAGTAAGGTTCAATTCTGTTAGTTGAATGCACAGAACAGAAAGAAGTTTCATACAATGCTTCTGTGTAGTTTATATTTGAACATATTCTTTTTTCCACTATTACCCACTTAGCGCTACGAATGTCCAGTTGCATTTTCTACAGACAGAGTGTTTCAAAACTGCTCAATCAAAATTATGGTTTAACTCTGTTAGCTGAATGCTCAGATCAGAAAGAAGTTTCACAGAATGCTTCTGTGTAGTTTATATTTGAATATATTCCTTTTTCCACTACTACTCTCTTAGCGCTCCAAATGTCCAGTTGCATTTTCTACAGAAAGAGTGTTCAGATCTGCTCAATCAAAAGTATGGTTTAACCCTGTTAGCTGAATGCACAGATCAGAAAGAAGTTTCACAGAATGATTCTGTGTAGTTTATATTTGGAGACATTCCTTTTTCCACTATTACCCTCTTAGCGCTCCGAATCTCCACTTGCATTTTCTACAGAAAGAGTGTTTCGGAACGGCTCAATCAAAACTAAGGTTCAAATCTTTTAGTTGAACAAACAGAACAGAAAGAAGTTTCACAAAATTCTTCTGTGTAGTTTTTATTTGTAGACATTCTTTTTCCCAATATAGGCCTCTTAGCGCTCAGAATGTCCAATTGCAGTTTCTACAGAAAGAGTGTTTCAGAACGGCTCAATCAAAAGTAAGGTTCAGCTCTGTTAGTTGAATGCACAGAACAGAAAGAAGTTTCATACAATGCTTCTGTGTAGTTTATATTTGAACATATTTTTTTCCACTATTACCCACTTAGGGCTACGAATGTCCAGTTGCATTTTCTACAGACAGAGTGTTTCAAAACTGCTCAATCAAAAGTATGGTTTAACTCTGTTAGCTGAATGCTCAGATCAGAAAGAAGTTTCACAGAATGCTTCTGTGTAGTTTATATTTGAATATATTCCTTTTTCCACTACTACGCTCTTAGCGCTCCAAATGTCCAGTTGCATTTTCTACAGAAAGAGTGTTCAGATCTGCTCAATCAAAAGCATGGTTTAACTCTGTTAGCTGAATGCACAGATCAGAAAGAAGTTTCACCGAATGATTCTGTGTAGTTTATATTTGAAGACATTCCTTTTTCCACTATTACCCTCTTAGCGCTCCGAATCTCCACTTGCATTTTCTACAAAAAGAGTGTTTCATAACTGCTCAATCAAAAATATGTTTTATCTCTGTTAACTGAATTTACAGATCAGAAATAAGTTTCACAGAATGCATCTGTGTAGTTTTTATTGAAGATATACTTTTTCCCAATGTAGGCCTCTTAGCGCTTAGCATGTCCAATTGCAGTTTCTACAGAAAGAGTGTTTCAGAACGGCTCAATCAAAAGTAAGGTTCAACTCTGTTAGTTGAATGCACAGAACAGAAAGAATTTTCACAGAATGCTACTGTGTAGTTTATATTTGAATATATTCCTTTTTCCACTATTACCCTCTTAGCGCTCCGAATGTCCACTTGCATTTTCTACAGAAAGAGTGTTCAGAACTGCGCAATCAAAAGTATGGTTTAACTCTGTTAGCTTAATGAACATATCAGAAGTAAGTTTCACACAATGCTTCTGTGTAGTTTTTATTTGAAGATATTATTTTTCCCAATAGAGGCCTCTTAGCGCTCAGAATGTCCAATTGCAGTTTCTACAGAAAGAGTGTTTCAGAAAGGCTCAATCAAAAGTAAGGTTCAACTCTGTTAGTTGAATGCACAGAACAGAAAGAAGTTTCATACAATGCTTCTGTGTAGTTTATATCTGAACATACTCTTTTTTCCACTATTACCCACTTAGCGCTACGAATGTCCAGTTGCATTTTCTACAGACAGAGTGTTTCAAAACTGCTCAATCAAAACTATGGTTTAACTCTGTTAGCTGAATGCTCAGATCAGAAAGAAGTTTCACAGAATGCTTCTGTGTATTTTATATTTGAATATATTCCTTTTTCCACTACTACACTCTTAGCGCTCCAAATGTCCGGTTGCATTTTCTACAGAAAGAGTGTTCAGATCTGCTCAATCAAAAGTATGGTTTAACTCTGTTAGCTGAATGCACAGGTCAGAAAGAAGTTTCACAGAATGATTCTGTGTAGTTTATATTTGGAGACATTCCTTTTTCCACTATTACCCTCTTAGCGCTCCGAATCTCCACTTGCATTTTCTACAGAAAGAGTGTTTAAGAACGGCTCAATCAAAACTAAGGTTCAACTCTTTTAGTTGAACAAACAGAACAGAAAGAAGTTTCACACAATTCTGCTGTGTAGTTTTTATTTGTAGACATTCTTTTTCCCAATATAGGCCTCCTAGCGCTCAAAATGTCCAATTGCAGTTTCTACAGAAAGAGTGTTTCAGAACGGCTCAATCAAAAGTAAGGTTCAACTCTGTTAGTTGAATGCACAGAACAGAAAGAAGTTTCATACAATGATTCTGTGTAGTTTATATTTGAACATATTCTTTTTTCCACTATTACCCACTTAGCGCTACGAATGTTCCGTTGCATTTTCTACAGACAGAGTGTTTCAAAACTGCTCAATCAAAAGTATGGTTTAACTCTGTTAGCTGAATGCTCAGATCAGAAAGAAGTTTCACAGAATGCTTCTGTGTAGTTTATATTTGAATATATTCCTTTTTACACTACTACTCTCTTAGCGCTCCAAATGTCCAGTTGCATTTTCTACAGAAAGAGTGTTTAGATCTGCTCAATCAAAAGTATGGTTTAATTCTGTTAGCTGAATGCACAGATCAGAAAGAAGTTTCACAGAATGATTCTGTGTAGTTTATATTTGGAGACATTCCTTTTTCCACTATTACCCTGTTAGCGCTCCGAATCTCCACTTGCATTTTCTACAGAAAGAGTGTTTCAGAACGGCTCAATCAAAACTAAGGTTCAACTCTTTTAGTTGAACAAACAGAACAGAAAGAAGTTTCACACAATTCTTCTGTGTAGTTTTTATTTGTAGACATTCTTTTTCCCAATATAGGCCTCTTAGCGCTCAGAATGTCCAATTGCAGTTTCTACAGAAAGAGTGTTTCAGAACGGCTCAATCAAAAGTAAGGTTCAACTCTGTTAGTTGAATGCACAGAACAGAAAGAAGTTTCATACAATGCTTCTGTGTAGTTTATATTTGAACATATTCTTTTTTCCACTATTACCCACTTTGCGCTACGAATGTCCAGTTGCATTTTCTACAGACAGAGTGTTTCAGAACTGCTCAATCAAAAGTATGGTTTAAATCTGTTAGCTGAATGCTAAGATCAGAAAGGAGTTTCACAGAATGCTTCTGTGTAGTTTATATTTGAATATATTCCTTATTCCACTACTACGCTCTTAGCGCTCAAAATGTCCAGTTGCATTTTCTACAGAAAGAGTGTTCAGATCTGCTCAATCAAAAGTATGTTTTAACTCTGTTAGCTGAATGCACAGATCAGAAAGAAGTTTCACCGAATGATTCTGTGTAGTTTATATTTGAAGACATTCCTTTTTCCACTATTACCCACTTAGCGCTCCGAATCTCCACTTGCATTTTCTACAAAAAGAGTGTTTCATAACTGCTCAATCAAAAATATGTTTTATCTCTGTTAACTGAATTTACAGATCAGAAATAAGTTTCACAGAATGCATCTGTGTAGTTTTTATTTGAAGATATTCTTTTTCCCAATGTAGGCCTCTTAGCGCTTAGCATGTCCAATTGCAGTTTCTACAGAAAGAGTGTTTCAGAACGGCTCAATCAAAAGTAAGGTTCAACTCTTTTAGTTGAATGCACAGAACAGAAAGAATTTTCACAGAATGCTACTGTGTAGTTTATATTTGAATATATTCCTTTTTCCACTATTACCCTCTTAGCGCTCCGAATGTCCACTTGCATTTTCTACAGAAAGAGTGTTCAGAACTGCGCAATCAAAAGTATGGTTTAACTCTGTTAGCTTAATGAACATATCAGAATTAAGTTTCACACAATGCTTCTGTGCAGTTTTTATTTGAAGATATTATTTTTCCCAATAGAGGCCTCTTAGCGCTCAGAATGTCCAATTGCAGTTTCTACAGAAAGAGTGATTCAGAAAGGCTCAATCAAAAGTAAGGTTCAACTCTGTTAGTTGAATGCACAGAACAGAAAGAAGTTTCATACAATGCTTCTGTGTAGTTTATATCTGAACATACTCTTTTTTCCACTATTACCCACTTAGCGCTACGAATGTCCAGTTGCATTTTCTACAGACAGAGTGTTTCAAAACTGCTCAATCAAAAGTATGGTTTAACTCTGTTAGCTGAATGCTCAGATCAGAAAGAAGTTTCACAGAATGCTTCTGTGTAGTTTATATTTGAATATATTCCTTTTTCCATTACTACTCTCTTAGCGCTCCAAATGTCTGGTTGCATTTTCTACAGAAAGAGTGTTCAGATCTTCTCAATCAAAAGTATGGTTTAACTCTGTTAGCTGAATGCACAGATCAGAAAAAGTTTCACAGAATGATTCTGTGTAGTTTATATTTGGAGACATTCCTTTTTTCCACTATTACCCTCTTAGTGCTCCGAGTCTCCACTTGCATTTTCTACAGAAAGAGTGTTTAAGAACGGCTCAATCAAAACTAAGGTTCAACTCTTTTAGTTGAAAAAACAGAACAGAAAGAAGTTTCACACAATTCTTCTGTGTAGTTTTTATTTGTAGATATTCTTTTTCCCAATATAGGCCTCTTATCGCTCAGAATATCCAATTGCAGTTTCTACAGAAAGAGTGTTTCAGAACGGCTCAATCAAAAGTAAGGTTCAACACTGTTAGTTGAATGCACAGAACAGAAAGAAGTTTCATACAATGTTTCTGTTTAGTTTATATTTGAACATATTCTTTTTTCCACTATTACCCACTTAGCGCTACGAATGTCCAGTTGCATTTTCTACAGACAGAGTGTTTCAAAACTGCTCAATCAAAAGTATGGTTTAACTCTGTTAGCTGAATGCTCAGATCAGAAAGAAGTTTCACAGAATGCTTCTGTGTAGTTTATATTTGAATATATTCCTTTTTCCACTACTACACTCTTAGCGCTCCAAATGTCCAGTTGCATTTTCTACAGAAAGAGTGTTCAGATCTGCTCAATCATAAGTATGTTTTAACTCTGTTAGCTGAATGCACAGATCAGAAAGAAGTTTCACAGAATGATTCTGTGTAGTTTATATTTGGAGACATTCCTTTTTCCACTATTACCCTCTTAGCGCTCCGAATCTCCACTTGCATTTTCTACAGAAAGACTGTTACAGAACGGCTCAATCAAAACTAAGGTTCAACTCTTTTAGTTGAACAAACAGAACAGAAAGAAGTTTCACACAATCCTTCTGTGTAGTTTTTATTTGTAGACATTCTTTTTCCCAATATAGGCCTCTTAGCGCTCAGAATGTCCAATTGCAGTTTCTACAGAAAGTGTGTTTCAGAACGGCTAAATCAAAAGTAAGGTTCAACTCTGTTAGTTGAATGCACAGAACAGAAAGAAGTTTCATACAATGCTTCTGTGTAGTTTATATTTGAACATATTCTTTTTTCCACTATTACCCACTTAGCGCTACGAATGTCCAGTTGCATTTTCTACAGACAGAGTGTTTAAAAACTGCTCAATCAAAAGTATGGTTTAACTCTGTTAGCTGAATGCTCAGATCAGAAAGAAGTTTCACAGAATGATACTGTGTAGTTTATATTTTGAGACATTCCTTTTTCCACTATTACCGCCTTAGCGCTCCGAATCTCCACTTGCATTTTCTACAGAAAGAGTGTTTCAGAACGGCTCAATGAAAACTAAGGTTCATCTCTTTTAGTTGAACAAACAGAACAGAAAGAAGTTTCACACAATTCTTCTGTGTAGTTTTTATTTGTAGACATTCTTTTTCCCAATATAGGCCTCTTAGCGCTCAGAATGTCCAATTGCAGTTTCTACAGAAAGAGTGTTTCAGAACGGCTCAATCAAATTAAGGTTCAACTCTGTTAGTTGAATGCACAGAACAGAAAGAAGTTTCATACAATGCTTCTGTGTAGTTTATATTTGAACATATTCTTTTTTCCACTATTACCCACTTAGCGCTACGAATGTCCAGTTGCATTTTCTACAGACAGAGTGTTTCAAAACTGCTCAATCAAAAGTATGGTTTAACTCTGTTAGATGAATGCTCAGATCAGAAAGAAGTTTCACAGAATGCTTCTGTGTAGTTTATATTTGAATATATTCCTTTTTCCACTACTACGCTCTTAGCGCTCCAAATGTCCAGTTGCATTTTCAACAGAAAGAGTGTTCAGATCTGCTCAATCAAAAGTATGGTTTAACTCTGTTAGCTGAATGCACAGATCAGAAAGAAGTTTCACCGAATGTTTCTGTATAGTTTATATTTGAAGACATTCCTTTTTCCACTATTACCCTCTTAGCGCTCCGAATCTCCACTTGCATTTTCTACAAAAAGAGTGTTTCATAACTGCTCAATCAAAAATATGTTTTATCTCTGTTAACTGAATTTACAGATCAGAAATAAGTTTCACAGAATGCATCTGTGTAGTTTTTATTTGAAGATATTCTTTTTCCCAATGTAGGCCTCTTAGCGCTTAGCATGTCCAATTGCAGTTTCTACAGAAAGAGTGTTTCAGAACGGCTCAATCAAAAGTAAGGTTCAACTCTGTTAGTTGAATGCACAGAACAGAAAGAATTTTCACAGAATGCTACTGTGTAGTTTATATTTGAATATATTCCTTTTTCCACTATTACCCTCTTAGCGCTCCGAATGTCCACTTGCATTTTCTACAGAAAGAGTGTTCAGAACTGCGCAATCAAAAGTATGGTTTAACTCTGTTAGCTTAATGAACATATCAGAAATAAGTTTCACACAATGCTTCTGTGTAGTTTTTATTTGAAGATATTATTTTTCCCAATAGAGGCCTCTTAGCGCTCAGAATGTCCAATTGCAGTTTCTGCAGAAAGAGTGTTTCAGAAAGGCTCAATCAAAAGTAAGGTTCAACTCTGTTAGTTGAATGCACAGAACAGAAAGAAGTTTCATACAATGCTTCTGTGTAGTTTATATTTGAACATATTCTTTTTTCCACTATTACCCACTTAGCGCTACGAATGTCCAGTTGCATTTTCTACAGACAGAGTGTTTCAAAACTGCTCAATCAAAAGTATGGTTTAATTCTGTTAGCTGAATTCTCAGATCAGAAAGAAGTTTCACAGAATGCTTCTGTGTAGTTTATATTTGAATATATTCCTTTTTCCACTACTACTCTCTTAGCGCTCCAAATGTCCAGTTGCATTTTCTACAGAAAGAGTGTTCAGATCTGCTCAATCAAAAGTATGGTTTAACTCTGTTAGCTGAATGCACAGATCAGAAAGAAGCTTCACAGAATGATTCTGTGTAGTTTATATTTGGAGACATTCCTTTTTTCCACTATTACCCTCTTAGCGCTCCGAATCTCCACTTGCATTTTCTACAGAAAGAGTGTTTCAGAACGGCTCAATCAAAACTAAGGTTCAACTCTTTTAGTTGAACAAACAGAACAGAAAGAAGTTTCACACAATTCTTCTGTGTAGTTTTTATTTGTAGACATACTTTTTCCCAATATAGGCCTCTTAGCGCTCAGAATGTCCAATTGCAGTTTCTACAGAAAGAGTGTTTCAGAACGGCTCAATCAAAAGTAAGGTTCAACTCTGTTAGTTGAATGCACAGAACAGAAAGAAGTTTCATACAATGCTTCTGTGTAGTTTATATTTGAACATCTTCTTTTTTCCACTATTACCCACTTAGCGCTACGAATGTCCAGTTGCATTTTCTACAGACAGAGTGTTTCAAAACTGCTCAATCAAAAGTATGGTTTAACTCTGTTAGCTGAATGCTCAGATCAGAAAGAAGTTTCACAGAATGCTTCTGTGTAGTTTATATTTGAATATATTCCTTTTTCCTCTACTACGCTCTTAGCGCTCCAAATGTCCAGTTGCATTTTCTACAGAAAGAGTGTTCAGATCTGCTCAATCAAAAGTATGGTTTAACTCTGTTAGCTGAATGCACAGATCAGAAAGAAGTTTCACCGAATGATTCTGTGTAGTTTATATTTGAAGACATTCCTTTTTCCACTATTACCCTCTTAGCGCTCCGAATCTCCACTTGCATTTTCTACAAAAAGAGTGTTACATAACTGCTCAATCAAAATATGTTTTATCTCTGTTAACTGAATTTACAGATCAGAAATAAGTTCCACAGAATGCACCTGTGTAGTTTTTATTTGAAGATATTCTTTTTCCCAATGTAGGCCTCTTAGCGCTTAGCATGTCCAATTGCAGTTTCTACAGAAAGAGTGTTTCAGAACGGCTCAATCAAAAGTAAGGTTCAACTCTGTTAGTTGAATGCACAGAACAGAAAGAATTTTCACAGAATGCCACTGTGTAGTTTATATTTGAATATATTCCTTTTTCCACTATTATCCTCTGAGCGCTCCGAATGTCCACTTGCATTTTCTACAGAAAGAGTGTTCAGAACTGCGCAATCAAAAGTATGGTTTAACTCTGTTAGCTTAATGAACATATCAGAAATAAGTTTCACACAATGCTTCTGTGTAGTTTTTATTTGAAGATATTTTTTTTCCCAATAGAGGCCTCTTAGTGTCAGAATGTCCAATTGCAGTTTCTACAGAAAGAGTGTTTCAGAAAGGCTCAATCAAAAGTAAGGTTCAACTCTGTTAGTTGAATGCACAGAACAGAAAGAAGTTTCATACAATGTTTCTGTGTAGTTTATATTTGAACATATTCTTTTTTCCACTATTACCCACTTAGCGCTACGAATGTCCAGTTGCATTTTCTAAAGACAGAGTGTTTCAAAACTGCTCAATCAAAAGTATGGTTTAACTCTGTTAGCTGAATGCTCAGATCAGAAAGAAGTTTCACAGAATGCTTCTGTGTAGTTTATATTTGAATATATTACTTTTTCCACTACTACTCTCTTAGCGCTCCAAATGTCCAGTTGCATTTTCTACAGAAAGAGTGTTCAGATCTGCTCAATCAAAAGTATGGTTTAACTCTGTTAGCTGAATGCACAGATCACAAAGAAGTTTCACAGAATGATACTGTGTAGTTTATATTTGGAGACATTCCTTTTTCAACTATTACCCCCTTAGCGCTCCGAATCTCCACTTGCATTTTCTACAGAAAGAGTGTTTCAGAACGGCTCAATCAAAACTAAGGTTCATCACTTTTAATTGAACAAACAGAACAGAAAAAAGTTTCACACAATTCTTCTGTGTAGTTTTTATTTGTAGACATTCTTTTTCCCAATATAGGCCTCTTAGCGCTCAGAATGTCCAATTGCAGTTTCTACAGAAAGAGAGTTTCAGAACGGATCAATCAAAAGTAAGGTTCAACTCTGTTAGTTGAATGCACAGAACAGAAAGAAGTTTCATACGATGCTTCTGTGTAGTTTATATTTGAACATATTCTTTTCTCCACTATTACCCACTTAGCGCTACGAATGTCCAGTTGCATTTTCTACAGACAGAGTGTTTCAAAACTGCTCAATCAAAAGTATGGTTTAACTCTGTTAGCTGAATGCTCAGATCAGAAAGAAGTTTCACAGAATGCTTCTGTGTAGTTTATATTTGAATATATTCCTTTTTCCACTACTACTCTCTTAGCGCTCCAAATGTCCAGTTGCATTTTCTACAGAAAGATTGTTCAGATCTGCTCAATCAAACGTATGGTTTAACACTGTTAGCTGAATGCACAGATCAGAAAGAAGTTTCACAGAATGATTCTGTGTAGTTTATATTTGTAGACATTCCTTTTTCCACTATTACCCTCTTAGCGCTCCGAATCTCCACTTGCATTTTCTACAGAAAGAGTGTTTCAGAACGGCTCAATCAAAACTAAGTTTCAACTCTTTTACTTGAACAAACAGAACAGAAAGAAGTTTCACACAATTCTTCTGTGTAGTTTTTATTTGTAGACATTCTTTTTCCCAATATAGGCCTCTTAGCGCTCAGAATGTCCAATTGCAGTTTCTACAGAAAGAGTGTTTCAGAACGGCTCAATCAAAAGTAAGGTTCAACTCTGTTAGTTGAATGCACAGAACAGAAAGAAGTTTCATACAATGCTTCTGTGTAGTTTATATTTGAACATATTCTTTTTTCCACTATTACCCACTTAGCGCTACGAATGTCCAGTTGCATTTTCTACAGACAGAGTGTTTCAAAACTGCTCAATCAAAAGTATGGTTTAACTCTGTTAGCTGAATGCTCAGATCAGAAAGAAGTTTCACAGAATGCTTCTGTGTAGTTTATATTTGAATATATTCCTTTTTCCACTACTACGCTCTTAGCGCTCCAAATGTCCAGTTGCATTTTCAACAGAAAGAGTGTTCAGATCTGCTCAATCAAAAGTATGGTTTAACTCTGTTAGCTGAATGCACAGATCAGAAAGAAGTTTCACCGAATGATTCTGTGTAGTTTATATTTGAAGACATTCCTTTTTCCACTATTACCCACTTAGCGCTCCGAATCTCCACTTGCATTTTCTACAAAAAGAGTGTTTCAAAACTGCTCAATCAAAAATATGTTTTATCTCTGTTAACTGAATTTACAGATCAGAAATAAGTTTCACAGAATGCATCTGTGTAGTTTTTATTTGAAGATAGTCTTTTTCCCAATGTAGGCCTCTTAGCGCTTAGCATGTCCAATTGCAGTTTCTACAGAAAGAGTGTTTCAGAACGGCTCAATCAAAAGTAAGGTTCAAATCTGTTAGTTGAATGCACAGAACAGAAAGAATTTTCACAGAATGCTACTGTGTAGTTTATATTTGAATATATTCCTTTTTCCACTATTACCCTCTTAGCGCTCCAAATGTACACTTGCATTTTCTACAGAAAGAGTGTTCAGAACTGCGCAATCAAAAGTATGGTTTAACTCTGTTAGCTTAATGAACATATCAGAAATAAGTTTCACACAATGCTTCTGTGTAGTTTTTATTTGAAGATATTTTTTTTCCCAATATAGGCCTCTTAGCGCTCAGAATGTCCAATTGCAGTTTCTACAGAAAGAGTGTTTCAGAAAGGCTCAATCAAAAGTAAGGTTCAACTCTGTTAGTTGAATACACAGAACAGAAAGAAGTTTCATACAATGCTTCTGTGTAGTTTATATTTGAACATATTCTTTTTTCCACTATTACCCACTTAGCGCTACGAATGTCAAGTTGCATTTTCTACAGACAGAGTGTTTCAAAACTGCTCAATCAAAAGTATGGTTTAACTCTGTTAGCTGAATGCTCAGATCAGAAAGTAGTTTCACAGAATGCTTCTGTGTAGTTTATATTTGAATATATTCCTTTTTCCACTACTACGCTCTTAGCGCTCCAAATGTCCAGTTGCATTTTCAACAGAAAGAGTGTTCAGATCTGCTCAATCAAAAGTATGGTTTAACTCTGTTAGCTGAATGCACACATCAGAAAAAAGTTTCACCGAATGATTCTGTGTAGTTTATATTTGAAGACATTCCTTTTTCCACTATTACCCTCTTAGCGCTCCGAATCTCCACTTGCATTTTCTACAAAAAGAGTGTTTCATAACTGCTCAATCAAAAATATGTTTTATCTCTGTTAACTGAATTTACAGATCAGAAATAAGTTTCACAGAATGCATCTGTGTAGTTTTTATTTGAAGATATTCTTTTTCCCAATGTAGGCCTCTTAGCGCTTAGCATGTCCAATTGCAGTTTCTACAGAAAGAGTGTTTCAGAACGGCTGAATCAAAAGTAAGGTTCAACTCTGTTAGTTGAATGCACAGAACAGAAAGAATTTTCACAGAATGCTACTGTGTAGTTTATATTTGAATATATTCCTTTTTCCACTATTACCCTCTTAGCGCTCCGAATGTCCACTTGCATTTTCTACAGAAAGAGTGTTCAGAACTGCGCAATCAAAAGTATGGTTTAACTCTGTTAGCTTAATGAACATATCAGAAATAAGTTTCACACAATGCTTCTGTGTAGTTTTTATTTGAAGATATTATTTTTCCCAATAGAGGCCTCTTAGCGCTCAGAATGTCCAATTGCAGTTTCTACAGAAAGAGTGTTTCAGAAAGGCTCAATCAAAAGTAAGGTTCAACTCTGTTAGTTGAATGCACAGAACAGAAAGAAGTTTCATACAATGCTTCTGTGTAGTTTATATTTGAACATATTCTTTTTTCCACTATTACCCACTTAGCGCTACGAATGTCCAGTTGCATTTTCTACAGACAGAGTGTTTCAAAACTGCTCAATCAAAAGTATGGTTTAACTCTGTTAGCTGAATGCTCAGATCAGAAAGAAGTTTCACAGAATGCTTCTGTGTAGTTTATATTTGAATATATTCCTTTCTCCACTACTACTCTCTTAGCGCTCCAAATGTCCAGTTGCATTTTCTACAGAAAGTGTGTTCAGATCTGCTCAATCAAAAGTATGGTTTAACTCTGTTAGCTGAATGCTCAGATCAGAAAGAAGTTTCACAGAATGATTCTGTGTAGTTTATATTTGGAGACATTCCTTTTTCCACTATTACCCTCTTAGCGCTCCGAATCTCCACTTGCATTTTCTACAGAAAGAGTGTTTCAGAACGGCTCAATCAAAACTAAGGTTCAACTCTTTTAGTTGAACAAACAGAACAGAAAGAAGTTTCACACAATTCTTCTGTGTAGTTTTTATTTGTAGACATTCTTTTTCCCAATATAGGCCTCTTAGCGCTCAGAATGTCCAATTGCAGTTTCTACAGAAAGAGTGTTTCAGAACGGCTCAATCAAAAGTAAGTTTCAACTCTGTTAGTTGAATGCACAGAACAGAAAGAAGTTTCATACAATGCTTCTGTGTAGTTTATATTTGAACATATTCTTTTTTCCACTATTACCCACTTAGCGCTACGAATGTCCAGTTGCATTTTCTACAGACAGAGTGTTTCAAAACTGCTCAATCAAAAGTATGGTTTAACTCTGTTAGCTGAATGTTCAGATCAGAAAGAAGTTTCACAGAATGCTTCTGTGTAGTTTATATTTGAATATATTCCTTTTCCCACTAATACGCTCTTAGCGCTCCAAATGTCCAGTTGCATTTTCTACAGAAAGAGTGTTCAGATCTGCTCAATCAAAAGTATGGTTTTACTCTGTTAGCTGAATGCACAGATCAGAAAGAAGTTTCACCGAATGATTCTGTGTAGTTTATATTTGAAGACATTCCTTTTTCCACTATTACCCTCTTAGCGCTCCGAATCTCCACTTGCATTTTCTACAAAAAGAGTGTTTCATAACTGCTCAATCAAAAATATGTTTTATCTCTGTTAACTGAATTTACAGATCAGAAATAAGTTTCACAGAATGCATCTGTGTAGTTTTTATTTGAAAATATTCTTTCTCCCAATGTAGGACTCTTAGCGCTTAGCATGTCCAATTGCAGTTTCTACAGAAAGAGTGTTTCAGAACGGCTCAATCAAAAGTAAGGTTCAACTCTGTTAGTTGAATGCACAGAACAGAAAGAATTTTCACAGAATGCTACTGTGTAGTTTATATTTGAATACATTCCTTTTTCCACTATTACCCTCTTAGCGCTCCGAATGTCCACTTGCATTTTCTACAGAAAGAGTGTTCAGAACTGCGCAATCAAAAGTATGGTTTAACTCTGTTAGCTTAATGAACATATCAGAAATAAGTTTCACACAATGCTTCTGTGTAGTTTTTATTTGAAGATATTATTTTTCCCAATAGAGGCCTCTTAGCGCTCAGAATGTCCAATTGCAGTTTCTACAGAAAGAGTGTTTCAGAACGGCTCAATCAAAAGTAAGGTTCAACTCTGTTAGTTGAATGCACAGAACAGAAAGAAGTTTCATACAATGCTTCTGTGTAGTTTATATTTGAACATATTCATTTTTCCACTATTACCCACTTAGCGCTACGAATGTCCAGTTGCATTTTCTACAGACAGAGTGTTTCAAAACTGCTCAATCAGAAGTATGGTTTAACTCTGTTAGCTGAATGCTCAGATCAGAAAGAAGTTTCACAGAATGCTTCTGTGTAGTTTATATTTGAATATATTCCTTTTTCCACTACTACTCTCTTAGCGCTCCAAATGTCCAGTTGCATTTTCTACAGAAAGAGTGTTCAGATCTGCTCAATCAAAAGTATGGTTTAACTCTGTTAGCTGAATGCACAGATCAGAAAGAAGTTTCACAGAATTATTCTGTGTAGTTTATATTTGGAGACATTCCTTTTTCCACTATTACCCTCTTAGCGCTCCGAATCTCCACTTGCATTTTCTACAGAAAGAGTGTTTCAGAACGGCTCAATCAAAACTAAGGTTCAACTCATTTAGTTGAACAAACAGAACAGAAAGAAGTTTCACACAATTCTCCTGTGTAGTTTTTATTTGTAGACATTCTTTTTCCAAATATAGGCCTCTTAGCGCTCAGAATGTCCAATTGCAGTTTCTACAGAAAGAGTGTTTCAGAACGGCTCAATCAAAAGTAAGGTTCAACTCTGTTAGTTGAATGCACAGAACAGAAAGAAGTTTCATACAATGCTTCTGTGTAGTTTATATTTGAACATATTCTTTTTTCCACTATTACCCACTTAGCGCTACGAATGTCCAGTTGCATTTTCTACAGACAGAGTGTTTCAAAACTGCTCAATCAAAAGTATGGTTTAACTCTGTTAGCTGAATGCTCAGATCAGAAAGAAGTTTCACAGAATGCTCCTGTGTAGTTTATATTTGAATATATTCCTTTTTCCACTACTACGCTCTTAGCGCTCCAAATGTCCAGTTGCATTTTCTATAGAAAGAGTGTTCAGATCTGCTCAATCAAAATTATGGTTTAGCTCTGTTAGCTGAATGCACAGATCAGAAAGAAGTTTCACCGAATGATTCTGTGTAGTTTATATTTGAAGACATTCCTTTTTCCACTATTACCCTCTTAGCGCTCCGAATCTCCACTTGCATTTTCTACAAAAAGAGTGTTTCATAACTGCTCAATCAAAAATATGTTTTATCTCTGTTAACTGAATTTACAGATCAGAAATAAGTTTCACAGAATGCATCTGTGTAGTTTTTATTTGAAGATATTCTTTTTCCCAATGTAGGCCTCTTAGCGCTTAACATGTCCAATTGCAGTTTCTACAGAAAGAGTGTTTCAGAACGGCTCAATCAAAACTAAGGTTCAACTCTGTTAGTTGAATGCACAGAACAGAAAGAATTTTCACAGAATGCTACTGTGTAGTTTATATTTGAATATATTCCTTTTTCCACTATTACCCTCTTAGCGCACCGAATGTCCACTTGCATTTTCTACAGAAAGAGTGTTCAGAACTGCGCAATCAAAAGTATGGTTTAACTCTGTTAGCTTAATGAACATATCAGAAATAAGTTTCACACAATGCTTCTGTGTAGTTTTTATTTGAAGATATTATTTTTCCCAATATAGGCCTCTTAGCGCTCAGAATGTCCAATTGCAGTTTCTAGAGAAAGAGTGTTTCAGAAAGGCTCAATCAAAAGTAAGGTTCAACTCTGTTAGTTGAATGCACAGAACAGAAAGAAGTTTCATACAATGCTTCTGTGTAGTTTATATTTGAACATATTCTTTTTTCCACTATTACCCACTTAGCGCTACGAATGTCCAGTTGCATTTTCTACAGACAGAGTGTTTCAAAACTGCTCAATCATAAGTATGGTTTAACTCTGTTAGCTGAATGCTCAGATCAGAAAGAAGTTTCACAGAATGCTTCTGTGTAGTTTATATTTGAATATATTCCTTTTTCCACTACTACTCTCTTAGCGCTCCAAATGTCCAGTTGCATTTTCTACAGAAAGAGTGTTCAGATCTGCTCAATCAAAAGTATCGTTTAACTCTGTTAGCTGAATGCACAGATCAGAAAGAAGTTTCACAGAATGATTCTGTGTAGTTTATATTTGGAGACATTCCTTTTTCCACTATTACCCTCTTAGCGCTCCGAATCTCCACTTGCATTTTCTACAGAAAGAGTGTTTCAGAACGGCTCAATCAAAACTAAGGTTCAACTCTTTTAGTTGAACAAACAGAACAGAAAGAAGTTTCACACAATTCTTCTGTGTAGTTTTTATTTGTAGACATTCTTTTTCCCAATATAGGCCTCTTAGCACTCAGAATGTCCAATTGCAGTTTCTACAGAAAGAGTGTTTCAGAACGGCTCAATCAAAAGTAAGGTTCAACTCTGTTAGTTGAATGCACAGAACAGAAAGAAGTTTCATACAATGATTCTGTGTAGTTTATATTTGAACATATTCTTTTTTCCACTATTACCCACTTAGCGCTACGAATGTCCAGTTGCATTTTCTACACACAGAGTGTTTCAAAACTGCTCAATCAAAAGTATGGTTTAACTCTGTTAGCTGAATGCTCAGATCAGAAAGAAGTTTCACAGAATGCTTCTGTGTAGTTTATATTTGAATATATTCCTTTTTCCACTACTACGCTCTTAGCGCTCCAAATGTCCAGTTGCATTTTCAACAGAAAGTGTGTTCAGATCTGCTCAATCAAAAGTATGGTTTAACTCTGTTAGCTGAATGCACACATCAGAAAGAAGTTTCACCGAATGATTCTGTGTAGTTTATATTTGAAGACATTCCTTTTTCCACTATTACCCTCTTAGCGCTCCGAATCTCCACTTGCATTTTCTACAAAAAGAGTGTTTCATAACTGCTCAATCAAAAATATGTTTTATCTCTGTTAACTGAATTTTCAGATCAGAAATAAGTTTCACGGAATGCATCTGTGTAGTTTTTATTTGAAGATATTCTTTTTCCCAATGTAGGCCTCTTAGCGCTTAACATGTCCAATTGCAGTTTCTACAGAGAGAGTGTTTCAGAACGGCTCAATCAAAAGTAAGGTTCAACTCTGTTAGTTGAATGCACAGAACAGAAAGAATTTTCACAGAATGCTACTGTGTAGTTTATATTTGAATATATTCCTTTTTCCACTATTACCCTCTTAGCGCTCCGAATGTCCACTTGCATTTTCTACAGAAAGAGTGTTCAGAACTGCGCAATCAAAAGTATGGTTTAACTCTGTTAGCTTAATGAACATATCAGAAATAAGTTTCACACAATGCTTCTGTGTAGTTTTTATTTGAAGATATTATTTTTCCCAATATAGGCCTCTTAGCGCTCAGAATATCCAATTGCAGTTTCTACAGAAAGAGTGTTTCAGAACGGCTCAATCAAAAGTAAGGTTCAACTCTGTTAGTTGAATGCACAGAACAGAAAGAAGTTTCATACAATGTTCTGTGTAGTTCATATTTGAACATATTCTTTTTTCCACTATTACCCACTTAGCGCTACGAATGTCCAGTTGCATTTTCTACAGACAGAGAGTTTCAAAACTGCTCAATCAAAAGTATGGTTTAACTCTGTTAGCTGAATGCTCAGATCAGAAAGAAGTTTCACAGAATGCTCCTGTGTAGTTTATATTTGAATATATTCCTTTTTCCACTACTACGCTCTTAGCGCTCCAAATGTCCAGTTGCATTTTCTACAGAAAGAGTGTTCAGATCTGCTCAATCAAAAGTATGGTTTAGCTCTGTTAGCTGAATGCACAGATCAGAAAGAAGTTTCACCGAATGATTCTGTGTAGTTTATATTTGAAGACATTCCTTTTTCCACTATTACCCTCTTAGCGCTCCGAATCTCCACTTGCATTTTCTACAAAAAGATTGTTTCATAACTGCTCAATCAAAAATATGTTTTATCTCTGTTAACTGAATTTACAGATCAGAAATAAGTTTCACAGAATGCATCTGTGTAGTTTTTATTTGAAGATATTCTTTTTCCCAATGTAGGCCTCTTAGCGCTTAACATGTCCAATTGCAGTTTCTACAGAAAGAGTGTTTCAGAACGGCTCAATCAAAAGTAAGGTTCAACTCTGTTAGTTGAATGCACAGAACAGAAAGAATTTTCACAGAATGCTACTGTGTAGTTTATATTTGAATATATTCCTTTTTCCACTATTACCCTCTTAGCGCTCCGAATGTCCACTTGCATTTTCTACAGAAAGAGTGTTCAGAACTGCGCAATCAAAAGTATGGTTTAACTCTGTTAGCTTAATGAACATATCAGAAATAAGTTTCACACAATGCTTCTGTGTAGTTTTTATTTGAAGATATTATTTTTCCCAATATAGGCCTCTTAGCGCTCAGAATGTCCAATTGCAGTTTCTACAGAAAGAGTGTTTCAGAAAGGCTCAATCAAAAGTAAGGTTCAACTCTGTTAGTTGAATGCACAGAACAGAAAGAAGTTTCATACAATGCTTCTGTGTAGTTTATATTTGAACATATTCTTTTTTCCACTATTACCCACTTAGCGCTACGAATGTCCATTTGCATTTTCTACAGACAGAGTGTTTCAAAACTGCTCAATCATAAGTATGGTTTAACTCTGTTAGCTGAATGCTCAGATCAGAAAGAAGTTTCACAGAATGCTTCTGTGTAGTTTATATTTGAATATATTCCTTTTTCCACTACTACTCTCTTAGCGCTCCAAATGTCCAGTTGCATTTTCTACAGAAAGAGTGTTCAGATCTGCTCAATCAAAAGTATGGTTTAAATCTGTTAGCTGAATGCACAGATCAGAAAGAAGTTTCACAGAATGATTCTGTGTAGTCTATATTTGGAAACATTCCTTTTTCCACTATTACCCTCTTAGCGCTCCGAATCTCCACTTGCATTTTCTACATAAAGAGTGTTTCAGAACGGCTCAATCAAAACTAAGGTTCAAATCCTTTAGTTGAACAAACAGAACAGAAAGAAGTTTCACACAATTCTTCTGTGTAGTTTTTATTTGTAGACATTCTTTTTCCCAATATAGGCCTCTTAGTGCTCAGAATGTCCAATTGCAGTTTCTACAGAAAGAGTGTTTCAGAACGGCTCAATCAAAAGTAAGGTTCAACTCTGTTAGTTGAATGCACAGAACAGAAAGAAGTTTCATACAATGCTTCTGTGTAGTTTATATTTGGACATATTCTTTTTTCCAATATTACCCACTTAGCACTACGAATGTCCAGTTGCATTTTCTACAGACAGAGTGTTTCAAAACTGCTCAATCAAAAGTATGGTTTAACTCTATTAGCTGAATGCCCAGATCAGAAAGAAGTTTCACAGAATGCTTCTGTGTAGTTTATATTTCAATATATTCCTTTTTCCACTACTACGCTCTTAGCGCTCCAAATGTCCAGTTGCATTTTCTACAGAAAGAGTGTTCAGATCTGCTCAATCAAAAGTATGGTTTAACTCTGTTAGGTGAATGCACAGATCAGAAAGAAGTTTCACCGAATGATTCTGTGTAGTTTATATTTGAAGACATTCCTTTTTCCACTATTAACCTCTTAGCGCTCCGAATCTCCACTTGCATTTTCTACAAAAAGAGTGTTTCATAACTGCTCAATCAAAAATATGTTTTATATCTGTTAATTGAATTTACAGATCAGAAATAAGTTTCACAGAATGCATCTGTGTAGTTTTTATTTGAAGATATTCTTTTTCCCAATGTAGACCTCTTAGCGCTTAGCATGTCCAATTGCAGTTTCTACAGAAAGAGTGTTTCAGAACGGCTCAATCATAAGTAAGGTTCAACTCTGTTAGTTGAATGCACAGAACAGAAAGAATTTTCACAGAATGCTACTGTGTAGTTTATATTTGAAGATATTCCTTTTTCCACTATTACCCTCTTAGCGCTCCGAATGTCCACTTGCATTTTCTACAGAAAGAGTGTTCAGAACTGCGCAATCAAAAGTATGGTTTAACTCTGTTAGCTTAATGAACATATCAGAAATAAGTTTCACACAATGCTTCTGTGTAGTTTTTATTTGAAGATATTATTTTTCCCAATAGAGGCCTCTTAGCGCTCAGAATGTCCAATTGCAGTTTCTACAGAAAGAGTGTTTCAGAAAGGCTCAATCAAAAGTAAGGTTCAACTCTGTTAGTTGAATGCACAGAACAGAAAGAAGTTTCATACAATGCTTCTGTGTAGTTTATATTTGAACATATTCTTTTTTCCACTATTACCCACTTAGCGCTACGAATGTCCAGTTGCATTTTCTACAGACAGAGTGTTTCAAAACTGCTCAATCAAAAGTATGGTTTAACTCTGTTAGCTGAATGCTCAGATCAGAAAGTAGTTTCACAGAATGCTTCTGTGTAGTTTATATTTGAATATATTCCTTTTTCCACTACTACGCTCTTAGCGCTCCAAATGTCCAGTTGCATTTTCAACAGAAAGAGTGTTCAGATCTGCTCAATCAAAAGTATGGTTTAACTCTGTTAGCTGAATGCACACATCAGAAAAAAGTTTCACCGAATGATTCTGTGTAGTTTATATTTGAAGACATTCCTTTTTCCACTATTACCCTCTTAGCGCTCCGAATCTCCACTTGCATTTTCTACAAAAAGAGTGTTTCATAACTGCTCAATCAAAAATATGTTTTATCTCTGTTAACTGAATTTACAGATCAGAAATAAGTTTCACAGAATGCATCTGTGTAGTTTTTATTTGAAGATATTCTTTTTCCCAATGTAGGCCTCTTAGCGCTTAGCATGTCCAATTGCAGTTTCTACAGAAAGAGTGTTTCAGAACGGCTGAATCAAAAGTAAGGTTCAACTCTGTTAGTTGAATGCACAGAACAGAAAGAATTTTCACAGAATGCTACTGTGTAGTTTATATTTGAATATATTCCTTTTTCCACTATTACCCTCTTAGCGCTCCGAATGTCCACTTGCATTTTCTACAGAAAGAGTGTTCAGAACTGCGCAATCAAAAGTATGGTTTAACTCTGTTAGCTTAATGAACATATCAGAAATAAGTTTCACACAATGCTTCTGTGTAGTTTTTATTTGAAGATATTATTTTTCCCAATAGAGGCCTCTTAGCGCTCAGAATGTCCAATTGCAGTTTCTACAGAAAGAGTGTTTCAGAAAGGCTCAATCAAAAGTAAGGTTCAACTCTGTTAGTTGAATGCACAGAACAGAAAGAAGTTTCATACAATGCTTCTGTGTAGTTTATATTTGAACATATTCTTTTTTCCACTATTACCCACTTAGCGCTACGAATGTCCAGTTGCATTTTCTACAGACAGAGTGTTTCAAAACTGCTCAATCAAAAGTATGGTTTAACTCTGTTAGCTGAATGCTCAGATCAGAAAGAAGTTTCACAGAATGCTTCTGTGTAGTTTATATTTGAATATATTCCTTTCTCCACTACTACTCTCTTAGCGCTCCAAATGTCCAGTTGCATTTTCTACAGAAAGTGTGTTCAGATCTGCTCAATCAAAAGTATGGTTTAACTCTGTTAGCTGAATGCTCAGATCAGAAAGAAGTTTCACAGAATGATTCTGTGTAGTTTATATTTGGAGACATTCCTTTTTCCACTATTACCCTCTTAGCGCTCCGAATCTCCACTTGCATTTTCTACAGAAAGAGTGTTTCAGAACGGCTCAATCAAAACTAAGGTTCAACTCTTTTAGTTGAACAAACAGAACAGAAAGAAGTTTCACACAATTCTTCTGTGTAGTTTTTATTTGTAGACATTCTTTTTCCCAATATAGGCCTCTTAGCGCTCAGAATGTCCAATTGCAGTTTCTACAGAAAGAGTGTTTCAGAACGGCTCAATCAAAAGTAAGTTTCAACTCTGTTAGTTGAATGCACAGAACAGAAAGAAGTTTCATACAATGCTTCTGTGTAGTTTATATTTGAACATATTCTTTTTTCCACTATTACCCACTTAGCGCTACGAATGTCCAGTTGCATTTTCTACAGACAGAGTGTTTCAAAACTGCTCAATCAAAAGTATGGTTTAACTCTGTTAGCTGAATGTTCAGATCAGAAAGAAGTTTCACAGAATGCTTCTGTGTAGTTTATATTTGAATATATTCCTTTTCCCACTAATACGCTCTTAGCGCTCCAAATGTCCAGTTGCATTTTCTACAGAAAGAGTGTTCAGATCTGCTCAATCAAAAGTATGGTTTTACTCTGTTAGCTGAATGCACAGATCAGAAAGAAGTTTCACCGAATGATTCTGTGTAGTTTATATTTGAAGACATTCCTTTTTCCACTATTACCCTCTTAGCGCTCCGAATCTCCACTTGCATTTTCTACAAAAAGAGTGTTTCATAACTGCTCAATCAAAAATATGTTTTATCTCTGTTAACTGAATTTACAGATCAGAAATAAGTTTCACAGAATGCATCTGTGTAGTTTTTATTTGAAAATATTCTTTCTCCCAATGTAGGACTCTTAGCGCTTAGCATGTCCAATTGCAGTTTCTACAGAAAGAGTGTTTCAGAACGGCTCAATCAAAAGTAAGGTTCAACTCTGTTAGTTGAATGCACAGAACAGAAAGAATTTTCACAGAATGCTACTGTGTAGTTTATATTTGAATACATTCCTTTTTCCACTATTACCCTCTTAGCGCTCCGAATGTCCACTTGCATTTTCTACAGAAAGAGTGTTCAGAACTGCGCAATCAAAAGTATGGTTTAACTCTGTTAGCTTAATGAACATATCAGAAATAAGTTTCACACAATGCTTCTGTGTAGTTTTTATTTGAAGATATTATTTTTCCCAATAGAGGCCTCTTAGCGCTCAGAATGTCCAATTGCAGTTTCTACAGAAAGAGTGTTTCAGAACGGCTCAATCAAAAGTAAGGTTCAACTCTGTTAGTTGAATGCACAGAACAGAAAGAAGTTTCATACAATGCTTCTGTGTAGTTTATATTTGAACATATTCATTTTTCCACTATTACCCACTTAGCGCTACGAATGTCCAGTTGCATTTTCTACAGACAGAGTGTTTCAAAACTGCTCAATCAAAAGTATGGTTTAACTCTGTTAGCTGAATGCTCAGATCAGAAAGAAGTTTCACAGAATGCTTCTGTGTAGTTTATATTTGAATATATTCCTTTTTCCACTACTACTCTCTTAGCGCTCCAAATGTCCAGTTGCATTTTCTACAGAAAGAGTGTTCAGATCTGCTCAATCAAAAGTATGGTTTAACTCTGTTAGCTGAATGCACAGATCAGAAAGAAGTTTCACAGAATTATTCTGTGTAGTTTATATTTGGAGACATTCCTTTTTCCACTATTACCCTCTTAGCGCTCCGAATCTCCACTTGCATTTTCTACAGAAAGAGTGTTTCAGAACGGCTCAATCAAAACTAAGGTTCAACTCATTTAGTTGAACAAACAGAACAGAAAGAAGTTTCACACAATTCTTCTGTGTAGTTTTTATTTGTAGACATTCTTTTTCCAAATATAGGCCTCTTAGCGCTCAGAATGTCCAATTGCAGTTTCTACAGAAAGAGTGTTTCAGAACGGCTCAATCAAAAGTAAGGTTCAACTCTGTTAGTTGAATGCACAGAACAGAAAGAAGTTTCATACAATGCTTCTGTGTAGTTTATATTTGAACATATTCTTTTTTCCACTATTACCCACTTAGCGCTACGAATGTCCAGTTGCATTTTCTACAGACAGAGTGTTTCAAAACTGCTCAATCAAAAGTATGGTTTAACTCTGTTAGCTGAATGCTCAGATCAGAAAGAAGTTTCACAGAATGCTCCTGTGTAGTTTATATTTGAATATATTCCTTTTTCCACTACTACGCTCTTAGCGCTCCAAATGTCCAGTTGCATTTTCTATAGAAAGAGTGTTCAGATCTGCTCAATCAAAATTATGGTTTAGCTCTGTTAGCTGAATGCACAGATCAGAAAGAAGTTTCACCGAATGATTCTGTGTAGTTTATATTTGAAGACATTCCTTTTTCCACTATTACCCTCTTAGCGCTCCGAATCTCCACTTGCATTTTCTACAAAAAGAGTGTTTCATAACTGCTCAATCAAAAATATGTTTTATCTCTGTTAACTGAATTTACAGATCAGAAATAAGTTTCACAGAATGCATCTGTGTAGTTTTTATTTGAAGATATTCTTTTTCCCAATGTAGGCCTCTTAGCGCTTAACATGTCCAATTGCAGTTTCTACAGAAAGAGTGTTTCAGAACGGCTCAATCAAAACTAAGGTTCAACTCTGTTAGTTGAATGCACAGAACAGAAAGAATTTTCACAGAATGCTACTGTGTAGTTTATATTTGAATATATTCCTTTTTCCACTATTACCCGCTTAGCGCACCGAATGTCCACTTGCATTTTCTACAGAAAGAGTGTTCAGAACTGCGCAATCAAAAGTATGGTTTAACTCTGTTAGCTTAATGAACATATCAGAAATAAGTTTCACACAATGCTTCTGTGTAGTTTTTATTTGAAGATATTATTTTTCCCAATATAGGCCTCTTAGCGCTCAGAATGTCCAATTGCAGTTTCTAGAGAAAGAGTGTTTCAGAAAGGCTCAATCAAAAGTAAGGTTCAACTCTGTTAGTTGAATGCACAGAACAGAAAGAAGTTTCATACAATGCTTCTGTGTAGTTTATATTTGAACATATTCTTTTTTCCACTATTACCCACTTAGCGCTACGAATGTCCAGTTGCATTTTCTACAGACAGAGTGTTTCAAAACTGCTCAATCATAAGTATGGTTTAACTCTGTTAGCTGAATGCTCAGATCAGAAAGAAGTTTCACAGAATGCTTCTGTGTAGTTTATATTTGAATATATTCCTTTTTCCACTACTACTCTCTTAGCGCTCCAAATGTCCAGTTGCATTTTCTACAGAAAGAGTGTTCAGATCTGCTCAATCAAAAGTATCGTTTAACTCTGTTAGCTGAATGCACAGATCAGAAAGAAGTTTCACAGAATGATTCTGTGTAGTTTATATTTGGAGACATTCCTTTTTCCACTATTACCCTCTTAGCGCTCCGAATCTCCACTTGCATTTTCTACAGAAAGAGTGTTTCAGAACGGCTCAATCAAAACTAAGGTTCAACTCTTTTAGTTGAACAAACAGAACAGAAAGAAGTTTCACACAATTCTTCTGTGTAGTTTTTATTTGTAGACATTCTTTTTCCCAATATAGGCCTCTTAGCACTCAGAATGTCCAATTGCAGTTTCTACAGAAAGAGTGTTTCAGAACGGCTCAATCAAAAGTAAGGTTCAACTCTGTTAGTTGAATGCACAGAACAGAAAGAAGTTTCATACAATGATTCTGTGTAGTTTATATTTGAACATATTCTTTTTTCCACTATTACCCACTTAGCGCTACGAATGTCCAGTTGCATTTTCTACACACAGAGTGTTTCAAAACTGCTCAATCAAAAGTATGGTTTAACTCTGTTAGCTGAATGCTCAGATCAGAAAGAAGTTTCACAGAATGCTTCTGTGTAGTTTATATTTGAATATATTCCTTTTTCCACTACTACGCTCTTAGCGCTCCAAATGTCCAGTTGCATTTTCAACAGAAAGTGTGTTCAGATCTGCTCAATCAAAAGTATGGTTTAACTCTGTTAGCTGAATGCACACATCAGAAAGAAGTTTCACCGAATGATTCTGTGTAGTTTATATTTGAAGACATTCCTTTTTCCACTATTACCCTCTTAGCGCTCCGAATCTCCACTTGCATTTTCTACAAAAAGAGTGTTTCATAACTGCTCAATCAAAAATATGTTTTATCTCTGTTAACTGAATTTTCAGATCAGAAATAAGTTTCACGGAATGCATCTGTGTAGTTTTTATTTGAAGATATTCTTTTTCCCAATGTAGGCCTCTTAGCGCTTAACATGTCCAATTGCAGTTTCTACAGAGAGAGTGTTTCAGAACGGCTCAATCAAAAGTAAGGTTCAACTCTGTTAGTTGAATGCACAGAACAGAAAGAATTTTCACAGAATGCTACTGTGTAGTTTATATTTGAATATATTCCTTTTTCCACTATTACCCTCTTAGCGCTCCGAATGTCCACTTGCATTTTCTACAGAAAGAGTGTTCAGAACTGCGCAATCAAAAGTATGGTTTAACTCTGTTAGCTTAATGAACATATCAGAAATAAGTTTCACACAATGCTTCTGTGTAGTTTTTATTTGAAGATATTATTTTTCCCAATATAGGCCTCTTAGCGCTCAGAATGTCCAATTGCAGTTTCTACAGAAAGAGTGTTTCAGAACGGCTCAATCAAAAGTAAGGTTCAACTCTGTTAGTTGAATGCACAGAACAGAAAGAAGTTTCATACAATGTTCTGTGTAGTTCATATTTGAACATATTCTTTTTTCCACTATTACCCACTTAGCGCTACGAATGTCCAGTTGCATTTTCTACAGACAGAGAGTTTCAAAACTGCTCAATCAAAAGTATGGTTTAACTCTGTTAGCTGAATGCTCAGATCAGAAAGAAGTTTCACAGAATGCTCCTGTGTAGTTTATATTTGAATATATTCCTTTTTCCACTACTACGCTCTTAGCGCTCCAAATGTCCAGTTGCATTTTCTACAGAAAGAGTGTTCAGATCTGCTCAATCAAAAGTATGGTTTAGCTCTGTTAGCTGAATGCACAGATCAGAAAGAAGTTTCACCGAATGATTCTGTGTAGTTTATATTTGAAGACATTCCTTTTTCCACTATTACCCTCTTAGCGCTCCGAATCTCCACTTGCATTTTCTACAAAAAGATTGTTTCATAACTGCTCAATCAAAAATATGTTTTATCTCTGTTAACTGAATTTACAGATCAGAAATAAGTTTCACAGAATGCATCTGTGTAGTTTTTATTTGAAGATATTCTTTTTCCCAATGTAGGCCTCTTAGCGCTTAACATGTCCAATTGCAGTTTCTACAGAAAGAGTGTTTCAGAACGGCTCAATCAAAAGTAAGGTTCAACTCTGTTAGTTGAATGCACAGAACAGAAAGAATTTTCACAGAATGCTACTGTGTAGTTTATATTTGAATATATTCCTTTTTCCACTATTACCCTCTTAGCGCTCCGAATGTCCACTTGCATTTTCTACAGAAAGAGTGTTCAGAACTGCGCAATCAAAAGTATGGTTTAACTCTGTTAGCTTAATGAACATATCAGAAATAAGTTTCACACAATGCTTCTGTGTAGTTTTTATTTGAAGATATTATTTTTCCCAATATAGGCCTCTTAGCGCTCAGAATGTCCAATTGCAGTTTCTACAGAAAGAGTGTTTCAGAAAGGCTCAATCAAAAGTAAGGTTCAACTCTGTTAGTTGAATGCACAGAACAGAAAGAAGTTTCATACAATGCTTCTGTGTAGTTTATATTTGAACATATTCTTTTTTCCACTATTACCCACTTAGCGCTACGAATGTCCATTTGCATTTTCTACAGACAGAGTGTTTCAAAACTGCTCAATCATAAGTATGGTTTAACTCTGTTAGCTGAATGCTCAGATCAGAAAGAAGTTTCACAGAATGCTTCTGTGTAGTTTATATTTGAATATATTCCTTTTTCCACTACTACTCTCTTAGCGCTCCAAATGTCCAGTTGCATTTTCTACAGAAAGAGTGTTCAGATCTGCTCAATCAAAAGTATGGTTTAAATCTGTTAGCTGAATGCACAGATCAGAAAGAAGTTTCACAGAATGATTCTGTGTAGTCTATATTTGGAAACATTCCTTTTTCCACTATTACCCTCTTAGCGCTCCGAATCTCCACTTGCATTTTCTACATAAAGAGTGTTTCAGAACGGCTCAATCAAAACTAAGGTTCAAATCCTTTAGTTGAACAAACAGAACAGAAAGAAGTTTCACACAATTCTTCTGTGTAGTTTTTATTTGTAGACATTCTTTTTCCCAATATAGGCCTCTTAGTGCTCAGAATGTCCAATTGCAGTTTCTACAGAAAGAGTGTTTCAGAACGGCTCAATCAAAAGTAAGGTTCAACTCTGTTAGTTGAATGCACAGAACAGAAAGAAGTTTCATACAATGCTTCTGTGTAGTTTATATTTGGACATATTCTTTTTTCCACTATTACCCACTTAGCGCTACGAATGTCCAGTTGCATTTTCTACAGACAGAGTGTTTCAAAACTGCTCAATCAAAAGTATGGTTTAACTCTGTTAGCTGAATGCCCAGATCAGAAAGAAGTTTCACAGAATGCTTCTGTGTAGTTTATATTTCAATATATTCCTTTTTCCACTACTACGCTCTTAGCGCTCCAAATGTCCAGTTGCATTTTCTACAGAAAGAGTGTTCAGATCTGCTCAATCAAAAGTATGGTTTAACTCTGTTAGGTGAATGCACAGATCAGAAAGAAGTTTCACCGAATGATTCTGTGTAGTTTATATTTGAAGACATTCCTTTTTCCACTATTAACCTCTTAGCGCTCCGAATCTCCACTTGCATTTTCTACAAAAAGAGTGTTTCATAACTGCTCAATCAAAAATATGTTTTATATCTGTTAATTGAATTTACAGATCAGAAATAAGTTTCACAGAATGCATCTGTGTAGTTTTTATTTGAAGATATTCTTTTTCCCAATGTAGACCTCTTAGCGCTTAGCATGTCCAATTGAAGTTTCTACAGAAAGAGTGTTTCAGAACGGCTCAATCATAAGTAAGGTTCAACTCTGTTAGTTGAATGCACAGAACAGAAAGAATTTTCACAGAATGCTACTGTGTAGTTTATATTTGAAGATATTCCTTTTTCCACTATTACCCTCTTAGCGCTCCGAATGTCCACTTGCATTTTCTACAGAAAGAGTGTTCAGAACTGCGCAATCAAAAGTATGGTTTAACTCTGTTAGCTTAATGAACATATCAGAAATAAGTTTCACACAATGCTTCTGTGTAGTTTTTATTTGAAGATATTATTTTTCCCAATAGAGGCCTCTTAGCGCTCAGAATGTCCAATTGCAGTTTCTACAGAAAGAGTGTTTCAGAAAGGCTCAATCAAAAGTAAGGTTCAACTCTATTAGTTGAATGCACAGAACAGAAAGAAGTTTCATACAATGCTTCTGTGTAGTTTATATTTGAACATATTCTTTTTTCCACTATTACCCACTTAGCGCTACGAATGTCCAGTTGCATTTTCTACAGACAGAGTGTTTCAAAACTGCTCAATCAAAAGTATGGTTTAATTCTGTAAGCTGAATGCTCAGATCAGAAAGAAGTTTCACAGAATGCTTCTGTGTAGTTTATATTTGAATATATTCCTTTTTCCTCTACTACTCTCTTAGCGCTCCAAATGTCCAGTTGCATTTTCTACAGAAAGAGTGTTCAGATCTGCTCAATCAAAAGTATGGTTTAACTCTGTTAGCTGAATGCACAGATCAGAAAGAAGTTTCACAGAATGATTCTGTGTAGTTTATATTTGGAGACATTCCTTTTTCCACTATTACCCTCTTAGCGCTCCGAATCTCCACTTGCATTTTCTACATAAAGAGAGTTTCAGAACGGCTCAATCAAAACTAAGGTTCAACTCTTTTAGTTGAACAAACAGAACAGAAAGAAGTTTCACACAATTCTTCTGTGTAGTTTTTATTTGTAGACATTCTTTTTCCCAATATAGGCCTCTTAGCGCTCAGAATGTCCAATTGCAGTTTCTACAGAAAGAGTGTTTCAGAACGGCTCAATCAAAAGTAAGGTTCAACTCTGTTAGTTGAATGCACAGAACAGAAAGAAGTTTCATACAATGCTTCTGTGTAGTTTATATTTGGACATATTCTTTTTTCCACTATTACCCACTTAGCGCTACGAATGTCCAGTTGCATTTTCTACAGACAGAGTGTTTCAAAACTGCTCAATCAAAAGTATGGTTTAACTCTGTTAGCTGAATGCCCAGATCAGAAAGAAGTTTCACAGAATGCTTCTGTGTAGTTTATATTTGAATATATTCCTTTTTCCACTAGTACGCTCTTAGCGCTCCAAATGTCCAGTTGCATTTTCTACAGAAAGAGTGTTCAGATCTGCTCAATCAAAAGTATGGTTTAACTCTGTTAGCTGAATGCACAGATCAGAAAGAAGTTTCACCGAATGATTCTGTGTAGTTTATATTTGAAGACATTCCTTTTTCCACTGTTACCCTCTTAGCGCTCCGAATCTCCACTTGCATTTTCTACAAAAAGAGTGTTTCATAACTGCTCAATCAAAAATATGTTTTATATCTGTTAACTGAATTTACAGATCAGAAATAAGTTTCACAGAATGCATCTGTGTAGTTTTTATTTGAAGATATTCTTTTTCCCAATGTAGGCCTCTTAGCGCTTAGCATGTCCAATTGCAGTTTCTACAGAAAGAGTGTTTCAGAACGGCTCAATCAAAAGTAAGATTCAACTCTGTTAGTTGAATGCACAGAACAGAAAGAATTTTCACAGAATGCTACTGTGTAGTTTATATTTGAATATATTCCTTTTTCCACTATTACCCTCTTAGCGCTCCGAATGTCCACTTGCATTTTCTACAGAAAGAGTGTTCAGAACTGCGCAATCAAAAGTATGGTTTAACTCTGTTAGCTTAATGAACATATCAGAAATAAGTTTCACACAATGCTTCTGTGTAGTTTTTATTTGAAGATATTATTTTTCCCAATAGAGGCCTCTTAGCGCTCAGAATGTCCAATTGCAGTTTCTACAGAAAGAGTGTTTCAGAAAGGCTCAATCAAAAGTAAGGTTCAACTCTGTTAGTTGAATGCACAGAACAGAAAGAAGTTTCATACAATGCTTCTGTGTAGTTTATATTTGAACATATTCTTTTTTCCACTATAACCCACTTAGCGCTACGAATGTCCAGTTGCATTTTCTACAGACAGAGTGTTTCAAAACTGCTCAATCAAAAGTATGGTTTAACTCTGTAAGCTGAATGCTCTGATCAGAAAGAAGTTTCACAGAATGCTTCTGTGTAGTTTATATTTGAATATATTCCTTTTTCCACTACTACTCTCTTAGCGCTCCAAATGTCCAGTTGCATTTTCTACAGAAAGAGTGTTCAGATCTGCTCAATCAAAAGTGTGGTTTAACTCTTTTAGCTGAATGCACAGATCAGAAAGAAGTTTCACAGAATGATTCTGTGTAGTTTATATTTGGAGACATTCCTTTTTTCACTATTACCCTCTTAGCGCTCCGAATCTCCACTTGCATTTTCTACAGAAAGACTGTTACAGAACGGCTCAATCAAAACTAAGGTTCAACTCTTTTAGTTGAACAATCAGAACAGAAAGAAGTTTCACACAATTCTTCTGTGTAGTTTTTATTTGTAGACATTCTTTTTCCCAATATAGGCCTCTTAGCGCTCAGAATGTCCAATTGCAGTTTCTACAGAAAGAGTGTTTCAGAACGGCTCAATGAAAAGTAAGGTTCAACTCTGTTAGTTGAATGCACAGAACAGAAAGAAGTTTCATACAATGCTTCTGTGTAGTTTATATTTGAACATATTCTTTTTTCCACTATTACCCACTTAGCGCTACGAATGTCCAGTTGCATTTTCTACAGACAGAGTGTTTCAAAACTGCTCAATCAAAAGTATGGTTTAACTCTGTTAGCTGAATGCTCAGATCAGAAAGAAGTTTCACAGAATGCTTCTGTGTAGTTTATATTTGAATATATTACTTTTTCCACTACTATGCTCTTAGCGCTCCAAATGTCCAGTTGCATTTTCAACAGAAAGAGTGTTCAGATCTGCTCAATCAAAAGTATGGTTTAACTCTGTTAGCTGAATGCACAGATCAGAAAGAAGTTTCACCGAATGATTCTGTGTAGTTTATATTTGAAGACATTCCTTTTTCCACTATTAACCTCTTAGCGCTCCGAATCTCCACTTGCATTTTCTACAAAAAGAGTGTTTCATAACTGCTCAATCAAAAATATGTTTTATCTCTGTTAACTGAATTTACAGATCAGAAATAAGTTTCACAGAATGCATCTGTGTAGTTTTTATTTGAAGATATTCTTTTTTTCAATGTAGGCCTCTTAGCGCTTAGCATGTCCAATTGCAGTTTCTACAGAAAGAGTGTTTCAGAACGGCTCAATCAAAAGTAAGGTTCAACTCTGTTAGTTGAATGCACAGAACAGAAAGAATTTTCACAGAATGCTACTGTGTAGTTTATATTTGAATATATTCCTTTTTCCACTATTACCCTCTTAGCGCTCCGAATGTCCACTTGCATTTTCTATAGAAAGAGTGTTCAGAACTGCGCAATCAAAAGTATGGTTTAACTCTGTTAGCTTAATGAACATATCAGAAATAAGTTTCACACAATGCTTCTGTGTAGTTTTTATTTGAAGATATTATTTTTCCCAATAGAGGCCTCTTAGCGCTCAGAATGTCCAATTGCAGTTTCTACAGAAAGAGTGTTTCAGAAAGGCTCAATCAAAAGTAAGGTTCAACTCTGTTAGTTGAATGCACAGAACAGAAAGAAGTTTCATACAATGCTTCTGTGTAGTTTATATTTGAACATATTCTTTTTTCCACTATTACCCACTTAGCGCTACGAATATCCAGTTGCATTTTCTACAGACAGAGTGTTTCAAAACTGCTCAATCAAAAGTATGGTTTAACTCTGTTAGCTGAATGCTCAGATCAGAAAGAAGTTTCACAGAATGCTTCTGTGTAGTTTATATTTGAATATATTCCTTTTTCCTCTACTACTCTCTTAGCGCTCCAAATGTCCAGTTGCATTTTCTACAGAAAGAGTGTTCAGATCTGCTCAATCAAAAGTATGGTTTAACTCTGTTAGCTGAATGCACAGATCAGAAAGAAGTTTCACAGAATGATTCTGTGTAGTTTATATTTGGAGACATTCCTTTTTCCACTATTACCCTCTTAGCGCTCCGAATCTCCACTTGCATTTTCTACAGAAAGAGTGTTTCAGAACGGCTCAATCAAAATTAAGGTTCAACTCTTTTAGTTGAACAAACAGAACAGAAAGAAGTTTCACACAATTCTTCTGTGTAGTTTTTATTTGTAGACATTCTTTTTCCCAATATAGGCCTCTTAGCGCTCAGAATGTCCAATTGCAGTTTCTACAGAAAGAGTGTTTCAGAACGGCTCAATCAAAAGTAAGGTTCAACTCTGTTAGTTGAATGCACAGAACAGAAAGAAGTTTCATACAATGCTTCTGTGTAGTTTATATTTGGACATATTCTTTTTTCCACTATTACCCACTTAGCGCTACGAATGTCCAGTTGCATTTTCTACAGACAGAGTGTTTCAAAACTGCTCAATCAAAAGTATGGTTTAACTCTGTTAGCTGAGTGCCCAGATCAGAAAGAAGTTTCACAGAATGCTTCTGTGTAGTTTATATTTGAATATATTCCTTTTTCCACTACTACGCTCTTAGCGCTCCAAATGTCCAGTTGCATTTTCTACAGAAAGAGTGTTCAGATCTGCTCAATCAAAAGTATGGTTTAACTCTGTTAGCTGAATGCACAGATCAGAAAGAAGTTTCACCGAATGATTCTGTGTAGTTTATATTTGAAGACATTCCTTTTTCCACTATTACCCTCTTAGCGCTCCGAATCTCCCCTTGCATTTTCTACAGAAAGAGTGTTTCATAACTGCTCAATCAAAAATATGTTTTATCTCTGTTAACTGAATTTACAGATCAGAAATAACTTTCACAGAATGCATCTGTGTAGTTTTTGTTTGAAGATATTCTTTTTCCCAATGTAGGCCTCTTAGCGCTTAGCATGTCCAATTGCAGTTTCTACAGAAAGAGTGTTTCAGAACGGCTCAATCAAAAGTAAGGTTCAACTCTGTTAGTTGAATGCACAGAACAGAAAGAAGTTTAATACAATGCTTCTGTGTAGTTTATATTTGAACATATTCTCTTTTCCACTATTACCCACTTAGCGCTACGAATGTCCAGTTGCATTTTCTACAGACAGAGTGTTTCAAAACTGCTCAATCAAAAGTATGGTTTAACTCTGTTAGCTGTATGCTCAGATCAGAAAGAAGTTTCACAGAATGCTTCTGTGTAGTTTATATTTGAATATATTCCTTTTTCCACTACTACGCTCTTAGCGCTCCAAATGTCCAGTTGCATTTTCAACAGAAAGAGTGTTCAGATCTGCTCAATCAAAAGTATGGTTTAACTCTGTTAGCTGAATGCACAGATCAGAAAGAAGTTTCACCGAATGATTCTGTGTAGTTTATATTTGAAGTCATACCTTTTTCCACTATTACCATCTTAGCGCTCCGAAACTCCACTTGAATTTTCTACAAAAAGAGTGTTTCATAACTGCTCAATCAAAAATATGTTTTATCTCTGTTAACTGAATTTACAGATCAGAAATAAGTTTCACAGAATGCATCTGTGTAGTTTTTATTTGAAGATATTCTTTTTCCCAATGTAGGCCTCTTAGCGCTTAGCATGTCCAATTGCAGTTTCTACAGAAACAGTGTTTCAGAACGGCTCAATCAAAAGTAAGGTTCAACTCTGTTAGTTGAATGCACAGAACAGAAAGATTTTTCACAGAATGCTACTGTGTAGTTTATATTTGAATATATTCCTTTTTCCACTATTACCCTCTTAGCGCTCCGAATGTCCACTTGCATTTTCTACAGAAAGAGTGTTCAGAACTGTGCAATCAAAAGTATGGTTTAACTCTGTTAGCTTAATGAACATATCAGAAATAAGTTTCACACAATAGTTCTGTGTAGTTTTTATTTGAAGATATTGTTTTTCCCAATAGAGGCCTCTTAGCGCTCAGAATGTCCAATTGCAGTTTCTACAGAAAGAGTGTTTCAGAAAGGCTCAATCAAAAGTAAGGTTCAACTCTGTTAGTTGAATGCACAGAACAGAAAGAAGTTTCATACAATGCTTCTGTGTAGTTTATATTTGAACATATTCTTTTTTCCACTATTACCCACTTAGCGCTACGAATGTCCAGTTGCATTTTCTACAGACAGAGTGTTTCAAAACTGCTCAATCAAAAGTATGGTTTAACTCTGTTAGCTGAATGCTCAGTTCAGAAACAAGTTTCACAGAATGCTTCTGTGTAGTTTATATTTGAATATATTCCTTTTTCCACTACTACTCTCTTAGCGCTCCAAATGTCCAGTTGCATTTTCTACAGAAAGAGTGTTCAGATCTGCTCAATCAAAAGTATGGTTTAACTCTGTTAGCTGAATGCACAGATCAGAAAGAAGTTTCACAGAATGATTCTGTGTAGTTTATATTTGGAGACATTCCTTTTTCCACTATTACCCTCTTAGCGCTCCGAATATCCACTTGCATTTTCTACAGAAAGAGTGTTTCAGAACGGCTCAATCAAAACTAAGGTTCAACTCTTTTAGTTGAACAAACAGAACAGAAAGAAGTTTCACACAATTCTTCTGTGTAGTTTTTATTTGTAGACATTCTTTTTCCCAATATAGGCCTCTTAGCGCTCAGAATGTCCAATTGCAGTTTCTACAGAAAGAGTGTTTCAGAACGGCTCAATCAAAAGTAAGGTTCAACTCTGTTAGTTGAATGCACAGAACAGAAAGAAGTTTCATACAATGCTTCTGTGTAGTTTATATTTGAACATATTCTTTTTTCCGCTATTACCCACTTAGCGCTACGAATGTCCAGTTGCATTTTCTACAGACAGAGTGTTTCAAAACTGCTCAATCAAAAGTATGGTTTAACTCTGTTAGCTGAATGCTCAGATCAGAAAGAAGTTTCACAGAATGCTTCTGTGTAGTTTATATTTGAATATATTCCTTTTTCCACTAATACGCGCTTAGCGCTCCAAATGTCCAGTTGCATTTTCAACAGAAAGAGTGTTCAGATCTGCTCAATCAAAAGTACGGTTTAACACTGTTAGCTGAATGCACAGATCAGAAACAAGTTTCACAAATGATTCTGTGTAGTTTATATTTGAAGACATTCCTTTTTCCACTATTACCCTCTTAGCGCTCCGAATCTCCACTTGCATTTTCTACAAAAAGAGTGTTTCATAACTGCTCAATCAAAAATATGTTTTATCTCTGTTAATTGAATTTACAGATCAGAAATAAGTTTCACAGAATGCATCTGTGTAGTTTTTATTTGAAGATATTCTTTTTCCCAATGTAGGCCTCTTAGCGCTTAGCATGTCCAATTGCAGTTTCTACAGAAAGAGTGTTTCAGAACGGCTCAATCAAAGTAAGGTTCAACTCTGTTAGCTGAATGCACAGAACAGAAAGAGTTTTCACAGAATGCTACTGTGTAGTTTATATTTGAATATATTCCTTTTTCCACTATTACCCTCTTAGCACTCCGAATGTCCACTTGCATTTTCTACAGAAAGACTGTTACAGAACGGCTCAATCAAAACTAAGGTTCAACTCTTTTAGTTGAACAAACAGAACAGAAAGAAGTTTCACACAATTCTTCTGTGTAGTTTTTATTTGTAGACATTCTTTTTCCCAATATAGGCCTCTTAGCGCTCAGAATGTCCAATTGCAGTTTCTACAGAAAGAGTGTTTCAGAACGGCTCAATCAAAAGTAAGGTTCAACTCTGTTAGTTGAATGCACAGAACAGAAAGAAGTTTCATACAATGCTTCTGTGTAGTTTATATTTGGACATATTCTTTTTTCCACTATTACCCACTTAGCGCTACGAATGTCCAGTTGCATTTTCTACAGACAGAGTGTTTCAAAACTGCTCAATCAAAAGTATGGTTTAACTCTGTTAGCTGAGTGCCCAGATCAGAAAGAAGTTTCACAGAATGCTTCTGTGTAGTTTATATTTGAATATATTCCTTTTTCCACTACTACGCTCTTAGCGCTCCAAATGTCCAGTTGCATTTTCTACAGAAAGAGTGTTCAGATCTGCTCAATCAAAAGTATGGTTTAACTCTGTTAGCTGAATGCACAGATCAGAAAGAAGTTTCACCGAATGATTCTGTCGTTTATATTTGAAGACATTCCTTTTTCCACTGTTACCCTCTTAGCGCTCCGAATCTCCACTTGCATTTTCTACAAAAAGAATGTTTCATAACTGCTCAATCAAAAATATGTTTTATATCTGTTAACTGAATTTACAGATCAGAAATAAGTTTCACAGAATGCATCTGTGTAGTTTTTATTTGAAGATATTCTTTTTCCCAATGTAGGCCTCTTAGCGCTTAGCATGTCCAATTGCAGTTTCTACAGAAAGAGTGTTTCAGAACGGCTCAATCAAAAGTAAGGTTCAACTCTGTTAGTTGAATGCACAGAACAGAAAGAATTTCCACAGAATGCTACTGTGTAGTTTATATTTGAATATATTCCTTTTTCCACTATTACCCTCTTAGCGCTCCGAATGTCCACTTGCATTTTCTACAGAAAGAGTGTTCAGAACTGCGCAATCAAAAGTATGGTTTAACTCTGTTAGCTTAATGAACATATCAGAAATAAGTTTCACACAATGCTTCTGTGTAGTTTTTATTTGAAGATATTATTTTTCCCAATAGAGGCCTCTTAGCGCTCAGAATGTCCAATTGCAGTTTCTACAGAAAGAGTGTTTCAGAACGGCTCAATCAAAAGTAAGGTTCAACTCTGTTAGTTGAATGCACAGAACAGAAAGAAGTTTCATACAATGCTTCTGTGTAGTTTATATTTGAACATATTCTTTTTTCCACTATTACCCACTTAGCGCTACGAATGTCCAGTTGCATTTTCTACAGACAGAGTGTTTCAAAACTGCTCAATCAAAAGTATGGTTTAACTCTGTAAGCTGAAAGCTCAGATCAGAAAGAAGTTTCACAGAATGCTTCTGTGTAGTTTATATTTGAATATATTCCTTTTTCCACTACTACTCTCTTAGCGCTCCAAATGTCCAGTTGCATTTTCTACAGAAAGAGTGTTCAGATCTGCTCAATCAAAAGTATGGTTTAACTCTGTTAGCTGAATGCACAGATCAGAAAGAATTTTCACAGAATGATTCTGTGTAGTTTATATTTGGAGACATTCCTTTTTCCACTATTACCCTCTTAGCGCTCCGAATCTCCACTTGCATTTTCTACAGAAAGACTGTTACAGAACGGCTCAATCAAAACTAAGGTTCAACTCTTTTAGTTGAACAAACAGAACAGAAAGAAGTTTCACACAATTCTTCTGTGTAGTTTTTATTTGTAGACATTCTTTTTCCCAATATAGGCCTCTTAGCGCTCAGAATGTCCAATTGCAGTTTCTACAGAAAGAGTGTTTCAGAACGGCTCAATCAAAAGTAAGGTTCAACTCTGTTAGTTGAATGAACAGAACAGAAAGAAGTTTCATACAATGCTTCTGTGTAGTTTATATTTGAACATATTCTTTTTTCCACTATTACCCACTTAGCGCTACGAATGTCCAGTTGCATTTTCTACAGGCAGAGTGTTTCAAAACTGCTCAATCAAAAGTATGGTTTAACTCTGTTAGCTGAATGCTCAGATCAGAAAGAAGTTTCACAGAATGCTTCTGTGTAGTTTATATTTGAATATATTCCTTTTTCCACTACTACGCTCTTAGCGCTCCAAATGTCCAGTTGCATTTTCAACAGAAAGAGTGTTCAGATCTGCTCAATCAAAAGTATGGTTTAACTCTGTTAGCTGAATGCACAGATCAGAAAGTAGTTTCACCGAATGATTCTGTGTAGTTTATATTTGAAGACATTCCTTTTTCCACTATTACCCTCTTAGCGCTCCGAATCTCCCCTTGCATTTTCTACAAAAAGAGTGTTTCATAACTGCTCAATCAAAAATATGTTTTATCTCTGTTAACTGAATTTACAGATCAGAAATAACTTTCACAGAATGCATCTGTGTAGTTTTTGTTTGAAGATATTCTTTTTCCCAATGTAGGCCTCTTAGCGCTTAGCATGTCCAATTGCAGTTTCTACAGAAAGAGTGTTTCAGAACGGCTCAATCAAAAGTAAGGTTCAACTCTGTTAGTTGAATGCACAGAACAGAAAGGAGTTTAATACAATGCTTCTGTGTAGTTTATATTTGAACATATTCTCTTTTCCACTATTACCCACTTAGCGCTACGAATGTCCAGTTGCATTTTCTACAGACAGAGTGTTTCAAAACTGCTCAATCAAAAGTATGGTTTAACTCTGTTAGCTGTATGCTCAGATCAGAAAGAAGTTTCACAGAATGCTTCTGTGTAGTTTATATTTGAATATATTCCTTTTTCCACTACTACGCTCTTAGCGCTCCAAATGTCCAGTTGCATTTTCAACAGAAAGAGTGTTCAGATCTGCTCAATCAAAAGTATGGTTTAACTCTGTTAGCTGAATGCACAGATCAGAAAGAAGTTTCACCGAATGATTCTGTGTAGTTTATATTTGAAGACATACCTTTTTCCACTATTACCATCTTAGCGCTCCGAATCTCCACTTGAATTTTCTACAAAAAGAGTGTTTCATAACTGCTCAATCAAAAATATGTTTTATCTCTGTTAACTGAATTTACAGATCAGAAATAAGTTTCACAGAATGCATCTGTGTAGTTTTTATTTGAAGATATTCTTTTTCCCAATGTAGGCCTCTTAGCGCTTAGCATGTCCAATTGCAGTTTCTACAGAAACAGTGTTTCAGAACGGCTCAATCAAAAGTAAGGTTCAACTCTGTTAGTTGAATGCACAGAACAGAAAGATTTTTCACAGAATGCTACTGTGTAGTTTATATTTGAATATATTCCTTTTTCCACTATTACCCTCTTAGCGCTCCGAATGTGCACTTGCATTTTCTACAGAAAGAGTGTTCAGAACTGTGCAATCAAAAGTATGGTTTAACTCTGTTAGCTTAATGAACATATCAGAAATAAGTTTCACACAATGCTTCTGTGTAGTTTTTATTTGAAGATATTGTTTTTCCCAATAGAGGCCTCTTAGCGCTCAGAATGTCCAATTGCAGTTTCTACAGAAAGAGTGTTTCAGAAAGGCTCAATCAAAAGTAAGGTTCAACTCTGTTAGTTGAATGCACAGAACAGAAAGAAGTTTCATACAATGCTTCTGTGTAGTTTATATTTGAACATATTCTTTTTTCCACTATTACCCACTTAGCGCTACGAATGTCCAGTTGCATTTTCTACAGACAGAGTGTTTCAAAACTGCTCAATCAAAAGTATGGTTTAACTCTGTTAGCTGAATGCTCAGTTCAGAAACAAGTTTCACAGAATGCTTCTGGTAGTTTATATTTGAATATATTCCTTTTTCCACTACTACTCTCTTAGCGCTCCAAATGTCCAGTTGCATTTTCTACAGAAAGTGTGTTCAGATCTGCTCAATCAAAAGTATGGTTTAACTCTGTTAGCTGAATGCACAGATCAGAAAGAAGTTTCACAGAATGATTCTGTGTAGTTTATATTTGGAGACATTCCTTTTTCCACTATTACCCTCTTAGCGCTCCGAATATCCACTTGCATTTTCTACAGAAAGAGTGTTTCAGAACGGCTCAATCAAAACTAAGGTTCAACTCTTTTAGTTGAACAAACAGAACAGAAAGAAGTTTCACACAATTCTTCTGTGTAGTTTTTATTTGTAGACATTCTTTTTCCCAATATAGGCCTCTTAGCGCTCAGAATGTCCAATTGCAGTTTCTACAGAAAGAGTGTTTCAGAACGGCTCAATCAAAGTAAGGTTCAACTCTGTTAGTTGAATGCACAGAACAGAAAGAAGTTTCATACAATGCTTCTGTGTAGTTTATATTTGAACATATTCTTTTTTCCGCTATTACCCACTTAGCGCTACGAATGTCCAGTTGCATTTTCTACAGACAGAGTGTTTCAAAACTGCTCAATCAAAAGTATGGTTTAACTCTGTTAGCTGAATGCTCAGATCAGAAAGAAGTTTCACAGAATGCTTCTGTGTAGTTTATATTTGAATATATTCCTTTTTCCACTAATACGCGCTTAGCGCTCCAAATGTCCAGTTGCATTTTCAACAGAAAGAGTGTTCAGATCTGCTCAATCAAAAGTACGGTTTAACACTGTTAGCTGAATGCACAGATCAGAAACAAGTTTCACAAATGATTCTGTGTAGTTTATATTTGAAGACATTCCTTTTTCCACTATTACCCTCTTAGCGCTCCGAATCTCCACTTGCATTTTCTACAAAAAGAGTGTTTCATAACTGCTCAATCAAAAATATGTTTTATCTCTGTTAATTGAATTTACAGATCAGAAATAAGTTTCACAGAATGCATCTGTGTAGTTTTTATTTGAAGATATTCTTTTTCCCAATGTAGGCCTCTTAGCGCTTAGCATGTCCAATTGCAGTTTCTACAGAAAGAGTGTTTCAGAACGGCTCAATCAAAGTAAGGTTCAACTCTGTTAGCTGAATGCACAGAACAGAAAGAGTTTTCACAGAATGCTACTGTGTAGTTTATATTTGAATATATTCCTTTTTCCACTATTACCCTCTTAGCGCTCCGAATGTCCACTTGCATTTTCTACAGAAAGACTGTTACAGAACGGCTCAATCAAAACTAAGGTTCAACTCTTTTAGTTGAACAAACAGAACAGAAAGAAGTTTCACACAATTCTTCTGTGTAGTTTTTATTTGTAGACATTCTTTTTCCCAATATAGGCCTCTTAGCGCTCAGAATGTCCAATTGCAGTTTCTACAGAAAGAGTGTTTCAGAACGGCTCAATCAAAAGTAAGGTTCAACTCTGTTAGTTGAATGCACAGAACAGAAAGAAGTTTCATACAATGCTTCTGTGTAGTTTATATTTGGACATATTCTTTTTTCCACTATTACCCACTTAGCCCTATGAATGTCCAGTTGCATTTTCTACAGACAGAGTGTTTCAAAACTGCTCAATCAAAAGTATGGTTTAACTCTGTTAGCTGAGTGCCCAGATCAGAAAGAAGTTTCACAGAATGCTTCTGTGTAGTTTATATTTGAATATATTCCTTTTTCCACTACTACGCTCTTAGCGCTCCAAATGTCCAGTTGCATTTTCTACAGAAAGAGTGTTCAGATCTGCTCAATCAAAAGTATGGTTTAACTCTGTTAGCTGAATGCACAGATCAGAAAGAAGTTTCACCGAATGATTCTGTGTAGTTTATATTTGAAGACATTCCTTTTTCCACTGTTACCCTCTTAGCGCTCCGAATCTCCACTTGCATTTTCTACAAAAAGAATGTTTCATAACTGCTCAATCAAAAATATGTTTTATATCTGTTAACTGAATTTACAGATCAGAAATAAGTTTCACAGAATGCATCTGTGTAGTTTTTATTTGAAGATATTCTTTTTCCCAATGTAGGCCTCTTAGCGCTTAGCATGTCCAATTGCAGTTTCTACAGAAAGAGTGTTTCAGAACGGCTCAATCAAAAGTAAGGTTCATCTCTGTTAGTTGAATGCACAGAACAGAAAGAATTTTCACAGAATGCTACTGTGTAGTTTATATTTGAATATATTCCTTTTTCCACTATTACCCTCTTAGCGCTCCGAATGTCCACTTGCATTTTCTACAGAAAGAGTGTTCAGAACTGCGCAATCAAAAGTATGGTTTAACTCTGTTAGCTTAATGAACATATCAGAAATAAGTTTCACACAATGCTTCTGTGTAGTTTTTATTTGAAGATATTATTTTTCCCAATAGAGGCCTCTTAGCGCTCAGAATGTCCAATTGCAGTTTCTACAGAAAGAGTGTTTCAGAACGGCTCAATCAAAAGTAAGGTTCAACTCTGTTAGTTGAATGCACAGAACAGAAAGAAGTTTCATACAATGCTTCTGTGTAGTTTATATTTGAACATATTCTTTTTTCCACTATTACCCACTTAGCGCTACGAATGTCCAGTTGCATTTTCTACAGACAGAGTGTTTCAAAACTGCTCAATCAAAAGTATGGTTTAACTCTGTAAGCTGAATGCTCAGATCAGAAAGAAGTTTCACAGAATGCTTCTGTGTAGTTTATATTTGAATATATTCCTTTTTCCACTACTACTCTCTTAGCGCTCCAAATGTCCAGTTGCATTTTCTACAGAAAGAGTGTTCAGATCTGCTCAATCAAAAGTATGGTTTAACTCTGTTAGCTGAATGCACAGATCAGAAAGAAGTTTCACAGAATGATTCTGTGTAGTTTATATTTGGAGACATTCCTTTTTCCACTATTACCCTCTTAGCGCTCCGAATCTCCACTTGCATTTTCTACAGAAAGACTGTTACAGAACGGCTCAATCAAAACTAAGGTTCAACTCTTTTAGTTGAACAAACAGAACAGAAAGAAGTTTCACACAATTCTTCTGTGTAGTTTTTATTTGTAGACATTCTTTTTCCCAATATAGGCCTCTTAGCGCTCAGAATGTCCAATTGCAGTTTCTACAGAAAGAGTGTTTCAGAACGGCTCAATCAAAAGTAAGGTTCAACTCTGTTAGTTGAATGCACAGAACAGAAAGAAGTTTCATACAATGCTTCTGTGTAGTTTATATTTGAACATATTCTTTTTTCCACTATTACCCACTTAGCGCTACGAATGTCCAGTTGCATTTTCTACAGACAGAGTGTTTCAAAACTGCTCAATCAAAAGTATGTTTTAACTCTGTTAGCTGAATGCTCAGATCAGAAAGAAGTTTCACAGAATGCTTCTGTGTAGTTTATATTTGAATATATTCCTTTTTCCACTACTACGCTCTTAGCGCTCCAAATGTCCAGTTGCATTTTCAACAGAAAGAGTGTTCAGATCTGCTCAATCAAAAGTATGGTTTAACTCTGTTAGCTGAATGCACAGATCAGAAAGTAGTTTCACCGAATGATTCTGTGTAGTTTATATTTGAAGACATTCCTTTTTCCACTATTACCCTCTTAGCGCTCCGAATCTCCCCTTGCATTTTCTACAAAAAGAGTGTTTCATAACTGCTCAATCAAAAATATGTTTTATCTCTGTTAACTGAATTTACAGATCAGAAATAACTTTCACAGAATGCATCTGTGTAGTTTTTGTTTGAAGATATTCTTTTTCCCAATGTAGGCCTCTTAGCGCTTAGCATGTCCAATTGCAGTTTCTACAGAAAGAGTGTTTCAGAACGGCTCAATCAAAAGTAAGGTTCAACTCTGTTAGTTGAATGCACAGAACAGAAAGGAGTTTAATACAATGCTTCTGTGTAGTTTTATTTGAACATATTCTCTTTTCCACTATTACCCACTTAGCGCTACGAATGTCCAGTTGCATTTTCTACAGACAGAGTGTTTCAAAACTGCTCAATCAAAAGTATGGTTTAACTCTGTTAGCTGTATGCTCAGATCAGAAAGAAGTTTCACAGAATGCTTCTGTGTAGTTTATATTTGAATATATTCCTTTTTCCACTACTACGCTCTTAGCGCTCCAAATGTCCAGTTGCATTTTCAACAGAAAGAGTGTTCAGATCTGCTCAATCAAAAGTATGGTTTAACTCTGTTAGCTGAATGCACAGATCAGAAAGAAGTTTCACCGAATGATTCTGTGTAGTTTATATTTGAAGACATACCTTTTTCCACTATTACCATCTTAGCGCTCCGAATCTCCACTTGAATTTTCTACAAAAAGAGTGTTTCATAACTGCTCAATCAAAAATATGTTTTATCTCTGTTAACTGAATTTACAGATCAGAAATAAGTTTCACAGAATGCATCTGTGTAGTTTTTATTTGAAGATATTCTTTTTCCCAATGTAGGCCTCTTAGCGCTTAGCATGTCCAATTGCAGTTTCTACAGAAACAGTGTTTCAGAACGGCTCAATCAAAAGTAAGGTTCAACTCTGTTAGTTGAATGCACAGAACAGAAAGATTTTTCACAGAATGCTACTGTGTAGTTTATATTTGAATATATTCCTTTTTCCACTATTACCCTCTTAGCGCTCCGAATGTGCACTTGCATTTTCTACAGAAAGAGTGTTCAGAACTGTGCAATCAAAAGTATGGTTTAACTCTGTTAGCTTAATGAACATATCAGAAATAAGTTTCACACAATGCTTCTGTGTAGTTTTTATTTGAAGATATTGTTTTTCCCAATAGAGGCCTCTTAGCGCTCAGAATGTCCAATTGCAGTTTCTACAGAAAGAGTGTTTCAGAAAGGCTCAATCAAAAGTAAGGTTCAACTCTGTTAGTTGAATGCACAGAACAGAAAGAAGTTTCATACAATGCTTCTGTGTAGTTTATATTTGAACATATTCTTTTTTCCACTATTACCCACTTAGCGCTACGAATGTCCAGTTGCATTTTCTACAGACAGAGTGTTTCAAAACTGCTCAATCAAAAGTATGGTTTAACTCTGTTAGCTGAATGCTCAGTTCAGAAACAAGTTTCACAGAATGCTTCTGGTAGTTTATATTTGAATATATTCCTTTTTCCACTACTACTCTCTTAGCGCTCCAAATGTCCAGTTGCATTTTCTACAGAAAGTGTGTTCAGATCTGCTCAATCAAAAGTATGGTTTAACTCTGTTAGCTGAATGCACAGATCAGAAAGAAGTTTCACAGAATGATTCTGTGTAGTTTATATTTGGAGACATTCCTTTTTCCACTATTACCCTCTTAGCGCTCCGAATATCCACTTGCATTTTCTACAGAAAGAGTGTTTCAGAACGGCTCAATCAAAACTAAGGTTCAACTCTTTTAGTTGAACAAACAGAACAGAAAGAAGTTTCACACAATTCTTCTGTGTAGTTTTTATTTGTAGACATTCTTTTTCCCAATATAGGCCTCTTAGCGCTCAGAATGTCCAATTGCAGTTTCTACAGAAAGAGTGTTTCAGAACGGCTCAATCAAAGTAAGGTTCAACTCTGTTAGTTGAATGCACAGAACAGAAAGAAGTTTCATACAATGCTTCTGTGTAGTTTATATTTGAACATATTCTTTTTTCCGCTATTACCCACTTAGCGCTACGAATGTCCAGTTGCATTTTCTACAGACAGAGTGTTTCAAAACTGCTCAATCAAAAGTATGGTTTAACTCTGTTAGCTGAATGCTCAGATCAGAAAGAAGTTTCACAGAATGCTTCTGTGTAGTTTATATTTGAATATATTCCTTTTTCCACTAATACGCGCTTAGCGCTCCAAATGTCCAGTTGCATTTTCAACAGAAAGAGTGTTCAGATCTGCTCAATCAAAAGTACGGTTTAACACTGTTAGCTGAATGCACAGATCAGAAACAAGTTTCACAAATGATTCTGTGTAGTTTATATTTGAAGACATTCCTTTTTCCACTATTACCCTCTTAGCGCTCCGAATCTCCACTTGCATTTTCTACAAAAAGAGTGTTTCATAACTGCTCAATCAAAAATATGTTTTATCTCTGTTAATTGAATTTACAGATCAGAAATAAGTTTCACAGAATGCATCTGTGTAGTTTTTATTTGAAGATATTCTTTTTCCCAATGTAGGCCTCTTAGCGCTTAGCATGTCCAATTGCAGTTTCTACAGAAAGAGTGTTTCAGAACGGCTCAATCAAAGTAAGGTTCAACTCTGTTAGCTGAATGCACAGAACAGAAAGAGTTTTCACAGAATGCTACTGTGTAGTTTATATTTGAATATATTCCTTTTTCCACTATTACCCTCTTAGCGCTCCGAATGTCCACTTGCATTTTCTACAGAAAGACTGTTACAGAACGGCTCAATCAAAACTAAGGTTCAACTCTTTTAGTTGAACAAACAGAACAGAAAGAAGTTTCACACAATTCTTCTGTGTAGTTTTTATTTGTAGACATTCTTTTTCCCAATATAGGCCTCTTAGCGCTCAGAATGTCCAATTGCAGTTTCTACAGAAAGAGTGTTTCAGAACGGCTCAATCAAAAGTAAGGTTCAACTCTGTTAGTTGAATGCACAGAACAGAAAGAAGTTTCATACAATGCTTCTGTGTAGTTTATATTTGGACATATTCTTTTTTCCACTATTACCCACTTAGCCCTATGAATGTCCAGTTGCATTTTCTACAGACAGAGTGTTTCAAAACTGCTCAATCAAAAGTATGGTTTAACTCTGTTAGCTGAGTGCCCAGATCAGAAAGAAGTTTCACAGAATGCTTCTGTGTAGTTTATATTTGAATATATTCCTTTTTCCACTACTACGCTCTTAGCGCTCCAAATGTCCAGTTGCATTTTCTACAGAAAGAGTGTTCAGATCTGCTCAATCAAAAGTATGGTTTAACTCTGTTAGCTGAATGCACAGATCAGAAAGAAGTTTCACCGAATGATTCTGTGTAGTTTATATTTGAAGACATTCCTTTTTCCACTGTTACCCTCTTAGCGCTCCGAATCTCCACTTGCATTTTCTACAAAAAGAATGTTTCATAACTGCTCAATCAAAAATATGTTTTATATCTGTTAACTGAATTTACAGATCAGAAATAAGTTTCACAGAATGCATCTGTGTAGTTTTTATTTGAAGATATTCTTTTTCCCAATGTAGGCCTCTTAGCGCTTAGCATGTCCAATTGCAGTTTCTACAGAAAGAGTGTTTCAGAACGGCTCAATCAAAAGTAAGGTTCATCTCTGTTAGTTGAATGCACAGAACAGAAAGAATTTTCACAGAATGCTACTGTGTAGTTTATATTTGAATATATTCCTTTTTCCACTATTACCCTCTTAGCGCTCCGAATGTCCACTTGCATTTTCTACAGAAAGAGTGTTCAGAACTGCGCAATCAAAAGTATGGTTTAACTCTGTTAGCTTAATGAACATATCAGAAATAAGTTTCACACAATGCTTCTGTGTAGTTTTTATTTGAAGATATTATTTTTCCCAATAGAGGCCTCTTAGCGCTCAGAATGTCCAATTGCAGTTTCTACAGAAAGAGTGTTTCAGAACGGCTCAATCAAAAGTAAGGTTCAACTCTGTTAGTTGAATGCACAGAACAGAAAGAAGTTTCATACAATGCTTCTGTGTAGTTTATATTTGAACATATTCTTTTTTCCACTATTACCCACTTAGCGCTACGAATGTCCAGTTGCATTTTCTACAGACAGAGTGTTTCAAAACTGCTCAATCAAAAGTATGGTTTAACTCTGTAAGCTGAATGCTCAGATCAGAAAGAAGTTTCACAGAATGCTTCTGTGTAGTTTATATTTGAATATATTCCTTTTTCCACTACTACTCTCTTAGCGCTCCAAATGTCCAGTTGCATTTTCTACAGAAAGAGTGTTCAGATCTGCTCAATCAAAAGTATGGTTTAACTCTGTTAGCTGAATGCACAGATCAGAAAGAAGTTTCACAGAATGATTCTGTGTAGTTTATATTTGGAGACATTCCTTTTTCCACTATTACCCTCTTAGCGCTCCGAATCTCCACTTGCATTTTCTACAGAAAGACTGTTACAGAACGGCTCAATCAAAACTAAGGTTCAACTCTTTTAGTTGAACAAACAGAACAGAAAGAAGTTTCACACAATTCTTCTGTGTAGTTTTTATTTGTAGACATTCTTTTTCCCAATATAGGCCTCTTAGCGCTCAGAATGTCCAATTGCAGTTTCTACAGAAAGAGTGTTTCAGAACGGCTCAATCAAAAGTAAGGTTCAACTCTGTTAGTTGAATGCACAGAACAGAAAGAAGTTTCATACAATGCTTCTGTGTAGTTTATATTTGAACATATTCTTTTTTCCACTATTACCCACTTAGCGCTACGAATGTCCAGTTGCATTTTCTACAGACAGAGTGTTTCAAAACTGCTCAATCAAAAGTATGTTTTAACTCTGTTAGCTGAATGCTCAGATCAGAAAGAAGTTTCACAGAATGCTTCTGTGTAGTTTATATTTGAATATATTCCTTTTTCCACTACTACGCTCTTAGCGCTCCAAATGTCCAGTTGCATTTTCAACAGAAAGAGTGTTCAGATCGGCTCAATCAAAAGTATGGTTTAACTCTGTTAGCTGAATGCACAGATCAGAAAGAAGTTTCACCGAATGATTCTGTGTAGTTTATATTTGAAGACATTCCTTTTTCCACTATTACCCTCTTAGCGCTCCGAATCTCCCCTTGCATTTTCTACAGAAAGAGTGTTTCATAACTGCTCAATCAAAAATATGTTTTATCTCTGTTAACTGAATTTACAGATCAGAAATAACTTTCACAGAATGCATCTGTGTAGTTTTTGTTTGAAGATATTCTTTTTCCCAATGTAGGCCTCTTAGCGCTTAGCATGTCCAATTGCAGTTTCTACAGAAAGAGTGTTTCAGAACGGCTCAATCAAAAGTAAGGTTCAACTCTGTTAGTTGAATGCACAGAACAGAAAGAAGTTTAATACAATGCTTCTGTGTAGTTTATATTTGAACATATTCTCTTTTCCACTATTACCCACTTAGCGCTACGAATGTCCAGTTGCATTTTCTACAGACAGAGTGTTTCAAAACTGCTCAATCAAAAGTATGGTTTAACTCTGTTAGCTGTATGCTCAGATCAGAAAGAAGTTTCACAGAATGCTTCTGTGTAGTTTATATTTGAATATATTCCTTTTTCCACTACTACGCTCTTAGCGCTCCAAATGTCCAGTTGCATTTTCAACAGAAAGAGTGTTCAGATCTGCTCAATCAAAAGTATGGTTTAACTCTGTTAGCTGAATGCACAGATCAGAAAGAAGTTTCACCGAATGATTCTGTGTAGTTTATATTTGAAGACATACCTTTTTCCACTATTACCATCTTAGCGCTCCGAATCTCCACTTGAATTTTCTACAAAAAGAGTGTTTCATAACTGCTCAATCAAAAATATGTTTTATCTCTGTTAACTGAATTTACAGATCAGAAATAAGTTTCACAGAATGCATCTGTGTAGTTTTTATTTGAAGATATTCTTTTTCCCAATGTAGGCCTCTTAGCGCTTAGCATGTCCAATTGCAGTTTCTACAGAAACAGTGTTTCAGAACGGCTCAATCAAAAGTAAGGTTCAACTCTGTTAGTTGAATGCACAGAACAGAAAGATTTTTCACAGAATGCTACTGTGTAGTTATATTTGAATATATTCCTTTTTCCACTATTACCCTCTTAGCGCTCCGAATGTCCACTTGCATTTTCTACAGAAAGTGTGTTCAGAACTGTGCAATCAAAAGTATGGTTTAACTCTGTTAGCTTAATGAACATATCAGAAATAAGTTTCACACAATGCTTCTGTTTAGTTTTTATTTGAAGATATTGTTTTTCCCAATAGAGGCCTCTTAGCGCTCAGAATGTCCAATTGCAGTTTCTACAGAAAGAGTGTTTCAGAAAGGCTCAATCAAAAGTAAGGTTCAACTCTGTTAGTTGAATGCACAGAACAGAAAGAAGTTTCATACAATGCTTCTGTGTAGTTTATATTTGAACATATTCTTTTTTCCACTATTACCCACTTAGCGCTACGAATGTCCAGTTGCATTTTCTACAGACAGAGTGTTTCAAAACTGCTCAATCAAAAGTATGGTTTAACTCTGTTAGCTGAATGCTCAGTTCAGAAACAAGTTTCACAGAATGCTTATGTGTAGTTTATATTTGAATATATTCCTTTTTCCACTACTACTCTCTTAGCGCTCCAAATGTCCAGTTGCATTTTCTACAGAAAGAGTGTTCAGATCTGCTCAATCAAAAGTATGGTTTAACTCTGTTAGCTGAATGCACAGATCAGAAAGAAGTTTCACAGAATGATTCTGTGTAGTTTATATTTGGAGACATTCCTTTTTCCACTATTACCCTCTTAGCGCTCCGAATATCCACTTGCATTTTCTACAGAAAGAGTGTTTCAGAACGGCTCAATCAAAACTAAGGTTCAACTCTTTTAGTTGAACAAACAGAACAGAAAGAAGTTTCACACAATTCTTCTGTGTAGTTTTTATTTGTAGACATTCTTTTTTACAATATAGGGCTCTTAGCGCTCAGAATGTCCAATTGCAGTTTCTACAGAAAGAGTGTTTCAGAACGGCTCAATCAAAAGTAAGGTTCAACTCTGTTAGTTGAATGCACAGAACAGAAAGAAGTTTCATACAATGCTTCTGTGTAGTTTATATTTGAACATATTCTTTTTTCCGCTATTACCCACTTAGCGCTACGAATGTCCAGTTGCATTTTCTACAGACAGAGTGTTTCAAAACTGCTCAATCAAAAGTATGGTTTAACTCTGTTAGCTGAATGCTCAGATCAGAAAGAAGTTTCACAGAATGCTTCTGTGTAGTTTATATTTGAATATATTCCTTTTTCCACTAATACGCGCTTAGCGCTCCAAATGTCCAGTTGCATTTTCAACAGAAAGAGTGTTCAGATCTGCTCAATCAAAAGTACGGTTTAACACTGTTAGCTGAATGCACAGATCAGAAACAAGTTTCACAAATGATTCTGTGTAGTTTATATTTGAAGACATTCCTTTTTCCACTATTACCCTCTTATCGCTCCGAATCTCCACTTGCATTTTCTACAAAAAGAGTGTTTCATAACTGCTCAATCAAAAATATGTTTTATCTCTGTTAATTGAATTTACAGATCAGAAATAAGTTTCACAGAATGCATCTGTGTAGTTTTTATTTGAAGATATTCTTTTTCCCAATGTAGGCCTCTTAGCGCTTAGCATGTCCAATTGCAGTTTCTACAGAAAGAGTGTTTCAGAACGGCTCAATCAAAGTAAGGTTCAACTCTGTTAGCTGAATGCACAGAACAGAAAGAGTTTTCACAGTATGCTACTGTGTAGTTTATATTTGAATATATTCCTTTTTCCACTATTACCCTCTTAGCGCTCCGAATGTCCACTTGCATTTTCTACAGAAAGACTGTTACAGAACGGCTCAATCAAAACTAAGGTTCAACTCTTTTAGTTGAACAAACAGAACAGAAAGAAGTTTCACACAATTCTTCTGTGTAGTTTTTATTTGTAGACATTCTTTTTCCCAATATAGGCCTCTTAGCGCTCAGAATGTCCAATTGCAGTTTCTACAGAAAGAGTGTTTCAGAACGGCTCAATCAAAAGTAAGGTTCAACTCTGTTAGTTGAATGCACAGAACAGAAAGAAGTTTCATACAATGCTTCTGTGTAGTTTATATTTGGACATATTCTTTTTTCCACTATTACCCACTTAGCGCTACGAATGTCCAGTTGCATTTTCTACAGACAGAGTGTTTCAAAACTGCTCAATCAAAAGTATGGTTTAACTCTGTTAGCTGAGTGCCCAGATCAGAAAGAAGTTTCACAGAATGCTTCTCTGTAGTTTATATTTGAATATATTCCTTTTTCCACTACTACGCTCTTAGCGCTCCAAATGTCCAGTTGCATTTTCTACAGAAAGAGTGTTCAGATCTGCTCAATCAAAAGTATGGTTTAACTCTGTTAGCTGAATGCACAGATCAGAAAGAAGTTTCACCGAATGATTCTGTGTAGTTTATATTTGAAGACATTCCTTTTTCCACTGTTAACTTCTTAGCGCTCCGAATCTCCACTTGCATTTTCTACAAAAAGAATGTTTCATAACTGCTCAATCAAAAATATGTTTTATATCTGTAAACTGAATTTACAGATCAGAAATAAGTTTCACAGAATGCATCTGTGTAGTTTTTATTTGAAGATATTCTTTTTCCCAATGTAGGCCTCTTAGCGCTTAGCATGTCCAATTGCAGTTTCTACAGAAAGAGTGTTTCAGAACGGCTCAATCAAAAGTAAGGTTCAACACTGTTAGTTGAATGCACAGAACAGAAAGAATTTTCACAGAATGCTACTGTGTAGTTTATATTTGAATATATTCCTTTTTCCACTATTACCCTCTTAGCGCTCCGAATGTCCACTTGCATTTTCTACAGAAAGAGTGTTCAGAACTGCGCAATCAAAAGTATGGTTTAACTCTGTTAGCTTAATGAACATATCAGAAATAAGTTTCACACAATGCTTCTGTGTAGTTTTTATTTGAAGATATTGTTTTTCCCAATAGAGGCCTCTTAGCGCTCAGAATGTCCAATTGCAGTTTCTACAGAAAGAGTGTTTCAGAAAGGCTCAATCAAAAGTAAGGTTCAACTCTGTTAGTTGAATGCACAGAACAGAAAGAAGTTTCATACAATGCTTCTGTGTAGTTTATATTTGAACATATTCTTTTTTCCACTATTACCCACTTAGCGCTACGAATGTCCAGTTGCATTTTCTACAGACAGAGTGTTTCAAAACTGCTCAATCAAAAGTATGGTTTAACTCTGTTAGCTGAATGCTCAGTTCAGAAACAAGTTTCACAGAATGCTTCTGTGTAGTTTATATTTGAATATATTCCTTTTTCCACTACTACTCTCTTAGCGCTCCAAATGTCCAGTTGCATTTTCTACAGAAAGAGTGTTCAGATCTGCTCAATCAAAAGTATGGTTTAACTCTGTTAGCTGAATGCACAGATCAGAAAGAAGTTTCACAGAATGATTCTGTGTAGTTTATATTTGGAGACATTCCTTTTTCCACTATTACCCTCTTAGCGCTCCGAATATCCACTTGCATTTTCTACAGAAAGAGTGTTTCAGAACGGCTCAATCAAAACTAAGGTTCAACTCTTTTAGTTGAACAAACAGAACAGAAAGAAGTTTCACACAATTCTTCTGTGTAGTTTTTATTTGTAGACATTCTTTTTCCCAATATAGGCCTCTTAGCGCTCAGAATGTCCAATTGCAGTTTCTACAGAAAGAGTGTTTCAGAACGGCTCAATCAAAAGTAAGGTTCAACTCTGTTAGTTGAATGCACAGAACAGAAAGAAGTTTCATACAATGCTTCTGTGTAGTTTATATTTGAACATATTCTTTTTTCCGCTATTACCCACTTAGCGCTACGAATGTCCAGTTGCATTTTCTACAGACAGAGTGTTTCAAAACTGCTCAATCAAAAGTATGGTTTAACTCTGTTAGCTGAATGCTCAGATCAGAAAGAAGTTTCACAGAATGCTTCTGTGTAGTTTATATTTGAATATATTCCTTTTTCCACTAATACGCGCTTAGCGCTCCAAATGTCCAGTTGCATTTTCAACAGAAAGAGTGTTCAGATCTGCTCACTCAAAAGTACGGTTTAACACTGTTAGCTGAATGCACAGATCAGAAACAAGTTTCACAAATGATTCTGTGTAGTTTATATTTGAAGACATTCCTTTTTCCACTATTACCCTCTTAGCGCTCCGAATCTCCACTTGCATTTTCTACAAAAAGAGTGTTTCATAACTGCTCAATCAAAAATATGTTTTATCTCTGTTAATTGAATTTACAGATCAGAAATAAGTTTCACAGAATGCATCTGTGTAGTTTTTATTTGAAGATATTCTTTTTCCCAATGTAGGCCTCTTAGCGCTTAGCATGTCCAATTGCAGTTTCTACAGAAAGAGTGTTTCAGAACGGCTCAATCAAAGTAAGGTTCAACTCTGTTAGCTGAATGCACAGAACAGAAAGAGTTTTCACAGAATGCTACTGTGTAGTTTATATTTGAATATATTCCATTTTCCACTATTACCCTCTTAGCGCTCCGAATGTCCACTTGCATTTTCTACAGAAAGACTGTTACAGAACGGCTCAATCAAAACTAAGGTTCAAATCTTTTAGTTGAACAAACAGAACAGAAAGAAGTTTCACACAATTCTTCTGTGTAGTTTTTATTTGTAGACATTCTTTTTCCCAATATAGGCCTCTTAGCGCTCAGAATGTCCAATTGCAGTTTCTACAGAAAGAGTGTTTCAGAACGGCTCAATCAAAAGTAAGGTTCAACTCTGTTAGTTGAATGCACAGAACAGAAAGAAGTTTCATACAATGCTTCTGTGTAGTTTATATTTGGACATATTCTTTTTTCCACTATTACCAACTTAGCGCTACGAATGTCCAGTTGCATTTTCTACAGACAGAGTGTTTCAAAACTGCTCAATCAAAAGTATGGTTTAACTCTGTTAGCTGAGTGCCCAGATCAGAAAGAAGTTTCACAGAATGCTTCTGTGTAGTTTATATTTGAATATATTCCTTTTTCCACTACTACGCTCTTAGCGCTCCAAATGTCCAGTTGCATTTTCTACAGAAAGAGTGTTCAGATCTGCTCAATCAAAAGTATGGTTTAACTCTGTTAGCTGAATGCACAGATCAGAAAGAAGTTTCACCGAATGATTCTGTGTAGTTTATATTTGAAGACATTCCTTTTTCCACTGTTAACTTCTTAGCGCTCCGAATCTCCACTTGCATTTTCTACAAAAAGAATGTTTCATAACTGCTCAATCAAAAATATGTTTTATATCTGTAAACTGAATTTACAGATCAGAAATAAGTTTCACAGAATGCATCTGTGTAGTCCTTATTTGAAGATATTCTTTTTCCCAATGTAGGCCTCTTAGCGCTTAGCATGTCCAATTGCAGTTTCTACAGAAAGAGTGTTTCAGAACGGCTCAATCAAAAGTAAGGTTCAACTCTGTTAGTTGAATGCACAGAACAGAAAGAATTTTAACAGAATGCTACTGTGTAGTTTATATTTGAATATATTCCTTTTTCCACTATTACCCTCTTAGCGCTCCGAATGTCCACTTGCATTTTCTACAGAAAGAGTGTTCAGAACTGCGCAATCAAAAGTATGGTTTAACTCTGTTAGCTTAATGAACATATCAGAAATAAGTTTCACACAATGCTTCTGTGTAGTTTTTATTTGAAGATATTATTTTCCCAATAGAGGCCTCTTAGCGCTCAGAATGTCCAATTGCAGTTTCTACAGAAAGAGTGTTTCAGAACGGCTCAATCAAAAGTAAGGTTCAACTCTGTTAGTTGAATGCACAGAACAGAAAGAAGTTTCATACAATGCTTCTGTGTAGTTTATATTTGAACATATTCTTTTTTCCACTATTACCCACTTAGCGCTACGAATGTCCAGTTGCATTTTCTACAGACAGAGTGTTTCAAAACTGCTCAATCAAAAGTATGGTTTAACTCTGTAAGTGAATGCTCAGATCAGAAAGAAGTTTCACAGAATGCTTCTGTGTAGTTTATATTTGAATATATTCCTTTTTCCACTACTACTCTCTTAGCGCTCCAAATGTCCAGTTGCATTTTCTACAGAAAGAGTGTTCAGATCTGCTCAATCAAAAGTATGGTTTAACTCTGTTAGCTGAATGCACAGATCAGAAAGAAGTTTCACAGAATGATTCTGTGTAGTTTATATTTGGAGACATTCCTTTTTCCACTATTACCCTCTTAGCGCTCCGAATCTCCACTTGCATTTTCTACAGAAAGAGTGTTTCAGAACGGCTCAATCAAAATTAAGGTTCAACTCTTTTAGTTGAACAAACAGAACAGAAAGAAGTTTCACACAATTCTTCTGTGTAGTTTTTATTTGTAGACATTCTTTTTCCCAATATAGGCCTCTTAGCGCTCAGAATGTCCAATTGCAGTTTCTACAGAAAGAGTGTTTCAGAACGGCTCAATCAAAAGTAAGGTTCAACTCTGTTAGTTGAATGCACAGAACAGAAAGAAGTTTCATACAATGCTTCTGTGTAGTTTATATTTGGACATATTCTTTTTTCCACTATTACCCACTTAGCGCTACGAATGTCCAGTTGCATTTTCTACAGACAGAGTGTTTCAAAACTGCTCAATCAAAAGTATGGTTTAACTCTGTTAGCTGAGTGCCCAGATCAGAAAGAAGTTTCACAGAATGCTTCTGTGTAGTTTATATTTGAATATATTCCTTTTTCCACTACTACGCTCTTAGCGCTCCAAATGTCCAGTTGCATTTTCTACAGAAAGAGTGTTCAGATCTGCTCAATCAAAAGTATGGTTTAACTCTGTTAGCTGAATGCACAGATCAGAAAGAAGTTTCACCGAATGATTCTGTCGTTTATATTTGAAGACATTCCTTTTTCCACTGTTACCCTCTTAGCGCTCCGAATCTCCACTTGCATTTTCTACAAAAAGAATGTTTCATAACTGCTCAATCAAAAATATGTTTTATATCTGTTAACTGAATTTACAGATCAGAAATAAGTTTCACAGAATGCATCTGTGTAGTTTTTATTTGAAGATATTCTTTTTCCCAATGTAGGCCTCTTAGCGCTTAGCATGTCCAATTGCAGTTTCTACAGAAAGAGTGTTTCAGAACGGCTCAATCAAAAGTAAGGTTCAACTCTGTTAGTTGAATGCACAGAACAGAAAGAATTTCCACAGAATGCTACTGTGTAGTTTATATTTGAATATATTCCTTTTTCCACTATTACCCTCTTAGCGCTCCGAATGTCCACTTGCATTTTCTACAGAAAGAGTGTTCAGAACTGTGCAATCAAAAGTATGGTTTAACTCTGTTAGCTTAATGAACATATCAGAAATAAGTTTCACACAATGCTTCTGTGTAGTTTTTATTTGAAGATATTATTTTTCCCAATAGAGGCCTCTTAGCGCTCAGAATGTCCAATTGCAGTTTCTACAGAAAGAGTGTTTCAGAAAGGCTCAATCAAAAGTAAGGTTCAACTCTGTTAGTTGAATGCACAGAACAGAAAGAAGTTTCATACAATGCTTCTGTGTAGTTTATATTTGAACATATTCTTTTTTCCACTATTACCCACTTAGCGCTACGAATGTACAGTTGCATTTTCTACAGACAGAGTGTTTCAAAACTGCTCAATCAAAAGTATGGTTTAACTCTGTTAGCTGAATGCTCAGTTCAGAAACAAGTTTCACAGAATGCTTCTGTGTAGTTTATATTTGAATATATTCCTTTTTCCACTACTACTCTCTTAGCGCTCCAAATGTCCAGTTGCATTTTCTACAGAAAGAGTGTTCAGATCTGCTCAATCAAAAGTATGGTTTAACTCTGTTAGCTGAATGCACAGATCAGAAAGAAGTTTCACAGAATGATTCTGTGTAGTTTATATTTGGAGACATTCCTTTTTCCACTATTACCCTCTTAGCGCTCCGAATATCCACTTGCATTTTCTACAGAAAGAGTGTTTCAGAACGGCTCAATCAAAACTAAGGTTCAACTCTTTTAGTTGAACAAACAGAACAGAAAGAAGTTTCACACAATTCTTCTGTGTAGTTTTTATTTGTAGACATTCTTTTTCCCAATATAGGCCTCTTAGCGCTCAGAATGTCCAATTGCAGTTTCTACAGAAAGAGTGTTTCAGAACGGCTCAATCAAAAGTAAGGTTCAACTCTGTTAGTTGAATGCACAGAACAGAAAGAAGTTTCATACAATGCTTCTGTGTAGTTTATATTTGAACATATTCTTTTTTCCACTATTACCCACTTAGCGCTACGAATGTCCAGTTGCATTTTCTACAGACAGAGTGTTTCAAAACTGCTCAATCAAAAGTATGGTTTAACTCTGTTAGCTGAATGCTCAGATCAGAAAGAAGTTTCACAGAATGCTTCTGTGTAGTTTATATTTGAATATATTCCTTTTTCCACTACTACGCTCTTAGCGCTCCAAATGTCCAGTTGCATTTTCAACAGAAAGAGTGTTCAGATCGGCTCAATCAAAAGTATGGTTTAACTCTGTTAGCTGAATGCACAGATCAGAAAGAAGTTTCACCGAATGATTCTGTGTAGTTTATATTTGAAGACATTCCTTTTTCCACTATTACCCTCTTAGCGCTCCGAATCTCCCCTTGCATTTTCTACAGAAAGAGTGTTTCATAACTGCTCAATCAAAAATATGTTTTATCTCTGTTAACTGAATTTACAGATCAGAAATAACTTTCACAGAATGCATCTGTGTAGTTTTTGTTTGAAGATATTCTTTTTCCCAATGTAGGCCTCTTAGCGCTTAGCATGTCCAATTGCAGTTTCTACAGAAAGAGTGTTTCAGAACGGCTCAATCAAAAGTAAGGTTCAACTCTGTTAGTTGAATGCACAGAACAGAAAGATGTTTAATACAATGCTTCTGTGTAGTTTATATTTGAACATATTCTCTTTTCCACTATTACCCACTTAGGGCTACGAATGTCCAGTTGCATTTTCTACAGACAGAGTGTTTCAAAACTGCTCAATCAAAAGTATGGTTTAACTCTGTTAGCTGTATGCTCAGATCAGAAAGAAGTTTCACAGAATGCTTCTGTGTAGTTTATATTTGAATATATTCCTTTTTCCACTACTTCGCTCTTAGCGCTCCAAATGTCCAGTTGCATTTTCAACAGAAAGAGTGTTCAGATCTGCTCAATCAAAAGTATGGTTTAACTCTGTTAGCTGAATGCACAGATCAGAAAGAAGTTTCACCGAATGATTCTGTGTAGTTTATATTTGTAGACATACCTTTTTCCACTATTACCATCTTAGCGCTCCGAATCTCCACTTGAATTTTCTACAAAAAGAGTGTTTCATAACTGCTCAATCAAAAATATGTTTTATCTCTGTTAACTGAATTTACAGATCAGAAATAAGTTTCACAGAATGCATCTGTGTAGTTTTTATTTGAAGATATTCTTTTTCCCAATGTAGGCCTCTTAGCGCTTAGCATGTCCAATTGCAGTTTCTACAGAAACAGTGTTTCAGAACGGCTCAATCAAAAGTAAGGTTCAACTCTGTTAGTTGAATGCACAGAACAGAAAGATTTTTCACAGAATGCTACTGTGTAGTTTATATTTGAATATATTCCTTTTTCCACTATTACCCTCTTAGCGCTCCGAATGTCCACTGGCATTTTCTACAGAAAGAGTGTTCAGAACTGTGCAATCAAAAGTATGGTTTAACTCTGTTAGCTTAATGAACATATCAGAAATAAGTTTCACACAATGCTTCTGTGTAGTTTTTATTTGAAGATATTGTTTTTCCCAATAGAGGCCTCTTAGCGGTCAGAATGTCCAATTGCAGTTTCTACAGAAAGAGTGTTTCAGAAAGGCTCAATCAAAAGTAAGGTTCAACTCTGTTAGTTGAATGCACAGAACAGAAAGAAGTTTCATACAATGCTTCTGTGTAGTTTATATTTGAACATATTCTTTTTTCCACTATTACCCACTTAGCGCTACGAATGTCCAGTTGCATTTTCTACAGACAGAGTGTTTCAAAACTGCTCAATCAAAAGTATGGTTTAACTCTGTTAGCTGAATGCTCAGTTCAGAAACAAGTTTCACAGAATGCTTCTGTGTAGTTTATATTTGAATATATTCCTTTTTCCACTACTACTCTCTTAGCGCTCCAAATGTCGAGTTGCATTTTCTACAGAAAGAGTGTTCAGATCTGCTCAATCAAAAGTATGGTTTAACTCTGTTAGCTGAATGCACAGATCAGAAAGAAGTTTCACAGAATGATTCTGTGTAGTTTATATTTGGAGACATTCCTTTTTCCACTATTACCCTCTTAGCGCTCCGAATATCCACTTGCATTTTCTACAGAAAGAGTGTTTCAGAACGGCTCAATCAAAACTAAGGTTCAACTCTTTTAGTTGAACAAACAGAACAGAAAGAAGTTTCACACAATTCTTCTGTGTAGTTTTTATTTGTAGACATTCTTTTTCCCAATATAGGCCTCTTAGCGCTCAGAATGTCCAATTGCAGTTTCTACAGAAAGAGTGTTTCAGAACGGCTCAATCAAAAGTAAGGTTCAACTCTGTTAGTTGAATGCACAGAACAGAAAGAAGTTTCATACAATGCTTCTGTGTAGTTTATATTTGAACATATTCTTTTTTCCGCTATTACCCACTTAGCGCTACGAATGTCCAGTTGCATTTTCTACAGACAGAGTGTTTCAAAACTGCTCAATCAAAAGTATGGTTTAACTCTGTTAGCTGAATGCTCAGATCAGAAAGAAGTTTCACAGAATGCTTCTGTGTAGTTTATATTTGAATATATTCCTTTTTCCACTAATACGCGCTTAGCGCTCCAAATGTCCAGTTGCATTTTCAACAGAAAGAGTGTTCAGATCTGCTCAATCAAAAGTACGGTTTAACACTGTTAGCTGAATGCACAGATCAGAAACAAGTTTCACAAATGATTCTGTGTAGTTTATATTTGAAGACATTCCTTTTTCCACTATTACCCTCTTATCGCTCCGAATCTCCACTTGCATTTTCTACAAAAAGAGTGTTTCATAACTGCTCAATCAAAAATATGTTTTATCTCTGTTAATTGAATTTACAGATCAGAAATAAGTTTCACAGAATGCATCTGTGTAGTTTTTATTTGAAGATATTCTTTTTCCCAATGTAGGCCTCTTAGCGCTTAGCATGTCCAATTGCAGTTTCTACAGAAAGAGTGTTTCAGAACGGCTCAATCAAAGTAAGGTTCAACTCTGTTAGCTGAATGCACAGAACAGAAAGAGTTTTCACAGAATGCTACTGTGTAGTTTATATTTGAATATATTCCTTTTTCCACTATTACCCTCTTAGCGCTCCGAATGTCCACTTGCATTTTCTACAGAAAGACTGTTACAGAACGGCTCAATCAAAACTAAGGTTCAACTCTTTTAGTTGAACAAACAGAACAGAAAGAAGTTTCACACAATTCTTCTGTGTAGTTTTTATTTGTAGACATTCTTTTTCCCAATATAGGCCTCTTAGCGCTCAGAATGTCCAATTGCAGTTTCTACAGAAAGAGTGTTTCAGAACGGCTCAATCAAAAGTAAGGTTCAACTCTGTTAGTTGAATGCACAGAACAGAAAGAAGTTTCATACAATGCTTCTGTGTAGTTTATATTTGGACATATTCTTTTTTCCACTATTACCCACTTAGCGCTACGAATGTCCAGTTGCATTTTCTACAGACAGAGTGTTTCAAAACTGCTCAATCAAAAGTATGGTTTAACTCTGTTAGCTGAGTGCCCAGATCAGAAAGAAGTTTCACAGAATGCTTCTGTGTAGTTTATATTTGAATATATTACTTTTTCCACTACTACGCTCTTAGCGCTCCAAATGTCCAGTTGCATTTTCTACAGAAAGAGTGTTCAGATCTGCTCAATCAAAAGTATGGTTTAACTCTGTTAGCTGAATGCACAGATCAGAAAGAAGTTTCACCGAATGATTCTGTGTAGTTTATATTTGAAGACATTCCTTTTTCCACTGTTAACTTCTTAGCGCTCCGAATCTCCACTTGCATTTTCTACAAAAAGAATGTTTCATAACTGCTCAATCAAAAATATGTTTTATATCTGTAAACTGAATTTACAGATCAGAAATTAGTTTCACAGAATGCATCTGTGTAGTTTTTATTTGAAGATATTCTTTTTCCCAATGTAGGCCTCTTAGCGCTTAGCATGTCCAATTGCAGTTTCTACAGAAAGAGTGTTTCAGAACGGCTCAATCAAAAGTAAGGTTCAACTCTGTTAGTTGAATGCACAGAACAGAAAGAATTTTAACAGAATGCTACTGTGTAGTTTATATTTGAATATATTCCTTTTTCCACTATTACCCTCTTAGCGCTCCGAATGTCCACTTGCATTTTCTACAGAAAGAGTGTTCAGAACTGCGCAATCAAAAGTATGGTTTAACTCTGTTAGCTTAATGAACATATCAGAAATAAGTTTCACACAATGCTTCTGTGTAGTTTTTATTTGAAGATATTATTTTCCCAATAGAGGCCTCTTAGCGCTCAGAATGTCCAATTGCAGTTTCTACAGAAAGAGTGTTTCAGAACGGCTCAATCAAAAGTAAGGTTCAACTCTGTTAGTTGAATGCACAGAACAGAAAGAAGTTTCATACAATGCTTCTGTGTAGTTTATATTTGAACATATTCTTTTTTCCACTATTACCCACTTAGCGCTACGAATGTCCAGTTGCGTTTTCTACAGACAGAGTGTTTCAAAACTGCTCAATCAAAAGTATGGTTTAACTCTGTAAGTGAATGCTCAGATCAGAAAGAAGTTTCACAGAATGCTTCTGTGTAGTTTATATTTGAATATATTCCTTTTTCCACTACTACTCTCTTAGCGCTCCAAATGTCCAGTTGCATTTTCTACAGAAAGAGTGTTCAGATCTGCTCAATCAAAAGTATGGTTTAACTCTGTTAGCTGAATGCACAGATCAGAAAGAAGTTTCACAGAATGATTCTGTGTAGTTTATATTTGGAGACATTCCTTTTTCCACTATTACCCTCTTAGCGCTCCGAATCTCCACTTGCATTTTCTACAGAAAGAGTGTTTCAGAACGGCTCAATCAAAAGTAAGGTTCAACTCTTTTAGTTGAACAAACAGAACAGAAAGAAGTTTCACACAATTCTTCTGTGTAGTTTTTATTTGTAGACATTCTTTTTCCCAATATAGGCCTCTTAGCGCTCAGAATGTCCAATTGCAGTTTCTACAGAAAGAGTGTTTCAGAACGGCTCAATCAAAAGTAAGGTTCAACTCTGTTAGTTGAATGCACAGAACAGAAAGAAGTTTCATACAATGCTTCTGTGTAGTTTATATTTGGACATATTCTTTTTTCCACTATTACCCACTTAGCGCTACGAATGTCCAGTTGCATTTTCTACAGACAGAGTGTTTCAAAACTGCTCAATCAAAAGTATGGTTTAACTCTGTTAGCTGAGTGCCCAGATCAGAAAGAAGTTTCACAGAATGCTTCTGTGTAGTTTATATTTGAATATATTCCTTTTTCCACTACTACGCTCTTAGCGCTCCAAATGTCCAGTTGCATTTTCTACAGAAAGAGTGTTCAGATCTGCTCAATCAAAAGTATGGTTTAACTCTGTTAGCTGAATGCACAGATCAGAAAGAAGTTTCACCGAATGATTCTGTCGTTTATATTTGAAGACATTCCTTTTTCCACTGTTACCCTCTTAGCGCTCCGAATCTCCACTTGCATTTTCTACAAAAAGAATGTTTCATAACTACTCAATCAAAAATATGTTTTATATCTGTTAACTGAATTTACAGATCAGAAATAAGTTTCACAGAATGCATCTGTGTAGTTTTTATTTGAAGATATTCTTTTTCCCAATGTAGGCCTCTTAGCGCTTAGCATGTCCAATTGCAGTTTCTACAGAAAGAGTGTTTCAGAACGGCTCAATCAAAAGTAAGGTTCAACTCTGTTAGTTGAATGCACAGAACAGAAAGAATTTCCACAGAATGCTACTGTGTAGTTTATATTTGAATATATTCCTTTTTCCACTATTACCCTCTTAGCGCTACGAATGTCCACTTGCATTTTCTACAGAAAGAGTGTTCAGAACTGTGCAATCAAAAGTATGGTTTAACTCTGTTAGCTTAATGAACATATCAGAAATAAGTTTCACACAATGCTTCTGTGTAGTTTTTATTTGAAGATATTATATTTCCCAATAGAGGCCTCTTAGCGCTCAGAATGTCCAATTGCAGTTTCTACAGAAAGAGTGTTTCAGAAAGGCTCAATCAAAAGTAAGGTTCAACTCTGTTAGTTGAATGCACAGAACAGAAAGAAGTTTCATACAATGCTTCTGTGTAGTTTATATTTGAACATATTCTTTTTTCCACTATTACCCACTTAGCGCTACGAATGTCCAGTTGCATTTTCTACAGACAGAGTGTTTCAAAACTGCTCAATCAAAAGTATGGTTTAACTCTGTTAGCTGAATGCTCAGTTCAGAAACAAGTTTCACAGAATGCTTCTGTGTAGTTTATATTTGAATATATTCCTTTTTCCACTACTACTCTCTTAGCGCTCCAAATGTCCAGTTGCATTTTCTACAGAAAGAGTGTTCAGATCTGCTCAATCAAAAGTATGGTTTAACTCTGTTAGCTGAATGCACAGATCAGAAAGAAGTTTCACAGAATGATTCTGTGTAGTTTATATTTGGAGACATTCCTTTTTCCACTATTACCCTCTTAGCGCTCCGAATCTCCACTTGCATTTTCTACAGAAAGAGTGTTTCAGAACGGCTCAATCAAAACTAAGGTTCAACTCTTTTAGTTGAACAAACAGAACAGAAAGAAGTTTCACACAATTCTTCTGTGTAGTTTTTATTTGTAGACATTCTTTTTCCCAATATAGGCCTCTTAGCGCTCAGAATGTCCAATTGCAGTTTCTACAGAAAGAGTGTTTCAGAACGGCTCAATCAAAAGTAAGGTTCAACTCTGTTAGTTGAATGCACAGAACAGAAAGAAGTTTCATACAATGCTTCTGTGTAGTTTATATTTGAACATATTCTTTTTTCCACTATTACCCACTTAGCGCTACGAATGTCCAGTTGCATTTTCTACAGACAGAGTGTTTCAAAACTGCTCAATCAAAAGTATGGTTTAACTCTGTTAGCTGAATGCTCAGATCAGAAAGAAGTTTCACAGAATGCTTCTGTGTAGTTTATATTTGAATATATTCCTTTTTCCACTACTACGCTCTTAGCGCTCCAAATGTCCAGTTGCATTTTCAACAGAAAGAGTGTTCATATCTGCTCAATCAAAAGTATGGTTTAACTCTGTTAGCTGAATGCACAGATCAGAAAGAAGTTTCACCGAATGATTCTGTGTAGTTTATATTTGAAGACATTCCTTTTTCCACTATTACCCCCTTAGCGCTCCGAATCTCCCCTTGCATTTTCTACAAAAAGAGTGTTTCATAACTGCTCAATCAAAAATATGTTTTATCTCTGTTAACTGAATTTACAGATCAGAAATAACTTTCACAGAATGCATCTGTGTAGTTTTTGTTTGAAGATATTCTTTTTCCCAATGTAGGCCTCTTAGCGCTTAGCATGTCCAAATGCAGTTTCTACAGAAAGAGTGTTTCAGAACGGCTCAATCAAAAGTAAGGTTCAACTCTGTTAGTTGAATGCACAGAACAGAAAGAAGTTTAATACAATGCTTCTGTGTAGTTTATATTTGAAAATATTCTCTTTTCCACTATTACCCACTTAGCGCTACGAATGTCCAGTTGCATTTTCTACAGACAGAGTGTTTCAAAACTGCTCAATCAAAATTATGGTTTAACTCTGTTAGCTGTATGCTCAGATCAGAAAGAAGTTTCACAGAATGCTTCTGTGTAGTTTATATTTGAATATATTCCTTTTTCCACTACTACGCTCTTAGCGCTCCAATTGTCCAGTTGCATTTTCAACAGAAAGAGTGTTCAGATCTGCTCAATGAAAAGTATGGTTTAACTCTGTTAGCTGAATGCACAGATCAGAAAGAAGTTTCACCGAATGATTCTGTGTAGTTTATATTTGAAGACATTCCTTTTTCCACTATTACCATCTTAGCGCTCCGAATCTCCACTTGAATTTTCTACAAAAAGAGTGTTTCATAACTGCTCAATCAAAAATATGTTTTATCTCTGTTAACTGAATTTACAGATCAGAAATAAGTTTCACAGAATGCATCTGTGTAGTTTTTATTTGAAGATATTCTTTTTCCCAATGTAGGCCTCTTAGCGCTTAGCATGTCCAATTGCAGTTTCTACAGAAAGAGTGTTTCAGAACGGCTCAATCAAAAGTAAGGTTCAACTCTGTTAGTTGAATGCACAGAACAGAAAGATTTTTCACAGAATGCTACTGTGTAGTTTATATTTGAATATATTCCTTTTTCCACTATTACCCTCTTAGCGCTCCGAATGTCCACTTGCATTTTCTACAGAAAGAGTGTTCAGAACTGTGCAATCAAAAGTATGGTTTAACTCTGTTAGCTTAATGAACATATCAGAAATAAGTTTCACACAATGCTTCTGTGTAGTTTTTATTTGAAGATATTATTTTTCCCAATAGAGGCCTCTTAGCGCTCAGAATGTCCAATTGCAGTTTCTACAGAAAGAGTGTTTCAGAAAGGCTCAATCAAAAGTAAGGTTCAACTCTGTTAGTTGAATGCACAGAACAGAAAGTAGTTTCATACAATGCTTCTGTGTAGTTTATATTTGAACATATTCTTTTTTCCACTATTACCCACTTAGCGCTACGAATGTCCAGTTGCATTTTCTACAGACAGAGTGTTTCAAAACTGCTCAATCAAAAGTATGGTTTAACTCTGTTAGCTGAATGCTTAGTTCAGAAACAAGTTTCACAGAATGCTTCTGTGTAGTTTATATTTGAATATATTCCTTTTTCCACTACTACTCTCTTAGCGCTCCAAATGTCCAGTTGCATTTTCTACAGAAAGAGTGTTCAGATCTGCTCAATCAAAAGTATGGTTTAACTCTGTTAGCTGAATGCACAGATCAGAAAGAAGTTTCACAGAATGATTCTGTGTAGTTTATATTTGGAGACACTCCTTTTTCCACTATTACCCTCTTAGCGCTCCGAATATCCACTTGCATTTTCTACAGAAAGAGTGTTTCAGAACGGCTCAATCAAAACTAAGGTTCAACTCTTTTAGTTGAACAAACAGAACAGAAAGAAGTTTCACACAATTCTTCTGTGTAGTTTTTATTTGTAGACATTCTTTTTCCCAATATTGGCCTCTTAGCGCTCAGAATGTCCAATTGCAGTTTCTACAGAAAGAGTGTTTCAGAACGGCTCAATCAAAAGTAAGGTTCAACTCTGTTAGTTGAATGCACAGAACAGAAAGAAGTTTCATACAATGCTTCTGTGTAGTTTATATTTGAACATATTCTTTTTTCCGCTATTACCAACTTAGCGCTACGAATGTATAGTTGCATTTTCTACAGAGTGTTTCAAAACTGCTCAATCAAAAGTATGGTTTAACTCTGTTAGCTGAATGCTCAGATCAGAAAGAAGTTTCACAGAATGCTTCTGTGTAGTTTATATTTGAATATATTCCTTTTTCCACTAATACGCGCTTAGCGCTCCAAATGTCCAGTTGCATTTTCAACAGAAAGAGTGTTCAGATCTGCTCAATCAAAAGTACGGTTTAACACTGTTAGCTGAATGCACAGATGAGAAACAAGTTTCACAAATGATTCTGTGTAGTTTATATTTGAAGACATTCCTTTTTCCACTATTACCCTCTTAGCGCTCCGAATCTCCACTTGCATTTTCTACAAAAAGAGTGTTTCATAACTGCTCAATCAAAAATATGTTTTATCTCTGTTAATTGAATTTACAGATCAGAAATAAGTTTCACAGAATGCATCTGTGTAGTTTTTATTTGAAGATATTCTTTTTCCCAATGTAGGCCTCTTAGCGCTTAGCATGTCCAATTGCAGTTTCTACAGAAAGAGTGTTTCAGAACGGCTCAATCAAAGTAAGGTTCAACTCTGTTAGCTGAATGCACAGAACAGAAAGAGTTTTCACAGAATGCTACTGTGTAGTTTATATTTGAATATATTCCTTTTTCCACTATTACGCTCTTAGCGCTCCGAATGTCCACTTGCATTTTCTACAGAAAGAGTGTTCAGAACTGCGCAATCAAAAGCATGGTTTAATTCTGTTAGCTTAATGAACATATCAGAAATAAGTTTCACACAATGCTTCTGTGTAGTTTTTATTTGAAGATATTATTTTTCCCAATAGAGGCCTCTTAGCGCTCAGAATGTCCAATTGCAGTTTCTACAGAAAGAGTGTTTCAGAAAGGCTCAATCAAAAGTAAGGTTCAACTCTGTTAGTTGAATGCACCGAACAGAAAGAAGTTTCATACAATGCTTCTGTGTAGTTTATATTTGAACATATTCTTTTTTCCACTATTACCCACTTAGCGCTACGAATGTCCAGTTGCATTTTCTACAGACAGAGTGTTTCAAAACTGCTCAATCAAAAGTGTGGTTTAACTCTGTTAGCTGAATGCTCAGATCAGAAAGAAGTTTCACAGAATGCTTCTGTGTAGTTTATATTTGAATATATTCCTTTTTCCACTACTACTCTCTGAGCGCTCCAAATGTCCAGTTGCATTTTCTACAGAAAGAGTGTTCAGATCTGCTCAATCAAAAGTATGGTTTAACTCTGTTAGCTGAATGCACAGATCAGAAAGAAGTTTCACAGAATGATTCTGTGTAGTTTATATTTGGAGACATTCCTTTTTCCACTATTATCCTCTTAGCGCTCCGAATCTCCACTTGCATTTTCTACAGAAAGAGTGTTTCAGAACGGCTCAATCAAAACTAAGGTTCAACTCTTTTAGTTGAACAAACAGAACAGAAAGAAGTTTCACACAATTCTTCTGTGTAGTTTTTATTTGTAGACATTCTTTTTCCCAATATAGGCCTCTTAGCGCTCAGAATGTCCAATTGCAGTTTCTACAGAAAGAGTGTTTCAGAACGGCTCAATCAAAAGTAAGGTTCAACTCTGGTAGTTGAATGCACAGAACAGAAAGAAGTTTAATACAATGCTTCTGTGTAGTTTATATTTGAACATATTCTCTTTTCCACTATTACCCACATAGCGCTACGAATGTCCAGTTGCATTTTCTACAGACAGAGTGTTTCAAAACTGCTCAATCAAAAGTATGGTTTAACTCTGTTAGCTGTATGCTCAGATCAGAAAGAAGTTTCACAGAATGCTTCTGTGTAGTTTATATTTGAATATATTCCTTTTTCCACTACTACGCTCTTAGCGCTCCAAATGTCCAGTTGCATTTTCAACAGAAAGAGTGTTCAGATCTGCTCAATCAAAAGTATGGTTTAACTCTGTTAGCTGAATGCACAGATCAGAAAAAAGTTTCACCGAATGATTCTGTGTAGTTTATATTTGAAGACATTCCTTTTTCCACTATTACCCTATTAGCGCTCCGAATCTCCACTTGCAATTTCTACAAAAAGAGTGTTTCATAACTGCTCAATCAAAAATATGTTTTATCTCTGTTAACTGAATTTACAGATCAGAAATAAGTTTCACAGAATGCATCTGTGTAGTTTTTATTTGAAGATATTCTTTTTCCCAATGTAGGCCTCTTAGCGCTTAGCATGTCCAATTGCAGTTTCTACAGAAACAGTGTTTCAGAACGGCTCAATCAAAAGTAAGGTTCAACTCTGTTAGTTGAATGCACAGAACAGAAAGATTTTTCACAGAATGCTACTGTGTAGTTTATATTTGAATATATTCCTTTTTCCACTATTACCCTCTTAGCGCTCCGAACGTCCACTTGCATTTTCTACAGAAAGAGTGTTCAGAACTTTGCAATCAAAAGTATGGTTTAACTCTGTTAGCTTAATGAACATATCAGAAATAAGTTTCACACAATGCTTCTGTGTAGTTTTTATTTGAAGATATTATTTTTCCCAATAGAGTCCTCTTAGCGCTCAGAATGTCCAATTGCAGTTTCTACAGAAAGAGTGTTTCAGAAAGGCTCAATCAAAAGTAAGGTTCAACTCTGTTAGTTGAATGCACAGAACAGAAAGAAGTTTCATACAATGCTTCTGTGTAGTTTATATTTGAACATATTCTTTTTTCCACTATTACCCACTTAGCGCTACGAATGTCCAGTTGCATTTTCTACAGACAGAGTGTTTCAAAACCGCTCAATCAAAAGTATGGTTTAACTCTGTTAGCTGAATGTTCAGATCAGAAAGAAGTTTCACAGAATGCTTCTGTGAAGTTTATATTTGAATATATTACTTTTTCCAATAGTACGCTCTTAGCGCTCCAAATGTCCAGTTGCATTTTCAACAGAAAGAGTGTTCAGATCTGCTCAATCAAAAGTATGGTTTAACTCTGTTAGCTGAATGCACAGATCAGAAAGAAGTTTCACAGAATGATTCTGTGTAGTTTATATTTGAAGACATTCCTTTTTCCACTATTACCCACTTAGCGCTCCGAATCTCCACTTGCATTTTCTTCAAAAAGAATATTTCATAACTGCTCAATCAAAAATATGTTTTATCTCTGTTAACTGAATTTACAGATCAGAAATAAGTTTCACAGAATGCATCTGTGTAGTTTTTATTTGAAGATATTCTTTTTCCCAATGTAGGCCTCTTAGCGCTTAGCATGTCCAATTGCAGTTTCTACATAAAGAGTGTTTCAGAACGGCTCAATCAAAAGTAAGGTTCAACTCTGTTAGTTGAATGCACAGAACAGAAAGTATTTTCACAGAATGCTACTCTGTAGTTTATATTTGAATATATTCCCTTTTCCACTATTACCCTCTTAGCGCTCCGAATGTCCACTTGCATTTTCTACAGAAAGAGTGTTCAGAACTGCGCAATCAAAAGTATGGTTTAACTCTGTTAGCTTAATGAACATATCAGAAATAAGTTTCACACAATGCTTCTGTGTAGTTTATATTTGAATATATTCCTTTTTCCACTACTACTCTCTTAGCGCTCCAAATGTCCAGTTGCATTTTCTACAGAAAGAGTGTTCAGATCTGCTCAATCAAAAGTATGGTTTAACTCTGTTAGCTGAATGCACAGATCAGAAAGAAGTTTCACAGAATTATTCTGTGTAGTTTATATTTGGAGACATTCCTTTTTCCACTATTACCCTCTTAGCGCTCCAAATCTCCACTTGCATTTTCTACAGAAAGAGTGTTTCAGAACGGCTCAATCAAAACTAAGGTTCAACTCTTTTAGTTGAACAAACAGAACAGAAAGAAGTTTCACACAATTCTTCTGTGTAGTTTTTATTTGTAGACATTCTTTTTTACAATATAGGCCTCTTAGCGCTCAGAATGTCCAATTGCAGTTTCTACAGAAAGAGTGTTTCAGAACGGCTCAATCAAAAGTAAGGTTCAACTCTGTTAGTTGAATGCACAGAACAGAAAGAAGTTTCATACAATGCTTCTGTGTAGTTTATTTTTGAACATATTCTTTTTTCCACTATTACCCACTTAGCGCTACGAATGTCCAGTTGCATTTTCTACAGACATAGTGTTTCAAAACTGCTCAATCAAAAGTATGGTTTAACTCTGTTAGCTGAATGCTCAGATCAGAAAGAAGTTTCACAGAATGCTTCTGTGTAGTTTGTATTTGAATATATTCCTTTTTCCACTACTACGCTCTTAGCGCTCCAAATGTCCAGTTGCATTTTCAACAGAAAGAGTGTTCAGATCTGCTCAATCAAAAGTATGGTTTAACTCTGTTAGCTGAATGCACAGATCAGAAAGAAGTTTCACCGAATGATTCTGTGTAGTTTATATTTAAAGACATTCCTTTTTCCACTATTAACCTATTAGCGCTCCGAATCTCCACTTGCATTTTCTACAAAAAGAGTGTTTCATAACTGCTCAATCAAAAATATGTTTTATCTCTGTTAACTGAATTTACAGATCAGAAATAAGTTTCACAGAGTGCATCTGTGTAGTTTTTATTTGAAGATATTCTTTTTCCCAATGTAGGCCTCTTAGCGCTTAGCATGTCCAATTGCAGTTTCTACAGAAAGAGTGTTTCAGATCGGCTCAATCAAAAGTAAGGTTCAACTCTGTTAGTTGAATGCACAGAACAGAAAGAATTTTCACAGAATGCTACTGTGTAGTTTATATTTGAATATATTCCTTTTTCCACTATTACCCTCTTAGGGCTCCGAATGTCCACTTGCATTTTCTACAGAAAGAGTGTTCAGAACTGCGCAATCAAAAGTATGGTTTAACTCTGTTAGCTTAATGAACATATCAGAAATAAGTTTCACACAATGCTTCTGTGTAGTTTTTATTTGAAGATATTATTTTTCCCAATAGAGGCCTCTTAGCGCTCAGAATGTCCAATTGCAGTTTCTACAGAAAGAGTGTTTCAGAAAGGCTCAATCAAAAGTAAGGTTCAACTCTGTTAGTTGAATGCACCGAACAGAAAGAAATTTCATACAATGCTTCTGTGTAGTTTATATTTGAACTTATTCTTTTTTCCACTATTACCCACTTACCGCTACGAATGTCCAGTTGCATTTTCTACAGACAGAGTGTTTCAAAACTGCTCAATCAAAAGTGTGGTTTAACTCAGTTAGCTGAATGCTCAGATCAGAAAGAAGTTTCACAGAATGCTTCTGTGTAGTTTATATTTGAATATATTCCTTTTTCCACTACTACTCTCTGAGCGCTCCAAATGTCCAGTTGCATTTTGTACAGAAAGAGTGTTCAGATCTGCTCAATCAAAAGTATGGTTTAACTCTGTTAGCTGAATGCACAGATCAGAAAGAAGTTTCACAGAATGATTCTGTGTAGTTTATATTTGGAGACATTCCTTTTTCCACTATTACCCTCTTAGCGCTCCGAATCTCCACTTGCATTTTCTACAGAAAGAGTGTTTCAGAACGGCTCAATCAAAACTAAGGTTCAACTCTTTTAGTTGAACAAACAGAACAGAAAGAAGTTTCACACAATTCTTCTGTGTAGTTTCTATTTGTAGACATTCTTTTTCCCAATATAGGCCTCTTAGCGCTCAGAATGTCCAATTGCAGTTTCTACAGAAAGAGTGTTTCAGAACGGCTCAATCAAAAGTATGGTTCAACTCTGTTAGTTGAATGCACAGAACAGAAAGAAGTTTAATACAATGCTTCTGTGTAGTTTATATTTGAACATATTCTCTTTTCCACTATTACCCACTTAGCGCTACGAATGTCCAGTTGCATTTTCTACAGACAGAGTGTTTCAAAACTGCTCAATGAAAAGTATGGTTTAACTCTGTTAGCTGAATATTCAGATCAGAAAGAAGTTTCACAGAATGCTTCTGTGTAGTTTATATTTGAATATATTACTTTTTCCACTACTACGCTCTTAGCGCTCCAAATGTCCAGTTGCATTTTCAACAGAAAGAGTGTTCAGATGTGCTCAATCAAAAGTATGGTTTAACTCTGTTAGCTGAATGCACAGATCAGAAAGAAGTTTCACCGAATGATTCTGTGTAGTTTATATTTGAAGACATTCCTTTTTCCACTATTACCCACTTAGCGCTCCGAATCTCCACTTGCATTTTCTACAAAAAGAGTATTTCATAACTGCTCAATCAAAAATATGTTTTATCTCTGTTAACTGAATTTACAGATCAGAAATAAGTTTCACAGAATGCATCTGTGTAGTTTTTATTTGAAGATATTCTTTTTCCCAATGTAGGCCTCTTAGCGCTTAGCATGTCCAATTGCAGTTTCTACAGAAAGAGTGTTTCAGAACGGCTCAATCAAAAGTAAGGTTCAACTCTGTTAGTTGAATGCAGAGAACAGAAAGAATTTTCACAGAATGCTACTGTGTAGTTTATATTTGAATATATTCCTTTTTCCACTATTACCCTCTTAGCGCTCCGAATGTCCACTTGCATTTTCTACAGAAAGAGTGTTCAGAACTGCGCAATCAAAAGTATGGTTTAACTCTGTTAGCTTAATGAACATATCAGAAATAACTTTCACACAATGCTTCTGTGTAGTTTATATTTGAATATATTCCTTTTTCCACTACTACTCTCTTAGCGCTCCAAATGACCAGTTGCATTTTCTACAGAAAGAGTGTTCAGATCTGCTCAATCAAAAGTATGGTTTAACTCTGTTCGCTGAATGCACAGATCAGAAAGAAGTTTCACAGAATGATTCTGTGTAGTTTATATTTGGAGACATTCCTTTTTCCACTATTACCCTCTTAGCGCTCCGAATCTCCACTTGCATTTTCTACAGAAAGAGTGTTTCAGAACGGCTCAATCAAAACTAAGGTTCAAATCTTTTAGTTGAACAAACAGAACAGAAAGTAGTTTCACACAATTCTTCTGTGTAGTTTTTATTTGTAGACATTCTTTTTCCCAATATAGGCCTCTTAGCGCTCAGAATGTCCAATTGCACTTTCTACAGAAAGAGTGTTTCAGAACGGCTCAATCAAAAGTAAGGTTCAACTCTGTTAGTTGAATGCACAGAACAGAAAGTAGTTTCATACAATGCTTCTGTGTAGTTTATATTTGAACATATTCTCTTTTCCCCTATTACCCACTTAGCGCTACGAATGTCCAGTTGCATTTTCTACAGACAGAGTGTTTCAAAACTGCTCAATCAAAAGTATGGTTTAACTCTGTTAGCTGTATGCTCAGATCAGAAAGAAGTTTCACAGAATGATTCTGTGTAGTTTATATTTGAATATATTCCTTTTTCCACTACTACGCTCTTAGCGCTCCAATTGTCCAGTTGCATTTTCAACAGAAAGAGTGTTCAGATCTGCTCAATCAAAAGTATGGTTTAACTCTGTTAGCTGAATGCACAGATCAGAAAGAAGTTTCACCGAATGATTCTGTGTAGTTTATATTTGAAGACATTCCTTTTTCCACTATTACCCACTTAGCGCTCCGAATCTCCACTTGCATTTTCTACAAAAAGAGTGTTTCATAACTGCTCAATCAAAAATATGTTTTATCTCTCTTAACTGAATTTACAGATCAGAAATAAGTTTCGCAGAATGCATCTGTGTAGTTTTTATTTGAAGATATTCTTTTTCCCAATGTAGGCCTCTTAGCGCTTAGCATGTCCAATTGCAGTTTCTACAGAAACAGTGTTTCAGAACGGCTCAATCAAAAGTAAGGTTCAACTCTGTTAGTTGAATGCACAGAACAGAAAGAATTTTCACAGAATGCTACTGTGTAGTTTATATTTGAATATATTCCTTTTTCCACTATTACCCTCTTAGCGCTCCGAATGTCCACTTGCATTTTCTACAGAAAGAGTGTTCAGAACTGCGCAATCAAAAGTATGGTTTAACTCTGTTAGCTTAATGAACATATCAGAAATAAGTTTCACACAATGCTTCTGTGTAGTTTATATTTGGAGACATTCCTTTTTCCACTATTACCCTCTTAGCGCTCCGAATCTCCACTTGCATTTTCTACAGAAAGAGTGTTTCAGAACGGCTCAATCAAAACTAAGGTTCAACTCTTTTAGTTGAACAAACAGAACAGAAAGAAGTTTCACACAATTCTTCTGTGTAGTTTTTATTTGTAGATATTCTTTTTCCCAATATAGGCCTCTTAGCGCTCAGAATGTCCAATTGCAGTTTCTACAGAAAGAGTGTTTCAGAACGGCTCAATCAAAAGTAAGGTTCAACTCTGGTAGTTGAATGCACAGAACAGAAAGAAGTTTAATACAATGCTTCTGTGTAGTTTATATTTGAACATATTCTCTTTTCCACTATTACCCACATAGCGCTACGAATGTCCAGTTGCATTTTCTACAGACAGAGTGTTTCAAAACTGCTCAATCAAAAGTATGGTTTAACTCTGTTAGCTGTATGCTCAGATCAGAAAGAAGTTTCACAGAATGCTTCTGTGTAGTTTATATTTGAATATATTCCTTTTTCCACTACTACGCTCTTAGCGCTCCAAATGTCCAGTTGCATTTTCAACAGAAAGAGTGTTCAGATCTGCTCAATCAAAAGTATGGTTTAACTCTGTTAGCTGAATGCACAGATCAGAAAAATGTTTCACCGAATGATTCTGTGTAGTTTATATTTGAAGACATTCCTTTTTCCACTATTACCCTCTTAGCGCTCCGAATCTCCACTTGCAATTTCTACAAAAAGAGTGTTTCATAACTGCTCAATCAAAAATATGTTTTATCTCTGTTAACTGAATTTACAGATCAGAAATAAGTTTCACAGAATGCATCTGTGTAGTTTTTATTTGAAGATATTCTTTTTCCCAATGTAGGCCTCTTAGCGCTTAGCATGTCCAATTGCAGTTTCTACAGAAACAGTGTTTCAGAACGGCTCAATCAAAAGTAAGGTTCAACTCTGTTAGTTGAATGCACAGAACAGAAAGATTTTTCACAGAATGCTACTGTGTAGTTTATATTTGAATATATTCCTTTTTCCACTATTACCCTCTTAGCGCTCCGAACGTCCACTTGCATTTTCTACAGAAAGAGTGTTCAGAACTTTGCAATCAAAAGTATGGTTTAACTCTGTTAGCTTAATGAACATATCAGAAATAAGTTTCACACAATGCTTCTGTGTAGTTTTTATTTGAAGATATTATTTTTCCCAATAGAGTCCTCTTAGCGCTCAGAATGTCCAATTGCTGTTTCTACAGAAAGAGTGTTTCAGAAAGGCTCAATCAAAAGTAAGGTTCAACTCTGTTAGTTGAATGCACAGAACAGAAAGAAGTTTCATACAATGCTTCTGTGTAGTTTATATTTGAACATATTCTTTTTTCCACTATTACCCACTTAGCGCTACGAATGTCCAGTTGCATTTTCTACAGACAGAGTGTTTCAAAACCGCTCAATCAAAAGTATGGTTTAACTCTGTTAGCTGAATGTTCAGATCAGAAAGAAGTTTCACAGAATGCTTCTGTGAAGTTTATATTTGAATATATTACTTTTTCCACTAGTACGCTCTTAGCGCTCCAAATGTCCAGTTGCATTTTCAACAGAAAGAGTGTTCAGATCTGCTCAATCAAAAGTATGGTTTAACTCTGTTAGCTGAATGCACAGATCAGAAAGAAGTTTCACAGAATGATTCTGTGTAGTTTATATTTGAAGACATTCCTTTTTCCACTATTACCCACTTAGCGCTCCGAATCTCCACTTGCATTTTCTACAAAAAGAGTATTTCATAACTGCTCAATCAAAAATATGTTTTATCTCTGTTAACTGAATTTACAGATCAGAAATAAGTTTCACAGAATGCATCTGTGTAGTTTTTATTTGAAGATATTCTTTTTCCCAATGTAGGCCTCTTAGCGCTTAGCATGTCCAATTGCAGTTTCTACATAAAGAGTGTTTCAGAACGGCTCAATCAAAAGTAAGGTTCAACTCTGTTAGTTGAATGCACAGAACAGAAAGTATTTTCACAGAATGCTACTCTGTAGTTTATATTTGAATATATTCCTTTTTCCACTATTACCCTCTTAGCGCTCCGAATGTCCACTTGCATTTTCTACAGAAAGAGTGTTCAGAACTGCGCAATCAAAAGTATGGTTTAACTCTGTTAGCTTAATGAACATATCAGAAATAAGTTTCACACAATGCTTCTGTGTAGTTTATATTTGAATATATTCCTTTTTCCACTACTACTCTCTTAGCGCTCCAAATGTCCAGTTGCATTTTCTACAGAAAGAGTGTTCAGATCTGCTCAATCAAAAGTATGGTTTAACTCTGTTAGCTGAATGCACAGATCAGAAAGAAGTTTCACAGAATTATTCTGTGTAGTTTATATTTGGAGACATTCCTTTTTCCACTATTACCCTCTTAGCGCTCCAAATCTCCACTTGCATTTTCTACAGAAAGAGTGTTTCAGAACGGCTCAATCAAAACTAAGGTTCAACTCTTTTAGTTGAACAAACAGAACAGAAAGAAGTTTCACACAATTCTTCTGTGTAGTTTTTATTTGTAGACATTCTTTTTTACAATATAGGCCTCTTAGCGCTCAGAATGTCCAATTGCAGTTTCTACAGAAAGAGTGTTTCAGAACGGCTCAATCAAAAGTAAGGTTCAACTCTGTTAGTTGAATGCACAGAACAGAAAGAAGTTTCATACAATGCTTCTGTGTAGTTTATTTTTGAACATATTCTTTTTTCCACTATTACCCACTTAGCGCTACGAATGTCCAGTTGCATTTTCTACAGACATAGTGTTTCAAAACTGCTCAATCAAAAGTATGGTTTAACTCTGTTAGCTGAATGCTCAGATCAGAAAGAAGTTTCACAGAATGCTTCTGTGTAGTTTGTATTTGAATATATTCCTTTTTCCACTACTACGCTCTTAGCGCTCCAAATGTCCAGTTGCATTTTCAACAGAAAGAGTGTTCAGATCTGCTCAATCAAATGTATGGTTTAACTCTGTTAGCTGAATGCACAGATCAGAAAGAAGTTTCACCGAATGATTCTGTGTAGTTTATATTTAAAGACATTCCTTTTTCCACTATTAACCTCTTAGCGCTCCGAATCTCCACTTGCATTTTCTACAAAAAGAGTGTTTCATAACTGCTCAATCAAAAATATGTTTTATCTCTGTTAACTGAATTTACAGATCAGAAATAAGTTTCACAGAGTGCATCTGTGTAGTTTTTATTTGAAGATATTCTTTTTCCCAATGTAGGCCTCTTAGCGCTTAGCATGTCCAATTGCAGTTTCTACAGAAAGAGTGTTTCAGATCGGCTCAATCAAAAGTAAGGTTCAACTCTGTTAGTTGAATGCACAGAACAGAAAGAATTTTCACAGAATGCTACTGTGTAGTTTATATTTGAATATATTCCTTTTTCCACTATTACCCTCTTAGGGCTCCGAATGTCCACTTGCATTTTCTACAGAAAGAGTGTTCAGAACTGCGCAATCAAAAGTATGGTTTAACTCTGTTAGCTTAATGAACATATCAGAAATAAGTTTCACACAATGCTTCTGTGTAGTTTTTATTTGAAGATATTATTTTTCCCAATAGAGGCCTCTTAGCGCTCAGAATGTCCAATTGCAGTTTCTACAGAAAGAGTGTTTCAGAAAGGCTCAATCAAAAGTAAGGTTCAACTCTGTTAGTTGAATGCACCGAACAGAAAGAAGTTTCATACAATGCTTCTGTGTAGTTTATATTTGAACTTATTCTTTTTTCCACTATTACCCACTTAGCGCTACGAATGTCCAGTTGCATTTTCTACAGACAGAGTGTTTCAAAACTGCTCAATCAAAAGTGTGGTTTAACTCAGTTAGCTGAATGCTCAGATCAGAAAGAAGTTTCACAGAATGCTTCTGTGTAGTTTATATTTGAATATATTCCTTTTTCCACTACTACTCTCTGAGCGCTCCAAATGTCCAGTTGCATTTTGTACAGAAAGAGTGTTCAGATCTGCTCAATCAAAAGTATGGTTTAACTCTGTTAGCTGAATGCACAGATCAGAAAGAAGTTTCACAGAATGATTCTGTGTAGTTTATATTTGGAGACATTCCTTTTTCCACTATTACCCTCTTAGCGCTCCGAATCTCCACTTGCATTTTCTACAGAAAGAGTGTTTCAGAACGGCTCAATCAAAACTAAGGTTCAACTCTTTTAGTTGAACAAACAGAACAGAAAGAAGTTTCACACAATTCTTCTGTGTAGTTTCTATTTGTAGACATTCTTTTTCCCAATATAGGCCTCTTAGCGCTCAGAATGTCCAATTGCAGTTTCTACAGAAAGAGTGTTTCAGAACGGCTCAATCAAAAGTAAGGTTCAACTCTGTTAGTTGAATGCACAGAACAGAAAGAAGTTTAATACAATGCTTCTGTGTAGTTTATATTTGAACATATTCTCTTTTCCACTATTACCCACTTAGCGCTACGAATGTCCAGTTGCATTTTCTACAGACAGAGTGTTTCAAAACTGCTCAATCAAAAGTATGGTTTAACTCTGTTAGCTGAATATTCAGATCAGAAAGAAGTTTCACAGAATGCTTCTGTGTAGTTTATATTTGAATATATTACTTTTTCCACTACTACGCTCTTAGCGCTCCAAATGTCCAGTTGCATTTTCAACAGAAAGAGTGTTCAGATGTGCTCAATCAAAAGTATGGTTTAACTCTGTTAGCTGAATGCACAGATCAGAAAGAAGTTTCACCGAATGATTCTGTGTAGTTTATATTTGAAGACATTCCTTTTTCCACTATTACCCACTTAGCGCTCCGAATCTCCACTTGCATTTTCTACAAAAAGAGTATTTCATAACTGCTCAATCAAAAATATGTTTTATCTCTGTTAACTGAATTTACAGATCAGAAATAAGTTTCACAGAATGCATCTGTGTAGTTTTTATTTGAAGATATTCTTTTTCCCAATGTAGGCCTCTTAGCGCTTAGCATGTCCAATTGCAGTTTCTACAGAAAGAGTGTTTCAGAACGGCTCAATCAAAAGTAAGGTTCAACTCTGTTAGTTGAATGCAGAGAACAGAAAGAATTTTCACAGAATGCTACTGTGTAGTTTATATTTGAATATATTCCTTTTTCCACTATTACCCTCTTAGCGCTCCGAATGTCCACTTGCATTTTCTACAGAAAGAGTGTTCAGAACTGCGCAATCAAAAGTATGGTTTAACTCTGTTAGCTTAATGAACATATCAGAAATAAGTTTCACACAATGCTTCTGTGTAGTTTATATTTGAATATATTCCTTTTTCCACTACTACTCTCTTAGCGCTCCAAATGACCAGTTGCATTTTCTACAGAAAGAGTGTTCAGATCTGCTCAATCAAAAGTATGGTTTAACTCTGTTCGCTGAATGCACAGATCAGAAAGAAGTTTCACAGAATGATTCTGTGTAGTTTATATTTGGAGACATTCCTTTTTCCACTATTACCCTCTTAGCGCTCCGAATCTCCACTTGCATTTTCTACAGAAAGAGTGTTTCAGAACGGCTCAATCAAAACTAAGGTTCAAATCTTTTAGTTGAACAAACAGAACAGAAAGTAGTTTCACACAATTCTTCTGTGTAGTTTTTATTTGTAGACATTCTTTTTCCCAATATAGGCCTCTTAGCGCTCAGAATGTCCAATTGCACTTTCTACAGAAAGAGTGTTTCAGAACGGCTCAATCAAAAGTAAGGTTCAACTCTGTTAGTTGAAGGCACAGAACAGAAAGAAGTTTCATACAATGCTTCTGTGTAGTTTATATTTGAACATATTCTCTTTTCCCCTATTACCCACTTAGCGCTACGAATGTCCAGTTGCATTTTCTACAGACAGAGTGTTTCAAAACTGCTCAATCAAAAGTATGGTTTAACTCTGTTAGCTGTATGCTCAGATCAGAAAGAAGTTTCACAGAATGATTCTGTGTAGTTTATATTTGAATATATTCCTTTTTCCACTACTACGCTCTTAGCGCTCCAATTGTCCAGTTGCATTTTCAACAGAAAGAGTGTTCAGATCTGCTCAATCAAAAGTATGGTTTAACTCTGTTAGCTGAATGCACAGATCAGAAAGAAGTTTCACCGAATGATTCTGTGTAGTTTATATTTGAAGACATTCCTTTTTCCACTATTACCCACTTAGCGCTCCGAATCTCCACTTGCATTTTCTACAAAAAGAGTGTTTCATAACTGCTCAATCAAAAATATGTTTTATCTCTCTTAACTGAATTTACAGATCAGAAATAAGTTTCGCAGAATGCATCTGTGTAGTTTTTATTTGAAGATATTCTTTTTCCCAATGTAGGCCTCTTAGCGCTTAGCATGTCCAATTGCAGTTTCTACAGAAACAGTGTTTCAGAACGGCTCAATCAAAAGTAAGGTTCAACTCTGTTAGTTGAATGCACAGAACAGAAAGAATTTTCACAGAATGCTACTGTGTAGTTTATATTTGAATATATTCCTTTTTCCACTATTACCCTCTTAGCGCTCCGAATGTCCACTTGCATTTTCTACAGAAAGAGTGTTCAGAACTGCGCAATCAAAAGTATGGTTTAACTCTGTTAGCTTAATGAACATATCAGAAATAAGTTTCACACAATGCTTCTGTGTAGTTTTTATTTGAAGATATTATTTTTCCCAATAGAGGCCTCTTAGCGCTCAGAATGTCCAATTGCAGTTTCTACAGAAAGAGTGTTTCAGAAAGGCTCAATCAAAAGTAAGGTTCAACTCTGTTAGTTGAATGCACAGAACAGAAAGTAGTTTCATACAATGCTTCTGTGTAGTTTATATTTGAACATATTCTTTTTTCCACTATTACCCTCTTAGCGCTACGAATGTCCAGTTGCATTTTCTACAGACAGAGTGTTTCAAAACTGCTCAATCAAAAGTATGGTTTAACTCTGTTAGCTGAATGCTCAGTTCAGAAAGAAGTTTCACAGAATGCTTCTGTGTAGTTTATATTTGTATATATTCCTTTTTCCACTACTACTCTCTTAGCGCTCTAAATGTCCAGTTGCATTTTCTACAGAAAGAGTGTTCAGATCTGCTCAATCAAAAGTATGGTTTAACTCTGTTAGCTGAATGCACAGATCAGAAAGAAGTTTCACAGAATGATTCTGTGTAGTTTATATTTGGAGACATTCCTTTTTCCACTATTACCCTCTTAGCGCTCCGAATCTCCACTTGCATTTTCTACAGAAAGAGTGTTTCAGAACGGCTCAATCAAGACTAAGGTTCAACTCTTTTAGTTGAACAAACAGAACAGAAAGAAGTTTCACACAATTCTTCTGTGTAGTTTTTATTTGTAGACATTCTTTTTCCCAATATAGGCCTCTTAGCGCTCAGAATGTCCAATTGCAGTTTCTACAGAAAGAGTGTTTCAGAACGGCTCAATCAAATGTAAGGTTCAACTCTGTTAGTTGAATGCACAGAACAGAAAGAAGTTTCATACAATGCTTCTGTGTAGTTTATATTTGAACATATTCTTTTTTCCACTATTACCAACTTAGCGCTACGAATGTCCAGTTGCATTTTCTACAGACAGAGTGTTTCAAAACTGCTCAATCAAAAGTATGGTTTAACTCTGTTAGCTGAATGCTCAGATCAGAAAGAAGTTTCACAGAATGCTTCTGTGTAGTTTATATTTGAATATATTCCTTTTTCCACTAATACGCTCTTAGCGCTCCAAATGTCCAGTTGCATTTTCAACAGAAAGAGTGTTCATATATGCTCAATCAAAAGTACGGTTTAACTCTGTTAGCTGAATGCACAGATCAGAAAGAAGTTTCACCGAATGATTCTGTGTAGTTTATATTTGAAGACATTCCTTTTTCCACTATTATCCTCTTAGCGCTCCGAATCTCCACTTGCATTTTCTACAAAAAGAGTGTATCCTAACTGCTCAATCAAAAATATGTTTTATCTCTGTTAACTGAATTTACAGATCAGAAATAATTTTCACAGAATGCATCTGTGTAGTTTTTATTTGAAGATATTCTTTTTCCCAATATAGGCCTCTTAGCGCTTAGCATGTCCAATTGCAGTTTCTACAGAAAGAGTGTTTCAGAACGGCTCAATCAAAAGTAAGGTTCAACTCTGTTAGTTGAATGCACAGAACAGAAAGAATTTTCACAGAATGCTACTGTGTAGTTTATATTTGAATATATTCCTTTTTCCACTATTACCCTCTTAGCGCTCCGAATGTCCACTTGCATTTTCTACAGAAAGAGTGTTCAGAACTGTGCAATCAAAAGTATGGTTTAACTCTGTTAGCTTAATGAACATATCAGAAATAAGTTTCACACAATGCTTCTGTGTAGTTTTTATTTGAAGATATTATTTTTCCCAATATAGGCCTCTTAGCGCTCAGAATGTCCAATTTCAGATTCTACAGAAAGAGTGTTTCAGAAAGGCTCACTCAAAAGTAAGGTTCAACTCTGTTAGTTGAATGCACAGATCAGAAAGAAGTTTCACAGAATGATTCTGTGTAGTTTATATTGGGAGACATTCCTTTTTCCACTATTACCCTCTTAGCGCTCCGAATCTCCACTTGCATTTTCTACATAAAGAGTGTTTCAGAACGGCTCAATCAAAACTAAGGTTCAACTCTTTTAGTTGAACAAACAGAACAGAAAGAAGTTTCACACAATTCTTCTGTGTAGTTTTTATTTGTAGACATTCTTTTTCCCAATATAGGCCTCTTAGCGCTCAGAATGTCCAATTGCAGTTTCTACAGAAAGAGTGTTTCAGAAAGGCTCAATCAAAAGTAAGGTTCAACTCTTTTAGTTGAATGCACAGAACAGAAAGAAGTTTCATACAATGCTTCTGTGTAGTTTATATTTGAACATGTTCTTTTTTCCACTATTACCCACTTAGCGCTACGAATGTTCAGTTGCATTTTCTACAGACAGAGTGTTTCAAAACTGCTCAATCAAAAGTATGGTTTAACTCTGTTAGCGGAATGCTCAGATCAGAAAGAAGTTTCACAGAATGCTTCTGTGTAGTTTATATTTGAATATATTCCTTTTTCCACTACTACTCTCTTAGCGCTCCAAATGTCCAGTTGCATTTTCTACAGAAAGAGTGTTCAGATCTGCTCAATCAAAAGTACGGTTTAACACTGTTAGCTGAATGCACAGATCAGAAAGAAGTTTCACAGAATGATTCTGTGTAGTTTATATTTGGAGACATTCCTTTTTCCACTATTACCCTCTTAGCGCTCCGAATCTCCACTTGCATTTTCTACAGAAAGAGTGTTTCAGAACGGCTCAATCAAAACTAAGGTTCAACTCTTTTAGTTGAACAAACAGAACAGAAAGTAGTTTCATACAATTCTTCTGTGTAGTTTTTATTTGTAGACATTCTTTTTCCCAATATAGGCCTCTTAGCGCTCAGAATGTCCATTTGCAGTTTCTACAGAAAGAGTGTTTCAGAACGGCTCAATCAAAAGTAAGGTTCAACTCTGTTAGTTGAATGCACAGAACAGAAAGAAGTTTCATACAATGCTTCTGTGTAGTTTATATATGAACATATTCTTTTTTCCACTATTACCCACTTAGCGCTACGAATGTCCAGTTGCATTTTCTACAGACAGAGTGTTTCAAAACTGCTCAATCAAAAGTATGGTTTAACTCTGTTAGCTGAATGCTCAGATCAGAAATAAGTTTCACAGAATGCTTCTGTGTAGTTTATATTTGAATATATTCCTTTTTCCACTAATACGCTCTTAGCGCTCCAAATGTCCAGTTGCATTTTCTACAGAAAGAGTGTTCAGATCTGCTCAATCAAAAGTATGATTTAACTCTGTTAGCTGAATGCACAGATCAGAAAGAAGTTTCACCGAATGATTCTGTGTAGTTTATATTTGAAGACATTCCTTTTTCCACTAATATCCTCTTAGCGCTCCGAATCTCCACTTGCATTTTCTACAAAAAGAGTGTTTCATAACTGCTCAATCAAAAATATGTTTTATCTCTGTTAACTGAATTTACAGATCAGAAATAAGTTTCACAGAATGCATCTGTGTAGTTTTTATTTGAAGATATTCTTTTTCCCAATGTAGGCCTCTTAGCGCTTAGCATGTCCAATTGCAGTTTCTACAGAAACAGAGTTTCAGAACGGCTCAATCAAAAGTAAGGTTCAACTCTGTTAGTTGAATGCACAGAACAGAAAGAATTTTCACAGAATGCTACTGTGTAGTTTATATTTGAATATATTCCTTTTTCCACTATTACCCTCTTAGCGCTCCGAATGTCCACTTGCATTTTCTACAGAAAGAGTGTTCAGAACTGCGCAATCAAAAGTATGGTTTAACTCTGTTAGCTTAATGAACATATCAGAAATAAGTTTCACACAATGCTTCTGTGTAGTTTTTATTTGAAGATATTATTTTTCCCAATAGAGGCCTCTTAGCGCTCAGAATGTCCAATTGCAGTTTCTACAGAAAGAGTGTTTCAGAAAGGCTCAATCAAAAGTAAGGTTCAACTCTGTTAGTTGAATGCACAGAACAGAAAGAAGTTTCATACAATGCTTCTGTGTAGTTTATATTTGAACATATTCTTTTTTCCACTATTACCCACTTAGCGCTACGAATGTCCAGTTGCATTTTCAACAGACAGAGTGTTTCAAAACTGCTCAATCAAAAGTATGGTTTAACTCTGTTAGCTGAATGCTCAGTTCAGAAAGAAGTTTCACAGAATGCTTCTGTGTAGTTTATATTTGAATATATTCCTTTTTCCACTACTACTCTCTTAGCGCTCTAAATGTCCAGTTGCATTTTCTACAGAAAGAGTGTTCAGATCTGCTCAATCAAAAGTATGGTTTAACTCTGTTAGCTGAATGCACAGATCAGAAAGAAGTTTCACAGAATGATTCTGTGTAGTTTATATTTGGAGACATTCCTTTTTCCACTATTACCCTCTTAGCGCTCCGAATCTCCACTTGCATTTTCTACAGAAAGAGTGTTTCAGAACGGCTCAATCAAGACTAAGGTTCAACTCTTTTAGTTGAACAAACAGAACAGAAAGAAATTTCACACAATTCTTCTGTGTAGTTTTTATTTGTAGACATTCTTTTTCCCAATATAGGCCTCTTAGCGCTCAGAATGTCCAATTGCAGTTTCTACAGAAAGAGTGTTTCAGAACGGCTCAATCAAAAGTAAGGTTCAACTCTGTTAGTTGAATGCACAGAACAGAAAGAAGTTTCATACAATGCTTCTGTGTAGTTTATATTTGAACATATTCTTTTTTCCACTATTACCAACTTAGCGCTACGAATGTCCAGTTGCATTTTCTACAGACAGAGTGTTTCAAAACTGCTCAATCAAAAGTATGGTTTAACTCTGTTAGCTGAATGCTCAGATCAGAAAGAAGTTTCACAGAATGCTTCTGTGTAGTTTATATTTGAATATATTCCTTTTTCCACTAATACGCTCTTAGCGCTCCAAATGTCCAGTTGCATTTTCAACAGAAAGAGTGTTCATATCTGCTCAATCAAAAGTACGGTTTAACTCTGTTAGCTGAATGCACAGATCAGAAAGAAGTTTCACCGAATGATTCTGTGTAGTTTATATTTGAAGACATTCCTTTTTCCACTATTATCCTCTTAGCGCTCCGAATCTCCACTTGCATTTTCTACAAAAAGAGTGTTTCCTAACTGCTCAATCAAAAATATGTTTTATCTCTGTTAACTGAATTTACAGATCAGAAATAATTTTCACAGAATGCATCTGTGTAGTTTTTATTTGAAGATATTCTTTTTCCCAATGTAGGCCTCTTAGCGCTTAGCATGTCCAATTGCAGTTTCTACAGAAAGAGTGTTTCAGAACGGCTCAATCAAAAGTAAGGTTCAACTCTGTTAGTTGAATGCACAGAACAGAAAGAATTTTCACAGAATGCTACTGTGTAGTTTATATTTGAATATATTCCTTTTTCAAATATTACCCTCTTAGCGCTCCGAATGTCCACTTGCATTTTCTACAGAAAGAGTGTTCAGAACTGTGCAATCAAAAGTATGGTTTAACTCTGTTAGCTTAATGAACATATCAGAAATAAGTTTCACACAATGCTTCTGTGTAGTTTTTATTTGAAGATATTATTTTTCCCAATATAGGCCTCTTAGCGCTCAGAATGTCCAATTGCAGATTCTACAGAAAGAGTGTTTCAGAAAGGCTCAATCAAAAGTAAGGTTCAACTCTGTTAGTTGAATGCACAGAACAGAAAGAAGTTTCATACAATGCTTCTGTGTAGTTTATATTTGAACATATTCTTTTTTCCACTATTACCCACTTAGCGCTACGAATGTCCAGTTGCATTTTCTACAGACAGAGTGTTTCAAAACTGCTCAATCAAAAGTATGGTTTAACTCTGTTAGCTGAATGCTCAGATCAGAAAGAAGTTTCACAGAATGCTTCTGTGTAGTTTATATTTGAATATATTCCTTTTTCCACTACTACTCTCTTAGCGTTCCAAATGTACAGTTGCATTTTCTACAGAAAGAGTGTTCAGATCTGCTCAATCAAAAGTATGGTTTAACTCTGTTAGCTGAATGCACAGATCAGAAAGAAGTTTCACAGAATGATTCTGTGTAGTTTATATTGGGAGACATTCCTTTTTCCACTATTACCCTCTTAGCGCTCCGAATCTCCACTTGCATTTTCTACATAAAGAGTGTTTCAGAACGGCTCAATCAAAACTAAGGTTCAACTCTTTTAGTTGAACAAACAGAACAGAAAGAAGTTTCACACAATTCTTCTGTGTAGTTTTTATTTGTAGACATTCTTTTTCCAAATATAGGCCTCTTAGCGCTCAGAATGTCCAATTGCAGTTTCTACAGAAAGAGTGTTTCAGAAAGGCTCAATCAAAAGTAAGGTTCAACTCTTTTAGTTGAATGCACAGAACAGAAAGAAGTTTCATACAATGCTTCTGTGTAGTTTATATTTGAACATATTCTTTTTTCCACTATTACCCACTTAGCGCTACGAATGTCAAGTTGCATTTTCTACAGACAGAGTGTTTCAAAACTGCTCAATCAAAAGTATGGTTTAACTCTGTTAGCGGAATGCTCAGATCCGAAAGATGTTTCACAGAATGCTTCTGTGTAGTTTATATTTGAATATATTCCTTTTTCCACTACTACTCTCTTAGCGCTCCAAATGTCCAGTTGCATTTTCTACAGAAAGAGTGTTCAGATCTGCTCAATCAAAAGTACGGTTTAACACTGTTAGCTGAATGCACAGATCAGAAAGAAGTTTCACAGAATGATTCTGTGTAGTTTATATTTGGAGACATTCCTTTTTCCACTATTACCCTCTTAGCGCTCCGAATCTCCACTTGCATTTTCTACAGAAAGAGTGTTTCAGAACGGCTCAATCAAAACTAAGGTTCAACTCTTTTAGTTGAACAAACAGAACAGAAAGTAGTTTCATACAATTCTTCTGTGTAGTTTTTATTTGTAGACATTCTTTTTCCCAATATAGGCCTCTTAGCGCTCAGAATGTCCAATTGCAGTTTCTACAGAAAGAGTATTTCAGAACGGCTCAATGAAAAGTAAGGTTCAACTCTGTTAGTTGAATGCACAGAACAGAAAGAAGTTTCATACAATGCTTCTGTGTAGTTTATATATGAACATATTCTTTTTTCCACTATTACCCACTTAGCGCTACGAATGTCCAGTTGCATTTTCTACAGACAGAGTGTTTCAAAACTGCTCAATCAAAAGTATGGTTTAACTATGTTAGCTGAATGCTCAGATCAGAAATAAGTTTCACAGAATGCTTCTGTGTAGTTTATATTTGAATATATTCCTTTTTCCACTAATACGCTCTTAGCGCTCCACATGTCCAGTTGCATTTTCTACAGAAAGAGTGTTCAGATCTGCTCAATCAAAAGTATGATTTAACTCTGTTAGCTGAATGCACAGATCAGAAAGAAGTTTCACCGAATGATTCTGTGTAGTTTATATTTGAAGACATTCCTTTTTCCACTAATATCCTCTTAGCGCTCCGAATCTCCACTTGCATTTTCTACAAAAAGAGTGTTTCATAACTGCTCAATCAAAAATATGTTTTATCTCTGTTAACTGAATTTACAGATCAGAAATAAGTTTCACAGAATGCATCTGTGTAGTTTTTATTTGAAGATATTCTTTTTCCCAATGTAGGCCTCTTAGCGCTTAGCATGTCCAATTGCAGTTTCTACAGAAACAGAGTTTCAGAACGGCTCAATCAAAAGTAAGGTTCAACTCTGTTAGTTGAATGCACAGAACAGAAAGAATTTTCACAGAATGCTACTGTGTAGTTTATATTTGAATATATTCCTTTTTCAACTATTACCCTCTTAGCGCTCCGAATGTCCACTTGCATTTTCTACAGAAAGAGTGTTCAGAACTGTGCAATCAAAAGTATGGTTTAACTCTGTTAGCTTAATGAATATATCAGAAATAAGTTTCACACAATGCTTCTGTGTAGTTTTTATTTGAAGATATTATTTTTCCCAATAGAGGCCTCTTAGCGCTCAGAATGTCCAATTGCAGTTTCTACAGAAAGAGTGTTTCAGAAAGGCTCAATCAAAAGTAAGGTTCAACTCTGTTAGTTGAATGCACAGAACAGAAAGAAGTTTCATACAATGTTTCTGTGTAGTTTATATTTGAACATATTCTTTTTTCCACTATTACCCACTTAGCGCTACGAATGTCCAGTTGCATTTTCAACAGACAGAGTGTTTCAAAACTGCTCAATCAAAAGTATGGTTTAACTCTGTTAGCTGAATGCTCAGTTCAGAAAGAAGTTTCACAGAATGCTTCTGTGTAGTTTATATTTGAATATATTCCTTTTTCCACTACTACTCTCTTAGCGCTCTAAATGTCCAGTTGCATTTTCTACAGAAAGAGTGTTCAGATCTGCTCAATCAAAAGTATGGTTTAACTCTGTTAGCTGAATGCACAGATCAGAAAGAAGTTTCACAGAATGATTCTGTGTAGTTTATATTTGGAGACATTCCTTTTTCCACTATTACCCTCTTAGCGCTCCGAATCTCCACTTGCATTATCTACAGAAAGAGTGTTTCAGAACGGCTCAATCAAGACTAAGGTTCAACTCTTTTAGTTGAACAAACAGAACAGAAAGAAGTTTCACACAATTCTTCTGTGTAGTTTTTATTTGTAGACATTCTTTTTCCCAATATAGACCTCTTAGCGCTCAGAATGTCCAATTGCAGTTTCTACAGAAAGAGTGTTTCAGAACGGCTCAATCAAAAGTAAGGTTCAACTCTGTTAGTTGAATGCACAGAACAGAAAGAAGTTTCATACAATGCTTCTGTGTAGTTTATATTTGAACATATTCTTTTTTCCACTATTACCATCTTAGCGCTACGAATGTCCAGTTGCATTTTCTACAGACAGATTGTTTCAAAACTGCTCAATGAAAAGTATGGTTTAACTCTTTTAGCTGAATGCTCAGATCAGAAAGAAGTTTCACAGAATGCTTCTGTGTAGTTTATATTTGAATATATTCCTTTTTCCACTAATACGCTCTTAGCGCTCCAAATGTCCAGTTGCATTTTCAACAGAAAGAGTGTTCATATCTGCTCAATCAAAAGTACGGTTTAACTCTGTTAGTTGAATGCACAGATCAGAAAGAAGTTTCACCGAATGATTCTGTGTAGTTTATATTTGAAGACATTCCTTTTTCCACTATTATCCTCTTAGCGCTCCGAATCTCCACTTGCATTTTCTACAAAAAGAGTGTTTCCTAACTGCTCAATCAAAAATATGTTTTATCTCTGTTAACTGAATTTACAGATCAGAAATAATTTTCACAGAATGCATCTGTGTAGTTTTTATTTGAAGATATTCTTTTTCCCAATGTAGGCCTCTTAGCGCTTAGGATGTCCAATTGCAGTTTCTACAGAAAGAGTGTTTCAGAACGGCTCAATCAAAAGTAAGGTTCAACTCTGTTAGTTGAATGCACAGAACAGAAAGAATTTTCACAGAAGTCTACTGTGTAGTTTATATTTGAATATATTCCTTTTTCAACTATTACCCTCTTAGCGCTCCGAATGTCCACTTGCATTTTCTACAGAAAGAGTGTTCAGAACTGTGCAATCAAAAGTATGGTTTAACTCTGTTAGCTTAATGAACATATCAGAAATAAGTTTCACACAATGCTTCTGTGTAGTTTTTATTTGAAGATATTTTTTTTCCCAATATAGGCCTCTTAGCGCTCAGAATGTCCAATTGCAGATTCTACAGAAAGAGTGTTTCAGAAAGGCTCAATCAAAAGTAAGGTTCAACTCTGTTAGTTGAATGCACAGAACAGAAAGAAGTTTCATACAATGCTTCTGTGTAGTTTATATTTGAACATATTCTTTTTTCCACTATTACCCACTTAGCGCTACGAATGTCCAGTTGCATTTTCTACAGACAGAGTGTTTCAAAACTGCTCAATCAAAAGTATGGTTTAACTCTGTTAGCTGAATGCTCAGTTCAGAAAGAAGTTTCACAGAATGCTTCTGTGTAGTTTATATTTGAATATATTCCTTTTTCCACTACTACTCTCTTAGCGCTCTAAATGTCCAGTTGCATTTTCTACAGAAAGAGTGTTCAGATCTGCTCAATCAAAAGTATGGTTTAACTCTGTTAGCTGAATGCACAGATCAGAAAGAAGTTTCACAGAATGATTCTGTGTAGTTTATATTTGGAGACATTCCTTTTTCCACTATTACCCTCTTAGCGCTCCGAATCTCCACTTGCATTTTCTACAGAAAGAGTGTTTCAGAACGGCTCAATCAAGACTAAGGTTCAACTCTTTTAGTTGAACAAACAGAACAGAAAGAAGTTTCACACAATTCTTCTGTGTAGTTTTTATTTGTAGACATTCTTTTTCCCAATATAGGCCTCTTAGCGCTCAGAATGTCCAATTGCAGTTTCTACAGAAAGAGTGTTTCAGAACGGCTCAATCAAAAGTAAGGTTCAACTCTGTTAGTTGAATGCACAGAACAGAAAGAAGTTTCATACAATGCTTCTGTGTAGTTTATATTTGAACATATTCTTTTTTCCACTATTACCAACTTAGCGCTACGAATGTCCAGTTGCATTTTCTACAGACAGAGTGTTTCAAAACTGCTCAATCAAAAGTATGGTTTAACTCTGTTAGCTGAATGCTCAGATCAGAAAGAAGTTTCACAGAATGCTTCTGTGTAGTTTATATTTGAATATATTCCTTTTTCCACTAATACGCTCTTAGCGCTCCAAATGTCCAGTTGCATTTTCAACAGAAAGAGTGTTCATATCTGCTCAATCAAAAGTACGGTTTAACTCTGTTAGCTGAATGCACAGATCAGAAAGAAATTTCACCGAATGTTTCTGTGTAGTTTATATTTGAAGACATTCCTTTTTCCACTATTATCCTCTTAGCGCTCCGAATCTCCACTTGCATTTTCTACAAAAAGAGTGTTTCCTAACTGCTCAATCAAAAATATGTTTTATCTCTGTTAACTGAATTTACAGATCAGAAATAATTTTCACAGAATGCATCTGTGTAGTTTTTATTTGAAGATATTCTTTTTCCCAATGTAGGCCTCTTAGCGCTTAGCATGTCCAATTGCAGTTTCTACAGAAAGAGTGTTTCAGAACGGCTCAATCAAAAGTAAGGTTCAACTCTGTTAGTTGAATGCACAGAACAGAAATAATTTTCACAGAATGCTACTGTGTAGTTTATATTTGAATATATTCCTTTTTCAAATATTACCCTCTTAGCGCTCCGAATGTCCACTTGCATTTTCTACAGAAAGAGTGTTCAGAACTGTGCAATCAAAAGTATGGTTTAACTCTGTTAGCTTAATGAACATATCAGAAATAAGTTTCACACAATGCTTCTGTGTAGTTTTTATTTGAAGATATTATTTTTCCCAATATAGGCCTCTTAGCGCTCAGAATGTCCAATTGCAGATTCTACAGAAAGAGTGTTTCAGAAAGGCTCAATCAAAAGTAAGGTTCAACTCTGTTAGTTGAATGCACAGAACAGAAAGAAGTTTCATACAATGCTTCTGTGTAGTTTATATTTGAACATATTCTTTTTTCCACTATTACCCACTTAGCGCTACGAATGTCCAGTTGCATTTTCTACAGACAGAGTGTTTCAAAACTGCTCAATCAAAAGTATGGTTTAACTCTGTTAGCTGAATGCTCAGATCAGAAAGAAGTTTCACAGAATGCTTCTGTGTAGTTTATATTTGAATATATTCCTTTTTCCACTACTACTCTCTTAGCGTTCCAAATGTCCAGTTGCATTTTCTACAGAAAGAGTGTTCAGATCTGCTCAATCAAAAGTATGGTTTAACTCTGTTAGCTGAATGCACAGATCAGAAAGAAGTTTCACAGAATGATTCTGTGTAGTTTATATTTGGAGACATTCCTTTTTCCACTATTACCCTCTTAGCGCTCCGAATCTCCACTTGCATTATCTACAGAAAGAGTGTTTCAGAACGGCTCAATCAAGACTAAGGTTCAACTCTTTTAGTTGAACAAACAGAACAGAAAGAAGTTTCACACAATTCTTCTGTGTAGTTTTTATTTGTAGACATTCTTTTTCCCAATATAGGCCTCTTAGCGCTCAGAATGTCCAATTGCAGTTTCTACAGAAAGAGTGTTTCAGAAAGGCTCAATCAAAAGTAAGGTTCAACTCTTTTAGTTGAATGCACAGAACAGAAAGAAGTTTCATACAATGCTTCTGTGTAGTTTATATTTGAACATATTGTTTTTTCCACTATTACCCACTTAGCGCTACGAATGTCAAGTTGCATTTTCTACAGACAGAGTGTTTCAAAACTGCTCAATCAAAAGTATGGTTTAACTCTGTTAGCGGAATGCTCAGATCCGAAAGAAGTTTCACAGAATGCTTCTGTGTAGTTTATATTTGAATATATTCCTTTTTCCACTACTACTCTCTTAGCGCTCCAAATGTCAAGTTGCATTTTCTACAGAAAGAGTGTTCAGATCTGCTCAATCAAAAGTACGGTTTAACACTGTTAGCTGAATGCACAGATCAGAAAGAAGTTTCACAGAATGATTCTGTGTAGTTTATATTTGGAGACATTCCTTTTTCCACTATTACCCTCTTAGCGCTCCGAATCTCCACTTGCATTTTCTACAGAAAGAGTGTTTCAGAACGGCTCAATCAAAACTAAGGTTCAACTCTTTTAGTTGAACAAACAGAACAGAAAGTAGTTTCATACAATTCTTCTGTGTAGTTTTTATTTGTAGACATTCTTTTTCCCAATATAGCCCTCTTAGCGCTCAGAATGTCCAATTGCAGTTTCTACAGAAAGAGTATTTCAGAACGGCTCAATCAAAAGTAAGGTTCAACTCTGTTAGTTGAATGCACAGAACAGAAAGAAGTTTCATACAATGCTTCTGTGTAGTTTATATATGAACATATTCTTTTTTCCACTATTACCCACTTAGCGCTACGAATGTCCAGTTGCATTTTCTACAGACAGAGTGTTTCAAAACTGCTCAATCAAAAGTATGGTTTAACTCTGTTAGCTGAATGCTCAGATCAGAAATAAGTTTCACAGAATGCTTCTGTGTAGTTTATATTTGAATATATTCCTTTTTCCACTAATACGCTCTTAGCGCTCCACATGTCCAGTTGCATTTTCTACAGAAAGAGTGTTCAGATCTGCTCAATCAAAAGTATGATTTAACTCTGTTAGCTGAATGCACAGATCAGAAAGAAGTTTCACCGAATGATTCTGTGTAGTTTATATTTGAAGACATTCCTTTTTCCACTAATATCCTCTTAGCGCTCCGAATCTCCACTTGCATTTTCTACAAAAAGAGTGTTTCATAACTGCTCAATCAAAAATATGTTTTATCTCTGTTAACTGAATTTACAGATCAGAAATAAGTTTCACAGAATGCATCTGTGTAGTTTTTATTTGAAGATATTCTTTTCCCCAATGTAGGCCTCTTAGCGCTTAGCATATCCAATTGCAGTTTCTACAGAAACAGAGTTTCAGAACGGCTCAATCAAAAGTAAGGTTCAACTCTGTTAGTTGAATGCACAGAACAGAAAGAATTTTCACAGAATGCTACTGTGTAGTTTATATTTGAATATATTCCTTTTTCCACTATTACCCTCTTAGCGCTCCGAATGTCCACTTGCATTTTCTACAGAAAGAGTGTTCAGAACTGCGCAATCAAAAGTATGGTTTAACTCTGTTAGCTTAATGAACATATCAGAAATAAGTTTCACACAATGCTTCTGTGTAGTTTTTATTTGAAGATATTATTTTTCCCAATAGAGGCCTCTTAGCGCTCAGAATGTCCAATTGCAGTTTCTACAGAAAGAGTGTTTCAGAAAGGCTCAATCAAAAGTAAGGTTCAACTCTGTTAATTGAATGCACAGAACAGAAAGAAGTTTCATACAATGTTTCTGTGTAGTTTATATTTGAACATATTCTTTTTTCCACTATTACCCACTTAGCGCTACGAATGTCCAGTTGCATTTTCAACAGACAGAGTGTTTCAAAACTGCTCAATCAAAAGTATGGTTTAACTCTGTTAGCTGAATGCTCAGTTCAGAAAGAAGTTTCACAGAATGCTTCTGTGTAGTTTATATTTGAATATATTCCTTTTTCCACTACTACTCTCTTAGCGCTCTAAATGTCCAGTTGCATTTTCTACAGAAAGAGTGTTCAGATCTGCTCAATCAAAAGTATGGTTTAACTCTGTTAGCTGAATGCACAGATCAGAAAGAAGTTTCACAGAATGATTCTGTGTAGTTTATATTTGGAGACATTCCTTTTTCCACTATTACCCTCTTAGCGCTCCGAATCTCCACTTGCATTATCTACAGAAAGAGTGTTTCAGAACGGCTCAATCAAGACTAAGGTTCAACTCTTTTAGTTGAACAAACAGAACAGAAAGAAGTTTCACACAATTCTTCTGTGTAGTTTTTATTTGTAGACATTCTTTTTCCCAATATAGACCTCTTAGCGCTCAGAATGTCCAATTGCAGTTTCTACAGAAAGAGTGTTTCAGAACGGCTCAATCAAAAGTAAGGTTCAACTCTGTTAGTTGAATGCACAGAACAGAAAGAAGTTTCATACAATGCTTCTGTGTAGTTTACATTTGAACATATTCTTTTTTCCACTATTACCCACTTAGCGCTACGAATGTCCAGTTGCATTTCCTACAGACAGAGTGTTTCAAAACGGCTCAATCAAAAGTATGGTTTAACTCTGTTAGCTGAATGCTCAGATCAGAAATAAGTTTCACAGAATGCTTCTGTGTAGTTTATATTTGAATATATTCCTTTTTCCACTAATACGCTCTTAGCGCTCCAAATGTCCAGTTGCATTTTCTACAGAAAGAGTGTTCAGATCTGCTCAATCAAAAGTATGATTTAACTCTGTTAGCTGAATGCACAGATCAGAAAGAAGTTTCACCGAATGATTCTGTGTAGTTTATATTTGAAGACATTCCTTTTTCCACTAATATCCTCTTAGCGCTCCGAATCTCCACTTGCATTTTCTACAAAAAGAGTGTTTCATAACTGCTCAATCAAAAATATGTTTTATCTCTGTTAACTGAATTTACAGATCAGAAATAAGTTTCACAGAATGCATCTGTGTAGTTTTTATTTGAAGATATTCTTTTTCCCAATGTAGGCCTCTTAGCGCTTAGCATGTCCAATTGCAGTTTCTACAGAAACAGTGTTTCAGAACGGCTCAATCAAAAGTAAGGTTCAACTCTGTTAGTTGAATGCACAGAACAGAAAGTATTTTCACAGAATGCTACTGTGTAGTTTATATTTGAATATATTCCTTTTTCCACTATTACCCTCTTAGCGCTCCGAATGTCCACTTGCATTTTCTACAGAAAGAGTGTTCAGAACTGCGCAATCAAAAGTGTGGTTTAACTCTGTTAGCTTAATGAACATATCAGAAATAAGTTTCACACAATGCTTCTGTGTAGTTTTTATTTGAAGATATTATTTTTCCCAATAGAGGCCTCTTAGCGCTCAGAATGTCCAATTGCAGTTTCTACAGAAAGAGTGTTTCAGAAAGGCTCAATTAAAAGTAAGGTTCAACTCTTTTAGTTGAATGCACAGAACAGAAAGAAGTTTCATACAATGCTTCTGTGTAGTTTATATTTGAACATATACTTTTTTCCACTATTACCCACTTAGCGCTACGAATGTCAAGTTGCATTTTCTTCAGACAGAGTGTTTCAAAACTGCTCAATCAAAAGTATGGTTTAACTCTGTTAGCTGAATGCTCAGATCAGAAAGAAGTTTCACAGAATGCTTCTGTGTAGTTTATATTTGAATATATTCCTTTTTCCACTACTACTCTCTTAGCGCTCCAAATGTCCAGTTGCATTTTCTACAGAAAGAGTGTTCAGATCTGCTCAATCAAAAGTACGGTTTAACACTGTTAGCTGAATGCACAGATCAGAAAGAAGTTTCACAGAATGATTCTGTGTAGTTTATATTTGGAGACATTCCTTTTTCCACTATTACCCTCTTAGCGCTCCGAATCTCCACTTGCATTTTCTACAGAAAGAGTGTTTCAGAACGGCTCAATCAAAACTAAGGTTCAACTCTTTTAGTTGAACAAACAGAACAGAAAGTAGTTTCACACAATTCTTCTGTGTAGTTTTTATTTGTAGACATTCTTTTTCCCAATATAGGCCTCTTAGCGCTCAGAATGTCCAATTGCAGTTTCTACAGAAAGAGTGTTTCAGAACGGCTCAATCAAAAGTAAGGTTCAACTCTGTTAGTTGAATGCACAGAACAGAAAGAAGTTTCATACAATGCTTCTGTGTAGTTTATATTTGAACATATTCTTTTTTCCACTATTACCCACTTAGCGCTACGAATGTCCAGTTGCATTTCCTACAGACAGAGTGTTTCAAAACTGCTCAATCAAAAGTATGGTTTAACTCTGTTAGCTGAATGCTCAGATCAGAAATAAGTTTCACAGAATGCTTCTGTGTAGTTTATATTTGAATATATTCCTTTTTCCACTAATACGCTCTTAGCGCTCCAAATGTCCAGTTGCATTTTCTACAGAAAGAGTGTTCAGACCTGCTCAATCAAAAGTATGATTTAACTCTGTTAGCTGAATGCACAGATCAGAAAGAAGTTTCACCGAATGATTCTGTGTAGTTTATATTTGAAGACATTCCTTTTTCCACTAATATCCTCTTAGCGCTCCGAATCTCCACTTGCATTTTCTACAAAAAGAGTGTTTCATAACTGCTCAATCAAAAATATGTTTTATCTCTGTTAACTGAATTTACAGATCAGAAATAAGTTTCACAGAATGCATCTGTGTAGTTTTTATTTGAAGATATTCTTTATCCCAATGTAGGCCTCTTAGCGCTTAGCATATCCAATTGCAGTTTCTACAGAAAGAGAGTTTCAGAACGGCTCAATCAAAAGTAAGGTTCAACTCTGTTAGTTGAATGCACAGAACAGAAAGAATTTTCACAGAATGCTATTGTGTAGTTTATATTTGAATATATTCCTTTTTCCACTATTACCCTCTTAGCGCTCCGAATGTCGACTTGCATTTTCTACAGAAAGAGTTTTCAGAACTGCGCAATCAAAAGTATGGTTTAACACTGTTAGCTTAATGAACATATCAGAAATAAGTTTCACACAATGCTTCTGTGTAGTTTTTATTTGAAGATATTATTTTTCCCAATAGAGGCCTCTTAGCGCTCAGAATGTCCAATTGCAGTTTCTACAGAAAGAGTGTTTCAGAAAGGCTCAAGAAAATGTAAGGTTCAACTCTTTTAGTTGAATGGACAGAACAGAAAGAAGTTTCATACAATGCTTCTGTGTAGTTTATATTTGAACATATTCTTTTTTCCACTATTACCCACTTAGTTCTGCGAATGTCCAGTTGCATTTTCTACAGACAGAGTGTTTCAAAACTGCTCAATCAAAAGTATGGTTTAACTCTGTTAGCTGAATGCTCAGATCAGAAAGAAGTTTCACAGAATGCTTCTGTGTAGTTTATATTTGAATATATTCCTTTTTCCACTACTACGCTCTTAGCGCTCCAAATGTCCAGTTGCATTTTCTACAGAAAGAGTGTTCAGATCTGCTCAATCAAAAGTATGGTTTAACTCTGTTAGCTGAATGCACAGATCAGAAAGAAGTTTCACCGAATGATTCTGTGTAGTTTATATTTGAAGACATTCCTTTTTCCACTATTACCCTCTTAGCGCTCCGAATCTCCACTTGCATTTTCTACAAAAAGAGTGTTTCATAACTGCTCAATCAAAAATATGTTTTATCTCTGTTAACTGAATTTACAGATCAGAAATAAGTTTCACAGAATGCATCTGTGTAGTATTTATTTGAAGATATTCTTTTTCCCAATGTAGGCCTCTTAGCGCTTAGCATGTCCAATTGCAGTTTCTACAGAAAGAGTGTTTCAGAATGGCTCAATCAAAAGTAAGGTTCAACTCTGTTAGTTGAATGCACAGAACAGAAAGAATTTTCACAGAATGCTACTGTGTTGTTTATATTTGAATATATTCCTTTTTCCACTATTACCCTCTTAGCGCTCCGAATGTTCACTTGCATTTTCTACAGAAAGAGTGTTCAGAACTGCGCAATCCAAAGTATGGTTTAACTCTGTTAGCTTAATGAACATATCAGAAATAAGTTTCACACAATGCTTCTGTGTAGTTTTTATTTGAAGATATTATTTTTCCCAATAGAGGCCTCGTAGCGCTCAGAATGTCCAATTGCAGTTTCTACAGAAAGAGTGTTTCAGAAAGGCTCAATCAAAAGTAAGGTTCAACTCTGTTAGTTGAATGCACAGAACAGAAAGAAGTTTCATACAATGCTTCTGTGTAGTTTATATTTCAACATATTCTTTTTTCCACTATTACCCACTTAGCGCTACGAATGTCCAGTTGCATTTTCTACAGACAGAGTGTTTCAAAACTGCTCAATCAAAAGTATGGTTTAACTCTGTTAGCTGAATGCTCAGATCAGAAAGAAGTTTCACAGAATGCTTCTGTGTAGTTTATATTTGTATATATTCCTTTTTCCACTACTACTCTCTTAGCGCTCCAAATGTCCAGTTGCATTTTCTACAGAAAGAGTGTTCAGATCTGCTCAATCAAAAGTATGGTTTAACTCTGTTAGCTGAATGCACAGATCAGAAAGAAGTTTCACAGAATGATTCTGTGTAGTTTATATTTGGAGACATTCCTTTTTCCACTATTACCCTCTTAGCGCTCCGAATCTCCACTTGCATTTTCTACAGAAAGAGTGTTTCAGAACGGCTCAATCAAAACTAAGGTTCAACTCTTTTAGTTGAACAAACAGAACAGAAAGTAGTTTCACACAATTCTTCTGTGTAGTTTTTATTTGTAGACATTCTTTTTCCCAATATAGGCCTCTTAGCGCTCAGAATGTCCAATTGTAGTTTCTACAGAAAGAGTGTTTCAGAACGGCTCAATCAAAAGTAAGGTTCAACTCTGTTAGTTGAATGCACAGAACAGAAAGAAGTTTCATACAATGCTTCTGTGTAGTTTATATTTGAACATATTCTTTTTTCCACTATTACCCACTTAGCGCTACGAATGTCCAGTTGCATTTTCTACAGACAGAGTGTTTCAAAACTGCTCAATCAAAAGTATGGTTTAACTCTGTTAGCTGAATGCTCAGATCAGAAAGAAGTTTCACAGAATGCTTCTGTGTAGTTTATATTTGAATATATTCCTTTTTCCACTACTACGCTCTTAGCGCTCCAAATGTCCAGTTGCATTTTCTACAGAAAGAGTGTTCAGATCTGCTCAATCAAAAGTATGGTTTAACTGTTAGCTGAATGCACAGATCAGAAAGAAGTTTCACCGAATGATTCTGTGTAGTTTATATTTGAAGACATTCCTTTTTCCACTATTACCCTCTTAGCGCTCCGAATCTCCACTTGCATTTTCTACAAAAAGAGTGTTTCATAACTGCTCAATCAAAAATATGTTTTATCTCTGTTAACTGAATTTACAGATCAGAAATAAGTTTCACAGAATGCATCTGTGTAGTTTTTATTTGAAGATATTCTTTTTCCCAATGTAGGCCTCTTAGCGCTTAGCATGTCCAATTGCAGTTTCTACAGAAAGAGTGTTTCAGAACGGCTCAATCAAAAGTAAGGTTCAACTCTGTTAGTTGAATGCACAGAACAGAAAGAATTTTCACAGAATGCTACTGTGTTGTTTATATTTGAATATATTCCTTTTTCCACTATTACCCTCTTAGCGCTCCGAATGTCCACTTGCATTTTCTACAGAAAGAGTTTTCAGAACTGCGCAATCCAAAGTATGGTATAACTCTGTTAGCTTAATGAACATATCAGAAATAAGTTTCACACAATGCTTCTGTGTAGTTTTTATTTGAAGATAGTATTTTTCCCAATAGAGGCCTCTTAGCGCTCAGAATGTCCAATTGCAGTTTCTACAGAAAGAGTGTTTCAGAAAGGCTCAATCAAAAGTAAGGTTCAACTCTGTTAGTTGAATGCACAGAACAGAAAGAAGTTTCATAAAATGCTTCTGTGTAGTTTATATTTGAACATACTCTTTTTTCCACTATTACCCACTTAGCGCTACGAATGTCCAGTTGCATTTTCTACAGACAGAGTGTTTCAAAACTGCTCAATCAAAAGTATGGTTTAACTCTGTTAGCTGAATGCTCAGATCAGAAAGAAGTTTCACAGAATGCTTCTGTGTAGTTTATATTTGAATATATTCCTTTTTCCACTACTACTCTCTTAGCGCTCTAAATGTCCAGTTGCATTTTCTACAGAAAGAGTGTTCAGATCTGCTCAATCAAAAGTATGGTTTAACTCTGTTGGCTGAATGCACAGATCAGAAAGAAGTTTCACCGAATGATTCTGTGTAGTTTATATTTGAAGACATTCCTTTTTCCACTATTACCCTCTTAGCGCTCCGAATCTCCACTTGCATTTTCTACAAAAAGAGTGTTTCATAACTGCTCAATCAAAAATATGTTTTATCTCTGTTAACTGAATTTACAGATCAGAAATAAGTTTCACAGAATGCATCTGTGTAGTTTTTATTTGAAGATATTCTTTTTCCCAATGTAGGCCTCTTAGCGCTTAGCATGTCCAATTGCAGTTTCTACAGATAGAGTGTTTCAGAATGGCTCAATCAAAAGTAAGGTTCAACTCTGTTAGTTGAATGCACAGAACAGAAAGAATTTTCACAGAATGCTACTGTGTTGTTTATATTTGAATATATTCCTTTTTCCACTATTACCCTCTTAGCGCTCCGAATGTTCACTTGCATTTTCTACAGAAAGAGTGTTCAGAACTGCGCAATCCAAAGTATGGTTTAACTCTGTTAGCTTAATGAACATATCAGAAATAAGTTTCACACAATGCTTCTGTGTAGTTTTTATTTGAAGATATTATTTTTCCCAATAGAGGCCTCTTAGCGCTCAGAATGTCCAATTGCAGTTTCTACAGAAAGAGTGTTTCAAAAAGGCTCAATCAAAAGTAAGGTTCAACTCTGTTAGTTGAATGCACAGAACAGAAAGAAGTTTCATACAATGCTTCTGTGTAGTTTATATTTCAACATATTCTTTTTTCCACTATTACCCACTTAGCGCTACGAATGTCCAGTTGCATTTTCTACAGACAGAGTGTTTCAAAACTGCTCAATCAAAAGTATGGTTTAACTCTGTTAGCTGAATGCTCAGATCAGAAAGAAGTTTCACAGAATGCTTCTGTGTAGTTTATATTTGAATATATTCCTTTTTCCACTACTACTCTCTTAGCGCTCCAAATGTCCAGTTGCATTTTCTAAAGAAAGAGTGTTCAGATCTGCTCAATCAAAAGTATGGTTTAACTCTGTTAGCTGAATGCACAGATCAGAAAGAAGTTTCACAGAATGATTCTGTGTAGTTTATATTTGGAGACATTCCTTTTTCCACTATTACCCTCTTAGCGCTCCGAATCTCCACTTGCATTTTCTACAGAATGAGTGTTTCAGAACGGCTCAATCAAAACTAAGGTTCAACTCTTTTAGTTGAACAAACAGAACAGAAAGAAGTTTCACACAATTCTTCTGTGTAGTTTTTATTTGTAGACATTCTTTTTCCCAATATAGGCCTCTTAGCGCTCAGAATGTCCAATTGCAGTTTCTACACAAAGAGTGTTTCAGAACGGCTCAATCAAAAGTAAGGTTCAACTCTGTTAGTTGAATGCACAGAACAGAAAGAAGTTTCATACAATGCTTCTGTGTAGTTTATATTTGAATATATTCTTTTTTCCACTATTACCCACTTAGCGCTACGAATGTCCAGTTGCATTTTCTACAGACAGAGTGTTTCAAAACTGCTCAATCAAAAGTATGGTTTAACTCTGTTAGCTGAATGCTCAGATCAGAAAGAAGTTTCACAGAATGCTTCTGTGTAGTTTATATTTGAATATATTCCTTTTTCCACTACTACTCTCTTAGCGCTCCAAATGTCCAGTTGCATTTTCTACAGAAAGAGTGTTCAGATCTGCTCAATCAAAAGTATGGTTTAACTCTGTTAGCTGAATGCACAGATCAGAAAGAAGTTTCACAGAATGATTCTGTGTAGTTTATATTTGGAGACATTCCTTTTTCCACTATTACCCTCTTAGCGCTCCGAATCTCCACTTGCATTTTCTACAGAAAGAGTGTTTCAGAACGGCTCAATCAAAACTAAGGTTCAACTCTTTTAGTTGAACAAACAGAACAGAAAGAAGTTTCACACAATTCTTCTGTGTAGTTTTTATTTGTAGACATTCTTTTTCACAATATAGGCCTCTTAGCGCTCAGAATGTCCAATTGCAGTTTCTACAGAAAGAGTGTTTCAGAACGGCTCAATCAAAAGTAAGGTTCAACTCTGTTAGTTGAATGCACAGAATAGAAAGTATTTTCAGAGAATGCTACTGTGTAGTTTATATTTGAATATATTCCTTTTTCCACTATTACCCTCTTAGCGCTCCGAATGTCCACTTGCATTTTCTACAGAAAGAGTGTTCAGAACTGCGCAATCAAAAGTATGGTTTAACTCTGTTAACTTAAAGAACATATCAGAAATAAGTTTCACACAATGCTTCTGTGTAGTTTTTATCTGAAGATATTATTTTTCCCAATAGAGGCCTCTTAGCGCTCAGAATGTCCAATTGCCGTTTCTACAGAAAGAGTGTTTCAGAAAGGCTCAATCAAAAGTAAGGTTCAACTCTGTTAGTTGAATGCACAGAACAGAAAGAAGTTTCATACAATGCTTCTGTGTAGTTTATATTTGAACATATTCTTTTTTCCACTATTACCCACTTAGCGCTACGAATGTCCAGTTGCATTTTCTACAGACAGAGTGTTTCAAAACTGCTCAATCAAAAGTATGGTTTAACACTGTTAGCTGAATGCTCAGATCAGAAAGAAGTTTCACAGAATGCTTCTGTGTAGTTTATATTTGAATATATTCCTTTTTCCACTACTACTCTCTTAGCGCTCCAAATGTCCCGTTGCATTTTCTACAGAACGAGTGTTCAGATCTGCTCAATCAAAAGTATGGTTTAACTCTGTTAGCTGAATGCACAGATCAGAAAGAAGTTTCACAGAATGATTCTGTGTAGTTTATATTTGGAGACATTCCTTTTTCCACTATTACCCTCTTAGCGCTCCGAATCTCCACTTGCATTTTCTACAGAAAGAGTGTTTCAGAACGGCTCAATCAAAACTAAGGTTCAACTCTTTTAGTTGAACAAACAGAACAGAAAGAAGTTTCACACAATTCTTCTGTGTAGTTTTTATTTGTAGACATTCTTTTTCCCAATATAGGCCTCTTAGCGCTCAGAATGTCCAATTGCAGTTTCTACAGAAAGAGTGTTTCAGAACGGCTCAATCAAAAGTAAGGTTCAACTCTGTTAGTTGAATGCACAGAACAGAAAGAAGTTTCATACAATGCTTCTGTGTAGTTTATATTTGAACATATTCTTTTTTCCACTATTACTCACTTAGCGCTACGAATGTCCAGTTGCATTTTCTACAGACAGAGTGTTTCAAAACTGCTCAATCAAAAGTATGGTTTAACTCTGTTAGCTGAATGCTCAGATCAGAAAGAAGTTTCACAGAATGCTTCTGTGTAGTTTATATTTGAATATATTCCTTTTTCCACTACTACGCTCTTAGCGCTCCAAATGTCCAGTTGCATTTTCTACAGAAAGAGTGTTCAGATCTGCTCAATCAAAAGTATGGTTTAACTCGGTTAGCTGAATGCACAGATCAGAAAGAAGTTTCACCGAATGATTCTGTGTAGTTTATATTTGAAGACATTCCTTTTTCCACTATTACCCTCTTAGCGCTCCGAATCTCCACTTGCATTTTCTACAAAAAGAGTGTTTCATAACTGCTCAATCAAAAATATGTTTTATCTCTGTTAACTGAATTTACAGATCAGAAATAAGTTTCACAGAATGCATCTGTGTAGTTTTTATTTGAAGATATTCTTTTTCCCAATGTAGGCCTCTTAGCGCTTAGCATGTCCAATTGCAGTTTCTACAGAAAGAGTGTTTCAGAACGGCTCAATCAAAAGTAAGGTTCAACTCCGTTAGTTGAATGCACAGAACAGAAAGTATTTTCACAGAATGCTACTGTGTAGTTTATATTTGAATATATTCCTTTTTCCACTATTACCCTCTTAGCGCTCCGAATGTCCACTTGCATTTTCTACAGAAAGAGTGTTCAGAACTGCGCAATCAAAAGTATGGTTTAACACTGTTAGCTTAATGAACATATCAGAAATAAGTTTCACACAATGCTTCTGTGTTGTTTTTATCTGAAGATATTATTTTTCCCAATAGAGGCCTCTTAGCGCTCAGAATGTCCAATTGCAGTTTCTACAGAAAGAGTGTTTCTGAACGGCTCAATCAAAAGTAAGGTTCAACTCTGTTAGTTGAATGCACAGAACAGAAAGAAGTTTCATACAATGCTTCTGTGTAGTTTATATTTGAACATATTCTTTTTTCCACTATTACCCACTTAGCGCTACGAATGTCCAGTTGCATTTTCTACAGACAGAGAGTTTCAAAACTGCTCAATCAAAAGTATGGTTTAACTCAGTTAGCTGAATGCTCAGATCAGAAAGAAGTTTCACAGAATGCTTCTGTGTAGTTTATATTTGAATATATTCCTTTTTCCACTAATACTCTCTTAGCGCTCCAAATGTCCAGTTGCATTTTCTACAGAAAGAGTGTTCAGATCTGCTCAATCAAAAGTATGGTTTAACTCTGTTAGCTGAATGCACAGATCAGAAAGAAGTTTCACAGAATGATTCTGTGTAGTTTATATTTGGAGACATTCCTTTTTCCACTATTACCCTCTTAGCGCTCCGAATCTCCACTTGCATTTTCTACAGAAAGAGTGTTTCAGAACGGCTCAATCAAAACTAAGGTTCAACTCTTTTAGTTGAACAAACAGAACAGAAAGAAGTTTCACACAATTCTTCTGGTAGTTTTTATTTGTAGACATTCTTTTTCCCAATATAGGCCTCTTAGCGCTCAGAATGTCCAATTGCAGTTTCTACAGAAAGAGAGTTTCAGAACGGCTCAATCAAAAGTAAGGTTCAACTCTGTTAGTTGAACGCACAGAACAGAAAGAAGTTTCATACAATGCTTCTGTGTAGTTTATATTTGAACATATTCTTTTTCCACTATTACCCACTTAGCGCTACGAATGTCCAGTTGCATTTTCTACAGACAGAGTGTTTCAAAACTGCTCAGTGAAAAGTATGGTTTAACTCTGTTAGCTGAATGCTCAGATCAGAAAGAAGTTTCACAGAATGCTTCTGTGTAGTTTATATTTGAATATATTCCTTTTTCCACTACTACGCTATTAGCGCTCCAAATGTCCAGTTGCATTTTCTACAGAAAGAGTGTTCACATCTGCTCAATCAAAAGTATGTTTTAACTCTGTTAGCTGAATGCACAGATCAGAAAGAAGTTTCACCGAATGATTCTGTGTAGTTTATATTTGAAGACATTCCTTTTTCCACTATTACCCTCTTAGCGCTCCGAATCGCCACTTGCATTTTCTACAAAAAGAGTGTTTCATAACTGCTCAATCAAAAATATGTTTTATCTCTGTTAACTGAATTTACAGATCAGAAATAAGTTTCACAGAATGCATCTGTGTAGTTTTTATTTGAAGATATTCTTTTCCCAATGTAGGCCTCTTAGCGCTTAGCATGTCCAATTGCAGTTTCTACAGAAAGAGTGTTTCAGAACGGCTCAATCAAAAGTAAGGTTCAACTCTGTTAGTTGAATGCACAGAATAGAAAGTATTTTCAGAGAATGCTACTGTGTAGTTTATATTTGAATATATTCCTTTTTCCACTATTACCCTCTTAGCGCTCCGAATGTCCACTTGCATTTTCTACAGAAAGAGTGTTCAGAACTGCGCAATCAAAAGTATGGTTTAACTCTGTTAACTTAATGAACATATCAGAAATAAGTTTCACACAATGCTTCTGTGTAGTTTTTATCTGAAGATATTATTTTTCCCAATAGAGGCCTCTTAGCGCTCAGAATGTCCAATTGCCGTTTCTACAGAAAGAGTGTTTCAGAAAGGCTCAATCAAAAGTAAGGTTCAACTCTGTTAGTTGAATGCACAGAACAGAAAGAAGTTTCATACAATGCTTCTGTGTAGTTTATATTTGAACATATTCTTTTTTCCACTATTACCCACTTAGCGCTACGAATGTCCAGTTGCATTTTCTACAGACAGAGTGTTTCAAAACTGCTCAATCAAAAGTATGGTTTAACTCTGTTAGCTGAATGCTCAGATCAGAAAGAAGTTTCACAGAATGCTTCTGTGTAGTTTATATTTGAATATATTCCTTTTTCCACTACTACTCTCTTAGCGCTCCAAATGTCCAGTTGCATTTTCTACAGAACGAGTGTTCAGATCTGCTCAATCAAAAGTATGGTTTAACTCTGTTAGCTGAATGCACAGATCAGAAAGATGTTTCACAGAATGATTCTGTGAAGTTTATATTTGGAGACATTCCTTTTTCCACTATTACCCTCTTAGCGCTCCGAATCTCCACTTGCATTTTCTACAGAAAGAGTGTTTCAGAACGGCTCAATCAAAACTAAGGTTCAACTCTTTTAGTTGAACAAACAGAACAGAAAGAAGTTTCACACAATTCTTCTGTGTAGTTTTTATTTGTAGACATTCTTTTTCCCAATATAGGCCTCTTAGCGCTCAGAATGTCCAATTACAGTTTCTACAGAAAGAGTGTTTCAGAACGGCTCAATCAAAAGTAAGGTTCAACTCTGTTAGTTGAATGCACAGAACAGAAAGAAGTTTCATACAATGCTTCTGTGTAGTTTATATTTGAACATATTCTTTTTTCCACTATTACTCACTTAGCGCTACGAATGTCCAGTTGCATTTTCTACAGACAGAGTGTTTCAAAACTGCTCAATCAAAAGTATGGTTTAACTCTGTTAGCTGAATGCTCAGATCAGAAAGAAGTTTCACAGAATGCTTCTGTGTAGTTTATATTTGAATATATTCCTTTTTCCACTACTACGCTCTTAGCGCTCCAAATGTCCAGTTGCATTTTCTACAGAAAGAGTGTTCAGATCTGCTCAATCAAAAGTATGGTTTAACTCGGTTAGCTGAATGCACAGATCAGAAAGAAGTTTCACCGAATGATTCTGTGTAGTTTATATTTGAAGACATTCCTTTTTCCACTATTACCCTCTTAGCGCTCCGAATCTCCACTTGCATTTTCTACAAAAAGAGTGTTTCATAACTGCTCAATCAAAAATATGTTTTATCTCTGTTAACTGAATTTACAGATCAGAAATAAGTTTCACAGAATGCATCTGTGTAGTTTTTATTTGAAGATATTCTTTTTCCCAATGTAGGCCTCTTAGCGCTTAGCATGTCCAATTGCAGTTTCTACAGAAAGAGTGTTTCAGAACGGCTCAATCAAAAGTAAGGTTCAACTCTGTTAGTTGAATGCACAGAACAGAAAGTATTTTCACAGAATGCTACTGTGTAGTTTATATTTGAATATATTCCTTTTTCCACTATTACCCTCTTAGCGCTCCGAATGTCCACTTGCATTTTCTACAGAAAGAGTGTTCAGAACTGCGCAATCAAAAGTATGGTTTAACACTGTTAGCTTAATGAACATATCAGAAATAAGTTTCACACAATGCTTCTGTGTTGTTTTTATCTGAAGATATTATTTTTCCCAATAGAGGCCTCTTAGCGCTCAGAATGTCCAATTGCAGTTTCTACAGAAAGAGTGTTTAAGAAAGGCTCAATCAAAAGTAAGGTTCAACTCTGTTAGTTGAATGCACAGAACAGAAAGAAGTTTCATACAATGGTTCTGTGTAGTTTATATTTGAACATATTCTTTTTTCCACTATTACCCACTTAGCGGTACGAATGTCCAGTTGCATTTTCTACAGACAGAGTGTTTCAAAACTGCACAGTGAAAAGTATGGTTTAACTCTGTTAGCTGAATGCTCAGATCAGAAAGAAGTTTCACAGAATGCTTCTGTGTAGTTTATATTTGAATATATTCCTTTTTCCACTACTACTCTCTTAGCGCTCCAAATGTCCAGTTGCATTTTCTACAGAAAGAGAGTTCAGATCTGCTCAATCAAAAGTATGGTTTAACTCTGTTAGCTGAATGCACAGATCAGAAAGAAGTTTCACAGAATGATTCTGTGTAGTTTATATTTGGAGACATTCCTTTTTCCACTATTACCCTCTTAGCGCTCCGAATCTCCACTTGCATTTTCTACAGAAAGAGTGTTTCAGAACGGCTCAATCAAAACTAAGGTTCAACTCTTTTAGTTGAACAAACAGAACAGAAGGAAGTTTCACACAATTCTTCTGTGTAGTTTTTATTTGTAGACATTCTTTTTCCCAATATAGGCCTCTTAGCGCTCAGAATGTCCAATTGTACTTTCTACAGAAAGAGTGTTTCAGAACGGCTCAATCAAAAGTAAGGTTCAACTCTGTTAGTTGAATGCACAGAACAGAAAGAAGTTTCATACAATGCTTCTGTGTAGTTTATATTTGAACATATTCGTTTTTCCACTATTACCCACTTAGCGCTACGAATGTCCAGTTGCATTTTCTACAGACAGAGTGTTTCAAAACTGCTCAATCAAATGTATGGTTTAACTCTGTTAGCTGAATGCTCAGATCAGAAAGAAGTTTCACAGAATGATTCTGTGTAGTTTATATTTGAATATATTCCTTTTTCCAGTACTACGCTCTTAGCGCTCCAAATGTCCAGTTGCATTTTCTACAGAAAGAGTGTTCAGATCTGCTGAATCAAAAGTATGGTTTAACTCTGTTAGCTGAATGCACAGATCAGAAAGAAGTTTCACAGAATGATTCTGTGTAGTTTATATTTGGAGACATTCCTTTTTCCACTATTACCCTCTTAGCGCTCCGAATCTCCACTTGCATTTTCTACAGAAAGAGTGTTTCAGAACGGCTCAATCAAAACTAAGGTTCAACTCTTTTAGTTGAACAAACAGAACAGAAAGAAGTTTCACACAATTCTTCTGTGTAGTTTTTATTTGTAGACATTCTTTTTCCCAATATAGGCCTCTTAGCGCTCAGAATGTCCAATTGCAGTTTCTACAGAAAGAGTGTTTCAGAACGGCTCAATCAAAAGTAAGGTTCAACTCTGTTAGTTGAATGCACAGAACAGAAAGAAGTTTCATACAATGCTTCTGTGTAGTTTATATTTGAACATATTCTTTTTTCCACTATTACCCACTTAGCGCTACGAATGTCCAGTTGCATTTTCTACAGACAGAGTGTTTCAAAACTGCTCAATCAAATGTATGGTTTAACTCTGTTAGCTGAATGCTCAGATCAGAAAGAAGTTTCACAGAATGCTTCTGTGTAGTTTATATTTGAATATATTCCTTTTTCCACTACTACGCTCTTAGCGCTCCAAATGTCCAGTTGCATTTTCTACAGAAAGAGTGTTCAGATCTGCTCAATCAAAAGTATGTTTTAACTCGGTTAGCTGAATGCACAGATCAGAAAGAAGTTTCACCGAATGATTCTGTGTAGTTTATATTTGAAGACATTCCTTTTTCCACTATTACCCTCTTAGCGCTCCGAATCTCCACTTGCATTTTCTACAAAAAGAGTGTTTCATAACTGCTCAATCAAAAATATGTTTTATCTCTGTTAACTGAATTTACAGATCAGAAATAAGTTTCACAGAATGCATCTGTGTAGTTTTTATTTGAAGATATTCTTTTTCTCAATATAGGCCTCTTAGCGCTTAGCATGTCCAATTGCAGTTTCTACAGAAAGAGTGTTTCAGAACGGCTCAATCAAAAGTAAGGTTCAACTCTGTTAGTTGAATGCACACAACAGAAAGAATTTTCACAGAATGCTATTGTGTAGTTTATATTTGAATATATTCCTTTTTCCACTATTACCCTCTTAGCGCTCCGAATGTCCACTTGCATTTTCTACAGAAAGAGTTTTCAGAACTGCGCAATCCAAAGTATGGTATAACTCTGTTAGCTTAATGAACATATCAGAAATAAGTTTCACACAATGCTTCTGTGTAGTTTTTATTTGAAGATATTATTTTTCCCAATAGAGGCCTCTTAGCGCTCAGAATGTCCAATTGCAGTTTCTACAGAAAGAGTGCTTCAGAAAGGCTCAATCAAAAGTAAGGTTCAACTCTGTTACTTGAATGCACAGAACAGAAAGAAGTTTCATACAATGCTTCTGTGTAGTTTATATTTGAACATACTCTTTTTTCCACTATTACCCACTTAGCGCTACGAATGTCCAGTTGCATTTTCTACAGACAGAGTGTTTCAAAACTGCTCAATCAAAAGTATGGTTAACTCTGTTAGCTGAATGCTCAGATCAGAAAGAACTTTCACAGAATGCTTCTGTGTAGTTTATATTTGAATATATTCCTTTTTCCACTACTACGCTCTTAGCGCTCCAAATGTCCAGATGCATTTTCTACAGAAAGAGTGCTCAGATCTGCTCAATCAAAAGTATGGTTTAACTCTGTTAGCTGAATGCACAGATCAGAAAGAAGTTTCACGGAATGATTCTGTGTATTTTATATTTGAAGACATTACTTTTTCCACTATTACCCTCTTAGCGCTCCGAATCTCCACTCGCATTTTCTACAAAAAGTGTGTTTCATAACTGCTCAATCAAAAATAGGTTTTATCTCTGTTAACTGAATTTACAGATCAGAAATAAGTTTCACAGAATGCATCTGTGTAGTTTTTATTTGAAGATATTCTTTTTCCCAATGTAGGCCTCTTAGCGCTTAGCATGTCCAATTGCAGTTTCTACAGAAAGAGTGTTTCAGAACGGCTCAATCAAAAGTAAGGTTCAACTCTGTTAGTTGAATGCACAGAACAGAAAGAATTTTCACAGAATGCTACTGTGTAGTTTATAATTGAATATATTCCTTTTTCCACTATTACCCTCTTAGCGCTCCGAATGTCCACTTGCATTTTCTACAGAAAGAGTGTTCAGAACTGCGCAATCAAAAGTATGGTTTAACTCTGTTAGCTTAATGAACATATCAGAAATAAGTTTCACACAATGCTTCTGTGTAGTTTTTATTTGAAGTTATTATTTTTCCCAATAGAGGCCTGTTAGCGCTCAGAATGTCCAATTGCAGTTTCTACAGAAAGAGTGTTTCAGAAAGGCTCAATCAAAACTAAGGTTCAACTCTGTTAGTTGAATGCACAGAACAGAAAGAAGTTTCATACAATGCTCCTGTGTAGTTTATATTTGAACATACTCTTTTTTCCACTATTACCCACTTAGCGCTACGAATGTCCAGTTGCATTTTCTACAGACAGAGTGTTTCAAAACTGCTCAATCAAAAGTATGGTTTAACTCTGTTAGCTGAATGCTCAGATCAGAAAGAAGTTTCACAGAATGCTTCTGTGTAGTTTATATTTGAATATATTCCTTTTTCCACTACTACTCTCTTAGCGCTCCAAATGTCCAGTTGCATTTTCTACAGAAAGAGTGTTCAGATCTGCTCAATCAAAAGTATGGTTTAACTCTGTTAGCTGAATGCACAGATCAGAAAGAAGTTTCACAGAATGATTCTGTGTAGTTTATATTTGGAGACATTCGTTTTTCCACTATTACCCCCTTAGCGTTCCGAATCTCCACTTGCATTTTCTACAGAAAGAGTGTTTCAGAACGGCTCAATCAAAACAAAGGTTCAACTCTTTTAGTTGAACAAACAGAACAGAAAGAAGTTTCACACAATTCTTCTGTGTAGTTTTTATTTGTAGACATTCTTTTTCCCAATATAGGCCTCTTAGCGCTCAGAATGTCCAATTGCAGTTTCTACAGAAAGAGTGTTTCAGAACGGCTCAATCAAAAGTAAGGTTCAACTCTGTTAGTTGAATGCACAGAACAGAAAGAAGTTTCATACAATGCTTCTGTGTAGTTTATATTTGAACATATTCTTTTTTCCACTATTACCCACTTAGCGCTACGAATGTCCAGTTGCATTTTCTACAGACAGAGTGTTTCAAAACTGCTCAGTGAAAAGTATGGTTTAACTCTGTTAGCTGAATGCTCAGATCAGAAAGAAGTTTCACAGAATGCTTCTGTGTAGTTTATATTTGAATATATTCCTTTTTCCACTTCTACGCTCTTAGCGCTCCAAATGTCCAGTTGCATTTTCTACAGAAAGAGTGTTCAGATCCGCTCAATCAAAAGTATGGTTTAACTCTGTTAGCTGAATGCACAGATCAGAAAGAAGTTTCACCAAATGATTCTGTGTAGTTTATATTTGAAGACATTCCTTTTTCCACTATTAACCTCTTAGCGCTCCGTATCTCCACTTGCATTTTCTACAAAAAGAGTGTTTCATAACTGCTCAATCAAAAATTTGTATTATCTCTGTTAACTGAATTTACAGATCAGAAATAAGTTTCACAGAATGCATCTGTGTAGTTTTTATTTGAAGATATTCTTTTTCCCAATGTAGGCCTCTTAGCGCTTAGCATGTCCAATTGCAGTTCCTACAGAAAGAGTGTTTCAAAACGGCTCAATCAAAAGTAAGGTTCAACTCTGTTAGTTGAATGCACAGAACAGAAAGAATTTTCACAGAATGCTACTGTGTAGTTTATATTTGAATATATTCCTTTTTCCACTATTACCCTCTTAGCGCTCCGAATGTCCACTTGCATTTTCTACAGAAAGAGTTTTCAGAACTGCGCAATCCAAAGTATGGTATAACTCTGTTAGCTTAATGAACATATCAGAAATAAGTTTCACACAATGCTTCTGTGTAGTTTTTATTTGAAGTTATTATTTTTCCCAATAGAGCCCTCTTAGCGCTCAGAATGTCCAATTGCAGTTTCTACAGAAAGAGTGTTTCAGAAAGGCTCAATCAAAAGTAAGGTTCAACTCTGTTAGTTGAATGCACAGAACAGAAAGAAGTTTCATACAATGCTTCTGTGTAGTTTATATTTGAACATACTCTTTTTTCCACTATTACCCACTTAGCGCTACCAATGTCCAGTTGCATTTTCTACAGACAGAGTGTTTCAAAACTGCTCAATCAAAAGTATGGTTTAACTCTGTTAGCTGAATGCTCAGATCAGAAAGAAGTTTCACAGAATGCTTCTGTGTAGTTTATATTTGAATATATTCCTTTTTCCACTACTACTCTCTTAGCGCTCCAAATGTCCAGTTGCATTTTCTACAGAAAGAGTGTTCAGATCTGCTCAATCAAAAGTATGGTTTAACTCTGTTAGCTGAATGCACAGATCAGAAAGAAGTTTCACAGAATGATTCTGTGTAGTTTATATTTGGAGACATTCCTTTTTCCACTATTACCCTCTTAGCGCTCCGAATCTCCACTTGCATTTTCTACAGAAAGAGTGTTTCAGAATGGCTCAATCAAAACAAAGGTTCAACTCTTTTAGTTGAACAAACAGAACAGAAAGAAGTTTCACACAATTCTTCTGTGTAGTTTTTATTTGTAGACATTCTTTTTCCCAATATAGGCCTCTTAGCGCTCAGAATGTCCAATTGCAGTTTCTACAGAAAGAGTGTTTCAGAACGGCTCAATCAAAAGTAAGGTTCAACTCTGTTAGTTGAATGCACAGAACAGAAAGAAGTTTCATACAATGCTTCTGTGTAGTTTATATTTGAACATATTCTTTTTTCCACTATTAACCACTTAGCGCTACGAATGTCCAGTTTCATTTTCTACAGACAGAGTGTTTCAAAACTGCTCAGTGAAAAGTATGGTTTAACTCTGTTAGCTGAATGCTCAGATCAGAAAGAAGTTTCACAGAATGCTTCTGTTTGGTTTATATTTGAATATATTCCTTTTTCCACTACTACGCTCTTAGCGCTCCAAATGTCCAGTTGCATTTTCTACAGAAAGAGTGTTCAGATCTGCTCAATCAAAAGTATGGTTTAACACTTTTAGCTGAATGCACAGATCAGAAAGAAGTTTCACCGAATGATTCTGGGTAGTTTATATTTGAAGACATTCCTTTTTCCACTATTACCCTCTTAGCGCTCCGTATCTCCACTTGCATTTTCTACAAAAAGAGTGTTTCATAACTGCTCAATCAAAAATATGTTTTATCTCTGTTAACTGAATTTACAGATCAGAAATAAGTTTCACAGAATGCATCTGTGTAGTTTTTATTTGAAGATATTCTTTTTCCCAATGTATGCCTCTTAGCGCTTAGCATGTCCAATTGCAGTTTCTACAGAAAGAGTGTTTCAGAACGGCTCAATCAAAAGTAAGGTTCAACTCTGTTAGTTGAATGCACAGAACAGAAAGAATTTTCACAGAATGCTACTGTGTAGTTTATATTTGAATATATTCCTTTTTCCACTATTACCCTCTTAGCGCTCCGAATGTCCACTTGCATTTTCTACAGAAAGAGTGTTCAGAACTGCGCAATCAAAAGTATGGTTTAACTCTGTTAGCTTAATGAACATATCAGAAATAAGTTTCACAAAATGCTTCTGTGTAGTTTTTATTTGAAGATATTATTTTTCCCAATAGAGACCTCTTAGCGCTCAGAATGTCCAATTGCAGTTTCTACAGAAAGAGTGTTTCAGAAAGGCTCAATCAAAACTAAGGTTCAACTCTGTTAGTTGAATGCACAGAACAGAAAGATGTTTCATACAATGCTTCTGTGTAGTTTATATTTGAACATACTCTTTTTTCCACTATTACCCACTTAGCGCTACGAATGTCCAGTTGCATTTTCTACAGACAGAGTGTTTCAAAACTGCTCAATCAAAAGTATGGTTTAAATCTGTTAGCTGAATGCTCAGATCAGAAAGAAGTTTCACAGAATGCTTCTGTGCAGTTTATATTTGAATATATTCCTTTTTCCACTACTACTCTCTTAGCGCTCCAAATGTACAGTTGCATTTTCTATAGAAAGAGTGTTCAGATCTGATCAATCCAAAGTATGGTTTAACTCTGTTAGCTGAATGCACAGTTCAGAAAGAAGTTTCACAGAATGATTCTGTGTAGTTTATATTTGGAGACATTCCTTTTTCCACTATTACCCTCTTAGCGCTCCGAATCTCCACTTGCATTTTCTACAGAAAGAGTGTTTCAGAACGGCTCAATCAAAACTAAGGTTCAACTCTTTTAGTTGAACAAACAGAACAGAAAGAAGTTTCACACAATTCTTCTGTGTAGTTTTTATTTGTAGACATTCTTTTTCCCAATATAGGCCTCTTAGCGCTCAGAATGTCCAATTGCAGTTTCTACAGAAAGAGTGTTTCAGAACGGCTCAATCAAAAGTAAGGTTCAACTCTGTTAGTTGAATGCACAGAACAGAAAGAAGTTTCATACAATGCTTCTGTGTAGTTTATATTTGAACTTATTCTTTTTCCACTATTACCCACTTAGCGCTACGAATGTCCAGTTGCATTTTCTACAGACAGAGTGTTTCAAAACTGCTCAGTGAAAAGTATGGTTTAACTCTGTTAGCTGAATGCTCAGATCAGAAAGAAGTTTCACAGAATGCTTCTGTGTAGTTTATATTTGAATATATTCCTTTTTCCACTACTACGCTCTTAGCGCTCCAAATGTCCAGTTGCATTTTCTACAGAAAGAGTGTTCAGATCTGCTCAATCAAAAGTATGGTTTAACTCTGTTAGCTGAATGCACAGATCAGAAAGAAGTTTCACCGAATGATTCTGTGTAGTTTATATTTGAAGACATTCCTTTCTCCACTATTACCCTCTTAGCACTCCGAATCTCCACTTGCATTTTCTACAAAAAGAGTGTTTCATAACTGCTCAATCAAAAATATGTTTTATCTCTGTTAACTGAATTTACAGATCAGAAATACGTTTCACAGAATGCATCTGTGTAGTTTTTATTTGAAGATATTCTTTTTCCCAATGTAGGCCTCTTAGCGCTTAGCATGTCCAATTGCAGTTTCTACAGAAAGAGTGTTTCAGAACGGCTCAATCAAACGTAAGGTTCAACTCCGTTATCTGAATGCACAGAACAGTAAGAGTTTTCACAGAATGCTACTGTGTAGTTTATATTTGAATATATTCCTTTTTCCACTATTACCCTCTTAGCGCCCCGAATGTCCACTTGCATTTTCTACAGAAAGAGTGTTCAGAACTGCGCAATCAAAAGTATGGTTTAACTCTGTTAGCTTAATGAACATATCAGAAATAAGTTTCACACAATGCTTCTGTGTAGTTTTTATTTGAAGATATTATTTTTCCCAATAGAGGACTCTTAGCGCACAGAATGTCCAATTGCAGTTTCTACAGAAAGAGTGTTTCAGAACGGCTCAATCAAATGTAAGGTTCAACTCTGTTAGTTGAATGCACAGAACAGAAAGAAGTTTCATACAATGCTTCTGTGTAGTTTATATTTGAACATATTCTTTTCTCCACTATTACCCACTTAGCGCTACGAATGTCCAGTTGCATTTTCTGCAGACAGAGTGTTTCAAAACTGCTCAATCAAAACTATGGTTTAACTCTGTTAGCTGAATGCTCAGATCAGAAAGAAGTTTCACAGAATGCTTCTGTGTAGTTTATATTTGAATATATTCCTTTTTCCACTACTACTCTCTTAGCGCTCCAAATGTCCAGTTGCATTTTCTACAGAAAGAGTGTTCAGATCTGCTCAATCAAAAGTATGGTTTAACTCTGTTAGCTGAATGCACAGATCAGAAAGAAGTTTCACAGAATGATTCTGTGTAGTTTATATTTGGAGACATTCCTTTTTCCACTATTACCCTCTTAGCGCTCCGAATCTCCACTTGCATTTTCTACAGAAAGAGTGTTTCAGAACGGCTCAATCAAAACTAAGTTTCAACTCTTTTAGTTGCACAAACAGAACAGAAAGAAGTTTCACACAATTCTTCTGTGTAGTTTTTATTTGTAGACATTCTTTTTCCCAATATAGGCCTCTTAGCGCTCAGAATGTCCAATTGCAGTTTCTACAGAAAGAGTGTTTCAGAACGGCTCAATCAAAAGTAAGGTTCAACTCTGTTAGTTGAATGCACAGAACAGAAAGAAGTTTCATACAATGCTTCTGTGTAGTTTATATTTGAACATATTCTTTTTCCACTATTACCCACTTAGCGCTACGAATGTCCAGTTGCATTTTCTACAGACAGAGTGTTTCAAAACTGCTCAGTGAAAAGTATGGTTTAACTCTGTTAGCTGAATGCTCAGATCAGAAAGAAGTTTCACAGAATGCTTCTGTGTAGTTTATATTTGAATATATTCCTTTTTCCACTACTACGCTCTTAGCGCTCCAAATGTCCAGTTGCATTTTCTACAGAAAGAGTGTTCAGATCTGCTCAATCAAAAGTATGGTTTAACACTGTTAGCTGAATGCACAGATCAGAAAGAAGTTTCACCGAATGATTCTGGGTAGTTTATATTTGAAGACATTCCTTTTTCCACTATTACCCTCTTAGCGCTCCGTATCTCCACTTGCATTTTCTACAAAAAGAGTGTTTCATAACTGCTCAATCAAAAATATGTTTTATCTCTGTTAACTGAATTTACAGATCAGAAATAAGTTTCACAGAATGCATCTGTGTAGTTTTTATTTGAAGATATTCTTTTTCCCAATGTAGGCCTCTTAGCGCTTAGCATGTCCAATTGCAGTTTCTACAGAAAGAGTGTTTCAGAACGGCTCAATCAAAAGTAAGGTTCAACTCTGTTAGTTGAATGCACAGAACAGAAAGAATTTTCACAGAATGCTACTGTGTAGTTTATATTTGAATATATTCCTTTTTCCACTATTACACTCTTAGTGCTCCGAATGTCCACTTGCATTTTCTACAGAAAGAGTGTTCAGAACTGCGCAATCAAAAGTATGGTTTAACTCTGTTAGCTTAATGAACATATCAGAAATAAGTTTCACACAATGCTTCTGTGTACTTTTTATTTGAAGATATTATTTTTCCCAATAGAGACCTCTTAGCGCTCAGAATGTCCAATTGCAGTTTCTACAGAAAGAGTGTTTCAGAAAGGCTCAATCAAAACTAAGGTTCAACTCTGTTAGTTGAATGCAGAGAACAGAAAGATGTTTCATACAATGCTTCTGTGTAGTTTATATTTGAACATACTCTTTTTTCCACTATTACCCACTTAGCGCTACGAATGTCCAGTTGCATTTTCTACAGACAGAGTGTTTCAAAACTGCTCAATCAAAAGTATGGTTTAAATCTGTTAGCTGAATGCTCAGATCAGAAAGAAGTTTCACAGAATGCTTCTGTGCAGTTTATATTTGAATATATTCCTTTTTCCACTACTACTCTCTTAGCGCTCCAAATGTACAGTTGCATTTTCTATAGAAAGAGTGTTCAGATCTGATCAATCAAAAGTATGGTTTAACTCTGTTAGCTGAATGCACAGTTCAGAAAGAAGTTTCACAGAATGATTCTGTGTAGTTTATATTTGGAGACATTCCTTTTTCCACTTTACCCTCTTAGCGCTCCGAATCTCCACTTGCATTTTCTACAGAAAGAGTGTTTCAGAACGGCTCAATCAAAACTAAGGTTCAACTCTTTTAGTTGAACAAACAGAACAGAAAGAAGTTTCACACAATTCTTCTGTGTAGTTTTTATTTGTAGACATTCTTTTTCCCAATATAGGCCTCTTAGCGCTCAGAATGTCCAATTGCAGTTTCTACAGAAAGAGTGTTTCAGAACGGCTCAATCAAAAGTAAGGTTCAACTCTGTTAGTTGAATGCACAGAACAGAAAGTAGTTTCATACAATGCTTCTGTGTAGTTTATATTTGAACTTATTCTTTTTCCACTATTACCCACTTAGCGCTACGAATGTCCAGTTGCATTTTCTACAGACAGAGTGTTTCAAAACTGCTCAGTGAAAAGTATGGTTTAACTCCGTTAGCTGAATGCTCAGATCAGAAAGAAGTTTCACAGAATGCTTCTGTGTAGTTTATATTTGAATATATTCCTTTTTCCACTACTACGCTCTTAGCGCTCCAAATGTCCAGTTGCATTTTCTACAGAAAGAGTGTTCAGATCTGCTCAATCAAAAGTATGGTTTAACTCTGTTAGCTGAATGCACAGATCAGAAAGAAGTTTCACCGAATGATTCTGTGTAGTTTATATTTGAAGACATTCCTTTCTCCACTATTACCCTCTTAGCACTCCGAATCTCCACTTGCATTTTCTACAAAAAGAGTGTTTCATAACTGCTCAATCAAAAATATGTTTTATCTCTGTGAACTGAATTTACAGATCAGAAATACGTTTCACAGAATGCATCTGTGTAGTTTTTATTTGAAGATATTCTTTTTCCCAATGTAGGCCTCTTAGCGCTTAGCATGTCCAATTGCAGTTTCTACAGAAAGAGTGTTTCAGAACGGCTCAATCAAAAGTAAGGTTCAACTCCGTTATCTGAATGCACAGAACAGTAAGAGTTTTCACAGAATGCTACTGTGTAGTTTATATTTGAATATATTCCTTTTTCCACTATTACCCTCTTAGCGCCCCGAATGTCCACTTGCATTTTCTACAGAAAGAGTGTTCAGAACTGCGCAATCAAAAGTATGGTTTAACTCTGTTAGCTTAATGAACATATCAGAAATAAGTTTCACACAATGCTTCTGTGTAGTTTTTATTTGAAGATATTATTTTTCCCAATAGAGGACTCTTAGCGCTCAGAATGTCCAATTGCAGTTTCTACAGAAAGAGTGTTTCAGAACGGCTCAATCAAAAGTAAGGTTCAACTCTGTTAGTTGAATGCACAGAACAGAAAGAAGTTTCATACAATGCTTCTGTGTAGTTTATATTTGAACATATTCTTTTCTCCACTATTACCCACTTAGCGCTACGAATGTCCAGTTGCATTTTCTGCAGACAGAGTGTTTCAAAACTGCTCAATCAAAACTATGGTTTAATTCTGTTAGCTGAATGCTCAGATCAGAAAGAAGTTTCACAGAATGCTTCTGTGTAGTTTATATTTGAATATATTCCTTTTTCCACTACTACTCTCTTAGCGCTCCAAATGTCCAGTTGCATTTTCTACAGAAAGAGTGTTCAGATCTGCTCAATCAAAAGTATGGTTTAACTCTGTTAGCTGAATGCACAGATCAGAAAGAAGTTTCACAGAATGATTCTGTGTAGTTTATATTTGGAGACATTCCTTTTTCCACTATTACCCTCTTAGCGCTCCGAATCTCCACTTGCATTTTCTACAGAAAGAGTGTTTCAGAACGGCTCAATCAAAACTAAATTTCAACTCTTTTAGTTGAACAAACAGAACAGAAAGAAGTTTCACACAATTCTTCTGTGTAGTTTTTATTTGTAGACATTCTTTTTCCCAATATAGGCCTCTTAGCGCTCAGAATGTCCAATTGCAGTTTCTACAGAAAGAGTGTTTCAGAACGGCTCAATCAAAAGTAAGGTTCAACTCTGTTAGTTGAATGCACAGAACAGAAAGAAGTTTCATACAATGCTTCTGTGTAGTTTATATTTGAACATATTCTTTTTCCACTATTACCCACTTAGCGCTACGAATGTCCAGTTGCATTTTCTACAGACAGAGTGTTTCAAAACTGCTCAGTGAAAAGTATGGTTTAACTCTGTTAGCTGAATGCTCAGATCAGAAAGAAGTTTCACAGAATGCTTCTGTGTAGTTTATATTTGAATATATTCCTTTTTCCACTACTACGCTCTTAGCGCTCCAAATGTCCAGTTGCATTTTCTACAGAAAGAGTGTTCAGATCTGCTCAATCAAAAGTATGGTTTAACTCTGTTAGCTGAATGCACAGATCAGAAAGAAGTTTCACCGAATGATTCTGTGTAGTTTATATTTGAAGACATTCCTTTCTCCACTATTACCCTCTTAGCACTCGGAATCTCCACTTGCATTTTCTACAAAAAGAGTGTTTCATAACTGCTCAATCAAAAATATGTTTTATCTCTGTTAACTGAATTTTCAGATCAGAAATAAGTTTCACAGAATGCATCTGTGTAGTTTTTATTTGAAGATATTCTTTTTCCCAATGTAGGCCTCTTAGCGCTTAGCATGTCCAATTGCAGTTTCTACAGAAAGAGTGTTTCAGAACGGCTCAATCAAAAGTAAGGTTCAACTCCGTTATCTGAATGCACAGAACATTAAGAGTTTTCACAGAATGCTACTGTGTAGTTTATATTTGAATATATTCCTTTTTCCACTATTACCCTCTTAGCGCTCCGAATGTCCACTTGCATTTTCTACAGAAAGAGTGTTCAGAACTGCGCAATCAAAAGTATGGTTTAACTCTGTTACCTTAATGAACATATCAGAAATAAGTTTCACACAATGCTTCTGTGTAGTTTTTATTTGAAGATATTATTTTTCCCAATAGAGGCCTCTTAGCGCTCAGAATCTCCAATTGCAGTTTCTACAGAAAGAGTGTTTCAGAACGGCTCAATCAAAAGTAAGGTTCAACTCTGTTAGTTGAATGCACAGAACAGAAAGAAGTTTCATACAATGCTTCTGTGTAGTTTATATTTGAACATATTTTTTTCTCCACTATTACCCACTTAGCGCTACGAATGTCCAGTTGCATTTTCTACAGACAGAGTGTTTCAAAACTGCTCAATCAAAAGTATGGTTGAACTCTGTTAGCTGAATGCTCAGATCAGAAAGAAGTTTCACAGAATGCTTCTGTGTAGTTTATATTTGAATATATTCCTTTTTCCACTACTAATCTCTTAGCGCTCCAAATGTCCAGTTGCATTTTCTACAGAAAGAGTGTTCAGATCTGCTCAATCAAAATTATGGTTTAACACTGTTAGCTGAATGCACAGATCAGAAAGAAGTTTCACAGAATGATTCTGTGTAGTTTATATTTGGAGACATTCCTTTTTCCACTATTACCCTCTTAGCGCTCCGAATCTCCACTTGCATTTTCTACAGAATGAGTGTTTCAGAACGGCCCAATCAAAACAAAGGTTCAAATCTTTTAGTTGAACAAACAGAACAGAAAGAAGTTTCACACAATGCTTCTGTGTAGTTTTTATTTGTAGACATTCTTTTTCCCAATATAGGCCTCTTAGCGCTCAGAATGTCCAATTGCAGTTTCTACAGAAAGAGTGTTTCAGAACGGCTTAATCAAAAGTAAGGTTCAACTCTGTTAGTTGAATGCACAGAACAGAAAGTATTTTCATACAATGCTTCTGTGTAGTTTATATTTGAACATATTTTTTTCCACTATTACCCACTTAGCGCTACGAATGTCCAGTTGCATTTTCTACAGACAGAGTGTTTCAAAACTGCTCAATCAAAAGTATGGTTTAACTCTGTTAGCTGAATGCTCAGATCAGAAAGAAGTTTCACAGAATGCTTCTGTGTAGTTTATATTTGAATATATTCTTTTTTCCACTACTACGCTCTTAGCGCTCCAAATGTCCAGTTGCATTTTCTACAGAAAGAGTGTTCAGATCTGCTCAATCAAAAGTATGGTTTAACTCTGTTAGCTGAATGCACAGATCAGAAAGAAGTTTCACCGAATGATTCTGTGTAGTTTATATTTGAAGACATTCCTTTTTCCACTAATACCCACTTAGCGCTCCGAATCTCCACTTGCATTTTCTACAAAAAGAGTGTTTCATAACTGCTCAATCAAAAATATGTTTTATCTCTGTTAACTGAATTTACAGATCAGAAATAAGTTTCACAGAATGCATCTGTGTAGTTTTTATTTGAAGATATTCTTTTTCCCAATGTAGGCCTCTTAGCGCTTAGCATGTCCAATTGCAGTTTCTACAGAAAGAGTGTTTCAGAACGGCTCAATCAAAAGTAAGGTTCAACTCTGTTAGCTGAATGCACAGAACAGAAAGTGTTTTCACAGAATGCTACTGCGTAGTTTATATTTGAATATATTCCTTTTTCCACTATTACCCTCTTAGCGCTCCGAATGTCCACTTGCATTTTCTACAGAAAGAGTGTTCAGAACTGCGCAATCAAAAGTATGGTTTAACTCTGTTAGCTTAATGAACATGTCAGAAATAAGTTTCACACAATGCTTCTGTGTAGTTTTTATTTGAAGATATTATTTTTCCCAATAGATGCCTCTTAGCGTTCAGAATGTCCAATTGCAATATCTACAGAAAGAGTGTTTCAGAAAGGCTCAATCAAAAGTAAGGTTCAACTCTGTTAGTTGAATGCACAGAACAGAAAGAAGTTTCATACAATGCTTCTGTGTAGTTTATATTTGAACATATTCTTTTCTCCACTATTACCCACTTAGCCCTACGAATGTCCAGTTGCATTTTCTACAGACAGAGTGTTTCAAAACTGCTCAATCAAAAGTATGGTTTAACTCTGTTAGCTGAATGCTCAGATCAGAAAGAAGTTTCACAGAATGCTTCTGTGTAATTTATATTTGAATATATTCCTTTTTCCACTACTACTCTCTTAGCGCTCCAAATGTCCAGTTGCATTTTCTACAGAAAGAGTGTTCAGATCTGCTAAATCAAAAGTATGGTTTAACTCTGTTAGCTGAATGCACAGATCAGAAAGAAGTTTCATAGAATGATTCTGTGTAGTTTATATTTGGAGACATTCCTTTTTCCACTATTACCCTCTTAGCGCTCCGAATGTCCACTTGCATTTTCTACATAAAGTGTGTTCAGAACTGCGCAATCAAAAGTATGGTTTAACTCTGTTAGCTTAATGAACATATCAGAAATAAGTTTCACACAATGCTTCTGTGTAGTTTTTATTTGAAGATATTATTTTTCCCAATAGATGCCTCTTAGCGCTCAGAATGTCCAATTGCAGTTTCTACAGAAAGAGTGTTTCAGAAAGGCTCAATCAAAACTAAGGTTCAACTCTCTTAGTTGAATGCACAGAACAGAAAGTAGTTTCATACAATGCTTCTGTGTAGTTTATATTTGAACATACTCTTTTTTCCACTATTACCCACTTAGCGCTACGAATGTCCAGTTGCATTTTCTACAGACAGAGTGTTTCAAAACTGCTCAATCAAAAGTATGGTTTAACTCTGTTAGCTGAATGCTCAGATCAGAAAGAAGTTTCACAGAATGCTTCTGTGTAGTTTATATTTGAATATATTCCTTTTTCCACTACTACTTTCTTAGCGCTCCAAATGTCCAGTTCCATTTTCTACAGAAAGAGTGTTCAGATCTGCTCAATCAAAATTATGGTTTAACTCTGTTAGCTGAATGCACAGATCAGAAATAAGTTTCACAGAATGATTCTGTGTAGTTTATATTTGGAGACATTCCTTTTTCCACTATTACCCTATTAGCGCTCCGAATCTCCACTTGCATTTTCTACAGAAAGAGTGTTTCAGAACGGCTCAATCAAAACAAAGTTTCAACTCTTTCAGTTGAACAAACAGAACAGAAAGAAGTTTCACACAATTCTTCTGTGTAGTTTTTATTTGTAGACATTCTTTTTCCCAATATAGGCCTCTTAGCCCTCAGAATGTCCAATTGCAGTTTCTACAGAAAGAGTGTTTCAGAACGGCTCAATCAAATGTAAGGTTCAACTCTGTTAGTTGAATGCACAGAACAGAAAGAAGTTTCATACAATGCTTCTGTGTAGTTTATATTTGAACATATTCTTTTTTCCACTATTACCCACTTAGCGCTACGAATGTCCAGTTGCATTTTCTACAGACAGAGTGTTTCAAAACTGCTCAGTGAAAAGTATGGTTTAACTCTGTTAGCTGAATGCTCAGATCAGAAAGAAGTTTCACAGAATGCTTCTGTGTAGTTTATATTTGAATATATTCCTTTTTCCACTACTACGCTCTTAGCGCTCCAAATGTCCAGTTGCATTTTCTACAGAAAGAGTGTTCAGATCTGCTCAATCAAAAGTATGGTTTAACACTGTTAGCTGAATGCACAGATCAGAAAGAAGTTTCACCGAATGATTCCGTGTAGTTTATATTTGAAGACATTCCTTTTTCCACTATTAGCCTCTTAGCGCTCCGTATCTCCACTTGCATTTTCTACAAAAAGAGTGTTTCATAACTGCTCAATCAAAAATATGTTTTATCTCTGTTAACTGAATTTACAGATCAGAAATAAGTTTCACAGAATGCATCTGTGTAGTTTTTATTTGAAGATATTCTTTTTCCCAATGTAGGCCTCTTAGCGCTTAGCATGTCCAATTGCAGTTTCTACAGAAAGAGTGTTTCAGAACGGCTCAATCAAAAGTAAGGTTCAACTCTGTTAGTTGAATGCACAGAACAGAAAGTATTTTCACAGAATGCTACTGTGTAGTTTATATTTGAATATATTCCTTTTTCCACTATTACCCTCTTAGCGCTCCGAATGTCCACTTGCATTTTCTACAGAAAGAGTGTTCAGAACTGCGCAATCAAAAGTATGGTTTAACTCTGTTAGCTTAATGAACATATCAGAAATAAGTTTCACACAATGCTTCTGTGTAGTTTTTATTTGAAGATATTTTTTTTCCCAATAGAGGCCTCTTAGCGCTCAGAATGTCCAATTGCAGTTTCTACAGAAAGAGTGTTTCAGAAAGGCTCAATCAAAACTAAGGTTCAACTCTGTTAGTTGAATGCACAGAACAGAAAGAAGTTTCATACAATGCTTCTGTGTAGTTTATATTTTAACATACTCTTTTTTCCAATATTACCCACTTAGCGCTACGAATGTCCAGTTGCATTTTCTACAGACAGAGTGTTTCAAAACTGCTCAGTGAAAAGTATGGTTTAACTCGGTTAGCTGAATGCTCAGATCAGAAAGAAGTTTCACAGAATGCTTCTGTGTAGTTTATATTTGAATATATTCCTTTTTCCACTACTACGCTCTTAGCGCTCCAAATGTCCAGTTGCATTTTCTACAGAAAGAGTGTTCAGATCTGCTCAATCAAAAGTATGGTTTAACTCTGTTAGCTGAATGCACAGATCAGAAAGAAGTTTCACCGAATGATTCTGTGTAGTTTATATTTGAAGACATTCCTATTTCCACTATTACTCTCTTAGCGCTCCGAATCTCCACTTGCATTTTCTACAAAAAGAGTGTTTCATAACTGCCCAATCAAAAATATGTTTTATCTCTGTTAACTGAATTTACAGATCAGAAATAAGTTTCACAGTATACATCTGTGTAGTTTTTATTTGAAGATATTCTTTTTCCCAATGTAGGCCTCTTAGCGCTTAGCATGTCCAATTTCAGTTTCTACAGAAAGAGTGTTTCAGAACATCTCAATCAAAAGTAAGGTTCAACTCCGTTATCTGAATGCACAGAACAGCAAGAGTTTTCACAGAATGCTACTGTGTAGTTTATATTTGAATATATTCCTTTTTCCACTATTACCCTCTTAGCGCTCCGAATGTCCACTTGCATTTTCTACAGAAAGAGTGTTCAGAACTGCGCAATCAAAAGTATGGTTTAACTCTGTTAGCTTAATGAACATATAAGAAATAAGTTTCACACAATGCTTCTGTGTAGTTTTTATTTGAAGATATTATTTTTCCCAATAGAGGCCTCTTAGCGCTCAGAATGTCCAATTGCAGTTTCTACAGAAAGAGTGTTTCAGAACGGCTCAATCAAAAGTAAGGTTCAACTCTCTTAGTTGAATGCACAGAACAGAAAGAAGTTTCATACAATGCTTCTGTGTAGTTTATATTTGAACATATTCTTTTCTCCACTATTACCCAATTAGCGCTACGAATGTCCAGTTGCATTTTCTACAGACAGAGTGTTTCAAAACTGCTCAATCAAAAGTATGGTTTAACTCTGTTAGCTGAATGCTCAGATCGGAAAAAAGTTTCACAGAATGCTTCTGTGTAGTTTGTATTTGAATATATTCCTTTTTCCACTACTAATCTCTTAGCGCTCCAAATGTCCAGTTGCATTTTCTACAGAAAGAGTGTTCAGATCTGCTGAATCAAAATTATGGTTTAACTCTGTTAGCTGAATGCACAGATCAGAAAGAAGTTTCACAGAATGATTCTGTGTAGTTTATATTTGGAGACATTCCTTTTTCCACTATTACCCTCTTAGCGCTCCGAATCTCCACTTGCATTTTCTACAGAATGAGTGTTTCAGAACGGCCCAATCAAAACAAAGGTTCAAATCTTTTAGTTGAACAAACAGAACAGAAAGAAGTTTCACACAATGCTTCTGTGTAGTTTTTATTTGTAGACATTCTTTTTCCCAATATAGGCCTCTTAGCGCTCAGAATGTCCAATTGCAGTTTCTACAGAAAGAGTGTTTCAGAACGGCTTAATCAATAGTAAGGTTCAACTCTGTTAGTTGAATGCACAGAACAGAAAGAAGTTTCATACAATGCTTCTGTGTAGTTTATATTTGAACATATTTTTTTCCACTATTACCCACTTAGCGCTACGAATGTCCAGTTGCATTTTCTACAGACAGAGTGTTTCAAAACTGCTCAATCAAAAGTATGGTTTAACTCTGTTAGCTGAATGCTCAGATCAGAAAGAAGTTTCACAGAATGCTTCTGTGTAGTTTATATTTGAATATATTCCTTTTTCCACTACTACGCTCTTAGCGCTCCAAATGTCCAGTTGCATTTTCTACAGAAAGAGTGTTCAGATCTGCTCAATCAAAAGTATGGTTTAACTCTGTTAGCTGAATGCACAGATCAGAAAGAAGTTTCACCGAATGATTCTGTGTAGTTTATATTTGAAGACATTCCTTTTTCCACTATTACCCTCTTAGCGCTCCGAATCTCCACTTGCATTTTCTACAAAAAGAGTGTTTCATAACTGCTCAATCAAAAATATGTTTTATCTCTGTTAACTGAATTTACAGATCAGAAATAAGTTTCACAGAATGCATCTGTGTAGTTTTTATTTGAAGATATTCTTTTTCCCAATGTAGGCCTCTTAGCGCTTAGCATGTCCAATTGCAGTTTCTACAGAAAGAGTGTTTCAGAACGGCTCAATCAAAAGTAAGGTTCAACTCTGTTAGCTGAATGCACAGAACAGAAAGTGTTTTCACAGAATGCTACTGCGTAGTTTATATTTGAATATATTCGTTTTTCCACTATTACCCTATTAGCGCTCCGAATGTCCACTTGCATTTTCTACAGAAAGAGTGTTCAGAACTGCGCAATCAAAAGTATGGTTTAACTCTGTTAGCTTAATGAACATATCAGAAATAAGTTTCACACAATGCTTCTGTGTAGTTTTTATTTGAAGATATTATTTTTCCCAATAGAGGCCTCTTAGCGATCAGAATGTCCAATTGCAATTTCTACAGAAAGAGTGTTTCAGAAAGGCTCAATCAAAAGTAAGGTTCAACTCTGTTAGTTGAATGCACAGAACAGAAAGAAGTTTCATACAATGCTTCTGTGTAGTTTATATTTGAACATATTCTTTTCTCCACTATTACCCACTTAGCCCTACGAATGTCCAGTTGCATTTTCTACAGACAGATTGTTTCAAAACTGCTCAATCAAAAGTATGGTTTAACTCTGTTAGCTGAATGCTCAGATCAGAAAGAAGTTTCACAGAATGCTTCTGTGTAATTTATATTTGAATATATTCCTTTTTCCACTACTACTCTCTTAGCGCTCCAAATGTCCAGTTGCATTTTCTACAGAAAGAGTGTTCAGATCTGCTAAATCAAAAGTATGGTTTAACTCTGTTAGCTGAATGCACAGATCAGAAAGAAGTTTCACAGAATGATTCTGTGTAGTTTATATTTGGAGACATTCCTTTTTCCACTATTACCCTCTTAGCGCTCCGAATGTCCACTTGCATTTTCTACATAAAGAGTGTTCAGAACTGCGCAATCAAAAGTATGGTTTAACTCTGTTAGCTTAAGGAACATATCAGAAATAAGTTTCACACAATGCTTCTGTGTAGTTTTTATTTGAAGATATTATTTTTCCCAATAGATGCCTCTTAGCGCTCAGAATGTCCAATTGCAGTTTCTACAGAAAGAGTGTTTCAGAAAGGCTCAATCAAAACTAAGGTTCAACTCTCTTAGTTGAATGCACAGAACAGAAAGTAGTTTCATACAATGCTTCTGTGTAGTTTATATTTGAACATACTCTTTTTTCCACTATTACCCACTTAGCGCTACGAATGTCCAGTTGCATTTTCTACAGACAGAGTGTTTCAAAACTGCTCAATCAAAAGTATGGTTTAACTCTGTTAGCTGAATGCTCAGATCAGAAAGAAGTTTCACAGAATGCTTCTGTGTAGTTTATATTTGAATATATTCCTTTTTCCACTACTACTTTCTTAGCGCTCCAAATGTCCAGTTGCATTTTCTACAGAAAGAGTGTTCAGATCTGCTCAATCAAAATTATGGTTTAACTCTGTTAGCTGAATGCACAGATCGGAAAGAAGTTTCACAGAATGATTCTGTGTAGTTTATATTTGGAGACATTCCTTTTTCCACTATTACCCTATTAGCGCTCCGAATCTCCACTTGCATTTTCTACAGAAAGAGTGTTTCAGAACGGCTCAATCAAAACAAAGGTTCAACTCTTTTAGTTGAACAAACAGAACAGAAAGAAGTTTCACACAATTCTTCTGTGTAGTTTTTATTTGTAGACATTCTTTTTCCCAATATAGGCCTCTTAGCGCTCAGAATGTCCAATTGCAGTTTCTACAGAAAGAGTGTTTCAGAACGGCTCAATGAAATGTAAGGTTCAACTCTGTTAGTTGAATGCACAGAACAGAAAGAAGTTTCATACAATGCTTCTGTGTAGTTTATATTTGAACATATTCTTTTTTCCACTATTACCCACTTAGCGCTACGAATGTCCAGTTGCATTTTCTACAGACAGAGTGTTTCAAAACTGCTCAGTGAAAAGTATGGTTTAACTCTGTTAGCTGAATGCTCAGATCAGAAAGAAGTTTCACAGAATGCTTCTGTGTAGTTTATATTTGAATATATTCCTTTTTCCACTACTACGCTCTTAGCGCTCCAAATGTCCAGTTGCATTTTCTACAGAAAGAGTGTTCAGATCTGCTCAATCAAAAGTATGGTTTAACACTGTTAGCTGAATGCACAGATCAGAAAGAAGTTTCACCGAATGATTCTGTGTAGTTTATATTTGAAGACATTCCTTTTTCCACTATTACCCTCTTAGCGCTCCGTATCTCCACTTGCATTTTCTACAAAAAGAGTGTTTCATAACTGCTCAATCAAAAATATGTTTTATCTCTGTTAACTGAATTTACAGATCAGAAATAAGTTTCACAGAATGCATCTGTGTAGTTTTTATTTGAAGATATTCTTTTTCCCAATATAGGCCTCTTAGCGCTTAGCATGTCCAATTGCAGTTTCTACAGAAAGAGTGTTTCAGAACGGCTAAATCAAAACTAAGGTTCAAATCTTTTAGTTGAACAAATGGAACAGAAAGAAGTTTCACACAATTCTTCTGTGTAGTTTTTATTTGTAGACATTCTTTTTCCCAATATAGGCCTCTTAGCGCTCAGAATGTCCAATTGCAGTTTCTACAGAAAGAGTGTTTCAGAACGGCTCAATCAAAAGTAAGGTTCAACTCTGTTAGTTGAATGCACAGAACAGCAAGAAGTTTCACAGAATGCTTCTGTGTAGTTTATATTTGAACATATTCTTTTTTCCACTATTACCCACTTAGCGCTACGAATGTCCAGTTGAATTTTCTACAGACAGAGTGTTTCAAAACTGCTCAATCAAAAGTATGGTTTAACTCTGTTAGCTGAATGCTCAGATCAGAAAGAAGTTTCACAGGATGCTTCTGTGTAGTTTATATTTGAATATATTCCTTTTTCCACTACTACGCTCTTAGCGCTCCAAATATCCAGTTGCATTTTCTACAGAAAGAGTGTTCAGATCTGCTCAATCAAAAGTATGGTTTAACTCTGTTAGCTGAATGCACAGATCAGAAAGAAGTTTCACCGAATGATTCTGTGTAGTTTATATTTGAAGACATTCCTTTTTCCACTATTACCCTCTTAGCGCTCCGAATCTCCACTTGCATTTTCTACAAAAAGAGTGTTTCATAACTGCTCAATCAAAAATATGTTTTATCTCTGTTAACTGAATTTACAGATCAGAAATAAGTTTCACAGAATGCATCTGTGTAGTTTTTATTTGAAGATATTCTTTTTCCCAATGTAGGCCTCTTGGCGCTTAGCATGTCCAATTGCAGTTTCTACAGAAAGAGTTTTTCAGAACGGATCAATCAAAATTAAGGTTCACCTCTGTTAGCTGAAGGCACAGAACAGTAAGAGTTTTCACAGAATGCTACTGTGTAGTTTATATTTGAATATATTCCTTTTTCCACTATTACCCTCTTAGCGCTCCGAATGTCCACTTGCATTTTCTACAGAAAGAGTGTTCAGAACTGCGCAATCAAAAGTATGGTTTAACTCTGTTAGCTTAATGAACATATCAGAAATAAGTTTCACACAATGCTTCTGTGTAGTTTTTATTTGAAGATATTATTTTTCCCAATAGAGGCCTCTTAGCACTCAGAATGTCCAATTGCAGTTTCTACAGAAAGAGTGTTTCAGAACGGCTCAATCAAAAGTAAGGTTCAACTCTGTTAGTTGAATGCACAGAACAGAAAGAAGTTTCATACAATGCTTCTGTGTAGTTTATATTTGAACATATTCTTTTCTCCACTATTACCCACTTAGCGCTACGAATGTCCAGTTGCATTTTCTACAGACAGAGTGTTTCAAAACAGCTCAATCAAAAGTATGGTTTAACTCTGTTAGCTGAATGCTCAGATCAGAAAGAAGTTTCACAGAATGCTTCTGTGTAGTTTATATTTGAATATATTCCTTTTTCCACTACTACCCTCTTAGCGCTCCAAATGTCGAAATGCATTTTCTACAGAAAGAGTGTTCAGATCTGCTGAATCAAAAGTATGGTTTAACTCTGTTAGCTGAATGCACAGATCAGAAAGAAGTTTCACAGAATGATTCTGTGTAGTTTATATTTGGAAACATTCCTTTTTCCACTATTACCCTCTTAGCGCTCCGAATCTCCACTTGCATTTTCTACAGAAAGAGTGTTTCAGAACGGCTCAATCAAAACTAAGGCTCAAATCTTTTAGTTGAACAAACAGAACAGAAAGAAGTTTCACACAATTCTTCTGTGTAGTTTTTATTTGTAGACATTCTTTTTCCCAATATAGGCCTCTTAGCGCTCAGAATGTCCAATTGCAGTTTCTACAGAAAGAGTGTTTCAGAACGGCTCAATCAAAAGTAAGGTTCAACTCTGTTAGTTGAATGCACAGAACAGCAAGAAGTTTCACAGAATGCTTCTGTGTAGTTTATATTTGAACATATTCTTTTTTCCACTATTACCCACTTAGCGCTACGAATGTCCAGTTGCATTTTCTACAGACAGAGTGTTTCAAAACTGCTCAATCAAAAGTATGGTTTAACTCTGTTAGCTGAATGCTCAGATCAGAAAGAAGTTTCACAGAATGCTTCTGTGTAGTTTATATTTGAATATATTCCTTTTTCCACTACTACGCTCTTAGCGCTCCAAATATCCAGTTGCATTTTCTACAGAAAGAGTGTTCAGATCTGCTCAATCAAAAGTATGGTTTAACTCTGTTAGCTGAATGCACAGATCAGAAAGAAGTTTCACCGAATGATTCTGTGTAGTTTATATTTGAAGACATTCCTTTTTCCACTATTACCCTCTTAGCGCTCCGAATCTCCACTTGCATTTTCTACAAAAAGAGTGTTTCATAACTGCTCAATCAAAAATATGTTTTATCTCTGTTAACTGAATTTACAGATCAGAAATAAGTTTCACAGAATGCATCTGTGTAGTTTTTATTTGAAGATATTCTTTTTCCCAATGTAGGCCTCTTAGCGCTTAGCATGTCCAATTGCAGTTTCTACAGAAAGAGTGTTTCAGAACGGCTCAATCAAAAGTAAGGTTCAACTCTGTTAGCTGAATGCACAGAACAGAAAGAGTTTTCACAGAATGCTACTGTGTAGTTTATATTTGAATATATTCCTTTTTCCACTATTACCCTCTTAGCGCTCCGAATGTCCACTTGCATTTTCTACAGAAAGAGTGTTCAGAACTGCGCAATCAAAAGTATGGTTTAACTCTGTTAGCTTAATGAACATATCAGAAATAAGTTTCACACAATGCTTCTGTGTAGTTTTTATTTGAAGATATTATTTTTCCCAATATAGGCCTCCTAGCGCTCAGAATGTCCAATTGCAGTTTCTACAGAAAGAGTGTTTCAGAACGGCCCAATCAAAAGTAAGGTTCAACTCTGTTAGTTGAATGCACAGAACAGAAAGAAGTTTCATACAATGCTTCTGTGTAGTTTATATTTGAACATATTCTTTTTTCCACTATTACCCCCTTAGCGCTCAGAATCTCCACTAGCATTTTCTATAAAAAGAGTGTTTCATAACTGCTCAATCAAAAATATGTTTTATCTCTGTTAACTGAATTTACAGATCAGAAATAAGTTTCACAGAATGCATCTGTGTAGTTTTTATTTGAAGATATTCTTTTTCCCAATGTAGGCCTCTTAGCGCTTAGCATGTCCAATTGCAGTTCCTACAGAAAGAGTGTTTCAAAACGGCTCAATCAAAAGTAAGGTTCAACTCTGTTAGTTGAATGCACAGAACAGAAAGAATTTTCACAGAATGCTACTGTGTAGTTTATATTTGAATATATTCCTTTTTCCACTATTACCCTCTTAGCGCTCCGAATGTCCACTTGCATTTTCTACAGAAAGAGTTTTCAGAACTGCGCAATCCAAAGTATGGTATAACTCTGTTAGCTTAATGAACATATCAGAAATAAGTTTCACACAATGCTTCTGTGTAGTTTTTATTTGAAGTTATTATTTTTCCCAATAGAGCCCTCTTAGCGCTCAGAATGTCCAATTGCAGTTTCTACAGAAAGAGTGTTTCAGAAAGGCTCAATCAAAAGTAAGGTTCAACTCTGTTAGTTGAATGCACAGAACAGAAAGAAGTTTCATACAATGCTTCTGTGTAGTTTATATTTGAACATACTCTTTTTTCCACTATTACCCACTTAGCGCTACCAATGTCCAGTTGCATTTTCTACAGACAGAGTGTTTCAAAACTGCTCAATCAAAAGTATGGTTTAACTCTGTTAGCTGAATGCTCAGATCAGAAAGAAGTTTCACAGAATGCTTCTGTGTAGTTTATATTTGAATATATTCCTTTTTCCACTACTACTCTCTTAGCGCTCCAAATGTCCAGTTGCATTTTCTACAGAAAGAGTGTTCAGATCTGCTCAATCAAAAGTATGGTTTAACTCTGTTAGCTGAATGCACAGATCAGAAAGAAGTTTCACAGAATGATTCTGTGTAGTTTATATTTGGAGACATTCCTTTTTCCACTATTACCCTCTTAGCGCTCCGAATCTCCACTTGCATTTTCTACAGAAAGAGTGTTTCAGAATGGCTCAATCAAAACAAAGGTTCAACTCTTTTAGTTGAACAAACAGAACAGAAAGAAGTTTCACACAATTCTTCTGTGTAGTTTTTATTTGTAGACATTCTTTTTCCCAATATAGGCCTCTTAGCGCTCAGAATGTCCAATTGCAGTTTCTACAGAAAGAGTGTTTCAGAACGGCTCAATCAAAAGTAAGGTTCAACTCTGTTAGTTGAATGCACAGAACAGAAAGAAGTTTCATACAATGCTTCTGTGTAGTTTATATTTGAACATATTCTTTTTTCCACTATTAACCACTTAGCGCTACGAATGTCCAGTTTCATTTTCTACAGACAGAGTGTTTCAAAACTGCTCAGTGAAAAGTATGGTTTAACTCTGTTAGCTGAATGCTCAGATCAGAAAGAAGTTTCACAGAATGCTTCTGTTTGGTTTATATTTGAATATATTCCTTTTTCCACTACTACGCTCTTAGCGCTCCAAATGTCCAGTTGCATTTTCTACAGAAAGAGTGTTCAGATCTGCTCAATCAAAAGTATGGTTTAACACTTTTAGCTGAATGCACAGATCAGAAAGAAGTTTCACCGAATGATTCTGGGTAGTTTATATTTGAAGACATTCCTTTTTCCACTATTACCCTCTTAGCGCTCCGTATCTCCACTTGCATTTTCTACAAAAAGAGTGTTTCATAACTGCTCAATCAAAAATATGTTTTATCTCTGTTAACTGAATTTACAGATCAGAAATAAGTTTCACAGAATGCATCTGTGTAGTTTTTATTTGAAGATATTCTTTTTCCCAATGTATGCCTCTTAGCGCTTAGCATGTCCAATTGCAGTTTCTACAGAAAGAGTGTTTCAGAACGGCTCAATCAAAAGTAAGGTTCAACTCTGTTAGTTGAATGCACAGAACAGAAAGAATTTTCACAGAATGCTACTGTGTAGTTTATATTTGAATATATTCCTTTTTCCACTATTACCCTCTTAGCGCTCCGAATGTCCACTTGCATTTTCTACAGAAAGAGTGTTCAGAACTGCGCAATCAAAAGTATGGTTTAACTCTGTTAGCTTAATGAACATATCAGAAATAAGTTTCACAAAATGCTTCTGTGTAGTTTTTATTTGAAGATATTATTTTTCCCAATAGAGACCTCTTAGCGCTCAGAATGTCCAATTGCAGTTTCTACAGAAAGAGTGTTTCAGAAAGGCTCAATCAAAACTAAGGTTCAACTCTGTTAGTTGAATGCACAGAACAGAAAGATGTTTCATACAATGCTTCTGTGTAGTTTATATTTGAACATACTCTTTTTTCCACTATTACCCACTTAGCGCTACGAATGTCCAGTTGCATTTTCTACAGACAGAGTGTTTCAAAACTGCTCAATCAAAAGTATGGTTTAAATCTGTTAGCTGAATGCTCAGATCAGAAAGAAGTTTCACAGAATGCTTCTGTGCAGTTTATATTTGAATATATTCCTTTTTCCACTACTACTCTCTTAGCGCTCCAAATGTACAGTTGCATTTTCTATAGAAAGAGTGTTCAGATCTGATCAATCCAAAGTATGGTTTAACTCTGTTAGCTGAATGCACAGTTCAGAAAGAAGTTTCACAGAATGATTCTGTGTAGTTTATATTTGGAGACATTCCTTTTTCCACTATTACCCTCTTAGCGCTCCGAATCTCCACTTGCATTTTCTACAGAAAGAGTGTTTCAGAACGGCTCAATCAAAACTAAGGTTCAACTCTTTTAGTTGAACAAACAGAACAGAAAGAAGTTTCACACAATTCTTCTGTGTAGTTTTTATTTGTAGACATTCTTTTTCCCAATATAGGCCTCTTAGCGCTCAGAATGTCCAATTGCAGTTTCTACAGAAAGAGTGTTTCAGAACGGCTCAATCAAAAGTAAGGTTCAACTCTGTTAGTTGAATGCACAGAACAGAAAGAAGTTTCATACAATGCTTCTGTGTAGTTTATATTTGAACTTATTCTTTTTCCACTATTACCCACTTAGCGCTACGAATGTCCAGTTGCATTTTCTACAGACAGAGTGTTTCAAAACTGCTCAGTGAAAAGTATGGTTTAACTCTGTTAGCTGAATGCTCAGATCAGAAAGAAGTTTCACAGAATGCTTCTGTGTAGTTTATATTTGAATATATTCCTTTTTCCACTACTACGCTCTTAGCGCTCCAAATGTCCAGTTGCATTTTCTACAGAAAGAGTGTTCAGATCTGCTCAATCAAAAGTATGGTTTAACTCTGTTAGCTGAATGCACAGATCAGAAAGAAGTTTCACCGAATGATTCTGTGTAGTTTATATTTGAAGACATTCCTTTCTCCACTATTACCCTCTTAGCACTCCGAATCTCCACTTGCATTTTCTACAAAAAGAGTGTTTCATAACTGCTCAATCAAAAATATGTTTTATCTCTGTTAACTGAATTTACAGATCAGAAATACGTTTCACAGAATGCATCTGTGTAGTTTTTATTTGAAGATATTCTTTTTCCCAATGTAGGCCTCTTAGCGCTTAGCATGTCCAATTGCAGTTTCTACAGAAAGAGTGTTTCAGAACGGCTCAATCAAACGTAAGGTTCAACTCCGTTATCTGAATGCACAGAACAGTAAGAGTTTTCACAGAATGCTACTGTGTAGTTTATATTTGAATATATTCCTTTTTCCACTATTACCCTCTTAGCGCCCCGAATGTCCACTTGCATTTTCTACAGAAAGAGTGTTCAGAACTGCGCAATCAAAAGTATGGTTTAACTCTGTTAGCTTAATGAACATATCAGAAATAAGTTTCACACAATGCTTCTGTGTAGTTTTTATTTGAAGATATTATTTTTCCCAATAGAGGACTCTTAGCGCACAGAATGTCCAATTGCAGTTTCTACAGAAAGAGTGTTTCAGAACGGCTCAATCAAATGTAAGGTTCAACTCTGTTAGTTGAATGCACAGAACAGAAAGAAGTTTCATACAATGCTTCTGTGTAGTTTATATTTGAACATATTCTTTTCTCCACTATTACCCACTTAGCGCTACGAATGTCCAGTTGCATTTTCTGCAGACAGAGTGTTTCAAAACTGCTCAATCAAAACTATGGTTTAACTCTGTTAGCTGAATGCTCAGATCAGAAAGAAGTTTCACAGAATGCTTCTGTGTAGTTTATATTTGAATATATTCCTTTTTCCACTACTACTCTCTTAGCGCTCCAAATGTCCAGTTGCATTTTCTACAGAAAGAGTGTTCAGATCTGCTCAATCAAAAGTATGGTTTAACTCTGTTAGCTGAATGCACAGATCAGAAAGAAGTTTCACAGAATGATTCTGTGTAGTTTATATTTGGAGACATTCCTTTTTCCACTATTACCCTCTTAGCGCTCCGAATCTCCACTTGCATTTTCTACAGAAAGAGTGTTTCAGAACGGCTCAATCAAAACTAAGTTTCAACTCTTTTAGTTGCACAAACAGAACAGAAAGTAGTTTCACACAATTCTTCTGTGTAGTTTTTATTTGTAGACATTCTTTTTCCCAATATAGGCCTCTTAGCGCTCAGAATGTCCAATTGCAGTTTCTACAGAAAGAGTGTTTCAGAACGGCTCAATCAAAAGTAAGGTTCAACTCTGTTAGTTGAATGCACAGAACAGAAAGAAGTTTCATACAATGCTTCTGTGTAGTTTATATTTGAACATATTCTTTTTCCACTATTACCCACTTAGCGCTACGAATGTCCAGTTGCATTTTCTACAGACAGAGTGTTTCAAAACTGCTCAGTGAAAAGTATGGTTTAACTCTGTTAGCTGAATGCTCAGATCAGAAAGAAGTTTCACAGAATGCTTCTGTGTAGTTTATATTTGAATATATTCCTTTTTCCACTACTACGCTCTTAGCGCTCCAAATGTCCAGTTGCATTTTCTACAGAAAGAGTGTTCAGATCTGCTCAATCAAAAGTATGGTTTAACACTGTTAGCTGAATGCACAGATCAGAAAGAAGTTTCACCGAATGATTCTGGGTAGTTTATATTTGAAGACATTCCTTTTTCCACTATTACCCTCTTAGCGCTCCGTATCTCCACTTGCATTTTCTACAAAAAGAGTGTTTCATAACTGCTCAATCAAAAATATGTTTTATCTCTGTTAACTGAATTTACAGATCAGAAATAAGTTTCACAGAATGCATCTGTGTAGTTTTTATTTGAAGATATTCTTTTTCCCAATGTAGGCCTCTTAGCGCTTAGCATGTCCAATTGCAGTTTCTACAGAAAGAGTGTTTCAGAACGGCTCAATCAAAAGTAAGGTTCAACTCTGTTAGTTGAATGCACAGAACAGAAAGAATTTTCACAGAATGCTACTGTGTAGTTTATATTTGAATATATTCCTTTTTCCACTATTACACTCTTAGTGCTCCGAATGTCCACTTGCATTTTCTACAGAAAGAGTGTTCAGAACTGCGCAATCAAAAGTATGGTTTAACTCTGTTAGCTTAATGAACATATCAGAAATAAGTTTCACACAATGCTTCTGTGTACTTTTTATTTGAAGATATTATTTTTCCCAATAGAGACCTCTTAGCGCTCAGAATGTCCAATTGCAGTTTCTACAGAAAGAGTGTTTCAGAAAGGCTCAATCAAAACTAAGGTTCAACTCTGTTAGTTGAATGCAGAGAACAGAAAGATGTTTCATACAATGCTTCTGTGTAGTTTATATTTGAACATACTCTTTTTTCCACTATTACCCACTTAGCGCTACGAATGTCCAGTTGCATTTTCTACAGACAGAGTGTTTCAAAACTGCTCAATCAAAAGTATGGTTTAAATCTGTTAGCTGAATGCTCAGATCAGAAAGAAGTTTCACAGAATGCTTCTGTGCAGTTTATATTTGAATATATTCCTTTTTCCACTACTACTCTCTTAGCGCTCCAAATGTACAGTTGCATTTTCTATAGAAAGAGTGTTCAGATCTGATCAATCAAAAGTATGGTTTAACTCTGTTAGCTGAATGCACAGTTCAGAAAGAAGTTTCACAGAATGATTCTGTGTAGTTTATATTTGGAGACATTCCTTTTTCCACTTTACCCTCTTAGCGCTCCGAATCTCCACTTGCATTTTCTACAGAAAGAGTGTTTCAGAACGGCTCAATCAAAACTAAGGTTCAACTCTTTTAGTTGAACAAACAGAACAGAAAGAAGTTTCACACAATTCTTCTGTGTAGTTTTTATTTGTAGACATTCTTTTTCCCAATATAGGCCTCTTAGCGCTCAGAATGTCCAATTGCAGTTTCTACAGAAAGAGTGTTTCAGAACGGCTCAATCAAAAGTAAGGTTCAACTCTGTTAGTTGAATGCACAGAACAGAAAGTAGTTTCATACAATGCTTCTGTGTAGTTTATATTTGAACTTATTCTTTTTCCACTATTACCCACTTAGCGCTACGAATGTCCAGTTGCATTTTCTACAGACAGAGTGTTTCAAAACTGCTCAGTGAAAAGTATGGTTTAACTCCGTTAGCTGAATGCTCAGATCAGAAAGAAGTTTCACAGAATGCTTCTGTGTAGTTTATATTTGAATATATTCCTTTTTCCACTACTACGCTCTTAGCGCTCCAAATGTCCAGTTGCATTTTCTACAGAAAGAGTGTTCAGATCTGCTCAATCAAAAGTATGGTTTAACTCTGTTAGCTGAATGCACAGATCAGAAAGAAGTTTCACCGAATGATTCTGTGTAGTTTATATTTGAAGACATTCCTTTCTCCACTATTACCCTCTTAGCACTCCGAATCTCCACTTGCATTTTCTACAAAAAGAGTGTTTCATAACTGCTCAATCAAAAATATGTTTTATCTCTGTGAACTGAATTTACAGATCAGAAATACGTTTCACAGAATGCATCTGTGTAGTTTTTATTTGAAGATATTCTTTTTCCCAATGTAGGCCTCTTAGCGCTTAGCATGTCCAATTGCAGTTTCTACAGAAAGAGTGTTTCAGAACGGCTCAATCAAAAGTAAGGTTCAACTCCGTTATCTGAATGCACAGAACAGTAAGAGTTTTCACAGAATGCTACTGTGTAGTTTATATTTGAATATATTCCTTTTTCCACTATTACCCTCTTAGCGCCCCGAATGTCCACTTGCATTTTCTACAGAAAGAGTGTTCAGAACTGCGCAATCAAAAGTATGGTTTAACTCTGTTAGCTTAATGAACATATCAGAAATAAGTTTCACACAATGCTTCTGTGTAGTTTTTATTTGAAGATATTATTTTTCCCAATAGAGGACTCTTAGCGCTCAGAATGTCCAATTGCAGTTTCTACAGAAAGAGTGTTTCAGAACGGCTCAATCAAAAGTAAGGTTCAACTCTGTTAGTTGAATGCACAGAACAGAAAGAAGTTTCATACAATGCTTCTGTGTAGTTTATATTTGAACATATTCTTTTCTCCACTATTACCCACTTAGCGCTACGAATGTCCAGTTGCATTTTCTGCAGACAGAGTGTTTCAAAACTGCTCAATCAAAACTATGGTTTAATTCTGTTAGCTGAATGCTCAGATCAGAAAGAAGTTTCACAGAATGCTTCTGTGTAGTTTATATTTGAATATATTCCTTTTTCCACTACTACTCTCTTAGCGCTCCAAATGTCCAGTTGCATTTTCTACAGAAAGAGTGTTCAGATCTGCTCAATCAAAAGTATGGTTTAACTCTGTTAGCTGAATGCACAGATCAGAAAGAAGTTTCACAGAATGATTCTGTGTAGTTTATATTTGGAGACATTCCTTTTTCCACTATTACCCTCTTAGCGCTCCGAATCTCCACTTGCATTTTCTACAGAAAGAGTGTTTCAGAACGGCTCAATCAAAACTAAATTTCAACTCTTTTAGTTGAACAAACAGAACAGAAAGAAGTTTCACACAATTCTTCTGTGTAGTTTTTATTTGTAGACATTCTTTTTCCCAATATAGGCCTCTTAGCGCTCAGAATGTCCAATTGCAGTTTCTACAGAAAGAGTGTTTCAGAACGGCTCAATCAAAAGTAAGGTTCAACTCTGTTAGTTGAATGCACAGAACAGAAAGAAGTTTCATACAATGCTTCTGTGTAGTTTATATTTGAACATATTCTTTTTCCACTATTACCCACTTAGCGCTACGAATGTCCAGTTGCATTTTCTACAGACAGAGTGTTTCAAAACTGCTCAGTGAAAAGTATGGTTTAACTCTGTTAGCTGAATGCTCAGATCAGAAAGAAGTTTCACAGAATGCTTCTGTGTAGTTTATATTTGAATATATTCCTTTTTCCACTACTACGCTCTTAGCGCTCCAAATGTCCAGTTGCATTTTCTACAGAAAGAGTGTTCAGATCTGCTCAATCAAAAGTATGGTTTAACTCTGTTAGCTGAATGCACAGATCAGAAAGAAGTTTCACCGAATGATTCTGTGTAGTTTATATTTGAAGACATTCCTTTCTCCACTATTACCCTCTTAGCACTCGGAATCTCCACTTGCATTTTCTACAAAAAGAGTGTTTCATAACTGCTCAATCAAAAATATGTTTTATCTCTGTTAACTGAATTTTCAGATCAGAAATAAGTTTCACAGAATGCATCTGTGTAGTTTTTATTTGAAGATATTCTTTTTCCCAATGTAGGCCTCTTAGCGCTTAGCATGTCCAATTGCAGTTTCTACAGAAAGAGTGTTTCAGAACGGCTCAATCAAAAGTAAGGTTCAACTCCGTTATCTGAATGCACAGAACATTAAGAGTTTTCACAGAATGCTACTGTGTAGTTTATATTTGAATATATTCCTTTTTCCACTATTACCCTCTTAGCGCTCCGAATGTCCACTTGCATTTTCTACAGAAAGAGTGTTCAGAACTGCGCAATCAAAAGTATGGTTTAACTCTGTTACCTTAATGAACATATCAGAAATAAGTTTCACACAATGCTTCTGTGTAGTTTTTATTTGAAGATATTATTTTTCCCAATAGAGGCCTCTTAGCGCTCAGAATCTCCAATTGCAGTTTCTACAGAAAGAGTGTTTCAGAACGGCTCAATCAAAAGTAAGGTTCAACTCTGTTAGTTGAATGCACAGAACAGAAAGAAGTTTCATACAATGCTTCTGTGTAGTTTATATTTGAACATATTTTTTTCTCCACTATTACCCACTTAGCGCTACGAATGTCCAGTTGCATTTTCTACAGACAGAGTGTTTCAAAACTGCTCAATCAAAAGTATGGTTGAACTCTGTTAGCTGAATGCTCAGATCAGAAAGAAGTTTCACAGAATGCTTCTGTGTAGTTTATATTTGAATATATTCCTTTTTCCACTACTAATCTCTTAGCGCTCCAAATGTCCAGTTGCATTTTCTACAGAAAGAGTGTTCAGATCTGCTCAATCAAAATTATGGTTTAACACTGTTAGCTGAATGCACAGATCAGAAAGAAGTTTCACAGAATGATTCTGTGTAGTTTATATTTGGAGACATTCCTTTTTCCACTATTACCCTCTTAGCGCTCCGAATCTCCACTTGCATTTTCTACAGAATGAGTGTTTCAGAACGGCCCAATCAAAACAAAGGTTCAAATCTTTTAGTTGAACAAACAGAACAGAAAGAAGTTTCACACAATGCTTCTGTGTAGTTTTTATTTGTAGACATTCTTTTTCCCAATATAGGCCTCTTAGCGCTCAGAATGTCCAATTGCAGTTTCTACAGAAAGAGTGTTTCAGAACGGCTTAATCAAAAGTAAGGTTCAACTCTGTTAGTTGAATGCACAGAACAGAAAGTATTTTCATACAATGCTTCTGTGTAGTTTATATTTGAACATATTTTTTTCCACTATTACCCACTTAGCGCTACGAATGTCCAGTTGCATTTTCTACAGACAGAGTGTTTCAAAACTGCTCAATCAAAAGTATGGTTTAACTCTGTTAGCTGAATGCTCAGATCAGAAAGAAGTTTCACAGAATGCTTCTGTGTAGTTTATATTTGAATATATTCTTTTTTCCACTACTACGCTCTTAGCGCTCCAAATGTCCAGTTGCATTTTCTACAGAAAGAGTGTTCAGATCTGCTCAATCAAAAGTATGGTTTAACTCTGTTAGCTGAATGCACAGATCAGAAAGAAGTTTCACCGAATGATTCTGTGTAGTTTATATTTGAAGACATTCCTTTTTCCACTAATACCCACTTAGCGCTCCGAATCTCCACTTGCATTTTCTACAAAAAGAGTGTTTCATAACTGCTCAATCAAAAATATGTTTTATCTCTGTTAACTGAATTTACAGATCAGAAATAAGTTTCACAGAATGCATCTGTGTAGTTTTTATTTGAAGATATTCTTTTTCCCAATGTAGGCCTCTTAGCGCTTAGCATGTCCAATTGCAGTTTCTACAGAAAGAGTGTTTCAGAACGGCTCAATCAAAAGTAAGGTTCAACTCTGTTAGCTGAATGCACAGAACAGAAAGTGTTTTCACAGAATGCTACTGCGTAGTTTATATTTGAATATATTCCTTTTTCCACTATTACCCTCTTAGCGCTCCGAATGTCCACTTGCATTTTCTACAGAAAGAGTGTTCAGAACTGCGCAATCAAAAGTATGGTTTAACTCTGTTAGCTTAATGAACATGTCAGAAATAAGTTTCACACAATGCTTCTGTGTAGTTTTTATTTGAAGATATTATTTTTCCCAATAGATGCCTCTTAGCGTTCAGAATGTCCAATTGCAATATCTACAGAAAGAGTGTTTCAGAAAGGCTCAATCAAAAGTAAGGTTCAACTCTGTTAGTTGAATGCACAGAACAGAAAGAAGTTTCATACAATGCTTCTGTGTAGTTTATATTTGAACATATTCTTTTCTCCACTATTACCCACTTAGCCCTACGAATGTCCAGTTGCATTTTCTACAGACAGAGTGTTTCAAAACTGCTCAATCAAAAGTATGGTTTAACTCTGTTAGCTGAATGCTCAGATCAGAAAGAAGTTTCACAGAATGCTTCTGTGTAATTTATATTTGAATATATTCCTTTTTCCACTACTACTCTCTTAGCGCTCCAAATGTCCAGTTGCATTTTCTACAGAAAGAGTGTTCAGATCTGCTAAATCAAAAGTATGGTTTAACTCTGTTAGCTGAATGCACAGATCAGAAAGAAGTTTCATAGAATGATTCTGTGTAGTTTATATTTGGAGACATTCCTTTTTCCACTATTACCCTCTTAGCGCTCCGAATGTCCACTTGCATTTTCTACATAAAGTGTGTTCAGAACTGCGCAATCAAAAGTATGGTTTAACTCTGTTAGCTTAATGAACATATCAGAAATAAGTTTCACACAATGCTTCTGTGTAGTTTTTATTTGAAGATATTATTTTTCCCAATAGATGCCTCTTAGCGCTCAGAATGTCCAATTGCAGTTTCTACAGAAAGAGTGTTTCAGAAAGGCTCAATCAAAACTAAGGTTCAACTCTCTTAGTTGAATGCACAGAACAGAAAGTAGTTTCATACAATGCTTCTGTGTAGTTTATATTTGAACATACTCTTTTTTCCACTATTACCCACTTAGCGCTACGAATGTCCAGTTGCATTTTCTACAGACAGAGTGTTTCAAAACTGCTCAATCAAAAGTATGGTTTAACTCTGTTAGCTGAATGCTCAGATCAGAAAGAAGTTTCACAGAATGCTTCTGTGTAGTTTATATTTGAATATATTCCTTTTTCCACTACTACTTTCTTAGCGCTCCAAATGTCCAGTTCCATTTTCTACAGAAAGAGTGTTCAGATCTGCTCAATCAAAATTATGGTTTAACTCTGTTAGCTGAATGCACAGATCAGAAATAAGTTTCACAGAATGATTCTGTGTAGTTTATATTTGGAGACATTCCTTTTTCCACTATTACCCTATTAGCGCTCCGAATCTCCACTTGCATTTTCTACAGAAAGAGTGTTTCAGAACGGCTCAATCAAAACAAAGTTTCAACTCTTTCAGTTGAACAAACAGAACAGAAAGAAGTTTCACACAATTCTTCTGTGTAGTTTTTATTTGTAGACATTCTTTTTCCCAATATAGGCCTCTTAGCCCTCAGAATGTCCAATTGCAGTTTCTACAGAAAGAGTGTTTCAGAACGGCTCAATCAAATGTAAGGTTCAACTCTGTTAGTTGAATGCACAGAACAGAAAGAAGTTTCATACAATGCTTCTGTGTAGTTTATATTTGAACATATTCTTTTTTCCACTATTACCCACTTAGCGCTACGAATGTCCAGTTGCATTTTCTACAGACAGAGTGTTTCAAAACTGCTCAGTGAAAAGTATGGTTTAACTCTGTTAGCTGAATGCTCAGATCAGAAAGAAGTTTCACAGAATGCTTCTGTGTAGTTTATATTTGAATATATTCCTTTTTCCACTACTACGCTCTTAGCGCTCCAAATGTCCAGTTGCATTTTCTACAGAAAGAGTGTTCAGATCTGCTCAATCAAAAGTATGGTTTAACACTGTTAGCTGAATGCACAGATCAGAAAGAAGTTTCACCGAATGATTCCGTGTAGTTTATATTTGAAGACATTCCTTTTTCCACTATTAGCCTCTTAGCGCTCCGTATCTCCACTTGCATTTTCTACAAAAAGAGTGTTTCATAACTGCTCAATCAAAAATATGTTTTATCTCTGTTAACTGAATTTACAGATCAGAAATAAGTTTCACAGAATGCATCTGTGTAGTTTTTATTTGAAGATATTCTTTTTCCCAATGTAGGCCTCTTAGCGCTTAGCATGTCCAATTGCAGTTTCTACAGAAAGAGTGTTTCAGAACGGCTCAATCAAAAGTAAGGTTCAACTCTGTTAGTTGAATGCACAGAACAGAAAGTATTTTCACAGAATGCTACTGTGTAGTTTATATTTGAATATATTCCTTTTTCCACTATTACCCTCTTAGCGCTCCGAATGTCCACTTGCATTTTCTACAGAAAGAGTGTTCAGAACTGCGCAATCAAAAGTATGGTTTAACTCTGTTAGCTTAATGAACATATCAGAAATAAGTTTCACACAATGCTTCTGTGTAGTTTTTATTTGAAGATATTTTTTTTCCCAATAGAGGCCTCTTAGCGCTCAGAATGTCCAATTGCAGTTTCTACAGAAAGAGTGTTTCAGAAAGGCTCAATCAAAACTAAGGTTCAACTCTGTTAGTTGAATGCACAGAACAGAAAGAAGTTTCATACAATGCTTCTGTGTAGTTTATATTTTAACATACTCTTTTTTCCAATATTACCCACTTAGCGCTACGAATGTCCAGTTGCATTTTCTACAGACAGAGTGTTTCAAAACTGCTCAGTGAAAAGTATGGTTTAACTCGGTTAGCTGAATGCTCAGATCAGAAAGAAGTTTCACAGAATGCTTCTGTGTAGTTTATATTTGAATATATTCCTTTTTCCACTACTACGCTCTTAGCGCTCCAAATGTCCAGTTGCATTTTCTACAGAAAGAGTGTTCAGATCTGCTCAATCAAAAGTATGGTTTAACTCTGTTAGCTGAATGCACAGATCAGAAAGAAGTTTCACCGAATGATTCTGTGTAGTTTATATTTGAAGACATTCCTATTTCCACTATTACTCTCTTAGCGCTCCGAATCTCCACTTGCATTTTCTACAAAAAGAGTGTTTCATAACTGCCCAATCAAAAATATGTTTTATCTCTGTTAACTGAATTTACAGATCAGAAATAAGTTTCACAGTATACATCTGTGTAGTTTTTATTTGAAGATATTCTTTTTCCCAATGTAGGCCTCTTAGCGCTTAGCATGTCCAATTTCAGTTTCTACAGAAAGAGTGTTTCAGAACATCTCAATCAAAAGTAAGGTTCAACTCCGTTATCTGAATGCACAGAACAGCAAGAGTTTTCACAGAATGCTACTGTGTAGTTTATATTTGAATATATTCCTTTTTCCACTATTACCCTCTTAGCGCTCCGAATGTCCACTTGCATTTTCTACAGAAAGAGTGTTCAGAACTGCGCAATCAAAAGTATGGTTTAACTCTGTTAGCTTAATGAACATATAAGAAATAAGTTTCACACAATGCTTCTGTGTAGTTTTTATTTGAAGATATTATTTTTCCCAATAGAGGCCTCTTAGCGCTCAGAATGTCCAATTGCAGTTTCTACAGAAAGAGTGTTTCAGAACGGCTCAATCAAAAGTAAGGTTCAACTCTCTTAGTTGAATGCACAGAACAGAAAGAAGTTTCATACAATGCTTCTGTGTAGTTTATATTTGAACATATTCTTTTCTCCACTATTACCCAATTAGCGCTACGAATGTCCAGTTGCATTTTCTACAGACAGAGTGTTTCAAAACTGCTCAATCAAAAGTATGGTTTAACTCTGTTAGCTGAATGCTCAGATCGGAAAAAAGTTTCACAGAATGCTTCTGTGTAGTTTGTATTTGAATATATTCCTTTTTCCACTACTAATCTCTTAGCGCTCCAAATGTCCAGTTGCATTTTCTACAGAAAGAGTGTTCAGATCTGCTGAATCAAAATTATGGTTTAACTCTGTTAGCTGAATGCACAGATCAGAAAGAAGTTTCACAGAATGATTCTGTGTAGTTTATATTTGGAGACATTCCTTTTTCCACTATTACCCTCTTAGCGCTCCGAATCTCCACTTGCATTTTCTACAGAATGAGTGTTTCAGAACGGCCCAATCAAAACAAAGGTTCAAATCTTTTAGTTGAACAAACAGAACAGAAAGAAGTTTCACACAATGCTTCTGTGTAGTTTTTATTTGTAGACATTCTTTTTCCCAATATAGGCCTCTTAGCGCTCAGAATGTCCAATTGCAGTTTCTACAGAAAGAGTGTTTCAGAACGGCTTAATCAATAGTAAGGTTCAACTCTGTTAGTTGAATGCACAGAACAGAAAGAAGTTTCATACAATGCTTCTGTGTAGTTTATATTTGAACATATTTTTTTCCACTATTACCCACTTAGCGCTACGAATGTCCAGTTGCATTTTCTACAGACAGAGTGTTTCAAAACTGCTCAATCAAAAGTATGGTTTAACTCTGTTAGCTGAATGCTCAGATCAGAAAGAAGTTTCACAGAATGCTTCTGTGTAGTTTATATTTGAATATATTCCTTTTTCCACTACTACGCTCTTAGCGCTCCAAATGTCCAGTTGCATTTTCTACAGAAAGAGTGTTCAGATCTGCTCAATCAAAAGTATGGTTTAACTCTGTTAGCTGAATGCACAGATCAGAAAGAAGTTTCACCGAATGATTCTGTGTAGTTTATATTTGAAGACATTCCTTTTTCCACTATTACCCTCTTAGCGCTCCGAATCTCCACTTGCATTTTCTACAAAAAGAGTGTTTCATAACTGCTCAATCAAAAATATGTTTTATCTCTGATAACTGAATTTACAGATCAGAAATAAGTTTCACAGAATGCATCTGTGTAGTTTTTATTTGAAGATATTCTTTTTCCCAATGTAGGCCTCTTAGCGCTTAGCATGTCCAATTGCAGTTTCTACAGAAAGAGTGTTTCAGAACGGCTCAATCAAAAGTAAGGTTCAACTCTGTTAGCTGAATGCACAGAACAGAAAGTGTTTTCACAGAATGCTACTGCGTAGTTTATATTTGAATATATTCGTTTTTCCACTATTACCCTATTAGCGCTCCGAATGTCCACTTGCATTTTCTACAGAAAGAGTGTTCAGAACTGCGCAATCAAAAGTATGGTTTAACTCTGTTAGCTTAATGAACATATCAGAAATAAGTTTCACACAATGCTTCTGTGTAGTTTTTATTTGAAGATATTATTTTTCCCAATAGAGGCCTCTTAGCGATCAGAATGTCCAATTGCAATTTCTACAGAAAGAGTGTTTCAGAAAGGCTCAATCAAAAGTAAGGTTCAACTCTGTTAGTTGAATGCACAGAACAGAAAGAAGTTTCATACAATGCTTCTGTGTAGTTTATATTTGAACATATTCTTTTCTCCACTATTACCCACTTAGCCCTACGAATGTCCAGTTGCATTTTCTACAGACAGATTGTTTCAAAACTGCTCAATCAAAAGTATGGTTTAACTCTGTTAGCTGAATGCTCAGATCAGAAAGAAGTTTCACAGAATGCTTCTGTGTAATTTATATTTGAATATATTCCTTTTTCCACTACTACTCTCTTAGCGCTCCAAATGTCCAGTTGCATTTTCTACAGAAAGAGTGTTCAGATCTGCTAAATCAAAAGTATGGTTTAACTCTGTTAGCTGAATGCACAGATCAGAAAGAAGTTTCACAGAATGATTCTGTGTAGTTTATATTTGGAGACATTCCTTTTTCCACTATTACCCTCTTAGCGCTCCGAATGTCCACTTGCATTTTCTACATAAAGAGTGTTCAGAACTGCGCAATCAAAAGTATGGTTTAACTCTGTTAGCTTAAGGAACATATCAGAAATAAGTTTCACACAATGCTTCTGTGTAGTTTTTATTTGAAGATATTATTTTTCCCAATAGATGCCTCTTAGCGCTCAGAATGTCCAATTGCAGTTTCTACAGAAAGAGTGTTTCAGAAAGGCTCAATCAAAACTAAGGTTCAACTCTCTTAGTTGAATGCACAGAACAGAAAGTAGTTTCATACAATGCTTCTGTGTAGTTTATATTTGAACATACTCTTTTTTCCACTATTACCCACTTAGCGCTACGAATGTCCAGTTGCATTTTCTACAGACAGAGTGTTTCAAAACTGCTCAATCAAAAGTATGGTTTAACTCTGTTAGCTGAATGCTCAGATCAGAAAGAAGTTTCACAGAATGCTTCTGTGTAGTTTATATTTGAATATATTCCTTTTTCCACTACTACTTTCTTAGCGCTCCAAATGTCCAGTTGCATTTTCTACAGAAAGAGTGTTCAGATCTGCTCAATCAAAATTATGGTTTAACTCTGTTAGCTGAATGCACAGATCGGAAAGAAGTTTCACAGAATGATTCTGTGTAGTTTATATTTGGAGACATTCCTTTTTCCACTATTACCCTATTAGCGCTCCGAATCTCCACTTGCATTTTCTACAGAAAGAGTGTTTCAGAACGGCTCAATCAAAACAAAGGTTCAACTCTTTTAGTTGAACAAACAGAACAGAAAGAAGTTTCACACAATTCTTCTGTGTAGTTTTTATTTGTAGACATTCTTTTTCCCAATATAGGCCTCTTAGCGCTCAGAATGTCCAATTGCAGTTTCTACAGAAAGAGTGTTTCAGAACGGCTCAATGAAATGTAAGGTTCAACTCTGTTAGTTGAATGCACAGAACAGAAAGAAGTTTCATACAATGCTTCTGTGTAGTTTATATTTGAACATATTCTTTTTTCCACTATTACCCACTTAGCGCTACGAATGTCCAGTTGCATTTTCTACAGACAGAGTGTTTCAAAACTGCTCAGTGAAAAGTATGGTTTAACTCTGTTAGCTGAATGCTCAGATCAGAAAGAAGTTTCACAGAATGCTTCTGTGTAGTTTATATTTGAATATATTCCTTTTTCCACTACTACGCTCTTAGCGCTCCAAATGTCCAGTTGCATTTTCTACAGAAAGAGTGTTCAGATCTGCTCAATCAAAAGTATGGTTTAACACTGTTAGCTGAATGCACAGATCAGAAAGAAGTTTCACCGAATGATTCTGTGTAGTTTATATTTGAAGACATTCCTTTTTCCACTATTACCCTCTTAGCGCTCCGTATCTCCACTTGCATTTTCTACAAAAAGAGTGTTTCATAACTGCTCAATCAAAAATATGTTTTATCTCTGTTAACTGAATTTACAGATCAGAAATAAGTTTCACAGAATGCATCTGTGTAGTTTTTATTTGAAGATATTCTTTTTCCCAATATAGGCCTCTTAGCGCTTAGCATGTCCAATTGCAGTTTCTACAGAAAGAGTGTTTCAGAACGGCTAAATCAAAACTAAGGTTCAAATCTTTTAGTTGAACAAATGGAACAGAAAGAAGTTTCACACAATTCTTCTGTGTAGTTTTTATTTGTAGACATTCTTTTTCCCAATATAGGCCTCTTAGCGCTCAGAATGTCCAATTGCAGTTTCTACAGAAAGAGTGTTTCAGAACGGCTCAATCAAAAGTAAGGTTCAACTCTGTTAGTTGAATGCACAGAACAGCAAGAAGTTTCACAGAATGCTTCTGTGTAGTTTATATTTGAACATATTCTTTTTTCCACTATTACCCACTTAGCGCTACGAATGTCCAGTTGAATTTTCTACAGACAGAGTGTTTCAAAACTGCTCAATCAAAAGTATGGTTTAACTCTGTTAGCTGAATGCTCAGATCAGAAAGAAGTTTCACAGGATGCTTCTGTGTAGTTTATATTTGAATATATTCCTTTTTCCACTACTACGCTCTTAGCGCTCCAAATATCCAGTTGCATTTTCTACAGAAAGAGTGTTCAGATCTGCTCAATCAAAAGTATGGTTTAACTCTGTTAGCTGAATGCACAGATCAGAAAGAAGTTTCACCGAATGATTCTGTGTAGTTTATATTTGAAGACATTCCTTTTTCCACTATTACCCTCTTAGCGCTCCGAATCTCCACTTGCATTTTCTACAAAAAGAGTGTTTCATAACTGCTCAATCAAAAATATGTTTTATCTCTGTTAACTGAATTTACAGATCAGAAATAAGTTTCACAGAATGCATCTGTGTAGTTTTTATTTGAAGATATTCTTTTTCCCAATGTAGGCCTCTTGGCGCTTAGCATGTCCAATTGCAGTTTCTACAGAAAGAGTTTTTCAGAACGGATCAATCAAAATTAAGGTTCACCTCTGTTAGCTGAAGGCACAGAACAGTAAGAGTTTTCACAGAATGCTACTGTGTAGTTTATATTTGAATATATTCCTTTTTCCACTATTACCCTCTTAGCGCTCCGAATGTCCACTTGCATTTTCTACAGAAAGAGTGTTCAGAACTGCGCAATCAAAAGTATGGTTTAACTCTGTTAGCTTAATGAACATATCAGAAATAAGTTTCACACAATGCTTCTGTGTAGTTTTTATTTGAAGATATTATTTTTCCCAATAGAGGCCTCTTAGCACTCAGAATGTCCAATTGCAGTTTCTACAGAAAGAGTGTTTCAGAACGGCTCAATCAAAAGTAAGGTTCAACTCTGTTAGTTGAATGCACAGAACAGAAAGAAGTTTCATACAATGCTTCTGTGTAGTTTATATTTGAACATATTCTTTTCTCCACTATTACCCACTTAGCGCTACGAATGTCCAGTTGCATTTTCTACAGACAGAGTGTTTCAAAACAGCTCAATCAAAAGTATGGTTTAACTCTGTTAGCTGAATGCTCAGATCAGAAAGAAGTTTCACAGAATGCTTCTGTGTAGTTTATATTTGAATATATTCCTTTTTCCACTACTACCCTCTTAGCGCTCCAAATGTCGAAATGCATTTTCTACAGAAAGAGTGTTCAGATCTGCTGAATCAAAAGTATGGTTTAACTCTGTTAGCTGAATGCACAGATCAGAAAGAAGTTTCACAGAATGATTCTGTGTAGTTTATATTTGGAAACATTCCTTTTTCCACTATTACCCTCTTAGCGCTCCGAATCTCCACTTGCATTTTCTACAGAAAGAGTGTTTCAGAACGGCTCAATCAAAACTAAGGCTCAAATCTTTTAGTTGAACAAACAGAACAGAAAGAAGTTTCACACAATTCTTCTGTGTAGTTTTTATTTGTAGACATTCTTTTTCCCAATATAGGCCTCTTAGCGCTCAGAATGTCCAATTGCAGTTTCTACAGAAAGAGTGTTTCAGAACGGCTCAATCAAAAGTAAGGTTCAACTCTGTTAGTTGAATGCACAGAACAGCAAGAAGTTTCACAGAATGCTTCTGTGTAGTTTATATTTGAACATATTCTTTTTTCCACTATTACCCACTTAGCGCTACGAATGTCCAGTTGCATTTTCTACAGACAGAGTGTTTCAAAACTGCTCAATCAAAAGTATGGTTTAACTCTGTTAGCTGAATGCTCAGATCAGAAAGAAGTTTCACAGAATGCTTCTGTGTAGTTTATATTTGAATATATTCCTTTTTCCACTACTACGCTCTTAGCGCTCCAAATATCCAGTTGCATTTTCTACAGAAAGAGTGTTCAGATCTGCTCAATCAAAAGTATGGTTTAACTCTGTTAGCTGAATGCACAGATCAGAAAGAAGTTTCACCGAATGATTCTGTGTAGTTTATATTTGAAGACATTCCTTTTTCCACTATTACCCTCTTAGCGCTCCGAATCTCCACTTGCATTTTCTACAAAAAGAGTGTTTCATAACTGCTCAATCAAAAATATGTTTTATCTCTGTTAACTGAATTTACAGATCAGAAATAAGTTTCACAGAATGCATCTGTGTAGTTTTTATTTGAAGATATTCTTTTTCCCAATGTAGGCCTCTTAGCGCTTAGCATGTCCAATTGCAGTTTCTACAGAAAGAGTGTTTCAGAACGGCTCAATCAAAAGTAAGGTTCAACTCTGTTAGCTGAATGCACAGAACAGAAAGAGTTTTCACAGAATGCTACTGTGTAGTTTATATTTGAATATATTCCTTTTTCCACTATTACCCTCTTAGCGCTCCGAATGTCCACTTGCATTTTCTACAGAAAGAGTGTTCAGAACTGCGCAATCAAAAGTATGGTTTAACTCTGTTAGCTTAATGAACATATCAGAAATAAGTTTCACACAATGCTTCTGTGTAGTTTTTATTTGAAGATATTATTTTTCCCAATATAGGCCTCCTAGCGCTCAGAATGTCCAATTGCAGTTTCTACAGAAAGAGTGTTTCAGAACGGCCCAATCAAAAGTAAGGTTCAACTCTGTTAGTTGAATGCACAGAACAGAAAGAAGTTTCATACAATGCTTCTGTGTAGTTTATATTTGAACATATTCTTTTTTCCACTATTACCCCCTTAGCGCTCAGAATCTCCACTAGCATTTTCTATAAAAAGAGTGTTTCATAACTGCTCAATCAAAAATATGTTTTATCTCTGTTAACTGAATTTACAGATCAGAAATAAGTTTCACAGAATGCATCTGTGTAGTTTTTATTTGAAGATATTCTTTTTCCCAATGTAGGCCTCTTAGGGCTTAGCATGTCCAATTGCAGTTTCTACAGAAAGAGAGTTTCAGAACGGCTCAATCAAAAGTAAGGTTCAACTCTGTTAGTTGAATGCACAGAACTGAAAGAATTTTCACAGAATGTTACTGTGTAGTTTATAGTTGAATATATTCCTTTTTCCACTATTACCCTCTTAGCGCTCCGAATGTCCACTTGCATTTTCTACAGAAAGAGTGTTCAGAACTGTGCAATCAAAAGTATGGTTTAACTCTGTTAGCTTAATGAACATATCAGAAATAAGTTTCACACAATGCTTCTGTGTAGTTTTTATTTGAAGATATTATTTTTCCCAATATAGGCCTCTTAGCGCTCAGAATGTCCAATTGCAGTTTCTACAGAAAGAGTGTTTCAGAAAGGCACAATCAAAAGTAAGGTTCAACTCTGTTAGTTGAATGCGCAGAACAGAAAGAAGTTTCATACAATGCTTCTGTGTAGTTTATATTTGAACGTATTCTTTTTTCCACTATTACCCACTTAGCGCTATGAATGTCCAGTTGCATTTTCTACAGACAGAGTGTTTCAAAACTGCTCAATCAAAAGTATGGTTTAACTCTGTTAGCTGAATGCTCAGATCAGAAAGAAGTTTCACAGAATGCTTCTGTGTAGTTTATATTTGAATATATTCCTTTTTCCACTACTACTCTCTTAGTGCTCCAAATGTCGAGTTGCATTTTCTACAGAAAGAGTGTTCAGATCTGCTGAATCAAAAGTATGGTTTAACTCTGTTAGCTGAATGCACAGATCAGAAAGAAGTTTCACAGAATGATTCTGTGTAGTTTATATTTGGAGACATTCCTTTTTCCACTATTACCCTCTTAGCGCTCCGAATCTCCACTTGCATTTTCTACAGAAAGAGTGTTTCAGAACGGCTCAATCAAAACTAAGGTTCAACTCTTTTAGTTGAACAAACAGAACAGAAAGAAGTTTCACACAATTCTTCTGTGTAGTTTTTATTTGTAGACATTCTTTTTCCCAATATAGGCCTCTTAGCGCTCAGAATGTCCAATTGCAGTTTCTACAGAAAGAGTGTTTCAGAACGGCTCAATCAAAAGTAAGGTTCAACACTGTTAGTTGAATGCACAGAACAGAAAGAAGTTTCATACAATGCTTCTGTGTAGTTTATATTTGAACATATTCTTTTTTCCACTATTACCCTCTTAGCGCTCCGAATCTCCACTTGCATTTTCTATAAAAAGAGTGTTTCATAACTGCTCAATCAAAAATATGTTTTATCTCTGTTAACTGAATTTACAGATCAGAAATAAGTTTCACAGAATGCATCTGTGTAGTTTTTATTTGAAGATATTCTTTTTCCCAATGTAGGCCTCTTAGCGCTTAGCATGTCCAATTGCAGTTTCTACAGAAAGAGAGTTTCAGAACGGCTCAATCAAAACTAAGGTTCAACTCTGTTAGTTGAATGCACAGAACAGAAAGAATTTTCACAGAATGCTACTGTGTAGTTTATAGTTGAATATATTCCTTTTTCCACTATTACCCTCTTAGCGCTCCGAATGTCCACTTGCATTTTCTACAGAAAGAGTGTTCAGAACTGTGCAATCAAAAGTATGGTTTAACTCTGTTAGCTTAATGAACATATCAGAAATAAGTTTCACACAATGCTTCTGTGTAGTTTTTATTTGAAGATATTATTTTTCCCAATATAGGCCTCTTAGCGCTCAGAATGTCCAATTGCAGTTTCTACAGAAAGAGTGTTTCAGAAAGGCACAATCAAAAGTAAGGTTCAACTCTGTTAGTTGAATGCGCAGAACAGAAAGAAGTTTCATACAATGCTTCTGTGTAGTTTATATTTGAACGTATTCTTTTTTCCACTATTACCCACTTAGCGCTATGAATGTCCAGTTGCATTTTCTACAGACAGAGTGTTTCAAAACTGCTCAATCAAAAGTATGGTTTAACTCTGTTAGCTGAATGCTCAGATCAGAAAGAAGTTTCACAGAATGCTTCTGTGTAGTTTATATTTGAATATATTACTTTTTCCACTACTACTCTCTTAGCGCTCCAAATGTCGAGTTGCATTTCCTACAGAAAGAGTGTTCAGATCTGCTGAATCAAAAGTATGGTTTAACTCTGTTAGCTGAATGCACAGATCAGAAAGAAGTTTCACAGAATGATTCTGTGTAGTTTATATTTGGAGACATTCCTTTTTCCACTATTACCCTCTTAGCGCTCCGAATCTCCACTTGCATTTTCTACAGAAAGAGTGTTTCAGAACGGCTCAATCAAAACTAAGGTTCAACTCTTTTAGTTGAACAAACAGAACAGAAAGAAGTTTCACACAATTCTTCTGTGTAGTTTTTATTTGTAGACATTCTTTTTCCCAATATAGGCCTCTTAGCGCTCAGAATGTCCAATTGCAGTTTCTACAGAAAGAGTGTTTCAGAACGGCTCAATCAAAAGTAAGGTTCAACTCTGTTAGTTGAATGCACAGAACAGCAAGAAGTTTCACAGAATGCTTCTGTGTAGTTTATATTTGAACATATTCTTTTTTCCACTATTACCCACTTAGCGCTACGAATGTCCAGTTGCATTTTCTACAGACAGAGTGTTTCAAAACTGCTCAATCAAAAGTATGGTTTAACTCTGTTAGCTGAATGCTCAGATCAGAAAGAAGTTTCACAGAATGCTTCTGTGTAGTTTATATTTGAATATATTCCTTTTTCCACTACTACGCTCTTAGCGCTCCAAATATCCAGTTGCATTTTCTACAGAAAGAGTGTTCAGATCTGCTCAATCAAAAGTATGGTTTAACTCTGTTAGCTGAATGCACAGATCAGAAAGAAGTTTCACCGAATGATTCTGTGTAGTTTATATTTGAAGACATTCCTTTTTCCACTATTACCCTCTTAGCGCTCCGAATCTCCACTTGCATTTTCTACAAAAAGAGTGTTTCATAACTGCTCAATCAAAAATATGTTTTATCTCTGTTAACTGAATTTACAGATCAGAAATAAGTTTCACAGAATGCATCTGTGTAGTTTTTATTTGAAGATATTCTTTTTCCCAATGTAGGCCTCTTAGCGCTTAGCATGTCCAATTGCAGTTTCTACAGAAAGAGTGTTTCAGAACGGCTCAATCAAAAGTAAGGTTCAACTCTGTTAGCTGAATGCACAGAACAGAAAGAGTTTTCACAGAATGCTACTGTGTAGTTTATATTTGAATATATTCCTTTTTCCACTATTACCCTCTTAGCGCTCCGAATGTCCACTTGAATTTTCTACAGAAAGAGTGTTCAGAACTGCGCAATCAAAAGTATGGTTTAACTCTGTTAGCTTAATGAACATATCAGAAATAAGTTTCACACAATGCTTCTGTGTAGTTTTTATTTGAAGATATTATTTTTCCCAATATAGGCCTCCTAGCGCTCAGAATGTCCAATTGCAGTTTCTACAGAAAGAGTGTTTCAGAACGGCCCAATCAAAAGTAAGGTTCAACTCTGTTAGTTGAATGCACAGAACAGAAAGAAGTTTCATACAATGCTTCTGTGTAGTTTATATTTGAACATATTCTTTTTTCCACTATTACCCCCTTAGCGCTCAGAATCTCCACTAGCATTTTCTATAAAAAGAGTGTTTCATAACTGCTCAATCAAAAATATGTTTTATCTCTGTTAACTGAATTTACAGATCAGAAATAAGTTTCACAGAATGCATCTGTGTAGTTTTTATTTGAAGATATTCTTTTTCCCAGTGTAGGCCTCTTAGGGCTTAGCATGTCCAATTGCAGTTTCTACAGAAAGAGAGTTTCAGAACGGCTCAATCAAAAGTAAGGTTCAACTCTGTTAGTTGAATGCACAGAACTGAAAGAATTTTCACAGAATGCTACTGTGTAGTTTATAGTTGAATATATTCCTTTTTCCACTATTACCCTCTTAGCGCTCCGAATGTCCACTTGCATTTTCTACAGAAAGAGTGTTCAGAACTGTGCAATCAAAAGTATGGTTTAACTCTGTTAGCTTAATGAACATATCAGAAATAAGTTTCACAAAATGCTTCTGTGTAGTTTTTATTTGAAGATATTATTTTTCCCAATATAGGCCTCTTAGCGCTCAGAATGTCCAATTGCAGTTTCTACAGAAAGAGTGTTTCAGAAAGGCACAATCAAAAGTAAGGTTCAACTCTGTTAGTTGAATGCGCAGAACAGAAAGAAGTTTCATACAATGCTTCTGTGTAGTTTATATTTGAACGTATTCTTTTTTCCACTATTACCCACTTAGCGCTATGAATGTCCAGTTGCATTTTCTACAGACAGAGTGTTTCAAACTGCTCAATCAAAAGTATGGTTTAACTCTGTTAGCTGAATGCTCAGATCAGAAAGAAGTTTCACAGAATGCTTCTGTGTAGTTTATATTTGAATATATTACTTTTTCCACTACTACTCTCTTAGTGCTCCAAATGTCGAGTTGCATTTTCTACAGAAAGAGTGTTCAGATCTGCTGAATCAAAAGTATGGTTTAACTCTGTTAGCTGAATGCACAGATCAGAAAGAAGTTTCACAGAATGATTCTGTGTAGTTTATATTTGGAGACATTCCTTTTTCCACTATTACCCTCTTAGCGCTCCGAATCTCCACTTGCATTTTCTACAGAAAGAGTGTTTCAGAACGGCTCAATCAAAACTAAGGTTCAACTCTTTTAGTTGAACAAACAGAACAGAAAGAAGTTTCACACAATTCTTCTGTGTAGTTTTTATTTGTAGACATTCTTTTTCCCAATATAGGCCTCTTAGCCCTCAGAATGTCCAATTGCAGTTTCTACAGAAAGAGTGTTTCAGAACGGCTCAATCAAAAGTAAGGTTCAACTCTGTTAGTTGAATGCACAGAACAGAAAGAAGTTTCATACAATGCTTCTGTGTAGTTTATATTTGAACATATTCTTTTTTCCACTATTACCCTCTTAGCGCTCCGAATCTCCACTTGCATTTTCTATAAAAAGAGTGTTTCATAACTGCTCAATCAAAAATATGTTTTATCTCTGTTAACTGAATTTACAGATCAGAAATAAGTTTCACAGAATGCATCTGTGTAGTTTTTATTTGAAGATATTCTTTTTCCCAATGTAGGCCTCTTAGCGCTTAGCATGTCCAATTGCAGTTTCTACAGAAAGAGAGTTTCAGAACGGCTCAATCAAAAGTAAGGTTCAACTCTGTTAGTTGAATGCACAGAACAGAAAGAATTTTCACAGAATGCTACTGTGTAGTTTATAGTTGAATATATTCCTTTTTCCACTATTACCCTCTTAGCGCTCCGAATGTCCACTTGCATTTTCTACAGAAAGAGTGTTCAGAACTGTGCAATCAAAAGTATGGTTTAACTCTGTTAGCTTAATGAACATATCAGAAATAAGTTTCACACAATGCTTCTGTGTAGTTTTTATTTGAAGATATTATTTTTCCCAATATAGGCCTCTTAGCGCTCAGAATGTCCAATTGCAGTTTCTACAGAAAGAGTGTTTCAGAAAGGCACAATCAAAAGTAAGGTTCAACCCTGTTAGTTGAATGCGCAGAACAGAAAGAAGTTTCATACAATGCTTCTGTGTAGTTTATATTTGAACGTATTCTTTTTTCCACTATTACCCACTTAGCGCTATGAATGTCCAGTTGCATTTTCTACAGACAGAGTGTTTCAAAACTGCTCAATCAAAAGTATGGTTTAACTCTGTTAGCTGAATGCTCAGATCAGAAAGAAGTTTCACAGAATGCTTCTGTGTAGTTTATATTTGAATATATTACTTTTTCCACTACTACTCTCTTAGCGCTCCAAATGTCGAGTTGCATTTTCTACAGAAAGAGTGTTCAGATCTGCTGAATCAAAAGTATGGTTTAACTCTGTTAGCTGAATGCACAGATCAGAAAGAAGTTTCACAGAATGATTCTGTGTAGTTTATATTTGGAGACATTCCTTTTTCCACTATTACCCTCTTAGCGCTCCGAATCTCCACTTGCATTTTCTACAGAAAGAGTGTTTCAGAACGGCTCAATCAAAACTAAGGTTCAACTCTTTTAGTTGAACAAACAGAACAGAAAGAAGTTTCACACAATTCTTCTGTGTAGTTTTTATTTGTAGACATTCTTTTTCCCAATATAGGCCTCTTAGCGCTCAGAATGTCCAATTGCAGTTTCTACAGAAAGAGTGTTTCAGAACGGCTCAATCAAAAGTAAGGTTCAACTCTGTTAGTTGAATGCACAGAACAGCAAGAAGTTTCACAGAATGCTTCTGTGTAGTTTATATTTGAACATATTCTTTTTTCCACTATTACCCACTTAGCGCTACGAATGTCCAGTTGCATTTTCTACAGACAGAGTGTTTCAAAACTGCTCAATCAAAAGTATGGTTTAACTCTGTTAGCTGAATGCTCAGATCAGAAAGAAGTTTCACAGAATGCTTCTGTGTAGTTTATATTTGAATATATTCCTTTTTCCACTACTACGCTCTTAGCGCTCCAAATATCCAGTTGCATTTTCTACAGAAAGAGTGTTCAGATCTGCTCAATCAAAAGTATGGTTTAACTCTGTTAGCTGAATGCACAGATCAGAAAGAAGTTTCACCGAATGATTCTGTGTAGTTTATATTTGAAGACATTCCTTTTTCCACTATTACCCTCTTAGCGCTCCGAATCTCCACTTGCATTTTCTACAAAAAGAGTGTTTCATAACTGCTCAATCAAAAATATGTTTTATCTCTGTTAACTGAATTTACAGATCAGAAATAAGTTTCACAGAATGCATCTGTGTAGTTTTTATTTGAAGATATTCTTTTTCCCAATGTAGGCCTCTTAGCGCTTAGCATGTCCAATTGCAGTTTCTACAGCAAGAGTGTTTCAGAACGGCTCAATCAAAAGTAAGGTTCAACTCTGTTAGCTGAATGCACAGAACAGAAAGAGTTTTCACAGAATGCTACTGTGTAGTTTATATTTGAATATATTCCTTTTTCCACTATTACCCTCTTAGCGCTCCGAATGTCCACTTGAATTTTCTACAGAAAGAGTGTTCAGAACTGCGCAATCAAAAGTATGGTTTAACTCTGTTAGCTTAATGAACATATCAGAAATAAGTTTCACACAATGCTTCTGTGTAGTTTTTATTTGAAGATATTATTTTTCCCAATATAGGCCTCCTAGCGCTCAGAATGTCCAATTGCAGTTTCTACAGAAAGAGTGTTTCAGAACGGCCCAATCAAAAGTAAGGTTCAACTCTGTTAGTTGAATGCACAGAACAGAAAGAAGTTTCATACAATGCTTCTGTGTAGTTTATATTTGAACATATTCTTTTTTCCACTATTACCCCCTTAGCGCTCAGAATCTCCACTAGCATTTTCTATAAAAAGAGTGTTTCATAACTGCTCAATCAAAAATATGTTTTATCTCTGTTAACTGAATTTACAGATCAGAAATAAGTTTCACAGAATGCATCTGTGTAGTTTTTATTTGAAGATATTCTTTTTCCCAGTGTAGTCCTCTTAGGGCTTAGCATGTCCAATTGCAGTTTCTACAGAAAGAGAGTTTCAGAACGGCTCAATCAAAAGTAAGGTTCAACTCTGTTAGTTGAATGCACAGAACTGAAAGAATTTTCACAGAATGCTACTGTGTAGTTTATAGTTGAATATATTCCTTTTTCCACTATTACCCTCTTAGCGCTCCGAATGTCCACTTGCATTTTCTACAGAAAGAGTGTTCAGAACTGTGCAATCAAAAGTATGGTTTAACTCTGTTAGCTTAATGAACATATCAGAAATAAGTTTCACAAAATGCTTCTGTGTAGTTTTTATTTGAAGATATTATTTTTCCCAATATAGGCCTCTTAGCGCTCAGAATGTCCAATTGCAGTTTCTACAGAAAGAGTGTTTCAGAAAGGCACAATCAAAAGTAAGGTTCAACTCTGTTAGTTGAATGCGCAGAACAGAAAGAAGTTTCATACAATGCTTCTGTGTAGTTTATATTTGAACGTATTCTTTTTTCCACTATTACCCACTTAGCGCTATGAATGTCCAGTTGCATTTTCTACAGACAGAGTGTTTCAAACTGCTCAATCAAAAGTATGGTTTAACTCTGTTAGCTGAATGCTCAGATCAGAAAGAAGTTTCACAGAATGCTTCTGTGTAGTTTATATTTGAATATATTACTTTTTCCACTACTACTCTCTTAGTGCTCCAAATGTCGAGTTGCATTTTCTACAGAAAGAGTGTTCAGATCTGCTGAATCAAAAGTATGGTTTAACTCTGTTAGCTGAATGCACAGATCAGAAAGAAGTTTCACAGAATGATTCTGTGTAGTTTATATTTGGAGACATTCCTTTTTCCACTATTACCCTCTTAGCGCTCCGAATCTCCACTTGCATTTTCTACAGAAAGAGTGTTTCAGAACGGCTCAATCAAAACTAAGGTTCAACTCTTTTAGTTGAACAAACAGAACAGAAAGAAGTTTCACACAATTCTTCTGTGTAGTTTTTATTTGTAGACATTCTTTTTCCCAATATAGGCCTCTTAGCCCTCAGAATGTCCAATTGCAGTTTCTACAGAAAGAGTGTTTCAGAACGGCTCAATCAAAAGTAAGGTTCAACTCTGTTAGTTGAATGCACAGAACAGAAAGAAGTTTCATACAATGCTTCTGTGTAGTTTATATTTGAACATATTCTTTTTTCCACTATTACCCTCTTAGCGCTCCGAATCTCCACTTGCATTTTCTATAAAAAGAGTGTTTCATAACTGCTCAATCAAAAATATGTTTTATCTCTGTTAACTGAATTTACAGATCAGAAATAAGTTTCACAGAATGCATCTGTGTAGTTTTTATTTGAAGATATTCTTTTTCCCAATGTAGGCCTCTTAGCGCTTAGCATGTCCAATTGCAGTTTCTACAGAAAGAGAGTTTCAGAACGGCTCAATCAAAAGTAAGGTTCAACTCTGTTAGTTGAATGCACAGAACAGAAAGAATTTTCACAGAATGCTACTGTGTAGTTTATAGTTGAATATATTCCTTTTTCCACTATTACCCTCTTAGCGCTCCGAATGTCCAATTGCATTTTCTACAGAAAGAGTGTTCAGAACTGTGCAATCAAAAGTATGGTTTAACTCTGTTAGCTTAATGAACATATCAGAAATAAGTTTCACACAATGCTTCTGTGTAGTTTTTATTTGAAGATATTATTTTTCCCAATATAGGCCTCTTAGCGCTCAGAATGTCCAATTGCAGTTTCTACAGAAAGAGTGTTTCAGAAAGGCACAATCAAAAGTAAGGTTCAACTCTGTTAGTTGAATGCGCAGAACAGAAAGAAGTTTCATACAATGCTTCTGTGTAGTTTATATTTGAACGTATTCTTTTTTCCACTATTACCCACTTAGCGCTATGAATGTCCAGTTGCATTTTCTACAGACAGAGTGTTTCAAAACTGCTCAATCAAAAGTATGGTTTAACTCTGTTAGCTGAATGCTCAGATCAGAAAGAAGTTTCACAGAATTCTTCTGTGTAGTTTATATTTGAATATATTCCTTTTTCCACTACTACTCTCTTAGCGCTCCAAATGTCCAGTTGCATTTTCTACAGAAAGAGTGTTCAGATCTGCTCAATCAAAAGTATGGTTTAACTCTGTTAGCTGAATGCAGAGATCAGAAAGAAGTTTCACCGAATGATTCTGTGTAGTTTATATTTGAAGACATTCCTTTTTCCACTATTACCCTCTTAGCGCTCCGAATCTCCACTTGCATTTTCTACAAAAAGAGTGTTTCATAACTGCTCAATCAAAAATATGTTTTATCTCTGTTAACTGAATTTACAGATCAGAAATAAGTTTCACAGAATGCATCTGTGTTGTTTTTATTTGAAGATATTCTTTTTCCCAATGTAGGCCTCTTAGCGCTTAGCATGTCCAATTGCAGTTTCTACAGAAAGAGTGTTTCAGAACGGCTCAATCAAAAGTAAGGTTCAACTCTGTTAGCTGAATGCACAGAACAGTAAGAGTTTTCACAGAATGCTACTGTGTAGTTTATATTTGAATATATTCCTTTTTCCACTATTACCCTCTTAGCGCTCCGAATGTCCACTTGCATTTTCTACAGAAAGAGTGTTCAGAACTGCGCAATCAAAAGTATGGTTTAACTCTGTTAGCTTAATGAACATATCAGAAATAAGTTTCACACAATGCTTCTGTGTAGTTTTTATTTGAAGATATTATTTTTCCCAATAGAGGCCTCTTAGCGCTCAGAATGTCCAATTGCAGTTTCTACAGAAAGAGTGTTTCAGAAAGGCTCAATCAAAAGTTAGGTTCAACTCTGTTAGTTGAATGCACAGAACAGAAAGAAGTTTCATACAATGCTTCTGTGTAGTTTATATTTGAACATATTCTTTTCTCCCCTTTTACCCACTTAGCGCTACGAATGTCCAGTTGCATTTTCTACAGACAGATTGTTTCAAAACTGCTCAATCAAAAGTATGGTTTAACTCTATTAGCTGAATGCTCAGATCAGAAAGAAGTTTCACAGAATGCTTCTGTGTAGTTTATATTTCAATATATTACTTTTTCCACTACTACTCTCTTAGCGCTCCAAATGTCGAGTTGCATTTTCTACAGAAAGAGTGTTCAGATCTGCTGAATCAAAAGTATGGTTTAACTCTGTTAGCTGAATGCACAGATCAGAAAGAAGTTTCACAGAATGATTCTGTGTAGTTTATATTTGGAGACATTCCTTTTTCCACTATTACCCTCTTAGCGCTCCGAATCTCCACTTGCATTTTCTACAGAAAGAGTGTTTCAGAACGGCTCAATCAAAACTAAGGTTCAACTCTTTTAGTTGAACAAACAGAACAGAAAGAAGTTTCACACAATTCTTCTGTGTAGTTTTTATTTGTAGACATTCTTTTTCCCAATATAGGCCTCTTAGCGCTCAGAATGTCCAATTGCAGTTTCTACAGAAAGAGTGTTTCAGAACGGCTCAATCAAAAGTAAGGTTCAACTCTGTTAGTTGAATGCACAGAACAGCAAGAAGTTTCACAGAATGCTTCTGTGTAGTTTATATTTGAACATATTCTTTTTTCCATTATTACCCACTTAGCGCTACGAATGTCCAGTTGCATTTCCTACAGACAGAGTGTTTCAAAACTGCTCAATCAAAAGTATGGTTTAACTCTGTTAGCTGAATGCTCAGATCAGAAAGAAGTTTCACAGAATGCTTCTGTGTAGTCTATATTTGAATATATTCCTTTTTCCACTACTACGCTCTTAGCGCTCCAAATATCCAGTTGCATTTTCTACAGAAAGAGTGTTCAGATCTGCTCAATCAAAAGTATGGTTTAACTCTGTTAGCTGAATGCACAGATCAGAAAGAAGTCTCACCGAATGATTCTGTGTAGTTTATATTTGAAGACATTCCTTTTTCCACTATTACCCTCTTAGCGCTCCGAATCTCCACTTGCATTTTCTACAAAAAGAGTGTTTCATAACTGCTCAATCAAAAATATGTTTTATCTCTGTTAACTGAATTTACAGATCAGAAATAAGTTTCACAGAATGCATCTGTGTAGTTTTTATTTGAAGATATTCTTTTTCCCAATGTAGGCCTCTTAGCGCTTAGCATGTCCAATTGCAGTTTCTACAGAAAGAGTGTTTCAGAACGGCTCAATCAAAAGTAAGGTTCAACTCTGTTAGCTGAATGCACAGAACAGTAAGAGTTTTCACAGAATGCTACTGTGTAGTTTATATTTGAATATATTCCTTTTTCCACTATTACCCTCTTAGCGCTCCGAATGTCCACTTGCATTTTCTACAGAAAGAGTGTTCAGAACTGCGCAATCAAAAGTATGGTTTAACTCTGTTAGCTTAATGAACATATCAGAAATAAGTTTCACACAATGCTTCTGTGTAGTTTTTATTTGAAGATATTATTTTTCCCAATAGAGGCCTCTTAGCGCTCAGAATGTCCAATTGCAGTTTCTACAGAAAGAGTGTTTCAGAACGGCTCAATCAAAAGTAAGGTTCAACTCTGTTAGTTGAATGCACAGAACAGAAAGAAGTTTCATACAATGCTTCTGTGTAGTTTATATTTGAACATATTCTTTTCTCCACTATTACCCACTTAGCGCTACGAATGTCCAGTTGCATTTTCTACAGACAGAGTGTTTCAAAACAGCTCAATCAAAAGTATGGTTTAACTCTATTAGCTGAATGCTCAGATCAGAAAGAAGTTTCACAGAATGCTTCTGTGTAGTTTATATGGGAATATATTACTTTTTCCACTACTACTCTCTTAGCGCTCCAAATGTCGAGTTGCATTTTCTACAGAAAGAGTGTTCAGATCTGCTGAATCAAAAGTATGGTTTAACTCTGTTAGCTGAATGCACAGATCAGAAAGAAGTTTCACAGAATGATTCTGTGTAGTTTATATTTGGAGACATTCCTTTTTCCACTATTACCCTCTTAGCGCTCCGAATCTCCACTTGCATTTTCTACAGAAAGAGTGTTTCAGAACGGCTCAATCAAAACTAAGGTTCAACTCTTTTAGTTGAACAAACAGAACAGAAAGAAGTTTCACACAATTCTTCTGTGTAGTTTTTATTTGTAGACATTCTTTTTCCCAATATAGGCCTCTTAGCGCTCAGAATGTCCAATTGCAGTTTCTACAGAAAGAGTGTTTCAGAACGGCTCAATCAAAAGTAAGGTTCAACTCTGTTAGTTGAATGCACAGAACAGCAAGAAGTTTCACAGAATGTTTCTGTGTAGTTTATATTGAACATATTCTTTTTTCCGCTATTACCCACTTAGCGCTACGAATGTCCAGTTGCATTTTCTACAGACAGAGTGTTTCAAAACTGCTCAATCAAAAGTATGGTTTAACTCTGTTAGCTGAATGCTCAGATCAGAAAGAAGTTTCACAGAATGCTTCTGTGTAGTTTATATTTGAATATATTCCTTTTTCCACTACTACGCTCTTAGCGCTCCAAATATCCAGTTGCATTTTCTACAGAAAGAGTGTTCAGATCTGCTCAATCAAAAGTATGGTTTAACTCTGTTAGCTGAATGCACAGATCAGAAAGAAGTTTCACCGAATGATTCTGTGTAGTTTATATTTGAAGACATTCCTTTTTCCACTATTACCCTCTTAGCGCTCCGAATCTCCACTTGCATTTTCTACAAAAAGAGTGTTTCATAACTGCTCAATCAAAAATATGTTTTATCTCTGTTAACTGAATTTACAGATCAGAAATAAGTTTCACAGAATGCATCTGTGTAGTTTTTATTTGAAGATATTCTTTTTCCCAATGTAGGCCTCTTAGCGCTTAGCATGTCCAATTGCAGTTTCTACAGAAAGAGTGTTTCAGAACGGCTCAATCAAAAGTAAGGTTCAACTCTGTTAGCTGAATGCACAGAACAGAAAGAGTTTTCACAGAATGCTACTGTGTAGTTTATATTTGAATATATTCCTTTTTCCACTATTACCCTCTTAGCGCTCCGAATGTCCACTTGCATTTTCTACAGAAAGAGTGTTCAGAACTGCGCAATCAAAAGTATGGTTTAACTCTGTTAGCTTAATGAACATATCAGAAATAAGTTTCACACAATGCTTCTGTGTAGTTTTTATTTGAAGATATTTTTTTTCCCAATATAGGCCTCCTAGCGCTCAGAATGTCCAATTGCAGTTTCTACAGAAAGAGTGTTTCAGAACGGCCCAATCAAAAGTAAGGTTCAACTCTGTTAGTTGAATGCACAGAACAGAAAGAAGTTTCATACAATGCTTCTGTGTAGTTTATATTTGAACATATACTTTTTTCCACTATTACCCCCTTAGCGCTCCGAATCTCCACTTGCATTTTCTATAAAAAGAGTGTTTCATAACTGCTCAATCAAAAATATGTTTTATCTCTGTTAACTGAATTTACAGATCAGAAATAAGTTTCACAGAATGCATCTGTGTAGTTTTTATTTGAAGATATTCTTTTTCCCAATGTAGGCCTCTTAGCGCTTAGCATGTCCAATTGCAGTTTCTACAGAAAGAGAGTTTCAGAACGGCTCAATCAAAAGTAAGGTTCAACTCTGTTAGTTGAATGCACAGAACAGAAAGAATTTTCACAGAATGCTACTGTGTAGTTTATAGTTGAATATATTCCTTTTTCCACTATTACCCTCTTAGCGCTCCGAATGTCCACTTGCATTTTCTACAGAAAGAGTGTTCAGAACTGTGCAATCAAAAGTATGGTTTAACTCTGTTAGCTTAATGAACATATCAGAAATAAGTTTCACACAATGCTTCTGTGTAGTTTTTATTTGAAGATATTATTTTTCCCAATATAGGCCTCTTAGCGCTCAGAATGTCCAATTGCAGTTTCTACAGAAAGAGTGTTTCAGAAAGGCACAATCAAAAGTAAGGTTCAACTCTGTTAGTTGAATGCGCAGAACAGAAAGAAGTTTCATACAATGCTTCTGTGTAGTTTATATTTGAACGTATTCTTTTTTCCACTATTACCCACTTAGCGCTATGAATGTCCAGTTGCATTTTCTACAGACAGAGTGTTTCAAAACTGCTCAATCAAAAGTATGGTTTAACTCTGTTAGCTGAATGCTCAGATCAGAAAGAAGTTTCACAGAATTCTTCTGTGTAGTTTATATTTGAATATATTCCTTTTTCCACTACTACTCTCTTAGCGCTCCAAATGTCCAGTTGCATTTTCTACAGAAAGAGTGTTCAGATCTGCTCAATCAAAAGTATGGTTTAACTCTGTTAGCTGAATGCACAGATCAGAAAGAAGTTTCACCGAATGATTCTGTGTAGTTTATATTTGAAGACATTCCTTTTTCCACTATTACCCTCTTAGCGCTCCGAATCTCCACTTGCATTTTCTACAAAAAGAGTGTTTCATAACTGCTCAATCAAAAATATGTTTTATCTCTGTTAACTGAATTTACAGATCAGAAATAAGTTTCACAGAATGCATCTGTGTAGTTTTTATTTGAAGATATTCTTTTTCCCAATGTAGGCCTCTTAGCGCTTAGCATGTCCAATTGCAGTTTCTACAGAAAGAGTGTTTCAGAACGGCTCAATCAAAAGTAAGGTTCAACTCTGTTAGCTGAATGCACAGAACAGTAAGAGTTTTCACAGAATGCTACTGTGTAGTTTATATTTGAATATATTCCTTTTTCCACTATTACCCTCTTAGCGCTCCGAATGTCCACTTGCATTTTCTACAGAAAGAGTGTTCAGAACTGCGCAATCAAAAGTATGGTTTAACTCTGTTAGCTTAATGAACATATCAGAAATAAGTTTCACACAATGCTTCTGTGTAGTTTTTATTTGAAGATATTATTTTTCCCAATAGAGGCCTCTTAGCGCTCAGAATGTCCAATTGCAGTTTCTACAGAAAGAGTGTTTCAGAAAGGCTCAATCAAAAGTTAGGTTCAACTCTGTTAGTTGAATGCACAGAACAGAAAGAAGTTTCATACAATGCTTCTGTGTAGTTTATATTTGAACATATTCTTTTCTCCCCTATTACCCACTTAGCGCTACGAATGTCCAGTTGCATTTTCTACAGACAGATTGTTTCAAAACTGCTCAATCAAAAGTATGGTTTAACTCTATTAGCTGAATGCTCAGATCAGAAAGAAGTTTCACAGAATGCTTCTGTGTAGTTTATATTTGAATATATTACTTTTTCCACTACTACTCTCTTAGCGCTCCAAATGTCGAGTTGCATTTTCTACAGAAAGAGTGTTCAGATCTGCTCAATCAAAAGTATGGTTTAACTCTGTTAGCTGAATGCACAGATCAGAAAGAAGTTTCACAGAATGATTCTGTGTAGTTTATATTTGGAGACATTCCTTTTTCCACTATTACCCTCTTAGCGCTCCGAATCTCCACTTGCATTTTCTACAGAAAGAGTGTTTCAGAACGGCTCAATCAAAACTAAGGTTCAACTCTTTTAGTTGAACAAACAGAACAGAAAGAAGTTTCACACAATTCTTCTGTGTAGTTTTTATTTGTAGACATTCTTTTTCCCAATATAGGCCTCTTAGCGCTCAGAATGTCCAATTGCAGTTTCTACAGAAAGAGTGTTTCAGAACGGCTCAATCAAAAGTAAGGTTCAACTCTGTTAGTTGAATGCACAGAACAGCAAGAAGTTTCACAGAATGCTTCTGTGTAGTTTATATTTGAACATATTCTTTTTTCCACTATTACCCACTTAGCGCTACGAATGTCCAGTTGCATTTTCTACAGACAGAGTGTTTCAAAACTGCTCAATCAAAAGTATGGTTTAACTCTGTTAGCTGAATGCTCAGATCAGAAAGAAGTTTCACAGAATGCTTCTGTGTAGTTTATATTTGAATATATTCCTTTTTCCACTACTACGCTCTTAGCGCTCCAAATATCCAGTTGCATTTTCTACAGAAAGAGTGTTCAGATCTGCTCAATCAAAAGTATGGTTTAACTCTGTTAGCTGAATGCACAGATCAGAAAGAAGTCTCACCGAATGATTCTGTGTAGTTTATATTTGAAGACATTCCTTTTTCCACTATTACCCTCTTAGCGCTCCGAATCTCCACTTGCATTTTCTACAAAAAGAGTGTTTCATAACTGCTCAATCAAAAATATGTTTTAACTCTGTTAACTGAATTTACAGATCAGAAATAAGTTTCACAGAATGCATCTGTGTAGTTTTTATTTGAAGATATTCTTTTTCCCAATGTAGGCCTCTTAGCGCTTAGCATGTCCAATTGCAGTTTCTACAGAAAGAGTGATTCAGAACGGCTCAATCAAAAGTAAGGTTCAACTCTGTTAGCTGAATGCACAGAACAGTAAGAGTTTTCACAGAATGCTACTGTGTAGTTTATATTTGAATATATTCCTTTTTCCACTATTACCCTCTTAGCGCTCCGAATGTCCACTTGCATTTTCTACAGAAAGAGTGTTCAGAACTGCGCAATCAAAAGTATGGTTTAACTCTGTTAGCTTAATGAACATATCAGAAATAAGTTTCACACAATGCTTCTGTGTAGTTTTTATTTGAAGATATTATTTTTCCCAATAGAGGCCTCTTAGCGCTCAGAATGTCCAATTGCAGTTTCTACAGAAAGAGTGTTTCAGAACGGCTCAATCAAAAGTAAGGTTCAACTCTGTTAGTTGAATGCACAGAACAGAAAGAAGTTTCATACAATGCTTCTGTGTAGTTTATATTTGAACATATTCTTTTCTCCACTATTACCCACTTAGCGCTACGAATGTCCAGTTGCATTTTCTACAGACAGAGTGTTTCAAAACAGCTCAATCAAAAGTATGGTTTAACTCTATTAGCTGAATGCTCAGATCAGAAAGAAGTTTCACAGAATGCTTCTGTGTAGTTTATATTTGAATATATTACTTTTTCCACTACTACTCTCTTAGCGCTCCAAATGTCGAGTTGCATTTTCTACAGAAAGAGTGTTCAGATCTGCTGAATCAAAAGTATGGTTTAACTCTGTTAGCTGAATGCACAGATCAGAAAGAAGTTTCACAGAATGATTCTGTGTAGTTTATATTTGGAGACATTCCTTTTTCCACTATTACCCTCTTAGCGCTCCGAATCTCCACTTGCATTTTCTACAGAAAGAGGGTTTCAGAACGGCTCAATCAAAACTAAGGTTCAACTCTTTTAGTTGAACAAACAGAACAGAAAGAAGTTTCACACAATTCTTCTGTGTAGTTTTTATTTGTAGACATTCTTTTTCCCAATATAGGCCTCTTAGCGCTCAGAATGTCCAATTGCAGTTTCTACAGAAAGAGTGTTTCAGAACAGCTCAATCAAAATTAAGGTTCAACTCTGTTAGTTGAATGCACAGAACAGCAAGAAGTTTCACAGAATGCTTCTGTGTAGTTTATATTTGAACATATTCTTTTTTCCACTATTACCCACTTAGCGCTACGAATGTCCAGTTGCATTTTCTACAGACAGAGTGTTTCAAAACTGCTCAATCAAAAGTATGGTTTAACTCTGTTAGCTGAATGCTCAGATCAGAAAGAAGTTTCACAGAATGCTTCTGTGTAGTTTATATTTGAATATATTCCTTTTTCCACTACTACGCTCTTAGCGCTCCAAATATCCAGTTGCATTTTCTACAGAAAGAGTGTTCAGATCTGCTCAATCAAAAGTATGTTTTAACTCTGTTAGCTGAATGCACAGATCAGAAAGAAGTTTCACCGAATGATTCTGTGTAGTTTATATTTGAAGACATTCCTTTTTCCACTATTACCCTCTTAGCGCTCCGAATCTCCACTTGCATTTTCTACAAAAAGAGTGTTTCATAACTGCTCAATCAAAAATATGTTTTATCTCTGTTAACTGAATTTACAGATCAGAAATAAGTTTCACAGAATGCATCTGTGTAGTTTTTATTTGAAGATATTCTTTTTCCCAATGTAGGCCTCTTAGCGCTTAGCATGTCCAATTGCAGTTTCTACAGAAAGAGTGTTTCAGAACGGCTCAATCAAAAGTAAGGTTCAACTCTGTTAGCTGAATGCACAGAACAGTAAGAGTTTTCACAGAATGCTACTGTGTAGTTTATATTTGAATATATTCCTTTTTCCACTATTACCCTCTTAGCGCTCCGAATGTCCACTTGCATTTTCTACAGAAAGAGTGTTCAGAACTGCGCAATCAAAAGTATGGTTTAACTCTGTTAGCTTAATGAACATATCAGAAATAAGTTTCACACAATGCTTCTGTGTAGTTTTTATTTGAAGATATTATTTTTCCCAATAGAGGCCTCTTAGCGCTCAGAATGTCCAATTGCAGTTTCTACAGAAAGAGTGTTTCAGAACGGCTCAATCAAAAGTAAGGTTCAACTCTGTTAGTTGAATGCACAGAACAGAAAGAAGTTTCATACAATGCTTCTGTGTAGTTTATATTTGAACATATTCTTTTCTCCACTATTACCCACTTAGCGCTACGAATGTCCAGTTGCATTTTCTACAGACAGAGTGTTTCAAAACAGCTCAATCAAAAGTATGGTTTAACTCTATTAGCTGAATGCTCAGATCAGAAAGAAGTTTCACAGAATGCTTCTGTGTAGTTTATATTTGAATATATTACTTTTTCCACTACTACTCTCTTAGCGCTCCAAATGTCGAGTTGCATTTTCTACAGAAAGAGTGTTCAGATCTGCTGAATCAAAAGTATGGTTTAACTCTGTTAGCTGAATGCACAGATCAGAAAGAAGTTTCACAGAATGATTCTGTGTAGTTTATATTTGGAGACATTCCTTTTTCCACTATTACCCTCTTAGCGCTCCGAATCTCCACTTGCATTTTCTACAGAAAGAGGGTTTCAGAACGGCTCAATCAAAACTAAGGTTCAACTCTTTTAGTTGAACAAACAGAACAGAAAGAAGTTTCACACAATTCTTCTGTGTAGTTTTTATTTGTAGACATTCTTTTTCCCAATATAGGCCTCTTAGCGCTCAGAATGTCCAATTGCAGTTTCTACAGAAAGAGTGTTTCAGAACAGCTCAATCAAAATTAAGGTTCAACTCTGTTAGTTGAATGCACAGAACAGCAAGAAGTTTCACAGAATGCTTCTGTGTAGTTTATATTTGAACATATTCTTTTTTCCACTATTACCCACTTAGCGCTACGAATGTCCAGTTGCATTTTCTACAGACAGAGTGTTTCAAAACTGCTCAATCAAAAGTATGGTTTAACTCTGTTAGCTGAATGCTCAGATCAGAAAGAAGTTTCACAGAATGCTTCTGTGTAGTTTATATTTGAATATATTCCTTTTTCCACTACTACGCTCTTAGCGCTCCAAATATCCAGTTGCATTTTCTACAGAAAGAGTGTTCAGATCTGCTCAATCAAAAGTATGTTTTAACTCTGTTAGCTGAATGCACAGATCAGAAAGAAGTTTCACCGAATGATTCTGTGTAGTTTATATTTGAAGACATTCCTTTTTCCACTATTACCCTCTTAGCGCTCCGAATCTCCACTTGCATTTTCTACAAAAAGAGTGTTTCATAACTGCTCAATCAAAAATATGTTTTATCTCTGTTAACTGAATTTACAGATCAGAAATAAGTTTCACAGAATGCATCTGTGTAGTTTTTATTTGAAGATATTCTTTTTCCCAATGTAGGCCTCTTAGCGCTTAGCATGTCCAATTGCAGTTTCTACAGAAAGAGTGTTTCAGAACGGCTCAATCAAAAGTAAGGTTCAACTCTGTTAGCTGAATGCACAGAACAGTAAGAGTTTTCACAGAATGCTACTGTGTAGTTTATATTTGAATATATTCCTTTTTCCACTATTACCCTCTTAGCGCTCCGAATGTCCACTTGCATTTTCTACAGAAAGAGTGTTCAGAACTGCGCAATCAAAAGTATGGTTTAACTCTGTTAGCTTAATGAACATATCAGAAATAAGTTTCACACAATGCTTCTGTGTAGTTTTTATTTGAAGATATTATTTTTCCCAATAGAGGCCTCTTAGCGCTCAGAATGTCCAATTGCAGTTTCTACAGAAAGAGTGTTTCAGAAAGGCACAATCAAAAGTAAGGTTCAACTCTGTTAGTTGAATGCGCAGAACAGAAAGAAGTTTCATACAATGCTTCTGTGTAGTTTATATTTGAACGTATTCTTTTTTCCACTATTACCCACTTAGCGCTATGAATGTCCAGTTGCATTTTCTACAGACAGAGTGTTTCAAAACTGCTCAATCAAAAGTATGGTTTAACTCTGTTAGCTGAATGCTCAGATCAGAAAGAAGTTTCACAGAATTCTTCTGTGTAGTTTATATTTGAATATATTCCTTTTTCCACTACTACTCTCTTAGGGCTCCAAATGTCCAGTTGCATTTTCTACAGAAAGAGTGTTCAGATCTGCTCAATCAAAAGTATGGTTTAACTCTGTTAGCTGAATGCAGAGATCAGAAAGAAGTTTCACCGAATGATTCTGTGTAGTTTATATTTGAAGACATTCCTTTTTCCACTATTACCCTCTTAGCGCTCTGAATCTCCACTTGCATTTTCTACAAAAAGAGTGTTTCATAACTGCTCAATCAAAAATATGTTTTATCTCTGTTAACTGAATTTACAGATCAGAAATAAGTTTCACAGAATGCATCTGTGTAGTTTTTATTTGAAGATATTCTTTTTCCCAATGTAGGCCTCTTAGCGCTTAGCATGTCCAATTGCAGTTTCTACAGAAAGAGTGTTTCAGAACGGCTCAATCAAAAGTAAGGTTCAACTCTGTTAGCTGAATGCACAGAACAGTAAGAGTTTTCACAGAATGCTACTGTGTAGTTTATATTTGAATATATTCCTTTTTCCACTATTACCCTCTTAGCGCTCCGAATGTCCACTTGCATTTTCTACAGAAAGAGTGTTCAGAACTGCGCAATCAAAAGTATGGTTTAACTCTGTTAGCTTAATGAACATATCAGAAATAAGTTTCACACAATGCTTCTGTGTAGTTTTTATTTGAAGATATTATTTTTCCCAATAGAGGCCTCTTAGCGCTCAGAATGTCCAATTGCAGTTTCTACAGAAAGAGTGTTTCAGAAAGGCTCAATCAAAAGTTAGGTTCAACTCTGTTAGTTGAATGCACAGAACAGAAAGAAGTTTCATACAATGCTTCTGTGTAGTTTATATTTGAACATATTCTTTTCTCCCCTTTTACCCACTTAGCGCTACGAATGTCCAGTTGCATTTTCTACAGACAGATTGTTTCAAAACTGCTCAATCAAAAGTATGGTTTAACTCTATTAGCTGAATGCTCAGATCAGAAAGAAGTTTCACAGAATGCTTCTGTGTAGTTTATATTTCAATATATTACTTTTTCCACTACTACTCTCTTAGCGCTCCAAATGTCGAGTTGCATTTTCTACAGAAAGAGTGTTCAGATCTGCTGAATCAAAAGTATGGTTTAACTCTGTTAGCTGAATGCACAGATCAGAAAGAAGTTTCACAGAATGATTCTGTGTAGTTTATATTTGGAGACATTCCTTTTTCCACTATTACCCTCTTAGCGCTCCGAATCTCCACTTGCATTTTCTACAGAAAGAGTGTTTCAGAACGGCTCAATCAAAACTAAGGTTCAACTCTTTTAGTTGAACAAACAGAACAGAAAGAAGTTTCACACAATTCTTCTGTGTAGTTTTTATTTGTAGACATTCTTTTTCCCAATATAGGCCTCTTAGCGCTCAGAATGTCCAATTGCAGTTTCTACAGAAAGAGTGTTTCAGAACGGCTCAATCAAAAGTAAGGTTCAACTCTGTTAGTTGAATGCACAGAACAGCAAGAAGTTTCACAGAATGCTTCTGTGTAGTTTATATTTGAACATATTCTTTTTTCCACTATTACCCACTTAGCGCTACGAATGTCCAGTTGCATTTCCTACAGACAGAGTGTTTCAAAACTGCTCAATCAAAAGTATGGTTTAACTCTGTTAGCTGAATGCTCAGATCAGAAAGAAGTTTCACAGAATGCTTCTGTGTAGTCTATATTTGAATATATTCCTTTTTCCACTACTACGCTCTTAGCGCTCCAAATATCCAGTTGCATTTTCTACAGAAAGAGTGTTCAGATCTGCTCAATCAAAAGTATGGTTTAACTCTGTTAGCTGAATGCACAGATCAGAAAGAAGTCTCACCGAATGATTCTGTGTAGTTTATATTTGAAGACATTCCTTTTTCCACTATTACCCTCTTAGCGCTCCGAATCTCCACTTGCATTTTCTACAAAAAGAGTGTTTCATAACTGCTCAATCAAAAATATGTTTTATCTCTGTTAACTGAATTTACAGATCAGAAATAAGTTTCACAGAATGCATCTGTGTAGTTTTTATTTGAAGATATTCTTTTTCCCAATGTAGGCCTCTTAGCGCTTAGCATGTCCAATTGCAGTTTCTACAGAAAGAGTGTTTCAGAACGGCTCAATCAAAAGTAAGGTTCAACTCTGTTAGCTGAATGCACAGAACAGTAAGAGTTTTCACAGAATGCTACTGTGTAGTTTATATTTGAATATATTCCTTTTTCCACTATTACCCTCTTAGCGCTCCGAATGTCCACTTGCATTTTCTACAGAAAGAGTGTTCAGAACTGCGCAATCAAAAGTATGGTTTAACTCTGTTAGCTTAATGAACATATCAGAAATAAGTTTCACACAATGCTTCTGTGTAGTTTTTATTTGAAGATATTATTTTTCCCAATAGAGGCCTCTTAGCGCTCAGAATGTCCAATTGCAGTTTCTACAGAAAGAGTGTTTCAGAACGGCTCAATCAAAAGTAAGGTTCAACTCTGTTAGTTGAATGCACAGAACAGAAAGAAGTTTCATACAATGCTTCTGTGTAGTTTATATTTGAACATATTCTTTTCTCCACTATTACCCACTTAGCGCTACGAATGTCCAGTTGCATTTTCTACAGACAGAGTGTTTCAAAACAGCTCAATCAAAAGTATGGTTTAACTCTATTAGCTGAATGCTCAGATCAGAAAGAAGTTTCACAGAATGCTTCTGTGTAGTTTATATGGGAATATATTACTTTTTCCACTACTACTCTCTTAGCGCTCCAAATGTCGAGTTGCATTTTCTACAGAAAGAGTGTTCAGATCTGCTGAATCAAAAGTATGGTTTAACTCTGTTAGCTGAATGCACAGATCAGAAAGAAGTTTCACAGAATGATTCTGTGTAGTTTATATTTGGAGACATTCCTTTTTCCACTATTACCCTCTTAGCGCTCCGAATCTCCACTTGCATTTTCTACAGAAAGAGTGTTTCAGAACGGCTCAATCAAAACTAAGGTTCAACTCTTTTAGTTGAACAAACAGAACAGAAAGAAGTTTCACACAATTCTTCTGTGTAGTTTTTATTTGTAGACATTCTTTTTCCCAATATAGGCCTCTTAGCGCTCAGAATGTCCAATTGCAGTTTCTACAGAAAGAGTGTTTCAGAACGGCTCAATCAAAAGTAAGGTTCAACTCTGTTAGTTGAATGCACAGAACAGCAAGAAGTTTCACAGAATGTTTCTGTGTAGTTTATATTGAACATATTCTTTTTTCCGCTATTACCCACTTAGCGCTACGAATGTCCAGTTGCATTTTCTACAGACAGAGTGTTTCAAAACTGCTCAATCAAAAGTATGGTTTAACTCTGTTAGCTGAATGCTCAGATCAGAAAGAAGTTTCACAGAATGCTTCTGTGTAGTTTATATTTGAATATATTCCTTTTTCCACTACTACGCTCTTAGCGCTCCAAATATCCAGTTGCATTTTCTACAGAAAGAGTGTTCAGATCTGCTCAATCAAAAGTATGGTTTAACTCTGTTAGCTGAATGCACAGATCAGAAAGAAGTTTCACCGAATGATTCTGTGTAGTTTATATTTGAAGACATTCCTTTTTCCACTATTACCCTCTTAGCGCTCCGAATCTCCACTTGCATTTTCTACAAAAAGAGTGTTTCATAACTTTCAATCAAAAATATGTTTTATCTCTGTTAACTGAATTTACAGATCAGAAATAAGTTTCACAGAATGCATCTGTGTAGTTTTTATTTGAAGATATTCTTTTTCCCAATGTAGGCCTCTTAGCGCTTAGCATGTCCAATTGCAGTTTCTACAGAAAGAGTGTTTCAGAACGGCTCAATCAAAAGTAAGGTTCAACTCTGTTAGCTGAATGCACAGAACAGAAAGAGTTTTCACAGAATGCTACTGTGTAGTTTATATTTGAATATATTCCTTTTTCCACTATTACCCTCTTAGCGCTCCGAATATCCACTTGCATTTTCTACAGAAAGAGTGTTCAGAACTGCGCAATCAAAAGTATGGTTTAACTCTGTTAGCTTAATGAACATATCAGAAATAAGTTTCACACAATGCTTCTGTGTAGTTTTTATTTGAAGATATTTTTTTTCCCAATATAGGCCTCCTAGCGCTCAGAATGTCCAATTGCAGTTTCTACAGAAAGAGTGTTTCAGAACGGCCCAATCAAAAGTAAGGTTCAACTCTGTTAGTTGAATGCACAGAACAGAAAGAAGTTTCATACAATGCTTCTGTGTAGTTTATATTTGAACATATACTTTTTTCCACTATTACCCCCTTAGCGCTCCGAATCTCCACTTGAATTTTCTATAAAAAGAGTGTTTCATAACTGCTCAATCAAAAATATGTTTTATCTCTGTTAACTGAATTTACAGATCAGAAATAAGTTTCACAGAATGCATCTGTGTAGTTTTTATTTGAAGATATTCTTTTTCCCAATGTAGGCCTCTTAGCGCTTAGCATGTCCAATTGCAGTTTCTACAGAAAGAGAGTTTCAGAACGGCTCAATCAAAAGTAAGGTTCAACTCTGTTAGTTGAATGCACAGAACAGAAAGAATTTCACAGAATGCTACTGTGTAGTTTATAGTTGAATATATTCCTTTTTCCACTATTACCCTCTTAGCGCTCCGAATGTCCACTTGCATTTTCTACAGAAAGAGTGTTCAGAACTGTGCAATCAAAAGTATGGTTTAACTCTGTTAGCTTAATGAACATATCAGAAATAAGTTTCACACAATGCTTCTGTGTAGTTTTTATTTGAAGATATTATTTTTCCCAATATAGGCCTCTTAGCGCTCAGAATGTCCAATTGCAGTTTCTACAGAAAGAGTGTTTCAGAAAGGCACAATCAAAAGTAAGGTTCAACTCTGTTAGTTGAATGCGCAGAACAGAAAGAAGTTTCATACAATGCTTCTGTGTAGTTTATATTTGAACGTATTCTTTTTTCCACTATTACCCACTTAGCGCTATGAATGTCCAGTTGCATTTTCTACAGACAGAGTGTTTCAAAACTGCTCAATCAAAAGTATGGTTTAACTCTGTTAGCTGAATGCTCAGATCAGAAAGATGTTTCACAGAATTCTTCTGTGTAGTTTATATTTGAATATATTCCTTTTTCCACTACTACTCTCTTAGCGCTCCAAATGTCCAGTTGCATTTTCTACAGAAAGAGTGTTCAGATCTGCTCAATCAAAAGTATGGTTTAACTCTGTTAGCTGAATGCACAGATCAGAAAGAAGTTTCACCGAATGATTCTGTGTAGTTTATATTTGAAGACATTACTTTTTCCACTATTACCCTCTTAGCGCTCCGAATCTCCACTTGCATTTTCTACAAAAAGAGTGTTTCATAACTGCTCAATCAAAAATATGTTTTATCTCTGTTAACTGAATTTACCGATCAGAAATAAGTTTCACAGAATGCATCTGTGTAGTTTTTATTTGAAGATATTCTTTTTCCCAATGTAGGCCTCTTAGCGCTTAGCATGTCCAATTGCAGTTTCTACAGAAAGAGTGTTTCAGAACGGCTCAATCAAAAGTAAGGTTCAACTCTGTTAGCTGAATGCACAGAACAGTAAGAGTTTTCACAGAATGCTACTGTGTAGTTTATATTTGAATATATTCCTTTTTCCACTATTACCCTCTTAGCGCTCCGAATGTCCACTTGCATTTTCTACAGAAAGAGTGTTCAGAACTGCGCAATCAAAAGTATGGTTTAACTCTGTTAGCTTAATGAACATATCAGAAATAAGTTTCACACAATGCTTCTGTGTAGTTTTTATTTGAAGATATTATTTTTCCCAATAGAGGCCTCTTAGCGCTCAGAATGTCCAATTGCAGTTTCTACAGAAAGAGTGTTTCAGAAAGGCTCAATCAAAAGTTAGGTTCAACTCTGTTAGTTGAATGCACAGAACAGAAAGAAGTTTCATACAATGCTTCTGTGTAGTTTATATTTGAACATATTCTTTTCTCCCCTATTACCCACTTAGCGCTACGAATGTCCAGTTGCATTTTCTACAGACAGATTGTTTCAAAACTGCTCAATCAAAAGTATGGTTTAACTCTATTAGCTGAATGCTCAGATCAGAAAGAAGTTTCACAGAATGCTTCTGTGTAGTTTATATTTGAATATATTACTTTTTCCACTACTACTCTCTTAGCGCTCCAAATGTCGAGTTGCATTTTCTACAGAAAGAGTGTTCAGATCTGCACAATCAAAAGTATGGTTTAACTCTGTTAGGTGAATGCACAGATCAGAAAGAAGTTTCACAGAATGATTCTGTGTAGTTTATATTTGGAGACATTCCTTTTTCCACTATTACCCTCTTAGCGCTCCGAATCTCCACTTGCATTTTCTACAGAAAGAGTGTTTCAGAACGGCTCAATCAAAACTAAGGTTCAACTCTTTTAGTTGAACAAACAGAACAGAAAGAAGTTTCACACAATTCTTCTGTGTAGTTTTTATTTGTAGACATTCTTTTTCCCAATATAGGCCTCTTAGCGCTCAGAATGTCCAATTGCAGTTTCTACAGAAAGAGTGTTTCAGAACGGCTCAATCAAAAGTAAGGTTCAACTCTGTTAGTTGAATGCACAGAACAGCAAGAAGTTTCACAGAATGCTTCTGTGTAGTTTATATTTGAACATATTCTTTTTTCCACTATTACCCACTTAGCGCTACGAATGTCCAGTTGCATTTTCTACAGACAGAGTGTTTCAAAACTGCTCAATCAAAAGTATGGTTTAACTCTGTTAGCTGAATGCTCAGATCAGAAAGAAGTTTCACAGAATGCTTCTGTGTAGTTTATATTTGAATATATTCCTTTTTCCACTACTACGCTCTTAGCGCTCCAAATATCCAGTTGCATTTTCTACAGAAAGAGTGTTCAGATCTGCTCAATCAAAAGTATGGTTTAACTCTGTTAGCTGAATGCACAGATCAGAAAGAAGTCTCACCGAATGATTCTGTGTAGTTTATATTTGAAGACATTCCTTTTTCCACTATTACCCTCTTAGCGCTCCGAATCTCCACTTGCATTTTCTACAAAAAGAGTGTTTCATAACTGCTCAATCAAAAATATGTTTTAACTCTGTTAACTGAATTTACAGATCAGAAATAAGTTTCACAGAATGCATCTGTGTAGTTTTTATTTGAAGATATTCTTTTTCCCAATGTAGGCCTCTTAGCGCTTAGCATGTCCAATTGCAGTTTCTACAGAAAGAGTGATTCAGAACGGCTCAATCAAAAGTAAGGTTCAACTCTGTTAGCTGAATGCACAGAACAGTAAGAGTTTTCACAGAATGCTACTGTGTAGTTTATATTTGAATATATTCCTTTTTCCACTATTACCCTCTTAGCGCTCCGAATGTCCACTTGCATTTTCTACAGAAAGAGTGTTCAGAACTGCGCAATCAAAAGTATGGTTTAACTCTGTTAGCTTAATGAACATATCAGAAATAAGTTTCACACAATGCTTCTGTGTAGTTTTTATTTGAAGATATTATTTTTCCCAATAGAGGCCTCTTAGCGCTCAGAATGTCCAATTGCAGTTTCTACAGAAAGAGTGTTTCAGAACGGCTCAATCAAAAGTAAGGTTCAACTCTGTTAGTTGAATGCACAGAACAGAAAGAAGTTTCATACAATGCTTCTGTGTAGTTTATATTTGAACATATTCTTTTCTCCACTATTACCCACTTAGCGCTACGAATGTCCAGTTGCATTTTCTACAGACAGAGTGTTTCAAAACAGCTCAATCAAAAGTATGGTTTAACTCTATTAGCTGAATGCTCAGATCAGAAAGAAGTTTCACAGAATGCTTCTGTGTAGTTTATATTTGAATATATTACTTTTTCCACTACTACTCTCTTAGCGCTCCAAATGTCGAGTTGCATTTTCTACAGAAAGAGTGTTCAGATCTGCTGAATCAAAAGTATGGTTTAACTCTGTTAGCTGAATGCACAGATCAGAAAGAAGTTTCACAGAATGATTCTGTGTAGTTTATATTTGGAGACATTCCTTTTTCCACTATTACCCTCTTAGCGCTCCGAATCTCCACTTGCATTTTCTACAGAAAGAGGGTTTCAGAACGGCTCAATCAAAACTAAGGTTCAACTCTTTTAGTTGAACAAACAGAACAGAAAGAAGTTTCACACAATTCTTCTGTGTAGATTTTATTTGTAGACATTCTTTTTCCCAATATAGGCCTCTTAGCGCTCAGAATGTCCAATTGCAGTTTCTACAGAAAGAGTGTTTCAGAACAGCTCAATCAAAATTAAGGTTCAACTCTGTTAGTTGAATGCACAGAACAGCAAGAAGTTTCACAGAATGCTTCTGTGTAGTTTATATTTGAACATATTCTTTTTTCCACTATTACCCACTTAGCGCTACGAATGTCCAGTTGCATTTTCTACAGACAGAGTGTTTCAAAACTGCTCAATCAAAAGTATGGTTTAACTCTGTTAGCTGAATGCTCAGATCAGAAAGAAGTTTCACAGAATGCTTCTGTGTAGTTTATATTTGAATATATTCCTTTTTCCACTACTACGCTCTTAGCGCTCCAAATATCCAGTTGCATTTTCTACAGAAAGAGTGTTCAGATCTGCTCAATCAAAAGTATGTTTTAACTCTGTTAGCTGAATGCACAGATCAGAAAGAAGTTTCACCGAATGATTCTGTGTAGTTTATATTTGAAGACATTCCTTTTTCCACTATTACCCTCTTAGCGCTCCGAATCTCCACTTGCATTTTCTACAAAAAGAGTGTTTCATAACTGCTCAATAAAAAATATGTTTTATCTCTGTTAACTGAATTTACAGATCAGAAATAAGTTTCACAGAATGCATCTGTGTAGTTTTTATTTGAAGATATTCTTTTTCCCAATGTAGGCCTCTTAGCGCTTAGCATGTCCAATTGCAGTTTCTACAGAAAGAGTGTTTCAGAACGGCTCAATCAAAAGTAAGGTTCAACTCTGTTAGCTGAATGCACAGAACAGTAAGAGTTTTCACAGAATGCTACTGTGTAGTTTATATTTGAATATATTCCTTTTTCCACTATTACCCTCTTAGCGCTCCGAATGTCCACTTGCATTTTCTACAGAAAGAGTGTTCAGAACTGCGCAATCAAAAGTATGGTTTAACTCTGTTAGCTTAATGAACATATCAGAAATAAGTTTCACACAATGCTTCTGTGTAGTTTTTATTTGAAGATATTATTTTTCCCAATAGAGGCCTCTTAGCGCTCAGAATGTCCAATTGCAGTTTCTACAGAAAGAGTGTTTCAGAACGGCTCAATCAAAAGTAAGGTTCAACTCTGTTAGTTGAATGCACAGAACAGAAAGAAGTTTCATACAATGCTTCTGTGTAGTTTATATTTGAACATATTCTTTTCTCCACTATTACCCACTTAGCGCTACGAATGTCCAGTTGCATTTTCTACAGACAGAGTGTTTCAAAACAGCTCAATCAAAAGTATGGTTTAACTCTATTAGCTGAATGCTCAGATCAGAAAGAAGTTTCACAGAATGCTTCTGTGTAGTTTATATTGGAATATATTACTTTTTCCACTACTACTCTCTTAGCGCTCCAAATGTCGAGTTGCATTTTCTACAGAAAGAGTGTTCAGATCTGCTGAATCAAAAGTATGGTTTAAATCTGTTAGCTGAATGCACAGATCAGAAAGAAGTTTCACAGAATGATTCTGTGTAGTTTATATTTGGAGACATTCCTTTTTCCACTATTACCCTCTTAGCGCTCCGAATCTCCACTTGCATTTTCTACAGAAAGAGTGTTTCAGAACGGCTCAATCAAAACTAAGGTTCAACTCTTTTAGTTGAACAAACAGAACAGAAAGAAGTTTCACACAATTCTTCTGTGTAGTTTTTATTTGTAGACATTCTTTTTCCCAATATAGGCCTCTTAGCGCTCAGAATGTCCAATTGCAGTTTCTACAGAAAGAGTGTTTCAGAACGGCTCAATCAAAAGTAAGGTTCAACTCTGTTAGTTGAATGCACAGAACAGCAAGAAGTTTCACAGAATGCTTCTGTGTAGTTTATATTTGAACATATTCTTTTTTCCACTATTACCCACTTAGCGCTACGAATGTCCAGTTGCATTTTCTACAGACAGAGTGTTTCAAAACTGCTCAATCAAAAGTATGGTTTAACTCCGTTAGCTGAATGCTCAGATCAGAAAGAAGTTTCACAGAATGCTTCTGTGTAGTTTATATTTGAATATATTCCTTTTTCCACTACTACGCTCTTAGCGCTCCAAATATCCAGTTGCATTTTCTACAGAAAGAGTGTTCAGATCTGCTCAATCAAAAGTATGGTTTAACTCTGTTAGCTGAATGCACAGATCAGAAAGAAGTCTCACCGAATGATTCTGTGTAGTTTATATTTGAAGACATTCCTTTTTCCACTATTACCCTCTTAGCGCTCCGAATCTCCACTTGCATTTTCTACAAAAAGAGTGTTTCATAACTGCTCAATCAAAAATATGTTTTATCTCTGTTAACTGAATTTACAGATCAGAAATAAGTTTCACAGAATGCATCTGTGTAGTTTTTATTTGAAGATATTCTTTTTCCCAATGTAGGCCTCTTAGCGCTTAGCATGTCCAATTGCAGTTTCTACAGAAAGAGTGTTTCAGAACGGCTCAATCAAAAGTAAGGTTCAACTCTGTTAGCTGAATGCACAGAACAATAAGAGTTTTCACAGAATGCTACTGTGTAGTTTATATTTGAATATATTCCTTTTTCCACTATTACCCTCTTAGCGCTCCGAATGTCCACTTGCATTTTCTACAGAAAGAGTGTTCAGAACTGCGCAATCAAAAGTATGGTTTAACTCTGTTAGCTTAATGAACATATCAGAAATAAGTTTCACACAATGCTTCTGTGTAGTTTTTATTTGAAGATATTATTTTTCCCAATAGAGGCCTCTTAGCGCTCAGAATGTCCAATTGCAGTTTCTACAGAAAGAGTGTTTCAGAACGGCTCAATCAAAAGTAAGGTTCAACTCTGTTAGTTGAATGCACAGAACAGAAAGAAGTTTCATACAATGCTTCTGTGTAGTTTATATTTGAACATATTCTTTTCTCCACTATTACCCACTTAGCGCTACGAATGTCCAGTTGCATTTTCTACAGACAGAGTGTTTCAAAACAGCTCAATCAAAAGTATGGTTTAACTCTATTAGCTGAATGCTCAGATCAGAAAGAAGTTTCACAGAATGCTTCTGTGTAGTTTATATTGGAATATATTACTTTTTCCACTACTACTCTCTTAGCGCTCCAAATGTCGAGTTGCATTTTCTACAGAAAGAGTGTTCAGATCTGCTGAATCAAAAGTATGGTTTAACTCTGTTAGCTGAATGCACAGATCAGAAAGAAGTTTCACAGAATGATTCTGTGTAGTTTATATTTGGAGACATTCCTTTTTCCACTATTACCCTCTTAGCGCTCCGAATCTCCACTTGCATTTTCTACAGAAAGAGTGTTTCAGAACGGCTCAATCAAAACTAAGGTTCAACTCTTTTAGTTGAACAAACAGAACAGAAAGAAGTTTCACACAATTCTTCTGTGTAGTTTTTATTTGTAGACATTCTTTTTCCCAATATAGGCCTCTTAGCGCTCAGAATGTCCAATTGCAGTTTCTACAGAAAGAGTGTTTCAGAACGGCTCAATCAAAAGTAAGGTTCAACTCTGTTAGTTGAATGCACAGAACAGCAAGAAGTTTCACAGAATGCTTCTGTGTAGTTTATATTTGAACATATTCTTTTTTCCACTATTACCCACTTAGCGCTACGAATGTCCAGTTGCATTTTCTACAGACAGAGTGTTTCAAAACTGCTCAATCAAAAGTATGGTTTAACTCTGTTAGCTGAATGCTCAGATCAGAAAGAAGTTTCACAGAATGCTTCTGTGTAGTTTATATTTGAATATATTCCTTTTTCCACTACTACGCTCTTAGCGCTCCAAATATCCAGTTGCATTTTCTACAGAAAGAGTGTTCAGATCTGCTCAATCAAAAGTATGGTTTAACTCTGTTAGCTGAATGCACAGATCAGAAAGAAGTTTCACCGAATGATTCTGTGTAGTTTATATTTGAAGACATTCCTTTTTCCACTATTACCCTCTTAGCGCTCCGAATCTCCACTTGCATTTTCTACAAAAAGAGTGTTTCATAACTGCTCAATCAAAAATATGTTTTATCTCTGTTAACTGAATTTACAGATCAGAAATAAGTTTCACAGAATGCATCTGTGTAGTTTTTATTTGAAGATATTCTTTTTCCCAATGTAGGCCTCTTAGCGCTTAGCATGTCCAATTGCAGTTTCTACAGAAAGAGTGTTTCAGAACGGCTCAATCAAAAGTAAGGTTCAACTCTGTTAGCTGAATGCACAGAACAGAAAGAGTTTTCACAGAATGCTACTGTGTAGTTTATATTTGAATATACTCCTTTTTCCACTATTACCCTCTTAGCGCTCCGAATGTCCACTTGCATTTTCTACAGAAAGAGTGTTCAGAACTGCGCAATCAAAAGTATGGTTTAACTCTGTTAGCTTAATGAACATATCAGAAATAAGTTTCACACAATGCTTCTGTGTAGTTTTTATTTGAAGATATTATTTTTCCCAATATAGGCCTCCTAGCGCTCAGAATGTCCAATTGCAGTTTCTACAGAAAGAGTGTTTCAGAACGGCCCAATCAAAAGTAAGGTTCAACTCTGTTAGTTGAATGCACAGAACAGAAAGAAGTTTCATACAATGCTTCTGTGTAGTTTATATTTGAACATATTCTTTTTTCCACTATTACCCCCTTAGCGCTCCGAATCTCCACTTGCATTTTCTATAAAAAGAGTGTTTCATAACTGCTCAATCAAAAATATGTTTTATCTCTGTTAACTGAATTTACAGATCAGAAATAAGTTTCACAGAATGCATCTGTGTAGTTTTTATTTGAAGATATTCTTTTTCCCAATGTAGGCCTCTTAGCGCTTAGCATGTCCAATTGCAGTTTCTACAGAAAGAGAGTTTCAGAACGGCTCAATCAAAAGTAAGGTTCAACTCTGTTAGTTGAATGCACAGAACAGAAAGAATTTTCACAGAATGCTACTGTGTAGTTTATAGTTGAATATATTCCTTTTTCCACTATTACCCTCTTAGCGCTCCGAATGTCCACTTGCATTTTCTACAGAAAGAGTGTTCAGAACTGTGCAATCAAAAGTATGGTTTAACTCTGTTAGCTTAATGAACATATCAGAAATAAGTTTCACACAATGCTTCTGTGTAGTTTTTATTTGAAGATATTATTTTTCCCAATATAGGCCTCTTAGCGCTCAGAATGTCCAATTGCAGTTTCTACAGAAAGAGTGTTTCAGAAAGGCACAATCAAAAGTAAGGTTCAACTCTGTTAGTTGAATGCGCAGAACAGAAAGAAGTTTCATACAATGCTTCTGTGTAGTTTATATTTGAACGTATTCTTTTTTCCACTATTACCCACTTAGCGCTATGAATGTCCAGTTGCATTTTCTACAGACAGAGTGTTTCAAAACTGCTCAATCAAAAGTATGGTTTAACTCTGTTAGCTGAATGCTCAGATCAGAAAGAAGTTTCACAGAATTCTTCTGTGTAATTTATATTTGAATATATTCCTTTTTCCACTACTACTCTCTTAGCGCTCCAAATGTCCAGTTGCATTTTCTACAGAAAGAGTGTTCAGATCTGCTCAATCAAAAGTATGGTTTAACTCTGTTAGCTGAATGCACAGATCAGAAAGAAGTTTCACCGAATGATTCTGTGTAGTTTATATATGAAGACATTCCTTTTTCCACTATTACCCTCTTAGCGTTCCGAATCTCCACTTGCATTTTCTACAAAAAGAGTGTTTCATAACTGCTCAATCAAAAATATGTTTTATCTCTGTTAACTGAATTTACAGATCAGAAATAAGTTTCACAGAATGCATCTGTGTAGTTTTTATTTGAAGATATTCTTTTTCCCAATGTAGGCCTCTTAGCGCTTAGCATGTCCAATTGCAGTTTCTACAGAAAGAGTGTTTCAGAACGGCTCAATCAAAAGTAAGGTTCAACTCTGTTAGCTGAATGCACAGAACAGTAAGAGTTTTCACAGAATGCTACTGTGTAGTTTATATTTGAATATATTCCTTTTTCCACTATTACCCTCTTAGCGCTCCGAATGTCCACTTGCATTTTCTACAGAAAGAGTGTTCAGAACTGCGCAATCAAAAGTATGGTTTAACTCTGTTAGCTTAATGAACATATCAGAAATAAGTTTCACACAATGCTTCTGTGTAGTTTTTATTTGAAGATATTATTTTTCCCAATAGAGGCCTCTTAGCGCTCAGAATGTCCAATTGCAGTTTCTACAGAAAGAGTGTTTCAGAAAGGCTCAATCAAAAGTTAGGTTCAACTCTGTTAGTTGAATGCACAGAACAGAAAGAAGTTTCATACAATGCTTCTGTGTAGTTTATATTTGAACATATTCTTTTCTCCCCTATTACCCACTTAGCGCTACGAATGTCCAGTTGCATTTTCTACAGACAGATTGTTTCAAAACTGCTCAATCAAAAGTATGGTTTAACTCTATTAGCTGAATGCTCAGATCAGAAAGAAGTTTCACAGAATGCTTCTGTGTAGTTTATATTTGAATATATTACTTTTTCCACTACTACACTCTTAGCGCTCCAAATGTCGAGTTGCATTTTCTACAGAAAGAGTGTTCAGATATGCTGAATCAAAAGTATGGTTTAACTCTGTTAGCTGAATGCACAGATCAGAAAGAAGTTTCACAGAATGATTCTGTGTAGTTTATATTTGGAGACATTCCTTTGTCCACTATTACCCTCTTAGCGCTCCGAATCTCCACTTGCATTTTCTACAGAAAGAGTGTTTCAGAACGGCTCAATCAAAACTAAGGTTCAACTCTTTTAGTTGAACAAACAGAACAGAAAGAAGTTTCACACAATTCTTCTGTGTAGTTTTTATTTGTAGACATTCTTTTTCCCAATATAGGCCTCTTAGCGCTCAGAATGTCCAATTGCAGTTTCTACAGAAAGAGTGTTTCAGAACGGCTCAATCAAAAGTAAGGTTCAACTCTGTTAGTTGAATGCACAGAACAGCAAGAAGTTTCACAGAATGCTTCTGTGTAGTTTATATTTGAACATATTCTTTTTTCCACTATTACCCACTTAGCGCTACGAATGTCCAGTTGCATTTTCTACAGACAGAGTGTTTCAAAGCTGCTCAATCAAAAGTATGGTTTAACTCTGTTAGCTGAATGCTCAGATCAGAAAGAAGTTTCACAGAATGCTTCTGTGTAGTTTATATTTGAATATATTCCTTTTTCCACTACTACGCTCTTAGCGCTCCAAATATCCAGTTGCATTTTCTACAGAAAGAGTGTTCAGATCTGCTCAATCAAAAGTATGGTTTAACTCTGTTAGCTGAATGCACAGATCAGAAAGAAGTCTCACCGAATGATTCTGTGTAGTTTATATTTGAAGACATTCCTCTTTCCACTATTACCCTCTTAGCGCTCCGAATCTCCACTTGCATTTTCTACAAAAAGAGTGTTTCATAACTGCTCAATCAAAAATATGTTTTATCTCTGTTAACTGAATTTACAGATCAGAAATAAGTTTCACAGAATGCATCTGTGTAGTTTTTATTTGAAGATATTCTTTTTCCCAATGTAGGCCTCTTAGCGCTTAGCATGTCCAATTGCAGTTTCTACAGAAAGAGTGTTTCAGAACGGCTCAATCAAAAGTAAGGTTCAACTCTGTTAGCTGAATGCACAGAACAGTAAGAGTTTTCACAGAATGCTACTGTGTAGTTTATATTTGAATATATTCCTTTTTCCACTATTACACTCTTAGCGCTCCGAATGTCCACTTGCATTTTCTACAGAAAGAGTGTTCAGAACTGCGCAATCAAAAGTATGGTTTAACTCTGTTAGCTTAATGAACATATCAGAAATAAGTTTCACAGAATGCTTCTGTGTAGTTTTTATTTGAAGATATTATTTTTCCCAATAGAGGCCTCTTAGCGCTCAGAATGTCCAATTGCAGTTTCTACAGAAAGAGTGTTTCAGAACGGCTCAATCAAAAGTAAGGTTCAACTCTGTTAGTTGAATGCACAGAACAGAAAGAAGTTTCATACAATGCTTCTGTGTAGTTTATACTTGAACATATTCTTTTCTCCACTATTACCCACTTAGCGCTACGAATGTCCAGTTGCATTTTCTACAGACAGAGTGTTTCAAAACAGCTCAATCAAAAGTATGGTTTAACTCTATTAGCTGAATGCTCAGATCAGAAAGAAGTTTCACAGAATGCTTCTGTGTAGTTTATATTGGAATATATTACTTTTTCCACTACTACTCTCTTAGCGCTCCAAATGTCGAGTTGCATTTTCTACAGAAAGAGTGTTCAGATCTGCTGAATCAAAAGTATGGTTTAACTCTGTTAGCTGAATGCACAGATCAGAAAGAAGTTTCACAGAATGATTCTGTGTAGTTTATATTTGGAGACATTCCTTTTTCCACTATTACCCTCTTAGCGCTCCGAATCTCCACTTGCATTTTCTACAGAAAGAGTGTTTCAGAACGGCTCAATCAAAACTAAGGTTCAACTCTTTTAGTTGAACAAACAGAACAGAAAGAAGTTTCACACAATTCTTCTGTGTAGTTTTTATTTGTAGACATACTTTTTCCCAATGTAGGCCTCCTAGCGCTCAGAATGTCCAATTGCAGTTTCTACAGAAAGAGTGTTTCAGAACGGCCCAATCAAAAGTAAGGTTCAACTCTGTTAGTTGAATGCACAGAACAGAAAGAAGTTTCATACAATGCTTCTGTGTAGTTTATATTTGAACATATTCTTTTTTCCACTATTACCCCCTTAGCGCTCCGAATCTCCACTTGCATTTTCTATAAAAAGAGTGTTTCATAACTGCTCAATCAAAAATATGTTTTATCTCTGTTAACTGAATTTACAGATCAGAAATAAGTTTCACAGAATGCATCTGTGTAGTTTTTATTTGAAGATATTCTTTTTCCCAATGTAGGCCTCTTAGCGCTTAGCATGTCCAATTGCAGTTTCTACAGAAAGAGAGTTTCAGAACGGCTCAATCAAAAGTAAGGTTCAACTCTGTTAGTTGAATGCACAGAACAGAAAGAATTTTCACAGAATGCTACTGTGTAGTTAATAGTTGAATATATTCCTTTTTCCACTATTACCCTCTTAGCGCTCCGAATGTCCACTTGCATTTTCTACAGAAAGAGTGTTCAGAACTGTGCAATCAAAAGTATGGTTTAACTCTGTTAGCTTAATGAACATATCAGAAATAAGTTTCACACAATGCTTCTGTGTAGTTTTTATTTGAAGATATTATTTTTCCCAATATAGGCCTCTTAGCGCTCAGAATGTCCAATTGCAGTTTCTACAGAAAGAGTGTTTCAGAAAGGCACAATCAAAAGTAAGGTTCAACTCTGTTAGTTGAATGCGCAGAACAGAAAGAAGTTTCATACAATGCTTCTGTGTAGTTTATATTTGAACGTATTCTTTTTTCCACTATTACCCACTTAGCGCTATGAATGTCCAGTTGCATTTTCTACAGACAGAGTGTTTCAAAACTGCTCAATCAAAAGTATGGTTTAACTCTGTTAGCTGAATGCTCAGATCAGAAAGAAGTTTCACAGAATTCTTCTGTGTAATTTATATTTGAATATATTCCTTTTTCCACTACTACTCTCTTAGCGCTCCAAATGTCCAGTTGCATTTTCTACAGAAAGAGTGTTCAGATCTGCTCAATCAAAAGTATGGTTTAACTCTGTTAGCTGAATGCACAGATCAGAAAGAAGTTTCACCGAATGATTCTGTGTAGTTTATATATGAAGACATTCCTTTTTCCACTATTACCCTCTTAGCGCTTCGAATCTCCACTTGCATTTTCTACAAAAAGAGTGTTTCATAACTGCTCAATCAAAAATATGTTTTATCTCTGTTAACTGAATTTACAGATCAGAAATAAGTTTCACAGAATGCATCTGTGTAGTTTTTATTTGAAGATATTCTTTTTCCCAATGTAGGCCTCTTAGCGCTTAGCATGTCCAATTGCAGTTTCTACAGAAAGAGTGTTTCAGAACGGCTCAATCAAAAGTAAGGTTCAACTCTGTTAGCTGAATGCACAGAACAGTAAGAGTTTTCACAGAATGCTACTGTGTAGTTTATATTTGAATATATTCCTTTTTCCACTATTACCCTCTTAGCGCTCCGAATGTCCACTTGCATTTTCTACAGAAAGAGTGTTCAGAACTGCGCAATCAAAAGTATGGTTTAACTCTGTTAGCTTAATGAACATATCAGAAATAAGTTTCACACAATGCTTCTGTGTAGTTTTTATTTGAAGATATTATTTTTCCCAATAGAGGCCTCTTAGCGCTCAGAATGTCCAATTGCAGTTTCTACAGAAAGAGTGTTTCAGAAAGGCTCAATCAAAAGTTAGGTTCAACTCTGTTAGTTGAATGCACAGAACAGAAAGAAGTTTCATACAATGCTTCTGTGTAGTTTATATTTGAACATATTCTTTTCTCCCCTATTACCCACTTAGCGCTACGAATGTCCAGTTGCATTTTCTACAGACAGATTGTTTCAAAACTGCTCAATCAAAAGTATGGTTTAACTCTATTAGCTGAATGCTCAGATCAGAAAGAAGTTTCACAGAATGCTTCTGTGTAGTTTATATTTGAATATATTACTTTTTCCACTACTACACTCTTAGCGCTCCAAATGTCGAGTTGCATTTTCTACAGAAAGAGTGTTCAGATCTGCTGAATCAAAAGTATGGTTTAACTCTGTTAGCTGAATGCACAGATCAGAAAGAAGTTTCACAGAATGCTTCTGTGTAGTTTATATTTGGAGACATTCCTTTGTCCACTATTACCCTCTTAGCGCTCCGAATCTCCACTTGCATTTTCTACAGAAAGAGTGTTTCAGAACGGCTCAATCAAAACTAAGGTTCAACTCTTTTAGTTGAACAAACAGAACAGAAAGAAGTTTCACACAATTCTTCTGTGTAGTTTTTATTTGTAGACATTCTTTTTCCCAATATAGGCCTCTTAGCGCTCAGAATGTCCAATTGCAGTTTCTACAGAAAGAGTGTTTCAGAACGGCTCAATCAAAAGTAAGGTTCAACTCTGTTAGTTGAATGCACAGAACAGCAAGAAGTTTCACAGAATGCTTCTGTGTAGTTTATATTTGAACATATTCTTTTTTCCACTATTACCCACTTAGCGCTACGAATGTCCAGTTGCATTTTCTACAGACAGAGTGTTTCAAAGCTGCTCAATCAAAAGTATGGTTTAACTCTGTTAGCTGAATGCTCAGATCAGAAAGAAGTTTCACAGAATGCTTCTGTGTAGTTTATATTTGAATATATTCCTTTTTCCACTACTACGCTCTTAGCGCTCCAAATATCCAGTTGCATTTTCTACAGAAAGAGTGTTCAGATCTGCTCAATCAAAAGTATGGTTTAACTCTGTTAGCTGAATGCACAGATCAGAAAGAAGTCTCACCGAATATTTCTGTGTAGTTTATATTTGAAGACATTCCTCTTTCCACTATTACCCTCTTAGCGCTCCGAATCTCCACTTGCATTTTCTACAAAAAGAGTGTTTCATAACTGCTCAATCAAAAATATGTTTTATCTCTGTTAACTGAATTTACAGATCAGAAATAAGTTTCACAGAATGCATCTGTGTAGTTTTTATTTGAAGATATTCTTTTTCCCAATGTAGGCCTCTTAGCGCTTAGCATGTCCAATTACAGTTTCTACAGAAAGAGTGTTTCAGAACGGCTCAATCAAAAGTAAGGTTCAACTCTGTTAGCTGAATGCACAGAACAGTAAGAGTTTTCACAGAATGCTACTGTGTAGTTTATATTTGAATATATTCCTTTTTCCACTATTACACTCTTAGCGCTCCGAATGTCCACTTGCATTTTCTACAGAAAGAGTGTTCAGAACTGCGCAATCAAAAGTATGGTTTAACTCTGTTAGCTTAATGAACATATCAGAAATAAGTTTCACACAATGCTTCTGTGTAGTTTTTATTTGAAGATATTATTTTTCCCAATAGAGGCCTCTTAGCGCTCAGAATGTCCAATTGCAGTTTCTACAGAAAGAGTGTTTCAGAACGGCTCAATCAAAAGTAAGGTTCAACTCTGTTAGTTGAATGCACAGAACAGAAAGAAGTTTCATACAATGCTTCTGTGTAGTTTATACTTGAACATATTCTTTTCTCCACTATTACCCACTTAGCGCTGCGAATGTCCAGTTGCATTTTCTACAGACAGAGTGTTTCAAAACAGCTCAATCAAAAGTATGGTTTAACTCTATTAGCTGAATGCTCAGATCAGAAAGAAGTTTCACAGAATGCTTCTGTGTAGTTTATATTGGAATATATTACTTTTTCCACTACTACTCTCTTAGCGCTCCAAATGTCGAGTTGCATTTTCTACAGAAAGAGTGTTCAGATCTGCTGAATCAAAAGTATGGTTTAACTCTGTTAGCTGAATGCACAGATCAGAAAGAAGTCTCACCGAATGATTCTGTGTAGTTTATATTTGAAGACATTCCTCTTTCCACTATTACCCTCTTAGCGCTCCGAATCTCCACTTGCATTTTCTACAAAAAGAGTGTTTCATAACTGCTCAATCAAAAATATGTTTTATCTCTGTTAACTGAATTTACAGATCAGAAATAAGTTTCACAGAATGCATCTGTGTAGTTTTTATTTGAAGATATTCTTTTTCCCAATGTAGGCCTCTTAGCGCTTAGCATGTCCAATTGCAGTTTCTACAGAAAGAGTGTTTCAGAACGGCTCAATCAAAAGTAAGGTTCAACTCTGTTAGCTGAATGCACAGAACAGTAAGAGTTTTCACAGAATGCTACTGTGTAGTTTATATTTGAATATATTCCTTTTTCCACTATTACACTCTTAGCGCTCCGAATGTCCACTTGCATTTTCTACAGAAAGAGTGTTCAGAACTGCGCAATCAAAAGTATGGTTTAACTCTGTTAGCTTAATGAACATATCAGAAATAAGTTTCACACAATGCTTCTGTGTAGTTTTTATTTGAAGATATTATTTTTCCCAATAGAGGCCTCTTAGCGCTCAGAATGTCCAATTGCAGTTTCTACAGAAAGAGTGTTTCAGAACGGCTCAATCAAAAGTAAGGTTCAACTCTGTTAGTTGAATGCACAGAACAGAAAGAAGTTTCATACAATGCTTCTGTGTAGTTTATACTTGAACATATTCTTTTCTCCACTATTACCCACTTAGCGCTGCGAATGTCCAGTTGCATTTTCTACAGACAGAGTGTTTCAAAACAGCTCAATCAAAAGTATGGTTTAACTCTATTAGCTGAATGCTCAGATCAGAAAGAAGTTTCACAGAATGCTTCTGTGTAGTTTATATTGGAATATATTACTTTTTCCACTACTACTCTCTTAGCGCTCCAAATGTCGAGTTGCATTTTCTACAGAAAGAGTGTTCAGATCTGCTGAATCAAAAGTATGGTTTAACTCTGTTAGCTGAATGCACAGATCAGAAAGAAGTTTCACAGAATGATTCTGTGTAGTTTATATTTGGAGACATTCCTTTTTCCACTATTACCCTCTTAGCGCTCCGAATCTCCACTTGCATTTTCTACAGAAAGAGTGTTTCAGAACGGCTCAATCAAAACTAAGGTTCAACTCTTTTAGTTGAACAAACAGAACAGAAAGAAGTTTCACACAATTCTTCTGTGTAGTTTTTATTTGTAGACATACTTTTTCCCAATGTAGGCCTCCTAGCGCTCAGAATGTCCAATTGCAGTTTCTACAGAAAGAGTGTTTCAGAACGGCCCAATCAAAAGTAAGGTTCAACTCTGTTAGTTGAATGCACAGAACAGAAAGAAGTTTCATACAATGCTTCTGTGTAGTTTATATTTGAACATATTCTTTTTTCCACTATTACCCCCTTAGCGCTCCGAATCTCCACTTGCATTTTCTATAAAAAGAGTGTTTCATAACTGCTCAATCAAAAATATGTTTTATCTCTGTTAACTGAATTTACAGATCAGAAATAAGTTTCACAGAATGCATCTGTGTAGTTTTTATTTGAAGATATTCTTTTTCCCAATGTAGGCCTCTTAGCGCTTAGCATGTCCAATTGCAGTTTCTACAGAAAGAGAGTTTCAGAACGGCTCAATCAAAAGTAAGGTTCAACTCTGTTAGTTGAATGCACAGAACAGAAAGAATTTTCACAGAATGCTACTGTGTAGTTAATAGTTGAATATATTCCTTTTTCCACTATTACCCTCTTAGCGCTCCGAATGTCCACTTGCATTTTCTACAGAAAGAGTGTTCAGAACTGTGCAATCAAAAGTATGGTTTAACTCTGTTAGCTTAATGAACATATCAGAAATAAGTTTCACACAATGCTTCTGTGTAGTTTTTATTTGAAGATATTATTTTTCCCAATATAGGCCTCTTAGCGCTCAGAATGTCCAATTGCAGTTTCTACAGAAAGAGTGTTTCAGAAAGGCACAATCAAAAGTAAGGTTCAACTCTGTTAGTTGAATGCGCAGAACAGAAAGAAGTTTCATACAATGCTTCTGTGTAGTTTATATTTGAAAGTATTCTTTTTTCCACTATTACCCACTTAGCGCTATGAATGTCCAGTTGCATTTTCTACAGACAGAGTGTTTCAAAACTGCTCAATCAAAAGTATGGTTTAACTCTGTTAGCTGAATGCTCAGATCAGAAAGTAGTTTCACAGAATTCTTCTGTGTAGTTTATATTTGAATATATTCCTTTTTCCACTACTACTCTCTTAGCGCTCCAAATGTCCAGTTGCATTTTCTACAGAAAGAGTGTTCAGATCTGCTCAATCAAAAGTATGGTTTAACTCTGTTAGCTGAATGCACAGATCAGAAAGAAGTTTCACCGAATGATTCTGTGTAGTTTATATTTGAAGACATTCCTTTTTCCACTATTACCCTCTTAGCGCTCCGAATCTCCACTTGCATTTTATACAAAAAGAGTGTTTCATAACTGCTCAATCAAAAATATGTTTTATCTCTGTTAACTGAATTTACAGATCAGAAATAAGTTTCACAGAATGCATCTGTGTAGTTTTTATTTGAAGATATTCTTTTTCCCAATGTAGGCCTCTTAGCGCTTAGCATGTCCAATTGCAGTTTCTACAGAAAGAGTGTTTCAGAACGGCTCAATCAAAAGTAAGGTTCAACTCTGTTAGCTGAATGCACAGAACAGTAAGAGTTTTCACAGAATGCTACTGTGTAGTTTATATTTGAATATATTCCTTTTTCCACTATTACCCTCTTAGCGCTCCGAATGTCCACTTGCATTTTCTACAGAAAGAGTGTTCAGAACTGCGCAATCAAAAGTATGGTTTAACTCTGTTAGCTTAATGAACATATCAGAAATAAGTTTCACACAATGCTTCTGTGTAGTTTTTATTTGAAGATATTATTTTTCCCAATAGAGGCCTCTTAGCGCTCAGAATGTCCAATTGCAGTTTCTACAGAAAGAGTGTTTCAGAAAGGCTCAATCAAAAGTTAGGTTCAACTCTGTTAGTTGAATGCACAGAACAGAAAGAAGTTTCATACAATGCTTTTGTGTAGTTTATATTTGAACATATTCTTTTCTCCCCTATTACCCACTTAGCGCTACGAATGTCCAGTTGCATTTTCTACAGACAGATTGTTTCAAAACTGCTCAATCAAAAGTATGGTTTAACTCTATTAGCTGAATGCTCAGATCAGAAAGAAGTTTCACAGAATGCTTCTGTGTAGTTTATATTTGAATATATTACTTTTTCCACTACTACTCTCTTAGCGCTCCAAATGTCGAGTTGCATTTTCTACAGAAATAGTGTTCAGATCTGCTGAATCAAAAGTATGGTTTAACTCTGTTAGCTGAATGCACAGATCAGAAAGAAGTTTCACAGAATGATTCTGTGTAGTTTATATTTGGAGACATTCCTTTTTCCACTATTACCCTCTTAGCGCTCCGAATCTCCACTTGCATTTTCTACAGAAAGAGTGTTTCAGAACGGCTCAATCAAAACTAAGGTTCAACTCTTTTAGTTGAACAAACAGAACAGAAAGAAGTTTCACACAATTCTTCTGTGTAGTTTTTATTTGTAGACATTCTTTTTCCCAATATAGGCCTCTTAGCGCTCAGAATGTCCAATTGCAGTTTCTACAGAAAGAGTGTTTCAGAACGGCTCAATCAAAAGTAAGGTTCAACTCTGTTAGTTGAATGCACAGAACAGCAAGAAGTTTCACAGAATGCTTCTGTGTAGTTTATATTTGAACATATTCTTTTTTCCACTATTACCCACTTAGCGCTACGAATGTCCAGTTGCATTTTCTACAGACAGAGTGTTTCAAAACTGCTCAATCAAAAGTATGGTTTAACTCTGTTAGCTGAATGCTCAGATCAGAAAGAAGTTTCACAGAATGCTTCTGTGTAGTTTATATTTGAATATATTCCTTTTTCCACTACTACGCTCTTAGCGCTCCAAATATCCAGTTGCATTTTCTACAGAAAGAGTGTTCAGATCTGCTCAATCAAAAGTATGGTTTAACTCTGTTAGCTGAATGCACAGATCAGAAAGAAGTCTCACCGAATGATTCTGTGTAGTTTATATTTGAAGACATTCCTTTTTCCACTATTACCCTCTTAGCGCTCCGAATCTCCACTTGCATTTTCTACAAAAAGAGTGTTTCATAACTGCTCAATCAAAAATATGTTTTATCTATGTTAACTGAATTTACAGATCAGAAATAAGTTTCACAGAATGCATCTGTGTAGTTTTTATTTGAAGATATTCTTTTTCCCAATGTAGGCCTCTTAGCGCTTAGCATGTCCAATTGCAGTTTCTACAGAAAGAGTGTTTCAGAACGGCTCAATCAAAAGTAAGGTTCAACTCTGTTAGCTGAATGCACAGAACAGTAAGAGTTTTCACAGAATGCTACTGTGTAGTTTATATTTGAATATATTCCTTTTTCCACTCTTACCCTCTTAGCGCTCCGAATGTCCACTTGCATTTTCTACAGAAAGAGTGTTCAGAACTGCGCAATCAAAAGTATGGTTTAACTCTGTTAGCTTAATGAACATATCAGAAATAAGTTTCACACAATGCTTCTGTGTAGTTTTTATTTGAAGTTATTATTTTTCCCAATAGAGGCCTCTTAGCGCTCAGAATGTCCAATTGCAGTTTCTACAGAAAGAGTGTTTCAGAACGGCTCAAGCAAAAGTAAGGTTCAACTCTGTTAGCTTAATGAACATATCAGAAATAAGTTTCACACAATGCTTCTGTGTAGTTTTTATTTGAAGATATTATTTTTCCCAATATAGGCCTCCCAGCGCTCAGAATGTCCAATTGCAGTTTCTACAGAAAGAGTGTTTCAGAACGGCCCAATCAAAAGTAAGGTTCAACTCTGTTAGTTGAATGCACAGAACAGAAAGAAGTTTCATACAATGCTTCTGTGTAGTTTATATTTGAACATATTCTTTTTTCCACTATTACCCCCTTAGCGCTCCGAATCTCCACTTGCATTTTCTATAAAAAGAGTGTTTCATAACTGCTCAATCAAAAATATGTTTTATCTCTGTTAACTGAATTTACAGATCAGAAATAAGTTTCACAGAATGCATCTGTGTAGTTTTTATTTGAAGATATTCTTTTTCCCAATGTAGGCCTCTTAGCGCTTAGCATGTCCAATTGCAGTTTCTACAGAAAGAGAGTTTCAGAACGGCTCAATCAAAAGTAAGGTTCAACTCTGTTAGTTGAATGCACAGAACAGAAAGAATTTTCACAGAATGCTACTGTGTAGTTTATAGTTGAATATATTCCTTTTTCCACTATCACCCTCTTAGCGCTCCGAATGTCCACTTGCATTTTCTACAGAAAGAGTGTTCAGAACTGTGCAATCAAAAGTATGGTTTAACTCTGTTAGCTTAATGAACATATCAGAAATAAGTTTCACACAATGCTTCTGTGTAGTTTTTATTTGAAGATATTATTTTTCCCAATATAGGCCTCTTAGCGCTCAGAATGTCCAATTGCAGTTTCTACAGAAAGAGTGTTTCAGAAAGGCACAATCAAAAGTAAGGTTCAACTCTGTTAGTTGAATGCGCAGAACAGAAAGAAGTTTCATACAATGCTTCTGTGTAGTTTATATTTGAACGTATTCTTTTTTCCACTATTACCCACTTAGCGCTATGAATGTCCAGTTGCATTTTCTACAGACAGAGTGTTTCAAAACTGCTCAATCAAAAGTATGGTTTAACTCTGTTAGCTGAATGCTCAGATCAGAAAGAAGTTTCACAGAATTCTTCTGTGTAGTTTATATTTGAATATATTCCTTTTTCCACTACTACTCTCTTAGCGCTCCAAATGTCCAGTTGCATTTTCTACAGAAAGAGTGTTCAGATCTGCTCAATCAAAAGTATGGTTTAACTCTGTTAGCTGAATGCACAGATCAGAAAGAAGTTTCACCGAATGATTCTGTGTAGTTTATATTTGAAGACATTCCTTTTTCCACTATTACCCTCTTAGCGCTCCGAATCTCCACTTGCATTTTCTACAAAAAGAGTGTTTCATAACTGCTCAATCAAAAATATGTTTTATCTCTGTTAACTGAATTTACAGATCAGAAATAAGTTTCACAGAATGCATCTGTGTAGTTTTTATTTGAAGATATTCTTTTTCCCAATGTAGGCCTCTTAGCGCTTAGCATGTCCAATTGCAGTTTCTACAGAAAGAGTGTTTCAGAACGGCTCAATCAAAAGTAAGGTTCAACTCTGTTAGCTGAATGCACAGAACAGAAAGTGTTTTCACAGAATGCTACTGTGTAGTTTATATTTGAATATATTCCTTTTTCCACTATTACCCTCTTAGCGCTCCGAATGTCCACTTGCATTTTCTACAGAAAGAGTGTTCAGAACTGCGCAATCAAAAGTATGGTTTAACTCTGTTAGCTTAATGAACATATCAGAAATAAGTTTCACACAATGCTTCTGTGTAGTTTTTATTTGAAGATATTATTTTTCCCAATATAGGCCTCCCAGCGCTCAGAATGTCCAATTGCAGTTTCTACAGAAAGAGTGTTTCAGAACGGCCCAATCAAAAGTAAGGTTCAACTCTGTTAGTTGAATGCACAGAACAGAAAGAAGTTTCATACAATGCTTCTGTGTAGTTTATATTTGAACATATTCTTTTTTCCACTATTACCCCCTTAGCGCTCCGAATCTCCACTTGCATTTTCTATAAAAAGAGTGTTTCATAACTGCTCAATCAAAAATATGTTTTATCTCTGTTAACTGAATTTACAGATCAGAAATAAGTTTCACAGAATGCATCTGTGTAGTTTTTATTTGAAGATATTCTTTTTCCCAATGTAGGCCTCTTAGCGCTTAGCATGTCCAATTGCAGTTTCTACAGAAAGAGAGTTTCAGAACGGCTCAATCAAAAGTAAGGTTCAACTCTGTTAGTTGAATGCACAGAACAGAAAGAATTTTCACAGAATGCTACTGTGTAGTTTATAGTTGAATATATTCCTTTTTCCACTATCACCCTCTTAGCGCTCCGAATGTCCACTTGCATTTTCTACAGAAAGAGTGTTCAGAACTGTGCAATCAAAAGTATGGTTTAACTCTGTTAGCTTAATGAACATATCAGAAATAAGTTTCACACAATGCTTCTGTGTAGTTTTTATTTGAAGATATTATTTTTCCCAATATAGGCCTCTTAGCGCTCAGAATGTCCAATTGCAGTTTCTACAGAAAGAGTGTTTCAGAAAGGCACAATCAAAAGTAAGGTTCAACTCTGTTAGTTGAATGCGCAGAACAGAAAGAAGTTTCATACAATGCTTCTGTGTAGTTTATATTTGAACGTATTCTTTTTTCCACTATTACCCACTTAGCGCTATGAATGTCCAGTTGCATTTTCTACAGACAGAGTGTTTCAAAACTGCTCAATCAAAAGTATGGTTTAACTCTGTTAGCTGAATGCTCAGATCAGAAAGAAGTTTCACAGAATTCTTCTGTGTAGTTTATATTTGAATATATTCCTTTTTCCACTACTACTCTCTTAGCGCTCCAAATGTCCAGTTGCATTTTCTACAGAAAGAGTGTTCAGATCTGCTCAATCAAAAGTATGGTTTAACTCTGTTAGCTGAATGCACAGATCAGAAAGAAGTTTCACCGAATGATTCTGTGTAGTTTATATTTGAAGACATTCCTTTTTCCACTATTACTCTCTTAGCGCTCCGAATCTCCACTTGCATTTTCTACAAAAAGAGTGTTTCATAACTGCTCAATCAAAAATATGTTTTATCTCTGTTAACTGAATTTACAGATCAGAAATAAGTTTCACAGAATGCATCTGTGTAGTTTTTATTTGAAGATATTCTTTTTCCCAATGTAGGCCTCTTAGCGCTTAGCATGTCCAATTGCAGTTTCTACAGAAAGAGTGTTTCAGAACGGCTCAATCAAAAGTAAGGTTCAACTCTGTTAGCTGAATGCACATAACAGTAAGAGTTTTCACAGAATGCTACTGTGTAGTTTATATTTGAATATATTCCTTTTTCCACTATTACCCTCTTAGCGCTCCGAATGTCCACTTGCATTTTCTACAGAAAGAGTGTTCAGAACTGCGCAATCAAAAGTATGGTTTAACTCTGTTAGCTTAATGAACATATCAGAAATAAGTTTCACACAATGCTTCTGTGTAGTTTTTATTTGAAGATATTATTTTTCCCAATAGAGGCCTCTTAGCGCTCAGAATGTCCAATTGCAGTTTCTACAGAAAGAGTGTTTCAGAAAGGCTCAATCAAAAGTTAGGTTCAACTCTGTTAGTTGAATGCACAGAACAGAAAGAAGTTTCATACAATGCTTCTGTGTAGTTTATATTTGAACATATTCTTTTCTCCCCTATTACCCACTTAGCGCTACGAATGTCCAGTTGCATTTTCTACAGACAGATTGTTTCAAAACTGCTCAATCAAAAGTATGGTTTAACTCTATTAGCTGAATGCTCAGATCAGAAAGAAGTTTCACAGAATGCTTCTGTGTAGTTTATATTTGAATATATTACTTTTTCCACTACTACTCTCTTAGCGCTCCAAATGTCGAGTTGCATTTTCTACAGAAAGAGTGTTCAGATCTGCTGAATCAAAAGTATGGTTTAACTCTGTTAGCTGAATGCACAGATCAGAAAGAAGTTTCACAGAATGATTCTGTGTAGTTTATATTTGGAGACATTCCTTTGTCCACTATTACCCTCTTAGCGCTCCGAATCTCCACTTGCATTTTCTACAGAAAGAGTGTTTCAGAACGGCTCAATCAAAACTAAGGTTCAACTCTTTTAGTTGAACAAACAGAACAGAAAGAAGTTTCACACAATTCTTCTGTGTAGTTTTTATTTGTAGACATTCTTTTTCCCAATATAGGCCTCTTAGCGCTCAGAATGTCCAATTGCAGTTTCTACAGAAAGAGTGTTTCAGAACGGCTCAATCAAAAGTAAGGTTCAACTCTGTTAGTTGAATGCACAGAACAGCAAGAAGTTTCACAGAATGCTTCTGTGTAGTTTATATTTGAACATATTATTTTTCCACTATTACCCACTTAGCGCTACGAATGTCCAGTTGCATTTTCTACAGACAGAGTGTTTCAAAACTGCTCAATCAAAAGTATGGTTTAACTCTGTTAGCTGAATGCTCAGATCAGAAAGAAGTTTCACAGAATGCTTCTGTGTAGTTTATATTTGAATATATTCCTTTTTCCACTACTACGCTCTTAGCGCTCCAAATATCCAGTTGCATTTTCTACAGAAAGAGTGTTCAGATCTGCTCAATCAAAAGTATGGTTTAACTCTGTTAGCTGAATGCACAGATCAGAAAGAAGTCTCACCGAATGATTCTGTGTAGTTTATATTTGAAGACATTCCTTTTTCCACTATTACCCTCTTAGCGCTCCGAATCTCCACTTGCATTTTCTACAAAAAGAGTGTTTCATAACTGCTCAATCAAAAATATGTTTTATCTCTGTTAACTGAATTTACAGATCAGAAATAAGTTTCACAGAATGCATCTGTGTAGTTTTTATTTGAAGATATTCTTTTTCCCAATGTAGGCCTCTTAGCGCTTAGCATGTCCAATTGCAGTTTCTACAGAAAGAGTGTTTCAGAACGGCTCAATCAAAAGTAAGGTTCAACTCTGTTAGCTGAATGCACAGAACAGTAAGAGTTTTCACAGAATGCTACTATGTAGTTTATATTTGAATATATTCCTTTTTCCACTATTACCCTCTTAGCGCTCCGAATGTCCACTTGCATTTTCTACAGAAAGAGTGTTCAGAACTGCGCAATCAAAAGTATGGTTTAACTCTATTAGCTTAATGAACATATCAGAAATAAGTTTCACACAATGCTTCTGTGTAGTTTTTATTTGAAGATATTATTTTTCCCAATAGAGGCCTCTTAGCGCTCAGAATGTCCAATTGCAGTTTCTACAGAAAGAGTGTTTCAGAACGGCTCAATCAAAAGTAAGGTTCAACTCTGTTAGTTGAATGCACAGAACAGAAAGGAGTTTCATACAATGTTTCTGTGTAGTTTATATTTGAACATATTCTTTTCTCCACTATTACCCACTTAGCGCTACGAATGTCCAGTTGCATTTTCTACAGACAGAGTGTTTCAAAACAGCTCAATCAAAAGTATGGTTTAACTCTATTAGCTGAATGCTCAGATCAGAAAGAAGTTTCACAGAATGCTTCTGTGTAGTTTATATTTGAATATATTACTTTTTCCACTACTACTCTCTTAGCGCTCCAAATGTCGAGTTGCATTTTCTACAGAAAGAGTGTTCAGATCTGCTGAATCAAAAGTATGGTTTAACTCTGTTAGCTGAATGCACAGATCAGAAAGAAGTTTCACAGAATGATTCTGTGTAGTTTATATTTGGAGACATTCCTTTTTCCACTATTACCCTCTTAGCGCTCCGAATCTCCACTTGCATTTTCTACAGAAAGAGTGTTTCAGAACGGCTCAATCAAAACTAAGGTTCAACTCTTTTAGTTGAACAAACAGAACAGAAATAAGTTTCACACAATTCTTCTGTGTAGTTTTTATTTGTAGACATTCTTTTTCCCAATATAGGCCTCTTAGCGCTCAGAATGTCCAATTGCAGTTTCTACAGAAAGAGTGTTTCAGAACGGCTCAATCAAAAGTAAGGTTCAACTCTGTTAGTTGAATGCACAGAACAGCAAGAAGTTTCACAGAATGCTTCTGTGTAGTTTATATTTGAACATATTCTTTTTTCCACTATTACCCACTTAGCGCTACGAATGTCCAGTTGCATTTTCTACAGACAGAGTGTTTCAAAACTGCTCAATCAAAAGTATGGTTTAACTCTGTTAGCTGAATGCTCAGATCAGAAAGAAGTTTCACAGAATGCTTCTGTGTAGTTTATATTTGAATATATTCCTTTTTCCACTACTACGCTCTTAGCGCTCCAAATATCCAGTTGCATTTTCTACAGAAAGAGTGTTCAGATCTGCTCAATCAAAAGTATGGTTTAACTCTGTTAGCTGAATGCACAGATCAGAAAGAAGTTTCACCGAATGATTCTGTGTAGTTTATATTTGAAGACATTCCTTTTTCCACTATTACCCTCTTAGCGCTCCGAATCTCCACTTGCATTTTCTACAAAAAGAGTGTTTCATAACTGCTCAATCAAAAATATGTTTTATCTCTGTTAACTGAATTTACAGATCAGAAATAAGTTTCACAGAATGCATCTGTGTAGTTTTTATTTGAAGATATTCTTTTTCCCAATGTAGGCCTCTTAGCGCTTAGCATGTCCAATTGCAGTTTCTACAGAAAGAGTGTTTCAGAACGGCTCAATCAAAAGTAAGGTTCAACTCTGTTAGCTGAATGCACAGAACAGAAAGAGTTTTCACAGAATGCTACTGTGTAGTTTATATTTGAATATATTCCTTTTTCCACTATTACCCTCTTAGCGCTCCGAATGTCCACTTGCATTTTCTACAGAAAGAGTGTTCAGAACTGCGCAATCAAAAGTATGGTTTAACTCTGTTAGCTTAATGAACATATCAGAAATAAGTTTCACACAATGCTTCTGTGTAGTTTTTATTTGAAGATATTATTTTTCCCAATATAGGCCTCCTAGCGCTCAGAATGTCCAATTGCAGTTTCTACAGAAAGAGTGTTTCAGAACGGCCCAATCAAAAGTAAGGTTCAACTCTGTTAGTTGAATGCACAGAACAGAAAGAAGTTTCATACAATGCTTCTGTGTAGTTTATATTTGAACATATTCTTTTTTCCACTATTACCCCCTTAGCGCTCCGAATCTCCACTTGCATTTTCTATAAAAAGAGTGTTTCATAACTGCTCAATCAAAAATATGTTTTATCTCTGTTAACTGAATTTACAGATCAGAAATAAGTTTCACAGAATGCATCTGTGTAGTTTTTATTTGAAGATATTCTTTTTCCCAATGTAGGCCTCTTAGCGCTTAGCATGTCCAATTGCAGTTTCTACAGAAAGAGAGTTTCAGAACGGCTCAATCAAAAGTAAGGTTCAACTCTGTTAGTTGAATGCACAGAACAGAAAGAATTTTCACAGAATGCTACTGTGTAGTTTATAGTTGAATATATTCCTTTTTCCACTATTACCCTCTTAGCGCTCCGAATGTCCACTTGCATTTTCTACAGAAAGAGTGTTCAGAACTGTGCAATCAAAAGTATGGTTTAACTCTGTTAGCTTAATGAACATATCAGAAATAAGTTTCACACAATGCTTCTGTGTAGTTTTTATTTGAAGATATTATTTTTCCCAATATAGGCCTCTTAGCGCTCAGAATGTCCAATTGCAGTTTCTACAGAAAGAGTGTTTCAGAAAGGCACAATCAAAAGTAAGGTTCAACTCTGTTAGTTGAATGCGCAGAACAGAAAGAAGTTTCATACAATGCTTCTGTGTAGTTTATATTTGAACGTATTCTTTTTTCCACTATTACCCACTTAGCTCTATGAATGTCCAGTTGCATTTTCTACAGACAGAGTGTTTCAAAACTGCTCAATCAAAAGTATGGTTTAACTCTGTTAGCTGAATGCTCAGATCAGAAAGAAGTTTCACAGAATTCTTCTGTGTAGTTTATATTTGAATATATTCCTTTTTCCACTACTACTCTCTTAGCGCTCCAAATGTCCAGTTGCATTTTCTACAGAAAGAGTGTTCAGATCTGCTCAATCAAAAGTATGGTTTAACTCTGTTAGCTGAATGCACAGATCAGAAAGAAATTTCACCGAATGATTCTGTGTAGTTTATATTTGAAGACATTCCTTTTTCCACTATTACCCTCTTAGCGCTCCGAATCTCCACTTGCATTTTCTACAAAAAGAGTGTTTCATAACTGCTCAATCAAAAATATGTTTTATCTCTGTTAACTGAATTTACAGATCAGAAATAAGTTTCACAGAATGCATCTGTGTAGTTTTTATTTGAAGATATTCTTTTTCCCAATGTAGGCCTCTTAGCGCTTAGCATGTCCAATTGCAGTTTCTACAGAAAGAGTGTTTCAGAACGGCTCAATCAAAAGTAAGGTTCAACTCTGTTAGCTGAATGCACAGAACAATAAGAGTTTTCACAGAATGCTACTGTGTAGTTTATATTTGAATATATTCCTTTTTCCACTATTACCCTCTTAGCGCTCCGAATGTCCACTTGCATTTTCTACAGAAAGAGTGTTCAGAACTGCGCAATCAAAAGTATGGTTTAACTCTGTTAGCTTAATGAACATATCAGAAATAAGTTTCACACAATGCTTCCGTGTAGTTTTTATTTGAAGATATTATTTTTCCCAATGGAGGCCTCTTAGCGCTCAGAATGTCCAATTGCAGTTTCTACAGAAAGAGTGTTTCAGAAAGGCTCAATCAAAAGTTAGGTTCAACTCTGTTAGTTGAATGCACAGAACAGAAAGTAGTTTCATACAATGCTTCTGTGTAGTTTATATTTGAACATATTCTTTTCTCCCCTATTACCCACTTAGCGCTACGAATGTCCAGTTGCATTTTCTACAGACAGATTGTTTCAAAACTGCTCAATCAAAAGTATGGTTTAACTCTATTAGCTGAATGCTCAGATCAGAAAGAAGTTTCACAGAATGCTTCTGTGTAGTTTATATTTGAATATATTACTTTTTCCACTACTACTCTCTTAGCGCTCCAAATGTCGAGTTGCATTTTCTACAGAAAGAGTGTTCAGATCTGCTGAATCAAAAGTATGGTTTAACTCTGTTAGCTGAATGCACAGATCAGAAAGAAGTTTCACAGAATGATTCTGTGTAGTTTATATTTGGAGACATTCCTTTTTCCACTATTACCCTCTTAGCGCTCCGAATCTCCACTTGCATTTTCTACAGAAAGAGTGTTTCAGAACGGCTCAATCAAAACTAAGGTTCAACTCTTTTAGTTGAACAAACAGAACAGAAAGAAGTTTCACACAATTCTTCTGTGTAGTTTTTATTTGTAGACATTCTTTTTCCCAATATAGGCCTCTTAGCGCTCAGAATGTCCAATTGCAGTTTCTACAGAAAGAGTGTTTCAGAACGGCTCAATCAAAAGTAAGGTTCAACTCTGTTAGTTGAATGCACAGAACAGCAAGAAATTTCACAGAATGCTTCTGTGTAGTTTATATTTGAACATATTCTTTTTTCCACTATTACCCACTTAGCGCTACGAATGTCCAGTTGCATTTTCTACAGACAGAGTGTTTCAAAACTGCTCAATCAAAAGTATGGTTTAACTCTGTTAGCTGAATGCTCAGATCAGAAAGAAGTTTCACAGAATGCTTCTGTGTAGTTTATATTTGAATATATTCCTTTTTCCACTACTACGCTCTTAGCGCTCCAAATATCCAGTTGCATTTTCTACAGAAAGAGTGTTCAGATCTGCTCAATCAAAAGTATGGTTTAACTCTGTTAGCTGAATGCACAGATCAGAAAGAAGTCTCACCGAATGATTCTGTGTAGTTTATATTTGAAGACATTCCTTTTTCCACTATTACCCTCTTAGCGCTCCGAATCTCCACTTGCATTTTCTACAAAAAGAGTGTTTCATAACTGCTCAATCAAAAATATGTTTTATCTCTGTTAACTGAATTTACAGATCAGAAGTAAGTTTCACAGAATGCATCTGTGTAGTTTTTATTTGAAGATATTCTTTTTCCCAATGTAGGCCTCTTAGCGCTTAGCATGTCCAATTGCAGTTTCTACAGAAAGAGTGTTTCAGAAAGGCTCAATCAAAAGTAAGGTTCAACTCTGTTAGCTGAATGCACAGAACAGTAAGAGTTTTCACAGAATGCTACTGTGTAGTTTATATTTGAATATATTCCTTTTTCCACTATTACCCTCTTAGCGCTCCGAATGTCCACTTGCATTTTCTACAGAAAGAGTGTTCAGAACTGCGCAATCAAAAGTATGGTTTAACTCTGTTAGCTTAATGAACATATCAGAAATAAGTTTCACACAATGCTTCTGTGTAGTTTTTATTTGAAGATATTATTTTTCCCAATAGAGGCCTCTTAGCGCTCAGAATGTCCAATTGCAGTTTCTACAGAAAGAGTGTTTCAGAACGGCTCAATCAAAAGTAAGGTTCAACTCTGTTAGTTGAATGCACAGGACAGAAAGAAGTTTCATACAATGCTTCTGTGTAGTTTATATTTGAACATATTCTTTTCTCCACTTTTACCCACTTAGCGCTACGAATGTCCAGTTGCATTTTCTACAGACAGAGTGTTTCAAAACAGCTCAATCAAAAGTATGGTTTAACTCTATTAGCTGAATGCTCAGATCAGAAAGAAGTTTCACAGAATGCTTCTGTGTAGTTTATATTTGAATATATTACTTTTTCCACTACTACTCTCTTAGCGCTCCAAATGTCGAGTTGCATTTTCTACAGAAAGAGTGTTCAGATCTGCTGAATCAAAAGTATGGTTTAACTCTGTTAGCTGAATGCACAGATCAGAAAGAAGTTTCACAGAATGATTCTGTGTAGTTTATATTTGGAGACATTCCTTTGTCCACTATTACCCTCTTAGCGCTCCGAATCTCCACTTGCATTTTCTACAGAAAGAGTGTTTCAGAACGGCTCAATCAAAACTAAGGTTCAACTCTTTTAGTTGAACAAACAGAACAGAAAGAAGTTTCACACAATTCTTCTGTGTAGTTTTTATTTGTAGACATTCTTTTTCCCAATATAGGCCTCTTAGCGCTCAGAATGTCCAATTGCAGTTTCTACAGAAAGAGTGTTTCAGAACGGCTCAATCAAAAGTAAGGTTCAACTCTGTTAGTTGAATGCACAGAACAGCAAGAAGTTTCACAGAATGCTTCTGTGTAGTTTATATTTGAACATATTATTTTTCCACTATTACCCACTTAGCGCTACGAATGTCCAGTTGCATTTTCTACAGACAGAGTGTTTCAAAACTGCTCAATCAAAAGTATGGTTTAACTCTGTTAGCTGAATGCTCAGATCAGAAAGAAGTTTCACAGAATGCTTCTGTGTAGTTTATATTTGAATATATTCCTTTTTCCACTACTACGCTCTTAGCGCTCCAAATATCCAGTTGCATTTTCTACAGAAAGAGTGTTCAGATCTGCTCAATCAAAAGTATGGTTTAACTCTGTTAGCTGAATGCACAGATCAGAAAGAAGTCTCACCGAATGATTCTGTGTAGTTTATATTTGAAGACATTCCTTTTTCCACTATTACCCTCTTAGCGCTCCGAATCTCCACTTGCATTTTCTACAAAAAGAGTGTTTCATAACTGCTCAATCAAAAATATGTTTTATCTCTGTTAACTGAATTTACAGATCAGAAATAAGTTTCACAGAATGCATCTGTGTAGTTTTTATTTGAAGATATTCTTTTTCCCAATGTAGGCCTCTTAGCGCTTAGCATGTCCAATTGCAGTTTCTACAGAAAGAGTGTTTCAGAACGGCTCAATCAAAAGTAAGGTTCAACTCTGTTAGCTGAATGCACAGAACAGTAAGAGTTTTCACAGAATGCTACTATGTAGTTTATATTTGAATATATTCCTTTTTCCACTATTACCCTCTTAGCGCTCCGAATGTCCACTTGCATTTTCTACAGAAAGAGTGTTCAGAACTGCGCAATCAAAAGTATGGTTTAACTCTATTAGCTTAATGAACATATCAGAAATAAGTTTCACACAATGCTTCTGTGTAGTTTTTATTTGAAGATATTATTTTTCCCAATAGAGGCCTCTTAGCGCTCAGAATGTCCAATTGCAGTTTCTACAGAAAGAGTGTTTCAGAACGGCTCAATCAAAAGTAAGGTTCAACTCTGTTAGTTGAATGCACAGAACAGAAAGGAGTTTCATACAATGTTTCTGTGTAGTTTATATTTGAACATATTCTTTTCTCCACTATTACCCACTTAGCGCTACGAATGTCCAGTTGCATTTTCTACAGACAGAGTGTTTCAAAACAGCTCAATCAAAAGTATGGTTTAACTCTATTAGCTGAATGCTCAGATCAGAAAGAAGTTTCACAGAATGCTTCTGTGTAGTTTATATTTGAATATATTACTTTTTCCACTACTACTCTCTTAGCGCTCCAAATGTCGAGTTGCATTTTCTACAGAAAGAGTGTTCAGATCTGCTGAATCAAAAGTATGGTTTAACTCTGTTAGCTGAATGCACAGATCAGAAAGAAGTTTCACAGAATGATTCTGTGTAGTTTATATTTGGAGACATTCCTTTTTCCACTATTACCCTCTTAGCGCTCCGAATCTCCACTTGCATTTTCTACAGAAAGAGTGTTTCAGAACGGCTCAATCAAAACTAAGGTTCAACTCTTTTAGTTGAACAAACAGAACAGAAATAAGTTTCACACAATTCTTCTGTGTAGTTTTTATTTGTAGACATTCTTTTTCCCAATATAGGCCTCTTAGCGCTCAGAATGTCCAATTGCAGTTTCTACAGAAAGAGTGTTTCAGAACGGCTCAATCAAAAGTAAGGTTCAACTCTGTTAGTTGAATGCACAGAACAGCAAGAAGTTTCACAGAATGCTTCTGTGTAGTTTATATTTGAACATATTCTTTTTTCCACTATTACCCACTTAGCGCTACGAATGTCCAGTTGCATTTTCTACAGACAGAGTGTTTCAAAACTGCTCAATCAAAAGTATGGTTTAACTCTGTTAGCTGAATGCTCAGATCAGAAAGAAGTTTCACAGAATGCTTCTGTGTAGTTTATATTTGAATATATTCCTTTTTCCACTACTACGCTCTTAGCGCTCCAAATATCCAGTTGCATTTTCTACAGAAAGAGTGTTCAGATCTGCTCAATCAAAAGTATGGTTTAACTCTGTTAGCTGAATGCACAGATCAGAAAGAAGTTTCACCGAATGATTCTGTGTAGTTTATATTTGAAGACATTCCTTTTTCCACTATTACCCTCTTAGCGCTCCGAATCTCCACTTGCATTTTCTACAAAAAGAGTGTTTCATAACTGCTCAATCAAAAATATGTTTTATCTCTGTTAACTGAATTTACAGATCAGAAATAAGTTTCACAGAATGCATCTGTGTAGTTTTTATTTGAAGATATTCTTTTTCCCAATGTAGGCCTCTTAGCGCTTAGCATGTCCAATTGCAGTTTCTACAGAAAGAGTGTTTCAGAACGGCTCAATCAAAAGTAAGGTTCAACTCTGTTAGCTGAATGCACAGAACAGAAAGAGTTTTCACAGAATGCTACTGTGTAGTTTATATTTGAATATATTCCTTTTTCCACTATTACCCTCTTAGCGCTCCGAATGTCCACTTGCATTTTCTACAGAAAGAGTGTTCAGAACTGCGCAATCAAAAGTATGGTTTAACTCTGTTAGCTTAATGAACATATCAGAAATAAGTTTCACACAATGCTTCTGTGTAGTTTTTATTTGAAGATATTATTTTTCCCAATATAGGCCTCCTAGCGCTCAGAATGTCCAATTGCAGTTTCTACAGAAAGAGTGTTTCAGAACGGCCCAATCAAAAGTAAGGTTCAACTCTGTTAGTTGAATGCACAGAACAGAAAGAAGTTTCATACAATGCTTCTGTGTAGTTTATATTTGAACATATTCTTTTTTCCACTATTACCCCCTTAGCGCTCCGAATCTCCACTTGCATTTTCTATAAAAAGAGTGTTTCATAACTGCTCAATCAAAAATATGTTTTATCTCTGTTAACTGAATTTACAGATCAGAAATAAGTTTCACAGAATGCATCTGTGTAGTTTTTATTTGAAGATATTCTTTTTCCCAATGTAGGCCTCTTAGCGCTTAGCATGTCCAATTGCAGTTTCTACAGAAAGAGAGTTTCAGAACGGCTCAATCAAAAGTAAGGTTCAACTCTGTTAGTTGAATGCACAGAACAGAAAGAATTTTCACAGAATGCTACTGTGTAGTTTATAGTTGAATATATTCCTTTTTCCACTATTACCCTCTTAGCGCTCCGAATGTCCACTTGCATTTTCTACAGAAAGAGTGTTCAGAACTGTGCAATCAAAAGTATGGTTTAACTCTGTTAGCTTAATGAACATATCAGAAATAAGTTTCACACAATGCTTCTGTGTAGTTTTTATTTGAAGATATTATTTTTCCCAATATAGGCCTCTTAGCGCTCAGAATGTCCAATTGCAGTTTCTACAGAAAGAGTGTTTCAGAAAGGCACAATCAAAAGTAAGGTTCAACTCTGTTAGTTGAATGCGCAGAACAGAAAGAAGTTTCATACAATGCTTCTGTGTAGTTTATATTTGAACGTATTCTTTTTTCCACTATTACCCACTTAGCTCTATGAATGTCCAGTTGCATTTTCTACAGACAGAGTGTTTCAAAACTGCTCAATCAAAAGTATGGTTTAACTCTGTTAGCTGAATGCTCAGATCAGAAAGAAGTTTCACAGAATTCTTCTGTGTAGTTTATATTTGAATATATTCCTTTTTCCACTACTACTCTCTTAGCGCTCCAAATGTCCAGTTGCATTTTCTACAGAAAGAGTGTTCAGATCTGCTCAATCAAAAGTATGGTTTAACTCTGTTAGCTGAATGCACAGATCAGAAAGAAATTTCACCGAATGATTCTGTGTAGTTTATATTTGAAGACATTCCTTTTTCCACTATTACCCTCTTAGCGCTCCGAATCTCCACTTGCATTTTCTACAAAAAGAGTGTTTCATAACTGCTCAATCAAAAATATGTTTTATCTCTGTTAACTGAATTTACAGATCAGAAATAAGTTTCACAGAATGCATCTGTGTAGTTTTTATTTGAAGATATTCTTTTTCCCAATGTAGGCCTCTTAGCGCTTAGCATGTCCAATTGCAGTTTCTACAGAAAGAGTGTTTCAGAACGGCTCAATCAAAAGTAAGGTTCAACTCTGTTAGCTGAATGCACAGAACAATAAGAGTTTTCACAGAATGCTACTGTGTAGTTTATATTTGAATATATTCCTTTTTCCACTATTACCCTCTTAGCGCTCCGAATGTCCACTTGCATTTTCTACAGAAAGAGTGTTCAGAACTGCGCAATCAAAAGTATGGTTTAACTCTGTTAGCTTAATGAACATATCAGAAATAAGTTTCACACAATGCTTCCGTGTAGTTTTTATTTGAAGATATTATTTTTCCCAATGGAGGCCTCTTAGCGCTCAGAATGTCCAATTGCAGTTTCTACAGAAAGAGTGTTTCAGAAAGGCTCAATCAAAAGTTAGGTTCAACTCTGTTAGTTGAATGCACAGAACAGAAAGTAGTTTCATACAATGCTTCTGTGTAGTTTATATTTGAACATATTCTTTTCTCCCCTATTACCCACTTAGCGCTACGAATGTCCAGTTGCATTTTCTACAGACAGATTGTTTCAAAACTGCTCAATCAAAAGTATGGTTTAACTCTATTAGCTGAATGCTCAGATCAGAAAGAAGTTTCACAGAATGCTTCTGTGTAGTTTATATTTGAATATATTACTTTTTCCACTACTACTCTCTTAGCGCTCCAAATGTCGAGTTGCATTTTCTACAGAAAGAGTGTTCAGATCTGCTGAATCAAAAGTATGGTTTAACTCTGTTAGCTGAATGCACAGATCAGAAAGAAGTTTCACAGAATGATTCTGTGTAGTTTATATTTGGAGACATTCCTTTTTCCACTATTACCCTCTTAGCGCTCCGAATCTCCACTTGCATTTTCTACAGAAAGAGTGTTTCAGAACGGCTCAATCAAAACTAAGGTTCAACTCTTTTAGTTGAACAAACAGAACAGAAAGAAGTTTCACACAATTCTTCTGTGTAGTTTTTATTTGTAGACATTCTTTTTCCCAATATAGGCCTCTTAGCGCTCAGAATGTCCAATTGCAGTTTCTACAGAAAGAGTGTTTCAGAACGGCTCAATCAAAAGTAAGGTTCAACTCTGTTAGTTGAATGCACAGAACAGCAAGAAGTTTCACAGAATGCTTCTGTGTAGTTTATATTTGAACATATTCTTTTTTCCACTATTACCCACTTAGCGCTACGAATGTCCAGTTGCATTTTCTACAGACAGAGTGTTTCAAAACTGCTCAATCAAAAGTATGGTTTAACTCTGTTAGCTGAATGCTCAGATCAGAAAGAAGTTTCACAGAATGCTTCTGTGTAGTTTATATTTGAATATATTCCTTTTTCCACTACTACGCTCTTAGCGCTCCAAATATCCAGTTGCATTTTCTACAGAAAGAGTGTTCAGATCTGCTCAATCAAAAGTATGGTTTAACTCTGTTAGCTGAATGCACAGATCAGAAAGAAGTCTCACCGAATGATTCTGTGTAGTTTATATTTGAAGACATTCCTTTTTCCACTATTACCCTCTTAGCGCTCCGAATCTCCACTTGCATTTTCTACAAAAACAGTGTTTCATAACTGCTCAATCAAAAATATGTTTTATCTCTGTTAACTGAATTTACAGATCAGAAGTAAGTTTCACAGAATGCATCTGTGTAGTTTTTATTTGAAGATATTCTTTTTCCCAATGTAGGCCTCTTAGCGCTTAGCATGTCCAATTGCAGTTTCTACAGAAAGAGTGTTTCAGAAAGGCTCAATCAAAAGTAAGGTTCAACTCTGTTAGCTGAATGCACAGAACAGTAAGAGTTTTCACAGAATGCTACTGTGTAGTTTATATTTGAATATATTCCTTTTTCCACTATTACCCTCTTAGCGCTCCGAATGTCCACTTGCATTTTCTACAGAAAGAGTGTTCAGAACTGCGCAATCAAAAGTATGGTTTAACTCTGTTAGCTTAATGAACATATCAGAAATAAGTTTCACACAATGCTTCTGTGTAGTTTTTATTTGAAGATATTATTTTTCCCAATAGAGGCCTCTTAGCGCTCAGAATGTCCAATTGCAGTTTCTACAGAAAGAGTGTTTCAGAACGGCTCAATCAAAAGTAAGGTTCAACTCTGTTAGTTGAATGCACAGGACAGAAAGAAGTTTCATACAATGCTTCTGTGTAGTTTATATTTGAACATATTCTTTTCTCCACTTTTACCCACTTAGCGCTACGAATGTCCAGTTGCATTTTCTACAGACAGAGTGTTTCAAAACAGCTCAATCAAAAGTATGGTTTAACTCTATTAGCTGAATGCTCAGATCAGAAAGAAGTTTCACAGAATGCTTCTGTGTAGTTTATATTTGAATATATTACTTTTTCCACTACTACTCTCTTAGCGCTCCAAATGTCGAGTTGCATTTTCTACAGAAAGAGTGTTCAGATCTGCTGAATCAAAAGTATGGTTTAACTCTGTTAGCTGAATGCACAGATCAGAAAGAAGTTTCACAGAATGATTCTGTGTAGTTTATATTTGGAGACATTCCTTTTTCCACTATTACCCTCTTAGCGCTCCGAATCTCCACTTGCATTTTCTACAGAAAGAGTGTTTCAGAACGGCTCAATCAAAACTAAGGTTCAACTCTTTTAGTTGAACAAACAGAACAGAAAGAAGTTTCACACAATTCTTCTGTGTAGTTTTTATTTGTAGACATTCTTTTTCCCAATATAGGCCTCTTAGCGCTCAGAATGTCCAATTGCAGTTTCTACAGAAAGAGTGTTTCAGAACGGCTCAATCAAAAGTAAGGTTCAACTCTGTTAGTTGAATGCACAGAACAGCAAGAAGTTTCACAGAATGCTTCTGTGTAGTTTATATTTGAACATATTCTTTTTTCCACTATTACCCACTTAGCGCTACGAATGTCCAGTTGCATTTTCTACAGACAGAGTGTTTCAAAACTGCTCAATCAAAAGTATGGTTTAACTCTGTTAGCTGAATGCTCAGATCAGAAAGAAGTTTCACAGAATGCTTCTGTGTAGTTTATATTTGAATATATTCCTTTTTCCACTACTACGCTCTTAGCGCTCCAAATATCCAGTTGCATTTTCTACAGAAAGAGTGTTCAGATCTGCTCAATCAAAAGTATGGTTTAACTCTTTTAGCTGAATGCACAGATCAGAAAGAAGTTTCACCGAATGATTCTGTGTAGTTTATATTTGAAGACATTCCTTTTTCCACTATTACCCTCTTAGCGCTCCGAATCTCCACTTGCATTTTCTACAAAAAGAGTGTTTCATAACTGCTCAATCAAAAATATGTTTTATCTCTGTTAACTGAATTTACAGATCAGAAATAAGTTTCATAGAATGCATCTGTGTAGTTTTTATTTGAAGATATTCTTTTTCCCAATGTAGGCCTCTTAGCGCTTAGCATGTCCAATTGCAGTTTCTACAGAAAGAGTGTTTCAGAACGGCTCAATCAAAATTAAGGTTCAACTCTGTTAGCTGAATGCACAGAACAGAAAGAGTTTTCACAGAATGCTACTGTGTAGTTTATATTTGAATATATTCCTTTTTCCACTATTACCCTCTTAGCGCTCCGAATGTCCACTTGCATTTTCTACAGAAAGAGTGTTCAGAACTGCGCAATCAAAAGTATGGTTTAACTCTGTTAGCTTAATGAACATATCAGAAATAAGTTTCACACAATGCTTCTGTGTAGTTTTTATTTGAAGATATTATTTTTCCCAATATAGGCCTCCTAGCGCTCAGAATGTCCAATTGCAGTTTCTACAGAAAGAGTGTTTCAGAACGGCCCAATCAAAAGTAAGGTTCAACTCTGTTAGTTGAATGCACAGAACAGATAGAAGTTTCATACAATGCTTCTGTGTAGTTTATATTTGAACATATTCTTTTTTCCACTATTACCCCCTTAGCGCTCCGAATCTCCACTTGCATTTTCTATAAAAAGAGTGTTTCATAACTGCTCAATCAAAAATATGTTTTATCTCTGTTAACTGAATTAACAGATCAGAAATAAGTTTCACAGAATGCATCTGTGTAGTTTTTATTTGAAGATATTCTTTTTCCCAATGTAGGCCTCTTAGCGCTTAGCATGTCCAATTGCAGTTTCTACAGAAAGAGAGTTTCAGAACGGCTCAATCAAAAGTAAGGTTCAACTCTGTTAGTTGAATGCACAGAACAGAAAGAATTTTCACAGAATGCTGCTGTGTAGTTTATAGTTGAATATATTCCTTTTTCCACTATTACCCTCTTAGCGCTCCGAATGTCCACTTGCATTTTCTACAGAAAGAGTGTTCAGAACTGTGCAATCAAAAGTATGGTTTAATTCTGTTAGCTTAATGAACATATCAGAAATAAGTTTCACACAATGCTTCTGTGTAGTTTTTATTTGAAGATATTATTTTTCCCAATATAGGCCTCTTAGCGCTCAGAATGTCCAATTGCAGTTTCTACAGAAAGAGTGTTTCAGAAAGGCACAATCAAAAGTAAGGTTCAACTCTGTTAGTTGAATGCGCAGAACAGAAAGAAGTTTCATACAATGCTTCTGTGTAGTTTATATTTGAACGTATTCTTTTTTCCACTATTACCCACTTAGCGCTATGAATGTCCAGTTGCATTTTCTACAGACAGAGTGTTTCAAAACTGCTCAATCAAAAGTATGGTTTAACTCTGTTAGCTGAATGCACAGATCAGAAAGAAGTTTCACCGAATGATTCTGTGTAGTTTATATTTGAAGACATTCCTTTTTCCACTATTACCCTCTTAGCGCTCCGAATCTCCACTTGCATTTTCTACAAAAAGAGTGTTTCATAACTGCTCAATCAAAAATATGTTTTATCTCTGTTAACTGAATATACAGATCAGAAATAAGTTTCACAGAATGCATCTGTGTAGTTTTTATTTGAAGATATTCTTTTTCCCAATGTAGGCCTCTTAGCGCTTAGCATGTCCAATTGCAGTTTCTACAGAAAGAGTGTTTCAGAACGGCTCAATCAAAAGTAAGGTTCAACTCTGTTAGCTGAATGCACAGAACAGTAAGAGTTTTCACAGAATGCTACTGTGTAGTTTATATTTGAATATATTCCTTTTTCCACTATTACCCTCTTAGCGCTCCGAATGTCCACTTGCATTTTCTACAGAAAGAGTGTTCAGAACTGCGCAATCAAAAGTATGGTTTAACTCTGTTAGCTTAATGAACATATCAGAAATAAGTTTCACACAATGCTTCTGTGTAGTTTTTATTTGAAGATATTATTTTTCCCAATAGAGGCCTCTTAGCGCTCAGAATGTCCAATTGCAGTTTCTACAGAAAGAGTGTTTCAGAAAGGCTCAATCAAAAGTTAGGTTCAACTCTGTTAGTTGAATGCACAGAACAGAAGGAAGTTTCATACAATGCTTCTGTGTAGTTTATATTTGAACATATTCTTTTCTCCCCTATTACCCACTTAGCGCTACGAATGTCCAGTTTCATTTTCTATAGACAGATTGTTTCAAAACTGCTCAATCAAAAGTATGGTTTAACTCTATTAGCTGAATGCTCAGATCAGAAAGAAGTTTCACAGAATGCTTCTGTGTAGTTTATATTTGAATATATTACTTTTTCCACTACCACTCTCTTAGCGCTCCAAATGTCGAGTTGCATTTTCTACAGAAAGAGTGTTCAGATCTGCTGAATCAAAAGTATGGTTTAACTCTGTTAGCTGAATGCACAGATCAGAAAGAAGTTTCACAGAATGATTCTGTGTAGTTTATATTTGGAGACATTCCTTTTTCCACTATTACCCTCTTAGCGCTCCGAATCTCCACTTGCATTTTCTACAGAAAGAGTGTTTCAGAACGGCTCAATCAAAACTAAGGTTCAACTCTTTTAGTTGAACAAACAGAACAGAAAGAAGTTTCACACAATTCTTCTGTGTAGTTTTTATTTGTAGACATTCTTTTTCCCAATATAGGCCTCTTAGCGCTCAGAATGTCCAATTGCAGTTTCTACATAAAGAGTGTTTCAGAACGGCTCAATCAAAAGTAAGGTTCAACTCTGTTAGTTGAATGCACAGAACAGCAAGAAGTTTCACAGAATGCTTCTGTGTAGTTTATATTTGAACATATTCTTTTTTCCACTATTACCCACTTAGCGCTACGAATGTCCAGTTGCATTTTCTACAGACAGAGTGTTTCAAAACTGCTCAATCAAAAGTATGGTTTAACTCTGTTAGCTGAATGCTCAGATCAGAAAGAAGTTTCACAGAATGCTTCTGTGTAGTTTATATTTGAATATATTACTTTTTCCACTACTACTCTCTTAGCGCTCCAAATGTCGAGTTGCATTTTCTACAGAAAGAGTGTTCAGATCTGCTGAATCAAAAGTATGGTTTAACTCTGTTAGCTGAATGCACAGATCAGAAAGAAGTTTCACAGAATGATTCTGTGTAGTTTATATTTGGAGACATTCCTTTTTCCACTATTACCCTCTTAGCGCTCCGAATCTCCACTTGCATTTTCTACAGAAAGAGTGTTTCAGAACGGCTCAATCAAAACTAAGGTTCAACTCTTTTAGTTGAACAAACAGAACAGAAAGAAGTTTCACACAATTCTTCTGTGTAGTTTTTATTTGTAGACATTCTTTTTCCCAATATAGGCCTCTTAGCGCTCAGAATGTCCAATTGCAGTTTCTACAGAAAGAGTGTTTCAGAACGGCTCAATCAAAAGTAAGGTTCAACTCTGTTAGTTGAATGCACAGAACAGCAAGAAGTTTCACAGAATGCTTCTGTGTAGTTTATATTTGAACATATTCTTTTTTCCACTATTACCCACTTAGCGCTACGAATGTCCAGTTGCATTTTCTACAGACAGAGTGTTTCAAAACTGCTCAATCAAAAGTATGGTTTAACTCTGTTAGCTGAATGCTCAGATCAGAAAGAAGTTTCACAGAATGCTTCTGTGTAGTTTATATTTGAATATATTCCTTTTTCCACTACTACGCTCTTAGCGCTCCAAATATCCAGTTGCATTTTCTACAGAAAGAGTGTTCAGATCTGCTCAATCAAAAGTATGGTTTAACTCTTTTAGCTGAATGCACAGATCAGAAAGAAGTTTCACCGAATGATTCTGTGTAGTTTATATTTGAAGACATTCCTTTTTCCACTATTACCCTCTTAGCGCTCCGAATCTCCACTTGCATTTTCTACAAAAAGAGTGTTTCATAACTGCTCAATCAAAAATATGTTTTATCTCTGTTAACTGAATTTACAGATCAGAAATAAGTTTCATAGAATGCATCTGTGTAGTTTTTATTTGAAGATATTCTTTTTCCCAATGTAGGCCTCTTAGCGCTTAGCATGTCCAACTGCAGTTTCTACAGAAAGAGTGTTTCAGAACGGCTCAATCAAAATTAAGGTTCAACTCTGTTAGCTGAATGCACAGAACAGAAAGAGTTTTCACAGAATGCTACTGTGTAGTTTATATTTGAATATATTCCTTTTTCCACTATTACCCTCTTAGCGCTCCGAATGTCCACTTGCATTTTCTACAGAAAGAGTGTTCAGAACTGCGCAATCAAAAGTATGGTTTAACTCTGTTAGCTTAATGAACATATCAGAAATAAGTTTCACACAATGCTTCTGTGTAGTTTTTATTTGAAGATATTATTTTTCCCAATATAGGCCTCCTAGCGCTCAGAATGTCCAATTGCAGTTTCTACAGAAAGAGTGTTTCAGAACGGCCCAATCAAAAGTAAGGTTCAACTCTGTTAGTTGAATGCACAGAACAGATAGAAGTTTCATACAATGCTTCTGTGTAGTTTATATTTGAACATAATCTTTTTTCCACTATTACCCCCTTAGCGCTCCGAATCTCCACTTGCATTTTCTATAAAAAGAGTGTTTCATTACTGCTCAATCAAAAATATGTTTTATCTCTGTTAACTGAATTTACAGATCAGAAATAAGTTTCACAGAATGCATCTGTGTAGTTTTTATTTGAAGATATTCTTTTTCCCAATGTAGGCCTCTTAGCGCTTAGCATGTCCAATTGCACTTTCTACAGAAAGAGAGTTTCAGAACGGCTCAATCAAAAGTAAGGTTCAACTCTGTTAGTTGAATGCACAGAACAGAAAGAATTTTCACAGAATGCTACTGTGTAGTTTATAGTTGAATATATTCCTTTTTCCACTATTACCCTCTTAGCGCTCCGAATGTCCACTTGCATTTTCTACAGAAAGAGTGTTCAGAACTGTGCAATCAAAAGTATGGTTTAATTCTGTTAGCTTAATGAACATATCAGAAATAAGTTTCACACAATGCTTCTGTGTAGTTTTTATTTGAAGATATTATTTTTCCCAATATAGGCCTCTTAGCGCTCAGAATGTCCAATTGCAGTTTCTACAGAAAGAGTGTTTCAGAAAGGCACAATCAAAAGTAAGGTTCAACTCTGTTAGTTGAATGCGCAGAACAGAAAGAAGTTTCATACAATGCTTCTGTGTAGTTTATATTTGAACGTATTCTTTTTTCCACTATTACCCACTTAGCGCTATGAATGTCCAGTTGCATTTTCTACAGACAGAGTGTTTCAAAACTGCTCAATCAAAAGTATGGTTTAACTCTGTTAGCTGAATGCTCAGATCAGAAAGAAGTTTCACAGAATTCTTCTGTGTAGTTTATATTTGAATATATTCCTTTTTCCACTACTACTCTCTTAGCGCTCCAAATGTCCAGTTGCATTTTCTACAGAAAGAGTGTTCAGATCTGCTCAATCAAAAGTATGGTTTAACTCTGTTAGCTGAATGCACAGATCAGAAAGAAGTTTCACCGAATGATTCTGTGTAGTTTATATTTGAAGACATTCCTTTTTCCACTATTACCCTCTTAGCGCTCCGAATCTCCACTTGCATTTTCTACAAAAAGAGTGTTTCATAACTGCTCAATCAAAAATATGTTTTATCTCTGTTAACTGAATTTACAGATCAGAAATAAGTTTCACAGAATGCATCTGTGTAGTTTTTATTTGAAGATATTCTTTTTCCCAATGTAGGCCTCTTAGCGCTTAGCATGTCCAATTGCAGTTTCTACAGAAAGAGTGTTTCAGAACGGCTCAATCAAAAGTAAGGTTCAACTCTGTTAGCTGAATGCACAGAACAGTAAGAGTTTTCACAGAATGCTACTGTGTAGTTTATATTTGAATATATTCCTTTTTCCACTATTACCCTCTTAGCGCTCCGAATGTCCACTTGCATTTTCTACAGAAAGAGTGTTCAGAACTGCGCAATCAAAAGTATGGTTTAACTCTGTTAGCTTAATGAACATATCAGAAATAAGTTTCACACAATGCTTCTGTGTAGTTTTTATTTGAAGATATTATTTTTCCCAATAGAGGCCTCTTAGCGCTCAGAATGTCCAATTGCAGTTTCTACAGAAAGAGTGTTTCAGAAAGGCTCAATCAAATGTTAGGTTCAACTCTGTTAGTTGAATGCACAGAACAGAAGGAAGTTTCATACAATGCTTCTGTGTAGTTTATATTTGAACATATTCTTTTCTCCCCTATTACCCACTTAGCGCTACGAATGTCCAGTTGCATTTTCTATAGACAGATTGTTTCAAAACTGCTCAATCAAAAGTATGGTTTAACTCTATTAGCTGAATGCTCAGATCAGAAAGAAGTTTCACAGAATGCTTCTGTGTAGTTTATATTTGAATATATTACTTTTTCCACTACTACTCTCTTAGCGCTCCAAATGTCGAGTTGCATTTTCTACAGAAAGAGTGTTCATATCTGCTGAATCTAAAGTATGGTTTAACTCTGTTAGCTGAATGCACAGATCAGAAAGAAGTTTCACAGAATGATTCTGTGTAGTTTATATTTGGAGACATTCCTTTTTCCACTATTACCCACTTAGCGCTCCGAATCTCCACTTGCATTTTCTACAGAAAGAGTGTTTCAGAACGGCTCAATCAAAACTAAGGTTCAACTCTTTTAGTTGAACAAACAGAACAGAAAGAAGTTTCACACAATTCTTCTGTGTAGTTTTTATTTGTAGACATTCTTTTTCCCAATATAGGCCTCTTAGCGCTCAGAATGTCCAATTGCAGTTTCTACAGAAAGAGTGTTTCAGAACGGCTCAATCAAAAGTAAGGTTCAACTCTGTTAGTTGAATGCACAGAACAGAATGATGTTTCATACAATGCTTCTGTGTAGTTTATATTTGAATATATTCTTTTTTCCACTATTACCCACTTAGCGCTACGAATGTCCAGTTGCATTTTCTACAGACAGAGTGTTTCAAAACTGCTCAATCAAAAGTATGGTTTAATTCTGTTAGCTGAATGCTCAGATCAGAAAGAAGTTTCACACAATGCTTCTGTGTAGTTTATATTTGAATATATTCCTTTTTCCACTACTACGCTCTTAGCGCTCCGAATGTCCAGTTGCATTTTCTACAGAAAGAGTGTTCAGATCTGCTCTATCAAAAGTATGGTTTAACTCTGTTAGCTGAAAGCACAGATCAGAAAGAAGTTTCACAGAATGATTCTGTGTAGTTTATATTTGGAGACATTCCTTTTTCCACTATTACCCTCTTAGCGCTCCGAATCTCCACTTGCATTTTCTACAGAAAGAGTGTTTCAGAACGGCTCAATCAAAACTAAGGTTCAACTCTTTTAGTTGAACAAACAGAACAGAAAGAAGTTTCACACAATTCTTCTGTGTAGTTTTTATTTGTAGACATTCTTTTTCCCAATATAGGCCTCCTAGCGCTCAAAATGTCCGATTGCACTTTCTACAGAAAGAGTGTTTCAGAACGGCTCAATCAAAAGTAAGGTTCAACTCTGTTAGTTGAATGCACAGAACAGAAAGAAGTTTCATACAATGCTTCTGTGTAGTTTATATTTGAACATATTCTTTTTTCCACTATTACCCACTTAGCGCTACGAATGTCCAGTTGAATTTTCTACAGACAGAGTGTTTCAAAACTGCTCAATCAAAAGTATAGTTTAACTCTGTTAGCTGAAAGCTCAGATCAGAAAGAAGTTTCACAGAATGCTTCTGTGTAGTTTATATTTGAATATATTCCTTTTTCCACTAGTACTCTCTTAGCGCTCCAAATGTCCAGTTGCATTTTCTACAGAAAGAGTGTTCAGATCTGCTCAATCAAAAGTATCATTTAACTCTGTTAGCTGAATGCACAGATCAGAAAGAAGTTTCACAGAATGATTCTGTGTAGTTTATATTTGGAGACATTCCTTTTTCCACTATTACCCTCTTAGCGCTCCGAAACTCCACTTGCATTTTCTACAGAAAGAGTGTTTCAGAACGGCTCAATCAAAACTAAGTTTCAACTCTTTTAGTTGAACAAACAGAACAGAACGAAGTTTCACACAATTCTTCTGTGTAGTTTTTATTTGTAGACATTCTTTTTCCCAATATAGGCCTCCTAGCGCTCAGAATGTCCAATTGCAGTTTCTACAGAAAGAGTGTTTCAGAACGGCTCAATCAAAAGTAAGGTTCAACTCTGTTAGTTGAATGCACATTACAGAAAGTAGTTTCATACAATGATTCTGTGTAGTTTATATTTGAACATATTCTTTTTTCCACTATTACCCACTTAGCGCTACGAATGTCCAGTTGCATTTTCTACAGACAGAGTGTTTCAAAACTGCTCAGTGAAAAGTATGGTTTAACTCTGTTAGCTGAATGCTCAGATCAGAAAGAAGTTTCACAGAATGCTTCTGTGTAGTTTATATTTGAATATATTCCTTTTTCCACTACTACGCTCTTAGCGCTCCAAATGTCCAGTTGAATTTCCTACAGAAAGAGTGTTCAGATGTGCTCAATCAAAAGTATGGTTTAACTCTGTTAGCTGAATGCACAGATCAGAAAGAAGTTTCACCGAATGATTCTGTGTAGTTTATATTTGAAGACATTCCTTTTTCCACTATTACCCTCTTAGCGCTCCGAATCTCCACTTGCATTTTCTACAAAAAGTGTGTTTCATAACTGCTCAATCAAAAATATGTTTTATCTCTGTTAACTGAATTTACAGATCAGAAATAAGTTTCACAGAATGCATCTGTGTAGTTTTTATTTGAAGATATTCTTTTTCCCAATGTAGGCCTCTTAGCGCTTAGCATGTCCAATTGCAGTTTCTACAGAAAGAGTGTTTCAGAACGGCTCAATCAAAAGTAAGGTTCAACTCTGTTAGTTGAATGCACAGAACAGAAAGAATTTTCACAGAATGCTACTGTGTCGTTTATAATTGAATATATTCCTTTTTCCACTATTACCCTCTTAGCGCTCCGAATGTCCACTTGCATTTTCTACAGAAAGAGTGTTCAGAACTGCGCAATCAAAAGTATGGTTTAACTCTGTTAGCTTAATGAACATATCAGAAATAAGTTTCACACAATGCTTCTGTGTAGTTTTTATTTGAAGATATTATTTTTCCCAATAGAGGCCTCTTAGCGCTCAGAATGTCCAATTGCAGTTTCTACAGAAAGAGTGTTTCAGAAAAGCTCAATCAAAAGTAAGGTTCAACTCTGTTATTTGAATGCACAGAACAGAAAGAAGTTTCATACAATGCTTCTGTGTAGTTTATATTTGAACATATTCTTTTTTCCACTATTACCCACTTAGCGCTACGAATGTCCAGTTGCATTTTCTACAGACAGAGTGTTTCAAAACTGCTCAATCAAAAGTATGGTTTAACTCTGTTAGTTGAATGCTCAGATCAGAAAGAAGTCTCACAGAATGCTTCTGTGTAGTTTATATTTGAATATATTACTTTATCCACTACTACTCTCTTAGCGCTCCAAATGTCCAGTTGCATTTTCTACAGAAAGAGTGTTCAGATCTGCTCAATCAAAAGTATGGTTTAACTCTGTTAGCTGAATGCACAGATCAGAAAGAAGTTACACAGAATGATTCTGTGTAGTTTATATTTGGAGACATTCCTTTTTCCACTATTACCCTCTTAGCGCTCCGAATCTCCACTTGCATTTTCTACAGAAAGAGTGATTCAGAACGGCTCAATCAAAACTAAGGTTCAACTCTTTAAGTTGAACAAACAGAACAGAAAGAAGTTTCACACAATTCTTCTGTGTAGTTTTTATTTGTAGACATTCTTTTTCCCAATATAGGCCTCTTAGCGCTCAGAATGTCCAATTGCAGTTTCTACAGAAAGAGTGTTTCAGAACGGCTCAATCAAAAGTAAGGTTCAACTCTGTTAGTTGAATGCACAGAACAGAAAGAAGTTTCATACAATGCTTCTGTGTAGTTTATATTTGAACATATTCTTTTTTCCACTATTACCCACTTAGCGCTACGAATATCCAGTTGCATTTTCTACAGACAGAGTGTTTCAAAACTGCTCAATCAAAAGTATGGTTTAACTCTGTTAGCTGAATGCTCAGATCAGAAAGAAGTTTCACAGAATGCTTCTGTGTAGTTTATATTTGAATATATTCCTTTTTCCACTACTACGCTCTTAGCGCTCCAAATGTCCAGTTGAATTTTCTACAGAAAGAGTGTTCAGATGTGCTCAATCAAAAGTATGGTTTAACTCTGTTAGCTGAATGCACAGATCAGAAAGAAGTTTCACCGAATGATTCTGTGTTGTTTATATTTGAAGACATTCCTTTTTCCACTATAACCCCCTTAGCGCTCCGAATCTCCACTTGCATTTTCTACAAAAAGTGTGTTTCATAACTGCTCAATCAAAAATATGTTTTATCTCTGTTAACTGAATTTACAGATCAGAAATAAGTTTCACAGAATGCATCTGTGTAGTTTTTATTTGAAGATATTTTTTTCCCAATGTAGGCCTCTTAGCGATTAGCATGTCCAATTGCAGTTTCTACAGAAAGAGTGTTTCAGAACGGCTCAATCAAAAGTAAGTTTCAACTCTGTTAGTTGAATGCACAGAACAGAAAGAATTTTCACAGAATGCTACTGTGTAGTTTATATTTGAATGTATTCCTTTTTCCACTATTACCCTCTTAGCGCTCAGAATGTCCACTTGCATTTTTTACAGAAAGAGTGTTCAGAACTGTGCAATCAAAAGTATGGTTTAACTCTGTTAGCTTAATGAACATATCAGAAATAAGTTTCACACAATGCTTCTGTGTAGTTTTTATTTGAAGATATTATTTTTCCCAATAGAGGCCTCTTAGCGCTCAGAATGTCCAATTGCAGTTTCTACAGAAAGAGTGTTTCAGAAAGGCTCAATCAAAATAAGGTTCAACTCTGTTAGTTGAATGCACAGAACAGAAAGAAGTTTCATACAATGCTTCTGTGTAGTTTATATTTGAACATATTCTTTTTTCCACTATTAGCCACTTAGTGCTACGAATGTCCAGTTGCATTTTCTACAGACAGAGTGTTTCAAAACTGCTCAATCAAAAGTATGGTTTAACTCTGTTAGCTGAATGCTCAGATCAGAATGAAGTTTCACAGAAAGCTTCTGTGTAGTTTATATTTGAATATATTCCTTTTTCCACTAGTACTCTCTTAGCGCTCCAAATGTCCAGTTGCATTTTCTACAGAAAGAGTGTTCATATCTGCTCAATCAAAAGTATGGTTTAACTCTGTTAGCTGAATGCACAGATCAGAAAGAAGTTTCACAGAATGATTCTGTGTAGTTTATATTTGGAGACATTCCTTTTTCCACTATTACCCTCTTAGCGCTCCGAATCTCCACTTGCATTTTCTACAGAAAGAGTGTTTCAGAACGGCTCAATCAAAACTAAGGTTCAACTCTTTAAGTTGAACAAACAGAACAGAAAGAAGTTTCACACAATTCTTCTGTGTAGTTTTTATTTGTAGACATTCTTTTTCCCAATATAGGCCTCTTAGCGCTCAGAATTTCCAATTGCAGTTTCTACAGAAAGAGTGTTTCAGAACGGCTCAATCAAAAGTAAGGTTCAACTCTGTTAGTTGAATGCACAGAACAGAAAGAAGTTTCATACAATGCTTCTGTGTAGTTTATATTTGAACATATTCTTTTTTCCACTATTACCCACTTAGCGCTACGAATGTCCAGTTGCATTTTCTACAGACAGAGTGTTTCAAAACTGCTCAATCAAAAGTATGGTTTACCTCTGTTAGCTGAATGCTCAGATCAGAAAGAAGTTTCACAGAATGCTTCTGTGTAGTTTATATTTGAATATATTTCTTTTTCCACTACTACGCTCTTAGCGCTCCAAATGTCCAGTTGCATTTTCTACAGAAAGAGTGTTCAGATCTGCTCAATCAAAAGTATGGTTTAACTCTGTTAGCTGAATGCACAGATCAGAAAGAAGTTTCACCGAATGATTCTGTGTAGTTTATATTTGAAGACATTCTTTTTTCCACTATTACCCTCTTAGCGCTCCGAATCTCCACTTGCATTTTCTACAAAAAGAGTGTTTCATAACTGCTCAATCAAAAATATGTTTTATCTCTGTTAACTGAATTTACAGATCAGAAATAAGTTTCACAGAATGCTTCTGTGTAGTTTATATTTGAATATATTCCTTTTTCCACTATTACCCTCTTAGCGCTCCGAATGTCCACTTGCATTTTCTACAGAAAGAGTGTTCAGAACTGCGCAATCAAAAGTATGGTTTAACTCTGTTAGCTTAATGAACATATCAGAAATTAGTTTCACACAATGCTTCTGTGTAGTTTTTATTTGAAGATATTATTTTTCCCAATGTAGGCCTCTTAGCGCTCAGAATGTCCAATTGCATTTTCTACAGAAAGAGTGTTTCAGAACGGCTCAATCAAATGCAAGGTTCAACTCTCTTTGCTGAATGCACAGAACAGAAAGAAGTTTCACAGAATGCTTCTGTGTAGTTTTTATTTGTAGATATTCTTTTTCCCAATATACGCCTCTTAGTGCTCAGAATGTCCAATTGCACTTTCTACAGAAAGAGTGTTTCAGAACGTCTCAATCAAAAGTAAGGTTCAACTCTGTTAGTTGAATGCACAGAACAGAAAGAAGTTTCATACAATGCTTCTGTGTAGTTTATATTTGAACATATTCTTTTTTCCACTATTACCCACTTAGCGCTACGAATGTCCAGTTGCATTTTCTACAGACAGAGTGTTTCAAAACTGCTCAATCAAAAGTATGGTTTAACTCTGTTAGCTGAATGCTCAGATCAGAAAGAAGTTTCACAGAATGCTTCTGTGTAGTTTATATTTGAATATATTCCTTTTTCCACTACTACCCTCTTAGCGCTCCAAATGTCCAGTGTCATTTTCTACAGAAAGAGTGTTCAGATCTGCTCAATCCAAAGTATGGTTTAACTCTGTTAGCTGAATGCACAGATCAGAAAGATGTTTCACAGAATGAATCTGTGAAGTTTATATTTGAAGACGTTCCTTTTTCCACTATTACCCTCTTAGCGCTCCGAATCTCCACTTGCATTTTCTACAGAAAGAGTGTTTCAGAACGGCTCAATCAAAACTAAGGTTCAACTCTTTTAGTTGAATGAACAGAACAGAAAGAAGTTTCACAGAATACTTCTGTGTAGTTTTTATTTGTAGACATTATTTTTCCCAATATAGGTCTCTTAGCGCTCAGAATGTCCAATTGCAGTTTCTACAGAAAGAGTGTTTCAGAACGGGTCAGTCAAAAGTAAGGTTCAACTCTGTTAGTTGAATGCACAGAACAGGAAGAAGTTTCATACAATGCTTCTGTGTAGTTTATATTTGAACATATTCTTTTTTCCACTATAACCCATATGCGCTACGAATGTCCAGTTGCATTTTCTACAGACAGAGTGTTTCAAAACTGCTCAATCAAAGTATGGTTTAACTCTGTTAGCTGAATGCTCAGATCAGAAAGAAGTTTCACAGAATGCTTCTGTGTAGTTTATATTTGAATATATTCCTTTATCCACTACTACCCTCTTAGCGCTCCAAATGTCCAGTTGCATTTTCTAGAGAAAGAGTGTTCAGATCTGCTCAATCAAAAGTATGGTTTAACTCTGTTAGCTGAATGCACAGATCAGAAAGAAGTTTCATAGAATGATTCTGTGTAGTTTATATTTGAAGACATTCCTTTTTCCACTATTACCCTCTTAGCGCTCCGAATCTCCACTTGCATTTTCTACAGAAAGAGTGTTTCAGAACGGCTCAATCAAAACTAAGGTTCAACTCTTTTTGTTGAATGAACTGAACAGAAAGAAGTTTCACAGAATTCTTCTGTGTAGTTTTTATTTGTAGATATTCTTTTTCCCAATATAGGCCTCTTAGCGCTCAGAATGTCCTATTGCAGTTTCTACAGAAAGAGTGTTTCAGAACGGCTCATTCAAAAGTAACGTTCAACCCTGGTAGTTGAATGCACAGAACAGAAAGAAGTTTCACAGAATGCTTCTGTGTAGTTTATATTTGAATATATTCCTTTTTCTACTATTACCCTCTTAGCGCTCCGAATGTCCACTTGCATTTTCTACAGAAAGAGTGTTCTGAACTGCGCAATCAAAAGTATGGTTTAACTCTGTTAGCTGAATGCACATATCAGAAATAAGTTTCAAACAATGCTTCTGTGTAGTTTTTATTTGAAGATATTATTTTTCCCAATATAGGCCCCTTAGCGCTCAGAATGTCCAATTGCAGTTTCTACAGAAAGAGTGTTTCAGAACGGCTCAATCAAATATAAGATTCAACTCTCTTAGTTGAATGCACAGAACAGAAAGAAGTTTCACAGAATGCTTCTGTGTAGTATTTAGTTGAAGATACTCCTTTTTGGAGTATTACCCACTTAGCGCTCCGAATATCCACTGGCAGTTTCTACACAAAGAGTGTTTCAGAACTGCTCCTTCAATTGTAAGGCTCAACTCTGTTAGTTGAATGCGGAGAATAGAAAGGTGTTTCAGAGAATGCTTCTGTGTAGTTTTTAATTGGAGATATTGCTTTTTCCTCTATTACAATCTTAGCGCTCCGAATGTCCACTTGCATTTTCTACAAAAAGAGTTTTTCATAACTGCTCAATCAAAAATATGGTTTAGCTCGGTTAACTGAATTTACAGATCAGAAATAAGTTTCACAGAATGCATCTGTGTAGTTTTTATTTGAAGATAGTCTTTTTCCCAATGTAGGCCTCTTAGCGCTTAGCTTGTCCAATTGCAGTTTCTACAGAAAGAGTGTTTCAGAACGGCTCAATCAAAAGTAAGGTTCAACTCTGTTAGTTGAATGCACAGAACACAAAGAAGTTTCACAGAATGCTACTGTGTAGTTTATATTTGAATATATTCCTTTTTCCACTATTACCCTCTTAGCGCTCCGAATGTCCACTTGCCTTTTCTACGGAAAGAGTGTTCGGAACTGCACAATCAAAAGTATGGTTTAACTCTGTTAGCTGAATGCACATATCAGAAATAAGTTTCACACAATGCTTCTGTGTAGTTTTTATTTGAAGATATTATTTTTCCCAATAGAGGCCTCTTAGCGCTCAGAATGTCCAATTGCAGTTTCTACAGAAAGAGTGTTTCAGAAAGGCTCAATCAAAAGTAAGGTTCAACTCTGTTAGTTGAATGCACAGAACAGAAAGCAGTTTCATACAATGCTTCTGTGTAGTTTATATTTGAAAATATTTTTTTTTCCACTATTGCCCACTTAGCGCTACGAATGTCCAGTGGCATTTTGTACAGACAGAGTTTTTCAAAACTGCTCAATCAAAAGTATGGTTTAACTCTGTTAGCTGAATGCTCAGATCAGATAGACGTTTCACAGAATGCTTCTGTGTAGTATATATTTGAATATATTCCTTTTTCCACTACTACGCTCTTAGCGCTCCAAATGTCCAGTTGCATTTTCTACAGAAAGAGTGTTCAGATCTGCTCAATCAAAAGTATGGTTTAACTCTGTTAGCTGAATGCACAGATCAGAAAGAAGTCTCACAGAATGATTCTGTGTAGTTTATATTTGAAGACATTCCTTTTTCCACTATTACCCTCTTAGCGCTCCGAATCTCCAATTGCATTTTCTACAGAAAGAGTGTTTCAGAACGGCTCAATCAAACTAAGGTTCAAATCTTTTAGTTGAATGAACAGAACATAAAGAAGTTTCACAGAATGCTTCTGTGTAGTTTTAATTTGAAGATATTCTTTTTCCCAATATAGGCCTCTTAGCGCTCAGAATGTCCAATTGCAGTTTCTACAAAAAGAGTGTTTCAGAACGGCTCAATCAAAAGTAAGGTTCAACTCTGTTAGTTGAATGCACAGAACAGAAAGAAGTTTCGTACAATGCTTCTGTGTAGTTTATATTTGAACATATTCTTTTTTCCACTATTAGCCACTTAGTGCTACGAATGTCCAGTTGCATTTTCTACAGACAGAGTGTTTCAAAACTGCTCAATCAAAAGTATGGTTTAACTCTGTTAGCTGAATGCTCTGATCAGAATGAAGTTTCACAGAATGCTTCTGTGTAGTTTATATTTGAATATATTCCTTTTTCCACTAGTACTCTCTTAGCGCTCCAAATGTCCAGTTGCATTTTCTACAGAAAGAGTGTTCAGATCTGCTCAATCAAAAGTATGGTTTAACTCTGTTAGCTGAATGCACAGATCAGAAAGAAGTTTCACAGAATGATTCTGTGTAGTTTATATTTGGAGACATTCCTTTTTCCACTATTACCCTCTTAGCGCTCCGAATCTCCACTTGCATTTTCTACAGAAAGAGTGTTTCAGAACGGCTCAATCAAAACTAAGGTTCAACTCTTTTAGTTGAACAAACAGAACAGAAAGAAGTTTCACACAATTCTTCTGTGTAGTTTTTATTTGTAGACATTCTTTTTCCCAATATAGGCCTCCTAACGCACAAAATGTCCGATTGCACTTTCTACAGAAAGAGTGTTTCAGAACGGCTCAATCAAAAGTAAGGTTCAACTCTGTTAGTTGAATGCACAGAACAGAAAGAAGTTTCATACAATGCTTCTGTGTAGTTTATATTTGAACATATTCTTTTTTCCACTATTACCCACTTAGCGCTACGAATGTCCAGTTGAATTTTCTACAGACAGAGTGTTTCAAAACTGCTCAATCAAAAGTATAGTTTAACTCTGTTAGCTGAAAGCTCAGATCAGAAAGAAGTTTCACAGAATGCTTCTGTGTAGTTTATATTTGAATATATTCCTTTTTCCACTAGTACTCTCTTAGCGCTCCAAATGTCCAGTTGCATTTTCTACAGAAAGAGTGTTCAGATCTGCTCAATCAAAAGTATCATTTAACTCTGTTAGCTGAATGCACAGATCAGAAAGAAGTTTCACAGAATGATTCTGTGTAGTTTATATTTGGAGACATTCCTTTTTCCACTATTACCCTCTTAGCGCTCCGAAACTCCACTTGCATTTTCTACAGAAAGAGTGTTTCAGAACGGCTCAATCAAAACTAAGTTTCAACTCTTTTAGTTGAACAAACAGAACAGAACGAAGTTTCACACAATTCTTCTGTGTAGTTTTTATTTGTAGACATTCTTTTTCCCAATATAGGCCTCCTAGCGCTCAGAATGTCCAATTGCAGTTTCTACAGAAAGAGTGTTTCAGAACGGCTCAATCAAAAGTAAGGTTCAACTCTGTTAGTTGAATGCACAGAACAGAAAGAAGTTTCATACAATGATTCTGTGTAGTTTATATTTGAACATATTCTTTTTTCCACTATTACCCACTTAGCGCTACGAATGTCCAGTTGCATTTTCTACAGACAGAGTGTTTCAAAACTGCTCAGTGAAAAGTATGGTTTAACTCTGTTAGCTGAATGCTCAGATCAGAAAGAAGTTTCACAGAATGCTTCTGTGTAGTTTATATTTGAATATATTCCTTTTTCCACTACTACGCTCTTAGCGCTCCAAATGTCCAGTTGAATTTCCTACAGAAAGAGTGTTCAGATGTGCTCAATCAAAAGTATGGTTTAACTCTGTTAGCTGAATGCACAGATCAGAAAGAAGTTTCACCGAATGATTCTGTGTAGTTTATATTTGAAGACATTCCTTTTTCCACTATTACCCTCTTAGCGCTCCGAATCTCCACTTGCATTTTCTACAAAAAGTGTGTTTCATAACTGCTCAATCAAAAATATGTTTTATCTCTGTTAACTGAATTTACAGATCAGAAATAAGTTTCACAGAATGCATCTGTGTAGTTTTTATTTGAAGATATTCTTTTTCCCAATGTAGGCCTCTTAGCGCTTAGCATGTCCAATTGCAGTTTCTACAGAAAGAGTGTTTCAGAACGGCTCAATCAAAAGTAAGGTTCAACTCTGTTAGTTGAATGCACAGAACAGAAAGAATTTTCACAGAATGCTACTGTGTCGTTTATAATTGAATATATTCCTTTTTCCACTATTACCCTCTTAGCGCTCCGAATGTCCACTTGCATTTTCTACAGAAAGAGTGTTCAGAACTGCGCAATCAAAAGTATGGTTTAACTCTGTTAGCTTAATGAACATATCAGAAATAAGTTTCACACAATGCTTCTGTGTAGTTTTTATTTGAAGATATTATTTTTCCCAATAGAGGCCTCTTAGCGCTCAGAATGTCCAATTGCAGTTTCTACAGAAAGAGTGTTTCAGAAAAGCTCAATCAAAAGTAAGGTTCAACTCTGTTATTTGAATGCACAGAACAGAAAGAAGTTTCATACAATGCTTCTGTGTAGTTTATATTTGAACATATTCTTTTTTCCACTATTACCCACTTAGCGCTACGAATGTCCAGTTGCATTTTCTACAGACAGAGTGTTTCAAAACTGCTCAATCAAAAGTATGGTTTAACTCTGTTAGTTGAATGCTCAGATCAGAAAGAAGTCTCACAGAATGCTTCTGTGTAGTTTATATTTGAATATATTACTTTATCCACTACTACGCTCTTAGCGCTCCAAATGTCCAGTTGAATTTTCTACAGAAAGAGTGTTCAGATGTGCTCAATCAAAAGTATGGTTTAACTCTGTTAGCTGAATGCACAGATCAGAAAGAAGTTTCACCGAATGATTCTGTGTTGTTTATATTTGAAGACATTCCTTTTTCCACTATAACCCCCTTAGCGCTCCGAATCTCCACTTGCATTTTCTACAAAAAGTGTGTTTCATAACTGCTCAATCAAAAATATGTTTTATCTCTGTTAACTGAATTTACAGATCAGAAATAAGTTTCACAGAATGCATCTGTGTAGTTTTTATTTGAAGATATTTTTTTCCCAATGTAGGCCTCTTAGCGCTTAGCATGTCCAATTGCAGTTTCTACAGAAAGAGTGTTTCAGAACGGCTCAATCAAAAGTAAGTTTCAACTCTGTTAGTTGAATGCACAGAACAGAAAGAATTTTCACAGAATGCTACTGTGTAGTTTATATTTGAATGTATTCCTTTTTCCACTATTACCCTCTTAGCGCTCAGAATGTCCACTTGCATTTTTTACAGAAAGAGTGTTCAGAACTGTGCAATCAAAAGTATGGTTTAACTCTGTTAGCTTAATGAACATATCAGAAATAAGTTTCACACAATGCTTCTGTGTAGTTTTTATTTGAAGATATTATTTTTCCCAATAGAGGCCTCTTAGCGCTCAGAATGTCCAATTGCAGTTTCTACAGAAAGAGTGTTTCAGAAAGGCTCAATCAAAATAAGGTTCAACTCTGTTAGTTGAATGCACAGAACAGAAAGAAGTTTCATACAATGCTTCTGTGTAGTTTATATTTGAACATATTCTTTTTTCCACTATTAGCCACTTAGTGCTACGAATGTCCAGTTGCATTTTCTACAGACAGAGTGTTTCAAAACTGCTCAATCAAAAGTATGGTTTAACTCTGTTAGCTGAATGCTCAGATCAGAATGAAGTTTCACAGAATGCTTCTGTGTAGTTTATATTTGAATATATTCCTTTTTCCACTAGTACTCTCTTAGCGCTCCAAATGTCCAGTTGCATTTTCTACAGAAAGAGTGTTCATATCTGCTCAATCAAAAGTATGGTTTAACTCTGTTAGCTGAATGCACAGATCAGAAAGAAGTTTCACAGAATGATTCTGTGTAGTTTATATTTGGAGACATTCCTTTTTCCACTATTACCCTCTTAGCGCTCCGAATCTCCACTTGCATTTTCTACAGAAAGAGTGTTTCAGAACGGCTCAATCAAAACTAAGGTTCAACTCTTTAAGTTGAACAAACAGAACAGAAAGAAGTTTCACACAATTCTTCTGTGTAGTTTTTATTTGTAGACATTCTTTTTCCCAATATAGGCCTCTTAGCGCTCAGAATTTCCAATTGCAGTTTCTACAGAAAGAGTGTTTCAGAACGGCTCAATCAAAAGTAAGGTTCAACTCTGTTAGTTGAATGCACAGAACAGAAAGAAGTTTCATACAATGCTTCTGTGTAGTTTATATTTGAACATATTCTTTTTTCCACTATTACCCACTTAGCGCTACGAATGTCCAGTTGCATTTTCTACAGACAGAGTGTTTCAAAACTGCTCAATCAAAAGTATGGTTTAACTCTGTTAGCTGAATGCTCAGATCAGAAAGAAGTTTCACAGAATGCTTCTGTGTAGTTTATATTTGAATATATTTCTTTTTCCACTACTACGCTCTTAGCGCTCCAAATGTCCAGTTGCATTTTCTACAGAAAGAGTGTTCAGATCTGCTCAATCAAAAGTATGGTTTAACTCTGTTAGCTGAATGCACAGATCAGAAAGAAGTTTCACCGAATGATTCTGTGTAGTTTATATTTGAAGACATTCTTTTTTCCACTATTACCCTCTTAGCGCTCCGAATCTCCACTTGCATTTTCTACAAAAAGAGTGTTTCATAACTGCTCAATCAAAAATATGTTTTATCTCTGTTAACTGAATTTACAGATCAGAAATAAGTTTCACAGAATGCTTCTGTGTAGTTTATATTTGAATATATTCCTTTTTCCACTATTACCCTCTTAGCGCTCCGAATGTCCACTTGCATTTTCTACAGAAAGAGTGTTCAGAACTGCGCAATCAAAAGTATGGTTTAACTCTGTTAGCTTAATGAACATATCAGAAATTAGTTTCACACAATGCTTCTGTGTAGTTTTTATTTGAAGATATTATTTTTCCCAATGTAGGCCTCTTAGCGCTCAGAATGTCCAATTGCATTTTCTACAGAAAGAGTGTTTCAGAACGGCTCAATCAAATGCAAGGTTCAACTCTCTTTGCTGAATGCACAGAACAGAAAGAAGTTTCACAGAATGCTTCTGTGTAGTTTTTATTTGTAGATATTCTTTTTCCCAATATACGCCTCTTAGTGCTCAGAATGTCCAATTGCACTTTCTACAGAAAGAGTGTTTCAGAACGTCTCAATCAAAAGTAAGGTTCAACTCTGTTAGTTGAATGCACAGAACAGAAAGAAGTTTCATACAATGCTTCTGTGTAGTTTATATTTGAACATATTCTTTTTTCCACTATTACCCACTTAGCGCTACGAATGTCCAGTTGCATTTTCTACAGACAGAGTGTTTCAAAACTGCTCAATCAAAAGTATGGTTTAACTCTGTTAGCTGAATGCTCAGATCAGAAAGAAGTTTCACAGAATGCTTCTGTGTAGTTTATATTTGAATATATTCCTTTTTCCACTACTACCCTCTTAGCGCTCCAAATGTCCAGTGTCATTTTCTACAGAAAGAGTGTTCAGATCTGCTCAATCCAAAGTATGGTTTAACTCTGTTAGCTGAATGCACAGATCAGAAAGATGTTTCACAGAATGAATCTGTGAAGTTTATATTTGAAGACGTTCCTTTTTCCACTATTACCCTCTTAGCGCTCCGAATCTCCACTTGCATTTTCTACAGAAAGAGTGTTTCAGAACGGCTCAATCAAAACTAAGGTTCAACTCTTTTAGTTGAATGAACAGAACAGAAAGAAGTTTCACAGAATACTTCTGTGTAGTTTTTATTTGTAGACATTATTTTTCCCAATATAGGTCTCTTAGCGCTCAGAATGTCCAATTGCAGTTTCTACAGAAAGAGTGTTTCAGAACGGGTCAGTCAAAAGTAAGGTTCAACTCTGTTAGTTGAATGCACAGAACAGGAAGAAGTTTCATACAATGCTTCTGTGTAGTTTATATTTGAACATATTCTTTTTTCCACTATTACCCATATGCGCTACGAATGTCCAGTTGCATTTTCTACAGACAGAGTGTTTCAAAACTGCTCAATCAAAGTATGGTTTAACTCTGTTAGCTGAATGCTCAGATCAGAAAGAAGTTTCACAGAATGCTTCTGTGTAGTTTATATTTGAATATATTCCTTTATCCACTACTACCCTCTTAGCGCTCCAAATGTCCAGTTGCATTTTCTAGAGAAAGAGTGTTCAGATCTGCTCAATCAAAAGTATGGTTTAACTCTGTTAGCTGAATGCACAGATCAGAAAGAAGTTTCATAGAATGATTCTGTGTAGTTTATATTTGAAGACATTCCTTTTTCCACTATTACCCTCTTAGCGCTCCGAATCTCCACTTGCATTTTCTACAGAAAGAGTGTTTCAGAACGGCTCAATCAAAACTAAGGTTCAACTCTTTTTGTTGAATGAACTGAACAGAAAGAAGTTTCACAGAATGCTTCTGTGTAGTTTTTATTTGTAGATATTCTTTTTCCCAATATAGGCCTCTTAGCGCTCAGAATGTCCTATTGCAGTTTCTACAGAAAGAGTGTTTCAGAACGGCTCATTCAAAAGTAACGTTCAACCCTGGTAGTTGAATGCACAGAACAGAAAGAAGTTTCACAGAATGCTTCTGTGTAGTTTATATTTGAATATATTCCTTTTTCTACTATTACCCTCTTAGCGCTCCGAATGTCCACTTGCATTTTCTACAGAAAGAGTGTTCTGAACTGCGCAATCAAAAGTATGGTTTAACTCTGTTAGCTGAATGCACATATCAGAAATAAGTTTCAAACAATGCTTCTGTGTAGTTTTTATTTGAAGATATTATTTTTCCCAATATAGGCCCCTTAGCGCTCAGAATGTCCAATTGCAGTTTCTACAGAAAGAGTGTTTCAGAACGGCTCAATCAAATATAAGATTCAACTCTCTTAGTTGAATGCACAGAACAGAAAGAAGTTTCACAGAATGCTTCTGTGTAGTATTTAGTTGAAGATACTCCTTTTTGGAGTATTACCCACTTAGCGCTCCGAATATCCACTGGCAGTTTCTACACAAAGAGTGTTTCAGAACTGCTCCTTCAATTGTAAGGCTCAACTCTGTTAGTTGAATGCGGAGAATAGAAAGGTGTTTCAGAGAATGCTTCTGTGTAGTTTTTAATTGGAGATATTGCTTTTTCCTCTATTACAATCTTAGCGCTCCGAATGTCCACTTGCATTTTCTACAAAAAGAGTTTTTCATAACTGCTCAATCAAAAATATGGTTTAGCTCGGTTAACTGAATTTACAGATCAGAAATAAGTTTCACAGAATGCATCTGTGTAGTTTTTATTTGAAGATAGTCTTTTTCCCAATGTAGGCCTCTTAGCGCTTAGCTTGTCCATTTGCAGTTTCTACAGAAAGAGTGTTTCAGAACGGCTCAATCAAAAGTAAGGTTCAACTCTGTTAGTTGAATGCACAGAACACAAAGAAGTTTCACAGAATGCTACTGTGTAGTTTATATTTGAATATATTCCTTTTTCCACTATTACCCTCTTAGCGCTCCGAATGTCCACTTGCCTTTTCTACGGAAAGAGTGTTCGGAACTGCACAATCAAAAGTATGGTTTAACTCTGTTAGCTGAATGCACATATCAGAAATAAGTTTCACACAATGCTTCTGTGTAGTTTTTATTTGAAGATATTATTTTTCCCAATAGAGGCCTCTTAGCGCTCAGAATGTCCAATTGCAGTTTCTACAGAAAGAGTGTTTCAGAAAGGCTCAATCAAAAGTAAGGTTCAACTCTGTTAGTTGAATGCACAGAAGAGAAAGCAGTTTCATACAATGCTTCTGTGTAGTTTATATTTGAAAATATTTTTTTTTCCACTATTGCCCACTTAGCGCTACGAATGTCCAGTGGCATTTTGTACAGACAGAGTTTTTCAAAACTGCTCAATCAAAAGTATGGTTTAACTCTGTTAGCTGAATGCTCAGATCAGATAGACGTTTCACAGAATGCTTCTGTGTAGTATATATTTGAATATATTCCTTTTTCCACTACTACGCTCTTAGCGCTCCAAATGTCCAGTTGCATTTTCTACAGAAAGAGTGTTCAGATCTGCTCAATCAAAAGTATGGTTTAACTCTGTTAGCTGAATGCACAGATCAGAAAGAAGTCTCACAGAATGATTCTGTGTAGTTTATATTTGAAGACATTCCTTTTTCCACTATTACCCTCTTAGCGCTCCGAATCTCCAATTGCATTTTCTACAGAAAGAGTGTTTCAGAACGGCTCAATCAAACTAAGGTTCAAATCTTTTAGTTGAATGAACAGAACATAAAGAAGTTTCACAGAATGCTTCTGTGTAGTTTTAATTTGAAGATATTCTTTTTCCCAATATAGGCCTCTTAGCGCTCAGAATGTCCAATTGCAGTTTCTACAGAAAGAGTGTTTCAGAACGGCTCAATCAAAAGTAAGGTTCAACTCTGTTAGTTGAATGCACAGAACAGAAAGAAGTTTCGTACAATGCTTCTGTGTAGTTTATATTTGAACATATTCTTTTTTCCACTATTAGCCACTTAGTGCTACGAATGTCCAGTTGCATTTTCTACAGACAGAGTGTTTCAAAACTGCTCAATCAAAAGTATGGTTTAACTCTGTTAGCTGAATGCTCTGATCAGAATGAAGTTTCACAGAATGCTTCTGTGTAGTTTATATTTGAATATATTCCTTTTTCCACTAGTACTCTCTTAGCGCTCCAAATGTCCAGTTGCATTTTCTACAGAAAGAGTGTTCAGATCTGCTCAATCAAAAGTATGGTTTAACTCTGTTAGCTGAATGCACAGATCAGAAAGAAGTTTCACAGAATGATTCTGTGTAGTTTATATTTGGAGACATTCCTTTTTCCACTATTACCCTCTTAGCGCTCCGAATCTCCACTTGCATTTTCTACAGAAAGAGTGTTTCAGAACGGCTCAATCAAAACTAAGGTTCAACTATTTAAGTTGAACAAACAGAACAGAAAGAAGTTTCACACAATTCTTCTGTGTAGTTTTTATTTGTAGACATTCTTTTTCCCAATATAGGCCTCTTAGCGCTCAGAATGTCCAATTGCAGTTTCTACAGAAAGAGTGTTTCAGAACGGCTCAATCAAAAGTAAGGTTCAACTCTGTTAGTTGAATGCACAGAACAGAAAGAAGTTTCATACAATGCTTCCGTGTAGTTTATATTTGAACATATTCTTTTTTCCACTATTACCCACTTAGCGCTACGAATGTCCAGTTGCATTTTCTACAGACAGAGTGTTTCAAAACTGCTCAATCAAAAGTATGGTTTAACTCTGTTAGCTGAATGCTCAGATCAGAAAGAAGTTTCACAGAATGCTTCTGTGTAGTTTATATTTGAATATATTTCTTTTTCCACTACTACGCTCTTAGCGCTCCAAATGTCCAGTTGCATTTTCTACAGAAAGAGTGTTCAGATCTGCTCAATCAAAAGTATGGTTTAACTCTGTTAGCTGAATGCACAGATCAGAAAGAAGTTTCACCGAATGATTCTGTGTAGTTTATATTTGAAGACATTCTTTTTTCCACTATTACCCTCTTAGCGCTCCGAATCTCCACTTGCATTTTCTACAAAAAGAGTGTTTCATAACTGCTCAATCAAAAATATGTTTTATCTCTGTTAACTGAATTTACAGATCAGAAATAAGTTTCACAGAATGCTTCTGTGTAGTTTATATTTGAATATATTCCTTTTTCCACTATTACCCTCTTAGCGCTCCGAATGTCCACTTGCATTTTCTACAGAAAGAGTGTTCAGAACTGCGCAATCAAAAGTATGGTTTAACTCTGTTAGCTTAATGAACATATCAGAAATTAGTTTCACACAATGCTTCTGTGTAGTTTTTATTTGAAGATATTATTTTTCCCAATGTAGGCCTCTTACCGCTCAGAATGTCCAATTGCATTTTCTACAGAAAGAGTGTTTCAGAACGGCTCAATCAAATGCAAGGTTCAACTCTCTTTGCTGAATGCACAGAACAGAAAGAAGTTTCACAGAATGCTTCTGTGTAGTTTTTATTTGTAGATATTCTTTTTCCCAATATAGGCCTCTTAGTGCTCAGAATGTCCAATTGCACTTTCTACAGAAAGAGTGTTTCAGAACGTCTCAATCAAAAGTAAGGTTCAACTCTGTTAGTTGAATGCACAGAACAGAAAGAAGTTTCATACAATGCTTCTGTGTAGTTTATATTTGAACATATTCTTTTTTCCACTATTACCCACTTAGCGCTACGAATGTCCAGTTGCATTTTCTACAGACAGAGTGTTTCAAAACTGCTCAATCAAAAGTATGGTTTAACTCTGTTTGCTGAATGCTCAGATCAGAAAGAAGTTTCACAGAATGCTTCTGTGTAGTTTATATTTGAATATATTCCTTTTTCCACTACTACCCTCTTAGCGCTCCAAATGTCCAGTGTCATTTTCTACAGAAAGAGTGTTCAGATCTGCTCAATCAAAAGTATGGTTTAACTCTGTTAGCTGAATGCACAGATCAGAAAGATGTTTCACAGAATGAATCTGTGAAGTTTATATTTGAAGACATTCCTTTTTCCACTATTACCCTCTTAGCGCTCCGAATCTCCACTTGCATTTTCTACAGAAAGAGTGTTTCAGAACGGCTCAATCAAAACTAAGGTTCAACTCTTTTAGTTGAATGAACAGAACAGAAAGAAGTTTCACAGAATACTTCTGTGTAGTTTTCATTTGTAGACATTATTTTTCCCAATATAGGTCTCTTAGCGCTCAGAATGTCCAATTGCAGTTTCTACAGAAAGAGTGTTTCAGAACGGGTCAGTCAAAAGTAAGGTTCAACTCTGTTAGTTGAATGCACAGAACAGGAAGAAGTTTCATACAATGCTTCTGTGTAGTTTATATTTGAACATATACTTTTTTCCACTATTACCCATATGCGCTACGAATGTCCAGTTGCATTTTCTACAGACAGAGTGTTTCAAAACTGCTCAATCAAAGTATGGTTTAACTCTGTTAGCTGAATGCTCAGATCAGAAAGAAGTTTCACAGAATGCTTCTGTGTAGTTTATATTTGAATATATTCCTTTATCCACTACTACCCTCTTAGCGCTCCAAATGTCCAGTTGCATTTTCTACAGAAAGAGTGTTCAGATCTGCTCAATCAAAAGTATGGTTTAACTCTGTTAGCTGAATGCACAGATCAGAAAGAAGTTTCATAGAATGATTCTGTGTAGTTTATATTTGAAGACATTACTTTTTCCACTATTACCCTCTTAGCGCTCCGAATCTCCACTTGCATTTTCTACAGAAAGAGTGTTTCAGAACGGCTCAATCAAAACTAAGGTTCAACTCATTTTGTTGAATGAACTGAACAGAAAGAAGTTTCACAGAATGCTTCTGTGTAGTTTTTATTTGTAGATATTCTTTTTCCCAATATAGGCCTCTTAGCGCTCAGAATGTCCTATTGCAGTTTCTACAGAAAGAGTGTTTCAGAACGGCTCATTCAAAAGTAACGTTCAACCCTGGTAGTTGAATGCACAGAACAGAAAGAAGTTTCACAGAATGCTTCTGTGTAGTTTATATTTGAATATATTCCTTTTTCTACTATTACCCTCTTAGCGCTCCGAATGTCCACTTGCATTTTCTACAGAAAGAGTGTTCTGAACTGCGCAATCAAAAGTATGGTTTAACTCTGTTAGCTGAATGCACATATCAGAAATAAGTTTCAAACAATGCTTCTGTGTAGTTTTTATTTGAAGATATTATTTTTCCCAATATAGGCCCCTTAGCGCTCAGAATGTCCAATTGCAGTTTCTACAGAAAGAGTGTTTCAGAACGGCTCAATCAAATATAAGATTCAACTCTCTTAGTTGAATGCACAGAACAGAAAGAAGTTTCACAGAATGCTTCTGTGTAGTATTTAGTTGAAGATACTCCTTTTTGGAGTATTACCCACTTAGCGCTCCGAATATCCACTGGCAGTTTCTACACAAAGAGTGTTTCAGAACTGCTCCTTCAAATGTAAGGCTCAACTCTGTTAGTTGAATGCGGAGAATAGAAAGGTGTTTCAGAGAATGCTTCTGTGTAGTTTTTAATTGGAGATATTGCTTTTTCCTCTATTACAATCTTAGCGCTCCGAATGTCCACTTGCATTTTCTACAAAAAGAGTGTTTCATAACTGCTCAATCAAAAATATGGTTTAGCTCTGTTAACTGAATTTACAGATCAGAAATAAGTTTCACAGAATGCATCTGTGTAGTTTTTATTTGAAGATAGTCTTTTTCCCAATGTCGGCCTCTTAGCGCTTAGCTTGTCCAATTGCAGTTTCTACAGAAAGAGTGTTTCAGAACGGCTCAATCAAAAGTAAGGTTCAACTCTGTTAGTTGAATGCACAGAACACAAAGAAGTTTCACAGAATGCTACTGTGTAGTTTATATTTGAATATATTCCTTTTTCCACTATTACCCTCTTAGCGCTCCGAATGTCCACTTGCCTTTTCTACGGAAAGAGTGTTCGGAACTGCACAATCAAAAGTATGGTTTAACTCTGTTAGCTGAATGCACATATCAGAAATAAGTTTCACACAATGCTTCTGTGTAGTTTTTATTTGAAGATATTATTTTTCCCAATAGAGGCCTCTTAGCGCTCAGAATGTCCAATTGCAGTTTCTACAGAAAGAGTGTTTCAGAAAGGCTCAATCAAAAGTAAGGTTCAACTCTGTTAGTTGAATGCACAGAAGAGAAAGCAGTTTCATACAATGCTTCTGTGTAGTTTATATTTGAAAATATTTTTTTTTCCACTATTGCCCACTTAGCGCTACGAATGTCCAGTGGCATTTTGTACAGACAGAGTTTTTCAAAACTGCTCAATCAAAAGTATGGTTTAACTCTGTTAGCTGAATGCTCAGATCAGATAGACGTTTCACAGAATGCTTCTGTGTAGTATATATTTGAATATATTCCTTTTTCCACTACTACGCTCTTAGCGCTCCAAATGTCCAGTTGCATTTTCTACAGAAAGAGTGTTCAGATCTGCTCAATCAAAAGTATGGTTTAACTCTGTTAGCTGAATGCACAGATCAGAAAGAAGTCTCACAGAATGATTCTGTGTAGTTTATATTTGAAGACATTCCTTTTTCCACTATTACCCTCTTAGCGCTCCGAATCTCCAATTGCATTTTCTACAGAAAGAGTGTTTCAGAACGGCTCAATCAAACTAAGGTTCAAATCTTTTAGTTGAATGAACAGAACATAAAGAAGTTTCACAGAATGCTTCTGTGTAGTTTTAATTTGAAGATATTCTTTTTCCCAATATAGGCCTCTTAGCGCTCAGAATGTCCAATTGCAGTTTCTACAGAAAGAGTGTTTCAGAACGGCTCAATCAAAAGTAAGGTTCAACTCTGTTAGTTGAATGCACAGAACAGAAAGAAGTTTCGTACAATGCTTCTGTGTAGTTTATATTTGAACATATTCTTTTTTCCACTATTAGCCACTTAGTGCTACGAATGTCCAGTTGCATTTTCTACAGACAGAGTGTTTCAAAACTGCTCAATCAAAAGTATGGTTTAACTCTGTTAGCTGAATGCTCTGATCAGAATGAAGTTTCACAGAATGCTTCTGTGTAGTTTATATTTGAATATATTCCTTTTTCCACTAGTACTCTCTTAGCGCTCCAAATGTCCAGTTGCATTTTCTACAGAAAGAGTGTTCAGATCTGCTCAATCAAAAGTATGGTTTAACTCTGTTAGCTGAATGCACAGATCAGAAAGAAGTTTCACAGAATGATTCTGTGTAGTTTATATTTGGAGACATTCCTTTTTCCACTATTACCCTCTTAGCGCTCCGAATCTCCACTTGCATTTTCTACAGAAAGAGTGTTTCAGAACGGCTCAATCAAAACTAAGGTTCAACTATTTAAGTTGAACAAACAGAACAGAAAGAAGTTTCACACAATTCTTCTGTGTAGTTTTTATTTGTAGACATTCTTTTTCCCAATATAGGCCTCTTAGCGCTCAGAATGTCCAATTGCAGTTTCTACAGAAAGAGTGTTTCAGAACGGCTCAATCAAAAGTAAGGTTCAACTCTGTTAGTTGAATGCACAGAACAGAAAGAAGTTTCATACAATGCTTCCGTGTAGTTTATATTTGAACATATTCTTTTTTCCACTATTACCCACTTAGCGCTACGAATGTCCAGTTGCATTTTCTACAGACAGAGTGTTTCAAAACTGCTCAATCAAAAGTATGGTTTAACTCTGTTAGCTGAATGCTCAGATCAGAAAGAAGTTTCACAGAATGCTTCTGTGTAGTTTATATTTGAATATATTTCTTTTTCCACTACTACGCTCTTAGCGCTCCAAATGTCCAGTTGCATTTTCTACAGAAAGAGTGTTCAGATCTGCTCAATCAAAAGTATGGTTTAACTCTGTTAGCTGAATGCACAGATCAGAAAGAAGTTTCACCGAATGATTCTGTGTAGTTTATATTTGAAGACATTCTTTTTTCCACTATTACCCTCTTAGCGCTCCGAATCTCCACTTGCATTTTCTACAAAAAGAGTGTTTCATAACTGCTCAATCAAAAATATGTTTTATCTCTGTTAACTGAATTTACAGATCAGAAATAAGTTTCACAGAATGCTTCTGTGTAGTTTATATTTGAATATATTCCTTTTTCCACTATTACCCTCTTAGCGCTCCGAATGTCCACTTGCATTTTCTACAGAAAGAGTGTTCAGAACTGCGCAATCAAAAGTATGGTTTAACTCTGTTAGCTTAATGAACATATCAGAAATTAGTTTCACACAATGCTTCTGTGTAGTTTTTATTTGAAGATATTATTTTTCCCAATGTAGGCCTCTTACCGCTCAGAATGTCCAATTGCATTTTCTACAGAAAGAGTGTTTCAGAACGGCTCAATCAAATGCAAGGTTCAACTCTCTTTGCTGAATGCACAGAACAGAAAGAAGTTTCACAGAATGCTTCTGTGTAGTTTTTATTTGTAGATATTCTTTTTCCCAATATAGGCCTCTTAGTGCTCAGAATGTCCAATTGCACTTTCTACAGAAAGAGTGTTTCAGAACGTCTCAATCAAAAGTAAGGTTCAACTCTGTTAGTTGAATGCACAGAACAGAAAGAAGTTTCATACAATGCTTCTGTGTAGTTTATATTTGAACATATTCTTTTTTCCACTATTACCCACTTAGCGCTACGAATGTCCAGTTGCATTTTCTACAGACAGAGTGTTTCAAAACTGCTCAATCAAAAGTATGGTTTAACTCTGTTTGCTGAATGCTCAGATCAGAAAGAAGTTTCACAGAATGCTTCTGTGTAGTTTATATTTGAATATATTCCTTTTTCCACTACTACCCTCTTAGCGCTCCAAATGTCCAGTGTCATTTTCTACAGAAAGAGTGTTCAGATCTGCTCAATCAAAAGTATGGTTTAACTCTGTTAGCTGAATGCACAGATCAGAAAGATGTTTCACAGAATGAATCTGTGAAGTTTATATTTGAAGACATTCCTTTTTCCACTATTACCCTCTTAGCGCTCCGAATCTCCACTTGCATTTTCTACAGAAAGAGTGTTTCAGAACGGCTCAATCAAAACTAAGGTTCAACTCTTTTAGTTGAATGAACAGAACAGAAAGAAGTTTCACAGAATACTTCTGTGTAGTTTTCATTTGTAGACATTATTTTTCCCAATATAGGTCTCTTAGCGCTCAGAATGTCCAATTGCAGTTTCTACAGAAAGAGTGTTTCAGAACGGGTCAGTCAAAAGTAAGGTTCAACTCTGTTAGTTGAATGCACAGAACAGGAAGAAGTTTCATACAATGCTTCTGTGTAGTTTATATTTGAACATATACTTTTTTCCACTATTACCCATATGCGCTACGAATGTCCAGTTGCATTTTCTACAGACAGAGTGTTTCAAAACTGCTCAATCAAAGTATGGTTTAACTCTGTTAGCTGAATGCTCAGATCAGAAAGAAGTTTCACAGAATGCTTCTGTGTAGTTTATATTTGAATATATTCCTTTATCCACTACTACCCTCTTAGCGCTCCAAATGTCCAGTTGCATTTTCTACAGAAAGAGTGTTCAGATCTGCTCAATCAAAAGTATGGTTTAACTCTGTTAGCTGAATGCACAGATCAGAAAGAAGTTTCATAGAATGATTCTGTGTAGTTTATATTTGAAGACATTACTTTTTCCACTATTACCCTCTTAGCGCTCCGAATCTCCACTTGCATTTTCTACAGAAAGAGTGTTTCAGAACGGCTCAATCAAAACTAAGGTTCAACTCATTTTGTTGAATGAACTGAACAGAAAGAAGTTTCACAGAATGCTTCTGTGTAGTTTTTATTTGTAGATATTCTTTTTCCCAATATAGGCCTCTTAGCGCTCAGAATGTCCTATTGCAGTTTCTACAGAAAGAGTGTTTCAGAACGGCTCATTCAAAAGTAACGTTCAACCCTGGTAGTTGAATGCACAGAACAGAAAGAAGTTTCACAGAATGCTTCTGTGTAGTTTATATTTGAATATATTCCTTTTTCTACTATTACCCTCTTAGCGCTCCGAATGTCCACTTGCATTTTCTACAGAAAGAGTGTTCTGAACTGCGCAATCAAAAGTATGGTTTAACTCTGTTAGCTGAATGCACATATCAGAAATAAGTTTCAAACAATGCTTCTGTGTAGTTTTTATTTGAAGATATTATTTTTCCCAATATAGGCCCCTTAGCGCTCAGAATGTCCAATTGCAGTTTCTACAGAAAGAGTGTTTCAGAACGGCTCAATCAAATATAAGATTCAACTCTCTTAGTTGAATGCACAGAACAGAAAGAAGTTTCACAGAATGCTTCTGTGTAGTATTTAGTTGAAGATACTCCTTTTTGGAGTATTACCCACTTAGCGCTCCGAATATCCACTGGCAGTTTCTACACAAAGAGTGTTTCAGAACTGCTCCTTCAAATGTAAGGCTCAACTCTGTTAGTTGAATGCGGAGAATAGAAAGGTGTTTCAGAGAATGCTTCTGTGTAGTTTTTAATTGGAGATATTGCTTTTTCCTCTATTACAATCTTAGCGCTCCGAATGTCCACTTGCATTTTCTACAAAAAGAGTGTTTCATAACTGCTCAATCAAAAATATGGTTTAGCTCTGTTAACTGAATTTACAGATCAGAAATAAGTTTCACAGAATGCATCTGTGTAGTTTTTATTTGAAGATAGTCTTTTTCCCAATGTCGGCCTCTTAGCGCTTAGCTTGTCCAATTGCAGTTTCTACAGAAAGAGTGTTTCAGAACGGCTCAATCAAAAGTAAGGTTCAACTCTGTTAGTTGAATGCACAGAACACAAAGAAGTTTCACAGAATGCTACTGTGTAGTTTATATTTGAATATATTCCTTTTTCCACTATTACCCTCTTAGCGCTCCGAATGTCCACTTGCCTTTTCTACGGAAAGAGTGTTCGGAACTGCACAATCAAAAGTATGGTTTAACTCTGTTAGCTGAATGCACATATCAGAAATAAGTTTCACACAATGCTTCTGTGTAGTTTTTATTTGAAGATATTATTTTTCCCAATAGAGGCCTCTTAGCGCTCAGAATGTCCAATTGCAGTTTCTACAGAAAGAGTGTTTCAGAAAGGCTCAATCAAAAGTAAGGTTCAACTCTGTTAGTTGAATGCACAGAACAGAAAGAAGTTTCATACAATGCTTCTGTGTAGTTTATATTTGAAAATATTCTTTTTTCCACTATTGCCCACTTAGCGCTACGAATGTCCAGTGGCATTTTGTACAGACAGAGTTTTTCAAAACTGCTCAATCAAAAGTATGGTTTAACTCTGTTAGCTGAATGCTCAGATCAGATAGACGTTTCACAGAATGCTTCTGTGTAGTATATATTTGAATATATTCCTTTTTCCACTACTACGCTCTTAGCGCTCCAAATGTCCAGTTGCATTTTCTACAGAAAGAGTGTTCAGATCTGCTCAATCAAAAGTATGGTTTAACTCTGTTAGCTGAATGCACAGATCAGAAAGAAGTCTCACAGAATGATTCTGTGTAGTTTATATTTGAAGACATTCCTTTTTCCACTATTACCCTCTTAGCGCTCCGAATCTCCAATTGCATTTTCTACAGAAAGAGTGTTTCAGAACGGCTCAATCAAACTAAGGTTCAAATCTTTTAGTTGAATGAACAGAACATAAAGAAGTTTCACAGAATGCTTCTGTGTAGTTTTAATTTGAAGATATTCTTTTTCCCAATATAGGCCTCTTAGCGCTCAGAATGTCCAATTGCAGTTTCTACAGAAAGAGTGTTTCAGAACGGCTCAATCAAAAGTAAGGTTCAACCCTGGTAGTTGAATGCACAGAACAGAAAGTAGTTTCACAGAATGCTTCTGTGTAGTTTATATTTGAATATATTCCTTTTTCCAGTATTACCCTCTTAGCGCTCCGAATGTCAACTTGCATATTCTACAGAAAGAGTGTACGGAACTGCGCAATCAAAATTATGGTTTAACTCTGTTAGCTGAATGCACATATCAGAAATAAGTTTCAAACAATGCTTCTGTGTAGTTTTTATTTGAAGATATTATTTTTCCCAATATAGGACTCTTAGAGCTCAGAATGTCCAATTGCAGTTTCTACAGAAAGAGTGTTTCAGAACGGCTCAATCAAATGTAAGGTTCCACTTTCTTAGTTGAATACACAGAACAGAAAGTAGTTTCACAGAATGCTTCTGTGCAGTATTTAGTTGAAGATACTCCTTTTTGGACTATTACCCACTTAGCGCTCAGAATATCCACTGGCAGTTTCTACACAAAGAGTGTTTCAGAACTGCTCCTTCAAAAGTAAGGCTCAACACTTTTAGTTGAATGCGGAGAACAGAAAGGGGTTTCAGAGAATGCTTCTGTGTAGTTTTTAATTGGAGATATTCCTTTTTCCTCTATTACAATCTTAGCGCTCCGAATGTCCACTTGCATTTTCTACAAAAAGAGTGTTTCATAACTGCTCAATCAAAAATATGGTTTAGCTCTGTTAACTGAATTTACAGATCAGAAATAAGTTTCACAGAATGCATCTGTGTAGTTTTTATTTGAAGATATTTTTTTCCCAATGTAGGCCTCTTAGCGCTTAGAATGTCCAATTGCAGTTTCTACAGAAAGAGTGTTTCAGAACGGCTCAATCAAAAGTAAGGTTCAACTCTGTTAGCTGAATGCACAGAACAGAAAGAAGTTTCACAGAATGCTACTGTGTAGTTTATATTTGAATATATTCCTTTTTCCACTATTACCCTCTTAGCGCTCCGAATGTCCACTTGCATTTTCTACAGAAAGAGTGTTCGTAACTGCGCAATCAAAAGTATGGTTTAACTCTGTTAGCTGAATGCACATATCAGAAATAAGTTTCACACAATGCTTCTGTGTAGTTTTTATTTGAAGATATTATTTTTCCCAATATAGGCCTCTTAGCACTCAGAATGTCCATTTGCAGTTTCTACAGAAAGAGTGTTTCAGAACGGCTCAATCAAATGTAAGGTTCAACTCTGTTAGTTGAATGCACAGAACAGAATGTAGTTTCACAGATTGCTTCTGTGTAGTTTGTATTTGAAGATATTCCTTTTTCCACTGTTACCCTTTTTAGAGCTCAGAATGTCCACTTGCATTTTCTACAGAAAGTGTGTTCAGAACTGCTCTATCAAAAGTATGTTTTAACTCTTTAGGTGAATGCACAGAGCAGAAATAAATTTCACAGAATTTTTCTGTATAGTTTATATTTGAAGATATTCCATTTTCCACTATTACCCACTTAGCGCTCTGAATGTCCAGTTGCATTTTCTACAGAAAGAGTGTTCTGAACGGCTCAATCAAAAGTATGGTTTTACTCTGTTATTTGAATGCCCATATCAGAAATAATTTTCACAGAATCCTTCCGTGTAGTATTTTGTTGAAGATATTCCTTTTTCGACTATTATCCTCTTAGCTCTCCGAATGTCCAATTTCAGTTTCTAAACAAAGAGTGTTTCAGAACTGCTCCTTCAAAAGTAGGGCTGAACTCTGTTAGTTGAATGCAGAGAACAGAAAGGAGTTTCACAGAATGCCCCTGTGTAGTTTATATTTGAATATATTCCCTTTTTCAGTATTACCCTCTTAGCGCTCCGAATGTCCACTTGCATTTTCTACAGAAAGAGTGTTCAGAACTGCTCAATCCAAAGTATGGTTTAACTCTGTTAGCTGAATGCACAGATCAGAAAGAATTTTCACAGAATGCTTCTGTGTACTTTTTATTTGAAGATATTCCTTTCTCCAATATAGGAGTCTTAGCGCTCAGAATGTCCAATTGCAGTTTCTACAGAAAGAGTGTTTCAGAAAGGCTCAATCAAAAGTAAGGTTCAATTCTGTTATTTGAATGCACAGAAGAGAAAGTAGTTTCACAGAATGCTTCTGTGTAGTTTATATTTGAATATATTACTTTTTCCACTACTACCCTCTTAGCGCTCCAAATGTCCAGTTGCATTTTCTACAGAAAGAGTGTTCAGAACTGCTCAATCAAATGTATGATTTAACTCTCTTAGCTGAATGCACAGATTAGAAAGAAGTTGCACAGAATGCTTCTGTGTAGTTTTTATTTGAAGATATACTTTTTCCCAATATAGGCCTCTTAGTGCTCAGATTGTCCAATTGCAGTTTCTACAGAAAGAGTGTTTCAGAATGGCTCTTTCAAAAGTAAGGTTCAACTCTGCTATTTCAATGCACAGAACAGAAAGTAGTTTCACAGAATGCTTCTCTGTAGTTCATATTTGACGGTATTACTTTTTCCACTATTACCCTCTTAGAGCTCGGAATGTCCACTTGCATTTTCTACAGAAAGAGTGTTCAGAACTGCTCCATCAAAAGTATGGTTTAACTCTGTTAGTTGAATGCACAGATCAGAAAGAAGTTTCACAGAATTCTTCTGTGTAGTTTTTATTTGAAGATATTCTTTTTTCCAATATAGGTCTGTTAGCGCTCAGAATGTCCAATTGCAGTATCTACAGAAAGAGAGTTTCAGAACTGCTCAATCAAAAGTAAGGTTCAATACTGTTAGTCGAATGCACGGAACAGAAAGAAGTTTCAGAGAATGCTTCTGTGTAGTTTATATTTGAAGATATTCCTTTTTCCACTATTACCCTCTTAGCGCTCCGAATCACCACTTGCATTTTCTACAGAAAGAGTGTTTCAGAACGGCTCAATCAAAAGTAAGGTTGAACTCTTTTAGTTGAATGCACAGAACAGAAAGAAGTTTCACAGAATGCTTCTGTGTAGTATTTAGTTATAGATATTCCTTTTTCGACTATTACCCTCTTAGCATTCCGAATGTCCACTGGCAGTTTCTACACAAAGATTGTTTGAGAACAGATCCTTCAAAGTAAGGCTCAAATCAGTTAGTTGAATGTAGAGAACAGAAAGGAGTTTCAGAGAATGCTTCTGTGTAGTTTTAATTTGGGGATATTCCTTTTTCCACTAATACAATTTTAGCGCTCCGAATGTCCACTTGCATTTTCTACAAAAAGAGTGTTTCATAACTGCTCAATCAAGAATATGGTTTAGCTCTGTTAACTGAATTTACAGATCAGAAATAAGTTTCACAGAATGCATCTGTGTAGTTTTTATTTGAAGATATTCTTTTCCCCAATGTAGGCCTCTTAGCGCTTAGAATGTCCAATTGCAGTTTCTACAGAAAGAGTGTTTCAGAACGGCTCAATCAAAAGTAAGGTTCAACACTGTTAGTTGAATGCACAGAACAGAAAGAAGTTTCACAGAATACTACTGTGTAGTTTATATTTGAATATATTCCTTTTTCCACTATTACCCTCTTAGCGCTCCGAATGTCCACTTGCATGTTCTACAGAAAGAGTGTTCGGAACTGCACAATCAAAAGTATGGTTTAACTCTGTTAGCTGAATGCACATATCAGAAATAAGTTTCACACAATTCTTCTGTGCACATATCAGAAATAAGTTTCACACAATTCTTCTGTGTAGTTTTTATTTGAAGATATTATTTTTCCCAATATAGGCCACTTAGCGCTCAGAATGTCCAATTGCAGTTTCTACAGAAAGACGGTTTCAGAACGGCTCAATCAAAAGTAAGGTTCAACTTTGTTAGTTGAATGCACAGAACAGAAAGAAGTTTCATACAATGCTTCTGTGTAGTTTATATTTGAACATATTCTTTTTTCCACTATTACCCACTTAGCGCTACGAATGTCCAGTTGCATTTTCTACAGACAGAGTGTTTCAAAACTGCTCAATCAAAAGTATGGTTTAACTCTGTTAGCTGAATGCTCAGATCAGAAAGAAGTTTCACAGAATGCTTCTGTGTAGTTTATATTTGAATATATTCCTTTTTCCACTACTACGCTCTTAGCGCTCCAAATGTCCAGTTGCATTTTCTACAGAAAGAGTGTTCAGATCTGCTCAATCAAAAGTATGGTTTAAATCTGTTAGCTGAATGCACAGATCAGAAAGAAGTTTCAGAGGATGATTCTGTGTAGTTTATATTTGAAGACATTCGTTTTTCCACTATTAACTTCTTAGCGCTCCGAATCTCCACTTGCATTTTCTACAGCAAGAGTGTTTCAGAACGGCTCAATCAAAGCTAAGGTTCAACTGTTTTAGTTGAATGAACAGAACAGAAAGAAGTTTCACAGAATGCTTCTGTGTAGTTTTTATTTGTAGATATTCTTTTTCCCAATATAGGCCTCTTAGCGCTCAGAATGTCCAATTGCAGTTTCTACAGAAAGAGTGTTTCAGAACGGCTCAATCTAACGTAAGGTTCAACCCTGGTAGTTGAATGCAAAAACAGAAAGAAGTTTCACAGAATGCTTCTGTGTAGTTTATATTTGAATATATTACTTTTTCCACTATTACCCTCTTAGCGCTCCGAATGTCCACTTGCACTTTCTACAGAAAGAGTGTTCTGAACTGCGCAATCAAATTATGGTTTAACTCTGTTAGCTGAATGCATATATCAGACAAAAGTTTCAAACAATGCTTCTGTGTAGTTTTTATTTGAAGATATTATTTTTCCCAATATAGGCCTCTTAGCGCTCAGAATGTCCAATTGCAGTTTCTACAGAAAGAGTGTTTCAGAATGTCTCTTTCAAAATAAGGTTCAACTCTGCTATTTCAATGCACAGAACAGAAAGTAGTTTCACAGAATGCTTCTCTGTAGTTCATATTTGACGGTATTACTTTTTCCACTATTACCCTCTTAGAGCTCGGAATGTCCACTTGCATTTTCTACAGAAAGAGTGTTCAGAACTGCTCCATCAAAAGTATGGTTTAACTCTGTTAGTTGAATGCACAGATCAGAAAGAAGTTTCACAGAATTCTTCTGTGTAGTTTTTATTTGAAGATATTCTTTTTTCCAATATAGGTCTGTTAGCGCTCAGAATGTCCAATTGCAGTATCTACAGAAAGAGAGTTTCAGAACTGCTCAATCAAAAGTAAGGTTCAATACTGTTAGTCGAATGCACGGAACAGAAAGAAGTTTCAGAGAATGCTTCTGTGTAGTTTATATTTGAAGATATTCCTTTTTCCACTATTACCCTCTTAGCGCTCCGAATCACCACTTGCATTTTCTACAGAAAGAGTGTTTCAGAACGGCTCAATCAAAAGTAAGGTTGAACTCTTTTAGTTGAATGCACAGAACAGAAAGAAGTTTCACAGAATGCTTCTGTGTAGTATTTAGTTATAGATATTCCTTTTTCGACTATTACCCTCTTAGCATTCCGAATGTCCACTGGCAGTTTCTACACAAAGATTGTTTGAGAACAGATCCTTCAAAGTAAGGCTCAAATCAGTTAGTTGAATGTAGAGAACAGAAAGGAGTTTCAGAGAATGCTTCTGTGTAGTTTTAATTTGGGGATATTCCTTTTTCCACTAATACAATTTTAGCGCTCCGAATGTCCACTTGCATTTTCTACAAAAAGAGTGTTTCATAACTGCTCAATCAAGAATATGGTTTAGCTCTGTTAACTGAATTTACAGATCAGAAATAAGTTTCACAGAATGCATCTGTGTAGTTTTTATTTGAAGATATTCTTTTCCCCAATGTAGGCCTCTTAGCGCTTAGAATGTCCAATTGCAGTTTCTACAGAAAGAGTGTTTCAGAACGGCTCAATCAAAAGTAAGGTTCAACACTGTTAGTTGAATGCACAGAACAGAAAGAAGTTTCACAGAATACTACTGTGTAGTTTATATTTGAATATATTCCTTTTTCCACTATTACCCTCTTAGCGCTCCGAATGTCCACTTGCATGTTCTACAGAAAGAGTGTTCGGAACTGCACAATCAAAAGTATGGTTTAACTCTGTTAGCTGAATGCACATATCAGAAATAAGTTTCACACAATTCTTCTGTGCACATATCAGAAATAAGTTTCACACAATTCTTCTGTGTAGTTTTTATTTGAAGATATTATTTTTCCCAATATAGGCCACTTAGCGCTCAGAATGTCCATTTGCAGTTTCTACAGAAAGACGGTTTCAGAACGGCTCAATCAAAAGTAAGGTTCAACTTTGTTAGTTGAATGCACAGAACAGAAAGAAGTTTCATACAATGCTTCTGTGTAGTTTATATTTGAACATATTCTTTTTTCCACTATTACCCACTTAGCGCTACGAATGTCCAGTTGCATTTTCTACAGACAGAGTGTTTCAAAACTGCTCAATCAAAAGTATGGTTTAACTCTGTTAGCTGAATGCTCAGATCAGAAAGAAGTTTCACAGAATGCTTCTGTGTAGTTTATATTTGAATATATTCCTTTTTCCGCTACTACGCTCTTAGCGCTCCAAATGTCCAGTTGCATTTTCTACAGAAAGAGTGTTCAGATCTGCTCAATCAAAAGTATGGTTTAAATCTGTTAGCTGAATGCACAGATCAGAAAGAAGTTTCAGAGGATGATTCTGTGTAGTTTATATTTGAAGACATTCGTTTTTCCACTATTAACTTCTTAGCGCTCCGAATCTCCACTTGCATTTTCTACAGCAAGAGTGTTTCAGAACGGCTCAATCAAAGCTAAGGTTCAACTGTTTTAGTTGAATGAACAGAACAGAAAGAAGTTTCACAGAATGCTTCTGTGTAGTTTTTATTTGTAGATATTCTTTTTCCCAATATAGGCCTCTTAGCGCTCAGAATGTCCAATTGCAGTTTCTACAGAAAGAGTGTTTCAGAACGGCTCAATCTAACGTAAGGTTCAACCCTGGTAGTTGAATGCAAAAACAGAAAGAAGTTTCACAGAATGCTTCTGTGTAGTTTATATTTGAATATATTACTTTTTCCACTATTACCCTCTTAGCGCTCCGAATGTCCACTTGCACTTTCTACAGAAAGAGTGTTCTGAACTGCGCAATCAAATTATGGTTTAACTCTGTTAGCTGAATGCATATATCAGACAAAAGTTTCAAACAATGCTTCTGTGTAGTTTTTATTTGAAGATATTATTTTTCCCAATATAGGCCTCTTAGCGCTCAGAATGTCCAATTGCAGTTTCTACAGAAAGAGTGTTTCAGAACGGCTCAATCAAATGTAAGGTTCCACTTTCTTAGTTGAATACACAGAACAGAAAGTAGTTTCACAGAATGCTTCTGTGCAGTATTTAGTTGAAGATACTCCTTTTTGGACTATTACCCACTTAGCGCTCAGAATATCCACTGGCAGTTTCTACACAAAGAGTGTTTCAGAACTGCTCCTTCAAAAGTAAGGCTCAACTCTGTTAGTTGCATGCGGAGAACAGAAAGGGGTTTCAGAGAATGCTTCTGTGTAGTTTTTAATTGGAGATATTCCTTTTTCCTCTATTACAATCTTAGCGCTCCGAATGTCCACTTGCATTTTCTACAAAAAGATTGTTTCATAACTGCTCAATCAAAAATATGGTTTAGCTCTGTTAACTGAATTTACAGATCAGAAATAAGTTTCACAGAATGCATCTGTGTAGTTTTTATTTGAAGATATTCTTTTTCCCAATGTAGGCCTCTTAGCGCTTAGAATGTCCATTTGCAGTTTCTACAGAAAGAGTGTTTCAGAACGGCTCAATCAAAAGTAAGGTTCAAATCTGTTAGCTGAATGCACAGAACAGAAAGAAGTTTCACAGAATGCTACTGTGTAGTTTATATTTGAATATATTCCTTTTTCCACTATTACCCTCTTAGCGCTCCGAATGTCCACTTGCATTTTCTACAGAAAGAGTGTTCGGAACTGCGCAATCAAAAGTGTGGTTTAACTCTGTTAGCTGAATGCACATATCAGAAATAAGTTTCACACAATGCTTCTGTGTAGTTTTTATTTGAAGATATTATTTTTCCCAATATAGGCCTCTTAGCACTCAGAATGTCCATTTGCAGTTTTTACAGAAAGAGTGTTTCAGAACGGCTCAATCAAAAGTAAGGTTCAACTCTGTTAGTTGATTGCACAGAACAGAATGTAGTTTCACAGATTGCTTCTGTGTAGTTTGTATTTGAAGATATTCCTTTTTCCACTACTACCCTCTTAGCGCTCCAAATGTCCAGTTGCATTTTCTACAGAAAGAGTGTTCAGAGCTGCTCAATCAACTGTATGATTTAACTCTCTTAGCTGAATGCACAGATTAGAAAGAAGTTGCACAGAATGCTTCTGTGTAGTTTTTATTTGAAGATATACTTTTTCCCAATATAGGCCTCTTAGTGCTCAGATTGTCCAATTGCAGTTTCTACAGAAAGAGTGTTTCAGAATGGCTCTTTCAAAATAAGGTTCAACTCTGCTATTTCAATGCACAGAACAGAAAGTAGTTTCACAGAATGCTTCTCTGTAGTTCATATTTGACGGTATTACTTTTTCCACTATTACCCTCTTAGAGCTCGGAATGTCCACTTGCATTTTCTACAGAAAGAGTGTTCAGAACTGCTCCATCAAAGTATGGTTTAACTCTGTTAGTTGAATGCACAGAACAGAAAGAAGTTTCACAGAATTCTTCTGTGTAGTTTTTATTTGAAGATATTCCTTTTTCCAATATAGGTCTGTTAGCGCTCAGAATGTCCAATTGCAGTATCTACAGAAAGAGAGTTTCAGAACTGCTCAATCAAAAGTAAGGTTCAATACTGTTAGTTGAATGCACGGAACAGAAAGAAGTTTCAGAAAATGATTCTGTGTAGTTTATATTTGAAGATATTCCTTTTTCCACTATTACCCTCTTAGCGCTCCGAATCACCACTTGCATTTTCTACAGAAAGAGTGTTTCAGAACGGCTCAATCAAAAGTAAGGTTGAACTCTTTTAGTTGAATGCACAGAACAGAAAGAAGTTTCACAGAATGCTTCTGTGTAGTATTTAGTTATAGATATTCCTTTTTCGACTATTACCCTCTTAGCATTCCGAATGTCCACTGGCAGTTTCTACACAAAGATTGTTTGAGAACAGCTCCTTCAAAGTAAGGCTCAAATCAGTTAGTTGAATGCAGAGAACAGAAAGGAGTTTCAGAGAATGCTTCTGTGTAGTTTTAATTTGGGGATATTCCTTTTTCCACTAATACAATTTTAGCGCTCCGAATGTCCACTTGCGTTTTCTACAGAAAGAGTGTCTCATAACTTCCCAATCAAAAGTATGGTTTAACTCTGTTAGCTGAATGCACAGATCAGAAATAAGTTTCACAGAATGCTTCTGAGTAGTTTTTATTTGGAGATATTCTTTTTCCCAATATAGGCCACTTAGCACTCAGAATGTCCAATTGCCGTTTCTACAGAATGAGTGTTTCAGAAGGCTCAATCAAAAGTAAGGTTCAACTCTGTTAGTTGAATGCACCGAACAGAAAGAAATTTCACAGAATGCTTCTCTGTAGTTTATATTTCAATGTATTCCTTTTTCCACTATTACCATATTAGCGCTCCGAATGTCCACTTGCATTTTCTACAGAAAGAGAGTTTCAGAAAGGCTCAATCAAAAGTAAGGTTCAACTCTGTTACTTGAATGCACAGAACAGCAAGAAGTTTCACAGAATGCTTCTGTGTAGTTTATATTTGAATATATTCCTTTTTCCAGTATTACCCTCTTAGTGCTCCGAATGTCCACTTGCATTTTCTACAGAAAGAGTGTTCTGAACGGCTCAATCAAAAGTATGGTTTTATTCTGTTATTTGAATGCACATATCAGAAATAAGTTTCACAGAATCCTTCCGTGTAGTATTTTGTTGAAGATATTCCTTTTTCGACTATTATCCTCTTAGCTCTCCGAATGTCCAATTTCAGTTTCTAAACAAAGAGTGTTTCAGAACTGCTCCTTCAAAAGTAGGGCTCAACTCTGTTAGTTGAATGCAGAGAACAGAAAGGAGTTTCACAGAATGCCTCTGTGTAGTTTATATTTGAATATATTCACTTTTTCAGTATTACCCTCTTAGCACTCCGAATGTCCACTTGCATTTTCTACAGAAAGAGTGTTCAGAACTGCTCAATCCAAAGTATGGTTTAACTCTGTTAGCTGAATGCACAGATCAGAAAGAATTTTCACAGAATGCTTCTGTGTACTTTTTATTTGAAGATAATTCTTTCTCCAATATAGGAGTCTTAGCGCTCAGAATGTCCAATTGCCGTTTCTACAGAAAGAGTGTTTCAGAAAGGCTCAATCAAAAGTAAGGTTCAACTCTGTTAGTTGAATGCACAGAACAGAAAGTAGTTTCACAGAATGCTTCTGTGTAGTTTATATTTGAATATATTACTTTTTCCACTACTACCCTCTTAGCGCTCCAAAAGTCCAGTTGCATTTTCTACAGAAAGAGTGTTCAGAACTGCTCAATCAAATGTATGATTTAACTCTCTTAGCTGAATGCACAGATTAGAAAGAAGTTGCACAGAATGCTTCTGTGTAGTTTTTATTTGAAGATATACTTTTTCCCAATATAGGCCTCTTAGTGCTCAGATTGTCCAATTGCAGTTTCTACAGAAAGAGTGTTTCAGAATGGCTCTTTCAAAAGTAAGGTTCAACTCTGCTATTTCAATGCACAGAACAGAAAGTAGTTTCACAGAATGCTTCTCTGTGGTTCATATTTGACGGTATTACTTTTTCCACTATTACCCTCTTAGAGCTCGGAATGGCCACTTGCATTTTCAACAGAAAGTGTGTTCAGAACTGCTCCATCAAAAGTATGGTTTAACTCTGTTAGTTGAATGCACAGATCAGAAAGAAGTTTCACAGAATTCTTCTGTGTAGTTTTTATTTGAAGATATTCCTTTTTCCAATATAGGTCTATTAGCGCTCAGAATGTCCAATTGCAGTTTCTACAGAAAGAGTGTTTCAGAACGGCTCAATCAAAAGTAAGGTTCAACCCTGGTAGTTGAATGCACAGAACAGAAAGAAGTTTCACACAATGCTTCTGTGTAGTTTATATTTGAATATATTCCTTTTTCCACTATTACCCTCTTAGCGCTCTGAATGTCCACTTGCATTTTCTACAGAAAGAGTGTTCTGAACTGCGCAATCAAAAGTATGGTTTAACTCCGCTAGCTGAATGCACATATCAGAAATAAGTTTCAAACAATGCTTCTGTGTATTTTTTATTTGAAGATATTATTTTTCCCAATATAAGCCTCTTAGCGCTCAGAATGTCCAATTGCAGTTTCTACAGAAAGAGTGTTTCAGAACGGCTCAATCAAATGTAAGGTTCAACTCTCTTAGTTGAATGCACAGAACAGAAAGAAGTTTCACAGAATGCTTCTGTGTAGTATTTAGTTGAAGATACTCCTTTTTGGACTATTACCCACTTCGCGCTCCAAATATCCACTGGCAGTTTCTACACAAAGAGTGTTTCAGAACTGCTCCTTCAAATGTAAGGCTCAAGTCTGTTAGTTGAATGCGGAGAACAGAAAGTGGTTTCAGAGAATGCTTCTGTGTAGTTTTTAATTGGAGATATTCCTTTTTCCTCTATTACAATTTTAGCGCTCCGAATGTCCACTTGCATTTTCTACAAAAAGAGTGTTTCATAACTGCTCAATCAAAAATATGGTTTAGCTCTGTTAACTGAATTTACAGATCAGAAATAAGTTTCACAGAATGCATCTGTGTAGTTTTTATTTGAAGATATTCTTTTTCCCAATGTAGGCCTCTTAGCGCTTAGAATGTCCAATTGCAGTTTCTACAGAAAGAGTGTTTCAGAACGGCTCAATCAAAAGTAAGGTTCAACACTTTTAGTTGAATGCACAGAACAGAAAGAAGTTTCACAGAATGCTACTGTGTAGTTTATATGTGAATATATTCCTTTTTCCAATATTACCCTCTTAGCGCTCCGAATGTCCACTTGCATTTTCTACAGAAAGAGTGATCGGAACTGCGCAAACAAAAGTATGGTTTAACTCTGTTTGCTGAATGCACATATCAGAAATAAGTTTCACACAATGCTTCTGTGTAGTTTTTATTTGAAGATATTATTTTTCCCAATAGAGGCCTCTTAGCGCTCAGAATGTCCAATTGCAGTTTCTACAGAAAGAGTGTTTCAGAACGACTCAATCAAAAGTAAGGTTCAACTCTGTTAGTTGAATGCACAGAACAGAAAGAAGTTTCATACAATGCTTCTGTGTAGTTTATATTTGAACATATTCTTTTTTCCACTATTACCCACTTAGCGCTACGAATGTCCAGTTGCATTTCCTACAGACAGAGTGTTTCAAAACTGCTCAATCAAAAGTATGGTTTAACTCTTTTAGCTGAATGCTCAGATCAGAAAGAAGTTTCACAGAATGCTTCTGTGTAGTTTATATTTGAATATATTCCTTTTTCCACTACTACCCTCTTAGCGCTCCAAAAGTCCAGTTGCATTTTCTACAGAAAGAGTGTTCAGATCTGCTCAATCAAAAGTATGGTTTAACACTGTTAGCTGAATGCACAGATCAGAAAGAAGTTTCACAGAATGATTCTGTGTAGTTTATATTTGAAGACATTACTGTTTCCACTATTACCCTCTTAGCGCTCCGAATCTCCACTTGCATTTTCTACAGAAAGTGTGTTTCAGAACGGCTCAATCAAAACTAATGTTCAACTCTTTTAGTTGAATGAACAGAACATAAAGAAGTTTCACAGAATGCTTCTGTGTAGTTTTTATTTGTAGATATTCCTTTTCCCAATATAGGCCTCTTAGCGCTCAGAAGGTCCAATTGCAGTTTCTACAGAAAGAGTGTTTCAGAACGGCTCAATCAAAAGTAAGGTTCAACCCTGGTAGTTGAATGCACAGAACAGAAAGAAGTTTCACAGAATGCTTCTGTGTAGTTTATATTTGAATATATTCCTTTTTCCACTATTACCCTCTTAGCGCTCCGAATGTCCACTTGCACATTCTACAGAAAGAGTGTTCTGAACTGCGCAATCAAAAGTATGGTTTAACTCTGTTAGCTGAATGCATATATCAGACATAAGTTTCAAACAATGCTTCTGTGTAGTTTTTATTTGAAGATATTATTTTCCCAATATAGGCCTCTTAGCGCTCAGAATGTCCAATTGCACTTTCTACAGCAAGAGTGTTTCAGAACGGCTCAATCAAATGTAAGGTTCAACTTTCTTAGTTGAATGCACAGAACAGAAAGAAGTTTCACAGAATGCTTCTGTGTAGTATTTAGTTGAAGATCCTCCTTTTTGGACTATTACCCACTTAGCGCTCCGAATATCCACTGGCAGTTTCTACACAAAGAGTGTTTCAGAACTGCTCCTTCAAAAGTAAGGCTCAACTCTGTTAGTTGAATGCGGAGAACAGAAAGGGGTTTCAGAGAATGCTTCTGTGTTGTTTTTAATTGGAGATATTCCTTTTTCCTCTATTACAATCTTAGCGCTCCGAAAGTCCACTTGCATTTTCTACAAAAAGAGTGTTTCATAACTGCTCAATCAAAAATATGGTTTAGCTCTGTTAACTGAATTTACGGATCAGAAATAAGTTTCACAGAATGCATCTGTGTAGTTTTTATTTGAAGATATTCTTTTTCCCAATATAGGCCTCTTAGCGCTTAGAATGTCCAATTGCAGTTTCTACAGAAAGAGTGTTTCAGAACGGCTCAATCAAAAGTAAGGTTCAACTCTGTTAGCTGAATGCACAGAACAGAAAGAAGTTTCACAGAATGCTACTGTGTAGTTTATATTTCAATATATTCCTTTTTCCACTATTACCCTCTTAGTGCTCCGAATGTCCACTTGCATTTTCTACAGAAAGAGTGTTCGGCACTGCGCAATCAAAAGTATGGTTTAACTCTGTTAGCTGAATGCACATATCAGAAATAAGTTTCACACAATGCTTCTGTGTAGTTTTTATTTGAAGATATTATTTTTCCCAATATAGGCCTCTTAGCGCTCAGAATGTCCAATTGCAGTTTCTACAGAAAGAGTGTTTCAGAACGGCTCAATCAAAAGTAAGGTTCAACTCTGTTAGTTGAATGCACAGAACAGAAAGAAGTTTCATACAATGCTTCTGTGTAGTTTATATTTGAACATATTCTTTTTTCCACTATTACCCACTTAGCGCTACGAATGTCCAGTTGCATTTTCTACAGACAGAGTGTTTCAAAACTGCTCAATCAAAAGTATGGTTTAACTCTGTTAGCTGAATGCTCAGATCAGAAAAAGTTTCACAGAATGCTTCTGTGTAGTTTATATTTGAATATATTCCTTTTTCCACTACTACCCTCTTAGCGCTCCAAATGTCCAGTTGCATTTTCTACAGAAAGAGTGTTCAGATCTGCTCAATCAAAAGTATGGTTTAACTCTGTTAGCTGAATGCACAGATCAGAAAGAAGTTTCACAGAATGATTCAGTGTAGTTTATATTTGAAGACATTCCTTTTTCCACTATTACCCTCTTAGCGCTCCAAATCTCCACTTGCATTTTCTAAAGAAAGAGTGTTTCAGAACGTCTCAATCAATACTAAGGTTCAAATCTCTTAGTTGAATGCACAGAACAGAATGTAGTTTCACAGATTGCTTCTGTGTAGTTTGTATTTGAAGATATTCCTTTTTCCACTGTTACCCTCTTAGAGCTCAGAATGTCCACTTGCATTTTCTACAGAAAGTGTGTTCAGAACTGCTCTATCAAAAGTATGTTTTAACTCTTTAGGTGAATGCACAGATCAGAAATAAGTTTCACAGAATTTTTCTGTGTAGTTTATATTTGAAGATATTCCATTTTCCACTATTACCCACTTAGCGCTCTGAATGTCCAGTTGCATTTTCTACAGAAAGAGTGTTTCAGAACTGCTCAATCAAAAGTATGGTTTAACTCTGTTAGCTGAATGCACAGATCAGAAAGAAGTTTCACAGAATGCTGCTGTGTAGTGTTTATATGAAGTTATTCTTTTTACCAATATAGGCCTCTTAGCGCACAGAATGTCCAATTGCAGTTTCTACAGAGAGAGTGTTTCAGAAAGGCTCAATCAAAAGTAAGGTTCAACTCTTTTAGTTGAATGAACAGAACAGAAAGAAGTTTCAGAGAATGATTCTGTGTAGTTTATATTTGAAGATATTCCTTTTTCCACTATTACCTTCTAAGCTCTCCGAATGTCCACTTGCATTTTCTACAGAAAGTGTGTTTCCGAACTGCTCAATCAAAAGTATGGTTTAACTCTGTTAGCTGAATGCACAGATCAGTACGAAGTTTCACAGAATGTTTCTGTGTAGTTTTTATTTGAAGATAGTCCTTTCCCAAATATAGGCCTCTTAGCGCTCCGAATATCCAATTTCAGTTTCTACAGAAAAAGTGTTTCAGAACGCCTCAATGAAAAGTAGGGTTCAACTCTTTTAGTTGAATTCACAGAACAGAAAGTAGTTTCACAGAATGCTTCTGTGTAGTATTTATTTGAAGGTATTCCTTTTTCCACCAGTAACCTCTTAGCGCTCCAAATGTCCAGTTGCATTTTCTACAGAAGGAGTGTTCAGAACTGCTCAATCATAAGTGTGGTTTAACCCTGTTAGGTGAATGCACAGATCAGAAAGAAGTTTCACAGAATTCTTCAGTGTAGTTTATATTTGAAGATATTCCATTTTCCACTATTACCCACTTAGCGCTCTGAATCTCCAGTTGCATTTTCTACAGAAAGAGTGTTTCAGAACTGCTCAGTCAAAAGAATGGTTTAACTCTGTTAGCTGAATGCACAGAACAGAAAGAAGTTTCACAGAATGCTGCGGTGTAATGTTTATATGAAGATATTCTTTTTACCAATAAAGGCCTCTTAGCGCTCAGAATATCCAATTGCAATTTCTACAGAAAGAGAGTTTCAGAAAGGCTCAATCAAAAGTAAGGTTCAACCCTGTTAGTTGAATGCACAGAACAGAAAGTAGTTTCACAGAATGCTTCTGTGTAGTTTATATTTGAATATATTACTTTTTCCACTACTACCCTCTTAGCGCTCCAAATGTCCAGTTGCATTTTCTACAGAAAGAGTGTTCAGAACTGCTCAATCAAATGTATGATTTAACTCTCTTAGCTGAATGCACAGATTAGAAAGAAGTTGCACAGAATGCTTCTGTGTAGTTTTTATTTGAAGATATACATTTTCCCAATATAAGCCTCTTAGTGCTCAGATTGTCCAATTGCAGTTTCAACAGAAAGAGTGTTTCAGAATGGCTCTTTCAATAGTGAGGTTCAACTCTGCTATTTCAATGCACAGAACAGAAAGTAGTTTCACAGAATGCTTCTCTGTAGTTCATATTTGACGGTATTACTTTTTCCACTATTACCCTCTTAGAGCTCGGAATGTCCACTTGCATTTTCTACAGAAAGAGTGTTCAGAACTGCTCCATCAAAAGTATGGTTTAACTCTGTTAGTTGAATGCACAGATCAGAAAGAAGTTTCACAGAATTCTTCTGTGTAATTTTTATTTGAAGATATTCCTTTTTCCAATATAGGTCTCTTAGCGCTCAGAATGTCCAATTGCAGTATCTACAGAAAGAGAGTTTCAGAACTGCTCAATCAAAAGTAAGGTTCAATACTGTTAGTTGAATGCACGGAACAGAAAGAAGTTTCAGAGAATGCTTCTGTGTAGTTTATATTTGAAGATATTCCTTTTTCCACTATTACCTTCTTAGCGCTCCGAATCACCACTTGCATTTTCTACAGAAAGAGTGTTTCAGAATGGCTCAATCAAAAGTAAGGTTGAACTCGTTTAGTTGAATGCACAGAACAGAAAGAAGTTTCACAGAATGCTTCTGTGTAGTATTTAGTTATAGATATTCCTTTTTCGACTATTACCCTCTTAGCGTTCCGAATGTCCACTGGCAGTTTCTACACAAAGAGTGTTTCAGAACAGCTCCTTCAAAGTAAGGCTCAAATCTGTTAGTTGAATGCAGAGAACAGAAAGGAGTTTCAGAGAATGCTTCTGTGTAGTTTTAATTTGGGGATATTCCTTTTTCCACTAATACAATTTTAGCGCTCCGAATGTCCACTTGCGTTTTCTACAGAAAGAGTGTCTCATAACTTCTCAATCAAAAGTATGGTTTAACTCTGTTAGCTGAATGCACAGATCAGAAATAAGTTTCACAGAATGCTTCTGAGTAGTTTTTATTTGGAGATATTCTTTTTCCCAATATAGGCCACTTAGCGCTCAGAATGTCCAATTGCCGTTTCTACAAAATGAGTGTTTCAGAAGGCTCAATCAAAAGTAAGGTTCAACTCTGTTAGTTGAATGCACAGAACAGAAAGAAGTTTCACAGAATGCTTCTGTGTAGTTTATATTTGAATGTATTCCTTTTTCCACTATTACCATCTTAGCGCTCCGAATGTCCACTTGCATTTTCTACAGAAAGAGAGTTTCAGAAAGGCTCAATCAAAAGTAAGGTTCAACTCTGTTACTTGAATGCACAGAACAGCAAGAAGTTTCACAGAATGCTTCTGTGTAGTTTATATTTGAATATATTCCTTTTTCCAGTATTACCCTCTTAGTGCTCCGAATGTCCACTTGCATTTTCTACAGAAAGTGTGTTCTGAACGGCTCAATCAAAAGTATGGTTTTACTCTGTTATTTGAATGCACATATCAGAAATAAGTTTCACAGAATCCTTCCGTGTAGTATTTTGTTGAAGATATTCCTTTTTCGACTATTATCCTCTTAGCTCTCCGAATGTCCAATTTCAGTTTCTAAACAAAGAGTGTTTCAGAACTGCTCCTTCAAAAGTAGGGCTCAACTCTGTTAGTTGAATGCAGAGAACAGAAAGGAGTTTCACAGAATGCCTCTGTGTAGTTTATATTTGAATATATTCCCTTTTTCAGTATTACCCTCAGCGCTCCGAATGTCCACTTGCATTTTCTACAGAAAGAGTGTTCTGATCTGCTCAATCAAAAGTATGGTTTAACTCTGTTAGCTGAATGCACAGATCAGAAAGAATTTTCACAGAATGCTTCTGTGTACTTTTTATTTGAAGATATTCCTTTCTCCAATATAGGAGTCTTAGCGCTCAGAATGTCCAATTGCAGTATCTACAGAAAGAGTGTTTCTGAACTGCTTAATCAAATGTAAGGTTCAACTCTGTTAGTTGAATGAACGGAACAGAAAGAAGTTTCATAGAATGCTTCTGTGTAGTTTATATTTGAAGATGTTCCTTTTTCCACTATTACCTTCTAAGCGCTCCGAATGTCCACTTGCATTTTCTACAGAATGAGTGTTTCCGAACTGCTCAATCAAAAGTATGGTTTAATTCTGTTAGCTGAATGCACAGATCAGTACGAAGTTTCACGGAATGCTTCTGTGTAGTTTTTATTTGAAGATAGTCCTTTTTCCAATATAGGCCTCTTAGCGCTCCGAATATCCAATTGCAGTTTCTACAGAAAGAGTGTTTCAGAATGGCTCAATCAAAAGTAGGGTTCAACTCATTTAGTTGAATGCACAGAACAGAGAGTAGTTTCACAGAATGCTTCTGTGTAGTATTTATTTGAAGATATTCCTTTTTCCACTATTACCCTCTTAGCGCTCCGAATGTCCACTTGCAGTTTCTACAGAAAGAGTGTTTCAGGACTGCTCCTTCAAAAATAAGGCTCAACCCTGTTAGTTGAAAGCAGAGAACAGAAACAAGTTTCAGAGAATGCCTCTTTGTAGTTTTTATTTGAAGATATTCCTTTTTCCACAATTACCATCTTAGTGCACTGAATGACCACTTGCATTTTCTACAGAAAGAGTGTTTCAGAACTGCTAAATCAAAAGTATCGTTTAACTCTGTTAGCTGAATGCACAGATAAGAAAGTAGTTTCACAGAATGCATCTGTGTAGTTTTTATTTGAAGATATTCTTTATCCCAATATAGGCATCATAGCGCTCAGTATGTTAAATTGCAGTTTCTACAGAAAGAGTGTTTCAGAACGGCTGAATCAAAAGTAAGGTTCAACTCTGTTAGTTGAATGCACAGAACAAAAAGAAGTTTCACAGAATGCTTCTGAGTAGTTTATATTTGAATATATTCCTTTTTGCACTATTACCCTCTTAGCGCTCCGAATGTCCACTTGCATTTTCTACATAAAGAGTGTTCAGAACGGCTCAATCAAAAATATGGTTTCACTCTGTTAGTTATATGCACATATCAGAAATAAGTTTCAGAGAAGGCTTCTGTGTAGTATTTAGTTGAAGATATTCCTTTTTCGAATATTACCCTCTTAGCGCTCCGAATGTCCACTGGCAGTTTCTACACAAAGTGTTTTTCAGAACTGCTCCTTCAAAAGTAATGCTCAACACTGTAAGTTGAATGCAGAGAACAGAAAGAAGCTTCACAGAATGCTTCTGTGTAGTTTATATTTGAATATATTCCTTTTTTCAGTATTACCCTCTTAGCGCTCCGAATGTCCACCTGCATTTTCTACAAAAAGAGTGTTCAGAACTGCTCAATCAAAAGTTTGTGTATCTCTGTTAGCTGAATGCACATATCAGTACGAAGTTTCACAGAATGCTTCTGTGTAGTTTTTATTTGAAGATAGTCCTTTTTCAAATATAGGCCTCTTAGCGCTCCAAATATCCAATTGCAGTTTCTACAGAAAGAGTGTTTCAGAACGGCAAAATGAAAAGTAGGGTTCAACACTTTTAGTTGAATTCACAGAACAGAAAGTAGTTTCACAGATTGCTTCTGTGTAGTATTTATTTGAAGGTATTCCTTTTTCCACTATTACCCTAGTAGCGCTCGGAATGTCCACTTGCAGTTTCTACAGAAAGTGTGTTTCAGGGCTGCTCCTTCAAAAATAAGGCTCAACTCTGTTAGTTGAATGCAGAGAACAGAAAGAAGTTTCAGAGAATGCTTCTGTGTAGTTTTTATTTGAAGATATTCCTTTTTCCACAATTACCAACTTAGCACACCGAATGTCCACTTGCATTTTCTACAGAAAGAGTGTTTCAGAACTGCTTAATCAAATGTATCGTTTAATTCTGTTAGCTGAATGCACAGAACAGAAAGAAGTTTCAGAGAATGCATCTCTGTAGTTTTTATTTGAAGATATTATTTTTCTCAATATAGGCCTCTTAGCGTTCAGAAATCCAATTACAGTTTCTACAGAAAGAGTGTTTCAGAACTGCTCAATCAAAATTAAGGTTCAACTCTGTTAGTTGAATGCACAGAACAGAATGTAGTTTCACAGATTGCTTCTGTGTAGTTTATATTTGAAGATATTCCTTTTTCCACTGTTACCCTCTTAGATCTCCGAATGTCCACTTGCATTTTCTACAGAAAGTGTGTTCAGAACTGCTCTATCAAAAGTATGGTTTAACTCTGTTAGGTGAATGCACAGATCAGAAATAAGTTTCACAGAATTCTTCTGTGTAGTTTATATTTGAAGATATTCCATTTTCCACTATTACCCACTTAGCGCTCTGAATGTCCAGTTGCATTTTCTACAAAAAGAGTGTTTCAGAACTGCTCAATCAAAAGTATGGTTTAACTCTGTTAGCTGAATGCACAGATCAGAAAGAAGTTTCACAGAATGCTGCTGTGTAGTGTTTATATGAAGATATTCTTTTTACCAATATAGGCCTCTTAGCGCTCAGAATGTCCAATTGCAGTTTCTACAGAAAGAGTGTTTCAGAAAGGCTCAATCAAAAGTAAGGTTCAACTATGTTAGTTGAATGCACAGAACAGAAAGAAGTTTCACAGAATGCTTCTGTGTAGTTTATATTGGTATATATTCCTTTTTGCACTACTACCCTCTTAGCGCTCCAAATGTCCAGTTGCATTTTCTACAGAAAGAGTGTTCAGAACTGATCAATCAAATGTATGATTTAACTCTGTTAGCTGAATGCACAGATCAGAAAAAGTTTCACAGAATGCTTCTGTGTAGTTTTTATTTGAAGATATTCTTTTTCCCAATATAGGCCTCTTATCTCTCAGATTGTCCAATTGAATTTTCTACAGAAAGAGTGTTTCAGAATGGCTCAATCAAAAGTAAGGTTCAACTCTGTTATTTGAATGCACAGAACAGAAAGTAGTTTCACAGAATGCCTGTCTGTAGTTCTTATTTGACGATATTACTTTTTCCACTATTACCCTCTTAGAGCTCCGAATGTCCACTTGCATTTTCTACAGAAAGAGTGTTCAGAACTGCTCAATCAAAAGTATGGTTTAACTCTGTTAGTTGAATGCACAGATCAGAAAGAAGTTTCACAGAATTCTTCTGTGTAGTTTTTATTTGAACATATTCCTTTTTCCAATATAGGACTCTTAGCGCTCAGAATTTCCAATTGCAGTATCTACAGAAAGAGAGTTTCAGAACTGGTCAATCAAAAGTAAGGTTCAATATTGTTAGTTGAATGCAAGGAACAGAAAGAAGTTTTACAGAATGCTTCTGTGTAGTTTATATTTGAAGATACTCCTTTTTCCACTATTACCCTCTTAGCGCTCCGAATCACCACTTGCATTTTCTACAGAAAGAGTGTTTCAGAACGGCTCAATCAAAAGTAAGGTTCAACTCTTTTAGTTGAATGCACAGAACAGAAAGAAGTTTCACAGAATGCTTCTGTTTAGTATTTAGTTGAAGATATTCCTTTTTCGACTATTACCCTCTTAGCGTTCCGCATATCCACTGGCAGTTTCTACACAAAGAGTGTTTCAGAACAGCACCTTCAAAAGTAAGGCTCAACTCTGTTAGTTTAATGCAGAGAACAGAAAGGAGTTTCAGAGAATGCTTCTGTGTAGTTTTTATTTGGGGATATTCCTTTTTCCACTTTTACAATCTTAGCGCTCCTAATGTCCTCTTGCATTTCCTACAGAAACAGTGTTTAATAACTGCTCAATCAAAAGTGTGGTTTAACTCTGTTAGCTGAATGCACAGATCAGAAATAAGTTTCACAGAATTCTTCTCAGTAGTTTTTATTTGGAGATATTCTTTTTCCCAATATAGGCCACTTAGCGCTCAGAATGTCCAATTGCAGTTTCTACAGAATGAGTGTTTCAGGACGGCTCAATCAAAAGTAAGGTTCATCTCTGTTAGTTGAATGCACAGAACAGAAAGTAGTTTCACAGAATGCCTGTCTGTAGTTCTTATTTGACGATATTACTTTTTCCACTATTACCCTCTTAGAGCTCCGAATGTCCACTTGCATTTTCTACAGAAAGAGTGTTCAGAACTGCTCAATCAAAAGTATGGTTTAAATCTGTTAGTTGAATGCACAGATCAGAAAGAAGTTTCACAGAATTCTTCTGTGTAGTTTTTATTTGAACATATTCCTTTTTCCAATATAGGACTCTTAGCGCTCAGAATTTCCAATTGCAGTATCTACAGAAAGAGAGTTTCAGAACTGGTCAATCAAAAGTAAGGTTCAATATTGTTAGTTGAATGCAAGGAACAGAAAGAAGTTTTACAGAATGCTTCTGTGTAGTTTATATTTGAAGATACTCCTTTTTCCACTATTACCCTCTTAGCGCTCCGAATCACCACTTGCATTTTCTACAGAAAGTGTGTTTCAGAACGGCTCAATCAAAAGTAAGGTTCAACTCTTTTAGTTGAATGCACAGAACAGAAAGAAGTTTCACAGAATGCTTCTGTTTAGTATTTAGTTGAAGATATTCCTTTTTCGACTATTACCCTCTTAGCGTTCCGCATATCCACTGGCAGTTTCTACACAAAGAGTGTTTCAGAACAGCACCTTCAAAAGTAAGGCTCAACTCTGTTAGTTTAATGCAGAGAACAGAAAGGAGTTTCAGAGAATGCTTCTGTGTAGTTTTTATTTGGGGATATTCCTTTTTCCACTATTACAATCTTAGCGCTCCTAATGTCCACTTGCATTTCCTACAGAAACAGTGTTTAATAACTGCTCAATCAAAAGTGTGGTTTAACTCTGTTAGCTGAATGCACAGATCAGAAATAAGTTTCACAGAATTCTTCTGAGTAGTTTTTATTTGGAGATATTCTTTTTCCCAATATAGGCCACTTAGCGCTCAGAATGTCCAATTGCAGTTTCTACAGAATGAGTGTTTCAGGACGGCTCAATCAAAAGTAAGGTTCAACTCTGTTAGTTGAATGCACAGAACAGAAAGAAGTTTCACAGAATTCTTCTGTGTAGTTTATATTTGAATATATTCCTTTTTCCAGTATTACCTTCTTAGTGCTCCGAATGTCCACTTGCATTTTCTTCAGAAAGAGTGTTCATAACGGCTCAATCAAAAGTATGGTTTTACTCTGTTAGTTGAATTCACATATCAGAAATAAGTTTCACAGAATGCTTCTGTGTAGTATTTAGCTGAAGATATTCCTTTTTCGACTATTATCCTCTTAGCTCTCCGAATGTCCAATTTCAGTTTCTACACAAAGAGTGTTTCAGAACTGCTCCTTCAAAAGTAAGGCTCAACTCTGTTAGTTGAATGCAGAGAACAGAAAGAAGTTGCAGAGAACAGAAAGAAATTTCACAGAATGCTTCTGTGTACTTTATATTTGAATATATTCCTTTTTCCACTACTACCCTCTTAGCGCTCAAATGTCCAGTTGCATTTTCTACAGAAAGAGTGTTCAGAACTGCTCAATCAAATGTACGGTTTAACTCTGTTAGCTGAATGCACAGATCAGAAAGAAGTTTCACAGAATGATTCTGTGTAGTTTATATTTGAAGATATTCCTTTCTGTTCTCTGCATTAAAATCAATCAAAAAATTATATTGAAATTGAAATACTGAATTTTATACTAAAGACAAGGCATCCAACTGAAAATGAAATTTTCCAGGTGAAAATTTCCAAATCATAAATATGTAGGGACAAAAAACTTTATTTATAAAGAAAAAGATAATTCTAATTAATTGATGATTCAAAGGTTTACAACTTTAAAAGTAAATATTATCTTTGAAGTAAAGTCCATTTAAATTATTTATGCCGCCAAAATTTTAGTAATTGTATATGTATATCATGTAAACTTTTTCGAGAATGATTGAATTGGAAATGTTAGGGTATTATGCGGAAAAAATCACCTAAAGAAAAAAATTATCTCCTCATGAAGGATTACTTTAGCCACTTTGACAGGTGTAGGTAAAAGAACACTTAATGCACATCAATATGATTAGGAGATGCGCGCTTAGATATACGTTATCATTGAAAAGAGAATTGTATTATCAGGTTTGCAGGGGCCCTTCTTATCCTTCATATTTATGTAACTTTGTCATCTATAGAAAGATTATAGGAATTTTAAAAATAGCTGATAGTTAAGAAACATCACCATAACACTGTGCTGAATGCATAATAAAACATTTCCCTTCTCTCTAAAAGCCTTTTAAAATTATGTACCATAATCAGTATGGCCAGCAGAGGGTCATTTCCATGTTCAAGTTCCTCTGTTTCTCGAGGGTGAGAATCCTTCTATAGTCTTCTGAGGGTGACACTGTAGTGTTTTCTTAGCCTGATTATTTTTATCTATTTTTTCCGATGCTTTCCTTTGTATATTTACATTTTACATATTGAAAGTTATTTTTTCAAATATTTTATATGCAAGTTTACAAAGTACAACGACTGTACATTAAAATAACTTATTTATGCCATATGGAAGATTAAATATAATTTTACAATATCTAATATTGATTGTTTAGTTTCTAATCATTGATACTTGACATGATTTTTCCCAGCATACCTCAAAATATTCTTCAAAATCCTGCGAATTAATTCCTGTAACACTTCTGAGGTGTATTAATAAGCTAGAGATGTAAAGAAGATTTGCAGAGAAAATTAGGTTCCCAAATTAGAAATTTTGTCCCACTATCGACTAGAAACCTCTTGAAATGATCAAAAACAATAATAATGCATGTCATAGAGGAAAACCAATAAGGCTGCTGCAGCATGACTACCTCTGTGACCTCAGACAAGTTACGTGTGGGTCCCTACTTCTGTGACCTCAGACAAGTTACGTGTGGGTCCGCACTTATTTTCTTCATCTCTAATAAATATTCGACAAATCTCATTTTCAAAAGTCTTTTAAGGCCTATCCACCTTTCTTTTTCTGATGGAGTTTTGCTCTCATTGCCCAGGCTGCAGTGCAATGTCATGGTCTCGGCTCACACAACCTCCGACTCCCGGGTTCATGTGATTCTCCTGCCTCCACCTCCTGAGTAGCTGGGATTACAGGTGCGCAACACAACGCCCAGCTAATTTTTTGTATTTTTAGTAGAGATGGGGTTTCACCATGTTGGTCAGGCTGGTCTTGAACTCCCGACCTCAGGTGATCTGCACGCCTCGGCCTCTCAAAGTGCTGGGATTACAGTCATGAGCAACCGCGGCCTGTGAGGGCTTTCTACTTTTAAGATGTCAGGACGTATAGCCTGGGAGGTAAATGGTAGTATATATATACATATATATATGTATATATATATACACACACACACACTGTATATATATACATATATACGGTATATTATACTATATATACATATATACTGAATATTATACTCTATATATACATATCTACTGTATATTATATATATATATATACACATACACACATACACACATACACACATGAGACAGAGAGAAGAGATAGACAATTTCATGTGAAAATATAAACTGTTAACATAATATTTTGCTTCTCTGAGGAATATTTAGCATTGTTCTCAATCTTCTCTGCAGAATTTAAGCATTTTTCTCAGAACTCACCAGATAGAATGAGGGAGGGGCCATATGATACGAGCCAGAGATGAAGGGAGAACAATAGAGAGGGTGCTTTGGGAAAAATAGTACAGTAAGGCTAGGGAATACTTCTCTCCAACAAAAAGACCAAGGTCACAGCTGTATCTCTTCAGAAGCCAAACTTTCTTTTAAAATGTCAATTTCCATCTATTTCTTGCTTCACAGACATTCCATTCATTGCTGGATTTCAAATAAAGCCTTTCCATGTGCAACCTTTCTATAGAAAAAGAGAAATATGGGGGACAGTACAGTCTAAGAAGTGATTAAGAATATCTAGTGGACTTTCCCAGACTGTAAATCTTTACATATATCTGAGCCTAATGAGGTGATTTATTGTGCTATAATGCACAGTGAACTATACAGATGCTTCTTTTTGATCATGCTGCAGAATGGAACTAAATACTAAATACCAAATAGCACTCCCATGATTCTTATACATGTCATTCATATGGCATATTTATGCTTTTTTATATAGCAATTCTTATTCTTAGCTCTTAGGCAACTACGGAATCTATTTGTCATTTTAATAGTCATGCTCCATTTGAGTTATGCAAGGTAGAAATTCTAAGTAGAAAATCTTGTTTTTATTGAACGTTTTTAGTAAACATTTTGGAAAAAGTCTGTTTTTTGATGCTACTTCTGCACGCTTTCTCAACATGATATTACTTGGTATTGTCCTTATTAACCATAGTACACCATATTCTGCAAATGTTAGAGAGGGTTAAAAATCAGTCATGTATAAGTAAAGCTAATGAAATAGAAAGGAAACCATATTTAGGAAATGGAAGGCAGAAGCAAATGTATTAACCGTGAGTTAGAAACGGTTTAGTCTTTGGAATGAAGCAGCAAGAGTTTAAAAATCTGGTTTGTGATTCACTAGCTTTGTGACCTTGGAGAATTACCTCAGATTTCTGAGTATCAGTTTAGTAGGTGATATCAATTGCAACTTCGCAGAAATATCACAAGTATTAAATAAAGGACTTAGTATCTGGGAGAGCATAGAAAATTACTAATAGTTACAATTTTGTTAATATTACCGTTATTATTATCATACGTATAGTATTTTCTTTCACTGACAATGCATTTAGGACATAAGGAGAACTATAGAACAGTGCTTCTCCAACTTAAATGCAGAGCATGAATCACCTGGAGTTTTGTCAAAATGCGAATTCTGACTCAGTAGCCCTGCAAACTAAGGAAATCTTGGTAATGCTGGTGCTGCTAGTTCACCAACAGACCACACGTTTTGCAACAGCTATATAGAATGTCCTGTTTCTTTTTTTAATCACAAAACATGGCAAGCTCTAAAATAAAGCAGAATAACAGATTTAAATGTTAATACTCATGTCCTCAATTTATAATTTCTCCCTCCCTAACAATGGTATAATTCTGATTAAAAATTAGCAAAGAAAAAAATGGAAATTAATCTTCCTATGTTTATTCTTTTAACAAATTCTGTGTGATTACTACTGGGTTACTTGCTGTAGGAAATAGAAAAATTGCTTTGACATAGATCCTCAAGAATCTGTCCCACTACAAGCTTATTTTTGTAGGAAGCTAAAAGATTTATATAAATAACCGTAATTAAAGAGACAAATGAAGAAGTGCAATGAAAGACGTAGGGAAAGTGCTAGAGGAGTTCGGGGTGGAGGAAAATTATCCTCAAATAATATCTATGCGTAACATTATGCTATCTTCCCTAACCAGCGCTTGACCAGATTGTCACAGTGAACTTTGGTCCTTTCTTATATCTTAGTTTTGGTTCCCACATCCTTCTGTTTGGGGAAGTTCTTGTTTTCCTCATGTAATGACAACAACACTTAAACAATGTATACCAGATAAAAGGAACTATATTGCTTGCTTTATTTACATAGTTAATTTAATTTGTACAATGAACTATGAAGTAATCAGCATTATTTCCTTCATTTTACATATGAGAAAATGGAGAATCAGCGACATTGAATCATCTCAAGTTTCTAAAATATCCACTCTCACCAGGCTGTTTACCCTGTTTTTGTCTGTATGCTGCTATAACAAAATGCCACAGATTGAGTAATTCATAAAAAACAGAAATGTATTTCTCACAGTTCTGGGGCTGAGAAGTCCGAAATCAAGGCAGCGGAGATTTGGCAGTTGGTCCCGAGGTGGCACCTTCTTGCTTCGTCTTCACGTGACAAAAGTGGGCAAAAACGGACAATGTGACGACATGGCAGAAGAGACTGAGGAGCCCGGCATTCCTCTAAAGCATCTTTTACGAGGACGTTTATCTCATTCATGAGGGTGGATCCTTCTTCACTTAATCACTTAACCAAAAGCCCCATCTCTTGATGTCATTGTCCTGGGATTTTAGTTTCAACATACAAACTTTGGATGGGCACATAGGTTCAAATCATAGCACCCTCCAAATTATAATGCCTCTCTCATGCCTGTTCTCCTTGAAGTACCCTCTGGTTTTGCTCTCTTCATTCTTGCCATCACAGTTAACCCTTCAGTTCCATTTCTTTAAGTAATCTCTAAATTTGTAAGATGGTTCCATCTTTTTTTTTTGTATATGGCAGTCTCTCAAACATATTTGTCATATGAACTAAGCAGGTAAATATGTAAATGCCAGCTAAATTTTAGTGAATGATATAATGGCCTAAAGTTGTATCTACCCTTCAGCCAAATATATTTACTTTTAGTAGCAATCTCCTGTCATATACAAAGTCACGACTCTAGGGGTAAACATTTTAGCCTGTGGGTAAGATGTAAAGCAGTGGTATGTTATAGTGACAACTCACTGTCATAGCACTGGGACATGCTCCTCTATCTGCTACAAATTGAATCAACAAAATATATATGATTTTGTCAGATTTAAATGTATGCTCCTGTTAGTAAAATAAAAGTATGGGAAAACTTTACGGAGTAGATTTAATAGAAATGTTTTCCTGAGTTATCTGCCTTCTTTATTTTTATGTTATGCTTTAAGTCTATGGTCAATGTATAGAGCTATGATTGATGTGCTTTTCCAATTCTGTTCAGATCAGACAGGTTAATTTTCTTCTTTTAAATCTTCTTGAATTTTGTCTAACACTTTTTGTTCCAATTTCTTACTAGATTATACTCCCTTCCCTAACTGCTTCATGATTACTTATACACAAACAATATTATGATATTGACACATTGAATTCATTTTAGGTGATGATTTTGGTCATAAACATGAGCAGGTTGTGAAGTGTTTCAGCCATCCCAGGGCATGGCTGTCAGTCCCTTGTCTAATGTTTCAAAAAAATCTTGAATTTGTGATGATGCTGTGATGGTCCCTCAGATATTCTTACACACATCTTTGCCCCTTGTTCCCTCTAACTTTCCTCTTCTGATAAAAAAGCAAACACTGCCAAGCTCAAATGGAATTACATTTGGATGCAAGTGTCACTATGCAATGGTTGCCAATAAAAGTACACAAGGAATTTTATTATGGTGAATTAAAGGCAAACAGACTTCAGAGAAATGAGCACGAACATGAAAATGGCGCATGGTACGCGGATCTCACTGGAAAGTCATTCTGTACACAATGTTTTCACTAGAAAAATCCATTAGCTTTAGCTAGAAATTGAAATTACTTTGTAGGAAATCAGAATAAAATATGTGAAAACATTATATTCTGTGCAAGATTAATACCACGCCTGGTGTTGAAAGGTTTGTGGTCTTGCTTCGACGATGCTAAAAGGTCAGAAACCACAAAGATGCATATGTGTTGTCGTTTGCACAGTTACTAATTTTTCTCATTATTTCCATAATGCGATGTGCTGTTTCAACAGAGAAACCCTCTGAAGAGTGGCTTGCACTGTTTTCAGGCAGCTCTTTTGCTTTCATGTTTTGGCCTTGGCCAGGGAATTCAGACAGACTTTTCAGTTATTTTCGACAAGAATGTATTCATTTATTGTTTTAAATAATAATAAATAGATTTTAAAATTACTGTACATTACTGCACTTTAAACGCCATGAGGTCAAGGACTCTAAAGTCTGGACATCATTGTATACCCTACATCTTGCACAAGGTTTAGAAAAAATGGCATGGACACCTATTTTTTGAATCAATAAATGAATACATAAAAGAATTCCAAACTCTAGTCCAAGGTTTTAGATTAATAATGTATTAAAATGCGTAAAATTTATAGACAAAACTCTTCTTATTTAGAAGTTTATTCTTTAATTGGAGAGATAAAATATATGCACATAAAAGCTTAAGGAAAAATAATAAGGGTTTTGAAGTACTTACTATGTGAAAAATTTAGCATAAATCTTACATCCATTTATTTAACACATTTTATACGTTGCATTATTTATATATAGTGCTGATTGGTAGAATTCATATGTGAACGGAACTATAAAAATTTTGAGGATAAGCACTAGAAACACAGAATAAATAGAGTGTTAACATGCAAAACACAGAAATACTTCAATTGACTAGGTGAAAGAAAAGATTTCTGGTTCCATGTACACTGATTATTGAGGGATGAGTATGACATTATTATGCCAGAATCAATAAATATTTTAAATAGGGAGAAAACTATAATTATATATCTTTGTGTTCAACAGGAGTAGCAGTACTGATAAAGTAGAAGTTTGTTATACCTTTTTTATAGTCTTTTAAAGTTGTTTATAAATAAAATCTACTCTTAGTTAATTAATGGTTGATGTTCATTGAAGTGTTTTCAAATTTTTGACCTCTGAATTGCCTTGTACATATGGAGAAATAAAGCTTGCCTAGCATAATTTCTTGAGTGGAGAATGAATGATCTGGATAGATTTGTTGACAATATGTCTGTACTTATTTTATTAATTCTTTAATCTTCATGAAGAAAAATATAAAAGTCATATTCTAGTGTTCTATACCATGGAAAAAATGTCTTATCCTTTTCCTAAGGAAAAATACATCATGACACAAAAGTAAAGTTAATTAAATTACTTACTTTATTAATTAACTGTCTATTATTTCTATGGGTTGAAGTAAATTTGATACTCAATGCTATTTAATCTAATTCTAAAAGCTTGAATGAGTAATGATTTTTTCATGTAAGGTTAGTTGAAATAAATTATCACTGATTTTCAGATTTAATATTAATTAGCTATTGCATATTCTTAATGGGATATAAGTGTTTAAAAAGCCCTTTTTGGTTGCGAAAAGACCACGCCCATTGTAGACTTCTTAGAATACATCACATCTGGCCTCCTTTTTAGAGTGGGGAATTCAACTCATAAGTGGCTGGACATTGATTCTGAACATTTTGAACATTATTTGCCTGTCTTCACTCATACTGGTTGCTGTTCTTTTATAAGTAATCACCATGTTTAGCATGCACTTGAACTATTGTTACTTAGGGTGCTTGACTATTTACAAGTCTCACTAGGATTCTAGGTATTCATTAGTCTCGTGGTGTGTATTTGCTGATGGTCCTATTATCTTTGTTGGTTCAGTTACACAGTACCATCCAAGATGCTGCAACACATTATACACAGGGTATGGGTTGTGGGAGCTACAGATATCAGTTATTATTTAGGCTCAGAAACTTAGAATCTCTGCAAGGTTGGACATGATCCTTAGTCTTGTTTTAAGACCGTCTTGTTTTAAAAGTTAAACCCAAATTCTTAAAATATAGAATAGGGGTGCTAGTAGTGCTCACAGAATTGTAGTAAAGATCAGCTGGGAAAGAAGAGCCTATTAAACAGAGCCTGGTATTTAATAAGTATCAGCTGCCTTCAATTAGGAATCTGTGTTGTCATGATTAGAAGATTGCTGGTTTATTTTACAGATCTGTAAGTATAGCCAAAATATGTCAAAATAACCACCAGAAAGAATCATATACCGTCCCTTGAACATTTCATCCCTAGAATCTAGCCAGATTAGCATGTCTATACTGGCAATACTGTTAACACAGATTGTGCTCAAACCCCTCATTGACTTTTCAGCACCTGTAAATTACTGGAGATTTAGGAAGAAGTCTGGGGTTATGGCTTAGTTAAGCTGAGTGGCCAGAAAGTGTGAGATGCTGGATGCCTCCTCCAGTTCATTTCTCCAGCGGCCGCACCAGGCGTATCCATAGCTCCGCTCCCGGGAGCTCGTCTCCGGCGTGGGGCGTGTGCGCACCCCTGGCCGGGCGGAGCCTGGAGCCTGCTCATTAGCAGCGCGGGCAGCTCGTGCGCCCGCAGGAGGGAGGCGGAAGCACAGCCCTGAGCCGCCAGCAGGAGGAGGGAGCGCGGCGGCTGCAGGCAGGGGAGGGAGAGGAAAGAACGGAGGGACGGTTCCCGGACAGAGCGGGAGGAATCGGGGAGCGGCCAGTCCAGGGGGAGCTGCTCCGCTGCGCTGCGCTCGTTATTCACAGGACGCGGCGGCGCTTCCCGGGGCCGCTTCCCGGTCCCCTGGGTGGAGGCTGCCATCTAAACCTGACTCCAGGTGAGTTCCCCAAAGAGGCGAAGCGAGGGGTCTCGAACCAGAGACTTGGAACTGGCGAGGCTGCTCGGCTCCCCAAGCGCTGCTGCCTTGACATTTCCCGATTCACGGGAGGTTTTGGGGGCGGCTGCACAGGCTGGAGGGGCGGATGGGCGGTTGCGATCCTCAGCCGGCGTGGGGGCGTTCGGGAGGAATTAGCTTCAGTGAACGGGGTTTTAGGAGATGTCCGCAAGGCACGCGCTATGTACGCGTTTCTAGACGAGCTTTTGAGACAGAAATTTGGCTTCCCGGATGCCCGTTTTGGCCTTCTGTCCTTCCTTTTGCTTGCCTCATGCCCAATTTTCCAAGCCGAGGAAAGGACTGGAAGGGCGTGGAAGTAGGAGGTCTGGGCACAGCATTCGGCAGGGCAGCCCTGGTCTCCAAGTTTGGGGGTGGGGGGTGGGACTCTTTTCCTTTCAGCCTAATTTACCAGGGGAAAACCCGCAGAGCACCTTGAGGTGCCTTTGCTCCGCACCCTCCATAAGCTTATTAGAGGGAACTTGAGGCTCGCTAGACAACCTGTGACAGGTGACGGCAATTTAGCTTAAAAGCCATGTTGGTTCACTTCGTCTCCTCTTTATCCTTTGTTGCAAAATTGATACCTTTTTGGATTTCTTTAACAGCACAAAGTTTAAGTGGCCGGCTGACAGGAAATATTTCTTTTGAAAATGCTATGAGAAAAGTGATGAGTTAACGTTGAGAGAAAGGCAACTTTATTTTCTCGGAAGAACTTTGGGGAAAGAGATTGATAGGGAAATTCTGGGCATGAAATTATGGACATTTCCCACAGAACTTCCTTCATTTATTTATTTTTTTACATTTCCTTCATTTTTTTTTTTAATCGTGTGTGTGTGTATCAGAGAGACAAAATTCGTTGGAGGTATTAGGACTTTATTTGGTTTAGAAGTTTCTTTCTTACTAATAGCACTAATTTGTGATCTTCATGATTATAAGAATTTACTAAGTGTTTTGCTTTTAGGTGTTTTGGGTCTGTTTTTTAAAAAAATTCAATACTTACTTTGTGGGCCTTGCTGAATACCTCTCAATAAAATCGGTGGGCATACAGTTAGTGACATGACCCCTGTGGATTTAATAGCAGGTAAGTATACAAATGATAAGTTTAGGAAATAAATGTCAGAATCAACATTTAGGTGTGAAATTGAAATATCTTTCAAATATTTACCAAACTCTCTTATAGGATCCAATGTCATTTTATGGTCAAGAGAGCTTAAAGGTTTCTCAGATTGAGATATATGTATCTACTTTGTTAATCCAAATGTAATGTTTTATTTTGTTCTTTAATGACTGTTTGAATTCAACAAATAAAACTTGCATATTTAATGTAAGGTTCTTTCACATATATTACTTCTCCAATTTTTAATATAAATTTAAGGAGAAAAGCAATATTCCATTTTGTAGATGAAGAGACTGTGTCACAGAAGTATTACTTTACCTAGATTTCTGTAATTATTATGTTATAAACTTAGAAATTACATATTATTCTGGAACATATAAAATATATGAATGTTATAAACCATAAGAATTCAGACCTATGCTATTTAACTTCAAGTTTAGTTCTTTACCCAAACAATTGCATGACTACATTGAGACTACTGAAGTAATTATATATGAACACGCTATACGAAAAAATACTTAAAACATTTCTTATTTTTGTCGTTTCTCTTTGATATAAAATATACTATAATTTAATGGAGTTATATTCCATATTTAGATGCTCCTAACTTCCAAATAACACCTAAACTCCTAAAAACTGACCTGTGTCCTTCTTAATAGAAGTGGCTTGACCGGGAGACCCAATTTTTACTAAGAATATTCTTGGGATAATTTATGTCTTATAATCAAGATAAAGACAGGCCACATTTAGTTGTATTTTTAAACCACTTAGTGTGAAGTTGCAACGCAGACATAACTTGCTTTCAGGCTACACTGCCAGCTTTGCAGTGAATAGTCTTTAAGATTCCGTGGAAACATTGGCAGATATAGCTAATGTCTATCTGATGTAGGATTTATGAGAAAAGGAGAGGTAGAAACTGAATGCTCTTATATTTCATATGTGACCACATTCATAAAACTTTATTGATAAGTACTTTGTTGTCTGACACGGGCTGATACAAATAGGCTTCTTCAAGAGTTGAGGAAGAAAACTAAATCCCTATAATACAGCCTTTTTCCTCCTTTTCTTTCTTAAGCGGTAATAGTTGATCCTAGCTTTTGTGTGTCTATGCATGCTCAATACAGTTAGGGGTATAAGGAGAAGTTAAGCAAGAATATTGAATGCTAGCTAGGAAAGTTTTTGGAGTCTCAAATACTTTGGAACGATTTTTCACATTATATACATAAAATTCCTAGTTACATTTGGGAACTAAGTATATTATACACAACTTTGCATCTGATTACAGGATTCCCTGTACATTTATAGCTCAGGTATTCTGGAAAGAGTCAAGATAATTAGTTTTATGGCTCTTGCCCGTGTGACCTGTTTCTTTCTGGTCCTGATATTAAAAGGATGACTTAAATTTTCTGGAATGTCAAAATTTTCTCTTCCCTTGGATCCTACAAAATACTTCAAGCAGTGTATGTGTGATTCTCGCTGTCATTCCAACATTTCCAATCCTCCTGAGAATGCTAAACAATGCCCTAGATTTCTTCCTTTGTAATTCTTTCAGATAGAGGGTTAGCTGAGTTAGGAAGAAAGGAGAGAGGGAGAGAAGAAGAGAGATGACATTTTATCCCTCAGGAAAGAACAAGACCAATTGTATTCCTAATTTAGAAATATTATTCTACAAACATTCCTGAACAAGAGGGCTTTGCATATACATTAAAGCAGAATACCTAGTCAACTTCTAGTTATGCCATGTAGTGAAATGGAAGTAAGATGAGCAGGCCGAGATCATTTTTGTTGGAGAACTGAGACCACATGAAATAGGTAACAGAGTTACCCCAACTGGGGGGCAAGAGGACTTGAAAGTTTCCTCCATAAATTTGCAGTTAGTACAGGGCTGCTCCAGTGATCAGAGTCATGAATGCCCTAGAGTGTCTGTATAACCCTGTACACAGGCTGAGACAGCTCTAACGGCCCAGAAAAGCCTCTGGACAGAATCACTGCACCCTTGGACATTGTCCGACCGCATGTATGAGAATAGTGAGTGCTGAGGAGTTGTGGGTAGCTCGGTACAACTCTTGCTAAAGGAGTGTCATCAACATTCATTGCTGAAAGTGAATTTTTTCATTCACATATGTGATGCCTATTAGGTCATGATTTCTTGGATACCAATTTGTACAAGATATGAATTAATTTTTGAACATCCTTTCTTAAAAGTACCATGTTCATATAGTTGCTCATTTTAATATGAGTAGTTCAGATGGGACATAATAGAGTAAGGAAATGATTGAACATCCTAAGATCTAGTGTATATACCTTTGTTCATGATGAGATTCATCCCCTGTCCCCCTTTGTAGTGACACTGATGGCATAAGGAGTATTAGATGAAATTTAATGCAGAAAACAATGGGATATATGAATGGTAGATATGGTTGACAACCACCATTTTCACTGAAGTTGTTTCAAAGCAAAGAAATTTGGGATAAATTCATTTTATTTGCCCTGAAGGGTAATTAGGAATAAGTAGGAATTGTGAAGAGGCTGTAGTGTTGACATTAAGAGAAGTTTTTGATTCTTAAAATAGGATATATTACACAAGAGTGAACAAACAGAAGATACTGAACAAATATTCTGTCATAAGTAAGTGATGGATTATTCGGACTTGTTGAACTATGTTTTTAAATGTATTATTTAAATATTTAAATATTATTAAAACCTCAAATAATATTTAAATATTATAAAAGTTGTAGAAAATTATGTTTTCAATACAAATATACACTTATAAGCTATATTGTAGATATGGGAGTAAACAATGCAATTTTTTTTAACTGAGTGAAAAATTTAGTTTTTTAAAATTCCAAATGGAGCTAACAGCTTAGTGTGATACATATTTTGAATTTCAAAATTTGTAACCAAATAGGACAAATGTGTTGAACTGTACTTTTCTTGAAGAACCGTGATAAGAATGAGCGGTGAAAAAATTACAGCATACTTACCAGGGATCAAATACTTGCTTAGGGTTAATAAGAAAAATCTCAGCAAACGCTAGAAATGAGGTACACGATCTATCAGAGACCCATGATTAAAGTGGTATCTTGTTAGGTATATGAGCTTGAAAAGAAACGGCATAGCTTCACTTTACCCCAGTTGCTTCTTTTGTAAAACGGGGAGACTAAGAGTGTGGTAACTCAAAATCCTTTGTTAATGATTTTCTTCTTAGAACAGTGCCAGGTCCAATTAGGATTAGATTGCTATTTTTATTATTGATATTTGCCCTAGTTCTGCCTTTTATTGACTGTGTGACATTGGTGAAGATCCCTTTCTGAAGCTTTGTTTCTTACCTACAAGCTGGGAATAGAATACCTGCTATGAAGAGTGGTTGTTAGTACATTAGAAAGGCTGGATATTTGTTTATATAAGGGGCTCAGCGCATGGTAGAAATTTGATAGCATTTTTTGCTTGCCCTCCCATGTATTACTGTGAAGACATCCCACATATTATGTCCAAGTTTTTATTTTCCCCTCAAATGCAATGTCAAGCACAAAACATTCCCATCTCCCAATTCTCTTCTGATGTTCTACAACCATTAAAGTATAGAAAACTAGAATGAGTGTTTTTATAACTTTTGCTGTACTTAAGCATGTGGAGAGAAGAGCGCTAGATCACAGGACACACTTTGATAGGAAAAGGGAAATATTTACACTGCAAACAACTTTCTCCTCATGCTTAACAGTTTTATGCTGTCATTCTGTCAGCACCAAGTGAGATTTTTCTATTTAAATAGTTTTCTATTTGTGGTATGATAATTCATGTATGGACTTCATGTAACTAACATAAATATAATGGATGGTTGAGAAGTGGTTTATTTTTACCAAGAGGAAAAAATGTGTACACGATTTTTTAAAATATTGCTTTGAAAATATTTAAAATTAATTTTGATTCAGTTGGTGGAAGATAGCGTCACAAACTCACTGCTAGTGGTATTCTTGAGAAGTAATGTTTGAATTTTCTAGGTATTGTCCCCAGACTGGCTTAAAAGAATTTAATTTTAGATGTAAATTTTCTGCTTAACATGGAAGATTTTCCCTGAAAATATTAGCTTCATCAGATACATAGTTGCTTAGGGGTAGCTGCATGGAATTATGGGAAGAGTGAAATAGAAAAAAATTTTCATGTCTAAGTTATACATACTGGTGTAATCATATTGATTGGATGATAATGATAATTACAGCAATAATGTGATTGAAAGGGTAAGCAAGTAACATATACTACAGTTACTAATATAATCCTGTGATTGAGTTTACCACTTCGTTTCTCTTTCCTGGAAACCCTTAAGTTTGTCACTATTGCACTTTATTTCCTTTGCTTATTGTAGTGGTGTATTAGTTGTATTACTGCTGCTATAACAAATTACGACACATTTACATAACTTAACACATATTTATTGTCTTGCAGTTTCAAAGGTCAGAAGTCCAAAATCACTTTAATTAGGCTAAGTCAATGTGTCTGCAGTGTGGGTTCCTTCTCGAGGTGCTGAGGGGAGAATCCATTCTCTTGCATTTTCTGCTTCTGGTGGCACCTGTCTTCATTGTCTTTTCCCCATTCCTCCATTTTCAAGGTGCGTTGCTTTTATTTCTGTTTCTGTCTCCGCGCTGTCTCCTCCTTTAACTTTGAGTCCTTCTCTCCACTTCATCTAAGGACTCCTGTGATTACTTTGGACTCACGTGGATGATCTGGGATAATCACCTTGTCTCCAGATCCTTAAATGAATCGTATCTACAAGTCCTTTGGCTGTGTAAGGCAGCACATTCCCAGGGCCGGGAGATTAGGTGAAGAACATCTTTTGGGACTATTATGCAGCCTATCACAAGTGGTAATATCACTTTTATGCCTTGAGACCCTGAAATTAATGTACTTGCTTACGCATGGAAAAACAATGTATCTGTGGGGGTAACAGTTTATTTTTGAACCATTAGAAGGTATTGATGGGGAAGTTTTCATCTGACAACAGATACTGATAAATTAAATACCCTTAGATTTGTCAAAACTAGCTTTAGTAAAATATAAGTAAAAGTATTTGCACTGCTAGGGTCAAAAATATTAATTAAACCCATTATGTATCAAGGCCAAGTCCTGGATTAGTTAGGTTTAAATTAACCTAGAACATTATCTTCCATAGTGCTTAATTGTGAAGCTTAGTTCTTGTTGACAAAAGCTCATCCATATAAGAAAGCATCGAAAGGTTGGTGTTTTTTTAACCTTTGCAGAATATAACTTTTCAAAGGGATGTTAGACAGTAGTTCCATCACAATTGATGCAGTTCACAGACATTCTTTGTGAATATTTTATCTCATGAGTTATATCTATGACACTAATCATAGACTTCTAGAAGAAATTTAGCAATGGTCATGTCAGCCTTTCAAATCTTTCTGTAACCTAGAAGAGGATCATTGCATAAGATAGATTCATTTTCCCCTTTATTCCATTGTTGCCAGAGAGAACTTGAAATGCCCTGTTCAAATTAATTTAATGCAAATGAATTCTTGCTGCCTCACAAGTAGTTTGTCCTTCATTTTTCTTAAAATTAGATTGAAAATGGATGTGACCTGCTTTACTGGTTGTTGTGCAGGAAGCGTTGTCCTTCCTGAAAGCTCCCTCCGTTGTCAAAATGAAGCCATTAAGAGTAAAGTAAATTATATTATCTGATCATAGTATCACAATTGACCTTAAAACAATAAATTTTATAATCAGTGCAAATTGCTGAATAGTGTTTGCAGTTGTAGAAATTTCAAAGGAAACCCTGGTTGAGATACAAAGCTGCTATAATCATTTTTAAAATCTTTGTTTTTCTTTTACTTTGGAACAGTAGTGCAGTAAGTACTTTTGCCTTATTGTTCTCTCTGCCTTCCAGAAACCCTCATTCAAATATTCTAAGTTTTTAAGTCTTTTTCATTTCTTTTAATATTGTAACATTTAACAATGTCAAAGAAAGTATAATTTTTCTGGAAATCAAGCTAAAAATAAAGAGAAGCCGATGTAAATGAACATCAAATTAACAAGATTGATTAGGAAAAGTAATTTTTGAAAAGGGCCCAAAATCCCTTTGCACATAAATGCAAAAGAATTTAGTGAAAGAAGGTGAAACTGGAGTAAAGAACTCTACGGATGCGTAAGTAACTCTTAATAAGAATGAGTAACGTACATGCGTATCTTTAGCTCCCAGTTTCAGAGATACAGTAGTTGTACAACAAATGGTCCTTTCCTGCTCTTAAGGAAGCCTCTCCTCCTCCAGCCATGCCATTCCTCAGAGCAAGCTCTTCCACTGAGTTTTCAGCAACCATAAGTAAGAAGGATGGTACGATAGGCTGCGTGTACATATGGCCCTCATTAGCAGGCCAACTGTTCCTTTTGCCCACCCACATCACTGGGGACATATGGCGTTACTTTGACTGTTGAAACAAGTGTGTGTGGACATATCTTGGTATGAGTAAAAGACTGTTGATTGTCTTTCTCTTGTCGCTCGTGCAACCGTCTCCTTGTGGAGATCGTATTATCCATAACACTAGATTTGAGGATGATAAATGACGTTGTTATTATTAACTGAATTTGCCTCTCTAGTTTGATCACAAAACCAGCGAATGTTTGCTTATGGAACATGTAAAGCTTATAGAAGACGGAAAGCTTACAGAAAGAAATGATGGCTTTTCTAAGCATAAGAGTCAGGTCTTTTTCAATCAAAAACTAACTCATTCAAAAATTCAAGAGTTCTGTAAAACCAGAACAGCAGAGGTTTCAGAAATGCTATTGAGATCATTTATTATAAAATAGCCATTAATGAAATGTAATAGTGAGTCTGTTGTTGTGACTATGTGGAGAAATGAATGAGAAAATATAAGATAGGCTGGAATGAAGAGAGTCATCGGATCCCAACATAATTCATTTTGTATAGTTCACAGTATTGTAGCTTTAAAAAAATTATGAATTTTTTCAGTACTGTGAATTCTGAATTTGCAATATGAGGCTTTTCAATCCTTGCAACAAGTGTGTATTTTTCAGTGGTTCTAGAATTATCGGGGCTTTCGAGCTGCTTCTGATAAGAAGGCAAGGCTAGAGGACTCGTGTTGAGGTGGCATTTGCACAGGACTTTAGATAACATACATCGATGATGTAGAGAGAAGAGCGGGTGATGTTGCTGTGGATTATAGTGGAAAGGCACCTTTTGCTCCCTCTGCTGACCTGTTTGTGTATTCAGCTGTGTAGCATATTTCTTGTATAATTACATAGTAATTTCACACACTACATTAAGAAAATCTGAACAATTTTTACTAAACTCATGTTTTCTAAATATTAAGTAAATAAAACCAATATTTGGCTAGGTAACATTTATAAAAACAGGATTTCTAGATAGATGATGATAAATTTTCATCTATATCTATAGAGCTGATAAATTTTCAAAACCCTTTGAATATCACTTGTACTACAAAGTCTCGTTTCAGTTTCAGTGCCATGGCACATTGATTAATCACCACTAAAGCGGTACATGAAATATTTGGCAATATAGGTATTTGGTAATGGTGATTGATGCACAGAATACGGCACCGTTATTATGCACTGGCCTTGAGAACTTTAGTTTTCATCTTCGATCACCTGATAGAGAACAAACTAACAGCTTTTTTCTTTCACCTTGCTGGAGAATAAACTAACAACTTCAAATTATCTGATCCATCCAAAAACTTATTTCCGTGAAACTCACTGATTTATTTATTATTTCGTGGGTATCACTATTATTTGCTGTAGTAAAATATCAAATGATCGATGTTTTATACCAACATGGCAGCTCACATGGTAGGCAACAGAATGAAAACAAACAGGTTTACTACCAAGAATTATACTATATTGCTTTTATTGACAGAAAAAGCATACAGATAATTTTATTCAGAGATTTTATGTGAATTATTTTGATAAGTGTACACATATATTTATAACTGACCTTTCTTTGTCAAGTGTGTGCCCACACACGTATTCATACTAAATCAATCTTAGAGATCTTATCCAAAGATTGAATTTCTTAAAGTGACTGTTCCAAATATGTATAATTTATGGCAAAAAAGTCACAAAATGGCAATACAAGGAGGCATAAAAGTGAAGATAAAGGGGGAGATGATGGTTAAAAACACCTGTAAATGAATAATTGATTTTGATTTAAATTCTTTTTAGTTCTTAGCTGATGAAATGAATATAAATGAAATTATTATGCAAAACACCTCTATTTGTTGTATATGCATGTACATATATGTGTTACAAATACAAAACTGATAGGATATTATTTAACATATATTCACACTCATAATGTGCATATATGTACATAATGAAAATGAGTGCTTGTTTTATATGTATGTATACACACACATACACATATTGCATACTTTCATTTTTTAAAATTTTACTTTAAGTTCTGGGATACATGTGCTGAACATGCAGGTTTGTTACATAGGTATACTTGTGCCATGGTAATTTGCTGCACCCATCAACCCGTCATCTAGGTTTTAAGCTCCACATGCATTAGCTATTTGTCCTAATGCTCTCCCTCCCCTTTCCCCACACCCACCTACAGACCCCAGTGTGTGATGTTCCTCTCCCTGTGTCAACATGTTCTCATTGTTCAGCACCCACTTATGAGTGAGAACATGCAGTGTTTGGTTTTCTGTTCCTGTGTTAGTTTGCTGAGGATGATGGTTTCCAGCTTCATCCATATCCCCGCAAAGGACGTGAACTCATCCTTTTTTATGGCTGTGTAGTATTCCATGGTGAATATGTGCCACATTTTCTTCATCCAGTCTATCATTGATGGGCATTATGTTGGTTCCAAGTCTTTGCTATTGTAAATAGTCCCATGATAAACATATATGTACATGTGTCTTTAGAGTAGAATGATGTATAATCCTTTGGTATATACCCAGTAATGGGATTGCTGGGTCAAATGGTATTTCTGGTTTTATATCCTTGAGGAATCACCACATTGTATTCCACAATGGTTGAACTATTTTACAAGCCCACCAACAGTGTAAAAGTGTTCCTATTTCTCTGCATCTTCTCCAGCATCTGTTTCCAGAATTTTTAATGATCACCATTCTAACTGGTGTGAGATGGTATGTCATTGTGGTTTTGATTTGCATTTCTCTAATGAACAGTGATAATGAGCTTTTTTCATATGTTTATTGGCCACATACATATCTTCTTTTGAGGAGTGTCTGTTCATATCCTTTGCCCACTTTTTGATGGGGTTGTTTGTTTTTTTTTTCTTGTAAATTTGTTTAAGTTCCTTCTAGATTCTGGATATTAGACCTTTGTCAGATGGATAGATTGCAAAAATTTTCTCATATTTTGTAGGTTGCCTGTTCACTCTTGTGATAGTTTATTTTACTGAGCAGAAGCTCTTTAGTTTGATTAGATTCCATCTGTCAATTTTGGCTGTTGTTTCAAGTGCTGTTGGTGATTTAGTCATGAAGTCTTTGCCCACACCTATGTCCTGAATCATATTGCCTAGGTTTTCTTCTAGGGTTTTTATAGTTTTAGGTTTTACATTTATGTTTTTAATCCACCTTGAGTTAATTCTTTTATAAGGTATAATGAAGGGGTCTAGTTTCTCTTTTCTGCATATGGCTACCCAGTTTTCCCAGCGCCATTTATTACATAGGGAATCCTTTCCCCATTGCTTGCTTTTGTCAGGTTTGTTGAAGATCAGATTGTTGTAGATGTGTGGTGTTATTTCTGAGGCCTCTATTCTGTTTCATTGGTCTATATATCTGTTTTGGTATTAGCACCATGCTGTTTTGGTTACTTTAGCTTTGTAATATAGTTTGAAGTCAGGCAGCGTCATGCCTCCAGCTTTGTTCTTTTTGCTTAGGTTAGCCTTGGCTCCACAGGCTCTTTTTTGCTTCCATATGAAATTTAACATAGTTTTTTTCTAGTTCTGTGAAGAAAGTCAATGGTAGCTTGATGGGAATAGCATTGAATCTATAAATTACTTTGGGCAATATGGCCATTTTCATGATATTGAGTCTTCCTATCCATAAGGATGGAGTGTTTCTCTATATGTTTGTGTCCTGTCATTTCCTTGAGCTCTGGTTTGTAGTTTTCTTTGAAGAGGTCCTTCACATCCCTTGTAGGTTGTATTCCTAGGTATTTTGTTTTCTTTTTAGCAATTGTGAATGGGAGTTTACTAATGATTTGGCTCTCTGCTTGTCTGTTATTGGTATATAAGAATGATTGTGATTTTTGCACATTAATTTTATATCCTGAGACTTTGCCAAAGTTGCTTATCAGGTTAAGGAATTTTTGGGCTGAGGTGGTGGCGTTTTGTAAATATACAATCATGTCATCTGCAGACAGAGACAATTTGATTTCCTCTCTTCCTATTTGCATGCTTTTATTTCTTTCTCTTACTCGATTGCCCTGGCCAGAACTTCCAATACTATCTTGATAAGAGTGGGGAGAGAGGGCATCCTACTCTTGGGCCAGTTTTCAAAGGTAATGCTTCCAGCTTTTGGCCATTTAGCATGATATTAGCTATGCATTTGTCATAAATAGCTCTTATTTTTGTGAGATATGTTCCATCAATACCTAGTTTATTGAGAGTTTTTAGTATGAGGGGTGTTGAATTTTATTGAAGGCCTTTTCTGCATCTATTGAGATAATCATGTGGTTTTTGTCATTGGTTCTGTTTATGTGATGGATTATGTTTATTGATTTGCATATGTTGAACCAGCCTTGCATGCCAGGCATGAAGCCAACTTGATCGTGGTGGATAAGTTTTTGATGTGCTGCTGGATTCTCTTGCCGGTATTTTATTCAGGATTTTCGCATCGATGTTCATCAGTGATATTGGCCTGAAATTTTCTTTTTCTATTGGGTCTCTGCCAGGTTTTGGAATCAGAGTGATGCTGGCCTCATAAAATGATTTAGGGAGGAGTCTTTCTTTTTCTATTGTTCAGAATAGTTTCAGAAGGAATGGTACCAGCTCCTCTTTGTACCTCTGGTAGAACTCGGCTGTGAAGACATCTGGTCCTGGGCTTTTTTTGGTTGGTAGGCTAGTAATTACTGAGTCAATTTCAGAACTTGTTATTGGTCTATTCAGGGATTTGACTTCTTCCTGCTTTAGTCTTGGGAGGGTGTATGTGTCCAGGACTTTATCCATTTCTTCTAGATTTTCTAGTTTATTTGTGTAGAGGTGTTTACAGTATTCTCTAATAATAGTTTGTATTTCTGTGGGATCAGTGGTGATATCCCCTTTATCGTTTTTTAATGTGTCTATTTGATCTTTCTCTCTTTTCTTCCTTGTTAGTCTGGCTACCGGTCTATCTATTTTGTTAATCTTTTCAAAAAACCCACTCCTAGATTCATTGATTTTTTTTTGAAGGTTTTTTTGTGTTTCTCTCCCATTCGGTTCTGCTGTGATCTTAGTTATTTCTTGTTTTATACTAGGTTTTTAATGTGTTTTCCATTGCTTCTTTTGATTGTGATGTTAGGGTGTCTATTTTAGATCTTTCCCACTTTCTAATGTGGACATTTAATGCTGTAAATTTCCCTCTAAACACTGTTTTAACTGTATCCCAGAAATTCTGATATGTTGTGTCTTTGTTCTCATTGGTTTCAAAGAACTTATTTATTTCTGCCTTAATTTTGCTATTTACCCAGTAGTCATTCATAAGCAGGTTGTTCAGTTTCCATGTAGTTGTGCAGTTCTGAGTGAGCTTCTTAATTCTGAGTTCTAATTTGATTACACTGTGGTGTGAGAGATTGTTTGTTATGATTTTCATTCTTTTGCATTTGCTGAGGAGTGTTTTACTTCCAATTATGTGGTTGATTTCAGAATAAGTGCTATGTGGTGCTGAGAAGAATGTATATTCTGTTGATTTGGGGTGGAGGGTTCTGTAGGTATCTATTAGGTCCACTTGGACCAGAGCTGAGTTCAAGTCTGAATATCCTTGTTAATTTCCTTTCTTGTTGATCTGTCTAATATTGATAGTGGGTTGTTAAAGTTTCCCACTATTATTGTGTGGGAGTCTAAGTCTCCTTGTAGGTCTCTAGGAACTCGTTTTATGAATCCTGGTGCTCCTGTATTTGGCATATATATATATTTAGGATACTCAGCTCTTCTTGTTGCATTGATCCCTTTACTACTATGTAATGCCCTTCTTTGTCCTTTTTTATCCTTGTTGGTTTAAAGTCTGTTTTATTAGAGACTAGGATTGCAACTCCTGCTTTTTTTTTCTTTCTTTCCATTTGCTTGGTAAATATTCCTCCATCCCTTTATTTTGAGCCTATGTGTGTCCTTGCAAGTGAGATGTGTCTCCTGAATACAGCACACCTGTGGGTATTGACTCTTTATCCAATTTGCCAGTGTATGTCTTTTAATTGGGGCATTTAGCTCATTTATATTTACCGTTAATATTGTTATGTGTGAATTTGGTCCTGTCATCATGATGTTAGCTGGTTATTCTGCACATTAGTTGAAGCAGTTTCTTCCTAGTTTCATTGGTTTATATATTTTGGTGTGTTTTTGCAGTGGCTGGTACTGGTTTTTCCTTTCCATGTTTAGTGCTTCCTTTAGGAGCTCTTGGAAGGCAGGTCTGATGGTGACTAAATCTGTCAGCATCTGCTTGTCTGTAAAGGATTTTATTTCTCATTCACTTATGAAGCTTAGTTTGGCTGGTTATGAAATTCCATATGTACATCATGGAAACGAGTGCATGTGATACACACACACACACACGCACACACATTGCATACTTTCATTTTTGTGTCCATTACTTTTCTGATTTTATCAGCAGCCAACTAAAGAAAATAGAAAAAAAAATTGGTAATTCGATCTTTCATGTTCTGCATCTTCCAGCTTCACAACTTATAGTTTTCTATTTTTATTGTTATTGTGATCAGAATGAAAATGTATACAATAGAATCAGAATCAGGTCAGAATCAACAAAAATACTATAATGTTTGTACATGCTTTCGATGCAGTTTGTCTCTGCAAAGGGTGTGTGTGTTTCTATGCACATGTGCATGTACACAAGTGTGTAAATAAGTGTTTTATTCATGATGGAGAAAGGCTGGTCAAAATGATTCTGAATGAGATAGCACCACTACAGCAGATAATTAGGTCTCTAGCAATAAAACAAGTCATTAAACATGTTTCTAAGCATCTACTCAGTATCTGGCACAATGTTAAGTAGTGTAAATATAATCATTAGCAAAATTCAGCTTCTACCCTCAATGGTATATGTGTAGAACAAATTGGTAAAGCTGGAGTACATTTCAGGACCAAAAACAGTTTCTGTGTAGTTCCCACTTCATCAAGACCATGTTGTATACCTCTCATACACTTAAGCCATAGGGAAGCAATTATTCCATCCATCCTTTTACAGGGTAGTGGTGGGGAAGAAGAGCTGACTGTCATGCTTGAATTCACATAATTTCATAATTAAATAATTTCATGTTACATAATCTCGATAAACCTAAAATCCAATATATGATAAAGATAGTGTTTCAAATCAGTGGATAAGTGATAAACAGTTCATAAAATGGTGTTCAGATAATTGGCTATATGTATTTTATAGTTGCACAAAGGTATAATATGTCATTAATAAATATTAATTCCATAGTGGATGTCAAATACACTTTTTCAAAATATAAAGAAAAAATACCATAGACAAATATCACTTGCAACATTACGGTTAAAATTAAATATCCAAACATAGCCCTAACCAATAACAGAAAATTTAAAAAAAAAATTATGGATTGGAATTTGTTAAAATATAAAACTTTTCTTTTTCAGAGGATACAATGAATATGTGTAAAAAGCAAATATCAAATCAGCAACAAGTGCTTGCAATTCACTTGACATATTTAAAATATGAGTAGTTCCAACAAATCATAAATAAATGATTAGTAGTCCAATAAAAAAAAGACAAAGTACATTGACAGGAAACTGTATGAAACTCATGAACACTAAATGTCTTAGATTCTCTATTGTTAAACAAAATGCAAAAACAATAGAGAACATTATGAATATGGAGTTAATATTTAACAAAATTATTTTATCCATGTTATAAGTAAATATTTACATCCAAAAACCCTTGTTTTCTCTGAAAGTTGTCACTTATGAGTCTATTTTGAAAATGTTTAAAGAATAGTAATTAATTAACTTTAATAAATAGGTACTCCTATTGAGGGAAAACAGACATTTCCATAATTTTTCTTCTGTTTCTAATCTAGTAGATGGTAGGAAAATAATGACAATTGCATGTTCATACCTGGAGAATATGCATTCCATTTCTTTTAAACTTTTGCATTCTCAAAACTATATTGATACCTCAAAGCATACCCTTTGCTGTTGAAAACAGCCTTTCAAGTATAAAGACACACACATCACTTTCCTTAAATCTTATATAAGGCAAGGGCCTAGATTCCTATCAGAAAATGTATTTCAAGAATGCTTTTTTAGTAGTTCCTGTGGCCTTATCTTATAGAGGAAGGTTTTTTTTTAAACATACACACAGTATTTGATGCACATTTTTATTGGAAAGAGCTTTTATTTCCTTAAATGTTTTGTTGTCTAAGTGTGAAAAGTATCCTGCAGTGGAATTCAGTGGCACAGATGCTTATTGTGATAGATGAGATGAACTTGCTTCCCTAAGCATGCATGGGCATGAAATGCATCTGGCTTCTGTACATAAAAGTCAGTTATGTTCCCAAATGTGTCTCTGCATTTACACAGACGTTTAGGGGCAGACACCCTACTGTTCCCTCAAAAGGCGGCTCTGCTTAATTATGAAGTTCAAGTTAGACCAGAAGTTGGAAAATACTAAATTCCACATTGCAGACAGAGCCTGAGCAGGTGATGTCACCACTGCATTCTAAGGTGGCAAGTCCTCAGAGAAGTCACTTATCACCTTACCATGGAGAAAAATAACCGTGTCCAGAACACAAGAGGATGCTTTAAGGTAGCGTACAATCAAGTGTGCAAACCTGTGCAATACATACCAGATGAAATCCAGTTCAGAGGCTCAGGAAAACAAACAAATGAGGATATGCTTTAAAAAATAGGACTTAATATAAACAGTCGTGAGAGTAAAACTATTGCTAAGCACATAGGAAACATAAACCAGGCTTTCAGGAAGGAGTTTGGCACATGTGTGCACTGGTAGGAGGTGTAATGTGCAGAAATCCGGCCTTTTGTGGCATAGCAACTAAAGTTCCTTTTCTATTGTCCAGACAACCTTAAATATTCCTTTATGCAGTACTATTTTAAAAAGGCCATCTACTGTGCACAATGTGTTAGCATCAAGGACATGAAATTTATCTGGAATATACCAAAACTTTAATCAATAGACTAGGACCAAAGCTTTTAAAAACAGGTTTTCGTAGATAAATCATTATAAGTTATTATTTCCTCGCCATAGGTAAGGCATGATAGATAACTTTACTTTTTCTCAGTCACTTAGTGTGTAGGTAGAATAATGACCCTTAGCAGGATGACCTTTTGAATGTGTTGTTAGGCAGCATGGAAGCATTATGGTTAGAGGTGGAATTAAGATTGCTAATCACCTCACCTTAAACTGGAGCGATTATCCTGAATTATCTAGGTGGGCCCACTGTAGTCACAAAGAACCTTCAGACAGGAAGGCGGAGAGACCAGAGTGAGCAGAAGAGCTTGGGGAAACTGGAGCCGAGGCTGAAGTGATGTGCTGTGTCCAAGATGTGCAGAGGCCAAGAGCTCAGGGATACATGTGACCCCTCAAACCTGGTGAATTCTCTCCTGGAATCTCTAGACAAAATATACACTTGATGATACCTTGATTTTAGCACACTAAGACCCATTTTGGACTTCTGACCCCCAGAAGTATAAAGAAAAAAAATGTGTTGTTTTAAGCCTCTGAGTTTATGTTAATTTACTGTAACAGCAGTAAGAAACTAACACAGTAAGACGGCTTTTATTTTTATGTGATGTATAGAATTAAATTGGATATGCTAGGAAATATTGGAAATTTATTGATTTATTTTTTTGTCTGAGCTGGAGTCTGGCTCTGTCACCCAGGCTGGAGTGCAGTGGCGCGATCTCGGCTCACTGCATGCTCTGCCTCCCGGGTTCCCGTCATTCTCCTGCCTCAGCCTCCCGAGTAGCTGGGACTACAGGCGCCGCCACCACGCCGGCTAATTTTCTGTATTTTTAGTAGAGACGGGGTTTCACCGTGGTCTCGATCTCCTGACCTTGTGATCTGCCCGCCTCGGCCTCCCAAAGTGCTGGGATTACAAGTGTGAGCCACCGCGCCCGGCCAGGAATTTATTTTCTTAATATAGTTCTTCATATTAGAATAATGAGAACCATCGAGTAATGAAGTGTTCTATTTTGTGAAGGATGATTATATAAACAGTACGAAGGTTAAAAACCGGGCGGGACCGGCTGGGCACAATGGCTCGTTCATGTAATCCCAGCACTTTGGGAGGCCGGGGCAGGTGGATCTCTTGAGCCCAGGAGTCTCAGATCAACCTGGGCAACATGTGAAACCCCATCTCCACAAAAATACAAAAACCAGGCAGACATGGTGGCGGCGCCTGTGGTCCCAGCCACTCAGGAGGCTGCGGTGGAAGGATCGGAGCCCGGCAGGTGCAGGCTGCGGTGGACCGTGATTATGCCACTGCGCTCCAGTCTGGGTGACAGAGTAAGACCCTGTCTCCATTAAATAAATAGATAAATAAATATATATATAAGTAAAAGAGGAGGGTGTCTTTTGAAGGCTATTAAAGTCGTCTAAGTGTCCTCTGATTATATGAGGCTGGAATGGTGCATGGAATGTTGTGTTGAATAACCTGATACAGTCTCTGAAACTATAGAAGCATTAGTAATTTTAGCCTGAGAGTGCTATAATCTGGGATAATTTGGTCCAATACTTCCAGAGAGGGTTGAAGTTTTGAGATAGCTGGAGTTATTTCAGTTGAAGACCTGAATATGAGGCAACTGCATACTCAATTACAATTCAATTTCTACTCTTTATATAAGGTAGAAATGGGTAACATGTGGGACACTGTGTTAAAAGTAATGCAGCCATAGTGTAGTGGTAAAAGCAGATGAAAAGTACTATAATAGTCGTATAGATGAGGTACTGGAAAGAAGCAGATTTGAAAAATTGGAGATAAATGTCAGTTTTCCGGAGCCATGGGATGAAAACCAAACCGGATTACAACAGATTCAATTCACTCAAGATGTCTAACTTGGTAATAGGTCAGAAAACTCAATTTGTCGTATTTTCTTAAAAGTACACAAAAATGTTCCTTTTGATAAAACACGTGTAGTGCACCTTCGGATTTGATTTTTCTTTATGTTCTGTAAACTGCTCACAGTAAAACAGAAAAAAAGTCTGACAAATATGATGGTCCTTAAATCTTGTAGGAGTATGATGCTTCTCCAAAGAATAGAGGTTTTCCTAGGAAGGCCCTAAGCAAGGAATCAAGTTTCCTTTTGCAAGAAATAAAATTCTCAAAAGTTCCCTGCACCTTGGAAAGGCTCTGGTTGAAATTAATAGCACAACGTTATTTATTTAAATTTTAACTTTTAAGTTCAGGGGTACAAGTGTAGGTTTGTTACAGAGGTAAGCTTATGCCATGGGATTGGTTGTACAGTTTATTTCATCACCCAGATATTAAGCCTAATATCCATTAGTTGTTTTTCCTGATCCTCATAGCAAATATTACCCCCATAAAGTTTTATGGTTACTTTTTTCTTATCTTCTGATTAATGCCATTAGATTCACCAATTGAAATTATTTTTCAGTAGTTTAATTCCCTCTAGAAGGTTTAAAAAATGTTTCCGAATTTCCTAAGTCTTCTTTCTTTGTTAGCCTTCTAAAAAGCTATATTCAATAGAATTCATGTGCTTAGGTACAGTTTCACTAAAAGCGTATCTTCAACATTTGATCTGTTTAAAAGTTCTTAAGGTGTTAAGGAACATTAGGTATCAGAGTTTATGGCATTTGATTAATCTGAATAAATCTTGGCATCAAATTGAATTCAGCAAAAGTAACAGTGATAAATCAGAGAGCAATATTTGAAATGTCTCCAGGAAACATTTTAAAACAATTTTTAAGTTCACTAATTTGAGTCATTACACTTGGCCCTAATATGGTAGATTTTAAGTGAAGCTCAGTCGAACCTGGCAGATATCATATACAAACTTTTAATAGTCCTAACAATTCCTGTACCTCATTTGGATAAAGATTATTTCCAGAGCATCAGTGCTTTGACCAGAAAGGCATTTATTATTCTGTAACACTTTTCTTGAGAAATTAGCATGATTCATCATTTGAGTACGCTCTCTCAGATAAGATTCTAATATTTGGGTGTGAATAAAACTTCAGGGCATTGAAAACAGCTGGAAGATAGACAATAGGGTGATCATCCTCTCTTGTCATTCTCTATCAAGGTCCTCTTTAATTATTGGCCTAAACAGCTATAACTTTATGGTGAAAACAAACCGCTCGGATATAGCGTTAAAGGTTGAAATAATGAATTATACATAAATCGATTTAGTTCAGTTATATTCTGTTGAATTGGGAGAACATCGAATTTTTAAATTTCTCTGCATTTCTTGAAGTTAGGAATAAAAGCTGGGGTGGGGTCTCCTGAAATAATGAGGTCTAGAATAATTTCTGTTAAATTTACTTTTTAGTAGGATAAGTCTACTAAAATCAATATGAATGGAACCTTCAATGTACCACTGAAGATAATTAATCTTTGAGAGGTTAAGTAACCATTACAAGGTAATTTACCTAATTAGCAACTAAACCAACCAAATTTTAGATTTCTTAACTTTAAGACTATTGCTCACATAGTCACGTAAAGTATATCTTCCACATAGTCACAGGCAATCACAAGCTAACACGAGCAGTTAGCACAAAATAGATGTTCCACATAGAATGCAGAACAAAAAAAGACACTTTAAAAATCCTTTTCCCTTTTCCAAATTCATATTTAAAAAGTTTCTTGTGGAATTTCCCAAATGCCAGCATGGCCACATATAATACAGATTGATACTCAGACCTCTAATGAGAAACAGTTAGAATTATGCTAAACAAGGAACATTCTATATTGATTTCACAAATTCTCCTCTTTCCACTTATAGTTTCTCATAAAATGTAACATGTTTGTCTTGTGTGGAGTCTGTATAGAAAAAGTGTGATAACTGAAGATATAGACACACAGGTGTATGTATGTCTGTGTGTTCCTGTGTATTATAGCCTTTCTTTAATGGTTTTCTCTTTATATATATATATACTTTAAGTTCTAGGACACATGTGCACAACGTGCAGGTTTGTTACATATGTATACATGTGCCATGTTGGTGTGCTGCACCCAGTAACTCATCATTTACATTAGGTATATCTCCAAATGCTGTCCCTCCCCCTCACCCCACCCCATGACAGGCCCCGGAGTGTGATGTTCCCCTTCCTGGGTCCATGTGTTCTCATTGTTCAATTCACACCTATGAGTGAGAACATGCAGCGTTTGGTTTTTTTTGTCCTTGTGATAGTTTGCTGAGAATTATGGTTTCCAGCTTCATCCATGTGTCTACAAAGGACATGAACTCATCCTTTTTTATGGCTGCATAGTATTCCATGGTGTATATGTGCCACATTTTCTTTTTTTTTTCTTTTTTTTATTATACTTTAGGTTTTAGGGTACATATGCACAATGTGCAGGTTTGTTACATATGTATCCAGCCACATTTTCTTAATCCAGTCTATCATCGTTGGACGTTTGGGTTGGTTCCAAGTCTTTGCTATTGTGAATAGTGCCACAATAAACATACGTGTGCATGTGTCTTTATAGCAGCATGACTTATAATCCTTTGGGTATATATACATATATATATAAAAAAACTATATATATATATTTTGGGGACGGAGTTTCGCTCTGTCACCCAGCTGGAGTGCAGTGGCGCGATCTCGGCTCACTGCAAGCTCCGCCTCCCGGGTTCACACCATTCTCCTGCCTCAGCCTCCAGAGTAGGTGGGACTACAGGTGCCCGCCACCATGCCCGGCTAATTTTTTGCATTTTTACTACAGACGGGGTTTCACCGTGTTAGCCAGGATGGTCTCGATCTCCTGACCTCATGATCCACCCTCCTCGGCCTCCCAAAGTGCTGGGATTACAGGCATGAACCACCGCGCCTGGTCTCTATTTAAGTTAGCTCTGTCCAGGGCAAACCAGCATTTCAAAGATACAAACTGTTTTTGCAAAAAACAGGTATACACCTATCCATAGTGCAGACATTATGTCTACTTATTTCTCTCTAAATAGATCTTTCATTTTAACAAGTACTTCACCTTCACAAAATTTAGTTGAGTCAGTGAACTCTTATCCAGATGCTATATCTTGGCCAGATTATCAAGAATTAAGCCTCACAGATAGGCTGTTTCCATTTCCTTTAACAAAGTTTATCAGTCCTGAGTTACTTCTTGATTTCTTGCCAGTGGCATATAATGATGACTCAGCCAAGTCAGTTCCCAGAGTTGGACTCTTTTTTTTCTTATACACAGGAAACTTCTTTTCCAAGAATACTTGTTCCAGTTGCTCACAATCTTCATAGTTGATGATTATAGAATGATCTATGTACTTTCAATGTACCTTCAAAAATGAGATCTGCAGCTGGATAAGACGTGTGTGTGTGTGTGTGTGTGTGTGTCTTAGTAGACTTAAACCTTTCATTGAATAAGAAGCCTAGTTGATAGTGTAAGGTGAGAGTTAGAAGAACAGGGAATTATTTGGTTTAAGGAATTGTGAAGAAATGTGCTATGCCATTAAAATTTTTCTCTACTTTTGTGTTAAATCTTAATTTTGTGCAGAATTTACTAAGCTGCAGGAAACTGTCAAAATTGACTCTTGCTAAGTTCCATATTGGTTTGTAATTATCTTAAAACAAAAGTTGGTTGATACTAAAGTGCAGTTTTTCCTCTAGCTTTCATAAATTGAGACAGGTCTTTTTCTCACCCTCCACATACCTATGGCTGGAAGCCGAGGTGGTTGTTCTTGGTTCCCGTTACAACTTCTAGACTGTTAATTTCTCCGCTCCTTGCAAATTAGACTGTTCCTTTGAAACTCAAACCCCTTGGAAATATCAGCCATGCCCCTTTGGTATTACCATCATCAACAGACCTCCCTCCTGGGCACTCTGGTCTTATTTTTTTTTTTTTTTGAGATGGAGTCTTGCTCTGTCACCCATGCTGGAGTGTAATGGTGTGATCTCGGCTCACTGCAAACTCCTCCTCCCGGTTTCAAGTGATTCTCCTGCCTCAGGTTCCTGAGTAACTGGGATTACAGGTGCATACCACCACACCCAGCTAATTTTTGTATTTTTGGTAGAGACGGGGTTTCGCCATGTTGGCCAGGCTGGTCTCGAACTCCTGACCTCAGGTGATATGCCTGCCTCAGCCCCCCAAAGTGCTGGGATTACAGGCATGATCCACTGCACCTGGCCTCTTGCCATTTATTTAAGGCTTTAGATCTTTTGCTCAATATCATCTTCAGGCAAGTTCAGCCATCATTTTAGTGGCTCAGCTTTCACGTGAAAGGACCAGTACAAACCTCGGTTCCCCGTTTTTTGACATCTTTATTTCCATTACTTTTTTTCTTTCCTCCACTTTATTGTCATCAAATCTGAAACATTTTCTATAAGGGTATGTACCACCAGGATCTAGATGCAAATGTTCTGCCTCCTGGACATCACTCCTTGCCAGCTCGTTGGCCCAGATGTCCTCATTCCTACAACCCTTCATTTTCACTGAGACTCTCCTTAGGACACAGATGCTGCTGCTCCCTCACGATCCATCCGTACTCTCTTGCTTTCAGTTTCCACGTTTTCCTCCTCAAATGCCATAGTTCATTTTTAGCATTCCCTTGCAACTACCCTGAGCTTCATTTTCCCACAATTTATTTGTTTCTCTTTCTCTTCCCAAATTTTAAATGTTGATGTTTCTAAGGGTTCTGTCCTAATTGCTCTTCTTTTCTCTCCACACACATACTCTCTCTAAGCTCTAAACACTACTAAACAGCTCATAATTTCCAGTCTTAGAGTTTGGTCCAGACCTTTATTCTGGGAGTTGATGATTTACGTGACAATAGCACTCGAATAATTCAGAGGTAACATGTCCTGGTTTCCCACATGATAGTAAGTGGCACTGCCAGCCATGCTAGATGCTTATAAGTCATTTTTGGCCCTTCCTCAATATTCTGACAATATCCAATTCAACATTCATTTAAAGAATATTTTGGTTCCAAATACATCTGTAATTTCCTCCACCTATTTTGATTTCCAATGTCCCCAGCCTAGCCAGAGTCACATATTTTCTTACCTACGCTTATTTTCTTAGGTCATCCTTAGTCAACTTACTTTAATTCTTATCTCCGACACCCTGTTAGCTACAGAGAAACCAAAGTGATCTCTTAACATGTCTTTCAGTTTCCAACTCTCCCACTTTTCTGGTGTACTTGGACTAAGATTTATGTTCCTCATCATTACTAATGAAGACCTGTACTGTTTCACATATCCTTCTCTTTCAGCCACGTCTCACATTACTCTTTCTCCCTTCTGTACTTCATCCAGATTCCTACTTTTCAGTTTTTCATTTCATCCAATTCACAGGTTTCTTCTACATGCCAAGATCTTGCTCATATATTAGGGTCCTTGAACACTGGGGGTTTTTCCTATAAGACGAATCTTTCTGTATTGTATGAAAAGCTAACTCTTTTTATTCTCAGGTCTTAGCTTAAATATTCTCACTTGAAAGAAGTGGTTAGAGTCTGTATAATCCAAATTAATATTTCTTTTTTTCTTTTTCTTTTGAGACAGGGTCTTGCTGTGTCACCCAGGCTGGAGTGCAGTGCCACAATCTTGGCTCACGGAAACCTCTGCCTCCTGGGTTCAAGCAGTTTTCCTTTCTCAGCCTCCTGAGTAGCTGGGACTACAAGCGCACACCACTACACCCGGCTAACTTTTTTATTTTTAGTAGAGATGGGGTTTTGCCATGTTGATCAGACTGGTCTCAAACTCCTGGACTCAAGTGATCCATCCGCCTTGGCCTCCCAAAATGCTGGCATTACAGGCATAAGCCACCACGCCCGGCCCAAATTAATATATCTATATATAAAAATTATATGTATGAATCTTATATAATGTGAATTAAGATTATATCTAATGTTCGCCCCAACACCCTTGTTGGATATTCAGTCCCTTGCTTCACTTTGCATGTGAACACATTTTGTAATAATCTCTTCACTTTGCTCAGTTGGATTTCTGTGCCTGTCTTCGTCTTCAGAATTGAAACCCTAGGAGTACAGGACTGTGGCTTTCTTATTCACCACTGCAGCTCCGTAACTAAGAGAGCATCTGATACATATGTGTGAAGGGAATTGGTTAAATATAGACCACTAGGTCCAGTGGAGTCCACAGCCTATTCACTTCATGTAGTTTCCAAGAAACAAATGCTTCTCAACATATATTAATGAATGAGATATGGGCCAGGGTATCTGGTCTGGCTGGAGATGGCTTAACTTTGAGTTCACTTGAGAGGGTATCAGTGTGAGCAGGAATGCTTTCACTCACTTCAAGAATTGCATGGTGTTGGCCGGGCGCGGTGGCTCTCGCTTGTAATCCCAGCACTTTGGGAGGCCGAGGCGGGCGGATCACGAGGGCAGAAGATCGAGACCACGGTGAAACCCCGTCTCCACTAAAAATACAAAAAAAATTAGCCAGTCGTGGTGTCGGGCGCCTGTAGTCCCAGCTACTTCGAGAGGCTGAGGCAGGAGAACGGCGTGAACACAGGAGGCGGAGCTTGCAGTGAGCCGAGATTGCACCACTGCACTCCAGCCTGGGTGACAGAGCGAGACTCCGTCTCAAAAAAAAAAAAAAAGAAGAAGAATTGCATGGTGTTTAGGGGGAAGAATCACCCCGCTTCTCTGGGGAGACATGAGGGCTCTGTGGCTCCTGTGGGCTCTCAAACTGTTGGAAGATGATTGCTAAACCTGAGTTTTCAGGTCTCCTAGTTATATTCATTTAAACTTATACATGATTTGTCACTATTTTAAGTTGTTTTTCACTGAAAAGTCAGTCTGAATATAGAGCCTTATTTCATTCAGATCAGAAAAACTGGGTTTTGGTAAAATCTGTTTATCTATAATTTTTAAGTAAGTACAATTTTATAAACCAGTTATTCCTAACTTGAGAGGCCTGGAGGATTTATTACAATGTGTATTTCAGGGCCACATCTGCAGAAGTTTTGATACAACATTTCCTTACTAATACCCCTGACAGCACATTTTAGCAGGCATCCTGTGTTATTCAGAAGCAGAACGTTTATGCACTACACTTTGGGAGAGAGAAGTGCATGTTATGTTACCATTTAAAGATGCCTGGTTCTTGTGGGGCAAATTGGCAAATGATTTATCTGAACTAATGGCAGAGTGGAATTTTAATACTTTAGGGTTTTCAGGAATCTTAGAGCTGTTTTCATTTGTCTCACACATACAGCCTGAACCTTGAAGACATTAATGAATTTGTCACAGAAATTAAATTGGGCCAAAATTTACATTTGCAACCCATGTCTGTGCTCTTCATTCTAAAGCACAATGGCCTAGAGTCATATTTTAACCTCTAAGTTTCATCTTATTAAAAAATAAAATAAAATAAATGTAAATACATGCATGTATTATACTATATATACAATTTATATACATTACAATATTAATTTGAATTACACATGACATCACTAGTAAAGGCCAGTTACAGTTTAGACTGAGATAAGCCCTGTGAGAATTTACTAAGGTCAAAAAGACTCCTTTTAATAGTGACTCAGTGGTACCTACTCTAAGGACAAAGGCTCCAGTATGTATCCTAATCTAAGTTATTACTGAATGTGAGTCCTGTGATAGCTTCTAATGAAAATTTTCCATTGAAAAAAATCAATGTTAATAACTGGAACTCGAGAGCTGTAATGGGTTCTGCTGTGTTTTTCGGGCTTAGACTGTGTGCTATAATATGCTAAGAAGAGGAGTTGATGACCTGTGAGCTCTGGTCACTTCCTGATCTCATTTGACTCTTTGGTCTTTAGTTTTAAAAGGGTGATCAGAGAGGTTGCTTTATAATGGAGAAGTTGAACAAAAGGACCATCAACCTGCAGGCTCACTGGCACAGCGCAAGTTTCACCGGATAAGCATTTCAGTAAAGAGGACTATTGCCAACAGCAATACTTGCAAGGAAGCTTTGTTACAGAGAGGATTTTTTTTTTTAAAGAAGCTGCTAGGAAAACTGACACTAGAAGCTAACTAGAGTCACTCTTTATAGATATCAATGAATTTGTAAGTCTGAAGACATTACTTACCTAGATACAGTAATGGACTTTATTTAAGAACCAACTTTATACATACCTAATATACCTAGGCTTGTTGATCAAGTTGGCTGGCTGGGGAAGAATAAAACCATCTAGAAGATCCACATGATGAGAGAAAGCATTCGGGGAGGGCAGACAGAGACATGATGCTGGCCACAGATAGAACCCAGAGACGCTCTGTGATTGAAGTAGTTCTAATACCTGGAAGCTTCGATTTGCTCTTATAACGTGTCTAAAGCCATTTAATTCAAGACTACCCTTCCTAGTTGGTACCTGTAGATGTAATGCATCTCCTAAGGTATTAGTCTAGGCTCCACCGGACAGAACAACTACCTGGAGGTAGGTGGTGGAGCCTCCGGACTCCGCGACACATTTCACAATGCTGTTTACTCCAAAACACTGGCCTTATTGAACTAATCTAGCTATTGGGTAAGACGAGAAGTAATACACGAACATTCTTAAAGTCTGTTCTCTTTTGCCTTGTGACCTTAAACATTTCAAAGACCAACATGAACACTATTGAATAGAATTGTGTTTCCATCGTCATAACTAATCTGAAAGCCTAAGTTATACCTCTTTCACTGCACATCCAATCTATTTTATGGGCAGAAGAGCACAATGGGCTCAGCTATGCAGGCTTTAGGAGTTATTTTAACCTTTAAAGAACAATAGACACAAGTAAAAGTACATACATAAAGTAGGCATTTTATATTTAATTTTTATTTTCATATGCATGAAAAGTGTGTTCCAAAAAAAGATTAGAGAAATCCATGGCATGTCTTTCTGGTTAATGTTACTTTATTTTTTGGTTCATCTACGCTACTACTTACAAGTTACTTGTTTTTTTTTTCATGGAAAATTTTTTTTAAATGAATTGATTTTGCTTTTCATCAGCACAGTTGTTGACTAATACCAAAGTTAGTTAGAAGGTTATGATTTTTACATTTATAGAATGTCAGGGGCAGCATTTAGACAATACATCATAGTAACTTGGCATTTATGAAATATTAGTTTTCCATAAACATGAACTCAGAGAGGAAGGTTACATTTTTTTAAATTATAATAACATTTTGAAAACCATCTGTCCTTTAAAATGTTACTAAAATATATATTGGAACTGGTGTTTTAGATGCCAGTCCTTCCTGAAGAGTGTTTTGAGATTTTTTTCAAATACTGCCTCAGTTCTATATAAAATAGAAAATATTCTGCCTTGTAAAATGACTACTGGATGTAGGTAAGAAGAAGTTAAGGAAATATTACATAAAAGTAGATTTGCAAAGGTAATTTGCTGAAGGATTATTTACACTTTGATGAGTGGATCTGGATATTTTGATACTAAGTGAAAGTGGTTCCACTGGAATTAGAAGGGAATAGAGATCTGAAAGCAGGAGTGAAAAGAATGTGTGTAAGCCGGGCACGGTGGCTCATGCCTGACCTCAGGTGAGCCGCCCACCTCAGCCTCCCAAAGTGCTGGGATGACACGCTTGTTAAGTGGTACTCTAATTAATCAGTAACTTAAACCTCAAAAGAGATTCATTATGTACACAAAATTAATCTTGTGTAATCAAGTGTATAAGTAAAATTAATTGAAGAAATCAAAAAACGCAAGGTGGCTGACACCTGTAATCTCAGTGCTTTCGGAAGTCTAGGTGGGAGGATCCCTTGACTTAAGGAGGCTGAGACCAGTCAAGCAACACGGTGGGACCCCATCTCTGTAAAACAATTAGCCGGGGATGGTGGTGCGTGCCTGTAGTCCGAGCTACTTGAGAGGCTGAGGCAAAAGTATCGCTTGAGCCTAGGACTTGGAGTCTGCAGTGAGCTATGATCACACCACTGACTCCAGCCAGAGCAACAGAGGGAGACAATGAGAACACGTGGACACAGGAAGGGGAACATCACACTCTGGGGACTGTTGTGGGGTGGGGGGAGGGGGCAGGGACAGCATTAGGAGATACACCTAATGCTAAATGACGAGTTAATGGGTGCATCACACCAACATGGCACATGGATACATATGTAAGAATCCTGCACGTTGTGCACATGTACCCCAAAACTCAAAGTATAATAATAAATAAATAATAAACCACAAAACACTTGTAATTCCAAATCCAGATATATAAACCACAGGAATACTTAGATAAACACACGTTATACACACATATAGTATATGTATGATAAAATATACTTGTATGTTCAACTTGGGAAAGGTTGATGATTTTAGAAACTAATAATTCTATTGCCTTGTGCTCTAATGATTTTCAATTTGAAGATTTATTTGGGATCAAATATATGAGGCTCCATATACAAGACATCTTTCTTTCCCCTCTTCTCAGCACCATTTTTTGGCTGATTATTGGACTACAACTGGGAGATCTAGAACTAAATTCCTGCTTAGTGTTTACTTGTTCAGAGCATAGGCTTTGAAATCGTCCTGTTTTGCCTCAGTCTCCACAGTGGTACCTACTAACCTCATGACTAGGGGATCGTGTAGCATTTCTCTAAGCCTTGTTTTCTTAGCTGTGAAGTGGTAAATTTTGGAAGTGCTTTGTTCATAGGATTTCTGTGGAAACTGAATTGGGTAAAGAATGTAAGGCATTTAGCACAGTAAAATAACCTGGATTACAGTAACTTTTCAAGGAGTGTTTATTAGTACTTAAACTGCCATTGTCATCAAAATTCTGTTTTTACATATGAACTTAGAAATGCCATTGTAACCTTCTCAACTCATTTGGTCATTTAAAATAGAGAGGTTGAGTTAGGTGTTTCTTAAATTTCTCTTTAGCTCTGATACTATGTGTCTGACGTTAAGTAATGCAAAGTTGGTAATTAAATCTTCCCCTTTCGTGATGTAGGAGAAAGGCATAAAAAATTTCTGGGTGACTGGATTCCCTTGCAAGTTTATTAGAATTGTAATTACGTAGCATTTTGAATAAAGCGTTCATTCTGGAAATCATTAAGTTTATTTTTCTTAACTCCGTATTTTGTCAACTGTGGAAAAATTGGGATTTAGGAGTAACCTCTGATTTAAAATTCCACCTAGTAACCATCTAAATTGTAGTCTTGTAATTTCCTAACTTTGGTCTTGAAGGTGTTTATCATTCTTATGCGTTATCATACTGTATTATATATTTATGCAACATAAAATGTATAGTATTAACTATTGCACATGTTTACATATGAAAGGTGTAGTTTTGAACTTATCATTATTAAATTTGCTAATTTTGCTTCACTATTCATTTTGGACACTTATCCATATTAGTACATGCAACTCAAGTTTATTCTTTTGAGCTACTGTATATCATTCAAATGTATGAATAAATAACCTTGCTTTGGTGGACATTTAAGTATTTTCATGTATCAGTATGAAAAACAGTTTCAAAATGAACATTCAAATATACATTGCATATATGTGTATAATATTTGTATATATGAAGGTTCCTGTGGGTCATATATCTGAAATCAAAATTACAAGTGTTTTGTACCTTCTATAATTAATTTTACTCTCAATTTTAAGTAAACAAGATTAGTTTTTGCACATGATGCATCTCTTTATTCAGTTAAAATTACTGACATAATTAGAATACCACTTAAAACTTGAGAATATTTTCAAGGGTATTTATGCAAAACTTACATAAATGTGTTGAAAAGTCCTTTTGTATATATGTAGAGATTACATGGTATGTTAAATTCATCAATTTGCCTAAATATCAAGTTATACTTAAGTAGTGTCCATACACCATGCTTTTGCTTGACTGAACTCCAATATGTATATCCGGAGTACTTTTTAACATTCATAGGTTAAGTGGCCTGTTTTGGAAAATGATATTAAAAATGTAATTCAGATGAATGCTTAAAGATTAAAAATGAATGAGCTTTCGTATTAATCATCAATATGACAACCCTAAAGGGAAGCATGATTTTCAAATATACCTCCTTGTAGGCAGGATAATTCAGAAATGCACAGTGCATATTAGATATGGGATTTGAGTCATAGTGTATTTCTCTAAGAATGTAATTTATTGTACTTTCACATCCACCCCACTGAATATGCAGAGTTTAAGATGCAATGGCCAGAAGACATGAGCGTGTCACTAGAAGGATGTGGACGTGGGCTCCGGGGCTGTTGATGATGACGGTGGTCTTTTGGGGTCATCTGGGGAATGGACAAGGCCAAGGTAAGTGCAAGGATTTTCTAATTCTTTGCGAGTTGGATGCGAATTTCACTTTGTGATGAAATTATGTTGAGTCTTTGGTTTGATGTTTAAGCAATTTTTTACAATCTTCCGTCAGGTTTTTGTTACAGGGTATTGTAATATCTCTGCACCAGTTAAATTGAAATAGAATTAGGTGTGAGTAAATGCATCAAAATTGAAGCCATCTTTCTGAAATTGGCTTTTCTCTGTTGTAATTGATGATATGTATATATATGTGAGGTTTTATGAAGCCATATATATGCGTGTGTCTCTGTTGTAGTTGGTGGTATGTATATATATGTGAGGTGTTACGAGGCCATAAATATGCGTGTGTGTGGGTTTTGGGTGGGTGGGTGTGCCTGTGAGTTTGTGTGTGTGGTATTTTACAAGAACACGTAGCATATAAAGTTGTCGTGATTTTGAAGAAAAGTTTTTGGACGTTTGTCTGTTTAGGGTTTTTATGTTTTTGGATGTTTGTCTCTTTAGGGTTTTTATGTTTTACATTTTAAAATTTCAAGAACCTATTCTTAAAGGATGCGATGTTCTTTAGAAATTAAATGAAAAATGTGACGTTTCTCATTCTTCTGCCAAGTGTATTTAGGGGAAATTAATGAGAGAGTGGAGCTGCAAGGTTGTGGCATCCTGAAATGTCTGTTGGAGCGTAGAAAAAGGCCATAGATTTTGTAATAAGGCTTTCAATACTGATTTCATCAATAGCTGTATGGAGTGGTTTGTGCCAAATCTAGTATCTGTGAATGTATTTTGTGATAAGTATTGTATTATTTTTGGAGGTGTGTTGCCTGCTCAGATACAAATTGCAATTCTGTATTTTATGTGATAAAACATCCTGACATCGCTGAAATTTTCTTTTCCTTTCCGGGCAAGTATATTCGGCATTGATTTCCTGCATTTTCAAGGCTTGAAATGAAATCTGTGAGCAGGAAGTTTACAGAGTTATTTCAAGGGATAGGTATATTTCTCCAGATAAAATTGAAAGTGTGCAGTGTTATTATATAATTGTGATGAAGTTGAGCTTTGCTAGTTTGAAGTATCTAATAAAGTTTAACACTTTTTAAAAGATCCTTCAAAAAAAGCAGTTTTCTTGCCATATGTAATATTGTTCAATGAAGTTTTGAAATGAAATAGATATTTTTCAAAACCACAAATGCATCTGTGCCTTTATATGAACAGTTGTATATACATGTAAGCAGATAATACATTTTGTTAATTAAGATCAGCTTTGATTTTAATTTTTCTTTCCTGTCATTCAGAATTTGTATTTGCATCTAATAGAATTCTCATTTTTCTTTTTTGTCATAAAACTAATGTAAAATATATTCAATACACATAGTAGTTTTTTTCACCAAAGGTCTAAAACAAGAATATGTAGACAGTAGCTACGTTGGATTTCTTTGGCTATAAGAGTTGTCTATTTCTCTGGTGATGTGTAGAATTACTAAAATGCAGCATGACAACTGTTTCTCTGTAATAGTGATCCAACATGACATGTAGTATTACACAGGGTTGCTAATACCTTCCTCTGACCATCATTTCCAGTAATTGTGGCTTGTTTTAGATGAGGAATAGGTTATTAGATATTTAAAATATTTGAGAAAAATAGGTATCTTCTCTCTTATTTACCCAAACCCTTTTATTTACTCAATATTGATGGCTCAAGTATTCTATCTTTCACTAGGGACCATCATTTATTAAAAAATGGCCTGAAATCAATTCCAAGTCTAGCTGTAGTGAAGCTTCTAGTGGGAAATGCAAATTAAGTAATTTGTTTTCTTTCTAAAAGGATAAATTAAAATAGACAATGATTCAAAGAACAAAACAACTTAATAGAAAACATAATGGAATGCTTTGATACTATGATTCAGGGAATTTTGCTTCCTTAGTGGTAGCTAGATTGAGTGAAGGAGATTGCTTAGGTATAATGAGCAAATCTTATAATTGCAAGTATAACCCAAGCTGCATATCATCATTTAGCTCAATAAGCCTCATTAAATATTAAATATTACCTTTTAACTTTTATGCAATTAAGCAGAATTTAAAAATAAAAGTTTTAAAAATTAAAGTTTTTATTACTAAGTATCTTTTAAAATACAAATCTCACAGCTCCTTATTGTCAAGAAAAGAACACATGAAAATTTATAAATAAGGTTTTCTCTCTATTAAATTTACAGTCTTGCATTAAATATTGGTTATTGGGACCCACCATGTCCATGATTATGATTAAGTATCAATGAAAGATGACTCTTGCAGCAAATATGCATGCAAATGTTTTAAGATTATTTTCACATTATTTCACATAATTTCTTAAGCATAATAGGATAAGTAAATTATACTTTCTACACAAGCTCTTCATATTTATGAATAGACCATGTTCTAAATTTTTCAATCATTGGGGAATCCCAATGTCATATTTATGAATGGACCATGTTCTAAATGTTTCAGTCATTGGGGAATCCCAATGTCATATTTATGAATGGACCATGTTCTAAAAGTTTCAGTCATTGGGGAATCCCAGTGTCGTATTTATGAATGGACCATGTTCTAAATGTTTCAGTCATTGGGGAATCCCAGTGTCGTATTTATGAGTGGACCATGTTCTAAATGTTTCAGTCATTGGGGAATCCCAGTGTCGTATTTATGAATGGACCATGTTCAAAATGTTTCAGTCACTGGGGAATCCCAGTGTCGTATTTATGAATCGACCATGTTCTAAATGTTTCAGTCATTGAGGAATCTTCCTAGAGAAACCGTGTGAGAAATTGTAGCTAAGCTCAAAAACGGAAGACAAAAATCGATTTAACGAGGAATGTAGATTAATGTCATAGTATTATCGCGACTGTGTGCAACCACTACTTATAAACAATGATATAAGAAATGCAATCTGAAATCTGAATTCTAAATAGGAATGTAGTGCCATTATCCCTCTGGGACCCTTAGGGTCAAAATAAGATAAAAGTGATGAATGGTGGGTTGGAAGTCAGTCAGTGATCCTTGTCAAATTTTTGTATCTGTCAAGAAAAGCATCTGCTTGAGGACATCCATTTTCCTACTTCTGAGTTACAGAATAATAGGTACTTATCCTGAATGTGACATTCCCTGACGTGGACTCTGTCTTTGCTGCTTAGGTGGTGTGTGCATGAGAAAGTGCTTAACATCTGAAAACGGAGACAATCCTTAGAGAAAGATATATATGAATTTTAAAAGGAAATATACCTACGATGGAAATAAAACAAATAGCATAAATATCTAGCTGTATTTGGTCTTTTTGGTAACTATTACAATATATACATTTTCAAACAACTAAGTTCAGCACTGACTTTGGGAGAATCTAGATAAAACTGAACTGACATATAATAAGCATTGGTGTAATTAATAGCACAGCGGGCAGAACCATGGGGGTATTTCCTGAGGAAGAGGGACTATAGAGAGGCAAAAGAAAACCCAGCTCATTCTGGGGAGTGCCAGGAGCAGTTATTATATTCAGAACTGAGAACTTATTTCTAACTCACCAACCCATAGTTCTGGCTGAAGTGCAGTGGTGCAGTCATAGCTCATTCTCAGCCCCAAACTCCTGGGTTCATATGGTCCTCTCATCTCAGCCTCCTGGTAGCTATGACCACAGGTGTGCACTACTTTGTCCAGCCAGTTTATTTTATATTTTATTTTCATTTCATTTGTAAAGACTGGGTCTTGCTATGTTGCCCAGGCAGGTCACAAACTCCTATCCTCAAGCAGTCCTCTAACCTAGGCCTCCCAAAGTACTGACATTACAGGCATGAGCCATTGCATCTGGCTCAAAAATATTTCTGTCCTAATGGCTTTAACAAAGAAGTGCCGTTTTGGGGATATATACAATGGTGTGCTGCTTGGGAGTGACAAAAAAATAATTATAAGAAGAATGGAACGAATATGTCAGTATGTTTTCAAAAGCAAGTTAGCCCAAGTTTTTAAACAAGCATAATTTGAGGGTTTTTGTAACTAACTTAGGGTTTAAATGTAGCAAAAATTTTAAACATTATCATGAATACACAGAAAATTTTAATCAATTTGGTTTCCATGATGAATTTACATGCTTAAATTCCTAATTTCAATTTGCTGCTAGATATGAGAAAGTTTGAGATTTTGAAGAAGCAAGTGGTTCTTACAAATGTAGCAAACTTAAATTTTGAGGACAATTTAATTTAACTTCCATTTTTATGACCAGATTTTGGGTCAGCTGTTAAGCATTCAAAAAATAAAATCTGATAATATCTGGCAATTCCAATTTTCAGTTTTATTGATCTTCACCATGAAATAATATATAAGGTAAGGGGCAAAATTTTGGAAAAGCAGATCACTTTGTTGTCCTATTTAGCAAGTTCTCAAATTATGCCATCTTGGAATCATTACAAGTAATTATACGAAGACAGTATCTTGTGTTTTGTATTTCATTGTTACACATCCAATTGTTCTCTAGAGATATCAGAGAAAACCCACTCAAGAAGGGAAGGTTAGATAAACAGCCCTCTCTCTCTCTCTCTCTGTCTTTGCCTCCATTTGGTTCCTTATGTTCATTTCTCAGTGCATTTCAGTTACTTTTATTGTTCCCTTCATTTTCTCTTTCATTCCAGAAGTTTAAGTGATTGCATAATTCTTTTGACAGCTGAAAGTAGTATCCGACTTTGAATGAAAGGTTTACAGCTACAGCTTTTCAATTAGAAAATCTCAGATCATGTGATCTATGAGTTTTAATATCTTAGGATCTCGACCAGTAAGGAATAATCACTTTGAAAAACCTTGATGCTACCTAGAGTTTGTGTTTTGTGAGGTTGCTTGGTAAATTATTTTCCTTTGATAATTGAATATTGCTTCAAGAGAGGTGAGCTCAGACGTTTGGCAATGAATATTGAATGTGTATTCCAAGAGACATGACCTTAAAATATCATCAAGCTAAGTAGTAGTGAAATTGAACTCTGCTGTATAATAGAAGTCAGTGTTTCTTACATCTTTGTGATATATAAATATTTTTACATTGTGGTAGATAATAATTTGTATGGGAACATTTAATTGAATTTAATTTATCCTATGGCAGAATTATGTTGCATAGGTCATTTTAGTTTTTGATTTAAGCATCTTAAAATTACAAATGCAAATATTCAACACGTAAAACCCACATGAATACACACTCCCAAACATTTGAAATCCTAACAGTCATTTCCAACAGCTTTTTCCTACAAAAGAAGTCAGCTCTTCTTAGAGAAGACATGCATTCCCATAGCTTGAGAGGTGCACACTATAAGGTAAACAGAGAAAGGATTACAGCAGTTTAAGTATACCAGCGGATTTACTTTATAGACAATAGACTTTTGAATTACTTGTCTTCAAAATTTGGTTTCTTGAGAAAATTATCTGTGTAGATTAATCATGCATTTCAGATACTTTCCAGACATCTGAATGTTGTTTTCTTAAAAGTAGCCAGCACGCCTTTTTATGCAGTCTGCATGGGAGATAGTAAGAGATGTGTATGCTGTATATCTACTAGTAGAGATTTGTTTATGAGTGCTTCCTTAAAAAATTATTTTTTCTGAAGAAAGGGATTTCTTTTTTATAATTTAGATTAGATGATTTTAAATGTTTTTAGGTTTTAACCTCTCTGATCATCAGGGTCATTGCCATGGAAAAAATGCAAGTTATAGCATATTTCATTTTTATAAGGAAAGAAGTTGATAATTTAGACTTTTTTCTTTTACTAAATTGAATTACATCACTCAATATTTGGATGGCATTAATTCACAATAGCAACAAAAAAATCTTACTATTCAACAAAATAAAGTATGATTTCCTTCACATTTAACTTAATTTGTTCTTTAAAACATCTCCTAACGAAGGTTTTCTCATCCTCTGAAGCTGAATTTATTTAGGAAAAAATATTTTAAACACCATCCCAAGTGATATAACTATTTTTATTGAGCTTTGATGTTCTATTTGAACATATTTGAAGACTGTACAAGCACTCAATTTAGAATTAAGATTTTATTTGGAGATTTTGGTTGTATTTGAAATCTGTTGTGGAATTAAACATGAAGAATACGTCAATTTACTAGATGTCATTGTCTATGACACATTTTAGTCTTATCTTTCTGCCTATATGTAAAGAGGAATAGAAATAATTGGTATAAACAGGAAAAAAGAAGTAAAGTGGTAGGATCAGATGTGAGAAATATATAAGCTAAGATACTCTTTTTTTGTTTGTTTGATTTTTGTTTTTGTGAGACAGAGTCTTGCTCTGTTGCCCAGGCTGGAGTGCAGTGACACAATCTTGGCTCACTGCGGCCTCCACCTCCCAGGCTCAATGGTTCTCCTGCCTCAGCCTCCTGTGTAGCTGGGATTACAGGTACGCATCACCACACCCGGCTAATTTTTGGATTTTTAGTAGAGACTAGGTTTGACCATGTTGGCTAGGCTAGTCTCAAACTCCTGACTTCAGTTGATCCGCCCACTTCAGCCTCCCAAAATTCTGGGATTTCAAGTGTGAGCCACCAGGGCCAGCCTAAGCTAAGATATTCTAGAAGCTATTAATAGTAAAATATAATGTAAATTGTTTAAAATTAATCTGTATATGAAATTTTTTCTAGGACTTTCCTGCCAGAAAAGTAGGAATAGAATGGCAAAAGGAACGAGGTTCCTTCTACAAGTAGGCACACATCCTATTTCACTTTATCCTGTGATCAGTCTCATAACCATCTCCTGGTGTGAAGTGCTAAAACTGTGCTTTAAGAATAACTTAAGTCCTTTATGTACAAACTAAAGTATGAGAGCCTGAACCTTGGAAACCAAGAGATTCCAAAAAGCCTTATGTGTGAGACTGGGTGCCACAGATCTTGGCAGAAATTACTGCTTATTCTTAATTCTTATTGTTCCTTTCTAGCACTTCAATTTATAATGCCAATATCTACCTCAGCCTAAAGACAAGCTCTAGAATCACTTGTGTTACTTATTACATTTCTTTTAAAAAGCTCATGAATTACACATGAATTTCAAAGTTGCCAACTGAGATTCCAAGGACTTAGAAAAGAAAAAACGTGGCACCTTTCCATTATAAAGGCTGTACGCAGTCTTCATAGTGTTTGTCTTTAAGGGACAACATGCCTCATCCATCAGCAACTTTTCTTCCTTAAATCATCATATCTTGCCTAAAAAGGTTTTCTGAAAACTAAGATTTGCAGATTGTTATATCACATCTTAATCTACGTATCAACTTTAGCATTATCAAAGCATGAACTGTTCTGGGTTTTCATAGTTAATTATGTTTGTGGTAATAACTGGGATGCAATTGTTTTTCTTCTGATGATTTTGTACTTGCTTTTCTTATGGTAACTTCTGATGCTTGTTTGTAAGATCTTCCTCTCTTTTCTCCATCTGGTTATCTTCTTACCTTCTGTCCTTTAACTCAGATGTCACCCACACTGTGTGTCTTTCTGGATTGCTTCTTATTTAACTGTTGCTTCTCATAGTTTACATACCTCCTCCTGTACCACACTATCAACATTTCTCAAGCTGCACTATATGCTGGGTTGTGTCTTTATTTATTTATAAGTTCCTTGATAATTCGGACTATATATTAGTATATTCAAAAAATACTTATGAAGTGTTTACTTTGGGTCAGGAATTATTGAGTGAAGGAAATTGACCAAAACTCTGCCATCATGAAGCTCGCATTCTAACTTAGGGAGACAGATAACAGACAATGAGCCACATAAATATGCAAAGTATCGTAAGTTAGATGGTGAAAAGTAATCCTGGATGGGGATCAGATAATTTTGATAGGATAATTTTTAACTGGGTAGTCAAGAAAGGCCGCACAGAGAAGATGGCAATTGGAAGAACAAGGTGGTGAGAACTGCTGAGTCTGGAGCAAACACACAATTTGGAGCAGTAGAAGATTCCAGAAGTAACAGTATAGAGGCGAAGAAGTGGGAATTGTGTGGAGTCTTTTACTTGCTGTTGTAATGACCTTGGCTATGCTTTGAAGTGAGGTGGAAAGTTGGCAGGGACCTTAGTTTTCTTTTTAATAATTCACTATGAATTTTGAACGGTCACTATTATAGACTCAATAATTTTGCTTTATTACTCTTGCAATTGACTACAAAAGAGCGTATTGAAGAAATGTTAAATTCTAATTTAAACTGATTGAAATAGGTTTTTATCTTTTTATGTTTCTCATCACTGAATATCTCATTTTTAATTAGTTTGAAAGCATTCTAAGATAGTGAGCCAATGCAATTTAGCATAATGCATAACTTATTATTCATCAGATTTAGGTATTTAACCGAGGATGCTAATTAGGAAAGTAACTTGTTCTGTTGGATGATTTTGATAAAGCTACTTTCAAATGATTATCACATCCATTGATGTCATATTAAGTTGTGTTTCTGGAAACCAAATTTAGGCAGTGGTAATGAGTTAATATCTCTAAGTGGATACCTTTTATCTCTACAGTCAAGGATACTTGAAAGTGGAAAAACATACTGGCTTCAAGTCTTGGGAACTAGGACTTACCGGAAATGTGTGTGTTTTTTTTGTTTCCTGGTGGAATTGTCTTCTCGGAAAGATGGTGTTTCCTTTTCAATAGGAAAAAATTGATCCTATGCTGCTTTACTTTAATGCTTTGCTTTTGTCAAAATAGTGTTTTCTTAGGAAAATTAACCTATCATAATATAATGAAAAGAGAAATGCTGAAGACACAAAATGATGTCCATGTTAATATTGAGTAGGAAGCATCAAGGGACATGAGAAGAGGGAAGCGAAGAGAGGGAGAAGAGAAATTTATAGTGTAACAACAATTAGTAAAAAGGATTAGCATATACATGTAGTCAATAAGTCAATAAATGGCTGTTTATAGAAAGCCTACCAGGCACTAGGGGATATAGCAGTGAAGAAGGCAAAGACACAATTGGCTATACTGTAGTGAGGAGGGAAAGAGGAGGAAGACATACAAATACCTAAAAAAAGCAATGGTGTGAAGGGCTATAAAGTACACTACTACGAAGAAGATTACATGTGATAACATGGCTGAGTAAAACTGTCAAGGAGGAAGGCACTGATCTGGCTGTAGGTATTTCAGAGCATTTTTCTCTCTGAGGAGGTAATATTTCATTTGAGAGTTGAGTGAAGACAAAGAGGAAGGTACTTTGAAGATCTGGGGTGCTCTGAGCAGAAAGAAGGGCAGATATAAAGATTCTGTAATTTAAAAAGAGAGCTTGATAGTTTCTTACAAAGAAAAGAAGGCCGGTTTGGCTGGAATGTCCATGAAGGAAGAGCATGGAGAGAGATTACATGAGTGTTCTCAGGGACCAAATCTAGATCTTATATCAAAATGTGAATATAAATTAACTACATTGAAAAGTGTATGATGGATGTGTGATACGATGAGGTTAGCTCTTAGGAGGGTGTACTATTGTGGAAGGGTACACTAGTGAAGGAAGGGGGTTCATTTAGCTGACTATTGCACCTGTCCAGTTGAAGGATGATGGTAGTTGGGATTATGAGTGTAGCAATAAAGTTGGAGAAAATCAGTTGAGATTGGAAGTTGATTTGAAGATGATTGAATTTACTGAGCAAGAATTATATCAAGGTATTTGGATGTAGGGACATGGGGGATTATGGTCACTTTTAGTGATATGGCAAAGTCTTGATGACATGAGGCAGTTTGCAAGTGACAGAGGTGTGGGTAGGTGCGTATGTGTGATTGATTTTACATTTTTTAATCTTAAATTAAGACGCTAGTTAGAATCCAAGTGGAGACATCAAGTAGGCACTGACAAGTTGACTTGGCTAGAGATGTGAGTTAGATCATCGTAGCCTATAGAGCATGCCTAAAGTCATGAATCTAGGTGAGGGGTTGGAAAACTATTATAGCCCATGAGCCAGATGTGGTCTGCCACCTATTTTTGTATGGCTCATGAGTTATAAGTACGTGTGGCATTTATAAGTCTAAAATGTAAAATACAGGGAAATTTTTCAGCAGGGAAAGTTCCATAAATTTGCCTCTTGGCAACACAAAGCCTGCAATATTTACTATCTGGCTCTTTGTCAAAAATGTTACTGACTCCTGATCTGGATGAAACCCTGTGAGGAGAGAGTGTTGACAGAAGAGAGAGAAGCATCACAGTGGAAATTAAAATTATGTCAACTGAAGTGTGTAGGGTAGAGAATTTAAGCCTGAGTATAACAGTAAGAGATTAAAATAACAGTAAATTCATTATCAGCGTGATCAATGAAACCTTTGGGGGCAAAGAGGAACTATCTTCGTCACACCTTTCACTCACTCATAGAAAGATCTTAGGCAGGAAATATAACTTGTTTGAAGATCTGAGATAAGGCTAATGTAGTTTGGACAAAGAAAGCTAATGGGAGGATGACATTACATCTGGCCAAAGATTTAGGGAAGAGCCAAATACTTCAGGCTTTTTAAAGTGATCTTTAGATAAAGAGGAGGTCATCAAGGCATTCCGAATTTGGAGGATCAAATCACATCTGATGGAAAAAATCTGGCTGTATGTGCATCTAGGATGTAAGGAAGCCAACATGGATGTGAAGTTAAAATTGTCCATTGCAAATAATAAAATGAAGGCCCCAGGTAGCCTTGGCAAGGGCAGATTTGGTATAAAATCCTTATTGGAATGGGCTTAAGCAGTAACGGGAATACGGATCTAGCTGTTGTGTTTAGTGGAATTTTATCAGTCTTTTTGTTGTGTATGATATATAGATGGTCAAAATAAGGAACTTCTACATTTTCGGTTTTTGTTTTATTTTAATTGAGATTTGAATTAAAAATAAGAAACTTTTATTTTGAAACTTGGAGACTGTGTTTAAAAAGTATAGAGTAGGGCAAGAAAAAAACCTAAAACTCTCCTGATGAGGAGAGTGCTAATCGTGACTCTAATAATAATAAAATACTTTTCTGATAATTTTTTGTGTGTTTCATTATTTATATATGTATGGGAAGTTGTACCCTAGCCACATGCCAATTCACCTGGTGAACTTGCTCTTCAACGTGGCACAAATATTTCCTTCTATCTTTAGCCTTCCGGGGTTTCTCACATGGACTATTGGCTCTTCCTACATGAACCTGCTGGTAGTACCCTGTAGGAGACATGCTACTCCATGACAACAGGCACCACGCTGTAGGGGAATTACCATACCTGTCAATCACTATCTCTAGAATGTGGCCTTTCATGAGCCCTGAGATTTCATACTGTTTCTCTGAGCTGTAACAATATTTATATTGAAAAAATAAACATGTTCTTCTATCTTTAATATTTTATATCTTATAATTTGAATATCCCATTTTCATTATACTACTTAGCTGCTAAGTTATGTTATAAAAACAAGTTTTAATTATCTGCAAACACCTTCAAATCTAATCCTTACCGGTGAAGACTGATGTCTGGTTAACATCTGTTAGGACATTTATTTCCATACAGTATTTATAGCGCCTTTTTGTTATTGATTGGTATGATAAATGTGTAACTCTTACACAAAGACAAAATTTTTAGATTTTTGTATTTAAAATACTGGTTATCAAAAGAAAAACCCAGATGTTATTTGTTTATGTTTCTGCTTGAGGTACTGAATCTATTTCAAGTCATATTTCTCAGTATTGATATACTTAATTTTGCTGAAATAATAACACACTAACTTTAGCTACTTTTTTTCTCAGTGTATCTCCTTGTCGCTCACCATTTCTGCCTCATTTCACTTCTCATCTTTATTTCTTTTTCTTTGGTCTTCTTTTACTTTAGGGATTCTTTCAATTTAGAAGTGTTCTTGTTTTCTGTTAATTACTATTCTTCTTGGATGTACACAGTTATCCTTTTCCATTTCATTTGTGAATTCATCTCAGAGGCATTTTGTATGTGCCTTTTACTCATAGCTTCTCAGAAGTCCCTTTCGAGGTTACCGATTTAACATGTCATGTACTATAAGGTTTGCATGGCATGGTGGCAGCTGACTTTGGTCTTTACAAGGATTGAAATGTTCACTCAACATGGATTGGTAGAATTTATTTTTTCCTTAAACATTTCATCGCCTTGTAAACAAACAAAAGCAAACCCAAGACTCAAAACTGACATTACTATTGGTGCCCCTGGAAATAGCTACCTTCTCACTAAAGTAGATTTTGTCATCCAACTTTATGTGTTGTTGAACACACATGGTGCTGTATGAGCACTCACTCACTAGTCTAGAAAACATTGCTGTGACCAGTTACCAGAAAAATAAATTCAGATTGCTCTTCACCTTCCACAGATGACCCTTCTGAAAGCCATTTGAATTCATTATAAATTATAGTTATATTAGTGTGACTTTAATTCACTTGTAATCTGAACTTTATGTGCAATGCATTTTTTCCCGTGTTTAATCATTTTTGAATGCTAAATCATTTGCAAACAAATGGCTTGTCCTTGAGAAAGAATTTAAGGCTGAAAGTACATTAAGTGCCATCTGGGTATCTGTGTCAATGGTTTTGTCACTACAAATGTGTGTGTGTGTGTGCATATCACCTACTTTATCACATTTATTTGATAAAATTGATATGCAATCTCTAAATCATTGTGTCTCCAACTTGTGTTATGCCACAAATACAAATTTTTGTCCTAAAGTTGATGGTACCCTTTGTAAAACTAGAAGTTCTCATTTGTGCAAAGGAAGGAAAAATAAAACAAGAAACAAATTCAATAAAAAAATTAAAGGTCAGATTTCTTTTATAGCTGCTGAATTCCTTTCTTTCCTTTCCATCATCCTCACATTCCCAAATCTCAACAAAGTTAAGAAATTAAAACACACATCATGAGATCATATGTTCACCTTGTTCAGGAACTGAAGGATTACATATACAAGACTATACCTTAATATGTAGAGGGAGAAATATGAAGATATGAATAGAATATGAAAATTTATTATAATGCAGTTGTATTCTAAAGTGTTTCCTAGGCAGGCTAAGAGTATGTTGCCAGGAAATTTTAAGAGACCCACTCCATTATATAGAAGAGGATGTGTGTAGATCTCTTAATTCTGAAATGTTTAGAACTGAGTACAACAGGTCTTTGAATAACGACGTTTCATTCAATGTCATTTCATTATGATGTTGATGAGAAAAAACAAATTGATTCCAATTGGGGTTCACTGTCTGTGTAGAGCTTATGTATTCTCCCCATGTCTGCATTGATATTCTCTGGATGCTCCAGTTTCCTCTCACTTCCCAAGGCTGTGCATGTGAGGTTGATTGACGTGTCTATGTGGTCCCAGTCTGAGTAACTGTGGGTATGTGTGAGTGCACCTGCAATGCGACGGCACCCTGTCCAGGGCTGGTTCCCACATTGCGTCCTGAGCTGACAGGATAGGCTGCGGTCAACTGCAACCCTAAACTGAAATAAGTAGGTAAATAATGATTTTACTAGCTTTTATTAATCTTAAACGTATGAATAGCTGAAATTTATTTCAGCATTTAATATTAGAAGTGTTTTGATCTTTATTTACAAGTTTGTTGACGTTTTAGTTACCAAAAGCCATAGAAGCTTAACTCTTTTGATGTCAACCTATGGTAAAATGGGTTTCGCTGACTGTATTTTTGTACCAATTAACCATCCCCAATTTATCCCTCCGTATGCGTGTATCAAAACATCACGTGACCATAAATATATATACCTATGACCAGTTTTCAAGCACCTGTCAATGATGTTAAGTGAAGACTTATTGTAGTCCTTTTTTGGCATAACGAAAATGTGTGTGTTTTGTTCAAGATTGGAAAAGTTCTTTGTGTAAAGAACTAGACAGTAAATATTATAGGCTTTGCTGGCCATATGTAGTCTCTGTCTCTCCTTCATCTACTCATTCTTCTTCTCCCCTTCCTTCTCCTTCTTTAAACACTTCCAAAATGCCAAAACAATTTTTAGCTCTCAGCCATATGAAGCAAGCCATTGATTAAATTTGGCTTGTAGGCCCATAAGGTGTGAATTCCTTTACATCATCAGAATGCCGCATATATATGAAATGTTATCTATGAGAAATTAATGGGGCTCCCAGCAGAGAGAAATTAGCCTAAGTTAAGTTTGGGCTTTGGAATTCAGGGGAATGCCATGCACAAAAATGCTCTGCTTTTAAAACTAGTTACTAACAGTCCATTTCTGATATCAGAAATACATGAAAACTACCAATTGAACGGACATTATTCACTACTTTAGTGCTGCTACTCCTGTGTGGTGGAAAAAGAATCCAGAAAGTTTTCCTTTCCATTTGAACATTCATGCAATAAAAATTTCCAAATCTTTTTTTGAACAAATTTTTTATCTTATAGCTCTCTTGTGTACTTTATAAGTACGTTTTGCTGCTTATTCTCAGTAACTGTATTGAAACAATCTGTTTTCCTTTATCAATCAAAATAAAATAAGAAATTTAGCTTAATACTAATATTAAGCTGAAGTGCAAGATATATGAAAAAGAGAGAAAAGAAGCAGGATAAACTGACCTTTTGATAACTGCAGAGGACAGCAGATCAAAGACTGGACTTTAACGTCTGACATTTTCAGAATCTATCACAGTAAGTCCACTGGGTCCAGAAATAGGTTTTAATCCTAGATTGAAATGACAATGCTGTCATGACATTGAGTTTGATGGAAAAAGTGAAGTTAAAGTTTTTCTCAATATTTTTTTAAAATCAATGATTGATTTAACTATAAAATGGACTGATTCTGAAGAACTCATTCTGACGTTGGAGGTGAAAATGCTTTTACTCTAATCATTAAAATCAATTTCTCTAGATATCTGACTTTATTCTGCTTTATAACATAAAGAATGAAACTATATTTATTAATGAAGTGTAATCTAGCAAAGTGGCATAAGCATAATTATGAGTCACTTACTAAAGTTGTGTGTTTTTTTCCATTGCATGAAAACCCTGCCTTGTTTTAATTTTTATTGACTCTTTAAAAGCAATTTTAGGTTTGTAGAAAGAAGTGAATAAGCATTCACACGTCATCCTCAGCCTCTACCCCAATTTCCCCGATTTTTAACATCTTGCAATAGTGTGGTACATTTGTTATAGTTGATGAGTCAATATTGGTACATTACTATTGACTAAAGTATGTAGTTTGTATTAGAGTTTACTCCTTGTCTTATGAATTCTGTAGGTTTTGTCAAATGTGAAATGACAAATAATCCTCATTACAGTGTCATACAGAATAATGGATTCACTCTCCTAAAATTCTTCCTTGCTCCATCCGTTCATCGTTTCCTCTACTAATTTATGTAGAAGATAAATTAGTAGATTGAGTTGATGGTTATAGCAGTTTAAAGCACAGATAGAAAACTAGATTGACCTGCCTACCCAGACTGTGCTTCTCACTCTCACTGTGCCCTTTCTTAACCTTTGGAAATGCTTTTATTCATATATAAAATAGGCTATAACTTCATATAGTTGTATTACAAAAAGTTAATGCACAGAAAAAGACTTGTGCTAGGTATATGGTTTCTTCTCAGTTAAATGGAAGCCATTGCGTGTGTTTGTCAATAGAATTCGTCATACTTTATCTCACATATCTTTACGTCATTGTTGGCACATGACATGTTTAGACTGCACAAATCTCCTCCAAATCCCTAATAGTCACTGATCTCTTTACTGTCTCCATAGTTTTGCTTTCTCCAGAAGGTCATGTAGTTGAATCATACGGTATGTAGACTTTTCAGACTGGCTTCTTTCACTTGGCAATATGCATTTAAAGGTTCCTGTGTGTCTTCTGTAGCTTGACAGAATACTATTCCATTGCCTGGATATACCACAGTTTATTTTTCCATTCACTTCCTGAAGGACATTTCGATTTTAGTGATCATGAATAAGGCTCCTGTAACATTCATGGGAAGAAGGCTTTTGTGTGCATGTAAGTTTTCAAATCCTTTAAGTAAATACCGGGAATGTAATTGCTGGGTTGTGTGGTAGGAGTATGTTTAGTTTTATAAGAAACTGCCAAACTGACTGCCAAAGTAGCTGTACTATTCTGCATTCTCACAAGCAATGAATAAAAGTTCCTGTTTCTCCTCACATTTGCCAGCTTTTGGTATCATCAGACTTTTGGATATTGGTCATTTTAATAGTCATGTAATAATATCTCACGGTTGCTGTGACTTGCAGTTCCCTAATGATACATGACTAGTAACTTCAAAATCCCCATTTGACAGCTGTATTTAGACCTTTGGACTATTTTTTAAATGAGTTGTTTTCTTTCTTATTTTCGAGTTCTCTGTATACTTTAAATACCAGTAATTTATCTGATATGTTTTGAAAATGTTTTGAATGTGTTTTGAAAAAATTTTCTCCCAACCTGTGGCTTTTGTTTTCATTCTAAGCACAGTTTTAATAACAAAAGTCTTTAATTTTAATGATGCTCAATTTCTCAATTTTTTCTTTGTCTAACCCAATAAATCAGAAAGCTTTTTATCATTTCACATGACTTAATATTCAGGCAAGGTCTATATAGGCCCCTTTCAAACAGTCATAAAGTTTAGAAGCTCTGACCTCACAAACAATAACAACGACAACATAGAAACAAAAATGACAGCTTTTGATGTTGTCTCAGTAATTTCTCAATTCAAGAACAGATTACTGAGCTTTATAAGCAATACGTATAGATATCAATTTCACAATAAAATACCTTATGATATTTATCAAATCACCTTAGTTTTGGTCACTTATTACTATTAGACTAAAATGTAATTTGTCAGACATGAGAAATCCTTTGGAGTATTTTTTAGAGAACCAAGTATTTGTTTTAGCCTTTTCAGTTCTTCTCTTGCTGTTTCTCCAGTATAGTCATTCCAATTGTCTCTATAGATGTATTAATACCAGGTACATAGTAAACACAATTATCTCCCACGTGTACCCCAAACCCCTTCCCTGTTCATGCAGTGAACATAAAGGAAGCAGGTCAAAAGGAAGCAGGTCATGTACCCTGTGATGTGCTGGGTTGTAAGGAAAGGTACACAATTAATGTACCATGTCTGAGTTTTCTTCTTCTCTGTATTTGTTCCATTTAATGCATGTATGTTTTTTATTCCTTAGGCCTCTCCAGTCCTAACACACTCAGGGATACTTGATACAGCTATAAGGCTGTGTCTTTATCAGGTACCTTTGGGTTACCCCCGGCCAGGGGTGGGAAATAGAGGAAGTGAATGTCTGTATCCTCATTAAGTATCACACAGAGCAGAAACATAAAGAAGCCTGTGCCATGAATGGGTCTCTTCTTTCTCCAAAAACCACCTACCCCTTCAACTCCCACTGTTTAAAGAGAAATCTTGTATTAGTCTCCCCATTTTCTCCTCAAATTTGCTTTAGCAAAGCAGTTCCTAAACCTCTGTTAATGTATGTCCCCACCCCTAACTCAACACACAGTCTCATGTCACATCACAGAAAAGAAGTTCAAAACAAAACAAAACAAAGCCACAGTCTTATAAGAAAAATAGGTAAGTTTTACAAAAGTTGTGTACTGTATCTCTGCTTTGAATTTTGTCATTGGCCAAGGATAGTAAAACTCTTGGAAAACTATAAAACAGGAACTTACGTAATATGTTTTACCCAAGATTTTTCAAACATTTTTGGAAGGATACTTATTAACATCTTGCAGAGGTAATGTTACATGAAAAACTTAGCATAAGACCAATCAGGTATTCTATGCAATAATGCAGATATATGAAAAAATAATATAATGAAATAAATGACTTTTCAAAAGGTATTGATCCTAGATCCACATTCTTTTTTTGATTCAGGTGAGGCAATTAGAATGTGAAAAAAAGAAGCATAGAACAACTGTCTAATGAGAGGGACGAATGCTCCTGGGTGGAAAGTTATTAGAAGATAAATTAGTAGATTGACACTTTTGTGTAGTTTATATTTGGAGACATTACTTTTTCCACTATTACCCTCTTAGCGCTCCGAATCTCCACTTGCATTTTCTACAGAAAGTGTGTTTCAGAACGGCTCAATCAAAACTAAGGTTCAACTCTTTTAGTTGAACAAACAGAACAGAAAGAAGTTTCACACAATTCTTCTGTGTAGTTTTTATTTGTAGACATTCTTTTTCCCAATATAGGCCTCTTAGCGCTCAGAATATCCAATTGCAGTTTCTACAGAAAGAGTGTTTCAGAACGGCTCAATCAAAAGTAAGGTTCAACTCTGTTAGTTGAATGCACAGAACAGAAAGAAGTTTCATACAATGCTTCTGTGTAGTTTATATTTGAACATATTCTTTTTTCCACTATTACCCACTTAGCGCTACGAATGTCCAGTTGCATTTTCTACAGACAGAGTGTTTCAAAACTGCTCAATCAAAAGTATGGTTTAACTCTGTTAGCTGAATGCTCAGATCAGAAAGAAGTTTCACAGAATGCTTCTGTGTAGTTTATATTTGAATATATTCCTTTTTCCACTACTACGCTCTTAGCGCTCCAAATGTCCAGTTGCATTTTCTACAGAAAGAGTGTTCAGATCTGCTCAATCAAAAGTATGGTTTAACTCTGTTAGCTGAATGCACAGATCAGAAAGAACTTTCACCGAATGATTCTGTGTAGTTTATATTTGAAGACATTCCTTTTTCCACTATTACCCTCTTAGCGCTCCGAATCTCCACTTGCATTTTCTACAAAAAGAGTGTTTCATAACTGCTCAATCAAAAATAAGTTTTATCTCTGTTAACTGAATTTACAGATCAGAAATAAGTTTCACAGAATGCATCTGTGTAGTTTTTATTTGAAGATATTCTTTTTCCCAATGTAGGCCTCTTAGCGCTTAGCATGTCCAATTGCAGTTTCTACAGAAAGAGTGTTTCAGAACGGCTCAATCAAAAGTAAGGTTCAACTCTGTTAGTTGAATGCACAGAACAGAAAGAATTTTCACAGAATGCTACTGTGTAGTTTATATTTGAATATATTCCTTTTTCCACTATTACCCTCTTAGCGCTCCGAATGTCCACTTGCATTTTCTACAGAAAGAGTTTTCAGAACTGCGCAATCAAAAGTATGGTTTAACTCTGTTAGCTTAATGAACATATCAGAAATAAGTTTCACACAATGCTTCTGTGTAGTTTTTATTTGAAGATATTATTTTTCCCAATAGAGGCCTCTTAGCGCTCAGAATGTCCAATTGCAGTTTCTACAGAAAGAGTGTTTCAGAAAGGCTCAATCAAAAGTAAGGTTCAACTCTGTTAGTTGAATGCACAGAACAGAAAGAAGTTTCATACAATGCTTCTGTGTAGTTTATATTTGAACATATTCTTTTTTCCACTATTACCCACTTAGCGCTACGAATGTCCAGTTGCATTTTCTACAGACAGAGTGTTTCAAAACTGCTCAATCAAAAGTATGGTTTAACTCTGTTAGCTGAATGCTCAGATCAGAAAGAAGTTTCACAGAATGCTTCTGTGTAGTTTATATTTGAATATATTCTTTTTTCCACTACTACTCTCTTAGCGCTCCAAATGTCCAGTTGCATTTTCTACAGAAAGAGTGTTCAGATCTGCTCAATCAAAGGTATGGTTTAACTCTGTTAGCTGAATGCACAGATCAGAAAGAAGTTTCACAGAATGATTCTGTGTAGTTTATATTTGGAGACATTCCTTTTTCCACTATTACCCTCTTAGCGCTCCGAATCTCAACTTGCATTTTCTACAGAAAGAGTGTTTCAGAACGGCTCAATCAAAACTAAGGTTCAACTCTTTTAGTTGAACAAACAGAACAGAAAGAAGTTTCACACAATTGTTCTGTGTAGTTTTTATTTGTAGACATTCTTTTTCCCAATATAGGCCTCTTAGCGCTCAGAATGTCCAATTGCAGTTTCTACAGAAAGAGTGTTTCAGATCGGCTCAATCAAAAGTAAGGTTCAACTCTGTTAGTTGAATGCACAGAACAGAAAGAAGTTTCATACAATGCTTCTGTGTAGTTTATATTTGAACATATTCTTTTTTCCACTATTACCCACTTAGCGCTACGAATGTCCAGTTGCATTTTCTACAGACAGAGTGTTTCAAAACTGCTCAATCAAAAGTATGGTTTAACTCTGTTAGCTGAATGCTCAGATCAGAAAGAAGTTTCACAGAATGCTTCTGTGTAGTTTATATTTGAATATATTCCTTTTTCCACTACTACGCTCTTAGCGCTCCAAATGTCCAGTTGCATTTTCTACAGAAAGAGTGTTCAGATCTGCTCAATCAAAGTATGGTTTAACTCTGTTAGCTGAATGCACAGATCAGAAAGAAGTTTCACCGAATGATTCTGTGTAGTTTATATTTGAAGACATTCCTTTTTCCACTATTACCCTCTTAGCGCTCCGAATCTCCACTTGCATTTTCTACAAAAAGAGTGATTCATAACTGCTCAATCAAAAATATGTTTTATCTCTGTTAACTGAATTTACAGATCAGAAATAAGTTTCACAGAATGCATCTGTGTAGTTTTTATTTGAAGATATTCTTTTTCCCAATGTAGGCCTCTTAGCGCTTAGCATGTCCAATTGCAGTTTCTACAAAAAGAGTGTTTCAGAACGGCTCAATCAAAAGTAAGGTTCAACTCTGTTAGTTGAATGCACAGAACAGAAAGAATTTTCACAGAATGCTACTGTGTAGTTTATATTTGAATATATTCCTTTTTCCACTATTACCCTCTTAGCGCTCCGAAAGTCCACTTGCATTTTCTACAGAAAGAGTGTTCAGAACTGTTCAATCAAAAGTATGGTTTAATTCTGTTAGCTTAATGAACATATCAGAAATAAGTTTCACGCAATGCTTCTGTGTAGTTTTTATTTGAAGATATTATTTTTCCCAATAGAGGCCTCTTAGCGCTCAGAATGTCCAATTGCAGTTTCTACAGAAAGAGTGTTTCAGAAAGGCTCAATCAAAAGTAAGGTTCAACTCTGTTAGTTGAATGCACAGAACAGAAAGAAGTTTCATACAATGCTTCTGTGTAGTTTATATTTGAACATATTCTTTTTTCCACTATTACCCACTTAGCGCTACGAATGTCCAGTTGCATTTTCTACAGACAGAGTGTTTCAAAACTGCTCAATCAAATGTATGGTTTAACTCTGTTAGCTGAATGCTCAGATCAGAAAGAAGTTTCACAGAATGCTTCTGTGTAGTTTATATTTGAATATATTCCTTTTTCCACTACTACTCTCTTAGCGCTCCAAATGACCAGTTGCATTTTCTACAGAAAGAGAGTTCAGATCTGCTCAATCAAAAGTATGGTTTAACTCTGTTAGCTGAATGCACAGATCAGAAAGAAGTTTCACAGAATGATTCTGTGTAGTTTATATTTGGAGACATTCCTTTTTCCACTATTACCCTCTTAGCGCTCCGAATCTCCACTTGCATTTTCTACAGAAAGAGTGTGTCAGAACGGCTCAATCAAAACTAAGGTTCAACTCTTTTAGTTGAACAAACAGAACAGAAAGAAGTTTCACACAATGCTTCTGTGTAGTTTTTATTTGTAGACATTCTTTTTCCCAATATAGGCCTCTTAGCGCTCAGAATGTCCAATTGCAGTTTCTACAGAAAGAGTGATTCAGAACGGCTCAATCAAACGTAAGGTTCAACTCTGTTAGTTGAATGCACAGAACAGAAAGAAGTTTCATACAATGCTTCTTTGTAGTTTATATTCGAACATATTCTTTTTTCCACTATTACCCACTTAGCGCTACGAATGTCCAGTTGCATTTTCTACAGACAGAGTGTTTCAAAACTGCTCAATCAAAAGTATGGTTTAACTCTGTTAGCTGAATGCTCAGATCAGAAAGAAGTTTCACAGAATGCTTCTGTGTAGTTTATATTTGAATATATTCCTTTTTCCACTACTACGTTCTTAGCGCTCGAAATGTCCAGTTGCATTTTCTACAGAAAGAGTGTTCAGATCTGCTCAATCAAAAGTATGGTTTAACTCTGTTAGCTGAATGCACAGATCAGAAAGAAGTTTCACCGAATGATTCTGTGTAGTTTATATTTGAAGACATTCCTTTTTCCACTATTACCCTCTTAGCGCTCCGAATCTCCACTTGCATTTTCTACAAAAAGAGTGTTTCATAACTGCTCAATCAAAAATATGTTTTATCTCTGTTAACTGAATTTACAGATCAGAAATAAGTTTCACAGAATGCATCTGTGTAGTTTTTATTTGAAGATATTCTTTTTCCCAATGTAGGCCTCTTAGTGCTTAGCATGTCCAATTGCAGTTTCTACAGAAAGAGTGTTTCAGAACGGCTCAATCAAAAGTAAGGTTCAACTCTGTTAGTTGAATGCACAGAACAGAAAGAATTTTCACAGAATGCTACTGTGTAGTTTATATTTGAATATATTCCTTTTTCCACTATTACCCTCTTAGCGCTCCGAATGTCCACTTGCATTTTCTACAGAAAGAGTGTTCAGAACTGCGCAATCAAAAGTATGGTTTAACTCTGTTAGCTTAATGAACATATCAGAAATAAGTTTCACACAATGCTTCTGTGTAGTTTTTATTTGAAGATTTTATTTTTCCCAATAGAGGCCTCTTAGCGTTCAGAATGTCCAATTGCAGTTTCTACAGAAAGAGTGTTTCAGAAAGGCTCAATCAAAAGTAAGGTTCAACTCTGTTAGTTGAATGCACAGAACAGAAAGAAGTTTCATACAATGCTTCTGTGTAGTTTATATTTGAACATATTCTTTTTTACACTATTACCCCCTTAGCGCTACGAATGTCCAGTTGCATTTTCTACAGACAGAGTGTTTCAAAACTGCTCAATCAAAAGTATGGTTTAACTCTGTTAGCTGAATGCTCAGATCAGAAAGAAGTTTCACAGAATGCTTCTGTGTAGTTTATATTTGAATATATTCCTTTTTCCACTACTACTCTCTTAGCGCTCCAAATGTCCAGTTGCATTTTCTACAGAAAGAGTGTTCAGATCTGCTCAATCAAAGGTATGGTTTAACTCTGTTAGCTGAATGCACAGATCAGAAAGAAGTTTCACAGAATGATTCTGTGTAGTTTATATTTGGAGACATTCCTTTTTCCACTATTACCCTCTTAGCGCTCCGAATCTCCACTTGCATTTTCTACAGAAAGTGTGTTTCAGAACGGCTCAATCAAAACTAAGGTTCAAATCTTTTAGTTGAACAAACAGAACAGAAAAAAGTTTCACACAATTCTTCTGTGTAGTTTTTATTTGTAGACATTCTTTTTCCCAATATAGGCCTCTTAGCGCTCAGAATATCCAATTGCAGTTTCTACAGAAAGAGTGTTTCAGAACGGCTCAATCAAAAGTAAGGTTCAACTCTGTTAGTTGAATGCACAGAACAGAAAGAAGTTTCATACAATGCTTCTGTGTAGTTTATATTTGAACATATTCTTTTTTCCACTATTACCCACTTAGCGCTACGAATGTCCAGATGCATTTTCTACAGACAGAGTGTTTCAAAACTGCTCAATCAAAAGTATGGTTTAACTCTGTTAGCTGAATGCTCAGATCAGAAAGAAGTTTCACAGAATGCTTCTGTGTAGTTTATATTTGAATATATTCCTTTTTCCACTACTACGCTCTTAGCGCTCCAAATGTCCAGTTGCATTTTCTACAGAAAGAGTGTTCAGATCTGCTCAATCAAAAGTATGGTTTAACTCTGTTAGCTGAATGCACAGATCAGAAAGAAGTTTCACCGAATGATTCTGTGTAGTTTATATTTGAAGACATTCCTTTTTCCACTATTACCCTCTTAGCGCTGCGAATCTCCACTTGCATTTTCTACAAAAAGAGTGTTTCATAACTGCTCAATCAAAAATAAGTTTTATCTCTGTTAACTGAATTTACAGATCAGAAATAAGTTTCACAGAATGCATCTGTGTAGTTTTTATTTGAAGATATTCTTTTTCCCAATGTAGGCCTCTTAGCGCTTAGCATGTCCAATGGCAGTTTCTACAGAAAGAGTGTTTCAGAACGGCTCAATCAAAAGTAAGGTTCAACTCTGTTAGTTGAATGCACAGAACAGAAAGAATTTTCACAGAATGCTACTGTGTAGTTTATATTTGAATATATTCCTTTTTCCACTATTACCATCTTAGCGCTCCGAATGTCCACTTGCATTTTCTACAGAAAGAGTTTTCAGAACTGCGCAATCAAAAGTATGGTTTAACTCTGTTAGCTTAATGAACATATCAGAAATAAGTTTCACACAATGCTTCTGTGTAGTTTTTATTTGAAGATATTATTTTTCCCAATAGAGGCCTCTTAGCGCTCAGAATGTCCAATTGCAGTTTCTACAGAAAGAGTGTTTCAGAAAGGCTCAATCAAAAGTAAGGTTCAACTCTGTTAGTTGAATGCACAGAACAGAAAGAAGTTTCATACAATGCTTCTGTGTAGTTTATATTTGAACATATTCTTTTTTCCACTATTACCCACTTAGCGCTACGAATGTCCAGTTGCATTTTCTACAGACAGAGTGTTTCAAAACTGCTCAATCAAAAGTATGGTTTAACTCTGTTAGCTGAATGCTCAGATCAGAAAGAAGTTTCACAGAATGCTTCTGTGTAGTTTATATTTGAATATATTCTTTTTTCCACTACTACTCTCTTAGCGCTCCAAATGTCCAGTTGCATTTTCTACAGAAAGAGTGTTCAGATCTGCTCAATCAAAGGTATGGTTTAACTCTGTTAGCTGAATGCACAGATCAGAAAGAAGTTTCACAGAATGATTCTGTGTAGTTTATATTTGGAGACATTCCTTTTTCCACTATTACCCTCTTAGCGCTCCGAATCTCCACTTGCATTTTCTACAGAAAGAGTGTTTCAGAACGGCTCAATCAAAACTAAGGTTCAACTCTTTTAGTTGAACAAACAGAACAGAAAGAAGTTTCACACAATTCTTCTGTGTAGTTTTTATTTGTAGACATTCTTTTTCCCAATATAGGCCTCTTAGCGCTCAGAATGTCCAATTGCAGTTTCTACAGAAAGAGTGTTTCAGATCGGCTCAATCAAAAGTAAGGTTCAACTCTGTTAGTTGAATGCACAGAACAGAAAGAAGTTTCATACAATGCTTCTGTGTAGTTTATATTTGAACATATTCTTTTTTCCACTATTACCCACTTAGCGCTACGAATGTCCAGTTGCATTTTCTACAGACAGAGTGTTTCAAAACTGCTCAATCAAAAGTATGGTTTAACTCTGTTAGCTGAATGCTCAGATCAGAAAGAAGTTTCACAGAATGCTTCTGTGTAGTTTATATTTGAATATATTCCTTTTTCCACTACTACGCTCTTAGCGCTCCAAATGTCCAGTTGCATTTTCTACAGAAAGAGTGTTCAGATCTGCTCAATCAAAGTATGGTTTAACTCTGTTAGCTGAATGCACAGATCAGAAAGAAGTTTCACCGAATGATTCTGTGTACTTTATATTTGAAGACATTCCTTTTTCCACTATTACCCTCTTAGCGCTCCGAATCTCCACTTGCATTTTCTACAAAAAGAGTGTTTCATAACTGCTCAATCAAAAATATGTTTTATCTCTGTTAACTGAATTTACAGATCAGAAATAAGTTTCACAGAATGCATCTGTGTAGTTTTTATTTGAAGATATTCTTTTTCCCAATGTAGGCCTCTTAGCGCTTAGCATGTCCAATTGCAGTTTCTACAGAAAGAGTGTTTCAGAACGGCTCAATCAAAAGTAAGGTTCAACTCTGTTAGTTGAATGCACAGAACAGAAAGAATTTTCACAGAATGCTACTGTGTAGTTTATATTTGAATATATTCCTTTTTCCACTATTACCCTCTTAGCGCTCCGAATGTCCACTTGCATTTTCTACAGAAAGAGTGTTCAGAACTGCTCAATCAAAAGTATGGCTTAACTCTGTTAGCTTAATGAACATATCAGAAATAAATTTCACACAATGCTTCTGTGTAGTTTTTATTTGAAGATATTATTTTTCCCAATAGAGGCCTCTTAGCGCTCAGAATGTCCAATTGCAGTTTCTACAGAAAGAGTGTTTCAGAAAGGCTCAATCAAAAGTAAGGTTCAACTCTGTTAGTTGAATGCACAGAACAGAAAGAAGTTTCATACAATGCTTCTGTGTAGTTTATATTTGAACATATTCTTTTTTCCACTATTACCCACTTAGCGCTACGAATGTCCAGTTGCATTTTCTACAGACAGAGTGTTTCAAAACTGCTCAATCAAATGTATGGTTTAACTCTGTTAGCTGAATGCTCAGATCAGAAAGAAGTTTCACAGAATGCTTCTGTGTAGTTTATATTTGAATATATTCCTTTTTCCACTACTACTCTCTTAGCGCTCTAAATGACCAGTTGCATTTTCTACAGAAAGAGAGTTCAGATCTGCTCAATCAAAAGTATGGTTTAACTCTGTTAGCTGAATGCACAGATCAGAAAGAAGTTTCACAGAATGATTCTGTGTAGTTTATATTTGGAGACATTCCTTTTTCCACTATTACCCTCTTAGCGCTCCGAATCTCCACTTGCATTTTCTACAGAAAGAGTGTTTCAGAACGGCTCAATCAAAACTAAGGTTCAACTCTTTTAGTTGAACAAACAGAACAGAAAGAAGTTTCACACAATTCTTCTGTGTAGTTTTTATTTGTAGACATTCTTTTTCCCAATATAGGCCTTTAGCGCTCAGAATGTCCAATTGCAGTTTCTACAGAAAGAGTGTTTCAGAACGGCTCAATAAAAAGTAAGGTTCAACTCTGTTAGTTGAATGCACAGAACACAAAGAAGTTTCATACAATGCTTCTGTGTAGTTCATATTTGAACATATTCTTTTTTCCACTATTACCCACTTAGCGCTACGAATGTCCAGTTGCATTTTCTACAGACAGAGTGTTTCAAAACTGCTCAATCAAAAGTGTGGTTTAACTCTGTTAGCTGAATGCTCAGATCAGAAAGAAGTTTCACAGAATGCTTCTGTGTAGTTTATATTTGAATATATTCCTTTTTCCACTACTACGTTCTTAGCGCTCGAAATGTCCAGTTGCATTTTCTACAGAAAGAGTGTTCAGATCTGCTCAATCAAAAGTATGGTTTAACTCTGTTAGCTGAATGCACAGATCAGAAAGAAGTTTCACCGAATGATTCTGTGTAGTTTATATTTGAAGACATTCCTTTTTCCACTATTACCCTCTTAGCGCTCCGAATCTCCACTTGCATTTTCTACAAAAAGAGTGTTTCATAACTGCTCAATCAAAAATATGTTTTATCTCTGTTAACTGAATTTACATATCAGAAATAAGTTTCACAGAATGCATCTGTGTAGTTTTTATTTGAAGATATTCTTTTTCCCAATGTAGGCCTCTTAGCGCTTAGCATGTCCAATTGCAGTTTCTACAGAAAGAGTGTTTCAGAACGGCTCAATCAAAAGTAAGGTTCAACTCTGTTAGTTGAATGCACAGAACAGAAAGAATTTTCACAGAATGCTACTGTGTAGTTTATATTTGAATATATTCCTTTTTCCACTATTACCCTCTTAGCGCTCCGAATGTCCACTTGCATTTTCTACAGAAAGAGTGTTCAGAACTGCGCAATCAAAAGTATGGTTTAACTCTGTTAGCTTAATGAACATATCAGAAATAAGTTTCACACAATGCTTCTGTGTAGTTTTTATTTGAAGATTTTATTTTTCCCAATAGAGGCCTCTTAGCGCTCAGAATGTCCAATTGCAGTTTCTACAGAAAGAGTGTTTCAGAAAGGCTCAATAAAAAGTAAGTTTCAACTCTGTTAGTTGAATGCACAGAACAGAAAGAAGTTTCATACAATGCTTCTGTGTAGTTTATATTTGAACATATTCTTTTTTCCACTATTACCCACTAAGCGCTACGAATGTCCAGTTGCATTTTCTACAGACAGAGTGTTTCAAAACTGCTCAATCAAAAGTATGGTTTAACTCTGTTAGCTGAATGCTCAGATCAGAAAGAAGTTTCACAGAATGCTTCTGTGTAGTTTATATTTGAATATATTCCTTTTTCCACTACTACTCTCTTAGCGCTCCAAATGTCCAGTTGCATTTTCTACAGAAAGAGTGTTCAGATCTGCTCAATCAAAGGTATGGTTTAACTCTGTTAGCTGAATGCACAGATCAGAAAGAAGTTTCACAGAATGATTCTGCGTAGTTTATATTTGGAGACATTCCTTTTTCCACTATTACCCTCTTAGCGCTCCGAATCTCCACTTGCATTTTCTACAGAAAGTGTGTTTCAGAACGGCTCAATCAAAACTAAGGTTCAACTCTTTTAGTTGAACAAACAGAACAGAAAAAAGTTTCACACAATTCTTCTGTGTAGTTTTTATTTGTAGACATTCTTTTTCCCAATATAGGCCTCTTAGCGCTCAGAATATCCAATTGCAGTTTCTACAGAAAGAGTGTTTCAGAACGGCTCAATCAAAAGTAAGGTTCAACTCTGTTAGTTGAATGCACAGAACAGAAAGAAGTTTCATACAATGCTTCTGTGTAGTTTATATTTGAACATATTCTTTTTTCCACTATTACCCACTTAGCGCTACGAATGTCCAGTTGCATTTTCTACAGACAGAGTGTTTCAAAACTGCTCAATCAAAAGTATGGTTTAACTCTGTTAGCTGAATGCTCAGATCAGAAAGAAGTTTCACAGAATGCTTCTGTGTAGTTTATATTTGAATATATTCCTTTTTCCACTACTACGCTCTTAGCGCTCCAAATGTCCAGTTGCATTTTCTACAGAAAGAGTGTTCAGATCTGCTCAATCAAAAGTATGGTTTAACTCTGTTAGCTGAATGCACAGATCAGAAAGAAGTTTCACCGAATGATTCTGTGTAGTTTATATTTGAAGACATTCCTTTTTCCACTATTACCCTCTTAGCGCTGCGAATCTCCACTTGCATTTTCTACAAAAAGAGTGTTTCATAACTGCTCAATCAAAAATAAGTTTTATCTCTGTTAACTGAATTTACAGATCAGAAATAAGTTTCACAGAATGCATCTGTGTAGTTTTTATTTGAAGATATTCTTTTTCCCAATGTAGGCCTCTTAGCGCTTAGCATGTCCAATGGCAGTTTCTACAGAAAGAGTGTTTCAGAACGGCTCAATCAAAAGTAAGGTTCAACTCTGTTAGTTGAATGCACAGAACAGAAAGAATTTTCACAGAATGCTACTGTGTAGTTTATATTTGAATATATTCCTTTTTCCACTATTACCATCTTAGCGCTCCGAATGTCCACTTGCATTTTCTACAGAAAGAGTTTTCAGAACTGCGCAATCAAAAGTATGGTTTAACTCTGTTAGCTTAATGAACATATCAGAAATAAGTTTCACACAATGCTTCTGTGTAGTTTTTATTTGAAGATATTATTTTTCCCAATAGAGGCCTCTTAGCGCTCAGAATGTCCAATTGCAGTTTCTACAGAAAGAGTGTTTCAGAAAGGCTCAATCAAAAGTAAGGTTCAACTCTGTTAGTTGAATGCACAGAACAGAAAGAAGTTTCATACAATGCTTCTGTGTAGTTTATATTTGAACATATTCTTTTTTCCACTATTACCCACTTAGCGCTACGAATGTCCAGTTGCATTTTCTACAGACAGAGTGTTTCAAAACTGCTCAATCAAAAGTATGGTTTAACTCTGTTAGCTGAATGCTCAGATCAGAAAGAAGTTTCACAGAATGCTTCTGTGTAGTTTATATTTGAATATATTCTTTTTTCCACTACTACTCTCTTAGCGCTCCAAATGTCCAGTTGCATTTTCTACAGAAAGAGTGTTCAGATCTGCTCAATCAAAGGTATGGTTTAACTCTGTTAGCTGAATGCACAGATCAGAAAGAAGTTTCACAGAATGATTCTGTGTAGTTTATATTTGGAGACATTCCTTTTTCCACTATTACCCTCTTAGCGCTCCGAATCTCCACTTGCATTTTCTACAGAAAGAGTGTTTCAGAACGGCTCAATCAAAACTAAGGTTCAACTCTTTTAGTTGAACAAACAGAACAGAAAGAAGTTTCACACAATTCTTCTGTGTAGTTTTTATTTGTAGACATTCTTTTTCCCAATATAGGCCTCTTAGCGCTCAGAATGTCCAATTGCAGTTTCTACAGAAAGAGTGTTTCAGATCGGCTCAATCAAAAGTAAGGTTCAACTCTGTTAGTTGAATGCACAGAACAGAAAGAAGTTTCATACAATGCTTCTGTGTAGTTTATATTTGAACATATTCTTTTTTCCACTATTACCCACTTAGCGCTACGAATGTCCAGTTGCATTTTCTACAGACAGAGTGTTTCAAAACTGCTCAATCAAAAGTATGGTTTAACTCTGTTAGCTGAATGCTCAGATCAGAAAGAAGTTTCACAGAATGCTTCTGTGTAGTTTATATTTGAATATATTCCTTTTTCCACTACTACGCTCTTAGCGCTCCAAATGTCCAGTTGCATTTTCTACAGAAAGAGTGTTCAGATCTGCTCAATCAAAGTATGGTTTAACTCTGTTAGCTGAATGCACAGATCAGAAAGAAGTTTCACCGAATGATTCTGTGTACTTTATATTTGAAGACATTCCTTTTTCCACTATTACCCTCTTAGCGCTCCGAATCTCCACTTGCATTTTCTACAAAAAGAGTGTTTCATAACTGCTCAATCAAAAATATGTTTTATCTCTGTTAACTGAATTTACAGATCAGAAATAAGTTTCACAGAATGCATCTGTGTAGTTTTTATTTGAAGATATTCTTTTTCCCAATGTAGGCCTCTTAGCGCTTAGCATGTCCAATTGCAGTTTCTACAGAAAGAGTGTTTCAGAACGGCTCAATCAAAAGTAAGGTTCAACTCTGTTAGTTGAATGCACAGAACAGAAAGAATTTTCACAGAATGCTACTGTGTAGTTTATATTTGAATATATTCCTTTTTCCACTATTACCCTCTTAGCGCTCCGAATGTCCACTTGCATTTTCTACAGAAAGAGTGTTCAGAACTGCTCAATCAAAAGTATGGCTTAACTCTGTTAGCTTAATGAACATATCAGAAATAAATTTCACACAATGCTTCTGTGTAGTTTTTATTTGAAGATATTATTTTTCCCAATAGAGGCCTCTTAGCGCTCAGAATGTCCAATTGCAGTTTCTACAGAAAGAGTGTTTCAGAAAGGCTCAATCAAAAGTAAGGTTCAACTCTGTTAGTTGAATGCACAGAACAGAAAGAAGTTTCATACAATGCTTCTGTGTAGTTTATATTTGAACATATTCTTTTTTCCACTATTACCCACTTAGCGCTACGAATGTCCAGTTGCATTTTCTACAGACAGAGTGTTTCAAAACTGCTCAATCAAATGTATGGTTTAACTCTGTTAGCTGAATGCTCAGATCAGAAAGAAGTTTCACAGAATGCTTCTGTGTAGTTTATATTTGAATATATTCCTTTTTCCACTACTACTCTCTTAGCGCTCTAAATGACCAGTTGCATTTTCTACAGAAAGAGAGTTCAGATCTGCTCAATCAAAAGTATGGTTTAACTCTGTTAGCTGAATGCACAGATCAGAAAGAAGTTTCACAGAATGATTCTGTGTAGTTTATATTTGGAGACATTCCTTTTTCCACTATTACCCTCTTAGCGCTCCGAATCTCCACTTGCATTTTCTACAGAAAGAGTGTTTCAGAACGGCTCAATCAAAACTAAGGTTCAACTCTTTTAGTTGAACAAACAGAACAGAAAGAAGTTTCACACAATTCTTCTGTGTAGTTTTTATTTGTAGACATTCTTTTTCCCAATATAGGCCTTTAGCGCTCAGAATGTCCAATTGCAGTTTCTACAGAAAGAGTGTTTCAGAACGGCTCAATAAAAAGTAAGGTTCAACTCTGTTAGTTGAATGCACAGAACACAAAGAAGTTTCATACAATGCTTCTGTGTAGTTCATATTTGAACATATTCTTTTTTCCACTATTACCCACTTAGCGCTACGAATGTCCAGTTGCATTTTCTACAGACAGAGTGTTTCAAAACTGCTCAATCAAAAGTGTGGTTTAACTCTGTTAGCTGAATGCTCAGATCAGAAAGAAGTTTCACAGAATGCTTCTGTGTAGTTTATATTTGAATATATTCCTTTTTCCACTACTACGTTCTTAGCGCTCGAAATGTCCAGTTGCATTTTCTACAGAAAGAGTGTTCAGATCTGCTCAATCAAAAGTATGGTTTAACTCTGTTAGCTGAATGCACAGATCAGAAAGAAGTTTCACCGAATGATTCTGTGTAGTTTATATTTGAAGACATTCCTTTTTCCACTATTACCCTCTTAGCGCTCCGAATCTCCACTTGCATTTTCTACAAAAAGAGTGTTTCATAACTGCTCAATCAAAAATATGTTTTATCTCTGTTAACTGAATTTACATATCAGAAATAAGTTTCACAGAATGCATCTGTGTAGTTTTTATTTGAAGATATTCTTTTTCCCAATGTAGGCCTCTTAGCGCTTAGCATGTCCAATTGCAGTTTCTACAGAAAGAGTGTTTCAGAACGGCTCAATCAAAAGTAAGGTTCAACTCTGTTAGTTGAATGCACAGAACAGAAAGAATTTTCACAGAATGCTACTGTGTAGTTTATATTTGAATATATTCCTTTTTCCACTATTACCCTCTTAGCGCTCCGAATGTCCACTTGCATTTTCTACAGAAAGAGTGTTCAGAACTGCGCAATCAAAAGTATGGTTTAACTCTGTTAGCTTAATGAACATATCAGAAATAAGTTTCACACAATGCTTCTGTGTAGTTTTTATTTGAAGATTTTATTTTTCCCAATAGAGGCCTCTTAGCGCTCAGAATGTCCAATTGCAGTTTCTACAGAAAGAGTGTTTCAGAAAGGCTCAATAAAAAGTAAGTTTCAACTCTGTTAGTTGAATGCACAGAACAGAAAGAAGTTTCATACAATGCTTCTGTGTAGTTTATATTTGAACATATTCTTTTTTCCACTATTACCCACTAAGCGCTACGAATGTCCAGTTGCATTTTCTACAGACAGAGTGTTTCAAAACTGCTCAATCAAAAGTATGGTTTAACTCTGTTAGCTGAATGCTCAGATCAGAAAGAAGTTTCACAGAATGCTTCTGTGTAGTTTATATTTGAATATATTCCTTTTTCCACTACTACTCTCTTAGCGCTCCAAATGTCCAGTTGCATTTTCTACAGAAAGAGTGTTCAGATCTGCTCAATCAAAGGTATGGTTTAACTCTGTTAGCTGAATGCACAGATCAGAAAGAAGTTTCACAGAATGATTCTGCGTAGTTTATATTTGGAGACATTCCTTTTTCCACTATTACCCTCTTAGCGCTCCGAATCTCCACTTGCATTTTCTACAGAAAGTGTGTTTCAGAACGGCTCAATCAAAACTAAGGTTCAACTCTTTTAGTTGAACAAACAGAACAGAAAAAAGTTTCACACAATTCTTCTGTGTAGTTTTTATTTGTAGACATTCTTTTTCCCAATATAGGCCTCTTAGCGCTCAGAATATCCAATTGCAGTTTCTACAGAAAGAGTGTTTCAGAACGGCTCAATCAAAAGTAAGGTTCAACTCTGTTAGTTGAATGCACAGAACAGAAAGAAGTTTCATACAATGCTTCTGTGTAGTTTATATTTGAACATATTCTTTTTTCCACTATTACCCACTTAGCGCTACGAATGTCCAGTTGCATTTTCTACAGACAGAGTGTTTCAAAACTGCTCAATCAAAAGTATGGTTTAACTCTGTTAGCTGAATGCTCAGATCAGAAAGAAGTTTCACAGAATGCTTCTGTGTAGTTTATATTTGAATATATTCCTTTTTCCACTACTACGCTCTTAGCGCTCCAAATGTCCAGTTGCATTTTCTACAGAAAGAGTGTTCAGATCTGCTCAATCAAAAGTATGGTTTAACTCTGTTAGCTGAATGCACAGATCAGAAAGAAGTTTCACCGAATGATTCTGTGTAGTTTATATTTGAAGACATTCCTTTTTCCACTATTACCCTCTTAGCGCTCCGAATCTCCACTTGCATTTTCTACAAAAAGAGTGTTTCATAACTGCTCAATCAAAAATATGTTTTATCTCTGTTAACTGAATTTACAGATCAGAAATAAGTTTCACAGAATGCATCTGTGTAGTTTTTATTTGAAGATATTCTTTTTCCCAATGTAGGCCTCTTAGCGCTTAGCATGTCCAATTGCAGTTTCTACAGAAAGAGTGTTTCAGAACGGCTCAATCAAAAGTAAGGTTCAACTCTGTTAGTTGAATGCACAGAACAGAAAGAATTTTCACAGAATGCTACTGTGTAGTTTATATTTGAATATATTCCTTTTTCCACTATTACCCTCTTAGCGCTCCGAATGTCCACTTGCATTTTCTACAGAAAGAGTGTTCAGAACTGCTCAATCAAAAGTATGGCTTAACTCTGTTAGCTTAATGAACATATCAGAAATAAATTTCACACAATGCTTCTGTGTAGTTTTTATTTGAAGATATTATTTTTCCCAATAGAGGCCTCTTAGCGCTCAGAATGTCCAATTGCAGTTTCTACAGAAAGAGTGTTTCAGAAAGGCTCAATCAAAAGTAAGGTTCAACTCTGTTAGTTGAATGCACAGAACAGAAAGAAGTTTCATACAATGCTTCTGTGTAGTTTATATTTGAACATATTCTTTTTTCCACTATTACCCACTTAGCGCTACGAATGTCCAGTTGCATTTTCTACAGACAGAGTGTTTCAAAACTGCTCAATCAAATGTATGGTTTAACTCTGTTAGCTGAATGCTCAGATCAGAAAGAAGTTTCACAGAATGCTTCTGTGTAGTTTATATTTGAATATATTCCTTTTTCCACTACTACTCTCTTAGCGCTCTAAATGACCAGTTGCATTTTCTACAGAAAGAGAGTTCAGATCTGCTCAATCAAAAGTATGGTTTAACTCTGTTAGCTGAATGCACAGATCAGAAAGAAGTTTCACAGAATGATTCTGTGTAGTTTATATTTGGAGACATTCCTTTTTCCACTATTACCCTCTTAGCGCTCCGAATCTCCACTTGCATTTTCTACAGAAAGAGTGTTTCAGAACGGCTCAATCAAAACTAAGGTTCAACTCTTTTAGTTGAACAAACAGAACAGAAAGAAGTTTCACACAATTCTTCTGTGTAGTTTTTATTTGTAGACATTCTTTTTCCCAATATAGGCCTTTAGCGCTCAGAATGTCCAATTGCAGTTTCTACAGAAAGAGTGTTTCAGAACGGCTCAATAAAAAGTAAGGTTCAACTCTGTTAGTTGAATGCACAGAACACAAAGAAGTTTCATACAATGCTTCTGTGTAGTTCATATTTGAACATATTCTTTTTTCCACTATTACCCACTTAGCGCTACGAATGTCCAGTTGCATTTTCTACAGACAGAGTGTTTCAAAACTGCTCAATCAAAAGTGTGGTTTAACTCTGTTAGCTGAATGCTCAGATCAGAAAGAAGTTTCACAGAATGCTTCTGTGTAGTTTATATTTGAATATATTCCTTTTTCCACTACTACGTTCTTAGCGCTCGAAATGTCCAGTTGCATTTTCTACAGAAAGAGTGTTCAGATCTGCTCAATCAAAAGTATGGTTTAACTCTGTTAGCTGAATGCACAGATCAGAAAGAAGTTTCACCGAATGATTCTGTGTAGTTTATATTTGAAGACATTCCTTTTTCCACTATTACCCTCTTAGCGCTCCGAATCTCCACTTGCATTTTCTACAAAAAGAGTGTTTCATAACTGCTCAATCAAAAATATGTTTTATCTCTGTTAACTGAATTTACAGATCAGAAATAAGTTTCACAGAATGCATCTGTGTAGTTTTTATTTGAAGATATTCTTTTTCCCAATGTAGGCCTCTTAGCGCTTAGCATGTCCAATTGCAGTTTCTACAGAAAGAGTGTTTCAGAACGGCTCAATCAAAAGTAAGGTTCAACTCTGTTAGTTGAATGCACAGAACAGAAAGAATTTTCACAGAATGCTACTGTGTAGTTTATATTTGAATATATTCCTTTTTCCACTATTACCCTCTTAGCGCTCCGAATGTCCACTTGCATTTTCTACAGAAAGAGTGTTCAGAACTGCGCAATCAAAAGTATGGTTTAACTCTGTTAGCTTAATGAACATATCAGAAATAAGTTTCACACAATGCTTCTGTGTAGTTTTTATTTGAAGATTTTATTTTTCCCAATAGAGGCCTCTTAGCGCTCAGAATGTCCAATTGCAGTTTCTACAGAAAGAGTGTTTCAGAAAGGCTCAATAAAAAGTAAGTTTCAACTCTGTTAGTTGAATGCACAGAACAGAAAGAAGTTTCATACAATGCTTCTGTGTAGTTTATATTTGAACATATTCTTTTTTCCACTATTACCCACTAAGCGCTACGAATGTCCAGTTGCATTTTCTACAGACAGAGTGTTTCAAAACTGCTCAATCAAAAGTATGGTTTAACTCTGTTAGCTGAATGCTCAGATCAGAAAGAAGTTTCACAGAATGCTTCTGTGTAGTTTATATTTGAATATATTCCTTTTTCCACTACTACTCTCTTAGCGCTCCAAATGTCCAGTTGCATTTTCTACAGAAAGAGTGTTCAGATCTGCTCAATCAAAGGTATGGTTTAACTCTGTTAGCTGAATGCACAGATCAGAAAGAAGTTTCACAGAATGATTCTGCGTAGTTTATATTTGGAGACATTCCTTTTTCCACTATTACCCTCTTAGCGCTCCGAATCTCCACTTGCATTTTCTACAGAAAGTGTGTTTCAGAACGGCTCAATCAAAACTAAGGTTCAACTCTTTTAGTTGAACAAACAGAACAGAAAAAAGTTTCACACAATTCTTCTGTGTAGTTTTTATTTGTAGACATTCTTTTTCCCAATATAGGCCTCTTAGCGCTCAGAATATCCAATTGCAGTTTCTACAGAAAGAGTGTTTCAGAACGGCTCAATCAAAAGTAAGGTTCAACTCTGTTAGTTGAATGCACAGAACAGAAAGAAGTTTCATACAATGCTTCTGTGTAGTTTATATTTGAACATATTCTTTTTTCCACTATTACCCACTTAGCGCTACGAATGTCCAGTTGCATTTTCTACAGACAGAGTGTTTCAAAACTGCTCAATCAAAAGTATGGTTTAACTCTGTTAGCTGAATGCTCAGATCAGAAAGAAGTTTCACAGAATGCTTCTGTGTAGTTTATATTTGAATATATTCCTTTTTCCACTACTACGCTCTTAGCGCTCCAAATGTCCAGTTGCATTTTCTACAGAAAGAGTGTTCAGATCTGCTCAATCAAAAGTATGGTTTAACTCTGTTAGCTGAATGCACAGATCAGAAAGAAGTTTCACCGAATGATTCTGTGTAGTTTATATTTGAAGACATTCCTTTTTCCACTATTACCCTCTTAGCGCTGCGAATCTCCACTTGCATTTTCTACAAAAAGAGTGTTTCATAACTGCTCAATCAAAAATAAGTTTTATCTCTGTTAACTGAATTTACAGATCAGAAATAAGTTTCACAGAATGCATCTGTGTAGTTTTTATTTGAAGATATTCTTTTTCCCAATGTAGGCCTCTTAGCGCTTAGCATGTCCAATTGCAGTTTCTACAGAAAGAGTGTTTCAGAACGGCTCAATCAAAAGTAAGGTTCAACTCTGTTAGTTGAATGCACAGAACAGAAAGAATTTTCACCGAATGCTACTGTGTAGTTTATACTTGAATATATTCCTTTTTCCACTATTACCCTCTTAGCGCTCCGAATGTCCACTTGCATTTTCTACAGAAAGAGTTTTCAGAACTGCGCAATCAAAAGTGTGGTTTAACTCTGTTAGCTTAATGAACATATCAGAAATAAGTTTCACACAATGCTTCTGTGTAGTTTTTATTTGAAGATTTTATTTTTCCCAATAGAGGCCTCTTAGCGCTCAGAATGTTCAATTGCAGTTTCTACAGAAAGAGTGTTTCAGAAAGGCTCAATCAAAAGTAAGGTTCAACTCTGTTAGTTGAATGCACAGAACAGAAAGAAGTTTCATACAATGCTTCTGTGTAGTTTATATTTGAACATATTCTTTTTTCCACTATTACCCAATTAGCGCTACGAATGTCCAGTTGCATTTTCTACAGACAGAGTGTTTCAAAACTGCTCAATCAAAAGTATGGTTTAACTCTGTTAGCTGAATGCTCAGATCAGAAAGAAGTTTCACAGAATGCTTCTGTGTAGTTTATATTTGAATATATTACTTTTTCCACTACTACTCTCTTAGCGCTCCAAATGTCCAGTTGCATTTTCTACAGAAAGAGTGTTCAGATCTGCTCAATCAAAAGTATGGTTTAACTCTGTTAGCTGAATGCACAGATCAGAAAGAAGTTTCACAGAATGATTCTGTGTAGTTTATATTTGGAGACATTCCTTTTTCCACTATTACCCTCTTAGCGCTCCGAATCTCCACTTCCATTTTCTATAGAAAGAGTGTTTCAGAACGGCTCAATCAAAACTAAGGTTCAACTCTTTTAGTTGAACAAACAGAACAGAAAGATGTTTCACACAATTCTTCTGTGTAGTTTTTATTTGTAGACATTCTTTTTCCCAATATAGGCCTCTTAGCGCTCAGAATGTCCAATTGCAGTTTCTACAGAAAGAGTGTTTCAGATCGGCTCAATCAAAAGTAAGGTTCAACTCTGTTAGTTGAATGCACAGAACAGAAAGAAGTTTCATACAATGCTTCTGTGTAGTTTATATTTGAACATATTCTTTTTTCCACTATTACCCACTTAGCGCTACGAATGTCCAGTTGCATTTTCTACAGACAGAGTGTTTCAAAACTGCTCAATCAAAAGTATGGTTTAACTCTGTTAGCTGAATGCTCAGATCAGAAAGAAGTTTCACAATATGCTTCTGTGTAGTTTATATTTGAATATATTCCTTTTTCCACTACTACGCTCTTAGCGCTCCAAATGTCCAGTTGCATTTTCTACAGAAAGAGTGTTCAGATCTGCTCAATCAAAGTATGGTTTAACTCTGTTAGCTGAATGCACAGATCAGAAAGAAGTTTCACCGAATGATTCTGTGTAGTTTATATTTGAAGACATTCCTTTTTCCACTATTACCCTCTTAGCGCTCCGAATCTCCACTTGCATTTTCTACAAAAAGAGTGTTTCATAACTGCTCAATCAAAAATATGTTTTATCTCTGTTAACTGAATTTACAGATCAGAAATAAGTTTCACAGAATGCATCTGTGTAGTTTTTATTTGAAGATATTCTTTTTCCCAATGTAGGCCTCTTAGCGCTTAGCATGTCCAATTGCAGTTTCTACAGAAAGAGTGTTTCAGAACGGCTCAATCAAAAGTAAGGTTCAACTCTGTTAGTTGAATGCACAGAACAGAAAGAATTTTCACAGAATGCTACTGTGTAGTTTATATTTGAATATATTCCTTTTTCCACTATTACCCTCTTAGCGCTCCGAATGTCCACTTGCATTTTCTACAGAAAGAGTGTTCAGAACTGCTCAATCAAAAGTATGGCTTAACTCTGTTAGCTTAATGAACATATCAGAAATAAATTTCACACAATGCTTCTGTGTAGTTTTTATTTGAAGATATTATTTTTCCCAATAGAGGCCTCTTAGCGCTCAGAATGTCCAATTGCAGTTTCTACAGAAAGAGTGTTTCAGAAAGGCTCAATCAAAAGTAAGGTTCAACTCTGTTAGTTGAATGCACAGAACAGAAAGAAGTTTCATACAATGCTTCTGTGTAGTTTATATTTGAACATATTCTTTTTTCCACTATTACCCACTTAGCGCTACGAATGTCCAGTTGCATTTTCTACAGACAGAGTGTTTCAAAACTGCTCAATCAAATGTATGGTTTAACTCTGTTAGCTGAATGCTCAGATCAGAAAGAAGTTTCACAGAATGCTTCTGTGTAGTTTATATTTGAATATATTCCTTTTTCCACTACTACTCTCTTAGCGCTCTAAATGACCAGTTGCATTTTCTACAGAAAGAGAGTTCAGATCTGCTCAATCAAAAGTATGGTTTAACTCTGTTAGCTGAATGCACAGATCAGAAAGAAGTTTCACAGAATGATTCTGTGTAGTTTATATTTGGAGACATTCCTTTTTCCACTATTACCCTCTTAGCGCTCCGAATCTCCACTTGCATTTTCTACAGAAAGAGTGTTTCAGAACGGCTCAATCAAAACTAAGGTTCAACTCTTTTAGTTGAACAAACAGAACAGAAAGAAGTTTCACACAATTCTTCTGTGTAGTTTTTATTTGTAGACATTCTTTTTCCCAATATAGGCCTTTAGCGCTCAGAATGTCCAATTGCAGTTTCTACAGAAAGAGTGTTTCAGAACGGCTCAATAAAAAGTAAGGTTCAACTCTGTTAGTTGAATGCACAGAACACAAAGAAGTTTCATACAATGCTTCTGTGTAGTTCATATTTGAACATATTCTTTTTTCCACTATTACCCACTTAGCGCTACGAATGTCCAGTTGCATTTTCTACAGACAGAGTGTTTCAAAACTGCTCAATCAAAAGTGTGGTTTAACTCTGTTAGCTGAATGCTCAGATCAGAAAGAAGTTTCACAGAATGCTTCTGTGTAGTTTATATTTGAATATATTCCTTTTTCCACTACTACGTTCTTAGCGCTCGAAATGTCCAGTTGCATTTTCTACAGAAAGAGTGTTCAGATCTGCTCAATCAAAAGTATGGTTTAACTCTGTTAGCTGAATGCACAGATCAGAAAGAAGTTTCACCGAATGATTCTGTGTAGTTTATATTTGAAGACATTCCTTTTTCCACTATTACCCTCTTAGCGCTCCGAATCTCCACTTGCATTTTCTACAAAAAGGGTGTTTCATAACTGCTCAATCAAAAATATGTTTTATCTCTGTTAACTGAATTTACAGATCAGAAATAAGTTTCACAGAATGCATCTGTGTAGTTTTTATTTGAAGATATTCTTTTTCCCAATGTAGGCCTCTTAGCGCTTAGCATGTCCAATTGCAGTTTCTACAGAAAGAGTGTTTCAGAACGGCTCAATCAAAAGTAAGGTTCAACTCTGTTAGTTGAATGCACAGAACAGAAAGAATTTTCACAGAATGCTACTGTGTAGTTTATATTTGAATATATTCCTTTTTCCACTATTACCCTCTTAGCGCTCCGAATGTCCACTTGCATTTTCTACAGAAAGAGTGTTCAGAACTGCGCAATCAAAAGTATGGTTTAACTCTGTTAGCTTAATGAACATATCAGAAATAAGTTTCACACAATGCTTCTGTGTAGTTTTTATTTGAAGATTTTATTTTTCCCAATAGAGGCCTCTTAGCGCTCAGAATGTCCAATTGCAGTTTCTACAGAAAGAGTGTTTCAGAAAGGCTCAATAAAAAGTAAGTTTCAACTCTGTTAGTTGAATGCACAGAACAGAAAGAAGTTTCATACAATGCTTCTGTGTAGTTTATATTTGAACATATTCTTTTTTCCACTATTACCCACTAAGCGCTACGAATGTCCAGTTGCATTTTCTACAGACAGAGTGTTTCAAAACTGCTCAATCAAAAGTATGGTTTAACTCTGTTAGCTGAATGCTCAGATCAGAAAGAAGTTTCACAGAATGCTTCTGTGTAGTTTATATTTGAATATATTCCTTTTTCCACTACTACTCTCTTAGCGCTCCAAATGTCCAGTTGCATTTTCTACAGAAAGAGTGTTCAGATCTGCTCAATCAAAGGTATGGTTTAACTCTGTTAGCTGAATGCACAGATCAGAAAGAAGTTTCACAGAATGATTCTGCGTAGTTTATATTTGGAGACATTCCTTTTTCCACTATTACCCTCTTAGCGCTCCGAATCTCCACTTGCATTTTCTACAGAAAGTGTGTTTCAGAACGGCTCAATCAAAACTAAGGTTCAACTCTTTTAGTTGAACAAACAGAACAGAAAAAAGTTTCACACAATTCTTCTGTGTAGTTTTTATTCGTAGACATTCTTTTTCCCAATATAGGCCTCTTAGCGCTCAGAATATCCAATTGCAGTTTCTACAGAAAGAGTGTTTCAGAACGGCTCAATCAAAAGTAAGGTTCAACTCTGTTAGTTGAATGCACAGAACAGAAAGAAGTTTCATACAATGCTTCTGTGTAGTTTATATTTGAACATATTCTTTTTTCCACTATTACCCACTTAGCGCTACGAATGTCCAGTTGCATTTTCTACAGACAGAGTGTTTCAAAACTGCTCAATCAAAAGTATGGTTTAACTCTGTTAGCTGAATGCTCAGATCAGAAAGAAGTTTCACAGAATGCTTCTGTGTAGTTTATATTTGAATATATTCCTTTTTCCACTACTACGCTCTTAGCGCTCCAAATGTCCAGTTGCATTTTCTACAGAAAGAGTGTTCAGATCTGCTCAATCAAAAGTATGGTTTAACTCTGTTAGCTGAATGCACAGATCAGAAAGAAGTTTCACCGAATGATTCTGTGTAGTTTATATTTGAAGACATTCCTTTTTCCACTATTACCCTCTTAGCGCTCCGAATCTCCACTTGCATTTTCTACAAAAAGAGTGTTTCATAACTGCTCAATCAAAAATATGTTTTATCTCTGTTAACTGAATTTACAGATCAGAAATAAGTTTCACAGAATGCATCTGTGTAGTTTTTATTTGAAGATATTCTTTTTCCCAATGTAGGCCTCTTAGCGCTTAGCATGTCCAATTGCAGTTTCTACAGAAAGAGTGTTTCAGAACGGCTCAATCAAAAGTAAGGTTCAACTCTGTTAGTTGAATGCACAGAACAGAAAGAATTTTCACAGAATGCTACTGTGTAGTTTATATTTGAATATATTCCTTTTTCCACTATTACCCTCTTAGCGCTCCGAATGTCCACTTGCATTTTCTACAGAAAGAGTGTTCAGAACTGCTCAATCAAAAGTATGGCTTAACTCTGTTAGCTTAATGAACATATCAGAAATAAATTTCACACAATGCTTCTGTGTAGTTTTTATTTGAAGATATTATTTTTCCCAATAGAGGCCTCTTAGCGCTCAGAATGTCCAATTGCAGTTTCTACAGAAAGAGTGTTTCAGAAAGGCTCAATCAAAAGTAAGGTTCAACTCTGTTAGTTGAATGCACAGAACAGAAAGAAGTTTCATACAATGCTTCTGTGTAGTTTATATTTGAACATATTCTTTTTTCCACTATTACCCACTTAGCGCTACGAATGTCCAGTTGCATTTTCTACAGACAGAGTGTTTCAAAACTGCTCAATCAAATGTATGGTTTAACTCTGTTAGCTGAATGCTCAGATCAGAAAGAAGTTTCACAGAATGCTTCTGTGTAGTTTATATTTGAATATATTCCTTTTTCCACTACTACTCTCTTAGCGCTCTAAATGACCAGTTGCATTTTCTACAGAAAGAGAGTTCAGATCTGCTCAATCAAAAGTATGGTTTAACTCTGTTAGCTGAATGCACAGATCAGAAAGAAGTTTCACAGAATGATTCTGTGTAGTTTATATTTGGAGACATTCCTTTTTCCACTATTACCCTCTTAGCGCTCCGAATCTCCACTTGCATTTTCTACAGAAAGAGTGTTTCAGAACGGCTCAATCAAAACTAAGGTTCAACTCTTTTAGTTGAACAAACAGAACAGAAAGAAGTTTCACACAATTCTTCTGTGTAGTTTTTATTTGTAGACATTCTTTTTCCCAATATAGGCCTTTAGCGCTCAGAATGTCCAATTGCAGTTTCTACAGAAAGAGTGTTTAAGAACGGCTCAATAAAAAGTAAGGTTCAACTCTGTTAGTTGAATGCACAGAACACAAAGAAGTTTCATACAATGCTTCTGTGTAGTTCATATTTGAACATATTCTTTTTTCCACTATTACCCACTTAGCGCTACGAATGTCCAGTTGCATTTTCTACAGACAGAGTGTTTCAAAACTGCTCAATCAAAAGTGTGGTTTAACTCTGTTAGCTGAATGCTCAGATCAGAAAGAAGTTTCACAGAATGCTTCTGTGTAGTTTATATTTGAATATATTCCTTTTTCCACTACTACGTTCTTAGCGCTCGAAATGTCCAGTTGCATTTTCTACAGAAAGAGTGTTCAGATCTGCTCAATCAAAAGTATGGTTTAACTCTGTTAGCTGAATGCACAGATCAGAAAGAAGTTTCACCGAATGATTCTGTGTAGTTTATATTTGAAGACATTCCTTTTTCCACTATTACCCTCTTAGCGCTCCGAATCTCCACTTGCATTTTCTACAAAAAGAGTGTTTCATAACTGCTCAATCAAAAATATGTTTTATCTCTGTTAACTGAATTTACAGATCAGAAATAAGTTTCACAGAATGCATCTGTGTAGTTTTTATTTGAAGATATTCTTTTTCCCAATGTAGGCCTCTTAGCGCTTAGCATGTCCAATTGCAGTTTCTACAGAAAGAGTGTTTCAGAACGGCTCAATCAAAAGTAAGGTTCAACTCTGTTAGTTGAATGCACAGAACAGAAAGAATTTTCACAGAATGCTACTGTGTAGTTTATATTTGAATATATTCCTTTTTCCACTATTACCCTCTTAGCGCTCCGAATGTCCACTTGCATTTTCTACAGAAAGAGTGTTCAGAACTGCGCAATCAAAAGTATGGTTTAACTCTGTTAGCTTAATGAACATATCAGAAATAAGTTTCACACAATGCTTCTGTGTAGTTTTTATTTGAAGATTTTATATTTCCCAATAGAGGCCTCTTAGCGCTCAGAATGTCCAATTGCAGTTTCTACAGAAAGAGTGTTTCAGAAAGGCTCAATAAAAAGTAAGTTTCAACTCTGTTAGTTGAATGCACAGAACAGAAAGAAGTTTCATACAATGCTTCTGTGTAGTTTATATTTGAACATATTCTTTTTTCCACTATTACCCACTAAGCGCTACGAATGTCCAGTTGCATTTTCTACAGACAGAGTGTTTCAAAACTGCTCAATCAAAAGTATGGTTTAACTCTGTTAGCTGAATGCTCAGATCAGAAAGAAGTTTCACAGAATGCTTCTGTGTAGTTTATATTTGAATATATTCCTTTTTCCACTACTACTCTCTTAGCGCTCCAAATGTCCAGTTGCATTTTCTACAGAAAGAGTGTTCAGATCTGCTCAATCAAAGGTATGGTTTAACTCTGTTAGCTGAATGCACAGATCAGAAAGAAGTTTCACAGAATGATTCTGCGTAGTTTATATTTGGAGACATTCCTTTTTCCACTATTACCCTCTTAGCGCTCCGAATCTCCACTTGCATTTTCTACAGAAAGTGTGTTTCAGAACGGCTCAATCAAAACTAAGGTTCAACTCTTTTAGTTGAACAAACAGAACAGAAAAAAGTTTCACACAATTCTTCTGTGTAGTTTTTATTTGTAGACATTCTTTTTCCCAATATAGGCCTCTTAGCGCTCAGAATATCCAATTGCAGTTTCTACAGAAAGAGTGTTTCAGAACGGCTCAATCAAAAGTAAGGTTCAACTCTGTTAGTTGAATGCACAGAACAGAAAGAAGTTTCATACAATGCTTCTGTGTAGTTTATATTTGAACATATTCTTTTTTCCACTATTACCCACTTAGCGCTACGAATGTCCAGTTGCATTTTCTACAGACAGAGTGTTTCAAAACTGCTCAATCAAAAGTATGGTTTAACTCTGTTAGCTGAATGCTCAGATCAGAAAGAAGTTTCACAGAATGCTTCTGTGTAGTTTATATTTGAATATATTCCTTTTTCCACTACTACGCTCTTAGCGCTCCAAATGTCCAGTTGCATTTTCTACAGAAAGAGTGTTCAGATCTGCTCAATCAAAAGTATGGTTTAACTCTGTTAGCTGAATGCACAGATCAGAAAGAAGTTTCACCGAATGATTCTGTGTAGTTTATAGTTGAAGACATTCCTTTTTCCACTATTACCCTCTTAGCGCTGCGAATCTCCACTTGCATTTTCTACAAAAAGAGTGTTTCATAACTGCTCAATCAAAAATAAGTTTTATCTCTGTTAACTGAATTTACAGATCAGAAATAAGTTTCACAGAATGCATCTGTGTAGTTTTTATTTGAAGATATTCTTTTTCCCAATGTAGGCCTCTTAGCGCTTAGCATGTCCAATTGCAGTTTCTACAGAAAGAGTGTTTCAGAACGGCTCAATCAAAAGTAAGGTTCAACTCTGTTAGTTGAATGCACAGAACAGAAAGAATTTTCACCGAATGCTACTGTGTAGTTTATATTTGAATATATTCCTTTTTCCACTATTACCCTCTTAGCGCTCCGAATGTCCACTTGCATTTTCTACAGAAAGAGTTTTCAGAACTGCGCAATCAAAAGTGTGGTTTAACTCTGTTAGCTTAATGAACATATCAGAAATAAGTTTCACACAATGCTTCTGTGTAGTTTTTATTTGAAGATTTTATTTTTCCCAATAGAGGCCTCTTAGCGCTCAGAATGTTCAATTGCAGTTTCTACAGAAAGAGTGTTTCAGAAAGGCTCAATCAAAAGTAAGGTTCAACTCTGTTAGTTGAATGCACAGAACAGAAAGAAGTTTCATACAATGCTTCTGTGTAGTTTATATTTGAACATATTCTTTTTTCCACTATTACCCAATTAGCGCTACGAATGTCCAGTTGCATTTTCTACAGACAGAGTGTTTCAAAACTGCTCAATCAAAAGTATGGTTTAACTCTGTTAGCTGAATGCTCAGATCAGAAAGAAGTTTCACAGAATGCTTCTGTGTAGTTTATATTTGAATATATTACTTTTTCCACTACTACTCTCTTAGCGCTCCAAATGTCCAGTTGCATTTTCTACAGAAAGAGTGTTCAGATCTGCTCAATCAAAAGTATGGTTTAACTCTGTTAGCTGAATGCACAGATCAGAAAGAAGTTTCACAGAATGATTCTGTGTAGTTTATATTTGGAGACATTCCTTTTTCCACTATTACCCTCTTAGCGCTCCGAATCTCCACTTCCATTTTCTATAGAAAGAGTGTTTCAGAACGGCTCAATCAAAACTAAGGTTCAACTCTTTTAGTTGAACAAACAGAACAGAAAGATGTTTCACACAATTCTTCTGTGTAGTTTTAATTTGTAGACATTCTTTTTCCCAATATAGGCCTCTTAGCGCTCAGAATGTCCAATTGCAGTTTCTACAGAAAGAGTGTTTCAGAACGGCTCAATCAAAAGTAAGGTTCAACTCTGTTAGTTGAATGCACAGAACAGAAAGAAGTTTCATACAATGCTTCTGTGTAGTTTATATTTGAACATATTCTTTTTTCCACTATTACCCACTTAGCGCAACGAATGTCCAGTTGCATTTTCTACAGACAGAGTGTTTCAAAACTGCTCAATCAAAAGTATGGTTTAACTCTGTTAGCTGAATGCTCAGATCAGAAAGAAGTTTCACAGAATGCTTCTGTGTAGTTTATATTTGAATATATTCCTTTTTCCACTACTACGCTCTTAGCGCTCCAAATGTCCAGTTGCATTTTCTACAGAAAGAGTGTTCAGATCTGCTCCATCAAAAGTATGGTTTAACTCTGTTAGCTGAATGCACAGATCAGAAAGAAGTTTCACCGAATGATTCTGTGTAGTTTATATTTGAAGACATTCCTTTTTCCATTATTACCCTTTTAGCGCTGCGAATCTCCACTTGCATTTTCTACAAAAAGAGTGTTTCATAACTGCTCAATCAAAAATAAGTTTTATCTCTGTTAACTGAATTTACAGATCAGAAATAAGTTTCACAGAATGCGTCTGTGTAGTTTTTATTTGAAGATATTCTTTTTCCCAATGTAGGCCTCTTAGCGCTTAGCATGTCCAATTGCAGTTTCTACAGAAAGAGTGTTTCAGAACGGCTCAATCAAAAGTAAGGTTCAACTCTGTTAGTTGAATGCACAGAACAGAAAGAATTTTCACAGAATGCTACTGTGTAGTTTATATTTGAATATATTCCTTTTTCCACTATTACCCTCTTAGCGCTCCGAATGTCCACTTGCATTTTCTACAGAAAGAGTTTTCAGAACTGCGCAATCAAAAGTATGGTTTAACTCTGTTAGCTTAATGAACATATCAGAAATAAGTTTCACACAATGCTTCTGTGTAGTTTTTATTTGAAGATATTATTTTTCCCAATAGAGGCCTCTTAGCGCTCAGAATGTCCAATTGCAGTTTCTACAGAAAGAGTGTTTCAGAAAGGCTCAATCAAAAGTAAGGTTCAACTCTGTTAGTTGAATGCACAGAACAGAAAGAAGTTTCATACAATGCTTCTGTGTAGTTTATATTTGAACATATTCTTTTTTCCACTATTACCCACTTAGCGCTACGAATGTCCAGTTGCATTTTCTACAGACAGATTGTTTCTAAACTGCTCAATCAAAAATATGGTTTAACTCTGTTAGCTGAATGCTCAGATCAGAAAGAAGTTTCACAGAATGCTTCTGTGTAGTTTATATTTGAATATATTCCTTTTTCCACTACTACTCTCTTAGCGCTCCAAATGTCCAGTTGCATTTTCTACAGAAAGAGTGTTCAGATCTGCTCAATCAAAAGTATGGTTTAACTCTGTTAGCTGAATGCACAGATCAGAAAGAAGTTTCACAGAATGATTCTGTGTAGTTTATATTTGGAGACATTCCTTTTTCCACTATTACCCTCTTAGCGCTCCGAATCTCCACTTCCATTTTCTACAGAAAGAGTGTTTCAGAACGGCTCAATCAAAACTAAGGTTCAACTCTTTTAGTTGAACAAACAGAACAGAAAGATGTTTCACACAATTCTTCTGTGTAGTTTTAATTTGTAGACATTCTTTTTCCCAATATAGGCCTCTTAGCGCTCAGAATGTCCAATTGCAGTTTCTACAGAAAGAGTGTTAAAGAACGGCTCAATCAAAAGTAAGGTTCAACTCTGTTAGTTGAATGCACAGAACAGAAAGCAGTTTCATACAATGCTTCTGTGTAGTTTATATTTGAACATATTCTTTTTTCCACTATTACCCACTTAGCGCTACGAATGTCCAGTTGCATTTTCTACAGACAGAGTGTTTCAAAACTGCTCAATCAAAAGTATGGTTTAACTCTGTTAGCTGAATGCTCAGATCAGAAAGAAGTTTCACAGAATGCTTCTGTGTAGTTTATATTTGAATATATTCCTTTTTCCACTACTACGTTCTTAGCGCTCGAAATGTCCAGTTGCATTTTCTACTGAAAGAGTGTTCAGATCTGCTCAATCAAAAGTATGGTTTAACTCTGTTAGCTGAATGCACAGATCAGAAAGAAGTTTCACCGAATGATTCTGTGTAGTTTATATTTGAAGACATTCCTTTTTCCACTATTACCCTCTTAGCGCTCCGAATCTCCACTTGCATTTTCTACAAAAAGAGTGTTTCATAACTGCTCAATCAAAAATATGTTTTATCTCTGTTAACTGAATTTACAGATCAGAAATAAGTTTCACAGAATGCATCTGTGTAGTTTTTATTTGAAGATATTCTTTTTCCCAATGTAGGCCTCTTAGTGCTTAGCATGTCCAATTTCAGTTTCTACAGAAAGAGTGTTTCAGAACGGCTCAATCAAAAGTAAGGTTCAACTCTGTTAGTTGAATGCACAGAACAGAAAGAATTTTCACAGAATGCTACTGTGTAGTTTATATTTGAATATATTCCTTTTTCCACTATTACCCTCTTAGCGCTCCGAATGTCCACTTGCATTTTCTACAGAAAGAGTGTTCAGAACTGCGCAATCAAAAGTATGGTTTAACTCTGTTAGCTTAATGAACATATCAGAAATAAGTTTCACACAATGCTTCTGTGTAGTTTTTATTTGAAGATTTTATTTTTCCCAATAGAGGCCTCTTAGCGCTCAGAATGTCCAATTGCAGTTTCTACAGAAAGAGTGTTTCAGAAAGGCTCAATCAAAAGTAAGGTTCAACTCTGTTAGTTGAATGCACAGAACAGAAAGAAGTTTCATACAATGCTTCTGTGTAGTTTATATTTGAACATATTCTTTTTTCCACTATTACCCAATTAGCGCTACGAATGTCCAGTTGCATTTTCTACAGACAGAGTGTTTCAAAACTGCTCAATCAAAAGTATGGTTTAACTCTGTTAGCTGAATGCTCAGATCAGAAAGAAGTTTCACAGAATGCTTCTGTGTAGTTTATATTTGAATATATTCCTTTTTCCACTACTACTCTCTTAGCGCTCCAAATGTCCAGTTGCATTTTCTACAGAAAGAATGTTCAGATCTGCTCAATCAAAAGTATGGTTTAACTCTGTTAGCTGAATGCACAGATCAGAAAGAAGTTTCACAGAATGATTCTGTGTAGTTTATATTTGGAGACATTCCTTTTTCCACTATTAACCTCTTAGCGCTCCGAATCTCCACTTCCATTTTCTACAGAAAGAGTGTTTCAGAACGGCTCAATCAAAACTAAGGTTCAACTCTTTTAGTTGAGCAAACAGAACAGAAAGATGTTTCACACAATTCTTCTGTGTAGTTTTAATTTGTAGACATTCTTTTTCCCAATATAGGCCTCTTAGCGCTCAGAATGTCCAATTGCAGTTTCTACAGAAAGAGTGTTTCAGAACGGCTCAATCAAAAGTAAGGTTCAACTCTGTTAGTTGAATGCACAGAACAGAAAGAAGTTTCATACAATGCTTCTGTGTAGTTTATATTTGAACATATTCTTTTTTCCACTATTACCCACTTAGCGCTACGAATGTCCAGTTGCATTTTCTACAGACAGAGTGTTTCAAAACTGCTCAATCAAAAGTATGGTTTAACTCTGTTAGCTGAATGCTCAGATCAGAAAGAAGTTTCACAGAATGCTTCTGTGTAGTTTATATTTGAATATATTCGTTTTTCCACTAGTACGTTCTTAGCGCTCGAATTGTCCAGTTGCATTTTCTACAGAAAGAGTGTTCAGATCTGCTCAATCAAAAGTATGGTTTAACTCTGTTAGCTGAATGCACAGATCAGAAAGAAGTTTCACCGAATGATTCTGGGTAGTTTATATTTGAAGACATTCCTTTTTCCACTATTACCCTCTTAGCGCTCCGAATCTCCACTTGCATTTTCTACAAAAAGAGTGTTTCATAACTGCTCAATCAAAAATATGTTTTATCTCTGTTAACTGAATTTACAGATCAGAAATAAGTTTCACAGAATGCATCTGTGTAGTTTTTATTTGAAAATATTCTTTTTCCCAATGTAGGCCTCTTAGTGCTTAGCATGTCCAATTGCAGTTTCTACAGAAAGAGTGTTTCAGAACGGCTCAATCAAAAGTAAGGTTCAACTCTGTTAGTTGAATGCACAGAACAGAAAGAATTTTCACAGAATGCTACTGTGTAGTTTATATTTGAATATATTCCTTTTTCCACTATTACCCTCTTAGCGCTCCGAATGTCCACTTGCATTTTCTACAGAAAGAGTGTTCAGAACTGCGCAATCAAAAGTATGGTTTAACTCTGTTAGCTTAATGAACATATCAGAAATAAGTTTCACACAATGCTTCTGTGTAGTTTTTATTTGAAGATTTTATTTTTCCCAATAGAGGCCTCTTAGCGCTCAGAATGTCCAATTGCAGTTTCTACAGAAAGAGTGTTTCAGAAAGGCTCAATCAAAAGTAATGTTCAACTCTGTTAGTTGAATGCACAGAACAGAAAGAAGTTTCATACAATGCTTCTGTGTAGTTTATATTTGAACATATTCTTTTTTCCACTATTACCCAATTAGCGCTACGAATGTCCAGTTGCATTTTCTACAGACAGAGTGTTTCAAAACTGCTCAATCAAAAGTATGGTTTAACTCTGTTAGCTGAATGCTCACATCAGAAAGAAGTTTCACAGAATGCTTCTGTGTAGTTTATATTTGAATATATTCCTTTTTCCACTACTACTCTCTTAGCGCTCCAAATGTCCAGTTGCATTTTCTACAGAAAGAGTGTTCAGATCTGCTAAATCAAAAGTATGGTTTAACTCTGTTAGCTGAATGCACAGATCAGAAAGAAGTTTCACAGAATGATTCTGTGTAGTTTATATTTGGAGACATTCCTTTTTCCACTATTACCCTCTTAGCGCTCCGAATCTCCACTTCCATTTTCTACAGAAAGAGTGTTTCAGAACGGCTCAATTAAAACTAAGGTTCAACTCTTTTAGTTGAACAAACAGAACAGAAAGAAGTTTCACACAATTCTTCTGTGTAGTTTTTATTTGTAGACATTCTTTTTCCCAATATAGGCCTCTTAGCGCTCAGAATGTCCAATTGCAGTTTCTACAGAAAGAGTGTTTCAGATCGGCTCAATCAAAAGTAAGGTTCAACTCTGTTAGTTGAATGCACAGAACACAAAGAAGTTTCATACAATGCTTCTGTGTAGTTTATATTTGAACATATTCTTTTTTCCACTATTACCCACTTAGCGCTACGAATGTCCAGTTGCATTTCTACAGACAGAGTGTTTCAAAACTGCTCAATCAAAAGTATGGTTTAACTCTGTTAGCTGAATGCTCAGATCAGAAAGAAGTTTCACAGAATGCTTCTGTGTAGTTTATATTTGAATATATTCCTTTTTCCACTACTATGCTATTAGCGCTCCAAATGTCCAGTTGCATTTTCTACAGAAAGAGTGTTCAGATCTGCTCAATCAAAAGTATGGTTTAACCCTGTTAGCTGAATGCACAGATCAGAAAGAAGTTTCACCGAATGATTCTGTGTAGTTTATATTTGAAGACATTCCTTTTTCCACTATTACCCTCTTAGCGCTGCGAATCTCCACTTGCATTTTCTACAAAAAGAGTGTTTCATAACTGCTCAATCAAAAATAAGTTTTATCTCTGTTAACTGAATTTACAGATCAGAAATAAGTTTCACAGAATGCATCTGTGTAGTTTTTATTTGAAGATATTCTTTTTCCCAATGTAGGCCTCTTAGCGCTTAGCATGTCCAATTGCAGTTTCTACAGAAAGAGTGTTTCAGAACGGCTCAATCAAAAGTAAGGTTCAACTCTGTTAGTTGAATGCACAGAACAGAAAGAATTTTCACAGAATGCTACTGTGTAGTTTATATTTGAATATATTCCTTTTTCCACTATTACCCTCTTAGCGCTCCGAATGTCCACTTGCATTTTCTACAGAAAGAGTTTTCAGAACTGCGCAATCAAAAGTATGGTTTAACTCTGTTAGCTTAATGAACATATCAGAAATAAGTTTCACACAATGCTTCTGTGTAGTTTTTATTTGAAGATATTATTTTTCCCAATATAGGCCTCTTAGCGCTCAGAATGTCCAATTGCAGTTTCTACAGAAGGAGTGTTTCAGAAAGGCTCAATCAAAAGTAAGGTTCAACTCTGTTAGTTGAATGCACAGAACAGAAAGAAGTTTCATACAATGCTTCTGTGTAGTTTATATTTGAACATATACTTTTTTCCACTATTACCCACTTAGCGCTACGAATGTCCAGTTGCATTTTCTACAGACAGAGTGTTTCAAAACTGCTCAATCAAAAGTATGGTTTAACTCTGTTAGCTGAATGCTCAGATCAGAAAGAAGTTTCACAGAATGCTTCTGTGTAGTTTATATTTGAATATATTCTTTTTTCCACTACTACTCTCTTAGCGCTCCAAATGTCCAGTTGCATTTTCTACAGAAAGAGTGTTCAGATCTGCTCAATCAAAGGTATGGTTTAACTCTGTTAGCTGAATGCACAGATCAGAAAGAAGTTTCACAGAATGATTCTGTGTAGTTTATATTTGGAGACATTCCTTTTTCCACTATTACCCTCTTAGCGCTCCGAATCTCCACTTGCATTTTCTACAGAAAGAGTGTTTCAGAACGGCTCAATCAAAACTAAGGTTCAACTCTTTTAGTTGAACAAACAGAACAGAAAGAAGTTTCACACAATTCTTCTGTGTAGTTTTTATTTGTAGACATTCTTTTTCCCAATATAGGCCTCTTAGCGCTCAGAATGTCCAATTGCAGTTTCTACAGAAAGAGTGTTTCAGAACGGCTCAATCAAAAGTAAGGTTCAACTCTGTTAGTTGAATGCACAGAACAGAAAGCAGTTTCATACAATGCTTCTGTGTAGTTTATATTTGAACATATTCTTTTTTCCACTATTACCCACTTAGCGCTACGAATGTCCAGTTGCATTTTCTACAGACAGAGTGTTTCAAAACTGCTCAATCAAAAGTATGGTTTAACTCTGTTAGCTGAATGCTCAGATCAGAAAGAAGTTTCACAGAATGCTTCTGTGTAGTTTATATTTGAATATATTCCTTTTTCCACTACTACGTTCTTAGCGCTCGAAATGTCCAGTTGCATTTTCTACAGAAAGAGTGTTCAGATCTGCTCAATCAAAAGTATGGTTTAACTCTGTTAGCTGAATGCACAGATCAGAAAGAAGTTTCACCGAATGATTCTGTGTAGTTTATATTTGAAGACATTCCTTTTTCCACTATTACCCTCTTAGCGCTCCGAATCTCCACTTGCATTTTCTACAAAAAGAGTGTTTCATAACTGCTCAATCAAAAATATGTTTTATCTCTGTTAACTGAATTTACAGATCAGAAATAAGTTTCACAGAATGCATCTGTGTATTTTTTATTTGAAGATATTCTTTTTCCCAATGTAGGCCTCTTAGCGCTTAGCATGTCAAATTGCAGTTTCTACAGAAAGAGTGTTTCAGAACGGCTCAATCAAAAGTAAGGTTCAACTCTGTTAGTTGAATGCACAGAACAGAAAGAATTTTCACAGAATGCTACTGTGTAGTTTATATTTGAATATATTCCTTTTTCCACTATTACCCTCTTAGCGCTCCGAATGTCCACTTGCATTTTCTACAGAAAGAGTGTTCAGAACTGCGCAAACAAAAGTATGGTTTAACTCTGTTAGCTTAATGAACATATCAGAAATAAGTTTCACACAATGCTTCTGTGTAGTTTTTATTTGAAGATTTTATTTTTCCCAATAGAGGCCTCTTAGCACTCAGAATGTCCAATTGCAGTTTCTACAGAAAGAGTGTTTCAGAAAGGCTCAATCAAATGTAAGGTTCAACTCTGTTAGTTGAATGCACAGAACAGAAAGAAGTTTCATACAATGCTTCTGTGTAGTTTATATTTGAACATATTCTTTTTTCCACTATTACCCAATTAGCGCTACGAATGTCCAGTTGCATTTTCTACAGACAGAGTGTTTCAAAACTGCTCAATCAAAAGTATGGTTTAACTCTGTTAGCTGAATGCTCAGATCAGAAAGAAGTTTCACAGAATGCTTCTGTGTAGTTTATATTTGAATATATTCCTTTTTCCACTACTACTCTCTTAGCGCTCCAAATGTCCAGTTGCATTTTCTACAGAAAGAATGTTCAGATCTGCTCAATCAAAAGTATGGTTTAACTCTGTTAGCTGAATGCACAGATCAGAAAGAAGTTTCACAGAATGATTCTGTGTAGTTTATATTTGGAGACATTCCTTTTTCCACTATTACCCTCTTAGCGCTCCGAATCTCCACTTCCATTTTCTACAGAAAGAGTGTTTCAGAACGGCTCAATCAAAACTAAGGTTCAACTCTTTTAGTTGAACAAACAGAACAGAAAGATGTTTCACACAATTCTTCTGTGTAGTTTTAATTTGTAGACATTCTTTTTCCCAATATAGGCCTCTTAGCGCTCAGAATGTCCAATTGCAGTTTCTACAGAAAGAGTGTTTCAGAACGGCTCAATCAAAAGTAAGGTTCAAATCTGTTAGTTGAATGCACAGAACAGAAAGAAGTTTCATACAATGCTTCTGTGTAGTTTATATTTGAACATATTCTTTTTTCCACTATTACCCACTTAGCGCTACGAATGTCCAGTTGCATTTTCTACAGACAGAGTGTTTCAAAACTGCTCAATCAAAAGTATGGTTTAACTCTGTTAGCTGAATGCTCAGATCAGAAAGAAGTTTCACAGAATGCTTCTGTGTAGTTTATATTTGAATATATTCCTTTTTCCACTACTACGTTCTTAGCGCTCGAAATGTCCAGTTGCATTTTCTACAGAAAGAGTGTTCAGATCTGCTCAATCAAAAGTATGGTTTAACTCTGTTAGCTGAATGCACAGATCAGAATGAAGTTTCACAGAATGATTCTGTGTAGTTTATATTTGGAGACATTCCTTTTTCCACTATTACCCTCTTAGCGCTCCGAATCTCCACTTGCATTTTCTACAAAAAGAGTGTTTCATAACTGCTCAATCAAAAATATGTTTTATCTCTGTTAACTGAATTTACAGATCAGAAATAAGTTTCACAGAATGCATCTGTGTAGTTTTTATTTGAAGATATTCTTTTTCCCAATGTAGGCCTCTTAGTGCTTAGCATGTCCAATTGCAGTTTCTACAGAAAGAGTGTTTCAGAACGGCTCAATCAAAAGTAAGGTTCAACTCTGTTAGTTGAATGCACAGAACAGAAAGAATTTTCACAGAATGCTACTGTGTAGTTTATATTTGAATATATTCCTTTTTCCACTATTACCCTCTTAGCGCTCCGAATGTCCACTTGCATTTTCTACAGAAAGAGTGTTCAGAACTGCGCAATCAAAAGTATGGTTTAACTCTGTTAGCTTAATGAACATATCAGAAATAAGTTTCACACAATGCTTCTGTGTAGTTTTTATTTGAAGATTTTATTTTTCCCAATAGAGGCCTCTTAGCGCTCAGAATGTCCAATTGCAGTTTCTACAGAAAGAGTGTTTCAGAAAGGCTCAATCAAAAGTAAGGTTCAACTCTGTTAGTTGAATGCACAGAACAGAAAGAAGTTTCATACAATGCTTCTGTGTAGTTTATATTTGAACATATTCTTTTTTCCACTATTACCCAATTAGCGCTACGAATGTCCAGTTGCATTTTCTACAGACAGAGTGTTTCAAAACTGCTCAATCAAAAGTATGGTTTAACTCTGTTAGCTGAATGCTCAGATCAGAAAGAAGTTTCACAGAATGCTTCTGTGTAGTTTATATTTGAATATATTCCTTTTTCCACTACTACTCTCTTAGCGCTCCAAATGTCCAGTTGCATTTTCTACAGAAAGAGTGTTCAGATCTGCTCAATCAAAAGTATGGTTTAACTCTGTTAGCTGAATGCACAGATCAGAATGAAGTTTCACAGAATGATTCTGTGTAGTTTATATTTGGAGACATTCCTTTTTCCACTATTACCCTCTTAGCGCTCCGAATCTCCACTTCCATTTTCTACAGAAAGAGGGTTTCAGAACGGCTCAATCAAAACTAAGGTTCAACTCTTTTAGTTGAACAAACAGAACAGAAAGATGTTTCACACAATTCTTCTGTGTAGTTTTAATTTGTAGACATTCTTTTTCCCAATATAGGCCTCTTAGCGCTCAGAATGTCCAATTGCAGTTTCTACAGAAAGAGTGTTTCAGAACGGCTCAATCAAAAGTAAGGTTCAATTCTGTTAGTTGAATGCACAGAACAGAAAGCAGTTTCATACAATGCTTCTGTGTAGTTTATATTTGAACATATTCTTTTTTCCACTATTACCCACTTAGCGCTACGAATGTCCAGTTGCATTTTCTACAGACAGAGTGTTTCAAAACTGCTCAATCAAAAGTATGGTTTAACTCTGTTAGCTGAATGCTCAGATCAGAAAGAAGTTTCACAGAATGCTTCTGTGTAGTTTATATTTGAATATATTCCTTTTTCCACTACTACTTTCTTAGCGCTCGAAATGTCCAGTTGCATTTTCTACAGAAAGAGTGTTCAGATCTGCTCAATCAAAAGTATGGTTTAACTCTGTTAGCTGAATGTACAGATCAGAAAGAAGTTTCACCGAATGATTCTGTGTAGTTTATATTTGAAGACATTCCTTTTTCCACTATTACCCTCTTAGCGCTCCGAATCTCCACTTGCATTTTCTACAAAAAGAGTGTTTCATAACTGCTCAATCAAAAATATGTTTTATCTCTGTTAACTGAATTTACAGATCAGAAATAAGTTTCACAGAATGCATCTGTGTAGTTTTTATTTGAAGATATTCTTTTTCCCAATGTAGGCCTCTTAGTGCTTAGCATGTCCAATTGCAGTTTCTACAGAAAGAGTGTTTCAGAACGGCTCAATCAAAAGTAAGGTTCAACTCTGTTAGTTGAATGCACAGAACAGAAAGAATTTTCACAGAATGCTACTGTGTAGTTTATATTTGAATATATTCCTTTTTCCACTATTACCCTCTTAGCGCTCCGAATGTCCACTTGCATTTTCTACAGAAAGAGTGTTCAGAACTGCGCAATCAAAAGTATGGTTTAACTCTGTTAGCTTAATGAACATATCAGAAATAAGTTTCACACAATGCTTCTGTGTAGTTTTTATTTGAAGATTTTATTTTTCCCAATAGAGGCCTCTTAGCGCTCAGAATGTCCAATTGCAGTTTCTACAGAAAGAGTGTTTCAGAAAGGCTCAATCAAAAGTAAGGTTCAACTCTGTTAGTTGAATGCACAGAACAGAAAGAAGTTTCATACAATGCTTCTGTGTAGTTTATATTTGAACATATTCTTTTTTCCACTATTACCCAATTAGCGCTACGAATGTCCAGTTGCATTTTCTACAGACAGAGTGTTTCAAAACTGCTCAATCAAAAGTATGGTTTAACTCTGTTAGCTGAATGCTCAGATCAGAAAGAAGTTTCACAGAATGCTTCTGTGTAGTTTATATTTGAATATATTCCTTTTTCCACTACTACTCTCTTAGCGCTCCAAATGTCCAGTTGCATTTTCTACAGAAAGAGTGTTCAGATCTGCTCAATCAAAAGTATGGTTTAACTCTGTTAGCTGAATGCACAGATCAGAAAGAAGTTTCACAGAATGATTCTGTGTAGTTTATATTTGGAGACATTCCTTTTTCCACTATTACCCTCTTAGCGCTCCGAATCTCCACTTGCATTTTCTACAGAAAGAGTGTTTCAGAACGGCTCAATCAAAACTAAGGTTCAACTCTTTTAGTTGAACAAACAGAACAGAAAGATGTTTCACACAATTCTTCTGTGTAGTTTTTATTTGTAGACATTCTTTTTCCCAATATAGGCCTCTTAGCGCTCAGAATGTCCAATTGCAGTTTCTACAGAAAGAGTGTTTCAGATCGGCTCAATCAAAAGTAAGGTTCAACTCTGTTAGTTGAATGCACAGAACACAAAGAAGTTTCATACAATGCTTCTGTGTAGTTTATATTTGAACATATTCTTTTTTCCACTATTACCCACTTAGCGCTACGAATGTCCAGTTGCATTTTCTACAGACAGAGTGTTTCAAAACTGCTCAATCAAAAGTATGGTTTAACTCTGTTAGCTGAATGCTCAGATCAGAAAGAAGTTTCACAGAATGCTTCTGTGTAGTTTATATTTGAATATATTCCTTTTTCCACTACTATGCTATTAGCGCTCCAAATGTCCAGTTGCATTTTCTACAGAAAGAGTGTTCAGATCTGCTCAATCAAAAGTATGGTTTAACTCTGTTAGCTGAATGCACAGATCAGAAAGAAGTTTCACCGAATGATTCTGTGTAGTTTATATTTGAAGACATTCCTATTTCCACTATTACCCTCTTAGCGCTCCGAATCTCCACTTGCATTTTCTACAAAAAGAGTGTTTCATAACTGCTCAATCAAAAATATGTTTTATCTCTGTTAACTGAATTTACAGATCAGAAATATGTTTCACAGAATGCATCTGTGTAGTTTTTATTTGAAGATATTCTTTTTCCCAATGTAGGCCTCTTAGCGCTTAGCATGTCCAATTGCAGTTTCTACAGAAAGAGTGTTTCAGAACGGCTCAATCAAAAGTAAGGTTCAACTCTGTTAGTTGAATGCACAGAACAGAAAGAATTTTCACAGAATGCTACTGTGTAGTTTATATTTGAATATATTCCTTTTTCCACTATTACCCTCTTAGCGCTCCGAATGTCCACTTGCATTTTGTACAGAAAGAGTGTTCAGAACTGCGCAATCAAAAGTATGGTTTAACTCTGTTAGCTTAATGAACATATCAGAAATAAGTTTCACACAATGCTTCTGTGTAGTTTTTATTTGAAGATATTATTTTTCCCAATAGAGGCCTCTTAGCGCTCAGAATGTCCAATTGCAGTTTCTACAGAAAGAGTGTTTCAGAAAGGCTCAATCAAAAGTAAGGTTCAACTCTGTTAGTTGAATGCACAGAACAGAAAGAAGTTTCATACAATGCTTCTGTGTAGTTTATATTTGAACATATTCTTTTTTCCACTATTACCCACTTAGCGCTACGAATGTCCAGTTGCATTTTCTACAGACAGAGTGTTTCAAAACTGCTCAATCAAATGTATGGTTTAACTCTGTTAGCTGAATGCTCAGATCAGAAAGAAGTTTCACAGAATGCTTCTGTGTAGTTTATATTTGAATATATTCCTTTTTCCACTACTACTCTCTTAGCGCTCCAAATGTCCAGTTGCATTTTCTACAGAAAGAGAGTTCAGATCTGCTCAATCAAAAGTATGTTTTAACTCTGTTAGCTGAATGCACAGATCAGAAAGAAGTTTCACAGAATGATTCTGTGTAGTTTATATTTGTAGACATTCCTTTTTCCACTATTACCCTCTTAGCGCTCCGAATCTCCACTTGCATTTTCTACAGAAAGAGTGATTCAGAACGGCTCAATCAAAACTAAGGTTCAACTCTTTTAGTTGAACAAACAGAACAGAAAGAAGTTTCACACAATTCTTCTGTGTAGTTTTTATTTGTAGACATTCTTTTTCCCAATATAGGCCTCTTAGCGCTCAGAATGTCCAATTGCAGTTTCTACAGAAAGAGTGTTTCAGAACGGCTCAATCAAAAGTAAGGTTCAACTCTGTTAGTTGAATGCACAGAACACAAAGGATTTTCATACAATGCTTCTGTGTAGTTCATATTTGAACATATTCTTTTTTCCACTATTACCCACTTAGCGCTACGAATGTCCAGTTGCATTTTGTACAGACAGAGTGTTTCAAAACTGCTCAATCAAAAGTATGGTTTAACTCTGTTAGCTGAATGCTCAGATCAGAAAGAAGTTTCACAGAATGCTTCTGTGTAGTTTATATTTGAATATATTCCTTTTTCCACTACTACGCTCTTAGCGCTCGAAATGTCCAGTTGCATTTTCTACAGAAAGAGTGTTCAGATCTGCTCAATCAAAAGTATGGTTTAACTCTGTTAGCTGAATGCACAGATCAGAAAGAAGTTTCACCGAATGATTCTGTGTAGTTTATATTTGAAGACATTCCTTTTTCCACTTTTACCCTCTTAGCGCTCCGAATCTCCACTTGCATTTTCTACAAAAAGAGTGTTTCATAACTGCTCAATCAAAAATATGTTTTATCTCTGTTAACTGAATTTGCAGATCAGAAATTAGTTTCACAGAATGCATCTGTGTAGTTTTTATTTGAAGATATTCTTTTTCCCAATGTAGGCCTCTTAGCGCTTAGCATGTCCAATTGCAGTTTCTACAGAAAGAGTGTTTCAGAACGGCTCAATCAAAAGTAAGGTTCAACTCTGTTAGTTGAATGCACAGAACAGAAAGAATTTTCACAGAATGCTACTGTGTAGTTTATATTTGAATATATTCCTTTTTCCACTATTACCCTCTTAGCGCTCCGAATGTCCACTTGCATTTTCTACAGAAAGAGTGTTCAGAACTGCGCAATCAAAAGTATGGTTTAACTCTGTTAGCTTAATGAACATATCAGAAATAAGTTTCACACAATGCTTCTGTGTAGTTTTTATTTGAAGATTTTATTTTTCCCAATAGAGGCCTCTTAGCGCTCAGAATGTCCAATTGCAGTTTCTACAGAAAGAGTGTTTCAGAAAGGCTCAATCAAAAGTAAGGCTCAACTCTGTTAGTTGAAAGCACAGAACAGAAAGAAGTTTCATACAATGCTTCTGTGTAGTTTATATTTGAACATATTCTTTTTTCCACTATTACCCACTTAGCGCTGCGAATGTCCAGTTGCATTTTCTACAGACAGAGTGTTTCAAAACTGCTCAATTAAAAGTATGGTTTAACTCTGTTAGCTGAATGCTCAGATCAGAAAGAAGTTTCACAGAATGCTTCTGTGTAGTTTATATTTGAATATATTCCTTTTTCCACTACTACTCTCTTAGCGCTCCAAATGTCCAGTTGCATTTTCTACAGAAAGAGTGTTCAGATCTGCTCAATCAAAAGTATGGTTTAACACTGTTAGCTGAATGCACAGATCAGAAAGAAGTTTCACAGAATGATTCTGTGTAGTTTATATTTGGAGACATTCCTTTTTCCACTATTACCCTCTTAGCGCTCCGAATCTCCACTTGCATTTTCTACAGAAAGAGTGTTTCAGAACGGCTCAATCAAAACTAAGGTTCAACTCTTTTAGTTGAACAAACAGAACAGAAAGAAGTTTCACACAATTCTTCTGTGTAGTTTTTATTTGTAGACATTCTTTTTCCCAATATAGGCCTCTTAGCGCTCAGAATGTCTAATTGCAGTTTCTACAGAAAGAGTGTTTCAGAACGGCTCAATCAAAAGTAAGGTTCAACTCTGTTAGTTGAATGCACAGAACAGAAAGAAGTTTCATACAATGCTTCTGTGTAGTTTATATTTGAACATATTCTTTTTTCCACTATTACCCACTTAGCGCTACGAATGTCCAGTTGCATTTTCTACAGACAGAGTGTTTCAAAACTGCTCAATCAAAAGTATGGTTTAACTCTGTTAGCTGAATGCTCAGATCAGAAAGAAGTTTCACAGAATGCTTCTGTGTAGTTTATATTTGAATATATTCCTTTTTCCACTACTACGTTCTTAGCCCTCGAAATGTCCAGTTGCATTTTCTACAGAAAGAGTGTTCAGATCTGCTCAATCAAAAGTATGGTTTAACTCTGTTAGCTGAATGCACAGATCAGAAAGAAGTTTCACCGAATGATTCTGTGTAGTTTATATTTGAAGACATTCCTTTTTCCACTATTACCCTCTTAGCGCTCCGAATCTCCACTTGCATTTTCTACAAAAAGAGTGTTTCATAACTGCTCAATAAAAAATATGTTTTATCTCTGTTAACTGAATTTACAGATCAGAAATAAGTTTCACAGAATGCATCTGTGTAGTTTTTATTTGAAGATACTCTTTTTAACAAATGTAGGCCTCTTAGTGCTTAGCATGTCCAATTGCAGTTTCTACAGAAAGAGTGTTTCAGAACGGCTCAATCAAAAGTAAGGTTCAACTCTGTTAGTTGAATGCACAGAACAGAAAGAATTTTCACAGAATGCTACTGTGTAGTTTATATTTGAATATATTCCTTTTTCCACTATTACCCTCTTAGCGCTCCGAATGTCCACTTGCATTTTCTACAGAAAGAGTGTTCAGAACTGCGCAATCAAAAGTATGGTTTAACTCTGTTAGCTTAATGAACATATCAGAAATAAGTTTCACACAATGCTTCTGTGTAGTTTTTATTTGAAGATTTTATTTTTCCCAATAGAGGCCTCTTAGCGCTCAGAATGTCCAATTGCAGTTTCTACAGAAAGAGTGTTTCAGAAAGGCTCAATCAAAAGTAAGGTTCAACTCTGTTAGTTGAATGCACAGAACAGAAAGAAGTTTCATACAATGCTTCTGTGTAGTTTATATTTGAACATATTCTTTTTTCCACTATTACCCAATTAGCGCTACGAATGTCCAGTTGCATTTTCTACAGACAGAGTGTTTCAAAACTGCTCAATCAAAAGTATGGTTTAATTCTGTTAGCTGAATGCTCAGATCAGAAAGAAGTTTCACAGAATGCTTCTGTGTAGTTTATATTTGAATATATTCCTTTTTCCACTACTACTCTCTTAGCGCTCCAAATGTCCAGTTGCATTTTCTACAGAAAGAGTGTTCAGATCTGCTCAATCAAAAGTATGGTTTAACTCTGTTAGCTGAATGCACAGATCAGAAAGAAGTTTCACAGAATGATTCTGTGTAGTTTATATTTGGAGACATTCCTTTTTCCACTATTACCCTCTTAGCGCTCCGAATCTCCACTTCCATTTTCTACAGAAAGAGTGTTTCAGAACGGCTCAATCAAAACTAAGGTTCAACTCTTTTAGTTGAACAAACAGAACAGAAAGATGTTTCACACAATTCTTCTGTGTAGTTTTAATTTGTAGACATTCTTTTTCCCAATATAGGCCTCTTAGCGCTCAGAATGTCCAATTGCAGTTTCTACAGAAAGAGTGTTTCAGAACGGCTCAATCAAAAGTAAGGTTCAACTCTGTTAGTTGAATGCACAGAACAGAAAGAAGTTTCATACAATGCTTCTGTGTAGTTTATATTTGAACATATTCTTTTTTCCACTATTACCCACTTAGCGCTACGAATGTCCAGTTGCATTTTCTACAGACAGAGTGTTTCAAAACTGCTCAATCAAAAGTATGGTTTAACTCTGTTAGCTGAATGCTCAGATCAGAAAGAAGTTTCACAGAATGCTTCTGTGTAGTTTATATTTGAATATATTCCTTTTTCCACTACTACGCTCTTAGCGCTCCAAATGTCCAGTTGCATTTTCTACAGAAAGAGTGTTCAGATCTGCTCAATCAAAAGTATGGTTTAACTCTGTTAGCTGAATGCACAGATCAGAAAGAAGTTTCACCGAATGATTCTGTGTAGTTTATATTTGAAGACATTCCTTTTTCCACTATTACCCTCTTAGCGCTCCGAATCTCCACTTGCATTTTCTACAAAAAGAGTGTTTCATAACTGCTCAATCAAAAATATGTTTTATCTCTGTTAACTGAATTTACAGATCAGAAATAAGTTTCACAGAATGCATCTGTGTAGTTTTTATTTGAAGATATTTTTTTCCCAATGTAGGCCTCTTAGCCCTTAGCATGTCCAATTGCAGTTTCTACAGAAAGAGTGTTTCAGAACGGCTCAATCAAAAGTAAGGTTCAACTCTGTTAGTTGAATGCACAGAACAGAAAGAATTTTCACAGAATGCTACTGTGTAGTTTATATTTGAATATATTCCTTTTTCCACTATTACCCTCTTAGCGCTCCGAATGTCCACTTGCATTTTCTACAGAAAGAGTGTTCAGAACTGCGCAATCAAAATTATGGTTTAACTCTGTTAGCTTAATGAACATATCAGAAATAAGTTTCACACAATGCTTCTGTGTAGTTTTTATTTGAAGATATTATTTTTCCCATAGAGGCCTCTTGGCGCTCAGAAAGTCCAATTGCAGTTTCTACAGAAAGAGTGTTTCAGAAAGGCTCAATCAAAAGTAAGGTTCAACTCTGTTAGTTGAATGCACAGAACAGAAAGAAGTTTCATACAATGCTTCTGTGTAGTTTATATTTGAACATATTATTTTTTCCACTATTACCCACTTAGCGCTACGAATGTCCAGTTTCATTTTCTACAGACAGTGTGTTTCAAAAGTGCTCAATCAAAAGTATGGTTTAACTCTGTTAGCTGAATGCTCAGATCAGAAAGAAGTTTCACAGAATGCTTCTGTGTAGTTTATATTTGAATATATTCCTTTTTCCACTACTACTCTCTTAGCGCTCCAAATGTCCAGTTGCATTTTCTACAGAAAGAGTGTTCAGATCTGCTCAATCAAAAGTATGGTTTAACTCTGTTAGCTGAATGCACAGATCAGAAAGAAGTTTCACAGAATGATTCTGTGTAGTTTATATTTGGAGACATTCCTTTTTCCACTATTACCCTCTTAGCGCTCCGAATCTCCACTTGCATTTTCTACAGAAAGTGTGTTTCAGAACGGCTCAATCAAAACTAAGGTTCACTTCTTTTAGTTGAACAAACAGAACAGAAAGAAGTTTCACACAATTCTTCTGTGTAGTTTTTATTTGTAGACATTCATTTTCCCAATATAGGCCCCTTAGCGCTCAGAATATCCAATTGCAGTTTCTACAGAAAGAGTGTTTCAGAACGGCTCAATCAAAAGTAAGGTTCAACTCTGTTAGTTGAATGCACAGAACAGAAAGAAGTTTCATACAATGCTTCTGTGTAGTTTATATTTGAACATATTCTTTTTTCCACTATTACCCACTTAGCGCTACGAATGTCCAGTTGCATTTTCTACAGACAGAGTGTTTCAAAACTGCTCAATCAAAAGTATGGTTTAACTCTGTTAGCTGAATGCTCAGAGCAGAAAGTAGTTTCACAGAATGCTTCTGTGTAGTTTATATTTGAATATATTCCTTTATCCACTACTACGCTCTTAGCGCTCCAAATGTCCAGTTGCATTTTCTACAGAAAGAGTGTTCAGATCTGCTCAATCAAAAGTATGGTTTAACTCTGTTAGCTGAATGCACAGATCAGAAAGAAGTTTCACCGAATGATTCTGTGTAGTTTATATTTGAAGACATTCCTTTTTCCACTATTACCCTCTTAGCGCTCCGAATCTCCACTTGCATTTTCTACAAAAAGAGTGTTTCATAACTGCTCAATCAAAAATATGTTTTATCTCTGTTAACTGAATTTACAGATCAGAAATAAGTTTCACAGAATGCATCTGTGTAGTTTTTATTTGAAGATATTCTTTTTCCCAATGTAGGCCTCTTAGCGCTTAGCATGTCCAATTGCAGTTTCTACAGAAAGAGTGTTTCAGAACGGCTCAATCAAAAGTAAGGTTCAACTCTGTTAGTTGAATGCACAGAACAGAAAGAATTTTCACAGAATGCTACTGTGTAGTTTATATTTGAATATATTCCTTTTTCCACTATTACCCTCTTAGCGCTCCGAATGTCCACTTGCATTTTCTACAGAAAGAGTGTTCAGAACTGCGCAATCAAAAGTATGGTTTAACTCTGTTAGCTTAATGAACATATCAGAAATAAGTTTCACACAATGCTTCTGTGTAGTTTTTATTTGAAGATATTATTTTTCCCAATAGAGGCCTCTTAGCGCTCAGAATGGCCAATTGTAGTTTCCACAGAAAGAGTGTTTCAGAAAGGCTCAATCAAAAGTAAGGTTCAACTCTGTTAGTTGAATGCACAGAACAGAAAGAAGTTTCATACAATGCTTCTGTGTAGTTTATATTTGAACATATTCTTTTTTCACTATTACCCACTTAGCGCTACGAATGTCCAGTTGCATTTTCTACAGACAGAGTGTTTCAAAACTGCTCAATCAAAAGTATGGTTTAACTCTGTTAGCTGAATGCTCAGATCAGAAAGAAGTTTCACAGAATGCTTCTGTGTAGTTTATATTTGAATATATTCCTTTTTCCACTACTACTCTCTTAGCGCTCCAAATGTCCAGTTGCATTTTGTACAGAAAGAGAGTTCAGATCTGCTCATTCAAAAGTATGGTTTAATTCTGTTAGCTGAATGCACAGATAAGAAAGAAGTTTCACAGTATGATTCTGTGTAGTTTATATTTGGAGACATTCCTTTTTCCACTATTACCCTCTTAGCGCTCCGAATCTCCACTTGCATTTTCTACAGAAAGAGTGTTTCAGAACGGCTCAATCAAAACTAAGGTTCAACTCTTTTAGTTGAACAAACAGAACAGAAAGAAGTTTCACACAATTCTTCTGTGTAGTTTTTATTTGTAGACATTCTTTTTCCCAATATAGGCCTCTTAGCGCTCAGAATGTCCAATTGCAGTTTCTACAGAAAGAGTGTTTCAGATCGGCTCAATCAAAAGTAAGGTTCAACTCTGTTAGTTGAATGCACAGAACAGAAAGAAGTTTCATACAATGCTTCTGTGTAGTTTATTTTTGAACATATTCTTTTTTCCACTATTACCCACTTAGCGCTACGAATGTCCAGTTGCATTTTCTACAGACAGAGTGTTTCAAAACTGCTCAATCAAAAGTATGGTTTAACTCTGTTAGCTGAATGCTCAGATCAGAAAGAAGTTTCACAGAATGCTTCTGTGTAGTTTATATTTGAATATATTCCTTTTTCCACTACTATGCTCTTAGCGCTCCAAATGTCCAGTTGCATTTTCTACAGAAAGAGTGTTCAGATCTGCTCAATCAAAAGTATGGTTTAACTCTGTTAGCTGAATGCACAGATCAGAAAGAAGTTTCACCGAATGATTCTGTGTAGTTTATATTTGAAGACATTCCTTTTTCCACTATTACCCTCTTAGCGCTCCGAATCTCCACTTGCATTTTCTACAAAAAGAGTGTTTCATAACTGCTCAATCAAAAATATGTTTTATCTCTGTTAACTGAATTTACAGATCAGAAATATGTTTCACAGAATGCATCTGTGTAGTTTTTATTTGAAGATATTCTTTTTCCCAATGTAGGCCTCTTAGCGCTTAGCATGTCCAATTGCAGTTTCTACAGAAAGAGTGTTTCAGAACGGCTCAATCAAAAGTAAGGTTCAACTCTGTTAGTTGAATGCACAGAACAGAAAGAATTTTCACAGAATGCTACTGTGTAGTTTATATTTGAATATATTCCTTTTTCCACTATTACCCTCTTAGCGCTCCGAATGTCCACTTGCATTTTCTACAGAAAGAGTGTTCAGAACTGCGCAATCAAAAGTATGGTTTAACTCTGTTAGCTTAATGAACATATCAGAAATAAGTTTCACACAATGCTTCTGTGTAGTTTTTATTTGAAGATATTATTTTTCCCAATAGAGGCCTCTTAGCGCTCAGAATGTCCAATTGCAGTTTCTACAGAAAGAGTGTTTCAGAAAGGCTCAATCAAATGTAAGGTTCAACTCTGTTAGTTGAATGCACAGAACAGAAAGAAGTTTCATACAATGCTTCTGTGTAGTTTATATTTGAACATATTCTTTTTTCCACTATTACCCACTTAGCGCTACGAATGTCCAGTTGCATTTTCTACAGACAGAGTGTTTCAAAAGTGCTCAATCAAATGTATGGTTTAACTCTGTTAGCTGAATGCTCAGATCAGAAAGAAGTTTCACAGAATGCTTCTGTGTAGTTTATATTTGAATATATTCCTTTTTCCACTACTACTCTCTTAGCGCTCCAAATGTCCAGTTGCATTTTCTACAGAAAGAGAGTTCAGATCTGCTCAATCAAAAGTATGGTTTAACTCTGTTAGCTGAATGCACAGATCAGAAAGAAGTTTCACAGAATGATTCTGTGTAGTTTATATTTGTAGACATTCCTTTTTCCACTATTACCCTCTTAGCGCTCCGAATCTCCACTTGCATTTTCTACAGAAAGAGTGTTTCAGAACGGCTCAATCAAAACTAAGGTTCAACTCTTTTAGTTGAACAAACAGAACAGAAAGAAGTTTCACACAATTCTTCTGTGTAGTTTTTATTTGTAGACAATCTTTTTCCAAATATAGGCCTCTTAGCGCTCAGAATGTCCAATTGCAGTTTCTACAGAAAGAGTGTTTCAGAACGGCTCAATCAAAAGTAAGGTTCAACTCTGTTAGTTGAATGCACAGAACAGAAAGAAGTTTCATACAATGCTTCTGTGTAGTTTATAGTTGAACATATTCTTTTTTCCACTATTACCCACTTAGCGCTACAAATGTCCAGTTGCATTTTCTACAGACAGAGTGTTTCAAAACTGCTCAATCAAAAGTATGGTTTAACTCTGTTAGCTGAATGCTCAGATCAGAAAGAAGTTTCACAGAATACTTCTGTGTAGTTTATATTTGAATATATTCCTTTTTCCACTACTACGCTCTTAGCGCTACAAATGTCCAGTTGCATTTTCTACAGAAAGAGTGTTCAGATCTGCTCAATCAAAAGTATGGTTTAACTCTGTTAGCTGAATGCACAGATCAGAAAGAAGTTTCACCGAATGATTCTGTGTAGTTTATATTTGAAGACATTCTTTTTCCACTATTACCCTCTTAGCGCTCCGAATCTCCACTTGCATTTTCTACAAAAGAGTGTTTCATAACTGCTCAATCAAAAATATGTTTTATCTCTGTTAACTGAATTTACAGATCAGAAATTAGTTTCACAGAATGCATCTGTGTAGTTTTTATTTGAAGATATTCTTTTTCAAAATGTAGGCCTCTTAGCGCTTAGCCTGTCCAATTGCAGTTTCTACAGAAAGAGTGTTTCAGAACGGCTCAATCAAAAGTAAGGTTCAACTCTGTTAGTTGAATGCACAGAACAGAAAGAATTTTCACAGAATGCTACTGTGTAGTTTATATTTGAATATATTCCTTTTTCCACTTTTACCCTCTTAGCGCTCCGAATGTCCACTTGCATTTTCTACAGAAAGAGTGTTCAGAACTGCGCAATCAAAAGTATGGTTTAACTCTGTTAGCTTAATGAACATATCAGAAATAAGTTTCACACAATGCTTCTCTGTAGTTTTTATTTGAAGATATTATTTTTCCCAATATAGGCCTCTTAGCGCTCAGAATGTCCAATTGCAGTTTCTACAGAAAGAGTGTTTCAGAAAGGCTCAATCAAAACTAAGGTTCAACTCTGTTAGTTGAATGCACAGAACAGAAAGAAGTTTCATACAATGCTTCTGTGTAGTTTATATTTGAACATATTCTTTTTTCCACTATTACCCACTTAGCGCTACGAATGTCCAGTTGCATTTTCTACAGACAGAGTGTTACAAAACTGCTCAATCAAAAGTATGGTTTAACTCTGTTAGCTGAATGCTCAGATCAGAAAGAAGTTTCACAGAATGCTTCTGTGTAGTTTATATTTGAATATATTCCTTTTTCCACTACTACTCTCTTAGCGCTCCAAATGTCCAGTTGCATTTTCTACAGAAAGAGAGTTCAGATCTGCTCAATCAAAAGTATGGTTTAACTCTGTTATCTGAATGCACAGATCAGAAAGAAGTTTCACCGAATGATTCTGTGTAGTTTATATTTGGAGACATTCCTTTTTCCACTATTACCCTCTTAGCGCTCCGAATCTCCACTTGCATTTTCTACAGAAAGAGTGTTTCAGAACGGCTCAATCAAAACTAAGGTTCAACTCTTTTAGTTGAACAAACAGAACAGAAAGAAGTTTCACACAATTCTTCTGTGTAGTTTTTATTTGTAGACATTCTTTTTCCCAATATAGGCCTCTTAGCGCTCAGAATGTCCAATTGCAGTTTCTACAGAAAGAGTGTTTCAGAACGGCTCAATCAAAAGTAAGGTTCAACTCTGTTACTTGAATGCACAGAACAGAAAGAAGTTTGATACAATGCTTCTGTGTAGTTTATATTTGAACATATTCTTTTTTCCACTATTACCCACTTAGCGCTACGAATGTCCAGTTGCATTTTCTACAGACAGAGTGTTTCAAAACTGCTCAATCAAAAGTATGGTTTAACTCTGTTAGCTGAATGCTCAGATCAGAAAGAAGTTTCACAGAATGCTTCTGTGTAGTTTATATTTGAATATATTCCTTTTTCCACTACTACGCTCTTAGCGCTCCAAATGTCCAGTTGCATTTTCTACAGAAAGAGTGTTCAGATCTGCTCAATCAAAAGTATGGTTTAACTCTGTTAGCTGAATGCACAGATCAGAAAGAAGTTTCACCGAATGATTCTGTGTAGTTTATATTTGAAGACTTTCCTTTTTCCACTATTACCCTCTTAGCGCTCCGAATCTCCACTTGCATTTTCTACAAAAAGAGTGTTTCATAACTGCTCAATCAAAAATATGTTTTATCTCTGTTAACTGAATTTACAGATCAGAAATATGTTTCACAGAATGCATCTGTGTAGTTTTTATTTGAAGATATTCTTTTTCCCAATGTAGGCCTCTTAGCGCTTAGCATGTCCAATTGCAGTTACTACAGAAAGAGTGTTTCAGAACGGCTCAATCAAAAGTAAGGTTCAACTCTGTTAGTTGAATGCACAGAACAAAAAGAATTTTCACTGAATGCTACTGTGTAGTTTATATTTGAATATATTCCTTTTTCCACTATTACCCTCTTAGCGCTCCGAATGTCCACTTGCATTTTCTACAGAAAGAGTGTTCAGAACTGCGCAATCAAAAGTATGGTTTAACTCTGTTAGCTTAATGAACATATCAGAAATAAGTTTCACACAATGCTTCTGTGTAGTTTTTATTTGAAGATATTATTTTTCCCAATAGAGGCCTCTTAGCGCTCAGAATGTCCAATTGCAGTTCCTACAGAAAGAGTGTTTCAGAAAGGCTCAATCAAAAGTAAGGTTCAACTCTGTTAGTTGAATGCACAGAACAGAAAGAAGTTTCATACAATGCTTCTGTGTAGTTTATATTTGAACATATTCTTTTTTCCACTATTACCCACTTAGCGCTACGAATGTCCAGTTGCATTTTCTACAGACAGAGTGTTTCAAAACTGTTCAATCAAAAGTATGGTTTAACTCTGTTAGCTGAATGCTCAGATCAGAAAGAAGTTTCACAGAATGCTTCTGTGTAGTTTATATTTGAATATATTTCTTTTTCCACTACTACTCTCTTAGCGCTCCAAATGTCCAGTTGCATTTTCTACAGAAAGAGTGTTCAGATCTGCTCAATCAAAAGTATGGTTTAACTCTGTTACCTGAATGCACAGATCAGAAAGAAGTTTCACAGAATGATTCTGTGTAGTTTATATTTGCAGACATTCCTTTTTCCACTATTACCCTCTTAGCGCTCCGAATCTCCACTTGCATTTTCTACAGAAAGTGTGTTTCAGAACGGCTCAATCAAAACTAAGGTTCAACCCTTTTAGTTGAACAAACAGAACAGAAAGAAGTTTCACACAATTCTTCTGTGTAGTTTTTATTTGTAGACATTCTTTTTCCCAATATAGGCCTCTTAGCGCTCAGAATGTCCAATTGCAGTTTCTACAGAAAGAGTGTTTCGGAACGGCTCAATCAAAAGTAAGGTTCAACTCTGTTAGTTGAATGCACAGAACAGAAAGAAGTTTCATACAATGCTTCTGTGTAGTTTATATTTGAACATATTCTTTTTTCCACTATTACCCACTTAGCGCTACGAATGTCCAGTTGCATTTTCTACAGACAGAGTGTTTCCAAACTGCTCAATCAAAAGTATGGTTTAACTCTGTTAGCTGAATGCTCAGATCAGAAAGAAGTTTCACAGAATGCTTCTGTGTAGTTTATATTTTAATATATTCCTTTTTCCACTACTACGCCCTTAGCGCTCCAAATGTCCAGTTGCATTTTCTACAGAAATAGTGTTCAGATCTGCTCAATCAAAAGTATGCTTTAATTCTGTTAGCTGAATGCACAGATCAGAAAGAAGTTTCACCGAATGATTCTGTGTAGTTTATATTTGAAGACATTCCTTTTTCCACTATTACCCTCTTAGCGCTCCGAATCTCCACTTGCATTTTCTACAAAGGAGTGTATCATAACTGATCAATCAAAAATATGTTTTATCTGTGTTAACTGAATTTACAGATCAGAAATAAGTTTCACAGAATGCATCTGTGTGGTTTTTATTTGAAGATATTCTTTTTCTCAATGTAGGCCTCTTAGCGCTTAGCATGTCCAATTGCAGTTTCTACAGAAAGAGTGTTTCAGAACGGCTCAATCAAAAGTAAGGTTCAACTCTGTTAGTTGAATGCACAGAACAGAAAGAATTTTCACAGAATGCTACTGTGTAGTTTATATTTGAATATATTCCTTTTTCCACTATTACCCTCTTAGCGCTCCGAATGTCCACTTGCATTTTCTACAGAAAGAGTGTTCAGAACTGCGCAATCAAAAGTATGGTTTAACTCTGTTAGCTTAATGAACATATCAGAAATAAGTTTCACACAATGCTTCTGTGTAGATTTTATTTGAAGATATTATTTTTCCCAATATAGGCCTCTTAGCGCTCAGAATGTCCAATTGCAGTTTCTACAGAAAGAGTGTTTCAGAAAGGCTCAATCAAAAGTAAGGTTCAACTCTGTTAGTGGAATGCACAGAACAGAAAGAAGTTTCATACAATGCTTCTGTGTAGTTTATATTTGAACATATTCTTTTTTCCACTATTACCCACTTAGCGCTACGAATGTCCAGTTGCATTTTCTACAGACAGAGTGTTTCAAAACTGCTCAATCAAAAGTATGGTTTAACTCTGTTAGCTGAATGCTCAGATCAGAAAGAAGTTTCACAGAATGCTTCTGTGTAGTTTATATTTGAATATATTCCTTTATCCACTACTATGCTCTTAGCGCTCCAAATGTCCAGTTGCATTTTCTACAGAAAGAGTGTTCAGATCTGCTCAATCAAAAGTGTGGTTTAACTCTGTTAGCTGAATGCACAGATCAGAAAGAAGTTTCACCGAATGATTCTTTGTAGTTTATATTTGAAGACATTCCTTTTTCCACTATTACCCACTTAGCGCTCGGAATCTCCACTTGCATTTTCTACAAAAAGAGTGTTTCACAACTGCTCAATCAAAAATATGTTTTATCTCTGTTAACTGAATTTACAGATCAGAAATAAGTTTCACAGAATGCATCTGTGTAGTTTTTATTTGAAGATATTCTTTTTCAAAATGTAGTCCTCTTAGCGCTTAGCATGTCCAATTGCAGTTTCTACAGAAAGAGTGTTTCAGAACGGCTCAATCAAAAGTAAGGTTCAACTCTGTTAGTTGAATGCACAGAACAGAAAGAATTTTCACAGAATGCTACTGTGTAGTTTATATTTGAATATATTCCTTTTTCCACTATTACCCTCTTAGCGCTCCGAATGTCCACTTGCATTTTCTACAGAAAGAGTGTTCAGAACTGCGCAATCAAAAGTATGTTTTAACTCTGTTAGCTTAATGAACATATCAGAAATAAGTTTCACACAATGCTGCTGTGTAGCTTTTATTTGAAGATATTATTTTTCCCAATATAGGCCTCTTAGCGCTCAGAATGTCCAATTGCAGTTTCTACAGAAAGAGTGTTTCAGAAAGGCTCAATCAAAAGTAAGGTTCAACTCTGTTAGTTGAATGCACAGAACAGAAAGAAGTTTCATACAATGCTTCTGTGTAGTTTATATTTGAACATATTCTTTTTTCCACTATTACCCACTTAGCGCTACGAATGTCCAGTTGCATTTTCTACAGACAGAGTGTTTCAAAACTGCTCAATCAAAAGTATGGTTTAACTCTGTTAGCTGAATGCTCAGATCAGAAAGAAGTTTCACAGAATGCTTCTGTGTAGTTTATATTTGAATATATTCCTTTTTCCACTAGTACGCTCTTAGCGCTCCAAATGTCCAGTTGCATTTTCTACAGAAAGAGAGTTCAGATCTGCTCAATCAAAAGTATGGTTTAACTCTGTTAGCTGAATGCACAGATCAGAAAGAAGTTTCACCGAATAATTCTGTGTAGTTTATATTTGGAGACATTCCTTTTTCCACTATTACCCTCTTAGCGCTCAGAATCTCCACTTGCATTTTCTACAGAAAGAGTGTTTCAGAACGGCACAATCAAAACTAAGGTTCAACTCTTTTAGTTGAACAAACAGAACAGAAAGAATTTTCACACAATTCTTCTGTGTAGTTTTTATTTGTAGACATTCTTTTTCCCAATATAGGCCTCTTAGCGCTCAGAATGTCCAATTGCAGTTTCTACAGAAAGAGTGTTTCAGAACGGCTCAATCAAAAGTAAGGTTCAACTCTGTTACTTGAATGCACAGAACAGAAAGAAGTTTGATACAATGCTTCTGTGTAGTTTATATTTGAACATATTCTTTTTTCCACTATTACCCACTTAGCGCTACGAATGTCCAGTTGCATTTTCTACAGACAGAGTGTTTCAAAACTGCTCAATCAAAAGTATGGTTTAACTCTGTTAGCTGAATGCTCAGATCAGAAAGAAATTTCACAGAATGCTTCTGTGTAGTTTATATTTGAATATATTCCTTTTTCCACTACTACTCTCTTAGCGCTCCAAATGTCCAGTTGCATTTTCTACAGAAAGATTGTTCAGATCTGCTCAATCAAAAGTATGGTTGAACTCTGTTAGCTGAATGCACAGATCAGAAAGAAGTTTCACCGAATGATTCTGTGTAGTTTATATTTGAAGACATTCCTTTTTCCACTATTACCCTCTTAGAGCTCCGAATCTCCACTTGCATTTTCTACAAAAAGAGTGTTTCATAACTGCTCAATCAAAAATATGTTTTATCTCTGTTAACTGAATTTACAGATCAGAAATAAGTTTCACAGAATGCATCTGTGTAGTTTTTATTTGAAGATATTCTTTTTCCCAATGTAGGCCTCTTAGCGCTTAGCCTGTCCAATTGCAGTTTCTACAGAAAGAGTGTTTCAGAACGGCTCAATCAAAAGTAAGGTTCAACTCTGTTAGTTGAATGCACAGAACTGAAAGAATTTTCACAGAATGCTACTGTGTAGTTTATATTTGAATATATTCGTTTTTCCACTATTACCCTCTTAGCGCTCCGAATGTCCACTTGCATTTTCTACAGAAAGAGTGTTCAGAACTGCGCAATCAATAGTATGGTTTAACTCTGTTAGCTTAATGAACATATCAGAAATAAGTTTCACACAATGCTTCCGTGTAGTTTTTATTTGAAGATATTATTTTTCCCAATATAGGCCTCTTAGCGCTCAGAATGTCCAATTGCAGTTTCTACAGAAAGAGTGTTTCAGAAAGGCTCAATCAAAAGTAAGGTTCAACTCTGTTAGTTGAATGCACAGAACAGAAAGAAGTTTTATACACTGCTTCTGTGTAGTTTATATTTGAACATATTCTTTTTTCCACTATTACCCACTTAGCGCTACGAATGTCCAGTTGCATTTTCTACAGACAGAGTGTTTCAAAACTGTTCAATCAAAAGTATGGTTTAACTCTGTTAGCTGAATGCTCAGATCAGAAAGAAGTTTCACAGAATGCTTCTGTGTAGTTTATATTTGAATATATTCCTTTTTCCACTACTACTCTCTTAGCGCTCCAAATGTCCAGTTGCATTTTCTACAGAAAGAGTGTTCAGATCTGCTCAATCAAAAGTATGGTTTAACTCTGTTAGCTGAATGCACAGATCAGAAAGAAGTTTCACAGAATGATTCTGTGTAGTTTATATTTGGAGACATTCCTTTTTCCACTATTACCCTCTTAGCGCTCCGAATCTCCACTTGCATTTTCTACAGAAAGTGTGTTTCAGAACGGCTCAATCAAAACTAAGGTTCAACTCTTTTAGTTGAACAAACAGAACAGAAAGAATTTTCACACAATTCTTCTGTGTAGTTTTTATTTGTAGACATTCTTTTTCCCAATATAGGCCTCTTAGCGCTCAGAATGTCCAATTGCAGTTTCTACAGAAAGAGTGTTTCAGAACGGCTCAATCAAAAGTAAGGTTCAACTCTGTTAGTTGAATGCACAGAACAGAAAGAAGTTTCATACAATGCTTCTGTGTAGTTTATATTTGAACATATTCTTTTTTCCACTATTACCCACTTAGCGCTACGAATGCCCAGTTGCATTTTCTACAGACAGAGTGTTTCAAAACGGCTCAATCAAAAGTATGGTTTAACTCTGTTAGCTGAATTCTCAGATCAGAAAGAAGTTTCACAGAATGCTACTGTGTAGTTTATATTTGAATATATTCCTTTTTCCACTACTACGCTCTTAGCGCTCCAAATGTCCAGTTGCATTTTCTACAGAAAGAGTGTTCAGATCTGCTCAATCAAAAGTATGGTTTAACTCTGTAAGCTGAATGCACAGATCAGAAAGAAGTTTCACCGAATGATTCTGTGTAGTTTATATTTGAAGACATTCCTTTTTCCACTATTACCCTCTTAGCGCTCCGAATCTCCACTTGCATTTTCTACAAAAAGGTGTTTCATAACTGCTCAATCAAAAATATGTTTTATCTCTGTTAACTGAATTTACAGATCAGAAATAAGTTTCACAGAATGCATCTGTGTAGTTTTTATTTGAAGATATTCTTTTTCCCAATGTAGGCCTCTTAGCGCTTAGCATGTCCAATTGCAGTTTCTACAGAAAGAGTGTTTCAGAACGGCTCAATAAAAAGTAAGGTTCAACTCTGTTAGTTGAATGCACAGAACAGAAAGAATTTTCACAGAATGCTACTGTGTAGTTTATATTTGAATATATTCCTTTTTCCACTCTTACCCTCTTAGCGCTCCGAATCTACACTTGCATTTTCTACAGAAAGAGTGTTCAGAACTGCGCAATCAAAAGTATGGTTTAACTCTGTTAGCTTAATGAACATATCAGAAATAAGTTTCACACAATGCTTCTGTGTAGTTTTTATTTGAAGATATTATTTTTCCCATTATAGGCCTCTTAGCGCTCAGAATGTCCAATTGCAGTTTCTACAGAAAGAGTGTTTCAGAAAGGCTCAATCAAAAGTAAGGTTCAACTCTGTTAGTTGAATGCACAGAACAGAAAGAAGTTTCATACAATGCTTCTGTGTAGTTTATATTTGAACATATTCTTTTTTCCACTATTACCCACTTAGCGCTACGAATGTCCAGTTGCATTTTCTACAGACAGAGTGTTTCAAAACTGCTCAATCAAAAGTATGGTTTAACTCTGTTAGCTGAATGCTCAGATCAGAAAGAAGTTTCACAGAATGCTTCTGTGTAGTTTATATTTGAATATATTCCTTTTTCCACTACTACGCTCTTAGCGCTCCAAATGTCCAGTTGCATTTTCTACAGAAAGAGTGTTCAGATCTGCTCAATCAAAAGTATGGTTTAACTCTGTTAGCTGAATGCACAGATCAGAAAGAAGTTTCACCGAATGATTCTGTGTAGTTTATATTTGAAGACATACCTTTTTCCACTATTACCCACTTAGCGCTCCGAATCTCCACTTGCATTTTCTACAAAAAGAGTGTTTCATAACTGCTCAATAAAAAATATGTTTTATCTCTGTTAACTGAATTTACAGATCAGAAATAAGTTTCACAGAATGCATCTGTGTAGTTTTTATTTGAAGATATTCTTTTTCCCAATGTAGGCCTCTTAGCGCTTAGCATGTCCAATTGCAGTTTCTACAGAAAGAGTGTTTCAGAACGGCTCAATCAAAAATAAGGTTCAACTCTGTTAGTTGAATGCACAGAACAGAAAGAATTTTCACAGAATGCTACTGTGTAGTTTATATTTGAATATATTCCTTTTTCCACTATTACCCTCTTAGCGCTCCGAATCTCCATTGCATTTTCTACAGAAAGTGTGTTTCAGAACGGCTCAATCAAAACTGAGGTTCAACTCTTTTAGTTGAACAGACAGAACAGAAAGAAGTTTCACACAATTCTTCTGTGTAGTTTTTATTTGTAGACATTCTTTTTCCCAATATAGGCCTCTTAGCGCTCAGAATGTCCAATTGCAGTTTCTACAGAAAGAGTGTTTCAGAACGGCTCAATCAAAAGTAAGGTTCAACTCTGTTAGTTGAATGCACAGAACAGAAAGAAGTTTCATACAATGCTTCTGTGTAGTTTATATTTGAACATATTCTTTTTTCCACTATTACCCACTTAGCGCTACGAATGTCCAGTTGCATTTTCTACAGACAGAGTGTTTCAAAACTGCTCAATCAAAAGTATGGTTTAACTCTGTTAGCTGAATGCTCATATCAGAAAGAAGTTTCACAGAATGCTTCTGTGTAGTTTATATTTGAATATATTCCTTTTTCCACTACTACGCTCTTAGCGCTCCAAATGTCCAGTTGCATTTTCTACAGAAAGAGTGTTCAGATCTGCTCAATCAAAAGTATGGTTTAACTCTGTTAGCTGAATGCACAGATCAGAAAGAAGTTTCACCGAATGATTCTGTGTAGTTTATATTTGAAGACATTCCTTTTTCCACTATTACCCCCTTAGCGGTCCGAATCTCCACTTGCATTTTCTACAAAAAGAGTGTTTCATAACTGCTCAATCAAAAATATGTTTTATCTCTGTTAACTGAATTTACAGATCAGAAATAAGTTTCACAGAATGCATCTGTGTAGTTTTTATTTGAAGATATTCTTTTTCCCAATGTAGGCCTCTTAGCGCTTAGCATGTCCAATTGCAGTTTCTACAGAAAGAGTGTTTCAGAACGGCTCAATCAAAAGTAAGGTTCAACTCTGTTAGTTGAATGCACAGAACAGAAAGAATTTTCACAGAATGCTACTGTGTAGTTTATATTTGAATATATTCCTTTTTCCACTATTACCCTCTTAGCGCTCCGAATGTCCACTTGCATTTTCTACAGAAAGAGTGTTCAGAACTGCGCAATCAAAAGTATGGTTTAACTCTGTTAGCTTAATGAACATATCAGAAATAAGTTTCACACAATGCTTCTGTGTAGTTTTTATTTGAAGATATTCTTTTTCACAATGTAGGCCTCTTAGCGCTTAGCATGTCAAATTGCAGTTTCTACAGAAAGAGTGTTTCAGAACGGCTCAATCAAAAGTAAGGTTCAACTCTGTTAGTTGAATGCACAGAACAAAAAGAATTTTCACTGAATGCTTCTGTGTAGTTTATATTTGAATATATTCCTTTTTCCACTACTACTCTCTTAGCGCTCCAAATGTCCAGTTGCATTTTCTACAGAAAGAGTGTTCAGATCTGCTCAATCAAAAGTATGGTTTAACTCTGTTAGCTGAATGCACAGATCAGAAAGAAGTTTCACAGAATGATTCTGTGTAGTTTATATTTGGAGACATTCCTTTTTCCACTATTACCCTCTTAGCGCTCCGAATCTCCACTTGCATTTTCTACAGAAAGAGTGTTTCATAACTGCACAATCAAAAATATGTTTTATCTCTGTTAACTGAATTTACAGATCAGAAATAAGTTTCACAGAATGCATCTGTGTAGTTTTTATTTGAAGATATTCTTTTTCCCAATGTAGGCCTCTTAGCGCTTAGCATGTCCAATTGCAGTTTCTACAGAAAGAGTGTTTCAGAACGGCTCAATCAAAAGTAAGGTTCAACTCTGTTAGTTGAATGCACAGAACAGAAAGAATTTTCACAGAATGCTACTGTGTAGTTTATATTTGAATATATTCCTTTTTCCACTATTACCCTCTTAGCGCTCCGAATGTCCACTTGCATTTTCTACAGAAAGAGTGTTCAGAACTGCGCAATCAAAAGTATGGTTTAACTCTGTTAGCTTAATGAACATATCAGAAATAAGTTTCACACAATGCTTCTCTGTAGTTTTTATTTGAAGATATTATTTTTCCCAATATAGGCCTCTTAGCGCTCAGAATGTCCAATTGCAGTTTCTACAGAAAGAGTGTTTCAGAAAGGCTCAATCAAAAGTAAGGTTCAACTCTGTTAGTTGAATGCACAGAACAGAAAGAAGTTTCATACAATGCTTCTGTGTAGTTTATATTTGAACATATTCTTTTTTCCACTATTACCCACTTAGCGCTACGAATGTCCAGTTGCATTTTCTACAGACAGAGTGTTTCAAAACTGCTCAATCAAAAGTATGGTTTAACTCTGTTAGCTGAATGCTCAGATCGGAAAGAAGTTTCACAGAATGCTTCTGTGTAGTTTATATTTGAATATATTCCTTTTTCCACTACTATGCTCTTAGCGCTCCAAATGTCCAGTTGCATTTTCTACAGAAAGAGTGTTCAGATCTGCTCAATCAAAAGTATGGTTTAACTCTGTTAGCTGAATGCACAGATGAGAAAGAAGTTTCACCGAATGATTCTGTGTAGTTTATATTTGAAGACATTCCTTTTTCCACAATTACCCTCTTAGCGCTCCGAATCTCCACTTGCATTTTCTACAAAAAGAGTGTTTCATAACTGCTCAATCAAAAATATGTTTTATCTCTGTTAACTGAATTTACAGATGAGAAATAAGTTTCACAGAATGCATCTGTGTAGTTTTTATTTGAAGATATTCTTTTTCCCAATGTAGGCCTCTTAGCGCTTAGCATGTCCAATTGCAGTTTCTACAGAAAGAGTGTTTCAGAACGGCTCAATCAAAAGTAAGGTTCAACTCTGTTAGTTGAATGCACAGAACAGAAAGAATTTTCACAGAATGCTACTGTGTAGTTTATATTTGAATATATTCCTTTTTCCACTATTACCCTCTTAGCGCTCCGAATGTCCACTTGCATTTTCTACAGAAAGAGTATTCAGAACTGCGCAATCAAAAGTATGGTTTAACTCTGTTAGCTTAATGAACATATCAGAAATATGTTTCACACAATGCTTCTGTGTAGTTTTTATTTGAAGATATTATTTTTCCCAATAGAGGCCTCTTAGCGCTCAGAATGTCCAATTGCAGTTTCTACAGAAAGAGTGTTTCAGAAAGGCTCAATCAAAAGTAAGGTTCAACTCTGTTAGTTGAATGCACAGAACAGAAAGAAGTTTCATACAATGCTTCTGTGTAGTTTATATTTGAACATATTCTTTTTTCCACTATTACCCACTTAGCGCTACGAATGTCCAGTTGCATTTTCTACAGACAGAGTGTTTCAAAACTGCTCAATCAAAAGTATGGTTTAACTCTGTTAGCTGAATGCTCAGATCAGAAAGAAGTTTCACAGAATGCTTCTGTGTACTTTATATTTGAATATATTCCTTTTTCCACTACTACTCTCTTAGCGCTCCAAATGTCCAGTTGCATTTTCTAAAGGAAGAGTGTTCAGATCTGCTCAATCAAAAGTATGGTTTAACTCTGTTAGCTGAATGCACAGATCAGAAAGAAGTTTCACAGAATGATTCTGTGTAGTTTATATTTGGAGACATTCCTTTTTCCACTATTACCCTCTTAGCGCTCCGAATCTCCACTTGCATTTTCTACAGAAAGAGTGTTTCAGAACGGCTCAATCAAAACTAAGGTTCAACTCTTTTAGTTGAACAAACAGAACAGAAAGAATTTTCACACAATTCTTCTGTGTAGTTTTTATTTGTAGACATTCTTTTTCCCAATATAGGCCTCTTAGCGCTCAGAATGTCCAATTGCAGTTTCTACAGAAAGAGTGTTTCAGAACGGCTCAATCAAAAGTAAGGTTCAACTCTGTTACTTGAATGCACAGAACAGAAAGAAGTTTCATAGAATGTTTCTGTGTAGTTTCTATTTGAACATGTTCTTTTTTCCACTATTACCCACTTAGCGCTACGAATGTCCAGTTGCATTTTCTACAGACAGAGTGTTTCAAAACTGCTCAATCAAAAGTATGGTTTAACTCTGTTAGCTGAATGCTCAGATCGGAAAGAAGTTTCACAGAATGCTTCTGTGTAGTTTATATTTGAATATATTCCTTTTTCCACTACTATGCTCTTAGCGCTCCAAATGTCCAGTTGCATTTTCTACAGAAAGAGTGTTCAGATCTGCTCAATCAAAAGTATGGTTTAACTCTGTTAGCTGAATGCACAGATGAGAAAGAAGTTTCACCGAATGATTCTGTGTAGTTTATATTTGAAGACATTCCTTTTTCCACAATTACCCTCTTAGCGCTCCGAATCTCCACTTGCATTTTCTACAAAAAGAGTGTTTCATAACTGCTCAATCAAAAATATGTTTTATCTCTGTTAACTGAATTTACAGATGAGAAATAAGTTTCACAGAATGCATCTGTGTAGTTTTTATTTGAAGATATTCTTTTTCCCAATGTAGGCCTCTTAGCGCTTAGCATGTCCAATTGCAGTTTCTACAGAAAGAGTGTTTCAGAACGGCTCAATCAAAAGTAAGGTTCAACTCTGTTAGTTGAATGCACAGAACAGAAAGAATTTTCACAGAATGCTACTGTGTAGTTTATATTTGAATATATTCCTTTTTCCACTATTACCCTCTTAGCGCTCCGAATGTCCACTTGCATTTTCTACAGAAAGAGTGTTCAGAACTGCGCAATCAAAAGTATGGTTTAACTCTGTTAGCTTAATGAACATATCAGAAATATGTTTCACACAATGCTTCTGTGTAGTTTTTATTTGAAGATATTATTTTTCCCAATAGAGGCCTCTTAGCGCTCAGAATGTCCAATTGCAGTTTCTACAGAAAGAGTGTTTCAGAAAGGCTCAATCAAAAGTAAGGTTCAACTCTGTTAGTTGAATGCACAGAACAGAAAGAAGTTTCATACAATGCTTCTGTGTAGTTTATATTTGAACATATTCTTTTTTCCACTATTACCCACTTAGCGCTACGAATGTCCAGTTGCATTTTCTACAGACAGAGTGTTTCAAAACTGCTCAATCAAAAGTATGGTTTAACTCTGTTAGCTGAATGCTCAGATCAGAAAGAAGTTTCACAGAATGCTTCTGTGTACTTTATATTTGAATATATTCCTTTTTCCACTACTACTCTCTTAGCGCTCCAAATGTCCAGTTGCATTTTCTAAAGGAAGAGTGTTCAGATCTGCTCAATCAAAAGTATGGTTTAACTCTGTTAGCTGAATGCACAGATCAGAAAGAAGTTTCACAGAATGATTCTGTGTAGTTTATATTTGGAGACATTCCTTTTTCCACTATTACCCTCTTAGCGCTCCGAATCTCCACTTGCATTTTCTACAGAAAGAGTGTTTCAGAACGGCTCAATCAAAACTAAGGTTCAACTCTTTTAGTTGAACAAACAGAACAGAAAGAATTTTCACACAATTCTTCTGTGTAGTTTTTATTTGTAGACATTCTTTTTCCCAATATAGGCCTCTTAGCGCTCAGAATGTCCAATTGCAGTTTCTACAGAAAGAGTGTTTCAGAACGGCTCAATCAAAAGTAAGGTTCAACTCTGTTACTTGAATGCACAGAACAGAAAGAAGTTTCATAGAATGTTTCTGTGTAGTTTCTATTTGAACATGTTCTTTTTTCCACTATTACCCACTTAGCGCTACGAATGTCCAGTTGCATTTTCTACAGACAGAGTGTTTCAAAACTGCTCAATCAAAAGTATGGTTTAACTCTGTTAGCTGAATGCTCAGATCAGAAAGAAGTTTCACAGAATGCTTCTGTGTAGTTTATATTTGAATATATTCCTTTTTCCACTACTACGCTCTTAGCGCTCCAAATGTCCAGTTGCATTTTCTACAGAAAGAGTGTTCAGACCTGCTCAATCAAAAGTATGGTTTAACTCTGTTAGCTGAATACACAGATCAGAAAGAAGATTCACCGAATGATTCTGTGTAGTTTATATTTGAAGACATTCCTTTTTCCACTATTACCCTCTTAGCGCTCCGAATCTCCACTTGCATTTTCTACAAAAAGAGTGTTTCATAACTGCTCAATCAAAAATATGTTTTATCTCTGTTAACTGAATTTACAGATCAGAAATAAGTTTCACAGAATGCATCTGTGTAGTTTTTATTTGAAGATATTCTTTTTCCCAATGTAGGCCTCTTAGCGCTTAGCATGTCCAATTGCAGTTTCTACAGAAAGAGTGTTTCAGAACGGCTCAATCAAAAGTAAGGTTCAACTCTGTTAGTTGAATGCACAGAACAGAAAGAATTTTCACAGAATGCTACTGTGTAGTTTATATTTGAATATATTCCTTTTTCCACTATTACCCTCTTAGCGCTCCGAATGTCCACTTGCATTTTCTACAGAAAGAGTGTTCAGAACTGCGCAATCAAAAGTATGGTTTAAATCTGTTAGCTTAATGAACATATCAGAAATAAGTTTCACACAATGCTTCTGTGTAGTTTTTATTTGAAGATATTATTTTTCCCAATAGAGGCCTCTTAGCGCTCAGAATGTCCAATTGCAGTTTCTACAGAAAGAGTGTTTCAGAACGACTCAATCAAAAGTAAGGTTCAACTCTGTTAGTTGAATGCACAGAACAGAAAGAAGTTTCATACAATGCTTCTGTGTAGTTTATATTTGAACATATTATTTTTTCCACTATTACCCACTTAGCGCTACGAATGTCCAGTTGCATTTTCTACAGACAGAGTGTTTCAAAACTGCTCAATCAAAAGTATGGTTTAACTCTGTTAGCTGAATGCTCAGATCAGAAAGAAGTTTCACAGAATGCTTCTGTGTAGCTTATATTTGAATATATTCCTTTTTCCACTACTACTCTCTTAGCGCTCCAAATGTCCAGTTGCATTTTCTACAGAAAGAGTGTTCAGATCTGCTCAATCAAAAGTATGGTTTAACTCTGTTAGCTGAATGCACAGATCAGAAAGAAGTTTCACAGAATGATTCTGTGTAGTTTATATTTGGAGACATTCCTTTTTCCACTATTACCCTCTTAGCGCTCCGAATCTCCACTTGCATTTTCTACAGAAAGAGTGTTTCAGAACGGCTCAATCAAAACTAAGGTTCAACTCTTTTAGTTGAACAAACAGAAGAGAAAGAAGTTTCACACAATTCTTCTGTGTAGTTTTTATTTGTAGACATTCTTTTTCCCAATATAGGCCTCTTAGCGCTCAGAATGTCCAATTGCAGTTTCTACAGAAAGAGTGTTTCAGAACGGCTCAATCAAAAGTAAGGTTCAACTCTGTTAGTTGAATGCACAGAACAGAAAGAAGTTTCATACAATGCTTCTGTGTAGTTTATATTTGAACATATTCTTTTTTCCACTATTACCCACTTAGCGCTACGAATGTCCAGTTGCATTTTCTACAGACAGAGTGTTTCAAAACTGCTCAATCAAAAGTATGGTTTAACTCTGTTAGCTGAATGCTCAGATCAGAAAGAAGTTTCACAGAATGCTTCTGTGTAGTTTATATTTGAATATATTCCTTTTTCCACTACTACGCTCTTAGCGCTCCAAATGTCCAGTTGCATTTTCTACAGAAAGAGTGTTCAGATCTGCTCAATCAAAAGTATGGTTTAACTCTGTTAGCTGAATGCACAGATCAGAAAGAAGTTTCACAGAATGATTCTGTGTAGTTTATATTTGAAGACATTCCTTTTTCCACTATTACCCTCTTAGCGCTCCGAATCTCCACTTGCATATTCTACAAAAAGAGTGTTTCATAACTGCTCAATCAAAAATATGTTTTATCTCTGTTAACTGAATTTACAGATCAGAAATAAGTTTCACAGAATGCATCTGTGTAGTTTTTATTTGAAGATATTCTTTTTCCCAATGTAGGCCTCTTAGCACTTAGCATGTCCAATTGCAGTTTCTACAGAAAGAGTGTTTCAGAACGGCTCAATCAAAAGTAAGGTTCAACTCTGTTAGTTGAATGCACAGAACAGAAAGAATTTTCACAGAATGCTACTGTGTAGTTTATATTTGAATATATTCCTTTTTCCACTATTACCCTCTTAGCGCTCCGAATGTCCACTTGCATTTTCTACAGAAAGAGTGTTCAGAACTGCGCAATCAAAAGTATGGTTTAACTCTGTTAGCTTAATGAACATATCAGAAATAAGTTTCACACAATGCTTCTGTGTAGTTTTTATTTGAAGATATTATTTTTCCCAATATAGACCTCTTAGCGCTCAGAATGTCCAATTGCAGTTTCTACAGAAAGAGTGTTTCAGAAAGGCTCAATCAAAAGTAAGGTTCAACTCTGTTAGTTGAATGCACAGAACAGAAAGTAGTTTCATACAATGCTTCTGTGTAGTTTATATTTGAACATATTCTTTTTTCCACTATTACCCACTTAGCGCTACGAATGTCCAGTTGCATTTTCTACAGACAGAGTGTTTCAAAACTGCTCAATCAAAAGTATGGTTTAACTCTGTTAGCTGAATGCTCAGATCAGAAAGAAGTTTCACAGAATGCTTCTGTGTAGTTTATATTTGAATATATTACTTTTTCCACTACTACTCTCTTAGCGCTCCAAATGTCCAGTTGCATTTTCTACAGAAAGAGAGTTCAGATCTGCTCAATCAAAAGTATGGTTTAACTCTGTTAGCTGAATGCACAGATCAGAAAGAAGTTTCACAGAATGATTCTGTGTAGTTTATATTTGGAGACATTCCTTTTTCCACTATTACCCTCTTAGCGCTCCAAATCTCCACTTGCATTTTCTACAGAAAGAGTGTTTCAGAACGGCTCAATCAAAACTAAGGTTCAACTCTTTTAGTTGAACAAACAGAACAGAAAGAAGTTTCACACAATTGTTCTGTGTAGTTTTTATTTGTAGACATTCTTTTTCCAAATATAGGCCTCTTAGCGCTCAGAATGTCCAATTGCAGTTTCTACAGAAAGAGTGTTTCAGAACGGCTCAATCAAAAGTAAGGTTCAACTCTGTTAGTTGAATGCACAGAACAGAAAGAAGTTTCATACAATGCTTCTGTGTAGTTTGTATTTGAACATATTCTTTTTTCCACTATTACCCACTTAGCGCTACGAATGTCCAGTTGCATTTTCTACAGACAGAGTGTTTCAAAACTGCTCAATCAAAAGTATGGTTTAACTCTGTTAGCTGAATGCTCAGATCAGAAAGAAGTTTCACAGAATGCTTCTGTGTAGTTTATATTTGAATATATTCCTTTTTCCACTACTACGCTCTTAGCGCTACAAATGTCCAGTTGCATTTTCTACAGAAAGAGTGTTCAGATCTGCTCAATCAAAAGTATGGTTTAACTCTGTTAGCTGAATGCACAGATCAGAAAGAAGTTTCACCGAATGATTCTGTGTAGTTTATATTTGAAGACATTCCTTTTTCCACTATTACCCTCTTAGCGCTCCGAATCTCCACTTGCATTTCCTACAAAAGAGTTTTTCATAACTGCTCAATCAAAAATATGTTTTATCTCTGTTAACTGAATTTACAGATCAGAAATAAGTTTCACAGAATGCATCTGTGTAGTTTTTATTTGAAGATATTCTTTTTCAAAATGTAGGCCTCTTAGCGCTTAGCATGTCCAATTGCAGTTTCTACAGAAAGAGTGTTTCAGAACGGCTCAATCAAAAGTAAGGTTCAACTCTGTTAGTTGAATGCACAGAACAGAAAGAATTTTCACAGAATGCTACTGTGTAGTTTATATTTGAATATATCCCTTTTTCCACTATTACCCTCTTAGCGCTCCGAATGTCCACTTGCATTTTCTACAGAAAGAGTGTTCAGAACTGCGCAATCAAAAGTATGGTTTAACTCTGTTAGCTTAATGAACATATCAGAAATAAGTTTCACACAATGCTTCTCTGTAGTTTTTATTTGAAGATATTATTTTTCCCAATATAGGCCTCTTAGCGCTCAGAATGTCCAATTGCAGTTTCTACAGAAAGAGTGTTTCAGAAAGGCTCAATCAAAAGTAAGGTTCAACTCTGTTAGTTGAATGCACAGAACAGAAAGTAGTTTCATACAATGCTTCTGTGTAGTTTATATTTGAACATATTCTTTTTTCCACTATTACCCACTTAGCGCTACGAATGTCCAGTTGCATTTTCTACAGACAGAGTGTTTCAAAACTGCTCAATCAAAAGTATGGTTTAACTCTGTTAGCTGAATGCTCAGATCAGAAAGAAGTTTCACAGAATGCTTCTGTGTAGTTTATATTTGAATATATTACTTTTTCCACTACTACTCTCTTAGCGCTCCAAATGTCCAGTTGCATTTTCTACAGAAAGAGAGTTCAGATCTGCTCAATTAAAAGTATGGTTTAACTCTGTTAGCTGAATGCACAGATCAGAAAGGAGTTTCACAGAATGATTCTGTGTAGTTTATATTTGGAGACATTCCTTTTTCCACTATTACCCTCTTAGCGCTCCAAATCTCCACTTGCATTTTCTACAGAAAGAGTGTTTCAGAACGACTCAATCAAAACTAAGGTTCAACTCTTTTAGTTGAACAAACAGAACAGAAAGAAGTTTCACACAATTGTTCTGTGTAGTTTTTATTTGTAGACATTCTTTTTCCAAATATAGGCCTCTTAGCGCTCAGAATGTCCAATTGCAGTTTCTACAGAAAGAGTGTTTCAGAACGGCTCAATCAAAAGTAAGGTTCAACTCTGTTAGTTGAATGCACAGAACAGAAAGAAGTTTCATACAATGCTTCTGTGTAGTTTGTATTTGAACATATTCTTTTTTCCACTATTACCCACTTAGCGCTACGAATGTCCAGTTGCATTTTCTACAGACAGAGTGTTTCAAAACTGCTCAATCAAAAGTATGGTTTAACTCTGTTAGCTGAATGCTCAGATCAGAAAGAAGTTTCACAGAATGCTTCTGTGTAGTTTATATTTGAATATATTCCTTTTTCCACTACTACGCTCTTAGCGCTACAAATGTCCAGTTGCATTTTCTACAGAAAGAGTGTTCAGATCTGCTCAATCAAAAGTATGGTTTAACTCTGTTAGCTGAATGCACAGATCAGAAAGAAGTTTCACCGAATGATTCTGTGTAGTTTATATTTGAAGACATTCCTTTTTCCACTATTACCCTCTTAGCGCTCCGAATCTCCACTTGCATTTCCTACAAAAGAGTTTTTCATAACTGCTCAATCAAAAATATGTTTTATCTCTGTTAACTGAATTTACAGATCAGAAATAAGTTTCACAGAATGCATCTGTGTAGTTTTTATTTGAAGATATTCTTTTTCAAAATGTAGGCCTCTTAGCGCTTAGCATGTCCAATTGCAGTTTCTACAGAAAGAGTGTTTCAGAACGGCTCAATCAAAAGTAAGGTTCAACTCTGTTAGTTGAATGCACAGAACAGAAAGTATTTTCACAGAATGCTACTGTGTAGTTTATATTTGAATATATCCCTTTTTCCACTATTACCCTCTTAGCGCTCCGAATGTCCACTTGCATTTTCTACAGAAAGAGTGTTCAGAACTGCGCAATCAAAAGTATGGTTTAACTCTGTTAGCTTAATGAACATATCAGAAATAAGTTTCACACAATGCTTCTCTGTAGTTTTTATTTGAAGATATTATTTTTCCCAATATAGGCCTCTTAGCGCTCAGAATGTCCAATTGCAGTTTCTACAGAAAGAGTGTTTCAGAAAGGCTCAATCAAAAGTAAGGTTCAACTCTGTTAGTTGAATGCACAGAACAGAAAGTAGTTTCATACAATGCTTCTGTGTAGTTTATATTTGAACATATTATTTTTTCCACTATTACCCACTTAGCGCTACGAATGTCCAGTTGCATTTTCTACAGACAGAGTGTTTCAAAACTGCTCAATCAAAAGTATGGTTTAACTCTGTTAGCTGAATGCTCAGATCAGAAAGAAGTTTCACAGAATGCTTCTGTGTAGTTTATATTTGAATATATTACTTTTTCCACTACTACTCTCTTAGCGCTCCAAATGTCCAGTTGCATTTTCTACAGAAAGAGAGTTCAGATCTGCTCAATTAAAAGTATGGTTTAACTCTGTTAGCTGAATGCACAGATCAGAAAGGAGTTTCACAGAATGATTCTGTGTAGTTTATATTTGGAGACATTCCTTTTTCCACTATTACCCTCTTAGCGCTCCAAATCTCCACTTGCATTTTCTACAGAAAGAGTGTTTCAGAACGGCTCAATCAAAACTAAGGTTCAACTCTTTTAGTTGAACAAACAGAACAGAAAGAAGTTTCACACAATTGTTCTGTGTAGTTTTTATTTGTAGACATTCTTTTTCCAAATATAGGCCTCTTAGCGCTCAGAATGTCCAATTGCAGTTTCTACAGAAAGAGTGTTTCAGAACGGCTCAATCAAAAGTAAGGTTCAACTCTGTTAGTTGAATGCACAGAACAGAAAGAAGTTTCATACAATGCTTCTGTGTAGTTTGTATTTGAACATATTCTTTTTTCCACTATTACCCACTTAGCGCTACGAATGTCCAGTTGCATTTTCTACAGACAGAGTGTTTCAAAACTGCTCAATCAAAAGTATGGTTTAACTCTGTTAGCTGAATGCTCAGATCAGAAAGAAGTTTCACAGAATGCTTCTGTGTAGTTTATATTTGAATATATTCCTTTTTCCACTACTACGCTCTTAGCGCTACAAATGTCCAGTTGCATTTTCTACAGAAAGAGTGTTCAGATCTGCTCAATCAAAAGTATGGTTTAACTCTGTTAGCTGAATGCACAGATCAGAAAGAAGTTTCACCGAATGATTCTGTGTAGTTTATATTTGAAGACATTCCTTTTTCCACTATTACCCTCTTAGCGCTCCGAATCTCCACTTGCATTTCCTACAAAAGAGTTTTTCATAACTGCTCAATCAAAAATATGTTTTATCTCTGTTAACTGAATTTACAGATCAGAAATAAGTTTCACAGAATGCATCTGTGTAGTTTTTATTTGAAGATATTCTTTTTCAAAATGTAGGCCTCTTAGCGCTTAGCATGTCCAATTGCAGTTTCTACAGAAAGAGTGTTTCAGAACGGCTCAATCAAAAGTAAGGTTCAAATCTGTTAGTTGAATGCACAGAACAGAAAGAATTTTCACAGAATGCTACTGTGCAGTTTATATTTGAATATATTCCTTTTTCCACTATTACCCTCTTAGCGCTCCGAATGTCCACTTGCATTTTCTACAGAAAGAGTGTTCAGAACTGCGCAATCAAAAGTATGGTTTAACTCTGTTAGCTTAATGAACATATCAGAAATAAGTTTCACACAATGCTTCTCTGTAGTTTTTATTTGAAGATATTATTTTTCCCAATATAGGCCTCTTAGCGCTCAGAATGTCCAATTGCAGTTTCTACAGAAAGAGTGTTTCAGAAAGGCTCAATCAAAACTAAGGTTCAACTCTGTTAGTTGAATGCACAGAACAGAAAGAAGTTTCATACAATGCTTCTGTGTAGTTTATATTTGAACATATTCTTTTTTCCACTATTACCCACTTAGCGCTACGAATGTCCAGTTGCATTTCCTACAGACAGAGTGTTTCAAAACTGCTCAATCAAAAGTATGGTTTAACTCTGTTAGCTGAATGCTCAGATCAGAAAGAAGTTTCACAGAATGCTTCTGTGTAGTTTATATTTGAATATATTCCTTTTTCCACTACTACTCTCTTAGCGCTCCAAATGTCCAGTTGCATTTTCTACAGAAAGAGAGTTCAGATCTGCTCAATCAAAAGTATGGTTTAACTCTGTTAGCTGAATGCACAGATCAGAAATAAGTTTCACAGAATGATTCCGTGTAGTTTATATTTGGAGACATTCCTTTTTCCACTATTACCCTCTTAGCGCTCCGAATCTCCACTTGCATTTTCTACAGAAAGAGTGTTTCAGAACGGCTCAATCAAAACTAAGGTTCAACTCCTTTAGTTGAACAAACAGAACAGAAAGAAATTTCACACAATTCTTCTGCGTAGTTTTTATTTGTAGACATTCTTTTTCCCAATATAGGCCTCTTAGCGCTCAGAATGTCCAATTGCAGTTTCTACAGAAAGAGTGTTTCAGAACGGCTCAATCAAAAGTAAGGTTCAACTCTGTTAGTTGAATGCACAGAACAGAAAGAAGTTTCATACAATGCTTCTGTGTAGTTTATATTTGAACATATTCTTTTTTCCACTATTACCCACTTAGCGCTACGAATGTCCAGTTGCATTTTCTACAGACAGAGTGTTTCAAAACTGCTCAATCAAAAGTATGGTTTAACTCTGTTAGCTGAATGCTCAGATGAGAAAAAAGTTTCACAGAATGCTTCTGTGTAGTTTATATTTGAATATATTCCTTTTTCCACTACTACTCTCTTAGCGCTCCAAATGTCCAGTTGCATTTTCTACAGAAAGAGTGTTCAGATCTGCTCAATCAAAAGTATGGTTTAACTCTGTTAGCTGAATACACAGATCAGAAAGAAGTTTCACCGAATGATTCTGTGTATTTTATATTTGAAGACATTCCTTTTTCCACTATTACCCTCTTAGCGCTCCGAATCTCCACTTGCATTTTCTACAAAGGAGTGTTTCATAACTGATCAATCAAAAATATGTTTTATCTCTGTTAACTGAATTGACTGATCAGAAATAAGTTTCACAGAATGCATCTGTGTAGTTTTTATTTGAAGATATTCTTTTTCTCAATGTAGGCCTCTTAGCGCTTAGCATGTCCAATTGCAGTTTCTACAGAAAGAGTGTTTCAGAACGGCTCAATCAAAAGTAAGGTTCAACTCTGTTAGTTGAATGCACAGAACAGAAAGAATTTTCACAGAATGCTACTGTGTAGTTTATATTTGAATATATTCCTTTTTCCACTATTACCCTCTTAGCGCTCCGAATGTCCACTTGCATTTTCTACAGAAAGAGTGTTCAGAACTGCGCAATCAAAAGTATGGTTTAACTCTGTTAGCTTAATGAACATATCAGAAATAAGTTTCACACAATGCTTCTGTGTAGTTTTTATTTGAAGATATTATTTTTCCCAATAGAGGCCTCTTAGCGCTCAGAATGTCCAATTGCAGTTTCTACAGAAAGAGTGTTTCAGAAAGGCTCAATCAAAAGTAAGGTTCAACTCTGTTAGTTGAATGCACAGAACAGAAAGAAGTTTCATACAATGCTTCTGTGTAGTTTATATTTGAACATATTCTTTTTTCCACTATTACCCACTTAGCGCTACGAATGTCCAGTTGCATTTTCTACAGACAGAGTGTTTCAAAACTGCTCAATCAAAAGTATGGTTTAACTCTGTTAGCTGAATGCTCAGATCAGAAAGAAGTTTCACAGAATGCTTCTGTGTAGTTTATATTTGAATATATTCCTTTTTCCACTACTACTCTCTTAGCGCTCCAAATGTCCAGTTGCATTTTCTACAGAAAGAGAGTTCAGATCTGCTCAATCAAAAGTATGGTTTAACACTGTTAGCTGAATGCACAGATCAGAAAGAAGTTTCACCGAATGATTCTGTGTAGTTTATATTTGGAGACATTCCTTTTTCCACTATTACCCTCTTAGCGCTCCGAATCTCCACTTGCATTTTCTACAGAAAGATTGTTTCAGAACGGCTCAATCAAAACTAAGGTTCAACCCATTTAGTTGAACAAACAGAACAGAAAGAAGTTTCACACAATTCTTCTGTGTAGTTTTTATTTGTAGACATTCTTTTTCCCAATATAGGCCTCTTAGCGCTCAGAATGTCCAATTGCAGTTTCTACAGAAAGAGTGTTTCAGAACGGCTCAATCAAAAGTAAGGTTCAACTCTGTTAGTTGAATGCACAGAACAGAAAGAAGTTTCATACAATGCTTCTGTGTAGTTTATATTTGAACATATTCTTTTTTCCACTATTACCCACTTAGCGCTACGAATGTCCAGTTGCATTTTCTACAGACAGAGTGTTTCAAAACTGCTCAATCAAAAGTATGGTTTAACTCTGTTAGCTGAATGCTCAGATCAGAAAGAAGTTTCACAGAATGCTTCTGTGTAGTTTATATTTGAATATATTCCTTTTTCCACTACTACACTCTTAGCGCTCCAAATGTCCAGTTGCATTTTCTACAGAAAGAGTGTTCAGATCTGCTCAATCAAAAGTATGGTTTAACTCTGTTAGCTGAATGCACAGATCAGAAAGAAGTTTCACCGAATGATTCTTTGTAGTTTATATTTGAAGACATTCCTTTTTCCACTATTACCCACTTAGCGCTCCGAATCTCCAATTGCATTTTCTACAAAAAGAGTGTTTCATAACTGCTCAATCAAAAATATGTTTTATCTCTGTTAACTGAATTTACAGATCAGAAATAAGTTTCACAGAATGCATCTGTGTAGTTTTTATTTGAAGATATTCTTTTTCAAAATGTAGGCCTCTTAGCGCTTAGCATGTCCAATTGCAGTTTCTACAGAAAGAGTGTTTCAGAACGGCTCAATCAAAAGTAAGGTTCAACTCTGTTAGTTGAATGCACAGAACAGAAAGAATTTTCACAGAATGCTACTGTGTAGTTTATATTTGAATATATTCCTTTTTCCACTATTACCCTCTTAGCGCTCCGAATGTCCACTTGCATTTTCTACAGAAAGAGTGTTCAGAACTGCGCAATCAAAAGTATGGTTTAACTCTGTTAGCTTAATGAACATATCAGAAATAAGTTTCACACAATGCTTCTGTGTAGCTTTTATTTGAAGATATTATTTTTCCCAATATAGGCCTCTTAGCGCTCAGAATGTCCAATTGCAGTTTCTACAGAAAGAGTGTTTCAGAAAGGCTCAATCAAAAGTAAGGTTCAACTCTGTTAGTTGAATGCACAGAACAGAAAGAAGTTTCATACAATGCTTCTGTGTAGTTTATATTTGAACATATTCTTTTTTCCACTATTACCCACTTAGCGCTACGAATGTCCAGTTGCATTTTCTACAGACAGAGTGTTTCAAAACTGCTCAATCAAAAGTATGGTTTAACTCTGTTAGCTGAATGCTCAGATCAGAAAGAAGTTTCACAGAATGCTTCTGTGTAGTTTATATTTGAATATATTCCTTTTTCCACTACTACTCTCTTAGCGCTCCAAATGTCCAGTTGCATTTTCTACAGAAAGAGAGTTCAGATCTGCTCAATCAAAAGTATGGTTTAACTCTGTTAGCTGAATGCACAGATCAGAAAGAAGTTTCACCGAATGATTCTGTGTAGTTTATATTTGGAGACATTCCTTTTTCCACTATTACCCTCTTAGCGCTCCGAATCTCCACTTGCATTTTCTACAGAAAGAGTGTTTCAGAACGGCTCAATCAAAACTAAGGTTCAACTCTTTTAGTTGAACAAACAGAACAGAAAGTAGTTTCACACAATTCTTCTGCGTAGTTTTTATTTGTAGACATTCTTTTTCCCAATATAGGCCTCTTAGCGCTCAGAATGTCCAATTGCAGTTTCTACAGAAAGAGTGTTTCAGAACGGCTCAATCAAAAGTAAGGTTCAACTCTGTTAGTTGAATGCACAGAACAGAAAGAAGTTTCATACAATGCTTCTGTGTAGTTTATATTTGAACATATTCTTTTTTCCACTATTACCCACTTAGCGCTACGAATGTCCAGTTGCATTTTCTACAGACAGAGTGTTTCAAAACTGCTCAATCAAAAGTATGGTTTAACTCTGTTAGCTGAATGCTCAGATGAGAAAAAAGTTTCACAGAATGCTTCTGTGTAGTTTATATTTGAATATATTCCTTTTTCCACTACTACTCTCTTAGCGCTCCAAATGTCCAGTTGCATTTTCTACAGAAAGAGTGTTCAGATCTGCTCAATCAAAAGTATAGTTTAACTCTGTTAGCTGAATGCACAGATCAGAAAGAAGTTTCACCGAATGATTCTGTGTAGTTTATATTTGAAGACATTCCTTTTTCCACTATTACCCTCTTAGCGCTCCGAATCTCCACTTGTATTTTCTACAAAGGAGTGTTTCATAACTGATCAATCAAAAATATGTTTTATCTCTGTTAACTGAATTGACAGATCAGAAATAAGTTTCACAGAATGCATCTGTGTAGTTTTTATTTGAAGATATTCTTTTTCTCAATGTAGGCCTCTTAGCGCTTAGCATGTCCAATTGCAGTTTCTACAGAAAGAGTGTTTCAGAACGGCTCAATCAAAAGTAAGGTTCAACTCTGTTAGTTGAATGCACAGAACAGAAAGAATTTTCACAGAATGCTACTGTGTAGTTTATATTTGAATATATTCCTTTTTCCACTATTACCCTCTTAGCGCTCCGAATGTCCACTTGCATTTTCTACAGAAAGAGTGTTCAGAACTGCGCAATCAAAAGTATGGTTTAACTCTGTTAGCTTAATGAACATATCAGAAATAAGTTTCACACAATGCTTCTGTGTAGTTTTTATTTGAAGATATTATTTTTCCCAATAGAGGCCTCTTAGCGCTCAGAATGTCCAATTGCAGTTTCTACAGAAAGAGTGTTTAAGAAAGGCTCAATCAAAAGTAAGGTTCAACTCTGTTAGTTGAATGCACAGAACAGAAAGAAGTTTCATACAATGCTTCTGTGTAGTTTATATTTGAACATATTCTTTTTTCCACTATTACCCACTTAGCGCTACGAATGTCCAGTTGCATTTTCTACAGACAGAGTGTTTCAAAACTGCTCAATCAAAAGTATGGTTTAACTCTGTTAGCTGAATGCTCAGATCAGAAAGAAGTTTCACAGAATGCTTCTGTGTAGTTTATATTTGAATATATTCCTTTTTCCACTACTACTCTCTTAGCGCTACAAATGTCCAGTTGCATTTTCTACAGAAAGAGAGTTCAGATCTGCTCAATCAAAAGTATGGTTTAACACTGTTAGCTGAATGCACAGATCAGAAAGAAGTTTCACCGAATGATTCTGTGTAGTTTATATTTGGAGACATTCCTTTTTCCACTATTACCCTCTTAGCGCTCCGAATCTCCACTTGCATTTTCTACAGAAAGATTGTTTCAGAACGGCTCAATCAAAACTAAGGTTCAACCCTTTTAGTTGAACAAACAGAACAGAAAGAAGTTTCACACAATTCTTCTGTGTAGTTTTTATTTGTAGACATTCTTTTTCCCAATATAGGCCTCTTAGCGCTCAGAATGTCCAATTGCAGTTTCTACAGAAAGAGTGTTTCAGAACGGCTCAATCAAAAGTAAGGTTCAACTCTGTTAGTTGAATGCACAGAACAGAAAGAAGTTTCATACAATGCTTCTGTGTAGTTTATATTTGAACATATTCTTTTTTCCACTATTACCCACTTAGCGCTACGAATGTCCAGTTGCATTTTCTACAGACAGAGTGTTTCAAAACTGCTCAATCAAAAGTATGGTTTAACTCTGTTAGCTGAATGCTCAGATCAGAAAGAAGTTTCACAGAATGCTTCTGTGTAGTTTATATTTGAATATATTCCTTTTTCCACTACTACGCTCTTAGCGCTCCAAATGTCCAGTTGCATTTTCTACAGAAATAGTGTTCAGATCTGCTCAATCAAAAGTATGGTTTAACTCTGTTAGCTGAATGCACAGATCAGAAAGAAGTTTCACCGAATGATTCTGTGTAGTTTATATTTGAAGACATTCCTTTTTCCACTATTACCCTCTTAGCGCTCCGAATCTCCACTTGCATTTTCTACAAAGGAGTGTATCATAACTGATCAATCAAAAATATGTTTTATCTCTGTTAACTGAATTTACAGATCAGAAATAAGTTTCACAGAATGCATCTGTGTAGTTTTTATTTGAAGATATTCTTTTTCTCAATGTAGGCCTCTTAGCGCTTAGCATGTCCAATTGCAGTTTCTACAGAAAGAGTGTTTCAGAACGGCTCAATCAAAAGTAAGGTTCAACTCTGTTAGTTGAATGCACAGAACAGAAAGAATTTTCACATAATGCTACTGTGTAGTTTATATTTGAATATATTCCTTTTTCCACTATTACCCTCTTAGCGCTCCGAATGTCCACTTGCATTTTCTACAGAAAGAGTGTTCAGAACTGCGCAATCAAAAGTATGGTTTAACTCTGTTAGCTTAATGAACATATCAGAAATAAGTTTCACACAATGCTTCTGTGTAGATTTTATTTGAAGATATTATTTTTCCCAATATAGGCCTCTTAGCGCTCAGAATGTCCAATTGCAGTTTCTACAGAAAGAGTGTTTCAGAAAGGCTCAATCAAAAGTAAGGTTCAACTCTGTTAGTTGAATGCACAGAACAGAAAGAAGTTTCATACAATGCTTCTGTGTAGTTTATATTTGAACATATTCTTTTTTCCACTATTACCCACTTAGCGCTACGAATGTCCAGTTGCATTTTCTACAGACAGAGTGTTTCAAAACTGCTCAATCAAAAGTATGGTTTAACTCTGTTAGCTGAATGCTCAGATCAGAAAGAAGTTTCACAGAATGCTTCTGTGTAGTTTATATTTGAATATATTCCTTTTTCCACTACTACGCTCTTAGCGCTCCAAATGTCCAGTTGCATTTTCTACAGAAAGAGTGTTCAGATCTGCTCAATCAAAAGTATGGTTTAACTCTGTTAGCTGAATGCACAGATCAGAAAGAAGTTTCACCGAATGATTCTTTGTAGTTTATATTTGAAGACATTCCTTTTTCCACTATTACCCACTTAGCGCTCCGAATCTCCAATTGCATTTTCTACAAAAAGAGTGTTTCATAACTGCTCAATCAAAAATATGTTTTATCTCTGTTAACTGAATTTACAGATCAGAAATAAGTTTCACAGAATGCATCTGTGTAGTTTTTATTTGAAGATATTCTTTTTCAAAATGTAGGCCTCTTAGCGCTTAGCATGTCCAATTGCAGTTTCTACAGAAAGAGTGTTTCAGAACGGCTCAATCAAAAGTAAGGTTCAACTCTGTTAGTTGAATGCACAGAACAGAAAGAATTTTCACAGAATGCTACTGTGTAGTTTATATTTGAATATATTCCTTTTTCCACTATTACCCTCTTAGCGCTCCGAATGTCCACTTGCATTTTCTACAGAAAGAGTGTTCAGAACTGCGCAATCAAAAGTATGGTTTAACTCTGTTAGCTTAATGAACATATCAGAAATAAGTTTCACACAATGCTTCTGTGTAGCTTTTATTTGAAGTTATTATTTTTCCCAATATAGGCCTCTTAGCGCTCAGAATGTCCAATTGCAGTTTCTTCAGAAAGAGTGTTTCAGAAAGGCTCAATCAAAAGTAAGGTTCAACTCTGTTAGTTGAATGCACAGAACAGAAAGAAGTTTCATACAATGCTTCTGTGTAGTTTATATTTGAACATATTCTTTTTTCCACTATTACCCACTTAGCGCTACGAATGTCCAGTTGCATTTTCTACAGACAGAGTGTTTCAAAACTGCTCAATCAAAAGTATGGTTTAACTCTGTTAGCTGAATGCTCAGATCAGAAAGAAGTTTCACAGAATGCTACTGTGTAGTTTATATTTGAATATATTCCTTTTTCCACTATTACCCTCTTAGCGCTCCGAATGTCCACTTGCATTTTCTACAGAAAGAGTGTTCAGACCTGCGCAATCAAAAGTATGGTTTAACTCTGTTAGCTTAATGAACATATCAGAAATAAGTTTCACACAATGCTTCTGTGTAGTTTTTATTTGAAGATATTATTTTTCCCAATGTAGGCCTCTAAGCGCTCAGAATGTCCAATTGCAGTTTCTACAGAAAGAGTGTTTCAGAAAGGCTCAATCAAAGGTAAGGTTCAACTCTGTTAGTTGAATGCACAGAACAGAAAGAAGTTTCATACAATGCTTCTGTGTAGTTTATATTTGAACATATTCTTTTTTCCACTATTACCCACTTAGCGCTACGAATGTCCAGTTGCATTTTCTGCAGAAAGAGTGTTCAGATCTGCTCAATCAAAAGTATGGTTTAACTCTGTTAGCTGAATGCACAGATGAGAAAGAATTTTCACAGAATGCTACTTTGTAGTTTATCTTTGAATATATTCCTTTTTCCACTATTACCCTCTTAGCGCTCCGAATGTCCACTTGCATTTTCTACAGAAAGAGTGTTCAGAACTGCGCAATCAAAAGTATGGTTTAACTCTGTTAGCTTAATGAACATATCAGAAATAAGTTTCACACAATGCTTCTGTGTAGTTTTTATTTGAAGATATTATTTTTCCCAATAGAGGCCTCTTAGCGCTCAGAATGTCCAATTGCAGTTTCTACAGAAAGAGTGTTTCATAAAGGGTCAATCAAAAGTAAGGTTCAACTCTGTTAGTTGAATGCACAGAACAGAAAGAAGTTTCATACAATGCTTCTGTGTAGTTTATATTTGAACATATTCTTTTTTCCACTATTACCCAGTTAGCGCTACGAATGTCCAGTTGCATTTTCTACAGACAGAGTGTTTCAAAACCGCTCAATCAAAAGTATGGTTTAACTCTGTTAGCTGAATGCTCAGATCAGAAAGAAGTTTCACAGAATGCTTCTGTGTAGTTTATATTTGAATATATTCCTTTTTCCACTACTACTCTCTTAGCGCTCCAAATGTCCAGTTGCATTTTCTACATAAAGAGTGTTCAGATCTGCTCAATCAAAAGTATGGTTTAACTCTGTTAGCTGAATGCACAGATCAGAAAGAAGTTTCACAGAATGATTCTGTGTAGTTTATATTTGGAGACATTCCTTTTTCCACTATTACCCTCTTAGCGCTCCGAATCTCCACTTGCATTTTCTACAGAAAGAGTGTTTCAGAACGGCTCAATCAAAACTACGGTTCAACTCTTTTAGTTGCACAAACAGAACAGAAAGAAGTTTCACACAATTCTTCTGTGTAGTTTTTATTTGTAGACATTCTTTTTCCCAATATAGGCCTCTTAGCGCTCAGAATGTCCAATTGCAGTTTCTACAGAAAGAGTGTTTCAGAACGGCTCAATCAAAAGTAAGGTTCAACTCTGTTAGTTGAATGCACGGAACAGAAAGAAGTTTCATACAATGCTTCTGTGTAGTTTATATTTGAACATATTCTTTTTTCCACTATTACCCACTTAGCGCTACGAATGTCCAGTTGCATTTTCTACAGACAGAGTGTTTCAAAACTGCTCAATCAAAAGTATGGTTTAACTCTGTTAGCTGAATGCTCAGATCAGAAAGAAGTTTCACAGAATGCTTCGGTGTAGTTTATATTTGAATATATTCCTTTTTCCACTACTACGCTCTTAGCGCTCCAAATGTCCAGTTGCATTTTCAACAGAAAGAGAGTTCAGATCTGCTCAATCAAAAGTATGGTTTAACTCTGTCAGCTGAATGCACAGATCAGAAAGAAGTTTCACCGAATGATTCTGGGTAGTTTATATTGAAGACATTCCTTTTTCCACTATTACCCTCTTAGCGCTCCGAATCTCCACATGCATTTTCTACAAAAAGAGTGTTTCATAACTGCTCAATCAAAAATATGTTTTATCTCTGTTAACTGAATTTACAGATCAGAAATTAGTTTCACAGAATGCATCTGTGTAGTTTTTATTTGAAGATATTCTTTTTCCCAATGTAGGCCTCTTAGCGCTTAGCATGTCCAATTGCAGTTTCTACAGAAAGAGTGTTTCAGAACGGCTCAATCAAAAGTAAGGTTCAACTCTGTTAGTTGAATGCACAGAACAGAAAGAATTTTCACAGAATGCTACTGTGTAGTTTATATTTGAATATATTCCTTTTTCCACTATTACCCTCTTAGCGCTCCGAATGTCCACTTGCATTTTCTACAGAAAGAGTGTTCAGAACTGCGCAATCAAAAGTATGGTTTAACTCTGTTAGCTTAATGAACATATCAGAAATAAGTTTCACACAATGCTTCTGGTAGTTTTTATTTGAAGATATTATTTTTCCCAATAGAGGCCTCTTAGTGCTCAGAATGTCCAATTGCAGTTTCTACAGAAAGAGTGTTTCAGAAAGGCTCAATCAAAAGTAAGGTTCAACTCTGTTAGTTGAAGGCACAGAACAGAAAGTAGTTGCATACAATGCTTCTGTGTAGTTTATATTTGAACATATTCTTTTTTCCACTATTACCCACTTAGCGCTACGAATGTCCAGTTGCATTTTCTACAGACATAGTGTTTCAAAACTGCTCAATCAAAAGTATGGTTTAACTCTGTTAGCTGAATGCTCAGATCAGAAAGAAGTTTCACAGAATGCTTCTGTGTAGTTTATATTTGAATATATTCCTTTTTCCACTACTACTCTCTTAGCGCTCCAAATGTCCAGTTGCATTTTCTACAGAAAGAGTGTTCAGATCTGCTCAATCAAAAGTATGGTTTAACTCTGTTAGCTGAATGCACAGATCAGAAAGAAGTTTCACCGAATGATTCTGTGTAGTTTATATTTGAAGACATTCCGTTTTCCACTATTACCCTCTTAGCGCTCCGAAACTACACTTGCATTTTCTACAAAAAGAGTGTTTCATAACTGCTCAATCAAAAATATGCTTTATCTCTGTTAACTGAATTTACAGATCAGAAATAAGTTTCACAGAATGTATCTGTGTAGTTTTTATTTGAAGATATTCTTTTTCCCAATGTAGGCCTCTTAGCGCTTAGCATGTCCAATTGCAGTTTCTACAGAAAGAGTGTTTCAGAACGGCTCAATCAAAAGTAAGGTTCAACTCTGTTAGTTGAATGCACAGAACAGAAAGAATTTTCACAGAATGCTATTGTGTAGTTTATATTTGAATATATTCCTTTTTCCACTATTACCCTCTTAGCGCTCCGAATGTCAACTTGCATTTTCTACAGAAAGAGTGTTCAGAACTGCGCAATCAAAAGTATGGTTTAACTCTGTTAGCTTAATGAACATATCAGAAATAAGTTTCACACAATGCTTCTGTGTAGTTTTTATTTGAAGATATTATTTTTCCCAATAGAGGCCTCTTAGCGCTCAGAATGTCCAATTGCAGTTTCTACAGAAAGAGTGTTTCAGAAAGGCTCAATCAAAAGTAAGGTTCAACTCTGTTAGTTGAATGCACAGAACAGAAAGTAATTTCATACAATGCTTCTGTGTAGTTTATATTTGAACATATTCTTTTTTCCACTATTACCCACTTAGCGCTACGAATGTCCAGTTGCATTTTCTACAGACAGAGTGTTTCAAAACTGCTCAATCAAAAGTATGGTTTAAATCTGTTAGCTGAATGCTCAGATCAGAAAGAAGTTTCACAGAATGCTTCTGTGTAGTTTATATTTGAATATATTCCTTTTTCCACTACTACTCTCTTAGCGCTCCAAATGTCCAGTTGCATTTTCTACAGAAAGAGTGTTCAGATCTGCTCAATCAAAAGTATGGTTTAATTCTGTGAGCTGAATGCACAGATCAGAAAGAAGTTTCACAGAATGATTCTGTGTAGTTTATATTTGGAGACATTCCTTTTTCCACTATTACCCTCTTAGCTCTCCGAATCTCCACTTGCATTTTCTACAGAAAGAGTGTTTCAGAACAGCTCAATGAAAACTAAGGTTCAACTCTTTTAGTTGAACAAACAGAACAGAAAGAAGTTTCACACAATTCTTCTGTGTAGTTTTTATTTGTAGACATTCTTTTTCCCAATATAGGCCTCTTAGCGCTCAGAATGTCCAATTGCAGTTTCTACAGAAAGAGTGTTTCAGAACGGCTCAATCAAAAGTAAGGTTCAAATCTGTTAGTTGAATGCACGGAACAGAAAGAAGTTTCATACAAAGCTTCTGTGTAGTTTATATTTTAACATATTCTTTTTTCCACTATTACCCACTTAGCGCTACGAATGTCCAGTTGCATTTTCTACAGACAGAGTGTTTCAAAACTGCTCAATCAAAAGTATGGTTTAACTCTGTTAGCTGAATGCTCAGATCAGAAAGTAGTTTCACAGAATGCTTCTGTGTAGTTTATATTTGAATATATTCCTTTTTCCACTACTACGCTCTTAGCGCTCCAAATGTCCAGTTGCATTTTCTACAGAAAGAGTGTTCAGATCTGCTCAATCAAAAGTATGGTTTAACTCTGTTAGCTGAATGCACAGATCAGAAAGAAGTTTCACCGAATGATTCTGTGCAGTTTATATTTGAAGACATTCCTTTTTCCACTATTACCCTCTTAGCACTCCGAATCTCCACTTGCATTTTCTACAGAAAGAGTGTTTCAGAACGGCTCAATCAAAACTAAGTTTCAACTCTTTTAGTTGAACAAACAGAACAGAAAGAAGTTTCACACAATTCTTCTGTGTAGTTTTTATTTGTAGACATTCTTTTTCCCAATAGAGGCCTCTTAGCGCTCAGAATGTCCAATTGCAGTTTCTACAGAAAGAGTGTTTCAGAACGGCTCAATCAAAAGTAAGGTTCAACTCTGTTAGTTGAATGAAAGAACAGAAAGAAGTTTCATACAATGCTTCTGTGTAGTTTATATTTGGACATATTCTTTTTTCCACTATTACCCACTTAGCGCTACGAATGTCCAGTTGCATTTTCTACAGACAGAGTGTTTCAAAACTGCTCAATCAAAAGTATGGTTTAACTCTGTTAGCTGAATGCACAGATAAGAAAGAAGTTTCACAGAATGATTCTGTGTAGTTTATATTTGGAGACATTCCTTTTTCCACTATTACCCTCTTAGCGCTCCGAATCTCCACTTGCATTTTCTACAGAAAGAGTGTTTCAGAACGGCTCAATCAAAACTAAGGTTCAACTCTTTTAGTTGAACAAACAGAACAGAAAGAAGTTTCACACAATTCTTCTGTGTAGTTTTTATTTGTAGACATTCTTTTTCCCAATATAGGCCTCTTAGCGCTCAGAATGTCCAATTGCAGTTTCTACAGAAAGAGTGTTTCAGAACGGCTCAATCAAAAGTAAGCTTCAACTCTGTTAGTTGAATGCACAGAACAGAAAAAGTTTCATACAATGCTTCTGTGTAGTTTATATTTGAACATATTCTTTTTTCCACTATTACCCACTTAGCGCTACGAATGTCCAGTTGCATTTTCTACAGACAGAGTGTTTCAAAACTGCTCAATCAAAAGTATGGTTTAACTCTGTTAGCTGAATGCTCAGATCAGAAAGAAGTTTCACAGAATGCTTCGGTGTAGTTTATATTTGAATATATTCCTTTTTCCACTACTACGCTCTTAGCGCTCCAAATGTCCAGTTGCATTTTCAACAGAAAGAGAGTTCAGATCTGCTCAATCAAAAGTATGGTTTAACTCTGTCAGCTGAATGCACAGATCAGAAAGAAGTTTCACCGAATGATTCTGGGTAGTTTATATTTGAAGATATTCCTTTTTCCACTATTACCCTCTTAGCGCTCCGAATCTCCACTTGCATTTTCTACAAAAAGAGTTTTTCATAACTGCTCAATCAAAAATATGTTTTATCTCTGTTAACTGAATTTACAGATCAGAAATTAGTTTCACAGAATGCATCTGTATAGTTTTTATTTGAAGATATTCTTTTTCCCAATGTAGGCCTCTTAGCGCTTAGCATGTCCAATTGCAGTTTCTACAGAAAGAGTGTTTCAGAACGGCTCAATCTAAAGTAAGGTTAAACTCTGTTAGTTGAATGCACAGAACAGAAAGAAGTTTCACAGAATGCTACTGTGTAGTTTATATTTGAATATATTCCTTTTTCCACTATTACCCTCTTAGCGCTCCGAATGTCCACTTGCATTTTCTACAGAAAGAGTGTTCAGAACTGCGCAATCAAAAGTATGGTTTAACTCTGTTAGCTTAATGAACATATCAGAAATAAGTTTCACACAATGCTTCTGGTAGTTTTTATTTGAAGATATTATTTTTCCCAATAGAGGCCTCTTAGTGCTCAGAATGTCCAATTGTAGTTTCTACAGAAAGAGTGTTTCAGAAAGGCTCAATCAAAAGTAAGGTTCAACTCTGTTAGTTGAAGGCACAGAACAGAAAGTAGTTTCATACAATGCTTCTGTGTAGTTTATATTTGAACATATTCTTTTTTCCACTATTACCCACTTAGCGCTACGAATGACCAGTTGCATTTTCTACAGACAGAGTGTTTCAAAACTGCTCAATCAAAAGTATGGTTTAACTCTGTTAGCTGAATGCACAGATGAGAAAGAATTTTCACAGAATGCTACTTTGTAGTTTATCTTTGAATATATTCCTTTTTCCACTATTACCCTCTTAGCGCTCCGAATGTCCACTTGCATTTTCTACAGAAAGAGTGTTCAGAACTGCGCAATCAAAAGTATGGTTTAACTCTGTTAGCTTAATGAACATATCAGAAATAAGTTTCACACAATGCTTCTGTGTAGTTTTTATTTGAAGATATTATTTTTCCCAATAGAGGCCTCTTAGCGCTCAGAATGTCCAATTGCAGTTTCTACAGAAAGAGTGTTTCATAAAGGGTCAATCAAAAGTAAGGTTCAACTCTGTTAGTTGAATGCACAGAACAGAAAGAAGTTTCATACAATGCTTCTGTGTAGTTTATATTTGAACATATTCTTTTTTCCACTATTACCCAGTTAGCGCTACGAATGTCCAGTTGCATTTTCTACAGACAGAGTGTTTCAAAACCGCTCAATCAAAAGTATGGTTTAACTCTGTTAGCTGAATGCTCAGATCAGAAAGAAGTTTCACAGAATGCTTCTGTGTAGTTTATATTTGAATATATTCCTTTTTCCACTACTACTCTCTTAGCGCTCCAAATGTCCAGTTGCATTTTCTACATAAAGAGTGTTCAGATCTGCTCAATCAAAAGTATGGTTTAACTCTGTTAGCTGAATGCACAGATCAGAAAGAAGTTTCACAGAATGATTCTGTGTAGTTTATATTTGGAGACATTCCTTTTTCCACTATTACCCTCTTAGCGCTCCGAATCTCCACTTGCATTTTCTACAGAAAGAGTGTTTCAGAACGGCTCAATCAAAACTACGGTTCAACTCTTTTAGTTGCACAAACAGAACAGAAAGAAGTTTCACACAATTCTTCTGTGTAGTTTTTATTTGTAGACATTCTTTTTCCCAATATAGGCCTCTTAGCGCTCAGAATGTCCAATTGCAGTTTCTACAGAAAGAGTGTTTCAGAACGGCTCAATCAAAAGTAAGGTTCAACTCTGTTAGTTGAATGCACGGAACAGAAAGAAGTTTCATACAATGCTTCTGTGTAGTTTATATTTGAACATATTCTTTTTTCCACTATTACCCACTTAGCGCTACGAATGTCCAGTTGCATTTTCTACAGACAGAGTGTTTCAAAACTGCTCAATCAAAAGTATGGTTTAACTCTGTTAGCTGAATGCTCAGATCAGAAAGAAGTTTCACAGAATGCTTCGGTGTAGTTTATATTTGAATATATTCCTTTTTCCACTACTACGCTCTTAGCGCTCCAAATGTCCAGTTGCATTTTCAACAGAAAGAGAGTTCAGATCTGCTCAATCAAAAGTATGGTTTAACTCTGTCAGCTGAATGCACAGATCAGAAAGAAGTTTCACCGAATGATTCTGGGTAGTTTATATTGAAGACATTCCTTTTTCCACTATTACCCTCTTAGCGCTCCGAATCTCCACATGCATTTTCTACAAAAAGAGTGTTTCATAACTGCTCAATCAAAAATATGTTTTATCTCTGTTAACTGAATTTACAGATCAGAAATTAGTTTCACAGAATGCATCTGTGTAGTTTTTATTTGAAGATATTCTTTTTCCCAATGTAGGCCTCTTAGCGCTTAGCATGTCCAATTGCAGTTTCTACAGAAAGAGTGTTTCAGAACGGCTCAATCAAAAGTAAGGTTCAACTCTGTTAGTTGAATGCACAGAACAGAAAGAATTTTCACAGAATGCTACTGTGTAGTTTATATTTGAATATATTCCTTTTTCCACTATTACCCTCTTAGCGCTCCGAATGTCCACTTGCATTTTCTACAGAAAGAGTGTTCAGAACTGCGCAATCAAAAGTATGGTTTAACTCTGTTAGCTTAATGAACATATCAGAAATAAGTTTCACACAATGCTTCTGGTAGTTTTTATTTGAAGATATTATTTTTCCCAATAGAGGCCTCTTAGTGCTCAGAATGTCCAATTGCAGTTTCTACAGAAAGAGTGTTTCAGAAAGGCTCAATCAAAAGTAAGGTTCAACTCTGTTAGTTGAAGGCACAGAACAGAAAGTAGTTGCATACAATGCTTCTGTGTAGTTTATATTTGAACATATTCTTTTTTCCACTATTACCCACTTAGCGCTACGAATGTCCAGTTGCATTTTCTACAGACATAGTGTTTCAAAACTGCTCAATCAAAAGTATGGTTTAACTCTGTTAGCTGAATGCTCAGATCAGAAAGAAGTTTCACAGAATGCTTCTGTGTAGTTTATATTTGAATATATTCCTTTTTCCACTACTACTCTCTTAGCGCTCCAAATGTCCAGTTGCATTTTCTACAGAAAGAGTGTTCAGATCTGCTCAATCAAAAGTATGGTTTAACTCTGTTAGCTGAATGCACAGATCAGAAAGAAGTTTCACCGAATGATTCTGTGTAGTTTATATTTGAAGACATTCCGTTTTCCACTATTACCCTCTTAGCGCTCCGAAACTACACTTGCATTTTCTACAAAAAGAGTGTTTCATAACTGCTCAATCAAAAATATGCTTTATCTCTGTTAACTGAATTTACAGATCAGAAATAAGTTTCACAGAATGTATCTGTGTAGTTTTTATTTGAAGATATTCTTTTTCCCAATGTAGGCCTCTTAGCGCTTAGCATGTCCAATTGCAGTTTCTACAGAAAGAGTGTTTCAGAACGGCTCAATCAAAAGTAAGGTTCAACTCTGTTAGTTGAATGCACAGAACAGAAAGAATTTTCACAGAATGCTATTGTGTAGTTTATATTTGAATATATTCCTTTTTCCACTATTACCCTCTTAGCGCTCCGAATGTCAACTTGCATTTTCTACAGAAAGAGTGTTCAGAACTGCGCAATCAAAAGTATGGTTTAACTCTGTTAGCTTAATGAACATATCAGAAATAAGTTTCACACAATGCTTCTGTGTAGTTTTTATTTGAAGATATTATTTTTCCCAATAGAGGCCTCTTAGCGCTCAGAATGTCCAATTGCAGTTTCTACAGAAAGAGTGTTTCAGAAAGGCTCAATCAAAAGTAAGGTTCAACTCTGTTAGTTGAATGCACAGAACAGAAAGTAATTTCATACAATGCTTCTGTGTAGTTTATATTTGAACATATTCTTTTTTCCACTATTACCCACTTAGCGCTACGAATGTCCAGTTGCATTTTCTACAGACAGAGTGTTTCAAAACTGCTCAATCAAAAGTATGGTTTAAATCTGTTAGCTGAATGCTCAGATCAGAAAGAAGTTTCACAGAATGCTTCTGTGTAGTTTATATTTGAATATATTCCTTTTTCCACTACTACTCTCTTAGCGCTCCAAATGTCCAGTTGCATTTTCTACAGAAAGAGTGTTCAGATCTGCTCAATCAAAAGTATGGTTTAATTCTGTGAGCTGAATGCACAGATCAGAAAGAAGTTTCACAGAATGATTCTGTGTAGTTTATATTTGGAGACATTCCTTTTTCCACTATTACCCTCTTAGCTCTCCGAATCTCCACTTGCATTTTCTACAGAAAGAGTGTTTCAGAACAGCTCAATGAAAACTAAGGTTCAACTCTTTTAGTTGAACAAACAGAACAGAAAGAAGTTTCACACAATTCTTCTGTGTAGTTTTTATTTGTAGACATTCTTTTTCCCAATATAGGCCTCTTAGCGCTCAGAATGTCCAATTGCAGTTTCTACAGAAAGAGTGTTTCAGAACGGCTCAATCAAAAGTAAGGTTCAAATCTGTTAGTTGAATGCACGGAACAGAAAGAAGTTTCATACAAAGCTTCTGTGTAGTTTATATTTTAACATATTCTTTTTTCCACTATTACCCACTTAGCGCTACGAATGTCCAGTTGCATTTTCTACAGACAGAGTGTTTCAAAACTGCTCAATCAAAAGTATGGTTTAACTCTGTTAGCTGAATGCTCAGATCAGAAAGTAGTTTCACAGAATGCTTCTGTGTAGTTTATATTTGAATATATTCCTTTTTCCACTACTACGCTCTTAGCGCTCCAAATGTCCAGTTGCATTTTCTACAGAAAGAGTGTTCAGATCTGCTCAATCAAAAGTATGGTTTAACTCTGTTAGCTGAATGCACAGATCAGAAAGAAGTTTCACCGAATGATTCTGTGCAGTTTATATTTGAAGACATTCCTTTTTCCACTATTACCCTCTTAGCACTCCGAATCTCCACTTGCATTTTCTACAGAAAGAGTGTTTCAGAACGGCTCAATCAAAACTAAGTTTCAACTCTTTTAGTTGAACAAACAGAACAGAAAGAAGTTTCACACAATTCTTCTGTGTAGTTTTTATTTGTAGACATTCTTTTTCCCAATAGAGGCCTCTTAGCGCTCAGAATGTCCAATTGCAGTTTCTACAGAAAGAGTGTTTCAGAACGGCTCAATCAAAAGTAAGGTTCAACTCTGTTAGTTGAATGAAAGAACAGAAAGAAGTTTCATACAATGCTTCTGTGTAGTTTATATTTGGACATATTCTTTTTTCCACTATTACCCACTTAGCGCTACGAATGTCCAGTTGCATTTTCTACAGACAGAGTGTTTCAAAACTGCTCAATCAAAAGTATGGTTTAACTCTGTTAGCTGAATGCACAGATAAGAAAGAAGTTTCACAGAATGATTCTGTGTAGTTTATATTTGGAGACATTCCTTTTTCCACTATTACCCTCTTAGCGCTCCGAATCTCCACTTGCATTTTCTACAGAAAGAGTGTTTCAGAACGGCTCAATCAAAACTAAGGTTCAACTCTTTTAGTTGAACAAACAGAACAGAAAGAAGTTTCACACAATTCTTCTGTGTAGTTTTTATTTGTAGACATTCTTTTTCCCAATATAGGCCTCTTAGCGCTCAGAATGTCCAATTGCAGTTTCTACAGAAAGAGTGTTTCAGAACGGCTCAATCAAAAGTAAGCTTCAACTCTGTTAGTTGAATGCACAGAACAGAAAAAGTTTCATACAATGCTTCTGTGTAGTTTATATTTGAACATATTCTTTTTTCCACTATTACCCACTTAGCGCTACGAATGTCCAGTTGCATTTTCTACAGACAGAGTGTTTCAAAACTGCTCAATCAAAAGTATGGTTTAACTCTGTTAGCTGAATGCTCAGATCAGAAAGAAGTTTCACAGAATGCTTCGGTGTAGTTTATATTTGAATATATTCCTTTTTCCACTACTACGCTCTTAGCGCTCCAAATGTCCAGTTGCATTTTCAACAGAAAGAGAGTTCAGATCTGCTCAATCAAAAGTATGGTTTAACTCTGTCAGCTGAATGCACAGATCAGAAAGAAGTTTCACCGAATGATTCTGGGTAGTTTATATTTGAAGATATTCCTTTTTCCACTATTACCCTCTTAGCGCTCCGAATCTCCACTTGCATTTTCTACAAAAAGAGTTTTTCATAACTGCTCAATCAAAAATATGTTTTATCTCTGTTAACTGAATTTACAGATCAGAAATTAGTTTCACAGAATGCATCTGTATAGTTTTTATTTGAAGATATTCTTTTTCCCAATGTAGGCCTCTTAGCGCTTAGCATGTCCAATTGCAGTTTCTACAGAAAGAGTGTTTCAGAACGGCTCAATCTAAAGTAAGGTTAAACTCTGTTAGTTGAATGCACAGAACAGAAAGAAGTTTCACAGAATGCTACTGTGTAGTTTATATTTGAATATATTCCTTTTTCCACTATTACCCTCTTAGCGCTCCGAATGTCCACTTGCATTTTCTACAGAAAGAGTGTTCAGAACTGCGCAATCAAAAGTATGGTTTAACTCTGTTAGCTTAATGAACATATCAGAAATAAGTTTCACACAATGCTTCTGGTAGTTTTTATTTGAAGATATTATTTTTCCCAATAGAGGCCTCTTAGTGCTCAGAATGTCCAATTGTAGTTTCTACAGAAAGAGTGTTTCAGAAAGGCTCAATCAAAAGTAAGGTTCAACTCTGTTAGTTGAAGGCACAGAACAGAAAGTAGTTTCATACAATGCTTCTGTGTAGTTTATATTTGAACATATTCTTTTTTCCACTATTACCCATTTAGCGCTACGAATGACCAGTTGCATTTTCTACAGACAGAGTGTTTCAAAACTGCTCAATCAAAAGTATGGTTTAACTCTGTTAGCTGAATGCTCAGATCAGAAAGTAGTTTCACAGAATGCTTCTGTGTAGTTTATATTTGAATATATTCCTTTTTCCACTACTACGCTCTTAGCGCTCCAAATGTCCAGTTGCATTTTCTACAGAAAGAGTGTTCAGATCTGCTCAATCAAAAGTATGGTTTAACTCTGTTAGCTGAATGCACTGATCAGAAAGAAGTTTCACCGAATGATTCTGTGCAGTTTATATTTGAAGACATTCCTTTTTCCACTATTACCCTCTTAGCACTCCGAATCTCCACTTGCATTTTCTACAGAAAGAGTGTTTCAGAACGGCTCAATCAAAACTAAGGTTCAACTCTTTTAGTTGAACAAACAGAACAGAAAGAAGTTTCACACAATTCTTCTGTGTAGTTTTTATTTGTAGACATTCTTTTTCCCAATATAGGCTTCTTAGCGCTCAGAATGTCCAATTGCAGTTTCTACAGAAAGAGTGTTTCAGAACGGCTCAATCAAAAGTAAGGTTCAACTCTGTTAGTTGAATGAAAGAACAGAAAGAAGTTTCATACAATGCTTCTGTGTAGTTTATATTTGGACATATTCTTTTTTCCACTATTACCCACTTAGCGCTACGAATGTCCAGTTGCATTTTCTACAGACAGAGTGTTTCAAAACTGCTCAATCAAAAGTATGGTTTAACTCTGTTCGCTGAATGCACAGATAAGAAAGAAGTTTCACAGAATGATTCTGTGTAGTTTATATTTGGAGACATTCCTTTTTTCACTATTACCCTCTTAGCGCTCCGAATCTCCACTTGCATTTTCTACAGAAAGAGTGTTTCAGAACGGCTCAATCAAAACTAAGGTTCAACTCTTTTAGTTGAACAAACAGAACAGAAAGAAGTTTCACACAATTCTTCTGTGTAGTTTTTATTTGTAGACATTCTTTTTCCCAATATAGGCCTCTTAGCGCTCAGAATGTCCAATTGCAGTTTCTACAGAAAGAGTGTTTCAGAACGGCTCAATCAAAAGTAAGCTTCAACTCTGTTAGTTGAATGCACAGAACAGCAAGATGTTTCACAGAATGCTTCTGTGTAGTTTATATTTGAACATATTCTTTTTTCCACTATTACCCACTTAGCGCTACGAATGTCCAGTTGCATTTTCTACAGACAGAGTATTTCAAAACTGCTCAATCAAAAGTATGGTTTAACTCTGTTAGCTGAATGCTCAGATCAGAAAGAAGTTTCACAGAATGCTTCTGTGTAGTTTATATTTGAATATATTCCTTTTTCCACTACTACGCTCTTAGCGCTCCAAATGTCCAGTTGCATTTTCTACAGAAAGAGTGTTCAGATCTGCTCAATGAAAAGTATGGTTTAACTCTGTTAGCTGAATGCACAGATCAGAAAGAAGTTTCACCGAATGATTCTGTGTAGTTTATATTTGAAGACATTCCTTTTTCCACTATTACCCTCTTAGCGCTCCGAATCTCCACTTGCATTTTCTACAAAAAGAGTGTTTCATAACTGCTCAATCAAAAATATGCTTTATCTCTGTTAACTGAATTTACAGATCAGAAATAAGTTTCACAGAATGCATCTGTGTAGTTTTTATTTGAAGATATTCTTTTTCCCAATGTAGGCCTCTTAGCGCTTAGCATGTCCAATTGCAGTTTCTACAGAAAGAGTGTTTCAGAAAGGCTCAATCAAAAGTAAGGTTCAACTCTGTTAGTTGAATGCACAGAACAGAAAGAATTTTCACAGAATGCTACTGTGTAGTTTATATTTGAATATATTGCTTTTTCCACTATTACCCTCTTAGCGCTCCGAATGTCCACTTGCATTTTCTACAGAAAGAGTGTTCAGACCTGCGCAATCAAAAGTATGGTTTAACTCTGTTAGCTTAATGAACATATCAGAAATAAGTTTCACACAATGCTTCTGGTAGTTTTTATTTGAAGATATTATTTTTCCCAATAGAGGCCTCTTAGCGCTCAGAATGTCCAATTGCAGTTTCTACAGAAAGAGTGTTTCAGAAAGGCTCAATCAAAAGTAAGGTTCAACACTGTTAGTTGAATGCACAGAACAGAAAGAAGTTTCATACAATGCTTCTGTGTAGTTTCTATTTGAACATATTCTTTTTTCCACTATTACCCACTTAGCGCTACGAATGTCCAGTTGCATTTTCTACAGACAGAGTGTTTCAAAACTGCTCAATCAAAAGTATGGTTTAACTCTGTTAGCTGAATGCTCAGATCAGAAAGTAGTTTCACAGAATGCTACTGTGTAGTTTATATTTGAATATATTCCTTTTTCCACTACTACTCTCTTAGCGCTCCAAATGTCCAGTTCCATTTTCTACAGAAAGAGTGTTCAGATCTGCTGAATCAAAAGTATGGTTTAACTCTGTTAGCAGAATGCACAGATCAGAAAGAAGTTTCACAGAATGATTCTGTGTAGTTTATATTTGAAGACATTCCTTTTTCCACTATTACCCTCTTAGCGCTCCGAATCTCCACTTGCATTTTCTACAGAAAGAGTGTTTCAGAACGGCTGAATCAAAACTAAGGTTCAACTCTTTTATTTGAACAAACAGAACAGAAAGAAGTTTCACACAATTTTTCTGTGTAGTTTTTATTTGTAGACATTCTTTTTCCCAATATAGGCCTCTTAGCGCTCAGAATGTCCAATTGCAGTTTCTACAGAAAGAGTGTTTCAGAACGGCTCAATCAAAAGTAAGGTTCAACTCTGTTAGTTGAATGCACAGAACAGCAAGAAGTTTCACAGAATGCTTCTGTGTAGTTTATATTTGAACATATTCTTTTTTCCACTATTACCCACTTAGCGCTATGAATGTCCAGTTGCATTTTCTACAGACAGAGTGTTTCAAAACTGCTCAATCAAAAGTATGGTTTAACTCTGTTAGCTGAATGCTCAGATCATAAAGAAGTTTCACAGAATGCTTCTGTGTTGTTTATATTTGAATATATTCCTTTTTCCACTAATACGCACTTAGCGCTTCAAATGTCCAGTTGCATTTTCTACAGAAAGAGTGTTCAGATCTGCTCAATCAAAAGTATGGTTTAACTCTGTTAGCTGAATGCACAGATCAGAAAGAAGTTTCACCGAATGATTCTGTGTAGTTTATATTTGAATATATTACTTTTCCACTATTACCCTCTTAGCGCTCCGAATGTCCACTTGCATTTTCTACAGAAATAGTGTTCAGAACTGCGCAATCAAAAGTATGGTTTAACTCTGTTAGCTTAATGAACATATCAGAAATAAGTTTCACACAATGCTTCTGTGTAGTTTTTATTTGAAGATATTATTTTTCCCAATAGAGGCCTCTTAGCGCTCAGAATGTCCAATTGCAGTTTCTACAGAAAGAGTGTTTCAGAAAGGCTCAATAAAAAGTAAGGTTCAACTCTGTTAGTTGAATGCACAGAACAGAAAGAAGTTTCATACAATGCTTCTGTGTAGTTTATATTTGAACATAATCTTTTTTCCACTATTACCCACTTAGCGCTACGAATGTCCAGTTGCATTTTCTACAGACAGAGTGTTTCAAAACTGCTCAATCAAAAGTATGGTTTAACTCTGTTAGCTGAATGCTCAGATCAGATAGAAGTTTCACAGAATGCTTCTGTGTGGTTTATATTTGTATATATTCCTTTTTCCACTACTACTCTCTTAGCGCTCCAAATGTCCAGTTGCATTTTCTACAGAAAGAGTGTTCAGATATGCTGAATCAAAAGTATGGTTTAACTCTGGTAGCTGAATGCACAGATCAGAAAGAAGTTTCACAGAATGATTCTGTGTAGGTTATATTTGGAGACATTCCTTTTTCCACTATCACCCTCTTAGCGCTCCGAATCTCCACTTGCATTTTCTAGAGAAAGAGTGTTTCAGAACGGCTCAATCAAAACTAAGGTTCAACTCTTTTAGTTGAACAAACAAAACAGAAAGATGTTTCACACAATTCTTCTGTGTAGTTTTTATTTGTAGACATTCTTTTTCCCAATATAGGCCTCTTAGCGCTCAGAATATCCAATTGCAGTTTCAACAGAAAGAGTGTTTCAGAACGGCTCAATCAAAAGTAAGTTTCAACTCTGTTAGTTGAATACACAGAACAGAAAGAAGTTTCATAGAATGCTTCTGTGTAGTTTATATTTGAACATATTCTTTTTTCCACTATTACCCACTTAGCGCTACGAATGTACAGTTGCATTTTCTACAGACAGAGTGTTTCAAAACTGTTCAATCAAAAGTATGGTTTAACTCTGTTAGCTGAATGCTGAGATCATAAAGAAGTTTCACAGAATGCTTCTGTGTTGTTTATATTTTAATATATTCCTTGTTCCACTGCTACGCTCTTAGCGCTCCAAATGTCCAGTTGCGTTTTCTACAGAAAGAGTGTTCAGATCTGCTCAATCAAAAGTATGGTTTAACTCTGGTAGCTGAATGCACAGATCAGAAATAAGTTTCACCGAATGATTCTGTGTAGTTTATATTTGAAGACATTCCTTTTTCCACTATTACCCTCTTAGCGCTCCGAATCTCCACTTGCATTTTCTACAAAAAGAGTGTTTCATAACTGCTCAATCAAAAATATGTTTTATCTCTGTTAACTGAATTTACAGATCAGAAATAAGTTTCACAGAATGCATCTGTGTAGTTTTTATTTGAAGATATTCTTTTTCCCAATGTAGGCCTCTTAGCGCTTAGCATGTCCAATTGCAGTTTCTACAGAAAGAGTGTTTCAGAACGGCTCAATCAAAAGTAAGGTTCAACTCTGTTAGTTGAATGCACAGAACAGAAAGAATTTTCACAGAATGCTACTGTGTAGTTTATATTTGAATATATTCCTTTTTCCACTATTACCCTCTTAGCGCTCCGAATGTCCACTTGCATTTTGTACAGAAAGAGTGTTCAGAACTGCGCAATCAAAAGTATGGTTTAACTCTGTTAGCTTAATGAACATATCAGAAATAAGTTTCACACAATGCTTCTGTGTAGTTTTTATTTGAAGATATTATTTTTCCCAATAGAGGCCTCTTAGCGCTCAGAATGTCCAATTGCAGTTTCTACAGAAAGAGTGTTTCAGAAAGGCTCAATCAAAAGTAAGGTTCAACTCTGTTAGTTGAATGCACAGAACAGAAAGAAGTTTCATACAATGCTTCTGTGTAGTTTATATTTGAACATATTCTTTTTTCCACTATTACCCACTTAGCGCTACGAATGTCCAGTTGCATTTTCTACAGACAGAGTGTTTCAAAACTGCTCAATCAAAAGTATGGTTTAACTCTGTTAGCTGAATGCTCAGATCAGAAAGAAGTTTCACAGAATGCTTCTGTGTAGTTTATATTTGAATATATTCCTTTTTCCACTACTATTCTCTTAGGGTTCCAAATGTCCAGTTGCATTTTCTACAGAAAGAGTGTTCAGATCTGCTCAATCAAAAGTATGGTTTAACTCTGTTAGCTGAATGCACAGATCAGAAAGAAGTTTCACAGAATAATTCTGTGTAGTTTATATTTGGAGACATTCCTTTTTCCACTATTGCCCTCTTAGCGCTCCGAATCTCCACTTGCATTTTCTACAGAAAGAGTGTTTCAGAACGGCTCAATCAAAACTAAGGTTCAAATCTTTTAGTTGAACAAACAGAACAGAAAGAAGTTTCACACAATTCTTCTGTGTAGTTTTTATTTGTAGACATTCTTTTTCCCAATACAGGCCTCCTAGCGCTCAGAATGTCCAATTGCAGTTTCTACAGAAAGAGTGTTTCAGAACGGCTCAATCAAAAGTAAGGTTCAACTCTGTTAGTTGAATGCACAGAACAGAAAGAAGTTTCATACAATGCTTCTGTGTAGTTTATATTTGAACATATTCTTTTTTCCACTATTACCCACTTAGCGCTAAGAATGTCCAGTTGCATTTTCTTCAGACAGAGTGTTTCAAAACTGCTCAATCAAAAGTATGGTTTAACTCTGTTAGCTGAATGCTCAGATCAGAAAGAAGTTTCACAGAATGCTTCTGTGTAGTTTATATTTGAATATATTCCTTTTTCCACTATTACTCTCTTAGCGCTCCAAATGTCCAGTTGCATTTTCTACAGAAAGAGTGTTCAGATCTGCTCAATCAAAAGTATGGTTTAACTCTGTTAGCTGAATGCACAGATCAGAAAGAAGTTTCACAGAATGATTCTGTGTAGTTTATATTTGGAGACATTCCTTTTTCCACTATTACCCTCTTAGCGCTCCGAATCTCCACTTGCATTTTCTACAGAAAGTGTGTTTCAGAACGGCTCAATCAAAACTAAGTTTCAACTCTTTTTGTTGAACAAACAGAACAGAAAGAAGTTTCACACAATTCTTCTGTGTAGTTCTTATTTGTAGACATTCTTTTTCCCAATATAGGCCTCCTAGCGCTCAGAATGTCCAATTGCAGTTTCTACAGAAAGAGTGTTTCATAACGGCTCAATCAAAAGTAAGGTTCAACTCTGTTAGTTGAATGCACAGAACAGAAAGTAGTTTCATACAATGCTTCTGTGTAGTTTATATTTGAACATATTCTTTTTTCCACTATTACCCACTTAGCGCTACGAATGTCCAGTTGCATTTTCTACAGACAGAGTGTTTCAAAACTGCTCAATCAAAAGTATGGTTTAACTCTGTTAGCTGAATGCTCAGATCAGAAAGAAGTTTCACAGAATGCTTCTGTGTAGTTTATATTTGAATATATTCCTTTTTCCACTACTACGCTCTTAGCGCTCCAAATGTCCAGTTGCATTTTCTACAGAAAGAGTGTTCAGATCTGCTCAATCAAAAGTATGGTTTAACTCTGTTAGCTGAATGCACAGATCAGAAAGAAGTTTCACCGAATGATTCTGTGTAGTTTATATTTGAAGACATTCCTTTTTCCACTATTACCCTCTTAGCGCTCCGAATCTCCACTTGCGTTTTCTAAAAAAGAGTGTTTCATAACTGCTCAATCAAAAATATGTTTTATCTCCGTTAACTGAATTTACAGATCAGAAATAAGTTTCACAGAATGCATCTGTGGAGTTTTTATTTGAAGATATTCTTTTTCCCAATGTAGGCCTCTTAGCGCTTAGCATGTCCAATTGCAGTTTCTACAGAAAGAGTGTTTCAGAACGGCTGAATCAAAAGTAACGTTCAACTCTGTTAGTTGAATGCACAGAACAGAAAGAATTTTCACAGAATGCTACTGTGTAGTTTATATTTGAATATATTCCTTTTTCCACTATTACCCTCTTAGCGCTCCGAATGTCCACTTGCATTTTGTACAGAAAGAGTGTTCAGAACTGCGCAATCAAAAGTATGGTTTAACTCTGTTAGCTTAATGAACATATCAGAAATAAGTTTCACACAATGCTTCTGTGTAGTTTTTATTTGAAGATATTATTTTTCCCAATAGAGGCCTCTTAGCGCTCAGTATGTCCAATTGCAGTTTCTACAGAAAGAGTGTTTCAGAAAGGCTCAATCAAAAGTAAGGTTCAACTCTGTTAGTTGAATGCACAGAACAGAAAGAAGTTTCATACAATGCTTCTGTGTAGTTTATATTTGAACATATTCTTTTTTCCACTATTACCCACTTAGCGCTACGAATGTCCAGTTGCATTTTCTACAGACAGAGTGTTTCAAAACTGCTCAATCAAAAGTATGGTTTAACTCTGTTAGCTGAATGCTCAGATCAGAAAGAAGTTTCACAGAATGCTTCTGTGTAGTTTATATTTGAATATATTCCTTTTTCCACTACTATTCTCTTAGGGTTCCAAATGTCCAGTTGCATTTTCTACAGAAAGAGTGTTCAGATCTGCTCAATCAAAAGTATGGTTTAACTCTGTTAGCTGAATGCACAGATCAGAAAGAAGTTTCACAGAATAATTCTGTGTAGTTTATATTTGGAGACATTCCTTTTTCCACTATTGCCCTCTTAGCGCTCCGAATCTCCACTTGCATTTTCTACAGAAAGAGTGTTTCAGAACGGCTCAATCAAAACTAAGGTTCAAATCTTTTAGTTGAACAAACAGAACAGAAAGAAGTTTCACACAATTCTTCTGTGTAGTTTTTATTTGTAGACATTCTTTTTCCCAATACAGGCCTCCTAGCGCTCAGAATGTCCAATTGCAGTTTCTACAGAAAGAGTGTTTCAGAAGGGCTCAATCAAAAGTAAGGTTCAACTCTGTTAGTTGAATGCACAGAACAGAAAGAAGTTTCATACAATGCTTCTGTGTAGTTTATATTTGAACATATTCTTTTTTCCACTATTACCCACTTAGCGCTAAGAATGTCCAGTTGCATTTTCTTCAGACAGAGTGTTTCAAAACTGCTCAATCAAAAGTATGCTTTAACTCTGTTAGCTGAATGCTCAGATCAGAAAGAAGTTTCACAGAATGCTTCTGTGTAGTTTATATTTGAATATATTCCTTTTTCCACTACTACTCTCTTAGCGCCCCAAATGTCCAGTTGCATTTTCTACAGAAAGAGTGTTCAGATCTGCTCAATCAAAAGTATGGTTTAACTCTGTTAGCTGAATGCACAGATCAGAAAGAAGTTTCACAGAATGATTCTGTGTAGTTTATATTTGGAGACATTCCTTTTTCCACTATTACCCTCTTAGCGCTCCGAAACTCCACTTGCATTTTCTACAGAAAGAGTGTTTCAGAACGGCTCAATCAAAACTAAGTTTCAACTCTTTTTGTTGAACAAACAGAACAGAAAGAAGTTTCACACAATTCTTCTGTGTAGTTCTTATTTGTAGACATTCTTTTTCCCAATATAGGCCTCCTAGCGCTCAGAATATCCAATTGCAGTTTCTACAGAAAGAGTGTTTCATAACGGCTCAATCAAAAGTAAGGTTCAACTCTGTTAGTTGAATGCACAGAACAGAAAGTAGTTTCATACAATGCTTCTGTGTAGTTTATATTTGAACATATTCTTTTTTCCACTATTACCCACTTAGCGCTACGAATGTCCAGTTGCATTTTCTACAGACAGAGTGTTTCAAAACTGCTCAATCAAAAGTATGGTTTAACTCTGTTAGCTGAATGCTCAGATCAGAAAGAAGTTTCACAGAATGCTTCTGTGTAGTTTATATTTGAATATATTCCTTTTTCCACTACTACGCTCTTAGCGCTCCAAATGTCCAGTTGCATTTTCTACAGAAAGAGTGTTCAGATCTGCTCAATCAAAAGTATGGTTTAACTCTGTTAGCTGAATGCACAGATCAGAAAGAAGTTTCACCGAATGATTCTGTGTAGTTTATATTTGAAGACATTCCTTTTTCCACTATTACCCTCTTAGCGCTCCGAATCTCCACTTGCGTTTTCTAAAAAAGAGTGTTTCATAACTGCTCAATCAAAAATATGTTTTATCTCCGTTAACTGAATTTACAGATCAGAAATAAGTTTCACAGAATGCATCTGTGGAGTTTTTATTTGAAGATATTCTTTTTCCCAATGTAGGCCTCTTAGCGCTTAGCATGTCCAATTGCAGTTTCTACAGAAAGAGTGTTTCAGAACGGCTGAATCAAAAGTAAGGTTCAACTCTGTTAGTTGAATGCACAGAACAGAAAGAATTTTCACAGAATGCTACGGTGTAGTTTATATTTGAATATATTCCTTTTTCCACTATTACCCTCTTAGCGCTCCGAATGTCCACTTGCATTTTGTACAGAAAGAGTGTTCAGAACTGCGCAATCAAAAGTATGGTTTAACTCTGTTAGCTTAATGAACATATCAGAAATAAGTTTCACACAATGCTTCTGTGTAGTTTTTATTTGAAGATATTATTTTTCCCAATAGAGGCCTCTTAGCGCTCAGTATGTCCAATTGCAGTTTCTACAGAAAGAGTGTTTCAGAAAGGCTCAATCAAAAGTAAGGTTCAACTCTGTTAGTTGAATGCACAGAACAGAAAGAAGTTTCATACAATGCTTCTGTGTAGTTTATATTTGAACATATTCTTTTTTCCACTATTACCCACTTAGCGCTACGAATGTCCAGTTACATTTTCTACAGACAGAGTGTTTCAAAACTGCTCAATCAAAAGTATGGTTTAACTCTGTTAGCTGAATGCTCAGATCGGAAAGAAGTTTCACAGAATGCTTCTGTGTAGTTTATATTTGAATATATTCCTTTTTCCACTACTACGCTCTTAGCGCTCAAAATGTCCAGTTGCATTTTCTACAGAAAGAGTGTTCAGATCTGCTCAATCAAAAGTATGGTTTAACTATGTTAGCTGAATGCACAGATCAGAAAGAAGTTTCACCGAATGATTCTGTGTAGTTTATATTTGAAGACATTCCTTTTTCCACTATTACCCTCTTAGCGCTCCGAATCTCCACTTGCATTTTCTACAAAAAGAGTGTTTCATAACTGCTCAATCAAAAATATGTTTTATCTCTGTTAACTGAATTTACAGATCAGAAATAAGTTTCACAGAATGCATCTGTGTAGTTTTTATTTGAAGATATTCTTTTTCCCAATGTAGGCCTCTTAGCGCTTAGCATGTCCAATTGCAGTTTCTACAGAAAGAGTGTTTCAGAAAGGCTCAATCAAAAGTAAGGTTCAACTCTGTTAGTTGAATGCACAGAACAGAAAGAATTTTCACAGAATGCTACTGTGTAGTTTATATTTGAATATATTCCTTTTTCCACTATTACCCTCTTAGCGCTCCGAATGTCCACTTGCATTTTCTACAGAAAGAGTGTTCAGACCTGCGCAATCAAAAGTATGGTTTAACTCTGTTAGCTTAATGAACATATCAGAAATAAGTTTCACACAATGCTTCTGGTAGTTTTTATTTGAAGATATTATTTTTCCCAATAGAGGCCTCTTAGCGCTCAGAATGTCCAATTGCAGTTTCTACAGAAAGAGTGTTTCAGAAAGGCTCAATCAAAAGTAAGGTTCAACTCTGTTAGTTGAATGCACAGAACAGAAAGAAGTTTCATACAATGCTTCTGTGTAGTTTCTATTTGAACATATTCTTTTTTCCACTATTACCCACTTAGCGCTACGAATGTCCAGTTGCATTTTCTACAGACAGAGTGTTTCAAAACTGCTCAATCAAAAGTATGGTTTAACTCTGTTAGCTGAATGCTCAGATCAGAAAGAAGTTTCACAGAATGCTACTGTGTAGTTTATATTTGAATATATTCCTTTTTCCACTACTACTCTCTTAGCGCTCCAAATGTCCAGTTCCATTTTCTACAGAAAGAGTGTTCAGATCTGCTGAATCAAAAGTATGGTTTAACTCTGTTAGCAGAATGCACAGATCAGAAAGAAGTTTCACAGAATGATTCTGTGTAGTTTATATTTGAAGACATTCCTTTTTCCACTATTACCCTCTTAGCGCTCCGAATCTCCACTTGCATTTTCTACAGAAAGAGTGTTTCAGAACGGCTGAATCAAAACTAAGGTTCAACTCTTTTATTTGAACAAACAGAACAGAAAGAAGTTTCACACAATTTTTCTGTGTAGTTTTTATTTGTAGACATTCTTTTTCCCAATATAGGCCTCTTAGCGCTCAGAATGTCCAATTGCAGTTTCTACAGAAAGAGTGTTTCAGAACGGCTCAATCAAAAGTAAGGTTCAACTCTGTTAGTTGAATGCACAGAACAGCAAGAAGTTTCACAGAATGCTTCTGTGTAGTTTATATTTGAACATATTCTTTTTTCCACTATTACCCACTTAGCGCTATGAATGTCCGGTTGCATTTTCTACAGACAGAGTGTTTCAAAACTGCTCAATCAAAAGTATGGTTTAACTCTGTTAGCTGAATGCTCAGATCATAAAGAAGTTTCACAGAATGCTTCTGTGTTGTTTATATTTGAATATATTCCTTTTTCCACTAATACGCACTTAGCGCTCCAAATGTCCAGTTGCATTTTCTACAGAAAGAGTGTTCAGATCTGCTCAATCAAAAGTATGGTTTAACTCTGGTAGCTGAATGCACAGATCAGAAATAAGTTTCACCGAATGATTCTGTGTAGTTTATATTTGAAGACATTCCTTTTTCCACTATTACCCTCTTAGCGCTCCGAATCTCCACTTGCATTTTCTACAAAAAGAGTGTTTCATAACTGCTCAATCAAAAATATGTTTTATCTCTGTTAACTGAATTTACAGATCAGAAATAAGTTTCACAGAATGCATCTGTGTAGTTTTTATTTGAAGATATTCTTTTTCCCAATGTAGGCCTCTTAGCGCTTAGCATGTCCAATTGCAGTTTCTACAGAAAGAGTGTTTCAGAACGGCTCAATCAAAAGTAAGGTTCAACTCTGTTAGTTGAATGCACAGAACAGAAAGAATTTTCACAGAATGCTACTGTGTAGTTTATATTTGAATATATTCCTTTTTCCACTATTACCCTCTTAGCGCTCCGAATGTCCACTTGCATTTTCTACAGAAAGAGTGTTCAGAACTGCGCAATCAAAAGTATGGTTTAACTCTGTTAGCTTAATGAACATATCAGAAATAAGTTTCACACAATGCTTCTGTGTAGTTTTTATTTGAAGATATTATTTTTCCCAATAGAGGCCTCTTAGCGCTCAGAATGTCCAATTGCAGTTTCTACAGAAAGAGTGTTTCAGAAAGGCTCAATCAAAAGTAAGGTTCAACTCTGTTAGTTGAATGCACAGAACAGAAAGAAGTTTCATACAATGCTTCTGTGTAGTTTATATTTGAACATATTCTTTTTTCCACTATTACCCACTTAGCGCTACGAATGTCCAGTTGCATTTTCTACAGACAGAGTGTTTCAAAACTGCTCAATCAAAAGTATGGTTTAACTCTGTTAGCTGAATGCTCAGATCAGAAAGAAGTTTCACAGAATGCTTCTGTGTAGTTTATATTTGAATATATTCCTTTTTCCACTACTATTCTCTTAGGGTTCCAAATGTCCAGTTGCATTTTCTACAGAAAGAGTGTTCAGATCTGCTCAATCAAAAGTATGGTTTAACTCTGTTAGCTGAATGCACAGATCAGAAAGAAGTTTCACAGAATAATTCTGTGTAGTTTATATTTGGAGACATTCCTTTTTCCACTATTGCCCTCTTAGCGCTCCGAATCTCCACTTGCATTTTCTACAGAAAGAGTGTTTCAGAACGGCTCAATCAAAACTAAGGTTCAAATCTTTTAGTTGAACAAACAGAACAGAAAGAAGTTTCACACAATTCTTCTGTGTAGTTTTTATTTGTAGACATTCTTTTTCCCAATACAGGCCTCCTAGCGCTCAGAATGTCCAATTGCAGTTTCTACAGAAAGAGTGTTTCAGAACGGCTCAATCAAAAGTAAGGTTCAACTCTGTTAGTTGAATGCACAGAACAGAAAGAAGTTTCATACAATGCTTCTGTGTAGTTTATATTTGAACATATTCTTTTTTCCACTATTACCCACTTAGCGCTAAGAATGTCCAGTTGCATTTTCTTCAGACAGAGTGTTTCAAAACTGCTCAATCAAAAGTATGGTTTAACTCTGTTAGCTGAATGCTCAGATCAGAAAGAAGTTTCACAGAATGCTTCTGTGTAGTTTATATTTGAATATATTCCTTTTTCCACTACTACTCTCTTAGCGCTCCAAATGTCCAGTTGCATTTTCTACAGAAAGAGTGTTCAGATCTGCTCAATCAAAAGTATGGTTTAACTCTGTTAGCTGAATGCACAGATCAGAAAGAAGTTTCACAGAATAATTCTGTGTAGTTTATATTTGGAGACATTCCTTTTTCCACTATTGCCCTCTTAGCGCTCCGAATCTCCACTTGCATTTTCTACAGAAAGAGTGTTTCAGAACGGCTCAATCAAAACTAAGGTTCAAATCTTTTAGTTGAACAAACAGAACAGAAAGAAGTTTCACACAATTCTTCTGTGTAGTTTTTATTTGTAGACATTCTTTTTCCCAATACAGGCCTCCTAGCGCTCAGAATGTCCAATTGCAGTTTCTACAGAAAGAGTGTTTCAGAAGGGCTCAATCAAAAGTAAGGTTCAACTCTGTTAGTTGAATGCACAGAACAGAAAGAAGTTTCATACAATGCTTCTGTGTAGTTTATATTTGAACATATTCTTTTTTCCACTATTACCCACTTAGCGCTAAGAATGTCCAGTTGCATTTTCTTCAGACAGAGTGTTTCAAAACTGCTCAATCAAAAGTATGCTTTAACTCTGTTAGCTGAATGCTCAGATCAGAAAGAAGTTTCACAGAATGCTTCTGTGTAGTTTATATTTGAATATATTCCTTTTTCCACTACTACTCTCTTAGCGCTCCAAATGTCCAGTTGCATTTTCTACAGAAAGAGTGTTCAGATCTGCTCAATCAAAAGTATGGTTTAACTCTGTTAGCTGAATGCACAGATCAGAAAGAAGTTTCACAGAATGATTCTGTGTAGTTTATATTTGGAGACATTCCTTTTTCCACTATTACCCTCTTAGCGCTCCGAAACTCCACTTGCATTTTCTACAGAAAGAGTGTTTCAGAACGGCTCAATCAAAACTAAGTTTCAACTCTTTTTGTTGAACAAACAGAACAGAAAGAAGTTTCACACAATTCTTCTGTGTAGTTCTTATTTGTAGACATTCTTTTTCCCAATATAGGCCTCCTAGCGCTCAGAATATCCAATTGCAGTTTCTACAGAAAGAGTGTTTCATAACGGCTCAATCAAAAGTAAGGTTCAACTCTGTTAGTTGAATGCACAGAACAGAAAGTAGTTTCATACAATGCTTCTGTGTAGTTTATATTTGAACATATTCTTTTTTCCACTATTACCCACTTAGCGCTACGAATGTCCAGTTGCATTTTCTACAGACAGAGTGTTTCAAAACTGCTCAATCAAAAGTATGGTTTAACTCTGTTAGCTGAATGCTCAGATCAGAAAGAAGTTTCACAGAATGCTTCTGTGTAGTTTATATTTGAATATATTCCTTTTTCCACTACTACGCTCTTAGCGCTCCAAATGTCCAGTTGCATTTTCTACAGAAAGAGTGTTCAGATCTGCTCAATCAAAAGTATGGTTTAACTCTGTTAGCTGAATGCACAGATCAGAAAGAAGTTTCACCGAATGATTCTGTGTAGTTTATATTTGAAGACATTCCTTTTTCCACTATTACCCTCTTAGCGCTCCGAATCTCCACTTGCGTTTTCTAAAAAAGAGTGTTTCATAACTGCTCAATCAAAAATATGTTTTATCTCCGTTAACTGAATTTACAGATCAGAAATAAGTTTCACAGAATGCATCTGTGGAGTTTTTATTTGAAGATATTCTTTTTCCCAATGTAGGCCTCTTAGCGCTTAGCATGTCCAATTGCAGTTTCTACAGAAAGAGTGTTTCAGAACGGCTGAATCAAAAGTAAGGTTCAACTCTGTTAGTTGAATGCACAGAACAGAAAGAATTTTCACAGAATGCTACGGTGTAGTTTATATTTGAATATATTCCTTTTTCCACTATTACCCTCTTAGCGCTCCGAATGTCCACTTGCATTTTGTACAGAAAGAGTGTTCAGAACTGCGCAATCAAAAGTATGGTTTAACTCTGTTAGCTTAATGAACATATCAGAAATAAGTTTCACACAATGCTTCTGTGTAGTTTTTATTTGAAGATATTATTTTTCCCAATAGAGGCCTCTTAGCGCTCAGTATGTCCAATTGCAGTTTCTACAGAAAGAGTGTTTCAGAAAGGCTCAATCAAAAGTAAGGTTCAACTCTGTTAGTTGAATGCACAGAACAGAAAGAAGTTTCATACAATGCTTCTGTGTAGTTTATATTTGAACATATTCTTTTTTCCACTATTACCCACTTAGCGCTACGAATGTCCAGTTACATTTTCTACAGACAGAGTGTTTCAAAACTGCTCAATCAAAAGTATGGTTTAACTCTGTTAGCTGAATGCTCAGATCGGAAAGAAGTTTCACAGAATGCTTCTGTGTAGTTTATATTTGAATATATTCCTTTTTCCACTACTACGCTCTTAGCGCTCAAAATGTCCAGTTGCATTTTCTACAGAAAGAGTGTTCAGATCTGCTCAATCAAAAGTATGGTTTAACTATGTTAGCTGAATGCACAGATCAGAAAGAAGTTTCACCGAATGATTCTGTGTAGTTTATATTTGAAGACATTCCTTTTTCCACTATTACCCTCTTAGCGCTCCGAATCTCCACTTGCATTTTCTACAAAAAGAGTGTTTCATAACTGCTCAATCAAAAATATGTTTTATCTCTGTTAACTGAATTTACAGATCAGAAATAAGTTTCACAGAATGCATCTGTGTAGTTTTTATTTGAAGATATTCTTTTTCCCAATGTAGGCCTCTTAGCGCTTAGCATGTCCAATTGCAGTTTCTACAGAAAGAGTGTTTCAGAAAGGCTCAATCAAAAGTAAGGTTCAACTCTGTTAGTTGAATGCACAGAACAGAAAGAATTTTCACAGAATGCTACTGTGTAGTTTATATTTGAATATATTCCTTTTTCCACTATTACCCTCTTAGCGCTCCGAATGTCCACTTGCATTTTCTACAGAAAGAGTGTTCAGACCTGCGCAATCAAAAGTATGGTTTAACTCTGTTAGCTTAATGAACATATCAGAAATAAGTTTCACACAATGCTTCTGGTAGTTTTTATTTGAAGATATTATTTTTCCCAATAGAGGCCTCTTAGCGCTCAGAATGTCCAATTGCAGTTTCTACAGAAAGAGTGTTTCAGAAAGGCTCAATCAAAAGTAAGGTTCAACTCTGTTAGTTGAATGCACAGAACAGAAAGAAGTTTCATACAATGCTTCTGTGTAGTTTCTATTTGAACATATTCTTTTTTCCACTATTACCCACTTAGCGCTACGAATGTCCAGTTGCATTTTCTACAGACAGAGTGTTTCAAAACTGCTCAATCAAAAGTATGGTTTAACTCTGTTAGCTGAATGCTCAGATCAGAAAGAAGTTTCACAGAATGCTACTGTGTAGTTTATATTTGAATATATTCCTTTTTCCACTACTACTCTCTTAGCGCTCCAAATGTCCAGTTCCATTTTCTACAGAAAGAGTGTTCAGATCTGCTGAATCAAAAGTATGGTTTAACTCTGTTAGCAGAATGCACAGATCAGAAAGAAGTTTCACAGAATGATTCTGTGTAGTTTATATTTGAAGACATTCCTTTTTCCACTATTACCCTCTTAGCGCTCCGAATCTCCACTTGCATTTTCTACAGAAAGAGTGTTTCAGAACGGCTGAATCAAAACTAAGGTTCAACTCTTTTAGTTGAACAAACAGAACAGAAAGAAGTTTCACACAATTCTTCTGTGTAGTTTTTATTTGTAGACATTCTTTTTCCCAATACAGGCCTCCTAGCGCTCAGAATGTCCAATTGCAGTTTCTACAGAAAGAGTGTTTCAGAACGGCTCAATCAAAAGTAAGGTTCAACTCTGTTAGTTGAATGCACAGAACAGAAAGAAGTTTCATACAATGCTTCTGTGTAGTTTATATTTGAACATATTCTTTTTTCCACTATTACCCACTTAGCGCTAAGAATGTCCAGTTGCATTTTCTTCAGACAGAGTGTTTCAAAACTGCTCAATCAAAAGTATGGTTTAACTCTGTTAGCTGAATGCTCAGATCAGAAAGAAGTTTCACAGAATGCTTCTGTGTAGTTTATATTTGAATATATTCCTTTTTCCACTACTACTCTCTTAGCGCTCCAAATGTCCAGTTGCATTTTCTACAGAAAGAATGTTCAGATCTGCTCAATCAAAAGTATGGTTTAACTCTGTTAGCTGAATGCACAGATCAGAAAGAAGTTTCACAGAATGATTCTGAGTAGTTTATATTTGGAGACATTCCTTTTTCCACTATTACCCTCTTAGCGCTCCGAATCTCCACTTGCATTTTCTACAGAAAGAGTGTTTCAGAACGGCTCAATCAAAACTAAGTTTCAACTCTTTTTGTTGAACAAACAGAACAGAAAGAAGTTTCACACAATTCTTCTGTGTAGTTCTTATTTGTAGACATTCTTTTTCCCAATATAGGCCTCCTAGCGCTCAGAATGTCCAATTGCAGTTTCTACAGAAAGAGTGTTTCATAACGGCTCAATCAAAAGTAAGGTTCAACTCTGTTAGTTGAATGCACAGAACAGAAAGTAGTTTCATACAATGCTTCTGTGTAGTTTATATTTGAACATATTCTTTTTTCCACTATTACCCACTTAGCGCTACGAATGTCCAGTTGCATTTTCTACAGACAGAGTGTTTCAAAACTGCTCAATCAAAAGTATGGTTTAACTCTGTTAGCTGAATGCTCAGATCAGAAAGAAGTTTCACAGAATGCTTCTGTGTAGTTTATATTTGAATATATTCCTTTTTCCACTACTACGCTCTTAGCGCTCCAAATGTCCAGTTGCATTTTCTACAGAAAGAGTGTTCAGATCTGCTCAATCAAAAGTATGGTTTAACTCTGTTAGCTGAATGCACAGATCAGAAAGAAGTTTCACCGAATGATTCTGTGTAGTTTATATTTGAAGACATTCCTTTTTCCACTATTACCCACTTAGCGCTCCGAATCTCCACTTGCGTTTTCTAAAAAAGAGTGTTTCATAACTGCTCAATCAAAAATATGTTTTATCTCCGTTAACTGAATTTACAGATCAGAAATAAGTTTCACAGAATGCATCTGTGGAGTTTTTATTTGAAGATATTCTTTTTCCCAATGTAGGCCTCTTAGCGCTTAGCATGTCCAATTGCAGTTTCTACAGAAAGAGTGTTTCAGAACGGCTGAATCAAAAGTAAGGTTCAACTCTGTTAGTTGAATGCACAGAACAGAAAGAATTTTCACAGAATGCTACTGTGTAGTTTATATTTGAATATATTCCTTTTTCCACTATTACCCTCTTAGCGCTCCGAATGTCCACTTGCATTTTGTACAGAAAGAGTGTTCAGAACTGCGCAATCAAAAGTATGGTTTAACTCTGTTAGCTTAATGAACATATCAGAAATAAGTTTCACACAATGCTTCTGTGTAGTTTTTATTTGAAGATATTATTTTTCCCAATAGAGGCCTCTTAGCGCTCAGTATGTCCAATTGCAGTTTCTACAGAAAGAGTGTTTCAGAAAGGCTCAATCAAAAGTAAGGTTCAACTCTGTTAGTTGAATGCACAGAACAGAAAGAAGTTTCATACAATGCTTCTGTGTAGTTTATATTTGAACATATTCTTTTTTCCACTATTACCCACTTAGCGCTACGAATGTCCAGTTGCATTTTCTACAGACAGAGTGTTTCAAAACTGCTCAATCAAAAGTATGGTTTAACTCTGTTAGCTGAATGCTCAGATCAGAAAGAAGTTTCACAGAATGCTTCTGTGTAGTTTATATTTGAATATATTCCTTTTTCCACTACTATTCTCTTAGGGTTCCAAATGTCCAGTTGCATTTTCTACAGAAAGAGTGTTCAGATCTGCTCAATCAAAAGTATGGTTTAACTCTGTTAGCTGAATGCACAGATCAGAAAGAAGTTTCACAGAATAATTCTGTGTAGTTTATATTTGGAGACATTCCTTTTTCCACTATTGCCCTCTTAGCGCTCCGAATCTCCACTTGCATTTTCTACAGAAAGAGTGTTTCAGAACGGCTCAATCAAAACTAAGGTTCAAATCTTTTAGTTGAACAAACAGAACCGAAAGAAGTTTCACACAATTCTTCTGTGTAGTTTTTATTGGTAGACATTCTTTTTCCCAATACAGGCCTCCTAGCGCTCAGAATGTCCAATTGCAGTTTCTACAGAAAGAGTGTTTCAGAAGGGCTCAATCAAAAGTAAGGTTCAACTCTGTTAGTTGAATGCACAGAACAGAAAGAAGTTTCATACAATGCTTCTGTGTAGTTTATATTTGAACATATTCTTTTTTCCACTATTACCCACTTAGCGCTAAGAATGTCCAGTTGCATTTTCTTCAGACAGAGTGTTTCAAAACTGCTCAATCAAAAGTATGCTTTAACTCTGTTAGCTGAATGCTCAGATCAGAAAGAAGTTTCACAGAATGCTTCTGTGTAGTTTATATTTGAATATATTCCTTTTTCCACTACTACTCTCTTAGCGCTCCAAATGTCCAGTTGCATTTTCTACAGAAAGAGTGTTCAGATCTGCTCAATCAAAAGTATGGTTTAACTCTGTTAGCTGAATGCACAGATCAGAAAGAAGTTTCACAGAATGATTCTGTGTAGTTTATATTTGGAGACATTCCTTTTTCCACTATTACCCTCTTAGCGCTCCGAATCTCCAATTGCATTTTCTACAGAAAGAGTGTTTCAGAACGGCTCAATCAAAACTAAGTTTCAACTCTTTTTGTTGAACAAACAGAACAGAAAGAAGTTTCACACAATTCTTCTGTGTAGTTCTTATTTGTAGACATTCTTTTTCCCAATATAGGCCTCCTAGCGCTCAGAATGTCCAATTGCAGTTTCTACAGAAAGAGTGTTTCATAACGGCTCAATCAAAAGTAAGGTTCAACTCTGTTAGTTGAATGCACAGAACAGAAAGTAGTTTCATACAATGCTTCTGTGTAGTTTATATTTGAACATATTCTTTTTTCCACTATTACCCACTTAGCGCTACGAATGTCCAGTTGCATTTTCTACAGACAGAGTGTTTCAAAACTGGTCAATCAAAAGTATGGTTTAACTCTGTTAGCTGAATGCTCAGATCAGAAAGAAGTTTCACAGAATGCTTCTGTGTAGTTTATATTTGAATATATTCCTTTTTCCACTACTACGCTCTTAGCGCTCCAAATGTCCAGTTGCATTTTCTACAGAAAGAGTGTTCAGATCTGCTCAATCAAAAGTATGGTTTAACTCTGTTAGCTGAATGCACAGATCAGAAAGAAGTTTCACCGAATGATTCTGTGTAGTTTATATTTGAAGACATTCCTTTTTCCACTATTACCCTCTTAGCGCTCCGAATCTCCACTTGCGTTTTCTAAAAAAGAGTGTTTCATAACTGCTCAATCAAAAATATGTTTTATCTCCGTTAACTGAATTTACAGATCAGAAATAAGTTTCACAGAATGCATCTGTGGAGTTTTTATTTGAAGATATTCTTTTTCCCAATGTAGGCCTCTTAGCGCTTAGCATGTCCAATTGCAGTTTCTACAGAAAGAGTGTTTCAGAACGGCTGAATCAAAAGTAAGGTTCAACTCTGTTAGTTGAATGCACAGAACAGAAAGAATTTTCACAGAATGCTACTGTGTAGTTTATATTTGAATATATTCCTTTTTCCACTATTACCCTCTTAGCGCTCCGAATGTCCACTTGCATTTTGTACAGAAAGAGTGTTCAGAACTGCGCAATCAAAAGTATGGTTTAACTCTGTTAGCTTAATGAACATATCAGAAATAAGTTTCACACAATGCTTCTGTGTAGTTTTTATTTGAAGATATTATTTTTCCCAATAGAGGCCTCTTAGCGCTCAGTATGTCCAATTGCAGTTTCTACAGAAAGAGTGTTTCAGAAAGGCTCAATCAAAAGTAAGGTTCAACTCTGTTAGTTGAATGCACAGAACAGAAAGAAGTTTCATACAATGCTTCTGTGTAGTTTATATTTGAACATATTCTTTTTTCCACTATTACCCACTTAGCGCTACGAATGTCCAGTTACATTTTCTACAGACAGAGTGTTTCAAAACTGCTCAATCAAAAGTATGGTTTAACTCTGTTAGCTGAATGCTCAGATCGGAAAGAAGTTTCACAGAATGCTTCTGTGTAGTTTATATTTGAATATATTCCTTTTTCCACTACTACGCTCTTAGCGCTCAAAATGTCCAGTTGCATTTTCTACAGAAAGAGTGTTCAGATCTGCTCAATCAAAAGTATGGTTTAACTATGTTAGCTGAATGCACAGATCAGAAAGAAGTTTCACCGAATGATTCTGTGTAGTTTATATTTGAAGACATTCCTTTTTCCACTATTACCCTCTTAGCGCTCCGAATCTCCACTTGCATTTTCTACAAAAAGAGTGTTTCATAACTGCTCAATCAAAAATATGTTTTATCTCTGTTAACTGAATTTACAGATCAGAAATAAGTTTCACAGAATGCATCTGTGTAGTTTATATTTGAAGATATTCTTTTTCCCAATGTAGGCCTCTTAGCGCTTAGCGTGTCCAATTGCCGTTTCTGCAGAAAGAGTGTTTCAGAACGGCTGAATCAAAAGTAAGGTTCAACTCTGTTAGTTGAATGCACAGAACATAAAGAATTTTCACAGAATGCTACTGTGTAGTTTATACTTGAATATATTCCTTTTTCCACTATTACCATCTTAGCGCTCCGAATGTCCACTTGCATTTTCTACAGAAAGAGTGTTCAGAACTGCGCAATCAAAAGTATGGTTTAACTCTGTTAGCTTAATGAACATATCAGAAATAAGTTTCACACAATGCTTCTGTGTAGTTTTTATTTGAAGATATTATTTTTCGCAATAGAGGCCTCTTAGCGCTCAGAATGTCCAATTGCAGTTTCTACAGAAAGAGTGTTTCAGAAAGGCTCAATCAAAAGTAAGGTTCAACTCTGTTAGTTGAATGCACAGAACAGAAAGAAGTTTCATACAATGCTTCTGTGTAGTTTATATTTGAACATATTCTTTTTTCCACTATTACCCACTTAGCGCTACGAATGTCCAGTTGCATTTTCTACAGACAGAGTGTTTCAAAACTGCTCAATCAAAAGTATGGTTTAACTCTGTTAGCTGAATGCTCAGATCAGAAAGAAGTTTCACAGAATGCTTCTGTGTAGTTTATATTTGAATATATTCCTTTTTCCACTAGTACTCTCTTAGCGCTCCAAAGGTCCAGTTGCATTTTCTACAGAAAGAGTGTTCAGATCTGCTCAATCAAAAGTATGGGTTAACTCTGTTAGCTGAATGCACAGATCAGAAAGAAGTTTCACAGAATGACTCTGTGTAGTTTATATTTGGAGACATTCCTTTGTCCACTATTACCCTCTTAGCGCTCCGAATCTCCACTTGCATTTCCTACAGAAAGAGTGTTTCAGAACGGCTCATTCAAAAGTAAGGTTCAACTGTTTTAGTTGAACAAACAGAACATAAAGAAGTTTCACACAATTCTTCTGTGTAGTTTTTATTTGTAGACATTCTTTTTCCCAATATAGGCCTCCTAGCGCTCAGAATGTCCAATTGCAGTTTCTACAGAAAGAGTGTTTCAGAACGGCTCAATCAAAAGTAAGGTTCAACTCTGTTAGTTGAATGCACAGAACAGAAAGAAGTTTCATACAATGATTCTGTGTAGTTTATATTTGAACATATTCTTTTTTCCACTATTACCCACTTAGCGCTACGAATGTCCAGTTGCATTTTCTACAGACAGAGTGTTTCAAAACTGCTCAATCAAAAGTATGTTTTAACTCTGTTAGCTGAATGCTCAGATCAGAAAGAAGTTTCACAGAATGCTTCTGTGTAGTTTATATTTGAATATATTCCTTTTTCCACTACTACGCTCTTAGCGCTCCAAATGTCCAGTTGCATTTTCTACAGAAAGAGTGTTCAGATCTGCTCAATCAAAAGTACGGTTTAACTCTGTTAGCTGAATGCACAGATCAGAAAGAAGTTTCACCGAATGATTCTGTGTAGTTTATATTTGAAGACATTCCTTTTTCCACTATTACCCTCTTAGCGCTCCGAATCTCCACTTGCATTTTCTACAAAAAGTGTGTTTCATAACTGCTCAATCAAAAATATTTTTTATCTCTGTTAACTGAATTTACAGATCAGAAATAAGTTTCACAGAATGCATCTGTGTAGTTTTTATTTGAAGATATTCTTTTTCCCAATGTAGGCCTCTTAGCGCTTAGCATGTCCAATTGCAGTTTCTACAGAAAGAGTGTTTCAGAACGGCTCAATCAAAAGTAAGGTTCAACTCTGTTAGTTGAACGCACAGAACAGAAAGTATTTTCACAGAATGCTACTGTGTAGTTTATATTTGAATATATTCCTTTTTCCACTATTACCCTCTTAGCGCTCCGAATGTCCACTTGCATTTTCTACAGAAAGAGTGTTCAGAACTGCGCAATCAAAAGTATGGTTTAACTCTGTTAGCTTAATGAACATATCAGAAATAAGTTTCACACAATGCTTCTGTGTAGTTTTTATTTGAAGATATTATTTTTCCCAATGTAGGCCTCTTAGCGCTCAGAATGTCCAATTGCAGTTTCTACAGAAAGAGTGTTTCAGAAAGGCTCAATCAAAAGTAAGGTTCAACTCTGTTAGTTGAATGCACAGAACAGAAAGAAGTTTCATACAATGCTTCTGTGTAGTTTATATTTGAACATATTCTTTTTTCCACTATTAGCCACTTAGCGCTACGAATGTCCAGTTGCATTTTGTACAGACAGAGTGTTTCAAAACTGCTCAATCAAAAGTATGGTTTAACTCTGTTAGCTGAATGCTCAGATCAGAAAGAAGTTTCACAGAATGCTTCTGTGTAGTTTATATTTGAATATATTCCTTTTTCCACTTGTACTCTCTTAGCGCTCCAAATGTCCAGTTGCATTTTCTACAGAAAGAGTGTTCAGATCTGCTCAATCAAAAGTATGGTTTAACTCTGTTAGCTGAATGCACAGATCAGAAAGAAGTTTCACAGAATAATTCTGTGTAGTTTATATTTGGAGACATTCCTTTTTCCACTATTACCCTCTTAGCGCTCCGAATCTCCACTTGCATTTTCTACAGAAAGAGTGTTTCAGAACGGCTCAATCAAAACTAAGGTTCAACTCTTTTAGTTGAACAAACAGAACAGAAAGAAGTTTCACAAAATTCTTCTGTTTAGTTTTTATTTGTAGACATTCTTTTTCCCAATATAGGCCTCCTAGCGCTCAGAATGTCCAATTGCAGTTTCTACAGAAAGAGTGTTTCAGAACGGCTCAATCAAAAGTAAGGTTCAACTCTGTTAGTTGAATGCACAGAACAGAAAGAAGTTTCATACAATGCTTCTGTGTAGTTTATATTTGAACATATTCTTTTTTCCACTATTACCCACTTAGCGCTAAGAATGTCCAGTTGCATTTTCTACAGGCAGAGTGTTTCAAAACTGCTCAATCAAAAGTATGGTTTAACTCTGTTAGCTGAATGCTCAGATCAGAAAGAAGTTTCACAGAATGCTTCTGTGTAGTTTATATTTGAATATATTACTTTTTCCACTAGTACGCTCTTAGCGCTCCAAATGTCCAGTTGCATTTTCTACAGAAAGAGTGTTCAGATCTGCTCAATCAAAAGTATGGTTTAACTCTGTTAGCTGAATGCACAGATCAGAAAGAAGTTTCACAGAATGACTCTGTGTAGTTTATATTTGGAGACATTCCTTTTTCCACTATTACCCTCTTAGCGCTCCTAATCTCCACTTGCATTTTCTACAGAAAGAGTGTTTCAGAACGGCTCATTCAAAAGTAAGGTTCAACTCTTTTAGTTGAACAAACAGAACAGAAAGCAGTTTCACACAATTCTTCTGTGTAGTTTTTATTTGTAGACATTCTTTTTCCCAATATAGGCCTCCTAGCGCTCAGAATGTCCAATTGCAGTTTCTACAGAAAGAGTGTTTCAGAACGGCTCAATCAAAAGTAAGGTTCAACTCTGTTAGTTGAATGCACAGAACAGAAAGAAGTTTCATACAATGCTTCTGTGTAGTTTATATTTGAACATATTCTTTTTTCCACTATTACCCACTTAGCGCTAAGAATGTCCAGTTGCATTTTCTACAGGCAGAGTGTTTCAAAACTGCTCAATCAAAAGTATGGTTTAACTCTGTTAGCTGAATGCTCAGAACAGAAAGAAGTTTCACAGAATGCTTCTGTGTAGTTTATATTTGAATATATTCCTTTTTCCACTAGTACGCTCTTAGCGCTCCAAATGTCCAGTTGCATTTTCTACAGAAAGAGTGTTCAGATCTGCTCAATCAAAAGTATGGTTTAACTCTGTTAGCTGAATGCACAGATCAGAAAGAAGTTTCACCGAATGATTCTGTGTAGTTTATATTTGAAGACATTACTTTTTCCACTATTACCCTCTTAGCGCTCCGAATCTCCACTTGCATTTTCTACAAAAAGAGTGTTTCATAACTGCTCAATCAAAAATATGTTTTATCTCTGTTAACTGAATTTACAGATCAGAAATAAGTTTCACAGAATGCATCTGTGTAGTTTTTATTTGAAGATATTCTTTTTCCCAATGTAGGCCTCTTAGCGCTTAGCATGTCCAATTGCAGTTTCTACAGAAAGAGTGTTTCAGAACGGCTCAATCAAAAGTAAGGTTCAACTCTGTTAGTTGAATGCACAGAACAGAGAGAATTTTCACAGAATGCTACTGTGTAGTTTATATTTGAATATATTCCTTTTTCCACTATTACCCTCTTAGCGCTCCGAATGTCCACTTGCATTTTCTACAGAAAGAGTGTTCAGAACTGCGCAATCAAAAGTATGGTTTAACTCTGTTAGCTTAATGAACATATCAGAAATAAGTTTCACACAATGCTTCTGTGTAGTTTTTATTTGAAGATATTATTTTTCCCAATAGAGGCCTCTTAGCGCTCAGAATGTCCAATTGCAGTTTCTACAGAAAGAGTGTTTCAGAAAGGCTCAATCAAAAGTAAGGTTCAACTCTGTTAGTTGAATGCACAGAACAGAAAGAAGTTTCATACAATGCTTCTGTGTAGTTTATATTTGAACATATTCTTTTTTCCACTATTACCCACTTAGCGCTACGAATGTCCAGTTGCATTTTCTACAGACAGAGTGTTTCAAAACTGCTCAATCAAAAGTATGGTTTAACTCTGTTAGCTGAATGCTCAGATCAGAAAGAAGTTTCACAGAATGCTTCTGTGTAGTTTATATTTGAATATATTCCTTTTTCCACTAGTACTCTCTTAGCACTCCAAATGTCCAGTTGCATTTTCTACAGAAAGAGTGTTCAGATCTGCTCAATCAAAATTATGGTTTAACTCTGTTAGCTGAATGCACAGATCAGAAAGAAGTTTCACAGAAGAATTCTGTGTAGTTTATATTTGGAGACATTCCTTTTTCCACTATTACCCTCTTAGCGCTCCGAATCTCCACTTGCATTTTCTACAGAAAGAGTGTTTCACAACGGCTCAATCAAAACAAAGGTTCAACTCTTTTAGTTGAACAAACAGAACAGAAATAAGTTTCACACAATTCTTCTGTTTAGTTTTTATTTGTAGACATTCTTTTTCCCAATATAGGCCTCCTAGCGCTCAGAATGTCCAATTGCAGTTTCTACAGAAAGAGTGTTTCAGAACGGCTCAATCAAAAGTAAGGTTCAACTCTGTTAGTTGAATGCACAGAACAGAAAGAAGTTTCATACAATGCTTCTGTGTAGTTTATATTTGAACATATTCTTTTTTCCACTATTACCCACTTAGCGCTAAGAATGTCCAGTTGCATTTTCTACAGGCAGAGTGTTTCAAAACTGCTCAATCAAAAGTATGGTTTAACTCTGTTAGCTGAATGCTCAGAACAGAAAGAAGTTTCACAGAATGCTTCTGTGTAGTTTATATTTGAATATATTCCTTTTTCCACTAGTACGCTCTTAGCGCTCCAAATGTCCAGTTGCATTTTCTACAGAAAGAGTGTTCAGATCTGCTCAATCAAAAGTATGGTTTAAATCTGTTAGCTGAATGCACAGATCAGAAAGAAGTTTCACCGAATGATTCTGTGTAGTTTATATTTGAAGACATTCCTTTTTCCACTTTTACCCTCTTAGCGCTCCGAATCTCCACTTGCATTTTCTGCAAAAAGAGTGTTTCATAACTGCTCAATCAAAAATATGTTTTATCTCTGTTAACTGAATTTACAGATCAGAAATAAGTTTCACAGAATGCATCTGTGTAGTTTTTATTTGAAGATATTCTTTTTCCCAATGTAGGCCTCTTAGCGCTTAGCATGTCCAATTGCAGTTTCTACAGAAAGAGTGTTTCAGAACGGCTCAATCAAAAGTAAGGTTCAACTCTGTTAGTTGAATGCACAGAACAGAAAGAATTTTCACAGAATGCTACTGTGTAGTTTATATTTGAATATATTCCTTTTTCCACTATTACCCTCTTAGCGCTCCGAATGTCCACTTGCATTTTCTACAGAAAGAGTGTTCAGAACTGCGCAATCAAAAGTATGGTTTAACTTTGTTAGCTTAATGAACATATCAGAAATAAGTTTCACACAATGCTTCTGTGTAGTTTTTATTTGAAGATATTATTTTTCCCAATAGAGGCCTCTTAGCGCTCAGAATGTCCAATTGCAGTATCTACAGAAAGAGTGTTTCAGAAAGGCTCAATCAAAAGTAAGGATCAACTCTGTTAGTTGAATGCACAGAACAGAAAGAAGTTTCATACAATGCTTCTGTGTAGTTTATATTTGAACATATTCTTTTTTCCACTATTACCCACTTAGCGCTACGAATGTCCAGTTGCATTTTCTACAGACAGAGTGTTTCAAAACTGCTCAATCAAAAGTATGTTTTAACTCTGTTAGCTGAATGCTCAGATCAGAAAGAAGTTTCACAGAATGCTTCTGTGTAGTTTATATTTGAATATATTCCTTTTTCCACTACTACGCTCTTAGCGCTCCAAATGTCCAGTTGCATTTTCTACAGAAAGAGTGTTCAGATCTGCTCAATCAAAAGTACGGTTTAACTCTGTTAGCTGAATGCACAGATCAGAAAGAAGTTTCACCGAATGATTCTGTGTAGTTTATATTTGAAGACATTCCTTTTTCCACTATTACCCTCTTAGCGCTCCGAATCTCCACTTGCATTTTCTACAAAAAGAGTGTTTCATAACTGCTCAATCAAAAATATGTTTTATCTCTGTTAACTGAATTTACAGATCAGAAATAAGTTTCACAGAATGCATCTGTGTAGTTTTTATTTGAAGATATTCTTTTTCCCAATGTAGGCCTCTTAGCGCTTAGCATGTCCAATTGCAGTTTCTACAGAAAGAGTGTTTCAGAACGGCTCAATCAATAGTAAGGTTCAACTCTGTTAGTTGAATGCACAGAACAGAAAGAATTTTCACAGAATGCTACTGTGTAGTTTATATTTGAATATATTCCTTTTTCCACTATTACCCTCTTAGCGCTCCGAATGTCCACTTGCATTTTCTACAGAAAGAGTGTTCAGAACTGCGCAATCAAAAGTATGGTTTAACTCTGTTAGCTTAATGAACATATCAGAAATAAGTTTCACACAATGCTTCTGTGTAGTTTTTATTTGAAGATATTATTTTTCCCAATAGAGGCCTCTTAGCGCTCAGAATGTCCAATTGCAGTTTCTACAGAAAGAGTGTTTCAGAAAGGCTCAATCAAAAGTAAGGTTCAACTCTGTTAGTTGAATGCACAGAACAGAAAGAAGTTTCATACAATGCTTCTGTGTAGTTTATATTTGAACATATTCTTTTTTCCACTATTACCCACTTAGCGCTACGAATGTCCAGTTGCATTTTCTACAGACAGAGTGTTTCAAAACTGCTCAGTCAAAAGTATGGTTTAACTCTGTTAGCTGAATGCTCAGATCAGAAAGAAGTTTCACAGAATGCTTCTGTGTAGTTTATATTTGAATATATTCCTTTTTCCACTAGTACTCTCTTAGCACTCCAAATGTCCAGTTGCATTTTCTACAGAAAGAGTGTTCAGATCTGCCCAATCAAAATTATGTTTTAACTCTGTTAGCTGAATGCACAGATCAGAAAGAAGTTTCACAGAATAATTCTGTGTAGTTTATATTTGGAGACATTCCTTTTTCCACTATTACCCTCTTAGCGCTCCGAATCTCCACTTGCATTTTCTACAGAAAGAGTGTTTCAGAACGGCTCAATCAAAACTAAGGTTCAACTCTTTTAGTTGAACAAACAGAACAGAAAGAAGTTTCACACAATTCTTCTGTTTAGTTTTTATTTGTAGACATTCTTTTTCCCAATATAGGCCTCCTAGCGCTCAGAATGTCCAATTGCAGTTTCTACAGAAAGAGTGTTTCAGAACGGCTCAATCAAAAGTAAGGTTCAACTCTGTTAGTTGAATGCACAGAACAGAAAGAAGTTTCATACAATGCTTCTGTGTAGTTTATATTTGAACATATTCTTTTTTCCACTATTACCCACTTAGCGCTAAGAATGTCCAGTTGCATTTTCTACAGGCAGAGTGTTTCAAAACTGCTCAATCAAAAGTATGGTTTAACTCTGTTAGCTGAATGCTCAGAACAGAAAGAAGTTTCACAGAATGCTTCTGTGTAGTTTATATTTGAATATATTCCTTTTTCCACTAGTACGCTCTTAGCGCTCCAAATGTCCAGTTGCATTTTCTACAGAAAGAGTGTTCAGATCTGCTCAATCAAAAGTATGGTTTAACTCTGTTAGCTGAATGCACAGATCAGAAAGAAGTTTCACCGAATGATTCTGTGTAGTTTATATTTGAAGACATTCCTTTTTCCACTATTACCCTCTTAGCGCTCCGAATCTCCACTTGCATTTTCTACAAAAAGAGTGTTTCATAACTGCTCAATCAAAAATATGTTTTATCTCTGTTAACTGAATTTACAGATCAGAAATAAGTTTCACAGAATGCATCTGTGTAGTTTTTATTTGAAGATATTCTTTTTCCCAATGTAGGCCTCTTAGCGCTTAGCTTGTCCAATTGCAGTTTCTACAGAAAGAGTGTTTCAGAACGGCTCAATCAAAAGTAAGGTTCAACTCTGTTAGTTGAATGCACAGAACAGAAAGAATTTTCACAGAATGCTACTGTGTAGTTTACATTTGAATATATTCCTTTTTCCACTATTACCCTCTTAGCGCTCCGAATGTCCACTTGCATTTTCTACAGAAAGAGTGTTCAGAACTGCGCAATCAAAAGTATGGTTTAACTTTGTTAGCTTAATGAACATATCAGAAATAAGTTTCACACAATGCTTCTGTGTAGTTTTTATTTGAAGATATTATTTTTCCCAATAGAGGCCTCTTAGCGCTCAGAATGTCCAATTGCAGTTTCTACAGAAAGAGTGTTTCAGAAAGGCTCAATCAAAAGTAAGGTTCAACTCTGTTAGTTGAATGCACAGAACAGAAAGAAGTTTCATACAATGCTTCTGTGTAGTTTATATTTGAACATATTCTTTTTTCCACTATTACCCACTTAGCGCTACGAATGTCCAGTTGCATTTTCTACAGACAGAGTGTTTCAAAACTGCTCAATCAAAAGTATGTTTTAACTCTGTTAGCTGAATGCTCAGATCAGAAAGAAGTTTCACAGAATGCTTCTGTGTAGTTTATATTTGAATATATTCCTTTTTCCACTAGTACTCTCTTAGCGCTCCAAATGTCCAGTTGCATTTTCTACAGAAAGAGTGTTCAGATCTGCTCAATCAAAAGTATGGTTTAACTCTGTTAGCTGAATGCACAGATCAGAAAGAAGTTTCACAGAATAATTCTGTGTAGTTTATATTTGGAGACATTCCTTTTTCCACTATTACCCTCTTAGCGCTCCGAATCTCCACTTGCATTTTCTACAGAAAGAGTGTTTCAGAACGGCTCAATCAAAACTAAGGTTCAACTCTTTTAGTTGAACAAACAGAACAGAAATAAGTTTCACACAATTCTTCTGTTTAGTTTTTATTTGTAGACATTCTTTTTCCCAATATAGGCCTCCTAGCGCTCAGAATGTCCAATTGCAGTTTCTACAGAAAGAGTGTTTCAGAACGGCTCAATCAAAAGTAAGGTTCAACTCTGTTAGTTGAATGCACAGAACAGAAAGAAGTTTCATACAATGCTTCTGTGTAGTTTATATTTGAACATATTCTTTTTTCCACTATTACCCACTTAGCGCTAAGAATGTCCAGTTGCATTTTCTACAGACAGAGTGTTTCAAAACTGCTCAATCAAAAGTATGGTTTAACTCTGTTAGCTGAATGCTCAGATCAGAAAGAAGTTTCACAGAATGCTTCTGTGTAGTTTATATTTGAATATATTCCTTTTTCCACTAGTACGCTCTTAGCGCTCCAAATGTCCAGTTGCATTTTCTACAGAAAGAGTGTTCAGATCTGCTCAATCAAAAGTATGGTTTAACTCTGTTAGCTGAATGCACAGATCAGAAAGAAGTTTCACCGAATGATTCTGTGTAGTTTATATTTGAAGACATTCCTTTTTCCACTATTACCCTCTTAGCGCTCCGAATCTCCACTTGCATTTTCTACAAAAAGAGTGTTTCATAACTGCTCAATCAAAAATATGTTTTATCTCTGTTAACTGAATTTACAGATCAGAAATAAGTTTCACAGAATGCATCTGTGTAGTTTTTATTTGAAGATATTCTTTTTCCCAATGTAGGCCTCTTAGCGCTTAGCATGTCCAATTGCAGTTTCTACAGAAAGAGTGTTTCAGAACGGCTCAATCAAAAGTAAGGTTCAACTCTGTTAGTTGAATGCACAGAACAGAAAGAATTTTCACAGAATGCTACTGTGTAGTTTATATTTGAATATATTCCTTTTTCCACTATTACCCTCTTAGCGCTCCGAATGTCCACTTGCATTTTCAACAGAAAGAGTGTTCAGAACTGCGCAATCAAAGTATGGTTTAACTTTGTTAGCTTAATGAACATATCAGAAATAAGTTTCACACAATGCTTCTGTGTAGTTTTTATTTGAAGATATTATTTTTCCCAATAGAGGCCTCTTAGCGCTCAGAATGTCCAATTGCAGTTTCTACAGAAAGAGTGTTTCAGAAAGGCTCAATCAAAAGTAAGGTTCAACTCTGTTAGTTGAATGCACAGAACAGAAAGAAGTTTCATACAATGCTTCTGTGTAGTTTATATTTGAACATATTTTTTTTCCACTATTACCCACTTAGCGCTACGAATGTCCAGTTGCATTTTCTACAGACAGAGTGTTTCAAAACTGCTCAATCAAAAGTATGGTTTAACTCTGTTAGCTGAATGCTCAGATCAGAACGAAGTTTCACAGAATGCTTCTGTGTAGTTTATATTTGAATATATTCCTTTTTCCACTACTACTCTCTTAGCGCTCCAAATGTCCAGTTGCATTTTCTACAGAAAGAGTGTTCAGATCTGCTCAATCAAAAGTATGGTTTAACTCTGTTAGCTGAATGCACAGATCAGAAAGAAGTTTCACAGAATGATTCTGTGTAGTTTATATTTGGAGACATTCCTTTTTCCACTATTACCCTCTTAGCGCTCCGAATCTCCACTTGCATTTTCTACAGAAAGAGTGTTTCAGAACGGCTCATTCAAAAGTAAGGTTCAAATATTTTAGTTGAACAAAGAGAACAGAAAGAAGTTTCACACAATTCTTCTGTGTAGTTTTTATTTGTAGACATTCTTTTTCCCAATATAGGCCTCCTAGCGCTCAGAATGTCCAATTGCAGTTTCTACAGAAAGAGTGTTTCAGAACGGCTCAATCAAAAGTAAGGTTCAACTCTGTTAGTTGAATGCACAGAACAGAAAGAAGTTTCATACAATGCTTCTGTGTAGTTTATATTTGAACATATTCTTTTTTCCACTATTACCCACTTAGCGCTAAGAATGTCCAGTTGCATTTTCTACAGGCAGAGAGTTTCAAAACTGCTCAATCAAAAGTATGGTTTAACTCTGTTAGCTGAATGCTCAGAACAGAAAGAAGTTTCACAGAATGCTTCTGTGTAGTTTATATTTGAATATATTCCTTTTTCCACTAGTACGCTCTTAGCGCTCCAAATGTCCAGTTGCATTTTCTACAGAAAGAGTGTTCAGATCTGCTCAATCAAAAGTATGGTTTAACTCTGTTAGCTGAATGCACAGATCAGAAAGAAGTTTCACCGAATGATTCTGTGTAGTTTATATTTGAAGACATTCCTTTTTCCACTATTACCCTCTTAGCGCTCCGAATCTCCACTTGCATTTTCTACAAAAAGAGTGTTTCATAACTGCTCAATCAAAAATATGTTTTATCTCTGTTAACTGAATTTACAGATCAGAAATAAGTTTCACAGAATGCATCTGTGTAGTTTTTATTTGAAGATATTCTTTTTCCCAATGTAGGCCTCTTAGCGCTTAGCATGTCAAATTGCAGTTTCTACAGAAAGAGTGTTTCAGAACGGCTCAATCAAAAGTAAGGTTCAACTCTGTTAGTTGAATGCACAGAACAGAAAGAATTTTCACAGAATGCTACTGTGTAGTTTATATTTGAATATATTCCTTTTTCCACTATTACCCTCCTAGCGCTCCGAATGTCCACTTGCATTTTCTACAGAAAGAGTGTTCAGAACTGCGCAATCAAAAGTATGGTTTAACTCTGTTAGCTTAATGAACATATCAGAAATAAGTTTCACACAATGCTTCTGTGTAGTTTTTATTTGAAGATATTATTTTTCCCAATAGAGGCCTCTTAGCGCTCAGAATGTCCAATTGCATTTTCTACAGAAAGAGTGTTTCAGAAAGGCTCAATCAAAAGTAAGGTTCAACTCTGTTAGTTGAATGCACAGAACAGAAAGAAGTTTCATACAATGCTTCTGTGTAGTTTATATTTGAACATATTCTTTTTTCCACTATTACCCACTTAGCGCTACGAATGTCCAGTTGCATTTTCTACAGACAGAGTGTTTCAAAACTGCTCAATCAAAAGTATGGTTTAACTCTGTTAGCTGAATGCTCAGATCAGAAAGAAGTTTCACAGAATGCTTCTGTGTAGTTTATATTTGAATATATTCCTTTTTCCACTACTACTCTCTTAGCGCTCCAAATGTCCAGTTGCATTATCTACAGAAAGAGTGTTCAGATCTGCTCAATCAAAAGTATGGTTTAACTCTGTTAGCTGAATGCACAGATCAGAAAGAAGTTTCACAGAATAATTCTGTGTAGTTTATATTTGGAGACATTCCTTTTTCCACTATTACCCTCTTAGCGCTCCGAATCTCCACTTGCATTTTCTACAGAAAGAGTGTTTCAGAACGGCTCAATCAAAACTAAGGTTCAACTCTTTTAGTTGAACAAACAGAACAGAAAGAAGTTTCACACAATTCTTCTCTGTAGTTTTTATTTGTAGACATTCATTTTCCCAATATAGGCCTCCTAGCGCTCAGAATGTCCAATTGCAGTTTCTACAGAAAGAGTGTTTCAGAACGGCTCAATCAAAAGTAAGGTTCAACTCTGTTAGTTGAATGCACAGAACAGAAAGAAGTTTCATACAATGCTTCTGTGTAGTTTATATTTGAACATATTCTTTCTTCCACTATTACCCACTTAGCGCTACGAATGTCCAGTTGCATTTTCTACAGACAGAGTGTTTCAAAACTGCTCAATCAAAAGTATGGTTTAACTCTGTTAGCTGAATGCTCAGATCAGAAAGAAGTTTCACAGAATGCTTCTGTGTAGTTTATATTTGAATATATTCCTTTTTCCACTACTAGGCTCTTAGCGCTCCAATTGTCCAGTTGCATTTTCTACAGAAAGAGTGTTCAGATCTGCTCAATCAAAAGTATGGTTTAACTCTGTTAGCTGAATGCACAGATCAGAAAGAAGTTTCACCGAATGATTCTGTGTAGTTTATATTTGAAGACATTTCTTTTTCCACTATTACCCTCTTAGCGCTCCGAATCTCCACTTGCATTTTCTACAAAAAGAGTGTTTCATAACTGCTCAATCAAAAATATGCTTTATCTCTGTTAACTGAATTTACAGATCAGAAATAAGTTTTACAGAATGCATCTGTGTAGTTTTTATTTGAAGATATTCTTTTTCCCAATGTAGGCCTCTTAGCGCTTAGCATGAAAAATTGCAGTTTTTACAGAAAGAGTGTTTCAGAACGGCTCAATCAAAAGTAAGGTTCAACTCTGTTAGTTGAATGCACAGAACAGAAAGAATTTTCACAGAATGCTACTGTGTAGTTTATATTTGAATATATTCCTTTTTCCACTATTACCCTCTTAGCGCTCCGAATGTCCACTTGCATTTTCTACAGAAAGAGTGTTCAGAACTGCGCAATCAAAAGTATGGTTTAACTCTGTTAGCTTAATGAACATATCAGAAATAAGTTTCACACAATGCTTCTGTGTAGTTTTTATTTGAAGATATTATTTTTCCCAATAGAGGCCTCTTAGCGCTCAGAATGTCCAATTGCATTTTCTACAGAAAGAGTGTTTCAGAAAGGCTCAATCAAAAGTAAGGTTCAACTCTGTTAGTTGAATGCACAGAACAGAAAGAAGTTTCATACAATGCTTCTGTGTAGTTTATATTTGAACATATTCTTTTTTCCACTATTACCCACTTAGCGCTAAGAATGTCCAGTTGCATTTTCTACAGACAGAGTGTTTCAAAACTGCTCAATCAAAAGTATGGTTTAACTCTGTTAGCTGAATGCTCAGATCAGAAAGAAGTTTCACAGAATGCTTCTGTGTAGTTTATATTTTAATATATTCCTTTTTCCAATACTACGCTCTTAGCGCTCCAAATGTCCAGTTGCATTTTCTACAGAAAGAGTGTTCAGATCTGCTCAATCAAAAGTATGGTTTAACTCTGTTAGCTGAATGCACAGATCAGAAAGAAGTTTCACCGAATGATTCTGTGTAGTTTATATTTGAAGACATTCCTTTTTCCACTATTACCCTCTTAGCGCTCCGAATCTCCACTTGCATTTTCTACAAAAAGAGTGTTTCATAACTGCTCAATCAAAAATATGTTTTATCTCTGTTAACTGAATTTACAGATCAGAAATAAGTTTCACAGAATGCATCTGTGTAGTTTTTATTTGAAGATATTCTTTTTCCCAATGTAGGCCTCTTAGCGCTTAGCATGTCCAATTGCAGTTTCTACAGAAAGAGTGTTTCAGAACGGCTCAATCAAAAGTAAGGTTCAACTCTGTTAGTTGAATGCACAGAACAGAAAGAAGTTTCATAGAATGCTACTGTGTAGTTTATATTTGAATATATGCCTTTTTCCACTATTACCCTCTTAGCGCTCCGAATGTCCACTTGCATTTTCTACAGAAAGAGTGTTCAGAACTGCGCAATCAAAAGTATGGTTTAACTCTGTTAGCTTAATGAACATATCAGAAATAAGTTTCACACAATGCTTCTGTGTAGTTTTTATTTGAAGATATTATTTTTCCCAATAGAGGCCTCTTAGCGCTCAGAATGTCCAATTGCAGTTTCTACAGAAAGAGTGTTTCAGAAAGGCTCAATAAAAAGTAAGGTTCAACTCTGTTAGTTGAATGCACAGAACAGAAAGAAGTTTCATACAATGCTTCTGTGTAGTTTATATTTGAACATATTCTTTTTTCCACTATTACCCACTTAGCGCTACGAATGTCCAGTTGCATTTTCTACAGACAGAGTGTTTCAAAACTGCTCAATCAAAAGTATGGTTTAACTCTCTTAGCTGAATGCTCAGATCAGAAATAAGTTTCACAGAATGCTTCTGTGTAGTTTATATTTGAATATATTCATTTATCCAATAGTACTCTCTTATCACTCAAAATGTCCAGTTGCATTTTCTACAGAAAGAGTGTTCAGATCTGCTCAATCAAAAGTATGGTTTAACTCTGTTAGCTGAATGCACAGATCAGAAAGAAGTTTCACAGAATGATTCTGTGTAGTTTATATTTGGAGACATTCCATTTTCCACTATTACCCTCTTAGCGCTCCGAATCTCCACTTGCATTTTCTACAGAAAGAGTGTTTCAGAACGGCTCAATCAAAACTAAGTTTCAACTCTTTTAATTGAACAAACAGAACAGAAAGTAGTTTCACACAATTCTTCTCTGTAGTTTTTATTTGTAGACATTCTTTTTCCCAATATAGGCCTCCTAGCGCTCAGAATGTCCAATTGCAGTTTCTACAGAAAGAGTGTTTAAGAATGGCTCAATCAAAAGTAAGGTTCAACTCTGTTAGTTGAATGCACAGAACAGAAAGAAGTTTCATACAATGCTTCTGTGTAGTTTATATTTGAACATATTCTTTTTTCCACTATTATCCACTTAGCGCTACGAATGTCCAGTTGCATTTTCTACAGACAGAGTGTTTCAAAACTGCTCAATCAAATGTATGGTTTAACTCTGTTAGCTGAATGCTCAGATCAGAAAGAAGTTTCACAGAATGCTTCTGTGTAGTTTATATTTGAATATATTCCTTTTTCCACTACTAGGCTCTTAGCGCTCCAATTGTCCAGTTGCATTTTCTACAGAAAGAGTGTTCAGATCTGCTCAATAAAAAGTATGGTTTAACTCTGTTAGCTGAATGCACAGATCAGAAAGAAGTTTCACCGAATGATTCTGTGTAGTTTATATTTGAAGACATTCCTTTTTCGACTATTACCCCCTTAGCGCTCCGAATCTCCACTTGCATTTTCTACAAAAAGAGTGTTTCATAACTGCTCAATCAAAAATATGCTTTATCTCTGTTAACTGAATTTACAGATCAGAAATAAGTTTCACAGAATGCATCTGTGTAGTTTTTATTTGAAGATATTATTTTTCCCAATGTAGGCCTCTTAGCGCTTAGCATGTAAAATTGCATTTTCTACAGAAACAGTGTTTCAGAACGGCTCAATCAAAAGTAAGGTTCAACTCTGTTAGTTGAATGCACAGAACAGAAAGAATTTTCACAGAATGCTACTGTGTAGTTTATATTTGAATATATTCCTTTTTCCACTATTACCCTCCTAGCGCTCCGAATGTCCAGTTGCATTTTCTACAGACAGAGTGATTCAAAACTGCTCAATCAAAAGTATGGTTTAACTCTGTTAGCTGAATGCTCAGATCAGAAAGAAGTTTCACAGAATGCTTCTGTGTAGTTTATATTTGAATATATTCCTTTTTCCACTACTACTCTCTTAGCGCTCCAAATGTCCAGTTGCATTATCTACAGAAAGAGTGTTCAGATCTGCTCAATCAAAAGTATGGTTTAACTCTGTTAGCTGAATGCACAGATCAGAAAGAAGTTTCACAGAATAATTCTGTGGAGTTTATATTTGGAGACATTCCTTTTTCCACTATTACCCTCTTAGCGCTCCGAATCTCCACTTGCATTTTCTACAGAAAGAGTGTTTCAGAACGGATCAATCAAAACTAAGGTTCAACTCTTTTAGTTGAACAAACAGAACAGAAAGAAGTTTCACACAATTCTTCTCTGTAGTTTTTATTTGTAGACATTCTTTTTCCCAATATAGGCCTCCTAGCGCTCAGAATGTCCAATTGCAGTTTCTACAGAAAGAGTGCTTCAGAACGGCTCAATCAAAAGTAAGGTTCAACTCTGTTAGTTGAATGCACAGAACAGAAAGAAGTTTCATACAATGCTTCTGTGTAGTTTATATTTGAACATATTCTTTCTTCCACTATTACCCACTTAGCGCTACGAATGTCCAGTTGCATTTTCTACAGACAGAGTGTTTCAAAACTGCTCAATCAAAAGTATGGTTTAACTCTGTTAGCTGAATGCTCAGATCAGAAAGAAGTTTCACAGAATGCTTCTGTGTAGTTTATATTTGAATATATTCCTTTTTCCACTACTACGCTCTTAGCGCTCCAAATGTCCAGTTGCATTTTCTACAGAAAGAGTGTTCAGATCTGCTCAATCAAAAGTATGTTTTAACTCTGTTAGCTGAATGCACAGATCAGAAACAAGTTTCCCCGAGTGATTCTGTGTAGTTTATATTTGAAGACATTCCTTTTTCCACTATTACCCTCTTAGTGCTCCGAATCTCCACTTGAATTTTCTACAAAAAGAGTGTTTCATAACTGCTCAATCAAAAATATGTTTTATCTCTGTTAACTGAATTTACAGATCAGAAATAAGTTTCACAGAATGCATCTGTGTAGTTTTTATTTGAAGATATTCTTTTTCCCAATGTAGGCCTCTTAGCGCTTAGCATGTCCAATTGCAGTTTCTACAGAAAGAGTGTTTCAGAACGGCTCAATCAAAAGTAAGGTTCAACTCTGTTAGTTGAATGCACAGAACAGAAAGAAGTTTCACAGAATGCTACTGTGTAGTTTATATTTGAATATATTCCTTTTTCCACTATTACCCTCTTAGCGCTCCGAATGTCCACTTGCATTTTCTACAGAAAGAGTGTTCAGAACTGCGCAATCAAAAGTATGGTTTAACTCTGTTAGCTTAATGAACATATCAGAAATAAGTTTCACACAATGCTTCTGTGTAGTTTTTATTTGAAGATATTATTTTTCCCAATAGAGGCCTCTTAGCGTTCAGAATGTCCAATTGCAGTTTCTACAGAAAGAGTGTTTCAGAAAGGCTCAATCAAAAGTAAGGTTCAACTCTGTTAGTTGAATGCACAGAACAGAAAGAAGTTTCATACAATGCTTCTGTGTAGTTTATGTTTGAACATATTCTTTTTTCCACTATTACCCACTTAGCGGTACGAATGACCAGTTGCATTTTCTACAGACAGAGTGTTTCAAAACTGCTCAATCAAAAGTATGGTTTAACTCTGTTAGCTGAATGCTCAGATCAGAAAGAAGTTTCACAGAATGCTTCTGTGTAGTTTATATTTGAATATATTCCTTTTTCCACTACTACTCTCTTAGCGCTCCAAATGTCCAGTTGCATTATCTACAGAAAGAGTGTTCAGATCTGCTCAATCAAAAGTATGGTTTAACTCTGTTAGCTGAATGCACAGATCAGAAAGAAGTTTCACAGAATAATTCTGTGTAGTTTATATTTGGAGACATTCCTTTTTCCACTATTACCCTCTTAGCGCTCCGAATCTCCACTTGCATTTTCTACAGAAAGAGTGTTTCAGAACGGCTCAATCAAAACTAAGGTTCAACTCTTTTAGTTGAACAAACAGAACAGAAAGAAGTTTCACACAATTCTTCTCTGTAGTTTTTATTTGTAGACATTCATTTTCCCAATATAGGCCTCCTAGCGCTCAGAATGTCCAATTGCAGTTTCTACAGAAAGAGTGTTTCAGAACGGCTCAATCAAAAGTAAGGTTCAACTCTGTTAGTTGAATGCACAGAACAGAAAGAAGTTTCATACAATGCTTCTGTGTAGTTTATATTTGAACATATTCTTTCTTCCACTATTACCCACTTAGCGCTACGAATGTCCAGTTGCATTTTCTACAGACAGAGTGTTTCAAAACTGCTCAATCAAAAGTATGGTTTAACTCTGTTAGCTGAATGCTCAGATCAGAAAGAAGTTTCACAGAATGCTTCTGTGTAGTTTATATTTGAATATATTCCTTTTTCCACTACTAGGCTCTTAGCGCTCCAATTGTCCAGTTGCATTTTCTACAGAAAGAGTGTTCAGATCTGCTCAATCAAAAGTATGGTTTAACTCTGTTAGCTGAATGCACAGATCAGAAAGAAGTTTCACCGAATGATTCTGTGTAGTTTATATTTGAAGACATTTCTTTTTCCACTATTACCCTCTTAGCGCTCCGAATCTCCACTTGCATTTTCTACAAAAAGAGTGTTTCATAACTGCTCAATCAAAAATATGCTTTATCTCTGTTAACTGAATTTACAGATCAGAAATAAGTTTTACAGAATGCATCTGTGTAGTTTTTATTTGAAGATATTCTTTTTCCCAATGTAGGCCTCTTAGCGCTTAGCATGAAAAATTGCAGTTTTTACAGAAAGAGTGTTTCAGAACGGCTCAATCAAAAGTAAGGTTCAACTCTGTTAGTTGAATGCACAGAACAGAAAGAATTTTCACAGAATGCTACTGTGTAGTTTATATTTGAATATATTCCTTTTTCCACTATTACCCTCTTAGCGCTCCGAATGTCCACTTGCATTTTCTACAGAAAGAGTGTTCAGAACTGCGCAATCAAAAGTATGGTTTAACTCTGTTAGCTTAATGAACATATCAGAAATAAGTTTCACACAATGCTTCTGTGTAGTTTTTATTTGAAGATATTATTTTTCCCAATAGAGGCCTCTTAGCGCTCAGAATGTCCAATTGCATTTTCTACAGAAAGAGTGTTTCAGAAAGGCTCAATCAAAAGTAAGGTTCAACTCTGTTAGTTGAATGCACAGAACAGAAAGAAGTTTCATACAATGCTTCTGTGTAGTTTATATTTGAACATATTCTTTTTTCCACTATTACCCACTTAGCGCTAAGAATGTCCAGTTGCATTTTCTACAGACAGAGTGTTTCAAAACTGCTCAATCAAAAGTATGGTTTAACTCTGTTAGCTGAATGCTCAGATCAGAAAGAAGTTTCACAGAATGCTTCTGTGTAGTTTATATTTTAATATATTCCTTTTTCCAATACTACGCTCTTAGCGCTCCAAATGTCCAGTTGCATTTTCTACAGAAAGAGTGTTCAGATCTGCTCAATCAAAAGTATGGTTTAACTCTGTTAGCTGAATGCACAGATCAGAAAGAAGTTTCACCGAATGATTCTGTGTAGTTTATATTTGAAGACATTCCTTTTTCCACTATTACCCTCTTAGCGCTCCGAATCTCCACTTGCATTTTCTACAAAAAGAGTGTTTCATAACTGCTCAATCAAAAATATGTTTTATCTCTGTTAACTGAATTTACAGATCAGAAATAAGTTTCACAGAATGCATCTGTGTAGTTTTTATTTGAAGATATTCTTTTTCCCAATGTAGGCCTCTTAGCGCTTAGCATGTCCAATTGCAGTTTCTACAGAAAGAGTGTTTCAGAACGGCTCAATCAAAAGTAAGGTTCAACTCTGTTAGTTGAATGCACAGAACAGAAAGAAGTTTCATAGAATGCTACTGTGTAGTTTATATTTGAATATATGCCTTTTTCCACTATTACCCTCTTAGCGCTCCGAATGTCCACTTGCATTTTCTACAGAAAGAGTGTTCAGAACTGCGCAATCAAAAGTATGGTTTAACTCTGTTAGCTTAATGAACATATCAGAAATAAGTTTCACACAATGCTTCTGTGTAGTTTTTATTTGAAGATATTATTTTTCCCAATAGAGGCCTCTTAGCGCTCAGAATGTCCAATTGCAGTTTCTACAGAAAGAGTGTTTCAGAAAGGCTCAATAAAAAGTAAGGTTCAACTCTGTTAGTTGAATGCACAGAACAGAAAGAAGTTTCATACAATGCTTCTGTGTAGTTTATATTTGAACATATTCTTTTTTCCACTATTACCCACTTAGCGCTACGAATGTCCAGTTGCATTTTCTACAGACAGAGTGTTTCAAAACTGCTCAATCAAAAGTATGGTTTAACTCTCTTAGCTGAATGCTCAGATCAGAAATAAGTTTCACAGAATGCTTCTGTGTAGTTTATATTTGAATATATTCATTTTTCCAATAGTACTCTCTTATCACTCAAAATGTCCAGTTGCATTTTCTACAGAAAGAGTGTTCAGATCTGCTCAATCAAAAGTATGGTTTAACTCTGTTAGCTGAATGCACAGATCAGAAAGAAGTTTCACAGAATGATTCTGTGTAGTTTATATTTGGAGACATTCCATTTTCCACTATTACCCTCTTAGCGCTCCGAATCTCCACTTGCATTTTCTACAGAAAGAGTGTTTCAGAACGGCTCAATCAAAACTAAGTTTCAACTCTTTTAATTGAACAAACAGAACAGAAAGTAGTTTCACACAATTCTTCTCTGTAGTTTTTATTTGTAGACATTCTTTTTCCCAATATAGGCCTCCTAGCGCTCAGAATGTCCAATTGCAGTTTCTACAGAAAGAGTGTTTAAGAATGGCTCAATCAAAAGTAAGGTTCAACTCTGTTAGTTGAATGCACAGAACAGAAAGAAGTTTCATACAATGCTTCTGTGTAGTTTATATTTGAACATATTCTTTTTTCCACTATTATCCACTTAGCGCTACGAATGTCCAGTTGCATTTTCTACAGACAGAGTGTTTCAAAACTGCTCAATCAAATGTATGGTTTAACTCTGTTAGCTGAATGCTCAGATCAGAAAGAAGTTTCACAGAATGCTTCTGTGTAGTTTATATTTGAATATATTCCTTTTTCCACTACTAGGCTCTTAGCGCTCCAATTGTCCAGTTGCATTTTCTACAGAAAGAGTGTTCAGATCTGCTCAATAAAAAGTATGGTTTAACTCTGTTAGCTGAATGCACAGATCAGAAAGAAGTTTCACCGAATGATTCTGTGTAGTTTATATTTGAAGACATTCCTTTTTCGACTATTACCCCCTTAGCGCTCCGAATCTCCACTTGCATTTTCTACAAAAAGAGTGTTTCATAACTGCTCAATCAAAAATATGCTTTATCTCTGTTAACTGAATTTACAGATCAGAAATAAGTTTCACAGAATGCATCTGTGTAGTTTTTATTTGAAGATATTATTTTTCCCAATGTAGGCCTCTTAGCGCTTAGCATGTAAAATTGCATTTTCTACAGAAACAGTGTTTCAGAACGGCTCAATCAAAAGTAAGGTTCAACTCTGTTAGTTGAATGCACAGAACAGAAAGAATTTTCACAGAATGCTACTGTGTAGTTTATATTTGAATATATTCCTTTTTCCACTATTACCCTCCTAGCGCTCCGAATGTCCAGTTGCATTTTCTACAGACAGAGTGATTCAAAACTGCTCAATCAAAAGTATGGTTTAACTCTGTTAGCTGAATGCTCAGATCAGAAAGAAGTTTCACAGAATGCTTCTGTGTAGTTTATATTTGAATATATTCCTTTTTCCACTACTACTCTCTTAGCGCTCCAAATGTCCAGTTGCATTATCTACAGAAAGAGTGTTCAGATCTGCTCAATCAAAAGTATGGTTTAACTCTGTTAGCTGAATGCACAGATCAGAAAGAAGTTTCACAGAATAATTCTGTGGAGTTTATATTTGGAGACATTCCTTTTTCCACTATTACCCTCTTAGCGCTCCGAATCTCCACTTGCATTTTCTACAGAAAGAGTGTTTCAGAACGGATCAATCAAAACTAAGGTTCAACTCTTTTAGTTGAACAAACAGAACAGAAAGAAGTTTCACACAATTCTTCTCTGTAGTTTTTATTTGTAGACATTCTTTTTCCCAATATAGGCCTCCTAGCGCTCAGAATGTCCAATTGCAGTTTCTACAGAAAGAGTGCTTCAGAACGGCTCAATCAAAAGTAAGGTTCAACTCTGTTAGTTGAATGCACAGAACAGAAAGAAGTTTCATACAATGCTTCTGTGTAGTTTATATTTGAACATATTCTTTCTTCCACTATTACCCACTTAGCGCTACGAATGTCCAGTTGCATTTTCTACAGACAGAGTGTTTCAAAACTGCTCAATCAAAAGTATGGTTTAACTCTGTTAGCTGAATGCTCAGATCAGAAAGAAGTTTCACAGAATGCTTCTGTGTAGTTTATATTTGAATATATTCCTTTTTCCACTACTACGCTCTTAGCGCTCCAAATGTCCAGTTGCATTTTCTACAGAAAGAGTGTTCAGATCTGCTCAATCAAAAGTATGTTTTAACTCTGTTAGCTGAATGCACAGATCAGAAACAAGTTTCCCCGAGTGATTCTGTGTAGTTTATATTTGAAGACATTCCTTTTTCCACTATTACCCTCTTAGTGCTCCGAATCTCCACTTGAATTTTCTACAAAAAGAGTGTTTCATAACTGCTCAATCAAAAATATGTTTTATCTCTGTTAACTGAATTTACAGATCAGAAATAAGTTTCACAGAATGCATCTGTGTAGTTTTTATTTGAAGATATTCTTTTTCCCAATGTAGGCCTCTTAGCGCTTAGCATGTCCAATTGCAGTTTCTACAGAAAGAGTGTTTCAGAACGGCTCAATCAAAAGTAAGGTTCAACTCTGTTAGTTGAATGCACAGAACAGAAAGAAGTTTCACAGAATGCTACTGTGTAGTTTATATTTGAATATATTCCTTTTTCCACTATTACCCTCTTAGCGCTCCGAATGTCCACTTGCATTTTCTACAGAAAGAGTGTTCAGAACTGCGCAATCAAAAGTATGGTTTAACTCTGTTAGCTTAATGAATATATCAGAAATAAGTTTCACACAATGCTTCTGTGTAGTTTTTATTTGAAGATATTATTTTTCCCAATAGAGGCCTCTTAGCGTTCAGAATGTCCAATTGCAGTTTCTACAGAAAGAGTGTTTCAGAAAGGCTCAATCAAAAGTAAGGTTCAACTCTGTTAGTTGAATGCACAGAACAGAAAGAAGTTTCATACAATGCTTCTGTGTAGTTTATGTTTGAACATATTCTTTTTTCCACTATTACCCACTTAGCGGTACGAATGACCAGTTGCATTTTCTACAGACAGAGTGTTTCAAAACTGCTCAATCAAAAGTATGGTTTAACTCTGTTAGCTGAATGCTCAGATCAGAAAGAAGTTTCACAGAATGCTTCTGTGTAGTTTATATTTGAATATATTCCTTTTTCCACTAGTACTCTCTTAGCGCTCCAAATGTCCAGTTGCATTATCTACAGAAAGAGTGTTCAGATCTGCTCAATCAAAAGTATGGTTTAATTCTGTTAGCTGAATGCACAGATCAGAAAGAAGTTTCACAGAATAATTCTGTGTAGTTTATATTTGGAGACATTACTTTTTCCACTATTACCCTCTTAGCGCTCCGAATCTCCACTTGCATTTTCTACAGAAAGAGTGTTTCAGAACGGCTCAATCAAAACTAAGGTTCAAATCTTTTAGTTGAACAAACAGAACAGAAAGAAGTTTCACACAATTCTTCTGTTTAGTTTTTATTTGTAGACATTCTTTTTCCCAATATAGGCCTCCTAGCGCTCAGAATGTCCAATTGCAGTTTCTACAGAAAGAGTGTTTCAGAACGGCTCAATCAAAAGTAAGGTTCAACTCTGTTAGTTGAATGCACAGAACAGAAAGAAGTTTCATACAATGCTTCTGTGTAGTTTATATTTGAACATATTCTTTTTTCCACTATTACCCACTTAGCGCCAAGAATGTCCAGTTGCATTTTCTACAGACAGAGTGTTTCAAAACTGCTCAATCAAAAGTATGGTTTAACTCTGTTAGCTGAATGCTCAGATCAGAAAAAAGTTTCACAGAATGCTTCTGTGTAGTTTATATTTGAATATATTCCTTTTTCCACTACAACGCTCTTAGCGCTCCAAATGTCCAGTTGCATTTTCTACAGAAAGAGTGTTCAGATCTGCTCAATCAAAAATATGGTTTAACTCTGTTAGCTGAATGCACAGATCAGAAAGAAGTTTCACCGAATGATTCTGTGTAGTTTATATTTGAAGACATTCCTTTTTCCACTATTACACTCTTAGCGCTCCGAATCTCCACTTGCATTTTCTACAAAAAGAGTGTTTCATAACTGCTCAATCAAAAATATGCTTTATCTCTGTTAACTGAATTTACAGATCAGAAATAAGTTTCACAGAATGCATCTGTGTAGTTTTTATTTGAAGATATTCTTTTTCCCAATGTAGGCCTCTTAGCGCTTAGCATGTAAAATTGCAGTTTCTACAGAAAGAGTGTTTCAGAACGGCTCAATCAAAAGTAAGGTTCAACTCTGTTAGTTGAATGCACAGAACAGAAAGAATTTTCACAGAATGCTACTGTGTAGTTTATATTTGAATATATTCCTTTTTCCACTATTACCCTCCTAGCGCTCCGAATGTCCACTTGCATTTTCTACAGAAAGAGTGTTCAGAACTGCGCAATCAAAAGTATGGTTTAACTCTGTTAGCTTAATGAACATATCAGAAATAAGTTTCACACAATGCTTCTGTGTAGTTTTTATTTGAAGATATTATTTTTCCCAATAGAGGCCTCTTAGCGCTCAGAATGTCCAATTGCAGTTTCTACAGAAAGAGTGTTTCAGAAAGGCTCAATCAAAAGTAAGGTTCAACTCTGTAAGATGAATGCACAGAACAGAAAGAAGTTTCATACAATGCTTCTGTGTAGTTTATATTTGAACATATTCTTTTTTCCCCTATTACCCACTTAGCGCTACGAATGTCCAGTTGCATTTTCTACAGACAGAGTGTTTCAAAACTGCTCAATCAAAAGTATGGTTTAACTCTGTCAGCAGAATGCTCAGATCAGAAAGAAGTTTCACAGAATGCTTCTGTGTAGTTTATATTTAAATATATTCCTTTTTCCACTACTACTCTCTTAGCGCTCCAAATGTCCAGTTGCATTTTCTACAGAAAGAGTGTTCAGATCTGCTCAATCAAAAGTATGGTTTAACTCTGTTAGCTGAATGCACAGATCAGAAAGAAGTTTCACAGAATAATTCTGTGTAGTTTATATTTGGAGACATTCCTTTTTCCACTATTACCCTCTTAGCGCTCCGAATCTCCACTTGCATTTTCTACAGAAAGAGTGTTTCAGAACGGCTCAATCAAAACTAAGGTTCAACTCTTTTAGTTGAACAAACAGAACAGAAAGAAGTTTCACACAATTCTTCTCTGTACTTTTTATTTGTAGATATTCTTTTTCCCAATATAGGCCTCCTAGCGCTCAGAATGTCCAATTGCAGTTTCTACAGAAAGAGTGTTTCAGAACGGCTCAATCAAAAGTAAGGTTCAACTCTGTTAGTTGAATGCACAGAACAGAAAGAAGTTTCATACAATGCTTCTGTGTAGTTTATATTTAAACATATTCTTTTTTCCACTATTACCCACTTAGCGCTACGAATGTCCAGTTGCATTTTCTACAGACAGAGTGTTTCAAAACTGCTCAATCAAAAGTACGGTTTAACTCTGTTAGCTGTATGCTCAGATCAGAAAGAAGTTTCACAGAATGCTTCTGTGTAGTTTATATTTTAATATATTCCTTTTTCCACTACTACGCTCTTAGCGCTCTAAATGTCCAGTTGCATTTTCTACAGAAAGAGTGTTCAGATCTGCTCAATCAAAAGTATGGTTTAACTCTGTTAGCTGAATGCACAGATCAGAAAGATGTTTCACCGAATGATTCTGTGTAGTTTATATTTGAAGACATTCCTTTTTCCACTATTACCCTCTTAGCGCTCCGAATCTCCACTTGCATTTTCTACAAAAAGAGTGTTTCATAACTGCTCAATCAAAAATATGTTTTATCCCTGTTAACTGAATTTACAGATCAGAAATAAGTTTCACAGAATGCATCTGTGTAGTTTTTATTTGAAGACATTCTTTTTCCCAATGTAGGCCTCTTAGCGCTTAGCATGTCCAATTGCAGTTTCTACAGAAAGAGTGTTTCAGAACGGCTGAATCAAAAGTAAGGTTCAACTCTGTTAGTTGAATGCACAGAACAGAAAGAATTTTCACAGAATGCTACTGTGTAGTTTATATTTGAATATATTCCTTTTTCCACTATTAACCTCTTAGCGCTCCGAATGTCCACTTGCATTTTCTACAGAAAGAGTGTTCAGAACTGCGCAATCAACAGTATGGTTTAACTCTGTTAGCTTAATGAGCATATCAGAAATAAGTTTCACACAATGCTTCTGTGTAGTTTTTATTTGAAGATATTATTTTTCCCAATAGAGGCCTCTTAGCGCTCAGAATGTCCAATTGCAGTTTCTACAGAAAGAGTGTTTCAGAAAGGCTCAATCAAATGTAAGGTTCAACTCTGTTAGTTGAATGCACAGAACAGAAAAAGTTTCATACAATGCTTCTGTGTAGTTTATATTTGAACATATTCTTTTTTCCACTATTACCCACTTAGCGCTACGAATGTCCAGTTGCATTTTCTACAGACAGAGTGTTTCAAAACTGCTCAATCAAAAGTATGGTTTAACTCTGTTAGCTGAATGCTCAGATCAGAAAGAAGTTTCACAGAATGCTTCTGTGTAGTTTATATTTGAATATATTCCTTTTTCCACTAGTACTCTCTTAGCGCTCCAAATGTCCAGTTGCATTTTCTACAGAAAGAGTGTTCAGATCTGCTCAATCAAAAGTATGGTTTAACTCTGTTAGCTGAATGCACAGATCAGAAAGAAGTTTCACAGAATAATTCTGTATAGTTTATATTTGGAGACATTCCTTTTTCCACTATTACCCTCTTAGCGCTCCGAATCTCCACTTGCATTTTCTACAGAAAGAGTGTTTCAGAACGGCTCAATCAAAACTAAGGTTCAACTCTTTTAGTTGAACAAACAGAACAGAAAGAAGTTTCACACAATTCTTCTGTTTAGTTTTTATTTGTAGACATTCTTTTTCCCAATATAGGCCTCCTAGCGCTCAGAATGTCCAATTGCAGTTTCTACAGAAAGAGTGTTTCAGAACGGCTCAATCAAAAGTAAGGTTCAACTCTGTTAGTTGAATGCACAGAACAGAAAGAAGTTTCATACAATGCTTCTGTGTAGTTTATATTTGAACATATTCTTTTTTCCACTATTACCCACTTAGCGCTAAGAATGTCCAGTTGCATTTTCTACAGACAGAGTGTTTCAAAACTGCTCAATCAAAAGTATGGTTTAACTCTGTTAGCTGAATGCTCAGATCAGAAAGAAGTTTCACAGAATGCTTCTGTGTAGTTTATATTTGAATATATTCCTTTTTCCACTACAACGCTCTTAGCGCGCCAAATGTACAGTTGCATTTTCTACAGAAAGAGTGTTCAGATCTGCTCAATCAAAAGTATGGTTTAATTCTGTTAGCTGAATACACAGATCAGAAAGAAGTTTCACCGAATGATTCTGTGTAGTTTATATTTGAAGACATTCCTTTTTCCACTATTACCCTCTTAGCGCTCCGAATCTCCACTTGCATTTTCTACAAAAAGAGTGTTTCATAACTGCTCAATCAAAAATATGCTTTATCTCTGTTAACTGAATTTACAGATCAGAAATAAGTTTCACAGAATGCATCTGTGTAGTTTTTATTTGAAGACATTCTTTTTCCCAATGTAGGCCTCTTAGCGCTTAGCATGTCCAATTGCAGTTTCTACAGAAAGAGTGTTTCAGAACGGCTCAATCAAAAGAAAGGTTCAACTCTGTTAGTTGAATGCACAGAACAGAAAGAATTTTCACAGAATGCTACTGTGTAGTTTATATTTGAATATATTCCTTTTTCCACTATTACCCTCTTAGCGCTCCGAATGTCCACTTGCATTATCTACAGAAAGAGTGTTCAGAACTGCGCAATCAAAAGTATGGTTTAACTCTGTTAGCTTAATGAACATATCAGAAATAAGTTTCACACAATGCTTCTGTGTAGTTTTTATTTGAAGATATTATTTTTCCCAATAGAGGCCTCTTAGCGCTCAGAATGTCCAATTGCAGTTTCTACAGAAAGAGTGTTTCAGAAAGGCTCAATCAAAAGTAAGGTTCAACTCTGTAAGATGAATGCACAGAACAGAAAGAAGTTTCATACAATGCTTCTGTGTAGTTTATATTTGAACATATTCTTTTTTCCCCTATTACCCACTTAGCGCTACGAATGTCCAGTTGCATTTTCTACAGACAGAGTGTTTCAAAACTGCTCAATCAAAAGTATGGTTTAACTCTGTCAGCAGAATGCTCAGATCAGAAAGAAGTTTCACAGAATGATTCTGTGTAGTTTATATTTGGAGACATTACTTTTTCCACTATTACCCTCTTAGCGCTCTGAATCTCCACTTGCATTTTCTACAGAAAGTGTGTTTCAGAACGGCTCATTCAAAAGTAAGGTTCAACCCTTTTAGTTGAACAAACAGAACAGAAAGAAGTTTCACACAATTCTTCTGTGTAGTTTTTATTTGTAGACATTCTTTTTCCCAATATAGGCCTCCTAGCGCTCAGAATGTCCAATTGCAGTTTCTACAGAAAGAGTGTTTCAGAACGGCTCAATCAAAAGTAAGGTTCAACTCTGTTAGTTGAATGCACAGAACAGAAAGAAGTTTCATACAATGCTTCTGTGTAGTTTATATTTGAACATATTCTTTTTTCCACTATTACCCACTTAACGTTACGATTGTCCAGTAGCATTTTCTACAGACAGAGTGTTTCAAAACTGCTCAATCAAAAGTATGTTTTAACTCTGTTAGCTGAATGCTCAGATCATAAAGAAGTTTCACAGAATGCTTCTGTGTAGTTTATATTTGAATATATTCCTTTTTCCACTACTACTCTCTTAGCGCTCCAAATTTCCAGTTGCATTTTCTACAGAAAGAGTGTTCAGATCTGCTCAATCAAAAGTATGGTTTAATTCTGTTAGCTGAATGCACAGATCAGAAAGAAGTTTCACAGAATAATTCTGTGTAGTTTATATTTGGAGACATTCCTTTTTCCACTATTACCCTCTTAGTGCTCCGAATCTCCACTTGCATTTTCTACAGAAAGAGTGTTTCAAAACGGCTCAATCAAAACTAAGGTTCAACTCTTTTAGTTGAACAAACAGAACAGAAAGAAGTTTCACACAATTCTTTTCTGTAGTTTTTATTTGTAGACATTCTTTTTCCCAATATAGGCCTCCTAGCGCTCAGAATGTCCAATTGCAATTTCTACAGAAAGAGTGTTTCAGAACGGCTCAATCAAAAGTAAGGTTCAACTCTGTTAGTTGAATGCACAGAACAGAAAGAAGTTTCATACAATGCTTCTGTGTAGTTTATATTTGAACATATTCTTTTTTTCACTATTACCCACTTAGCGCTACGAATATCCAGTTGCATTTTCTACAGACAGAGTGTTTCAAAACGGCTCAATCAAAAGTATGGTTTAACTCTGTTAGCTGAATGCTCAGATCAGAAAGAAGTTTCACAGAATGCTTCTGTGTAGTTTATATTTTAATATATTCCTTTTTCCACTACTACGCTCTTAGCGCTCCAAATGTCCAGTTGCATTTTCTACAGAAAGAGTGTTCAGATCTGCTCAATCAAAAGTATGGTTTAACTCTGTTAGCTGAATGCACAGATCAGAAAGAAGTTTCACCGAATGATTCTGTGTAGTTTATATTTGAAGACATTCCTTTTTCCACTATTACCCTCTTAGCGCTCCGAATCTCCACTTGCATTTTCTACAAAAAGTGTGTTTCATAACTGCTCAATCAAAAATATATTTTATCTCTGTTAACTGAATTTACAGATCAGAAATAAGTTTCACAGAATGCATCTGTGTAGTTTTTATTTGAAGATATTCTTTTTCCCAATGTAGGCCTATTAGCGCTTAGCATGTCCAATTGCCGTTTCTACAGAAAGAGTGTTTCAGAACGGCTGAATCAAAAGTAAGGTTCAACTCTGTTCGTTGAATGCACAGAACAGAAAGAATTTTCACAGAATGCTACTGTGTAGTTTATATTTGAATATATTCCTTTTTCCACTATTACCCTCTTAGCGCTCCGAATGTCCACTTGCATTTTCTACAGAAAGAGTGTTCAGAACTGCGCAATCAAAAGTATGGTTTAACTCTGTTAGCTTAATGAACATATCAGAAATAAGTTTCACACAATGCTTCTGTGTAGTTTTTATTTGAAGATATTATTTTTCCCAATAGAGGCCTCTTAGCGCTCAGAATGTCCAATTGCAGTTTCTACAGAAAGAGTGTTTCAGAAAGGCTCAATCAAAAGTAAGGTTCAACTCTGTTAGTTGAATGCACAGAACAGAAAGAAGTTTCATACAATGCTTCTGTGTAGTTTATATTTGAACATATTCTTTTTTCCACTATTACCCACTTAGCGCTACGAATGTCCAGTTGCATTTTCTACAGACAGAGTGTTTCAAAACTGCTCAATCAAAAGTATGGTTTAACTCTGTTAGCTGAATGCACAGATCAGAAAGAAGTTTCACCGAATGATTCTGTGTAGTTTATATTTGAAGACATTCCTTTTTCCACTATTACCCTCTTAGCGCTCCGAATCTCCACTTGCATTTCCTACAAAAAGAGTGTTTCATAACTGCTCAATCAAAAATATGCTTTATCTCTGTTAAATGAATTTACAGATCAGAAATAAGTTTCACAGAATGCATCTGTGTAGTTTTTATTTGAAGATATTCTTTTTCCCAATGTAGGCCTCTTAGCGCTTAGCATGTAAAATTGCAGTTTCTACAGAAAGAGTGTCTCAGAACGGCTCAATCAAAAGTAAGGTTCAACTCTGTTAGTTGAATGCACAGAACAGAACGAATTTTCACAGAATGCTACTGTGTAGTTTATATTTGAATATATTCCTTTTTCCACTACTACTCTCTTAGCGCTCCAAATGTCCAGTTGCATTTTCTACAGAAAGAGTGTTCAGATCTGCTCTATCAAAAGTATGGTTTAACTCTGTTAGCTGAATGCACAGATCAGAAAGAAGTTTCACAGAATGATTCTGTGTAGTTTATATTTGGAGACATTCCTTTTTCCACTATTACCCTCTTAGCGCTCCGAATCTCCACTTGCATTTTCTACAGAAAGAGTGTTTCAGAACGGCTCATTCAAAAGTATGGTTCAAATCTTTTAGTTGAACAAACAGAACAGAAAGAAGTTTCACACAATTCTTCTGTGTAGTTTTTATTTGTAGACATTCTTTTTCCCAATATAGGCCTCCTAGCGCTCAGAATGTCCAATTGCAGTTTCTACAGAAAGAGTGTTTCAGAACGGCTCAATCAAAAGTAAGGTTCAACTCTGTTAGTTGAATGCACAGAACAGAAAGAAGTTTCATACAATGCTTCTGTGTAGTTTATATTTGAACATATTCTTTTTTCCACTATTACCCACTTAGCGCTACGAATGTCCAGTTGCATTTTCTACAGACAGAGTGTTTCAAAACTGCTCGATCAAAAGTATGTTTTAACTCTGTTAGCTGAATGCTCAGATCAGAAAGAAGTTTCACAGAATGCTTCTGTGTAGTTTATATTTGAATATATTCCTTTTTCCACTACTACTCTCTTAGCGCTCCAAATGTCCAGTTGCATTTTCTACAGAAAGAGTGTTCAGATCTGCTCAATCAAAAGTATGGTTGAACTCTGTTAGCTGAATGCACAGATCAGAAAGAAGTTTCACAGAAGAATTCTGTGTAGTTTATATTTGGAGACATTCCTTTTTCCACTATTACCCTCTTAGCGCTCCGAATCTCCACTTGCATTTTCTACAGAAAGAGTGTTTCAGAACGGCTCAATCAAAACTAAGGATCAACTCTTTTAGTTGAACAAACAGAACAGAAAGAAGTTTCACACAATTCTTCTCTGTAGTTTTTATTTGTAGACATTCTTTTTCCAAATATAGGCCTCTTAGCGCTCAGAATGTCCAATTGCAGTTTCTACAGAAAGAGTGATTCAGAACGGCTCAATCAAACGTAAGGTTCAACTCTGTTAGTTGAATGCACAGAACAGAAAGAATTTTCATACAATGCTTCTGTGTAGTTTATATTTGAACATATTCTTTTTTCCACTATTACCCACTTAGCGCTACGAATGTCCAGTTGCATTTTCTACAGACAGAGTGTTTCAAAACTGCTCAATCAAAAGTACGGTTTAACTCTGTTAGCTGTATGCTCAGATCAGAAAGAAGTTTCACAGAATGCTTCTGTGTAGTTTATATTTTAATATATTCCTTTTTCCACTACTACGCTCTTAGCGCTCTAAATGTCCAGTTGCATTTTCTACAGAAAGAGTGTTCAGATCTGCTCAATCAAAAGTATGGTTTAACTCTGTTAGCTGAATGCACAGATCAGAAAGAAGTTTCACCGAATGATTCTGTGTAGTTTATATTTGAAGACATTCCTTTTTCCACTATTACCCTCTTAGCGCTCCGAATCTCCACTTGCATTTTCTACAAAAAGAGTGTTTCATAACTGCTCAATCAAAAATATGTTTTATCTCTGTTAACTGAATTTACAGATCAGAAATAAGTTTCACAGAATGCATCTGTGTAGTTTTTATTTGAAGATATTCTTTTTCCCAATGTAGGCCTCTTAGCGCTTAGCATGTCCAATTGCAGTTTCTACAGAAAGAGTGTTTCAGAACGGCTGAATCAAAAGTAAGGTTCAACTCTGTTAGTTGAATGCACAGAACAGAAAGAATTTTCACAGAATGCTACTGTGTAGTTTATATTTGAATATATTCCTTTTTCCACTATTAACCTCTTAGCGCTCCGAATGTCCACTTGCATTTTCTACAGAAAGAGTGTTCAGAACTGCGCAATCAACAGTATGGTTTAACTCTGTTAGCTTAATGAGCATATCAGAAATAAGTTTCACACAATGCTTCTGTGTAGTTTTTATTTGAAGATATTATTTTTCCCAATAGAGGCCTCTTAGCGCTCAGAATGTCCAATTGCAGTTTCTACAGAAAGAGTGTTTCAGAAAGGCTCAATCAAAAGTAAGGTTCAACTCTGTTAGTTGAATGCACAGAACAGAAAGAAGTTTCATACAATGCTTCTGTGTAGTTTATATTTGAACATATTCTTTTTTCCACTATTACCCACTTAGCGCTACGAATGTCCAGTTGCATTTCCTACAGACAGAGTGTTTCAAAACTGCTCAATCAAAAGTATGGTTTAACTCTGTTAGCTGAATTCTCAGATCAGAAAGAAGTTTCACAGAATGCTTCTGTGTAGTTTATATTTGAATATATTCCTTTTTCCACTAGTACTCTCTTAGCGCTCCAAATGTCCAGTTGCATTTTCTACAGAAAGAGTGTTCAGATCTGCTCAATCAAAAGTATGGTTTAACTCTGTTAGCTGAATGCACAGATCAGAAAGAAGTTTCACAGAATGATTCTGTGTAGTTTATATTTGGAGACATTACTTTTTCCACTATTACCCTCTTAGCGCTCTGAATCTCCACTTGCATTTTCTACAGAAAGTCTGTTTCAGAACGGCTCATTCAAAAGTAAGGTTCAACTCTTTTAGTTGAACAAACAGAACAGAAAGAAGTTTCACACAATTCTTCTGTGTAGTTTTTATTTGTAGACATTCTTTTTCCCAATATAGGCCTCCTAGCGCTCAGAATGTCCAATTGCAGTTTCTACAGAAAGAGTGTTTCAGAACGGCTCAATCAAAAGTAAGGTTCAACTCTGTTAGTTGAATGCACAGAACAGAAAGAAGTTTCATACAATGCTTCTGTGTAGTTTATATTTGAACATATTCTTTTTTCCACTATTACCCACTTAGCGTTACGATTGTCCAGTAGCATTTTCTACAGACAGAGTGTTTCAAAACTGCTCAATCAAAAGTATGTTTTAACTCTGTTAGCTGAATGCTCAGATCATAAAGAAGTTTCACAGAATGCTTCTGTGTAGTTTATATTTGAATATATTCCTTTTTCCACTACTACTCTCTTAGCGCTCCAAATTTCCAGTTGCATTTTCTACAGAAAGAGTGTTCAGATCTGCTCAATCAAAAGTATGGTTTAATTCTGTTAGCTGAATGCACAGATCAGAAAGAAGTTTCACAGAATAATTCTGTGTAGTTTATATTTGGAGACATTCCTTTTTCCACTATTACCCTCTTAGTGCTCCGAATCTCCACTTGCATTTTCTACAGAAAGAGTGTTTCAGAACAGCTCAATCAAAACTAAGGTTCAACTCTTTTAGTTGAACAAACAGAACAGAAAGAAGTTTCACACAATTCTTTTCTGTAGTTTTTATTTGTAGACATTCTTTTTCCCAATATAGGCCTCCTAGCGCTCAGAATGTCCAATTGCAGTTTCTACAGAAAGAGTGTTTCAGAACGGCTCAATCAAAAGTAAGGTTCAACTCTGTTAGTTGAATGCACAGAACAGAAAGAAGTTTCATACAATGCTTCTGTGTAGTTTATATTTGAACATATTCTTTTTTTCACTATTACCCACTTAGCGCTACGAATATCCAGTTGCATTTTCTACAGACAGAGTGTTTCAAAACGGCTCAATCAAAAGTATGGTTTAACTCTGTTAGCTGAATGCTCAGATCAGAAAGAAGTTTCACAGAATGCTTCTGTGTAGTTTATATTTTAATATATTCCTTTTTCCACTACTACGCTCTTAGCGCTCCAAATGTCCAGTTGCATTTTCTACAGAAAGAGTGTTCAGATCTGCTCAATCAAAAGTATGGTTTAACTCTGTTAGCTGAATGCACAGATCAGAAAGAAGTTTCACCGAATGATTCTGTGTAGTTTATATTTGAAGACATTCCTTTTTCCACTATTACCCTCTTAGCGCTCCGAATCTCCACTTGCATTTTCTACAAAAAGTGTGTTTCATAACTGCTCAATCAAAAATATATTTTATCTCTGTTAACTGAATTTACAGATCAGAAATAAGTTTCACAGAATGCATCTGTGTAGTTTTTATTTGAAGATATTCTTTTTCCCAATGTAGGCCTATTAGCGCTTAGCATGTCCAATTGCCGTTTCTACAGAAAGAGTGTTTCAGAACGGCTGAATCAAAAGTAAGGTTCAACTCTGTTCGTTGAATGCACAGAACAGAAAGAATTTTCACAGAATGCTACTGTGTAGTTTATATTTGAATATATTCCTTTTTCCACTACTACCCTCTTAGCGCTCCGAATGTCCACTTGCATTTTCTACAGAAAGAGTGTTCAGAACTGCTCAATCAAAAGTATGGTTTAAATCTGTTAGCTTAATGAACATATCAGAAATAAGTTTCACACAATGCTTCTGTGTAGTTTTTATTTGAAGATATTATTTTTCCCAATAGAGGCCTCTTAGCGCTCAGAATGTCCAATTGCAGTTTCTACAGAAAGAGTGTTTCAGAAAGGCTCAATCAAAAGTAAGGTTCAACTCTGTTAGTTGAATGCACAGAACAGAAAGAAGTTTCATACAATGCTTCTGTGTAGTTTATATTTGAACATATTCTTTTTTCCACTATTACCCACTTAGCGCTACGAATGTCCAGTTGCATTTTCTACAGACAGAGTGTTTCAAAACTGCTCAATCAAAAGTATGGTTTAACTCTGTTAGCTGAATGCACAGATCAGAAAGAAGTTTCACCGAATGATTCTGTGTAGTTTATATTTGAAGACATTCCTTTTTCCACTATTACCCTCTTAGCGCTCCGAATCTCCACTTGCATTTTCTACAAAAAGATTGTTTCATAACTGCTCAATCAAAAATATGCTTTATCTCTGTTAAATGAATTTACAGATCAGAAATAAGTTTCACAGAATGCATCTGTGTAGTTTTTATTTGAAGATATTCTTTTTCCCAATGTAGGCCTCTTAGCGCTTAGCATGTAAAATTGCAGTTTCTACAGAAAGAGTGTCTCAGAACGGCTCAATCAAAAGTAAGGTTCAACTCTGTTAGTTGAATGCACAGAACAGAACGAATTTTCACAGAATGCTACTGTGTAGTTTATATTTGAATATATTCCTTTTTCCACTACTACTCTCTTTGCGCTCCAAATGTCCAGTTGCATTTTCTACAGAAAGAGTGTTCAGATCTGCTCTATCAAAAGTATGGTTTAGCTCTGTTAGCTGAATGCACAGATCAGAAAGAAGTTTCACAGAATGATTCTGTGTAGTTTATATTTGGAGACATTCCTTTTTCCACTATTACCCTCTTAGCGCTCCGAATCTCCACTTGCATTTTCTACAGAAAGAGTGTTTCAGAACGGCTCATTCAAAAGTAAGGTTCAAATCTTTTAGTTGAACAAACAGAACAGAAAGAAGTTTCACACAATTCTTCTGTGTAGTTTTTATTTGTAGACATTCTTTTTCCCAATATAGGCCTCCTAGCGCTCAGAATGTCCAATTGCAGTTTCTACAGAAAGAGTGTTTCAGAACGGCTCAATCAAAAGTAAGGTTCAACTCTGTTAGTTGAATGCACAGAACAGAAAGAAGTTTCATACAATGCTTCTGTGTAGTTTATATTTGAACATATTCTTTTTTCCACTATTACCCACTTAGCGCTACGAATGTCCAGTTGCATTTTCTACAGACAGAGTGTTTCAAAACTGCTCGATCAAAAGTATGTTTTAACTCTGTTAGCTGAATGCTCAGATCAGAAAGAAGTTTCACAGAATGCTTCTGTGTAGTTTATATTTGAATATATTCCTTTTTCCACTACTACTCTCTTAGCGCTCCAAATGTCCAGTTGCATTTTCTACAGAAAGAGTGTTCAGATCTGCTCAATCAAAAGTATGGTTGAACTCTGTTAGCTGAATGCACAGATCAGAAAGAAGTTTCACAGAAGAATTCTGTGTAGTTTATATTTGGAGACATTCCTTTTTCCACTATTACCCTCTTAGCGCTCCGAATCTCCACTTGCATTTTCTACAGAAAGAGTGTTTCAGAACGGCTCAATCAAAACTAAGGATCAACTCTTTTAGTTGAACAAACAGAACAGAAAGAAGTTTCACACAATTCTTCTCTGTAGTTTTTATTTGTAGACATTCTTTTTCCAAATATAGGCCTCTTAGCGCTCAGAATGTCCAATTGCAGTTTCTACAGAAAGAGTGTTTCAGAATGGCTCAATCAAAAGTAAGGTTCAACTCTGTTAGTTGAATGCACAGAACAGAAAGAAGTTTCATACAATGCTTCTGTGTAGTTTATAATTGAACATATTCTTTTTTCCACTATTACCCACTTAGCGCTACGAATGTCCAGTTGCATTTTCTACAGACAGAGTGTTTCAAACTGCTCAATCACAAGTATGGTTTAACTCGGTTAGCTGAATGCTCAGATCAGAAAGAAGTTTCACAGAATGCTTCTGTGTAGTTTATATTTGAATATATTCCTTTTTCCACTACTAGGCTCTTAGCGCTCCAAATGTCCAGTTGCATTTTCTACAGAAAGAGTGTTCAGATCTGCTCAATCAAAAGTATGGTTTAACTCTGTTAGCTGAATGCACAGATCAGAAAGAAGTTTCACCGAATGATTCTGTGTAGTTTATATTTGAAGACATTCCTTTTTCCACTATTACCCTCTTAGCGCTCCGAATCTCCACTTGCATTTTCTACAAAAAGAGTGTTTCATAACTGCTCAATCAAAAATATGCTTTATCTCTGTTAACTGAATTTACAGATCAGAAATAAGTTTCACAGAATGCATCTGTGTAGTTTTTATTTGAAGATATTCTTTTTCCCAATGTAGGCCTCTTAGCGCTTAGCATGTAAAATTGCAGTTTCTACACAAAAAGTGTTTCAGAACGGCTCAATCAAAAGTAAGGTTCAACTCTCTTAGTTGAATGCACAGAACAGAAAGAATTTTCACAGAATGCTACTGTGTAGTTTATATTTGAATATATTCCTTTTTCCACTATTACCATCTTAGCGCTCCGAATGTCCACTTGCATTTTCTACAGAAAGAGTGTTCAGAACTGCGAAATCAAAAGTATGGTTTAACTCTGTTAGCTTAATGAACATATCAGAAATAAGTTTCACACAATGCTTCTGTGTAGTTTTTATTTGAAGATATTATTTTTCCCAATAGAGGCCTCTTAGCGCTCAGAATGTCCAATTGCAGTTTCTACAGAAAGAGTGTTTCAGAAAGGCTCAATCAAAAGTAAGGTTCAACTCTGTTAGTTGAATGCACAGAACAGAAAGTAGTTTCATACAATGCTTCTGTGTAGTTTATATTTGAACATATTCTTTTTTCCACTATTACCCACTTAGCGCTACGAATGTCCAGTTGCATTTTCTACAGACAGAGTGTTTCAAAACTGCTCAATCAAAAGTATGGTTAACTCTGTCAGCAGAATGCTCAGATCAGAAAGAAGTTTCACAGAATGCTTCTGTGTAGTTTATATTTAAATATATTCCTTTTTCCACTACTACTCTCTTAGCGCTCCAAATGTCCAGTTGCATTTTCTACAGAAAGAGTGTTCAGATCTGCTCAATCAAAAGTATGGTTTAACACTGTTAGCTGAATGCACACATCAGAAAGAAGTTTCACAGAATGATTCTGTGTAGTTTATATTTGGAGACATTCCTTTTTCCACTATTACCCTCTTAGTGCTCCGAATCTCCACTTGCATTTTCTACAGAAAGAGTGTTTCAGAGCGGCTCAATCAAAACTAAGGTTCAACTCTTTTAGTTGAACAAACAGAACAGAAAGAAGTTTCACACAATTCTTCTCTGTAGTTTTTATTTGTAGACATTCTTTTTCCCAATATAGGCCTCCTAGCGCTCAGAATGTCCAATTGCAGTTTCTACAGAAAGAGTGTTTCAGAACGGCTCAATCAAAAGTAAGGTTCAACTCTGTTAGTTGAATGCACAGAACAGAAAGAAGTTTCATACAATGCTTCTGTGTAGTTTATATTTGAACATATTCCTTTTTCCACTATTACCCACTTAGGGCTACGAATATCCAGTTGCATTTTCTACAGACAGAGTGTTTCAAAACGGCTCAATCAAAAGTATGTTTTAACTCTGTTAGCTGAATGCTCAGATCAGAAAGAAGTTTCACAGAATGCTTCTGTGTAGTTTATATTTTAATATAATCCTTTTTCCACTACTACGCTCTTAGCGCTCCAAATGTCCAGTTGCATTTTCTAGAGAAAGAGTGTTCAGATCTCCTCAATCAAAAGTATCGTTTAACTCTGTTAGCTGAATGCACAGATCAGAAAGAAGTTTCACCGAATGATTCTGTGTAGTTTATATTTGAAGACATTCCTTTTTCCACTATTATCCTCTTAGCGCTCCGAATCTCCACTTGCATTTTCTACAAAAAGAGTGTTTCATAACTGCTCAATCAAAAATATGTTTTATCTCTGTTAACTGAATTTACAGATCAGAAATAAGTTTCACAGAATGCATCTGTGTAGTTTTTATTTGAAGATATTCTTTTTCCCAATGTAGGCCTATTAGCGCTTAGCATGTCCAATTGCCGTTTCTACAGAAAGAGTGTTTCAGAACGGCTGAATCAAAAGTAAGGTTCAACTCTGTTCGTTGAATGCACAGAACAGAAAGAATTTTCACAGAATGCTACTGTGTAGTTTATATTTGAATATATTCCTTTTTCCACTATTACCCTCTTAGCGCTCAGAATGTCCACTTGCATTTTCTACAGAAAGAGTGTTCAAAACTGCGCAATCAAAAGTATGGTTTAACTCTGTTAGCTTAATGAACATATCAGAAATAAGTTTCACACAATGCTTCTGTGTAGTTTTTATTTGAAGATATTATTTTTCCCAATAGAGGCCTCTTAGCGCTCAGAAGGTGCAATTGCAGTTTCTACAGAAAGAGTGTTTCAGAAAGGCTCAATCAAAAGTAAGGTTCAACTCTGTTAGTTGAATGCACAGAACAGAAAGAAGTTCCATACAATGCTTCCGTGTAGTTTATATTTGAACATATTCTTTTTTCCACTATTACCCACTTAGCGCTACGAATGTCCAGTTGCATTTTCTACAGACAGAGGGTTTCAAAACTGCTCAATCAAAAGTATGGTTTAACTCTGTTAGCTGAATGCTCAGATCAGAAAGAAGTTTCACAGAATGCTTCTGTGTAGTTTATATTTGAATATATTCCTTTTTCCACTACTACTCTCTTAGCGCTCCAAATGTCCAGTTGCATTTTCTACAGAAAGAGTGTTCAGATCTGCTCAATCAAAAGTATGGTTTAACTCTGTTAGCTGAATGCACAGATCAGAAAAAAGTTTCACAGAATGTTTCTGTGTAGTTTATATTTGGAGACATTCCTTTTTCCACTATTACCCTCTTAGCGCTCCGAATCTCCACTTGCATTTTCTACAGAAAGAGTGTTTCAGAACGGCTCAATCAAAACTAAGGTTCAACTCTTTTAGTTGAACAAACAGAACAGAAAGAAGTTTCACACAATTCTTCTGTGTAGTTTTTATTTGTAGACGTTCTTTTTCCCAATATAGGCCTCCTAGCGCTCAAAATGTCCAATTGCAGTTTCTACAGAAAGAGTGTTTCAGAACGGCTCAATCAAAAGTAAGGTTCAACTCTGTTAGTTGAATGCACAGAACAGAAAGAAGTTTCATACAATGCTTCTGTGTAGTTTATATTTGATCATATTCTTTTTTCCACTATTACCCACTTAGCGCTACGAATGTCCAGTTGCGTTTTCTACAGACAGAGTGTTTCAAATCTGCTCAATCAAAAGTATGGTTTAACTCTCTTAGCTGAATGCTCAGATCAGAAAGAAGTTTCACAGAATGCTTCTGTGTAGTTTATATTTGAATATATTCCTTTTTCCACTACTATGCTCTTAGCGCTCCAAATGTCCAGTTGCATTTTCTACAGAAAGAGTGTTCAGATCTGCTCAATCAAAAGTATGGTTTAACTCTGTTAGCTGAATGCACAGATCAGAAAGAAGTTTCACCGAATGATTCTGTTTAGTTTATATTTGAAGACATTCCTTTTTCCACTATGACCCTCTTAGCGCTCCGAATCTCCACTTGCATTTTCTACAAAAAGAGTGTTTCATAACTGCTCAATCAAAAATATGCTTTATCTCTGTTAACTGAATTTACAGATCAGAAATAAGTTTCACAGAATGCATCTGTGTAGTTTTTATTTGAAGATATTCTTTTTCCCAATGTAGGCCTCTTAGCGCTTAGCATGTCCAATTGCAGTTTCTACAGAAAGAGTGTTTCAGAACGGCTCAATCAAAAGTAAGGTTCAACTCTGTTAGTTGAATGCACAGAACAGAAAGAATTTTCACAGAATGCTACTGTGTAGTTTATATTTGAATATATTCCTTTTTCCACTATTACACTCTTAGCGCTCCGAATGTCCACTTGCATTTTCTACAGAAAGAGTGTTCAGAACTGCGTAATCAAAAGTATGGTTTAACTCTGTTAGCTTAATGAACATATCAGAAATAAGTTTCACACAATGCTTCTGTGTAGTTTTTATTTGAAGATATTATTTTTCCCAGTATAGGCCTCTTAGCGCTCAGAATGTCCAATTGCAGTTTCTACAGAAAGAGTGTTTCAGAAAGGCTCAATCAAAAGTAAGGTTCAACTCTGTTAGTTGAATGCACAGAACAGAAAGAAGTTTCATACAATGCTTCTGTGTAGTTTATATTTGAACATATTCTTTTTTCCACTATTACCCACTTAGCGCTACGAATGTCCAGTTGCATTTTCTACAGACAGAGTGTTTCAAAACTGCTCAATCAAAAGTATGGTTTAACTCTGTAAGCTGAATGCTCAGATCAGAAAGAAGTTTCACAGAATGCTTCTGTGTAGTTTATATTTGAATATATTCCTTTTTCCACTAGTACTCTCTTAGCGCTCCAAATGCCCAGTTGCATTTTCTACAGAAAGATTGTTCAGATCTGCTCAATCTAAAGTATGGTTTAACACTGTTAGCTGAATGCACAGATCAGAAAGAAGTTTCACAGAATGATTCTGTGTAGTTTATATTTGGAGACATTCCTTTTTCCACTATTACCCTCTTAGCGCTCCGAATCTCCACTTGCATTTTCTACAGAAAGAGTGTTTCAGAACGGCTCAATCAAAACTAAGGTTCAACTGTTGTAGTTGAACAAACAGAACAGAAAGAAGTTTCACACAATTCTTCTGTGTAGTTTTTATTTGTAGACATTCTTTTTCCCAATATAGGCCTCTTAGCGCTCAGAATGTCCAATTGCAGTTTCTACAGAAAGAGTGTTTCAGAACGGCTCAATCAAAAGTAAGGTTCAAATCTGTTAGTTGAATGCACAGAACAGAAAGAAGTTTCATACATGCTTCTGTGTAGTTTATATTTGAACATATTCTTTTTTCCACTATTACCCACTTAGCGCTACGAATGTCCAGTTGCATTTTCTACAGACAGAGTGTTTCAAAACTGCTCAATCAAAAGTATATTTTAATTCTGTTAGCTGAATTCTCAGATCAGAAACCAGTTTCACAGAATGCTTCTGTGTAGTTTATATTTGAATATATTCCTTTTTCCACTACTAACCTCTTAGCGCTCAAAATGTCCAGTTGCATTTTCTACAGAAAGAGTGTTCAGATCTGCTCAATCAAAAGTATGGTATAACTCTGTTAGCTGAATGCACAGATCAGAAAAAAGTTTCACAGAATGATTCTGTGTAGTTTATATTTGGAGACATTCCTTTTTCCACTATTACCCTCTTAGCGCTCCGAATCTCCACTTGCATTTTCTACAGAAAGAGTGTTTCAGAACGGCTCAATCAAAACTAAGGTTCAACACTTTTAGTTGAGCAAACAGAACACAAAGAAGTTTCACACAATTCCTCCTTGTAGTTTTTATTTGTAGACATTCTTTTTCCCAATATAGGCCTCCTAGCGCTCAGAATGTCCAATTGCAGTTTCTACAGAAAGAGTGTTTCAGAACGGCTCAATCAAAAGTAAGGTTCAACTCTGTTAGTTGAATGCACAGAACAGAAAGGAGTTTCATACAATGCTTCTGTGTAGTTTATATTTGAACATATTTTTTTTCCACTATTACCCACTTAGCGCTACGAATGTCCAGTTTCATTTTCTACAGAAAGAGTGTTTCAAAACTGCTCAATCAAAAGTATGGTTTAACTCTGTTAGCTGAATGCTCAGATCAGAAAGAAGTTTCACAGAATGCTTCTGTGTAGTTTATATTTGAATATATTCCTTTTTCCACTACTACGCTCTTAGCGCTCCAAATGTCCAGTTGCATTTTCTACAGAAAGAGTGTTCAGATCTGCTCAATCAAAAGTATGGTTTAACTCTGTTAGCTGAATGCACAGATCAGAAAGAAGTTTCACCGAATGATTCTGTGTAGTTTATATTTGAAGACATTCCTTTTTCCACTATTACCCTCTTAGCGCTCCGAATCTCCACTTGCATTTTCTACAAAAAGAGTGTTTCATAACTGCTCAATCAAAAATATGTTTTATCTCTTAAATGAATTTCCAGATCAGAAATAAGTTTCACAGAATGCATCTGTGTAGTTTTTATTTGAAGATATTCTTTTTCCCAATGTAGGCCTCTTAGCGCTTAGCATGTCCAATTGCAGTTTCTACAGAAAGAGTGTTTCAGAACGGCTCAATCAAAAGTAAGGTTCAACTCTGTTAGTTGAATGCACAGAACAGAAAGAATTTTCACAGAATGCTACTGTGTAGTTTATATTTGAATATATTCCTTTTTCCACTATTACCCTCTTAGCGCTCCGAATGTACACTTGCATTTTCTACAGAAAGAGTGTTCAGAACTGCGCAATCCAATGTATGGTTTAACTCTGTTAGCTTAATGAACATATCAGAAATAAGTTTCACACAATGCTTCTGTGTAGTTTTTATTTGAAGATATTATTTTTCCCAATAGAGGCCTCTTAGCGCTAAGAATGTCCAATTGCAGTTTCTACAGAAAGAGTGTTTCAGAAAGGCTCAATCAAAATTAAGGTTCAACTCTGTTAGTTGAATGCACAGAACAGAAAGAAGTTTCATACAATGCTTCTGTGTAGTTTATATTTGAACATATTCTTTTTTCCACTATTACCCACTTCGCGCTACGAATGTCCAGTTGCATTTTCTACAGACAGAGTGTTTCAAAACTGCTCAATCAAAAGTATGGTTTAACTCTGTTAGCTGAATGCTCAGATCAGAAAGAAGTTTCACAGAATGCTTCTGTGTTGTTTATATTTGAATATATTCCTTTTTCCACTACTACTCTCTTAGCGCTCCAAATGTCCAGTTGCATTTTCTACAGAAACAGTGTTCAGATCTGCTCAATCAAAACTATGGTTTAACTCTGTTAGCTGAATGCACAGATCAGAAAGAAGTTTCACAGAATGATTCTGTGTAGTTTATATTTGGAGACATTCCTTTTTCCACTATTACCCTCTTAGCGCTCCGAATCTCCACTTGCATTTCCTACAGAAAGAATGTTTCAGAACGGCTCAATCAAAACTAAGGTTCAACTCTTTTAGTTGAACAAACAGAACAGAAAGAAGTTTCACACAATTCTTCTGTGTAGTTTTTATTTGTAGATATTCTTTTTCCCAATATAGGCCTCTTAGCGCTCAGAATGTCCAATTGCAGTTTCTACAGAAAGAGTGTTTCAGAACGGCTCAATCAAAAGTAAGGTTCAACTCTGTTAGTTGAATACACAGAACAGAAAGAAGTTTCATACAATGCTTCTGTGTAGTTTATATTTGAACATATTCTTTTTTCCACTATTACCCACTTAGGGCTACGAATGTCCAGTTGCATTTTCTACAGACAGAGTGTTTCAAAACTGCTCAATCAAAAGTATGGTTTAACTCTGTTAGCTGAATGCTCAGATCAGAAACCAGTTTCACAGAATGCTTCTGTGTAGTTTATATTTGAATATATTCCTTTTTCCACTACTAACCTCTTAGCGCTCCAAATGTCCAGTTGCATTTTCTACAGAAAGAGTGTTCAGATCTGCTCAATCAAAAGTATGGTTTAACTCTGTTAGCTGAATGCACAGATCAGAAAGAAGTTTCACCGAATGATTCTGTGTAGTTTATATTTGAAGACATTCTTTTTTCCACTATTACCCTCTTAGCGCTCCGAATCTCCACTTGCATTTTCTACAAAAAGAGTGTTTCATAACTGCTCAATCAAAAATATGTTTTATCTCTGTTAACTGAATTTACAGATCAGAAATAAGTTTCACAGAATGCATCTGTGTAGTTTTTATTTGAAGATATTCTTTTTCCCAATGTAGGCCTCTTAGCGCTTAGCATGTCCAATTGCAGTTTCTACAGAAAGAGTGTTTCAGAATGGCTCAATCAAAAGTAAGGTTCAACTCTGTTAGTTGAATGCACAGAACAGAAAGAATTTTCACAGAATGCTACTGTGTAGTTTATATTTGAATATATTCCTTTTTCCACTATTACCCTCTTAGCGCTCCGAATGTATACTTGCATTTTCTACAGAAAGAGTGTTCAGAACTGCGCAATCAAAAGTATGGTTTAACTCTGTTAGCTTAATGAACATATCAGAAATAAGTTTCACTCAATGCTTCTGTGTAGTTTTTATTTGAAGATATTATTTTTCCCAATGTAGGCCTCTTAGCGCTCAGAATGTCCAATTGCATTTTCTACAGAAAGAGTGTTTCAGAACGGCTCAATCAAATGTAAGGTTCAACTCTCTTTGTTGAATGCACAGAACAGAAAGAAGTTTCACAGAATGCTTTTGTGTAGTTTTTATTTGTAGATATTCTTTTTCCCCATATAGGCCTCTTAGTGCTCAGAATGTCCAATTGCACTTTCTACAGAAAGAGTGTTTCAGAACGTCTCAATCAAAAGTAAGGTTCAACTCTGTTAGTTGAATGAACTGAACAGAAAGAAGTTTCACAGAATGCTTCTGTGTAGTTTTTATTTGTAGATATTCTTTTTCCCAATATAGGCCTCTTAGCGCTCAGAATGTCCTATTGCAGTTTCTACAGAAAGAGTGTTTCAGAACGGCTCAATCAAAAATAACGTTCAAACCTGGTAGTTGAATGCACACAACAGAAAGAAGTTTCACAGAATGCTTCTGTGTAGTTTATATTTGAATATATTCCTTTTTCCACTATTACCCTCTTAGCGCTCCGAATGTCCACTTGCATTTTCTACAGAAAGAGTGTTCTGAACTGCGCAATCAAAAGTATGGTTTAACTCTGTTAGCTGAATACACATATCAGAAATAAGTTTCAAACAATGCTTCTGTGTAGTTTTTATTTGAAGATATTATTTTTCCCAATATAGGCCCCTTAGCTCTCAGAATGTCCAATTGCAGTTTCTACAGAAAGAGTGTTTCAGAACGGCTCAATCAAATATAAGGTTCAACTCTCTTAGTTGAATGCACAGAACAGAAAGAAGTTTAACAGAATGCTTCTGTGTAGTATTTAGTTGAAGATACTCCTTTTTGGACTATTACCCACTTAGCGGTCCGAATATCCACTGGCAGTTTCTACAGAAAGAGTGTTTCAGAACTGCTCCTTCAAAAGTAAGGCTCAACTCTGTTAGTTGAATGCGGAGAATAGTAAGCTGTTTCAGATAATGCTTCTGTGTAGTTTTTAATTGGAGATATTCCTTTTTCCTCTATTAAAATCTTAGCGCTCCGAATGTCCACTTGCATTTTCTACAAAAAGAGTGTTTCATATCTGCTCAATCAAATATATGGTTTAGCTCTGTTAACTGAATTTACAGATCAGAAATAAGTTTCACAGAATGCATCTGTGTAGTTTTTATTTGAAGATAGTCTTTTTCCCAATGTAGGCCTCTTAGCGCTTAGCTTGTCCAATTGCAGTTTCTACAGAAAGAGTGTTTCAGAACGGCTCAATCAAAAGTAAGGTTCAACTCTGTTAGTTGAATGCACAGAACAGAAAGAAGTTTCACAGAATGCTACTGTGTAGTTTATATTTGAATATATTCCTTTTTCCACTATTACCCTCTTAGCGCTCCGAATGTCCACTTGCATTTTCTACAGAAAGAGTGTTCAGAACTGCGCAATCAAAAGTATGGTTTAACTCTGTTAGCTGAATGCACATATCAGAAATAAGTTTCACGCAATGCTTCTGTTTAGTTTTTATTTGAAGATATTTTATTTCCCAATATAGGCCTCTTAGCGCTCAGAATGTCCAATTGCAGTTTCTACAGAAAGAGTGTTTCAGAAAGGCTGAATCAAAAGTAAGGTTCAACTCTGTTAGTTGAATGCAAAGAACAGAAAGAAGTTTCATACAATGCTTCTGTGTAGTTTATATTTGAACATATTCTTTTTTCCACTATTACCCAATTAGCGCTACGAATGTCCAGTTGCATTTTGTACAGACAGAGTTTTTCAAACTGCTCAATCAAAAGTATGGTTTAACTCTGTTAGCTGAATGCTCAGATCAGATAGACGTTTCACAGAATGCTTCTGTGTTGTTTATATTTGAATATATTCCTTTTTCCACTACTACCCTCTTAGCGCTCCAAATGTCCAGTTGCATTTTCTACAGAAAGAGTGTTCAGATCTGCTCAATCAAAAGTATAGTTTAACTCTGTTAGCTGAATGCACAGATCAGAAAGAAGTTTCACCGAATGATTCTGTGTAGTTTATATTTGAAGACATTCTTTTTTCCACTAGAACCCTCTTAGCGCTCCGAATCTCCACTTGCATTTTCTACAAAAAGAGTGTTTCATAACTGCTCAATCAAAAATATGTTTTATCTCTGTTAACTGAATTTACAGATCAGAAATAAGTTTCACAGAATGCATCTGTGTAGTTTTTATTTGAAGATATTCTTTTTCCCAATGTAGGCCTCTTAGCGCTTAGCATGTCCAATGGCAGTTTCTACAGAAAGATTGTTTCAGAATGGCTCAATCAAAAGTAAGGTTCAACTCTGTTAGTTGAATGAACTGAGCAGAAAGAAGTTTCACAGAATGCTTCTGTGTAGTTTTTATTTGTAGATATTCTTTTTCCCAATATAGGCCACTTAGCGCTCAGAATGTCCAATTGCAGTTTCTACAGAAAGAGTGTTTCAGAATGGCTCAATCAAAAGTAAGGTTCAACCCTGGTTGTTGAATGCACAGAACAGAAAGAAGTTTCACAGAATGCTTCTGTGTAGTTTATATTTGAATATATACCTTTTTCCAATATGACCCTCTTAGCGCTCCGAATGTCCACTTGCATTTTCTACAGAAAGAGTGTTCTGAACTGCGCAATCAAAAGTATGGTTTAACTCTGTTAGCTGAATGCACATATCAGAAATAAGTTTCAAACAATGTTTCTGTGTAGTTTTTATTTGAAGATATTATATTTCCCAATATAGGCCTCTTAGCGCGCAGAATGTCCAATTGCAGTTTCTACAGAAAGAGTGTTTCAGAACGGCTCAATCAAATGTAAGGTTTAACTCTCTTAGTTGAATGCACAGAACAGAAAGAAGTTTCACAGAATGCTTCTGTGTAGTATTTAGTTGAAGATACTCTTTTTGGACTATTACCCACTTAGCGCTCCGAATATCCACTGGCAGTTTCTACACAAAGAGCGTTTCAGAACTGCTCCTTCAAAAGTAAGGCTCAACTCTGTTAGTTGAATGCGAAGAACAGAAAGGGGTTTCAGAGAATGCTTCTGTGTAGTTTTTAATGGGAGATATTCCTTTTTCCTCTATTACAATCTTAGCGCTCCGAATGTCCACTTGCATTTTCTACAAAAAGAGTGTTTCATAACTGCTCAATCAAAAATATGGTTTAGCTCTGTTAACGGAATTTACAGATCAGAAATAAGTTTCACAGAATGCATCTGCGTAGTTTTTATTTGAAGATATTCTTTTTCCCAATGTAGTCATCTTAGCGCTTAGCATGTAAAATTGCAGTTTCTACAAAAAGAGTGTTTCAGAACGGCTCAATCAAAAGTAAGGTTCAACTCTGTTAGTTGAATGCACAGAACAGAAAGAAGTTTCACAGAATGCTACTGTGTAGTTTATATTTGAAGATATTCCTTTTTCCACTATTACCCTCTTAGCGCTCCGAATGTCCACTTGCATTTTCTACAGAAAGAGTGTTCGGAACTGCGCAATCAAAAGTATGGTTTAACTCTGCTGGCTGAATGCACATATCAGAAATAAGTTTCACACAATGCTTCTGTGTAGTTTTTATTTGAAGATGTTCTTTTTCCCAATGTAAGCCTCTTAGCGCTTAGCATGTCCAATTGCAGTTTCTACAGAAAGATTGTTTCAGAATGGCTCAATCAAAAGTAAGGTTCAACTCTGTTAGTTGAATGCACAGAAAAGAAAGAAGTTTCATACAATGCTTCTGTGTAGTTTATATTTGAACATATTCTTTTTTCCACTATTACCCACTTAGCGCTACGAATGTCCAGGTGCATTTTCTACAGACAGAGTGTTTCAAAACTGCTCAATCAAAAGTATGGTTTAACTCTGTTAGCTGAATGCTCAGGTCAGAAAAAAGTTTCACAGAATGCTTCTGTGTAGTTTATATTTGAATATATTCCTTTTTCCACTACTACCCTCTTAGCGCTCCAAATGTCCAGTGTCATTTTCTACAGAAAGAGTGTTCAGATCTGCTCAATCAAAAGTATGGTTTAACTCTGTTAGCTGAATGCACAGATCAGAAAGAAGTTTCACAGAATGATTCTGTGAAATTTATATTTGAAGACATTCCTTTTTCCACTATTAACCTCTTAGCGCTCCGAATCTCCACTTGCATTTTCTACAGAAAGAGTGTTTCAGAACGGCTCAATCAAAACTAAGGTTCAACTCTTTTAGTTGAATGAACAGAACAGAAAGAAGTTTCACAGAATACTTCTGTGTAGTTTTTATTTGTAGACATTATTTTTCCCAATATAGGCCTCTTAGCGCTCAGAATGTCCAATTGCAGTTTCTACAGAAAGAGTGTTTCAGAACGGCTCAGTCAAAAGTAAGGTTCAACTCTGTTAGTTGAATGCACAGAACAGAAAGAAGTTTCATACAATGCTTCTGTGTAGTTTATATTTGAACATATTCTTTTTTCCACTATTACCCACTTAGCGCTACGAATGTCCAGTTGCATTTTCTACAGACAGAGTGTTTCAAAACTGCTCAATCAAAGTATGGTTTAACTCTGTTAGCTGAATGCTCAGATCAGAAAGAAGTTTCACAGAATGCTTCTGTGTAGTTTATATTTGAATATATTCCTTTTTCCACTACTACCCTCTTAGCGCTCCAAATGTCCAGTTGCATTATCTACAGAAAGAGTGTTCAGATCTGCTCAATCAAAAGTATGGTTTAACTCTGTTAGCTGAATGCACAGATCAGAAAGAAGTTTCATAGAATGATTCTGTGTAGTTTATATTTGAAGACATTCCTTTTTCCACTATTACCCTCTTAGCGCTCCGAATCTCCACTTGCATTTTCTACAGAAAGAGTGTTTCAGAAAGGCTCAATCAAAACTAAGGTTCAACTCTTTTAGTTGAATGAACTGAACAGAAAGAAGTTTCACAGAATGCTTCTGTGTAGTTTATATTTGAATATATTCCTTTTTCCACTATTACCCTCTTAGCGCTCCGAATGTCCACTTGCCTTTTCTACGGAAAGACTGTTCGGAACTGCGCAATCAAAAGTATGGTTTAACTCTGTTAGCTGAATGCACATATCAGAAAAAAGTTTCACACAATGCTTCTGTGTAGTTTTTATTTGAAGATATTCTTTTTCCCATTATAGGCCTCTTAGCGCTCAGAATGTCCCATTGCAGTTTCTACAGAAAGAGTGTTTCAGAACGGCTCAATCAAAAGTAAGGTTCAACTCTGTTAGTTGAATGCACAGAACAGAAAGAAGTTTCATACAATGCTTCTGTGTAGTTTATATTTGAACATATTCTTTTTTCCACTATTACGCACATAGCGCTACTAATGTCCAGTTGCATTTTCTACAGACAGAGAGTTTCAAAACTGCTCAATCAAAACTATGGTTTAACTCTGTTAGCTGAATGCTCAGATCAGAAAGAACTTTCACAGAATGCTTCTGTGTAGTATATATTTGAATATATTCCTTTTTCCACTACTACGCTCTTAGCGCTCCAAATGTCCAGTTGCATTTTCTACAGAAAGAGTGTTCAGATCTGCTCAATCAAAAGTATGGTTTAACTGTGTTAGCTGAATGCACAGATCAGAAAGAAGTTTCATAGAATGATTCTGTGTAGTTTATATTTGAAGACATTCCTTTTTCCACTATTACCCTCTTAGAGCTCCGAATCTCCACTTGCATTTTCTACAGAAAGATTGTTTCAGAATGGCTCAATCAAAACTAAGGTACAACACTTTTAGTTGAATTAACTGAACAGAAAGAAGTTTCACAGAATGCTTCTGTGTAGTTTTTATTTGTAGATATTCATTTTCCCAATATAGGCCACTTAGCGCTCAGAATGTCCAATTGCAGTTTCTACAGAAAGAGTGTTTCAGAATGGCTCAATCAAAAGTAAGGTTCAACCCTGGTTGTTGAATGCACAGAACAGAAAGAAGTTTCACAGAATGCTTCTGTGTAGTTTATATTTGAATATATTCCTTTTTCCAATATGACCCTCTTAGCGCTCCGAATGTCCACTTGCATTTTCTACAGAAAGAGTGTTCGGAACTGCGCAATCAAAAGTATGGTTTAACTCTGTTAGCTGAATGCACATATCACAAATAAGTTTCAAAAAATGCTTCTCTGTAGTTTTTATTTGAAGATATTATTTTTCCCAATATAGGACTCTTAGCGCTCAGAATGTCCATTTGCAGTTTCTACAGAAAGAGTGTTTCAGAACGGCTCAATCAAATGTAAGTTTCAACTCTCTTAGTTGAATGCACAGAACAGAAAGGAGTTTCACAGAATGCTTCTGTGTAGTATTTAGTTGAAGATACCCCTTTTTGGACTATTAACCACTTAGCGCTCCGAATATCCACTGGCAGTTTCTACACAAAGTATGTTTCAGAACTGCTCCTTCAAAAGTAATTCTCAACTCTGTTAGTTGAATGCGGAGAACAGAAAGGTGTTTCAGAGAATGCTTCTGTGTAGTTTTTAATTGGAGATATTCCTTTTTATTCTATTACAATCTTAGCGCTCCGAATGTCCACTTGCATTTTCTACAAAAAGAGTGTTTCATAACTGCTCAATCAAAAATATGGTTTAGCTCTGTTAACTGAATTTACAGATCAGAAATAAGTTTCACAGAATGCATCTGTGTAGTTTTTATTTGAAGATATTCTTTTTCCCAATGTAGGCCTCTTAGCGCTTAGAATGTCCAATTGCAGTTTCTACAGAAAGAGTGTTTCAGAACGGCTCAATCAAAAGTAAGGTTCAACTCTGTTAGTTGAATGCACAGAACAGAAAGAACTTTCACAGAATACTACTGTGTAGTTTATATTTGAATATATTCCTTTTTCCACTATTACCCTCTTAGCGCTCCGAATGTCCACTTGCATGTTCTACAGAAAGAGTGTTCGGAACTGCGCAATCAAAAGTATGGTTTAACTCTGTTAGCTGAATGCACATATCAGAAATAAGTTTCACACAATGCTTCTGTGTAGTTTTTATTTGAAGATATTATTTTTCCCAATATAGGCTTCTTAGCGCTCAGAATGTCCAATTGCAGTTTCTACAGAAAGATTGTTTCAGAACGGCTCAATCAAATGTAAGTTTCAACTCTCTTAGTTGAATGCACAGAACAGAAAGGAGTTTCACAGAATGCTTCTGTGTAGTATTTAGTTGAAGATACTCCTTTTTAGACTATTACCCACTTAGCGCTCCGAACATCCACTGGCAGTTTCTACACAAAGTGTGTTTCAGAACTGCTCCTTCAAAAGTAAGGCTCAACTCTGTTAGTTGAATGCGGAGAACAGAAAGGTGTTTCAGAGAATGCTTCTGTGTAGTTTTTAATTGGAGATATTCCTTTTTCCTCTATTACAATCTTAGCGCTCCGAATGTCCACTTGCATTTTCTACAAAAAGAGTGTTTCATAACTGCTCAATCAAAAATATGGTTTAGCTCTGTTAACTGAATTTACAGATCAGAAATAAGTTTCACAGAATGCATCTGTGTAGTTTTTATTTGAAGATATTCTTTTTCAAAATGTAGGCCTCTTAGCGCTTAGAATGTCCAATTGCAGTTTCTACAGAAAGAGTGTTTCAGAACGGCTCAATCAAAAGTAAGGTTCAACTCTGTTAGTTGAATGCACAGAACAGAAAGAAGTTTCACAGAATACTACTGTGTAGTTTATATTTGAATATATTCCTTTTTCCACTATTACACTCTTAGCGCTCCGAATGTCCACTTGCATGTTCTACAGAAAGAGTGTTCGGAACTGCGCAATCAAAAGTATGGTTTAACTCTGTTAGCTGAATGCACATATCAGAAATAAGTTTCACACAATGCTTCTGTGTAGTTTTTATTTGAAGATATTATTTTTCCCAGTATAGGCCTCTTAGCGCTCAGAATGTCCAATTGCAGTTTCTACAGAAAGAGTGTTTCAGAAAGGCTGAATCAAAAGTAAGGTTCAACTCTGTTAGTTGAATGCACAGAACAGAAAGAAGTTTCATACAATGCTTCTGTGTAGTTTATATTTGAACATATTCTTTTTTCCACTATTACCCACTTAGCGCTACGAATGTCCAGTTGCATTTTCTACAGACAGAGTGTTTCAAAACTGCTCAATCAAAAGTATGGTTTAACTCTGTTACCTGAATGCTCAGATCAGAAACAAGTTTCACAGAATGCTTCTGTGTAGTTTATATTTGAATATATTCCTTTTTCCACTACTAACCTCTTAGCGCTCCAAATGTCCAGTTTCATTTTCTACAGAAAGAGTGTTCAGATCTGCTCAATCAAAAGTATGGTTTAACTCTGTTAGCTGAATGCACAGATCAGAAAGTAGTTTCACAGAATGATTCTGTGTAGTATATATTTGAAGACATTCCTTTTTCCACTATTACGCTCTTTGCGCTCCGAATGTCCACTTGCATTTTCTACGGAAAGAGTGTTCGGAACTGCGCAATCAAAAGTATGGTTTAACTCTGTAAGCTGAATGCACATATCAGAAATAAGTTTCACACAATTCTTCTGTGTAGTTTTTATTTGAAGATATTATTTTTCCCAATATAGGCCTCTTAGCGCTCAGAATGTCCAATTGCAGTTTCTACAGAAAGACGGTTTCAGAACGGCTCAATCAAAAGTAAGGTTCAACTCTGTTAGTTGAATGCACAGAACAGAAAGATGTTTCATACAATGCTTCTGTGTAGTTTATATTTGAACATATTCTTTTTTCCACTATTACCCACTTAGTGCTACGAATGTCCAGTTGCATTTTCTACAGACAGAGTGTTTAAAAACTGCTCAATCAAAAGTATGGTTTAACTCTGTTAGCTGAATGCTCAGATCAGAAAGAAGTTTCACAGAATGCTTCTGTGTAGTTTATATTTGAATATATTCCTTTTTCCACGACTACCCTCTTAGCGCTCCAAATGTCCAGTTGCATTTTCTACAGAAAGACTGTTCAGATCTCCTCAATCAAAAGTGTGGTTTAACTCTGTTAGCTGAATGCACAGATCACAAAGAAGTTTCATAGAACGATTCTGTGTAGTTTATATTTGAAGACATTCCTTTTTCCACTATTACGCTCTTAGCGCTCCGAATCTCCACTTGCATTTTCTACAGAAAGAGTGTTTCAGAACGGCTCAATCAAAACCAAAGTTCAACTCTTTTAGTTGAATGAACTGAAGAGAAAGAAGTTTCACAGAATGCTTCTGTGTAGTTTTCATTTGTAGATATTCTTTTTCCCAATATAGTCCTCTTAGAGCTCAGAATGTCCAATTGCAGTTACTACAGAAAGAGTGTTTCAGAACGGCTCAATCAAAAGTAAGGTTCAACCCTGGTAGTTGAATGCACAGAACAGAAAGAAGTTTCACAGAATGCTTCTGTGTAGTTTATATTTGAATATATTCCTTTTTCCACTATTACCCTCTTAGCGCTCCGAATGTCAACTTGCATTTTCTACAGAAAGAGTGTACGGAACTGCGCAATCAAAAGTATGGTTTAACTCTGTTAGCTGAATGCACATATCACAAATAAGTTTCAAACAATGCTTCTCTGTAGTTTTTATTTGAAGATATTATTTTTCCCAATATAGGACTCTTAGCGCTCAGAATGTCCATTTGCAGTTTCTACAGAAAGAGTGTTTCAGAACGGCTCAATCAAATGTAAGTTTCAACTCTCTTAGTTGAATGCACAGAACAGAAAGGAGTTTCACAGAATGCTTCTGTGTAGTATTTAGTTGAAGATACTCCTTTTTGGACTATTAACCACTTAGCGCTCCGAATATCCACTGGCAGTTTCTACACAAAGTATGTTTCAGAACTGCTCCTTCAAAAGTAAGGCTCAACTCTGTTAGTTGAATGCGGAGAACAGAAAGGTGTTTCAGAGAATGCTTCTGTGTAGTTTTTAATTGGAGATATTCCTTTTTATTCTATTACAATCTTAGCGCTCCGAATGTCCACTTGCATTTTCTACAAAAAGAGTGTTTCATAACTGCTCAATCAAAAATATGGTTTAGCTCTGTTAACTGAATTTACAGATCAGAAATAAGTTTCACAGAATGCATCTGTGTAGTTTTTATTTGAAGATATTCTTTTTCCCAATGTAGGCCTCTTAGCGCTTAGAATGTCCAATTGCAGTTTCTACAGAAAGAGTGTTTCAGAACGGCTCAATCAAAAGTAAGGTTCAACTCTGTTAGTTGAATGCACAGAACAGAAAGAAGTTTCACAGAATACTACTGTGTAGTTTATATTTGAATATATTCCTTTTTCCACTATTACCCTATTAGCGCTCCGAATGTCCACTTGCATGTTCTACAGAAAGAGTGTTCGGAACTGCGCAATCAAAAGTATGGTTTAAATCTGTTATCTGAATGCACATATCAGAAATAAGTTTCACACAATGCTTCTGTGTAGTTTTTATTTGAAGATATTCTTTTTCCCAATGTAGGCCTCTTAGCGCTTAGAATGTCCAATTGCAGTTTCTACAGAAAGAGTGTTTCAGAACGGCTCAATCAAAAGTAAGGTTCAACTCTGTTAGTTGAATGCACAGAACAGAAAGAAGTTTCACAGAATACTACTGTGTAGTTTATATTTGAATATATTCCTTTTTCCACTATTACCCTATTAGCGCTCCGAATGTCCACTTGCATGTTCTACAGAAAGAGTGTTCGGAACTGCGCAATCAAAAGTATGGTTTAAATCTGTTATCTGAATGCACATATCAGAAATAAGTTTCACACAATGCTTCTGTGTAGTTTTTATTTGAAGATATTATTTTTCCCAATATAGGCCTCTTAGCGCTTAGAATGTCCAATTGCAGTTTCTACAAAAAGAGTGTTTCAGAAAGGCTGAATCAAAAGTAAGGTTCAACTCTGTTTGTTCAATGCACAGAACAGAAAGAAGTTTCATACAATGCTTCTGTGTAGTTTATATTTGAACATATTCTTTTTTCCACTATTACCCACTTAGCGCTACGAATGTCCAGTTGCATTTTCTACAGACAGAGAGTTTCAAAACTGCTCAATCAAAAGTATGGTTTAACTCTGTTAGCTGAATGCTCAGATCAGAAACAAGTTTCACAGAATGCTTCTGTGTAGTTTATATTTGAATATATTCCTTTTTCCACTACTAACCTCTTAGCGCTCCAAATGTCCAGTTGCATTTTCTACAGAAAGAGTGTTCAGATCTGCTGAATCAAAAGTATGGTTTAACTCTGTTAGCTGAATGAACAGATCAGAAAGTAGTTTCACCGAATGATTCTGTGTAGTTTATATTTGAAGACATTCCTTTTTCCACAATTAACCTCTTAGCGCTCCGAATCTCCACTTGCATTTTCTACAGAAAGAGTGTTTCAGAACGGCTCAATCAAAACTAAGGTTCAACTCTTTTAGTAGAATGAACAGAAGAGAAAGAATTTTCACAGAATACTTATGTGTAGTTTTTATTTGTAGATATTCTTTTTCCCAATATAGGCCTCTTAGCGCTCAGAATGTCCAATTGCAGTTTCTACAGAAAGAGAGTTTCAGAACGGCTCAATCAAAAGTAAGGATCAACTCTGTTAGTTGAATGCACAGAACAGAAAGAAGTTTCATACAATGCTTCTGTGTAGTTTATATTTGAACATATTCTTTTTTCCACTATTACCCACTTAGCGCTCCAAATGTCCAGTTGCATTTTCTACAGACAGAGTGTTTCAAAACTGCTGAATCAAAAGTATGGTTTAACTCTGTTAGCTGAATGCTCAGATCAGAAAGAAGTTTCACAGAATGCTTCTGTGTAGTTTATATTTGAATATATTCCTTTTTCCACTACTACGCTCTTAGCGCTCCAAATGTCCAGTTGCATTTTCTACAGAAAGAGTGTTCAGATCTGCTCAATCAAAAGTATGGTTTAACTCTGTTAGCTGAATGCACAGATCAGAAAGACGTTTCAGAGGATGATTCTGTGTAGTTTATATTTGAAGACATTCGTTTTTCCACTATTACCTTCTTAGCGCTCCGAATCTCCACTTGCATTTATTACAGAAAGTGTGTTTCAGAACGGCTCAATCAAAACTATGGTTCAACTCTTTTAGTTGAATGAACGGAACAGAAAGAAGTTTCACAGAATGCTTCTGTGTAGTTTTCATTTGTAGATATTCTTTTTCCCAATATAGTCCTCTTAGAGCTCAGAATGTCCAATTGCAGTTACTACAGAAAGAGTGTTTCAGAAGGGCTCAATCTAAAGTAAGGTTCAACCCTGGTAGTTGAATGCACAGAACAGAAAGAAGTCTCACAGAATGCTTCTGTGTAGTTTATATTTGAAAATATTCCTTTTTCCACTATTACCCTCTTAGCGCTCCGAATGTCCAGTTGCATTTTCTACAGAAAGAGTGTACGGAACTGCGCAATCAAAAGTATGGTTTAACTCTGTTAGCTGAATGCACATATCAGAAATAAGTTTCAAACAATTCTTCTGTGTAGTTTTTATTTGAAGATATTATTTTTCCCAATATAGGACTCTTAGCGCTCAGAATGTCCAATTGCAGTTTCTACAGAAAGAGTGTTTCAGAACGGCTCAATCAAATGTAAGTTTCAACTCTCTTAGTTGAATGCACAGAACAGAAAGGAGTTTCACAGAATGCTTCTGTGTAGTATTTAGTTGAAGATACTCCTTTTTGGACTATTACCCACTTAGCGCTCCGAATATCCACTGGCAGTTTCTACACAAAGTGTGTTTCAGAACTGCTCCTTCAAAAGTAAGGCTCAACTCTGTTAATTGAATGCGGAGAACAGAAAGGTGTTTCAGAGAATGCTTCTGTGTAGTTTTTAATTGGAGATATTCCCTTTTCCTCTATTACAATCTTAGCGCTCCGAATGTCCACTTGCATTTTCTACAAAAAGAGTGTTTCATAACTGCTCAATCAAAAATATGGTTTAGCTCTGTTAACTGAATTTACAGATCAGAAATAAGTTTCACAGAATGCATCTGTGTAGTTTTTATTTGAAGATATTCTTTTTCAAAATGTAGCCCTCTTAGCGCTTAGAATGTCCAATTGCAGTTTCTACAGAAAGAGTGTTTCAGAACGGCTCAATCAAAATTAAGGTTCAACTCTGTTAGTTGAATGCACAGAACAGAAAGAAGTTTCACAGAATACTACTGTGTAGTTTATATTTGAATATATTCCTTTTTACACTATTACACTCTTAGCGCTCCGAATGTCCACTTGCATGTTCTACAGAAAGAGTGTTCGGAACTGCGCAATCAAAAGTATGGTTTAACTCTGTTAGCTGAATGCACATATCAGAAATAAGTTTCACACAATGCTTCTGTGTAGTTTTTATTTGAAGATATTATTTTTCCCAGTATAGGCCTCTTAGCGCTCAGAATGTCCAATTGCAGTTTCTACAGAAAGAGTGTTTCAGAAAGGCTGAATCAAAAGTAAGGTTCAACTCTGTTAGTTGAATGCACAGAACAGAAAGAAGTTTCATACAATGCTTCTGTGTAGTTTATATTTGAACATATTCTTTTTTCCACTATTACCCACTTAGCGCTACGAATGTCCAGTTGCATATTCTACAGACAGAGTGTTTCAAAAGTGCCCAATCAAAAGTATGGTTTAACTCTGTTAGCTGAATGCTCAGATCAGAAACAAGTTTCACAGAATGCTTCTGTGTAGTTTATATTTGAATATATTCCTTTTTCCACTACTAACCTCTTAGCGCTCCAAATGTCCAGTTTCATTTTCTACAGAAAGAGTGTTCAGATCTGCTCAATCAAAAGTATGGTTTAACTCTGTTAGCTGAATGCACAGATCAGAAACTTGTTTCACAGAATGATTCTGTGTAGTTTATATTTGAAGACATTCCTTTTTCCACTATTACGCTCTTTGCGCTCCGAATGTCCACTTGCATTTTCTACGGAAAGACTGTTCAGATCTCCTCAATCAAAAGTGTGGTTTAACTCTGTTAGCTGAATGCACAGATCACAAAGAAGTTTCATAGAACGATTCTGTGTAGTTTATATTTGAAGACATTCCTTTTTCCACTATTACGCTCTTAGCGCTCCGAATCTCCACTTGCATTTTCTACAGAAAGAGTGTTTCAGAACGGCTCAATCAAAACCAAAGTTCAACTCTTTTAGTTGAATGAACTGAAGAGAAAGAAGTTTCACAGAATGCTTCTGTGTAGTTTTCATTTGTAGATATTCTTTTTCCCAATATAGTCCTCTTAGAGCTCAGAATGTCCAATTGCAGTTACTACAGAAAGAGTGTTTCAGAACGGCTCAATCAAAAGTAAGGTTCAACCCTGGTAGTTGAATGCACAGAACAGAAAGAAGTTTCACAGAATGCTTCTGTGTAGTTTATATTTGAATATATTCCTTTTTCCACTATTACCCTCTTAGCGCTCCGAATGTCAACTTGCATTTTCTACAGAAAGAGTGTACGGAACTGCGCAATCAAAAGTATGGTTTAACTCTGTTAGCTGAATGCACATATCACAAATAAGTTTCAAACAATGCTTCTCTGTAGTTTTTATTTGAAGATATTATTTTTCCCAATATAGGACTCTTAGCGCTCAGAATGTCCATTTGCAGTTTCTACAGAAAGAGTGTTTCAGAACGGCTCAATCAAATGTAAGTTTCAACTCTCTTAGTTGAATGCACAGAACAGAAAGGAGTTTCACAGAATGCTTCTGTGTAGTATTTAGTTGAAGATACTCCTTTTTGGACTATTAACCACTTAGCGCTCCGAGTATCCACTGGCAGTTTCTACACGAAGTATGTTTCAGAACTGCTCCTTCAAAAGTAAGGCTCAACTCTGTTAGTTGAATGCGGAGAACAGAAAGGTGTTTCAGAGAATGCTTCTGTGTAGTTTTTAATTGGAGATATTCCTTTTTATTCTATTACAATCTTAGCGCTCCGAATGTCCACTTGCATTTTCTACAAAAAGAGTGTTTCATAACTGCTCAATCAAAAATATGGTTTAGCTCTGTTAACTGAATTTACAGATCAGAAATAAGTTTCACAGAATGCATCTGTGTAGTTTTTATTTGAAGATATTCTTTTTCCCAATGTAGGCCTCTTAGCGCTTAGAATGTCCAATTGCAGTTTCTACAGAAAGAGTGTTTCAGAACGGCTCAATCAAAAGTAAGGTTCAACTCTGTTAGTTGAATGCACAGAACAGAAAGAAGTTTCACAGAATACTACTGTGTAGTTTATATTTGAATATATTCCTTTTTCCACTATTACCCTATTAGCGCTCCGAATGTCCACTTGCATGTTCTACAGAAAGAGTGTTCGGAACTGCGCAATCAAAAGTATGGTTTAAATCTGTTATCTGAATGCACATATCAGAAATAAGTTTCACACAATGCTTCTGTGTAGTTTTTATTTGAAGATATTCTTTTTCCCAATGTAGGCCTCTTAGCGCTTAGAATGTCCAATTGCAGTTTCTACAGAAAGAGTGTTTCAGAACGGCTCAATCAAAAGTAAGGTTCAACTCTGTTAGTTGAATGCACAGAACAGAAAGAAGTTTCACAGAATACTACTGTGTAGTTTATATTTGAATATATTCCTTTTTCCACTATTACCCTATTAGCGCTCCGAATGTCCACTTGCATGTTCTACAGAAAGAGTGTTCGGAACTGCGCAATCAAAAGTATGGTTTAAATCTGTTATCTGAATGCACATATCAGAAATAAGTTTCACACAATGCTTCTGTGTAGTTTTTATTTGAAGATATTATTTTTCCCAATATAGGCCTCTTAGCGCTTAGAATGTCCAATTGCAGTTTCTACAAAAAGAGTGTTTCAGAAAGGCTGAATCAAAAGTAAGGTTCAACTCTGTTTGTTCAATGCACAGAACAGAAAGAAGTTTCATACAATGCTTCTGTGTAGTTTATATTTGAACATATTCTTTTTTCCACTATTACCCACTTAGCGCTACGAATGTCCAGTTGCATTTTCTACAGACAGAGAGTTTCAAAACTGCTCAATCAAAAGTATGGTTTAACTCTGTTAGCTGAATGCTCAGATCAGAAACAAGTTTCACAGAATGCTTCTGTGTAGTTTATATTTGAATATATTCCTTTTTCCACTACTAACCTCTTAGCGCTCCAAATGTCCAGTTGCATTTTCTACAGAAAGAGTGTTCAGATCTGCTGAATCAAAAGTATGGTTTAACTCTGTTAGCTGAATGCACAGATCAGAAAGTAGTTTCACCGAATGATTCTGTGTAGTTTATATTTGAAGACATTCCTTTTTCCACAATTAACCTCTTAGCGCTCCGAATCTCCACTTGCATTTTCTACAGAAAGAGTGTTTCAGAACGGCTCAATCAAAACTAAGGTTCAACTCTTTTAGTAGAATGAACAGAAGAGAAAGAATTTTCACAGAATACTTATGTGTAGTTTTTATTTGTAGATATTCTTTTTCCCAATATAGGCCTCTTAGCGCTCAGAATGTCCAATTGCAGTTTCTACAGAAAGAGAGTTTCAGAACGGCTCAATCAAAAGTAAGGATCAACTCTGTTAGTTGAATGCACAGAACAGAAAGAAGTTTCATACAATGCTTCTGTGTAGTTTATATTTGAACATATTCTTTTTTCCACTATTACCCACTTAGCGCTCCAAATGTCCAGTTGCATTTTCTACAGACAGAGTGTTTCAAAACTGCTGAATCAAAAGTATGGTTTAACTCTGTTAGCTGAATGCTCAGATCAGAAAGAAGTTTCACAGAATGCTTCTGTGTAGTTTATATTTGAATATATTCCTTTTTCCACTACTACGCTCTTAGCGCTCCAAATGTCCAGTTGCATTTTCTACAGAAAGAGTGTTCAGATCTGCTCAATCAAAAGTATGGTTTAACTCTGTTAGCTGAATGCACAGATCAGAAAGACGTTTCAGAGGATGATTCTGTGTAGTTTATATTTGAAGACATTCGTTTTTCCACTATTACCTTCTTAGCGCTCCGAATCTCCACTTGCATTTATTACAGAAAGTGTGTTTCAGAACGGCTCAATCAAAACTATGGTTCAACTCTTTTAGTTGAATGAACGGAACAGAAAGAAGTTTCACAGAATGCTTCTGTGTAGTTTTCATTTGTAGATATTCTTTTTCCCAATATAGTCCTCTTAGAGCTCAGAATGTCCAATTGCAGTTACTACAGAAAGAGTGTTTCAGAAGGGCTCAATCTAAAGTAAGGTTCAACCCTGGTAGTTGAATGCACAGAACAGAAAGAAGTCTCACAGAATGCTTCTGTGTAGTTTATATTTGAAAATATTCCTTTTTCCACTATTACCCTCTTAGCGCTCCGAATGTCCAGTTGCATTTTCTACAGAAAGAGTGTACGGAACTGCGCAATCAAAAGTATGGTTTAACTCTGTTAGCTGAATGCACATATCAGAAATAAGTTTCAAACAATTCTTCTGTGTAGTTTTTATTTGAAGATATTATTTTTCCCAATATAGGACTCTTAGCGCTCAGAATGTCCAATTGCAGTTTCTACAGAAAGAGTGTTTCAGAACGGCTCAATCAAATGTAAGTTTCAACTCTCTTAGTTGAATGCACAGAACAGAAAGGAGTTTCACAGAATGCTTCTGTGTAGTATTTAGTTGAAGATACTCCTTTTTGGACTATTACCCACTTAGCGCTCCGAATATCCACTGGCAGTTTCTACACAAAGTGTGTTTCAGAACTGCTCCTTCAAAAGTAAGGCTCAACTCTGTTAATTGAATGCGGAGAACAGAAAGGTGTTTCAGAGAATGCTTCTGTGTAGTTTTTAATTGGAGATATTCCCTTTTCCTCTATTACAATCTTAGCGCTCCGAATGTCCACTTGCATTTTCTACAAAAAGAGTGTTTCATAACTGCTCAATCAAAAATATGGTTTAGCTCTGTTAACTGAATTTACAGATCAGAAATAAGTTTCACAGAATGCATCTGTGTAGTTTTTATTTGAAGATATTCTTTTTCAAAATGTAGCCCTCTTAGCGCTTAGAATGTCCAATTGCAGTTTCTACAGAAAGAGTGTTTCAGAACGGCTCAATCAAAATTAAGGTTCAACTCTGTTAGTTGAATGCACAGAACAGAAAGAAGTTTCACAGAATACTACTGTGTAGTTTATATTTGAATATATTCCTTTTTACACTATTACACTCTTAGCGCTCCGAATGTCCACTTGCATGTTCTACAGAAAGAGTGTTCGGAACTGCGCAATCAAAAGTATGGTTTAACTCTGTTAGCTGAATGCACATATCAGAAATAAGTTTCACACAATGCTTCTGTGTAGTTTTTATTTGAAGATATTATTTTTCCCAGTATAGGCCTCTTAGCGCTCAGAATGTCCAATTGCAGTTTCTACAGAAAGAGTGTTTCAGAAAGGCTGAATCAAAAGTAAGGTTCAACTCTGTTAGTTGAATGCACAGAACAGAAAGAAGTTTCATACAATGCTTCTGTGTAGTTTATATTTGAACATATTCTTTTTTCCACTATTACCCACTTAGCGCTACGAATGTCCAGTTGCATATTCTACAGACAGAGTGTTTCAAAAGTGCTCAATCAAAAGTATGGTTTAACTCTGTTAGCTGAATGCTCAGATCAGAAACAAGTTTCACAGAATGCTTCTGTGTAGTTTATATTTGAATATATTCCTTTTTCCACTACTAACCTCTTAGCGCTCCAAATGTCCAGTTTCATTTTCTACAGAAAGAGTGTTCAGATCTGCTCAATCAAAAGTATGGTTTAACTCTGTTAGCTGAATGCACAGATCAGAAACTTGTTTCACAGAATGATTCTGTGTAGTTTATATTTGAAGACATTCCTTTTTCCACTATTACGCTCTTTGCGCTCCGAATGTCCACTTGCATTTTCTACGGAAAGAGTGTTCGGAACTGCGCAATCAAAAGTATGGTTTAACTCTGTAAGCTGAATGCACATATCAGAAATAAGTTTCACACAATTCTTCTGTGTAGTTTTTATTTGATGATATTATTTTTCCCAATATAGGCCTCTTAGCGCTCAGAATGTCCAATTGCGGTTTCTACAGAAAGACGGTTTCAGAACGGCTCAATCAAAAGTAAGCTTCAACTCTGTTAGTTGAATGCACAGAACAGAAAGAAGTTTCATACAATGCTTCTGTGTAGTTTATATTTGAACATATTCTTTTTTCCACTATTACCCACTTAGCGCTACGAATGTCCAGTTGCATTTTCTACAGACAGAGTGTTTCAAAACTGCTCAATCAAAAGTATGGTTTAACTCTGTTAGCTGAATGCTCAGATCAGAAAGAAGTTTCACAGAATGCTTCTGTGTAGTTTATATTTGAATATATTCCTTTTTCCACGACTACCCTCTTAGCGCTCCAAATGTCCAGTTGCATTTTCTACAGAAAGAGTGTTCAGATCTCCTCAATCAAAAGTGTGGTTTAACTCTGTTAGCTGAATGCACAGATCACAAAGAAGTTTCATAGAACGATTCTGTGTAGTTTATATTTGAAGACATTCCTTTTTCCACTATTACCCTCTTAGCACTCCGAATCTCCACTTGCATTTTCTACAGAAAGAGTGTTTCAGAACGGCTCAATCAAAACCAAAGTTCAACTCTTTTAGTTGAATGAACTGAAGAGAAAGAAGTTTCACAGAATGCTTCTGTGTAGTTTTCATTTGTAGATATTCTTTTTCCCAATATAGTCCTCTTAGAGCTCAGAATGTCCAATTGCAGTTTCTACAGAAAGAGTGTTTCAGAACGGCTCAATCAAAAGTGAGGTTCAACCCTGGTAGTTGAATGCACAGAACAGAAAGAAGTTTAACAGAATGCTTCTGTGTAGTTTATATTTGAATATATTCCTTTTTCCACTATTACCCTCTTAGCGCTCCGAATGTCAACTTGCATTTTCTACAGAAAGAGTGTACGGAACTGCGCAATCAAAAGTATGGTTTAACTCTGTTAGCTGAATGCACATATCACAAATAAGTTTCAAACAATGCTTCTCTGTAGTTTTTATTTGAAGATATTATTTTTCCCAATATAGGACTCTTAGCGCTCAGAATGTCCATTTGCATTTTCTACAGAAAAAGTGTTTCAGAACGGCTCAATCAAATGTAAGTTTCAACTCTCTTAGTTGAATGCACAGAACAGAAAGGAGTTTCACAGAATGCTTCTGTGTAGTATTTAGTTGAAGATACTCCTTTTTGGACTATTAACCACTTAGCGCTCCGAATATCCAATGGCAGTTTCTACACAAAGCATGTTTCAGAACTGCTCCTTCAAAAGTAAGGCTCAACTCTGTTAGTTGAATGCGGAGAACAGAAAGGTGTTTCAGAGAATGCTTCTGTGTAGTTTTTAATTGGAGATATTCCTTTTTATTCTATTACAATCTTAGCGCTCCGAATGTCCACTTGCATTTTCTACAAAAAGAGTTTTTCATAACTGCTCAATCAAAAATATGGTTTAGCTCTGTTAACTGAATTTACAGATCAGAAATAAGTTTCACAGAATGCATCTGTGTAGTTTTTATTTGAAGATATTCTTTTTCCCAATGTAGGCCTCTTAGCGCTTAGAATGTCCAATTGCAGTTTCTACAGAAAGAGTGTTTCAGAACGGCTCAATCAAAAGTAAGGTTCAACTCTGTTAGTTGAATGCACAGAACAGAAAGAAGTTTCACAGAATACTACTGTGTAGTTTATATTTGAATATATTCCTTTTTCCACTATTACCCTCTTAGCGCTCCGAATGTCCATTTGCATGTTCTACAGAAAGAGTGTTCGGAACTGCGCAATCAAAAGTATGGTTTAACTCTGTTAGGTGAATGCACATATCAGAAATAAGTTTCACACAATGCTTCTGTGTAGTTTTTATTTGAAGATATTATTTTTCCCAATATAGGCCTCTTAGCGCTTAGAATGTCCAATTCCAGTTTCTACAAAAAGAGTGTTTCAGAAAGGCTGAATCAAAAGTAAGGTTCAACTCTGTTAGTTGAATGCACAGAACAGAAAGAAGTTTCATACAATGCTTCTGTGTAGTTTATATTTGAACATATTCTTTTTTCCACTATTACCCACTTAGCGCTACGAATGTCCAGTTGCATTTTCTACAGACAGAGAGTTTCAAAACTGCTCAATCAAAAGTATGGTTTAACTCTGTTAGCTGAATGCTCAGATCAGAAACAAGTTTCACAGAATGCTTCTGTGTAGTTTATATTTGAATATATTCCTTTTTCCACTACTAACCTCTTAGCGCTCCAAATGTCCAGTTGCATTTTCTACAGAAAGAGTGTTCAGATCTGCTGAATCAAAAGTATGGTTTAACTCTGTTAGCTGAATGCACAGATCAGAAAGAAGTTTCACAGAATGATTCTGTGTAGTTTATATTTGAAGACATTCCTTTTTCCACTATTAACCTCTTAGCGCTCCGAATCTCCACTTGCATTTTCTACAGAAAGAGTGTTTCAGAACGGCTCAATCAAAACTAAGGTTCAACTCTTTTAGTAGAATGAGCAGAAGAGAAAGAATTTTCACAGAATACTTATGTGTAGTTTTTATTTGTAGATATTCTTTTTCCCAATATAGGCCTCTTAGCGCTCAGAATGTCCAATTGCAGTTTCTACAGAAAGAGATTTTCAGAACGGCTCAATCAAAAGTAAGGTTCAACTCTGTTAGTTGAATGCACAGAACAGAAAGAAGTTTCATACAATGCTTCTGTGTAGTTTATATTTGAACATATTCTTTTTTCCACTATTACCCACTTAGCGCTCCAAATGTCCAGTTGCATTTTCTACAGACAGAGTGTTTCAAAACTGCTCAATCAAAAGTATGGTTTAACTCTGTTAGCTGAATGCTCAGATCAGAAAGAAGTTTCACAGAATGCTTCTGTGTAGTTTATATTTGAATATATTCCTTTTTCCACTACTACGCTCTTAGCGCTCCAAATGTCCAGTTGCATTTTCTACCGAAAGAGTGTTCAGATCTGCTCAATCAAAAGTATGGTTTAACTCTGTTAGCTGAATGCACAGATCAGAAAGACGTTTCAGAGGATGATTCTGTGTAGTTTATATTTGAAGACATTCGTTTTTCCACTATTACCTTCTTAACGCTCCGAATCTCCACTTGCATTTATTACAGAAAGTGTGTTTCAGAACGGCTCAATCAAAACTATGGTTCAACTCTTTTAGTTGAATGAACGGAACAGAAAGAAGTTTCACAGAATGCTTCTGTGTAGTTTTCATTTGTAGATATTCTTTTTCCCAATATAGTCCTCTTAGAGCTCAGAATGTCCAATTGCAGTTTCTACAGAAAGAGTGTTTCAGAAGGGCTCAATCTAAAGTAAGGTTCAACCCTGGTAGTTGAATGCACAGAACAGAAAGAAGTTTCACAGAATGCTTCTGTGTAGTTTATATTTGAAAATATTCCTTTTTCCACTATTACCCTCTTAGCGCTCCGAATGTCCAGTTGCATTTTCTACAGAAAGAGTGTACGGAACTGCGCAATCAAAAGTATGGTTTAACTCTGTTAGCTGAATGCACATATCAGAAATAAGTTTCAAACAATTCTTCTGTGTAGTTTTTATTTGAAGATATTATTTTTCCCAATATAGGACTCTTAGCGCTCAGAATGTCCAATTGCAGTTTCTACAGAAAGAGTGTTTCAGAACGGCTCAATCAAATGTAAGTTTCAACTCTCTTAGTTGAATGCACAGAACAGAAAGGAGTTTCACAGAATGCTTCTGTGTAGTATTTAGTTGAAGATACTCCTTTTTGGACTATTACCCACTTAGCGCTCCGAATATCCACTGGCAGTTTCTACACAAAGTGTGTTTCAGAACTGCTCCTTCAAAAGTAAGGCTCAACTCTGTTAGTTGAATGCGGAGAACAGAAAGGTGTTTCAGAGAATGCTTCTGTGTAGTTTTTAATTGGAGATATTCCCTTTTCCTCTATTACAATCTTAGCGCTCCGAATGTCCACTTGCATTTTCTACAAAAAGAGTGTTTCATAACTGCTCAATCAAAAATATGGTTTAGCTCTGTTAACTGAATTTACAGATCAGAAATAAGTTTCACAGAATGCATCTGTGTAGTTTTTATTTGAAGATATTCTTTTTCAAAATGTAGCCCTCTTAGCGCTTAGAATGTCCAATTGCAGTTTCTACAGAAAGAGTGTTTCAGAACGGCTCAATCAAAATTAAGGTTCAACTCTGTTAGTTGAATGCACAGAACAGAAAGAAGTTTCACAGAATACTACTGTGTAGTTTATATTTGAATATATTCCTTTTTACACTATTACACTCTTAGCGCTCCGAATGTCCACTTGCATGTTCTACAGAAAGAGTGTTCGGAACTGCGCAATCAAAAGTATGGTTTAACTCTGTTAGCTGAATGCACATATCAGAAATAAGTTTCACACAATGCTTCTGTGTAGTTTTTATTTGAAGATATTATTTTTCCCAGTATAGGCCTCTTAGCGCTCAGAATGTCCAATTGCAGTTTCTACAGAAAGAGTGTTTCAGAAAGGCTGAATCAAAAGTAAGGTTCAACTCTGTTAGTTGAATGCACAGAACAGAAAGAAGTTTCATACAATGCTTCTGTGTAGTTTATATTTGAACATATTCTTTTTTCCACTATTACCCACTTAGCGCTACGAATGTCCAGTTGCATATTCTACAGACAGAGTGTTTCAAAAGTGCTCAATCAAAAGTATGGTTTAACTCTGTTAGCTGAATGCTCAGATCAGAAACAAGTTTCACAGAATGCTTCTGTGTAGTTTATATTTGAATATATTCCTTTTTCCACTACTAACCTCTTAGCGCTCCAAATGTCCAGTTTCATTTTCTACAGAAAGAGTGTTCAGATCTGCTCAATCAAAAGTATGGTTTAACTCTGTTAGCTGAATGCACAGATCAGAAAGTTGTTTCACAGAATGATTCTGTGTAGTTTATATTTGAAGACATTCCTTTTTCCACTATTACGCTCTTTGCGCTCCGAATGTCCACTTGCATTTTCTACGGAAAGAGTGTTCGGAACTGCGCAATCAAAAGTATGGTTTAACTCTGTAAGCTGAATGCACATATCAGAAATAAGTTTCACACAATTCTTCTGTGTAGTTTTTATTTGATGATATTATTTTTCCCAATATAGGCCTCTTAGCGCTCAGAATGTCCAATTGCGGTTTCTACAGAAAGACGGTTTCAGAACGGCTCAATCAAAAGTAAGCTTCAACTCTGTTAGTTGAATGCACAGAACAGAAAGAAGTTTCATACAATGCTTCTGTGTAGTTTATATTTGAACATATTCTTTTTTCCACTATTACCCACTTAGCGCTACGAATGTCCAGTTGCATTTTCTACAGACAGAGTGTTTCAAAACTGCTCAATCAAAAGTATGGTTTAACTCTGTTAGCTGAATGCTCAGATCAGAAAGAAGTTTCACAGAATGCTTCTGTGTAGTTTATATTTGAATATATTCCTTTTTCCACGACTACCCTCTTAGCGCTCCAAATGTCCAGTTGCATTTTCTACAGAAAGAGTGTTCAGATCTCCTCAATCAAAAGTGTGGTTTAACTCTGTTAGCTGAATGCACAGATCACAAAGAAGTTTCATAGAACGATTCTGTGTAGTTTATATTTGAAGACATTCCTTTTTCCACTATTACCCTCTTAGCACTCCGAATCTCCACTTGCATTTTCTACAGAAAGAGTGTTTCAGAACGGCTCAATCAAAACCAAAGTTCAACTCTTTTAGTTGAATGAACTGAAGAGAAAGAAGTTTCACAGAATGCTTCTGTGTAGTTTTCATTTGTAGATATTCTTTTTCCCAATATAGTCCTCTTAGAGCTCAGAATGTCCAATTGCAGTTTCTACAGAAAGAGTGTTTCAGAACGGCTCAATCAAAAGTGAGGTTCAACCCTGGTAGTTGAATGCACAGAACAGAAAGAAGTTTAACAGAATGCTTCTGTGTAGTTTATATTTGAATATATTCCTTTTTCCACTATTACCCTCTTAGCGCTCCGAATGTCAACTTGCATTTTCTACAGAAAGAGTGTACGGAACTGCGCAATCAAAAGTATGGTTTAACTCTGTTAGCTGAATGCACATATCACAAATAAGTTTCAAACAATGCTTCTCTGTAGTTTTTATTTGAAGATATTATTTTTCCCAATATAGGACTCTTAGCGCTCAGAATGTCCATTTGCATTTTCTACAGAAAAAGTGTTTCAGAACGGCTCAATCAAATGTAAGTTTCAACTCTCTTAGTTGAATGCACAGAACAGAAAGGAGTTTCACAGAATGCTTCTGTGTAGTATTTAGTTGAAGATACTCCTTTTTGGACTATTAACCACTTAGCGCTCCGAATATCCAATGGCAGTTTCTACACAAAGCATGTTTCAGAACTGCTCCTTCAAAAGTAAGGCTCAACTCTGTTAGTTGAATGCGGAGAACAGAAAGGTGTTTCAGAGAATGCTTCTGTGTAGTTTTTAATTGGAGATATTCCTTTTTATTCTATTACAATCTTAGCGCTCCGAATGTCCACTTGCATTTTCTACAAAAAGAGTTTTTCATAACTGCTCAATCAAAAATATGGTTTAGCTCTGTTAACTGAATTTACAGATCAGAAATAAGTTTCACAGAATGCATCTGTGTAGTTTTTATTTGAAGATATTCTTTTTCCCAATGTAGGCCTCTTAGCGCTTAGAATGTCCAATTGCAGTTTCTACAGAAAGAGTGTTTCAGAACGGCTCAATCAAAAGTAAGGTTCAACTCTGTTAGTTGAATGCACAGAACAGAAAGAAGTTTCACAGAATACTACTGTGTAGTTTATATTTGAATATAGTCCTTTTTCCACTATTACCCTCTTAGCGCTCCGAATGTCCATTTGCATGTTCTACAGAAAGAGTGTTCGGAACTGCGCAATCAAAAGTATGGTTTAACTCTGTTAGGTGAATGCACATATCAGAAATAAGTTTCACACAATGCTTCTGTGTAGTTTTTATTTGAAGATATTATTTTTCCCAATATAGGCCTCTTAGCGCTTAGAATGTCCAATTGCAGTTTCTACAAAAAGAGTGTTTCAGAAAGGCTGAATCAAAAGTAAGGTTCAACTCTGTTAGTTGAATGCACAGAACAGAAAGAAGTTTCATACAATGCTTCTGTGTAGTTTATATTTGAACATATTCTTTTTTCCACTATTACCCACTTAGCGCTACGAATGTCCAGTTGCATTTTCTACAGACAGAGAGTTTCAAAACTGCTCAATCAAAAGTATGGTTTAACTCTGTTAGCTGAATGCTCAGATCAGAAACAAGTTTCACAGAATGCTTCTGTGTAGTTTATATTTGAATATATTCCTTTTTCCACTACTAACCTCTTAGCGCTCCAAATGTCCAGTTGCATTTTCTACAGAAAGAGTGTTCAGATCTGCTGAATCAAAAGTATGGTTTAACTCTGTTAGCTGAATGCACAGATCAGAAAGAAGTTTCACAGAATGATTCTGTGTAGTTTATATTTGAAGACATTCCTTTTTCCACTATTAACCTCTTAGCGCTCCGAATCTCCACTTGCATTTTCTACAGAAAGAGTGTTTCAGAACGGCTCAATCAAAACTAAGGTTCAACTCTTTTAGTAGAATGAACAGAAGAGAAAGAATTTTCACAGAATACTTCTGTGTAGTTTTTATTTGTAGATATACTTGTTCCCAATATAGGCCTCTTAGCGCTCAGAATGTCCAATTGCAGTTTCTACAGAAAGAGATTTTCAGAACGGCTCAATCAAAAGTAAGGTTCAACTCTGTTAGTTGAATGCACAGAACAGAAAGAAGTTTCATACAATGCTTCTGTGTAGTTTATATTTGAACATATTCTTTTTTCCACTATTACCCACTTAGCGCTCCAAATGTCGAGTTGCATTTTCTACAGACAGAGTGTTTCAAAACTGCTCAATCAAAAGTATGGTTTAACTCTGTTAGCTGAATGCTCAGATCAGAAAGAAGTTTCACAGAATGCTTCTGTGTAGTTTATATTTGAATATATTCCTTTTTCCACTACTACGCTCTTAGCGCTCCAAATGTCCAGTTGCATTTTCTACAGAAAGAGTGTTCAGATCTGCTCAATCAAAAGTATGGTTTAACTCTGTTAGCTGAATGCACAGATCAGAAAGACGTTTCAGAGGATGATTCTGTGTAGTTTATATTTGAAGACATTCGTTTTTCCACTATTACCTTCTTAGCGCTCCGAATCTCCACTTGCATTTATTACAGAAAGTGTGTTTCAGAACGGCTCAATCAAAACTATGGTTCAACTCTTTTAGTTGAATGAACGGAACAGAAAGAAGTTTCACAGAATGCTTCTGTGTAGTTTTCATTTGTAGATATTCTTTTTCCCAATATAGTCCTCTTAGAGCTCAGAATGTCCAATTGCAGTATCTACAGAAAGAGTGTTTCAGAAGGGCTCAATCTAAAGTAAGGTTCAACCCTGGTAGTTGAATGCACAGAACAGAAAGAAGTTTCACAGAATGCTTCTGTGTAGTTTATATTTGAAAATATTCCTTTTTCCACTATTACCCTCTTAGCGCTCCGAATGTCCAGTTGCATTTTCTACAGAAAGAGTGTACGGAACTGCGCAATCAAAAGTATGGTTTAACTCTGTTAGCTGAATGCACATATCAGAAATAAGTTTCAAACAATTCTTCTGTGTAGTTTTTATTTGAAGATATTATTTTTCCCAATATAGGACTCTTAGCGCTCAGAAGGTCCAATTGCAGTTTCTACAGAAAGAGTGTTTCAGAACGGCTCAATCAAATGTAAGTTTCAACTCTCTTAGTTGAATGCACAGAACAGAAAGGAGTTTCACAGAATGCTTCTGTGTAGTATTTAGTTGAAGATACTCCTTTTTGGACTATTACCCACTTAGCGCTCCGAATATCCACTGGCAGTTTCTACACAAAGTGTGTTTCAGAACTGCTCCTTCAAAAGTAAGGCTCAACTCTGTTAGTTGAATGCGGAGAACAGAAAGGTGTTTCAGAGAATGCTTCTGTGTAGTTTTTAATTGGAGATATTCCCTTTTCCTCTATTACAATCTTAGCGCTCCGAATGTCCACTTGCATTTTCTACAAAAAGAGTGTTTCATAACTGCTCAATCAAAAATATGGTTTAGCTCTGTTAACTGAATTTACAGATCAGAAATAAGTTTCACAGAATGCATCTGTGTAGTTTTTATTTGAAGATATTCTTTTTCAAAATGTAGCCCTCTTAGCGCTTAGAATGTCCAATTGCAGTTTCTACAGAAAGAGTGTTTCAGAACGGCTCAATCAAAATTAAGGTTCAACTCTGTTAGTTGAATGCACAGAACAGAAAGAAGTTTCACAGAATACTACTGTGTAGTTTATATTTGAATATATTCCTTTTTACACTATTACACTCTTAGCGCTCCGAATGTCCACTTGCATGTTCTACAGAAAGAGTGTTCGGAACTGCGCAATCAAAAGTATGGTTTAACTCTGTTAGCTGAATGCACATATCAGAAATAAGTTTCACACAATGCTTCTGTGTAGTTTTTATTTGAAGATATTATTTTTCCCAGTATAGGCCTCTTAGCGCTCAGAATGTCCAATTGCAGTTTCTACAGAAAGAGTGTTTCAGAAAGGCTGAATCAAAAGTAAGGTTCAACTCTGTTAGTTGAATGCACAGAACAGAAAGAAGTTTCATACAATGCTTCTGTGTAGTTTATATTTGAACATATTCTTTTTTCCACTATTACCCACTTAGCGCTACGAATGTCCAGTTGCATATTCTACAGACAGAGTGTTTCAAAAGTGCTCAATCAAAAGTATGGTTTAACTCTGTTAGCTGAATGCTCAGATCAGAAACAAGTTTCACAGAATGCTTCTGTGTAGTTTATATTTGAATATATTCCTTTTTCCACTACTAACCTCTTAGCGCTCCAAATGTCCAGTTTCATTTTCTACAGAAAGAGTGTTCAGATCTGCTCAATCAAAAGTATGGTTTAACTCTGTTAGCTGAATGCACAGATCAGAAAGTTGTTTCACAGAATGATTCTGTGTAGTTTATATTTGAAGACATTCCTTTTTCCACTATTACGCTCTTTGCGCTCCGAATGTCCACTTGCATTTTCTACGGAAAGAGTGTTCGGAACTGCGCAATCAAAAGTATGGTTTAACTCTGTAAGCTGAATGCACATATCAGAAATAAGTTTCACACAATTCTTCTGTGTAGTTTTTATTTGATGATATTATTTTTCCCAATATAGGCCTCTTAGCGCTCAGAATGTCCAATTGCGGTTTCTACAGAAAGACGGTTTCAGAACGGCTCAATCAAAAGTAAGCTTCAACTCTGTTAGTTGAATGCACAGAACAGAAAGAAGTTTCATACAATGCTTCTGTGTAGTTTATATTTGAACATATTCTTTTTTCCACTATTACCCACTTAGCGCTACGAATGTCCAGTTGCATTTTCTACAGACAGAGTGTTTCAAAACTGCTCAATCAAAAGTATGGTTTAACTCTGTTAGCTGAATGCTCAGATCAGAAAGAAGTTTCACAGAATGCTTCTGTGTAGTTTATATTTGAATATATTCCTTTTTCCACGACTACCCTCTTAGCGCTCCAAATGTCCAGTTGCATTTTCTACAGAAAGAGTGTTCAGATCTCCTCAATCAAAAGTGTGGTTTAACTCTGTTAGCTGAATGCACAGATCACAAAGAAGTTTCATAGAACGATTCTGTGTAGTTTATATTTGAAGACATTCCTTTTTCCACTATTACCCTCTTAGCACTCCGAATCTCCACTTGCATTTTCTACAGAAAGAGTGTTTCAGAACGGCTCAATCAAAACCAAAGTTCAACTCTTTTAGTTGAATGAACTGAAGAGAAAGAAGTTTCACAGAATGCTTCTGTGTAGTTTTCATTTGTAGATATTCTTTTTCCCAATATAGTCCTCTTAGAGCTCAGAATGTCCAATTGCAGTTTCTACAGAAAGAGTGTTTCAGAACGGCTCAATCAAAAGTGAGGTTCAACCCTGGTAGTTGAATGCACAGAACAGAAAGAAGTTTCACCGAATGATTCTGTGTAGTTTATATTTGAAGACATTACTTTTTCCACTATTACCCTCTTAGCGCTCCGAATCTCCACTTGCATTTTCTACAAAAAGAGTGTTTCATAACTGCTCAATCAAAAATATGGTTTAGCTCTGTTAACTGAATTTACAGATCAGAAATAAGTTTCACAGAATGCATCTGTGTAGTTTTTATTTGAAGATATTCTTTTTCCCAATGTAGGCCTCTTAGCGCTTAGAATGTCCAATTGCAGTTTCTACAGAAAGAGTGTTTCAGAACGGCTGAATCAAAAGTAAGTTTCAACTCTGTTAGTTGAATGCACAGAACAGAAAGAAGTTTCACAGAATGCTACTGTGTAGTTTATATTTGAATATATTCCTTTTTCCACTATTACCCACTTAGCGCTCCGAATGTCCACTTGCCTTTTGTACAGAAAGAGTGTTCGGAACTGCGCAATCAAAAGTATGGTTTAACTCTGTTAGCTGAATGCACATATCAGAAATAAGTTTCACACAATGCTTCTGTGTAGTTTTTATTTGAAGATAATATTTTTCCCAATATAGGCCTCTTAGCGCTCAGAATGTCCAATTGCAGTTTCTACAGAAAGACTGTTTCAGAACGGCTCAATCAAAGTAAGTTTCAACTCTGTTAGTTGAATGCACAGAACAGAAAGAAGTTTCATACAATGCTTCTGTGTAGTTTATATTTGAACATATACTTTTTTCCACTATTACCCACTTAGCGCTACGAATGTCCAGTTGCATTTTCTACAGACAGAGTGTTTCAAAACTGCTCAATCAAAAGTATGGTTTAACTCTGTTAGCTGAATGCTCAGATCAGAAAGAAGTTTCACAGAATGCTTCTGTGTAGTTTATATTTGAATATATTCCTTTTTCCACTACTACACTCTTAGCGATCCAAATGTCCAGTTGCATTTTCTACAGAAAATGTGTTCAGATCTGCTCAATCAAAAATATGGTTTAACTCTGTTAGCTGAATGCACAGATCAGAAACAAGTTTCATAGAATGATTCTGTGTAGTTTATATTTGAAGACATTCCTTTTTCCACTATTACCCTCTTAGCGCTCCGAATCTCCAATTGCATTTTCTACAGAAAGAGTGTTTCAGAACGGCTCAATCAAAACTAAGGTTCAACTCTTTTAGTTGAATGAACTGAACAGAAAGAAGTTTCACAGAATGCTTCTGTGTAGTTTTTATTTGTAGATATTCTTTTTCCCAATATAGGCCTCTTAGCGCTCAGAATGTCCAATTGCAGTTTCTACAGAAAGAGTGTTTCAGAACGGCTCAATCAAAAGTAAGGTTCAAACCTGGTAGTAGAATGCACAGAACAGAAAGAAGTTTCACAGAATGCTTCTGTGTAGTTTATATTTGAATATATTCCTTTTTCCACTATTACCCTCTTAGCGCTCCGAATGTCCACTTGCATTTTCTACAGAAAGAGTGTTCTGAACTGCGCAATCAAAAGTATGGTTTAACTCTGTTAGCTGAATGCACATATCGGAAATATGTTTCAAAAAAAATGCTTCTGTGTAGTTTTTATTTGAAGATATTATTTTTCCCAATATAGGCCTCTTAGCGCTCAGAATGTCCAATTGCAGTTTCTACAGAAAGAGTGTTTCAGAACGGCTCAATCAAATGTAAGGTTCAACTCTCTTAGTTGAATGCACAGAACAGAAAGAAGTTTCACAGAATGCTTCTGTGTAGTATTTAGTTGAAGATACTCGTTTTTGGACTATTACCCACTTAGCGCTCCGAATATCCACTGGCAGTTTCTACACAAAGAGTGTTTCAGAACTGCTCTTTCAAAAGTAAGGCGCAACTCTGTTAGCTGAATGCGGAGAACAGAAAGTTGTTTCAGAGAATGCTTCTCTGTAGTTTTTAATTTGAGATATTCCTTTTTCCTCTATTACAATCTTAGCGCTCCGAATGTCCACTTGCATTTTCTACAAAAAGAGAGTTTCATAACTGCTCAATCAAAAATATGGTTTAGCTCTGTTAACTGAATTTACAGATCAGAAATAAGTTTCACCGAATGCATCTGTGTAGTTTTTATTTGAAGATATTCTTTTTCCCAATGTAGGCCTCTTAGCGCTTAGCATGTCCAATTGCAGTTTCTACAGAAAGAGTGTTTCAGAATGGCTCAATCAAAAGTAAGGTTCAACTCTGTTAGATGAATGCACAGAACAGAAAGAAGTTTCATACAATGCTTCTGTGTAGTTTATATTTGAACATATTATTTTTTCCACTATTACCCACTTAGCGCTACGAATGTCCAGTTGCATTTTCTACAGACAGAGTGTTTCAAAACTGCTCAATCAAAAGTATGGTTTAACTCTGTTAGCTGAATGCTCAGATCAGAAAGAAGTTTCACAGAGTGCTTCTGTGTAGTTTGTATTTGAATATATTCCTTTTTCCACAACTACCCTCTGAGCGCTCCAAATGTCCAGTTGCATTTTCTACAGAAAGAGTGTTCAGATCTGCTCAATCAAAAGTATGGTTTAACTCTGTTAGCTGAATGCACAGATCAGAAAGAAGTTTCACAGAATGATTCTGTGTAGTTTATATTTGGAGACATTCCTTTTTCCACTATTACCCTCTTAGCGCTCCGAATCTCCACTTGCATTTTCTACAGAAAGAGTGTTTCAGAACGGCTCAATCAAAACTAAGGTTCAACTCTTTTAGTTGAATGAACAGAACAGAAACAACTTTCACTGAATGCTTCTGTGTAGTTTTTATTTGTAGATATTCTTTTTCCCAATATAGGCCTCTTAGCGCTCAGAATGTCTAATTGCAGTTTCTACAGAAAGAGTGTTTCAGAACGGCTCAATCAAAAGTAAGGTTCAACCCTGGTAGTTGAATGCACAGAACAGAAAGAAGTTTCACAGAATGCTTTTGTGTAGTATTTAGTTGAAGATACTCCTTTTTGGACTATTACCCACTTAGTGCTCTGAATATCCACTGGCAGTTTCTACACAAAGAGTGTTTCAGAACTGCTCCTTCAAAAGTAAGGCTCAACTCTGTTAGTTGAATGCGGAGAACAGAAAGGTGTTTCAGAGAATGCTTCTCTGTAGTTTTTAATTGGAGATATTCTTTTTTCCTCTATTACAATCTTAGCGCTCCGAATGTCCCCTTGCATTTTCTACAAAAAGAGTGTTTCATAACTGCTCAATCAAAAATATGGTTTAGCTCTGTTAACTGAACTTACAGATCAGAAATAAGTTTCACAGAATGCATCTGTGTAGCTTTTATTTGAAGATATTATTTTTCCCAATGTGGGCCTCTTAGCGCTTAGAATATCCAATTGCAGTTTCCACAGAAAGAGTGTTTCAGAACGGCTCAATCAAAAGTAAGGTTCAACTCTGTTAGTTGAATGCACAGATCAGAAAGATGTTTCACAGAATGCTACTGTGTATTTTATATTTGAATATATTCCTTTTTCCACTATTACCCTCTTAGCGCTCCGAATGTCCGCTTGCATTTTCTACAGAAAGAGTGTTCAGAACTGCGCAATCAAAAGTATGGTTTAACTCTGTTAGCTGAATGCACATATCAGAAATATGTTTCACACAATGCTTCTGTGTACTTTTTATTTGAAGATATTATTTTTCCCAATATAGGCCTCTTAGCGCTCAGAATGTCCAATTGCAGTTTCTACAGAAGGAGTGTTTCAGAACGGCTCAATCAAAAGTAAGGTACAATTCTGTTATTTGAATGCACAGAACAGAAAGACGTTTCATACAATGCTTCTGTGTAGTTTATATTTGAACATATTCTTGTTTCCACTATTACCCACTTAGCGCTACGAATGTCCAGTTGCATTTTCTACAGACAGAGTGTTTCAAAACTGCTCAATCAAATGTATGGTTTAACTCTGTTAGCTGAATGCTCAGATCAGAAATAAGTTTCACAGAATGCTTCTGTGTTGTTTATATTTGAATATATTCCTTTTTCCACGACTACCCTCTTAGCGCTCCAAATGTCCAGTTGCATTTTCTACAGAAAGAGTGTTCAGATCTGCTCAATCAAAAGTATGGTTTAACTCTGTTAGCTGAATGCACAGATCAGAAATATGTTTCACAGTATGATTCTGTGTAGTTTATATTTGAAGACATTCCTTTTTCCACTATTACCCTCTTAGCGCTCCGAATCTCCACTTGCATTTTCTACAGAAAGAGTGTTTCAGAGCGGCTCAATCAAAACTAATGTTCAACTCTTTTAGTTGAATGAACAGAACAGAAAGAGGTTTCACAGAATGCTTCTGTGTAGTTTATATTTGAATATATTCCTTTTTCCACTATTACCCTCTTAGCGCTCCGAATGTCCACTTGCATTTTCTACAGAAATTGTGTTCAGAAATGCTCTATCAAAAGTATGTTTTAACTCTTTAGGTGAATGCACAGATCAGAAATAATTTTCATAGAATTTTTCTGTGTAGTTTATATTTGAAGATATTCCATTTTCCACTATTACCAACTTAGCGCTCTGAATGTCCAGTTGCATTTTCTACAGAAAGAGTGTTTCAGAACTGCTCAATCAAAAGTATGGTTTAACTCTCTTAGCTCAATGCACAGATCAGAAAAACTTTCACAGAATGCTGCTGTGTAGTGTTTATATGAAGATATTCTTTTTACCAATATAGGCCTCTTAGCGCACAGAATGTCCAATTGCAGTTTCTACAGAGAGAGTGTTTCAGAAAGGCTCAATCAAAAGTAAGGTTCAAGTCTTTTAGTTGAATGAACAGAACAGAAAGAAGTTTCAGAGAATGATTCTGTGTAGTTTATATTTGAAGATATTCCTTTTTCCACTACTACCTTCTAAGCTCTCCGAATGTCCACTTGCATTTTCTACAGAAAGAGTGTTCAGATCTGCTCCATCAAAAGTATGGTTTAACTCTGTTAGTTGAATGCACAGATCAGAAGGCAGTTTCACAGAATTCTTCTGTGTCGTTTTTATTTGAAGATATTCCTTTTTCCAATATAGGTCTTTTAGCGCTCAGAATGTCCAATTGCAGTTTCTACAGAAAGAGTGTTTCAGAACGGCTCAATCAAAAGTAAGGTTCAACCCTGGTAGTTGAATGCACAGAACAGAAAGAAGTTTCACACAATGCTTCTGTGTAGTTTATATTTGAATATATTCCTTTTTCCACTATTACCCTCTTAGCGCTCTGAATGTCCACTTGCCTTTTCTACAGAAATAGTGTTCTGAACTGCGCAATCAAAAGTATGGTTTAACTCCGTTAGCTGAATGCACATATCAGAAATAAGTTTCAAACAATGCTTCTGTGTAGTTTTTATTTGAAGATATTATTTTTCCCAATATAGACCTCTTAGCGCTCAGAATGTCAAATTGCAGTTTCTACAGAAAGAGTGTTTCAGAACGGCTCAATCAAAAGTAAGGTTCAACTGTCTTAGTTGAATGCACAGAACAGAAAGAAGTTTCAGAGAATGCTTCTGTGTAGTATTTAGTTGAAGATACTCCTTTTTGGACTATTACCCACTTAGCGCTCCAAATATCCACTGGCAGTTTCTACACAAAGAGTGTTTCAGAACTGCTCCTTCAAAAGTAAGGCTCAACGCTGTTAGGTGAATGCGGAGAACAGAAAGTGGTTTCCGAGAATGCTTTTGTGCAGTTTTTAATTGGAGATATCCTTATTCCTCTATTACAATCTTAGCGCTCCGAATGTCCACTTGCATTTTCTACAAAAAGTGTGTTTCATAACTGCTCAATCAAAAATATGGTTTAGCTCTGTTAACTGAATTTACAGATCAGAAATAAGTTTCACAGAATGCATCTGTGTAGTTTTTATTTGAAGATATTCTTTTTCCCAATGTAGGCCTCTTAGCGCTTAGCATGTCCAATTGCAGTTTCTACAGAAAGAGTGTTTCAGAACGGCTCAATCAAAAGTAAGGTTCAACTCTGTTAGTTGAATGCATAGAACAGAAAGAATTTTCACAGAATGCTACTGTGTAGTTTATATTTGAATATATTACTTTTTCCAATATTACCCTCTTAGCGCTCCGAATGTCCACTTGCATTTTCTACAGAAAGAGTGTTCGGAACTGCGCAATCAAAATTATGGTTTAACTCTGTTAGCTAAATGCACATATCACAAATGAGTTTCACACTATGCTTCTGTGTAGTTTTTATTTGATGATATTATTTTTCCCAATATAGGCCTCTTAGCGCTCAGAATGTCCAATTGCAGTTTCTACAGAAAGAGTGTTTCAGAACGACTCAATCAAAAGTAAGGTTCAACTCTGTTAGTTGAATGCACAGAACAGAAAGAAGTTTCATACAATGCTTCTGTGTAGTTTATATTTGAACATATTCTTTTTTCCACTATTACCCACTTAGCGCTACGAATGTCCAGTTGCATTTCCTACAGACAGAGTGTTTCAAAACTGCTCAATCAAAAGTATGGTTTAACTCTGTTAGCTGAATGCTCAGATTAGAAAGAAGTTTCACAGAATGCTTCTGTGTAGTTTATATTTGAATATATTCCTTTTTCCACTACTACCCTCTTAGCGCTCCAAATGTCCAGTTGCATTTTCTACAGAAAGAGTGTTCAGATCTGCTCAATCAAAAGTATGGTTTAACTCTGTTAGCTGAATGCACAGATCAGAAAGAAGTTTCACAGAATGATTCTGTGTAGTTTATATTTGAAGACATTCCTTTTTCCACTATTACCCTCTTAGCGCTCCGAATCTGCACTTGCATTTTCTACAGAAAGAGTGTTTCAGAACGGCTCAATCAAAACTAATGTTCAACTCTTTTAGTTGAATGAACAGAACATAAAGAAGTTTAACAGAATGCTTCTGTGTAGTTTTTATTTGTAGATATTCTTTTTCCCAATATAGGCCTCTTAGCGCTCAGAATGTCCAATTGCAGTTTCTACAGAAAGAGTGTTTCAGAACGGCTCAATCAAAAGTAAGGTTCAACCCTGGTAGTTGAATGCACAGAAAAGAAAGAAGTTTCACAGAATGCTTCTGTGTAGTTTATATTTGAATATATTCCTTTTTCCACTATTACCCTCTTAGCGCTCCGAATGTCCACTTGCACTTTCTACAGAAAGAGTGTTCTGAACTGCGCAATCAAAAGTGTGGTTTAACTCTGTTAGCTGAATGCATATATCAGACATAAGTTTCAAACGATGCTTCTGTGTAGTTTTTATTTGAAGATATTATTTTTCCCAATATAGGCCTCTTAGCGCTCAGAATGTCCAATTGCAGTTCCTACAGCAATTGTGTTTCAGAACGGCTCAATCAAAAGTAAGGTTCAACTCTCTTAGTTGAATGCACAGAACAGAAAGAAGTTTCAGAGAATGCTTCTGTGTAGTATTTAGTTGAAGATACTCCTTTTTGGACTATTACCCACTTAGCGCTCCAAATATCCACTGGCAGTTCCTACACAAAGAGTGTTTCAGAACTGCTCCTTCAAAAGTAAGGCTCAACGCTGTTAGTTGAATGCGGAGAACAGAAAGTGGTTTCCGAGAATGCTTTTGTGCAGTTTTTAATTGGAGATATCCTTATTCCTCTATTACAATCTTAGCGCTCCGAATGTCCACTTGCATTTTCTACAAAAAGAGTGTTTCATAACTGCTCAATCAAAAATATGGTTTAGCTCTGTTAACTGAATTTACAGATCAGAAATAAGTTTCACAGAATGCATCTGTGTAGTTTTTATTTGAAGATATTCTTTTTCCCAATGTAGGCCTCTTAGCGCTTAGAATGTCCAATTGCAGTTTCTACAGAAAGAGTGTTTCAGAACGGCTGAATCAAAAGTAAGGTTCAACTCTGTTAGTTGAATGCACAGAACAGAAAGAAGTTTCACAGAATGCTACTGTGTAGTTTATATTTGAATATATTACTTTTTCCAATATTACCCTCTTAGCGCTCCGAATGTCCACTTGCATTTTCTACAGAAAGAGTGTTCGGAACTGCGCAATCAAAATTATGGTTTAACTCTGTTAGCTAAATGCACATATCACAAATAAGTTTCACACAATGCTTCTGTGTAGTTTTTATTTGATGATATTATTTTTCCCAATATAGGCCTCTTAGCGCTCAGAATGTCCAATTGCAGTTTCTACAGAAAGAGTGTTTCAGAACGACTCAATCAAAAGTAAGGTTCAACTCTGTTAGTTGAATGCACAGAACAGAAAGAAGTTTCATACAATGCTTCTGTGTAGTTTATATTTGAACATATTCTTTTTTCCACTATTACCCACTTAGCGCTACGAATGTCCAGTTGCATTTCCTACAGACAGAGTGTTTCAAAACTGCTCAATCAAAAGTATGGTTAATTCTGTTAGCTGAATCCTCAGATCAGAAAGAAGTTTCACAGAATGCTTCTGTGTAGTTTATATTTGAATATATTCCTTTTTCCACTACTACCCTCTTAGCGCTCCAAATGTCCAGTTGCATTTTCTACAGAAAGAGTGTTCAGATCTGCTCAATCAAAAGTATGGTTTAACACTCTTAGCTGAATGCACAGATCAGAAAGGAGTTTCACAGAATGATTCTGTGTAGTTTATATTTGAAGACATTCCTTTTTCCACTATTACCCTCTTAGCGCTCCGAATCTCCACTTGCATTTTCTACAGAAAGAGTGTTTCAGAACGGCTCAATCAAAACTAATGTTCAACTCTTTTAGTTGAATGAACAGAACATAAAGAAGTTTCACAGAATGCTTCTGTGTAGTTTTTATTTGTAGATATTCTTTTTCCCAATATAGGCCTCTTAGCGCTCAGAATGTCCAATTGCAGTTTCTACAGAAAGAGTGTTTCAGAACGGCTCAATCAAAAGTAAGGTTCAAACCTGGTAGTTGAATGCACAGAAAAGAAAGAAGTTTCACAGAATGCTTCTGTGTAGTTTATATTTGAATATATTCCTTTTTCCACTATTACCCTCTTAGCGCTCCGAATGTCCACTTGCACTTTCTACAGAAAGAGTGTTCTGAACTGCGCAATCAAAAGTATGGTTTAACTCTGTTAGCTGAATGCATATATCAGACATAAGTTTCAAACGATGCTTCTGTGTAGTTTTTATTTGAAGATATTATTTTTCCCAATATAGGCCTCTTAGCGCTCAGAATGTCCAATTGCAGTTTCTACAGCAATTGTGTTTCAGAACGGCTCAATCAAATGTAAGGTTCAAATTTCTTAGTTGAATGCACAGAACAGAAAGAAGTTTCACAGAATGCTTCTGTGTAGTATTTAGTTGAAGATACTCCTTTTTGGACTATTACCCACTTAGCGCTCCGAATATCCACTGGCAGTTTCTACACAAAAAGTGTTTCAGAACTGCTCCTTCAAAAGTAAGGCTCAACTCTGTTAGTTGAATGCGGAGAACAGAAAGGGGTTTCATAGAATGCTTCTGTGTAGTTTTTAATTGGAGATATTCCTTTTTCCTCTATTACAATCTTAGCGCTTCGAATGTCCACTTGCATTTTCTACAAAAAGAGTGTTTCATAACTGCTCAATCAAAAATATGGTTTAGCTCTGTTAACTGAATTTACAGATCAGAAATAAGTTTAACAGAATGCATCTGTGTAGTTTTTATTTGAAGATATTCTTTTTCCCAATGTAGGCCTCTTAGCGCTTAGAATGTCCAATTGCAGTTTCTACAGAAAGAGTGTTTCAGAACGGCTCAATCAAAAGTAAGGTTCAACTCTGTTAGCTGAATGCACAGAACAGAAAGAAGTTTCACAGAATGCTACTGTGTAGTTTATATTTGAATATATTCCTTTTTCCACTATTACCCTCTTAGCGCTCCGAATGTCCACTTGCATTTTCTACAGAAAGAGTGTTCGGAACTGCGCAATCAAGAGTATGGTTTAACTCTGTTAGCTGAATGCACATATCAGAAATAAGTTTCACACAATGCTTCTGTGTAGTTTGTATTTGAAGATATTATTTTTCCCAATATATGCCTCTTAGCACTCAGAATGTCCAATTGCAGTTTCTACAGAAAGAGTGTTTCAGAACGGCTCAATCAAAAGTAAGGTTCAACTCTGTTAGTTGAATGCACAGAACAGAAAGAAGTTTCATACAATGCTTCTGTGTAGTTTATATTTGAACGTATTCTTTTTTCCACTATTACCCACTTAGCGCTACGAATGTCCAGTTGCATTTTCTACAGACAGAGTGTTTCAAAACTGCTCAATCAAAAGTATGGTTTAACTGTTAGCTGAATGCTCAGATCAGAAAAAGTTTCACAGAATGCTTCTGTGTAGTTTATATTTGAATATATTCCTTTTTCCACTACTACCCTCTTAGCGCTCCAAATGTCCAGTTGCATTTTCTACAGAAAGAGTGTTCAGATCTGCTGAATCAAAAGTATGGTTTAACTCTGTTAGCTGAATGCACAGATCAGAAAGAAGTTTCACAGAATGATTCTGTGTAGTTTATATTTGAAGACATTCCTTTTTCCACTATTACCCTCTTAGCGCTCCGAATCTCCACTTGCATTTTCTACAGAAAGAGTGTTTCAGAACGTCTCCATCAAAACTAAGGTTCAAATCTGTTAGTTGAATGCACATAAGAGAATGTAGTTTCACAGATTGCTTCTGTGTAGTTTGTATTGGAAGATATTCCTTTTTCCACTGTTACCCTCTTATAGCTCACAATGTCCACTTGCATTTTCTACAGAAAGTGTGTTCAGAACTGCTCTATCAAAAGTATGTTTTAACTCTTTAGGTGAATGCACAGATCAGAAAAAAGTTTCACAGAATTTTTCTGTGTAGTTTATATTTGAAGATATTCCATTTTCCACTCTTACCCAATTAGCGCTCTGAATGTCCAGTTGCATTTTCTACAGAAAGAGTGTTTCAGAACTGCTCAATCAAAAGTATGGTTTAACGCTCTTAGCTGAATGCACAGATCAGAAAGTAGTTTCACAGAATGCTGCTGTGTAGTGTTTATATGAAGATATTCTTTTTACCAATATAGGCCTCTTAGCGCACAGAATGTCCAATTGCAGTTTCTACAGAGAGAGTGTTTCAGAAAGGCTCAATCAAAAGTAAGGTTCAACTCTTTTAGTAGAATGAACAGAACAGAAAGAAGTTTCAGAGAATGATTCTGTGTAGTTTATATTTGAAGATATTCCTTTTTCCTCTATTACCTTCTAAGCTCTCCGAATGTCCACTTGCATTTTCTACAGAAAGAGTGTTTCCGAACTGCTCAATCAAAAGTATGGTTTAACTCTGTTAGCTGAATGCACAGATCAGTACGAAGTTTCACAGAATGTTTCTGTGTAGTTTTTATTTGAAGATAGTCCTTTCCCAAATATAGGCCTCTTAGCTCTCCGAATATCCAATTGCAGTTTCTACAGAAAAAGTGTTTCAGAACGCCTCAATGAAAAGTAGGGTTCAACTCTTTTATTTGAATTCACAGAATGGAAAGGAGTTTCACAGAATGCTTCTGTGTAGTATTTATTTCAAGGTATTCCTTTTTCCACCAGTAACCTCTTAGCGCTCCAAATGTCCAGTTGCATTTTCTACAGAAGGAGTGTTCAGAACTGCGCAATCATAAGTGTGGTTTAACCCTGTTAGGTGAATGCACAGATTAGAAAGAAATTTCACAGAATTCTTCAGTGTAGTTTATATTTGAAGATATTCCATTTTCCACTATTACCCACTTAGCGCTCTGAATCTCCTGTTACATTTTCTACAGAAAGAGTGTTTCAGAACTGCTCAATCAAAAGAATGGTTTAACTCTGTTAGCTGAATGCACAGAACAGAAAGAAGTTTCACAGAATGCTGCGGTGTAATGTTTATATGAAGATATTCTTTTTACCAATATAGGCCTCTTAGCGCTCAGAATGTCCAATTGCAGTTTCTACAGAAAGAGTGTTTCAGAAAGGCTCAATCAAAAGTAAGGTTCAACTCTGTTAGTTGAATGCACAGAACAGAAAGTAGTTTCACAGAATGCTTCTGTGTAGTTTATATTTGAATATATTACTTTTTCCACTACTACCCTCTCAGCGCTCCAAATGTCCAGTTGCATTTTCTACAGAAAGAGTGTTCAGAACTGCTCAATCAAATGTATGATTTAACTCTCTTAGCTGAATGCACAGATTACAAAGAAGTTGCACAGAATGCTTCTGTGTAGTTTTTATTTGAAGATATACTTTTTCCCAATATAGGCCTCTTAGTGCTCAGATTGTCCAATTGCAGTTTCTACAGAAAGAGTGTTTCAGAATGGCTCTTTCAAAAGTAAGGTTCAACTCTGCTATTTCAATGCACAGAACAGAAAGTAGTTTCACAGAATGCTTCTCTGTAGTTCATATTTGACGATATTACTTTTTCCACTGTTACCCTCTTAGAGCTCAGAATGTCCACTTGCATTTTCTACAGAAAGAGTGTTCAGAACTGCTCCATCAAATGTATGGTTTAACTCTGTTAGTTGAATGCACAGATCAGAAAAAAGTTTCACAGAATTCTTCTGTGTATTTTTTATTTGAAGATATTCCTTTTTCCAATATAGGTCTCTTAGCGCTCAGAATGTCCAATTGCAGTATCTACAGAAAGAGAGTTTCAGAACTGGTCAATCAAAAGTAAGGTTCAATACTGTTAGTTGAATGCACGGAACAGAAAGGAGTTTCAGAGAATGCTTCTGTGTAGTTTATATTTGAAGATATTCCTTTTTCCACTATTACCCTCTTAGCGCTCCGAATCACCACTTGCATTTTCTACAGAAAGACTGTTTCAGAACGGCTCAATCAAAAGTAAGGTTGAACACTTTTAGTTGAATGCACAGAACAGAAAGGAGTTTCACAGAATGCTTCTGTGTAGTATTTAGTTATAGATATTCCTTTTTCGACTATTACCCTCTTAGCGTTCCGAATGTCCACTGGCAGTTTCTACACAAAGATTGTTTCAGAACAGCTCCTTCAAAGTAAGGCTCAAATCTGTTAGTTGAATGCAGAGAACAGAAAGGAGTTTCAGAGAATGCTTCTGTGTAGTTTTAATTTGGGGATATTCCTTTTTCCACTAATACAATTTTAGCGCTCCGAATGTCCACTTGCGTTTTCTACAGAAAGAGTGTCTCATAACTTCTCAATCAAAAGTATGGTTTAACTCTGTTAGCTGAATGCACAGATCAGAAATAAGTTTCACAGAATGCTTCTGAGTAGTTTTTATTTGGAGATATTCTTTTTCCCAATATAGGCCACTTAGCGCTCAGAATGTCCAATTGCCGTTTCTACAGAATGAGTGTTTCAGAAGGCTCAATCAAAAGTAAGGTTCAACTCTGTTAGTTGAATGCACAGAACAGAAAGAAGTTTCACAGAATGCTTCTGTGTAGTTTATATTTGAATGTATTCCTTTTTCCACTATTACCATCTTAGCGCTCCGAATGTCCACTTGCATTTTCTACAGAAAGAGAGTTTCAGAAAGGCTCAATCAAAAGTAAGGTTCATCTCTGTTACTTGAATGCACAGAACAGCAAGAAGTTTCACAGAATGCTTCTGTGTAGTTTATATTTGAATATATTCCTTTTTCCAGTATTACCCTCTTAGTGCTCTGAATGTCCACTTGCATTTTCTACAGAAAGAGTGTTCTGAACGGCTCAATCAAAAGTATGGTTTTACTCTGTTATTTGAATGCACATATCAGAAATAAGTTTCACAGAATCCTTCCGTGTAGTATTTTGTTGAAGATATTCCTTTTTCGACTATTATCCTCTTAGCTCTCCGAATGTCCAATTTCAGTTTCTAAACAAAGAGTGTTTCAGAACTGCTCCTTCAAAAGTAGGGCTCAACTCTGTTAGTTGAATGCAGAGAACAGAAAGGAGTTTCACAGAATGCCTCTGTGTAGTTTATATTTGAATATATTCCCTTTTTCAGTATTACCCTCTTAGCGCTCCGAATTTCCACTTGCATTTTCTACAGAAAGAGTGTTCAGAACTGCTCAATCCAAAGTATGGTTTAACTCTGTTAGCTGAATGAACAGATCAGAAAGAATTTTCACAGAATGCTTCTGTGTACTTTTTATTTGAAGATATTCCTTTCTCCAATATAGGAGTCTTAGCGCTCAGAATGTCCAATTGCAGTATCTACAGAAAGAGTGTTTTTGAACTGCTTAATCAAATGTAAGGTTCAACTCTGTTAGTTGAATGAACGGAACAGAAAGAAGTTTCATAGAATGCTTCTGTGTAGTTTATATTTGAAGATGTTCCTTTTTCCACTATTACCTTCTAAGCGCTCCGAATGTCCACTTGCATTTTCTACAGAATGAGTGTTTCCGAACTGCTCAATCAAAAGTATGGTTTAATTCTGTTAGCTGAATGCACAGATCAGTACGAAGTTTCACGGAATGCTTCTGTGTAGTTTTTATTTGAAGATAGTCCTTTTTGCAATATAGGCCTCTTAGCGCTCCGAATATCCAATTGCAGTTTCTACAGAAAGAGTGTTTCAGAATGGCTCAATCAAAAGTAGGGTTCAACTCATTTAGTTGAATGCACAGAACAGAGAGTAGTTTCACAGAATGCTTCTGTGTAGTATTTATTTGAAGATATTCCTTTTTCCACTATTACCCTCTTAGCGCTCCGAATGTCCACTTGCAGTTTCTACAGAAAGAGTGTTTCAGGACTGCTCCTTCAAAAATAAGACTCAACCCTGTTAGTTGAAAGCAGAGAACAGAAACAAGTTTCAGAGAATGCCTCTTTGTAGTTTTTATTTGAAGATATTCCTTTTTCCACAATTACCATCTTAGCGCACCGAATGACCACTTGCATTTTCTACAGAAAGAGTGTTTCAGAACTGCTAAATCAAAAGTATCGTTTAACTCTGTTAGCTGAATGCACAGATAAGAAAGATGTTTCACAGAATGCATCTGTGTAGTTTTTATTTGAAGATATTCTTTATCCCAATATAGGCATCATAGCGCTCAGTATGTTAAATTGCAGTTTCTACAGAAAGAGTGTTTCAGAACGGCTGAATCAAAAGTAAGGTTCAACTCTGTTAGTTAAATGCACAGAACAAAAAGAAGTTTCACAGAATGCTTCTGAGTAGTTTATATTTGAATATATTCCTTTTTGCACTATTACCCTCTTAGCGCTCCGAATGTCCACTTGCATTTTCTACATAAAGAGTGTTCAGAACGGCTCAATCAAAAATATGGTTTCACTCTGTTAGTTATATGCACATATCAGAAATAAGTTTCAGAGAAGGCTTCTGTGTAGTATTTAGTTGAAGATATTCCTTTTTCGAATATTACCCTCTTAGCGCTCCGAATGTCCACTGGCAGTTTCTACACAAAGTGTTTTTCAGAACTCCTCCTTCAAAAGTAATGCTCAACACTGTAAGTTGAATGCAGAGAACAGAAAGAAGCTTCACAGAATGCTTCTGTGTAGTTTATATTTGAATATATTCCTTTTTTCAGTATTACCCTCTTAGCGCTCCGAATGTCCACCTGCATTTTCTACAAAAAGAGTGTTCAGAACTGCTCAATCAAAAGTTGGTTTATCTCTGTTAGCTGAATGCACATATCAGTACGAAGTTTCACAGAATGCTTCTGTGTAGTTTTTATTTGAAGATAGTCCTTTTTCAAATATAGGCCTCTTAGCGCTCCAAATATCCAATTGCAGTTTCTACAGAAAGAGTGTTTCAGAACGGCAAAATGAAAAGTAGGGTTCAACACTTTTAGTTGAATTCACAGAACAGAAAGTAGTTTCACAGATTGCTTCTGTGTAGTATTTATTTGAAGGTATTCCTTTTTCCACTATTACCCTAGTAGCGCTCGGAATGTCCACTTGCAGTTTCTACAGAAAGTGTGTTTCAGGGCTGCTCCTTCAAAAATATGGCTCAACTCTGTTAGTTGAATGCAGAGAACAGAAAGAAGTTTCAGAGAATGCCTCTGTGTAGTTTTTATTTGAAGATATTCCTTTTTCCACAATTACCAACTTATCACACCGAATGTCCACTTGCATTTTCTACAGAAAGAGTGTTTCAGAACTGCTAAATCAAATGTATCGTTTAATTCTGTTAGCTGAATGCACAGAACAGAAAGAAGTTTCAGAGAATGCATCTCTGTAGTTTTTATTTGAAGATATTATTTTTCTCAATATAGGCCTCTTAGCGTTCAGAAATCCAATTACAGTTTCTACAGAAAGAGTGTTTCAGAACTGCTCAATCAAAATTAAGGTTCAACTCTGTTAGTTGAATGCACAGAACAGAATGTAGTTTCACAGATTGCTTCTGTGTAGTTTATATTTGAAGATATTCCTTTTTCCACTGTTACCCTCTTAGATCTCCGAATGTCCACTTGCATTTTCTACAGAAAGTGTGTTCAGAACTGCTCTATCAAAAGTATGGTTTAACTCTGTTAGGTGAATGCACAGATCAGAAATAAGTTTCACAGAATTCTTCTGTGTAGTTAATATTTGAAGATATTCCATTTTCCTCTATTACCCACTTAGCGCTCTGAATGTCCAGTTGCATTTTCTACAGAAAGAGTGTTTCAGAACTGCTCAATCAAAAGTATGGTTTAACTCTGTTAGCTGAATGCACAGATCAGAAAGAAGTTTCACAGAATGCTGCTGTGTAGTGTTTATATGAAGATATTCTTTTTACCAATATAGGTCTCTTAGCGCTCAGAATGTCCAATTGCAGTTTCTACAGAAAGAGTGTTTCAGAAAGGCTCAATCAAAAGTAAGGTTCAACTATGTTAGTTGAATGCACAGAACAGAAAGAAGTTTCACAGAATGCTTCTGTGTAGTTTATATTGGAATATATTCCTTTTTGCACTACTACCCTCTTAGCGCTCCAAATGTCCAGTTGCATTTTCTACAGAAAGAGTGTTCAGAACTGATCAACCAAATGTATGATTTAACTCTGTTAGCTGAATGCACAGATCAGAAAAAGTTTCACAGAATGCTTCTGTGTAGTTTTTATTTGAAGATATTCTTTTTCCCAATATAGGCCTCTTATCGCTCAGATTGTCCAATTGAATTTTCTACAGAAAGAGTGTTTCAGAATGGCTCTATCATAAGTAAGGTTCAACTCTGTTATTTGAATGCACAGAACAGAAAGTAGTTTCACAGAATGCCTGTCTGTAGTTCTTATTTGACGATATTACTTTTTCCACTATTACCCTCTTAGAGCTCCGAATGTCCACTTGCATTTTCTACAGAAAGAGTGTTCAGAACTGCTCAATCAAAAGTATGGTTTAACTCTGTTAGGTGAATGCACAGATCAGAAATAAGTTTCACAGAATTCTTCTGTGTAGTTTATATTTGAAGATATTCCATTTTCCACTATTACCCACTTAGCGCTCTGAATGTCCAGTTGCATTTTCTACAGAAAGAGTGTTTCAGAACTGCTCAATCAAAAGTATGGTTTAACTCTGTTAGCTGAATGCACAGATCAGAAAGAAGTTTCACAGAATGCTGCTGTGTAGTGTTTATATGAAGATATTCTTTTTACCAATATAGGTCTCTTAGCGCTCAGAATGTCCAATTGCAGTTTCTACAGAAAGAGTGTTTCAGAAAGGCTCAATCAAAAGTAAGGTTCAACTATGTTAGTTGAATGCACAGAACAGAAAGAAGTTTCACAGACTGCTTCTGTGTAGTTTATATTGGAATATATTCCTTTTTGCACTACTACCCTCTTAGCGCTCCAAATGTCCAGTTGCCTTTTCTACAGAAAGAGTGTTCAGAACTGATCAATCAAATGTATGATTTAACTCTGTTAGCTGAATGCACAGATCAGAAAAAGTTTCACAGAATGCTTCTGTGTAGTTTTTATTTGAAGATATCCTTTTTCCCAATATAGGCCTCTTATCGCTCAGATTGTCCAATTGAATTTTCTACAGAAAGAGTGTTTCAGAATGGCTCTATCATAAGTAAGGTTCAACTCTGTTATTTGAATGCACAGAACAGAAAGTAGTTTCACAGAATGCCTGTCTGTAGTTCTTATTTGACGATATTACTTTTTCCACTATTACCCTCTTAGAGCTCCGAATGTCCACTTGCATTTTCTACAGAAAGAGTGTTCAGAACTGCTCAATCAAAAGTATGGTTTAACTCTGTTAGTTGAATGCACAGATCAGAAAGAAGTTTCACAAAATTCTTCTGTGTAGTTTTTATTTGAACATATTCCTTTTTCCAATATAGGACTCTTAGCGCTCAGAATTTCCAATTGCAGTATCTACAGAAAGAGAGTTTCAGAACTGGTCAATCAAAAGTAAGGTTCAATATTGTTAGTTGAATGCAAGGAACAGAAAGAAGTTTTACAGAATGCTTCTGTGTAGTTTATATTTGAAGATACTCCTTTTTCCACTATTACCCTCTTAGCGCTCTGAATCACGACTTGCATTTTCTACAGAAAGAGTGTTTCAGAACGGCTCAATCAAAAGTAAGGTTCAACTCTTTTAGTTGAATGCACAGAACAGAAAGAAGTTTCACAGAATGCTTCTGTTTAGTATTTAGTTGAAGATATTCCTTTTTCGACTATTACCCTCTTAGCGTTCCGCATATCCACTGGCAGTTTCTACACAAAGAGTGTTTCATAACAGCACCTTCAAAAGTAAGGCTCAACTCTGTTAGTTTAATGCAGAGAACAGAAAGGAGTTTCAGAGAATGCTTCTGTGTAGTTTTTATTTGGGGATATTCCTTTTTCCACTATTACAATCTTAGCGCTCCTAATGTCCACTTGCATTTCCTACAGAAACAGTGTTTAATAACTGCTCAATCAAAAGTGTGGTTTAACTCTGTTAGCTGAATGCACAGATCAGAAATAAGTTTCACAGAATTCTTCTGAGTAGTTTTTATTTGGAGATATTCTTTTTCCCAATATAGGCCACTTAGCGCTCAGAATGTCCAATTGCAGTTTCTACAGAATGAGTGTTTCAGGACGGCTCAATCAAAAGTAAGGTTCAACTCTGTTAGTTGAATGCACAGAACAGAAAGTAGTTTCACAGAATGCCTGTCTGTAGTTCTTATTTGACGATATTACTTTTTCCACTATTACCCTCTTAGAGTTCCGAATGTCCACTTGCATTTTCTACAGAAAGAGTGTTCAGAACTGCTCAATCAAAAGTATGGTTTAACTCTGTTATTTGAATGCACAGATCAGAAAGAAGTTTCACAGAATTCTTCTGTGTAGTTTTTATTTGAACATATTCCTTTTTCCAATATAGGACTCTTAGCGCTCAGAATTTCCAATTGCAGTATCTACAGAAAGAGAGTTTCAGAACTGGTCAATCAAAAGTAAGGTTCAATATTGTTAGTTGAATGCAAGGAACAGAAAGAAGTTTTACAGAATGCTTCTGTGTAGTTTATATTTGAAGATACTCCTTTTTCCACTATGACCCTCTTAGCGCTCCGAATCACCACTTGCATTTTCTACAGAAAGAGTGTTTCAGAACGGCTCAATCAAAAGTAAGGTTCAACTCTTTTAGTTGAATGCACAGAACAGAAAGAAGTTTCACAGAATGCTTCTGTTTAGTATTTAGTTGAAGATATTCCTTTTTCGACTATTACCCTCTTAGCGTTCCGCATATCCACTGGCAGTTTCTACACAAAGAGTGTTTCATAACAGCACCTTCAAAAGTAAGGCTCAACTCTGTTAGTTTAATGCAGAGAACAGAAAGGAGTTTCAGAGAATGCTTCTGTGTAGTTTTTATTTGGGGATATTCCTTTTTCCACTATTACAATCTTAGCGCTCCTAATGTCCACTTGCATTTCCTACAGAAACAGTGTTTAATAACTGCTCAATCAAAAGTGTGGTTTAACTCTGTTAGCTGAATGCACAGATCAGAAATAAGTTTCACAGAATTCTTCTGAGTAGTTTTTATTTGGAGATATTCTTTTTCCCAATATAGGCCACTTAGCGCTCAGAATGTCCAATTGCAGTTTCTACAGAATGAGTGTTTCAGGACGGCTCAATCAAAAGTAAGGTTCAACTCTGTTAGTTGAATGCACAGAACAGAAAGAAGTTTCACAGAATTCTTCTGTGTAGTTTATATTTGAATATATTCCTTTTTCCAGTATTACCTTCTTAGTGCTCCGAATGTCCACTTGCATTTTCTTCAGAAAGAGTGTTCATAACGGCTCAATCAAAAGTATGGTTTTACTCTGTTAGTTGAATTCACATATCAGAAATAAGTTTCACAGAATGCTTCTGTGTAGTATTTAGCTGAAGATATTCCTTTTTCGACTATTATCCTCTTAGCTCTCCGAATGTCCAATTTCAGTTTCTACACAAAGAGTGTTTCAGAACTGCTCCTTCAAAAGTAAGGCTCAACTCTGTTAGTTGAATGCAGATAACAGAAAGAAGTTGCAGAGAACAGAAAGAAATTTCACAGAATGCTTCTGTGTACTTTATATTTGAATATATTCCTTTTTCCACTACTACCCTCTTAGCGCTCCAAATGTCCAGTTGCATTTTCTACAGAAAGAGTGTTCAGAACTGCTCAATCAAATGTGCGGTTTAACTCTGTTAGCTGAATGCACAGATCAGAAAGAAGTTTCACAGAATGATTCTGTGTAGTTTATATTTGAAGATATTCCTTTCTGTTCTCTGCATTAAAATCAATCAAAAAATTATATTGAAATTGAAATACTGAATTTTATACTAAAGACAAGGCATCCAACTGAAAATGAAATTTTCCAGGTGAAAATTTCCAAATCATAAATATGTAGGGACAAAAAACTTTATTTATAAAGAAAAAGATAATTCTAATTAATTGATGATTCAAAGGTTTACAACTTTAAAAGTAAATATTATCTTTGAAGTAAAGTCCATTTAAATTATTTATGCCGCCAAAATTTTAGTAATTGTATATGTATATCATGTAAACTTTTTCGAGAATGATGGAATTGGGAATGTTAGGGTATTATGCGGAAAAATTCACCTAAAGAAAAAAATTATCTCCTCATGAAGGATTACTTTAGCCACTTTGACAGGTGTAGGTAAAAGAACACTTAATGCACATCAATATGATTAGGAGATGCGCGCTTAGAAATACGTTATCATTGAAAAGAGAATTGTATTATCAGGTTTGCAGGGGCCCTTCTTATCCTTCATATTTATGTAACTTTGTCATCTATAGAAAGATTATAGGAATTTTAAAAATAGCTGATAGTTAAGAAACATCACCATAACACTGTGCTGAATGCATAATAAAACATTTCCCTTCTCTCTAAAAGCCTTTTAAAATTATGTACCATAATCAGTATGGCCAGCAGAGGGTCATTTCCATGTTCAAGTTCCTCTGTTTCTCGAGGGTGAGAATCCTTCTATAGTCTTCTGAGGGTGACACTGTAGTGTTTTCTTAGCCTGATTATTTTTATCTATTTTTTCCGATGCTTTCCTTTGTATATTTACATTTTACATATTGAAAGTTATTTTTTCAAATATTTTATATGCAAGTTTACAAAGTACAACGACTGTACATTAAAATAACTTATTTATGCCATATGGAAGATTAAATATAATTTTACAATATCTAATATTGATTGTTTAGTTTCTAATCATTGATACTTGACATGATTTTTCCCAGCATACCTCAAAATATTCTTCAAAATCCTGTAAATTAATTCCTGTAACACTTCTGAGGTGTATTAATAAGCTAGAGATGTAAAGAAGATTTGCAGAGAAAATTAGGTTCCCAAATTAGAAATTTTGTCCCACTATCGACTAGAAACCTCTTGAAATGATCAAAAACAATAATAATGCATGTCATAGAGGAAAACCAATAAGGCTGCTGCAGCATGACTACCTCTGTGACCTCAGACAAGTTACGTGTGGGTCCCTACTTCTGTGACCTCAGACAAGTTACGTGTGGGTCCGCACTTATTTTCTTCATCTCTAATAAATATTCGACAAATCTCATTTTCAAAAGTCTTTTAAGGCCTATCCACCTTTCTTTTTCTGATGGAGTTTTGCTCTCATTGCCCAGGCTGCAGTGCAATGTCATGGTCTCGGCTCACACAACCTCCGACTCCCGGGTTCATGTGATTCTCCTGCCTCCACCTCCTGAGTAGCTGGGATTACAGGTGCGCAACACAACGCCCAGCTAATTTTTTGTATTTTTAGTAGAGATGGGGTTTCACCATGTTGGTCAGGCTGGTCTTGAACTCCCGACCTCAGGTGATCTGCACGCCTCGGCCTCTCAAAGTGCTGGGATTACAGTCATGAGCAACCGCGGCCTGTGAGGGCTTTCTACTTTTAAGATGTCAGGACGTATAGCCTGGGAGGTAAATGGTAGTATATATATACATATATATATGTATATATATATACACACACACACACTGTATATATATACATATATACGGTATATTATACTATATATACATATATACTGAATATTATACTCTATATATACATATCTACTGTATATTATATATATATATATATACACATACACACATACACACATACACACATGAGACAGAGAGAAGAGATAGACAATTTCATGTGAAAATATAAACTGTTAACATAATATTTTGCTTCTCTGAGGAATATTTAGCATTGTTCTCAATCTTCTCTGCAGAATTTAAGCATTTTTCTCAGAACTCACCAGATAGAATGAGGGAGGGGCCATATGATACGAGCCAGAGATGAAGGGAGAACAATAGAGAGGGTGCTTTGGGAAAAATAGTACAGTAAGGCTAGGGAATACTTCTCTCCAACAAAAAGACCAAGGTCACAGCTGTATCTCTTCAGAAGCCAAACTTTCTTTTAAAATGTCAATTTCCATCTATTTCTTGCTTCACAGACATTCCATTCATTGCTGGATTTCAAATAAAGCCTTTCCATGTGCAACCTTTCTATAGAAAAAGAGAAATATGGGGGACAGTACAGTCTAAGAAGTGATTAAGAATATCTAGTGGACTTTCCCAGACTGTAAATCTTTACATATATCTGAGCCTAATGAGGTGATTTATTGTGCTATAATGCACAGTGAACTATACAGATGCTTCTTTTTGATCATGCTGCAGAATGGAACTAAATACTAAATAGCAAATAGCACTCCCATGATTCTTATACATGTCATTCATATGGCATATTTATGCTTTTTTATATAGCAATTCTTATTCTTAGCTCTTAGGCAACTACGGAATCTATTTGTCATTTTAATAGTCATGCTCCATTTGAGTTATGCAAGGTAGAAATTCTAAGTAGAAAATCTTGTTTTTATTGAAAGTTTTTAGTAAACATTTTGGAAAAAGTCTGTTTTTTGATGCTACTTCTGCACGCTTTCTCAACATGATATTACTTGGTATTGTCCTTATTAACCATAGTACACCATATTCTGCAAATGTTAGAGAGGGTTAAAAATCAGTCATGTATAAGTAAAGCTAATGAAATAGAAAGGAAACCATATTTAGGAAATGGAAGGCAGAAGCAAATGTATTAACCGTGAGTTAGAAACGGTTTAGTCTTTGGAATGAAGCAGCAAGAGTTTAAAAATCTGGTTTGTGATTCACTAGCTTTGTGACCTTGGAGAATTACCTCAGATTTCTGAGTATCAGTTTAGTAGGTGATATCAATTGCAACTTCGCAGAAATATCACAAGTATTAAATAAAGGACTTAGTATCTGGGAGAGCATAGAAAATTACTAATAGTTACATTTTTGTTAATATTACCGTTATTATTATCATACGTATAGTATTTTCTTTCACTGACAATGCATTTAGGACATAAGGAGAACTATAGAACAGTGCTTCTCCAACTTAAATGCAGAGCATGAATCACCTGGAGTTTTGTCAAAATGCGAATTCTGACTCAGTAGCCCTGCAAACTAAGGAAATCTTGGTAATGCTGGTGCTGCTAGTTCACCAACAGACCACACGTTTTGCAACAGCTATATAGAATGTCCTGTTTCTTTTTTTAATCACAAAACATGGCAAGCTCTAAAATAAAGCAGAATAACAGATTTAAATGTTAATACTCATGTCCTCAATTTATAATTTCTCCCTCCCTAACAATGGTATAATTCTGATTAAAAATTAGCAAAGAAAAAAATGGAAATTAATCTTCCTATGTTTATTCTTTTAACAAATTCTGTGTGATTACTACTGGGTTACTTGCTGTAGGAAATAGAAAAATTGCTTTGACATAGATCCTCAAGAATCTGTCCCACTACAAGCTTATTTTTGTAGGAAGCTAAAAGATTTATATAAATAACCGTAATTAAAGAGACAAATGAAGAAGTGCAATGAAAGACGTAGGGAAAGTGCTAGAGGAGTTCGGGGTGGAGGAAAATTATCCTCAAATAATATCTATGCGTAACATTATGCTATCTTCCCTAACCAGCGCTTGACCAGATTGTCACAGTGAACTTTGGTCCTTTCTTATATCTTAGTTTTGGTTCCCACATCCTTCTGTTTGGGGAAGTTCTTGTTTTCCTCATGTAATGACAACAACACTTAAACAATGTATACCAGATAAAAGGAACTATATTGCTTGCTTTATTTACATAGTTAATTTAATTTGTACAATGAACTATGAAGTAATCAGCATTATTTCCTTCATTTTACATATGAGAAAATGGAGAATCAGCGACATTGAATCATCTCAAGTTTCTAAAATATCCACTCTCACCAGGCTGTTTACCCTGTTTTTGTCTGTATGCTGCTATAACAAAATGCCACAGATTGAGTAATTCATAAAAAACAGAAATGTATTTCTCACAGTTCTGGGGCTGAGAAGTCCGAAATCAAGGCAGCGGAGATTTGGCAGTTGGTCCCGAGGTGGCACCTTCTTGCTTCGTCTTCACGTGACAAAAGTGGGCAAAAACGGACAATGTGACGACATGGCAGAAGAGACTGAGGAGCCCGGCATTCCTCTAAAGCATCTTTTACGAGGACGTTTATCTCATTCATGAGGGTGGATCCTTCTTCACTTAATCACTTAACCAAAAGCCCCATCTCTTGATGTCATTGTCCTGGGATTTTAGTTTCAACATACAAACTTTGGATGGGCACATAGGTTCAAATCATAGCACCCTCCAAATTATAATGCCTCTCTCATGCCTGTTCTCCTTGAAGTACCCTCTGGTTTTGCTCTCTTCATTCTTGCCATCACAGTTAACCCTTCAGTTCCATTTCTTTAAGTAATCTCTAAATTTGTAAGATGGTTCCATCTTTTTTTTTTGTATATGGCAGTCTCTCAAACATATTTGTCATATGAACTAAGCAGGTAAATATGTAAATGCCAGCTAAATTTTAGTGAATGATATAATGGCCTAAAGTTGTATCTACCCTTCAGCCAAATATATTTACTTTTAGTAGCAATCTCCTGTCATATACAAAGTCACGACTCTAGGGGTAAACATTTTAGCCTGTGGGTAAGATGTAAAGCAGTGGTATGTTATAGTGACAACTCACTGTCATAGCACTGGGACATGCTCCTCTATCTGCTACAAATTGAATCAACAAAATATATATGATTTTGTCAGATTTAAGTGTATGCTCCTGTTAGTAAAATAAAAGTATGGGAAAACTTTACGGAGTAGATTTAATAGAAATGTTTTCCTGAGTTATCTGCCTTCTTTATTTTTATGTTATGCTTTAAGTCTATGGTCAATGTATAGAGCTATGATTGATGTGCTTTTCCAATTCTGTTCAGATCAGACAGGTTAATTTTCTTCTTTTAAATCTTCTTGAATTTTGTCTAACACTTTTTGTTCCAATTTCTTACTAGATTATACTCCCTTCCCTAACTGCTTCATGATTACTTATACACAAACAATATTATGATATTGACACATTGAATTCATTTTAGGTGATGATTTTGGTCATAAACATGAGCAGGTTGTGAAGTGTTTCAGCCATCCCAGGGCATGGCTGTGAGTCCCTTGTCTAATGTTTCAAAAAAATCTTGAATTTGTGATGATGCTGTGATGGTCCCTCAGATATTCTTACACACATCTTTGCCCCTTGTTCCCTCTAACTTTCCTCTTCTGATAAAAAAGCAAACACTGCCAAGCTCAAATGGAATTACATTTGGATGCAAGTGTCACTATGCAATGGTTGCCAATAAAAGTACACAAGGAATTTCATTATGGTGAATTAAAGGCAAACAGACTTCAGAGAAATGAGCACGAACATGAAAATGGCGCATGGTACGCGGATCTCACTGGAAAGTCATTCGGTACACAATGTTTTCACTAGAAAAATCCATTAGCTTTAGCTAGAAATTGAAATTACTTTGTAGGAAATCAGAATAAAATATGTGAAAACATTATATTCTGTGCAAGATTAATACCACGCCTGGTGTTGAAAGGTTTGTGGTCTTGCTTCGACGATGCTAAAAGGTCAGAAACCACAAAGATGCATATGTGTTGTCGTTTGCACAGTTACTAATTTTTCTCATTATTTCCATAATGCGATGTGCTGTTTCAACAGAGAAACCCTCTGGAGAGTGGCTTGCACTGTTTTCAGGCAGCTCTTTTGCTTTCATGTTTTGGCCTTGGCCAGGGAATTCAGACAGACTTTTCAGTTATTTTCGACAAGAATGTATTCATTGATTGTTTTAAATAATAATAAATAGATTTTAAAATTACTGTACATTACTGCACTTTAAACGCCATGAGGTCAAGGACTCTAAAGTCTGGACATCATTGTATACCCTACATCTTGCACAAGGTTTAGAAAAAATGGCATGGACACCTATTTTTTGAATCAATAAATGAATACATAAAAGAATTCCAAACTCTAGTCCAAGGTTTTAGATTAATAATGTATTAAAATGCGTAAAATTTATAGACAAAACTCTTCTTATTTAGAAGTTTATTCTTTAGTTGGAGAGATAAAATATATGCACATAAAAGCTTAAGGAAAAATAATAAGGGTTTTGAAGTACTTACTATGTGAAAAATTTAGCATAAATCTTACATCCATTTATTTAACACATTTTATACGTTGCATTATTTATATATAGTGCTGATTGGTAGAATTCATATGTGAACGGAACTATAAAAATTTTGAGGATAAGCACTAGAAACACAGAATAAATAGAGTGTTAACATGCAAAACACAGAAATACTTAAATTGACTAGGTGAAAGAAAAGATTTCTGGTTCCATGTACACTGATTATTGAGGGATGAGTATGACATTATTATGCCAGAATCAATAAATATTTTAAATAGGGAGAAAACTATAATTATATATCTTTGTGTTCAACAGGAGTAGCCGTACTGATAAAGTAGAAGTTTGTTATACCTTTTTTATAGTCTTTTAAAGTTGTTTATAAATAAAATCTACTCTTAGTTAATTAATGGTTGATGTTCATTGAAGTGTTTTCAAATTTTTGACCTCTGAATTGCCTTGTACATATGGAGAAATAAAGCTTGCCTAGCATAATTTCTTGAGTGGAGAATGAATGATCTGGATAGATTTGTTGACAATATGTCTGTACTTATTTTATTAATTCTTTAATCTTCATGAAGAAAAATATAAAAGTCATATTCTAGTATTTTATACCATGGAAAAAATGTCTTATCCTTTTCCTAAGGAAAAATACATCATGACACAAAAGTAAAGTTAATTAAATTACTTACTTTATTAATTAACTGTCTATTATTTCTATGGGTTGAAGTAAATTTGATACTCAATGCTATTTAATCTAATTCTAAAAGCTTGAATGAGTAATGATTTTTTCATGTAAGGTTAGTTGAAATAAATTATCACTGATTTTCAGATTTAATATTAATTAGCTATTGCATATTCTTAATGGGAAATAAGTGTTTAAAAAGCCCTTTTTGGTTGCGAAAAGACCACGCCCATTGTAGACTTCTTAGAATACATCACATCTGGCCTCCTTTTTAGAGTGGGGAATTCAACTCATAAGTGGCTGGACATTGATTCTGAACATTTTGAACATTATTTGCCTGTCTTCACTCATACTGGTTGCTGTTCTTTTATAAGTAATCACCATGTTTAGCATGCACTTGAACTATTGTTACTTAGGGTGCTTGACTATTTACAAGTCTCACTAGGATTCTAGGTATTCATTAGTCTCGTGGTGTGTATTTGCTGATGGTCCTATTATCTTTGTTGGTTCAGTTACACAGTACCATCCAAGATGCTGCAACACATTATACACAGGCTATGGGTTGTGGGAGCTACAGATTTCAGTTATTATTTAGGCTCAGAAACTTAGAATCTCTGCAAGGTTGGACATGATCCTTAGTCTTGTTTTAAGACCGTCTTGTTTTAAAAGTTAAACCCAAATTCTTAAAATATAGAATAGGGGTGCTAGTAGTGCTCACAGAATTGTAGTAAAGATCAGCTGGGAAAGAAGAGCCTATTAAACAGAGCCTGGTATTTAATAAGTATCAGCTGCCTTCAATTAGGAATCTGTGTTGTCATGATTAGAAGATTGCTGGTTTATTTTACAGATCTGTAAGTATAGCCAAAATATGTCAAAATAACCACCAGAAAGAATCATATACCGTCCCTTGAACATTTCATCCCTAGAATCTAGCCAGATTAGCATGTCTATACTGGCAATACTGTTAACACAGATTGTGCTCAAACCCCTCATTGACTTTTCAGCACCTGTAAATTACTGGAGATTTAGGAAGAAGTCTGGGGTTATGGCTTAGTTAAGCTGAGTGGCCAGAAAGTGTGAGATGCTGGATGCCTCCTCCAGTTCATTTCTCCAGCGGCCGCACCAGGCGTATCCATAGCTCCGCTCCCGGGAGCTCGTCTCCGGCGTGGGGCGTGTGCGCACCCCTGGCCGGGCGGAGCCTGGAGCCTGCTCATTAGCAGCGCGGGCAGCTCGTGCGCCCGCAGGAGGGAGGCGGAAGCACAGCCCTGAGCCGCCAGCAGGAGGAGGGAGCGCGGCGGCTGCAGGCAGGGGAGGGAGAGGAAAGAACGGAGGGACGGTTCCCGGACAGAGCGGGAGGAATCGGGGAGCGGCCAGTCCAGGGGGAGCTGCTCCGCTGCGCTGCGCTCGTTATTCACAGGACGCGGCGGCGCTTCCCGGGGCCGCTTCCCGGTCCCCTGGGTGGAGGCTGCCATCTAAACCTGACTCCAGGTGAGTTCCCCAAAGAGGCGAAGCGAGGGGTCTCGAACCAGAGACTTGGAACTGGCGAGGCTGCTCGGCTCCCCAAGCGCTGCTGCCTTGACATTTCCCGATTCACGGGAGGTTTTGGGGGCGGCTGCACAGGCTGGAGGGGCGGATGGGCGGTTGCGATCCTCAGCCGGCGTGGGGGCGTTCGGGAGGAATTCGCTTCAGTGAACGGGGTTTTAGGAGATGTCCGCAAGGCACGCGCTATGTACGCGTTTCTAGACGAGCTTTTGAGACAGAAATTTGGCTTCCCGGATGCCCGTTTTGGCCTTCTGTCCTTCCTTTTGCTTGCCTCATGCCCAATTTTCCAAGCCGAGGAAAGGACTGGAAGGGCGTGGAAGTAGGAGGTCTGGGCACAGCATTCGGCAGGGCAGCCCTGGTCTCCAAGTTTGGGGGTGGGGGGTGGGACTCTTTTCCTTTCAGCCTAATTTACCAGGGGAAAACCCGCAGAGCACCTTGAGGTGCCTTTGCTCCGCACCCTCCATAAGCTTATTAGAGGGAACTTGAGGCTCGCTAGACAACCTGTGACAGGTGACGGCAATTTAGCTTAAAAGCCATGTTGGTTCACTTCGTCTCCTCTTTATCCTTTGTTGCAAAATTGATACCTTTTTGGATTTCTTTAACAGCACAAAGTTTAAGTGGCCGGCTGACAGGAAATATTTCTTTTGAAAATGCTATGAGAAAAGTGATGAGTTAACGTTGAGAGAAAGGCAACTTTATTTTCTCGGAAGAACTTTGGGGAAAGAGATTGATAGGGAAATTCTGGGCATGAAATTATGGACATTTCCCACAGAACTTCCTTCGTTTATTTATTTTTTTACATTTCCTTCATTTTTTTTTTAATCGTGTGTGTGTGTATCAGAGAGACAAAATTCGTTGGAGGTATTAGGACTTTATTTGGTTTAGAAGTTTCTTTCTTACTAATAGCACTAATTTGTGATCTTCATGATTATAAGAATTTACTAAGTGTTTTGCTTTTAGGTGTTTTGGGTCTGTTTTTTAAAAAAATTCAATACTTACTTTGTGGGCCTTGCTGAATACCTCTCAATAAAATCGGTGGGCATACAGTTAGTGACATGACCCCTGTGGATTTAATAGCAGGTAAGTATACAAATGATAAGTTTAGGAAATAAATGTCAGAATCAACATTTAGGTGTGAAATTGAAATATCTTTCAAATATTTACCAAACTCTCTTATAGGATCCAATGTCATTTTATGGTCAAGAGAGCTTAAAGGTTTCTCAGATTGAGATATATGTATCTACTTTGTTAATCCAAATGTAATGTTTTATTTTGTTCTTTAATGACTGTTTGAATTCAACAAATAAAACTTGCATATTTAATGTAAGGTTCTTTCACATATATTACTTCTCCAATTTTTAATATAAATTTAAGGAGAAAAGCAATATTCCATTTTGTAGATGAAGAGACTGTGTCACAGAAGTATTACTTTACCTAGATTTCTGTAATTATTATGTTATAAACTTAGAAATTACATATTATTCTGGAACATATGAAATATATGAATGTTATAAACCATAAGAATTCAGACCTATGCTATTTAACTTCAAGTTTAGTTCTTTACCCAAACAATTGCATGACTACATTGAGACTACTGAAGTAATTTTGTATGAACACGCTATACGAAAAAATACTTAAAACATTTCTTATTTTTGTCGTTTCTCTTTGATATAAAATATACTATAATTTAATGGAGTTATATTCCATATTTAGATGCTCCTAACTTCCAAATAACACCTAAACTCCTAAAAACTGACCTGTGTCCTTCTTAATAGAAGTGGCTTGACCGGGAGACCCAATTTTTACTAAGAATATTCTTGGGATAATTTATGTCTTATAATCAAGATAAAGACAGGCCACATTTAGTTGTATTTTTAAACCACTTAGTGTGAAGTTGCAACGCAGACATAACTTGCTTTCAGGCTACACTGCCAGCTTTGCAGTGAATAGTCTTTAAGATTCCGTGGAAACATTGGCAGATATAGCTAATGTCTATCTGATGTAGGATTTATGAGAAAAGGAGAGGTAGAAACTGAATGCTCTTATATTTCATATGTGACCACATTCATAAAACTTTATTGATAAGTACTTTGTTGTCTGACACGGGCTGATACAAATAGGCTTCTTCAAGAGTTGAGGAAGAAAACTAAATCCCTATAATACAGCCTTTTTCCTCCTTTTCTTTCTTAAGCGGTAATAGTTGATCCTAGCTTTTGTGTGTCTATGCATGCTCAATACAGTTAGGGGTATAAGGAGAAGTTAAGCAAGAATATTGAATGCTAGCTAGGAAAGTTTTTGGAGTCTCAAATACTTTGGAACGATTTTTCACATTATATACATAAAATTCCTAGTTACATTTGGGAACTAAGTATATTATACACAACTTTGCATCTGATTACAGGATTCCCTGTACATTTATAGCTCAGGTATTCTGGAAAGAGTCAAGATAATTAGTTTTATGGCTCTTGCCCGTGTGACCTGTTTCTTTCTGGTCCTGATATTAAAAGGATGACTTAAATTTTCTGGAATGTCAAAATTTTCTCTTCCCTTGGATCCTACAAAATACTTCAAGCAGTGTATGTGTGATACTCGCTGTCATTCCAACATTTCCAATCCTCCTGAGAATGCTAAACAATGCCCTAGATTTCTTCCTTTGTAATTCTTTCAGATAGAGGGTTAGCTGAGTTAGGAAGAAAGGAGAGAGGGAGAGAAGAAGAGAGATGACATTTTATCCCTCAGGAAAGAACAAGACCAATTGTATTCCTAATTTAGAAATATTATTCTACAAACATTCCTGAACAAGAGGGCTTTGCATATACATTAAAGCAGAATACCTAGTCAACTTCTAGTTATGCCATGTAGTGAAATGGAAGTAAGATGAGCAGGCCGAGATCATTTTTGTTGGAGAACTGAGACCACATGAAATAGGTAACAGAGTTACCCCAACTGGGGGGCAAGAGGACTTGAAAGTTTCCTCCATAAATTTGCAGTTAGTACAGGGCTGCTCCAGTGATCAGAGTCATGAATGCCCTAGAGTGTCTGTATAACCCTGTACACAGGCTGAGACAGCTCTAACGGCCCAGAAAAGCCTCTGGACAGAATCACTGCACCCTTGGACATTGTCCGACCGCATGTATGAGAATAGTGAGTGCTGAGGAGTTGTGGGTAGCTCGGTACAACTCTTGCTAAAGGAGTGTCATCAACATTCATTGCTGAAAGTGAATTTTTTCATTCACATATGTGATGCCTATTAGGTCATGATTTCTTGGATACCAATTTGTACAAGATATGAATTAATTTTTGAACATCCTTTCTTAAAAGTACCATGTTCATATAGTTGCTCATTTTAATATGAGTAGTTCAGATGGGACATAATAGAGTAAGGAAATGATTGAACATCCTAAGATCTAGTGTATATACCTTTGTTCATGATGAGATTCATCCCCTGTCCCCCTTTGTAGTGACACTGATGGCATAAGGAGTATTAGATGAAATTTAATGCAGAAAACAATGGGATATATGAATGGTAGATATGGTTGACAACCACCATTTTCACTGAAGTTGTTTCAAAGCAAAGAAATTTGGGATAAATTCATTTTATTTGCTCCTGAAGGGTAATTAGGAATAAGTAGGAATTGTGAAGAGGCTGTAGTGTTGACATTAAGAGAAGTTTTTGATTCTTAAAATAGGATATATTACACAAGAGTGAACAAACAGAAGATACTGAACAAATATTCTGTCATAAGTAAGTGATGGATTATTCGGACTTGTTGAACTATGTTTTTAAATGTATTATTTAAATATTTAAATATTATTAAAACCTTAAATAATATTTAAATATTATAAAAGTTGTAGAAAATTATGTTTTCAATACAAATATACACTTATAAGCTATATTGTAGATATGGGAGTAAACAATGCAATTTTTTTTAACTGAGTGAAAAATTTAGTTTTTTAAAATTCCAAATGGAGCTAACAGCTTAGTGTGATACATATTTTGAATTTCAAAATTTGTAACCAAATAGGACAAATGTGTTGAACTGTACTTTTCTTGAAGAACCGTGATAAGAATGAGCGGTGAAAAAATTACAGCATACTTACCAGGGATCAAATACTTGCTTAGGGTTAATAAGAAAAATCTCAGCAAACGCTAGAAATGAGGTACACGATCTATCAGAGACCCATGATTAAAGTGGTATCTTGTTAGGTATATGAGCTTGAAAAGAAACGGCATAGCTTCACTTTACCCCAGTTGCTTCTTTTGTAAAACGGGGAGACTAAGAGTGTGGTAACTCAAAATCCTTTGTTAATGATTTTCTTCTTAGAACAGTGCCAGGTCCAATTAGGATTAGATTGCTATTTTTATTATTGATATTTGCCCTAGTTCTGCCTTTTATTGACTGTGTGACATTGGTGAAGATCCCTTTCTGAAGCTTTGTTTCTTACCTACAAGCTGGGAATAGAATACTTGCTATGAAGAGTGGTTGTTAGTACATTAGAAAGGCTGGATATTTGTTGATATAAGGGGCTCAGCGCATGGTAGAAATTTGATAGCATTTTTTTCTTGCCCTCCCATGTATTACTGTGGAGACATCCCACATATTATGTCCAAGTTTTTATTTTCCCCTCAAATGCAATGTCAAGCACAAAACATTCCCATCTCCCAATTCTCTTCTGATGTTCTACAACCATTAAAGTATAGAAAACTAGAATGAGTGTTTTTATAACTTTTGCTGTACTTAAGCATGTGGAGAGAAGAGCGCTAGATCACAGGACACACTTTGATAGGAAAAGGGAAATATTTACACTGCAAACAACTTTCTCCTCATGCTTAACAGTTTTATGCTGTCATTCTGTCAGCACCAAGTGAGATTTTTCTATTTAAATAGTTTTCTATTTGTGGTATGATAATTCATGTATGGACTTCATGTAACTAACATAAATATAATGGATGGTTGAGAAGTGGTTTATTTTTACCAAGAGGAAAAAATGTGTACACGATTTTTTAAAATATTGCTTTGAAAATATTTAAAATTAATTTTGATTCAGTTGGTGGAAGATAGCGTCACAAATTCACTGCTAGTGGTATTCTTGAGAAGTAATGTTTGAATTTTCTAGGTATTGTCCCCAGACTGGCTTAAAAGAATTTAATTTTAGATGTAAATTTTCTGCTTAACATGGAAGATTTTCCCTGAAAATATTAGCTTCATCAGATACATAGTTGCTTAGGGGTAGCTGCATGGAATTATGGGAAGAGTGAAATAGAAAAAAATTTTCATGTCTAAGTTATACATACTGGTGTAATCATATTGATTGGATGATAATGATAATTACAGCAATAATGTGATTGAAAGGGTAAGCAAGTAACATATACTACAGTTACTAATATAATCCTGTGATTGAGTTTACCACTTCGTTTCTCTTTCCTGGAAACCCTTAAGTTTGTCACTATTGCACTTTATTTCCTTTGCTTATTGTAGTGGTGTATTAGTTGTATTACTGCTGCTATAACAAATTACGACACATTTACATAACTTAACACATATTTATTGTCTTGCAGTTTCAAAGGTCAGAAGTCCAAAATCACTTTAATATGGCTAAGTCAATGTGTCTGCAGTGTGGGTTCCTTCTCGAGGTGCTGAGGGGAGAATCCATTCTCTTGCATTTTCTGCTTCTGGTGGCACCTGTCTTCATTGTCTTTTCCCCATTCCTCCATTTTCAAGGTGCGTTGCTTTTATTTCTGTTTCTGTCTCCGCGCTGTCTCCTCCTTTAACTTTGAGTCCTTCTCTCCACTTCATCTAAGGACTCCTGTGATTACTTTGGACTCACGTGGATGATCTGGGATAATCACCTTGTCTCCAGATCCTTAAATGAATCGTATCTACAAGTCCTTTGGCTGTGTAAGGCAGCACATTCCCAGGGCCGGGAGATTAGGTGAAGAACATCTTTTGGGACTATTATGCAGCCTATCACAAGTGGTAATATCACTTTTATGCCTTGAGACCCTGAAATTAATGTACTTGCTTACGCATGGAAAAACAATGTATCTGTGGGGGTAACAGTTTATTTTTGAACCATTAGAAGGTATTGATGGGGAAGTTTTCATCTGACAACAGATACTGATAAATTAAATACCCTTAGATTTGTCAAAACTAGCTTTAGTAAAATATAAGTAAAAGTATTTGCACTGCTAGGGTCAAAAATATTAATTAAACCCATTATTTATCAAGGCCAAGTCCTGGATTAGTTAGGTTTAAATTAACCTAGAACATTATCTTCCATAGTGCTTAATTGTGAAGCTTAGTTCTTGTTGACAAAAGCTCATCCATATAAGAAAGCATCGAAAGGTTGGTGTTTTTTAACCTTTGCAGAATATAACTTTTCAAAGGGATGTTAGACAGTAGTTCCATCACAATTGATGCAGTTCACAGACATTCTTTGTGAATATTTTATCTCATGAGTTATATCTATGACACTAATCATAGACTTCTAGAAGAAATTTAGCAATGGTCATGTCAGCCTTTCAAATCTTTCTGTAACCTAGAAGAGGATCATTGCATAAGATAGATTCATTTTCCCCTTTATTCCATTGTTGCCAGAGAGAACTTGAAATGCCCTGTTCAAATTAATTTAATGCAAATGAATTCTTGCTGCCTCACAAGTAGTTTGTCCTTCATTTTTCTTAAAATTAGATTGAAAATGGATGTGACCTGCTTTACTGGTTGTTGTGCAGGAAGCATTGTCCTTCCTGAAAGCTCCCTCAGTTGTCAAAATGAAGCCATTAAGAGTAAAGTAAATTATATTATCTGATCATAGTATCACAATTGACCTTAAAACAATAAATTTTATAATCAGTGCAAATTGCTGAATAGTGTTTGCAGTTGTAGAAATTTCAAAGGAAACCCTGGTTGAGATACAAAGCTGCTATAATCATTTTTAAAATCTTTGTTTTTCTTTTACTTTGGAACAGTAGTGCAGTAAGTACTTTTGCCTTATTGTTCTCTCTGCCTTCCAGAAACCCTCATTCAAATATTCTAAGTTTTTAAGTCTTTTTCATTTCTTTTAATATTGTAACATTTAACAATGTCAAAGAAAGTATAATTTTTCTGGAAATCAAGCTAAAAATAAAGAGAAGCCGATGTAAATGAACATCAAATTAACAAGATTGATTAGGAAAAGTAATTTTTGAAAAGGGCCCAAAATCCCTTTGCACATAAATGCAAAAGAATTTAGTGAAAGAAGGTGAAACTGGAGTAAAGAACTCTACGGATGCGTAAGTAACTCTTAATAAGAATGAGTAACGTACATGCATATCTTTAGCTCCCAGTTTCAGAGATACAGTAGTTGTACAACAAATGGTCCTTTCCTGCTCTTAAGGAAGCCTCTCCTCCTCCAGCCATGCCATTCCTCAGAGCAAGCTCTTCCACTGAGTTTTCAGCAACCATAAGTAAGAAGGATGGTACGATAGGCTGCGTGTACATATGGCCCTCATTAGCAGGCCAACTGTTCCTTTTGCCCACCCACATCACTGGGGACATATGGCGTTACTTTGACTGTTGAAACAAGTGTGTGTGGACATATCTTGGTATGAGTAAAAGACTGTTGATTGTCTTTCTCTTGTCGCTCGTGCAACCGTCTCCTTGTGGAGATCGTATTATCCATAACACTAGATTTGAGGATGATAAATGACGTTGTTATTATTAACTGAATTTGCCTCTCTAGTTTGATCACAAAACCAGCGAATGTTTGCTTATGGAACATGTAAAGCTTATAGAAGACGGAAAGCTTACAGAAAGAAATGATGGCTTTTCTAAGCATAAGAGTCAGGTCTTTTTCAATCAAAAACTAACTCATTCAAAAATTCAAGAGTTCTGTAAAACCAGAACAGCAGAGGTTTCAGAAATGCTATTGAGATCATTTATTATAAAATAGCCATTAATGAAATGTAATAGTGAGTCTGTTGTTGTGATATGTGGAGAAATGAATGAGAAAATATAAGATAGGCTGGAATGAAGAGAGTCATCGGATCCCAGCATAATTCATTTTGTATAGTTCACAGTATTGTAACTTTAAAAAATTATGAATTTTTTCAGTACTGTGAATTCTGAATTTGCAATATGAGGCTTTTCAATCCTTGCAACAAGTGTGTATTTTTCAGTGGTTCTAGAATTATCGGGGCTTTCGAGCTGCTTCTGATAAGAAGGCAAGGCTAGAGGACTTGTGTTGAGGTGGCATTTGCACAGGACTTTAGATAACATACATCGATGATGTAGAGAGAAGAGCGGGTGATGTTGCTGTGGATTATAGGGGAAAGGCACCTTTTGCTCCCTCTGCTGACCTCTTTGTGTATTCAGCTGTGTAGCATATTTCTTGTATAATTACATAGTAATTTCACACACTACATTAAGAAAATCTGAACAATTTTTACTAAACTCATGTTTTCTAAATATTAAGTAAATGAAACCAATATTTGGCTAGGTAACATTTATAAAAACAGGATTTCTAGATAGATGATGATAAATTTTCATCTATATCTATAGAGCTGATAAATTTTCAAAACCCTTTGAATATCACTTGTACTACAAAGTCTCGTTTCAGTTTCAGTGCCATGGCACATTGATTAATCACCACTAAAGCGGTACATTAAATATTTGGCAATATAGGTATTTGGTAATGGTGATTGATGCACAGAATACGGCACCATTATTATGCACTGGCCTTGAGAACTTTAGTTTTCATCTTCGATCACCTGATAGAGAACAAACTAACAGCTTTTTTCTTTCACCTTGCTGGAGAATAAACTAACAACTTCAAATTATCTGATCCATCCAAAAACTTATTTCCGTGAAACTCACTGATTTATTTATTATTTCGTGGGGATCACTATTATTTGCTGTAGTAAAATATCAAATGATCGATGTTTTATACCAACATGGCAGCTCACATGGTAGGCAACAGAATGAAAACAAACAGGTTTACTACCAAGAATTATACTATATTGCTTTTATTGACAGAAAAAGCATACAGATAATTTTATTCAGAGATTTTATGTGAATTATTTTGATAAGTGTACACATATATTTATAACTGACCTTTCTTTGTCAAGTGTGTGCCCACACACGTATTCATACTAAATCAATCTTAGAGATCTTATCCAAAGATTGAATTTCTTAAAGTGACTGTTCCAAATATGTATAATTTATGGCAAAAAAGTCACAAAATGGCAATACAAGGAGGCATAAAAGTGAAGATAAAGGGGGAGATGATGGTTAAAAACACCTGTAAATGAATAATTGATTTTGATTTAAATTCTTTTTAGTTCTTAGCTGATGAAATGAATATAAATGAAATTATTATGCAAAACACCTCTATTTGTTGTATATGCATGTACATATATGTGTTACAAATACAAAACTGATAGGATATTATTTAACATATATTCACACTCATAATGTGCATATATGTACAAAATGAAAATGAGTGCTTGTTTTATATGTATGTATACACACACATACACATATTGCATACTTTCATTTTTTAAAATTTTACTTTAAGTTCTGGGATACATGTGCTGAACATGCAGGTTTGTTACATAGGTATACTTGTGCCATGGTAATTTGCTGCACCCATCAACCCGTCATCTAGGTTTTAAGCTCCACATGCATTAGCTATTTGTCCTAATGCTCTCCCTCCCCTTTCCCCACACCCACCTACAGACCCCAGTGTGTGATGTTCCTCTCCCTGTGTCAACATGTTCTCATTGTTCAGCACCCACTTATGAGTGAGAACATGCAGTGTTTGGTTTTCTGTTCCTGTGTTAGTTTGCTGAGGATGATGGTTTCCAGCTTCATCCATATCCCCGCAAAGGACGTGAACTCATCCTTTTTTATGGCTGTGTAGTATTCCATGGTGAATATGTGCCACATTTTCTTCATCCAGTCTATCATTGATGGGCATTATGTTGGTTCCAAGTCTTTGCTATTGTAAATAGTCCCATGATAAACATATATGTACATGTGTCTTTAGAGTAGAATGATGTATAATCCTTTGGTATATACCCAGTAATGGGATTGCTGGGTCAAATGGTATTTCTGGTTTTATATCCTTGAGGAATCACCACATTGTATTCCACAATGGTTGAACTATTTTACAAGCCCACCAACAGTGTAAAAGTGTTCCTATTTCTCTGCATCTTCTCCAGCATCTGCTGTTTCCAGAATTTTTAATGATCACCATTCTAACTGGTGTGAGATGGTATGTCATTGTGGTTTTGATTTGCATTTCTCTAATGAACAGTGATAATGAGCTTTTTTCATATGTTTATTGGCCATATACATATCTTCTTTTGAGGAGTGTCTGTTCATATCCTTTGCCCACTTTTTGATGGGGTTGTTTGTTTTTTTTTTCTTGTAAATTTGTTTAAGTTCCTTCTAGATTCTGGATATTAGACCTTTGTCAGATGGATAGATTGCAAAAATTTTCTCATATTTTGTAGGTTGCCTGTTCACTCTTGTGATAGTTTATTTTACTGAGCAGAAGCTCTTTAGTTTGATTAGATTCCATCTGTCAATTTTGGCTGTTGTTTCAAGTGCTGTTGGTGATTTAGTCATGAAGTCTTTGCCCACACCTATGTCCTGAATCATATTGCCTAGGTTTTCTTCTAGGGTTTTTATAGTTTTAGGTTTTACATTTATGTTTTTAATCCACCTTGAGTTAATTCTTTTATAAGGTATAATGAAGGGGTCTAGTTTCTCTTTTCTGCATATGGCTACCCAGTTTTCCCAGCGCCATTAATTACATAGGGAATCCTTTCCCCATTGCTTGCTTTTGTCAGGTTTGTTGAAGATCAGATTGTTGTAGATGTGTGGTGTTATTTCTGAGGCCTCTATTCTGTTTCATTGGTCTATATATCTGTTTTGGTATTAGCACCATGCTGTTTTGGTTACTTTAGCTTTGTAATATAGTTTGAAGTCAGGCAGCGTCATGCCTCCAGCTTTGTTCTTTTTGCTTAGGTTAGCCTTGGCTCCACAGGCTCTTTTTTGCTTCCATATGAAATTTAACATAGTTTTTTTCTAGTTCTGTGAAGAAAGTCAATGGTAGCTTGATGGGAATAGCATTGAATCTATAAATTACTTTGGGCAATATGGCCATTTTCATGATATTGAGTCTTCCTATCCATGAGGATGGAGTGTTTCTCTATATGTTTGTGTCCTGTCATTTCCTTGAGCTCTGGTTTGTAGTTTTCTTTGAAGAGGTCCTTCACATCCCTTGTAGGTTGTATTCCTAGGTATTTTGTTTTCTTTATAGCAATTGTGAATGGGAGTTTACTAATGATTTGGCTCTCTGCTTGTCTGTTATTGGTATATAAGAATGATTGTGATTTTTGCACATTAATTTTATATCCTGAGACTTTGCCAAAGTTGCTTATCAGGTTAAGGAATTTTTGGGCTGAGGTGGTGGCGTTTTGTAAATATACAATCATGTCATCTGCAGACAGAGACAATTTGATTTCCTCTCTTCCTATTTGCATGCTTTTATTTCTTTCTCTTACTCGATTGCCCTGGCCAGAACTTCCAATACTATGTTGATAAGAGTGGGGAGAGAGGGCATCCTACTCTTGGGCCAGTTTTCAAAGGTAATGCTTCCAGCTTTCGGCCATTTAGCATGATATTAGTTATGCATTTGTCATAAATAGCTCTTATTTTTGTGAGATATGTTCCATCAATACCTAGTTTATTGAGAGTTTTTAGTATGAGGGGTGTTGAATTTTATTGAAGGCCTTTTCTGCATCTATTGAGATAATCATGTGGTTTTTGTCATTGGTTCTGTTTATGTGATGGATTATGTTTATTGATTTGCATATGTTGAACCAGCCTTTCATGCCAGGCATGAAGCCAACTTGATCGTGGTGGATAAGTTTTTGATGTGCTGCTGGATTCTCTTGCCAGTATTTTATTCAGGATTTTCGCATCGATGTTCATCAGTGATATTGGCCTGAAATTTTCTTTTTCTATTGGGTCTCCGACAGGTTTTGGAATCAGAGTGATGCTGGCCTCATAAAATGATTTAGGGAGGAGTCTTTCTTTTTCTATTGTTCAGAATAGTTTCAGAAGGAATGGTACCAGCTCCTCTTTGTACCTCTGGTAGAACTCGGCTGTGAAGACATCTGGTCCTGGGCTTTTTTTGGTTGGTAGGCTAGTAATTACTGAGTCAATTTCAGAACTTGTTATTGGTCTATTCAGGGATTTGACTTCTTCCTGCTTTAGTCTTGGGAGGGTGTATGTGTCCAGGACTTTATCCATTTCTTCTAGATTTTCTAGTTTATTTGTGTAGAGGTGTTTACAGTATTCTCTAATAATAGTTTGTATTTCTGTGGGATCAGTGGTGATATCCCCTTTATCGTTTTTTAATGTGTCTATTTGATCTTTCTCTCTTTTCTTCCTTGTTAGTCTGGCTACCGGTCTATCTATTTTGTTAATCTTTTCAAAAAACCCACTCCTAGATTCATTGATTTTTTTTTGAAGGTTTTTTTGTGTTTCTCTCCCATTCGGTTCTGCTGTGATCTTAGTTATTTCTTGTTTTATACTAGGTTTTTAATGTGTTTTCCATTGCTTCTTTTGATTGTGATGTTAGGGTGTCTATTTTAGATCTTTCCCACTTTCTAATGTGGACATTTAATGCTGTAAATTTCCCTCTAAACACTGTTTTAACTGTATCCCAGAAATTCTGATATGTTGTGTCTTTGTTCTCATTGGTTTCAAAGAACTTATTTATTTCTGCCTTAATTTTGCTATTTACCCAGTAGTCATTCATAAGCAGGTTGTTCAGTTTCCATGTAGTTGTGCAGTTTTGAGTGAGCTTCTTAATTCTGAGTTCTAATTTGATTACACTGTGGTGTGAGAGATTGTTTGTTATGATTTTCATTCTTTTGCATTTGCTGAGGAGTGTTTTACTTCCAATTATGTGGTTGATTTTAGAATAAGTGCTATGTGGTGCTGAGAAGAATGTATATTCTGTTGATTTGGGGTGGAGAGTTCTGTAGGTATCTATTAGGTCCACTTGGACCAGAGCTGAGTTCAAGTCTGAATATCCTTGTTAATTTCCTTTCTTGTTGATCTGTCTAATATTGATAGTGGGTTGTTAAAGTTTCCCACTATTATTGTGTGGGAGTCTAAGTCTCCTTGTAGGTCTCTAGGAACTCGTTTTATGAATCCTGGTGCTCCTGTATTTGGCATATATATATATTTAGGATACTTAGCTCTTCTTGTTGCATTGATCCCTTTACTACTATGTAATGCCCTTCTTTGTCCTTTTTTATCCTTGTTGGTTTAAAGTCTGTTTTATTAGAGACTAGGATTGCAACTCCTGCTTTTTTTTTCTTTCTTTCCATTTGCTTGGTAAATATTCCTCCATCCCTTTATTTTGAGCCTATGTGTGACCTTGCAAGTGAGATGTGTCTCCTGAATACAGCACACCTGTGGGTATTGACTCTTTATCCAATTTGCCAGTGTATGTCTTTTAATTGGGGCATTTAGCTCATTTATATTTACCGTTAATATTGTTATGTGTGAATTTGGTCCTGTCATCATGATGTTAGCTGGTTATTCTGCACATTAGTTGAAGCAGTTTCTTCCTAGTTTCATTGGTTTATATATTTTGGTGTGTTTTTGCAGAGGCTGGTACTGGTTTTTCCTTTCCATGTTTAGTGCTTCCTTTAGGAGCTCTTGGAAGGCAGGTCTGATGGTGACTAAATCTGTCAGCATCTGCTTGTCTGTAAAGGATTTTATTTCTCATTCACTTATGAAGCTTAGTTTGGCTGGTTATGAAATTCCATATGTACATCATGGAAACGAGTGCATGTGATACACACACACACACACGCACACACATTGCATACTTTCATTTTTGTGTCCATTTCTTTTCTGATTTTATCAGCAGCCAACTAAAGAAAATAGAAAAAAAAATTGGTAATTCGATCTTTCATGTTCTGCATCTTCCAGCTTCACAACTTATAGTTTTCTATTTTTATTGTTATTGTGATCAGAATGAAAATGTATACAATAGAATCAGAATCAGGTCAGAATCAACAAAAATACTATAATGTTTGTACATGCTTTCGATGCAGTTTGTCTCTGCAAAGGGTGTGTGTGTTTCTATGCACATGTGCATGTACACAAGTGTGTAAATAAGTGTTTTATTCATGATGGAGAAAGGCTGGTCAAAATGATTCTGAATGAGATAGCACCACTACAGCAGATAATTAGGTCTCTAGCAATAAAACAAGTCATTAAACATGTTTCTAAGCATCTACTCAGTATCTGGCACAATGTTAAGTAGTGTAAATATAATCATTAGCAAAATTCAGCTTCTACCCTCAATGGTATATGTGTAGAACAAATTGGTAAAGCTGGAGTACATTTCAGGACCAAAAACAGTTTCTGTGTAGTTCCCACTTCATCAAGACCATGTTGTATACCTCTCATACACTTAAGCCATAGGGAAGCAATTATTCCATCCATCCTTTTACAGGGTAGTGGTGGGGAAGAAGAGCTGACTGTCATGCTTGAATTCACATAATTTCATAATTAAATAATTTCATGTTACATAATCTCGATAAACCTAAAATCCAATATATGATAAAGATAGTGTTTCAAATCAGTGGATAAGTGATAAACAGTTCATAAAATGGTGTTCAGATAATTGGCTATATGTATTTTATAGTTGCACAAAGGTATAATATGTCATTAATAAATATTAATTCCATAGTGGATGTCAAATACACTTTTCCAAAATATAAAGAAAAAATACCATAGACAAATATCACTTGCAACATTACGGTTAAAATTAAATATCCAAACATAGCCCTAACCAATAACAGAAAATTTAAAAAAAAAATTATGGATTGGAATTTGTTAAAATATAAAACTTTTCTTTTTCAGAGGATACAATGAATATGTGTAAAAAGCAAATATCAAATCAGCAACAAGTGCTTGCAGTTCACTTGACATATTTAAAATATGAGTAGTTCCAACAAATCATAAATAAATGATTAGTAGTCCAATAAAAGAAAGACAAAGTACATTGACAGGAAACTGTATGAAACTCATGAACACTAAATGTCTTAGATTCTCTATTGTTAAACAAAATGCAAAAACAATAGAGAACATTATGAATATGGAGTTAATATTTAACAAAATTATTTTATCCATGTTATAAGTAAATATTTACATCCAAAAACCCTTGTTTTCTCTGAAAGTTGTCACTTATGAGTCTATTTTGAAAATGTTTAAAGAATAGTAATTAATTAACTTTAATAAATAGGTACTCCTATTGAGGGAAAACAGACATTTCCATAATTTTTCTTCTGTTTCTAATCTAGTAGATGGTAGGAAAATAATGACAATTGCATATTCATACCTGGAGAATATGCATTCCATTTCTTTTAAACTTTTGCATTCTCAAAACTATATTGATACCTCAAAGCATACCCTTTGCTGTTGAAAACAGCCTTTCAAGTATAAAGACACACACATCACTTTCCTTAAATCTTATATAAGGCAAGGGCCTAGATTCCTATCAGAAAATGTATTTCAAGAATGCTTTTTTAGTAGTTCCTGTGGCCTTATCTTATAGAGGAAGGTTTTTTTTTTAAACATACACACAGTATTTGATGCACATTTTTATTGGAAAGAGCTTTTATTTCCTTAAATGTTTTGTTGTCTAAGTGTGAAAAGTATCCTGCAGTGGAATTTAGTGGCACAGATGCTTATTGTGATAGATGAGATGAACTTGCTTCCCTAAGCATGCATGGTCATGAAATGCATCTGGCTTCTGTACGTAAAAGTCAGTTATGTTCCCAAATGTGTCTCTGCATTTACACAGACGTTTAGGGGCAGACACCCTACTGTTCCCTCAAAAGGCGGCTCTGCTTAATTATGAAGTTCAAGTTAGACCAGAAGTTGGAAAATACTAAATTCCACATTGCAGACAGAGCCTGAGCAGGTGATGTCACCACTGCATTCTAAGGTGGCAAGTCCTCAGAGAAGTCACTTATCACCTTACCATGGAGAAAAATAACCGTGTCCAGAACACAAGAGGATGCTTTTAGGTAGCGTACAATCAAGTGTGCAAACCTGTGCAATACATACCAGATGAAATCCAGTTCAGAGGCTCAGGAAAACAAACAAATGAGGATATGCTTTAAAAAATAGGACTTAATATAAACAGTCGTGAGAGTAAAACTATTGCTAAGCACATAGGAAACATAAACCAGGCTTTCAGGAAGGAGTTTGGCACATGTGTGCACTGGTAGGAGGTGTAATGTGCAGAAATCCGGCCTTTTGTGGCATAGCAACTAAAGTTCCTTTTCTATTGTCCAGACAACCTTAAATATTCCTTTATGCAGTACTATTTTAAAAAGGCCATCTACTGTGCACAATGTGTTAGCATCAAGGACATGAAATTTATCTGGAATATACCAAAACTTTAATCAATAGACTAGGACCAAAGCTTTTAAAAACAGGTTTTCGTAGATAAATCATTATAAGTTATTATTTCCTCGCCATAGGTAAGGCATGATAGATAACTTTACTTTTTCTCAGTCACTTAGTGTGTAGGTAGAATAATGACCCTTAGCAGGATGACCTTTTGAATGTGTTGTTAGGCAGCATGGAAGCATTATGGTTAGAGGTGGAATTAAGATTGCTAATCACCTCACCTTAAACTGGAGCGATTATCCTGAATTATCTAGGTGGGCCCACTGTAGTCACAAAGAACCTTCAGACAGGAAGGCGGAGAGACCAGAGTGAGCAGAAGAGCTTGGGGAAACTGGAGCCGAGGCTGAAGTGATGTGCTGTGTCCAAGATGTGCAGAGGCCAAGAGCTCAGGGATACATGTGACCCCTCAAACCTGGTGAATTCTCTCCTGGAATCTCTAGACAAAATATACACTTGATGATACCTTGATTTTAGCACACTAAGACCCATTTTGGACTTCTGACCCCCAGAAGTATAAAGAAAAAAAATGTGTTGTTTTAAGCCTCTGAGTTTATGTTAATTTACTGTAACAGCAGTAAGAAACTAACACAGTAAGACGGCTTTTATTTTTATGTGATGTATAGAATTAAATTGGATATGCTAGGAAATATTGGAAATTTATTGATTTATTTTTTTGTCTGAGCTGGAGTCTGGCTCTGTCGCCCAGGCTGGAGTGCAGTGGCGCGATCTCGGCTCACTGCATGCTCTGCCTCCCGGGTTCCCGCCATTCTCCTGCCTCAGCCTCCCGAGTAGCTGGGACTACAGGCGCCGCCACCACGCCGGCTAATTTTCTGTATTTTTAGTAGAGACGGGGTTTCACCGTGGTCTCGATCTCCTGACCTCGTGATCCGCCCGCCTCGGCCTCCCAAAGTGCTGGGATTACAAGTGTGAGCCACCGCGCCCGGCCAGGAATTTATTTTCTTAATATAGTTCTTCATATTAGAATAATGAGAACCATCGAGTAATGAAGTGTTCTATTTTGTGAAGGATGATTATATAAACAGTACGAAGGTTAAAAACCGGGCGGGACCGGCTGGGCACAATGGCTCGTTCATGTAATCCCAGCACTTTGGGAGGCCGGGGCAGGTGGATCTCTTGAGCCCAGGAGTCTCAGATCAGCCTGGGCAACATGTGAAACCCCATCTCCACAAAAATACAAAAACCAGGCAGACGTGGTGGCGGCGCCTGTGGTCCCAGCCACTCAGGAGGCTGCGGTGGAAGGATCGGAGCCCGGCAGGTGCAGGCTGCGGTGGACCGTGATTATGCCACTGCGCTCCAGTCTGGGTGACAGAGTGAGACCTTGTCTCCATTAAATAAATAGATAAATAAATATATATATAAGTAAAAGAGGAGGGTGTCTTTTGAAGGCTATTAAAGTCGTCTAAGTGTCCTCTGATTATATGAGGCTGGAATGGTGCATGGAATGTTGTGTTGAATAACCTGATACAGTCTCTGAAACTATAGAAGCATTAGTAATTTTAGCCTGAGAGTGCTATAATCTGGGATAATTTGGTCCAATACTTCCAGAGAGGGTTGAAGTTTTGAGATAGCTGGAGTTATTTCAGTTGAAGACCTGAATATGAGGCAACTGGATACTCAATTACAATTCAATTTCTACTCTTTATATAAGGTAGAAATGGGTAACATGTGGGACACTGTGTTAAAAGTAATGCAGCCATAGTGTAGTGGTAGAAGCAGATGAAAAGTACTATAATAGTCGTATAGATGAGGTACTGGAAAGAAGCAGAGTTGAAAAATTGGAGATAAATGTCAGTTTTCCAGAGCCATGGGATGAAAACCAAACAGGATTACAACAGATTCAATTCACTCAAGATGTCTAACTTGGTAATAGGTCAGAAAACTCAATTTGTCGTATTTTCTTAAAAGTACACAAAAATGTTCCTTTTGATAAAACACGTGTAGTGCACCTTCGGATTTGATTTTTCTTTATGTTCTGTAAACTGCTCACAGTAAAACAGAAAAAAAGTCTGACAAATATGATGGTCCTTAAATCTTGTAGGAGTATGATGCTTCTCCAAAGAATAGAGGTTTTCCTAGGAAGGCCCTAAGCAAGGAATCAAGTTTCCTTTTGCAAGAAATAAAATTCTCAAAAGTTCCCTGCACCTTGGAAAGGCTCTGGTTGAAATTAATAGCACAACGTTATTTATTTAAATTTTAACTTTTAAGTTCAGGGGTACAAGTGTAGGTTTGTTACAGAGGTAAGCTTATGCCATGGGATTGGTTGTACAGTTTATTTCATCACCCAGATATTAAGCCTAATATCCATTAGTTGTTTTTCCTGATCCTCATAGCAAATATTACCCCCATAAAGTTTTATGGTTACTTTTTTCTTATCTTCTGATTAATGCCATTAGATTCACCAATTGAAATTATTTTTCAGTAGTTTAATTCCCTCTAGAAGGTTTAAAAAATGTTTCCGAATTTCCTAAGTCTTCTTTCTTTGTTAGTCTTCTAAAAAGCTATATTCAATAGAATTCATGTGCTTAGGTACAGTTTCACTAAAAGCGTATCTTCAACATTTGATCTGTTTAAAAGTTCTTAAGGTGTTAAGGAACATTAGGTATCAGAGTTTATGGCATTTGATTAATCTGAATAAATCTTGGCATCAAATTGAATTCAGCAAAAGTAACAGTGATAAATCAGAGAGCAATATTTGAAATGTCTCCAGGAAACATTTTAAAACAATTTTTAAGTTCACTAATTTGAGTCATTACACTTGGCCCTAATATGGTAGATTTTAAGTGAAGCTCAGTCGAACCTGGCAGATATCATATACAAACTTTTAATAGTCCTAACAATTCCTGTACCTCATTTGGATAAAGATTATTTCCAGAGCATCAGTGCTTTGACCAGAAAGGCATTTATTATTCTGTAACACTTTTCTTGAGAAATTAGCATGATTCATCATTTGAGTACGCTCTCTCAGATAAGATTCTAATATTTGGGTGTGAATAAAACTTCAGGGCATTGAAAACAGCTGGAAGATAGACAATAGGGTGATCATCCTCTCTTGTCATTCTCTATCAAGGTCCTCTTTAATTATTGGCCTAAACAGCTATAACTTTATGGTGAAAACAAACCGCTCGGATATAGCGTTAAAGGTTGAAATAATGAATTATACATAAATCGATTTAGTTCAGTTATATTCTGTTGAATTGGGAGAACATCGAATTTTTAAATTTCTCTGCATTTCTTGAAGTTAGGAATAAAAGCTGGGGTGGGGTCTCCTGAAATAATGAGGTCTAGAATAATTTCTGTTAAATTTACTTTTTAGTAGGATAAGTCTACTAAAATCAATATGAATGGAACCTTCAATGTACCACTGAAGATAATTAATCTTTGAGAGGTTAAGTAACCATTACAAGGTAATTTACCTAATTAGCAACTAAACCAACCAAATTTTAGATTTCTTAACTTTAAGACTATTGCTCACATAGTCACGTAAAGTATATCTTCCACATAGTCACAGGCAATCACAAGCTAACACGAGCAGTTAGCACAAAATAGATGTTCCACATAGAATGCAGAACAAAAAAAGACACTTTAAAAATCCTTTTCCCTTTTCCAAATTCATATTTAAAAAGTTTCTTGTGGAATTTCCCAAATGCCAGCATGGCCACATATAATACAGATTGATACTCAGACCTCTAATGAGAAACAGTTAGAATTATGCTAAACAAGGAACATTCTATATTGATTTCACAAATTCTCCTCTTTCCACTTATAGTTTCTCATAAAATGTAACATGTTTGTCTCGTGTGGAGTCTGTATAGAAAAAGTGTGATAACTGAAGATATAGACACACAGGTGTATGTATGTCTGTGTGTTCCTGTGTATTATAGCCTTTCTTTAATGGTTTTCTCTCTCTCTCTATATATATATATATATATATATATATATATATATATGTACTTTAAGTTCTAGGACACATGTGCACAACGTGCAGGTTTGTTACATATGTATACATGTGCCATGTTGGTGTGCTGCACCCAGTAACTCATCATTTACATTAGGTATATCTCCAAATGCTGTCCCTCCCCCTCACCCCACCCCATGACAGGCCCCGGAGTGTGATGTTCCCCTTCCTGGGTCCATGTGTTCTCATTGTTCAATTCACACCTATGAGTGAGAACATGCAGCGTTTGGTTTTTTTTGTCCTTGTGATAGTTTGCTGAGAATTATGGTTTCCAGCTTCATCCATGTGTCTACAAAGGACATGAACTCATCCTTTTTTATGGCTGCATAGTATTCCATGGTGTATATGTGCCACATTTTCTTTTTTTTTTATTATACTTTAGGTTTTAGGGTACATATGCACAATGTGCAGGTTTGTTACATATGTATCCAGCCACATTTTCTTAATCCAGTCTATCATCGTTGGACGTTTGGGTTGGTTCCAAGTCTTTGCTATTGTGAATAGTGCCACAATAAACATACGTGTGCATGTGTCTTTATAGCAGCATGACTTATAATCCTTTGGGTATATATACATATATATATAAAAAAACTATATATATATATTTTGGGGACGGAGTTTCTCTCTGTCACCCAGCTGGAGTGCAGTGGCGCGATCTCGGCTCACTGCAAGCTCCGCCTCCCGGGTTCACACCATTCTCCTGCCTCAGCCTCCAGAGTAGCTGGGACTACAGGTGCCCGCCACCATGCCCGGCTAATTTTTTGCATTTTTAGTACAGACGGGGTTTCACCGTGTTAGCCAGGATGGTCTCGATCTCCTGACCTCATGATCCACCCTCCTCGGCCTCCCAAAGTGCTGGGATTACAGGCATGAACCACCGCGCCAGGTCTCTATTTAAGTTAGCTCTGTCCAGGGCAAACCAGCATTTCAAAGATACAAACTGTTTTTGCAAAAAACAGGTATACACCTATCCATAGTGCAGACATTATGTCTACTTATTTCTCTCTAAATAGATCTTTCATTTTAACAAGTACTTCACCTTCACAAAATTTAGTTGAGTCAGTGAACTCTTATCCAGATGCTATATCTTGGCCAGATTATCAAGAATTAAGCCTCACAGATAGGCTGTTTCCATTTCCTTTAACAAAGTTTATCAGTCCTGAGTTACTTCTTGATTTCTTGCCAGTGGCATATAATGATGACTCAGCCAAGTCAGTTCCCAGAGTTGGACTCTTTTTTTTCTTATACACAGGAAACTTCTTTTCCAAGAATACTTGTTCCAGTTGCTCACAATCTTCATAGTTGATGATTATAGAATGATCTATGTACTTTCAGTGTACCTTCAAAAATGAGATCTGCAGCTGGATAAGACGTGTGTGTGTGTGTGTGTGTGTGTCTTAGTAGACTTAAACCGTTCATTGAATAAGAAGCCTAGTTGATAGTGTAAGGTGAGAGTTAGAAGAACAGGGAATTATTTGGTTTAAGGAATTGTGAAGAAATGTGCTATGCCATTAAAATTTTTCTCTACTTTTGTGTTAAATCTTAATTTTGTGCAGAATTTACTAAGCTGCAGGAAACTGTCAAAATTGACTCTTGCTAAGTTCCATATTGGTTTGTAATTATCTTAAAACAAAAGTTGGTTGATACTAAAGTGCAGTTTTTCCTCTAGCTTTCATAAATTGAGACAGGTCTTTTTCTCACCCTCCACATACCTATGGCTGGAAGCCGAGGTGGTTGTTCTTGGTTCCCGTTACAACTTCTAGACTGTTAATTTCTCCGCTCCTTGCAAATTAGACTGTTCCTTTGAAACTCAAACCCCTTGGAAATATCGGCCATGCCCCTTTGGTATTACCATCATCAACAGACCTCCCTCCTGGGCACTCTGGTCTTATTTTTTTTTTTTTTTGAGATGGAGTCTTGCTCTGTCACCCATGCTGGAGTGTAATGGTGTGATCTCGGCTCACTGCAACCTCCTCCTCCCGGTTTCAAGTGATTCTCCTGCCTCAGGTTCCTGAGTAACTGGGATTACAGGTGCATACCACCACACCCAGCTAATTTTGGTATGTTTGGTAGAGACGGGGTTTCGCCATGTTGGCCAGGCTGGTCTCGAACTCCTGACCTCAGGTGATATGCCTGCCTCAGCCCCCCAAAGTTCTGGGATTACAGGCATGATCCACTGCACCTGGCCTCTTGCCATTTATTTAAGGCTGTAGATCTTTTGCTCAATATCATCTTCAGGCAAGTTCAGCCATCATTTTAGTGGCTCAGCTTTCACGTGAAAGGACCAGTACAAACCTCGGTTCCTCGTTTTTTGACATCTTTATTTCCATTACTTTTTTTCTTTCCTCCACTTTATTGTCATCAAATCTGAAACATTTTCTATAAGGGTATATACCACCAGGATCTAGATGCAAATATTCTGCCTCCTGGACATCACTCCTTGCCAGCTCGTTGGCCCAGATGTCCTCATTCCTACAACCCTTCATTTTCACTGAGACTCTTCTTAGGACACAGCTGCTGCTGCTCCCTCACGATCCATCCGTACTCTCTTGCTTTCAGTTTCCACGTTTTCCTCCTCAAATGCCATAGTTCATTTTTAGCATTCCCTTGCAACTACCCTGAGCTTCATTTTCCCACAATTTATTTGTTTCTGTTTCTCTTCCCAAATTTTAAATATTGATGTTTCTAAGGGTTCTGTCCTAATTGCTCTTCTTTTCTCTCCACACACATACTCTCTCTAAGCTCTAAACACTACTAAACAGCTCATAATTTCCAGTCTTAGAGTTTGGCCCAGACCTTTATTCTGGGAGTTGATGATTTACATGACAATAGCACTCGAATAATTCAGAGGTAACATGTCCTGGTTTCCCACATGTCAGTAAGTGGCACTGCCAGCCATGCTAGACGCTTATAAGTCATTTTTGGCCCTTCCTCAATATTCTGACAATATCCAATTCAACATTCATTTAAAAAATATTTTGGTTCCAAATACATCTGTAATTTCCTCCACCTCTTTTGATTTCCAATGTCCCCAGCCTAGCCAGAGCCACATATTTTCTTACCTACGCTTATTTTCTTAGGTCATCCTTAGTCAACCTACTTTAATTCTTAATCTCCTACACCCTGTTAGCTACAGAGAAACCAAAGTGATCTCTTAACATGTCTTTCAGTTTCCAACTCTCCCACTTTTCTGGTGTACTTGGACTAAGATTTATGTTCCTCATCATTACTAATGAAGACCTGTACTGTTTCACATATCCTTCTCTTTCAGCCACGTCTCACATTAGTCTTTCTCCCTTCTGTACTTCATCCAGATTCCTACTTTTCAGTTTTTCATTTCATCCAATTCACAGGTTTCTTCTACATGCCAAGATCTTGCTCATATATTAGGGTCCATGAACACTGGGGGTTTTTCCTAAAAGACGAATCTTTCTGTAGTGTATGAAAAGCTAACTCTTTTTATTCTCAGGTCTTACCTTAAATATTCTCACTTGAAAGAAGTGGTTAGAATCTGTATAATCCAAATTAATATTTCTTTTTTTCTTTTTCTTTTGAGACAGGGTCTTGCTGTGTCACCCAGGCTGGAGTGCAGTGGCACAATCTTGGCTCACTGAAACCTCTGCCTCCTGGGTTCAAGCAGTTTTCCTTTCTCAGCCTCCTGAGTAGCTGGGACTACAAGCGCACACCACTACACCCGGCTAACTTTTTTATTTTTAGTAGAGATGGGGTTTTGCCATGTTGATCAGACTGGTCTCAAACTCCTGGACTGAAGTGATCCATCCGCCTTGGCCTCCCAAAATGCTGGGATTACAGGCATAAGCCACCACGCCCGGCCCAAATTAATATATCTATATATAAAAATTATATGTATGAATCTTATATAATCTGAATTAAGATTGTATCTAATGTTCGCCCCAAAACCCTTGTTGTATATTCAGTCCCTTGCTTCACTTTGCATGTGAACACATTTTGTAATAATCTCTTCTCTTTGCTCAGTTGGGTTTCTGTGCCTGTCTTCGTCTTCAGAATTGAAACCCTGGGAGTACAGGACTGTGGCTTTCTTATTCACCACTGCAGCTCCGTAACTAAGAGAGCATCTGATACATATGTGTGAAGGGAATTGGTTAAATATAGACCACTAGGTCCAGTGGAGTCCACAGCCTATTCACTTCATGTAGTTTCCAAGAAACAAAGGCTTCTCAACATATATTAATGAATGAGATATGGGCCAGGATATCTGGTCTGGCTGGAGATGGCTTAACTTTGAGTTCACTTGAGAGGGTATCAGTGTGAGCAGGGATGCTTTCACTCACTTCAAGAATTGCATGGTGTTTAGGGGGAAGAATCACCCTGCTTCTCTGGAGAGACATGAGGGCTCTGTGGCTCCTGTGGGCTCTCAAACTGTTGGAAGATGACTGCTAAACCTGAGTTTTCAGGTCTCCTAGTTATATTCATTTAAACTTATAGATGATTTGTCACTATTTTAAGTTGTTTTTCACTGAAAATTCAGTCTGAATATAGAGCCTTATTTCATTCAGAACAGAAAGAATGGGTTACGGTGAAATCTGTTTATCTATAATTTTTAAGTAAGTACAATTTTATAAACCAGTTATTCCTAACTTGAGAGGCCTGGAGGATTTATTACAATGTGTATTTCAGGGCCACATCTGCAGAAGTTTTGATACAACATTTCCTTACTAATACCCCTGACAGCACATTTTAGCAGGCATCCTGTGTTATTGAGAAGCAGAACGTTTATGTACCACACTTTGGGAGAGAGAAGTGCATGTTATGTTACCATTTAAAGATGCCTGGTTCTTGTGGGGCAAATTGGCAAATGATTTATCTGAACTAATGGCAGAGTGGAATTTTAATATTTTAGGGTTTTCAGGAATCTTAGAGCTGTTTTCATTTGTCTCATACACAGAGCCTGAACCTTGAAGACATTAATGAATTTGTCACAGAAATTAAATTGGGCCAAAATTTACATTTCCAACCCATGTCTGTGCTCTTCATTCTAAAGCACAATGGCCTAGAGTCATATTTTAACCTCTAACTTTTATCTTATTAAAAAATAAAATAAAATAAATAATTGTAAATACATGCATGTATTATACCTATATATACAATTTATATACATTACAATATTAATTTGAACTACACATGACATCACTAGTAAAGGCCAGTTACAGTTTAGACTGAGATAAGCCCTGTGAGAATTTACTAAGATCAAAAAGACTCCTTTTAATAGTGACTCAGTGGCACCTACTCTAAGGACAAAGGCTCCAGTATGTATCCTAATCTAAGTTATTACTGAATGTGAGTCCTGTGATAGCTTCTAATGAAAATTTCCCATTGGAAAAAATCAATGTTAATAACTGGAACTCGAGAGCTGTAATGGGTTCTGCTGTGTTTTTCGGGCTTAGACTGTGTGCTATAATATGCTAAGAAGAGGAGTTGATGACCTGTGAGCTCTGGTCACTTCCTGATCTCATTTGATTCTTTGGTCTTTAGTTTTAAAAGGGTGATCAGAGAGGTTGCTTTATAATGGAGAAGTTGAACAAAAGGACCATCAACCTGCAGGCTCACTGGCACAGCGCAAGTTTCACCGGATAAGCATTTCAGTAAAGAGGACTATTGCCAACAGCAATACTTGCAAGGAAGCTTTGTTCCAGAGAGGATTTTTGTTTTTAAAGAAGCTGCTAGAAAAACTGACACTAGAAGCTAACTAGAGTCACTCTTTCTAGATATCAATGAAATTGTAATTCTGAAGACATTACTTACCTAGATACAGAAATGGACTTTATTTAAGAACCAACTTTATACATATCTAATATACCTAGGCTTGTTGATCAAGTTGGCTGGCTGGGGAAGAATAAGACCATCTAGAAGATCCACATGATGAGAGAAAGCATTCGGGGAGGGCAGACAGATACTTGATGCTGGCCACAGATAGAACCCAGAGACGCTCTGTGATTGAAGTGGTTCTAATACCTAGAAGCTTCGATTTGCTCTTATAACGTGTTCTAAAGCCATTTAATTCAAGACTACCCTTCCTGGTTGGTACCTGTAGATGTAATGCATCTCCTAAGGTATTACTCTAGGCTCCATCGGACAGAACAACTACATGGAGGTAGGTGGTGGAGCCTCCGGACTCCACGACACATTTCACAGTGCTGTTTACTCCAAAACACTGGCCTAATTGAACTAATGTAGCTATTGGGTAAGACGAGAAGTAATACACGAACATTCTTAAAGTCTGTTCTCTTTTGCCTTGTGACCTTAAACATTTGAAAGACCAAGATGAACACTATTGAATAGAATTGTGTTTCCATCGTCATAACTAACCTGAAAGCCTAAGTTTTACCTCTTTCACTGCACATCCGATCTATTTTATGGGCAGAAGAGCACAATGGGCTCAGCTATCCAGGCTTTAGGAGTTATTTTAATCTTTAAAGAACAATAGACACAAGTAAAAGTACATACATAAAGTAGGTATTTTATATTTAATTTTTATTTTCATATGCATGAAAAGGGTGTTCCAAAAAAAGATTAGAGAAGTCCATGGCATGTCTTTCTGGTTAATGTTACTTTATTTTTTGGTTCATCTACCATACTACTTACAAGTTACTTGATTTTGTTCATGGAAAATTATTTTAAATGAATTGATTTTACTTTTCATCAGCACAGTTGTTGACTAATACCAAAGTTAGTTAGAAGGTTATGATTTTTGTATTTATAGAATGGCAGGGGCAGCATTTAGATAATACATCATAGTAACTTGGCATTTATGAAATATTAGTTTTCCATAAACATGAACTCAGAGAGGAAGGTTACATTTTTTTAAATTATAATAACATTTTGAAAAGCATCTGTCCTTTAAAATGTTACTGAAATATATATTGGAACTGGTGTTTTAGATGCCAGTCCTTCCTGAAGAGTGTTTTGAGATTTTTTTCAAATACTGCCTCAGTTCTATATAAAATAGAAAAAAATCTGCCTTGTAAAATGACTACTGGATGTAGGTAAGAAGAAGTTAAGGAAATATTACATAAAAATAGATTTGCAAAGGTAATTTGCTGGAGGATTATTTACACTTTGATGAGTGGATCTGGATATTTTGATACTAAGTGAAAGTGGTTCCACTGGAATTAGAAGGGAACAGAGATCTGCAAGCAGGAGTGAAAAGAATGTGTGTAAGCCGGGCACGGTGGCTCATGCCTGACCTCAGGTGAGCCGCCCACTTCAGCCTCCCAAAGTGCTGGGATGACACGCTTGTTAAGTGGTACTCTAATTAATCAGTAACTTAAACCTCAAAAGAGATTCATTATGTACACAAAATTAATCTTGTGTAATCAAGTGTATAAGTAAAATTAATTGAAGAAATCAAAAAACGCACGGTGGCTGACACCTGTAATCTCAGTGCTTTCGGAAGTCCAGGTGGGAGGATCCCTTGACTTAAGGAGGCTGAGACCAGTCAAGCAACACGGTGGGACCCATCTCTGTAAAAAAATTAGCCGGGGATGGTGGTGCGTGCCTGTAGTCCGAGCTACTTGAGAGGCCGAGGCAAAAGTATCGCTTGAGCCTAGGACTTGGAGTCTGCAGTGAGCTATGATCACACCACTGACTCCAGCCAGAGCAACAGAGGGAGACAATGAGAACACGTGGACACAGGAAGGGGAACATCACACTCTGGGGACTGTGGTGGGGTGGGGGGAGGGGGCAGGGACAGCATTAGGAGATACACCTAATGCTAAATGACGAGTTAATGGGTGCAGCACATCAACATGGCACATGGATACATATGTAACAAACCTGCACATTGTGCACATGTACCCCAAAACTCAAAGTATAATAATAAATAAATAATAAACCACAAAACACTTGTAATTCCACATCCAGATATATAAACCACAGGAATACTTAGATAAACACACGCTATACACACATATAGTATATATATGATAAAATATATTTGTATGTTCAACTTGGGAAAGGTTGATGATTTTAGAAACAAACTAATAATTCTTTTGCCTTGTGCTCTAATGATTTTCAATATGAAGATGTATTTGGGATCAAATACATGAGGCTCCACATACAAGACATCTTTCTTTCCCCTCTTCTCAGCACCATTTTTTGGCTGATTATTGGACTACAACTGGGAGATCTAGAACTAAATTCCTGCTTAGTGTTTACTTGTTCAGAGCATAGGCTTTGAAATCGTCCTGTTTTGCCTCAGTCTCCACAGTGGTACCTACTAACCTCATGACTAGGGGATCGTGTAGCATTTCTCTAAGCCTTGTTTTCTTAGCTGTGAAGTGGTAAATTTTGGAAGTGCTTTGTTCATAGGATTTCTGTGAAAATTGAATTGGGTAAAGAATGTAAGGCATTTAGCCCAGTAAAATAACCTGGATTACAGTAACTTTTCCAGGAGTGTTTATTAGTACTTAAACTGTCATTGTCATCAAAATTCTGTTTTTACATATGAACTTAGAAATGTCATTGTAACCTTCTCAACTCATTTGGTCATTTAAAATGGAGAGGTTGAGTTAGGTGTTTCTTAAATTTCTCTTTAGCTCTGATACTATGAGTCTGACGTTAAGTAATGCAAAGTTGGTAATTAAATCTTCCCCTTTCGTGATGTAGGAGAAAGGCATAAAAAATTTCTGGGTGACTGGATTCCCTTGCAAGTTTATTAGAATTGTAATTACGTAGCATTTTGAATAAAGCATTCATTCTGGAAATCATTAAGTTTATTTTTCTTAACTCCGTTATTTTGTCAACTGTGGAAAAATTGGGATTTAGGAGTAACCTCTGATTTAAAATTCCACCTACTAACCATTTAAATTGTAGTCTTGTAATTTCCTAACTTTAGTCTTGAAGGTGTTTCTCATTCTTATGCGTTATTATACTGTATTATATATTTATGCAACATAAAATTTATAGTTTTAACTATTGCACATGTTTACATATGAAAGGTGTAATTTTGAACTTATCATTATTAAATTTGCTAGTTTTGCTTCACTATTCATTTTGGACACTTATCCATATTAGTACATGCAACTCAAGTTTATTCTTTTGAGCTACTGTATATCATTCAAATGTATGAATAAATAACCTTGCTTTGGTGGACATTTAAGTATTTTCATGTATCAGTATGAAAAGCAGTTTCAAAATGAACATTCAAATATACATTGTCATATATGTGTATAATATTTGTATATATGAAGGTTCCTGTGGGTCATATATCTGAAATCAAAATTACAAGTGTTTTGTACCTTCTATAATTAATTTTACTCTCAATTTTAAGTAAACAAGATTAGTTTTTGCACATGATGCATCTCTTTATTCAGTTAAAATTACTGACATAATTAGAATACCACTTAAAACTTGAGAATATTTTCAAGGGTATTTATGCAAAACTTACATAAATGTGTTGAAAAGTCCTTTTGTATATATGTAGAGATTACATGGTATGTTAAATTCATCAATTTGCCTAAATATCAAGTTATACTTAAGTAGTGTCCATACACCATGCTTTTGCTTGACTGAACTCCAATATGTATATCGGGAGTACTTTTTAACATTCATAGGTTAAGTGGCCTGTTTTGGAAAATGATATTAAAAATGGAATTCAGATGAATGCTTAAAGATTAAAAATGAATGAGCTTTCGTATTAATCATCAATATGACAACCCTAAAGGGAAGCATGATTTTCAAATGTACCTCCTTGTAGGCAGGATAATTCAGAAATGCACAGTGCATATTAGATATGGGATTTGAGTCGTAGTGTATTTCTCTAAGAATGTAATTTATTGTACTTTCACATCCACCCCACTGAATATGCAGAGTTTAAGATGCAATGGCCAGAAGACACGAGCGTGTCACTAGAAGGATGTGGACGTGGGCTCCGGGGCTGTTGATGATGACGGTGGTGTTTTGGGGTCATCTGGGGAATGGACAAGGCCAAGGTAAGTGCAAGGATTTTCTAATTCTTTGCGAGTTGGATGCGAATTTCACTTTGTGATGAAATTATGTTTAGTGTTTGGTTTGATGTTTAAGCAATTTGTTACAATCTTCCGTCAGGTTTTTGTTACAGGGTATTGTAATATCTCTGCAGTTAAATTGAAATAGAATTAAGTGTGAGTAAATGCATCAAAATTGAAGCCATGTTTCTGAAATTGGCTTTTCTCTGTTGTAATTGATGATATGTATATATATGTGAGGTATTATGAGGCCATATATATGCGTGTGTCTCTGTTGCATTTGGTGACATGTATATATATGTGAGGTATTACGAGGCCATATAAATTCGAGTGTGTGGGTTTTGGGTGGGTGGGTGTGCCTGTGAGTTTGTGTATGTGGTATTTTACAGGAACACGTAGCATATAAAGTTGTTGTGATTTTGAAGAAAAGTTTTTGGACGTTTGTCTGTTTAGGGTTTTTATGTTTTTGGATGTTTGTCTCTTTAGGGTTTTTATGTTTAACATTTTAAAATTTCAAGAACCTATTCTTAAAGGATGTGATGTTCTTTAGAAATTAAATGAAAAATGTGACGTTTCTCGTTCTTCTGCCAAGGGTATTTAGGGGAAATTAATGAGAGAGTGGAGCTGCAAGGTTGTGGCATCCTGAAATGTCAGTTGGAGAGTAGAAAAGGGCCATAGATTTTGGAATAAGGCTTTCAATACTGATTTCATCAATAGCTGTATGGAGTGGTTTGTGCCAAATCTAGTATCTGTGAATGTATTTTGTGATAAGTATTGTATTATTTTTGGAGGTGTGTTGCCTGCTCATATACAAATTGCAATTCTGTACTTTATGTGATAAAACATCCTGACACCCCTGAAATTTTCTTTTCCTTTCGGGGCAAGTATATTCAGCATTGATTTTCTGCATTTTCAAGGCTTGAAATGAAATCTGTGAGCAGGAAGTTTACAGAGTTATTTCAAGGGATAGATATATTTCTCCAGATAAAATTGAAAGTGTGCAGTGTTATTATATAATTGTGATGAAGTTGAGCTTTGCTAGTTTGGAGTATCTAATAAAGTTTAACACTTTTTAAAAGATCCTTCAAAAAGATCAGTTTTCTTGCCATATGTAATATTGTTCACTGAAGATTTGAAATGAAATAGATATTTTTTCAAAACCACAAATGCATCTGTGCCTTTGTATATGAACAGTTGTATATACATGTAAGCAGATAATACATTTTGTTAATTAAGATCAGCTTTGATTTTAATTTTTCTTTCCTGTCATTCAGAATTTGTATTTGCATCTAATAGAATTCTCATTTTTCTTTTGTGATAAAACTAATGTAAAATATATTCAATACACATAGTAGTTTTTTTCACCAAAGGTCTAAAACAAGAATATGTAGACAGTAGCTACGTTGGATTTCTTTGGCTATAAGAGTTGTCTATTTCTCTGGTGATGTGTAGAATTACTAAAATGCAGCATGACAACTGTTTCTCTGTAATAGTGATCCAACATGACATGTAGTATTACACAGGGTTGCTAATACCTTCCTCTGACCATCATTTCCAGTAATTGTGGCTTGTTTTAGATGAGGAATAGGTTATTAGATATTTAAAATATTTGAGAAAAATAGGTATCTTCTCTCTTATTTACCCAAACCCTTTTATTTACTCAATATTGATGGCTCAAGTATTCGATCTTTCACTAGGGACCATCATTTATTAAAAAATGGCCTGAAATCAATTCCAAGTCTAGCTGTAGTGAAGCTTCTAGTGGGAAATGCAAGTTAAGTAATTTGTTTTCTTTCTAAAAGGATAAATTAAAATAGACAATGATTCAAAGAACAAAACAACTTAATAGAAAACATAATGGAATGCTTTGATACTATGATTCAGGGAATTTTGCTTCCTTAGTGGTAGCTAGATTGAGTGAAGGAGATTGCTTAGGTATAATGAGCAAATCTTATAATTGCAAGTATAACCCAAGCTGCATATCATCATTTAGCTCAATAAGCCTCATTAAATATTAAATATTACCTTTTAACTTTTATGCAATTAAGCAGAATTTAAAAATAAAAGTTTTAAAAATTAAAGTTTTTATTACTAAGTATCTTTTAAAATACAAATCTCACAGCTCCTTATTGTCAAGAAAAGAACATATGAAAATTTATAAATAAGGTTTTCTCTCTATTAAATTTACAGTCTTGCATTAAATATTGGTTATTGGGACCCACCATGTCCATGATTATGATTAAGTATCAATGAAAGATGACTCTTGCAGCAAATATGCATGCAAATGTTTTAAGATTATTTTCACATTATTTCACATAATTTCTTAAGCATAATAGGATAAGTAAATTATACTTTCTACACAAGCTCTTCATATTTATGAATAGACCATGTTCTAAATTTTTCAATCATTGGGGAATCCCAATGTCATATTTATGAATGGACCATGTTCTAAATGTTTCAGTCATTGGGGAATCCCAATGTCATATTTATGAATGGACCATGTTCTAAAAGTTTCAGTCATTGGGGAATCCCAGTGTCGTATTTATGAATGGACCATGTTCTAAATGTTTCAGTCATTGGGGAATCCCAGTGTCGTATTTATGAATGGACCATGTTCAAAATGTTTCAGTCATTGGGGAATCCCAGTGTCATATTTATGAATCGACCATGTTCTAAATGTTTCAGTCATTGAGGAATCTTCCTAGAGAAACCGTGTGAGAAATTGTAGCTAAGCTCAAAAACGGAAGACAAAAATCGATTTAACGAGGAATGTAGATTAATGTCATAGTATTATCGCGACTGTGTGCAACCACTACTTATAAACAATGATATAAGAAATGCAATCTGAAATCTGAATTCTAAATAGGAATGTAGTGCCATTATCCCTCTGGGACCCTTAGGGTCAAAATAAGATAAAAGTGATGAATGGTGGGTTGGAAGTCAGTCAGTGATCCTTGTCAAATTTTTGTATCTGTCAAGAAAAGCATCTGCTTGAGGACATCCATTTTCCTACTTCTGAGTTACAGAATAATAGGTACTTATCCTGGATGTGACATTCCCTGACGTGGACTCTGTCTTTGCTGCTTAGGTGGTGTGTGCATGAGAAAGTGCTTAACATCTGAAAACGGAGACAATCCTTAGAGAAAGATATATATGAATTTTAAAAGGAAATATACCTACGATGGAAATAAAACAAATAGCATAAATATCTAGCTGTATTTGGTCTTTTTGGTAACTATTACAATATATACATTTTCAAACAACTAAGTTCAGCACTGACTTTGGGAGAATCTAGATAAAACTGAACTGACATATAATAAGCATTGGTGTAATTAATAGCACAGCGGGCAGAACCATGGGGGTATTTCCTGAGGAAGAGGGACTATAGAGAGGCAAAAGAAAACCCAGCTCATTCTGGGGAGTGCCAGGAGCAGTTATTATATTCAGAACTGAGAACTTATTTCTAACTCACCAACCCATAGTTCTGGCTGAAGTGCAGTGGTGCAGTCATAGCTCATTCTCAGCCCCAAACTCCTGGGTTCATATGGTCCTCTCATCTCAGCCTCCTGGTAGCTATGACCACAGGTGTGCACTACTTTGTCCAGCCAGTTTATTTTATATTTTATTTTCATTTCATTTGTAAAGACTGGGTCTTGCTATGTTGCCCAGGCAGGTCACAAACTCCTATCCTCAAGCAGTCCTCTAACCTAGGCCTCCCAAAGTACTGACATTACAGGCATGAGCCATTGCATCTGGCTCAAAAATATTTCTGTCCTAATGGCTTTAACAAAGAAGTGCCATTTTGGGGATATATACAATGGTGTGCTGCTTGGGAGTGACAAAAAAATAATTATAAGAAGAATGGAACGAATATGTCAGTATGTTTTCAAAAGCAAGTTAGCCCAAGTTTTTAAACAAGCATAATTTTAGGGTTTTTGTAACTAACTTAGGGTTTAAATGTAGCAAAAATTTTAAACATTATCATGAATACACAGAAAATTTTAATCAATTTGGTTTCCATGATGAATTTACATGCTTAAATTCCTAATTTCAATTTGCTGCTAGATATGAGAAAGTTTGAGATTTTGAAGAAGCAAGTGGTTCTTACAAATGTAGCAAACTTAAATTTTGAGGACAATTTAATTTAACTTCCATTTTTATGACCAGATTTTGGGTCAGCTGTTAAGCATTCAAAAAATAAAATCTGATAATATCTGGCAATTCCAATTTTCAGTTTTATTGATCTTCACCATGAAATAATATATAAGCTAAGGGGCAAAATTTTGGAAAAGCAGATCACTTTGTTGTCCTATTTAGCAAGTTCTCAAATTATGCCATCTTGGAATCATTACAAGTAATTATACGAAGACAGTATCTTGTGTTTTGTATTTCATTGTTACACATCCAATTGTTCTCTAGAGATATCAGAGAAAACCCACTCAAGAAGGGAAGGTTAGATAAACAGCCCTCTCTCTCTCTCTCTCTGTCTTTGCCTCCATTTGGTTCCTTATGTTCATTTCTCAGTGCATTTCAGTTACTTTTATTGTTCCCTTCATTTTCTCTTTCATTCCAGAAGTTTAAGTGATTGCATAATTCTTTTGACAGCTGAAAGTAGTATCCGACTTTGAATGAAAGGTTTACAGCTACAGCTTTTCAATTAGAAAATCTCAGATCATGTGATCTATGAGTTTTAATATCTTAGGATCTCGACCAGTAAGGAATAATCACTTTGAAAAACCTTGATGCTACCTAGAGTTTGTGTTTTGTGAGGTTGCTTGGTAAATTATTTTCCTTTGATAATTGAATATTGCTTCAAGAGAGGTGAGCTCAGACGTTTGGCAATGAATATTGAATGTGTATTCCAAGAGACATGACCTTAAAATATCATCAAGCTAAGTAGTAGTGAAATTGAACTCTGCTGTATAATAGAAGTCAGTGTTTCTTACATCTTTGTGATATATAAATATTTTTACATTGTGGTAGATAATAATTTGTATGGGAACATTTAATTGAATTTAATTTATCCTATGGCAGAATTATGTTGCATAGGTCATTTTAGTTTTTGATTTAAGCATCTTAAAATTACAAATGCAAATATTCAACACGTAAAACCCACATGAATACACACTCCCAAACATTTGAAATCCTAACAGTCATTTCCAACAGCTTTTTCCTACAAAAGAAGTCAGCTCTTCTTAGAGAAGACATGCATTCCCATAGCTTGAGAGGTGCACACTATAAGGTAAACAGAGAAAGGATTACAGCAGTTTAAGTATACCAGCGGATTTACTTTATAGACAATAGACTTTTGAATTACTTGTCTTCAAAATTTGGTTTCTTGAGAAAATTATCTGTGTAGATTAATCATGCATTTCAGATACTTTCCAGACATCTGAATGTTGTTTTCTTAAAAGTAGCCAGCACGCCTTTTTATGCAGTCTGCATGGGAGATAGTAAGAGATGTGTATGCTGTATATCTACTAGTAGAGATTTGTTTATGAGTGCTTCCTTAAAAAATTATTTTTTCTGAAGAAAGGGATTTCTTTTTTATAATTTAGATTAGATGATTTTAAATGTTTTTAGGTTTTAACCTCTCTGATCATCAGGGTCATTGCCATGGAAAAAATGCAAGTTATAGCATATTTCATTTTTATAAGGAAAGAAGTTGATAATTTAGACTTTTTTCTTTTACTAAATTGAATTACATCACTCAATATTTGGATGGCATTAATTCACAATAGCAACAAAAAAATCTTACTATTCAACAAAATAAAGTATGATTTCCTTCACATTTAACTTAATTTGTTCTTTAAAACATCTCCTAACGAAGGTTTTCTCATCCTCTGAAGCTGAATTTATTTAGGAAAAAATATTTTAAACACCATCCCAAGTGATATAACTATTTTTATTGAGCTTTGATGTTCTATTTGAACATATTTGAAGACTGTACAAGCACTCAATTTAGAATTAAGATTTTATTTGGAGATTTTGGTTGTATTTGAAATCTGTTGTGGAATTAAACATGAAGAATACGTCAATTTACTAGATGTCATTGTCTATGACACATTTTAGTCTTATCTTTCTGCCTATATGTAAAGAGGAATAGAAATAATTGGTATAAACAGGAAAAAAGAAGTAAAGTGGTAGGATCAGATGTGAGAAATATATAAGCTAAGATACTCTTTTTTTGTTTGTTTGTTTTTTGTTTTTGTGAGACAGAGTCTTGCTCTGTTGCCCAGGCTGGAGTGCAGTGACACAATCTTGGCTCACTGCGGCCTCCACCTCCCAGGCTCAATGGTTCTCCTGCCTCAGCCTCCTGTGTAGCTGGGATTACAGGTACGCATCACCACACCCGGCTAATTTTTGGATTTTTAGTAGAGACTAGGTTTGACCATGTTGGCTAGGCTAGTCTCAAACTCCTGACTTCAGTTGATCCGCCCACTTCAGCCTCCCAAAATTCTGGGATTTCAAGTGTGAGCCACCAGGGCCAGCCTAAGCTAAGATATTCTAGAAGCTATTAATAGTAAAATATAATGTAAATTGTTTAAAATTAATCTGTATATGAAATTTTTTCTAGGACTTTCCTGCCAGAAAAGTAGGAATAGAATGGCAAAAGGAACGAGGTTCCTTCTACAAGTAGGCACACATCCTATTTCACTTTATCCTGTGATCAGTCTCATAACCATCTCCTGGTGTGAAGTGCTAAAACTGTGCTTTAAGAATAACTTAAGTCCTTTATGTACAAACTAAAGTATGAGAGCCTGAACCTTGGAAACCAAGAGATTCCAAAAAGCCTTATGTGTGAGACTGGGTGCCACAGATCTTGGCAGAAATTACTGCTTATTCTTAATTCTTATTGTTCCTTTCTAGCACTTCAATTTATAATGCCAATATCTACCTCAGCCTAAAGACAAGCTCTAGAATCACTTGTGTTACTTATTACATTTCTTTTAAAAAGCTCATGAATTACACATGAATTTCAAAGTTGCCAACTGAGATTCCAAGGACTTAGAAAAGAAAAAACGTGGCACCTTTCCATTATAAAGGCTGTACGCAGTCTTCATAGTGTTTGTCTTTAAGGGACAACATGCCTCATCCATCAGCAACTTTTCTTCCTTAAATCATCATATCTTGCCTAAAAAGGTTTTCTGAAAACTAAGATTTGCAGATTGTTATATCACATCTTAATCTACGTATCAACTTTAGCATTATCAAAGCATGAACTGTTCTGGGTTTTCATAGTTAATTATGTTTGTGGTAATAACTGGGATGCAATTGTTTTTCTTCTGATGATTTTGTACTTGCTTTTCTTATGGTAACTTCTGATGCTTGTTTGTAAGATCTTCCTCTCTTTTCTCCATCTGGTTATCTTCTTACCTTCTGTCCTTTAACTCAGATGTCACCCACACTGTGTGTCTTTCTGGATTGCTTCTTATTTAACTGTTGCTTCTCATAGTTTACATACCTCCTCCTGTACCACACTATCAACATTTCTCAAGCTGCACTATATGCTGGGTTGTGTCTTTATTTATTTATAAGTTCCTTGATAATTCGGACTATATATTAGTATATTCAAAAAATACTTATGAAGTGTTTACTTTGGGTCAGGAATTATTGAGTGAAGGAAATTGACCAAAACTCTGCCATCATGAAGCTCGCATTCTAACTTAGGGAGACAGATAACAGACAATGAGCCACATAAATATGCAAAGTATCGTAAGTTAGATGGTGAAAAGTAATCCTGGATGGGGATCAGATAATTTTGATAGGATAATTTTTAACTGGGTAGTCAAGAAAGGCCGCACAGAGAAGATGGCAATTGGAAGAACAAGGTGGTGAGAACTGCTGAGTCTGGAGCAAACACACAATTTGGAGCAGTAGAAGATTCCAGAAGTAACAGTATAGAGGCGAAGAAGTGGGAATTGTGTGGAGTCTTTTACTTGCTGTTGTAATGACCTTGGCTATGCTTTGAAGTGAGGTGGAAAGTTGGCAGGGACCTTAGTTTTCTTTTTAATAATTCACTATGAATTTTGAACGGTCACTATTATAGACTCAATAATTTTGCTTTATTACTCTTGCAATTGACTACAAAAGAGCGTATTGAAGAAATGTTAAATTCTAATTTAAACTGATTGAAATAGGTTTTTATCTTTTTATGTTTCTCATCACTGAATATCTCATTTTTAATTAGTTTGAAAGCATTCTAAGATAGTGAGCCAATGCAATTTAGCATAATGCATAACTTATTATTCATCAGATTTAGGTATTTAACCGAGGATGCTAATTAGGAAAGTAACTTGTTCTGTTGGATGATTTTGATAAAGCTACTTTCAAATGATTATCACATCCATTGATGTCATATTAAGTTGTGTTTCTGGAAACCAAATTTAGGCAGTGGTAATGAGTTAATATCTCTAAGTGGATACCTTTTATCTCTACAGTCAAGGATACTTGAAAGTGGAAAAACATACTGGCTTCAAGTCTTGGGAACTAGGACTTACCGGAAATGTGTGTGTTTTTTTTGTTTCCTGGTGGAATTGTCTTCTGGGAAAGATGGTGTTTCCTTTTCAATAGGAAAAAATTGATCCTATGCTGCTTTACTTTAATGCTTTGCTTTTGTCAAAATAGTGTTTTCTTAGGAAAATTAACCTATCATAATATAATGAAAAGAGAAATGCTGAAGACACAAAATGATGTCCATGTTAATATTGAGTAGGAAGCATCAAGGGACATGAGAAGAGGGAAGCGAAGAGAGGGAGAAGAGAAATTTATAGTGTAACAACAATTAGTAAAAAGGATTAGCATATACATGTAGTCAATAAGTCAATAAATGGCTGTTTATAGAAAGCCTACCAGGCACTAGGGGATATAGCAGTGAAGAAGGCAAAGACACAATTGGCTATACTGTAGTGAGGAGGGAAAGAGGAGGAAGACATACAAATACCTAAAAAAAGCAATGGTGTGAAGGGCTATAAAGTACACTACTACGAAGAAGATTACATGTGATAACATGGCTGAGTAAAACTGTCAAGGAGGAAGGCACTGATCTGGCTGTAGGTATTTCAGAGCATTTTTCTCTCTGAGGAGGTAATATTTCATTTGAGAGTTGAGTGAAGACAAAGAGGAAGGTACTTTGAAGATCTGGGGTGCTCTGAGCAGAAAGAAGGGCAGATATAAAGATTCTGTAATTTAAAAAGAGAGCTTGATAGTTTCTTACAAAGAAAAGAAGGCCGGTTTGGCTGGAATGTCCATGAAGGAAGAGCATGGAGAGAGATTACATGAGTGTTCTCAGGGACCAAATCTAGATCTTATATCAAAATGTGAATATAAATTAACTACATTGAAAAGTGTATGATGGATGTGTGATACGATGAGGTTAGCTCTTAGGAGGGTGTACTATTGTGGAAGGGTACACTAGTGAAGGAAGGGGGTTCATTTAGCTGACTATTGCACCTGTCCAGTTGAAGGATGATGGTAGTTGGGATTATGAGTGTAGCAATAAAGTTGGAGAAAATCAGTTGAGATTGGAAGTTGATTTGAAGATGATTGAATTTACTGAGCAAGAATTATATCAAGGTATTTGGATTTAGGGACATGGGGGATTATGGTCACTTTTAGTGATATGGCAAAGTCTTGATGACATGAGGCAGTTTGCAAGTGACAGAGGTGTGGGTAGGTGCGTATGTGTGATTGATTTTACATTTTTTAATCTTAAATTAAGACGCTAGTTAGAATCCAAGTGGAGACATCAAGTAGGCACTGACAAGTTGACTTGGCTAGAGATGTGAGTTAGATCATCGTAGCCTATAGAGCATGCCTAAAGTCATGAATCTAGGTGAGGGGTTGGAAAACTATTATAGCCCATGAGCCAGATCTGGTCTGCCACCTATTTTTGTATGGCTCATGAGTTATAAGTACGTGTGGCATTTATAAGTCTAAAATGTAAAATACAGGGAAATTTTTCAGCAGGGAAAGTTCCATAAATTTGCCTCTTGGCAACACAAAGCCTGCAATATTTACTATCTGGCTCTTTGTCAAAAATGTTACTGACTCCTGATCTGGATGAAACCCTGTGAGGAGAGAGTGTTGACAGAAGAGAGAGAAGCATCACAGTGGAAATTAAAATTATGTCAACTGAAGTGTGTAGCGTAGAGAATTTAAGCCTGAGTATAACAGTAAGAGATTAAAATAACAGTAAATTCATTATCAGCGTGATCAATGAAACCTTTGGGGGCAAAGAGGAACTATCTTCGTCACACCTTTCACTCACTCATAGAAAGATCTTAGGCAGGAAATATAACTTGTTTGAAGATCTGAGATAAGGCTAATGTAGTTTGGACAAAGAAAGCCAATGGGAGGATGACATTACATCTGGCCAAAGATTTAGGGAAGAGCCAAATACTTCAGGCTTTTTAAAGTGATCTTTAGATAAAGAGGAGGTCATCAAGGCATTCCGAATTTGGAGGATCAAATCACATCTGATGGAAAAAATCTGGCTGTATGTGCATCTAGGATGTAAGGAAGCCAACATGGATGTGAAGTTAAAATTGTCCATTGCAAATAATAAAATGAAGGCCCCAGGTAGCCTTGGCAAGGGCAGATTTGGTATAAAATCCTTATTGGAATGGGCTTAAGCAGTAACGGGAATACGGATCTAGCTGTTGTGTTTAGTGGAATTTTATCAGTCTTTTTGTTGTGTATGATATATAGATGGTCAAAATAAGGAACTTCTACATTTTCGGTTTTTGTTTTATTTTAATTGAGATTTGAATTAAAAATAAGAAACTTTTATTTTGAAACTTGGAGACTGTGTTTAAAAAGTATAGAGTAGGGCTAGAAAAAAACCTAAAACTCTCCTGATGAGGAGAGTGCTAATCGTGACTCTAATAATAATAAAATACTTTTCTGATAATTTTTTGTGTGTTTCATTATTTATATATGTATGGGAAGTTGTACCCTAGCCACATGCCAATTCACCTGGTGAACTTGCTCTTCAACGTGGCACAAATATTTCCTTCTATCTTTAGCCTTCCGGGGTTTCTCACATGGACTATTGGCTCTTCCTACTTGAACCTGCTGGTAGTACCCTGTAGGAGACATGCTACTCCATGACAACAGGCACCACGCTGTAGGGGAATTACCATACCTGTCAATCACTATCTCTAGAATGTGGCCTTTCATGAGCCCTGAGATTTCATACTGTTTCTCTGAGCTGTAACAATATTTATATTGAAAAAATAAACATGTTCTTCTATCTTTAATATTTTATATCTTATAATTTGAATATCCCATTTTCATTATACTACTTAGCTGCTAAGTTATGTTATAAAAACACGTTTTAATTATCTGCAAACACCTTCAAATCTAATCCTTACCGGTGAAGACTGATGTCTGGTTAACATCTGTTAGGACATTTATTTCCATACAGTATTTATAGCGCCTTTTTGTTATTGATTGGTATGATAAATGTGTAACTCTTACACAAAGACAAAATTTTTAGATTTTTGTATTTAAAATACTGGTTATCAAAAGAAAAACCCAGATGTTATTTGTTTATGTTTCTGCTTGAGGTACTGAATCTATTTCAAGTCATATTTCTCAGTATTGATATACTTAATTTTGCTGAAATAATAACACACTAACTTTAGCTACTTTTTTTCTCAGTGTATCTCCTTGTCGCTCACCATTTCCGCCTCATTTCACTTCTCATCTTTATTTCTTTTTCTTTGGTCTTCTTTTACTTTAGGGATTCTTTCAATTTAGAAGTGTTCTTGTTTTCTGTTAATTACTATTCTTCTTGGATGTACACAGTTATCCTTTTCCATTTCATTTGTGAATTCATCTCAGAGGCATTTTGTATGTGCCTTTTACTCATAGCTTCTCAGAAGTCCCTTTCGAGGTTACCGATTTAACATGTCATGTACTATAAGGTTTGCATGGCATGGTGGCAGCTGACTTTGGTCTTTACAAGGATTGAAATGTTCACTCAACATGGATTGGTAGAATTTATTTTTTCCTTAAACATTTCATCGCCTTGTAAACAAACAAAAGCAAACCCAAGACTCAAAACTGACATTATATTGGTGCCCCTGGAAATAGCTACCTTCTCACTAAAGTAGATTTTGTCATCCAACTTTATGTGTTGTTGAACACACATGGTGCTGTATGAGCACTCACTCACTAGTCTAGAAAACATTGCTGTGACCAGTTACCAGAAAAATAAATTCAGATTGCTCTTCACCTTCCACAGATGACCCTTCTGAAAGCCATTTGAATTCATTATAAATTATAGTTATATTAGTGTGACTTTAATTCACTTGTAATCTGAACTTTATGTGCAATGCATTTTTTCCCGTGTTTAATCATTTTTGAATGCTAAATCATTTGCAAACAAATGGCTTGTCCTTGAGAAAGAATTTAAGGCTGAAAGTACATTAAGTGCCATCTGGGTATCTGTGTCAATGGTTTTGTCACTACAAATGTGTGTGTGTGTGCATATCACCTACTTTATCACATTTATTTGATAAAATTGATATGCAATCTCTAAATCATTGTGTCTCCAACTTGTGTTATGCCACAAATACAAATTTTTGTCCTAAAGTTGATGGTACCCTTTGTAAAACTAGAAGTTCTCATTTGTGCAAAGGAAGGAAAAATAAAACAAGAAACAAATTCAATAAAAAAATTAAAGGTCAGATTTCTTTTATAGCTGCTGAATTCCTTTCTTTCCTTTCCATCATCCTCACATTCCCAAATCTCAACAAAGTTAAGAAATTAAAACACACATCATGAGATCATATGTTCACCTTGTTCAGGAACTGAAGGATTACATATACAAGACTATACCTTAATAAGTAGAGGGAGAAATATGAAGATATGAATAGAATATGAAAATTTATTATAATGCAGTTGTATTCTAAAGTGTTTCCTAGGCAGGCTAAGAGTATGTTGCTAGGAAATTTTAAGAGACCCACTCCATTATATAGAAGAGGATGTGTGTAGATCTCTTAATTCTGAAATGTTTAGAACTGAGTACAACAGGTCTTTGAATAACGACGTTTCATTCAATGTCATTTCATTATGATGTTGATGAGAAAAAACAAATTGATTCCAATTGGGGTTCACTGTCTGTGTAGAGCTTATGTATTCTCCCCATGTCTGCATTGATATTCTCTGGATGCTCCAGTTTCCTCTCACTTCCCAAGGCTGTGCATGTGAGGTTGATTGACGTGTCTATGTGGTCCCAGTCTGAGTAACTGTGGGTATGTGTGAGTGCACCTGCAATGCGACGGCACCCTGTCCAGGGCTGGTTCCCACATTGCGTCCTGAGCTGACAGGATAGGCTGCGGTCAACTGCAACCCTAAACTGAAATAAGTAGGTAAATAATGATTTTACTAGCTTTTATTAATCTTAAACGTATGAATAGCTGAAATTTATTTCAGCATTTAATATTAGAAGTGTTTTGATCTTTATTTACAAGTTTGTTGACGTTTTAGTTACCAAAAGCCATAGAAGCTGAACTCTTTTGATGTCAACCTATGGTAAAATGGGTTTCGCTGACTGTATTTTTGTACCAATTAACCATCCCCAATTTATCCCTCCGTATGCGTGTATCAAAACATCACGTGACCATAAATATATATACCTATGACCAGTTTTCAAGCACCTGTCAATGATGTTAAGTGAAGACTTATTGTAGTCCTTTTTTGGCATAACGAAAATGTGTGTGTTTTGTTCAAGATTGGAAAAGTTCTTTGTGTAAAGAACTAGACAGTAAATATTATAGGCTTTGCTGGCCATATGTAGTCTCTGTCTCTCCTTCATCTACTCATTCTTCTTCTCCCCTTCCTTCTCCTTCTTTAAACACTTCCAAAATGCCAAAACAATTTTTAGCTCTCAGCCATATGAAGCAAGCCATTGATTAAATTTGGCTTGTAGGCCCATAAGGTGTGAATTCCTTTACATCATCAGAATGCCGCATATATATGAAATGTTATCTATGAGAAATTAATGGGGCTCCCAGCAGAGAGAAATTAGCCCAAGTTAAGTTTGGGCTTTGGAATTCAGGGGAATGCCATGCACAAAAATGCTCTGCTTTTAAAACTAGTTACTAACAGTCCATTTCTGATATCAGAAATACATGAAAACTACCAATTGAACGGACATTATTCACTACTTTAGTGCTGCTACTCCTGTGTGGTGGAAAAAGAATCCAGAAAGTTTTCCTTTCCATTTGAACATTCATGCAATAAAAATTTCCAAATCTTTTTTTGAACAAATTTTTATCTTATAGCTCTCTTGTGTACTTTATAAGTACGTTTTGCTGCTTATTCTCAGTAACTGTATTGAAACAATCTGTTTTCCTTTATCAATCAAAATAAAATAAGAAATTTAGCTTAATACTAATATTAAGCTGAAGTGCAAGATATATGAAAAAGAGAGAAAAGAAGCAGGATAAACTGACCTTTTGATAACTGCAGAGGACAGCAGATCAAAGACTGGACTTTAACGTCTGACATTTTCAGAATCTATCACAGTAAGTCCACTGGGTCCAGAAATAGGTTTTAATCCTAGATTGAAATGACAATGCTGTCATGACATTGAGTTTGATGGAAAAAGTGAAGTTAAAGTTTTTCTCAACATTTTTTTTAAAATCAATGATTGATTTAACTATAAAATGGACTGATTCTGAAGAACTCATTCTGACGTTGGAGGTGAAAATGCTTTTACTCTAATCATTAAAATCAATTTCTCTAGATATCTGACTTTATTCTGCTTTATAACATAAAGAATGAAACTATATTTATTAATGAAGTGTAATCTAGCAAAGTGGCATAAGCATAATTATGAGTCACTTACTAAAGTTGTGTGTTTTTTTCCATTGCATGAAAACCCGGCCTTGTTTTAATTTTTATTGACTCTTTAAAAGCAATTTTAGGTTTGTAGAAAGAAGTGAATAAGCATTCACACGTCATCCTCAGCCTCTACCCCAATTTCCCCGATTTTTAACATCTTGCAATAGTGTGGTACATTTGTTATAGTTGATGAGTCAATATTGGTACATTACTATTGACTAAAGTATGTAGTTTGTATTAGAGTTTACTCCTTGTCTTATGAATTCTATAGGTTTTGTCAAATGTGTAATGACAAATAATCCTCATTACAGTGTCATACAGAATAATGGATTCACTCTCCTAAAATTCTTCCTTGCTCCATCCGTTCATCGTTTCCTCTACTAATTTATGTAGAAGATAAATTAGTAGATTGAGTTGATGGTTATAGCAGTTTAAAGCACAGATAGAAAACTAGATTGACCTGCCTACCCAGACTGTGCTTCTCACTCTCACTGTGCCCTTTCTTAACCTTTGGAAATGCTTTTATTCATATATAAAATAGGCTATAACTTCATATAGTTGTATTACAAAAAGTTAATGCACAGAAAAAGACTTGTGCTAGGTATATGGTTTCTTCTCAGTTAAATGGAAGCCATTGCGTGTGTTTGTCAATAGAATTCGTCATACTTTATCTCACATATCTTTACGTCGTTGTTGGCACATGACATGTTTAGACTGCACAAATCTCCTCCAAATCCCTAATAGCCACTGATCTCTTTACTGTCTCCATAGTTTTGCTTTCTCCAGAAGGTCATGTAGTTGAATCATACGGTATGTAGACTTTTCAGACTGGCTTCTTTCACTTGGCAATATGCATTTAAAGGTTCCTGTGTGTCTTCTGTAGCTTGACAGAATACTATTCCATTGCCTGGATATACCACAGTTTATTTTTCCATTCACTTCCTGAAGGACATTTCGATTTTAGTGATCATGAATAAGGCTCCTGTAACATTCACGGGAAGAAGGCTTTTGTGTGCATGTAAGTTTTCAAATCCTTTAAGTAAATACCGGGAATGTAATTGCTGGGTTGTGTGGTAGGAGTATGTTTAGTTTTATAAGAAACTGCCAAACTGACTGCCAAAGTAGCTGTACTATTCTGCATTCTCACAAGCAATGAATAAAAGTTCCTGTTTCTCCTCACATTTGCCAGCTTTTGGTATCATCAGACTTTTGGATATTGGTCATTTTAATAGTCATGTAATAATATCTCACGGTTGCTGTGACTTGCAGTTCCCTAATGATACATGACTAGTAACTTCAAAATCCCCATTTGACAGCTGTATTTAGACCTTTGGACTATTTTTTAAATGAGTTGTTTTCTTTCTTATTTTCGAGTTCTCTGTATACTTTAAATACCAGTAATTTATCTGATATGTTTTGAAAATGTTTTGAATATGTTTTGAAAAAATTTTCTCCCAACCTGTGGCTTTTGTTTTCATTCTAAGCACAGTTTTAATAACAAAAGTCTTTAATTTTAATGATGCTCAATTTCTCAATTTTTTCTTTGTCTAACCCAATAAATCAGAAAGCTTTTTATCATTTCACATGACTTAATATTCAGGCAAGGTCTATATAGGCCCCTTTCAAACAGTCATAAAGTTTAGAAGCTCTGACCTCACAAACAATAACAACGACAACATAGAAACAAAAATGACAGCTTTTGATGTTGTCTCAGTAATTTCTCAATTCAAGAACAGATTACTGAGCTTTATAAGCAATACGTATAGATATCAATTTCACAGTAAAATACCTTATGATATTTATCAAATCACCTTAGTTTTGGTCACTTATTACTATTAGACTAAAATGTAATTTGTCAGACATGAGAAATCCTTTGGAGTATTTTTTAGAGAACCAAGTATTTGTTTTAGCCTTTTCAGTTCTTCTCTTGCTGTTTCTCCAGTATAGTCATTCCAATTGTCTCTATAGATGTATTAATACCAGGTACATAGTAAACACAATTATCTCCCACGTGTACCCCAACCCCCTTCCCTGTTCATGCAGTGAACATAAAGGAAGCAGGTCAAAAGGAAGCAGGTCATGTACCCTGTGATGTGCTGGGTTGTAAGGAAAGGTACACAATTAATGTACCATGTCTGAGTTTTCTTCTTCTCTGTATTTGTTCCATTTAATGCATGTATGTTTTTTATTCCTTAGGCCTCTCCAGTCCTAACACACTCAGGGATACTTGATACAGCTATAAGGCTGTGTCTTTATCAGGTACCTTTGGGTTACCCCCGGCCAGGGGTGGGAAATAGAGGAAGTGAATGTCTGTATCCTCATTAAGTATCACACAGAGCAGAAACATAAAGAAGCCTGTGCCATGAATGGGTCTCTTCTTTCTCCAAAAACCACCTACCCCTTCAACTCCCACTGCTTAAAGGAAAATCTTGTATTAGTCTCCCCATTTTCTCCTCAAACTTGCTTTAGCAAAGCAGTTCCTAAACCTCTGTTAATGTATGTCCCCACCCCTAACTCAACACACAGTCTCATGTCACATCACAGAAAAGAAGTTCAAAACAAAACAAAACAAAGCCACAGTCTTATAAGAAAAATAGGTAAGTTTTACAAAAGTTGTGTACTGTATCTCTGCTTTGAATTTTGTCATTGGCCAAGGATAGTAAAACTCTTGGAAAACTATAAAACAGGAACTTACGTAATATGTTTTACCCAAGATTTTTCAAACATTTTTGGAAGGATACTTATTAACATCTTGCAGAGGTAATGTTACATGAAAAACTTAGCATAAGACCAATCAGGTATTCTATGCAATAATGCAGATATATGAAAAAATAATATAATGAAATAAATGACTTTTCAAAAGGTATTGATCCTAGATCCACATTCTTTTTTTGGTTCAGGTGAGGCAATTAGAATGTGAAAAAAAGAAGCATAGAACAACTGTCTAATGAGAGGGACGAATGCTCCTGGGTGGAAAGTTATTAGAAGATAAATTAGTAGATTGACCCTTTTGCTGTCTACGCAGGTTTTTTTTTTTTTTTTGCTAGTACCAATAGAAACAAATTCATTTTATGGTTTGTGTCACTGGAAATGTATAACTTAGTGGTAGCTGTATAGCAAACTTTGAATATGTAATAATAAGAGATTAGATGTAGGTTTAATATCATTATTTAATTTATTTGCTTGAATACCAGTGAGGAATTTCCACTTAAGCTCTCGTTTTCCAGATGAGTGTTTAATTGAATTCCAGAATTCATTTTGAAATAGAACTTTGTGTAGAATATGAATTTCTTTGCAAGAAGAATCATTTGTACACTTGGGTTTGAGAGCAGTTTAATGTCAATATAACTTCTTTCCAGGCTTTCATTTCCTACTTTTTGATATGGGAATAATCTCATGGCGTGATTGTGAAAGTCTTAAAAGATAATGTTTGGGGGGAGGGGAAGGGATAGCAATAGGAGATATACCTAATGTTAAATGATGAGTTAATGGGTGCAGCACACCTACATGGCACATGTATACATCTGTAACAAACCTCCACGTTGTGCACATGTACCCTAAAACATAAAGTGTAATAAAAAAAGATAATGTTTGCAAAGATACTCTGTGCACTCAAAGCGTGCTCTATGAACTTCATTGCCGTTCACATTTTGGGTTTATGAGGCTTCCATTTGCTGGCAATTGAAATGTGACTCTGAGTTAGATGCCGTGGTGTGGGAGATGATGTTTATTGGAGTTTAAAGCACAGATAGACAACTAGATTGTCCTGCCCACCCAGACTGTGCTTCTCACTCTCACCGTGCCCTTTCTTAACCTTTGGAAACACCTTTATTTATATATAAAATAGTTTCATATACTATTTTATACTATATACTTCATATAGTTGTATTATGAAAAGTTAATGCACAGAAAAAGACTTGTGCTAGGTATACGGTTTCTTCTCAATTAAATGGAAGCTATTGCCTGTATTTGTCAATGGAATTCATCATACTTTATCTCACATATTCAGTGCTTTACATCATTTTTGGCACATGGTATGTTTAGACTGTGCAAGGGTTAATTACGCCAAATTTATCTATCTACAGTTAATATAGCCCAAGGTACCTTGTTTAGCTGAGCCAAAGTTTGCATTTATTAAAAATGTAAATTTATCTTGAAGTGATGCCTGATCTCACAGAACTATGGGTTCCAATCTCTAAATCACTGTGATCAGTAGTAAAACTATGTACTCTGTGTCTGTCCTACTAGCTATATTGCCGGAATCTGGAGCATGACTTTTGGGTCTTTCTGTAATGCCTTACCTCTCATCAAAATTCACAAAATTCACAAGACCTGCTCTCTGGATTGTGAGACTTTTGCATTACAAAGAAAAAGGTACTGTCCTAATGGCATTCCAAAGCCATTTGAAATGAGTTGCTGTCGTTTCCAGGGAGTCATTTTTGTGTTGGTTATCATTACTTTACCATTACCTTTTAATTTGGAAATGTTAAAATCCATTGCCATGCTCCTTGGAATATAAAGATCATATAGGGTCATTGACATGAGTCTGAAAGTATCAGTCACTGGAGACCTTCTAGTGGGATAATGTTGTTAATATTGCTGGTATTCTATTCTTCACGTTTCCTCCAGTAAAATGTAAAGTGACCAAAATATAAGCGTCACGCAGGCAAAGATTCTTTTATTTGTTCAACGAACACTGCTTTCACAGAGTAGTCAGTTAATATTCACTACTAGAATGCATGTTGAATGGCAGCTCTTTTATTTGCCATTAGCGTTGGCCCACTTGATAGCAGTTGGACAAAAAAATTGGACAAAGTGTGTTGATCTTTTATGAAAAAATAGATATCTCTTTCTTTCTTTCATTGTTGCGTTTTCTCTGGGCAAGTTGATACACACTGTAGACCTGATGTTATTTTAGGGATACAGTTGAAGTTACTAGATACTTTAGAGTTTATTTAATTATAATATGAAGCTTTGAGTTTCTGTTTCATTATTAAATAATTTATTTTATGATAGTGTTGCTTAACTTAGTGTGCAAGTCCTACAAATAAACCTAATAAATATCTTACAAACTACCTTAAAATAAATCTAACATTTTTTACTGAAATATTTTTAAACATGTTGAAGTTGGAATGCCAGGTAATTGTATACATACACACACACACATTTTCTTTTGGTTTCTTTGTTCCTATTATTGAAATTCCTATGCTAATAACCATATCAATTTATGAAACTCATTTTGAGAAAAAAGGCCTAAAATATAACTCATTTTTAAAATGATTTTCTCTTAATTTATAATGTCATACTTTAATAAAATAGGGTAGGGCAATTTTGTATAAATATTTATGCTAAGTTTTCTACATAAGTTACTGCATGTAGTCTAGTTTTTAATAGAAGGGTTTTCTTTTTCTTCAGTATCCACTTTAAAGTCAATGACATTTAGTGTTTTTTACTTTACAGTTCTAAGTTACTTATGCTTAAAAAGACATCTGACTTTTAAGTTACTGTCCAACTTGATTGGTATCTCTCTGTATCTTATCGATGTGTTCTTGAAAGTAGTTAGATTTTGAAAGACATTACTAAGAGGGCTTTTTCTCATCTTTGGAGAGTAACTTGGGGTAAACGGTTGTCTTTCGTCTTTGTCCTCCTCTCTACCCACAACTCCCCATCCCAGATCATTAGCTGAACTTGTGTGCTCAGGTTAATGTTCTGTTTCACCTTTCTTGTCAAATTGCTAGATACAACTCTCTTCAGTTATATACTGTACAAACAGAATCTCATCTTTTTAATCTCTCTCTTTTAAACAAATGTGTTCACGCTCAGATTTGTTGTCATTTAGAACAGGACTTCCTATTAGAAATATAATAATTTTCCTTCATGTTGTATCTTCAATACAAAAAAAAAAACAGAAAAACACGTATCAATGGTTTGCATGTGTCATGCTGATAGTTGGAGGGCAACTGATATTAGAAAAAGTGACACTATATTTCTGAACACAAACCTTGTTTCATCTTAGAATTTGGTGTTGAACCAATTGTGTACCTCATAGCAATAAACTTTAATGAGTTGTTAATATGTGATTAACTGCCTTGGCCAAACTCAAAATCTTATTCACACATACAATACACACAGAGAACTTATTTTTATTTGTTCAGTCACTCCTTTAGTCCTTCATTTATTTCACAAACATTCATTGACACTTACGTGGCAGCACTCTTATAAGAATAGAATATACCCTGTTAAATCAGACATGATACTTGCTTTTGTGGAGCTTATGCTTTAATGGAGAAACAGAAAGTCAAGCAAAAACTCAAACTATATAACTTTAAATTGGATATGTGCTAATGAAGGAAAATGTGGCAGTGTAAGAAAAAATAATAGGGAGTTAAAGGATAAATAGGAGTTTGGTGGATGAAATTTATGAAGGGCTGAAGATTTCAAACAAAAGAAACTGATGCAGGAGGGTGCAGCTTTGGAGTCAAGAATGAAGTTCTAGGAGATAGCAAGGAAATGGTGGGAGAGGAGGTCAAAGTAGGTAGGATTTTATATATTATCAATGGGAAAATATTGAACAACCCTAAGCAGAAAGGCAATGATAGGGGGTCAAAGTAGGTAGGATTTTATATATTATCAATGGGAAAATATTGAACAACCCTAAGCAGAAAGGCAATGATAGGAGGTCAAAGTAGGTAGGATTTTATATATTATCAATGGGAAAATATTGAACAACCCTAAGCAGAAAGACAATGATATATATTCATCTTCATTACAAATTCTTATATCTTTAGTAGACCTGTTTTCAGGCAAAATTTCATGAGAGAATAGTAACAAAGAGAAAAAAAGTGGTGTTCTCAGATTATCTCTAACTCACCTGATGACTTTAAGCTAAATGACCTCAACATTTTGTGAGGCTTTTCCTTCTTATAAAGTAAGGAGTTTAGATGAGGTGAGGTGTCCAATTTCATTTAGCTTCAATTTCCTGTAATTTGACGGCTGTCAAGTCATGCTTTGATTTGTTCTGTTTGTGAGCCAGAGTAACTTTAAGGCAGTATATTAACTAGGAGAACTATTTCTTTACTTTTAAACTTCAAAATTATGATGACATAAATATTTTAAAGAGCATTTAGAAAGTAGACAAATGAAAAATTTTTAACATTTTGGAATGCTTCTTGTATTTCTTTTTGAAACCTAGGTTTTTGGTGGTAGTGTTGATATTTATTTTTGCCAAACTAACCATTCCATGTAATTTTGTAGCATTTTGGGTTGATGACCACCGTAAGTCTAGTATTCCCATATGTGTTAAAATTTATCTTTACAATTAATATATTTTCACTGAATTATTTAATTAAAAATTAAACTACGATTTCTAATACATGTTCAGTGAGATATTATTAGGCATTACCTGAAAGGGATTTCTGGAGAAAGAAAGAATTTCTGGTTAAAAAGAGTTGAGCAGGTTTTCCTAGAGCGATTCTCTTGGTCTCTAGGATGGTGCTACAGCATAAAATATCCTCCTAATTTACTTCACAAATTAGCCCTTAGATTTCATGAATTACTTATAATTTTTTTTGTAGACCACAGTTTCTTTGCTCTTCAGTATTACACTTGCTTATGTGAGTTTCTAAAACTAAGTTTAATTTTGGAAATTCTTAATTTTATATTTATATTTTGAATTGTGTTTAAAATTAAGTTTAGTAAAAAGCTAGGTTTTTATTTCTACCTACAAATTCAGTGTCCCATCAATAGAAAAAAAATTCTCAATAATATTTTAAAGTTACTTACTTTAGTCTTTGTCATTAAAGAATAAAATTTACCAGGCAGAAATGCCCCAGAAGCTACCTATGGAGGAAATATAAATATTATTATTACCTACTAATAGTAATATACAAAATAGTCAATTATGTGTATAGAAGTTAAATATATATAAAAGTTAAATATTTATAAATGATACAGGACTCACGTGTTTGTATTCTCTGACTGCTGTGCAGTCACAGTCTGATAAATTGATAAACAGAGTTTGCAGTAAAGAAGGAGTTTAATGATTGCAGGACAGCTGAGTGAGGAGATGCGAGCACCCTCAAATCTGTCTTTCCAGAGAGTACTTGGTTGGGGTGAAGGGATTGTAGAGGACCAGGGGCTGGATAAATGGGGTCACTGACTGGTTTGGGTTAGGGGGATTAAATCTTAAATCACCAGGATATAGAAACTTCACCCTTTAGTGAGTCAGCTTCTCCTGGAGCCCTTCGGAGGAGCTGATGTCAGTAGTTTCACTGGTATGTAGGATCTGAAAGAATACCTCAGAGAGAAAACAACATTTCACAATGCTCAAGTTGTTATCTATGAGTAGTTAAGTTAAGGGATGAATATTCTGATATATGTAAGTCATCAATTCTGATATATGTAAATCATCTATTCTGATATATGTAAATCATCAGTTCTGATATATGTAAATCATCAGTTCTGATATATGTAAATCATCTATTCTGATATATGTAAATCATCTATTCAGATATATGTAAATCATCACTACTCACTATGCTGCATGATCCTTGACAAATTTTCTGATTTCCTTGTATTATTAAGTAATAGCTGCATTCTTTTAGGATACTATTTCATGATCAGCACTCTTCCTTCAGGCTCTACATAAAAATTATATAAGACTACTAAATCAGTTTATGATCTAATTATGTCATTTCTTTATTTGTCTATTATTTGCCACTGTAACTCAATTGTTCAAAGATTCAATGTAGGAGTCATATAATTCAGCCAGATTAATATAAGTATTTGCTCTAAATGACATTGGAAATATATATATCCATTATAGCTCATTTTAGCACATATGTTAATATTTCTGTTGCAGGATTCACTCAGTTATATCCTCATTAAATGTTGGTACACTTCGAAGATATCAAATGATATCAAATCAGCAATACTGAGCAGCTAGCTACATTTATGAATTTCTTATTTGCTAGTTGAAGTTACTTATATTTGTTACAATCTGGGAAGCTCTTAAAAATATAATTATGCCTTTAAATATATCTCTGCAAAAAAAACTTTTGGAAAGAATTTCTTTGGTGTCTCTGAGAACTGTGAAGTCTTAAGTCTGAACGGAATTAAAGGCATTTGTATTCATCCATTCTTTTTTTTTTTTTCCTGAGACGGAGTCTCGCTCTGTCGCCCAGGCTGGAGTGCAGTGGTGCAATCTCGGCTCACTGCAAGCTCCGCCTCCCGGGTTCACACCATTCTCCTGCCTCAGCCTCCCGAGTAGCTGGGACTACAGTTGTCCGCAACCACGCCTGGCTAATTTTTTTTTTGCATTTTTAGTAGAGACGGGGTTTCACCCTGTTAGCCAGGATGGTCTCGATCTCCTGACCTCGTGATCTGCCTGCCTCGGCCTCCCAAAGTGCTGGGATTACAGGCCTGAGCCACTGCACCTGGCAAGTGGTGTCTTTTCACTTAGTTTAAGTTTACTCAGTGATGAGGATATGAACATTTTTCTAATTGGCATTCACTTCCATAACTGTGAACTCTACCCAGTGACCAGTATCTGTGATGGTATTAAGTACCACCTCTTCAAGCTATTTATGTGTTGTAAATTAGTCCCTAATACCCCCTGTTTCCAAAGTCTTATGACATCTAAGATGAAATGATAATAGATAATTTCATTAATTTATAAAACTCTGACTGAAGATGGGAGAAAGATGTCTAAACTAATTCTTTAGATTATATTTATCAAGAACCAGACAGATTCTAATCATTCTACATGTACATTAAATATATTGAATTAGATTTCTCTTCTAACCTTTACAATAAATGCTATATGAGCTTGTGTGTTTATTTAGCTCCTGGAAAATATTAGCTCTAATCTCCCCTATTTCATGCTATTTATGTTTTAAACCTCGTTTCTGAATGTGCTTTGTTAATTTGAATTTTATTGGCCTAAACAAATTATTTCTTATAATCAACATAAATTACATCGCCATAACTCATATGAAGTTTTCTTCCCTCCCTCAGAAAGTTGTGACCAAACAGGATTTTAATACATTGCAGTTTTTGTAGAACTCCTCTACCAACAATTTCATAGCTAGTTAACTGTTTAAATGCACACTTACTGTGCTAATGGTTGGAGAATAAGAGGTCAAGATGGTGGCTTTTACAAGGAACACATATTTCTGAGCTTATGGCCTGCAAAGCTAAGATAAATTTTAAGAGAGAGAAAAATATCCTAAGTATTTATATATTTAATTATGTTATATTTGAAGTCACATATTTAGGAAATGAAAGTAGGTGTTTTCAAACAATGTCAGTTTCTATCAGCATGCAGCAGGGGTATCCCTCTCCATGCACAGATGCACAGAAACGAGAGAAAAATTAAGTACTAAATTCTAGTGACTATTATAGGATGGTGCAAGTTTCAAGACATGTGAAAGAAAACACAAACTAAAATAATTAGTGAGGACTGTGATGTCCGATAAGGCAAGCAATGAATTCTCTCTTAGCCTCATCTTCTTCATTTGTAAAATTGTTAAATATTTTGCATGACTTCTTCATACTCAGACTTTAATTGTGGTTGGCTTAGAACTCTTTCTCTTTCAACATTGTCTTCATTTCTCCACCGTTTTACTAAATCTTAGTCGTGACTGTTGATATGTCCTCAAGTATCATATACGCACCACGTTCCTTGGAGGTGGTAGAGTGTAGTGAATAGTCAAACAGGTTCTGGGTTTAAATCCTGCATCCTCTGCTTTCTAGCTGTGGGATTTGGGTCAGGCTAGTTGCTATCTGAGCCTCATTTTCCTCATCTGATTGTTTTAAAGACAAAATAGTATATAAGACAAAAGAGTTAAACAATATGTGAAAATATTCCAGCCTCTGACACATCGAAATTCTCAAGAAATATTTACTGTTCTCAGAACAATATTCTATTCTATTCACAATAACAATTGTTACAATTTTTATGCCTGTTCTAAGTTAAAATCTCTACAAGTCCAAGGGTTAATCAAGAAACATTAAATGTCCCACAAATAATTATTTCTATTTAACATAATTTAATTTTAAAACAGTTTTAGGTTCACAGCAAAACTGAGCATTGAAGTGTAAAAGCTTTAAGATAATCTTTTGCCCTTTCAGTATTTAATTTATTTTATTTAGACCTGATTAATTATAAAATTATTTTTCCTTAGCCATGAGAATTCAATATTACGTTATAAAGATATTTCAACTGGAAAGCTTTTTTTTTTTTTTTTTTTTTTTTTTTTTTTTTTTTTGAGATGGAATCTGGCTCTGTCGCCCAGGCTGGAGTGCAGGGGCACGATCTCGGCTCACTGCAAGCTCCACCTCCCGGGTTCACCCTGTTCTCCTGCCTCAGCCTCCCTAGTAGCTGGGACTACAGGCGCCTGCCACCATGCCTGGCTAATTTTTTGTATTTTTAGTAGAGATGGTATTTCACCATGTTAGCCAGGATGGTCTCGATCTGCTGACCTCTTGATCCACCCACCTCGGGCTCCCAAAGTTAATTTTTGAATATATTTCAGATTTTGCTCTAGCATATTTAATGAGATATTAATGTCACTATACAATCTAAATTTTGGCATATCATTTTATGTCCCTCAGCGTGTAAAAATCCTTTGTCATTATAGCTTGTACTCTCTATCTTTTAATAGTGAACTTAATGTATTTATACTAAATATGATTTTGACACATATGGATATATTTCTGCATCTTTAATAAAATTTCACTGTATTTTTACTTCTTTACTTTTTTCGTTTGTTTTCTGCTTTTCATTGACTTGATTGCATATTTTTGGGGGGTGTGTTGTTTGTATATTTCCTTTTCCATTTAATCTGTGTCGCTTTTCATTGCTCTTTAGTTATTAAATGTTGAACAAAGTGCATTAGCACTGATGAAGCACAAGGTTGCATTAGCAAAGTACAACTTGAAACAATCATCTCCTTCTACCTGAACAATTTAAAGGCTGTAGAAAATTTTAGATATGATCATCTCTTCCAGTTTTTATATTATTGCAATTTGTAAATATAATTATGTATTGTTTTTTAAATTCCAAGCTAAATAGTCATTATCCTTAATGTTATTATTGCTGTTACTTTGGTTATTGATTATTTAGATACACCAACGTGTTTTCAAGTTTCTGTATAACTCAGTGCCACTTAGATCTCACTCTTTTCTTCTCATTGAAGCATATATTTTGGTGCTCTTTGGTATGTAAACTCAATCATTTATTTGAATATGTGTGTGTGTGTATGTGGCAGGGTCTCAGGCTGTCACCCAGGCTGCAGTGCTGTGGTGCAATCATGGTTCACTGCAGCCTTGACTTTCTGGGCTCAAGCAGGTCTCCCACCTCAGCCTCTTGGGTAACTGGGACTACAGGCATTTGCCACCATGCCCACACCAGGCTAATTGTTTGTATTTTTAGTAGAAATGAAGTTTCACTATCTTGTCCAGGCTGGTCTTGAACTCTTGAGCTCAAGCAGTCTGCTCTCCCGAGCCTCCCAAAGTGCTGAGATTACACGCATGAACAACCATGGCTGTCCTGAAAATTATCTTATTTTATATATCTTACTCTTAATAATTTAGAAAGGTTTAAAATAATAGATTGATGGATATTTTCTCTTAGCACTTTGAAGAGTTTAAAATCATAGGTTGATGGAAATTTTCTCTTAGCACTATTGTCTTTTATAATTTCAAGATGCTTTCATTTTAAATTATGAGTAGAAAACAGAAATTACCTAAAAGGGCACAATTACTAGACTGACAGTGTTATGGGTTGAATTGTGTACCTTCAGCAAATAATGAGGCGGTAATTCCAGTAGCTGTGAATGTGACCTTGTATGGAAATACAGCCTTTGCAGATGACCAAGTCAGGATGAAGTCATTAGGATGGGCCCAATCCAATATGACTCTGTAGTTACAAAAAGGAGAAATGTGGACACAGGGAAAGATAGGTATACAGAGAAGGCGATGTGAAGACACAGGAAGAATGCCATTGATAAGCCAAGCGATATGGTCTGTCTTAGCTCCTGTAACTCCCATGTGTTGTGGGAGGGATTTGGGGGAGGTAATTGAATCATGGTTGTAGTTTCCGTAACTCCCATGTGTTGTGGGAGGGATCTGGTGAGAGATCATTGAATCACGGGGTGGTTTTCCCCATACTGTTCTTGTGGTGGTGAATGAGTCTCACAAGATCTGTTGGTTTGATAAGGGGTCTCCTCTTTGCTTGGTTCTCATTCTCTCTTGCCTGCCGCCATGTGAAATGAGCCTTTCGTCTTCTGCCATGACTATGAGGCCTTCCCAGCACATGGAACTGTGAGTTCATTAAACCTCTTTTTCTGTATAAATTATCCAGTCTCTGGTATGTCTTCATGAGCAGCAGGAGAACAGACTAAAACACCAAGAAACACCCAAAGCTGCATGACATAAGGAGAGAGACTTCTCTGGAATAGCTTTTTCCTTGTGGCTCTCAGAAGGAGCCACCTTTTCAACACCATGATTTTAGACTTCTGCCTTCCAGAACTCTGAGACAGTACACTTATGGTTAAGCCACCCACTGTGCGCTGTTTTGTTAGGGCAGTCCCAGGAAACTACTACAGATACAAATCGTAAACAGAAACAAGAGCCAGGAGAAACCAGAACCTTCAACCCTCTATGCAGTACTCTGTCCTTTCTTTCTGGAGGTTTTCAGAAGGAATTTCAAGGATTCGGCAGGGGGTTGGTAGACCATGCTGGGCCCACTGTGTCCCATTCCTGCCAGATTCCTGCGGGAACTGCACGGTTTACTAGGTTACACTTTCTTTTCTGTTTATGGCTTCTCAGGATGCACACTTGACCCTATGCCCTCTCTTAATCCTGGCAACCCCCCATACTCTGCCTAAATAAATACCAGTGGACATAACTACCGACATGCCAAAGTCCTCAACATCTCATATTCCATGGAAGAGTACATAGACGGGCTCTTTATACTGTCATAGATTATACCAGCCGGGTATCCAAGTGATGTCAACAGGGCCCCAGTGTTTTTTAGACATTTTAATAAAAATTTCTTTTTAAAAAATCAGATTTTGCTATAGAGTCAGGCTTATAATCCCTATGTTCTTTTCTTGACAGTATGTTTTTCCAAAAGAATCCTCAGCCATCCACATAAAAACAGTTTCCATATATGCGAACTGGAAATTTTTATAACTGGTAGAAACAGACTAAAAACTGGACTTTCAAAAAATATAGTTGGCCTTTCCTGTGTACGAGCTCCGCATTCACAGATTCAACCAACTATGGATAGAAAATATAGTATTCCCAGATTGGGCAGCCCAAGGATGCAGAGGGCTCAGTTTTAATTTTCCCAGGTTATACAGGACCAATGTTGGAATTTTAGCATTTCTGGATTTTGGCATCCATCAGGGTTCTAGAACTAATCTCTCACGGAGAACGTGGAACCACTGTATATACCAATGGCAAATAAGCAGTGAAAATTTGCTTAACGCCACTAGTCATTAGGAAAATGCAATTAAAACTGCAATGAGATGCTCTATACAGCTACTAGGACGGCTATAATCAAATCACAGAAGACGGAGTACTGATGAGGATATGTAGAAACATCAGTGGTATAGTTGCTTTGGATAACAATAGGGAAGTTTCTTTTAAATTTAAATATACATTTATCATATGACTCAACTGTCAATTCCTGGATGTTTACCCAAGAGAAATAAAAGCATGTTCATACAGAGACCCATTTGCTAATGTTTATAGCAACTTTATTTGCATGGCCTTAAACTAGAAATAATCCAGAGGCCCATGTATTAGTAAAGGTATAATCAAATGGAACACTAGTTTGCGATAAAAAAATACAATATAGACATATGTAACAGCATGAATAAATCTCCAACGCATTAAGTAAACTCAATAAAAAACAATCAAAGCTACATAGTATATGATTCAATTTTTGTGACATTATTTAATAGCCAAAACTGTAGCCACCCAAATCTGAGTGGGGTAGACAGGGGCTAGGTGTCAGGTTGGGGGCGAGGACTGATTACAAAGGGGCACCAGGTAACATAATACTTTAGGTTGCTGTAACAGAATATCATAGACTGGGTAGTTTATAAACAACCAAAATTTATTTTTCACAGTTTTCGTGACCAGAAGTTCAAATTCACGTTACTGACAGATTCAGTGCCTGGTAATGACTCACTTCCTGATTCAGAGGTGGCTGTCATTCTTTTGTCTCCTCACATTGTAGAAGGACGGGATATCTCCAGGGTCTCTTATAAAAAGCACTAACTCCTTTGATTAAGTCTCTGTTCTTATGATCTAATCACCTTCCAAAGCCTCCAACTCGCAATACCATTATATTGGGTATTAGATTTCAGCATAAAATTTCAGAAGAATATAAAAATTGAATCTATAGAACAAGGGAATTTTTAGGATGAAACGTCTCCATTGAAGTGGTTGTTACACTACTGTAAACATTTGTCAAAATTCATCAAAATGAACACTTAGAAAATGCTGTTATATATCATTATCGTTTGGCTGTGTCCCTCCAAAAGGCATGTGTTGGAACATAATCCAATGAACCACTGTTGGGAGGTGGGGCCCAATGGGAGGTGTTTAGGTCATGAAGGCTGAAGCCTTGTGAACAGATTCATGCTGATTTAAAATAACTTAAAGCTGGGAGTTCAATCTCTTGCTGTCTCACCTTCCACCATGAGATGACACAGAAAGAAGGTCCTCACCAGACACTTGCCTTTGCATCTTGGATTTTCCAGTTTCCAGAACCATGAAGAATCTCTACAAATTGCCCAGTCTCTTATATTCCATTATAGCAGCACAGACTGAATGTAACTATACATGTATTGCATTTGAATGAATATTAGTAAGAAATTAAACATTCACCACAATAAAGGGATCTTTGAATGAGCACTGGGTCCCTCTGAGCAAGGCCATGGACAGATGTTATGTAAGAGAAAGGACTGGATCAGAACTTTGAGAGCAGAAAGCATCAAATATTCTACAGCTTGAGCCTTCTGTAATGGTAGCAGTAGGAACTGAAGATTCCTATGTTTTTGTTATCTTAGATGGTGAATTGGACTCCACTAATGGAGGGGCTTAAGATATCAGCAGCCATTTATTTTGTATAAACAGTTGTGCAAAATGAATGTGCCAATAAACCATAACAAAATAAATTGGGAGAGCTTCAAATCTAATCCACCTTTTAGGAAGTCTATGATGGATAGACTTGACCTACAGAATCTATGCACACTTTTGATAAGCCAATAATTTCCTCTCTATATAGATACCCCTAATTCAGGCTTCAGGGGCTAAAAAGTGTTCCCAGAGTTGCAACAAAATCATCAATACTTGAACAATATAACACACACTACAAGATTCCTTACTTTGAATGTTGAATATGTGTAGATATAGATACTAACAGAAGAAATTAAAGTTTGGCAGCCTTTGAAAGTGTAGTCATTCAAATATGTAAGGCACTGTTTGATGACACAACTAAAAATAAAGTTTTCATATTTCTTTTTTCAGTATTTTACATAATCTAGGGAGATATAAACTTCTGGCTAACAAAAAAATAAATGTTTGCTTAGGAAACAAGACTCCCAGACTTAAAAATCGTTACAAAAATACATATGTGACCAGCTATGTTTGGTTTCTCCGTTGTCTTTTGTTTGCATTCTAATTTTTCCAGCTTGAAGTATCTTGTCCTTACTCATTTTTAGACATCCAATACAGAGGTAATATTTATTTATTCAGTATTTGTCACTTTGAGAGTACTATGTTTTCTCAGATGTGAATCATCAAGTTGTTCTTGAATATTATACATTTCATTTTCAGGGTAGGATAAACTTTGTACCGATTATATTTGAATTTGTTACTTGAAGTGGAAATTGTATGTGATAGCAGAAAGGCTGAGTGCTTTGAAATGAGTAATACTGGATAGTGAAATATTGGTTAAAATTCTGGATCTTCCAGTGATAGCTGCCATCAAGGACACATTTCTTATCATTTTTAGCCTTAAGTCACTCACTTTGAACATGGAAATAATAAACACATTTTACAAAGTTATACTGGTGTGATGAGATCAGCATTCAGTGAAGGGAAGCTGATACGACTGTCAGTCAACGGATTCATCTAGCTATTTACCTACCGTTCTTTTGTTTTCCTCTCTGCAGCCAAAAGATTTAAGTTCAAATTCTGGATTGACAGTTTATTACATCTGTGACTTTTAGCAAATTATGTACTTTGCAGTCTAAAATTTCACATTTATAATGTATGATATTATTATTAAAGAGTCTATAAGAATCCAGTTTAGTGCCTGAAATATAGTAGGTGCTCATTTAATGACAGCTACTATTTCAACTTTTAGACATCACTATTACTACAAAACTGGCTTTGATATTTTACCTTTCTAAAATTTATTTTTTTGCTTCCTAAAATGCAGACTGTCCTACATCCAAACTATATTGGAAATTAAATATTTTAACGGAAAATAAAAATCACACACAGGTCAAGTAAGTTATAGTGGTTTTGAACAAAAGGCATACAATTTCTTTTTAAAAAAATATAAAAAGTACTAAAGCTATGTTCAACACGAATATACTTATATGTGTATTATATACATGCTGGAAATATCAGTTTTTAAGGGACTACATAGCAGCTACATGTTTTGATAATTGACATTATTCAGCAAATTATTCTAATACAGGAAGTATGTCAAATGATGAGTTCAGTATAACATTTTTATCTGCATTGCTTTGTTACTTTTGTGCATTACTATTAAATGCATTGTTATATGTTGCTGTAAGTTGTATTATTGCATATTAAAATCATTCTTAGATAAAATAAAAATCAACAAGGTCATTTGCACAGCTCGAGAAAATGTTTTTATCATACAGAGATTACGCATTTTTCTTTTAGCACTTTTTTTGCATGAAATCAATTGTTTCAGGGTTTTTTTTTTAAAAAAAACACATCTTCCAGGTAAAGTAAATATTTTCACTTTTAGCTACACATGGATATCCTCCATTATTTATGTTGTCATATACTTATCTTAGTAAAAGTTTGCCTAAAAATAACTGCTTATCCAAAGTGTACTTATGTTAAGTGTAGATATATTTTGAGTAAATAAAAAGCAGGTATTGTTTTCAGAGATAATCTTAAAAATGCTTTATCATGAATCTGGAGGTTAAATAGCTGGAAATGAAATCCAGAAGTAAATGATACCACTTGTAAACATACCTCTGACATTAGGAGTATACAGGAAATTATGACAAGTATCTGTTATCATAGATAAGTAAGGGTATCCCATGGGTAACTAAAAATGAGCATATTTAATGGGAGCCAAGTTTTGTATTTTTAAAAGACATGGAGAAATTTATTTTATAAGAAAAATCTGTTTAAAATGGAAAATCTTTGTAAAAAAACTACTCTTTTTAAAATCCTTTGCTAATGGCCTTCTTGAACTTTATCTTAATGTATATAAGAATTCTTCAAAAGTCACATTATATAATTAATTAAGGATACTAGAGAAAATTAGATACTGCAATGTGTCAACAATGTTTAGAACTGATGTTAAATAAGTCTGGGTGCAGTGCCTCACTCCTGTAATCCCAGCACTTTCGTAGGCGGGTCACCTGAGGTCAGGAGTTCAAGACCATCTTGGCCAACATGGTGATACCCCAACTCTACTAAAAATATGCAAATTACCTGGGTGTGGTGGTGGATACCTCTAGTTACAACTACTCTGGGAGGCTGAGGCAGGAGAATTGCTTGAACCTGGGAGGTGGAGGTTACAGTGAGCCGAGATCACGCCACTGCACTCCAGCCTGAGAGACAGAGCAAGACTGTTAAAAAAAAAAAAGAAAAAATATCGCTGCTAAATACGTTTCTGGCTATTACTAATTTCTATTTGTGATGGTCTAGTTTGTGCTTTTCTTTTTAATAAAGACTTGTTTTTTAAAAGAAAGCACAGTGATCTGGATGATGTCTTATGGTAAAGCCTTGGGGTAAACTCCAAAGGGTAAGTATTAGCAGTGTCGATGCCACCTCATTACGGTAACCACAATACCACATTTAAAGTGAAAAAAAAAATCAGACTTTTCTGAAGTGTCTTGCAAATTCAAATCCTTTCTATGATGGCAAATAAAACAGGAATTTGGAGCACCACACTTGCCCCTTCCTCTGCAATAAAGTAAACAAAAGTTTCAAACATGTTTTAGAATGAATTCCTAATTTTATACATCAAATGACCACCCTCTCATCACATTGAATACCTATGGTAAGAAATTAGAATTCTCTCTCTCGTCCTTCCTTGTTAGTGTAGGGTAGAAGGGATTTTTTTTTCTCATCCATCACTAGGTTCATGGCTGAAGCACCTATAACAAAAGGCAGTTTAACAACAGAAAAGCATACATATTTATTTAATGTAAATTTTATGTGACATGTGGACCTTCAGAAATGAAGACCCAAAGAAATGGCGAAATCTATGTATATTTATGCTTAGGTTGGATGGGGAGTAGACAGTCATGAGGAAGCATGATTGAACAGAAGGAGTATGATCTAATGGTAATAAGCTGGGGGAACTTAGCAAGGCCTGTTTGTTCATATTATTTTCTGTGTCCCAGTGTGACATTCCTTGTCTCCAGATATGAGGCACATGAGGCTCTTATCACATACTTCAGAGGAAGATCAGATTCTTTTTTTATTTTTTTTTTGAGACAGAGTCTCGCTCTGTCGCCCAGGCTGGAGGGCAGTGGCGTGATCTCCGCTCACTGCAAGCTCCACCTCCCGGGTTCACACCGTTTTCCTACCTCAGCCTCCCGAGTAGCTGGGACTACAGGTGCCACCACCACACCCGGATAATTTTTTGTATTTTTAGTAGAGACGAGGTTTCACCGTGTTAGCCAGGATGGTCTCAATCTCCTGACCTCGTGATCCACCCACCTCGGCGTCCCAAAGTGCTGGGATTACAGGAGTGAGCCACCGCACCCAGCTGAAGATCAGATTCTTTTACAGCTTGCTTCAGAGAAGAAGGATTGGAGAAGGTCAGAGACCTTTCTCCTTTGTGATTTTCTCAAATGTGAAGGTGCCATCTTCTGGGGTAGCACGTTCTGAACCCAATGCTCTGGGGTAGCGTGTTTCTATTTGTAGAATATCAAGAGAATGGTGTTGCATCTTTCAGAAAACCCAGTCTAGAAAATCTTAGGAATGAAATATACAACCTAATTTTATACATTTTTCTAATTTCTATTTATGGTTAATATTTGAAGAAACATTCCCTCATGCATATAGAGTTTTAATTTAATGTAAGTGGATAATATACATAATAATGCTGGTTGCAAAGATTTTGTGTTCCAGAAGAGTTCAATAATATTTTCCTTAAAGGTTGGCGTGGAAGAAGAAAATTTATTTCCAACATTTTAATCTTTGACTCTGCATTAGCCATTTTCAAGTAGATAAATTAATTTTTTTCACTTGAGTTATTTACTGAAAATTGGTGAACTTAATTGCTGAAAAGCTTTAGCTTTTGCTGTTTTTTTTTCGCTAATCATTGATTCAGTGATTACTATTTCTTTTCTATTTTCTTTATATGTACTGTAATTTCTCAATGGCATTCAAGAAACCCAGGAAAGCACATTGAAAGTGGAATTATTTGAGCTGGACATATACTTGTGCATTAAAAAATTCTCCAAATATGTCTTTAAAACTTAATTAAAAATGTCAACTTAGAAACTTAATGTGCCTGGGGCTTAGTCCAGAGGACAGTGGTATCAGCTGAAACAGGAAGATAATGGAAGGGGATTTGAACTTTATGATAAGGACTCCTGGTCAGTTTAAGAAAGACAATGGCAGGATCAGAATATACGTTACTGCCTGCTGTGTATATGCAGCAATAGTGGTTATACCTGGTTCTTTGTCTCCAAATCAGAGCACAGGCCCAACAAGAACAATCCTCGGTCCACTTATGAAGGAGGCTTATCCACTCAGTTGGAGGTATGGTTTCCCTGCATATTGCTGCCAACTTCCTGTCACTGCCCCAGAGGTTTAGAATTAGCATTAATGACCTTCAAACAGCTTAATTTCCCCAGAGTCATTGAACACAGCTAGTTGGCCCTACTAGGCTGAAAGCCATATGGCATCAATTGTAAATGTTTTGCTACCATTTCCCAACATAACCACCTGCCTGATTTACTGTTTGCTGGATACTCACCTTGAATGTGAATATGTCCACATAATTTTTTTCTTTAAATTAAGAAATGTAGTTTAAAATTATGATTCATTTTATCCTATTAAGATGTTGAAGGGGGATGCTGAAGAAGATTCACATTGTCAGTTTTGTATAAATCCACTTGTTGGAGAAAAGTGTTGAAATGAAATTAACAAAACCATCACATAAATATAAACGTGTAGATTGTTAAAATTACAGTTTTAGGAAATTTGCAACATAAAGTACAAGGTAAATAAATATCTCATTTTGAACTCACATATTTAGTACAAATTATTGCCCAAAATACATCCTAGGGCTTGGGGATATTTAGAAAAGAGAAGACCCCCAGAGCTATAAATCATTAAAAAACCAGATAGCTTAACTTCAAAATGCATTTTATTTTTTTTAGTCTTGGGTTTCAAGATAAAACCTTGAAGAAAACTGTAGAAGCCTTTTCTCTTAGCCATAAAATAGACTCCATATCCCTCCCTTTCCTACCATGTATACTCCCTTCACATTTATCTAATTGTATGCTGTCGTCTATATGCCTTCTTAGAAGTTGCAGGGGCTAATCTTGAGTCTGACAAAGGAAGCTTGGAGACTCAGCTGCAAAATTCCCAAGATTATTTCAAGGTGGCTGGCTAGTCAACAACCCCGCCATTGTTGAGATGCTGCCAGCTCGTGATTCAGGAGGACTGAGACACAAAATAGCCACCAGAGCAAGACACACAGACATTGTACTCAGCACAATTTTGCGCGCCTTCCTTATCAATTTTTCCACACTTAAACTCCTACCCTCACCCCCAAAATTGAAGTGGTTGCTTTGGATGGGAATCCGGCCACATCCCCTTTACTAGTTTTGGTTAGTAAAATCCCTTTCTTTCCACCAGACCTCACTCTTGTGAATTGGACTCTGCAAGTGGTAAGCATTCAGATCTGTATTCAGTTACAACGAAGTGATCTCTCTGCAATGGATACAGAAAAGATAGGTTCAAAGGGAAATATAGGGGAAGAGGGAGGGGGAACTTAAATAGGGGGGATAAATGAATTTGTGATAATTAAAAGCAGACATAGAGAAAATTCTGAAGGGAAACTGGTAATAGTGTATATGGAGACATTGTGCTCCTCAATGGAAATTTTGAGGGTACGATATTGTTTCCATGCATCTCCCTTTCAGCAATTCATCCCAGTGACTTGATGCAATGACATCACCTGTTCTCTTCTGAGGAAACAGTTTTAGACATTCAAAGCCCAGTTGTTCAATGTAGCCGAGATTCTTTAATTTCTGTTTCAGCTAATTAGTAGCAATACAAACTCTTGCCAAACAAGAAATGTGAATTCTTAAAGATTAAATTTTATTTTCTCTCTATCTAGAGGTAGGAAACCAATCTTTCGGGAGGCACAAATTACGATGACAGCCAACATTCATTTATTCATTCCAAAATAAAGCCTTTATGTGTAATGAATTATTTTTCGTAATTCTAGAAAGTGGCGTGTTCCAGCAATTATAATTATAAAGTGTACTGTTTTTGGAGGGTAAAATAGTAAGTCACATCATTAAGGTCAAAATGATGTTTAAAGGAAAACTATAACTATGCCTTTAGTATATTAAAATTAGATAATATTTTATACATCTGTCCCTGCAAAATAAAACACTTTTCATATGTTTTCTTTGGCTCACACACAACTAAATTTGATGAGATAAAATATACAAATATTTGACAGGGTCAATTTCCTTTTCAAGTTGGATTTTAATTAATTCAATAAGCATGTATTGATGACCTACTGTATGCAATACATTTGGCTAAATTTAGCATATCTGATTTTGCTCTATCATCATGGATCGTGATGTTTGTGACGGGGGATGTTTGTGACTGGGAGCTTTTTTTTCCCATTAGCCAAATAAATAAGTAGGTAAATGCTTAAAGATTTTTTTAAAAATCCACGTGGTGTTATTTTGAGAGGTATAGAATTTATCTAAGCTCCAGTTCCTTCCATTGGAAAAATGCATATTTAAATGAGGTAATATGTATAAAGGCAATGGTGGCTGGGCACGGTGGCTTGTGCGTGTAATCCCCGCAATTTGGGAGGCCCAGGTGGGACGATCGCTTTAGCCCGGGAGTTCAAGATCAGCCTGGGCAACAGGGAAAGACCCAGTTTCTACAAAATATTTTTAAATTTAGCTGGGTGCAGTGGCACGTGCCTGTAGTCCCAGCTACTTGGGAGGCTGTAGCAGAAGGATTGCTTAGGCCTGGGAGGTTGAGGTTGCAGTGAGCTGTGATCGCGCTACTGCCCTCCAATCTGAACCACAGAGTGAGACCCTGTCTCTAAAAATAAATAAATACAGAAATAAATAAATAAAGACATACATACATACATACACAAAAAAGGCAAAGAGTAGGCCCTCAATAACATGAGCTAATATCAATCTGTATTTCCATAAATTGGTATCATTCTATGTATCCATAGCCTCCAAACCTGTTATAGTCCAGTCTTCGGCTCCTTTTCCTGTGGCTTTAAAAATTTATATTAGATAAGGAAAAGAATCACACTATATACTTATCCTTAGCTGTTTTATGGTTATTTTCAGATTTACATTTCCTGTGGTTACCAAATTACAAATGGCTACATGTAAAAACATACCTTTCTGGACAGTTTAGTTTCTCAAAGTTCAGAGGAACTCATATGCACTTACATGTAAAAATTATATAAAATATGCATATGTTAACTTCTCATATATACTTGAAAGACACCTAACAAAATTGAGAGTTCGCAATGGCGTTACACACATATTTGAAGTTGCAAATAGAAAAAAACAGATATCCAGAAATCAGGCTGAGTTTATACCCTAGAGATATTTGCAATTCCTCCATAATAAAGTGACAAAATTTGTGACTTTGAAGCTAAAAATTATGTATAACTACATTTTACACAATTTTAGCCATCAACAACTTATATTAACAAATAAATTAAGTTATACATCAAGCCAGAAAAGATAGCAAATTTCTTATGTTCTAGTATGGGAAGAAGAAAGGCATTTTTAGTTTAAAATTTAGTATGCGACACAAAATGGCCAGATGGTGCACATAATCCATTTGTTGCAGGGCTTCTAGTTCTTTCTGTGCATTGGAAGAAAACCAGGTGACAAGTTAGGCAGCAGTTTTTATGTAGGACATTTCCAAATTGCATATAATCAGAGAATAAGGATCTAGAAGATAACTTCCAACTAAAAACAAGCCATTCTGACTCAAAGTCACAAGAATTCAGTCTTAATAATCACAAATGCTTTCTGGTCTCAAGCTTAAATATCTATTCTCTATTTTCTTTGGACTCTCAGTGTCTTAGAATTTTTGCACACATAGTCTTACATTTTCCTCTTCAGAGAATGGGATTGGCAGAAGAAATGAGAGAACTTTTTGCAGCCAGTCATTTTTTCCAAGATCACAGAGCTAGTCAATACACCCTGAGATTCACATAAAACATGAGAATAGCCAGTATGGGGTACCTAGAAATGAGGAGCACTGCAATTATAATACAAACAAAAATTATACCCCATTTTACTAGTTTGAATCATTACCACAATAAACATGGATTCATATGTTAGGCTGTGATAGAACCAAAAGAAGACATTTATGTGATTTTTTTTTTTTTAATGGCATGCATCTGCTCGGGACAGGCTGTGCTTTTTAGAGGAACAAATTTATCCTTCAGTAAAAAATTCTGGAGAAGTGTGATATAAAAGATCAATTAAACTTGATATTTAAAGTCTTTGTACCAAAATAATGAATCTATTCATGAACAATACAAGAATGAGATTTGGCATGAAAGCTATGTCAGTATATCTCATATCAGTGCCTAGCTAGGATGCTAATTCACAAGAAAAAATATTGTCATTCTCCAATGTCAGACGGTTATTTGAAGCCTGTCTGCTTTTTTTGGTAAAGATACTTTAAATAAGGAACCTGGGGAAAGAGTTACAGATATCTACTGGCATGAAGAGGAAGACTGTTTACTGAATAGAATTGAATGGATTTTTTTATGAGTATTGGTATTATTTCAATTTTCAATTAAAAAATAAACTGGTATATGCAAAATCTTCATGCTGTGGGCCATATTGAAAGATAGTAAATAATTGAAATAAAATGCCAAGATATTGGTGGGGACCCGTCTGCACCTACTAGGGTCTTGATGTTACCTGAGCCCCCTTAGGTATTTTAAATATGTGCCAGAAGACATGCTTCCCAGGACATGATTTTTCTATTCCTAAAAATAAGTTACAGGAAAAATAGACAAATGAAGACTAAATGTTTCAAGAGGGAACCCATATAATGGGTTAAATGAGGCATAGGATAGCAGTGTGTGAGGCATTTTGTATTAGAGCTCATTTAAAATACCATCGGTTACATGAGGTTTCAGAAAAAAAGAAAACAGCCTGTGTTCTGCATAAACAACTGTATGCAATGCATTGTAAAATGGGTATGAGGAATTAAGGAAAGAATGCCTTTTCTTCTGGTGTTCATCTTCCTCCTGGTTCCTAGCCAACTACAACAATTTGTTTTATAATCTTGCTTATGGCACCTTCCATGGCAACAGGTGCTTACTCATTTTGACAAATGTCACTTTATTAACAATCGTGATGTATGCAAAGAGGACTAACAATCCCTCTAGTTATGCAAAGGACAGGCACAGTACCCGCTGGGGATCAGAGCCTACCAACTTTGTGACAGCTCACAGTATATTTTCACTATTGAAGCCAATGGAGTATATATTGAATATACACTTTGTTCAAGGATTGGTCCTGCTTTATGCTTGAGGCTTATTTTATTTTCAATGTGTCCTGATTTATTAAACTAGTTTTATGATGGACACACCTAAAGAGCATCTGTCTCCTATACAGGAAATGGCCATGTTATAGTGACAAACTTGGCAATGTAGAAATAAACTTAGAAATGTAGGCAAATATGAGATGATACCTGAACATCATCTCAGCCACACCACAGTTATTGAGATATTGTTTTCTAAGGGTAAGGTCCAAACACTTTATCATATTTTTATATCTTGCATGTAGTAGATAATTTATATACCTACCAATCACACACACACACACACACTTAATGTCATAGCAATCTAATTAGAAATAAAAGTTTCTAAATTTCAAACAATGTGGAGCAAAACTCTAAAATATTGTCTTAAGTTTTACAAATTTTTTAAAAAGGTGATTCACAGGATTTTGGAGGATATTGATCCAATTGAATAAAACATAAAGCCCTGAATACTTCTCCACTCTTCCATTTTTATAGAAACTAAGAAGCAATTTAAGGATTTCTTTTTTAATGTGAAGAAAAATGTTTTGTTAGATTTTCTGCTAAATGCCATTTAAATAATCAATTTGCCAACATTTAGGGAAATTGAGTATGCCACTTCTCTAAAAAGCTTGTCATTTCTCTTTAGGGTAACGTGTAACAGAGATGCATAGGAAAATTCAGGGATGTGCTTTGAAATACTATTAGTAGATAGCAAATGGGGGATAGATGGATAAAAATTTAATCTATATATTACTGGGCAAGAGTTAAAAGGGATAAAGTATCTCTCTATACACATGGGTCTCAAAATTGGCCTCAAAAATGATACTGAGTTAAAAAACACTAAGTGAAACATGGTGAATATCACATTTCCCTGTGTAAATATAAAAATAGAAAAAATATAACAATCATTGTTGATATATATTTAGGAAAGAAAGGATTAATAGTTTAATATTGAGAGTAGATTAGACACACACATATATTAAATATATAAGAATTAGCCTTTCGATTTGTTAATCTTTTTGTTTTAATCTGCTGTATCTCTATTTACTATTTCATTCATTATTATTGTTGGTTTTTATAATTGCATTTCTTCTGCTTGGGTTTCTTATATTTTCCCTAATATCTTAAGTTAACTGTTGAATTTATCGGTTTTCAGACTTTATTGCTTTCTTGTATGTTTTAAATATGCTTTCCTATTTCCAAATCTACAAATTTTTCAAAAAAAAAATGTTTTTCTCTGACTTTGAACTTCGTTGTGCTAAGAGAAGTATATCTGTCTGATAATTCCTTGGAATTGGCTGATATGTGCATTATGTCTTCCCCATGTGGTTCGGCTTTCTCTGAAGTTCCGTGCGTACCTGAGAACACTGTGTATTCCTTGGTATGATGGGTTTGTTGACTTCTTTATATGTTTTGAGGCAAGTTATTAGAGGCATCAAAGTTGAAATGAGTGTATAATTATCATTGTTTTATGATGTTTTCCATTCTATATGATGCTTTGTGCCTTAAAGACTTCACTCTATAATATTAATATAGATACACCAGCTTTCCTTTGACTAATATTTAAGCTGCCTAATTTCTTATCCTTTGTGTATCAGTTTTTCCATGTTTTTATTTTCATGTGTGATTCTTCGATAGTATAATCCTGGATCTTATCTTTTATTGAATTTAACCTTTAACTAGAAAGTTAATTTATTTACATTTATTAGGATTGCTGATATATTTGGATTCATTACCATCCTATTTCTTGTTTTGTATGTTCCTCTTTTGCTTCATCGCTTTTACTTTTTATCACTTTTTCTGCATCTTTTACATGAAGTTTTTATTTAAATTCTATTTCCCTCTTTATTCTTTTAATAGTTACCATGAAATTTTAACAGATTTATTTACTTAAAGTCTACATTAATCATTTTCTCTATTCCTTCTTTATATAACATAGGGACCTTAGAATTATAAAAATCAAATCACCTGCTAGTCTTACTTATTGTCCCATATTTTAATTATATCCTTTCTGTATTCCCAAATTTAATTTTTTTGTTATTTCACACAGACCCTGTGGTTTATCTACATGCTTTCCATGTTCTTCACTCAACATTTCTTCTTGTATCTGCAGCTTTCCTTTTGTAGTTATTTTCCATCTTGCTGACATATCGTCAAAAGTTTGTTGAAGTGTGAATCTATTCACTTTTAGGTTTCCTAAAGGGAGTTTTAGTTTTTCTTTTAGGTTTACTTACATCTTACTTTTGAATTATTTCACACATGACAAAATATGTGAGAGGAGTACAACTATTAATACTTCCTATATACCTTGCGCCCACATCCTTTACTTGTTTATGTTTTACTGAATGCACTTTATCATTCTCTCTCTCTTCATCCTCAGTGTTCATTTTATTACCATGTTGACAGGAAGAGTTGTTCTTGATATTAAGTAAGGATTTTAAATCAACTTATTATCACTGCAAATTTCCAAAAGACAGAAAGAAGGGTAACAGTGTGAATCTCTCTGGCTTCTAGTAGAAATGGAAATATTGCTTAGATTGGAGGAAGGTCATAGAGCACTCAGAAGAAATATGATCGTATTGTCATCATAGAAGCAATACATTTGTCTTTTGTCTCCTTACTTGTTTATATTTTTTCAACTATTTAAATCAAACAATTTGAGGTGAAAGTTCACCACCACTCTCACCTACCAATAACAAGATAGAACAGTGGAAATATTAATTCACAAACATGTGTTTTCATTTTGATGATAGTCAGCTACTAATCTAGATGCTTGATATAAGAGACATTAACTAAGCTCTACCATACCTGTATCAGTAGAATTACTTCCCTATTATACATGAAGATATACAGGCATACCTTGGAGATATTACAGATTCAGTTCCAGACCACTGCAGTAAAGCAAACATTGCAATAAAGTGAGTCATACAAGTTTGTTGGTTTTCCAATGCATAAAAAAGTCATGTTTACATTACAATATAAGCAGCTGAGTGTGCAATAGAAGTATGTCTAAAAAACAATGCACATACTTTAATTTTAAAATACTTTATTGCTAAAATGCTAATGATTATCTGTTCCTTCATCAAGTTGTGATTTTTCACAGGTAAAGGGTTTGGTCCAAGTGTTGGTGGCAGCTGACCAATCAGGGTGGTGGTTTCTTAAAGTTAATGTGGCTGTGGCAATTTCTTCTAACAAGGCAGCAATGAAGTTTGCCACATTGGTTGACTTTTCCTTTCATGAAAGATTTTTTTTTTTTTTTGTAACGTGATGCTGTTTGATAGCTTTTTCCCCACAGTACAACTTCTTTCAAACCCAAATTCTACCACTGCTTTATCAACTAAGTTTCTGTAATATTCTAAATTCTTTGTTGTTATTTGAAGAATGTTCACAGCATCATTACCAGGAGTAGATTCTATCTCAAGGAACGACTTTCTTTGCTCATCTCTAAGAAACAAATCCTAATGCATTAAAATTGTATCTTGAAACTGCAGCAACTCAGTCACATTTTCAGGCTCCAGTTCTAATTCTAGTTGTCTTGCTGATTCCACCACATCCGCATTTACTTCCACTGAAGAGTTAAACCCCTCAAGGTCATCTGTGAGAGTTGGACTCAACTTCTTCTAAACTCCTGTTATTGTTGATATTTTGGACTCCTCCCAGGAATCACAAATGTCCTTAGTGTCATCTAGAGTGGTGAATCCTTTCCTGAAGATTTTCAATTTATTTTACCCAGATTAATCAGAGTAGTCATTATGGCAGCAATAACCTTACCATGTTTAGTTCTTATGTAATAAAACTTGAAAGTTGAAATTACTCTTTGATTCAGAGGCTACAGAATGGATGTTGTGTTAACGAGCTTAGAAACACTAATATCCTTGTTCACCTCCATCGGAACTCTTGGGTGGTCAGGTACATTGTCAATGAACAGCAATATTTTGAAAGGACTCTTTTTTTTCTGAGCAGTAGGTCTCAAGAGCGGGATAAAAATATCCAGTATACCATACTGTTAACAGATATGCTGTCATTCAGACTTTGCTCCATTTATAGAGTACAGGCACAGTAGATTTAGCATAATTCTTGCTATTTTCAGAATCGTTAATCAGTATTGGCTTCAACTTCAATTTACCAGCTGCATTAGCCCCTACCAAGAGTGTCACCCTGTGCACTGAAGCTTTAAAGCCAGGCATTGACTTATTTTCTAGCCATGAACGTCCTAGACAGCATCTTCTTTCAATATAAGTCTGTTTCATCTACACTGAAAATCTCTTGTTTAGTGTAACAAACTTCATCTATTATCTTAGCTAGATTTTCCAGATTATGTGCTAAAGCTTCTACATCAGCACATGCTACTACTTCACCTTGCACTTTTTCTTTTATTTTGGGATGGCTTCTTTCCTTAAAAATTATCAACCAACTTCTTCTAGTTTCCAACTTTTCTTCTTCATTTCTCTCAGCCTGAAGAGAATTGAAGATAATTTGGGCCTTGTTGTAGTTGGTTTGATTTTCTATCCAGACTGATAAAACGTTCTCCATATCAGCAACAAGCCTGTTTTACATTCTTCATCGTTCATTTGTTCACTGTAGTAGCACTGTCAATTACCTTCAAGAACTTTTCCTTTGTGTTCATAAGTTGGCTGTTTGTTATAAGAGACCTAGCTTTTAGCCTCTCTCAGCTTTCAACATGCCTTCTTCATTAAGTTTAATCATTTCCAGCTTTTGACTTAAAGTGGGAGATGTATGATGCTTTTCTTCTCACTTGAACACTTACAGGCCATTGCAGGGTTATTACTTGGTCTAATTTTAATATTGTTGTGTCTCAGGGAATAGTGAGGCTTGAGGAGAAGAAGAGAGATGGAAGAACAGCTAGCTGCTGAAGAAGTGGGAACACACATGATATTAATTAAGTTTGCTATCTTATATGTGCAGAGTGTATGGTGTCCCACAATTACAATAGTGACATAAAAGATCATTGATCACAGATAACCATAAGTAATATAATGACAATGATAAAATCTGAAATATTGTGAGAAGTATTGAACTGTGACCCAGAAACCAAAAGTGAGCACATACTGTTGGAAAAAATAGTGTGGATAGAATTGCTCAAGGCAGGCTGGCCACAAACCTTCAATTTGTAAAAAACACAACATCTACAAGAAAAGTGCAATGAAACAAAGTACGCTTGTCATTGCTCCAGGTTACAGAGAAAAAAAGTGGAAGAGATTAGATTCAAATCAAATCTCTCTGATGCCAAAATCCATGATCTTAATCATTAAATACATTGCTTCCAATTTTATGTCTAGATAATATATATTTCATAGGTTTTATATAAAAGTCTATTGTTTAACCTCATCTCATTAGTAATATATATATAATATTCAGAAAGTTTAATTAAACAGTGGTTGCTTAAATGAACTACTGCTTTATTAAGCAAGAAACAAATCTTAATCTGTAATATATATTTAGAAGTAGCATTTATAACATTAAAATAAGCCATGATGGTTTTTCCAAAATAATGAGAAAATGACCCCTTAAATCAATTATACTTTAAAAAGAAAGATGCCTGTTTTGTCTGTCTTTATGAAGGAGATGAAATTTGGCAAGGCAAAAACTATAGATTGTTAAAAGAAGCAAGTTAACTCATGTTTATGTTTTATAACTTATTTTATTTTTTAAAACAACCTTGAGTAGAGTTTTCTTTGTATTTATTTTGTACTATTTTAAGATGTATAGGTCATTTGCAAGTAGTTAGTTTCTGAATTTTCGGTGCAATCCAAATACTTAGTTTAGTATTACCTGTGGTTTACCTGCTAATTTAAAAAAATGACTAACATGCAAATTAAGATTATAACCACGCATTTTCAACTGCAAACTATATGGAGAGAGTATTCGTTATGAAAAAGATAAAAAATAAAAATCACATAGTTTCTATTTTCTTTGCAGTTTAAAAATGAATTGGAAAATGAATTAGTAATAATGTTTAAAATGCATTTAATTGTGTTTTTTAATGTTGCATGGCATAAAATTTTAATAGCTCGGTTAGAAATCTATGTCTGAACTAGATTTCAGAGAAATTGTTTTCCTCTTTCTATTGGTGAAATACAAACTGCTGTGTCTTGATATGACCACTTGATGGAACTCTTTCATTTTGCTTTCAGCAATCTCTAAGCAGTGACAAACTTACCTTTCTTGGCAGGTATAAAAGTGTATATAAGTATGTATGTGTGTATATATACATGTATATGTATGTGTGTGTGTGTATATATATGTATATATATGTGTGCGTATGTATATATGTATATATATATGTGTATATATGTGTATATATATATCTATGCTTAAAGGAATTCGTTATTTGGCACATTTAGTATTCTCTACCGTTTTTTATGTATGTGAATTTTATTTATTTCTATGGAGAACCACAGTGTTAGTAAGTCGACCTGTAGAAAAAGAAATAAAATTCTACTTCTTAAATAAACTCTTGTTCTCATTTCCCTCCAAGAATTTTTTGCAAAAAATTAATTTTAAATAATTCTAAATATTTAAATATAATAATATCCAAGATGTTATTTGCTTTATAATCAAACTGAAACTGTATTTCTGGAATGCCTTCAAAATTCATAGTCAGAAGCATTCACAAGGTCTTGGGAATTAGAGGGTGTTAGGTAGCTGTGGGAACTTCCTAACAGTTATCCTTATTAAGAAAGATAGTTTGAGAAGGGGAGAGATTGATTTTGAAGTGAAGCTTTCAATAAAGTCATATAGAACAATTAGGAAAAACTAGAAGTGAAGGATGGGGTGAAAATCACCTTCTCTTCATTGAAAACATTGACGCTATAGGTCATCCAAGAGCTGTGGATTAGGTATCAATCATCTATTTGTGACCTTTCATTTAAACTTTCTGAAGTTTTGCATAAAATAGGGATAATCGTAAATCTCTCACGAGGCTCAGATACAATAAAACTCACTGTAGTAATACATTTGTAAACTCTAAAAACATCGTGGAACTAGTAGTTGTTGGAATGATCACATTGTTGTAAAGAAAGCCCACATTAAGCATGTCAGCATATCTCGGAGAAAAAGGCCGTCTTCGGTAACTCTACCTTACAAAATATTTTCCATGCTCTGTAGTGTCTGGCTCCTAGTCAGAAGAATCTCAAGGAAGTAAGGCCTCTTTTTTGTTTGCCGTTTATTCTAAGTGATCTCTGCCACTTTAGTGGCATCTAGTCCTATGCTAATGGTGGCCAAATCATTTTTCCAGTCCAGAATCTCTACATGAACTCCACCATCCTATTAGACACTTTCTCCCCAATATTCTGGAAACTTAAATTTCTCTGTCTTAAACCAAACTCACTGTGTTTATTCTGCAAAACTGTTGCATACACTTGGCTGACAGAGTTTTTGGTTTTTAAATTGATGACCGTGATTAATTTCTCTTTTGGCTCCCCAGTACCCAGCCTACAGTAGTCAGTGACCGATTAACCATTGAATGAATGAAGTATTTTGAAGCTCAAGACACAGATTTGACCTAATGGTGATAATTTCAAACATTAATTTGTTTTATTGTGACTCTGTTAGAGATTGGCTTATACAATATTACTTTCCTAGTGATTCTTGTTTTTATCTATTTTTGGTCTACACAAGGCATTGAAAATATAAGGCACTGAATGTGCCCTCATTTTCAGAGTTTAAAAGAAACTTCATTGCTGCACTAATGATAAACATTTAATCAACCCATTTTTAGGAATAAGTTATAAAACACTATTAATGCTTTTTCTCTATATACACTTTTTCTTCTTGAATTACTGGAGTGAGGAAATTCACTTAAGAGTAATGTCTTTCAATAAGAGCAGCTGTAAGGGAAAAGCATATTTTCACTGCCAAGAAAAACTATCAGATAAAATACATTCATTGTACAAAAAAATTACAAACGATTTCTGTAGACATGCAATATGGTATGTACTATTGAATGTGTTGGGGATAAAGTAATAAACAAAAGTACATGTCCTTACATTCTTTGAGCTTGTGTGGGAAACCCAATATAAACAAATGTGCTATTTATATTTCGGTTTAAATTATTTTATTTCAGGTTGCAACAGAACTATACAAAATGTGAAGTAGGGAAGGTGATGAAGTAACAGAGGCTGCTATTTTCTAATGGGTTGTCAGAGAAGATCTGTCTAAGGGGAGACTTTATATAGATATCTGAGTGAAATGATGGGCCAAGGCATTTCGGGAAGACATTTTGGATTGCCTCGAGAGGTCTCAAGAACCTTCCAGGGCTCTCCAGAACCCCTCTTCAGGGATCTCTGACAAGATACTGATTACAGAGATGTCTGAGGACTGAGCTGGGACAATCCAACATTTGTAGTACTGATGCAAAGAAAGCCCACCAAAAGAGATTTAGATCATTTCTATAGTTCTATAAAAATGTTTTTATGACTCCCAATTTTCATTTAGTTAGCGTATTTTTTCTTCTTCATGTCACCTTTACCCTTTGGTTGACTGTAAAGGAATCCATACACTTACGCAATGTATTCTGTAACAGCATAAGCTGTTTTCAATGATGGGAGCATCAATTTATAGGTAAGTATAACTCAATTAAAGCACATAAGTTCAGGTACTAAAATCAATACAAAGAGCATATTCTGGTACCTCCCAGTCGCCCGCCTCCGGTTTACATATGCTTAACATTTCTGGTGGACAGAATCTTGCTGCTTGTTTGGGATTCTTGACATCACAATATTCATCGTAGAGTAGGCATGCAATGCTTTTAATTTAAATCAATAAGTTAATTTCAAGGGGCAGGGAAGTGAGCAAAAGGGGGCTTATGACCCTTTTTCCTAAAGAGCAACCAATGGTCAGCCACCATTGATTGCTACACAAGGCCACTCCTGAGATCCCAGTTCTAATATCATAAATAATCAAGTACATGAAAATAATAGAAAATGAAACCCATCCTTTTCTGACAACAGTGTCTTGCTTCTGGAGATAAAACTAATGATTTTCCCAGAAAATTTTTAAGCAACATTTGGAGGAAAAGCTAAAGAGAGATTTGAATATTATTCCTTTAGGACAGGATTGCCTGGTAACTTACAGGGCACCTATTTAAATGTGAACTTCAGATAAGCCTCTAAGTATTTAAGATGTTCTTATACTAAAAAGTTATTTGTTTTTTACATGAAATTGAAATATAAGTAGAAATCCTATATTTTTATTTGCTAAATCTGACAATCCTATGTTAGGAATACTTTAGACAGATGAGGGTAAGATACTTTCTCTGGAAACATCAAGCAAGCTATTTTTGTTAGTCCATCAATCAAAGCCAAGGAGCCAATAGGATAGATTAGTATGGCTAAATGTCTTAGGCTATTGGCAAAAATGTGTGGGTGTAGTATTTTTCAGGACAAAATAAAAGAAAGGAAGTTAGCTTTTAGATGGATGAAATGTTCTTTCTTAGCTATGATTTTATTAAAAATATACTGAGATGAGAAAATCAATCCTTTCTCAGATGAGAAGAAATCCAAACATAAGCGCAATAAAACGTGTGAAAGCAATAAAATACATGCTATAGAATTCAACCATATTCCAATATATACTGATAGAGCAAATATGAGAGAGGATAATAATACATGAAGCTAAACTATGCCCTCTTCCATGAAAAATCATAGGCTCAAATTGTCTATGGAGGGGCTAGGCCACTCATAATGACAAAAGATGAAGACATTAATAAGAGTTATATAACATTTTTGTAGTTATATTAAGCTTCTAAGTGAGGGTAAAAAGTAGCAGAAATATTCCCAACCGTGTGATAAAAACAATAAAAAATTACTACAATTGACAGAACTCCAGGATCATAAGAGACTTGTTAGATTCTAAAGGAAGTTGCTAATGAATAAGGAAAGCTGTTAAACAGGCATTGAAAGTCTCCAAAGAACTAGGGCATGCATTAAAGAAATCCTCAGGAAAATGCAATATAGTAAAATTCAGAAAAAAATGTTTAACTGTGGTGTGGTATAAAATTCCAGTGGTGTGAATTTCAGAATCAAGAATAGACCTGAGAAAGAAGAGGAGGAGGAGGAGGAGGGGGACCTTTCTAGCAAAGATCATTACCTGTCAAAACCATGAAGTCTCTTAATAAAATAAGCTACTGACTAGATTTTAAATTTGCATTGGAAATGCCATGATTATTAAAAATTTTTACATAAAAAAAGGCCTGGGTTATTTGAATGTGTTCTCTAACTCTGGTTGTGTGCTTGGAAATAAAGCCCTATCACTGGCGTTCCAACTCTGCTGTGATCCTATTTTGGGGGTTAGTTCCTGGCAGTGCTGCTATGAGCATATTTGCCAAATTGTCTAAAGACCACTTTTCTTGTTATGCAAATATCAGTTTAGTCGTCCAACTTGTGTATACAGTTCTGGAACAAGAAGCATCTGGAAAAAAAGAACATATTATGACAGTTAGCTAAAAGTGGGGGATGGTGATATTCTTTGGAGGAAAAGAATTCTATCAAGGACCTAATGTATTTAATTCTGTTCGTTAAAAACAAATTTCCAATGGTTTCAAGCCAGAAATTAATTAAAATAAAAATGGGAGTTAACATGAAATATTAACAAAACTTTATCATTTCTATTTGTTTTTGTTAACTGTGCTTAATAAGTGTTCAGAAAAAACATGGCATTATATTAATGTCTCCTAAATATTTGAAAATCTGTAATTTAGCACTTCTTACATTTCTTTATTATTATTATTATACTTTAAGTTCTAGGGTACATGTGCACAATGTGCAGGTTTGTATACATGTGCCATGTTGGTGTGCTGCACCCATTAACTCCTCATTTACGTTAGGTATTTCTCCTAATGCTATCCCTCCCCCAACCCCCCACCCCATGACAGGCTCTGGTGTGTGATATTCCCAACCCAGTGTTCAAATGTTCTCATTGTTCAATTCCCACCTGTGAGTGAGAACATGCAGTGTTTGGTCTTCTGTCCTTGCGGTAGTTTGCTCAGAATGATGGTTTCCAGCTTCATCCATGTCCCTACAAAGGACATGAACTCATCCTTTTTTACAGTTGCATAGTATTCCATGGTGTATATGTGCCACATTTTCTTAATCTAATCTATCATTGATGGACACTTGGGTTGGTTGCAAGTCTTTGCTATTGTGAATAGTGCCACAATAAACATATGTGTTCATGTCTTTATAGTAGCATGATTTATAATCCTTTGGGTATATACCCAGTAATAGAATTGCTGGGTCAAATGGTATTTCTAGTTTGAGATCCTTGAGGAATCACCACACTGTCTTCCACAATGGTTGAACTACTTTACAGTCCCACCAACAGTGTAAAATCCTTCCTATTACTCCACATCATCTCCAGCACCTGTTGTTTCCTGACTTTTTAAATGATGGCCATTCTAACTGGTGTGAGATGGTTTCTCATTGTGGTTTTGATTTGCATTTCTCTGATGACCAGTGATGATGAGCCTTTTTTCATGTGTGTGTTGGCTGAATAAAGGTCTTCCTTTGAAAAGTGTCTGTTCATATCCTTTGCCCACGTTTTGATGGGGCTGTTCGATTTTTTCTTGTAAATTTGTTAAAGTCTTCGTTGATTCTGGATATTAGCCCTTTGTCAGATGGGTAGATTGCAAAAATTTCCTCCCATTCTGTAGGTTGCCTGTTCACTCTGATGGTAGTTTCTTTTGCTGTGCAGAAGCTCTTTAGTTTAATTAGATCCCATTTGTCTATCTTGGCTTTTGTTGCCACTGCTTTTGGTGTTTTAGTCATGAAGTCCTTGCCCATGCCTATGTCCTGAATGGTATTGCCTAGGTTTTCTTCTGGGTTTTTACGGTTTTACATATAACATTTAAGTCTTTAATCCATCTTGAATTAATTTTTGTATAAGGTGTCAGGAAGGGATCCAGTTTCAGCTTTCTACATATGGCTAGCCAGTTTTCCCAGCACCATTTATTAAATAGGAAATCATTTCCCCATTTCTTGTTTTAGTCAGGTTTGTGAAAGATAAGATGGTTTTAGATGTGTGGTGGTATTTCTGAGGCCTCTGTTCTGTTCCATTCATCTATGTATCTGTTTTGGTACCAGTACCATGCTGTTTTGGTTACTGTAGCCTTGTAGTATAGTTGGAAGTCAGGTAGCATGATGCCTCCAGCTTTGTTGTTTTTGCTTAGGATTGGCTTGGCAATACAGGCTCTTTTTTGGTTCCATGTGAACTTTAAAGTAGTTTTTTTCCAATTCTGTGAAGAAAGTCATTGGTAGCTTGATGGGGATGGCATTGAATCTATAAATTACCTTGGGGAGTATGGCCATTTTCACAATAGTGATTCTTCCTATCCATGAGCATGGAATGTTCTTCCATTTGTTTGTATCCTCTTTTATTTCATTGAGCAGTGGTTTGTAGTTCTCCTTGAAGAGGTCTTTCACATCCCTTGTGAATTGGATTCTTATGTATTTTATTCTCTTTGTAGCAATTGTGAATGGGAGTTCACTCATGATTTAGCTCTCTGTCTGTTACTGGTGTATAGGAATGCTTGTGATTTTTGCACATTGATTTTGTATCCTGAGACTTTGCTGAAGTTACTTATCAGCTTAAGGAGATTTTGGGCTGAGATGATGGGGTTTTCTAAATATAAATCATGTCATCTGCAAACAGGGACAATTTGACTTTCTCTTTTCCTAATTGAATATTTATTTCTCTTTATTTCTTTATTTCTTTCACTTGCCTGATTGCCCTGGCCAGAACTTCCAGCACTATGTTGAATAGGAGTGGTGAGAGAGGCCATCCCTGTCTTGTGCCGGTTTTCAAAGGGCATGATTCCAGTTGTTGCACATTCAGTAAGATATTGGCTGTGCGTTTGTCATAAATAGCTCTTATTATTTTGAGATACGTCCCATCAATACCAAATTTATTGAGAGTGTTTAGCACGAAGCGCTGTTGAATTTTGTCAAGGGCCTTTTCTAAATCTATTGAGATAATCATGTGGTTTTTGTCTTTGGTTCTGTTTATGTGATGGATTATATCTATTGATTTGCGTATGTTAAACCAGCATTGCATCCCAGGGATGAAGCCAAATTGATCTTGGTGGATAAGCTTTTTGATGTGCTGCTGGATTCGGTTTGCCAGTATTTTACTGAGGATTTTCGCAGCGATGTTCATCAGGGATATTGGTCTCAAATTCTCTTTTTTTGTTGTGTCTCTGACAGGCTTTGGTATCAGGATGAAGCTGGCCTCATAAAATGAGTTAGGGAGGATTCCCTCTTTTCCTATTGTTTGGAATAGTTTCAGAAGGAATGTTACCAATTCCTCTTTGTACCTCTAGTAGAATTCAGCTGTGAATCCTGGACTTTTTTTGGTTGGTAGGCTATTAATTATTGCCTCAATTTCAGAGTCTGTTTTTGGTCTATTCAGGGATTCAGCATCTTTCTGGTTTAGTCTTGGGAGGGTGTATGTGTCCAGGAATTTATCCATTTCTTCTAGATTTTCTAATTTATTTGCATAGAGGCATTTATAGTATTCTCTGATGGTAGTTTGTATTTCTGTGGGATCGGTGGTGATATCCCCTTTATCATTTTTTATTGCGTCTATTTGATTCTTCTCTCTTTTCTTCTTTATTTGTCTTGCTAGCGGTCTATCAATTTTGTTGATCTTTTAAAAAAAACCAGCTCCTGGATTCATTGGTTTTTTTGAAGGGTGTTTTGTGTCTCTATTTCCTTCAGTTCTGCTCTGATCTTAGTTATTTCCTGACTTCTGCTAGCTTTGGGATGTGTTTGCTCTTGCTTCTCTTGTTCTTTTAATAGTCATGTTAGGGTGTTGATTTTAGATCTTTCCTGCTTTCTCTTGTGGGCATTTAGTGCTATAAATTTCCCTCTACATACTGCTTTGAATGTCTCCCAGAGATTCTGGTATGTTGTGTCTTTTTTCTCATTGGTTTCAAAGAACATCTTTATTTCTGCCTTCATTTCGTTATGTACCCAGTAGTCATTCAGGAGCAGGTTGTTCAGTTTCCATGTAGTTGTGCAGTTTTGAGTGAGTTTCTTAATCCTGAGTTCTAATTTGATTGCACTGTGGTCTGAGAGATAGTTTGTTGTGATGTGTGTTCTTTTACATTTGCTGAGGAGAAGCACTTCTTACATTTCTGATGTGAAAACTGTTTAAACACTATGGCATCCTAGTTTAAAAATTACATATTGAGTGGTCCAAACAGACCGTAAAGTTTTCAGAAAGCAATATTCATATCACGTAGATTGAAGTTAGTTTCGACTGGATATTATACGATACTGCTTATTTAGGCAAGATAGTGTTTTCTTTTAATATTGCAATGTGTGATGTACTAAAGAACTTTAATGTTGAAGCTTTAAAAAGACAGAAATAAGAGAAACCCAAACACATTCTGACTGGCTGTAAAAGTAAGAATAAATAGTACTTGCAAAGCATCATAAAATGGATATAACAGCAAAAAAAAAAAAAAAATGGGTGGAAATGTTATCGTTGATTTTTCTTTGTTTCCTCAAGGAGGAAAAATAACACTTTTATCATGGTTGGGACATAACTTCTAAAGAAAAACAAGTTTAGAGCTTTCTATGTATTTTCTATTTCTTTCTTTAGACAATGTTACCACGTGGTCTGGTCTAATGCAGCTGTGACACATACACATACACACACATCACCGACCAGGATATGCTGTGCTATTGCTTTTGCTTCTTCGTGTGAATATTGAAAGGCCACAGGGTCACCTTCAGCTCCTTGGACACTGGCTTCCTGTGTGTCCTGCTGTGCATATAGGGCCTGCTACCGTGGTGTTTCCTCTGAGTCCCACACGCTGTGCCATTTTTGTACGAATTGAGCCAGATATTTTCTACATGGCATCATGGTCTGCCACTGGAATTTTACACTGAAAAGTTAGCAATAAGCATTTTACTACTCATTATTATTTATATGTTGCTATGTAATAAAGCACCGCAAAGCTTAATGACTTCAAATCACAGCCATTTTATTGGGTATGATGCCATGAGACAGCAATATGGGCAGGATGAAGAAGAGAGAACTCGTCCATGATTGACATGGTTTTGGCTGGGACAGCTCAGCTGGACATAGTGGAACCCATTGGCCTCATTTGCACGTGGGGCCTGGTACTTGCTGTTGGCTGGAATGCCATGGGTCTCTTCCATGTAGATTGTGTTTCTGCCTGTGGCCTGTCACTCTCCCGTCTCTCTGTGTGGTTACCCTCCTTAATAGGAGATTCCGGAATTCTTTATTTGGAGCTGAGTTCCGAAAGGGAAAGTAGAAACTGAAGACCTGAGCTCAAAAGTCCTAGAACATAACTTCTGTGACATTTCATTGATCAAAGCAAGCCACGTGGGCAACCCAGATTCAGGAGTTAAAGAAACAGACTTCACCTCTTGACAGGAGGGTGGCAAACACCTTAGAAAACGCGCATAGGCATGACCATTGGTGGGCAGTTTTCATCACTGTAGCACACTGCTTTTATGGGAGATGTGCAGTGGCCTTTGAAATGAACAGCTGTACCCAATATCATTTTGCTTTGAATAAGGCAGGAGCATGGATTCTAATTTTTCTCCCAAGTATTCCCTGAAGGAAAAAAATTTATATATCCATTTGTGGTTATAATGTTAAATTAGTTTTAAAAGTTTACAATTTTGATATAATCTCTTCCTCCTCAAGTAGCTTAGCTGGTTAATTCAGAAGGACTAAATGCATCTATTTCTATTTTTCTCCCTGTTTGAAAATAGACAAGTCACCTGTACTAATTTTCTATGATAAGACGTGGAGACTAGGTTATATATCTTTGCAGATAAGCACGCTCAGAACTGAAAGAATAAAGTTGAAAGTATGTTGTTTCAGTAGGGAACAGTGGGAAATAATTAATAACCCACATTAGTTCTGTGTGTTGGAATGTTGTTGTGGGGGTAGGAGAAGTAATTATTTTGCAGTTAATTTAATACAAGTCTACTTCCTGATGCTTCCGCTACAGTAACTTCTTTTTGTCTTACCACCTCGAATCCATGTGTTTTGTGATGTGCCATTATCTTGCTTTAAGCTCTTCAGTTTCTTCCAGTGGCTGGTAGAAAACAGTGAAAATTCCTTAGTGTGACATTTATGAGCCTTGCCTGGTTCCAGCTGTCACTCATCATGCCCCACCTCACGGCCTGTGCCCCAGCCAATCAAACTGCCTGTAATTTTCTCAGATGGCAGTCTGGGTCAGACCTGCAAGGCTGCTCGTTCAGTGCTCTCTGTTGTAGCTTCCTTTGGTCCCGGACTTCTTTTACTCTCCCACCTCCCAGAAAACTTGGTCCAAGAACAATGCTTCTCTCTTTAACCTTAGCCAATACTGAATCTTAAGTGAATCTTCTTTATAATCGCCTCCTCTTATGTAGAAGTGACTGTTTTATCCCATGTGTGCTAATTTCCAGACCTTCATAAGTTTTATCTTTGAAGCTATAGTATACTCCTGCATTTAATTACTTACTTATCTTTTTCTATGGCTGGACTGCGGTAAATATATCTTTATTTTTTTTTTTTCTAAATCCTCTCTTCCTAGGACAATGTCTGGCGCATGTTTGGTATTGAAGAAATGAGGCTTGCTGAATTAATGCACATATGCCAAAATCCCTTTTGATAGTGAGTCTTCCTAGTAAATATTCTAGACATGTTCTAAGACAGATGCATAAGTATTATCTCAGCATGGACTTTCCCTGTATGATTCAGAACAGATTACTCAAATATGATTCTTTGTTGTTTTTTTTTTTTTTTAATTGAGACTGGAACCATGATGAGAAGGTGAATGTGATCAGTCTGAGGATGTGCTCGGCTAGATTTCTGCAGGGTAAATTTTCTCCTCTATGCCATAAAATAACCAGCAGACTGTTTAAGAGCCACCAGGAACTCCAGTTTTTCTTTCAGAAGTCTGTTAAGACATAATGTTTGATGTGCTTGCTTTCCAAGGCATACATTAGTTGAGTGCAATTATATAAAGGAATGTTGTACCCACAAGCCATATTGCACTGAGTATGTTCTGCAGAAATGTACCTTGATATGCCACATAACACCCATACACATTTGCGGGCCTGCACTCATTATCGATTGAAAACAATCTGATCGAAAAGTGACAGTCTCGATTGCGATTTTCATTTGATCTTACAAGTTATTTCCAAGGGCCACGGTGTTGGCACATTTTTAACTCCTGTGTCTCCTTCACCCTCTAAAACAGACTTAGCCCCACCTTTTCATGGAAAAGCACAAGACCCTCAAATCATTGTGTTGTCCTAACGGCTTTCAAAGAATTACTTCCTTCGAAGTTATTTTCCTCTTTTTTTAACTTACGTTTCTAAAGCTAGAGTCAGGATAGTTGATTCTGGTGCTGAAAAAAATCAGTTAATAACCATTTTTATAAACTTCTACACATTTCTTTGGTGTAGGGTAGGTGTCGTGGAATATTGTGCATTTGGAGGTTAGAAAGAAACTGTTTCACTTCTTTTTTTTTTGAGGCAGGATCTCACTCTTGCCCAGGGTGGAGTGCAGTGGTGCGATCCCGGCTCACTGCAACCACCGCCTCCCGGGTTCAAGTGATTCTCCTGCCTCAGGCTCCCAAGTAGCTGGGATTACAGGCACCCGCCACCACGCCCAGTTAATTTTTGTATTTTTAGTAGAAATGGGGTTTCACCATGTTGGCCAGGCTGGTCTCAAACTCCTGACCTCAGGTGATCTGCCTGCCTCGGCCTCCCAAAGTGCTGGTATTACAGGTGTGAGCCAACGCGCCTGGCTGGTTCACATTTTAAATATGCAACTTTTTAACCAAATGATTTGGGGCAAGTTTCTCCTGTTTTTCTTTTTTTTTTTTGAAATAGAGTTTCATTCTTGTTGCCCAGGCTGGAGTTCAATGGCGCAATCTCAGCTCACCACAACCTCTGCCTCCCAGGGTCAAGCGACTCTCCTGCCTCAGCTTCCCTAGTAGCTGGGATTACAGGCATGCGCCACCATGCCCAGCTAATTTCATGATTTTAGTAGAGACGGGGTTTCTCCATGTTGGTGAGGCTGGTCTCAGACTCCCGCCCTCAGGTGATCCGCCAGCCTCGGCCTCCCAAAGTGCTGGGATTACAGGTGTGAGCCAACGCGCCTGGCTGGTTCACATTTTAAATATGCAACTTTTTAACCAAATGATTTGGGGCAAGTTTCTCCTGTTTTTCTTTTTTTTTTTTGAAATAGAGTTTCATTCTTGTTGCCCAGGCTGGAGTTCAATGGCGCAATCTCAGCTCACCACAACCTCTGCCTCCCAGGGTCAAGCGACTCTCCTGCCTCAGCTTCCCTAGTAGCTGGGATTACAGGCATGCGCCACCATGCCCAGCTAATTTCATGTTTTTAGTAGAGACGGGGTTTCTCCATGTTGGTGAGGCTGGTCTCAGACTCCCGCCCTCAGGTGATCTGCCAGCCTCGGCCTCCCAAAGTGCTGGGATTACAGGCATGAGCCACCGTGCCCAGCCATTTCTCCCCTTTTTCACATGTTTTCTCAGCTATAAAATATTTATCCCTGTAGATCTCTGTTCACCTCGAAAGTCAAGATAAAACTTTCCATTTGCTTCCCAGTATATATTTGGACATTTTGCCATAGTGAACTTACCCATGCCTGTTTTTAAGTGTGTTCATTTGTATTACTTTGGAAAAGCAAATATCTTGCCATCCTCTTTGTTGTCTTCAGATTTCTACTCCCTATTTTTCATTGAGATTTTCTTCTGCCCTCAAGTAGTACATGCTCATCCATCTCCATTGCATATCAATAGGCCTTTGAAAATAATCCTAGCTATAAATCCTGACTATTAAATAATTCAGAATTATTTACTCATCTGCATCATCCTGATTTATATTCCTATGTTTCCCACACTGTGTTCAGTGGTAGAAACACATGCTAAATTATGCATGTACATTTTCTTTTTTCTTTTTTTTTTTTAGACAGAGTATCACTCTGTTGCCCAGGCTGGAGTGCACTGGCACGATCTTGGCTCACTGCAACCTCTGCCTCCTGGCTTCAAGCGATTCTGCTGCCTCAGCCTCCCAAGTAGCTGGGATTACAGGTGTCCACCACCATGCCTGGCTAATTTTTGTATTTTTACTAGAGACGGGGTTTCACCTGTGGGCTGGGCTGGTCTCAAACTCCTGACCTCGTGATCTGCCCTCCTCGGACTCCCAAAGTGCTGGGATTCACATGTTCATTTTCCAGTCACTATTTACGCATTCTTCAATCATACTGCTTTTCTCAGCGTATACATACATAAAATGTTTTCTGTGCATCAAGCCTTATTCTAGGCACTGGGGATAGACTAAAAACAAACAAAATAGGATAATCTGTTCCCCTGCCCCCTTGAAACTCACGGTCAAACAGAAGAAAAATATATGAAACAAAAGAATAAAGTAAATAATTTTGTCATTTGAATAAACACAAAGATAGAGTGATATTATAGAACAAAATCCTTAACTACTTTTGGACAATGAGTAAGAGTTTTTAAAGAAATGCCATTTAAACAGATACTTTAAAAATAAAGAAAGATTCACCGAATGACAGGGATCAAGGAGGACGTATGAATAAGTAAAATTAACCTAGAGAGGAACTTAAGGAAGAAACGTAGATCAGAATGTGCAGAGCTTTGAAAGAGTCATTTTAAGAATGTTCTTACCTTTTCTGAAGGGTACTGGGAAGATACCGAAAAGTTTCAGCAGAAGGGTAACTTGACCTCATTTGTATTTTTAAAGAAATCATTCTAGTTTCTGTTTGTGGAGCAAGAAAAAAGAAAGATTGTTTGGGAAAGAACAGGAAGTGGGGGAAGATGGTGAGTAGAATTCTACAAGTAGGTTTTGCAAATATATGTGTAGAGCTAGAAGAAATATCTGGTACAGATATAAATTTGGGTCCCTTCAGTCTATCATTATTAAAGGAAAGAATGGGAGTAGGTGAGATTGCATTGAGTGTATATTGCATGAAGAGTGGGGAAAAGAAATTATGAGAAACTTCAACACTTTAAAATTAAGTAGAAAAGTAGGACCTGGTAAGGAACAATCAAGATGCAAGAATGATAGAGGTGTGAGGAACATCCTCAGAATGAGGTTACATTGTATGATGGGTGCTGTGATCACAGCCCTCTTTAAGGGTGGTCTCAACTGCCTGCAACCAATGACTGATCAATAGACGGATATGAAGGCACAGTCTACCCGTTCCAACTAGAACTTGGCCTTTATACAACTCTGAAGTGTTATTTTACCAGTGTCCCCATAGGCTGAAGCTGCGTCCAGCCCACTTTCTCTCCTTGTCCTACCATGCTTCTCTCTACTTTCCTAGGTATTGATCCCAAGAGAATTCCATAAAAGACATCCTTCTTGTTAGTATCCATCTGACATTCTCCTTCCCTGGGAACACAACTGGTAGCACATGGAAAACTGCATGTGTGTGTGTGTGTATGTGTGTGTGTGTGTGTATCTGTGTGTGTATGTGTGTGTATGTATGTGTGTGTGTATGTGTATGTATGTGTGTGTATGTGTGTTTATGTATGTGTGTGTATGTGTGTGTGTATGTGTGTGTGTATGTGTGTGTATGTGTGTGTATGTATGTGTGTGTGTGTGTGTATGTGTGTTTATGTGTGTGTGTGTATGTGTGTGTTAAAAGAGTGTGCTAGATTGTGTCTAGTAATCTTGCACAGTCAATAAATAATGTCTGCAATAGGAACAAAGTAGTGATTCGCCCTTTTGTTTCAGTAGTGAATGCAGCTAAATTGGTCAAGTCATGCCAGCAGCAATGGAATTGGACCGTGTAGAGGAATAAGAGAGGGAGACTTAGGATGGGTAATGTTGACAATCTTCCTGAAGAGCTTAGGAGGAAACACAAAATCAGGACAGTGGTAACACATGTAAAATTTGTTTCAGGTGGAAGAAATGACATTGACTTTGGAATGTTCCTCCACAGGTGGCGGAGGGGCCATAGGAAAGACTGGCGTTAGGTTGACTAGAGGAGGATGCAGCACAGTTTCCTGTCTTGGCTTTTGTTTGTTTCAGGGAAGAAAGAGACAAAGATTAAGGACAGCAGAGGGAAATACAGGTTGTGTTTGTGGTGAAAGATTAAAATAGTCATTCTGAAGGGTGATGGGTTGAATTGAGAAAATAAACGTGGTCTCTTTTTTTTTAGGCAGCATCAGGAGTTCAGTTGAGAGTAATGACAATGAATTTATACGGCACAAATGTAGGCAATCACATGTTCTACTTGTTTTCTTGTTTAATATAAATGGCCATGCATTTTGGGTTGGTTGGTAAATGGTGTTTGTGATGAAAACATCTGTTTCCCTTTTTTTTTACTCTCTTAAGAAAAATACCATTTAAAGAAAATTTAAATTACCTTGCATTTGAAAAGAACACATCAATAAGCTTATATAAACATTTTCTCTGTTGGGGAATACTTCCTAATGAATCGCATCCTTTGTCTATAGGGTAAAAGGAAAGAACATTATCTGACTAATAAGGAAGAAGGAGCTCTTTGTGAATCTATAATAATAAGCATAGATATTTGTCAGGCTAAACTTACCTGGTTGAGCCTCTATAATTAGAATATGACTGATGAAGAGAAGAAATATTTGTATATAATGTAATGAAAGGCTTTGTAAAGTTTATTTGCATAGGGGATGTAGGTGGAAGGCTGGCTCAAATTAATCAGTATTATCTGCGGAAGTGATGGCATTCCACTTCGGAGAATAAACGACATGACATCCTGTGGTTCCTTTGAATTCTGGACATTACATGAAAGGGGACATATTATTGCTCTCTTAAATAATATCCGACTTGTAATTAAAAATGAATGTAGGGTTTAATGACTTCTTTTGTCTTCTTTTTTGTGCAGAGAAAACTTCTAAAGCTCATTTTTAACATTTGCTATTCAATTTATAGATTTATAAGCCTAGTTCTTCTCTAGGTCTCTTTCATTACTGAGATTATTTTATTTTTAAAATGGGAAATTGCAGCAATTATTTTAAGGGCTTATGAATTTTTTTAATCTTGTTTACAAATGTAAGACATTTTCAAATATTTTTAAATTTATTTATAAACCTTTATAACTTATTTTTTGAGTGCTTCAAATTTAGGACAGTAAATTTTTTCTGCATATCTAAATAACTTTTATAAATCTAATTAATAAAAATAGTGACCCTAAAATGCATCTAGTTGTTCCAAAATAATATATAAATACTAAAATATCAATTTAAAATACCATGTCAAAATCAAGCAAATAATTACATATTTTAAGTTTGAAATTATGAAACCATCATTCCAATTCACTAGGAATTCCAAATGTAATATATTTTATTTCACTTAAGTTCTTTAGTGTCTGCATCTACAAACAAAATTTCCCCGATAATTTTATTTTTGTAAGAACAATCAATATGGTGAATCCAAACGCTTTGCCAAATGTTCCAATATTGTTTATATTAGTAAGAAATTTAAAATCAAATATCTGTTTCAAGTACTCAACTGCATATTAGATATTGTACCTTTAAAACTCACTCTCTGCTGGGCATGGGGGCTCATGCCTGTAATCCCAGCACTTTGGAAGGCAAAGGAGGGCAGATCACCTGGGGTCAGGAGTTCAAGACCAGCCTGGCCAACCTGGAGAAACCTTGTCTCTACTAAAAATACAAAAATTAGCCGGGCGTGGTGGGGTGCATCTGTAGTGCCAGTTACTCAGGAGGCTGAGGCAGGAGAATTGCTTGAACTGGGAGGGGAGGTTGCAGTGAGCTGAGATCCCACCACTGCCCTCCAGCCTGGGCGACAGAGTGAGACTCTCTCTCAAAAAACAAAACGAAGCTTTCTCTCATAAGCGAAGTTCTCTTAAACATTACACGTATGTAGATTTCCAACACAGATTGGATCCTTTCCAATGCCAAACTATCTTTACTAGGATTTCAAATTTTTAAAGTATTTCTATGCTTAATTGGAAACCCTGCCGAGGCTAAGGAGACGTGTACACATCATGAAAGCAACGACTATCTGGTAACTGAAGATACTCACAGTACCAAACACTTAATTCTAAATCTTATGCTGTGGGAGATCATGTCATCCTGCGCGACTATGATTTATTATGACCGGAAACCTTTGCCAGGATTTTGATCTTTTTAGATTCTATTTTTTTTTCTGAGCTACTAATAAAAACTTATGTAGAGCTTTTATGTTGGTGACCCTCAGACCTCAAGGAGGAAGTTATACCACCCATTCCCTGGAGTTACTTGGAACAGATTTTCTAATTCTCCTGTCTAATCACAGAACTCTGCCCTCCCACCTACATTGGTCATTTGTCTGTATGTCGAATGCATTATTTTAGCTCTTAAGAAACATATGTGTATTTTCCAACTAAACCGTAAAACTTCGTGGGAATACCAATGAATGCCTTTTCCATCTAACTTTAAAGAACTTTGAACTTCATAGAATTTTCTATTTTTTCGTGTTCTTAATACCACAAAACACAGGTATTAATATCATATGTATTGGCATTTGGATATCTCTTATAGCTTTATCTGACATGGGTTTGAAAATTATAAGGTCATTCTATTGGCATTTATTTAATTATTGCTTATGACATTTTATGTTGATTGAGCCCTACATTTTTGGCTTTTGGAAATAAAGACTGCTGTGATTTTGTCTGTAATGGTGCAAACACATTGTCATTCATTGACATATGAATGTACTTCAAGTTTAAAAGATGTCCTGTTTCTCTTGATCATCAGAAATCTCAGAGCTGACAGCACCAGGCATGTGTGTTTGTGTGTGTGTGACAGTGAGAGAGGGAGAGAGAGAGCGAGAGAGAGAGAGATTAAAAAACACCCCAGAACATAGTAAAGTGACAGAAACAAATTAAAGATGAATTAAATTTCATCCAAACTTTAAATATGGTCATTTTGCACCTTTGAGAAAGTTGGGTAGCTTATTCTAGGAAGACCATACTGTAGAAAGGATGGAATACCTGATTAGTACATTAACGTAATTTTGAAGACATGAAATGAATAAAGTACTTGATTCTAATGCATGATATGCAGGTGTATGTAAGAACTTTGCTAATAGTTGTCTTTTTGAAACAGTAATAGATGTTTCCACGTGTGCACAGGTATGTGCGAATATCAGAGATTAAAATAGAAATGGAACCAAAAAGCTGTGCCATCATTGAAAATGTATTTGTTTAAAGACTACGTGACACTTAGGAGGCATTTTAATGCAATATTTTATGTATGCAATTATTTACATATGTTTAAGTGTTTTTTATTTGACTTCCATAAAGTTTAGATTTGTCGCAATCTTATTTTTACCCTTGAGGGAAGAGAGAGACCCTCTCATATTGTTTTATACTGTTTTACACTCAGTACCTGTTTTAAGAAAAAAACAAGGAAGTGAAATCAAAGACAGGCAGCCCAGCGCCAGACCCAAAACCAGGCCTGGGCCTGCCTGGCCTAAACCTAGTAGCTAAAAATCAACTCATGACTTAGAACCCGATGTTACCCATAGATTTCAGGCATTGTATGGAAGAACATTGTGAAACTCCCTGCCCTGTTCCGTTTCACTCTGACCACCGGTGCATGCAGCCCCTGCCACGTACCCCTTGCTTGCTCAAATCAATCACGACCCTTTCTTGTGAAATCCTTAGTGTTGTGAGCCCTTAAAAGGGACAGAAATTGTGCACTTGGGGAGCTCGGGTTTTGAGGCAGTAGCTTGCTGATGCTCCCAACTGAATAAAGCCCTTCCTTCTACAACTCGGCGTCTGAGGGGTTTTGTCTGCGGCTCATCCTGCTACACACTTAGTAGTGTCTGAATCTTGGAAAGGAAGGGGAGGGAATATCCAGATACCTTAAACGGGGTTCTCGGACTTCTAATAAACAGTTAAAATCTTACACACACGGTATTTAAAGCATACAGATGATTCTACATTTGTCCTAACAGATCATAGTGCCATGAATATTTGTCCATTAACGAACATCCCTTACGTGTAAGAACATTTTGCCACTGCGCTTTGAGTTATCTCCTTTTCACCTACTGTCCCCTGGAATAGTCTCTCCCTTTCGTTTCTCAGGGGTCTTCTTGAGCCTGAAGCTTTTATTGGGCCTCACTTTTTGCTGCTTTGTTCCTTCGCCAGTTCTGGGCCTTTTTGCTGTGTCGACTACAGGTTGAAAAAAGGAGAAAGCGCAACCCCAAGCTACTGACCTATGAGTAACAAGGTCACCGAATTCCCCTTAATCCTGCTGGTCTGATCCCCCACTCTGTGAAGACCACGGCTGGGGAAGACCTAACCTTCACTCCAGCTCGCCTGAATTTGTCAGTCTTTGATGATGGAAGCCTGAAATGCAGACCTTATACCCTAACCAATTCTTCCTCGGCCAAAAAAAAAAAAAAAACAACCAAAAACCAAACAAAACAAAACAAAAAAACACGGCCACCTCTTTATGACCAACCATAGTTTTGGTTTAAGCCTTCAAGACGCACTTATCTACTTCATCCACAATTACATTGTAGTATCACGCTAAGCCTGGAGTTAATATCAAGGAGCAAATGGCCTCTGGCCTTTTGGAATCCACATGATCTTGGAACTCTGTGGAGATTGTCTTCGGATCACTTTGCCCTGCTGTTGTCCCCCCACCCCGTGCATTTTGTCTTTTCTATCTCCTTCCCTATTGTCGTGTAAAGTTACATCACGATGTTGAGTGGTGTGTTTTACACCCCGATGTCCCATAAACAAATACTTTTAATACCCTTTTGTTGGTCTAATTTGTAAGTGACCATTTTATACGCCACAGTAAGTACCTGTAAAGTTGGAGACAAAGAAAAGAGAATTGTGTTGTTCTCGTTCTAAGAAAGGGCAGCATTAAACTCCTCCGTAACCTCTTTTCTGTATTTCCGTTTTAACAAGGGTAAAGTTATCACAAAGTAGGTGAATGTAAGCATTCTTCCCTCAAACATCTGTGTTCTTCAGCCTGTCCCACTTCACCCTTTCCAAAGAAGGGCAGGTTTTTAAATAGAAGAGAAGCAATGTTGAATAAAGAGTATATCATGACGCTCCATAATTCATATAACCTCCAGACAAGCTCTCAGGTTTATTGGTCAGAAAACACATGGTGACATTCACTACTTTTTTGTTATCATTTTAAAGATTTCTGTGAGAGTGTGGGGCTCAGTCAAACTTTGTAGGGAGAAATAAGCCACAGTCACAGAGATTCATTCATTCATTCAACACATAGCTTTGTTTCTATTATGCCCCAGTGTCCTAGGCTCTGGGGATTAGACAGTGACCAAAACTGACAGGTATTTAGCCTCATGGAGCTTAAAGCATATTGAAGGGAACAGACAAAACTCACATAGGAATGTGCGATGTGCATAAATAAAATACTTTCGGTAAGTGCCATGACTAAAATACACCGAGGGCTGACATACAGTTGCATGTTGCGTAAGAGAGACTTGCGTTAGGTAAGGTGTCTAGGTTAGCTGTCTCTGAGGAAATTGCATTTCAGCTGAGACCTAAAAGATTACAATGAGGTCGGAGAGTGTCCTAGGCAGAGATAAATAGAATGTGTAAATGACTTTACGTTGAAAAATTCCTAAGCTGTTTGAAAAACTGATAGCGGCCAAGTTGCAGGTGAAATGGATGAGAGCAAGTCAAGCTATTACCATTTTATTACAAACCACACATAGGGTCTTTAAATGTTCCAGAATTTTGATTTTTTTTATTACCTGGGAGAGAATGTAATTTTATTTTCATCAAATCTTGTTCTTATAAACTCCGTTTACATTTTGCTTTCATCTGAGTAAGCTGACCATATAGTGCCCTCGTGTGGCGTAGTGCTGTATTACACGATTAATACTGTAGACTCTTTGAGGCATGATTTTAGCAAAATTCTTTTACACCTTTTTCAGTTAATCTAAGTCACCTCTAGCTGCTCTCACTCAGACTCAAACATAGAATCTTATTTATTTGTATTTTTGTGTTTTACTACTTTCTCACATTCCACTGTGGAATGGACACGCGCTGGGAGCACAGAATCCAGTGACCTCAGGATCCAGGCAGACTGAGAACAAAAATGAGGGAGGCCAGACTAGACCTGAAACAAAGACTCCGAGAGATTTGGAGAAGCAGGTTATAGGAAAGACTTTCAATTTTATGTATTTACTTTATAAATAAGTAATGCCAAAATAAATAGCCTTGGGGATCATTGTATTTTTCAGTCTCTGTCCCCAGATTTCTACGTTTAGCAAATGTACATGGTTAATTTCTCAGTCAACACCACAAATGCTTTGTATCCTTTTGTACATTTTGACTATTTTAGAACTGATTATTTTGTGCATCAAGTTGTCTATTTCTGTTTCCAAGTTCAGCATTTTGCCACAGGTTTATTTTGGAAAGTATTTCAGGAATCTTTGTTGCTCAAAACCAAGCACTGTAGCTGGAGCTGGTTTCTTTCCTCCTCTCCCTTCCTCTCTCTTCCTTCTTCCTTCCTAAGGCTTGAGCCATTTTTCACTAGAAGAGTTTTATTTTTAATTTTATTTTTATTTATTTTTTTTGACAAATGACTGCCAGTATGCTTTATGGAATGCAGCTGTTGAACTTTATTTCCTGCTTTTCTTTGCATTAAAGTAGTCCCAAAATTGTTTTCTGAGGAACTCTTCACTTTGACTGCCAGCGCTGCTTGTGTACCTTTCAAGTCAGAAATTGAGCGGTCTGTTAAGGCCCATCTTTATCCAGCTCCTGCTTTTCACATGAGGATGTTTGTGCTACATGCAATTTTGTTGACTTTTGGAGTGTAATGCTTTGTTTGCAAATGAAAACATAGAATTACAGCTTTCCCGGTACTTGTCAGGGACTATAATCACGAATTCACTGCAGCTGGATACTTTTCAGACACGTGGATAAGATAAATAATATTTATGAAAGATGGCCTGGAGGAAACGAAGCCATCTATTCTGCATTGTTATCTAAAATCTGTTTCAAGATGAAGTGAGACCATCAAAAATGCCTAACTGGCCGGGTGCGGTGGCTCACCCCTGTAATCCCAGCACTTTGGGAGGCTGAGGCGGGCGGATCATGAGATGAGGAGATCGAGACCATCCTGGCTAACACGGTGAAACCCCGTCTCTACTAAAAACACAAAAAATTAGCCAGGCGTGGTGGCGGCGCCTGTAGTCCCAGCTACTTGGGAGGCTGAGGTGGGAGAATGGTGTGAACCCGGGAGGCGGAGCTTGCAGTGAGCCGAGATTGCACCACTGCACTCCAGCCTGGGCGACAGAGTGAGACTCTGTCTCAAAAAAAAAAAAAAAGAGAAAAGAAAAAGAAGCCTAACTGGACCACATCATACTGGGCCCAACACAGTCGCTTCTTACTGAACTGCTTTAGCCATCATAAAACCTTCTCTTCTTGAGGGGCCGTAGGAAATATTTTCTCTTATTTCATATTGGTGTTCTCCCAAATAACTAGAATATATCATGCACGGTCTTGTTACTGGTTATATTTTCTCCTTTCTGCATGTTAATTAGAAAACTCAAAGTCAAATTTGTGCTCTGCCCTGACTCAGTGCATGATTCGTCAAAGTGTCCATTTGTTCACTGACCACGTTTCTGACACCATCTTGCTTCCCTATTTTTTGTATTTTCTAAAGTTTCTTTCTAAAGAGTTTAAGTATTTTATATTGCTATATTGTATGCATTTGCAAGCAACTTAAATGCATTGGGAACAGAAGTGATAGATAAGTAGCAACCATGGGATCGCTATCGATTCTGTACCTAATTATAAGTACATAATTCCTGGCTTAACCGTCTGTAACCTAAATAAGTAAGAATTAATACACCCTATAATTCCTCGATAGCTGAAACCTCCCCCCAGATAAATTTTATAAGCCATGCTAATCCTATTTCTCAGTGCACAGAGGTTGAACTTGTGGACTAATAATGCATTAATATTCCTCATGAAAAATATAGCTAAATAGGGAGAAAGAGATGAAAAGAACCAAAAATATTCTTTTAAGGATAATATTTGATCCTCTGCATCCATTCATTAAAGCTAATATTCATTCTCCATTTCTCTCTGTCCGTCTGGTTCTATGAAAAGACCTAGCCTGCCCTCAACATGTGTGTGACATTAATAGATGTTAGTGATACAGAGATTGCCCTCAGTGCAGATTGACAGCACTGTGTGGAGGTGAGAAGGAGTCTTGTTTACCACTTAGGATCTGGATCTCTGGTCTGCTTTGTCATGCAACACAATCCTTCTGGGATTTGTAAGTGACGACAAGCCTCAGCGATAATTATATTAAAATGCTTTTAACTTAGTGTAAACATAATTTAATAAGATGTAGATATTCAAAAGGCTAGCCTTGAATTCAGTCTTGAGACCAGAGACAATATGCCTGTGTGCATGGTGTATGTCTGGAAAGCATGTACATTCTTTGACCCCAGTTAATTTCTACGAAGAAGTGTGTTAGTCTCTGATCTAATAATCTCATCTGCAGATTACTACATTTTTATTACGATAAAGAACACCTGGGCTTTTAAAATATAGTAAGGTTATCTTACCTGGAATATTAAATATTATTGAAGTTACAACTTTGGAGAAATTATATTTTTAATGAATATGGTTATATTATACCTGTTCGTTATTAGAGTAGCCCTCAAAGTTGGTGATTTATCAATGCGTTGTTGCTGAATAACAATAGCTTTATTGAATGTCTGCTTGATACTGAGCGTTGTATTAGCGGCTTTTCATATATTATCTCATTTAGTCATCGTAAAACATTTTATGGAATGCATTGTCAACATTTTGAGAATGATAAGTGGAGTAAATTGTTTGCATTCCCTCAGGTGGGCAGGTATTTTATGCTAAAAAAAAAAGAAAATAGTTGCATTCACATCTCTTAACCTATATGCACACTTCCTTTGCACGGTGGGGTTTGGCAAAGCTCTATCTTCTGCTAGTGATAGGGCAATTCTGATTGAAATCATACCATTTTAGATAAAATTAAAAATTAAACTTGTATTTGTATAACTTGAAAATTGTGAATTTTTCCTGCAATGACAGGGAGGCACACATCATGATTGGCACTCAGGTTTATGTTTTAGAGTAGCAAACAGACAGTGATAAGCCAGAAAAATGAGTTTGTACGTAAACTGCAAATATTTTTACTTAATATAGTAAGCAGTAAATAATTAGTCAATGTTTTTGATCATATGAATGACAATTTGAACACGGGAATATTGCAGCCCTTATGCACTGCAGATGAGATTATGGATTGTCACACTGGTTGAAAAAACAATATGAAATTATACAATATGTTTTAAGATGCTCACAACCCCTAAAAAGCTAGCAAGGAAGCTCAGACACATGTGCATAAGGACACACAAGAGCATCCATGGCAGCTCTGTCTACGGTAACGGGGCACTGAAGATTAGCAGGAGAGCAAGTTAACAAATCATAGCATGTTTACAAATGGAATACTACACAGCAGTGTGAATGAGGGACCGGAACTGTAAATGTTAACAAGATTAATCTCAGGAACACAATGTTGAATGAAAATAGCACACCACAGAAAGATACATACTTCTTGAGTATACCTGAATAAAGTTCAAAGCATGCAACACTAAACAACATATTAGAGGCACATATGATGGTACAACTATTAATAAAAATAAAGAGGAATTAAAAACCACACAAGATACAGGATAATGGTAATCTCTTTGGGGGAGAGAGTTGTCAGGTTGAGGGACCCTCAGGGACCCTAAGGGTTTCGGCAACTTCTTTTTTTTTTATTTTTTTTTGAGACGGAGTCCCGCTCTGTCACCCAGGCTGGAGTGTAGTGGCGCGATCTCGGCTCACTTCAAGCTCCGCCTCCCGGGTTCCCGCCATTCTCCTGCCTCAGCCTCTCCGAGTAGCTGGGACTACAGGCGCCGCCACCACGCCCGGCTAATTTTTTGTATTTTTAGTAGAGACGGGGTTTCACCGTGGTCTCGATCTCCTGACCTCGTGATCCGCCCGCCTCGGCCTCCCAAAGTGCTGGGATTACAAGCGTGAGCCACCGTGCCCAGCCTCAGCAACTTCTTATTTTGAGCTGGGTAGCTAGGCGGTGGGTGTAAGGAACACCCTTTTACATTTAATCTCAGTGTCTCACGTTTATCACAAGCATTTTTTGTTTTTGCTTTTGTTTTTTTGAGACAGGGTTTTGCTGTGCTGCCCAGGCTGGAGTGCAATGATGTGACCACAGCTCACTGCTTCAGCCACGACCTCTTGGGCTCAAGCAGTCCTGTCACCTCAGCCTCTGGAGTAGCTGAGACCACAGGCGCATGCCACCACCCCTGGCTAATTTACGTGTATATATATATATTTTGTGTGTGTAGAGACAGAGTTTTCCATATTGCCCAGGCTGATCTCAAACTCCTGGACTCAAGTGATCCATCTCCCTCAGTCTCCCAAAGTGCTGGGATTACAGGCGAGAGCCACAGAGCCTGGCCACAAGCGTTCCTTTAGTGTCTATGTATTCAATATTCCAACAAGGACAAACAATGAGAAAATATTTAGACCTTAAATATTTTCTAAGTAAAGTTATTTATATCACGCTCTTTAGAGAAGCACCTCCTCTTACTTTATTATTTACACATATTCTTCTCTGAATTTAATTCATAAAAGTTATTGTCCAGTGTCCTCTAATTTGTGCCACTTTTTCATCAAACGAGGAAGATATGTGTGTGTCCTCGTACCCTGGGTGGCATGTTGCAAATTTTTCACTCCTGGTAGTGCATAGTCCCTCTCTGGAAATCAGGTCAATTGGTAGAGTCCTCTGTATTTCTGCCTCCTGCCCCAGTGTATTAAAAATGATAAAAAGATAGGCCTCTTCTTCTTCGTGTTGTAATACAACCCAAGCATAGCAAAGCTTTGATTAAATGAGTAGAGAATAGTTGGTAGCTGATGCTTGCTATTCCCCAGTGTGATGGTTAATAACGAGTGTCAACTTGATTGGGTTGAAAGATGCAAATAACTGTTCCTGGGTGTGTCTTTGAGGGTATTGCCAAAGGACATTAGCATTTGAGTCAGTGGACTAAGAGACACAGACCCACCGTCAATCTGAGTGGGCGCTGTCTAAGCAGCTGCCATTGTGGCTAAGATAAAAGCAGGCAGGAGAACGCAGAAGGACCAGACTGGCTAAGTCCTCAGGTCTCCATCTTTCTCCCGTGCTGGGTGCTTTCTGCCCTCGAACATCGGACTCTGAGTTCTTCAGCTTTCAGACTCTTGGATTACACCAGTGATTTGCCAGGGGCTCTCGCGTCTTCGGCCACACACTGAAGGGGACACTGCTGGCTTCCCTGCTTTTGCAGTTTGGGACTCAGACTGGCTTCCTGGGTCCTCAGCTTGCAGATGGCGTATTGGGGGCTTCACCTTAAGATCATGTGAGTCAATTCTCCTAATAAACTCCCTTTCATGCATACATCTATCCTATTAGTCCTGTCGCCCTAGAGAACCCTGACTAATACACCCAGCTAGGAGGTACAGTTAAGTTGTAAATACCACCCACAGGCTGGTTCTTGTGGCCACTGCCTCTTACAGTGTTTATTTCTCCATCGAGTTCGCAACGGCTGTGTGCTTGCTGTGCTCTCCCTCTTCTCTCTCAGTACCTGATGGCCAGAGCTGTTTCCAGATCTTTTGCCTTTATAAATGCCTTCTTCCCTCCTACAGCTGATTCCTTCCAACAGGGCTCAGCAGGTGAAAGGCAGTTCACACAATTCTTCTCTAATGAATACTGCTGTGATGCTTTTTGAAATTACTAACATTCCTATCGTTTTCATTAAACAGTGAAGATAGAAGATTAAAGGCCACTATCCCTGCACAAGAGCTCCTCCTTGTGGCCTGCCCATGTTTTAAATGTGCAAACCTTGGTGATATATTGATATCCTGTGATGAGTTTATCCCACATCAACAATTGAGTTTTCTTCTGTTCTTTCGTATTTTATCACGTGTATAATTATTTTTCTCCAGATGAATCTTGTACTGTTTGTTATATTTACTTGTTCTTATATATATTGCCACATTGCCTAGGCTGGGAAAAAAATTGACGTATGCACTTACTTAGTGCCTCATTTGAAAAAAATGATTTCAGTGATATGAAACTCTAAAGTACATTTTCTTCATGTCTGTTTTCTATATTTTAAAAATGAAGTACTTTCATATGTATTCATGTCACTACAGTCATAAGTTCCCGTCCAAAGTTCCTCTGAAGAACCACCTTATCTTACACATCTCAAGGGAATTTAGCTGATGAAATAATTTGAACTACATTAATCACTGTTTCTGACAGGTAAAATGCTGAAATAAGCTTCTTGTAATGAATGTGAATTTTTTTGGGGGCTTGCAGAATATTGCAGATTAATATCACAGAAAGCATGTCTAGTTCATGCAACAATTATTTTCATGCAAATTTTGTGGGGCTTTACAAATAATACGTATTTGTTACCACTCTTCTTGACAGCAAAGAAAATAAAAATAATAAATATTTGAGAAAAGATCAGGTTCACTTATACTACATATACCACATTATCTTTCATGTCAATAGTTGCCTTGCACTTTAAACCTGTGACAAAACATGACAAATTTTAGAAGGGAAAATATTGTAAGATAAATTAATACCTCTGAAGCCTGTATTCCTATAAATTTAGTTGATAAAGCTCAGCTTATTTAGAGTTTTGAAGAGATATTTTCTCTTCAATGAAGAAATCTCCATAATTGAATGATCTAAATTTCAATGATTAAAAGTACTATTAAAAGAAAATATTTATAGAAAAGCTTTCCTTTAACAATGTTTACGTCCAAAATATGATTTATTTTTTCATGAAATGGGAATATGAATGATCATACATTCTTTTACACACACTTCATAAATTAAAAAGTTCTCAATCTATTTTAAAAACCCATATGTAAACAACAGTGTCATAGGATGTGTTAAGAACTACAGCAGTCAGAAAAAGTTAACAACCCTTGAAATGGCACAGGAAAGGACAGGATGTCTTCCAGGAAGAGGTGCCAATTCTGTTTAAAATTAAGAGACAACGGAGTAATGCAAATACTAACTTTACCCTGCAAATTGCAACATTTATCATCTAGCATCAAATGTGTATGCTGGGACTGACACATGCACGCATAGATGGTTTGTGTTCCATAATAAAGTTAATTGGTGAAATAAAATAATGGGTTTAATTTCTAGCAAAGAAATGCTTGGTTAATCTAAATGAGTAATGTTTGCTTATGGAATTTCCTACCCCAATTATTTCAGATGCTGTCCTTGAGATTCTTTTTGTTAAACTGCATGATACACATTTTGCGTGAAGTATTTTTAAAACTTAGGGTATCTCCTTATTTTCTGATTAAAGTAAAATTTCTCAGTGTTTCTGTAAGGACTTTGGCAAATACTCTTTCTGCTTTATAAAGCAAAATATAAGAACCAGAAATCTTTGTAATCCTTCACTATGTTGATGTCTTTTTACAGCAGATTTCTCAGGAATTATTGTTTGTGGTTCCAAATTGAAATTTTCCCTGCATAATCTAACATTCATATCTTCAGATCTGATGTGATAAACTGACCAATCTCTTTGTAAGTGATATTTTGTAAAACTCATTCTGTGTTTCGGACAAGGGAACACAAAGTTGTCACCTTCAAAATAGCTAATGGTCATATCACATGTTAAATTGACTGGGGAAATTCTAAACATTGAAAGTGTTCAAGTCTGGATTTTTCCTCAGGAAATATAACCTTTGGTTATTTATATTTGAAAGAAGCTAGTTTTATGAATTAAGCTTTAATTCTGAGATAATTATATGTTCATAGGCAGTTATAAGAAATAATACAGAGATATTTTATTGCCACTTGCCTAGCTACCCGCAGTGGTCATGTAGGCCAAACTATAGGACAGTATCGTAACAAAGATGCTGACATTGATATAATCCACTGAACTTATTCAGGGTCAGTTTTACTTTTTACGTTAAAGTACATGATTCATTTAGTTTTTGTTTTTAAAATAAAATATCTGAGGGCCAAGTCTGCTGACTTAGTTCTTTAAATTTTACAACTAATACAAAGTTACTGAGACTTACAGAGCTTTGAGAAGTGCACTGTTATTTCTAGAGTTAAATTTAAATAAAACACTTAAAGTCTGAGACTATTTTCTAGTTGTAAAAAGGTTAAAACTGCATTGTAGATGTTCTTTTCCTTTCATTTCAAAACCTAAACAATGTTCTATTATTTAAAGGTAGTTCATTAATAAGCAAAGATTTGTTACAACTGTGATGAGAATAACATGTATGTATATTTTAGCATTTGAATACATTCTACATGAAAACATTTCTTTATATTTAAACTATTATTTCATACAAATAGAAGTCAAAAGAAATGTTATCAGATGCTATAAAATAACTCTTCCATAATGTAGGATGCACTAGGAAAATAGTGAATACAATATCATGTGCTGTTTTGGCATTAGATTTTCCATACATTAAGATAAATGCGTTCATTAACTTCTTCCACCCACCTTTTTTATTTTGGAGATTGACTTCATATTACTGTGATAAGAGGCAAATTGAAATCCTGGCTTCCTGATGATATATCTTCTTGTATGAACTCTTGTTGATGTAGATTAAGTGGGCTAGCAGATACAGTAGTACTCATAAAATAGTTTTTCAGAGCTTTTTATAGTTTAATAAACATTTGCCTATTTCCCAAAAATATCGTGCAAACATACTAAATTTAAGTCAATAATCCGTACTTTATATATCTATTACCATTGTCTAACAATGTAATTTATCTATTTGAAACTAAATTGACCAAAGACATTAACAAACATATAGGGAAATTTAAGTTTTATGTCTTTATGGAAATATGTTTTAAGTCCTGCCTTTTTGTAATTGAGAGTTATATTTTTACTCGAATATTTAAATGTTATAAGTAATTACAATCATAAGGCAACCCCTATCATGAATGAATCCTGATTTGGTGAGGTGAAATGTCTTAGTTTATGTTTGTATAAATTGTATACAGTATTGTGTAATTTGTATAAAATATTTTATCTGAATTTAGTTCTTTAGTTCAGATTGAAAAACCTCTCCTGCCTAGCCCTACCTCCAATAATTGGAAAATCTACTTACTGACATGTCAAGTCACTTCTCTTGAGGAATAAACTTCTAAAAGTAGTAGTCATAGAGTGAGTTTAGACAGAAATTCAGAAACGTCAACTAAAGTTAACTATACCCCTGTTGTTCACTGTTATCATGACTTTCATTTTTCTATCCGGCCAAAAATACTTCTAGTTTTATTCCCTCCAAGTTTAATGCCTTCTTGTTTACATGCCTATTGCATGTTGTCACTTATAAGTAGGAGCTGAAGAGTAAGGACACATGGACATAAACAGAGATAACAGACACTGGGAATTCCAACAGGATTTGGATTATGTATTATATTATTCACATTAAGTCCTATGAGCCTATCAGTGGAGGTGCATAATAATTATTTCAAAAATAATTTTAAACATGGAAGTTTGAAACGCATTTTTGGCATAGTTTATCAGGGAAAGTTGGAGAGAAGAGCAGAGATTTTCTAGCTGTCCTCTTGGTATGCTTGCTTATGCATTAGCTTGCATAAACTGACACATCCCGTGTCAGCCCTGAAACCCTTAAGCTGGAGTTTGGGGAGGTGAGGAATCTCTGGACATATCCTTGAGTTGATTGATTATCAGTTTGAAAGTGCAGTGTACTAGTCTGTTCTCATGCTGCTAATAAAGACACACCCGAGACTGGGTCATTTATGAAGGAAAGAGGTTTAATGGACTCACAGTTCTACATTGCTGGAGAGGCCTCACAATCATGGCTGAAGGTGAATGAGGAGCAAAGTCACATCTTACATGGCAGCAGGGAAGAGGGCATGTGCTTTATAAAACCATCAGCTCTCATGAGACTTATTCAACATCACGAGAACAGCATGGAAAATAACCACCTCCATGATTCAGTATCTCGCACGGGGTCCCTCCCACAACCTGTGGGGATTCTGGGAGCTACAATTCAAGATGAGATTTGGGTGGGGACACAAAGCCAAACCATATCAGGCAGACCTTACTAATTGTCACCACCATCTTTTTATTGTATTTATCTTATGTCTAATTTTAGATACATAGATTATTTGTTACATGGCTATTCCATGCGTGATGGTAGGGAATGTGCTTCTAGTACACCTGTCACCCAAATGGTGAACATTATACACAATAGGCAGTTTATGAACCCTCATTCCCATCGCCCTCCCCGCTTTTGGAGTTTTCAGTGTCTGTTATCTCCATCTTTATGTCCATGTGTCCCCATTATTTAGCTCCTACTTGTGAGAATATGAAATGATTTGATTTCCTGCTTCTGGGTTTGTTCACTTAGAATAATAGCCTCTAGCTCCATCCACATTGCTGCAAAGGGCATGATTTTATTATTTTTATGACTGTATGGTATTCCATGGTGTATATATACATTTTTTAAATCTAATCAACTGTTGACTACCAGCTTTTATTTTATTTATTTATTTTTTTAATTTCATTTTTTGAGATGGAGTCTCACTCTGTTGCCAGGCTGGAGTGCAGTGGTGCCATCTCGGCTAGCTGCAACCTCCACCTCCTGGGTTCAAGCGATTTTCCTGCTTCAGCCTCCCAAGTAGCTGGGACTACAGGCACCACCACCACACCCGGCTGGACCACCAGCTTTTAAAAACAAACTTGATTGACTAATTTTACTAGTTTTTGTGACTCACGACTCATTCAACACTTTGGAGATTAAAAATACATCCTCTGGTTTTGCATCCATGGATTCAACCAAGTGCTAATTGAAAATATTTGAAAAAATGAAAAACAAAAAAAGATACAAATAACACAAATTAAAAACAATACAGTATAACAACTACATAGCATTCATATTGTATTAAGTATTATAACAACTCTGTAGATAATTTAAAGTATACGGGAGGATGTGCATAGATTATATACACATATTACACCATTTTATGTAAAGGACTTGAGTATCTGCAGATTCTGAGGAGGGTCCGTTCTGGAACAAGCGCCCCACAGGTACCAAGGGATGACTGTATTCAGACTGAAACAAAATATTCTTAAACAGAAGCCATTGGCCCATATAATATAGTTCTAATACTAACCCTGCTTTTAAAACCTTTAAATTACATGATATTTTCTTTAAAAAATGGTGACTTTTTAAAAGGCACGATCATGTTGGTTGTATTTAATTTTAACTACATGTTCTAAAAGGGTCTCCAAAATAAAATAAAAAAAAAATAACCCATTCACTTTTAAAATACTGAGGTTTTGTTGCCTGTTTATAGAGGAGGTTACCAAAAAAAAAGAAAAGAAAAAGGATCTTACATGTATCACTACACTGAAGCAATTGCCTTCAGAATACTTAGCATAGACTTAAATTTGAGTCTTGTAACATTCTGAGGAACATTTATGATGGGAGGGTTGCAGATGTTTATGGCAATTTAAGGAGGTACACATCTTAAACATACATCAGTAGATTATGAATTCAGAAGTGGTGATTGGTAGCACTTTATAATCTGCAAATTGATTTGCTAAAGTCTACCCTATAATAGAGGAAAGTGTAATGTCAGATGTAGCAAATTGCAATTTTGGGGCATATGTTAATAGTATGCAGTTTCAATCCTTCATTAAAACAAAACAAAACAGCTAAAAATTATGGTCTTTTTTAAAAAAAAATAATTATGTTGTGTATGCATGTGTATGTATTTAAAATATGTTATTTACCTAAATATTCTGTCTACTTAATTTTGGAGTTCCCCAAATTTTCTAAAGACCAGTTAGAAACAAAATGAGATCTTAAAATATTTTATCATGAGCATCTGGATTCCGTTCCTTTGTGTGTAATATTTTAAGTTACCATCATCTCTCACCTTCTAGGGCCTTTTATTTATACGTGCTTCAATCTGATACTAGGCGTATGCAGGCTTATTCAAATGTGTGCCACTCACAGCCTGCAGTGCCTATGACATTGAAGGAGTTTCTTAAAGTCATTTAGACTCTCCATCCTTGGGTTTATACGACACATTTGTTACTTCAGTAATTCAGTATGAATGATCCTCAGTACCTCAGGAGGAACAAAGCTCTTATGCTTAGAGATGTTAATATTTAGAAGCTTTGGAAGGTTCGAAATACTTTAAAGGAGACAAGCATTCTCTTAAAAAGCTAGAATATTTCCATATTTCCTTTATAAACATGTTCATGGTTGATAAATAAGTCAGTTTTGGGTCACAAAAAGGGGTTGTGCTGCACACTTCTGCATTTGGAATTATCCTCAGCATAGTAAGCTTTCAGGGTGACACGTAGATGGAACTTTTTTAGAGATATATCACTTTCTCGGGAAAGTATTGTGGAGTAGAACAGATTTATAGAGCTGGAACCGTATTATACAGAGCTGTAGATCACTGCTGCTGACCAGTGAGACCAGCTTTTTTTTCCCTTTTTGCAAATATTCACCAAATGTCCTTTGTTTTATCTTTCCTTGTTGAAGTAACAATTCAATTAGTTTTTTGGTCTGAAAAATAAGATCATTCCCTGTTCTAAATCATTTTTCTTGATTTTTGTTCCTAATCTCATACCATAAACAAATGTTTTTGTTTAGCTGTGTTTGTCAGGAATGACAGATTTAACAGCAAAGCATAAATGTAGATAGGTAGTTAAAAATCCAGTACAGTAAATCACTGCTTTTACCATGTGTTTGTGAAGGGTTATGATTAAAAATGGAACCTGAGTGAGGTAGATAAAAGAAATCCAATAATGTTATTTTAGGAGGATAGTGTTGTAACTTTCAGAATTGTAATCATTATAAAGAGCTTTTGTTTTCCTCTTTTTTAAACTATACATTCACTTCTGGGACACATGTGCAGAATGTGAAGGTTTGTTACGTAGGTCTACACGTGCCATGGTGGATAGCTGCACCCATCAACCCATCACCTCCATTAGGCATTTCTCCTAATGCTCTCCCTCCCATAACTCCCACCCCTGACAGGCCCCAGTGTGTGATGTCCCCTCCCTGTGTCCACGTGTTCTAATTGTTCAACTCCCACTTAGGAGTGAGAACACGCGGTGTTTGGTTTTCTGTAGAGAATATTTTTAAAAGGAAAACAGATACTATAGTTATTACTACTGAATGTATTTAGAAGTTCTAATAAGTTCATATTATGAATGTAATACTGCCTTTTGCCTGAAGCACCTAGTGGGTAATTATAAAACTCATTGCGACCTAATTGATTAAATAGGTAGAGTGACAATTTCCACTTGTTGATGAACGTTACACATGAACTATCACATGTCGAAACAGCAGAAACTCTTTTTTTTTTTTTTGCTATTTGGTTGCAAGATGGTTTCTTTGCCTTTTTCTTTTAATTATTATTATACTTTAGGTTTTAGGGTCCATGTGCACAACGTGCAGGTTTGTTACATATGTATCCATGTGCCGTGTTGGTTTGCTGCACCCATTAACTCGTCATTTAACATTAGGTATATCTCCTAATGCTGTCCCTCTCCCCACCCCACAACAGTCCCCGGAGTGTGATGTTCCCCTTCCTGTGTCCATGTGTTCTCATTGTTCAATTCCCACCTATGAGTGAGAACATGTGGTGTTTGGTTTTTGTCCTTGTGACAGTTTACTGAGAATGATGGTTTCCAGCTTCATCCATGTCCCTACAAAGGACATGAACTCATCCTTTTTTATGGCTGCATAGTATTCCATGGTGTATATGTGCCACATTTTCTTAATCCAGTCTATCACTGATGGACATTTGGGTTGGTTCCAAGTCTTTGCTATTGTGAATAGTGCCTCAGTAAACATATGTGTGCATGTGTCTTTATAGTAGCAACGATTTATAATCCTTTGGGTATATGCCCAGTAATGGGATGGCTGGGTCAAATGGTATTTCTAGTTCTAGATCCCTGAGAAATCGCCACACTGACTTCCACAATGGTTGAACTAGTTTACAGTCCCACCAACAGTGTAAAAGTGTTCCTATTTATCCATTTATCCACATCCTCTCCAGCACCTGTTGTTTCCTGACTTTTTAATGATGGCCATTCTAACTGGTGTGAGATGGTATCTCACTGTGGTTTTGATTTGCATTTCTCTGATGGCCAGTGATGATGAGCATTTTTTCATGTGTTTTTTGGCTGCATAAATGTCTTCTTTTGAGAAGTGTCTTTTCATGTCCTTCACCCACTTTCTGATGGGGTTGTTTGTTTTTTTCTTGTAAATTTGTTTGAGTTCATTGTAGATTCTGGATATTAGCCCTTTGTCAGATGAGTAGGCTGTGAAAATTTTCTCCCTTTCTGTAGGTTGCCTGTTCACTCTGATGGTGGTTTCTTTTGCTGTGCAGAAGCTCTTGAGTTTAATTAGATCCCATTTGTCAATTTTGGCTTTTGTTGCCATTGCTTTTGGTGTTTTAGACATGAAATCCTTGCCCATGCCTATGTCCTGAATGGTATTACCTAGGTTTTCTTCTAGGGTTTGTATGGTTTTAGGTCTAACATGTAAGTCTTTAATCCATCTTGAATTAGTTTTTGTATAAGGTGTAAGGAAGGGATCCAGTTTCAGCTTTCTCCATATGGCTAGCCAGTTTTCCCAGCACCATTTATTAAATAGGGAATCCTTTCCCCATTTCTTGTTTTTGTCAGGTTTGTCAAAGATCAGATGGTTGTAGATGTGTGGTGTTATTTCTGAGGGCTCTGTTCTGTTCCATTGGTCTATATCTCTGTTTTGGTACCAGAGAAATTCTTTTATATATTTTTAAGACATTATCACATCAAGGTATTTTGGTGTGATTTCCAGCAGAATCGGCTAGAAAATGTTTTTTTTTAAAAAAAAGACAATGTGATTTGAGTATTTGATTATCATCACTGACTATAACTATAAATCATTTCCATGCTCTTATAATCCAAAAACTACCTGTGGGAAAATTATTAGCAATCACATCTATGCTGAATGTTCATTCATACATAAATTAAAAAGCATTTTCACACAGAGACCTGATTTTTGTGTACATCAGAAATAGAATAAAACCTAATATGGGTATTGTATTAATAATCCCATGTGGTGAAGGAACGATTAACTATATCTGTAAACATAATCTTGAGAAATATCTTACCTTTTAGTAAATAATAAAACCCATCTGCTGTTGCATCTCTCTGAGGTTTATAAAATTATGCTAGGGTTAGTTATTTTAATCAGCACAGGACATTTTGGCCCCGGATCTGTTGTCTTCTGGGAAAACATTGGCTTCCACAGAAGGTGGTCGTTTCGAAGGCTGGCAGCGATTTCTGCTGGTGACTGTCACCGAGGATTTTCATCCCTAACAATGGGAAGTGTAAATATAATCTGACTGCTGTGGCTAATTTGGGTCCCTTTACAACTGTAAATAACTAGTCCAAGGTTTTTGCTTAAGGTGTCACACCAATGTTACAACTCTTTTGAATTTTTTCAAGTCAGGAATAGACATCTCCTTCTTACTGCTGTGTGAAAGATAATTAATAGATCTTGTCTGTGACTCTTAACTTGGAAAAATGATTTGTTATGGGCAGAGAAATAACAGAGAATAAGAAATCTCAAACTTCGCCATCTCATGATCATCCCTGTTCCCACCTTGGAATTTGATTTAATGTTCTTTCACCTTGGACAGCGGTCAGTGTTTCAACATTAGAAATCCTAGAAGCATGTTCTTGCTATAGTTTCACCCCAAGGACAAGATTATTGCAAAACTCCACTCGATTTGAGGATTTTATTTTCCCTGGTATGATTTGCAGCCACCTGGAAAATGCCATGTTTATTTATGTTATTCTTCTTTATAAAGATTGCGAAAAATCAATGTCAAGGTGAATTCACATGTGCAAATTCTCAGCAACAAGTTAATTTAATGTCAAAGTTTAAAAAAAATGTCGTTATCATTCCTAAAACCAATTTTAGAAGCTGGAATTGTTTTACTGAATAAATTCAGGTAAAGTGCATGCTTCCTTTGAACACCTGCATCCTGCATCTCATGGTCAGCAACCAAGTTAATAATTAGGAAACACATCGCATTTCAGCTGAGTTGTTTGAGCTCTCTGTGTTTAAGTATAGTCTCATTATTCAGATTGTTTTTTTCTTTTTTTGGTAAGATGTATTTTTTACTTTTAAAGGAACCTGTAGTCATTGTTTACTCTGTAACTAAAGGTGGACACAGATATAAAATATTGCTTGCCTGTATTTTCTATATTTGACCAGGAGTTATTAACAGAGTTGTTTGATAGTAGAGACATGTTCTGTTGAAATTTGTGAAAAAAACATATTTTATCTAGATGAACCTGTTTACCAAATACTTTTTGGATATACAGCTGGAAGCACCAGAAATTTCCCTCCTGGAGAAAGTAAAGTCACACTTTTTAATTGTGTTAGTTCTATGCAGCTGCTGTAACAAATTACCTCTAATGGCTTGGTGGCTAAAACCCCAGAAATCCATTATCTTAAATTATGTATCTTAGAAATTCAACAAGGGTCTCAGTGGGCTGAAATCGAGGTATCAGCAGGACTGAATTCCTTTCTGGAGGTTCTACAGGGTCCATTTCCTTTCTTTTTCTATCCGGCAGGGGCCACCCGCATTCCTTTGGTCCCACAGCATCCTCAAAGCCAGCAACACTGCTCTCTCTGTTTCTTTCTTCCATAGTCACATCTCCCTCTGACTCTCGCTCTTCAGCTTCTCTTTCCCATTTTAAAGACCATTCTGATGTCACTGGGCTTGCTGGGATGACTCTAAATAATCTACCTATTTTGAGGCCAATTGGCTAGCAATCTTAACTTTCCCTGTGCCATGTAACCTAACATATTCACAGGTGTACAGAGATTAGAATGCGGACATTCTTGGGGGATATGGCCTAGTTCTGCCCACCACAAAGATGGAGCCAACTCTTAAAACAATCTTTGAAAGGCATAACTGATTTTTGGGTGCAACAGTAAAATTTAAATATTAATAAGATAATCAAAACAGCACGTCTAAAATAATTTGTTTTAAAAGTTAACTTACAAATTTCAATTGAAACATATTTTTTTTTATCAGAAATCCTAGCAGAGTTATATGCTGTCCGACTACTTCACTAATGTGATCCCCAAACAATTACAGGTGTACGAGTCACTGTAGTTTTACGACATTAGCAAAACTTTGTACCAGGTTTTGTCAGTCACAAAACGCGAAATTTCAAATCCAAGTTTCTCCCTCCTTCATTGATAAAAAGTGAAGTCAATACTCAGTCTTACCTGGCATTCTTCTTCTTACTTGGGTTATAGGCCTGTGTTCTAGATGCAAAGGAAATTGGGTTTTTGCTTTCATCTTAGAGAAGAATTTATAAGGTGAAATTTTCCCAGACACAGGCACAGTATTCAAAGAAATGCAGATCAAAAAGCATGAACAGTGTTAGCTATAGGGCTGTCAGAACGGAATCGTTGCTTGACCCTAGCAAATCATAGCTTTGTTCTGTTTTCCCCCAGATAATGGTGAGAAATCACAGAAAACATTTGGGGAGATTTCAAAATTGTTAAAATCATATATGTTGGAGTTAATATAGGAGAAAATTATGCCTACTGATACTAATATTTGTCTATGTCATTTTTAACAATCAGAGTTCATTTAAGTGATTTTCTATTCATAAGTAAGAAATCTATTACTGTAAGTTCTTGATTAAGCTTATTAGATTCATTCATTCTAAAAGCCTGGTTACATTTTGTCACATATCAGCTCATTTAAACAACTGATACTCAAATACTTAACCTATGTTTATGCAAGGTAACACTAACTATAGTCTTTAAAGAGGGAATGAGTCACCATACTTGGCAGCTATGCAAAAGTTTTGCATTGTTAATCATGAGCGTAATGTAATGTGGCAGAGGGCATGGGGCCTTTTGAGTTACTGGGCGAAGTCTAAAAATAGCTGCCATTCACTGAGTCCAGACCGTAGACGTTGCTCTGAGAATTTTTTTATGCTGCCCTCCTCCCCCCCTTTTTTTTTTTTTGAGGCGGAGTCTCACTCTGTCACCCAGGTTGGAGTGCAGTGGCACAATCTTGGCTCACTGCAAACTCCACCTCCCGGGTTCACGCCATTCTCCTGCCTCAGCCTCCAAGTAGCTGGGACTACAGGCGCCAGCACCACGCCCGGCTAATTTTTTTGTATTTTTAGTAGAGACGGGGTTTCACCGTGGTCTCGATCTCCTGACCTCGTGATCCGCTCGCCTCAGCCTCCCAAAGTGCTGGGATTACAAGCGTGAGCCACCGCGCCAGGCCTTTTTTTTTTTTTTTTTTTGAGACAGAGTCTCACTTTGCTGCCCAGGCTGGAGTGCAGTGGTGCAACGGTGGCTGACTGCAGTCTTGACTCCCTTTGGGCTCAAGCAATCCTCCCACCTCAGACCCCCAGGTAGCTGAGACTGCAGGTGTTGCCACCACACATGACCAATTTTATTATTTTTTTTGTAGAGATGAGACCTCACTCTGCGATCCAGGCTTGTCTTGAACTCCTGGCCTCAAGCTATCCTCCCATTTCGACCTCCCAAAGTGCTGGCAATACAGGCATAAGCCACTGTACCCAGCCTGTGTTAACTTTTCTTTCTACCAAACTTTTGAGATAGGTGCTAAGCTTATTCATATACTGAGATGTAACTTGACAAAGGTCACTCAGCAGACTTATGGCAGAGTAAAATCTCTGTACATCTGTTTTGTCTCCTGTGTACATGTGCTTTGTTTAATACCCTACCTTTAAGTGGAATTGGTGTGTGTGAATATAACTAAGCAAATTATACCACAAGAGTGATCCTCTTGGGATTATTTCTTGTTACATAAGCCTCCCTTATAGCAGGCTGGAGAGTTTCCTCTAGCTTTAGAGAAGTAAGCTGCTATGTGTTGAGAGGGCCATATGGCTTGGATCTGAAGGTGGCCTCCAAGAGCTGAAAGCAACTCTCGTTGACAACCAGCAGAGAAACAGGGACGTCAGTCCTCTAACTGCAAGAAGCTGAGTTCTGCCATCAATCAGAATGAGACTGGAAAAAGACCTCCGAGTTTCATGTGAGAATTGCAGACCGGTTGACACCTTGATTTCAGACTTGTGAGACCCAGAGCAGAGGATGCAGTTGAGTCACACACTCAGATTCCTGACCCATGGAAAATGTGAAATAATACACTTGTGTTGTGTTACACTTCTAATTTTGTTGTAATCTGTTATGCAGCAAGAGGAAACTGACATATTATGAAGGTTACACAGCTGATGAGGAGTTAAGTATTTTGCTGAGGAAGCTCAGCTGCAAATCCTCTGGCCTCTCCCATTATAGATGGTTGCCTTCAAATTCGAGGACTCAGCCGTGAACCAGTCCAGGGAACTAGCACAACCCTTGTCCTCTGGGCCAAGCTCCTAGGTAGTTCCACTCTCATTAGAGAATTACGGTTTGGTCCTCTGATGACCAAATTTAAAGACAAATTATTGGTGATTTGAAATTTATCTGAATGCTAATATATGATTAGCTCTAACAATCCTTAAAAAGAAAGAAAGATTTTCTAATAATTACTTTTATTCCTTTAGCAAATATAAGTACATCTGAATCAGGTCTTTTAAACTGATTTTCTTTTAATGAAAATAAAAGTTGGGGGCCTGAAAGAATACATACAATGTAAAAGCACAATAGAGCTAAGATATTTGAGGAAGTGTCTATTCAGGGCAGCTTGAATCTATGCTCCTGGAAATAACATTTTAAAAATAAAAAAGAGAAAGATCTAAATATTTTAAAGGGTGTATGTACCTAATAATACCTATCTTTTCCAATTTTATTTCAAATGTGCCATGCTGCCATAAAATAAAGGTAAGTTTTTTTTCTTTGTTTGTTTGTGTTTGACTTGTATATCTTTATCACAGGAGTATAACAAAGATTATATGTATAGTCATTAATCAATTTGCATTCCAGATTGTTATTATATATATATTTGCATTCCAGATTGTCCATATATAGGGAAATAGATAAGTTGAAACAACTTTCAGAAAGAAATGAAGCAAAAGTGGTTAATAAATATAATAGCATAAAAATTATTGTAAGAAACCGAAAGATTTGTAGCCCGTAAAGATTTCATTAATGTGGTGAGAGACACAGGCTCCGTATCTCTCTGTTGTCAGAGTTAACTTGATTTCCTCACAAAAACGTGCTTTCAACAATCATTGTGGTTGCTTATCCTAGAATTATAGAATATGTTTTTCTTTGCTCAATTGTAAAGTAGTAATTAGTGCTTATTCTCAGGATATTTTAAATAATGTGCGAGAACAATTTACAATCTCAAGGAAGATGACTGCAAAGCGGCTTTTAAAACACTGTGTATATGATTCAAAAATCATTGGTAAAGACATAACAATCGTGTTGTGTTGAATACTTACTTCCAAATCGATGCCAAAGATTGTTGGCCACTAGTTAACCATATTTTGAACTATAAGAAACAAAATCTTTGGCAAATTCTGTCTGTAAAAGCATCAGAAACCTAAAAAGCCTCTACTTAGAAAATGAAATTTCCCTTATAATAACCTTTCCTCCAAAGGGTTATATTTTTGTAATGTTATGGAAGAAATAAAAATTATTTGACAAAGTAAAATTTTAAATGCCTAAAAATACAGCCTGATATGAGTTTTCACATTCATACCAATTTTTAAACTAAATATAAGCATGTGTATATATATATACACTCACATATATGCTGCCATTTGTAGTTTTACTTAGACATGTTGATTCAGTGCAGTGGTTATTCCAAATTTTGTCTGAAATATTTTAGATTAACTATTTAAAGAATAGTCCCTGTATTGAAAAATTGTCTATCCCATGGCAGTGCAGATGATAAGCTTTCTGTACTTCTGTATTATTCCCTGCTCTCAACAGCTGCTCTTAATTGAACCCTAGGTACGATTTAGGATTGTTTTCTTTTGCTTTGTTGTTCTAAGAATTCTCACTTTAAATCCGTCTAAGGTTACAACAGCCTCTTATCATGTAGCTTTCGTACAAATGTGACATGGTCTCATTATATTTCTGCCAATGGATTTTATCGCTTTAATAATCCTTTGCAATATTTATAGAATGTCATGATGAATCATATTATATTTATCATATCACACAATAAATAGCATGACATGCTAATAAATCATTCCAGTTTGGAGAGTGTTGAAATTATTCTTTGTAAGCTTACATCAAAATGATTAGTCAGCATCCAGTCTCTGCATTAAATCTGTAGTCTTACACCAATTTATAACTTAGAATGGATAATGCAAATGAATACTCAAAATTATTTAATTATTTGCTAATATTTTATATAAGTTAACTTCTTTAGTTGTACAAAATACTAAATTACGGAACCAAATATTTTTTATAATGAACCATTTTCTTAAGAATAATACAATAGACATAAGTCTAATAAGACTTTGCAAAAATTGAGATGTTTGTTGAACATTTTTCAAATTAGCAAGAATAAATTTAAGAGAAAACTTTATTTTAAGGATATTAGAATCCACAGAGAAGAAAGGAATAGAGAAATATGATTTAGTCTGCCAATTTTATATGTGAAAAAACATAGGTTCACCTATGTTAAGGAATGCAATCAGTTAGACTGACAAAGAAATGAAATTAGAAATTAGGTTTTCAGACATTTATCTTAGTGGTACTTTATAATAAGTTCTTTTCTGTTCTCTTTAAAATTTCATGTTGAGTTTTAAGAATTTAAGAAATAATATATAAATATTAAAAGATAATTAAGCTGATAGATATAATCAATCAAGTTAGCTTAGATTGCATCAGAATCTTTTGGAATCCGGGTGTTATCTTCTTGGCTGCGTGTTTGAAGCCAGCAATTTCTTTTCAATTGTCTTTTGCCTTAATGTGAATTCTTTATTAGCTCTTTCGAAACAAAGACACTTTCCATGGACAAATACGAGTCTCCAGCTCGATGACTGTAGGGTTCCTGAGGTTGTGTGGCTGACACAGGAAGCCCGAGGCAATAGCTGAGCAAAGTGGTTCAGGTTGTGAATTCTGGAGTCGGCTTTTTTGGTTTGAATCCCAGATTTGACACAAATCAGAAATGTGATCACAGGCCAGTTATCTGATTTTTCTAAGCCCCAGTTCCCTTCTGTTAAAAATGGGGATAATAAAGAATACAACACAGCTCACATCTGTTGTATGATTAATTATTGTATACCAAGATCAAAGGAGGACAATATCTGCATAATAATCAGCAAATAACAGCTATTGTGTATACTAGTAACAGGGACTAAGAGGAATCTTTCTGAACAAATGTTTGGAAAACATGGTAGAGATTGGCAGCCAAATTTAGTCAAATAGTTTACAGAATTCCTGCGATTCACTGCTTTTCTTTACAATAGATACCAGAGCCTTGGAAATGTTTTTTTTAAAAAAAACTATTGTTTACCTAAAGATCCATAAATATATCAGGCTCCGCACAATTAAGTAGAAAAAGAATCTTTTTTATATTATTATTATCCTGTAGCATTTATCTGTACTTGGTGTCATATCAAAAACCTTTGCGAGAGGGCCTGGTTTCTTCCAATTACAAAGTAGGAAATGTATTTATTTTGTAAACTTTCACCAGTGCTCTAGTTACCAGTATTTATTTTTGCCTTCTAGTCTTACGAGAAATCTCACTGAAAACTACAATACCCTCTAGTGTACATGATTGCATATAGTTTAAACATTGTTGTTTTAGGATTTTTATGCAAAGTAGTAAAAATTTGAGGTTAAGCCCTAAAATATCATTTTATTCATTTATCTGGCAAACTTACTGAACATGTAATATGTGATGGATAGTAATTTAGCTGCTGGATATATAGCAGTGAACGACGGGTAAAAATTTGTGTTCTCTTAAAATCTAAAGGGGTAAGACAATTATCAAAGAAAATATTTAAAACTCTTAATATGTCGTGTATTGGTGAGTGCTAAGGAGAAGAAGTACACGTGGAGGGTGGAGGGTTACAAGGTCAGGAAAGACTTCATTAAGCAGGTGAAATGTGAGCAAAGGCACAAATGAAAAGAGAAGGCAAGCCCTGCAGAATAGCCTAGTTGTTAAGAGCACAGACTTTGCAGGTACAGAGGCGTGCAGGTGTCTGGTGTGTTTGAGGGAGGGTAAGGAGTTCTGTCTGACTGGGCTGTAGTCAGCAAAAGGACAGTGAGAGCAGAAGGGGACAGCGGGGTAATGGAGCCAAATTACATAGTTCCTTGTAGGCCTCCGTAACACCTCAGGCTTTTACTTTGAATGAGATGGAAAGCCACTGAGGAGTTTGTAACCAGCCATACCTTATGGTCTGGTTTAATACGAGAAACTGTCACTGTGGGTGCCATGGAGAAGGTGCCCTAAGAGGCCACAGTGTGTTCATAGGAAATGCTAAGCCTTCTACCTGTGTGCCAGACACTGTCACCTCTCACCTAATGCAGGAACATCATTCCCCCAACTTTTCCCTTTCTTCTGCATCATCAATTCTCCTCTTGCTAATTAATAATATTCTTCATATGCAAACATGCTACAATTATTCTTATTTTAAAATACCTTTCCACATTCTACAAATCTCTCAAGATACTGCCTCCGTTCTCTGATCCTCAGAGCAAAACTCCATGCACCCATTATACCCAAATCCTTTCATCTTGGTTTTTAAAGATTCCACCCCAATCTGCCTTCTCCTTTTCTACTGTCCAAAATTTGTTGTTGCCAAGGACAACATTGATCTCCATATTCTTCAACTTTTAGTCCTTTTCACAGAATTTGACACAGGTAATCACTGACTTCTCCTTGAAACATGTTTGTCACCTGGGTTCCAGGTCACAGTATTGTCAGTTCCATTCACCTTGTTACAGCTGCTGCTTCCTGCGTTCCTTCGTTCACCACCATCTTCCTGATTTCTCAGTTACAGCACAGAAGGGATGATTCTGGCATTTATTTACTTTATTTAAATGCATTTTCTTTTTTATCTCAGATGGTGTCATGCTTTAACTCCTATGCGTATACTGCCGATTTTCAAGTGTTTAATCCCCAGCCTTCATTGTGCTGTAGAACTCTAGAATTGTACATTGAGCCACCTAGTTGATATCACTTCTTGAAATCTAATAAGTAACTCAAGGTTATTATTTGCAAAATTGACCCTCTGATTTTCTCCCTAAACCTGGTTCTGCCGCAACTTGGCCAGCTCAATAAATGACAGTTTTATTCTTCGATAATTTAAACCAAACTCTATGAAGTTATCCTTACCTGCTATTTCTAGTTTTCCCAGATTCAATCCATCAGGAAATCCTGCAAGTCTACTTTTAAACTGAATGCCTGTTGAGGTAATTTGCACTGACACTACTTGGTATAAACCACCATCAGCTCTCAATGGAATATTGCCTTAGTTTCCTGTTTGCGTCTAGAGCTGATGAAGCCGGACAGCAGGCTGATGGCTAGTTTTTTTTTTTTCCTGAAAGAAATAAATTATTGTAATTTGGTGGGTCTTAAATAACTGACTTAGAAATTATGTAATCTCATTAAAATTCCTACACTATTTTTTAATGAAAATTAGAAACATCCTAAACTTTGTTTAGTAAAGTCTTGACAAGTTCTTTCTGTGTGAGTTTTAATGGCGAAATCTTGTTCAAGAACAAAGAACACGTTCAGACGTGTTAGGTAAGGGAAGGTCTAAGCTAAACTCAGAGAGAAGAGGCCTATTGCTTTATTTGAATTTGTGATTCTTTGAGATTCTTAATGTCACAAAAACAAGTATAAAAAGAAACCATACAAATACCTCATTAGCCATCTAGTTTTTAATATGCTGTCTAACCAAGGGTTGCATTTCTTGAGTCAAAGGTAGCATTTTATGATTCATAGTTTCTACCATTGCTAAAATTTTAAATTTGGTCTTAACATTTGATTGGTTCTCTTTCATAATTGCAATTTCAGGGCCTATAGTTTGTCTGGGTTGATAATTATTCAGATGAATGATTTATCCATTTAGATAAACATCCACTGGTTCTAATAATTTGCAGTTACTGTTTATGTCAGGTTGCTTAATCATAAATGCTTTCTTGAGACCCCCTCTTTGTCAAAACTGTTCTTTAGATTCCCACAAAACACTTTTGGAGTTAGAATTTTCCCTATCATTTCTAAAGATAAATGGAAGAACTCAGAAATTAATTTGACCTCTTTGCTGCCTTGCCATCCTGCTTAATTACTACAGAGTTAACTATAAAAGCTATTATCTCATCAGTAACTATCTAATTTATAATATCCTATATTGAGTATAAAATGTATGAACTGGTTGGGTTATCTGGCTTTATGTTACATAATTGCCCATTCAAATTTTTATTTCAACCTGGTTTATGTGCTTTGCGACATTTCGGATATATTCGTATTTTTAGGTATTTCTCGTTTTAGTAGAGACTGATGTTCTTAAATACAAGCTTTTACTTTGATTTTTATCAGCATTGTGAGCAATTTGCTCATTTTCTAATCGGACGTTTTCAGGTCATAGAAAAATTAAGGAATGATATTGTCATTTAAATTCACTAAGAGAGTTGGAAACACCAGTAGTGATTTACAAGTTAAGGAAAGTAAACAGACGCTTTAAAAATATATATTTTTTAATGATTATATTATTATTAATTGAAAGCTGATTTTTAGGAATGGAAACAAATGTAGATTTGTGGGTTCTTAATGTCAAGCTAACACCTGTTTCTGGTAGTTTAATTTACTTTGGTTCACTGTCTTCTTCATGTAAGAGTAAAAACTGTTTTGTGGAACACACTTCAGTACCAAGAAAAGCTTGTTAATAGCTGTTCTACAGTATATATTCTCAAATTCGTGTCATGCCACATCTTTTCATATGTTGTAAGTCAGTGGTTCAGGACATTAAAAAATGATGTTTCTCAAAACACTTGTTATTTTCTCACACATACTGTGTTCTAGCATTCTAGAAGTGTTTTGGTAGATTTAAAGATTGGTTTGCTCTGTCACACTATAATCTAACAAAGTTTTCTTTGGCTTTTAAATCTAATCTCTGAGGCTGGATAGTAGGCTTTCTTTCCCCCACAAAAAAACTCTTCGTTGGATTTTTTTTCCTTGAGGCATATCAAATTCTTATTTCCTTTAGGTTATAAATAAATAGAGACTCAAAACATTGTGTCAAAACTTTTTCATATTTTACCCCCTATTTTGTGGAGAAATGTTTCGAAAAGTAGCCAATGCTATATTTCTTAGTTGTATTTTATTTTTATTTTTACTTCATATTATGTTGAATATAAAATAAAACTTGAGAGATGCATTTACCAGTTTATTCAATAAGGCCTTTTCTTTATATATACTCCTAGATAAATTTTAGCAGGAAAGTAAGAAACTTGTACTAAATTAAAGCTTAGTTTTTTTTTTTGTTTTTTTTTTTAAGACCTACAAACTCCTCTTGTATCAGCACACTTCATATTATGGCTTAAGCTGTTATCAGAAATACTATTTCTTAATATCATATATTATTTTTAAAGCGCAAAAATTTAATACAGCTCTATTTATTAAGACCCTCACAGATCAAGAGCTGAGGGTGTTTATAAATGAAACATAAAAGATGACAGACATAGGGCCAGTGGTCTCGAGCAATGTCCATGAAACCCCAGTGCAGGAATGCAGGCAGGCCTCAGAGGTAGTAAAGTTATACTAAGAAGTAGAAAGTTGACAATTGTTTCTCTACCTATTCAGACCTCTGTTTCCTCATTTGTCAAATGAAATCAATAATAGAAAGTACCTCCCAGGACAAACGATGGGATGGATATAAAGCATTCTTACACTTTAGCACATAATAATTTTTCAGTGTTCCACAAGAAACCTTTATTTTGATTTATTTTATTTTGTCCCTATTCTTTCCCCAGTCACTTGAAATGTTGGAATGAAGGTGAGGGGACTGATCTGCTTACTGCTCTTGTGTTGTGGCTGAAATTTGTAGGGGAGGCTGCTCTCCATAATTAAGTCTAGTATCATTGTTTCATACGTGTGCCTTTAATATTTTTAAAACATTTATTTAAAAACTTAAGCCTAACTGATTTGTGAACTTCTCAGAATGAGTATTCTTCTGAAAATGTTAAATTAATAAGAAAATTAAGCACAATATAAGGAAGACATTTATATAAAAACTGAACAATAAGTTAAATTGGAGTGTAGTCAAAGGCACTTGGGATGCTAGAGCTGTTATAAGTGAGCTTTCAATTTATGTCAAGAGTCCTGGTAGATGGAAGATTAAGAGTCTTTGTATCTTACCATCTTATAAAGTAAGTTATACGGGTTCAACTAGAGAGATAAGCAGTGTCCTGACAAACGTGAATACGGGTTCCCTTTTAAAAACGTTTCTAATAAAGGCATTGCGTTGAGCTTGCCTCCAATGTGGCATCTCGGTGGAGACCTGAAGCTGAGGCTCCAGGTCCGTGGAGGTCATTTCTCACTCTTCAGTTCCATCAGATGATGTGCCAGGGGTTAGGAGAAGCTACACCCCGTCTCACATTTCAACTCTGCTGCAATGAGAAGGAAATAAGCCAAGGAAAATGCCTTACTGCGTTAAGGCAGGGGCAAGAGAGAAGAAGAGCACCATGGTTTGCTCATGATTAAAAAATATTCAGCCAGATGGCCCACAAGTAAATGTGGCCCAATTAATTGGTAATGTGTAATCAGATTAGAATCTCTTGCCTTCTTAGAGGAGTAAGAAATGGGCAAAGATATGGACAGAGGTGCCAAACATATCTTCTTTCTTAATTTCTCATCAGGAAAAATGTTGATTATGAGTAAAAAGGAAGGAATTAATTGAAGTTAAACTAATATTAAGTGAGATGGATCAATATGTTAGGTTAAATACTTGTCATTAATCTGGAGGAATTAGTATAAAGTAAAATATAAGACTGTTCATTGTAAAATAGTCAATAAATGAATATAAAGGCACATAGCCCACATATGCTAGTTTTTTAATGAAAAAGGAAAGTTCTGTTTCAGATATGGCCCTTCAAAATATATGTAAAGAAGACACAAAATAAATTGATCAAAAAATGGTAAAGTAACATGTCAGATTACTTTTAAAAATTGTTCGTTTAAGCAAAAGTTAATGAAATGGTGGTAGTTGCATATAAAGAAAGAAATATGTGACAATAGGGTCTTTCATATTCACTAGAAACATACTTGGGGATGAGATTTAACCCATAAGGCATGAATACGAACAGAAATGGAAGACATTCAGACACAAGTGATCATTTGTGAGACATGAGATTGGTCGTATTTATCCTGCTGAGTTCTTTGTTGAAACGACATTGCTTCCCCACATGATATTTCCCACAGCCCGTCTGAACTATGCTGTGTGGAGCCGTGTCACCCAGGCTTTCTGTGCCAGGGCCACCGTGTGATGGCTCATCCAGTATCTACTATCCACTAGCCAGTAACTTCCAAGGCTGAGAGTGGCCAGGGGAGGAAGAAAGATTATGTCATTATTACCAGGAAGGCAAGGTACACTGGTGATATCTACAGCCTGAATGTTTCTACAGGAAGAGTGTTTCAGAAAGGCTCAATCAAAAATATAGTTCAACTCTTTTAGTTGAATGCAAAGAACAGAACGAAGTTTCACAGAATGCTTCTGTGTAGTTTAGATTTGAATATATTCCTTTTTCACTATTACCCTCTTAGCGCTCCGAATGTCCACTTGCATTTTCTACAGAAAGAGTGTTCAGAACTGCGCAATCAAAAGTATGGTTTAATTCTGTTAGCTGAATGCACATATCAGAAATAAGTTTCACACAATGCTTCTGTGTAGTTTTTATTTGAAGATATTATTTTTCCCAACATAGGCCTCTTAGCGCGCAGAATGTCAAATTGCAGTTTCTACAGAAAGAGTGTTTCACAACGGATCAATCAAAAGTAAGGTTCAACACTGTTAGTTGAATGCACAGAACAGAAAGAAGTTTCATACAATGCTTCTGTGTAGTTTATATTTGAACATATTCCTTTTTCCACTGTTACCCACTTAGCACTCCGAATGTCCAGTTGCATTTTCTACAGACAGAGTGTTTCAAAACTGCTCAATCAAAAGTATGGTTTAACTCTGTTAGCTGAATGCTCAGATCAGAAAGGAGTTTCACAGAATGCTTCTGTGTAGTTTATATTTGAATATATCCCTTTTTCCACTACTACGCTCTTAGCGCTCCAAATGTCCAGTTGCATTTTCTACAGAAAGAGTGTTCAGATCTGCTCAATCAAAAGTATGGTTTAACTCTGTTAGCTGAATGCACAGATCAGAAAGAAGTTTCACCAAATGATTCTGTGTAGTTTATATTTGAAGACATTCCTTTTTCCACTATTACCCTCTTAGCGCTCCGAATCTCCACTTGCATTTTCTACAAAAAGAGTGTTTCATAAATGCTCAATCAAAAATATGTTTTATCTCTGTTAACTGAATTTACAGATCAGAAATAAGTTTCACAGAATGCATCTGTGTAGTTTTTATTTGAAGATATTCTTTTTCCCAATGTAGGCCTCTTAGCGCTTAGCATGTCCAATTGCAGTTTCTACAGAAAGAGTGTTTCAGAACGGCTCAATCAAAAGTAAGGTTCAACTCTGTTAGTTGAATGCACATAACAGAAAGAATTTTCACAGAATGCTACTGTGTAGTTTATATTTGAATATATTCCTTTTTCCACTATTACCCTCTTAGCGCTCCGAATGTCCACTTGCATTTTCTACAGAAAGAGTGTTCAGAACTGCGCAATCAAAAGTATGGTTTAACTCTGTTAGCTTAATGAACATATCAGAAATAAGTTTCACACAATGCTTCTGTGTAGTTTTTATTTGAAGATATTATTTTTCCCAATAGAGGCCTCTTAGCGCTCAGAATGTCCAATTGCAGTTTCTACAGAAAGAGTGTTTCAGAAAGGCTCAATCAAAAGTAAGGTTCAACTCTGTTAGTTGAATGCACAGAACAGAAAGAAGTTTCATACAATGCTTCTGTGTAGTTTATATTTGAACATATTCTTTTTTCCACTATTACCCACTTAGCGCTACGAATGTCCAGTTGCATTTTCTACAGACAGAGTGTTTCAAAACTGCTCAATCAAAAGTATGGTTTAACTCTGTTAGCTGAATGCTCAGATCAGAAAGAAGTTTCACAGAATGCTTCTGTGTAGTTTATATTTGAATATATTCCTTTTTCCACTACTACTCTCTTAGCGCTCCAAATGTCCAGTTGCATTTTCTACAGAAAGAGTGTTCAGATCTGCTCAATCAAAAGTATGGTTTAACTCTGTTAGCTGAATGCACAGATCAGAAAGAAGTTTCACAGAATGATTCTGTGTAGTTTATATTTGGAGACATTCCTTTTTCCACTATTACCCTCTTAGCGCTCCGAATCTCCACTTGCATTTTCTACAGAAAGAGTGTTTCAGAACGGCTCAATCAATACTAAGGTTCAAATCTTTTAGTTGAACCAACAGAACAGAAAGAAGTTTCACACAATTCTTCTGTGTAGTTTTTATTTGTAGACATTCTTTTTCCCAATATAGGCCTCTTAGCGCTCAGAATGTCCAATTGCAGTTTCTACAGAAAGAGTGTTTCAGAACGGCTCAATCAAAAGTAAGGTTCAACTCTGTTAGTTGAATGCACAGAACAGAAAGAGGTTTCATACAATGCTTCTGTGTAGTTTATATTTGAACATATTCTTTTTTCCACTATTACCCACTTAGCGCTACGAATGTCCAGTTGCATTTTCTACAGACAGAGTGTTTCAAAACTGCTCAATCAAAAGTATGGTTTAACTCTGTTAGCTGAATGCTCAGATCAGAAAGAAGTTTCACAGAATGCTTCTGTGTAGTTTATATTTGAATATATTCCTTTTTCCACTACTACGCTCTTAGCGCTCCAAATGTCCAGTTGCATTTTCTACAGAAAGAGTGTTCAGATCTGCTCAATCAAAAGTATGGTTTAACTCTCTTAGCTGAATGCACAGATCAGAAAGAAGTTTCACCGAATGATTCTGTGTAGTTTATATTTGAAGACATTCCTTTTTCCACTATTACCCTCTTAGCGCTCCGAATCTCCACTTGCATTTTCTAAAAAAGAGTGTTTCATAACTGCTAAATCAAAAATATGTTTTATCTCTGTTAACTGAATTTACAGATCAGAAATAAGTTTCACAGAATGCATCTGTGTAGTTTTTATTTGAAGATATTCTTTTTCCCAATGTAGGCCTCTTAGCGCTTAGCATGTCCAATTGCAGTTTCTACAGAAAGAGTGTTTCAGAACGGCTCAATCAAAAGTAAGGTTCAACTCTGTTAGTTGAATGCACAGAACAGAAAGAATTTTCACAGAATGCTACTGTGTAGTTTATATTTGAATATATTCCTTTTTCCACTATTACCCTCTTAGCGCTCCGAATGTCCACTTGCATTTTCTACAGAAAGAGTGTTCAGAACTGCGCAATCAAAAGTATGGTTTAACTCTGTTAGCTTAATGAACATATCAGAAATAAGTTTCACACAATGCTTCTGTGTAGTTTTTATTTGAAGATATTATTTTTCCCAATAGAGGCCTCTTAGCGCTCAGAATGTCCAATTGCAGTTTCTACAGAAAGAGTGTTTCAGAAAGGCTCAATCAAAAGTAAGGTTCAACTCTGTTAGTTGAATGCACAGAACAGAAAGAAGTTTCATACAATGCTTCTGTGTAGTTTATATTTGAACATATTCTTTTTTCCACTATTACCCACTTAGCGCTACGAATGTCCAGTTGCATTTTCTACAGACAGAGGGTTTCAAAACTGCTCAATCAAAAGTAGGGTTTAACTCTGTTAGCTGAATGCTCAGATCAGAAAGAAGTTTCACAGAATGCTTCTGTGTAGTTTATATTTGAATATATTCCTTTTTCCACTACTACTCTCTTAGCGCTCCAAATGTCCAGTTGCATTTTCTACAGAAAGAGTGTTCAGATCTGCTCAATCAAAAGTATGGTTTAACTCTGTTAGCTGAATGCACAGATCAGAAAGAAGTTTCACAGAATGATTCTGTGTAGTTTATATTTGGAGACATTCCTTTTTCCACTATTACCCTCTTAGCGCTCCGAATCTCCACTTGCATTTTCTACAGAAAGAGTGTTTCAGAACGGCTAAATCAAAACTAAGGTTCAACTCTTTTAGTTGAACAAACAGAACAGAAAGAAGTTTCACACAATTCTTCTGTGTAGTTTTTATTTGTAGACATTCTTTTTCCCAATATAGGCCTCTTTGCGCTCAGAATGACCAATTGCAGTTTCTACAGAAAGAGTGTTTCAGAACGGCTCAATCAAAAGTAAGGTTCAACTATGTTAGTTGAATGCACAGAACAGAAAGAAGTTTCATACAATGCTTCTGTGTAGTTTATATTTGAACATATTCTTTTTTCAACTATTACCCACTTAGCGCTACGAATGTCCAGTTGCATTTTCTACAGACAGAGTGTTTCCAAACTGCTCAATCAAAAGTATGGTTTAACTCTGATTGCTGAATGCTCAGATCAGAAAGAAGTTTCACAGAATGCTTCTGTGTAGTTTATATTTGAATATATTCCTTTTTCCACTACTACGCTCTTAGCGCTCCAAATGTCCAGTTGCATTTTCTACAGAAAGAGTGTTCAGATCTGCTCAATCAACAGTATGGTTTAACTCTGTTAGCTGAATGCACAGATCAGAAAGAAGTTTCACCGAATGATTCTGTGTAGTTTATATTTGAAGACATTCCTTTTTCCACTATTACCCTCTTAGCGCTCCGAATCTCCACTTGCATTTTCTACAAAAAGAGTGTTTCATAACTGCTCAATCAAAAATATGTTTTATCTCTGTTAACTGAATTTACAGATCAGAAATAAGTTTCACAGAATGCATCTGTGTAGTTTTTATTTGAAGATATTTTTTTTCCCAATGTAGGCCTCTTAGCGCTTAGCATGTCCAATTGCAGTTTCTACAGAAAGAGTGTTTCAGAAAGGCTCAATCAAAAGTAAGGTTCAACTCTGTTAGTTGAATGCACAGAACAGAAAGAAGTTTCATACAATGCTTCTGTGTAGTTTATATTTGAACATATTCTTTTTTCCACTATTACCCACTTAGCGCTACGAATGTTCAGTTGCATTTTCTACAGACAGAGTGTTTCAAAACTGCTCAATCAAAAGTAGGGTTTAACTCTGTTAGCTGAATGCTCAGATCAGAAAGAAGTTTCACAGAATGCTTCTGTGTAGTTTATATTTGAATATATTCCTTTTTCCACTACTACTCTCTTAGCGCTCCAAATGTCCAGATGCATTTTCTACAGAAAGAGTGTTCAGATCTGCTCAATCAAAAGTATGGTTTAACTCTGTTAGCTGAATGCACAGATCAGAAAGAAGTTTCACAGAATGATTCTGTGTAGTTTATATTTGGAGACATTCCTTTTTCCACTATTACCCTCTTAGCGCTCCGAATCTCCACTTGCATTTTCTACAGAAAGAGTGTTTCAGAACGGCTCAATCAAAACTAAGGTTCAACTCTTTTAGTTGAACAAACAGAACAGAAAGAAGTTTCACACAATTCTTCTGTGTAGTTTTTATTTGTAGACATTCTTTTTCCCAATATAGGCCTCTTAGCGCTCAGAATGTCCAATTGAAGTTTCTACAGAAAGAGTGTTTCAGAACGGCTCAATCAAAAGTAAGGATCAACTCTGTTAGTTGAATGCACAGAACAGAAAGAAGTTTCATACAATGCTTCTGTGTAGTTTATATTTGAACATATTCTTTTTTCCACTATTACCCACTTAGCGCTACGAATGTCCAGTTGCATTTTCTACAGACAGAGTGTTTCAAAACTGCTTAATCAAAAGTATGGTTTAACTCTGTGAGCTGAATGCTCAGATCAGAAAGGAGTTTCACAGAATGCTTCTGTGTAGTTTATATTTGAATATATTCCTTTTTCCACTACTACGCTCTTAGCGCTCCAAATGTCCAGTTGCATTTTCTACAGAAAGAGTGTTCAGATCTGCTCAATCAAAAGTATGGTTTAACTCTGTTAGCTGAATGTACAGTTCAGAAAGAAGTTTCACCGAATGATTCTGTGTAATTTATATTTGAAGACATTCCTTTTTCCACTATTACCCTCTTAGCGCTACGAATCTCCTCTTGCATTTTCTACAAAAAGAGTGTTTCATAACTGCTCAATCAAAAATATGTTTTATCTCTGTTAACTGAATTTACAGATCAGAAATAAGTTTCACAGAATGCATCTGTGTAGTTTTTATTTGAAGATATTCTTTTTCCCAATGTAGGCCTCTTAGCGCTTAGCATGTCCAATTGCAGTTTCTACAGAAAGAGTGTTTCAGAACGGCTCAATCAAAAGTAAGGTTCAACTCTGTTAGTTGAATGCACAGAACAGAAAGAATTTTCACAGAATGCTACTGTGTAGTTTATATTTGAATATATTCCTTTTTCCACTATTACCCTCTTAGCGCTCCGAATGTCCACTTGCATTTTCTACAGAAAGAGTGTTCAGAACTGCGCAATCAAAAGTATGGTTTAACTCTGTTAGCTTAATGAACATATCAGAAATAAGTTTCACACAATGCTTCTGTGTAGTTTTTATTTGAAGATATTATTTTTCCCAATAGAGGCCTCTTAGCGCTCAGAATGTCCAATTGCAGTTTCTACAGAAAGAGTGTTTCAGAAAGGCTCAATCAAAAGTAAGGTTCAACTCTGTTAGTTGAATGCACAGAACAGAAAGAAGTTTCATACAATGCTTCTGTGTAGTTTATATTTGAACATATTCTTTTTTCCACTATTACCCACTTAGCGCTACGAATGTTCAGTTGCATTTTCTACAGACAGAGTGTTTCAAAACTGCTCAATCAAAAGTAGGGTTTAACTCTGTTAGCTGAATGCTCAGATCAGAAAGAAGTTTCACAGAATGCTTCTGTGTAGTTTATATTTGAATATATTCCTTTTTCCACTACTACTCTCTTAGCGCTCCAAATGTCCAGTTGCATTTTCTACAGAAAGAGTGTTCAGATCTGCTCAATCAAAAGTATGGTTTAACTCTGTTAGCTGAATGCACAGATCAGAAAGAAGTTTCACAGAATGATTCTGTGTAGTTTATATTTGGAGACATTCCTTTTTCCACTATTACCCTCTTAGCGCTCCGAATCTCCACTTGCATTTTCTACAGAAAGAGTGTTTCAGAACGGCTCAATCAAAACTAAGGTTCAACTCTTTTAGTTGAACAAACAGAACAGAAAGAAGTTTCACACAATTCTTCTCTGTAGTTTTTATTTGTAGACATTCTTTTTCCCAATATAGGCCTCTTAGCGCTCAGAATGTCCAATTGAAGTTTCTACAGAAAGAGTGTTTCAGAACGGCTCAATCAAAAGTAAGGTTCAACTCTGTTAGTTGAATGCACAGAACAGAAAGAAGTTTCATACAATGCTTCTGTGTAGTTTATATTTGAACATATTCTTTTTTCCACTATTACCCACTTAGCGCTACGAATGTCCAGTTGCATTTTCTACAGACAGAGTGTTTCAAAACTGCTCAATCAAAAGTATGGTTTAACTCTGTGAGCTGAATGCTCAGATCAGAAAGGAGTTTCACAGAATGCTTCTGTGTAGTTTATATTTGAATATATTCCTTTTTCCACTACTACGCTCTTAGCGCTCCAAATGTCCAGTTGCATTTTCTACAGAAAGAGTGTTCAGATCTGCTCAATCAAAAGTATGGTTTAACTCTGTTAGCTGAATGTACAGTTCAGAAAGAAGTTTCACCGAATGATTCTGTGTAATTTATATTTGAAGACATTCCTTTTTCCACTATTACCCTCTTAGCGCTACGAATCTCCTCTTGCATTTTCTACAAAAAGAGTGTTTCATAACTGCTCAATCAAAAATATGTTTTATCTCTGTTAACTGAATTTACAGATCAGAAATAAGTTTCACAGAATGCATCTGTGTAGTTTTTATTTGAAGATATTCTTTTTCCCAATGTAGGCCTCTTAGCGCTTAGCATGTCCAATTGCAGTTTCTACAGAAAGAGTGTTTCAGAACGGCTCAATCAAAAGTAAGGTTCAACTCTGTTAGTTGAATGCACAGAACAGAAAGAATTTTCACAGAATGCTACTGTGTAGTTTATATTTGAATATATTCCTTTTTCCACTATTACCCTCTTAGCGCTCCGAATGTCCACTTGCATTTTCTACAGAAAGAGTGTTCAGAACTGCGCAATCAAAAGTATGGTTTAACTCTGTTAGCTTAATGAACATATCAGAAATAAGTTTCACACAATGCTTCTGTGTAGTTTTTATTTGAAGATATTATTTTTCCCAATAGAGGCCTCTTAGCGCTCAGAATGTCCAATTGCAGTTTCTACAGAAAGAGTGTTTCAGAAAGGCTCAATCAAAAGTAAGGTTCAACTCTGTTAGTTGAATGCACAGAACAGAAAGAAGTTTCATACAATGCTTCTGTGTAGTTTATATTTGAACATATTCTTTTTTCCACTATTACCCACTTAGCGCTACGAATGTTCAGTTGCATTTTCTACAGACAGAGTGTTTCAAAACTGCTCAATCAAAAGTAGGGTTTAACTCTGTTAGCTGAATGCTCAGATCAGAAAGAAGTTTCACAGAATGCTTCTGTGTAGTTTATATTTGAATATATTCCTTTTTCCACTACTACTCTCTTAGCGCTCCAAATGTCCAGTTGCATTTTCTACAGAAAGAGTGTTCAGATCTGCTCAATCAAAAGTATGGTTTAACTCTGTTAGCTGAATGCACAGATCAGAAAGAAGTTTCACAGAATGATTCTGTGTAGTTTATATTTGGAGACATTCCTTTTTCCACTATTACCCTCTTAGCGCTCCGAATCTCCACTTACATTTTCTACAGAAAGAGTGTTTCAGAACGGCTCAATCAAAACTAAGGTTCAACTCTTTTAGTTGAACAAACAGAACAGAAAGAAGTTTCACACAATTCTTCTGTGTAGTTTTTATTTGTAGACATTCTTTTTCCCAATATAGGCCTCTTAGCGCTCAGAATGTCCAATTGAAGTTTCTACAGAAAGAGTGTTTCAGAACGGCTCAATCAAAAGTAAGGTTCAACTCTGTTAGTTGAATTCACAGAACAGAAAGAAGTTTCATACAATGCTTCTGTGTAGTTTATATTTGAACATATTCTTTTTTCCACTATTACCCACTTAGCGCTACGAATGTCCAGTTGCATTTTCTACAGACAGAGTGTTTCAAAACTGCTCAATCAAAAGTATGGTTTAACTCTGATTGCTGAATGCTCAGATCAGAAAGAAGTTTCACAGAATGCTTCTGTGTAGTTTATATTTGAATATATTCCTTTTTCCACTACTACGCTCTTAGCGCTCCAAATGTCCAGTTGCATTTTCTACAGAAAGAGTGTTCAGATCTGCTCAATCAACAGTATGGTTTAACTCTGTTAGCTGAATGCACAGATCAGAAAGAAGTTTCACCGAATGATTCTGTGTAGTTTATATTTGAAGACATTCCTTTTTCCACTATTACCCTCTTAGCGCTCCGAATCTCCACTTGCATTTTCTACAAAAAGAGTGTTTCATAACTGCTCAATCAAAAATATGTTTTATCTCTGTTAACTGAATTTACAGATCAGAAATAAGTTTCACAGAATGCATCTGTGTAGTTTTTATTTGAAGATATTCTTTTTCCCAATGTAGGCCTCTTAGCGCTTAGCATGTCCAATTGCAGTTTCTACAGAAAGAGTGTTTCAGAACGGCTCAATCAAAAGTAAGGTTCAACTCTGTTAGTTGAATGCACAGAACAGAAAGAATTTTCACAGAATGCTACTGTGTAGTTTATATTTGAATATATTCCTTTTTCCACTATTACCCTCTTAGCGCTCCGAATGTCCACTTGCATTTTCTACAGAAAGAGTGTTCAGAACTGCGCAATCAAAAGTATGGTTTAACTCTGTTAGCTTAATGAACATATCAGAAATAAGTTTCACACAATGCTTCTGTGTAGTTTTTATTTGAAGATATTATTTTTCCCAATAGAGGCCTCTTAGCGCTCAGAATGTCCAATTGCAGTTTCTACAGAAAGAGTGTTTCAGAAAGGCTCAATCCAAAGTAAGGTTCAACTCTGTTAGTTGAATGCACAGAACAGAAAGAAGTTTCATACAATGCTTCTGTGTAGTTTATATTTGAACATATTCTTTTTTCCACTATTACCCACTTAGCGCTACGAATGTCCAGTTGCATTTTCTACAGACAGAGTGTTTCAAAACTGCTCAATCAAAAGTATGGTTTAACTCTGTTAGCTGAATGCTCTGATCAGAAAGAAGTTTCACAGAATGCTTCTGTGTAGTTTATATTTGAATATATTCCTTTTTCCACTACTACTCTCTTAGCGCTCCAAATGTCCAGTTGCATTTTCTACAGAAAGAGTGTTCAGATCTGCTCAATCAAAAGTATGGTTTAACTCTGTTAGCTGAATGCACAGATCAGAAAGATGTTTCACAGAATGATTCTGTGTAGTTTATATTTGGAGACATTCCATTTTCCACTATTACCCTCTTAGCGCTCCGAATCTCCACTTGCATTTTCTACAGAAAGAGTGTTTCAGAACGGCTCAATCAAAACTAAGGTTCAACTCTTTTAGTTGAATGCACAGAACAGAAAGAAGTTTCATACAATGCTTCTGTGTAGTTTATATTTGAACATATTCTTTTTTCCACTATTACCCACTTAGCGCTACGAATGTCCAGTTGCATTTTCTACAGACAGAGTGTTTCAAAACTGCTCAATCAAAAGTATGGTTTAACTCTGTTAGCTGAATGCTCAGATCAGAAAGAAGTTTCACAGAATGCTTCTGTGTAGTTTATATTTGAATATATTCCTTTTTCCACTACTACGCTCTTAGCGCTCCAAATGTCCAGTTGCATTTTCTACAGAAAGAGTGTTCAGATCTGCTCAATCAAAAGTATGGTTTAACTCTGTTAGCTGAATGTACAGTTCAGAAAGAAGTTTCACCGAATGATTCTGTGTAATTTATATTTGAAGACATTCCTTTTTCCACTATTACCCTCTTAGCGCTACGAATCTCCTCTTGCATTTTCTACAAAAAGAGTGTTTCATAACTGCTCAATCAAAAATATGTTTTATCTCTGTTAACTGAATTTACAGATCAGAAATAAGTTTCACAGAATGCATCTGTGTAGTTTTTATTTGAAGATATTCTTTTTCCCAATGTAGGCCTCTTAGCGCTTAGCATGTCCAATTGCAGTTTCTACAGAAAGAGTGTTTCAGAACGGCTCAATCAAAAGTAAGGTTCAACTCTGTTAGTTGAATGCACAGAACAGAAAGAATTTTCACAGAATGCTACTGTGTAGTTTATATTTGAATATATTCCTTTTTCCACTATTACCCTCTTAGCGCTCCGAATGTCCACTTGCATTTTCTACAGAAAGAGTGTTCAGAACTGCGCAATCAAAAGTATGGTTTAACTCTGTTAGCTTAATGAACATATCAGAAATAAGTTTCACACAATGCTTCTGTGTAGTTTTTATTTGAAGATATTATTTTTCCCAATAGAGGCCTCTTAGCGCTCAGAATGTCCAATTGCAGTTTCTACAGAAAGAGTGTTTCAGAAAGGCTCAATCAAAAGTAAGGTTCAACTCTGTTAGTTGAATGCACAGAACAGAAAGAAGTTTCATACAATGCTTCTGTGTAGTTTATATTTGAACATATTCTTTTTTCCACTATTACCCACTTAGCGCTACGAATGTTCAGTTGCATTTTCTACAGACAGAGTGTTTCAAAACTGCTCAATCAAAAGTAGGGTTTAACTCTGTTAGCTGAATGCTCAGATCAGAAAGAAGTTTCACAGAATGCTTCTGTGTAGTTTATATTTGAATATATTCCTTTTTCCACTACTACTCTCTTAGCGCTCCAAATGTCCAGTTGCATTTTCTACAGAAAGAGTGTTCAGATCTGCTCAATCAAAAGTATGGTTTAACTCTGTTAGCTGAATGCACAGATCAGAAAGAAGTTTCACAGAATGATTCTGTGTAGTTTATATTTGGAGACATTCCTTTTTCCACTATTACCCTCTTAGCGCTCCGAATCTCCACTTGCATTTTCTACAGAAAGAGTGTTTCAGAACGGCTCAATCAAAACTAAGGTTCAACTCTTTTAGTTGAACAAACAGAACAGAAAGAAGTTTCACACAATTCTTCTGTGTAGTTTTTATTTGTAGACATTCTTTTTCCCAATATAGGCCTCTTAGCGCTCAGAATGTCCAATTGAAGTTTCTACAGAAAGAGTGTTTCAGAACGGCTCAATCAAAAGTAAGGTTCAACTCTGTTAGTTGAATGCACAGAACAGAAAGAAGTTTCATACAATGCTTCTGTGTAGTTTATATTTGAACATATTCTTTTTTCCACTATTACCCACTTAGCGCTACGAATGTCCAGTTGCATTTTCTACAGACAGAGTGTTTCAAAACTGCTCAATCAAAAGTATGCTTTAACTCTGTTAGCTGAATGCTCAGATCAGAAAGGAGTTTCACAGAATGCTTCTGTGTAGTTTATATTTGAATATATTCCTTTTTCCACTACTACGCTCTTAGCGCTCCAAATGTCCAGTTGCATTTTCTACAGAAAGAGTGTTCAGATCTGCTCAATCAAAAGTATGGTTTAACTCTGTTAGCTGAATGCACAGATCAGAAAGAAGTTTCACCAAATGATTCTGTGTAGTTTATATTTGAAGACATCCCTTTTTCCACTATTACCCTCTTAGCGCTCCGAATCTCCACTTGCATTTTCTACAAAAAGAGTGTTTCATAACTGCTCAATCAAAAATATGTTTTATCCCTGTTAACTGAATTTACAGATCAGAAATAAGTTTCACAGAATGCATCTGTGTAGTTTTTATTTGAAGATATTCTTTTTCCCAATGTAGGCCTCTTAGCGCTTAGCATGTCCAATTGCAGTTTCTACAGAAAGAGTGTTTCAGAACGGCTCAATCAAAAGTAAGGTTCAACTCTGTTAGTTGAATGCACAGAACAGAAAGAATTTTCACAGAATGCTACTGTGTAGTTTGTATTTGAATATATTCCTTTTTCCACTATTACCCTCTTAGTGCTCCGAATGTCCACTTGCATTTTCTACAGAAAGAGTGTTCAGAACTGCGCAATCAAAAGTATGGTTTAACTCTGTTAGCTTAATGAACATATCAGAAATAAGTTTCACACAATGCTTCTGTGTAGTTTTTATTTGAAGATATTATTTTTCCCAATAGAGGCCTCTTAGCGCTCAGAATGTCCAATTGCAGTTTCTACAGAAAGAGTGTTTCAGAAAGGCTCAATCCAAAGTAAGGTTCAACTCTGTTAGTTGAATGCACAGAACAGAAAGAAGTTTCATACAATGCTTCTGTGTAGTTTATATTTGAACATATTCTTTTTTCCACTATTACCCACTTAGCGCTACGAATGTCCAGTTGCATTTTCTACACACAGAGTGTTTCAAAACTGCTCAATCAAAAGTATGGTTTAACTCTGTTAGCTGAATGCTCTGATCAGAAAGAAGTTTCACAGAATGCTTCTGTGTAGTTTATATTTGAATATATTCCTTTTTCCACTACTACTCTCTTAGCGCTCCAAATGTCCAGTTGCATTTTCTACAGAAAGAGTGTTCAGATCTGCTCAATCAAAAGTATGGTTTAACTCTGTTAGCTGAATGCACAGATCAGAAAGATGTTTCACAGAATGATTCTGTGTAGTTTATATTTGGAGACATTCCATTTTCCACTATTACCCTCTTAGCGCTCCGAATCTCCACTTGCATTTTCTACAGAAAGAGTGTTTCAGAACGGCTCAATCAAAACTAAGGTTCAACTCTTTTAGTTGAATGCACAGAACAGAAAGAAGTTTCATACAATGCTTCTGTGTAGTTTATATTTGAACATATTCTTTTTTCCACTATTACCCACTTAGCGCTACGAATGTCCAGTTGCATTTTCTACAGACAGAGTGTTTCAAAACTGCTCAATCAAAAGTATGGTTTAACTCTGTTAGCTGAATGCTCAGATCAGAAAGAAGTTTCACAGAATGCTTCTGTGTAGTTTATATTTGAATATATTCCTTTTTCCACTACTACGCTCTTAGCGCTCCAAATGTCCAGTTGCATTTTCTACAGAAAGAGTGTTCAGATCTGCTCAATCAAAAGTATGGTTTAACTCTGTTAGCTGAATGTACAGTTCAGAAAGAAGTTTCACCGAATGATTCTGTGTAATTTATATTTGAAGACATTCCTTTTTCCACTATTACCCTCTTAGCGCTACGAATCTCCTCTTGCATTTTCTACAAAAAGAGTGTTTCATAACTGCTCAATCAAAAATATGTTTTATCTCTGTTAACTGAATTTACAGATCAGAAATAAGTTTCACAGAATGCATCTGTGTAGTTTTTATTTGAAGATATTCTTTTTCCCAATGTAGGCCTCTTAGCGCTTAGCATGTCCAATTGCAGTTTCTACAGAAAGAGTGTTTCAGAACGGCTCAATCAAAAGTAAGGTTCAACTCTGTTAGTTGAATGCACAGAACAGAAAGAATTTTCACAGAATGCTACTGTGTAGTTTATATTTGAATATATTCCTTTTTCCACTATTACCCTCTTAGCGCTCCGAATGTCCACTTGCATTTTCTACAGAAAGAGTGTTCAGAACTGCGCAATCAAAAGTATGGTTTAACTCTGTTAGCTTAATGAACATATCAGAAATAAGTTTCACACAATGCTTCTGTGTAGTTTTTATTTGAAGATATTATTTTTCCCAATAGAGGCCTCTTAGCGCTCAGAATGTCCAATTGCAGTTTCTACAGAAAGAGTGTTTCAGAAAGGCTCAATCAAAAGTAAGGTTCAACTCTGTTAGTTGAATGCACAGAACAGAAAGAAGTTTCATACAATGCTTCTGTGTAGTTTATATTTGAACATATTCTTTTTTCCACTATTACCCACTTAGCGCTACGAATGTTCAGTTGCATTTTCTACAGACAGAGTGTTTCAAAACTGCTCAATCAAAAGTAGGGTTTAACTCTGTTAGCTGAATGCTCAGATCAGAAAGAAGTTTCACAGAATGCTTCTGTGTAGTTTATATTTGAATATATTCCTTTTTCCACTACTACTCTCTTAGCGCTCCAAATGTCCAGTTGCATTTTCTACAGAAAGAGTGTTCAGATCTGCTCAATCAAAAGTATGGTTTAACTCTGTTAGCTGAATGCACAGATCAGAAAGAAGTTTCACAGAATGATTCTGTGTAGTTTATATTTGGAGACATTCCTTTTTCCACTATTACCCTCTTAGCGCTCCGAATCTCCACTTGCATTTTCTACAGAAAGAGTGTTTCAGAACGGCTCAATCAAAACTAAGGTTCAACTCTTTTAGTTGAACAAACAGAACAGAAAGAAGTTTCACACAATTCTTCTGTGTAGTTTTTATTTGTAGACATTCTTTTTCCCAATATAGGCCTCTTAGCGCTCAGAATGTCCAATTGAAGTTTCTACAGAAAGAGTGTTTCAGAACGGCTCAATCAAAAGTAAGGTTCAACTCTGTTAGTTGAATGCACAGAACAGAAAGAAGTTTCATACAATGCTTCTGTGTAGTTTATATTTGAACATATTCTTTTTTCCACTATTACCCACTTAGCGCTACGAATGTCCAGTTGCATTTTCTACAGACAGAGTGTTTCAAAACTGCTCAATCAAAAGTATGCTTTAACTCTGTTAGCTGAATGCTCAGATCAGAAAGGAGTTTCACAGAATGCTTCTGTGTAGTTTATATTTGAATATATTCCTTTTTCCACTACTACGCTCTTAGCGCTCCAAATGTCCAGTTGCATTTTCTACAGAAAGAGTGTTCAGATCTGCTCAATCAAAAGTATGGTTTAACTCTGTTAGCTGAATGCACAGATCAGAAAGAAGTTTCACCAAATGATTCTGTGTAGTTTATATTTGAAGACATCCCTTTTTCCACTATTACCCTCTTAGCGCTCCGAATCTCCACTTGCATTTTCTACAAAAAGAGTGTTTCATAACTGCTCAATCAAAAATATGTTTTATCCCTGTTAACTGAATTTACAGATCAGAAATAAGTTTCACAGAATGCATCTGTGTAGTTTTTATTTGAAGATATTATTTTTCCCAATGTAGGCCTCTTAGCGCTTAGCATGTCCAATTGCAGTTTCTACAGAAAGAGTGTTTCAGAACGGCTCAATCAAAAGTAAGGTTCAACTCTGTTAGTTGAATGCACAGAACAGAAAGAATTTTCACAGAATGCTACTGTGTAGTTTGTATTTGAATATATTCCTTTTTCCACTATTACCCTCTTAGTGCTCCGAATGTCCACTTGCATTTTCTACAGAAAGAGTGTTCAGAACTGCGCAATCAAAAGTATGGTTTAACTCTGTTAGCTTAATGAACATATCAGAAATAAGTTTCACACAATGCTTCTGTGTAGTTTTTATTTGAAGATATTATTTTTCCCAATAGAGGCCTCTTAGCGCTCAGAATGTCCAATTGCAGTTTCTACAGAAAGAGTGTTTCAGAAAGGCTCAATCCAAAGTAAGGTTCAACTCTGTTAGTTGAATGCACAGAACAGAAAGAAGTTTCATACAATGCTTCTGTGTAGTTTATATTTGAACATATTCTTTTTTCCACTATTACCCACTTAGCGCTACGAATGTCCAGTTGCATTTTCTACACACAGAGTGTTTCAAAACTGCTCAATCAAAAGTATGGTTTAACTCTGTTAGCTGAATGCTCTGATCAGAAAGAAGTTTCACAGAATGCTTCTGTGTAGTTTATATTTGAATATATTCCTTTTTCCACTACTACTCTCTTAGCGCTCCAAATGTCCAGTTGCATTTTCTACAGAAAGAGTGTTCAGATCTGCTCAATCAAAAGTATGGTTTAACTCTGTTAGCTGAATGCACAGATCAGAAAGATGTTTCACAGAATGATTCTGTGTAGTTTATATTTGGAGACATTCCATTTTCCACTATTACCCTCTTAGCGCTCCGAATCTCCACTTGCATTTTCTACAGAAAGAGTGTTTCAGAACGGCTCAATCAAAACTAAGGTTCAACTCTTTTAGTTGAATGCACAGAACAGAAAGAAGTTTCATACAATGCTTCTGTGTAGTTTATATTTGAACATATTCTTTTTTCCACTATTACCCACTTAGCGCTACGAATGTCCAGTTGCATTTTCTACAGACAGAGTGTTTCAAAACTGCTCAATCAAAAGTATGGTTTAACTCTGTTAGCTGAATGCTCAGATCAGAAAGAAGTTTCACAGAATGCTTCTGTGTAGTTTATATTTGAATATATTCCTTTTTCCACTACTACGCTCTTAGCGCTCCAAATGTCCAGTTGCATTTTCTACAGAAAGAGTGTTCAGATCTGCTCAATCAAAAGTATGGTTTAACTCTGTTAGCTGAATGTACAGTTCAGAAAGAAGTTTCACCGAATGATTCTGTGTAATTTATATTTGAAGACATTCCTTTTTCCACTATTACCCTCTTAGCGCTACGAATCTCCTCTTGCATTTTCTACAAAAAGAGTGTTTCATAACTGCTCAATCAAAAATATGTTTTATCTCTGTTAACTGAATTTACAGATCAGAAATAAGTTTCACAGAATGCATCTGTGTAGTTTTTATTTGAAGATATTCTTTTTCCCAATGTAGGCCTCTTAGCGCTTAGCATGTCCAATTGCAGTTTCTACAGAAAGAGTGTTTCAGAACGGCTCAATCAAAAGTAAGGTTCAACTCTGTTAGTTGAATGCACAGAACAGAAAGAATTTTCACAGAATGCTACTGTGTAGTTTATATTTGAATATATTCCTTTTTCCACTATTACCCTCTTAGCGCTCCGAATGTCCACTTGCATTTTCTACAGAAAGAGTGTTCAGAACTGCGCAATCAAAAGTATGGTTTAACTCTGTTAGCTTAATGAACATATCAGAAATAAGTTTCACACAATGCTTCTGTGTAGTTTTTATTTGAAGATATTATTTTTCCCAATAGAGGCCTCTTAGCGCTCAGAATGTCCAATTGCAGTTTCTACAGAAAGAGTGTTTCAGAAAGGCTCAATCAAAAGTAAGGTTCAACTCTGTTAGTTGAATGCACAGAACAGAAAGAAGTTTCATACAATGCTTCTGTGTAGTTTATATTTGAACATATTCTTTTTTCCACTATTACCCACTTAGCGCTGCGAATGTTCAGTTGCATTTTCTACAGACAGAGTGTTTCAAAACTGCTCAATCAAAAGTAGGGTTTAACTCTGTTAGCTGAATGCTCAGATCAGAAAGAAGTTTCACAGAATGCTTCTGTGTAGTTTATATTTGAATATATTCCTTTTTCCACTACTACTCTCTTAGCGCTCCAAATGTCCAGTTGCATTTTCTACAGAAAGAGTGTTCAGATCTGCTCAATCAAAAGTATGGATTAACTCTGTTAGCTGAATGCACAGATCAGAAAGAAGTTTCACAGAATGATTCTGTGTAGTTTATATTTGGAGACATTCCTTTTTCCACTATTACCCTCTTAGCGCTCCGAATCTCCACTTGCATTTTCTACAGAAAGAGTGTTTCAGAACGGCTCAATCAAAACTAAGGTTCAACTCTTTTAGTTGAACAAACAGAACAGAAAGAAGTTTCACACAATTCTTCTGTGTAGTTTTTATTTGTAGACATTCTTTTTCCCAATATAGGCCTCCTAGCGCTCAGAATGTCCAATTGAAGTTTCTACAGAAAGAGTGTTTCAGAACGGCTCAATCAAAAGTAAGGTTCAACTCTGTTAGTTGAATGCACAGAACAGAAAGAAGTTTCATACAATGCTTCTGTGTAGTTTATATTTGAACATATTCTTTTTTCCACTATTACCCACTTAGCGCTACGAATGTCCAGTTGCATTTTCTACAGACAGAGTGTTTCAAAACTGCTCAATCAAAAGTATGGTTTAACTCTGTTAGCTGAATGCTCAGATCAGAAAGGAGTTTCACAGAATGCTTCTGTGTAGTTTATATTTGAATATATTCCTTTTTCCACTACTACGCTCTTAGCGCTCCAAATGTCCAGTTGCATTTTCTACAGAAAGAGTGTTCAGATCTGCTCAATCAAAAGTATGGTTTAACTCTGTTAGCTGAATGCACAGATCAGAAAGAAGTTTCACCAAATGATTCTGTGTAGTTTATATTTGAAGACATCCCTTTTTCCACTATTACCCTCTTAGCGCTCCGAATCTCCACTTGCATTTTCTACAGAAAGAGTGTTTCATAACTGCTCAATCAAAAATATGTTTTATCTCTGTTAACTGAATTTACAGATCAGAAATAAGTTTCACAGAATGCATCTGTGTAGTTTTTATTTGAAGATATTCTTTTTCCCAATGTAGGCCTCTTAGCGCTTAGCATGTCCAATTGCAGTTTCTACAGAAAGAGTGTTTCAGAACGGCTCAATCAAAAGTAAGGTTCAACTCTGTTAGTTGAATGCACAGAACAGAAAGAATTTTCACAGAATGCTACTGTGTAGTTTGTATTTGAATATATTCCTTTTTCCACTATTACCCTCTTAGCGCTCCGAATGTCCACTTGCATTTTCTACAGAAAGAGTGTTCAGAACTGCGCAATCAAAAGTATGGTTTAACTCTGTTAGCTTAATGAACATATCAGAAATAAGTTTCACACAATGCTTCTGTGTAGTTTTTATTTGAAGATATTATTTTTCCCAATAGAGGCCTCTTAGCGCTCAGAATGTCCAATTGCAGTTTCTACAGAAAGAGTGTTTCAGAAAGGCTCAATCCAAAGTAAGGTTCAACTCTGTTAGTTGAATGCACAGAACAGAAAGAAGTTTCATACAATGCTTCTGTGTAGTTTATATTTGAACATATTCTTTTTTCCACTATTACCCACTTAGCGCTACGAATGTCCAGTTGCATTTTCTACACACAGAGTGTTTCAAAACTGCTCAATCAAAAGTATGGTTTAACTCTGTTAGCTGAATGCTCTGATCAGAAAGAAGTTTCACAGAATGCTTCTGTGTAGTTTATATTTGAATATATTCCTTTTTCCACTACTACTCTCTTAGCGCTCCAAATGTCCAGTTGCATTTTCTACAGAAAGAGTGTTCAGATCTGCTCAATCAAAAGTATGGTTTAACTCTGTTAGCTGAATGCACAGATCAGAAAGATGTTTCACAGAATGATTCTGTGTAGTTTATATTTGGAGACATTCCATTTTCCACTATTACCCTCTTAGCGCTCCGAATCTCCACTTGCATTTTCTACAGAAAGAGTGTTTCAGAACGGCTCAATCAAAACTAAGGTTCAACTCTTTTAGTTGAATGCACAGAACAGAAAGAAGTTTCATACAATGCTTCTGTGTAGTTTATATTTGAACATATTCTTTTTTCCACTATTACCCACTTAGCGCTACGAATGTTCAGTTGCATTTTCTACAGACAGAGTGTTTCAAAACTGCTCAATCAAAAGTAGGGTTTAACTCTGTTAGCTGAATGCTCAGATCAGAAAGAAGTTTCACAGAATGCTTCTGTGTAGTTTATATTTGAATATATTCCTTTTTCCACTACTACTCTCTTAGCGCTCCAAATGTCCAGTTGCATTTTCTACAGAAAGAGTGTTCAGATCTGCTCAATCAAAAGTATGGTTTAACTCTGTTAGCTGAATGCACAGATCAGAAAGAAGTTTCACAGAATGATTCTGTGTAGTTTATATTTGGAGACATTCCTTTTTCCACTATTACCCTCTTAGCGCTCCGAATCTCCACTTGCATTTTCTACAGAAAGAGTGTTTCAGAACGGCTCAATCAAAACTAAGGTTCAACTCTTTTAGTTGAACAAACAGAACAGAAAGAAGTTTCACACAATTCTTCTGTGTAGTTTTTATTTGTAGACATTCTTTTTCCCAATATAGGCCTCTTAGCGCTCAGAATGTCCAATTGAAGTTTCTACAGAAAGAGTGTTTCAGAACGGCTCAATCAAAAGTAAGGTTCAACTCTGTTAGTTGAATGCACAGAACAGAAAGAAGTTTCATACAATGCTTCTGTGTAGTTTATATTTGAACATATTCTTTTTTCCACTATTACCCACTTAGCGCTACGAATGTCCAGTTGCATTTTCTACAGACAGAGTGTTTCAAAACTGCTCAATCAAAAGTATGGTTTAACTCTGTTAGCTGAATGCTCAGATCAGAAAGGAGTTTCACAGAATGCTTCTGTGTAGTTTATATTTGAATATATTCCTTTTTCCACTACTACGCTCTTAGCGCTCCAAATGTCCAGTTGCATTTTCTACAGAAAGAGTGTTCAGATCTGCTCAATCAAAAGTATGGTTTAACTCTGTTAGCTGAATGCACAGATCAGAAAGAAGTTTCACCAAATGATTCTGTGTAGTTTATATTTGAAGACATCCCTTTTTCCACTATTACCCTCTTAGCGCTCCGAATCTCCACTTGCATTTTCTACAAAAAGAGTGTTTCATAACTGCTCAATCAAAAATATGTTTTATCTCTGTTAACTGAATTTACAGATCAGAAATAAGTTTCACAGAATGCATCTGTGTAGTTTTTATTTGAAGATATTCTTTTTCCCAATGTAGGCCTCTTAGCGCTTAGCATGTCCAATTGCAGTTTCTACAGAAAGAGTGTTTCAGAACGGCTCAATCAAAAGTAAGGTTCAACTCTGTTAGTTGAATGCACAGAACAGAAAGAATTTTCACAGAATGCTACTGTGTAGATTGTATTTGAATATATTCCTTTTTCCACTATTACCCTCTTAGCGCTCCGAATGTCCACTTGCATTTTCTACAGAAAGAGTGTTCAGAACTGCGCAATCAAAAGTATGGTTTAACTCTGTTAGCTTAATGAACATATCAGAAATAAGTTTCACACAATGCTTCTGTGTAGTTTTTATTTGAAGATATTATTTTTCCCAATAGAGGCCTCTTAGCGCTCAGAATGTCCAATTGCAGTTTCTACAGAAAGAGTGTTTCAGAAAGGCTCAATCAAAAGTAAGGTTCAACTCTGTTAGTTGAATGCACAGAACAGAAAGAAGTTTCATACAATGCTTCTGTGTAGTTTATATTTGAACATATACTTTTTTCCACTATTACCCACTTAGCGCTACGAATGTCCAGTTGCATTTTCTACAGACAGAGTGTTTCAAAACTGCTCAATCAAAAGTAGGGTTTAACTCTGTTAGCTGAATGCTCAGATCAGAAAGAAGTTTCACAGAATGCTTCTGTGTAGTTTATATTTGAATATATTCCTTTTTCCACTACTTCTCTCTTAGCGCTCCAAATGTCCAGTTGCATTTTCTACAGAAAGAGTGTTCAGATCTGCTCAATCAAAAGTATGGTTTAACTCTGTTAGCTGAATGCACAGATCAGAAAGAAGTTTCACAGAATGATTCTGTGTAGTTTATATTTGGAGACATTCCTTTTTCCACTATTACCCTCTTAGCGCTCCGAATCTCCACTTGCATTTTCTACAGAAAGAGTGTTTCAGAACGGCTCAATCAAAACTAAGGTTCAACTCTTTTAGTTGAACCAACAGAACAGAAAGAAGTTTCACACAATTCTTCTGTGTAGTGTTTATTTGTAGACATTCTTTTTCCCAATATAGGCCTCTTAGCGCTCAGAATGTCCAATTGCAGTTTCTACAGAAAGAGTGTTTCAGAACGGCTCAATCAAAAGTAAGGTTCAACTCTGTTAGTTGAATGCACAGAACAGAAAGAGGTTTCATACAATGCTTCTGTGTAGTTTATATTTGAACATATTCTTTTTTCCACTATTATCCACTTAGCGCTACGAATGTCCAGTTGCATTTTCTACAGACAGAGTGTTTCAAAACTGCTCAATCAAAAGTATGGTTTAACTCTGTTAGCTGAATGCTCAGATCAGAAAGAAGTTTCACAGAATGCTTCTGTGTAGTTTATATTTGAATATATTCCTTTTTCCACTACTAAGCTCTTAGCGCTCCAAATGTCCAGTTGCATTTTCTACAGAAAGAGTGTTCAGACCTGCTCAATCAAAAGTATGGTTTAACTCTGTTAGCTGAATGCACAGATCAGAAAGAAGTTTCACCGAATGATTCTGTGTAGTTTATATTTGAAGACATTCCTTTTTCCACTATTACCCTCTTAGCGCTCCAAATCTCCACTTGCATTTTCTAAAAAAGAGTGTTTCATAACTGCTAAATCAAAAATATGTTTTATCTCTGTTAACTGAATTTACAGATCAGAAATAAGTTTCACAGAATGCATCTGTGTAGTTTTTATTTGAAGATATTCTTTTTCCCAATGTAGGCCTCTTAGCGCTTAGCATGTCCAATTGCAGTTTCTACAGAAAGAGTGTTTCAGAACGGCTCAATCAAAAGTAAGGTTCAACACTGTTAGTTGAATGCACAGAACAGAAAGAAGTTTCATAAAATACTTCTGTGTAGTTTATATTTGAACATATTCTTTTTTCAACTATTACCCACTTAGCGCTACGAATGTACAGTTGCATTTTCTACAGACAGAGTGTTTCCAAACTGCTCAATCAAAAGTATGGTTTAACTCTGTTAGCTGAATGCTCAGATCAGAAAGAAGTTTCACAGAATGCTTCTGTGTAGTTTATATTTGAATATATTCCTTTTTCCACTACTACGCTCTTAGCGCTCCAAATGTCCAGTTGCATTTTCTACAGAAAGAGTGTTCAGATCTGCTCAATCAAAAGTATGGTTTAACTCTGTTAGCTGAATGCACAGATCAGAAAGAAGTTTCACCGAATGATTCTGTGTAGTTTATATTTGAAGACATTCCTTTTTCCACTATTACCCTCTTAGCGCTCCGAATCTCCACTTGCATTTTCTAAAAAAGAGTGTTTCGTAACTGCTCAATCAAAAATATGTTTTATCTCTGTTAACTGAATTTACAGATCAGAAATAAGTTTCACAGAATGCATCTGTGTAGTTTTTATTTGAAGATATTCTTTTTCCCAATGTAGGCCTCTTAGCGCTTAGCATGTCCAATTGCAGTTTCTACAGAAAGAGTGTTTCAGAACGGCTCAATCAAAAGTAAGGTTCAACTCTGTTAGTTGAATGCACAGAACAGAAAGTATTTTCACAGAATGCTACTGTGTAGTTTATATTTGAATATATTCCTTTTTCCACTATTACCCTCTTAGCGCTCCGAATGTCCACTTGCATTTTCTACAGAAAGAGTGTTCAGAACTGCGCAATCAAAAGTATGGTTTAACTCTGTTAGCTTAATGAACATATCAGAAATAAGTTTCACACAATGCTTCTGTGTAGTTTTTATTTGAAGATATTCTTTTTCCCAATGTAGGCCTCTTAGCGCTTAGCATGTCCAATTGCAGTTTCTACAGAAAGAGTGTTTCAGAACGGCTCAATCAAAAGTAAGGTTCAACTCTGTTAGTTGAATGCACAGAACAGAAAGAATTTTCACAGAATGCTACTGTGTAGTTTATATTTGAATATATTCCTTTTTCCACTATTACCCTCTTAGCGCTCCGAATGTCCACTTGCATTTTCTACAGAAAGAGTGTTCAGAACTGCGCAATCAAAAGTATGGTTTAACTCTGTTAGCTTAATGAACATATCAGAAATAAGTTTCACACAATGCTTCTGTGTACTTTTTATTTGAAGATATTATTTTTCCCAATAGAGGCCTCTTAGCGCTCAGAATGTCCAATTGCAGTTTCTACAGAAAGAGTGTTTCAGAAAGGCTCAATCAAAAGTAAGGTTCAACTCCGTTAGTTGAATGCACAGAACAGAAAGAAGTTTCATACAATGCTTCTGTGTAGTTTATATTTGAACATATTCTTTTTTCCACTATTACCCACTTAGCGCTACGAATGTTCAGTTGCATTTTCTACAGACAGAGTGTTTCAAAACTGCTCAATCAAAAGTAGGGTTTAACTCTGTTAGCTGAATGCTCAGATCAGAAAGAAGTTTCACAGAATGCTTCTGTGTAGTTTATATTTGAATATATTCCTTTTTCCACTACTACTCTCTTAGCGCTCCAAATGTCCAGTTGCATTTTCTACAGAAAGAGTGTTCAGATCTGCTCAATCAAAAGTATGGTTTAACTCTGTTAGCTGAATGCACAGATCAGAAAGAAGTTTCACAGAATGATTCTGTGTAGTTTATATTTGGAGACATTCCTTTTTCCACTATTACCCTCTTAGCGCTCCGAATCTCCACTTGCATTTTCTACAGAAAGAGTGTTTCAGAACGGCTCAATCAAAACTAAGGTTCAACTCTTTTAGTTGAACAAACAGAACAGAAAGAAGTTTCACACAATTCTTCTGTGTAGTTTTTATTTGTAGACATTCTTTTTCCCAATATAGGCCTCTTAGCGCTCAGAATGTCCAATTGAAGTTTCTACAGAAAGAGTGTTTCAGAACGGCTCAATCAAAAGTAAGGTTCAACTCTGTTAGTTGAATGCACAGAACAGAAAGAAGTTTCATACAATGCTTCTGTGTAGTTTATATTTGAACATATTCTTTTTTCCACTATTACCCACTTAGCGCTACGAATGTCCAGTTGCATTTTCTACAGACAGAGTGTTTCAAAACTGCTCAATCAAAAGTATGGTTTAACTCTGTTAGCTGAATGCTCAGATCAGAAAGGAGTTTCACAGAATGCTTCTGTGTAGTTTATATTTGAATATATTCCTTTTTCCACTACTACGCTCTTAGCGCTCCAAATGTCCAGTTGCATTTTCTACAGAAAGAGTGTTCAGATCTGCTCAATCAAAAGTATGGTTTAACTCTGTTAGCTGAATGCACAGATCAGAAAGAAGTTTCACCAAATGATTCTGTGTAGTTTATATTTGAAGACATCCCTTTTTCCACTATTACCCTCTTAGCGCTCCGAATCTCCACTTGCATTTTCTACAAAAAGAGTGTTTCATAACTGCTCAATCAAAAATATGTTTTATCTCTGTTAACTGAATTTACAGATCAGAAATAAGTTTCACAGAATGCATCTGTGTAGTTTTTATTTGAAGATATTCTTTTTCCCAATGTAGGCCTCTTAGCGCTTAGCATGTCCAATTGCAGTTTCTACAGAAAGAGTGTTTCAGAACGGCTCAATCAAAAGTAAGGTTCAACTCTGTTAGTTGAATGCACAGAACAGAAAGAATTTTCACAGAATGCTACTGTGTAGTTTGTATTTGAATATATTCCTTTTTCCACTATTACCCTCTTAGCGCTCCGAATGTCCACTTGCATTTTCTACAGAAAGAGTGTTCAGAACTGCGCAATCAAAAGTATGGTTTAACTCTGTTAGCTTAATGAACATATCAGAAATAAGTTTCACACAATGCTTCTGTGTAGTTTTTATTTGAAGATATTATTTTTCCCAATAGAGACCTCTTAGCGCTCAGAATGTCCAATTGCAGTTTCTACAGAAAGAGTGTTTCAGAACGGCTCAATCAAAAGTAAGGTTCAACTCTGTTAGTTGAATGCACAGAACAGAAAGAAGTTTCATACAATGCTTCTGTGTAGTTTATATTTGAACATATTCTTTTTTCCACTATTACCCACTTAGCGCTACGAATGTCCAGTTGCATTTTCTACAGACAGAGTGTTTCAAAACTGCTCAATCAAAAGTATGGTTTAACTCTGTTAGCTGAATGCTCAGATCAGAAAGGAGTTTCACAGAATGCTTCTGTGTAGTTTATATTTGAATATATTCCTTTTTCCACTACTACGCTCTTAGCGCTCCAAATGTCCAGTTGCATTTTCTACAGAAAGAGTGTTCAGATCTGCTCAATCAAAAGTATGGTTTAACTCTGTTAGCTGAATGCACAGATCAGAAAGAAGTTTCACCAAATGATTCTGTGTAGTTTATATTTGAAGACATCCCTTTTTCCACTATTACCCTCTTAGCGCTCCGAATCTCCACTTGCATTTTCTACAAAAAGAGTGTTTCATAACTGCTCAATCAAAAATATGTTTTATCTCTGTTAACTGAATTTACAGATCAGAAATAAGTTTCACAGAATGCATCTGTGTAGTTTTTATTTGAAGATATTCTTTTTCCCAATGTAGGCCTCTTAGCGCTTAGCATGTCCAATTGCAGTTTCTACAGAAAGAGTGTTTCAGAACGGCTCAATCAAAAGTAAGGTTCAACTCTGTTAGTTGAATGCACAGAACAGAAAGAATTTTCACAGAATGCTACTGTGTAGTTTGTATTTGAATATATTCCTTTTTCCACTATTACCCTCTTAGCGCTCCGAATGTCCACTTGCATTTTCTACAGAAAGAGTGTTCAGAACTGCGCAATCAAAAGTATGGTTTAACTCTGTTAGCTTAATGAACATATCAGAAATAAGTTTCACACAATGCTTCTGTGTAGTTTTTATTTGAAGATATTATTTTTCCCAATAGAGGCCTCTTAGCGCTCAGAATGTCCAATTGCAGTTTCTACAGAAAGAGTGTTTCAGAAAGGCTCAATCAAAAGTAAGGTTCAACTCTGTTAGTTGAATGCACAGAACAGAAAGAAGTTTCATACAATGCTTCTGTGTAGTTTATATTTGAACATATACTTTTTTCCACTATTACCCACTTAGCGCTACGAATGTCCAGTTGCATTTTCTACAGACAGAGTGTTTCAAAACTGCTCAATCAAAAGTAGGGTTTAACTCTGTTAGCTGAATGCTCAGATCAGAAAGAAGTTTCACAGAATGCTTCTGTGTAGTTTATATTTGAATATATTCCTTTTTCCACTACTTCTCTCTTAGCGCTCCAAATGTCCAGTTGCATTTTCTACAGAAAGAGTGTTCAGATCTGCTCAATCAAAAGTATGGTTTAACTCTGTTAGCTGAATGCACAGATCAGAAAGAAGTTTCACAGAATGATTCTGTGTAGTTTATATTTGGAGACATTCCTTTTTCCACTATTACCCTCTTAGCGCTCCGAATCTCCACTTGCATTTTCTACAGAAAGAGTGTTTCAGAACGGCTCAATCAAAACTAAGGTTCAACTCTTTTAGTTGAACCAACAGAACAGAAAGAAGTTTCACACAATTCTTCTGTGTAGTGTTTATTTGTAGACATTCTTTTTCCCAATATAGGCCTCTTAGCGCTCAGAATGTCCAATTGCAGTTTCTACAGAAAGAGTGTTTCAGAACGGCTCAATCAAAAGTAAGGTTCAACTCTGTTAGTTGAATGCACAGAACAGAAAGAGGTTTCATACAATGCTTCTGTGTAGTTTATATTTGAACATATTCTTTTTTCCACTATTATCCACTTAGCGCTACGAATGTCCAGTTGCATTTTCTACAGACAGAGTGTTTCAAAACTGCTCAATCAAAAGTATGGTTTAACTCTGTTAGCTGAATGCTCAGATCAGAAAGAAGTTTCACAGAATGCTTCTGTGTAGTTTATATTTGAATATATTCCTTTTTCCACTACTAAGCTCTTAGCGCTCCAAATGTCCAGTTGCATTTTCTACAGAAAGAGTGTTCAGACCTGCTCAATCAAAAGTATGGTTTAACTCTGTTAGCTGAATGCACAGATCAGAAAGAAGTTTCACCGAATGATTCTGTGTAGTTTATATTTGAAGACATTCCTTTTTCCACTATTACCCTCTTAGCGCTCCAAATCTCCACTTGCATTTTCTAAAAAAGAGTGTTTCATAACTGCTAAATCAAAAATATGTTTTATCTCTGTTAACTGAATTTACAGATCAGAAATAAGTTTCACAGAATGCATCTGTGTAGTTTTTATTTGAAGATATTCTTTTTCCCAATGTAGGCCTCTTAGCGCTTAGCATGTCCAATTGCAGTTTCTACAGAAAGAGTGTTTCAGAACGGCTCAATCAAAAGTAAGGTTCAACACTGTTAGTTGAATGCACAGAACAGAAAGAAGTTTCATAAAATACTTCTGTGTAGTTTATATTTGAACATATTCTTTTTTCAACTATTACCCACTTAGCGCTACGAATGTACAGTTGCATTTTCTACAGACAGAGTGTTTCCAAACTGCTCAATCAAAAGTATGGTTTAACTCTGTTAGCTGAATGCTCAGATCAGAAAGAAGTTTCACAGAATGCTTCTGTGTAGTTTATATTTGAATATATTCCTTTTTCCACTACTACGCTCTTAGCGCTCCAAATGTCCAGTTGCATTTTCTACAGAAAGAGTGTTCAGATCTGCTCAATCAAAAGTATGGTTTAACTCTGTTAGCTGAATGCACAGATCAGAAAGAAGTTTCACCGAATGATTCTGTGTAGTTTATATTTGAAGACATTCCTTTTTCCACTATTACCCTCTTAGCGCTCCGAATCTCCACTTGCATTTTCTAAAAAAGAGTGTTTCGTAACTGCTCAATCAAAAATATGTTTTATCTCTGTTAACTGAATTTACAGATCAGAAATAAGTTTCACAGAATGCATCTGTGTAGTTTTTATTTGAAGATATTCTTTTTCCCAATGTAGGCCTCTTAGCGCTTAGCATGTCCAATTGCAGTTTCTACAGAAAGAGTGTTTCAGAACGGCTCAATCAAAAGTAAGGTTCAACTCTGTTAGTTGAATGCACAGAACAGAAAGTATTTTCACAGAATGCTACTGTGTAGTTTATATTTGAATATATTCCTTTTTCCACTATTACCCTCTTAGCGCTCCGAATGTCCACTTGCATTTTCTACAGAAAGAGTGTTCAGAACTGCGCAATCAAAAGTATGGTTTAACTCTGTTAGCTTAATGAACATATCAGAAATAAGTTTCACACAATGCTTCTGTGTAGTTTTTATTTGAAGATATTCTTTTTCCCAATGTAGGCCTCTTAGCGCTTAGCATGTCCAATTGCAGTTTCTACAGAAAGAGTGTTTCAGAACGGCTCAATCAAAAGTAAGGTTCAACTCTGTTAGTTGAATGCACAGAACAGAAAGAATTTTCACAGAATGCTACTGTGTAGTTTATATTTGAATATATTCCTTTTTCCACTATTACCCTCTTAGCGCTCCGAATGTCCACTTGCATTTTCTACAGAAAGAGTGTTCAGAACTGCGCAATCAAAAGTATGGTTTAACTCTGTTAGCTTAATGAACATATCAGAAATAAGTTTCACACAATGCTTCTGTGTACTTTTTATTTGAAGATATTATTTTTCCCAATAGAGGCCTCTTAGCGCTCAGAATGTCCAATTGCAGTTTCTACAGAAAGAGTGTTTCAGAAAGGCTCAATCAAAAGTAAGGTTCAACTCCGTTAGTTGAATGCACAGAACAGAAAGAAGTTTCATACAATGCTTCTGTGTAGTTTATATTTGAACATATTCTTTTTTCCACTATTACCCACTTAGCGCTACGAATGTTCAGTTGCATTTTCTACAGACAGAGTGTTTCAAAACTGCTCAATCAAAAGTAGGGTTTAACTCTGTTAGCTGAATGCTCAGATCAGAAAGAAGTTTCACAGAATGCTTCTGTGTAGTTTATATTTGAATATATTCCTTTTTCCACTACTACTCTCTTAGCGCTCCAAATGTCCAGTTGCATTTTCTACAGAAAGAGTGTTCAGATCTGCTCAATCAAAAGTATGGTTTAACTCTGTTAGCTGAATGCACAGATCAGAAAGAAGTTTCACAGAATGATTCTGTGTAGTTTATATTTGGAGACATTCCTTTTTCCACTATTACCCTCTTAGCGCTCCGAATCTCCACTTGCATTTTCTACAGAAAGAGTGTTTCAGAACGGCTCAATCAAAACTAAGGTTCAACTCTTTTAGTTGAACAAACAGAACAGAAAGAAGTTTCACACAATTCTTCTGTGTAGTTTTTATTTGTAGACATTCTTTTTCCCAATATAGGCCTCTTAGCGCTCAGAATGTCCAATTGAAGTTTCTACAGAAAGAGTGTTTCAGAACGGCTCAATCAAAAGTAAGGTTCAACTCTGTTAGTTGAATGCACAGAACAGAAAGAAGTTTCATACAATGCTTCTGTGTAGTTTATATTTGAACATATTCTTTTTTCCACTATTACCCACTTAGCGCTACGAATGTCCAGTTGCATTTTCTACAGACAGAGTGTTTCAAAACTGCTCAATCAAAAGTATGGTTTAACTCTGTTAGCTGAATGCTCAGATCAGAAAGGAGTTTCACAGAATGCTTCTGTGTAGTTTATATTTGAATATATTCCTTTTTCCACTACTACGCTCTTAGCGCTCCAAATGTCCAGTTGCATTTTCTACAGAAAGAGTGTTCAGATCTGCTCAATCAAAAGTATGGTTTAACTCTGTTAGCTGAATGCACAGATCAGAAAGAAGTTTCACCAAATGATTCTGTGTAGTTTATATTTGAAGACATCCCTTTTTCCACTATTACCCTCTTAGCGCTCCGAATCTCCACTTGCATTTTCTACAAAAAGAGTGTTTCATAACTGCTCAATCAAAAATATGTTTTATCTCTGTTAACTGAATTTACAGATCAGAAATAAGTTTCACAGAATGCATCTGTGTAGTTTTTATTTGAAGATATTCTTTTTCCCAATGTAGGCCTCTTAGCGCTTAGCATGTCCAATTGCAGTTTCTACAGAAAGAGTGTTTCAGAACGGCTCAATCAAAAGTAAGGTTCAACTCTGTTAGTTGAATGCACAGAACAGAAAGAATTTTCACAGAATGCTACTGTGTAGTTTGTATTTGAATATATTCCTTTTTCCACTATTACCCTCTTAGCGCTCCGAATGTCCACTTGCATTTTCTACAGAAAGAGTGTTCAGAACTGCGCAATCAAAAGTATGGTTTAACTCTGTTAGCTTAATGAACATATCAGAAATAAGTTTCACACAATGCTTCTGTGTAGTTTTTATTTGAAGATATTATTTTTCCCAATAGAGACCTCTTAGCGCTCAGAATGTCCAATTGCAGTTTCTACAGAAAGAGTGTTTCAGAACGGCTCAATCAAAAGTAAGGTTCAACTCTGTTAGTTGAATGCACAGAACAGAAAGAAGTTTCATACAATGCTTCTGTGTAGTTTATATTTGAACATATACTTTTTTCCACTATTACCCACTTAGCGCTACGAATGTCCAGTTGCATTTTCTACAGACAGAGTGTTTCAAAACTGCTCAATCAAAAGTAGGGTTTAACTCTGTTAGCTGAATGCTCAGATCAGAAAGAAGTTTCACAGAATGCTTCTGTGTAGTTTATATTTGAATATATTCCTTTTTCCACTACTTCTCTCTTAGCGCTCCAAATGTCCAGTTGCATTTTCTACAGAAAGAGTGTTCAGATCTGCTCAATCAAAAGTATGGTTTAACTCTGTTAGCTGAATGCACAGATCAGAAAGAAGTTTCACAGAATGATTCTGTGTAGTTTATATTTGGAGACATTCCTTTTTCCACTATTACCCTCTTAGCGCTCCGAATCTCCACTTGCATTTTCTACAGAAAGAGTGTTTCAGAACGGCTCAATCAAAACTAAGGTTCAACTCTTTTAGTTGAACCAACAGAACAGAAAGAAGTTTCACACAATTCTTCTGTGTAGTGTTTATTTGTAGACATTCTTTTTCCCAATATAGGCCTCTTAGCGCTCAGAATGTCCAATTGCAGTTTCTACAGAAAGAGTGTTTCAGAACGGCTCAATCAAAAGTAAGGTTCAACTCTGTTAGTTGAATGCACAGAACAGAAAGAGGTTTCATACAATGCTTCTGTGTAGTTTATATTTGAACATATTCTTTTTTCCACTATTATCCACTTAGCGCTACGAATGTCCAGTTGCATTTTCTACAGACAGAGTGTTTCAAAACTGCTCAATCAAAAGTATGGTTTAACTCTGTTAGCTGAATGCTCAGATCAGAAAGGAGTTTCACAGAATGCTTCTGTGTAGTTTATATTTGAATATATTCCTTTTTCCACTACTACGCTCTTAGCGCTCCAAATGTCCAGTTGCATTTTCTACAGAAAGAGTGTTCAGATCTGCTCAATCAAAAGTATGGTTTAACTCTGTTAGCTGAATGCACAGATCAGAAAGAAGTTTCACCAAATGATTCTGTGTAGTTTATATTTGAAGACATCCCTTTTTCCACTATTACCCTCTTAGCGCTCCGAATCTCCACTTGCATTTTCTACAAAAAGAGTGTTTCATAACTGCTCAATCAATAATATGTTTTATCTCTGTTAACTGAATTTACAGATCAGAAATAAGTTTCACAGAATGCATCTGTGTAGTTTTTATTTGAAGATATTCTTTTTCCCAATGTAGGCCTCTTAGCGCTTAGCATGTCCAATTGCAGTTTCTACAGAAAGAGTGTTTCAGAACGGCTCAATCAAAAGTAAGGTTCAACTCTGTTAGTTGAATGCACAGAACAGAAAGAATTTTCACAGAATGCTACTGTGTAGTTTGTATTTGAATATATTCCTTTTTCCACTATTACCCTCTTAGCGCTCCGAATGTCCACTTGCATTTTCTACAGAAAGAGTGTTCAGAACTGCGCAATCAAAAGTATGGTTTAACTCTGTTAGCTTAATGAACATATCAGAAATAAGTTTCACACAATGCTTCTGTGTAGTTTTTATTTGAAGATATTATTTTTCCCAATAGAGACCTCTTAGCGCTCAGAATGTCCAATTGCAGTTTCTACAGAAAGAGTGTTTCAGAACGGCTCAATCAAAAGTAAGGTTCAACTCTGTTAGTTGAATGCACAGAACAGAAAGAAGTTTCATACAATGCTTCTGTGTAGTTTATATTTGAACATATACTTTTTTCCACTATTACCCACTTAGCGCTACGAATGTCCAGTTGCATTTTCTACAGACAGAGTGTTTCAAAACTGCTCAATCAAAAGTAGGGTTTAACTCTGTTAGCTGAATGCTCAGATCAGAAAGAAGTTTCACAGAATGCTTCTGTGTAGTTTATATTTGAATATATTCCTTTTTCCACTACTTCTCTCTTAGCGCTCCAAATGTCCAGTTGCATTTTCTACAGAAAGAGTGTTCAGATCTGCTCAATCAAAAGTATGGTTTAACTCTGTTAGCTGAATGCACAGATCAGAAAGAAGTTTCACAGAATGATTCTGTGTAGTTTATATTTGGAGACATTCCTTTTTCCACTATTACCCTCTTAGCGCTCCGAATCTCCACTTGCATTTTCTACAGAAAGAGTGTTTCAGAACGGCTCAATCAAAACTAAGGTTCAACTCTTTTAGTTGAACCAACAGAACAGAAAGAAGTTTCACACAATTCTTCTGTGTAGTGTTTATTTGTAGACATTCTTTTTCCCAATATAGGCCTCTTAGCGCTCAGAATGTCCAATTGCAGTTTCTACAGAAAGAGTGTTTCAGAACGGCTCAATCAAAAGTAAGGTTCAACTCTGTTAGTTGAATGCACAGAACAGAAAGAGGTTTCATACAATGCTTCTGTGTAGTTTATATTTGAACATATTCTTTTTTCCACTATTATCCACTTAGCGCTACGAATGTCCAGTTGCATTTTCTACAGACAGAGTGTTTCAAAACTGCTCAATCAAAAGTATGGTTTAACTCTGTTAGCTGAATGCTCAGATCAGAAAGAAGTTTCACAGAATGCTTCTGTGTAGTTTATATTTGAATATATTCCTTTTTCCACTACTAAGCTCTTAGCGCTCCAAATGTCCAGTTGCATTTTCTACAGAAAGAGTGTTCAGACCTGCTCAATCAAAAGTATGGTTTAACTCTGTTAGCTGAATGCACAGATCAGAAAGAAGTTTCACCGAATGATTCTGTGTAGTTTATATTTGAAGACATTCCTTTTTCCACTATTACCCTCTTAGCGCTCAGAATCTCCACTTGCATTTTCTAAAAAAGAGTGTTTCATAACTGCTAAATCAAAAATATGTTTTATCTCTGTTAACTGAATTTACAGATCAGAAATAAGTTTCACAGAATGCATCTGTGTAGTTTTTATTTGAAGATATTCTTTTTCCCAATGTAGGCCTCTTAGCGCTTAGCATGTCCAATTGCAGTTTCTACAGAAAGAGTGTTTCAGAACGGCTCAATCAAAAGTAAGGTTCAACTCTGTTAGTTGAATGCACAGAACAGAAAGAAGTTTCATACAATACTTCTGTGTAGTTTATATTTGAACATATTCTTTTTTCAACTATTACCCACTTAGCGCTACGAATGTACAGTTGCATTTTCTACAGACAGAGTGTTTCCAAACTGCTCAATCAAAAGTATGGTTTAACTCTGTTAGCTGAATGCTCAGATCAGAAAGAAGTTTCACAGAATGCTTCTGTGTAGTTTATATTTGAATATATTCCTTTTTCCACTACTACGCTCTTAGCGCTCCAAATGTCCAGTTGCATTTTCTACAGAAAGAGTGTTCAGATCTGCTCAATCAAAAGTATGGTTTAACTCTGTTAGCTGAATGCACAGATCAGAAAGAAGTTTCACCGAATGATTCTGTGTAGTTTATATTTGAAGACATTCCTTTTTCCACTATTACCCTCTTAGCGCTCCAAATCTCCACTTGCATTTTCTAAAAAAGAGTGTTTCGTAACTGCTCAATCAAAAATATGTTTTATCTCTGTTAACTGAATTTACAGATCAGAAATAAGTTTCACAGAATGCATCTGTGTAGTTTTTATTTGAAGATATTCTTTTTCCCAATGTAGGCCTCTTAGCGCTTAGCATGTCCAATTGCAGTTTCTACAGAAAGAGTGTTTCAGAACGGCTCAATCAAAAGTAAGGTTCAACTCTGTTAGTTGAATGCACAGAACAGAAAGAATTTTCACAGAATGCTACTGTGTAGTTTATATTTGAATATATTCCTTTTTCCACTATTACCCTCTTAGCGCTCCGAATGTCCACTTGCATTTTCTACAGAAAGAGTGTTCAGAACTGCGCAATCAAAAGTATGGTTTAACTCTGTTAGCTTAATGAACATATCAGAAATAAGTTTCACACAATGCTTCTGTGTACTTTTTATTTGAAGATATTATTTTTCCCAATAGAGGCCTCTTAGCGCTCAGAATGTCCAATTGCAGTTTCTACAGAAAGAGTGTTTCAGAAAGGCTCAATCAAAAGTAAGGTTCAACTCTGTTAGTTGAATGCACAGAACAGAAAGAAGTTTCATACAATGCTTCTGTGTAGTTTATATTTGAACATATTCTTTTTTCCACTATTACCCACTTAGCACTACGAATGTCCAGTTGCATTTTCTACAGAGTGTTTCAAATCTGCTCAATCAAAAGTATGGTTTAACTCTGTTAGCTGAATGCTCAGATCAGAAAGAAGTTTCACAGAATGCTTCTGTGTAGTTTATATTTGAATATATTCCTTTTTCCACTACTACTCTCTTAGCGCTCCAAATGTCCAGTTGCATTTTCTACAGAAAGAGTGTTCAGATCTGCTCAATCAAAAGTATGGTTTAACTCTGTTAGCTGAATGCACAGATCAGAAAGAAGTTTCACAGAATGATTCTGTGTAGTTTATATTTGGAGACATTCCTTTTTCCACTATTACCCTCTTAGCGCTCCGAATCTCCACTTGCATTTTCTACAGAAAGAGTGTTTCAGAACGGCTAAATCAAAACTAAGGTTCAACTCTTTTAGTTGAACAAACAGAACAGAAAGAAGTTTCACACAATTCTTCTGTGTAGTTTTTATTTGTAGACATTCTTTTTCCCAATATAGGCCTCTTAGCGCTCAGAATGTCCAATTGCAGTTTCTACAGAAAGAGTGTTTCAGAACGGCTCAATCAAAAGTAAGGTTCAACTCTGTTAGTTGAATGCACAGAACAGAAAGAAGTTTCATACAATGCTTCTGTGTAGTTTATATTTCAACATATTCTTTTTTCAACTATTACCCACTTAGCGCTACGAATGTCCAGTTGCATTTTCTACAGATAGAGTGTTTCCAAACTGCTCAATCAAAAGTATGGTTTAACTCTGTTAGCTGAGTGCTCAGATCAGAAAGAAGTTTCACAGAATGCTTCTGTGTAGTTTATATTTGAATATATTCCTTTTTCCACTACTACGCTCTTAGCGCTCCAAATGTCCAGTTGCATTTTCTACAGAAAGAGTGTTCAGATCTGCTCAATCAAAAGTATGGTTTAACTCTGTTAGCTGAATGCACAGATAAGAAAGAAGTTTCACCGAATGATTCTGTGTAGTTTATATTTGAAGACATTCCTTTTTCCACTATTACCCTCTTAGCGCTCCGAATCTCCACTTGCATTTTCTACAAAAAGAGTGTTTCATAACTGCTCAATCAAAAATATGTTTTATCTCTGTTAACTGAATTTACAGATCAGAAATAAGTTTCACAGAATGCATCTGTGTAGTTTTTATTTGAAGATATTCTTTTTCCCAATGTAGGCCTCTTAGCGCTTAGCATGTCCAATTGCAGTTTCTACAGAAAGAGTGTTTCAGAACGGCTCAATCAAAAGTAAGGTTCAACCCTGTTAGTTGAATGCACAGAACAGAAAGAATTTTCACAGAATGCTACTGTGTAGTTTATATTTGAATATATTCCTTTTTCCACTATTACCCTCTTAGCGCTCCGAATGTCCACTTGCATTTTCTACAGAAAGAGTGTTCAGAACTGCGCAATCAAAAGTATTGTTTAACTCTGTTAGCTTAATGAACATATCAGAAATAAGTTTCACACAATGCTTCTGTGTAGTTTTTATTTGAAGATATTATTTTTCCCAATAGAGGCCTCTTAGCGCTCAGAATGTCCAATTGCAGTTTCTACAGAAAGAGTGTTTCAGAAAGGCTCAATACAAAGTAAGGTTCAACTCTGTTAGTTGAATGCACAGAACAGAAAGAAGTTTCATACAATGCTTCTGTGTAGTTTATATTTGAACATATTCTTTTTTGCACTATTACACACTTAGCGCTACGAATGTCCAGTTGCATTTTCTAAACACAGAGTGTTTCAAAACTGCTCAATCAAAAGTATGGTTTAACTCTGTTAGCTGAATGCTCTGATCAGAAAGAAGTTTCACAGAATGCTTCTGTGTAGTTTATATTTGAATATATTCCTTTTTCCACTACTACTCTCTTAGCGCTCCAAATGTCCAGTTGCATTTTCTACAGAAAGAGTGTTCAGAGCTGCTCAATCAAAAGTATGGTTTAACTCTGTTAGCTGAATGCACAGATCAGAAAGAAGTTTCACAGAATGATTCTGTGTAGTTTATATTTGGAGACATTCCTTTTTCCACTATTACCCTCTTAGCGCTCCGAATCTCCACTTGCATTTTCTACAGAAAGAGTGTTTCAGAACGGCTCAATCAAAACTAAGGTTCAACTCTTTTAGTTGAATGCACAGAACAGAAAGAAGTTTCATACAATGCTTCTGTGTAGTTTATATTTGAACATATTCTTTTTTCCCCTATTACCCACTTAGCGCTACGAATGTCCAGTTGCATTTTCTACAGACAGAGTGTTTCAAAACTGCTCAATCAAAAGTAGGGTTTAACTCTGTTAGCTGAATGCTCAGATCAGAAAGAAGTTTCACAGAATGCTTCTGTGTAGTTTATATTTGAATATATTCCTTTTTCCACTACTACTCTCTTAGCGCTCCAAATGTCCAGTTGCATTTTCTACAGAAAGAGTGTTCAGATCTGCTCAATCAAAAGTATGGTTTAACTCTGTTAGCTGAATGCACAGATCAGAAAGAAGTTTCACAGAATGATTCTGTGTAGTTTATATTTGGAGACATTCCTTTTTCCACTATTACCCTCTTAGCGCTCCGAATCTCCACTTGCATTTTCTACAGAAAGAGTGTTTCAGAACGGCTCAATCAAAACTAAGGTTCAACTCTTTTACTTGAACAAACAGAACAGAAAGAAGTTTCACACAATTCTTCTGTGTAGTTTTTATTTGTAGACATTCTTTTTCCCAATATAGGCCTCTTAGCGCTCAGAATGTCCAATTGAAGTTTCTACAGAAAGAGTGTTTCAGAACGGCTCAATCAAAAGTAAGGTTCAACTCTGTTAGTTGAATGCACAGAACAGAAAGAAGTTTCATACAATGCTTCTGTGTAGTTTATATTTGAACATATTCTTTTTTCCACTATTACCCACTTAGCGCTACGAATGTCCAGTTGCATTTTCTACAGACAGAGTGTTTCAAAACTGCTCAATCAAAAGTATGGTTTAACTCTGTTAGCTGAATGCTCAGATCAGAAAAGAGTTTCACAGAATGCTTCTGTGTAGTTTATATTTGAATATATTCCTTTTTCCACTACTACGCTCTTAGCGCTCCAAATGTCCAGTTGCATTTTCTACAGAAAGAGTGTTCAGATCTGCTCAATCAAAAGTATGGTTTAACTCTGTTAGCTGAATGCACAGATCAGAAAGAAGTTTCACCAAATGATTCTGTGTAGTTTATATTTGAAGACATCCCTTTTTCCACTATTACCCTCTTAGCGCTCCGAATCTCCACTTGCATTTTCTACAAAAAGAGTGTTTCATAACTGCTCAATCAAAAATATGTTTTATCTCTGTTAACTGAATTTACAGATCAGAAATAAGTTTCACAGAATGCATCTGTGTAGTTTTTATTTGAAGATATTCTTTTTCCCAATGTAGGCCTCTTAGCGCTTAGCATGTCCAATTGCAGTTTCTACAGAAAGAGTGTTTCAGAATGGCTCAATCAAAAGTAAGGTTCAACTCTGTTAGTTGAATGCACAGAACAGAAAGAATTTTCACAGAATGCTACTGTGTAGTTTGTATTTGAATATATTCCTTTTTCCACTATTACCCTCTTAGCGCTCCGAATGTCCACTTGCATTTTCTACAGAAAGAGTGTTCAGAACTGCGCAATCAAAAGTATGGTTTAACTCTGTTAGCTTAATGAACATATCAGAAATAAGTTTCACACAATGCTTCTGTGTAGTTTTTATTTGAAGATATTATTTTTCCCAATAGAGGCCTCTTAGCGCTCAGAATGTCCAATTGCAGTTTCTACAGAAAGAGTGTTTCAGAAAGGCTCAATCAAAAGTAAGGTTCAACTCTGTTAGTTGAATGCACAGAACAGAAAGAAGTTTCATACAATGCTTCTGTGTAGTTTATATTTGAACATATACTTTTTTCCACTATTACCCACTTAGCGCTACGAATGTCCAGTTGCATTTTCTACAGACAGAGTGTTTCAAAACTGCTCAATCAAAAGTAGGGTTTAACTCTGTTAGCTGAATGCTCAGATCAGAAAGAAGTTTCACAGAATGCTTCTGTGTAGTTTATATTTGAATATAATCCTTTTTCCACTACTTCTCTCTTAGCGCTCCAAATGTCCAGTTGCATTTTCTACAGAAAGAGTGTTCAGATCTGCTCAATCAAAAGTATGGTTTAACTCTGTTAGCTGAATGCACAGATCAGAAAGAAGTTTCACAGAATGATTCTGTGTAGTTTATATTTGGAGACATTCCTTTTTCCACTATTACCCTCTTAGCGCTCCGAATCTCCACTTGCATTTTCTACAGAAAGAGTGTTTCAGAACGGCTCAATCAAAACTAAGGTTCAACTCTTTTAGTTGAACCAACAGAACAGAAAGAAGTTTCACACAATTCTTCTGTGTAGTGTTTATTTGTAGACATTCTTTTTCCCAATATAGGCCTCTTAGCGCTCAGAATGTCCAATTGCAGTTTCTACAGATAGAGTGTTTCAGAACGGCTCAATCAAAAGTAAGGTTCAACTCTGTTAGTTGAATGCACAGAACAGAAAGAGGTTTCATACAATGCTTCTGTGTAGTTTATATTTGAACATATTCTTTTTTCCACTATTATCCACTTAGCGCTACGAATGTCCAGTTGCATTTTCTACAGACAGAGTGTTTCAAAACTGCTCAATCAAAAGTATGGTTTAACTCTGTTAGCTGAATGCTCAGATCAGAAAGAAGTTTCACAGAATGCTTCTGTGTAGTTTATATTTGAATATATTCCTTTTTCCACTACTAAGCTCTTAGCGCTCCAAATGTCCAGTTGCATTTTCTACAGAAAGAGTGTTCAGACCTGCTCAATCAAAAGTATGGTTTAACTCTGTTAGCTGAATGCACAGATCAGAAAGAAGTTTCACCGAATGATTCTGTGTAGTTTATATTTGAAGACATTCCTTTTTCCACTATTACCCTCTTAGCGCTCCGAATCTCCACTTGCATTTTCTAAAAAAGAGTGTTTCATAACTGCTAAATCAAAAATATGTTTTATCTCTGTTAACTGAATTTACAGATCAGAAATAAGTTTCACAGAATGCATCTGTGTAGTTTTTATTTGAAGATATTCTTTTTCCCAATGTAGGCCTCTTAGCGCTTAGCATGTCCAATTGCAGTTTCTACAGAAAGAGTGTTTCAGAACGGCTCAATCAAAAGTAAAGTTCAACTCTGTTAGTTGAATGCACAGAACAGAAAGAAGTTTCATACAATACTTCTGTGTAGTTTATATTTGAACATATTCTTTTTTCAACTATTACCCACTTAGCGCTACGAATGTACAGTTGCATTTTCTACAGACAGAGTGTTTCCAAACTGCTCAATCAAAAGTATGGTTTAACTCTGTTAGCTGAATGCTCAGATCAGAAAGAAGTTTCACAGAATGCTTCTGTGTAGTTTATATTTGAATATATTCCTTTTTCCACTACTACGCTCTTAGCGCTCCAAATGTCCAGTTGCATTTTCTACAGAAAGAGTGTTCAGATCTGCTCAATCAAAAGTATGGTTTAACTCTGTTAGCTGAATGCACAGATCAGAAAGAAGTTTCACCGAATGATTCTGTGTAGTTTATATTTGAAGACATTCCTTTTTCCACTATTACCCTCTTAGCGCTCCGAATCTCCACTTGCATTTTCTAAAAAAGAGTGTTTCGTAACTGCTCAATCAAAAATATGTTTTATCTCTGTTAACTGAATTTACAGATCAGAAATAAGTTTCACAGAATGCATCTGTGTAGTTTTTATTTGAAGATATTCTTTTTCCCAATGTAGGCCTCTTAGCGCTTAGCATGTCCAATTGCAGTTTCTACAGAAAGAGTGTTTCAGAACGGCTCAATCAAAAGTAAGGTTCAACTCTGTTAGTTGAATGCACAGAACAGAAAGTATTTTCACAGAATGCTACTGTGTAGTTTATATTTGAATATATTCCTTTTTCCACTATTACCCTCTTAGCGCTCCGAATGTCCACTTGCATTTTCTACAGAAAGAGTGTTCAGAACTGCGCAATCAAAAGTATGGTTTAACTCTGTTAGCTTAATGAACATATCAGAAATAAGTTTCACACAATGCTTCTGTGTAGTTTTTATTTGAAGATATTCTTTTTCCCAATGTAGGCCTCTTAGCGCTTAGCATGTCCAATTGCAGTTTCTACAGAAAGAGTGTTTCAGAACGGCTCAATCAAAAGTAAGGTTCAACTCTGTTAGTTGAATGCACAGAACAGAAAGAATTTTCACAGAATGCTACTGTGTAGTTTATATTTGAATATATTCCTTTTTCCACTATTACCCTCTTAGCGCTCCGAATGTCCACTTGCATTTTCTACAGAAAGAGTGTTCAGAACTGCGCAATCAAAAGTATGGTTTAACTCTGTTAGCTTAATGAACATATCAGAAATAAGTTTCACACAATGCTTCTGTGTACTTTTTATTTGAAGATATTATTTTTCCCAATAGAGGCCTCTTAGCGCTCAGAATGTCCAATTGCAGTTTCTACAGAAAGAGTGTTTCAGAAAGGCTCAATCAAAAGTAAGGTTCAACTCTGTTAGTTGAATGCACAGAACAGAAAGAAGTTTCATACAATGCTTCTGTGTAGTTTATATTTGAACATATTCTTTTTTCCACTATTACCCACTTAGCGCTACGAATGTTCAGTTGCATTTTCTACAGACAGAGTGTTTCAAAACTGCTCAATCAAAAGTAGGGTTTAACTCTGTTAGCTGAATGCTCAGATCAGAAAGAAGTTTCACAGAATGCTTCTGTGTAGTTTATATTTGAATATATTCCTTTTTCCACTACTACTCTCTTAGCGCTCCAAATGTCCAGTTGCATTTTCTACAGAAAGAGTGTTCAGATCTGCTCAATCAAAAGTATGGTTTAACTCTGTTAGCTGAATGCACAGATCAGAAAGAAGTTTCACAGAATGATTCTGTGTAGTTTATATTTGGAGACATTCCTTTTTCCACTATTACCCTCTTAGCGCTCCGAATCTCCACTTGCATTTTCTACAGAAAGAGTGTTTCAGAACGGCTCAATCAAAACTAAGGTTCAACTCTTTTAGTTGAACAAACAGAACAGAAAGAAGTTTCACACAATTCTTCTGTGTAGTTTTTATTTGTAGACATTCTTTTTCCCAATATAGGCCTCTTAGCGCTCAGAATGTCCAATTGAAGTTTCTACAGAAAGAGTGTTTCAGAACGGCTCAATCAAAAGTAAGGTTCAACTCTGTTAGTTGAATGCACAGAACAGAAAGAAGTTTCATACAATGCTTCTGTGTAGTTTATATTTGAACATATTCTTTTTTCCACTATTACCCACTTAGCGCTACGAATGTCCAGTTGCATTTTCTACAGACAGAGTGTTTCAAAACTGCTCAATCAAAAGTATGGTTTAACTCTGTTAGCTGAATGCTCAGATCAGAAAGGAGTTTCACAGAATGCTTCTGTGTAGTTTATATTTGAATATATTCCTTTTTCCACTACTACGCTCTTAGCGCTCCAAATGTCCAGTTGCATTTTCTACAGAAAGAGTGTTCAGATCTGCTCAATCAAAAGTATGGTTTAACTCTGTTAGCTGAATGCACAGATCAGAAAAAGTTTCACCAAATGATTCTGTGTAGTTTATATTTGAAGACATCCCTTTTTCCACTATTACCCTCTTAGCGCTCCGAATCTCCACTTGCATTTTCTACAAAAAGAGTGTTTCATAACTGCTCAATCAAAAATATGTTTTATCTCTGTTAACTGAATTTACAGATCAGAAATAAGTTTCACAGAATGCATCTGTGTAGTTTTTATTTGAAGATATTCTTTTTCCCAATGTAGGCCTCTTAGCGCTTAGCATGTCCAATTGCAGTTTCTACAGAAAGAGTGTTTCAGAACGGCTCAATCAAAAGTAAGGTTCAACTCTGTTAGTTGAATGCACAGAACAGAAAGAATTTTCACAGAATGCTACTGTGTAGTTTGTATTTGAATATATTCCTTTTTCCACTATTACCCTCTTAGCGCTCCGAATGTCCACTTGCATTTTCTACAGAAAGAGTGTTCAGAACTGCGCAATCAAAAGTATGGTTTAACTCTGTTAGCTTAATGAACATATCAGAAATAAGTTTCACACAATGCTTCTGTGTAGTTTTTATTTGAAGATATTATTTTTCCCAATAGAGACCTCTTAGCGCTCAGAATGTCCAATTGCAGTTTCTACAGAAAGAGTGTTTCAGAACGGCTCAATCAAAAGTAAGGTTCAACTCTGTTAGTTGAATGCACAGAACAGAAAGAAGTTTCATACAATGCTTCTGTGTAGTTTATATTTGAACATATACTTTTTTCCACTATTACCCACTTAGCGCTACGAATGTCCAGTTGCATTTTCTACAGACAGAGTGTTTCAAAACTGCTCAATCAAAAGTAGGGTTTAACTCTGTTAGCTGAATGCTCAGATCAGAAAGAAGTTTCACAGAATGCTTCTGTGTAGTTTATATTTGAATATATTCCTTTTTACACTACTTCTCTCTTAGCGCTCCAAATGTCCAGTTGCATTTTCTACAGAAAGAGTGTTCAGATCTGCTCAATCAAAAGTATGGTTTAACTCTGTTAGCTGAATGCACAGATCAGAAAGAAGTTTCACAGAATGATTCTGTGTAGTTTATATTTGGAGACATTCCTTTTTCCACTATTACCCTCTTAGCGCTCCGAATCTCCACTTGCATTTTCTACAGAAAGAGTGTTTCAGAACGGCTCAATCAAAACTAAGGTTCAACTCTTTTAGTTGAACCAACAGAACAGAAAGAAGTTTCACACAATTCTTCTGTGTAGTGTTTATTTGTAGACATTCTTTTTCCCAATATAGGCCTCTTAGCGCTCAGAATGTCCAATTGCAGTTTCTACAGAAAGAGTGTTTCAGAACGGCTCAATCAAAAGTAAGGTTCAACTCTGTTAGTTGAATGCACAGAACAGAAAGAGGTTTCATACAATGCTTCTGTGTAGTTTATATTTGAACATATTCTTTTTTCCACTATTATCCACTTAGCGCTACGAATGTCCAGTTGCATTTTCTACAGACAGAGTGTTTCAAAACTGCTCAATCAAAAGTATGGTTTAACTCTGTTAGCTGAATGCTCAGATCAGAAAGAAGTTTCACAGAATGCTTCTGTGTAGTTTATATTTGAATATATTCCTTTTTCCACTACTAAGCTCTTAGCGCTCCAAATGTCCAGTTGCATTTTCTACAGAAAGAGTGTTCAGACCTGCTCAATCAAAAGTATGGTTTAACTCTGTTAGCTGAATGCACAGATCAGAAAGAAGTTTCACCGAATGATTCTGTGTAGTTTATATTTGAAGACATTCCTTTTTCCACTATTACCCTCTTAGCGCTCCAAATCTCCACTTGCATTTTCTAAAAAAGAGTGTTTCGTAACTGCTCAATCAAAAATATGTTTTATCTCTGTTAACTGAATTTACAGATCAGAAATAATTTCACAGAATGCATCTGTGTAGTTTTTATTTGAAGATATTCTTTTTCCCAATGTAGGCCTCTTAGCGCTTAGCATGTCCAATTGCAGTTTCTACAGAAAGAGTGTTTCAGAACGGCTCAATCAAAAGTAAGGTTCAACTCTGTTAGTTGAATGCACAGAACAGAAAGAAGTTTCACAGAATGCTACTGTGTAGTTTATATTTGAATATATTCCTTTTTCCACTATTACCCTCTTAGCGCTCCGAATGTCCACTTGCATTTTCTACAGAAAGAGTGTTCAGAACTGCGCAATCAAAAGTATGGTTTAACTCTGTTAGCTTAATGAACATATCAGAAATAAGTTTCACACAATGCTTCTGTGTAGTTTTTATTTGAAGATATTATTTTTCCCAATAGAGGCCTCTTAGCGCTCAGAATGTCCAATTGCAGTTTCTACAGAAAGAGTGTTTCAGAAAGGCTCAATCAAAAGTAAGGTTCAACTCTGTTAGTTGAATGCACAGAACAGAAAGAAGTTTCATACAATGCTTCTGTGTAGTTTATATTTGAACATATTCTTTTTTCCACTATTACCCACTTAGCACTACGAATGTCCAGTTGCATTTTCTACAGACAGAGTGTTTCAAATCTGCTCAATCAAAAGTATGGTTTAACTCTGTTAGCTGAATGCTCAGATCAGAAAGAAGTTTCACAGAATGCTTCTGTGTAGTTTATATTTGAATATATTCCTTTTTCCACTACTACTCTCTTAGCGCTCCAAATGTCCAGTTGCATTTTCTACAGAAAGAGTGTTCAGATCTGCTCAATCAAAAGTATGGTTTAACTCTGTTAGCTGAATGCACAGATCAGAAAGAAGTTTCACAGAATGATTCTGTGTAGTTTATATTTGGAGACATTCCTTTTTCCACTATTACCCTCTTAGCGCTCCGAATCTCCACTTGCATTTTCTACAGAAAGAGTGTTTCAGAACGGCTAAATCAAAACTAAGGTTCAACTCTTTTAGTTGAACAAACAGAACAGAAAGAAGTTTCACACAATTCTTCTGTGTAGTTTTTATTTGTAGACATTCTTTTTCCCAATATAGGCCTCTTAGCGCTCAGAATGTCCAATTGCAGTTTCTACAGAAAGAGTGTTTCAGAACGGCTCAATCAAAAGTAAGGTTCAACTCTGTTAGTTGAATGCACAGAACAGAAAGAAGTTTCATACAATGCTTCTGTGTAGTTTATATTTCAACATATTCTTTTTTCAACTATTACCCACTTAGCGCTACGAATGTCCAGTTGCATTTTCTACAGATAGAGTGTTTCCAAACTGCTCAATCAAAAGTATGGTTTAACTCTGTTAGCTGAATGCTCAGATCAGAAAGAAGTTTCACAGAATGCTTCTGTGTAGTTTATATTTGAATATATTCCTTTTTCCACTACTACGCTCTTATCGCTCCAAATGTCCAGTTGCATTTTCTACAGAAAGAGTGTTCAGATCTGCTCAATCAAAAGTATGGTTTAACTCTGTTAGCTGAATGCACAGATAAGAAAGAAGTTTCACCGAATGATTCTGTGTAGTTTATATTTGAAGACATTCCTTTTTCCACTATTACCCTCTTAGCGCTCCGAATCTCCACTTGCATTTTCTACAAAAAGAGTGTTTCATAACTGCTCAATCAAAAATATGTTTTATCTCTGTTAACTGAATTTACAGATCAGAAATAAGTTTCACAGAATGCATCTGTGTAGTTTTTATTTGAAGATATTCTTTTTCCCAATGTAGGCCTCTTAGCGCTTAGCATGTCCAATTGCAGTTTCTACAGAAAGAGTGTTTCAGAACGGCTCAATCAAAAGTAAGGTTCAACCCTGTTAGTTGAATGCACAGAACAGAAAGAATTTTCACAGAATGCTACTGTGTAGTTTATATTTGAATATATTACTTTTTCCACTATTACCCTCTTAGCGCTCCGAATGTCCACTTGCATTTTCTACAGAAAGAGTGTTCAGAACTGCGCAATCAAAAGTATGGTTTAACTCTGTTAGCTTAATGAACATATCAGAAATAAGTTTCACACAATGCTTCTGTGTAGTTTTTATTTGAAGATATTATTTTTCCCAATAGAGGCCTCTTAGCGCTCAGAATGTCCAATTGCAGTTTCTACAGAAAGAGTGTTTCAGAAAGGCTCAATACAAAGTAAGGTTCAACTCTGTTAGTTGAATGCACAGAACAGAAAGAAGTTTCATACAATGCTTCTGTGTAGTTTATATTTGAACATATTCTTTTTTCCACTATTACCCACTTAGCGCTACGAATGTCCAGTTGCATTTTCTAAACACAGAGTGTTTCAAAACTGCTCAATCAAAAGTATGGTTTAACTCTGTTAGCTGAATGCTCTGATCAGAAAGAAGTTTCACAGAATGCTTCTGTGTAGTTTATATTTGAATATATTCCTTTTTCCACTACTACTCTCTTAGCGCTCCAAATGTCCAGTTGCATTTTCTACAGAAAGAGTGTTCAGAGCTGCTCAATCAAAAGTATGGTTTAACTCTGTTAGCTGAATGCACAGATCAGAAAGAAGTTTCACAGAATGATTCTGTGTAGTTTATATTTGGAGACATTCCTTTTTCCACTATTACCCTCTTAGCGCTCCGAATCTCCACTTGCATTTTCTACAGAAAGAGTGTTTCAGAACGGCTCAATCAAAACTAAGGTTCAACTCTTTTAGTTGAATGCACAGAACAGAAAGAAGTTTCATACAATGCTTCTGTGTAGTTTATATTTGAACATATTCTTTTTTCCCCTATTACCCACTTAGCGCTACGAATGTCCAGTTGCATTTTCTACAGACAGAGTGTTTCAAAACTGCTCAATCAAAAGTATGGTTTAACTCTGTTAGCTGAATGCTCAGATCAGAAAGAAGTTTCACAGAATTCTTCTGTGTAGTTTATATTTGAATATATTCCTTTTTCCACTACTACGCTCTTAGCGCTCCAAATGTCCAGTTTCATTTTCTACAGAAAGAGTGTTCAGATCTGCTCAATCAAAAGTATGGTTTAACTCTGTTAGCTGAATGCACAGTTCAGAAAGAAGTTTCACCGAATGATTCTGTGTCGTTTATATTTGAAGACATTCCTTTTTCCACTATTACCCTCTTAGCGCTACGAATCTCCTCTTGCATTTTCTACAAAAAGAGTGTTTCATAACTGCTCAATCAAAAATATGTTTTATCTCTGTTAACTGAATTTACAGATCAGAAATAAGTTTCACAGAATGCATCTATGTAGTTTTTATTTGAAGATATTCTTTTTCCCAATGTAGGACTCTTAGCGCTTAGCATGTCCAATTGCAGTTTCTACAGAAAGAGTGTTTCAGAACGGTTCAATCAAAAGTAAGGTTCAACTCTGTTAGTTGAATGCACAGAACAGAAAGAATTTTCACAGAATGCTACTGTGTAGTTTATATTTGAATATATTCCTTTTTCCACTATTACCCTCTTAGCGCTCCGAATGTCCACTTGCATTTTCTACAAAAAGAGTGTTCAGAACTGCGCAATCAAAAGTATGTTTTAACTCTGTTAGCTTAATGAACATATCAGAAATAAGTTTCACACAATGCTTCTGTGTAGTTTTTATTTGAAGATATTATTTTTCCCAATAGAGGCCTCTTAGCGCTCAGAATGTCCAATTGCAGTTTCTACAGAAAGAGTGTTTCAGAAAGGCTCAATCCAAAGTAAGGTTCAACACTGTTAGTTGAATGCACAGAACAGAAAGAAGTTTCATACAATGCTTCTGTGTAGTTTGTATTTGAACATATTCTTTTTTCCACTATTACCCACTTAGCGCTACGAATGTCCAGTTGCATTTTCTACACACAGAGCGTTTCAAAACTGCTCAATCAAAAGTATGGTTTAACTCTGTTAGCTGAATGCTCTGATCAGAAAGAAGTTTCACAGAATGCTTCTGTGTAGTTTATATTTGAATATATTCCTTTTTCCACTACTACTCTCTTAGCGCTCCAAGTGTCCAGTTGCATTTTCTACAGAAAGAGTGTTCAGATCTGCTCAATCAAAAGTATGGTTTAACTCTGTTAGCTGAATGCACAGATCAGAAAGAAGTTTCACAGAATGATTCTGTGTAGTTTATATTTGGAGACATTCCTTTTTCCACTATTACCCTCTTAGCGCTCCGAATCTCCACTTGCATTTTCTACAGAAAGAGTGTTTCAGAACGGCTCAATCAAAACTAAGGTTCAACTCTTTTAGTTGAATGCACAGAACAGAAAGAAGTTTCATACAATGCTTCTTTGTAGTTTATATTTGAACATATTCTTTTTTCCACTATTACCCACTTAGCGCTACGAATGTCCAGTTGCATTTTCTACAGACAGAGTGTTTCAAAACTGCTCAATCAAAAGTATGGTTTAACTCTGTTAGCTGAATGCTCAGATCAGAAAGAAGTTTCACAGAATGCTTCTGTGTAGTTTATATTTGAATATATTCCTTTTTCCACTACTACGCTCTTAGCGCTCCAAATGTCCAGTTGCATTTTCTACAGAAAGAGTGTTCAGATCTGCTCAATCAAAAGTATGGTTTAACTCTGTTAGCTGAATGCACAGTTCAGAAAGAAGTTTCACCGAATGATTTTGTGTAGTTTATATTTGAAGACATTCCTTTTTCCACTATTACCCTCTTAGCGCTACGAATCTCCTCTTGCATTTTCTACAAAAAGAGTGTTTCATAACTGCTCAATCAAAAATATGTTTTATCTCTGTTAACTGAATTTACAGATCAGAAATAATTTTCACAGAATGCATCTATGTAGTTTTTATTTGAAGATATTCTTTTTCCCAATGTAGGACTCTTAGCGCTTAGCATGTCCAATTGCAGTTTCTACAGAAAGAGTGTTTCAGAACGGTTCAATCAAAAGTAAGGTTCAACTCTGTTAGTTGAATGCACAGAACAGAAAGAATTTTCACAGAATGCTACTGTGTAGTTTATATATGAATATATTCCTTTTTCCACTATTACCCTCTTAGCGCTCCGAATGTCCACTTGCATTTTCTACAGAAAGAGTGTTCAGAACTGCGCAATCAAAAGTATGGTTTAACTCTGTTAGCTTAATGAACATATCAGAAATAATTTTCACACAATGCTTCTGTGTAGTTTTTATTTGAAGATATTATTTTTCCCAATAGAGGCCTCTTAGCGCTCAGAATGTCCAATTGCAGTTTCTACAGAAAGAGTGTTTCAGAAAGGCTCAATCAAAAGTAAGGTTCAACTCTGTTAGTTGAATGCACAGAACAGAAAGAATTTTCATACAATGCTTCTGTGTAGTTTATATTTGAACATATTCTTTTTTCCACTATTACCCACTTAGCGCTACGAATGTCCAGTTGCATTTTCTACAGACAGAGTGTTTCCAAACTGCTCAATCAAAAGTATGGTTTAACTCTGTTAGCTGAATGCTCAGATCAGAAAGAAGTTTCACAGAATGCTTCTGTGTAGTTTATATGTGAATATATTCCTTTTTCCACTACTACGCTCTTAGCGCTCCAAATGTCCAGTTGCATTTTCTACAGAAAGAGTGTTCAGATCTGCTCAATCAAAAGTATGGTTTAACTCTGTTAGCTGAATGCACAGATCAGAAAGAAGTTTCACCGAATGATTCTGTGTAGTTTATATTTGAAGACATTCCTTTTTCCACTATTACCCTCTTAGCGCTCCGAATCTCCACTTGCATTTTCTACAAAAAGAGTGTTTCATATCAGCTCAATCAAAAATATGTTTTATCTCTGTTAACTGAATTTACAGATCAGAAATAAGTTTCACAGAATGCATCTGTGTAGTTTTTATTTGAAGATATTCTTTTTCCCAATGTAGGCCTCTTAGCGCTTAGCATGTCCAATTGCAGTTTCTACAGAAAGAGTGTTTCAGAACGGCTCAATCAAAAGTAAGGTTCAACTCTGTTAGTTGAATGCACAGAACAGAAAGTATTTTCACAGAATGCTACTGTGTAGTTTATATTTGAATATATTCCTTTTTCCACTATTACCCTCTTAGCGCTCCGAATGTCCACTTGCATTTTCTACAGAAAGAGTGTTCAGAACTGCGCAATCAAAAGTATGGTTTAACTCTGTTAGCTTAATGAACATATCAGAAATAAGTTTCACACAATGCTTCTGTGTAGTTTTTATTTGAAGATATTTTTTTTCCCAATATAGGCCTCTTAGCGCTCAGAATGTCCAATTGCAGTTTCTACAGAAAGAGTGTTTCAGAAAGGCTCAATCAAAAGTAAGGTTCAACTCTGTTAGTTGAATGCACAGAACAGAAAGAAGTTTCATACAATGCTTCTGTGTAGTTTATATTTGAACATATTCTTTTTTCCACTATTACCCACTTAGCGCTACGAATGTCCAGTTGCATTTTCTACAGACAGAGTGTTTCAAAACTGCTCAATCAAAAGTATGGTTTAACTCTGTTAGCTGAATGCTCAGATCAGAAATAAGTTTCACAGAATGCTTCTGTGTAGTTTATATTTGAATATATTCCTTTTTCCACTACTACTCTCTTAGCGCTCCAAATGTCCAGTTGCATTTTCTACAGAAAGAGTGTTCAGTTCTGCTCAATCAAAAGTATGGTTTAACTCTGTTAGTTGAATGCACAGATCAGAAAGAAGTTTCACAGAATGATTCTGTGTAGTTTATATTTGGAGACATTCCTTTTTCCACTATTACCCTCTTAGCGATCCGAATCTCCACTTGCATTTTCTACAGAAAGAGTGTTTCAGAACGGCTAAATCAAAACTAAGGTTCAACTCTTTTAGTTGAACAAACAGAACAGAAAGAAGTTTCACACAATTCTTCTGTGTAGTTTTTATTTGTAGACATTCTTTTTCCCAATATAGGCCTCTTAGCGCTCTGAATGTCCAATTGCAGTTTCTACAGAAAGAGTGTTTCAGAACGGCGTAATCAAAAGTAAGGTTCAACTCTGTTAGTTGAATGCACAGAACAGAAAGAAGTTTCATACAATGCTTCTGTGTAGTTTATATTTCAACATATTCTTTTTTCAACTATTACCCACTTAGCGCTACGAATGTCCAGTTGCATTTTATACAGACAGAGTGTTTCCATACTGCTCAATAAAAAGTATGGTTTAACTCTGTTAGCTGAATGCTCAGATCAGAAAGAAGTTTCACAGAATGCTTCTGTGTAGTTTATATTTGAATATATTCCTTTTTCCACTACTACGCTCTTAGCGCTCCAAATGTCCAGTTGCATTTTCTACAGAAAGAGTGTTCAGATCTGCTCAATCAAAAGTATGGTTTAACTCTGTTAGCTGAATGCACAGATCAGAAAGAAGTTTCACCGAATGATTCTGTGTAGTTTATATTTGAAGACATTCCTTTTTCCACTATTACCCTCTTAGCGCTCCGAATCTCCACTTGCATTTTCTATAAAAAGAGTGTTTCATAACTTCTCAATCAAAAATATGTTTTATCTCTGTTAACTGAATTTACAGATCAGAAATAAGTTTCACAGAATGCATCTGTGTAGTTTTTATTTGAAGATATTCTTTTTCCCAATGTAGGCCTCTTAGCGCTTAGCATGTCCAATTGCAGTTCCTACAGAAAGAGTGTTTCAGAACGGCTCAATCTAAAGTAAGGTTCAACTCTGTTAGTTGAATGCACAGAACAGAAAGAATTTTCACAGAATGCTACTGTGTAGTTTATATTTGAATACATTCCTTTTTCCACTATTACCCTCTTAGCGCTCCGAATGTCCACTTGCATTTTCTACAGAAAGAATGTTCAGAACTGCGCAATCAAAAGTATGGTTTAACTCTGTTAGCTTAATGAACATATCAGAAATAAGTTTCACACAATGCTTCTGTGTAGTTTTTATTTGAAGATATTATTTTTCCCAATAGAGGCCTCTTAGCGCTCAGAATGTCCAATTGCAGTTTCTACAGAAAGAGTGTTTCAGAAAGGCTCAATCCAAAGTAAGGTTCAACTCTGTTAGTTGAATGCACAGAACAGAAAGAAGTTTCATACAATGCTTCTGTGTAGTTTATATTTGAACATATTCTTTTTTCCACTATTACCCACTTAGCGCTACGAATGTCCAGTTGCATTTTCTACAGACAGAGTGTTTCAAAACTGCTCAATCAAAAGTAGGGTTTAACTCTGTTAGCTGAATGCTCAGATCAGAAAGAAGTTTCACAGAATGCTTCTGTGTAGTTTATATTTGAATATATTCCTTTTTCCACTACTTCTCTCTTAGCGCTCCAAATGTCCAGTTGCATTTTCTACAGAAAGAGTGTTCAGATCTGCTCAATCAAAAGTATGGTTTAACTCTGTTAGCTGAATGCACAGATCAGAAAGAAGTTTCACAGAATGATTCTGTGTAGTTTATATTTGGAGACATTCCTTTTTCCACTATTACCCTCTTAGCGCTCCGAATCTCCACTTGCATTTTCTACAGAAAGAGTGTTTCAGAACGGCTCAATCAAAACTAAGGTTCAACTCTTTTAGTTGAACCAACAGAACAGAAAGAAGTTTCACACAATTCTTCTGTGTAGTGTTTATTTGTAGACATTCTTTTTCCCAATATAGGCCTCTTAGCGCTCAGAATGTCCAATTGCAGTTTCTACAGAAAGAGTGTTTCAGAACGGCTCAATCAAAAGTAAGGTTCAACTCTGTTAGTTGAATGCACAGAACAGAAAGAGGTTTCATACAATGCTTCTGTGTAGTTTATATTTGAACATATTCTTTTTTCCACTATTATCCACTTAGCGCTACGAATGTCCAGTTGCATTTTCTACAGACAGAGTGTTTCAAAACTGCTCAATCAAAAGTATGGTTTAACTCTGTTAGCTGAATGCTCAGATCAGAAAGAAGTTTCACAGAATGCTTCTGTGTAGTTTATATTTGAATATATTCCTTTTTCCACTACTAAGCTCTTAGCGCTCCAAATGTCCAGTTGCATTTTCTACAGAAAGAGTGTTCAGACCTGCTCAATCAAAAGTATGGTTTAACTCTGTTAGCTGAATGCACAGATCAGAAAGAAGTTTCACCGAATGATTCTGTGTAGTTTATATTTGAAGACATTCCTTTTTCCACTATTACCCTCTTAGCGCTCCGAATCTCCACTTGCATTTTCTAAAAAAGAGTGTTTCATAACTGCTAAATCAAAAATATGTTTTATCTCTGTTAACTGAATTTACAGATCAGAAATAAGTTTCACAGAATGCATCTGTGTAGTTTTTATTTGAAGATATTCTTTTTCCCAATGTAGGCCTCTTAGCGCTTAGCATGTCCAATTGCAGTTTCTACAGAAAGAGTGTTTCAGAACGGCTCAATCAAAAGTAAGGTTCAACTCTGTTAGTTGAATGCACAGAACAGAAAGAAGTTTCATACAATACTTCTGTGTAGTTTATATTTGAACATATTCTTTTTTCAACTATTACCCACTTAGCGCTACGAATGTACAGTTGCATTTTCTACAGACAGAGTGTTTCCAAACTGCTCAATCAAAAGTATGGTTTAACTCTGTTAGCTGAATGCTCAGATCAGAAAGAAGTTTCACAGAATGCTTCTGTGTAGTTTATATTTGAATATATTCCTTTTTCCACTACTACGCTCTTAGCGCTCCAAATGTCCAGTTGCACTTTCTACAGACAGAGTGTTTCAAAACTGCTCAATCCAAAGTATGGTTTAATTCTGTTAGCTGAATGCTCAGATCAGAAAGAAGTTTCACAGAATGCTTCTGTGTAGTTTATATTTGAATATATTCCTTTTTCCACTACTACTCTCTTAGCGCTCCAAATGTCCAGTTGCATTTTCTACAGAAAGAGAGTTCAGATCTGCTCAATCAAAAGTATGGTTTAACTCTGTTAGCTGAATGCACATATCAGAAAGAAGTTTCACAGAATGATTCTGTGTAGTTTATATTTGGAGACATTCCTTTTTCCACTATTACCCTCTTAGCGCTCCGAATCTCCACTTGCATTTTCTACAGAAAGAGTGTTTCAGAACGGCTCAATCAAAACTAAGGTTCAACTCTTTTAGTTGAACAAACAGAACAGAAAGAAGTTTCACACAATTCTTCTGTGTAGTTTTTATTTGTAGACATTCTTTTTCCCAATATAGGCCTCTTAGCACTCAGAATGTCCAATTGCAGTTTCTACAGAAAGAGTGTTTCAGAACGGCTCAATCAAAAGTAAGGTTCAACTCTGTTAGTTGAATGCACAGAACAGAAAGAAGTTTCATACAATGCTTCTGTGTAGTTTATATTTGAACATATTCTTTTTTCCACTATTATCCACTTAGCGCTACGAATGTCCAGTTGCATTTTCTACAGACAGTGTGTTTCAAAACTGCTCAATCAAAAGTATGGTTTAACTCTGTTAGCTGAATGCTCAGATCAGAAAGAAGTTTCACAGAATGCTTCTGTGTAGTTTATATTTGAATATATTCCTTTTTCCACTTCTACTCTCTTACCGCTCCAAATGTCCAGTTGCATTTTCTACCGAAAGAGTGTTCAGATCTGCTCAATCAAAAGTATGGTTTAACTCTGTTAGCTGAATGCACAGATCAGAAATAAGTTTCACACAATGATTCTGTGTAGTTTATATTTGGAGACATTCCTTTTTCCACTATTACCCTCTTAGCGTTCCGAATCTCCACTTGCATTTTCTACAGAAAGAGTGTTTCAGAACGCCTCAATCAAAACTAAGGTTCAACTCTTTTAGTTGAACAAACAGAACAGAAAGAAGTTTCACACAATTCTTCTGTGTAGTTTTTATTTGTAGATATTCTTTTTCCCAATATAGGCCTCTTAGCGCTCAGAATGTCCAATTGCAGTTTCTACAGAAAGAGTGTTTCAGAACGGCTCCATCAAAAGTAAGGTTCCACTCTGTTAGTTGAATGCACAGAACAGAAAGAAGTTTCATACAATGCTTCAGTGTAGTTTATATTTGAACATATTCTTTTTTCCACTATTACCCACTTAGCGCTACGAATGTCCAGTTGCATTTTCTACAGACAGAGTGTTTCAAAACTGCTCAATCAAAAGTATGGTTTAACTCTGTTAGCTGAATGCTCAGATCAGAAAGAAGTTTCACAGAATGCTTCTGTGTAGTTTATATTTGAATATATTCCTTTTTCCACTACTACGCTCTTAGCGCTCCAAATGTCCAGTTGCATTTTCTACAGAAAGAGTGTTCAGATCTGCTCAATCAAAAGTATGGTTTAACTCTGTTAGCTGAATGCACAGATCAGAAAGAAGTTTCACCGAATGATTCTGTGTAGTTTATATTTGAAGACATTCCTTTTTCCACTATTACCCTCTTAGCGCTCCGAATCTCCACTTGCATTTTCTACAAAAAGAGTGTTTCATAACTGCTCAATCAAAAATATGATTTATCTCTGTTAACTGAATTTACAGATCAGAAATAAGTTTCACAGAATGCATCTGTGTAGTTTTTATTTGAAGATATTCTGTTTCCCAATGTAGGCCTCTTAGCGCTTAGCATGTCCAATTGCAGTTTCTACAGAAAGATTGTTTCAGAACGGCTCAATCAAAAGTAAGGTTCAACTCTGTTAGTTGAATGCACAGAACAGAAAGAATTTTCACAGAATGCTACTGTGTAGTTTATATTTGAATATATTCCTTTTTCCACTATTACCCTCTTAGCGCTCCGAATGTCCACTTGCATTTTCTACAGAAAGAGTGTTCAGAACTGCGCAATCAAAAGTATGGTTTAACTCTGTTAGCTTAAGGAACATATCAGAAATAAGTTTCACACAATGCTTCTGTGTAGTTTTCATTTGAAGATATTATTTTTCCCAATATAGGCCTCTTAGCGCTCAGAATGTCCAATTGCAGTTTCTACAGAAAGAGTGTTTCAGAAAGGCTCAATCAAAAGTAAGGTTCAACTCTGTTAGTTGAATGCACAGAACAGTAAGAAGTTTCATACAATGATTCTGTGTAGTTTATATTTGAACATATTCTTTTTTCCACTATTACCCACTTAGCACTACGAATGTCCAGTTGCACTTTCTACAGACAGAGTGTTTCAAAACTGCTCAATCCAAAGTATGGTTTAACTCTGTTAGCTGAATGCTCAGATCAGAAAGAAGTTTCACAGAATGCTTCTGTGTAGTTTATATTTGAATATATTCCTTTTTCCACTAATACTCTCTTAGCGCTCCAAATGTCCAGTTGCATTTTCTACAGAAAGAGTGTTCCGATCTGCTCAATCAAAAGTATGGTTTAACTCTGTTAGCTGAATGCACAGATCAGAAAGAAGTTTCACAGAATGATTCTGTGTAGTTTATATTTGGAGACATTCCTTTTTCCACTATTACCCTCTTAGCGCTCCGAATCTCCACTTGCATTTTCTACAGAAAGAGTGTTTCAGAACGGCTCAATCAAAACTAAGGTTCAACTCTTTTAGTTGAACAAACAGAACAGAAAGAAGTTTCACAAAATTTTTCTGTGTAGTTTTTATTTGTAGACATTCTTTTTCCCAATATAGGCCTCTTAGCGCTCAGAATGTCCAATTGCAGTTTCTACAGAAAGAGTGTTTCAGAACGGCTCAATCAAAAGTAAGGTTCAACTCTGTTAGTTGAATGCACAGAACAGAAAGAAGTTTCATACAATGCTTCTGTGTAGTTTATATTTGAACATATTCTTTTTTCCACTATTACCCACTTAGCGCTACGAATGTCCAGTTGCATTTTCTACAGACAGAGTGTTTCAAAACTGCTCAATCAAAAGTATGGTTTAACTCTGTTAGCTGAATGCTCAGATCAGAAAGAAGTTTCACAGAATGCTTCTGTGTAGTTTATATTTGTATATATTCCTTTTTCCACTACTACGCTCTTAGCGCTCAAAATGTCCAGTTGCATTTTCAACAGAAAGAGTGTTCAGATCTGCTCAATCAAAAGTATGGTTTAACTCTGTTAGCTGAATGCACATATCAGAAAGAAGTTTCACAGAATTATTCTGTGTAGTTTATATTTGGAGACATTCCTTTTTCCACTATTACCCTCTTAGCGCTCCGAATCTCCACTTGCATTTTCTACAGAAAGAGTGTTTCAGAACGGCTCAATCAAAACTAAGGTTCAACTCTTTTAGTTGAACAAACAGAACAGAAAGAAGTTTCACACAATTTTTCTGTGTAGTTTTTATTTGTAGACATTCTTTTTCCCAATATAGGCCTCTTAGCGCTCAGAATGTCCAATTGCACTTTCTACAGAAAGAGTGTTTCAGAACGGCTCAATCAAAAGTAAGGTTCAACTCTGTTAGTTGAATGCACAGAACAGAAAGAAGTTTCATACAATGCTTCTGTGTAGTTTATATTTGAACATATTCTTTTTTCCACTATTACCCACTTAGCGCTACGAATATCCAGTTGCATTTTCTACAGACAGAGTGTTTCAAAACTGCTCAATCAAAACTATGGTTTAACTCTGTTAGCTGAATGCTCAGATCAGAAAGAAGTTTCACAGAATGCTTCTGTGTAGTTTATATTTGAATATATTCCTTTTTCCACTACTACGCTCTTAGCGCTCCAAATGTCCAGTTGCATTTTCTACAGAAAGAGTGTTCAGATCTGCTCAATCAAAAGTATGGTTTAACTCTGTTAGCTGAATGCACAGATCAGAAAGAAGTTTCACCGAATGATTCTGTGTAGTTTATATTTGAAGACATTCCTTTTTCCACTATTACCCTCTTAGCGCTCCGAATCTCCACTTCCATTTTCTACAAAAAGAGTGTTTCATAACCGCTGAATCAAAAATATGTTTTATCTCTGTTAACTGAATTTACAGATCAGAAATAAGTTTCACAGAATGCATCTGTGTAGTTTTTATTTGAAGATATTCTTTTTCCCAATGTAGGCCTCTTAGCGCTTAGCATGTTCAATTGCAGTTTCTACACAAAGAGTGTTTCAGAACGGCTCAATCAAAAGTAAGGTTCAACTCTGTTAGTTGAATGCACAGAACAGAAAGAATTTTCACAGAATGCTACTGTGTAGTTTATATTTGAATATATTCCTTTTTCCACTATTACCCTCTTTGAGCTCCGAATGTCCACTTGCATTTTCTACAGAAAGAGTGTTCAGAACTGCGCAATCAAAAGCATGGTTTAACTCTGTTAGCTTAATGAACATATCAGAAATAAGTTTCACACAATGCTTCTGTGTAGTTTTTATTTGAAGATATTATTTTTCCCAATATAGGCCTCTTAGCGCTCAGAATGTCCAATTGCAGTTTCTACAGAAAGAGTGTTTCAGAAAGGCTCAATCAAAAGTCAGGTTCAACTCTGTTAGTTGAATGCACAGAACAGAAAGAAGTTTCATACAATGCTTCTGTGTAGTTTATATTTGAACATATTCTTTTTTCACTATTACCCACTTAGCGCTACGAATGTCCAGTTGCATTTTCTACAGACAGAGTGTTTCAAAACTGCTCAATCAAAAGTATGGTTTAACTCTGTTAGCTGAATGCTCAGATCAGAAAGAATTTTCACAGAATGCTTCTGTGTAGTTTATATTTGAATATGTTCCTTTTTCCACTACTACTCTCTTAGCGCTCCAAATGTCCAGTTGCATTTTCTACAGAAAGAGTGTTCAGATCTGCTCAATCAAAAGTATGGTTTAACTCTGTTAGCTGAATGCACAGATCATAAAGAAGTTTCACAGAATGATTCTGAGTAGTTTATATTTGGAGACATTCCTTTTTCCACTATTACCCTCTTAGCGCTCCGAATCTCCACTTGCATTTTCTACAGAAAGAGGGTTTCAGAATGGCTCAATCAAAACTAAGGTTCAACTCTTTTAGTTGAACAAACAGAACAGAAAGAAGTTTCACACAATTCTTCTGTGTAGTTTTTATTTGTAGACATTCTTTTTCCCAATATAGGCCTCTTAGCACTCAGAATGTCCAATTGCAGTTTCTACAGAAAGAGTGTTTCAGAACGGCTCAATCAAAAGTAAGGTTCAACTCTGTTAGTTGAATGCACAGAACAGAAAGAAGTTTCATACAATGCTTCTGTGTAGTTTATATTTGAACATATTCTTTTTTCCACTATTATCCACTTAGCGCTACGAATGTCCAGTTGCATTTTCTACAGACAGTGTGTTTCAAAACTGCTCAATCAAAAGTATGGTTTAACTCTGTTAGCTGAATGCTCAGATCAGAAAGAAGTTTCACAGAATGCTTCTGTGTAGTTTATATATGAATATATTCCTTTTTCCACTTCTACTCTCTTACCGCTCCAAATGTCCAGTTGCATTTTCTACCGAAAGAGTGTTCAGATCTGCTCAATCAAAAGTATGGTTTAACTCTGTTAACTGAATGCACAGATCAGAAATAAGTTTCACACAATGATTCTGTGTAGTTTATATTTGGAGACATTCCTTTTTCCACTATTACCCTCTTAGCGTTCCGAATCTCCACTTGCATTTTCTACAGAAAGAGTGTTTCAGAACGCCTCAATCAAAACTAAGGTTCAACTCTTTTAGTTGAACAAACAGAACAGAAAGAAGTTTCACACAATTCTTCTGTGTAGTTTTTATTTGTAGATATTCTTTTTCCCAATATAGGCCTCTTAGCGCTCAGAATGTCCAATTGCAGTTTCTACAGAAAGAGTGTTTCAGAACGGCTCCATCAAAAGTAAGGTTCCACTCTGTTAGTTGAATGCACAGAACAGAAAGAAGTTTCATACAATGCTTCAGTGTAGTTTATATTTGAACATATTCTTTTTTCCACTATTACCCACTTAGCGCTACGAATGTCCAGTTGCATTTTCTACAGACAGAGTGTTTCAAAACTGCTCAATCAAAAGTATGGTTTAACTCTGTTAGCTGAATGCTCAGATCAGAAAGAAGTTTCACAGAATGCTTCTGTGTAGTTTATATTTGAATATATTCCTTTTTCCACTACTACGCTCTTAGCGCTCCAAATGTCCAGTTGCATTTTCTACAGAAAGAGTGTTCAGATCTGCTCAATCAAAAGTATGGTTTAACTCTGTTAGCTGAATGCACAGATCAGAAAGAAGTTTCACCGAATGATTCTGTGTAGTTTATATTTGAAGACATTCCTTTTTCCACTATTACCCTCTTAGCGCTCCAAATCTCCACTTGCATTTTCTACAAAAAGAGTGTTTCATAACTGCTCAATCAAAAATATGATTTATCTCTGTTAACTGAATTTACAGATCAGAAATAAGTTTCACAGAATGCATCTGTGTAGTTTTTATTTGAAGATATTCTGTTTCCCAATGTAGGCCTCTTAGCGCTTAGCATGTCCAATTGCAGTTTCTACAGAAATATTGTTTCAGAACGGCTCAATCAAAAGTAAGGTTCAACTCTGTTAGTTGAATGCACAGAACAGAAAGAATTTTCACAGAATGCTACTGTGTAGTTTATATTTGAATATATTCCTTTTTCCACTATTACCCTCTTAGCGCTCCGAATGTCCACTTGCATTTTCTACAGAAAGAGTGTTCAGAACTGCGCAATCAAAAGTATGGATAAACTCTGTTAGCTTAATGAACATATCAGAAATAAGTTTCACACAATGCTTCTGTGTAGTTTTTATATGAAGATATTATTTTTCCCAATATAGGCCTCTTAGCGCTCAGAATGTCCAATTGCAGTTTCTACAGAAAGAGTGTTTCAGAAAGGCTCAATCAAAAGTAAGGTTCAACTCGGTTAGTTGAATGCACAGAACAGAAAGAATTTTCATACAATGCTTCTGTGTAGTTTATATTTGAACATATTCTTTTTTCCACTATTACCCACTTAGCGCTACGAATGTCCAGTTGCATTTTCTACAGACAGTGTGTTTCAAAACTGCTCAATCAAAAGTATGGTTTAAATCTGTTAGCTGAATGCTCAGATCAGAAAGAAGTTTCACAGAATGCTTCTGTGTAGTTTATATTTGAATATATTCCTTTTTCCACTTCTACTCTCTTACCGCTCCAAATGTCCAGTTGCATTTTCTACCGAAAGAGTGTTCAGATCTGCTCAATCAAAAGTATGGTTTAACTCTGTTAGCTGAATGCACAGATCAGAAAGAAGTTTCACACAATGATTCTGTGTAGTTTATATTTGGAGACATTCCTTTTTCCACTATTACCCTCTTAGCGTTCCCAATCTCCACTTGCATTTTCTACAGAAAGAGTGTTTCAGAACGCCTCAATCAAAACTAAGGTTCAACTCTTTTAGTTGAACAAACAGAACAGAAAGAAGTTTCACACAATTCTTCTGTGTAGTTTTTATTTGTAGACATTCTTTTTCCCAATATAGGCCTCTTAGCGCTCAGAATGTCCAATTGCAGTTTCTACAGAAAGAGTGTTTCAGAACGGCTCAATCAAAAGTAAGGTTCCACTCTGTTAGTGGAATGCACAGAACAGAAAGAAGTTTCATACAATGCTTCTGTGTAGTTTATATTTGAAAATATTCTTTTTTCCACTATTACCCACTTAGCGCTACGAATGTCCAGTTGCATTTTCTACAGACAGAGTGTTTCAAAACTGCTCAATCAAAAGTATGGTTTAACTCGGTTAGCTGAATGCTCAGATCAGAAAGAAGTTTCACAGAATGCTTCTGTGTAGTTTATATTTGAATATATTACTTTTTCCACTACTACGCTCTTAGCGCTCCAAATGTCCAGTTGCATTTTCTACAGAAAGAGTGTTCAGATCTGCTCAATCAAAAGTATGGTTTAACTCTGTTAGCTGAATGCACAGGTCAGAAAGAAGTTTCACCCAATGATTCTGTGTAGTTTATATTTGAAGACATTCCTTTTTCCACTATTACCCTCTTAGCGCTCCGAATCTCCAGTTGCATTGTCTACAAAAAGAGTGTTTCATAACTGCTCAATCAAAAATATGTTTTATCTCTGTTAACTGAATTTACAGATCAGAAATAAGTTTCACAGAATGCATCTGTGTAGTTTTTATTTGAAGATATTCTGTTTCCCAATGTAGGCCTCTTAGCGCTTAGCATGTCCAATTGCAGTTTCTACAGAAAGAGTGTTTCAGAACGGCTCAATCAAAAGTAAGGTTCAACTCTGTTAGTTGAATGCACAGAACAGAAAGAATTTTCACAGAATGCTACTGTGTAGTTTATATTTGAATATATTCCTTTTTCCACTATTACCCTCTTAGCGCTCCGAATGTCCACTTGCATTTTCTACAGAAAGAGTGTTCAGAACTGCGCAATCAAAAGCATGGTTTAACTCTGTTAGCTTAATGAACATATCAGAAATAAGTTTCACACAATGCTTCTGTGTAGTTTTTATTTGAAGATATTATTTTTCCCAATATAGGCCTCTTAGCGCTCAGAATGTCCAATTGCAGTTTCTACAGAAAGAGTGTTTCAGAAAGGCTCAATCAAAAGTCAGGTTCAACTCTGTTAGTTGAATGCACAGAACAGAAAGAAGTTTCATATAATGCTTCTGTGTAGTTTATATTTGAACATATTCTTTTTTCCACTATTACCCACTTAGCGCTACGAATATCCAGTTGCATTTTCTACAGACAGAGTGTTTCAAAACTGCTCAATCAAAAGTATGGTTTAACTCTGTTAGCTGAATGCTCCGATCAGAAAGAAGTTTCACAGAATGCTTCTGTGTAGTTTATATTTGAATATATTCCTTTTTCCACTACTACTCTCTTAGCGCTCCCAAAGTCCAGTTGCATTTTCTACAGAAAGAGTGTTCAGATCTGCTCAATCAAAAGTATGGTTTAACTCTGTTAGCTGAATGCACAGATCAGAAAGAAGTTTCACAGAATGATTCTGTGTAGTTTATATTTGGATACATTCCTTTTTCCACTATTACCCTCTTAGCGCTCCGAATCTCCACTTGCATTTTCTACAGAAAGAGTGTTTCAGAACGGCTCAATCAAAACTAAGGTTCAACTCTTTTAGTTGAACAAACAGAACAGAAAGAAGTTTCACACAATTCTTCTGTGTAGTTTTTATTTGTAGACATTCTTTTTCCCAATATAGGCCTCTTAGCGCTCAGAATGTCCAATTGCAGTTTCTACAAAAAGAGTGTTTCAGAACGGCTCAATCAAAAGTAAGGTTCAGCTCTGTTAGTTGAATGCACAGAACAGAAAGAAGTTTCATACAATGCTTCTGTGTAGTTTATATTTGAACATATTCTTTTTTCCACTCTTACCCACTTAGCGCTACGAATGTCCAGTTGCATTTTCTACAGACAGAGTGTTTCAAAACTGCTCAATCAAAAGTATGGTTTAACTCTATTAGCTGAATGCTCAGATCAGAAAGAAGTTTCACAGAATGCTTCTGTGTAGTTTATATTTGCATATATTCCTTTTTCCACTACTACGCTCTTAGCGCTCCAAATGTCCAGTTGCATTTTCTACAGAAAGAGTGTTCAGATCTGCTCAATCAAAAGTATGGTTTAACTCTGTTAGCTGAATGCACAGATCAGAAAGAAGTTTCACCGAATGATTCTGTGTAGTTTATATTTGAAGACATTACTTTTTCCACTATTACCCTCTTAGCGCTCCGAATCTCCACTTGCATTTTCTACAAAAAGAGTGTTTCATAACTGCTCAATCAAAAATATGTTTTATCTCTGTTAACTGAATTTACAGATCAGAAATAAGTTTCACAGAATGCATCTGTGTAGTTTTTATTTGAAGATATTCTTTTTCCCAATGTAGGCCTCTTAGCGCTTAGCATGTCCAATTGCAGTTTCTACAGAAAGAGTGTTTCAGAACGGCTCAATCAAAAGTAAGCTTCAACTCTTTTAGTTGAATGCACAGAACAGAAAGAATTTTCACAGAATGCTACTGTGTAGTTTATATTTGAATATATTCGTTTTTCCACTATTACCCTCTTAGCGCTCCGAATGTCCACTTGCATTTTCTACAGAAAGAGTGTTCAGAACTGCGCAATCAAAAGTATGGTTTAACTCTGTTAGCTTAATGAACATATCAGAAATAAGTTTCACACAATGCTTCTGTGTAGTTTTTATTTGAAGATATTATTTTTCCCAATATAGGCCTCTTAGCGCTCAGAATGTCCAATTGCAGTTTCTACAGAAAGAGTGTTTCAGAAAGGCTCAATCAAAAGTAAGGTTCAACTCTGTTAGTTGAATGCACAGAACAGTAAGAAGTTTCATACAATGCTTCTGTGTAGTTTATATTTGAATATATTCTTTTTTCCACTATTACCCACTTAGCGCTACGAATGTCCAGTTGCACTTTCTACAGACAGAGTGTTTCAAAACTGCTCAATCCAAAGTATGGTTTAATTCTGTTAGCTGAATGCTCAGATCAGAAAGAAGTTTCACAGAATGCTTCTGTGTAGTTTATATTTGAATATATTCCTTTTTCCACTACTACTCTCTTAGCGCTCCAAATGTCCAGTTGCATTTTCTACAGAAAGAGAGTTCAGATCTGCTCAATCAAAAGTATGGTTTAACTCTGTTAGCTGAATGCACATATCAGAAAGAAGTTTCACAGAATGATTCTGTGTAGTTTATATTTGGAGGCATTCCTTTTTCCACTATTACCCTCTTAGCGCTCCGAATCTCCACTTGCATTTTCTACAGAAAGAGTGTTTCAGAACGGCTCAATCAAAACTAAGGTTCAACTCTTTTAGTTGAACAAACAGAACGAAAGAAGTTTCACACAATTCTTCTGTGTAGTTTTTATTTGTAGACATTCTTTTTCCCAATATAGGCCTCTTAGCGCTCAGAATGTCCAATTGCACTTTCTACAGAAAGAGTGTTTCAGAACGGCTCAATCAAAAGTAAGGTTCAACTCTGTTAGTTGAATGCACAGAACAGAAAGAAGTTTCATACAATGCTTCTGTGTAGTTTATATTTGAACATATTCTTTTTTCCACTATTACCCACTTAGCGCTACGAATATCCAGTTGCATTTTCTACAGACAGAGTGTTTCAAAACTGCTCAATCAAAACTATGGTTTAACTCTGTTAGCTGAATGCTCAGATCAGAAAGAAGTTTCACAGAATGCTTCTGTGTAGTTTATATTTGAATATATTCCTTTTTCCACTACTATGCTCTTAGCGCTCCAAATGTCCAGTTGCATTTTCTACAGAAAGAGTGTTCAGATCTGCTCAATCAAAAGTATGGTTTAACTCTGTTAGCTGAATGCACAGATCAGAAAGAAGTTTCACCGAATGATTCTGTGTAGTTTATATTTGAAGACATTCCTTTTTCCACTATTACCCTCTTAGCGCTCCGAATCTCCACTTCCATTTTCTACAAAAAGAGTGTTTCATAACCGCTGAATCAAAAATATGTTTTATCTCTGTTAACTGAATTTACAGATCAGAAATAAGTTTCACAGAATGCATCTGTGTAGTTTTTATTTGAAGATATTCTTTTTCCCAATGTAGGCCTCTTAGCGCTTAGCATGTCCAATTGCAGTTTCTACACAAAGAGTGTTTCAGAACGGCTCAATCAAAAGTAAGGTTCAACTCTGTTAGTTGAATGCACAGAACAGAAAGAATTTTCACAGAATGCTACTGTGTAGTTTATATTTGAATATATTCCTTTTTCCACTATTACCCTCTTAGCGCTCCGAATGTCCACTTGCATTTTCTACAGAAAGAGTGTTCAGAACTGCGCAATCAAAAGCATGGTTTAACTCTGTTAGCTTAATGAACATATCAGAAATAAGTTTCACACAATGCTTCTGTGTAGTTTTTATTTGAAGATATTATTTTTCCCAATATAGGCCTCTTAGCGCTCAGAATGTCCAATTGCAGTTTCTACAGAAAGAGTGTTTCAGAAAGGCTCAATCAAAAGTAAGGTTCAACTCTGTTAGTTGAATGCACAGAACAGAAAGAAGTTTCATACAATGCTTCTGTGTAGTTTATATTTGAACATATTCTTTTTTCCACTATTACCCACTTAGCGCTACGAATATCCAGTTGCATTTTCTACAGACAGAGTGTTTCAAAACTGCTCAATCAAAAGTATGGTTTAACTCTGTTAGCTGAATGCTCCGATCAGAAAGAAGTTTCACAGAATGCTTCTGTGTAGTTTATATTTGAATATATTCCTTTTTCCACTACTACTCTCTTAGCGCTCCCAAAGTCCAGTTGCATTTTCTACAGAAAGAGTGTTCAGATCTGCTCAATCAAAAGTATGGTTTAACCCTGTTAGCTGAATGCACAGATCAGAAAGAAGTTTCACAGAATGATTCTGTGTAGTTTATATTTGGATACATTCCTTTTTCCACTATTACCCTCTTAGCGCTCCGAATCTCCACTTGCATTTTCTACAGAAAGAGTGTTTCAGAACGGCTCAATCAAAACTAAGTTTCAACTCTTTTAGTTGAACAAACAGAACAGAAAGAAGTTTCACACAATTCTTCTGTGTAGTTTTTATTTGTAGACATTCTTTTTCCCAATATAGGCCTCTTAGCGCTCAGAATGTCCAATTGCAGTTTCTACAAAAAGAGTGTTTCAGAACGGCTCAATCAAAAGTAAGGTTCAGCTCTGTTAGTTGAATGCACAGAACAGAAAGAAGTTTCATACAATGCTTCTGTGTAGTTTATATTTGAACATATTCTTTTTTCCACTCTTACCCACTTAGCGCTACGAATGTCCAGTTGCATTTTCTACAGACAGAGTGTTTCAAAACTGCTCAATCAAAAGTATGGTTTAACTCTATTAGCTGAATGCTCAGATCAGAAAGAAGTTTCACAGAATGCTTCTGTGTAGTTTATATTTGCATATATTCCTTTTTCCACTACTACGCTCTTAGCGCTCCAAATGTCCAGTTGCATTTTCTACAGAAAGAGTGTTCAGATCTGCTCAATCAAAAGTATGGTTTAACTCTGTTAGCTGAATGCACAGATCAGAAAGAAGTTTCACCGAATGATTCTGTGTAGTTTATATTTGAAGACATTACTTTTTCCACTATTACCCTCTTAGCGCTCCGAATCTCCACTTGCATTTTCTACAAAAAGAGTGTTTCATAACTGCTCAATCAAAAATATGTTTTATCTCTGTTAACTGAATTTACAGATCAGAAATAAGTTTCACAGAATGCATCTGTGTAGTTTTTATTTGAAGATATTCTTTTTCCCAATGTAGGCCTCTTAGCGCTTAGCATGTCCAATTGCAGTTTCTACAGAAAGAGTGTTTCAGAACGGCTCAATCAAAAGTAAGCTTCAACTCTTTTAGTTGAATGCACAGAACAGAAAGAATTTTCACAGAATGCTACTGTGTAGTTTATATTTGAATATATTCGTTTTTCCACTATTACCCTCTTAGCGCTCCGAATGTCCACTTGCATTTTCTACAGAAAGAGTGTTCAGAACTGCGCAATCAAAAGTATGGTTTAACTCTGTTAGCTTAATGAACATATCAGAAATAAGTTTCACACAATGCTTCTGTGTAGTTTTTATTTGAAGATATTATTTTTCCCAATATAGGCCTCTTAGCGCTCAGAATGTCCAATTGCAGTTTCTACAGAAAGAGTGTTTCAGAAAGGCTCAATCAAAAGTAAGGTTCAACTCTGTTAGTTGAATGCACAGAACAGTAAGAAGTTTCATACAATGCTTCTCTGTAGTTTATATTTGAATATATTCTTTTTTCCACTATTACCCACTTAGCGCTACGAATGTCCAGTTGCACTTTCTACAGACAGAGTGTTTCAAAACTGCTCAATCCAAAGTATGGTTTAATTCTGTTAGCTGAATGCTCAGATCAGAAAAAGTTTCACAGAATGCTTCTGTGTAGTTTATATTTGAATATATTCCTTTTTCCACTACTACTCTCTTAGCGCTCCAAATGTCCAGTTGCATTTTCTACAGAAAGAGAGTTCAGATCTGCTCAATCAAAAGTATGGTTTAACTCTGTTAGCTGAATGCACATATCAGAAAGAAGTTTCACAGAATGATTCTGTGTAGTTTATATTTGGAGGCATTCCTTTTTCCACTATTACCCTCTTAGCGCTCCGAATCTCCACTTGCATTTTCTACAGAAAGAGTGTTTCAGAACGGCTCAATCAAAACTAAGGTTCAACTCTTTTAGTTGAACAAACAGAACAGAAAGAAGTTTCACACAATTCTTCTGTGTAGTTTTTATTTGTAGACATTCTTTTTCCCAATATAGGCCTCTTAGCGCTCAGAATGTCCAATTGCACTTTCTACAGAAAGAGTGTTTCAGAACGGCTCAATCAAAAGTAAGGTTCAACTCTGTTAGTTGAATGCACAGAACAGAAAGAAGTTTCATACAATGCTTCTGTGTAGTTTATATTTGAACATATTCTTTTTTCCACTATTACCCACTTAGCGCTACGAATATCCAGTTGCATTTTCTACAGACAGAGTGTTTCAAAACTGCTCAATCAAAACTATGGTTTAACTCTGTTAGCTGAATGCTCAGATCAGAAAGAAGTTTCACAGAATGCTTCTGTGTAGTTTATATTTGAATATATTCCTTTTTCCACTACTATGCTCTTAGCGCTCCAAATGTCCAGTTGCATTTTCTACAGAAAGAGTGTTCAGATCTGCTCAATCAAAAGTATGGTTTAACTCTGTTAGCTGAATGCACAGATCAGAAAGAAGTTTCACCGAATGATTCTGTGTAGTTTATATTTGAAGACATTCCTTTTTCCACTATTACCCTCTTAGCGCTCCGAATCTCCACTTCCATTTTCTACAAAAAGAGTGTTTCATAACCGCTGAATCAAAAATATGTTTTATCTCTGTTAACTGAATTTACAGATCAGAAATAAGTTTCACAGAATGCATCTGTGTAGTTTTTATTTGAAGATATTCTTTTTCCCAATGTAGGCCTCTTAGCGCTTAGCATGTCCAATTGCAGTTTCTACACAAAGAGTGTTTCAGAACGGCTCAATCAAAAGTAAGGTTCAACTCTGTTAGTTGAATGCACAGAACAGAAAGAATTTTCACAGAATGCTACTGTGTAGTTTATATTTGAATATATTCCTTTTTCCACTATTACCCTCTTAGCGCTCCGAATGTCCACTTGCATTTTCTACAGAAAGAGTGTTCAGAACTGCGCAATCAAAAGCATGGTTTAACTCTGTTAGCTTAATGAACATATCAGAAATAAGTTTCACACAATGCTTCTGTGTAGTTTTTATTTGAAGATATTATTTTTCCCAATATAGGCCTCTTAGCGCTCAGAATGTCCAATTGCAGTTTCTACAGAAAGAGTGTTTCAGAAAGGCTCAATCAAAAGTCAGCTTCAACTCTGTTAGTTGAATGCACAGAACAGAAAGAAGTTTCATATAATGCTTCTGTGTAGTTTATATTTGAACATATTCTTTTTTCCACTATTACCCACTTAGCGCTACGAATATCCAGTTGCATTTTCTACAGACAGAGTGTTTCAAAACTGCTCAATCAAAATTATGGTTTAACTCTGTTAGCTGAATGCTCCGATCAGAAAGAAGTTTCACAGAATGCTTCTGTGTAGTTTATATTTGAATATATTCCTTTTTCCACTACTACTCTCTTAGCGCTCCCAAAGTCCAGTTGCATTTTCTACAGAAAGAGTGTTCAGATCTGCTCAATCAAAAGTATGGTTTAACCCTGTTAGCTGAATGCACAGATCAGAAAGAAGTTTCACAGAATGATTCTGTGTAGTTTATATTTGGATACATTCCTTTTTCCACTATTACCCTCTTAGCGCTCCGAATCTCCACTTGCATTTTCTACAGAAAGAGTGTTTCAGAACGGCTCAATCAAAACTAAGGTTCAACTCTTTTAGTTGAACAAACAGAACAGAAAGAAGTTTCACACAATTCTTCTGTGTAGTTTTTATTTGTAGACATTCTTTTTCCCAATATAGGCCTCTTAGCGCTCAGAATGTCCAATTGCAGTTTCTACAGAAAGAGTGTTTCAGAACGGCTCAATCAAAAGTAAGGTTCAGCTCTGTTAGTTGAATGCACAGAACAGAAAGAAGTTTCATACAATGCTTCTGTGTAGTTTATATTTGAACATATTCTTTTTTCCACTCTTACCCACTTAGCGCTACGAATGTCCAGTTGCATTTTCTACAGACAGAGTGTTTCAAAACTGCTCAATCAAAAGTATGGTTTAACTCTATTAGCTGAATGCTCAGATCAGAAAGAAATTTCACAGAATGCTTCTGTGTAGTTTATATTTGAATATATTCCTTTTTCCACTACTACGCTCTTAGCGCTCCAAATGTCCAGATGCATTTTCTACAGAAAGAGTGTTCAGATCTGCTCAATCAAAAGTATGGTTTAACTCTGTTAGCTGAATGCACAGATCAGAAAGAAGTTTCACCGAATGATTCTGTGTAGTTTATATTTGAAGACATTCCTTTTTCCACTATTACCCTCTTAGCGCTCCGAATCTCCACTTCCATTTTCTACAAAAAGAGTGTTTCATAACCGCTCAATCAAAAATATGTTTTATCTCTGTTAACTGAATTTACAGATCAGAAATAAGTTTCACAGAATGCATCTGTGTAGTTTTTATTTGAAGATATTCTTTTTCCCAATGTAGGCCTCTCAGCGCTTAGCATGTCCAATTGCAGTTTCTACACAAAGAGTGTTTCAGAACGGCTCAATCAAAAGTAAGGTTCAACTCTGTTAGTTGAATGCACAGAACAGAAAGAATTTTCACAGAATGCTACTGTGTAGTTTATATTTGAATATATTCCTTTTTCCACTATTACCCTCTTTGCGCTCCGAATGTCCACTTGCATTTTCTACAGAAAGAGTGTTCAGAACTGCGCAATCAAAAGCATGGTTTAACTCTGTTAGCTTAATGAACATATCAGAAATAAGTTTCACACAATGCTTCTGTGTAGTTTTTATTTGAAGATATTATTTTTCCCAATATAGGCCTCTTAGCGCTCAGAATGTCCAATTGCAGTTTCTACAGAAAGAGTGTTTCAGAAAGGCTCAATCAAAAGTCAGGTTCAACTCTGTTAGTTGAATGCACAGAACAGAAAGAAGTTTCATACAATGCTTCTGTGTAGTTTATATTTGAACATATTCTTTTTTCCACTATTACCCACTTAGCGCTACGAATGTCCAGTTGCATTTTCTACAGACAGAGTGTTTCAAAACTGCTCAATCAAAAGTATGTTTTAACTCTGTTAGCTGAATGCTCAGATCAGAAAGAATTTTCACAGAATGCTTCTGTGTAGTTTATATTTGAATATATTCCTTTTTCCACTACTACTCTCTTAGCGCTCCCAATGTCCAGTTGCATTTTCTACAGAAAGAGTGTTCAGATCTGCTCAATCAAAAGTATGGTTTAACTCTGTTAGCTGAATGCACAGATCATAAAGAAGTTTCACAGAATGATTCTGAGTAGTTTATATTTGGAGACATTCCTTTTTCCACTATTACCCTCTTAGCGCTCCGAATCTCCACTTGCATTTTCTACAGAAAGAGGGTTTCAGAATGGCTCAATCAAATCTAAGGTTCAACTCTTTTAGTTGAACAAACAGAACAGAAAGAAGTTTCACACAATTCTTCTGTGTAGTTTTTATTTGTAGACATTCTTTTTCCCAATATAGGCCTCTTAGCGCTCAGAATGTCCAATTGCAGTTTCTACAGAAAGAGTGTTTCAGAACGGCTCAATCAAAAGTAAGGTTCAACTCTGTTAGTTGAATGCACAGAACAGAAAGAAGTTTCATACAATGCTTCTGTGTAGTTTATATTTGAACATATTCTTTTTTCCACTATTACCCACTTAGCGCTACGAATGTCCAGTTGCATTTTCTACAGACAGAGTGTTTCAGAACTGCTCAATCCAAAGTATGGTTTAACTCTGTTAGCTGAATGCTCAGATCAGAAAGAAGTTTCACAGAATGCTTCTGTGTAGTTTATATTTGAATATATTCCTTTTTCCACTACTACGCTCTTAGCGCTCCAAATGTCCAGTTGCATTTTCTACAGAAAGAGTGTTCAGATCTGCGCAATCAAAAGTATGGTTTAACTCTGTTTGCTGAATGCACAGATCAGAAAGAAGTTTCACCGAATGATTCTGTGTAGTTTATATTTGAAGACATTCCTTTTTCCACTATTACCCTCTTAGCACTCCGAATCTCCACTTGCATTTTCTACAAAAAGAGTCTTTCATAACTGCTCAATCAAAAATATGTTTTATCTCTGTTAACTGAATTTACAGATCAGAAATAAGTTTCACAGAATGCATCTGTGTAGTTTTTATTTGAAGATATTCTTTTTCCCAATGTAGGCCTCTTAGCGCTTAGCATGTCCAGTTGCAGTTTCTACAGAAAGAGTGTTTCAGAACGGCTCAATCAAAAGTAAGCTTCAACTCTGTTAGTTGAATGCACAGAACAGAAAGAATTTTCACAGAATGCTACTGTGTAGTTTATATTTGAATATATTCGTTTTTCCACTATTACCCTCTTAGCGCTCCGAATGTCCACTTCCATTTTCTACAGAAAGAGTGTTCAGAACTGCGCAATCAAAAGTATGGTTTAACTCTGTTAGCTTAATGAACATATCAGAAATAAGTTTCACACAATGCTTCTGTGTAGTTTTTATTTGAAGATATTATTTTTCCCAATATAGGCCTCTTAGCGCTCAGAATGTCCAATTGCAGTTTCTACAGAAAGAGTGTTTCAGAAAGGCTCAATCAAAAGTAAGGTTCAACTCTGTTAGTTGAATGCACAGAACAGTAAGAAGTTTCATACAATGCTTCTGTGTAGTTTATATTTGAACATATTCTTTTTTCCACTATTACCCACTTAGCGCTACGAATGTCCAGTTGCACTTTCTACAGACAGAGTGTTTCAAAACTGCTCAATCCAAAGTATGGTTTAATTCTGTTAGCTGAATGCTCAGATCAGAAAGAAGTTTCACAGAATGCTTCTGTGTAGTTTATATTTGAATATATTCCTTTTTCCACTACTACTCTCTTAGCGCTCCAAATGTCCAGTTGCATTTTCTACAGAAAGAGAGTTCACATCTGCTCAATCAAAAGTATGGTTTAACTCTGTTAGCTGAATGCACATATCAGAAAGAAGTTTCACAGAATGATTCTGTGTAGTTTATATTTGGAGACATTCCTTTTTCCACTATTACCCTCTTAGCGCTCCGAATCTCCACTTGCATTTTCTACAGAAAGAGTGTTTCAGAACGGCTCAATCAAAACTAAGGTTCAAATCTTTTAGTTGAACAAACAGAACAGAAAGAAGTTTCACACAATTCTTCTGTGTAGTTTTTATTTGTAGACATTCTTTTTCCCAATATAGGCCTCTTAGCGCTCAGAATGTCCAATTGCAGTTTCTACAGAAAGAGTGTTTCAGAACGGCTCAATCAAAAGTAAGGTTCAACTCTGTTAGTTGAATGCACAGAACAGAAAGAAGTTTCATACAATGCTTCTGTGTAGTTTATATTTGAACATATTCTTTTTTCCACTATTACCCGCTTAGCGCTACGAATATCCAGTTGCATTTTCTACAGACAGAGTGTTTCAAAACTGCTCAATCAAAACTATGGTTTAACTCTGTCAGCTGAATGCTCAGATCAGAAAGAAGTTTCACAGAATGCTTCTGTGTAGTTTATATTTGAATATATTCCTTTTTCCACTACTACGCTCTTAGCGCTCCAAATGTCCAGTTGCATTTTCTACAGAAAGAGTGTTCAGATCTGCTCAATCAAAAGTATGGTTTAACTCTGTTAGCTGAATGCACAGATCAGAAAGAAGTTTCACCGAATGATTCTGTGTAGTTTATATTTGAAGACATTCCTTTTTCCACTATTACCCTCTTAGCGCTCCGAATCTCCACTTCCATTTTCTACAAAAAGAGTGTTTCATAACCGCTGAATCAAAAATATGTTTTATCTCTGTTAACTGAATTTACAGATCAGAAATAAGTTTCACAGAATGCATCTGTGTAGTTTTTATTTGAAGATATTCTTTTTCCCAATGTAGGCCTCTCAGCGCTTAGCATGTCCAATTGCAGTTTCTACACAAAGAGTGTTTCAGAACGGCTCAATCAAAAGTAAGGTTCAACTCTGTTAGTTGAATGCACAGAACAGAAAGAATTTTCACAGAATGCTACTGTGTAGTTTATATTTGAATATATTCCTTTTTCCACTATTACCCTCTTTGCGCTCCGAATGTCCACTTGCATTTTCTACAGAAAGAGTGTTCAGAACTGCGCAATCAAAAGCATGGTTTAACTCTGTTAGCTTAATGAACATATCAGAAATAAGTTTCACACAATGCTTCTGTGTAGTTTTTATTTGAAGATATTATTTTTCCCAATATAGGCCTCTTAGCGCTCAGAATGTCCAATTGCAGTTTCTACAGAAAGAGTGTTTCAGAAAGGCTCAATCAAAAGTCAGGTTCAACTCTGTTAGTTGAATGCACAGAACAGAAAGAAGTTTCATACAATGCTTCTGTGTAGTTTATATTTGAACATATTCTTTTTTCCACTATTACCCACTTAGCGCTACGAATGTCCAGTTGCATTTTCTACAGACAGAGTGTTTCAAAACTGCTCAATCAAAAGTATGTTTTAACTCTGTTAGCTGAATGCTCAGATCAGAAAGAATTTTCACAGAATGCTTCCGTGTAGTTTATATTTGAATACATTCCTTTTTCCACTACTACTCTCTTAGCGCTCCCAATGTCCAGTTGCATTTTCTACAGAAAGAGTGTTCAGATCTGCTCAATCAAAAGTATGGTTTAACTCTGTTAGCTGAATGCACAGATCATAAAGAAGTTTCACAGAATGATTCTGAGTAGTTTATATTTGGAGACATTCCTTTTTCCACTATTACCCTCTTAGCGCTCCGAATCTCCACTTGCATTTTCTACAGAAAGAGGGTTTCAGAATGGCTCAATCAAATCTAAGGTTCAACTCTTTTAGTTGAACAAACAGAACAGAAAGAAGTTTCACACAATTCTTCTGTGTAGTTTTTATTTGTAGACATTCTTTTTCCCAATATAGGCCTCTTAGCGCTCAGAATGTCCAATTGCAGTTTCTACAGAAAGAGTGTTTCAGAACGGCTCAATCAAAAGTAAGGTTCAACTCTGTTAGTTGAATGCACAGAACAGAAAGAAGTTTCATACAATGCTTCTGTGTAGTTTATATTTGAACATATTCTTTTTTCCACTATTACCCACTTAGCGCTACGAATGTCCAGTTGCATTTTCTACAGACAGAGTGTTTCAGAACTGCTCAATCCAAAGTATGGTTTAACTCTGTTAGCTGAATGCTCAGATCAGAAAGAAGTTTCACAGAATGCTTCTGTGTAGTTTATATTTGAATATATTCCTTTTTCCACTACTACGCTCTTAGCGCTCCAAATGTCCAGTTGCATTTTCTACAGAAAGAGTGTTCAGATCTGCGCAATCAAAAGTATGGTTTAACTCTGTTTGCTGAATGCACAGATCAGAAAGAAGTTTCACCGAATGATTCTGTGTAGTTTATATTTGAAGACATTCCTTTTTCCACTATTACCCTCTTAGCACTCCGAATCTCCACTTGCATTTTCTACAAAAAGAGTCTTTCATAACTGCTCAATCAAAAATATGTTTTATCTCTGTTAACTGAATTTACAGATCAGATATAAGTTTCACAGAATGCATCTGTGTAGTTTTTATTTGAAGATATTCTTTTTCCCAATGTAGGCCTCTTAGCGCTTAGCATGTCCAGTTGCAGTTTCTACAGAAAGAGTGTTTCAGAACGGCTCAATCAAAAGTAAGCTTCAACTCTGTTAGTTGAATGCACAGAACAGAAAGAATTTTCACAGAATGCTACTGTGTAGTTTATATTTGAATATATTCGTTTTTCCACTATTACCCTCTTAGCGCTCCGAATGTCCACTTCCATTTTCTACAGAAAGAGTGTTCAGAACTGCGCAATCAAAAGTATGGTTTAACTCTGTTAGCTTAATGAACATATCAGAAATAAGTTTCACACAATGCTTCTGTGTAGTTTTTATTTGAAGATATTATTTTTCCCAATATAGGCCTCTTAGCGCTCAGAATGTCCAATTGCAGTTTCTACAGAAAGAGTGTTTCAGAAAGGCTCAATCAAAAGTAAGGTTCAACTCTGTTAGTTGAATGCACAGAACAGTAAGAAGTTTCATACAATGCTTCTGTGTAGTTTATATTTGAACATATTCTTTTTTCCACTATTACCCACTTAGCGCTACGAATGTCCAGTTGCACTTTCTACAGACAGAGTGTTTCAAAACTGCTCAATCCAAAGTATGGTTTAATTCTGTTAGCTGAATGCTCAGATCAGAAAGAAGTTTCACAGAATGCTTCTGTGTAGTTTATATTTGAATATATTCCTTTTTCCACTACTACTCTCTTAGCGCTCCAAATGTCCAGTTGCATTTTCTACAGAAAGAGAGTTCACATCTGCTCAATCAAAAGTATGGTTTAACTCTGTTAGCTGAATGCACATATCAGAAAGAAGTTTCACAGAATGATTCTGTGTAGTTTATATTTGGAGACATTCCTTTTTCCACTATTACCCTCTTAGCGCTCCGAATCTCCACTTGCATTTTCTACAGAAAGAGTGTTTCAGAACGGCTCAATCAAAACTAAGGTTCAAATCTTTTAGTTGAACAAACAGAACAGAAAGAAGTTTCACACAATTCTTCTGTGTAGTTTTTATTTGTAGACATTCTTTTTCCCAATATAGGCCTCTTAGCGCTCAGAATGTCCAATTGCAGTTTCTACAGAAAGAGTGTTTCAGAACGGCTCAATCAAAAGTAAGGTTCAACTCTGTTAGTTGAATGCACAGAACAGAAAGAAGTTTCATACAATGCTTCTGTGTAGTTTATATTTGAACATATTCTTTTTTCCACTATTACCCGCTTAGCGCTACGAATATCCAGTTGCATTTTCTACAGACAGAGTGTTTCAAAACTGCTCAATCAAAACTATGGTTTAACTCTGTCAGCTGAATGCTCAGATCAGAAAGAAGTTTCACAGAATGCTTCTGTGTAGTTTATATTTGAATATATTCCTTTTTCCACTACTACGCTCTTAGCGCTCCAAATGTCCAGTTGCATTTTCTACAGAAAGAGTGTTCAGATCTGCTCAATCAAAAGTATGGTTTAACTCTGTTAGCTGAATGCACAGATCAGAAAGAAGTTTCACCGAATGATTCTGTGTAGTTTATATTTGAAGACATTCCTTTTTCCACTATTACCCTCTTAGCGCTCCGAATCTCCACTTCCATTTTCTACAAAAAGAGTGTTTCATAACCGCTGAATCAAAAATATGTTTTATCTCTGTTAACTGAATTTACAGATCAGAAATAAGTTTCACAGAATGCATCTGTGTAGTTTTTATTTGAAGATATTCTTTTTCCCAATGTAGGCCTCTCAGCGCTTAGCATGTCCAATTGCAGTTTCTACACAAAGAGTGTTTCAGAACGGCTCAATCAAAAGTAAGGTTCAACTCTGTTAGTTGAATGCACAGAACAGAAAGAATTTTCACAGAATGCTACTGTGTAGTTTATATTTGAATATATTCCTTTTTCCACTATTACCCTCTTTGCGCTCCGAATGTCCACTTGCATTTTCTACAGAAAGAGTGTTCAGAACTGCGCAATCAAAAGCATGGTTTAACTCTGTTAGCTTAATGAACATATCAGAAATAAGTTTCACACAATGCTTCTGTGTAGTTTTTATTTGAAGATATTATTTTTCCCAATATAGGCCTCTTAGCGCTCAGAATGTCCAATTGCAGTTTCTACAGAAAGAGTGTTTCAGAAAGGCTCAATCAAAAGTCAGGTTCAACTCTGTTAGTTGAATGCACAGAACAGAAAGAAGTTTCATACAATGCTTCTGTGTAGTTTATATTTGAACATATTTTTTTTCCACTATTACCCACTTAGCGCTACGAATGTCCAGTTGCATTTTCTACAGACAGAGTGTTTCAAAACTGCTCAATCAAAAGTATGTTTTAACTCTGTTAGCTGAATGCTCAGATCAGAAAGAATTTTCACAGAATGCTTCCGTGTAGTTTATATTTGAATATATTCCTTTTTCCACTACTACTCTCTTAGCGCTCCCAATGTCCAGTTGCATTTTCTACAGAAAGAGTGTTCAGATCTGCTCAATCAAAAGTATGGTTTAACTCTGTTAGCTGAATGCACAGATCATAAAGAAGTTTCACAGAATGATTCTGAGTAGTTTATATTTGGAGACATTCCTTTTTCCACTATTACCCTCTTAGCGCTCCGAATCTCCACTTGCATTTTCTACAGAAAGAGGGTTTCAGAATGGCTCAATCAAATCTAAGGTTCAACTCTTTTAGTTGAACAAACAGAACAGAAAGAAGTTTCACACAATTCTTCTGTGTAGTTTTTATTTGTAGACATTCTTTTTCCCAATATAGGCCTCTTAGCGCTCAGAATGTCCAATTGCAGTTTCTACAGAAAGAGTGTTTCAGAACGGCTCAATCAAAAGTAAGGTTCAACTCTGTTAGTTGAATGCACAGAACAGAAAGAAGTTTCATACAATGCTTCTGTGTAGTTTATATTTGAACATATTCTTTTTTCCACTATTACCCACTTAGCGCTACGAATGTCCAGTTGCATTTTCTACAGACAGAGTGTTTCAGAACTGCTCAATCCAAAGTATGGTTTAACTCTGTTAGCTGAATGCTCAGATCAGAAAGAAGTTTCACAGAATGCTTCTGTGTAGTTTATATTTGAATATATTCCTTTTTCCACTACTACGCTCTTAGCGCTCCAAATGTCCAGTTGCATTTTCTACAGAAAGAGTGTTCAGATCTGCGCAATCAAAAGTATGGTTTAACTCTGTTTGCTGAATGCACAGATCAGAAAGAAGTTTCACCGAATGATTCTGTGTAGTTTATATTTGAAGACATTCCTTTTTCCACTATTACCCTCTTAGCACTCCGAATCTCCACTTGCATTTTCTACAAAAAGAGTCTTTCATAACTGCTCAATCAAAAATATGTTTTATCTCTGTTAACTGAATTTACAGATCAGAAATAAGTTTCACAGAATGCATCTGTGTAGTTTTTATTTGAAGATATTCTTTTTCCCAATGTAGGCCTCTTAGCGCTTAGCATGTCCAGTTGCAGTTTCTACAGAAAGAGTGTTTCAGAACGGCTCAATCAAAAGTAAGCTTCAACTCTGTTAGTTGAATGCACAGAACAGAAAGAATTTTCACAGAATGCTACTGTGTAGTTTATATTTGAATATATTCGTTTTTCCACTATTACCCTCTTAGCGCTCCGAATGTCCACTTCCATTTTCTACAGAAAGAGTGTTCAGAACTGCGCAATCAAAAGTATGGTTTAACTCTGTTAGCTTAATGAACATATCAGAAATAAGTTTCACACAATGCTTCTGTGTAGTTTTTATTTGAAGATATTATTTTTCCCAATATAGGCCTCTTAGCGCTCAGAATGTCCAATTGCAGTTTCTACAGAAAGAGTGTTTCAGAAAGGCTCAATCAAAAGTAAGGTTCAACTCTGTTAGTTGAATGCACAGAACAGTAAGAAGTTTCATACAATGCTTCTGTGTAGTTTATATTTGAACATATTCTTTTTTCCACTATTACCCACTTAGCGCTACGAATGTCCAGTTGCACTTTCTACAGACAGAGTGTTTCAAAACTGCTCAATCCAAAGTATGGTTTAATTCTGTTAGCTGAATGCTCAGATCAGAAAGAAGTTTCACAGAATGCTTCTGTGTAGTTTATATTTGAATATATTCCTTTTTCCACTACTACTCTCTTAGCGCTCCAAATGTCCAGTTGCATTTTCTACAGAAAGAGAGTTCACATCTGCTCAATCAAAAGTATGGTTTAACTCTGTTAGCTGAATGCACATATCAGAAAGAAGTTTCACAGAATGATTCTGTGTAGTTTATATTTGGAGACATTCCTTTTTCCACTATTACCCTCTTAGCGCTCCGAATCTCCACTTGCATTTTCTACAGAAAGAGTGTTTCAGAACGGCTCAATCAAAACTAAGGTTCAAATCTTTTAGTTGAACAAACAGAACAGAAAGAAGTTTCACACAATTCTTCTGTGTAGTTTTTATTTGTAGACATTCTTTTTCCCAATATAGGCCTCTTAGCGCTCAGAATGTCCAATTGCAGTTTCTACAGAAAGAGTGTTTCAGAACGGCTCAATCAAAAGTAAGGTTCAACTCTGTTAGTTGAATGCACAGAACAGAAAGAAGTTTCATACAATGCTTCTGTGTAGTTTATATTTGAACATATTCTTTTTTCCACTATTACCCGCTTAGCGCTACGAATATCCAGTTGCATTTTCTACAGACAGAGTGTTTCAAAACTGCTCAATCAAAACTATGGTTTAACTCTGTCAGCTGAATGCTCAGATCAGAAAGAAGTTTCACAGAATGCTTCTGTGTAGTTTATATTTGAATATATTCCTTTTTCCACTACTACGCTCTTAGCGCTCCAAATGTCCAGTTGCATTTTCTACAGAAAGAGTGTTCAGATCTGCTCAATCAAAAGTATGGTTTAACTCTGTTAGCTGAATGCACAGATCAGAAAGAAGTTTCACCGAATGATTCTGTGTAGTTTATATTTGAAGACATTCCTTTTTCCACTATTACCCTCTTAGCGCTCCGAATCTCCACTTCCATTTTCTACAAAAAGAGTGTTTCATAACCGCTGAATCAAAAATATGTTTTATCTCTGTTAACTGAATTTACAGATCAGAAATAAGTTTCACAGAATGCATCTGTGTAGTTTTTATTTGAAGATATTCTTTTTCCCAATGTAGGCCTCTCAGCGCTTAGCATGTCCAATTGCAGTTTCTACACAAAGAGTGTTTCAGAACGGCTCAATCAAAAGTAAGGTTCAACTCTGTTAGTTGAATGCACAGAACAGAAAGAATTTTCACAGAATGCTACTGTGTAGTTTATATTTGAATATATTCCTTTTTCCACTATTACCCTCTTTGCGCTCCGAATGTCCACTTGCATTTTCTACAGAAAGAGTGTTCAGAACTGCGCAATCAAAAGCATGGTTTAACTCTGTTAGCTTAATGAACATATCAGAAATAAGTTTCACACAATGCTTCTGTGTAGTTTTTATTTGAAGATATTATTTTTCCCAATATAGGCCTCTTAGCGCTCAGAATGTCCAATTGCAGTTTCTACAGAAAGAGTGTTTCAGAAAGGCTCAATCAAAAGTCAGGTTCAACTCTGTTAGTTGAATGCACAGAACAGAAAGAAGTTTCATACAATGCTTCTGTGTAGTTTATATTTGAACATATTTTTTTTCCACTATTACCCACTTAGCGCTACGAATGTCCAGTTGCATTTTCTACAGACAGAGTGTTTCAAAACTGCTCAATCAAAAGTATGTTTTAACTCTGTTAGCTGAATGCTCAGATCAGAAAGAATTTTCACAGAATGCTTCCGTGTAGTTTATATTTGAATATATTCCTTTTTCCACTACTACTCTCTTAGCGCTCCCAATGTCCAGTTGCATTTTCTACAGAAAGAGTGTTCAGATCTGCTCAATCAAAAGTATGGTTTAACTCTGTTAGCTGAATGCACAGATCATAAAGAAGTTTCACAGAATGATTCTGAGTAGTTTATATTTGGAGACATTCCTTTTTCCACTATTACCCTCTTAGCGCTCCGAATCTCCACTTGCATTTTCTACAGAAAGAGGGTTTCAGAATGGCTCAATCAAATCTAAGGTTCAACTCTTTTAGTTGAACAAACAGAACAGAAAGAAGTTTCACACAATTCTTCTGTGTAGTTTTTATTTGTAGACATTCTTTTTCCCAATATAGGCCTCTTAGCGCTCAGAATGTCCAATTGCAGTTTCTACAGAAAGAGTGTTTCAGAACGGCTCAATCAAAAGTAAGGTTCAACTCTGTTAGTTGAATGCACAGAACAGAAAGAAGTTTCATACAATGCTTCTGTGTAGTTTATATTTGAACATATTCTTTTTTCCACTATTACCCACTTAGCGCTACGAATGTCCAGTTGCATTTTCTACAGACAGAGTGTTTCAGAACTGCTCAATCCAAAGTATGGTTTAACTCTGTTAGCTGAATGCTCAGATCAGAAAGAAGTTTCACAGAATGCTTCTGTGTAGTTTATATTTGAATATATTCCTTTTTCCACTACTACGCTCTTAGCGCTCCAAATGTCCAGTTGCATTTTCTACAGAAAGAGTGTTCAGATCTGCGCAATCAAAAGTATGGTTTAACTCTGTTTGCTGAATGCACAGATCAGAAAGAAGTTTCACCGAATGATTCTGTGTAGTTTATATTTGAAGACATTCCTTTTTCCACTATTACCCTCTTAGCACTCCGAATCTCCACTTGCATTTTCTACAAAAAGAGTCTTTCATAACTGCTCAATCAAAAATATGTTTTATCTCTGTTAACTGAATTTACAGATCAGAAATAAGTTTCACAGAATGCATCTGTGTAGTTTTTATTTGAAGATATTCTTTTTCCCAATGTAGGCCTCTTAGCGCTTAGCATGTCCAGTTGCAGTTTCTACAGAAAGAGTGTTTCAGAACGGCTCAATCAAAAGTAAGGTTCAACTCTGTTAGTTGAATGCACAGAACAGAAAGAATTTTCACAGAATGCTACTGTGTAGTTTATATTTGAATATATTCCTTTTTCCACTATTACCCTCTTAGCGCTCCGAATGTCCACTTGCATTTTCTACAGAAAGTGTGTTCAGAACTGCGCAATCAAAAGTATGGTTAAACTCTGTTAGCTTAATGAACATATCAGAAATAAGTTTCACACAATGCTTCTGTGTAGTTTTTAATTGAAGATATTATTTTTCCCAATATAGGCCTCTTAGCGCTCAGAATGTCCAATTGCAGTTTCTACAGAAAGAGTGTTTCAGAAAGGCTCAATCAAAAGTAAGGTTCAACTCGGTTAGTTGAATGCACAGAACAGAAAGAAGTTTCATACAATGCTTCTGTTTAGTTTATATTTGAACATATTCTTTTTTCCACTATTACTCACTTAGCGCAACGAATATCCAGTTGCATTTTCTACAGACAGAGTGTTTCAAAACTGCTCAATCAAAACTATGGTTTAACACTGTTAGCTGAATGCTCAGATCAGAAAGAAGTTTCACAGAATGCTTCTGTGTAGTTTATATTTGAATATATTCCTTTTTCCACTACTACGCTCTTAGCGCTCCAAATGTCCAGTTGCATTTTCTACAGAAAGAGTGTTCAGATCTGCTCAATCAAAAGTATGGTTTAACTCTGTTAGCTGAATGCACAGATCAGAAAGAAGTTTCACCGAATGATTCTGTGTAGTTTATATTTGAAGACATTCCTTTTTCCACTATTACCCTCTTAGCACTCCGAATCTCCACTTGCATTTTCTACAAAAAGAGTGTTTCATAACCGCTGAATCAAAAATATGTTTTATCTCTGTTAACTGAATTTACAGATCAGAAATAAGTTTCACAGAATGCATCTGTGTAGTTTTTATTTGAAGATATTCTTTTTCCCCATGTAGGCCTCTTAGCGCTTAGCATGTCCAATTGCAGTTTCTACAGAAAGAGTGTTTCAGAACGGCTCAATCAAAAGTAAGGTTCAACTCTGTTAGTTGAATGCACAGAACAGAAAGAATTTTCACAGAATGCTACTGTGTAGTTTATATTTGAATATATTCCTTTTTCCACTATTACCCTCTTAGCGCTCCGAATGTCCACTTGCATTTTCTACAGAAAGAGTGTTCAGAACTGCGCAATCAAAAGCATGGTTTAATTCTGTTAGCTTAATGAACATATCAGAAATAAGTTTCACACAATGCTTCTGTGTAGTTTTTATTTGAAGATATTATTTTTCCCAATATAGGCCTCTTAGCGCTCAGAATGTCCAATTGCAGTTTCTACAGAAAGAGTGTTTCAGAAAGGCTCAATCACAAGTCAGGTTCAACTCTGTTAGTTGAATGCACAGAACAGAAAGAAGTTTCATACAATGCTTCTGTGTAGTTTATTTTTGAACATATTCTTTTTTCCACTATTACCCACTTAGCGCTACGAATGTCCAGTTGCATTTTCTACAGACAGAGTGTTTCAAAACTGCTCAATCAAAAGTATGGTTTAACTCTGTTAGCTGAATGCTCAGATCAGAAAGAAGTTTCACAGAATGCTTCTGTGTAGTTTATATTTGAATATATTCCTTTTTCCACTACTACTCTCTTAGCGCTCCCAATGTCCAGTTGCATTTTCTACAGAAAGAGTGTTCAGATCTGCTCAATCAAAAGTATGGTTTAACTCTGTTAGCTGAATGCACAGATCAGAAAGAAGTTTCACAGAATGATTCTGTGTAGTTTATATTTGGAGACATTCCTTTTTCCACTATTACCCTCTTAGCGCTCCGAATCTCCACTTGCATTTTCTACAGAAATAGTGTTTCAGAATGGCTCAATCAAAACTAAGGTTCAACTCTTTTAGTTGAACAAACAGAACAGAAAGAAGTTTCACACAATTCTTCTGTGTAGTTTTTATTTGTAGACATTCTTTTTCCCAATATAGGCCTCTTAGCGCTCAGAATGTCCAATTGCAGTTTCTACAGAAAGAGTGTTTCAGAACGGCTCAATCAAAAGTAAGGTTCAACTCTGTTAGTTGAATGCACAGAACAGAAAGAAGTTTCATACAATGCTTCTGTGTAGTTTATATTTGAACATATTCTTTTTTCCACTATTACCCACTTAGCGCTACGAATGTCCAGTTGCATTTTCTACAGACAGAGTGTTTCAGAACTGCTCAATCCAAAGTATGGTTTAACTCTGTTAGCTGAATGCTCAGATCAGAAAGAAGTTTCACAGAATGCTTCTGTGTAGTTTATATTTGAATATATTCCTTTTTTTACTACTACGCACTTAGCGCTCCAAATGTCCAGTTGCATTTTCTACAGAAAGAGTGTTCAGATCTGCGCAATCAAAAGTATGGTTTAACTCTGTTTGCTGAATGCACAGATCAGAAAGAAGTTTCAGCGAATGATTCTGTGTAGTTTATATTTGAAGACATTCCTTTTTCCACTATTACCCTCTTAGCACTCCGAATCTCCACTTGCATTTTCTACAAAAAGAGTGTTTCATAACTGCTCAATCAAAAATATGTTTTATCTCTGTAAACTGAATTTACAGATCAGAAATAAGTTTCACAGAATGCATCTGTGTAGTTTTTATTTGAAGATATTCTTTTTCCCAATGTAGGCCTCTTAGCGCTTAGCATGTCCAGTTGCAGTTTCTACAGAAAGAGTGTTTCAGAACGGCTCAATCAAAAGTAAGGTTCAACTCTGTTAGTTGAATGCACAGAACAGAAAGAATTTTCACAGAATGCTACTGTGTAGTTTATATTTGAATATATTCGCTTTTCCACTATTTCCCTCTTAGTGCTCCGAATGTCCACTTGCATTTTCTACAGAAAGTGTGTTCAGAACTGCGCAATCAAAAGTATGGTTAAACTCTGTTAGCTTAATGAATATATCAGAAATAAGTTTCACACAATGCTTCTGTGTAGTTTTTATTTGAAGATATCATTTTTTTCAATATAGGCCTCTTAGCGCTCAGAATGTCCAATTGCAGTTTCTACAGAAAGAGTGTTTCAGAAAGGCTCAATCAAATGTAAGGTTCAACTCGGTTAGTTGAATGCACAGAACAGAAAGAAGTTTCATACAATGCTTCTGTGTAGTTTATATTTGAACATATTCTTTTTTCCACTATTACCCACTTAGCGCTACGAATGTCCAGTTGCATTTTCTACAGACAGAGTGTTTCAAAACTGCTCAATCAAAGTATGGTTTAACTCTGTTAGCTGAATGCTCAGATCAGAAAGAAGTTTCACAGAATGCTTCTGTGTAGTTTATATTTGAATATATTCCTTTTTCCACTACTACTCTCTTAGCGCTCCCAATGTCCAGTTGCATTTTCTACAGAAAGAGTGTTCAGATCTGCTCAATCAAAAGTATGGTTTAACTCTGTTAGCTGAATACACAGATCAGAAAGAAGTTTCACAGAATGATTCTGTGTAGTTTATATTTGGAGACATTCCTTTTTCCACTATTACCCTCTTAGCGCTCCGAATCTCCAATGCATTTTCTACAGAAAGAGTGTTTCAGATCGGCTCAATCAAACTAAGGTTCAACTCTTTTAGTTGAACAAACAGAACAGAAAGAAGTTTCACACAATTCTTCTGTGTAGTTTTTATTTGTAGACATTCTTTTTCCCAATATAGGCCTCTTAGCGCTCAGAATGTCCAATTGCAGTTTCTACAGAAAGAGTGTTTCAGAACGGCTCAATCAAAAGTAAGGTTCAGCTCCATTAGTTGAATGCACAGAACAGAAAGAAGTTTCATACAATGCTTCTGTGTAGTTTATATTTGAACATATTCTTTTTTCCACTCTTACCCACTTAGCGCTACGAATGTCCAGTTGCATTTTCTACAGACAGAGAGTTTCAAAACTGCTCAATCCAAAGTATGGTTTAACTCTGTTAGCTGAATGCTCAGATCAGAAAGAAGTTTCACAGAATGCTTCTGTGTAGTTTATATTTGAATATGTTCCTTTTTCCACTACTACTCCCTTAGCGCTCCAAATGTCCAGTTGCATTTTCTACAGAAAGAGTGTTCAGATCTGCTCAATCAGAAGTATGGTTTAACTCTGTTAGCTGAATGCACAGATCAGAAAGAAGTTTCACAGAATGATTCTGTGTAGTTTATATTTGGAGACATTCCTTTTTCCACTATTACCCTCTTAGCGCTCCGAATCTCCACTTGCATTTTCTACAGAAAGAGTGTTTCAGAACGGCTCAATCAAAACTAAGGTTCAACTCTTTTAGTTGAACAAACAGAACAGAAAGTAGTTTCACACAATTCTTCTGTGTAGTTTTTATTTGTAGACATTCTTTTTCCCAATATAGGCCTCTTAGCGCTCAGAATGTCCAATTGCAGTTTCTACAGAAAGAGTGTTTCAGAACGGCTCATTCAAAAGTAAGGTTCAACCCTGTTAGTTGAATGCACAGAACAGAAAGAAGTTTCATACAATGCTTCTGTGTAGTTTATATTTGAACATATTCTTTTTTCCACTATTACCCACATAGCGCTACGAATGTCCAGTTGCATTTTCTACAGACAGAGTGTTTCAAAACTGCTCAATCCAAAGTATGGTTTAACTCTGTTAGCTGAATGCTCAGATCAGAAAGAAGTTTCACAGAATGCTTCTGTGTAGTTTATATTTGAATATATTCCTTTTTCCACTACTACGCTCTTAGCGCTCCAAATGTCCAGTTGCATTTTCTACAGAAAGAGTGTTCAGATCTGCTCAATCAAAAGTATGGTTTAACTCTGTTAGCTGAATGCACAGATCAGAAAGAAGTTTCACCGAATGATTCTGTGTAGTTTATAATTGAAGACATTCCTTTTTCCACTATTACCCTCTTAGCGCTCTGAATCTCCACTTGCATTTTCTACAAAAAGAGTGTTTCATAACTGCTCAATCAAAAATATGTTTTATCTCTGTTAACTGAATTTACAGATCAGAAATAAGTTTCACAGAATGCATCTGTGTAGTTTTTATTTGAAGATATTCTTTTTCCCAATGTAGGCCTCTTAGCGCTTAGCATGTCCAATTGCAGTTTGTACAGAAAGAGTGTTTCAGAACGGCTCAATCAAAAGTAAGGTTCAACTCTGTTAGTTGAATGCACAGAACAGAAAGAATTTTCACAGAATGCTACTGTGTAGTTTATATTTGAATATGTTCCTTTTTCCACTATTACCCTCTTAGCGCTCTGAATGTCCACTTGCATTTTCTACAGAGTGTTCAGAACTGCGCAATCAAAAGTATGGTTTAACTCTGTTAGCTCAATGAACATATCAGAAATAAGTTTCACACAATGCTTCTGTGTAGTTTTTATTTGAAGTTATTATTTTTCCCAATATAGGCCTCTTAGCGCTCAGAATGTCCAATTGCAGTTTCTACAGAAAGAGTGTTTCAGAAAGGCTCAATCAAAAGTAAGGTTCAACTCTGTTAGTTGAATGCACAGAACAGAAAGAAGTTTCATACAATGCTTCTGTGTAGTTTATATTTGAACATATTCTTTTTTCCACTATTACCCACTTAGCGCTACGAATGTCCAGTTGCATTTTCTACAGACAGAGTGTTTCAAAACTGCTCAATCAAAAGTATGGTTTAACTCTGTTAGCTGAATGCTCAGATCAGAAAGAAGTTTCACAGAATGCTTCTGTGTAGTTTATATTTGAATATATTCCTCTTTCCACTACTACGCTCTTAGCGCTCCAAATGTCCAGTTGCATTTTCCACAGAAAGAGTGTTCAGATCTGCTCAATCAAAAGTATGGTTTAACTCTGTTAGCTGAATGCACAGATCAGAAAGAAGTTTCACCGAATGATTCTGTGTAGTTTATATTTGAACACATTCCTTTTTCCACTATTACCCTCTTAGCGCTCCGAATCTCCACTTGCATTTTCTACAGAAAGAGTGTTTCAGAACGGCTCAATCAAAACTAAGGTTCAACTCTTTTAGTTGAACAAACAGAACAGAAAGAAGTTTCACACAATTCTTCTGTGTAGTTTTTATTTGTAGACATTCTTTTTCCCAATATAGGCCTCTTAGCGCTCAGAATGTCCAATTGCAGTTTCTACAGAAAGAGTGTTTCAGAACGGCTCAATCAAAAGTAAGGTTCAACTCTGTTAGTTGAATGCACAGAACAGAAAGAAGTTTCATACAATGCTTCTGTGTAGTTTATATTTGAACATATTCTTTTTTCCACTATTACTCACTTAGCGCTACGAAAGTCCAGTTTCATTTTCTACAGACAGAGTGTTTCAAAACTGCTCAATCCAAAGTATGGTTTAACTCTGTTAGCTGAATGCTCAGATCAGAAATAAGTTTCACAGAATGCTTCTGTGTAGTTTATATTTGAATATATTCTTTTTCCACTACTACGCTCTTAGCGCTCCAAATGTCCAGTTGCATTTTCTACAGAAAGAGTGTTCAGATCTGCTCAATCAAAAGTATGGTTTAACTCTGTTAGCTGAATGCACAGATCAGAAAGAAGTTTCACCGAATGATTCTGTGTAGTTTATATTTGAAGACATTCCTTTTTCCACTATTACCCACTTAGCGCTCCAAATCTCCACTTACATTTTCTACAAAAAGAGTGTTTCATAACTGCTCAATCAAAAATATGTTTTATCTCTGTTAACTGAATTTACAGATCAGAAATAAGTTTCACAGAATGCATCTGTGTAGTTTTTATTTAAAGATATTCTTTTTCCCAATGTAGGCCTCTTAGCGCTTAGCATGTCCAATTGCAGTTTCTACAGAAAGAGTGTTTCAGAACGGCTCAATCAAAAGTAAGGTTCAACTCTGTTAGTTGAATGCACAGAACAGAAAGAATTTTCACAGAATGCTACTGTGTAGTTTATATTTGAATATATTCCTTTTTCCACTATTACCCTCTTAGCACTCCGAAAGTCCACTTGCATTTTCTACAGAAAGAGTGTTCAGAACTGCGCAATCAAAAGTATGGTTTAACTCTGTTAGCTTAATGAACATATCAGAAATAAGTTTCACACAATGCTTCTGTGTAGTTTTTATTTGAAGGTATTATTTTTCCCAATATAGGCCTCCTAGCGCTCAGAATGTCCAATTGCAGTTTCTACAGAAAGAGTGTTTCAGAAAGGCTCAATCAAAAGTAAGGTTCAACTCTGTTAGTTGAATGCACAGAACAGAAAGAAGTTTCATACAATGCTTCTGTGTAGTTTATATTTGAACATATTCTTTTTTCCACTATTACCCACTTAGCGCTACGAATGTCCAGTTGCATTTTCTACAGACAGAGTGTTTCAAAACTGCTCAATCAAAGGTATGGTTTAACTCTGTTAGCTGAATGCTCAGATCAGAAAGAAGTTTCACAGAATGCTTCTGTGTAGTTTATATTTGAATATATTCCTTTTTCCACTACTACTCTCTTAGCGCTCCAAATGTCCAGCTGCATTTTCTACAGAAAGACTGTTCAGATCTGCTCAATCAAAAGTATGGTTTAACTCTGTTAGCTGAATGCACAGATCAGAAAGAAGTTTCACAGAATGATTCTGTGTAGTTTATATTTGGAGACATTCCTTTTTCCACTATTACCCTCTTAGCGCTCCGAATCTCCACTTGCATTTTCTACAGAAAGAGTGTTTCATAACTGCTCAATCAAAAATGTGTTTTATCTCTGTTAACTGAATTTACAGATCAGAAATAAGTTTCACACAATGCTTCTGTGTAGTTTTTATTTGAAGATATTATTTTTCCCAATAGAGGCCTCTTAGCGCTCAGAATGTCCAATTGCAGTTTCTACAGAAAGAGTGTTTCAGAAAGGCTCAATCAAAAGTAAGGTTCAACTCTGTTAGTTGAATGCACAGAACAGAAAGAAGTTTCATACAATGCTTCTGTGTAGTTTATATTTGAACATATTCTTTTTTCCACTATTACCCACTTAGCGCTACGAATGTCCAGTTGCATTTTCTACAGACAGAGTGTTTCAAAACTGCTCAATCAAAAGTATGGTTTAAGTCTGTTAGCTGAATGCTCAGATCAGAAAGAAGTTTCACAGAATGCTTCTGTGTAGTTTATATTTGAATATATTCCTTTTTCCACTACTACGCTCTTAGCGCTCCAAATGTCCAGTTGCATTTTCTACAGAAAGAGTGTTCAGATCTGCTCAATCAAAAGTATGGTTTAACTCTGTTAGCTGAATGCACAGATCAGAAAGAAGTTTCACCGAATGATTCTGTGTAGTTTATATTTGAAGACATTCCTTTTTCCACTATTACCCACTTAGCGCTCCAAATCTCCACTTACATTTTCTACAAAAAGAGTGTTTCATAACTGCTCAATCAAAAATATGTTTTATCTCCGTTAACTGAATTTACAGATCAGAAATAAGTTTCACAGAATGCATCTGTGTAGTTTTTATTTGAAGATATTCTTTTTCCCAATGTAGGCCTCTTAGCGCTTAGCATGTCCAATTGCAGTTTCTACAGAAAGAGTGTTTCAGAACGGCTCAATCAAAAGTAAGGTTCAACTCTGTTAGTTGAATGAACAGAACAGAAAGAATTTTCACAGAATGCTACTGTGTAGTTTATATTTGAATATATTCCTTTTTCCACTATTACCCTCTTAGCGCTCCGAATGTCCACTTGCATTTTCTACAGAAAGAGTGTTCAGAACTGCGCAATCAAAAGTATGGTTTAACTCTGTTAGCTTAATGAACATATCAGAAATAAGTTTCACACAATATTTCTGTGTAGTTTTTATTTGAAGATATTATTTTTCCCAATAGAGGCCTCTTAGCGCTCACAATGTCCAATTGCAGTTTCTACAGAAAGAGTGTTTCAGAAAGGCTCAATCAAAAGTAAGGTTCAACTCTGTTAGTTGAATGCACAGAACAGAAAGAAGTTTCATACAATGCTTCTGTGTAGTTTATATTTGAACATATTCTTTTTTCCACTATTACCCACTTAGCGCTACGAATGTCCAGTTGCATTTTCTACAGACAGAGTGTTTCAAAACTGCTCAATCAAAAGTATGGTTTAACTCTGTTAGCTGAATGCTCAGATCAAAAAGAAGTTTCACAGAATACTTCTGTGTAGTTTATATTTGAATATATTCCTTTTTCCACTACTACTCTCTTAGCACTCCAAATGTCCAGTTGCATTTTCTACAGAAAGAGTGTTCAGATCTGCTCAATCATAAGTATGTTTTAACTCTGTTAGCTGAATGCACAGATCAGAAAGAAGTTTCACAGAATGATTCTGTGTAGTTTATATTTGGAGACATTCCTTTTTCCACTATTACCCTCTTAGCGCTCCGAATCTCCACTTGCATTTTCTACAGAAAGAGTGTTTCAGAACGGCTCAATCAAAACTAAGGTTCAACTCTTTTAGTTGAACAAACAGAACAGAAAGAAGTTTCACACAGTTCTTCTGTGTAGTTTTTATTTGTAGACATTCTTTTTCCCAATATAGGCCTCTTAGCGCTCAGAATGTCCAATTGCAGTTTCTACAGAAAGAGTGTTTCAGAACGGCTCAATGAAAAGTAAGGTTCAACTCTGTTAGTTGAATGCACAGAACAGAAAGAAGTTTCATACAATGCTTCTGTGTAGTTTATATTTGAACATATTCTTTTTTCCACTATTACCCACTTAGCGCTACGAATGTCCAGTTGCATTTTCTACAGACAGAGTGTTTCAAAACTGCTCAATCAAAAGTATGGTTTAACTCTGTTAGCTGAATGCTCAGATCAGAAAGAAGTTTCACAGAATGCTTCTGTGTAGTTTATATTTGAATATATTCCTTTTTCCACTACTACGCTCTTAGCGCTCCAAATGTCCAGTTGCATTTTCTACAGAAAGAGTGTTCAGATCTGCTCAATCAAAAGTATGGTTTAACTCTGTTAGCTGAATGCACAGATCAGAAAGAAGTTTCACCGAATGATTCTGTGTAGTTTATATTTGAAGACATTCCTTTTTCCACTATTACCGTCTTAGCGCTCCGAATCTCCACTTGCATTTTCTACAAAAAGAGTGTTTCATAACTGCTCAATCAAAAATATGTTTTATCTCTGTTATCTGAATTTACAGATCAGAAATAAGTTTCACAGAATGCATTTGTGTACTTTTTATATGAAGATATTCTTTTTCCCAATGTAGGCCTCTTAGCGCTTAGCATGTCCAATTGCAGTTTCTACAGAAAGAGTGTTTCAGAACGGCTCAATCAAAAGTAAGGTTCAACTCTGTTAGTTGAATGCACAGAACAGAAAGAATTTTCACAGAATGCTACTGTGTAGTTTACATTTGAATATATTCCTTTTTCCACTATTACCCTCTTAGCGCTCCAAATGTCCAGTTGCATTTTCTACAGAAAGAGTGTTCAGATCTGCTCAATCAAAAGTATGGTTTAACTCTGTTAGCTGAATGCACAGATCAGAAGAAGTTTCACAGAATGATTCTGTGTAGTTTATATTTGGAGACATTCCTTTTTCCACTATTACCCTCTTAGCGCTCCGAATCCCCACTTGCATTTTCTACAGAAAGAGTGTTTCATAACTGCTCAATCAAAAATATGTTTCATCTCTGTTAACTGAATTTACAGATCAGAAATAAGTTTCACACAATGCTTCTGTGTAGTTTTTATTTGAAGATATTATTTTTCCCAATATAGGCCTCTTAGCGCTCAGAATGTCCAATTGCAGTTTCTACAGAAAGAGTGTTTCAGAAAGGCTCAATCAAAAGTAAGGTTCAAGTCTGTTAGTTGAATGCACAGAACAGAAAGAAGTTTCATACAATGCTTCTGTGTAGTTTATATTTGAACATATTCTTTTTTCCACTATTACCCACTTAGCGCTACGAATGTCCAGTTGCATTTTCTACAGACAGAGTGTTTCAAATCTGCTCAATCAAAAGTATGGTTTAACTCTGTTAGCTGAATGCTCAGATCAGAAAGAAGTCTCACAGAATGCTTCCTTGTAGTTTATATTTGAATATATTCCTTTTTCCACTACCACTCTCTTAGCGCTCCAAATGTCCAGTTGCATTTTCTACAGAAAGAGTGTTCAGATCTGCTCAATCAGAAGTATGGTTTAACTCTGTTAGCTCAATGCACACATCAGAAAGAAGTTTCACAGAATGATTCTGTGTAGTTTATATTTGTAGACATTCCTTTTTCCACTATTACCCGCTTAGCGCTCCGAATCTCCACTTGCATTTTCTACAGAAAGAGTGTTTCAGAACGGCTCAATCAAAACTAAGGTTCAACTCTTTTAGTTGAACAAACAGAACAGAAAAAAGTTTCACACAATTCTTCTGTGTAGTTTTTATTTGTAGACATTCTTTTTCCCAATATAGGCCTCTTAGCGCTCAGAATGTCCAATTGCAGTTTCTACAGAAAGAGTGTTTCAGAACGGCTCAATCAAAAGTAAGGTTCAACTCTGTTAGTTGAATGCACAGAACAGAAAGAAGTTTCATACAATGCTTCTGTGTAGTTTATATTTGAACATATTCTTTTTTCCACTATTACCCACTTAGCGCTACGAATGTCCAGTTGCATTTTCTACAGACAGAGTGTTTCAAAACTGCTCAATCAAAAGTATGGTTTAACTCTGTTAGCTGAATGCTCAGATCAGAAAGAAGCTTCACAGAATGCTTCTGTGTAGTTTATATTTGAATATATTCCTTTTTCCACTACTACGCTCTTAGCGCTCCAAATGTCCAGTTGCATTTTCTACAGAAAGAGTGTTCAGATCTGCTCAATCAAAAGTATGGTTTAACTCTGTTAGCTGAATGCACAGATCAGAAAGAAGTTTCACCGAATGATTCTGTGTAGGTTATATTTGAAGGCATTCCTTTTTCCACTATTACCCTCTTAGCGCTCCGAATCTCCACTTGCATTTTCTACAAAAAGTGTGTTTCATAACTGCTCAATCAAAAATATGTTTTATCTCTGTTAACTGAATTTACAGATCAGAAATAAGTTTCACAGAATGCATCTGTGTAGTTTTTATTTAAAGATATTCTTTTTCCCAATGTAGGCCTCTTAGCGCTTAGCATGTCCAATTGCAGTTTCTACAGAAAGAGTGTTTCAGAACGGCTCAATCAAAAGTAAGGTTCAACTCTGTTAGTTGAATGCACAGAACAGAAAGAATTTTCACAGAATGCTACTGTGTAGTTTATATTTGAATATATTCCTTTTTCCACTATTACCCTCTTAGCGCTCCGAATGTCCACTTGCATTTTCTACAGAAAGAGTGTTCAGAACTGCGCAATCAAAAGTATGGTTTAACTCTGTTAGCTTAAAGAACATATCAGAAATAAGTTTCACACAATGCTTCTGTGTAGTTTTTATTTGAAGGTATTATTTTTCCCAATATATGCCTCCTAGCGCTCAGAATGTCCAATTGCAGTTTCTACAGAAAGAGTGTTTCAGAAAGGCTCAATCAAAAGTAAGGTTCAACTCTGTTAGTTGAATGCACAGAAAAGAAAGAAGTTTCATACAATGCTTCTGTGTAGTTTATATTTGAACATATTCTTTTTTCCACTATTACCCACTTAGCGCTACGAATGTCCAGTTGCATTTTCTACAGACAGAGTGTTTCAAAACTGCTCAAACAAAAGTATGGTTTAACTCTGTTAGCTGAATGCTCAGATCAGAAAGAAGTTTCACAGAATGCTTCTGTGTAGTTTATATTTGAATATATTCCTTTTTCCACTACTACGCTCTTAGCGCTCCAAATGTCCAGTTGCATTTTCTACAGAAAGAGTGTTCAGATCTGCTCAATCAAAAGTATGGTTTAACTCTGTTAGCTGAATGCACAGATGAGAAAGAAGTTTCACCGAATGATTCTGTGTAGTTTATATTTGAAGACATTCCTTTTTCCACTATTACCCCCTTAGCGCTCCGAATCTCCACTTGCATTTTCTACAAAAAGAGTGTTTCATAACTGCTCAATCAAAAATATGTTTTATCTCCGTTAACTGAATTTACAGATCAGAAATAAGTTTCACAGAATGCATCTGTTTAGTTTTTATTTGAAGATATTCTTTTTCCCAATGTAGGCCTCTTAGCGCTTAGCATGTCCAATTGCAGTTTCTACAGAAAGAGTGTTTCAGAACGGCTCAATCAAAAGTAAGGTTCAACTCTTTTAGTTGAACAAACAGAACAGAAAAAAGTTTCACACAATTCTTCTGTGTAGTTTTTATTTGTAGACATTCTTTTTCCCAATATAGGCCTCTTAGCGCTCAGAATGTCCAATTGCAGTTTCTACAGAAAGAGTGTTTCAGAACGGCTCAATCAAAAGTAAGGTTCAACTCTGTTAGTTGAATGCACAGAACAGAAAGAAGTTTCATACAATGCTTCTGTGTAGTTTATATTTGAACATATTCTTTTTTCCACTATTACCCACTTAGCGCTACGAATGTCCAGTTGCATTTTCTACAGACAGAGTGTTTCAAAACTGCTCAATCAAAAGTATGGTTTAACTCTGTTAGCTGAATGCTCAGATCAGAAAGAAGCTTCACAGAATGCTTCTGTGTAGTTTATATTTGAATATATTCCTTTTTCCACTACTACGCTCTTAGCGCTCCAAATGTCCAGTTGCATTTTCTACAGAAAGAGTGTTCAGATCTGCTCAATCAAAAGTATGGTTTAACTCTGTTAGCTGAATGCACAGATCAGAAAGAAGTTTCACCGAATGATTCTGTGTAGGTTATATTTGAAGGCATTCCTTTTTCCACTATTACCCACTTAGCGCTCCGAATCTCCACTTGCATTTTCTACAAAAAGTGTGTTTCATAACTGCTCAATCAAAAATATGTTTTATCTCTGTTAACTGAATTTACAGATCAGAAATAAGTTTCACAGAATGCATCTGTGTAGTTTTTATTTAAAGATATTCTTTTTCCCAACGTAGGCCTCTTAGCGCTTAGCATGTCCAATTGCAGTTTCTACAGAAAGAGTGTTTCAGAACGGCTCAATCAAAAGTAAGGTTCAACTCTGTTAGTTGAATGCACAGAACAGAAAGAATTTTCACAGAATGCTACTGTGTAGTTTATATTTGAATATATTCCTTTTTCCACTATTACCCTCTTAGCGCTCCGAATGTCCACTTGCATTTTCTACAGAAAGAGTGTTCAGAACTGCGCAATCAAAAGTATGGTTTAACTCTGTTAGCTTAATGAACATATCAGAAATAAGTTTCACACAGTGCTTCTGTGTAGTTTTTATTTGAAGGTATTATTTTTCCCAATATATGCCTCCTAGCGCTCAGAATGTCCAATTGCAGTTTCTACAGAAAGAGTGTTTCAGAAAGGCTCAATCAAAAGTAAGGTTCAACTCTGTTAGTTGAATGCACAGAAAAGAAAGAAGTTTCATACAATGCTTCTGTGTAGTTTATATTTGAACATATTCTTTTTTCCACTATTACCCACTTAGCGCTACGAATGTCCAGTTGCATTTTCTACAGACAGAGTGTTTCAAAACTGCTCAAACAAAAGTATGGTTTAACTCTGTTAGCTGAATGCTCAGATCAGAAAGAAGTTTCACAGAATGCTTCTGTGTAGTTTATATTTGAATATATTCCTTTTTCCACTACTACGCTCTTAGCGCTCCAAATGTCCAGTTGCATTTTCTACAGAAAGAGTGTTCAGATCTGCTCAATCAAAAGTATGGTTTAACTCTGTTAGCTGAATGCACAGATGAGAAAGAAGTTTCACCGAATGATTCTGTGTAGTTTATATTTGAAGACATTCCTTTTTCCACTATTACCCCCTTAGCGCTCCGAATCTCCACTTGCATTTTCTACAAAAAGAGTGTTTCATAACTGCTCAATCAAAAATATGTTTTATCTCCGTTAACTGAATTTACAGATCAGAAATATGTTTCACAGAATGCATCTGTTTAGTTTTTATTTGAAGATATTCTTTTTCCCAATGTAGGCCTCTTAGCGCTTAGCATGTCCAATTGCAGTTTCTACAGAAAGAGTGTTTCAGAACGGCTCAATCAAAAGTAAGGTTCAACTCTGTTAGTTGAATGCACAGAACAGAAAGAATTTTCACAGAATGCTTCTGTGTAGTTTATATTTGAATATATTCCTTTTTCCACTATTACCCTCTTAGCGCTCCGAATGTCCACTTGCATTTTCTACAGAAAGAGTGTTCAGAACTGCGCAATCAAAAGTATGGTTTAACTCTGTTAGCTTAATGAACATATCAGAAATAAGTTTCACACAATGCTTCTGTGTAGTTTTTATTTGAAGATATTATTTTTCCCAATAGAGGCCTCTTAGCGCTCAGAATGTCCAATTGCAGTTTCTACAGAAAGAGTGTTTCAGAAAGGCTCAATCAAAAGTAAGGTTCAACTCTGTTAGTCGAATGCACAGAACAGAAAGAAGTTTCATACAATGCTTCTGTGTAGTTTATATTTGAACATATTCTTTTTTCCACTATTAACCACTTAGCGCTACGAATGTCCAGTTGCATTTTCTACAGACAGAGTGTTTCAAAACTGCTCAATCAAAAGTATGGTTTAACTCTGTTAGCTGAATGCTCAGATCAAAAAGAAGTTTCACAGAATGCTTCTGTGTAGTTTATATTTGAATATATTCCTTTTTCCACTACTACTCTCTTAGCACTCCAAATGTCCAGTTGCATTTTCTACAGAAAGGGTGTTCAGATCTGCTCAATCATAAGTATGTTTTAACTCTGTTAGCTGAATGCACAGATCAGAAAGAAGTTTCACAGAATGATTCTGTGTAGTTTATATTTGGAGACATTACTTTTTCCACTATTACCCTCTTAGCGCTCCGAATCTCCACTTGCATTTTCTACAGAAAGAGTGTTTCAGAACGGCTCAATCAAAACTAAGGTTCAACTCTTTTAGTTGAACAAACAGAACAGAAAGAAGTTTCACACAATTCTTCTGTGTAGTTTTTATTTGTAGACATTCTTTTTCCCAATATAGGCCTCTTAGCGCTCAGAATGTCCAATTGCAGTTTCTACAGAAAGAGTGTTTCAGAACGGCTCAATCAAAAGTAAGGTTCAACTCTGTTAGTTGAATGCACAGAACAGAAAGAAGTTTCATACAATGCTTCTGTGTAGTTTATATTTGAACATATTCTTTTTTCCACTATTACCCACTTAGCGCTACGAATGTCCAGTTGCATTTTCTACAGACAGAGTGTTTCAAAACTGCTCAATCAAAAGTATGCTTTAACTCTGTTAGCTGAATGCTCAGATCAGAAAGAAGTTTCACAGAATGCTTCTGTGTAGTTTATATTTGAATATATTCCGTTTTCCACTACTACGCTCTTAGCGCTCCAAATGTCCAGTTGCATTTTCTACAGAAAGAGTGTTCAGATCTGCTCAATCAAAAGTATGGTTTAACTCCGTTAGCTGAATGCACAGATCAGAAAGAAGTTTCACCGAATGATTCTGTGTAGTTTATATTTGAAGACATTCCTTTTTCCACTATTACCGTCTTAGCGCTCCGAATCTCCACTTGCATTTTCTACAAAAAGAGTGTTTCATAACTGCTCAATCAAAAATATGTTTTATCTCTGTTAACTGAATTTACAGATCAGAAATAAGTTTCACAGAATGCATCTGTGTAGTTTTTATTTGAAGATATTCTATTTCCCAATGTAGGCCTCTTAGCGCTTAGCATGTCCAATTGCAGTTTCTACACAAAGAGTGTTTCAGAACGGCTCAATCAAAAGTAAGGTTCAACTCTGTTAGTTGAATGCACAGAACAGAAAGAATTTTCACAGAATGCTACTGTGTAGTTTATATTTGAATATATTCCTTTTTCCACTATTACCCTCTTAGCGCTCCAAATGTCCAGTTGCAATTTCTACAGAAAGAGTGTTCAGATGTGCTCAATCAAAAGTATGGTTTAACTCTGTTAGCTGAATGCACAGATCAGAAAGAAGTTTCACAGAATGATTCTGTGTAGTTTATATTTGGAGACATTCCTTTTTCCACTATTACCCTCTTAGCGCCCCGAATCTCCACTCGCATTTTCTACAGAAAGAGTGTTTCATAACTGCTCAATCAAAAATATGTTTTATCTCTGTTAACTGAATTTACAGATCAGAAATAAGTTTCACACAATGCTTCTGTGTAGTTTTTATTTGAAGATATTATTTTTCCCAATATAGGCCTCTTAGCGCTCAGAATGTCCAATTGCAGTTTCTACAGAAAGAGTGTTTCAGAAAGGCTCAATCAAAAGTAAGGTTCAACTCTGTTAGTTGAATGCACAGAACAGAAAGAAGTTTCATACAATGCTTCTGTGTAGTTTATATTTGAACATATTCTTTTTTCCACTATTACCCACTTAGCGTTACGAATGTCCAGTTGCATTTTCTACAGACAGAGTGTTTCAAAACTGCTCAATGAAAAGTATGGTTTAACTCTGTTAGCTGAATGCTCAGATCAGAAAGAAGTCTCACAGAATGCTTCCGTGTAGTTTATATTTGAATATGTTCTTTTTCCACTACTACTCTCTTAGCGCTCAAAATGTCCAGTTGCATTTTCTACAGAAAGAGTGTTCAGATCTGCTCAATCAGAAGTATGGTTTAACTCTGTTTGCTGAATGCACAGATCAGAAAGAAGTTTCACAGAATGATTCTGTGTAGTTTATATTTGGAGACATTCCTTTTTCCACTATTACCCTCTTAGCGCTCCGAATCTCCACTTGCATTTTCTACAGAAAGAGTGTTTCAGAACGGCTCAATCAAAATTAAGGTTCAACTCTTTTAGTTGAACAAACAGAACAGAAAAAAGTTTCACACAATTCTTCTGTGTAGTTTTTATTTGTAGACATTCTTTTTCCCAATATAGTCCTCTTAGCGCTCAGAATGTCCAATTGCAGTTTCTACAGAAAGAGTGTTTCAGAACGGCTCAATCAAAAGTAAGGTTCAACCCTGTTAGTTGAATGCACAGAACAGAAAGAAGTTTCATACAATGCTTCTGTGTAGTTTATATTTGAACATATTCTTTTTTCCACTATTACCCACTTAGCGCTACGAATGTCCAGTTGCATTTTCTACAGACAGAGTGTTTCCAAACTGCTCAATCAAAAGTATGGTTTAACTCTGTTAGCTGAATGCTCAGATCAGAAAGAAGCTTCACAGAATGCTTCTGTGTAGTTTATATTTGAATATATTCCTTTTTCCACTACTACGCTCTTAGCGCTCCAAATGTCCAGTTGCATTTTCTACAGAAAGAGTGTTCAGATCTGCTCAATCAAAAGTATGGTTTAACTCTGTTAGCTGAATGCACAGATCAGAAAGAAGTTTCACCGAATGATTCTGTGTAGTTTATATTTGAAGACATTCCTTTTTCCACTATTACCCCCTTAGCGCTCCGAATCTCCACTTGCATTTTCTGCAAAAAGAGTGTTTCATAACTGCTCAATCAAAAATATGTTTTATCTCCGTTAACTGAATTTACAGATCAGAAATAATTTTCACAGAATGCATCTGTGTAGTTTTTATTTGAAGATATTCTTTTTCCCAATGTAGGCCTCTTAGCGCTTAGCATGTCCAATTGCAGTTTCTACAGAAAGAGTGTTTCAGAACGGCTCAATCAAAAGTAAGGTTCAACTCTGTTAGTTGAATGCACAGAACAGAAAGAATTTTCACAGAATGCTAATGTGTAGTTTATATTTGAATATATTCCTTTTTCCACTATTACCCTCTTAGCGCTCCGAATGTCCACTTGCATTTTCCACAGAAAGAGTGTTCAGAACTGCGCAATCAAAAGTATGGTTTAACTCTGTTAGCTTAAGGAACATATCAGAAATAAGTTTCACACAATGCTTCTGTGTAGTTTTTATTTGAAGATATTATTTTTCCCAATAGAGGCCTCTTACCGCTCAGAATGTCCAATTGCAGTTTCTACAGAAAGAGTGTTTCAGAAAGGCTCAATCAAAAGTCAGGTTCAACTCTGTTAGTTGAATGCACAGAACAGAAAGAAGTTTCATACAATGCTTCTGTGTAGTTTATATCTGAACATATTCTTTTTTCCACTATTACCCACTTAGCGCTACGAATGTCCAGTTGCATTTTCTACAGACAGAGTGTTTCAAAACTGCTCAATCAAAAGTATGGTTTAACTCTGTTAGCTGAATGCTCAGATCAGAAAGAAGTCTCACAGAATGCTTCCGTGTAGTTTATATTTGAATATATTCCTTTTTCCACTACTAATCTCTTAGCGCTCCAAATGTCCAGTTGCATTTTCTACAGAAAGAGTGTTCAGATCTGCTCAATCAAAAGTATGGTTTAACACTGTTAGCTGAATGCACAGATCAGAAAGAAGTTTCACAGAATGATTCTGTGTAGTTTATATTTGGAGACATTCCTTTTTCCACTATTACCCTCTTAGCGCTCCGAATCTCCACTTGCATTTTCTACAGAAAGAGTGTTTCAGAACGGCTCAATCAAAACTAAGGTTCAACTCTTTTAGTTGAACAAACAGAACAGAAAGAAGTTTCACACAATTCTTCTGTGTAGTTTTTATTTGTAGACATTCTTTTTCCCAATATAGGCCTCTTAGCGCTCAGAATGTCCAATTGCAGTTTCTACAGAAAGAGTGTTTCAGAACGGCTCAATCAAAAGTAAGGTTCAACTCTGTTAGTTGAATGCACAGAACAGAAAGTAGTTTCATACAATGCTTCTGTGTAGTTTATATTTGAACATATACTTTTTTCCACTATTACCCACTTAGCGCTACGAATGTCCGGTTGTATTTTCTACAGACAGAGTGTTTCAAAACTGCTCAATCCAAAGTATGGTTTAACTCTGTTAGCTGAATGCTCAGATCAGAAAGAAGTTTCACAGAATGCTTCTGTGTAGTTTATATTTGAATATATTCCTTTTTCCACTACTACGCTCTTAGCGCTCCAAATGTCCAGTTGCATTTTCTACAGAAAGAGTGTTCAGATCTGCTCAATCAAAAGTATGGTTTAACTCTGTTAGCTGAATGCACAGATCAGAAAGAAGTTTCACCGAATGATTCTGTGTAGTTTATATTTGAAGACATTCCTTTTTCCACTATTACCCTCTTAGCGCTCCGAATCTCCACTTGCATTTTCTACAAAAAGAGTGTTTCATAACTGCTCAATCAAAAATATGTTTTATCTCTGTTACCTGAATTTACAGATCAGAAATAAGTTTCACAGAATGCATCTGTGTAGTTTTTATTTGAAGATATTCTTTTTCCCAATGTAGGCCTCTTAGCGCTTAGCATGTCCAATTGCAGTTTCTACAGAAAGAGTGTTTCAGAACGGCTCAATCAAAAGTAAGGTTCAACTCTGTTAGTTGAATGCACAGAACAGAAAGAATTTTCACAGAATGCTACTGTGTAGTTTATATTTGAATATATTCATTTTTCCACTATTACCCTCTTAGCGCTCCGAATGTCCACTTGCATTTTCTACAGAAAGAGTGTTCAGAACTGCGCAATGAAAAGTATGGTTTAACTCTGTTAGCTTAATGAACATATCAGAAATAAGTTTCACAAAATGCTTCTGTGTAGTTTTTATTTGAAGATATTATTTTTCCCAATATAGGCCTCTTAGCGCTCAGAATGTCCAATTGCAGTTTCTACAGAAAGAGTGTTTCAGAAAGGCTCAATCAAAAGTAAGGTTCAACTCTGTTAGTTGAATGCACAGAACAGAAAGAAGTTTCATACAATGCTTCTGTGTAGTTTATATTTGAACATATTCTTTTTTCCACTATTACCCACTTAGCGCTACGAATGTCCAGTTGCATTTTCTACAGACAGAGTGTTTCAAAACTGCTCAATCAAAAGTATGGTTTAACTCTGTTAGCTGAATGCTCAGATCAGAAAGAAGTCTCACAGAATGCTTCCGTGTAGTTTATATTTGAATATATTCCTTTTTCCACTACTACTCTCTTAGCGCTCCAAATGTCCAGTTGCATTTCCTACAGAAAGAGTGTTCAGATCTGCTCAATCAAAAGTATGGTTTAACTCTGTTAGCTGAATGCACAGATCAGAAAGAAGTTTCACAGAATGATTCTGTGTAGTTTATATTTGGAGACATTCCTTTTTCCACTATTACCCTCTTAGCGCTCCGAATCTCCACTTGCATTTTCTACAGAAAGAGTGTTTCAGAACGGCTCAATCAAAACTAAGGTTCAACTCTTTTAGTTGAACAAACAGAACAGAAAGAAGTTTCACACAATTCTTCTGTGTAGTTTTTATTTGCAGACATTCTTTTTCCCAATATAGGCTTCTTAGCGCTCAGAATGTCCAATTGCAATTTCTACAGAAAGAGTGTTTCAGAACGGCTCAATCAAAAGTAAGGTTCAACTCTGTTAGTTGAATGCACAGAACAGAAAGAAGTTTCATACAATGCTTCTGTGTAGTTTGTATTTGAACATATTCTTTTTTCCACTATTACCAACTTAGCGCTACGAATGTCCAGTTGCATTTTCTACAGACAGAGTGTTTCAAAACTGCTCAATCAAAAGTATGGTTTAACTCTGTTAGCTGAATGCTCAGATCAGAAAGAAGTTTCACAGAATGTTTCTGTGTTGTTTATATTTGAATATATTCCTTTTTCCACTACTACGCTCTTAGCGCTCCAAATGTCCAGTTGCATTTTCTACAGAAAGAGTGTTCAGATCTGCTCAATCAAAAGTATGGTTTAACTCTGTTAGCTGAATGCACAGATCAGAAAGAAGTTTCACCGAATGATTCTGTGTAGTTTATATTTGAAGACATTCCTTTTTCCACTATTACCCCCTTAGCGCTCCGAATCTCCACTTGCATTTTCTACAAAAAGAGTGTTTCATAACTGCTCAATCAAAAATATGTTTTATCTCCGTTAACTGAATTTACAGATCAGAAATAAGTTTCACAGAATGCATCTGTGTAGTTTTTATTTGAAGATATTCTTTTTCCCAATGTAGGCCTCTTAGCGCTTAGCATGTCCAATTGCAGTTTCTACAGAAAGAGTGTTTCAGAACGGCTCAATCAAAAGTAAGGTTCAACTCTGTTATTTGAATGCACAGAACACAAAGAATTTTCACAGAATGCTACTGTGTAGTTTATATTTGAATATATTTCTTTTTCCACTATTACCCTCTTAGCGCTCCGAATGTCCACTTGCATTTTCTACAGAAAGAGTGTTTTGAACTGCGCAATCAAAAGTATGGTTTAACTCTGTTAGCTTAATGAACATATCAGAAATAAGTTTCACACAATGCTTCTGTGTAGTTTTTATTTGAAGATATTATTTTTCCCAATATAGGCCTCTTAGCGCTCAGAATGTCCAATTGCAGTTTCTACAGAAAGAGTGTTTCAGAAAGGCTCAATCAAAAGCCAGGTTCAACTCTGTTAGTTGAATGCACAGAACAGAAAGAAGTTTCATACAATGCTTCTGTGTAGTTTATATTTGAACATATTCTTTTTTCCACTATTACCCACTTAGCGCTACGAATGTACAGTTGCATTTTCTACAGACAGAGTGTTTCAAAACTGCTCAATCAAAAGTATGGTTTAACTCTGTTAGCTGAATGCTCAGATCAGAAAGAAGTCTCACAGAATGCTTCCGTGTAGTTTATATATGAATATATTCCTTTTTCCACTACTACTCTCTTAGCGCTCCAAATGTCCAGTTGCATTTTCTACAGAAAGAGTGTTCAGATCTGCTCAACCAAAAGTATGGTTTAACTCTGTTAGCTGAATGCACAGATCAGAAAGAAGTTTCACAGAATGATTCTGTGTAGTTTATATTTGGAGACATTCCTTTTTCCACTATTACCCTCTTAGCGCTCCGAATCTCCACTTGCATTTTCTACAGAAAGAGTGTTTCAGAACGGCTCAATCAAAACTAAGGTTCAACTCTTTTAGTTGAACAAACAGAACAGAAAGAAGTTTCACACAATTCTTCTGTGTAGTTTTTATTTGTAGACATTCTTTTTCCCAATATAGGCCTCTTAGCGCTCAGAATGTCAAATTGCAGTTTCTACAGAAAGAGTGTTTCAGAACGGCTCTATCAAATGTAAGGTTCAACTCTGTTAGTTGAATGCACAGAACAGAACGAAGTTTCATACAATGCTTCTGTGTAGTTTATATTTGAACATATTCTTTTTTCCACTATTACCCACTTAGCGCTACAAATGTCCAGTTGCATTTTCTACAGACAGAGTGTTTCAAAACTGCTCAATCAAAAGTATGGTTTAACTCTGTTAGCTGAATGCTCAGATCAGAAAGAAGTTTCACAGAATGCTTCTGTGTAGTTTATATTTGAATATATTACTTTTTCCACTACTACTCTCTTAGCGCTCCAAATGTCCAGTTGCATTTTCTACAGAAAGAGTGTTCAGATCTGCTCAATCAAAATTATGGTTTAACTCTGTTAGCTGAATGCACAGATCAGAAAGAAGTTTCACAGAATGATTCTGTGTAGATTATATTTGGAGACATTCCTTTTTCCACTATTACCCTCTTAGCGCTCCGAATCTCCACTTGCATTTTCTACAGAAAGAGTGTTTCAGAACGGCTCAATCAAAACTAAGGTTCAACTCTTTTAGTTGAACAAACAGAACAGAAAAAAGTTTCACACAATTCTTCTGTGTAGTTTTTATTTGTAGACATTCTTTTTCCCAATATAGGCCTCTTAGCGCTCAGAATGTCCAATTGCAGTTTCTACAGAAAGAGTGTTTCAGAACGGCTCAATCAAAAGTAAGGTTCAACTCTGTTAGTTGAATGCACAGAACAGAAAGAAGTTTCATACAATGCTTCTGTGTAGTTTATATTTGAACATATTCTTTTTTCCACTATTACCCACTTAGCGCTACGAATGTCCAGTTGCATTTTCTACAGATAGAGTGTTTCAAAACTGCTCAATCAAAAGTATGGTTTAACTCTGTTAGCTGAATGCTCAGATCAGAAAGAAGTTTCACAGAATGCTTCTGTGTAGTTTATATTTGAATATATTCCTTTTTCCACTACTACGCTCTTAGCGCTCCAAATGTCCAGTTGCATTTTCTACAGAAAGAGTGTTCAGATCTGCTCAATCAAAAGTATGGTTTAACTCTGTTAGCTGAATGCACAGATCAGAAAGAAGTTTCACCGAATGTTTCTGTGTAGTTTATATTTGAACACATTCCTTTTTCCACTATTACCCTCTTAGCGCTCCGAATCTCCACTTGCATTTTCTACAAAAAGAGTGTTTCATAACCGCTCAATCAAAAATATATTTTATCTCTGTTAACTGAATTAACAGATCAGAAATAAGTTTCACAGAATGCATCTGTGTAGTTTTTATTTGAAGATATTTTTTTCCCAATGTAGGCCTCTTAGCGCTTAGCATGTCCAATTGAAGTTTCTACACAAAGAGTGTTTCAGAACGGCTCAATCAAAAGTAAGGTTCAACTCTGTTAGTTGAATGCACAGAACAGAAAGAATTTTTACAGAATGCTACTGTGTAGTTTATATTTGAATATATTCCTTTTTCCACTATTACCCTCTTAGCGCTCCGAATGTCCACTTGCATTTTCTACAGAAAGAGTGTTCAGAACTGCGCAATCAAAAGTATGGTTTAACTCTGTTAGCTTAATGAACATATCAGAAATAAGTTTCACACAATGCTTCTGTGTAGTTTTTATTTGAAGATATTATTTTTCCCAATATAGGCCTCTTAGCGCTCAGAATGTCCAATTGCAGTTTCTACAGAAAGAGTGTTTCAGAAAGTCTCAATCAAAAGTAAGGTTCAACTCTGTTAGTTGAATGCACAGAACAGAAAGAAGTTTCATACAATGCTTCTGTGTAGTTTATATTTGAACATATTCTTTTTTCCACTATTACCCACTTAGCGCTACGAATGTCCAGTTGCATTTTCTACAGACAGAGTGTTTCAAAACTGCTCAATCAAAAGTATGGTTTAAATCTGTTAGCTGAATGCTCAGATCAGAAAGAAGTTTCACAGAATGCTTCTGAGTAGTTTATATTTGAATATATTCCTTTTTCCACTACTACGCTCTTAGCGCTCCAAATGTCCAGTTGCATTTTCTACAGAAAGAGTGTTCAGATCTGCTCAATCAAAAGTATGGTTTAACTCTGTTAGCTGAATGCACAGATCAGAAAGAAGTTTCACAGAATGTTTCTGTGTAGTTTTTATTTGGAGACATTCATTTTTCCACTATTACCCTCTTAGCGCTCCGAATCTCCACTTGCATTTTCTACAGAAAGAGTGTTTCAGAACGGCTCAATCAAAACTAAGGTTCAACTCTTTTAGTTGAAAAAACAGAACAGAAAGAAGTTTCACACAATTCTTCTGTGTAGTTTTTATTTGTAGACATTCTTTTTCCCAATATAGGCCTATTAGCGCTCAGAATGTCCAATGGCAGTTTCTACAGAAAGAGTCTTTCAGAACGGCTCAATCAAAAGTAAGGTTCAACTCTGTTAGTTGAATGCACAGAACAGAAAGAAGTTTCATACAGTGCTTCTGTGTAGTTTATATTTGAACATATTCTTTTTTCCACTATTACCCACTTAGCGCTACGAATGTCCAGTTGCATTTTCTACAGACAGAGTGTTTCAAAACTGCCCAATCAAAAGTATGGTTTAACTCTGTTAGCTGAATGCTCAGATCAGAAAGAAGTTTCACAGAATGTTTCTGTGTTGTTTATATTTGAATATATTCCTTTTTCCACTACTACGCTCTTAGCGCTCCAAATGTCCAGTTGCATTTTCTACAGAAAGAGTGTTCAGATCTGCTCAATCAAAAGTATGGTTTAACTCTGTTAGCTGAATGCACAGATCAGAAAGAAGTTTCACCGAATGATTCTGTGTAGTTTATATTTGAAGACATTCCTTTTTCCACTATTACCCCCTTAGCGCTCCGAATCTTCACTTGCATTTTCTACAAAAAGAGTGTTTCATAACTGCTCAATCAAAAATATGTTTTATCTCCGTTAACTGAATTTACAGATCAGAAATAAGTTTCACAGAATGCATCTGTGTAGTTTTTATTTGAAGATATTCTTTTTCCCAATGTACGCCTCTTAGCGCTTAGCATGTCCAATTGCAGTTTCTACAGAAAGAGTGTTTCAGAACGGCTCAATCAAAAGTAAGGTTCAACTCTGTTATTTGAATGCACAGAACACAAAGAATTTTCACAGAATGCTACTGTGTAGTTTATATTTGAATATATTCCTTTTTCCACTATTACCCTCTTAGCGCTCAGAATGTCCACTTGCATTTTCTACAGAAAGAGTGTTTTGAACTGCGCAATCAAAAGTATGGTTTAACTCTGTTAGCTTAATGAAAATATCAGAAATAAGTTTCACACAATGCTTCTGTGTAGTTTTTATTTGAAGATATTATTTTTCCCAATATAGGCCTCTTAGCGCTCAGAATGTCCAATTGCAGTTTCTACAGAAAGAGTGTTTCAGAAAGGCTCAATCAAAAGTCAGGTTCAACTCTGTTAGTTGAATGCACAGAACAGAAAGAAGTTTCATACAATGCTTCTGTGTAGTTTATATTTGAACATATTCTTTTTTCCACTATTACCCACTTAGCGCTACGAATGTACAGTTGCATTTTCTACAGACAGAGTGTTTCAAAACTGCTCAATCAAAAGTATGGTTTAACTCTGTTAGCTGAATGCTCAGATCAGAAAGAAGTCTCACAGAATGCTTCCGTGTAGTTTATATTTGAATATATTCCTTTTTCCACTACTACTCTCTTAGCGCTCCAAATGTCCAGTTGCATTTTCTACAGAAAGAGTGTTCAGATCTGCTCAACCAAAAGTATGGTTTAACTCTGTTAGCTGAATGCACAGATAAGAAAGAAGTTTCACAGAATGATTCTGTGTAGTTTATATTTGGAGACATTCCTTTTTCCACTATTACCCTCTTAGCGCTCCGAATCTCCACTTGCATTTTCTACAGAAAGAGTGTTTCAGAACGGCTCAATCAAAACTAAGGTTCAACTCTTTTAGTTGAACAAACAGAACAGAAAGAAGTTTCACACAATTCTTCTGTGTAGTTTTTATTTGTAGACATTCTTTTTCCAAATATAGGCCTCTTAGCGCTCAGAATGTCAAATTGCAGTTTCTACAGAAAGAGGGTTTCATAACGGCTCAATCAAATGTAAGGTTCAACTCTGTTAGTTGAATGCACAGAACAGAAAGAAGTTTCATTCAATGCTTCTGTGTAGTTTATATTTGAACATATTCTTTTTTCCACTATTACCCACTTAGCGCTACAAATGTCCAGTTGCATTTTCTACAGACAGAGTGTTTCAAAACTGCTCAATCAAAAGTATGGTTTAACTCTGTTAGCTGAATGCTCAGATCAGAAAGAAGTTTCACAGAATGCTTCTGTGTAGTTTATATTTGAATATATTCCTTTTTCCACTACTACTCTCTTAGCGCTCCAAATGTCCAGTTGCATTTTCTACAGAAAGCGTGTTCAGATCTGCTCAATCAAAATTATGGTTTACCTCTGTTAGCTGAATGCACAGATCAGAAAGAAGTTTCACAGAATGATTCTGTGTAGATTATATTTGGAGACATTCTTTTTTCCACTATTACCCTCTTAGCGCTCCGAATCTCCACTTGCATTTTCTACAGAAAGAGTGTTTCAGAACGGCTCAATCAAAACTAAGGTTCAACTCTTTTAGTTGAACAAACAGAACAGAAAAAAGTTTCACACAATTCTTCTGTGTAGTTTTTATTTGTAGACATTCTTTTTCCCAATATAGGCCTCTTAGCGCTCAGAATGTCCAATTGCAGTTTCTACAGAAAGAGTGTTTCAGAACGGCTCAATCAAAAGTAAGGTTCAACTCTGTTAGTTGAATGCACAGAACAGAAAGAAGTTTCATACAATGCTTCTGTGTAGTTTATATTTGAACATATTCTTTTTTCCACTATTACCCACTTAGCGCTATGAATGTCCAGTTGCATTTTCTACAGATAGAGTGTTTCAAAACTGCTCAATCAAAAGTATGGTTTAACTCTGTTAGCTGAATGCTCAGATCAGAAAGAAGTTTCACAGAATGCTTCTGTGTAGTTTATATTTGAATATATTCCTTTTTCCACTACTACGCTCTTAGCGCTCCAAATGTCCAGTTGCATTTTCTACAGAAAGAGTGTTCAGATCTGCTCAATCAAAAGTATGGTTTAACTCTGTTAGCTGAATGCACAGATCAGAAAGAAGTTTCACCGAATGATTCTGTGTAGTTTATATTTGAAGACATTCCTTTTTCCACTATTACCCTCTTAGCGCTCCGAATCTCCACTTGCATTTTCTACAAAAAGAGTGTTTCATAACCGCTCAATCAAAAATATATTTTATCTCTGTTAACTCAATTAACAGATCAGAAATAAGTTTCACAGAATGCATCTGTGTAGTTTTTATTTGAAGATATTCTTTTTCCCAATGTAGGCCTCTTAGCGCTTAGCATGTCCAATTGCAGTTTCTACACAAAGAGTGTTTCAGAACGGCTCAATCAAAAGTAAGGTTCAACTCTGTTAGTTGAATGCACAGAACAGAAAGAATTTTCACAGAATGCTACTGTGTAGTTTATATTTGAATATATTCCTTTTTCCACTATTACCCTCTTAGCGCTCCGAATGTCCACTTGCATTTTCTACAGAAAGAGTGTTCAGAACTGCGCAATCAAAAGTATGGTTTAACTCTGTTAGCTTAATGAACATATCAGAAATAAGTTTCACACAATGCTTCTGTGTAGTTTTTATTTGAAGATATTCTTTTTCCCAATATAGGCCTCTTAGCGCTCAGAATGTCCAATTGCAGTTTCTACAGAAAGAGTGTTTCAGAAAGGCTCAATCAAAAGTAAGGTTCAACTCTGTTAGTTGAATGCACAGAACAGAAAGAAGTTTCATACAATGCTTCTGTGTAGTTTATATTTGAACATATTCTTTTTTCCACTATTATCCACTTAGCGCTACGAATGTCCAGTTGCATTTTCTACAGACAGAGTGTTTCAAAACTGCTCAATCAAAAGTATGGTTTAAATCTGTTAGCTGAATGCTCAGATCAGAAAGAAGTTTCACAGAATGCTTCTGTGTAGTTTATATTTGAATATATTCCTTTTTCCACTACTACTCTCTTAGCGCTCCCAATGTCCAGTTGCATTTTCTACAGAAAGAGTGTTCAGATCTACTCAATCAAAAGTATGGTTTAACTCTGTTAGCTGAATGCACAGATCAGAAAGAAGTTTCACCGAATGATTCTGTGTAGTTTATATTTGGAGACATTCCTTTTTCCACTATTACCCTCTTAACGCTCCGAATCTCCACTTGCATTTTCTACAGAAAGAGTGTTTCAGAACGGCTCAATCAAAACTAAGGTTCAACTCTTTTAGTTGAACAAACAGAACAGAAAGAAGTTTCACACAATTCTTCTGTGTAGTTTTTATTTGTAGACATTCTTTTTCCCAATATAGGCCTCTTAGCGCTCAGAATGTCCAATTGCAGTTTCTACAGAAAGAGTGTTTCAGAACGGCTCAATCAAAAGTAAGGTTCAGCTCTGTTAGTTGAATGCACAGAACAGAAAGAAGTTTCATACAATGCTTCTGTGTAGTTTATATTTGAACATATTCTTTTTTCCACTCTTACCCACTTAGCGCTACGAATGTCCAGTTGCATTTTCTACAGACAGAGTGTTTCAAAACTGCTCAATCAAAAGTATGGTTTAACTCTGTTAGCTGAATGCTCAGATCAGAAAGAAGTTTCACAGAATGCTTCTGTGTAGTTTATATTTGAATATATTCCTTTTTCCACTACTACGCTCTTAGCGCTCCAAATGTCCAGTTGCATTTTCTACAGAAAGAGTGTTCAGATCTGCTCAATCAAAAGTATGGTTTAACTCTGTTAGCTGAATGCACAGATCAGAAAGAAGTTTCACCGAATGTTTCTGTGTAGTTTATATTTGAACACATTCCTTTTTCCACTATTACCCTCTTAGCGCTCCGAATCTCCACTTGCATTTTCTACAAAAAGAGTGTTTCATAACCGCTCAATCAAAAATATATTTTATCTCTGTTAACTGAATTAACAGATCAGAAATAAGTTTCACAGAATGCATCTGTGTAGTTTTTATTTGAAGATATTTTTTTCCCAATGTAGGCCTCTTAGCGCTTAGCATGTCCAATTGAAGTTTCTACACAAAGAGTGTTTCAGAACGGCTCAATCAAAAGTAAGGTTCAACTCTGTTAGTTGAATGCACAGAACAGAAAGAATTTTTACAGAATGCTACTGTGTAGTTTATATTTGAATATATTCCTTTTTCCACTATTACCCTCTTAGCGCTCCGAATGTCCACTTGCATTTTCTACAGAAAGAGTGTTCAGAACTGCGCAATCAAAAGTATGGTTTAACTCTGTTAGCTTAATGAACATATCAGAAATAAGTTTCACACAATGCTTCTGTGTAGTTTTTATTTGAAGATATTATTTTTCCCAATATAGGCCTCTTAGCGCTCAGAATGTCCAATTGCAGTTTCTACAGAAAGAGTGTTTCAGAAAGTCTCAATCAAAAGTAAGGTTCAACTCTGTTAGTTGAATGCACAGAACAGAAAGAAGTTTCATACAATGCTTCTGTGTAGTTTATATTTGAACATATTCTTTTTTCCACTATTACCCACTTAGCGCTACGAATGTCCAGTTGCATTTTCTACAGACAGAGTGTTTCAAAACTGCTCAATCAAAAGTATGGTTTAAATCTGTTAGCTGAATGCTCAGATCAGAAAGAAGTTTCACAGAATGCTTCTGAGTAGTTTATATTTGAATATATTCCTTTTTCCACTACTACGCTCTTAGCGCTCCAAATGTCCAGTTGCATTTTCTACAGAAAGAGTGTTCAGATCTGCTCAATCAAAAGTATGGTTTAACTCTGTTAGCTGAATGCACAGATCAGAAAGAAGTTTCACAGAATGTTTCTGTGTAGTTTTTATTTGGAGACATTCATTTTTCCACTATTACCCTCTTAGCGCTCCGAATCTCCACTTGCATTTTCTACAGAAAGAGTGTTTCAGAACGGCTCAATCAAAACTAAGGTTCAACTCTTTTAGTTGAAAAAACAGAACAGAAAGAAGTTTCACACAATTCTTCTGTGTAGTTTTTATTTGTAGACATTCTTTTTCCCAATATAGGCCTATTAGCGCTCAGAATGTCCAATGGCAGTTTCTACAGAAAGAGTCTTTCAGAACGGCTCAATCAAAAGTAAGGTTCAACTCTGTTAGTTGAATGCACAGAACAGAAAGAAGTTTCATACAGTGCTTCTGTGTAGTTTATATTTGAACATATTCTTTTTTCCACTATTACCCACTTAGCGCTACGAATGTCCAGTTGCATTTTCTACAGACAGAGTGTTTCAAAACTGCCCAATCAAAAGTATGGTTTAACTCTGTTAGCTGAATGCTCAGATCAGAAAGAAGTTTCACAGAATGTTTCTGTGTTGTTTATATTTGAATATATTCCTTTTTCCACTACTACGCTCTTAGCGCTCCAAATGTCCAGTTGCATTTTCTACAGAAAGAGTGTTCAGATCTGCTCAATCAAAAGTATGGTTTAACTCTGTTAGCTGAATGCACAGATCAGAAAGAAGTTTCACCGAATGATTCTGTGTAGTTTATATTTGAAGACATTCCTTTTTCCACTATTACCCCCTTAGCGCTCCGAATCTTCACTTGCATTTTCTACAAAAAGAGTGTTTCATAACTGCTCAATCAAAAATATGTTTTATCTCCGTTAACTGAATTTACAGATCAGAAATAAGTTTCACAGAATGCATCTGTGTAGTTTTTATTTGAAGATATTCTTTTTCCCAATGTACGCCTCTTAGCGCTTAGCATGTCCAATTGCAGTTTCTACAGAAAGAGTGTTTCAGAACGGCTCAATCAAAAGTAAGGTTCAACTCTGTTATTTGAATGCACAGAACACAAAGAATTTTCACAGAATGCTACTGTGTAGTTTATATTTGAATATATTCCTTTTTCCACTATTACCCTCTTAGCGCTCAGAATGTCCACTTGCATTTTCTACAGAAAGAGTGTTTTGAACTGCGCAATCAAAAGTATGGTTTAACTCTGTTAGCTTAATGAAAATATCAGAAATAAGTTTCACACAATGCTTCTGTGTAGTTTTTATTTGAAGATATTATTTTTCCCAATATAGGCCTCTTAGCGCTCAGAATGTCCAATTGCAGTTTCTACAGAAAGAGTGTTTCAGAAAGGCTCAATCAAAAGTCAGGTTCAACTCTGTTAGTTGAATGCACAGAACAGAAAGAAGTTTCATACAATGCTTCTGTGTAGTTTATATTTGAACATATTCTTTTTTCCACTATTACCCACTTAGCGCTACGAATGTACAGTTGCATTTTCTACAGACAGAGTGTTTCAAAACTGCTCAATCAAAAGTATGGTTTAACTCTGTTAGCTGAATGCTCAGATCAGAAAGAAGTCTCACAGAATGCTTCCGTGTAGTTTATATTTGAATATATTCCTTTTTCCACTACTACTCTCTTAGCGCTCCAAATGTCCAGTTGCATTTTCTACAGAAAGAGTGTTCAGATCTGCTCAACCAAAAGTATGGTTTAACTCTGTTAGCTGAATGCACAGATAAGAAAGAAGTTTCACAGAATGATTCTGTGTAGTTTATATTTGGAGACATTCCTTTTTCCACTATTACCCTCTTAGCGCTCCGAATCTCCACTTGCATTTTCTACAGAAAGAGTGTTTCAGAACGGCTCAATCAAAACTAAGGTTCAACTCTTTTAGTTGAACAAACAGAACAGAAAGAAGTTTCACACAATTCTTCTGTGTAGTTTTTATTTGTAGACATTCTTTTTCCAAATATAGGCCTCTTAGCGCTCAGAATGTCAAATTGCAGTTTCTACAGAAAGAGGGTTTCATAACGGCTCAATCAAATGTAAGGTTCAACTCTGTTAGTTGAATGCACAGAACAGAAAGAAGTTTCATTCAATGCTTCTGTGTAGTTTATATTTGAACATATTCTTTTTTCCACTATTACCCACTTAGCGCTACAAATGTCCAGTTGCATTTTCTACAGACAGAGTGTTTCAAAACTGCTCAATCAAAAGTATGGTTTAACTCTGTTAGCTGAATGCTCAGATCAGAAAGAAGTTTCACAGAATGCTTCTGTGTAGTTTATATTTGAATATATTCCTTTTTCCACTACTACTCTCTTAGCGCTCCAAATGTCCAGTTGCATTTTCTACAGAAAGCGTGTTCAGATCTGCTCAATCAAAATTATGGTTTACCTCTGTTAGCTGAATGCACAGATCAGAAAGAAGTTTCACAGAATGATTCTGTGTAGATTATATTTGGAGACATTCCTTTTTCCACTATTACCCTCTTAGCGCTCCGAATCTCCACTTGCATTTTCTACAGAAAGAGTGTTTCAGAACGGCTCAATCAAAACTAAGGTTCAACTCTTTTAGTTGAACAAACAGAACAGAAAAAAGTTTCACACAATTCTTCTGTGTAGTTTTTATTTGTAGACATTCTTTTTCCCAATATAGGCCTCTTAGCGCTCAGAATGTCCAATTGCAGTTTCTACAGAAAGAGTGTTTCAGAACGGCTCAATCAAAAGTAAGGTTCAACTCTGTTAGTTGAATGCACAGAACAGAAAGAAGTTTCATACAATGCTTCTGTGTAGTTTATATTTGAACATATTCTTTTTTCCACTATTACCCACTTAGCGCTATGAATGTCCAGTTGCATTTTCTACAGATAGAGTGTTTCAAAACTGCTCAATCAAAAGTATGGTTTAACTCTGTTAGCTGAATGCTCAGATCAGAAAGAAGTTTCACAGAATGCTTCTGTGTAGTTTATATTTGAATATATTCCTTTTTCCACTACTACGCTCTTAGCGCTCCAAATGTCCAGTTGCATTTTCTACAGAAAGAGTGTTCAGATCTGCTCAATCAAAAGTATGGTTTAACTCTGTTAGCTGAATGCACAGATCAGAAAGAAGTTTCACCGAATGATTCTGTGTAGTTTATATTTGAAGACATTCCTTTTTCCACTATTACCCTCTTAGCGCTCCGAATCTCCACTTGCATTTTCTACAAAAAGAGTGTTTCATAACCGCTCAATCAAAAATATATTTTATCTCTGTTAACTCAATTAACAGATCAGAAATAAGTTTCACAGAATGCATCTGTGTAGTTTTTATTTGAAGATATTCTTTTTCCCAATGTAGGCCTCTTAGCGCTTAGCATGTCCAATTGCAGTTTCTACACAAAGAGTGTTTCAGAACGGCTCAATCAAAAGTAAGGTTCAACTCTGTTAGTTGAATGCACAGAACAGAAAGAATTTTCACAGAATGCTACTGTGTAGTTTATATTTGAATATATTCCTTTTTCCACTATTACCCTCTTAGCGCTCCGAATGTCCACTTGCATTTTCTACAGAAAGAGTGTTCAGAACTGCGCAATCAAAAGTATGGTTTAACTCTGTTAGCTTAATGAACATATCAGAAATAAGTTTCACACAATGCTTCTGTGTAGTTTTTATTTGAAGATATTCTTTTTCCCAATATAGGCCTCTTAGCGCTCAGAATGTCCAATTGCAGTTTCTACAGAAAGAGTGTTTCAGAACGGCTCAATCAAAAGTAAGGTTCAAATCTGTTAGTTGAATGCACAGAACAGAAAGAAGTTTCATACAATGCTTCTGTGTAGTTTATATTTGAACATATTCTTTTTTCCACTATTACCCACTTAGCGCTACGAATGTCCAGTTGCATTTTCTACAGACAGAGTGTTTCAAAACTGCTCAATCCAAAGTATGGTTTAACTCTGTTAGCTGAATGCTCAGATCAGAAAGAAGTTTCACAGAATGCTTCTGTGTAGTTTATATTTGAATATATTACTTTTTCCACCACTACGCTCTTAGCGCTCCAAATGTCCAGTTGCATTTTCTACAGAAAGAGTGTTCAGATCTGCTCAATCAAAAGTATGGTTTAACTCTGTTAGCTGAATGCACAGATCAGAAAGAAGTTTCACCGAATGACTCTGTGTTGTTTATATTTGAAGACATTCCTTTTTCCACTATTACCCTCTTAGCGCTCCGAATCTCCACTTGCATTTTCTACAAAAAGAGTGTTTCATAACTGCTCAATCAAAAATATATTTTATCTCTGTTAACTGAATTTACAGGTCAGAAATAAGTTTCACAGAATGCATCTGTGTAGTTTTTATTTGAAGATATTCCTTTTCCCAATGTAGGCCTCTTAGCGCTTAGCATGCCCAATTGCAGTTTCTACAGAAAGAGTGTTTCAGAACGGCTCAATCAAAAGTAAGGTTCAACTCTGTTAGTTGAATGCACAGAACAGAAAGAATTTTCACAGAATGCTACTGTGTAGTTTATATTTGAATATATTCCTTTTTCCACTATTACCCTCTTAGCGCTCCGAATGTCCACTTGCATTTTCTACAGAAAGAGTGTTCAGAACTGCGCAATCAAAAGTATGGTTTAACTCTGTTAGCTTAATGAACATATCAGAAATAAGTTTCACACAATGCTTCTGTGTAGTTTTTATTTGAAGATATTATTTTTCCCAATATAGGCCTCTTAGCGCTCAGAATGTCAAATTGCAGTTTCTACAGAAAGAGTGTTTCAGAAAGGCTCAATCAAAAGTAAGGTTCAACTCTGTTAGTTGAATGCACAGAACAGAAAGAAGTTTCATACAATGCTTCTGTGTAGTTTATATTTGAACATATTCTTTTTTCCACTATTATCCACTTAGCGCTACGAATGTCCAGTTGCATTTTCTACAGACAGAGTGTTTCAAAACTGCTCAATCAAAAGTATGGTTTAAATCTGTTAGCTGAATGCTCAGATCAGAAAGAAGTTTCACAGAATGCTTCTGTGTAGTTTATATTTGAATATATTCCTTTTTCCACTACTACTCTCTTAGCGCTCCCAATGTCCAGTTGCATTTTCTACAGAAAGAGTGTTCAGATCTACTCAATCAAAAGTATGGTTTAACTCTGTTAGCTGAATGCACAGATCAGAAAGAAGTTTCACCGAATGATTCTGTGTAGTTTATATTTGGAGACATTCCTTTTTCCACTATTACCCTCTTAACGCTCCGAATCTCCACTTGCATTTTCTACAGAAAGAGTGTTTCAGAACGGCTCAATCAAAACTAAGGTTCAACTCTTTTAGTTGAACAAACAGAACAGAAAGAAGTTTCACACAATTCTTCTGTGTAGTTTTTATTTGTAGACATTCTTTTTCCCAATATAGGCCTCTTAGCGCTCAGAATGTCCAATTGCAGTTTCTACAGAAAGAGTGTTTCAGAACGGCTCAATCAAAAGTAAGGTTCAGCTCTGTTAGTTGAATGCACAGAACAGAAAGAAGTTTCATACAATGCTTCTGTGTAGTTTATATTTGAACATATTCTTTTTTCCACTCTTACCCACTTAGCACTACGAATGTCCAGTTGCATTTTCTACAGACAGAGTGTTTCAAAACTGCTCAATCAAAAGTATGGTTTAACTCTGTTAGCTGAATGCTCAGATCAGAAAGAAGTTTCACAGAATGCTTCTGTGTAGTTTATATTTGAATATATTCCTTTTTCCACTACTACGCTCTTAGCGCTCCAAATGTCCAGTTGCATTTTCTACAGAAAGAGTGTTCAGATCTGCTCAATCAAAAGTATGGTTTAACTCTGTTAGCTGAATGCACAGATCAGAAAGAAGTTTCACCGAATGATTCTGTGTAGTTTATATTTGAAGACATTCCTTTTTCCACTATTACCCTCTTAGCGCTCCGAATCTCCACTTGCATTTTCTACAAAAAGAGTGTTTCATAACTGCTCAATCAAAAATATGTTTTATCTCTGTTAACTGAATTTACAGATCAGAAATAAGTTTCACAGAATGCATCTGTGTAGTTTTTATTTGAAGATATTCTTTTTCCCAATGTAGGCCTCTTAGCGCTTAGCATGTCCAATTGCAGTTTCTACAGAAAGAGTGTTTCAGAACGGCTCAATCAAAAGTAAGGTTCAACTCTGTTAGTTGAATGCACAGAACAGAAAGAATTTTCACAGAATGCTACTGTGTAGTTTATATTTGAATATATTCCTTTTTCCACTATTACCCTCTTAGCGCTCCGAATGTCCACTTGCATTTTCTACAGAAAGAGTGTTCAGAACTGCGTAATCAAAAGTATGGTTTAACACTCTTAGCTTAATGAACATATCAGAAATAAGTTTCACACAATGCTTCTGTGTAGTTTTTATTTGAAGATATTATTTTTCCCAATATAGGCCTCTTAGCGCTCAGAATGTCCAATTGCAGTTTCTACAGAAAGAGTGTTTCAGAAAGGCTCAATCAAAAGTAAGTTTCAACTCTGTTAGTTGAATGCACAGAACAGTAAGAAGTTTCATACAATGCTTCTGTGTAGTTTATATTTGAACATATTATTTTTTCCACTAGTACCCACTTAGCGCTACGAATGTCCAGTTGCACTTTCTACAGACAGAGTGTTTCAAAACTGCTCAATCCAATGTATGGTTTAACTCTGTTAGCTGAATGCTCAGATCAGAAAGAAGTTTCACAGAATGCTTCTGTGTAGTTTATATTTGAATATATTCCTTTTTCCACTACTACACTCTTAGCGCTCCAAATGTCCAGTTGCATTTTCTACAGAAAGAGTGTTCAGATCTGCTCAATCAAAACTATGGTTTAACTCTGTTAGCTGAATGCACAGATCAGAAAGAAGTTTCACAGAATGATTCTGTGTAGTTTATATTTGGAGACATTCCTTTTTCCACTATTACCCTCTTAGCGCTCCGAATCTCCACTAGCATTTTCTACAGAAAGAGTGTTTCAGAACGGCTCAATCAAAACTAAGGTTCAACTCTTTTAGTTGAACAAACAGCACAGAAAGTAGTTTCACACAATTCTTCCGTGTAGTTTTTATTTGTAGACATTCTTTTTCCCAATATAGGCCTCTTAGCGCTCAGAATGTCCAATTGCAGTTTCTACAGAAAGAGTGTTTCAGAACGGCTCAATCAAAAGTAAGGTTCAACCCTGTTAGTTGAATGCACAGAAGAGAAAGAAGTTTCATACAATGCTTCTGTGTAGTTTATATTTGAACATATTCTTTTTTCCACTATTACCCACTTAGCGCTACGAATGTCCAGTTGCATTTTCTACAGACAGAGTGTTTCAAAACTGCTCAATCAAAAGTATGGTTTAACTCTGTTAGCTGAATGCTCAGATCAGAAAGAAGTTTCACAGAATGCTTCTGTGTAGTTTATATTTGAATATATTCCTTTTTCCACTACTACGCTCTTAGCGCTCCAAATGTCCAGTTGCATTTTCTACAGAAAGAGTGTTCAGATCTGCTCAATCAAAAGTATGGTTTAACTCTGTTAGCTGAATGCACAGATCAGAAAGAAGTTTCACCGAATGATTCTGTGTAGTTCATATTTGAAGACATTCCTTTTTCCACTATTACCCTCTTAGCGCTCCGAATCTCCACTTGCATTTTCTACAAAAAGAGTGTTTCATAACTGCTCAATCAAAAATATGTTTTATCTCTGTTAACTGAATTTACAGATCAGAAATAAGTTTCACAGAATGCATCTGTGTAGTTTTTATTTGAAGATATTCTTTTTCCCAATGTAGGCCTCTTAGCGCTTAGCATGTCCAATTGCAATTTCTACAGAAAGAGTGTTTCAGAACGGCTCAATCAAAAGTAAGGTTCAACTCTGTTAGTTGAATGCACAGAACAGAAAGAATTTTCACAGAATGCTACTGTGTAGTTTATATTTGAATATATTCCTTTTTCCACTATTACCCTCTTAGCGCTCCGAATGTCCACTTGCATTTTCTACAGAAAGAGTGTTCAGAACTGCGCAATCAAAAGTATGGTTTAACTCTGTTAGCTAAATGAACATATCAGAAATAAGTTTCACACAATGCTTCTGTGTAGTTTTTATTTGAAGATATTATTTTTCCCAATATAGGCCTCTTAGCGCTCAGAATGTCCAATTGCAGTTTCTACAGAAAGAGTGTTTCAGAAAGGCTCAATCAAAAGTAAGGTTCAACTCTGTTAGTTGAATGCACAGAACAGAAAGAAGTTTCATACAATGATTCTGTGTAGTTTATATTTGAACATATTCTTTTTTCCACTATTACCCACTTAGTGCTACGAATGTCCAGTTGCATTTTCTACAGACAGAGTGTTTCAAAACTGCTCAATCAAAAGTATGGTTTAACTCTGTTAGCTGAATGCTCAGATCAGAAAGAAGTTTCACAGAATGCTTCTGTGTAGTTTATATATGAATATATTCCTTTTTCCACTACTACTCTCTTAGCGCTCCAAATGTCCAGTTGCATTTTCTACAGAAAGAGTGTTCAGATCTGCTCAATCAAAAGTATGGTTTAACTCTGTTAGCTGAATGCACAGATCAGAAAGAAGTTTCCACAGAATGATTCTGTTTAGTTTATATTTGGAGACATTCCTTTTTCCACTATTACCCTCTTAGCGCTCCGAATCTCCACTTGCATTTTCTACAGAAAGAGTGTTTCAGAACGGCTCAATCAAAACTAAGGTTCAACTCTTTTAGTTGAACAAACAGAACAGAAAGAAGTTTCACACAGTTCTTCTGTGTAGTTTTTATTTGTAGACATTCTTTTTCCCAATATAGGCCTCTTAGCGCTCAGAATGTCCAATTGCAGTTTCTACAGAAAGAGTGTTTCAGAACGGCTCAATGAAAAGTAAGGTTCAACTCTGTTAGTTGAATGCACAGAACAGAAAGAAGTTTCATACAATGCTTCTGTGTAGTTTATATTTGAACATATTCTTTTTTCCACTATTACCCACTTAGCGCTACGAATGTCCAGTTGCATTTTCTACAGACAGAGTGTTTCAAAACTGCTTAATCAAAAGTATGGTTTAACTCTGTTAGCTGAATGCTCAGATCAGAAAGAAGTTTCACAGAATGCTTCTGTGTAGTTTATATTTGAATATATTCCTTTTTCCACTACTACGCTCTTAGCGCTCCAAATGTCCAGTTGCATTTTCTACAGAAAGAGTGTTCAGATCTGCTCAATCAAAAGTATGGTTTAACTCTGTTAGCTGAATGCACAGATCAGAAAGAAGTTTCACCGAATGATTCTGTGTAGTTTATATTTGAGGACATTCCTTTTTCCACTATTACCCTCTTAGCGCTCCGAATCTCCACTTGCATTTTCTACAAAAAGAGTGTTTCATAACTGCTCAATCAAATATATGTTTTATCTCTGTTAACTGAATTTACAGATCAGAAATAAGTTTCACAGAATGCATCTGTGTAGTTTTTATTTGAAGATTTTCTTTTACCCAATGTAGGCCTCTTAGCGCTTAGCATGTCCAATTGCAGTTTCTACAGAAAGAGTGTTTCAGAACGGCTCAATCAAAATAAGGTTCAACTCTGTTAGTTGAATGCACAGAACAGAATGAATTTTCACAGAATGCTACTGTGTAGTTTATATTTGAATATATTCCTTTTTCCACTATTACCCTCTTAGCGCTCCGAATGTCCACTTGCATTTTCTACAGAAAGAGTGTTCAGAACTGCGCAATCAAAAGTATGGTTTAACTCTGTTAGCTTAATGAACATATCAGAAATAAGTTTCACACAATGCTTCTGTGTAGTTTTTATTTGAAGATATTATTTTTCCCAATATAGGACTCTTAGCGCTCAGAATGTCCAATTGCAGTTTCTACAGAAAGAGTGTTTCAGAAAGGCTTAATCAAATGTAAGGTTCAACTCTGTTAGTTGAATGCACAGAACAGAAAGAAGTTTCATACAATGCTTCTGTGTAGTTTATATTTGAACATATTCTTTTTTCCACTATTACCCACTTAGCGCTACGAATGTCCAGTTGCATTTTCTACAGACAGAGTGTTTCCAAACTGCTCAATCAAAAGTATGGTTTAATTCTGTTAGCTGAATGCTCTGATCAGAAAGAAGTTTCACAGAATCCTTCTGTGTAGTCTATATTTGAATATATTCCTTTTTCCACTACTACTCTCTTATCGCTAGAAATGTATAGTTGCATTTTCTACAGAAAGAGTGTTCAGATCTGCTCAATCAAAAGTATGGTTTAACTCTGTTAGCTGAATGCACAGATCAGAAAGAAGTTTCACAGAAAGATTCTGTGTAGTTTATGTTTGGAGACATTCCTTTTTCCACTATTACCCTCTTAGCGCTCCGAATCTCCACTTGCATTTTCTACAGAAAGAGTGTTTCAGAACGGCTCAATCAAAACTAAGGTTCAACTCTTTTAGTTGAAGAAACAGAACAGAAAGAAGTTTCACAAAATTCTTCTGTGTAGTTTTTATTTGTAGACATTCTTTTTCCCAATATAGGCCTCTTAGCGCTCAGAATGTCCAATTGCAGTTTCTACAGAAAGAGTGTTTCAGAACGGCTCAATCAAAAGTAAGGTTCAACCCTGTTAGTTGAATGCACAGAACAGAAAGAAGTTTCATACAATGCTTCTGTGTAGTTTATATTTGAACATATTCTTTTTTCCACTCTTTCCCACTTAGCGCTACGAATGTCCAGTTGCATTTTCTACAGACAGAGTGTTTCAAAACTGCTCAATCAAAAGTATGGTTTAACTCTGTTAGCTGAATGCTCAGATCAGAAAGAAGTTTCACAGAATGCTTCTGTGTAGTTTATATTTGAATATATTCCTTTTTCCACTACTACGCTCTTAGCGCTCCAAATGTCCAGTTGCATTTTCTACAGAAAGAGTGTTCAGATCTGCTCAATCAAAAGTATGGTTTAACTCTGTTAGCTGAATGCACAGATCAGAAAGAATTTTCACCGAATGATTCTGTGTAGTTTATATTTGAAGACATTCCTTTTTCCACTATAACACTCTTAGCGCTCCGAATCTCCACTTGCATTTTCTACAAAAAGAGTGTTTCATAACTGCTCAATCAAAAATATGTTTTATCTCTGTTAACTGAATTTACAGATCAGAAATAAGTTTCACAGAATGCATCTGTGTAGTTTTTATTTGAAGATATTCTTTTTCCCAATGTAGGCCTCTTAGCGCTTAGCATGTCCAATTGCAGTTTCTACAGAAAGAGTGTTTCAGAACGGCTCAATCAAAAGTAAGGTTCAACTCTGTTAGTTGAATGCACAGAACAGAAAGAATTTTCACAGAATGCTACTGTGTAGTTTATATTTGAATATATTCCTTTTTCCACTATTACCCTCTTAGCGCTCCGAATGTCCACTTGCATTTTCTACAGAAAGAGTGTTCAGAACTGCGCAATCAAAAGTATGGTTTAACTCTGTTAGCTTAATGAACATATCAGAAATAAGTTTCACACAATGCTTCTGTGTAGTTTTTATTTGAAGATATTATTTTTCCCAATAGAGGCCTCTTAGCGCTCAGAATGTCCAATTGCAGTTTTTACAGAAAGAGTGTTTCAGAAAGGCTCAATCAAATGTAAGGTTCAACTCTGTTAGTTGAATGCACAGAACAGAAAGAAGTTTCATACAATGCTTCTGTGTAGTTTATATTTGAACATATTCTTTTTTCCACTATTACCCACTTAGCGCTACGAATGTCCAGTTGCATTTTCTACAGACAGAGTGTTTCAAAACTGCTCAATCAAAAGTATGGTTTAAATCTGTTAGCTGAATGCTCAGATCAGAAAGAAGTTTCACAGAATGCTTCTGTGTAGTTTATATTTGAATATATTCCTTTTTCCACTACTACGCTCTTAGCGCTCCAAATGTCCAGTTGTATTTTCCACAGAAAGAGTGTTCAGATCTGCTCAATCAAAAGTATGGTTTAACTCTGTTAGCTGAATGCACAGATCAGAAAGAAGTTTCACCGAATGATTCTGTGTAGTTTATATTTGAAGACATTCCTTTTTCCACTATTACCCTCTTAGCGCTCCGAATCTCCACTTGCGTTTTCTACAGAAAGAGTGTTTCAGAACGGCTCAATCAAAACTAAGTCTCAACTCTTTTAGTTGAACAAACAGAACAGAAAGATGTTTCACACAATTCTTCTGTGTAGTTTTTATTTGTAGACATTCTTTTTCCCAATATAGGCCTCTTAGCGCTCAGAATGTCCAATTGCAGTTTCTACAGAAAGAGTGTTTCAGAACGGCTCAATCAAAAGTAAGGTTCAACCCTGTTAGTTGAATGCACAGAACAGAAAGAAGTTTCATACAATGCTTCTGTGTAGTTTATATTTGAACATATTCTTTTTTCCACTATTACCCACTTAGCGCTACGAATGTCCAGTTGCATTTTCTACAGACAGAGTGTTTCAAAACTGCTTAATCAAAAGTATGGTTTAACTCTGTTAGCTGAATGCACAGATCAGAAAGAAGTTTCACCGAATGATTCTGTGTAGTTTATATTTGAAGACATTCCTTTTTCCACTATTACCCTCTTAGCGCTCCGAATCTCCACTTGCATTTTCTACAAAAAGAGTGTTTCATAACTGCTCAATCAAAAATATGTTTTATCTCTGTTAACTGAATTTACAGATCAGAAATAAGTTTCACAGAATGCATCTGTGTAGTTTTTATTTGAAGATTTTCTTTTTCCCAATGTAGGCCTCTTAGCGCTTAGCATGTCCAATTGCAGTTTCTACAGAAAGAGTGTTTCAGAACGGCTCAATCAAAAGTAAGGTTCAACTCTGTTAGTTGAATGCACAGAACAGAAAGAATTTTCACAGAATGCTACTGTGTAGTTTATATTTGAATATATTCCTTTTTCCACTATTACCCTCTTAGCGCTCCGAATGTCCACTTGCATTTTCTACAGAAAGAGTGTTCAGAACTGCGCAATCAAAACTATGGTTTAACTCTGTTAGCTTAATGAACATATCAGAAATAAGTTTCACACAATGCTCCTGTGTAGTTTTTATTTGAAGATATTATTTTTCCCAATATAGGCCTCTTAGCGCTCAGAATGTCCAATTGCAGTTTCTACAGAAAGAGTGTTTCAGAAAGGCTCAATCAAATGTAAGTTTCAACTCTGTTAGTTGAATGCACAGAACAGAAAGAAGTTTCATACAATGCTTCTGTGTAGTTTATATTTGAACATATTATTTTTCCACTATTACCCACTTAGCGCTACGAATGTCCAGTTGCATTTTCTACAGACAGAGTGTTTCAAAACTGCTCAATCAATAGTATGGTTTAACTCTGTTATCTGAATGCTCTGATCAGAAAGAATTTTCACAGAATGCTTCTGTGTAGTTTATATTTGAATATATTCCTTTTTCCACTACTACTCTCTTATCGCTAGAAATGTCCAGTTGCATTTTCTACAGAAAGAGTGTTCAGATCTGCTCAATCAAAAGTATGGTTTAACTCTGTTAGCTGAATGCACAGATCAGAAAGAAGTTTCACAGAATGATTCTGTGTAGTTTATATTTGGAGACATTCCTTTTTCCACTATTACCCTCTTAGCGCTCCGAATCTCCACTTGCATTTTCTACAGAAGGAGTGTTTCAGAACGGCTCAATCAAAACTAAGGTTCAACTCTTTTAGTTGAACAAACAGAACAGAAAGAAGTTTCACAAAATTCTTCTGTGTAGTTTTTATTTGTAGACATTCTTTTTCCCAATATAGGCCTCTTAGCGCTCAGAATGTCCAATTGCAGTTTCTACAGAAAGAGTGTTTCAGAACGGCTCAATCAAAAGTAAGGTTCAACCCTGTTAGTTGAATGCACAGAACAGAAAGAAGTTTCATACAATGCTTCTGTGTAGTTTATATTTGAACATATTCTTTTTTCCACTCTTTCCCACTTAGCGCTACGAATGTCCAGTTGCATTTTCTACAGACAGAGTGTTTCAAAACTGCTCAATCAAAAGTATGGTTTAACTCTGTTAGCTGAATGCTCAGATCAGAAAGAAGTTTCACAGAATGCTTCTGTGTAGTTTATATTTGAATATATTACTTTTTCCACTACTACGCTCTTAGCGCTCCAAATGTCCAGTTGCATTTTCTACAGAAAGAGTGTTCAGATCCGCTCAATCAAAAGTATGGTTTAACTCTGTTAGCTGAATGCACAGATCAGAAAGAATTTTCACCGAATGATTCTGTGTAGTTTATATTTGAAGACATTCCTTTTTCCACTATTACCCTCTTAGCGCTCCGAATCTCCACTTGCATTTTCTACAAAAAGAGTGTTTCATAACTGCTCAATCAAAAATATGTTTTATCTCTGTTAACTGAATTTACAGATCAGAAATAAGTTTCACAGAATGCATCTGTGTAGTTATTATTTGAAGATATTCTTTTTCCCAATGTAGGCCTCTTAGCGCTTAGCATGTCCAATTGCAGTTTCTACAGAAAGAGTGTTTCAGAACGGCTCAATCAAAAGTAAGGTTCAACTCTGTTAGTTGAATGCACAGAACAGAAAGAATTTTCACAGAATGCTACTGTGTAGTTTATATTTGAATGTATTCCTTTTTCCACTATTACCCTCTTAGCGCTCCGAATGTCCGCTTGCATTTTCTACAGAAAGAGTGTTCAGAAGTGCGCAATCAAAAGTATGGTTTAACTCTGTTAGCTTAATGAACATATCAGAAATAAGTTTCACACAATACTTCTGTGTAATTTTTATTTGAAGATATTATTTTTCCCAATAGAGGCCTCTTAGCGCTCAGAATGTCCAATTGCAGTTTCTACAGAAAGAGTGTTTCAGAAAGGCTCAATCAAAAGTAAGGTTCAACTCTGTTAGTTGAATGCACAGAACAGAAAGAAGTTTCATACAATGCTTCTGTGTAGTTTATATTTGAACATATTCTTTTTTCCACTATTACTCACTTAGCGCTATGAATGTCCAGTTGCATTTTCTACAGACAGAGTGTTTCAAAACTGCTCAATCCAAAGTATGGTTTAACTCTGTTAGCTGAATGCTCAGATCAGAAAGAAGTTTCACAGAATGCTTCTGTGTAGTTTATATTTGAATATATTCCTTTTTCCACTACTACGCTCTTAGCGCTCCAAATGTCCAGTTGCATTTTCTACAGAAAGAGTGTTCAGATCTGCTCAATCAAAAGTATGGTTTAACTCTGTTAGCTGAATGCACAGATCAGAAAGAAGTTTCACCGAATGATTCTGTGTAGTTTATATTTGAAGACATTCCTTTTTCCACTATTACTCACTTAGCGCTCCGAATCTCCACTTGCATTTTCTACAAAAAGAGTGTTTCATAACTGCTCAATCAAAAATATGTTTTATCTCTGTTAACTGAATTTACAGATCAGAAATAAGTTTCACAGAATGCATCTGTGTAGTTTTTATTTGAAGATTTTCTTTTTCCCAATGTAGGCCTCTTAGCGCTTAGCATGTCCAATTGCAGTTTCTACAGAAAGAGTGTTTCAGAACGACTCAATCAAAAGTAAGGTTCAACTCTGTTAGTTGAATGCACAGAACAGAAAGAATTTTCACAGAATGCTACTGTGTAGTTTATATTTGAATATATTCCTTTTTCCACTATTACCCTCTTAGCGCTCCGAATGTCCACTTGCATTTTCTACAGAAAGAGTGTTCAGAACTGCGCAATCAAAAGTATGGTTTAACTCTGTTAGCTTAATGAACATATCAGAAATAAGTTTCACACAATACTTCTGTGTAATTTTTATTTGAAGATATTATTTTTCCCAATAGAGGCCTCTTAGCGCTCAGAATGTCCAATTGCAGTTTCTACAGAAAGAGTGTTTCAGAAAGGCTCAATCAAAAGTAAGGTTCAACTCTGTTAGTTGAATGCACAGAACAGAAAGAAGTTTCATACAATGTTTCTGTGTAGTTTATATTTGAACATATTCTTTTTTCCACTATTACCCACTTAGCGCTATGAATGTCCAGTTGCATTTTCTACAGACAGAGTGTTTCAAAACTGCTCAATCAAAAGTATGGTTTAACTCTGTTAGCTGAATGCTCAGATCAGAAAGAAGTTTCACAGAATGCTTCTGTGTAGTTTATATTTGAATATATACCTTTTTCCACTACTACTCTCTTAGCGCTCCAAATGTCCAGTTGCATTTTCTACAGAAAGAGTGTTCAGATCTGCTCAATCAAAAGTATGGTTTAACTCTGTTAGCTGAATGCACAGATCAGAAAGAAGTTTCACAGAATGATTCTGTGTAGTTTATATTTGGAGACATTCCTTTTTCCACTATTACCCTCTTAGCGCTCGGAATCTCCACTTGCATTTTCTACAGAAAGAGTGTTTCCGAACGGCTCAATCAAAACTAAGGTTCAACTCTTTTAGTTGAACAAACAAAACAGAAAGAAGTTTCACACAATTCTTCTGTGTAGTTTTTATTTGTAGACATTCTTTTTCCCAATATAGGCCTCTTAGCGCTCAGAATGTCCAATTGCAGTTTCTACAGAAAGAGTGTTTCAGAACGGCTCAATCAAAAGTAAGGTTCAACTCTGTTAGTTGAATGCAAAGAACAGAAAGAAGTTTCATACAATGCTTCGGTGTAGTTTATATTTGAACATATTCTTTTTTCCACTATTACTCACATAGCGCTACGAATGTCCAGTTGCATTTTCTACAGACAGAGTGTTTCAAAACTGCTCAATCCAAAGTATGGTTTAACTCTGTTAGCTGAATGCTCAGATCAGAAAGAAGTTTCACAGAATGCTTCTGTGTAGTTTATATTTGAATATATTCCTTTTTCCACTACTACGCTCTTAGCGCTCCAAATGTCCAGTTGCATTTTCTACAGAAAGAGTGTTCAGATCTGCTCAATCAAAAGTATGGTTTAACTCTGTTAGCTGAATGCACAGATCAGAAAGAAGTTTCACCGAATGATTCTGTGTAGTTTATATTTGAAGACATTCCTTTTTCCACTATTACCCTCTTAGCGCTCCGAATCTCCACTTGCATTTTCTACAAAAAGAGTGTTTCATAACTGCTCAATCAAAAATATGTTTTATCTCTGTTAACTGAATTTACAGGTCAGAAATAAGTTTCACAGAATGCATCTGTGTAGTTTTTATTTGAAGATATTCTTTTTCCCAATGTAGGCCTCTTAGCGCTTAGCATGTCCAATTGCAGTTTCTACAGAAAGAGTGTTTCAGAACGGCTCAATCAAAAGTAAGGTTCAACTCTGTTAGTTGAATGCACAGAACAGAAAGAATTTTCACAGAATGCTACTGTGTAGTTTATATTTGAATATATTCCTTTTTCCAATATTACCCCCTTAGCGCTCCGAATGTCCACTTGCATTTTCTACAGAAAGAGTGTTCAGAGCTGCGCAATCAAAAGTATGGTTTAACTCTGTTAGCTTAATGAACATATCAGAAATAAGTTTCACACAATACTTCTATATAATTTTTATTTGAAGATATTTTTTTTCCCAATAGAGGCCTCTTAGCGCTCAGAATGTCCAATTGCAGTTTCTACAGAAAGAGTTTTTCAGAAAGGCTCAATCAAAAGTAAGGTTCAACTCTGTTAGTTGAATGCACAGAACAGAAAGAAGTTTCATACAATGCTTCTGTGTAGTTTATATTTGAACATATTCTTTTTTCCACTATTACCCACTTAGCGCTACGAATGTCCAGTTGCATTTTCTACAGACAGAGTGTTTCAAAACTGCTCAATCAAAAGTATGGTTTAACTCGGTTAGCTGAATGCTCAGATCAGAAAGAAGTTTCACAGAATGCTTCTGTGTAGTTTATATTTGAATATATTCCTTTTTCCACTACTACTCTCTTAGCGCTCCAAATGTCCAGTTGCATTTTCTACAGAAAGAGTGTTCAGATCTGCTCAATCAAAAGTATGGTTTAACTCTGTTAGCTGAATGCACAGATCAGAAAGAAGTTTCACAGAATGATGCTGTGTAGTTTATATTTGGAGACATTCCTTTTTCCACTATTACCCTCTTAGCGCTCCGAATCTCCACTTGCATTTTCTACAGAAAGAGTGTTTCAGAACGGCTCAATCAAAACTAAGGTTCAACTCTTTTAGTTGAACAAACAGAACAGAAAGAAGTTTCACACATTTCTTCTGTGTAGTTTTTATTTGTAGACATTCTTTTTCCCAATATAGGCCTCTTAGCGCTCAGAATGTCCAATTGCAGTTTCTACAGAAAGAGTGTTTCAGAACGGCTCAATCAAAAGTAAGGTTCAACTCTGTTAGTTGAATGCACAGAACAGAAAGAAGTTTCATACAATGCTTCTGTGTAGTTTATATTTGAACATATTCTTTTTTCCACTATTACCCACTTAGCGCTACGAATGTCCAGTTGCATTTTCTACAGACAGAGTGTTTCAAAACTGCTCAATCAAAAGTATGGTTTAACTCTGTTAGCTGAATGCTCAGATCAGAAAGAAGTTTCACAGAATGCTTCTGTGTAGTTTATATTTGAATATATTCCTTTTTCCACTACTACGCTCTTAGCGCTCCAAATGTCCAGTTGCATTTTCTACAGAAAGAGTGTTCAGATCTGCTCAATCAAAAGTATGGTTTAACTCTGTTAGCTGAATGCACAGATCAGAAAGAAGTTTCACCGAATGATTCTCTGTAGTTTATATTTGAAGACATTCCTTTTTCCACTATTACCCCCTTAGCGCTCCGAATCTCCACTTGCATTTTCTACAAAAAGAGTGTTTCATAACTGCTCAATCAAAAATATGTTTTACCTCTGTTAACTGAATTTACAGATCAGAAATAAGTTTCACAGAATGCATCTGTGTAGTTTTTATTTGTAGATATTCTTTTTCCCAATATAGGCCTCTTAGCGCTCAGAATGTCCAATTGCAGTTTCTACAGAAAGAGTGTTTCAGAACGGCATAATCAAAAGTAAGGTTCAACCCTGGTAGTTGAATGCACAGAACAGAAAGAAGTTTCACAGAATGCTACTGTGTAGTTTATATTTGAATATATTCCTTTTTCCACTATTACCCTCTTAGCGCTCCGAATGTCCACTTGCATTTTCTACAGAAAGAGTGTTCAGAACTGCGCAATCAAAAGTATGGTTTAACTCTGTTATCTTAATGAACATATCAGAAATAAGTTTCACACAATGCTTCTTTGTAGTTTTTATTTGAAGATATTATTTTTCCCAATATAGGCCTCTTAGCGCTCAGAATGTCCAATTGCAGTTTCTACGGAAAGAGTGTTTCAGAATGGCTCAATCAAAGTAAGGTTCAACTCTGTTAGTTGAATGCACAGAACAGAAAGAAGTTTCATACAATGCTTCTGTGTAGTTTATATTTGAACATATTCTTTTTTCCACTATTACCCACTTAGCGCTACGAATGTCCAGTTGCATTTTCTACAGACAGAGTGTTTCAAAACTGCTCAATCAAAAATATGGTTTAACTCTGTTAGCTGAATGCTCAGATAAGAAAGAAGTTTCACAGAATGCTTCTGTTTAGTTTATATTTGAATATATTCCTTTTTCCACTACTACGCTCTTAGCGCTCCAAATGTCCAGTTGCATTTTCTACAGAAAGAGTGTTCAGATCTGCTCAATCAAAAGTATGGTTTAACTCTGTTAGCTGAATGCACAGATCAGAAAGAAGTTTCACCGAATGATTCTGTGTAGTTTATATTTGAAGACATTCCTTTTTCCACTATTACCCTCTTAGCGCTCCGAATCTCCACTTGCATTTTCTACAAAAAGAGTGTTTCATAACTGCTCAATCAAAAATATGTTTTATCTCTGTTAACTAAATTTACAGATCAGAAATAAGTTTCAGAGAATGCATCTGTGTAGTTTTTATTTGAAGATATTCTTTTTCCCAATGTAGGCCTCTTAGCGCTTAGCATGTCCAATTGCAGTTCCTACAGAAAGAGTGTTTCAGAACGGCTCAATCAAAAGTAAGGTTCAACTCTGTTAGTTGAATGCACAGAACAGAAAGAATTTTCACAGAATGCTACTGTGTAGTTTATATTTGAATATATTACTTTTTCCACTATTACCCTCTTAGCGCTCCGAATGTCCACCTGCATTTTCTACAGAAAGAGTGTTCAGAACTGCGCAATCAAAAGTATGGTTTAACTCTGTTAGCTTAATGAACATATCAGAAATAAGTTTCACACAATGCTTCTGTGTAGTTTTTATTTGAAGATATTATTTTTCCCAATATAGGCCTCTTAGCGCTCAGAATGTCCAATTGCAGTTTCTACAGAAAGAGTGTTTCAGAAAGGCTCAATCAAAAGTAAGGTTCAACTCTGTTAGTTGAATGCACAGAACAGAAAGAAGTTTCATACAATGCTTCTGTGTAGTTTATATTTGAACATATTCTTTTTTCCACTATTACCCACTTAGCGCTACGAATGTCCAGTTGCATTTTCTACAGACAGAGTGTTTCAAAACTGCTCAATCAAAAATATGGTTTAACTCTGTTAGCTGAATGCTCAGATAAGAAAGAAGTTTCACAGAATGCTTCTGTTTAGTTTATATTTGAATATATTCCTTTTTCCACTACTACGCTCTTAGCGCTCCAAATGTCCAGTTGCATTTTCTACAGAAAGAGTGTTCAGATCTGCTCAATCAAAAGTATGTTTTAATTCTGTTAGCTTTGCACAGATCAGAAAGAAGTTTCACCGAATGATTCTGTGTAGTTTATATTTGAAGACATTCCTTTTTCCACTATTACCCTCTTAGCGCTCCGAATCTCCACTTGCATTTTCTACAAAAAGAGTGTTTCATAACTGCTCAATCAAAAATATGTTTTATCTCTGTTAACTGAATTTACAGATCAGAAATAAGTTTCACAGAATGCATCTGTGTAGTTTTTATTTGAAGATTTTCTTTTTCCCAATGTAGGCCTCTTAGCGCTTAGCATGTCCAATTGCAGTTTCTACAGAAAGAGTGTTTCAGAACGGCTCAATCAAAAGTAAGGTTCAACTCTGTTAGTTGAATGCACAGAACAGAAAGAATTTTCACAGAATGCTACTGTGTAGTTTATATTTGAATATATTCCTTTTTCCACTATTACCCTCTTAGCGCTCCGAATGTCCACTTGCATTTTCTACAGAAAGAGTGTTCAGAACTGCGCAATCAAAACTATGGTTTAACTCTGTTAGCTTAATGAACATATCAGAAATAAGTTTCACACAATGCTCCTGTGTAGTTTTTATTTGAAGATATTATTTTTCCCAATATAGGCCTCTTAGCGCTCAGAATGTCCAATTGCAGTTTCTACAGAAAGAGTGTTTCAGAAAGGCTCAATCAAATGTAAGTTTCAACTCTGTTAGTTGAATGCACAGAACAGAAAGAAGTTTCATACAATGCTTCTGTGTAGTTTATATTTGAACATATTATTTTTCCACTATTACCCACTTAGCGCTACGAATGTCCAGTTGCATTTTCTACAGACAGAGTGTTTCAAAACTGCTCAATCAATAGTATGGTTTAACTCTGTTAGCTGAATGCTCTGATCAGAAAGAATTTTCACAGAATGCTTCTGTGTAGTTTATATTTGAATATATTCCTTTTTCCACTACTACTCTCTTATCGCTAGAAATGTCCAGTTGCATTTTCTACAGAAAGAGTGTTCAGATCTGCTCAATCAAAAGTATGGTTTAACTCTGTTAGCTGAATGCACAGATCAGAAAGAAGTTTCACAGAATGATTCTGTGTAGTTTATATTTGGAGACATTCCTTTTTCCACTATTACCCTCTTAGCGCTCCGAATCTCCACTTGCATTTTCTACAGAAAGAATGTTTCAGAACGGCTCAATCAAAACTAAGGTTCAACTCTTTTAGTTGAACAAACAGAACAGAAAGAAGTTTCACAAAATTCTTCTGTGTAGTTTTTATTTGTAGACATTCTTTTTCCCAATATAGGCCTCTTAGCGCTCAGAATGTCCAATTGCAGTTTCTACAGAAAGAGTGTTTCAGAACGGCTCAATCAAAAGTAAGGTTCAACCCTGTTAGTTGAATGCACAGAACAGAAAGAAGTTTCATACAATGCTTCTGTGTAGTTTATATTTGAACATATTCTTTTTTCCACTCTTTCCCACTTAGCGCTACGAATGTCCAGTTGCATTTTCTACAGACAGAGTGTTTCAAAACTGCTCAATCAAAAGTATGGTTTAACTCTGTTAGCTGAATGCTCAGATCAGAAAGAAGTTTCACAGAATGCTTCTGTGTAGTTTATATTTGAATATATTACTTTTTCCACTACTACGCTCTTAGCGCTCCAAATGTCCAGTTGCATTTTCTACAGAAAGAGTGTTCAGATCCGCTCAATCAAAAGTATGGTTTAACTCTGTTAGCTGAATGCACAGATCAGAAAGAATTTTCACCGAATGATTCTGTGTAGTTTATATTTGAAGACATTCCTTTTTCCACTATTACCCTCTTAGCGCTCCGAATCTCCACTTGCATTTTCTACAAAAAGAGTGTTTCATAACTGCTCAATCAAAAATATGTTTTATCTCTGTTAACTGAATTTACAGATCAGAAATAAGTTTCACAGAATGCATCTGTGTAGTTATTATTTGAAGATATTCTTTTTCCCAATGTAGGCCTCTTAGCGCTTAGCATGTCCAATTGCAGTTTCTACAGAAAGAGTGTTTCAGAACGGCTCAATCAAAAGTAAGGTTCAACTCTGTTAGTTGAATGCACAGAACAGAAAGAATTTTCACAGAATGCTACTGTGTAGTTTATATTTGAATGTATTCCTTTTTCCACTATTACCCTCTTAGCGCTCCGAATGTCCGCTTGCATTTTCTACAGAAAGAGTGTTCAGAAGTGCGCAATCAAAAGTATGGTTTAACTCTGTTAGCTTAATGAACATATCAGAAATAAGTTTCACACAATACTTCTGTGTAATTTTTATTTGAAGATATTATTTTTCCCAATAGAGGCCTCTTAGCGCTCAGAATGTCCAATTGCAGTTTCTACAGAAAGAGTGTTTCAGAAAGGCTCAATCAAAAGTAAGGTTCAACTCTGTTAGTTGAATGCACAGAACAGAAAGAAGTTTCATACAATGCTTCTGTGTAGTTTATATTTGAACATATTCTTTTTTCCACTATTACTCACTTAGCGCTATGAATGTCCAGTTGCATTTTCTACAGACAGAGTGTTTCAAAACTGCTCAATCCAAAATATGGTTTAACTCTGTTAGCTGAATGCTCAGATCAGAAAGAAGTTTCACAGAATGCTTCTGTGTAGTTTATATTTGAATATATTCCTTTTTCCACTACTACGCTCTTAGCGCTCCAAATGTCCAGTTGCATTTTCTACAGAAAGAGTGTTCAGATCTGCTCAATCAAAAGTATGGTTTAACTCTGTTAGCTGAATGCACAGATCAGAAAGAAGTTTCACCGAATGATTCTGTGTAGTTTATATTTGAAGACATTCCTTTTTCCACTATTACCCACTTAGCGCTCCGAATCTCCACTTGCATTTTCTACAAAAAGAGTGTTTCATAACTGCTCAATCAAAAATATGTTTTATCTCTGTTAACTGAATTTACAGATCAGAAATAAGTTTCACAGAATGCATCTGTGTAGTTTTTATTTGAAGATTTTCTTTTTCCCAATGTAGGCCTCTTAGCGCTTAGCATGTCCAATTGCAGTTTCTACAGAAAGAGTGTTTCAGAACGGCTCAATCAAAAGTAAGGTTCAACTCTGTTAGTTGAATGCACAGAACAGAAAGAATTTTCACAGAATGCTACTGTGTAGTTTATATTTGAATATATTCCTTTTTCCACTATTACCCTCTTAGCGCTCCGAATGTCCACTTGCATTTTCTACAGAAAGAGTGTTCAGAACTGCGCAATCAAAAGTATGGTTTAACTCTGTTAGCTTAATGAACATATCAGAAATAAGTTTCACACAATACTTCTGTGTAATTTTTATTTGAAGATATTATTTTTCCCAATAGAGGCCTCTTAGCGCTCAGAATGTCCAATTGCAGTTTCTACAGAAAGAGTGTTTCAGAAAGGCTCAATCAAAAGTAAGGTTCAACTCTGTTAGTTGAATGCACAGAACAGAAAGAAGTTTCATACAATGTTTCTGTGTAGTTTATATTTGAACATATTCTTTTTTCCACTATTACCCACTTAGCGCTATGAATGTCCAGTTGCATTTTCTACAGACAGAGTGTTTCAAAACTGCTCAATCAAAAGTATGGTTTAACTCTGTTAGCTGAATGCTCAGATCAGAAAGAAGTTTCACAGAATGCTTCTGTGTAGTTTATATTTGAATATATACCTTTTTCCACTACTACTCTCTTAGCGCTCCAAATGTCCAGTTGCATTTTCTACAGAAAGAGTGTTCAGATCTGCTCAATCAAAAGTATGGTTTAACTCTGTTAGCTGAATGCACAGATCAGAAAGAAATTTCACAGAATGATTCTGTGTAGTTTATATTTGGAGACATTCCTTTTTCCACTATTACCCTCTTAGCGCTCCGAATCTCCACTTGCATTTTCTACAGAAAGAGTGTTTCCGAACGGCTCAATCAAAACTAAGGTTCAACTCTTTTAGTTGAACAAACAAAACAGAAAGAAGTTTCACACAATTCTTCTGTGTAGTTTTTATTTGTAGACATTCTTTTTCCCAATATAGGCCTCTTAGCGCTCAGAATGTCCAATTGCAGTTTCTACAGAAAGAGTGTTTCAGAACGGCTCAATCAAAAGTAAGGTTCAACTCTGTTAGTTGAATGCAAAGAACAGAAAGAAGTTTCATACAATGCTTCGGTGTAGTTTATATTTGAACATATTCTTTTTTCCACTATTACTCACATAGCGCTACGAATGTCCAGTTGCATTTTCTACAGACAGAGTGTTTCAAAACTGCTCAATCCAAAGTATGGTTTAACTCTGTTAGCTGAATGCTCAGATCAGAAAGAAGTTTCACAGAATGCTTCTGTGTAGTTTATATTTGAATATATTCCTTTTTCCACTACTACGCTCTTAGCGCTCCAAATGTCCAGTTGCATTTTCTACAGAAAGAGTGTTCAGATCTGCTCAATCAAAAGTATGGTTTAACTCTGTTAGCTGAATGCACAGATCAGAAAGAAGTTTCACCGAATGATTCTGTGTAGTTTATATTTGAAGACATTCCTTTTTCCACTATTACCCACTTAGCGCTCCGAATCTCCACTTGCATTTTCTACAAAAAGAGTGTTTCATAACTGCTCAATCAAAAATATGTTTTATCTCTGTTAACTGAATTTACAGATCAGAAATAAGTTTCACAGAATGCATCTGTGTAGTTTTTATTTGAAGATATTCTTTTTCCCAATGTAGGCCTCTTAGCGCTTAGCATGTCCAATTGCAGTTTCTACAGAAAGAGTGTTTCAGAACGGCTCAATCAAAAGTAAGGTTCAACTCTGTTAGTTGAATGCACAGAACAGAAAGAATTTTCACAGAATGCTACTGTGTAGTTTATATTTGAATATATTCCTTTTTCCAATATTACCCCCTTAGCGCTCCGAATGTCCACTTGCATTTTCTACAGAAAGAGTGTTCAGAGCTGCGCAATCAAAAGTATGGTTTAACTCTGTTAGCTTAATGAACATATCAGAAATAAGTTTCACACAATACTTCTGTATAATTTTTATTTGAAGATATTTTTTTTCCCAATAGAGGCCTCTTAGCGCTCAGAATGTCCAATTGCAGTTTCTACAGAAAGAGTTTTTCAGAAAGGCTCAATCAAAAGTAAGGTTCAACTCTGTTAGTTGAATGCACAGAACAGAAAGAAGTTTCATACAATGTTTCTGTGTAGTTTATATTTGAACATATTCTTTTTTCCACTATTACCCACTTAGCGCTACGAATGTCCAGTTGCATTTTCTACAGACAGAGTGTTTCAAAACTGCTCAATCAAAAGTATGGTTTAACTCGGTTAGCTGAATGCTCAGATCAGAAAGAAGTTTCACAGAATGCTTCTGTGTAGTTTATATTTGAATATATTCCTTTTTCCACTACTACTCTCTTAGCGCTCCAAATGTCCAGTTGCATTTTCTACAGAAAGAGTGTTCAGATCTGCTCAATCAAAAGTATGGTTTAACTCTGTTAGCTGAATGCACAGATCAGAAAGAAGTTTCACAGAATGATTCTGTGTAGTTTATATTTGGAGACATTCCTTTTTCCACTATTACCCTCTTAGCGCTCCGAATCTCCACTTGCATTTTCTACAGAAAGAGTGTTTCAGAACGGCTCAATCAAAACTAAGGTTCAATTCTTTTAGTTGAACAAACAGAACAGAAAGAAGTTTCACACATTTCTTCTGTGTAGTTTTTATTTGTAGACATTCTTTTTCCCAATATAGGCCTCTTAGCGCTCAGAATGTCCAATTGCAGTTTCTACAGAAAGAGTGTTTCAGAACGGCTCAATCAAAAGTAAGGTTCAACTCTGTTAGTTGAATGCACAGAACAGAAAGAAGTTTCATACAATGCTTCTGTGTAGTTTATATTTGAACATATTCTTTTTTCCACTATTACCCACTTAGCGCTACGAATGTCCAGTTGCATTTTCTACAGACAGAGTATTTCAAAACTGCTCAATCAAAAGTATGGTTTAACTCTGTTAGCTGAATGCTCAGATCAGAAAGAAGTTTCACAGAATGCTTCTGTGTAGTTTATATTTGAATATATTCCTTTTTCCACTACTACGCTCTTAGCGCTCCAAATGTCCAGTTGCATTTTCTACAGAAAGAGTGTTCAGATCTGCTCAATCAAAAGTATGGTTTAACTCTGTTAGCTGAATGCACAGATCAGAAAGAAGTTTCACCGAATGATTCTCTGTAGTTTATATTTGAAGACATTCCTTTTTCCACTATTACAACCTTAGCGCTCCGAATCTCCACTTGCATTTTCTACAAAAAGAGTGTTTCATAACTGCTCAATCAAAAATATGTTTTACCTCTGTTAACTGAATTTACAGATCAGAAATAAGTTTCACAGAATGCATCTGTGTAGTTTTTATTTGTAGATATTCTTTTTCCCAATATAGGCCTCTTAGCGCTCAGAATGTCCAATTGCAGTTTCTACAGAAAGAGTGTTTCAGAACGGCATAATCAAAAGTAAGGTTCAACCCTGGTAGTTGAATGCACAGAACAGAAAGAAGTTTCACAGAATGCTACTGTGTAGTTTATATTTGAATATATTCCTTTTTCCACTATTACCCTCTTAGCGCTCCGAATGTCCACTTGCATTTTCTACAGAAAGAGTGTTCAGAACTGCGCAATCAAAAGTATGGTTTAACTCTGTTATCTTAATGAACATATCAGAAATAAGTTTCACACAATGCTTCTGTGTAGTTTTTATTTGAAGATATTATTTTTCCCAATATAGGCCTCTTAGCGCTCAGAATGTCCAATTGCAGTTTCTACGGAAAGAGTGTTTCAGAATGGCTCAATCAAAGTAAGGTTCAACTCTGTTAGTTGAATGCACAGAACAGAAAGAAGTTTCATACAATGCTTCTGTGTAGTTTATATTTGAACATATTCTTTTTTCCGCTATTACCCACTTAGCGCTACGAATGTCCAGTTGCATTTTCTACAGACAGAGTGTTTCAAAACTGCTCAATCAAAAATATGGTTTAACTCTGTTAGCTGAATGCTCAGATAAGAAAGAAGTTTCACAGAATGCTTCTGTTTAGTTTATATTTGAATATATTCCTTTTTCCACTACTACGCTCTTAGCGCTCCAAATGTCCAGTTGCATTTTCTACAGAAAGAGTGTTCAGATCTGCTCAATCAAAAGTATGGTTTAACTCTGTTAGCTGAATGCACAGATCAGAAAGAAGTTTCACCGAATGATTCTGTGTAGTTTATATTTGAAGACATTCCTTTTTCCACTATTACCCTCTTAGCGCTCCGAATCTCCACTTGCATTTTCTACAAAAAGAGTGTTTCATAACTGCTCAATCAAAAATATGTTTTATCTCTGTTAACTAAATTTACAGATCAGAAATAAGTTTCAGAGAATGCATCTGTGTAGTTTTTATTTGAAGATATTCTTTTTCCCAATGTAGGCCTCTTAGCGCTTAGCATGTCCAATTGCAGTTCCTACAGAAAGAGTGTTTCAGAACGGCTCAATCAAAAGTAAGGTTCAACTCTGTTAGTTGAATGCACAGAACAGAAAGAATTTTCACAGAATGCTACTGTGTAGTTTATATTTGAATATATTACTTTTTCCACTATTACCCTCTTAGCGCTCCGAATGTCCACTTGCATTTTCTACAGAAAGAGTGTTCAGAACTGCGCAATCAAAAGTATGGTTTAACTCTGTTAGCTTAATGAACATATCAGAAATAAGTTTCACACAATGCTTCTGTGTAGTTTTTATTTGAAGATATTATTTTTCCCAATATAGGCCTCTTAGCGCTCAGAATGTCCAATTGCAGTTTCTACAGAAAGAGTGTTTCAGAAAGGCTCAATCAAAAGTAAGGTTCAACTCTGTTAGTTGAATGCACAGAACAGAAAGAAGTTTCATACAATGCTTCTGTGTAGTTTATATTTGAACATATTCTTTTTTCCACTATTACCCACTTAGCGCTACGAATGTCCAGTTGCATTTTCTACAGACAGAGTGTTTCAAAACTGCTCAATCAAAAATATGGTTTAACTCTGTTAGCTGAATGCTCAGATCAGAAAGAAGTTTCACAGAATGCTTCTGTGTAGTTTATATTTGAATATATTCCTTTTTCCACTACTACGCTCTTAGCGCTCCAAATGTCCAGTTGCATTTTCTACAGAAAGAGTGTTCAGATCTGCTCAATCAAAAGTATGGTTTAACTCTGTTAGCTGAATGCACAGATCAGAAAGAAGTTTCACCGAATGATTCTGTGTAGTTTATATTTGAAGACATTCCTTTTTCCACTATTACCCACTTAGCGCTCCGAATCTCCACTTGCATTTTCTACAAAAAGAGTGTTTCATAACTGCTCAATCAAAAATATGTTTTATCTCTGTTAACTGAATTTACAGATCAGAAATAAGTTTCACAGAATGCATCTGTGTAGTTTTTATTTGAAGATATTCTTTTTCCCAATGTAGGCCTCTTAGCGCTTAGCATGTCCAATTGCAGTTTCTACAGAAAGAGTGTTTCAGAACGGCTCAATCAAAAGTAAGGTTCAACTCTGTTAGTTGAATGCACAGAACAGAAAGAATTTTCACAGAATGCTACTGTGTAGTTTATATTTGAATATATTCCTTTTTCCAATATTACCCCCTTAGCGCTCCGAATGTCCACTTGCATTTTCTACAGAAAGAGTGTTCAGAGCTGCGCAATCAAAAGTATGGTTTAACTCTGTTAGCTTAATGAACATATCAGAAATAAGTTTCACACAATACTTCTGTATAATTTTTATTTGAAGATATTTTTTTTCCCAATAGAGGCCTCTTAGCGCTCAGAATGTCCAATTGCAGTTTCTACAGAAAGAGTTTTTCAGAAAGGCTCAATCAAAAGTAAGGTTCAACTCTGTTAGTTGAATGCACAGAACAGAAAGAAGTTTCATACAATGTTTCTGTGTAGTTTATATTTGAACATATTCTTTTTTCCACTATTACCCACTTAGCGCTACGAATGTCCAGTTGCATTTTCTACAGACAGAGTGTTTCAAAACTGCTCAATCAAAAGTATGGTTTAACTCGGTTAGCTGAATGCTCAGATCAGAAAGAAGTTTCACAGAATGCTTCTGTGTAGTTTATATTTGAATATATTCCTTTTTCCACTACTACTCTCTTAGCGCTCCAAATGTCCAGTTGCATTTTCTACAGAAAGAGTGTTCAGATCTGCTCAATCAAAAGTATGGTTTAACTCTGTTAGCTGAATGCACAGATCAGAAAGAAGTTTCACAGAATGATTCTGTGTAGTTTATATTTGGAGACATTCCTTTTTCCACTATTACCCTCTTAGCGCTCCGAATCTCCACTTGCATTTTCTACAGAAAGAGTGTTTCAGAACGGCTCAATCAAAACTAAGGTTCAATTCTTTTAGTTGAACAAACAGAACAGAAAGAAGTTTCACACATTTCTTCTGTGTAGTTTTTATTTGTAGACATTCTTTTTCCCAATATAGGCCTCTTAGCGCTCAGAATGTCCAATTGCAGTTTCTACAGAAAGAGTGTTTCAGAACGGCTCAATCAAAAGTAAGGTTCAACTCTGTTAGTTGAATGCACAGAACAGAAAGAAGTTTCATACAATGCTTCTGTGTAGTTTATATTTGAACATATTCTTTTTTCCACTATTACCCACTTAGCGCTACGAATGTCCAGTTGCATTTTCTACAGACAGAGTATTTCAAAACTGCTCAATCAAAAGTATGGTTTAACTCTGTTAGCTGAATGCTCAGATCAGAAAGAAGTTTCACAGAATGCTTCTGTGTAGTTTATATTTGAATATATTCCTTTTTCCACTACTACGCTCTTAGCGCTCCAAATGTCCAGTTGCATTTTCTACAGAAAGAGTGTTCAGATCTGCTCAATCAAAAGTATGGTTTAACTCTGTTAGCTGAATGCACAGATCAGAAAGAAGTTTCACCGAATGATTCTCTGTAGTTTATATTTGAAGACATTCCTTTTTCCACTATTACAACCTTAGCGCTCCGAATCTCCACTTGCATTTTCTACAAAAAGAGTGTTTCATAACTGCTCAATCAAAAATATGTTTTACCTCTGTTAACTGAATTTACAGATCAGAAATAAGTTTCACAGAATGCATCTGTGTAGTTTTTATTTGTAGATATTCTTTTTCCCAATATAGGCCTCTTAGCGCTCAGAATGTCCAATTGCAGTTTCTACAGAAAGAGTGTTTCAGAACGGCATAATCAAAAGTAAGGTTCAACCCTGGTAGTTGAATGCACAGAACAGAAAGAAGTTTCACAGAATGCTACTGTGTAGTTTATATTTGAATATATTCCTTTTTCCACTATTACCCTCTTAGCGCTCCGAATGTCCACTTGCATTTTCTACAGAAAGAGTGTTCAGAACTGCGCAATCAAAAGTATGGTTTAACTCTGTTATCTTAATGAACATATCAGAAATAAGTTTCACACAATGCTTCTGTGTAGTTTTTATTTGAAGATATTATTTTTCCCAATATAGGCCTCTTAGCGCTCAGAATGTCCAATTGCAGTTTCTACGGAAAGAGTGTTTCAGAATGGCTCAATCAAAGTAAGGTTCAACTCTGTTAGTTGAATGCACAGAACAGAAAGAAGTTTCATACAATGCTTCTGTGTAGTTTATATTTGAACATATTCTTTTTTCCGCTATTACCCACTTAGCGCTACGAATGTCCAGTTGCATTTTCTACAGACAGAGTGTTTCAAAACTGCTCAATCAAAAATATGGTTTAACTCTGTTAGCTGAATGCTCAGATAAGAAAGAAGTTTCACAGAATGCTTCTGTTTAGTTTATATTTGAATATATTCCTTTTTCCACTACTACGCTCTTAGCGCTCCAAATGTCCAGTTGCATTTTCTACAGAAAGAGTGTTCAGATCTGCTCAATCAAAAGTATGGTTTAACTCTGTTAGCTGAATGCACAGATCAGAAAGAAGTTTCACCGAATGATTCTGTGTAGTTTATATTTGAAGACATTCCTTTTTCCACTATTACCCTCTTAGCGCTCCGAATCTCCACTTGCATTTTCTACAAAAAGAGTGTTTCATAACTGCTCAATCAAAAATATGTTTTATCTCTGTTAACTAAATTTACAGATCAGAAATAAGTTTCAGAGAATGCATCTGTGTAGTTTTTATTTGAAGATATTCTTTTTCCCAATGTAGGCCTCTTAGCGCTTAGCATGTCCAATTGCAGTTCCTACAGAAAGAGTGTTTCAGAACGGCTCAATCAAAAGTAAGGTTCAACTCTGTTAGTTGAATGCACAGAACAGAAAGAATTTTCACAGAATGCTACTGTGTAGTTTATATTTGAATATATTACTTTTTCCACTATTACCCTCTTAGCGCTCCGAATGTCCACTTGCATTTTCTACAGAAAGAGTGTTCAGAACTGCGCAATCAAAAGTATGGTTTAACTCTGTTAGCTTAATGAACATATCAGAAATAAGTTTCACACAATGCTTCTGTGTAGTTTTTATTTGAAGATATTATTTTTCCCAATATAGGCCTCTTAGCGCTCAGAATGTCCAATTGCAGTTTCTACAGAAAGAGTGTTTCAGAAAGGCTCAATCAAAAGTAAGGTTCAACTCTGTTAGTTGAATGCACAGAACAGAAAGAAGTTTCATACAATGCTTCTGTGTAGTTTATATTTGAACATATTCTTTTTTCCACTATTACCCACTTAGCGCTACGAATGTCCAGTTGCATTTTCTACAGACAGAGTGTTTCAAAACTGCTCAATCAAAAATATGGTTTAACTCTGTTAGCTGAATGCTCAGATAAGAAAGAAGTTTCACAGAATGCTTCTGTTTAGTTTATATTTGAATATATTCCTTTTTCCACTACTACGCTCTTAGCGCTCCAAATGTCCAGTTGCATTTTCTACAGAAAGAGTGTTCAGATCTGCTCAATCAAAAGTATGGTTTAACTCTGTTAGCTTTGCACAGATCAGAAAGAAGTTTCACCGAATGATTCTGTGTAGTTTATATTTGAAGACATTCCTTTTTCCACTATTACCCTCTTAGCGCTCCGAATCTCCACTTGCATTTTCTACAAAAAGAGTGTTTCATAACTGCTCAATCAAAAATATGTTTTATCTCTGTTAACTAAATTTACAGATCAGAAATAAGTTTCAGAGAATGCATCTGTGTAGTTTTTATTTGAAGATATTCTTTTTCCCAATGTAGGCCTCTTAGTGCTTAGCATGTCCAATTGCAGTTCCTACAGAAAGAGTGTTTCAGAACGGCTCAATCAAAAGTAAGGTTCAACTCTGTTAGTTGAATGCACAGAACAGAAAGAATTTTCACAGAATGCTACTGTGTAGTTTATATTTGAATATATTACTTTTTCCACTATTACCCTCTTAGCGCTCCGAATGTCCACTTGCATTTTCTACAGAAAGAGTGTTCAGAACTGCGCAATCAAAAGTATGGTTTAACTCTGTTAGCTTAATGAACATATCAGAAATAAGTTTCACACAATGCTTCTGTGTAGTTTTTATTTGAAGATATTATTTTTCCCAATATAGGCCTCTTAGCGCTCAGAATGTCCAATTGCAGTTTCTACAGAAAGAGTGTTTCAGAAAGGCTCAATCAAAAGTAAGGTTCAACTCTGTTAGTTGAATGCACAGAACAGAAAGAAGTTTCATACAATGCTTCTGTGTAGTTTATATTTGAACATATTCTTTTTTCCACTATTACCCACTTAGCGCTACGAATGTCCAGTTGCATTTTCTACAGACAGAGTGTTTCAAAACTGCTCAATCAAACTATGGTTTAACTGTGTTAGCTGAATGCTCAGATCAGAAAGAAGTTTCACAGAATGCTTCTGTGTAGTTTATATTTGAATATATTCCTTTTTCCACTACTACGCTCTTAGCGCTCCAAATGTCCAGTTGCATTTTCCACAGAAAGAGTGTTCAGATCTGCTCAATCAAAAGTATGGTTTAACTCTGTTAGCTGAATGCACAGATCAGAAAGAAGTTTCACCGAATGATTCTGTGTAGTTTATATTTGAAGACATTCCTTTTTCCACTATTACCCTCTTAGCGCTCCGAATCTCCACTTGCATTTTCTACAGAAAGAGTGTTTCAGAACGGCTCAATCAAAACTAAGGTTCAACTCTTTTAGTTGAACAAACAGAACAGAAAGTAGTTTCACACAATTCTTCTGTGTAGTTTTTATTTGTAGACATTCTTTTTCCCAATATAGGCCTCTTAGCGCTCAGAATGTCCAATTGCAGTTTCTACAGAAAGAGTGTTTCAGAACGGCTCAATCAAAAGTAAGGTTCAACCCTGTTATTTGAATGCACAGAACAGAAAGAAGTTTCATACAATGCTTCTGTGTAGTTTATATTTGAACATATTCTTTTTTCCACTATTACCCACTTAGGGCTACGAATGTCCAGTTGCATTTTCTACAGACAGAGTGTTTCAAAACTGCTTAATCAAAAGTATGGTTTAACTCTGTTAGCTGAATGCTCAGATCAGAAAGAAGTTTCACAGAATGCTTCTGTGTAGTTTATATTTGAATATATTCCTTTTTCCACTACTACGCTCTTAGCGCTCCAAATGTCCAGTTGCATTTTCTACAGAAAGAGTGTTCAGATCTGCTCAATCAAAAGTATGGTTTAACTCTGTTAGCTGAATGCACAGATCAGAAAGAAGTTTCACCGAATGATTCTGTGTAGTTTATATTTGAAGACATTCCTTTTTCCACTATTACCCTCTTAGCGCTCCGAATCTCCACTTGCATTTTCTACAAAAAGAGTGTTTCATAACTGCTCAATCAAAAATATGTTTTATCTCTGTTAACTGAATTTACAAATCAGAAATAAGTTTCACAGAATGCATCTGTGTAGTTTTTATTTGTAGATATTCTTTTTCCCAATATAGGCCTCTTAGCGCTCAGAATGTCCAATTGCAGTTTCTACAGAAAGAGTGTTTCAGAACGGCATAATCAAAAGTAAGGTTCAACCCTGGTAGTTGAATGCACAGAACAGAAAGGAGGTTCACAGAATGCTACTGTGTAGTTTATATTTGAATATATTCCTTTTTCCACTATTACCCTCTTAGCGCTCCGAATGTCCACTTGCATTTTCTACAGAAAGAGTGTTCAGAACTGCGCAATCAAAAGTATGGTTTAACTCTGTTAGCTTAATGAACATATCAGAAATAAGTTTCACACAATGCTTCTGTGTAGTTTTTATTTGAAGATATTATTTTTCCCAATATAGGCCTCTTAGCGCTCAGAATGTCCAATTGCAGTTTCTACGGAAAGAGTGTTTCAGAATGGCTCAATCAAAAGTAAGGTTCAACTCTGTTAGATGAATGCACAGAACAGAAAGAAGTTTCATACAATGCTTCTGTGTAGTTTATATTTGAACATACTCTTTTTTCCACTATTACCCACTTAGCGCTACGAATGTCCAGTTGCATTTTCTACAGACAGAGTGTTTCAAAACTGCTCAATCAAAAGTATGGTTTAACTCTGTTAGCTGAATGCTCAGATCAGAAAGAAGTTTCACAGAATGCTTCTGTGTAGTTTATATTTGAATATATTCCTTTTTCCACTACTACGCTCTTAGCGCTCCAAATGTCCAGTTGCATTTTCTACAGAAAGAGTGTTCAGATCTGCTCAATCAAAAGTATAGTTTAACTCTGTTAGCTGAATGCACAGATCAGAAAGAAGTTTCACCGAATGATTCTGTGTAGTTTATATTTGAAGACATTCCTTTTTCCACTATTACCCTCTTAGCGCTCCGAATCTCCACTTGCATTTTCTACAAAAAGAGTGTTTCATAACTGCTCAATCAAAAATATGTTTTACCTCTGTTAACTGAATTTACAGATCAGAAATAAGTTTCACAGAATGCATCTGTGTAGTTTTTATTTGAAGATATTCTTTTTCCCAATGTAGGCCTCTTAGCGCTTAGCATGTCCAATTGCAGTTTCTACAGAAAGAGTGTTTCAGAACGGCTCAATCAAAAGTAAGGTTCAACTCTGTTAGTTGAATGCACAGAACAGAAAGAATTTCCACAGAATGCTACTCTGTAGTTTATATTAGAATATATTCCTTTTTCCACTATTACCCTCTTAGCGCTCCGAATGTCCACTTGCATTTTCTACAGAAAGAGTGTTCAGAACTGCGCAATCAAAAGTATGGTTTAACTCTGTTAGCTTAATGAACATATCAGAAATAAGTTTCACACAATGCTTCTGTGTAGTTTTTATTTGAAGATATTATTTTTCCCAATATAGGCCTCTTAGCGCTCAGAATGTCCAATTGCAGTTTCTACAGAAAGAGTGTTTCAGAAAGGCTCAATCAAAAGTAAGGTTCAACTCTGTTAGTTGAATGCACAGAACAGAAAGAAGTTTCATACAATGCTTCTGTGTAGTTTATATTTGAACATATTCTTTTTTCCACTATTACCCACTTAGCGCTACGAATGTCCAGTTGCATTTTCTACAGACAGAGTGTTTCAAAACTGCTCAATCAAACTATGGTTTAACTCTGTTAGCTGAATGCTCAGATCAGAAAGAAGTTTCACAGAATGCTTCTGTGTAGTTTATATTTGAATATATTCCTTTTTCCACTACTACGCTCTTAGCGCTCCAAATGTCCAGTTGCATTTTCCACAGAAAGAGTGTTCAGATCTGCTCAATCAAAAGTATGGTTTAACTCTGTTAGCTGAATGCACAGATCAGAAAGAAGTTTCACAGAATGATTCTGTGTAGTTTATATTTGGAGACATTCCTTTTTCCACTATTACCCTCTTAGCGCTCCGAATCTCCACTTGCATTTTCTACAGAAAGAGTGTTTCAGAACGGCTCAATCAAAACTAAGGTTCAACTCTTTTAGTTGAACAAACAGAACAGAAAGAAGTTTCACACAATTCTTCTGTGTAGTTTTTATTTGTAGACTTTCTTTTTCCCAATATAGGCCTCTTAGCGCTCAGAATGTCCAATTGCAGTTTCTACAGAAAGAGTGTTTCAGAACGGCTCATTCAAAAGTAAGGTTCAACCCTGTTAGTTGAATGCACAGAACAGAAAGTAGTTTCATACAATGCTTCTGTGTAGTTTATATTTGAACATATTCTTTTTTCCACTATTACCCACTTAGCGCTACGAATGTCCAGTTGCATTTTCTACAGACAGAGTTTTTCAAAACTGCTCAATCAAAAGTATGGTTTAACTCTGTTAGCTGAATGCACAGATCAGAAAGTAGTTTCACCGAATGATTCTGTGTAGTTTATATTTGAAGACATTCCTTTTTCCACTATTACCCTCTTAGCGCTCCGAATCTCCACTTGCATTTTCTACAAAAAGAGTGTTTCATAACTGCTCAATCAAAAATATGTTTTATCTCTGTTAACTGAATTTACAGATCAGAAATAAGTTTCACAGAATGCATCTGTGTAGTTTTTATTTGAAGATATTCTTTTTCCCAATGTAGGCCTCTTAGCGCTTAGCATGTCCAATTGCAGTTTCTACAGAAAGAGTGTTTCAGAACGGCTCAATCAAAAGTAAGGTTCAACTCTGTTAGTTGAATGCACAGAACAGAAAGAAATTTCATACAATGCTTCTGTGTAGTTTATATTTGAACATATTCTTTTTTCCACTATTACCCACTTAGCGCTACGAATGTCCAGTTGCATTTTCTACAGACAGAGTGTTTCAAAACTGTTCAATCAAAAGTATGGTTTAACTCTGTTAGCTGAATGCTCAGATCAGAAAGAAGTTTCACAGAATGCTTCTGTGTAGTTTATATTTGAATATATTCCTTTCTCCACTACTACTCTCTTATCGCTCCAAATGTCCAGTTGCATTTTCTACAGAAAGAGTGTTGAGATCTGCTCAATCAAAAGTATGGTTTAACTCTGTTAGCTGAATGCACAGATCAGAAAGAAGTTTCACAGAATTATTCTGTGTAGTTTATATTTGGAGACATTGCTTTTTCCACTATTACCTTCTTAGTGCTCCGAATCTCCACTTGCATTTTCTACAGAAAGAGTGTTTCAGAACGGCTCAATCAAAACTAAGGTTCAACTCTTTTAGTTGAACAAACAGAACAGAAAGAAGTTTCACACGATTTTTCTGTGTAGTTTTTATTTGTAGACATTCTTTTTCCCAATATAGGCCTCTTAGCGCTCAGAATGTCCAATTGCAGTTTTTACAGAAAGAGTGTTTCAGAACGGCTCAATCAAAAGTAAGGTTCAACTCTGTTAGTTGAATGCACAGAACAGAAAGAAGTTTCATACAATGCTTCTGTGTAGTTTATATTTGAACATATTTTTTTTCCACTATTACCCACTTAGCGCTACGAATGTCCAGTTGCATTTTCTACAGACAGAGTGTTTCAAAACTGCTCAATCAAAAGTATGGTTTAACTCTGTTAGCTGAATGCTCAGATCAGAAAGAAGTTTCACAGAATGCTTCTGTGTAGTTTATATTTGAATATATTCCTTTTTCCACTACTACGCTCTTAGCGCTCCAAATGTCCAGTTGCATTTTCTACAGAAAGAGTGTTCAGATCTGCTCAATCAAAAGTATGGTTTAACTGTGTTAGCTGAATGCACAGATCCGAAAGAAGTTTCACCGAATGATTCTGTGTAGTTTATATTTGAAGACATTCCTTTTTCCACTATTACCCCCTTAGCGCTCCGAATCTCCACTTGCATTTTCTACAAAAAGAGTGTTTCATAACTGCTCAATCAAAAATATGTTTTATCTCCGTTAACTGAATTTACAGATCAGAAATAAGTTTCACAGAATGCATCTGTGTAGTTTTTATTTGAAGATATTCTTTTTCCCAATGTAGGCCTCTTAGCGCTTAGCATGTCCAATTGCAGTTTCTACAGAAAGAGTGTTTCAGAACGGCTCAATCAAAAGTAAGGTTCAACTCTGTTAGTTGAATGCACAGAACAGAAAGAATTTTCACAGAATGCTACTGTGTAGTTTATATTTGAATATATTCCTTTTTCCACTATTACCCTCTTAGCGCTCCGAATGTCCACTTGCATTTTCTACAGAAAGAGTGTTCAGAACTGCGCAATCAAAAGTATGGTTTAACTCTGTTAGCTTAATGAACATATCAGAAATAAGTTTCACACAATGCTTCTGTGTAGTTTTTATTTGAAGATATTATTTTTCCCAATAGAGGCCTCTTAGCGCTCAGAATGTCCAATTGCAGTTTCTACAGAAAGAGTGTTTCAGAAAGGCTCAATCAAAAGTAAGGTTCAACTCTGTTAGTTGAATGCACAGAACAGAAAGAAGTTTCATACAATGCTTCTGTGTAGTTTATATTTGAACATATTCTTTTTTCCACTATTACCCACTTAGCCCTTCGAATGTCCAGTTGCATTTTCTACAGACAGAGTGTTTCAAAACTGCTCAATCAAAAGTATGGTTTAACTCTGTTAGCTGAATGCTCAGATCAGAAAGAAGTTTCACAGAATGTTTCTGTGTAGTTTATATTTGAATATATTCCTTTTTCCACTACAACTCTCTTAGCGCTCCAAATGTCCAGTTGCATTTTCTACAGAAAGAGAGTTCAGATCTGCTCAATCAAAAGTTTGGTTTAACTCTGTTAGCTGAATGCACAGATCAGAAAGAAGTTTCACCGAATGATTCTGTGTAGTTTATATTTGGAGACATTCCTTTTTCCACTATTACCCTCTTAGCGCTCCGAATCTCCACTTGCATTTTCTACAGAAAGAGTGTTTCAGAACGGCTCAATCAAAACTAAGGTTCAACTCTTTTAGTTGAACAAACAGAACAGAAAGAAGTTTCACACAATTCTTCTGTGTAGTTTTTATTTGAAGATATTCTTTTTCCCAATATAGGCCTCTTAGCGCTCAGAATGTCCAATTGCAGTTTCTACAGAAAGAGTGTTTCAGAAAGGCTCAATCAAAAGTAAGGTTCAACTCTGTTAGTTGAATGCACAGAACAGAAAGAAGTTTCATACAATGCTTTTGTGTAGTTTATATTTGAACATATTCTTTTTTCCACTATTACCCACTTAGCGCTACGAATGTCCAGTTGCATTTTCTACAGACAGAGTGTTTCAAAACTGCTCAATCAAAAGTATGGTTTAAATCTGTTAGCTGAATGCTCAGATCAGAAAGAAGTTTCACAGAATGCTTCTGTGTAGTTTATATTTGAATATATTCCTTTTTCCACTACTACTCTCTTAGCGCTCCAAATGTCCAGTTGCATTTTCTACAGAAAGAGTGTTCAGATCTGCTCAATCAAAAGTATGGTTTAACTCTGTTAGCTGAATGCACAGATCAGAAAGAAGTTTCACCGAATGATTCTGTGTAGTTTATATTTGGAGACATTCCTTTTTCCACTATTACCCTCTTAGCGCTCCGAATCTCCACTTGCATTTTGTACAGAAAGAGTGTTTCAGAACGGCTCAATCAAAACTAAGGTTCAACTCTTTTAGTTGAACAAACAGAACAGAAAGAAGTTTCACATAATTCTTCTGTGTAGTTTTTATTTGTAGACATTCATTTTCCCAATATAGGCCTCCTAGCGCTCAGAATGTCCAATTGCAGTTTCTACAGAAAGAGTGTTTCAGAACGGCTCAATCAAAAGTAAGTTTCAACTCTGTTAGTTGAATGCACAGAAGAGAAAGAAGTTTCATACAATGCTTCTGTGTAGTTTATATTTGAACATATTCTTTTTTCCACTATTACCCACTTAGCGCTACGAATGTCCAGTTGCATTTTCTACAGACAGAGTGTTTCAAAACTGCTCAATCCAAAGTATGGTTTAACTCTGTTAGCTGAATGCTCAGATCAGAAAAAGTTACACAGAATGCTTCTGTGTAGTTTATATTTGTATATATTCCTTTTTCCACTACTACGCTCTTAGCGCTCCAAATGTCCAGTTGCTTTTTCTACAGAAAGAGTGTTCAGATCTGCTCAATCAAAAGTATGGTTTAACTCTGTTAGCTGAATGCACAGATCAGAAAGAAGTTTCACCGAATGATTCTGTGTAGTTTATATTTGGAGACATTCCTTTTTCCACTATTACCCTCTTAGCGCTCCGAATCTCCTCTTGCATTTTCTACAAAAAGAGTGTTTCATAACTGCTCAATCAAAAATATGTTTTACCTCTGTTAACTGAATTTACAGATCAGAAATAAGTTTCACAGAATGCATCTGTGTAGTTTTTATTTGAAGATATTCTTTTTCCCAATGTAGGCCTCTTAGCGCTTAGCATGTCCAATTGCAGTTTCTCCAGAAAGAGTGTTTCAGAACGGCTCAATCAAAAGTAAGGTTCAAATCTGTTAGTTGAATGCACAGAACAGAAAGAATTTTCACAGAATGCTACTGTGTAGTTTATATTTGAATATATTCCTTTTTCCACTATTACCCTCTTAGCGCTCCGAATGTCCACTTGCATTTTCTACAGAAAGAGTGTTCAGAACTGCGCAATCAAAAGTATGGTTTAACTCAGTTAGCTTAATGAACATATCAGAAATAAGTTTCACACAATGCTTCTGTGTAGTTTTTATTTGAAGATATTATTTTTCCCAATAGAGGCCTCTTAGCGCTCAGAATGTCCAATTGCAGTTTCTACAGAAAGAGTGTTTCAGAAAGGCTCAATCAAAAGTAAGGTTCAACTCTGTTAGTTGAACAAACAGAACAGAAAGAAGTTTCACACAATTCTTCTGTGTAGTTTTTATTTGTAGACATACTTTTTCCCAATATAGGCCTCTTAGCGCTCAGAATGTCCAATTGCAGTTTCTACAGAAAGAGTGTTTCAGAACGGCTCAATCAAAAGTAAGGTTCAACTCTGTTAGTTGAATGCACAGAACAGAAAGAAGTTTCATACAATGCTTCTGTGTAGTTTATATTTGAACATATTCTTTTTTCCACTATTACCCACTTAGCGCTACGAATGTCCATTTGCATTTTCTACAGACAGAGTGTTTCAAAACTGCTCAATCCAAAGTATGGTTTAACTCTGTTAGCTGAATGCTCAGATCAGAAAGAAGTTACACAGAATGCTTCTGTGTATTTTATATTTGTATATATTCCTTTTTCCACTACGACGCTCTTAGCGCTCCAAATGTCCAGTTGCGTTTTCTACAGAAAGAGTGTTCAGATCTGCTCAATCAAAAGTATGGTTTAACTCTGTTAGCTGAATGCTCAGATCAGAAAGAAGTTTCACAGAATGATTCTGTGTAGTTTATATTTGAATATATTCCTTTTTCCACTACTACTCTCTTAGCGCTCCAAATGTCCAGTTGCATTTTCTACAGAAAGCGTGTTCAGAACTGCGCAATCAAAAGTATGGTTTAACTCTGTTAGCTTAATGAACATATCAGAAATAAGTTTCACACAATGCTTCCGTGTAGTTTTTATTTGAAGATATTTTTTTTCCCAATATAGGCCTCTTAGCGCTCAGAATGTCCTATTGCAGTTTCTACAGAAAGAGTGTTTCAGAAAGGCTCAATCAAAAGTATGGTTTAACTCTGTTAGCTGAATGCTCAGATCAGAAAGGTGTTTCACAGAATGCTTCTGTGTAGTTTATATTTGAATATATTCCTTTTTCCACTACTACTCTCTTAGCGCTCCAAATGTCCAGTTGCATTTTCTACAGAAAGAGTGTTCAGATCGGCTCAATCAAAAGTATGGTTTAACACTGTTAGCTGAATGCACAGATCAGAAAGAAGTTTCACAGAATGATTCTGTGTAGTTTATATTTGGAGACATTCCTTTTTCCACTATTACCCTCTTAGCGCTCCGAATCTCCACTTGCATTTTCTACAGAAAGAGTGTTTCAGAACGGCTCAATCAAAACTAAGGTTCAACTCTTTTAGTTGAACAAACAGAACAGAAAGAAGTTTCACACAATTCTTCTGTGTAGTTTTTATTTGTAGACATTCTTTTTCCCAATATAGGCCTCTTAGCGCTCAGAATGTCCAATTGCAGTTTCTACAGAAGGAGTGTTTCAGAACGGCTCAATCATAAGTAAGGTTCAACTCTGTTAGTTGAATGCACAGAACAGAAATAAGTTTCATACAATGCTTCTGTGTATTTTATATTTGAACATATTCTTTTTTCCACTATTACCCACTTAGCGCTACGAATGTGCAGTTGCATTTTCTACAGACAGAGTGTTTCAAAACTGCTCAATCCAAAGTATGGTTTAACTCTGTTAGCTGAATGCTCAGATCAGAAAGAAGTTTCACAGAATGCTTCTGGTAGTTTATATTTTAATATATTCCTTTTTCCACTACTACGCTCTTAGCGCTCCAAATGTCCAGTTGCATTTTCTACAGAAAGAGTGTTCAGATCTGCTCAATCAAAAGTATGGTTTAACTCTGTTAGCTGAATGCACAGATCAGAAAGAAGTTTCACCGAATGATTCTGTGTAGTTTATATTTGAAGACATTCCTTTTTCCACTATTACCCTCTTAGCGCTCCGAATCTCCACTTGCATTTTCTACAAAAAGAGTGTTTCATAACTGCTCAATCAAAAATATGTTTTATCTCTGTTAACTGAATTTACAGATCAGAAATAAGTTTCACAGAATGCATCTGTGTAGGTTTTATTTGAAGATATTCTTTTTCCCAATGTAGGCCTCTTAGCGCTTAGCATGTCCAATTGCAGTTTCTCCAGAAAGAGTGTTTCAGAACGGCTCAATCAAAAGTAAGGTTCAACTCTGTTAGTTGAATGCACAGAACAGAAAGAATTTTCACAGAATGCTACTGTGTAGTTTATATTTGAATATATTCCTTTTTCCACTATTACCCTCTTAGCGCTCCGAACGTCCACTTGCATTTTCTACAGAAAGAGTGTTCAGAACTGCGCAATCAAAAGTATGGTTTAATTCTGTTAGCATAATGAACATATCAGAAATAAGTTTCACACAATGCCTCTGTGTAGTTTTTATTTGAAGATATTATTTTTCCCAATATAGGCCTCTTAGCGCTCAGAATGTCCAATTGCAGTTTCTACAGAAAGAGTGTTTCAGAAAGGCTCAATCAAAAGTATGGTTTAACTCTGTTAGCTGAATGCTCAGATCAGAAAGAAGTTTCACAGAATGCTTCTGTGTAGTTTATATTTGAATATATTCCTTTTTCCACTACTACTCTCTTAGCGCTCCAAATGTCCAGTTGCATTTTCTACAGAAAGAGTGTTCAGATCTGCTCAATCAAAAGTATGGTTTAACTCTGTTAGCTGAATGCACAGATCAGAAAGAAGTTTCACAGAATGATTCTGTGTAGTTTATATTTGGAGACATTGCTTTTTCCACTATTACCCTCTTAGCGCTCCGAAACTACACTTGCATTTTCTACAGAAAGAGTGTTTCAGAACGGCTCAATCAAAACTAAGGTTCAACTCTTTTAGTTGAACAAACAGAACATAAAGAAGTTTCACACAATTCTTCTGTGTAGTTTTTTTTGTAGACATTCTTTTTCCCAATATAGGCCTCTTAGCGCTCAGAATGTCCAATTGCAGTTTCTACAGAAAGAGTGTTTCAGCACGGCTCAATCAAAAGTAAGGTTCAACTCTGTTAGTTGAATGCACAGAACAGAAAGAAGTTTCATACAATGCTTCTGTGTAGTTTATATTTGAACATATTCTTTTTTCCACTATTACCCACTTAGCGCTACGAATGTCCAGTTGCATTTTCTACAGACAGAGTGTTTCAAAACTGCTCAATCAAAAGTATGGTTTAACTCTGTTAGCTGAATGCTCAGATCAGAAAGAAGTTTCACAGAATGCTTCTGTGTAGTTTATATTTGAATATATTCCTTTTTCCACTACTACTCTCTTAGCGCTCCAAATGTCCAGTTGCATTTTCTACAGAAAGAGTGTTCAGATCTGCTCAACCAAAAGAATGGTTTAACTCTGTTAGCTGAATGCACAGATCAGAAAGATGTTTCACAGAATGATTCTGTGTAGTTTATATTTGGAGACATTCCTTTTTCCACTATTACCCTCTTAGCGCTCCGAATCTCCACTTGCATTTTCTACAGAAAGAGTGTTTCAGAACGGCTCAATCAAAACTAAGGTTCAACTCTTTTAGTTGAACAAACAGAACAGAAAGAAGTTTCACACAATTCTTCTGTGTAGTTTTTATTTGTAGACATTCTTTTTCCCAATATAGGCCTCTTAGCGCTCAGAATGTCCAATTGCAGTTTCTACAGAAAGAGTGTTTCAGAAAGGCTCAATCAAAAGTAAGGTTCAACTCTGTTAGTTGAATGCACAGAACAGAAAGAAGTTTCATACAATGCTTCTGTGTAGTTTATATTTGAACATATTCTTTTTTCCACTATTACCCACTTAGCGCTACGAATGTCCAGTTGCATTTTCTACAGACAGAGTGTTTCAAAACTGCTTAATCAAAAGTATGGTTTAACTCTGTTAGCTGAATGCTCAGATCAGAAAGAAGTTTCACAGAATGCTTCTCTGTAGTTTATATTTGAATATATTCCTTTTTCCACTACTACGCTCTTAGCGCTCCAAATGTCCAGTTGCATTTTCTACAGAAAGAGTGTTCAGATCTGCTCAATCAAAAGTATGGTTTAACTCTGTTAGCTGAATGCACAGATCAGAAAGAAGTTTCACCGAATGATTCTGTGTAGTTTATATTTGAAGACATTCCTTTTTCCACTATTACCCTCTTAGCGCTCCGAATCTCCACTTGCATTTTCTACAAAAAGTGTGTTTCATAACTGCTCAATCAAAAATATGTTTTATCTCTGTTAACTGAATTTACAGATCAGAAATAAGTTTCACAGAATGCATCTGTGTAGTTTTTATTTGAAGATATTCTTTTTCCCAATGTAGGCCTCTTAGCGCTTAGCATGTCCAATTGCAGTTTCTACAGAAAGAGTGTTTCAGAACGGCTCAATCAAAAGTAAGGTTCAACTCTGTTAGTTGAATGCACAGAACAGAAAGAATTTTCACAGAATGCTACTGTGTAGTTTATATTTGAATATATTCCTTTTTCCACTATTACCCTCTTAGCGCTCTGAATGTCCACTTGCATTTTCTACAGAAAGAGTGTTCAGAACTGCGCAATCAAAAGTATGGTTTAACTCTGTTAGCTCAATGAACATATCAGAAATAAGTTTCACACAATGCTTCTGTGTAGTTTTTATTTGAAGATATTATTTTTCCCAATAGAGGCCTCTTAGCGCTCAGAATGTCCAATTGCAGTTTCTACAGAAAGAGTGTTTCAGAAAGGCTCAATCAAAAGTAAGGTTCAACTCTGTTAGTTGAATGCACAGAACAGAAAGAAGTTTCATACAATGCTTCTGTGTAGTTTATATTTGAACATATTCTTTTTTCCACTATTACCCACTTAGCGCTACGAATGTCCAGTTGCATTTTCTACAGACAGAGTGTTTCAAAACTGCTCAATCAAAGTATGGTTTAACTGTGTTAGCTGAATGCTCAGATCAGAAAGAAGTTTCACAGAATGCTTCTGTGTAGTTTATATTTGTATATATTCCTTTTTCCACTACTACTCTCTTAGCGCTCCAAATGTCCAGTTGCATTTTCTACAGAAAGAGTGTTCAGATCTGCTCAATCAAAAGTATGGTTTAACTCTGTTAGCTGAATGCACAGATCAGAAAGAAGTTTCACAGAATGATTCTGTGTAGTTTATATTTGGAGACATTCCTTTTTCCACTATTACCCTCTTAGCGCTCCGAATCTCCACTTGCATTTTCTACAGAAAGAGTGTTTCAGAACGGCTCAATCAAAACTAAGGTTCAACTCTTTTAGTTGAACAAACAGAACAGAAAGAAGTTTCACACAATTCTTCTGTGTAGTTTTTATTTGTAGACATTCTTTTTCCCAATATAGGCCTCTTAGCGCTCAGAATGTCCAATTGCAGTTTCTACAGAAGGAGTGTTTCAGAACGGCTCAATCAAAAGTAAGGTTCAACTCTGTTAGTTGAATGCACAGAACAGAAATAAGTTTCATACAATGCTTCTGTGTATTTTATATTTGAACATATTCTTTTTTCCACTATTACCCACTTAGCGCTACGAATGTGCAGTTGCATTTTCTACAGACAGAGTGTTTCAAAACTGCTCAATCCAAAGTATGGTTTAACTCTGTTAGCTGAATGCTCAGATCAGAAAGAAGTTTCACAGAATGCTTCTGGTAGTTTATATTTTAATATATTCCTTTTTCCACTACTACGCTCTTAGCGCTCCAAATGTCCAGTTGCATTTTCTACAGAAAGAGTGTTCAGATCTGCTCAATCAAAAGTATGGTTTAACTCTGTTAGCTGAATGCACAGATCAGAAAGAAGTTTCACCGAATGATTCTGTGTAGTTTATATTTGAAGACATTCCTTTTTCCACTATTACCCTCTTAGCGCTCCGAATCTCCACTTGCATTTTCTACAAAAAGAGTGTTTCATAACTGCTCAATCAAAAATATGTTTTATCTCTGTTAACTGAATTTACAGATCAGAAATAAGTTTCACAGAATGCATCTGTGTAGGTTTTATTTGAAGATATTCTTTTTCCCAATGTAGGCCTCTTAGCGCTTAGCATGTCCAATTGCAGTTTCTCCAGAAAGAGTGTTTCAGAACGGCTCAATCAAAAGTAAGGTTCAACTCTGTTAGTTGAATGCACAGAACAGAAAGAATTTTCACAGAATGCTACTGTGTAGTTTATATTTGAATATATTCCTTTTTCCACTATTACCCTCTTAGCGCTCCGAACGTCCACTTGCATTTTCTACAGAAAGAGTGTTCAGAACTGCGCAATCAAAAGTATGGTTTAATTCTGTTAGCATAATGAACATATCAGAAATAAGTTTCACACAATGCTTCTGTGTAGTTTTTATTTGAAGATATTATTTTTCCCAATATAGGCCTCTTAGCGCTCAGAATGTCCAATTGCAGTTTCTACAGAAAGAGTGTTTCAGAAAGGCTCAATCAAAAGTATGGTTTAACTCTGTTAGCTGAATGCTCAGATCAGAAAGAAGTTTCACAGAATGCTTCTGTGTAGTTTATATTTGAATATATTCCTTTTTCCACTACTACTCTCTTAGCGCTCCAAATGTCCAGTTGCATTTTCTACAGAAAGAGTGTTCAGATCTGCTCAATCAAAAGTATGGTTTAACTCTGTTAGCTGAATGCACAGATCAGAAAGAAGTTTCACAGAATGATTCTGTGTAGTTTATATTTGGAGACATTGCTTTTTCCACTATTACCCTCTTAGCGCTCCGAAACTACACTTGCATTTTCTACAGAAAGAGTGTTTCAGAACGGCTCAATCAAAACTAAGGTTCAACTCTTTTAGTTGAACAAACAGAACATAAAGAAGTTTCACACAATTCTTCTGTGTAGTTTTTTTTGTAGACATTCTTTTTCCCAATATAGGCCTCTTAGCGCTCAGAATGTCCAATTGCAGTTTCTACAGAAAGAGTGTTTCAGCACGGCTCAATCAAAAGTAAGGTTCAACTCTGTTAGTTGAATGCACAGAACAGAAAGAAGTTTCATACAATGCTTCTGTGTAGTTTATATTTGAACATATTCTTTTTTCCACTATTACCCACTTAGCGCTACGAATGTCCAGTTGCATTTTCTACAGACAGAGTGTTTCAAAACTGCTCAATCAAAAGTATGGTTTAACTCTGTTAGCTGAATGCTCAGATCAGAAAGAAGTTTCACAGAATGCTTCTGTGTAGTTTATATTTGAATATATTCCTTTTTCCACTACTACTCTCTTAGCGCTCCAAATGTCCAATTGCATTTTCTACAGAAAGAGTGTTCAGATCTGCTCAACCAAAAGAATGGTTTAACTCTGTTAGCTGAATGCACAGATCAGAAAGATGTTTCACAGAATGATTCTGTGTAGTTTATATTTGGAGACATTCCTTTTTCCACTATTACCCTCTTAGCGCTCCGAATCTCCACTTGCATTTTCTACAGAAAGAGTGTTTCAGAACGGCTCAATCAAAACTAAGGTTCAACTCTTTTAGTTGAACAAACAGAACAGAAAGAAGTTTCACACAATTCTTCTGTGTAGTTTTTATTTGTAGACATTCTTTTTCCCAATATAGGCCTCTTAGCGCTCAGAATGTCCAATTGCAGTTTCTACAGAAAGAGTGTTTCAGAAAGGCTCAATCAAAAGTAAGGTTCAACTCTGTTAGTTGAATGCACAGAACAGAAAGAAGTTTCATACAATGCTTCTGTGTATTTTATATTTGAACATATTCTTTTTTCCACTATTACCCACTTAGCGCTACGAATGTCCAGTTGCATTTTCTACAGACAGAGTGTTTCAAAACTGCTTAATCAAAAGTATGGTTTAACTCTGTTAGCTGAATGCTCAGATCAGAAAGAAGTTTCACAGAATGCTTCTCTGTAGTTTATATTTGAATATATTCCTTTTTCCACTACTACGCTCTTAGCGCTCCAAATGTCCAGTTGCATTTTCTACAGAAAGAGTGTTCAGATCTGCTCAATCAAAAGTATGGTTTAACTCTGTTAGCTGAATGCACAGATCAGAAAGAAGTTTCACCGAATGATTCTGTGTAGTTTATATTTGAAGACATTCCTTTTTCCACTATTACCCTCTTAGCGCTCCGAATCTCCACTTGCATTTTCTACAAAAAGTGTGTTTCATAACTGCTCAATCAAAAATATGTTTTATCTCTGTTAACTGAATTTACAGATCAGAAATAAGTTTCACAGAATGCATCTGTGTAGTTTTTATTTGAAGATATTCTTTTTCCCAATGTAGGCCTCTTAGCGCTTAGCATGTCCAATTGCAGTTTCTACAGAAAGAGTGTTTCAGAACGGCTCAATCAAAAGTAAGGTTCAACTCTGTTAGTTGAATGCACAGAACAGAAAGAATTTTCACAGAATGCTACTGTGTAGTTTATATTTGAATATATTCCTTTTTCCACTATTACCCTCTTAGCGCTCTGAATGTCCACTTGCATTTTCTACAGAAAGAGTGTTCAGAACTGCGCAATCAAAAGTATGGTTTAACTCTGTTAGCTCAATGAACATATCAGAAATAAGTTTCACACAATGCTTCTGTGTAGTTTTTATTTGAAGATAATATTTTTCCCAATATAGGCCTCTTAGCGCTCAGAATGTCCAATTGCAGTTTCTACAGAAAGAGTGTTTCAGAAAGGCTCAATCAAAAGTAAGGTTCAACTCTGTTAGTTGAATGCACAGAACAGAAAGAAGTTTCATACAATGCTTCTGTGTAGTTTATATTTGAACATATTCTTTTTTCCACTATTACCCACTTAGCGCTACGAATGTCCAGTTGCATTTTCTACAGACAGAGTGTTTCAAAACTGCTCAATCAAAAGTATGGTTTAACTCTGTTAGCTGAATGCTCAGATCAGAAAGAAGTTTCACAGAATGCTTCTGTGTAGTTTATATTTGAATATATTCCTTTTTCCACTACTACTCTCTTAGCGCTCCAAATGTCCAGTTGCATTTTCCACAGAAAGAGTGTTCAGATCTGCTCAATCAAAAGTATGGTTTAACTCTGTTAGCTGAATGCACAGATCAGAAAGAAGTTTCACCGAAGGATTCTGTGTAGTTTATATTTGAAGACATTCCTTTTTCCACTATTACCCTCTTAGCGCTCCGAATCTCCACTTGCATTTTCTACAGAAAGAGTGTTTCAGAACGGCTCAATCAAAACTAAGGTTCAACTCTTTTTGTTGAACAAACAGAACAGAAAGAAGTTTCACACAATTCTTCTGTGTAGTTTTTATTTGTAGACATTCTTTTTCCCAATATAGGCCTCTTAGCGCTCAGAATGTCCAATTGCAGTTTCTACAGAAAGAGTGTTTCAGAACGGCTCAATCAAAAATAAGGTTCAACCCTGTTAGTTGAATGCACAGAACAGAAAGAAGTTTCATACAATGCTTCTGTGTAGTTTATATTTGAACATATTCTTTTTTCCACTATTACCCACTTAGCGCTACGAATGTCCAGTTGCATTTTCTACAGACAGAGTGTTTCAAAACTGCTTAATCAAAAGTATGGTTTAACTCTGTTAGCTGAATGCTCAGATCAGAAAGAAGTTTCACAGAATGCTTCTGTGTAGTTTATATTTGAATATATTCCTTTTTCCACTACTACGCTCTTAGCGCTCCAAATGTCCAGTTGCATTTTCTACAGAAAGAGTGTTCAGATCTGCTCAATCAAACGTATGGTTTAACTCTGTTAGCTGAATGCACAGATCAGAAAGAAGTTTCACCGAATGATTCTGTGTAGTTTATATTTGAAGGCATTCCTTTTTCCACTATTACCCTCTTAGCGCTCCGAATCTCCACTTGCATTTTCTACAAAAAGTGTGTTTCATAACTGCTCAATCAAAAATATGTTTTATCTCTGTTAACTGAATTTACAGATCAGAAATAAGTTTCACAGAATGCATCTGTGTAGTTTTTATTTGAAGATATTCTTTTTCCCAATGTAGGCCTCTTAGCGCTTAGCATGTCCAATTGCAGTTTCTACAGAAAGAGTGTTTCAGAACGGCTCAATCAAAAGTAAGGTTCAACTCTGTTAGTTGAATGCACAGAACAGAAAGAATTTTCACAGAATGCTACTGTGTAGTTTATATTTGAATATATTCCTTTTTCCACTATTACCCTCTTAGCGCTCTGAATGTCCACTTGCATTTTCTACAGAAAGAGTGTTCAGAACTGCGCAATCAAAAGTATGGTTTAACTCTGTTAGCTCAATGAACATATCAGAAATAAGTTTCACACAATGCTTCTGCGTAGTTTTTATTTGAAGATATTATTTTTCCCAATATAGGCCTCTTAGCGCTCAGAATGTCCAATTGCAGTTTCTACAGAAAGAGTGTTTCAGAAAGGCTCAATCAAAAGTAAGGTTCAACTCTGTTAGTTGAATGCACAGAACAGAAAGAAGTTTCATACAATGCTTCTGTGTAGTTTATATTTGAACATATTCTTTTTTCCACTATTACCCACTTAGCGCTACGAATGTCCAGTTGCATTTTCTACAGACAGAGTGTTTCAAAACTGCTCAAACAAAAGTATGGTTTAACTCTGTTAGCTGAATGCTCAGATCAGAAAGAAGTTTCACAGAATGCTTCTGTGTAGTTTATATTTGAATATATTCCTTTTTCCACTACTACGCTCTTAGCGCTCCAAATGTCCAGTTGCATTTTCCACAGAAAGAGTGTTCAGATCTGCTCAATCAAAAGTATGGTTTAACTCTGTTAGCTGAATGCACAGATCAGAAAGAAGTTTCACCGAAGGATTCTGTGTAGTTTATATTTGAAGACATTCCGTTTTCCACTATTACCCTCTTAGCGCTCCGAATCTCCACTTGCATTTTCTACAGAAAGAGTGTTTCAGAACGGCTCAATCAAAACTAAGGTTCAACTCTTTTTGTTGAACAAACAGAACAGAAAGAAGTTTCACACAATTCTTCTGTGTAGTTTTTATTTGTAGACATTCTTTTTCCCAATATAGGCCTCTTAGCGCTCAGAATGTCCAATTGCAGTTTCTACAGAAAGAGTGTTTCAGAACGGCTCAATCAAAAGTAAGGTTCAACCCTGTTAGTTGAATGCACAGAACAGAAAGAAGTTTCATACAATGCTTCTGTGTAGTTTATATTTGAACATATTCTTTTTTCCACTATTACCCACTTAGCGCTACGAATGTCCAGTTGCATTTTCTACAGACAGAGTGTTTCAAAACTGCTTAATCAAAAGTATGGTTTAACTCTGTTAGCTGAATGCTCAGATCAGAAAGTAGTTTCACAGAATGCTTCTCTGTAGTTTATATTTGAATATATTCCTTTTTCCACTACTACGCTCTTAGCGCTCCAAATGTCCAGTTGCATTTTCTACAGAAAGAGTGTTCAGATCTGCTCAATCAAAAGTATGGTTTAACTCTGTTAGCTGAATGCACAGATCAGAAAGAAGTTTCACCGAATGATTCTGTGTAGTTTATATTTGAAGACATTCCTTTTTCCACTATTACCCTCTTAGCGCTCCGAATCTCCACTTGCATTTTCTACAAAAAGTGTGTTTCATAACTGCTCAATCAAAAATATGTTTTATCTCTGTTAACTGAATTTACAGATCAGAAATAAGTTTCACAGAATGCATCTGTGTAGTTTTTATTTGAAGATATTCTTTTTCCCAATGTAGGCCTCTTAGCGCTTAGCATGTCCAATTGCAGTTTCTACAGAAAGAGTGTTTCAGAACGGCTCAATCAAAAGTAAGGTTCAACTCTGTTAGTTGAATGCACAGAACAGAAAGAATTTTCACAGAATGCTACTGTGTAGTTTATATTTGAATATATTCCTTTTTCCACTATTACCCTCTTAGCGCTCTGAATGTCCACTTGCATTTTCTACAGAAAGAGTGTTCAGAACTGCGCAATCAAAAGTATGGTTTAACTCTGTTAGCTCAATGAACATATCAGAAATAAGTTTCACACAATGCTTCTGCGTAGTTTTTATTTGAAGATATTATTTTTCCCAATATAGGCCTCTTAGCGCTCAGAATGTCCAATTGCAGTTTCTACAGAAAGAGTGTTTCAGAAAGGCTCAATCAAAAGTAAGGTTCAACTCTGTTAGTTGAATGCACAGAACAGAAAGAAGTTTCATACAATGCTTCTGTGTAGTTTATATTTGAACATATTCTTTTTTCCACTATTACCCACTTAGCGCCACGAATGTCCAGTTGCATTTTCTACAGACAGAGTGTTTCAAAACTGCTCAATCAAAAGTATGGTTTAACTCTGTTAGCTGAATGCTCAGATCAGAAAGAAGTTTCACAGAATGCTTCTGTGTAGTTTATATTTGAATATATTCCTTTTTCCACTACTACTCTCTTAGCGCTCCAAATGTCCAGTTGCATTTTCCACAGAAAGAGTGTTCAGATCTGCTCAATCAAAAGTATGGTTTAACTCTGTTAGCTGAATGCACAGATCAGAAAGAAGTTTCACCGAAGGATTCTGTGTAGTTTATATTTGAAGACATTCCTTTTTCCACTATTACCCTCTTAGCGCTCCGAATCTCCACTTGCATTTTCTACAGAAAGAGTGTTTCAGAACGGCTCAATCAAAACTAAGGTTCAACTCTTTTTGTTGAACAAACAGAACAGAAAGAAGTTTCACACAATTCTTCTGTGTAGTTTTTATTTGTAGACATTCTTTTTCCCAATATAGGCCTCTTAGCGCTCAGAATGTCCAATTGCAGTTTCTACAGAAAGAGTGTTTCAGAACGGCTCAATCAAAAATAAGGTTCAACCCTGTTAGTTGAATGCACAGAACAGAAAGAAGTTTCATACAATGCTTCTGTGTAGTTTATATTTGAACATATTCTTTTTTCCACTATTACCCACTTAGCGCTACGAATGTCCAGTTGCATTTTCTACAGACAGAGTGTTTCAAAACTGCTTAATCAAAAGTATGGTTTAACTCTGTTTGCTGAATGCTCAGATCAGAAAGAAGTTTCACAGAATGCTTCTGTGTAGTTTATATTTGAATATATTCCTTTTTCCACTACTACGCTCTTAGCGCTCCAAATGTCCAGTTGCATTTTCTACAGAAAGAGTGTTCAGATCTGCTCAATCAAACATATGGTTTAACTCTGTTAGCTGAATGCACAGATCAGAAAGAAGTTTCATCGAATGATTCTGTGTAGTTCATATTTGAAGACATTCCTTTTTCCACTATTACCCTCTTAGCGCTCCGAATCTCCACTTGCATTTTCTACAAAAAGTGTGTTTCATAACTGCTCAATCAAAAATATGTTTTATCTCTGTTAACTGAATTTACAGATCAGAAATAAGTTTCACAGAATGCATCTGTGTAGTTTTTATTTGAAGATATTCTTTTTCCCAATGTAGGCCTCTTAGCGCTTAGCATGTCCAATTGCAGTTTCTACAGAAAGAGTGTTTCAGAACGGCTCAATCAAAAGTAAGGTTCAACTCTGTTAGTTGAATGCACAGAACAGAAAGAATTTTCACAGAATGCTACTGTGTAGTTTATATTTGAATATATTCCTTTTTCCACTATTACCCTCTTAGCGCTCTGAATGTCCACTTGCATTTTCTACAGAAAGAGTGTTCAGAACTGCGCAATCAAAAGTATGGTTTAACTCTGTTAGCTCAATGAACATATCAGAAATAAGTTTCACACAATGCTTCTGCGTAGTTTTTATTTGAAGATATTATTTTTCCCAATATAGGCCTCTTAGCGCTCAGAATGTCCAATTGCAGTTTCTACAGAAAGAGTGTTTCAGAAAGGCTCAATCAAAAGTAAGGTTCAACTCTGTTAGTTGAATGCACAGAACAGAAAGAAGTTTCATACAATGCTTCTGTGTAGTTTATATTTGAACATATTCTTTTTTCCACTATTACCCACTTAGCGCTACGAATGTCCAGTTGCATTTTCTACAGACAGAGTGTTTCAAAACTGCTCAATCCAAAGTATGGTTTAACTCTGTTAGCTGAATGCTCAGATCAGAAAGAAGTTTCACAGAATGCTTCTGTGTAGTTTATATTTGAATATATTCCTTTTTCCACTACTACGCTCTTAGCGCTCCAAATGTCCAGTTGCATTTTCTACAGAAAGAGTGTTCAGATCTGCTCAATCAAAAGTATGGTTTAACTCTGTTAGCTGAATGCACAGATCAGAAAGAAGTTTCACCGAATGATTCTGGGTAGTTTATATTTGAAGACATTCCTTTTTCCACTATTACCCTCTTAGCGCTCCGAATCTCCACTTGCATTTTCTACAAAAAGAGTGTTTCATAACTGCTCAATCAAAAATATGTTTTATCTCTGTTAACTGAATTTACAGATCAGAAATAAGTTTCACAGAATGCATCTGTGTAGTTTTTATTTGAAGATATTCTTTTTCCCAATGTAGGCCTCTTAGCGCTTAGCATGTCCAATTGCAGTTTCTACAGAAAGAGTGTTTCAGAACGGCTCAATCAAAAGTAAGGTTCAACTCTGTTAGTTGAATGCACAGAACAGAAAGAATTTTCACAGAATGCTACTGTGTAGTTTATATTTGAATATATTACTTTTTCCACTATTACCATCTTAGCGCTCCGAATGTCCACTTGCATTTTCTACAGAAAGAGTGTTCAGAACTGCGCAATCAAAAGTATGGTTTAACTCTGTTAGCTTAATGAACATATCAGAAATAAGTTTCACACAATGCTTCTGTGTAGTATTTATTTGAAGATATTATTTTTCCCAATATAGGCCTCTTAGCGCTCAGAATGTCCAATTGCAGTTTCTACAGAAAGAGTGTTTCAGAAAGGCTCAATCAAAAGTAAGGTTCAACTCTGTTAGTTGAATGCACAGAACAGAAAGAAGTTTCATACAATGCTTCTGTGTAGTTTATATTTGAACATATTCTTTTTTCCACTATTACCCACTTAGCGCTACGAATGTCCAGTTGCATTTTCTACAGACAGAGTGTTTCAAAACTGCTCAATCAAAAGTATGGTTTAACTCTGTTAGCTGAATGCTCAGATCAGAAAGAAGTTTCACAGAATGCTTCTGTGTAGTTTATATTTGAATATATTCCTTTTTCCACTACTACTCTCTTAGCGCTCCAAATGTCCAGTTGCATTTTCTACAGAAAGAGTGTTCAGATCTGCTCAATCAAAACTATGGTTTAACTCTGTTAGCTGAATGCACAGATCAGTAAGAAGTTTCACAGAATGATTCTGTGTAGTTTATATTTGGAGACATTCCTTTTTCCACTATTAGCCTCTTAGCGCTCTGAATCTCCACTTGCATTTTCTACAGAAAGAGTGTTTCAGAACGGCTCAATCAAAACTAAGGTTCAACTCTTTTAGTTGAACAAACAGAACAGAAAGAAGTTTCACACAATTCTTCTGTGTAGTTTTTATTTGTAGACATTCGTTTTCCCAATATAGGCCTCTTAGCGCTCAGAATGTCCAATTGCAATTTCTACAGAAAGAGTGTTTCAGAACGGCTCAATCAAAAGTAAGGTTCAACTCTGTTAGTTGAATGCACAGAACAGAAAGAAGTTTCATACAATGCTTCTGTGTAGTTTATATTTGAACATATTCTTTTTTCCACTATTACCCACTTAGCGCTACGAATGTCCAGTTGCATTTTCTACAGACAGAGTGTTTCAAAACTGCTCAATCCAAAGTATGGTTTAACTCTTTTAGCTGAATGCTCAGATCAGAAAGAAGTTTCACAGAATGCTTCTGTGTAGTTTATATTTGAATATATTCCTTTTTCCACTACTACGCTCTTAGCGCTCCAAATGTCCAGTTGCATTTTCTACAGAAAGAGTGTTCAGATCTGCTCAATCAAAAGTATGGTTTAACTCTGTTAGCTGAATGCACAGATCAGAAAGAAGTTTCACCGAATGATTCTGGGTAGTTTATATTTGAAGACATTCCTTTTTCCACTATTACCCTCTTAGCGCTCCGAATCTCCACTTGCATTTTCTACAAAAAGAGTGTTTCATAACTGCTCAATCAAAAATATGTTTTATCTCTGTTAACTGAATTTACAGATCAGAAATAAGTTTCACAGAATGCATCTGTGTAGTTTTTATTTGAAGATATTCTTTTTCCCAATGTAGGCCTCTTAGCGCTTAGCATGTCCAATTGCAGTTTCTACAGAAAGAGTGTTTCAGAACGGCTCAATCAAAAGTAAGGTTCAACTCTGTTAGTTGAATGCACAGAACAGAAAGAATTTTCACAGAATGCTACTGTGTAGTTTATATTTGAATATATTACTTTTTCCACTATTACCATCTTAGCGCTCCGAATGTCCACTTGCATTTTCTACAGAAAGAGTGTTCAGAACTGCGCAATCAAAAGTATGGTTTAACTCTGTTAGCATAATGAACATATCAGAAATAAGTTTCACACAATGCTTCTGTGTAGTTTTTATTTGAAGATATTATTTTTCCCAATATAGGCCTCTTAGCGCTCAGAGTGTCCAACTGCAGTTTCTACAATAAGAGTGTTTCAGAAAGGCTCAATCAAAAGTAAGGTTCAACTTTGTTAGTTGAATGCACAGAACAGAAAGAAGTTTCATACAATGCTTCTGTGTAGTTTATATTTGAACATATTCTTTTTTCCACTATTACCCACTTAGCGCTACGAATGTCCAGTTGCATTTTCTACAGACAGAGTGTTTCAAAACTGCTCAATCAAAAGTATGGTTTAACTCTGTTAGCTGAATGCTCAGATCAGAAAGAAGTTTCACAGAATGCTTCTGTGTAGTTTATATTTGAATATATTCCTTTTTCCACTACTACTCTCTTAGCGCTCCAAATGTCCAGTTGCATTTTCTACAGAAAGAGTGTTCAGATGTGCTCAATCAAAAGTATGGTTTAACTCTGTTAGCTGATTGCACAGATCAGAAAGAAGTTTCACAGAATGATTCTGTGTAGTTTATATTTGGAGACATTCCTTTTTCCACTATTACCCTCTTAGCGCTCCGAATCTCCACTTGCATTTTCTACAGAAAGAGTGTTTCATAACTGCTCAATCAAAAATATGTTTTATCTCTGTTAACTGAATTTACAGATCAGAAATAAGTTTCACAGAATGCATCTGTGTAGTTTTTATTTGAAGATATTCTTTTTCCCAATGTAGGCCTCTTAGCGCTTAGCATGTCCAATTGCAGTTTCTACAGAAATAGTGATTCAGAACGGCTCAATCAAAAGTAAGGTTCAAATCTGTTAGTTGAATGCACAGAACAGAAAGAATTTTCACAGAATGCTACTGTGTAGTTTATATTTGTATATATTCCTTTTTCCACTATTACCCTCTTAGCGCTCCGAATGTACACTTGCATTATCTACAGAAAGAGTGTTCAGAACTGCGCAATCAAAAGTATGGTTTAACTCTGTTAGCTTAATGAACATATCAGAAATAAGTTTCACACAATGCTTCTGTGTAGTTTTTATTTGAAGATATTATTTTTCCCAATATAGGCCTCTTAGCGCTCAGAATGTCCAATTGCAGTTTCTACAGAAAGAGTGTTTCAGAAAGGCTCAATCAAAAGTAAGGTTCAACTCTGTTAGTTGAATGCACAGAACAGAAAGAAGTTTCATACAATGCTTCTGTGTAGTTTATATTTGAACATATTCTTTTTTCCACTATTACCCACTTAGCGCTACGAATGTCCAGTTGCATTTTCTACAGACAGAGTGTTTCAAAACTGCTCAATCAAAAGTATGGTTTAACTCTGTTAGCTGAATGCTCAGATCAGAAAGAAGTTTCACAGAATGCTTCTGTGTAGTTTATATTTGAATATATTCCTTTTTCCACTACTACTCTCTTAGCGCTCCAAATGTCCAGTTGCATTTTCTACAGAAAGAGTGTTCAGATCTGCTCAATCAAAACTATGGTTTAACTCTGTTAGCTGAATGCACAGATCAGTAAGAAGTTTCACAGAATGATTCTGTGTAGTTTATATTTGGAGACATTCCTTTTTCCACTATTAGCCTCTTAGCGCTCTGAATCTCCACTTGCATTTTCTACAGAAAGAGTGTTTCAGAACGGCTCAATCAAAACTAAGTTTCAACTCTTTTAGTTGAACAAACAGAACAGAAAGAAGTTTCACACAATTCTTCTGTGTAGTTTTTATTTGTAGACATTCTTTTTCCCAATATAGGCCTCTTAGCGCTCAGAATGTCCAATTGCAATTTCTACAGAAAGAGTGTTTCAGAACGGCTCAATCAAAAGTAAGGTTCAACTCTGTTAGTTGAATGCACAGAACAGAAAGAAGTTTCATACAATGCTTCTGTGTAGTTTATATTTGAACATATACTTTTTTCCACTATTACCCACTTAGCGCTACGAATGTCCAGTTGCATTTTCTACAGACAGAGTGTTTCAAAACTGCTCAATCAAAAGTATGGTTTAACTCTGTTAGCTGAATGCTCAGATCAGAAAGAAGTTTCACAGAATGCTTCTGTGTAGTTTATATTTGAATATATTCCTTTTTCCACTACTACTCTCTTAGCGCTCCAAATGTCCAGTTGCATTTTCTACAGAAAGAGTGTTCAGATCTGCTCAATCAAAAGTATGGTTTAACTCTGTTAGCTGATTGCACAGATCAGAAAGAAGTTTCACAGAATGATTCTGTGTAGTTTATATTTGGAGACATTCCTTTTTCCACTATTACCCTCTTAGCGCTCCGAATCTCCACTTGCATTTTCTACAGAAAGAGTGTTTCATAACTGCTCAATCAAAAATATGTTTTATCTCTGTTAACTGAATTTACAGATCAGAAATAAGTTTCACAGAATGCATCTGTGTAGTTTTTATTTGAAGATATTCTTTTTCCCAATGTAGGACTCTTAGCGCTTAGCATGTCCAATTGCAGTTTCTACAGAAATAGTGTTTCAGAACGGCTCAATCAAAAGTAAGGTTCAACTCTGTTAGTTGAATGCACAGAACAGAAAGAATTTTCACAGAATGCTACTGTGTAGTTTATATTTGAATATATTCCTTTTTCCACTATTACCCTCTTAGCGCTCCGAATGTCCACTTGCATTATCTACAGAAAGAGTGTTCAGAACTGCGCAATCAAAAGTATGGTTTAACTCTGTTAGCTTAATGAACATATCAGAAATAAGTTTCACACAATGCTTCTGTGTAGTTTTTATTTGAAGATATTATTTTTCCCAATATAGGCCTCTTAGCGCTCAGAATGTCCAATTGCAGTTTCTACAGAAAGAGTGTTTCAGAAAGGCTCAATCAAAAGTAAGGTTCAACTCTGTTAGTTGAATGCACAGAACAGAAAGAAGTTTCATACAATGCTTCTGTGTAGTTTATATTTGAACATATTCTTTTTTCCACTATTACCCACTTAGCGCTACGAATGTCCAGTTGCATTTTCTACAGACAGAGTGTTTCAAAACTGCTCAATCAAAAGTATGGTTTAACTCTGTTAGCTGAATGCTCAGATCAGAAAGGAGTTTCACAGAATGCTTCTGTGTAGTTTATATTTGAATATATTCCTTTTTCCACTACTACTCTCTTAGCGCTCCAAATGTCCAGTTGCATTTTCTACAGAAAGAGTGTTCAGATCTGCTCAATCAAAACTATGGTTTAACTCTGTTAGCTGAATGCACAGATCAGTAAGAAGTTTCACAGAATGATTCTGTGTAGTTTATATTTGGAGACATTCCTTTTTCCACTATTAGCCTCTTAGCGCTCTGAATCTCCACTTGCATTTTCTACAGAAAGAGTGTTTCAGAACGGCTCAATCAAAACTAAGGTTCAACTCTTTTAGTTGAACAAACAGAACAGAAAGAAGTTTCACACAATTCTTCTGTGTAGTTTTTATTTGTAGACATTCGTTTTCCCAATATAGGCCTCTTAGCGCTCAGAATGTCCAATTGCAATTTCTACAGAAAGAGTGTTTCAGAACGGCTCAATCAAAAGTAAGGTTCAACTCTGTTAGTTGAATGCACAGAACAGAAAGAAGTTTCATACAATGCTTCTGTGTAGTTTATATTTGAACATATTCTTTTTTCCACTATTACCCACTTAGCGCTACGAATGTCCAGTTGCATTTTCTACAGACAGAGTGTTTCAAAACTGCTCAATCCAAAGTATGGTTTAACTCTGTTAGCTGAATGCTCAGATCAGAAAGAAGTTTCACAGAATGCTTCTGTGTAGTTTATATTTGAATATATTCCTTTTTCCACTACTACGCTCTTAGCGCTCCAAATGTCCAGTTGCATTTTCTACAGAAAGAGTGTTCAGATCTGCTCAATCAAAAGTATGGTTTAACTCTGTTAGCTGAATGCACAGATCAGAAAGAAGTTTCACCGAATGATTCTGGGTAGTTTATATTTGAAGACATTCCTTTTTCCACTATTACCCTCTTAGCGCTCCGAATCTCCACTTGCATTTTCTACAAAAAGAGTGTTTCATAACTGCTCAATCAAAAATATGTTTTATCTCTGTTAACTGAATTTACAGATCAGAAATAAGTTTCACAGAATGCATCTGTGTAGTTTTTATTTGAAGATATTCTTTTTCCCAATGTAGGCCTCTTAGCGCTTAGCATGTCCAATTGCAGTTTCTACAGAAAGAGTGTTTCAGAACGGCTCAATCAAAAGTAAGGTTCAACTCTGTTAGTTGAATGCACAGAACAGAAAGAATTTTCACTGAATGCTACTGTGTAGTATATATTTGAATATATTACTTTTTCCACTATTACCATCTTAGCGCTCCGAATGTCCACTTGCATTTTCTACAGAAAGAGTGTTCAGAACTGCGCAATCAAAAGTATGGTTTAACTCTGTTAGCTTAATGAACATATCAGAAATAAGTTTCACACAATGCTTCTGTGTAGTTTTTATTTGAAGATATTATTTTTCCCAATATAGGCCTCTTAGCGCTCAGAGTGTCCAACTGCAGTTTCTACAATAAGAGTGTTTCAGAAAGGCTCAATCAAAAGTAAGGTTCAACTCTGTTAGTTGAATGCACAGAACAGAAAGAAGTTTCATACAATGCTTCTGTGTAGTTTATATTTGAACATATTCTTTTTTCCACTATTACCCACTTAGCGCTACGAATGTCCAGTTGCATTTTCTACAGACAGAGTGTTTCAAAACTGCTCAATCAAAAGTATGGTTTAACTCTGTTAGCTGAATGCTCAGATCAGAAAGAAGTTTCACAGAATGCTTCTGTGTAGTTTATATTTGAATATATTCCTTTTTCCACTACTACTCTCTTAGCGCTCCAAATGTCCAGTTGCATTTTCTACAGAAAGAGTGTTCAGATGTGCTCAATCAAAAGTATGGTTTAAATCTGTTAGCTGATTGCACAGATCAGAAAGAAGTTTCACAGAATGATTCTGTGTAGTTTATATTTGGAGACATTCCTTTTTCCACTATTACCCTCTTAGCGCTCCGAATCTCCACTTGCATTTTCTACAGAAAGAGTGTTTCATAACTGCTCAATCAAAAATATGTTTTATCTCTGTTAACTGAATTTACAGATCAGAAATAAGTTTCACAGAATGCATCTGTGTAGTTTTTATTTGAAGATATTCTTTTTCCCAATGTAGGCCTCTTAGCGCTTAGCATGTCCAATTGCAGTTTCTACAGAAATAGTGATTCAGAACGGCTCAATCAAAAGTAAGGTTCAAATCTGTTAGTTGAATGCACAGAACAGAAAGAATTTTCACAGAATGCTACTGTGTAGTTTATATTTGTATATATTCCTTTTTCCACTATTACCCTCTTAGCGCTCCGAATGTACACTTGCATTATCTACAGAAAGAGTGTTCAGAACTGCGCAATCAAAAGTATGGTTTAACTCTGTTAGCTTAATGAACATATCAGAAATAAGTTTCACACAATGCTTCTGTGTAGTTTTTATTTGAAGATATTATTTTTCCCAATATAGGTATCTTAGCGCTCAGAATGTCCAATTGCAGTTTCTACAGAAAGAGTGTTTCAGAAAGGCTCAATCAAAAGTAAGGTTCAACTCTGTTAGTTGAATGCACAGAACAGAAAGAAGTTTCATACAATGCTTCTGTGTAGTTTATATTTGAACATATTCTTTTTTCCACTATTACCCACTTAGCGCTACGAATGTCCAGTTGCATTTTCTACAGACAGAGTGTTTCAAAACTGCTCAATCAAAAGTATGGTTTAACTCTGTTAGCTGAATGCTCAGATCAGAAAGAAGTTTCACAGAATGCTTCTGTGTAGTTTATATTTGAATATATTCCTTTTTCCACTACTACTCTCTTAGCGCTCCAAATGTCCAGTTGCATTTTCTACAGAAAGAGTGTTCAGATCTGCTCAATCAAAACTATGGTTTAACTCTGTTAGCTGAATGCACAGATCAGTAAGAAGTTTCACAGAATGATTCTGTGTAGTTTATATTTGGAGACATTCCTTTTTCCACTATTAGCCTCTTAGCGCTCTGAATCTCCACTTGCATTTTCTACAGAAAGAGTGTTTCAGAACGGCTCAATCAAAACTAAGGTTCAACTCTTTTAGTTGAACAAACAGAACAGAAAGAAGTTTCACACAATTCTTCTGTGTAGTTTTTATTTGTAGACATTCTTTTTCCCAATATAGGCCTCTTAGCGCTCAGAATGTCCAATTGCAATTTCTACAGAAAGAGTGTTTCAGAACGGCTCAATCAAAAGTAAGGTTCAACTCTGTTAGTTGAATGCACAGAACAGAAAGAAGTTTCATACAATGCTTCTGTGTAGTTTATATTTGAACATATTCTTTTTTCCACTATTACCCACTTAGCGCTACGAATGTCCAGTTGCATTTTCTACAGACAGAGTGTTTCAAAACTGCTCAATCAAAAGTATGGTTTAACTCTGTTAGCTGAATGCTCAGATCAGAAAGAAGTTTCACAGAATGCTTCTGTGTAGTTTATATTTGAATATATTCCTTTTTCCACTACTACTCTCTTAGCGCTCCAAATGTCCAGTTGCATTTTCTACAGAAAGAGTGTTCAGATCTGCTCAATCAAAAGTATGGTTTAACTCTGTTAGCTGATTGCACAGATCAGAAAGAAGTTTCACAGAATGATTCTGTGTAGTTTATATTTGGAGACATTCCTTTTTCCACTATTACCCTCTTAGCGCTCCGAATCTCCACTTGCATTTTCTACAGAAAGAGTGTTTCATAACTGCTCAATCAAAAATATGTTTTATCTCTGTTAACTGAATTTACAGAACAGAAATAAGTTTCACAGAATGCATCTGTGTAGTTTTTATTTGAAGATATTCTTTTTCCCAATGTAGGCCTCTTAGCGCTTAGCATGTCCAATTGCAGTTTCTACAGAAATAGTGATTCAGAACGGCTCAATCAAAAGTAAGGTTCAACTCTGTTAGTTGAATGCACAGAACAGAAAGAATTTTCACAGAATGCTACTGTGTAGTTTATATTTGTATATATTCCTTTTTCCACTATTACCCTCTTAGCGCTCCGAATGTCCACTTGCATTATCTACAGAAAGAGTGTTCAGAACTGCGCAATCAAAAGTATGGTTTAACTCTGTTATCTTAATGAACATATCAGAAATAAGTTTCACACAATGCTTCTGTGTAGTTTTTATTTGATGATATTATTTTTCCCAATATAGGCCTCTTAGCGCTCAGAATGTCCAATTGCAGTTTCTACAGAAAGAGTGTTTCAGAAAGGCTCAATCAAAAGTAAGGTTCAACTCTGTTAGTTGAATGCACAGAACAGAAAGAAGTTTCATACAATGCTTCTGTGTAGTTTATATTTGAACATATTCTTTTTTCCACTATTACCCACTTAGCGCTACGAATGTCCAGTTGCATTTACTACAGACAGAGTGTTTCAAAACTGCTCAATCAAAAGTATGGTTTAACTCTGTTAGCTGAATGCTCAGATCAGAAAGAAGTTTCACAGAATGCTTCTGTGTAGTTTATATTTGAATATATTCCTTTTTCCACTACTACTGTCTTAGCGCTCCAAATGTCCAGTTGCATTTTCTACAGAAAGAGTGTTCAGATCTGCTCAATCAAAAGTATGGTTTAACTCTGTTAGCTGAATGCACAGATCAGAAAGAAGTTTCACAGAATGATTCTGTGTAGTTTATATTTGGAGACATTCCTTTTTCCACTATTACCCTCTTAGCGCTCCGAATCTCCACTTGCATTTTCTACAGAAAGAGTGTTTCAGAACGGCTCAATCAAAACTAAGGTTCAACTCTTTTAGTTGAACAAACAGAACAGAAAGAAGTTTCACACAATTCTTCTGTGTAGTTTTTATTTGTAGACATTCTTTTTCCCAATATAGGCCTCTTAGCGCTCAGAATGTCCAATTGCAGTTTCTACAGAAAGAGTGTTTCAGAACGGCTCAATCAAAAGTAAGGTTCACCTCTGTTAGTTGAATGCACAGAACAGAAAGAAGTTTCATACAATGCTTCTGTGTAGTTTATATTTGAACATATTCTTTTTTCCACTATTACCCACTTAGCGCTACGAATGTCCAGTTGCATTTTCTACAGACAGAGTGTTTCAAAACTGCTCAATCAAAAGTATGGTTTAACTCTGTTAGCTGAATGCTCAGATCAGAAAGAAGTTTCACAGAATGCTTCTGTGTAGTTTATATTAGAATATATTCCTTTTTCCACTACTACGCTCTTAGCGCTCCAAATGTCCAGTTGCATTTTCTACAGAAAGAGTGTTCAGATCTGCTCAATCAAAAGTATGGTTTAACTCTGTTAGCTGAATGCACAGATCAGAAAGAAGTTTCACAGAATGATTCTGTGTAGTTTATATTTGAAGACATTCCTTTTTCCACTATTACCCTCTTAGCGCTCCGAATCTCCACTTGCATTTTCTACAAAAAGAGTGTTTCATAACTGCTCAATCAAAAATATGTTTTATCTCTGTTAACTGAATTTACAGATCAGAAATAAGTTTCACAGAATGCATCTGTGTACTTTTTATTTGAAGATATTCTTTTTCCCAATGTAGGCCTCTTAGCGCTTAGCATGTCCAATTGCAGTTTCTACAGAAAGAGTGTTTCAGAACGGCTCAATCAAAAGTAAGGTTCAACTCTGTTAGTTGAATGCACAGAACAGAAAGAATTTTCACAGAATGCTACTGTGTAGTTTATATTTGAATCTATTCCTTTTTCCACTATTACCCTCTTAGCGCTCCGAATGTCCACTTGCATTTTCTACAGAAAGAGTGTTCAGAACTGCGCAATCAAAAGTATGGTTTAACTCTGTTAGCTTAATGAACATATCAGAAATAAGTTTCACACAATGCTTCTGTGTAGTTTTTATTTGAAGATATTATTTTTCCCAATATAGGCCTCTTAGCGCTCAGAACGTCCAATTGCAGTTTCTACAATAAGAGTGTTTCAGAAAGGCTCAATCAAAAGTAAGGTTCAACTCTGTTAGTTGAATGCACAGAACAGAAAGAAGTTTCATACAATGCTTCTGTGTAGTTTATATTTGAACATATTCTTTTTTCCACTATTACCCACTTAGCGCTACGAATGTCCAGTTGCATTTTCTACAGACAGAGTGTTTCAAAACTGCTCAATCAAAAGTATGGTTTAACTCTGTTAGCTGAATGCTCAGATCAGAAAGAAGTTTCACAGAATGCTTCTGTGTAGTTTATATTTGAATATATTCCTTTTTCCACTACTACTCTCTTAGCACTCCAAATGTCCAGTTGCATTTTCTACAGAAAGAGTGTTCAGATCTGATCAATCAAAAGTATGGTTTAAATCTGTTAGCTGATTGCACAGATCAGAAAGATGTTTCACAGAATGATTCTGTGTAGTTTATATTTGGAGACATTCCTTTTTCCACTATTACCCTCTTAGCGCTCCGAATCTCCACTTGCATTTTCTACAGAAAGAGTGTTTCATAACTGCTCAATCAAAAATATGTTTTATCTCTGTTAACTGAATTTACAGATCAGAAATAAGTTTCACAGAATGCATCTGTGTAGTTTTCATTTGAAGATATTCTTTTTCCCAATGTAGGCCTCTTAGCGCTTAGCATGTCCAATTGCAGTTTCTACAGATATAGTGATTCAGAACGGCTCAATCAAAAGTAAGGTTCAACTCTGTTAGTTGAATGCACAGAACAGAAAGAATTTTCACAGAATGCTACTGTGTAGTTTATATTTGAATATATTCCTTTTTCCACTATTACCCTCTTAGCGCTCCGAATGTCCACTTGCATTTTCTACAGAAAGAGTGTTCAGAACTGCGCAATCAAAAGTATGGTTTAACTCTGTTAGCTTAATGAACATATCAGAAATAAGTTTCACACAATGCTTCTGTGTAGTTTTTATTTGAAGATATTATTTTTCCCAATATAGGCCTCTTAGCGCTCAGAATGTCCAATTGCAGTTTCTACAGAAAGAGTGTTTCAGAACGGCTCAATCAAAAGTAAGGTTCAACTCTGTTAGTTGAATGCACAGAACAGAAAGAAGTTTCATACAATGCTTCTGTGTAGTTTATATTTGAACATATTCTTTTTTCCACTATTACCCACTTATCGCTACGAATGTCCAGTTGCATTTTCTACAGACAGAGTGTTTCAAAACTGCTCAATCAAAAGTATGGTTTAACTCTGTTAGCTGAATGTTCAGATCAGAAAGAAGTTTCACAGAATGCTTCTGTGTAGTTTATATTTGAATATATTCCTTTTTCCACTACTACTCTCTTAGCGCTCCAAATGTCCAGTTGCATTTTCTACAGAAAGTGTGTTCAGATCTGCTCAATCAAAAGTATGGTTTAACTCTGTTAGCTGATTGCACAGATCAGAAAGAAGTTTCACAGAATGATTCTGTGTAGTTTATATTTGGAGACATTCCTTTTTCCACTATTACCCTCTTAGCGCTCCGAATCTCCACTTGCATTTTCTACAGAAAGAGTGTTTCATAACTGCTCAATCAAAAATATGTTTTATCTCTGTTAACTGAATTTACAGATCAGAAATAAGTTTCACAGAATGCATCTGTGTAGTTTTTATTTGAAGATATTCTTTTTCCCAATGTAGGCCTCTTAGCGCTTAGCATGTCCAATTGCAGTTTCTACAGAAATAGTGTTTCAGAACGGCTCAATCAAAAGTAAGGTTCAACTCTGTTAGTTGAATGCACAGAACAGAAAGAATTTTCACAGAATGCTACTGTGTAGTTTATATTTGAATATATTCCTTTTTCCACTATTACCTTCTTAGCGCTCCGAATGTCCACTTGCATTATCTACAGAAAGAGTGTTCAGAACTGCGCAATCAAAAGTATGGTTTAACTCTGTTAGCTTAATGAACATATCAGAAATAAGTTTCACACAATGCTTCTGTGTAGTTTTTATTTGAAGATATTATTTTTCCCAATATAGGCCTCTTAGCGCTCAGAATGTCCAATTGCAGTTTCTACAGAAAGAGTGTTTCAGAAAGGCTCAATCAAAAGTAAGGTTCAACTCTGTTAGTTGAATGCACAGAACAGAAAGAAGTTTCATACAATGCTTCTGTGTAGTTTATATTTGAACATATTCTTTTTTCCACTATTACCCACTTAGCGCTACGAATGTCCAGTTGCATTTTCTACAGACAGAGTGTTTCAAAACTGCTCAATCAAAAGTATGGTTTAACTCTGTTAGCTGAATGCTCAGATCAGAAAGAAGTTTCACAGAATGCTTCTGTGTAGTTTATATTTGAATATATTCCTTTTTCCACTACTACTCTCTTAGCGCTCCAAATGTCCAGTTGCATTTTCTACAGAAAGAGTGTTCAGATCTGCTCAATCAAAACTATGGTTTAACTCTGTTAGCTGAATGCACAGATCAGTAAGAAGTTTCACAGAATGATTCTGTGTAGTTTATATTTGGAGACATTCCTTTTTCCACTATTAGCCTCTTAGCGCTCTGAATCTCCACTTGCATTTTCTACAGAAAGAGTGTTTCAGAACGGCTCAATCAAAACTAAGGTTCAACTCTTTTAGTTGAACAAACAGAACAGAAAGAAGTTTCACACAATTCTTCTGTGTAGTTTTTATTTGTAGACATTCTTTTTCCCAATATAGGCCTCTTAGCGCTCAGAATGTCCAATTGCAGTTTCTACAGAAACAGTGTTTCAGAACGGCTCAATCAAAAGTAAGGTTCACCTCTGTTAGTTGAATGCACAGAACAGAAAGAAGGTTCATACAATGCTTCTGTGTAGTTTATATTTGAACATATTCTTTTTTCCACTATTACCCACTTAGCGCTACGAATGTCCAGTTGCATTTTCTACAGACAGAGTGTTTCAAAACTGCTCAATCAAAAGTATGGTTTAACTCTGTTAGCTGAATGCTCAGATCAGAAAGAAGTTTCACAGAATGCTTCTGTGTAGTTTATATTTGAATATATTCCTTTTTCCACTACTACGCTCTTAGCGCTCCAAATGTCCAGTTGCATTTTCTACAGAAAGAGTGTTCAGATCTGCTCAATCAAAAGTATGGTTTAACTCTGTTAGCTGAATGCACAGATCAGAAAGAAGTTTCACAGAATGATTCTGTGTAGTTTATATTTGAAGACATTCCTTTTTCCACTATTACCCTCTTAGCGCTCCGAATCTCCACTTGCATTTTCTACAAAAAGAGTGTTTCATAACTGCTCAATCAAAAATATGTTTTATCTCTGTTAACTGAATTTACAGATCAGAAATAAGTTTCACAGAATGCATCTGTGTACTTTTTATTTGAAGATATTCTTTTTCCCAATGTAGGCCTCTTAGCGCTTAGCATGTCCAATTGCAGTTTCTACAGAAAGAGTGTTTCAGAACGGCTCAATCAAAAGTAAGGTTCAACTCTGTTAGTTGAATGCACAGAACAGAAAGAATTTTCACAGAATGCTACTGTGTAGTTTATATTTGAATATATTCCTTTTTCCACTATTACCCTCTTAGCGCTCCGAATGTCCACTTGCATTATCTACAGAAAGAGTGTTCAGAACTGCGCAATCAAAAGTATGGTTTAACTCTGTTAGCTTAATGAACATATCAGAAATAAGTTTCACACAATGCTTCTGTGTAGTTTTTATTTGAAGATATTATTTTTCCCAATATAGGCCTCTTAGCGCTCAGAATGTCCAATTGCAGTTTCTACAGAAAGAGTGTTTCAGAAAGGCTCAATCAAAAGTAAGGTTCAACTCTGTTAGTTGAATGCACAGAACAGAAAGAAGTTTCATACAATGCTTCTGTGTAGTTTATATTTGAACATATTCTTTTTTCCACTATTACCCACTTAGCGCTACGAATGTCCAGTTGCATTTTCTACAGACAGAGTGTTTCAAAACTGCTCAATCAAAAGTATGGTTTAACTCTGTTAGCTGAATGCTCAGATCAGAAAGAAGTTTCACAGAATGCTTCTGTGTAGTTTATATTTGAATATATTCCTTTTTCCACTACTACTCTCTTAGCGCTCCAAATGTCCAGTTGCATTTTCTACAGAAAGAATGTTCAGATCTGCTCAATCAAAACTGTGATTTAACTCTGTTAGCTGAATGCACAGACCAGTAAGAAGTTTCACAGAATGATTCTGTGTAGTTTATATTTGGAGACATTCCTTTTTCCACTATTAGCCTCTTAGCGCTCTGAATCTCCACTTGCATTTTCTACAGAAAGAGTGTTTCAGAACGGCTCAATCAAAACTAAGGTTCAACTCTTTTAGTTGAACAAACAGAACAGAAAGAAGTTTCACACAATTCTTCTGTGTAGTTTTTATTTGTAGACATTCTTTTTCCCAATATAGGCCTCTTAGCGCTCAGAATGTCCAATTGCAATTTCTACAGAAAGAGTGTTTCAGAACGGCTCAATCAAAAGTAAGGTTCAACTCTGTTAGTTGAATGCATAGAACAGAAAGAAGTTTCATACAATGCTTCTGTGTAGTTTATATTTGAACATATTCTTTTTTCCACTATTACCCACTTAGCGCTACGAATGTCCAGTTGCATTTTCTACAGACAGAGTGTTTCAAAACTGCTCAATACAAAGTATGGTTTAACTCTGTTAGCTGAATGCTCAGATCAGAAAGAAGTTTCACAGAATGCTTCTGTGTAGTTTATATTTGAATATATTCCTTTTTCCACTACTACTCTCTTAGCGCTCCAAATGTCCAGTTGCATTTTCTACAGAAAGAGTGTTCAGATCTGCCCAATCAAAAGTATGGTTTAACTCTGTTAGCTGAATGCACAGATCAGAAAGAAGTTTCACAGAATGATTCTGTGTAGTTTATATTTGGAGACATTCCTTTTTCCACTATTACCCTCTTAGCGCTCCGAATCTCCACTTGCATTTTCTACAAAAAGAGTGTTTCATAACTGCTCAATCAAAAATATGTTTTATCTCTGTTAACTGAATTTACAGATCAGAAATAAGTTTCACAGAATGCATCTGTGTACTTTTTATTTGAAGATATTCTTTTTCCCAATGTAGGCCTCTTAGCGCTTAGCATGTCCAATTGCAGTTTCTACAGAAAGAGTGTTTCAGAACGGCTCAATCAAAAGTAAGGTTCAACTCTGTTAGTTGAATGCACAGAACAGAAAGAATTTTCACAGAATGCTACTGTGTAGTTTATATTTGAATATATTCCTTTTTCCACTATTACCCTCTTAGCGCTCGGAATGTCCACTTGCATTTTCTACAGAAAGAGTGTTCAGAACTGCGCAATCAAAAGTATGGTTTAACTCTGTTAGCTTAATGAACATATCAGAAATAAGTTTCACACAATGCTTCTGTGTAGTTTTTATTTGAAGATATTATTTTTCCCAATATAGGCCTCTTAGCGCTCAGAACGTCCAATTGCAGTTTCTACAATAAGAGTGTTTCAGAAAGGCTCAATCAAAAGTAAGGTTCAACTCTGTTAGTTGAATGCACAGAACAGAAAGAAGTTTCATACAATGCTTCTGTGTAGTTTATATTTGAACTTATTCTTTTTTCCACTATTACCCACTTAGCGCTACGAATGTCCAGTTGCATTTTCTACAGACAGAGTGTTTCAAAACTGCTCAATCAAAAGTATGGTTTAACTCTGTTAGCTGAATGCTCAGATCAGAAAGAAGTTTCACAGAATGCTTCTGTGTAGTTTATATTTGAATATATTCCTTTTTCCACTACTACTCTCTTAGCACTCCAAATGTCCAGTTGCATTTTCTACAGAAAGAGTGTTCAGATCTGCTCAATCAAAAGTATGGTTTAACTCTATTAGCTGATTGCACAGATCAGAAAGATGTTTCACAGAATGATTCTGTGTAGTTTATATTTGGAGACATTCCTTTCTCCACTATTACCCTCTTAGCGCTCCGAATCTCCACTTGCATTTTCTACAGAAAGAGTGTTTCATAACTGCTCAATCAAAAATATGTTTTATCTCTGTTAACTGAATTTACAGATCAGAAATAAGTTTCACAGAATGCATCTGTGTAGTTTTTATTTGAAGATATTCTTTTTCCCAATGTAGGCCTCTTAGCGCTTAGCATGTCCAATTGCAGTTTCTACAGAAATAGTGATTCAGAACGGCTCAATCAAAAGTGAGGTTCAACTCTGTTAGTTGAATGCACAGAACAGAAAGAATTTTCACAGAATGCTACTGTGTAGTTTATATTTGTATATATTCCTTTTTCCACTATTACCCTCTTAGCGCTCCGAATGTAAACTTGCATTATCTACAGAAAGAGTGTTCAGAACTGCGCAATCAAAAGTATGGTTTAACTCTGTTAGCTTAATGAACATATCAGAAATAAGTTTCACACAATGCTTCTGTGTAGTTTTTATTTGAAGATATTAATTTTCCCAATATAGGCCTCTTAGCGCTCAGAATGTCCAATTGCAGTTTCTACAGAAAGAGTGTTTCAGAAAGGCTCAATCAAAAGTAAGGTTCAACTCTGTTAGTTGAATGCACAGAACAGAAAGAAGTTTCATACAATGCTTCTGTGTAGTTTATATTTGAACATATTCTTTTTTCCACTATTACCCACTTAGCGCTACGAATGTCCAGTTGCATTTTCTACAGACAGAATGTTTCAAAACTGCTCAATCAAAAGTATGGTTTAACTCTGTTAGCTGAATGCTCAGATCAGAAAGAAGTTTCACAGAATGCTTCTGTGTAGCTTATATTTGAATATATTCCTTTTTCCACTACTACTCTCTTAGCGCTCCAAATGTCCAGTTGCATTTTCTACAGAAAGAGTGTTCAGATCTGCTCAATCAAAAGTATGGTTTAACTCTGTTAGCTGATTGCACAGATCAGAAAGAAGTTTCACAGAATGATTCTGTGTAGTTTATATTTGGAGACATTCCTTTTTCCACTATTACCCTCTTAGCGCTCAGAATGTCCAATTGCAGTTTCTACAGAAAGAGTGTTTCAGAACGGCTCAATCAAAAGTAAGGTTCAACTCTGTTAGTTGAATGCACAGAACAGAAAGAAGTTTCATACAATGCTTCTGTGTAGTTTACATTTGAACATATTCTTTTTTCCACTATTACCCACTTAGCTCTACGAATGTCCAGTTGCATTTTCTACAGACAGAGTGTTTCAAAACTGCTCAATCAAAACTATGGTTTAACTCTGTTAGCTGAATTCTCAGATCAGAAAGAAGTTTCACAGAATGCTTCTGTGTAGTTTATATTTGTATATATTCCTTTTTCCACTACTACGCTCTTAGCGCTCCAAATGTCCAGTTGCATTTTCTACAGAAAGAGTGTTCAGATCTGCTCAATCAAAAGTATGGTTTAACTCTGTTAGCTGAATGCACAGATCAGAAAGAAGTTTCACCGAATGATTCTGTGTAGTTTATATTTGAAGACATTCCTTTTTCTACTATTACCCTCTTAGCGCTCCGAATCTCCACTTGCATTTTCTACAAAAAGAGTGTTTCATAACTGCTCAATCAAAAATATGTTTTATCTCTGTTAACTGAATTTACAGATCAGAAATAAGTTTCACAGAATGCATCTGTGTAGTTTTTATTTGAAGATATTCTTTTTCCCAATGTAGGCCTCTTAGCGCTTAGCATGCCCAATTGGAGTTTCTACAGAAAGAGTGTTTCAGAACGGCTCAATCAAAAGTAAGGTTCAACTCTGTTAGTTGAATGCACAGAACAGAAAGAATTTTCAGAGAATGCTACTGTGTAGTTTATATTTGAATATATTCCTTTTTCCACTATTACCCTCTTAGCGCTCCGAATGTCCACTTGCATTTTCTACAGAAAGAGTGTTCAGAACTGCGCAATCAAAAGTATGGTTTAACTCTGTTAGCTTAATGAACATATCAGGAATAAGTTTCACACAATGCTTCTGTGTAGTTTTTATTTGAAGATATTATTTTTCCCAATATAGGCCTCTTAGCGCTCAGAATGTCCAATTGCAGTTTCTAAAGAAAGAGTGTTTCAGAAAGGCTCAATCAAAAGTAAGGTTCAACTCTGTTAGTTGAATGCACAGAACAGAAAGAAGTTTCATACAATGTTTCTGTGTAGTTTATATTTGAACATATTCTTTTTTCCACTATTACCCACTTAGCGCTACGAATGTCCAGTTGCATTTTCTACAGACAGAGTGTTTCAAAACTGCTCAATCAAAAGTATGGTTTAACTCTGGTAGCTGAATGCTCAGATCAGAAAGAATTTTCACACAATGCTTCTGTGTAGTTTATATTTGAATATATTCCTTTTTCCACTACTACTCTCTTAGCGCTCCAAATGTCCAGTTGCATTTTCTACAGAAAGAGTGTTCAGATCTGCTCAATCAAAAGTATGGTTTAACTCTGTTAGCTGAATGCACAGATCAGAAAGAAGTTTCACAGAATGATTCTGTGTAGTTTATATTTGGAGACATTCCTTTTCCACTATTACCCTCTTAGCGCTCCGAATCTCCACTTGCATTTTCTACAGAAAGAGTGTTTCAGAACGGCTCAATCAAAACTAAGGTTCAACTCTTTTAGTTGAACAAACAGAACAGAAATAAGTTTCACACAATTCTTCTGTGTAGTTTTTATTTGTAGACATTCTTTTTCCCAATATAGGCCTCTTAGCGCTCAGAATGTCCAATTGCAGTTTCTACAGAAAGAGTGTTTCAGAACGGCTCAATCAAAAGTAAGGTTCAACTCTGTTAGTTGAATGCACAGAACAGAAAGAAGTTTCATACAATGCTTCTGTGTAATTTATATTTGAACATATTCTTTTTTCCACTATTACCCACTTAGCGCTACGAATGTCCAGTTGCATTTTCTACAGACAGAGTGTTTCAAAACTGCTCAATCAAAGGTATTTTTTAACTCTGTTAGCTGAATGCTCAGATCAGAAAGAAGTTTCACAGAATGCTTCTGTGTAGTTTATATTTGAATATATTACTTTTTCCACTACTACGCTCTTAGCGCTCCAAATGTCCAGTTGCATTTTCTACAGAAAGAGTGTTCAGATCTGCTCAATCAAAAGTGTGGTTTAACTCTGTTAGCTGAATGCACAGATCAGAAAGAAGTTTCACTGAATGATTCTGTGTAGTTTATATTTGAAGACATTCCTTTTTCCACTATTACCCACTTAGCGCTCCGAATCTCCACTTGCATTTTCTACAAAAAGAGTGTTTCATAACTGCTCAATCAAAAATATGTTTTATCTCTGTTAACTGAATTTACAGATCAGAAATAAGTTTCACAGAATGCATCTGTGTAGTTTTTATTTGAAGATATTCTTTTTCCCAATGTAGGCCTCTTAGCGCTTAGCATGTCCAATTGCAGTTTCTACAGAAAGAGTGTTTCAGAACGGCTCAATCAAAAGTAAGGTTCAACTCTGTTATTTGAATGCACAGAACAGAAAGGATTTTCACAGAATGCTACTGTGTAGTTTATATTTGAATATATTCCTTTTTCCACTATTTCCCTCTTAGAGCTCCGAATGTCCACTTGCATTTTCTACAGAAAGAGTGTTCAGAACTGCGCAATCAAAAGTATGGTTTAACTCTGTTAGCTTAATGAACATATCAGAAATAAGTTTCACACAATGCTTCTGTGTAGTTTTTATTTGAAGATATTATTTTTCCCAATATAAGCCTCTTAGCGCTCAGAATGTCCAATTGCAGTTTCTACAGAAAGAGTGTTTCAGAAAGGCTCAATCAAAAGTAAGGTTCAACTCTGTTAGTTGAATGCACAGAACAGAAAGAAGTTTCATACAATGCTTCTGTGTAGTTTATATTTGAACATATTCTTTTTTCCACTATTACCCACTTAGCGCTACGAATGTCCAGTTGCATTTTCTACAGACAGAGTGTTTCAAAACTGCTCAATCAAAAGTATGGTTTAACTCTGTTAGCTGAATGCTCAGATCAGAAAGAAGTTTCACAGAATGCTTCTGTGTAGTTTATATTTGAATATATTCCTTTTTCCACTACTACTCTCTTAGCGCTCCAAATGTCCAGTTGCAGTTTCTACAGAAAGAGTGTTCAGATCTGCTCAATCAAAAATATGGTTTAACTCTGTTAGCTGAATGCACAGATCAGAAAGAAGTTTCACAGAATGATTCTGTGTAGTTTATATTTGGAGACATTCCTTTTCCACTATTACCCTCTTAGCGCTCCGTATCTCCACTTGCATTTTCTACAGAAAGAGTGTTTCAGAACGGCTCAATCAAAACTAAGGTTCAACTCTTTTAGTTGAACAAACAGAACAGAAAGAAGTTTCACACAATTCTTCTGTGTAGTTTTTATTTGTAGACATTCTTTTTCCCAATATAGGCCTCTTAGCGCTCAGAATGTCCAATTGCAGTTTCTACAAAAAGAGTGTTTCAGAACGGCTCAATCAAAAGTAAGGTTCAACTCTGTTAGTTGAATGCACAGAACAGAAAGAAGTTTCATACAATGCTTCTGTGTAGTTTATATTTGAACATATTCTTTTTTCCACTATTACCCACTTAGCGCTACGAATGTCCAGTTGCATTATCTACAGACAGAGTGTTTCAAAACTCCTCAATCAAAAGTATGGTTTAACTCTGTTAGCTGAATGCTCAGATCAGAAAGAAGTTTCACAGAATGCTTCTGTGTAGTTTATATTTGAATATATTCCTTTTTCCACTACTACGCTCTTAGCGCTCCAAATGTCCAGTTGCATTTTCTACAGAAAGAGTGTTCAGATCTGCTCAATCAAAAGTATGGTTTAACTCTGTTAGCTGAATGCACAGATCAGAAAGAAGTTTCACCGAATGATTCTGTGTAGTTTATATTTGAAGACATTCCTTTTTCCTCTATTACCCTCTTAGCGCTCCGAATCTCCACTTGCATTTTCTACAAAAAGAGTGTTTCATAACTGCTCAATGAAAAATATGTTTTATCTCTGTTAACTGAATTTACAGATCAGAAATATGTTTCACAGAATGCATCTGTGTAGTTTTTATTTGAAGATATTCTTTTTCCCAATGTAGGCCTCTTAGCGCTTAGCATGTCCAATTGCAGTTTCTACAGAAAGAGTGTTTCAGAACGGCTCAATCAAAAGTAAGGTTCAACTCTGTTAGTTGAATGCACAGAACAGAAAGAATTTTCACAGAATGCTACTGTGTAGTTTATATTTGTATATATTCCTTTTTCCACTGTTACCCTCTTAGCGCTCCGAATGTCCACTTGCATTTTCTACAGAAAGAGTGTTCAGAACTGCGCAATCAAAAGTATGGTTTAACTCTGTTAGCTTAATGAACATATCAGAAATAAGTTTCACACAATGCTTCTGTGTAGTTTTTATTTGAAGATATTATTTTTCCCAATATAGGCCTCTTAGCGCTCAGAATGTCCAATTGCAGTTTCTACAGAAAGAGTGTTTCAGAAAGGCTCAATCAAAAGTAAGGTTCAACTCTGTTAGTTGAATGCACAGAACAGAAAGAAGTTTCATACAATGCTTCTGTGTAGTTTATATTTGAACATATTCTTTTTTCCACTATTACCCACTTAGCGCTACGAATGTCCAGTTGCATTTTCTACAGACAGAGTGTTTCAAAACTGCTCAATCAAAAGTATGGTTTAACTCTGTTAGCTGAATGCTCAGATCAGAAAGAAGTTTCACAGAATGCTTCTGTGAAGTTTATATTTGAATATATTCCTTTTTCCACTACTACTCTCTTAGCGCTCCCAATGTCCAGTTGCATTTTCTACAGAAAGAGTGTTCAGATCTGCTCAATCAAAAGTATGGTTTAACTCTGTTAGCTGAATGCACAGATCAGAAAGAAGTTTCACAGAATGATTCTGTTTAGTTTATATTTGGAGACATTCCTTTTTCCACTATTACCCTCTTAGCGCTCCGAATCTCCACTTGCATTTTCAACAGAAAGAGTGTTTCAGAACGGCTCAATCAAAACTAAGGTTCAACTCTTTTAGTTGAACAAACAGAACAGAAAGAAGTTTCACACAATTCTTCTGTGTAGTTTTTATTTGTAGACATTCTTTTTCCCAATATAGGCCTCTTAGCGCTCAGAATGTCCAATTGCAGTTTCTACAGAAAGAGTGTTTCAGAACGGCTCAATCAAAAGTAAGGTTCAACTCTCTTAGTTGAATGCACAGAACAGAAAGAAGTTTCATACAATGCTTCTGTGTAGTTTATATTTGAACATATTCTTTTTTCCACTATTACCCACTTAGCGCTACGAATGTCCAGTTGCATTTTCTACAGAGTGTTTCAAAACTGCTCAATCAAAAGTATGTTTTAACTCTGTTAGCTGAATTCTCAGATCAGAAAGAAGTTTCACAGAATGCTTCTGTGTAGGTTATATTTGAATTTATTCCTTTTTCCACTACTACGCTCTTAGCGCTCCAAATGTCCAGTTGCATTTTCTACAGAAAGAGTGTTCAGATCTGCTCAATCAAAAGTATGGTTTAACTCTGTTAGCTGAATGCACAGATCAGAAAGAAGTTTCACCGAATGATTCTGTGTAGTTTATATTTGAAGACATTCCATTTTCCACTATTACCCACTTAGCGCTCCGAATCTCCACTTGCATTTTCTACAAAAAGAGTGTTTCATAACTGCTCAATGAAAAATATGTTTTATCTCTGTTAACTGAATTTACAGATCAGAAATATGTTTCACAGAATGCATCTGTGTAGTTTTTATTTGAAGATATTCTTTTTCCCAATGTAGGCCTCTTAGCGCTTAGCATGTCCAATTGCAGTTTCTACAGAAAGAGTGTTTCAGAACGGCTCAATCAAAAGTAAGGTTCAACTCTGTTAGTTGAATGCACAGAACAGAAAGAATTTTCACAGAATGCTACTGTGTAGTTTATATTTGTATATATTCCTTTTTCCACTGTTACCCTCTTAGCGCTCCGAATGTCCACTTGCATTTTCTACAGAAAGAGTGTTCAGAACTGCGCAATCAAAAGTATGGTTTAACTCTGTTAGCTTAATGAACATATCAGAAATAAGTTTCACACAATGCTTCTGTGTAGTTTTTATTTGAAGATATTATTTTTCCCAATATAGGCCTCTTAGCGCTCAGAATGTCCAATTGCAGTTTCTACAGAAAGAGTGTTTCAGAAAGGCTCAATCAAAAGTAAGGTTCAACTCTGTTAGTTGAATGCACAGAACAGAAAGAAGTTTCATACAATGCTTCTGTGTAGTTTATATTTGAACATATTCTTTTTTCCACTATTACCCACTTAGCGCTACGAATGTCCAGTTGCATTTTCTACAGACAGAGTGTTTCAAAACTGCTCAATCAAAAGTATGGTTTAACTCTGTTAGCTGAATGCTCAGATCAGAAAGAAGTTTCACAGAATGCTTCTGTGAAGTTTATATTTGAATATATTCCTTTTTCCACTACTACTCTCTTAGCGCTCCCAATGTCCAGTTGCATTTTCTACAGAAAGAGTGTTCAGATCTGCTCAATCAAAAGTATGGTTTAACTCTGTTAGCTGAATGCACAGATCAGAAAGAAGTTTCACAGAATGATTCTGTTTAGTTTATATTTGGAGACATTCCTTTTTCCACTATTACCCTCTTAGCGCTCCGAATCTCCACTTGCATTTTCAACAGAAAGAGTGTTTCAGAACGGCTCAATCAAAACTAAGGTTCAACTCTTTTAGTTGAACAAACAGAACAGAAAGAAGTTTCACACAATTCTTCTGTGTAGTTTTTATTTGTAGACATTCTTTTTCCCAATATAGGCCTCTTAGCGCTCAGAATGTCCAATTGCAGTTTCTACAGAAAGAGTGTTTCAGAACGGCTCAATCAAAAGTAAGGTTCAACTCTCTTAGTTGAATGCACAGAACAGAAAGAAGTTTCATACAATGCTTCTGTGTAGTTTATATTTGAACATATTCTTTTTTCCACTATTACCCACTTAGCGCTACGAATGTCCAGTTGCATTTTCTACAGAGTGTTTCAAAACTGCTCAATCAAAAGTATGTTTTAAATCTGTTAGCTGAATGCTCAGATCAGAAAGAAGTTTCACAGAATGCTTCTGTGTAGGTTATATTTGAATTTATTCCTTTTTCCACTACTACGCTCTTAGCGCTCCAAATGTCCAGTTGCATTTTCTACAGAAAGAGTGTTCAGATCTGCTCAATCAAAAGTATGGTTTAACTCTGTTAGCTGAATGCACAGATCAGAAAGAAGTTTCACCGAATGATTCTGTGTAGTTTATATTTGAAGACATTCCATTTTCCACTATTACCCACTTAGCGCTCCGAATCTCCACTTGCATTTTCTACAAAAAGAGTGTTTCATAACTGCTCAATCAAAAATATGTTTTATCTCTGTTAACTGAATTTACAGATCAGAAATAAGTTTCACAGAATGCATCTGTGTAGTTTTTATTTGAAGATATTCTTTTTCCCAATGTAGGCCTCTTAGCGCTTAGCATGTCCAATTGCAGTTTCTACAGAAAGAGTGTTTCAGAACGACTCAATCAAAAGTAAGGTTCAACTCTGTTAGTTGAATGCACAGAACAGAAAGAATTTTCACAGAATGCTACTGTGTAGTTTATATTTGTATATATTCCTTTTTCCACTATTACCCTCTTAGCGCTCCGAATGTCCACTTGCATTTTCTACAGAAAGAGTGTTCAGAACTGCGCAATCAAAAGTATGGTTTAAATCTGTTAGTTTAATGAACATATCAGAAATAAGTTTCACACAATGCTTCTGTGTAGTTTTTATTTGAAGATATTATTTTTCCCAATATAGGCCTCTTAGCGCTCAGAATGTCCATTTGCAGTTTCTACAGAAAGAGTGTTTCAGAAAGGCTCAATCAAAAGTAAGGTTCAACTCTGTTAGTTGAATGCACAGAACAGAAAGAAGTTTCATACAATGCTTCTGTGTAGTTTATATTGGAACATATTCTTTTTTCCACTATTACCCACTTAGCGCTACGAATGTCCAGTTGCATTTTCTACAGACAGAGTGTTTCAAAACTGCTCAATCAAAAGTATGGTTTAACTCTGTTAGCTGAATGCTCAGATCAGAAAGAAGTTTCACAGAATGCTTCTGTGTAGTTTATATTTGAATATATTCCTTTTTCCACTACAACTCTCTTAGCGCTCCAAATGTCCAGTTGCATTTTCTACAGAAAGAGTGTTCAGATCTGCTCAATCAAAAGTATGGTTTAACTCTGTTAGCTGAATGCACAGATCAGAAAGAAGTTTCACAGAATGATTCTGTGTAGTTTATATTTGGAGACATTCCTTTTTCCACTATTACCCTCTTAGCGCTCCGAATCTCCACTTGCATTTTCTACAGAAAGAGTGTTTCAGAACGGCTCAATCAAAACTAAGGTTCAACTCTTTTAGTTGAACAAACAGAACAGAAAGAAGTTTCACACAATTCTTCTGTGTAGTTTTTATTTTTAGACATTCTTTTTCCCAATATAGGCCTCTTAGCGCTCAGAATGTCCAATTGCAGTTTCTACAGGAAGAGTGTTTCAGAACGGCTCAAACAAAAGTAAAGTTCAACTCTGTTAGTTGAATGCACAGAACAGAAAGAAGTTTCATACAATGCTTCTGTGTAGTTTATATTTGAACATATTCTTTTTTCCACTATTACCCACTTAGCGCTACGAATGTCCAGTTGCATTTTCTACAGACAGAGTGTTTCAAAACTGCTCAATCAAAAGTATGGTTTAACTCTGTTAGCTGAATGCTCAGATCAGAAAGAAGTTTCACAGAATGCTTCTGTGTAGTTTATATTTGAATATATTCCTTTTTCAACTACTACGCTCTTAGCGCTCCAAATGTCCAGTTGCATTTTCTACAGAAAGAGTGTTCAGATCTGCTCAATCAAAAGTATGGTTTAACTCTGTTAGCTGAATGCACAGATCAGAAAGTAGTTTCACCGAATGATTCTGTGTAGTTTATATTTGAAGACATTCCTTTTTCCACTATTACCCTCTTAGCGCTCCGAATCTCCACTTGCATTTACTACAAAAAGAGTGTTTCATAACTGATCAATCAAAAATATGTTTTATCTCTGTTAACTGAATTTACAGATCAGAAATAAGTTTCAGAGAATGCATCTGTGTAGTTTTTATTTGAAGATATTCTTTTTCCCAATGTAGGCCTCTTAGCGCTTAGCATGCCCAATTGGAATTTCTACAGAAAGAGTGTTTCAGAACGGCTCAATCAAAAGTAAGGTTCAACTCTGTTAGTTGAATGCACAGAACAGAAAGAATTTTCACAGAATGCTACTGTGTAGTTTATATTTGAATATATTCCTTTTTCCACTATTACCCTCTTAGCGCTCCGAAGGTCCACTTGCATTTTCTACAGAAAGAGTGTTCAGAACTGCGCAATCAAAAGTATGGTTTAACTCTGTTAGCTTAATGAACATATCAGGAATAAGTTTCACACAATGCTTCTGTGTAGTTTTTATTTGAAGATATTATTTTTCCCAGTAGAGGCCTCTTAGCGCTCAGAAAGTCCAATTGCAGTTTCTACAGAAAGAGTGTTTCAGAAAGGCTCAATCAAAAGTAAGGTTCAACTCTGTTAGTTGTATGCACAGAACAGAAAGAAGTTTCATACAATGCTTCTGTGTAGTTTATATTTGAACATATTCTTTTTTCCACTATTACCCACTTAGCGCTACGAATGTCCAGTTGCATTTTCTACAGACAGAGAGTTTCAAAACTGCTCAATCAAAAGTATGGTTTAACTCTGTTAGCTGAATGCTCAGATCAGAAAGAAGTTTCACAGAATGCTTCTGTGTAGTTTATATTTGAATATATTCCTTTTTCCACTACTACTCTCTTAGCGCTCCAAATGTCCAGTTGCATTTTCTACAGAAAGAGTGTTCAGATCTGCTCAATCAAAAGTATGGTTTAACTCTGTTAGCTGAATGCACAGATCAGAAAGAAGTTTCACAGAATGATTCTGTGTAGTTTATATTTGGAGACATTCCTTTTTCCACTATTACCCTCTTAGCGCTCCGAATCTCCACTTGCATTTTCTACAGAAAGAGTGTTTCAGAACGGCTCAATCAAAACTAAGGTTCAACTTTTTAGTTGAACAAACAGAACAGAAAGAAGTTTCACACAATTCTTCTGTGTAGTATTTATTTGTAGACATTCTTTTTCCCAATATAGGCCTCTTAGCGCTCAGAATGTCCAATTGCAGTTTCTACAGAAAGAGTGTTTCAGAACGGCTAAATCAAAAGTAAGGTTCAACTCTGTTAGTTGAATGCACAGAACAGAAAGAAGTTTCATACAATGCTTCTGTGTAGTTTATATTTGAACATATTCTTTTTTCCACTATTACCCACTTAGCGCTACGAATGTCCAGTTGCATTTTCTACAGACAGAGTGTTTCAAAACTGCTCATTCCTAAGTGTGGTTTAACTCTGTTAGCTGAATGCTCAGATCAGAAAGAAGTTTCACAGAATGCTTCTGTGTAGTTTATATTTGAATATATTCCTTTTTCCACTACTACGCTCTTAGCGCTCCAAATGTCCAGTTGCATTTTCTACAGAAAGAGTGTTCAGATCTGCTCAATCAAAAGTATGGTTTAACTCTGTTAGCTGAATGCACAGATCAGAAAGAAGTTTCACCGAATGATTCTGTGTAGTTTATATTTGAAGACATTCCTTTTTCCTCTATTACCCTCTTAGCGCTCCGAATCTCCACTTGCATTTTCTACAAAAAGAGTGTTTCATAACTGCTCAATGAAAAATATGTTTTATCTCTGTTAACTGAATTTACAGATCAGAAATATGTTTCACAGAATGCATCTGTGTAGTTTTTATTTGAAGATATTCTTTTTCCCAATGTAGGCCTCTTAGCGCTTAGCATGTCCAATTGCAGTTTCTACAGAAAGAGTGTTTCAGAACGGCTCAATCAAAAGTAAGGTTCAACTCTGTTAGTTGAATGCACAGAACAGAAAGAATTTTCACAGAATGCTACTGTGTAGTTTATATTTGTATATATTCCTTTTTCCACTGTTACCCTCTTAGCGCTCCGAATGTCCACTTGCATTTTCTACAGAAAGAGTGTTCAGAACTGCGCAATCAAAAGTATGGTTTAACTCTGTTAGCTTAATGAACATATCAGAAATAAGTTTCACACAATGCTTCTGTGTAGTTTTTATTTGAAGATATTATTTTTCCCAATATAGGCCTCTTAGCGCTCAGAATGTCCAATTGCAGTTTCTACAGAAAGAGTGTTTCAGAAAGGCTCAATCAAAAGTAAGGTTCAACTCTGTTAGTTGAATGCACAGAACAGAAAGAAGTTTCATACAATGCTTCTGTGTAGTTTATATTTGAACATATTCTTTTTTCCACTATTACCCACTTAGCGCTACGAATGTCCAGTTGCATTTTCTACAGACAGAGTGTTTCAAAACTGCTCAATCAAAAGTATGGTTTAACTCTGTTAGCTGAATGCTCAGATCAGAAAGAAGTTTCACAGAATGCTTCTGTGAAGTTTATATTTGAATATATTCCTTTTTCCACTACTACTCTCTTAGCGCTCCCAATGTCCAGTTGCATTTTCTACAGAAAGAGTGTTCAGATCTGCTCAATCAAAAGTATGGTTTAACTCTGTTAGCTGAATGCACAGATCAGAAAGAAGTTTCACAGAATGATTCTGTTTAGTTTATATTTGGAGACATTCCTTTTTCCACTATTACCCTCTTAGCGCTCCGAATCTCCACTTGCATTTTCAACAGAAAGAGTGTTTCAGAACGGCTCAATCAAAACTAAGGTTCAACTCTTTTAGTTGAACAAACAGAACAGAAAGAAGTTTCACACAATTCTTCTGTGTAGTTTTTATTTGTAGACATTCTTTTTCCCAATATAGGCCTCTTAGCGCTCAGAATGTCCAATTGCAGTTTCTACAGAAAGAGTGTTTCAGAACGGCTCAATCAAAAGTAAGGTTCAACTCTCTTAGTTGAATGCACAGAACAGAAAGAAGTTTCATACAATGCTTCTGTGTAGTTTATATTTGAACATATTCTTTTTTCCACTATTACCCACTTAGCGCTACGAATGTCCAGTTGCATTTTCTACAGAGTGTTTCAAAACTGCTCAATCAAAAGTATGTTTTAACTCTGTTAGCTGAATGCTCAGATCAGAAAGAAGTTTCACAGAATGCTTCTGTGTAGGTTATATTTGAATTTATTCCTTTTTCCACTACTACGCTCTTAGCGCTCCAAATGTCCAGTTGCATTTTCTACAGAAAGAGTGTTCAGATCTGCTCAATCAAAAGTATGGTTTAACTCTGTTAGCTGAATGCACAGATCAGAAAGAAGTTTCACCGAATGATTCTGTGTAGTTTATATTTGAAGACATTCCATTTTCCACTATTACCCACTTAGCGCTCCGAATCTCCACTTGCATTTTCTACAAAAAGAGTGTTTCATAACTGCTCAATGAAAAATATGTTTTATCTCTGTTAACTGAATTTACAGATCAGAAATATGTTTCACAGAATGCATCTGTGTAGTTTTTATTTGAAGATATTCTTTTTCCCAATGTAGGCCTCTTAGCGCTTAGCATGTCCAATTGCAGTTTCTACAGAAAGAGTGTTTCAGAACGGCTCAATCAAAAGTAAGGTTCAACTCTGTTAGTTGAATGCACAGAACAGAAAGAATTTTCACAGAATGCTACTGTGTAGTTTATATTTGTATATATTCCTTTTTCCACTGTTACCCTCTTAGCGCTCCGAATGTCCACTTGCATTTTCTACAGAAAGAGTGTTCAGAACTGCGCAATCAAAAGTATGGTTTAACTCTGTTAGCTTAATGAACATATCAGAAATAAGTTTCACACAATGCTTCTGTGTAGTTTTTATTTGAAGATATTATTTTTCCCAATATAGGCCTCTTAGCGCTCAGAATGTCCAATTGCAGTTTCTACAGAAAGAGTGTTTCAGAAAGGCTCAATCAAAAGTAAGGTTCAACTCTGTTAGTTGAATGCACAGAACAGAAAGAAGTTTCATACAATGCTTCTGTGTAGTTTATATTTGAACATATTCTTTTTTCCACTATTACCCACTTAGCGCTACGAATGTCCAGTTGCATTTTCTACAGACAGAGTGTTTCAAAACTGCTCAATCAAAAGTATGGTTTAACTCTGTTAGCTGAATGCTCAGATCAGAAAGAAGTTTCACAGAATGCTTCTGTGAAGTTTATATTTGAATATATTCCTTTTTCCACTACTACTCTCTTAGCGCTCCCAATGTCCAGTTGCATTTTCTACAGAAAGAGTGTTCAGATCTGCTCAATCAAAAGTATGGTTTAACTCTGTTAGCTGAATGCACAGATCAGAAAGAAGTTTCACAGAATGATTCTGTTTAGTTTATATTTGGAGACATTCCTTTTTCCACTATTACCCTCTTAGCGCTCCGAATCTCCACTTGCATTTTCAACAGAAAGAGTGTTTCAGAACGGCTCAATCAAAACTAAGGTTCAACTCTTTTAGTTGAACAAACAGAACAGAAAGAAGTTTCACACAATTCTTCTGTGTAGTTTTTATTTGTAGACATTCTTTTTCCCAATATAGGCCTCTTAGCGCTCAGAATGTCCAATTGCAGTTTCTACAGAAAGAGTGTTTCAGAACGGCTCAATCAAAAGTAAGGTTCAACTCTCTTAGTTGAATGCACAGAACAGAAAGAAGTTTCATACAATGCTTCTGTGTAGTTTATATTTGAACATATTCTTTTTTCCACTATTACCCACTTAGCGCTACGAATGTCCAGTTGCATTTTCTACAGAGTGTTTCAAAACTGCTCAATCAAAAGTATGTTTTAACTCTGTTAGCTGAATGCTCAGATCAGAAAGAAGTTTCACAGAATGCTTCTGTGTAGGTTATATTTGAATTTATTCCTTTTTCCACTACTACGCTCTTAGCGCTCCAAATGTCCAGTTGCATTTTCTACAGAAAGAGTGTTCAGATCTGCTCAATCAAAAGTATGGTTTAACTCTGTTAGCTGAATGCACAGATCAGAAAGAAGTTTCACCGAATGATTCTGTGTAGTTTATATTTGAAGACATTCCATTTTCCACTATTACCCACTTAGCGCTCCGAATCTCCACTTGCATTTTCTACAAAAAGAGTGTTTCATAACTGCTCAATCAAAAATATGTTTTATCTCTGTTAACTGAATTTACAGATCAGAAATAAGTTTCACAGAATGCATCTGTGTAGTTTTTATTTGAAGATATTCTTTTTCCCAATGTAGGCCTCTTAGCGCTTAGCATGTCCAATTGCAGTTTCTACAGAAAGAGTGTTTCAGAACGACTCAATCAAAAGTAAGGTTCAACTCTGTTAGTTGAATGCACAGAACAGAAAGAATTTTCACAGAATGCTACTGTGTAGTTTATATTTGTATATATTCCTTTTTCCACTATTACCCTCTTAGCGCTCCGAATGTCCACTTGCATTTTCTACAGAAAGAGTGTTCAGAACTGCGCAATCAAAAGTATGGTTTAAATCTGTTAGTTTAATGAACATATCAGAAATAAGTTTCACACAATGCTTCTGTGTAGTTTTTATTTGAAGATATTATTTTTCCCAATATAGGCCTCTTAGCGCTCAGAATGTCCATTTGCAGTTTCTACAGAAAGAGTGTTTCAGAAAGGCTCAATCAAAAGTAAGGTTCAACTCTGTTAGTTGAATGCACAGAACAGAAAGAAGTTTCATACAATGCTTCTGTGTAGTTTATATTGGAACATATTCTTTTTTCCACTATTACCCACTTAGCGCTACGAATGTCCAGTTGCATTTTCTACAGACAGAGTGTTTCAAAACTGCTCAATCAAAAGTATGGTTTAACTCTGTTAGCTGAATGCTCAGATCAGAAAGAAGTTTCACAGAATGCTTCTGTGTAGTTTATATTTGAATATATTCCTTTTTCCACTACAACTCTCTTAGCGCTCCAAATGTCCAGTTGCATTTTCTACAGAAAGAGTGTTCAGATCTGCTCAATCAAAAGTATGGTTTAACTCTGTTAGCTGAATGCACAGATCAGAAAGAAGTTTCACAGAATGATTCTGTGTAGTTTATATTTGGAGACATTCCTTTTTCCACTATTACCCTCTTAGCGCTCCGAATCTCCACTTGCATTTTCTACAGAAAGAGTGTTTCAGAACGGCTCAATCAAAACTAAGGTTCAACTCTTTTAGTTGAACAAACAGAACAGAAAGAAGTTTCACACAATTCTTCTGTGTAGTTTTTATTTTTAGACATTCTTTTTCCCAATATAGGCCTCTTAGCGCTCAGAATGTCCAATTGCAGTTTCTACAGGAAGAGTGTTTCAGAACGGCTCAAACAAAAGTAAAGTTCAACTCTGTTAGTTGAATGCACAGAACAGAAAGAAGTTTCATACAATGCTTCTGTGTAGTTTATATTTGAACATATTCTTTTTTCCACTATTACCCACTTAGTGCTACGAATGTCCAATTGCATTTTCTACAGACAGAGTGTTTCAAAACTGCTCAATCAAAAGTATGGTTTAACTCTGTTAGCTGAATGCTCAGATCAGAAAGAAGTTTCACAGAATGCTTCTGTGTAGTTTATATTTGAATATATTCCTTTTTCCACTACTACGCTCTTAGCGCTCCAAATGTCCAGTTGCATTTTCTACAGAAAGAGTGTTCAGATCTGCTCAATCAAAAGTATGGTTTAACTCTGTTAGCTGAATGCACAGATCAGAAAGTAGTTTCACCGAATGATTCTGTGTAGTTTATATTTGAAGACATTCCTTTTTCCACTATTACCCTCTTAGCGCTCCGAATCTCCACTTGCATTTACTACAAAAAGAGTGTTTCATAACTGATCAATCAAAAATATGTTTTATCTCTGTTAACTGAATTTACAGATCAGAAATAAGTTTCAGAGAATGCATCTGTGTAGTTTTTATTTGAAGATATTCTTTTTCCCAATGTAGGCCTCTTAGCGCTTAGCATGCCCAATTGGAATTTCTACAGAAAGAGTGTTTCAGAACGGCTCAATCAAAAGTAAGGTTCAACTCTGTTAGTTGAATGCACAGAACAGAAAGAATTTTCACAGAATGCTACTGTGTAGTTTATATTTGAATATATTCCTTTTTCCACTATTACCCTCTTAGCGCTCCGAAGGTCCACTTGCATTTTCTACAGAAAGAGTGTTCAGAACTGCGCAATCAAAAGTATGGTTTAACTCTGTTAGCTTAATGAACATATCAGGAATAAGTTTCACACAATGCTTCTGTGTAGTTTTTATTTGAAGATATTATTTTTCCCAGTAGAGGCCTCTTAGCGCTCAGAAAGTCCAATTGCAGTTTCTACAGAAAGAGTGTTTCAGAAAGGCTCAATCAAAAGTAAGGTTCAACTCTGTTAGTTGTATGCACAGAACAGAAAGAAGTTTCATACAATGCTTCTGTGTAGTTTATATTTGAACATATTCTTTTTTCCACTATTACCCACTTAGCGCTACGAATGTCCAGTTGCATTTTCTACAGACAGAGAGTTTCAAAACTGCTCAATCAAAAGTATGGTTTAACTCTGTTAGCTGAATGCTCAGATCAGAAAGAAGTTTCACAGAATGCTTCTGTGTAGTTTATATTTGAATATATTCCTTTTTCCACTACTACTCTCTTAGCGCTCCAAATGTCCAGTTGCATTTTCTACAGAAAGAGTGTTCAGATCTGCTCAATCAAAAGTATGGTTTAACTCTGTTAGCTGAATGCACAGATCAGAAAGAAGTTTCACAGAATGATTCTGTGTAGTTTATATTTGGAGACATTCCTTTTTCCACTATTACCCTCTTAGCGCTCCGAATCTCCACTTGCATTTTCTACAGAAAGAGTGTTTCAGAACGGCTCAATCAAAACTAAGGTTCAACTTTTTAGTTGAACAAACAGAACAGAAAGAAGTTTCACACAATTCTTCTGTGTAGTATTTATTTGTAGACATTCTTTTTCCCAATATAGGCCTCTTAGCGCTCAGAATGTCCAATTGCAGTTTCTACAGAAAGAGTGTTTCAGAACGGCTAAATCAAAAGTAAGGTTCAACTCTGTTAGTTGAATGCACAGAACAGAAAGAAGTTTCATACAATGCTTCTGTGTAGTTTATATTTGAACATATTCTTTTTTCCACTATTACCCACTTAGCGCTACGAATGTCCAGTTGCATTTTCTACAGACAGAGTGTTTCAAAACTGCTCATTCCTAAGTGTGGTTTAACTCTGTTAGCTGAATGCTCAGATCAGAAAGAAGTTTCACAGAATGCTTCTGTGTAGTTTATATTTGAATATATTCCTTTTTCCACTACTACGCTCTTAGCGCTCCAAATGTCCAGTTGCATTTTCTACAGAAAGAGTGTTCAGATCTGCTCAATCAAAAGTATGGTTTAACTCTGTTAGCTGAATGCACAGATCAGAAAGAAGTTTCACCGAATGATTCTGTGTAGTTTATATTTGAAGACATTCCTTTTTCCACTATTACCCTCTTAGCGCTCCGAATCTCCACTTGCATTTTCTACAAAAAGAGTGTTTCATAACTGCTCAATCAAAAATATGTTTTATCTCTGTTACCTGAATTTACAGATCAGAAATAAGTTTCACAGAATGCATCTGTGTAGTTTTTATTTGAAGATATTCTTTTTCCCAATGTAGGCCTCTTAGCGCTTAGCATGTCCAATTGCAGTTTCTACAGAAAGAGTGTTTCAGAACGGCTCAATCAAAAGTAAGGTTCAACTCTGTTAGTTGAATGCACAGAACAGAAAGAATTTTCACAGAATGCTACTGTGTAGTTTATATTTGAATATATTCCTTTTTCCACTATTACCCTCTTAGCGCTCCGAATGTCCACTTGCATTTTCTACAGAAAGAGTGTTCAGAACTGCGCAATCAAAAGTATGGTTTAACTCTGTTAGCTTAATGAACATATCAGAAATAAGTTTCACACAATGCTTCTGTGTAGTTTTTATTTGAAGATATTATTTTTCCCAATATAGGCCTCTTAGCGCTCAGAATGTCCAATTGCAGTTTCTACAGAAAGAGTGTTACAGAAAGGCTCAATCAAAAGTAAGGTTCAACTCTGTTAGTTGAATGCACAGAACAGAAAGAAGTTTCATACAATGCTTCTGTGTAGTTTATATTTGAACATATTCTTTTTTCCACTATTACCCACTTAGCGCTACGAATGTCCAGTTGCATTTTCTACAGACAGAGTGTTTCAAAACTGCTCAATCAAAAGTATGGTTTAACTCTGTTAGCTGAATGCTCAGATCAGAAAGAAGTTTCACAGAATGCTTCTGTGAAGTTTATATTTGAATATATTCCTTTTTCCACTACTACTCTCTTAGCGCTCCCAATGTCCAGTTGCATTTTCTACAGAAAGAGTGTTCAGATCTGCTCAATCAAAAGTATGGTTTAACTCTGTTAGCTGAATGCACAGATCAGAAAGAAGTTTCACAGAATGATTCTGTTTAGTTTATATTTGGAGACATTCCTTTTTCCACTATTACCCTCTTAGCGCTCCGAATCTCCACTTGCATTTTCAACAGAAAGAGTGTTTCAGAACGGCTCAATCAAAACTAAGGTTCAACTCTTTTAGTTGAACAAACAGAACAGAAAGAAGTTTCACACAATTCTTCTGTGTAGTTTTTATTTGTAGACATTCTTTTTCCCAATATAGGCCTCTTAGCGCTCAGAATGTCCAATTGCAGTTTCTACAGAAAGAGTGTTTCAGAACGGCTCAATCAAAAGTAAGGTTCAACTCTCTTAGTTGAATGCACAGAACAGAAAGAAGTTTCATACAATGCTTCTGTGTAGTTTATATTTGAACATATTCTTTTTTCCACTATTACCCACTTAGCGCTACGAATGTCCAGTTGCATTTTCTACAGACAGAGTGTTTCAAAACTGCTCAATCAAAAGTATGTTTTAACTCTGTTAGCTGAATGCTCAGATCAGAAAGAAGTTTCACAGAATGCTTCTGTGTAGGTTATATTTGAATATATTCCTTTTTCCACTACTACGCTCTTAGCGCTCCAAATGTCCAGTTGCATTTTCTACAGAAAGAGTGTTCAGATCTGCTCAATCAAAAGTATGGTTTAACTCTGTTAGCTGAATGCACAGATCAGAAAGAAGTTTCACCGAATGATTCTGTGTAGTTTATATTTGAAGACATTCCATTTTCCACTATTACCCTCTTAGCGCTCCGAATCTCCACTTGCATTTTCTACAAAAAGAGTGTTTCATAACTGCTCAATCAAAAATATGTTTTATCTCTGTTAACTGAATTTACAGATCAGAAATAAGTTTCACAGAATGCATCTGTGTAGTTTTTATTTGAAGATATTCTTTTTCCCAATGTAGGCCTCTTAGCGCTTAGCATGTCCAATTGCAGTTTCTACAGAAAGAGTGTTTCAGAACGGCTCAATCAAAAGTAAGGTTCAACTCTGTTAGTTGAATGCACAGAACAGAAAGAATTTTCACAGAATGCTACTGTGTAGTTTATATTTGTATATATTCCTTTTTCCACTATTACCCTCTTAGCGCTCCGAATGTCCACTTGCATTTTCTACAGAAAGAGTGTTCAGAACTGCGCAATCAAAAGTATGGTTTAACTCTGTTAGTTTAATGAACATATCAGAAATAAGTTTCACACAATGCTTCTGTGTAGTTTTTATTTGAAGTTATTATTTTTCCCAATATAGGCCTCTTAGCGCTCAGAATGTCCATTTGCAGTTTCTACAGAAAGAGTGTTTCAGAAAGGCTCAATCAAAAGTAAGGTTCAACTCTGTTAGTTGAATGCACAGAACAGAAAGAAGTTTCATACAATGCTTCTGTGTAGTTTATATTGGAACATATTCTTTTTTCCACTATTACCCACTTAGCGCTACGAATGTCCAGTTGCATTTTCTACAGACAGAGTGTTTCAAAACTGCTCAATCAAAAGTATGGTTTAACTCTGTTAGCTGAATGCTCAGATCAGAAAGAAGTTTCACAGAATGCTTCTGTGTAGTTTATATTTGAATATATTCCTTTTTCCACTACAACTCTCTTAGCGCTCCAAATGTCCAGTTGCATTTTCTACAGAAAGAGTGTTCAGATCTGCTCAATCAAAAGTATGGTTTAACTCTGTTAGCTGAATGCACAGATCAGAAAGAAGTTTCACAGAATGATTCTGTGTAGTTTATATTTGGAGACATTCCTTTTTCCACTATTACCCTCTTAGCGCTCCGAATCTCCACTTGCATTTTCTACAGAAAGAGTGTTTCAGAACGGCTCAATCAAAACTAAGGTTCAACTCCTTTAGTTGAACAAACAGAACAGAAAGAAGTTTCACACAATTCTTCTGTGTAGTTTTTATTTTTAGACATTCTTTTTCCCAATATAGGCCTCTTAGCGCTCAGAATGTCCAATTGCAGTTTCTACAGGAAGAGTGTTTCAGAACGGCTCAAACAAAAGTAAAGTTCAACTCTGTTAGTTGAATGCACAGAACAGAAAGAAGTTTCATACAATGCTTCTGTGTAGTTTATATTTGAACATATTCTTTTTTCCACTATTACCCACTTAGCGCTACGAATGTCCAGTTGCATTTTCTACAGACAGAGTGTTTCAAAACTGCTCAATCAAAAGTATGGTTTAACTCTGTTAGCTGAATGCTCAGATCAGAAAGAAGTTTCACAGAATGCTTCTGTGTAGTTTATATTTGAATATATTCCTTTTTCCACTACTACGCTCTTAGCGCTCCAAATGTCCAGTTGCATTTTCTACAGAAAGAGTGTTCAGATCTGCTCAATCAAAAGTATGGTTTAACTCTGTTAGCTGAATGCACAGATCAGAAAGTAGTTTCACCGAATGATTCTGTGTAGTTTATATTTGAAGACATTCCTTTTTCCACTATTACCCTCTTAGCGCTCCGAATCTCCACTTGCATTTACTACAAAAAGAGTGTTTCATAACTGATCAATCAAAAATATGTTTTATCTCTGTTAACTGAATTTACAGATCAGAAATAAGTTTCAGAGAATGCATCTGTGTAGTTTTTATTTGAAGATATTCTTTTTCCCAATGTAGGCCTCTTAGCGCTTAGCATGCCCAATTGGAATTTCTACAGAAAGAGTGTTTCAGAACGGCTCAATCAAAAGTAAGGTTCAACTCTGTTAGTTGAATGCACAGAACAGAAAGAATTTTCACAGAATGCTACTGTGTAGTTTATATTTGAATATATTCCTTTTTCCACTATTACCCTCTTAGGGCTCCGAAGGTCCACTTGCATTTTCTACAGAAAGAGTGTTCAGAACTGCGCAATCAAAAGTATGGTTTAACTCTGTTAGCTTAATGAACATATCAGGAATAAGTTTCACACAATGCTTCTGTGTAGTTTTTATTTGAAGATATTATTTTTCCCAGTAGAGGCCTCTTAGCGCTCAGAATGTCCAATTGCAGTTTCTACAGAAAGAGTGTTTCAGAAAGGCTCAATCAAAAGTAAGGTTCAACTCTGTTAGTTGTATGCACAGAACAGAAAGAAGTTTCATACAATGCTTCTGTGTAGTTTATATTTGAACATATTCTTTTTTCCACTATTACCCACTTAGCGCTACGAATGTCCAGTTGCATTTTCTACAGACAGAGAGTTTCAAAACTGCTCAATCAAAAGTATGGTTTAACTCTGTTAGCTGAATGCTCAGATCAGAAAGAAGTTTCACAGAATGCTTCTGTGTAGTTTATATTTGAATATATTCCTTTTTCCACTACTACTCTCTTAGCGCTCCAAATGTCCAGTTGCATTTTCTACAGAAAGAGTGTTCAGATCTGCTCAATCAAAAGTATGGTTTAACTCTGTTAGCTGAATGCACAGATCAGAAAGAAGTTTCACAGAATGATTCTGTGTAGTTTATATTTGGAGACATTCCTTTTTCCACTATTACCCTCTTAGCGCTCCGAATCTCCACTTGCATTTTCTACAGAAAGAGTGTTTCAGAACGGCTCAATCAAAACTAAGGTTCAACTTTTTAGTTGAACAAACAGAACAGAAAGAAGTTTCACACAATTCTTCTGTGTAGTTTTTATTTGTAGACATTCCTTTTCCCAATATAGGCCTCTTAGCGCTCAGAATGTCCAATTGCAGTTTCTACAGAAAGAGTGTTTCAGAACGGCTCAATCAAAAGTAAGGTTCACCTCTGTTAGTTGAATGCACAGAACAGAAAGAAGTTTCATACAATGCTTCTGTGTAGTTTATATTTGAACATATTCTTTTTTCCACTATTACCCACTTAGCGCTACGAATGTCCAGTTGCATTTTCTACAGACAGAGTGTTTCAAAACTGCTCATTCCTAAGTGTGGTTTAACTCTGTTAGCTGAATGCTCAGATCAGAAAGAAGTTTCACAGAATGCTTCTGTGTAGTTTATATTTGAATATATTCCTTTTTCCACTACTACGCTCTTAGCGCTCCAAATGTCCAGTTGCATTTTCTACAGAAAGAGTGTTCAGATCTGCTCAATAAAAAGTATGGTTTAACTCTGTTAGCTGAATGCACAGATCAGAAAGAAGTTTCACCGAATGATTCTGTGTAGTTTATATTTGAAGACATTACTTTTTCCACTATTACCCTCTTAGCGCTCCGAATCTCCACTTGCATTTTCTACAAAAAGAGTGTTTCATAACTGCTCAATCAAAAATATGTTTTATCTCTGTTAACTGAATTTACAGATCAGAAATAAGTTTCACAGAATGCATCTGTGTAGTTTTTATTTGAAGATATTCTTTTTCCCAATGTAGGCCTCTTAGCGCTTAGCATGTCCAATTGCAGTTTCTACAGAAAGAGTGTTTCAGAACGGCTCAATCAAAAGTAAGGTTCAACTCTGTTAGTTGAATGCACAGAACAGAAAGAATTTTCACAGAATGCTACTGTGTAGTTTATATTTGAATATATTCCTTTTTCCACTATTACCCTCTTAGCGCTCCGAATGTCCACTTGCATTTTCTACAGAAAGAGTGTTCAGAACTGCGCAATCAAAAGTATGGTTTAACTCTGTTAGCTTAATGAACATATCAGAAATAAGTTTCACACAATGCTTCTGTGTAGTTTTTATTTGAAGATATTATTTTTCCCAATATAGGCCTCTTAGCGCTCAGAATGTCCAATTGCAGTTTCTACAGAAAGAGTGTTTCAGAAAGGCTCAATCAAAGATAAGGTTCAACTCTGTTAGTTGAATGCACAGAACAGAAAGAAGTTTCATACAATGCTTCTGTGTAGTTTATATTGGAACATATTCTTTTTTCCACTATTACCCACTTAGCGCTACGAATGTCCAGTTGCATTTTCTACAGACAGAGTGTTTCAAAACTGCTCAATCAAAAGTATGGTTTAACTCTGTTAGCTGAATGCTCAGATCAGAAAGAAGTTTCACAGAATGCTTCTGTGTAGTTTATATTTGAATATATTACTTTTTCCACTACTACTCTCTTAGCGCTCCAAATGTCCAGTTGCATTTTCTACAGAAAGAGTGTTCAGATCTGCTCAATCAAAAGTATGGTTTAACTCTGTTAGCTGAATGCACAGATCAGAAATAAGTTTCACAGAATGATTCTGTGTAGTTTATATTTGGAGACATTCCTTTTTCCACTATTACCCTCTTAGCGCTCCGAACCTCCACTTGCATTTTCTACAAAAAGAGTGTTTCATAACTGCTCAATCAAAAATATGTTTTATCTCTGTTAACTGAATTTACAGATCAGAAATAAGTTTCACAGAATGCATCTGTGTAGTTTTTATTTGAAGATATTCTTTTTCCCAATGTAGGCCTCTTAGCGCTTAGCATGTCCAATTGCAGTTTCTACAGAAAGAGTGTTTCAGAACGGCTCAATCAAAAGTAAGGTTCAACTCTGTTAGTTGAATGCACAGAACAGAAAGAATTTTCACAGAATGCTACTGTGTAGTTTATATTTGTATATATTCCTTTTTCCACTATTACCCTCTTAGCGCTCCGAATGTCCACTTGCATTTTCTACAGAAAGAGTGTTCAGAACTGCGCAATCAAAAGTATGGTTTAACTCTGTTAGTTTAATGAACATATCAGAAATAAGTTTCACACAATGCTTCTGTGTAGTTTTTATTTGAAGTTATTATTTTTCCCAATATAGGCCTCTTAGCGCTCAGAATGTCCATTTGCAGTTTCTACAGAAAGAGTGTTTCAGAAAGGCTCAATCAAAAGTAAGGTTCAACTCTGTTAGTTGAATGCACAGAACAGAAAGAAGTTTCATACAATGCTTCTGTGTAGTTTATATTGGAACATATTCTTTTTTCCACTATTACCCACTTAGCGCTACGAATGTCCAGTTGCATTTTCTACAGACAGAGTGTTTCAAAACTGCTCAATCAAAAGTATGGTTTAACTCTGTTAGCTGAATGCTCAGATCAGAAAGAAGTTTCACAGAATGCTTCTGTGTAGTTTATATTTGAATATATTCCTTTTTCCACTACAACTCTCTTAGCGCTCCAAATGTCCAGTTGCATTTTCTACAGAAAGAGTGTTCAGATCTGCTCAATCAAAAGTATGGTTTAACTCTGTTAGCTGAATGCACAGATCAGAAAGAAGTTTCACAGAATGATTCTGTGTAGTTTATATTTGGAGACATTCCTTTTTCCACTATTACCCTCTTAGCGCTCCGAATCTCCAATTGCATTTACTACAAAAAGAGTGTTTCATAACTGATCAATCAAAAATATGTTTTATCTCTGTTAACTGAATTTACAGATCAGAAATAAGTTTCAGAGAATGCATCTGTGTAGTTTTTATTTGAAGATATTCTTTTTCCCAATGTAGGCCTCTTAGCGCTTAGCATGCCCAATTGGAATTTCTACAGAAAGAGTGTTTCAGAACGGCTCAATCAAAAGTAAGGTTCAACACTGTTAGTTGAATGCACAGAACAGAAAGAATTTTCACAGAATGCTACTGTGTAGTTTATATTTGAATATATTCCTTTTTCCACTATTACCCTCTTAGCGCTCCGAAGGTCCACTTGCATTTTCTACAGAAAGAGTGTTCAGAACTGCGCAATCAAAAGTATGGTTTAACTCTGTTAGCTTAATGAACATATCAGGAATAAGTTTCACACAATGCTTCTGTGTAGTTTTTATTTGAAGATATTATTTTTCCCAGTAGAGGCCTCTTAGCGCTCAGAATGTCCAATTGCAGTTTCTACAGAAAGAGTGTTTCAGAAAGGCTCAATCAAAAGTAAGGTTCAACTCTGTTAGTTGTATGCACAGAACAGAAAGAAGTTTCATACAATGCTTCTGTGTAGTTTATATTTGAACATATTCTTTTTTCCACTATTACCCACTTAGCGCTACGAATGTCCAGTTGCATTTTCTACAGACAGAGAGTTTCAAAACTGCTCAATCAAAAGTATGGTTTAACTCTGTTAGCTGAATGCTCAGATCAGAAAGAAGTTTCACAGAATGCTTCTGTGTAGTTTATATTTGAATATATTCCTTTTTCCACTACTACTCTCTTAGCGCTCCAAATGTCCAGTTGCATTTTCTACAGAAAGAGTGTTCAGATCTGCTCAATCAAAAGTATGGTTTAACTCTGTTAGCTGAATGCACAGATCAGAAAGAAGTTTCACAGAATGATTCTGTGTAGTTTATATTTGGAGACATTCCTTTTTCCACTATTACCCTCTTAGCGCTCCGAATCTCCACTTGCATTTTCTACAGAAAGAGTGTTTCAGAACGGCTCAATCAAAACTAAGGTTCAACTTTTTAGTTGAACAAACAGAACAGAAAGAAGTTTCACACAATTCTTCTGTGTAGTTTTTATTTGTAGACATTCCTTTTCCCAATATAGGCCTCTTAGCGCTCAGAATGTCCAATTGCAGTTTCTACAGAAAGAGTGTTTCAGAACGGCTCAATCAAAAGTAAGGTTCAACTCTGTTAGTTGAATGCACAGAACAGAAAGAAGTTTCATACAATGCTTCTGTGTAGTTTATATTTGAACATATTCTTTTTTCCACTATTACCCACTTAGCGCTACGAATGTCCAGTTGCATTTTCTACAGACAGAGTGTTTCAAAACTGCTCATTCCTAAGTGTGGTTTAACTCTGTTAGCTGAATGCTCAGATCAGAAAGAAGTTTCACAGAATGCTTCTGTGTAGTTTATATTTGAATATATTCCTTTTTCCACTACTACGCTCTTAGCGCTCCAAATGTCCAGTTGCATTTTCTACAGAAAGAGTGTTCAGATCTGCTCAATAAAAAGTATGCTTTAACTCTGTTAGCTGAATGCACAGATCAGAAAGAAGTTTCACCGAATGATTCTGTGTAGTTTATATTTGAAGACATTACTTTTTCCACTATTACCCTCTTAGCGCTCCGAATCTCCACTTGCATTTTCTACAAAAAGAGTGTTTCATAACTGCTCAATCAAAAATATGTTTTATCTCTGTTAACTGAATTTACAGATCAGAAATAAGTTTCACAGAATGCATCTGTGTAGTTTTTATTTGAAGATATTCTTTTTCCCAATGTAGGCCTCTTAGCGCTTAGCATGTCCAATTGCAGTTTCTACAGAAAGAGTGTTTCAGAACGGCTCAATCAAAAGTAAGGTTCAACTCTGTTAGTTGAATGCACAGAACAGAAAGAATTTTCACAGAATGCTACTGTGTAGTTTATATTTGAATATATTCCTTTTTCCACTATTACCCTCTTAGCGCTCCGAATGTCCACTTGCATTTTCTACAGAAAGAGTGTTCAGAACTGCGCAATCAAAAGTATGGTTTAACTCTGTTAGCTTAATGAACATATCAGAAATAAGTTTCACACAATGCTTCTGTGTAGTTTTTATTTGAAGATATTATTTTTCCCAATATAGGCCTCTTAGCGCTCAGAATGTCCAATTGCAGTTTCTACAGAAAGAGTGTTTCAGAAAGGCTCAATCAAAGATAAGGTTCAACTCTGTTAGTTGAATGCACAGAACAGAAAGAAGTTTCATACAATGCTTCTGTGTAGTTTATATTGGAACATATTCTTTTTTCCACTATTACCCACTTAGCGCTACGAATGTCCAGTTGCATTTTCTACAGACAGAGTGTTTCAAAACTGCTCAATCAAAAGTATGGTTTAACTCTGTTAGCTGAATGCTCAGATCAGAAAGAAGTTTCACAGAATGCTTCTGTGTAGTTTATATTTGAATATATTACTTTTTCCACTACTACTCTCTTAGCGCTCCAAATGTCCAGTTGCATTTTCTACAGAAAGAGTGTTCAGATCTGCTCAATCAAAAGTATGGTTTAACTCTGCTAGCTGAATGCACAGATCAGAAATAAGTTTCACAGAATGATTCTGTGTAGTTTATATTTGGAGACATTCCTTTTTCCACTATTACCCTCTTAGCGCTCCGAACCTCCACTTGCATTTTCTACAAAAAGAGTGTTTCATAACTGCTCAATCAAAAATATGTTTTATCTCTGTTAACTGAATTTACAGATCAGAAATAATTTTCACAGAATGCATCTGTGTAGTTTTTATTTGAAGATATTCTTTTTCCCAATGTAGGCCTCTTAGCGCTTAGCATGTCCAATTGCAGTTTCTACAGAAAGAGTGTTTCAGAACGGCTCAATGAAAAGTAAGTTTCAACTCTGTTAGTTGAATGCACAGAACAGAAAGAAGTTTCATACAATGCTTCTGTGTAGTTTATATTTGAACATATTCTTTTTTCCACTATTACCCACTTCGCGCTACGAATGTCCAGTTGCATTTTCTACAGACAGAGTGTTTCAAAACTGCTCAATCAAAAGTATGGTTTAACTGTGTTAGCTGAATGCTCAGATCAGAAAGAAGTTTCACAGAATGCTTCTGTGTAGTTTATATTTGAATATATTCCTTTTTCCACTACTACGCTCTTAGCGCTCCAAATGTCCAGTTGCATTTTCTACAGAAAGAGTGTTCAGATCTGCTCAATCAAAAGTATGGTTTAACTCTGTTAGCTGAATGCACAGATCAGAAAGAAGTTTCACCGAATGATTCTGTGTAGTTTATATTTGAAGACATTCCTTTTTCCACTATTACCCTCTTAGCGCTCCGAATCTCCACTTGCATTTTCCACAAAAAGAGTGTTTCATAACTGCTCAATCAAAAATATGTTTTATCTCTGTTATCTGAATTTACAGATCAGAAATAAGTTTCACAGAATGCATCTGTGTAATTTTTATTTGAAGATATTCTTTTTCCCAATGTAGGCCTCTTAGCGCTTAGCATGTCCAATTGCAGTTTCTACAGAAAGAGTGTTTCAGAACGGCTCAATCAAAAGAAAGGTTCAACTCTGTTAGTTGAATGCACAGAACAGAAAGAATTTTCACAGAATGCTACTGTGTAGTTTATATTTGAATATATTCCTTTTTCCACTATTACCCTCTTAGCGCTCCGAATGTCCACTTGCATTTTCTACAGAAAGAGTGTTCAGAACTGCGCAATCAAAAGTATGGTTTAACTCTGTTAGCTTAATGAACATAACAGCAATAAGTTTCACACAATGCTTCTGTGTAGTTTTTATTTGAAGATATTATTTTTCCCAATAGAGGCCTCTTAGCGCTCAGAATGTCCAATTGCAGTTTCTACAGAAAGAGTGTTTCAGAAAGGCTCAATCAAAAGTAAGGTTCAACTCTGTTAGTTGAATGCACAGAACAGAAAGAAGTTTCATACAATGCTTCTGTGTAGTTTATATTTGAACATATTCTTTTTTCCACTATTACCCACTTAGCGCTACGAATGTCCAGTTGCATTTTCTACAGACAGAGTGTTTCAAAACTGCTCAATCAAAAGTATGGTTTAACTCTGTTAGCTGAATGCTCAGATCAGAAAGAAGTTTCACAGAATGCTTCTGTGTAGTTTATATTTGAATATATTCCTTTTTCCACTACTACTCTCTTAGCGCTCCAAATGTCCAGTTGCATTTTCTACAGAAAGAGTGTTCAGATCTGCTCAATCAAAAGTATGGTTTAACTCTGTTAGCTGAATGCACAGATCAGAAAGAAGTTTCACAGAATGATTCTGTGTAGTTTATATTTGGAGACATTCCGTTTTCCACTATTACCCTCTTAGCGCTCCGAATCTCCACTTGCATTTTCTACAGAAAGAGTGTTTCAGAACGGCTCAATCAAAACTAAGGTTCAACTCTTTTAGTTGAACAAACAGAACAGAAAGAAGTTTCACACAATTCTTCTGTGTAGTTTTTATTTGTAGACATTCCTTTTCCCAATATAGGCCTCTTAGCGCTCAGAATGTCCAATTGCAGTTTCTACAGAAAGAGTGTTTCAGAACGGCTCAATCAAAAGTAAGGTTCAACTCTCTTAGTTGAATGCACAGAACAGAAAGAAGTTTCATACAATGCTTCTGTGTAGTTTATATTTGAACATATTCTTTTTTCCACTATTACCCACTTAGCGCTACGAATGTCCAGTTGCATTTTCTACAGACAGAGTGTTTCAAAACTGCTCAATCAAAAGTATGTTTTAACTCTGTTAGCTGAATGCTCAGATCAGAAAGAAGTTTCACAGAATGCTTCTGTGTAGGTTATATTTGAATATATTCCTTTTTCCACTACTACGCTCTTAGCGCTCCAAATGTCCAGTTGCATTTTCTACAGAAAGACTGTTCAGATCTGCTCAATCAAAAGTATGGTTTAACTCTGTTAGCTGAATGCACAGATCAGAAAGAAGTTTCACCGAATGATTCTGTGTAGTTTATATTTGAAGACATTCCATTTTCCACTATTACCCTCTTAGCGCTCCGAATCTCCACTTGCATTTTCTACAAAAAGAGTGTTTCATAACTGCTCAATCAAAAATATGTTTTATCTCTGTTAACTGAATTTACAGATCAGAAATAAGTTTCACAGAATGCATCTGTGTAGTTTTTATTTGAAGATATTCTTTTTCCCAATGTAGGCCTCTTAGCGCTTAGCATGTCCAATTGCAGTTTCTACAGAAAGAGTGTTTCAGAACGGCTCAATCAAAAGTAAGGTTCAACTCTGTTAGTTGAATGCACAGAACAGAAAGAATTTTCACAGAATGCTACTGTGTAGTTTATATTTGTATATATTCCTTTTTCCACTATTACCCTCTTAGCGCTCCGAATGTCCACTTGCATTTTCTACAGAAAGAGTGTTCAGAACTGCGCAATCAAAAGTATGGTTTAACTCTGTTAGTTTAATGAACATATCAGAAATAAGTTTCACACAATGCTTCTGTGTAGTTTTTATTTGAAGATATTATTTTTCCCAATATAGGCCTCTTAGCGCTCAGAATGTCCATTTGCAGTTTCTACAGAAAGAGTGTTTCAGAAAGGCTCAATCAAAAGTAAGGTTCAACTCTGTTAGTTGAATGCACAGAACAGAAAGAAGTTTCATACAATGCTTCTGTGTAGTTTATATTGGAACATATTCTTTTTTCCACTATTACCCACTTAGCGCTACGAATGTCCAGTTGCATTTTCTACAGACAGAGTGTTTCAAAACTGCTCAATCAAAAGTATGGTTTAACTCTGTTAGCTGAATGCTCAGATCAGAAAGAAGTTTCACAGAATGCTTCTGTGTAGTTTATATTTGAATATATTCCTTTTTCCACTACAACTCTCTTAGCGCTCCAAATGTCCAGTTGCATTTTCTACAGAAAGAGTGTTCAGATCTGCTCAATCAAAAGTATGGTTTAACTATGTTAGCTGAATGCACAGATCAGAAAGAAGTTTCACAGAATGATTCTGTGTAGTTTATATTTGGAGACATTCCTTTTTCCACTATTACCCTCTTAGCGCTCCGAATCTCCACTTGCATTTTCTACAGAAAGAGTGTTTCAGAACGGCTCAATCAAAACTAAGGTTCAACTCTTTTAGTTGAACAAACAGAACAGAAAGAAGTTTCACACAATTCTTCTGTGTAGTTTTTATTTTTAGACATTCTTTTTCCCAATATAGGCCTCTTAGCGCTCAGAATGTCCAATTGCAGTTTCTACAGGAAGAGTGTTTCAGAACGGCTCAAACAAAAGTAAAGTTCAACTCTGTTAGTTGAATGCACAGAACAGAAAGAAGTTTCATACAATGCTTCTGTGTAGTTTATATTTGAACATATTCTTTTTTCCACTATTACCCACTTAGCGCTACGAATGTCCAGGTGCATTTTCTACAGACAGAGTGTTTCAAAACTGCTCAATCAAAAGTATGGTTTAACTCTGTTAGCTGAATGCTCAGATCAGAAAGAAGTTTCACAGAATGCTTCTGTGTAGTTTATATTTGAATATATTCCTTTTTCCACTACTACGCTCTTAGCGCTCCAAATGTCCAGTTGCATTTTCTACAGAAAGAGTGTTCAGATCTGCTCAATCAAAAGTATGGTTTAACTCTGTTAGCTGAATGCACAGATCAGAAAGTAGTTTCACCGAATGATTCTGTGTAGTTTATATTTGAAGACATTCCTTTTTCCACTATTACCCTCTTAGCTCTCCGAATCTCCACTTGCATTTACTACAAAAAGAGTGTTTCATAACTGATCAATCAAAAATATGTTTTATCTCTGTTAACTGAATTTACAGATCAGAAATAAGTTTCAGAGAATGCATCTGTGTAGTTTTTATTTGAAGATATTCTTTTTCCCAATGTAGGCCTCTTAGCGCTTAGCATGCCCAATTGGAATTTCTACAGAAAGAGTGTTTCAGAACGGCTCAATCAAAAGTAAGGTTCAACTCTGTTAGTTGAATGCACAGAACAGAAAGAATTTTCACAGAATGCTACTGTGTAGTTTATATTTGAATATATTCCTTTTTCCACTATTACCCTCTTAGCGCTCCGAAGGTCCACTTGCATTTTCTACAGAAAGAGTGTTCAGAACTGCGCAATCAAAAGTATGGTTTAACTCTGTTAGCTTAATGAACATATCAGGAATAAGTTTCACACAATGCTTCTGTGTAGTTTTTATTTGAAGATATTATTTTTCCCAGTAGAGGCCTCTTAGCGCTCAGAATGTCCAATTGCAGTTTCTACAGAAAGAGTGTTTCAGAAAGGCTCAATCAAAAGTAAGGTTCAACTCTGTTAGTTGTATGCACAGAACAGAAAGAAGTTTCATACAATGCTTCTGTGTAGTTTATATTTGAACATATTCTTTTTTCCACTATTACCCACTTAGCGCTACGAATGTCCAGTTGCATTTTCTACAGACAGAGAGTTTCAAAACTGCTCAATCAAAAGTATGGTTTAACTCTGTTAGCTGAATGCTCAGATCAGAAAGAAGTTTCACAGAATGCTTCTGTGTAGTTTATATTTGAATATATTCCTTTTTCCACTACTACTCTCTTAGCGCTCCAAATGTCCAGTTGCATTTTCTACAGAAAGAGTGTTCAGATCTGCTCAATCAAAAGTATGGTTTAACTCTGTTAGCTGAATGCACAGATCAGAAAGAAGTTTCACAGAATGATTCTGTGTAGTTTATATTTGGAGACATTCCTTTTTCCACTATTACCCTCTTAGCGCTCCGAATCTCCACTTGCATTTTCTACAGAAAGAGTGTTTCAGAACGGCTCAATCAAAACTAAGGTTCAACTTTTTAGTTGAACAAACAGAACAGAAAGAAGTTTCACACAATTCTTCTGTGTAGTTTTTATTTGTAGACATTCCTTTTCCCAATATAGGCCTCTTAGCGCTCAGAATGTCCAATTGCAGTTTCTACAGAAAGAGTGTTTCAGAACGGCTCAATCAAAAGTAAGGTTCAACTCTGTTAGTTGAATGCACAGAACAGAAAGAAGTTTCATACAATGCTTCTGTGTAGTTTATATTTGAACATATTCTTTTTTCCACTATTACCCACTTAGCGCTACGAATGTCCAGTTGCATTTTCTACAGACAGAGTGTTTCAAAACTGCTCATTCCTAAGTGTGGTTTAACTCTGTTAGCTGAATGCTCAGATCAGAAAGAAGTTTCACAGAATGCTTCTGTGTAGTTTATATTTGAATATATTCCTTTTTCCACTACTACGCTCTTAGCGCTCCAAATGTCCAGTTGCATTTTCTACAGAAAGAGTGTTCAGATCTGCTCAATAAAAAGTATGGTTTAACTCTGTTAGCTGAATGCACAGATCAGAAAGAAGTTTCACCGAATGATTCTGTGTAGTTTATATTTGAAGACATTCCTTTTTCCACTATTACCCTCTTAGCGCTCCGAATCTCCACTTGCATTTTCTACAAAAAGAGTGTTTCATAACTGCTCAATCAAAAATATGTTTTATCTCTGTTAACTGAATTTACAGATCAGAAATAAGTTTCACAGAATGCATCTGTGTAGTTTTTATTTGAAGATATTCTTTTTCCCAATGTAGGCCTCTTAGCGCTTAGCATGTCCAATTGCAGTTTCTACAGAAAGAGTGTTTCAGAACGGCTCAATCAAAAGTAAGGTTCAACTCTGTTAGTTGAATGCACAGAACAGAAAGAATTTTCACAGAATGCTACTGTGTAGTTTATATTTGAATATATTCCTTTTTCCACTATTACCCTCTTAGCGCTCCGAATGTCCACTTGCATTTTCTACAGAAAGAGTGTTCAGAACTGCGCAATCAAAAGTATGGTTTAACTCTGTTAGCTTAATGAACATATCAGAAATAAGTTTCACACAATGCTTCTGTGTAGTTTTTATTTGAAGATATTATTTTTCCCAATATAGGCCTCTTAGCGCTCAGAATGTCCAATTGCAGTTTCTACAGAAAGAGTGTTTCAGAAAGGCTCAATCAAAGATAAGGTTCAACTCTGTTAGTTGAATGCACAGAACAGAAAGAAGTTTCATACAATGCTTCTGTGTAGTTTATATTGGAACATATTCTTTTTTCCACTATTACCCACTTAGCGCTACGAATGTCCAGTTGCATTTTCTACAGACAGAGTGTTTCAAAACTGCTCAATCAAAGTATGGTTTAACTCTGTTAGCTGAATGCTCAGATCAGAAAGAAGTTTCACAGAATGCTTCTGTGTAGTTTATATTTGAATATATTACTTTTTCCACTACTACTCTCTTAGCGCTCCAAATGTCCAGTTGCATTTTCTACAGAAAGAGTGTTCAGATCTGCTCAATCAAAAGTATGGTTTAACTCTGTTAGCTGAATGCACAGATCAGAAATAAGTTTCACAGAATGATTCTGTGTAGTTTATATTTGGAGACATTCCTTTTTCCACTATTACCCTCTTAGCGCTCCGAACCTCCACTTGCATTTTCTACAAAAAGAGTGTTTCATAACTGCTCAATCAAAAATATGTTTTAGCTCTGTTAACTGAATTTACAGATCAGAAATAATTTTCACAGAATGCATCTGTGTAGTTTTTATTTGAAGATATTCTTTTTCCCAATGTAGGCCTCTTAGCGCTTAGCATGTCCAATTGCAGTTTCTACAGAAAGAGTGTTTCAGAACGGCTCAATGAAAAGTAAGTTTCAACTCTGTTAGTTGAATGCACAGAACAGAAAGAAGTTTCATACAATGCTTCTGTGTAGTTTATATTTGAACATATTCTTTTTTCCACTATTACCCACTTAGCGCTACGAATGTCCAGTTGCATTTTCTACAGACAGAGTGTTTCAAAACTGCTCAATCAAAAGTATGGTTTAACTGTGTTAGCTGAATGCTCAGATCAGAAAGAAGTTTCACAGAATGCTTCTGTGTAGTTTATATTTGAATATATTCCTTTTTCCACTACTACGCTCTTAGCGCACCAAATGTCCAGTTGCATTTTCTACAGAAAGAGTGTTCAGATCTGCTCAATCAAAAGTATGTTTTAACTCTGTTAGCTGAATGCACAGATCAGAAAGAAGTTTCACCGAATGATTCTGTGTAGTTTATATTTGAAGACATTCCTTTTTCCACTATTACCTTCTTAGCGCTCCGAATCTCCACTTGCATTTTCCACAAAAAGAGTGTTTCATAACTGCTCAATCAAAAATATGTTTTATCTCTGTTATCTGAATTTACAGATCAGAAATAAGTTTCACAGAATGCATCTGTGTAATTTTTATTTGAAGATATTCTTTTTCCCAATGTAGGCCTCTTAGCGCTTAGCATGTCCAATTGCAGTTTCTACAGAAAGAGTGTTTCAGAACGGCTCAATCAAAAGAAAGGTTCAACTCTGTTAGTTGAATGCACAGAACAGAAAGAATTTTCACAGAATGCTACTGTGTAGTTTATATTTGAATATATTCCTTTTTCCACTATTAACCTCTTAGCGCTCCGAATGTCCACTTGCATTTTCTACAGAAAGAGTGTTCAGAACTGCGCAATCAAAAGTATGGTTTAACTCTGTTAGCTTAATGAACATAACAGCAATAAGTTTCACACAATGCTTCTGTGTAGTTTTTATTTGAAGATATTATTTTTCCCAATAGAGGCCTCTTAGCGCTCAGAATGTCCAATTGCAGTTTCTACAGAAAGAGTGTTTCAGAAAGGCTCAATCAAAAGTAAGGTTCAACTCTGTTAGTTGAATGCACAGAACAGAAAGAAGTTTCATACAATGCTTCTGTGTAGTTTATATTTGAACATATTCTTTTTTCCACTATTACCCACTTAGCGCTACGAATGTCCAGTTGCATTTTCTACAGACAGAGTGTTTCAAAACTGCTCAATCAAAAGTATGGTTTAACTCTGTTAGCTGAATGCTCAGATCAGAAAGAAGTTTCACAGAATGCTTCTGTGTAGTTTATATTTGAATATATTCCTTTTTCCACTACTACTCTCTTAGCGCTCAAAATGTCCAGTTGCATTTTCTACAGAAAGAGTGTTCAGATCTGCTCAATCAAAAGTATGGTTTAACTCTGTTAGCTGAATGCACAGATCAGAAAGAAGTTTCACAGAATGATTCTGTGTAGTTTATATTTGGAGACATTCCGTTTTCCACTATTACCCTCTTAGCGCTCCGAATCTCCACTTGCATTTTCTACAGAAAGAGTGTTTCAGAACGGCTCAATCAAAACTAAGGTTCAACTCTTTTAGTTGAACAAACAGAACAGAAAGAAGTTTCACACAATTCTTCTGTGTAGTTTTTATTTGTAGACATTCCTTTTCCCAATATAGGCCTCTTAGCGCTCAGAATGTCCAATTGCAGTTTCTACAGAAAGAGTGTTTCAGAACGGCTCAATCAAAAGTAAGGTTCAACTCTTTTAGTTGAATGCACAGAACAGAAAGAAGTTTCATACAATGCTTCTGTGTAGTTTATATTTGAACATATTCTTTTTTCCACTATTACCCACTTAGCGCTACGAATGTCCAGTTGCATTTTCTACAGACAGAGTGTTTCAAAACTGCTCATTCCTAAGTATGGTTTAACTCTGTTAGCTGAATGCTCAGATCAGAAAGAAGTTTCACAGAATGCTTCTGTGTAGTTTATATTTGAATATATTCCTTTTTCCACTACTACGCTCTTAGCGCTCCAAATGTCCAGTTGCATTTTCTACAGAAAGAGTGTTCAGATCTGCTCAATCAAAAGTATGGTTTAACTCTGTTAGCTGAATGCACAGATCAGAAAGAAGTTTCACCGAATGATTCTGTGTAGTTTATATTTGAAGACATTCCTTTTTCCACTATTACCCTCTTAGCGCTCCGAATCTCCACTTGCATTTTCTACAAAAAGAGTGTTTCATAACTGCTCAATCAAAAATATGTTTTATCTCTGTTAACTGAATTTACAGATCAGAAATAAGTTTCACAGAATGCATCTGTGTAGTTTTTATTTGAAGATATTCTTTTTCCCAATGTAGGCCTCTTAGCGCTTAGCATGTCCAATTGCAGTTTCTACAGAAAGAGTGTTTCAGAACGGCTCAATCAAAAGTAAGGTTCAACTCTGTTAGTTGAATGCACAGAACAGAAAGAATTTTCACAGAATGCTACTGTGTAGTTTATATTTGAATATATTCCTTTTTCCACTATTAACCTCTTAGCGCTCCGAATGTCCACTTGCATTTTCTACAGAAAGAGTGTTCAGAACTGCGCAATCAAAAGTATGGTTTAACTCTGTTAGCTTAATGAACATATCAGAAATAAGTTTCACACAATGCTTCTGTGTAGTTTTTATTTGAAGATATTATTTTTCCCAATATAGGCCTCTTAGCGCTCAGAATGTCCAATTGCAGTTTCTACAGAAAGAGTGTTTCAGATAGGCTCAATCAAAGTTAAGGTTCAACTCTGTTAGTTGAATGCACAGAACAGAAAGAAGTTTCATACAATGCTTCTGTGTAGTTTATATTTGAACATATTCTTTTTTCCACTATTACCCACTTAGTGCTACGAATGTCCAGTTGCATTTTCTACAGACAGAGTGTTTCAAAACTGCTCAATCAAAAGTATGGTTTAACTCTGTTAGCTGAATGCTCAGATCAGAAAGAAGTTTCACAGAATGCTTCTGTGTAGTTTATATTTGAATATATTCCTTTTTCCACTACTACTCTCTTAGCGCTCCAAATGTCCAGTTGCATTTTGTACAGAAAGAGTGTTCAGATCTGCTCAATCAAAAGTATGGTTTAACTCTGTTAGCTGAATGCACAGATCAGAAAGAAGTTTCACAGAATGATTCTGTGTAGTTTATATTTGGAGACATTACTTTTTCCACTATTACCCTCTTAGCGCTCCGAACCTCCACTTGCATTTTCTACAAAAAGAGTGTTTCATAACTGCTCAATCAAAAATATGTTTTATCTCTGTTAACTGAATTTACAGATCAGAAATAATTTTCACAGAATGCATCTGTGTAGTTTTTATTTGAAGATATTCTTTTTCCCAATGTAGGCCTCTTAGCGCTTAGCATGTCCAATTGCAGTTTCTACAGAAAGAGTGTTTCAGAACGGCTCAATCAAAAGTAAGGTTCAACTCTGTTAGTTGAATGCACAGAACAGGAAGAAGTTTCATACAATGCTTCTGTGTAGTTTATATTTGAACATATTCTTTTTTCCACTATTACCCACTTAGCGCTACGAATGTCCAGTTGCATTTTCTACAGACAGAGTGTTTCAAATCTGCTCAACCAAAAGTATGGTTTAACTGTGTTAGCTGAATGCTCAGATCAGAAAGAAGTTTCACAGAATGCTTCTGTGTAGTTTATATTTGAATATATTCCTTTTTCCACTACTACGCTCTTAGCGCTCCAAATGTCCAGTTGCATTTTCTACAGAAAGAGTGTTCAGATCTGCTCAATCAAAAGTATGGTTTAACTCTGTTAGCTGAATGCACAGATCAGAAAGAAGTTTCACCGAATGATTCTGTGTAGTTTATATTTGAAGACATTCCTTTTTCCACTATTACCCACTTAGCGCTCCGAATCTCCACTTGCATTTCCTACAAAAAGAGTGTTTCATAACTGCTCAATCAAAAATATGTTTTATCTCTGTTAACTGAATTTACAGATCAGAAATAAGTTTCACAGAATGCATCTGTGTAATTTTTATTTGAAGATATTATTTTTCCCAATGTAGGCCTCTTAGCGCTTAGCATGTCCAATTGCAGTTTCTACAGAAAGAGTGTTTCAGAACGGCTCAATCAAAAGGAAGGTTCAACACTGTTAGTTGAATGCACAGAACAGAAAGAATTTTCACAGAATGCTACTGTGTAGTTTATATTTGAATATATTCCTTTTTCCACTATTACCCTCTTAGGGCTCCGAATGTCCACTTGCATTTTCTACAGAAAGATTGTTCAGAACTGCGCAATCAAAAGTATGGTTTAACACTGTTAGCTTAATGAACATATCAGAAATAAGTTTCACACAATGCTTCTGTGTAGTTTTTATTTGAAGATATTATTTTTCCCAATAGAGGCCTCTTAGCGCTCAGAATGTCCAATTGCAGTTTCTACAGAAAGAGTGTTTCAGAAAGGCTCAATCAAAAGTAAGGTTCAACTCTGTTAGTTGAATGCACAGAACAGAAAGAAGTTTCATACAATGCTTCTGTGTAGTTTATATTTGAACATATTCTTTTTTCCACTATTACCCACTTAGCGCTACGAATGTCCAGTTGCATTTACTACAGACAGAGAGTTTCAAAACCGCTCAATCAAAAGTATGGTTTAACTCTGTAAGCTGAATGCTCAGATCAGAAATAAGTTTCACAGAATGCTTCTGTGTAGTTTATATTTGAATATATTCCTTTTTCCACTACTACTCTCTTAGCGCTCCAAATGTCCAGTTGCATTTTCTACAGAAAGAGTGTTCAGATCTGCTCAATCAAAAGCATGGTTTAACTCTGTTAGCTGAATGCACAGATCAGAAAGAAGTTTCACAGAATGATTCTGTGTAGTTTATATTTGGAGACATTCCTTTTTCTACTATTACCCTCTTAGCGCTCCGAATCTACACTTGCATTTTCTGCAGAAAGAGTGTTTCAGAACGGATCAATCAAAACTAAGGTTCAACTCTTTTAGTTGAACAAACAGAACAGAAAGGAGTTTCACACAATTCTTCTGTGTAGTTTTTATTTGTAGACATTCTTTTTCCCAATATATGCCTCTTAGCGCTCAGAATGTCCAATTGCAGTTTCTACAGAAAGAGTGTTTCAGAACGGCTCAATCAAAAGTAAGGTTCAACTCTGTTAGTTGAATGCACAGAACAGAAAGAAGTTTCATACAATGCTTCTGTGTAGTTTATATTTGAACATATTCTTTTTTCCACTATTACCCACTTAGCGCTACGAATGTCCAGTTGCATTTTCTACAGAAAGAGTGTTCAGATCTGCTCAATCAAAAGTATGGTTTAACTCTGTTAGCTGAATGCACAGATCAGAAAGAAGTTTCACCGAATGATTCTGTGTAGTTTATATTTGAAGACATTCCTTTTTCCACTATTACCCACTTAGCGCTCCGAATCTCCACTTGCATTTTCTACAAAAAGAGTGTTTCATAACTGCTCAATCAAAAATATGTTTTATCTCTGTTAACTGAATTTACAGATCAGAAATAAGTTTCACAGAATGCATCTGTGTAGTTTTTATTTGAAGATATTCTTTTTCCCAATGTAGGCCTCTTAGCGCTTAGCATGTCCAATTGCAGTTTCTACAGAAAGAGTGTTTCAGAACGGCTCAATCAAAAGCAAGGTTCAACTCTGTTAGTTGAATGCACAGAACAGAAAGAATTTTCACAGAGTGCTACTGTGTAGTTTATATTTGAATATATTCCTTTTTCCACTATTACCCTCTTAGTGCTCCGAATGTCCACTTGCATTTTCTACAGAAAGAGTGTTCAGAACTGCGCAATCAAAAGTATGGTTTAACTCTGTTAGCTTAATGAACATATCAGAAATAAGTTTCACACAATGCTTCTGTGCAGTTTTTATTTGAAGATATAATTTTCCCAATATAGGCCTCTTAGCGCTCAGAATGTCCAATTGCAGTTTCTACAGAAAGAGTGTTTCAGAAAGGCTCAATCAAAAGTAAGGTTCAACTCTGTTAGTTGAATGCACAGAACAGGAAGAAGTTTCATACAATGCTTCTGTGTAGTTTATATTTGAACATATTCTTTTTTCCACTATTACCCACTTAGCGCTACGAATGTCCAGTTGCATTTTCTACAGACAGAGTGTTTCAAAACTGCTCAATCAAAAGTATGGTTTAACTCTGTTAGCTGAATGCTCAGATCAGAAAGATGTTTCACAGAATGCTTCTGTGTAGTTTATATTTGAATATATTCCTTTTTCCACTACTACTCTCTTAGCGCTCCAAATGTCCAGTTGCATTATCTACAGAAAGAGTGTTCAGATCTGCTCAATCAAAAGTATGGTTTAACTCTGTTAGCTGAATGCACAGATCAGAAAGAAGTTTCACAGATTGATTCTGTGTAGTTTATATTTGGAGACATTCCTTTTTCCACTATTACCCTCTTAGCGCTCCGAATCTCCACTTGCATTTTCTGCAGAAAGAGTGTTTCAGAACGGCTCAATCAAAACTAAGGTTCAACTCTTTTAGTTGAACAAACAGAACAGAAAGAAGTTTCACACAATTCTTCTGTGTAGTTTTTATTTGTAGACATTCTTTTTCCCAATATAGGCCTCCTAGCGCTCAGAATGTCCAATTGCAGTTTCTACAGACAGAGTGTTTCAGAACGGCTCAATCAAAAGTAAGGTTCAACTCTGTTAGTTGAATGCACAGAACAGAAAGAAGTTTCATACAATGCTTCTGTGTAGTTTATATTTGAACATATTCTTTTTTCCACTATTACCCACTTAGTGCTACGAATGTCCAGTTGCATTTTCTACAGACAGAGTGTTTCAAAACTGCTCAATCAAAAGTATGGTTTAACTCTGTTAGCTGAATGCTCAGATCAGAAAGAAGTTTCACAGAATGCTTCTGTGTAGTTTATATTTGAATATATTCCTTTTTCCACTACTACGCTCTTAGCGCTCCAAATGTCCAGTTGCATTTTCTACAGAAAGAGTGTTCAGATCTGCTCAATCAAAAGTATGGTTTAACTCTGTTAGCTGAATGCACAGATCAGAAAGAAGTTTCACCGAATGATTCTGTGTAGTTTATATTTGAAGACATTCCTTTTTCCACTATTACCCTCTTAGCGCTCCGAATCTCCACTTGCATTTTCTACAAAAAGAGTGTTTCATAACTGCTCAATCAAAAATATGTTTTATCTCTGTTAAGTGAATTTACAGATCAGAAATAAGTTTCACAGAATGCATCTGTGTAGTTTTTATTTGAAGATATTCTTTTTCCCAATGTAGGCCTCTTAGCGCTTAGCATGTCCAATTGCAGTTTCTACAGAAAGAGTGTTTCAGAACGGCTCAATCAAAAGTAAGGTTCAACTCTGTTAGTTGAATGCACAGAACAGAAAGAATTTTCAGAGAGTGCTACTGTGTAGTTTATATTTGAATATATTCCTTTTTCCACTACTACGCTCTTAGCGCTCCAAATGTCCAGTTGCATTTTCTACAGAAAGAGGGTTCAGATCTGCTCAATCAAAAGTATGGTTTAACTCTGTTAGCTGAATGCACAGATCAGAAAGAAGTTTCACCGAATGATTCTGTGTAGTTTATATTTGAAGACATTCCTTTTTCCACTATTAACCTCTTAGCGCTCCGAATCTCCACTTGCATTTTCCACAAAAAGAGTGTTTCATAACTGCTCAATCAAAAATATGTTTTATCTCTGTTATCTGAATTTACAGATCAGAAATAAGTTTCACAGTATGCATCTGTGTAGTTTTTATTTGAAGATATTCTTTTTCCCAATGTAGGCCTCTTAGCGCTTAGCATGTCCAATTGCAGTTTCTACAGAAAGAGTGTTTCAGAACGGCTCAATCAAAAGTAAGGTTCAACTCTGTTAGTTGAATGCACAGAACAGAAAGAATTTTCACAGAATGCTACTGTGTAGTTTATAATTGAATATATTCCTTTTTCCACTATTACCCTCTTAGCGCTCCGAATGTCCACTTGCATTTTCTACAGAAAGAGTGTTCGGAACTGCGCAATCAAAAGTATGGTTTAACTCTGTTAGCTTAATGAACATATCAGAAATAAGTTTCACACAATGCTTCTGTGTAGTTTTTATTTGAAGATATTATTTTTCCCAATAGAGGCCTCTTAGCGCTCAGAATGTCCAATTGCAGTTTCTACAGAAAGAGTGTTTCAGAAAGGCTCAATCAAAAGTAAGGTTCAACTCTGTTAGTTGAATGCACAGAACAGAAAGTAGTTTCATACAATGCTTCTGTGTAGTTTATATTTGAACATATTCTTTTTTCCACTATTACCCACTTAGCGCTACGAATGTCCAGTTGCATTTTCTACAGACAGAGTGTTTCAAAACTGCTCAATCAAAAGTATGGTTTAACTCTGTTAGCTGAATGCTCAGATCAGAAAGAAGTTTCACAGAATGCTTCTGTGTAGTTTATATTTGAATATATTCCTTTAGCGCTCCAAATGTCCAGTTGCATTTTCTACAGAAAGAGTGTTCAGATCTGCGCAATCAAAAGTATGGTTTAACTCTGTTAGCTGAATGCACAGATCAGAAAGAAGTTTCACAGAATGATTCTGTGTAATTTATATTTGGAGACATTCCTTTTTCCATTATTACCCTCTTAGGGCTCCGAATCTACACTTGAATTTTCTGCAGAAAGAGTGTTTCAGAACGGATCAATCAAAACTAAGGTTCAACTCTTTTAGTTGAACAAACAGAACAGAAAGAAGTTTCACACAATTCTTCTGTGTAGTTTTTATTTGTAGACATTCTTTTTCCCAATATATGCCTCTTAGCGCTCAGAATGTCCAATTGCAGTTTCTACAGAAAGATGGTTTCAGAACGGCTCAATCAAAAGTAAGGTTCAACTCTGTTAGTTGAATGCACAGAACAGAAAGAAGTTTCATACAATGCTTCTGTGTAGTTTATATTTGAATATATTCTTTTTTCCACTATTACCCACTTAGTGCTACGAATGTCCAGTTGCATTTTCTACAGAAAGAGTGTACAGATCTGCTCAATCAAAAGTATGGTTTAACTCTGTTAGCTGAATGCACAGATCAGAAAGAAGTTTCACCGAATGATTCTGTGTAGTTTATATTTGAAGACATTCCTTTTTCCACTATTACCCACTTAGCGCTCCGAATCTCCACTTGCATTTTCTACAAAAAGAGTGTTTCATAACTGCTCAATCAAAAATATGTTTTATCTCTGTTAACTGAATTTACAGATCAGAAATAAGTTTCACAGAATGCATCTGTGTAGTTTTTATTTGAAGATATTCTTTTTCCCAATGTAGGCCTCTTAGCGCTTAGCATGTCCAATTGCAGTTTCTACAGAAAGAGTGTTTCAGAACGGCTCAATCAAAAGCAAGGTTCAACTCTGTTAGTTGAATGCACAGAACAGAAAGAATTTTCACAGAGTGCTACCGTGTAGTTTATATTTGAATATATTCCTTTTTCCACTATTACCCTCTTAGTGCTCCGAATGTCCACTTGCATTTTCTACAGAAAGAGTGTTCAGAACTGCGCAATCAAAAGTATGGTTTAACTCTGTTAGCTTAATGAACATATCAGAAATAAGTTTCACACAATGCTTCTGTGTAGTTTATATTTGAAGATATTATTTTTCCCAATATAGGCCTCTTAGCGCTCAGAATGTCCAATTGCAGTTTCTACAGAAAGAGTGTTTCAGAAAGGCTCAATCAAAAGTAAGGTTCAACTCTGTTAGTTGAATGCACAGAACAGAAAGAAGTTTCATACAATGCTTCTGTGTAGTTTATTTTTGAACATATTCTTTTTTCCAGTATTACCCACTTAGCGCTACGAATGTCCAGTTGCATTTTCTACAGACAGAGTGTTTCAAAAGTGCTCAATCAAAAGTATGGTTTAACTCTGTTAGCTGAATGCTCAGATCAGAAAGAAGTTTCACAGAATGCTTCTGTGTAGTTTATATTTGAATATATTCCATTTTCCACTACTACTCTCTTAGCGCTCCAAATGTCCAGTTGCATTTTCTACAGAAAGAGTGTTCAGATCTGCTCAATCAAAAGTATGTTTTAACTCTGTTAGCTGAATGCACAGATCAGAAAGAAGTTTCACAGAATGATTCTGTGTAGTTTATATTTGGAGACATTCCTTTTTCCACTATTGCCCTCTTAGCGCTCGGAATCTCCACTTGCATTTTCTACAGAAAGAGTGTTTCAGAACGGCTCAATCAAAACTAAGGTTCAACTCTTTTAGTTGAACAAACAGAACAGAAAGAAGTTTCACACAATTCTTCTGTGTAGTTTTTATTTGTAGACATTCTTTTTCCCAATATAGGCCTCCTAGCGCTCAGAATGTCCAATTGCAGTTTCTACAGAAAGAGTGTTTCAGAACGGCTCAATCAAAAGTAAGGTTCAACTCTGTTAGTTGAATGCACAGAACAGAAAGAAGTTTCATACAATGCTTCTGTGTAGTTTATATTTGAACATATTCTTTTTTCCACTATTACCCACTTAGCGCTACGAATGTCCAGTTGCATTTTCTACAGACAGAGTGTTTCAAAACTGCTCAATCAAAAGTATGGTTTAACTCTGTTAGCTGAATGCTCAGATCAGAAAGAAGTTTCACAGAATGCTTCTGTGTAGTTTATATTTGAATATATTCCTTTTTCCACTACTACGCACTTAGCGCTCCAAATGTCCAGTTGCATTTTCTACAGAAAGAGTGTTCAGATCTGCTCAATCAAAAGTATGGTTTAACTCTGTTAGCTGAATGCACAGATCAGAAAGAAGTTTCACCGAATGATTCTGTGTAGTTTATATTTGAAGACATTCCTTTTTCCACTATTACCCACTTAGCGCTCCGAATCTCCACTTGCATTTTCTACAAAAAGAGTGTTTCATAACTGCTCAATCAAAAATATGTTTTATCTCTGTTAACTGAATTTACAGATCAGAAATAAGTTTCACAGAATGCATCTGTGTAGTTTTTATTTGAAGATATTCTTTTTCCCAATGTAGGCTTCTTAGCGCTTAGCATGTCCAATTGCAGTTTCTACAGAAAGAGTGTTTCAGAACGGCTCAATCAAAAGCAAGGTTCAACTCTGTTAGTTGAATGCACAGAACAGAAAGAATTTTCACAGAGTGCTACTGTGTAGTTTATATTTGAATATATTCCTTTTTCCACTATTACCCTCTTAGTGCTCCGAATGTCCACTTGCATTTTCTACAGAAAGAGTGTTCAGAACTGCGCAATCAAAAGTATGGTTTAACTCTGTTAGCTTAATGAACATATCAGAAATAAGTTTCACACAATGCTTCTGTGTAGTTTTTATTTGAAGATATTATTTTTCCCAATATAGGCCTCTTAGCGCTCAGAATGTCCAATTGCAGTTTCTACAGAAAGAGTGTTTCAGAAAGGCTCAATCAAAAGTAAGGTTCAACTCTGTTAGTTGAATGCACAGAACAGAAAGAAGTTTCATACAATGCTTCTGTGTAGTTTATTTTTGAACATATTCTTTTTTCCAGTATTACCCACTTAGCGCTACAAATGACCAGTTGCATTTTCTACAGACAGAGTGTTTCAAAACTGCTCAATCAAAAGTATGGTTTAACTCTGTTAGCTGAATGCTCAGATCAGAAAGAAGTTTCACAGAATGCTTCTGTGTAGTTTATATTTGAATATATTACTTTTTCCACTACTACACTCTTAGCGCTCCAAATGTCCAGTTGCATTTTCTACAGAAAGAGTGTTCAGATCTGCTCAATCAAAAGTATGTTTTAACTCTGTTAGCTGAATGCACAGATCAGAAAGAAGTTTCACAGAATGATTCTGTGTAGTTTATATTTGGAGACATTCCTTTTTCCACTATTACCCTCTTAGCGCTCGGAATCTCCACTTGCATTTTCTACAGAAAGAGTGTTTCAGAACGGCTCAATCAAAACTAAGGTTCAACTCTTTTAGTTGAACAAACAGAACAGAAAAAGTTTCACACAATTCTTCTGTGTAGTTTTTATTTGTAGACATTCTTTTTCCCAATATAGGCCTCTTGGCGCTCAGAATGTCCAATTGCAGTTTCTACAGAAAGAGTGTTTCAGAACGGCTCAATCAAAAGTAAGGTTCAACTCTGTTAGTTGAATGCACAGAACAGAAAGAAGTTTCATACAATGCTTCTGTGTAGTTTCTATTTGAACATATTCTTTTTTCCACTATTACCCACTTAGCGCTACGAATGTCCAGTTGCATTTTCTACAGACAGAGGGTTTCAAAACTGCTCAATCAAAAGTATGGTTTAACTCTGTTAGCTGAATGCTCAGATCAGAAAGAAGTTTCACAGAATGCTTCTGTGTAGTTTATATTTGAATATATTCCTTTTTCCACTACTACGCTCTTAGCGCTCCAAATGTCCAGTTGCATTTTCTACAGAAAGATTGTTCAGATCTGCTCAATCAAAAGTATGGTTTAACTCTGTTAGCTGAATGCACAGATCAGAAAGAAGTTTCACCGAATGATTCTGTGTAGTTTATATTTGAAGACATTCCTTTTTCCACTATTACCCTCTTAGCGCTCCGAATCTCCACTTGCATTTTCTACAAAAAGAGTGTTTCATAACTGCTCAATCAAAAATATGTTTTATCTCTGTTAACTGAATTTACAGATCAGAAATAAGTTCCACAGAATGCATCTGTGTAGTTTTTATTTGAAGATATTCTTTTTCCCAATGTAGGCCTCTTAGCGCTTAGCATGTCCAATTGCAGTTTCTACAGAAAGAGTGTTTCAGAACGGCTCAATCAAAAGTAAGGTTCAACTCTGTTAGTTGAATGCACAGAACAGAAAGAATTTTCACAGAATGCTACTGTGTAGTTTATATTTGAATATATTCCTTTTTCCACTATTACCCTCTTAGCGCTCCGAATGTCCACTTGAATTTTCTACAGAAAGAGTGTTCAGAACTGCGCAATCAAAAGTATGGTTTAACTCTGTTAGCTTAATGAACATATCAGAAATAAGTTTCACACAATGCTTCTGTGTAGTTTTTATTTGAAGATATTATTTTTCCCAATAGAGGCCTCTTAGCGCTCAGAATGTCCAATTGCAGTTTCTACAGAAAGAGTGTTTCAGAAAGGCTCAATCAAAAGTAAGGTTCAACTCTGTTAGTTGAATGCACAGAACAGAAAGGAGATTCATACAATGCTTCTGTGTAGTTTATATTTGAACATATTCTTTTTTCCAGTATTACCCACTTAGCGCTACGAATGTCCAGTTGCATTTTCTACAAAAAGAGTGTTTCATAACTGCTCAATCAAAAATATGGTTTATCTCTGTTAACTGAATTTACAGATCAGAAATAATTTTCACAGAATGCATCTGTGTAGTTTTTATTTGAAGATATTCTTTTTCCCAATGTAGGCCTCTTAGCGCTTAGCATGTCCAATTGCAGTTTCTACAGAAAGAGTGTTTCAGAACGGCTCAATCAAAAGTAAGGTTCAACTCTGTTAGTTGAATGCACAGAACAGAAAGAATTTTCACAGAATGCTACTGTGTAGTTTATATTTGAATATATTCCTTTTTCCACTATTACCCTCTTAGCGCTCCGAATGTCCACTTGCATTTTCTACAGAAAGAGTGTTCAGAAATGCGCAATCAAAAGTATGGTTTAACTCTGTTAGCTTAATGAACATATCAGTAATAAGTTTCACACAATGCTTCTGTGTAGTTTTTATTTGAAGATATTATTTTTCCCAATATAGGCCTCTTAGCGCTCAGAATGTCCAATTGCAGTTTCTACAGAAAGAGTGTTTCAGAAAGGCTCAATCAAAAGTAAGGTTCAACTCTGTTAGTTGAATGCACAGAACAGAAAGAAGTTTCATACAATGCTTCTGTGTAGTTTATATTTGAACATATTCTTTTTTCCACTATTACCCACTTAGCGCTACGAATGTCCAGTTGCATTTTCTACAGACAGAGTGTTTCAAAATTGCTCAATCAAAAATATGGTTTAACTCTGTTAGCTGAATGCTCAGAACAGAATGAAGTTTCACAGAATGCTTCTGTGTAGTTTATATTTGAATATATTCCTTTTTCCACTACTACGCTCTTAGCGCTCCAAATGTCCAGTTGCATTTTCTACAGAAAGAGTGTTCAGATCTGCTCAATCAAAAGTATGGTTTAACTCTGTTAGCTGAATGCACAGATCAGAAAGAAGTTTCACCGAATGATTCTGTGTAGTTTATATTTGAAGACATTCCTTTTTCCACTATTACCCACTTAGCGCTCCGAATCTCCACTTGCATTTTCTACAAAAAGAGTGTTTCATAACTGCTCAATCAAAAATATGTTTTATCTCTGTTAACTGAATTTAGAGATCAGAAATAAGTTTCACAGAATGCATCTGTGTAGTTTTTATTTGAAGATATTCTTTTTCCCAATGTAGGCCTCTTAGCACTTAGCATGTCCAATTGCAGTTTCTACAGAAAGAGAGTTTCAGAACGGCTCAATCAAAAGTAAGGTTCAACTCTGTTAGTTGAATGCAGAGAACAGAAAGAATTTTCACAGAATGCTACTGTGTAGTTTATATTTGAATATATTCCTTTTTCCACTATTACAATCTTAGCGCTCCGAATGTCCACTTGCATTTTCTACAGAAAGAGTGTTCGGAACTGCGCAATCAAAAGTATGGTTTAACTCTGTTAGCTTAATGAACATATCAGAAATAAGTTTCACACAATGCTTCTGTGTAGTTTTTATTTGAAGATATTATTTTTCCCAATATAGGCCTCTTAGCGCTCAGAATGTCCAATTGCAGTTTCTACAGAAAGAGAGTTTCAGAAAGGCTCAATCAAAAGTAAGGTTCAACTCTGTTAGTTGAATGCACAGAACAGAAAGAAGTTTCATACAATGATTCTCTGTAGTTTATATTTGAACATATTCTTTTTTCCAATATTACCCACTTAGCGCTACGAATGTCCAGTTGCATTTTCTACAGACAGAGTGTTTCAAAACTGCTCAATCAAAAGTATGGTTTAACTCTGTTAGCTGAATGCTCAGATCAGAAAGAAGTTTCACAGAATGCTTCTGTGTAGTTTATATTTGAATATATTACTTTTTCCACTACTACACTCTTAGCGCTCCAAATGTCCAGTTGCATTTTCTACAGAAAGAGTGTTCAGATCTGCTCAATCAAAAGTATGGTTTAACTCTGTTAGCTGAATGCACAGATCAGAAAGAAGTTTCACAGAATGATTCTGTGTAGTTTATATTTGGAGACATTCCTTTTTCCACTATTACCCTGTTAGCGCTCCGAATCTCCACTTGCATTTTCTACAGAAAGAGTGTTTCAGAACGGCTCAATCAAAACTAAGGTTCAACTCTTTTAGTTGAACAAACAGAACAGAAAGAAGTTTCACACAATTCTTCTGTGTAGTTTTTATTTGTAGACATTCTTTTTCCCAATAGGGGCCTCTTAGCGCTCAGAATGTCCAATTGCAGTTTCTACAGAAAGAGTGTTTCAGAACGGCTCAATCAAAAGTAAGGTTCAACTCTGTTAGTTGAATGCACAGAACAGAAAGAAATTTCATACAATGATTCTGTGTAGTTTCTATTTGAACATATTCTTTTTTCCACTATTACCCACTTAGCGCTACGAATGTCCAGTTGCATTTTCTACAGACAGAGTGTTTCAAAACTGCTCAATCAAAAGTATGGTTTAACTCTGTTAGCTGAATGCTCAGATCAGAAAGAAGTTTCACAGAATGCTTCTGTGTAGTTTATATTTGAATATATTCCTTTTTCCACTACTACGCTCTTAGCGCTCCAAATGTCCAGTTGCATTTTCTACAGAAAGAGTGTTCAGATCTGCTCAATCAAAAGTATGGTTTAACTCTGTTAGCTGAATGCACAGATCAGAAAGAAGTTTCACCGAATGATTCTGTGTAGTTTATATTTGAAGACATTCCTTTTTCCACTATTACCCTCTTAGCGCTCCGAATCTCCACTTGCATTTTCTACAAAAAGAGTGTTTCATAACTGCTCAATCAAAAATATGTTTTATCTCTGTTAACTGAATTTACAGATCAGAAATAAGTTCCACAGAATGCATCTGTGTAGTTTTTATTTGAAGATATTCTTTTTCCCAATGTAGGCCTCTTAGCGCTTAGCATGTCCAATTGCAGTTTCTACAGAAAGAGTGTTTCAGAACGGCTCAATCAAAAGTAAGGTTCAACTCTGTTAGTTGAATGCACAGAACAGAAAGAATTTTCACAGAATGCTACTGTGTAGTTTATATTTGAATATATTCCTTTTTCCACTATTACCCTCTTAGCGCTCCGAATGTCCACTTGAATTTTCTACAGAAAGAGTGTTCAGAACTGCGCAATCAAAAGTATGGTTTAACTCTGTTAGCTTAATGAACATATCAGAAATAAGTTTCACACAATGCTTCTGTGTAGTTTTTATTTGAAGATATTATTTTTCCCAATAGAGGCCTCTTAGCGCTCAGAATGTCCAATTGCAGTTTCTACAGAAAGAGTGTTTCAGAAAGGCTCAATCAAAAGTAAGGTTCAACTCTGTTAGTTGAATGCACAGAACAGAAAGAAGATTCATACAATGCTTCTGTGTAGTTTATATTTGAACATATTCTTTTTTCCAGTATTACCCACTTAGCGCTACGAATGTCCAGTTGCATTTTCTACAAAAAGAGTGTTTCATAACTGCTCAATCAAAAATATGGTTTATCTCTGTTAACTGAATTTACAGATCAGAAATAATTTTCACAGAATGCATCTGTGTAGTTTTTATTTGAAGATATTCTTTTTCCCAATGTAGGCCTCTTAGCGCTTAGCATGTCCAATTGCAGTTTCTACAGAAAGAGTGTTTCAGAACGGCTCAATCAAAAGTAAGGTTCAACTCTGTTAGTTGAATGCACAGAACAGAAAGAATTTTCACAGAATGCTACTGTGTAGTTTATATTTGAATATATTCCTTTTTCCACTATTACCCTCTTAGCGCTCCGAATGTCCACTTGCATTTTCTACAGAAAGAGTGTTCAGAAATGCGCAATCAAAAGTATGGTTTAACTCTGTTAGCTTAATGAACATATCAGTAATAAGTTTCACACAATGCTTCTGTGTAGTTTTTATTTGAAGATATTATTTTTCCCAATATAGGCCTCTTAGCGCTCAGAATGTCCAATTGCGGTTTCTACAGAAAGAGTGTTTCAGAAAGGCTCAATCAAAAGTAAGGTTCAACTCTGTTAGTTGAATGCACAGAACAGAAAGAAGTTTCATACAATGCTTCTGTGTAGTTTATATTTGAACATATTCTTTTTTCCACTATTACCCACTTAGCGCTACGAATGTCCAGTTGCATTTTCTACAGAGTGTTTCAAAACTGCTCAATCAAAAATATGGTTTAACTCTGTTAGCTGAATGCTCAGATCAGAATGAAGTTTCACAGAATGCTTCTGTGTAGTTTATATTTGAATATATTCCTTTTTCCACTACTACGCTCTTAGCGCTCCAAATGTCCAGTTGCATGTTCTACAGAAAGAGTGTTCAGATCTGCTCAATCAAAAGTATGGTTTAACTCTGTTAGCTGAATGCACAGATCAGAAAGAAGTTTCACCGAATGATTCTGTGTAGTTTATATTTGAAGACATTCCTTTTTCCACTATTACCCTCTTAGCGCTCCGAATCTCCACTTGCATTTTCTACAAAAAGAGTGTTTCATAACTGCTCAATCAAAAATATGTTTTATCTCTGTTAACTGAATTTACAGATCAGAAATAAGTTTCACAGAATGCATCTGTGTAGTTTTTATTTGAAGATATTCTTTTTCCCAATGTAGGCCTCTTAGCACTTAGCATGTCCAATTGCAGTTTCTACAGAAAGAGAGTTTCAGAACGGCTCAATCAAAAGTAAGGTTCAACTCTGTTAGTTGAATGCACAGAACAGAAAGAATTTTCACAGAATGCTACTGTGTAGTTTATATTTGAATATATTTCTTTTTCCACTATTACAATCTTAGCGCTCCGAATGTCCACTTGCATTTTCTACAGAAAGAGTGTTCAGAACTGCGCAATCAAAAGTATGGTTTAACTCTGTTAGCTTAATGAACATATCAGAAATAAGTTTCACACAATGCTTCTGTGTAGTTTTTATTTGAAGATATTATTTTTCCCAATATAGGCCTCTTAGCGCTCAGAATGTCCAATTGCAGTTTCTACAGAAAGAGAGTTTCAGAAAGGCTCAATCAAAAGTAAGGTTCAACTCTGTTAGTTGAATGCACAGAACAGAAAGAAGTTTCATACAATGATTCTCTGTAGTTTATATTTGAACATATTCTTTTTTCCAATATTACCCACTTAGCGCTACGAATGTCCAGTTGCATTTTCTACAGACAGAGTGTTTCAAAACTGCTCAATCAAAAGTATGGTTTAACTCTGTTAGCTGAATGCTCAGATCAGAAAGAAGTTTCACAGAATGCTTCTGTGTAGTTTATATTTGAATATATTCCTTTTTCCACTACTACACTCTTAGCGCTCCAAATGTCCAGTTGCATTTTCTACAGAAAGAGTGTTCAGATCTGCTCAATCAAAAGTATGGTTTAACTCTGTTAGCTGAATGCACAGATCAGAAAGAAGTTTCACAGAATGATTCTGTGTAGTTTATATTTGGAGACATTCCTTTTTCCACTATTACCCTGTTAGCGCTCTGAATCTCCACTTGCATTTTCTACAGAAAGAGTGTTTCAGAACGGCTCAATCAAAACTAAGGTTCAACTCTTTTAGTTGAACAAACAGAACAGAAAGAAGTTTCACACAATTCTTCTGTGTAGTTTTTATTTGTAGACATTCTTTTTCCCAATAGAGGCCTCTTAGCGCTCAGAATGTCCAATTGCAGTTTCTACAGAAAGAGTGTTTCAGAAAGGCTCAATCAAAAGTAAGGTTCAACTCTGTTAGTTGAATGCACAGAACAGAAAGAAGTTTCATACAATGCTTTTGTGTAGTTTCTATTTGAACATATTCTTTATTCCACTATTACCCACTTAGCGCTACGAATGTCCAGTTGCATTTTCTACAGACAGAGTGTTTCAAAACTGCTCAATCAAAAGTATGGTTTAACTCTGTTAGCTGAATGCTCAGATCAGAAAGAAGTTTCACAGAATGCTTCTGTGTAGTTTATATTTGAATATATTCCTTTTTCCACTACTACGCTCTTAGCGCTCCAAATGTCCAGTTGCATTTTCTACAGAAAGAGTGTTCAGATCTGCTCAATCAAAAGTATGGTTTAACTCTGTTAGCTGAATGCACAGATCAGAAAGAAGTTTCACCGAATGATTCTGTGTAGTTTATATTTGAAGACATTCCTTTTTCCACTATTACCCTCTTAGCGCTCCGAATCTCCACTTGCATTTTCTACAAAAAGAGTGTTTCATAACTGCTCAATCAAAAATATGTTTTATCTCTGTTAACTGAATTTACAGATCAGAAATATGTTCCACAGAATGCATCTGTGTAGTTTTTATTTGAAAATATTCTTTTTCCCAATGTAGGCCTCTTAGCGCTTAGCATGTCCAATTGCAGTTTCTACAGAAAGAGTGTTTCAGAACGGCTCAATCAAAAGTAAGGTTCAACTCTGTTAGTTGAATGCACAGAATAGAAAGAATTTTCACAGAATGCTACTGTGTAGTTTATATTTGAATATATTCCTTTTTCCACTATTACCCTCTTAGCGCTCCGAATGTCCACTTGAATTTTCTACAGAAAGAGTGTTCAGAACTGCGCAATCAAAAGTATGGTTTAACTCTGTTAGCTTAATGAACATATCAGAAATAAGTTTCACACAATGCTTCTGTGTAGTTTTTATTTGAAGATATTATTTTTCCCAATAGAGGCCTCTTAGCGCTCAGAATGTCCAATTGCAGTTTCTACAGAAAGAGTGTTTCAGAAAGGCTCAATCAAAAGTAAGGTTCAACTCTGTTAGTTGAATGCACAGAACAGAAAGAAGTTTCATACAATGCTTCTGTGTAGTTTATAATTGAACATATTCTTTTTTCCACTATTACGCACTTAGCGCTACGAATGTCCAGTTGCATTTTCTACAGACAGAGTGTTTCAAAACTGCTCAATCAAAAGTGTGGTTTAACTCTGTTAGCTGAATGCTCATATCAAAAAGAAGTTTCACAGAATGCTTCTGTGTAGTTTATATTTGAATATATTCCTTTTTCCACTACTACTCTCTTAGCGCTCCAAATGTCCAGTTGCATTTTCTACAGAAAGAGTGTTCAGATCTGCTCAATCAAAAGCATGGTTTAACTCTGTTAACTGAATGCACAGATCAGAAAGAAGTTTCACAGAATGATTCTGTGTAGTTTATATTTGGAGACATTCCTTTTTCCACTATTACCCTCTTAGCGCTCCGAATCTCCACTTGCATTTTCTACAGAAAGAGTGTTTCAGAACGGCTCAATCAAAACTAAGGTTCAACTCTTTTAGTTGAACAAACAGAACAGAAAGATGTTTCACACAATTCTTCTCTGTAGTTTTTATTTGTAGACATTCTTTTTCCCAACATAGGCCTCTTAGCGCTCAGAATGTCCAATTGCAGTTTCTACAGAAAGAGTGTTTCAGAACGGCTCAATCAAAAGTAAGGTTCAACTGTGTTAGTTGAATGCACAGAACAGAAAGAAGTTTCATACAATGCTTCTGTGTAGTTTCTATTTGAACATATTCTTTTTTCCACTATTACCCACTTAGCGCTACGAATGTCCAGTTGCATTTTCTACAGACAGAGTGTTTCAAAACTGCTCAATCAAAAGTATGGTTTAACTCTGTTAGCTGAATGCTCAGATCAGAAAAAGTTTCACAGAATGCTTCTGTGTAGTTTATATTTGAATATATTCCTTTTTCCACTACTACTCTCTTAGCGCTCCAAATGTCCAGTTGCATTTTCTACAGAAAGAGAGTTCAGATCTGCTCAATCAAACGTATGGTTTAAATCTGTTAGCTGAATGCACAGATCAGAAAGAAGTTTCACAGAATGATTCTGTGTAGTTTATATTTGGAGACATTCCTTTTCCACTATTACCCTCTTAGCGCTCCGAATCTCCACTTGCATTTTCTACAGAAATAGTGTTTCAGAACGGCTCAATCAAAACTAAGGTTCAACTCTTTTAGTTGAACAAACAGAACAGAAAGAAGTTTCACACAATTCTTCTGTGTAGTTTTTATTTGTAGACATTCTTTTTCCCAATATAGGCCTCTTAGCGCTCAGAATGTCCAATTGCAGTTTCTACAGAAAGAGTGTTTCAGAACGGGTCAATCAAAAGTAAGGTTCAACTCTGTTAGTTGAATGCACAGAACAGAAAGAAGTTTCATACAATGCTTCTGTGTAGTTTATATTTGAACATATTCTTTTTTCCACTATTACCCACTTAGCGCTACGAATGTCCAGTTGCATTTTAAACAGACAGAGTGTTTCAAAACTGCTCAATCAAAAGTATGGTTTAACCCTGTTAGCTGAATGCTCAGATCAGAAAGAAGTTTCACAGAATGCTTCTGTGTAGTTTATATTTGAATATATTCCTTTTTCCAATACTACGCTCTTAGCGCTCCAAATGTCCAGTTGCATTTTCTACAGAAAGAGTGTTCAGATCTGCTCGATCAAAAGTATGGTTTAACTCTGTTAGCTGAATGCACATATCAGAAAGAAGTTTCACCGAAAGATTCTGTGTAGTTTATATTTGAAGACATTCCTTTTTCCACTATTACCCTCTTAGTGCTCCGAATCTCCACTTGCATTTTCTACAAAAAGAGTGTTTCATAACTGCTCAATCAAAAATATGTTTTATCTCTGTTAACCGAATTTACAGATCAGAAATAAGTTTCACAGAATGCATCTGTGTAGTTTTTATTTGAAGATATTCTTTTTCCCAATGTAGGCCTCTTAGCGCTTAGCATGTCCAATTGCAGTTTCTACAGAAAGAGTGTTTCAGAACGGCTCAATCAAAAGTAAGGTTCAACTCTGTTAGTTGAATGCACAGAACAGAAAGAATTTTCACAGAATGCTACTGTGTAGTTTATATTTGAATATATTCCTTTTTCCACTATTACCCTCTTAGCGCTCCGAATGTCCACTTGCATTTTCTACAGAAAGAGTGTTCAGAACTGCGCAATCAAAAGTATGGTTTAACTCTGTTAGCCTAATGAACATATCAGAAATAAGTTTCACACAATGCTTCTGTGTATTTTTTATTTGAAGATATTATTTTTCCCAATATAGGCCTCTTAGTGCTCAGAATGTCCAATTGCAGTTTCTACAGAAAGAGTGTTTCAGAAAGGCTCAATCAAAAGTAAGGTTCAACTCTGTTAGTTGAATGCACAGAACAGAAAGAAGTTTCATACAATGATTCTCTGTAGTTTATATTTGAACATATTCTTTTTTCCAATATTACCCACTTAGCGCTACGAATGTCCAGTTGCATATTCTACAGACAGAGTGTTTCAAAACTGCTCAATCAAAAGTATGGTTTAACTGTGTTAGCTGAATGCTCAGATCAGAAAGAAGTTTCACAGAATGCTTCTGTGTAGTTTATATTTGAATATATTCCTTTTTCCACTACTACTCTCTTAGCGCTCCAAATGTCCAGTTGCATATTGTACAGAAAGAGTGTTCAGATCTGCTCAATCAAAAGTATGGTTTAACTCTGTTAGCTGAATGCACAGATCAGAAAGAAGTTTCACAGAATGATTCTGTGTAGTTTATATTTGAAGACATTCCTTTTTCCACTATTACCCTCTTAGCGCTCCGAATCTCCACTTGCATTTTCTACAGAAAGAGTGTTTCAGAACGGCTCAATCAAAACTAAGGTTCAACTCTTTTAGTTGAACAAACAGAACAGAAAGAAGTTTCACACAATTCTTCTGTGTAGTTTTTATTTGTAGACATTCTTTTTCCCAATAGAGGCCTCTTAGCGCTCAGAATGTCCAATTGCAGTTTCTACAGAAAGAGTGTTTCAGAAAGGCTCAATCAAAAGTAAGGTTCAACTCTGTTAGTTGAATGCACAGAACAGAAAGAAGTTTCATACAATGCTTCTGTGTAGTTTCTATTTGAACATATTGTTTTTTCCACTATTACCCACTTAGCGCTACGAATGTCCAGTTGCATTTTCTACAGACAGAGTGTTTCAAAACTGCTCAATCAAAAGTATGGTTTAACTCTGTTAGCTGAATGCTCAGATCAGAAAGAAGTTTCACAGAATGCTTCTGTGTAGTTTATATTTGAATATATTCCTTTTTCCACTACTACGCTCTTAGCGCTCCAAATGTCCAGTTGCATTTTCTACAGAAAGAGTGTTCAGATCTGCTCAATCAAAAGTATGGTTTAACTCTGTTAGCTGAATGCACAGATCAGAAAGAAGTTTCACCGAATGATTCTGTGTAGTTTATATTTGAAGACATTCCTTTTTCCACTATTACCCTCTTAGCGCTCCGAATCTCCACTTGCATTTTCTACAAAAAGAGTGTTTCATAACTGCTCAATCAAAAATATGTTTTATCTCTGTTAACTGAATTTACAGATCAGAAATAAGTTCCACAGAATGCATCTGTGTAGTTTTTATTTGAAGATATTCTTTTTCCCAATGTAGGCCTCTTAGCGCTTAGCATGTCCAATTGCAGTTTCTACAGAAAGAGTGTTTCAGAACGGCTCAATCAAAAGTAAGGTTCAACTCTGTTAGTTGAATGCACAGAACAGAAAGAATTTTCACAGAATGCTACTGTGTAGTTTATATTTGAATATATTCCTTTTTCCACTATTACCCTCTTAGCGCTCCGAATGTCCACTTGAATTTTCTACAGAAAGAGTGTTCAGAACTGCGCAATCAAAAGTATGGTTTAACTCTGTTAGCTTAATGAACATATCAGAAATAAGTTTCACACAATGCTTCTGTGTAGTTTTTATTTGAAGATATTATTTTTCCCAATAGAGGCCTCTTAGCGCTCAGAATGTCCAATTGCAGTTTCTACAGAAAGAGTGTTTCAGAAAGGCTCAATCAAAAGTCAGGTTCAACTCTGTTAGTTGAATGCACAGAACAGAAAGAAGTTTCATACAATGCTTCTGTGTAGTTTATAATTGAACATATTCTTTTTTCCACTATTATGCACTTAGCGCTACGAATGTCCAGTTGCATTTTCTACAGACAGAGTGTTTCAAAACTGCTCAATCAAAAGTGTGGTTTAACTCTGTTAGCTGAATGCTCATATCGTAAAGAAGTTTCACAGAATGCTTCTGTGTAGTTTATATTTGAATATATTCCTTTTTCCACTACTACTCTCTTAGCGCTCCAAATGTCCAGTTGCATTTTCTACAGAAAGAGTGTTCAGATCTGCTCAATCAAAAGCATGGTTTAACTCTGTTAGCTGAATGCACAGATCAGAAAGAAGTTTCACAGAATGATTCTGTGTAGTTTATATTTGGAGACATTCCTTTTTCCACTATTACCCTCTTAGCGCTCCGAATCTCCACTTGCATATTCTACAGAAAGAGTGTTTCAGAACGGCTCAATCAAAACTAAGGTTCAACTCTTTTAGTTGAACAAACAGAACAGAAAGATGTTTCACACAATTCTTCTGTGTAGTTTTTATTTGTAGACATTCTTTTTCCCAATATAGGCCTCTTAGCGCTCAGAATGTCCAATTGCAGTTTCTACAGAAAGAGTGTTTCAGAACGGCTCAATCAAAAGTAAGGTTCAACTGTGTTAGTTGAATGCACAGAACAGAAAGTAGTTTCATACAATGCTTCTGTGTAGTTTCTATTTGAACATATTCTTTTTTCCACTATTACCCACTTAGCGCTACAAATGTCCAGTTGCATTTTCTACAGACAGAGTGTTTCAAAACTGCTCAATCAAAAGTATGGTTTAACTCTGTTAGCTGAATGCTCAGATCAGAAAGAAGTTTCACAGAATGCTTCTGTGTAGTTTATATTTGAATATATTCCTTTTTCCACTACTACTCTCTTAGCGCTCCAAATGTCCAGTTGCATTTTCTACAGAAAGAGAGTTCAGATCTGCTCAATCAAACGTATGGTTTAAATCTGTTAGCTGAATGCACAGATCAGAAAGAAGTTTCACAGAATGATTCTGTGTAGTTTATATTTGGAGACATTCCTTTTCCACTATTACCCTCTTAGCGCTCCGAATCTCCACTTGCATTTTCTACAGAAATAGTGTTTCAGAACGGCTCAATCAAAACTAAGGTTCAACTCTTTTACTTGAACAAACAGTACAGAAAGAAGTTTCACACAATTCTTCTGTGTAGTTTTTATTTGTAGACATTCTTTTTCCCAATATAGGCCTCTTAGCGCTCAGAATGTCCAATTGCAGTTTCTACAGAAAGACTGTTTCAGAACGGGTCAATCAAAAGTAAGGTTCAACTCTGTTAGTTGAATGCACAGAACAGAAAGAAGTTTCATACAATGCTTCTGTGTAGTTTATATTTGAACATATTCTTTTTTCCACTATTACCCACTTAGCGCTACGAATGTCCAGTTGCATTTTAAACAGACAGAGTGTTTCAAAACTGCTCAATCAAAAGTATGGTTTAACCCTGTTAGCTGAATGCTCAGATCAGAAAGATGTTTCACAGAATGCTTCTGTGTAGTTTATATTTGAATATATTCCTTTTTCCAATACTACGCTCTTAGCGCTCCAAATGTCCAGTTGCATTTTCTACAGAAAGAGTGTTCAGATCTGCTCGATCAAAAGTATGGTTTAACTCTGTTAGCTGAATGCACATATCAGAAAGAAGTTTCACCGAAAGATTCTGTGTAGTTTATATTTGAAGACATTCCTTTTTCCACTATTACCCTCTTAGTGCTCCGAATCTCCACTTGCATTTTCTACAAAAAGAGTGTTTCATAACTGCTCAATCAAAAATATGTTTTATCTCTGTTAACCGAATTTACAGATCAGAAATAAGTTTCACAGAATGCATCTGTGTAGTTTTTATTTGAGGATATTCTTTTTCCCAATGTAGGCCTCTTAGCGCTTAGCATGTCCAATTGCAGTTCCTACAGAAAGAGTGTTTCAGAAGGTCTCAATCAAAAGTAAGGTTCAACTCTGTTAGTTGAATGCACAGAACAGAAAGAATTTTCACAGAATGCTACTGTGTAGTTTATATTTGAATATATTCCTTTTTCCACTATTACCCTCTTAGCGCTCCGAATGTCCACTTGCATTTTCTACAGAAAGAGTGTTCAGAAATGCGCAATCAAAAGTATGGTTTAACTCTGTTAGCTTAATGAACATATCAGTAATAAGTTTCACACAATGCTTCTGTGTAGTTTTTATTTGAAGATATTATTTTTCCCAATATAGGCCTCTTAGCGCTCAGAATGTCCAATTGCGGTTTCTACAGAAAGAGTGTTTCAGAAAGGCTCAATCAAAAGTAAGGTTCAACTCTGTTAGTTGAATGCACAGAACAGAAAGAAGTTTCATACAATGCTTCTGTGTAGTTTATATTTGAACATATTCTTTTTTCCACTATTACCCACTTAGCGCTACGAATGTCCAGTTGCATTTTCTACAGAGTGTTTCAAAACTGCTCAATCAAAATTATGGTTTAACTCTGTTAGCTGAATGCTCAGATCAGAATGAAGTTTCACAGAATGCTTCTGTGTAGTTTATATTTGAATATATTCCTTTTTCCACTACTACGCTCTTAGCGCTCCAAATGTCCAGTTGCATGTTCTACAGAAAGAGTGTTCAGATCTGCTCAATCAAAAGTATGGTTTAACTCTGTTAGCTGAATGCACAGATCAGAAAGAAGTTTCACCGAATGATTCTGTGTAGTTTATATTTGAAGACATTCCTTTTTCCACTATTACCCTCTTAGCGCTCCGAATCTCCACTTGCATTTTCTACAAAAAGAGTGTTTCATAACTGCTCAATCAAAAATATGTTTTATCTCTGTTAACTGAATTTACAGATCAGAAATAAGTTTCACAGAATGCATCTGTGTAGTTTTTATTTGAAGATATTCTTTTTCCCAATGTAGGCCTCTTAGCACTTAGCATGTCCAATTGCAGTTTCTACAGAAAGAGAGTTTCAGAACGGCTCAATCAAAAGTAAGGTTCAACTCTGTTAGTTGAATGCACAGAACAGAAAGAATTTTCACAGAATGCTACTGTGTAGTTTATATTTGAATATATTTCTTTTTCCACTATTACAATCTTAGCGCTCCGAATGTCCACTTGCATTTTCTACAGAAAGAGTGTTCAGAACTGCGCAATCAAAAGTATGGTTTAACTCTGTTAGCTTAATGAACATATCAGAAATAAGTTTCACACAATGCTTCTGTGTAGTTTTTATTTGAAGATATTATTTTTCCCAATATAGGCCTCTTAGCGCTCAGAATGTCCAATTGCAGTTTCTACAGAAAGAGAGTTTCAGAAAGGCTCAATCAAAAGTAAGGTTCAACTCTGTTAGTTGAATGCACAGAACAGAAAGAAGTTTCATACAATGATTCTCTGTAGTTTATATTTGAACATATTCTTTTTTCCAATATTACCCACTTAGCGCTACGAATGTCCAGTTGCATTTTCTACAGACAGAGTGTTTCAAAACTGCTCAATCAAAAGTATGGTTTAACTCTGTTAGCTGAATGCTCAGATCAGAAAGAAGTTTCACAGAATGCTTCTGTGTAGTTTATATTTGAATATATTCCTTTTTCCACTACTACACTCTTAGCGCTCCAAATGTCCAGTTGCATTTTCTACAGAAAGAGTGTTCAGATCTGCTCAATCAAAAGTATGGTTTAACTCTGTTAGCTGAATGCACAGATCAGAAAGAAGTTTCACAGAATGATTCTGTGTAGTTTATATTTGGAGACATTCCTTTTTCCACTATTACCCTGTTAGCGCTCTGAATCTCCACTTGCATTTTCTACAGAAAGAGTGTTTCAGAACGGCTCAATCAAAACTAAGGTTCAACTCTTTTAGTTGAACAAACAGAACAGAAAGAAGTTTCACACAATTCTTCTGTGTAGTTTTTATTTGTAGACATTCTTTTTCCCAATAGAGGCCTCTTAGCGCTCAGAATGTCCAATTGCAGTTTCTACAGAAAGAGTGTTTCAGAAAGGCTCAATCAAAAGTAAGGTTCAACTCTGTTAGTTGAATGCACAGAACAGAAAGAAGTTTCATACAATGCTTTTGTGTAGTTTCTATTTGAACATATTCTTTATTCCACTATTACCCACTTAGCGCTACGAATGTCCAGTTGCATTTTCTACAGACAGAGTGTTTCAAAACTGCTCAATCAAAAGTATGGTTTAACTCTGTTAGCTGAATGCTCAGATCAGAAAGAAGTTTCACAGAATGCTTCTGTGTAGTTTATATTTGAATATATTCCTTTTTCCACTACTACGCTCTTAGCGCTCCAAATGTCCAGTTGCATTTTCTACAGAAAGAGTGTTCAGATCTGCTCAATCAAAAGTATGGTTTAACTCTGTTAGCTGAATGCACAGATCAGAAAGAAGTTACACCGAATGATTCTGTGTAGTTTATATTTGAAGACATTCCTTTTTCCACTATTACCCTCTTAGCGCTCCGAATCTCCACTTGCATTTTCTACAAAAAGAGTGTTTCATAACTGCTCAATCAAAAATATGTTTTATCTCTGTTAACTGAATTTACAGATCAGAAATATGTTCCACAGAATGCATCTGTGTAGTTTTTATTTGAAAATATTCTTTTTCCCAATGTAGGCCTCTTAGCGCTTAGCATGTCCAATTGCAGTTTCTACAGAAAGAGTGTTTCAGAACGGCTCAATCAAAAGTAAGGTTCAACTCTGTTAGTTGAATGCACAGAATAGAAAGAATTTTCACAGAATGCTACTGTGTAGTTTATATTTGAATATATTCCTTTTTCCACTATTACCCTCTTAGCGCTCCGAATGTCCACTTGAATTTTCTACAGAAAGAGTGTTCAGAACTGCGCAATCAAAAGTATGGTTTAACTCTGTTAGCTTAATGAACATATCAGAAATAAGTTTCACACAATGCTTCTGTGTAGTTTTTATTTGAAGATATTATTTTTCCCAATAGAGGCCTCTTAGCGCTCAGAATGTCCAATTGCAGTTTCTACAGAAAGAGTGTTTCAGAAAGGCTCAATCAAAAGTAAGGTTCAACTCTGTTAGTTGAATGCACAGAACAGAAAGAAGTTTCATACAATGCTTCTGTGTAGTTTATATTTGAACATATTCTTTTTTCCAGTATTACCCACTTAGCGCTACGAATGTCCAGTTGCATTTTCTACAAAAAGAGTGTTTCCTAACTGCTCAATCAAAAATATGGTTTAACTCTGTTAGCTTAATGAACATATCAGAAATAAGTTTCACACAATGCTTCTGTGTAGTTTTTATTTGAAGATATTATTTTTCCCAATATAGTCCTCTTAGCGCTCAGAATGTCCAATTGCAGTTTCTACAGAAAGAGTGTTTCAGAAAGGCTCAATCAAAAGTCAGGTTCAACTCTGTTAGTTGAATGCACAGAACAGAAAGAAGTTTCATACAATGCTTCTGTGTAGTTTATAATTGAACATATTCTTTTTTCCACTATTACCCACTTAGCGCTACGAATGTCCAGTTGCATTTTCTACAGACAGAGTGTTTCAAAACTGCTCAATCAAAAGTATGGTTTAACTCTGTTAGCTGAATGCTCAGATCAGAAAGAAGTTTCACAGAATGCTTCTGTGTAGTTTATATTTGAATATATTCCTTTTTCCACTACTACTCTCTTAGCGCTCCAAATGTCCAGTTGCATTTTCTACAGAAAGAGAGTTCAGATCTGCTCAATCAAACGTATGGTTTAAATCTGTTAGCTGAATGCACAGATCAGAAAGAAGTTTCACAGAATGATTCTGTGTAGTTTATATTTGGAGACATTCCTTTTCCACTATTACCCTCTTAGCGCTCCGAATCTCCACTTGCATTTTCTACAGAAATAGTGTTTCAGAACGGCTCAATCAAAACTAAGGTTCAACTCTTTTAGTTGAACAAACAGAACAGAAAAAGTTTCACACAATTCTTCTGTGTAGTTTTTATTTGTAGACATTCTTTTTCCCAATATAGGCCTCTTAGCGCTCAGAATGTCCAATTGCAGTTTCTACAGAAAGAGTGTTTCAGAACGGGTCAATCAAAAGTAAGGTTCAACTCTGTTAGTTGAATGCACAGAACAGAAAGAAGTTTCATACAATGTTTCTGTGTAGTTTATATTTGAACATATTCTTTTTTCCACTATTACCCACTTAGCGCTACGAATGTCCAGTTGCATTTTAAACAGACAGAGTGTTTCAAAACTGCTCAATCAAAAGTATGGTTTAACCCTGTTAGCTGAATGCTCAGATCAGAAAGAAGTTTCACAGAATGCTTCTGTGTAGTTTATATTTGAATATATTCCTTTTTCCAATACTACGCTCTTAGCGCTCCAAATGTCCAGTTGCATTTTCTACAGAAAGAGTGTTCAGATCTGCTCGATCAAAAGTATGGTTTAACTCTGTTAGCTGAATGCACATATCAGAAAGAAGTTTCACCGAAAGATTCTGTGTAGTTTATATTTGAAGACATTCCTTTTTCCACTATTACCCTCTTAGTGCTCCGAATCTCCACTTGCATTTTCTACAAAAAGAGTGTTTCATAACTGCTCAATCAAAAATATGTTTTATCTCTGTTAACCGAATTTACAGATCAGAAATAAGTTTCACAGAATGCATCTGTGTAGTTTTTATTTGAAGATATTCTTTTTCCCAATGTAGGCCTCTTAGCGCTTAGCATGTCCAATTGCAGTTTCTACAGAAAGAGTGTTTCAGAACGGCTCAATCAAAAGTAAGGTTCAACTCTGTTAGTTGAATGCACAGAACAGAAAGAATTTTCACAGAATGCTACTGTGTAGTTTATATTTGAATATATTCCTTTTTCCACTATTACCCTCTTAGCGCTCCGAATGTCCACTTGCATTTTCTACAGAAAGAGTGTTCAGAACTGCGCAATCAAAAGTATGGTTTAACTCTGTTAGCCTAATGAACATATCAGAAATAAGTTTCACACAATGCTTCTGTGTATTTTTTATTTGAAGATATTATTTTTCCCAATATAGGCCTCTTAGTGCTCAGAATGTCCAATTGCAGTTTCTACAGAAAGAGTGTTTCAGAAAGGCTCAATCAAAAGTAAGGTTCAACTCTGTTAGTTGAATGCACAGAACAGAAAGAAGTTTCATACAATGATTCTCTGTAGTTTATATTTGAACATATTCTTTTTTCCAATATTACCCACTTAGCGCTACGAATGTCCAGTTGCATATTCTACAGACAGAGTGTTTCAAAACTGCTCAATCAAAAGTATGGTTTAACTGTGTTAGCTGAATGCTCAGATCAGAAAGAAGTTTCACAGAATGCTTCTGTGTAGTTTATATTTGAATATATTCCTTTTTCCACTACTACTCTCTTAGCGCTCCAAATGTCCAGTTGCATATTGTACAGAAAGAGTGTTCAGATCTGCTCAATCAAAAGTATGGTTTAACTCTGTTAGCTGAATGCACAGATCAGAAAGAAGTTTCACAGAATGATTCTGTGTAGTTTATATTTGAAGACATTCCTTTTTCCACTATTACCCTCTTAGCGCTCCGAATCTCCACTTGCATTTTCTACAGAAAGAGTGTTTCAGAACGGCTCAATCAAAACTAAGGTTCAACTCTTTTAGTTGAACAAACAGAACAGAAAGAAGTTTCACACAATTCTTCTGTGTAGTTTTTATTTGTAGACATTCTTTTTCCCAATAGAGGCCTCTTAGCGCTCAGAATGTCCAATTGCAGTTTCTACAGAAAGAGTGTTTCAGAAAGGCTCAATCAAAAGTAAGGTTCAACTCTGTTAGTTGAATGCACAGAACAGAAAGAAGTTTCATACAATGCTTCTGTGTAGTTTCTATTTGAACATATTGTTTTTTCCACTATTACCCACTTAGCGCTACGAATGTCCAGTTGCATTTTCTACAGACAGAGTGTTTCAAAACTGCTCAATCAAAAGTATGGTTTAACTCTGTTAGCTGAATGCTCAGATCAGAAAGAAGTTTCACAGAATGCTTCTGTGTAGTTTATATTTGAATATATTCCTTTTTCCACTACTACGCTCTTAGCGCTCCAAATGTCCAGTTGCATTTTCTACAGAAAGAGTGTTCAGATCTGCTCAATCAAAAGTATGGTTTAACTCTGTTAGCTGAATGCACAGATCAGAAAGAAGTTTCACCGAATGATTCTGTGTAGTTTATATTTGAAGACATTCCTTTTTCCACTATTACCCTCTTAGCGCTCCGAATCTCCACTTGCATTTTCTACAAAAAGAGTGTTTCATAACTGCTCAATCAAAAATATGTTTTATCTCTGTTAACTGAATTTACAGATCAGAAATAAGTTCCACAGAATGCATCTGTGTAGTTTTTATTTGAAGATATTCTTTTTCCCAATGTAGGCCTCTTAGCGCTTAGCATGTCCAATTGCAGTTTCTACAGAAAGAGTGTTTCAGAACGGCTCAATCAAAAGTAAGGTTCAACTCTGTTAGTTGAATGCACAGAACAGAAAGAATTTTCACAGAATGCTACTGTGTAGTTTATATTTGAATATATTCCTTTTTCCACTATTACCCTCTTAGCGCTCCGAATGTCCACTTGAATTTTCTACAGAAAGAGTGTTCAGAACTGCGCAATCAAAAGTATGGTTTAACTCTGTTAGCTTAATGAACATATCAGAAATAAGTTTCACACAATGCTTCTGTGTAGTTTTTATTTGAAGATATTATTTTTCCCAATAGAGGCCTCTTAGCGCTCAGAATGTCCAATTGCAGTTTCTACAGAAAGAGTGTTTCAGAAAGGCTCAATCAAAAGTCAGGTTCAACTCTGTTAGTTGAATGCACAGAACAGAAAGAAGTTTCATACAATGCTTCTGTGTAGTTTATAATTGAACATATTCTTTTTTCCACTATTATGCACTTAGCGCTACGAATGTCCAGTTGCATTTTCTACAGACAGAGTGTTTCAAAACTGCTCAATCAAAAGTGTGGTTTAACTCTGTTAGCTGAATGCTCATATCGTAAAGAAGTTTCACAGAATGCTTCTGTGTAGTTTATATTTGAATATATTCCTTTTTCCACTACTACTCTCTTAGCGCTCCAAATGTCCAGTTGCATTTTCTACAGAAAGAGTGTTCAGATCTGCTCAATCAAAAGCATGGTTTAACTCTGTTAGCTGAATGCACAGATCAGAAAGAAGTTTCACAGAATGATTCTGTGTAGTTTATATTTGGAGACATTCCTTTTTCCACTATTACCCTCTTAGCGCTCCGAATCTCCACTTGCATATTCTACAGAAAGAGTGTTTCAGAACGGCTCAATCAAAACTAAGGTTCAACTCTTTTAGTTGAACAAACAGAACAGAAAGAAGTTTCACACAATTCTTCTGTGTAGTTTTTATTTGTAGACATTCTTTTTCCCAATAGAGGCCTCTTAGCGCTCAGAATGTCCAATTGCAGTTTCTACAGAAAGAGTGTTTCAGAAAGGCTCAATCAAAAGTAAGGTTCAACTCTGTTAGTTGAATGCACAGAACAGAAAGAAGTTTCATACAATGCTTCTGTGTAGTTTCTATTTGAACATATTGTTTTTTCCACTATTACCCACTTAGCGCTACGAATGTCCAGTTGCATTTTCTACAGACAGAGTGTTTCAAAACTGCTCAATCAAAAGTATGGTTTAACTCTGTTAGCTGAATGCTCAGATCAGAAAGAAGTTTCACAGAATGCTTCTGTGTAGTTTATATTTGAATATATTCCTTTTTCCACTACTACGCTCTTAGCGCTCCAAATGTCCAGTTGCATTTTCTACAGAAAGAGTGTTCAGATCTGCTCAATCAAAAGTATGGTTTAACTCTGTTAGCTGAATGCACAGATCAGAAAGAAGTTTCACCGAATGATTCTGTGTAGTTTATATTTGAAGACATTCCTTTTTCCACTATTACCCTCTTAGCGCTCCGAATCTCCACTTGCATTTTCTACAAAAAGAGTGTTTCATAACTGCTCAATCAAAAATATGTTTTATCTCTGTTAACTGAATTTACAGATCAGAAATAAGTTCCACAGAATGCATCTGTGTAGTTTTTATTTGAAGATATTCTTTTTCCCAATGTAGGCCTCTTAGCGCTTAGCATGTCCAATTGCAGTTTCTACAGAAAGAGTGTTTCAGAACGGCTCAATCAAAAGTAAGGTTCAACTCTGTTAGTTGAATGCACAGAACAGAAAGAATTTTCACAGAATGCTACTGTGTAGTTTATATTTGAATATATTCCTTTTTCCACTATTACCCTCTTAGCGCTCCGAATGTCCACTTGAATTTTCTACAGAAAGAGTGTTCAGAACTGCGCAATCAAAAGTATGGTTTAACTCTGTTAGCTTAATGAACATATCAGAAATAAGTTTCACACAATGCTTCTGTGTAGTTTTTATTTGAAGATATTATTTTTCCCAATAGAGGCCTCTTAGCGCTCAGAATGTCCAATTGCAGTTTCTACAGAAAGAGTGTTTCAGAAAGGCTCAATCAAAAGTCAGGTTCAACTCTGTTAGTTGAATGCACAGAACAGAAAGAAGTTTCATACAATGCTTCTGTGTAGTTTATAATTGAACATATTCTTTTTTCCACTATTATGCACTTAGCGCTACGAATGTCCAGTTGCATTTTCTACAGACAGAGTGTTTCAAAACTGCTCAATCAAAAGTGTGGTTTAACTCTGTTAGCTGAATGCTCATATCGTAAAGAAGTTTCACAGAATGCTTCTGTGTAGTTTATATTTGAATATATTCCTTTTTCCACTACTACTCTCTTAGCGCTCCAAATGTCCAGTTGCATTTTCTACAGAAAGAGTGTTCAGATCTGCTCAATCAAAAGCATGGTTTAACTCTGTTAGCTGAATGCACAGATCAGAAAGAAGTTTCACAGAATGATTCTGTGTAGTTTATATTTGGAGACATTCCTTTTTCCACTATTACCCTCTTAGCGCTCCGAATCTCCACTTGCATATTCTACAGAAAGAGTGTTTCAGAACGGCTCAATCAAAACTAAGGTTCAACTCTTTTAGTTGAACAAACAGAACAGAAAGATGTTTCACACAATTCTTCTGTGTAGTTTTTATTTGTAGACATTCTTTTTCCCAATATAGGCCTCTTAGCGCTCAGAATGTCCAATTGCAGTTTCTACAGAAAGAGTGTTTCAGAACGGCTCAATCAAAAGTAAGGTTCAACTGTGTTAGTTGAATGCACAGAACAGAAAGTAGTTTCATACAATGCTTCTGTGTAGTTTCTATTTGAACATATTCTTTTTTCCACTATTACCCACTTAGCGCTACGAATGTCCAGTTGCATTTTCTACAGACAGAGTGTTTCAAAACTGCTCAATCAAAAGTATGGTTTAACTCTGTTAGCTGAATGCTCAGATCAGAAAGAAGTTTCACAGAATGCTTCTGTGTAGTTTATATTTGAATATATTCCTTTTTCCACTACTACTGTCTTAGCGCTCCAAATGTCCAGTTGCATTTTCTACAGAAAGAGAGTTCAGATCTGCTCAATCAAACGTATGGTTTAAATCTGTTAGCTGAATGCACAGATCAGAAAGAAGTTTCACAGAATGATTCTGTGTAGTTTATATTTGGAGACATTCCTTTTCCACTATTACCCTCTTAGCGCTCCGAATCTCCACTTGCATTTTCTACAGAAATAGTGTTTCAGAACGGCTCAATCAAAACTAAGGTTCAAATCTTTTACTTGAACAAACAGTACAGAAAGAAGTTTCACACAATTCTTCTGTGTAGTTTTTATTTGTAGACATTCTTTTTCCCAATATAGGCCTCTTAGCGCTCAGAATGTCCAATTGCAGTTTCTACAGAAAGACTGTTTCAGAACGGGTCAATCAAAAGTAAGGTTCAACTCTGTTAGTTGAATGCACAGAACAGAAAGAAGTTTCATACAATGCTTCTGTGTAGTTTATATTTGAACATATTCTTTTTTCCACTATTACCCACTTAGCGCTACGAATGTCCAGTTGCATTTTAAACAGACAGAGTGTTTCAAAACTGCTCAATCAAAAGTATGGTTTAACCCTGTTAGCTGAATGCTCAGATCAGAAAGATGTTTCACAGAATGCTTCTGTGTAGTTTATATTTGAATATATTCCTTTTTCCAATACTACGCTCTTAGCGCTCCAAATGTCCAGTTGCATTTTCTACAGAAAGAGTGTTCAGATCTGCTCGATCAAAAGTATGGTTTAACTCTGTTAGCTGAATGCACATATCAGAAAGAAGTTTCACCGAAAGATTCTGTGTAGTTTATATTTGAAGACATTCCTTTTTCCACTATTACCCTCTTAGTGCTCCGAATCTCCACTTGCATTTTCTACAAAAAGAGTGTTTCATAACTGCTCAATCAAAAATATGTTTTATCTCTGTTAACCGAATTTACAGATCAGAAATATGTTCCACAGAATGCATCTGTGTAGTTTTTATTTGAAAATATTCTTTTTCCCAATGTAGGCCTCTTAGCGCTTAGCATGTCCAATTGCAGTTCCTACAGAAAGAGTGTTTCAGAAGGTCTCAATCAAAAGTAAGGTTCAACTCTGTTAGTTGAATGCACAGAATAGAAAGAATTTTCACAGAATGCTACTGTGTAGTTTATATTTGAATATATTCCTTTTTCCACTATTACCCTCTTAGCGCTCCGAATGTCCACTTGAATTTTCTACAGAAAGAGTGTTCAGAACTGCGCAATCAAAAGTATGGTTTAACTCTGTTAGCTTAATGAACATATCAGAAATAAGTTTCACACAATGCTTCTGTGTAGTTTTTATTTGAAGATATTATTTTTCCCAATAGAGGCCTCTTTGCGCTCAGAATGTCCAATTGCAGTTTCTACAGAAAGAGTGTTTCAGAAAGGCTCAATCAAAAGTAAGGTTCAACTCTGTTAGTTGAATGCACAGAACAGAAAGAAGTTTCATACAATGCTTCTGTGTAGTTTATATTTGAACATATTCTTTTTTCCAGTATTACCCACTTAGCGCTACGAATGTCCAGTTGCATTTTCTACAAAAAGAGTGTTTCCTAACTGCTCAATCAAAAATATGGTTTAACTCTGTTAGCTTAATGAACATATCAGAAATAAGTTTCACACAATGCTTCTGTGTAGTTTTTATTTGAAGATATTATTTTTCCCAATATAGTCCTCTTAGCGCTCAGAATGTCCAATTGCAGTTTCTACAGAAAGAGTGTTTCAGAAAGGCTCAATCAAAAGTCAGGTTCAACTCTGTTAGTTGAATGCACAGAACAGAAAGAAGTTTCATACAATGCTTCTGTGTAGTTTATAATTGAACATATTCTTTTTTCCACTATTACGCACTTAGCGCTACGAATGTCCAGTTGCATTTTCTACAGACAGAGTGTTTCAAAACTGCTCAATCAAAAGTGTGGTTTAACTCTGTTAGCTGAATGCTCATATCAAAAAGAAGTTTCACAGAATGCTTCTGTGTAGTTTATATTTGAATATATTCCTTTTTCCACTACTACTCTCTTAGCGCTCCAAATGTCCAGTTGCATTTTCTACAGAAAGAGTGTTCAGATCTGCTCAATCAAAAGCATGGTTTAACTCTGTTAACTGAATGCACAGATCAGAAAGAAGTTTCACAGAATGATTCTGTGTAGTTTATATTTGGAGACATTCCTTTTTCCACTATTACCCTCTTAGCGCTCCGAATCTCCACTTGCATTTTCTACAGAAAGAGTGTTTCAGAACGGCTCAATCAAAACTAAGGTTCAACTCTTTTAGTTGAACAAACAGAACAGAAAGATGTTTCACACAATTCTTCTCTGTAGTTTTTATTTGTAGACATTCTTTTTCCCAACATAGGCCTCTTAGCGCTCAGAATGTCCAATTGCAGTTTCTACAGAAAGAGTGTTTCAGAACGGCTCAATCAAAAGTAAGGTTCAACTGTGTTAGTTGAATGCACAGAACAGAAAGAAGTTTCATACAATGCTTCTGTGTAGTTTCTATTTGAACATATTCTTTTTTCCACTATTACCCACTTAGCGCTACGAATGTCCAGTTGCATTTTCTACAGACAGAGTGTTTCAAAACTGCTCAATCAAAAGTATGGTTTAACTCTGTTAGCTGAATGCTCAGATCAGAAAGAAGTTTCACAGAATGCTTCTGTGTAGTTTATATTTGAATATATTCCTTTTTCCACTACTACTCTCTTAGCGCTCCAAATGTCCAGTTGCATTTTCTACAGAAAGAGAGTTCAGATCTGCTCAATCAAACGTATGGTTTAAATCTGTTAGCTGAATGCACAGATCAGAAAGAAGTTTCACAGAATGATTCTGTGTAGTTTATATTTGGAGACATTCCTTTTCCACTATTACCCTCTTAGCGCTCCGAATCTCCACTTGCATTTTCTACAGAAATAGTGTTTCAGAACGGCTCAATCAAAACTAAGGTTCAACTCTTTTAGTTGAACAAACAGAACAGAAAGAAGTTTCACACAATTCTTCTGTGTAGTTTTTATTTGTAGACATTCTTTTTCCCAATATAGGCCTCTTAGCGCTCAGAATGTCCAATTGCAGTTTCTACAGAAAGAGTGTTTCAGAACGGGTCAATCAAAAGTAAGGTTCAACTCTGTTAGTTGAATGCACAGAACAGAAAGAAGTTTCATACAATGCTTCTGTGTAGTTTATATTTGAACATATTCTTTTTTCCACTATTACCCACTTAGCGCTACGAATGTCCAGTTGCATTTTAAACAGACAGAGTGTTTCAAAACTGCTCAATCAAAAGTATGGTTTAACCCTGTTAGCTGAATGCTCAGATCAGAAAGAAGTTTCACAGAATGCTTCTGTGTAGTTTATATTTGAATATATTCCTTTTTCCAATACTACGCTCTTAGCGCTCCAAATGTCCAGTTGCATTTTCTACAGAAAGAGTGTTCAGATCTGCTCGATCAAAAGTATGGTTTAACTCTGTTAGCTGAATGCACATATCAGAAAGAAGTTTCACCGAAAGATTCTGTGTAGTTTATATTTGAAGACATTCCTTTTTCCACTATTACCCTCTTAGTGCTCCGAATCTCCACTTGCATTTTCTACAAAAAGAGTGTTTCATAATTGCTCAATCAAAAATATGTTTTATCTCTGTTAACCGAATTTACAGATCAGAAATAAGTTTCACAGAATGCATCTGTGTAGTTTTTATTTGAAGATATTCTTTTTCCCAATGTAGGCCTCTTAGCGCTTAGCATGTCCAATTGCAGTTTCTACAGAAAGAGTGTTTCAGAACGGCTCAATCAAAAGTAAGGTTCAACTCTGTTAGTTGAATGCACAGAACAGAAAGAATTTTCACAGAATGCTACTGTGTAGTTTATATTTGAATATATTCCTTTTTCCACTATTACCCTCTTAGCGCTCCGAATGTCCACTTGCATTTTCTACAGAAAGAGTGTTCAGAACTGCGCAATCAAAAGTATGGTTTAACTCTGTTAGCCTAATGAACATATCAGAAATAAGTTTCACACAATGCTTCTGTGTATTTTTTATTTGAAGATATTATTTTTCCCAATATAGGCCTCTTAGTGCTCAGAATGTCCAATTGCAGTTTCTACAGAAAGAGTGTTTCAGAAAGGCTCAATCAAAAGTAAGGTTCAACTCTGTTAGTTGAATGCACAGAACAGAAAGAAGTTTCATACAATGATTCTCTGTAGTTTATATTTGAACATATTCTTTTTTCCAATATTACCCACTTAGCGCTACGAATGTCCAGTTGCATATTCTACAGACAGAGTGTTTCAAAACTGCTCAATCAAAAGTATGGTTTAACTGTGTTAGCTGAATGCTCAGATCAGAAAGAAGTTTCACAGAATGCTTCTGTGTAGTTTATATTTGAATATATTCCTTTTTCCACTACTACTCTCTTAGCGCTCCAAATGTCCAGTTGCATATTGTACAGAAAGAGTGTTCAGATCTGCTCAATCAAAAGTATGGTTTAACTCTGTTAGCTGAATGCACAGATCAGAAAGAAGTTTCACAGAATGATTCTGTGTAGTTTATATTTGAAGACATTCCTTTTTCCACTATTACCCTCTTAGCGCTCCGAATCTCCACTTGCATTTTCTACAGAAAGAGTGTTTCAGAACGGCTCAATCAAAACTAAGGTTCAACTCTTTTAGTTGAACAAACAGAACAGAAAGAAGTTTCACACAATTCTTCTGTGTAGTTTTTATTTGTAGACATTCTTTTTCCCAATAGAGGCCTCTTAGCGCTCAGAATGTCCAATTGCAGTTTCTACAGAAAGAGTGTTTCAGAAAGGCTCAATCAAAAGTAAGGTTCAACTCTGTTAGTTGAATGCACAGAACAGAAAGAAGTTTCATACAATGCTTCTGTGTAGTTTCTATTTGAACATATTGTTTTTTCCACTATTACCCACTTAGCGCTACGAATGTCCAGTTGCATTTTCTACAGACAGAGTGTTTCAAAACTGCTCAATCAAAAGTATGGTTTAACTCTGTTAGCTGAATGCTCAGATCAGAAAGAAGTTTCACAGAATGCTTCTGTGTAGTTTATATTTGAATATATTCCTTTTTCCACTACTACGCTCTTAGCGCTCCAAATGTCCAGTTGCATTTTCTACAGAAAGAGTGTTCAGATCTGCTCAATCAAAAGTATGGTTTAACTCTGTTAGCTGAATGCACAGATCAGAAAGAAATTTCACCGAATGATTCTGTGTAGTTTATATTTGAAGACATTCCTTTTTCCACTATTACCCTCTTAGCGCTCCGAATCTCCACTTGCATTTTCTACAAAAAGAGTGTTTCATAACTGCTCAATCAAAAATATGTTTTATCTCTGTTAACTGAATTTACAGATCAGAAATAAGTTCCACAGAATGCATCTGTGTAGTTTTTATTTGAAGATATTCTTTTTCCCAATGTAGGCCTCTTAGCGCTTAGCATGTCCAATTGCAGTTTCTACAGAAAGAGTGTTTCAGAACGGCTCAATCAAAAGTAAGGTTCAACTCTGTTAGTTGAATGCACAGAACAGAAAGAATTTTCACAGAATGCTACTGTGTAGTTTATATTTGAATATATTCCTTTTTCCACTATTACCCTCTTAGCGCTCCGAATGTCCACTTGAATTTTCTACAGAAAGAGTGTTCAGAACTGCGCAATCAAAAGTATGGTTTAACTCTGTTAGCTTAATGAACATATCAGAAATAAGTTTCACACAATGCTTCTGTGTAGTTTTTATTTGAAGATATTATTTTTCCCAATAGAGGCCTCTTAGCGCTCAGAATGTCCAATTGCAGTTTCTACAGAAAGAGTGTTTCAGAAAGGCTCAATCAAAAGTCAGGTTCAACTCTGTTAGTTGAATGCACAGAACAGAAAGAAGTTTCATACAATGCTTCTGTGTAGTTTATAATTGAACATATTCTTTTTTCCACTATTATGCACTTAGCGCTACGAATGTCCAGTTGCATTTTCTACAGACAGAGTGTTTCAAAACTGCTCAATCAAAAGTGTGGTTTAACTCTGTTAGCTGAATGCTCATATCGTAAAGAAGTTTCACAGAATGCTTCTGTGTAGTTTATATTTGAATATATTCCTTTTTCCACTACTACTCTCTTAGCGCTCCAAATGTCCAGTTGCATTTTCTACAGAAAGAGTGTTCAGATCTGCTCAATCAAAAGCATGGTTTAACTCTGTTAGCTGAATGCACAGATCAGAAAGAAGTTTCACAGAATGATTCTGTGTAGTTTATATTTGGAGACATTCCTTTTTCCACTATTACCCTCTTAGCGCTCCGAATCTCCACTTGCATATTCTACAGAAAGAGTGTTTCAGAACGGCTCAATCAAAACTAAGGTTCAACTCTTTTAGTTGAACAAACAGAACAGAAAGATGTTTCACACAATTCTTCTGTGTAGTTTTTATTTGTAGACATTCTTTTTCCCAATATAGGCCTCTTAGCGCTCAGAATGTCCAATTGCAGTTTCTACAGAAAGAGTGTTTCAGAACGGCTCAATCAAAAGTAAGGTTCAACTCTGTTAGTTGAATGCACAGAACAGAAAGAATTTTCACAGAATGCTACTGTGTAGTTTATATTTGAATATATTCCTTTTTCCACTATTACCCTCTTAGCGCTCCGAATGTCCACTTGCATTTTCTACAGAAAGAGTGTTCAGAACTGCGCAATCAAAAGTATGGTTTAACTCTGTTAGCCTAATGAACATATCAGAAATAAGTTTCACACAATGCTTCTGTGTATTTTTTATTTGAAGATATTATTTTTCCCAATATAGGCCTCTTAGTGCTCAGAATGTCCAATTGCAGTTTCTACAGAAAGAGTGTTTCAGAAAGGCTCAATCAAAAGTAAGGTTCAACTCTGTTAGTTGAATGCACAGAACAGAAAGAAGTTTCATACAATGATTCTCTGTAGTTTATATTTGAACATATTCTTTTTTCCAATATTACCCACTTAGCGCTACGAATGTCCAGTTGCATATTCTACAGACAGAGTGTTTCAAAACTGCTCAATCAAAAGTATGGTTTAACTGTGTTAGCTGAATGCTCAGATCAGAAAGAAGTTTCACAGAATGCTTCTGTGTAGTTTATATTTGAATATATTCCTTTTTCCACTACTACTCTCTTAGCGCTCCAAATGTCCAGTTGCATATTGTACAGAAAGAGTGTTCAGATCTGCTCAATCAAAAGTATGGTTTAACTCTGTTAGCTGAATGCACAGATCAGAAAGAAGTTTCACAGAATGATTCTGTGTAGTTTATATTTGAAGACATTCCTTTTTCCACTATTACCCTCTTAGCGCTCCGAATCTCCACTTGCATTTTCTACAGAAAGAGTGTTTCAGAACGGCTCAATCAAAACTAAGGTTCAACTCTTTTAGTTGAACAAACAGAACAGAAAGAAGTTTCACACAATTCTTCTGTGTAGTTTTTATTTGTAGACATTCTTTTTCCCAATAGAGGCCTCTTAGCGCTCAGAATGTCCAATTGCAGTTTCTACAGAAAGAGTGTTTCAGAAAGGCTCAATCAAAAGTAAGGTTCAACTCTGTTAGTTGAATGCACAGAACAGAAAGAAGTTTCATACAATGCTTCTGTGTAGTTTCTATTTGAACATATTGTTTTTTCCACTATTACCCACTTAGCGCTACGAATGTCCAGTTGCATTTTCTACAGACAGAGTGTTTCAAAACTGCTCAATCAAAAGTATGGTTTAACTCTGTTAGCTGAATGCTCAGATCAGAAAGAAGTTTCACAGAATGCTTCTGTGTAGTTTATATTTGAATATATTCCTTTTTCCACTACTACGCTCTTAGCGCTCCAAATGTCCAGTTGCATTTTCTACAGAAAGAGTGTTCAGATCTGCTCAATCAAAAGTATGGTTTAACTCTGTTAGCTGAATGCACAGATCAGAAAGAAGTTTCACCGAATGATTCTGTGTAGTTTATATTTGAAGACATTCCTTTTTCCACTATTACCCTCTTAGCGCTCCGAATCTCCACTTGCATTTTCTACAAAAAGAGTGTTTCATAACTGCTCAATCAAAAATATGTTTTATCTCTGTTAACTGAATTTACAGATCAGAAATAAGTTCCACAGAATGCATCTGTGTAGTTTTTATTTGAAGATATTCTTTTTCCCAATGTAGGCCTCTTAGCGCTTAGCATGTCCAATTGCAGTTTCTACAGAAAGAGTGTTTCAGAACGGCTCAATCAAAAGTAAGGTTCAACTCTGTTAGTTGAATGCACAGAACAGAAAGAATTTTCACAGAATGCTACTGTGTAGTTTATATTTGAATATATTCCTTTTTCCACTATTACCCTCTTAGCGCTCCGAATGTCCACTTGAATTTTCTACAGAAAGAGTGTTCAGAACTGCGCAATCAAAAGTATGGTTTAACTCTGTTAGCTTAATGAACATATCAGAAATAAGTTTCACACAATGCTTCTGTGTAGTTTTTATTTGAAGATATTATTTTTCCCAATAGAGGCCTCTTAGCGCTCAGAATGTCCAATTGCAGTTTCTACAGAAAGAGTGTTTCAGAAAGGCTCAATCAAAAGTCAGGTTCAACTCTGTTAGTTGAATGCACAGAACAGAAAGAAGTTTCATACAATGCTTCTGTGTAGTTTATAATTGAACATATTCTTTTTTCCACTATTATGCACTTAGCGCTACGAATGTCCAGTTGCATTTTCTACAGACAGAGTGTTTCAAAACTGCTCAATCAAAAGTGTGGTTTAACTCTGTTAGCTGAATGCTCATATCGTAAAGAAGTTTCACAGAATGCTTCTGTGTAGTTTATATTTGAATATATTCCTTTTTCCACTACTACTCTCTTAGCGCTCCAAATGTCCAGTTGCATTTTCTACAGAAAGAGTGTTCAGATCTGCTCAATCAAAAGCATGGTTTAACTCTGTTAGCTGAATGCACAGATCAGAAAGAAGTTTCACAGAATGATTCTGTGTAGTTTATATTTGGAGACATTCCTTTTTCCACTATTACCCTCTTAGCGCTCCGAATCTCCACTTGCATATTCTACAGAAAGAGTGTTTCAGAACGGCTCAATCAAAACTAAGGTTCAACTCTTTTAGTTGAACAAACAGAACAGAAAGATGTTTCACACAATTCTTCTGTGTAGTTTTTATTTGTAGACATTCTTTTTCCCAATATAGGCCTCTTAGCGCTCAGAATGTCCAATTGCAGTTTCTACAGAAAGAGTGTTTCAGAACGGCTCAATCAAAAGTAAGGTTCAACTGTGTTAGTTGAATGCACAGAACAGAAAGTAGTTTCATACAATGCTTCTGTGTAGTTTCTATTTGAACATATTCTTTTTTCCACTATTACCCACTTAGCGCTACGAATGTCCAGTTGCATTTTCTACAGACAGAGTGTTTCAAAACTGCTCAATCAAAAGTATGGTTTAACTCTGTTAGCTGAATGCTCAGATCAGAAAGAAGTTTCACAGAATGCTTCTGTGTAGTTTATATTTGAATATATTCCTTTTTCCACTACTACTCTCTTAGCGCTCCAAATGTCCAGTTGCATTTTCTACAGAAAGAGAGTTCAGATCTGCTCAATCAAACGTATGGTTTAAATCTGTTAGCTGAATGCACAGATCAGAAAGAAGTTTCACAGAATGATTCTGTGTAGTTTATATTTGGAGACATTCCTTTTCCACTATTACCCTCTTAGCGCTCCGAATCTCCACTTGCATTTTCTACAGAAATAGTGTTTCAGAACGGCTCAATCAAAACTAAGGTTCAACTCTTTTACTTGAACAAACAGTACAGAAAGAAGTTTCACACAATTCTTCTGTGTAGTTTTTATTTGTAGACATTCTTTTTCCCAATATAGGCCTCTTAGCGCTCAGAATGTCCAATTGCAGTTTCTACAGAAAGACTGTTTCAGAACGGGTCAATCAAAAGTAAGGTTCAACTCTGTTAGTTGAATGCACAGAACAGAAAGAAGTTTCATACAATGCTTCTGTGTAGTTTATATTTGAACATATTCTTTTTTCCACTATTACCCACTTAGCGCTACGAATGTCCAGTTGCATTTTAAACAGACAGAGTGTTTCAAAACTGCTCAATCAAAAGTATGGTTTAACCCTGTTAGCTGAATGCTCAGATCAGAAAGATGTTTCACAGAATGCTTCTGTGTAGTTTATATTTGAATATATTCCTTTTTCCAATACTACGCTCTTAGCGCTCCAAATGTCCAGTTGCATTTTCTACAGAAAGAGTGTTCAGATCTGCTCGATCAAAAGTATGGTTTAACTCTGTTAGCTGAATGCACATATCAGAAAGAAGTTTCACCGAAAGATTCTGTGTAGTTTATATTTGAAGACATTCCTTTTTCCACTATTACCCTCTTAGTGCTCCGAATCTCCACTTGCATTTTCTACAAAAAGAGTGTTTCATAACTGCTCAATCAAAAATATGTTTTATCTCTGTTAACCGAATTTACAGATCAGAAATAAGTTTCACAGAATGCATCTGTGTAGTTTTTATTTGAGGATATTCTTTTTCCCAATGTAGGCCTCTTAGCGCTTAGCATGTCCAATTGCAGTTCCTACAGAAAGAGTGTTTCAGAACGTCTCAATCAAAAGTAAGGTTCAACTCTGTTAGTTGAATGCACAGAACAGAAAGAATTTTCACAGAATGCTACTGTGTAGTTTATATTTGAATATATTCCTTTTTCCACTATTACCCTCTTAGCGCTCCGAATGTCCATTTGCATTTTCTACAGAAAGAGTGTTCAGAACTGCGCAATCAAAAGTATGGTTTAACTCTGTTAGCTTAATGAACATATCAGAAATAAGTTTCACACAATGCTTCTGTGTATTTTTTATTTGAAGATATTATTTTCCCCAATATAGGCCTCTTAGCGCTCAGAATGTCCAATTGCAGTTTCTACAGAAAGAGTGTTTCAGAAAGGCTCAATCAAAAGTAAGGTTCAACTCTGTTAGTTGAATGCACAGAACAGAAAGAAGTTTCATACAATGATTCTCTGTAGTTTATATTTGAACATATTCTTTTTTCCAATATTACCCACTTAGCGCTACGAATGTCCAGTTGCATATTCTACAGACAGAGTGTTTCAAAACTGCTCAATCAAAAGTATGGTTTAACTCTGTTAGCTGAATGCTCAGATCAGAAAGAAGTTTCACAGAATGCTTCTGTGTAGTTTATATTTGAATATATTCCTTTTTCCACTACTACTCTCTTAGCGCTCCAAATGTCCAGTTGCATATTCTACAGAAAGAGTGTTCAGATCTGCTCAATCAAAAGTATGGTTTAACTCTGTTAGCTGAATGCACAGATCAAAAAGAAGTATCACAGAATGATTCTGTGTAGTTTATATTTGGAGACATTCCTTTTTCCACTATTACCCTCTTAGCGCTCCGAATCTCCACTTGCATTTTCTACAGAAAGAGTGTTTCAGAACGGCTCAATCAAAACTAAGGTTCAAATCTTTTAGTTGAACAAACAGAACAGAAAGAAGTTTCACACAATTCTTCTGTGTAGTTTTTATTTGTAGACATTCTTTTTCCCAATAGAGGCCTCTTAGCGCTCAGAATGTCCAATTGCAGTTTCTACAGAAAGAGTGTTTCAGAAAGGCTCAATCAAAAGTAAGGTTCAACTCTGTTAGTTGAATGCACAGAACAGAAAGAAGTTTCATACAATGCTTCTGTGTAGTTTCTATTTGAACATATTGTTTTTTCCACTATTACCCACTTAGCGCTACGAATGTCCAGTTGCATTTTCTACAGACAGAGTGTTTCAAAACTGCTCAATCAAAAGTATGGTTTAACTCTGTTAGCTGAATGCTCAGATCAGAAAGAAGTTTCACAGAATGCTTCTGTGTAGTTTATATTTGAATATATTCCTTTTTCCACTACTACGCTCTTAGCGCTCCAAATGTCCAGTTGCATTTTCTACAGAAAGAGTGTTCAGATCTGCTCAATCAAAAGTATGGTTTAACTCTGTTAGCTGAATGCACAGATCAGAAAGAAGTTTCACCGAATGATTCTGTGTAGTTTATATTTGAAGACATTCCTTTTTCCACTATTACCCTCTTAGCGCTCCGAATCTCCACTTGCATTTTCTACAAAAAGAGTGTTTCATAACTGCTCAATCAAAAATATGTTTTATCTCTGTTAACTGAATTTACAGATCAGAAATAAGTTCCACAGAATGCATCTGTGTAGTTTTTATTTGAAGATATTCTTTTTCCCAATGTAGGCCTCTTAGCGCTTAGCATGTCCAATTGCAGTTTCTACAGAAAGAGTGTTTCAGAACGGCTCAATCAAAAGTGAGGTTCAACTTTGTTAGTTGAATGCACAGAACAGAAAGAATTTTCACAGAATGCTACTGTGTAGTTTATATTTGAATATATTCCTTTTTCCACTATTACCCTCTTAGCTCTCCGAATGAACACTTGCATTTTCTATAGAAAGAGTGTTCAGATCTGCGCAATCGAAAGTATGGTTTAACTCTGTTAGCTTAATGAATATATCAGAAATAAGTTTCACACAATGCTTCTGTGTAGTTTTTATTTGAAGATATTATTTTTCCCAATAGAGGCCTCTTAGCGCTCAGAATGTCCAATTGCAGTTTCTACAGAAAGAGTGTTTCAGAAAGGCTCAATCATAAGTAAGGTTCAACTCTGTTAGTTGAATGCACAGAACAGAAAGAAGTTTCATACAATGCTTCTGTGTAGTTTTTATTTGAACATATTCTTTTTTCCACTATTACCCACTTAGCGCTACGAATGTCCAGTTGCATTTTCTACAGACAGAGTGTTTCAAAACTGCTCAATCAAAAGTATGGTTTAACTCTGTTAGCTGAATGCTCAGATCAGAAAGAAGTTTCACAGAATGCTTCTGTGTAGTTTATATTTGAATATATTACTTTTTCCACTACTACTCTCTTAGCGCTCCAAATGTCCAGTTGCATTTTCTACAGAAAGAGTGTTCAGATCTGCTCAATCAAAAGTATGGTTTAACTCTGTTAGCTGAATGCACAGATCAGAAAGAAGTTTCACAGAATGATTCTGTGTAGTTTATATTTGGAGACATTCCTTTTTCCACTATTACCCTCTTAGCGCTCCGAATCGCCACTTGCATTTTCTACAGAAAGAGTGTTTCAGAACGGCACAATCAAAACTAAGGTTCAACTCTTTTAGTTGAACAAACAGAACAGAAAGATGTTTCACACAATTCTTCTGTGTAGTTTTTATTTGTAGACATTCTTTTTCCCAATATAGGCCTCTTAGCGCTCAGAATGTCCAATTGCAGTTTCTACAGAAAGAGTGTTTCAGAACGGCTCAATCAAAAGTAAGGTTCAACTCTGTTAGTTGAATGCACAGAACAGAAAGAAGTTTCATAAAATGCTTCTGTGTAGTTTATATTTGAACATATTCTTTTTTCCACTATTACCCACTTAGCGCTACGAATGTCCAGTTGCATTTTCTACAGACAGATTGTTTCAAAACTGCTCAATCAAAAGTATGGTTTAACTCTGTTAGCTGAATGCTCAGATCAGAAAGAAGTTTCACAGAATGCTTCTGTGTAGTTTATATTTGAATATATTCCTTTTTCCACTACTACGCTCTTAGCGCTCCAAATGTCCAGTTGCATTTTCTACAGAAAGAGTGTTCAGATCTGCTCAATCAAAAGTATGGTTTAACTCTGTTAGCTGAATGCACAGATCAGAAAGAAGTTTCACAGAATGATTCTGTGTAGTTTATATTTGGAGACATTCCTTTTTCCACTATTACCCTCTTAGCGCGCCGAATCTCCACTTGCATTTTCTACAGAAAGAGTGTTTCAGAACGGCTCAATCAAAACTAAGGTTCAACTCTTTTAGTTGAACAAACAGAACAGAAAGAAGTTTCACACAATTCTTCTGTGTAGTTTTTGTTTGTAGACATTCTTTTTCCCAATATAGGCCTCCTAGCGCTCAGAATGTCCAATTGCAGTTTCTACAGAAAGAGTGTTTCAGAACGGCTCAATCAAAAGTAAGGTTCAACTCTGTTAGTTGAATGCACAGTACAGAAAGAAGTTTCATACAATGCTTCTGTGTAGTTTATATTTGAACATATTCTTTTTTCCACTATTACCCACTTAGCGCTACGAATGTCCAGTTGCATTTTCTACAGACAGAGTGTTTCAAAACTGCTCAATCAAAAGTATGGTTTAAGTCTGTTAGCTGAATGCTCAGATCAGAAACAAGATTCACAGAATGCTTCTGTGTAGTTTATATTTGAATATATTCCTTTTTCCACTTCTACGCTCTTAGCGCTCCAAATGTCCAGTTGCATTTTCTACAGAAAGAGTGTTCAGATCTGCTCAATCAAAAGTATGGTTTAACTCTGTTAGCTGAATGCACAGATCAGAAATAAGTTTCACCGAATGATTCTGTGTAGTTTATATTTGAAGACATTTCTTTTTCCACTATTACCCCCTTAGCGCTCCGAATCTCCACTTGCATTTTCTACAAAAAGAGTGTTTCATAACTGCTCAATCAAAAATATGTTTTATCTCTGTTACCTGAATTTACAGATCAGAAATAAGTTTCACAGAATGCATCTGTGTAGTTTTTATTTGAAGATATTCTTTTTCCCAATGTAGGCCTCTTAGCGCTTAGCATGTCCAATTGCAGTTTCTACAGAAAGAGTGTTTCAGAACGGCTCAATCAAAAGTAAGGTTCAACTCTGTTAGTTGAATGCACAGAACAGAAAGAATTTTCACAGAATGCTACTGTGTAGTTTATATTTGAATATATTCCTTTTTCCACTATTACCTTCTTAGCGCTCCGAATGTCCCCTTGCATTTTCTACAGAAAGAGTGTTCAGAACTGCGCAATCAAAAGTATGGTTTAACTCTGTTAGCTTAATGAACATATCAGAAATAAGTTTCACACAATGCTTCTGTGTAGTTTTTATTTGAAGATATTATTTTTCCCAATAGAGGCCTCTTAGCGCTCAGAATGTCCAATTGCAGTTTCTACAGAAAGAGTGTTTCAGAACGGCTCAATCATAAGTAAGGTTCAACTCTGTTAGTTGAATGCACAGAACAGAAAGAAGTTTCATACAATGCTTCTGTGTAGTTTATATTTGAACATATTCTTTTTTCCACTATTACCCACTTAGCGCTACGAATGTCCAGTTGCATTTTCTACAGACAGAGTGTTTCAAAACTGCTCAGTCAAAAGTATGGTTTAACTCTGTTAGCTGAATGCTTAGATCAGAAAGAAGTTTCACAGAATGCTTCTGTGTAGTTTATATTTGAATATATTACTTTTTCCACGACTACTCTCTTAGCGCTCCAAATGTCCAGTTGCATTTTCTACAGAAAGAGTGTTCAGATCTGCTCAATCAAAAGTATGGTTTAACTCTGTTAGCTGAATGCACAGATCAGAAAGAAGTTTCACAGAATGATTCTGTGTAGTTTATATTTGGAGACATTCCTTTTTCCACTATTACCCTCTTAGCGCTCCGAATCTCCACTTGCATTTTCTACAGAAAGAGGGTTTAAGAACGGCTCAATCAAAACTAAGGTTCAACACTTTTAGTTGAACAAACAGAACAGAAAGATGTTTCACACAATTCTTCTGTATAGTTTTTATTTGTAGACATTCTTTTTCCCAATATAGGCCTCTTAGCGCTCAGAATGTCCAATTGCAGTTTCTACAGAAAGAGTGTTTCAGAACGGCTCAATCAAAAGTAAGGTTCAACTCTGTTAGTTGAATGCACAGAACAGAAAGAAGTTTCATACAATGCTTCTGTGTAGTTTATATTTGAACATATTCTTTTTTCCACTATTACCCACTTAGCGCTACGAATGTCCAGTTGCATTTTCTACAGACAGAGTGTTTCAAAACTGCTCAATCAAAAGTATGGTTTAACTCTGTTAGCTGAATGCTCAGATCAGAAAGAAGTTTCACAGAATGCTTCTGTGTAGTTTATATTTGAATATATTCCTTTTTCCACTACTACGCTCTTAGCTCTCCAAATGTCCAGTTGCATTTTCTACAGAAAGAGTGTTCAGATCTGCTCAATCAAAAGTATGGTTTAACTCTGTTAGCTGAATGCACAGATAAGAAAGAAGTTTCACCGAATGATTCTGTGTAGTTTATATTTGAAGACATTCCTTTTTCCACTATTACCCCCTTAGCGCTCCGAATCTCCACTTGCATTTTCTACAAAAAGAGTGTTTCATAACTGCTCAATCAAAAATATGTTTTATCTCTGTTAACTGAATTTACAGATCAGAAATAAGTTTCACAGAATGCATCTGTGTAGTTTTTATTTGAAGATATTCTTTTTCCCAATGTAGGCCTCTTAGCGCTTAGCATGTCCAATTGCAGTTTCTACAGAAAGAGTGTTTCAGAACGGCTCAATCAAAAGTAAGGTTCAACTCTGTTAGTTGAATGCACAGAACAGAAAGAATTTTCACAGAATGCTACTGTGTAGTTTATATTTGAATATATTCCTTTTTCCACTATTACCCTCTTAGCGCTCCGAATGTCCACTTGCATTTTCTACAGAAAGAGTGTTCAGAACTGCGCAATCAAAAGTATGGTTTAACTCTGTTAGCTTAATGAACATATCAGAAATAAGTTTCACACAATGCTTCTGTTTAGTTTTTACTTGAAGATATTATTTTTCCCAATAGAGGCCTCTTAGCGCTCAGAATGTCCAATTGCAGTTTCTACAGAAAGAGTGTTTCAGAAAGGCTCAATCAAAAGTAAGGTTCAACTCTGTTAGTTGAATGCACAGAACAGAAAGAAGTTTCATACAATGCTTCTGTGTAGTTTATATTTGAACATATTCTTTTTTCCACTATTACCCACTTAGCGCTACGAATGTCCAGTTGCATTTTCTACAGACAGAGTGTTTCAAAACTGCTCAATCAAAAGTATGGTTTAACTCTGTTAGCTGAATGCTCAGATCAGAAAGAAGTTTCACAGAATGCTTCTGTGTAGTTTATATTTGAATATATTCCTTTTTCCACTACTACGCTCTTAGCGCTCAAAATGTCCAGTTGCATTTTCTACAGAAAGAGTGTTTCAGAACGGCTCAATCAAAAGTAAGGTTCAACTCTGTTAGTTGAATGCACAGAACAGAAAGAATTTTCACAGAATGCTACTGTGTAGTTTATATTTGAATATATTCCTTTTTCCACTATTACCCTCTTAGCTCTCCGAATGAACACTTGCATTTTCTATAGAAAGAGTGTTCAGAACTGCGCAATCAAAAGTATGGTTTAACTATGTTAGCTTAATGAACATATCAGAAATAAGTTTCACACAATGCTTCTGTGTAGTTTTTATTTGAAGAAATTATTTTTCTCAATATAGGCCTCTTAGCGCTCAGAATGTCCAATTGCAGTTTCTACAGAAAGAGTGTTTCAGAACGGCTCAATCAAAAGTAAGGTTCAACTCTGTCAGTTGAATGCACAGAACAGAAAGAAGTTTCATACAATGCTTCTGTGTAGTTTATATTTGAACATATTCTTTTTTCCACTATTACCCACTTAGCGCTACGAATGTCCAGTTGCATTTCCTACAGACAGAGTGTTTCAAAACTGCTCAATCAAAAGTATGGTTTAACTCTGTTAGCTGAATGCTCAGATCAGAAAGAAGTTTCACAGAATGCTTCTGTGTAGTTTATATTTGAATATATTCGATTTTCCACTACTACGCTCTTAGCGCTCCAAATGTCCAGTTGCATTATCTACAGAAAGAGTGTTCAGATCTTCTCAATCAAAAGTATGGTTTAACTCTGTTAGCTGAATGCACAGATCAGAAAGAAGTTTCACCGAATGATTCTGTGTAGTTTATATTTGAAGACATTCCTTTTTCCACTATTACCCTCTTAGCGCTCCGAATCTCCACTTGCATTTTCTACAAAAAGAGTGTTTCATAACTGCTCAATCAAAAATATGTTTTATCTCTGTTAACTGAATTTACAGATCAGAAATAAGTTTCACAGAATGCATCTGTGTAGTTTTTATTTGAAGATATTCTTTTTCCCAATATAGGCCTCTTAGCGCTTAGCATGTCCAATTGCAATTTCTACATTAAGAGTGTTTCAGAACGGCTCAATCAAATGTAAGGTTCAACTCTGTTAGTTGAATGCACAGAACAGAAAGAATTTTCACAGAATGCTACTGTGTAGTTTATATTTGAATATATTCCTTTTTCCACTATTACCCTCTTAGCGCTCAGAATGTCCACTTGCATTTTCTACAGAAAGAGTGTTCAGAACTGCGCAATCAAAAGTATGGTTTAACTCTGTTAGCTTAATGAATATATCAGAAATAAGTTTCACACAATGCTTCTGTGTAGTTTTTATTTGAAGATATTATTTTTCCCAATAGAGGCCTCTTAGCGCTCAGAATGTCCAATTGCAGTTTCTACAGAAAGAGTGTTTCAGAAAGGCTCAATCATAAGTAAGGTTCAACTCTGTTAGTTGAATGCACAGAACAGAAAGAAGTTTCATACAATGCTTCTGTGTAGTTTATATTTGAACATATTCTTTTTTCCACTATTACCCACTTAGCGCTACGAATGTCCAGTTGCATTTTCTACAGACAGAGTGTTTCAAAACTGCTCAATCAAAAGTATGGTTTAACTCTGTTAGCTGAATGCTCAGATCAGAAAGAAGTTTCACAGAATGCTTCTGTGTAGTTTATATTTGAATATATTCCTTTTTCCACTACTACTCTCTTAGCGCTCCAAATGTCCAGTTGCATTTTCTACAGAAAGAGTGTTCAGATCTGCTCAATCAAAAGTATGGTTTAACTCTGTTAGCTGAATGCACAGATCAGAAAGAAGTTTCACAGAATGATTCTGTGTAGTTTATATTTGGAGACATTCCTTTTTCCACTATTACCCTCTTAGCGCTCCGAATCTCCACTTGCATTTTCTACAGAAAGAGTGTTTCAGAACGGCTCAATCAAAACTAAGGTTCAACTCTTTTAGTTGAACAAACAGAACAGAAAGATGTTTCACACAATTCTTCTGTGTAGTTTTTATTTGTAGACATTCTTTTTCCCAATATAGGCCTCTTAGCGCTCAGAATGTCCAATTGCAGTTTCTACAGAAAGAGTGTTTCAGAACGGCTCAATCAAAAGTAAGGTTCAACTCTGTTAGTTGAATGCACAGAACAGAAAGAAGTTTCATACAATGCTTCTGTGTAGTTTATATTTGAACATATTCTTTTTTCCACTATTACCCAATTAGCGCTACAAATGTCCAGTTGCATTTTCTACAGACAGAGTGTTTCAAAACTGCTCAATCAAAAGTATGGTTTAACTCTGTTAGCTGAATGCTCAGATCAGAAAGAAGTTTCACAGAATGCTTCTGTGTAGTTTATATTTGAATATATTATTTTTTCCACTACTACGCTCTTAGCGCTCCAAATGTCCAGTTGCATTTTCTACAGAAAGAGTGTTCAGATCTGCTCAATCAAAAGTATGGTTTAACTCTGTTAGCTGAATGCACAGATCAGAAAGAAGTTTCACAGAATGATTCTGTGTAGTTTATATTTGGAGAAATTCCTTTTTCCACTATTACCCTCTTAGCGCTCCGAATCTCCACTTGCATTTTCTACAGAAAGAGTGTTTCAGAACGGCTCAATCAAAACTAAGGTTCAACTCTTTTAGTTGAACAAACAGAACAGAAAGAAGTTTCACACAATTCTTCTGTGTAGTTTTTATTTGTAGACATTCTTTTTCCCAATATAGGCCTCCTAGCGCTCAGAATGTCCAATTGCAGTTTCTACAGAAAGAGTGTTTCAGAACGGCTCAATCAAAAGTAAGGTTCAAATCTGTTAGTTGAATGCACAGAACAGAAAGAAGTTTCATACAATGCTTCTGTGTAGTTTATATTTGAACATATTCTTTTTTCCACTATTACCCACTTAGCGCTACGAATGTCCAGTTGCATTTTCTACAGACAGATTGTTTCAAAACTGCTCAATCAAAAGTATGGTTTAACTCTGTTAGCTGAATGCTCAGATCAGAAAGAAGATTCACAGAATGCTTCTGTGTAGTTTATATTTGAATATATTCCTTTTTCCACTACTACGCTCTTAGCGCTCCAAATGTCCAGTTGCATTTTTTACAGAAAGAGTGTTCAGATCTGCTCAATCAAAAGTATGGTTTAACTCTGTTAGCTGAATGCACAGATCAGAAAGAAGTTTCACCGAATGATTCTGTGTAGTTTATATTTGAAGACATTACTTTTTCCACTATTACCCCCTTAGCGCTCTGAATCTCCACTTGGATTTTCTACAAAAAGAGTGTTTCATAACTGCTCAATGAAAAATATGTTTTATCTCTGTTACCTGAGTTTACAGATCAGAAATAAGTTTCACAGAATGCATCTGTGTAGTTTTTATTTGAAGATATTCTTTTTCCCAATGTAGGCCTCTTAGCGCTTAGCATGTCCAATTGCAGTTTCTACAGAAAGAGTGTTTCAGAACGGCTCAATCAAAAGTAAGGTTCAAATCTGTTAGTTGAATGCACAGAACAGAAAGAATTTTCACAGAATGCTACTGTGTAGTTTATATTTGAATATATTCCTTTTTCCAATATTACCCTCTGAGCGCTCCGAATGTCCCCTTGCATTTTCTACAGAAAGAGTGTTCAGAACTGCGCAATCAAAGGTGTGGTTTAACTCTGTTAGCTTAATGAACATATCAGAAATAAGTTTCACACAATGCTTCTGTGTAGTTTTTATTTGAAGATATTATTTTTCCCAATAGAGGCCTCTTAGCGCTCAGAATGTCCAATTGCAGTTTCTACAGAAAGAGTGTTTCAGAAAGGCTCAATCATAAGTAAGGTTCAACTCTGTTAGTTGAATGCACAGAACAGAAAGAAGTTTCATACAATGCTTCTGTGTAGTTTATATTTGAACATATTCTTTTTTCCACTATTACCCACTTAGCGCTACGAATGTCCAGTTGCATTTTCTACAGACAGAGTGTTTCAAAACTGCTCAATCAAAAGTATGGTTTAACTCTGTTAGCTGAATGCTCAGATCAGAAAGAAGTTTCACAGAATGCTTCTGTGTAGTTTATATTTGAATATATTCCTTTTTCCACTACTACTCTCTTAGCGCTCCAAATGTCCAGTTGCATTTTCTACAGAAAGAGTGTTCAGATCTGCTCAATCAAAAGTATGGTTTAACTCTGTTAGCTGAATGCACAGATCAGAAAGAAGTTTCACAGAATGATTCTGTGTAGTTTATATTTGGAGACATTCCTTTTTCCACTATTACCCTCTTAGCGCTCCGAATCTCCACTTGCATTTTCTACAAAAAGAGTTTTTCATAACTCCTCAATCAAAAATATGTTTTATCTCTGTTAACTGAATTTACAGATCAGAAATAAGTTTCACAGAATGCATCTGTGTAGTTTTTATTTGAAGATATTCTTTTTCCCAATGTAGGCCTCTTAGCGCTTAGCATGTCCAATTGCAGTTTCTACAGAAAGAGTGTTTCAGAACGGCTCAATCAAAAGTAAGGTTCAACTCTGTTAGTTGAATGCACAGAACAGAAAGAAGTTTCATACAATGCTTCTGTGTAGTTTATATTTGAACATATTCTTTTTTCCACTATTAACCACTTAGCGCTACGAATGTCCAGTTGCATTTTCTACAGAAAGAGTGTTCAGATCTGCTCAATCAAAAGTATGGTTTAACTCTGTTAGCTGAATGCACAGTTCAGAAAGAAGTTTCACCGAATGATTCTGTGTAGTTTATGTTTGAAGACATTCCTTTTTCCACTATAACCCTCTTAGCGCTCCGAATCTCCACTTGCATTTTCTACAAAAAGAGTGTTTCATAACTGCTCAATCAAAAATATGTTTTATCTCTGTTAACTGAATTTACAGATCAGAAATAAGTTTCACAGAATGCATCTGTGTAGTTTTTATTTGAAGATATTCTTTTTCCCAATGTAGGCCTCTTAGCGCTTAGCATGTCCAATTGCAGTTTCTACAGAAAGAGTGTTTCAGAACGGCTCAATCAAAAGTAAGGTTCAACTCTGTTAGTTGAATGCACAGAACAGAAAGAATTTTCACAGAATGCTACTGTGTAGTTTATATTTGAATATATTCCTTTTTCCACTATTACCCTCTTAGCGCTCCGAATGTCCACTTGCATTTTCTACAGAAAGAGTGTTCAGAACTGCGCAATCAAAAGTATGGTTTAACTCTGTTAGCTTAATGAACATATCAGAAATATGTTTCACACAATGCTTCTGTGTAGTTTTTATTTGAAGATATTATTTTTCCCAATAGAGGCCTCTTAGCGCTCAGAATGTCCAATTGCAGTTTCTACAGAAAGAGTGTTTCAGAAAGGCTCAATCAAAAGTAAGGTTCAACTCTGTTAGTTGAATGCACAGAACAGAAAGTAGTTTCATACAATGCTTCTGTGTAGTTTATATTTGAACATATTCTTTTTTCCACTATTACCCACTTAGCGCTACGAATGTCCAGTTGCATTTTCTACAGACAGAGTGTTTCAAAACTGCTCAATCAAAAGTATGGTTTAACTCTGTTAGCTGAATGCTCAGATCAGAAAGAAGTTTCACAGAATGCTTCTGTGTAGTTTATATTTGAATATATTCCTTTTTCCACTACTACTCTCTTAGCGCTCCAAATGTCCAGTTGCATTTTCTACAGAAAGAGTGTTCAGATCTGCTCAATCAAAAGTATGGTTTAACTCTGTTAGCTGAATGCACAGATCAGAAAGAAGTTTCACAGAATGATTCTGTGTAGTTTATATTTGGAGACATTCCTTTTTCCACTATTACCCTCTTAGCACTCCGAATCTCCACTTGCATTTTCTACAGAAAGAGTGTTTCAGAACGGCTCAATCAAAACTAAGGTTCAACTCTTTTAGTTGAACAAACAGAACAGAAAGATGTTTCACACAATTCTTCTGTGTAGTTTTTATTTGTAGACATTCTTTTTCCCAATATAGGCCTCTTAGCGCTCAGAATGTCCAATTGCAGTTTCTACAGAAAGAGTGTTTCAGAACGGCTCAATCAAAAGTAAGGTTCAACTCTGTTAGTTGAATGCACAGAACAGAAAGAAGTTTCATACAATGCTTCTGTGTAGTTTATATTTGAACATATTCTTTTTTCCACTATTACCCACTTAGCGCTACGAATGTCCAGTTGCATTTTCTACAGACAGAGTGTTTCAAAACTGCTCAATCAAAAGTATGGTTTAACTCTGTTAGCTGAATGCTCAGATCAGAAAGAATTTTCACAGAATGCTTCTGTGTAGTTTATATGTGAATATATTCCTTTTTCCACTACTACGCTCTTAGCGCTCCAAATGTCCAGTTGCATTTTCTACAGAAAGAGTGTTCAGATCTGCTCAATCAAAAATGTGGTTTAACTCTGTTAGCTGAATGCACAGATCAGAAAGAAGTTTCCCCGAATGATTCTGTGTAGTTTATATTTGAAGACATTCCTTTTTCCACTATTACCCTCTTAGCGCTCCGAATCTCCACTTGCATTTTCTACAAAAAGAGTGTTTCATAACTGCTCAATCAAAAATATGTTTTATCTCTGTTAACTGAATTTACAGATCAGAAATAAGTTTCACAGAATGCATCTGTGTAGTTTTTATTTGAAGATATTCTTTTTCCCAATGTAGGCCTCTTAGCGCTTAGCATGTCCAATTGCATTTTCTACAGAAAGAGTGTTTCAGAACGGCTCAATCAAAAGTAAGGTTCAACTCTGTTAGTTGAATGCACAGAACAGAAAGAATTTTCACACAATGCTACTGTGTAGTTTATATTTGAATATATTCCTTTTTCCACTATTACCCTCTTAGCGCTCCGAATGTCCACTTGCATTTTCTACAGAAAGAGTGTTCAGAACTGCGCAATCAAAAGTACGTTTTAACTCTGTTATCTTAATGAACATATCAGAAATATGTTTCACACAATGCTTCTGTGTAGTTTTTATTTGAAGATATTATTTTTCCCAATAGAGGCCTCTTAGAGCTCAGAATGTCCAATTGCAGTTTCTACAGAAAGAGTGTTTCAGAAAGGCTCAATCAAAAGTAAGGTTCAACTCTGTTAGTTGAATGCACAGAACAGATAGTAGTTTCATACAATGCTTCTGTGTAGTTTATATTTGAACATATTCTTTTTTCCACTATTACCCACTTAGCGCTACGAATGTCCAGTTGCATTTTCTACAGACAGAGTGTTTCAAAACTGCTCAATCAAAAGTATGGTTTAACTCTGTTAGCTGAATGCTCAGATCAGAAAGAAGTTTCACAGAATGCTTCTGTGTAGTTTATATTTGAATATATTCCTTTTTCCACTACTACTCTCTTAGCGCTCCAAATGTCCAGTTGCATTTTCTACAGAAAGAGTGTTCAGATCTGCTCAATCAAAAGTATGGTTTAACTCTGTTAGCTGAATGCACAGATCAGAAAGAAGTTTCACAGAATGATTCTGTGTAGTTTATATTTGGAGACATTCCTTTTTCCACTATTACCCTCTTAGCGCTCCGAATCTCCACTTGCATTTTCTACAGAAAGAGTGTTTCAGAACGGCTCAATCAAAACTAAGGTTCAACTCTTTTAGTTGAACAAACAGAACAGAAAGATGTTTCACACAATTCTTCTGTGTAGTTTTTATTTGTAGACATTCTTTTTCCCAATATAGGCCTCTTAGCGCTCAGAATGTCCAATTGCAGTTTCTACAGAAAGAGTGTTTCAGAACGGCTCAATCAAAAGTAAGGTTCAACTCTGTTAGTTGAATGCACAGAAAAGAAAGAAGTTTCATACAATGCTTCTGTGTAGTTTATATTTGAACATATTCTTTTTTCCACTATTACCCACTTAGCGCTACGAATGTCCAGTTGCATTTTCTACAGACAGAGTGTTTCAAAACTGCTCAATCAAAAGTATGGTTTAACTCTGTTAGCTGAATGCTCAGATCAGAAAGAATTTTCACAGAATGCTTCTGTGTAGTTTATATTTGAATATATTCCTTTTTCCTCTACTACGCTCTTAGCGCTCCAAATGTCCAGTTGCATTTTCTACAGAAAGAGTGTTCAGATCTGCTCAATCAAAAATGTGGTTTAACTCTGTTAGCTGAATGCACAGATCTGAAAGAAGTTTCACCGAATGATTCTGTGTAGTTTATATTTGAAGACATTCCTTTTTCCACTAGTACCCTCTTAGCGCTCCGAATCTCCACTTGCATTTTCTACAAAAAGAGTTTTTCATAACTGCTCAATCAAAAATATGTTTTATCTCTGTTAACTGAATTTACAGATCAGAAATAAGTTTCACAGAATGCATCTGTGTAGTTTTTATTTGAAGATATTCTTTTTCCCAATGTAGGCCTCTTAGCGCTTAGCATGTCCAATTGCAGTTTCTACAGAAAGAGTGTTTCAGAACGGCTCAATCAAAAGTAAGGTTCAACTCTGTTAGTTGAATGCACAGAACAGAAAGAAGTTTCATACAATGCTTCTGTGTAGTTTATATTTGAACATATTCTTTTTTCCACTATTAACCACTTAGCGCTACGAATGTCCAGTTGCATTTTCTACAGAAAGAGTGTTCAGATCTGCTCAATCAAAAGTATGGTTTAACTCTGTTAGCTGAATGCACAGATCAGAAAGAAGTTTCACCGAATGATTCTGTGTAGTTTATATTTGAAGACATTCCTTTTTCCACTATAACCCTCTTAGCGCTCCGAATCTCCACTTGCATTTTCTACAAAAAGAGTGTTTCATAACTGCTCAATCAAAAATATGTTTTATCTCTGTTAACTGAATTTACAGATCAGAAATAAGTTTCACAGAATGCATCTGTGTAGTTTTTATTTGAAGATATTCTTTTTCCCAATGTAGGCCTCTTAGCGCTTAGCATGTCCAATTGCAGTTTCTACAGAAAGAGTGTTTCAGAACGGCTCAATCAAAAGTAAGGTTCAACTCTGTTAGTTGAATGCACAGAACAGAAAGAATTTTCACAGAATGCTACTGTGTAGTTTATATTTGAATATATTCCTTTTTCCACTATTACCCTCTTAGCGCTCCGAATGTCCACTTGCATTTTCTACAGAAAGAGTGTTCAGAACTGCGCAATCAAAAGTATGGTTTAACTCTGTTAGCTTAATGAACATATCAGAAATATGTTTCACACAATGCTTCTGTGTAGTTTTTATTTGAAGATATTATTTTTCCCAATAGAGGCCTCTTAGCGCTCAGAATGTCCAATTGCAGTTTCTACAGAAAGAGTGTTTCAGAAAGGCTCAATCAAAAGTAAGGTTCAACTCTGTTAGTTGAATGCACAGAACAGAAAGTAGTTTCATACAATGCTTCTGTGTAGTTTATATTTGAACATATTCTTTTTTCCACTATTACCCACTTAGCGCTACGAATGTCCAGTTGCATTTTCTACAGACAGAGTGTTTCAAAACTGCTCAATCAAAAGTATGGTTTAACTCTGTTAGCTGAATGCTCAGATCAGAAAGAAGTTTCACAGAATGCTTCTGTGTAGTTTATATTTGAATATATTCCTTTTTCCACTACTACTCTCTTAGCGCTCCAAATGTCCAGTTGCATTTTCTACAGAAAGAGTGTTCAGATCTGCTCAATCAAAAGTATGGTTTAACTCTGTTAGCTGAATGCACAGATCAGAAAGAAGTTTCACAGAATGATTCTGTGTAGTTTATATTTGGAGACATTCCTTTTTCCACTATTACCCTCTTAGCACTCCGAATCTCCACTTGCATTTTCTACAGAAAGAGTGTTTCAGAACGGCTCAATCAAAACTAAGGTTCAACTCTTTTAGTTGAACAAACAGAACAGAAAGATGTTTCACACAATTCTTCTGTGTAGTTTTTATTTGTAGACATTCTTTTTCCCAATATAGGCCTCTTAGCGCTCAGAATGTCCAATTGCAGTTTCTACAGAAAGAGTGTTTCAGAACGGCTCAATCAAAAGTAAGGTTCAACTCTGTTAGTTGAATGCACAGAACAGAAAGAAGTTTCATACAATGCTTCTGTGTAGTTTATATTTGAACATATTCTTTTTTCCACTATTACCCACTTAGCGCTACGAATGTCCAGTTGCATTTTCTACAGACAGAGTGTTTCAAAACTGCTCAATCAAAAGTATGGTTTAACTCTGTTAGCTGAATGCTCAGATCAGAAAGAATTTTCACAGAATGCTTCTGTGTAGTTTATATTTGAATATATTCCTTTTTCCTCTACTACGCTCTTAGCGCTCCAAATGTCCAGTTGCATTTTCTACAGAAAGAGTGTTCAGATCTGCTCAATCAAAAGTATGGTTTAACTCTGTTAGCTGAATGCACAGATCAGAAAGAAGTTTCACAGAATGATTCTGTGTAGTTTATATTTGGAGACATTCCTTTTTCCACTATTACCCTCTTAGCGCTCCGAATCTCCACTTGCATTTTCTACAAAAAGAGTTTTTCATAACTGCTCAATCAAAAATATGTTTTATCTCTGTTAACTGAATTTACAGATCAGAAATAAGTTTAACAGAATGCATCTGTGTAGTTTTTATTTGAAGATATTCTTTTTCCCAATGTAGGCCTCTTAGCGCTTAGCATGTCCAATTGCAGTTTCTACAGAAAGAGTGTTTCAGAACGGCTCAATCAAAAGTAAGGTTCAACTCTGTTAGTTGAATGCAAAGAACAGAAAGAATTTTCACAGAATGCTACTGTGTAGTTTATATTTGAATATATTCCTTTTTCCAATATTACCCTCTGAGCGCTCCGAATGTCCCCTTGCATTTTCTACAGAAAGAGTGTTCAGAACTGCGCAATCAAAGGTGTGGTTTAACTCTGTTAGCTTAATGAACATATCAGAAATAAGTTTCACACAATGCTTCTGTGTAGTTTTTATTTGAAGATATTATTTTTCCCAATAGAGGCCTCTTAGCGCTCAGAATGTCCAATTGCAGTTTCTACAGAAAGAGTGTTTCAGAAAGGCTCAATCAAAAGTAAGGTTCAACTCTGTTAGTTGAATGCACAGAACAGAAAGAAGTTTCATACAATGCTTCTGTGTAGTTTATATTTGAAAATATTCTTTTTTCCACTATTACCCACTTAGCGCTACGAATGTCCAGTTGCATTTTCTACAGACAGAATGTTTCAAAACTGCTCAATCAAAAGTATGGTTTAACTCTGTTAGCTGAATGCTCAGATCAGAAAGAAGTTTCACAGAATGCTTCTGTGTAGTTTATATTTGAATATATTCCTTTTTCCACTACTACTCTCTTAGCGCTCCAAATGTCTAGTTGCATTTTCTACAGAAAGAGTGTTCAGATCTGCTCAATCAAAAGTATGGTTTAACTCTGTTAGCTGAATGCACAGATCAGAAAGAAGTTTCACAGAATGATTCTGTGTAGTTTATATTTGGAGACATTCCGTTTTCCACTATTACCCTCTTAGCGCTCCGAATCTCCACTTGCATTTTCTACAGAAAGAGTGTTTCAGAACGGCTCAATCAAAACTAAGGTTCAACTCTTTTAGTTGAACAAACAGAACAGAAAGAAGTTTCACACAATACTTCTGTGTAGTTTTTATTTGTAGACATTCTTTTTCCCAATATAGGCCTCTTAGCGCTCAGAATGTCCAATTGCAGTTTCTACAGAAAGAGTGTTTCAGAACGGCTCAATCAAAAGTAAGGTTCAACTCTGTTAGTTGAATGCACAGAACAGAAAGAATTTTCATACAATGCTTCTGTGTAGTTTATATTTGAACATATTCTTTTTTCCACTATTAACCACTTAGCGCTACGAATGTCCAGTTGCATTTTCTACAGAAAGAGTGTTCAGATCTGCTCAATCAAAAGTATGATTTAACTCTGTTAGCTGAATGCACAGATCAGAAAGAAGTTTCACCGAATGATTCTGTGTAGTTTATATTTGAAGACATTCCTTTTTCCACTATTACCCTCTTAGCGCTCCGAATCTCCACTTGCATTTTCTACAAAAAGAGTGTTTCATAACTGCTCAATCAAAAATATGTTTTATCTCTGTTAACTGAATTTACAGATCAGAAATAAGTTTCACAGTATGCATCTGTGTAGTTTTTATTTGAAGATATTATTTTTCCCAATGTAGGCCTCTTAGCGCTTAGCATGTCCAATTGCATTTTCTACAGAAAGAGTGTTTCAGAACTGCTCAATCAAAAGTAAGGTTCAACTCTGTTAGTTGAATGCACAGAACAGAAAGAATTTTCACAGAATGCTACTGTGTAGTTTATATTTGAATATATTCCTTTTTCCACTATTACCCTCTTAGCGCTCCGAATGTCCACTTGCATTTTCTACAGAAAGAGTGTTCAGAACTGCGCAATCAAAAGTATGGTTTAACTCTGTTAGCTTAATGAACATATCAGAAATATGTTTCACACAATGCTTCTGTGTAGTTTTTATTTGAAGATATTATTTTTCCCAATAGAGGCCTCTTAGCGCTCAGAATGTCCAATTGCAGTTTCTACAGAAAGAGTGTTTCAGAAAGGCTCAATCAAAAGTAAGGTTCAACTCTGTTAGTTGAATGCACAGAACAGAAAGAAGTTTCATACAATGCTTCTGTGTAGTTTATATTTGAACATATTCTTTTTTCCACTATTACCCACTTAGCGCTACGAATGTCCAGTTGCATTTTCTACAGACAGAGTGTTTCAAAACTGCTCAATCAAAAGTATGGTTTAACTCTGTTAGCTGAATGCTCAGATCAGAAAGAAGTTTCAGAGAATGCTTCTGTGTAGTTTATATTTGAATATATTACTTTTTCCACTACTACTCTCTTAGCGCTCCAAATGTCCAGTTGCATTTTCTACCGAAAGAGTGTTCAGATCTGCTCAATCAAAAGTATGGTTTAACTCTGTTAGCTGAATGCACAGATCAGAAAGAAGTTTCACAGAATGATTCTGTGTAGTTTATATTTGGAGACATTCCTTTTTCCACTATTACCCTCTTAGCGCTCCGAATCGCCACTTGCATTTTCTACAGAAAGAGTGTTTCAGAACGGCACAATCAAAACTAAGGTTCAACTCTTTTAGTTGAACAAACAGAACAGAAAGATGTTTCACACAATTCTTCTGTGTAGTTTTTATTTGTAGACATTCTTTTTCCCAATATAGGCCTCTTAGCGCTCAGAATGTCCAATTGCAGTTTCTACAGAAAGAGTGTTTCAGAACGGCTCAATCAAAAGTAAGGTTCAACTCTGTTAGTTGAATGCACAGAACAGAAAGAAGTTTCATACAATGCTTCTGTGTAGTTTATATTTGAACATATTCTTTTTTCCACTATTACCCACTTAGCGCTACGAATGTCCAGTTGCATTTTCTACAGACAGATTGTTTCAAAACTGCTCAATCAAAAGTATGGTTTAACTCTGTTAGCTGAATGCTCAGATCAGAAAGAAGTTTCACAGAATGCTTCTGTGTAGTTTATATTTGAATATATTCCTTTTTCCACTACTACGCTCTTAGCGCTCCAAATGTCCAGTTGCATTTTCTACAGAAAGAGTGTTCAGATCTGCTCAATCAAAAGTATGGTTTAAATCTGTTAGCTGAATGCACAGATCAGAAAGATGTTTCACAGAATGATTCTGTGTAGTTTATATTTGGAGACATTCCTTTTTCCACTATTACCCTCTTAGCGCGCCGAATCTCCACTTGCATTTTCTACAGAAAGAGTGTTTCAGAACGGCTCAATCAAAACTAAGGTTCAACTCTTTTAGTTGAACAAACAGAACAGAAAGAAATTTCACACAATTCTTCTGTGTAGTTTTTATTTGTAGACATTCTTTTTCCCAATATAGGCCTCCTAGCGCTCAGAATGTCCAATTGCAGTTTCTACAGAAAGAGTGTTTCAGAACGGCTCAATCAAAAGTAAGGTTCAACTCTGTTAGTTGAATGCACAGTACAGAAAGAAGTTTCATACAATGCTTCTCTGTAGTTTATATTTGAACATATTCTTTTTTCCACTATTACCCACTTAGCGCTACGAATGTCCAGTTGCATTTTCTACAGACAGAGTGTTTCAAAACTGCTCAATCAAAAGTATGGTTTAACTCTGTTAGCTGAATGCTCAGATCAGAAACAAGATTCACAGAATGCTTCTGTGTAGTTTATATTTGAATATATTCCTTTTTCCACTTCTACGCTCTTAGCGCTCCAAATGTCCAGTTGCATTTTCTACAGAAAGAGTGTTCAGATCTGCTCAATCAAAAGTATGGTTTAACTCTGTTAGCTGAATGCACAGATCAGAAATAAGTTTCACCGAATGATTCTGTGTAGTTTATATTTGAAGACATTTCTTTTTCCACTATTACCCCCTTAGCGCTCCGAATCTCCACTTGCATTTTCTACAAAAAGAGTGTTTCATAACTGCTCAATCAAAAATATGTTTTATCTCTGTTACCTGAATTTACAGATCAGAAATAAGTTTCACAGAATGCATCTGTGTAGTTTTTATTTGAAGATATTCTTTTTCCCAATGTAGGCCTCTTAGCGCTTAGCATGTCCAATTGCAGTTTCTACAGAAAGAGTGTTTCAGAACGGCTCAATCAAAAGTAAGGTTCAACTCTGTTAGTTGAATGCACAGAACAGAAAGAATTTTCACAGAATGCTACTGTGTAGTTTATATTTGAATATATTCCTTTTTCCACTATTACCCTCTTAGCGCTCCGAATGTCCCCTTGCATTTTCTACAGAAAGAGTGTTCAGAACTGCGCAATCAAAAGTATGGTTTAACTCTGTTAGCTTAATGAACATATCAGAAATAAGTTTCACACAATGCTTCTGTGTAGTTTTTATTTGAAGATATTATTTTTCCCAATAGAGGCCTCTTAGCGCTCAGAATGTCCAATTGCAGTTTCTACAGAAAGAGTGTTTCAGAAAGGCTCAATCATAAGTAAGGTTCAACTCTGTTAGTTGAATGCACAGAACAGAAAGAAGTTTCATACAATGCTTCTGTGTAGTTTATATTTGAACATATTCTTTTTTCCACTATTACCCACTTAGCGCTACGAATGTCCAGTTGCATTTTCTACAGACAGAGTGTTTCAAAACTGCTCAATCAAAAGTATGGTTTAACTCTGTTAGCTGAATGCTTAGATCAGAAAGAAGTTTCACAGAATGCTTCTGTGTAGTTTATATTTGAATATATTACTTTTTCCACGACTACTCTCTTAGCGCTCCAAATGTCCAGTTGCATTTTCTACAGAAAGAGTGTTCAGATCTGCTCAATCAAAAGTATGGTTTAACTCTGTTAGCTGAATGCACAGATCAGAAAGAAGTTTCACAGAATGATTCTGTGTAGTTTATATTTGGAGACATTCCTTTTTCCACTATTACCCTCTTAGCGCTCCGAAACTCCACTTGCATTTTCTACAAAAAGAGTTTTTCATAACTGCTCAATCAAAAATATGTTTTATCTCTGTTAACTGAATTTACAGATCAGAAATAAGTTTCACAGAATGCATCTGTGTAGTTTTTATTTGAAGATATTCTTTTTCCCAATGTAGGCCTCTTAGCGCTTAGCATGTCCAATTGCAGTTTCTACAGAAAGAGTGTTTCAGAACGGCTCAATCAAAAGTAAGGTTCAACTCTGTTAGTTGAATGCACAGAACAGAAAGAAGTTTCATACAATGCTTCTGTGTAGTTTATATTTGAACATATTCTTTTTTCCACTATTAACCACTTAGCGCTACGAATGTCCAGTTGCATTTTCTACAGAAAGAGTGTTCAGATCTGCTCAATCAAAAGTATGGTTTAACTCTGTTAGCTGAATGCACAGATCAGAAAGAAGTTTCACCGAATGATTCTGTGTAGTTTATATTTGAAGACATTCCTTTTTCCACTATAACCCTCTTAGCGCTCCGAATCTCCACTTGCATTTTCTACAAAAAGAGTGTTTCATAACTGCTCAATCAAAAATATGTTTTATCTCTGTTAACTGAATTTACAGATCAGAAATAAGTTTCACAGAATGCATCTGTGTAGTTTTTATTTGAAGATATTCTTTTTCCCAATGTAGGCCTCTTAGCGCTTAGCATGTCCAATTGCAGTTTCTACAGAAAGAGTGTTTCAGAACGGCTCAATCAAAAGTAAGGTTCAACTCTGTTAGTTGAATGCACAGAACAGAAAGAATTTTCACAGAATGCTACTGTGTAGTTTATATTTGAATATATTCCTTTTTCCACTATTACCCTCTTAGCGCTCCGAATGTCCACTTGCATTTTCTACAGAAAGAGTGTTCAGAACTGCGCAATCAAAAGTATGGTTTAACTCTGTTAGCTTAATGAACATATCAGAAATATGTTTCACACAATGCTTCTGTGTAGTTTTTATTTGAAGATATTATTTTTCCCAATAGAGGCCTCTTAGCGCTCAGAATGTCCAATTGCAGTTTCTACAGAAAGAGTGTTTCAGAAAGGCTCAATCAAAAGTAAGGTTCAACTCTGTTAGTTGAATGCACAGAACAGAAAGTAGTTTCATACAATGCTTCTGTGTAGTTTATATTTGAACATATTCTTTTTTCCACTATTACCCACTTAGCGCTACGAATGTCCAGTTGCATTTTCTACAGACAGAGTGTTTCAAAACTGCTCAATCAAAAGTATGGTTTAACTCTGTTAGCTGAATGCTCAGATCAGAAAGAAGTTTCACAGAATGCTTCTGTGTAGTTTATATTTGAATATATTCCTTTTTCCACTACTACTCTCTTAGCGCTCCAAATGTCCAGTTGCATTTTCTACAGAAAGAGTGTTCAGATCTGCTCAATCAAAAGTATGGTTTAACTCTGTTAGCTGAATGCACAGATCAGAAAGAAGTTTCACAGAATGATTCTGTGTAGTTTATATTTGGAGACATTCCTTTTTCCACTATTACCCTCTTAGCACTCCGAATCTCCACTTGCATTTTCTACAGAAAGAGTGTTTCAGAACGGCTCAATCAAAACTAAGGTTCAACTCTTTTAGTTGAACAAACAGAACAGAAAGATGTTTCACACAATTCTTCTGTGTAGTTTTTATTTGTAGACATTCTTTTTCCCAATATAGGCCTCTTAGCGCTCAGAATGTCCAATTGCAGTTTCTACAGAAAGAGTGTTTCAGAACGGCTCAATCAAAAGTAAGGTTCAACTCTGTTAGTTGAATGCACAGAACAGAAAGAAGTTTCATACAATGCTTCTGTGTAGTTTATATTTGAACATATTCTTTTTTCCACTATTACCCACTTAGCGCTACGAATGTCCAGTTGCATTTTCTACAGACAGAGTGTTTCAAAACTGCTCAATCAAAAGTATGGTTTAACTCTGTTAGCTGAATGCTCAGATCAGAAAGAATTTTCACAGAATGCTTCTGTGTAGTTTATATTTGAATATATTCCTTTTTCCACTACTACGCTCTTAGCGCTCCAAATGTCCAGTTGCATTTTCTACAGAAAGAGTGTTCAGATCTGCTCAATCAAAAATGTGGTTTAACTCTGTTAGCTGAATGCACAGATCAGAAAGAAGTTTCCCCGAATGATTCTGTGTAGTTTATATTTGAAGACATTCCTTTTTCCACTATTACCCTCTGAGCGCTCCGAATCTCCACTTGCATTTTCTACAAAAAGAGTGTTTCATAACTGCTCAATCAAAAATATGTTTTATCTCTGTTAACTGAATTTACAGATCAGAAATAAGTTTCACAGAATGCATCTGTGTAGTTTTTATTTGAAGATATTCTTTTTCCCAATGTAGGCCTCTTAGCGCTTAGCATGTCCAATTGCAGTTTCTACAGAAAGAGTGTTTCAGAACGGCTCAATCAAAAGTAAGGTTCAACTCTGTTAGTTGAATGCACAGAACAGAAAGAATTTTCACAGAATGCTACTGTGTAGTTTATATTTGAATATATTCCTTTTTCCACTATTACCCTCTTAGCGCTCCGAATGTCCACTTGCATTTTCTACAGAAAGAGTGTTCAGAACTGCGCAATCAAAAGTACGTTTTAACTCTGTTAGCTTAATGAACATATCAGAAATATGTTTCACACAATGCTTCTGTGTAGTTTTTATTTGAAGATATTATTTTTCCCAATAGAGGCCTCTTAGCGCTCAGAATGTCCAATTGCAGTTTCTACAGAAAGAGTGTTTCAGAAAGGCTCAATCAAAAGTAAGGTTCAACTCTGTTAGTTGAATGCACAGAACAGAAAGTAGTTTCATACAATGCTTCTGTGTAGTTTATATTTGAACATATTCTTTTTTCCACTATTACCCACTTAGCGCTACGAATGTACAGTTGCATTTTCTACAGACAGAGTGTTTCAAAACTGCTCAATCAAAAGTATGGTTTAACTCTGTTAGCTGAATGCTCAGATCAGAAAGAAGTTTCACAGAATGCTTCTGTGTAGTTTATATTTGAATATATTCCTTTTTCCACTACTACTCTCTTAGCGCTCCAAATGTCCAGTTGCATTTTCTACAGAAAGAGTGTTCAGATCTGCTCAATCAAAAGTATGGTTTAACTCTGTTAGCTGAATGCACAGATCAGAAAGAAGTTTCACAGAATGATTCTGTGTAGTTTATATTTGGAGACATTTCTTTTTCCACTATTACCCTCTTAGCGCTCCGAATCTCCACTTGCATTTTCTACAGAAAGAGTGTTTCAGAACGGCTCAATCAAAACTAAGGTTCAACTCTTTTAGTTGAACAAACAGAACAGAAAGATGTTTCACACAATTCTTCTGTGTAGTTTTTATTTGTAGACATTCTTTTTCCCAATATAGGCCTCTTAGCGCTCAGAATGTCCAATTGCAGTTTCTACAGAAAGAGTGTTTCAGAACGGCTCAATCAAAAGTAAGGTTCAACTCTGTTAGTTGAATGCACAGAACAGAAAGAAGTTTCATACAATGCTTCTGTGTAGTTTATATTTGAACATATTCTTTTTTCCACTATTACCCACTTAGCGCTACGAATGTCCAGTTGCATTTTCTACAGACAGAGTGTTTCAAAACTGCTCAATCAAAAGTATGGTTTAACTCTGTTAGCTGAATGCTCAGATCAGAAAGAATTTTCACAGAATGCTTCTGTGTAGTTTATATTTGAATATATTCCTTTTTCCTCTACTACGCTCTTAGCGCTCCAAATGTCCAGTTGCATTTTCTACAGAAAGAGTGTTCAGATCTGCTCAATCAAAAATGTGGTTTAACTCTGTTAGCTGAATGCACAGATCAGAAAGAAGTTTCACCGAATGATTCTGTGTAGTTTATATTTGAAGACATTCCTTTTTCCACTAGTACCCTCTTAGCGCTCCGAATCTCCACTTGCATTTTCTACAAAAAGAGTTTTTCATAACTGCTCAATCAAAAATATGTTTTATCTCTGTTAACTGAATTTACAGATCAGAAATAAGTTTCACAGAATGCATCTGTGTAGTTTTTATTTGAAGATATTCTTTTTCCCAATGTAGGCCTCTTAGCGCTTAGCATGTCCAATTGCAGTTTCTACAGAAAGAGTGTTTCAGAACGGCTCAATCAAAAGTAAGGTTCAACTCTGTTAGTTGAATGCAAAGAACAGAAAGAATTTTCACAGAATGCTACTGTGTAGTTTATATTTGAATATATTCCTTTTTCCAATATTACCCTCTGAGCGCTCCGAATGTCCCCTTGCATTTTCTACAGAAAGAGTGTTCAGAACTGCGCAATCAAAGGTGTGGTTTAACTCTGTTAGCTTAATGAACATATCAGAAATAAGTTTCACACAATGCTTCTGTGTAGTTTTTATTTGAAGATATTATTTTTCCCAATAGAGGCCTCTTAGCGCTCAGAATGTCCAATTGCAGTTTCTACAGAAAGAGTGTTTCAGAAAGGCTCAATCAAAAGTAAGGTTCAACTCTGTTAGTTGAATGCACAGAACAGAAAGAAGTTTCATACAATGCTTCTGTGTAGTTTATATTTGAACATATTCTTTTTTCCACTATTACCCACTTAGCGCTACGAATGTCCAGTTGCATTTTCTACAGACAGAATGTTTCAAAACTGCTCAATCAAAAGTATGGTTTAACTCTGTTAGCTGAATGCTCAGATCAGAAAGAAGTTTCACAGAATGCTTCTGTGTAGTTTATATTTGAATATATTCCTTTTTCCACTACTACTCTCTTAGCGCTCCAAATGTCTAGTTGCATTTTCTACAGAAAGAGTGTTCAGATCTGCTCAATCAAAAGTATGGTTTAACTCTGTTAGCTGAATGCACAGATCAGAAAGAAGTTTCACAGAATGATTCTGTGTAGTTTATATTTGGAGACATTCCTTTTTCCACTATTACCCTCTTAGCGCTCCGAATCTCCACTTGCATTTTCTACAGAAAGATTGTTTCAGAACGGCTCAATCAAAACTAAGGTTCAACTCTTTTAGTTGAACAAACAGAACAGAAAGAAGTTTCACACAATTCTTCTGTGTAGTTTTTATTTGTAGACATTCTTTTTCCCAATATAGGCCTCTTAGCGCTCAGAATGTCCAATTGCAGTTTCTACAGAAAGAGTGTTTCAGAACGGCTCAATCAAAAGTAAGGTTCAACTCTGTTAGTTGAATGCACAGAACAGAAAGAATTTTCATACAATGCTTCTGTGTAGTTTATATTTGAACATATTCTTTTTTCCACTATTAACCACTTAGCGCTACGAATGTCCAGTTGCATTTTCTACAGAAAGAGTGTTCAGATCTGCTCAATCAAAAGTATGGTTTAACTCTGTTAGCTGAATGCACAGATCAGAAAGGAGTTTCACCGAATGATTCTGTGTAGTTTATATTTGAAGACATTCCTTTTTCCACTATTACCCTCTTAGCGCTCCGAATCTCCACTTGCATTTTCTACAAAAAGAGTGTTTCATAACTGCTCAATCAAAAATATGTTTTATCTCTGTTAACTGAATTTACAGATCAGAAATAAGTTTCACAGAATGCATCTGTGTAGTTTTTATTTGAAGATATTATTTTTCCCAATGTAGGCCTCTTAGCGCTTAGCATGTCCAATTGCATTTTCTACAGAAAGAGTGTTTCAGAACGGCTCAATCAAAAGTAAGGTTCAACTCTGTTAGTTGAATGCACAGAACAGAAAGAATTTTCACAGAATGCTACTGTGTAGTTTATATTTGAATATATTCCTTTTTCCACTATTACCCTCTTAGCGCTCCGAATGTCCACTTGCATTTTCTACAGAAAGAGTGTTCAGAACTGCGCAATCAAAAGTATGGTTTAACTCTGTTAGCTTAATGAACATATCAGAAATATGTTTCACACAATGCTTCTGTGTAGTTTTTATTTGAAGATATTATTTTTCCCAATAGAGGCCTCTTATCGCTCAGAATGTCCAATTGCAGTTTCTACAGAAAGAGTGTTTCAGAAAGGCTCAATCAAAAGTAAGGTTCAACTCTGTTAGTTGAATGCACAGAACAGAAAGAAGTTTCATACAATGCTTCTGTGTAGTTTATATTTGAACATATTCTTTTTTCCACTATTACCCACTTAGCGCTACGAATGTCCAGTTGCATTTTCTACAGACAGAGTGTTTCAAAACTGCTCAATCAAAAGTATGGTTTAACTCTGTTAGCTGAATGCTCAGATCAGAAAGAAGTTTCAGAGAATGCTTCTGTGTAGTTTATATTTGAATATATTCCTTTTTCCACTACTACTCTCTTAGCGCTCCAAATGTCCAGTTGCATTTTCTACAGAAAGAGTGTTCAGATCTGCTCAATCAAAAGTATGGTTTAACTCTGTTAGCTGAATGCACAGATCCGAAAGAAGTTTCACAGAATGACTCTGTGTAGTTTATATTTGGAGACATTCCTTTTTCCACTATTACCCTCTTAGCGCTCCGAATCTCCACTTGCATTTTCTACAGAAAGAGTGTTTCAGAACGGCTCAATCAAAACTAAGGTTCAACTCTTTTAGTTGAACAAACAGAACAGAAAGATGTTTCACACAATTCTTCTGTGTAGTTTTTATTTGTAGACATTCATTTTCCCAATATAGGCCTCTTAGCGCTCAGAATGTCCAATTGCAGTTTCTACAGAAAGAGTGTTTCAGAACGGCTCAATCAAAAGTAAGGTTCAACTCTGTTAGTTGAATGCACAGAACAGAAAGAAGTTTCATACAATGCTTCTGTGTAGTTTATATTTGAACATATTCTTTTTTCCACTATTACCCACTTAGCGCTACGAATGTCCAGTTGCATTTTCTACAGACAGAGTGTTTCAAAACTGCTCAATCAAAAGTATGGTTTAACTCTGTTAGCTGAATGCTCAGATCAGAAAGAAGTTTCACAGAATGCCTCTGTGTAGTTTATATTTGAATATATTCCTTTTTCCACTACTACGCTCTTAGCGCTCCAAATGTCCAGTTGCATTTTCTACAGAAAGAGTGTTCAGATCTGCTCAATCAAAAGTATGGTTTAACTCTGTTAGCTGAATGCACAGATCAGAAAGAAGTTTCACAGAATGATTCTGTGTAGATTATATTTGGAGACATTCCTTTTTCCACTATTACCCTCTTAGCGCTCCGAATCTCCACTTGCATTTTCTACAGAAAGAGTGTTTCAGAACGGCTCAATCAAAACTAAGGTTCAACTCTTTTAGTTGAACAAACAGAACAGAAAGAAGTTTCACACAATTCTTCTGTGTAGTTTTTATTTGTAGACATTCTTTTTCCCAATATAGGCCTCCTAGCGCTCAGAATGTCCAATTGCAGTTTCTACAGAAAGAGAGTTTCAGAACGGCTCAATCAAAAGTAAGGTTCAACTCTGTTAGTTGAATGCACAGAACAGAAAGAAGTTTCATACAATGCTTCTGTGTAGTTTATATTTGAACATATTCTTTTTTCCACTATTAACCACTTAGCGCTACGAATGTCCAGTTGCATTTTCTACAGAAAGAGTGTTCAGATCTGCTCAATCAAAAGTATGGTTTAACTCTGTTAGCTGAATGCACAGATCAGAAAGAAGTTTCACCGAATGATTCTGTGTAGTTTATATTTGAAGACATTCCTTTTTCCACTATTACCCTCTTAGCGCTCCGAATCTCCACTTGCATTTTCTACAAAAAGAGTGTTTCAAAACTGCTCAATCAAAAATATGTTTTATCTCTGTTAACTGAATTTACAGATCAGAAATAAGTTTCACAGAATGCATCTGTGTAGTTTTTATTTGAAGATATTCTTTTTCCCAATGTAGGCCTCTTAGCGCTTAGCATGTCCAATTGCATTTTCTAGAGAAAGAGTGTTTCAGAACGGCTCAATCAAAAGTAAGGTTCAACTCTGTTAGTTGAATGCACAGAACAGAAAGAATTTTCACAGAATGCTACTGTGTAGTTTATATTTGAATATATTCCTTTTTCCACTATTACCCTCTTAGCGCTCCGAATGTCCACTTGCATTTTCTACAGAAAGAGTGTTCAGAACTGCGCAATCAAAAGTATGGTTTAACTCTGTTAGCTTAATGAACATATCAGAAATATGTTTCACACAATGCTTCTGTGTAGTTTTTATTTGAAGATATTATTTTTCCCAATAGAGGCCTCTTAGCGCTCAGAATGTCCAATTGCAGTTTCTACAGAAAGAGTGTTTCAGAAAGGCTCAATCAAAAGTAAGGTTCAACTCTGTTAGTTGAATGCACAGAACAGAAAGTAGTTTCATACAATGCTTCTGTGTAGTTTATATTTGAACATATTCTTTTTTCCACTATTACCCACTTAGCGCTACGAATGTCCAGTTGCATTTTCTACAGACAGAGTGTTTCAAAACTGCTCAATCAAAAGTATGGTTTAACTCTGTTAGCTGAATGCTCAGATCAGAAAGAAGTTTCACAGAATGCTTCTGTGTAGTTTATATTTGAATATATTCCTTTTTCCACTACTACTCTCTTAGCGCTCCAAATGTCCAGTTGCATTTTCTACAGAAAGAGTGTTCAGATCTGCTCAATCAAAAGTATGGTTTAACTCTGTTAGCTGAATGCACAGATCAGAAAGAAGTTTCACAGAATGATTCTGTGTAGTTTATATTTGGAGACATTCCTTTTTCCACTATTACCCTCTTAGCGCTCCGAATCTCCACTTGCATTTTCTACAGAAAGAGTGTTTCAGAACGGCTCAATCAAAACTAAGGTTCAACTCTTTTAGTTGAACAAACAGAACAGAAAGATGTTTCACACAATTCTTCTGTGTAGTTTTTATTTGTAGACATTCTTTTTCCCAATATAGGCCTCTTAGCGCTCAGAATGTCCAATTGCAGTTTCTACAGAAAGAGTGTTTCAGAACGGCTCAATCAAAAGTAAGGTTCAACTCTGTTAGTTGAATGCACAGAACAGAAAGAAGTTTCATACAATGCTTCTGTGTAGTTTATATTTGAACATATTCTTTTTTCCACTATTACCCACTTAGCGCTACGAATGTCCAGTTGCATTTTCTACAGACAGAGTGTTTCAAAACTGCTCAATCAAAAGTATGGTTTAACTCTGTTAGCTGAATGCTCAGATCAGAAAGAATTTTCACAGAATGCTTCTGTGTAGTTTATATTTGAATATATTCCTTTTTCCTCTACTACGCTCTTAGCGCTCCAAATGTCCAGTTGCATTTTCTACAGAAAGAGTGTTCAGATCTGCTCAATCAAAAATGTGGTTTAACTCTGTTAGCTGAATGCACAGATCAGAAAGAAGTTTCACCGAATGATTCTGTGTAGTTTATATTTGAAGACATTCCTTTTTCCACTAGTACCCTCTTAGCGCTCCGAATCTCCACTTGCATTTTCTACAAAAAGAGTTTTTCATAACTGCTCAATCAAAAATATGTTTAATCTCTGTTAACTGAATTTACAGATCAGAAATAAGTTTCACAGAATGAATCTGTGTAGTTTTTATTTGAAGATATTCTTTTTCCCAATGTAGGCCTCTTAGCGCTTAGCATGTCCAATTGCAGTTTCTACAGAAAGAGTGTTTCAGAACGGCTCAATCAAAAGTAAGGTTCAACTCTGTTAGTTGAATGCACAGAACAGAAAGAATTTTCACAGAATGCTACTGTGTAGTTTATATTTGAATATATTCCTTTTTCCACTATTACCCTCTTAGCGCTCCGAATGTCCACTTGCATTTTCTACAGAAAGAGTGTTCAGAACTGCGCAATCAAAAGTATGGTTTAACTCTGTTAGCTTAATGAACATATCAGAAATATGTTTCACACAATGCTTCTGTGTAGTTTTTATTTGAAGATATTATTTTTCCCAATAGAGGCCTCTTAGCGCTCAGAATGTCCAATTGCAGTTTCTACAGAAAGAGTGTTTCAGAAAGGCTCAATCAAAAGTAAGGTTCAACTCTGTTAGTTGAATGCACAGAACAGAAAGTAGTTTCATACAATGCTTCTGTGTAGTTTATATTTGAACATATTCTTTTTTCCACTATTACCCACTTAGCGCTATGAATGTCCAGTTGCATTTTCTACAGACAGAGTGTTTCAAAACTGCTCAATCAAAAGTATGGTTTAACTCTGTTAGCTGAATGCTCAGATCAGAAAGAAGTTTCACAGAATGCTTCTGTGTAGTTTATATTTGAATATATTCCTTTTTCCACTACTACTCTCTTAGCGCTCCAAATGTCCAGTTGCATTTTCTACAGAAAGAGTGTTCAGATCTGCTCAATCAAAAGTATGGTTTAACTCTGTTAGCTGAATGCACAGATCAGAAAGAAGTTTCACAGAATGATTCTGTGTAGTTTATATTTGGAGACATTCCTTTTTCCACTATTACCCTCTTAGCGCTCCGAATCTCCACTTGCATTTTCTACAGAAAGAGTGTTTCAGAACGGCTCAATCAAAACTAAGGTTCAACTCTTTTAGTTGAACAAACAGAACAGAAAGATGTTTCACACAATTCTTCTGTGTAGTTTTTATTTGTAGACATTCTTTTTCCCAATATAGGCCTCTTAGCGCTCAGAATGTCCAATTGCAGTTTCTACAGAAAGAGTGTTTCAGAACGGCTCAATCAAAAGTAAGGTTCAACTCTGTTAGTTGAATGCACAGAACAGAAAGAAGTTTCATACAATGCTTCTGTGTAGTTTATATTTGAACATATTCTTTTTTCCACTATTACCCACTTAGCGCTACGAATGTCCAGTTGCATTTTCTACAGACAGAGTGTTTCAAAACTGCTCAATCAAAAGTATGGTTTAACTCTGTTAGCTGAATGCTCAGATCAGAAAGAATTTTCACAGAATGCTTCTGTGTAGTTTATATTTGAATATATTCCTTTTTCCTCTACTACGCTCTTAGCGCTCCAAATGTCCAGTTGCATTTTCTACAGAAAGAGTGTTCAGATCTGCTCAATCAAAAGTATGGTTTAACTCTGTTAGCTGAATGCACAGATCAGAAAGAAGTTTCACCGAATGATTCTGTGTAGTTTATATTTGAAGACATTCCTTTTTCCACTAGTACCCTCTTAGCGCTCCGAATCTCCACTTGCATTTTCTACAAAAAGAGTTTTTCATAACTGCTCAATCAAAAATATGTTTTATCTCTGTTAACTGAATTTACAGATCAGAAATAAGTTTCACAGAATGCATCTGTGTAGTTTTTATTTGAAGATATTCTTTTTCCCAATGTAGGCCTCTTAGCGCTTAGCATGTCCAATTGCAGTTTCTACAGAAAGAGTGTTTCAGAACGGCTCAATCAAAAGTAAGGTTCAACTCTGTTAGTTGAATGCAAAGAACAGAAAGAATTTTCACAGAATGCTACTGTGTAGTTTATATTTGAATATATTCCTTTTTCCAATATTACCCTCTGAGCGCTCCGAATGTCCCCTTGCATTTTCTACAGAAAGAGTGTTCAGAACTGCGCAATCAAAGGTGTGGTTTAACTCTGTTAGCTTAATGAACATATCAGAAATAAGTTTCACACAATGCTTCTGTGTAGTTTTTATTTGAAGATATTATTTTTCCCAATAGAGGCCTCTTAGCGCTCAGAATGTCCAATTGCAGTTTCTACAGAAAGAGTGTTTCAGAAAGGCTCAATCATAAGTAAGGTTCAACTCTGTTAGTTGAATGCACAGAACAGAAAGAAGTTTCATACAATGCTTCTGTGTAGTTTATATTTGAACATATTCTTTTTTCCACTATTACCCACTTAGCGCTACGAATGTCCAGTTGCATTTTCTACAGACAGAATGTTTCAAAACTGCTCAATCAAAAGTATGGTTTAACTCTGTTAGCTGAATGCTCAGATCAGAAAGAAGTTTCACAGAATGCTTCTGTGTAGTTTTTATTTGAATATATTCCTTTTTCCACTACTACTCTCTTAGCGCTCCAAATGTCCAGTTGCATTTTCTACAGAAAGAGTGTTCAGATCTGCTCAATCAAAAGTATGGTTTAACTCTGTTAGCTGAATGCACAGATGAGAAAGAAGTTTCACAGAATGATTCTGTGTAGTTTATATTTGGAGACATTCCTTTTTCCACTATTACCCTCTTAGCGCTCCGAATCTCCACTTGCATTTTCTACAGAAAGAGTGTTTCAGAACGGCTCAATCAAAACTAAGGTTCAACTCTTTTAGTTGAACAAACAGAACAGAAAGATGTTTCACACAATTCTTCTGTGTAGTTTTTATTTGTAGACATTCTTTTTCCCAATATAGGCCTCTTAGCGCTCAGAATGTCCAATTGCAGTTTCTACAGAAAGAGTGTTTCAGAACGGCTGAATCAAAAGTAAGGTTCAACTCTGTTAGTTGAATGCACAGAACAGAAAGAAGTTTCATACAATGCTTCTGTGTAGTTTATATTTGAACATATTCTTTTTTCCACTATTACCCACTTAGCGCTACGAATGTCCAGTTGCATTTTCTACATACAGAGTGTTTCAAAACTGCTCAATCAAAAGTATGGTTTAACTCTGTTAGCTGAATGCTCAGATCAGAAAGAATTTTCACAGAATGCTTCTGTGTAGTTTATATTTGAATATATTCCTTTTTCCTCTACTACGCTCTTAGCGCTCCAAATGTCCAGTTGCATTTTCTACAGAAAGAGTGTTCAGATCTGCTCAATCAAAAATGTGGTTTAACTCTGTTAGCTGAATGCACAGATCAGAAAGAAGTTTCACCGAATGATTCTGTGTAGTTTATATTTGAAGACATTCCTTTTTCCACTAGTACCCTCTTAGCGCTCCGAATCTCCACTTGCATTTTCTACAAAAAGAGTTTTTCATAACTGCTCAATCAAAAATATGTTTTATCTCTGTTAACTGAATTTACAGATCAGAAATAAGTTTCACAGAATGCATCTGTGTAGTTTTTATTTGAAGATATTCTTTTTCCCAATGTAGGCCTCTTAGCGCTTAGCATGTCCAATTGCAGTTTCTACAGAAAGAGTGTTTCAGAACGGCTCAATCAAAAGTAAGGTTCAACTCTGTTAGTTGAATGCAAAGAACAGAAAGAATTTTCACAGAATGCTACTGTGTAGTTTATATTTGAATATATTCCTTTTTCCAATATTACCCTCTGAGCGCTCCGAATGTCCCCTTGCATTTTCTACAGAAAGAGTGTTCAGAACTGCGCAATCAAAGGTGTGGTTTAACTCTGTTAGCTTAATGAACATATCAGAAATAAGTTTCACACAATGCTTCTGTGTAGTTTTTATTTGAAGATATTATTTTTCCCAATAGAGGCCTCTTAGCGCTCAGAATGTCCAATTCCAGTTTCTACAGAAAGAGTGTTTCAGAAAGGCTCAATCAAAAGTAAGGTTCAACTCTGTTAGTTGAATGCACAGAACAGAAAGAAGTTTCATACAATGCTTCTGTGTAGTTTATATTTGAACATATTCTTTTTTCCACTATTACCCACTTAGCGCTACGAATGTCCAGTTGCATTTTCTACAGACAGAATGTTTCAAAACTGCTCAATCAAAAGTATGGTTTAACTCTGTTAGCTGAATGCTCAGATCAGAAAGAAGTTTCACAGAATGCTTCTGTGTAGTTTATATTTGAATATATTCCTTTTTCCACTACTACTCTCTTAGCGCTCCAAATGTCTAGTTGCATTTTCTACAGAAAGAGTGTTCAGATCTGCTCAATCAAAAGTATGGTTTAACTCTGTTAGCTGAATGCACAGATCAGAAAGAAGTTTCACAGAATGATTCTGTGTAGTTTATATTTGGAGACATTCCTTTTTCCACTATTACCCTCTTAGCGCTCCGAATCTCCACTTGCATTTTCTACAGAAAGAGTGTTTCAGAACGGCTCAATCAAAACTAAGGTTCAACTCTTTTAGTTGAACAAACAGAACAGAAAGAAGTTTCACACAATTCTTCTGTGTAGTTTTTATTTGTAGACATTCTTTTTCCCAATATAGGCCTCTTAGCGCTCAGAATGTCCAATTGCAGTTTCTACAGAAAGAGTGTTTCAGAACGGCTCAATCAAAAGTAAGGTTCAACTCTGTTAGTTGAATGCACAGAACAGAAAGAATTTTCATACAATGCTTCTGTGTAGTTTATATTTGAACATATTCTTTTTTCCACTATTAACCACTTAGCGCTACGAATGTCCAGTTGCATTTTCTACAGAAAGAGTGTTCAGATCTGCTCAATCAAAAGTATGGTTTAACTCTGTTAGCTGAATGCACAGATCAGAAAGAAGTTTCACCGAATGATTCTGTGTAGTTTATATTTGAAGACATTCCTTTTTCCACTATTACCCTCTTAGCGCTCCGAATCTCCACTTGCATTTTCTACAAAAAGAGTGTTTCATAACTGCTCAATCAAAAATATGTTTTATCTCTGTTAACTGAATTTACAGATCAGAAATAAGTTTCACAGAATGCATCTGTGTAGTTTTTATTTGAAGATATTATTTTTCCCAATGTAGGCCTCTTAGCGCTTAGCATGTCCAATTGCATTTTCTACAGAAAGAGTGTTTCAGAACGGCTCAATCAAAAGTAAGGTTCAACTCTGTTAGTTGAATGCACAGAACAGAAAGAATTTTCACAGAATGCTACTGTGTAGTTTATATTTGAATATATTCCTTTTTCCACTATTACCCTCTTAGCGCTCCGAATGTCCACTTGCATTTTCTACAGAAAGAGTGTTCAGAACTGCGCAATCAAAAGTATGGTTTAACTCTGTTAGCTTAATGAACATATCAGAAATATGTTTCACACAATGCTTCTGTGTAGTTTTTATTTGAAGATATTATTTTTCCCAATAGAGGCCTCTTAGCGCTCAGAATGTCCAATTGCAGTTTCTACAGAAAGAGTGTTTCAGAAAGGCTCAATCAAAAGTAAGGTTCAACTCTATTAGTTGAATGCACAGAACAGAAAGAAGTTTCATACAATGCTTCTGTGTAGTTTATATTTGAACATATTCTTTTTTCCACTATTACCCACTTAGCGCTACGAATGTCCAGTTGCATTTTCTACAGACAGAGTGTTTCAAAACTGCTCAATCAAAAGTATGGTTTAACTCTGTTAGCTGAATGCTCAGATCAGAAAGAAGTTTCAGAGAATGCTTCTGTGTAGTTTATATTTGAATATATTCCTTTTTCCACTACTACTCTCTTAGCGCTCCAAATGTCCAGTTGCATTTTCTACAGAAAGAGTGTTCAGATCTGCTCAATCAAAAGTATGGTTTAACTCTGTTAGCTGAATGCACAGATCAGAAAGAAGTTTCACAGAATGATTCTGTGTAGATTATATTTGGAGACATTCCTTTTTCCACTATTACCCTCTTAGCGCTCCGAATCTCCACTTGCATTTTCTACAGAAAGAGTGTTTCAGAACGGCTCAATCAAAACTAAGGTTCAAATCTTTTAGTTGAACAAACAGAACAGAAAGAAGTTTCACACAATTCTTCTGTGTAGTTTTTATTTGTAGACATTCTTTTTCCCAATATAGGCCTCCTAGCGCTCAGAATGTCCAATTGCAGTTTCTACAGAAAGAGAGTTTCAGAACGGCTCAATCAAAAGTAAGGTTCAACTCTGTTAGTTGAATGCACAGAACAGAAAGAAGTTTCATACAATGCTTCTGTGTAGTTTATATTTGAACATATTCTTTTTTCCACTATTAACCACTTAGCGCTACGAATGTCCAGTTGCATTTTCTACAGAAAGAGTGTTCAGATCTGCTCAATCAAAAGTATGGTTTAACTCTGTTAGCTGAATGCACAGATCAGAAAGAAGTTTCACCGAATGATTCTGTGTAGTTTATATTTGAAGACATTCCTTTTTCCACTATTACCCTCTTAGCGCTCCGAATCTCCACTTGCATTTTCTACAAAAAGAGTGTTTCAAAACTGCTCAATCAAAAATATGTTTTATCTCTGTTAACTGAATTTACAGATCAGAAATAAGTTTCACAGAATGCATCTGTGTAGTTTTTATTTGAAGATATTCTTTTTCCCAATGTAGGCCTCTTAGCGCTTAGCATGTCCAATTGCATTTTCTACAGAAAGAGTGTTTCAGAACGGCTCAATCAAAAGTAAGGTTCAACTCTGTTAGTTGAATGCACAGAACAGAAAGAATTTTCACAGAATGCTACTGTGTAGTTTATATTTGAATATATTCCTTTTTCCACTATTACCCTCTTAGCGCTCCGAATGTCCACTTGCATTTTCTACAGAAAGAGTGTTCAGAACTGCGCAATCAAAAGTATGGTTTAACTCTGTTAGCTTAATGAACATATCAGAAATATGTTTCACACAATGCTTCTGTGTAGTTTTTATTTGAAGATATTATTTTTCCCAATAGAGGCCTCTTAGCGCTCAGAATGTCCAATTGCAGTTTCTACAGAAAGAGTGTTTCAGAAAGGCTCAATCAAAAGTAAGGTTCAACTCTGTTAGTTGAATGCACAGAACAGAAAGTAGTTTCATACAATGCTTCTGTGTAGTTTATATTTGAACATATTCTTTTTTCCACTATTACCCACTTAGCGCTACGAATGTCCAGTTGCATTTTCTACAGACAGAGTGTTTCAAAACTGCTCAATCAAAAGTATGGTTTAACTCTGTTAGCTGAATGCTCAGATCAGAAAGAAGTTTCACAGAATGCTTCTGTGTAGTTTATATTTGAATATATTCCTTTTTCCACTACTACTCTCTTAGCGCTCCAAATGTCCAGTTGCATTTTCTACAGAAAGAGTGTTCAGATCTGCTCAATCAAAAGTATGGTTTAACTCTGTTAGCTGAATGCACAGATCAGAAAGAAGTTTCACAGAATGATTCTGTGTAGTTTATATTTGGAGACATTCCTTTTTCCACTATTACCCTCTTAGCGCTCCGAATCTCCACTTGCATTTTCTACAGAAAGTGTGTTTCAGAACGGCTCAATCAAAACTAAGGTTCAACTCTTTTAGTTGAACAAACAGAACAGAAAGATGTTTCACACAATTCTTCTGTGTAGTTTTTATTTGTAGACATTCTTTTTCCCAATATAGGCCTCTTAGCGCTCAGAATGTCCAATTGCAGTTTCTACAGAAAGAGTGTTTCAGAACGGCTCAATCAAAAGTAAGGTTCAACTCTGTTAGTTGAATGCACAGAACAGAAAGAAGTTTCATACAATGCTTCTGTGTAGTTTATATTTGAACATATTCTTTTTTCCACTATTACCCACTTAGCGCTACGAATGTCCAGTTGCATTTTCTACAGACAGAGTGTTTCAAAACTGCTCAATCAAAAGTATGGTTTAACTCTGTTAGCTGAATGCTCAGATCAGAAAGAATTTTCACAGAATGCTTCTGTGTAGTTTATATTTGAATATATTCCTTTTTCCTCTACTACGCTCTTAGCGCTCCAAATGTCCAGTTGCATTTTCTACAGAAAGAGTGTTCAGATCTGCTCAATCAAAAATGTGGTTTAACTCTGTTAGCTGAATGCACAGATCAGAAAGAAGTTTCACCGAATGATTCTGTGTAGTTTATATTTGAAGACATTCCTTTTTCCACTAGTACCCTCTTAGCGCTCCGAATCTCCACTTGCATTTTCTACAAAAAGAGTTTTTCATAACTGCTCAATCAAAAATATGTTTTATCTCTGTTAACTGAATTTACAGATCAGAAATAAGTTTCACAGAATGCATCTGTGTAGTTTTTATTTGAAGATATTCTTTTTCCCAATGTAGGCCTCTTAGCGCTTAGCATGTCCAATTGCAGTTTCTACAGAAAGAGTGTTTCAGAACGGCTCAATCAAAAGTAAGGTTCAACTCTGTTAGTTGAATGCAAAGAACAGAAAGAATTTTCACAGAATGCTACTGTGTAGTTTATATTTGAATATATTCCTTTTTCCAATATTACCCTCTGAGCGCTCCGAATGTCCCCTTGCATTTTCTACAGAAAGAGTGTTCAGAACTGCGCAATCAAAGGTGTGGTTTAACTCTGTTAGCTTAATGAACATATCAGAAATAAGTTTCACACAATGCTTCTGTGTAGTTTTTATTTGAAGATATTATTTTTCCCAATAGAGGCCTCTTAGCGCTCAGAATGTCCAATTGCAGTTTCTACAGAAAGAGTGTTTCAGAAAGGCTCAATCATAAGTAAGGTTCAACTCTGTTAGTTGAATGCACAGAACAGAAAGAAGTTTCATACAATGCTTCTGTGTAGTTTATATTTGAACATATTCTTTTTTCCACTATTACCCACTTAGCGCTACGAATGTCCAGTTGCATTTTCTACAGACAGAATGTTTCAAAACTGCTCAATCAAAAGTATGGTTTAACTCTGTTAGCTGAATGCTCAGATCAGAAAGAAGTTTCACAGAATGCTTCTGTGTAGTTTTTATTTGAATATATTCCTTTTTCCACTACTACTCTCTTAGCGCTCCAAATGTCCAGTTGCATTTTCTACAGAAAGAGTGTTCAGATCTGCTCAATCAAAAGTATGGTTTAACTCTGTTAGCTGAATGCACAGATCAGAAAGAAGTTTCACAGAATGATTCTGTGTAGTTTATATTTGGAGACATTCCTTTTTCCACTATTACCCTCTTAGCGCTCCGAATCTCCACTTGCATTTTCTACAGAAAGAGTGTTTCAGAACGGCTCAATCAAAACTAAGGTTCAACTCTTTTAGTTGAACAAAAAGAACAGAAAGATGTTTCACACAATTCTTCTGTGTAGTTTTTATTTGTAGACATTCTTTTTCCCAATATAGGCCTCTTAGCGCTCAGAATGTCCAATTGCAGTTTCTACAGAAAGAGTGTTTCAGAACGGCTCAATCAAAAGTAAGGTTCAACTCTGTTAGTTGAATGCACAGAACAGAAAGAAGTTTCATACAATGCTTCTGTGTAGTTTATATTTGAACATATTCTTTTTTCCACTATTACCCACTTAGCGCTACGAATGTCCAGTTGCATTTTCTACAGACAGAGTGTTTCTAAACTGCTCAATCAAAAGTATGGTTTAACTCTGTTAGCTGAATGCTCAGATCAGAAAGAATTTTCACAGAATGCTTCTGTGTAGTTTATATTTGAATATATTCCTTTTTCCTCTACTACGCTCTTAGCGCTCCAAATGTCCAGTTGCATTTTCTACAGAAAGAGTGTTCAGATCTGCTCAATCAAAAATGTGGTTTAACTCTGTTAGCTGAATGCACAGATCAGAAAGAAGTTTCACCGAATGATTCTGTGTAGTTTATATTTGAAGACATTCCTTTTTCCACTAGTACCCTCTTAGCGCTCCGAATCTCCACTTGCATTTTCTACAAAAAGAGTTTTTCATAACTGCTCAATCAAAAATATGTTTTATCTCTGTTAACTGAATTTACAGATCAGAAATAAGTTTCACAGAATGCATCTGTGTAGTTTTTATTTGAAGATATTCTTTTTCCCAATGTAGGCCTCTTAGCGCTTAGCATGTCCAATTGCAGTTTCTACAGAAAGAGTGTTTCAGAACGGCTCAATCAAACGTAAGGTTCAACTCTGTTAGTTGAATGCAAAGAACAGAAAGAATTTTCACAGAATGCTACTGTGTAGTTTATATTTGAATATATTCCTTTTTCCAATATTACCCTCTGAGCGCTCCGAATGTCCCCTTGCATTTTCTACAGAAAGAGTGTTCAGAACTGCGCAATCAAAGGTGTGGTTTAACTCTGTTAGCTTAATGAACATATCAGAAATAAGTTTCACACAATGCTTCTGTGTAGTTTTTATTTGAAGATATTATTTTTCCCAATAGAGGCCTCTTAGCGCTCAGAATGTCCAATTGCAGTTTCTACAGAAAGAGTGTTTCAGAAAGGCTCAATCATAAGTAAGGTTCAACTCTGTTAGTTGAATGCACAGAACAGAAAGAAGTTTCATACAATGCTTCTGTGTAGTTTATATTTGAACATATTCTTTTTTCCACTATTACCCACTTAGCGCTACGAATGTCCAGTTGCATTTTCTACAGACAGAATGTTTCAAAACTGCTCAATCAAAAGTATGGTTTAACTCTGTTAGCTGAATGCTCAGATCAGAAAGAAGTTTCACAGAATGCTTCTGTGTAGTTTTTATTTGAATATATTCCTTTTTCCACTACTACTCTCTTAGCGCTCCAAATGTCCAGTTGCATTTTCTACAGAAAGAGTGTTCAGATCTGCTCAATCAAAAGTATGGTTTAACTCTGTTAGCTGAATGCACAGATCAGAAAGAAGTTTCACAGAATGATTCTGTGTAGTTTATATTTGGAGACATTCCTTTTTCCACTATTACCCTCTTAGCGCTCCGAATCTCCACTTGCATTTTCTACAGAAAGAGTGTTTCAGAACGGCTCAATCAAAACTAAGGTTCAACTCTTTTAGTTGAACAAAAAGAACAGAAAGATGTTTCACACAATTCTTCTGTGTAGTTTTTATTTGTAGACATTCTTTTTCCCAATATAGGCCTCTTAGCGCTCAGAATGTCCAATTGCAGTTTCTACAGAAAGAGTGTTTCAGAACGGCTCAATCAAAAGTAAGGTTCAACTCTGTTAGTTGAATGCACAGAACAGAAAGAAGTTTCATACAATGCTTCTGTGTAGTTTATATTTGAACATATTCTTTTTTCCACTATTACCCACTTAGCGCTACGAATGTCCAGTTGCATTTTCTACAGACAGAGTGTTTCTAAACTGCTCAATCAAAAGTATGGTTTAACTCTGTTAGCTGAATGCTCAGATCAGAAAGAATTTTCACAGAATGCTTCTGTGTAGTTTATATTTGAATATATTCCTTTTTCCTCTACTACGCTCTTAGCGCTCCAAATGTCCAGTTGCATTTTCTACAGAAAGAGTGTTCAGATCTGCTCAATCAAAAATGTGGTTTAACTCTGTTAGCTGAATGCACAGATCAGAAAGAAGTTTCACCGAATGATTCTGTGTAGTTTATATTTGAAGACATTCCTTTTTCCACTAGTACCCTCTTAGCGCTCCGAATCTCCACTTGCATTTTCTACAAAAAGAGTTTTTCATAACTGCTCAATCAAAAATATGTTTTATCTCTGTTAACTGAATTTACAGATCAGAAATAAGTTTCACAGAATGCATCTGTGTAGTTTTTATTTGAAGATATTCTTTTTCCCAATGTAGGCCTCTTAGCGCTTAGCATGTCCAATTGCAGTTTCTACAGAAAGAGTGTTTCAGAACGGCTCAATCAAACGTAAGGTTCAACTCTGTTAGTTGAATGCAAAGAACAGAAAGAATTTTCACAGAATGCTACTGTGTAGTTTATATTTGAATATATTCCTTTTTCCAATATTACCCTCTGAGCGCTCCGAATGTCCCCTTGCATTTTCTACAGAAAGAGTGTTCAGAACTGCGCAATCAAAGGTGTGGTTTAACTCTGTTAGCTTAATGAACATATCAGAAATAAGTTTCACACAATGCTTCTGTGTAGTTTTTATTTGAAGATATTATTTTTCCCAATAGAGGCCTCTTAGCTCTCAGAATGTCCAATTGCAGTTTCTACAGAAAGAGTGTTTCAGAAAGGCTCAATCATAAGTAAGGTTCAACTCTGTTAGTTGAATGCACAGAACAGAAAGAAGTTTCATACAATGCTTCTGTGTAGTTTATATTTGAACATATTCTTTTTTCCACTATTACCCACTTAGCGCTACGAATGTCCAGTTGCATTTTCTACAGACAGAATGTTTCAAAACTGCTCAATCAAAAGTATGGTTTAACTCTGTTAGCTGAATGCTCAGATCAGAAAGAAGTTTCACAGAATGCTTCTGTGTAGTTTTTATTTGAATATATTCCTTTTTCCACTACTACTCTCTTAGCGCTCCAAATGTCCAGTTGCATTTTCTACAGAAAGAGTGTTCAGATCTGCTCAATCAAAAGTATGGTTTAACTCTGTTAGCTGAATGCACAGATCAGAAAGAAGTTTCACAGAATGATTCTGTGTAGTTTATATTTGGAGACATTCCTTTTTCCACTATTACCCTCTTAGCGCTCCGAATCTCCACTTGCATTTTCTACAGAAAGAGTGTTTCAGAACGGCTCAATCAAAACTAAGGTTCAACTCTTTTAGTTGAACAAACAGAACAGAAAGAAGTTTCACACAATTCTTCTGTGTAGTTTTTATTTGTAGACATTCTTTTTCCCAATATAGGCCTCTTAGCGCTCAGAATGTCCAATTGCAGTTTCTACAGAAAGAGTGTTTCAGAACGGCTCAATCAAAAGTAAGGTTCAACTCTGTTAGTTGAATGCACAGAACAGAAAGAATTTTCATACAATGCTTCTGTGTAGTTTATATTTGAACATATTATTTTTTCCACTATTAACCACTTAGCGCTACGAATGTCCAGTTGCATTTTCTACAGAAAGAGTGTTCAGATCTGCTCAATCAAAAGTATGGTTTAACTCTGTTAGCTGAATGCACAGATCAGAAAGAAGTTTCACCGAATGATTCTGTGTAGTTTATATTTGAAGACATTCCTTTTTCCACTATTACCCTCTTAGCGCTCCGAATCTCCACTTGCATTTTCTACAAAAAGAGTGTTTCATAACTGCTCAATCAAAAATATGTTTCATCTCTGTTAACTGAATTTACAGATCAGAAATAAGTTTCACAGAATGCATCTGTGTAGTTTTTATTTGAAGATATTATTTTTCCCAATGTAGGCCTCTTAGCGCTTAGCATGTCCAATTGCATTTTCTACAGAAAGAGTGTTTCAGAACGGCTCAATCAAAAGTAAGGTTCAACTCTGTTAGTTGAATGCACAGAACAGAAAGAATTTTCACAGAATGCTACTGTGTAGTTTATATTTGAATATATTCCTTTTTCCACTATTACCCTCTTAGCGCTCCGAATGTCCACTTGCATTTTCTACAGAAAGAGTGTTCAGAACTGCGCAATCAAAAGTATGGTTTAACTCTGTTAGCTTAATGAACATATCAGAAATATGTTTCACACAATGCTTCTGTGTAGTTTTTATTTGAAGATATTATTTTTCCCAATAGAGGCCTCTTATCGCTCAGAATGTCCAATTGCAGTTTCTACAGAAAGAGTGTTTCAGAAAGGCTCAATCAAAAGTAAGGTTCAACTCTGTTAGTTGAATGCACAGAACAGAAAGAAGTTTCATACAATGCTTCTGTGTAGTTTATATTTGGACATATTCTTTTTTCCACTATTACCCACTTAGCGCTACGAATGTCCAGTTGCATTTTCTACAGACAGAGTGTTTCAAAACTGCTCAATCAAAAGTATGGTTTAACTCTGTTAGCTGAATGCTCAGATCAGAAAGAAGTTTCAGAGAATGCTTCTGTGTAGTTTATATTTGAATATATTCCTTTTTCCACTACTACTCTCTTAGCGCTCCAAATGTCCAGTTGCATTTTCTACAGAAAGAGTGTTCAGATCTGCTCAATCAAAAGTATGGTTTAACTCTGTTAGCTGAATGCACAGATCCGAAAGAAGTTTCACAGAATGACTCTGTGTAGTTTATATTTGGAGACATTCCTTTTTCCACTATTACCCTCTTAGCGCTCCGAATCTCCACTTGCATTTTCTACAGAAAGAGTGTTTCAGAACGGCTCAATCAAAACTAAGGTTCAACTCTTTTAGTTGAACAAACAGAACAGAAAGATGTTTCACACAATTCTTCTGTGTAGTTTTTATTTGTAGACATTCATTTTCCCAATATAGGCCTCTTAGCGCTCAGAATGTCCAATTGCAGTTTCTACAGAAAGAGTGTTTCAGAACGGCTCAATCAAAAGTAAGGTTCAACTCTGTTAGTTGAATGCACAGAACAGAAAGAAGTTTCATACAATGCTTCTGTGTAGTTTATATTTGAACATATTCTTTTTTCCACTATTACCCACTTAGCGCTACGAATGTCCAGTTGCATTTTCTACAGACAGAGTGTTTCAAAACTGCTCAATCAAAAGTATGGTTTAACTCTGTTAGCTGAATGCTCAGATCAGAAAGAAGTTTCACAGAATGCTTCTGTGTAGTTTATATTTGAATATATTCCTTTTTCCACTACTACGCTCTTAGCGCTCCAAATGTCCAGTTGCATTTTCTACAGAAAGAGTGTTCAGATCTGCTCAATCAAAAGTATGGTTTAACTCTGTTAGCTGAATGCACAGATCAGAAAGAAGTTTCACAGAATGATTCTGTGTAGATTATATTTGGAGACATTCCTTTTTCCACTATTACCCTCTTAGCGCTCCGAATCTCCACTTGCATTTTCTACAGAAAGAGTGTTTCAGAACGGCTCAATCAAAACTAAGGTTCAACTCTTTTAGTTGAACAAACAGAACAGAAAGAAGTTTCACACAATTCTTCTGTGTAGTTTTTATTTGTAGACATTCTTTTTCCCAATATAGGCCTCCTAGCGCTCAGAATGTCCAATTGCAGTTTCTACAGAAAGAGAGTTTCAGAATGGCTCAATCAAAAGTAAGGTTCAACTCTGTTAGTTGAATGCACAGAACAGAAAGAAGTTTCATACAATGCTTCTGTGTAGTTTATATTTGAACATATTCTTTTTTCCACTATTAACCACTTAGCGCTACGAATGTCCAGTTGCATTTTCTACAGAAAGAGTGTTCAGATCTGCTCAATCAAAAGTATGTTTTAACTCTGTTAGCTGAATGCACAGATCAGAAAGAAGTTTCACCGAATGATTCTGTGTAGTTTATATTTGAAGACATTCCTTTTTCCACTATTACCCTCTTAGCGCTCCGAATCTCCACTTGCATTTTCTACAAAAAGAGTGTTTCATAACTGCTCAATCAAAAATATGTTTTATCTCTGTTAACTGAATTTACAGATCAGAAATAAGTTTCACAGAATGCATCTGTGTAGTTTTTATTTGAAGATATTCTTTTTCCCAATGTAGGCCTCTTAGCGCTTAGCATGTCCAATTGCATTTTCTACAGAAAGAGTGTTTCAGAACGGCTCAATCAAAAGTAAGGTTCAACTCTGTTAGTTGAATGCACAGAACAGAAAGAATTTTCACAGAATGCTACTGTGTAGTTTATATTTGAATATATTCCTTTTTCCACTATTACCCTCTTAGCGCTCCGAATGTCCACTTGCATTTTCTACAGAAAGAGTGTTCAGAACTGCGCAATCAAAAGTATGGTTTAACTCTGTTAGCTTAATGAACATATCAGAAATAAGTTTCACACAATGCTTCTGTGTAGTTTTTATTTGAAGATATTATTTTTCCCAATAGAGGCCTCTTAGCGCTCAGAATGTCCAATTGCAGTTTCTACAGAAAGAGTGTTTCAGAAAGGCTCAATCAAAAGTAAGGTTCAACTCTGTTAGTTGAATGCACAGAACAGAAAGGAGTTTCATACAATGCTTCTGTGTAGTTTATATTTGAACATATTCTTTTTTCCACTATTACCCACTTAGCGCTACGAATGTCCAGTTGCATTTTCTACAGACAGAGTGTTTCAAAACTGCTCAATCAAAAGTATGGTTTAACTCTGTTAGCTGAATGCTCAGATCAGAAAGAAGTTTCAGAGAATGCTTCTGTGTAGTTTATATTTGAATATATTCCTTTTTCCACTACTACTCTCTTAGCGCTCCAAATGTCCAGTTGCATTTTCTACAGAAAGAGTGTTCAGATCTGCTCAATCAAAAGTATGGTTTAACTCTGTTAGCTGAATGCACAGATCCGAAAGAAGTTTCACAGAATGACTCTGTGTAGTTTATATTTGGAGACATTCCTTTTTCCACTATTACCCTCTTAGCGCTCCGAATCTCCACTTGCATTTTCTACAGAAAGAGTGTTTCAGAACGGCTCAATCAAAACTAAGGTTCAACTCTTTTAGTTGAACAAACAGAACAGAAAGATGTTTCACACAATTTTTCTGTGTAGTTTTTATTTGTAGACATTCATTTTCCCAATATAGGCCTCTTAGCGCTCAGAATGTCCAATTGCAGTTTCTACAGAAAGAGTGTTTCAGAACGGCTCAATCAAAAGTAAGGTTCAACTCTGTTAGTTGAATGCACAGAACAGAAAGAAGTTTCATACAATGCTTCTGTGTAGTTTATATTTGAACATATTTTTTTTTACACTATTACCCACTTAGCGCTACGAATGTCCAGTTGCATTTTCTACAGACAGAGTGTTTCAAAACTGCTCAATCAAAAGTATGGTTTAACTCTGTTAGCTGAATGCTCAGATCAGAAAGAAGTTTCACAGAATGCTTCTGTGTAGTTTATATTTGAATATATTCCTTTTTCCACTACTACGCTCTTAGCGCTCCAAATGTCCAGTTGCATTTTCTACAGAAAGAGTGTTCAGATCTGCTCAATCAAAAGTATGGTTTAACTCTGTTAGCTGAATGCACAGATCAGAAAGAAGTTTCACAGAATGATTCTGTGTAGATTATATTTGGAGACATTCCTTTTTCCACTATTACCCTCTTAGCGCTCCGAATCTCCACTTGCATTTTCTACAGAAAGAGTGTTTCAGAACGGCTCAATCAAAACTAAGGTTCAACTCTTTTAGTTGAACAAACAGAACAGAAAGAAGTTTCACACAATTCTTCTCTGTAGTTTTTATTTGTAGACATTCTTTTTCCCAATATAGGCCTCCTAGCGCTCAGAATGTCCAATTGCAGTTTCTACAGAAAGAGAGTTTCAGAACGGCTCAATCAAAAGTAAGGTTCAACTCTGTTAGTTGAATGCACAGAACAGAAAGAAGTTTCATACAATGCTTCTGTGTAGTTTATATTTGAACATATTCTTTTTTCCACTATTAACCACTTAGCGCTACGAATGTCCAGTTGCATTTTCTACAGAAAGAGTGTTCAGATCTGCTCAATCAAAAGTATGGTTTAACTCTGTTTGCTGAATGCACAGATCAGAAAGAAGTTTCACCGAATGATTCTGTGTAGTTTATATTTGAAGACATTCCTTTTTCCACTATTACCCTCTTAGCGCTCCGAATCTCCACTTGCATTTTCTACAAAAAGAGTGTTTCATAACTGCTCAATCAAAAATATGTTTTATCTCTGTTAACTGAATTTACAGATCAGAAATAAGTTTCACAGAATGCATCTGTGTAGTTTTTATTTGAAGATATTCTTTTTCCCAATGTAGGCCTCTTAGCGCTTAGCATGTCCAATTGCATTTTCTACAGAAAGAGTGTTTCAGAACGGCTCAATCAAAAGTAAGGTTCAACTCTGTTAGTTGAATGCACAGAACAGAAAGAATTTTCACAGAATGCTACTGTGTAGTTTATATTTGAATATATTCCTTTTTCCACTATTACCCTCTTAGCGCTCCGAATGTCCACTTGCATTTTCTACAGAAAGAGTGTTCAGAAATGCGCAATCAAAAGTATGGTTTAACTCTGTTAGCTTAATGAACATATCAGAAATATGTTTCACACAATGCTTCTGTGTAGTTTTTATTTGAAGATATTATTTTTCCCAATAGAGGCCTCTTAGCGCTCAGAATGTCCAATTGCATTTTCTACAGAAAGAGTGTTTCAGAACGGCTCAATCAAAAGTAAGGTTCAACTCTGTTAGTTGAATGCCCAGAACAGAAAGAAGTTTCATACAATGCTTCTGTGTAGTTTATATTTGAACATATTCTTTTTTCCACTATTACCCACTTAGCGCTACGAATGTCCAGTTGCATTTTCTACAGACAGAGTGTTTCAAAACTGCTCAATCAAAAGTATGGTTTAACTCTGTTAGCTGAATGCTCAGATCAGAAAGAATTTTCACAGAATGCTTCTGTGTAGTTTATATTTGTATATATTCCTTTTTCCACTACTACGCTCTTAGCGCTCCAAATGTCCAGTTGCATTTTCTACAGAAAGAGTGTTCAGATCTGCTCAATCAAAAGTATGGTTTAACTCTGTTAGCTGAATGCACAGATCAGAAAGAAGTTTCACAGAATGATTCTGTGTAGTTTATATTTGGAGACATTCCTTTTTCCACTATTACCCTCTTAGCGCTCCGAATCTCCACTTGCATTTTCTACAGAAAGACTGTTTCAGAACGGCTCAATCAAAACTAAGGTTCAACTCTTTTAGTTGAACAAACAGAACAGAAAGAAGTTTCACACAATTCTTCTGTGTAGTTTTTATTTGTAGACATTCTTTTTCCCAATATAGGCCTCCTAGCGCTCAGAATGTCCAATTGCAGTTTCTACAGAAAGAGTGTTTCAGAACGGCTCAATCAAAAGTAAGGTTCAACTCTGTTAGTTGAATGCACAGAACAGAAAGAAGTTTCATACAATGCTTCTGTGTAGTTTATATTTGAACATATTCTTTTGTCCACTATTACCCACTTAGCGCTACGAATGTCCAGTTGCATTTTCTACAGACAAAGTGTTTCAAAACTGCTCAATCAAAAGTATGGTTTAACTCTGTTAGCTGAATGCTCAGATCAGAAAGAAGTTTCACAGAATGCTTCTGTGTAGTTTATATTTGAATATATTCCTTTTTCCACTACTATGCTCTTAGCGCTCCAAATGTCCAGTTGCATTTTCTACAGAAAGTGTGTACAGATCTGCTCAATCAAAAATGTGGTTTAACACTGTTAGCTGAATGCACAGATCAGAAAGAAGTTTCACCGAATTATTCTGTGTAGTTTATATTTGAAGACATTCCTTTTTCCACTAGTACCCTCTTAGCGCTCCGAATCTCCACTTGCATTTTCTACAAAAAGAGTGTTTCATAACTGCTCAATCAAAAATATGATTTATCTCTGTTAACTGAATTTACAGATCAGAAATAAGTTTCACAGAATGCATCTGTGCAGTTTTTATTTGAAGATATTCTTTTTCCCAATGTAGGCCTCTTAGCGCTTAGCATGTCCAATTGCAGGTTCTACAGAAAGAGTTTTTCAGAACGGCTCAATCAAAAGTAAGGTTCAACTCTGTTAGTTGAATGCACAGAACAGAAAGAATTTTCACAGAAAGCTACTGTGTAGTTTATATTTGAATATATTCCTTTTTCCACTATTACCCTCTTAGCGCTCCGAATGTCCACTTGCATTTTCTACAGAAAGAGTGTTCAGAACTGCGCAATGAAAAGTATGGTTTAACTCTGTTAGCTTAATGCACATATCAGAAATAAGTTTCACACAATGCTTCTGTGTAGTTTTTATTTGAAGATATTATTTTTCCCAATAGAGGCCTCTTAGCGCTCAGAATGTCCAATTGCAGTTTCTACAGAAAGAGTGTTTCAGAAAGGCTCAATCATAAGTAAGGTTCAACTCTGTTAGTTGAATGCACAGAACAGAAAGAAGTTTCATACAATGCTTCTGTGTAGTTTATATTTGAACATATTCTTTTTTCCACTATTACCCACTTAGCGCTACGAATGTCCAGTTGCATTTTCTACAGACAGAGTGTTTCAAAACTGCTCAATCAAAAGTATGGTTTAACTCTGTTAGCTGAATGCTCAGATCAGAAAGAAATTTCAGAGAATGCTTCTGTGTAGTTTATATTTGAATATATTCCTTTTTCCACTACTACTCTCTTAGCGCTCCAAATGTCCAGTTGCATTTTCTACAGAAAGAGTGTTCAGATCTGCTCAATCAAAAGTATGGTTTAACTCTGTTAGCTGAATGCACAGATCCGAAAGAAGTTTCACAGAATGACTCTGTGTAGTTTATATTTGGAGACAATCCTTTTTCCACTATTACCCTCTTAGCGCTCCGAATCTCCACTTGCATTTTCTACAGAAAGAGTGTTTCAGAACGGCTCAATCAAAACTAAGGTTCAACTCTTTTAGTTGAACAAACAGAACAGAAAGATGTTTCACACAATTCTTCTGTGTAGTTTTTATTTGTAGACATTCTTTTTCCCAATATAGGCCTCTTAGCGCTCAGAATGTCCAATTGCAGTTTCTACAGAAAGAGTGTTTCAGAACGGCTCAATCAAAAGTAAGGTTCAACTCTGTTAGTTGAATGCACAGAACAGAAAGAACTTTCATACAATGCTTCTGTGTAGTTTATATTTGAACATATTCTTTTTTCCACTATTACCCACTTAGCGCTACGAATGTCCAGTTGCATTTTCTACAGACAGAGTGTTTCAAAACTGCTCAATCAAAAGTATGGTTTAACTCTGTTAGCTGAATGCTCAGATCAGAAAGAAGTTTCACAGAATGCTTCTGTGTAGTTTATATTTGAATATATTCCTTTTTCCACTACTACGCTCTTAGCGCTCCAAATGTCCAGTTTCATTTTCTACAGAAATAGTGTTCAGATCTGCTCAATCAAAAGTACGTTTTAACTCTGTTAGCTGAATGCACAGATCAGAAAGAAGTTTCACAGAATGATTCTGTGTAGTTTATATTTGGAGACATTCCTTTTTCCACTATTACCCTCTTAGCGCTGAGAATCTCCACTTGCATTTTCTACAGAAAGAGTGTTTCAGAACGGCTCAATCAAAACTAAGGTTCAACTCTTTTATTTGAACAAACAGAACAGAAAGAAGTTTCACACAATTCTTCTGTGTAGTTTTTATTTGTAGACATTCTTTTTCCCAATATAGGCCTCCTAGTTCTCAGAATGTCCAATTGCAGTTTCTACAGAAAGAGTGTTTCAGAACGGCTCAATCAAAAGTAAGGTTCAACTCTGTTAGTTGAATGCACAGAACAGAAAGAAGTTTCATACAATGCTTCTGTGTAGTTTATATTTGAACATATTCTTTTGTCCACTATTACCCACTTAGCGCTACGAATGTCCAGTTGCATTTTCTACAGACAAAGTGTTTCAAAACTGCTCAATCAAAAGTATGGTTTAACTCTGTTAGCTGAATGCTCAGATCAGAAAGAAGTTTCACAGAATGCTTCTGTGTAGTTTATATTTGAATATATTCCTTTTTCCACTACTATGCTCTTAGCGCTCCAAATGTCCAGTTGCATTTTCTACAGAAAGAGTGTACAGATCTGCTCAATCAAAAATGTGGTTTAACACTGTTAGCTGAATGCACAGATCAGAAAGAAGTTTCACCGAATTATTCTGTGTAGTTTATATTTGAAGACATTCCTTTTTCCACTAGTACCCTCTTAGCGCTCCGAATCTCCACTTGCATTTTCTACAAAAAGAGTGTTTCATAACTGCTCAATCAAAAATATGATTTATCTCTGTTAACTGAATTTACAGATCAGAAATAAGTTTCACAGAATGCATCTGTGCAGTTTTTATTTGAAGATATTCTTTTTCCCAATGTAGGCCTCTTAGCGCTTAGCATGTCCAATTGCAGGTTCTACAGAAAGAGTTTTTCAGAACGGCTCAATCAAAAGTAAGGTTCAACTCTGTTAGTTGAATGCACAGAACAGAAAGAATTTTCACAGAAAGCTACTGTGTAGTTTATATTTGAATATATTCCTTTTTCCACTATTACCCTCTTAGCGCTCCGAATGTCCACTTGCATTTTCTACAGAAAGAGTGTTCAGAACTGCGCAATGAAAAGTATGGTTTAACTCTGTTAGCTTAATGCACATATCAGAAATAAGTTTCACACAATGCTTCTGTGTAGTTTTTATTTGAAGATATTATTTTTCCCAATAGAGGCCTCTTAGCGCTCAGAATGTCCAATTGCAGTTTCTACAGAAAGAGTGTTTCAGAAAGGCTCAATCATAAGTAAGGTTCAACTCTGTTAGTTGAATGCACAGAACAGAAAGAAGTTTCATACAATGCTTCTGTGTAGTTTATATTTGAACATATTCTTTTTTCCACTATTACCCACTTAGCGCTACGAATGTCCAGTTGCATTTTCTACAGACAGAGTGTTTCAAAACTGCTCAATCAAAAGTATGGTTTAACTCTGTTAGCTGAATGCTCAGATCAGAAAGAAATTTCAGAGAATGCTTCTGTGTAGTTTATATTTGAATATATTCCTTTTTCCACTACTACTCTCTTAGCGCTCCAAATGTCCAGTTGCATTTTCTACAGAAAGAGTGTTCAGATCTGCTCAATCAAAAGTATGGTTTAACTCTGTTAGCTGAATGCACAGATCCGAAAGAAGTTTCACAGAATGACTCTGTGTAGTTTATATTTGGAGACAATCCTTTTTCCACTATTACCCTCTTAGCGCTCCGAATCTCCACTTGCATTTTCTACAGAAAGAGTGTTTCAGAACGGCTCAATCAAAACTAAGGTTCAACTCTTTTAGTTGAACAAACAGAACAGAAAGATGTTTCACACAATTCTTCTGTGTAGTTTTTATTTGTAGACATTCTTTTTCCCAATATAGGCCTCTTAGCGCTCAGAATGTCCAATTGCAGTTTCTACAGAAAGAGTGTTTCAGAACGGCTCAATCAAAATTAAGGTTCAACTCTGTTAGTTGAATGCACAGAACAGAAAGAACTTTCATACAATGCTTCTGTGTAGTTTATATTTGAACATATTCTTTTTTCCACTATTACCCACTTAGCGCTACGAATGTCCAGTTGCATTTTCTACAGACAGAGTGTTTCAAAACTGCTCAATCAAAAGTATGGTTTAAATCTGTTAGCTGAATGCTCAGATCAGAAAGAAGTTTCACAGAATGCTTCTGTGTAGTTTATATTTGAATATATTCCTTTTTCCACTACTACGCTCTTAGCGCTCCAAATGTCCAGTTTCATTTTCTACAGAAATAGTGTTCAGATCTGCTCAATCAAAAGTACGTTTTAACTCTGTTAGCTGAATGCACAGATCAGAAAGAAGTTTCACAGAATGATTCTGTGTAGTTTATATTTGGAGACATTCCTTTTTCCACTATTACCCTCTTAGCGCTGCGAATCTCCACTTGCATTTTCTACAGAAAGAGTGTTTCAGAACGGCTCAATCAAAACTAAGGTTCAACTCTTTTATTTGAACAAACAGAACAGAAAGAAGTTTCACACAATTCTTCTGTGTAGTTTTTATTTGTAGACATTCTTTTTCCCAATATAGGCCTCCTAGTTCTCAGAATGTCCAATTGCAGTTTCTACAGAAAGAGTGTTTCAGAACGGCTCAATCAAAAGTAAGGTTCAACTCTGTTAGTTGAATGCACAGAACAGAAAGAAGTTTCATACAATGCTTCTGTGTATTTTATATTTGAACATATTCTTTTTTCCACTATTACACACTTAGCGCTACGAATGTCCAGTTGCATTTTCTACAGACAGAGTGTTTCAAAACTGCTCAATCAAATGTATGGTTTAACTCTGTTAGCTGAATGCTCAGATCAGAAAGAAGTTTCACAAAATGCTTCTGTGTAGTTTATATTTGAATATATTCCTTTTTCCACTACTACTCTCTTAGCGCTCCAAATGTCCAGTTGCATTTTCTACAGAAAGAGTGTTCAGATCTGCTCAATCAAAAGTATGGTTTAACTCTGTTAGCTGAATGCACAGATCAGAAAGAAGTTTCACCGAATGATTCTGTGTAGTTTATATTTGAAGACATTCCTTTTTCCACTATTACCCTCTTAGCGCTCCGAATCTCCACTTGCATTTTCTACAAAAAGAGTGTTTCATAACTGCTCAATCAAAAATATGTTTTATCTCTGTTAACTGAATTTACAGATCAGAAATAAGTTTCACAGAATGCATCTGTGTAGTTTTTATTTGAAGATATTCTTTTTCCCAATGTAGGCCTCTTAGCACTTAGCATGTCCAATTGCAGTTTCTACAGAAAGAGTGTTTCAGAACGGCTCAATCAAAAGTAAGGTTCAACTCTGTTAGTTGAATGCACAGAATAGAAAGAATTTTCACAGAATGCTACTGTGTAGTTTATATTTGAATATATTCCTTTTTCCACTATTACCCTCTTAGCGCTCCGAATGTCCACTTGCATTTTCTACAGAAAGAGTGTTCAGAACTGCGCAATCAAAAGTATGGTTTAACTCTGTTAGCTTAATGAACATATCAGAAATAAGTTTCACACAATGCTTCTGTGTAGTTTTTATTTGAAGATATTATTTTTCCCAATATAGGCCTCTTAGCGCTCAGAATGTCCAATTGCAGTTTCTACAGAAAGAGTGTTTCAGAAAGGCTCAATCAAAAGTAAGGTTCAACTCTGTTAGTTGAATGCACAGAACAGAAAGTAGTTTCATACAATGCTTCTGTGTAGTTTATATTTGAATATATTCTTTTTTCCGCTATTACCCACTTAGCGCTACGAATGTCCAGTTGCATTTTCTACAGACAGAGTGTTTCAAAACTGCTCAATCAAAAGTATGGTTTAACTCTGTTAGCTGAATGCTCAGATCAGAAAGAAGTTTCACAGAATGCTTCTGTGTAGTTTATATTTGAATATATTCCTTTTTCCACTACTACTCTCTTAGCGCTCCAAATGTCCAGTTGCATTTTCTACAGAAAGAGTGTTCAGATCTGCTCAATCAAAAGTATGGTTTAACACTGTTAGCTGAATGCACAGATCAGAAAGAAGTTTCACAGAATGATTCTGTGTAGTTTATATTTGGAGAAATTCCTTTTTCCACTATTACCCTCTTAGCGCTCCGAATCTCCACTTGCATTTTCTACAGAAAGAGTGTTTCAGAACGGCTCAATCAAAACTAAGGTTAAACTCTTTTAGTTGAACAAACAGAACAGAAAGGAGTTTCACACAATTCTTCTGTGTAGTTTTTATTTGTAGACATTCTTTTTCCCAATATAGGCCTCTTAGCGCTCAGAATGTCCAATCGCAGTTCCTACAGAAAGAGTGTTTCAGAACAGCTCAATCAAAAGTAAGGTTCAACTCTGTTAGTTGAATGCACAGAACAGAAAGAAGTTTCATACAATGCTTCTGTGTAGTTTATATTTGAACATATTCTTTTTTCCACTATTACCCACTTAGCGCTACGAATGTCCAGTTGCATTTTCTACAGACAGAGTGTTTCAAAACTGCTCAATCAAAAGTATGGTTTAACTCTGTTAGCTGAATGCTCAGATCAGAAAGAAGTTTCACAGAATGCTTCTGTGTAGTTTATATTTGAATATATTCCTTTTTCCACTACTACGCTCTTAGCGCTCCAAATGTCCAGTTGCATTTTCTACAGAAAGAGTGTTCAGATCTGCTCAATCAAAAATGTGGTTTAACTCTGTTAGCTGAATGCACAGATCAGAAAGAAGTTTCACCGAATGATTCTGTGTAGTTTATATTTGAAGACATTCCTTTTTCCACTAGTACCCTCTTAGCGCTCCGAATCTCCACTTGCATTTTCTACAAAAAGAGTGTTTCATAACTGCTCAATCAAAAATATGTTTTATCTCTGTTAACTGAATTTACAGATCAGAAATAAGTTTCACAGAATGCATCTGTGTAGTTTTTATTTGAAGATATTCTTTTTCCCAATGTAGGCCTCTTAGCGCTTAGCATGTCCAATTGCAGTTTCTACAGAAAGAGTGTTTCAGAACGGCTCAATCAAAAGTAAGGTTCAACTCTGTTAGTTGAATGCACAGAACGGAAAGAATTTTCACAGAAAGCTACTGTGTAGTTTATATTTGAATATATTCCTTTTTCCACTATTACCCTCTTAGCGCTCCGAATGTCCACTTGCATTTTCTACAGAGTGTTCAGAACTGCGCAATCAAAAGTATGGTTTAATTCTGTTAGCTTAATGCACATATCAGAAATAAGTTTCACACAATGCTTCTGTGTAGTTTTTATTTGAAGATATTATTTTTCCCAATAGAGGCCTCTTAGCGCTCAGAATGTCCAATTGCAGTTTCTACAGAAAGAGTGTTTCAGAAAGGCTCAATCATAAGTAAGGTTCAACTCTGTTAGTTGAATGCACAGAACAGAAAGAAGTTTCATACAATGCTTCTGTGTAGTTTATATTTGAACATATTCTTTTTTCCACTATTACCCACTTAGCGCTACGAATGTCCAGTTGCGTTTTCTACAGACAGAGTGTTTCAAAACTGCTCAATCAAAAGTATGGTTTAACTCTGTTAGCTGAATGCTCAGATCAGAAAGAAGTTTCAGACAATGCTTCTGTGTAGTTTATATTTGAATATATTCCTTTTTCCACTACTACTCTCTTAGTGCTCCAAATGTCCAGTTGCATTTTCTACAGAAAGAGTGTTCAGATCTGCTCAATCAAAAGTATGGTTTAACTCTGTTAGCTGAATGCACAGATCCGAAAGAAGTTTCACAGAATGACTCTGTGTAGTTTATATTTGGAGACATTCCTTTTTCCACTATTACCCTCTTAGCGCTCCGAATCTCCACTTGCATTTTCTACAGAAAGAGTGTTTCAGAACGGCTCAATCAAAACTAAGGTTCAACTCTTTTAGTTGAACAAACAGAACAGAAAGATGTTTCACACAATTCTTCTGTGTAGTTTTTATTTGTAGACATTCTTTTTCCCAATATAGGCCTCTTAGCGCTCAGAATGTCCAATTGCAGTTTCTACAGAAAGAGTGTTTCAGAACGGCTCAATCAAAAGTAAGGTTCAACTCTGTTAGTTGAATGCACAGAACAGAAAGAAGTTTCATACAATGCTTCTGTGTAGTTTATATTTGAACATATTCTTTTTTCCACTATTACCCACTTAGCACTACGAATGTCCAGTTGCATTTTCTACAGACAGAGTGTTTCAAAACTGCTCAATCAAAAGTATGGTTTAACTCTGTTAGCTGAATGCTCAGATCAGAAAGAAGTTTCACAGAATGCTTCTGTGTAGTTTATATTTGAATATATTCCTTTTTCCACTACTACGCTCTTAGCGCTCCAAATGTCCAGTTGCATTTTCTACAGAAAGAGTGTTCAGATCTGCTCAATCAAAAATGTGGTTTAACTCTGTTAGCTGAATGCACAGATCAGAAAGAAGTTTCACCGAATGATTCTGTGTAGTTTATATTTGAAGACATTCCTTTTTCCACTAGTACCCTCTTAGCGCTCCGAATCTCCACTTGCATTTTCTACAAAAAGAGTGTTTCATAACTGCTCAATCAAAAATATGTTTTATCTCTGTTACCTGAATTTACAGATCAGAAATAAGTTTCACAGAATGCATCTGTGTAGTTTTTATTTGAAGATATTCTTTTTCCCAATGTAGGCCTCTTAGCGCTTAGCATGTCCAATTGCAGTTTCTACAGAAAGAGTGTTTCAGAACGGCTCAATCAAAAGTAAGGTTCAACTCTGTTAGTTGAATGCACAGAACGGAAAGAATTTTCACAGAAAGCTACTGTGTAGTTTATATTTGAATATATTCCTTTTTCCACTATTACCCTCTTAGCGCTCCGAATGTCCACTTGCATTTTCTACAGAAAGAGTGTTCAGAACTGCGCAATCAAAAGTATGGTTTAACTCTGTTAGCTTAATGCACATATCAGAAATAAGTTTCACACAATGCTTCTGTGTAGTTTTTATTTGAAGATATTATTTTTCCCAATAGAGGCCTCTTAGCGCTCAGAATGTCCAATTGCAGTTTCTACAGAAAGAGTGTTTCAGAAAGGCTCAATCATAAGTAAGGTTCAACTCTGTTAGTTGAATGCACAGAACAGAAAGAAGTTTCATACAATGCTTCTGTGTAGTTTATATTTGAACATATTCTTTTTTCCACTATTACCCACTTAGCGCTACGAATGTCCAGTTGCATTTTCTACAGACAGAGTGTTTCAAAACTGCTCAATCAAAAGTATGGTTTAACTCTGTTAGCTGAATGCTCAGATCAGAAAGAAGTTTCAGAGAATGCTTCTGTGTAGTTTATATTTGAATATATTCCTTTTTCCACTACTACTCTCTTAGCGCTCCAAATGTCCAGTTGCATTTTCTACAGAAAGAGTGTTCAGATCTGCTCAATCAAAAGTATGGTTTAACTCTGTTAGCTGAATGCACAGATCCGAAAGAAGTTTCACAGAATGACTCTGTGTAGTTTATATTTGGAGACATTCCTTTTTCCACTATTACCCTCTTAGCGCTCCGAATCTCCACTTGCATTTTCTACAGAAAGAGTGTTTCAGAACGTCTCAATCAAAACTAAGGTTCAAATCTTTTAGTTGAACAAACAGAACAGAAAGATGTTTCACACAATTCTTCTGTGTAGTTTTTATTTGTAGACATTCTTTTTCCCAATATAGGCCTCTTAGCGCTCAGAATGTCCAATTGCAGTTTCTACAGAAAGAGTGTTTCAGAACGGCTCAATCAAAAGTAAGGTTCAACTCTGTTAGTTGAATGCACAGAACAGAAAGAAGTTTCATACAATGCTTCTGTGTAGTTTATATTTGAACATATTCTTTTTTCCACTATTACCCACTTAGCGCTACGAATGTCCAGTTGCATTTTCTACAGACAGAGTGTTTCAAAACTGCTCAATCAAAAGTATGGTTTAACTCTGTTAGCTGAATGCTCAGATCAGAAAGAAGTTTCACAGAATGCTTCTGTGTAGTTTATATTTGAATATATTCCTTTTTCCACTACTACGCTCTTAGCGCTCCAAATGTCCAGTTGCATTTTCTACAGAAAGAGTGTTCAGATCTGCTCAATCAAAAGTATGGTTTAACTCTGTTAGCTGAATGCACAGATCAGAAAGAAGTTTCACAGAATGATTCTGTGTAGTTTATATTTGGAGACATTCCTTTTTCCACTATAACCCTCTTAGCGCTGCGAATCTCCACTTGCATTTTCTACAGAAAGAGTGTTTCAGAACGGCTCAATAAAAACTAAGGTTCAACTCTTTTAGTTGAACAAACAGAACAGAAAGAAGTTTCACACAATTTTTCTGTGTAGTTTTTATTTGTAGACATTCTTTTTCCCAATATAGGCCTCCTAGCGCTCAGAATGTCCAATTGCAGTTTCTACAGAAAGAGTGTTTCAGAACGGCTCAATCAAAAGTAAGGTTCAACTCTGTTAGTTGAATGCACAGAACAGAAAGAAGTTTCATACAATGCTTCTGTGTAGTTTATATTTGAACATATTCTTTTTTCCACTATTACCCACTTAGCGCTACGAATGTCCAGTTGCATTTTCTACAGACAGAGTGTTTCAAAACTGCTCAATCAAAAGTATGGTTTAACTCTGTTAGCTGAATGCTCAGATCAGAAAGAAGTTTCACAGAATGCTTCTGTGTAGTTTATATTTGAATATATTCCTTTTTCCACTACTACTCTCTTAGCGCTCCAAAGGTCCAGTTGCATTTTGTACAGAAAGAGTGTTCAGATCTACTCAATCAAAAGTATGTTTTAACTCTGTTAGCTGAATGCACAGATCAGAAGGAAGTTTCACCGAATGATTCTGTGTAGTTTATATTTGAAGATATTCCTTTTTCCACTAGTACCCTCTTAGCGCTCCTAATCTCCACTTGCATTTTCTACAAAAAGAGTGTTTCATAACTGCTCAATCAAAAATATGTTTTATCCCTGTTAACTGAATTTACAGATCAGAAATAAGTTTCACAGAATGCATCTGTGTAGTTTTTATTTGAAGATATTCTTTTACCCAATGTAGGCCTCTTAGCGCTTAGCATGTCTAATTGCAGTTTCTACAGAAAGAGTGTTTCAGAACGGCTCAATCAAAAGTAAGGTTCAACTCTGTTAGTTGAATGCACAGAACAGAAAGAATTTTCACAGAATGCTACTGTGTAGTTTATATTTGAATATATTCTTTTTTCCACTATTACCCTCTTAGCGCTCCGAATGTCCACTTGCATTTTCTACAGAAATAGTGTTGAGAATTGCGCAATCAAAAGTATGGTTTAACTCTGTTAGCTTAATGAACATATCAGAAATAAGTTTCACACAATGCTTCTGTGTAGTTTTTATTTGAAGATATTATTTTTCCCAATAGAGGCCTCTTAGCGCTCAGAATGTCCAATTGCAGTTTCTACAGAAAGAGTGTTTCAGAAAGGCTCAATCAAAAGTAAGGTTCAACTCCGTTAGTTGAATGCACAGAACAGAAAGAAGTTTCATACAATGCTTCTGTGTAGTTTATATTTGAACATATTCTTTTTTCCACTATTACCCACTTAGCGCTACGAATGTCCAGTTGCATTTTCTACAGACAGAGTGTTTCAAAACTGCTCAATAAAAAGTATCGTTTAACTCTGTTAGCTGAATGCTCAGATCAGAAAGAAGTTTCACAGAATGCTTCTGTGTAGTTTATATTTGAATATATTACTTTTTCCACTACTACTCTCTTAGCGCTCCAAATGTCCAGTTGCATTTTCTACAGAAAGAGTGTTCAGATCTGCTCAATCAAATGTATGGTTTAACTCTGTTAGCTGAATGCACAGATCAGAAAAAAGTTTCACAGAATGATTCTGTGTAGTTTATATTTGGAGACATTCCTTTTTCCACTATTACCCTCTTAGCGATCCGAATCTCCACTTGTATTTTCTACAGAAAGAGTGTTTCAGAACGGCTCAATCAAAACTAAGGTTCAACTCTTTTAGTTGAACAAACAGAACAGAAAGAAATTTCACACAATTCTTCTGTGTAGTTTTTATTTGTAGACATTCTTTTTCCCAATATAGGCCTCTTAGCGCTCAGAATGTCCAATTGCAGTTTCTACAGAAAGAGTGTTTCAGAAAGGCTCAATCAAAAGTAAGGTTCAACTCTGTTAGTTGAATGCACAGAAGAGAAAGAAGTTTCATACAATGCTTCTGTTTAGTTTATATTTGAACATATTCTTTTTTCCACTATTACCCACTTAGCGCTACGAATGTCCAGTTGCATTTTCTACAGACAGAGTGTTTCAAAACTGCTCAATCAAAAGTATGGTTTAACTCTGTTAGCTGAATGCTCAGATCAGAAAGAAGTTTCACAGAATGCTTCTGTGTAGTTTATATTTGAATATATTCCTTTTTCCACTACTACGCTCTTAGCGCTCCAAATGTCCAGTTGCATTTTCTACAGAAAGAGTGTTCAGATCTGCTCAATCAAAAGTATGGTTTAACTCTGTTAGCTGAATGCACAGATCAGAAAGAAGTTTCACCGAATGATTCTGTGTAGTTTATATTTGAAGACATTCCTTTTTCCACTAGTACCCTCTTAGCGCTCCGAATCTCCACTTGCATTTTCTACAAAAAGCGTGTTTCATGACTGCTCAATCAAAAATATGTTTTATCTCTGTTAACTGAATTTACAGATCAGAAATAAGTTTCACAGAATGCATCTGTGTAGTTTTTATTTGAAGATATTCTTTTTCTCAATGTAGGCCTCTTAGTGCTTAGCATGTCCAATTGCAGTTTCTACAGAAAGAGTGTTTCAGAACGGCTCAATCAAAAGTAAGGTACAACTCTGTTAGTTGAATGCACAGAACAGAAAGAATTTTCACAGAATGCTACTGTGTAGTTTATATTTGAATATATTCCTTTTTCCACTATTACCCTCTTAGCGCTCCGAATGTCCACTTGCATTTTCTACAGAAAGAGTGTTCAGAACTGCGCAATCAAAAGTATGGTTTAACTCTGTTAGCTTAATGAACATATCAGAAATAAGTTTCACACAATGCTTCTGTGTAGTTTTTATTTGAAGATATTATTTTTCCCAATAGAGGCCTCTTAGCGCTCAGAATGTCCAATTGCAGTTTCTACAGAAAGAGTGTTTCAGAAAGGCTCAATCAAATGTAAGGTTCAACTCTGTTAGTTGAATGCACAGAACAGAAAGAAGTTTCATACAAAGCTTCTGTGTAGTTTATATTTGAACATATTCTTTTTTCCACGATTACCCACTTAGCGCTACGAATGTCCAGTTGCATTTTCTACAGACAGATTGTTTCAAAACTGCTCAATCAAAAGTATGGTTTAACTCTGTTAGCTGAATGCTCAGATCAGAAAGAAGTTTCACAGAATGCTTCTGTGTAGTTTATATTTGAATATATTCCTTTTTCCACTACTACTCTCTTAGCGCTCCAAATGTCCAGTTGCATTTTCTACAGAAAGAGTGTTCAGATCTGCTCAATCAAAAGTATGTTTTAATTCTGTTAGCTGAATGCACAGATCAGAAAGAAGATTCACAGAATGATTCTGTGTAGTTTATATTTGGAGACATTCCTTTTTCCACTATTACCCTCTAAGCTCTCGGAATCTCCACTTGCATTTTCTACAGAAAGAGTGTTTCAGAACGGCTCAATCAAAACTAAGGTTCAACTCTTTTAGTTGAACAAACAGAACAGAAAGAAGTTTCACACAATTCTTCTGTGTAGTTTTTATTTGTAGACATTCTTTTTCCCAATATAGGTCTCCTAGCGCTCAGAATGTCCAATTGCAGTTTCTACAGAAAGAGTGTTTCAGAACGGCTCAATCAAAAGTAAGGTTCAACTCTGTTAGTTGAATGCACAGAACAGAAAGAAGTTTCATACAATGCTTCTGTGTAGTTTATATTTGAACATATTCTTTTTTCCACTATTACCAACTTAGCGCTACGAATGTCCAGTTGCATTTTCTACAGACAGAGTGTTTCAAAACTGCTCAATCAAAAGTATGGTTTAACTCTGTTAGCTGAATGCTCAGATCAGAAAGAAGTTTCACAGAATACTTCTGTGTAGTTTATATTTGAATATATTCCTTTTTCCACTACTACCCTCTTAGCGCTCCAAATGTCCAGTTGCATTTTCTACAGAAAGAGTGTTCAGATCTACTCAATCAAAAGTATGGTTTAACTCTGTTAGCTGAATACACAGATCAGAACGAAGTTTCACCGAATGATTCTGTGTAGTTTATATTTGAAGATATTCCTTTTTCCACTAGTACCCTCTTAGCGCTCCTAATCTCCACTTGCATTTTCTACAAAAAGAGTGTTTCATAACTGCTCAATCAAAAATATGTTTTATCCCTGTTAACTGAATTTACAGATCAGAAATAAGTTTCACAGAATGCATCTGTGTAGTTTTTATTTGAAGATATTCTTTTACCCAATGTAGGCCTCTTAGCGCTTAGCATGTCAAATTGCAGTTTCTACAGAAAGAGAGTTTCAGAACGGCTCAATCAAAAGTAAGGTTCAACTCTGTTAGTTGAATGCACAGAACAGAAAGTATTTTCACAGAATGCTACTGTGTAGTTTATATTTGAATATATTCTTTTTTCCACTATTACCCTCTTAGCGCTCCGAATGTCCACTTGCATTTTCTACAGAAATAGAGTTGAGAACTGCGCAATCAAAAGTGTGGTTTAACTCTGTTAGCTTAATGAACATATCAGAAATAAGTTTCACACAATGCTTCTGTGTAGTTTTTATTTGAAGATATTATTTTTCCCAATAGAGACCTCTTAGCGCTCAGAATGTCCAATTGCAGTTTCTACAGAAAGAGTGTTTCAGAAAGGCTCAATCAAAAGTAAGGTTCAACTCCGTTAGTTGAATGCACAGAACAGAAAGAAGTTTCATACAATGCTTCTGTGTAGATTATATTTGAACATATTCTTTTTTCTACTATTACCCACTTAGCGCTACGAATGTCCAGTTGCATTTTCTACAGACAGAGTGTTTCAAAACTGCTCAATAAAAAGTATCGTTTAACTCTGTTAGCTGAATGCTCAGATCAGAAAGAAGTTTCACAGAATGCTTCTGTGTAGTTTATATTTGAATATATTCCTTTTTCCACTACTACTCTCTTAGCGCTCCAAATGTCCAGTTGCATTTTCTACAGAAAGAGTGTTCAGATCTGCTCAATCAAATGTATGGTTTAACTCTGTTAGCTGAATGCACAGATCAGAAAAAAGTTTCACAGAATGATTCTGTGTAGTTTATATTTGGAGACATTCCTTTTTCCACTATTACCCTCTTAGCGATCCGAATCTCCACTTGTATTTTCTACAGAAAGAGTGTTTCAGAACGGCTCAATCAAAACTAAGGTTCAACTCTTTTAGTTGAACAAACAGAACAGAAAGAAATTTCACACAATTCTTCTGTGTAGTTTTTATTTGTAGACATTCTTTTTCCCAATATAGGCCTCTTAGCGCTCAGAATGTCCAATTGCAGTTTCTACAGAAAGAGTGTTTCAGAAAGGCTCAATCAAAAGTAAGGTTCAACTCTGTTAGTTGAATGCACAGAAGAGAATAAAGTTTCATACAATGCTTCTGTGTAGTTTATATTTGAACACATTCTTTTTTCCACTATTAAACACTTAGCGCTACGAATGTCCAGTTGCATTTTCTACAGACAGAGTGTTTCAAAACTGCTCAATCAAAAGTATGGTTTAACTCTGTTAGCTGAATGCTCAGATCAGAAAGAAGTTTCACAGAATGCTTCTGTGTAGTTTATATTTGAATATATTCCTTTTTCCACTACTACGCTCTTAGCGCTCCAAATGTCCAGTTGCATTTTCTACAGAAAGAGTGTTCAGATCTGCTCAATCAAAAGTATGGTTTAACTCTGTTAGCTGAATGCACAGATCAGAAAGAAGTTTCACCGAATGATTCTGTGTATTTTATATTTGAAGACATTCCTTTTTCCACTAGTACCCTCTTAGCGCTCCGAATCTCCACTTGCATTTTCTACAAAAAGAGTGTTTCATAACTGCTCAATCAAAAATATGTTTTATCTCTGTTAACTGAATTTACAGATCAGAAATAAGTTTCACAGAATGCATCTGTGTAGTTTTTATTTGAAGATATTCTTTTTCCCAATGTAGGCCTCTTAGCGCTTAGCATGTCCAATTGCAGTTTCTACAGAAAGAGTGTTTCAGAACGGCTCAATCAAAAGTAAGGTTCAACTCTGTTAGTTGAATGCAAAGAACAGGAAGAATTTTCACAGAATGCTACTGTGTAGTTTATATTTGAATATATTCCTTTTTCCACTATTACCCTCTTAGCGCTCCGAATGTTCACTTGCATTTTCTACAGAAAGAGTGTTCAGAACTGCGCAATCAAAAGTATGGTTTAACTCTGTTAGCTTAATGAACATATCAGAAATAAGTTTCACACAATGCTTCTGTGTAGTTTTTATTTGAAGATATTATTTTTCCCAATAGAGGCCTCTTAGCGCTCAGAATGTCCAATTGCAGTTTCTACAGAAAGAGTGTTTCAGAAATGCTCAATCAAAAGTAAGGTTCAACTCTGTTAGTTGAATGCACAGAACAGAAAGAAGTTTCATACAATGCTTCTGTGTAGTTTATATTTGAACATATTCTTTTTTCCACTATTACCCACTTAGCGCTACGAATGTCCCGTTGCATTTTCTACAGACAGAGTGTTTCAAAACTGCTCAATCAAAAGTATGGTTTAACTCTGTTAGCTGAATGCTCAGATCAGAAAGAAGTTTCACAGAATGCTTCTGTGTAGTTTATATTTGAATATATTCCTTTTTCCACTACTACGCTCTTAGCGCTCCAAATGTCCAGTTGCATTTTCTACAGAAAGAGTGTTCAGATCTGCTCAATCAAAAGTATGGTTTAACTCTGTTAGCTGAATGCACAGATCAGAAAGAAGTTTCACCGAATGATTCTGTGTAGTTTATATTTGAAGACATTCCTTTTTCCACTAGTACCCTCTTAGCGCTCCGAATCTCCACTTGCATTTTCTACAAAAAGCGTGTTTCATAACTGCTCAATCAAAAATATGTTTTATCTCTGTTAACTGAATTTACAGATCAGAAATAAGTTTCACAGAATGCATCTGTGTAGTTTTTATTTGAAGATATTCTTTTTCTCAATGTAGGCCTCTTAGTGCTTAGCATGTCCAATTGCAGTTTCTACAGAAAGAGTGTTTCAGAACGGCTCAATCAAAAGTAAGGTTCAACTCTGTTAGTTGAATGCACAGAACAGAAAGAATTTTCACAGAATGCTACTGTGTAGTTTATATTTGAATATATTCCTTTTTCCACTATTACCCTCTTAGCGCTCCGAATGTCCACTTGCATTTTCTACAGAAAGAGTGTTCAGAACTGCGCAATCAAAAGTATGGTTTAACTCTGTTAGCTTAATGAACATATCAGAAATAAGTTTCACACAATGCTTCTGTGTAGTTTTTATTTGAAGATATTATTTTTCCCAATAGAGGCCTCTTAGCGCTCAGAATGTACAATTGCAGTTTCTACAGAAAGAGTGTTTCAGAAAGGCTCAATCAAAAGTAAGGTTCAACTCTGTTAGTTGAATGCACAGAACAGAAAGATGTTTCATACAAAGCTTCTGTGTAGTTTATATTTGAACATATTCTTTTTTCCACTATTACCCACTTAGCGCTACGAATGTCCAGTTGCATTTTCTACAGACAGATTGTTTCAAAACTGCTCAATCAAAAGTATGGTTTAACTCTGTTAGCTGAATGCTCAGATCAGAAAGAAGTTTCACAGAATGCTTCTGTGTAGTTTATATTTGAATATATTCCTTTTTCCACTACTACTCTCTTAGCGCTCCAAATGTCGAGTTGCATTTTCTACAGAAAGAGTGTTCAGATCTGCTCAATCAAAAGTATGTTTTAATTCTGTTAGCTGAATGCACAGATCAGAAAGAAGTTTCACAGAATGATTCTGTGTAGTTTATATTTGGAGACATTCCTTTTTCCACTATTACCCTCTAAGCGCTCGGAATCTCCACTTGCATTTTCTACAGAAAGAGTGTTTCAGAACGGCTCAATCAAAACTAATGTTCAACTCTTTTAGTTGAACAAACAGAACAGAAAGAAGTTTCACACAATTCTTCTGTGTAGTTTTTATTTGTAGACATTCTTTTTCCCAATATAGGTCTCCTAGCGCTCAGAATGTCCAATTGCAGTTTCTACAGAAAGAGTGTTTCAGAACGGCTCAATCAAAAGTAAGGTTCAACTCTGTTAGTTGAATGCACAGAACAGAAAGAAGTTTCATACAATGCTTCTGTGTAGTTTATATTTGAACATATTCTTTTTTCCACTATTACCAACTTAGCGCTACGAATGTCCAGTTGCATTTTCTACAGACAGAGTGTTTCAAAACTGCTCAATCAAAAGTATGGTTTAACTCTGTTAGCTGAATGCTCAGATCAGAAAGAAGTTTCACAGAATGCTTCTGTGTAGTTTATATTTGAATATATTCCTTTTTCCACTACTACCCTCTTAGCGCTCCAAATGTCCAGTTGCATTTTCTACAGAAAGAGTGTTCAGATCTACTCAATCAAAAGTATGGTTTAACTCTGTTAGCAGAATGCACAGATCAGAAGGAAGTTTCACCGAATGATTCTGTGTAGTTTATATTTGAAGATATTCCTTTTTCCACTAGTACCCTCTTAGCGCTCCTAATCTCCACTTGCATTTTCTACAAAAAGAGTGTTTCATAACTGCTCAATCAAAAATATGTTTTATCCCTGTTAACTGAATTTACAGATCAGAAATAAGTTTCACAGAATGCATCTGTGTAGTTTTTATTTGAAGATATTCTTTTACCCAATGTAGGCCTCTTAGCTCTTAGCATGTCAAATTGCAGTTTCTACAGAAAGAGTGTCTCAGAACGGCTCAATCAAAAGTAAGGTTCAACTCTGTTAGTTGAATGCACAGAACAGAAAGAATTTTCACAGAATGCTACTGTGTAGTTTATATTTGAATATATTCTTTTTTCCACTATTACCCTCTTAGCGCTCCGAATGTCCACTTGCATTTTCTACAGAAATAGTGTTGAGAACTGCGCAATCAAAAGTATGGTTTAACTCTGTTAGCTTAATGAACATATCAGAAATAAGTTTCACACAATGCTTCTGTGTAGTTTTTATTTGAAGATATTATTTTTCCCAATAGAGGCCTCTTAGCGCTCAGAATGTCCAATTGCAGTTTCTACAGAAAGAGTGTTTCAGAAAGGCTCAATCAAAAGTAAGGTTCAACTCCGTTAGTTGAATGCACAGAACAGAAAGAAGTTTCATACAATGCTTCTGTGTAGTTTATATTTGAACATATTCTTTTTTCCACTATTACCCACTTAGCGCTACGAATGTCCAGTTGCATTTTCTACAGACAGAGTGTTTCAAAACTGCTCAATAAAAAGTATCGTTTAACTCTGTTAGCTGAATGCTCAGATCAGAAAGAAGTTTCACAGAATGCTTCTGTGTAGTTTATATTTGAATATATTCCTTTTTCCACTACTACTCTCTTAGCGCTCCAAATGTCCAGTTGCATTTTCTACAGAAAGAGTGTTCAGATCTGCTCAATCAAATGTATGGTTTAACTCTGTTAGCTGAATGCACAGATCAGAAAAAAGTTTCACAGAATGATTCTGTGTAGTTTATATTTGGAGACATTCCTTTTTCCACTATTACCCTCTTAGCGATCCGAATCTCCACTTGTATTTTCTACAGAAAGAGTGTTTCAGAACGGCTCAATCAAAACTAAGGTTCAACTCTTTTAGTTGAACAAACAGAACAGAAAGAAATTTCACACAATTCTTCTGTGTAGTTTTTATTTGTAGACATTCTTTTTCCCAATATAGGCCTCTTAGCGCTCAGAATGTCCAATTGCAGTTTCTACAGAAAGAGTGTTTCAGAAAGGCTCAATCAAAAGTAAGGTTCAACTCTGTTAGTTGAATGCACAGAAGAGAAAGAAGTTTCATACAATGCTTCTGTGTAGTTTATATTTGAACATATTCTTTTTTCCACTATTACCCACTTAGCGCTACGAATGTCCAGTTGCATTTTCTACAGACAGAGTGTTTCAAAACTGCTCAATCAAAAGTATGGTTTAACTCTGTTAGCTGAATGCTCAGATCAGAAAGAAGTTTCACAGAATGCTTCTGTGTAGTTTATATTTGAATATATTCCTTTTTCCACTACTACGCTCTTAGCGCTCCAAATGTCCAGTTGCATTTTCTACAGAAAGAGTGTTCAGATCTGCTCAATCAAAAGTATGGTTTAACTCTGTTAGCTGAATGCACAGATCAGAAAGAAGTTTCACCGAATGATTCTGTGTATTTTATATTTGAAGACATTCCTTTTTCCACTAGTACCCTCTTAGCGCTCCGAATCTCCACTTGCATTTTCTACAAAAAGAGTGTTTCATAACTGCTCAATCAAAAATATGTTTTATCTCTGTTAACTGAATTTACAGATCAGAAATAAGTTTCACAGAATGCATCTGTGTAGTTTTTATTTGAAGATATTCTTTTTCCCAATGTAGGCCTCTTAGCGCTTAGCATGTCCAATTGCAGTTTCTACAGAAAGAGTGTTTCAGAACGGCTCAATCAAAAGTAAGGTTCAACTCTGTTAGTTGAATGCAAAGAACAGGAAGAATTTTCACAGAATGCTACTGTTTAGTTTATATTTGAATATATTCCTTTTTCCACTATTACCCTCTTAGCGCTCCGAATGTTCACTTGCATTTTCTACAGAAAGAGTGTTCAGAACTGCGCAATCAAAAGTATGGTTTAACTCTGTTAGCTTAATGAACATATCAGAAATAAGTTTCACACAATGCTTCTGTGTAGTTTTTATTTGAAGATATTATTTTTCCCAATAGAGGCCTCTTAGCGCTCAGAATGTCCAATTGCAGTTTCTACAGAAAGAGAGTTTCAAAAATGCTCAATCAAATGTAAGGTTCAACTCTGTTAGTTGAATGCACAGAACAGAAAGAAGCTTCATACAATGCTTCTGTGTAGTTTATATTTGAACATATTCTTTTTTCCACTATTACCCACTTAGCGCTACGAATGTCCCGTTGCATTTTCTACAGACAGAGTGTTTCAAAACTGCTCAATCAAAAGTATGGTTTAACTCTGTTAGCTGAATGCTCAGATCAGAAAGAAGTTTCACAGAATGCTTCTGTGTAGTTTATATTTGAATATATTCCTTTTTCCACTACTACTCTCTTAGCGCTCCAAATGTCCAGTTGCATTTTCTACAGAAAGAGTGTTCAGATCTGCTCAATCAAAAGTATGGTTTAACTCTGTTAGCTGAATGCACAGATCAGAAAGAAGTTTCACAGAATGATTCTGTGTAGTTTATATTTGGATACATTCCTTTTTCCACTATTACCCTCTTAGCTCTCCGAATCTCCACTTGCATTTTCTACAGAAAGAGTGTTTCAGAACGGCTCAATCAAAACTAAGGTTCAACTCTTTTAGTTGAACAAACAGATCAGAAAGAAGTTTCACACAATTCTTCTGTGTAGTTTTTATTTGTAGACATTCTTTTTCACAATATAGGCCTCCTAGCGCTCAGAATGTCCAATTGCAGTTTCTACAGAAAGAGTGTTTCAGAACGGCTCAATCAAAAGTAAGGTTCAACTCTGTTAGTTGAATGCACAGAACAGAAAGAAGTTTCATACAATGCTTCTGTGTAGTTTATATTTAAACATATTCTTTTTTCCTCTATTACCCACTTAGCGCTACGAATGTCCAGTTGCATTTTCTACAGACAGAGTGTTTCAAAACTGCTCAATCAAAAGTATGGTTTAACTCTGTTAGCTGAATGCTCAGATCAGAAAGAAGTTTCACAGAATGCTTCTGTGTTGTTTATATTTGAATATATTCCTTTTTCCACTACTACGCTCTTAGCGCTCCAAATGTCCAGTTGAATTTTCTACAGAAAGAGTGTTCAGATCTGCTCAATCAAAAGTATGGTTTAACTCTGTTAGCTGAATGCACAGATCAGAAAGAAGTTTCACCGAATGATTCTGTGTAGTTTATATTTGAAGTCATTCCTTTTTCCACTATTACCCTCTTAGCGCTCCGAATCTCCACTTGCATTTTCTACAAAAAGATTGTTTCATAACTGCTCAATCAAAAATATGTTTTATCTCTGTTAACTGAATTTACAGATCAGAAATAAGTTTCACAGAATGCATCTGTGTAGTTTTTATTTGAAGATATTCTTTTTCCCATTGTAGGCCTCTTAGTGCTTAGCATGTCCAATTGCAGTTCCTACAGAAAGAGTGTTTCAGAACGGCTCAATCAAAAGTAAGGTTCAACTCTGTTAGTTGAATGCACAGAACAGAAAGAATTTTCACAGAATGCTACTGTGTATTTTATATTTGAATATATTCCTTTTTCCACTATTACCCTCTTAGCGCTCCGAATGTCCACTTGCATTTTCTACAGAAAGAGTGTTCAGAACTGCGCAATCAAAAGTATGGTTTAACTCTGTTAGCTTAATGAACATATCAGAAATAAGTTTCACACAATGCTTCTGTGTAGTTTTTATTTGAAGATATTATTTTTCCCAATAGAGGCCTCTTAGCGCTCAGAATGTCCAATTGCAGTTTCTACAGAAAGAGTGTTTCAGAAAGGCTCAATCAAAAGTAAGGTTCAACTCTGTTAGTTGAATGCACAGAACAGAAAGAAGTTTCATACAATGCTTCTGTGTAGTTTATATTTGAACATATTCTTTTTTCCACTATTACCCACTTAGCGCTACGAATGTCCAGTTGCATTTTCTACAGACAGAGTGTTTCAAAACTGCTCAATCAAAAGTATGGTTTAACTCTGTTAGCTGAATGCTCAGATCAGAAAGAAGTTTCACAGAATGCTTCTGTGTAGTTTATATTTGAATATATTCCTTTTTCCACTACTAATCTCTTAGCGCTCCAAATGTCCAGTTGCATTTTCTACAGAAAGAGTGTTCAGATCTGCTCAATCAAAAGTATGGTTTAACTCTGTTAGCTGAATGCACAGATCAGAAAGAAGTTTCACAGAATGATTCTGTGTAGTTTATATTTGGAGACATTCCTTTTTCCACTATTACCCTCTTAGCGCTCCGAATCTCCACTTGCATTTTCTACAGAAAGAGTGTTTCAGAACAGCTCAATCAAAACTAAGGTTCAACTCTTTTAGTTGAACAAACAGAACAGAAAGAAGTTTCACACAATTCTTCTGTGTAGTTTTTATTTGTAGACATTCTTTTTCCCAATATAGGTCTCTTAGCGCTCAGAATGTCCAATTGCAGTTTCTACAGAAAGAGTGTTTCAGAACGGCTCAATCAAAAGTAAGGTTCAACTCTGTTAGTTGAATGCACAGAACAGAAAGAAGTTTCATACAATGCTTCTGTGTAGTTTATATTTGAACATATTCTTTTTTCCACTATTACCCACTTTGCGCTACGAATGTCCAGTTGCATTTTCTACAGACAGAGTGTTTCAAAACTGCTCAATCAAAGGTATGGTTTAACTCTGTTAGCTGAATGCTCAGATCAGAAAGAAGTTTCACAGAATGCTTCTGTGTAGTTTATATTTGAATATATTCCTTTTTCCACTACTACGCTCTTAGCGCTCCAAATGTCCAGTTGCATTTTCTACAGAAAGAGTGTTCAGATCTGCTCAATCAAAAGTATGGTTTAACTCTGTTAGCTGAATGCACAGATCAGAAAGAAGTTTCACCGAATGATTCTGTGTATTTTATATTTGAAGACATTCCTTTTTCCACTAGTACCCTCTTAGCGCTCCGAATCTCCACTTGCATTTTCTACAAAAAGAGTGTTTCATAACTGCTCAATCAAAAATATGTTTTATCTCTGTTAACTGAATTTACAGATCAGAAATAAGTTTCACAGAATGCATCTGTGTAGTTTTTATTTGAAGATATTCTTTTTCCCAATGTAGGCCTCTTAGCGCTTAGCATGTCCAATTGCAGTTTCTACAGAAAGAGTGTTTCAGAACGGCTCAATCAAAAGTAAGGTTCAACTCTGTTAGTTGAATGCAAAGAACAGGAAGAATTTTCACAGAATGCTACTGTTTAGTTTATATTTGAATATATTCCTTTTTCCACTATTACCCTCTTAGCGCTCCGAATGTTCACTTGCATTTTCTACAGAAAGAGTGTTCAGAACTGCGCAATCAAAAGTATGGTTTAACTCTGTTAGCTTAATGAACATATCAGAAATAAGTTTCACACAATGCTTCTGTGTAGTTTTTATTTGAAGATATTATTTTTCCCAATAGAGGCCTCTTAGCGCTCAGAATGTCCAATTGCAGTTTCTACAGAAAGAGAGTTTCAAAAATGCTCAATCAAATGTAAGGTTCAACTCTGTTAGTTGAATGCACAGAACAGAAAGAAGCTTCATACAATGCTTCTGTGTAGTTTATATTTGAACATATTCTTTTTTCCACTATTACCCACTTAGCGCTACGAATGTCCCGTTGCATTTTCTACAGACAGAGTGTTTCAAAACTGCTCAATCAAAAGTATGGTTTAACTCTGTTAGCTGAATGCTCAGATCAGAAAGAAGTTTCACAGAATGCTTCTGTGTAGTTTATATTTGAATATATTCCTTTTTCCACTACTACTCTCTTAGCGCTCCAAATGTCCAGTTGCATTTTCTACAGAAAGAGTGTTCAGATCTGCTCAATCAAAAGTATGGTTTAACTCTGTTAGCTGAATGCACAGATCAGAAAGAAGTTTCACAGAATGATTCTGTGTAGTTTATATTTGGATACATTCCTTTTTCCACTATTACCCTCTTAGCTCTCCGAATCTCCACTTGCATTTTCTACAGAAAGAGTGTTTCAGAACGGCTCAATCAAAACTAAGGTTCAACTCTTTTAGTTGAACAAACAGAACAGAAAGAAGTTTCACACAATTCTTCTGTGTAGTTTTTATTTGTAGACATTCTTTTTCACAATATAGGCCTCCTAGCGCTCAGAATGTCCAATTGCAGTTTCTACAGAAAGAGTGTTTCAGAACGGCTCAATCAAAAGTAAGGTTCAACTCTGTTAGTTGAATGCACAGAACAGAAAGAAGTTTCATACAATGCTTCTGTGTAGTTTATATTTAAACATATTCTTTTTTCCTCTATTACCCACTTAGCGCTACGAATGTCCAGTTGCATTTTCTACAGACAGAGTGTTTCAAAACTGCTCAATCAAAAGTATGGTTTAACTCTGTTAGCTGAATGCTCAGATCAGAAAGAAGTTTCACAGAATGCTTCTGTGTTGTTTATATTTGAATATATTCCTTTTTCCACTACTACGCTCTTAGCGCTCCAAATGTCCAGTTGAATTTTCTACAGAAAGAGTGTTCAGATCTGCTCAATCAAAAGTATGGTTTAACTCTGTTAGCTGAATGCACAGATCAGAAAGAAGTTTCACCGAATGATTCTGTGTAGTTTATATTTGAAGTCATTCCTTTTTCCACTATTACCCTCTTAGCGCTCCGAATCTCCACTTGCATTTTCTACAAAAAGATTGTTTCATAACTGCTCAATCAAAAATATGTTTTATCTCTGTTAACTGAATTTACAGATCAGAAATAAGTTTCACAGAATGCATCTGTGTAGTTTTTATTTGAAGATATTCTTTTTCCCATTGTAGGCCTCTTAGTGCTTAGCATGTCCAATTGCAGTTCCTACAGAAAGAGTGTTTCAGAACGGCTCAATCAAAAGTAAGGTTCAACTCTGTTAGTTGAATGCACAGAACAGAAAGAATTTTCACAGAATGCTACTGTGTATTTTATATTTGAATATATTCCTTTTTCCACTATTACCCTCTTAGCGCTCCGAATGTCCACTTGCATTTTCTACAGAAAGAGTGTTCAGAACTGCGCAATCAAAAGTATGGTTTAACTCTGTTAGCTTAATGAACATATCAGAAATAAGTTTCACACAATGCTTCTGTGTAGTTTTTATTTGAAGATATTATTTTTCCCAATAGAGGCCTCTTAGCGCTCAGAATGTCCAATTGCAGTTTCTACAGAAAGAGTGTTTCAGAAAGGCTCAATCAAAAGTAAGGTTCAACTCTGTTAGTTGAATGCACAGAACAGAAAGAAGTTTCATACAATGCTTCTGTGTAGTTTATATTTGAACATATTCTTTTTTCCACTATTACCCACTTAGCGCTACGAATGTCCAGTTGCATTTTCTACAGACAGAGTGTTTCAAAACTGCTCAATCAAAAGTATGGTTTAACTCTGTTAGCTGAATGCTCAGATCAGAAAGAAGTTTCACAGAATGCTTCTGTGTAGTTTATATTTGAATATATTCCTTTTTCCACTACTAATCTCTTAGCGCTCCAAATGTCCAGTTGCATTTTCTACAGAAAGAGTGTTCAGATCTGCTCAATCAAAAGTATGGTTTAACTCTGTTAGCTGAATGCACAGATCAGAAAGAAGTTTCACAGAATGATTCTGTGTAGTTTATATTTGGAGACATTCCTTTTTCCACTATTACCCTCTTAGCGCTCCGAATCTCCACTTGCATTTTCTACAGAAAGAGTGTTTCAGAACAGCTCAATCAAAACTAAGGTTCAACTCTTTTAGTTGAACAAACAGAACAGAAAGAAGTTTCACACAATTCTTCTGTGTAGTTTTTATTTGTAGACATTCTTTTTCCCAATATAGGTCTCTTAGCGCTCAGAATGTCCAATTGCAGTTTCTACAGAAAGAGTGTTTCAGAACGGCTCAATCAAAAGTAAGGTTCAACTCTGTTAGTTGAATGCACAGAACAGAAAGAAGTTTCATACAATGCTTCTGTGTAGTTTATATTTGAACATATTCTTTTTTCCACTATTACCCACTTTGCGCTACGAATGTCCAGTTGCATTTTCTACAGACAGAGTGTTTCAAAACTGCTCAATCAAAAGTATGGTTTAACTCTGTTAGCTGAATGCTCAGATCAGAAAGAAGTTTCACAGAATGCTTCTGTGTAGTTTATATTTGAATATATTCCTTTTTCCACTACTACGCTCTTAGCGCTCCAAATGTCCAGTTGCATTTTCTACAGAAAGAGTGTTCAGATCTGCTCAATCAAAAGTATGGCTTAACTCTGTTAGCTGAATGCACAGATCAGAAAGAAGTTTCACCGAATGATTCTGTGTAGTTTATATTTGAAGACATTCCTTTTTCCACTATTACCCTCTTGGCGCTCCGAATCTCCACTTGCATTTTCTACAAAAAGAGTGTTTCATACCTGCTCAATCAAAAATATGTTTTATCTCTGTTAACTGAATTTACAGATCAGAAATAAGTTTCACAGAATGCATCTGTGTAGTTTTTATTTGAAGATATTCTTTTTCCCAAAGTAGGCTTCTTAGCGCTTAGCATGTCCAATTGCAGTTTCTACAGAAAGAGTGTTTCAGAACGGCTCAAACAAAAGTAAGGTTCAACTCTGTTAGTTGAATGCACAGAACACAAAGAATTTTCACAGAATGCTACTGTGTAGTTTATATTTGAATATATTCCTTTTTCCACTACTACGCTCTTAGCGCTCCAAATGTCCAGTTGCATTTTCTACAGAAAGTGTGTTCAGATCTGCTCAATCAAAAGTATGGTTTAACTCTGTTAGCTGAATGCACAGATCAGAAAGAAGTTTCACCGAATGATTCTGTGTAGTTTATATTTGAAGACATTCCTTTTTCCACTAGTACCCTCTTAGCGCTCCGAATCTCCACTTGCATTTTCTACAGAAAGAGTGTTTCAGAACGGCTCAATCAAAACTAAGGTTCAACTCTTTTAGTTGAACAAACAGAACAGAAAGAAGTTTCACACAATTCTTCTGTGTAGTTTTTATTTGTAGACATTCTTTTTCCCAATATAGGCCTCTTAGCGCTCAGAATGTCCAATTGCAGTTTCTACAGAAAGAGTGTTTCAGAACGGCTCAATCAAAAGTAAGGTTCAACTCTGTTAGTTGAATGCACAGAACAGAAAGAAGTTTCATACAATGCTTCTGTGTAGTTTATATTTGAACATATTCTTTTTTCCACTATTACCCACTTAGCGCTACGAATGTCCAGTTGCATTTTCTACAGACAGAGTGTTTCAAAACTGCTCAATCAAAAGTATGGTTTAACTCTGTTAGCTGAATGCTCAGATCAGAAAGAAGTTTCACAGAATGCTTCTGTGTAGTTTATATTTGAATATATTCCTTTTTCCACTACTACGCTCTTAGCGCTCCAAATGTCCAGTTGCATTTTCTACAGAAAGAGTGTTCAGATCTGCTCAATCAAAAGTATGATTTAACTCTGTTAGCTGAATGCACAGATCAGAAAGAAGTTTCACCGAATGATTCTGTGTATTTTATATTTGAAGACATTCCTTTTTCCACTAGTACCCTCTTAGCGCTCCGAATCTCCACTTGCATTTTCTACAAAAAGAGTGTTTCATAACTGCTCAATCAAAAATATGTTTTATCTCTGTTAACTGAATTTACAGATCAGAAATAAGTTTCACAGAATGCATCTGTGTAGTTTTTATTTGAAGATATTCTTTTTCCCAATGTAGGCCTCTTAGCGCTTAGCATGTCCAATTGCAGTTTCTACAGAAAGAGTGTTTCAGAACGGCTCAATCAAAAGTAAGGTTCAACTCTGTTAGTTGAATGCAAAGAACAGAAAGAATTTTCACAGAATGCTACTGTGTATTTTATATTTGAATATATTCCTTTTTCCACTATTACCCTCTTAGCGCTCCGAATGTCCACTTGCATTTTCTACAGAAAGAGTGTTCAGAACTGCGCAATCAAAAGTATGGTTTAACTCTGTTAGCTTAATGAACATATCAGAAATAAGTTTCACACAATGCTTCTGTGTAGTTTTTATTTGAAGATATTATTTTTCCCAATAGAGGCCTCTTAGCGCTCAGAATGTCCAATTGCAGTTTCTACAGAAAGAGTGTTTCAGAAAGGCTCAATCAAAAGTAAGGTTCAACTCTGTTAGTTGAATGCACAGAACAGAAAGAAGTTTCATACAATGCTTCTGTGTAGTTTATATTTGAACATATTCTTTTTTCCACTATTACCCACTTAGCGCTACGAATGTCCAGTTGCATTTTCTACAGACAGAGTGTTTCAAAACTGCTCAATCAAAAGTATGGTTTAACTCTGTTAGCTGAATGCTCAGATCAGAAAGAAGTTTCACAGAATGCTTCTGTGTAGTTTATATTTGAATATATTCCTTTTTCCACTACTAATCTCTTAGCGCTCCAAATGTCCAGTTGCATTTTCTACAGAAAGAGTGTTCAGATCTGCTCAATCAAAAGTATGGTTTAACTCTGTTAGCTGAATGCACAGATCAGAAAGAAGTTTCACAGAATGATTCTGTGTAGTTTATATTTGGAGACATTCCTTTTTCCACTATTACCCTCTTAGCGCTCCGAATCTCCACTTGCATTTTCTACAGAAAGAGTGTTTCAGAACAGCTCAATCAAAACTAAGGTTCAACTCTTTTAGTTGAACAAACAGAACAGAAAGAAGTTTCACACAATTCTTCTGTGTAGTTTTTATTTGTAGACATTCTTTTTCCCAATATAGGTCTCTTAGCGCTCAGAATGTCCAATTGCAGTTTCTACAGAAAGAGTGTTTCAGAACGGCTCAATCAAAAGTAAGGTTCAACTCTGTTAGTTGAATGCACAGAACAGAAAGAAGTTTCATACAATGCTTCTGTGTAGTTTATATTTGAACATATTCTTTTTTCCACTATTACCCACTTTGCGCTACGAATGTCCAGTTGCATTTTCTACAGACAGAGTGTTTCAAAACTGCTCAATCAAAGGTATGGTTTAACTCTGTTAGCTGAATGCTCAGATCAGAAAGAAGTTTCACAGAATGCTTCTGTGTAGTTTATATTTGAATATATTCCTTTTTCCACTACTACGCTCTTAGCGCTCCAAATGTCCAGTTGCATTTTCTACAGAAAGAGTGTTCAGATCTGCTCAATCAAAAGTATGGTTTAACTCTGTTAGCTGAATGCACAGATCAGAAAGAAGTTTCACCGAATGATTCTGTGTATTTTATATTTGAAGACATTCCTTTTTCCACTAGTACCCTCTTAGCGCTCCGAATCTCCACTTGCATTTTCTACAAAAAGAGTGTTTCATAACTGCTCAATCAAAAATATGTTTTATCTCTGTTAACTGAATTTACAGATCAGAAATAAGTTTCACAGAATGCATCTGTGTAGTTTTTATTTGAAGATATTCTTTTTCCCAATGTAGGCCTCTTAGCGCTTAGCATGTCCAATTGCAGTTTCTACAGAAAGAGTGTTTCAGAACGGCTCAATCAAAAGTAAGGTTCAACTCTGTTAGTTGAATGCAAAGAACAGGAAGAATTTTCACAGAATGCTACTGTTTAGTTTATATTTGAATATATTCCTTTTTCCACTATTACCCTCTTAGCGCTCCGAATGTTCACTTGCATTTTCTACAGAAAGAGTGTTCAGAACTGCGCAATCAAAAGTATGGTTTAACTCTGTTAGCTTAATGAACATATCAGAAATAAGTTTCACACAATGCTTCTGTGTAGTTTTTATTTGAAGATATTATTTTTCCCAATAGAGGCCTCTTAGCGCTCAGAATGTCCAATTGCAGTTTCTACAGAAAGAGAGTTTCAAAAATGCTCAATCAAATGTAAGGTTCAACTCTGTTAGTTGAATGCACAGAACAGAAAGAAGCTTCATACAATGCTTCTGTGTAGTTTATATTTGAACATATTCTTTTTTCCACTATTACCCACTTAGCGCTACGAATGTCCCGTTGCATTTTCTACAGACAGAGTGTTTCAAAACTGCTCAATCAAAAGTATGGTTTAACTCTGTTAGCTGAATGCTCAGATCAGAAAGAAGTTTCACAGAATGCTTCTGTGTAGTTTATATTTGAATATATTCCTTTTTCCACTACTACTCTCTTAGCGCTCCAAATGTCCAGTTGCATTTTCTACAGAAAGAGTGTTCAGATCTGCTCAATCAAAAGTATGGTTTAACTCTGTTAGCTGAATGCACAGATCAGAAAGAAGTTTCACAGAATGATTCTGTGTAGTTTATATTTGGATACATTCCTTTTTCCACTATTACCCTCTTAGCTCTCCGAATCTCCACTTGCATTTTCTACAGAAAGAGTGTTTCAGAACGGCTCAATCAAAACTAAGGTTCAACTCTTTTAGTTGAACAAACAGAACAGAAAGAAGTTTCACACAATTCTTCTGTGTAGTTTTTATTTGTAGACATTCTTTTTCACAATATAGGCCTCCTAGCGCTCAGAATGTCCAATTGCAGTTTCTACAGAAAGAGTGTTTCAGAACGGCTCAATCAAAAGTAAGGTTCAACTCTGTTAGTTGAATGCACAGAACAGAAAGAAGTTTCATACAATGCTTCTGTGTAGTTTATATTTAAACATATTCTTTTTTCCTCTATTACCCACTTAGCGCTACGAATGTCCAGTTGCATTTTCTACAGACAGAGTGTTTCAAAACTGCTCAATCAAAAGTATGGTTTAACTCTGTTAGCTGAATGCTCAGATCAGAAAGAAGTTTCACAGAATGCTTCTGTGTTGTTTATATTTGAATATATTCCTTTTTCCACTACTACGCTCTTAGCGCTCCAAATGTCCAGTTGAATTTTCTACAGAAAGAGTGTTCAGATCTGCTCAATCAAAAGTATGGTTTAACTCTGTTAGCTGAATGCACAGATCAGAAAGAAGTTTCACCGAATGATTCTGTGTAGTTTATATTTGAAGTCATTCCTTTTTCCACTATTACCCTCTTAGCGCTCCGAATCTCCACTTGCATTTTCTACAAAAAGATTGTTTCATAACTGCTCAATCAAAAATATGTTTTATCTCTGTTAACTGAATTTACAGATCAGAAATAAGTTTCACAGAATGCATCTGTGTAGTTTTTATTTGAAGATATTCTTTTTCCCATTGTAGGCCTCTTAGTGCTTAGCATGTCCAATTGCAGTTCCTACAGAAAGAGTGTTTCAGAACGGCTCAATCAAAAGTAAGGTTCAACTCTGTTAGTTGAATGCACAGAACAGAAAGAATTTTCACAGAATGCTACTGTGTATTTTATATTTGAATATATTCCTTTTTCCACTATTACCCTCTTAGCGCTCCGAATGTCCACTTGCATTTTCTACAGAAAGAGTGTTCAGAACTGCGCAATCAAAAGTATGGTTTAACTCTGTTAGCTTAATGAACATATCAGAAATAAGTTTCACACAATGCTTCTGTGTAGTTTTTATTTGAAGATATTATTTTTCCCAATAGAGGCCTCTTAGCGCTCAGAATGTCCAATTGCAGTTTCTACAGAAAGAGTGTTTCAGAAAGGCTCAATCAAAAGTAAGGTTCAACTCTGTTAGTTGAATGCACAGAACAGAAAGAAGTTTCATACAATGCTTCTGTGTAGTTTATATTTGAACATATTCTTTTTTCCACTATTACCCACTTAGCGCTACGAATGTCCAGTTGCATTTTCTACAGACAGAGTGTTTCAAAACTGCTCAATCAAAAGTATGGTTTAACTCTGTTAGCTGAATGCTCAGATCAGAAAGAAGTTTCACAGAATGCTTCTGTGTAGTTTATATTTGAATATATTCCTTTTTCCACTACTAATCTCTTAGCGCTCCAAATGTCCAGTTGCATTTTCTACAGAAAGAGTGTTCAGATCTGCTCAATCAAAAGTATGGTTTAACTCTGTTAGCTGAATGCACAGATCAGAAAGAAGTTTCACAGAATGATTCTGTGTAGTTTATATTTGGAGACATTCCTTTTTCCACTATTACCCTCTTAGCGCTCCGAATCTCCACTTGCATTTTCTACAGAAAGAGTGTTTCAGAACAGCTCAATCAAAACTAAGGTTCAACTCTTTTAGTTGAACAAACAGAACAGAAAGAAGTTTCACACAATTCTTCTGTGTAGTTTTTATTTGTAGACATTCTTTTTCCCAATATAGGTCTCTTAGCGCTCAGAATGTCCAATTGCAGTTTCTACAGAAAGAGTGTTTCAGAACGGCTCAATCAAAAGTAAGGTTCAACTCTGTTAGTTGAATGCACAGAACAGAAAGAAGTTTCATACAATGCTTCTGTGTAGTTTATATTTGAACATATTCTTTTTTCCACTATTACCCACTTTGCGCTACGAATGTCCAGTTGCATTTTCTACAGACAGAGTGTTTCAAAACTGCTCAATCAAAAGTATGGTTTAACTCTGTTAGCTGAATGCTCAGATCAGAAAGAAGTTTCACAGAATGCTTCTGTGTAGTTTATATTTGAATATATTCCTTTTTCCACTACTACGCTCTTAGCGCTCCAAATGTCCAGTTGCATTTTCTACAGAAAGAGTGTTCAGATCTGCTCAATCAAAAGTATGGCTTAACTCTGTTAGCTGAATGCACAGATCAGAAAGAAGTTTCACCGAATGATTCTGTGTAGTTTATATTTGAAGACATTCCTTTTTCCACTATTACCCTCTTGGCGCTCCGAATCTCCACTTGCATTTTCTACAAAAAGAGTGTTTCATACCTGCTCAATCAAAAATATGTTTTATCTCTGTTAACTGAATTTACAGATCAGAAATAAGTTTCACAGAATGCATCTGTGTAGTTTTTATTTGAAGATATTCTTTTTCCCAAAGTAGGCTTCTTAGCGCTTAGCATGTCCAATTGCAGTTTCTACAGAAAGAGTGTTTCAGAACGGCTCAAACAAAAGTAAGGTTCAACTCTGTTAGTTGAATGCACAGAACACAAAGAATTTTCACAGAATGCTACTGTGTAGTTTATATTTGAATATATTCCTTTTTCCACTACTACGCTCTTAGCGCTCCAAATGTCCAGTTGCATTTTCTACAGAAAGTGTGTTCAGATCTGCTCAATCAAAAGTATGGTTTAACTCTGTTAGCTGAATGCACAGATCAGAAAGAAGTTTCACCGAATGATTCTGTGTAGTTTATATTTGAAGACATTCCTTTTTCCACTAGTACCCTCTTAGCGCTCCGAATCTCCACTTGCATTTTCTACAGAAAGAGTGTTTCAGAACGGCTCAATCAAAACTAAGGTTCAACTCTTTTAGTTGAACAAACAGAACAGAAAGAAGTTTCACACAATTCTTCTGTGTAGTTTTTATTTGTAGACATTCTTTTTCCCAATATAGGCCTCTTAGCGCTCAGAATGTCCAATTGCAGTTTCTACAGAAAGAGTGTTTCAGAACGGCTCAATCAAAAGTAAGGTTCAACTCTGTTAGTTGAATGCACAGAACAGAAAGAAGTTTCATACAATGCTTCTGTGTAGTTTATATTTGAACATATTCTTTTTTCCACTATTACCCACTTAGCGCTACGAATGTCCAGTTGCATTTTCTACAGACAGAGTGTTTCAAAACTGCTCAATCAAAAGTATGGTTTAACTCTGTTAGCTGAATGCTCAGATCAGAAAGAAGTTTCACAGAATGCTTCTGTGTAGTTTATATTTGAATATATTCCTTTTTCCACTACTACGCTCTTAGCGCTCCAAATGTCCAGTTGCATTTTCTACAGAAAGAGTGTTCAGATCTGCTCAATCAAAAGTATGATTTAACTCTGTTAGCTGAATGCACAGATCAGAAAGAAGTTTCACCGAATGATTCTGTGTATTTTATATTTGAAGACATTCCTTTTTCCACTAGTACCCTCTTAGCGCTCCGAATCTCCACTTGCATTTTCTACAAAAAGAGTGTTTCATAACTGCTCAATCAAAAATATGTTTTATCTCTGTTAACTGAATTTACAGATCAGAAATAAGTTTCACAGAATGCATCTGTGTAGTTTTTATTTGAAGATATTCTTTTTCCCAATGTAGGCCTCTTAGCGCTTAGCATGTCCAATTGCAGTTTCTACAGAAAGAGTGTTTCAGAACGGCTCAATCAAAAGTAAGGTTCAACTCTGTTAGTTGAATGCAAAGAACAGAAAGAATTTTCACAGAATGCTACTGTGTAGTTTATATTTGAATATATTCCTTTTTCCACTATTACCCTCTTAGCGCTCTGAATGTCCACTTGCATTTTCTACAGAAAGAGTGTTCAGAACTGCGCAATCAAAAGTATGGTTTAACTCTGTTAGCTTAATGAACATATCAGAAATAAGTTTCACACAATTCTTCTGTGTAGTTTTTATTTGAAGATATTATTTTTCCCAATAGAGGCCTCTTAGCGCTCAGAATGTCCAATTGCAGTTTCTACAGAAAGAGTGTTTCAGAAAGGCTCAATCAAAAGTAAGGTTCAACTCTGTTAGTTGAATGCACAGAACAGAAAGAAGTTTCATACAATGCTTCTGTGTAGTTTATATTTGAACATATTCTTTTTTCCACTATTACCCACTTAGCGCTACGAATGTCCCGTTGCATTTTCTACAGACAGAGTGTTTCAAAACTGCTCAATCAAAAGTATGGTTTAACTCTGTTAGCTGAATGCTCAGATCAGAAAGAAGTTTCACAGAATGCTTCTGTGTAGTTTATATTTGAATATATTCCTTTTTCCACTACTACTCTCTTAGCGCTCCAAATGTCCAGTTGCATTTTCTACAGAAAGAGTGTTCAGATCTGCTCAATCAAAAGTATGGTTTAATTCTGTTAGCTGAATGCACAGATCAGAAAGAAGTTTCACAGAATGATTCTGTGTAGTTTATATTTGGAGACATTACTTTTTCCACTATTACCCTCTAAGCGCTCCGAATCTCCACTTGCATTTTCTACAGAAAGAGTGTTTCAGAACGGCTCAATCAAAACTAAGGTTCAACTCTTTTAGTTGAACAAACAGAACAGAAAGAAGTTTCACACAATTCTTCTATGTAGTTTTTATTTGTAGACATTCTTTTTCCCAATATAGGCCTCCTTGCGCTCAGAATGTCCAATTGCAGTTTCTACAGAAAGAGTGTTTCAGAACGGCTCAATCAAAAGTAAGGTTCAAATCTGTTAGTTGAATGCACAGAACAGAAAGAAATTTCATACAATGCTTCTGTGTAGTTTATATTTGAACATATTCTTTTTTCCACTATTACCCACTTAGCGCTACGAATGTCCAGTTGCAATTTCTACAGACAGAGTGTTTCAAAACTGCTCAATCAAAAGTATGGTTTAACTCTGTTAGCTGAATGCTCAGATCAGAAAGAAGTTTCACAGAATGCTTCTGTGTAGTTTATATTTGAATATATTCCTTTTTCCACTACTACGCTCTTAGCGCTCCAAATATCCAGTTGCATTTTCTACAGAAAGAGTGTTCAGATCTGCTCAATCAAAAGTATGGTTTAACTCTGTTAGCTGAATGCACAGATCAGAAAGAAGTTTCACCGAATGATTCTGTGTAGTTTATATTTGAAGACATTCCTTTTTCCACTAGTACCTTCTTAGCGCTCCGAATCTCCACTTGCATTTTCTACAAAAAGTGTGTTTCATAACTGCTCAATCAAAAATATGTTTTATCTCTGTTAACTGAATTTACAGATCAGAAATAAGTTTCACAGAATGCATCTGTGTAGTTTTTATTTGAAGATATTCTTTTTCCCAATGTAGGCCTCTTAGAGCTTAGCATGTCCAATTGCAGTTTCTACAGAAAGAGTGTTTCAGAACGGCTCAATCAAAAGTAAGGTTCAACTCTGTTAGTTGAATGCACAGAACAGAAAGAATTTTCACAGAATGCTACTGTGTAGTTTATATTTGAATATATTCCTTTTTCCACTATTACCCTCTTATCGCTCCGAATGTCCACTTGCATTTTCTACAGAAAGAATGTTCAGAACTGCGCAATCAAAAGTATGGTTTAACTCTGTTAGCTTAATGAACATATCAGAAATAAGTTTCACACAATGCTTCTGTGTAGTTTTTATTTGAAGATATTATTTTTCCCAATAGAGGCCTCTTAGCGCTCAGAATGTCCAATTGCAGTTTCTACAGAAAGAGTGTTTCAGAAAGGCTCAATCAAAAGTAAGGTTCAATTCTGTTAGTTGAATGCACAGAACAGAAAGAAGTTTCATACAATGCTTCTGTGTAGTTTATATTTGAACATATTCTTTTTTCCACTATTACCCACTTAGCGCTACGAATGTCCAGTTGCATTTTCTACAGACAGAGTGTTTCAAAACTGCTCAATCAAAAGTATGGTTTAACTCTGTTAGCTGAATGCTCAAATCAGAAAGAAGTTTCACAGAATGCTTCTGTGTAGTTTATATTTGAATATATTCCTTTTTCCACTACTACTCTCTTAGCGGTCCAAATGTCCAGTTGCATTTTCTACAGAAAGAGTGTTCAGATCTGCTCAATCAAAAGTATGGTTTAACTCTGTTAGCTGAATGCACAGATCAGAAAGAAGTTTCACAGAATGATTCTGTGTAGTTTATATTTGGAGACATTCCTTTTTCCACTATTACCCTCTTAGCGCTCCGAATCTCCACTTGAATTTTCTACAGAAAGAGTGTTTCAGAACGGCTCAATCAAAACTAAGGTTCAACTCTTTTAGTTGAACAAACAGAACAGAAAGAAGTTTCACACAATTCTTCTGTGTAGTTTTTATTTGTAGACATTCTTTTTCCCAATATAGGCCTCCTAGCGCTCAGAATGTCCAATTGCAGTTTCTACAGAAAGAGTGTTTCAGAACGGCTCAATCAAAAGTAAGGTTCAACTCTGTTATTTGAATGCAGAGAACAGAAAGAAGTTTCATACAATGCTTCTGTGTAGTTTATATTTGAACATATTCTTTTTTCCACTATTACCCACTTAGCGCTACGAATGTCCAGTTGCATTTTCTACAGACAGAGTGTTTCAAAACTGCTCAATCAAAAGTATGGTTTAACTCTGTTAGCTGAATGCTCAGATCAGAAAGAAGTTTCACAGAATGCTTCTGTGTAGTTTATATTTGAATATATTCCTTTTTCCACTACGACGCTCTTAGCGCTCCAAATGTCCAGTTGCATTTTCTACAGAAAGAGTGTTCAGATCTGCTCAATCAAAAGTATGGTTTAACTCTGTTAGCTGAATGCACAGATCAGAAAGAAGTTTCACCGAATGATTCTGTGTAGTTTATATTTGAAGACATTCCTTTTTCCACTATTACCCTCTTAGCGCTCCGAATCTCCACTTGCGTTTTCTACAAAAAGAGTGTTTCATAACTGCTCAATCAAAAATATGTTTTATCTCTGTTAACTGAATTTACAGATCAGAAATAAGTTTCACAGAATGCATCTGTGTAGTTTTTATTTGAAGATATTCTTTTTCTCAATGTAGGCCTCTTAGCGCTTAGCATGTCCTATTGCAGTTTCTACAGAAAGAGTGTTTCAGAACGGCTCAATCAAAAGTAAGGTTCAACTCTGTTAGTTGAATGCACAGAACAGAAAGAATTTTCACAGAATGCTACTTTGTAGTTTATATTTGAATATATTCCTTTTTCCACTATTACCCTCTTATCACTCCGAATGTCCACTTGCATTTTCTACAGAAAGAATGTTCAGAACTGCGCAATCAAAAGTATGGTTTAACTCTGTTAGCTTAATGAACATATCAGAAATAAGTTTCACACAATGCTTCTGTGTAGTTTTTATTTGAAGATATTATTTTTCCCAATAGAGGCCTCTTAGCGCTCAGAATGTCCAATTGCAGTTTCTACAGAAAGAGTGTTTCAGAAAGGCTCAATCAAAAGTAAGGTTCAACTCTGTTAGTTGAATGCACAGAACAGAAAGAAGTTTCATTCAATGCTTCTGTGTAGTTTATAATTGAACATATTCTTTTTTTAAACTATTACACACTTAGCGCTACGAATGTCCCGTTGCATTTTCTACAGACAGAGTGTTTCAAAACTGCTCAATCAAAAGTATGGTTTAACTCTGTTAGCTGAATGCTCAGATCAGAAAGAAGTTTCACAGAATGCTTCTGTGTAGTTTATATTTGAATATATTCCTTTTTCCACTACTACTCTCTTAGCGCTCCAAATGTCCAGTTGCATTTTCTACAGAAAGAGTGTTCAGATCTGCTCAATCAAAAGTATGGTTTAATTCTGTTAGCTGAATGCACAGATCAGAAAGAAGTTTCACAGAATGATTCTGTGTAGTTTATATTTGGAGACATTCCTTTTTCCACTATTACCCTCTAAGCGCTCCGAATCTCCACTTGCATTTTCTACAGAAAGAATGTTTCAGAACGGCTCAATCAAAAGTAAGGTTCAACTCTTTTAGTTGAACAAACAGAACAGAAAGAAGTTTCACACAATTCTTCTGTGTAGTTTTTATTTGTAGACATTCTTTTTCCCAATATAGGCCTCCTTGCGCTCAGAATGTCCAATTGCAGTTTCTACAGAAAGAGTGTTTCAGAACGGCTCAATCAAAAGTAAGGTTCAACTCTGTTAGTTGAATGCACAGAACAGAAAGAAGTTTCATACAATGCTTCTGTGTAGTTTATATTTGAACATATTCTTTTTTCCACTATTACCCACTTAGCGCTACGAATGTCCAGTTGCATTTTCTACAGACAGAGTGTTTCAAAACTGCTCAATCAAAAGTATGGTTTAACTCTGTTAGCTGAATCCTCAGATCAGAAAGAAGTTTCACAGAATGCTACTGTGTAGTTTATATTTGAATATATTCCTTTTTCCACTACTACGCTCTTAGCGCTCCAAATGTCCAGTTGCATTTTCTACAGAAAGAGTGTTCAGATCTGCTCAATCAAAAGTATGGTTTAACTCTGTTAGCTGAATGCACAGATCAGAAAGAAGTTTCACCGAATGATTCTGTGTAGTTTATATTTGAAGGCATTCCTTTTTCCACTAGTACCCTCTTAGCGCTCCGAATCTCCACTTGCATTTTCTACAAAAAGTGTGTTTCATAACTGCTCAATCAAAAATATGTTTTATCTCTGTTAACTGAATTTACAGATCAGAAATAAGTTTCACAGAATGCATCTGTGTAGTTTTTATTTGAAGATATTCTTTTTCCCAATGTAGGCCTCTTAGCGCTTAGCATGTCCAATTGCAGTTTCTACAGAAAGAGTGTTTCAGAACGGCTCAATCAAAAGTAAGGTTCAACTCTGTTAGTTGAATGCACAGAACAGAAAGAATTTTCACAGAATGCTACTGTGTAGTTTATATATGAATATATTCCTTTTTCCACTATTACCCTCTTAGCGCTCCGAATGTCCACTTGAATTTTCTACAGAAAGAATTTTCAGAACTGCGCAATCAAAAGTATGGTTTAACTCTGTTAGCTGAATGCACAGATCAGAAAGAAGTTTCACAGAATGATTCTGTGTAGTTTATATTTGGAGACATTCCTTTTTCCACTATTACCCTCTTAGCGCTCCGAATCTCCACTTGCATTTTCTACAGAAAGAGTGTTTCAGAACGGCTCAATCAAAACTAAGGTTCAACTCTTTTAGTTGAACAAACAGAACAGAAAGAAGTTTCACACAATTCTTCTGTGTAGTTTTTATTTGTAGACATTGTTTTTCCCAATATAGGCCTCCTAGCGCTCAGAATGTCCAATTGCAGTTTCTACAGAAAGAGTGTTTCAGAACGGCTCAATCAAAAGTAAGGTTCAACTCTGTTAGTTGAGTGCACAGAACAGAAAGAAGTTTCATACAATGCTTCTGTGTAGTTTATATTTGAACATATTCTTTTTTCCACTATTACCCACTTAGCGCTACGAATGTCCAGTTGCATTTTCTACAGTCAGAGTGTTTCAAAACTTCTCAATCAAAAGTATGGTTTAACTCTGTTAGCTTAATGCTCAGATCAGAAAGAAGTTTCACAGAATGCTTCTGTGTAGTTTATATTTGAATATATTCCTTTTTCCACTACTACGCTCTTAGCGCTCCAAATGTCCAGTTGAATTTTCTACAGAAAGAGTGTTCAGATCTGCTCAATCAAAAGTATGGTTTAACTCTGTTAGCTGAATGCACAGATCAGAAAGAAGTTTCACCGAATGATTCTGTGTAGTTTATATTTGAAGACATTCCTTTTTCCACTAGTACCCTCTTAGCGCTCCGAATCTCCACTTGCATTTTCTACAAAAAGTGTGTTTCATAACTGCTCAATCAAAAATATGTTTTATCTCTGTTAACTGAATTTACAGATCAGAAATAAGTTTCACAGAATGCATCTGTGTAGTTTTTATTTGAAGATATTCTTTTTCCCAATGTAGGCCTCTTAGCGCTTAGCATGTCCAATTGCAGTTTCTACAGAAAGAGTGTTTCAGAACGGCTCAATCAAAAGTAAGGTTCAACTCTGTTAGTTGAATGCACAGAACAGAAAGAATTTTCACAGAATGCTACTGTGTAGTTTATATTTGAATATATTACTTTTTCCACTATTACCCTCTTAGCGCTCCGAATGTCCACTTGCATTTTCTACAGAAAGAATGTTCAGAACTGCGCAATCAAAAGTATGGTTTAACTCTGTTAGCTTAATGAACATATCAGAAATAAGTTTCACACAATGCTTCTGTGTAGTTTTTATTTGAAGATATTATTTTTCCCAATAGAGGCCTCTTAGCGCTCAGAATGTCCAATTGCAGTTTCTACAGAAAGAGTGTTTCAGAAAGGCTCAATCAAAAGTAAGGTTCAACTCTGTTAGTTGAATGCACAGAACAGAAAGAAGTTTCACAGAATGCTTCTGTGTAGTTTATATTTGAATATATTCTTTTTTCCACTACTACTCTCTTAGCGGTCCAAATGTCCAGTTGCATTTTCTACAGAAAGAGTGTTCAGATCTGCTCAATCAAAAGTATGGTTTAACTGTTAGCTGAATGCACAGATCAGAAAGAAGTTTCACAGAATGATTCTGTGTAGTTTATATTTGGAGACATTCCTTTTTCCACTATTACCCTCTTAGCGCTCCGAATCTCCACTTGCATTTTCTACAGAAAGAGTGTTTCAGAACGGCTCAATCAAAACTAAGGTTCAACTCTTTTAGTTGAACAAACAGAACAGAAAGAAGTTTCACACAATTCTTCTGTGTAGTTTTTATTTGTAGACATTCTTTTTCCCAATATATGCCTCCTAGCGCTCAGAATGTCCAATTGCAGTTTCTACAGAAAGTGTGTTTCAGAACGGCTCAATCAAAAGTAAGGTTCAAATCTGTTAGTTGAATGCACAGAACAGAAAGAAGTTTCATACAATGCTTCTGTGTAGTTTATATTTAAACATATTCTTTTTTCCACTATTACCCACTTAGCGCTACGAATGTCCAGTTGCATTTTCTACAGACAGAGTGTTTCAAAACTGCTCAATCAAATGTATGGTTTAACTCTGTTAGCTTAATGCTCAGATCAGAAAGAAGTTTCACAGAATGCTTCTGTGTAGTTTATATTTGAATATATTCCTTTTTCCACTACTACGCTCTTAGCGCTCCAAATGTCCAGTTGAATTTTCTACAGAAAGAGTGTTCAGATCTGCTCAATCAAAAGTATGGTTTAACTCTGTTAGCTGAATGCACAGATCAGAAAGAAGTTTCACCGAATGATTCTGTGTAGTTTATATTTGAAGTCATTCCTTTTTCCACTATTACCCTCTTAGCGCTCCGAATCTCCACTTGCATTTTCTACAAAAAGAGTGTTTCATAACTGCTCAATCAAAATATGTTTTATCTCTGTTAACTGAATTTACAGATCAGAAATAAGTTTCACAGAATGCATCTGTGTAGTTTTAATTTGAAGATATTCTTTTTCCCAATGTAGGCCTCTTAGCGCTTAGCATGTCCAATTGCAGTTTCTACAGAAAGAGTGTTTCAGAACGGCTCAATCAAAAGTAAGGTTCAACTCTGTTAGTTGAATGCACAGAACAGAAAGAATTTTCACAGAATGCTACTGTGTAGTTTATATTTGAATATATTCCTTTTTCCACTATTACCCTCTTAGCGCTCCGAATGTCCACTTGCATTTTCTACAGAAAGAGTGTTCAGAACTGCGCAATCAAAAGTATGGTTTAACTCTGTTAGCTTAATGAACATATCAGAAATAAGTTTCACACAATGCTTCTGTGTAGTTTTTATTTGAAGATATTATTTTTCCCAATAGAGGCCTCTTAGCGCTCAGAATGTCCAATTGCAGTTTCTACAGAAAGAGTGTTTCAGAAAGGCTCAATCCAAAGTAAGGTTCAACTCTGTTAGTTGAATGCACAGAACAGAAAGAAGTTTCCTACAATGATTCTGTGTAGTTTGTATTTGAACATATTCTTTTTTCCACTATTACCCACTTAGCGCTACGAATGTCCAGTTGCATTTTCTACAGACAGAGTGTTTCAAAACTGCTCAATCAAAAGTATGGTTTAACTCTGTTAGCTGAATGCTCAGATTAGAAAGAAGTTTCATAGAATGCTTCTGTGTAGTTTATATTTGAATATATTCCTTTTTCCACTACTACTCTCTTAGCGCTCCAAATGTCCAGTTGCATTTTCTACAGAAAGAGTGTTCAGATCTGCTCAATCAAAAGTATGGTTTAACTCTGTTAGCTGAATGCACAGATCAGAAAGAAGTTTCACAGAATGATTCTGTGTAGTTTATAATTGGAGACATTCCTTTTTCCACTATTACCCTCTTAGCGCTCCGAATCTCCTCTTGCATTTTCTACAGAAAGAGTGTTTCAGAACGGCTCAATCAAAACTAAGGTTCAACTCTTTTAGTTGAACAAACAGAACAGAAAGAAGTTTCACACAATTCTTCTGTGTAGTTTTTATTTGTAGACATTCTTTTTCCCAATATAGGCCTCTTAGCGCTCAGAATGTCCAATTGCAGTTTCTACAGAAAGAGTGTTTCAGAACGGCTCAATCAAAAGTAAGGTTCAACCCTGTTAGTTGAATGCACAGAACAGAAAGAAGTTTCATACAATGCTTCTGTGTAGTTTATATTTGAACATATTCTTTTTTCCACTATTACCCACTTAGCGCTACGAATGTCCAGTTGCATTTTCTACAGACAGAGTGTTTCAAAACTGCTCAATCAAAAGTATGGTTTAACTCTGTTAGCTGAATGCTCAGATCAGAAAGAAGTTTCACAGAATGCTTCTGTGTAGTTTATATTTGAATATATTCCTTTTTCCACTACTACGCTCTTAGCGCTCCAAATGTCCAGTTGCATTTTCTACAGAAAGAGTGTTCAGATCTGCTCAATCAAATGTATGGCTTAACTCTGTTAGCTGAATGCACAGATCAGAAAGAAGTTTCACCGAATGATTCTGTGTAGTTTATATTTGAAGACATTCCTTTTTCCACTATTACCCTCTTAGCGCTCCGAATCTCCACTTGCATTTTCTACAAAAAGAGTGTTTCATAACTGCTCAATCAAAAATATGTTTTATCTCTGTTAACTGAATTTACAGATCAGAAATAAGTTTCACAGAATGCATCTGTGTAGTTTTTATTTGAAGATATTCTTTTTCCCAATGTAGGCCTCTTAGCGCTTAGCATGTCCAATTGCAGTTTCTACAGAAAGAGTGTTTCAGAACGGCTCAATCAAAAGTAAGGTTCAACTCTGTTAGTTGAATGCACAGAACAGAAAGAATTTTCACAGAATGCTACTGTGTAGTTTATATTTGAATATATTCCTTTTTCCACTATTACCCTCTTAGCGCTCCGAATGTCCACTTGCATTTTCTACAGAAAGAGTGTTCAGAACTGCGCAATCAAAAGTATGGTTTAACTCTGTTAGCTTAATGAACATATCAGAAATAAGTTTCACACAATGCTTCTGTGTAGTTTTTATTTGAAGATATTATTTTTCCCAATAGAGGCCTCTTAGCGCTCAGAATGTCCAATTGCAGTTTCTACAGAAAGAGTGTTTCAGAACGGCTCAATCAAAAGTAAGGTTCAACTCTGTTAGTTGAATGCACAGAACAGAAAGGAGTTTCATACAATGCTTCTGTGTAGTTTATATTTGAACATATTCTTTTTTCCACTATTACCCACTTAGCGCTACGAATGTCCAGTTGCATTTTCTACAGAGAGAGTGTTTCAAAACTGCTCAATCAAAAGTATGGTTTAACTCTGTTAGCTGAATGCTCAGATCAGAAAGAAGTTTCACAGAATGCTTCTGTGTAGTTTATATTTGAATATATTCCTTTTTCCACTACTACTCTCTTAGCGCTCCAAATGTCCAGTTGCATTTTCTACAGAAAGAGTGTTCAGATCTGCTCAATCAAAAGTATGGTTTAACTCTGTTAGCTGAATGCACAGATCAGAAAGAAGTTTCACAGAATGATTCTGTGTAGTTTATATTTGGAGACATTCCTTTTTCCACTATTACCCTCTTAGCGCTCCGAATCTCCACTTGCATTTTCTACAGAAAGAGTGTTTCAGAACGGCTCAATCAAAACTAAGGTTCAACTCTTTTAGTTGAACAAACAGAACAGAAAGAAGTTTCACACAATTCTTCTGTGTAGTTTTTATTTGTAGACATTCTTTTTCCCAATATAGGCCTCTTAGCGCTCAGAATGTCCAATTGCAGTTTCTACAGAAAGAGTGTTTCAGAACGGCTCAATCAAAAGTAAGGTTCAACTCTGTTAGTTGAATGCACAGAACAGAAAGAAGTTTCATACAATGCTTCTGTGTAGTTTATATTTGAACATATTCTTTTTTCCACTATTACCCACTTAGCGCTACGAATGTCCAGTTGCATTTTCTACAGACAGAGTGTTTCAAAACTGCTCAATCAAAAGTATGGTTTAACTCTGTTAGCTGAATGCTCAGATCAGAAAGAAGTTTCACAGAATGCTTCTGTGTAGTTTATATTTGAATATATTCCTTTTTCCACTACTACGCTCTTAGCGCTCCAAATGTCCAGTTGCATTTTCTACAGAAAGAGTGTTCAGATCTGCTCAATCAAATGTATGACTTAACTCTGTTAGCTGAATGCACAGATCAGAAAGAAGTTTCACCGAATTATTCTGTGTAGTTTATATTTGAAGACATTCCTTTTTCCACTATTACCCTCTTAGCGCTCCGAATCTCCACTTGCATTTTCTACAAAAAGAGTGTTTCATAACTGCTCAATCAAAAATATGTTTTATCTCTGTTAACTGAATTTACAGATCAGAAATAAGTTTCACAGAATGCATCTGTGTAGTTTTTATTTGAAGATATTCTTTTTCCCAATGTAGGCCTCTTAGCGCTTAGCATGTCCAATTGCAGTTTCTACAGAAAGAGTGTTTCAGAACGGCTCAATCAAAAGTAAGGTTCAACTCTGTTAGTTGAATGCACAGAACAGAAAGAATTTTCACAGAATGCTACTGTGTAGTTTATATTTGAATATATTCCTTTTTCCACTATTACCCTCTTAGCGCTCCGAATGTCCACTTGCATTTTCTACAGAAAGAGTGTTCAGAACTGCGCAATCAAAAGTATGGTTTAACTCTGTTAGCTTAATGAACATATCAGAAATAAGTTTCACACAATGCTTCTGTGTAGTTTTTATTTGAAGATATTATTTTTCCCAATAGAGGCCTCTTAGCGCTCAGAATGTCCAATTGCAGTTTCTACAGAAAGAGTGTTTCAGAACGGCTCAATCAAAAGTAAGGTTCAACTCTGTTAGTTGAATGCACAGAACAGAAAGGAGTTTCATACAATGCTTCTGTGTAGTTTATATTTGAACATATTCTTTTTTCCACTATTACCCACTTAGCGCTACGAATGTCCAGTTGCATTTTCTACAGACAGAGTGTTTCAAAACTGCTCAATCAAAAGTATGGTTTAACTCTGTTAGCTGAATGCTCAGATCAGAAAGAAGTTTCACAGAATGCTTCTGTGTAGTTTATATTTGAATATATTCCTTTTTCCACTACTACTCTCTTAGCGCTCCAAATGTCCAGTTGCATTTTCTACAGAAAGAGTGTTCAGATCTGCTCAATCAAAAGTATGGTTTAACTCTGTTAGCTGAATGCACAGATCAGAAAGAAGTTTCACAGAATGATTCTGTGTAGTTTATATTTGGAGACATTCCTTTTTCCACTATTACCCTCTTAGCGCTCCGAATCTCCACTTGCATTTTCTACAGAAAGAGTGTTTCAGAACGGCTCAATCAAAACTAAGGTTCAACTCTTTTAGTTGAACAAACAGAGCAGAAAGAAGTTTCACACAATTCTTCTGTGTAGTTTTTATTTGTAGACATTCTTTTTCCCAATATAGGCCTCTTAGCGCTCAGAATGTCCAATTGCAGTTTCTACAGAAAGAGTGTTTCAGAACGGCTCAATCAAAAGTAAGGTTCAACTCTGTTAGTTGAATGCACAGAACAGAAAGAAGTTTCATACAATGCTTCTGTGTAGTTTATATTTGAACATATTCTTTTTTCCACTATTACCCACTTAGCGCTACGAATGACCAGTTGCATTTTCTACAGACAGAGTGTTTCAAAACTGCTCAATCAAAAGTATGGTTTAACTCTGTTAGCTGAATTCTCAGATCAGAAATAAGTTTCACAGAATGCATCTGTGTAGTTTTTATTTGAAGATATTCTTTTTCCCAATGTAGGCCTCTTAGCGCTTAGCATGTCCAATTGCAGTTTCTACAGAAAGAGTGTTTCAGAACGGCTCAATCAAAAGTAAGGTTCAACTCTGTTAGTTGAATGCACAGAACAGAAAGAATTTTCACAGAATGCTACTGTGTAGTTTATATTTGAATATATTCCTTTTTCCACTATTACCCTCTTAGCGCTCCGAATGTCCACTTGCATTTTCTACAGAAAGAGTGTTCAGAACTGCGCAATCAAAAGTATGGTTTAACTCTGTTAGCTTAATGAACATATCAGAAATACGTTTCACACAATGCTTCTGTGTAGTTTTTATTTGAAGATATTATTTTTCCCAATAGAGGCCTCTTAGCGCTCAGAATGTCCAATTGCAGTTTCTACAGAAAGAGTGTTTCAGAACGGCTCAATCAAAAGTAAGGTTCAACTCTGTTAGTTGAATGCACAGAACAGAAAGGAGTTTCATACAATGCTTCTGTGTAGTTTATATTTGAACATATTCTTTTTTCCACTATTACCCACTTAGCGCTACGAATGTCCAGTTGCATTTTCTACAGAGAGAGTGTTTCAAAACTGCTCAATCAAAAGTATGGATTAACTCTGTTAGCTGAATGCTCAGATCAGAAAGAAGTTTCACAGAATGCTTCTGTGTAGTTTATATTTGAATATATTCCTTTTTCCACTACTACTCTCTTAGCGCTCCAAATGTCCAGTTGCATTTTCTACAGAAAGAGTGTTCAGATCTGCTCAATCAAAAGTATGGTTTAACTCTGTTAGCTGAATGCACAGATCAGAAAGAAGTTTCACAGAATGATTCTGTGTAGTTTATATTTGGAGACATTCCTTTTTCCACTATTACCCTCTTAGCGCTCCGAATCTCCACTTGCATTTTCTACAGAAAGAGTGTTTCAGAACGGCTCAATCAAAACTAAGGTTCAACTCTTTTAGTTGAACAAACAGAACAGAAAGAAGTTTCACACAATTCTTCTGTGTAGTTTTTATTTGTAGACATTCTTTTTCCCAATATAGGCCTCTTAGCGCTCAGAATGTCCAATTGCAGTTTCTACAGAAAGAGTGTTTCAGAACGGCTCAATCAAAAGTAAGGTTCAACTCTGTTAGTTGAATGCACAGAACAGAAAGAAGTTTCATACAATGCTTCTGTGTAGTTTATATTTGAACATATTCTTTTTTCCACTATTACCCACTTAGCGCTACGAATGTCCAGTTGCATTTTCTACAGACAGAGTGTTTCAAAACTGCTCAATCAAAAGTATGGTTTAACTCTGTTAGCTGAATGCTCAGATCAGAAAGAAGTTTCACAGAATGCTTCTGTGTAGTTTATATTTGAATATATTCCTTTTTCCACTACTACGCTCTTAGCGCTCCAAATGTCCAGTTGCATTTTCTACAGAAAGAGTGTTCAGATCTGCTCAATCAAATGTATGACTTAACTCTGTTAGCTGAATGCACAGATCAGAAAGAAGTTTCACCGAATTATTCTGTGTAGTTTATATTTGAAGACATTCCTTTTTCCACTATTACCCTCTTAGCGCTCCGAATCTCCACTTGCATTTTCTACAAAAAGAGTGTTTCATAACTGCTCAATCAAAAATATGTTTTATCTCTGTTAACTGAATTTACAGATCAGAAATAAGTTTCACAGAATGCATCTGTGTAGTTTTTATTTGAAGATATTCTTTTTCCCAATGTAGGCCTCTTAGCGCTTAGCATGTCCAATTGCAGTTTCTACAGAAAGAGTGTTTCAGAACGGCTCAATCAAAAGTAAGGTTCAACTCTGTTAGTTGAATGCACAGAACAGAAAGAATTTTCACAGAATGCTACTGTGTAGTTTATATTTGAATATATTCCTTTTTCCACTATTACCCTCTTAGCGCTCCGAATGTCCACTTGCATTTTCTACAGAAAGAGTGTTCAGAACTGCGCAATCAAAAGTATGGTTTAACTCTGTTAGCTTAATGAACATATCAGAAATAAGTTTCACACAATGCTTCTGTGTAGTTTTTATTTGAAGATATTATTTTTCCCAATAGAGGCCTCTTAGCGCTCAGAATGTCCAATTGCAGTTTCTACAGAAAGAGTGTTTCAGAACGGCTCAATCAAAAGTAAGGTTCAACTCTGTTAGTTGAATGCACAGAACAGAAAGGAGTTTCATACAATGCTTCTGTGTAGTTTATATTTGAACATATTCTTTTTTCCACTATTACCCACTTAGCGCTACGAATGTCCAGTTGCATTTTCTACAGACAGAGTGTTTCAAAACTGCTCAATCAAAAGTATGGTTTAACTCTGTTAGCTGAATGCTCAGATCAGAAAGAAGTTTCACAGAATGCTTCTGTGTAGTTTATATTTGAATATATTCCTTTTTCCACTACTACTCTCTTAGCGCTCCAAATGTCCAGTTGCATTTTCTACAGAAAGAGTGTTCAGATCTGCTCAATCAAAAGTATGGTTTAACTCTGTTAGCTGAATGCACAGATCAGAAAGAAGTTTCACAGAATGATTCTGTGTAGTTTATATTTGGAGACATTCCTTTTTCCACTATTACCCTCTTAGCGCTCCGAATCTCCACTTGCATTTTCTACAGAAAGAGTGTTTCAGAACGGCTCAATCAAAACTAAGGTTCAACTCTTTTAGTTGAACAAACAGAGCAGAAAGAAGTTTCACACAATTCTTCTGTGTAGTTTTTATTTGTAGACATTCTTTTTCCCAATATAGGCCTCTTAGCGCTCAGAATGTCCAATTGCAGTTTCTACAGAAAGAGTGTTTCAGAACGGCTCAATCAAAAGTAAGGTTCAACTCTGTTAGTTGAATGCACAGAACAGAAAGAAGTTTCATACAATGCTTCTGTGTAGTTTATATTTGAACATATTCTTTTTTCCACTATTACCCACTTAGCGCTACGAATGACCAGTTGCATTTTCTACAGACAGAGTGTTTCAAAACTGCTCAATCAAAAGTATGGTTTAACTCTGTTAGCTGAATTCTCAGATCAGAAATAAGTTTCACAGAATGCATCTGTGTAGTTTTTATTTGAAGATATTCTTTTTCCCAATGTAGGCCTCTTAGCGCTTAGCATGTCCAATTGCAGTTTCTACAGAAAGAGTGTTTCAGAACGGCTCAATCAAAAGTAAGGTTCAACTCTGTTAGTTGAATGCACAGAACAGAAAGAATTTTCACAGAATGCTACTGTGTAGTTTATATTTGAATATATTCCTTTTTCCACTATTACCCTCTTAGCGCTCCGAATGTCCACTTGCATTTTCTACAGAAAGAGTGTTCAGAACTGCGCAATCAAAAGTATGGTTTAACTCTGTTAGCTTAATGAACATATCAGAAATAAGTTTCACACAATGCTTCTGTGTAGTTTTTATTTGAAGATATTATTTTTCCCAATAGAGGCCTCTTAGCGCTCAGAATGTCCAATTGCAGTTTCTACAGAAAGAGTGTTTCAGAAAGGCTCAATCCAAAGTAAGGTTCAACTCTGTTAGTTGAATGCACAGAACAGAAAGAAGTTTCCTACAATGCTTCTGTGTAGTTTGTATTTGAACATATTCTTTTTTCCACTATTTCCCACTTAGCGCTACGAATGTCCAGTTGCATTTTCTACAGACAGAGTGTTTCAAAACTGCTCAATCAAAAGTATGGTTTAACTCTGTTAGCTGAATGCTCAGATTAGAAAGAAGTTTCACAGAATGCTTCTGTGTAGTTTATATTTGAATATATTCCTTTTTCCACTACTACTCTCTTAGCGCTCCAAATGTCCAGTTGCATTTTCTACAGAAAGAGTGTTCAGAACTGCTCAATCAAAAGTATGGTTTAACTCTGTTAGCTGAATGCACAGATCAGAAAGAAGTTTCACAGAATGATTCTGTGTAGTTTATAATTGGAGACATTCCTTTTTCCACTATTACCCTCTTAGCGCTCCGAATCTCCACTTGCATTTTCTACAGAAAGAGTGTTTCAGAACGGCTCAATCAAAACTAAGGTTCAACTCTTTTAGTTGAACAAACAGAACAGAAAGAAGTTTCACACAATACTTCTGTGTAGTTTTTATTTGTAGACATTCTTTTTCCCAATATAGGCCTCTTAGCGCTCAGAATGTCCAATTGCAGTTTCTACAGAAAGAGTGTTTCAGAACGGCTCAATCAAAAGTAAGGTTCAACTCTGTTAGTTGAATGCACAGAACAGAAAGAAGTTTCATACAATGCTTCTGTGTAGTTTATATTTGAACATATTCTTTTTTCCACTATTACCCACTTAGCGCTACGAATGTCCAGTTGCATTTTCTACAGACAGAGTGTTTCAAAACTGCTCAATCAAAAGTATGGTTTAACTCTGTTAGCTGAATGCTCAGATCAGAAAGAAGTTTCACAGAATGCTTCTGTGTAGTTTATATTTGAATATATTCCTTTTTCCACTACTACGCTCTTAGCGCTCCAAATGTCCAGTTGCATTTTCTACAGAAAGAGTGTTCAGATCTGCTCAATCAAATGTATGGCTTAACTCTGTTAGCTGAATGCACAGATCAGAAAGAAGTTTCACCGAATGATTCTGTGTAGTTTATATTTGAAGACATTCCTTTTTCCACTATTACCCTCTTAGCGCTCCGAATCTCCACTTGCATTTTCTACAAAAAGAGTGTTTCATAGCTGCTCAATCAAAAATATGTTTTATCTCTGTTAACTGAATTTACAGATCAGAAATAAGTTTCACAGAATGCATCTGTGTAGTTTTTATTTGAAGATATTCTTTTTCCCAATGTAGGCCTCTTAGCGCTTAGCATGTCCAATTGCAGTTTCTACAGAAAGAGTGTTTCAGAACGGCTCAATCAAAAGTAAGGTTCAACTCTGTTAGTTGAATGCACAGAACAGAAAGAATTTTCACAGAATGCTACTGTGTAGTTTATATTTGAATATATTCCTTTTTCCACTATTACCCTCTTAGCGCTCCGAATGTCCACTTGCATTTTCTACAGAAAGAGTGTTCAGAACTGCGCAATCAAAAGTATGGTTTAACTCTGTTAGCTTAATGAACATATCAGAAATAAGTTTCACACAATGCTTCTGTGTAGTTTTTATTTGAAGATATTATTTTTCCCAATAGAGGCCTCTTAGCGCTCAGAATGTCCAATTGCAGTTTCTACAGAAAGAGTGTTTCAGAACGGCTCAATCAAAAGTAAGGTTCAACTCTGTTAGTTGAATGCACAGAACAGAAAGGAGTTTCATACAATGCTTCTGTGTAGTTTATATTTGAACATATTCTTTTTTCCACTATTACCCACTTAGCGCTACGAATGTCCAGTTGCATTTTCTACAGACAGAGTGTTTCAAAACTGCTCAATCAAAAGTATGGTTTAACTCTGTTAGCTGAATGCTCAGATCAGAAAGAAGTTTCACAGAATGCTTCTGTGTAGTTTATATTTGAATATATTCCTTTTTCCACTACTACTCTCTTAGCGCTCCAAATGTCCAGTTGCATTTTCTACAGAAAGAGTGTTCAGATCTGCTCAATCAAAAGTATGGTTTAACTCTGTTAGCTGAATGCACAGATCAGAAAGAAGTTTCACAGAATGATTCTGTGTAGTTTATATTTGGAGACATTCCTTTTTCCACTATTACCCTCTTAGCGCTCCGAATCTCCACTTGCATTTTCTACAGAAAGAGTGTTTCAGAACGGCTCAATCAAAACTAAGGTTCAACTCTTTTAGTTGAACAAACAGAACAGAAAGAAGTTTCACACAATTCTTCTGTGTAGTTTTTATTTGTAGACATTCTTTTTCCCAATATAGGCCTCTTAGCGCTCAGAATGTCCAATTGCAGTTTCTACAGAAAGAGTGTTTCAGAACGGCTCAATCAAAAATAAGGTTCAACTCTGTTAGTTGAATGCACAGAACAGAAAGAAGTTTCATACAATGCTTCTGTGTAGTTTATATTTGAACATATTCTTTTTTCCACTATTACCCACTTAGCGCTACGAATGTCCAGTTGCATTTTCTACAGACAGAGTGTTTCAAAACTGCTCAATCAAAAGTATGGTTTAACTCTGTTAGCTGAATGCTCAGATCAGAAAGAAGTTTCACAGAATGCTTCTGTGTAGTTTATATTTGAATATATTCCTTTTTCAACTACTACGCTCTTAGCGCTCCAAATGTCCAGTTGCATTTTCTACAGAAAGAGTGTTCAGATCTGCTCAATCAAATGTATGACTTAACTCTGTTAGCTGAATGCACAGATCAGAAAGAAGTTTCACCGAATGATTCTGTGTAGTTTATATTTGAAGACATTCCTTTTTCCACTAGTACCCTCTTAGCGCTCCGAATCTCCACTTGCATTTTCTACAAAAAGAGTGTTTCATAACTGCTCAATCAAAAATATGTTTTATCTCTGTTAACTGAATTTACAGATCAGAAATAAGTTTCACAGAATGCATCTGTGTAGTTTTTATTTGAAGATATTCTTTTTCCCAATGTAGGCCTCTTAGCGCTTAGCATGTCCAATTGCAGTTTCTACAGAAAGAGTGTTTCAGAACGGCTCAATCAAAAGTAAGGTTCAACTCTGTTAGTTGAATGCACAGAACAGAAAGAATTTTCACAGAATGCTACTGTGTAGTTTATATTTGAATATATTCCTTTTTCCACTATTACCCTCTTAGCGCTCCGAATGTCCACTTGCATTTTCTACAGAAAGAGTGTTCAGAACTGCGCAATCAAAAGTATGGTTTAACTCTGTTAGCTTAATGAACATATCAGAAATAAGTTTCACACAATGCTTCTGTGTAGTTTTTATTTGAAGATATTATTTTTCCCAATAGAGGCCTCTTAGCGCTCAGAATGTCCAATTGCAGTTTCTACAGAAAGAGTGTTTCAGAACGGCTCAATCAAAAGTAAGGTTCAACTCTGTTAGTTGAATGCACAGAACAGAAAGGAGTTTCATACAATGCTTCTGTGTAGTTTATATTTGAACATATTCTTTTTTCCACTATTACCCACTTAGCGCTACGAATGTCCAGTTGCATTTTCTACAGACAGAGTGTTTCAAAACTGCTCAATCAAAAGTATGGTTTAACTCTGTTAGCTGAATGCTCAGATCAGAACGAAGTTTCACAGAATGCTTCTGTGTAGTTTATATTTGAATATATTCCTTTTTCCACTACTACTCTCTTAGCGCTCCACATGTCCAGTTGCATTTTCTACAGAAAGAGTGTTCAGATCTGCTCAATCAAAAGTATGGTTTAACTCTGTTAGCTGAATGCACAGATCAGAAAGAAGTTTCACAGAATGATTCTGTGTAGTTTATATTTGGAGACATTCCTTTTTCCACTATTACCCTCTTAGCGCTCCGAATCTCCACTTGCATTTTCTACAGAAAGAGTGTTTCAGAACGGCTCAATCAAAACTAAGGTTCAACTCTTTTAGTTGAACAAACAGAACAGAAAGAAGTTTCACACAATTCTTCTGTGTAGTTTTTATTTGTAGACATTCTTTTTCCCAATATAGGCCTCTTAGCGCTCAGAATGTCCAATTGCAGTTTCTACAGAAAGAGTGTTTCAGAACGGCTCAATCAAAAGTAAGGTTCAACTCTGTTAGTTGAATGCACAGAACAGAAAGAAGTTTCATACAATGCTTCTGTGTAGTTTATATTTGAACATATTCTTTTTTCCACTATTACCCACTTAGCGCTACGAATGTCCAGTTGCATTTTCTACAGACAGAGTGTTTCAAAACTGCTCAATCAAAACTATGGTTTAACTCTGTTAGCTGAATGCTCAGATCAGAAAGAAGTTTCACAGAATGCTTCTGTGTAGTTTATATTTGAATATATTCCTTTTTCCACTACTACTCTCTTAGCGCTCCAAATGTCCAGTTGCATTTTCTACAGAAAGAGTGTTCAGATCTGCTCAATCAAAAGTATGGTTTAACTCTGTTAGCTGAATGCCCAGATCAGAAAGAAGTTTCACAGAATGATTCTGTGTAGTTTATATTTGGAGACATTCCTTTTTCCACTATTACCCTCTTAGCGCTCCGAATCTCCACTTGCATTTTCTACAGAAAGAGTGTTTCAGAACGGCTCAATCAAAACTAAGGTTCAACTCTTTTAGTTGAACAAACAGAAAAGAAAGAAGTTTCACACAATTCTTCTGTGTAGTTTTTATTTGTAGACATTCTTTTTCCCAATTTAGGCCTCTTAGCGCTCAGAATGTCCAATTGCAGTTTCTACAGAAAGAGTGTTTCAGAACGGCTCAATCAAATCTAAGGTTCAACTCTGTTAGTTGAATGCACAGAACAGAAAGAAGTTTCATACAATGCTTCTGTGTAGTTTATATTTGAACATATTCTTTTTTCCACTATTACCCACTTAGCGCTACGAATGTCCAGTTGCATTTTCTACAGACAGAGTGTTTCAAAACTGCTCAATGAAAAGTATGGTTTAACTCTGTTAGCTGAATGCTCAGATCAGAAAGAAGTTTCACAGAATGCTTCTGTGTAGTTTATATTTGAATATATTCCTTTTTCCACTACTACGCTCTTAGCGCTCCAAATGTCCAGTTGCATTTTCTACAGAAAGAGTGTTCAGATCTGCTCAATCAAAAGTATGGTTTAACTCTGTTAGCTGAATGCACAGATCAGAAAGAAGTTTCACCGAATGATTCTGTGTAGTTTATATTTGAAGACATTCCTTTTTCCACTATTACCCTCTTAGCGCTCCGAATCTGCACTTGCATTTTCTACAAAAAGAGTGTTTCATAACTGCTCAATCAAAAATATGTTTTATCTCTGTTAACTGAATTTACAGATCAGAAATAAGTTTCACAGAATGCATCTGTGTAGTTTTAATTTGAAGATATTCTTTTTCCCAATGTAGGCCTCTTAGCGCTTAGCATGTCCAATTGCAGTTTCTACAGAAAGAGTGTTTCAGAACGGCTCAATCAAAAGTAAGGTTCAACTCTGTTAGTTGAATGCACAGAACAGAAAGAATTTTCACAGAATGCTACTGTGTAGTTTATATTTGAATATATTCCTTTTTCCACTATTACCCTCTTAGCGCTCCGAATGTCCACTTGCATTTTCTACAGAAAGTGTGTTCAGAACTGCGCAATCAAAAGTATGGTTTAACTCTGTTAGCTTAATGAACATATCAGAAATAAGTTTCACACAATGCTTCTGTGTAGTTTTTATTTGAAGATATTATTTTTCCCAATAGAGGCCTCTTAGCGCTCAGAATGTCCAATTGCAGTTTCTACAGAAAGAGTGTTTCAGAAAGGCTCAATCCAAAGTAAGGTTCAACTCTGTTAGTTGAATGCACAGAACAGAAAGAAGTTTCATACAATGCTTCTGTGTAGTTTGTATTTGAACATATTCTTTTTTCCACTATTACCCACTTAGCGCTACGAATGTCCAGTTGCATTTTCTACAGACAGAGTGTTTCAAAACTGCTCAATCAAAAGTATGGTTTAACTCTGTTAGCTGAATGCTCAGATTAGAAAGAAGTTTCACAGAATGCTTCTGTGTAGTTTATATTTGAATATATTCCTTTTTCCACTACTACTCTCTTAGCGCTCCAAATGTCCAGTTGCATTTTCTACAGAAAGAGTGTTCAGATCTGCTCAATCAAAAGTATGGTTTAACTCTGTTAGCTGAATGCACAGATCAGAAAGAAGTTTCACAGAATGATTCTGTGTAGTTTATATTTGGAGACATTCCTTTTTCCACTATTACCCTCTTAGCGCTCCGAATCTCCACTTGCATTTTCTACAGAAAGAGTGTTTCAGAACGGCTCAATCAAAACTAAGGTTCAACTCTTTTAGTTGAACAAACAGAACAGAAAGAAGTTTCACACAATTCTTCTGTGTAGTTTTTATTTGTAGACATTCTTTTTCCCAATATAGGCCTCTTAGCGCTCAGAATGTCCAATTGCAGTTTCTACAGAAAGAGTGTTTCAGAACGGCTCAATCAAAAGTAAGGTTCAACTCTGTTAGTTGAATGCACAGAACAGAAAGAAGTTTCATACAATGCTTCTGTGTAGTTTATATTTGAACATATTCTTTTTTCCACTATTACCCACTTAGCGCTACGAATGTCCAGTTGCATTTTCTACAGACAGAGTGTTTCAAAACTGCTCAATCAAAAGTATGGTTTAACTCTGTTAGCTGAATGCTCAGATCAGAAATAATTTTCACAGAATGCATCTGTGTAGTTTTTATTTGAAGATATTCTTTTTCCCAATGTAGGCCTCTTAGCGCTTAGCATGTCCAATTGCAGTTTCTACAGAAAGAGTGTTTCAGAACGGCTCAATCAAAAGTAAGGTTCAACTCTGTTAGTTGAATGCACAGAACAGAAAGAATTTTCACAGAATGCTACTGTGTAGTTTATATTTGAATATATTCCTTTTTCCACTATTACCCTCTTAGCGCTCCGAATGTCCACTTGCATTTTCTACAGAAAGAGTGTTCAGAACTGCGCAATCAAAAGTATGGTTTAACTCTGTTAGCTTAATGAACATATCAGAAATAAGTTTCACACAATGCTTCTGTGTAGTTTTTATTTGAAGATATTATTTTTCCCAATAGAGGCCTCTTAGCGCTCAGAATGTCCAATTGCAGTTTCTACAGAAAGAGTGTTTCAGAAAGGCTCAATCCAAAGTAAGGTTCAACTCTGTTAGTTGAAAGCACAGAACAGAAAGAAGTTTCATACAATGCTTCTGTGTAGTTTATATTTGAACATATTCTTTTTTCCACTATTACCCACTTAGCGCTACGAATGTCCAGTTGCATTTTCTACAGACAGAGTGTTTCAAAACTGCTCAATCAAAAGTATGGTTTAACTCTGTTAGCTGAATGCTCAGATCAGAAAGAAGTTTCACAGAATGCTTCTGTGTAGTTTATATTTGAATATATTCCTTTTTCCACTACTACTCTCTTAGCGCTCCAAATGTCCAGTTGCATTTTCTACAGAAAGAGTGTTCAGATCTGCTCAATCAAAAGTATGGTTTAACTCTGTTAGCTGAATGCACAGATCAGAAAGAAGTTTCACAGAATGATTCTGTGTAGTTTATATTTGGAGACATTCCTTTTTCCACTATTACCCTCTTAGCGCTCCGAATCTCCACTTGCATTTTCTACAGAAAGAGTGTTTCAGAACGGCTCAATCAAAACTAAGGTTCAACTCTTTTAGTTGAACAAACAGAAAAGAAAGAAGTTTCACACAATTCTTCTGTGTAATTTTTATTTGTAGACATTCTTTTTCCCAATTTAGGCCTCTTAGCGCTCAGAATGTCCAATTGCAGTTTCTACAGAAAGAGTGTTTCAGAACGGCTCAATCAAAAGTAAGGTTCAACTCTGTTAGTTGAATGCACAGAACAGAAAGAAGTTTCATACAATGCTTCTGTGTAGTTTATATTTGAACATATTCTTTTTTCCACTATTACCCACTTAGCGCTACGAATGTCCAGTTGCATTTTCTACAGACAGAGTGTTTCAAAACTGCTCAATGAAAAGTATGGTTTAACTCTGTTAGCTGAATGCTCAGATCAGAAAGAAGTTTCACAGAATGCTTCTGTGTAGTTTATATTTGAATATATTCCTTTTTCCACTACTACGCTCTTAGCGCTCCAAATGTCCAGTTGCATTTTCTACAGAAAGAGTGTTCAGATCTGCTCAATCAAAAGTATGGTTTAACTCTGTTAGCTGAATGCACAGATCAGAAAGAAGTTTCACCGAATGATTCTGTGTAGTTTATATTTGAAGACATTCCTTTTTCCACTATTACCCTCTTAGCGCTCCGAATCTCCACTTGCATTTTCTACAAAAAGAGTGTTTCATAACTGCTCAATCAAAAATATGTTTTATCTCTGTTAACTGAATTTACAGATCAGAAATAAGTTTCACAGAATGCATCTGTGTAGTTTTAATTTGAAGATATTCTTTTTCCCAATGTAGGCCTCTTAGCGCTTAGCATGTCCAATTGCAGTTTCTACAGAAAGAGTGTTTCAGAACGGCTCAATCAAAAGTAAGGTTCAACTCTGTTAGTTGAATGCACAGAACAGAAAGAATTTTCACAGAATGCTACTGTGTAGTTTATATTTGAATATATTCCTTTTTCCACTATTACCCTCTTAGCGCTCCGAATGTCCACTTGCATTTTCTACAGAAAGAGTGTTCAGAACTGCGCAATCAAAAGTATGGTTTAACTCTGTTAGCTTAATGAACATATCAGAAATAAGTTTCACACAATGCTTCTGTGTAGTTTTTATTTGAAGATATTATTTTTCCCAATAGAGGCCTCTTAGCGCTCAGAATGTCCAATTGCAGTTTCTACAGAAAGAGGGTTTCAGAAAGGCTCAATCCAAAGTAAGGTTCAACTCTGTTAGTTGAATGCACAGAACAGAAAGAAGTTTCATACAATGCTTCTGTGTAGTTTGTATTTGAACATATTCTTTTTTCCACTATTACCCACTTAGCGCTACGAATGTCCAGTTGCATTTTCTACAGACAGAGTGTTTCAAAACTGCTCAATCAAAAGTATGGTTTAACTCTGTTAGCTGAATGCTCAGATTAGAAAGAAGTTTCACAGAATGCTTCTGTGTAGTTTATATTTGAATATATTCCTTTTTCCACTACTACTCTCTTAGCGCTCCAAATGTCCAGTTGCATTTTCTACAGAAAGAGTGTTCAGATCTGCTCAATCAAAAGTATGGTTTAACTCTGTTAGCTGAATGCACAGATCAGAAAGAAGTTTCACAGAATGATTCTGTGTAGTTTATAATTGGAGACATTCCTTTTTCCACTATTACCCTCTTAGCGCTCCGAATCTCCACTTGCATTTTCTACAGAAAGAGTGTTTCAGAACGGCTCAATCAAAACTAAGGTTCAACTCTTTTAGTTGAACAAACAGAACAGAAAGAAGTTTCACACAATTCTTCTGTGTAGTTTTTATTTGTAGACATTCTTTTTCCCAATATAGGCCTCTTAGCGCTCAGAATGTCCAATTGCAGTTTCTACAGAAAGAGTGTTTCAGAACGGCTCAATCAAAAGTAAGGTTCAACTCTGATAGTTGAATGCACAGAACAGAAAGAAGTTTCATACAATGCTTCTGTGTAGTTTATATTTGAACATATTCTTTTTTCCACTATTACCCACTTAGCGCTACGAATGTCCAGTTGCATTTTCTACAGACAGAGTGTTTCAAAACTGCTCAATCAAAAGTATGGTTTAACTCTGTTAGCTGAATGCTCAGATCAGAAAGAAGTTTCACAGAATGCTTCTGTGTAGTTTATATTTGAATATATTCCTTTTTCCACTACTACGCTCTTAGCGCTCCAAATGTCCAGTTGCATTTTCTACAGAAAGAGTGTTCAGATCTGCTCAATCAAATGTATGGCTTAACTCTGTTAGCTGAATGCACAGATCAGAAAGAAGTTTCACCGAATGATTCTGTGTAGTTTATATTTGAAGATATTCCTTTTTCCACTATTACCCTCTTAGCGCTCCGAATCTCCACTTGCATTTTCTACAAAAAGAGTGTTTCATAACTGCTCAATCAAAAATATGTTTTATCTCTGTTAACTGAATTTACAGATCAGAAATAAGTTTCACAGAATGCATCTGTGTAGTTTTTATTTGAAGATATTCTTTTTCCCAATGTAGGCCTCTTAGCGCTTAGCATGTCCAATTGCAGTTTCTACAGAAAGAGTGTTTCAGAACGGCTCAATCAAAAGTAAGGTTCAACTCTGTTAGTTGAATGCACAGAACAGAAAGAATTTTCACAGAATGCTACTGTGTAGTTTATATTTGAATATATTCCTTTTTCCAATATTACCCTCTTAGCGCTCCGAATGTCCACTTGCATTTTCTACAGAAAGAGTGTTCAGAACTGCGCAATCAAAAGTATGGTTTAACTCTGTTAGCTTAATGAACATATCAGAAATAAGTTTCACACAATGCTTCTGTGTAGTTTTTATTTGAAGATATTATTTTTCCCAATAGAGGCCTCTTAGCGCTCAGAATGTCCAATTGCAGTTTCTACAGAAAGAGTGTTTCAGAACGGCTCAATCAAAAGTAAGGTTCAACTCTGTTAGTTGAATGCACAGAACAGAAAGGAGTTTCATACAATGCTTCTGTGTAGTTTATATTTGAACATATTCTTTTTTCCACTATTACCCACTTAGCGCTACGAATGTCCAGTTGCATTTTCTACAGACAGAGTGTTTCAAAACTGCTCAATCAAAAGTATGGTTTAACTCTGTTAGCTGAATGCTCAGATCAGAAAGAAGTTTCACAGAATGCTTCTGTGTAGTTTATATTTGAATATATTCCTTTTTCCACTACTACTCTCTTAGCGCTCCAAATGTCCAGTTGCATTTTCTACAGAAAGAGTGTTCAGATCTGCTCAATCAAAAGTATGGTTTAACTCTGTTAGCTGAATGCACAGATCAGAAAGAAGTTTCACAGAATGATTCTGTGTAGTTTATATTTGGAGACATTCCTTTTTCCACTATTACCCTCTTAGCGCTCCGAATCTCCACTTGCATTTTCTACAGAAAGAGTGTTTCAGAACGGCTCAATCAAAACTAAGGTTCAACTCTTTTAGTTGAACAAACAGAACAGAAAGAAGTTTCACACAATTCTTCTGTGTAGTTTTTATTTGTAGACATTCTTTTTCCCAATATAGGCCTCTTAGCGCTCAGAATGTCCAATTGCAGTTTCTACAGAAAGAGTGTTTCAGAACGGCTCAATCAAAAGTAAGGTTCAACTCTGTTAGTTGAATGCACAGAACAGAAAGAAGTTTCATACAATGCTTCTGTGTAGTTTATATTTGAACATATTCTTTTTTCCACTATTACCCACTTAGCGCTACGAATGTCCAGTTGCATTTTCTACAGACAGAGTGTTTCAAAACTGCTCAATCAAATGTATGGTTTAACTCTGTTAGCTGAATGCTCAGATCAGAAAGAAGTTTCACAGAATGCTTCTGTGTAGTTTATATTTGAATATATTCCTTTTTCCACTACTACTCTCTTAGCGCTCCAAATGTCCAGTTGCATTTTCTACAGAAAGAGTGTTCAGATCTGCTCAATCAAAAGTATGGTTTAACTCTGTTAGCTGAATGCACAGATCAGAAAGAAGTTTCACAGAATGATTCTGTGTAGTTTATATTTGGAGACATTCCTTTTTCCACTATTACCCTCTTAGCGCTCCGAATCTCCACTTGCATTTTCTACAGAAAGAGTGTTTCAGAACGGCTCAATCAAAACTAAGGTTCAACTCTTTTAGTTGAACAAACAGAAAAGAAAGAAGTTTCACACAATTCTTCTGTGTAGTTTTTATTTGTAGACATTCTTTTTCCCAATTTAGGCCTCTTAGAGCTCAGAATGTCCAATTGCAGTTTCTACAGAAAGAGTGTTTCAGAACGGCTCAATCAAAAGTAAGGTTCAACTCTGTTAGTTGAATGCACAGAACAGAAAGAAGTTTCATACAATGCTTCTGTGTAGTTTATATTTGAACATATTCTTTTTTCCACTATTACCCACTTAGCGCTACGAATGTCCAGTTGCATTTTCTACAGACAGAGTGTTTCAAAACTGCTCAATGAAAAGTATGGTTTAACTCTGTTAGCTGAATGCTCAGATCAGAAAGAAGTTTCACAGAATGCTTCTGTGTAGTTTATATTTGAATATATTCCTTTTTCCACTACTACGCTCTTAGCGCTCCAAATGTCCAGTTGCATTTTCTACAGAAAGAGTGTTCAGATCTGCTCAATCAAAAGTATGGTTTAACTCTGTTAGCTGAATGCACAGATCAGAAAGAAGTTTCACCGAATGATTCTGTGTAGTTTATATTTGAAGACATTCCTTTTTCCACTATTACCCTCTTAGCGCTCCGAATCTCCACTTGCATTTTCTACAAAAAGAGTGTTTCATAACTGCTCAATCAAAAATATGTTTTATCTCTGTTAACTGAATTTACAGATCAGAAATAAGTTTCACAGAATGCATCTGTGTAGTTTTAATTTGAAGATATTCTTTTTCCCAATGTAGGCCTCTTAGCGCTTAGCATGTCCAATTGCAGTTTCTACAGAAAGAGTGTTTCAGAACGGCTCAATCAAAAGTAAGGTTCAACTCTGTTAGTTGAATGCACAGAACAGAAAGAATTTTCACAGAATGCTACTGTGTAGTTTATATTTGAATATATTCCTTTTTCCACTATTACCCTCTTAGCGCTCCGAATGTCCACTTGCATTTTCTACAGAAAGAGTGTTCAGAACTGCGCAATCAAAAGTATGGTTTAACTCTGTTAGCTTAATGAACATATCAGAAATAAGTTTCACACAATGCTTCTGTGTAGTTTTTATTTGAAGATATTATTTTTCCCAATAGAGGCCTCTTAGCGCTCAGAATGTCCAATTGCAGTTTCTACAGAAAGAGTGTTTCAGAAAGGCTCAATCCAAAGTAAGGTTCAACTCTGTTAGTTGAATGCACAGAACAGAAAGAAGTTTCATACAATGCTTCTGTGTAGTTTGTATTTGAACATATTCTTTTTTCCACTATTACCCACTTAGCGCTACGAATGTCCAGTTGCATTTTCTACAGACAGAGTGTTTCAAAACTGCTCAATCAAAAGTATGGTTTAACTCTGTTAGCTGAATGCTCAGATTAGAAAGAAGTTTCACAGAATGCTTCTGTGTAGTTTATATTTGAATATATTCCTTTTTCCACTACTACTCTCTTAGCGCTCCAAATGTCCAGTTGCATTTTCTACCGAAAGAGTGTTCAGATCTGCTCAATCAAAAGTATGGTTTAACTCTGTTAGCTGAATGCACAGATCAGAAAGAAGTTTCACAGAATGATTCTGTGTAGTTTATAATTGGAGACATTCCTTTTTCCACTATTACCCTCTTAGCGCTCCGAATCTCCACTTGCATTTCCTACAGAAAGAGTGTTTCAGAACGGCTCAATCAAAACTAAGGTTCAACTCTTTTAGTTGAACAAACAGAACAGAAAGAAGTTTCACACAATTCTTCTGTGTAGTTTTTATTTGTAGACATTCTTTTTCCCAATATAGGCCTCTTAGCGCTCAGAATGTCCAATTGCAGTTTCTACAGAAAGAGTGTTTCAGAACGGCTCAATCAAAAGTAAGGTTCAACTCTGTTAGTTGAATGCACAGAACAGAAAGAAGTTTCATACAATGCTTCTGTGTAGTTTATATTTGAACATATTCTTTTTTCCGCTATTACCCACTTAGCGCTACGAATGTCCAGTTGCATTTTCTACAGACAGAGTGTTTCAAAACTGCTCAATCAAAAGTATGGTTTAAATCTGTTAGCTGAATGCTCAGATCAGAAATAAGTTTCACAGAATGCATCTGTGTAGTTTTTATTTGAAGATATTCTTTTTCCCAATGTAGGCCTCTTAGCGCTTAGCATGTCCAATTGCAGTTTCTACAGAAAGAGTGTTTCAGAACGGCTCAATCAAAAGTAAGGTTCAACTCTGTTAGTTGAATGCACAGAACAGAAAGAATTTTCACAGAATGCTACTGTGTAGTTTATATTTGAATATATTCCTTTTTCCACTATTACCCTCTTAGCGCTCCGAATGTCCACTTGCATTTTCTACAGAAAGAGTGTTCAGAACTGCGCAATCAAAAGTATGGTTTAACTCTGTTAGCTTAATGAACATATCAGAAATAAGTTTCACACAATGCTTCTGTGTAGTTTTTATTTGAAGATATTATTTTTCCCAATAGAGGCCTCTTAGCGCTCAGAATGTCCAATTGCAGTTTCTACAGAAAGAGTGTTTCAGAAAGGCTCAATCAAAAGTAAGGTTCAACTCTGTTAGTTGAATGCACAGAACAGAAAGAAGTTTCATACAATGCTTCTGTGTAGTTTATATTTGAACATATTGTTTTTTCCACTATTACCCACTTAGCGCTACGAATGTCCAGTTGCATTTTCTACAGACAGAGTGTTTCAAAACTGCTCAATCAAAAGTATGGTTTAACTCTGTTAGCTGAATGCTCAGATCAGAAAGAAGTTTCACAGAATGCTTCTGTGTAGTTTATATTTGAATATATTCCTTTTTCCACTACTACTCTCTTAGCGCTCCAAATGTCCAGTTGCATTTTCTACAGAAAGAGTGTTCAGATCTGCTCAATCAAAAGTATGGTTTAACTCTGTTAGCTGAATGCACAGATCAGAAAGAAGTTTCACAGAATGATTCTGTGTAGTTTATATTTGGAGACATTCCTTTTTCCACTATTACCCTCTTAGCGCTCCTAATCTCCACTTGCATTTTCTACAGAAAGAGTGTTTCAGAACGGCTCAATCAAAACTAAGGTTCAACTCTTTTAGTTGAACAAACAGAAAAGAAAGAAGTTTCACACAATTCTTCTGTGTAGTTTTTATTTGTAGACATTCTTTTTCCCAATTTAGGCCTCTTAGCGCTCAGAATGTCCAATTGCAGTTTCTACAGAAAGAGTGTTTCAGAACGGCTCAATCAAAAGTAAGGTTCAACTCTGTTAGTTGAATGCACAGAACAGAAAGAAGTTTCATACAATGCTTCTGTGTAGTTTATATTTGAACATATTCTTTTTTCCACTATTACCCACTTAGCGCTACGAATGTCCAGTTGCATTTTCTACAGACAGAGTGTTTCAAAACTGCTCAATGAAAAGTATGGTTTAACTCTGTTAGCTGAATGCTCAGATCAGAAAGAAGTTTCACAGAATGCTTCTGTGTAGTTTATATTTGAATATATTCCTTTTTCCACTACTACGCTCTTAGCGCTCCAAATGTCCAGTTGCATTTTCTACAGAAAGAGTGTTCAGATCTGCTCAATCAAAAGTATGGTTTAACTCTGTTAGCTGAATGCACAGATCAGAAAGAAGTTTCACCGAATGATTCTGTGTAGTTTATATTTGAAGACATTCCTTTTTCCACTATTACCCTCTTAGCGCTCCGAATCTCCACTTGCATTTTCTACAAAAAGAGTGTTTCATAACTGCTCAATCAAAAATATGTTTTATCTCTGTTAACTGAATTTACAGATCAGAAATAAGTTTCACAGAATGCATCTGTGTAGTTTTAATTTGAAGATATTCTTTTTCCCAATGTAGGCCTCTTAGCGCTTAGCATGTCCAATTGCAGTTTCTACAGAAAGAGTGTTTCAGAACGGCTCAATCAAAAGTAAGGTTCAACTCTGTTAGTTGAATGCACAGAACAGAAAGAATTTTCACAGAATGCTACTCTGTAGTTTATATTTGAATATATTCCTTTTTCCACTATTACCCTCTTAGCGCTCCGAATGTCCACTTGCATTTTCTACAGAAAGAGTGTTCAGAACTGCGCAATCAAAAGTATGGTTTAACTCTGTTAGCTTAATGAACATATCAGAAATAAGTTTCACACAATGCTTCTGTGTAGTTTTTATTTGAAGATATTATTTTTCCCAATAGAGGCCTCTTAGCGCTCAGAATGTCCAATTGCAGTTTCTACAGAAAGAGTGTTTCAGAAAGGCTCAATCCAAAGTAAGGTTCAACTCTGTTAGTTGAATGCACAGAACAGAAAGAAGTTTCATACAATGCTTCTGTGTAGTTTGTATTTGAACATATTCTTTTTTCCACTATTACCCACTTAGCGCTACGAATGTCCAGTTGCATTTTCTACAGACAGAGTGTTTCAAAACTGCTCAATCAAAAGTATGGTTTAACTCTGTTAGCTGAATGCTCAGATTAGAAAGAAGTTTCACAGAATGCTTCTGTGTAGTTTATATTTGAATATATTCCTTTTTCCACTACTACTCTCTTAGCGCTCCAAATGTCCAGTTGCATTTTCTACAGAAAGAGTGTTCAGATCTGCTCAATCAAAAGTATGGTTTAACTCTGTTAGCTGAATGCACAGATCAGAAAGAAGTTTCACAGAATGATTCTGTGTAGTTTATAATTGGAGACATTCCTTTTTCCACTATTACCCTCTTAGCGCTCCGAAACTCCACTTGCATTTTCTACAGAAAGAGTGTTTCAGAACGGCTCAATCAAAACTAAGGTTCAACTCTTTTAGTTGAACAAACAGAACAGAAAGAAGTTTCACACAATTCTTCTGTGTAGTTTTTATTTGTAGACATTCTTTTTCCCAATATAGGCCTCTTAGCGCTCAGAATGTCCAATTGCAGTTTCTACAGAAAGAGTGTTTCAGAACGGCTCAATCAAAAGTAAGGTTCAACTCTGTTAGTTGAATGCACAGAACAGAAAAAAGTTTCATACAATGCTTCTGTGTAGTTTATATTTGAACATATTCTTTTTTCCACTATTACCCACTTAGCGCTACGAATGTCCAGTTGCATTTTCTACAGACAGAGTGTTTCAAAACTGCTCAATCAAAACTATGGTTTAACTCTGTTAGCTGAATGCTCAGATCAGAAAGAAGTTTCACAGAATGCTTCTGTGTAGTTTATATTTGAATATATTCCTTTTTCCACTACTACTCTCTTAGCGCTCCAAATGTCCAGTTGCATTTTCTACAGAAAGAGTGTTCAGATCTGCTCAATCAAAAGTATGGTTTAACTCTGTTAGCTGAATGCACAGATCAGAAAGAAGTTTCACAGAATGATTCTTTGTAGTTTATATTTGGAGACATTACTTTTTCCACTATTACCTCTTAGCGCTCCGAATCTCCACTTGCATTTTCTACAGAAAGAGTGTTTCAGAACGGCTCAATCAAAACTAAGGTTCAACTCTTTTAGTTGAACAAACAGAAAAGAAAGAAGTTTCACACAATTCTTCTGTGTAGTTTTGATTTGTAGACATTCTTTTTCCCAATTTAGGCCTCTTAGCGCTCAGAATGTCCAATTGCAGTTTCTACAGAAAGAGTGTTTCAGAACGGCTCAATCAAAAGTAAGGTTCAACTCTGTTAGTTGAATGCACAGAACAGAAATAAGTTTCATACAATGCTTCTGTGTAGTTTATATTTGAACATATTCTTTTTTCCACTATTACCCACTTAGCGCTACGAATGTCCAGTTGCATTTTCTACAGACAGAGTGTTTCAAAACTGCTCAATCAAAAGTATGGTTTAACTCTGTTAGCTGAATGCTCAGATCAGAAAGAAGTTTCACAGAATGCTTCTGTGTAGTTTATATTTGAATATATTCCTTTTTCCACTACTACGCTCTTAGCGTTCCAAATGTCCAGTTGCATTTTCTACAGAAAGAGTGTTCAGATCTGCTCAATCAAAAGTATGGTTTAACTCTGTTAGCTGAATGCACAGATCAGAAAGAAGTTTCACCGAATGATTCTGTGTAGTTTATATTTGAAGACATTCCTTTTTCCACTATTACCCTCTTAGCGCTCCGAATCTCCACTTGCATTTTCTACAAAAAGAGTGTTTCATAACTGCTCAATCAAAAATATGTTTTATCTCTGTTAACTGAATTTACAGATCAGAAATAAGTTTCACAGAATGCATCTGTGTAGTTTTAATTTGAAGATATTCTTTTTCCCAATGTAGGCCTCTTAGCGCTTAGCATGTCCAATTGCAGTTTCTACAGAAAGAGTGTCTCAGAACGGCTCAATCAAAAGTAAGGTTCAACTCTGTTAGTTGAATGCACAGAACAGAAAGAATTTTCACAGAATGCTACTGTGTAGTTTATATTTGAATATATTCCTTTTTCCACTATTACCCTCTTAGCGCTCCGAATGTCCACTTGCATTTTCTACAGAAAGAGTGTTCAGAACTGCGCAATCAAAAGTATGGTTTAACTCTGTTAGCTTAATGAACATATCAGAAATAAGTTTCACACAATGCTTCTGTGTAGTTTTTATTTGAAGATATTATTTTTCCCAATAGAGGCCTCTTAGCGCTCAGAATGTCCAATTGCAGTTTCTACAGAAAGAGTGTTTCAGAAAGGCTCAATCCAAAGTAAGGTTCAACTCTGTTAGTTGAATGCACAGAACAGAAAGAAGTTTCATACAATGCTTCTGTGTAGTTTGTATTTGAACATATTCTTTTTTCCACTATTACCCACTTAGCGCTACGAATGTCCAGTTGCATTTTCTACAGACAGAGTGTTTCAAAACTGCTCAATCAAAAGTATGGTTTAACTCTGTTAGCTGAATGCTCAGATTAGAAAGAAGTTTCACAGAATGCTTCTGTGTAGTTTATATTTGAATATATTCCTTTTTCCACTACTACTCTCTTAGCGCTCCAAATGTCCAGTTGCATTTTCTACAGAAAGAGTGTTCAGATCTGCTCAATCAAAAGTATGGTTTAACTCTGTTAGCTGAATGCACAGATCAGAAAGAAGTTTCACAGAATGATTCTGTGTAGTTTATAATTGGAGACATTCCTTTTACCACTATTACCCTCTTAGCGCTCCGAATCTCCACTTGCATTTTCTACAGAAAGAGTGTTTCAGAACGGCTCAATCAAAACTAAGGTTCAACTCTTTTAGTTGAACAAACAGAACAGAAAGAAGTTTCACACAATTCTTCTGTGTAGTTTTTATTTGTAGACATTCTTTTTCCCAATATAGGCCTCTTAGCGCTCAGAATGTCCAATTGCAGTTTCTACAGAAAGAGTGTTTCAGAACGGCTCAATCAAAAGTAAGGTTCAACTCTGTTAGTTGAATGCACAGAACAGAGAGAAGTTTCATACAATGCTTCTGTGTAGTTTATATTTGAACATATTCTTTTTTCCACTATTACCAACTTAGCGCTACGAATGTCCAGTTGCATTTTCTACAGACAGAGTGTTTCAAAACTGCTCAATCAAAAGTATGGTTTAACTCTGTTAGCTGAATGCTCAGATCAGAAAGAAGTTTCACAGAATGCTTCTGTGTAGTTTATATTTGAATATATTCCTTTTTCCACTACTACTCTCTTAGCGCTCCAAATGTCCAGTTGCATTTTCTACAGAAAGAGTGTTCAGATCTGCTCAATCAAATGTATGGCTTAACTCTGTTAGCTGAATGCACAGATCAGAAAGAAGTTTCACCGAATGATTCCGTGTAGTTTATATTTGAAGACATTCCTTTTTCCACTATTACCCTCTTAGCGCTCCGAATCTCCACTTGCATTTTCTACAAAAAGAGTGTTTCATAACTGCTCAATCAAAAATATGTTTTATCTCTGTTAACTGAATTTACAGATCAGAAATAAGTTTCACAGAATGCATCTGTGTAGTTTTTATTTGAAGATATACTTTTTCCCAATGTAGGCCTCTTAGCGCTTAGCATGTCCAATTGCAGTTTCTACAGAAAGAGTGTTTCAGAACGGCTCAATCAAAAGTAAGGTTCAACTCTGTTAGTTGAATGCACAGAACAGAAAGAATTTTCACAGAATGCTACTGTGTAGTTTATATTTGAATATATTCCTTTTTCCACTATTACCCTCTTAGCGCTCCGAATGTCCACTTGCATTTTCTACAGAAAGAGTGTTCAGAACTGCGCAATCAAAAGTATGGTTTAACTCTGTTAGCTTAATGAACATATCAGAAATAAGTTTCACACAATGCTTCTGTGTAGTTTTTATTTGAAGATATTATTTTTCCCAATAGAGGCCTCTTAGCGCTCAGAATGTCCAATTGCAGTTTCTACAGAAAGAGTGTTTCAGAACGGCTCAATCAAAAGTAAGGTTCAACTCTGTTAGTTGAATGCACAGAACAGAAAGGAGTTTCATACAATGCTTCTGTGTAGTTTATATTTGAACATATTCTTTTTTCCACTATTACCCACTTAGTGCTACGAATGTCCAGTTGCATTTTCTACAGACAGAGTGTTTCAAAACTGCTCAATCAAAAGTATGGTTTAACTCTGTTAGCTGAATGCTCAGATCAGAAAGAAGTTTCACAGAATGCTTCTGTGTAGTTTATATTTGAATATATTCCTTTTTCCACTACTACTCTCTTAGCGCTCCAAATGTCCAGTTGCATTTTCTACAGAAAGAGTGTTCAGATCTGCTCAATCAAAAGTATGGTTTAACTCTGTTAGCTGAATGCACAGATCAGAAAGAAGTTTCACAGAATGATTCTGTGTAGTTTATATTTGGAGACATTCCTTTTTCCACTATTACCCTCTTAGCGCTCCGAATCTCCACTTGCATTTTCTACAGAAAGAGTGTTTCAGAACGGCTCAATCAAAACTAAGGTTCAACTCTTTTAGTTGAACAAACAGAACAGAAAGAAGTTTCACACAATTCTTCTGTGTAGTTTTTATTTGTAGACATTCTTTTTCCCAATATAGGCCTCTTAGCGCTCAGAATGTCCAATTGCAGTTTCTACAGAAAGAGTGTTTCAGAACGGCTCAATCAAAAGTAAGGTTCAACTCTGTTAGTTGAATGCACAGAACAGAAAGAAGTTTCATACAATGCTTCTGTGTAGTTTATATTTGAACATATTCTTTTTTCCACTATTACCCACTTAGCGCTACGAATGTCCAGTTGCATTTTCTACAGACAGAGTGTTTCAAAACTGCTCAATGAAAAGTATGGTTTAACTCTGTTAGCTGAATGCTCAGATCAGAAAGAAGTTTCACAGAATGCTTCTGTGTAGTTTATATTTGAATATATTCCTTTTTCCACTACTACGCTCTTAGCGCTCCAAATGTCCAGTTGCATTTTCTACAGAAAGAGTGTTCAGATCTGCTCAATCAAAAGTATGGTTTAACTCTGTTAGCTGAATGCACAGATCAGAAAGAAGTTTCACCGAATGATTCTGTGTAGTTTATATTTGAAGACATTACTTTTTCCACTATTACCCTCTTAGCACTCCGAATCTCCACTTGCATTTTCTACAAAAAGAGTGTTTCATAACTGCTCAATCAAAAATATGTTTTATCTCTGTTAACTGAATTTACAGATCAGAAATAAGTTTCACAGAATGCATCTGTGTAGTTTTAATTTGAAGATATTCTTTTTCCCAATGTAGGCCTCTTAGCGCTTAGCATGTCCAATTGCAGTTTCTACAGAAAGAGTGTTTCAGAACGGCTCAATCAAAAGTAAGGTTCAACTCTGTTAGTTGAATGCACAGAACAGAAAGAATTTTCACAGAATGCTACTGTGTAGTTTATATTTGAATATATTCCTTTTTCCACTATTACGCTCTTAGCGCTCCGAATGTCCACTTGCATTTTCTACAGAAAGAGTGTTCAGAACTGCGCAATCAAAAGTATGGTTTAACTCTGTTAGCTTAATGAACATATCAGAAATAAGTTTCACACAATGCTTCTGTGTAGTTTTTATTTGAAGATATTATTTTTCCCAATAGAGGCCTCTTAGCGCTCAGAATGTCCAATTGCAGTTTCTACAGAAAGAGTGTTTCAGAAAGGCTCAATCCAAAGTAAGGTTCAACTCTGTTAGTTGAATGCACAGAACAGAAAGAAGTTTCATACAATGCTTCTGTGTAGTTTGTATTTGAACATATTCTTTTTTCCACTATTACCCACTTAGCGCTACGAATGTCCAGTTGCATTTTCTACAGACAGAGTGTTTCAAAACTGCTCAATCAAAAGTATGGTTTAACTCTGTTAGCTGAATGCTCAGATTAGAAAGAAGTTTCACAGAATGCTTCTGTGTAGTTTATATTTGAATATATTCCTTTTTCCACTACTACTCTCTTAGCGCTCCAAATGTCCAGTTGCATTTTCTACAGAAAGAGTGTTCAGATCTGCTCAATCAAAAGTATGGTTTAACTCTGTTAGCTGAATGCAGAGATCAGAAAGAAGTTTCACAGAATGATTCTGTGTAGTTTATAATTGGAGACATTCCTTTTTCCACTATTACCCTCTTAGCGCTCCGAATCTCCACTTGCATTTTCTACAGAAAGAGTGTTTCAGAACGGCTCAATCAAAACTAAGGTTCAACTCTTTTAGTTGAACAAACAGAACAGAAAGAAGTTTCACAAAATTCTTCTGTGTAGTTTTTATTTGTAGACATTCTTTTTCCCAATATAGGCCTCTTAGCGCTCAGAATGTCCAATTGCAGTTTCTACAGAAAGAGTGTTTCAGAACGGCTCAATCAAAAGTAAGGTTCAACTCTGTTAGTTGAATGCACAGAACAGAAAGAAGTTTCATACAATGCTTCTGTGTAGTTAATATTTGAACATATTCTTTTTTCCACTATTACCCACATAGCGCTACGAATGTCCAGTTGCATTTTCTACAGACAGAGTGTTTCAAAACTGCTCAATCAAAAGTATGGTTTAACTCTGTTAGCTGAATGCTCAGATCAGAAAGAAGTTTCACAGAATGCTTCTGTGTAGTTTATATTTGAATATATTCCTTTTTCCACTACTACGCTCTTAGCGCTCCAAATGTCCAGTTGCATTTTCTACAGAAAGAGTGTTCAGATCTGCTCAATCAAATGTATGGCTTAATTCTGTTAGCTGAATGCACAGATCAGAAAGAAGTTTCACCGAATGTTTCTGTGTAGTTTATATTTGAAGACATTCCTTTTTCCACTATTACCCTCTTAGCGCTCCGAATCTCCACTTGCATTTTCTACAAAAAGAGTGTTTCATAACTGCTCAATCAAAAATATGTTTTATCTCTGTTAACTGAATTTACAGATCAGAAATAAGTTTCACAGAATGCATCTGTGTAGTTTTTATTTGAAGATATTCTTTTTCCCAATGTAGGCCTCTTAGCGCTTAGCATGTCCAATTGCAGTTTCTACAGAAAGAGTGTTTCAGAACGGCTCAATCAAAAGTAAGGTTCAACTCTGTTAGTTGAATGCACAGAACAGAAAGAATTTTCACAGAATGCTACTGTGTAGTTTATATTTGAATATATTCCTTTTTCCACTATTACCCTCTTAGCGCTCCGAATGTCCACTTGCATTTTCTACAGAAAGAGTGTTCAGAACTGCGCAATCAAAAGTATGGTTTAACTCTGTTAGCTTAATGAACATATCAGAAATAAGTTTCACACAATGCTTCTGTGTAGTTTTTATTTGAAGATATTATTTTTCCCAATAGAGGCCTCTTAGCGCTCAGAATGTCCAATTGCAGTTTCTACAGAAAGAGTGTTTCAGAACGGCTCAATCAAAAGTAAGGTTCAACTCTGTTAGTTGAATGCACAGAACAGAAAGGAGTTTCATACAATGCTTCTGTGTAGTTTATATTTGAACATATTCTTTTTTCCACTATTACCCACTTAGCGCTACGAATGTCCAGTTGCATTTTCTACAGACAGAGTGTTTCAAAACTGCTCAATCAAAAGTATGGTTTAACTCTGTTAGCTGAATGCTCAGATCAGAAAGAAGTTTCACAGAATGCTTCTGTGTAGTTTATATTTGAATATATTCCTTTTTCCACTACTACTCTCTTAGCGCTCCAAATGTCCAGTTGCATTTTCTACAGAAAGAGTGTTCAGATCTGCTCAATCAAAAGTATGGTTTAACTCTCTTAGCTGAATGCACAGATCAGAAAGAAGTTTCACAGAATGATTCTGTGTAGTTTATATTTGCAGACATTCCTTTTTCCACTATTACCCTCTTAGCGCTCCGAATCTCCACTTGCATTTTCTACAGAAAGAGTGTTTCAGAACGGCTCAATCAAAACTAAGGTTCAACTCTTTTAGTTGAACAAACAGAACAGAAAGAAGTTTCACACAATTCTTCTGTGTAGTTTTTATTTGTAGACATTCTTTTTCCCAATATAGGCCTCTTAGCGCTCAGAATGTCCAATTGCAGTTTCTACAGAAAGAGTGTTTCAGAACGGCTCAATCAAAAGTAAGGTTCAACTCTGTTAGTTGAATGCACAGAACAGAAAGAAGTTTCATACAATGCTTCTGTGTAGTTTATATTTGAACATATTCTTTTTTCCACTATTACCCACTTAGCGCTACGAATGTCCAGTTGCATTTTCTACAGACAGAGTGTTTCAAAACTGCTCAATCAAAAGTATGGTTTAACTCTGTTAGCTGAATGCTCAGATCAGAAATAAGTTTCACAGAATGCATCTGTGTAGTTTTTATTTGAAGATATTCTTTTTCCCAATGTAGGCCTCTTAGCGCTTAGCATGTCCAATTGCAGTTTCTACAGAAAGAGTGTTTCAGAACGGCTCAATCAAAAGTAAGGTTCAACTCTGTTAGTTGAATGCACAGAACAGAAAGAATTTTCACAGAATGCTACTGTGTAGTTTATATTTGAATATATTCCTTTTTCCACTATTACCCTCTTAGCGCTCCGAATGTCCACTTGCATTTTCTACAGAAAGAGTGTTCAGAACTGCGCAATCAAAAGTATGGTTTATCTCTGTTAGCTTAATGAACATATCAGAAATAAGTTTCACACAATGCTTCTGTGTAGTTTTTATTTGAAGATATTATTTTTCCCAATAGAGGCCTCTTAGCGCTCAGAATGTCCAATTGCAGTTTCTACAGAAAGAGTGTTTCAGAAAGGCTCAATCCAAAGTAAGGTTCAACTCTGTTAGTTGAATGCACAGAACAGAAAGAAGTTTCATACAATGCTTCTGTGTAGTTTATATTTGAACATATTCTTTTTTCCACTATTACCCACTTAGCGCTACGAATGTCCAGTTGCATTTTCTACATACAGAGTGTTTCAAAACTGCTCAATCAAAACTATGGTTTAACTCTGTTAGCTGAATGCTCAGATCAGAAAGAAGTTTCACAGAATGCTTCTGTGTAGTTTATATTTGAATATATTCCTTTTTCCACTACTACTCTCTTAGCGCTCCAAATGTCCAGTTGCATTTTCTACAGAAAGAGTGTTCAGATCTGCTCAATCAAAAGTATGGTTTAACTCTGTTAGCTGAATGCACAGATCAGAAAGAAGTTTCACAGAATGATTCTGTGTAGTTTATATTTGGAGACATTCCTTTTTCCACTATTACCCTCTTAGCGCTCCGAATCTCCACTTGCATTTTCTACAGAAAGAGTGTTTCAGAAGGGCTCAATCAAAACTAAGGTTCAACTCTTTTAGTTGAACAAACAGAAAAGAAAGAAGTTTCACACAATTCTTCTGTGTAGTTTTTATTTGTAGACATTCTTTTTCCCAATTTAGGCCTCTTAGCGCTCAGAATGTCCAATTGCAGTTTCTACAGAAAGAGTGTTTCAGAACGGCTCAATCAAAAGTAAGGTTGAACTCTGTTAGTTGAATGCACAGAACAGAAAGAAGTTTCATACAATGCTTCTGTGTAGTTTATATTTGAACATATTCTTTTTTCCACTATTACCCACTTAGCGCTACGAATGTCCAGTTGCATTTTCTACAGACAGAGTGTTTCAAAACTGCTCAATGAAAAGTATGGTTTAACTCTGTTAGCTGAATGCTCAGATCAGAAAGAAGTTTCACAGAATGCTTCTGTGTAGTTTATATTTGAATATATTCCTTTTTCCACTACTACGCTCTTAGCGCTCCAAATGTCCAGTTGCATTTTCTACAGAAAGAGTGTTCAGATCTGCTCAATCAAAAGTATGGTTTAAATCTGTTAGCTGAATGCACAGATCAGAAAGAAGTTTCACCGAATGATTCTGTGTAGTTTATATTTGAAGACATTCCTTTTTCCACTATTACCCTCTTAGCGCTCCGAATCTCCACTTGCATTTTCTACAAAAAGACTGTTTCATATCTGCTCAATCAAAAATATGTTTTATCTCTGTTAACTGAATTTACAGATCAGAAATAAGTTTCACAGAATGCATCTGTGTAGTTTTAATTTGAAGATATTCTTTTTCCCAATGTAGGCCTCTTAGCGCTTAGCATGTCCAATTGCAGTTTCTACAGAAAGAGTGTTTCAGAACGGCTCAATCAAAAGTAAGGTTCAACTCTGTTAGTTGAATGCACAGAACAGAAAGAATTTTCACAGAATGCTACTGTGTAGTTTATATTTGAATATATTCCTTTTTCCACTATTACCCTCTTAGCGCTCCGAATGTCCACTTGCATTTTCTACAGAAAGAGTGTTCAGAACTGCGCAATCAAAAGTATGGTTTAACTCTGTTAGCTTAATGAACATATCAGAAATAAGTTTCACACAATGCTTCTGTGTAGTTTTTATTTGAAGATATTATTTATCCCAATAGAGGCCTCTTAGCGCTCAGAATGTCCAATTGCAGTTTCTACAGAAAGAGTGTTTCAGAAAGGCTCAATCCAAAGTAAGGTTCAACTCTGTTAGTTGAATGCACAGAACAGAAAGAAGTTTCATACAATGCTTCTGTGTAGTTTGTATTTGAACATATTCTTTTTTCCACTATTACCCACTTAGCGCTACGAATGTCCAGTTGCATTTTCTACAGACAGAGTGTTTCAAAACTGCTCAATCAAAAGTATGGTTTAACTCTGTTAGCTGAATGCTCAGATTAGAAAGAAGTTTCACAGAATGCTTCTGTGTAGTTTATATTTGAATATATTCCTTTTTCCACTACTAATCTCTTAGCGCTCCAAATGTCCAGTTGCATTTTCTACAGAAAGAGTGTTCAGATCTGCTCAATCAAAAGTATGGTTTAACTCTGTTAGCTGAATGCAGAGATCAGAAAGAAGTTTCACAGAATGATTCTGTGTAGTTTATAATTGGAGACATTCCTTTTTCCACTATTACCCTCTTAGCGCTCCGAATCTCCACTTGCATTTTCTACAGAAAGAGTGTTTCAGAACGGCTCAATCAAAACTAAGGTTCAACTCTTTTAGTTGAACAAACAGAACAGAAAGAAGTTTCACAAAATTCTTCTGTGTAGTTTTTATTTGTAGACATTCTTTTTCCCAATATAGGCCTCTTAGCGCTCAGAATGTCCAATTGCAGTTTCTACAGAAAGAGTGTTTCAGAACGGCTCAATCAAAAGTAAGGTTCAACTCTGTTAGTTGAATGCACAGAACAGAAAGAAGTTTCATACAATGCTTCTGTGTAGTTAATATTTGAACATATTCTTTTTTCCACTATTACCCACATAGCGCTACGAATGTCCAGTTGCATTTTCTACAGACAGAGTGTTTCAAAACTGCTCAATCAAAAGTATGGTTTAACTCTGTTAGCTGAATGCTCAGATCAGAAAGAAGTTTCACAGAATGCTTCTGTGTAGTTTATATTTGAATATATTCCTTTTTCCACTACTACGCTCTTAGCGCTCCAAATGTCCAGTTGCATTTTCTACAGAAAGAGTGTTCAGATCTGCTCAATCAAATGTATGGCTTAATTCTGTTAGCTGAATGCACAGATCAGAAAGAAGTTTCACCGAATGTTTCTGTGTAGTTTATATTTGAAGACATTCCTTTTTCCACTATTACCCTCTTAGCGCTCCGAATCTCCACTTGCATTTTCTACAAAAAGAGTGTTTCATAACTGCTCAATCAAAAATATGTTTTATCTCTGTTAACTGAATTTACAGATCAGAAATAAGTTTCACAGAATGCATCTGTGTAGTTTTTATTTGAAGATATTCTTTTTCCCAATGTAGGCCTCTTAGCGCTTAGCATGTCCAATTGCAGTTTCTACAGAAAGAGTGTTTCAGAACGGCTCAATCAAAAGTAAGGTTCAACTCTGTTAGTTGAATGCACAGAACAGAAAGAATTTTCACAGAATGCTACTGTGTAGTTTATATTTGAATATATTCCTTTTTCCACTATTACCCTCTTAGCGCTCCGAATGTCCACTTGCATTTTCTACAGAAAGAGTGTTCAGAACTGCGCAATCAAAAGTATGGTTTAACTCTGTTAGCTTAATGAACATATCAGAAATAAGTTTCACACAATGCTTCTGTGTAGTTTTTATTTGAAGATATTATTTTTCCCAATAGAGGCCTCTTAGCGCTCAGAATGTCCAATTGCAGTTTCTACAGAAAGAGTGTTTCAGAACGGCTCAATCAAAAGTAAGGTTCAACTCTGTTAGTTGAATGCACAGAACAGAAAGGAGTTTCATACAATGCTTCTGTGTAGTTTATATTTGAACATATTCTTTTTTCCACTATTACCCACTTAGCGCTACGAATGTCCAGTTGCATTTTCTACAGACAGAGTGTTTCAAAACTGCTCAATCAAAAGTATGGTTTAACTCTGTTAGCTGAATGCTCAGATCAGAAAGAAGTTTCACAGAATGCTTCTGTGTAGTTTATATTTGAATATATTCCTTTTTCCACTACTACTCTCTTAGCGCTCCAAATGTCCAGTTGCATTTTCTACAGAAAGAGTGTTCAGATCTGCTCAATCAAAAGTATGGTTTAACTCTGTTAGCTGAATGCACAGATCAGAAAGAAGTTTCACAGAATGATTTTGTGTAGTTTATATTTGGAGACATTCCTTTTTCCACTATTACCCTCTTAGCGCTCCGAATCTCCACTTGCATTTTCTACAGAAAGAGTGTTTCAGAACGGCTCAATCAAAACTAAGGTTCAACTCTTTTAGTTGAACAAACAGAACAGAAAGAAGTTTCACACAATTCTTCTGTGTAGTTTTTATTTGTAGACATTCTTTTTCCCAATATAGGCCTCTTAGCGCTCAGAATGTCCAATTGCAGTTTCTACAGAAAGAGTGTTTCAGAACGGCTCAATCAAAAGTAAGGTTCAACTCTGTTAGTTGAATGCACAGAACAGAAAGAAGTTTCATACAATGCTTCTGTGTAGTTTATATTTGAACATATTCTTTTTTCCACTATTACCCACTTAGCGCTACGAATGTCCAGTTGCATTTTCTACAGACAGAGTGTTTCAAAACTGCTCAATCAAAAGTATGGTTTAACTCTGTTAGCTGAATGCTCAGATCAGAAATAAGTTTCACAGAATGCATCTGTGTAGTTTTTATTTGAAGATATTCTTTTTCCCAATGTAGGCCTCTTAGCGCTTAGCATGTCCAATTGCAGTTTCTACAGAAAGAGTGTTTCAGAACGGCTCAATCAAAAGTAAGGTTCAACTCTGTTAGTTGAATGCACAGAACAGAAAGAATTTTCACAGAATGCTACTGTGTAGTTTATATTTGAATATATTCCTTTTTCCACTATTACCCTCTTAGCGCTCCGAATGTCCACTTGCATTTTCTACAGAAAGAGTGTTCAGAACTGCGCAATCAAAAGTATGGTTTATCTCTGTTAGCTTAATGAACATATCAGAAATAAGTTTCACACAATGCTTCTGTGTAGTTTTTATTTGAAGATATTATTTTTCCCAATAGAGGCCTCTTAGCGCTCAGAATGTCCAATTGCAGTTTCTACAGAAAGAGTGTTTCAGAAAGGCTCAATCCAAAGTAAGGTTCAACTCTGTTAGTTGAATGCACAGAACAGAAAGAAGTTTCATACAATGCTTCTGTGTAGTTTATATTTGAACATATTCTTTTTTCCACTATTACCCACTTAGCGCTACGAATGTCCAGTTGCATTTTCTACATACAGAGTGTTTCAAAACTGCTCAATCAAAACTATGGTTTAACTCTGTTAGCTGAATGCTCAGATCAGAAAGAAGTTTCACAGAATGCTTCTGTGTAGTTTATATTTGAATATATTCCTTTTTCCACTACTACTCTCTTAGCGCTCCAAATGTCCAGTTGCATTTTCTACAGAAAGAGTGTTCAGATCTGCTCAATCAAAAGTATGGTTTAACTCTGTTAGCTGAATGCACAGATCAGAAAGAAGTTTCACAGAATGATTCTGTGTAGTTTATATTTGGAGACATTCCTTTTTCCACTATTACCCTCTTAGCGCTCCGAATCTCCACTTGCATTTTCTACAGAAAGAGTGTTTCAGAAGGGCTCAATCAAAACTAAGGTTCAACTCTTTTAGTTGAACAAACAGAAAAGAAAGAAGTTTCACACAATTCTTCTGTGTAGTTTTTATTTGTAGACATTCTTTTTCCCAATTTAGGCCTCTTAGCGCTCAGAATGTCCAATTGCAGTTTCTACAGAAAGAGTGTTTCAGAACGGCTCAATCAAAAGTAAGGTTGAACTCTGTTAGTTGAATGCACAGAACAGAAAGAAGTTTCATACAATGCTTCTGTGTAGTTTATATTTGAACATATTCTTTTTTCCACTATTACCCACTTAGCGCTACGAATGTCCAGTTGCATTTTCTACAGACAGAGTGTTTCAAAACTGCTCAATGAAAAGTATGGTTTAACTCTGTTAGCTGAATGCTCAGATCAGAAAGAAGTTTCACAGAATGCTTCTGTGTAGTTTATATTTGAATATATTCCTTTTTCCACTACTACGCTCTTAGCGCTCCAAATGTCCAGTTGCATTTTCTACAGAAAGAGTGTTCAGATCTGCTCAATCAAAAGTATGGTTTAAATCTGTTAGCTGAATGCACAGATCAGAAAGAAGTTTCACCGAATGATTCTGTGTAGTTTATATTTGAAGACATTCCTTTTTCCACTATTACCCTCTTAGCGCTCCGAATCTCCACTTGCATTTTCTACAAAAAGACTGTTTCATATCTGCTCAATCAAAAATATGTTTTATCTCTGTTAACTGAATTTACAGATCAGAAATAAGTTTCACAGAATGCATCTGTGTAGTTTTAATTTGAAGATATTCTTTTTCCCAATGTAGGCCTCTTAGCGCTTAGCATGTCCAATTGCAGTTTCTACAGAAAGAGTGTTTCAGAACGGCTCAATCAAAAGTAAGGTTCAACTCTGTTAGTTGAATGCACAGAACAGAAAGAATTTTCACAGAATGCTACTGTGTAGTTTATATTTGAATATATTCCTTTTTCCACTATTACCCTCTTAGCGCTCCGAATGTCCACTTGCATTTTCTACAGAAAGAGTGTTCAGAACTGCGCAATCAAAAGTATGGTTTAACTCTGTTAGCTTAATGAACATATCAGAAATAAGTTTCACACAATGCTTCTGTGTAGTTTTTATTTGAAGATATTATTTTTCCCAATAGAGGCCTCTTAGCGCTCAGAATGTCCAATTGCAGTTTCTACAGAAAGAGTGTTTCAGAAAGGCTCAATCCAAAGTAAGGTTCAACTCTGTTAGTTGAATGCACAGAACAGAAAGAAGTTTCATACAATGCTTCTGTGTAGTTTGTATTTGAACATATTCTTTTTTCCACTATTACCCACTTAGCGCTACGAATGTCCAGTTGCATTTTCTACAGACAGAGTGTTTCAAAACTGCTCAATCAAAAGTATGGTTTAACTCTGTTAGCTGAAGGCTCAGATTAGAAAGAAGTTTCACAGAATGCTTCTGTGTAGTTTATATTTGAATATATTCCTTTTTCCACTACTACTCTCTTAGCGCTCCAAATGTCCAGCTGCATTTTCTACAGAAAGAGTGTTCAGATCTGCTCAATCAAAAGTATGGTTTAACTCTGTTAGCTGAATGCACAGATCAGAAAGAAGTTTCACAGAATGATTCTGTGTAGTTTATAATTGGAGACATTCCTTTTTCCACTATTACCCTCTTAGCGCTCCGAATCTCCACTTGCATTTTCTACAGAAAGAGTGTTTCAGAACGGCTCAATCAAAACTAAGGTTCAACTCTTTTAGTTGAACAAACAGAACAGAAAGAAGTTTCACACAATTCTTCTGTGTAGTTTTTATTTGTAGACATTCTTTTTCCCAATATAGGCCTCTTAGCGCTCAGAATGTCCAATTGCAGTTTCTACAGAAAGAGTGTTTCAGAACGGCTCAATCAAAAGTAAGGTTCAACTCTGTTAGTTGAATGCACAGAACAGAAAGAAGTTTCATACAATGCTTCTGTGTAGTTTATATTTGAACATATTCTTTTTTCCACTATTACCCACTTAGCGCTACGAATGTCCAGTTGCATTTTCTACAGACAGAGTGTTTCAAAACTGCTCAATCAAAAGTATGGTTTAACTCTGTTAGCTGAATGCTCAGATCAGAAAGAAGTTTCACAGAATGCTTCTGTGTAGTTTATATTTGAATATATTCCTTTTTCCACTACTACGCTCTTAGCGCTCCAAATGTCCAGTTGCATTTTCTACAGAAAGAGTGTTCAGATCTGCTCAATCAAATGTATGGCTTAATTCTGTTAGCTGAATGCACAGATCAGAAAGAAGTTTCACCGAATGTTTCTGTGTAGTTTATATTTGAAGACATTCCTTTTTCCACTATTACCCTCTTAGCGCTCCGAATCTCCACTTGCATTTTCTACAAAAAGAGTGTTTCATAACTGCTCAATCAAAAATATGTTTTATCTCTGTTAACTGAATTTACAGATCAGAAATAAGTTTCACAGAATGCATCTGTGTAGTTTTTATTTGAAGATATTCTTTTTCCCAATGTAGGCCTCTTAGCGCTTAGCATGTCCAATTGCAGTTTCTACAGAAAGAGTGTTTCAGAACGGCTCAATCAAAAGTAAGGTTCAACTCTGTTAGTTGAATGCACAGAACAGAAAGAATTTTCACAGAATGCTACTGTGTAGTTTATATTTGAATATATTCCTTTTTCCACTATTACCCTCTTAGCGCTCCGAATGTCCACTTGCATTTTCTACAGAAAGAGTGTTCAGAACTGCGCAATCAAAAGTATGGTTTAACTCTGTTAGCTTAATGAACATATCAGAAATAAGTTTCACACAATGCTTCTGTGTAGTTTTTATTTGAAGATATTATTTTTCCCAATAGAGGCCTCTTAGCGCTCAGAATGTCCAATTGCAGTTTCTACAGAAAGAGGGTTTCAGAACGGCTCAATCAAAAGTAAGGTTCAACTCTGTTAGTTGAATGCACAGAACAGAAAGGAGTTTCATACAATGCTTCTGTGTAGTTTATATTTGAACATATTCTTTTTTCCACTATTACCCACTTAGCGCTACGAATGTCCAGTTGCATATTCTACAGACAGAGTGTTTCAAAACTGCTCAATCAAAAGTATGGTTTAACTCTGTTAGCTGAATGCTCAGATCAGAAAGAAGTTTCACAGAATGCTTCTGTGTAGTTTATATTTGAATATATTCCTTTTTCCACTACTACTCTCTTAGCGCTCCAAATGTCCAGTTGCATTTTCTACAGAAAGAGTGTTCAGATCTGCTCAATCAAAAGTATGGTTTAACTCTGTTAGCTGAATGCACAGATCAGAAAGAAGTTTCACAGAATGATTCTGTGTAGTTTATATTTGGAGACATTCCTTTTTCCACTATTACCCTCTTAGCGCTCCGAATCTCCACTTGCATTTTCTACAGAAAGAGTGTTTCAGAACGGCTCAATCAAAACTAAGGTTCAACTCTTTTAGTTGAACAAACAGAACAGAAAGAAGTTTCACACAATTCTTCTGTGTAGTTTTTATTTGTAGACATTCTTTTTCCCAATATAGGCCTCTTAGCGCTCAGAATGCCCAATTGCAGTTTCTACAGAAAGAGTGTTTCAGAACGGCTCAATCAAAAGTAAGGTTCAACTCTGTTAGTTGAATGCACAGAACAGAAAGAAGTTTCATACAATGCTTCTGTGTAGTTTATATTTGAACATATTCTTTTTTCCACTATTACCCACTTAGCGCTACGAATGTCCAGTTGCATTTTCTACAGACAGAGTGTTTCAAAACTGCTCAATCAAAAGTATGGTTTAACTCTGTTAGCTGAATGCTCAGATCAGAAATAAGTTTCACAGAATGCATCTGTGTAGTTTTTATTTGAAGATATTCTTTTTCCCAATGTAGGCCTCTTAGCGCTTAGCATGTCCAATTGCAGTTTCTACAGAAAGAGTGTTTCAGAACGGCTCAATCAAAAGTAAGGTTCAACTCTGTTAGTTGAATGCACAGAACAGAAAGAATTTTCACAGAATGCTACTGTGTAGTTTATATTTGAATATATTCCTTTTTCCACTATTACCCTCTTAGCGCTCCGAATGTCCACTTGCATTTTCTACAGAAAGAGTGTTCAGAACTGCGCAATCAAAAGTATGGTTTAACTCTGTTAGCTTAATGAACATATCAGAAATAAGTTTCACACAATGCTTCTGTGTAGTTTTTATTTGAAGATATTATTTTTCCCAATAGAGGCCTCTTAGCGCTCAGAATGTCCAATTGCAGTTTCTACAGAAAGAGTGTTTCAGAAAGGCTCAATCCAAAGTAAGGTTCAACTCTGTTAGTTGAATGCACAGAACAGAAAGAAGTTTCATACAATGCTTCTGTGTAGTTTATATTTGAACATATTCTTTTTTCCACTATTACCCACTTAGCGCTCCGAATGTCCAGTTGCATTTTCTACAGACAGAGTGTTTCAAAACTGCTCAATCAAAAGTATGGTTTAACTCTGTTAGCTGAATGCTCAGATCAGAAAGAAGTTTCACAGAATGCTTCTGTGTAGTTTATATTTGAATATATTCCTTTTACCACTACTACTCTCTTAGCGCTCCAAATGTCCAGTTGCATTTTCTACAGAAGGAGTGTTCAGATCTGCTCAATCAAAAGTATGGTTTAACTCTGTTAGCTGAATGCACAGATCAGAAAGAAGTTTCACAGAATGATTCTGTGTAGTTTATATTTGGAGACATTCCTTTTTCCACTATTACCCTCTTAGCGCTCCGAATCTCCACTTGCATTTTCTACAGAAAGAATGTTTCAGAACGGCTCAATCAAAACTAAGGTTCAACTCTTTTAGTTGAACAAACAGAACAGAAAGAAGTTTCACACAATTCTTCTGTGTAGTTTTTATTTGTAGACGTTCTTTTTCCCAATATAGGCCTCTTAGCGCTCAGAATGTCCAATTGCAGTTTCTACAGAAAGAGTGTTTCAGAACGGCTCAATCAAAAGTAAGGTTCATCTCTGTTAGTTGAATGCACAGAACAGAAAGAAGTTTCATACAATGCTTCTGTGTAGTTTATATTTGAACATATTCTTTTTTCCACTATTACCCACTTAGCGCTACGAATGTCCAGTTGCATTTTCTACAGACAGAGTGTTTCAAAACTGCTCAATCAAAAGTATGGTTTAACTCTGTTAGCTGAATGCTCAGATCAGAAAGAAGTTTCACAGAATGCTTCTGTGTAGTTTATATTTGAATATATTCCTTTTTCCACTACTACGCTCTTCGCGCTCCAAATGTCCAGTTGCATTTTCTACAGAAAGAGTGTTCAGATCTGCTCAATCAAATGTATGGCTTAACTCTGTTAGCTGAATGCACAGATCAGAAAGAAGTTTCACAGAATGCTTCTGTGTAGTTTATATTTGAATATATTCCTTTTTCCACTACTACTCTCTTAGCGCTCCAAATGTCCAGTTGCATTTTCTACAGAAAGAGTGTTCAGATCTGCTCAATCAAAAGTATGGTTTAACTCTGTTAGCTGAATGCACAGATCAGAAAGAAGTTTCACAGAATGATTCTGTGTAGTTTATATTTGGAGACATTCCTTTTTCCACTATTACCCTCTTAGCGCTCCGAATCTCCACTTGCATTTTCTACAGAAAGAGTGTTTCAGAACGGCTCAATCAAAACTAAGGTTCAACTCTTTTAGTTGAAGAAACAGAAAAGAAAGAAGTTTCACACAATTCTTCTGTGTAGTTTTTATTTGTAGACATTCTTTTTCCCAATTTAGGCCTCTTAGCGCTCAGAATGTCCAATTGCAGTTTCTACAGAAAGAGTGTTTCAGAACGGCTCAATCAAAAGTAAGGTTCAACTCTGTTAGTTGAATGCACAGAACAGAAAGAAGTTTCATACAATGCTTCTGTGTAGTTTATATTTGAACATATTCTTTTTTCCACTATTACCCACTTAGCGCTACGAATGTCCAGTTGCATTTTCTACAGACAGAGTGTTTCAAAACTGCTCAATGAAAAGAATGGTTTAACTCTGTTAGCTGAATGCTCAGATCAGAAAGAAGTTTCACAGAATGCTTCTGTGTAGTTTATATTTGAATATATTCCTTTTTCCACTACTACGCTCTTAGCGCTCCAAATGTCCAGTTGCATTATCTACAGAAAGAGTGTTCAGATCTGCTCAATCAAAAGTATGGTTTAACTCTGTTAGCTGAATGCACAGATCAGAAAGAAGTTTCACCGAATGATTCTGTGTAGTTTATATTTGAAGACATTCCTTTTTCCACTATTACCCTCTTAGCGCTCCGAATCTCCACTTGCATTTTCTACAAAAAGACTGTTTCATAACTGCTCAATCAAAAATATGTTTTATCTCTGTTAACTGAATTTACAGATCAGAAATAAGTTTCACAGAATGCATCTGTGTAGTTTTAATTTGAAGATATTCTTTTTCCCAATGTAGGCCTCTTAGCGCTTAGCATGTCCAATTGCAGTTTCTACAGAAAGAGTGTTTCAGAACGGCTCAATCAAAAGTAAGGTTCAACTCTGTTAGTTGAATGCACAGAACAGAAAGAATTTTCACAGAATGCTACTGTGTAGTTTATATTTGAATATATTCCTTTTTCCACTATTACCCTCTTAGCGCTCCGAATGTCCACTTGCATTTTCTACAGAAAGAGTGTTCAGAACTGCGCAATCAAAAGTATGGTTTAACTCTGTTAGCTTAATGAACATATCAGAAATAAGTTTCACACAATGCTTCTGTGTAGTTTTTATTTGAAGATATTATTTTTCCCAATAGAGGCCTCTTAGCGCTCAGAATGTCCAATTGCAGTTTCTACAGAAAGAGTGTTTCAGAAAGGCTCAATCCAAAGTAAGGTTCAACTCTGTTAGTTGAATGCACAGAACAGAAAGAAGTTTCATACAATGCTTCTGTGTAGTTTGTATTTGAACATATTCTTTTTTCCACTATTACCCACTTAGCGCTACGAATGTCCAGTTGCATTTTCTACAGACAGAGTGTTTCAAAACTGCTCAATCAAAAGTATGGTTTAACTCTGTTAGCTGAATGCTCAGATCAGAAAGAAGTTTCACAGAATGCTTCTGTGTAGTTTATATTTGAATATATTCCTTTTACCACTACTACTCTCTTAGCGCTCCAAATGTCCAGTTGCATTTTCTACAGAAGGAGTGTTCAGATCTGCTCAATCAAAAGTATGGTTTAACTCTGTTAGCTGAATGCACAGATCAGAAAGAAGTTTCACAGAATGATTCTGTGTAGTTTATATTTGGAGACATTCCTTTTTCCACTATTACCCTCTTAGCGCTCCGAATCTCCACTTGCATTTTCTACAGAAAGAATGTTTCAGAACGGCTCAATCAAAACTAAGGTTCAACTCTTTTAGTTGAACAAACAGAACAGAAAGAAGTTTCACACAATTCTTCTGTGTAGTTTTTATTTGTAGACGTTCTTTTTCCCAATATAGGCCTCTTAGCGCTCAGAATGTCCAATTGCAGTTTCTACAGAAAGAGTGTTTCAGAACGGCTCAATCAAAAGTAAGGTTCATCTCTGTTAGTTGAATGCACAGAACAGAAAGAAGTTTCATACAATGCTTCTGTGTAGTTTATATTTGAACATATTCTTTTTTCCACTATTACCCACTTAGCGCTACGAATGTCCAGTTGCATTTTCTACAGACAGAGTGTTTCAAAACTGCTCAATCAAAAGTATGGTTTAACTCTGTTAGCTGAATGCTCAGATCAGAAAGAAGTTTCACAGAATGCTTCTGTGTAGTTTATATTTGAATATATTCCTTTTTCCACTACTACGCTCTTCGCGCTCCAAATGTCCAGTTGCATTTTCTACAGAAAGAGTGTTCAGATCTGCTCAATCAAATGTATGGCTTAACTCTGTTAGCTGAATGCACAGATCAGAAAGAAGTTTCACAGAATGCTTCTGTGTAGTTTATATTTGAATATATTCCTTTTTCCACTACTACTCTCTTAGCGCTCCAAATGTCCAGTTGCATTTTCTACAGAAAGAGTGTTCAGATCTGCTCAATCAAAAGTATGGTTTAACTCTGTTAGCTGAATGCACAGATCAGAAAGAAGTTTCACAGAATGATTCTGTGTAGTTTATATTTGGAGACATTCCTTTTTCCACTATTACCCTCTTAGCGCTCCGAATCTCCACTTGCATTTTCTACAGAAAGAGTGTTTCAGAACGGCTCAATCAAAACTAAGGTTCAACTCTTTTAGTTGAAGAAACAGAAAAGAAAGAAGTTTCACACAATTCTTCTGTGTAGTTTTTATTTGTAGACATTCTTTTTCCCAATTTAGGCCTCTTAGCGCTCAGAATGTCCAATTGCAGTTTCTACAGAAAGAGTGTTTCAGAACGGCTCAATCAAAAGTAAGGTTCAACTCTGTTAGTTGAATGCACAGAACAGAAAGAAGTTTCATACAATGCTTCTGTGTAGTTTATATTTGAACATATTCTTTTTTCCACTATTACCCACTTAGCGCTACGAATGTCCAGTTGCATTTTCTACAGACAGAGTGTTTCAAAACTGCTCAATGAAAAGAATGGTTTAACTCTGTTAGCTGAATGCTCAGATCAGAAAGAAGTTTCACAGAATGCTTCTGTGTAGTTTATATTTGAATATATTCCTTTTTCCACTACTACGCTCTTAGCGCTCCAAATGTCCAGTTGCATTATCTACAGAAAGAGTGTTCAGATCTGCTCAATCAAAAGTATGGTTTAACTCTGTTAGCTGAATGCACAGATCAGAAAGAAGTTTCACCGAATGATTCTGTGTAGTTTATATTTGAAGACATTCCTTTTTCCACTATTACCCTCTTAGCGCTCCGAATCTCCACTTGCATTTTCTACAAAAAGACTGTTTCATAACTGCTCAATCAAAAATATGTTTTATCTCTGTTAACTGAATTTACAGATCAGAAATAAGTTTCACAGAATGCATCTGTGTAGTTTTAATTTGAAGATATTCTTTTTCCCAATGTAGGCCTCTTAGCGCTTAGCATGTCCAATTGCAGTTTCTACAGAAAGAGTGTTTCAGAACGGCTCAATCAAAAGTAAGGTTCAACTCTGTTAGTTGAATGCACAGAACAGAAAGAATTTTCACAGAATGCTACTGTGTAGTTTATATTTGAATATATTCCTTTTTCCACTATTACCCTCTTAGCGCTCCGAATGTCCACTTGCATTTTCTACAGAAAGAGTGTTCAGAACTGCGCAATCAAAAGTATGGTTTAACTCTGTTAGCTTAATGAACATATCAGAAATAAGTTTCACACAATGCTTCTGTGTAGTTTTTATTTGAAGATATTATTTTTCCCAATAGAGGCCTCTTAGCGCTCAGAATGTCCAATTGCAGTTTCTACAGAAAGAGTGTTTCAGAAAGGCTCAATCCAAAGTAAGGTTCAACTCTGTTAGTTGAATGCACAGAACAGAAAGAAGTTTCATACAATGCTTCTGTGTAGTTTGTATTTGAACATATTCTTTTTTCCACTATTACCCACTTAGCGCTACGAATGTCCAGTTGCATTTTCTACAGACAGAGTGTTTCAAAACTGCTCAATCAAAAGTATGGTTTAACTCTGTTAGCTGAATGCTCAGATTAGAAAGAAGTTTCACAGAATGCTTCTGTGTAGTTTATATTTGAATATATTCCTTTTTCCACTACTACTCTCTTAGCGCTCCAAATGTCCAGCTGCATTTTCTACAGAAAGAGTGTTCAGATCTGCTCAATCAAAAGTATGGTTTAACTCTGTTAGCTGAATGCACAGATCAGAAAGAAGTTTCACAGAATGATTCTGTGTAGTTTATAATTGGAGACATTCCTTTTTCCACTATTACCCTCTTAGCGCTCCGAATCTCCACTTGCATTTTCTACAGAAAGAGTGTTTCAGAACGGCTCAATCAAAACTAAGGTTCAACTCTTTTAGTTGAACAAACAGAACAGAAAGAAGTTTCACACAATTCTTCTGTGTAGTTTTTATTTGTAGACATTCTTTTTCCCAATATAGGCCACTTAGCGCTCAGAATGTCCAATTGCAGTTTCTACAGAAAGAGTGTTTCAGAACGGCTCAATCAAAAGTAAGGTTCAACTCTGTTAGTTGAATGCACAGAACAGAAAGAAGTTTCATACAATGCTTCTGTGTAGTTTATATTTGAACATATTCTTTTTTCCACTATTACCCACTTAGCGCTACGAATGTCCAGTTGCATTTTCTACAGACAGAGTGTTTCAAAACTGCTCAATCAAAAGTATGGTTTAACTCTGTTAGCTGAATGCTCAGATCAGAAAGAAGTTTCACAGAATGCTTCTGTGTAGTTTATATTTGAATATATTCCTTTTACAACTACTACTCTCTTAGCGCTCCAAATGTCCAGTTGCATTTTCTACAGAAGGAGTGTTCAGATCTGCTCAATCAAAAGTATGGTTTAACTCTGTTAGCTGAATGCACAGATCAGAAAGAAGTTTCACAGAATGATTCTGTGTAGTTTATATTTGGAGACATTCCTTTTTCCACTATTACCCTCTTAGCGCTCCGAATCTCCACTTGCATTTTCTACAGAAAGAATGTTTCAGAACGGCTCAATCAAAACTAAGGTTCAACTCTTTTAGTTGAACAAACAGAACAGAAAGAAGTTTCACACAATTCTTCTGTGTAGTTTTTATTTGTAGACGTTCTTTTTCCCAATATAGGCCTCTTAGCGCTCAGAATGTCCAATTGCAGTTTCTACAGAAAGAGTGTTTCAGAAAGGCTCAATCAAAAGTAAGGTTCAACTCTGTTAGTTGAATGCACAGAACAGAAAGAAGTTTCATACAATGCTTCTGTGTAGTTTATATTTGAACATATTCTTTTTTCCACTATTACCCACTTAGCGCTACGAATGTCCAGTTGCATTTTCTACAGACAGAGTGTTTCAAAACTGCTCAATCAAAAGTATGGTTTAACTCTGTTAGCTGAATGCTCAGATCAGAAATAAGTTTCACAGAATGCATCTGTGTAGTTTTTATTTGAAGATATTCTTTTTCCCAATGTAGGCCTCTTAGCGCTTAGCATGTCCAATTGCAGTTTCTACAGAAAGAGTGTTTCAGAACGGCTCAATCAAAAGTAAGGTTCAACTCTGTTAGTTGAATGCACAGAACAGAAAGAATTTTCACAGAATGCTACTGTGTAGTTTATATTTGAATATATTCCTTTTTCCACTATTACCCTCTTAGCGCTCCGAATGTCCACTTGCATTTTCTACAGAAAGAGTGTTCAGAACTGCGCAATCAAAAGTATGGTTTAACTCTGTTAGCTTAATGAACATATCAGAAATAAGTTTCACACAATGCTTCTGTGTAGTTTTTATTTGAAGATATTATTTTTCCCAATAGAGGCCTCTTAGCGCTCAGAATGTCCAATTGCAGTTTCTACAGAAAGAGTGTTTCAGAAAGGCTCAATCCAAAGTAAGGTTCAACTCTGTTAGTTGAATGCACAGAACAGAAAGAAGTTTCATACAATGCTTCTGTGTAGTTTATATTTGAACATATTCTTTTTTCCACTATTACCCACTTAGCGCTCCGAATGTCCAGTTGCATTTTCTACAGACAGAGTGTTTCAAAACTGCTCAATCAAAAGTATGGTTTAACTCTGTTAGCTGAATGCTCAGATCAGAAAGAAGTTTCACAGAATGCTTCTGTGTAGTTTATATTTGAATATATTCCTTTTACCACTACTACTCTCTTAGCGCTCCAAATGTCCAGTTGCATTTTCTACAGAAGGAGTGTTCAGATCTGCTCAATCAAAAGTATGGTTTAACTCTGTTAGCTGAATGCACAGATCAGAAAGAAGTTTCACAGAATGATTCTGTGTAGTTTATATTTGGAGACATTCCTTTTTCCACTATTACCCTCTTAGCGCTCCGAATCTCCACTTGCATTTTCTACAGAAAGAATGTTTCAGAACGGCTCAATCAAAACTAAGGTTCAACTCTTTTAGTTGAACAAACAGAACAGAAAGAAGTTTCACACAATTCTTCTGTGTAGTTTTTATTTGTAGACGTTCTTTTTCCCAATATAGGCCTCTTAGCGCTCAGAATGTCCAATTGCAGTTTCTACAGAAAGAGTGTTTCAGAACGGCTCAATCAAAAGTAAGGTTCATCTCTGTTAGTTGAATGCACAGAACAGAAAGAAGTTTCATACAATGCTTCTGTGTAGTTTATATTTGAACATATTCTTTTTTCCACTATTACCCACTTAGCGCTACGAATGTCCAGTTGCATTTTCTACAGACAGAGTGTTTCAAAACTGCTCAATCAAAAGTATGGTTTAACTCTGTTAGCTGAATGCTCAGATCAGAAAGAAGTTTCACAGAATGCTTCTGTGTAGTTTATATTTGAATATATTCCTTTTTCCACTACTACGCTCTTCGCGCTCCAAATGTCCAGTTGCATTTTCTACAGAAAGAGTGTTCAGATCTGCTCAATCAAATGTATGGCTTAACTCTGTTAGCTGAATGCACAGATCAGAAAGAAGTTTCACAGAATGCTTCTGTGTAGTTTATATTTGAATATATTCCTTTTTCCACTACTACTCTCTTAGCGCTCCAAATGTCCAGTTGCATTTTCTACAGAAAGAGTGTTCAGATCTGCTCAATCAAAAGTATGGTTTAACTCTGTTAGCTGAATGCACAGATCAGAAAGAAGTTTCACAGAATGATTCTGTGTAGTTTATATTTGGAGACATTCCTTTTTCCACTATTACCCTCTTAGCGCTCCGAATCTCCACTTGCATTTTCTACAGAAAGAGTGTTTCAGAACGGCTCAATCAAAACTAAGGTTCAACTCTTTTAGTTGAAGAAACAGAAAAGAAAGAAGTTTCACACAATTCTTCTGTGTAGTTTTTATTTGTAGACATTCTTTTTCCCAATTTAGGCCTCTTAGCGCTCAGAATGTCCAATTGCAGTTTCTACAGAAAGAGTGTTTCAGAACGGCTCAATCAAAAGTAAGGTTCAACTCTGTTAGTTGAATGCACAGAACAGAAAGAAGTTTCATACAATGCTTCTGTGTAGTTTATATTTGAACATATTCTTTTTTCCACTATTACCCACTTAGCGCTACGAATGTCCAGTTGCATTTTCTACAGACAGAGTGTTTCAAAACTGCTCAATGAAAAGAATGGTTTAACTCTGTTAGCTGAATGCTCAGATCAGAAAGAAGTTTCACAGAATGCTTCTGTGTAGTTTATATTTGAATATATTCCTTTTTCCACTACTACGCTCTTAGCGCTCCAAATGTCCAGTTGCATTTTCTACAGAAAGAGTGTTCAGATCTGCTCAATCAAAAGTATGGTTTAACTCTGTTAGCTGAATGCACAGATCAGAAAGAAGTTTCACCGAATGATTCTGAGTAGTTTATATTTGAAGACATTCCTTTTTCCACTATTACCCTCTTAGCGCTCCGAATCTCCACTTGCATTTTCTACAAAAAGACTGTTTCATAACTGCTCAATCAAAAATATATTTTATCTCTGTTAACTGAATTTACAGATCAGAAATAAGTTTCACAGAATGCATCTGTGTAGTTTTAATTTGAAGATATTCTTTTTCCCAATGTAGGCCTCTTAGCGCTTAGCATGTCCAATTGCAGTTTCTACAGAAAGAGTGTTTCAGAACGGCTCAATCAAAAGTAAGGTTCAACTCTGTTAGTTGAATGCACAGAACAGAAAGAATTTTCACAGAATGCTACTGTGTAGTTTATATTTGAATATATTCCTTTTTCCACTATTACCCTCTTAGCGCTCCGAATGTCCACTTGCATTTTCTACAGAAAGAGTGTTCAGAACTGCGCAATCAAAAGTATGGTTTAACTCTGTTAGCTTAATGAACATATCAGAAATAAGTTTCACAAAATGCTTCTGTGTAGTTTTTATTTGAAGATATTATTTTTCCCAATAGAGGCCTCTTAGCGCTCAGAATGTCCAATTGCAGTTTCTACAGAAAGAGTGTTTCAGAAAGGCTCAATCCAAATTAAGGTTCAACTCTGTTAGTTGAATGCACAGAACAGAAAGAAGTTTCATACAATGCTTCTGTGTAGTTTGTATTTGAACATATTCTTTTTTCCACTATTACCCACTTAGCGCTACGAATGTCCAGTTGCATTTTCTACAGACAGAGTGTTTCAAAACTGCTCAATCAAAAGTATGGTTTAACTCTGTTAGCTGAATGCTCAGATTAGAAAGAAGTTTCACAGAATGCTTCTGTGTAGTTTATATTTGAATATATTCCTTTTTCCACTACTACTCTCTTAGCGCTCCAAATGTCCAGCTGCATTTTCTACAGAAAGAGTGTTCAGATCTGCTCAATCAAAAGTATGGTTTAACTCTGTTAGCTGAATGCACAGATCAGAAAGAAGTTTCACAGAATGATTCTGTGTAGTTTATAATTGGAGACATTCCTTTTTCCACTATTACCCTCTTAGCGCTCCGAATCTCCACTTGCATTTTCTACAGAAAGAGTGTTTCAGAACGGCTCAATCAAAACTAAGGTTCAACTCTTTTAGTTGAACAAACAGAACAGAAAGAAGTTTCACACAATTCTTCTGTGTAGTTTTTATTTGTAGACATTCATTTTCCCAATATAGGCCTCTTAGCGCTCAGAATGTCCAATTGCAGTTTCTACAGAAAGAGTGTTTCAGAACGGCTCAATCAAAAGTAAGGTTCAACTCTGTTAGTTGAATGCACAGAACAGAAAGAAGTTTCATACAATGCTTCTGTGTAGTTTATATTTGAACATATTCTTTTTTCCACTATTACCCACTTAGCGCTACGAATGTCCAGTTGCATTTTCTACAGACAGAGTGTTTCAAAACTGCTCAATCAAAAGTATGGTTTAACTCTGTTAGCTGAATGCTCAGATCAGAAAGAAGTTTCACAGAATGCTTCTGTGTAGTTTATATTTGAATATATTCCTTTTTCCACTACTACGCTCTTAGCGCTCCAAATGTCCAGTTGCATTTTCTACAGAAAGAGTGTTCAGATCTGCTCAATCAAATGTATGGCTTAATTCTGTTAGCTGAATGCACAGATCAGAAAGAAGTTTCACCGAATGTTTCTGTGTAGTTTATATTTGAAGACATTCCTTTTTCCACTATTACCCTCTTAGCGCTCCGAATCTCCACTTGCATTTTCTACAAAAAGAGTGTTTCATAACTGCTCAATCAAAAATATGTTTTATCTCTGTTAACTGAATTTACAGATCAGAAATAAGTTTCACAGAATGCATCTGTGTAGTTTTTATTTGAAGATATTCTTTTTCCCAATGTAGGCCTCTTAGCGCTTAGCATGTCCAATTGCAGTTTCTACAGAAAGAGTGTTTCAGAACGGCTCAATCAAAAGTAAGGTTCAACTCTGTTAGTTGAATGCACAGAACAGAAAGAATTTTCACAGAATGCTACTGTGTAGTTTATATTTGAATATATTCCTTTTTCCACTATTACCCTCTTAGCGCTCCGAATGTCCACTTGCATTTTCTACAGAAAGAGTGTTCAGAACTGCGCAATCAAAAGTATGGTTTAACTCTGTTAGCTTAATGAACATATCAGAAATAAGTTTCACACAATGCTTCTGTGTAGTTTTTATTTGAAGATATTATTTTTCCCAATAGAGGCCTCTTAGCGCTCAGAATGTCCAATTGCAGTTTCTACAGAAAGAGGGTTTCAGAACGGCTCAATCAAAAGTAAGGTTCAACTCTGTTAGTTGAATGCACAGAACAGAAAGGAGTTTCATACAATGCTTCTGTGTAGTTTATATTTGAACATATTCTTTTTTCCACTATTACCCACTTAGCGCTACGAATGTCCAGTTGCATATTCTACAGACAGAGTGTTTCAAAACTGCTCAATCAAAAGTATGGTTTAACTCTGTTAGCTGAATGCTCAGATCAGAAAGAAGTTTCACAGAATGCTTCTGTGTAGTTTATATTTGAATATATTCCTTTTTCCACTACTACTCTCTTAGCGCTCCAAATGTCCAGTTGCATTTTCTACAGAAAGAGTGTTCAGATCTGCTCAATCAAAAGTATGGTTTAACTCTGTTAGCTGAATGCACAGATCAGAAAGAAGTTTCACAGAATGATTCTGTGTAGTTTATATTTGGAGACATTCCTTTTTCCACTATTACCCTCTTAGCGCTCCGAATCTCCACTTGCATTTTCTACAGAAAGAGTGTTTCAGAACGGCTCAATCAAAACTAAGGTTCAACTCTTTTAGTTGAACAAACAGAACAGAAAGAAGTTTCACACAATTCTTCTGTGTAGTTTTTATTTGTAGACATTCTTTTTCCCAATATAGGCCTCTTAGCGCTCAGAATGCCCAATTGCAGTTTCTACAGAAAGAGTGTTTCAGAACGGCTCAATCAAAAGTAAGGTTCAACTCTGTTAGTTGAATGCACAGAACAGAAAGAAGTTTCATACAATGCTTCTGTGTAGTTTATATTTGAACATATTCTTTTTTCCACTATTACCCACTTAGCGCTACGAATGTCCAGTTGCATTTTCTACAGACAGAGTGTTTCAAAACTGCTCAATCAAAAGTATGGTTTAACTCTGTTAGCTGAATGCTCAGATCAGAAATAAGTTTCACAGAATGCATCTGTGTAGTTTTTATTTGAAGATATTCTTTTTCCCAATGTAGGCCTCTTAGCGCTTAGCATGTCCAATTGCAGTTTCTACAGAAAGAGTGTTTCAGAACGGCTCAATCAAAAGTAAGGTTCAACTCTGTTAGTTGAATGCACAGAACAGAAAGAATTTTCACAGAATGCTACTGTGTAGTTTATATTTGAATATATTCCTTTTTCCACTATTACCCTCTTAGCGCTCCGAATGTCCACTTGCATTTTCTACAGAAAGAGTGTTCAGAACTGCGCAATCAAAAGTATGGTTTAACTCTGTTAGCTTAATGAACATATCAGAAATAAGTTTCACACAATGCTTCTGTGTAGTTTTTATTTGAAGATATTATTTTTCCCAATAGAGGCCTCTTAGCGCTCAGAATGTCCAATTGCAGTTTCTACAGAAAGAGTGTTTCAGAAAGGCTCAATCCAAAGTAAGGTTCAACTCTGTTAGTTGAATGCACAGAACAGAAAGAAGTTTCATACAATGCTTCTGTGTAGTTTATATTTGAACATATTCTTTTTTCCACTATTACCCACTTAGCGCTCCGAATGTCCAGTTGCATTTTCTACAGACAGAGTGTTTCAAAACTGCTCAATCAAAAGTATGGTTTAACTCTGTTAGCTGAATGCTCAGATCAGAAAGAAGTTTCACAGAATGCTTCTGTGTAGTTTATATTTGAATATATTCCTTTTACCACTACTACTCTCTTAGCGCTCCAAATGTCCAGTTGCATTTTCTACAGAAGGAGTGTTCAGATCTGCTCAATCAAAAGTATGGTTTAACTCTGTTAGCTGAATGCACAGATCAGAAAGAAGTTTCACAGAATGATTCTGTGTAGTTTATATTTGGAGACATTCCTTTTTCCACTATTACCCTCTTAGCGCTCCGAATCTCCACTTGCATTTTCTACAGAAAGAATGTTTCAGAACGGCTCAATCAAAACTAAGGTTCAACTCTTTTAGTTGAACAAACAGAACAGAAAGAAGTTTCACACAATTCTTCTGTGTAGTTTTTATTTGTAGACGTTCTTTTTCCCAATATAGGCCTCTTAGCGCTCAGAATGTCCAATTGCAGTTTCTACAGAAAGAGTGTTTCAGAACGGCTCAATCAAAAGTAAGGTTCATCTCTGTTAGTTGAATGCACAGAACAGAAAGAAGTTTCATACAATGCTTCTGTGTAGTTTATATTTGAACATATTCTTTTTTCCACTATTACCCACTTAGCGCTACGAATGTCCAGTTGCATTTTCTACAGACAGAGTGTTTCAAAACTGCTCAATCAAAAGTATGGTTTAACTCTGTTAGCTGAATGCTCAGATCAGAAAGAAGTTTCACAGAATGCTTCTGTGTAGTTTATATTTGAATATATTCCTTTTTCCACTACTACGCTCTTCGCGCTCCAAATGTCCAGTTGCATTTTCTACAGAAAGAGTGTTCAGATCTGCTCAATCAAATGTATGGCTTAACTCTGTTAGCTGAATGCACAGATCAGAAAGAAGTTTCACAGAATGCTTCTGTGTAGTTTATATTTGAATATATTCCTTTTTCCACTACTACTCTCTTAGCGCTCCAAATGTCCAGTTGCATTTTCTACAGAAAGAGTGTTCAGATCTGCTCAATCAAAAGTATGGTTTAACTCTGTTAGCTGAATGCACAGATCAGAAAGAAGTTTCACAGAATGATTCTGTGTAGTTTATATTTGGAGACATTCCTTTTTCCACTATTACCCTCTTAGCGCTCCGAATCTCCACTTGCATTTTCTACAGAAAGAGTGTTTCAGAACGGCTCAATCAAAACTAAGGTTCAACTCTTTTAGTTGAAGAAACAGAAAAGAAAGAAGTTTCACACAATTCTTCTGTGTAGTTTTTATTTGTAGACATTCTTTTTCCCAATTTAGGCCTCTTAGCGCTCAGAATGTCCAATTGCAGTTTCTACAGAAAGAGTGTTTCAGAACGGCTCAATCAAAAGTAAGGTTCAACTCTGTTAGTTGAATGCACAGAACAGAAAGAAGTTTCATACAATGCTTCTGTGTAGTTTATATTTGAACATATTCTTTTTTCCACTATTACCCACTTAGCGCTACGAATGTCCAGTTGCATTTTCTACAGACAGAGTGTTTCAAAACTGCTCAATGAAAAGAATGGTTTAACTCTGTTAGCTGAATGCTCAGATCAGAAAGAAGTTTCACAGAATGCTTCTGTGTAGTTTATATTTGAATATATTCCTTTTTCCACTACTACGCTCTTAGCGCTCCAAATGTCCAGTTGCATTATCTACAGAAAGAGTGTTCAGATCTGCTCAATCAAAAGTATGGTTTAACTCTGTTAGCTGAATGCACAGATCAGAAAGAAGTTTCACCGAATGATTCTGTGTAGTTTATATTTGAAGACATTCCTTTTTCCACTATTACCCTCTTAGCGCTCCGAATCTCCACTTGCATTTTCTACAAAAAGACTGTTTCATAACTGCTCAATCAAAAATATGTTTTATCTCTGTTAACTGAATTTACAGATCAGAAATAAGTTTCACAGAATGCATCTGTGTAGTTTTAATTTGAAGATATTCTTTTTCCCAATGTAGGCCTCTTAGCGCTTAGCATGTCCAATTGCAGTTTCTACAGAAAGAGTGTTTCAGAACGGCTCAATCAAAAGTAAGGTTCAACTCTGTTAGTTGAATGCACAGAACAGAAAGAATTTTCACAGAATGCTACTGTGTAGTTTATATTTGAATATATTCCTTTTTCCACTATTACCCTCTTAGCGCTCCGAATGTCCACTTGCATTTTCTACAGAAAGAGTGTTCAGAACTGCGCAATCAAAAGTATGGTTTAACTCTGTTAGCTTAATGAACATATCAGAAATAAGTTTCACACAATGCTTCTGTGTAGTTTTTATTTGAAGATATTATTTTTCCCAATAGAGGCCTCTTAGCGCTCAGAATGTCCAATTGCAGTTTCTACAGAAAGAGTGTTTCAGAAAGGCTCAATCCAAAGTAAGGTTCAACTCTGTTAGTTGAATGCACAGAACAGAAAGAAGTTTCATACAATGCTTCTGTGTAGTTTGTATTTGAACATATTCTTTTTTCCACTATTACCCACTTAGCGCTACGAATGTCCAGTTGCATTTTCTACAGACAGAGTGTTTCAAAACTGCTCAATCAAAAGTATGGTTTAACTCTGTTAGCTGAATGCTCAGATTAGAAAGAAGTTTCACAGAATGCTTCTGTGTAGTTTATATTTGAATATATTCCTTTTTCCACTACTACTCTCTTAGCGCTCCAAATGTCCAGCTGCATTTTCTACAGAAAGAGTGTTCAGATCTGCTCAATCAAAAGTATGGTTTAACTCTGTTAGCTGAATGCACAGATCAGAAAGAAGTTTCACAGAATGATTCTGTGTAGTTTATAATTGGAGACATTCCTTTTTCCACTATTACCCTCTTAGCGCTCCGAATCTCCACTTGCATTTTCTACAGAAAGAGTGTTTCAGAACGGCTCAATCAAAACTAAGGTTCAACTCTTTTAGTTGAACAAACAGAACAGAAAGAAGTTTCACACAATTCTTCTGTGTAGTTTTTATTTGTAGACATTCTTTTTCCCAATATAGGCCTCTTAGCGCTCAGAATGTCCAATTGCAGTTTCTACAGAAAGAGTGTTTCAGAACGGCTCAATCAAAAGTAAGGTTCAACTCTGTTAGTTGAATGCACAGAACAGAAAGAAGTTTCATACAATGCTTCTGTGTAGTTTATATTTGAACATATTCTTTTTTCCACTATTACCCACTTAGCGCTACGAATGTCCAGTTGCATTTTCTACAGACAGAGTGTTTCAAAACTGCTCAATCAAAAGTATGGTTTAACTCTGTTAGCTGAATGCTCAGATCAGAAAGAAGTTTCACAGAATGCTTCTGTGTAGTTTATATTTGAATATATTCCTTTTACAACTACTACTCTCTTAGCGCTCCAAATGTCCAGTTGCATTTTCTACAGAAGGAGTGTTCAGATCTGCTCAATCAAAAGTATGGTTTAACTCTGTTAGCTGAATGCACAGATCAGAAAGAAGTTTCACAGAATGATTCTGTGTAGTTTATATTTGGAGACATTCCTTTTTCCACTATTACCCTCTTAGCGCTCCGAATCTCCACTTGCATTTTCTACAGAAAGAATGTTTCAGAACGGCTCAATCAAAACTAAGGTTCAACTCTTTTAGTTGAACAAACAGAACAGAAAGAAGTTTCACACAATTCTTCTGTGTAGTTTTTATTTGTAGACGTTCTTTTTCCCAATATAGGCCTCTTAGCGCTCAGAATGTCCAATTGCAGTTTCTACAGAAAGAGTGTTTCAGAAAGGCTCAATCAAAAGTAAGGTTCAACTCTGTTAGTTGAATGCACAGAACAGAAAGAAGTTTCATACAATGCTTCTGTGTAGTTTATATTTGAACATATTCTTTTTTCCACTATTACCCACTTAGCGCTACGAATGTCCAGTTGCATTTTCTACAGACAGAGTGTTTCAAAACTGCTCAATCAAAAGTATGGTTTAACTCTGTTAGCTGAATGCTCAGATCAGAAATAAGTTTCACAGAATGCATCTGTGTAGTTTTTATTTGAAGATATTCTTTTTCCCAATGTAGGCCTCTTAGCGCTTAGCATGTCCAATTGCAGTTTCTACAGAAAGAGTGTTTCAGAACGGCTCAATCAAAAGTAAGGTTCAACTCTGTTAGTTGAATGCACAGAACAGAAAGAATTTTCACAGAATGCTACTGTGTAGTTTATATTTGAATATATTCCTTTTTCCACTATTACCCTCTTAGCGCTCCGAATGTCCACTTGCATTTTCTACAGAAAGAGTGTTCAGAACTGCGCAATCAAAAGTATGGTTTAACTCTGTTAGCTTAATGAACATATCAGAAATAAGTTTCACACAATGCTTCTGTGTAGTTTTTATTTGAAGATATTATTTTTCCCAATAGAGGCCTCTTAGCGCTCAGAATGTCCAATTGCAGTTTCTACAGAAAGAGTGTTTCAGAAAGGCTCAATCCAAAGTAAGGTTCAACTCTGTTAGTTGAATGCACAGAACAGAAAGAAGTTTCATACAATGCTTCTGTGTAGTTTATATTTGAACATATTCTTTTTTCCACTATTACCCACTTAGCGCTCCGAATGTCCAGTTGCATTTTCTACAGACAGAGTGTTTCAAAACTGCTCAATCAAAAGTATGGTTTAACTCTGTTAGCTGAATGCTCAGATCAGAAAGAAGTTTCACAGAATGCTTCTGTGTAGTTTATATTTGAATATATTCCTTTTACCACTACTACTCTCTTAGCGCTCCAAATGTCCAGTTGCATTTTCTACAGAAGGAGTGTTCAGATCTGCTCAATCAAAAGTATGGTTTAACTCTGTTAGCTGAATGCACAGATCAGAAAGAAGTTTCACAGAATGATTCTGTGTAGTTTATATTTGGAGACATTCCTTTTTCCACTATTACCCTCTTAGCGCTCCGAATCTCCACTTGCATTTTCTACAGAAAGAATGTTTCAGAACGGCTCAATCAAAACTAAGGTTCAACTCTTTTAGTTGAACAAACAGAACAGAAAGAAGTTTCACACAATTCTTCTGTGTAGTTTTTATTTGTAGACGTTCTTTTTCCCAATATAGGCCTCTTAGCGCTCAGAATGTCCAATTGCAGTTTCTACAGAAAGAGTGTTTCAGAACGGCTCAATCAAAAGTAAGGTTCATCTCTGTTAGTTGAATGCACAGAACAGAAAGAAGTTTCATACAATGCTTCTGTGTAGTTTATATTTGAACATATTCTTTTTTCCACTATTACCCACTTAGCGCTACGAATGTCCAGTTGCATTTTCTACAGACAGAGTGTTTCAAAACTGCTCAATCAAAAGTATGGTTTAACTCTGTTAGCTGAATGCTCAGATCAGAAAGAAGTTTCACAGAATGCTTCTGTGTAGTTTATATTTGAATATATTCCTTTTTCCACTACTACGCTCTTCGCGCTCCAAATGTCCAGTTGCATTTTCTACAGAAAGAGTGTTCAGATCTGCTCAATCAAATGTATGGCTTAACTCTGTTAGCTGAATGCACAGATCAGAAAGAAGTTTCACAGAATGCTTCTGTGTAGTTTATATTTGAATATATTCCTTTTTCCACTACTACTCTCTTAGCGCTCCAAATGTCCAGTTGCATTTTCTACAGAAAGAGTGTTCAGATCTGCTCAATCAAAAGTATGGTTTAACTCTGTTAGCTGAATGCACAGATCAGAAAGAAGTTTCACAGAATGATTCTGTGTAGTTTATATTTGGAGACATTCCTTTTTCCACTATTACCCTCTTAGCGCTCCGAATCTCCACTTGCATTTTCTACAGAAAGAGTGTTTCAGAACGGCTCAATCAAAACTAAGGTTCAACTCTTTTAGTTGAAGAAACAGAAAAGAAAGAAGTTTCACACAATTCTTCTGTGTAGTTTTTATTTGTAGACATTCTTTTTCCCAATTTAGGCCTCTTAGCGCTCAGAATGTCCAATTGCAGTTTCTACAGAAAGAGTGTTTCAGAACGGCTCAATCAAAAGTAAGGTTCAACTCTGTTAGTTGAATGCACAGAACAGAAAGAAGTTTCATACAATGCTTCTGTGTAGTTTATATTTGAACATATTCTTTTTTCCACTATTACCCACTTAGCGCTACGAATGTCCAGTTGCATTTTCTACAGACAGAGTGTTTCAAAACTGCTCAATGAAAAGTATGGTTTAACTCTGTTAGCTGAATGCTCAGATCAGAAAGAAGTTTCACAGAATGCTTCTGTGTAGTTTATATTTGAATATATTCCTTTTTCCACTACTACGCTCTTAGCGCTCCAAATGTCCAGTTGCATTTTCTACAGAAAGAGTGTTCAGATCTGCTCAATCAAAAGTATGGTTTAACTCTGTTAGCTGAATGCACAGATCAGAAAGAAGTTTCACCGAATGATTCTGTGTAGTTTATATTTGAAGACATTCCTTTTTCCACTATTACCCTCTTAGCGCTCCGAATCTCCACTTGCATTTTCTACAAAAAGAGTGTTTCATAACTGCTCAATCAAAAATATGTTTTATCTCTGTTAACTGAATTTACAGATCAGAAATAAGTTTCACAGAATGCATCTGTGTAGTTTTAATTTGAAGATATTCTTTTTCCCAATGTAGGCCTCTTAGCGCTTAGCATGTCCAATTGCAGTTTCTACAGAAAGAGTGTTTCAGAACGGCTCAATCAAAAGTAAGGTTCAACTCTGTTAGTTGAATGCACAGAACAGAAAGAATTTTCACAGAATGCTACTGTGTAGTTTATATTTGAATATATTCCTTTTTCCACTATTACCCTCTTAGCGCTCCGAATGTCCACTTGCATTTTCTACAGAAAGAGTGTTCAGAACTGCGCAATCAAAAGTATGGTTTAACTCTGTTAGCTTAATGAACATATCAGAAATAAGTTTCACACAATGCTTCTGTGTAGTTTTTATTTGAAGATATTATTTTTCCCAATAGAGGCCTCTTAGCGCTCAGAATGTCCAATTGCAGTTTCTACAGAAAGAGGGTTTCAGAAAGGCTCAATCCAAAGTAAGGTTCAACTCTGTTAGTTGAATGCACAGAACAGAAAGAAGTTTCATACAATGCTTCTGTGTAGTTTGTATTTGAACATATTCTTTTTTCCACTATTACCCACTTAGCGCTACGAATGTCCAGTTGCATTTTCTACAGACAGAGTGTTTCAAAACTGCTCAATCAAAAGTGTGGTTTAACTCTGTTAGCTGAATGCTCAGATTAGAAAGAAGTTTCACAGAATGCTTCTGTGTAGTTTATATTTGAATATATTCCTTTTTCCACTACTACTCTCTTAGCGCTCCAAATGTCCAGTTGCATTTTCTACAGAAAGAGTGTTCAGATCTGCTCAATCAAAAGTATGGTTTAACTCTGTTAGCTGAATGCACAGATCAGAAAGAAGTTTCACAGAATGATTCTGTGTAGTTTATAATTGGAGACATTCCTTTTTCCACTATTACCCTCTTAGCGCTCCGAATCTCCACTTGCATTTTCTACAGAAAGAGTGTTTCAGAACGGCTCAATCAAAACTAAGGTTCAACTCTTTTAGTTGAACAAACAGAACAGAAAGAAGTTTCACACAATTCTTCTGTGTAGTTTTTATTTGTAGACATTCTTTTTCCCAATATAGGCCTCTTAGCGCTCAGAATGTCCAATTGCAGTTTCTACAGAAAGAGTGTTTCAGAACGGCTCAATCAAAAGTAAGGTTCAACTCTGATAGTTGAATGCACAGAACAGAAAGAAGTTTCATACAATGCTTCTGTGTAGTTTATATTTGAACATATTCTTTTTTCCACTATTACCCACTTAGCGCTACGAATGTCCAGTTGCATTTTCTACAGACAGAGTGTTTCAAAACTGCTCAATCAAAAGTATGGTTTAACTCTGTTAGCTGAATGCTCAGATCAGAAAGAAGTTTCACAGAATGCTTCTGTGTAGTTTATATTTGAATATATTCCTTTTTCCACTACTACGCTCTTAGCGCTCCAAATGTCCAGTTGCATTTTCTACAGAAAGAGTGTTCAGATCTGCTCAATCAAATGTATGGCTTAACTCTGTTAGCTGAATGCACAGATCAGAAAGAAGTTTCACCGAATGATTCTGTGTAGTTTATATTTGAAGATATTCCTTTTTCCACTATTACCCTCTTAGCGCTCCGAATCTCCACTTGCATTTTCTACAAAAAGAGTGTTTCATAACTGCTCAATCAAAAATATGTTTTATCTCTGTTAACTGAATTTACAGATCAGAAATAAGTTTCACAGAATGCATCTGTGTAGTTTTTATTTGAAGATATTCTTTTTCCCAATGTAGGCCTCTTAGCGCTTAGCATGTCCAATTGCAGTTTCTACAGAAAGAGTGTTTCAGAACGGCTCAATCAAAAGTAAGGTTCAACTCTGTTAGTTGAATGCACAGAACAGAAAGAATTTTCACAGAATGCTACTGTGTAGTTTATATTTGAATATATTCCTTTTTCCAATATTACCCTCTTAGCGCTCCGAATGTCCACTTGCATTTTCTACAGAAAGAGTGTTCAGAACTGCGCAATCAAAAGTATGGTTTAACTCTGTTAGCTTAATGAACATATCAGAAATAAGTTTCACACAATGCTTCTGTGTAGTTTTTATTTGAAGATATTATTTTTCCCAATAGAGGCCTCTTAGCGCTCAGAATGTCCAATTGCAGTTTCTACAGAAAGAGTGTCTCAGAACGGCTCAATCAAAAGTAAGGTTCAACTCTGTTAGTTGAATGCACAGAACAGAAAGGAGTTTCATACAATGCTTCTGTGTAGTTTATATTTGAACATATTCTTTTTTCCACTATTACCCACTTAGCGCTACGAATGTCCAGTTGCATTTTCTACAGACAGAGTGTTTCAAAACTGCTCAATCAAAAGTATGGTTTAACTCTGTTAGCTGAATGCTCAGATCAGAAAGAAGTTTCACAGAATGCTTCTGTGTAGTTTATATTTGAATATATTCCTTTTTCCACTACTACTCTCTTAGCGCTCCAAATGTCCAGTTGCATTTTCTACAGAAAGAGTGTTCAGATCTGCTCAATCAAAAGTATGGTTTAACTCTGTTAGCTGAATGCACAGATCAGAAAGAAGTTTCACAGAATGATTCTGTGTAGTTTATATTTGGAGACATTCCTTTTTCCACTATTACCCTCTTAGCGCTCCGAATCTCCACTTGCATTTTCTACAGAAAGAGTGTTTCAGAACGGCTCAATCAAAACTAAGGTTCAACTCTTTTAGTTGAACAAACAGAACAGAAAGAAGTTTCACACAATTCTTCTGTGTAGTTTTTATTTGTAGACATTCTTTTTCCCAATATAGGCCTCTTAGCGCTCAGAATGTCCAATTGCAGTTTCTACAGAAAGAGTGTTTCAGAACGGCTCAATCAAAAGTAAGGTTCAACTCTGTTAGTTGAATGCACAGAACAGAAAGAAGTTTCATACAATGCTTCTGTGTAGTTTATATTTGAACATATTCTTTTTTCCACTATTACCCACTTAGCGCTACGAATGTCCAGTTGCATTTTCTACAGACAGAGTGTTTCAAAACTGCTCAATCAAAAGTATGGTTTAACTCTGTTAGCTGAATGCTCAGATCAGAAAGAAGTTTCACAGAATGCTTCTGTGTAGTTTATATTTGAATATATTCCTTTTTCCACTACTACTCTCTTAGCGCTCCAAATGTCCAGTTGCATTTTCTACAGAAAGAGTGTTCAGATCTGCTCAATCAAAAGTATGGTTTAACTCTGTTAGCTGAATGCACAGATCAGAAAGAAGTTTCACAGAATGATTCTGTGTAGTTTATATTTGGAGACATTCCTTTTTCCACTATTACCCTCTTAGCGCTCCGAATCTCCACTTGCATTTTCTACAGAAAGAGTGTTTCAGAACGGCTCAATCAAAACTAAGGTTCAACTCTTTTAGTTGAACAAACAGAAAAGAAAGAAGTTTCACACAATTCTTCTGTGTAGTTTTTATTTGTAGACATTCTTTTTCCCAATTTAGGCCTCTTAGAGCTCAGAATGTCCAATTGCAGTTTCTACAGAAAGAGTGTTTCAGAACGGCTCAATCAAAAGTAAGGTTCAACTCTGTTAGTTGAATGCACAGAACAGAAAGAAGTTTCATACAATGCTTCTGTGTAGTTTATATTTGAACATATTCTTTTTTCCACTATTACCCACTTAGCGCTACGAATGTCCAGTTGCATTTTCTACAGACAGAGTGTTTCAAAACTGCTCAATGAAAAGTATGGTTTAACTCTGTTAGCTGAATGCTCAGATCAGAAAGAAGTTTCACAGAATGCTTCTGTGTAGTTTATATTTGAATATATTCCTTTTTCCACTACTACGCTCTTAGCGCTCCAAATGTCCAGTTGCATTTTCTACAGAAAGAGTGTTCAGATCTGCTCAATCAAAAGTATGGTTTAACTCTGTTAGCTGAATGCACAGATCAGAAAGAAGTTTCACCGAATGATTCTGTGTAGTTTATATTTGAAGACATTCCTTTTTCCACTATTACCCTCTTAGCGCTCCGAATCTCCACTTGCATTTTCTACAAAAAGAGTGTTTCATAACTGCTCAATCAAAAATATGTTTTATCTCTGTTAACTGAATTTACAGATCAGAAATAAGTTTCACAGAATGCATCTGTGTAGTTTTAATTTGAAGATATTCTTTTTCCCAATGTAGGCCTCTTAGCGCTTAGCATGTCCAATTGCAGTTTCTACAGAAAGAGTGTTTCAGAACGGCTCAATCAAAAGTAAGGTTCAACTCTGTTAGTTGAATGCACAGAACAGAAAGAATTTTCACAGAATGCTACTCTGTAGTTTATATTTGAATATATTCCTTTTTCCACTATTACCCTCTTAGCGCTCCGAATGTCCACTTGCATTTTCTACAGAAAGAGTGTTCAGAACTGCGCAATCAAAAGTATGGTTTAACTCTGTTAGCTTAATGAACATATCAGAAATAAGTTTCACACAATGCTTCTGTGTAGTTTTTATTTGAAGATATTATTTTTCCCAATAGAGGCCTCTTAGCGCTCAGAATGTCCAATTGCAGTTTCTACAGAAAGAGTGTTTCAGAAAGGCTCAATCCAAAGTAAGGTTCAACTCTGTTAGTTGAATGCACAGAACAGAAAGAAGTTTCATACAATGCTTCTGTGTAGTTTGTATTTGAACATATTCTTTTTTCCACTATTACCCACTTAGCGCTACGAATGTCCAGTTGCATTTTCTACAGACAGAGTGTTTCAAAACTGCTCAATCAAAAGTATGGTTTAACTCTGTTAGCTGAATGCTCAGATTAGAAAGAAGTTTCACAGAATGCTTCTGTGTAGTTTATATTTGAATATATTCCTTTTTCCACTACTACTCTCTTAGCGCTCCAAATGTCCAGTTGCATTTTCTACAGAAAGAGTGTTCAGATCTGCTCAATCAAAAGTATGGTTTAACTCTGTTAGCTGAATGCACAGATCAGAAAGAAGTTTCACAGAATGATTCTGTGTAGTTTATAATTGGAGACATTCCTTTTTCCACTATTACCCTCTTAGCGCTCCGAAACTCCACTTGCATTTTCTACAGAAAGAGTGTTTCAGAACGGCTCAATCAAAACTAAGGTTCAACTCTTTTAGTTGAACAAACAGAACAGAAAGAAGTTTCACACAATTCTTCTGTGTAGTTTTTATTTGTAGACATTCTTTTTCCCAATATAGGCCTCTTAGCGCTCAGAATGTCCAATTGCAGTTTCTACAGAAAGAGTGTTTCAGAACGGCTCAATCAAAAGTAAGGTTCAACTCTGTTAGTTGAATGCACAGAACAGAAAAAAGTTTCATACAATGCTTCTGTGTAGTTTATATTTGAACATATTCTTTTTTCCACTATTACCCACTTAGCGCTACGAATGTCCAGTTGCATTTTCTACAGACAGAGTGTTTCAAAACTGCTCAATCAAAACTATGGTTTAACTCTGTTAGCTGAATGCTCAGATCAGAAAGAAGTTTCACAGAATGCTTCTGTGTAGTTTATATTTGAATATATTCCTTTTTCCACTACTACTCTCTTAGCGCTCCAAATGTCCAGTTGCATTTTCTACAGAAAGAGTGTTCAGATCTGCTCAATCAAAAGTATGGTTTAACTCTGTTAGCTGAATGCACAGATCAGAAAGAAGTTTCACAGAATGATTCTTTGTAGTTTATATTTGGAGACATTACTTTTTCCACTATTACCTCTTAGCGCTCCGAATCTCCACTTGCATTTTCTACAGAAAGAGTGTTTCAGAACGGCTCAATCAAAACTAAGGTTCAACTCTTTTAGTTGAACAAACAGAAAAGAAAGAATTTTCACACAATTCTTCTGTGTAGTTTTTATTTGTAGACATTCTTTTTCCCAATTTAGGCCTCTTAGCGCTCAGAATGTCCAATTGCAGTTTCTACAGAAAGAGTGTTTCAGAACGGCTCAATCAAAAGTAAGGTTCAACTCTGTTAGTTGAATGCACAGAACAGAAATAAGTTTCATACAATGCTTCTGTGTAGTTTATATTTGAACATATTCTTTTTTCCACTATTACCCACTTAGCGCTACGAATGTCCAGTTGCATTTTCTACAGACAGAGTGTTTCAAAACTGCTCAATCAAAAGTATGGTTTAACTCTGTTAGCTGAATGCTCAGATCAGAAAGAAGTTTCACAGAATGCTTCTGTGTAGTTTATATTTGAATATATTCCTTTTTCCACTACTACGCTCTTAGCGTTCCAAATGTCCAGTTGCATTTTCTACAGAAAGAGTGTTCAGATCTGCTCAATCAAAAGTATGGTTTAACTCTGTTAGCTGAATGCACAGATCAGAAAGAAGTTTCACCGAATGATTCTGTGTAGTTTATATTTGAAGACATTCCTTTTTCCACTATTACCCTCTTAGCGCTCCGAATCTCCACTTGCATTTTCTACAAAAAGAGTGTTTCATAACTGCTCAATCAAAAATATGTTTTATCTCTGTTAACTGAATTTACAGATCAGAAATAAGTTTCACAGAATGCATCTGTGTAGTTTTAATTTGAAGATATTCTTTTTCCCAATGTAGGCCTCTTAGCGCTTAGCATGTCCAATTGCAGTTTCTACAGAAAGAGTGTCTCAGAACGGCTCAATCAAAAGTAAGGTTCAACTCTGTTAGTTGAATGCACAGAACAGAAAGAATTTTCACAGAATGCTACTGTGTAGTTTATATTTGAATATATTCCTTTTTCCACTATTACCCTCTTAGCGCTCCGAATGTCCACTTGCATTTTCTACAGAAAGAGTGTTCAGAACTGCGCAATCAAAAGTATGGTTTAACTCTGTTAGCTTAATGAACATATCAGAAATAAGTTTCACACAATGCTTCTGTGTAGTTTTTATTTGAAGATATTATTTTTCCCAATAGAGGCCTCTTAGCGCTCAGAATGTCCAATTGCAGTTTCTACAGAAAGAGTGTTTCAGAAAGGCTCAATCCAAAGTAAGGTTCAACTCTGTTAGTTGAATGCACAGAACAGAAAGAAGTTTCATACAATGCTTCTGTGTAGTTTGTATTTGAACATATTCTTTTTTCCACTATTACCCACTTAGCGCTACGAATGTCCAGTTGCATTTTCTACAGACAGAGTGTTTCAAAACTGCTCAATCAAAAGTATGGTTTAACTCTGTTAGCTGAATGCTCAGATTAGAAAGAAGTTTCACAGAATGCTTCTGTGTAGTTTATATTTGAATATATTCCTTTTTCCACTACTACTCTCTTAGCGCTCCAAATGTCCAGTTGCATTTTCTACAGAAAGAGTGTTCAGATCTGCTCAATCAAAAGTATGGTTTAACTCTGTTAGCTGAATGCACAGATCAGAAAGAAGTTTCACAGAATGATTCTGTGTAGTTTATAATTGGAGACATTCCTTTTACCACTATTACCCTCTTAGCGCTCCGAATCTCCACTTGCATTTTCTACAGAAAGAGTGTTTCAGAACGGCTCAATCAAAACTAAGGTTCAACTCTTTTAGTTGAACAAACAGAACAGAAAGAAGTTTCACACAATTCTTCTGTGTAGTTTTTATTTGTAGACATTCTTTTTCCCAATATAGGCCTCTTAGCGCTCAGAATGTCCAATTGCAGTTTCTACAGAAAGAGTGTTTCAGAACGGCTCAATCAAAAGTAAGGTTCAACTCTGTTAGTTGAATGCACAGAACAGAGAGAAGTTTCATACAATGCTTCTGTGTAGTTTATATTTGAACATATTCTTTTTTCCACTATTACCAACTTAGCGCTACGAATGTCCAGTTGCATTTTCTACAGACAGAGTGTTTCAAAACTGCTCAATCAAAAGTATGGTTTAACTCTGTTAGCTGAATGCTCAGATCAGAAAGAAGTTTCACAGAATGCTTCTGTGTAGTTTATATTTGAATATATTCCTTTTTCCACTACTACTCTCTTAGCGCTCCAAATGTCCAGTTGCATTTTCTACAGAAAGAGTGTTCAGATCTGCTCAATCAAATGTATGGCTTAACTCTGTTAGCTGAATGCACAGATCAGAAAGAAGTTTCACCGAATGATTCCGTGTAGTTTATATTTGAAGACATTCCTTTTTCCACTATTACCCTCTTAGCGCTCCGAATCTCCACTTGCATTTTCTACAAAAAGAGTGTTTCATAACTGCTCAATCAAAAATATGTTTTATCTCTGTTAACTGAATTTACAGATCAGAAATAAGTTTCACAGAATGCATCTGTGTAGTTTTTATTTGAAGATATACTTTTTCCCAATGTAGGCCTCTTAGCGCTTAGCATGTCCAATTGCAGTTTCTACAGAAAGAGTGTTTCAGAACGGCTCAATCAAAAGTAAGGTTCAACTCTGTTAGTGAATGCACAGAACAGAAAGAATTTTCACAGAATGCTACTGTGTAGTTTATATTTGAATATATTCCTTTTTCCACTATTACCCTCTTAGCGCTCCGAATGTCCACTTGCATTTTCTACAGAAAGAGTGTTCAGAACTGCGCAATCAAAAGTATGGTTTAACTCTGTTAGCTTAATGAACATATCAGAAATAAGTTTCACACAATGCTTCTGTGTAGTTTTTATTTGAAGATATTATTTTTCCCAATAGAGGCCTCTTAGCGCTCAGAATGTCCAATTGCAGTTTCTACAGAAAGAGTGTTTCAGAACGGCTCAATCAAAAGTAAGGTTCAACTCTGTTAGTTGAATGCACAGAACAGAAAGGAGTTTCATACAATGCTTCTGTGTAGTTTATATTTGAACATATTCTTTTTTCCACTATTACCCACTTAGTGCTACGAATGTCCAGTTGCATTTTCTACAGACAGAGTGTTTCAAAACTGCTCAATCAAAAGTATGGTTTAACTCTGTTAGCTGAATGCTCAGATCAGAAAGAAGTTTCACAGAATGCTTCTGTGTAGTTTATATTTGAATATATTCCTTTTTCCACTACTACTCTCTTAGCGCTCCAAATGTCCAGTTGCATTTTCTACAGAAAGAGTGTTCAGATCTGCTCAATCAAAAGTATGGTTTAACTCTGTTAGCTGAATGCACAGATCAGAAAGAAGTTTCACAGAATGATTCTGTGTAGTTTATATTTGGAGACATTCCTTTTTCCACTATTACCCTCTTAGCGCTCCGAATCTCCACTTGCATTTTCTACAGAAAGAGTGTTTCAGAACGGCTCAATCAAAACTAAGGTTCAACTCTTTTAGTTGAACAAACAGAACAGAAAGAAGTTTCACACAATTCTTCTGTGTAGTTTTTATTTGTAGACATTCTTTTTCCCAATATAGGCCTCTTAGCGCTCAGAATGTCCAATTGCAGTTTCTACAGAAAGAGTGTTTCAGAACGGCTCAATCAAAAGTAAGGTTCAACTCTGTTAGTTGAATGCACAGAACAGAAAGAAGTTTCATACAATGCTTCTGTGTAGTTTATATTTGAACATATTCTTTTTTCCACTATTACCCACTTAGCGCTACGAATGTCCAGTTGCATTTTCTACAGACAGAGTGTTTCAAAACTGCTCAATGAAAAGTATGGTTTAACTCTGTTAGCTGAATGCTCAGATCAGAAAGAAGTTTCACAGAATGCTTCTGTGTAGTTTATATTTGAATATATTCCTTTTTCCACTACTACGCTCTTAGCGCTCCAAATGTCCAGTTGCATTTTCTACAGAAAGAGTGTTCAGATCTGCTCAATCAAAAGTATGGTTTAACTCTGTTAGCTGAATGCACAGATCAGAAAGAAGTTTCACCGAATGATTCTGTGTAGTTTATATTTGAAGACATTACTTTTTCCACTATTACCCTCTTAGCACTCCGAATCTCCACTTGCATTTTCTACAAAAAGAGTGTTTCATAACTGCTCAATCAAAAATATGTTTTATCTCTGTTAACTGAATTTACAGATCAGAAATAAGTTTCACAGAATGCATCTGTGTAGTTTTAATTTGAAGATATTCTTTTTCCCAATGTAGGCCTCTTAGCGCTTAGCATGTCCAATTGCAGTTTCTACAGAAAGAGTGTTTCAGAACGGCTCAATCAAAAGTAAGGTTCAACTCTGTTAGTTGAATGCACAGAACAGAAAGAATTTTCACAGAATGCTACTGTGTAGTTTATATTTGAATATATTCCTTTTTCCACTATTACGCTCTTAGCGCTCCGAATGTCCACTTGCATTTTCTACAGAAAGAGTGTTCAGAACTGCGCAATCAAAAGTATGGTTTAACTCTGTTAGCTTAATGAACATATCAGAAATAAGTTTCACACAATGCTTCTGTGTAGTTTTTATTTGAAGATATTATTTTTCCCAATAGAGGCCTCTTAGCGCTCAGAATGTCCAATTGCAGTTTCTACAGAAAGAGTGTTTCAGAAAGGCTCAATCCAAAGTAAGGTTCAACTCTGTTAGTTGAATGCACAGAACAGAAAGAAGTTTCATACAATGCTTCTGTGTAGTTTGTATTTGAACATATTCTTTTTTCCACTATTACCCACTTAGCGCTACGAATGTCCAGTTGCATTTTCTACAGACAGAGTGTTTCAAAACTGCTCAATCAAAAGTATGGTTTAACTCTGTTAGCTGAATGCTCAGATTAGAAAGAAGTTTCACAGAATGCTTCTGTGTAGTTTATATTTGAATATATTCCTTTTTCCACTACTACTCTCTTAGCGCTCCAAATGTCCAGTTGCATTTTCTACAGAAAGAGTGTTCAGATCTGCTCAATCAAAAGTATGGTTTAACTCTGTTAGCTGAATGCAGAGATCAGAAAGAAGTTTCACAGAATGATTCTGTGTAGTTTATAATTGGAGACATTCCTTTTTCCACTATTACCCTCTTAGCGCTCCGAATCTCCACTTGCATTTTCTACAGAAAGAGTGTTTCAGAACGGCTCAATCAAAACTAAGGTTCAACTCTTTTAGTTGAACAAACAGAACAGAAAGAAGTTTCACAAAATTCTTCTGTGTAGTTTTTATTTGTAGACATTCTTTTTCCCAATATAGGCCTCTTAGCGCTCAGAATGTCCAATTGCAGTTTCTACAGAAAGAGTGTTTCAGAACGGCTCAATCAAAAGTAAGGTTCAACTCTGTTAGTTGAATGCACAGAACAGAAAGAAGTTTCATACAATGCTTCTGTGTAGTTAATATTTGAACATATTCTTTTTTCCACTATTACCCACATAGCGCTACGAATGTCCAGTTGCATTTTCTACAGACAGAGTGTTTCAAAACTGCTCAATCAAAAGTATGGTTTAACTCTGTTAGCTGAATGCTCAGATCAGAAAGAAGTTTCACAGAATGCTTCTGTGTAGTTTATATTTGAATATATTCCTTTTTCCACTACTACGCTCTTAGCGCTCCAAATGTCCAGTTGCATTTTCTACAGAAAGAGTGTTCAGATCTGCTCAATCAAATGTATGGCTTAATTCTGTTAGCTGAATGCACAGATCAGAAAGAAGTTTCACCGAATGTTTCTGTGTAGTTTATATTTGAAGACATTCCTTTTTCCACTATTACCCTCTTAGCGCTCCGAATCTCCACTTGCATTTTCTACAAAAAGAGTGTTTCATAACTGCTCAATCAAAAATATGTTTTATCTCTGTTAACTGAATTTACAGATCAGAAATAAGTTTCACAGAATGCATCTGTGTAGTTTTTATTTGAAGATATTCTTTTTCCCAATGTAGGCCTCTTAGCGCTTAGCATGTCCAATTGCAGTTTCTACAGAAAGAGTGTTTCAGAACGGCTCAATCAAAAGTAAGGTTCAACTCTGTTAGTTGAATGCACAGAACAGAAAGAATTTTCACAGAATGCTACTGTGTAGTTTATATTTGAATATATTCCTTTTTCCACTATTACCCTCTTAGCGCTCCGAATGTCCACTTGCATTTTCTACAGAAAGAGTGTTCAGAACTGCGCAATCAAAAGTATGGTTTAACTCTGTTAGCTTAATGAACATATCAGAAATAAGTTTCACACAATGCTTCTGTGTAGTTTTTATTTGAAGATATTATTTTTCCCAATAGAGGCCTCTTAGCGCTCAGAATGTCCAATTGCAGTTTCTACAGAAAGAGTGTTTCAGAACGGCTCAATCAAAAGTAAGGTTCAACTCTGTTAGTTGAATGCACAGAACAGAAAGGAGTTTCATACAATGCTTCTGTGTAGTTTATATTTGAACATATTCTTTTTTCCACTATTACCCACTTAGCGCTACGAATGTCCAGTTGCATTTTCTACAGACAGAGTGTTTCAAAACTGCTCAATCAAAAGTATGGTTTAACTCTGTTAGCTGAATGCTCAGATCAGAAAGAAGTTTCACAGAATGCTTCTGTGTAGTTTATATTTGAATATATTCCTTTTTCCACTACTACTCTCTTAGCGCTCCAAATGTCCAGTTGCATTTTCTACAGAAAGAGTGTTCAGATCTGCTCAATCAAAAGTATGGTTTAACTCTGTTAGCTGAATGCACAGATCAGAAAGAAGTTTCACAGAATGATTCTGTGTAGTTTATATTTGCAGACATTCCTTTTTCCACTATTACCCTCTTAGCGCTCCGAATCTCCACTTGCATTTTCTACAGAAAGAGTGTTTCAGAACGGCTCAATCAAAACTAAGGTTCAACTCTTTTAGTTGAACAAACAGAACAGAAAGAAGTTTCACACAATTCTTCTGTGTAGTTTTTATTTGTAGACATTCTTTTTCCCAATATAGGCCTCTTAGCGCTCAGAATGTCCAATTGCAGTTTCTACAGAAAGAGTGTTTCAGAACGGCTCAATCAAAAGTAAGGTTCAACTCTGTTAGTTGAATGCACAGAACAGAAAGAAGTTTCATACAATGCTTCTGTGTAGTTTATATTTGAACATATTCTTTTTTCCACTATTACCCACTTAGCGCTACGAATGTCCAGTTGCATTTTCTACAGACAGAGTGTTTCAAAACTGCTCAATCAAAAGTATGGTTTAACTCTGTTAGCTGAATGCTCAGATCAGAAATAAGTTTCACAGAATGCATCTGTGTAGTTTTTATTTGAAGATATTCTTTTTCCCAATGTAGGCCTCTTAGCGCTTAGCATGTCCAATTGCAGTTTCTACAGAAAGAGTGTTTCAGAACGGCTCAATCAAAAGTAAGGTTCAACTCTGTTAGTTGAATGCACAGAACAGAAAGAATTTTCACAGAATGCTACTGTGTAGTTTATATTTGTATATATTCCTTTTTCCACTATTACCCTCTTAGCGCTCCGAATGTCCACTTGCATTTTCTACAGAAAGAGTGTTCAGAACTGCGCAATCAAAAGTATGGTTTATCTCTGTTAGCTTAATGAACATATCAGAAATAAGTTTCACACAATGCTTCTGTGTAGTTTTTATTTGAAGATATTATTTTTCCCAATAGAGGCCTCTTAGCGCTCAGAATGTCCAATTGCAGTTTCTACAGAAAGAGTGTTTCAGAAAGGCTCAATCCAAAGTAAGGTTCAACTCTGTTAGTTGAATGCACAGAACAGAAAGAAGTTTCATACAATGCTTCTGTGTAGTTTATATTTGAACATATTCTTTTTTCCACTATTACCCACTTAGCGCTACGAATGTCCAGTTGCATTTTCTACATACAGAGTGTTTCAAAACTGCTCAATCAAAACTATGGTTTAACTCTGTTAGCTGAATGCTCAGATCAGAAAGAAGTTTCACAGAATGCTTCTGTGTAGTTTATATTTGAATATATTCCTTTTTCCACTACTACTCTCTTAGCGCTCCAAATGTCCAGTTGCATTTTCTACAGAAAGAGTGTTCAGATCTGCTCAATCAAAAGTATGGTTTAACTCTGTTAGCTGAATGCACAGATCAGAAAGAAGTTTCACAGAATGATTCTGTGTAGTTTATATTTGGAGACATTCCTTTTTCCACTATTACCCTCTTAGCGCTCCGAATCTCCACTTGCATTTTCTACAGAAAGAGTGTTTCAGAAGGGCTCAATCAAAACTAAGGTTCAACTCTTTTAGTTGAACAAACAGAAAAGAAAGAAGTTTCACACAATTCTTCTGTGTAGTTTTTATTTGTAGACATTCTTTTTCCCAATTTAGGCCTCTTAGCGCTCAGAATGTCCAATTGCAGTTTCTACAGAAAGAGTGTTTCAGAACGGCTCAATCAAAAGTAAGGTTGAACTCTGTTAGTTGAATGCACAGAACAGAAAGAAGTTTCATACAATGCTTCTGTGTAGTTTATATTTGAACATATTCTTTTTTCCACTATTACCCACTTAGCGCTACGAATGTCCAGTTGCATTTTCTACAGACAGAGTGTTTCAAAACTGCTCAATGAAAAGTATGGTTTAACTCTGTTAGCTGAATGCTCAGATCAGAAAGAAGTTTCACAGAATGCTTCTGTGTAGTTTATATTTGAATATATTCCTTTTTCCACTACTACGCTCTTAGCGCTCCAAATGTCCAGTTGCATTTTCTACAGAAAGAGTGTTCAGATCTGCTCAATCAAAAGTATGGTTTAAATCTGTTAGCTGAATGCACAGATCAGAAAGAAGTTTCACCGAATGATTCTGTGTAGTTTATATTTGAAGACATTCCTTTTTCCACTATTACCCTCTTAGCGCTCCGAATCTCCACTTGCATTTTCTACAAAAAGACTGTTTCATATCTGCTCAATCAAAAATATGTTTTATCTCTGTTAACTGAATTTACAGATCAGAAATAAGTTTCACAGAATGCATCTGTGTAGTTTTAATTTGAAGATATTCTTTTTCCCAATGTAGGCCTCTTAGCGCTTAGCATGTCCAATTGCAGTTTCTACAGAAAGAGTGTTTCAGAACGGCTCAATCAAAAGTAAGGTTCAACTCTGTTAGTTGAATGCACAGAACAGAAAGAATTTTCACAGAATGCTACTGTGTAGTTTATATTTGAATATATTCCTTTTTCCACTATTACCCTCTTAGCGCTCCGAATGTCCACTTGCATTTTCTACAGAAAGAGTGTTCAGAACTGCGCAATCAAAAGTATGGTTTAACTCTGTTAGCTTAATGAACATATCAGAAATAAGTTTCACACAATGCTTCTGTGTAGTTTTTATTTGAAGATATTATTTATCCCAATAGAGGCCTCTTAGCGCTCAGAATGTCCAATTGCAGTTTCTACAGAAAGAGTGTTTCAGAAAGGCTCAATCCAAAGTAAGGTTCAACTCTGTTAGTTGAATGCACAGAACAGAAAGAAGTTTCATACAATGCTTCTGTGTAGTTTGTATTTGAACATATTCTTTTTTCCACTATTACCCACTTAGCGCTACGAATGTCCAGTTGCATTTTCTACAGACAGAGTGTTTCAAAACTGCTCAATCAAAAGTATGGTTTAACTCTGTTAGCTGAATGCTCAGATTAGAAAGAAGTTTCACAGAATGCTTCTGTGTAGTTTATATTTGAATATATTCCTTTTTCCACTACTAATCTCTTAGCGCTCCAAATGTCCAGTTGCATTTTCTACAGAAAGAGTGTTCAGATCTGCTCAATCAAAAGTATGGTTTAACTCTGTTAGCTGAATGCAGAGATCAGAAAGAAGTTTCACAGAATGATTCTGTGTAGTTTATAATTGGAGACATTCCTTTTTCCACTATTACCCTCTTAGCGCTCCGAATCTCCACTTGCATTTTCTACAGAAAGAGTGTTTCAGAACGGCTCAATCAAAACTAAGGTTCAACTCTTTTAGTTGAACAAACAGAACAGAAAGAAGTTTCACAAAATTCTTCTGTGTAGTTTTTATTTGTAGACATTCTTTTTCCCAATATAGGCCTCTTAGCGCTCAGAATGTCCAATTGCAGTTTCTACAGAAAGAGTGTTTCAGAACGGCTCAATCAAAAGTAAGGTTCAACTCTGTTAGTTGAATGCACAGAACAGAAAGAAGTTTCATACAATGCTTCTGTGTAGTTAATATTTGAACATATTCTTTTTTCCACTATTACCCACATAGCGCTACGAATGTCCAGTTGCATTTTCTACAGACAGAGTGTTTCAAAACTGCTCAATCAAAAGTATGGTTTAACTCTGTTAGCTGAATGCTCAGATCAGAAAGAAGTTTCACAGAATGCTTCTGTGTAGTTTATATTTGAATATATTCCTTTTTCCACTACTACGCTCTTAGCGCTCCAAATGTCCAGTTGCATTTTCTACAGAAAGAGTGTTCAGATCTGCTCAATCAAATGTATGGCTTAATTCTGTTAGCTGAATGCACAGATCAGAAAGAAGTTTCACCGAATGTTTCTGTGTAGTTTATATTTGAAGACATTCCTTTTTCCACTATTACCCTCTTAGCGCTCCGAATCTCCACTTGCATTTTCTACAAAAAGAGTGTTTCATAACTGCTCAATCAAAAATATGTTTTATCTCTGTTAACTGAATTTACAGATCAGAAATAAGTTTCACAGAATGCATCTGTGTAGTTTTTATTTGAAGATATTCTTTTTCCCAATGTAGGCCTCTTAGCGCTTAGCATGTCCAATTGCAGTTTCTACAGAAAGAGTGTTTCAGAACGGCTCAATCAAAAGTAAGGTTCAACTCTGTTAGTTGAATGCACAGAACAGAAAGAATTTTCACAGAATGCTACTGTGTAGTTTATATTTGAATATATTCCTTTTTCCACTATTACCCTCTTAGCGCTCCGAATGTCCACTTGCATTTTCTACAGAAAGAGTGTTCAGAACTGCGCAATCAAAAGTATGGTTTAACTCTGTTAGCTTAATGAACATATCAGAAATAAGTTTCACACAATGCTTCTGTGTAGTTTTTATTTGAAGATATTATTTTTCCCAATAGAGGCCTCTTAGCGCTCAGAATGTCCAATTGCAGTTTCTACAGAAAGAGTGTTTCAGAACGGCTCAATCAAAAGTAAGGTTCAACTCTGTTAGTTGAATGCACAGAACAGAAAGGAGTTTCATACAATGCTTCTGTGTAGTTTATATTTGAACATATTCTTTTTTCCACTATTACCCACTTAGCGCTACGAATGTCCAGTTGCATTTTCTACAGACAGAGTGTTTCAAAACTGCTCAATCAAAAGTATGGTTTAACTCTGTTAGCTGAATGCTCAGATCAGAAAGAAGTTTCACAGAATGCTTCTGTGTAGTTTATATTTGAATATATTCCTTTTTCCACTACTACTCTCTTAGCGCTCCAAATGTCCAGTTGCATTTTCTACAGAAAGAGTGTTCAGATCTGCTCAATCAAAAGTATGGTTTAACTCTGTTAGCTGAATGCACAGATCAGAAAGAAGTTTCACAGAATGATTCTGTGTAGTTTATATTTGGAGACATTCCTTTTTCCACTATTACCCTCTTAGCGCTCCGAATCTCCACTTGCATTTTCTACAGAAAGAGTGTTTCAGAACGGCTCAATCAAAACTAAGGTTCAACTCTTTTAGTTGAACAAACAGAACAGAAAGAAGTTTCACACAATTCTTCTGTGTAGTTTTTATTTGTAGACATTCTTTTTCCCAATATAGGCCTCTTAGCGCTCAGAATGTCCAATTGCAGTTTCTACAGAAAGAGTGTTTCAGAACGGCTCAATCAAAAGTAAGGTTCAACTCTGTTAGTTGAATGCACAGAACAGAAAGAAGTTTCATACAATGCTTCTGTGTAGTTTATATTTGAACATATTCTTTTTTCCACTATTACCCACTTAGCGCTACGAATGTCCAGTTGCATTTTCTACAGACAGAGTGTTTCAAAACTGCTCAATCAAAAGTATGGTTTAACTCTGTTAGCTGAATGCTCAGATCAGAAATAAGTTTCACAGAATGCATCTGTGTAGTTTTTATTTGAAGATATTCTTTTTCCCAATGTAGGCCTCTTAGCGCTTAGCATGTCCAATTGCAGTTTCTACAGAAAGAGTGTTTCAGAACGGCTCAATCAAAAGTAAGGTTCAACTCTGTTAGTTGAATGCACAGAACAGAAAGAATTTTCACAGAATGCTACTGTGTAGTTTATATTTGAATATATTCCTTTTTCCACTATTACCCTCTTAGCGCTCCGAATGTCCACTTGCATTTTCTACAGAAAGAGTGTTCAGAACTGCGCAATCAAAAGTATGGTTTATCTCTGTTAGCTTAATGAACATATCAGAAATAAGTTTCACACAATGCTTCTGTGTAGTTTTTATTTGAAGATATTATTTTTCCCAATAGAGGCCTCTTAGCGCTCAGAATGTCCAATTGCAGTTTCTACAGAAAGAGTGTTTCAGAAAGGCTCAATCCAAAGTAAGGTTCAACTCTGTTAGTTGAATGCACAGAACAGAAAGAAGTTTCATACAATGCTTCTGTGTAGTTTATATTTGAACATATTCTTTTTTCCACTATTACCCACTTAGCGCTACGAATGTCCAGTTGCATTTTCTACATACAGAGTGTTTCAAAACTGCTCAATCAAAACTATGGTTTAACTCTGTTAGCTGAATGCTCAGATCAGAAAGAAGTTTCACAGAATGCTTCTGTGTAGTTTATATTTGAATATATTCCTTTTTCCACTACTACTCTCTTAGCGCTCCAAATGTCCAGTTGCATTTTCTACAGAAAGAGTGTTCAGATCTGCTCAATCAAAAGTATGGTTTAACTCTGTTAGCTGAATGCACAGATCAGAAAGAAGTTTCACAGAATGATTCTGTGTAGTTTATATTTGGAGACATTCCTTTTTCCACTATTACCCTCTTAGCGCTCCGAATCTCCACTTGCATTTTCTACAGAAAGAGTGTTTCAGAAGGGCTCAATCAAAACTAAGGTTCAACTCTTTTAGTTGAACAAACAGAAAAGAAAGAAGTTTCACACAATTCTTCTGTGTAGTTTTTATTTGTAGACATTCTTTTTCCCAATTTAGGCCTCTTAGCGCTCAGAATGTCCAATTGCAGTTTCTACAGAAAGAGTGTTTCAGAACGGCTCAATCAAAAGTAAGGTTGAACTCTGTTAGTTGAATGCACAGAACAGAAAGAAGTTTCATACAATGCTTCTGTGTAGTTTATATTTGAACATATTCTTTTTTCCACTATTACCCACTTAGCGCTACGAATGTCCAGTTGCATTTTCTACAGACAGAGTGTTTCAAAACTGCTCAATGAAAAGTATGGTTTAACTCTGTTAGCTGAATGCTCAGATCAGAAAGAAGTTTCACAGAATGCTTCTGTGTAGTTTATATTTGAATATATTCCTTTTTCCACTACTACGCTCTTAGCGCTCCAAATGTCCAGTTGCATTTTCTACAGAAAGAGTGTTCAGATCTGCTCAATCAAAAGTATGGTTTAAATCTGTTAGCTGAATGCACAGATCAGAAAGAAGTTTCACCGAATGATTCTGTGTAGTTTATATTTGAAGACATTCCTTTTTCCACTATTACCCTCTTAGCGCTCCGAATCTCCACTTGCATTTTCTACAAAAAGACTGTTTCATATCTGCTCAATCAAAAATATGTTTTATCTCTGTTAACTGAATTTACAGATCAGAAATAAGTTTCACAGAATGCATCTGTGTAGTTTTAATTTGAAGATATTCTTTTTCCCAATGTAGGCCTCTTAGCGCTTAGCATGTCCAATTGCAGTTTCTACAGAAAGAGTGTTTCAGAACGGCTCAATCAAAAGTAAGGTTCAACTCTGTTAGTTGAATGCACAGAACAGAAAGAATTTTCACAGAATGCTACTGTGTAGTTTATATTTGAATATATTCCTTTTTCCACTATTACCCTCTTAGCGCTCCGAATGTCCACTTGCATTTTCTACAGAAAGAGTGTTCAGAACTGCGCAATCAAAAGTATGGTTTAACTCTGTTAGCTTAATGAACATATCAGAAATAAGTTTCACACAATGCTTCTGTGTAGTTTTTATTTGAAGATATTATTTTTCCCAATAGAGGCCTCTTAGCGCTCAGAATGTCCAATTGCAGTTTCTACAGAAAGAGTGTTTCAGAAAGGCTCAATCCAAAGTAAGGTTCAACTCTGTTAGTTGAATGCACAGAACAGAAAGAAGTTTCATACAATGCTTCTGTGTAGTTTGTATTTGAACATATTCTTTTTTCCACTATTACCCACTTAGCGCTACGAATGTCCAGTTGCATTTTCTACAGACAGAGTGTTTCAAAACTGCTCAATCAAAAGTATGGTTTAACTCTGTTAGCTGAATGCTCAGATTAGAAAGAAGTTTCACAGAATGCTTCTGTGTAGTTTATATTTGAATATATTCCTTTTTCCACTACTACTCTCTTAGCGCTCCAAATGTCCAGCTGCATTTTCTACAGAAAGAGTGTTCAGATCTGCTCAATCAAAAGTATGGTTTAACTCTGTTAGCTGAATGCACAGATCAGAAAGAAGTTTCACAGAATGATTCTGTGTAGTTTACAATTGGAGACATTCCTTTTTCCACTATTACCCTCTTAGCGCTCCGAATCTCCACTTGCATTTTCTACAGAAAGAGTGTTTCAGAACGGCTCAATCAAAACTAAGGTTCAACTCTTTTAGTTGAACAAACAGAACAGAAAGAAGTTTCACACAATTCTTCTGTGTAGTTTTTATTTGTAGACATTCTTTTTCCCAATATAGGCCTCTTAGCGCTCAGAATGTCCAATTGCAGTTTCTACAGAAAGAGTGTTTCAGAACGGCTCAATCAAAAGTAAGGTTCAACTCTGTTAGTTGAATGCACAGAACAGAAAGAAGTTTCATACAATGCTTCTGTGTAGTTTATATTTGAACATATTCTTTTTTCCACTATTACCCACTTAGCGCTACGAATGTCCAGTTGCATTTTCTACAGACAGAGTGTTTCAAAACTGCTCAATCAAAAGTATGGTTTAACTCTGTTAGCTGAATGCTCAGATCAGAAAGAAGTTTCACAGAATGCTTCTGTGTAGTTTATATTTGAATATATTCCTTTTTCCACTACTACGCTCTTAGCGCTCCAAATGTCCAGTTGCATTTTCTACAGAAAGAGTGTTCAGATCTGCTCAATCAAATGTATGGCTTAATTCTGTTAGCTGAATGCACAGATCAGAAAGAAGTTTCACCGAATGTTTCTGTGTAGTTTATATTTGAAGACATTCCTTTTTCCACTATTACCCTCTTAGCGCTCCGAATCTCCACTTGCATTTTCTACAAAAAGAGTGTTTCATAACTGCTCAATCAAAAATATGTTTTATCTCTGTTAACTGAATTTACAGATCAGAAATAAGTTTCACAGAATGCATCTGTGTAGTTTTTATTTGAAGATATTCTTTTTCCCAATGTAGGCCTCTTAGCGCTTAGCATGTCCAATTGCAGTTTCTACAGAAAGAGTGTTTCAGAACGGCTCAATCAAAAGTAAGGTTCAACTCTGTTAGTTGAATGCACAGAACAGAAAGAATTTTCACAGAATGCTACTGTGTAGTTTATATTTGAATATATTCCTTTTTCCACTATTACCCTCTTAGCGCTCCGAATGTCCACTTGCATTTTCTACAGAAAGAGTGTTCAGAACTGCGCAATCAAAAGTATGGTTTAACTCTGTTAGCTTAATGAACATATCAGAAATAAGTTTCACACAATGCTTCTGTGTAGTTTTTATTTGAAGATATTATTTTTCCCAATAGAGGCCTCTTAGCGCTCAGAATGTCCAATTGCAGTTTCTACAGAAAGAGGGTTTCAGAACGGCTCAATCAAAAGTAAGGTTCAACTCTGTTAGTTGAATGCACAGAACAGAAAGGAGTTTCATACAATGCTTCTGTGTAGTTTATATTTGAACATATTCTTTTTTCCACTATTACCCACTTAGCGCTACGAATGTCCAGTTGCATATTCTACAGACAGAGTGTTTCAAAACTGCTCAATCAAAAGTATGGTTTAACTCTGTTAGCTGAATGCTCAGATCAGAAAGAAGTTTCACAGAATGCTTCTGTGTAGTTTATATTTGAATATATTCCTTTTTCCACTACTACTCTCTTAGCGCTCCAAATGTCCAGTTGCATTTTCTACAGAAAGAGTGTTCAGATCTGCTCAATCAAAAGTATGGTTTAACTCTGTTAGCTGAATGCACAGATCAGAAAGAAGTTTCACAGAATGATTCTGTGTAGTTTATATTTGGAGACATTCCTTTTTCCACTATTACCCTCTTAGCGCTCCGAATCTCCACTTGCATTTTCTACAGAAAGAGTGTTTCAGAACGGCTCAATCAAAACTAAGGTTCAACTCTTTTAGTTGAACAAACAGAACAGAAAGAAGTTTCACACAATTCTTCTGTGTAGTTTTTATTTGTAGACATTCTTTTTCCCAATATAGGCCTCTTAGCGCTCAGAATGCCCAATTGCAGTTTCTACAGAAAGAGTGTTTCAGAACGGCTCAATCAAAAGTAAGGTTCAACTCTGTTAGTTGAATGCACAGAACAGAAAGAAGTTTCATACAATGCTTCTGTGTAGTTTATATTTGAACATATTCTTTTTTCCACTATTACCCACTTAGCGCTACGAATGTCCAGTTGCATTTTCTACAGACAGAGTGTTTCAAAACTGCTCAATCAAAAGTATGGTTTAACTCTGTTAGCTGAATGCTCAGATCAGAAATAAGTTTCACAGAATGCATCTGTGTAGTTTTTATTTGAAGATATTCTTTTTCCCAATGTAGGCCTCTTAGCGCTTAGCATGTCCAATTGCAGTTTCTACAGAAAGAGTGTTTCAGAACGGCTCAATCAAAAGTAAGGTTCAACTCTGTTAGTTGAATGCACAGAACAGAAAGAATTTTCACAGAATGCTACTGTGTAGTTTATATTTGAATATATTCCTTTTTCCACTATTACCCTCTTAGCGCTCCGAATGTCCACTTGCATTTTCTACAGAAAGAGTGTTCAGAACTGCGCAATCAAAAGTATGGTTTAACTCTGTTAGCTTAATGAACATATCAGAAATAAGTTTCACACAATGCTTCTGTGTAGTTTTTATTTGAAGATATTTTTTTTCCCAATAGAGGCCTCTTAGCGCTCAGAATGTCCAATTGCAGTTTCTACAGAAAGAGTGTTTCAGAAAGGCTCAATCCAAAGTAAGGTTCAACTCTGTTAGTTGAATGCACAGAACAGAAAGAAGTTTCATACAATGCTTCTGTGTAGTTTATATTTGAACATATTCTTTTTTCCACTATTACCCACTTAGCGCTCCGAATGTCCAGTTGCATTTTCTACAGACAGAGTGTTTCAAAACTGCTCAATCAAAAGTATGGTTTAACTCTGTTAGCTGAATGCTCAGATCAGAAAGAAGTTTCACAGAATGCTTCTGTGTAGTTTATATTTGAATATATTCCTTTTACCACTACTACTCTCTTAGCGCTCCAAATGTCCAGTTGCATTTTCTACAGAAGGAGTGTTCAGATCTGCTCAATCAAAAGTATGGTTTAACTCTGTTAGCTGAATGCACAGATCAGAAAGAAGTTTCACAGAATGATTCTGTGTAGTTTATATTTGGAGACATTCCTTTTTCCACTATTACCCTCTTAGCGCTCCGAATCTCCACTTGCATTTTCTACAGAAAGAATGTTTCAGAACGGCTCAATCAAAACTAAGGTTCAACTCTTTTAGTTGAACAAACAGAACAGAAAGAAGTTTCACACAATTCTTCTGTGTAGTTTTTATTTGTAGACGTTCTTTTTCCCAATATAGGCCTCTTAGCGCTCAGAATGTCCAATTGCAGTTTCTACAGAAAGAGTGTTTCAGAACGGCTCAATCAAAAGTAAGGTTCATCTCTGTTAGTTGAATGCACAGAACAGAAAGAAGTTTCATACAATGCTTCTGTGTAGTTTATATTTGAACATATTCTTTTTTCCACTATTACCCACTTAGCGCTACGAATGTCCAGTTGCATTTTCTACAGACAGAGTGTTTCAAAACTGCTCAATCAAAAGTATGGTTTAACTCTGTTAGCTGAATGCTCAGATCAGAAAGAAGTTTCACAGAATGCTTCTGTGTAGTTTATATTTGAATATATTCCTTTTTCCACTACTACGCTCTTCGCGCTCCAAATGTCCAGTTGCATTTTCTACAGAAAGAGTGTTCAGATCTGCTCAATCAAATGTATGGCTTAACTCTGTTAGCTGAATGCACAGATCAGAAAGAAGTTTCACAGAATGCTTCTGTGTAGTTTATATTTGAATATATTCCTTTTTCCACTACTACTCTCTTAGCGCTCCAAATGTCCAGTTGCATTTTCTACAGAAAGAGTGTTCAGATCTGCTCAATCAAAAGTATGGTTTAACTCTGTTAGCTGAATGCACAGATCAGAAAGAAGTTTCACAGAATGATTCTGTGTAGTTTATATTTGGAGACATTCCTTTTTCCACTATTACCCTCTTAGCGCTCCGAATCTCCACTTGCATTTTCTACAGAAAGAGTGTTTCAGAACGGCTCAATCAAAACTAAGGTTCAACTCTTTTAGTTGAAGAAACAGAAAAGAAAGAAGTTTCACACAATTCTTCTGTGTAGTTTTTATTTGTAGACATTCTTTTTCACAATTTAGGCCTCTTAGCGCTCAGAATGTCCAATTGCAGTTTCTACAGAAAGAGTGTTTCAGAACGGCTCAATCAAAAGTAAGGTTCAACTCTGTTAGTTGAATGCACAGAACAGAAAGAAGTTTCATACAATGCTTCTGTGTAGTTTATATTTGAACATATTCTTTTTTCCACTATTACCCACTTAGCGCTACGAATGTCCAGTTGCATTTTCTACAGACAGAGTGTTTCAAAACTGCTCAATGAAAAGAATGGTTTAACTCTGTTAGCTGAATGCTCAGATCAGAAAGAAGTTTCACAGAATGCTTCTGTGTAGTTTATATTTGAATATATTCCTTTTTCCACTACTACGCTCTTAGCGCTCCAAATGTCCAGTTGCATTATCTACAGAAAGAGTGTTCAGATCTGCTCAATCAAAAGTATGGTTTAACTCTGTTAGCTGAATGCACAGATCAGAAAGAAGTTTCACCGAATGATTCTGTGTAGTTTATATTTGAAGACATTCCTTTTTCCACTATTACCCTCTTAGCGCTCCGAATCTCCACTTGCATTTTCTACAAAAAGACTGTTTCATAACTGCTCAATCAAAAATATGTTTTATCTCTGTTAACTGAATTTACAGATCAGAAATAAGTTTCACAGAATGCATCTGTGTAGTTTTAATTTGAAGATATTCTTTTTCCCAATGTAGGCCTCTTAGCGCTTAGCATGTCCAATTGCAGTTTCTACAGAAAGAGTGTTTCAGAACGGCTCAATCAAAAGTAAGGTTCAACTCTGTTAGTTGAATGCACAGAACAGAAAGAATTTTCACAGAATGCTACTGTGTAGTTTATATTTGAATATATTCCTTTTTCCACTATTACCCTCTTAGCGCTCCGAATGTCCACTTGCATTTTCTACAGAAAGAGTGTTCAGAACTGCGCAATCAAAAGTATGGTTTAACTCTGTTAGCTTAATGAACATATCAGAAATAAGTTTCACACAATGCTTCTGTGTAGTTTTTATTTGAAGATATTATTTTTCCCAATAGAGGCCTCTTAGCGCTCAGAATGTCCAATTGCAGTTTCTACAGAAAGAGTGTTTCAGAAAGGCTCAATCCAAAGTAAGGTTCAACTCTGTTAGTTGAATGCACAGAACAGAAAGAAGTTTCATACAATGCTTCTGTGTAGTTTGTATTTGAACATATTCTTTTTTCCACTATTACCCACTTAGCGCTACGAATGTCCAGTTGCATTTTCTACAGACAGAGTGTTTCAAAACTGCTCAATCAAAAGTATGGTTTAACTCTGTTAGCTGAATGCTCAGATTAGAAAGAAGTTTCACAGAATGCTTCTGTGTAGTTTATATTTGAATATATTCCTTTTTCCACTACTACTCTCTTAGCGCTCCAAATGTCCAGCTGCATTTTCTACAGAAAGAGTGTTCAGATCTGCTCAATCAAAAGTATGGTTTAACTCTGTTAGCTGAATGCACAGATCAGAAAGAAGTTTCACAGAATGATTCTGTGTAGTTTATAATTGGAGACATTCCTTTTTCCACTATTACCCTCTTAGCGCTCCGAATCTCCACTTGCATTTTCTACAGAAAGAGTGTTTCAGAACGGCTCAATCAAAACTAAGGTTCAACTCTTTTAGTTGAACAAACAGAACAGAAAGAAGTTTCACACAATTCTTCTGTGTAGTTTTTATTTGTAGACATTCTTTTTCCCAATATAGGCCTCTTAGCGCTCAGAATGTCCAATTGCAGTTTCTACAGAAAGAGTGTTTCAGAACGGCTCAATCAAAAGTAAGGTTCAACTCTGTTAGTTGAATGCACAGAACAGAAAGAAGTTTCATACAATGCTTCTGTGTAGTTTATATTTGAACATATTCTTTTTTCCACTATTACCCACTTAGCGCTACGAATGTCCAGTTGCATTTTCTACAGACAGAGTGTTTCAAAACTGCTCAATCAAAAGTATGGTTTAACTCTGTTAGCTGAATGCTCAGATCAGAAAGAAGTTTCACAGAATGCTTCTGTGTAGTTTATATTTGAATATATTCCTTTTACAACTACTACTCTCTTAGCGCTCCAAATGTCCAGTTGCATTTTCTACAGAAGGAGTGTTCAGATCTGCTCAATCAAAAGTATGGTTTAACTCTGTTAGCTGAATGCACAGATCAGAAAGAAGTTTCACAGAATGATTCTGTGTAGTTTATATTTGGAGACATTCCTTTTTCCACTATTACCCTCTTAGCGCTCCGAATCTCCACTTGCATTTTCTACAGAAAGAATGTTTCAGAACGGCTCAATCAAAACTAAGGTTCAACTCTTTTAGTTGAACAAACAGAACAGAAAGAAGTTTCACACAATTCTTCTGTGTAGTTTTTATTTGTAGACGTTCTTTTTCCCAATATAGGCCTCTTAGCGCTCAGAATGTCCAATTGCAGTTTCTACAGAAAGAGTGTTTCAGAAAGGCTCAATCAAAAGTAAGGTTCAACTCTGTTAGTTGAATGCACAGAACAGAAAGAAGTTTCATACAATGCTTCTGTGTAGTTTATATTTGAACATATTCTTTTTTCCACTATTACCCACTTAGCGCTACGAATGTCCAGTTGCATTTTCTACAGACAGAGTGTTTCAAAACTGCTCAATCAAAAGTATGGTTTAACTCTGTTAGCTGAATGCTCAGATCAGAAATAAGTTTCACAGAATGCATCTGTGTAGTTTTTATTTGAAGATATTCTTTTTCCCAATGTAGGCCTCTTAGCGCTTAGCATGTCCAATTGCAGTTTCTACAGAAAGAGTGTTTCAGAACGGCTCAATCAAAAGTAAGGTTCAACTCTGTTAGTTGAATGCACAGAACAGAAAGAATTTTCACAGAATGCTACTGTGTAGTTTATATTTGAATATATTCCTTTTTCCACTATTACCCTCTTAGCGCTCCGAATGTCCACTTGCATTTTCTACAGAAAGAGTGTTCAGAACTGCGCAATCAAAAGTATGGTTTAACTCTGTTAGCTTAATGAACATATCAGAAATAAGTTTCACACAATGCTTCTGTGTAGTTTTTATTTGAAGATATTATTTTTCCCAATAGAGGCCTCTTAGCGCTCAGAATGTCCAATTGCAGTTTCTACAGAAAGAGTGTTTCAGAAAGGCTCAATCCAAAGTAAGGTTCAACTCTGTTAGTTGAATGCACAGAACAGAAAGAAGTTTCATACAATGCTTCTGTGTAGTTTATATTTGAACATATTCTTTTTTCCACTATTACCCACTTAGCGCTCCGAATGTCCAGTTGCATTTTCTACAGACAGAGTGTTTCAAAACTGCTCAATCAAAAGTATGGTTTAACTCTGTTAGCTGAATGCTCAGATCAGAAAGAAGTTTCACAGAATGCTTCTGTGTAGTTTATATTTGAATATATTCCTTTTACCACTACTACTCTCTTAGCGCTCCAAATGTCCAGTTGCATTTTCTACAGAAGGAGTGTTCAGATCTGCTCAATCAAAAGTATGGTTTAACTCTGTTAGCTGAATGCACAGATCAGAAAGAAGTTTCACAGAATGATTCTGTGTAGTTTATATTTGGAGACATTCCTTTTTCCACTATTACCCTCTTAGCGCTCCGAATCTCCACTTGCATTTTCTACAGAAAGAATGTTTCAGAACGGCTCAATCAAAACTAAGGTTCAACTCTTTTAGTTGAACAAACAGAACAGAAAGAAGTTTCACACAATTCTTCTGTGTAGTTTTTATTTGTAGACGTTCTTTTTCCCAATATAGGCCTCTTAGCGCTCAGAATGTCCAATTGCAGTTTCTACAGAAAGAGTGTTTCAGAACGGCTCAATCAAAAGTAAGGTTCATCTCTGTTAGTTGAATGCACAGAACAGAAAGAAGTTTCATACAATGCTTCTGTGTAGTTTATATTTGAACATATTCTTTTTTCCACTATTACCCACTTAGCGCTACGAATGTCCAGTTGCATTTTCTACAGACAGAGTGTTTCAAAACTGCTCAATCAAAAGTATGGTTTAACTCTGTTAGCTGAATGCTCAGATCAGAAAGAAGTTTCACAGAATGCTTCTGTGTAGTTTATATTTGAATATATTCCTTTTTCCACTACTACGCTCTTCGCGCTCCAAATGTCCAGTTGCATTTTCTACAGAAAGAGTGTTCAGATCTGCTCAATCAAATGTATGGCTTAACTCTGTTAGCTGAATGCACAGATCAGAAAGAAGTTTCACAGAATGCTTCTGTGTAGTTTATATTTGAATATATTCCTTTTTCCACTACTACTCTCTTAGCGCTCCAAATGTCCAGTTGCATTTTCTACAGAAAGAGTGTTCAGATCTGCTCAATCAAAAGTATGGTTTAACTCTGTTAGCTGAATGCACAGATCAGAAAGAAGTTTCACAGAATGATTCTGTGTAGTTTATATTTGGAGACATTCCTTTTTCCACTATTACCCTCTAAGCGTTCCGAATGTCCACTTGCATTTTCTACAGAAAGAGTGTTCATAACTGCGCAATCAAAAGTATAGTTTAACTCTGTTAGCTTAATGAACATATCAGAAATAAGTTTCACACAATGCTTCTGTGTAGTTTTTATTTGAAGATATTATTTTTCCCAATAGAGGCCTCTTAGCACTCAGAATGTCCAATTGCAGTTTCTACAGAAAGAGTGTTTCAGAACGGCTCAATCAAAACGAAGGTTCAACTCTTTTAGTTGAACAAACAGAACAGAAAGAAGTTTCACACAATTCTTCTCTGTAGTTTTTATTTGTAGACATTCTTTTTCCCAATATAGGCCTCCTAGCGCTCAGAATGTCCAATTGCAGTTTCTACAGAAAGAGTGTTTCAGAACGGCTCAATCAAAAGTAAGGTTCAACTCTGTTAGTTGAATGCACAGAACAGAAAGAAGTTTATACAATGCTTCTGTGTAGTTTATATTTGAACATATTCTTTTTTCCACAATTACCCACTTAGCGCTAAGAATGTCCAGTTGCATTTTCTACAGACAGAGTGTTTCAAATCTGTTCAATCAAAAGTATGGTTTAACTCTGTTAGCTGAATCCTCAGAACAGAAAGAAGTTTCACAGAATGCTTCTGTGTAGTTTATATTTGAATATATTCCTTTTTCCACTACTACGCTCTTAGCGCTCCAAATGTCCAGTTGCATTTTCTACAGAAAGAGTGTTCAGATCTGCTCAATCAAAAGTATGTTTTAACTCTGTTAGCTGAATGCACAGATCAGAAAGAAGTTTCACCGAATGATTCTGTGTAGTTTATATTTGAAGACATTCCTTTTTCCACTATTACCCTCTTAGCGCTCCGAATCTCCACTTGCATTTTCTACAAAAAGAGTGTTTCATAACTGCCCAATCAAAAATATGTTTTATCTCTGTTAACTGAATTTACAGATCAGAAATAAGTTTCACAGAATGCATCTGTGTAGTTTTTATTTGAAGATATTCTTTTTCCCAATGTAGGCCTCTTAGCGCTTAGCATGTCCAATTGCAGTTTCTACAGAAAGTGTGTTTCAGAACGGCTGAATCAAAAGTAAGGTTCAACTCTGTTACTTGAATGCACAGAACAGAAAGAATTTTCACAGAATGCTACTGTGTAGTTTATATTTGAATATATTCCTTTTTCCACTATTACCCTCTTAGCGCTCCGAATGTCCACTTGCATTTTCTACAGAAAGAGTGTTCAGAACTGCGCAATCAAAAGTATGGTTTAACTCTGTTAGCTTAATGAACATATCAGAAATAAGTTTCACACAATGCTTCTGTGTAGTTTTTATGTGAAGATATTATTTTTCCCAATATAGGCCTCTTAGCGCTCAGAATGTCCAATTGCAGTTTCTACAGAAAGAGTGTTTCAGAAAGGCTCAATCAAAAGTATGGTTTAACTCTGTTAGCTGAATGCTCAGATCAGAAAGAAGTTTCACAGAATGCTTCTGTGTAGTTTATATTTGAATATATTCCTTTTTCCACTACTACGCTCTTAGCGCTCCAAATGTCCAGTTGCATTTTCTACAGAAAGAGTGTTCAGATCTGCTCAATCAAAAGTATGGTTTAACTCTGTTAGCTGAATGCACAGATCAGAAAGAAGTTTCACAGAATGATTCTGTGTAGTTTATGTTTGGAGACATTCCTTTTTCCACTATTACCCTCTTAGCGCTCCGAATCTCCACTTGCATTTTCTACAGAAAGAGTGTTTCAGAACGGCTCAATCAAAACTAAGGTTCAACTCTTTTAGTTGAAAAAACAGAACAGAAAGAAGTTTCACACAATTCTTCTGTGTAGTTTTTATTTGTAGACATTCTTTTTCCCAATATAGGCCTCTTAGCGCTCAGAATGTCCAATTGCATTTTCTACAGAAAGAGTGTTTCAGAACGGCTCAATCAAAAGTAAGGTTCAACTCTGTTAGTTGAATGCACAGAACAGCAAGTAGTTTCACAGAATGCTTCTGTGTAGTTTATATTTGAACATATTCTTTTTTCCACTATTACCCACTTAGCGCTACGAATGTCCAGTTGCATTTTCTACAGACAGAGTGTTTCAAAATTGCTCAATCAAAAGTATGGTTTAACTCTGTTAGCTGAATGCTCAGATCAGAAAGAAGTTTCACAGAATGCTTCTGTGTAGTTTATATTTGAATATATTCCTTTTTCCACTACTACGCTCTTAGCGCTCCAAATGTCCAGTTGCGTTTTCTACAGAAAGAGTGTTCAGATCTGCTCAATCAAAAGTATGGTTTAACTCTGTTAGCTGAATGCACAGATCAGAAAGAAGTTTCACCGAATGATTCTGTGTAGTTTATATTTGAAGACATTCCTTTTTCCACTATTACCCTCTTAGCGCTCCGAATCTCCACTTGCATTTTCTACAAAAAGAGTGTTTCATAACTGCTCAATCAAAAATATGTTTTATCTCTGTTAACTGAATTTACAGATCAGAAATAAGTTTCACAGAATGCATCTGTGTAGTTTTTATTTGAAGATATTCTTTTTCCCAATGTAGGCCTCTTAGCGCTTAGCATGTCCAATTGCAGTTTCTACAGAAAGAGTGTTTCAGAACGGCTCAATCAAAAGTAAGGTTCAACTCTGTTAGCTGAATGCACAGAACAGTAAGAGTTTTCACAGAATGCTACTGTGTAGTTTATATTTGAATATATTCCTTTTTCCACTATTACCCTCTTAGCGCTCCGAATGTCCACTTGCATTTTCTACAGAAAGAGTGTTCAGAACTGCGCAATCAAAAGTATGGTTTAACTCTGTTAGCTTAATGAACATATCAGAAATAAGTTTCACACAATGCTTCTGTGTAGTTTTTATTTGAAGATATTATTTTTCCCAATAGAGGCCTCTTAGCACTCAGAATGTCCAATTGCAGTTTCTACAGAAAGAGTGTTTCAGAAAGGCTCAATCAAATGTAAGGTTCAACTCTGTTAGTTGAATGCACAGAACAGAAAGAAGTTTCATACAATGCTTTTGTGTAGTTTATATTTGAACATATTCTTTTCTCCACTATTACCCACTTAGCGCTACGAATGTCCAGTTGCATTTTCTACAGACAGAGTGTTTCAAAACTGCTCAATCAAAAGTATGGTTTAACTCTGTTAGCTGAATGCTCAGATCAGAAAGAAGTTTCACAGAATGCTTCTGTGAAGTTTATATTTGAATATATTCCTTTTTCCACTACTACTCTCTTAGCGCTCCAAATGTCCACTTGCATTTTCTACAGAAAGAGTGTTCAGATCTGCTGAATCAAAAGTATGGTTTAACTCTGTTAGCTGAATGCACAGATCAGAAAGAAGTTTCACAGAATGATTCTGTGTAGTTTATATTTGGAGACATTCCTTTTTCCACTATTACCCTCTAAGCGTTCCGAATGTCCACTTGCATTTTCTACAGAAAGAGTGTTCATAACTGCGCAATCAAAAGTATAGTTTAACTCTGTTAGCTTAATGAACATATCAGAAATAAGTTTCACACAATGCTTCTGTGTAGTTTTTATTTGAAGATATTATTTTTCCCAATAGAGGCCTCTTAGCGCTCAGAATGTCCAATTGCAGTTTCTACAGAAAGAGTGTTTCAGAACGGCTCAATCAAAACTAAGGTTCAACTCTTTTAGTTGAACAAACAGAACAGAAAGAAGTTTCACACAATTCTTCTCTGTAGTTTTTATTTGTAGACATTCTTTTTCCCAATATAGGCCTCCTAGCGCTCAGAATGTCCAATTGCAGTTTCTACAGAAAGAGTGTTTCAGAACGGCTCAATCAAAAGTAAGGTTCAACTCTGTTAGTTGAATGCACAGAACAGAAAGAAGTTTATACAATGCTTCTGTGTAGTTTATATTTGAACATATTCTTTTTTCCACTATTACCCACTTAGCGCTACGAATGTCCAGTTGCATTTTCTACAGACAGAGTGTTTCAAAACTGCTCAATCAAAAGTATGGTTTAACTCTGTTAGCTGAATGCTCAGATCAGAAAGAAGTTTCACAGAATGCTTCTGTGTAGTTTATATTTGAATATATTCCTTTTTCCACTACTACGCTCTTAGCGCTCCAAATGTCCAGTTGCATTTTCTACAGAAAGAGTGTTCAGATCTGCTCAATCAAAAGTATGTTTTAACTCTGTTAGCTGAATGCACAGATCAGAAAGAAGTTTCACCGAATGATTCTGTGTAGTTTATATTTGAAGGCATTCCTTTTTCCACTATTACCCACTTAGCGCTCCGAATCTCCACTTGCATTTTCTACAAAAAGAGTGTTTCATAACTGCCCAATCAAAAATATGTTTTATCTCTGTTAACTGAATTTACAGATCAGAAATAAGTTTCACAGAATGCATCTGTGTAGTTTTTATTTGAAGATATTCTTTTTCCCAATGTAGGCCTCTTAGCGCTTAGCATGTCCAATTGCAGTTTCTACAGAAAGTGTGTTTCAGAACGGCTGAATCAAAAGTAAGGTTCAACTCTGTTACTTGAATGCACAGAACAGAAAGAATTTTCACAGAATGCTACTGTGTAGTTTATATTTGAATATATTCCTTTTTCCACTATTACCCTCTTAGCGCTCCGAATGTCCACTTGCATTTTCTACAGAAAGAGTGTTCAGAACTGCGCAATCAAAAGTATGGTTTAACTCTGTTAGCTTAATGAACATATCAGAAATAAGTTTCACACAATGCTTCTGTGTAGTTTTTATGTGAAGATATTATTTTTCCCAATATAGGCCTCTTAGCGCTCAGAATGTCCAATTGCAGTTTCTACAGAAAGAGTGTTTCAGAAAGGCTCAATCAAAAGTATGGTTTAACTCTGTTAGCTGAATGCTCAGATCAGAAAGAAGTTTCACAGAATGCTTCTGTGTAGTTTATATTTGAATATATTCCTTTTTCCACTACTACGCTCTTAGCGCTCCAAATGTCCAGTTGCATTTTCTACAGAAAGAGTGTTCAGATCTGCTCAATCAAAAGTATGGTTTAACTCTGTTAGCTGAATGCACAGATCAGAAAGAAGTTTCACAGAATGATTCTGTGTAGTTTATGTTTGGAGACATTCCTTTTTCCACTATTACCCTCTTAGCGCTCCGAATCTCCACTTGCATTTTCTACAGAAAGAGTGTTTCAGAACGGCTCAATCAAAACTAAGGTTCAACTCTTTTAGTTGAAAAAACAGAACAGAAAGAAGTTTCACACAATTCTTCTGTGTAGTTTTTATTTGTAGACATTCTTTTTCCCAATATAGGCCTCTTAGCGCTCAGAATGTCCAATTGCATTTTCTACAGAAAGAGTGTTTCAGAACGGCTCAATCAAAAGTAAGGTTCAACTCTGTTAGTTGAATGCACAGAACAGCAAGTAGTTTCACAGAATGCTTCTGTGTAGTTTATATTTGAACATATTCTTTTTTCCACTATTACCCACTTAGCGCTACGAATGTCCAGTTGCATTTTCTACAGACAGAGTGTTTCAAAATTGCTCAATCAAAAGTATGGTTTAACTCTGTTAGCTGAATGCTCAGATCAGAAAGAAGTTTCACAGAATGCTTCTGTGTAGTTTATATTTGAATATATTCCTTTTTCCACTACTACGCTCTTAGCGCTCCAAATGTCCAGTTGCATTTTCTACAGAAAGAGTGTTCAGATCTGCTCAATCAAAAGTATGGTTTAACTCTGTTAGCTGAATGCACAGATCAGAAAGAAGTTTCACCGAATGATTCTGTGTAGTTTATATTTGAAGACATTCCTTTTTCCACTATTACCCTCTTAGCGCTCCGAATCTCCACTTGCATTTTCTACAAAAAGAGTGTTTCATAACTGCTCAATCAAAAATATGTTTTATCTCTGTTAACTGAATTTACAGATCAGAAATAAGTTTCACAGAATGCATCTGTGTAGTTTTTATTTGAAGATATTCTTTTTCCCAATGTAGGCCTCTTAGCGCTTAGCATGTCCAATTGCAGTTTCTACAGAAAGAGTGTTTCAGAACGGCTCAATCAAAAGTAAGGTTCAACTCTGTTAGCTGAATGCACAGAACAGTAAGAGTTTTCACAGAATGCTACTGTGTAGTTTATATTTGAATATATTCCTTTTTCCACTATTACCCTCTTAGCGCTCCGAATGTCCACTTGCATTTTCTACAGAAAGAGTGTTCAGAACTGCGCAATCAAAAGTATGGTTTAACTCTGTTAGCTTAATGAACATATCAGAAATAAGTTTCACACAATGCTTCTGTGTAGTTTTTATTTGAAGATATTATTTTTCCCAATAGAGGCCTCTTAGCACTCAGAATGTCCAATTGCAGTTTCTACAGAAAGAGTGTTTCAGAAAGGCTCAATCAAATGTAAGGTTCAACTCTGTTAGTTGAATGCACAGAGCAGAAAGAAGTTTCATACAATGCTTTTGTGTAGTTTATATTTGAACATATTCTTTTCTCCACTATTACCCACTTAGCGCTACGAATGTCCAGTTGCATTTTCTACAGACAGAGTGTTTCAAAACTGCTCAATCAAAAGTATGGTTTAACTCTGTTAGCTGAATGCTCAGATCAGAAAGAAGTTTCACAGAATGCTTCTGTGAAGTTTATATTTGAATATATTCCTTTTTCCACTACTACTCTCTTAGCGCTCCAAATGTCCACTTGCATTTTCTACAGAAAGAGTGTTCAGATCTGCTGAATCAAAAGTATGGTTTAACTCTGTTAGCTGAATGCACAGATCAGAAAGAAGTTTCACAGAATGATTCTGTGTAGTTTATATTTGGAGACATTCCTTTTTCCACTATTACCCTCTAAGCGTTCCGAATGTCCACTTGCATTTTCTACAGAAAGAGTGTTCATAACTGCGCAATCAAAAGTATAGTTTAACTCTGTTAGCTTAATGAACATATCAGAAATAAGTTTCACACAATGCTTCTGTGTAGTTTTTATTTGAAGATATTATTTTTCCCAATAGAGGCCTCTTAGCGCTCAGAATGTCCAATTGCAGTTTCTACAGAAAGAGTGTTTCAGAACGGCTCAATCAAAACTAAGGTTCAACTCTTTTAGTTGAACAAACAGAACAGAAAGAAGTTTCACACAATTCTTCTCTGTAGTTTTTATTTGTAGACATTCTTTTTCCCAATATAGGCCTCCTAGCGCTCAGAATGTCCAATTGCAGTTTCTACAGAAAGAGTGTTTCAGAACGGCTCAATCAAAAGTAAGGTTCAACTCTGTTAGTTGAATGCACAGAACAGAAAGAAGTTTATACAATGCTTCTGTGTAGTTTATATTTGAACATATTCTTTTTTCCACTATTACCCACTTAGCGCTACGAATGTCCAGTTGCATTTTCTACAGACAGAGTGTTTCAAAACTGCTCAATCAAAAGTATGGTTTAACTCTGTTAGCTGAATGCTCAGATCAGAAAGAAGTTTCACAGAATGCTTCTGTGTAGTTTATATTTGAATATATTCCTTTTTCCACTACTACGCTCTTAGCGCTCCAAATGTCCAGTTGCATTTTCTACAGAAAGAGTGTTCAGATCTGCTCAATCAAAAGTATGGTTTAACTCTGTTAGCTGAATGCACAGATCAGAAAGAAGTTTCACCGAATGATTCTGTGTAGTTTATATTTGAAGGCATTCCTTTTTCCACTATTACCCACTTAGCGCTCCGAATCTCCACTTGCATTTTCTACAAAAAGAGTGTTTCATAACTGCCCAATCAAAAATATGTTTTATCTCTGTTAACTGAATTTACAGATCAGAAATAAGTTTCACAGAATGCATCTGTGTAGTTTTTATTTGAAGATATTCTTTTTCCCAATGTAGGCCTCTTAGCGCTTAGCATGTCCAATTGCAGTTTCTACAGAAAGTGTGTTTCAGAACGGCTGAATCAAAAGTAAGGTTCAACTCTGTTAGTTGAATGCACAGAACAGAAAGAATTTTCACAGAATGCTACTGTATAGTTTATATTTGAATATATTCCTTTTTCCACTATTACCCTCTTAGCGCTCCGAATGTCCACTTGCATTTTCTACAGAAAGAGTGTTCAGAACTGCGCAATCAAAAGTATGGTTTAACTCTGTTAGCTTAATGAACATATCAGAAATAAGTTTCACACAATGCTTCTGTGTAGTTTTTATGTGAAGATATTATTTTTCCCAATATAGGCCTCTTAGCGCTCAGAATGTCCAATTGCAGTTTCTACAGAAAGAGTGTTTCAGAAAGGCTCAATCAAAAGTAAAGTTCAACTCTGTTAATTGAATGCACAGAACAGAAAGAAGTTTCATACAATGCTTCTGTGTAGTTTATATTTGAACATATTCTTTTTTCCACTATTATCCACTTAGCGCTACGAATGTCCAGTTGCATTTTCTACAGACAGAGTGTTTCAAAACTGCTCAATCAAAAATATGGTTTAACTCTGTTAGCTGAATGCTCAGATCAGAAAGAAGTTTCACAGAATGCTTCTGTGTAGTTTATATTTGAATATATTCCTTTTTCCACTACTACGCTCTTAGCGCTCCAAATGTCCAGTTGCATTTTCTACAGAAAGAGTGTTCAGATCTGCTCAATCAAAAGTATGGTTTAACTCTGTTAGCTGAATGCACAGATCAGAAAGAAGTTTCACCGAATGATTCTGTGTAGTTTATATTTGAAGACATTCCTTTTTCCACTATTACCCTCTTAGCGCTCCGAATCTCCACTTGCATTTTCTACAAAAAGAGTGTTTCATAACTGCTCAATCAAAAATATGTTTTATCTCTGTTAACTGAATTTACAGATCAGAAATAAGTTTCACAGAATGCATCTGTGTAGTTTTTATTTGAAGATATTCTTTTTCCCAATGTAGGCCTCTTAGCGCTTAGCATGTCCAATTGCAGTTTCTACAGAAAGAGTGTTTCAGAACGGCTCAATCAAAAGTAAGGTTCAACTCTGTTAGCTGAATGCACAGAACAGTAAGAGTTTTCACAGAATGCTACTGTGTAGTTTATATTTGAATATATTCCTTTTTCCACTATTACCCTCTTAGCGCTCCGAATGTCCACTTGCATTTTCTACAGAAAGAGTGTTCAGAACTGCGCAATCAAAAGTATGGTTTAACTCTGTTAGCTTAATGAACATATCAGAAATAAGTTTCACACAATGCTTCTGTGTAGTTTTTATTTGAAGATATTATTTTTCCCAATAGAGGCCTCTTAGCACTCAGAATGTCCAATTGCAGTTTCTACAGAAAGGGTGTTTCAGAAAGGCTCAATCAAAAGTAAGGTTCAACTCTGTTAGTTGAATGCACAGAACAGAAAGAAGTTTCATACAATGCTTCTGTGTAGTTTATATTTGAACATATTCTTTTCTCCACTATTACCCACTTAGCGCTACGAATGTCCAGTTGCATTTTCTACAGACAGAGTGTTTCAAAACTGCTCAATCAAAAGTATGGTTTAACTCTGTTAGCTGAATGCTCAGATCAGAAAGAAGTTTCACAGAATGCTTCTGTGAAGTTTATATTTGAATATATTCCTTTTTCCACTACTACTCTCTTAGCGCTCCAAATGTCCACTTGCATTTTCTACAGAAAGAGTGTTCAGATCTGCTGAATCAAAAGTATGGTTTAACTCTGTTAGCTGAATGCACAGATCAGAAAGAAGTTTCACAGAATGATTCTGTGTAGTTTATATTTGGAGACATTCCTTTTTCCACTATTACCCTCTAAGCGTTCCGAATGTCCACTTGCATTTTCTACAGAAAGAGTGTTCATAACTGCGCAATCAAAAGTATAGTTTAACTCTGTTAGCTTAATGAACATATCAGAAATAAGTTTCACACAATGCTTCTGTGTAGTTTTTATTTGAAGATATTATTTTTCCCAATAGAGGCCTCTTAGCGCTCAGAATGTCCAATTGCAGTTTCTACAGAAAGAGTGTTTCAGAACGGCTCAATCAAAACTAAGGTTCAACTCTTTTAGTTGAACAAACAGAACAGAAAGAAGTTTCACACAATTCTTCTCTGTAGTTTTTATTTGTAGACATTCTTTTTCCCAATATAGGCCTCCTAGCGCTCAGAATGTCCAATTGCAGTTTCTACAGAAAGAGTGTTTCAGAACGGCTCAATCAAAAGTAAGGTTCAACTCTGTTAGTTGAATGCACAGAACAGAAAGAAGTTTATACAATGCTTCTGTGTAGTTTATATTTGAACATATTCTTTTTTCCACTATTACCCACTTAGCGCTACGAATGTCCAGTTGCATTTTCTACAGACAGAGTGTTTAAAAACTGCTCAATCAAAAGTATGGTTTAACTCTGTTAGCTGAATGCTCAGATCAGAAAGAAGTTTCACAGAATGCTTCTGTGTAGTTTATATTTGAATATATTCCTTTTTCCACTACTACGCTCTTAGCGCTCCAAATGTCCAGTTGCATTTTCTACAGAAAGAGTGTTCAGATCTGCTCAATCAAAAGTATGGTTTAACTCTGTTAGCTGAATGCACAGATCAGAAAGAAGTTTCACCGAATGATTCTGTGTAGTTTATATTTGAAGGCATTCCTTTTTCCACTATTACCCTCTTAGCGCTCCGAATCTCCACTTGCATTTTCTACAAAAAGAGTGTTTCATAACTGCCCAATCAAAAATATGTTTTATCTCTGTTAACTGAATTTACAGATCAGAAATAAGTTTCACAGAATGCATCTGTGTAGTTTTTATTTGAAGATATTCTTTTTCCCAATGTAGGCCTCTTAGCGCTTAGCATGTCCAATTGCAGTTTCTACAGAAAGTGTGTTTCAGAACGGCTGAATCAAAAGTAAGGTTCAACTCTGTTAGTTGAATGCACAGAACAGAAAGAATTTTCACAGAATGCTACTGTATAGTTTATATTTGAATATATTCCTTTTTCCACTATTACCCTCTTAGCGCTCCGAATGTCCACTTGCATTTTCTACAGAAAGAGTGTTCAGAACTGCGCAATCAAAAGTATGGTTTAACTCTGTTAGCTTAATGAACATATCAGAAATAAGTTTCACACAATGCTTCTGTGTAGTTTTTATGTGAAGATATTATTTTTCCCAATATAGGCCTCTTAGCGCTCAGAATGTCCAATTGCAGTTTCTACAGAAAGAGTGTTTCAGAAAGGCTCAATCAAAAGTAAAGTTCAACTCTGTTAATTGAATGCACAGAACAGAAAGAAGTTTCATACAATGCTTCTGTGTAGTTTATATTTGAACATATTCTTTTTTCCACTATTATCCACTTAGCGCTACGAATGTCCAGTTGCATTTTCTACAGACAGAGTGTTTCAAAACTGCTCAATCAAAAATATGGTTTAACTCTGTTAGCTGAATGCTCAGATCAGAAAGAAGTATCACAGAATGCTTCTGTGTAGTTTATATTTGAATATATTGCTTTTTCCACTAGTACTCTCTTAGCGCTCCAAATGTCCAGTTGAATTTTCTACAGAAAGAGTGTTCAGATCTGCTGAATCAAAAGTATGGTTTAACTCTGTTAGCTGAATGCACAGATCAGAAAGAAGTTTCACAGAATGATTCTGTGTAGTTTATATTTGGAGACATTCCTTTTTCCACTATGACCCTCTTAGCGCTCCGAATCTCCACTTGCATTTTCTACAGAAAGAGTGTTTCAGAACGGCTCAATCAAAACTAAGGTTCAACTCTTTTAGTTGAACAAACAGAACAGAAAGTAGTTTCACACAATTCTTCTGTGTAGTTTTTATTTGTAGACATTCTTTTTCCCAATATAGGCCTCCTAGCGCTCAGAATGTCCAATTGCAGTTTCTACAGTAAGAGTGTTTCAGAACGGCTCAATCAAAAGTAAGGTTCAACTCTGTTAGTTGAATGCACAGAACAGAAAGAATTTTCACAGAATGCTACTGTGTAGTTTATATTTGAATATATTCCTTTTTCCACTATTACCCTCTTAGCGCTCCGAATGTCCACTTGCATTTTCTACAGAAAGAGTGTTCAGAACTGCGCAATCAGAAGTATGGTTTAACTCTGTTAGCTTAATGAACATATCAGAAATAAGTTTCACACAATGCTTCTGTGTAGTTTTTATTTGAAGATATTATTTTTCCCAATAGAGGCCTCTTAGCACTCAGAATGTCCAATTGCAGTTTCTACAGAAAGAGTGTTTCAGAAAGCTCAATCAAAAGTAAGGTTCAACTCTGTTAGTTGAATGCACAGAACAGAAAGAAGTTTCATACAATGCTTCTGTGTAGTTTATATTGGAACATATTCTTTTCTCCACTATTACCCACTTAGCGCTACGAATGTCCAGTTGCATTTTCTACAGACAGAGTGTTTCAAAACTGCTCAATCAAAAGTATGGTTTAACTCTGTTAGCTGAATGCTCAGATCAGAAAGAAGTTTCACATAATGCTTCTGTGAAGTTTATATTTGAATATATTCCTTTTTCCACTACTACTCTCTTAGCGCTCCAAATGTCCACATGCATTTTCTACAGAAAGAGTGTTCAGATCTTCTGAATCAAAAGTATGGTTTAACTCTGTTAGCTGAATGCACAGATCAGAAAGAAGTTTCACAGAATGATTCTGTGTAGTTTATATTTGGAGACATTCCTTTTTCCACTATTACCCTCTAAGCGTTCCGAATGTCCACTTGCATTTTCTACAGAAAGAGTGTTCATAACTGCGCAATCAAAAGTATAGTTTAACTCTGTTAGCTTAATGAACATATCAGAAATAAGTTTCACACAATGCTTCTGTGTAGTTTTTATTTGAAGATATTATTTTTCCCAATAGAGGCCTCTTAGCGCTCAGAATGTCCAATTGCAGTTTCTACAGAAAGAGTGTGTCAGAACGGCTCAATCAAAACTAAGGTTCAACTCTTTTAGTTGAACAAACAGAACAGAAAGAAGTTTCACACAATTCTTCTCTGTAGTTTTTATGTGTAGACATTCTTTTTCCCAATATAGGCCTCCTAGCGCTCAGAATGTCCAATTGCAGTTTCTACAGAAAGAGTGTTTCAGAACGGCTCAATCAAAAGTAAGGTTCAACTCTGTTAGTTGAATGCACAGAACAGAAAGAAGTTTATACAATGCGTCTGTGTAGTTTATATTTGAACATATTCTTTTTTCCACTATTACCCACTTAGCGCTACGAATGTCCAGTTGCATTTTCTACAGACAGAGTGTTTCAAAACTGCTCAATCAAAAGTATGGTTTAACTCTGTTAGCTGAATGCTCAGATCAGAAAGAAGTTTCACAGAATGCTTCTGTGTAGTTTATATTTGAATATATTCCTTTTTCCACTACTACGCTCTTAGCGCTCCAAATGTCGAGTTGCATTTTCTACAGAAAGAGTGTTCAGATCTGCTCGATCAAAAGTATGGTTTAACTCTGTTAGCTGAATGCACAGATCAGAAAGAAGTTTCACAGAATGATTCTGTGTAGTTTATATTTGGAGACATTCCTTTTTCCACTATTACCCTCTTAGCGCTCCGAATCTCCACATGCATTTTCTACAGAAAGAGTGTTTCAGAACGGCTCAATCAAAACTAAGGTTCAACTTTTTAGTTGAACAAACAGAACAGAAAGAAGTTTCACACAATTCTTCTGTGTAGTTTTTATTTGTAGACATTCTTTTTCCCAATATAGGCCTCTTAGCACTCAGAATGTCCAATTGCAGTTTCTACAGAAAGAGTGTTTCAGAACGGCTCAATCAAAAGTAAGGTTCAACTCTGTTAGTTGAATGCACAGAACAGCAAGTAGTTTCACAGAATGCTTCTGTGTAGTTTATATTTGAACATATTCTTTTTTCCACTATTACCCACTTAGCGCTACGAATGTCCAGTTGCATTTTCTACAGACAGAGTGTTTCAAAATTGCTCAATCAAAAGTATGGTTTAACTCTGTTAGCTGAATGCTCAGATCAGAAAGAAGTTTCACAGAATGCTTCTGTGTAGTTTATATTTGAATATATTCCTTTTTCCACTACTACGCTCTTAGCGCTCCAAATGTCCAGTTGCATTTTCTACAGAAAGAGTGTTCAGATCTGCTCAATCAAAAGTATGGTTTAACTCTGTTAGCTGAATGCACAGATCAGAAAGAAGTTTCACCGAATGATTCTGTGTAGTTTATATTTGAAGACATTCCTTTTTCCACTATTACCCTCTTAGCGCTCCGAATCTCCACTTGCATTTTCTACAAAAAGAGTGTTTCATAACTGCTCAATCAAAAATATGTTTTATCTCTGTTAACTGAATTTACAGAGCAGAAATAAGTTTCACAGAATGCATCTGTGTAGTTTTTATTTGAAGATATTCTTTTTCCCAATGTAGGCCTCTTAGCGCTTAGCATGTCCAATTGCAGTTTCTACAGAAAGAGTGTTTCAGAACGGCTCAATCAAAAGTAAGGTTCAACTCTGTTAGCTGAATGCACAGAACAGTAAGAGTTTTCACAGAATGCTACTGTGTAGTTTATATTTGAATATATTCCTTTTTCCACTATTACCCTCTTAGCGCTCCGAATGTCCACTTGCATTTTCTACAGAAAGAGTGTTCAGAACTGCGCAATCAAAAGTATGGTTTAACTCTGTTAGCTTAATGAACATATCAGAAATAAGTTTCACACAATGCTTCTGTGTAGTTTTTATTTGAAGATATTATTTTTCCCAATAGAGGCCTCTTAGCACTCAGAATGTCCAATTGCAGTTTCTACAGAAAGAGTGTTTCAGAAAGGCTCAATCAAAAGTAAGGTTCAACTCTGTTAGTTGAATGCACAGAACAGAAAGAAGTTTCATACAATGCTTCTGTGTAGTTTATATTTGAACATATTCTTTTCTCCACTATTACCCACTTAGCGCTACGAATGTCCAGTTGCATTTTCTACAGACAGAGTGTTTCAAAACTGCTCAATCAAAAGTATGGTTTAACTCTGTTAGCTGAATGCTCAGATGAGAAAGAAGTTTCACAGAATGCTTCTGTGAAGTTTATATTTGAATATATTCCTTTTTCCACTACTACTCTCTTAGCGCTCAAAATGTCCACTTGCATTTTCTACAGAAAGAGTGTTCAGATCGGCTGAATCAAAAGTATGGTTTAACTTTGTTAGCTGAATGCACAGATCAGAAAGAAGTTTCACAGAATGATTCTGTGTAGTTTATATTTGGAGACATTCCTTTTTCCACTATTACCCTCTAAGCGTTCCGAATGTCCACTTGCATTTTCTAAAGAAAGAGTGTTCATAACTGCGCAATCAAAAGTATAGTTTAACTCTGTTAGCTTAATGAACATATCAGAAATAAGTTTCACACAATGCTTCTGTGTAGTTTTTATTTGAAGATATTATTTTTCCCAATAGAGGCCTCTTAGCGCTCAGAATGTCCAATTGCAGTTTCTACAGAAAGAGTGTTTCAGAACGGCTCAATCAAAACTAAGGTTCAACTCTTTTAGTTGAACAAACAGAACAGAAAGAAGTTTCACACCATTCTTCTCTGTAGTTTTTATTTGTAGACATTCTTTTTCCCAATATAGGCCTCCTAGCGCTCAGAATGTCCAATTGCAGTTTCTACAGAAAGAGTGTTTCAGAACGGCTCAATAAAAAGTAAGGTTCAACTCTGTTAGTTGAATGCACAGAACAGAAAGAAGTTTATACAATGCTTCTGTGTAGTTTATATTTGAACATATTCTTTTTTCCACTATTACCCACTTAGCGCTACGAATGTCCAGTTGCATTTTCTACAGACAGAGTGTTTCAAAACTGCTCAATCAAAAGTATGGTTTAACTCTGTTAGCTGAATGCTCAGATCAGAAAGAAGTTTCACAGAATGCTTCTGTGTAGTTTATATTTGAATATATTCCTTTTTCCACTACTACGCTCTGAGCGCTCCAAATGTCCAGTTGCATTTTCTACAGAAAGAGTGTTCAGATCTGCTCAATCAAAAGTATGGTTTAACTCTGTTAGCTGAATGCACAGATCAGAAAGAAGTTTCACCGAATGATTCTGTGTAGTTTATATTTGAAGACATTCCTTTTTCCACTATTACCCTCTTAGCGCTCCGAATCTCCACTTGCATTTTCTACAAAAAGAGTGTTTCATAACTGCCCAATCAAAAATATGTTTTATCTCTGTTAACTGAATTTACAGATCAGAAATAAGTTTCACAGAATGCATCTGTGTAGTTTTTATTTGAAGATATTCTTTTTCCCAATGTAGGCCTCTTAGCGCTTAGCATGTCCAATTGCAGTTTCTACAGAAAGTGTGTTTCAGAACGGCTGAATCAAAAGTAAGGTTCAACTCTGTTATTTGAATGCACAGAACAGAAAGAATTTTCACAGAATGCTACTGTGTAGTTTATATTTGAATATATTCCTTTTTCCACTATTACCCTCTTAGCGCTCCGAATGTCCACTTGCATTTTCTACAGAAAGAGTGTTCAGAACTGCGCAATCAAAAGTATGGTTTAACTCTGTTAGCTTAATGAACATATCAGAAATAAGTTTCACACGATGCTTCTGTGTAGTTTTTATGTGAAGATATTATTTTTCCCAATATAGGCCTCTTAGCGCTCAGAATGTCCAATTGCAGTTTCTACAGAAAGAGTGTTTCAGAAAGGCTCAATCAAAAGTAAAGTTCAACTCTGTTAATTGAATGCACAGAACAGAAAGAAGTTTCATACAATGCTTCTGTGTAGTTTATATTTGAACATATTCTTTTTTCCACTATTACCCACTTAGCGCTACGAATGTCCAGTTGCATTTTCTACAGACAGAGTGTTTCAAAACTGCTCAATCAAAAATATGGTTTAACTCTGTTAGCTGAATGCTCAGATCAGAAAGAAGTTTCACAGAATGCTTCTGTGTAGTTTATATTTGAATATATTGCTTTTTCCACTAGTACTCTCTTAGCGCTCCAAATGTCCAGTTGCATTTTCTACAGAAAGAGTGTTCAGATCTGCTGAATCAAAAGTATGGTTTAAATCTGTTAGCTGAATGCACAGATCAGAAAGAAGTTTCACAGAATGATTCTGTGTAGTTTATATTTGGAGAGATTCCTTTTTCCACTATTACCCTCTTAGCGCTCCGAATCTCCACTTGCATTTTCTACAGAAAGAGTGTTTCAGAACGGCTCAATCAAAACTAAGGTTCAACTCTTTTAGTTGAACAAACAGAACAGAAAGTAGTTTCACACAATTCTTCTGTGTAGTTTTTATTTGTAGACATTCTTTTTCCCAATATAGGACTCCTAGCGCTCAGAATGTCCAATTGCAGTTTCTACAGAAAGAGTGTTTCAGAACGGCTCAATCAAAAGTAAGGTTCAACTCTGTTAGTTGAATGCACAGAACAGAAAGAATCTTCATACAATGCTTCTGTGTAGTTTATATTTGAACATTTTCTTTTTCCACTATTACCCACTTAGCGCTACGAATGTCCAGTTGCATTTTCTACAGACAGAGTGTTTCAAAACTGCTCAATCAAAAGTATGGTTTAACTCTGTTAGCTGAATGCTCAGATCAGAAAGAAGTTTCACAGAATGCTTCTGTGTAGTTTATATTTGAATATATTCCTTTTTCCACTACTACGCTCTTAGCGCTCCAAATGTCCAGTTGCATTTTCTACAGAAAGAGTGTTCAGATCTGCTCAATCAAAAGTATGGTTTAACTCTTTTAGCTGAATGCACAGATCAGAAAGTAGTTTCACCGAATGATTCCGTGTAGTTTATATTTGAAGACATTCCTTTTTCCACTATTAATCTCTTAGCGCTCCGAATCTCCACTTGCATTTTCTACAAAAAGAGTGTTTCATAACTGCTCAATCAAAAATATGTTTTATCTCTGTTAACTGAATTTACAGATCAGAAATAAGTTTCACAGAATGCATCGGTGTAGTTTTTATTTGAAGATATTTTTTTCCCAATGTAGGCCTCTTAGCGCTTAGCATGTCCAATTGCAGTTTCTACAGAAAGAGTGTTTCAGAACGGCTGAATCAAAAGTAAGGTTCAACTCTGTTAGTTGAATGCACAGAACAGAAAGAATTTTCACAGAATGCTACTGTGTAGTTTATATTTGAATATATTCCTTTTTCCACTATTACCTTCTTAGCGCTCCGAATGTCCACTTGCATTTTCTACAGAAAGAGTGTTCGGAACTGCGCAATCAAAAGTATGGTTTAACTCTGTTAGCTTAATGAACATATCAGAAATAAGTTTCACACAATGCTTCTGTGTAGTTTTTATTTGAAGATATTATTTTTCCCAATATAGGCCTCTTAGCACTCAGAATGTCCAATTGCAGTTTCTACAGAAAGAGTGTTTCAGAAAGGCTCAATCAAAAATAAAGTTCAACTCTGTTAATTGAATGCACAGAACAGAAAGAAGTTTCATACAATGCTTCTGTGTAGTTTATATTTGAACAAATTCTTTTTTCCACTCTTACCCACTTAGCGCTATGAATGTCCAGTTGCATTTTCTACAGACAGAGTGTTTCAAAACTGCTCAATCAAAAGTATGGTTTAACTCTGTTAGCTGAATGCTCAGATCAGAAAGAAGTTTCACAGAATGCTTCTGTGTAGTTTATATTTGAATATATTCCTTTTTCCACTACTACTCTCTTAGCGCTCCAAATGTCCAATTGCATTTTCTACAGAAAGGGTGTTCAGATCTGCTCTATCAAAAGTATGTTTTAACTCTGTTAGCTGAATGCACAGATCAGAAAGAAGTTTCACAGAATGATTCTGTGTAGTTTATATTTGGAGACATTCCTTTTTCCACTATTACCCTCTTAGCGCTCCGAATCTCCACTTGCATTTTCTACAGAAAGAGTGTCTCAGAACGGCTCAATCAAAACTAAGGTTCAACTCCTTTAGTTGAACAAACAGAACAGAAATAAGTTTCACACAATTCTTCTCTGTAGTTTTTATTTGTAGAAATTCTTTTTCCCAATATAGGCCTCCTAGCGCTCAGAATGTCCAATTGCAGTTTCTACAGAAAGAGTGTTTCAGAACGGCTCAATAAAAAGTAAAGTTCAACTCTGTTAGTTGAATGCACAGAACAGAAAGAAGTTTCATACAATGCTTCTGTGTAGTTTATGTTTGAACATATTCTTTTTTCCACTATTACCCACTTAGCGCTACGAATGTCCAGTTGCATTTTCTACAGACAGAGTGTTTCAAAACTGCTCAATCAAAAGTATGGTTTAACTCTGTTAGCTGAATGCTCAGATCAGAAAGAAGTTTCACAGAATGCTTCTGTGTAGTTTATATTTGAATATATTCCTTTTTCCACTACTACGCTCTTAGCGCTCCAAATGTCCAGTTGCATTTTCTACAGAAAGAGTGTTCAGATCTGCTCAATCAAAAGTATGGTTTAACTCTGTTAGCTGAATGCACAGATCAGAAAGAAGTTTCACCGAATGATTCTGTGTAGTTTATATTTGAAGACATTCCTTTTTCCACTATTACCCTCTTAGCGCTCCGAATCTCCACTTGCATTTTCTACAAAAAGAGTGTTTCATAACTGCTCAATCAAAAATATGCTTTATCTCTGTTAACTGAATTTTCAGATCTGAAATAAGTTTCACAGAATGCATCTGTGTAGTTTTTATTTGAAGATATTCTTTTTCCCAATGTAGGCCTGTTAGCGCTTAGCATGTCCAATTGCAGTTTCTACAGAAAGAGTGTTTCAGAACGGCTCAATCAAAAGTAAGGTTCAACTCTGTTAGTTGAATGCACAGAACAGAAAGAATTTTCACAGAATTCTACTGTGTAGTTTATATTTGAATATATTCCTTTTTCCACTATTACCCTCTTAGCGCTCCGAATGTCCACTTGCATTTTCTACAAAATGAGTGTTCAGAACTTCTCAATCAAAAGTATGGTTTAACTCTGTTAGCTGAATGCACAGATCAGAAAGAAGTTTCACAGAATGATTCTGTGTAGTTTATATTTGGAGACATTCCTTTTTTTACTATTACCCTCTTAGCGCTCCGAATCTCCACTTGCATTTTCTACAGAAAGAGTGTTTCAGAACGGCTCAATCAAAACTATGGTTCAACTCTTTTACTTGAAAAAACAGAACAGAAAGAAGTTTCACACAATTCTTCTGTGTAGTTTTTATTTGTAGACATTCTTTTTCCCTATATAGGCCTCTTAGTGCTCAGAATGTCCAATTGCACTTTCTACAGAAAGAGTGTTTCAGAAAGGCTCAATCAAAAGTAAGGTTCAACTCTTGTAGTTGAATGCACAGAACAGAAAGAAGTTTCATACAATACTTCTGTGTAGTTTATATTTGAACATATTCTTTTTTCCACTATTACCCACTTAGCGCTACGAATGTCCAGTTGCATTTTCTACAGACAGAGTGTTTCAAAACTGCTCAATCAAAAGTATGGTTTAAATCTGTTAGCTGAATGCTCAGATCAGAAAGAAGTTTCACAGAATGCTTCTGTGTAGTTTATATTTGAATATATTCCTTTTTCCACTACTACTCTCTTAGCGCTCCAAATGTCCAGTTGCATTTTCTACAGAAAGAGTGTTCAGATCTGCTCTATCAAAAGTATGGTTTAACACTGTTAGCTGAATGCAAAGATCAGAAAAAAGTTTCACAGAATGATTCTGTGTAGTTTATATTTGGAGACATTCCTTTTTCCACTATTACCCTCTTAGCGCTCCGAATCTCCACTTGCATTTTCTACAGAAAGAGTTTCTCAGAACGGCTCAATCAAAACTAAGGTTCAACTCTTTTAGTTGAACAAACAGAACAGAAAGAAGTTTCACACAATTCTTCTCTGTAGTTTTTATTTGTAGACATTCTTTTTCCCAATATAGGCCTCCTAGCGCTCAGAATGTCCAATTGCAGTTTCTACAGAAAGAGTGTTTCAGAACGGCTCAATCAAAAGTAAGGTTCAACTCTGTTAGTTGAATGCACAGAACAGAAAGAAGTTTCATACAATGCTTCTGTGTAGTTTATATTTGAACATATTCTTTTTTCCACTATTACCCACTTAGCGCTACGAATGTCCAGTTGCATTTTCTACAGAGAGTGTGTTTCAAAACTGCTCAATCAAAAGTATGGTTTAACTCTGTTAGCTGAATGCTCAGATCAGAAAGAAGTTTCACAGAATGCTTCTGTGTAGTTTATATTTGAATATATTCCTTTTTCCACTACTACGCTCTTAGCGCTCCACATGTCCAGTTGCATTTTCTACAGAAAGAGTGTTCAGATCTGCTCAATCAAAAGTATGGTTTAACTCTGTTAGCTGAATGCACAGATCAGAAAGAAGTTTCACCGAATGATTCTGTGTAGTTTATATTTGAAGACATTCCTTTTTCCACTATTACCCTCTTAGCGCTCCGAATCTCCACTTGCATTTTCTACAAAAAGAGGGTTTCATAACTGCTCAATCAAAAATATGTTTTATCTCTGTTAACTGAATTTACAGATCAGAAATAAGTTTCACAGAATGCATCTGTGTAGTTTTTATTTGAAGATATTTTTTTCCCAATGTAGGCCTCTTAGCGCTTAGCATGTCCAATTGCAGTTTCTACAGAAAGAGTGTTTCAGAACGGCTGAATCAAAAGTAAGGTTCAACTCTGTTAGTTGAATGCACAGAACAGAAAGAATTTTCACAGAATGCTACTGTGTAGTTTATATTTGAATATATTCCTTTTTCCACTATAACCCTCTTAGCGCTCCGAATGTCCACTTGCATTTTCTACAGAAAGAGTGTTCAGAACTGCGCAATCAAAAGTATGGTTTAACTCTGTTAGCTTAATGAACATATCAGAAATAAGTTTCACAAAATGCTTCTGTGTAGTTTTTATTTGAAGATATTATTTTTCCCAATATAGGCCTCTTAGCGCTCAGAATGTCCAATTGCAGTTTCTACAGAAAGAGTGTTTCAGAAAGGATCAATCAAAAGTAAGGTTCAACTCTGTTAGTTGAATGCACAGAACAGAAAGAAGTTTCATACAATGCTTCTGTGTAGTTTATACTTGAACATATTCTTTTTTCCACTATTACCCACTTAGCGCTACGAATGTCCAGTTGCATTTTCTACAGACAGAGTGTTTCAAAACGGCTCAATCAAAAGTATGGTTTAACTCTGTTAGCTGAATGCTCAGATCACAATGAAGTTTCACAGAATGCTTCTGTGTAGTTTATATTTGAATATATTCCTTTTTCCACTACTACTCTCTTAGCGCTCCAAATGTCCAGTTGCATTTTCTACAGAAAGAGTGTTCAGATCTCCTCAATCAAAAGTATGGTTTAACTCTATTAGCTGAATGCACAGATCAGAAAGAAGTTTCACAGAATGATTCTGTGTAGTTTATATTTGGAGACATTCCTTTTTCCACTATTACCCTCTTAGCGCTCCGAATCTCCAATTGCATTTTCTACAGAAAGTGTGTTTCAGAACGGCTCAATCAAAACTAAGGTTCAACTCTTTTAGTTGAACAAACAGAACAGAAAGAAGTTTCACACAATTCTGCTGTGTAGTTTTTATTTGTAGACATTCTTTTTCCCAATATAGGCCTCCTAGCGCTCAAAATGCCCAATTGCAGTTTCTACAGAAAGAGTGTTTCAGAACGGGTCAATCAAAAGTAAGGTTCAACTCTGTTAGTTGAATGCACAGAACAGAAAGAAGTTTCATACAATGCTTCTGTGTAGTTTATATTTGAACATATTCTTTTTTCCACTATTACCCACTTAGCGCTACGAATGTCCAGTTGCATTTTCTACAGACAGAGTGTTTCAAAACTGCTCAATCAAAATTATGGTTTAACTCTGTTAGCTGAATGGTCAGATCAGAAAGAAGTTTCACAGAATGCTTCTGTGTAGTTTATATTTGAATATATTCCTTTTTCCACTACTACTCTCTTAGCGCTCCAAATGTCCAGTTGCATTTTCTACAGAAAGAGTGTTCAGATCTCCACCATCAAAAGTATGGTTTAACTCTGTTAGCTGAATGCACAGATCAGAAAGAAGTTTCACAGAATGATTCTGTGTAGTTTATATTTGGAGACATTCCTTTTTCCACTATTAACCTCTTAGCGCTCCGAATCTCCAATTGCATTTTCTACAGAAAGAGTGTTTCAGAACGGCTCAATCAAAACTAAGGTTCAACTCCTTTAGTTGAACCAACAGAACAGAAATAAGTTTCACACAATTCTGCTGTGTAGTTTTTATTTGTAGACATTCTTTTTCCCAATATAGGCCTCCTAGCGCTCAAAATGTCCAATTGCAGTTTCTACAGAAAGAGTGTTTCAGAACGGGTCAATCAAAAGTAAGGTTCAACTCTGTTAGTTGAATGCACAGAACAGAAAGAAGTTTCATACAATGCTTCTGTGTAGTTTATATTTGAACATATTTTTTTTCCACTATTACCCACTTAGCGCTACGAATGTCCAGTTGCATTTTCTACAGACAGAGTGTTTCAAAACTGCTCAATCAAAAGTATGGTTTAACTCTGTTAGCTGAATGCTCAGATCAGAAAGAAGTTTCACAGAATGCTTCTGTGTAGTTTATATTTGAATATATTCCTTTTTCCACTACTACTCTCTTAGCGCTCCAAATGTCCAGTTGCATTTTCTACAGAAAGAGTGTTCAGATCTGCTCAATCAAAAGTATGGTTTAACTCTGTTAGCTGAATGCACAGATCAGAAAGAAGTTTCACAGAATGATTCTGTGTAGTTTATATTTGGAGACATTCCTTTTTCCACTATTACCCTCTTAGCGCTCCGAATCTCCACTTGCATTTTCTACAGAAAGAGTGTTTCAGAACGGCTCAATCAAAATTAAGGTTCAACTCTTTTAGTTGAACAAACAGAACAGAAAGAAGTTTCACAAAATTCTTCTGTGTAGTTTTTATTTGTAGACATTCTTTTTCCCAATATAGGCCTCCTAGCGCTCAAAATGTCCAATTGCAGTTTCTACAGAAAGAGTGTTTCAGAACGGCTCAATCAAAAGTAAGGTTCAACTCTGTTAGTTGAATGCACAGAACAGAAAGAAGTTTCATACAATGCTTCTGTGTAGTTTATATTTGAACATATTCTTTATTCCACTATTACCCACTTAGCGCTACGAATGTCCAGTTGAAATTTCTACTGACATAGTGTTTCAAAACTGCTCAATCAAAAGTATAGTTTAACTCTGTTAGCTGAATGCTCAAATCAGAAAGAAGTTTCACAGAATGCTTCTGTGTAGTTTATATTTGAATATATTCCTTTTTCCACTAGTACTCTCTTAGCGCTCCAAATGTCCAGTTGAATTTTCTACAGAAAGAGTGTTCAGATCTGCTCAATCAAAAGTATGGTTTAACTCTGTTAACTGAATGCACAGATCAGAAAGAAGTTTCACAGAATGATTCTGTGTAGTTTATATTTGGAGACATTCCTTTTTCCACTATTACCCTCTTAGCGCTCCGAATCTCCACTTGCATTTTCTACAGAAAGAGTGTTTCAGAACGGCTCAATCAAAACTAAGGTTCAACTCTTTTAGTTGAACAAACAGAACAGAACGAAGTTTCACACAATTCTTCTGTGTAGTTTTTATTTGTAGACATTCTTTTTCCCAATATAGGCCTCCTAGCGCTCAGAATGTCCAATTGCAGTTTCTACTGAAAGAGTGTTTCAGAACGGCTCAATCAAAAGTAAGGTTCAACTCTGTTAGTTGAATGCACAGAACAGAAAGAAGTTTCATACAATGCTTCTGTGTAGTTTATATTTGAACATATTCTTTTTTCCACTATACCCACTTAGCGCTACGAATGTCCAGTTGCATTTCCTACAGACAGAGTGTTTCAAAACTGCTCAATCAAAAGTATGGTTTAGCTCTGTTAGCTGAATGCTCAGATCAGAAAGAAGTTTCACAGAATGCTTCTGTGTTGTTTATATTTGAATATATTCCTTTTTCCACTACTACTCTCTTAGCGCTCCAAATGTCCAGTTGCATTTTCTACAGAAAGAGTGTTCTGATCTGCTCAATCAAAAGTATGGTTTAACTCTGTTAGCTGAATGCACAGATCAGAAAGAAGTTTCACCGAATGATTCTGTGTAGTTTATATTTGAAGACATTCCTTTTTCCACTATTACCCTCTTAGCGCTCCGAATCTCCACTTTCATTTTCTACAAAAAGAGGGTTTCATAACTGCTCAATCAAAAATATGTTTTATCTCTGTTAACTGAATTTACAAATCAGAAATAAGTTTCACAGAATGCATCTGTGTAGTTTTTATTTGAAGATATTCTTTTTCCCAATATAGGCCTCTTAGCGCTTAGCATGTCCAATTGCATTTTCTACAGAAAGAGTGTTTCAGAACGGCTCAATCAAAAGTAAGGTTCAACTCTGTTGGTTGAATGCACAGAACAGAAAGAATTTTCACAGAATGCTACTGTGTAGTTTATATTTGAATATATTCCTTTTTCCACTATTACCCTATTAGCGCTCCGAATGTCCACTTGCATTTTCTACAGAAAGAGTGTTCAGAACTGTGCAATCAAAGTATGGTTTAACTCTGTTAGCTTAATGAACATATCAGAAATAAGTTTCACACAATGCTTCTGTGTAGTTTTTATTTGAAGATATTATTTTTCCCAATATAGGCCTCTTAGCGCTCAGAATGTCCAATTGCAGTTTCTACAGAAAGAGTGTTTCAGAAAGGATCAATCAAAAGTAAGGTTCAACTCTGTTAGTTGAATGCACAGAACAGAAAGTAGTTTCATACAATGCTTCTGTGTAGTTTATATTTGAACATATTCTTTTTTCCACTATTACCCACTTAGCGCTACGAATGTCCAGTTGCATTTTCTACAGACAGAGTGTTTCAAAACTGCTCAATCAAAAGTATGGTTTAACTCTGTTAGCTGAATGCTCAGATCAGAATGAAGTTTCACAGAATGCTTCTGTGTAGTTTATATTTGAATATATTCCTTTTTCCACTACTACTCTCTTAGCGCTCAAAATGTCCAGTTGCATATTCTACAGAAAGAGTGTTCAGATCTCCTCAATCAAAAGTATGGTTTAACTCTGTTAGCTGAATGCACAGATCAGAAAGAAGTTTCACAGAATGATTCTGTGTAGTTTATATTTGGAGACATTCCTTTTTCCACTATTAACCTCTTAGCGCTCCGAATCTCCAATTGCATTTTCTACAGAAAGAGTGTTTCAGAACGGCTCAATCAAAACTAAGGTTCAACTCCTTTAGTTGAACAAACAGAACAGAAATAAGTTTCACACAATTCTGCTGTGTAGTTTTTATTTGTAGACATTCTTTTTCCCAATATAGGCCTCCTAGCGCTCAAAATGTCCAATTGCAGTTTCTACAGAAAGAGTGTTTCAGAACGGGTCAATCAAAAGTAAGGTTCAACTCTGTTAGTTGAATGCACAGAACAGAAAGAAGTTTCATACAATGCTTCTGTGTAGTTTATATTTGAACATATTCTTTTTTCCACTATTACCCACTTAGCGCTACGAATGTCCAGTTGCATTTTCTACAGACAGAGTGTTTCAAAACTGCTCAATCAAAAGTATGGTTTAACTCTGTTAGCTGAATGCTCAGATCAGAAAGAAGTTTCACAGAATGCTTCTGTGTAGTTTATATTTGAATATATTCCTTTTTCCACTACTACTCTCTTAGCGCTCCAAATGTCCAGTTGCATTTTCTACAGAAAGAGTGTTCAGATCTGCTCAATCAAAAGTATGGTTTAACTCTGTTAGCTGAATGCACAGATCAGAAAGAAGTTTCACAGAATGATTCTGTGTAGTTTATATTTGGAGACATTCCTTTTTCCACTATTACCCTCTTAGCGCTCCGAATCTCCACTTGCATTTTCTACAGAAAGAGTGTTTCAGAACGGCTCAATCAAAACTAAGGTTCAACTCTTTTAGTTGAACAAACAGAACAGAAAGAAGTTTCACAAAATTCTTCTGTGTAGTTTTTATTTGTAGACATTCTTTTTCCCAATATAGGCCTCCTAGCGCTCAAAATGTCCAATTGCAGTTTCTACAGAAAGAGTGTTTCAGAACGGCTCAATCAAAAGTAAGGTTCAACTCTGTTAGTTGAATGCACAGAACAGAAAGAAGTTTCATACAATGCTTCTGTGTAGTTTATATTTGAACATATTCTTTATTCCACTATTACCCACTTAGCGCTACGAATGTCCAGTTGAAATTTCTACTGACATAGTGTTTCAAAACTGCTCAATCAAAAGTATACTTTAACTCTGTTAGCTGAATGCTCAAATCAGAAAGAAGTTTCACAGAATGCTTCTGTGTAGTTTATATTTGAATATATTCCTTTTTCCACTAGTACTCTCTTAGCGCTCCAAATGTCCAGTTGAATTTTCTACAGAAAGAGTGTTCAGATCTGCTCAATCAAAAGTATGGTTTAACTCTGTTAACTGAATGCACAGATCAGAAAGAAGTTTCACAGAATGATTCTGTGTAGTTTATATTTGGAGACATTCCTTTTTCCACTATTACCCTCTTAGCGCTCCGAATCTCCACTTGCATTTTCTACAGAAAGAGTGTTTCAGAACGGCTCAATCAAAACTAAGGTTCAACTCTTTTAGTTGAACAAACAGAACAGAACGAAGTTTCACACAATTCTTCTGTGTAGTTTTTATTTGTAGACATTCTTTTTCCCAATATAGGCCTCCTAGCGCTCAGAATGTCCAATTGCAGTTTCTACAGAAAGAGTGTTTCAGAACGGCTCAATCAAAAGTAAGGTTCAACTCTGTTAGTTGAATGCACAGAACAGAAAGAAGTTTCATACAATGCTTCTGTGTAGTTTATATTTGAACATATTCTTTTTTCCACTATACCCACTTAGCGCTACGAATGTCCAGTTGCATTTCCTACAGACAGAGTGTTTCAAAACTGCTCAATCAAAAGTATGGTTTAGCTCTGTTAGCTGAATGCTCAGATCAGAAAGAAGTTTCACAGAATGCTTCTGTGTTGTTTATATTTGAATATATTCCTTTTTCCACTACTACGCTCTTAGCGCTCCAAATGTCCAGTTGCATTTTCTACAGAAAGAGTGTTCTGATCTGCTCAATCAAAAGTATGGTTTAACTCTGTTAGCTGAATGCACAGATCAGAAAGAAGTTTCACCGAATGATTCTGTGTAGTTTATATTTGAAGACATTCCTTTTTCCACTATTACCCTCTTAGCGCTCCGAATCTCCACTTGCATTTTCTACAAAAAGAGTGTTTCATAACTGTTCAATCAAAAATATGTTTTATCTCTGTTAACTGAATTTACAGATCAGAAATAAGTTTCACAGAATGCATCTGTGTAGTTTTTATTTGAAGATATTCTTTTTCCCAATGTAGGCCTCTTAGCGCTTAGCATGTCCAATTGCAATTTCTACAGAAAGAGTGTTTCAGAACGGCTCAATCAAGAGTAAGGTTCCACTCTGTTAGTTGAATGCACAGAACAGAAAGAATTTTCACAGAATGCTACTGTGTAGTTTATATTTGAATATATTCCTTTTTCCACTATTACCCTCTTAGCGCTCCGAATGTCCACTTGCATTTTCTACAGAAAGAGTGTTCAGAACTGTGCAATCAAAAGTATGGTTTAACTCTGTTAGCTTAATGAACATATCAGAAATAAGTTTCACACAATGCTTCTGTGTAGTTTTTATTTGAAGATATTATTTTTCCCAATATAGGCCTCTTAGCGCTCAGAATGTCCAATTGCAGTTTCTACAGAAAGAGTGTTTCAGAAAGGCTCAATCAAAAGTAAGTTCAACTCTGTTAGTTGAATGCACAGAACAGAAAGATGTTTCATACAATGCTTCTGTGTAGTTTATATTTGAACGTATTCTTTTTTCCACTATTACCCACTTAGCGCTACGAATGTCCAGTTGCATTTTCTACAGACAGAGTGTTTCAAAACTGCTCAATCAAAAGTATGGTTTAACTCTGTTAGCTGAATGCTCAGATCAGAAAGAAGTTTCACAGAATGCTTCTGTGTAGTTTATATTTGAATATACTCCTTTTTCCACTACTACTCTCTTAGCGCTCCAAATGTCCAGTTGCATTTTCTTCAGAAAGAGTGTTCAGATCTGCTCAATCAAAAGTATGGTTTAACTCTGTTAGGTGAATGCACAGATCAGAAAGAAGTTTCACAGAATAATTCTGTGTAGTTTATATTTGGAGACATTCCTTTTTCCACTATTACCCTCTTAGCGCTCCGAATCTCCACTTGCATTTTCTACAGAAAGAGTGTTTCAGAATGGCTCAATCAAAACTAAGGTTCAACTCTTTTAGTTGAACAAACAGAACAGAAAGAAGTTTCACACAATTCTTCTCTGTAGTTTTTATTTGTAGACATTCTTTTTCCCAATATAGGCCTCCTAGCGCTCAGAATGTCCAATTGCAGTTTCTACAGAAAGAGTGTTTCAGAACGGCTCAATCAAAAGTAAGGTTCAACTCTGTTAGTTGAATGCACAGAACAGAAAGAAGTTTCATACAATGCTTCTGTGTAGTTTATATTTGAACATATTCTTTTTTCCACTATACCCACTTAGCGCTACGAATGTCCAGTTGCATTTCCTACAGACAGAGTGTTTCAAAACTGCTCAATCAAAAGTATGGTTTAGCTCTGTTAGCTGAATGCTCAGATCAGAAAGAAGTTTCACAGAATGCTTCTGTGTTGTTTATATTTGAATATATTCCTTTTTCCACTACTACTCTCTTAGCGCTCCAAATGTCCAGTTGCATTTTCTACAGAAAGAGTGTTCTGATCTGCTCAATCAAAAGTATGGTTTAACTCTGTTAGCTGAATGCACAGATCAGAAAGAAGTTTCACCGAATGATTCTGTGTAGTTTATATTTGAAGACATTCCTTTTTCCACTATTACCCTCTCAGCGCTCCGAATCTCCACTTTCATTTTCTACAAAAAGATGGTTTCATAACTGCTCAATCAAAAATATGTTTTATCTCTGTTAACTGAATTTACAAATCAGAAATAAGTTTCACAGAATGCATCTGTGTAGTTTTTATTTGAAGATATTCTTTTTCCCAATATAGGCCTCTTAGCGCTTAGCATGTCCAATTGCATTTTCTACAGAAAGAGTGTTTCAGAACGGCTCAATCAAAAGTAAGGTTCAACTCTGTTGGTTGAATGCACAGAACAGAAAGAATTTTCACAGAATGCTACTGTGTAGTTTATATTTGAATATATTCCTTTTTCCACTATTACCCTATTAGCGCTCCGAATGTCCACTTGCATTTTCTACAGAAAGAGTGTTCAGAACTGTGCAATCAAAGTATGGTTTAACTCTGTTAGCTTAATGAACATATCAGAAATAAGTTTCACACAATGCTTCTGTGTAGTTTTTATTTGAAGATATTATTTTTCCCAATATAGGCCTCTTAGCGCTCAGAATGTCCAATTGCAGTTTCTACAGAAAGAGTGTTTCAGAAAGGATCAATCAAAAGTAAGGTTCAACTCTGTTAGTTGAATGCACAGAACAGAAAGTATTTTCATACAATGCTTCTGTGTAGTTTATATTTGAACATATTCTTTTTTCCACTATTACCCACTTAGCGCTACGAATGTCCAGTTGCATTTTCTACAGACAGAGTGTTTCAAAACTGCTCAATCAAAAGTATGGTTTAAATCTGTTAGCTGAATGCTCAGATCAGAATGAAGTTTCACAGAATGCTTCTGTGTAGTTTATATTTGAATATATTCCTTTTTCCACTACTACTCTCTTAGCGCTCAAAATGTCCAGTTGCATATTCTACAGAAAGAGTGTTCAGATCTCCTCAATCAAAAGTATGGTTTAACTCTGTTAGCTGAATGCACAGATCAGAAAGAAGTTTCACAGAATGATTCTGTGTAGTTTATATTTGGAGACATTCCTTTTTCCACTATTAACCTCTTAGCGCTCCGAATCTCCAATTGCATTTTCTACAGAAAGAGTGTTTCAGAACGGCTCAATCAAAACTAAGGTTCAACTCCTTTAGTTGAACAAACAGAACAGAAATAAGTTTCACACAATTCTGCTGTGTAGTTTTTATTTGTAGACATTCTTTTTCCCAATATAGGCCTCCTAGCGCTCAAAATGTCCAATTGCAGTTTCTACAGAAAGAGTGTTTCAGAACGGGTCAATCAAAAGTAAGGTTCAACTCTGTTAGTTGAATGCACAGAACAGAAAGAAGTTTCATACAATGCTTCTGTGTAGTTTATATTTGAACATATTCTTTTTTCCACTATTACCCACTTAGCGCTACGAATGTCCAGTTGCATTTTCTACAGACAGAGTGTTTCAAAACTGCTCAATCAAAAGTATGGTTTAACTCTGTTAGCTGAATGCTCAGATCAGAAAGAAGTTTCACAGAATGCTTCTGTGTAGTTTATATTTGAATATATTCCTTTTTCCACTACTACTCTCTTAGCGCTCCAAATGTCCAGTTGCATTTTCTACAGAAAGAGTGTTCAGATCTGCTCAATCAAAAGTATGGTTTAACTCTGTTAGCTGAATGCACAGATCAGAAAGAAGTTTCACAGAATGATTCTGTGTAGTTTATATTTGGAGACATTCCTTTTTCCACTATTACCCTCTTAGCGCTCCGAATCTCCACTTGCATTTTCTACAGAAAGAGTGTTTCAGAACGGCTCAATCAAAACTAAGGTTCAACTCTTTTAGTTGAACAAACAGAACAGAAAGAAGTTTCACAAAATTCTTCTGTGTAGTTTTTATTTGTAGACATTCTTTTTCCCAATATAGGCCTCCTAGCGCTCAAAATGTCCAATTGCAGTTTCTACAGAAAGAGTGTTTCAGAACGGCTCAATCAAAAGTAAGGTTCAACTCTGTTAGTTGAATGCACAGAACAGAAAGAAGTTTCATACAATGCTTCTGTGTAGTTTATATTTGAACATATTCTTTATTCCACTATTACCCACTTAGCGCTACGAATGTCCAGTTGAAATTTCTACTGACATAGTGTTTCAAAACTGCTCAATCAAAAGTATACTTTAACTCTGTTAGCTGAATGCTCAAATCAGAAAGAAGTTTCACAGAATGCTTCTGTGTAGTTTATATTTGAATATATTCCTTTTTCCACTAGTACTCTCTTAGCGCTCCAAATGTCCAGTTGAATTTTCTACAGAAAGAGTGTTCAGATCTGCTCAATCAAAAGTATGGTTTAACTCTGTTAACTGAATGCACAGATCAGAAAGAAGTTTCACAGAATGATTCTGTGTAGTTTATATTTGGAGACATTCCTTTTTCCACTATTACCCTCTTAGCGCTCCGAATCTCCACTTGCATTTTCTACAGAAAGAGTGTTTCAGAACGGCTCAATCAAAACTAAGGTTCAACTCTTTTAGTTGAACAAACAGAACAGAACGAAGTTTCACACAATTCTTCTGTGTAGTTTTTATTTGTAGACATTCTTTTTCCCAATATAGGCCTCCTAGCGCTCAGAATGTCCAATTGCAGTTTCTACAGAAAGAGTGTTTCAGAACGGCTCAATCAAAAGTAAGGTTCAACTCTGTTAGTTGAATGCACAGAACAGAAAGAAGTTTCATACAATGCTTCTGTGTAGTTTATATTTGAACATATTCTTTTTTCCACTATACCCACTTAGCGCTACGAATGTCCAGTTGCATTTCCTACAGACAGAGTGTTTCAAAACTGCTCAATCAAAAGTATGGTTTAGCTCTGTTAGCTGAATGCTCAGATCAGAAAGAAGTTTCACAGAATGCTTCTGTGTTGTTTATATTTGAATATATTCCTTTTTCCACTACTACGCTCTTAGCGCTCCAAATGTCCAGTTGCATTTTCTACAGAAAGAGTGTTCTGATCTGCTCAATCAAAAGTATGGTTTAACTCTGTTAGCTGAATGCACAGATCAGAAAGAAGTTTCACCGAATGATTCTGTGTAGTTTATATTTGAAGACATTCCTTTTTCCACTATTACCCTCTTAGCGCTCCGAATCTCCACTTGCATTTTCTACAAAAAGAGTGTTTCATAACTGTTCAATCAAAAATATGTTTTATCTCTGTTAACTGAATTTACAGATCAGAAATAAGTTTCACAGAATGCATCTGTGTAGTTTTTATTTGAAGATATTCTTTTTCCCAATGTAGGCCTCTTAGCGCTTAGCATGTCCAATTGCAATTTCTACAGAAAGAGTGTTTCAGAACGGCTCAATCAAGAGTAAGGTTCCACTCTGTTAGTTGAATGCACAGAACAGAAAGAATTTTCACAGAATGCTACTGTGTAGTTTATATTTGAATATATTCCTTTTTCCACTATTACCCTCTTAGCGCTCCGAATGTCCACTTGCATTTTCTACAGAAAGAGTGTTCAGAACTGTGCAATCAAAAGTATGGTTTAACTCTGTTAGCTTAATGAACATATCCGAAATAAGTTTCACACAATGCTTCTGTGTAGTTTTTATTTGAAGATATTATTTTTCCCAATATAGGCCTCTTAGCGCTCAGAATGTCCAATTGCAGTTTCTACAGAAAGAGTGTTTCAGAAAGGCTCAATCAAAAGTAAGTTCAACTCTGTTAGTTGAATGCACAGAACAGAAAGATGTTTCATACAATGCTTCTGTGTAGTTTATATTTGAACGTATTCTTTTTTCCACTATTACCCACTTAGCGCTACGAATGTCCAGTTGCATTTTCTACAGACAGAGTGTTTCAAAACTGCTCAATCAAAAGTATGGTTTAACTCTGTTAGCTGAATGCTCAGATCAGAAAGAAGTTTCACAGAATGCTTCTGTGTAGTTTATATTTGAATATACTCCTTTTTCCACTACTACTCTCTTAGCGCTCCAAATGTCCAGTTGCATTTTCTTCAGAAAGAGTGTTCAGATCTGCTCAATCAAAAGTATGGTTTAACTCTGTTAGGTGAATGCACAGATCAGAAAGAAGTTTCACAGAATAATTCTGTGTAGTTTATATTTGGAGACATTCCTTTTTCCACTATTACCCTCTTAGCGCTCCGAATCTCCACTTGCATTTTCTACAGAAAGAGTGTTTCAGAATGGCTCAATCAAAACTAAGGTTCAACTCTTTTAGTTGAACAAACAGAACAGAAAGAAGTTTCACACAATTCTTCTCTGTAGTTTTTATTTGTAGACATTCTTTTTCCCAATATAGGCCTCCTAGCGCTCAGAATGTCCAATTGCAGTTTCTACAGAAAGAGTGTTTCAGAACGGCTCAATCAAAAGTAAGGTTCAACTCTGTTAGTTGAATGCACAGAACAGAAAGAAGTTTCATACAATGCTTCTGTGTAGTTTATATTTGAATATATTCTTTTTTCCACTATTACCCACTTAGCGCTACGAATATCCAGTTGCATTTTCTACAGACAGAGTGTTTCAAAACTGCTCAATCAAAAGTATGGTTTAACTCTGTTAGCTGAATGCTCAGATCAGAAAGAAGTTTCACAGAATGCTTCTGTGTAGTTTATATTTGAATATATTCCTTTTTCCACTACTATGCTCTTAGCGCTCCAAATGTCCAGTTGCATTTTCTACAGAAAGAGTGTTCAGATCTGCTCAATCAAAAGTATGGTTTAACTCTGTTAGCTGAATGCACAGATCAGAAAGAAGTTTCACCGAATGATTCTGTGTAGTTTATATTTGAAGACATCCCTTTTTCCACTATTACCCTCTTAGCGCTCCGAATCTCCACTTGCATTTTCTACAAAAAGTGTGTTTCATAACTGCTCAATCAAAAATATGTTTTATCTCTGTTAACTGAATTTACAGATCAGAAATAAGTTTCACAGAATGCATCTGTGTAGTTTTTATTTGAAGATATTCTTTTTCCCAATGTAGGCCTCTTAGCGCTTAGCATGTCCAATTGCAGTTTCTACAGAAAGAGTGTTTCAGAACGGCTCAATCAAAAGTAAGTTTCAACTCTGTTAGTTGAATGCACAGAACAGAAAGAATTTTCACAGAATGCTACTGTGTAGTTTATATTTGAATATATTCCTTTTTCCACTATTACCCTCTTAGCGCTCCGAATGTCCACTTGCATTTTCTACAGAAAGAGTGTTCAGAACTGTGCAATCAAAAGTATGGTTTAACTCTGTTAGCTTAATGAACATATCAGAAATAAGTTTCACACAATGCTTCTGTGTAGTTTTTATTTGAAGATATTATTTTTCCCAATGTAGGCCTCTTAGCGCTCAGAATATCCAATTGCATTTTCTACAGAAAGAGTGTTTCAGAACGGCTCAATCAAATGTAAGGTTCAACTCTCTTAGTTGAATGCACAGAAGAGAAAGAAGTTTCACAGAATGCTTCTGTGTAGTTTTTATTTGTAGATATTATTTTTCCCAATATAGGCCTCTTAGTGCTCAGAATGTCCAATTGCACTTTCTATAGAAAGAGTGTTTCAGAAAGGCTCAAACAAAAGTAAGGTTCAACTCTTGTAGTTGAATGCACAGAACAGAAAGAAGTTTCATACAATGCTTCTGTGTAGTTTATATTTGAACATATTCTTTTTTCCACTATTACCCACTTAGCGCTACGAATGTCCAGTTGCATTTTCTACAGACAGAGTGTTTCAAAACTGCTCAATCAAAAGTATGGTTTAACTCTGTTAGCTGAATGCTCAGATCAGAAAGAAGTTTCACAGAATGCTTCTGTGTAGTTTTTATTTGAATATATTCCTTTTTCCACTAGTACTCTCTTAGCGCTCCAAATGTCCAGTTGCATTTTCTACAGAAAGAGTGTTCAGATCTGCTCTATTAAAAGTATGGTTTAACTCTGTTAGCTGAATGCACAGATCAGAAAAAAGTTTCACAGAATATTTCTGTGTAGTTTATAATTGGAGACATTCCTTTTTCCACTATTACCCTCTTAGCGCTCCGAATCTCCAATTGCATTTTCTACAGAAAGAGTGTTTCAGAACGGCTCAATCAAAACTAAGGTTCAACTCTTTTAGTTGAACAAACAGAACAGAAAGAAGTTTCACACAATTCTGCTGTGTAGTTTTTATTTGTAGACATTCTTTTTCCCAATATAGGCCTCCTAGTGCTCAAAATGTCCAATTGCAGTTTCTACAGAAAGAGTGTTTCAGAACGGGTCAATCAAAAGTAAGGTTCAACTCTGTTAGTTGAATGCACAGAACAGAAAGAAGTTTCATACAATGCTTCTGTGTAGTTTATATTTGAACATATTCTTTTTTCCACTATTACCCACTTAGCGCTACGAATGTCCAGTTGCATTTTCTACAGACAGAGTGTTTCAAAACTGCTCAATCAAAAGTATGGTTTAACTCTGTTAGCTGAATGCTCAGATCAGAAAGAAGTTTCACGGAATGCTTCTGTGTAGTTTATATTTGAATATATTCCTTTTTCCACTACTACTCTCTTAGCGCTCCAAATGTCCAGTTGCATTTTCTACAGAAAGAGTGTTCAGATCTGCTCAATCAAAAGTATGGTTTAACTCTGTTAGCTGAATGCACAGAACAGAAAGAAGTTTCATACAATGCTTCTGTGTAGTTTATATTTGAACATATTCTTTTTTCCACTATTACCCACATAGCGCTACGAATGTCCAGTTGCATTTTCTACAGACAGAGTGTTTCAAAACTGCTCAATCAAAAGTATGGTTTAACTCTGTTAGCTGAATGCTCAGATCAGAATGAAGTTTCACAGAATGCTTCTGTGTAGTTTATATTTGAATATATTCCTTTTTCCACTACTACTCTCTTAGTGCTAAGAATGTCCAGTTGCATTTTCTACAGAAAGAGTGTTCAGATCTGCTCAATCAAAAGTATGGTTTAACTCTGTTAGCTGAATGCACAGATCAGAAAGAAGTTTCACCGAATGATTCTGTGTAGTTTATATTTGGAGACATTCCTTTTTCCACTATTACCCTCTTAGCGCTCCGAATCTCCACTTGCATTTCCTACAGAAAGAGTGTTTCAGAACGGATCAATCAAAACTAAGGTTCAACTCTTTTAGTTGAACAAACAGAACAGAAAGAAGTTTCACACAATTCTGCTGTGTAGTTTTTATTTGTAGACATTCTTTTTCCCAATATAGGCCTCCTAGCGCTCAAAATGTCCAATTGCAGTGTCTACAGAAAGAGTGTTTCAGAACGGCTCAATCAAAAGTAAGGTTCAACTCTGTTTGTTGAATGCACAGAACAGAAAGAAGTTTCATACAATGCTTTTGTGTAGTTTATATTTGTACATATTCTTTTTTCCACTATTACCCACTTAGCGCTAAGAATGTCCAGTTGCATTTTCTACAGACATAGTGTTTCAAAACTGCTCAATCAAAAGTATACTTTAACTCTGTTAGCTGAATGCTCAAATCAGAAAGAAGTTTCACAGAATGCTTCTGTGTAGTTTATATTTGAATATATTCCTTTTTCCACTAGTACTCTCTTAGCGCTCCAAATGTCCAGTTGAATTTTCTACAGAAAGAGTGTTCAGATCTGCTCAATCAAAAGTATGGTTTAACTCTGTTAACTGAATGCACAGATCAGAAAGAAGTTTCACAGAATGATTCTGTGTAGTTTATATTTGGAGACATTCCTTTTTCCACTATTACCCTCTTAGCGCTCCGAATCTCCACTTGCATTTTCTACAGAAAGAGTGTTTCAGAACGGCTCAATCAAAACTAAGGTTCAACTCTTTTAGTTGAACAAACAGAACAGAACGAAGTTTCACACAATTCTTCTGTGTAGTTTTTATTTGTAGACATTCTTTTTCCCAATATAGGCCTCCTAGCGCTCAGAATGTCCAATTGCAGTTTCTACAGAAAGAGTGTTTCAGAACGGCTCAATCAAAAGTAAGGTTCAACTCTGTTAGTTGAATGCACAGAACAGAAAGAAGTTTCATACAATGCTTCTGTGTAGTTTATATTTGAACATATTCTTTTTTCCACTATACCCACTTAGCGCTACGAATGTCCAGTTGCATTTCCTACAGACAGAGTGTTTCAAAACTGCTCAATCAAAAGTATGGTTTAGCTCTGTTAGCTGAATGCTCAGATCAGAAAGAAGTTTCACAGAATGCTTCTGTGTTGTTTATATTTGAATATATTCCTTTTTCCACTACTACGCTCTTAGCGCTCCAAATGTCCAGTTGCATTTTCTACAGAAAGAGTGTTCTGATCTGCTCAATCAAAAGTATGGTTTAACTCTGTTAGCTGAATGCACAGATCAGAAAGAAGTTTCACCGAATGATTCTGTGTAGTTTATATTTGAAGACATTCCTTTTTCCACTATTACCCTCTTAGCGCTCCGAATCTCCACTTGCATTTTCTACAAAAAGAGTGTTTCATAACTGTTCAATCAAAAATATGTTTTATCTCTGTTAACTGAATTTACAGATCAGAAATAAGTTTCACAGAATGCATCTGTGTAGTTTTTATTTGAAGATATTCTTTTTCCCAATGTAGGCCTCTTAGCGCTTAGCATGTCCAATTGCAATTTCTACAGAAAGAGTGTTTCAGAACGGCTCAATCAAGAGTAAGGTTCCACTCTGTTAGTTGAATGCACAGAACAGAAAGAATTTTCACAGAATGCTACTGTGTAGTTTATATTTGAATATATTCCTTTTTCCACTATTACCCTCTTAGCGCTCCGAATGTCCACTTGCATTTTCTACAGAAAGAGTGTTCAGAACTGTGCAATCAAAAGTATGGTTTAACTCTGTTAGCTTAATGAACATATCAGAAATAAGTTTCACACAATGCTTCTGTGTAGTTTTTATTTGAAGATATTATTTTTCCCAATATAGGCCTCTTAGCGCTCAGAATGTCCAATTGCAGTTTCTACAGAAAGAGTGTTTCAGAAAGGCTCAATCAAAAGTAAGTTCAACTCTGTTAGTTGAATGCACAGAACAGAAAGATGTTTCATACAATGCTTCTGTGTAGTTTATATTTGAACGTATTCTTTTTTCCACTATTACCCACTTAGCGCTACGAATGTCCAGTTGCATTTTCTACAGACAGAGTGTTTCAAAACTGCTCAATCAAAAGTATGGTTTAACTCTGTTAGCTGAATGCTCAGATCAGAAAGAAGTTTCACAGAATGCTTCTGTGTAGTTTATATTTGAATATACTCCTTTTTCCACTACTACTCTCTTAGCGCTCCAAATGTCCAGTTGCATTTTCTTCAGAAAGAGTGTTCAGATCTGCTCAATCAAAAGTATGGTTTAACTCTGTTAGGTGAATGCACAGATCAGAAAGAAGTTTCACAGAATAATTCTGTGTAGTTTATATTTGGAGACATTCCTTTTTCCACTATTACCCTCTTAGCGCTCCGAATCTCCACTTGCATTTTCTACAGAAAGAGTGTTTCAGAATGGCTCAATCAAAACTAAGGTTCAACTCTTTTAGTTGAACAAACAGAACAGAAAGAAGTTTCACACAATTCTTCTCTGTAGTTTTTATTTGTAGACATTCTTTTTCCCAATATAGGCCTCCTAGCGCTCAGAATGTCCAATTGCAGTTTCTACAGAAAGAGTGTTTCAGAACGGCTCAATCAAAAGTAAGGTTCAACTCTGTTAGTTGAATGCACAGAACAGAAAGAAGTTTCATACAATGCTTCTGTGTAGTTTATATTTGAATATATTCTTTTTTCCACTATTACCCACTTAGCGCTACGAATATCCAGTTGCATTTTCTACAGACAGAGTGTTTCAAAACTGCTCAATCAAAAGTATGGTTTAACTCTGTTAGCTGAATGCTCAGATCAGAAAGAAGTTTCACAGAATGCTTCTGTGTAGTTTATATTTGAATATATTCCTTTTTCCACTACTATGCTCTTAGCGCTCCAAATGTCCAGTTGCATTTTCTACAGAAAGAGTGTTCAAATCTGCTCAATCAAAAGTATGGTTTAACTCTGTTAGCTGAATGCACAGATCAGAAAGAAGTTTCACCGAATGATTCTGTGTAGTTTATATTTGAAGACATCCCTTTTTCCACTATTACCCTCTTAGCGCTCCGAATCTCCACTTGCATTTTCTACAAAAAGTGTGTTTCATAACTGCTCAATCAAAAATATGTTTTATCTCTGTTAACTGAATTTACAGATCAGAAATAAGTTTCACAGAATGCATCTGTGTAGTTTTTATTTGAAGATATTCTTTTTCCCAATGTAGGCCTCTTAGCGCTTAGCATGTCCAATTGCAGTTTCTACAGAAAGAGTGTTTCAGAACGGCTCAATCAAAAGTAAGTTTCAACTCTGTTAGTTGAATGCACAGAACAGAAAGAATTTTCACAGAATGCTACTGTGTAGTTTATATTTGAATATATTCCTTTTTCCACTATTACCCTCTTAGCGCTCCGAATGTCCACTTGCATTTTCTACAGAAAGAGTGTTCAGAACTGTGCAATCAAAAGTATGGTTTAACTCTGTTAGCTTAATGAACATATCAGAAATAAGTTTCACACAATGCTTCTGTGTAGTTTTTATTTGAAGATATTATTTTTCCCAATGTAGGCCTCTTAGCGCTCAGAATATCCAATTGCATTTTCTACAGAAAGAGTGTTTCAGAACGGCTCAATCAAATGTAAGGTTCAACTCTCTTAGTTGAATGCACAGAACAGAAAGAAGTTTCACAGAATGCTTCTGTGTAGTTTTTATTTGTAGATATTATTTTTCCCAATATAGGCCTCTTAGTGCTCAGAATGTCCAATTGCACTTTCTACAGAAAGAGTGTTTCAGAAAGGCTCAAACAAAAGTAAGGTTCAACTCTTGTAGTTGAATGCACAGAACAGAAAGAAGTTTCATACAATGCTTCTGTGTAGTTTATATTTGAACATATTCTTTTTTCCACTATTACCCACTTAGCGCTACGAGTGTCCAGTTGCATTTTCTACAGACAGAGTGTTTCAAAACTGCTCAATCAAAAGTATGGTTTAACTCTGTTAGCTGAATGCTCAGATCAGAAAGAAGTTTAACAGAATGCTTCTGTGTAGTTTATATTTGAATATATTCCTTTTTCCACAACTACGCTCTTAGCGCTCCAAATGTCCAGTTGCATTTTCTACAGAAAGAGTGTTCAGATCTGCTCAATCAAAAGTATGGTTTAACTCTGTTAGCTGAAATCACAGATCAGAAAGAAGTTTCACCGAATGATTCTGTGTAGTTTATATTTGAAGACATTCCTTTTTCCACTATTACCCTCTTAGCGCTCCGAATCTCCACTTGCATTTTCTACAAAAAGAGTGTTTCATAACTGCTCAATCAAAAATATGTTTTATCTCTGTTAACTGAATTTACAGATCAGAAATAAGTTTCACAGAATGCATCTGTGTAGTTTTTTTTTGAAGATATTCTTTTTCCCAATGTAGGCCTCTTAGCGCTTAGCATGTCCAATTGCAGTTTCTAGAGAAAGAGTGTTTCAGAACGGCTCAATCAAAAGTAAGGTTCAACTCTGTTAGTTGAATGCACAGAACAGAAAGAATTTTCACAGAATGCTACTGTGTAGTTTATATTTGAATATATTCCTTTTTCCACTATTACCCTCTTAGCGCTCCGAATGTCCACTTGCATTTTCTACAGAAAGAGTGTTCAGAACTGCGCAATCAAAACTAAGGTTCAACTCTTTTAGTTGAACAAACAGAACAGAAAGAAGTTTCACACAATGCTTCTGTGTAGTTTTTATTTGTAGACATTCTTTTTCCCAATATAGGCCTCTTAGCGCTCAGAATGTCCAATTGCAGTTTCTACAGAAAGAGTGATTCAGAACGGCTCAATCAAACGTAAGGTTCAACTCTGTTAGTTGAATGCACAGAACAGAAAGAAGTTTCATACAATGCTTCTGTGTAGTTTATATTTGAACATATTCTTTTTTCCACTATTACCCACTTAGCGCTACGAATGTCCAGTTGCATTTTCTACAGACAGAGTGTTTCAAAACTGCTCAATCAAAAGTATGGTTTAACTCTGTTAGCTGAATGCTCAGATCAGAAAGAAGTTTCACGGAATGCTTCTGTGTAGTTTATATTTGAATATATTCCTTTTTCCACTACTACTCTCTTAGCGCTCCAAATGTCCAGTTGCATTTTCTACAGAAAGAGTGTTCAGATCTGCTCAATCAAAAGTATGTTTTAACTCTGTTAGCTGAATGCACAGATCAGAAAGAAGTTTCACCGAATGATTCTGTGTAGTTTATATTTGAAGACATTCCTTTTTCCACTATTACCAACTTAGCGCTCCGAATCTCCACTTGCATTTTCTACAAAAAGAGTGTTTCATAACTGCTCCATCAAAAATATGTTTTATCTCTGTTAACTGAATTTACAGATCAGAAATAAGTTTCACAGAATGCATCTGTGTAGTTTTTATTTGAAGATATTCTTTTTCCCAATGTAGGCCTCTTAGCGCTTAGCATGTCCAATTGCAGTTTCTACAGAAAGAGTGTTTCAGAACGGCTCAATCAAAAGTAAGGTTCAACTCTGTTAGTTGAATGCACAGAACAGAAAGAATTTTCACAGAATGCTACTGTGTAGTTTATATTTGAATATATTCCTTTTTCCACTATTACCCTCTTAGCGCTCCGAATGTCCACTTGCATTTTCTACAGAAAGAGTGTTCAGAACTGCGCAATCAAAACTAAGGTTCAACTCTTTTAGTTGAACAAACAGAACAGAAAGAAGTTTCACACAATGCTTCTGTGTAGTTTTTATTTGTAGACATTCTTTTTCCCAATATAGGCCTCTTAGCGCTCAGAATGTCCAATTGCAGTTTCTACAGAAAGAGTGATTCAGAACGGCTCAATCAAACGTAAGGTTCAACTCTGTTAGTTGAATGCACAGAACAGAAAGAAGTTTCATACAATGCTTCTGTGTAGTTTATATTTGAACATATTCTTTTTTCCACTATTACCCACTTAGCGCTACGAATGTCCAGTTGCATTTTCTACAGACAGAGTGTTTCAAAACTGCTCAATCAAAAGTATGGTTTAACTCTGTTAGCTGAATGCTCAGATCAGAAAGAAGTTTCACGGAATGCTTCTGTGTAGTTTATATTTGAATATATTCCTTTTTCCACTACTACTCTCTTAGCGCTCCAAATGTCCAGTTGCATTTTCTACAGAAAGAGTGTTCAGATCTGCTCAATCAAAAGTATGGTTTAACTCTGTTAGCTGAATGCACAGAACAGAAAGAAGTTTCATACAATGCTTCTGTGTAGTTTATATTTGAACATATTCTTTTTTCCACTATTACCCACTTAGCGCTACGAATGTCCAGTTGCATTTTCTACAGACAGAGTGTTTCAAAACTGCTCAATCAAAAGTATGGTTTAACTCTGTTAGCTGAATGCTCAGATCAGAATGAAGTTTCACAGAATGCTTCTGTGTAGTTTATATTTGAATATATTCCTTTTTCCACTACTACTCTCTTAGTGCTCCAAATGTCCAGTTGCATTTTCTACAGAAAGAGTGTTCAGATCTGCTCAATCAAAAGTATGGTTTAACTCTGTTAGCTGAATGCACAGATCAGAAAGAAGTTTCACCGAATGATTCTGTGTAGTTTATATTTGGAGACATTCCTTTTTCCACTATTACCCTCTTAGCGCTCCGAATCTCCACTTGCATTTTCTACAGAAAGAGTGTTTCAGAACGGATCAATCAAAACTAAGGTTCAACTCTTTTAGTTGAACAAACAGAACAGAAAGAAGTTTCACACAATTCTGCTGTGTAGTTTTTATTTGTAGACATTCTTTTTCCCAATATAGGCCTCCTAGCGCTCAAAATGTCCAATTGCAGTGTCTACAGAAAGAGTGTTTCAGAACGGCTCAATCAAAAGTAAGGTTCAACTCTGTTAGTTGAATGCACAGAACAGAAAGAAGTTTCATACAATGCTTCTGTGTAGTTTATATTTGAACATATTCTTTTTTCCACTATACCCACTTAGCGCTACGAATGTCCAGTTGCATTTCCTACAGACAGAGTGTTTCAAAACTGCTCAATCAAAAGTATGGTTTAGCTCTGTTAGCTGAATGCTCAGATCAGAAAGAAGTTTCACAGAATGCTTCTGTGTTGTTTATATTTGAATATATTCCTTTTTCCACTACTACGCTCTTAGCGCTCCAAATGTCCAGTTGCATTTTCTACAGAAAGAGTGTTCTGATCTGCTCAATCAAAAGTATGGTTTAACTCTGTTAGCTGAATGCACAGATCAGAAAGAAGTTTCACCGAATGATTCTGTGTAGTTTATATTTGAAGACATTCCTTTTTCCACTATTACCCTCTTAGCGCTCCGAATCTCCACTTGCATTTTCTACAAAAAGAGTGTTTCATAACTGTTCAATCAAAAATATGTTTTATCTCTGTTAACTGAATTTACAGATCAGAAATAAGTTTCACAGAATGCATCTGTGTAGTTTTTATTTGAAGATATTCTTTTTCCCAATGTAGGCCTCTTAGCGCTTAGCATGTCCAATTGCAATTTCTACAGAAAGAGTGTTTCAGAACGGCTCAATCAAGAGTAAGGTTCCACTCTGTTAGTTGAATGCACAGAACAGAAAGAATTTTCACAGAATGCTACTGTGTAGTTTATATTTGAATATATTCCTTTTTCCACTATTACCCTCTTAGCGCTCCGAATGTCCACTTGCATTTTCTACAGAAAGAGTGTTCAGAACTGTGCAATCAAAAGTATGGTTTAACTCTGTTAGCTTAATGAACATATCAGAAATAAGTTTCACACAATGCTTCTGTGTAGTTTTTATTTGAAGATATTATTTTTCCCAATATAGGCCTCTTAGCGCTCAGAATGTCCAATTGCAGTTTCCACAGAAAGAGTGTTTCAGAAAGGCTCAATCAAAAGTAAGTTCAACTCTGTTAGTTGAATGCACAGAACAGAAAGATGTTTCATACAATGCTTCTGTGTAGTTTATATTTGAACGTATTCTTTTTTCCACTATTACCCACTTAGCGCTACGAATGTCCAGTTGCATTTTCTACAGACAGAGTGTTTCAAAACTGCTCAATCAAAAGTATGGTTTAACTCTGTTAGCTGAATGCTCAGATCAGAAAGAAGTTTCACAGAATGCTTCTGTGTAGTTTATATTTGAATATACTCCTTTTTCCACTACTACTCTCTTAGCGCTCCAAATGTCCAGTTGCATTTTCTTCAGAAAGAGTGTTCAGATCTGCTCAATCAAAAGTATGGTTTAACTCTGTTAGGTGAATGCACAGATCAGAAAGAAGTTTCACAGAATAATTCTGTGTAGTTTATATTTGGAGACATTCCTTTTTCCACTATTACCCTCTTAGCGCTCCGAATCTCCACTTGCATTTTCTACAGAAAGAGTGTTTCAGAATGGCTCAATCAAAACTAAGGTTCAACTCTTTTAGTTGAACAAACAGAACAGAAAGAAGTTTCACACAATTCTTCTCTGTAGTTTTTATTTGTAGACATTCTTTTTCCCAATATAGGCCTCCTAGCGCTCAGAATGTCCAATTGCAGTTTCTACAGAAAGAGTGTTTCAGAACGGCTCAATCAAAAGTAAGGTTCAACTCTGTTAGTTGAATGCACAGAACAGAAAGAAGTTTCATACAATGCTTCTGTGTAGTTTATATTTGAACATATTCTTTTTTCCACTATACCCACTTAGCGCTACGAATGTCCAGTTGCATTTCCTACAGACAGAGTGTTTCAAAACTGCTCAATCAAAAGTATGGTTTAGCTCTGTTAGCTGAATGCTCAGATCAGAAAGAAGTTTCACAGAATGCTTCTGTGTTGTTTATATTTGAATATATTCCTTTTTCCACTACTACTCTCTTAGCGCTCCAAATGTCCAGTTGCATTTTCTACAGAAAGAGTGTTCTGATCTGCTCAATCAAAAGTATGGTTTAACTCTGTTAGCTGAATGCACAGATCAGAAAGAAATTTCACCGAATGATTCTGTGTAGTTTATATTTGAAGACATTCCTTTTTCCACTATTACCCTCTTAGCGCTCCGAATCTCCACTTTCATTTTCTACAAAAAGATGGTTTCATAACTGCTCAATCAAAAATATGTTTTATCTCTGTTAACTGAATTTACAAATCAGAAATAAGTTTCACAGAATGCATCTGTGTAGTTTTTATTTGAAGATATTCTTTTTCCCAATATAGGCCTCTTAGCGCTTAGCATGTCCAATTGCATTTTCTACAGAAAGAGTGTTTCAGAACGGCTCAATCAAAAGTAAGGTTCAACTCTGTTGGTTGAATGCACAGAACAGAAATAATTTTCACAGAATGCTACTGTGTAGTTTATATTTGAATATATTCCTTTTTCCACTATTACCCTATTAGCGCTCCGAATGTCCACTTGCATTTTCTACAGAAAGAGTGTTCAGAACTGTGCAATCAAAGTATGGTTTAACTCTGTTAGCTTAATGAACATATCAGAAATAAGTTTCACACAATGCTTCTGTGTAGTTTTTATTTGAAGATATTATTTTTCCCAATATAGGCCTCTTAGCGCTCAGAATGTCCAATTGCAGTTTCTACAGAAAGAGTGTTTCAGAAAGGATCAATCAAAAGTAAGGTTCAACTCTGTTAGTTGAATGCACAGAACAGAAAGTAGTTTCATACAATGCTTCTGTGTAGTTTATATTTGAACATATTCTTTTTTCCACTATTACCCACTTAGCGCTACGAATGTCCAGTTGCATTTTCTACAGACAGAGTGTTTCAAAACTGCTCAATCAAAAGTATGGTTTAAATCTGTTAGCTGAATGCTCAGATCAGAATGAAGTTTCACAGAATGCTTCTGTGTAGTTTATATTTGAATATATTCCTTTTTCCACTACTACTCTCTTAGCGCTCAAAATGTCCAGTTGCATATTCTACAGAAAGAGTGTTCAGATCTCCTCAATCAAAAGTATGGTTTAACTCTGTTAGCTGAATGCACAGATCAGAAAGAAGTTTCACAGAATGATTCTGTGTAGTTTATATTTGGAGACATTCCTTTTTCCACTATTAACCTCTTAGCGCTCCGAATCTCCAATTGCATTTTCTACAGAAAGAGTGTTTCAGAACGGCTCAATCAAAACTAAGGTTCAACTCCTTTAGTTGAACAAACAGAACAGAAATAAGTTTCACACAATTCTGCTGTGTAGTTTTTATTTGTAGACATTCTTTTTCCCAATATAGGCCTCCTAGCGCTCAAAATGTCCAATTGCAGTTTCTACAGAAAGAGTGTTTCAGAACGGGTCAATCAAAAGTAAGGTTCAACTCTGTTAGTTGAATGCACAGAACAGAAAGAAGTTTCATACAATGCTTCTGTGTAGTTTATATTTGAACATATTCTTTTTTCCACTATTACCCACTTAGCGCTACGAATGTCCAGTTGCATTTTCTACAGACAGAGTGTTTCAAAACTGCTCAATCAAAAGTATGGTTTAACTCTGTTAGCTGAATGCTCAGATCAGAAAGAAGTTTCACAGAATGCTTCTGTGTAGTTTATATTTGAATATATTCCTTTTTCCACTACTACTCTCTTAGCGCTCCAAATGTCCAGTTGCATTTTCTACAGAAAGAGTGTTCAGATCTGCTCAATCAAAAGTATGGTTTAACTCTGTTAGCTGAATGCACAGATCAGAAAGAAGTTTCACAGAATGATTCTGTGTAGTTTATATTTGGAGACATTCCTTTCTCCACTATTACCCTCTTAGCGCTCCGAATCTCCACTTGCATTTTCTACAGAAAGAGTGTTTCAGAACGGCTCAATCAAAACTAAGGTTCAACTCTTTTAGTTGAACAAACAGAACAGAAAGAAGTTTCACAAAATTCTTCTGTGTAGTTTTTATTTGTAGACATTCTTTTTCCCAATATAGGCCTCCTAGCGCTCAAAATATCCAATTGCAGTTTCTACAGAAAGAGTGTTTCAGAACGGCTCAATCAAAAGTAAGGTTCAACTCTGTTAGTTGAATGCACAGAACAGAAAGAAGTTTCATACAATGCTTCTGTGTAGTTTATATTTGAACATATTCTTTATTCCACTATTACCCACTTAGCGCTACGAATGTCCAGTTGAAATTTCTACTGACATAGTGTTTCAAAACTGCTCAATCAAAAGTATACTTTAACTCTGTTAGCTGAATGCTCAAATCAGAAAGAAGTTTCACAGAATGCTTCTGTGTAGTTTATATTTGAATATATTCCTTTTTCCACTAGTACTCTCTTAGCGCTCCAAATGTCCAGTTGAATTTTCTACAGAAAGAGTGTTCAGATCTGCTCAATCAAAAGTATGGTTTAACTCTGTTAACTGAATGCACAGATCAGAAAGAAGTTTCACAGAATGATTCTGTGTAGTTTATATTTGGAGACATTCCTTTTTCCACTATTACCCTCTTAGCGCTCCGAATCTCCACTTGCATTTTCTACAGAAAGAGTGTTTCAGAACGGCTCAATCAAAACTAAGGTTCAACTCTTTTAGTTGAACAAACAGAACAGAACGAAGTTTCACACAATTCTTCTGTGTAGTTTTTATTTGTAGACATTCTTTTTCCCAATATAGGCCTCCTAGCGCTCAGAATGTCCAATTGCAGTTTCTACAGAAAGAGTGTTTCAGAACGGCTCAATCAAAAGTAAGGTTCAACTCTGTTAGTTGAATGCACAGAACAGAAAGAAGTTTCATACAATGCTTCTGTGTAGTTTATATTTGAACATATTCTTTTTTCCACTATACCCACTTAGCGCTACGAATGTCCAGTTGCATTTCCTACAGACAGAGTGTTTCAAAACTGCTCAATCAAAAGTATGGTTTAGCTCTGTTAGCTGAATGCTCAGATCAGAAAGAAGTTTCACAGAATGCTTCTGTGTTGTTTATATTTGAATATATTCCTTTTTCCACTACTACGCTCTTAGCGCTCCAAATGTCCAGTTGCATTTTCTACAGAAAGAGTGTTCTGATCTGCTCAATCAAAAGTATGGTTTAACTCTGTTAGCTGAATGCACAGATCAGAAAGAAGTTTCACCGAATGATTCTGTGTAGTTTATATTTGAAGACATTCCTTTTTCCACTATTACCCTCTTAGCGCTCCGAATCTCCACTTGCATTTTCTACAAAAAGAGTGTTTCATAACTGTTCAATCAAAAATATGTTTTATCTCTGTTAACTGAATTTACAGATCAGAAATAAGTTTCACAGAATGCATCTGTGTAGTTTTTATTTGAAGATATTCTTTTTCCCAATGTAGGCCTCTTAGCGCTTAGCATGTCCAATTGCAATTTCTACAGAAAGAGTGTTTCAGAACGGCTCAATCAAGAGTAAGGTTCCACTCTGTTAGTTGAATGCACAGAACAGAAAGAATTTTCACAGAATGCTACTGTGTAGTTTATATTTGAATATATTCCTTTTTCCACTATTACCCTCTTAGCGCTCCGAATGTCCACTTGCATTTTCTACAGAAAGGGTGTTCAGAACTGTGCAATCAAAAGTATGGTTTAACTCTGTTAGCTTAATGAACATATCAGAAATAAGTTTCACACAATGCTTCTGTGTAGTTTTTATTTGAAGATATTATTTTTCCCAATATAGGCCTCTTAGCGCTCAGAATGTCCAATTGCAGTTTCTACAGAAAGAGTGTTTCAGAAAGGCTCAATCAAAAGTAAGTTCAACTCTGTTAGTTGAATGCACAGAACAGAAAGATGTTTCATACAATGCTTCTGTGTAGTTTATATTTGAACGTATTCTTTTTTCCACTATTACCCACTTAGCGCTACGAATGTCCAGTTGCATTTTCTACAGACAGAGTGTTTCAAAACTGCTCAATCAAAAGTATGGTTTAACTCTGTTAGCTGAATGCTCAGATCAGAAAGAAGTTTCACAGAATGCTTCTGTGTAGTTTATATTTGAATATACTCCTTTTTCCACTACTACTCTCTTAGCGCTCCAAATGTCCAGTTGCATTTTCTTCAGAAAGAGTGTTCAGATCTGCTCAATCAAAAGTATGGTTTAACTCTGTTAGGTGAATGCACAGATCAGAAAGAAGTTTCACAGAATAATTCTGTGTAGTTTATATTTGGAGACATTCCTTTTTCCACTATTACCCTCTTAGCGCTCCGAATCTCCACTTGCATTTTCTACAGAAAGAGTGTTTCAGAATGGCTCAATCAAAACTAAGGTTCAACTCTTTTAGTTGAACAAACAGAACAGAAAGAAGTTTCACACAATTCTTCTCTGTAGTTTTTATTTGTAGACATTCTTTTTCCCAATATAGGCCTCCTAGCGCTCAGAATGTCCAATTGCAGTTTCTACAGAAAGAGTGTTTCAGAACGGCTCAATCAAAAGTAAGGTTCAACTCTGTTAGTTGAATGCACAGAACAGAAAGAAGTTTCATACAATGCTTCTGTGTAGTTTATATTTGAATATATTCTTTTTTCCACTATTACCCACTTAGCGCTACGAATATCCAGTTGCATTTTCTACAGACAGAGTGTTTCAAAACTGCTCAATCAAAAGTATGGTTTAACTCTGTTAGCTGAATGCTCAGATCAGAAAGAAGTTTCACAGAATGCTTCTGTGTAGTTTATATTTGAATATATTCCTTTTTCCACTACTATGCTCTTAGCGCTCCAAATGTCCAGTTGCATTTTCTACAGAAAGAGTGTTCAGATCTGCTCAATCAAAAGTATGGTTTAACTCTGTTAGCTGAATGCACAGATCAGAAAGAAGTTTCACCGAATGATTCTGTGTAGTTTATATTTGAAGACATCCCTTTTTCCACTATTACCCTCTTAGCGCTCCGAATCTCCACTTGCATTTTCTACAAAAAGTGTGTTTCATAACTGCTCAATCAAAAATATGTTTTATCTCTGTTAACTGAATTTACAGATCAGAAATAAGTTTCACAGAATGCATCTGTGTAGTTTTTATTTGAAGATATTCTTTTTCCCAATGTAGGCCTCTTAGCGCTTAGCATGTCCAATTGCAGTTTCTACAGAAAGAGTGTTTCAGAACGGCTCAATCAAAAGTAAGTTTCAACTCTGTTAGTTGAATGCACAGAACAGAAAGAATTTTCACAGAATGCTACTGTGTAGTTTATATTTGAATATATTCCTTTTTCCACTATTACCCTCTTAGCGCTCCGAATGTCCACTTGCATTTTCTACAGAAAGAGTGTTCAGAACTGTGCAATCAAAAGTATGGTTTAACTCTGTTAGCTTAATGAACATATCAGAAATAAGTTTCACACAATGCTTCTGTGTAGTTTTTATTTGAAGATATTATTTTTCCCAATGTAGGCCTCTTAGCGCTCAGAATATCCAATTGCATTTTCTACAGAAAGAGTGTTTCAGAACGGCTCAATCAAATGTAAGGTTCAACTCTCTTAGTTGAATGCACAGAACAGAAAGAAGTTTCACAGAATGCTTCTGTGTAGTTTTTATTTGTAGATATTATTTTTCCCAATATAGGCCTCTTAGTGCTCAGAATGTCCAATTGCACTTTCTATAGAAAGAGTGTTTCAGAAAGGCTCAAACAAAAGTAAGGTTCAACTCTTGTAGTTGAATGCACAGAACAGAAAGAAGTTTCATACAATGCTTCTGTGTAGTTTATATTTGAACATATTCTTTTTTCCACTATTACCCACTTAGCGCTACGAATGTCCAGTTGCATTTTCTACAGACAGAGTGTTTCAAAACTGCTCAATCAAAAGTATGGTTTAACTCTGTTAGCTGAATGCTCAGATCAGAAAGAAGTTTCACAGAATGCTTCTGTGTAGTTTTTATTTGAATATATTCCTTTTTCCACTACTACTCTCTTAGCGCTCCAAATGTCCAGTTGCATTTTCTACAGAAAGAGTGTTCAGATCTGCTCTATTAAAAGTATGGTTTAACTCTGTTAGCTGAATGCACAGATCAGAAAAAAGTTTCACAGAATGATTCTGTGTAGTTTATAATTGGAGACATTCCTTTTTCCACTATTACCCTCTTAGCGCTCCGAATCTCCAATTGCATTTTCTACAGAAAGAGTGTTTCAGAACGGCTCAATCAAAACTAAGGTTCAACTCTTTTAGTTGAACAAACAGAACAGAAAGAAGTTTCACACAATTCTGCTGTGTAGTTTTTATTTGTAGACATTCTTTTTCCCAATATAGGCCTCCTAGTGCTCAAAATGTCCAATTGCAGTTTCTACAGAAAGAGTGTTTCAGAAAGGGTCAATCAAAAGTAAGGTTCAACTCTGTTAGTTGAATGCACAGAACAGAAAGAAGTTTCATACAATGCTTCTGTGTAGTTTATATTTGAACATATTCTTTTTTCCACTATTACCCACTTAGCGCTACGAATGTCCAGTTGCATTTTCTACAGACAGAGTGTTTCAAAACTGCTCAATCAAAAGTATGGTTTAACTCTGTTAGCTGAATGCTCAGATCAGAAAGAAGTTTCACGGAATGCTTCTGTGTAGTTTATATTTGAATATATTCCTTTTTCCACTACTACTCTCTTAGCGCTCCAAATGTCCAGTTGCATTTTCTACAGAAAGAGTGTTCAGATCTGCTCAATCAAAAGTATGGTTTAACTCTGTTAGCTGAATGCACAGAACAGAAAGAAGTTTCATACAATGCTTCTGTGTAGTTTATATTTGAACATATTCTTTTTTCCACTATTACCCACATAGCGCTACGAATGTCCAGTTGCATTTTCTACAGACAGAGTGTTTCAAAACTGCTCAATCAAAAGTATGGTTTAACTCTGTTAGCTGAATGCTCAGATCAGAATGAAGTTTCACAGAATGCTTCTGTGTAGTTTATATTTGAATATATTCCTTTTTCCACTACTACTCTCTTAGTGCTCCAAATGTCCAGTTGCATTTTCTACAGAAAGAGTGTTCAGATCTGCTCAATCAAAAGTATGGTTTAACTCTGTTAGCTGAATGCACAGATCAGAAAGAAGTTTCACCGAATGATTCTGTGTAGTTTATATTTGGAGACATTCCTTTTTCCACTATTACCCTCTTAGCGCTCCGAATCTCCACTTGCATTTCCTACAGAAAGAGTGTTTCAGAACGGATCAATCAAAACTAAGGTTCAACTCTTTTAGTTGAACAAACAGAACAGAAAGAAGTTTCACACAATTCTGCTGTGTAGTTTTTATTTGTAGACATTCTTTTTCCCAATATAGGCCTCCTAGCGCTCAAAATGTCCAATTGCAGTGTCTACAGAAAGAGTGTTTCAGAACGGCTCAATCAAAAGTAAGGTTCAACTCTGTTTGTTGAATGCACAGAACAGAAAGAAGTTTCATACAATGCTTTTGTGTAGTTTATATTTGTACATATTCTTTTTTCCACTATTACCCACTTAGCGCTAAGAATGTCCAGTTGCATTTTCTACAGACATAGTGTTTCAAAACTGCTCAATCAAAAGTATACTTTAACTCTGTTAGCTGAATGCTCAAATCAGAAAGAAGTTTCACAGAATGCTTCTGTGTAGTTTATATTTGAATATATTCCTTTTTCCACTAGTACTCTCTTAGCGCTCCAAATGTCCAGTTGAATTTTCTACAGAAAGAGTGTTCAGATCTGCTCAATCAAAAGTATGGTTTAACTCTGTTAACTGAATGCACAGATCAGAAAGAAGTTTCACAGAATGATTCTGTGTAGTTTATATTTGGAGACATTCCTTTTTCCACTATTACCCTCTTAGCGCTCCGAATCTCCACTTGCATTTTCTACAGAAAGAGTGTTTCAGAACGGCTCAATCAAAACTAAGGTTCAACTCTTTTAGTTGAACAAACAGAACAGAACGAAGTTTCACACAATTCTTCTGTGTAGTTTTTATTTGTAGACATTCTTTTTCCCAATATAGGCCTCCTAGCGCTCAGAATGTCCAATTGCAGTTTCTACAGAAAGAGTGTTTCAGAACGGCTCAATCAAAAGTAAGGTTCAACTCTGTTAGTTGAATGCACAGAACAGAAAGAAGTTTCATACAATGCTTCTGTGTAGTTTATATTTGAACATATTCTTTTTTCCACTATACCCACTTAGCGCTACGAATGTCCAGTTGCATTTCCTACAGACAGAGTGTTTCAAAACTGCTCAATCAAAAGTATGGTTTAGCTCTGTTAGCTGAATGCTCAGATCAGAAAGAAGTTTCACAGAATGCTTCTGTGTTGTTTATATTTGAATATATTCCTTTTTCCACTACTACGCTCTTAGCGCTCCAAATGTCCAGTTGCATTTTCTACAGAAAGAGTGTTCTGATCTGCTCAATCAAAAGTATGGTTTAACTCTGTTAGCTGAATGCACAGATCAGAAAGAAGTTTCACCGAATGATTCTGTGTAGTTTATATTTGAAGACATTCCTTTTTCCACTATTACCCCCTTAGCGCTCCGAATCTCCACTTGCATTTTCTACAAAAAGAGTGTTTCATAACTGTTCAATCAAAAATATGTTTTATCTCTGTTAACTGAATTTACAGATCAGAAATAAGTTTCACAGAATGCATCTGTGTAGTTTTTATTTGAAGATATTCTTTTTCCCAATGTAGGCCTCTTAGCGCTTAGCATGTCCAATTGCAATTTCTACAGAAAGAGTGTTTCAGAACGGCTCAATCAAGAGTAAGGTTCCACTCTGTTAGTTGAATGCACAGAACAGAAAGAATTTTCACAGAATGCTACTGTGTAGTTTATATTTGAATATATTCCTTTTTCCACTATTACCCTCTTAGCGCTCCGAATGTCCACTTGCATTTTCTACAGAAAGAGTGTTCAGAACTGTGCAATCAAAAGTATGGTTTAACTCTGTTAGCTTAATGAACATATCAGAAATAAGTTTCACACAATGCTTCTGTGTAGTTTTTATTTGAAGATATTATTTTTCCCAATATAGGCCTCTTAGCGCTCAGAATGTCCAATTGCAGTTTCTACAGAAAGAGTGTTTCAGAAAGGCTCAATCAAAAGTAAGTTCAACTCTGTTAGTTGAATGCACAGAACAGAAAGATGTTTCATACAATGCTTCTGTGTAGTTTATATTTGAACGTATTCTTTTTTCCACTATTACCCACTTAGCGCTACGAATGTCCAGTTGCATTTTCTACAGACAGAGTGTTTCAAAACTGCTCAATCAAAAGTATGGTTTAACTCTGTTAGCTGAATGCTCAGATCAGAAAGAAGTTTCACAGAATGCTTCTGTGTAGTTTATATTTGAATATACTCCTTTTTCCACTACTACTCTCTTAGCGCTCCAAATGTCCAGTTGCATTTTCTTCAGAAAGAGTGTTCAGATCTGCTCAATCAAAAGTATGGTTTAACTCTGTTAGGTGAATGCACAGATCAGAAAGAAGTTTCACAGAATAATTCTGTGTAGTTTATATTTGGAGACATTCCTTTTTCCACTATTACCCTCTTAGCGCTCCGAATCTCCACTTGCATTTTCTACAGAAAGAGTGTTTCAGAATGGCTCAATCAAAACTAAGGTTCAACTCTTTTAGTTGAACAAACAGAACAGAAAGAAGTTTCACACAATTCTTCTCTGTAGTTTTTATTTGTAGACATTCTTTTTCCCAATATAGGCCTCCTAGCGCTCAGAATGTCCAATTGCAGTTTCTACAGAAAGAGTGTTTCAGAACGGCTCAATCAAAAGTAAGGTTCAACTCTGTTAGTTGAATGCACAGAACAGAAAGAAGTTTCATACAATGCTTCTGTGTAGTTTATATTTGAATATATTCTTTTTTCCACTATTACCCACTTAGCGCTACGAATATCCAGTTGCATTTTCTACAGACAGAGTGTTTCAAAACTGCTCAATCAAAAGTATGGTTTAACTCTGTTAGCTGAATGCTCAGATCAGAAAGAAGTTTCACAGAATGCTTCTGTGTAGTTTATATTTGAATATATTCCTTTTTCCACTACTATGCTCTTAGCGCTCCAAATGTCCAGTTGCATTTTCTACAGAAAGAGTGTTCAGATCTGCTCAATCAAAAGTATGGTTTAACTCTGTTAGCTGAATGCACAGATCAGAAAGAAGTTTCACCGAATGATTCTGTGTAGTTTATATTTGAAGACATCCCTTTTTCCACTATTACCCTCTTAGCGCTCCGAATCTCCACTTGCATTTTCTACAAAAAGTGTGTTTCATAACTGCTCAATCAAAAATATGTTTTATCTCTGTTAACTGAATTTACAGATCAGAAATAAGTTTCACAGAATGCATCTGTGTAGTTTTTATTTGAAGATATTCTTTTTCCCAATGTAGGCCTCTTAGCGCTTAGCATGTCCAATTGCAGTTTCTACAGAAAGAGTGTTTCAGAACGGCTCAATCAAAAGTAAGTTTCAACTCTGTTAGTTGAATGCACAGAACAGAAAGAATTTTCACAGAATGCTACTGTGTAGTTTATATTTGAATATATTCCTTTTTCCACTATTACCCTCTTAGCGCTCCGAATGTCCACTTGCATTTTCTACAGAAAGAGTGTTCAGAACTGTGCAATCAAAAGTATGGTTTAACTCTGTTAGCTTAATGAACATATCAGAAATAAGTTTCACACAATGCTTCTGTGTAGTTTTTATTTGAAGATATTATTTTTCCCAATGTAGGCCTCTTAGCGCTCAGAATATCCAATTGCATTTTCTACAGAAAGAGTGTTTCAGAACGGCTCAATCAAATGTAAGGTTCAACTCTCTTAGTTGAATGCACAGAACAGAAAGAAGTTTCACAGAATGCTTCTGTGTAGTTTTTATTTGTAGATATTATTTTTCCCAATATAGGCCTCTTAGTGCTCAGAATGTCCAATTGCACTTTCTACAGAAAGAGTGTTTCAGAAAGGCTCAAACAAAAGTAAGGTTCAACTCTTGTAGTTGAATGCACAGAACAGAAAGAAGTTTCATACAATGCTTCTGTGTAGTTTATATTTGAACATATTCTTTTTTCCACTATTACCCACTTAGCGCTACGAATGTCCAGTTGCATTTTCTACAGACAGAGTGTTTCAAAACTGCTCAATCAAAAGTATGGTTTAACTCTGTTAGCTGAATGCTCAGATCAGAAAGAAGTTTCACAGAATGCTTCTGTGTAGTTTTTATTTGAATATATTCCTTTTTCCACTACTACTCTCTTAGCGCTCCAAATGTCCAGTTGCATTTTCTACAGAAAGAGTGTTCAGATCTGCTCTATTAAAAGTATGGTTTAACTCTGTTAGCTGAATGCACAGATCAGAAAAAAGTATCACAGAATGATTCTGTGTAGTTTATAATTGGAGACATTCCTTTTTCCACTATTACCCTCTTAGCGCTCCGAATCTCCAATTGCATTTTCTACAGAAAGAGTGTTTCAGAACGGCTCAATCAAAACTAAGGTTCAACTCTTTTAGTTGAACAAACAGAACAGAAAGAAGTTTCACACAATTCTGCTGTGTAGTTTTTATTTGTAGACATTCTTTTTCCCAATATAGGCCTCCTAGTGCTCAAAATGTCCAATTGCAGTTTCTACAGAAAGAGTGTTTCAGAACGGGTCAATCAAAAGTAAGGTTCAACTCTGTTAGTTGAATGCACAGAACAGAAAGAAGTTTCATACAATGCTTCTGTGTAGTTTATATTTGAACATATTCTTTTTTCCACTATTACCCACTTAGCGCTACGAATGTCCAGTTGCATTTTCTACAGACAGAGTGTTTCAAAACTGCTCAATCAAAAGTATGGTTTAACTCTGTTAGCTGAATGCTCAGATCAGAAAGAAGTTTCACGGAATGCTTCTGTGTAGTTTATATTTGAATATATTCCTTTTTCCACTACTACTCTCTTAGCGCTCCAAATGTCCAGTTGCATTTTCTACAGAAAGAGTGTTCAGATCTGCTCAATCAAAAGTATGGTTTAACTCTGTTAGCTGAATGCACAGAACAGAAAGAAGTTTCATACAATGCTTCTGTGTAGTTTATATTTGAACATATTCTTTTTTCCACTATTACCCACTTAGCGCTACGAATGTCCAGTTGCATTTTCTACAGACAGAGTGTTTCAAAACTGCTCAATCAAAAGTATGGTTTAACTCTGTTAGCTGAATGCTCAGATCAGAATGAAGTTTCACAGAATGCTTCTGTGTAGTTTATATTTGAATATATTCCTTTTTCCACTACTACTCTCTTAGTGCTCCAAATGTCCAGTTGCATTTTCTACAGAAAGAGTGTTCAGATCTGCTCAATCAAAAGTATGGTTTAACTCTGTTAGCTGAATGCACAGATCAGAAAGAAGTTTCACCGAATGATTCTGTGTAGTTTATATTTGGAGACATTCCTTTTTCCACTATTACCCTCTTAGCGCTCCGAATCTCCACTTGCATTTTCTACAGAAAGAGTGTTTCAGAACGGATCAATCAAAACTAAGGTTCAACTCTTTTAGTTGAACAAACAGAACAGAAAGAAGTTTCACACAATTCTGCTGTGTAGTTTTTATTTGTAGACATTCTTTTTCCCAATATAGGCCTCCTAGCGCTCAAAATGTCCAATTGCAGTGTCTACAGAAAGAGTGTTTCAGAACGGCTCAATCAAAAGTAAGGTTCAACTCTGTTTGTTGAATGCACAGAACAGAAAGAAGTTTCATACAATGCTTTTGTGTAGTTTATATTTGTACATATTCTTTTTTCCACTATTACCCACTTAGCGCTAAGAATGTCCAGTTGCATTTTCTACAGACAGAGTGTTTCAAAACTGCTCAATAAAAAGTATGGTTTAACTCTGTTAGCTGAATGCTCAGATCAGAAAGAAGTTTCACAGAATGCTTCTGTGTAGTTTATATTTGAATATATTCCTTTTTCCACTACTACTCTCTTAGCGATCCGAATGTCCAGTTGCATTTTCTACAGAAAGAGTGTTCAGATCTGCTCAATCAAAAGTATGGTTTAACTCTGTTAGCTGAATGCACAGATCAGAAAGAAGTTTCACAGAATTATTCTGTGTAGTTTATATTTGGAGACATTACTTTTTCCACTATTACCATCTTAGCGCTCCGAATCTCCACTTGCATTTTCTACAGAAAGAGTGTTTCAGAACGGCTCAATCAAAACTAAGGTTCAACTCTTTTAGTTGAACAAACAGAACAGAAAGAAGTTTCACACAATTCTTCTGTGTAGTTTTTATTTGTAGACATTCTTTTTCCCAATATAGGCCTCCTAGCGCTCAAAATGTCCAATTGCAGATTCTACAGAAAGAGTGTTTCAGAACGGCTCAATCAAAAGTAAGGTTCAACTCTGTTAGTTGAATGCACAGAACAGAAAGAAGTTTCATACAATGCTTCTGTGTAGTTTATATTTGAACATATTCTTTTTTCCACTATTACCCACTTAGCGCTACGAATGTCCAGTTGCATTTTCTACAGACAGAGTGTTTCAAAACTGCTCAATCAAAAGTATGGTTTAACTCTGTTAGCTGAATGCTCAGATCAGAAAGAAGTTTCACAGAATGCTTCTGTGTAGTTTATATTTGAATATATTCCTTTTTCCACTACTACTCTCTTAGCGCTCCAAATGTCCAGTTGCATTTTCTACAGAAAGAGTGTTCAGATCTGCTCAATCAAAAGTATGGTTTAAATCTGTTAGCTGAATGCACAGATCAGAAAGAAGTTTCACAGAATGATTCTGTGTAGTTTATATTTGGAGACATTCCTTTTTCCACTATTACCCTCTTAGCACTCCGAATCTCCACTTGCATTTTCTACAGAAAGAGTGTTTCAGAACGGCTCAATCAAAACTAAGGTTCAACTCTTTTAGTTGAACAAACAGAAGAGAAAGAAGTTTCACAAAATTCTTCTGTGTAGTTTTTATTTGTAGACATTCTTTTTCCCAATATAGGCCTCCTAGCGCTCAAAATGTCCATTTGCAGTTTCTACAGAAAGAGTGTTTCAGAACGGCTCAATCAAAAGTAAGGTTCAACTCTGTTAGTTGAATGCACAGAACAGAAAGAAGTTTCATACAATGCTTCTGTGTAGTTTATATTTGAACATATTCTTTTTTCCACTATTACCCACTTAGCGCTACGAATGTCCAGTTGAATTTTCTACTGACAGAGTGTTTCAAAACTGCTCAATCAAAAGTATAGTTTAACTCTGTTAGCTGAATGCTCAGATCAGAAAGAAGTTTCACAGAATGCTTCTGTGTAGTTTATATTTGAATATATTCCTTTTTCCACTAGTACTCTCTTAGCGCTCCAAATGTCCAGTTGCATTTTCTACAGAAAGAGTGTTCAGATCTGCTCAATCAAAAGTATGGTTTAACTCTGTTAACTGAATGCACAGATCAGAAAGAAGTTTCACAGAATGATTCTGTGTAGTTTATATTTGGAGACATTCCTTTTTCCACTATTACCCTCTTAGCGCTCCGAATCTCCACTTGCATTTTCTACAGAAAGAGTGTTTCAGAACGGCTCAATCAAAACTAAGGTTCAACTCTTTTAGTTGAACAAACAGAACAGAACGAAGTTTCACACAATTCTTCTGTGTAGTTTTTATTTGTAGACATTCTTTTTCCCAATATAGGCCTCCTAGCGCTCAGAATGTCCAATTACAGTTTCTACAGAAAGAGTGTTTCAGAACGGCTCAATCAAAAGTAAGGTTCAACTCTGTTAGTTGAATGCACAGAACAGAAAGAAGTTTCATACAATGCTTCTGTGTAGTTTATATTTGAACATATTCTTTTTTCCACTATACCCACTTAGCGCTACGAATGTCCAGTTGCATTTCCTACAGACAGAGTGTTTCAAAACTGCTCAATCAAAAGTATGGTTTAGCTCTGTTAGCTGAATTCTCAGATCAGAAAGAAGTTTCACAGAATGCTTCTGTGTTGTTTATATTTGAATATATTCCTTTTTCCACTACTACGCTCTTAGCGCTCCAAATGTGCAGTTGCATTTTCTACAGAAAGAGTGTTCTGATCTGCTCAATCAAAAGTATGGTTTAACTCTGTTAGCTGAATGCACAGATCAGAAAGAAGTTTCACCGAATGATTCTGTGTAGTTTATATTTGAAGACATTCCTTTTTCCACTATTACCCTCTTAGCGCTCCGAATCTCCACTTTCATTTTCTACAAAAAGAGGGTTTCATAACTGCTCAATCAAAAATATGTTTTATCTCTGTTAACTGAATTTACAGATCAGAAATAAGTTTCACAGAATGCATCTGTGTAGTTTTTATTTGAAGATATTCTTTTTCCCAATATAGGCCTCTTAGCGCTTAGCATGTCCAATTGCAGTTTCTACAGAAAGAGTGTTTCCGAACGGCTCAATCAAAAGTAAGGTTCAACTCTGTTAGTTGAATGCACAGAACAGAAAGAATTTTCACAGAATGCTACTGTGTAGTTTATATTTGAATATATCCCGTTTTCCACTATTACCCTCTTAGCGCTCCGAATGTCCACTTGCATTTTCTACAGAAAGAGTGTTCAGAACTGTGCAATCAAAAGTATGGTTTAACTCTGTTAGCTTAATGAACATATCAGAAATAAGTTTCACACAATGCTTCTGTGTAGTTTTTATTTGAAGATATTATTTTTCCCAATATAGGCCTCTTAGCGCTCAGAATGTCCAATTGCAGTTTCTACAGAAAGAGTGTTTCAGAAAGGCTCAATCAAAAGTAAGTTCAACTCTGTTAGTTGAATGCACAGAACAGAAAGAAGTTTCATACAATGCTTCTGTGTAGTTTATATTTGAACGTATTCTTTTTTCCACTATTACCCACTTAGCGCTACGAATGTCCAGTTGCATTTTCTACAGACAGAGTGTTTCAAAACTGCTCAATCAAAAGTATGGTTTAACTATGTTAGCTGAATGCTCAGATCAGAAAGAAGTTTCACAGAATGCTTCTGTGTAGTTTATATTTGAATATATTCCTTTTTCCACTACTACTCTCTTAGCGCTCCAAATGTCCAGTTGCATTTTCTTCAGAAAGAGTGTTCAGATCTGCTCAATCAAAAGTATGGTTTAACTCTGTTAGGTGAATGCACAGATCAGAAAGAAGTTTCACAGAATAATTCTGTGTAGTTTATATTTGGAGACATTCCTTTTTCCACTATTACCCTCTTAGCGCTCCGAATCTCCACTTGCATTTTCTACAGAAAGAGTGTTTCAGAATGGCTCAATCAAAACTAAGGTTCAACTCTTTTAGTTGAACAAACAGAACAGAAAGAAGTTTCACACAATTCTTCTCTGTAGTTTTTATTTGTAGACATTCTTTTTCCCAATATAGGCCTCCTAGCGCTCAGAATGTCCAATTGCAGTTTCTACAGAAAGAGTGTTTCAGAACGGCTCAATCAAAAGTAAGGTTCAACTCTGTTAGTTGAATGCACAGAACAGAAAGAAGTTTCATACAATGCTTCTGTGTAGTTTATATTTGAATATATTCTTTTTTCCACTATTACCCACTTAGCGCTACGAATCTCCAGTTGCATTTTCTACAGACAGAGTGTTTCAAAACTGCTCAATCAAAAGTATGGTTTAACTCTGTTAGCTGAATGCTCAGATCAGAAAGAAGTTTCACAGAATGCTTCTGTGTAGATTATATTTGAATATATTCCTTTTTCCACTACTATGCTCTTAGCGCTCCAAATGTCCAGTTGCATTTTCTACAGAAAGAGTGTTCAGATCTGCTCAATCAAAAGTATGGTTTAACTCTGTTAGCTGAATGCACAGATCAGAAAGAAGTTTCACCGAATGATTCTGTGTAGTTTATATTTGAAGACATCCCTTTTTCCACTATTACCCTCTTAGCGCTCCGAATCTCCACTTGCATTTTCTACAAAAAGTGTGTTTCATAACTGCTCAATCAAAAATATGTTTTATCTCTGTTAACTGAATTTACAGATCAGAAATAAGTTTCACAGAATGCATCTGTGTAGTTTTTATTTGAAGATATTCTTTTTCCCAATGTAGGCCTCTTAGCGCTTAGCATGTCCAATTGCAGTTTCTACAGAAAGAGTGTTTCAGAACGGCTCAATCAAAAGTAAGGTTCAACTCTGTTAGTTGAATGCACAGAACAGAAAGAATTTTCACAGAATGCTACTGTGTAGTTTATATTTGAATATATTCCTTTTTCCACTATTACCCTCTTAGCGCTCCGAATGTCCACTTGCATTTTCTACAGAAAGAGTGTTCAGAACTGTGCAATCAAAAGTATGGTTTAACTCTGTTAGCTTAATGAACATATCAGAAATAAGTTTCACACAATGCTTCTGTGTAGTTTTTATTTGAAGATATTATTTTTCCCAATGTAGGCCTCTTAGCGCTCAGAATATCCAATTGCATTTTCTACAGAAAGAGTGTTTCAGAACGGCTCAATCAAATGTAAGGTTCAACTCTCTTAGTTGAATGCACAGAACAGAAAGAAGTTTCACAGAATGCTTCTGTGTAGTTTTTATTTGTAGATATTATTTTTCCCAATATAGGCCTCTTAGTGCTCAGAATGTCCAATTGCATTTTCTACAGAAAGAGTGTTTCAGAACGGCTCAATCAAAACTAAGGTTCAACTCTTTTAGTTGAACAAACAGAACAGAAAGAAGTTTCACACAATTCTGCTGTGTAGTTTTTATTTGTAGACATTCTTTTTCCCAATATAGGCCTCCTAGTGCTCAAAATGTCCAATTGCAGTTTCTACAGAAAGAGTGTTTCAGAACGGGTCAATCAAAAGTAAGGTTCAACTCTGTTAGTTGAATGCACAGAACAGAACGAAGTTTCATACAATGCTTCTGTGTAGTTTATATTTGAACATATTCTTTTTTCCACTATTACCCACTTAGCGCTACGAATGTCCAGTTGCATTTTCTACAGACAGAGTGTTTCAAAACTGCTCAATCAATAGTATGGTTTAACTCTGTTAGCTGAATGCTCAGATCAGAAAGAAGTTTCACGGAATACTTCTGTGTAGTTTATATTTGAATATATTCCTTTTTCCACTACTTCTCTCTTAGCGCTCCAAATGTCCAGTTGCATTTTCTACAGAAAGAGTGTTCAGATCTGCTCAATCAAAAGTATGGTTTAACTCTGTTAGCTGAATGCACAGAACAGAAAGAAGTTTCATACAATGCTTCTGTGTAGTTTATATTTGAACATATTCTTTTTTCCACTATTACCCACTTAGCGCTACGAATGTCCAGTTGCATTTTCTACAGACAGAGTGTTTCAAAACTGCTCAATGAAAAGTATGGTTTAACTCTGTTAGCTGAATGCTCAGATCAGAATGAAGTTTCACAGAATGCTTCTGTGTAGTTTATATTTGAGTATATTCCTTTTTCCACTACTACTCTCTTAGTGCTCCAAATGTCCAGTTGCATTTTCTACAGAAAGAGTGTTCAGATCTGCTCAATCAAAAGTATGGTTTAACTCTGTTAGCTGAATGCACAGATCAGAAAGAAGTTTCACCGAATGATTCTGTGTAGTTTATATTTGGAGACATTCCTTTTTCCACTATTACCCTCTTAGCGCTCCGAATCTAAACTTGCATTTTCTACAGAAAGAGTGTTTCAGAACGGATCAATCAAAACTAAGGTTCAACTCTTTTAGTTGAACAAACAGAACAGAAAGAAGTTTCACACAATTCTGCTGTGTAGTTTTTATTTGTAAACATTCTTTTTCCCAATATAGGCCTCCTAGCGCTCAAAATGTCCAATTGCAGTGTCTACAGAAAGAGTGTTTCAGAACGGCTCAATCAAAAGTAAGGTTCAACTCTGTTTGTTGAATGCACAGAACAGAAAGAAGTTTCATACAATGCTTTTGTGTAGTTTATATTTGTACATATTCTTTTTTCCACTATTACCCACTTAGCGCTAAGAATGTCCAGTTGCATTTTCTACAGACAGAGTGTTTCAAAACTGCTCAATCAAAAGTATGGTTTAACTCTGTTAGCTGAATGCTCAGATCAGAAAGAAGTTTCACAGAATGCTTCTGTGTAGTTTATATTTGAATATATTCCTTTTTCCACTACTACTCTCTTAGCGATCCGAATGTCCAGTTGCATTTTCTACAGAAAGAGTGTTCAGATCTGCTCAATCAAAAGTATGGTTTAACTCTGTTAGCTGAATGCACAGATCAGAAAGAAGTTTCACAGAATTATTCTGTGTAGTTTATATTTGGAGACATTACTTTTTCCACTATTACCATCTTAGCGCTCCGAATCTCCACTTGCATTTTCTACAGAAAGAGTGTTTCAGAACGGCTCAATCAAAACTAAGGTTCAACTCTTTTAGTTGAACAAACAGAACAGAAAGAAGTTTCACACAATTCTTCTGTGTAGTTTTTATTTGTAGACATTCTTTTTCCCAATATAGGCCTCCTAGCGCTCAAAATGTCCAATTGCAGATTCTACAGAAAGAGTGTTTCAGAAGGGCTCAATCAAAAGTAAGGTTCAACTCTGTTAGTTGAATGCACAGAACAGAAAGAAGTTTCATACAATGCTTCTGTGTAGTTTATATTTGAACATATTCTTTTTTCCACTATTACCCACTTAGCGCTACGAATGTCCAGTTGCATTTTCTACAGACAGAGTGTTTCAAAACTGCTCAATCAAAAGTATGGTTTAACTCTGTTAGCTGAATGCTCAGATCAGAAAGAAGTTTCACAGAATGCTTCTGTGTAGTTTATATTTGAATATATTCCTTTTTCCACTACTACTCTCTTAGCGCTCCAAATGTCCAGTTGCATTTTCTACAGAAAGAGTGTTCAGATCTGCTCAATCAAAAGTATGGTTTAACTCTGTTAGCTGAATGCACAGATCAGAAAGAAGTTTCACAGAATGATTCTGTGTAGTTTATATTTGGAGACATTCCTTTTTCCACTATTACCCTCTTAGCACTCCGAATCTCCACTTGCATTTTCTACAGAAAGAGTGTTTCAAAACGGCTCAATCAAAACTAAGGTTCAACTCTTTTAGTTGAACAAACAGAAGAGAAAGAAGTTTCACAAAATTCTTCTGTGTAGTTTTTATTTGTAGACATTCTTTTTCCCAATATAGGCCTCCTAGCGCTCAAAATGTCCAATTGCAGTTTCTACAGAAAGAGTGTTTCAGAACGGCTCAATCAAAAGTAAGGTTCAACTCTGTTAGTTGAATGCACAGAACAGAAAGAAGTTTCATACAATGCTTCTGTGTAGTTTATATTTGAACATATTCTTTTTTCCACTATTACCCACTTAGCGCTACGAATGTCCAGTTGAATTTTCTACTGACAGAGTGTTTCAAAACTGCTCAATCAAAAGTATAGTTTAACTCTGTTAGCTGAATGCTCAGATCAGAAAGAAGTTTCACAGAATGCTTCTGTGTAGTTTATATTTGAATATATTCCTTTTTCCACTAGTACTCTCTTAGCGCTCCAAATGTCCAGTTGCATTTTCTACAGAAAGAGTGTTCAGATCTGCTCAATCAAAAGTATGGTTTAACTCTGTTAACTGAATGCACAGATCAGAAAGAAGTTTCACAGAATGATTCTGTGTAGCTTATATTTGGAGACATTCCTTTTTCCACTATTACCCTCTTAGCGCTCCGAATCTCCACTTGCATTTTCTACAGAAAGAGTGTTTCAGAACGGCTCAATCAAAACTAAGGTTCAACTCTTTTAGTTGAACAAACAGAACAGAACGAAGTTTCACACAATTCTTCTGTGTAGTTTTTATTTGTAGACATTCTTTTTCCCAATATAGGCCTCCTAGCGCTCAGAATGTCCAATTACAGTTTCTACAGAAAGAGTGTTTCAGAACGGCTCAATCAAAAGTAAGGTTCAACTCTGTTAGTTGAATGCACAGAATAGAAAGAAGTTTCATACAATGCTTCTGTGTAGTTTATATTTGAACATATTCTTTTTTCCACTATACCCACTTAGCGCTACGAATGTCCAGTTGCATTTCCTACAGACAGAGTGTTTCAAAACTGCTCAATCAAAAGTATGGTTTAGCTCTGTTAGCTGAATTCTCAGATCAGAAAGAAGTTTCACAGAATGCTTCTGTGTTGTTTATATTTGAATATATTCCTTTTTCCACTACTACGCTCTTAGCGCTCCAAATGTGCAGTTGCATTTTCTACAGAAAGAGTGTTCTGATCTGCTCAATCAAAAGTATGGTTTAACTCTGTTAGCTGAATGCACAGATCAGAAAGAAGTTTCACCGAATGATTCTGTGTAGTTTATATTTGAAGACATTCCTTTTTCCACTATTACCCTCTTAGCGCTCCGAATCTCCACTTTCATTTTCTACAAAAAGAGGGTTTCATAACTGCTCAATCAAAAATATGTTTTATCTCTGTTAACTGAATTTACAGATCAGAAATAAGTTTCACAGAATGCATCTGTGTAGTTTTTATTTGAAGATATTCTTTTTCCCAATATAGGCCTCTTAGCGCTTAGCATGTCCAATTGCAGTTTCTACAGAAAGAGTGTTTCCGAACGGCTCAATCAAAAGTAAGGTTCAACTCTGTTAGTTGAATGCACAGAACAGAAAGAATTTTCACAGAATGCTACTGTGTAGTTTATATTTGAATATATCCCTTTTTCCACTATTACCCTCTTAGCGCTCCGAATGTCCACTTGCATTTTCTACAGAAAGAGTGTTCAGAACTGTGCAATCAAAAGTATGGTTTAACTCTGTTAGCTTAATGAACATATCAGAAATAAGTTTCACACAATGCTTCTGTGTAGTTTTTATTTGAAGATATTATTTTTCCCAATATAGGCCTCTTAGCGCTCAGAAGGTCCAATTGCAGTTTCTACAGAATGAGTGTTTCAGAAAGGCTCAATCAAAAGTAAGTTCAACCCTGTTAGTTGAATGCACAGAACAGAAAGAAGTTTCATACAATGCTTCTGTGTATTTTATATTTGAACGTATTCTTTTTTCCACTATTACCCACTTAGCGCTACGAATGTCCAGTTGCATTTTCTACAGACAGAGTGTTTCAAAACTGCTCAATCAAAAGTATGGTTTAACTCTGTTAGCTGAATGCTCAGATCAGAAAGAAGTTTCACAGAATGCTTCTGTGTAGTTTATATTTGAATATATTCCTTTTTCCACTACTACTCTCTTAGCGCTCCAAATGTCCAGTTGCATTTTCTACAGAAAGAGTGTTCAGATCTGCTCAATCAAAAGTATGGTTTAACTCTGTTAGCTGAATGCACAGATCAGAAAGAAGTTTCACAGAATAATTCTGTGTAGTTTATATTTGGAGACATTCCTTTTTCCACTATTACCCTCTTAGCGCTCCGAATCTCCACTTGCATTTTCTACAGAAAGAGTGTTTCAGAACGGCTCAATCAAAACTAAGGTTCAAATCTTTTAGTTGAACAAACAGAACAGAAAGTAGTTTCACACAATTCTTCTGTGTAGTTTTTATTTGTAGACATTCTTTTTCCCAATATAGGCCTCCTAGCGCTCAGAATGTCCAATTGCAGTTTCTACAGAAAGAGTGTTTCAGAACGGCTCAATCAAAAGTAAGGTTCAACTCTGTTAGTTGAATGCACAGAACAGAAAGAAGTTTCATACAATGCTTCTGTGTAGTTTATATTTGAACATATTCTTTTTCCACTATTACCCACTTAGCGCTACGATTGTCCAGTTGCATTTTCTACAGACAGAGTGTTTCAAAACTGCTCAATCAAAAGTATGGTTTAACTCTGTTAGCTGAATGCTCAGATCAGAAAGAAGTTTCACAGAATGCTTCTGTGTAGTTTATATTTGAATATATTCCTTTTTCCACTACTACGCTCTTAGCGCTCCAAATGTCCAGTTGCATTTTCTACAGAAAGAGTGTTCAGATCTGCTCAATCAAAAGTATGGTTTAACTCTGTTAGCTGAATGCACAGATCAGAAAGAAGTTTCACCGAATGATTCTGTGTAGTTTATATTTGAAGACATTCCTTTTTCCACTATTACCCTCTTAGCGCTCCGCATCTCCACTTGCATTTTCTAAAAAAAGAGTGTTTCATAACTGCTCAATCAAAAATATGTTTTATCTCTGTTAACTGAATATACAGGTCAGAAATAAGTTTCACAGAATGCATCTGTGTAGTTTTTATTTGAAGATATTCTTTTTCCCAATGTAGGCCTCTTAGCGCTTAGCATGTCCAATTTCAGTTTCTACAGAAAGAGTGTTTCAGAACGGCTGAATCAAAAGTAAGGTTCAACTCTGTTAGTTGAATGCACAGAACAGAAAGAATTTTCACAGAATGCTACTGTGTAGTTTATATTTGAATATATTCCTTTTTCCACTATTACCCTCTTAGCGCTCCGAATGTCCACTTGCATTTTCTACAGAAAGAGTGTTCAGAACTGCGCAATCAAAAGTATGGTTTAACTCTGTTAGCTTAATGAACATATCAGAAATAAGTTTCACAAAATGCTTCTGTGTAGTTTTTATTTGAAGATATTATTTTTCCCAAAATAGGCCTCTTAGCGCTCAGAATGTCCAATTGCAGTTTCTACAGAAAGAGTGTTTCAGAAAGGCTCAATCAAAAGTAAGGTTCAACTATGTTAGTTGAATGCACAGAACAGAAAGAAGTTTCATACAATGCTTCTGTGTAGTTTATATTTGAACATATTCTTTTTTCCACTATTACCCACTTAGCGCTATGAATGTCCAGTTGCATTTTCTACAGACAGAGTGTTTCAAAACTGCTCAATCAAATGTATGCTTTAACTCTGTTAGCTGAATGCTCAGATCAGAATGAAGTTCCACAGAATGCTTCTGTGTAGTTTATATTTGAATATATTCCTTTTTCCACTACTACTCTCTTAGTGCTCCAAATGTCCAGTTGCATTTTCTACAGAAAGAGTGTTCAGATCTGCTCAATCAAAAGTATGGTTTAACTCTGTTAGCTGAATGCACAGATCAGAAAGAAGTTTCACAGAATGATTCTGTGTAGTTTATATTTGGAGACATTCCTTTTTCCACTATTACCCTCTTAGCGCTCCGAATATCCACTTGCATTTTCTACAGAAAGAGTGTTTCAGAACGGATCAATCAAAACTAAGGTTCAACTCTTTTAGTTGAACAAACAGAACAGAAAGAAGTTTCACATAATTCTGCTGTGTAGTTTTTATTTGTAGACATTCTTTTTCCCAATATAGGCCTCCTAGCGCTCAAAATGTCCAATTGCAGTGTCTACAGAAAGAGTGTTTCAGAACGGCTCAATCAAAAGTAAGGTTCAACTCTGTTAGTTGAATGCACAGAACAGAAAGAAGTTTCATACAATGCTTTTGTGTAGTTTATATTTGAACATATTCTTTTTTCCACTATTACCGACTTAGCGCTAAGAATGTCCAGTTGCATTTTCTACAGACAGAGTGTTTCAAAACTGCTCAATCAAAAGTATGGTTTAACTCTGTTAGCTGAATGCTCAGATCAGAAAGAAGTTTCACAGAATGCTTCTGTGTAGTTTATATTTGAAAATATTCCTTTTTCCACTACTACTCTCTTAGCGATCCGAATGTCCAGTTGCATTTTCTACAGAAAGAGTGTTCAGATCTGCTCAATCAAAAGTATGGTTTAACTCTGTTAGCTGAATGCACAGATCAGAAAGAAGTTTCACAGAATGATTCTGTGTAGTTTATATTTGGAGACATTCCTTTTTCCACTATTACCATCTTAGCGCTCCGAATCTCCACTTGCATTTTCTACAGAAAGAGTGTTTCAGAACGGCTCAATCAAAACTAAGGTTCAACTCTTTTAGTTGAACAAACAGAACAGAAAAAGTTTCACACAATTCTTCTGTGTAGTTTTTATTTGTAGACATCCTTTTTCCCAATATAGGCCTCCTAGCGCTCAAAATGTCCAATTGCAGTTTCTACAGAAAGAGTGTTTCAGAACGGCTCAATCAAAAGTAAGGTTCAACTCTGTTAGTTGAATGCACAGAACAGAAAGAAGTTTCATACAATGCTTCTGTGTAGTTTATATTTGAACATATTCTCTTTTCCCCTCTTACCCACTTAGCGCTACGAATGTCCAGTTGCATTTTCTACAGACAGAGTGTTTCAAAACTGCTCAATCAAAAGTATGGTTTAACTCTGTTAGCTGAATGCTCAGATCAGAAAGAAGTTTCACAGAATGCTTCTGTGTAGTTTATATTTGAATATATTCCTTTTTCCACTACTACTCTCTTAGCGCTCCAAATGTCCAGTTGCATTTTCTACAGAAACAGTGTTCAGATCTGCTCAATCAAAAGTATGTTTTAACTCTGTTAGCTGAATGCACAGATCAGAAAGAAGTTTCACAGAATGATTCTGTGTAGTTTATATTTGGAGACATTCCTTTTTCCACTATTACCCTCTTAGCACTCCGAATCTCCACTTGCATTTTCTACAGAAAGAGTGTTTCAGAACGGCTCAATCAAAACTAAGGTTCAACTCTTTTAGTTGAACAAACAGAAGAGAAAGAAGTTTCACAAAATTCTTCTGTGTAGTTTTTATTTGTAGACATTCTTTTTCCCAATATAGGCCTCCTAGCGCTCAAAATGTCCAATTGCAGTTTCTACAGAAAGAGTGTTTCAGAACGGCTCAATCAAAAGTAAGGTTCAACTCTGTTAGTTGAATGCACAGAACAGAAAGAAGTTTCATACAATGCTTCTGTGTAGTTTATATTTGAAGACATTCCTTTTTCCACTATTACCCTCTTAGCGCTCCGAATCTCCACTTTCATTTTCTACAAAAAGAGGGTTTCATAACTGCTCAATCAAAAATATGTTTTATCTCTGTTAACTGAATTTACAGATCAGAAATAAGTTTCACAGAATGCATCTGTGTAGTTTTTATTTGAAGATAATCTTTTTCCCAATATAGGCCTCTTAGCGCTTAGCATGTCCAATTGCAGTTTCTACAGAAAGAGTGTTTCAGAACGGCTCAATCAAAAGTAAGGTTCAACTCTGTTAGTTGAATGCACAGAACAGAAAGAATTTTCACAGAATGCTACTGTGTAGTTTATATTTGAATATATTCCTTTTTCCACTATTACCCTCTTAGCGCTCCGAATGTCCACTTGCATTTTCTACAGAAAGAGTGTTCAGAACTGTGCAATCAAAAGTATGGTTTAACTCTGTTAGCTTAATGAACATATCAGAAATAAGTTTCACACAATGCTTCTGTGTAGTTTGTATTTGAAGACATTATTTTTCCCAATAGAGGCCTCTTAGCGCTCAGAATGTCCAATTGCAGTTTCTACAGAAAGAGTGTTTCAGAAAGGCTCAATCAAAAGTAAGTTCAACTCTGTTAGTTGAATGCACAGAACAGAAAGAAGTTTCATACAATGCTTCTGTGTAGTTTATATTTGAACGTATTCTTTTTTCCACTATTACCCACTTAGCGCTACGAATGTCCAGTTGCATTTTCTACAGACAGAGTGTTTCAAAACTGCTCAATCAAAAGTATGGTTTAACTCTGTTAGCTGAATGCTCAGATCAGAAAGAAGTTTCACAGAATGCTTCTGTGTAGTTAATATTTGAATATATTCCTTTTTCCACTACTACTCTCTTAGCGCTGCAAATGTCCAGTTGCATTTTCTACAGAAAGAGTGTTCAGATCTGCTCAATCAAAAGTATGGTTTAACTCTGTTAGCTGAATGCACAGATCAGAAAGAAGTTTCACAGAATAATTCTGTGTAGTTTATATTTGGAGACATTCCTTTTTCCACTAATACCCTCTTAGCACTCCGAATCTCCACTTGCATTTTCTACAGAAAGAGTGTTTCAGAACGGCTCAATCAAAACTAAGGTTCAACTCTTTTAGTTGAACAAACAGAACAGAAAGTAGTTTCACACAATTCTTCTGTGTAGTTTTTATTTGTAGACATTCTTTTTCCCAATATAGGCCTCCTAGCGCTCAGAATGTCCAATTGCAGTTTCTACAGAAAGAGTGTTTCAGAACGGCTCAATCAAAATTAAGGTTCAACTCTGTTAGTTGAATGCACAGAACAGAAAGAAGTTTCATACAATGCTTCTGTGTAGTTTATATTTGAACATATTCTTTTTTCCACTATTACCCACTTAGCGCTACGATTGTCCAGTTGCATTTTCTACAGACAGAGTGTTTCAAAACTGCTCAATCAAAAGTATGGTTTAACTCTGTTAGCTGAATGCTCAGATCAGAAAGACGTTTCACAGAATGCTTCTGTGTAGTTTATATTTGAATATATTCCTTTTTCCACTACTACGCTCTTAGCGCTCCAAATGTCCAGTTGCATTTTCTACAGAAAGAGTGTTCAGATCTGCTCAATCAAAAGTATGGTTTAACTCTGTTAGCTGAATGCACAGACTAGAAAAAAGTTTCACCGAATGATTCTGTGTAGTTTATATTTGAAGACACTCCTTTTTCCACTATTACCCTCTTAGCGCTCCGAATCTCCACTTGCATTTTCTACAAAAAGAGTGTTTCATAACTGCTCAATCAAAAATATGTTTTATCTCTGTTAACTGAATTTACAGATCAGAAATAAGTTTCACAGAATGCATCTGTGTAGTTTTTATTTGAAGATATTCTTTTTCCCAATGTAGGCCTCTTAGCGCTTAGCATGTCCAATTGCAGTTTCTACAGAAAGAGTGTTTCAGAACGGCTCAATCAAAAGTAAGGTTCAACTCTGTTAGTTGAATGCACAGAACAGAAAGAATTTTCACAGAATGCTACTGTGTAGTTTATATTTGAATATATTCCTTTTTCCACTATTACCCTCTTAGCGCTCCGAATGTCCACTTGCATTTTCTACAGAAAGAGTGTTCAGAACTGCGCAATCAAAAGTATGGTTTAACTCTGTTAGCTTAATGAACATATCAGAAATAAGTTTCACACAATGCTTCTGTGTAGTTTTTATTTGAAGATATTATTTTTCCCAATAGAGGCCTCTTATCGCTCAGAATGTCCAATTGCAGTTTCTACAGAAAGAGTGTTTCAGAAAAGCTCAATCAAAAGTAAGGTTCAACTCTGTTAGTTGAATGCACAGAACAGAAAGAAGTTTCATACAATGCTTCTGTGTAGTTTATATTTGAACATATTCTTTTTTCCACTATTACCCACTTAGCGCTACGAATGTCCAGTTGCATTTTCTACAGACAGAGTGTTTCAAAACTGCTCAATCAAAAGTATGGTTTAACTCTGTTAGCTGAATGCTCAGATCAGAAAGAAGTTTCACAGAATGCTTCTGTGTAGTTTATATTTGAATATATTCCTTTTTTAACTACTACTCTCTTAGCGCTCCAAATGTCCAGTTGCATTTTCTACAGAAAGAGTGTTCAGATCTGCTCAATCAAAAGTATGGTTTAACTCTGTTAGCTGAATGCACAGATCAGAAAGAAGTTTCACAGAATGATTCTGTGTAGTTTATATTTGGAGACATTCCTTTTTCCACTATTACCCTCTTAGCGCTCCGAATCTCCACTTGCATTTTCTACAAAAAGAGTGTTTCAGAACGGCTCAATCAAAACTAAGGTTCAACTCTTTTAGTTGAATGAACAGAACAGAAAGAAGTTTCACAGAATACTTCTGTGTAGTTTTTATTTGTAGACATTATTTTTCCCAATATAGGTCTCTTAGCGCTCAGAATGTCCAATTGCAGTTTCTACAGAAAGAGTGTTTCAGAACGGGTCAGTCAAAAGTAAGGTTCAACTCTGTTAGTTGAATGCACAGAAGAGAAAGTAGTTTCATACAATGCTCCTGTGTAGTTTATATTTGAACATATTCGTTTTCCACTATTACCCACTTAGCGCTACGAATGTCCAGTTGCATTTTCTACAGACAGAGTGTTTCAAAACTGCTCAATCAAAGTATGGTTTAACTCTTTTAGCTGAATGCTCAGATCAGAAAGAAGTTTCACAGAATGCTTCTGTTTAGTTTATATTTGAATATATTCCTTTTTCCACTACTACCCTCTTAGCGCTCCAAATGTCCAGTTGCATTTTCTACAGAAAGAGTGTTCAGATCTGCTCAATCAAAAGTATGGTTTAACTCTGTTAGCTGAATGCACAGATCAGAAAGAAGTTTCATAGAATGATTCTGTGTAGTTTATATTTGAAGACATTCCTTTTTCCACTATTACCCTCTTAGCGCTCCGAATCTCCACTTGCATTTTCTACAGAAAGAGTGTTTCAGAACGGCTCAATCAAAACTACGGTTCAACTCTTTTTGTTGAATGAACTGAACAGAAAGAAGTTTCACAGAATTCTTCTGTGTAGTTTTTATTTGTAGATATTCTTTTTCCCAATATAGGCCTCTTAGCGCTCAGAATGTCCTATTGCAGTTTCTACAGAAAGAGTGTTTCAGAACGGCTCAATCAAAAGTAACATTCAACCCTGGTAGTTGAATGCACAGAACAGAAAGAAGTTTCACAGAATGCTTCTGTGTAGTTTATATTTGAATATATTCCTTTTTCCACTATTACCCTCTTAGCGCTCCGAATGTCCACTTGCATTTTCTACAGAAAGAGTGTTCTGAACTGCGCAATCAAAAGTATGGTTTAACTCTGTTAGCTGAATGCACATATCAGAAATAAGTTTCAAACAATGCTTCTGTGTAGTTTTTATTTGAAGATATTATTTTTCCCAATATAGGCCCCTTAGCGCTCAGAATGTCCAATTGCAGTTTCTACAGAAAGAGTGTTTCAGAACGGCTCAATCAAATATAACGTTCAACTCTCTTAGTTGAATGCACAGAACAGAAAGAAGTTTCACAGAATGCTTCTGTGTAGTATTTAGTTGAAGATACTCCTTTTTGGACTATTACCCACTTAGCGCTACGAATATCCACTGGCAGTTTCTACACAAAGCGTGTTTCAGAACTGCTCCTTCAAAAGTAAGGCTCAACTCTGTTAGTTGAATGCGGAGAATAGAAAGGTGTTTCAGAGAATGCTTCTGTGTAGTTTTTAATTGGAGATATTTCTTTTTCCTCTATTACAACCTTAGCGCTCCGAATGTCCACTTGCATTTTCTACAAAAAGAGTTTTTCATAACTGCTCAATCAAAAATATGGTTTAGCTCTGTTAACTGAATTTACAGATCAGAAATAAGTTTCACAGAATGCATCTGTGTAGTTTTTATTTGAAGATAGTCTTTTTCCCAATGTAGGCCTCTTAGCGCTTAGCTTCTCCTATTGCAGTTTCTACAGAAAGAGTGTTTCAGAACGGCTCAATAAAAAGTAAGGTTCAATTCTGTTAGTTGAACGCACAGAACAGAAAGAAGTTTCACAGAATGCTACTGTGTAGTTTATATTGGAATATATTACTTTTTCCACTATTACCCTCTTAGCGCTCCGAATGTCCACTTGCCTTTTCTACGGAAAGAGTGTTTGGAACTGCGCAATCAAAAGTATGTTTTAACTCTGTTAGCTGAATGCACATATCAGAAATAAGTTTCACACAATGCTTCTGTGTAGTTTTTATTTGAAGATATTATTTTTCCCAATGTAGGCCTCTTAGCGCTCAGAATGTCCAATTGCATTTTCTACAGAAAGAGTGTTTCAGAACGGCTCAATCAAAAGTAAGGTTCAACTCTTGTAGTTGAATGCACAGAACAGAAAGAAGTTTCATACAATGCTTCTGTGTAGTTTATATTTGAACATATTCTTTTTTCCACTATTGCCCACTTAGCGCTACGAATGTCCAGTTGCATTTTGTACAGACAGAGTTTTTCAAAACTGCTCAATCAAAAGTATGGTTTAACTCTGTTAGCTGAATGCTCAGATCAGATAGACGTTTCACAGAATGCTTCTGTGTAGTTTATATTTGAATATATTCCTTTTTCCACTATTACCCTCTTAGCGCTCCGAATGTCCACTTGCATTTTCTACAGAAAGAGTGTTCAGAACTGCGTAATCAAAAGTATGGTTTAACTCTGTTAGCTTAATGAACATATCAGAAATAAGTTTCACACAATGCTTCTGTGTAGTTTTTATTTGAAGATATTATTTTTCCCAATGTAGGCCTCTTAGCGCTCAGAATGTCCAATTGCATTTTCTACAGAAAGAGTGTTTCAGAACGGCTCAATCAAATGTAAGGTTCAACTCTCTTTGCTGAATGCACAGAACAGAAAGAAGTTTCACAGAATGCTTCTGTGTAGTTTTTATTTGTAGATATTCTTTTTCCCAATATAGGCCTCTTAGTGCTCAGAATGTCCAATTGCACTTTCTACACAAAGTGTGTTTCAGAACGTCTCAATCAAAAGTAAGGTTCAACTCTGTTAGTTGAATGCACAGAACAGAAAGAAGTTTCATACAATGCTTCTGTGTAGTTGATATATGAACATATTATTTTTTCCACTATTACCCACTTAGCGCTGCGAATGTCCAGTTGCATTTTGTACAGACAGAGTGTTTCAAAACTGCTCAATCAAAAGTATGGTTTAACTCTGTTAGCTGAATGCTCAGATCAGAAAGAAGTTTCACAGAATGCTTCTGTGTAGTTTATATTTGGATATATTCCTTTTTCCACTACTACCCTCTTAGCGCTCCAAATGTCCAGTGTCATTTTCTACAGAAAGAGTGTTCAGATCTGCTCAATCAAAAGTATGGTTTAACTCTGTTAGCTGAATGCACAGATCAGAAAGAAGTTTCACAGAATGAATCTGTGAAGTTTATATTTGAAGACATTCCTTTTTCCACTATTACCCTCTTAGCGCTCCGAATCTCCACTTGCATTTCCTACAGAAAGAGTGTTTCAGAACGGCTCAATCAAAACTAAGGTTCAACTCTTTTAGCTGAATGAACAGAACAGAAAGAAGTTTCACAGAATACTTCTGTGTAGTTTTTATTTGTAGACATTATTTTTCCCAATATAGGCCACTTAGCGCTCAGAATGTCCAATTGCAGTTTCTACACAAAGAGCGTTTCAGAACTGCTCCTTCAAAAGTAAGGCTCAACTCTGTTAGTTGAATGCGAAGAACAGAAAGGGGTTTCAGAGAATGCTTCTGTGTAGTTTTTAATGGGAGATATTCCTTTTTCCTCTATTACAATCTTAGCGCTCCGAATGTCCACTTGCATTTTCTACAAAAAGAGTGTTTCATAACTGCTCAATGAAAAATATGGTTTAGCTCTGTTAACTGAATTTACAGATCAGAAATAAGTTTCACAGAATGCATCTGTGTAGTTTTTATTTGAAGATATACTTTTTCCCAATGTAGGCCTCTTAGCGCTTAGCATGTCCAATTGCAGTTTCTACAAAAAGAGTGTTTCAGAAAGGCTCAATCAAAAGTAAGGTTGAACTCCGTTAGTTGAATGCACAGAACAGAAAGAAGTTTCACAGAATGCTACTGTGTAGTTTATATTTGAATATATTCCTTTTTCCACTATTACCCTCTTATCGCTCGGAATGTCCACTTGCATTTTCTACAGAAAGAGTGTTCGGAACTGCGCAATCAAAAGTATGGTTTAACTCTGTTAGCTGAATGCACATATCAGAAATAAGTTTCTCACAATGCTTCTGTGTAGTTTTTATTTGAAGATATTATTTTTCCCAATATAGGCCTCTTAGCGCTCAGAATGTCCAATTGCAGTTTCTACAGAAAGAGTGTTTCAGAACGGCTCAATCAAAAGTAAGTTTCAACTCTGTTAGTTGAATGCACAGAACAGAAAGTAGTTTCATACAATGCTTCTGTGTAGTTTGTATTTGAACATATTCTGTTTTCCACTATTACCCACTTAGCGCTACGAATGTCCAGTTTCATTTTCTACAGACAGAGTGTTTCAAAACTGCTCAATCAAAATATGGTTTAACTCTGTTAGCTGAATGCTCAGATCAGAAAATAGTTTCACAGAATGCTTCTGTGTAGTTTATATTTGTATATATTCCTTTTTCCACTACTACACTCTTAGCGCTCCAAATGTCCAGTTGCATTTTCTACAGAAATAGTGTTCAGATCTGCTCAATCAAAAGTATGGTTTAACTCTGTTAGCTGAATGCACAGATCAGAAAGAAGTTTCATAGAATGATTCTGTGTAGTTTATATTTGAACACATTCCTTTTTCCACTATTACCCTCTTAGCGCTCCGATTCCCCACTTGCATTTTCTACAGAAAGAGTGTTTCAGAACGGCTCAATCAAAACCAAAGTTCAACTCTTTTAGTTGAATGAACTGAACAGAAATAAGTTTCACAGAATGCTTCTGTGTAGTTTTTATTTGTAGATATTCTTTTTCCCAATATAGGCCTCTTAGCGCACAGAATGTCCAATTGCAGTTTCTACACAAAGAGTGTTTCAGAACGGCTCAATCAAAAGTAAGGTTCAACCCTGGTAGTTGAATGCACAGAACAGAAAGTAGTTTCACAGAATGCTTCTGTGTAGTTTATATTTGAATATATTCCTTTTTCCACTATTACCCTCTTAGCGCTCCTAATGTCAACTTGCATTTTCTACAGAAAGAGTGTACGGAACTGCGCAATCAAAAGTATGGTTTAACTCTGTTAGCTGAATGCACATATCAGAAATAAGTTTCAAACAATGCTTCTGTGTAGTTTTTATTTGAAGTTATTATTTTTCCCAATATAGGACTCTTAGCGCTCAGAATGTCCAATTGCAGTTTCTACAGAAAGAGTGTTTCAGAACGGCTCAATCAAATGTAAGTTTCAACTCTCTTAGTTGAATGCACAGAACAGAAAGAGTTTCACAGAATGCTTCTGTGTAGTATTTAGTTGAAGATACTCCTTTTTGGACTATTACCTACTTAGCGCTCCGAATATCCACTGGCAGTTTCTACACAAAGTGGGTTTCAGAACTGCTCCTTCAAAAGTAAGGCTCAACTCTGTTAGTTGAATGCGGAGAACAGAAATGTGTTTCAGAGAATGCTTCTGTGTAGTTTTTAATTGTAGATATTCCTTTTTCCTCTATTACAATCTTAGCGCTCCGAATGTCCACTTGCATTTTCTACAAAAAGAGTGTTTCATAACTGCTCAATCAAAAATATGGTTTAGCTCTGTTAACTGAATTTACAGATCAGAAATAAGTTTCACAGAATGCATCTGTGTAGTTTTTATTTGAAGATATTCTTTTTCAAAATGTAGGCCTCTTAGCGCTTAGAATGTCCAATTGCAGTTTCTACAGAAAGAGTGTTTCAGAACGGCTCAATCAAAAGTAAGGTTCAACTCTGTTAGTTGAATGCACAGAACAGAAAGAAGTTTCACAGAATACTACTGTGTATTTTATATTTGAATATATTCCTTTTTCCACTCTTACACTCTTAGCGTTCCGAATGTCCACTTGCATGTTCTACAGAAAGAGTGTTCAGATCTGCTCAATCAAAAGTATGGTTTAACTCTGTTAGCTGAATGCACAGATCAGAAAGAAGTTTCACAGAATGATTCTGTGTATTTTATATTTGGAGACATTCCTTTTTCCACTATTACCCTCTTAGCGCTCCGAATCTCCACTTGCATTTTCTACAGAAAGAGTGTTTCAGAACGGCTCAATCAAAACTAAGGTTCAACTCTTTTAGTTGAACAAACAGAACAGAAAGAAGTTTCACACAATTCTTCTGTGTAGTTTTTATTTGTAGACATTATTTTTCCCAATATAGGCCTCCTAGCCCTCAGAATGTCCAATTGCAGTTTCTACAGAAAGAGTGTTTCAGAACGGCTCAATCAAAAGTAAGGTTCAACTCTGTTAGTTGAATGCACAGAACAGAAAGAAGTTTCATACAATGCTTCTGTGTAGTTTATATTTGAACATATTCTTTTTTCCACTATTACCCACTTAGCGCTACGAATGTCCAGTTGCATTTTCTACAGACAGAGTGTTTCAAAACTGCTCAATCAAAAGTATGGTTTAACTCTGTTAGCTGAATGCTCAGATCAGAAAGAAGTTTCACACAATGCTTCTGTGTAGTTTATATTTGAATATATTCCTTTTTCCAATACTACGCTCTTAGCGCTCCAAATGTCCAGTTGCATTTTCTACAGAAAGAGTGTTCAGATTTGCTCAATCAAAAGTATGGTTTAACTCTGTTAGCTGAATGCACAGACCAGAAAAAAGTTTCACCGAATGATTCTGTGTAGTTTATATTTGAAGACATTCCTTTTTCCACTATTACCCTCTTAGCGCTGCGAATCTCCACTTGCATTTTCTACAAAAAGAGTGTTTCATAACTGCTCAATCAAAAATATGTTTTATCTCTGTTAACTGAATTTACAGATCAGAAATAAGTTTCACAGAATGCATCTGTGTAGTTTTTATTTGAAGATATTCTTTTTCCCAATGTAGGCCTCTTAGCGCTTAGCATGTCCAATTGCAGTTTCTACAGAAAGAGTGTTTCAGAACGGCTCAATCAAAAGTAAGGTTCAACTCTGTTAGTTGAATGCACAGAACAGAAAGAATTTTCACAGAATGCTACTGTGTAGTTTATATTTGAATATATTCCTTTTTCCACTATTACCCGCTTAGCGCTCCGAATATCCACTTGCATTTTCTACAGAAAGAGTGTTCAGAACTGCGCAATCAAAAGTATGGTTTAACTCTGTTAGCTTAATGAACATATCAGAAATAAGTTTCACACAATGCTTCTGTGTAGTTTTTATTTGAAGATATTATTTTTCCCAATAGAGGCCTCTTAGCGCTCAGAATGTCCAATTGCAGTTTCTACAGAAAGAGTGTTTCAGAAAAGCTCAATCAAAAGTAAGGTTCAACTCTGTTAGTTGAATGCACAGAACAGAAAGAAGTTTCATACAATGCTTCTGTGTAGTTTATATATGAACATATTCTTTTTTCCACTATTACCCACTTAGCGCTACGAATGTCCAGTTGCATTTTCTACAGAAAGAGTGTTCAGATCTGCTCAATCAAAAGTATGGTTTAACTCTGTTAGCTGAATGCACAGATCAGAAAGAAGTTTCACAGAATGATTCTGTGTAGTTTATATTTGGAGACATTCCTTTTTCCACTATTACCCTCTTAGCGCTCCGAATCTCCACTTGCATTTTCTACAGAAAGAGTGTTTCAGAACGGCTCAATCAAAACTAAGGTTCAACTCTTTTAGTTGAATGAACAGAACAGAAAGAAGTTTCACAGAATACTTCTGTGTAGTTTTTATTTGCAGACATTATTTTTCCCAATATAGGTCTCTTAGCACTCAGAATGTCCAATTGCAGTTTCTACAGAAAGAGTGTTTCAGAACGGGTCAGTCAAAAGTAAGGTTCAACTCTGTTAGTTGAATGCACAGAAGAGAAAGTAGTTTCATACAATGCTCCTGTGTAGTTTATATTTGAACATATTCTTTTTTCCACTATTACCCACTTAGCGCTACGAATGTCCAGTTGCATTTTCTACAGACACAGTGTTTCAAAACTGCTCAATCAAAGTATGGTTTAACTCTGTTAGCTGAATGCTCAGATCAGAAAGAAGTTTCACAGAATGCTTCTGTTTAGTTTATATTTGAATATATTCCTTTTTCCACTACTACCCTCTTAGCGCTCCAAATGTCCAGTTGCATTTTCTACAGAAAGAGTGTTCAGATCTGCTCAATCAAAAGTATGGTTTAACTCTGTTAGCTGAATGCACAGATCAGAAAGAAGTTTCATAGAATGATTCTGTGTAGTTTATATTTGAAGACATTCCTTTTTCCACTATTACCCTCTTAGCGCTCCGATTCTCCACTTGCATTTTCTACAGAAAGAGTGTGTCAGAACGGCTCAATCAAAACTACGGTTCAACTCTTTTTCTTGAATGAACTGAACAGAAAGTAGTTTCACAGAATTCTTCTGTGTAGTTTTTATTTGTAGATATTCTTTTTCCCAATATAGGCCTCTTAGCGCTCAGAATGTCCTATTGCAGTTTCTACAGAAAGAGTGTTTCAGAACGGCTCAATCAAAAGTAACGTTCAACCCTGGTAGTTGAATGCACAGAACAGAAAGAAGTTTCACAGACTGCTTCTGTGTAGTTTATATTTGAATATATTCCTTTTTCCACTATTACACTCTTAGCGCTCCGAATGTCCACTTGCATTTTCTACAGAACGAGTTTTCTGAGCTGCGCAATCAAAAGTATGGTTTAACTCTGTTAGCTGAATGCACATATCAGAAATAAGTTTCAAACAATGCTTCTGTGTAGTTTTTATTTGAAGATATTATTTTTCCCAATATAATCCCCTTAGCGCTCAGAATGTCCAATTGCAGTTTCTACAGAAAGAGTGTTTCAGAACGGCTCAATCAAATATAAGGTTCAACTCTCTTAGTTGAATGCACAGAACCGAAAGAAGTTTCACAGAATGCTTCTGTGTAGTATTTAGTTGAAGATACTCCTTTTTGGACTATTACCCACTTAGGGCTCCGAATATCCACTGGCAGTTTCTACACAAAGCGTGTTTCAGAACTGCTCCTTCAAAAGTAAGGCTCAACTCTGTTAGTTGAATGCGGAGAATAGAAAGGTGTTTCAGAGAATGCTTCTGTGTAGTTTTTAATTGGAGATATTTCTTTTTCCTCTATTACAATCTTAGCGCTCCGAATGTCCACTTGCATTTTCTACAAAAAGAGTTTTTCATAACTGCTCAATCAAAAATATGGTTTAGCTCTGTTAACTGAATTTACAGATCAGAAATAAGTTTCACAGAATGCATCTGTGTAGTTTTTATTTGAAGATAGTCTTTTTCCCAATGTAGGCCTCTTAGCGCTTAGCTTGTCCAATTGCAGTTTCTACAGAAAGAGTGTTTCAGAACGGCTCAATCAAAAGTAAGGTTCAACTCTGTTAGTTGAATGCACAGAACAGAAAGAAGTTTCACAGAATGCTACTGTGTAGTTTATATTTGAATATATTCCTTTTTCCACTATTACCCTCTTAGCGCTCCGAATGTCCACTTGCCTTTTCTACGGAAAGAGTGTTCGGAACTGCACAATCAAAAGTATGGTTTAACTCTGTTAGCTGAATGCACATATCAGAAATAAGTTTCACACAATGCTTCTGTGTAGTTTTTATTTGAAGATATTATTTTTCCCAATATAGGCCTCTTAGCGCTCAGAATGTCCAATTGCAGTTTCTACAGAAAGAGTGTTTCAGAAAGGCTCAATCAAAAGTAAGGTTCAACTCTGTTAGTTAAATGCACAGAACAGAAAGAAGTTTCATACAATGCTTCTGTGTAGTTTATATTTGAACATATTCTTTTTTCCACTATTGCCCACTTAGCGCTACGAATGCCCTGCATTTTGTACAGACAGAGTTTTTCAAAACTGCTCAATCAAAAGTATGGTTTAACTCTGTTAGCTGAATGCTCAGATCAGATAGACGTTTCACAGAATGCTTCTGTGTAGTTTATATTTGAATATATTCCTTTTTCCACTATTACCCTCTTAGCGCTCCGAATGTCCACTTGCATTTTCTACAGAAAGAGTGTTCAGAACTGCGTAATCAAAAGTATGGTTTAACTCTGTTAGCTTAATGAACATATCAGAAATAAGTTTCACACAATGCTTCTGTGTAGTTTTTATTTGAAGATATTATTTTTCCCAATGTAGGCCTCTTAGCGCTCAGAATGTCCAATTGCATTTTCTACAGAAAGAGTGTTTCAGAACGGCTCAATCAAATGTAAGGTTCAACTCTCTTTGCTGAATGCACAGAACAGAAAGATGTTTCACAGAATGCTTCTGTGTAGTTTTTATTTGTAGATATTCTTTTTCCCAATATAGGCCTCTTAGCACTCAGAATGTCCTATTGCAGTTTCTACAGAAAGAGTGTTTCAGAACGGCTCAATCAAAAGTAACGTTCAACCCTGGTAGTTGAATGCACAGAACAGAAAGAAGTTTCACAGAATGCTTCTGTGTAGTTTATATTTGAATATATTCCTTTTTCCACTATTACCCTCTTAGCGCTCTGAATGTCCACTTGCATTTTCTACAGAAAGAGTGTTCTGAACTGCGCAATCAAAAGTATGGTTTAACTCTGTTAGCTGAATGCACATATCAGAAATAAGTTTCAAACAATGCTTCTGTGTAGTTTTTATTTGAAGATATTATTTTTCCCAATATAGGCCTCTTAGCGCTCAGAATGTCCAATTGCAGTTTCTACAGAAAGAGTGTTTCAGAACGGCTCAATCAAATATAAGGTTCAACTCTCTTAGTTGAATGCACAGAACAGAAAGAAGTTTCACAGAATGCTTCTGTGTAGTATTTAGTTGAAGATACTCCTTTTTGGACTATTACCCACTTAGCGCTCCGAATATCCACTGGCAGTTTCTACACAAAGAGTGTTTCAGAACTGCTCCTTCAAATGTAAGGCTCAACTCTGTTAGTTGAATGCGGAGAATAGAAAGGTGTTTCAGAGAATGCTTCTGTGTAGTTTTTAATTGGAGATATTTCTTTTTCCTCTATTACAATCTTAGCGCTCCGAATGTCCACTTGCATTTTCTACAAAAAGAGTGTTTCATAACTGCTCAATCAAAAATATGGTTTAGCTCTGTTAACTGAATTTACAGATCAGAAATAAGTTTCACAGAATGCATCTGTGTAGTTTTTATTTGAAGATAGTCTTTTTCCCAATGTAGGCCTCTTAGCGCTTAGCTTGTCCAATTGCAGTTTCTACAGAAAGAGTGTTTCAGAACGGCTCAATCAAAAGTAAGGTTCAACTCTGTTAGTTGAATGCACAGAACACAAAGAAGTTTCACAGAATGCTACTGTGTAGTTTATATTTGAATATATTCCTTTTTCCACTATTACCCTCTTAGCGCTCCGAATGTCCACTTGCCTTTTCTACGGAAAGAGTGTTCGGAACTGCACAATCAAAAGTATGGTTTAACTCTGTTAGCTGAATGCACATATCAGAAATAAGTTTCACACAATGCTTCTGTGTAGTTTTTATTTGAAGATATTATTTTTCCCAATATAGGCCTCTTAGCGCTCAGAATGTCCAATTGCAGTTTCTACAGAAAGAGTGTTTCAGAAAGGCTCAATCAAAAGTAAGGTTCAACTCTGTTAGTTGAATGCACAGAACAGAAAGAAGTTTCATACAATGCTTCTGTGTAGTTTATATTTGAACATATTCTTTTTTCCACTATTGCCCACTTAGCGCTACGAATGTCCAGTTGCATTTTGTACATACAGAGTTTTTCAAAACTGCTCAAACAAAAGTATGGTTTAACTCTGTTAGCTGAATGCTCAGATCAGATAGACGTTTCACAGAATGCTTCTGTGTAGTTTATATTTGAATATATTCCTTTTTCCACTACTACACTCTTAGCGCTCCAAATGTCCAGTTGAATTTTCTACAGAAAGAGTGTTCAGATCTGCTCAATCAAAAGTATGGTTTAACTCTGTTAGCTGAATGCACAGATCAGAAAGAAGTTTCACAGAAAGATTCTGTGTAGTTTATATATGAAGACATTCCTTTTTCCACTATTAACCTCTTAGCGCTCCGAATCTCCACTTGCATTTTCTACAGAAAGAGTGTTACAGAACGGCTCAATCAAAACTAAGGTACAACTCCTTTAGTTGAATGAACAGAACAGAAAGAAGTTTCACAGAATACTTCTGTGTAGTTTTTATTTGTAGACATTGTTTTTCCCATTATAGGCCTCTTAGCGCTCAGAATGTCCCATTGCAGTTTCTACAGAAAGAGTGTTTCAGAACGTCTCAATCAAAAGTAAGGTTCAACTCTGTTAGTTGAATGCACAGAACAGAAAGAAGTTTCATACAATGCTTCTGTGTAGTTTATATTTGAACATATTCTTTTTCCACTATTACCCACTTAGCGCTACGAATGTCCAGTTGCATTTTCTACAGACAGAGAGTTTCAAAACTGCTCAATCAAAACTATGGTTTAACTCTGTTAGCTGAATGCTCAGATCAGAAAGAAGTTTCACAGAATGCTTCTGTGTAGTTTATATTTGAATATATTCCTTTTTCCACTACTACGCTCTTAGCGCTCCAAATGTCCAGTTGCATTTTCTACAGAAAGAGTGTTCAGATCTGCTCAATCAAAAGTATGGTTTAACTGTGTTAGCTGAATGCACTGATCAGAAAGAAGTTTCATAGAATGTTTCTGTGTAGTTTATATTTGAAGACATTCCTTTTTCCACTATTACCCTCTTAGCGCTCCAAATCTCCACTTGCATTTTCTACAGAAAGAGTGTTTCAGAACGGCTCAATCAAAACTAAGGTTCAACTCTTTTAGTTGAATGAACTGAACAGAAAGAAGTTTCACAGAATGCTTCTGTGTAGTTTTTATTTGTAGATATTCTTTTTCCCAATATAGGCCACTTAGCGCTCAGAATGTCCAATTGCAGTTTCTACAGAAAGAGTGTTTCAGAACGGCTCAATCAAAAGTAAGATTCAACCCTGGTTGTTGAATGCACAGAACAGAAAGAAGTTTCACAGAATGCTTCTGTGTAGTTTATATTTGAATATATTCCTTTTTCCAATATGACCCTCTTAGTGCTCCGAATGTCCACTTGCATTTTCTACAGAAAGAGTGTTCTGAACTGCGCAATCAAAAGTATGGTTTAACTCTGTTAGCTGAATGCACATATCAGAAATAAGTTTCAAACAATGCTTCTGTGTAGTTTTTATTTGAAGATATTATATTTCCCAATATAGACCTCTTAGCGCTCAGAATGTCCAATTGCAGTTTCTACAGAAAGAGTATTTCAGAACGGCTCAATCAAATGTAAGGTTCAACTCTCTTAGTTGAATGCACAGAACAGAAAGAAGTTTCACAGAATGCTTCTGTGTAGTATTTAGTTGAAGATACTCCTTTTTGGACTATTACCCACTTAGCGCTCCGAATATCCACTGGCAGGTTCTACACAAAGAGCGTTTCAGAACTGCTCCTTCAAAAGTAAGGCTCAACTCTGTTAGTGGAATGCGAAGAACAGAAAGGGGTTTCAGAGAATGCTTCTGTGTAGTTTTTAATGGGAGATATTCCTTTTTCCTCTATTACAATCTTAGCGCTCCGAATGTCCACTTGCATTTTCTACAAAAAGGGTGTTTCATAACTGCTCAATGAAAAATATGATTTAGCTCTGTTAACTGAATTTACAGATCAGAAATAAGTTTCACAGAATGCATCTGTGTAGTTTTTATTTGAAGATATACTTTTTCCCAATGTAGGCCTCTTAGCGCTTAGCATGTCCAATTGCAGTTTCTACAAAAAGAGTGTTTCAGAACGGCTCAATCAAAAGTAAGGTTGAACTCTGTTAGTTGAATGCACAGAACAGAAAGAAGTTTCACAGAATGCTACTGTGTAGTTTATATTTGAATATATTCCTTTTTCCACTATTACCCTCTTAGCGCTCGGAATGTCCACTTGCATTTTCTACAGAAAGAGTGTTCGGAACTGCGCAATCAAAAGTATGGTTTAACTCTGTTAGCTGAATGCACATATCAGAAATAAGTTTCTCACAATGCTTCTGTGTAGTTTTTATTTGAAGATATTATTTTTCCCAATATAGGCCTCTTAGCGCTCAGAATGTCCAATTGCAGTTTCTACAGAAAGAGTGTTTCAGAACGGCTCAATCAAAAGTAAGGTTCAACTCTGTTAGTTCAATGCACAGAACAGAAAGTAGTTTCATACAATGCTTCTGTGTAGTTTGTATTTGAACATATTCTTTTTTCCACTATTACCCACTTAGCGCTACGAATGTCCAGTTGCATTTTCTACAGACAGAGTGTTTCAAAACTGCTCAATCAAAATATGGTTTAACTCTGTTAGCTGAATGCTCAGATCAGAAAGTAGTTTCACAGAATGCTTCTGTGTAGTTTATATTTGTATATATTCCTTTTTCCACTATTACCCTCTTAGCGCTCCAAATGTCCAGTTGCATTTTCTACAGAAAGAGTGTTCAGATCTGCTCAATCAAAAGTATGGTTTAACTCTGTTAGCTGAATGCACAGATCACAAAGAAGTTTCATAGAATGATTCTGTGTAGTTTATATTTGAACACATTCCTTTTTCCACTATTACCCTCTTAGCGCTCCGATTCTCCACTTGCATTTTCTACAGAAAGAATGTTTCAGAACGGCTCAATCAAAACCAAAGTTCAACTCTTTTAGTTGAATGAACTGAACAGAAATAAGTTTCACAGAATGCTTCTGTGTAGTTTTTATTTGTAGATATTCTTTTTCCCAATATAGGCCTCTTAGCGCACAGAATGTCCAATTGCAGTTTCTACACAAAGAGTGTTTCAGAACGGCTCAATCAAAAGTAAGGTTCAACCCTTGTAGTTGAATGCACAGAACAGAAAGTAGTTTCACAGAATGCTTCTGTGTAGTTTATATTTGAATATATTCCTTTTTCCACTATTACCCTCTTAGCGCTCCTAATGTCAACTTGCATTTTCTACAGAAAGAGTGTACGGAACTGCGCAATCAAAAGTATGGTTTAACTCTGTTAGCTGAATGCACATATCAGAAATAAGTTTCAAACAATGCTTCTGTGTAGTTTTTATTTGAAGATATTATTTTTCCCAATATAGGACTCTTAGCGCTCAGAATGTCCAATTGCAGTTTCTACAGAAAGAGTGTTTCAGAACGGCTCAATCAAATGTAAGTTTCAACTCTCTTAGTTGAATGCACAGAACAGAAAGAGTTTCACAGAATGCTTCTGTGTAGTATTTAGTTGAATATACTCCTTTTTGGACTATTACCTACTTAGCGCTCCGAATATCCACTGGCAGTTTCTACACAAAGTGTGTTTCAGAACTGCTCCTTCAAAAGTAAGGCTCAACTCTGTTAGTTGAATGCGGAGAACAGAAATGTGTTTCAGAGAATGCTTCTGTGTAGTTTTTAATTGGAGATATTCCTTTTTCCTCTATTACAATCTTAGCGCTCCGAATGTCCACTTGCATTTTCTACAAAAAGAGTGTTTCATAACTGCACAATCAAAAATATGGTTTAGCTCTGTTAACTGAATTTACAGATCAGAAACAAGTTTCACAGAATGCATCTGTGTAGTTTTTATTTGAAGATATTCTTTTTCAAAATGTAGGCCTCTTAGCGCTTAGAATGTCCAATTGCAGTTTCTACAGAAAGAGTGTTTCAGAACGGCTCAATCAAAAGTAAGGTTCAACTCTGTTAGTTGAATGCACAGAACAGAAAGAAGTTTCACAGAATACTACTGTGTATTTTATATTTGAATATATTCCTTTTTCCACTATTACACTCTTAGCGCTCCGAATGTCCACTTGCATGTTCTACAGAAAGAGTGTTCGGAACTGCGCAATCAAAAGTATGGTTTAACTCTGTTAGCTGAATGCACATATCAGAAATAAGTTTCACACAATGCTTCTGTGTAGTTTTTATTTGAAGATATTATTTTTCCCAGTATACGCCTCTTAGCGCTCAGAATGTCCAATTGCAGTTTCTACAGAAAGAGTGTTTCAGAAAGGCTCAATCAAAAGTAAGGTTCAACTCTGTTAGTTGAATGCACAGAACAGAAAGAAGTTTCATACAATGCTTCTGTGTAGTTTATATTTGAACATATATTTTTTCCACTATTACCCACATAGCGCTACGAATGTCCAGTTGCATTTTCTACAGACAGAGTGTTTCAAAACTGCTCAATCAAAAGTATGGTTTAACTCTGTTAGCTGAATGCTCAGATCAGAAACAAGTTTCACAGAATGCTTCTGTGTTGTTTATATTTGAATATATTCCTTTTTACAGTACTAACCTCTCAGCGCTCCAAATGTCCAGTTGCATTTTCTACAGAAAGAGTGTTCAGATCTGCTCAATCAAAAGTATGGTTTAACTCTGTTAGCTGAATGCACAGATCAGAAAGAAGTTTCACAGAATGATTCTGTGTAGTTTATATTTGAAGACATTCCTTTTTCCACTATTACCCTCTTTGCGCTCAGAATGTCCACTAGCATTTTCTACGGAAACAGTGTTCGGAACTGCGCAATCCAAAGTATGGTTTAACTCTGTAAGCTGAATGCACATATCAGAAATAAGTTTCACACAATTCTTCTGTGTAGTTTTTATTTGAAGATATTATTTTTCCCAATATAGGCCTCTTAGCGCTCAGAATGTCCAATTGCAGTCTCTACATAAAGACGGTTTCAGAACGGCACAATCAAAAGTAAGGTTCAACTCTGTTAGTTGAATGCACAGAACAGAAAGAAGTTTCATACAATGCTTCTGTGTAGTTTATATTTGAACCTATTCTTTTTTCCACTATTACCCACTTAGCGCTACGAATGTCCGGTTGCATTTTCTACAGACAGAGTGTTTCAAAACTGCTCAATCAAAAGTATGGTTTAACTCTGTTAGCTGAATGCTCAGATCAGAAAGAAGTTTCACAGAATGCTTCTGTGTAGTTTATATTTGAATATATTCCTTTTTCCACTATTACCCTCTTAGCGATCCGAATGTCCACTTGCATTTTCTACAGAAAGAGTGTTCTGAACTTCGCAATCAAAAGTATGGTTTAACTCTGTTAGCTGAATGCACATATCAGAAATAAGTTTCAAACAATCCTTCTGTGTAGTTTTTATTTGAAGATATTATTTTTCCCAATATAGGTCTCTTAACGCTCAGAATGTCCAATTGCTGTTTCTACAGAAAGAGTGTTTCAGAACGGCTCAATCAAATGTAAGGTTCAACACTCATAGTTGAATGCACAGAACAGAAAGAAGTTTCATACAATGCTTCTGTGTAGTTTATATTTGAACATATTCTTTTTTCCACTTCTACCCTCTTAGCGCTCCAAATGTCCAGTTGCATTTTCTACAGAAAGAGTGTTCAGATCTGCTCAATCAAAAGTATGGTTTAACTCTGTTAGCTGAATGCACAGATCAGAAACAAGTTTCACAGAATGATTCTGTGTAGTCTATATTTGAAGACATTCCTTTTTCCACTGTTACCCTCTTAGCGCTCCAAATCTCCACTTGCATTTTCTACAGAAAGAGTGTTTCAGAATGGCTCAATCAAAACTAAGGTTCAACTCTTTTAGTTGAATGAACAGAACAGAAAGTAGTTTCACAGAATAGTTCTGTGTAGTTTTTATTTGTAGACATTCTTTTTCCCAATATAGGCCTCTTAGCGCTCAGAATGTCCAATTGCATTCTCTACAGAAAGAGTGTTTCAGAACGGCTCTATCAAAAGTAAGGTTCAACTCTGTTAGTTGAATGCAGAGAACAGAAAGAAGTTTCATACAATGCTTCTGTGTAGTTTATATTTGAACATATTCTTTTTTCCACTATTACCCACTTAGCGCTACGAATGTCCAGTTGCATTTTCTACAGACAGAGTGTTTCAAAACTGCTCAATCAAAAGTATGGTTTAACTCTGTTAGCTGAATGCTAAGATCAGAAAGAAGTTTCACAGAATGCTTCTGTGCAGTTTATATTTGAATATATTCCTTTTTCCACTACTACTCTCTTAGCGCTCCAATTGTCCAGTTGCATTTTCTACAGAAAGATTGTTCAGATCTGATCAATCAAAAGTATGGTTTAACTCTGTTAGCTGAATGCACAGATCAGAAAGATGTTTCATAGAATGATTCTGTGTAGTTTATATTTGAAGACATTCCTTTTTCCACTATTACCCACTTAGCGCTCCGAATCTCCACTTGCATTTTCTACAGAAAGAGTGTTTCAGAACGGCTCAATCAAAACTAAGGTTCAACTCTTTTAGTTGAATGAACTGAACAGAAAGAAATTTCACAGAATGCTTCTGTGTAGTTTTTATTTGTAGATATTCTTTTTCCCAATATAGGCCTCTTAGCGCTCAGAATGTCCAATTGCAGTTTCTACAGAAAGAGTGTTTCAGAACGGCTCAATCAAAAGTAAGGTTCAACCCTGGTAGTTGAATGCACAGAACAGAAAGAAGTTTCACAGAATGCTTCTGTGTAGTTTATATTTGAATATATTCCTTTTTCCACTATTACCCTCTTAGCACTCCGAATGTCCACTTGCATTTTCTACAGAAAGACTGTTCTGAACTGCGCAATCAAAAGTATGGTTTAACTCTGTTAGCTGAATGCACATATCAGAAATATGTTTCAAAAAATGCTTCTGTGTAGTTTTTATTTGAAGATATTATTTTTCCCAATATAGGCCTCTTAGCGCTCAGAATGTCCAATTGCAGTTTCTACAGAAAGAGTGTTTCAGAACGGCTCAATCAAATGTAAGGTTCAACTCTCTTAGTTGAATGCACAGAACAGAAAGAAGTTTCACAGAATGATTCTGTGTAGTATTTAGTTGAAGATACTCCTTTTTGGACTATTACCCATTTAGCGCTCCGAATATCCACTGGCAGTTTCTACACAAAGAGTGTTTCACAACTGCTCCTTCAAAAGTAAGGCTCAACTCTGTTAGTTGAATGCGGAGAACAGAAAGTTGTTTCAGAGAATGCTTCTGTGTAGTTTTTAATTGGAGATATTCTTTTTCCTCTATTACAATCTTAGCGCTCCGAATGTCCACTTGCATTTTCTAGAAAAAGAGAGTTTCATAACTGCTCAATCAAAAATATGGTTTAGCTCTGTTAACTGAATTTACAGATCAGAAATAAGTTTCACAGAATGCATCTGTGTAGTTTTTATTTGAAGATATTCTTTTTCCCAATGTAGGCCTCTTAGCGCTTAGCATGTCCAATTGCAGTTTCTACAGAAAGAGTGTTTCAGAACGGCTCAATCAAAAGTAAGGTTCAACCCTGTTAGATGAATGCACAGAACAGAAAGTAGTTTCACAGAATGCTACCGTGTAGTTTATATTTGAATATATTCCTTTTTCCACTATTACCCTCTTAGTGCTCCGAATGTCCACTTGCCTTTTCTACGGAAAGAGTGTTCGGAACTGCGCAATCAAAAGTATGGTTTAACTCTGTAAGCTGAATGCACATATCAGAAATAAGTACCACACAATTCTTCTGTGTAGTTTTTATTTGAAGATATTATTTTTCCCAATATGGGCCTCTTAGCGCTCAGAATGTCCAATTGCAGTTTCTACAGAAAGACGGTTTCAGAACGGCTCAATCAAAAGTAAGGTTCAACTTTGTTAGTTGAATGCACAGAACAGAAAGAAGTTTCATACAATGCTTCTGTGTAGTTTATATTTGAACATATTCTTTTTTCCACTATTACCCACTTAGCGCTACGAATGTCCAGTTGCATTTTCTACAGACAGAGTGTTTCAAAACTGCTCAATCAAAAGTATGGTTTAACAATGTTAGCTGAATGCTCAGATCAGAAAGAAGTTTCACAGAATGCTTCTGTGTAGATTATATTTGAATATATTCCTTTTTCCACTACTACGCTCTTAGCGCTCCAAATGTCCAGTTGCATTTTCTACAGAAAGAGTGTTCAGATCTGCTCAATCAAAAGTATGGTTTAACACTGTTAGCTGAATGCACAGATCAGAAAGAAGTTTCACAGAATGATTCTGTGTAGTTTATATTTGAAGACATTCCTTTTTCCACTATTACCCTCTTAGCGCTCCGAATCTCCACTTGCATTTTCTACAGAAAGAGTGTTTCAGAATGGCTCAATCAAAGCTAAGGTTCAACTGTTTTAGTTGAATGAACAGAACAGAAAGAAGTTCCACAGAATGCTTCTGTGTAGTTTTTATTTGTAGATATTCTTTTTCCCAATATAGGCCTCTTAGCGCTCAGAATGTCCAATTGCAGTTTCTACAGAAAGAGTGTTTCAGAACGGCTCAATCTAAAGTAAGGTTCAACCCTGGTAGTTGAATGCAAAAACAGAAAGAAGTTTCACAGAATGCTTCTGTGTAGTTTATATATGAATATATTACTTTTTCCACTATTACCCTCTTAGCGCTCCGAATGTCCACTTGCACTTTCTACAGAAAGAGTGTTCTGAACTGCGCAATCAAATTATGGTTTAACTCTGTTAGCTGAATGCATATATCAGACAAAAGTTTCAAACAATGCTTCTGTGTAGTTTTTATTTGAAGATATTATTTTTCCCAATATAGGCCTCTTAGCGCTCAGAATGTCCAATTGCAGTTTCTACAGAAAGAGTGTTTCAGAACGGCTCAATCAAATGTAAGGTTCAACTTTCTTAGTTGAATACACAGAACAGAAAGTAGTTTCACAGAATGCTTCTGTGTAGTATTTAGTTGAAGATACTCCTTTTTGGAATATTACCCACTTAGCGCTCAGAATATCCACTGGCAGTTTCTACACAAAGGGTGTTTCAGAACTGCTCCTTCAAAAGTAAGGCTCAACTCTGTTAGTTGAATGCGGAGAACAGAAAGGTGTTTCAGAGAATGCTTCTGTGTAGTTTTTAATTGGAGATATTCCTTTTTCCTCTATTACAATCTTAGCGCTCCGAATGTCCACTTGCATTTTCTACAAAAAGATTGTTTCATAACTGCTCAATCAAAAGTATGGTTTAACTCTGTTAGCTGAATGCTCAGATCAGAAAGAATTTTCACAGAATGCTACTGTGTAGTTTATATTTGAATATATTCCTTTTTCCACTATTAACCTCTTAGCGCTCCGAATGTCCACTTGCATTTTCTACAGAAAGAGTGTTCAGAACTGCGCAATCAACAGTATGGTTTAACTCTGTTAGCTTAATGAACATATCAGAAATAAGTTTCACACAATGCTTCTGTGTAGTTTTTATTTGAAGATATTATTTTTCCCAATATAGGCCTCTTAGCGCTCAGAATGTCCAATTGCAGTTTCTACAGAAAGAGTGTTTCAGAAAGGCTCAATCAAAAGTAAGGTTCAACTCTGTTAGTTAAATGCACAGAACAGAAAGAAGTTTCATACAATGCTTCTGTGTAGTTTATATTTGAACATATTCTTTTTTCCACTATTGCCCACTTAGCGCTACGAATGCCCTGCATTTTGTACAGACAGAGTTTTTCAAAACTGCTCAATCAAAAGTATGGTTTAACTCTGTTAGCTGAATGCTCAGATCAGATAGACGTTTCACAGAATGCTTCTGTGTAGTTTATATTTGAATATATTCCTTTTTCCACTATTACCCTCTTAGCGCTCCGAATGTCCACTTGCATTTTCTACAGAAAGAGTGTTCAGAACTGCGTAATCAAAAGTATGGTTTAACCCTGTTAGCTTAATGAACATATCAGAAATAAGTTTCACACAATGCTTCTGTGTAGTTTTTATTTGAAGATATTATTTTTCCCAATGTAGGCCTCTTAGTGCTCAGAATGTCCAATTGCATTTTCTACAGAAAGAGTGTTTCAGAACGGCTCAATCAAATGTAAGGTTCAACTCTCTTTGCTGAATGCACAGAACAGAAAGATGTTTCACAGAATGCTTCTGTGTAGTTTTTATTTGTAGATATTCTTTTTCCCAATATAGGCCTCTTAGCGCTCAGAATGTCCTATTGCAGTTTCTACAGAAAGAGTGTTTCAGAACGGCTCAATCAAAAGTAACGTTCAACCCTGGTAGTTGAATGCACAGAACAGAAAGAAGTTTCACAGAATGCTTCTGTGTAGTTTATATTTGAATATATTCCTTTTTCCACTATTACCCTCTTAGCGCTCTGAATGTCCACTTGCATTTTCTACAGAAAGAGTGTTCTGAACTGCGCAATCAAAAGTATGGTTTAACTCTGTTAGCTGAATGCACATATCAGAAATAAGTTTCAAACAATGCTTCTGTGTAGTTTTTATTTGAAGATATTATTTTTCCCAATATAGGCCCCTTAGCGCTCAGAATGTCCAATTGCAGTTTCTACAGAAAGAGTGTTTCAGAACGGCTCAATCAAATATAAGGTTCAACTCTCTTAGTTGAATGCACAGAACAGAAAGAAGTTTCACAGAATGCTTCTGTGTAGTATTTAGTTGAAGATACTCCTTTTTGGACTATTACCCACTTAGCGCTCCGAATATCCACTGGCAGTTTCTACACAAAGAGTGTTTCAGAACTGCTCCTTCAAATGTAAGGCTCAACTCTGTTAGTTGAATGCGGAGAATAGAAAGGTGTTTCAGAGAATGCTTCTGTGTAGTTTTTAATTGGAGATATTTCTTTTTCCTCTATTACAATCTTAGCGCTCCTAATGTCCACTTGCATTTTCTACAAAAAGAGTGTTTCATAACTGCTCAATCAAAAATATGGTTTAGCTCTGTTAACTGAATTTACAGATCAGAAATAAGTTTCACAGAATGCATCTGTGTAGTTTTTATTTGAAGATAGTCTTTTTCCCAATGTAGGCCTCTTAGCGCTTAGCTTGTCCAATTGCAGTTTCTACAGAAAGAGTGTTTCAGAACGGCTCAATCAAAAGTAAGGTTCAACTCTGTTAGTTGAATGCACAGAACACAAAGAAGTTTCACAGAATGCTACTGTGTAGTTTATATTTGAATATATTCCTTTTTCCACTATTACCCTCTTAGCGCTCCGAATGTCCACTTGCCTTTTCTACGGAAAGAGTGTTCGGAACTGCACAATCAAAAGTATGGTTTAACTCTGTTAGCTGAATGCACATATCAGAAATAAGTTTCACACAATGCTTCTGTGTAGTTTTTATTTGAAGATATTATTTTTCCCAATATAGGCCTCTTAGCGCTCAGAATGTCCAATTGCAGTTTCTACAGAAAGAGTGTTTCAGAAAGGCTCAATCAAAAGTAAGGTTCAACTCTGTTAGTTGAATGCACAGAACAGAAAGAAGTTTCATACAATGCTTCTGTGTAGTTTATATTTGAACATATTCTTTTTTCCACTATTGCCCACTTAGCGCTACGAATGTCCAGTTGCATTTTGTACAGACAGAGTTTTTCAAAACTGCTCAAACAAAAGTATGGTTTAACTCTGTTAGCTGAATGCTCAGATCAGATAGACGTTTCACAGAATGTTTCTGTGTAGTTTATATTTGAATATATTCCTTTTTCCACTACTACCCTCTTAGCGCTCCAAATGTCCAGTTGAATTTTCTACAGAAAGAGTGTTCAGATCTGCTCAATCAAAAGTATGGTTTAACTCTGTTAGCTGAATGCACAGATCAGAAAGAAGTTTCACAGAAAGATTCTGTGTAGTTTATATTTGAAGACATTCCTTTTTCCACTATTAACCTCTTAGCGCTCCGAATCTCCACTTGCATTTTCTACAGAAAGAGTGTTACAGAACGGCTCAATCAAAACTAAGGTACAACTCCTTTAGTTGAATGAACAGAACAGAAAGAAGTTTCACAGAATACTTCTGTGTAGTTTTTATTTGTAGACATTGTTTATCCCATTATAGGCCTCTTAGCGCTCAGAATGTCCAATTGCAGTTTCTACAGAAAGAGTGTTTCAGAACGGCTCAATCAAAAGTAAGATTCAACCCTGGTTGTTGAATGCACAGAACAGAAAGAAGTTTCACAGAATGCTTCTGTGTAGTTTATATTTGAATATATTCCTTTTTCCAATATGACCCTCTTAGCGCTCCGAATGTCCACTTGCATTTTCTACAGAAAGAGTGTTCTGAACTGCGCAATCAAAAGTATGGTTTAAATCTGTTAGCTGAATGCACATATCAGAAATAAGTTTCAAACAATGCTTCTGTGTAGTTTTTATTTGAAGATATTATATTTCCCAATATAGACCTCTTAGCGCTCAGAATGTCCAATTGCAGTTTCTACAGAAAGAGTGTTTCAGAACGGCTCAATCAAATGTAAGGTTCAACTCTCTTAGTTGAATGCACAGAACAGAAAGAAGTTTCACAGAATGCTTCTGTGTAGTATTTAGTTGAAGATACTCCTTTTTGGACTATTACCCACTTAGCGCTCCGAATATCCACTGGCAGTTTCTACACAAAGAGCGTTTCAGAACTGCTCCTTCAAAAGTAAGGCTCAACTCTGTTAGTGGAATGCGAAGAACAGAAAGGGGTTTCAGAGAATGCTTCTGTGTAGTTTTTAATGGGAGATATTCCTTTTTCCTCTATTACAATCTTAGCGCTCCGAATGTCCACTTGCATTTTCTACAAAAAGGGTGTTTCATAACTGCTCAATGAAAAATATGGTTTAGCTCTGTTAACTGAATTTACAGATCAGAAATAAGTTTCACAGCATGCATCTGTGTAGTTTTTATTTGAAGATATACTTTTTCCCAATGTAGGCCTCTTAGCGCTTAGCATGTCCAATTGCAGTTTCTACAAAAAGAGTGTTTCAGAACGGCTCAATCAAAAGTAAGGTTGAACTCTGTTAGTTGAATGCACAGAACAGAAAGAAGTTTCACAGAATGCTACTGTGTAGTTTATATTTGAATATATTCCTTTTTCCACTATTACCCTCTTAGCGCTCGGAATGTCCACTTGCATTTTCTACAGAAAGAGTGTTCGGAACTGCGCAATCAAAAGTATGGTTTAACTCTGTTAGCTGAATGCACATATCAGAAATAAGTTTCTCACAATGCTTCTGTGTAGTTTTTATTTGAAGATATTATTTTTCCCAATATAGGCCTCTTAGCGCTCAGAATGTCCAATTGCAGTTTCTACAGAAAGAGTGTTTCAGAACGGCTCAATCAAAAGTAAGGTTCAACTCTGTTAGTTCAATGCACAGAACAGAAAGTAGTTTCATACAATGCTTCTGTGTAGTTTGTATTTGAACATATTCTTTTTTCCACTATTCCCCACTTAGCGCTACGAATGTCCAGTTGCATTTTCTACAGACAGAGTGTTTCAAAACTGCTCAATCAAAATATGGTTTAACTCTGTTAGCTGAATGCTCAGATCAGAAAGTAGTTTCACAGAATGCTTCTGTGTAGTTTATATTTGTATATATTCCTTTTTCCACTACTACCCTCTTAGCGCTCCAAATGTCCAGTTGCATTTTCTACAGAAAGAGTGTTCAGATCTGCTCAATCAAAAGTATGGTTTAACTCTGTTTGCTGAATGCACAGATCACAAAGAAGTTTCATAGAATGATTCTGTGTAGTTTATATTTGAACACATTCCTTTTTCCACTATTACCCTCTTAGCGCTCCGATTCTCCACTTGCATTTTCTACAGAAAGAATGTTTCAGAACGGCTCAATCAAAACCAAAGTTCAACTCTTTTAGTTGAATGAACTGAACAGAAATAAGTTTCACAGAATGCTTCTGTGTAGTTTTTATTTGTAGATATTCTTTTTCCCAATATAGGCCTCTTAGCGCACAGAATGTCCAATTGCAGTTTCTACACAAAGAGTGTTTCAGAACGGCTCAATCAAAATTAAGGTTCAACCCTTGTAGTTGAATGCACAGAACAGAAAGTAGTTTCACAGAATGCTTCTGTGTAGTTTATATTTGAATATATTCCTTTTTCCACTATTACCCTCTTAGCGCTCCTAATGTCAACTTGCATTTTCTACAGAAAGAGTGTACGGAACTGCGCAATCAAAAGTATGGTTTAACTCTGTTAGCTGAATGCACATATCAGAAATAAGTTTCAAACAATGCTTCTGTGTAGTTTTTATTTGAAGATATTATTTTTCCCAATATAGGACTCTTAGCGCTCAGAATGTCCAATTGCAGTTTCTACAGAAAGAGTGTTTCAGAACGGCTCAATCAAATGTAAGTTTCAACTCTCTTAGTTGAATGCACAGAACAGAAAGAGTTTCACAGAATGCTTCTGTGTAGTATTTAGTTGAAGATACTCCTTTTTGGACTATTACCTACTTAGCGCTCCGAATATCCACTGGCAGTTTCTACACAAAGTGGGTTTCAGAACTGCTCCTTCAAAAGTAAGGCTCAACTCTGTTAGTTGAATGCGGAGAACAGAAATGTGTTTCAGAGAATGCTTCTGTGTAGTTTTTAATTGGAGATATTCCTTTTTCCTCTATTACAATCTTAGCGCTCCGAATGTCCACTTGCATTTTCTACAAAAAGAGTGTTTCATAACTGCTCAATCAAAAATATGGTTTAGCTCTGTTAACTGAATTTACAGATCAGAAACAAGTTTCACAGAATGCATCTGTGTAGTTTTTATTTGAAGATATTCTTTTTCAAAATGTAGGCCTCTTAGCGCTTAGAATGTCCAATTGCAGTTTCTACAGAAAGAGTGTTTCAGAACGGCTCAATCAAAAGTAAGGTTCAACTCTGTTAGTTGAATGCACAGAACAGAAAGAAGTTTCACAGAATACTACTGTGTATTTTATATTTGAATATATTCCTTTTTCCACTATTACACTCTTAGCGCTCCGAATGTCCACTTGCATGTTCTACAGAAAGAGTGTTCGGAACTGCGCAATCAAAAGTATGGTTTAACTCTGTTAGCTGAATGCACATATCAGAAATAAGTTTCACACAATGCTTCTGTGTAGTTTTTATTTGAAGATATTATTTTTCCCAGTATACGCCTCTTAGCGCTCAGAATGTCCAATTGCAGTTTCTACAGAAAGAGTGTTTCAGAAAGGCTCACTCAAAAGTAAGGTTCAACTCTGTTAGTTGAATGCACAGAACAGAAAGAAGTTTCATACAATGCTTCTGTGTAGTTTATATTTGAACATATATTTTTTCCACTATTACCCACATAGCGCTACGAATGTCCAGTTGCATTTTCTACAGACAGAGTGTTTCAAAACTGCTCAATCAAAAGTATGGTTTAACTCTGTTAGCTGAATGCTCAGATCAGAAACAAGTTTCACAGAATGCTTCTGTGTTGTTTATATTTGAATATATTCCTTTTTACAGTACTAACCTCTCAGCGCTCCAAATGTCCAGTTGCATTTTCTACAGAAAGAGTGTTCAGATCTGCTCAATCAAAAGTATGGTTTAACTCTGTTAGCTGAATGCACAGATCAGAAAGAAGTTTCACAGAATGATTCTGTGTAGTTTATATTTGAAGACATTCCTTTTTCCACTATTACCCTCTTTGCGCTCAGAATGTCCACTAGCATTTTCTACGGAAACAGTGTTCGGAACTGCGCAATCCAAAGTATGGTTTAACTCTGTAAGCTGAATGCACATATCAGAAATAAGTTTCACACAATTCTTCTGTGTAGTTTTTATTTGAAGATATTATTTTTCCCAATATAGGCCTCTTAGCGCTCAGAATGTCCAATTGCAGTCTCTACATAAAGACGGTTTCAGAACGGCACAATCAAAAGTAAGGTTCAACTCTGTTAGTTGAATGCACAGAACAGAAAGAAGTTTCATACAATGCTTCTGTGTAGTTTATATTTGAACCTATTCTTTTTTCCACTATTACCCACTTAGCGCTACGAATGTCCGGTTGCATTTTCTACAGACAGAGTGTTTCAAAACTGCTCAATCAAAAGTATGGTTTAACTCTGTTAGCTGAATGCTCAGATCAGAAAGAAGTTTCACAGAATGCTTCTGTGTAGTTTATATTTGAATATATTCCTTTTTCCACTACTAACCTCTTAGCGCTCCGAATGTCCACTTGCAGTTTCTACAGAAAGAGTGTTCAGATCTGCTGAATCAAAAGTATGGTTTAACTCTGTTAGCTGAATGCACAGATCAGAAAGAAGTTTCACCGAATGATTCTGTGTAGTTTATATTTGAAGACATTCCTTTTTCCACTATTACCCTCTTAGCGCTCCGAATCTCCACTTGCACTTTCTACAGAAAGAGTGTTTCAGAACGGCTCAATCAAAACTAAGGTTCAACTCTTTTAGTTGAATGAACAGAAGAGAAAGTATTTTCACAGAATAGTTCTGTGTAGTTTTTATTTGTAGATATTCTTTTTCCCAATAAAGGCCTCTTAGCGCTCAGAATGTCCAATTGCAGTTTCTACAGAAAGAGTGTTTCAGAACGGCTCAATCAAAAGTAAGGTTCAACTATGTTAGTTGAATGCACAGAACAGAAAGACGTTTCATACAATGCTTCTGTGTAGTTTATATTTGAACATATTCTTTTTTCCACTATTACCCACTTAGCGCTACGAATGTCCAGTTGCATTTTCTACAGACAGAGTATTTCAAAACTGCTCAATCAAAAGTATGGTTTAACTCTGTTAGCTGAATGCTCAGATCAGAAAGAAGTTTCACAGAATGCTTCTGTGTAGTTTATATTTGAATATATTCCTTTTTCCACTACTACGCTCTTAGCGCTCCAAGTGTCCAGTTGCATTTTCTACAGAAAGAGTGTTCAGATCTGCTCAATCAAAAGTATGGTTTAACTCTGTTAGCTGAATGCACAGATCAGAAAGAAGTTTCAGAGGATGATTCTGTGTAGTTTATATTTGAAGACATTCGTTTTTCCACTATTACCTTCGTAGCGCTCCGAATCTCCACTTGCATTTACTACAGAAAGAGTGTTTCAGAACGGATCAATCAAAACTAAGGTTCAACCCTTTTAGTTGAATGAACAGAAGAGAAAGAAGTTTCACAGAATGCTTCTGTGTAGTTTTCATTTGTAGATATTCTTTTTCCCAATATAGTCCTCTTAGAGCTCAGAATGTCCAATTGCAGTTTCTACAGAAAGAGTGTTTCAGAACGGCTCAATCAAAAGTAAGGTTCAACCCTGGTAGTTGAATGCACAGAACAGAAAGAAGTTTCACAGAATGCTTCTGTGTAGTTTATATTTGAATATATTCCTTTTTCCACTATTACCCTCTTAGCGATCCGAATGTCCACTTGCATTTTCTACAGAAAGAGTGTTCTGAACTTCGCAATCAAAAGTATGGTTTAACTCTGTTAGCTGAATGCACATATCAGAAATAAGTTTCAAACAATGCTTCTGTGTAGTTTTTATTTGAAGATATTATTTTTCCTAATATAGGTCTCTTAACGCTCAGAATGTCCAATTGCTGTTTCTACAGAAAGAGTGTTTCAGAACGGCTCAATCAAATGTAAGGTTCAACACTCTTAGTAGAATGCACAGAACAGAAAGAAGTTTCATACAATGCTTCTGTGTAGTTTATATTTGAACATATTCTTTTTTCCACTTCTACCCTCTTAGCGCTCCAAATGTCCAGTTGCATTTTCTACAGAAAGAGTGTTCAGATCTGCTCAATCAAAAGTATGGTTTAACTCTGTTAGCTGAATGCACAGATCAGAAACAAGTTTCACAGAATGATTCTGTGTAGTCTATATTTGAAGACATTCCTTTTTCAACTGTTACCCTCTTAGCGCTCAAAATCTCCACTTGCATTTTCTACAGAAAGAGTGTTTCAGAATGGCTCAATCAAAACTAAGGTTCAACTCTTTTAGTTGAATGAACAGAACAGAAAGTAGTTTCACAGAATAGTTCTGTGTAGTTTTTATTTGTAGACATTCTTTTTCCCAATATAGGCCTCTTAGCGCTCAGAATGTCCAATTGCATTCTCTACAGAAAGAGTGTTTCAGAACGGCTCTATCAAAAGTATGGTTCAACTCTGTTAGTTGAATGCAGAGAACAGAAAGAAGTTTCATACAATGCTTCTGTGTAGTTTATATTTGAACATATTCTTTTTTCCACTATTACCCACTTAGCGCTACGAATGTCCAGTTGCATTTTCTACAGACAGAGTGTTTCAAAACTGCTCAATCAAAAGTATGGTTTAACTCTGTTAGCTGAATGCTAAGATCAGAAAGAAGTTTCACAGAATGCTTCTGTGCAGTTTATATTTGAATATATTCCTTTTTCCACTACTACTCTCTTAGCGCTCCAATTGTCCAGTTGCATTTTCTACAGAAAGATTGTTCAGATCTGATCAATCAAAAGTATGGTTTAACTCTGTTAGCTGAATGCACAGATCAGAAAGATGTTTCATAGAATGATTCTGTGTAGTTTATATTTGAAGACATTCCTTTTTCCACTATTACCCACTTAGCGCTCCGAATCTCCACTTGCATTTTCTACAGAAAGAGTGTTTCAGAACGGCTCAATCAAAACTAAGGTTCAACTCTTTTAGTTGAATGAACTGAACAGAAAGAAATTTCTCAGAATGCTTCTGTGTAGTTTTTATTTGTAGATATTCTTTTTCCCAATATAGGCCTCTTGGCGCTCAGAATGTCCAATTGCAGTTTCTACAGAAAGAGTGTTTCAGAACGGCTCAATCAAAAGTAAGGTTCAACCCTGGTAGTTGAATGCACAGAACAGAAAGAAGTTTCACAGAATGCTTCTGTGTAGTTTATATTTGAATATATTCCTTTTTCCACTATTACCCTCTTAGCACTCCGAATGTCCACTTGCATTTTCTACAGAAAGACTGTTCTGAACTGCGCAATCAAAAGTATGGTTTAACTCTGTTAGCTGAATGCACATATCAGAAATATGTTTCAAAAAATGCTTCTGTGTAGTTTTTATTTGAAGATATTATTTTTCCCAATATAGGCCTCTTAGCGCTCAGAATGTCCAATTGCAGTTTCTACAGAAAGAGTGTTTCAGAACGGCTCAATCAAATGTAAGGTTCAACTCTCTTAGTTGAATGCACAGAACAGAAAGAAGTTTCACAGAATGATTCTGTGTAGTATTTAGTTGAAGATACTCCTTTTTGGACTATTACCCATTTAGCGCTCCGAATATCCACTGGCAGTTTCTACACAAAGAGTGTTTCACAACTGCTCCTTCAAAAGTAAGGCTCAACTCTGTTAGTTGAATGCGGAGAACAGAAAGTTGTTTCAGAGAATGCTTCTGTGTAGTTTTTAATTGGAGATATTCTTTTTCCTCTATTACAATCTTAGCGCTCCGAATGTCCACTTGCATTTTCTAGAAAAAGAGAGTTTCATAACAGCTCAATCAAAAATATGGTTTAGCTCTGTTAACTGAATTTACAGATCAGAAATAAGTTTCACAGAATGCATCTGTGTAGTTTTTATTTGAAGATATTCTTTTTCCCAATGTAGGCCTCTTAGCGCTTAGCATGTCCAATTGCAGTTTCTACAGAAAGAGTGTTTCAGAACGGCTCAATCAAAAGTAAGGTTCAACCCTGTTAGATGAATGCACAGAACAGAAAGTAGTTTCACAGAATGCTACCGTGTAGTTTATATTTGAATATATTCCTTTTTCCACTATTACCCTCTTAGTGCTCCGAATGTCCACTTGCCTTTTCTACGGAAAGAGTGTTCGGAACTGCGCAATCAAAAGTATGGTTTAACTCTGTAAGCTGAATGCACATATCAGAAATAAGTATCACACAATTCTTCTGTGTAGTTTTTATTTGAAGATATTATTTTTCCCAATATGGGCCTCTTAGCGCTCAGAATGTCCAATTGCAGTTTCTACAGAAAGACGGTTTCAGAACGGCTCAATCAAAAGTAAGGTTCAACTTTGTTAGTTGAATGCACAGAACAGAAAGAAGTTTCATACAATGCTTCTGTGTAGTTTATATTTGAACATATTCTTTTTTCCACTATTACCCACTTAGCGCTACGAATGTCCAGTTGCATTTTCTACAGACAGAGTGTTTCAAAACTGCTCAATCAAAAGTATGGTTTAACAATGTTAGCTGAATGCTCAGATCAGAAAGAAGTTTCACAGAATGCTTCTGTGTAGATTATATTTGAATATATTCCTTTTTCCACTACTACGCTCTTGGCGCTCCAAATGTCCAGTTGCATTTTCTACAGAAAGAGTGTTCAGATCTGCTCAATCAAAAGTATGGTTTAACACTGTTAGCTGAATGCACAGATCAGAAAGAAGTTTCACAGAATGATTCTGTGTAGTTTATATTTGAAGACATTCCTTTTTCCACTATTACCCTCTTAGCGCTCCGAATCTCCACTTGCATTTTCTACAGAAAGAGTGTTTCAGAACGGCTCAATCAAAGCTAAGGTTCAACTGTTTTAGTTGAATGAACAGAACAGAAAGAAGTTCCACAGAATGCTTCTGTGTAGTTTTTATTTGTAGATATTCTTTTTCCCAATATAGGCCTCTTAGCGCTCAGAATGTCCAATTGCAGTTTCTACAGAAAGAGTGTTTCAGAACGGCTCAATCTAAAGTAAGGTTCAACCCTGGTAGTTGAATGCAAAAACAGAAAGAAGTTTCACAGAATGCTTCTGTGTAGTTTATATATGAATATATTACTTTTTCCACTATTACCCTCTTAGCGCTCCGAATGTCCACTTGCACTTTCTACAGAAAGAGTGTTCTGAACTGCGCAATCAAATTATGGTTTAACTCTGTTAGCTGAATGCATATATCAGACAAAAGTTTCAAACAATGCTTCTGTGTAGTTTTTATTTGAAGATATTATTTTTCCCAATATAGGCCTCTTAGCGCTCAGAATGTCCAATTGCAGTTTCTACAGAAAGAGTGTTTCAGAACGGCTCAATCAAATGTAAGGTTCAACTTTCTTAGTTGAATACACAGAACAGAAAGTAGTTTCACAGAATGCTTCTGTGTAGTATTTAGTTGAAGATACTCCTTTTTGGAATATTACCCACTTAGCGCTCAGAATATCCACTGGCAGTTTCTACACAAAGGGTGTTTCAGAACTGCTCCTTCAAAAGTAAGGCTCAACTCTGTTAGTTGAATGCGGAGAACAGAAAGGTGTTTCAGAGAATGCTTCTGTGTAGTTTTTAATTGGAGATATTCCTTTTTCCTCTATTACAATCTTAGCGCTCCGAATGTCCACTTGCATTTTCTACAAAAAGATTGTTTCATAACTGCTCAATCAAAAATATGGTTTAGCTCTGTTAACTGAATTTACAGATCAGAAATAAGTTTCACAGAATGCATCTGTGTAGTTTTTATTTGAAGATATTCTTTTCCCCAATGTAGGCCTCTTAGCGCTTAGAATGTCCAATTGCAGTTTCTACAGAAAGAATGTTTCAGAACGGCTCAATCAAAAGTAAGGTTCAACTCTGTTAGTTGAATGCACAGAACAGAAAGAAGTTTCACAGAATACTACTGTGTAGTTTATATTTGAATATATTCCTTTTTCCACTATTACCCTCTTAGCGCTCCGAATGTCCACTTGCATGTTCTACAGAAAGAGTATTCGGAACTGCACAATCAAAAGTATGGTTTAACTCTGTTAGCTGAATGCACATATCAGAAATAAGTTTCACACAATGCTTCTGTGTAGTTTTTATTTGAAGATATTATTTTTCCCAATATAGGCCTCTTAGCGCTTAGAATGTCCAATTGCAGTTTCTACAAAAAGAGTGTTTCAGAAAGGCTGAATCAAAAGTAAGGTTCAACTCTGTTAGTTGAATGCACAGAACAGAAAGAAGTTTCATACAACGCTTCTGTGTAGTTTATATTTGAACATATTCTTTTTTCCACTATTACCCACTTAGCGCTACGAATGTCCAGTTGCATTTTCTACAGACAGAGTGTTTCAAAACTGCTCAATCAAAAGTATGGTTTAACTCTGTTAGCTGAATGCTCAGATCAGAAACAAGTTTCACAGAATGCTTCTGTGTAGTTTATATTTGAATATATTCCTTTTTCCACTACTAACCTCTTAGCGCTCCGAATGTCCACTTGCAGTTTCTACAGAAAGAGTGTTCAGATCTGCTGAATCAAAAGTATGGTTTAACTCTGTTAGCTGAATGCACAGATCAGAAAGAAGTTTCACCGAATGATTCTGTGTAGTTTATATTTGAAGACATTCCTTTTTCCACTATTAACCTCTTAGCGCTCCGAATCTCCACTTGCATTTTCTACAGAAAGAGTGTTTCAGAACGGCTCAATCAAAACTAAGGTTCAACTCTTTTAGTTGAATGAACAGAAGAGAAAGAATTTTCACAGAATACTTCTGTGTAGTTTTTATTTGTAGATATTCTTTTTCCCAATATAGGCCTCTTAGCGCTCAGAATGTTCAATTGCAGTTTCTACAGAAAGAGTGTTTCAGAACGGCTCAATCAAAAGTAAGGTTCAACTCTGTTAGTTGAATGCACAGAACAGAACGAAGTTTCATACAATGCTTCTGTGTAGTTTATATTTGAACATATTCTTTTTTCCACTATTACCCACTTAGCGCTACGAATATCCAGTTGCATTTTCTACAGACAGAGTATTTCAAAACTGCTCAATCAAAAGTATGCTTTAACTCTGTTAGCTGAATGCTCAGATCAGAAAGAAGTTTCACAGAATGCTTCTGTGTAGTTTACATTTGAATATATTCCTTTTTCCACTACTACGCTCTTAGCGCTCCAAATGTCCAGTTGCATTTTCTACAGAAAGAGTGTTCAGATCTGCTTAATCAAAAGTATGGTATAACTCTGTTAGCTGAATGCACAGATCAGAAAGTAGTTTCAGAGGATGATTCTGTGTAGTTTATATTTGAAGACATTCGTTTTTCCACTATTACCTTCTTAGCGCTCCGAATCTCCACTTGCATTTACTACAGAAAGAGTGTTTCAGAACGGATCAATCAAAACTAAGGTTCAACTCTTTTAGTTGAATGAACAGAAGAGAAAGAAGTTTCACAGAATGCTTCTGTGTAGTTTTCATTTGTAGATATTCTTTTTCCCAATATAGTCCTCTTATAGCTCAGAATGTCCAATTGCAGTTTCTACAGAAAGAGTGTTTCAGAACGGCTCAATCAAAAGTAAGGTTCAACCCTGGTAGTTGAATGCACAGAACAGAAAGAAGTTTCACAGAATGCTTCTGTGTAGTTTATATTTGAATATATTCCTTTTTCCACTATTACCCTCTTAGCGCTCCGAATGTCCACTTGCATTTTCTACAGAAAGAGTGTTCTGAACTTCGCAATCAAAATTATGGTTTAACTCTCTTAGCTGAATGCACATATCAGAAATAAGTTTCAAACAATGCTTCTGTGTAGTTTTTATTTGAAGATATTATTTTTCCCAATATTGGTCTCTTAACGCTCAGAATGTCCAATTGCTGTTCCTACAGAAAGAGTGTTTCAGAACGGCTCAGTCAAATGTAATGTTCAACACTCTTAGTTGAATGCACAGAACAGAAAGCAGTTTCATACAGTGCTTCTGTGTAGTTTATATTTGAACATATTCTTTTTTCCACTACTACCCTCTTAGCGCTCCAAATGTCCAGTTGCATTTTCTACAGAAAGAGTGTTCAGATCTGCTCAATCAAAAGTATGGTTTAACTCTGTTAGCTGAATGCACAGATCAGAAAGAAGTTCCACAGAATGATTCTGTGTAGTCTATATTTGAAGACATGCCTTTTTCCACTGTTACCCTCATAGCGCTCCAAATCTCCACTTGCATTTTCTACAGAGAGAGTGTTTCAGAATGGCTCAATCAAAACTAAGGTTCAGCTCTTTTAGTTGAATGAACAGAACAGAAAGTAGTTTCACAGAATAGTTCTGTGTAGTTTTTATTTGTAGACATTCTTTTTCCCAATATAGGCCTCTTAGCGCTCAGAATGTCCAATTGCATTTTCTACAGAAAGAGTGTTTCAGAACGGCTCAATCAAAAGTAAGGTTCAACACTGTTAGATGAATGCACAGAAAAGAAAGAAGTTTCACAGAATGCTACTGTGTAGTTTATATTTGAATATATTCCTTTTTCCACTATTACCCTCTTAGCGCTCCGAATGTCCACTTGCCTTTTCTACGGAAAGAGTTTTCGGAACTGCGCAATCAAAAGTATGGTTTAACTCTGTAAGCTGAATGCACATATCAGAAATAAGTTTCACACAATTCTTCTGTGTAGTTTTTATTTGAAGATATTATTTTTCCCAATATAGGCCTCTTAGCGCTCAGAATGTCCAATTGCAGTTTCTACAGAAAGACGGTTTCAGAACGGCTCAATCAAAAGTAAGGTTCAACTTTGTTAGTTGAATGCACAGAACAGAAAGAAGTTTCATACAATGCTTCTGTGTAGTTTATATTTGAACATATTCTTTTTTCCACTATTACCCACTTAGCGCTACGAATGTCCAGTTACATTTTCTACAGACAGAGTGTTTCAAAACTGCTCAATCAAAAGTATGGTTTAACTCTGTTAGCTGAATGCTCAGAACAGAAAGAAGTTTCACAGAATGCTTCTGTGTAGTTTATATTTGAATCTATTCCTTTTTCCACTACTACGCTCTTAGCGCTCCAAATGTCCAGTTGCATTTTCTACAGAAAGAGTGTTCAGATCTGCTCAATCAAAAGTATGGTTTAACTCTGTTAGCTGAATGCACAGATCAGAAAGAAGTTTCAGAGGATGATTCTGTGTAGTTTATATTTGAAGACATTCGTTTTTCCACTATTACCTTCTTAGCGCTCCGAATCTCCACTTGCATTTACTACAGAAAGTGTGGTTCAGAACGGCTCAATCAAAATTAAGGTTCAACACTTTTAGTTGAATGAACAGAACAGAAAGAAGTTTCACAGAATGCTTCTGTGTAGTTTTCATTTGTAGATATTCTTTTTCCCAATATAGTCCTCTTAGAGCTCAGAATGTCCAATTGCAGTTTCTACAGAAAGAGTGTTTCAGAAGGGCTCAATCTAAAGTAAGGTTCAACCCTGGTAGTTGAATGCACAGAACAGAAAGAAGTTTCACAGAATGCTTCTGTGTAGTTTATATTTGAATATATTCCTTTTTCCACTATTACCCTCATAGCGCTCCGAATGTCCAGTTGCATTTTCTACAGAAAGAGTGTTCGGAACTGCCCAATCAAAAGTATGGTTTAACTCTGTTAGCTGTATGCACATATCAGAAATAAGTTTCACACAATGCTTCTGTGTAGTTTTTATTTGAAGATATTATTTTTCCCAATATAGGCCTCTTAGCGCTCAGAATGTCCAATTGCAGTTTCTACAGAAAGAGTGTTTCAGAAAGGCTCAATCAAAGGTAAGTTTCAACTCTGTTAGTTGAATGCACAGAACAGAAAGAAGTTTCATACAATGCTTCTGTGTAGTTTATATTTGAACATATTCTTTTTTCCACTATTACCCACTTAGCGCTACGAATGTACAGTTGCATTTTCTACAGACAGAGTGTTTCAAAACTGCTCAATCAAAAGTATGGTTTAACTCTGTTAGCTGAATGCTCAGATCAGAAAGAAGTTTCACAGAATGCTTCTGTGTAGTTTATATTTGTATATATTCCTTTTTCCACTACTACCCTCTTAGCGCTCCAAATGTCCAGTTGCATTATCTACAGAAAGTGTGTTCAGATCTGCTCAATCAAAAGTATGGTTTAAATCTGTTAGCTGAATGCACAGATCAGAAAGAAGTTTCACAGAATGATTCTGTGTAGTTTATATTTGAAGACATTCCTTTCTCCACTATTAACCTCTTAGCGCTCCGAATGTCCACTTGCATTTTCTACAGAAAGAGTGTTCTGAACTGCGCAATCAAAAGTATGGTTTTACTCTGTTAGCTGAATGCTCAGATCAGAAAGAAGTTTCACAGAATCCTTCTGTGTAGTTTATATTTGAATATATTCCTTTTTCCACGAATACCCTCTTAGCACTCCAAATGTCCATTTGCATTTTCTACAGAAAGAGTGTTCAGATCTGCTCAATCAAAAGTATGGTTTAACACTGTTAGCTGAATGCACAGATCAGAAAGAAGTTTCACAGAATGATTCTGTGTAGTTTATATTTGAAGACATTCCTTTTTCCACTATTACCCTCTTAGCGCTCCGAATCTCCACTTGCATTTTCTACAGAAAGAGTGTTTCAGAACGGCTCAATGAAAGCTAAGGTTCAACTGTTTTAGTTGAATGAAAAGAACAGAAAGAAGTTTCACAGAATGCTTCTGTGTAGTTTTTATTTGTAGATATTCTTTTTCCCAATATAGGCCTCTTAGCGCTCAGAATGTCCAATTGCAGTTTCTACAGAAAGAGTGTTTCAGAACGGCTCAATCTAAAGTAAGGTTCAACCCTGGTAGTTGAATGCAAAAACAGAAAGAAGTTTCACAGAATGCTTCTGTGTAGTTTATATTTGAATATATTACTTTTTCCACTATTATCCTCTTAGCGCTCCGAATGTCCACTTGCACTTTCTACAGAAAGAGTGTTCTGAACTGCGCAATCAAATTATGGTTTAACTCTGTTAGCTGAATGCATATATCAGACAAAAGTTTCAAACAATGCTTCTGTGTAGTTTTTATTTGAAGATATTATTTTTCCCAATATAGGCCTCTTAGCGCTCAGAATGTCCAATTGCAGTTTCTACATAAAGAGTGTTTCAGAAAGGCTCAATCAAATGTAAGGTTCAACTTTCTTAGTTGAATACACAGAACAGAAAGTAGTTTCACAGAATGCTTCTGTGCAGTATTTAGTTGAAGATACTCCTTTTTGGACTATTACCCACTTAGCGCTGAGAATATCCACTGGCAGTTTCTACACAAAGATTGTTTCAGAACTGCTCCTTCAAAAGTAAGGCTCAACTCTTTTAGTTGAATGCGGAGAACATAAAGGGGTTTCAGAGAATGCTTCTGTGTAGTTTTTAATTGGAGATATTCCTTTTTCCTCTATTACAATCTTAGCGCTCCGAATGTCCACTTGCATTTTCTACAAAAAGAGTGTTTCATAACTGCTCAATCAAAAATATGGTTTAGCTCTGTTAACTGAATTTACAGATCAGAAATAAGTTTCACAGAATGCATCTGTGTAGTTTTTATTTGAAGATATTCTTTTTCCCAATGTAGGCCTCTTAGCGCTTAGCATGTCCAATTGCAGTTTCTACAGAAAGAGTGTTTCAGAACGGCTCAATCAAAAGTAAGGTTCAACTCTGTTAGCTGAATGCACAGAACAGAAAGAAGTTTCACAGAATGCTACTGTGTAGTTTATATTTGAATATATTCCTTTTTCCACTATTACCCTCTTAGCGCTCCGAATGTCCACTTGCATTTTCTACAGAAAGAGTGTTCAGAACTGCGCAATCAAAAGTATGGTTTAACTCTGTTAGCTGAATGCACATATCAGAAATAAGTTTCACACAATGCTTCTGTGTAGTTTTTATTTGAAGATATTATTTTTCCCAATATAGGCCTCTTAGCATTCAGAATGTCCATTTGCAGTTTCTACAGAAAGAGTGTTTCAGAACGGCTCAATCAAAAGTAAGGTTCAACTCTGTTAGTTGAATGCACAGAACAGAATGTAGTTTCACAGATTGCTTCTGTGTAGTTTGTATTTGAAGGTATTCCTTTTTCCACTGTCACCCTTTTTAGAGATCAGAATGTCCACTTGCATTTTCTACAGAAAGTGTGTTCAGAACTGCTCTATCAAAAGTATGTTTTAACTCTTTAGGTGAATGCACAGATCAGAAATAAGTTTCACAGAATTTTTCTGTGTAGTTTATATTTGAAGATATTCCATTTTCCACTATTACCCACTTAGCGCTCTGAATGTCCAGTTGCATTTTCTACAGAAAGAGTGTTCTGAACGGCTCAATCAAAAGTATGGTTTTACTCTGTTATTTGAATGCACATATCAGAAATAAGTTTCACAGAATCCTTCCGTGTAGTATTTTGTTGAAGATATTCCTTTTTCGACTATTATCCTCTTAGCTCTCCGAATGTCCAATTTCAGTTTCTAAACAAAGAGTGTTTCAGAACTGCTCCTTCAAAAGTAGGGCTCAACTCTGTTAGTTGAATGCAGAGAACAGAAAGGAGTTTCACAGAATGCCCCTGTGTAGTTTATATTTGAATATATTCCCTTTTTCAGTATTACCCTCTTAGCGCTCCGAATGTCCACTTGCATTTTCTACAGAAAGAGTGTTCAGAACTGCTCAATCCAAAGTATGGTTTAACTCTGTTAGCTGAATGCACAGATCAGAAAGAATTTTCACAGAATGCTTCTGTGTACTTTTTATTTGAAGATATTCCTTTCTCCAATATAGGAGTCTTAGCGCTCAGAATGTCCAATTGCAGTTTCTACAGAAAGAGTGTTTCAGAAAGGCTCAATCAAAAGTAAGGTTCAACTCTGTTAGTTGAATGCACAGAACAGAAAGTAGTTTCACAGAATGCTTCTGTGTAGTTTATATTTGAATATATTACTTTTTCCACTACTACCCTCTTAGCGCTCCAAATGTCCAGTTGCATTTTCTACAGAAAGAGTGTTCAGAACTGCTCAATCAAATGTATGATTTAACTCTCTTAGCTGAATGCACAGATTAGAAAGAAGTTGCACAGAATGCTTCTGTGTAGTTTTTATTTGAAGATATACTTTTTCCCAATATAGGCCTCTTAGTGCTCAGATTGTCCAATTGCAGTTTCTACAGAAAGAGTGTTTCAGAATGGCTCTTTCAAAAGTAAGGTTCAACTCTGCTATTTCAATGCACAGAACAGAAAGTAGTTTCACAGAATGCTTCTCTGTATTTCATATTTGACGGTATTACTTTTTCCACTATTACCCTCTTAGAGCTCGGAATGTCCACTTGCATTTTCTACAGAAAGAGTGTTCAGAACTGCTCCATCAAAAGTATGGTTTAACTCTGTTAGTTGAATGCACAGATCAGAAAGAAGTTTCACAGAATTCTTCTGTGTAGTTTTTATTTGAAGATATTCCTTTTTCCAATATAGGTCTCTTAGCGCTCAGAATGTCCAATTGCAGTATCTACAGAAAGAGAGTTTCAGAACTGCTCAATCAAAAGTAAGGTTCAATACTGTTAGTTGAATGCACGGAACAGAAAGAAGTTTCAGAGAATGCTTCTGTGTAGTTTATATTTGAAGATATTCCTTTTTCCACTATTACCCTCTTAGCGCTCCGAATCACCACTTGCATTTTCTACAGAAAGAGTGTTTCAGAACGGCTCAATCAAAAGTAAGGTTGAACTCTTTTAGTTGAATGCACAGAACAGAAAGAAGTTTCACAGAATGCTTGTGTGTAGTATTTAGTTATAGATATTCCTTTTTCGACTATTACCCTCTTAGCATTCCGAATGTCCACTGGCAGTTTCTACACAAAGATTGTTTGAGAACAGCTCCTTCAAAATAAGGCTCAAATCAGTTAGTTGAATGCAGAGAACAGAAAGGAGTTTCAGAGAATGCTTCTGTGTAGTTTTAATTTGGGGATATTCCTTTTTCCACTAATACAATTTTAGCGCTCCGAATGTCCACTTGCGTTTTCTACAGAAAGAGTGTCTCATAACTTCCCAATCAAAAGTATGGTTTAACTCTGTTAGCTGAATGCACAGATCAGAAATAAGTTTCACAGAATGCTTCTGAGTAGTTTTTATTTGGAGATATTCTTTTTCCCAATATAGGCCACTTAGCACTCAGAATGTCCAATTGCCGTTTCTACAGAATGAGTGTTTCAGAAGGCTCAATCAAAAGTAAGGTTCAACTCTGTTAGTTGAATGCACCGAACAGAAAGAAGTTTCACAGAATGCTTCTCTGTAGTTTATATTTCAATGTATTCCTTTTTCCACTATTACCATCTTAGCGCTCCGAATGTCCTCTTGCATTTCCTACAGAAAGAGAGTTTCAGAAAGGCTCAATCAAAAGTAAGGTTCAACTCTGTTACTTGAATGCACAGAACAGCAAGAAGTTTCACAGAATGCTTCTGTGTAGTTTATATTTGAATATATTCCTTTTTCCAGTATTACCCTCTTAGTGCTCCGAATGTCCACTTGCATTTTCTACAGAAAGAGTATTCTGAACGGCTCAATCAAAAGTATGGTTTTATTCTGTTATTTGAATGCACATATCAGAAATAAGTTTCACAGAATCCTTCCGTGTAGTATTTTGTTGAAGATATTCCTTTTTCGACTATTATCCTCTTAGCTCTCCGAATGTCCAATTTCACTTTCTAAACAAAGAGTGTTTCAGAACTGCTCCTTCAAAAGTAGGGCTCAACTCTGTTAGTTGAATGCAGAGAACAGAAAGGAGTTTCACAGAATGCCTCTGTGTAGTTTATATTTGAATATATTCCCTTTTTCAGTATTACCGTCTTAGCGCTCCGAATGTCCACTTGCATTTTCTACAGAAAGAGTGTTCAGAACTGCTCAATCCAAAGTATGGTTTAACTCTGTTAGCTGAATTCACAGATCAGAAAGAATTTTCACAGAATGCTTCTGTGTACTTTTTATTTGAAGATATTCCTTTCTCCAATATAGGAGTCTTAGCGCTCAGAATGTCCAATTGCCGTTTCTACAGAAAGAGTGTTTCAGAAAGGCTCAATCAAAAGTAAGGTTCAACTCTGTTAGTTGAATGCACAGAACAGAAAGTAGTTTCACAGAATGCTTCTGGGTAGTTTATATTTGAATATATTACTTTTTCCACTACTACCCTCTTAGCGCTCCAAAAGTCCAGTTGCATTTTCTACAGAAAGAGTGTTCAGAACTGCTCAATCAAATGTATGTTTTAACTCTCTTAGCTGAATGCACAGATTAGAAAGAAGTTGCACAGAATTCTTCTGTGTAGTTTTTATTTGAAGATATACTTTTTCCCAATATAGGCCTCTTAGTGCTCAGATTGTCCAATTGCAGTTTCTACAGAAAGAGTGTTTCAGAATGGCTCTTTCAAAACTAAGGTTCAACTCTGCTATTTCAATGCACAGAACAGAAAGTAGTTTCACAGAATGCTTCTCTGTGGTTCATATTTGACGGTATTACTTTTTCCACTATTACCCTCTTAGAGCTCGGAATGTCCACTTGCATTTTCAACAGAAAGTGTGTTCAGAACTGCTCCATCAAAAGTATGGTTTAACTCTGTTAGTTGAATGCACAGATCAGAAAGAAGTTTCACAGAATTCTTCTGTGTAGTTTTTATTTGAAGATATTCCTTTTTCCAATATAGGTCTCTTAGCGCTCAGAATGTCCAATTGCAGTTTCTACAGAAAGAGTGTTTCAGAACGGCTCAATCAAAAGTAAGGTTCAACCCTGGTAGTTGAATGCACAGAACAGAAAGAAGTTTCACACAATGCTTCTGTGTAGTTTATATTTGAATATATTCCTTTTTCCACTATTACCCTCTTAGCGCTCTGAATGTCCACTTGCATTTTCTACAGAAAGAGTGTTCTGAACTGCGCAATCAAAAGTATGGTTTAACTCCGTTAGCTGAATGCACATATCAGAAATAAGTTTCAAACAATGCTTCGGTGTAGTTTTTATTTGAAGATATTATTTTTCCCAATATAAGCCTCTTAGCGCTCAGAATGTCCAATTGCAGTTTCTACAGAAAGAGTGTTTCAGAACGGCTCAATCAAATGTAAGGTTCAACTCTCTTAGTTGAATGCACAGAACAGAAAGAAGTTTCACAGAATGCTTCTGTGTAGTATTTAGTTGAAGATACTCCTTTTTGGACTATTACCCACTTCGCGCTCCAAATATCCACTGGCAGTTTCTACACAAAGAGTGTTTCAGAACTGCTCCTTCAAATATAAGGCTCAAGTCTGTTAGTTGAATGCGGAGAACAGAAAGTGGTTTCAGAGAATGCTTCTGTGTAGTTTTTATTTGTAGATATTCTTTTTCCCAATATAGGCCTCTTAGCGCTCAGAATGTCCAATTGCAGTTTCTACAGAAAGAGTGTTTCAGAACGGCTCAATCAAAAGTAAGGTTCAACCCTGGTAGTTGAATGCACAGAACAGAAAGAAGTTTCACAGAATGCTTCTGTGTAGTTTATATTTGAATATATTCCTTTTTCCACTATTACCCTCTTAGCGCTCCGAATGTCCACTCGCACATTCTACAGAAAGAGTGTTCTGAACTGCGCAATCAAAAGTATGGTTTAACTCTGTTAGCTGAATGCATATATCAGACATAAGTTTCAAACAATGCTTCTGTGTAGTTTTTATTTGAAGATATTATTTTCCCAATATAGGCCTCTTAGCGCTCAGAATGTCCAATTGCAGTTTCTACAGCAAGAGTGTTTCAGAACGGCTCAATCAAATGTAAAGTTCAACTTTCTTAGTTGAATGCACAGAACAGAAAGAAGTTTCACAGAATGCTTCTGTGTAGTATTTAGTTGAAGATACTCCTTTTTGGACTATTACCCACTTAGCGCTCCGAATATCCACTGGCAGTTTCTACACAAAGAGTGTTTCAGAACTGCTCCTTCAAAAGTAAGGCTCAACTCTGTTAGTTGAATGCGGAGAACATAAAGGGGTTTCAGAGAATGCTTCTGTGTAGTTTTTAATTAGAGATATTCCTTTTTCCTCTATTACAATCTTAGCGCTCCGAATGTCCACTTGCATTTTCTACAAAAAGAGTGTTTCATAACTGCTCAATCAAAAATATGGTTTAGCTCTGTTAACTGAATTTACAGATCAGAAATAAGTTTCACAGAATGCATCTGTGTAGTTTTTATTTGAAGATATTCTTTTTCCCAATATAGGCCTCTTAGCGCTTAGAATGTCCAATTGCAGTTTCTACAGAAAGAGTGTTTCAGAACGGCTCAATCAAAAGTAAGGTTCAACTCTGTTAGCTGAATGCACAGAACAGAAAGAAGTTTCACAGAATCCTACTGTGTAGTTTATATTTGAATATATTCCTTTTTCCACTATTACCCTCTTAGTGCTCCGAATGTCCACTTGCATTTTCCACAGAAAGAGTGTTCGGCACTGCGCAATCAAAAGTATGGTTTAACTCTGTTAGCTGAATGCACATATCAGAAATAAGTTTCACACAATGCTTCTGTGTAGTTTTTATTTGAAGATATTATTTTTCCCAATATAGGCCTCTTAGCACTCAGAATGTCCAATTGCAGTTTCTACAGAAAGAGTGTTTCAGAACGGCTCAATCAAAAGTAAGGTTCAACTCTGTTAGTTGAATGCACAGAACAGAAAGAAGTTTCATACAATGCTTCTGTGTAGTTTATATTTGAACATATTCTTTTTTCCACTATTACCCACTTAGCGCTACGAATGTCCAGTTGCATTTTCTACAGACAGAGTGTTTCAAAACTGCTCAATCAAAAGTATGGTTTAACTCTGTTAGCTGAATGCTCAGATCAGAAAAAGTTTCACAGAATGCTTCTGTGTAGTTTATATTTGAATATATTCCTTTTTCCACTACTACCCTCTTAGCGCTCCAAATGTCCAGTTGCATTTTCTACAGAAAGAGTGTTCAGATCTGCTCAATCAAAAGTATGTTTTAACTCTGTTAGCTGAATGCACAGATCAGAAAGAAGTTTCACAGAATGATTCAGTGTAGTTTATATTTGAAGACATTCCTTTTTCCACTATTCCCTCTTAGCGCTCCAAGTCTCCACTTGCATTTTCTACAGAAAGAGTGTTTCAGAACGTCTCAATCAATACTAAGGTTCAAATCTCTTAGTTGAATGCACAGAACAGAATGTAGTTTCACAGATTGCTTCTGTGTAGTTTGTATTTGAAGATATTCCTTTTTCCACTGTTACCCTCTTAGAGCTCAGAATGTCCGCTTGCATTTTCTACAGAAAGTGTGTTCAGAACTGCTCTATCAAAAGTATGTTTTAACTCTTTAGGTGAATGCACAGATCAGAAATAAGTTTCACAGAATTTTTCTGTGTAGTTTATATTTGAAGATATTCTATTTTCCACGATTACCCACTTAGCGCTCTGAATGTCCAGTTGCATTTTCTACAGAAAGAGTGTTTCAGAACTGCTCAATCAAAAGTATGGTTTAACTCTGTTAGCTGAATGCACAGATCAGAAAGAAGTTTCACAGAATGCTGCTGTGTAGTGTTTATATGAAGTTATTCTTTTTACCAATATAGGCCTCTTAGCGCACAGAATGTCCAATTGCAGTTTCTACAGAGAGAGTGTTTCAGAAAGGCTCAATCAAAAGTAAGGTTCAACTCTTTTAGTTGAATGAACGGAACAGAAAGAAGTTTCAGAGAATGATTCTGTGTAGTTTATATTTGAAGATATTCCTTTTTCCACTATTACCTTCTAAGCTCTCCGAATGTCCACTTGCATTTTCTACAGAAAGTGTGTTTCCGAACTGCTCAATCAAAAGTATGGTTTAACTCTGTTAGCTGAATGCACAGATCAGTACGAAGTTTCACAGAATGTTTCTGTGTAGTTTTTATTTGAAGATAGTCCTTTCCCAAATATAGGCCTCTTAGCACTCCGAATATCCAATTTCAGTTTCTACAGAAAAAGTGTTTCAGAACGCCTCAATGAAAAGTAGGGTTCAACTCTTTTAGTTGAATTCACAGAACGGAAAGAAGTTTCACAGAATGCTTCTGTGTAGTATTTATTTGAAGGTATTCCTTTTTCCACCAGTATCCTCTTAGTGCTCCAAATGTCCAGTTGCATTTTCTACAGAAGGAGTGTTCAGAACTGCTCAATCATAAGTGTGGTTTAACCCTGTTAGGTGAATGCACAGATCAGAAAGAAGTTTCACAGAATTCTTCAGTGTAGTTTATATTTGAAGATATTCCATTTTCCACTATTACCCACTTAGCGCTCTGAATCTCCAGTTGCATTTTCTACAGAAAGAGTGTTTCAGAACTGCTCAGTCAAAAGAATGGTTTAACTCTGTTAGCTGAATGCACAGAACAGAAAGAAGTTTCACAGAATGCTGCGGTGTAATGTTTATATGAAGATATTCTTTTTACCAATATAGGCCTCTTAGCGCTCAGAATATCCAATTGCAATTTCTACAGAAAGAGAGTTTCAGAAAGGCTCAATCAAAAGTAAGGTTCAACCCTGTTAGTTGAATGCACAGAACAGAAAGTAGTTTCACAGAATGCTTCTGTGTAGTTTATATTTGAATATATTACTTTTTCCACTACTACCCTCTTAGCGCTCCAAATGTCCAGTTGCATTTTCTACAGAAAGAGTGTTCAGAACTGCTCAATCAAATGTATGATTTAACTCTCTTAGCTGAATGCACAGATTAGAAAGAAGTTGCACAGAATGCTTCTGTGTAGTTTTTATTTGAAGATATACTTTTTCCCAATATAGGCCTCTTAGTGCTCAGATTGTCCAATTGCAGTTTCTACAGAAAGAGTGTTTCAGAATGGCTCTTTCAATAGTAAGGTTCAACTCTGCTATTTCAATGCACAGAACAGAAAGTAGTTTCACAGAATGCTTCTCTGTAGTTCATATTTGACGATATTACTTTTTCCACTATTACCCTCTTAGAGCTCGGAATGTCCACTTGCATTTTCTACAGAAAGAGTGTTCAGAACTGCTCCATCAAAAGTATGGTTTAACTCTGTTAGTTGAATGCACAGATCAGAAAGAAGTTTCACAGAATTCTTCTGTGTAGTTTTTATTTGAAGATATTCCTTTTTCCAATATAGGTCTCTTAGCGCTCAGAATGTCCAATTGCAGTATCTACAGAAAGAGAGTTTCAGAACTGCTCAATCAAAAGTAAGGTTCAATACTGTTAGTTGAATGCACGGAACAGAAAGAAGTTTCAGAGAATGCTTCTGTGTAGTTTATATTTGAAGATATTCCTTTTTCCACTATTACCCTCTTAGCGCTCCGAATCACCACTTGCATTTTCTACAGAAAGAGTGTTTCAGAACGGCTCAATCAAAAGTAAGGTTGAACTCGTTTAGTTGAATGCACAGAACAGAAAGAAGTTTCACAGAATGCTTCTGTGTAGTATTTAGTTATAGATATTCCTTTTTCGACTATTACCCTCTTAGCGTTCCGAATGTCCACTGGCAGTTTCTACACAAAGAGTGTTTCAGAACAGCTCCTTCAAAGTAAGGCTCAAATCTGTTAGTTGAATGCAGAGAACAGAAAGGAGTTTCAGAGAATTCTTCTGTGTAGTTTTAATTTGGGGATATTCCTTTTTCCACTAATACAATTTTAGCGCTCCGAATGTCCACTTGCGTTTTCTACAGAAAGAGTGTCTCATAACTTCTCAATCAAAAGTATGGTTTAACTCTGTTAGCTGAATGCACAGATCAGAAATAAGTTTCACAGAATGCTTCTGAGTAGTTTTTATTTGGAGATATTCTTTTTCCCAATATAGGCCACTTAGCGCTCAGAATGTCCAATTGCCGTTTCTACAAAATGAGTGTTTCAGAAGGCTCAATCAAAAGTAAGGTTCAACTCTGTTAGTTGAATGCACAGAACAGAAAGAAGTTTCACAGAATGCTTCTGTGTAGTTTATATTTGAATGTATTCCTTTTTCCACTATTGCCATCTTAGCGCTCCGAATGTCCACTTGCAATTTCTACAGAAAGAGAGTTTCAGAAAGGCTCAATCAAAAGTAAGGTTCAACTCTGTTACTTGAATGCACAGAACAGCAAGAAGTTTCACAGAATGCTTCTGTGTAGTTTATATTTGAATATATTCCTTTTTCCAGTATTACCCTCTTAGTGCTCCGAATGTCCACTTGCATTTTCTACAGAAAGTATGTTCTGAACGGCTCAATCAAAAGTATGGTTTTACTCTGTTATTTGAATGCACATATCAGAAATAAGTTTCACAGAATCCTTCCGTGTAGTATTTTGTTGAAGATATTCCTTTTTCGACTATTATCCTCTTAGCTCTCCGAATGTCCAATTTCAGTTTCTAAACAAAGAGTGTTTCAGAACTGCTCCTTCAAAAGTAGGGCTCAACTCTGTTAGTTGAATGCAGAGAACAGAAAGGAGTTTCACAGAATGCCTCTGTGTAGTTTATATTTGAATATATTCCCTTTTTCAGTATTACCCTCAGCGCTCCGAATGTCCACTTGCATTTTCTACAGAAAGAGTGTTCAGAACTGCTCAATCCAAAGTATGGTTTAACTCTGTTAGCTGAATGCACAGATCAGAAAGAATTTTCACAGAATGCTTCTGTGTACTTTTTATTTGAAGATATTCCTTTCTCCAATATAGGAGTCTTAGCGCTCAGAATGTCCAATTGCAGTATCTACAGAAAGAGTGTTTCTGAACTGCTTAATCAAATGTAAGGTTCAACTCTGTTAGTTGAATGAACGGAACAGAAAGAAGTTTCATAGAATGCTTCTGTGTAGTTTATATTTGAAGATGTTCCTTTTTCCACTATTACCTTCTAAGCGCTCCGAATGTCCACTTGCATTTTCTACAGAATGAGTGTTTCCGAACTGCTCAATCAAAAGTATGGTTTAATTCTGTTAGCTGAATGCACAGATCAGTACGAAGTTTCACGGAATGCTTCTGTGTAGTTTTTATTTGAAGATAGTCCTTTTTCCAATATAGGCCTCTTAGCGCTCCGAATATCCAATTGCAGTTTCTACAGAAAGAGTGTTTCAGAATGGCTCAATCAAAAGTAGGGTTCAACTCATTTAGTTGAATGCACAGAACAGAGAGTAGTTTCACAGAATGCTTCTGTGTAGTATTTATTTGAAGATATTCCTTTTTCCACTATTACCCTCTTAGCGCTCCGAATATCCACTTGCAGTTTCTACAGAAAGAGTGTTTCAGGACTGCTCCTTCAAAAATAAGGCTCAACCCTGTTAGTTGAAAGCAGAGAACAGAAACAAGTTTCAGAGAATGCCTCTTTGTAGTTTTTATTTGAAGATATTCCTTTTTCCACAATTACCATCTTAGTGCACCGAATGACCACTTGCATTTTCTACAGAAAGAGTGTTTCAGAACTGCTAAATCAAAAGTATCGTTTAACTCTGTTAGCTGAATGCACAGATAAGAAAGAAGTTTCACAGAATGCATCTGTGTAGTTTTTATTTGAAGATATTCTTTATCCCAATATAGGCATCATAGCGCTCAGTATGTTAAATTGCAGTTTCTACAGAAAGAGTGTTTCAGAACGGCTGAATCAAAAGTAAGGTTCAACTCTGTTAGTTGAATGCACAGAACAAAAAGAAGTTTCACAGAATGCTTCTGAGTAGTTTATATTTGAATATATTCCTTTTTGCACTATTACCCTCTTAGCGCTCCGAATGTCCACTTGCATTTTCTACATAAAGAGTGTTCAGAACGGCTCAATCAAAAATATGGTTTCACTCTGTTAGTTATATGCACATATCAGAAATAAGTTTCAGAGAAGGCTTCTGTGTAGTATTTAGTTGAAGATATTCCTTTTTCGAATATTACCCTCTTAGCGCTCCGAATGTCCACTGGCAGTTTCTACACAAAGTGTTTTTCAGAACTGCTCCTTCAAAAGTAATGCTCAACACTGTAAGTTGAATGCAAAGAACAGAAAGAAGCTTCACAGAATGCTTCTGTGTAGTTTATATTTGAATATATTCCTTTTTTCAGTATTACCCTCTTAGCGCTCCGAATGTCCACCTGCATTTTCTACAAAAAGAGTGTTCAGAACTGCTCAATCAAAAGTTTGTGTATCTCTGTTAGCTGAATGCACATATCAGTACGAAGTTTCACAGAATGCTTCTGTGTAGTTTTTATTTGAAGATAGTCCTTTTTCAAATATAGGCCTCTTAGCGCTCCAAATATCCAATTGCAGTTTCTACAGAAAGAGTGTTTCAGAACGGCAAAATGAAAAGTAGGGTTCAACACTTTTATTTGAATTCACAGAACAGAAAGTAGTTTCACAGATTGCTTCTGTGTAGTATTTATTTGAAGGTATTCCTTTTTCCACTATTACCCTAGTAGCGCTCGGAATGTCCACTTGCAGTTTCTACAGAAAGTGTGTTTCAGGGCTGCTCCTTCAAAAATAAGGCTCAACTCTGTTAGTTGAATGCAGAGAACAGAAAGAAGTTTCAGAGAATGCCTCTGTGTAGTTTTTATTTGAAGATATTCCTTTTTCCACAATTACCAACTTAGCACACCGAATGTCCACTTGCATTTTCTACAGAAAGAGTGTTTCAGAACTGCTTAATCAAATGTATCGTTTAATTCTGTTAGCTGAATGCACAGAACAGAAAGAAGTTTCAGAGAATGCATCTCTGTAGTTTTTATTTGAAGATATTATTTTTCTCAATATAGGCCTCTTAGCGTTCAGAAATCCAATTACAGTTTCTACAGAAAGAGTGTTTCAGAACTGCTCAATCAAAATTAAGGTTCAACTCTGTTAGTTGAATGCACAGAACAGAATGTAGTTTCACAGATTGCTTCTGTGTAGTTTATATTTGAAGATATTCCTTTTTCCACTGTTACCCTCTTAGATCTCCGAATGTCCACTTGCATTTTCTACAGAAAGTGTGTTCAGAACTGCTCTATCAAAAGTATGGTTTAACTCTGTTAGGTGAATGCACAGATCAGAAATAAGTTTCACAGAATTCTTCTGTGTAGTTTATATTTGAAGATATTCCATTTTCCACTATTACCCACTTAGCGCTCTGAATGTCCAGTTGCATTTTCTACAGAAAGAGTGTTTCAGAACTGCTCAATCAAAAGTATGGTTTAACTCTGTTAGCTGAATGCACAGATCAGAAAGAAGTTTCACAGAATGCTGCTGTGTAGTGTTTATATGAAGATATTCTTTTTACCAATATAGGCCTCTTAGCGCTCAGAATGTCCAATTGCAGTTTCTACAGAAAGAGTGTTTCAGAACGGCTCAATCAAAAGTAAGGTTCAACTCTGTTAGTTGAATGCACAGAACAGAAAGTAGTTTCACAGAATGCCTGTCTGTAGTTCTTATTTGACGATATTACTTTTTCCACTATTACCCTCTTAGAGCTCCGAATGTCCACTTGCATTTTCTACAGAAAGAGTGTTCAGAACTGCTCAATCAAAAGTATGGTTTAACTCTGTTAGTTGAATGCACAGATCAGAAAGAAGTTTCACAGAATTCTTCTGTGTAGTTTTTATTTGAACATATTCCTTTTTCCAATATAGGACTCTTAGCGCTCAGAGTTTCCAATTGCAGTATCTACAGAAAGAGAGTTTCAGAACTGGTCAATCAAAAGTAAGGTTCAATATTGTTAGTTGAATGCAAGGAACAGAAAGAAGTTTTACAGAATGCTTCTGTGTAGTTTATATTTGAAGATACTCCTTTTTCCACTATTACCCTCTTAGCGCTCCGAATCACCACTTGCATTTTCTACAGAAAGAGTGTTTCAGAACGGCTCAATCAAAAGTAAGGTTCAACTCTTTTAGTTGAATGCACAGAACAGAAAGAAGTTTCACAGAATGCTTCTGTTTAGTATTTAGTTGAAGATATTCCTTTTTCGACTATTACCCTCTTAGCGTTCCGCATATCCACTGGCAGTTTCTACACAAAGAGTGTTTCAGAACAGCACCTTCAAAAGTAAGGCTCAACTCTGTTAGTTTAATGCAGAGAACAGAAAGGAGTTTCAGAGAATGCTTCTGTGTAGTTTTTATTTTTGGATATTCCTTTTTCCACTATTACAATCTTAGCGCTCCTAATGTCCTCTTGCATTTCCTACAGAAACAGTGTTTAATAACTGCTCAATCAAAAGTGTGGTTTAACTCTGTTAGCTGAATGCACAGATCAGAAATAAGTTTCACAGAATTCTTCTGAGTAGTTTTTATTTGGAGATATTCTTTTTCCCAATATAGGCCACTTAGCGCTCAGAATGTCCAATTGCAGTTTCTACAGAATGAGTGTTTCAGGACGGCTCAATCAAAAGTAAGGTTCAACTCTGTTAGTTGAATGCACAGAACAGAAAGTAGTTTCACAAAATGCCTGTCTGTAGTTCTTATTTGACGATATTACTTTTTCCACTATTACCCTCTTAGAGCTCCGAATGTCCACTTGCATTTTCTACAGAAAGAGTGTTCAGAACTGCTCAATCAAAAGTATGGTTTAACTCTGTTAGTTGAATGCACAGATCAGAAAGAAGTTTCACAGAATTCTTCTGTGTAGTTTTTATTTGAACATATTCCTTTTTCCAATATAGGACTCTTAGCGCTCAGAATTTCCAATTGCAGTATCTACAGAAAGAGAGTTTCAGAACTGGTCAATCAAAAGTAAGGTTCAATATTGTTAGTTGAATGCAAGGAACAGAAAGAAGTTTTACAGAATGCTTCTGTGTAGTTTATATTTGAAGATACTCCTTTTTCCACTATTACCCTCTTAGCGCTCCGAATCACCACTTGCATTTTCTACAGAAAGTGTGTTTCAGAACGGCTCAATCAAAAGTAAGGTTCAACTCTTTTAGTTGAATGCACAGAACAGAAAGAAGTTTCACAGAATGCTTCTGTTTAGTATTTAGTTGAAGATATTCCTTTTTCGACTATTACCGTCTTAGCGTTCCGCATATCCACTGGCAGTTTCTACACAAAGAGTGTTTCAGAACAGCACCTTCAAAAGTAAGGCTCAACTCTGTTAGTTTAATGCAGAGAACAGAAAGGAGTTTCAGAGAATGCTTCTGTGTAGTTTTTATTTGGGGATATTCCTTTTTCCACTATTACAATCTTAGCGCTCCTAATGTCCACTTGCATTTCCTACAGAAACAGTGTTTAATAACTGCTCAATCAAAAGTGTGGTTTAACTCTGTTAGCTGAATGCACAGATCAGAAATAAGTTTCACAGAATTCTTCTGAGTAGTTTTTATTTGGAGATATTCTTTTTCCCAATATAGGCCACTTAGCGCTCATAATGTCCAATTGCAGTTTCTACAGAATGAGTGTTTCAGGACGGCTCAATCAAAAGTAAGGTTCAACTCTGTTAGTTGAATGCACAGAACAGAAAGAAGTTTCACAGAATTTTTCTGTGTAGTTTATATTTGAATATATTCCTTTTTCCAGTATTACCTTCTTAGTGCTCCGAATGTCCACTTGCATTTTCTTCAGAAAGAGTGTTCATAACGGCTCAATCAAAAGTATGGTTTTACTCTGTTAGTTGAATTCACATATCAGAAATAAGTTTCACAGAATGCTTCTGTGTAGTATTTAGCTGAAGATATTCCTTTTTCGACTATTATCCTCTTAGCTCTCCGAATGTCCAATTTCAGTTTCTACACAAAGAGTGTTTCAGAACTGCTCCTTCAAAAGTAAGGCTCAACTCTGTTAGTTGAATGCAGAGAACAGAAAGAAGTTGCAGAGAACAGAAAGAAATTTCACAGAATGCTTCTGTGTACTTTATATTTGAATATATTCCTTTTTCCACTACTACCCTCTTAGCGCTCCAAATGTCCAGTTGCATTTTCTACAGAAAGAGTGTTCAGAACTGCTCAATCAAATGTACGGTTTAACTCTGTTAGCTGAATGCACAGATCAGAAAGAAGTTTCACAGAATGATTCTGTGTAGTTTATATTTGAAGATATTCCTTTCTGTTCTCTGCATTAAAATCAATCAAAAAATTATATTGAAATTGAAATACTGAATTTTATACTAAAGACAAGGCATCCAACTGAAAATGAAATTTTCCAGGTGAAAATTTCCAAATCATAAATATGTAGGGACAAAAAACTTTATTTATAAAGAAAAAGATAATTCTAATTAATTGATGATTCAAAGGTTTACAACTTTAAAAGTAAATATTATCTTTGAAGTAAAGTCCATTTAAATTATTTATGCCGCCAAAATTTTAGTAATTGTATATGTATATCATGTAAACTTTTTCGAGAATGATGGAATTGGAAATGTTAGGGTATTATGCGGAAAAAATCACCTAAAGAAAAAATTATCTCCTCATGAAGGATTACTTTAGCCACTTTGATAGGTGTAGGTAAAAGAACACTTAATGCACATCAATATGATTAGGAGATGCGCGCTTAGATATACGTTATCATTGAAAAGAGAATTGTATTATCAGGTTTGCAGGGGCCCTTCTTATCCTTCATATTTATGTAACTTTGTCATCTATAGAAAGATTATAGGAATTTTAAAAATAGCTGATAGTTAAGAAACATCACCATAACACTGTGCTGAATGCATAATAAAACATTTCCCTTCTCTCTAAAAGCCTTTTAAAATTATGTACCATAATCAGTATGGCCAGCAGAGGGTCATTTCCATGTTCAAGTTCCTCTGTTTCTCGAGGGTGAGAATCCTTCTATAGTCTTCTGAGGGTGACACTGTAGTGTTTTCTTAGCCTGATTATTTTTATCTATTTTTTCCGATGCTTTCCTTTGTATATTTACATTTTACATATTGAAAGTTATTTTTTCAAATATTTTATATGCAAGTTTACAAAGTACAATGACTGTACATTAAAATAACTTATTTATGCCATATGGAAGATTAAATATAATTTTACAATATCTAATATTGATTGTTTAGTTTCTAATCATTGATACTTGACATGATTTTTCCCAGCATACCTCAAAATATTCTTCAAAATCCTGCGAATTAATTCCTGTAACACTTCTGAGGTGTATTAATAAGCTAGAGATGTAAAGAAGATTTGCAGAGAAAATTAGGTTCCCAAATTAGAAATTTTGTCCCGCTATCGACTAGAAACCTCTTGAAATGATCAAAAACAATAATAATGCATGTCATAGAGGAAAACCAATAAGGCTGCTGCAGCATGACTACCTCTGTGACCTCAGACAAGTTACGTGTGGGTCCCTACTTCTGTGACCTCAGACAAGTTACGTGTGGGTCCGCACTTATTTTCTTCATCTCTAATAAATATTCGACAAATCTCATTTTCAAAAGTCTTTTAAGGCCTATCCACCTTTCTTTTTCTGATGGAGTTTTGCTCTCATTGCCCAGGCTGCAGTGCAATGTCATGGTCTCGGCTCACACAACCTCCGACTCCCGGGTTCATGTGATTCTCCTGCCTCCACCTCCTGAGTAGCTGGGATTACAGGTGCGCAACACAACGCCCAGCTAATTTTTTGTATTTTTAGTAGAGATGGGGTTTCACCATGTTGGTCAGGCTGGTCTTGAACTCCCGACCTCAGGTGATCTGCACGCCTCGGCCTCTCAAAGTGCTGGGATTACAGTCATGAGCAACCGCGGCCTGTGAGGGCTTTCTACTTTTAAGATGTCAGGACGTATAGCCTGGGAGGTAAATGGTAGTATATATATACATATATATATGTATATATATATACACACACACACACTGTATATATATACATATATACGGTATATTATACTATATATACATATATACTGAATATTATACTCTATATATACATATCTACTGTATATTATATATATATATATACACATACACACATACACACATACACACATGAGACAGAGAGAAGAGATAGACAATTTCATGTGAAAATATAAACTGTTAACATAATATTTTGCTTCTCTGAGGAATATTTAGCATTGTTCTCAATCTTCTCTGCAGAATTTAAGCATTTTTCTCAGAACTCACCAGATAGAATGAGGGAGGGGCCATATGATACGAGCCAGAGATGAAGGGAGAACAATAGAGAGGGTGCTTTGGGAAAAATAGTACAGTAAGGCTAGGGAATACTTCTCTCCAACAAAAAGACCAAGGTCACAGCTGTATCTCTTCAGAAGCCAAACTTTCTTTTAAAATGTCAATTTCCATCTATTTCTTGCTTCACAGACATTCCATTCATTGCTGGATTTCAAATAAAGCCTTTCCATGTGCAACCTTTCTATAGAAAAAGAGAAATATGGGGGACAGTACAGTCTAAGAAGTGATTAAGAATATCTAGTGGACTTTCCCAGACTGTAAATCTTTACATATATCTGAGCCTAATGAGGTGATTTATTGTGCTATAATGCACAGTGAACTATACAGATGCTTCTTTTTGATCATGCTGCAGAATGGAACTAAATACTAAATACCAAATAGCACTCCCATGATTCTTATACATGTCATTCATATGGCATATTTATGCTTTTTTATATAGCAATTCTTATTCTTAGCTCTTAGGCAACTACGGAATCTATTTGTCATTTTAATAGTCATGCTCCATTTGAGTTATGCAAGGTAGAAATTCTAAGTAGAAAATCTTGTTTTTATTGAAAGTTTTTAGTAAACATTTTGGAAAAAGTCTGTTTTTTGATGCTACTTCTGCACGCTTTCTCAACATGATATTACTTGGTATTGTCCTTATTAACCATAGTACACCATATTCTGCAAATGTTAGAGAGGGTTAAAAATCAGTCATGTATAAGTAAAGCTAATGAAATAGAAAGGAAACCATATTTAGGAAATGGAAGGCAGAAGCAAATGTATTAACCGTGAGTTAGAAACGGTTTAGTCTTTGGAATGAAGCAGCAAGAGTTTAAAAATCTGGTTTGTGATTCACTAGCTTTGTGACCTTGGAGAATTACCTCAGATTTCTGAGTATCAGTTTAGTAGGTGATATCAATTGCAACTTCGCAGAAATATCACAAGTATTAAATAAAGGACTTAGTATCTGGGAGAGCATAGAAAATTACTAATAGTTACATTTTTGTTAATATTACCGTTATTATTATCATACGTATAGTATTTTCTTTCACTGACAATGCATTTAGGACATAAGGAGAACTATAGAACAGTGCTTCTCCAACTTAAATGCAGAGCATGAATCACCTGGAGTTTTGTCAAAATGCGAATTCTGACTCAGTAGCCCTGCAAACTAAGGAAATCTTGGTAATGCTGGTGCTGCTAGTTCACCAACAGACCACACGTTTTGCAACAGCTATATAGAATGTCCTGTTTCTTTTTTTAATCACAAAACATGGCAAGCTCTAAAATAAAGCAGAATAACAGATTTAAATGTTAATACTCATGTCCTCAATTTATAATTTCTCCCTCCCTAACAATGGTATAATTCTGATTAAAAATTAGCAAAGAAAAAAATGGAAATTAATCTTCCTATGTTTATTCTTTTAACAAATTCTGTGTGATTACTACTGGGTTACTTGCTGTAGGAAATAGAAAAATTGCTTTGACATAGATCCTCAAGAATCTGTCCCACTACAAGCTTATTTTTGTAGGAAGCTAAAAGATTTATATAAATAACCGTAATTAAAGAGACAAATGAAGAAGTGCAATGAAAGACGTAGGGAAAGTGCTAGAGGAGTTCGGGGTGGAGGAAAATTATCCTCAAATAATATCTATGCGTAACATTATGCTATCTTCCCTAACCAGCGCTTGACCAGATTGTCACAGTGAACTTTGGTCCTTTCTTATATCTTAGTTTTGGTTCCCACATCCTTCTGTTTGGGGAAGTTCTTGTTTTCCTCATGTAATGACAACAACACTTAAACAATGTATACCAGATAAAAGGAACTATATTGCTTGCTTTATTTACATAGTTAATTTAATTTGTACAATGAACTATGAAGTAATCAGCATTATTTCCTTCATTTTACATATGAGAAAATGGAGAATCAGCGACATTGAATCATCTCAAGTTTCTAAAATATCCACTCTCACCAGGCTGTTTACCCTGTTTTTGTCTGTATGCTGCTATAACAAAATGCCACAGATTGAGTAATTCATAAAAAACAGAAATGTATTTCTCACAGTTCTGGGGCTGAGAAGTCCGAAATCAAGGCAGCGGAGATTTGGCAGTTGGTCCCGAGGTGGCACCTTCTTGCTTCGTCTTCACGTGACAAAAGTGGGCAAAAACGGACAATGTGACGACATGGCAGAAGAGACTGAGGAGCCCGGCATTCCTCTAAAGCATCTTTTACGAGGACGTTTATCTCATTCATGAGGGTGGATCCTTCTTCACTTAATCACTTAACCAAAAGCCCCATCTCTTGATGTCATTGTCCTGGGATTTTAGTTTCAACATACAAACTTTGGATGGGCACATAGGTTCAAATCATAGCACCCTCCAAATTATAATGCCTCTCTCATGCCTGTTCTCCTTGAAGTACCCTCTGGTTTTGCTCTCTTCATTCTTGCCATCACAGTTAACCCTTCAGTTCCATTTCTTTAAGTAATCTCTAAATTTGTAAGATGGTTCCATCTTTTTTTTTTGTATATGGCAGTCTCTCAAACATATTTGTCATATGAACTAAGCAGGTAAATATGTAAATGCCAGCTAAATTTTAGTGAATGATATAATGGCCTAAAGTTGTATCTACCCTTCAGCCAAATATATTTACTTTTAGTAGCAATCTCCTGTCATATACAAAGTCACGACTCTAGGGGTAAACATTTTAGCCTGTGGGTAAGATGTAAAGCAGTGGTATGTTATAGTGACAACTCACTGTCATAGCACTGGGACATGCTCCTCTATCTGCTACAAACTGAATCAATAAAATATATATGATTTTGTCAGATTTAAATGTATGCTCCTGTTAGTAAAATAAAAGTATGGGAAAACTTTACGGAGTAGATTTAATAGAAATGTTTTCCTGAGTTATCTGCCTTCTTTATTTTTATGTTATGCTTTAAGTCTATGGTCAATGTATAGAGCTATGATTGATGTGCTTTTCCAATTCTGTTCAGATCAGACAGGTTAATTTTCTTCTTTTAAATCTTCTTGAATTTTGTCTAACACTTTTTGTTCCAATTTCTTACTAGATTATACTCCCTTCCCTAACTGCTTCATGATTACTTATACACAAACAATATTATGATATTGACACATTGAATTCATTTTAGGTGATGATTTTGGTCATAAACATGAGCAGGTTGTGAAGTGTTTCAGCCATCCCAGGGCATGGCTGTCAGTCCCTTGTCTAATGTTTCAAAAAAATCTTGAATTTGTGATGATGCTGTGATGGTCCCTCAGATATTCTTACACACATCTTTGCCCCTTGTTCCCTCTAACTTTCCTCTTCTGATAAAAAAGCAAACACTGCCAAGCTCAAATGGAATTACATTTGGATGCAAGTGTCACTATGCAATGGTTGCCAATAAAAGTACACAAGGAATTTTATTATGGTGAATTAAAGGCAAACAGACTTCAGAGAAATGAGCACGAACATGAAAATGGCGCATGGTACGCGGATCTCACTGGAAAGTCATTCTGTACACAATGTTTTCACTAGAAAAATCCATTAGCTTTAGCTAGAAATTGAAATTACTTTGTAGGAAATCAGAATAAAATATGTGAAAACATTATATTCTGTGCAAGATTAATACCACGCCTGGTGTTGAAAGGTTTGTGGTCTTGCTTCGACGATGCTAAAAGGTCAGAAACCACAAAGATGCATATGTGTTGTCGTTTGCACAGTTACTAATTTTTCTCATTATTTCCATAATGCGATGTGCTGTTTCAACAGAGAAACCCTCTGGAGAGTGGCTTGCACTGTTTTCAGGCAGCTCTTTTGCTTTCATGTTTTGGCCTTGGCCAGGGAATTCAGACAGACTTTTCAGTTATTTTCGACAAGAATGTATTCATTTATTGTTTTAAATAATAATAAATAGATTTTAAAATTACTGTACATTACTGCACTTTAAACGCCATGAGGTCAAGGACTCTAAAGTCTGGACATCATTGTATACCCTACATCTTGCACAAGGTTTAGAAAAAATGGCATGGACACCTATTTTTTGAATCAATAAATGAATACATAAAAGAATTCCAAACTCTAGTCCAAGGTTTTAGATTAATAATGTATTAAAATGCGTAAAATTTATAGACAAAACTCTTCTTATTTAGAAGTTTATTCTTTAGTTGGAGAGATAAAATATATGCACATAAAAGCTTAAGGAAAAATAATAAGGGTTTTGAAGTACTTACTATGTGAAAAATTTAGCATAAATCTTACATCCATTTATTTAACACATTTTATACGTTGCATTATTTATATATAGTGCTGATTGGTAGAATTCATATGTGAACGGAACTAGAAAAATTTTGAGGATAAGCACTAGAAACACAGAATAAATAGAGTGTTAACATGCAAAACACAGAAATACTTCAATTGACTAGGTGAAAGAAAAGATTTCTGGTTCCATGTACACTGATTATTGAGGGATGAGTATGACATTATTATGCCAGAATCAATAAATATTTTAAATAGGGAGAAAACTATAATTATATATCTTTGTGTTCAACAGGAGTAGCAGTACTGATAAAGTAGAAGTTTGTTATACCTTTTTTATAGTCTTTTAAAGTTGTTTATAAATAAAATCTACTCTTAGTTAATTAATGGTTGATGTTCATTGAAGTGTTTTCAAATTTTTGACCTCTGAATTGCCTTGTACATATGGAGAAATAAAGCTTGCCTAGCATAATTTCTTGAGTGGAGAATGAATGATCTGGATAGATTTGTTGACAATATGTCTGTACTTATTTTATTAATTCTTTAATCTTCATGAAGAAAAATATAAAAGTCATATTCTAGTATTTTATACCATGGAAAAAATGTCTTATCCTTTTCCTAAGGAAAAATACATCATGACACAAAAGTAAAGTTAATTAAATTACTTACTTTATTAATTAACTGTCTATTATTTCTATGGGTTGAAGTAAATTTGATACTCAATGCTATTTAATCTAATTCTAAAAGCTTGAATGAGTAATGATTTTTTCATGTAAGGTTAGTTGAAATAAATTATCACTGATTTTCAGATTTAATATTAATTAGCTATTGCATATTCTTAATGGGATATAAGTGTTTAAAAAGCCCTTTTTGGTTGCGAAAAGACCACGCCCATTGTAGACTTCTTAGAATACATCACATCTGGCCTCCTTTTTAGAGTGGGGAATTCAACTCATAAGTGGCTGGACATTGATTCTGAACATTTTGAACATTATTTGCCTGTCTTCACTCATACTGGTTGCTGTTCTTTTATAAGTAATCACCATGTTTAGCATGCACTTGAACTATTGTTACTTAGGGTGCTTGACTATTTACAAGTCTCACTAGGATTCTAGGTATTCATTAGTCTCGTGGTGTGTATTTGCTGATGGTCCTATTATCTTTGTTGGTTCAGTTACACAGTACCATCCAAGATGCTGCAACACATTATACACAGGGTATGGGTTGTGGGAGCTACAGATATCAGTTATTATTTAGGCTCAGAAACTTAGAATCTCTGCAAGGTTGGACATGATCCTTAGTCTTGTTTTAAGACCGTCTTGTTTTAAAAGTTAAACCCAAATTCTTAAAATATAGAATAGGGGTGCTAGTAGTGCTCACAGAATTGTAGTAAAGATCAGCTGGGAAAGAAGAGCCTATTAAACAGAGCCTGGTATTTAATAAGTATCAGCTGCCTTCAATTAGGAATCTGTGTTGTCATGATTAGAAGATTGCTGGTTTATTTTACAGATCTGTAAGTATAGCCAAAATATGTCAAAATAACCACCAGAAAGAATCATATACCGTCCCTTGAACATTTCATCCCTAGAATCTAGCCAGATTAGCATCTCTATACTGGCAATACTGTTAACACAGATTGTGCTCAAACCCCTCATTGACTTTTCAGCACCTGTAAATTACTGGAGATTTAGGAAGAAGTCTGGGGTTATGGCTTAGTTAAGCTGAGTGGCCAGAAAGTGTGAGATGCTGGATGCCTCCTCCAGTTCATTTCTCCAGCGGCCGCACCAGGCTTATCCATAGCTCCGCTCCCGGGAGCTCGTCTCCGGCGTGGGGCGTGTGCGCACCCCTGGCCGGGCGGAGCCTGGAGCCTGCTCATTAGCAGCGCGGGCAGCTCGTGCGCCCGCAGGAGGGAGGCGGAAGCACAGCCCTGAGCCGCCAGCAGGAGGAGGGAGCGCGGCGGCTGCAGGCAGGGGAGGGAGAGGAAAGAACGGAGGGACGGTTCCCGGACAGAGCGGGAGGAATCGGGGAGCGGCCAGTCCAGGGGGAGCTGCTCCGCTGCGCTGCGCTCGTTATTCACAGGACGCGGCGGCGCTTCCCGGGGCCGCTTCCCGGTCCCCTGGGTGGAGGCTGCCATCTAAACCTGACTCCAGGTGAGTTCCCCAAAGAGGCGAAGCGAGGGGTCTCGAACCAGAGACTTGGAACTGGCGAGGCTGCTCGGCTCCCCAAGCGCTGCTGCCTTGACATTTCCCGATTCACGGGAAGTTTTGGGGGCGGCTGCACAGGCTGGAGGGGCGGATGGGCGGTTGCGATCCTCAGCCGGCGTGGGGGCGTTCGGGAGGAATTAGCTTCAGTGAACGGGGTTTTAGGAGATGTCCGCAAGGCACGCGCTATGTACGCGTTTCTAGACGAGCTTTTGAGACAGAAATTTGGCTTCCCGGATGCCCGTTTTGGCCTTCTGTCCTTCCTTTTGCTTGCCTCATGCCCAATTTTCCAAGCCGAGGAAAGGACTGGAAGGGCGTGGAAGTAGGAGGTCTGGGCACAGCATTCGGCAGGGCAGCCCTGGTCTCCAAGTTTGGGGGTGGGGGGTGGGACTCTTTTCCTTTCAGCCTAATTTACCAGGAGAAAACCCGCAGAGCACCTTGAGGTGCCTTTGCTCCGCACCCTCCATAAGCTTATTAGAGGGAACTTGAGGCTCGCTAGACAACCTGTGACAGGTGACGGCAATTTAGCTTAAAAGCCATGTTGGTTCACTTCGTCTCCTCTTTATCCTTTGTTGCAAAATTGATACCTTTTTGGATTTCTTTAACAGCACAAAGTTTAAGTGGCCGGCTGACAGGAAATATTTCTTTTGAAAATGCTATGAGAAAAGTGATGAGTTAACGTTGAGAGAAAGGCAACTTTATTTTCTCGGAAGAACTTTGGGGAAAGAGATTGATAGGGAAATTCTGGGCATGAAATTATGGACATTTCCCACAGAACTTCCTTCATTTATTTATTTTTTTACATTTCCTTCATTTTTTTTTTTTAATCGTGTGTGTGTGTATCAGAGAGACAAAATTCGTTGGAGGTATTAGGACTTTATTTGGTTTAGAAGTTTCTTTCTTACTAATAGCACTAATTTGTGATCTTCATGATTATAAGAATTTACTAAGTGTTTTGCTTTTAGGTGTTTTGGGTCTGTTTTTTAAAAAAATTCAATACTTACTTTGTGGGCCTTGCTGAATACCTCTCAATAAAATCGGTGGGCATACAGTTAGTGACATGACCCCTGTGGATTTAATAGCAGGTAAGTATACAAATGATAAGTTTAGGAAATAAATGTCAGAATCAACATTTAGGTGTGAAATTGAAATATCTTTCAAATATTTACCAAACTCTCTTATAGGATCCAATGTCATTTTATGGTCAAGAGAGCTTAAAGGTTTCTCAGATTGAGATATATGTATCTACTTTGTTAATCCAAATGTAATGTTTTATTTTGTTCTTTAATGACTGTTTGAATTCAACAAATAAAACTTGCATATTTAATGTAAGGTTCTTTCACATATATTACTTCTCCAATTTTTAATATAAATTTAAGGAGAAAAGCAATATTCCATTTTGTAGATGAAGAGACTGTGTCACAGAAGTATTACTTTACCTAGATTTCTGTAATTATTATGTTATAAACTTAGAAATTACATATTATTCTGGAACATATAAAATATATGAATGTTATAAACCATAAGAATTCAGACCTATGCTATTTAACTTCAAGTTTAGTTCTTTACCCAAACAATTGCATGACTACATTGAGACTACTGAAGTAATTATATATGAACACGCTATACGAAAAAATACTTAAAACATTTCTTATTTTTGTCGTTTCTCTTTGATATAAAATATACTATAATTTAAAGGAGTTATATTCCATATTTAGATGCTCCTAACTTCCAAATAACACCTAAACTCCTAAAAACTGACCTGTGTCCTTCTTAATAGAAGTGGCTTGACCGGGAGACCCAATTTTTACTAAGAATATTCTTGGGATAATTTATGTCTTATAATCAAGATAAAGACAGGCCACATTTAGTTGTATTTTTAAACCACTTAGTGTGAAGTTGCAACGCAGACATAACTTGCTTTCAGGCTACACTGCCAGCTTTGCAGTGAATAGTCTTTAAGATTCCGTGGAAACATTGGCAGATATAGCTAATGTCTATCTGATGTAGGATTTACGAGAAAAGGAGAGGTAGAAACTGAATGCTCTTATATTTCATATGTGACCACATTCATAAAACTTTATTGATAAGTACTTTGTTGTCTGACACGGGCTGATACAAATAGGCTTCTTCAAGAGTTGAGGAAGAAAACTAAATCCCTATAATACAGCCTTTTTCCTCCTTTTCTTTCTTAAGCGGTAATAGTTGATCCTAGCTTTTGTGTGTCTATGCATGCTCAATACAGTTAGGGGTATAAGGAGAAGTTAAGCAAGAATATTGAATGCTAGCTAGGAAAGTTTTTGGAGTCTCAAATACTTTGGAACGATTTTTCACATTATATACATAAAATTCCTAGTTACATTTGGGAACTAAGTATATTATACACAACTTTGCATCTGATTACAGGATTCCCTGTACATTTATAGCTCAGGTATTCTGGAAAGAGTCAAGATAATTAGTTTTATGGCTCTTGCCCGTGTGACCTGTTTCTTTCTGGTCCTGATATTAAAAGGATGACTTAAATTTTCTGGAATGTCAAAATTTTCTCTTCCCTTGGATCCTACAAAATACTTCAAGCAGTGTATGTGTGATACTCGCTGTCATTCCAACATTTCCAATCCTCCTGAGAATGCTAAACAATGCCCTAGATTTCTTCCTTTGTAATTCTTTCAGATAGAGGGTTAGCTGAGTTAGGAAGAAAGGAGAGAGGGAGAGAAGAAGAGAGATGACATTTTATCCCTCAGGAAAGAACAAGACCAGTTGTATTCCTAATTTAGAAATATTATTCTACAAACATTCCTGAACAAGAGGGCTTTGCATATACATTAAAGCAGAATACCTAGTCAACTTCTAGTTATGCCATGTAGTGAAATGGAAGTAAGATGAGCAGGCCGAGATCATTTTTGTTGGAGAACTGAGACCACATGAAATAGGTAACAGAGTTACCCCAACTGGGGGGCAAGAGGACTTGAAAGTTTCCTCCATAAATTTGCAGTTAGTACAGGGCTGCTCCAGTGATCAGAGTCATGAATGCCCTAGAGTGTCTGTATAACCCTGTACACAGGCTGAGACAGCTCTAACGGCCCAGAAAAGCCTCTGGACAGAATCACTGCACCCTTGGACATTGTCCGACCGCATGTATGAGAATAGTGAGTGCTGAGGAGTTGTGGGTAGCTCGGTACAACTCTTGCTAAAGGAGTGTCATCAACATTCATTGCTGAAAGTGAATTTTTTCATTCACATATGTGATGCCTATTAGGTCATGATTTCTTGGATACCAATTTGTACAAGATATGAATTAATTTTTGAACATCCTTTCTTAAAAGTACCATGTTCATATAGTTGCTCATTTTAATATGAGTAGTTCAGATGGGACATAATAGAGTAAGGAAATGATTGAACATCCTAAGATCTAGTGTATATACCTTTGTTCATGATGAGATTCATCCCCTGTCCCCCTTTGTAGTGACACTGATGGCATAAGGAGTATTAGATGAAATTTAATGCAGAAAACAATGGGATATATGAATGGTAGATATGGTTGACAACCACCATTTTCACTGAAGTTGTTTCAAAGCAAAGAAATTTGGGATAAATTCATTTTATTTGCTCCTGAAGGGTAATTAGGAATAAGTAGGAATTGTGAAGAGGCTGTAGTGTTGACATTAAGAGAAGTTTTTGATTCTTAAAATAGGATATATTACACAAGAGTGAACAAACAGAAGATACTGAACAAATATTCTGTCATAAGTAAGTGATGGATTATTCGGACTTGTTGAACTATGTTTTTAAATGTATTATTTAAATATTTAAATATTATTAAAACCTTAAATAATATTTAAATATTATAAAAGTTGTAGAAAATTATGTTTTCAATACAAATATACACTTATAAGCTATATTGTAGATATGGGAGTAAACAATGCAATTTTTTTTAACTGAGTGAAAAATTTAGTTTTTTAAAATTCCAAATGGAGCTAACAGCTTAGTGTGATACATATTTTGAATTTCAAAATTTGTAACCAAATAGGACAAATGTGTTGAACTGTACTTTTCTTGAAGAACCGTGATAAGAATGAGCGGTGAAAAAATTACAGCATACTTACCAGGGATCAAATACTTGCTTAGGGTTAATAAGAAAAATCTCAGCAAACGCTAGAAATGAGGTACACGATCTATCAGAGACCCATGATTAAAGTGGTATCTTGTTAGGTATATGAGCTTGAAAAGAAACGGCATAGCTTCACTTTACCCCAGTTGCTTCTTTTGTAAAACGGGGAGACTAAGAGTGTGGTAACTCAAAATCCTTTGTTAATGATTTTCTTCTTAGAACAGTGCCAGGTCCAATTAGGATTAGATTGCTATTTTTATTATTGATATTTGCCCTAGTTCTGCCTTTTATTGACTGTGTGAAATTGGTGAAGATCCCTTTCTGAAGCTTTGTTTCTTACCTACAAGCTGGGAATAGAATACCTGCTATGAAGAGTGGTTGTTAGTACATTAGAAAGGCTGGATATTTGTTTATATAAGGGGCTCAGCGCATGGTAGAAATTTGATAGCATTTTTTGCTTGCCCTCCCATGTATTACTGTGAAGACATCCCACATATTATGTCCAAGTTTTTATTTTCCCCTCAAATGCAATGTCAAGCACAAAACATTCCCATCTCCCAATTCTCTTCTGATGTTCTACAACCATTAAAGTATAGAAAACTAGAATGAGTGTTTTTATAACTTTTGCTGTACTTAAGCATGTGGAGAGAAGAGCGCTAGATCACAGGACACACTTTGATAGGAAAAGGGAAATATTTACACTGCAAACAACTTTCTCCTCATGCTTAACAGTTTTATGCTGTCATTCTGTCAGCACCAAGTGAGATTTTTCTATTTAAATAGTTTTCTATTTGTGGTATGATAATTCATGTATGGACTTCATGTAACTAACATAAATATAATGGATGGTTGAGAAGTGGTTTATTTTTACCAAGAGGAAAAAATGTGTACACGATTTTTTAAAATATTGCTTTGAAAATATTTAAAATTAATTTTGATTCAGTTGGTGGAAGATAGCGTCACAAACTCACTGCTAGTGGTATTCTTGAGAAGTAATGTTTGAATTTTCTAGGTATTGTCCCCAGACTGCCTTAAAAGAATTTAATTTTAGATGTAAATTTTCTGCTTAACATGGAAGATTTTCCCTGAAAATATTAGCTTCATCAGATACATAGTTGCTTAGGGGTAGCTGCATGGAATTATGGGAAGAGTGAAATAGAAAAAAATTTTCATGTCTAAGTTATACATACTGGTGTAATCATATTGATTGGATGATAATGATAATTACAGCAGTAATGTGATTGAAAGGGTAAGCAAGTAACATATACTACAGTTACTAATATAATCCTGTGATTGAGTTTACCACTTCATTTCTCTTTCCTGGAAACCCTTAAGTTTGTCACTATTGCACTTTATTTCCTTTGCTTATTGTAGTGGTGTATTAGTTGTATTACTGCTGCTATAACAAATTACGACACATTTACATAACTTAACACATATTTATTGTCTTGCAGTTTCAAAGGTCAGAAGTCCAAAATCACTTTAATTAGGCTAAGTCAATGTGTCTGCAGTGTGGGTTCCTTCTCGAGGTGCTGAGGGGAGAATCCATTCTCTTGCATTTTCTGCTTCTGGTGGCACCTGTCTTCATTGTCTTTTCCCCATTCCTCCATTTTCAAGGTGCGTTGCTTTTATTTCTGTTTCTGTCTCCGCGCTGTCTCCTCCTTTAACTTTGAGTCCTTCTCTCCACTTCATCTAAGGACTCCTGTGATTACTTTGGACTCACGTGGATGATCTGGGATAATCACCTTGTCTCCAGATCCTTAAATGAATCGTATCTACAAGTCCTTTGGCTGTGTAAGGCAGCACATTCCCAGGGCCGGGAGATTAGGTGAAGAACATCTTTTGGGACTATTATGCAGCCTATCACAAGTGGTAATATCACTTTTATGCCTTGAGACCCTGAAATTAATGTACTTGCTTACGCATGGAAAAACAATGTATCTGTGGGGGTAACAGTTTATTTTTGAACCATTAGAAGGTATTGATGGGGAAGTTTTCATCTGACAACAGATACTGATAAATTAAATACCCTTAGATTTGTCAAAACTAGCTTTAGTAAAATATAAGTAAAAGTATTTGCACTGCTAGGGTCAAAAATATTAATTAAACCCATTATTTATCAAGGCCAAGTCCTGGATTAGTTAGGTTTAAATTAACCTAGAACATTATCTTCCATAGTGCTTAATTGTGAAGCTTAGTTCTTGTTGACAAAAGCTCATCCATATAAGAAAGCATCGAAAGGTTGGTGTTTTTTTAACCTTTGCAGAATATAACTTTTCAAAGGGATGTTAGACAGTAGTTCCATCACAATTGATGCAGTTCACAGACATTCTTTGTGAATATTTTATCTCATGAGTTATATCTATGACACTAATCATAGACTTCTAGAAGAAATTTAGCAATGGTCATGTCAGCCTTTCAAATCTTTCTGTAACCTAGAAGAGGATCATTGCATAAGATAGATTCATTTTCCCCTTTATTCCATTGTTGCCAGAGAGAACTTGAAATGCCCTGTTCAAATTAATTTAATGCAAATGAATTCTTGCTGCCTCACAAGTAGTTTGTCCTTCATTTTTCTTAAAATTAGATTGAAAATGGATGTGACCTGCTTTACTGGTTGTTGTGCAGGAAGCGTTGTCCTTCCTGAAAGCTCCCTCCGTTGTCAAAATGAAGCCATTAAGAGTAAAGTAAATTATATTATCTGATCATAGTATCACAATTGACCTTAAAACAATAAATTTTATAATCAGTGCAAATTGCTGAATAGTGTTTGCAGTTGTAGAAATTTCAAAGGAAACCCTGGTTGAGATACAAAGCTGCTATAATCATTTTTAAAATCTTTGTTTTTCTTTTACTTTGGAACAGTAGTGCAGTAAGTACTTTTGCCTTATTGTTCTCTCTGCCTTCCAGAAACCCTCATTCAAATATTCTAAGTTTTTAAGTCTTTTTCATTTCTTTTAATATTGTAACATTTAACAATGTCAAAGAAAGTATAATTTTTCTGGAAATCAAGCTAAAAATAAAGAGAAGCCGATGTAAATGAACATCAAATTAACAAGATTGATTAGGAAAAGTAATTTTTGAAAAGGGCCCAAAATCCCTTTGCACATAAATGCAAAAGAATTTAGTGAAAGAAGGTGAAACTGGAGTAAAGAACTCTACGGATGCGTAAGTAACTCTTAATAAGAATGAGTAACGTACATGCGTATCTTTAGCTCCCAGTTTCAGAGATACAGTAGTTGTACAACAAATGGTCCTTTCCTGCTCTTAAGGAAGCCTCTCCTCCTCCAGCCATGCCATTCCTCAGAGCAAGCTCTTCCACTGAGTTTTCAGCAACCATAAGTAAGAAGGATGGTACGATAGGCTGCGTGTACATATGGCCCTCATTAGCAGGCCAACTGTTCCTTTTGCCCACCCACATCACTGGGGACATATGGCGTTACTTTGACTGTTGAAACAAGTGTGTGTGGACATATCTTGGTATGAGTAAAAGACTGTTGATTGTCTTTCTCTTGTCGCTCGTGCAACCGTCTCCTTGTGGAGATCGTATTATCCATAACACTAGATTTGAGGATGATAAATGACGTTGTTATTATTAACTGAATTTGCCTCTCTAGTTTGATCACAAAACCAGCGAATGTTTGCTTATGGAACATGTAAAGCTTATAGAAGACGGAAAGCTTACAGAAAGAAATGATGGCTTTTCTAAGCATAAGAGTCAGGTCTTTTTCAATCAAAAACTAACTCATTCAAAAATTCAAGAGTTCTGTAAAACCAGAACAGCAGAGGTTTCAGAAATGCTATTGAGATCATTTATTATAAAATAGCCATTAATGAAATGTAATAGTGAGTCTGTTGTTGTGACTATGTGGAGAAATGAATGAGAAAATATAAGATAGGCTGGAATGAAGAGAGTCATCGGATCCCAACATAATTCATTTTGTATAGTTCACAGTATTGTAGCTTTAAAAAAATTATGAATTTTTTCAGTACTGTGAATTCTGAATTTGCAATATGAGGCTTTTCAATCCTTGCAACAAGTGTGTATTTTTCAGTGGTTCTAGAATTATCGGGGCTTTCGAGCTGCTTCTGATAAGAAGGCAAGGCTAGAGGACTCGTGTTGAGGTGGCATTTGCACAGGACTTTAGATAACATACATCGATGATGTAGAGAGAAGAGCGGGTGATGTTGCTGTGGATTATAGTGGAAAGGCACCTTTTGCTCCCTCTGCTGACCTGTTTGTGTATTCAGCTGTGTAGCATATTTCTTGTATAATTACATAGTAATTTCACACACTACATTAAGAAAATCTGAACAATTTTTACTAAACTCATGTTTTCTAAATATTAAGTAAATAAAACCAATATTTGGCTAGGTAACATTTATAAAAACAGGATTTCTAGATAGATGATGATAAATTTTCATCTATATCTATAGAGCTGATAAATTTTCAAAACCCTTTGAATATCACTTGTACTACAAAGTCTCGTTTCAGTTTCAGTGCCATGGCACATTGATTAATCACCACTAAAGCGGTACATGAAATATTTGGCAATATAGGTATTTGGTAATGGTGATTGATGCACAGAATACGGCACCGTTATTATGCACTGGCCTTGAGAACTTTAGTTTTCATCTTCGATCACCTGATAGAGAACAAACTAACAGCTTTTTTCTTTCACCTTGCTGGAGAATAAACTAACAACTTCAAATTATCTGATCCATCCAAAAACTTATTTCCGTGAAACTCACTGATTTATTTATTATTTCGTGGGGATCACTATTATTTGCTGTAGTAAAATATCAAATGATCGATGTTTTATACCAACATGGCAGCTCACATGGTAGGCAACAGAATGAAAACAAACAGGTTTACTACCAAGAATTATACTATATTGCTTTTATTGACAGAAAAAGCATACAGATAATTTTATTCAGAGATTTTATGTGAATTATTTTGATAAGTGTACACATATATTTATAACTGACCTTTCTTTGTCAAGTGTGTGCCCACACACGTATTCATACTAAATCAATCTTAGAGATCTTATCCAAAGATTGAATTTCTTAAAGTGACTGTTCCAAATATGTATAATTTATGGCAAAAAAGTCACAAAATGGCAATACAAGGAGGCATAAAAGTGAAGATAAAGGGGGAGATGATGGTTAAAAACACCTGTAAATGAATAATTGATTTTGATTTAAATTCTTTTTAGTTCTTAGCTGATGAAATGAATATAAATGAAATTATTATGCAAAACACCTCTATTTGTTGTATATGCATGTACATATATGTGTTACAAATACAAAACTGATAGGATATTATTTAACATATATTCACACTCATAATGTGCATATATGTACATAATGAAAATGAGTGCTTGTTTTATATGTATGTATACACACACATACACATATTGCATACTTTCATTTTTTAAAATTTTACTTTAAGTTCTGGGATACATGTGCTGAACATGCAGGTTTGTTACATAGGTATACTTGTGCCATGGTAATTTGCTGCACCCATCAACCCGTCATCTAGGTTTTAAGCTCCACATGCATTAGCTATTTGTCCTAATGCTCTCCCTCCCCTTTCCCCACACCCACCTACAGACCCCAGTGTGTGATGTTCCTCTCCCTGTGTCAACATGTTCTCATTGTTCAGCACCCACTTATGAGTGAGAACATGCAGTGTTTGGTTTTCTGTTCCTTTGTTAGTTTGCTGAGGATGATGGTTTCCAGCTTCATCCATATCCCCGCAAAGGACGTGAACTCATCCTTTTTTATGGCTGTGTAGTATTCCATGGTGAATATGTGCCACATTTTCTTCATCCAGTCTATCATTGATGGGCATTATGTTGGTTCCAAGTCTTTGCTATTGTAAATAGTCCCATGATAAACATATATGTACATGTGTCTTTAGAGTAGAATGATGTATAATCCTTTGGTATATACCCAGTAATGGGATTGCTGGGTCAAATGGTATTTCTGGTTTTATATCCTTGAGGAATCACCACATTGTATTCCACAATGGTTGAACTATTTTACAAGCCCACCAACAGTGTAAAAGTGTTCCTATTTCTCTGCATCTTCTCCAGCATCTGTTTCCAGAATTTTTAATGATCACCATTCTAACTGGTGTGAGATGGTATGTCATTGTGGTTTTGATTTGCATTTCTCTAATGAACAGTGATAATGAGCTTTTTTCATATGTTTATTGGCCACATACATATCTTCTTTTGAGGAGTGTCTGTTCATATCCTTTGCCCACTTTTTGATGGGGTTGTTTGTTTTTTTTTTCTTGTAAATTTGTTTAAGTTCCTTCTAGATTCTGGATATTAGACCTTTGTCAGATGGATAGATTGCAAAAATTTTCTCATATTTTGTAGGTTGCCTGTTCACTCTTGTGATAGTTTATTTTACTGAGCAGAAGCTCTTTAGTTTGATTAGATTCCATCTGTCAATTTTGGCTGTTGTTTCAAGTGCTGTTGATGATTTAGTCATGAAGTCTTTGCCCACACCTATGTCCTGAATCATATTGCCTAGGTTTTCTTCTAGGGTTTTTATAGTTTTAGGTTTTACATTTATGTTTTTAATCCACCTTGAGTTAATTCTTTTATAAGGTATAATGAAGGGGTCTAGTTTCTCTTTTCTGCATATGGCTACCCAGTTTTCCCAGCGCCATTTATTACATAGGGAATCCTTTCCCCATTGCTTGCTTTTGTCAGGTTTGTTGAAGATCAGATTGTTGTAGATGTGTGGTGTTATTTCTGAGGCCTCTATTCTGTTTCATTGGTCTATATATCTGTTTTGGTATTAGCACCATGCTGTTTTGGTTACTTTAGCTTTGTAATATAGTTTGAAGTCAGGCAGCGTCATGCCTCCAGCTTTGTTCTTTTTGCTTAGGTTAGCCTTGGCTCCACAGGCTCTTTTTTGCTTCCATATGAAATTTAACATAGTTTTTTTCTAGTTCTGTGAAGAAAGTCAATGGTAGCTTGATGGGAATAGCATTGAATCTATAAATTACTTTGGGCAATATGGCCATTTTCATGATATTGAGTCTTCCTATCCATAAGGATGGAGTGTTTCTCTATATGTTTGTGTCCTGTCATTTCCTTGAGCTCTGGTTTGTAGTTTTCTTTGAAGAGGTCCTTCACATCCCTTGTAGGTTGTATTCCTAGGTATTTTGTTTTCTTTTTAGCAATTGTGAATGGGAGTTTACTAATGATTTGGCTCTCTGCTTGTCTGTTATTGGTATATAAGAATGATTGTGATTTTTGCACATTAATTTTATATCCTGAGACTTTGCCAAAGTTGCTTATCAGGTTAAGGAATTTTTGGGCTGAGGTGGTGGCGTTTTGTAAATATACAATCATGTCATCTGCAGACAGAGACAATTTGATTTCCTCTCTTCCTATTTGCATGCTTTTATTTCTTTCTCTTACTCGATTGCCCTGGCCAGAACTTCCAATACTATGTTGATAAGAGTGGGGAGAGAGGGCATCCTACTCTTGGGCCAGTTTTCAAAGGTAATGCTTCCAGCTTTTGGCCATTTAGCATGATATTAGCTATGCATTTGTCATAAATAGCTCTTATTTTTGTGAGATATGTTCCATCAATACCTAGTTTATTGAGAGTTTTTAGTATGAGGGGTGTTGAATTTTATTGAAGGCCTTTTCTGCATCTATTGAGATAATCATGTGGTTTTTGTCATTGGTTCTGTTTATGTGATGGATTATGTTTATTGATTTGCATATGTTGAACCAGCCTTGCATGCCAGGCATGAAGCCAACTTGATCGTGGTGGATAAGTTTTTGATGTGCTGCTGGATTCTCTTGCCGGTATTTTATTCAGGATTTTCGCATCGATGTTCATCAGTGATATTGGCCTGAAATTTTCTTTTTCTATTGGGTCTCTGCCAGGTTTTGGAATCAGAGTGATGCTGGCCTCATAAAATGATTTAGGGAGGAGTCTTTCTTTTTCTATTGTTCAGAATAGTTTCAGAAGGAATGGTACCAGCTCCTCTTTGTACCTCTGGTAGAACTCGGCTGTGAAGACATCTGGTCCTGGGCTTTTTTTGGTTGGTAGGCTAGTAATTACTGAGTCAATTTCAGAACTTGTTATTGGTCTATTCAGGGATTTGACTTCTTCCTGCTTTAGTCTTGGGAGGGTGTATGTGTCCAGGACTTTATCCATTTCTTCTAGATTTTCTAGTTTATTTGTGTAGAGGTGTTTACAGTATTCTCTAATAATAGTTTGTATTTCTGTGGGATCAGTGGTGATATACCCTTTATCGTTTTTTAATGTGTCTATTTGATCTTTCTCTCTTTTCTTCCTTGTTAGTCTGGCTACCGGTCTATCTATTTTGTTAATCTTTTCAAAAAACCCACTCCTAGATTCATTGATTTTTTTTTGAAGGTTTTTTTGTGTTTCTCTCCCATTCGGTTCTGCTGTGATCTTAGTTATTTCTTGTTTTATACTAGGTTTTTAATGTGTTTTCCATTGCTTCTTTTGATTGTGATGTTAGGGTGTCTATTTTAGATCTTTCCCACTTTCTAATGTGGACATTTAATGCTGTAAATTTCCCTCTAAACACTGTTTTAACTGTATCCCAGAAATTCTGATATGTTGTGTCTTTGTTCTCATTGGTTTCAAAGAACTTATTTATTTCTGCCTTAATTTTGCTATTTACCCAGTAGTCATTCATAAGCAGGTTGTTCAGTTTCCATGTAGTTGTGCAGTTTTGAGTGAGCTTCTTAATTCTGAGTTCTAATTTGATTACACTGTGGTGTGAGAGATTGTTTGTTATGATTTTCATTCTTTTGCATTTGCTGAGGAGTGTTTTACTTCCAATTATGTGGTTGATTTCAGAATAAGTGCTATGTGGTGCTGAGAAGAATGTATATTCTGTTGATTTGGGGTGGAGGGTTCTGTAGGTATCTATTAGGTCCACTTGGACCAGAGCTGAGTTCAAGTCTGAATATCCTTGTTAATTTCCTTTCTTGTTGATCTGTCTAATATTGATAGTGGGTTGTTAAAGTTTCCCACTATTATTGTGTGGGAGTCTAAGTCTCCTTGTAGGTCTCTAGGAACTCGTTTTATGAATCCTGGTGCTCCTGTATTTGGCATATATATATATTTAGGATACTCAGCTCTTCTTGTTGCATTGATCCCTTTACTACTATGTAATGCCCTTCTTTGTCCTTTTTTATCCTTGTTGGTTTAAAGTCTGTTTTATTAGAGACTAGGATTGCAACTCCTGCTTTTTTTTTCTTTCTTTCCATTTGCTTGGTAAATATTCCTCCATCCCTTTATTTTGAGCCTATGTGTGTCCTTGCAAGTGAGATGTGTCTCCTGAATACAGCACACCTGTGGGTATTGACTCTTTATCCAATTTGCCAGTGTATGTCTTTTAATTGGGGCATTTAGCTCATTTATATTTACCGTTAATATTGTTATGTGTGAATTTGGTCCTGTCATCATGATGTTAGCTGGTTATTCTGCACATTAGTTGAAGCAGTTTCTTCCTAGTTTCATTGGTTTATATATTTTGGTGTGTTTTTGCAGTGGCTGGTACTGGTTTTTCCTTTCCATGTTTAGTGCTTCCTTTAGGAGCTCTTGGAAGGCAGGTCTGATGGTGACTAAATCTGTCAGCATCTGCTTGTCTGTAAAGGATTTTATTTCTCATTCACTTATGAAGCTTAGTTTGGCTGGTTATGAAATTCCATATGTACATCATGGAAACGAGTGCATGTGATACACACACACACACACGCACACACATTGCATACTTTCATTTTTGTGTCCATTACTTTTCTGATTTTATCAGCAGCCAACTAAAGAAAATAGAAAAAAAAATTGGTAATTCGATCTTTCATGTTCTGCATCTTCCAGCTTCACAACTTATAGTTTTCTATTTTTATTGTTATTGTGATCAGAATGAAAATGTATACAATAGAATCAGAATCAGGTCAGAATCAACAAAAATACTATAATGTTTGTACATGCTTTCGATGCAGTTTGTCTCTGCAAAGGGTGTGTGTGTTTCTATGCACATGTGCATGTACACAAGTGTGTAAATAAGTGTTTTATTCATGATGGAGAAAGGCTGGTCAAAATGATTCTGAATGAGATAGCACCACTACAGCAGATAATTAGGTCTCTAGCAATAAAACAAGTCATTAAACATGTTTCTAAGCATCTACTCAGTATCTGGCACAATGTTAAGTAGTGTAAATATAATCATTAGCAAAATTCAGCTTCTACCCTCAATGGTATATGTGTAGAACAAATTGGTAAAGCTGGAGTACATTTCAGGACCAAAAACAGTTTCTGTGTAGTTCCCACTTCATCAAGACCATGTTGTATACCTCTCATACACTTAAGCCATAGGGAAGCAATTATTCCATCCATCCTTTTACAGGGTAGTGGTGGGGAAGAAGAGCTGACTGTCATGCTTGAATTCACATAATTTCATAATTAAATAATTTCATGTTACATAATCTCGATAAACCTAAAATCCAATATATGATAAAGATAGTGTTTCAAATCAGTGGATAAGTGATAAACAGTTCATAAAATGGTGTTCAGATAATTGGCTATATGTATTTTATAGTTGCACAAAGGTATAATATGTCATTAATAAATATTAATTCCATAGTGGATGTCAAATACACTTTTTCAAAATATAAAGAAAAAATACCATAGACAAATATCACTTGCAACATTACGGTTAAAATTAAATATCCAAACATAGCCCTAACCAATAACAGAAAATTTAAAAAAAAAATTATGGATTGGAATTTGTTAAAATATAAAACTTTTCTTTTTCAGAGGATACAATGAATATGTGTAAAAAGCAAATATCAAATCAGCAACAAGTGCTTGCAATTCACTTGACATATTTAAAATATGAGTAGTTCCAACAAATCATAAATAAATGATTAGTAGTCCAATAAAAAAAAGACAAAGTACATTGACAGGAAACTGTATGAAACTCATGAACACTAAATGTCTTAGATTCTCTATTGTTAAACAAAATGCAAAAACAATAGAGAACATTATGAATATGGAGTTAATATTTAACAAAATTATTTTATCCATGTTATAAGTAAATATTTACATCCAAAAACCCTTGTTTTCTCTGAAAGTTGTCACTTATGAGTCTATTTTGAAAATGTTTAAAGAATAGTAATTAATTAACTTTAATAAATAGGTACTCCTATTGAGGAAAAACAGACATTTCCATAATTTTTCTTCTGTTTCTAATCTAGTAGATGGTAGGAAAATAATGACAATTGCATGTTCATACCTGGAGAATATGCATTCCATTTCTTTTAAACTTTTGCATTCTCAAAACTATATTGATACCTCAAAGCATACCCTTTGCTGTTGAAAACAGCCTTTCAAGTATAAAGACACACACATCACTTTCCTTAAATCTTATATAAGGCAAGGGCCTAGATTCCTATCAGAAAATGTATTTCAAGAATGCTTTTTTAGTAGTTCCTGTGGCCTTATCTTATAGAGGAAGGTTTTTTTTTAAACATACACACAGTATTTGATGCACATTTTTATTGGAAAGAGCTTTTATTTCCTTAAATGTTTTGTTGTCTAAGTGTGAAAAGTATCCTGCAGTGGAATTCAGTGGCACAGATGCTTATTGTGATAGATGAGATGAACTTGCTTCCCTAAGCATGCATGGGCATGAAATGCATCTGGCTTCTGTACATAAAAGTCAGTTATGTTCCCAAATGTGTCTCTGCATTTACACAGACGTTTAGGGGCAGACACCCTACTGTTCCCTCAAAAGGCGGCTCTGCTTAATTATGAAGTTCAAGTTAGACCAGAAGTTGGAAAATACTAAATTCCACATTGCAGACAGAGCCTGAGCAGGTGATGTCACCACTGCATTCTAAGGTGGCAAGTCCTCAGAGAAGTCACTTATCACCTTACCATGGAGAAAAATAACCGTGTCCAGAACACAAGAGGATGCTTTAAGGTAGCGTACAATCAAGTGTGCAAACCTGTGCAATACATACCAGATGAAATCCAGTTCAGAGGCTCAGGAAAACAAACAAATGAGGATATGCTTTAAAAAATAGGACTTAATATAAACAGTCGTGAGAGTAAAACTATTGCTAAGCACATAGGAAACATAAACCAGGCTTTCAGGAAGGAGTTTGGCACATGTGTGCACTGGTAGGAGGTGTAATGTGCAGAAATCCGGCCTTTTGTGGCATAGCAACTAAAGTTCCTTTTCTATTGTCCAGACAACCTTAAATATTCCTTTATGCAGTACTATTTTAAAAAGGCCATCTACTGTGCACAATGTGTTAGCATCAAGGACATGAAATTTATCTGGAATATACCAAAACTTTAATCAATAGACTAGGACCAAAGCTTTTAAAAACAGGTTTTCGTAGATAAATCATTATAAGTTATTATTTCCTCGCCATAGGTAAGGCATGATAGATAACTTTACTTTTTCTCAGTCACTTAGTGTGTAGGTAGAATAATGACCCTTAGCAGGATGACCTTTTGAATGTGTTGTTAGGCAGCATGGAAGCATTATGGTTAGAGGTGGAATTAAGATTGCTAATCACCTCACCTTAAACTGGAGCGATTATCCTGAATTATCTAGGTGGGCCCACTGTAGTCACAAAGAACCTTCAGACAGGAAGGCGGAGAGACCAGAGTGAGCAGAAGAGCTTGGGGAAACTGGAGCCGAGGCTGAAGTGATGTGCTGTGTCCAAGATGTGCAGAGGCCAAGAGCTCAGGGATACATGTGACCCCTCAAACCTGGTGAATTCTCTCCTGGAATCTCTAGACAAAATATACACTTGATGATACCTTGATTTTAGCACACTAAGACCCATTTTGGACTTCTGACCCCCAGAAGTATAAAGAAAAAAAATGTGTTGTTTTAAGCCTCTGAGTTTATGTTAATTTACTGTAACAGCAGTAAGAAACTAACACAGTAAGACGGCTTTTATTTTTATGTGATGTATAGAATTAAATTGGATATGCTAGGAAATATTGGAAATTTATTGATTTATTTTTTTGTCTGAGCTGGAGTCTGGCTCTGTCGCCCAGGCTGGAGTGCAGTGGCGCGATCTCGGCTCACTGCATGCTCTGCCTCCCGGGTTCCCGCCATTCTCCTGCCTCAGCCTCCCGAGTAGCTGGGACTACAGGCGCCGCCACCACGCCGGCTAATTTTCTGTATTTTTAGTAGAGACGGGGTTTCACCGTGGTCTCGATCTCCTGACCTTGTGATCCGCCCGCCTCGGCCTCCCAAAGTGCTGGGATTACAAGTGTGAGCCACCGCGCCCGGCCAGGAATTTATTTTCTTAATATAGTTCTTCATATTGGAATAATGAGAACCATCGAGTAATGAAGTGTTCTATTTTGTGAAGGATGATTATATAAACAGTACGAAGGTTAAAAACCGGGCGGGACCGGCTGGGCACAATGGCTCGTTCATGTAATCCCAGCACTTTGGGAGGCCGGGGCAGGTGGATCTCTTGAGCCCAGGAGTCTCAGATCAACCTGGGCAACATGTGAAACCCCATCTCCACAAAAATACAAAAACCAGGCAGACGTGGTGGCGGCGCCTGTGGTCCCAGCCACTCAGGAGGCTGCGGTGGAAGGATCGGAGCCCGGCAGGTGCAGGCTGCGGTGGACCGTGATTATGCCACTGCGCTCCAGTCTGGGTGACAGAGTAAGACCCTGTCTCCATTAAATAAATAGATAAATAAATATATATATAAGTAAAAGAGGAGGGTGTCTTTTGAAGGCTATTAAAGTCGTCTAAGTGTCCTCTGATTATATGAGGCTGGAATGGTGCATGGAATGTTGTGTTGAATAACCTGATACAGTCTCTGAAACTATAGAAGCATTAGTAATTTTAGCCTGAGAGTGCTATAATCTGGGATAATTTGGTCCAATACTTCCAGAGAGGGTTGAAGTTTTGAGATAGCTGGAGTTATTTCAGTTGAAGACCTGAATATGAGGCAACTGCATACTCAATTACAATTCAATTTCTACTCTTTATATAAGGTAGAAATGGGTAACATGTGGGACACTGTGTTAAAAGTAATGCAGCCATAGTGTAGTGGTAAAAGCAGATGAAAAGTACTATAATAGTCGTATAGATGAGGTACTGGAAAGAAGCAGATTTGAAAAATTGGAGATAAATGTCAGTTTTCCGGAGCCATGGGATGAAAACCAAACCGGATTACAACAGGTTCAATTCACTCAAGATGTCTAACTTGGTAATAGGTCAGAAAACTCAATTTGTCGTATTTTCTTAAAAGTACACAAAAATGTTCCTTTTGATAAAACACGTGTAGTGCACCTTCGGATTTGATTTTTCTTTATGTTCTGTAAACTGCTCACAGTAAAACAGAAAAAAAGTCTGACAAATATGATGGTCCTTAAATCTTGTAGGAGTATGATGCTTCTCCAAAGAATAGAGGTTTTCCTAGGAAGGCCCTAAGCAAGGAATCAAGTTTCCTTTTGCAAGAAATAAAATTCTCAAAAGTTCCCTGCACCTTGGAAAGGCTCTGGTTGAAATTAATAGCACAACGTTATTTATTTAAATTTTAACTTTTAAGTTCAGGGGTACAAGTGTAGGTTTGTTACAGAGGTAAGCTTATGCCATGGGATTGGTTGTACAGTTTATTTCATCACCCAGATATTAAGCCTAATATCCATTAGTTGTTTTTCCTGATCCTCATAGCAAATATTACCCCCATAAAGTTTTATGGTTACTTTTTTCTTATCTTCTGATTAATGCCATTAGATTCACCAATTGAAATTATTTTTCAGTAGTTTAATTCCCTCTAGAAGGTTTAAAAAATGTTTCCGAATTTCCTAAGTCTTCTTTCTTTGTTAGTCTTCTAAAAAGCTATATTCAATAGAATTCATGTGCTTAGGTACAGTTTCACTAAAAGCGTATCTTCAACATTTGATCTGTTTAAAAGTTCTTAAGGTGTTAAGGAACATTAGGTATCAGAGTTTATGGCATTTGATTAATCTGAATAAATCTTGGCATCAAATTGAATTCAGCAAAAGTAACAGTGATAAATCAGAGAGCAATATTTGAAATGTCTCCAGGAAACATTTTAAAACAATTTTTAAGTTCACTAATTTGAGTCATTACACTTGGCCCTAATATGGTAGATTTTAAGTGAAGCTCAGTCGAACCTGGCAGATATCATATACAAACTTTTAATAGTCCTAACAATTCCTGTACCTCATTTGGATAAAGATTATTTCCAGAGCATCAGTGCTTTGACCAGAAAGGCATTTATTATTCTGTAACACTTTTCTTGAGAAATTAGCATGATTCATCATTTGAGTACGCTCTCTCAGATAAGATTCTAATATTTGGGTGTGAATAAAACTTCAGGGCATTGAAAACAGCTGGAAGATAGACAATAGGGTGATCATCCTCTCTTGTCATTCTCTATCAAGGTCCTCTTTAATTATTGGCCTAAACAGCTATAACTTTATGGTGAAAACAAACCGCTCGGATATAGCGTTAAAGGTTGAAATAATGAATTATACATAAATCGATTTAGTTCAGTTATATTCTGTTGAATTGGGAGAACATCGAATTTTTAAATTTCTCTGCATTTCTTGAAGTTAGGAATAAAAGCTGGGGTGGGGTCTCCTGAAATAATGAGGTCTAGAATAATTTCTGTTAAATTTACTTTTTAGTAGGATAAGTCTACTAAAATCAATATGAATGGAACCTTCAATGTACCACTGAAGATAATTAATCTTTGAGAGGTTAAGTAACCATTACAAGGTAATTTACCTAATTAGCAACTAAACCAACCAAATTTTAGATTTCTTAACTTTAAGACTATTGCTCACATAGTCACGTAAAGTATATCTTCCACATAGTCACAGGCAATCACAAGCTAACACGAGCAGTTAGCACAAAATAGATGTTCCACATAGAATGCAGAACAAAAAAAGACACTTTAAAAATCCTTTTCCCTTTTCCAAATTCATATTTAAAAAGTTTCTTGTGGAATTTCCCAAATGCCAGCATGGCCACATATAATACAGATTGATACTCAGACCTCTAATGAGAAACAGTTAGAATTATGCTAAACAAGGAACATTCTATATTGATTTCACAAATTCTCCTCTTTCCACTTATAGTTTCTCATAAAATGTAACATGTTTGTCTTGTGTGGAGTCTGTATAGAAAAAGTGTGATAACTGAAGATATAGACACACAGGTGTATGTATGTCTGTGTGTTCCTGTGTATTATAGCCTTTCTTTAATGGTTTTCTCTTTATATATATATATACTTTAAGTTCTAGGACACATGTGCACAACGTGCAGGTTTGTTACATATGTATACATGTGCCATGTTGGTGTGCTGCACCCAGTAACTCATCATTTACATTAGGTATATCTCCAAATGCTGTCCCTCCCCCTCACCCCACCCCATGACAGGCCCCGGAGTGTGATGTTCCCCTTCCTGGGTCCATGTGTTCTCATTGTTCGATTCACACCTATGAGTGAGAACATGCAGCGTTTGGTTTTTTTTGTCCTTGTGATAGTTTGCTGAGAATTATGGTTTCCAGCTTCATCCATGTGTCTACAAAGGACATGAACTCATCCTTTTTTATGGCTGCATAGTATTCCATGGTGTATATGTGCCACATTTTCTTTTTTTTTTCTTTTTTTTATTATACTTTAGGTTTTAGGGTACATATGCACAATGTGCAGGTTTGTTACATATGTATCCAGCCACATTTTCTTAATCCAGTCTATCATCGTTGGACGTTTGGGTTGGTTCCAAGTCTTTGCTATTGTGAATAGTGCCACAATAAACATACGTGTGCATGTGTCTTTATAGCAGCATGACTTATAATCCTTTGGGTATATATACATATATATATAAAAAAACTATATATATATATTTTGGGGACGGAGTTTCGCTCTGTCACCCAGCTGGAGTGCAGTGGCGCGATCTCGGCTCACTGCAAGCTCCGCCTCCCGGGTTCACACCATTCTCCTGCCTCAGCCTCCAGAGTAGGTGGGACTACAGGTGCCCGCCACCATGCCCGGCTAATTTTTTGCATTTTTACTACAGACGGGGTTTCACCGTGTTAGCCAGGATGGTCTCGATCTCCTGACCTCATGATCCACCCTCCTCGGCCTCCCAAAGTGCTGGGATTACAGGCATGAACCACCGCGCCTGGTCTCTATTTAAGTTAGCTCTGTCCAGGGCAAACCAGCATTTCAAAGATACAAACTGTTTTTGCAAAAAACAGGTATACACCTATCCATAGTGCAGACATTATGTCTACTTATTTCTCTCTAAATAGATCTTTCATTTTAACAAGTACTTCACCTTCACAAAATTTAGTTGAGTCAGTGAACTCTTATCCAGATGCTATATCTTGGCCAGATTATCAAGAATTAAGCCTCACAGATAGGCTGTTTCCATTTCCTTTAACAAAGTTTATCAGTCCTGAGTTACTTCTTGATTTCTTGCCAGTGGCATATAATGATGACTCAGCCAAGTCAGTTCCCAGAGTTGGACTCTTTTTTTTCTTATACACAGGAAACTTCTTTTCCAAGAATACTTGTTCCAGTTGCTCACAATCTTCATAGTTGATGATTATAGAATGATCTATGTACTTTCAATGTACCTTCAAAAATGAGATCTGCAGCTGGATAAGACGTGTGTGTGTGTGTGTGTGTGTGTGTGTGTCTTAGTAGACTTAAACCTTTCATTGAATAAGAAGCCTAGTTGATAGTGTAAGGTGAGAGTTAGAAGAACAGGGAATTATTTGGTTTAAGGAATTGTGAAGAAATGTGCTATGCCATTAAAATTTTTCTCTACTTTTGTGTTAAATCTTAATTTTGTGCAGAATTTACTAAGCTGCAGGAAACTGTCAAAATTGACTCTTGCTAAGTTCCATATTGGTTTGTAATTATCTTAAAACAAAAGTTGGTTGATACTAAAGTGCAGTTTTTCCTCTAGCTTTCATAAATTGAGACAGGTCTTTTTCTCACCCTCCACATACCTATGGCTGGAAGCCGAGGTGGTTGTTCTTGGTTCCCGTTACAACTTCTAGACTGTTAATTTCTCCGCTCCTTGCAAATTAGACTGTTCCTTTGAAACTCAAACCCCTTGGAAATATCAGCCATGCCCCTTTGGTATTACCATCATCAACAGACCTCCCTCCTGGGCACTCTGGTCTTATTTTTTTTTTTTTTGAGATGGAGTCTTGCTCTGTCACCCATGCTGGAGTGTAATGGTGTGATCTCGGCTCACTGCAAACTCCTCCTCCCGGTTTCAAGTGATTCTCCTGCCTCAGGTTCCTGAGTAACTGGGATTACAGGTGCATACCACCACACCCAGCTAATTTTTGTATTTTTGGTAGAGACGGGGTTTCGCCATGTTGGCCAGGCTGGTCTCGAACTCCTGACCTCAGGTGATATGCCTGCCTCAGCCCCCCAAAGTGCTGGGATTACAGGCATGATCCACTGCACCTGGCCTCTTGCCATTTATTTAAGGCTTTAGATCTTTTGCTCAATATCATCTTCAGGCAAGTTCAGCCATCATTTTAGTGGCTCAGCTTTCACGTGAAAGGACCAGTACAAACCTCGGTTCCCCGTTTTTTGACATCTTTATTTCCATTACTTTTTTTCTTTCCTCCACTTTATTGTCATCAAATCTGAAACATTTTCTATAAGGGTATGTACCACCAGGATCTAGATGCAAATATTCTGCCTCCTGGACATCACTCCTTGCCAGCTCGTTGGCCCAGATGTCCTCATTCCTACAACCCTTCATTTTCACTGAGACTCTCCTTAGGACACAGATGCTGCTGCTCCCTCACGATCCATCCGTACTCTCTTGCTTTCAGTTTCCACGTTTTCCTCCTCAAATGCCATAGTTCATTTTTAGCATTCCCTTGCAACTACCCTGAGCTTCATTTTCCCACAATTTATTTGTTTCTCTTTCTCTTCCCAAATTTTAAATGTTGATGTTTCTAAGGGTTCTGTCCTAATTGCTCTTCTTTTCTCTCCACACACATACTCTCTCTAAGCTCTAAACACTACTAAACAGCTCATAATTTCCAGTCTTAGAGTTTGGTCCAGACCTTTATTCTGGGAGTTGATGATTTACGTGACAATAGCACTCGAATAATTCAGAGGTAACATGTCCTGGTTTCCCACATGATAGTAAGTGGCACTGCCAGCCATGCTAGATGCTTATAAGTCATTTTTGGCCCTTCCTCAATATTCTGACAATATCCAATTCAACATTCATTTAAAGAATATTTTGGTTCCAAATACATCTGTAATTTCCTCCACCTATTTTGATTTCCAATGTCCCCAGCCTAGCCAGAGCCACATATTTTCTTACCTACGCTTATTTTCTTAGGTCATCCTTAGTCAACTTACTTTAATTCTTATCTCCGACACCCTGTTAGCTACAGAGAAACCAAAGTGATCTCTTAACATGTCTTTCAGTTTCCAACTCTCCCACTTTTCTGGTGTACTTGGACTAAGATTTATGTTCCTCATCATTACTAATGAAGACCTGTACTGTTTCACATATCCTTCTCTTTCAGCCACGTCTCACATTACTCTTTCTCCCTTCTGTACTTCATCCAGATTCCTACTTTTCAGTTTTTCATTTCATCCAATTCACAGGTTTCTTCTACATGCCAAGATCTTGCTCATATATTAGGGTCCTTGAACACTGGGGGTTTTTCCTATAAGACGAATCTTTCTGTATTGTATGAAAAGCTAACTCTTTTTATTCTCAGGTCTTAGCTTAAATATTCTCACTTGAAAGAAGTGGTTAGAGTCTGTATAATCCAAATTAATATTTCTTTTTTTCTTTTTCTTTTGAGACAGGGTCTTGCTGTGTCACCCAGGCTGGAGTGCAGTGCCACAATCTTGGCTCACGGAAACCTCTGCCTCCTGGGTTCAAGCAGTTTTCCTTTCTCAGCCTCCTGAGTAGCTGGGACTACAAGCGCACACCACTACACCCGGCTAACTTTTTTATTTTTAGTAGAGATGGGGTTTTGCCATGTTGATCAGACTGGTCTCAAACTCCTGGACTCAAGTGATCCATCCGCCTTGGCCTCCCAAAATGCTGGCATTACAGGCATAAGCCACCACGCCCGGCCCAAATTAATATATCTATATATAAAAATTATATGTATGAATCTTATATAATGTGAATTAAGATTATATCTAATGTTCGCCCCAACACCCTTGTTGGATATTCAGTCCCTTGCTTCACTTTGCATGTGAACACATTTTGTAATAATCTCTTCACTTTGCTCAGTTGGATTTCTGTGCCTGTCTTCGTCTTCAGAATTGAAACCCTAGGAGTACAGGACTGTGGCTTTCTTATTCACCACTGCAGCTCCGTAACTAAGAGAGCATCTGATACATATGTGTGAAGGGAATTGGTTAAATATAGACCACTAGGTCCAGTGGAGTCCACAGCCTATTCACTTCATGTAGTTTCCAAGAAACAAATGCTTCTCAACATATATTAATGAATGAGATATGGGCCAGGGTATCTGGTCTGGCTGGAGATGGCTTAACTTTGAGTTCACTTGAGAGGGTATCAGTGTGAGCAGGAATGCTTTCACTCACTTCAAGAATTGCATGGTGTTGGCCGGGCGCGGTGGCTCTCGCTTGTAATCCCAGCACTTTGGGAGGCCGAGGCGGGCGGATCACGAGGGCAGAAGATCGAGACCACGGTGAAACCCCGTCTCCACTAAAAATACAAAAAAAATTAGCCAGTCGTGGTGTCGGGCGCCTGTAGTCCCAGCTACTTCGAGAGGCTGAGGCAGGAGAACGGCGTGAACACAGGAGGCGGAGCTTGCAGTGAGCCGAGATTGCACCACTGCACTCCAGCCTGGGTGACAGAGCGAGACTCCGTCTCAAAAAAAAAAAAAAAAGAAGAAGAATTGCATGGTGTTTAGGGGGAAGAATCACCCCGCTTCTCTGGGGAGACATGAGGGCTCTGTGGCTCCTGTGGGCTCTCAAACTGTTGGAAGATGATTGCTAAACCTGAGTTTTCAGGTCTCCTAGTTATATTCATTTAAACTTATACATGATTTGTCACTATTTTAAGTTGTTTTTCACTGAAAAGTCAGTCTGAATATAGAGCCTTATTTCATTCAGATCAGAAAAACTGGGTTTTGGTAAAATCTGTTTATCTATAATTTTTAAGTAAGTACAATTTTATAAACCAGTTATTCCTAACTTGAGAGGCCTGGAGGATTTATTACAATGTGTATTTCAGGGCCACATCTGCAGAAGTTTTGATACAACATTTCCTTACTAATACCCCTGACAGCACATTTTAGCAGGCATCCTGTGTTATTCAGAAGCAGAACGTTTATGCACTACACTTTGGGAGAGAGAAGTGCATGTTATGTTACCATTTAAAGATGCCTGGTTCTTGTGGGGCAAATTGGCAAATGATTTATCTGAACTAATGGCAGAGTGGAATTTTAATACTTTAGGGTTTTCAGGAATCTTAGAGCTGTTTTCATTTGTCTCACACATACAGCCTGAACCTTGAAGACATTAATGAATTTGTCACAGAAATTAAATTGGGCCAAAATTTACATTTGCAACCCATGTCTGTGCTCTTCATTCTAAAGCACAATGGCCTAGAGTCATATTTTAACCTCTAAGTTTCATCTTATTAAAAAATAAAATAAAATAAATGTAAATACATGCATGTATTATACTATATATACAATTTATATACATTACAATATTAATTTGAATTACACATGACATCACTAGTAAAGGCCAGTTACAGTTTAGACTGAGATAAGCCCTGTGAGAATTTACTAAGGTCAAAAAGACTCCTTTTAATAGTGACTCAGTGGTACCTACTCTAAGGACAAAGGCTCCAGTATGTATCCTAATCTAAGTTATTACTGAATGTGAGTCCTGTGATAGCTTCTAATGAAAATTTTCCATTGAAAAAAATCAATGTTAATAACTGGAACTCGAGAGCTGTAATGGGTTCTGCTGTGTTTTTCGGGCTTAGACTGTGTGCTATAATATGCTAAGAAGAGGAGTTGATGACCTGTGAGCTCTGGTCACTTCCTGATCTCATTTGACTCTTTGGTCTTTAGTTTTAAAAGGGTGATCAGAGAGGTTGCTTTATAATGGAGAAGTTGAACAAAAGGACCATCAACCGGCAGGCTCACTGGCACAGCGCAAGTTTCACCGGATAAGCATTTCAGTAAAGAGGACTATTGCCAACAGCAATACTTGCAAGGAAGCTTTGTTACAGAGAGGATTTTTTTTTTTAAAGAAGCTGCTAGGAAAACTGACACTAGAAGCTAACTAGAGTCACTCTTTATAGATATCAATGAAATTGTAAGTCTGAAGACATTACTTACCTAGATACAGTAATGGACTTTATTTAAGAACCAACTTTATACATACCTAATATACCTAGGCTTGTTGATCAAGTTGGCTGGCTGGGGAAGAATAAAACCATCTAGAAGATCCACATGATGAGAGAAAGCATTCGGGGAGGGCAGACAGAGACATGATGCTGGCCACAGATAGAACCCAGAGACGCTCTGTGATTGAAGTAGTTCTAATACCTGGAAGCTTCGATTTGCTCTTATAACGTGTCTAAAGCCATTTAATTCAAGACTACCCTTCCTAGTTGGTACCTGTAGATGTAATGCATCTCCTAAGGTATTAGTCTAGGCTCCACCGGACAGAACAACTACCTGGAGGTAGGTGGTGGAGCCTCCGGACTCCGCGACACATTTCACAATGCTGTTTACTCCAAAACACTGGCCTTATTGAACTAATCTAGCTATTGGGTAAGACGAGAAGTAATACACGAACATTCTTAAAGTCTGTTCTCTTTTGCCTTGTGACCTTAAACATTTCAAAGACCAACATGAACACTATTGAATAGAATTGTGTTTCCATCGTCATAACTAATCTGAAAGCCTAAGTTATACCTCTTTCACTGCACATCCAATCTATTTTATGGGCAGAAGAGCACAATGGGCTCAGCTATGCAGGCTTTAGGAGTTATTTTAACCTTTAAAGAACAATAGACACAAGTAAAAGTACATACATAAAGTAGGCATTTTATATTTAATTTTTATTTTCATATGCATGAAAAGTGTGTTCCAAAAAAAGATTAGAGAAATCCATGGCATGTCTTTCTGGTTAATGTTACTTTATTTTTTGGTTCATCTACGCTACTACTTACAAGTTACTTGTTTTTTTTTTCATGGAAAATTATTTTAAATGAATTGATTTTGCTTTTCATCAGCACAGTTGTTGACTAATACCAAAGTTAGTTAGAAGGTTATGATTTTTACATTTATAGAATGTCAGGGGCAGCATTTAGACAATACATCATAGTAACTTGGCATTTATGAAATATTAGTTTTCCATAAACATGAACTCAGAGAGGAAGGTTACATTTTTTTAAATTATAATAACATTTTGAAAACCATCTGTCCTTTAAAATGTTACTAAAATATATATTGGAACTGGTGTTTTAGATGCCAGTCCTTCCTGAAGAGTGTTTTGAGATTTTTTTCAAATACTGCCTCAGTTCTATATAAAATAGAAAATATTCTGCCTTGTAAAATGACTACTGGATGTAGGTAAGAAGAAGTTAAGGAAATATTACATAAAAGTAGATTTGCAAAGGTAATTTGCTGAAGGATTATTTACACTTTGATGAGTGGATCTGGATATTTTGATACTAAGTGAAAGTGGTTCCACTGGAATTAGAAGGGAATAGAGATCTGAAAGCAGGAGTGAAAAGAATGTGTGTAAGCCGGGCACGGTGGCTCATGCCTGACCTCAGGTGAGCCGCCCACCTCAGCCTCCCAAAGTGCTGGGATGACACGCTTGTTAAGTGGTACTCTAATTAATCAGTAACTTAAACCTCAAAAGAGATTCATTATGTACACAAAATTAATCTTGTGTAATCAAGTGTATAAGTAAAATTAATTGAAGAAATCAAAAAACGCAAGGTGGCTGACACCTGTAATCTCAGTGCTTTCGGAAGTCTAGGTGGGAGGATCCCTTGACTTAAGGAGGCTGAGACCAGTCAAGCAACACGGTGGGACCCCATCTCTGTAAAACAATTAGCCGGGGATGGTGGTGCGTGCCTGTAGTCCGAGCTACTTGAGAGGCTGAGGCAAAAGTATCGCTTGAGCCTAGGACTTGGAGTCTGCAGTGAGCTATGATCACACCACTGACTCCAGCCAGAGCAACAGAGGGAGACAATGAGAACACGTGGACACAGGAAGGGGAACATCACACTCTGGGGACTGTTGTGGGGTGGGGGGAGGGGGCAGGGACAGCATTAGGAGATACACCTAATGCTAAATGACGAGTTAATGGGTGCATCACACCAACATGGCACATGGATACATATGTAAGAATCCTGCACGTTGTGCACATGTACCCCAAAACTCAAAGTATAATAATAAATAAATAATAAACCACAAAACACTTGTAATTCCAAATCCAGATATATAAACCACAGGAATACTTAGATAAACACACGTTATACACACATATAGTATATGTATGATAAAATATACTTGTATGTTCAACTTGGGAAAGGTTGATGATTTTAGAAACTAATAATTCTATTGCCTTGTGCTCTAATGATTTTCAATTTGAAGATTTATTTGGGATCAAATATATGAGGCTCCATATACAAGACATCTTTCTTTCCCCTCTTCTCAGCACCATTTTTTGGCTGATTATTGGACTACAACTGGGAGATCTAGAACTAAATTCCTGCTTAGTGTTTACTTGTTCAGAGCATAGGCTTTGAAATCGTCCTGTTTTGCCTCAGTCTCCACAGTGGTACCTACTAACCTCATGACTAGGGGATCGTGTAGCATTTCTCTAAGCCTTGTTTTCTTAGCTGTGAAGTGGTAAATTTTGGAAGTGCTTTGTTCATAGGATTTCTGTGGAAACTGAATTGGGTAAAGAATGTAAGGCATTTAGCACAGTAAAATAACCTGGATTACAGTAACTTTTCAAGGAGTGTTTATTAGTACTTAAACTGCCATTGTCATCAAAATTCTGTTTTTACATATGAACTTAGAAATGCCATTGTAACCTTCTCAACTCATTTGGTCATTTAAAATAGAGAGGTTGAGTTAGGTGTTTCTTAAATTTCTCTTTAGCTCTGATACTATGTGTCTGACGTTAAGTAATGCAAAGTTGGTAATTAAATCTTCCCCTTTCGTGATGTAGGAGAAAGGCATAAAAAATTTCTGGGTGACTGGATTCCCTTGCAAGTTTATTAGAATTTTAATTACGTAGCATTTTGAATAAAGCGTTCATTCTGGAAATCATTAAGTTTATTTTTCTTAACTCCGTATTTTGTCAACTGTGGAAAAATTGGGATTTAGGAGTAACCTCTGATTTAAAATTCCACCTAGTAACCATCTAAATTGTAGTCTTGTAATTTCCTAACTTTGGTCTTGAAGGTGTTTATCATTCTTATGCGTTATCATACTGTATTATATATTTATGCAACATAAAATGTATAGTTTTAACTATTGCACATGTTTACATATGAAAGGTGTAGTTTTGAACTTATCATTATTAAATTTGCTAATTTTGCTTCACTATTCATTTTGGACACTTATCCATATTAGTACATGCAACTCAAGTTTATTCTTTTGAGCTACTGTATATCATTCAAATGTATGAATAAATAACCTTGCTTTGGTGGACATTTAAGTATTTTCATGTATCAGTATGAAAAACAGTTTCAAAATGAACATTCAAATATACATTGCATATATGTGTATAATATTTGTATATATGAAGGTTCCTGTGGGTCATATATCTGAAATCAAAATTACAAGTGTTTTGTACCTTCTATAATTAATTTTACTCTCAATTTTAAGTAAACAAGATTAGTTTTTGCACATGATGCATCTCTTTATTCAGTTAAAATTACTCACATAATTAGAATACCACTTAAAACTTGAGAATATTTTCAAGGGTATTTATGCAAAACTTACATAAATGTGTTGAAAAGTCCTTTTGTATATATGTAGAGATTACATGGTATGTTAAATTCATCAATTTGCCTAAATATCAAGTTATACTTAAGTAGTGTCCATACACCATGCTTTTGCTTGACTGAACTCCAATATGTATATCCGGAGTACTTTTTAACATTCATAGGTTAAGTGGCCTGTTTTGGAAAATGATATTAAAAATGTAATTCAGATGAATGCTTAAAGATTAAAAATGAATGAGCTTTCGTATTAATCATCAATATGACAACCCTAAAGGGAAGCATGATTTTCAAATATACCTCCTTGTAGGCAGGATAATTCAGAAATGCACAGTGCATATTAGATATGGGATTTGAGTCATAGTGTATTTCTCTAAGAATGTAATTTATTGTACTTTCACATCCACCCCACTGAATATGCAGAGTTTAAGATGCAATGGCCAGAAGACATGAGCGTGTCACTAGAAGGATGTGGACGTGGGCTCCGGGGCTGTTGATGATGACGGTGGTCTTTTGGGGTCATCTGGGGAATGGACAAGGCCAAGGTAAGTGCAAGGATTTTCTAATTCTTTGCGAGTTGGATGCGAATTTCACTTTGTGATGAAATTATGTTGAGTCTTTGGTTTGATGTTTAAGCAATTTTTTACAATCTTCCGTCAGGTTTTTGTTACAGGGTATTGTAATATCTCTGCACCAGTTAAATTGAAATAGAATTAGGTGTGAGTAAATGCATCAAAATTGAAGCCATCTTTCTGAAATTGGCTTTTCTCTGTTGTAATTGATGATATGTATATATATGTGAGGTTTTATGAAGCCATATATATGCGTGTGTCTCTGTTGTAGTTGGTGGTATGTATATATATGTGAGGTGTTACGAGGCCATAAATATGCGTGTGTGTGGGTTTTGGGTGGGTGGGTGTGCCTGTGAGTTTGTGTGTGTGGTATTTTACAAGAACACGTAGCATATAAAGTTGTCGTGATTTTGAAGAAAAGTTTTTGGACGTTTGTCTGTTTAGGGTTTTTATGTTTTTGGATGTTTGTCTCTTTAGGGTTTTTATGTTTTACATTTTAAAATTTCAAGAACCTATTCTTAAAGGATGCGATGTTCTTTAGAAATTAAATGAAAAATGTGACGTTTCTCATTCTTCTGCCAAGTGTATTTAGGGGAAATTAATGAGAGAGTGGAGCTGCAAGGTTGTGACATCCTGAAATGTCTGTTGGAGCGTAGAAAAAGGCCATAGATTTTGTAATAAGGCTTTCAATACTGATTTCATCAATAGCTGTATGGAGTGGTTTGTGCCAAATCTAGTATCTGTGAATGTATTTTGTGATAAGTATTGTATTATTTTTGGAGGTGTGTTGCCTGCTCAGATACAAATTGCAATTCTGTATTTTATGTGATAAAACATCCTGACATCGCTGAAATTTTCTTTTCCTTTCCGGGCAAGTATATTCGGCATTGATTTCCTGCATTTTCAAGGCTTGAAATGAAATCTGTGAGCAGGAAGTTTACAGAGTTATTTCAAGGGATAGGTATATTTCTCCAGATAAAATTGAAAGTGTGCAGTGTTATTATATAATTGTGATGAAGTTGAGCTTTGCTAGTTTGAAGTATCTAATAAAGTTTAACACTTTTTAAAAGATCCTTCAAAAAAAGCAGTTTTCTTGCCATATGTAATATTGTTCAATGAAGTTTTGAAATGAAATAGATATTTTTCAAAACCACAAATGCATCTGTGCCTTTATATGAACAGTTGTATATACATGTAAGCAGATAATACATTTTGTTAATTAAGATCAGCTTTGATTTTAATTTTTCTTTCCTGTCATTCAGAATTTGTATTTGCATCTAATAGAATTCTCATTTTTCTTTTTTGTCATAAAACTAATGTAAAATATATTCAATACACATAGTAGTTTTTTTCACCAAAGGTCTAAAACAAGAATATGTAGACAGTAGCTACGTTGGATTTCTTTGGCTATAAGAGTTGTCTATTTCTCTGGTGATGTGTAGAATTACTAAAATGCAGCACGACAACTGTTTCTCTGTAATAGTGATCCAACATGACATGTAGTATTACACAGGGTTGCTAATACCTTCCTCTGACCATCATTTCCAGTAATTGTGGCTTGTTTTAGATGAGGAATAGGTTATTAGATATTTAAAATATTTGAGAAAAATAGGTATCTTCTCTCTTATTTACCCAAACCCTTTTATTTACTCAATATTGATGGCTCAAGTATTCTATCTTTCACTAGGGACCATCATTTATTAAAAAATGGCCTGAAATCAATTCCAAGTCTAGCTGTAGTGAAGCTTCTAGTGGGAAATGCAAATTAAGTAATTTGTTTTCTTTCTAAAAGGATAAATTAAAATAGACAATGATTCAAAGAACAAAACAACTTAATAGAAAACATAATGGAATGCTTTGATACTATGATTCAGGGAATTTTGCTTCCTTAGTGGTAGCTAGATTGAGTGAAGGAGATTGCTTAGGTATAATGAGCAAATCTTATAATTGCAAGTATAACCCAAGCTGCATATCATCATTTAGCTCAATAAGCCTCATTAAATATTAAATATTACCTTTTAACTTTTATGCAATTAAGCAGAATTTAAAAATAAAAGTTTTAAAAATTAAAGTTTTTATTACTAAGTATCTTTTAAAATACAAATCTCACAGCTCCTTATTGTCAAGAAAAGAACACATGAAAATTTATAAATAAGGTTTTCTCTCTATTAAATTTACAGTCTTGCATTAAATATTGGTTATTGGGACCCACCATGTCCATGATTATGATTAAGTATCAATGAAAGATGACTCTTGCAGCAAATATGCATGCAAATGTTTTAAGATTATTTTCACATTATTTCACATAATTTCTTAAGCATAATAGGATAAGTAAATTATACTTTCTACACAAGCTCTTCATATTTATGAATAGACCATGTTCTAAATTTTTCAATCATTGGGGAATCCCAATGTCATATTTATGAATGGACCATGTTCTAAATGTTTCAGTCATTGGGGAATCCCAATGTCATATTTATGAATGGACCATGTTCTAAAAGTTTCAGTCATTGGGGAATCCCAGTGTCGTATTTATGAATGGACCATGTTCTAAATGTTTCAGTCATTGGGGAATCCCAGTGTCGTATTTATGAGTGGACCATGTTCTAAATGTTTCAGTCATTGGGGAATCCCAGTGTCGTATTTATGAATGGACCATGTTCAAAATGTTTCAGTCACTGGGGAATCCCAGTGTCGTATTTATGAATCGACCATGTTCTAAATGTTTCAGTCATTGAGGAATCTTCCTAGAGAAACCGTGTGAGAAATTGTAGCTAAGCTCAAAAACGGAAGACAAAAATCGATTTAACGAGGAATGTAGATTAATGTCATAGTATTATCGCGACTGTGTGCAACCACTACTTATAAACAATGATATAAGAAATGCAATCTGAAATCTGAATTCTAAATAGGAATGTAGTGCCATTATCCCTCTGGGACCCTTAGGGTCAAAATAAGATAAAAGTGATGAATGGTGGGTTGGAAGTCAGTCAGTGATCCTTGTCAAATTTTTGTATCTGTCAAGAAAAGCATCTGCTTGAGGACATCCATTTTCCTACTTCTGAGTTACAGAATAATAGGTACTTATCCTGAATGTGACATTCCCTGACGTGGACTCTGTCTTTGCTGCTTAGGTGGTGTGTGCATGAGAAAGTGCTTAACATCTGAAAACGGAGACAATCCTTAGAGAAAGATATATATGAATTTTAAAAGGAAATATACCTACGATGGAAATAAAACAAATAGCATAAATATCTAGCTGTATTTGGTCTTTTTGGTAACTATTACAATATATACATTTTCAAACAACTAAGTTCAGCACTGACTTTGGGAGAATCTAGATAAAACTGAACTGACATATAATAAGCATTGGTGTAATTAATAGCACAGCGGGCAGAACCATGGGGGTATTTCCTGAGGAAGAGGGACTATAGAGAGGCAAAAGAAAACCCAGCTCATTCTGGGGAGTGCCAGGAGCAGTTATTATATTCAGAACTGAGAACTTATTTCTAACTCACCAACCCATAGTTCTGGCTGAAGTGCAGTGGTGCAGTCATAGCTCATTCTCAGCCCCAAACTCCTGGGTTCATATGGTCCTCTCATCTCAGCCTCCTGGTAGCTATGACCACAGGTGTGCACTACTTTGTCCAGCCAGTTTATTTTATATTTTATTTTCATTTCATTTGTAAAGACTGGGTCTTGCTATGTTGCCCAGGCAGGTCACAAACTCCTATCCTCAAGCAGTCCTCTAACCTAGGCCTCCCAAAGTACTGACATTACAGGCATGAGCCATTGCATCTGGCTCAAAAATATTTCTGTCCTAATGGCTTTAACAAAGAAGTGCCGTTTTGGGGATATATACAATGGTGTGCTGCTTGGGAGTGACAAAAAAATAATTATAAGAAGAATGGAACGAATATGTCAGTATGTTTTCAAAAGCAAGTTAGCCCAAGTTTTTAAACAAGCATAATTTTAGGGTTTTTGTAACTAACTTAGGGTTTAAATGTAGCAAAAATTTTAAACATTATCATGAATACACAGAAAATTTTAATCAATTTGGTTTCCATGATGAATTTACATGCTTAAATTCCTAATTTCAATTTGCTGCTAGATATGAGAAAGTTTGAGATTTTGAAGAAGCAAGTGGTTCTTACAAATGTAGCAAACTTAAATTTTGAGGACAATTTAATTTAACTTCCATTTTTATGACCAGATTTTGGGTCAGCTGTTAAGCATTCAAAAAATAAAATCTGATAATATCTGGCAATTCCAATTTTCAGTTTTATTGATCTTCACCATGAAATAATATATAAGGTAAGGGGCAAAATTTTGGAAAAGCAGATCACTTTGTTGTCCTATTTAGCAAGTTCTCAAATTATGCCATCTTGGAATCATTACAAGTAATTATACGAAGACAGTATCTTGTGTTTTGTATTTCATTGTTACACATCCAATTGTTCTCTAGAGATATCAGAGAAAACCCACTCAAGAAGGGAAGGTTAGATAAACAGCCCTCTCTCTCTCTCTCTCTGTCTTTGCCTCCATTTGGTTCCTTATGTTCATTTCTCAGTGCATTTCAGTTACTTTTATTGTTCCCTTCATTTTCTCTTTCATTCCAGAAGTTTAAGTGATTGCATAATTCTTTTGACAGCTGAAAGTAGTATCCGACTTTGAATGAAAGGTTTACAGCTACAGCTTTTCAATTAGAAAATCTCAGATCATGTGATCTATGAGTTTTAATATCTTAGGATCTCGACCAGTAAGGAATAATCACTTTGAAAAACCTTGATGCTACCTAGAGTTTGTGTTTTGTGAGGTTGCTTGGTAAATTATTTTCCTTTGATAATTGAATATTGCTTCAAGAGAGGTGAGCTCAGACGTTTGGCAATGAATATTGAATGTGTATTCCAAGAGACATGACCTTAAAATATCATCAAGCTAAGTAGTAGTGAAATTGAACTCTGCTGTATAATAGAAGTCAGTGTTTCTTACATCTTTGTGATATATAAATATTTTTACATTGTGGTAGATAATAATTTGTATGGGAACATTTAATTGAATTTAATTTATCCTATGGCAGAATTATGTTGCATAGGTCATTTTAGTTTTTGATTTAAGCATCTTAAAATTACAAATGCAAATATTCAACATGTAAAACCCACATGAATACACACTCCCAAACATTTGAAATCCTAACAGTCATTTCCAACAGCTTTTTCCTACAAAAGAAGTCAGCTCTTCTTAGAGAAGACATGCATTCCCATAGCTTGAGAGGTGCACACTATAAGGTAAACAGAGAAAGGATTACAGCAGTTTAAGTATACCAGCGGATTTACTTTATAGACAATAGACTTTTGAATTACTTGTCTTCAAAATTTGGTTTCTTGAGAAAATTATCTGTGTAGATTAATCATGCATTTCAGATACTTTCCAGACATCTGAATGTTGTTTTCTTAAAAGTAGCCAGCACGCCTTTTTATGCAGTCTGCATGGGAGATAGTAAGAGATGTGTATGCTGTATATCTACTAGTAGAGATTGGTTTTTGAGTGCTTCCTTAAAAAATTACTTTTTCTGAAGAAAGGGATTTCTTTTTTATAATTTAGATTAGATGATTTTAAATGTTTTTAGGTTTTAACCTCTCTGATCATCAGGGTCATTGCCATGGAAAAAATGCAAGTTATAGCATATTTCATTTTTATAAGGAAAGAAGTTGATAATTTAGACTTTTTTCTTTTACTAAATTGAATTACATCACTCAATATTTGGATGGCATTAATTCACAATAGCAACAAAAAAATCTTACTATTCAACAAAATAAAGTATGATTTCCTTCACATTTAACTTAATTTGTTCTTTAAAACATCTCCTAACGAAGGTTTTCTCATCCTCTGAAGCTGAATTTATTTAGGAAAAAATATTTTAAACACCATCCCAAGTGATATAACTATTTTTATTGAGCTTTGATGTTCTATTTGAACATATTTGAAGACTGTACAAGCACTCAATTTAGAATTAAGATTTTATTTGGAGATTTTGGTTGTATTTGAAATCTGTTGTGGAATTAAACATGAAGAATACGTCAATTTACTAGATGTCATTGTCTATGACACATTTTAGTCTTATCTTTCTGCCTATATGTAAAGAGGAATAGAAATAATTGGTATAAACAGGAAAAAAGAAGTAAAGTGGTAGGATCAGATGTGAGAAATATATCAGCTAAGATACTCTTTTTTTGTTTGTTTGTTTTTTGTTTTTGTGAGACAGAGTCTTGCTCTGTTGCCCAGGCTGGAGTGCAGTGACACAATCTTGGCTCACTGCGGCCTCCACCTCCCAGGCTCAATGGTTCTCCTGCCTCAGCCTCCTGTGTAGCTGGGATTACAGGTACGCATCACCACACCCGGCTAATTTTTGGATTTTTAGTAGAGACTAGGTTTGACCATGTTGGCTAGGCTAGTCTCAAACTCCTGACTTCAGTTGATCCGCCCACTTCAGCCTCCCAAAATTCTGGGATTTCAAGTGTGAGCCACCAGGGCCAGCCTAAGCTAAGATATTCTAGAAGCTATTAATAGTAAAATATAATGTAAATTGTTTAAAATTAATCTGTATATGAAATTTTTTCTAGGACTTTCCTGCCAGAAAAGTAGGAATAGAATGGCAAAAGGAACGAGGTTCCTTCTACAAGTAGGCACACATCCTATTTCACTTTATCCTGTGATCAGTCTCATAACCATCTCCTGGTGTGAAGTGCTAAAACTGTGCTTTAAGAATAACTTAAGTCCTTTATGTACAAACTAAAGTATGAGAGCCTGAACCTTGGAAACCAAGAGATTCCAAAAAGCCTTATGTGTGAGACTGGGTGCCACAGATCTTGGCAGAAATTACTGCTTATTCTTAATTCTTATTGTTCCTTTCTAGCACTTCAATTTATAATGCCAATATCTACCTCAGCCTAAAGACAAGCTCTAGAATCACTTGTGTTACTTATTACATTTCTTTTAAAAAGCTCATGAATTACACATGAATTTCAAAGTTGCCAACTGAGATTCCAAGGACTTAGAAAAGAAAAAACGTGGCACCTTTCCATTATAAAGGCTGTACGCAGTCTTCATAGTGTTTGTCTTTAAGGGACAACATGCCTCATCCATCAGCAACTTTTCTTCCTTAAATCATCATATCTTGCCTAAAAAGGTTTTCTGAAAACTAAGATTTGCAGATTGTTATATCACATCTTAATCTACGTATCAACTTTAGCATTATCAAAGCATGAACTGTTCTGGGTTTTCATAGTTAATTATGTTTGTGGTAATAACTGGGATGCAATTGTTTTTCTTCTGATGATTTTGTACTTGCTTTTCTTATGGTAACTTCTGATGCTTGTTTGTAAGATCTTCCTCTCTTTTCTCCATCTGGTTATCTTCTTACCTTCTGTCCTTTAACTCAGATGTCACCCACACTGTGTGTCTTTCTGGATTGCTTCTTATTTAACTGTTGCTTCTCATAGTTTACATACCTCCTCCTGTACCACACTATCAACATTTCTCAAGCTGCACTATATGCTGGGTTGTGTCTTTATTTATTTATAAGTTCCTTGATAATTCGGACTATATATTAGTATATTCAAAAAATACTTATGAAGTGTTTACTTTGGGTCAGGAATTATTGAGTGAAGGAAATTGACCAAAACTCTGCCATCATGAAGCTCGCATTCTAACTTAGGGAGACAGATAACAGACAATGAGCCACATAAATATGCAAAGTATCGTAAGTTAGATGGTGAAAAGTAATCCTGGATGGGGATCAGATAATTTTGATAGGATAATTTTTAACTGGGTAGTCAAGAAAGGCCGCACAGAGAAGATGGCAATTGGAAGAACAAGGTGGTGAGAACTGCTGAGTCTGGAGCAAACACACAATTTGGAGCAGTAGAAGATTCCAGAAGTAACAGTATAGAGGCGAAGAAGTGGGAATTGTGTGGAGTCTTTTACTTGCTGTTGTAATGACCTTGGCTATGCTTTGAAGTGAGGTGGAAAGTTGGCAGGGACCTTAGTTTTCTTTTTAATAATTCACTATGAATTTTGAACGGTCACTATTATAGACTCAATAATTTTGCTTTATTACTCTTGCAATTGACTACAAAAGAGCGTATTGAAGAAATGTTAAATTCTAATTTAAACTGATTGAAATAGGTTTTTATCTTTTTATGTTTCTCATCACTGAATATCTCATTTTTAATTAGTTTGAAAGCATTCTAAGATAGTGAGCCAATGCAATTTAGCATAATGCATAACTTATTATTCATCAGATTTAGGTATTTAACCGAGGATGCTAATTAGGAAAGTAACTTGTTCTGTTGGATGATTTTGATAAAGCTACTTTCAAATGATTATCACATCCATTGATGTCATATTAAGTTGTGTTTCTGGAAACCAAATTTAGGCAGTGGTAATGAGTTAATATCTCTAAGTGGATACCTTTTATCTCTACAGTCAAGGATACTTGAAAGTGGAAAAACATACTGGCTTCAAGTCTTGGGAACTAGGACTTACCGGAAATGTGTGTGTTTTTTTTGTTTCCTGGTGGAATTGTCTTCTCGGAAAGATGGTGTTTCCTTTTCAATAGGAAAAAATTGATCCTATGCTGCTTTACTTTAATGCTTTGCTTTTGTCAAAATAGTGTTTTCTTAGGAAAATTAACCTATCATAATATAATGAAAAGAGAAATGCTGAAGACACAAAATGATGTCCATGTTAATATTGAGTAGGAAGCATCAAGGGACATGAGAAGAGGGAAGCGAAGAGAGGGAGAAGAGAAATTTATAGTGTAACAACAATTAGTAAAAAGGATTAGCATATACATGTAGTCAATAAGTCAATAAATGGCTGTTTATAGAAAGCCTACCAGGCACTAGGGGATATAGCAGTGAAGAAGGCAAAGACACAATTGGCTATACTGTAGTGAGGAGGGAAAGAGGAGGAAGACATACAAATACCTAAACAAAGCAATGGTGTGAAGGGCTATAAAGTACACTACTACGAAGAAGATTACATGTGATAACATGGCTGAGTAAAACTGTCAAGGAGGAAGGCACTGATCTGGCTGTAGGTATTTCAGAGCATTTTTCTCTCTGAGGAGGTAATATTTCATTTGAGAGTTGAGTGAAGACAAAGAGGAAGGTACTTTGAAGATCTGGGGTGCTCTGAGCAGAAAGAAGGGCAGATATAAAGATTCTGTAATTTAAAAAGAGAGCTTGATAGTTTCTTACAAAGAAAAGAAGGCCGGTTTGGCTGGAATGTCCATGAAGGAAGAGCATGGAGAGAGATTACATGAGTGTTCTCAGGGACCAAATCTAGATCTTATATCAAAATGTGAATATAAATTAACTACATTGAAAAGTGTATGATGGATGTGTGATACGATGAGGTTAGCTCTTAGGAGGGTGTACTATTGTGGAAGGGTACACTAGTGAAGGAAGGGGGTTCATTTAGCTGACTATTGCACCTGTCCAGTTGAAGGATGATGGTAGTTGGGATTATGAGTGTAGCAATAAAGTTGGAGAAAATCAGTTGAGATTGGAAGTTGATTTGAAGATGATTGAATTTACTGAGCAAGAATTATATCAAGGTATTTGGATGTAGGGACATGGGGGATTATGGTCACTTTTAGTGATATGGCAAAGTCTTGATGACATGAGGCAGTTTGCAAGTGACAGAGGTGTGGGTAGGTGCGTATGTGTGATTGATTTTACATTTTTTAATCTTAAATTAAGACGCTAGTTAGAATCCAAGTGGAGACATCAAGTAGGCACTGACAAGTTGACTTGGCTAGAGATGTGAGTTAGATCATCGTAGCCTATAGAGCATGCCTAAAGTCATGAATCTAGGTGAGGGGTTGGAAAACTATTATAGCCCATGAGCCAGATGTGGTCTGCCACCTATTTTTGTATGGCTCATGAGTTATAAGTACGTGTGGCATTTATAAGTCTAAAATGTAAAATACAGGGAAATTTTTCAGCAGGGAAAGTTCCATAAATTTGCCTCTTGGCAACACAAAGCCTGCAATATTTACTATCTGGCTCTTTGTCAAAAATGTTACTGACTCCTGATCTGGATGAAACCCTGTGAGGAGAGAGTGTTGACAGAAGAGAGAGAAGCATCACAGTGGAAATTAAAATTATGTCAACTGAAGTGTGTAGGGTAGAGAATTTAAGCCTGAGTATAACAGTAAGAGATTAAAATAACAGTAAATTCATTATCAGCGTGATCAATGAAACCTTTGGGGGCAAAGAGGAACTATCTTCGTCACACCTTTCACTCACTCATAGAAAGATCTTAGGCAGGAAATATAACTTGTTTGAAGATCTGAGATAAGGCTAATGTAGTTTGGACAAAGAAAGCCAATGGGAGGATGACATTACATCTGGCCAAAGATTTAGGGAAGAGCCAAATACTTCAGGCTTTTTAAAGTGATCTTTAGATAAAGAGGAGGTCATCAAGGCATTCCGAATTTGGAGGATCAAATCACATCTGATGGAAAAAATCTGGCTGTATGTGCATCTAGGATGTAAGGAAGCCAACATGGATGTGAAGTTAAAATTGTCCATTGCAAATAATAAAATGAAGGCCCCAGGTAGCCTTGGCAAGGGCAGATTTGGTATAAAATCCTTATTGGAATGGGCTTAAGCAGTAACGGGAATACGGATCTAGCTGTTGTGTTTAGTGGAATTTTATCAGTCTTTTTGTTGTGTATGATATATAGATGGTCAAAATAAGGAACTTCTACATTTTCGGTTTTTGTTTTATTTTAATTGAGATTTGAATTAAAAATAAGAAACTTTTATTTTGAAACTTGGAGACTGTGTTTAAAAAGTATAGAGTAGGGCAAGAAAAAAACCTAAAACTCTCCTGATGAGGAGAGTGCTAATCGTGACTCTAATAATAATAAAATACTTTTCTGATAATTTTTTGTGTGTTTCATTATTTATATATGTATGGGAAGTTGTACCCTAGCCACATGCCAATTCACCTGGTGAACTTGCTCTTCAACGTGGCACAAATATTTCCTTCTATCTTTAGCCTTCCGGGGTTTCTCACATGGACTATTGGCTCTTCCTACATGAACCTGCTGGTAGTACCCTGTAGGAGACATGCTACTCCATGACAACAGGCACCACGCTGTAGGGGAATTACCATACCTGTCAATCACTATCTCTAGAATGTGGCCTTTCATGAGCCCTGAGATTTCATACTGTTTCTCTGAGCTGTAACAATATTTATATTGAAAAAATAAACATGTTCTTCTATCTTTAATATTTTATATCTTATAATTTGAATATCCCATTTTCATTATACTACTTAGCTGCTAAGTTATGTTATAAAAACAAGTTTTAATTATCTGCAAACACCTTCAAATCTAATCCTTACCGGTGAAGACTGATGTCTGGTTAACATCTGTTAGGACATTTATTTCCATACAGTATTTATAGCGCCTTTTTGTTATTGATTGGTATGATAAATGTGTAACTCTTACACAAAGACAAAATTTTTAGATTTTTGTATTTAAAATACTGGTTATCAAAAGAAAAACCCAGATGTTATTTGTTTATGTTTCTGCTTGAGGTACTGAATCTATTTCAAGTCATATTTCTCAGTATTGATATACTTAATTTTGCTGAAATAATAACACACTAACTTTAGCTACTTTTTTTCTCAGTGTATCTCCTTGTCGCTCACCATTTCCGCCTCATTTCACTTCTCATCTTTATTTCTTTTTCTTTGGTCTTCTTTTACTTTAGGGATTCTTTCAATTTAGAAGTGTTCTTGTTTTCTGTTAATTACTATTCTTCTTGGATGTACACAGTTATCCTTTTCCATTTCATTTGTGAATTCATCTCAGAGGCATTTTGTATGTGCCTTTTACTCATAGCTTCTCAGAAGTCCCTTTCGAGGTTACCGATTTAACATGTCATGTACTATAAGGTTTGCATGGCATGGTGGCAGCTGACTTTGGTCTTTACAAGGATTGAAATGTTCACTCAACATGGATTGGTAGAATTTATTTTTTCCTTAAACATTTCATCGCCTTGTAAACAAACAAAAGCAAACCCAAGACTCAAAACTGACATTACTATTGGTGCCCCTGGAAATAGCTACCTTCTCACTAAAGTAGATTTTGTCATCCAACTTTATGTGTTGTTGAACACACATGGTGCTGTATGAGCACTCACTCACTAGTCTAGAAAACATTGCTGTGACCAGTTACCAGAAAAATAAATTCAGATTGCTCTTCACCTTCCACAGATGACCCTTCTGAAAGCCATTTGAATTCATTATAAATTATAGTTATATTAGTGTGACTTTAATTCACTTGTAATCTGAACTTTATGTGCAATGCATTTTTTCCCGTGTTTAATCATTTTTGAATGCTAAATCATTTGCAAACAAATGGCTTGTCCTTGAGAAAGAATTTAAGGCTGAAAGTACATTAAGTGCCATCTGGGTATCTGTGTCAATGGTTTTGTCACTACAAATGTGTGTGTGTGTGTGCATATCACCTACTTTATCACATTTATTTGATAAAATTGATATGCAATCTCTAAATCATTGTGTCTCCAACTTGTGTTATGCCACAAATACAAATTTTTGTCCTAAAGTTGATGGTACCCTTTGTAAAACTAGAAGTTCTCATTTGTGCAAAGGAAGGAAAAATAAAACAAGAAACAAATTCAATAAAAAAATTAAAGGTCAGATTTCTTTTATAGCTGCTGAATTCCTTTCTTTCCTTTCCATCATCCTCACATTCCCAAATCTCAACAAAGTTAAGAAATTAAAACACACATCATGAGATCATATGTTCACCTTGTTCAGGAACTGAAGGATTACATATACAAGACTATACCTTAATAAGTAGAGGGAGAAATATGAAGATATGAATAGAATATGAAAATTTATTATAATGCAGTTGTATTCTAAAGTGTTTCCTAGGCAGGCTAAGAGTATGTTGCCAGGAAATTTTAAGAGACCCACTCCATTATATAGAAGAGGATGTGTGTAGATCTCTTAATTCTGAAATGTTTAGAACTGAGTACAACAGGTCTTTGAATAACGACGTTTCATTCAATGTCATTTCATTATGATGTTGATGAGAAAAAACAAATTGATTCCAATTGGGGTTCACTGTCTGTGTAGAGCTTATGTATTCTCCCCATGTCTGCATTGATATTCTCTGGATGCTCCAGTTTCCTCTCACTTCCCAAGGCTGTGCATGTGAGGTTGATTGACGTGTCTATGTGGTCCCAGTCTGAGTAACTGTGGGTATGTGTGAGTGCACCTGCAATGCGACGGCACCCTGTCCAGGGCTGGTTCCCACATTGCGTCCTGAGCTGACAGGATAGGCTGCGGTCAACTGCAACCCTAAACTGAAATAAGTAGGTAAATAATGATTTTACTAGCTTTTATTAATCTTAAACGTATGAATAGCTGAAATTTATTTCAGCATTTAATATTAGAAGTGTTTTGATCTTTATTTACAAGTTTGTTGACGTTTTAGTTACCAAAAGCCATAGAAGCTTAACTCTTTTGATGTCAACCTATGGTAAAATGGGTTTCGCTGACTGTATTTTTGTACCAATTAACCATCCCCAATTTATCCCTCCGTATGCGTGTATCAAAACATCACGTGACCATAAATATATATACCTATGACCAGTTTTCAAGCACCTGTCAATGATGTTAAGTGAAGACTTATTGTAGTCCTTTTTTGGCATAACGAAAATGTGTGTGTTTTGTTCAAGATTGGAAAAGTTCTTTGTGTAAAGAACTAGACAGTAAATATTATAGGCTTTGCTGGCCATATGTAGTCTCTGTCTCTCCTTCATCTACTCATTCTTCTTCTCCCCTTCCTTCTCCTTCTTTAAACACTTCCAAAATGCCAAAACAATTTTTAGCTCTCAGCCATATGAAGCAAGCCATTGATTAAATTTGGCTTGTAGGCCCATAAGGTGTGAATTCCTTTACATCATCAGAATGCCGCATATATATGAAATGTTATCTATGAGAAATTAATGGGGCTCCCAGCAGAGAGAAATTAGCCTAAGTTAAGTTTGGGCTTTGGAATTCAGGGGAATGCCATGCACAAAAATGCTCTGCTTTTAAAACTAGTTACTAACAGTCCATTTCTGATATCAGAAATACATGAAAACTACCAATTGAACGGACATTATTCACTAATTTAGTGCTGCTACTCCTGTGTGGTGGAAAAAGAATCCAGAAAGTTTTCCTTTCCATTTGAACATTCATGCAATAAAAATTTCCAAATCTTTTTTTGAACAAATTTTTTATCTTATAGCTCTCTTGTGTACTTTATAAGTACGTTTTGCTGCTTATTCTCAGTAACTGTATTGAAACAATCTGTTTTCCTTTATCAATCAAAATAAAATAAGAAATTTAGCTTAATACTAATATTAAGCTGAAGTGCAAGATATATGAAAAAGAGAGAAAAGAAGCAGGATAAACTGACCTTTTGATAACTGCAGAGGACAGCAGATCAAAGACTGGACTTTAACGTCTGACATTTTCAGAATCTATCACAGTAAGTCCACTGGGTCCAGAAATAGGTTTTAATCCTAGATTGAAATGACAATGCTGTCATGACATTGAGTTTGATGGAAAAAGTGAAGTTAAAGTTTTTCTCAATATTTTTTTAAAATCAATGATTGATTTAACTATAAAATGGACTGATTCTGAAGAACTCATTCTGACGTTGGAGGTGAAAATGCTTTTACTCTAATCATTAAAATCAATTTCTCTAGATATCTGACTTTATTCTGCTTTATAACATAAAGAATGAAACTATATTTATTAATGAAGTGTAATCTAGCAAAGTGGCATAAGCATAATTATGAGTCACTTACTAAAGTTGTGTGTTTTTTTCCATTGCATGAAAACCCTGCCTTGTTTTAATTTTTATTGACTCTTTAAAAGCAATTTTAGGTTTGTAGAAAGAAGTGAATAAGCATTCACACGTCATCCTCAGCCTCTACCCCAATTTCCCCGATTTTTAACATCTTGCAATAGTGTGGTACATTTGTTATAGTTGATGAGTCAATATTGGTACATTACTATTGACTAAAGTATGTAGTTTGTATTAGAGTTTACTCCTTGTCTTATGAATTCTGTAGGTTTTGTCAAATGTGTAATGACAAATAATCCTCATTACAGTGTCATACAGAATAATGGATTCACTCTCCTAAAATTCTTCCTTGCTCCATCCGTTCATCGTTTCCTCTACTAATTTATGTAGAAGATAAATTAGTAGATTGAGTTGATGGTTATAGCAGTTTAAAGCACAGATAGAAAACTAGATTGACCTGCCTACCCAGACTGTGCTTCTCACTCTCACTGTGCCCTTTCTTAACCTTTGGAAATGCTTTTATTCATATATAAAATAGGCTATAACTTCATATAGTTGTATTACAAAAAGTTAATGCACAGAAAAAGACTTGTGCTAGGTATATGGTTTCTTCTCAGTTAAATGGAAGCCATTGCGTGTGTTTGTCAATAGAATTCGTCATACTTTATCTCACATATCTTTACGTCATTGTTGGCACATGACATGTTTAGACTGCACAAATCTCCTCCAAATCCCTAATAGTCACTGATCTCTTTACTGTCTCCATAGTTTTGCTTTCTCCAGAAGGTCATGTAGTTGAATCATACGGTATGTAGACTTTTCAGACTGGCTTCTTTCACTTGGCAATATGCATTTAAAGGTTCCTGTGTGTCTTCTGTAGCTTGACAGAATACTATTCCATTGCCTGGATATACCACAGTTTATTTTTCCATTCACTTCCTGAAGGACATTTCGATTTTAGTGATCATGAATAAGGCTCCTGTAACATTCATGGGAAGAAGGCTTTTGTGTGCATGTAAGTTTTCAAATCCTTTAAGTAAATACCGGGAATGTAATTGCTGGGTTGTGTGGTAGGAGTATGTTTAGTTTTATAAGAAACTGCCAAACTGACTGCCAAAGTAGCTGTACTATTCTGCATTCTCACAAGCAATGAATAAAAGTTCCTGTTTCTCCTCACATTTGCCAGCTTTTGGTATCATCAGACTTTTGGATATTGGTCATTTTAATAGTCATGTAATAATATCTCACGGTTGCTGTGACTTGCAGTTCCCTAATGATACATGACTAGTAACTTCAAAATCCCCATTTGACAGCTGTATTTAGACCTTTGGACTATTTTTTAAATGAGTTGTTTTCTTTCTTATTTTCGAGTTCTCTGTATACTTTAAATACCAGTAATTTATCTGATATGTTTTGAAAATGTTTTGAATGTGTTTTGAAAAAATTTTCTCCCAACCTGTGGCTTTTGTTTTCATTCTAAGCACAGTTTTAATAACAAAAGTCTTTAATTTTAATGATGCTCAATTTCTCAATTTTTTCTTTGTCTAACCCAATAAATCAGAAAGCTTTTTATCATTTCACATGACTTAATATTCAGGCAAGGTCTATATAGGCCCCTTTCAAACAGTCATAAAGTTTAGAAGCTCTGACCTCACAAACAATAACAACGACAACATAGAAACAAAAATGACAGCTTTTGATGTTGTCTCAGTAATTTCTCAATTCAAGAACAGATTACTGAGCTTTATAAGCAATACGTATAGATATCAATTTCACAGTAAAATACCTTATGATATTTATCAAATCACCTTAGTTTTGGTCACTTATTACTATTAGACTAAAATGTAATTTGTCAGACATGAGAAATCCTTTGGAGTATTTTTTAGAGATCCAAGTATTTGTTTTAGCCTTTTCAGTTCTTCTCTTGCTGTTTCTCCAGTATAGTCATTCCAATTGTCTCTATAGATGTATTAATACCAGGTACATAGTAAACACAATTATCTCCCACGTGTACCCCAACCCCCTTCCCTGTTCATGCAGTGAACATAAAGGAAGCAGGTCAAAAGGAAGCAGGTCATGTACCCTGTGATGTGCTGGGTTGTAAGGAAAGGTACACAATTAATGTACCATGTCTGAGTTTTCTTCTTCTCTGTATTTGTTCCATTTAATGCATGTATGTTTTTTATTCCTTAGGCCTCTCCAGTCCTAACACACTCAGGGATACTTGATACAGCTATAAGGCTGTGTCTTTATCAGGTACCTTTGGGTTACCCCCGGCCAGGGGTGGGAAATAGAGGAAGTGAATGTCTGTATCCTCATTAAGTATCACACAGAGCAGAAACATAAAGAAGCCTGTGCCATGAATGGGTCTCTTCTTTCTCCAAAAACCACCTACCCCTTCAACTCCCACTGCTTAAAGAGAAATCTTGTATTAGTCTCCCCATTTTCTCCTCAAACTTGCTTTAGCAAAGCAGTTCCTAAACCTCTGTTAATGTATGTCCCCACCCCTAACTCAACACAAAGTCTCATGTCACATCACAGAAAAGAAGTTCAAAACAAAACAAAACAAAGCCACAGTCTTATAAGAAAAATAGGTAAGTTTTACAAAAGTTGTGTACTGTATCTCTGCTTTGAATTTTGTCATTGGCCAAGGATAGTAAAACTCTTGGAAAACTATAAAACAGGAACTTACGTAATATGTTTTACCCAAGATTTTTCAAACATTTTTGGAAGGATATTTATTAACATCTTGCAGAGGTAATGTTACATGAAAAACTTAGCATAAGACCAATCAGGTATTCTATGCAATAATGCAGATATATGAAAAAATAATATAATGAAATAAATGACTTTTCAAAAGGTATTGAGCCTAGATCCACATTCTTTTTTTGGTTCAGGTGAGGCAATTAGAATGTGAAAAAAAGAAGCATAGAACAACTGTCTAATGAGAGGGACGAATGCTCCTGGGTGGAAAGTTATTAGAAGATAAATTAGTAGATTGACACTTTTGTGTAGTTTATATTTGGAGACATTCCTTTTTCCACTATTACCCTCTTAGCGCTCCGAATCTCCACTTGCATTTTCTACAGAAAGTGTGTTTCAGAACGGCTCAATCAAAACTAAGGTTCAACTCTTTTAGTTGAACAAACAGAACAGAAAGAAGTTTCAAACAATTCTTCTGTGTAGTTTTTATTTGTAGACATTCTTTTTCACAATATAGGCCTCTTAGCGCTCAGAATGTCCAATTGCAGTTTCTACAGAAAGAGTGTTTCAGAACGGCTCAATCAAAAGTAAGGTTCAACTCTGTTAGTTGAATGCACAGAACAGAAAGAAGTTTCATACAATGCTTCTGTGTAGTTTATATTTGAACATATTCTTTTTTACACTATTACCCACTTAGCGCTACGAATGTCCAGTTGCATTTTCTACAGACAGAGTGTTTCAAAACTGCTCAATCAAAAGTATGGTTTAACTCTGTTAGCTGAATGCTCAGATCAGAAAGAAGTTTCACAGAATGCTTCTGTGTAGTTTATATTTGAATATATTCCTTTTTCCACTACTACGCTCTTAGCGCTCCAAATGTCCAGTTGCATTTTCTACAGAAAGAGTGTTCAGATCTGCTCAATCAAAAGTATGGTTTAACTCTGTTAGCTGAATGCACAGATCAGAAAGAAGTTTCACCGAATGATTCTGTGTAGTTTATATTTGAAGACATTCCTTTTTCCACTATTACCCTCTTAGCGCTCCGAATCTCCACTTGCATTTTCTACAAAAAGAGTGTTTCATAACTGCTCAATCAAAAATAAGTTTTATCTCTGTTAACTGAATTTACAGATCAGAAATAAGTTTCACAGAATGCATCTGTGTAGTTTTTATTTGAAGATATTCTTTTTCCCAATGTAGGCCTCTTAGCGCTTAGCATGTCCAATTGCAGTTTCTACAGAAAGAGTGTTTCAGAACGGCTCAATCAAAAGTAAGGTTCAACTCTGTTAGTTGAATGCACAGAACAGAAAGAATTTTCACAGAATGCTACTGTGTAGTTTATATTTGAATATATTCCTTTTTCCACTATTACCCTCTTAGCGCTCCGAATGTCCACTTGCATTTTCTACAGAAAGAGTTTTCAGAACTGTGCAATCAAAAGTATGGTTTAACTCTGTTAGCTTAATGAACATATCAGAAATAAGTTTCACACAATGCTTCTGTGTAGTTTTTATTTGAAGATATTATTTTTCCCAATAGAGGCCTCTTAGCGCTCAGAATGTCCAATTGCAGTTTCTACAGAAAGAGTGTTTCAGAAAGGCTCAATCAAAAGTAAGGTTCAACTCTGTTAGTTGAATGCACAGAACAGAAAGAAGTTTCATACAATGCTTCTGTGTAGTTTATATTTGAACATATTCTTTTTTCCACTATTACCCACTTAGCGCTACGAATGTCCAGTTGCATTTTCTACAGAAAGAGTGTTTCAAAACTGCTCAATCAAAAGTATGGTTTAACTCTGTTAGCTGAATGCTCAGATCAGAAAGAAGTTTCACAGAATGCTTCTGTGTAGTTTATATTTGAATATATTCCTTTTTCCACTACTACTCTCTTAGCGCTCCAAATGTCCAGTTGCATTTTCTACAGAAAGAGTGTTCAGATCTGCTCAATCAAAGGTATGGTTTAACTCTGTTAGCTGAATGCACAGATCAGAAAGAAGTTGCACAGAATGATTCTGTGTAGTTTATATATGGAGACATTCCTTTTTCCACTATTACCCTCTTAGCGCTCCGAATCTCCACTTGCATTTTCTACAGAAAAAGTGTTTCAGAACGGCTCAATCAAAACTAAGGTTCAACTCTTTAGTTGAACAAACAGAACAGAAAGAAGTTTCACACAATTCTTCTGTGTAGTTTTTATTTGTAGACATTCTTTTTCCCAATATAGGCCTCTTAGCGCTCAGAATGTCCAATTGCAGTTTCTATAAAAGAGTGTTTCAGATCGGCTCAATCAAAAGTAAGGTTCAACTCTGTTAGTTGAATGCACAGAACAGAAAGAAGTTTCATACAATGCTTCTGTGTAGTTTATATTTGAACATATTCTTTTTTCCACTATTACCCACTTAGCGCTACGAATGTCCAGTTGCATTTTCTACAGACAGAGTGTTTCAAAACTGCTCAATCAAAAGTATGGTTTAACTCTGTTAGCTGAATGCTCAGATCAGAAAGAAGTTTCACAGAATGCTTCTGTGTAGTTTATATTTGAATATATTCCTTTTCCCACTACTACGCTCTTAGCGCTAAAAATGTCCAGTTGCATTTTCTACAGAAAGAGTGTTCAGATCTGCTCAATCAAAAGTATGGTTTAACTCTGTTAGCTGAATGCACAGATCAGAAAGAAGTTTCACCGAATGATTCTGTGTAGTTTATATTTGAAGACATTCCTTTTTCCACTATTACCCGCTTAGCGCTCCGAATCTCCACTTGCAATTTCTACAAAAAGAGTGTTTCATAACTGCTCAATCAAAAATATGTTTTATCTCTGTTAACTGAATTTACAGATCAGAAATAAGTTTCAGAGAATGCATCTGTGTAGTTTTTATTTGAAGATATTCTTTTTCCCAATGTAGGCCTCTTAGCGCTTAGCATGTCCAATTGCAGTTTCTACAGAAAGAGTGTTTCAGAACGGCTCAATCAAAAGTAAGGTTCAACTCTGTTAGCTGAATGCACAGAACAGAAAGAGGTTTCACAGAATGCTACTTTGTAGTTTATATTTGAATATATTCCTTTTTCCACTATTACCCTCTTAGCGCTCCGAATGTCCACTTGCATTTTCTACAGAAAGAGTGTTCAGAACTGCGCAATCAAAAGTATGGTTTAACTCTGTTAGCTTAATGAACATATCAGAAATAAGTTTCACACAATGCTTCTGTGTAGTTTTTATTTGAAGATATTATTTTTCCCAATATAGGCCTCTTAGCGCTCAGAATGTCCAATTGCAGTTTCTACAGAAAGAGTGTTTCAGAAAGGCTCAATCAAAACAAAGGTTCAACTCTTTTAGTTGAACAAACAGAACAGAAAGATGATTCACACAATTCTTCTGTGTAGTTTTCATTTGTAGACATTCTTTTTCCCAATATAGGCCTCTTAGCGCTCAGAATGTCCAATTGCAGTTTCTACAGAAAGAGTGTTTCAGAACGGCTCAATCAAAAGTAAGGTTCAACTCTGTTAGTTGAATGCACAGAACAGAAAGAAGTTTCGTACAATGCTTCTGTGTAGTTTATATTTGAACATATTCTTTTTTCCACTATTACCCACTTAGCGCTCCGAATGTCCACTTGCATTTTCTACAGAAAGAGTGTTCAGAACTGCGCAATCAAAAGTATGGTTTAACTCTGTTAGCTTAATGAACATATCAGAAATAAGTTTCACACAATGCTTCTGTGTAGTTTTTATTTGAAGATATTATTTTTCCCAATAGAGGCCTCTTAGCGCTCAGAATGTCCAATTGCAGTTTCTATAGAAAGAGTGTTTCAGAAAGGCTCAATCAAAAGTAAGGTTCAACTCTGTTAGTTGAATGCACAGAACAGAAAGTAGTTTCATACAATGCTTCTGTGTAGTTTATATTTGAACATATACATTTTTCCTCTATTACCCACTTAGCGCTACGAATGTCCAGTTGCATTTTCTACAGACAGAGTGTTTCAAAACTGCTCAATCAAAAGTATGGTTTAACTCTGTTAGCTGAATGCTCAGATCAGAAAGAAGTTTCACAGAATGCTTCTGTGTAGTTTATATTTGAATATATTCCTTTTTCCACTACTACTCTCTTAGCGCTCCAAATGTCCAGTTGCATTTTCTACAGAAAGAGTGTTCAGATCTGCTCAATCAAAAGTATGGTTTAACTCTGTTAGCTGAATGCACAGATCAGAAAGAAGTTTCACAGAATGATTCTGTGTAGTTTATATTTGGAGACATTCATTTTTTCCACTATTACCCTCTTAGCGCTCCGAATCTCCACTTGCATTTTCTACAGAAAGAGTGTTTCAGAACGGCTCAATCAAAACTAAGGTTCAACTCTTTTAGTTGAACAAACAGAACAGAAAGAAGTTTCACACAATGCATCTGTGTAGTTTTTATTTGAAGATATTCTTTTTCCCAATGTAGGCCTCTTAGCGCTTAGCATGTCCAATTGCAGTTTCTACAGAAAGAGTGTTTCAGAACGGCTCAATCAAAAGTAAGGTTCAACTCTGTTAGTTGAATGCACAGAACAGAAAGAATTTTCACAGAATGCTACTGTGTAGTTTATATTTGAATATATTCCTTTTTCCACTATTACCCTCTTAGCGCTCCGAATGTCCACTTGCATTTTCTACAGAAAGAGTGTTCAGAACTGCGCAATCAAAAGTATGGTTTAACTCTGTTAGCTTAATGAACATATCAGAAATAAGTTTCACACAATGCTTCTGTGTAGTTTTTATTTGAAGATATTATTTTTCCCAATAGAGGCCTCTTAGCGCTCAGAATGTCAAATTGCAGTTACTACAGAAAGAGTGTTTCAGAAAGGCTCAATCAAAAGTATGGTTTAACTCTGTTAGTTGAATGCACAGAACAGAAAGAAGTTTCATACAATGCTTCTGTGTAGTTTATATTTGAACATATTCTTTTTTCCACTATTACCCACTTAGCGCTACGAATGTCCAGTTGCATTTTCTACAGACAGAGTGTTTCAAAACTGCTCAATCAAAAGTATGGTTTAACTCTGTTAGATGAATGCTCAGATCAGAAAGAAGTTTCACAGAATGCTTCTGTGTAGTTTATATTTGAATATATTGCTTTTTCCACTACTACTCTCTTAGCGCTCCAAATATCCAGTTGCATTTTCTACAGAAAGAGTGTTCAGATCTGCTCAATCAAAAGTATGGTTTAACTCTGTTAGCTGAATGCACAGATCAGAAAGAAGTTTCACAGAATGATTCTGTGTAGTTTATATTTGGAGACATTCCTTTTTCCACTATTACCCTCTTAGCGCTCCGAATCTCCACTTGCATTTTCTACAGAAAGAGTGTTTCAGAACGGCTCAATCAAAACTAAGGTTCAACTCTTTTAGTTGAACAAACAGAACAGAAAGAAGTTTCACACAATTCTTCTGTGTAGTTTTTATTTGTAGACATTCTTTTGCCAATATAGGCCTCTTAGCGCTCAGAATGTCCAATTGCAGTTTCTACAGAAAGAGTGTTTCAGAACTGCTCAATCAAAAGTAAGGTTCAACTCTGTTAGTTGAATGCACAGAACAGAAAGATGTTTCATACAATGCTTCTGTGTAGTTTATATTTGAACATATTCTTTTTTCCACTATTACCCACTTAGCGCTACGAATGTCCAGTTGCATTTTCTACAGAAAGAGTGTTCAGAACTGCGCAATCAAAAGTATGGTTTAACTCTGTTAGCTTAATGAACATATCAGAAATAAGTTTCACACAATGCTTCTGTGTAGTTTTTATTTGAAGATATTATTTTTCCCAATAGAGGCCTCTTAGCGCTCAGAATGTCCAATTGCAGTTTCTACAGAAAGAGTGTTTCAGAAAGGCTCAATCAAAAGTAAGGTTCAACTCTGTTAGTTGAATGCACAGAACAGAAAGTAGTTTCATACAATGCTTCTGTGTAGTTTATATTTGAACATATACATTTTTCCTCTATTACCCACTTAGCGCTACGAATGTCCAGTTGCATTTTCTACAGACAGAGTGTTTCAAAACTGCTCAATCAAAAGTATGGTTTAACTCTGTTAGCTGAATGCTCAGATCAGAAAGAAGTTTCACAGAATGCTTCTGTGTAGTTTATATTTGAATATATTCCTTTTTCCACTACTACTCTCTTAGCGCTCCAAATGTCCAGTTGAATTTTCTACAGAAAGAGTGTTCAGATCTGCTCAATCAAAAGTATGGTTTAACTCTGTTAGCTGAATGCACAGATCAGAAAGAAGTTTCACAGAATGATTCTGTGTAGTTTATATTTGGAGACATTCATTTTTTCCACTATTACCCTCTTAGCGCTCCGAATCTCCACTTGCATTTTCTACAGAAAGAGTGTTTCAGAACGGCTCAATCAAAACTAAGGTTCAACTCTTTTAGTTGAACAAACAGAACAGAAAGAAGTTTCACACAATGCATCTGTGTAGTTTTTATTTGAAGATATTCTTTTTCCCAATGTAGGCCTCTTAGCGCTTAGCATGTCCAATTGCAGTTTCTACAGAAAGAGTGTTTCAGAACGGCTCAATCAAAAGTAAGGTTCAACTCTGTTAGTTGAATGCACAGAACAGAAAGAATTTTCACAGAATGCTACTGTGTAGTTTATATTTGAATATATTCCTTTTTCCACTATTACCCTCTTAGCGCTCCGAATGTCCACTTGCATTTTCTACAGAAAGAGTGTTCAGAACTGCGCAATCAAAAGTATGGTTTAACTCTGTTAGCTTAATGAACATATCAGAAATAAGTTTCACACAATGCTTCTGTGTAGTTTTTATTTGAAGATATTATTTTTCCCAATAGAGGCCTCTTAGCGCTCAGAATGTCCAATTGCAGTTTCTACAGAAAGAGTGTTTCAGAAAGGCTCAATCAAAAGTAAGGTTCAACTCTGTTAGTTGAATGCACAGAACAGAAAGAAGTTTCATACAATGCTTCTGTGTAGTTTATATTTGAACATATTCTTTTTTCCACTATTACCCACTTAGCGCTACGAATGTCCAGTTGCATTTTCTACAGACAGAGTGTTTCAAAACTGCTCAATCAAAAGTATGGTTTAACTCTGTTAGATGAATGCTCAGATCAGAAAGAAGTTTCACAGAATGCTTCTGTGTAGTTTATATTTGAATATATTCCTTTTTCCACTACTACTCTCTTAGCGCTCCAAATATCCAGTTGCATTTTCTACAGAAAGAGTGTTCAGATCTGCTCAATCAAAAGTATGGTTTAACTCTGTTAGCTGAATGCACAGATCAGAAAGAAGTTTCACAGAATGATTCTGTGTAGTTTATATTTGGAGACATTCCTTTTTCCACTATTACCCTCTTAGCGCTCCGAATCTCCACTTGCATTTTCTACAGAAAGAGTGTTTCAGAACGGCTCAATCAAAACTAAGGTTCAACTCTTTTAGTTGAACAAACAGAACAGAAAGAAGTTTCACACAATTCTTCTGTGTAGTTTTTATTTGTAGACATTCTTTTTGCCAATATAGGCCTCTTAGCGCTCAGAATGTCCAATTGCAGTTTCTACAGAAAGAGTGTTTCAGAACTGCTCAATCAAAAGTAAGGTTCAACTCTGTTAGTTGAATGCACAGAACAGAAAGATGTTTCATACAATGCTTCTGTGTAGTTTATATTTGAACATATTCTTTTTTCCACTATTACCCACTTAGCGCTACGAATGTCCAGTTGCATTTTCTACAGACAGAGTGTTTCAAAACTGCTAAATCAAAAGTATGGTTTAACTCTGTTAGCTGAATGCTCAGATGAGAAAGCAGTTTCACAGAATGCTTCTGTGTAGTTTATATTTGAATATATTCCTTTTTCCACTACTACGCTCTTAGCGCTCCAAATGTCCAGTTGCATTTTCAACAGAAAGAGTGTTCAGATCTGCTCAATCAAAAGTATGGTTTAACTCTGTTAGCTGAATGCACAGATCAGAAAGAAGTTTCACCGAATGATTCTGTGTAGTTTATATTTGAAGACATTCCTTTTTCCACTATTACCCTCTTAGCGCTCCGAATCTCCACTTGCATTTTCTACAAAAAGGGTGTTTCATAACTGCTCAATCAAAAATATGTTTTATCTCTGTTAACTGAATTTACAGATCAGAAATAAGTTTCACAGAATGCATCTGTGTAGTTTTTATTTGAAGATATTCTTTTTCCCAATGTAGGCCTCTTAGCGCTTAGCATGTCCAATTGCAGTTTCTACAGAAAGAGTGTTTCAGAACGGCTCAATCAAAAGTAAGGTTCAACTCTGTTAGTTGAATGCACAGAACAGAAAGAATTTTCACAGAATGCTACTGTGTAGTTTATATTTGAATATATTCCTTTTTCCACTATTACCCTCTTAGCGCTCCGAATGTCCACTTGCATTTTCTACAGAAAGAGTGTTCAGAACTGCGCAATCAAAAGTATGGTTTAACTCTGTTAGCTTAATGAACATATCAGAAATAAGTTTCACACAATGCTTCTGTGTAGTTTTTATTTGAAGATATTATTTTTCCCAATATAGGCCTCTTAGCGCTCACAATGTCCAATTGCAGTTTCTACAGAAAGAGTGTTTCAGAAAGGCTCAATCAAAAGTAAGGTTCAACTCTGTTAGTTGAATGCACAGAACAGAAAGAAGTTTCATACAATGCTTCTGTGTAGTTTATATTTGAACATATTCTTTTTTCCACTATTAGCCACTTAGCGCTACGAATGTCCAGTTGCATTTTCTACAGACAGAGTGTTTCAAAACTGCTCAATCAAACGTATGGTTTAACTCTGTTAGCTGAATGCTCAGATCAGAAAGAAGTTTCACAGAATGCTTCTGTTTAGTTTATATTTGAATATATTCCTTTTTCCACTACTACTCTCTTAGCGCTCCAAATGTCCAGTTGCATTTTCTACAGAAAGAGAGTTCAGATCTGCTCAATCAAAAGTATGGTTTAACTCTGTTAGCTGAATGCACAGATCAGAAAGAAGTTTCACCGAATGATTCTGTGTAGTTTATATTTGGAGACATTCCTTTTTCCACTATTACCCTCTTAGCGCTCCGAATCTCCACTTGCATTTTCTACAGAAAGAGTGTTTCAGAACGGCTCAATCAAAACTAAGGTTCAACTCTTTTAGTTGAACAAACAGAACAGAAAGAAGTTTCACACAATTCTTCTGTGTAGTTTTTATTTGTAGACATTCTTTTTCCCAATATAGGCCTCTTAGCGCTCAGAATGTCCAATTGCAGTTTCTACAGAAAGAGTGTTTCAGAACGGCTCAATCAAAAGTAAGGTTCAACTCTGTTAGTTGAATGCACAGAACAGAAAGAAGTTTCATACAATGCTTCTGTGTAGTTTATATTTGAACATATTCTTTTTTCCACTATTACCCACTTAGCGCTACGAATGTCCAGTTGCATTTTCTACAGACAGAGTGTTTCAAAACTGCTCAATCAAAAGTATGGTTTAACTCTGTTAGCTGAATGCTCAGATGAGAAAGAAGTTTCACAGAATGCTTCTGTGTAGTTTATATTTGAATATATTCCTTTTTCCACTACTACGCTCTTAGCGCTCCAAAGGTCCAGTTGCATTTTCTACAGAAAGAGTGTTCAGATCTGCTCAATCAAAAGTATGGTTTAACTCTGTTAGCTGAATGCACAGATCAGAAAGAAGTTTCACCGAATGATTCTGTGTAGTTTATATTTGAAGACATTCCTTTTTCCACTATTACCCTCTTAGCGCTCCGAATCTCCACTTGCATTTTCTACAAAGGAGTGTTTCATAACTGCTCAATCAAAAATATGTTTTATCTCTGTTAACTGAATTTACAGATCAGAAATAAGTTTCACAGAATGCATCTGTGTAGTTTTTATTTGAAGATATTCTTTTTCCCAATGTAGGCCTCTTAGCGCTTAGCATGTCCAATTGCAGTTTCTACAGAAAGAGTGTTTCAGAACAGCTCAATCAAAAGTAAGGTTCAACTCTGTTAGTTGAATGCACAGAACAGAAAGAATTTTCACAGAATGCTACTGTGTAGTTTATATTTGAATATATTCCCTTTTCCACTATTACCCTCTTAGCGCTCCAAATGTCCACTTGCATTTTCTACAGAAAGAGTGTTCAGAACTGCGCAATCAAAAGTATGGTTTATCTCTGTTAGCTTAATGAACATATCAGAAATAAGTTTCACACAATGCTTCTGTGTAGTTTTTATTTGAAGATATTATTTTTCCCAATATAGTCCTCTTAGCGCTCAGAATGTCCAATTGCAGTTTCTACAGAAAGAGTGTTTCAGAAAGGCTCAATCAAAAGTAAGGTTCAACTCTGTTAGTTGAATGCACAGAACAGAAAGAAGTTTCATACAATGCTTCTGTGTAGTTTATATTTGAACATATTATTTTTTCCACTATTACCCACTTAGCGCTATGAATGTCCAGTTGCATTTTCTACAGACAGAGTGTTTCAAAACTGCTCAATCAAAAGTATGGTTTAACTCTGTTAGCTGAATGCTCAGATCAGAAAGAAGTTTCACAGAATGCTTCTGTGTAGTTTATATTTGAATATATTCCTTTTTCCACTACTACTCTCTTAGCGCTCCAAATGTCCAGTTGCATTTTCTACAGAAAGAGAGTTCAGATCTGCTCAATCAAAAGTATGGTTTAACTCTGTTAGCTGAATGCACAGATCAGAAAGAAGTTTCACCGAATGATTCTGTGTAGTTTATATTTGGAGACATTCCTTTTTCCACTATTACCCTCTTAGCGCTCCGAATCTCCACTTGCATTTTCTACAGAAAGAGTGTTTCAGAACGGCTCAATCAAAACTAAGGTTCAACTCTTTTAGTTGAACAAACAGAACAGAAAGAAGTTTCACACAATTCTTCTGAGTAGTTTTTACTTGTAGACATTCTTTTTCCCAATATAGGCCTCTTAGCGCTCAGAATGTCCAATTGCAGTTTCTACAGAAAGAGTGTTTCAGAACGGCTCAATCAAAAGTAAGGTTCAACTCTGTTAGTTGAATGCACAGAACAGAAAGAAGTTTCATACAATGCTTCTGTGTAGTTTATATTTGAACATATTATTTTTTCCACTATTACCCACTTAGCGCTACGAATGTCCAGTTGCATTTTCTACAGACAGAGGGTTTCAAAACTGCTCAATCAAAAGTATGTTTTAACTCTGTTAGCTGAATGCTCAGATCAGAAAGAAGTTTCACAGAATGCTTCTGTGTAGTTTATATTTGAAAATATTCCTTTTTCCACTACTACGCTCTTAGCGCTCCGAATCTCCACTTGCATTTTCTACAAAGGAGTGTTTCATAACTGCTCAATCAAAAATATGTTTTATCTCTGTTAACTGAATTTACAGATCAGAAATAAGTTTCACAGAATGCATCTGTGTAGTTTTTAATTGAAGATATTTTTTTCCCAATGTAGGCCTCTTAGCGCTTAGCATGTCCAATTGCAGTTTCTACAGAAAGAGTGTTTCAGAACGGCTCAATCAAAAGTAAGGTTCAACTCTGTTAGTTGAATGCACAGAACAGAAAGAATTTTCACAGAATGCTACTGTGTAGTTTATATTTGAATATATTCCTTTTTCCACTATTACCCTCTTAGCACTCCGAATGTCCACTTGCATTTTCTACAGAAAGAGTGTTCAGAACTGCGCAATCAAAAGTATGGTTTAACTCTGTTAGCTTAATGAACATATCAGAAATAAGTTTCACACAATGCTTCTGTGTAGTTTTTATTTGAAGATATTATTTTTCCCAATATAGGCCTCTTAGCGCTCAGAATGTCCAATTGCAGTTTCTACAGAAAGAGTGTTTCAGAAAGGCTCAATCAAAAGTAAGGTTCAACTCTGTTAGTTGAATGCACAGAACAGAAAGATGTTTCATACAATGCTTCTGTGTAGTTTATATTTGAACATATTCTTTTTTCCACTATTACCCACTTAGCGCTACGAATGTCCAGTTGCATTTTCTACAGACAGAGTGTTTCAAAACTGCTCAATCAAAAGTATGGTTTAACTCTGTTAGCTGAATGCTGAGATCAGAAAGAAGTTTCACAGAATGCTTCTGTGTAGTTTATATTTGAATATATTCCTTTTTCCACTACTACTCTCTTAGCGCTCCAAATGTCCAGTTGCATTTTCTACAGAAAGAGAGTTCAGATCTGCTCAATCAAAAGTATGGTTTAACTCTGTTAGCTGAATGCACAGATCAGAAAGACGTTTCACCGAATGATTCTGTGTAGTTTATATTTGGAGACATTCCTTTTTCCACTATTACCCTCTTAGCGCTCCGAATCTCCACTTGCATTTTCTACAGAAAGAGTGTTTCAGAACGGCTCAATCAAAACTAAGGTTGAACTCTTTTAGTTGAACAAACAGAACAGAAAGAAGTTTCACACAATTCTTCAGTGTAGTTTTTATTTGTAGACATTCTTTTTCCCAATATAGGCCTCTTAGCGCTCAGAATGTCCAATTGCAGTTTCTACAGAAAGAGTGTTTCAGAACGGCTCAATCAAAAGTAAGGTTCAACTCTGTTAGTTGAATGCACAGAACAGAAAGAAGTTTCATACAATGCTTCTGTGTAGTTTATATTTGAACATATTCTTTTTTCCACTATTACCCACTTAGCGCTACGAATGTCCAGTTGCATTTTCTACAGACAGAGTGTTTCAAAACTGCTCAATCAAAAGTATGGTTTAACTCTGTTAGCTGAATGCTCAGATCAGAAAGAAGTTTCACAGAATGCTTCTGTGTAGTTTATATTTGAATATATTCCTTTTTCCACTACTACGCTCTTAGCGCTCCAAATGTCCAGTTGCATTTTCTACAGAAAGAGTGTTCAGATCTGCTCAATCAAAAGTATGGTTTAACTCTGTTAGCTGAATGCACAGATCAGAAAGAAGTTTCACCGAATGATTCTGTGTAGTTTATATTTGAAGACATTCCTTTTTCCACTATTACCCTCTTAGCGCTCCGAATCTCCACTTGCATTTTCTACAAAAAGAGTGTTTCATAACTGCTCAATCAAAAATATGTTTTATCTCTGTTAACTGAATTTACAGATCAGAAATATGTTTCACAGAATGCATCTGTGTAGTTTTTATTTGAAGATATTCTTTTTCAAAATGTAGGCCTCTAAGCGCTTAGCATGTCCAATTGCAGTTTCTACAGAAAGAGTGTTTCAGAACGGCTCAATCAAAAGTAAGGTTCAACTCTGTTAGTTGAATGCACAGAGCAGAAAAAATTTTCACAGAATGCTACTGTGTAGTTTATATTTGAATATATTCCTTTTTCCACTATTACCCTCTTAGCGCTCCGAATGTCCACTTGCATTTTCTACAGAAAGAGTGTTCAGAACTGCGCAATCAAAAGTATGGTTTAACTCTGTTAGCTTAATGAACATATCAGAAATAAGTTTCACACAATGCTTCTGTGTAGTTTTTATTTGAAGATATTATTTTTCCCAATATAGGCCTCTTAGCGCTCAGAAGGTCCAATTGCAGTTTCTACAGAAAGAGTGTTTCAGAAAGGCTCAATCAAAAGTAAGGTTCAACTCTGTTAGTTGAATGCACAGAACAGAAAGAAGTTTCATACAATGCTTCTGTGTAGTTTATATTCGAACATATTCTTTTTTCCACTATTACCCACTTAGCGCTACGAATGTCCAGTTGCATTTTCTACAGACAGAGTGTTTCAAAACTGCTCAATCAAAAGTATGGTTTAACTCTGTTAGCTGAATGCTCAGATCAGAAAAAGTTTCACAGAATGCTTCTGTGTAGTTTATATTTGAATATATTCCTTTTTCCACTACTACTCTCTTAGCGCTCCAAATGTCCAGTTGCATTTTCTACAGAAAGAGAGTTCAGATCTGCTCAATCAAAAGTATGGTTTAACTCTGTTAGCTGAATGCACAGATCAGAAAGAAGTTTCACCGAATGATTCTGTGGAGTTTATATTTGGAGACATTCCTTTTTCCACTATTACCCTCTTAGCGCTCCGAATCTCCACTTGCATTTTCTACAGAAAGAGTGTTTCAGAACGGCTCAATCAAAACTAAGGTTCAACTCTTTTAGTTGAACAAACAGAACAGAAAGAAGTTTCACACAATTCTTCTGTGTAGTTTTTATTTGTAGACATTCTTTTTCCCAATATAGGCCTCTTAGCGCTCAGAATGTCCAATTGCAGTTTCTACAGAAAGAGTGTTTCAGAACGGCTCAATCAAAAGCAAGGTTCAACTCTGTTAGTTGAATGCACAGAACAGAAAGAAGTTTCATACAATGCTTCTGTGTAGTTTATATTTGAACATATTATTTTTTCCACTATTACCCACTTAGCGCTACGAATGTCCAGTTGCATTTTCTACAGACAGAGGGTTTCAAAACTGCTCAATCAAAAGTATGTTTTAACTCTGTTAGCTGAATGCTCAGATCAGAAAGAAGTTTCACAGAATGATTCTGTGTAGTTTATATTTGAAAATATTCCTTTTTCCACTACTACGCTCTTAGCGCTCCGAATCTCCACTTGCATTTTCTACAAAGGAGTGTTTCATAACTGCTCAATCAAAAATATGTTTTATCTCTGTTAACTGAATTTACAGATCAGAAATAAGTTTCACAGAATGCATCTGTGTAGTTTTTAATTGAAGATATTCTTTTTCCCAATGTAGGCCTCTTAGCGCTTAGCATGTCCAATTGCAGTTTCTACAGAAAGAGTGTTTCAGAACGGCTCAATCAAAAGTAAGGTTCAACTCTGTTAGTTGAATGCACAGAACAGAAAGAATTTTCACAGAATGCTACTGTGTAGTTTATATTTGAATATATTCCTTTTTCCACTATTACCCTCTTAGCACTCCGAATGTCCACTTGCATTTTCTACAGAAAGAGTGTTCAGAACTGCGCAATCAAAAGTATGGTTTAACTCTGTTAGCTTAATGAACATATCAGAAATAAGTTTCACACAATGCTTCTGTGTAGTTTTTATTTGAAGATATTGTTTTTCCCAATATAGGCCTCTTAGTGCTCAGAATGTCCAATTGCAGTTTCTACAGAAAGAGTGTTTCAGAAAGGCTCAATCAAAAGTAAGGTTCAACTCTGTTAGTTGAATGCACAGAACAGAAAGATGTTTCATACAATGCTTCTGTGTAGTTTATATTTGAACATATTCTTTTTTCCACTATTACCCACTTAGCGCTACGAATGTCCAGTTGCATTTTCTACAGACAGAGTGTTTCAAAACTGCTCAATCAAAAGTATGGTTTAACTCTGTTAGCTGAATGCTCAGATCAGAAAGAAGTTTCACAGAATGCTTCTGTGTAGTTTATATTTGAATATATTCCTTTTTCCACTACTACTCTCTTAGCGCTCCAAATGTCCAGTTGCATTTTCTACAGAAAGAGAGTTCAGATCTGCTCAATCAAAAGTATGGTTTAACTCTGTTAGCTGAATGCACAGATCAGAAAGACGTTTCACCGAATGATTCTGTGTAGTTTATATTTGGAGACATTCCTTTTTCCACTATTACCCTCTTAGCGCTCCGAATCTCCACTTGCATTTTCTACAGAAAGAGTGTTTCAGAACGGCTCAATCAAAACTAAGGTTGAACTCTTTTAGTTGAACAAACAGAACAGAAAGAAGTTTCACACAATTCTTCTGTGTAGTTTTTATTTGTAGACATTCTTTTTCCCAATATAGGCCTCTTAGCGCTCAGAATGTCCAATTGCAGTTTCTACAGAAAGAGTGTTTCAGAACGGCTCAATCAAAAGTAAGGTTCAACTCTGTTAGTTGAATGCACAGAACAGAAAGAAGTTTCATACAATGCTTCTGTGTAGTTTATATTTGAACATATTCTTTTTTCCACTATTACCCACTTAGCGCTAAGAATGTCCAGTTGCATTTTCTACAGACAGAGTGTTTCAAAACTGCTCAATCAAAAGTATGGTTTAACTCTGTTAGCTGAATGCTCAGATCAGAAAGAAGTTTCACAGAATGCTTCTGTGTAGTTTATATTTGAATATATTCCTTTTTCCACTACTACGCTCTTAGCGCTCCAAATGTCCAGTTGCATTTTCTACAGAAAGAGTGTTCAGATATGCTCAATCAAAAGTATGGTTTAACTCTGTTAGCTGAATGCACAGATCAGAAAGAAGTTTCACCGAATGATTCTGTGTAGTTTATATTTGAAGACATTCCTTTTTCCACTATTACCCTCTTAGCGCTCCGAATCTCCACTTGCATTTTCTACAAAAAGAGTGTTTCATAACTGCTCAATCAAAAATATGTTTTATCTCTGTTAACTGAATTTACAGATCAGAAATAAGTTTCACAGAATGCATCTGTGTAGTTTTTATTTGAAGATATTCTTTTTCAAAATGTAGGCCTCTAAGCGCTTAGCATGTCCAATTGCAGTTTCTACAGAAAGAGTGTTTCAGAACGGCTCAATCAAAAGTAAGGTTCAACTCTGTTAGTTGAATGCACAGAGCAGAAAAAATTTTCACAGAATGCTACTGTGTAGTTTATATTTGAATATATTCCTTTTTCCACTATTACCCTCTTAGCGCTCCGAATGTCCACTTGCATTTTCTACAGAAAGAGTGTTCAGAACTGCGCAATCAAAAGTATGGTTTAACTCTGTTAGCTTAATGAACATATCAGAAATAAGTTTCACACAATGCTTCTGTGTAGTTTTTATTTGAAGATATTATTTTTCCCAATATAGGCCTCTTAGCGCTCAGAAGGTCCAATTGCAGTTTCTACAGAAAGAGTGTTTCAGAAAGGCTCAATCAAAAGTAAGGTTCAACTCTGTTAGTTGAATGCACAGAACAGAAAGAAGTTTCATACAATGCTTCTGTGTAGTTTATATTCGAACATATTCTTTTTTCCACTATTACCCACTTAGCGCTACGAATGTCCAGTTGCATTTTCTACAGACAGAGTGTTTCAAAACTGCTCAATCAAAAGTATGGTTTAACTCTGTTAGCTGAATGCTCAGATCAGAAAAAGTTTCACAGAATGCTTCTGTGTAGTTTATATTTGAATATATTCCTTTTTCCACTACTACTCTCTTAGCGCTCCAAATGTCCAGTTGCATTTTCTACAGAAAGAGAGTTCAGATCTGCTCAATCAAAAGTATGGTTTAACTCTGTTAGCTGAATGCACAGATCAGAAAGAAGTTTCACCGAATGATTCTGTGGAGTTTATATTTGGAGACATTCCTTTTTCCACTATTACCCTCTTAGCGCTCCGAATCTCCACTTGCATTTTCTACAGAAAGAGTGTTTCAGAACGGCTCAATCAAAACTAAGGTTCAACTCTTTTAGTTGAACAAACAGAACAGAAAGAAGTTTCACACAATTCTTCTGTGTAGTTTTTATTTGTAGACATTCTTTTTCCCAATATAGGCCTCTTAGCGCTCAGAATGTCCAATTGCAGTTTCTACAGAAAGAGTGTTTCAGAACGGCTCAATCAAAAGCAAGGTTCAACTCTGTTAGTTGAATGCACAGAACAGAAAGAAGTTTCATACAATGCTTCTGTGTAGTTTATATTTGAACATATTATTTTTTCCACTATTACCCACTTAGCGCTACGAATGTCCAGTTGCATTTTCTACAGACAGAGGGTTTCAAAACTGCTCAATCAAAAGTATGTTTTAACTCTGTTAGCTGAATGCTCAGATCAGAAAGAAGTTTCACAGAATGATTCTGTGTAGTTTATATTTGAAAATATTCCTTTTTCCACTACTACGCTCTTAGCGCTCCGAATCTCCACTTGCATTTTCTACAAAGGAGTGTTTCATAACTGCTCAATCAAAAATATGTTTTATCTCTGTTAACTGAATTTACAGATCAGAAATAAGTTTCACAGAATGCATCTGTGTAGTTTTTAATTGAAGATATTCTTTTTCCCAATGTAGGCCTCTTAGCGCTTAGCATGTCCAATTGCAGTTTCTACAGAAAGAGTGTTTCAGAACGGCTCAATCAAAAGTAAGGTTCAACTCTGTTAGTTGAATGCACAGAACAGAAAGAATTTTCACAGAATGCTACTGTGTAGTTTATATTTGAATATATTCCTTTTTCCACTATTACCCTCTTAGCACTCCGAATGTCCACTTGCATTTTCTACAGAAAGAGTGTTCAGAACTGCGCAATCAAAAGTATGGTTTAACTCTGTTAGCTTAATGAACATATCAGAAATAAGTTTCACACAATGCTTCTGTGTAGTTTTTATTTGAAGATATTGTTTTTCCCAATATAGGCCTCTTAGTGCTCAGAATGTCCAATTGCAGTTTCTACAGAAAGAGTGTTTCAGAAAGGCTCAATCAAAAGTAAGGTTCAACTCTGTTAGTTGAATGCACAGAACAGAAAGATGTTTCATACAATGCTTCTGTGTAGTTTATATTTGAACATATTCTTTTTTCCACTATTACCCACTTAGCGCTACGAATGTCCAGTTGCATTTTCTACAGACAGAGTGTTTCAAAACTGCTCAATCAAAAGTATGGTTTAACTCTGTTAGCTGAATGCTCAGATCAGAAAGAAGTTTCACAGAATGCTTCTGTGTAGTTTATATTTGAATATATTCCTTTTTCCACTACTACTCTCTTAGCGCTCCAAATGTCCAGTTGCATTTTCTACAGAAAGAGAGTTCAGATCTGCTCAATCAAAAGTATGGTTTAACTCTGTTAGCTGAATGCACAGATCAGAAAGACGTTTCACCGAATGATTCTGTGTAGTTTATATTTGGAGACATTCCTTTTTCCACTATTACCCTCTTAGCGCTCCGAATCTCCACTTGCATTTTCTACAGAAAGAGTGTTTCAGAACGGCTCAATCAAAACTAAGGTTGAACTCTTTTAGTTGAACAAACAGAACAGAAAGAAGTTTCACACAATTCTTCTGTGTAGTTTTTATTTGTAGACATTCTTTTTCCCAATATAGGCCTCTTAGCGCTCAGAATGTCCAATTGCAGTTTCTACAGAAAGAGTGTTTCAGAACGGCTCAATCAAAAGTAAGGTTCAACTCTGTTAGTTGAATGCACAGAACAGAAAGAAGTTTCATACAATGCTTCTGTGTAGTTTATATTTGAACATATTCTTTTTTCCACTATTACCCACTTAGCGCTAAGAATGTCCAGTTGCATTTTCTACAGACAGAGTGTTTCAAAACTGCTCAATCAAAAGTATGGTTTAACTCTGTTAGCTGAATGCTCAGATCAGAAAGAAGTTTCACAGAATGCTTCTGTGTAGTTTATATTTGAATATATTCCTTTTTCCACTACTACGCTCTTAGCGCTCCAAATGTCCAGTTGCATTTTCTACAGAAAGAGTGTTCAGATATGCTCAATCAAAAGTATGGTTTAACTCTGTTAGCTGAATGCACAGATCAGAAAGAAGTTTCACCGAATGATTCTGTGTAGTTTATATTTGAAGACATTCCTTTTTCCACTATTACCCTCTTAGCGCTCCGAATCTCCACTTGCATTTTCTACAAAAAGAGTGTTTCATAACTGCTCAATCAAAAATATGTTTTATCTCTGTTAACTGAATTTACAGATCAGAAATAAGTTTCACAGAATGCATCTGTGTAGTTTTTATTTGAAGATATTCTTTTTCAAAATGTAGGCCTCTAAGCGCTTAGCATGTCCAATTGCAGTTTCTACAGAAAGAGTGTTTCAGAACGGCTCAATCAAAAGTAAGGTTCAACTCTGTTAGTTGAATGCACAGAGCAGAAAAAATTTTCACAGAATGCTACTGTGTAGTTTATATTTGAATATATTCCTTTTTCCACTATTACCCTCTTAGCGCTCCGAATGTCCACTTGCATTTTCTACAGAAAGAGTGTTCAGAACTGCGCAATCAAAAGTATGGTTTAACTCTGTTAGCTTAATGAACATATCAGAAATAAGTTTCACACAATGCTTCTGTGTAGTTTTTATTTGAAGATATTATTTTTCCCAATATAGGCCTCTTAGCGCTCAGAAGGTCCAATTGCAGTTTCTACAGAAAGAGTGTTTCAGAAAGGCTCAATCAAAAGTAAGGTTCAACTCTGTTAGTTGAATGCACAGAACAGAAAGTAGTTTCATACAATGCTTCTGTGTAGTTTATATTCGAACATATTCTTTTTTCCACTATTACCCACTTAGCGCTACGAATGTCCAGTTGCATTTTCTACAGACAGAGTGTTTCAAAACTGCTCAATCAAAAGTATGGTTTAACTCTGTTAGCTGAATGCTCAGATCAGAAAAAGTTTCACAGAATGCTTCTGTGTAGTTTATATTTGAATATATTCCTTTTTCCACTACTACTCTCTTAGCGCTCCAAATGTCCAGTTGCATTTTCTACAGAAAGAGAGTTCAGATCTGCTCAATCAAAAGTATGGTTTAACTCTGTTAGCTGAATGCACAGATCAGAAAGAAGTTTCACCGAATGATTCTGTGGAGTTTATATTTGGAGACATTCCTTTTTCCACTATTACCCTCTTAGCGCTCCGAATCTCCACTTGCATTTTCTACAGAAAGAGTGTTTCAGAACGGCTCAATCAAAACTAAGGTTCAACTCTTTTAGTTGAACAAACAGAACAGAAAGAAGTTTCACACAATTCTTCTGTGTAGTTTTTATTTGTAGACATTCTTTTTCCCAATATAGGCCTCTTAGCGCTCAGAATGTCCAACTGCAGTTTCTACAGAAAGAGTGTTTCAGAACGGCTCAATCAAAAGTAAGGTTCAACTCTGTTAGTTGAATGCACAGAACAGAAAGAAGTTTCATACAATGCTTCTGTGTAGTTTATATTTGAACATATTCTTTTTTCCACTATTACCCACTTAGCGCTACGAATGTCCAGTTGCATTTTCTACAGACAGAGTGTTTCAAAACTGCTCAATCAAAAGTAAGGTTCAACTCTGTGAGTTGAATGCACAGAACAGAAAGAATTTTCACAGAATGCTACTGTGTAGTTTATATTTGAATATATTCCTTTTTCCACTATTACCCTCTTAGCGCTCCGAATGTCCACTTGCATTTTCTACAGAAAGAGTGTTCAGAACTGCGCAATCAAAAGTATGGTTTAACTCTGTTAGCTTAATGAACATATCAGAAATAAGTTTCACACAATGCTTCTGTGTAGTTTTTATTTGAAGATATTATTTTTCCGAATAGAGGCCTCTTAGCGCTCAGAATGTCCAATTGCAGTTTCTACAGAAAGAGTGTTTCAGAAAGGCTCAATCAAAAGTAAGGTTCAACTCTGTTAGTTGAATGCACAGAACAGAAAGAAGTTTCATACAATGATTCTGTGTAGTTTATATTTGAACATATACATTTTTCCACTATTACCCACTTAGCGCTACGAATGTCCAGTTGCATTTTCTACAGACAGAGTGTTTCAAAACTGCTCAATCAAAAGTATGGTTTAACTCTGTTAGCTGAATGCTCAGATCAGAAAGAAGTTTCACAGAATGCTTCTGTGTAGTTTATATTTGAATATATTCCTTTTTCCACTACTACTCTCTTAGCGCTCCAAATGTCCAGTTGCATTTTCTACAGAAAGAGTGTTCAGATCTGCTCAATCAAAAGTATGGTTTAACTCTGTTAGCTGAATGCACAGATCAGAAAGAAGTTTCACAGAATGATTCTGTGTAGTTTATATTTGGAGACATTCATTTTTTCCACTATTACCCTCTTAGCGCTCCGAATCTCCACTTGCATTTTCTACAGAAAGAGTGTTTCAGAACGGCTCAATCAAAACTAAGGTTCAACTCTTTTAGTTGAACAAACAGAACAGAAAGAAGTTTCACACAATGCATCTGTGTAGTTTTTATTTGAAGATATTCTTTTTCCCAATGTAGGCCTCTTAGCTCTTAGCATGTCCAATTGCAGTTTCTACAGAAAGAGTGTTTCAGAACGGCTCAATCAAAAGTAAGGTTCAACTCTGTTAGTTGAATGCACAGAACAGAAAGAATTTTCACAGAATGCTACTGTGTAGTTTATATTTGAATATATTCCTTTTTCCACTATTACCCTCTTAGCGCTCCGAATGTCCACTTGCATTTTCTACAGAAAGAGTGTTCAGAACTGCGCAATCAAAAGTATGGTTTAACTCTGTTAGCTTAATGAACATATCAGAAATAAGTTTCACACAATGCTTCTGTGTAGTTTTTATTTGAAGATATTATTTTTCCCAATATAGGCCTCTTAGCGCTCAGAATGTCCAATTGCAGTTTCTACAGAAAGAGTGTTTCAGAAAGGCTCAATCAAAAGTAAGGTACAACTCTGTTAGTTGAATGCACAGAACAGAAAGTAGTTTCATACAATGCTTCTGTGTAGTTTATATTTTAACATATTCTTTTTTCCACTATTACCCACTTAGTGCTACGAATGTCCAGTTGCATTTTCTACAGACAGAGTGTTTCAAAACTGCTCAATCAAAAATATGGTTTAACTCTGTTAGATGAATGCTCAGATCAGAAAGAAGTTTCACAGAATGCTTCTGTGTAGTTTATATTTGAATATATTCCTTTTTCCACTACTACTCTCTTAGCGCTCCAAATGTCCAGTTGCATTTTCTACAGAAAGAGTGTTCAGATCTGCTCAATCAAAAGTATGGTTTAACTCTGTTAGCTGAATGCACAGATCAGAAAGAAGTTTCACAGAATGATTCTGTGTAGTTTATATTTGGAGACATTCCTTTTTCCACTATTACCCTCTTAGCGCTCCGAATCTCCACTTGCATTTTCTACAGAAAGAGTGTTTCAGAACGGCTCAATCAAAACTAAGGTTCAACTCTTTTAGTTGAACAAACAGAACAGAAAGAAGTTTCACACAATTCTTCTGTGTAGTTTTTATTTGTAGACATTCTTTTTGCCAATATAGGCCTCTTAGCGCTCAGAATGTCCAATTGCAGTTTCTACAGAAAGAGTGTTTCAGAACTGCTCAATCAAAAGTAAGGTTCAACTCTGTTAGTTGAATGCACAGAACAGAAAGAAGTTTCATACAATGCTTCTGTGTAGTTTATATTTGAACATATTCTTTTTTCCACTATTACCAACTTAGCGCTACGAATGTCCAGTTGCATTTTCTACAGACAGAGTGTTTCAAAACTGCTCAATTAAAAGTATGGTTTAACTCTGTTAGCTGAATGCTCAGATGAGAAAGCAGTTTCACAGAATGCTTCTGTGTAGTTTATATTTGAATATATTCCTTTTTCCACTACTACGCTCTTAGCGCTCAAAATGTCCAGTTGCATTTTCAACAGAAAGAGTGTTCAGATCTGCTCAATCAAAAATATGGTTTAACTCTGTTAGCTGAATGCACAGATCAGAAAGAAGTTTCACCGAATGATTCTGTGTAGTTTATATTTGAAGACATTCCTTTTTCCACTATTACCCTCTTAGCGCTCCGAATCTCCACTTGCATTTTCTACAAAAAGAGTGTTTCATAACTGCTCAATCAAAAATATGTTTTATCTCTGTTAACTGAATTTACAGATCAGAAATATGTTTCACAGAATGCATCTGTGTAGTTTTTATTTGAAGATATTCTTTTCCAAAATGTAGGCCTCTAAGCGCTTAGCATGTCCAATTGCAGTTTCTACAGAAAGAGTGTTTCAGAACGGCTCAATCAAAAGTAAGGTTCAACTCTGTTAGTTGAATGCACAGAGCAGAAAAAATTTTCACAGAATGCTACTGTGTAGTTTATATTTGAATATATTCCTTTTTCCACTATTACCCTCTTAGCGCTCCGAATGTCCACTTGCATTTTCTACAGAAAGAGTGTTCAGAACTGCGCAATCAAAAGTATGGTTTAACTCTGTTAGCTTAATGAACATATCAGAAATAAGTTTCACACAATGCTTCTGTGTAGTTTTTATTTGAAGATATTATTTTTCCCAATATAGGCCTCTTAGCGCTCAGAAGGTCCAATTGCAGTTTCTACACAAAGAGTGTTTCAGAAAGGCTCAATCAAAAGTAAGGTTCAACTCTGTTAGTTGAATGCACAGAACAGAAAGAAGTTTCATACAATGCTTCTGTGTAGTTTATATTCGAACATATTCTTTTTTCCACTATTACCCACTTAGCGCTACGAATGTCCAGTTGCATTTTCTACAGACAGAGTGTTTCAAAACTGCTCAATCAAAAGTATGGTTTAACTCTGTTAGCTGAATGCTCAGATCAGAAAAAGTTTCACAGAATGCTTCTGTGTAGTTTATATTTGAATATATTCCTTTTTCCACTACTACTCTCTTACCGCTCCAAATGTCCAGTTGCATTTTCTACAGAAAGAGAGTTCAGATCTGCTCAATCAAAAGTATGGTTTAACTCTGTTAGCTGAATGCACAGATCAGAAAGAAGTTTCACCGAATGATTCTGTGGAGTTTATATTTGGAGACATTCCTTTTTCCACTATTACCCTCTTAGCGCTCCGAATCTCCACTTGCATTTTCTACAGAAAGAGTGTTTCAGAACGGCTCAATCAAAACTAAGGTTCAACTCTTTTAGTTGAACAAACAGAACAGAAAGAAGTTTCACACAATTCTTCTGTGTAGTTTTTATTTGTAGACATTCTTTTTCCCAATATAGGCCTCTTAGCGCTCAGAATGTCCAACTGCAGTTTCTACAGAAAGAGTGTTTCAGAACGGCTCAATGAAAAGTAAGGATCAACTCTGTTAGTTGAATGCACAGAACAGAAAGAAGTTTCATACAATGCTTCTGTGTAGTTTATATTTGAACATATTCTTTTTTCCACTATTACCCACTTAGCGCTACGAATGTCCAGTTGCATTTTCTACAGACAGAGTGTTTCAAAACTGCTCAATCAAAAGTAAGGTTCAACTCTGTGAGTTGAAGGCACAGAACAGAAAGAATTTTCACAGAATGCTACTGTGTAGTTTATATTTGAATATATTCCTTTTTCCACTATTACCCTCTTAGCGCTCCGAATGTCCAGTTGCATTTTCTACAGAAAGAGTGTTCAGAACTGCGCAATCAAAAGTATGGTTTAACTCTGTTAGCTTAATGAACATATCAGAAATAAGTTTCACACAATGCTTCTGTATAGTTTTTATTTGAAGATATTATTTTTCCCAATAGAGGCCTCTTAGCGCTCAGAATGTCCAATTGCAGTTTCTACAGAAAGAGTGTTTCAGAAAGGCTCAATCAAAAGTAAGGTTCAACTCTGTTAGTTGAATGCACAGAACAGAAAGAAGTTTCATACAATGCTTCTGTGTAGTTTATATTTGAACATATACATTTTTCCACTATTACCCACTTAGCGCTACGAATGTCCAGTTGCATTTTCTACAGACAGAGTGTTTCAAAACTGCTCAATCAAAAGTATGGTTTAACTCTGTTAGCTGAATGCTCAGATCAGAAAGAAGTTTCACAGAATGCTTCTGTGTAGTTTATATTTGAATATATTCCTTTTTCCACTACTACTCTCTTAGCGCTCCAAATGTCCAGTTGCATTTTCTACAGAAAGAGTGTTCAGATCTGCTCAATCAAAAGTATGGTTTAACTCTGTTAGCTGAATGCACAGATCAGAAAGAAGTTTCACAGAATGATTCTGTGTAGTTTATATTTGGAGACATTCATTTTTTCCACTATTACCCTCTTAGCGCTCCGAATCTCCACTTGCATTTTCTACAGAAAGAGTGTTTCAGAACGGCTCAATCAAAACTAAGGTTCAACTCTTTTAGTTGAACAAACAGAACAGAAAGAAGTTTCACACAATGCATCTGTGTAGTTTTTATTTGAAGATATTCTTTTTCCCAATGTAGGCCTCGTAGCTCTTAGCATGTCCAATTGCAGTTTCTACAGAAAGAGTGTTTCAGAACGGCTCAATCAAAAGTAAGGTTCAAATCTGTTAGTTGAATGCACAGAACAGAAAGAATTTTCACAGAATGCTACTGTGTAGTTTATATTTGAATATATTCCTTTTTCCACTATTACCCTCTTAGCGCTCCGAATGTCCACTTGCATTTTCTACAGAAAGAGTGTTCAGAACTGCGCAATCAAAAGTATGGTTTAACTCTGTTAGCTTAATGAACATATCAGAAATAAGTTTCACACAATGCTTCTGTGTAGTTTTTATTTGAAGATATTATTTTTCCCAATATAGGCCTCTTAGCGCTCAGAAGGTCCAATTGCAGTTTCTACAGAAAGAGTGTTTCAGAAAGGCTCAATCAAAAGTAAGGTTCAACTCTGTTAGTTGAATGCACAGAACAGAAAGAAGTTTCATACAATGCTTCTGTGTAGTTTATATTCGAACATATTCTTTTTTCCACTATTACCCACTTAGCGCTACGAATGTCCAGTTGCATTTTCTACAGACAGAGTGTTTCAAAACTGCTCAATCAAAAGGATGGTTTAACTCTGTTAGCTGAATGCTCAGATCAGAAAAAGTTTCACAGAATGCTTCTGTGTAGTTTATATTTGAATATATTCCTTTTTCCACTACTACTCTCTTAGCGCTCCAAATGTCCAGTTGCATTTTCTACAGAAAGAGAGTTCAGATCTGCTCAATCAAAAGTATGGTTTAACTCTGTTAGCTGAATGCACAGATCAGAAAGAAGTTTCACCGAATGATTCTGTGGAGTTTATATTTGGAGACATTCCTTTTTCCACTATTACCCTCTTAGCGCTCCGAATCTCCACTTGCATTTTCTACAGAAAGAGTGTTTCAGAACGGCTCAATCAAAACTAAGGTTCAACTCTTTTAGTTGAACAAACAGAACAGAAAGAAGTTTCACACAATTCTTCTGTGTAGTTTTTATTTGTAGACATTCTTTTTCCCAATATAGGCCTCTTAGCGCTCAGAATGTCCAACTGCAGTTTCTACAGAAAGAGTGTTTCAGAACGGCTCAATGAAAAGTAAGGTTCAACTCTGTTAGTTGAATGCACAGAACAGAAAGAAGTTTCATACAATGCTTCTGTGTAGTTTATATTTGAACATATTCTTTTTTCCACTATTACCCACTTAGCGCTACGAATGTCCAGTTGCATTTTCTACAGACAGAGTGTTTCAAAACTGCTCAATCAAAAGTATGGTTTAACTCTGTTAGATGAATGCTCAGATCAGAAAGAAGTTTCACAGAATGCTTCTGTGTAGTTTATATTTGAATATATTCCTTTTTCCACTACTACTCTCTTAGCGCTCCAAATGTCCAGTTGCATTTTCTACAGAAAGAGTGTTCAGATCTGCTCAATCAAAAGTATGGTTTAACTCTGTTAGCTGAATGCACAGATCAGAAATAAGTTTCACAGAATGATTCTGTGTAGTTTATATTTGGAGACATTCCTTTTTCCACTATTACCCTCCTAGCGCTCCGAATCTCCACTTGCATTTTCTACAGAAAGAGTGTTTCAGAACGGCTCAATCACAACTAAGGTTCAACTCTTTTAGTTGAACAAACAGAACAGAAAGAAGTTTCACACAATTCTTCTGTGTAGTTTTTATTTGTAGACATTCTTTTTGCCAATATAGGCCTCTTAGCGCTCAGAATGTCCAATTGCAGTTTCTACAGAAAGAGTGTTTCAGAACGGCTCAATCAAAAGTAAGGTTCAACTCTGTTAGTTGAATGCACAGAACAGAAAGAAGTTTCATACAATGCTTCTGTGTAGTTTATATTTGAACATATTCTTTTTTCCACTATTACCCACTTAGCGCTACGAATGTCCAGTTGCATTTTGTACAGACAGAGTGTTTCAAAACTGCTCAATCAAAAGTATGGTTTAACTCTGTTAGCTGAATGCTCAGATCAGAAAGAAGTTTCACAGAATGCTTCTGTGTAGTTTATATTTGAATATATTCCTTTTTCCACTACTACGCTCTTAGCGCTCCAAATGTCCAGTTGCATTTTCAACAGAAAGAGTGTTCAGATCTGCTCAATCAAAAGTATGGTTTAACTCTGTTAGCTGAATGCACAGATCAGAAAGAAGTTTCACCGAATGATTCTGTGTAGTTTATATTTGAAGACATTCCTTTTTCCACTATTACCCTCTTAGCGCTCCGAATCTCCACTTGCATTTTCTACAAAAAGAGTGTTTCATAACTGCTCAATCAAAAATATGTTTTATCTCTGTTAACTGAATTTACAGATCAGAAATAAGTTTCACAGAATGCATCTGTGTAGTTTTTATTTGAAGATATTTTTTTCCCAATGTAGGCCTCTTAGCGCTTAGCATGTCCAATTGCAGTTTCTACAGAAAGAGTGTTTCAGAACAGCTCAATCAAAAGTAAGGTTCAACTCTGTTAGTTGAATGCACAGAACAGAAAGAATTTTCACAGAATGCTACTGTGTAGTTTATATTTGAATATATTCCTTTTTCCACTATTACCCTCTTAGCGCTCCGAATGTCCACTTGCATTTTCTACAGAAAGAGTGTTGAGAACTGCGCAATCAAAAGTATGGTTTAACTCTGTTAGCTTAATGAACATATCAGAAATAAGTTTCACACAATGCTTCTGTGTTGTTTTTATTTGAAGATATTATTTTTCCCAATATAGGCCTCTTAGCGCTCAGAATGTCCAATTGCAGTTTCTACAGAAAGAGTGTATCAGAAAGGCTCAATCAAAAGTAACGTTCAACTCTGTTAGTTGAATGCACAGAACAGAAAGAAGTTTCATACAATGCTTCTGTGTAGTTTATATTTGAACATATTCTTTTTTCCACTATTACCCACTTAGCGCTACGAATGTCCAGTTGCATTTTCTACAGACAGAGTGTTTCAAAACTGCTCAATCAAAAGTATGGTTTAACTCTGTTAGCTGAATGCTCAGATCAGAAAGACGTTTCACAGAATGCTTCTGTGTAGTTTATATTTGAATACATTCCTTTTTCCACTACTACTCTCTTAGCGCTCCAAATGTCCAGTTGCATTTTCTACAGAAAGAGAGTTCAGATCTGCTCAACCAAAAGTGTGGTTTAACTCTGTTAGCTGAATGCACAGATCAGAAAGAAGTTTCACCGAATGATTCTGTGTAGTTTATATTTGGAGACATTTCTTTTTCCACTATTACCCTCTTAGCGCTCCGAATCTCCACTTGCATTTTCTACAGAAAGAGTGTTTCAGAACGGCTCAATCAAAACTAAGGTTCAAATCTTTTAGTTGAACAAACAGAACAGAAAGAAGTTTCACACAATTCTTCTGTGTAGTTTTTATTTGTAGACATTCTTTTTCCCAATATAGGCCTCTTAGCGCTCAGAATGTCCAATTGCAGTTTCTACAGAAAGAGTGTTTCAGAACGGCTCAATCAAAAGTAAGGTTCAACTCTGTTAGTTGAATGCACAGAACAGAAAGAAGTTTAATACAATGCTTCTGTGTAGTTTATATTTGAACATATTCTTTTTTCCACTATTACCCACTTAGCGCTACGAATGTCCAGTTGCATTTTCTACAGACAGAGTGTTTCAAAACTGCTCAATCAAAAGTATGGTTTAACTCTGTTAGCTGAATGCTCAGATCAGAAAGAAGTTTCACAGAATGCTTCTGTGTAGTTTATATTTGAATATATTCCTTTTTCCACTACTACGCTCTTAGCGCTCCAAATATCCAGTGGCGTTTTCTACAGAAATAGTGTTCAGATCTGCTCAATCAAAAATATGGTTTAACACTGTTAGCTGAATGCACAGATCAGAAAGAAGTTTCACCGAATGATTCTGTGTAGTTTATATTTGAAGACATTCTTTTTCCACTATTACCCTCTTAGCGCTCCGAATCTCCACTTGCATTTTCTACAAAGGAGTGTTTCATAACTGATCAATCAAAAATATGTTTTATCTCTGTTAACTGAATTTACAGATCAGAAATAAGTTTCACAGAATGCATCTGTGTAGTTTTTCTTTGAAGATATTCTTTTTCAAAATGTAGGCCTCTTAGCGCTTAGCATGTCCAATTGCAGTTTCTACAGAAAGAGTGATTCAGAACGGCTCAATCAAAAGTAAGGTTCAACTCTGTTAGTTGAATGCACAGAACAGAAAGAATTTTAACAGAATGCTACTGTGTAGTTTATATTTGAATATATTCCTTTTTCCACTATTACCCTCTTAGCGCTCCGAATGTCCACTTGCATTTTCTACAGAAAGAGTGTTCAGAACTGCGCAATCAAAAGTATGTTTTAACTCTGTTAGCTTAATGAACATATCAGAAATAAGTTTCACACAATGCTTCTGTGTAGTTTTTATTTGAAGATATTATTTTTCCCAATATAAGCCTCTTAGCGCTCAGAATGTCCAATTGCAGTTTCTACAGAAAGAGTGTTTCAGAAAGGCTCAATCAAAAGTAAGGTTCAACTCTGTTAGTTGAATGCACAGAACAGAAAGAAGTTTCATACAATGCTTCTGTGTAGTTTATATTTGAACATATTCTTTTTTCCACTATTACCCACTTAGCGCTACGAATGTCCAGTTGCATTTTCTACAGACAGAGTGTTTCAAAACTGCTCAATCAAAAGTATGGTTTAACTCTGTTAGCTGAATGCTCAGATCAGAAAGAAGTTTCACAGAATGCTTCTGTGTAGTTTATATTTGAATATATTCCTTTTTCCACTACTACTCTCTTAGCGCTCCAAATGTCCAGTTGCATTTTCTACAGAAAGAGAGTTCAGATCTGCTCAATCAAAAGTATGGTTTAACTCTGTTAGCTGAATGCACAGATCAGAAAGAAGTTACACCGAATGATTCTGTGTAGTTTATATTTGGAGACATTCCTTTTTCCACTATTACCCTCTTAGCGCTCCGAATCTCCACTTGCATTTTCTACAGAAAGAGTGTTTCAGAACGGCTCAATCAAAACTAAGGTTCAAATCTTTTAGTTGAACAAACAGAACAGAAAGAAGTTTCACACAATTCTTCTGTGTAGTTTTTATTTGTAGACATTCTTTTTCCCAATATAGGCCTCTTAGCGCTCAGAATGTCCAATTGCAGTTTCTACAGAAAGAGTGTTTCAGAAAGGCTCAATCAAAAGTAAGGTTCAACTCTGTTAGTTGAATGCACAGAACAGAAAGAAGTTTCATACAATGCTTCTGTGTAGTTTACATTTGAACATATCCTTTTTTCCACTATTACCCACTTAGCGCTACGAATGTCCAGTTGCATTTTCTACAGACAGAGTGTTTCAAAACTGCTCAATCAAAAGTATGGTTTAACTCTGTTAGCTGAATGCTCAGATCAGAAAGAAGTTTCACAGAATGCTTCTGTGTAGTTTATATTTGAATATATTCCTTTTTCCACTACTACGCTCTTAGCGCTCCAAATGTCCAGTTGCATTTTCTACAGAAATAGTGTTCAGATCTGCTCAATCAAAAGTATGGTTTAACTCTGTTAGCTGAATGCACAGATCAGAAAGAAGTTTCACCGAATGATTCTGTGTAGTTTATATTTGAAGACATTCCTTTTTCCACTATTACCCTCTTAGCGCTCCGAATCTCCACTTGCATTTTCTACAAAGGAGTGTTTCATAACTGATCAATCAAAAATATGTTTTATCTCTGTTAACTGAATTTACAGATCAGAAATAAGTTTCACAGAATGCATCTGTGTAGTTTTTATTTGAAGATATTCTTTTTCTCAATGTAGGCCTCTTAGCGCTAGGCATGTCCAATTGCAGTTTCTACAGAAAGAGTGTTTCAGAACGGCTCAATCAAAAGTAAGGTTCAACTCTGTTAGTTGAATGCACAGAAAAGAAAGAATTTTCACAGAATGCTACTGTGTAGTTTATATTTGAATATATTCCTTTTTCCACTATTACCCTCTTAGCGCTCCGAAAGTCCACTTGCATTTTCTACAGAAAGAGTGTTCAGAACTGCGCAATCAAAAGTATGGTTTAACTCTGTTAGCTTAATGAACATATCAGAAATAAGTTTCACACAATGCTTCTGTGTAGTTTTTATTTGAAGATATTATTTTTCCCAATATAGGCCTCTTAGCGCTCAGAATGTCCAATTGCAGTTTCTACAGAAAGAGTGTTTCAGAAAGGCTCAATCAAAAGTAAGGTTCAACTCTGTTAGTTGAATGCACAGAACAGAAAGTAGTTTCATACAATGCTTCTGTGTAGTTTATATTTGAACATATTCTTTTTTCCACTATTACCCACTTAGCGCTACGAATGTCCAGTTGCATTTTCTACAGACAGAGTGTTTCAAAACTGCTCAATCAAAAGTATGGTTTAACTCTGTTAGCTGAATGCTCAGATCAGAAAGAAGTTTCACAGAATGCTTCTGTGTAGTTTATATTTGAATATATTCCTTTTTCCACTACTACTCTCTTAGCGCTCCAAATGTCCAGTTGCATTTTCTACAGAAAGAGAGTTCAGATCTGCTCAATCAAAAGTATGGTTTAACACTGTTAGCTGAATGCACAGATCAGAAAGAAGTTTCACCGAATGATTCTGTGTAGTTTATATTTGGAGACATTCCTTTTTCCACTATTACCCTCTTAGCGCTCCGAATCTCCACTTGCATTTTCTACAGAAAGAGTGTTTCAGAACGGCTCAATCAAAACTAAGGTTCAAACTTTTAGTTGAACAAACAGAACAGAAAGAAGTTTCACACAATTCTTCTGTGTAGTTTTTATTTGTAGACATTCTTTTTCCCAATATAGGCCTCTTAGCGCTCAGAATGTCCAATTGCAGTTTCTACAGAAAGAGTGTTTCAGAACGGCTCAATCAAAAGTAAGGTTCAACTCTGTTAGTTGAATGCACAGAACAGAAAGAAGTTTCATACAATGCTTCTGTGTAGTTTATATTTGAACATATTCTTTTTTCCACTATTACCCAGTTAGCGCTACGAATGTCCAGTTGCATTTTCTACAGACAGAGTGTTTCAAAGCTGCTCAATCAAAAGTATGGTTTAACTCTGTTAGCTGAATGCTCAGATCAGAAAGAAGTTTCACAGAATGCTTCTGTGTAGTTTATATTTGAATATATTCCTTTTTCCACTACTACGCTCTTAGCGCTCCAAATGTCCAGTTGCATTTTCTACAGAAAGAGTGTTCAGATCTGCTCAATCAAAAGTATGGTTTAACTCTGTTAGCTGAATGCACAGATCAGAAAGAAGTTTCACCGAATGATTCTGTGTAGTTTATATTTGAAGACATTCCTTTTTCCACTATTACCCTCTTAGCGCTCCGAATCTCCACTTGCATTTTCTACAAAAAGAGTGTTTCATAACTGCTCAATCAAAAATATGTTTTATCTCTGTTAACTGAATTTACAGATCAGAAATAAGTTTCACAGAATGCATCTGTGTAGTTTTTATTTGAAGATATTCTTTTTCAAAATGTAGGCCTCTTAGCGCTTAGCATGTCCAATTGCAGTTTCTACAGAAAGAGTGTTTCAGAACGGCTCAATCAAAAGTAAGGTTCAACACTGTTAGTTGAATGCACAGAACAGAAAGAATTTTCACAGAATGCTACTGTGTAGTTTATATTTGAATATATTCCTTTTTCCACTATTACCCTCTTAGCGCTCCGAATGTCCACTTGCATTTTCTACAGAAAGAGTGTTCAGAACTGCGCAATCAAAAGTATGGTTTAACTCTGTTAGCTTAATGAACATATCAGAAATAAGTTTCACACAATGCTTCTGTGTAGTTTTTATTTGAAGATATTATTTTTCCCAATAGAGGCCTCTTAGCGCTCAGAATGTCCAATTGCAGTTTCTACAGAAAGAGTGTTTCAGAAAGACTCAATCAAAGTAAGGTTCAACTCTGTTAGTTGAATGCACAGAACAGAAAGAAGTTTCATACAATGCTTCTGTGTAGTTTATATTTGAACATATTCTTTTTTCCACTATTACCCACTTAGCGCTACGAATGTCCAGTTGCATTTTCTACAGACAGAGTGTTTCAAAACTGCTCAATCAAAAGTATGGTTTAACTCTGTTAGCTGAATGCTCAGATCAGAAAGAAGTTTCACAGAATGCTTCTGTGTAGTTTATATTTGAATATATTCCTTTTTCCACTACTACTCTCTTAGCGCTCCAAATGTCCAGTTGCATTTTCTACAGAAAGAGAGTTCAGATCTGCTCAATCAAAAGTATGGTTTAACTCTGTTAGCTGAATGCACAGATCAGAAAGAAGTTTCACCGAATCATTCTGTGTAGTTTATATTTGGAGACATTCCTTTTTCCACTATTACCCTCTTAGCGCTCCGAATCTCCACTTGCATTTTCTACAGAAAGAGTGTTTCAGAACGGCTCAATGAAAACTAAGGTTCAACTCTTTTAGTTGAACAAACAGAACAGAAAGAAGTTTCACACAATTCTTCTGTGTAGTTTTTATTTGTAGACATTCTTTTTCCCAATATAGGCCTCTTAGCGCTCAGAATGTCCAATTGCAGTTTCTACAGAAAGAGTGTTTCAGAACGGCTCAATCAAAAGTAAGGTTCAACTCTGTTAGTTGAATGCACAGAACAGAAAGTAGTTTGATACAATGCTTCTGTGTAGTTTATATTTGAACATATTATTTTTTCCACTATTACCCACTTAGCGCTACGAATGTCCAGTTGCATTTTCTACAGACAGAGTGTTTCAAAACTGCTCAATCAAAAGTATGGTTTAACTCTGTTAGCTGAATGCTCAGATCAGAAAAAAGTTTCACAGAATGCTTCTGTGTAGTTTATATTTGAATATATTCCTTTTTCCACTACTACGCTCTTAGCGCTCAAAATGTCCAGTTGCATTTTCTACAGAAAGAGTGTTCAGATCTGCTCAATCAAAAGTATGGTTTAACTCTGTTAGCTGAATGCACAGATCGGAAAGAAGTTTCACCGAATGATTCTGTGTAGTTTATATTTGAAGACATTCCTTTTTCCACTATTAACCTCTTAGCGCTCCGAATCTCCACTTGCATTTTCTACAAAAAGAGTGTTTCATAACTGCTCAATCAAAAATATGTTTTATCTCTGTTAACTGAATTTACAGATCAGAAATAAGTTTCACAGAATGCATCTGTGTAGTTTTTATTTGAAGATATTCTCTTTCCCAATGTAGGCCTCTTAGCGCTTAGCATGTCCAATTGCAGTTTCTACAGAAAGAGTGTTTCAGAACGGCTCAATCAAAAGTAAGGTTCAACTCTGTTAGTTGAATGCACAGAACAAAAAGAATTTTCACAGAATGCTACTGTGTAGTTTATATTTGAATATATTCCTTTTTCCACTATTACCCTCTTAGCGCTCCGAATGTCCACTTGCATTTTCTACAGAAAGAGTGTTCAGAACTGCGCAATCAAATGTATGGTTTAACTCTGTTAGCTTAATGAACATATCAGAAATAAGTTTCACACAATGCTTCTGTGTAGTTTTTATTTGAAGATATTATTTTTCCCAATATAGGCCTCTTAGCGCTCAGAATGTCCAATTGCATTTTCTACAGAAAGAGTGTTTCAGAAAGGCTCAATCAAAAGTAAGGTTCAACTCTGTTAGTTGAATGCACAGAACAGAAAGAAGTTTCATACAATGCTTCTGTGTAGTTTATATTTGAACATATTCTTTTTTCCACTATTACCCACTTAGCGCTACGAATGTCCAGTTGTATTTTCTACAGACAGAGTGTTTCAAAACTGTTCAATCAAAAGTATGGTTTAACTCTGTTAGCTGAATGCTCAGATCAGAAAGAAGTTTCACAGAATGCTTCTGTGTAGTTTATATTTGAATATATTCCTTTTTCCACTACTACGCTCTTAGCGCTCCAAATGTCCAGTTGCATTTTCTACAGAAAGAGTGTTCAGATGTGCTCAATCAAAAGTATGGTTTAACTCTGTTAGCTGAATGCACAGATCAGAAAGAAGTTTCACCAAATGATTCTGTGTAGTTTATATTTGGAGACATTCCTTTTTCCACTATTACCCTCTTAGCGCACCGAATCTCCACTTGCATTTTCTACAGAAAGAGTGTTTCAGAACGGCTCAATCAAAACTAAGGTTCAACTCTTTTAGTTGAACAAACAGAACAGAAAGAAGTTTCACACAATTCTTCTGTGTAGTTTTTATTTGTAGACATTCTTTTTCCCAATATAGGCCTCTTAGCGCTCAGAATGTCCAATTGCAGTTTCTACAGAAAGAGTGTTTCAGAAAGGCTCAATCAAAAGTAAGGTTCAACTCTGTTAGTTGAATGCACAGAACAGAAAGAAGTTTCATACAATGCTTCTGTGTAGTTTACATTTGAACATATCCTTTTTTCCACTATTACCCACTTAGCGCTACGAATGTCCAGTTGCATTTTCTACAGACAGAGTGTTTCAAAACTGCTCAATCAAAAGTATGGTTTAACTCTGTTAGCTGAATGCTCAGATCAGAAAGAATTTTCACAGAATGCTTCTGTGTAGTTTATATTTGAATATATTCCTTTTTCCACTACTACGCTCTTAGCGCTCCAAATGTCCAGTTGCATTTTCTACAGAAATAGTGTTCAGATCTGCTCAATCAAAAGTATGGTTTAACTCTGTTAGCTGAATGCACAGATCAGAAAGAAGTTTCACCGAATGATTCTGTGTAGTTTATATTTGAAGACATTCCTTTTTCCACTATTACCCTCTTAGCGCTCCGAATCTCCACTTGCATTTTCTACAAAGGAGTGTTTCATAACTGATCAATCAAAAATATGTTTTATCTCTGTTAACTGAATTTACAGATCAGAAATAAGTTTCACAGAATGCATCTGTGTAGTTTTTATTTGAAGATATTCTTTTTCTCAATGTAGGCCTCTTAGCGCTAGGCATGTCCAATTGCAGTTTCTACAGAAAGAGTGTTTCAGAACGGCTCAATCAAAAGTAAGGTTCAACTCTGTTAGTTGAATGCACAGAACAGAAAGAATTTTCACAGAATGCTACTGTGTAGTTTATATTTGAATATATTCCTTTTTCCACTATTACCCTCTTAGCGCTCCGAATGTCCACTTGCATTTTCTACAGAAAGAGTGTTCAGAACTGCGCAATCAAAAGTATGGTTTAACTCTGTTAGCTTAATGAACATATCAGAAATAAGTTTCACACAATGCTTCTGTGTAGTTTTTATTTGAAGATATTATTTTTCCCAATATAGGCCTCTTAGCGCTCAGAAGGTCCAATTGCAGTTTCTACAGAAAGAGTATTTCAGAAAGGCACAATCAAAAGTAAGGTTCAACTCTGTTAGTTGAATGCACAGAACAGAAAGAAGTTTCATACAATGCTTCTGTGTAGTTTATATTTGAACATATTCTTTTTTCCACTATTACCCACTTAGCGCTACGAATGTCCAGTTGCATTTTCTACAGACAGAGTGTTTCAAAACTGCTCAATCAAAAGTATGGTTTAACTCTGTTAGCTGAATGCTCAGATCAGAAAGAAGTTTCACAGAATGCTTCTGTGTAGTTTATATTTGAATATATTCCTTTTTCCACTACTACTCTCTAAGCGCTCCAAATGTCCAGTTGCATTTTCTACAGAAAGAGAGTTCAGATCTGCTCAATCAAAAGTATGGTTTAACACTGTTAGCTGAATGCACAGATCAGAAAGAAGTTTCACCGAATGATTCTGTGTAGTTTATATTTGGAGACATTCCTTTTTCCACTATTACCCTCTTAGCGCTCCGAATCTCCACTTGCATTTTCTACAGAAAGAGTGTTTCAGAACGGCTCAATCAAAACTAAGGTTCAAACTTTTAGTTGAACAAACAGAACAGAAAGAAGTTTCACACAATTCTTCTGTGTAGTTTTTATTTGTAGACATTCTTTTTCCCAATATAGGCCTCTTAGCGCTCAGAATGTCCAATTGCAGTTTCTACAGAAAGAGTGTTTCAGAACGGCTCAATCAAAAGTAAGGTTCAACTCTGTTAGTTGAATGCACAGAACAGAAAGAAGTTTCATACAATGCTTCTGTGTAGTTTATATTTGAACATATTCTTTTTTCCACTATTACCCAGTTAGCGCTACGAATGTCCAGTTGCATTTTCTACAGACAGAGTGTTTCAAAGCTGCTCAATCAAAAGTATGGTTTAACTCTGTTAGCTGAATGCTCAGATCAGAAAGAAGTTTCACAGAATGCTTCTGTGTAGTTTATATTTGAATATATTCCTTTTTCCACTACTACGCTCTTAGCGCTCCAAATGTCCAGTTGCATTTTCTACAGAAAGAGTGTTCAGATCTGCTCAATCAAAAGTATGGTTTAACTCTGTTAGCTGAATGCACAGATCAGAAAGAAGTTTCACCGAATGATTCTGTGTAGTTTATATTTGAAGACATTCCTTTTTCCACTATTACCCTCTTAGCGCTCCGAATCTCCACTTGCATTTTCTACAAAAAGAGTGTTTCATAACTGCTCAATCAAAAATATGTTTTATCTCTGTTAACTGAATTTACAGATCAGAAATAAGTTTCACAGAATGCATCTGTGTAGTTTTTATTTGAAGATATTCTTTTTCAAAATGTAGGCCTCTTAGCGCTTAGCATGTCCAATTGCAGTTTCTACAGAAAGAGTGTTTCAGAACGGCTCAATCAAAAGTAAGGTTCAACACTGTTAGTTGAATGCACAGAACAGAAAGAATTTTCACAGAATGCTACTGTGTAGTTTATATTTGAATATATTCCTTTTTCCACTATTACCCTCTTAGCGCTCCGAATGTCCACTTGCATTTTCTACAGAAAGAGTGTTCAGAACTGCGCAATCAAAAGTATGGTTTAACTCTGTTAGCTTAATGAACATATCAGAAATAAGTTTCACACAATGCTTCTGTGTAGCTTTTATTTGAAGATATTATTTTTCCCAATATAGGCCTCTTAGCGCTCAGAATGTCCAATTGCAGTTTCTACAGAAAGAGTGTTTCAGAAAGACTCAATCAAAGTAAGGTTCAACTCTGTTAGTTGAATGCACAGAACAGAAAGAAGTTTCATACAATGCTTCTGTGTAGTTTATATTTGAACATATTCTTTTTTCCACTATTACCCACTTAGCGCTACGAATGTCCAGTTGCATTTTCTACAGACAGAGTGTTTCAAAACTGCTCAATCAAAAGTATGGTTTAACTCTGTTAGCTGAATGCTCAGATCAGAAAGAAGTTTCACAGAATGCTTCTGTGTAGTTTATATTTGAATATATTCCTTTTTCCACTACTACTCTCTTAGCGCTCCAAATGTCCAGTTGCATTTTCTACAGAAAGAGAGTTCAGATCTGCTCAATCAAAAGTATGGTTTAACTCTGTTAGCTGAATGCACAGATCAGAAAGAAGTTTCACCGAATCATTCTGTGTAGTTTATATTTGGAGACATTCCTTTTTCCACTATTACCCTCTTAGCGCTCCGAATCTCCACTTGCATTTTCTACAGAAAGAGTGTTTCAGAACGGCTCAATGAAAACTAAGGTTCAACTCTTTTAGTTGAACAAACAGAACAGAAAGAAGTTTCACACAATTCTTCTGTGTAGTTTTTATTTGTAGACATTCTTTTTCCCAATATAGGCCTCTTAGCGCTCAGAATGTCCAATTGCAGTTTCTACAGAAAGAGTGTTTCAGAACGGCTCAATCAAAAGTAAGGTTCAACTCTGTTAGTTGAATGCACAGAACAGAAAGTAGTTTGATACAATGCTTCTGTGTAGTTTATATTTGAACATATTATTTTTTCCACTATTACCCACTTAGCGCTACGAATGTCCAGTTGCATTTTCTACAGACAGAGTGTTTCAAAACTGCTCAAACAAAAGTATGGTTTAACTCTGTTAGCTGAATGCTCAGATCAGAAAAAAGTTTCACAGAATGCTTCTGTGTAGTTTATATTTGAATATATTCCTTTTTCCACTACTACGCTCTTAGCGCTCAAAATGTCCAGTTGCATTTTCTACAGAAAGAGTGTTCAGATCTGCTCAATCAAAAGTATGGTTTAACTCTGTTAGCTGAATGCACAGATCAGAAAGAAGTTTCACCGAATGATTCTGTGTAGTTTATATTTGAAGACATTCCTTTTTCCACTATTAACCTCTTAGCGCTCCGAATCTCCACTTGCATTTTCTACAAAAAGAGTGTTTCATAACTGCTCAATCAAAAATATGTTTTATCTCTGTTAACTGAATTTACAGATCAGAAATAAGTTTCACAGAATGCATCTGTGTAGTTTTTATTTGAAGATATTCTCTTTCCCAATGTAGGCCTCTTAGCGCTTAGCATGTCCAATTGCAGTTTCTACAGAAAGAGTGTTTCAGAACGGCTCAATCAAAAGTAAGGTTCAACTCTGTTAGTTGAATGCACAGAACAAAAAGAATTTTCACAGAATGCTACTGTGTAGTTTATATTTGAATATATTCCTTTTTCCACTATTACCCTCTTAGCGCTCCGAATGTCCACTTGCATTTTCTACAGAAAGAGTGTTCAGAACTGCGCAATCAAATGTATGGTTTAACTCTGTTAGCTTAATGAACATATCAGAAATAAGTTTCACACAATGCTTCTGTGTAGTTTTTATTTGAAGATATTATTTTTCCCAATATAGGCCTCTTAGCGCTCAGAATGTCCAATTGCATTTTCTACAGAAAGAGTGTTTCAGAAAGGCTCAATCAAAAGTAAGGTTCAACTCTGTTAGTTGAATGCACAGAACAGAAAGAAGTTTCATACAATGCTTCTGTGTAGTTTATATTTGAACATATTCTTTTTTCCACTATTACCCACTTAGCGCTACGAATGTCCAGTTGTATTTTCTACAGACAGAGTGTTTCAAAACTGTTCAATCAAAAGTATGGTTTAACTCTGTTAGCTGAATGCTCAGATCAGAAAGAAGTTTCACAGAATGCTTCTGTGTAGTTTATATTTGAATATATTCCTTTTTCCACTACTACGCTCTTAGCGCTCCAAATGTCCAGTTGCATTTTCTACAGAAAGAGTGTTCAGATGTGCTCAATCAAAAGTATGGTTTAACTCTGTTAGCTGAATGCACAGATCAGAAAGAAGTTTCACCGAATGATTCTGTGTAGTTTATATTTGAAGACATTCCTTTTTCCACTATTACCCTCTTAGCGCTCCGAATCTCCACTTGCATTTTCTACAAAAAGAGTGTTTCATAACTGCTCAATCAAAAATATGTTTTATCTCTGTTAACTGAATTTACAGATCAGAAATAAGTTTCACAGAATGCATCTGTGTAGTTTTTATTTGAAGATATTCTTTTTCAAAATGTAGGCCTCTTAGCGCTTAGCATGTCCAATTGCAGTTTCTACAGAAAGAGTGTTTCAGAACGGCTCAATCAAAAGTAAGGTTCAACTCTGTTAGTTGAATGCACAGAACAGAAAGAATTTTCACAGAATGCTACTGTGTAGTTTATATTTGAATATATTCCTTTTTCCACTATTACCCTCTTAGCGCTCCGAATGTCCACTTGCATTTTCTACAGAAAGATTGTTCAGAACTGCGCAATCAAAAGTATGGTTTAACTCTGTTAGCTTAATGAACATATCAGAAATAAGTTACACACAATGCTTCTGTGTAGCTTTTATTTGAAGATATTATTTTTCCCAATATAGGCCTCTTAGCGCTCAGAATGTCCAATTGCAGTTTCTACAGAAAGAGTGTTTCAGAAAGGCTCAATCAAAGTAAGGTTCAACTCTGTTAGTTGAATGCACAGAACAGAAAGAAGTTTCATACAATGCTTCTGTGTAGTTTATATTTGAACATATTCTTTTTTCCACTATTACCCACTTAGCGCTACGAATGTCCAGTTGCATTTTCTACAGACAGAGTGTTTCAAAACTGCTCAATCAAAAGTATGGTTTAACTCTGTTAACTGAATGCTCAGATCAGAAAGAAGTTTCACAGAATGCTTCTGTGTAGTTTATATTTGAATATATTCCTTTTTCCACTACTACTCTCTTAGCGCTCCAAATGTCCAGTTGCATTTTCTACAGAAAGAGAGTTCAGATCTGCTCAATCAAAAGTATGGTTTAACTCTGTTAGCTGAATGCACAGATCAGAAAGAAGTTTCACCGAATCATTCTGTGTAGTTTATATTTGGAGACATTCCTTTTTCCACTATTACCCTCTTAGCGCTCCGAATCTCCACTTGCATTTTCTACAGAAAGAGTGTTTCAGAACGGCTCAATGAAAACTAAGGTTCAACTCTTTTAGTTGAACAAACAGAACAGAAAGAAGTTTCACACAATTCTTCTGTGTAGTTTTTATTTGTAGACATTCTTTTTCCCAATATAGGCCTCTTAGCGCTCAGAATGTCCAACTGCAGTTTCTACAGAAAGAGTGTTTCAGAACGGCTCAATCAAAAGTAAGGTTCAACTCTGTTAGTTGAATGCACAGAACAGAAAGTAGTTTGATACAATGCTTCTGTGTAGTTTATATTTGAACATATTCTTTTTTCCACTATTACCCACTTAGCGCTACGAATGTCCAGTTGCATTTTCTACAGACAGAGTGTTTCAAAACTGCTCAATCAAAAGTATGGTTTAACTCTGTTAGCTGAATGCTCAGATCAGAAAAATGTTTCACAGAATGCTTCTGTGTAGTTTATATTTGAATATATTCCTTTTTCCACTACTACGCTCTTAGCGCTCAAAATGTCCAGTTGCATTTTCTACAGAAAGAGTGTTCAGATCTGCTCAATCAAAAGTATGGTTTAACTCTGTTAGCTGAATGCACAGATCAGAAAGAAGTTTCACCGAATGATTCTGTGTAGTTTATATTTGAAGACATTCCTTTTTCCACTATTAACCTCTTAGCGCTCCGAATCTCCACTTGCATTTTCTACAAAAAGAGTGTTTCATAACTGCTCAATCAACAATATGTTTTATCTCTGTTAACTGAATTTACAGATCAGAAATAAGTTTCACAGAATGCATCTGTGTAGTTTTTATTTGAAGATATTCTCTTTCCCAATGTAGGCCTCTTAGCGCTTAGCATGTCCAATTGCAGTTTCTACAGAAAGAGTGTTTCAGAACGGCTCAATCAAAAGTAAGGTTCAACTCTGTTAGTTGAATGCACAGAACAAAAAGAATTTTCACTGAATGCTACTGTGTAGTTTATATTTGAATATATTCCTTTTTCCACTATTACCCTCTTAGCGCTCCGAATGTCCACTTGCATTTTCTACAGAAAGAGTGTTCAGAACTGTGCAATCAAATGTATGGTTTAACTCTGTTAGCTTAATGAACATATCAGAAATAAGTTTCACACAATGCTTCTGTGTAGTTTTTATTTGAAGATATTATTTTTCCCAATAGAGGCCTCTTAGCGCTCAGAATGTCCAATTGCAGTTTCTACAGAAAGAGTGTTTCAGAAAGGCTCAATCAAAAGTAAGGTTCAACTCTGTTAGTTGAATGCACAGAACAGAAAGAAGTTTCATACAATGCTTCTGTGTAGTTTATATTTGAACATATTCTTTTTTCCACTATTACCCACTTAGCGCTACGAATGTCCAGTTGCATTTTCTACAGACAGAGTGTTTCAAAACTGCTCAATCAAAAGTATGGTTTAACTCTGTTAGCTGAATGCTCAGATCAGAAAGAAGTTTCACAGAATGCTTCTGTGTAGTTTATATTTGAATATATTCCTTTTTCCACTACTACTCTCTTAGCGCTCCAAATGTCCAGTTGCATTTTCTACAGAAAGAGAGTTCAGATCTGCTCAATCAAAAGTATGGTTTAACTCTGTTAGCTGAATGCACAGATCAGAAAGAAGTTTCACCGAATCATTCTGTGTAGTTTATATTTGGAGACATTCCTTTTTCCACTATTACCCTCTTAGCGCTCCGAATCTCCACTTGCATTTTCTACAGAAAGAGTGTTTCAGAACGGCTCAATCAAAACTAAGGTTCAACATTTTAGTTGAACAAACAGAACAGAAAGAAGTTTCACACAATTCTTCTGTGTAGTTTTTATTTGTAGACATTCTTTTTCCCAATATAGGCCTCTTAGCGCTCAGAATGTCCAATTGCAGTTTCTACAGAAAGAGTGTTTCAGAACGGCTCAATCAAAAGTAAGGTTCAACTCTGTTAGTTGAATGCACAGAACAGAAAGAAGTTTCATACAATGCTTCTGTGTAGTTTATATTTGAACATATTCTTTTTTCCACTATTACCCAGTTAGCGCTACGAATGTCCAGTTGCATTTTCTACAGACAGAGTGTTTCAAAACTGCTCAATCAAAAGTATGGTTTAACTCTGTTAGCTGAATGCTCAGATCAGAAAGAAGTTTCACAGAATGCTTCTGTGTAGTTTATATTTGAATATATTCCTTTTTCCACTACTACGCTCTTAGCGCTCCAAATGTCCAGTTGCATTTTCTACAGAAAGAGTGTTCAGATCTGCTCAATCAAAAGTATGGTTTAACTCTGTTAGCTGAATGCACAGATCAGAAAGAAGTTTCACCGAATGATTCTGTGTAGTTTATATTTGAAGACATTCCTTTTTCCACTATTACCTTCTTAGCGCTCCGAATCTCCACTTGCATTTTCTACAAAAAGAGTGTTTCATAACTGCTCAATCAAAAATATGTTTTATCTCTGTTAACTGAATTTACAGATCAGAAATAAGTTTCACAGAATGCATCTGTGTAGTTTTTATTTGAAGATATTCTTTTTCTCAATGTAGGCCTCTTAGCGCTAGGCATGTCCAATTGCAGTTTCTACAGAAAGAGTGTTTCAGAACGGCTCAATCAAAAGTAAGGTTCAACTCTGTTAGTTGAATGCACAGAACAGAAAGAATTTTCACAGAATGCTACTGTGTAGTTTATATTTGAATATATTCCTTTTTCCACTATTACCCTCTTAGCGCTCCGAATGTCCACTTGCATTTTCTACAGAAAGAGTGTTCAGAACTGCGCAATCAAAAGTATGGTTTAACTCTGTTAGCTTAATGAACATATCAGAAATAAGTTTCACACAATGCTTCTGTGTAGTTTTTATTTGAAGATATTATTTTTCCCAATATAGGCCTCTTAGCGCTCAGAATGTCCAATTGCAGTTTCTACAGAAAGAGTGTTTCAGAAAGGCTCAATCAAAAGTAAGGTTCAACTCTGTTAGTTGAATGCACAGAACAGAAAGAAGTTTCATACAATGCTTCTGTGTAGTTTATATTTGAACATATTCTTTTTTCCACTATTACCCACTTAGCGCTACGAATGTCCAGTTGCATTTTCTACAGACAGAGTGTTTCAAAACTGCTCAATCAAAAGTATGGTTTAACTCTGTTAGCTGAATGCTCAGATCAGAAAGAAGTTTCACAGAATGCTTCTGTGTAGTTTATATTTGAATATATTCCTTTTTCCACTACTACTCTCTTAGCGCTCCAAATGTCCAGTTGCATTTTCTACAGAAAGAGAGTTCAGATCTGCTCAATCAAAAGTATGGTTTAACACTGTTAGCTGAATGCACAGATCAGAAAGAAGTTTCACCGAATGATTCTGTGTAGTTTATATTTGGAGACATTCCTTTTTCCACTATTACCCTCTTAGCGCTCCGAATCTCCACTTGCATTTTCTACAGAAAGAGTGTTTCAGAACGGCTCAATCAAAACTAAGGTTCAACCTTTTAGTTGAACAAACAGAACAGAAAGAAGTTTCACACAATTCTTCTGTGTAGTTTTTATTTGTAGACATTCTTTTTCCCAATATAGGCCTCTTAGCGCTCAGAATGTCCAATTGCAGTTTCTACAGAAAGAGTGTTTCAGAACGGCTCAATCAAAAGTAAGGTTCAACTCTGTTAGTTGAATGCACAGAACAGAAAGAAGTTTCATACAATGCTTCTGTGTAGTTTATATTTGAACATATTCTTTTTTCCACTATTACCCAGTTAGCGCTACGAATGTCCAGTTGCATTTTCTACAGACAGAGTGTTTCAAAACTGCTCAATCAAAAGTATGGTTTAACTCTGTTAGCTGAATGCTCAGATCAGAAAGAAGTTTCACAGAATGCTTCTGTGTAGTTTATATTTGAATATATTCCTTTTTCCACTACTACGCTCTTAGCGCTCCAAATGTCCAGTTGCATTTTCTACAGAAAGAGTGTTCAGATGTGCTCAATCAAAAGTATGGTTTAACTCTGTTAGCTGAATGCACAGATCAGAAAGAAGTTTCACCGAATGATTCTGTGTAGTTTATATTTGAAGACATTCCTTTTTCCACTATTACCCTCTTAGCGCTCCGAATCTCCACTTGCATTTTCTACAAAAAGAGTGTTTCATAACTGCTCAATCAAAAATATGTTTTATCTCTGTTAACTGAATTTACAGATCAGAAATAAGTTTCACAGAATGCATCTGTGTAGTTTTTATTTGAAGATATTCTTTTTCCCAATGTAGGCCTCTTAGCGCTTAGCATGTCCAATTGCAGTTTCTACAGAAAGAGTGTTTCAGAACGGCTCAATCAAAAGTAAGGTTCAACTCTGTTAGTTGAATGCACAGAACAGAAAGAATTTTCACAGAATGCTACTGTGTAGTTTATATTTGAATATATTCCTTTTTCCACTATTACCCTCTTAGCGCTCCGAATGTCCACTTGCATTTTCTACAGAAAGAGTGTTCAGAACTGCGCAATCAAAAGTATGGTTTAACTCTGTTAGCTTAATGAACATATCAGAAATAAGTTTCACACAATGCTTCTGTGTAGCTTTTATTTGAAGATATTATTTTTCCCAATATAGGCCTCTTAGCGCTCAGAATGTCCAATTGCAATTTCTACAGAAAGAGTGTTTCAGAAAGGCTCAATCAAAGTAAGGTTCAACTCTGTTAGTTGAATGCACAGAACAGAAAGAAGTTTCATACAATGCTTCTGTGTAGTTTATATTTGAACATATTCATTTTTCCACTATTACCCACTTAGCGCTACGAATGTCCAGTTGCATTTTCTACAGACAGAGTGTTTCAAAACTGCTCAATCAAAAGTATGGTTTAACTCTGTTAGCTGAATGCTCAGATCAGAAAGAAGTTTCACAGAATGCTTCTGTGTAGTTTATATTTGAATATATTCCTTTTTCCACTACTACTCTCTTAGCGCTCCAAATGTCCAGTTGCATTTTCTACAGAAAGAGAGTTCAGATCTGCTCAATCAAAAGTATGGTTTAACTCTGTTAGCTGAATGCACAGATCAGAAAGAAGTTTCACCGAATCATTCTGTGTAGTTTATATTTGGAGACATTCCTTTTTCCACTATTACCCTCTTAGCGCTCCGAATCTCCACTTGCATTTTCTACAGAAAGAGTGTTTCAGAACGGCTCAATGAAAACTAAGGTTCAACTCTTTTAGTTGAACAAACAGAACAGAAAGAAGTTTCACACAATTCTTCTGTGTAGTTTTTATTTGTAGACATTCTTTTTCCCAATATAGGCCTCTTAGCGCTCAGAATGTCCAATTGCAGTTTCTACAGAAAGAGTGTTTCAGAACGGCTCAATCAAAAGTAAGGTTCAACTCTGTTAGTTGAATGCACAGAACAGAAAGAAGTTTGATACAATGCTTCTGTGTAGTTTATATTTGAACATATTCTTTTTTCCACTATTACCCACTTAGCGCTACGAATGTCCAGTTGCATTTTCTACAGACAGAGTGTTTCAAAACTGTTCAATCAAAAGTATGGTTTAACTCTGTTAGCTGAATGCTCAGATCAGAAAAAAGTTTCACAGAATGCTTCTGTGTAGTTTATATTTGAATATATTCCTTTTTCCACTACTACGCTCTTAGCGCTCAAAATGTCCAGTTGCATTTTCTACAGAAAGAGTGTTCAGATCTGCTCAATCAAAAGTATGGTTTAACTCTGTTAGCTGAATGCACAGATCAGAAAGAAGTTTCACCGAATGATTCTGTGTAGTTTATATTTGAAGACATTCCTTTTTCCACTATTAACCTCTTAGCGCTCCGAATCTCCACTTGCATTTTCTACAAAAAGAGTGTTTCATAACTGCTCAATCAAAAATATGTTTTATCTCTGTTAACTGAATTTACAGATCAGAAATAAGTTTCACAGAATGCATCTGTGTAGTTTTTATTTGAAGATATTCTCTTTCCCAATGTAGGCCTCTTAGCGCTTAGCATGTCCAATTGCAGTTTCTACAGAAAGAGTGTTTCAGAACAGCTCAATCAAAAGTAAGGTTCAACTCTGTTAGTTGAATGCACAGAACAAAAAGAATTTTCACTGAATGCTACTGTGTAGTTTATATTTGAATATATTCCTTTTTCCACTATTACCCTCTTAGCGCTCCGAATGTCCACTTGCATTTTCTACAGAAAGAGTGTTCAGAACTGCGCAATCAAATGAATGGTTTAACTCTGTTAGCTTAATGAACATATCAGAAATAAGTTTCACACAATGCTTCTGTGTAGTTTTTATTTGAAGATATTATTTTTCCCAATATAGTCCTCTTAGCGCTCAGAATGTCCAATTGCATTTTCTACAGAAAGAGTGTTTCAGAAAGGCTCAATCAAAAGTAAGGTTCAACTCTGTTAGTTGAATGCACAGAACAGAAAGAAGTTTCATACAATGCTTCTGTGTAGTTTATATTTGAACATATTCTTTTTTCCACTATTACCCACTTAGCGCTACGAATGTCCAGTTGCATTTTCTACAGACAGAGTGTTTCAAAACTGCTCAATCAAAAGTATGGTTTAACTCTGTTAGCTGAATGCTCAGATCAGAAAGAAGTTTCACAGAATGCTTCTGTGTAGTTTATATTTGAATATATTCCTTTTTCCACTACTACTCTCTTAGCGCTCCAAATGTCCAGTTGCATTTTCTACAGAAAGAGAGTTCAGATCTGCTCAATCAAAAGTATGGTTTAACACTGTTAGCTGAATGCACAGATCAGAAAGAAGTTTCACCGAATGATTCTGTGTAGTTTATATTTGGAGACATTCCTTTTTCCACTATTACCCTCTTAGCGCTCCGAATCTCCACTTGCATTTTCTACAGAAAGAGTGTTTCAGAACGGCTCAATCAAAACTAAGGTTCAACCTTTTAGTTGAACAAACAGAACAGAAAGAAGTTTCACACAATTCTTCTGTGTAGTTTTTATTTGTAGACATTCTTTTTCCCAATATAGGCCTCTTAGCGCTCAGAATGTCCAATTGCAGTTTCTACAGAAAGAGTGTTTCAGAACGGCTCAATCAAAAGTAAGGTTCAACTCTGTTAGTTGAATGCACAGAACAGAAAGAAGTTTCATACAATGCTTCTGTGTAGTTTATATTTGAACATATTCTTTTTTCCACTATTACCCAGTTAGCGCTACGAATGTCCAGTTGCATTTTCTACAGACAGAGTGTTTCAAAACTGCTCAATCAAAAGTATGGTTTAACTCTGTTAGCTGAATGCTCAGATCAGAAAGAAGTTTCACAGAATGCTTCTGTGTAGTTTATATTTGAATATATTCCTTTTTCCACTACTACGCTCTTAGCGCTCCAAATGTCCAGTTGCATTTTCTACAGAAAGAGTGTTCAGATGTGCTCAATCAAAAGTATGGTTTAACTCTGTTAGCTGAATGCACAGATCAGAAAGAAGTTTCACCGAATGATTCTGTGTAGTTTATATTTGAAGACATTCCTTTTTCCACTATTACCCTCTTAGCGCTCCGAATCTCCACTTGCATTTTCTACAAAAAGAGTGTTTCATAACTGCTCAATCAAAAATATGTTTTATCTCTGTTAACTGAATTTACAGATCAGAAATAAGTTTCACAGAATGCATCTGTGTAGTTTTTATTTGAAGATATTCTTTTTCCCAATGTAGGCCTCTTAGCGCTTAGCATGTCCAATTGCAGTTTCTACAGAAAGAGTGTTTCAGAACGGCTCAATCAAAAGTAAGGTTCAACTCTGTTAGTTGAATGCACAGAACAGAAAGAATTTTCACAGAATGCTACTGTGTAGTTTATATTTGAATATATTCCTTTTTCCACTATTACCCTCTTAGCGCTCCGAATGTCCACTTGCATTTTCTACAGAAAGAGTGTTCAGAACTGCGCAATCAAAAGTATGGTTTAACTCTGTTAGCTTAATGAACATATCAGAAATAAGTTTCACACAATGCTTCTGTGTAGCTTTTATTTGAAGATATTATTTTTCCCAATATAGGCCTCTTAGCGCTCAGAATGTCCAATTGCAATTTCTACAGAAAGAGTGTTTCAGAAAGGCTCAATCAAAGTAAGGTTCAACTCTGTTAGTTGAATGCACAGAACAGAAAGAAGTTTCATACAATGCTTCTGTGTAGTTTATATTTGAACATATTCTTTTTTCCACTATTACCCACTTAGCGCTACGAATGTCCAGTTGCATTTTCTACAGACAGAGTGTTTCAAAACTGCTCAATCAAAAGTATGGTTTAACTCTGTTAGCTGAATGCTCAGATCAGAAAGAAGTTTCACAGAATGCTTCTGTGTAGTTTATATTTGAATATATTCCTTTTTCCACTACTACTCTCTTAGCGCTCCAAATGTCCAGTTGCATTTTCTACAGAAAGAGAGTTCAGATCTGCTCAATCAAAAGTATGGTTTAACTCTGTTAGCTGAATGCACAGATCAGAAAGAAGTTTCACCGAATCATTCTGTGTAGTTTATATTTGGAGACATTCCTTTTTCCACTATTACCCTCTTAGCGCTCCGAATCTCCACTTGCATTTTCTACAGAAAGAGTGTTTCAGAACGGCTCAATGAAAACTAAGGTTCAACTCTTTTAGTTGAACAAACAGAACAGAAAGAAGTTTCACACAATTCTTCTGTGTAGTTTTTATTTGTAGACATTCTTTTTCCCAATATAGGCCTCTTAGCGCTCAGAATGTCCAATTGCAGTTTCTACAGAAAGAGTGTTTCAGAACGGCTCAATCAAAAGTAAGGTTCAACTCTGTTAGTTGAATGCACAGAACAGAAAGAAGTTTGATACAATGCTTCTGTGTAGTTTATATTTGAACATATTCTTTTTTCCACTATTACCCACTTAGCGCTACGAATGTCCAGTTGCATTTTCTACAGACAGAGTGTTTCAAAACTGTTCAATCAAAAGTATGGTTTAACTCTGTTAGCTGAATGCTCAGATCAGAAAAAAGTTTCACAGAATGCTTCTGTGTAGTTTATATTTGAATATATTCCTTTTTCCACTACTACGCTCTTAGCGCTCAAAATGTCCAGTTGCATTTTCTACAGAAAGAGTGTTCAGATCTGCTCAATCAAAAGTATGGTTTAACTCTGTTAGCTGAATGCACAGATCAGAAAGAAGTTTCACCGAATGATTCTGTGTAGTTTATATTTGAAGACATTCCTTTTTCCACTATTAACCTCTTAGCGCTCCGAATCTCCACTTGCATTTTCTACAAAAAGAGTGTTTCATAACTGCTCAATCAAAAATATGTTTTATCTCTGTTAACTGAATTTACAGATCAGAAATAAGTTTCACAGAATGCATCTGTGTAGTTTTTATTTGAAGATATTCTCTTTCCCAATGTAGGCCTCTTAGCGCTTAGCATGTCCAATTGCAGTTTCTACAGAAAGAGTGTTTCAGAACAGCTCAATCAAAAGTAAGGTTCAACTCTGTTAGTTGAATGCACAGAACAAAAAGAATTTTCACTGAATGCTACTGTGTAGTTTATATTTGAATATATTCCTTTTTCCACTATTACCCTCTTAGCGCTCCGAATGTCCACTTGCATTTTCTACAGAAAGAGTGTTCAGAACTGCGCAATCAAATGAATGGTTTAACTCTGTTAGCTTAATGAACATATCAGAAATAAGTTTCACACAATGCTTCTGTGTAGTTTTTATTTGAAGATATTATTTTTCCCAATATAGTCCTCTTAGCGCTCAGAATGTCCAATTGCATTTTCTACAGAAAGAGTGTTTCAGAAAGGCTCAATCAAAAGTAAGGTTCAACTCTGTTAGTTGAATGCACAGAACAGAAAGAAGTTTCATACAATGCTTCTGTGTAGTTTATATTTGAACATATTCTTTTTTCCACTATTACCCACTTAGCGCTACGAATGTCCAGTTGCATTTTCTACAGACAGAGTGTTTCAAAACTGCTCAATCAAAAGTATGGTTTAACTCTGTTAGCTGAATGCTCAGATCAGAAAGAAGTTTCACAGAATGCTTCTGTGTAGTTTATATTTGAATATATTCCTTTTTCCACTACTACTCTCTTAGCGCTCCAAATGTCCAGTTGCATTTTCTACAGAAAGAGAGTTCAGATCTGCTCAATCAAAAGTATGGTTTAACACTGTTAGCTGAATGCACAGATCAGAAAGAAGTTTCACCGAATGATTCTGTGTAGTTTATATTTGGAGACATTCCTTTTTCCACTATTACCCTCTTAGCGCTCCGAATCTCCACTTGCATTTTCTACAGAAAGAGTGTTTCAGAACGGCTCAATCAAAACTAAGGTTCAACCTTTTAGTTGAACAAACAGAACAGAAAGAAGTTTCACACAATTCTTCTGTGTAGTTTTTATTTGTAGACATTCTTTTTCCCAATATAGGCCTCTTAGCGCTCAGAATGTCCAATTGCAGTTTCTACAGAAAGAGTGTTTCAGAACGGCTCAATCAAAAGTAAGGTTCAACTCTGTTAGTTGAATGCACAGAACAGAAAGAAGTTTCATACAATGCTTCTGTGTAGTTTATATTTGAACATATTCTTTTTTCCACTATTACCCAGTTAGCGCTACGAATGTCCAGTTGCATTTTCTACAGACAGAGTGTTTCAAAACTGCTCAATCAAAAGTATGGTTTAACTCTGTTAGCTGAATGCTCAGATCAGAAAGAAGTTTCACAGAATGCTTCTGTGTAGTTTATATTTGAATATATTCCTTTTTCCACTACTACGCTCTTAGCGCTCCAAATGTCCAGTTGCATTTTCTACAGAAAGAGTGTTCAGATGTGCTCAATCAAAAGTATGGTTTAACTCTGTTAGCTGAATGCACAGATCAGAAAGAAGTTTCACCGAATGATTCTGTGTAGTTTATATTTGAAGACATTCCTTTTTCCACTATTACCCTCTTAGCGCTCCGAATCTCCACTTGCATTTTCTACAAAAAGAGTGTTTCATAACTGCTCAATCAAAAATATGTTTTATCTCTGTTAACTGAATTTACAGATCAGAAATAAGTTTCACAGAATGCATCTGTGTAGTTTTTATTTGAAGATATTCTTTTTCCCAATGTAGGCCTCTTAGCGCTTAGCATGTCCAATTGCAGTTTCTACAGAAAGAGTGTTTCAGAACGGCTCAATCAAAAGTAAGGTTCAACTCTGTTAGTTGAATGCACAGAACAGAAAGAATTTTCACAGAATGCTACTGTGTAGTTTATATTTGAATATATTCCTTTTTCCACTATTACCCTCTTAGCGCTCCGAATGTCCACTTGCATTTTCTACAGAAAGAGTGTTCAGAACTGCGCAATCAAAAGTATGGTTTAACTCTGTTAGCTTAATGAACATATCAGAAATAAGTTTCACACAATGCTTCTGTGTAGCTTTTATTTGAAGATATTATTTTTCCCAATATAGGCCTCTTAGCGCTCAGAATGTCCAATTGCAATTTCTACAGAAAGAGTGTTTCAGAAAGGCTCAATCAAAGTAAGGTTCAACTCTGTTAGTTGAATGCACAGAACAGAAAGAAGTTTCATACAATGCTTCTGTGTAGTTTATATTTGAACATATTCTTTTTTCCACTATTACCCACTTAGCGCTACGAATGTCCAGTTGCATTTTCTACAGACAGAGTGTTTCAAAACTGCTCAATCAAAAGTATGGTTTAACTCTGTTAGCTGAATGCTCAGATCAGAAAGAAGTTTCACAGAATGCTTCTGTGTAGTTTATATTTGAATATATTCCTTTTTCCACTACTACTCTCTTAGCGCTCCAAATGTCCAGTTGCATTTTCTACAGAAAGAGAGTTCAGATCTGCTCAATCAAAAGTATGGTTTAACTCTGTTAGCTGAATGCACAGATCAGAAAGAAGTTTCACCGAATCATTCTGTGTAGTTTATATTTGGAGACATTCCTTTTTCCACTATTACCCTCTTAGCGCTCCGAATCTCCACTTGCATTTTCTACAGAAAGAGTGTTTCAGAACGGCTCAATGAAAACTAAGGTTCAACTCTTTTAGTTGAACAAACAGAACAGAAAGAAGTTTCACACAATTCTTCTGTGTAGTTTTTATTTGTAGACATTCTTTTTCCCAATATAGGCCTCTTAGCGCTCAGAATGTCCAATTGCAGTTTCTACAGAAAGAGTGTTTCAGAACGGCTCAATCAAAAGTAAGGTTCAACTCTGTTAGTTGAATGCACAGAACAGAAAGAAGTTTGATACAATGCTTCTGTGTAGTTTATATTTGAACATATTCTTTTTTCCACTATTACCCACTTAGCGCTACGAATGTCCAGTTGCATTTTCTACAGACAGAGTGTTTCAAAACTGTTCAATCAAAAGTATGGTTTAACTCTGTTAGCTGAATGCTCAGATCAGAAAAAAGTTTCACAGAATGCTTCTGTGTAGTTTATATTTGAATATATTCCTTTTTCCACTACTACGCTCTTAGCGCTCAAAATGTCCAGTTGCATTTTCTACAGAAAGAGTGTTCAGATCTGCTCAATCAAAAGTATGGTTTAACTCTGTTAGCTGAATGCACAGATCAGAAAGAAGTTTCACCGAATGATTCTGTGTAGTTTATATTTGAAGACATTCCTTTTTCCACTATTAACCTCTTAGCGCTCCGAATCTCCACTTGCATTTTCTACAAAAAGAGTGTTTCATAACTGCTCAATCAAAAATATGTTTTATCTCTGTTAACTGAATTTACAGATCAGAAATAAGTTTCACAGAATGCATCTGTGTAGTTTTTATTTGAAGATATTCTCTTTCCCAATGTAGGCCTCTTAGCGCTTAGCATGTCCAATTGCAGTTTCTACAGAAAGAGTGTTTCAGAACGGCTCAATCAAAAGTAAGGTTCAACTCTGTTAGTTGAATGCACAGAACAAAAAGAATTTTCACTGAATGCTACTGTGTAGTTTATATTTGAATATATTCCTTTTTCCACTATTACCCTCTTAGCGCTCCGAATGTCCACTTGCATTTTCTACAGAAAGAGTGTTCAGAACTGCGCAATCAAATGAATGGTTTAACTCTGTTAGCTTAATGAACATATCAGAAATAAGTTTCACACAATGCTTCTGTGTAGTTTTTATTTGAAGATATTATTTTTCCCAATATAGTCCTCTTAGCGCTCAGAATGTCCAATTGCATTTTCTACAGAAAGAGTGTTTCAGAAAGGCTCAATCAAAAGTAAGGTTCAACTCTGTTAGTTGAATGCACAGAACAGAAAGAAGTTTCATACAATGCTTCTGTGTAGTTTATATTTGAACATATTCTTTTTTCCACTATTACCCACTTAGCGCTACGAATGTCCAGTTGTATTTTCTACAGACAGAGTGTTTCAAAACTGTTCAATCAAAAGTATGGTTTAACTCTGTTAGCTGAATGCTCAGATCAGAAAGAAGTTTCACAGAATGCTTCTGTGTAGTTTATATTTGAATATATTCCTTTTTCCACTACTACTCTCTTAGCGCTCCAAATGTCCAGTTGCATTTTCTACAGAAAGAGTGTTCAGATGTGCTCAATCAAAAGTATGGTTTAACTCTGTTAGCTGAATGCACAGATCAGAAAGAAGTTTCACCGAATGATTCTGTGTAGTTTATATTTGAAGACATTCCTTTTTCCACTATTACCCTCTTAGCGCTCCGAATCTCCACTTGCATTTTCTACAAAAAGAGTGTTTCATAACTGCTCAATCAAAAATATGTTTTATCTCTGTTAACTGAATTTACAGATCAGAAATAAGTTTCACAGAATGCATCTGTGTAGTTTTTATTTGAAGATATTCTTTTTCAAAATGTAGGCCTCTTAGCGCTTAGCATGTCCAATTGCAGTTTCTACAGAAAGAGTGTTTCAGAACGGCTCAATCAAAAGTAAGGTTCAACTCTGTTAGTTGAATGCACAGAACAGAAAGAATTTTCACAGAATGCTACTGTGTAGTTTATATTTGAATATATTCCTTTTTCCACTATTACCCTCTTAGCGCTCCGAATGTCCACTTGCATTTTCTACAGAAAGAGTGTTCAGAACTGCGCAATCAAAAGTATGGTTTAACTCTGTTAGCTTAATGAACATATCAGAAATAAGTTTCACACAATGCTTCTGTGTAGCTTTTATTTGAAGATATTATTTTTCCCAATATAGGCCTCTTAGCGCTCAGAATGTCCAATTGCAGTTTCTACAGAAAGAGTGTTTCAGAAAGGCTCAATCAAAGTAAGGTTCAACTCTGTTAGTTGAATGCACAGAACAGAAAGAAGTTTCATACAATGCTTCTGTGTAGTTTATATTTGAACATATTCTTTTTTCCACTATTACCCACTTAGCGCTACGAATGTCCAGTTGCATTTTCTACAGACAGAGTGTTTCAAAACTGCTCAATCAAAAGTATGGTTTAACTCTGTTAGCTGAATGCTCAGATCAGAAAGAAGTTTCACAGAATGCTTCAGTGTAGTTTATATTTGAATATATTCCTTTTTCCACTACTAATCTCTTAGCGCTCCAAATGTCCAGTTGCATTTTCTACAGAAAGAGAGTTGAGATCTGCTCAATCAAAAGTATGGTTTAACTCTGTTAGCTGAATGCACAGATCAGAAAGAAGTTTCACCGAATCATTCTGTGTAGTTTATATTTGGAGACATTCCTTTTTCCACTATTACCCTCTTAGCGCTCCGAATCTCCACTTGCATTTTCTACAGAAAGAGTGTTTCAGAACGGCTCAATCAAAACTAAGGTTCAACTCTTTTAGTTGAACAAACAGAACAGAAAGAAGTTTCACACAATTCTTCTGTGTAGTTTTTATTTGTAGACATTCTTTTTCCCAATATAGGCCTCTTAGCGCTCAGAATGTCCAATTGCAGTTTCTACAGAAAGAGTGTTTCAGAACGGCTCAATCAAAAGTAAGGTTCAACTCTGTTAGTTGAATGCACAGAACAGAAAGAAGTTTGATACAATGCTTCTGTGTAGTTTATATTTGAACATATTCTTTTTTCCACTATTACCCACTTAGCGCTACGAATGTCCAGTTGCATTTTCTACAGACAGAGTGTTTCAAAACTGCTCAATCAAAAGTATGGTTTAACTCTGTTAGCTGAATGCTCAGATCAGAAAAAAGTTTCACAGAATGCTTCTGTGTAGTTTATATTTGAATATATTCCTTTTTCCACTACTACGCTCTTAGCGCTCAAAATGTCCAGTTGCATTTTCTACAGAAAGAGTGTTCAGATCTGCTCAATCAAAAGTATGGTTTAACTCTGTTAGCTGAATGCACAGATCAGAAAGAAGTTTCACCGAATGATTCTGTGTAGTTTATATTTGAAGACATTCCTTTTTCCACTATTACCCTCTTAGCGCTCCGAATCTCCACTTGCATTTTCTACAAAAAGAGTGTTTCATAACTGCTCAATCAAAAATATGTTTTATCTCTGTTAACTGAATTTACAGATCAGAAATAAGTTTCACAGAATGCATCTGTGTAGTTTTTATTTGAAGATATTCTCTTTCCCAATGTAGGCCTCTTAGCGCTTAGCATGTCCAATTGCAGTTTCTACAGAAAGAGTGTTTCAGAACGGCTCAATCAAAAGTAAGGTTCAACTCTGTTAGTTGAATGCACAGAACAAAAAGAATTTTCACTGAATGCTACTGTGTAGTTTATATTTGAATATATTCCTTTTTCCACTATTACCCTCTTAGCGCTACGAATGTCCACTTGCATTTTCTACAGAAAGAGTGTTCAGAACTGCGCAATCAAATGTATGGTTTAACTCTGTTAGCTTAATGAACATATCAGAAATAAGTTTCACACAATGCTTCTGTGTAGTTTTTATTTGAAGATATTATTTTTCCCAATATAGGCCTCTTAGCGCTCAGAATGTCCAATTGCATTTTCTACAGAAAGAGTGTTTCAGAAAGGCTCAATCAAAAGTAAGGTTCAACTCTGTTAGTTGAATGCACAGAACAGAAAGAAGTTTTATACACTGCTTCTGTGTAGTTTATATTTGAACATATTCTTTTTTCCACAATTACCCACTTAGCGCTACGAATCTCCAGTTGCATTTTCTACAGACAGAGTGTTTCAAAACTGCTCAATCAATAGTATGGTTTAACTCTGTTAGCTGAATGCTCAGATCAGAAAGAAGTTTCACAGAATCCTTCTGTGTAGTTTATATTTGAATATATTCCTTTTTCCACTACTACTCTCTTAGCGCTCCAAATGTCCAGTTGCATTTTCTACAGAAAGGGAGTTCAGATCTACTCAATCAAAAGTATGGTTTAACTCTGTTAGCTGAATGCACAGATCAGGAAGAAGTTTCACAGAATGATTCTGTGTAGTTTATATTTCGAGACATTCCTTTTTCCACTATTACCCTCTTAGTGCTCCGAATCTCCACTTGCATTTTCTACAGAAAGAGTGTTTCAGAACGGCTCAATCAAAACTAAGGTTCAACTCTTTTAGTTGAACAAACATAACAGAAAGAAGTTTCACACAATTCTTCTGTGTAGTTTTTATTTGTAGACATTCTTTTTCCCAATATAGGCCTCTTAGCGCTCAGAATGTCCAATTGCAGTTTCTACAGAAAGAGTGTTTCAGAACGGCTCAATCAAAAGTAAGGTTCAACTCTGTTAGTTGAATGCACAGAACAGAAAGAAGTTTCATACAATGCTTCTGTGTAGTTTATATTTGAACATATTCTTTTTTCCACTATTACCCACTTAGCGCTACGAATGTCCAGTTGCATTTTCTACAGACAGAGTGTTTCAAAACTGCTCAATCAAAAGTATGGTTTAACTCTGTTAGCTGAATGCTCAGATCAGAAAGAAGTTTCACAGAATGCTTCTGTGTAGTTTATATTTGAATATATTCCTTTTTCCACTACTACGCTCTTAGCGCACCAAATGTCCAGTTGCATTTTCTACAGAAAGAGTGTTCAGATCTGCTCAATCAAAAGTATGGTTTAACTCTGTTAGCTGAATGCACAGATCAGAAAGAAGTTTCACCAAATGATTCTGTGTAGTTTATATTTGAAGACATTCCTTTTTCCACTATTACCCTCTTAGTGCTCCGAATCTCCACTTGCATTTTCTACAAAAAGAGTGTTTCATAACTGTTCAATCAAAAATATGTTTTATCTCTGTAAACTGAATTTACAGATCAGAAATAAGTTTCACAGAATGCATCTGTGTAGATTTTATTTGAAGTTATTCTTTTTCCCAATGTAGGGCTCTTAGCGCTTAGCATGTCCAATTGCAGTTTCTACAGAAAGAGTGTTTCAGAACGGCTCAATCAAAAGTAAGGTTCAACTCTGTTAGTTGAATGCACAGAACAGAAAGAATTTTCACAGAATGCTACTGTGTAGTTTATATTTGAATATATTCCTTTTTCCACTATACCCTCTTAGCGCTCCGAATGTCCACTTGCATTTTCTACAGAAAGAGTGTTCAGAACTGCGCAATCAAAAGTATGGTTTAACTCTGTTAGCTTAATGAACATATCAGAAATAAGTTTCACACAATGCTTCTGTGTAGTTTTTATTTGAAGATATTATTTTTCCCAATATAGGCCTCTTAGCGCTCAGAATGTCCAATTGCAGTTTCTACAGAAAGAGTGTTTCAGAAAGGCTCAATCAAAAGTAAGGTTCAACTCTGTTAGTTGAATGCACAGAACAGAAAGTTGTTTCATACAATGCTTCTGTGTAGTTTATATTTGAACATATTCTTTTTTCCACTATTACACACTTAGCGCTACGAATGTCCAGTTGCATTTTCTACAGACAGAGTGTTTCAAAACTGCTCAATCAAAAGTATGGTTTAACTCTGTTAGCTGAATGCTCAGATCAGAAAGAAGTTTCACAGAATGCTTCTGTGTAGTTTATATTTGAATATATTCCTTTTTCCACTACTACGCTCTTAGCGCTCCAAATGTCCAGTTGCATTTTCTACAGAAAGAGTGTTCAGATCTGCTCAATCAAAAGTATGTTTTAACTCTGTTAGGTGAATGCACAGATCAGAAAGAAGTTTCACCGAATGATTCTGTGTAGTTTATATTTGAAGACATGCCTTTTTCCACTATTACCCTCTTAGCGCTCCGAATCTCCACTTGCATTTTCTACAAAAAGGGTGTTTCATAACTGCTCAATCAAAAATATGTTTTATCTCTGTTAACTGAATTTACAGATCAGAAATAAGTTTCACAGAATGCATCTGTGTAGTTTTTATTTGAAGATATTCTTTTTCCCAATGTAGGCCTCTTAGCGCTTAGCATGTCCAATTGCAGTTTCTTCAGAAAGAGTGTTTCAGAACGGCTCAATCAAAAGTAAGGTTCAACTCTGTTAGTTGAATGCACAGAACAGAAAGAATTTTCACAGAATGCTACTGTGTAGTTTATATTTGAATATATTCCTTTTTACACTATTACCCTCTTAGCGCTCCGAATCTCCATTGCATTTTCTACGGAAAGAGTGTTTCAGAACGGCTCAATCAAAACTAAGGTTCAACTCTTTTAGTTGAACAAACAGAACAGAAAGAAGTTTCACACAATTCTTCTGTGTAGTTTTTATTTGTAGACATTCTTTTTCCCAATATAGGCCTCTTAGCGCTCAGAATGTCCAATTGCAGTTTCTACAGAATGAGTGTTTCAGAACGGCTCAATCAAAAGTAAGGTTCAACTCTGTTAGTTGAATGCACAGAACAGAAAGAAGTTTCATACAATGCTTCTGTGTAGTTTATATTTGAACATATTCTTTTTTCCACTATTACCCACTTAGCGCTACGAATGTCCAGTTGCATTTTCTACAGACAGAGTGTTTCAAAACTGCTCAATCAAAAGTATGGTTTAACTCTGTTAGCTGAATGCTCAGATCAGAAAGAAGTTTCACAGAATGCTTCTGTGTAGTTTATATTTGAATATATTCCTTTTTCCACTACTACGCTCTTAGCGCTCCAAATGTCCAGTTGCATTTTCTACAGAAAGAGTGTTCAGATCTGCTCAATCAAAAGTATGGTTTAACTCTGTTAGCTGAATGCACAGATCAGAAAGAAGTTTCACCGAATGATTCTGTTTAGTTTATATTTGAAGACATTCCTTTTTCCACTATTACCCCCTTAGCGCTCCGAATCTGCACTTGCATTTTCTACAAAAAGAGTGTTTCATAACTGCTCAATCAAAAATATGTTTTATCTCTGTTAACTGAATTTACAGATCAGAAATAAGTTTCACAGAATGCATCTGTGTAGTTTTTATTTGAAGATATTCTTTTTCCCAATGTAGGCCTCTTAGCGCTTAGCATGTCCAATTGCAGTTTCTACAGAAAGAGTGTTTCAGAACGGCTCAATCAAAAGTAAGGTTCAACTCTGTTAGTTGAATGCACAGAACAGAAAGAATTTTCACAGAATGCTACTGTGTAGTTTATATTTGAATATATTCCTTTTTCCACTATTACCTTCTTAGCGCTCCGAATGTCCACTTGCATTTTCTACAGAAAGAGTGTTCAGAACTGCGCAATCAAAAGTATGGTTTAACTCTGTTAGCTTAATCAACATATCAGAAATAAGTTTCACACAATGATTCTGTGTAGTTTTTATTTGAAGATATTATTTTTCCCAATATAGGCCTCTTAGCGCTCAGAATGTCCAATTGCAGTTTCTACAGAAAGAGCGTTTCAGAAAGGATCAATCAAAAGTAAGGTTCAACTCTGTTAATTGAATGCACAGAACAGAAAGAAGTTTCATACAATGCTTCTGTGTAGTTTATATTTCAACATATTCTTTTTTCCACTATTACCCACTTAGCGCTACGAATGTCCAGTTGCATTTTCTACAGACAGAGTTTTTCAAAACTGCTCAATCAATAGTATGGTTTAACTCTGTTAGCTGAATGCTCAGATCAGAAAGAAGTTTCACAGAATCCTTCTGTGTAGTTTATATTTGAATATATTCCTTTTTCCACTACTACTCTATTAGCGCTCCAAATGTCCAGTTGCATTTTGTACAGAAAGAGAGTTCAGATCTGCTCAATCAAAAGTATGGTTTAACTCTGTTAGCTGAATGCACAGATCAGAAAGAAGTTTCACAGAATGATTCTGTGCAGTTTATATTTGGAGACATTCCTTTTTCCAATATTAACCTCTTAGCGCTCCGAATCTCCACTTGCATTTTCTACAGAAAGAGTGTTTCAGAACGGCTCAATCAAAACTAAGGTTCAACTCTTTTAGTTGAACAAACAGAACAGAAAGAAGTTTCACACAATTCTTCTGTGTAGTTTTTATTTGTAGACATTCTTTTTCCCAATATAGGCCTCTTAGCGCTTAGCATGTCCAATTGCAGTTTCTACAGAAAGAGTGTTTCAGAACGGCTCAATCAAAAGTAAAGTTCAACTCTGTTAGTTGAATGCACAGAACAGAAAGAATTTTCACAGAATGCTACTGTGTAGTTTATATTTGAATATATTCCTTTTTCCACTATACCCTCTTAGCGCTCCGAATGTCCACTTGCATTTTCTACAGAAAGAGTGTTCAGAACTGCGCAATCAAAAGTATGGTTTAACTCTGTTAGCTTAATGAACATATCAGAAATAAGTTTCACACAATGCTTCTGTGTAGTTTCTATTTGAAGATATTATTTTTCCCAATAGAGGCTTCTTAGCGCTCAGAATGTCCAATTGCAGTTTCTACAGAAAGAGTGTTTCAGAAAGGCTCAATCAAAAGTAAGGTTCAACTCTGTTAGTTGAATGCACAGAACAGAAAGATGTTTCATACAATGCTTCTGTGTAGTTTATATTTGAACATATTCTTTTTTCCACTATTACCCACTTAGCGCTACGAATGTCCAGTTGCATTTTCTACAGACAGAGTGTTTCAAAACTGCTCAATCAAAAGTATGGTTTAACTCTGTTAGCTGAATGCTCAGATCAGAAAGAAGTTTCACAGAATGCTTCTGTGTAGTTTATATTTGAATATATTCCTTTTTCCACTACTACGCTCTTAGCGCTCCAAATGTCCAGTTGCATTTTCTACAGAAAGAGTGTTCAGATCTGCTCAATCAAAAGTATGGTTTAACTCTGTTAGCTGAATGCACAGATCAGAAAGAAGTTTCACCGAATGATTCTGTGTAGTTTATATTTGAAGACATTCCTTTTTCCAATATTACCCTCTTAGCGCTCCGAATCTCCACTTGCATTTTCTACAAAAAGTGTGTTTCATAACTGCTCAATCAAAAATATGTTTTATCTCTGTTAACTGAATTTACAGATCAGAAATAAGTTTCACAGAATGCATCTGTGTAGTTTTTATTTGAAGATATTCTTTTTCCCAATGTAGGCCTCTTAGCGCTTAGCATGTCCAATTGCAGTTTCTACAGAAAGAGTGTTTCAGAACGGCTCAATCAAAAGTAAGGTTCAACTCTGTTAGTTGAATGCACAGAACAGAAAGAATTTTCACAGAATGCTACTGTGTAGTTTATATTTGAATATATTCCTTTTTCCACTATTACCCTCTTAGCGCTCCGAATCTCCATTGCATTTTCTACAGAAAGAGTGTTTCAGAACGGCTCAATCAAAACTAAGGTTCAACTCTTTTAGTTGAACAAACAGAACAGAAAGAAGTTTCACACAATTCTTCTGTGTAGTTTTTATTTGTAGACATTCTTTTTCCCAATATAGGCCTCTTAGCGCTCAGAATGTCCAATTGCAGTTTCTACAGAAAGAGTGTTTCAGAACGGCTCAATCAAAAGTAAGGTTCAACTCTGTTAGTTGAATGCACAGAACAGAAAGAAGTTTCATACAATGCTTCTGTGTAGTTTATATTTGAACATATTCTTTATTCCACTATTACCCACTTAGCGCTACGAATGTCCAGTTGCATTTTCTACAGACAGAGTGTTTCAAAACTGCTCAATCAAAAGTATGGTTTAACTCTGTTAGCTGAATGCTCAGATCAGAAAGAAGTTTCACAGAATGCTTCCGTGTAGTTTATATTTGAATATATTCCTTTTTCCACTACTACGCTCTTAGCGCTCCAAATGTCCAGTTGCATTTTCTACAGAAAGAGTGTTCAGATCTGCTCAATCAAAAGTATGGTTTAACTCTGTTAGCTGAATGCACAGATCAGAAAGAAGTTTCACCGAATGATTCTGTGTAGTTTATATTTGAAGACATTCCTTTTTCCACTATTACCCTCTTAGCGCTCCGAATCTCCACTTGCATTTTCTACAAAAAGAGTGTTTCATAACTGCTCAATCAAAAATATGTTTTATCTCTGTTAACTGAATTTACAGATCAGAAATAAGTTTCACAGAATGCATCTGTGTAGTTTTTATTTGAAGATATTCTTTTTCCCAATGTAGGCCTCTTAGCGCTTAGCATGTCCAATTGTAGTTTCTACAGAAAGAGGGTTTCAGAACGGCTCAATCAAAAGTAAGGTTCAACTCTGTTAGTTGAATGCACAGAACAGAAAGAATTTTCACAGAATGCTACTGTGTAGTTTATATTTGAATATATTCCTTTTTCCACTATTACCCTCTTAGCGCTCCGAATGTCCACTTGCATTTTCTACAGAAAGAGTGTTCAGAACTGCGCAATCAAAAGTATGGTTTAACTCTGTTAGCTTAATGAACATATCAGAAATAAGTTTCACACAATGCTTCTGTGTAGTTTTTATTTGGAGATATTATTTTTCCCAATATAGGCCTCTTAGCGCTCAGAATGTCCAATTGCAGTTTCTACAGAAAGAGTGTTTCAGAAAGGCTCAATCAAAAGTAAGGTTCCACTCTGTTAGTTGAATGCACAGAACAGAAAGAAGTTTCATACACTGCTTCTGTGTAGTTTATATTTGAACATATTCTTTTTTCCACAATTACCCACTTAGCGCTACGAATGTCCAGTAGCATTTTCTACAGACAGAGTGTTTCAAAACTGCTCAATCAAAAGTATGGTTCAACTCTGTTAGCTGAATGCTCAGATCAGAAAGAAGTTTCACAGAATGCTTCTGTGTAGTTTATATTTGAATATATTCCTTTTTCCACTACTACTCTCTTAGCGCTCCAAATGTCCAGTTGCATTTTCTACAGAAAGAGAGTTCAGATCTGCTCAATCAAAAGTATGATTTAACTCTGTTAGCTGAATGCACAGATCAGAAAGAAGTTTCACAGAATGATTCTGTGTATTTTATATTTGGAGACATTCCTTTTTCCACTATTACCCACTTAGCGCTCTGAATCTCCACTTGCATTTTCTACAGAAAGAGTATTTCAGAACGGCTCAATCAAAACTAAGGTTCAACTCTTTTAGTTGAACAAACAGAACAGAAAGAAGTTTCACACAATTCTTCTGTGTAGTTTTTATTTGTAGACATTCTTTTTCCCAATATAGGCCTCTTAGCGCTCAGAATGTCCAATTGCAGTTTCTACAGAAAGAGTGTTTCAGAACGGCTCAATCAAAAGTAAGGTTCAACTCTGTTAGTTGAATGCACAGAACAGAAAGAAGTTTCATACAATGCTTCTGTGTAGTTTATATTTGAACATATTCTTTTTTCCACTATTACCCACTTAGCGCTACGAATGTCCAGTTGCATTTCTACAGAGTGTTTCAAAACTGCTCAATCAAAATTATGGTTTAACTCTGTTAGCTGAAGGCTCAGATCAGAAAAAAGTTTCACAGAATGCTTCTGTGTAGTTTATATTTGAATATATTCCTTTTTCCACTACTACGCTCTTAGCGCTTCAAATGTCCAGTTGCATTTTCTACAGAAAGAGTGTTCAGATCTGTTCAATCAAAAGTATGGTTTAACTCTGTTAGCTGAATGCACAGATCAGAAAGAAGTTTCACCGAATGATTCTGTGTAGTTTATATTTGAAGACATTCCTTTTTCCACTATTACCCTCTTAGTGCTCCGAATCTCCACTTGCATTTTCTACAAAAAGAGTGTTTCATAACTGCTCAAGCAAAAATATGTTTTATCTCTGTTAACTGAATTTACAGATCAGAAATAAGTTTCACAGAATGCATCTGTGTAGTTTTTATTTGAAGATATTCTTTTTCCCAATGTAGGCCTCTTAGCGCTTAGCATGTCCAATTGCAGTTTCTACAGAAAGAGTGTTTCAGAACGGCTCAATCAAAAGTAAGGTTCCACTCTGTTAGTTGAATGCACAGAACAGAAAGAATTTTCACAGAATGCTACTGTGTAGTTTATATTTGAATATAATCCTTTTTCCACTATTACCCTCTTAGCGCTCCGAATGTCCACTTGCATTTTCTACAGAAAGAGTGTTCAGAACTGCGCAATCAAAAGTATGGTTTAACTCTGTTAGCTTAATGAACATATCAGAAATAAGTTTCACACAATGGTTCTGTGTAGTTTTAATTTGAAGATATTATTTTTCCCAATATAGGCCTCTTAGCGCTCAGAATGTCCAATTGCAGTTTCTACAGAAAGAGTGTTTCAGAAAGGCTCAATCAAAAGTAAGGTTCAACTCTGTTAGTTGAATGCACAGAACAGAAAGTAGTTTTATACACTGCTTCTGTGTAGTTTATATTTGAACATATTCTTTTTTCCACAATTACCCACTTAGCGCTACGAATCTCCAGTTGCATTTTCTACAGACAGAGTGTTTCAAAACTGCTCAATCAATAGTAAGGTTTAACTCTGTTAGCTGAATGCTCAGATCAGAAAGAAGTTTCACAGAATCCTTCTGTGTAGTTTATATTTGAATATATTCCTTTTTCCACTACTACTCTCTTAGCGCTCCAAATGTCCAGTTGCATTTTCTACAGAAAGGGAGTTCAGATCTGCTCAATCAAAAGTATGGTTTAACTCTGTTAGCTGAATGCACAGATCAGAAAGAAGTTTCACAGAATGATTCTGTGTAGTTTATATTTCGAGACATTCCTTTTTCCACTATTACCGTCTTAGCGCTCCGAATCTCCACTTGCATTTTCTACAGAAAGAGTGTTTCAGAACGGCTCAATCAAAACTAAGGTTCAACTCTTTTAGTTGAACAAACAGAACAGAAAGAAGTTTCACACAATTCTTCTGTGTAGTTTTTATTTGTAGACATTCTTTTTCCCAATATAGGCCTCTTAGCGCTCAGAATGTCCAATTGCAGTTTCTACAGAAAGAGTGTTTCAGAACGGCTCAATCAAAAGTAAGGTTCAACTCTGTTAGTTGAATGCACAGAACAGAAAGAAGTTTCATACAATGCTTCTGTGTAGTTTATATTTGAACATATTCTTTTTTCCACTATTATCCACTTAGCGCTACGAATGTCCAGTTGCATTTTCTACAGACAGAGTGTTTCAAAACTGCTCAATCAAAAGTATGGTTTAACTCTGTTAGCTGAATGCTCAGATCAGAAAAAAGTTTCACAGAATGCTTCTGTGTAGTTTATATTTGAATATATTCCTTTTTCCACTACTACGCTCTTAGCGCTCCAAATGTCCAGTTGCATTTTCTACAGAAAGAGTGTTCAGATCTGCTCAATCAAAAGTATGGTTTAACTCTGTTAGCTGAATGCACAGATCAGAAAGAAGTTTCACAGAATGATTCTGTGTAGTTTATATTTGGAGACATTCCTTTTTCCACTATTACCCTCTTAGTGCTCCGAATCTCCACTTGCATTTTCTACAAAAAGAGTGTTTCATAACTGCTCAATCAAAAATATGTTTTATCTCTGTTAACTGAATTTACAGATCAGAAATAAGTTTCACAGAATGCATCTGTGTAGTTTTTATTTGAAGTTATTCTTTTTCCCAATGTAGGGCTCTTAGCGCTTAGCATGTCCAATTGCAGTTTCTACAGAAAGAGTGTTTCAGAACGGCTCAATCAAAAGTAAGGTTCAACTCTGTTAGTTGAATGCACAGAACAGAAAGAATTTTCACAGAATGCTACTGTGTAGTTTATATTTGAATATATTCCTTTTTCCACTATACCCTCTTAGCGCTCCGAATGTCCACTTGCATTTTCTACAGAAAGAGTGTTCAGAACTGCGCAATCAAAAGTATGGTTTAACTCTGTTAGCTTAATGAACATATCAGAAATAAGTTTCACACAATGCTTCTGTGTAGTTTTTATTTGAAGATATTATTTTTCCCAATAGAGGCCTCTTAGCGCTCAGAATGTCCAATTGCAGTTTCTACAGAAAGAGTGTTTCAGAAAGGCTCAATCAAAAGTAAGGTTCAACTCTGTTAGTTGAATGCACAGAACAGAAAGATGTTTCATACAATGCTTCTGTGTAGTTTATATTTGAACATATTCTTTTTTCCACTATTACACACTTAGCGCTACGAATGTCCAGTTGCATTTTCTACAGACAGAGTGTTTCAAAACTGCTCAATCAAAAGTATGGTTTAACTCTGTTAGCTGAATGCTCAGATCAGAAAGAAGTTTCACAGAATGCTTCTGTGTAGTTTATATTTGAATATATTCCTTTTTCCACTACTATGCTCTTAGCGCTCCAAATGTCCAGTTGCATTTTCTACAGAAAGAGTGTTCAGATCTGCTCAATCAAAAGTATGGTTTAACTCTGTTAGCTGAATGCACAGATCAGAAAGAAGTTTCACCGAATGATTCTGTGTAGTTTATATTTGAAGACATTCATTTTTCCACTATTACCCTCTTAGCGCTCCGAATCTCCACTTGCATTTTCTACAAAAAGAGTGATTCATAACTGCTCAATCAAAAATATGTTTTATCTCTGTTAACTGAATTTACAGATCAGAAATAAGTTTCACAGAATGCATCTGTGTAGTTTTTATTTGAAGATATTCTTTTTCCCAATGTAGGCCTCTTAGCGCTTAGCATGTCCAATTGTAGTTTCTACAGAAAGAGGGTTTCAGAACGGCTCAATCAAAAGTAAGGTTCAACTCTGTTAGTTGAATGCACAGAACAGAAAGAATTTTCACAGAATGCTACTGTGTAGTTTATATTTGAATATATTCCTTTTTCCACTATTACCCTCTTAGCGCTCCGAATGTCCACTTGCATTTTCTACAGAAAGAGTGTTCAGAACTGCGCAATCAAAAGTATGGTTTAACTCTGTTAGCTTAATGAACATATCAGAAATAAGTTTCACACAATGCTTCTGTGTAGTTTTTATTTGGAGATATTATTTTTCCCAATATAGGCCTCTTAGCGCTCAGAATGTCCAATTGCAGTTTCTACAGAAAGAGTGTTTCAGAAAGGCTCAATCAAAAGTAAGGTTCCACTCTGTTAGTTGAATGCACAGAACAGAAAGAAGTTTCATACACTGCTTCTGTGTAGTTTATATTTGAACATATTCTTTTTTCCACAATTACCCACTTAGCGCTACGAATGTCCAGTAGCATTTTCTACAGACAGAGTGTTTCAAAACTGCTCAATCAAAAGTATGGTTCAACTCTGTTAGCTGAATGCTCAGATCAGAAAGAAGTTTCACAGAATGCTTCTGTGTAGTTTATATTTGAATATATTCCTTTTTCCACTACTACTCTCTTAGCGCTCCAAATGTCCAGTTGCATTTTCTACAGAAAGAGAGTTCAGATCTGCTCAATCAAAAGTATGATTTAACTCTGTTAGCTGAATGCACAGATCAGAAAGAAGTTTCACAGAATGATTCTGTGTATTTTATATTTGGAGACATTCCTTTTTCCACTATTACCCACTTAGCGCTCTGAATCTCCACTTGCATTTTCTACAGAAAGAGTATTTCAGAACGGCTCAATCAAAACTAAGGTTCAACTCTTTTAGTTGAACAAACAGAACAGAAAGAAGTTTCACACAATTCTTCTGTGTAGTTTTTATTTGTAGACATTCTTTTTCCCAATATAGGCCTCTTAGCGCTCAGAATGTCCAATTGCAGTTTCTACAGAAAGAGTGTTTCAGAACGGCTCAATCAAAAGTAAGGTTCAACTCTGTTAGTTGAATGCACAGAACAGAAAGAAGTTTCATACAATGCTTCTGTGTAGTTTATATTTGAACATATTCTTTTTTCCACTATTACCCACTTAGCGCTACGAATGTCCAGTTGCATTTCTACAGAGTGTTTCAAAACTGCTCAATCAAAATTATGGTTTAACTCTGTTAGCTGAAGGCTCAGATCAGAAAAAAGTTTCACAGAATGCTTCTGTGTAGTTTATATTTGAATATATTCCTTTTTCCACTACTACGCTCTTAGCGCTTCAAATGTCCAGTTGCATTTTCTACAGAAAGAGTGTTCAGATCTGTTCAATCAAAAGTATGGTTTAACTCTGTTAGCTGAATGCACAGATCAGAAAGAAGTTTCACCGAATGATTCTGTGTAGTTTATATTTGAAGACATTCCTTTTTCCACTATTACCCTCTTAGTGCTCCGAATCTCCACTTGCATTTTCTACAAAAAGAGTGTTTCATAACTGCTCAAGCAAAAATATGTTTTATCTCTGTTAACTGAATTTACAGATCAGAAATAAGTTTCACAGAATGCATCTGTGTAGTTTTTATTTGAAGATATTCTTTTTCCCAATGTAGGCCTCTTAGCGCTTAGCATGTCCAATTGCAGTTTCTACAGAAAGAGTGTTTCAGAACGGCTCAATCAAAAGTAAGGTTCCACTCTGTTAGTTGAATGCACAGAACAGAAAGAATTTTCACAGAATGCTACTGTGTAGTTTATATTTGAATATAATCCTTTTTCCACTATTACCCTCTTAGCGCTCCGAATGTCCACTTGCATTTTCTACAGAAAGAGTGTTCAGAACTGCGCAATCAAAAGTATGGTTTAACTCTGTTAGCTTAATGAACATATCAGAAATAAGTTTCACACAATGGTTCTGTGTAGTTTTAATTTGAAGATATTATTTTTCCCAATATAGGCCTCTTAGCGCTCAGAATGTCCAATTGCAGTTTCTACAGAAAGAGTGTTTCAGAAAGGCTCAATCAAAAGTAAGGTTCAACTCTGTTAGTTGAATGCACAGAACAGAAAGTAGTTTTATACACTGCTTCTGTGTAGTTTATATTTGAACATATTCTTTTTTCCACAATTACCCACTTAGCGCTACGAATCTCCAGTTGCATTTTCTACAGACAGAGTGTTTCAAAACTGCTCAATCAATAGTAAGGTTTAACTCTGTTAGCTGAATGCTCAGATCAGAAAGAAGTTTCACAGAATCCTTCTGTGTAGTTTATATTTGAATATATTCCTTTTTCCACTACTACTCTCTTAGCGCTCCAAATGTCCAGTTGCATTTTCTACAGAAAGGGAGTTCAGATCTGCTCAATCAAAAGTATGGTTTAACTCTGTTAGCTGAATGCACAGATCAGAAAGAAGTTTCACAGAATGATTCTGTGTAGTTTATATTTCGAGACATTCCTTTTTCCACTATTACCGTCTTAGCGCTCCGAATCTCCACTTGCATTTTCTACAGAAAGAGTGTTTCAGAACGGCTCAATCAAAACTAAGGTTCAACTCTTTTAGTTGAACAAACAGAACAGAAAGAAGTTTCACACAATTCTTCTGTGTAGTTTTTATTTGTAGACATTCTTTTTCCCAATATAGGCCTCTTAGCGCTCAGAATGTCCAATTGCAGTTTCTACAGAAAGAGTGTTTCAGAACGGCTCAATCAAAAGTAAGGTTCAACTCTGTTAGTTGAATGCACAGAACAGAAAGAAGTTTCATACAATGCTTCTGTGTAGTTTATATTTGAACATATTCTTTTTTCCACTATTATCCACTTAGCGCTACGAATGTCCAGTTGCATTTTCTACAGACAGAGTGTTTCAAAACTGCTCAATCAAAAGTATGGTTTAACTCTGTTAGCTGAATGCTCAGATCAGAAAAAAGTTTCACAGAATGCTTCTGTGTAGTTTATATTTGAATATATTCCTTTTTCCACTACTACGCTCTTAGCGCTCCAAATGTCCAGTTGCATTTTCTACAGAAAGAGTGTTCAGATCTGCTCAATCAAAAGTATGGTTTAACTCTGTTAGCTGAATGCACAGATCAGAAAGAAGTTTCACAGAATGATTCTGTGTAGTTTATATTTGGAGACATTCCTTTTTCCACTATTACCCTCTTAGTGCTCCGAATCTCCACTTGCATTTTCTACAAAAAGAGTGTTTCATAACTGCTCAATCAAAAATATGTTTTATCTCTGTTAACTGAATTTACAGATCAGAAATAAGTTTCACAGAATGCATCTGTGTAGTTTTTATTTGAAGTTATTCTTTTTCCCAATGTAGGGCTCTTAGCGCTTAGCATGTCCAATTGCAGTTTCTACAGAAAGAGTGTTTCAGAACGGCTCAATCAAAAGTAAGGTTCAACTCTGTTAGTTGAATGCACAGAACAGAAAGAATTTTCACAGAATGCTACTGTGTAGTTTATATTTGAATATATTCCTTTTTCCACTATACCCTCTTAGCGCTCCGAATGTCCACTTGCATTTTCTACAGAAAGAGTGTTCAGAACTGCGCAATCAAAAGTATGGTTTAACTCTGTTAGCTTAATGAACATATCAGAAATAAGTTTCACACAATGCTTCTGTGTAGTTTTTATTTGAAGATATTATTTTTCCCAATAGAGGCCTCTTAGCGCTCAGAATGTCCAATTGCAGTTTCTACAGAAAGAGTGTTTCAGAAAGGCTCAATCAAAAGTAAGGTTCAACTCTGTTAGTTGAATGCACAGAACAGAAAGATGTTTCATACAATGCTTCTGTGTAGTTTATATTTGAACATATTCTTTTTTCCACTATTACACACTTAGCGCTACGAATGTCCAGTTGCATTTTCTACAGACAGAGTGTTTCAAAACTGCTCAATCAAAAGTATGGTTTAACTCTGTTAGCTGAATGCTCAGATCAGAAAGAAGTTTCACAGAATGCTTCTGTGTAGTTTATATTTGAATATATTCCTTTTTCCACTACTATGCTCTTAGCGCTCCAAATGTCCAGTTGCATTTTCTACAGAAAGAGTGTTCAGATCTGCTCAATCAAAAGTATGGTTTAACTCTGTTAGCTGAATGCACAGATCAGAAAGAAGTTTCACCGAATGATTCTGTGTAGTTTATATTTGAAGACATTCATTTTTCCACTATTACCCTCTTAGCGCTCCGAATCTCCACTTGCATTTTCTACAAAAAGAGTGATTCATAACTGCTCAATCAAAAATATGTTTTATCTCTGTTAACTGAATTTACAGATCAGAAATAAGTTTCACAGAATGCATCTGTGTAGTTTTTATTTGAAGATATTCTTTTTCCCAATGTAGGCCTCTTAGCGCTTAGCATGTCCAATTGCAGTTTCTACAGAAAGAGTGTTTCAGAACGGCTCAATCAAAAGTAAGGTTCAACACTGTTAGTTGAATGCACAGAACAGAAAGTATTTTCACAGAATGCTACTGTGTAGTTTATATTTGAATATATTCCTTTTTCCACTACTGCTCTCTTATCGCTCCAAATGTCCAGTTGCATTTTCTACAGAAAGGGAGTTCAGATCTGCTCAATCAAAAGTATGGTTTAACTCTGTTAGCTGAATGCACAGATCAGAAAGAAGTTTCACAGAATGATTCTGTGTAGTTTATATTTCGAGACATTCCTTTTTCCACTATTACCCTCTTAGCGCTCCGAATCTCCACTTGCATTTTCTACAGAAAGAGTGTTTCAGAACGGCTCAATCAAAAGTAAGGTTCAACTCTGTTAGTTGAATGCACAGAACAGAAAGAAGTTTCATACAATGCTTCTGTGTAGTTTATATTTGAACATATTCTTTTTTCCACTATTACCCACTTAGCGCTACGAATGTCCAGTTGCATTTTCTACAGACAGAGTCTTTCAAAACTGCTCAATCAAAAGTATGGTTTAACTCTGTTAGCTGAATGCTCAGATCAGAAAAAAGTTTCACAGAATGCTTCTGTGTAGTTTATATTTGAATATATTCCTTTTTCCACTACTACGCTCTTAGCGCTCCAAATGTCCAGTTGCATTTTCTACAGAAAGAGTGTTCAGATCTGCTCAATCAAAAGTATGGTTTAACTCTGTTAGCTGAATGCACAGATCAGAAAGAAGTTTCACCGAATGATTCTGTGTAGTTTATATTTGAAGACATTCCTTTTTCCACTATTACCATATTAGCGCTCCGAATCTCCACTTGCATTTTCTACAAAAAGAGTGTTTCATAACTGCTCAATCAAAAATATGTTTTATCTCTGTTAACTGAATTTACAGATCAGAAATAAGTTTCACAGAATGCATCTGTGTAGTTTTTATTTGAAGATATTCTTTTTCCCAATGTAGGGCTCTTAGCGCTTAGCATGTCCAATTGCAGTTTCTACAGAAAGAGTGTTTCAGAACGGCTCAATCAAAAGTAAGGTTCAACTCTGTTAGTTGAATGCACAGAACAGAAAGAATTTTCACAGAATGCTACTGTGTAGTTTATATTTGAATATATTCCTTTTTCCACTATTACCCTCTTAGCGCTCCGAATCTCCATTGCATTTTCTACAGAAAGAGTGTTTCAGAACGGCTCAATCAAAACTAAGGTTCAACGCTTTTAGTTGAACAAACAGAACAGAAAGAAGTTTCACACAATTCTTCTGTGTAGTTTTTATTTGAAGATATTATTTTTCCCAATAGAGGCCTCTTAGCGCTCAGAATGTCCAATTGCAGTTTCTACAGAAAGAGTGTTTCAGAAAGGCTCAATCAAAGGTAAGGTTCAACTCTCTTAGTTGAATGCACAGAACAGAAAGATGTTTCATACAATGCTTCTGTGTAGTTTATATTTCAACATATTCTTTTTTCCACTATTACACACTTAGCGCTACGAATGTCCAGTTGCATTTTCTACAGACAGAGTGTTTCAAAACTGCTCAATCAAAAGTATGGTTTAACTCTGTTAGCTGAATGCTCAGATCAGAAAGAAGTTTCACAGAATGCTTCTGTGTAGTTTATATTTGAATATATTCCTTTTTCCACTACTACGCTCTTAGCGCTCCAAATGTCCAGTTGCATTTTCTACAGAAAGAGTGTTCAGATCTGCTCAATCAAAAGTATGGTTTAACTCTGTTAGCTGAATGCACAGATCAGAAAGAAGTTTCACCGAATGATTCTGTGTAGTTTATATTTGAAGACATTCCTTTTTCCACTATTACCCTCTTAGCGCTCCGAATCTCCACTTGCATTTTCTACAAAAAGAGTGTTTCATAACTGCTCAATCAAAAATATGTTTTATCTCTGTTAACTGAATTTACAGATCAGAAATAAGTTTCACAGAATGCATCTGTGTAGTTTTTATTTGAAGATATTCTTTTTCCCAATGTAGGCCTCTTAGCGCTTAGCATGTCCAATTGCAGTTTCTACAGAAAGAGTGTTTCAGAACGGCTCAATCAAAAGTAAGGTTCAACTCTGTTAGTTGAATGCACAGAACAGAAAGTATTTTCACAGAATGCTACTGTGTAGTTTATATTTGAATATATTCCTTTTTCCACTATTACCCTCTTAGCGCTCCGAATCTCCATTGCATTTTCTACAGAAAGAGTGTTTCAGAACGGCTCAATCAAAACTAAGGTTCAACTCTTTTAGTTGAACAAACAGAACAGAAAGAAGTTTCACACAATTCTTCTGTGTAGTTTTTATTTGTAGACATTCTTTTTCCCAATATAGGCCTCTTAGCGCTCAGAATGTCCAATTGCAGTTTCTACCGAAAGAGTGTTTCAGAACGGCTCAATCAAAAGTAAGGTTCAACTCTGTTAGTTGAATGCACAGAACAGAAAGAAGTTTCATACAATGCTTCTGTGTAGTTTATATTTGAACATATTCTTTTTTCCACTATTACCCACTTAGCGCTACGAATGTCCAGTTGCATTTTCTACAGACAGAGTGTTTCAAAACTGCTCAATCAAAAGTATGGTTTAACTCTGTTAGCTGAATGCTCAGATCAGAAAGAAGTTTCACAGAATGCTTCTGTGTAGTTTATATTTGTATATATTCCTTTTTCCACTACTACGCTCTTAGCGCTCCAAATGTCCAGTTGCATTTTCTACAGAAAGAGTGTTCAGAACTGCTCAATCAAAAGTATGGTTTAACTCTGTTAGCTGAATGCACAGATCAGAAAGAAGTTTCACCGAATGATTCTGTGTAGTTTATATTTGAAGACATTCCTTTTTCCACTATTACCCCCTTAGCGCTCCGAATCTCCACTTGCATTTTCTACAAAAAGAGTGTTTCATAACTGCTCAATCAAAAATATGTTTTATCTCTGTTAACTGAATTTACAGATCAGAAATAAGTTTCACAGAATGCATCTGTGTAGTTTTTATTTGAAGATATTCTTTTTCCCAATGTAGGCCTCTTAGCGCTTAGCATGTCCAATTGCAGTTTCTACAGAAAGAGTGTTTCAGAACGGCTCAATCAAAAGTAAGGTTCAACTCTGTTAGTTGAATGCACAGAACAGAAAGAATTTTCACAGAATGCTACTGTGTAGTTTATATTTGAATATATTCCTCTTTCCACTATTACCTTCTTAGCGCTCCGAATGTCCACTTGCATTTTCTACAGAAAGGGTGTTCAGAACTGCGCAATCAAAAGTATGGTTTAACTCTGTTAGCTTAATGAACATATCAGAAATAAGTTTCACACAATGCTTCTGTGTAGTTTTTATTTGAAGATATTATTTTTCCCAATATAGGCCTCTTAGCGCTCAGAATGTCCAATTGCAGTTTCTACAGAAAGAGCGTTTCAGAAAGGCTCAATCAAAAGTAAGGTTCAACTCTGTTAGTTGAATGCACAGAACAGAAAGAAGTTTCATACAATGCTTCTGTGTAGTTTATATTTGAACATATTCTTTTTTCCACTATTACCCACTTAGCGCTACGAATGTCCAGTTGCATTTTCTACAGACAGAGTGTTTCAAAACTGCTCAATCAAAAGTATGGTTTAACTCTGTTAGCTGAATGCTCAGATCAGAAAGAAGTTTCACAGAATGCTTCTGTGTAGTTTATATTTGAATATATTCCTTTTTCCACTACTACGCTCTTAGCGCTCCAAATGTCCAGTTGCATTTTCTACAGAAAGAGTGTTCAGATCTGCTCAATCAAAGTATGGTTTAACTCTGTTAGCTGAATGCACAGATCAGAAAGAAGTTTCACCGAATGATTCTGTGTAGTTTATATTTGAAGACATTCCTTTTTCCACTATTACCCTCTTAGCGCTCCGAATCTCCACTTGCATTTTCTACAAAAAGAGTGTTTCATAACTGCTCAATCAAAAATATGTTTTATCTCTGTTAACTGAATTTACAGATCAGAAATAAGTTTCACAGAATGCATCTGTGTAGTTTTTATTTGAAGATATTCTTTTTCCCAATGTAGGCCTCTTAGCGCTTAGCATGTCCAATTGCAGTTTCTACAGAAAGAGTGTTTCAGAACGGCTCAATCAAAAGTAAGGTTCAACTCTGTTAGTTGAATGCACAGAACAGAAAGAATTTTCACAGAATGCTACTGTGTAGTTTATATTTGAATATATTCCTTTTTCCACTATTACCCTCTTAGCGCTCCGAATGTCCACTTGCATTTTCTACAGAAAGAGTGTTCAGAACTGCGCAATCAAAAGTATGGTTTAACTCTGTTAGCTTAATGAACATATCAGAAATAAGTTTCACACAATGCTTCTGTGTAGTTTTTATTTGAAGATATTATTTTTCCCAATATAGGCCTCTTAGCCCTCAGAATGTCCAATTGCAGTTTCTACAGAAAGAGTGTTTCAGAAAGGCTCAATCAAAAGTAAGGTTCAACTCTGTTAGTTGAATGCACAGAACAGAAAGAAGTTTCATACACTGCTTCTGTGTAGTTTATATTTGAACATATTCTTTTTTCCACAATTACCCACTTAGCGCTAGGAATGTCCAGTAGCATTTTCTACAGACAGAGTGTTTCAAAACTGCTCAATCAAAAGTATGGTTTAACTCTGTTAGCTGAATGCTCAGATCAGAAAGAAGTTTCACAGAATGCTTCTGTGTAGTTTATATTTGAATATATTCCTTTTTCCACTACTACTCTCTTAGCGCTCCAAATGTCCAGTTGCATTTTCTACAGAAAGAGAGTTCAGATCTGCTCAATCAAAAGTATGGTTTAACTCTGTTAGCTGAATGCACAGATCAGAAAGAAGTTTCACAGAATGATTCTGTGTAGTTTATATTTGGAGACATTCCTTTTTCCACTATTACCCTCTTAGCGCTCTGAATCTCCACTTGCATTTTCTACAGAAAGAGTATTTCAGAACGGCTCAATCAAAACTAAGGTTCAACTCTTTTAGTTGAACAAACAGAACAGAAAGAAATTTCACACAATTCTTCTGTGTAGTTTTTATTTGTAGACATTCTTTTTCCCAATATAGGCCTCTTAGCGCTCAGAATGTCCAATTGCAGTTTCTACAGAAAGAGTGTTTCAGAACGGCTCAATCAAAAGTAAGGTTCAACTCTGTTAGTTGAATGCACAGAACAGAAAGAAGTTTCATACAATGCTTCTGTGTAGTTTATATTTGAACATATTCTTTTTTCCACTATTACCCACTTAGCGCTACGAATGTCCAGTTGCATTTTCTACAGACAGAGTGTTTCAAAACTGCTCAATCAAAATTATGGTTTAACTCTGGTAGCTGAATGCTCAGATCAGAAAAAAGTTTCACAGAATGCTTCTGTGTAGTTTATATTTGAATATATTCCTTTTTCCACTACTACGCTCTTAGCGCTCCAAATGTCCAGTTGCATTTTCTACAGAAAGAGTGTTCAGATCTGCTCAATCAAAAGTATGGTTTAACTCTGTTAGCTGAATGCACAGATCAGAAAGAAGTTTCACCGAATGATTCTGTGTAGTTTATATTTGAAGACATTCCTTTTTCCACTATTACCCTCTTAGTGCTCCGAATCTCCACTTGCATTTTCTACAAAAAGAGTGTTTCATAACTGCTCAATCAAAAATATGTTTTATCTCTGTTAACTGAATTTACAGATCAGAAATAAGTTTCACAGAATGCATCTGTGTAGTTTTTATTTGAAGTTATTCTTTTTCCCAATGTAGGGCTCTTAGCGCTTAGCATGTCCAATTGCAGTTTCTACAGAAAGAGTGTTTCAGAACGGCTCAATCAAAAGTAAGGTTCAACTCTGTTAGTTGAATGCACAGAACAGAAAGAATTTTCACAGAATGCTACTGTGTAGTTTATATTTGAATATATTCCTTTTTCCACTATACCCTCTTAGCGCTCCGAATGTCCACTTGCATTTTCTACAGAAAGAGTGTTCAGAACTGCGCAATCAAAAGTATGGTTTAACTCTGTTAGCTTCATGAACATATCAGATATAAGTTTCACGCAATGTTTCTGTGTAGTTTTTATTTGAAGATATTATTTTTCCCAATAGAGGCCTCTTAGCGCTCAGAATGTCCAATTGCAGTTTCTACAGAAAGAGTGTTTCAGAAAGGCTCAATCAAAAGTAAGGTTCAACTCTGTTAGTTGAATGCACAGAACAGAAAGAATTTTCACAGAATGCTACTGTGTAGTTTATATTTGAATATATTCCTTTTTCCACTATTACCCTCTTAGCGCTCCGAATCTCCATTGCATTTTCTACAGAAAGATTGTTTCAGAACGGCTCAATCAAAACTAAGGTTCAACTCTTTTAGTTGAACAAACAGAACAGAAAGAAGTTTCACACAATTCTTCTGTGTAGTTTTTATTTGTAGACATTCTTTTTCCCAATATAGGCCTCTTAGCGCTCTGAATGTCCAATTGCAGTTTCTACAGAAAGAGTGTTTCAGAACGGCTCAATCAAAAGTAAGGTTCAACTCTGTTAGTTGAATGCACAGAACAGAAAGAAGTTTCATACAATGCTTCTGTGTAGTTTATATTTGAACATATTCTTTTTTCCACTATTACCCACTTAGCGCTACGAATGTCCAGTTGCATTTTCTACAGACAGAGTGTTTCAAAACTGCTCAATCAAAAGTATGGTATAACTCTGTTAGCTGAATGCTCAGATCAGAAAGAAGTTTCACAGAATGCTTCTGTGTAGTTTATATTTGTATATATTCCTTTTTCCACTACTACGCTCTTAGCGCTCCAAATGTCCAGTTGCATTTTCTACAGAAAGAGTGTTCAGAACTGCTCAATCAAAAGTATGGTTTAACTCTGTTAGCTGAATGCACAGATCAGAAAGAAGTTTCACCGAATGATTCTGTGTAGTTTATATTTGAAGACATTCCTTTTTCCACTATTACCCCCTTAGCGCTCCGAATCTCCACTTGCATTTTCTACAAAAAGAGTGTTTCATAACTGCTCAATCAAAAATATGTTTTATCTCTGTTAACTGAATTTACAGATCAGAAATAAGTTTCACAGAATGCATCTGTGTAGTTTTTATTTGAAGATATTCTTTTTCCCAATGTAGGCCTCTTAGCGCTTAGCATGTCCAATTGCAGTTTCTACAGAAAGAGTGTTTCAGAACGGCTCAATCAAAAGTAAGGTTCAACTCTGTTAGTTGAATGCACAGAACAGAAAGAATTTTCACAGAATGCTACTGTGTAGTTTATATTTGAATATATTCCTCTTTCCACTATTACCTTCTTAGCGCTCCGAATGTCCACTTGCATTATCTACAGAAAGGGTGTTCAGAACTGCGCAATCAAAAGTATGGTTTAACTCTGTTAGCTTAATGAACATATCAGAAATAAGTTTCACACAATGCTTCTGTGTAGTTTTTATTTGAAGATATTATTTTTCCCAATATAGGCCTCTTAGCGCTCAGAATGTCCAATTGCAGTTTCTACAGAAAGAGTGTTTCAGAAAGGCTCAATCAAAAGTAAGGTTCAACTCTGTTAGTTGAATGCACAGAACAGAAAGAAGTTTCATACAATGCTTCTGTGTAGTTTATATTTGAACATATTCTTTTTTCCACTATTACCCACTTAGCGCTACGAATGTCCAGTTGCATTTTCTACAGACAGAGTGTTTCAAAACTGCTCAATCAAAAGTATGGTTTAACTCTGTTAGCTGAATGCTCAGATCAGAAAGAAGTTTCACAGAATGCTTCTGTGTAGTTTATATTTGAATATATTCCTATTTCCACTACTACGCTCTTAGCGCTCCAAATGTCCAGTTGCATTTTCTACAGAAAGAGTGTTCAGATCTGCTCAATCAAAAGTATGGTTTAACTCTGTTAGCTGAATGCACAGATCAGAAAGAAGTTTCACCGAATGATTCTGTGTAGTTTATATTTGAAGACATTCCTTTTTCCACTATTACCCCCTTAGCGCTCCGAATCTCCACTTGCATTTTCTACAAAAAGAGTGTTTCATAACTGCTCAAACAAAAATATGTTTTATCTCTGTTAACTGAATTTACAGATCAGAAATAAGTTTCACAGAATGCATCTGTGTAGTTTTCATTTGAAGATATTCTTTTTCCCAATGTAGGCCTCTTAGCGCTTAGCATGTCCAATTGCAGTTTCTACAGAAAGAGTGTTTCAGAACGGCTCAATCAAAAGTAAGGTTCAACTCTGTTAGTTGAATGCACAGAACAGAAAGAATTTTCACAGAATGCTACTGTGTAGTTTATATTTGAATATATTCCTATTTCCACTATTACCCTCTTAGCGATCCGAATGTCCACTTGCATTTTCTACAGAAAGAGTGTTCAGAAATGCGCAATCAAAAGTATGGTTTAACTCTGTTAGCTTAACGAACATATCAGAAATAATTTTCACACAATGCTTCTGTGTAGTTTTTATTTGAAGATACTTTTTTTCCCAATATAGGCCTCTTAGCGCTCAGAGTGTCCAATTGCATTTTCTACAGAAAGAGAGTTTCAGAAAGGCTCAATCAAAAGTAAGGTTCAACTCTGTTAGTTGAATGCACAGAACAGAAAGAAGTTTCATACAATGCTTCTGTGTAGTTTATATTTGAACATATTCTTTTTTCCACTATTACCCACTTAGCGCTACGAATGTCCAGTTGCATTTTCTACAGACAGAGTGTTTCAAAACTGCTCAATCAATAGTATGGTTTAACTCTGTTAGCTGAATGCTCAGATCAGAAAGAAGTTTCACAGAATCCTTCTGTGTAGTTTATATTTGAATATATTCCTTTTTCCACTACTACTCTCTTAGCGCTCCAAATGTCCAGTTGCATTTTCTACAGAAAGAGAGTTCAGATCTGCTCAATCAAAAGTATGGTTTAACTCTGTTAGCTGAATGCACAGATCAGAAAGAAGTTTCACAGAATGATTCTGTGTAGTTTATATTTGGAGACATTCCTTTTTCCACTATTACCCTCTTAGCGCTCCGAAACTCCACTTGCATTTTCTACAGAAAGAGTGTTTCAGAAGGGCTCAATCAAAACTAAGGTTCAACTCTTTTAGTTGAACAAACAGAACAGAAAGAAGTTTCACACAATTCTTCTGTGTAGTTTTTATTTGTAGACATTTTTTTCCCAATATAGGCCTCTTAGCGCTCAGAATGTCCAATTGCAGTTTCTACAGAAAGAGTGTTTCAGAACGGCTCAATCAAAAGTAAGGTTCAACTCTGTTAGTTGAATGCACAGAACAGAAAGAAGTTTCATACAATGCTTCTGTGTAGTTTATATTTGAACATATTCTTTTTTCCACTATTACCCACTTAGCGCTACGAATGTCCAGTTGCATTTTCTACAGACAGAGTCTTTCAAAACTGCTCAATCAAAAGTATGGTTTAACTCTGTTAGCTGAATGCTCAGATCAGAAAAAAGTTTCACAGAATGCTTCTGTGTAGTTTATATTTGAATATATTCCTTTTTCCACTACTACGCTCTTAGCGCTCCAAATGTCCAGTTGCATTTTCTACAGAAAGAGTGTTCAGATCTGCTCAATCAAAAGTATGGTTTAACTCTGTTAGCTGAATGCACAGATCAGAAAGAAGTTTCACCGAATGATTCTGTGTAGTTTATATTTGAAGACATTCCTTTTTCCACTATTACCATATTAGCGCTCCGAATCTCCACTTGCATTTTCTACAAAAAGAGTGTTTCATAACTGCTCAATCAAAAATATGTTTTATCTCTGTTAACTGAATTTACAGATCAGAAATAAGTTTCACAGAATGCATCTGTGTAGTTTTTATTTGAAGATATTCTTTTTCCCAATGTAGGGCTCTTAGCGCTTAGCATGTCCAATTGCAGTTTCTACAGAAAGAGTGTTTCAGAACGGCTCAATCAAAAGTAAGGTTCAACTCTGTTAGTTGAATGCACAGAACAGAAAGAATTTTCACAGAATGCTACTGTGTAGTTTATATTTGAATATATTCCTTTTTCCACTATTACCCTCTTAGCGCTCCGAATCTCCATTGCATTTTCTACAGAAAGAGTGTTTCAGAACGGCTCAATCAAAACTAAGGTTCAACGCTTTTAGTTGAACAAACAGAACAGAAAGAAGTTTCACACAATTCTTCTGTGTAGTTTTTATTTGAAGATATTATTTTTCCCAATAGAGGCCTCTTAGCGCTCAGAATGTCCAATTGCAGTTTCTACAGAAAGAGTGTTTCAGAAAGGCTCAATCAAAGGTAAGGTTCAACTCTGTTAGTTGAATGCACAGAACAGAAAGATGTTTCATACAATGCTTCTGTGTAGTTTATATTTCAACATATTCTTTTTTCCACTATTACACACTTAGCGCTACGAATGTCCAGTTGCATTTTCTACAGACAGAGTGTTTCAAAACTGCTCAATCAAAAGTATGGTTTAACTCTGTTAGCTGAATGCTCAGATCAGAAAGAAGTTTCACAGAATGCTTCTGTGTAGTTTATATTTGAATATATTCCTTTTTCCACTACTACGCTCTTAGCGCTCCAAATGTCCAGTTGCATTTTCTACAGAAAGAGTGTTCAGATCTGCTCAATCAAAAGTATGGTTTAACTCTGTTAGCTGAATGCACAGATCAGAAAGAAGTTTCACCGAATGATTCTGTGTAGTTTGTATTTGAAGACATTCCTTTTTCCACTATTACCCTCTTAGCGCTCCGAATCTCCACTTGCATTTTCTACAAAAAGAGTGTTTCATAACTGCTCAATCAAAAATATGTTTTATCTCTGTTAACTGAATTTACAGATCAGAAATAAGTTTCACAGAATGCATCTGTGTAGTTTTTATTTGAAGATATTCTTTTTCCCAATGTAGGCCTCTTAGCGCTTAGCATGTCCAATTGCAGTTTCTACAGAAAGAGTGTTTCAGAACGGCTCAATCAAAAGTAAGGTTCAACTCTGTTAGTTGAATGCACAGAACAGAAAGAATTTTCACAGAATGCTACTGTGTAGTTTATATTTGAATATATTCCTTTTTCCACTATTACCCTCTTAGCGCTCCGAATCTCCATTGCATTTTCTACAGAAAGAGTGTTTCAGAACGGCTCAATCAAAACTAAGGTTCAACTCTTTTAGTTGAACAAACAGAACAGAAAGAAGTTTCACACAATTCTTCTGTGTAGTTTTTATTTGTAGACATTCTTTTTCCCAATATAGGCCTCTTAGCGCTCAGAATGTCCAATTGCAGTTTCTACCGAAAGAGTGTTTCAGAACGGCTCAATCAAAAGTAAGGTTCAACTCTGTTAGTTGAATGCACAGAACAGAAAGAAGTTTCATACAATGCTTCTGTGTAGTTTATATTTGAACATATTCTTTTTTCCACTATTACCCACTTAGCGCTACGAATGTCCAGTTGCATTTTCTACAGACAGAGTGTTTCAAAACTGCTCAATCAAAAGTATGGTTTAACTCTGTTAGCTGAATGCTCAGATCAGAAAGAAGTTTCACAGAATGCTTCTGTGTAGTTTATATTTGTATATATTCCTTTTTCCACTACTACGCTCTTAGCGCTCCAAATGTCCAGTTGCATTTTCTACAGAAAGAGTGTTCAGAACTGCTCAATCAAAAGTATGGTTTAACTCTGTTAGCTGAATGCACAGATCAGAAAGAAGTTTCACCGAATGATTCTGTGTAGTTTATATTTGAAGACATTCCTTTTTCCACTATTACCCCCTTAGCGCTCCGAATCTCCACTTGCATTTTCTACAAAAAGAGGGTTTCATAACTGCTCAATCAAAAATATGTTTTATCTCTGTTAACTGAATTTACAGATCAGAAATAAGTTTCACAGAATGCATCTGTGTAGTTTTTATTTGAAGATATTATTTTTCCCAATGTAGGCCTCTTAGCGCTTAGCATGTCCAATTGCAGTTTCTACAGAAAGAGTGTTTCAGAACGGCTCAATCAAAAGTAAGGTTCAACTCTGTTAGTTGAATGCACAGAACAGAAAGAATTTTCACAGAATGCTACTGTGTAGTTTATATTTGAATATATTCCTCTTTCCACTATTACCTTCTTAGCGCTCCGAATGTCCACTTGCATTTTCTACAGAAAGGGTGTTCAGAACTGCGCAATCAAAAGTATGGTTTAACTCTGTTAGCTTAATGAACATATCAGAAATAAGTTTCACACAATGCTTCTGTGTAGTTTTTATTTGAAGATATTATTTTTCCCAATATAGGCCTCTTAGCGCTCAGAATGTCCAATTGCAGTTTCTACAGAAAGAGCGTTTCAGAAAGGCTCAATCAAAAGTAAGGTTCAACTCTGTTAGTTGAATGCACAGAACAGAAAGAAGTTTCATACAATGCTTCTGTGTAGTTTATATTTGAACATATTCTTTTTTCCACTATTACCCACTTAGCGCTACGAATGTCCAGTTGCATTTTCTACAGACAGAGTGTTTCAAAACTGCTCAATCAAAAGTATGGTTTAACTCTGTTAGCTGAATGCTCAGATCAGAAAGAAGTTTCACAGAATGCTTCTGTGTAGTTTATATTTGAATATATTCCTTTTTCCACTACTACGCTCTTAGCGCTCCAAATGTCCAGTTGCATTTTCTACAGAAAGAGTGTTCAGATCTGCTCAATCAAAGTATGGTTTAACTCTGTTAGCTGAATGCACAGATCAGAAAGAAGTTTCACCGAATGATTCTGTGTAGTTTATATTTGAAGACATTCCTTTTTCCACTATTACCCCCTTAGCGCTCCGAATCTCCACTTGCATTTTCTACAAAAAGAGTGTTTCATAACTGCTCAATCAAAAATATGTTTTATCTCTGTTAACTGAATTTACAGATCAGAAATAAGTTTCACAGAATGCATCTGTGTAGTTTTTATTTGAAGATATTCTTTTTCCCAATGTAGGCCTCTTAGCGCTTAGCATGTCCAATTGCAGTTTCTACAGAAAGAGTGTTTCAGAACGGCTCAATCAAAAGTAAGGTTCAACTCTGTTAGTTGAATGCACAGAACAGAAAGAATTTTCACAGAATGCTACTGTGTAGTTTATATTTGAATATATTCCTTTTTCCACTATTACCCTCTTAGCGCTCCGAATGTCCACTTGCATTTTCTACAGAAAGAGTGTTCAGAACTGCGCAATCAAAAGTATGGTTTAACTCTGTTAGCTTAATGAACATATCAGAAATAAGTTTCACACAATGCTTCTGTGTAGTTTTTATTTGAAGATATTATTTTTCCCAATATAGGCCTCTTAGCCCTCAGAATGTCCAATTGCAGTTTCTACAGAAAGAGTGTTTCAGAAAGGCTCAATCAAAAGTAAGGTTCAACTCTGTTAGTTGAATGCACAGAACAGAAAGAAGTTTCATACACTGCTTCTGTGTAGTTTATATTTGAACATATTCTTTTTTCCACAATTACCCACTTAGCGCTACGAATGTCCAGTAGCATTTTCTACAGACAGAGTGTTTCAAAACTGCTCAATCAAAAGTATGGTTTAACTCTGTTAGCTGAATGCTCAGATCAGAAAGAAGTTTCACAGAATGCTTCTGTGTAGTTTATATTTGAATATATTCCTTTTTCCACTACTACTCTCTTAGCGCTCCAAATGTCCAGTTGCATTTTCTACAGAAAGAGAGTTCAGATCTGCTCAATCAAAAGTATGGTTTAACTCTGTTAGCTGAATGCACAGATCAGAAAGAAGTTTCACAGAATGATTCTGTGTAGTTTATATTTGGAGACATTCCTTTTTCCACTATTACCCTCTTAGCGCTCTGAATCTCCACTTGCATTTTCTACAGAAAGAGTATTTCAGAACGGCTCAATCAAAACTAAGGTTCAACTCTTTTAGTTGAACAAACAGAACAGAAAGAAATTTCACACAATTCTTCTGTGTAGTTTTTATTTGTAGACATTCTTTTTCCCAATATAGGCCTCTTAGCGCTCAGAATGTCCAATTGCAGTTTCTACAGAAAGAGTGTTTCAGAACGGCTCAATCAAAAGTAAGGTTCAACTCTGTTAGTTGAATGCACAGAACAGAAAGAAGTTTCATACAATGCTTCTGTGTAGTTTATATTTGAACATATTCTTTTTTCCACTATTACCCACTTAGCGCTACGAATGTCCAGTTGCATTTTCTACAGACAGAGTGTTTCAAAACTGCTCAATCAAAATTATGGTTTAACTCTGGTAGCTGAATGCTCAGATCAGAAAAAAGTTTCACAGAATGCTTCTGTGTAGTTTATATTTGAATATATTCCTTTTTCCACTACTACGCTCTTAGCGCTCCAAATGTCCAGTTGCATTTTCTACAGAAAGAGTGTTCAGATCTGCTCAATCAAAAGTATGGTTTAACTCTGTTAGCTGAATGCACAGATCAGAAAGAAGTTTCACCGAATGATTCTGTGTAGTTTATATTTGAAGACATTCCTTTTTCCACTATTACCCTCTTAGTGCTCCGAATCTCCACTTGCATTTTCTACAAAAAGAGTGTTTCATAACTGCTCAATCAAAAATATGTTTTATCTCTGTTAACTGAATTTACAGATCAGAAATAAGTTTCACAGAATGCATCTGTGTAGTTTTTATTTGAAGTTATTCTTTTTCCCAATGTAGGGCTCTTAGCGCTTAGCATGTCCAATTGCAGTTTCTACAGAAAGAGTGTTTCAGAACGGCTCAATCAAAAGTAAGGTTCAACTCTGTTAGTTGAATGCACAGAACAGAAAGAATTTTCACAGAATGCTACTGTGTAGTTTATATTTGAATATATTCCTTTTTCCACTATACCCTCTTAGCGCTCCGAATGTCCACTTGCATTTTCTACAGAAAGAGTGTTCAGAACTGCGCAATCAAAAGTATGGTTTAACTCTGTTAGCTTCATGAACATATCAGAAATAAGTTTCACGCAATGTTTCTGTGTAGTTTTTATTTGAAGATATTATTTTTCCCAATAGAGGCAACTTAGCGCTCAGAATGTCCAATTGCAGTTTCTACAGAAAGAGTGTTTCAGAAAGGCTCAATCAAAAGTAAGGTTCAACTCTGTTAGTTGAATGCACAGAACAGAAAGTTGTTTCATACAATCCTTCTGTGTAGTTTATATTTGAACATATTCTTTTTTCCACTATTACCCACTTAGCGCTACGAATGTCCAGTTGCATTTTCTACAGACAGAGTGTTTCAAAACTGCTCAATCAAAAGTATGGTTTAACTCTGTTAGCTGAATGCTCAGATCAGAAAGAAGTTTCACAGAATGCTTCTGTGTAGTTTATATTTGAATATATTCCTTTTTCCACTACTACGCTCTTAGCGCTCCAAATGTCCAGTTGCATTTTCTACAGAAAGAGTGTTCAGATCTGCTCAATCAAAAGTATGGTTTAACTCTGTTAGCTGAATGCACAGATCAGAAAGAAGTTTCACCGAATGATTCTGTGTAGTTTATATTTGAAGACATTCCTTTTTCCACTATTACCCACTTAGCGCTCCGAATCTCCACTTGCATTTTCTACAAAAAGAGTGTTTCATAACTGCTCAATCAAAAATATGTTTTATCTCTGTTAACTGAATTTACAGATTAGAAATAAGTTTCACAGAATGCATCTGTGTAGTTTTTATTTGAAGATATTCTTTTTCCCAATGTAGGCCTCTTAGCGCTTAGCATGTCCAATTGCAGTTTCTACAGAAAGAGTGTTTCAGAAAGGCTCAATCAAAAGTAAGGTTCAACTCTGTTAGTTGAATGCACAGAACAGAAAGAATTTTCACAGAATGCTACTGTGTAGTTTATATTTGAATATATTCCTTTTTCCACTATTACCCTCTTAGCGCTCCGAATCTCCATTGCATTTTCTACAGAAAGATTGTTTCAGAACGGCTCAATCAAAACTAAGGTTCAACTCTTTTAGTTGAACAAACAGAACAGAAAGAAGTTTCACACAATTCTTCTGTGTAGTTTTTATTTGTAGACATTCTTTTTCCCAATATAGGCCTCTTAGCGCTCTGAATGTCCAATTGCAGTTTCTACAGAAAGAGTGTTTCAGAACGGCTCAATCAAAAGTAAGGTTCAACTCTGTTAGTTGAATGCACAGAACAGAAAGAAGTTTCATACAATGCTTCTGTGTAGTTTATATTTGAACATATTCTTTTTTCCACTATTACCCACTTAGCGCTACGAATGTCCAGTTGCATTTTCTACAGACAGAGTGTTTCAAAACTGCTCAATCAAAAGTATGGTATAACTCTGTTAGCTGAATGCTCAGATCAGAAAGAAGTTTCACAGAATGCTTCTGTGTAGTTTATATTTGTATATATTCCTTTTTCCACTACTACGCTCTTAGCGCTCCAAATGTCCAGTTGCATTTTCTACAGAAAGAGTGTTCAGAACTGCTCAATCAAAAGTATGGTTTAACTCTGTTAGCTGAATGCACAGATCAGAAAGAAGTTTCACCGAATGATTCTGTGTAGTTTATATTTGAAGACATTCCTTTTTCAACTATTACCCCCTTAGCGCTCCGAATCTCCACTTGCATTTTCTACAAAAAGAGTGTTTCATAACTGCTCAATCAAAAATATGTTTTATCTCTGTTAACTGAATTTACAGATCAGAAATAAGTTTCACAGAATGCATCTGTGTAGTTTTTATTTGAAGATATTCTTTTTCCCAATGTAGGCCTCTTAGCGCTTAGCATGTCCAATTGCAGTTTCTACAGAAAGAGTGTTTCAGAACGGCTCAATCAAAAGTAAGGTTCAACTCTGTTAGTTGAATGCACAGAACAGAAAGAATTTTCACAGAATGCTACTGTGTAGTTTATATTTGAATATATTCCTTTTTCCACTATTACCCTCTTAGCGCTCCGAATGTCCACTTGCATTTTCTACAGAAAGAGTGTTCAGAACTGCGCAATCAAAAGTATGGTTTAACTCTGTTAGCTTAATGAACATATCAGAAATAAGTTTCACACAATGCTTCTGTGTAGTTTTTATTTGAAGATATTATTTTTCCCAATATATGCCTCTTAGCGCTCAGAATGTCCAATTGCAGTTTCTACAGAAAGAGTGTTTCAGAAAGGCTCAATCAAAAGTAAGGCTCAACTCTGTTAGTTGAATGCACAGAACAGAAAGAAGTTTCATACACTGCTTCTGTGTAGTTTATATTTGAACATATTCTTTTTTCCACAATTACCCACTTAGCGCTACGAATGTCCAGTAGCATTTTCTACAGACAGAGTGTTTCAAAACTGCTCAATCAAAAGTATGGTTTAAATCTGTTAGCTGAATGCTCAGATCAGAAAGAAGTTTCACAGAATGCTTCTGTGTAGTTTATATTTGAATATATTCCTTTTTCCACTACTACTCTCTTAGCGCTCCAAATGTCCAGTTGCATTTTCTACAGAAAGAGAGTTCAGATCTGCTCAATCAAAAGTATGGTTTAACTCTGTTAGCTGAATGCACAGATCAGAAAGAAGTTTCACAGAATGATTCTGTGTAGTTTATATTTGGAGACATTCCTTTTTCCACTATTACCCTCTTAGCGCTCTGAATCTCCACTTGCATTTTCTACAGAAAGAGTATTTCAGAACGGCTCAATCAAAACTAAGGTTCAACTCTTTTAGTTGAACAAACAGAACAGAAAGTAGTTTCACACAATTCTGCTGTGTAGTTTTTATTTGTAGACATTCTTTTTCCCAATATAGGCCTCTTAGCGCTCAGAATGTCCAATTGCAGTTTCTACAGAAAGAGTGTTTCAGAACGGCTCAATCAAAAGTAAGGTTCAACTCTGTTAGTTGAATGCACAGAACAGAAAGAAGTTTCATACAATGCTTCTGTGTAGTTTATATTTGAACATATTCTTTTTTCCACTATTACCCACTTAGCGCTACGAATGTCCAGTTGCATTTTCTACAGACAGAGTGTTTCAAAACTGCTCAATCAAAATTATGGTTTAACTCTGTTAGCTGAATGCTCAGATCAGAAAAAAGTTTCACAGAATGCTTCTGTGTAGTTTATATTTGAATATATTCCTTTTTCCACTACTACGCTCTTAGCGCTCCAAATGTCCAGTTGCATTTTCTACAGAAAGAGTGTTCAGATCTGCTCAATCAAAAGTATGGTTTAACTCTGTTAGCTGAATGCACAGATCAGAAAGAAGTTTCACCGAATGATTCTGTGTAGTTTATATTTGAAGACATTCCTTTTTCCACTATTACCCCCTTAGCGCTCTGAATCTCCACTTGCATTTTCTACAAAAAGAGTGTTTCATAACTGCTCAATCAAAAATATGTTTTATCTCTGTTAACTGAATTTACAGATCAGAAATAAGTTTCACAGAATGCATCTGTGTAGTTTTTATTTGAAGATATTCTTTTTCCCAATGTAGGCCTCTTAGCGCTTAGCATGTCCAATTGCAGTTTCTACAGAAAGAGTGTTTCAGAACGGCTCAATCAAAAGTAAGGTTCAACTCAGTTAGTTGAATGCACAGAACAGAAAGAATTTTCACAGAATGCTACTGTGTAGTTTATATTTGAATATATTCCTTTTTCCACTATTACCCTCTTAGCGCTCCGAATGTCCACTTGCATTTTCTACAGAAAGAGTGTTCAGAACTGCGCAATCAAAAGTATGGTTTAACTCTGTTAGCTTAATGAACATATCAGAAATAAGTTTCACACAATGCTTCTGTGTAGTTTTTATTTGAAGATATTGTTTTTCCCAATATAGGCCTCTTAGCGCTCAGAATGTCCAATTGCATTTTCTACAGAAAGAGTGTTTCAGAACGGCTCAATCAAAACTAAGGTTCAACTCTTTTAGTTGAACAAACAGAACAGAAAGAAGTTTCACACAATTCTTCTGTGTAGTTTTTATTTGTAGACATTCTTTTTCCCAATATAGGCCTCTTAGCGCTCAGAATGTCCAATTGCAGTTTCTACAGAAAGAGTGTTTCAGAACGGCTCAATGAAAAGTAAGGTTCAACTCTGTTAGTTGAATGCACAGAACAGAAAGAAGTTTCATACAATGCTTCTGTGTAGTTTATATTTGAACATATTCTTTTTTCTACTATTACCCACTTAGCGCTACGAATGTCCAGTTGCATTTTCTACAGACAGAGTGTTTCAAAACTGCTCAATCAAAAGTATGGTTTAACTCTGTTAGCTGAATGCTCAGATCAGAAAAAAGTTTCACAGAATGCTTCTGTGTAGTTTATATTTGAATATATTCCTTTTTCCACTACTACGCTCTTAGCGCTCCAAATGTCCAGTTGCATTTTCTAGAGAAAGAGTGTTCAGATCTGCTCAATCAAAAGTATGGTTTAACTCTGTTAGCTGAATGCACAGATCAGAAAGAAGTTTCACAGAATGATTCTGTGTAGTTTATATTTGGAGACATTCCTTTTTCCACTATTACCCCCTTTGCGCTCCGAATCTCCACTTGCATTTTCTACAGAAAGACTGTTACAGAACGGCTCAATCAAAACTAAGGTTCAACACTTTTAGTTGAACAAACAGAACATAAAGAAGTTTCACACAATTCTTCTGTGTAGTTTTTATTTGTAGACATTCTTTTTCCCAATATAGGCCTCTTAGCGCTCAGAATGTCCAATTGCAGTTTCTACAGAAAGTGTGTTTCTGAACGGCTCAATCAAAAGTAAGGTTCAATTCTGTTAGTTGAATGCACAGAACAGAAAGAAGTTTCATACAATGCTTCTGTGTAGTTTATATTTGAACATATTCTTTTTTCCACTATTACCCACTTAGCGCTACGAATGTCCAGTTGCATTTTCTACAGACAGAGTGTTTCAAAACTGCTCAATCAAAAGTATGGTTTAACTCTGTTAGCTGAATGCTCAGATCAGAAAGAAGTTTCACAGAATGCTTCTGTGTAGTTTATATTTGAATATATTCCTTTTTCCACTACTACGCTCTTAGCGCTCCAAATGTCCAGTTGCATTTTCTACAGAAAGAGTGTTCAGATCTGCTCAATCAAAAGTATGGTTTAACTCTGTTAGCTGAATGCACAGATCAGAAAGAAGTTTCACCGAATGATTCTGTGTAGTTTATATTTGAAGACATTCCTTTTTCCACTATTACCCTCTTAGCGCTCCGAATCTCCACTTGCATTTTCTACAAAAAGAGTGTATCATAACTGCTCAATCAAAAATATGTTTTATCTCTGTTAACTGAATTTACAGATGAGAAATAAGTTTCACAGAATGCATCTGTGTAGTTTTTATTTGAAGATATTCTTTTTCCCAATGTAGGCCTCTTAGCGCTCAGAATGTCCAATTGCAGTTTCTACAGAAAGAGTGTTTCAGAACGGCTCAATCAAAAGTAAGGTTCAACTCTGTTAGTTGAATGCACAGAACAGAAAGAATTTTCACAGAATGCTACTGTGTAGTTTATATTTGAATATATTCCTTTTTCCACTATTACCCTCTTAGCGCTCCGAATGTCCACTTGCATTTTCTACAGAAAGAGTGTTCAGAACTGCGCAATCAAAAGTATGGTTTAACTCTGTTAGCTTAATGAACATATCAGAAATAAGTTTCACAAAATGCTTCTGTGTAGTTTTTATTTGAAGATATTATTTTTCCCAATATAGGCCTCTTAGCGCTCAGAATGTCCAATTGCAGTTTCTACAGAAAGTGTGTTTCAGAAAGGCTCAATGAAATTAAGGTTCAACTCCGTTAGTTGAATGCACAGAACAGAAAGAAGTTTCATACAATGCTTCTGTGTAGTTTATATTTGAACATATACTTTTTTCCACTATTACCCACTTAGCGCTACGAATGTCCAGTTGCATTTTCTACAGACAGAGTGTTTCAAAACTGCTCAATCAAAAGTATGGTTTAACTCTGTTAGCTGAATGCTCAGATCATAAAGAAGTTTCACAGAATGCTTCTGTATAGTTTATATTTGAATATATTCCTTTTTCCACTACTACTCTCTTAGCGCTCCAAATGTCCAGTTGCATTTTCTACAGAAAGAGTGTTCAGATCTGCTCAATCAAAAGTATGGTTTAACTCTGTTAGCTGAATGCACAGATCAGAAAGAAGTTTCACCGAATGTTTCTGTGTAGTTCATATTTGGAGACATTCCTTTTTCCACTATTACCCCCTTAGCGCTCCGAATCTCCACTTGCATTTTCTACAGAAAGAGTGTTTCAGAACGGCTCAATCAAAACTATGGTTCAACTCTTTCAGTTGAACAAACAGAACAGAAAGAATTTTCACACAATTCTTCTGTGTAGTTTTTATTTGTAGACAATCTTTTTCCCAATATAGGCCTCTTAGCGCTCAGAATGTCCAATTGCAGTTTCTACAGAAAGAGTGTTTCAGAACGGCTCAATCAAAAGTAAGGTTCAACTCTGTTAGTTGAATGCACAGAACAGAAAGTAGTTTCATACAATGCTTCTGTGTAGTTTATATTTGAACATATTCTTTTTTCCACTATTACCCACTTAGCGCTACGAATGTCCAGTTGCATTTTCTACAGACAGAGTGTTTCAAAACTGCTCAATCAAAAGTATGGTTTAACTCTGTTAGCTGAATGCTCAGATCAGAAAGAAGTTTCACAGAATGCTTCTGTGTAGTTTATATTTGAATATATTCCTTTTTCCACTACTACGCTCTTAGCGCTCCAAATGTCCAGTTGCATTTTCAACAGAAAGAGTGTACAGATCTGCTCAATCAAAAGTATGGTTTAACTCTGTTAGCTGAATGCACAGATCAGAATGAAGTTTCACCGAATGATTCTGTGTAGTTTATATTTGAAGACATTCCTTTTTCCACTATTACCATCTTAGCGCTCCGAATCTCCACTTGCATTTTCTACAAAAAGAGTGTTTCATAACTGCTCAATCAAAAATATGTTTTATCTCTGTTAACTGAATTTACAGATCAGAAATAAGTTTCACAGAATGCATCTGTGTAGTTTATATTTGAAGATATTCTTTTTCCCAATGTAGGCCTCTTAGCGCTTATCATGTCCAATTGCAGTTTCTACAGAAAGAGTGTTTCAGAACGGCTCAATCAAAAGTAAGGTTCAACCCTGTTAGTTGAATGCACAGAACAGAAAGAATTTTCACAGAATGCTACTGTGTAGTTTATATTTGAATATATTCCTTTTTCCACTATTACCCTCTTAGCGCTCCGAATGTCCACTTGCATTTTCTACAGAAAGAGTGTTCAGAACTCCGCAATCAAAAGTATGCTTTAACTCTGTTAGCTTAATGAATATATCATAAATAAGTTTCACACAATGCTTCTGTGTAGTTTTTATTTGAAGATATTATTTTTCCCAATAGAGGCCTCTTAGCGCTCAGAATGTCCAATTGCACTTTCTACAGAAAGAGTGTTTCAGAAAGGCTCAATCAAAAGTAAGGTTCAACTCTGTTAGTTGAATGCACAGAACAGAAAGAAGTTTCATACAATCCTTCTGTGTAGTTTATATTTGAACATATTCTTTTTTCCACTATTACCAACTTAGCGCTACGAATGTCCAGTTGCATTTTCTACAGACAGAGTGTTTCAAAACTGCTCAATCAAAAGTACGGTTTAACTCTGTTAGCTGAATGCTCAGATCAGAAAGAAGTTTCACAGAATGCTTCTGTGTAGTTTATATTTGAATATATTCCTTTTTCCACTACTACTCTCTTAGCGCTCCAAATGTCCAGTTGCATTTTCTACAGAAAGAGTGTTCAGATCTGCTCAATCAAAACTATGGTTTAACTCTGTTAGCTGAATGCACAGATCAGAAAGAAGTTTCACAGAATGATTCTGTGTAGTTTATATTTGGAGACATTCCTTTTTCCACTATTACCCTCTTAGCGCTCCGAATCTCCACTTGCATTTTCTAAAGAAAGACTGTTACAGAACGGCTCAATCAAAACTAAGGTTCAACTCTTTTAGTTGAACAAACAGAACAGAAAGAACTTTCACACAATTCTTCTGTGTAGTTTTAATTTGTAGACATTCTTTTTCCCAATATAGGCCTCTTAGCGCTCAGAATGTCCAATTGCAGTTTCTACAGAAAGTGTGTTTCAGAACGGCTCAATCAAAAGTAAGGTTCAATTCTGTTAGTTGAATGCACAGAACAGAAAGAAGTTTCATACAATGCTTCTGTGTAGTTTATATTTGAACATATTCTTTTTTCCACTATTACCCACTTAGCGCTACGAATGTCCAGTTGCATTTTCTACAGACAGAGTGTTTCAAAACTGCTCAATCAAAAGTATGGTTTAACTCTGTTAGCTGAATGCTCAGATCAGAAAGAAGTTTCACAGAATGCTTCTGTGTAGTTTATATTTGAATATATTCCTTTTTCCACTACTACGCTCTTAGCGCTCCAAATGTCCAGTTGCATTTTCAACAGAAAGAGTGTTCAGATCTGCTCAATCAAAAGTATGGTTTAACTCTGTTAGCTGAATGCGCAGATCAGAAAGAAGTTTCACCGAATGATTCTGTGTAGTTTATATTTGAAGACATTCCTTTTTCCACTATTACCCTCTTACCGCTCCGAATCTCCACTTGCATTTTCTACAAAATAGTGTTTCATAACTGCTCAATCAAAAATATGTTTTATCTCTGTTAACTGAATTTACAGATCAGAAATAAGTTTCACAGAATGCATCTGTGTAGTTTTTATTTGAAGATATTCTTTTTCCCAATGTAGGACTCTTAGCGCTTAGCATGTCCAATTGCAGTTTCTACAGAAAGAGTGTTTCAGAACGGCTCAATGAAAAGTAAGGTTCAACTCTGTTAGTTGAATGCACAGAACAGAAAGAATTTTCACAGAATGCTACTGTGTAGTTTATATTTGAATATATTCCTTTTTCCACTATTACCCTCTTAGCGCTCCGAATGTCCACTTGAATTTTCTACAGAAAGAGTGTTCAGAACTGCGCAATCAAAAGTATGGTTTAACTCTGTTAGCTTAATGAACATATCAGAAATAAGTTTCACACAATGCTTCTGTGTAGTTTTTATTTGAAGATATTATTTTTCCCAATAGAGGCCTCTTAGCGCTCAGAATGTCCAATTGCAGTTTCTACAGAAAGAGTGTTTCAGAAAGGCTCAATCAAAAGTAAGGTTCAACTCTGTTAGTTGAATGCACAGAACAGAAAGAAGTTTCATACAATGCTTCTGTGTAGTTTATATTTGAACATATTCTTTTTTCCAGTATTACCCACTTAGCGCTACGAATGTCCAGTTGCATTTTCTACAGACAGAGTGTTTCAAAACTGCTCAATCAAAAGTATGGTTTAACTCTGTTAGCTGAATGCTCAGATCAGAAAGAAGTTTCACAGAATGCTTCTGTGTAGTTTATATTTGAATATATTCGTTTTTCCACTACTACTCTCTAAGCGCTCCAAATGCCCAGTTGCATTTTCTACAGAAAGTGTGTTCAGATCTGCTCAATCAAAACTATGGTTTAACTCTGTTAGCTGAATGCACAGATCAGAAAGAAGTTTCACAGAATGATTCTGTGTAGTTTATATTTGGAGACATTCCTTTTTCCACTATTACCCTCTTAGCGCTCCGAATCTCCACTTGCATTTTCTACCGAAAGACTGTTACAGAACGGCTCAATCAAAACTAAGGTTCAACTCTTTTAGTTGAACAAAGAGAACAGAAGGTAGTTTCACACAATTCTTCTGTGTAGTTTTAATTTGTAGACATTCTTTTTCCCAATATAGGCCTCTTAGCGCTCAGAATGTCCAATTGCAGTTTCTACAGAAAGTGTGTTTCAGAACGGCTCAATCAAAATTAAGGTTCAACTCTGTTAGTTGAATGCACAGAACAGAAAGAAGTTTCATACAATGCTTCTGTGTAGTTCATATTTGAACATATTCTTTTTTCCACTATTACCCACTTAGCGCTACGAATGTCCAGTTGCATTTTCTACAGACAGAGTGTTTCAAAACTGCTCAATCAAAAGTATGGTTTAACTCTGTTAGCTGAATGCTCAGATCAGAAAGGAGTTTCACAGAATGCTTCTGTGTAGTTTATATTTGAATATATTCCTTTTTCCACTACTACGCTCTTAGCGCTCCAAATGTCCAGTTGCATTTTCAACAGAAAGAGTGTTCAGATCTGCTCAATCAAAAGTATGGTTTAACTCTGTTAGCTGAATGCACAGATCAGAAATAAGTTTCACCGAATGATTCTGTGTAGTTTATATTTGAAGACATTCCTTTTTCCACTATTACCCTCTTAGCGCTCCGAATCTCCACTTGCATTTTCTACAAAAAGAGTGTATCATAACTGCTCAATCAAAAATATGTTTTATCTCTGTTAACTGAATTTACAGATGAGAAATAAGTTTCACAGAATGCATCTGTGTAGTTTTTATTTGAAGATATTCTTTTTCCCAATGTAGGCCTCTTAGCGCTCAGAATGTCCAATTGCAGTTTCTACAGAAAGAGTGTTTCAGAACGGCTCAATCAAAAGTAAAGTTCAACTCTGTTAGTTGAATGCACAGAACAGAAAGAATTTTCACAGAATGCTACTGTGTAGTTTATATTTGAATATATTCCTTTTTCCACTATTACCCTCTTAGCGCTCCGAATGTCCACTTGCATTTTCTACAGAAAGAGTGTTCAGAACTGCGCAATCAAAAGTATGGTTTAACTCTGTTAGCTTAATGAACATATCAGAAATAAGTTTCACAAAATGCTTCTGTGTAGTTTTTATTTGAAGATATTATTTTTCCCAATATAGGCCTCTTAGCGCTCAGAATGTCCAATTGCAGTTTCTACAGAAAGTGTGTTTCAGAAAGGCTCAATGAAATTAAGGTTCAACTCCGTTAGTTGAATGCACAGAACAGAAAGAAGTTTCATACAATGCTTCTGTGTAGTTTATATTTGAACATATACTTTTTTCCACTATTACCCACTTAGCGCTACGAATGTCCAGTTGCATTTTCTACAGACAGAGTGTTTCAAAACTGCTCAATCAAAAGTATGGTTTAACTCTGTTAGCTGAATGCTCAGATCATAAAGAAGTTTCACAGAATGCTTCTGTATAGTTTATATTTGAATATATTCCTTTTTCCACTACTACTCTCTTAGCGCTCCAAATGTCCAGTTGCATTTTCTACAGAAAGAGTGTTCAGATCTGCTCAATCAAAAGTATGGTTTAACTCTGTTAGCTGAATGCACAGATCAGAAAGAAGTTTCACCGAATGATTCTGTGTAGTTTATATTTGAACACATTCCTTTTTCCACTATTACCCTCTTAGCGCTCTGAATCTCCACTTGCATTTTCTACAAAAAGAGTGTTTCATAACTGCTCAATCAAAAATATGTTTTATCTCTGTTAACTGAATTTACAGATCAGAAATAAGTTTCACAGAATGCATCTGTGTAGTTTTTATTTGAAGATATTCTTTTTCCCAATGTAGGCCTCTTAGCGCTTAGCATGTCCAATTGCAGTTTCTAGAGAAAGAGTGTTTCAGAACGGCTCAATCAAAAGTAAGGTTCAACTCTGTTAGTTGAATGCACAGAACAGAAAGAATTTTCACAGAATGCTACTGTGTAGTTTATATTTGAATATATTCCTTTTTCCACTATTACCCTCTTAGCGCTCCGAATGTCCACTTGCATTTTCTACAGAAAGAGGGTTCAGAACTGCGCAATCAAAACTATGGTTTAACTCTGTTAGCTTAATGAACATATCAGAAATAAGTTTCACAAAATGCTTCTGTGTAGTTTTTATTTGAAGATATTATTTTTCCCAATAGAGGCCTCTTAGCGCTCAGAATGTCCAATTGCAGTTTCTACAGAAAGAGTGTTTCAGAAAGGCTCAATCAAAAGTATGGTTTAACTCTGTTAGCTGAATGCACAGATCAGAAAGAAGTTTCACCGAATGATTCTGTGTAGTTCATATTTGGAGACATTCCTTTTTCCACTATTACCCCCTTAGCGCTCCGAATCTCCACTTGCATTTTCTACAGAAAGAGTGTTTCAGAACGGCTCAATCAAAACTAAGGTTCAACTCTTTCAGTTGAACAAACAGAACAGAAAGAATTTTCACACAATTCTTCTGTGTAGTTTTTATTTGTAGACATTCTTTTTCCCAATATAGGCCTCTTAGCGCTCAGAATGTCCAATTGCAGTTTCTACAGAAAGAGTGTTTCAGAACGGCTCAATCAAAAGTAAGGTTCAACTCTGTTAGTTGAATGCACAGAACAGAAAGAAGTTTCATACAATGCTTCTGTGTAGTTTATATTTGAACATATTCTTTTTTCCACTATTACCCACTTAGCGCTACGAATGTCCAGTTGCATTTTCTACAGACAGAGTGTTTCAAAACTGCTCAATCAAAAGTATGGTTTAACTCTGTTAGCTGAATGCTCAGATCAGAAAGAAGTTTCACAGAATGCTTCTGTGTAGTTTATATTTGAATATATTCCTTTTTCCACTACTACGCTCTTAGCGCTCCAAATGTCCAGTTGCATTTTCAACAGAAAGAGTGTTCAGATCTGCTCAATCAAAAGTATGGTTTAACTCTGTTAGCTGAATGCACAGATCAGAAAGAAGTTTCACCGAATGATTCTGTGTAGTTTATATTTGAAGACATTCCTTTTTCCACTATTACCCTCTTAGCGCTCCGAATCTCCACTTGCATTTTCTACAAAAAGAGTGTTTCATAACTGCTCAATCAAAAATATGTTTTATCTCTGTTAACTGAATTTACAGATCAGAAATAAGTTTCACAGAATGCATCTGTGTAGTTTTTATTTGAAGATATTCTTTTTCCCAATGTAGGCCTCTTAGCGCTTATCATGTCCAATTGCAGTTTCTACAGAAAGAGTGTTTCAGAACGGCTCAATCAAAAGTAAGGTTCAACTCTGTTAGTTGAATGCACAGAACAGAAAGAATTTTCACAGAATGATACTGTGTAGTTTATATTTGAATATATTCCTTTTTCCACTATTACCCTCTTAGCGCTCCGAATGTCCACTTGCATTTTCTACAGAAAGAGTGTTCAGAACTGCGCAATCAAAAGTATGGTTTAACTCTGTTAGCTTAATGAACATATCATAAATATGTTTCACACAATGCTTCTGTGTAGTTTTTATTTGAAGATATTATTTTTCCCAATAGAGGCCTCTTAGCGCTCAGAATGTCCAATTGCAGTTTCTACAGAAAGAGTGTTTCAGAAAGGCTCAATCAAAAGTAAGGTTCAACTCTGTTAGTTGAATGCACAGAACAGAAAGAAGTTTCATACAATCCTTCTGTGTAGTTTATATTTGAACATATTCTTTTTTCCACTATTACCCACTTAGCGCTACGAATGTCCAGTTGCATTTTCTACAGACAGAGTGTTTCAAAACTGCTCAATCAAAAGTACGGTTTAACTCTGTTAGCTGAATGCTCAGATCAGAAAGAAGTTTCACAGAATGCTTCTGTGTAGTTTATATTTGAATATATTCCTTTTTCCACTACTACTCTCTTAGCGCTCCAAATGTCCAGTTGCATTTTCTACAGAAAGAGTGTTCAGATCTGCTCAATCAAAAGTATGGTTTAACCCTGTTAGCTGAATGCACAGATCAGAAAGAAGTTTCACAGAATGATTCTGTGTAGTTTATATTTGGAGACATTCCTTTTTCCACTATTACCCCCTTAGCGCTCCGAATCTCCACTTGCATTTTCTACAGAAAGACTGTTACAGAACGGCTCAATCAAAACTAAGGTTCAACACTTTTAGTTGAACAAACAGAACAGAAAGAAGTTTCACACAATTCTTCTGTGTAGTTTTTATTTGTAGACATTCTTTTTCCCAATATAGGCCTCTTGGCGCTCAGAATGTCCAATTGCAGTTTCTACAGAAAGTGTGTTTCAGAACGGCTCAATCAAAAGTAAGGTTCAACTCTGTTAGTTGAATGCACAGAACAGAAAGAAGTTTCATACAATGCTTCTGTGTAGTTTATATTTGAACATATTCTTTTTTCCACTATTACCCACTTAGCGCTACGAATGTCCAGTTGCATTTTCTACAGACAGAGTGTTTCAAAACTGCTCAATCAAAAGTATGGTTTAACTCTGTTAGCTGAATGCTCAGATCAGAAAGAAGTTTCACAGAATGCTTCTGTGTAGTTTATATTTGAATATATTCCTTTTTCCACTACTACGCTCTTAGCGCTCCAAATGTCCAGTTGCATTTTCAACAGAAAGAGTGTTCAGATCTGCTCAATCAAAAGTATGGTTTAACTCTGTTAGCTGAATGCACAGATCAGAAAGAAGTTTCACCGAATGATTCTGTGTAGTTTATATTTGAAGACATTCCTTTTTCCACTATTACCCTCTTAGCGCTCCGAATCTCCACTTGCATTTTCTACAAAAAGAGTGTTTCATAACTGCTCAATCAAAAATATGTTTTATCTCTGTTAACTGAATTTACAGATCAGAAATAAGTTTCACAGAATGCATCTGTGTAGTTTTTATTTGAAGATATTCTTTTTCCCAATGTAGGCCTCTTAGCGCTTAGCATGTCCAATTGCAGTTTCTACAGAAAGAGTGTTTCAGAACGGCTCAATCAAAAGTAAGGTTCAACTCTGTTAGTTGAATGCACAGAACAGAAAGAATTTTCACAGAATGCTACTGTGTAGTTTATATTTGAATATATTCCTTTTTCCACTATTACCCTCTTAGCGCTCCGAATGTCCACTTGCATTTTCTACAGAAAGAGTGTTCAGAACTGCGCAATCAAAAGTATGGTTTAACTCTGTTAGCTTAATGAACATATCAGAAATAAGTTTCACACAATGCTTCTGTGTAGTTTTTATTTGAAGATATTATTTTTCCCAATAGAGGCCTCTTAGCGCTCAGAATGTCCAATTGCAGTTTCTACAGAAAGACTGTTTCAGAAAGGCTCAATCAAAAGTAAGGTTCAACACTGTTAGTTGAATGCACAGATCAGAAAGTAGTTTCATACGATGCTTCTGTGTAGTTTATATTTGAACATATTCTTTTTTCCACTATTACCCACTTAGTGCTACGAATGTCCAGTTGCATTTTCTACAGACAGAGTGTTTCAAAACTGCTCAATAAAAAGTATGGTTTAACTCTGTTAGCTGAATGCTCAGATCAGAAAGAAGTTTCACAGAATGCTTCTGTGTAGTTTATATTTGAATATATTCCTTTTTCCACTACTACTCTCTTAGCGCTCCAAATGTCCAGTTGCATTTTCTACAGAAAGAGTGTTCAGATCTGCTCAATCAAAAGTGTGGTTTAAGTCTGTTAGCTGAATGCACAGATCAGAAAGAAGTTTCACAGAATGATTCTGTGTAGTTCATATTTGGAGACATTCCTTTTTCCACTATTACCCCCTTAGCGCTCCGAATCTCCAATTTCATTTTCAACAGAAAGAGTGTTTCAGAACGGATCAATCAAAACTAAGGTTCAACTCTTTTAGTTGAACAAACAGAACAGAAAGAAGTTTCACACAATTCTTCTGTGTAGTTTTTATTTGTAGACATTCTTTTTCCCAATATAGGCCTCTTAGCGCTCAGAATGTCCAATTGCAGTTTCTACAGAAAGAGTGTTTCAGAACGGCTCAATCAAAATTAAGGTTCAACTCTGTTAGTTGAATGCACAGAACAGAAAGAAGTTTCATACAATGCTTCTGTGTAGTTTATATTTGAACATATTCTTTTTTCCACTATTACCCACTTAGCGCTACGAATGTCCAGTTGCATTTTCTACAGACAGAGTGTTTCAAAACTGCTCAATCAAAAGTATGGTTTAACTCTGTTAGCTGAATGCTCAGATCAGAAAGAAGTTTCACAGAATGCTTCTGTGTAGTTTATATTTGAATATATTCCTTTTTCCTCTACTACTCTCTTAGCGCTCCAAATGTCCAGTTGCATTTTCTACAGAAAGAGTGTTCAGATCTGCTCAATCAAAAGTATGGTTTAATTCTGTTAGCTGAATGCACAGATCAGAAAGAAGTTTCACAGAATGATTCTGTGTAGTTTATATTTGGAGACATTCCTTTTTCCACTATTACCCCCTTAGCGCTCCGAATCTCCACTTGCATTTTCTACAGAAAGAGTGTTTCAGAACGGCTCAATCAAAACTAAGGTTCAACTCTGTTAGTTGAATGCACAGAACAGAAAGAAGTTTCATACAATGCTTCTGTGTAGTTTATATTTGAACATATTCTTTTTTCCACTATTACCCACTTAGCGCTACGAATGTCCAGTTGCATTTTCTACAGACAGAGTGTTTCAAAACTGCTCAATAAAAAGTATGGTTTAACTCTGTTAGCTGAATGCTCAGATCAGAAAGAAGTTTCACAGAATGCTTCTGTGTAGTTTATATTTGAATATATTCCTTTTTCCACTACTACGCTCTTAGCGCTCCAAATGTCCAGTTGCATTTTCAACAGAAAGAGTGTTCAGATCTGCTCAATCAAAAGTATGGTTTAACTCTGTTAGCTGAATGCACAGATCAGAAAGAAGTTTCACCGAATGATTCTGTGTAGTTTATATTTGAAGACATTCCTTTTTCCACTATTACCCTCTTAGCGCTCCGAATCTCCACTTGCATTTTCTACAAAAAGAGTGTTTCATAACTGCTCAATCAAAAATATGTTTTATCTCTGTTAACTGAATTTACAGATCAGAAATAAGTTTCACAGAATGCATCCGTGTAGTTTTTATTTGAAGATATTCTTTTTCCCAATGTAGGCCTCTTAGCGCTTATCATGTCCAATTGCAGTTTCTACAGAAAGAGTGTTTCAGAACGGCTCAATCAAAAGTATGGTTCAACTCTGTTAGTTGAATGCACAGAACAGAAAGAATTTTCACAGAATGCTACTGTGTAGTTTATATTTGAATATATTCCTTTTTCCACTATTACCCTCTTAGCGCTCCGAATGTCCACTTGCATTTTCTACAGAAAGAGTGTTCAGAACTGCGCAATCAAAAGTATGGTTTAACTCTGTTATCTTAATGAACATATCATAAATATGTTTCACACAATGCTTCTGTGTAGTTTTTATTTGAAGATATTATTTTTCCCAATAGAGGCCTCTTAGCGCTCAGAATGTCCAATTGCAGTTTCTACAGAAAGAGTGTTTCAGAAAGGCTCAATCAAAAGTAAGGTTCAACTCTGTTAGTTGAATGCACAGAACAGAAAGAAGTTTCATACAATCCTTCTGTGTAGTTTATATTTGAACATATTCTTTTTTCCACTATTACCCACTTAGCGCTACGAATGTCCAGTTGCATTTTCTACAGACAGAGTGTTTCAAAACTGCTCAATCAAAAGTACGGTTTAACTCTGTTAGCTGAATGCTCAGATCAGAAAGAAGTTTCACAGAATGCTTCTGTGTAGTTTATATTTGAATATATTCCTTTTTCCACTACTACTCTCTTAGCGCTCCAAATGTCCAGTTGCATTTTCTACAGAAAGAGTGTTCAGATCTGCTCAATCAAAAGTATGGTTTAACCCTGTTAGCTGAATGCACAGATCAGAAAGAAGTTTCACAGAATGATTCTGTGTAGTTTATATTTGGAGACATTCCTTTTTCCACTATTACCCCCTTAGCGCTCCGAATCTCCACTTGCATTTTCTACAGAAAGACTGTTACAGAACGGCTCAATCAAAACTAAGGTTCAACACTTTTAGTTGAACAAACAGAACAGAAAGAAGTTTCACACAATTCTTCTGTGTAGTTTTTATTTGTAGACATTCTTTTTCCCAATATAGGCCTCTTGGCGCTCAGAATGTCCAATTGCAGTTTCTACAGAAAGTGTGTTTCAGAACGGCTCAATCAAAAGTAAGGTTCAACTCTGTTAGTTGAATGCACAGAACAGAAAGAAGTTTCATACAATGCTTCTGTGTAGTTTATATTTGAACATATTCTTTTTTCCACTATTACCCACTTAGCGCTACGAATGTCCAGTTGCATTTTCTACAGACAGAGTGTTTCAAAACTGCTCAATCAAAAGTATGGTTTAACTCTGTTAGCTGAATGCTCAGATCAGAAAGAAGTTTCACAGAATGCTTCTGTGTAGTTTATATTTGAATATATTCCTTTTTCCACTACTACGCTCTTAGCGCTCCAAATGTCCAGTTGCATTTTCAACAGAAAGAGTGTTCAGATCTGCTCAATCAAAAGTATGGTTTAACTCTGTTAGCTGAATGCACAGATCAGAAAGAAGTTTCACCGAATGATTCTGTGTAGTTTATATTTGAAGACATTCCTTTTTCCACTATTACCCTCTTAGCGCTCCGAATCTCCACTTGCATTTTCTACAAAAAGAGTGTTTCATAACTGCTCAATCAAAAATATGTTTTATCTCTGTTAACTGAATTTACAGATCAGAAATAAGTTTCACAGAATGCATCTGTGTAGTTTTTATTTGAAGATATTCTTTTTCCCAATGTAGGCCTCTTAGCGCTTAGCATGTCCAATTGCAGTTTCTACAGAAAGAGTGTTTCAGAACGGCTCAATCAAAAGTAAGGTTCAACTCTGTTAGTTGAATGCACAGAACAGAAAGAATTTTCACAGAATGCTACTGTGTAGTTTATATTTGAATATATTCCTTTTTCCACTATTACCCTCTTAGCGCTCCGAATGTCCACTTGCATTTTCTACAGAAAGAGTGTTCAGAACTGCGCAATCAAAAGTATGGTTTAACTCTGTTAGCTTAATGAACATATCAGAAATAAGTTTCACACAATGCTTCTGTGTAGTTTTTATTTGAAGATATTATTTTTCCCAATAGAGGCCTCTTAGCGCTCAGAATGTCCAATTGCAGTTTCTACAGAAAGACTGTTTCAGAAAGGCTCAATCAAAAGTAAGGTTCAACTCTGTTAGTTGAATGCACAGATCAGAAAGTAGTTTCATACGATGCTTCTGTGTAGTTTATATTTGAACATATTCTTTTTTCCACTATTACCCACTTAGCGCTACGAATGTCCAGTTGCATTTTCTACAGACAGAGTGTTTCAAAACTGCTCAATAAAAAGTATGGTTTAACTCTGTTAGCTGAATGCTCAGATCAGAAAGAAGTTTCACAGAATGCTTCTGTGTAGTTTATATTTGAATATATTCCTTTTTCCACTACTACTCTCTTAGCGCTCCAAATGTCCAGTTGCATTTTCTACAGAAAGAGTGTTCAGATCTGCTCAATCAAAAGTGTGGTTTAACTCTGTTAGCTGAATGCACAGATCAGAAAGAAGTTTCACAGAATGATTCTGTGTAGTTCATATTTGGAGACATTCCTTTTTCCACTATTACCCCCTTAGCGCTCCGAATCTCCAATTTAATTTTCAACAGAAAGAGTGTTTCAGAACGGATCAATCAAAACTAAGGTTCAACTCTTTTAGTTGAACAAACAGAATAGAAAGAAGTTTCACACAATTCTTCTGTGTAGTTTTTATTTGTAGACATTCTTTTTCCCAATATAGGCCTCTTAGCGCTCAGAATGTCCAATTGCAGTTTCTACAGAAAGAGTGTTTCAGAACGGCTCAATCAAAATTAAGGTTCAACTCTGTTAGTTGAATGCACAGAACAGAAAGAAGTTTCATACAATGCTTCTGTGTAGTTTATATTTGAACATATTCTTTTTTCCACTATTACCCACTTAGCGCTACGAATGTCCAGTTGCATTTTCTACAGACAGAGTGTTTCAAAACTGCTCAATCAAAAGTATGGTTTAACTCTGTTAGCTGAATGCTCAGATCAGAAAGAAGTTTCACAGAATGCTTCTGTGTAGTTTATATTTGAATATATTCCTTTTTCCTCTACTACTCTCTTAGCGCTCCAAATGTCCAGTTGCATTTTCTACAGAAAGAGTGTTCAGATCTGCTCAATCAAAAGTATGGTTTAATTCTGTTAGCTGAATGCACAGATCAGAAAGAAGTTTCACAGAATGATTCTGTGTAGTTTATATTTGGAGACATTCCTTTTTCCACTATTACCCCCTTAGCGCTCCGAATCTCCACTTGCATTTTCTACAGAAAGAGTGTTTCAGAACGGCTCAATCAAAACTAAGGTTCAACTCTGTTAGTTGAATGCACAGAACAGAAAGAAGTTTCATACAATGCTTCTGTGTAGTTTATATTTGAACATATTCTTTTTTCCACTATTACCCACTTAGCGCTACGAATGTCCAGTTGCATTTTCTACAGACAGAGTGTTTCAAAACTGCTCAATAAAAAGTATGGTTTAACTCTGTTAGCTGAATGCTCAGATCAGAAAGAAGTTTCACAGAATGCTTCTGTGTAGTTTATATTTGAATATATTCCTTTTTCCACTACTACTCTCTTAGCGCTCCAAATGTCCAGTTGCATTTTCTACAGAAAGAGTGTTCAGATCTGCTCAATCAAAAGTATGGTTTAACCCTGTTAGCTGAATGCACAGATCAGAAAGAAGTTTCACAGAATGATTCTGTGTAGTTTATATTTGGAGACATTCCTTTTTCCACTATTACCCCCTTAGCGCTCCGAATCTCCACTTGCATTTTCTACAGAAAGACTGTTACAGAACGGCTCAATCAAAAGTAAGGTTCAACACTTTTAGTTGAACAAACAGAACAGAAAGAAGTTTCACACAATTCTTCTGTGTAGTTTTTATTTGTAGACATTCTTTTTCCCAATATAGGCCTCTTGGCGCTCAGAATGTCCAATTGCAGTTTCTACAGAAAGTGTGTTTCAGAACGGCTCAATCAAAAGTAAGGTTCAACTCTGTTAGTTGAATGCACAGAACAGAAAGAAGTTTCATACAATGCTTCTGTGTAGTTTATATTTGAACATATTCTTTTTTCCACTATTACCCACTTAGCGCTACGAATGTCCAGTTGCATTTTCTACAGACAGAGTGTTTCAAAACTGCTCAATCAAAAGTATGGTTTAACTCTGTTAGCTGAATGCTCAGATCAGAAAGAAGTTTCACAGAATGCTTCTGTGTAGTTTATATTTGAATATATTCCTTTTTCCACTACTACGCTCTTAGCGCTCCAAATGTCCAGTTGCATTTTCAACAGAAAGAGTGTTCAGATCTGCTCAATCAAAAGTATGGTTTAACTCTGTTAGCTGAATGCACAGATCAGAAAGAAGTTTCACCGAATGATTCTGTGTAGTTTATATTTGAAGACATTCCTTTTTCCACTATTACCCTCTTAGCGCTCCGAATCTCCACTTGCATTTTCTACAAAAAGAGTGTTTCATAACTGCTCAATCAAAAATATGTTTTATCTCTGTTAACTGAATTTACAGATCAGAAATAAGTTTCACAGAATGCATCTGTGTAGTTTTTATTTGAAGATATTCTTTTTCCCAATGTAGGCCTCTTAGCGCTTAGCATGTCCAATTGCAGTTTCTACAGAAAGAGTGTTTCAGAACGGCTCAATCAATAGTAAGGTTCAACTCTGTTAGTTGAATGCACAGAACAGAAAGAATTTTCACAGAATGCTACTGTGTAGTTTATATTTGAATATATTCCTTTTTCCACTATTACCCTCTTAGCGCTCCGAATGTCCACTTGCATTTTCTACAGAAAGAGTGTTCAGAACTGCGCAATCAAAAGTATGGTTTAACTCTGTTAGCTTAATGAACATATCAGAAATAAGTTTCACACAATGCTTCTGTGTAGTTTTTATTTGAAGATATTATTTTTCCCAATAGAGGCCTCTTAGCGCTCAGAATGTCCAATTGCAGTTTCTACAGAAAGACTGTTTCAGAAAGGCTCAATCAAAAGTAAGGTTCAACTCTGTTAGTTGAATGCACAGATCAGAAAGTAGTTTCATACGATGCTTCTGTGTAGTTTATATTTGAACATATTCTTTTTTCCACTATTACCCACTTAGCGCTACGAATGTCCAGTTGCATTTTCTACAGACAGAGTGTTTCAAAACTGCTCAATAAAAAGTATGGTTTAACTCTGTTAGCTGAATGCTCAGATCAGAAAGAAGTTTCACAGAATGCTTCTGTGTAGTTTATATTTGAATATATTCCTTTTTCCACTACTACTCTCTTAGCGCTCCAAATGTCCAGTTGCATTTTCTACAGAAAGAGTGTTCAGATCTGCTCAATCAAAAGTGTGGTTTAACTCTGTTAGCTGAATGCACAGATCAGAAAGAAGTTTCACAGAATGATTCTGTGTAGTTCATATTTGGAGACATTCCTTTTTCCACTATTACCCCCTTAGCGCTCCGAATCTCCAATTTCATTTTCAACAGAAAGAGTGTTTCAGAACGGATCAATCAAAACTAAGGTTCAACTCTTTTAGTTGAACAAACAGAATAGAAAGAAGTTTCACACAATTCTTCTGTGTAGTTTTTATTTGTAGACATTCTTTTTCCCAATATAGGCCTCTTAGCGCTCAGAATGTCCAATTGCAGTTTCTACAGAAAGAGTGTTTCAGAACGGCTCAATCAAAATTAAGGTTCAACTCTGTTAGTTGAATGCACAGAACAGAAAGAAGTTTCATACAATGCTTCTGTGTAGTTTATATTTGAACATATTCTTTTTTCCACTATTACCCACTTAGCGCTACGAATGTCCAGTTGCATTTTCTACAGACAGAGTGTTTCAAAACTGCTCAATCAAAAGTATGGTTTAACTCTGTTAGCTGAATGCTCAGATCAGAAAGAAGTTTCACAGAATGCTTCTGTGTAGTTTATATTTGAATATATTCCTTTTTCCTCTACTACTCTCTTAGCGCTCCAAATGTCCAGTTGCATTTTCTACAGAAAGAGTGTTCAGATCTGCTCAATCAAAAGTATGGTTTAATTCTGTTAGCTGAATGCACAGATCAGAAAGAAGTTTCACAGAATGATTCTGTGTAGTTTATATTTGGAGACATTCCTTTTTCCACTATTACCCCCTTAGCGCTCCGAATCTCCACTTGCATTTTCTACAGAAAGAGTGTTTCAGAACGGCTCAATCAAAACTAAGGTTCAACTCTGTTAGTTGAATGCACAGAACAGAAAGAAGTTTCATACAATGCTTCTGTGTAGTTTATATTTGAACATATTCTTTTTTCCACTATTACCCACTTAGCGCTACGAATGTCCAGTTGCATTTTCTACAGACAGAGTGTTTCAAAACTGCTCAATAAAAAGTATGGTTTAACTCTGTTAGCTGAATGCTCAGATCAGAAAGAAGTTTCACAGAATGCTTCTGTGTAGTTTATATTTGAATATATTCCTTTTTCCACTACTACTCTCTTAGCGCTCCAAATGTCCAGTTGCATTTTCTACAGAAAGAGTGTTCAGATCTGCTCAATCAAAAGTATGGTTTAACCCTGTTAGCTGAATGCACAGATCAGAAAGAAGTTTCACAGAATGATTCTGTGTAGTTTATATTTGGAGACATTCCTTTTTCCACTATTACCCCCTTAGCGCTCCGAATCTCCACTTGCATTTTCTACAGAGAGACTGTTACAGAACGGCTCAATCAAAAGTAAGGTTCAACACTTTTAGTTGAACAAACAGAACAGAAAGAAGTTTCACACAATTCTTCTGTGTAGTTTTTATTTGTAGACATTCTTTTTCCCAATATAGGCCTCTTGGCGCTCAGAATGTCCAATTGCAGTTTCTACAGAAAGTGTGTTTCAGAACGGCTCAATCAAAAGTAAGGTTCAACTCTGTTAGTTGAATGCACAGAACAGAAAGAAGTTTCATACAATGCTTCTGTGTAGTTTATATTTGAACATATTCTTTTTTCCACTATTACCCACTTAGCGCTACGAATGTCCAGTTGCATTTTCTACAGACAGAGTGTTTCAAAACTGCTCAATCAAAAGTATGGTTTAACTCTGTTAGCTGAATGCTCAGATCAGAAAGAAGTTTCACAGAATGCTTCTGTGTAGTTTATATTTGAATATATTCCTTTTTCCACTACTACGCTCTTAGCGCTCCAAATGTCCAGTTGCATTTTCAACAGAAAGAGTGTTCAGATCTGCTCAATCAAAAGTATGGTTTAACTCTGTTAGCTGAATGCACAGATCAGAAAGAAGTTTCACCGAATGATTCTGTGTAGTTTATATTTGAAGACATTCCTTTTTCCACTATTACCCTCTTAGCGCTCCGAATCTCCACTTGCATTTTCTACAAAAAGAGTGTTTCATAACTGCTCAATCAAAAATATGTTTTATCTCTGTTAACTGAATTTTCAGATCAGAAATAAGTTTCACAGAATGTATCTGTGTAGTTTTTATTTGAAGATATTCTTTTTCCCAATGTAGGCCTCTTAGCGCTTAGCATGTCCAATTGCAGTTTCTACAGAAAGAGTGTTTCAGAACGGCTCAATCAAAAGTAAGGTTCAACTCTGTTAGTTGAATGCACAGAACAGAAAGAATTTTCACAGAATGCTACTGTGTAGTTTATATTTGAATATATTCCTTTTTCCACTATTACCCTCTTAGCGCTCCGAATGTCCACTTGCATTTTCTACAGAAAGAGTGTTCAGAACTGCGCAATCAAAAGTATGGTTTAACTCTGTTAGCTTAATGAACATATCAGAAATAAGTTTCACACAATGCTTCTGTGTAGTTTTTATTTGAAGATATTATTTTTCCCAATAGAGGCCTCTTAGCGCTCAGAATGTCCAATTGCAGTTTCTACAGAAAGACTGTTTCAGAAAGGCTCAATCAAAAGTAAGGTTCAACTCTGTTAGTTGAATGCACAGATCAGAAAGTAGTTTCATACGATGCTTCTGTGTAGTTTATATTTGAACATATTCTTTTTTCCACTATTACCCACTTAGTGCTACGAATGTCCAGTTGCATTTTCTACAGACAGAGTGTTTCAAAACTGCTCAATAAAAAGTATGGTTTAACTCTGTTAGCTGAATGCTCAGATCAGAAAGAAGTTTCACAGAATGCTTCTGTGTAGTTTATATTTGAATATATTCCTTTTTCCACTACTACTCTCTTAGCGCTCCAAATGTCCAGTTGCATTTTCTACAGAAAGAGTGTTCAGATCTGCTCAATCAAAAGTGTGGTTTAACTCTGTTAGCTGAATGCACAGATCAGAAAGAAGTTTCACAGAATGATTCTGTGTAGTTCATATTTGGAGACATTCCTTTTTCCACTATTACCCCCTTAGCGCTCCGAATCTCCAATTTCATTTTCAACAGAAAGAGTGTTTCAGAACGGATCAATCAAAACTAAGGTTCAACTCTTTTAGTTGAACAAACAGAATAGAAAGAAGTTTCACACAATTCTTCTGTGTAGTTTTTATTTGTAGACATTCTTTTTCCCAATATAGGCCTCTTAGCGCTCAGAATGTCCAATTGCAGTTTCTACAGAAAGAGTGTTTCAGAACGGCTCAATCAAAATTAAGGTTCAACTCTGTTAGTTGAATGCACAGAACAGAAAGAAGTTTCATACAATGCTTCTGTGTAGTTTATATTTGAACATATTCTTTTTTCCACTATTACCCACTTAGCGCTACGAATGTCCAGTTGCATTTTCTACAGACAGAGTGTTTCAAAACTGCTCAATCAAAAGTATGGTTTAACTCTGTTAGCTGAATGCTCAGATCAGAAAGAAGTTTCACAGAATGCTTCTGTGTAGTTTATATTTGAATATATTCCTTTTTCCTCTACTACTCTCTTAGCGCTCCAAATGTCCAGTTGCATTTTCTACAGAAAGTGTGTTCAGATCTGCTCAATCAAAAGTATGGTTTAATTCTGTTAGCTGAATGCACAGATCAGAAAGAAGTTTCACAGAATGATTCTGTGTAGTTTATATTTGGAGACATTCCTTTTTCCACTATTACCCCCTTAGCGCTCCGAATCTCCACTTGCATTTTCTACAGAAAGAGTGTTTCAGAACGGCTCAATCAAAACTAAGGTTCAACTCTGTTAGTTGAATGCACAGAACAGAAAGAAGTTTCATACAATGCTTCTGTGTAGTTTATATTTGAACATATTCTTTTTTCCACTATTACCCACTTAGCGCTACGAATGTCCAGTTGCATTTTCTACAGACAGAGTGTTTCAAAACTGCTCAATAAAAAGTATGGTTTAACTCTGTTAGCTGAATGCTCAGATCAGAAAGAAGTTTCACAGAATGCTTCTGTGTAGTTTATATTTGAATATATTCCTTTTTCCACTACTACTCTCTTAGCGCTCCAAATGTCCAGTTGCATTTTCTACAGAAAGTGTGTTCAGATCTGCTCAATCAAAAGTATGTTTTAACTCTGTTAGCTGAATGCACAGATCAGAAAGAAGTTTCACAGAATGATTCTGTGTAGTTTATATTTGGAGACATTCCTTTTTCCACTATTACCCTCTTAGCGCTCCGAATCTCCACTTGCATTTTCTACAGAAAGAGTGTTTCAGAACGGCTCAATCAAAACTAAGGTTCAACTCTTTTAGTTGAACAAACAGAACAGAAAGAAGTTTCACACAATTCTTCTGTGTAGTTTTTATTTGTAGACATTCTTTTTCCCAATATAGGCCTCTTAGCGCTCAGAATGTCCAATTGCAGTTTCTACAGAAAGAGTGTTTCAGAACGGCTCAATCAAAAGTAAGGTTCAACTCTGTTAGTTGAATGCACAGAACAGAAAGAAGTTTCATACAATGATTCTGTGTAGTTTATATTTGAACATATTCTTTTTTCCACTATTACCCACTTAGCGCTACGAATGTAAAGTTGCATTTTCTACAGACAGAGTGTTTCTAAACTGCTCAATCAAAAGTATGGTTTAACTCTATTAGCTGAATGCTCAGATCAGAAAGAAGTTTCACAGAATGCTTCTGTGTAGTTTATATTTGAATATATTCCTTTTTCCACTACTACGCTCTTAGCGCTCCAAATGTCCAGTTGCATTTTCAACAGAAAGAGTGTTCAGATCTGCTCAATCAAAAGTATGGTTTAACTCTGTTAGCTGAATGCACAGATCAGAAAGAAGTTTCACCGAATGATTCTGTGTAGTTTATATTTGAAGACATTCCTTTTTCCACTATTACCCTCTTAGCGCTCCGAATCTCCACTTGCATTTTCTACAAAAAGAGTGTTTCATAACTCCTCAATCAAAAATATGTTTTATCTCTGTTAACTGAATTTACATATCAGAAATAAGTTTCACAGAATGCATCTGTGTAGTTTTTATTTGAAGATATTCTTTTTCCCAATGTAGGCCTCTTAGCGCTTAGCATGTCCAATTGCAGTTTCTACAGAAAGAGTGTTTCAGAACGGCTCAATCAAAAGTAAGGTTCAACTCTGTTAGTTGAATGCACAGAACAGAAAGAATTTTCACAGAATGCTACTGTGTAGTTTATATTTGAATATATTCCTTTTTCCACTATTACCCTCTTAGCGCTCCGAATGTCCACTTGCATTTTCTACAGAAAGAGTGTTCAGAACTGCGCAATCAAAAGTATGGTTTAACTCTGTTAGCTTAATGAACATATCAGAAATAAGTTTCACACAATGCTTCTGTGTAGTTTTTATTTGAAGATATTATTTTTCCCAATATAGGCCTCTTAGCGCCCAGAATGTCCAATTGCAGTTTCTACAGAAAGAGTGTTTCAGAAAGGCTCAGTCAAAAGTAAGGTTCAACTCTGTTAGTTGAATGCACAGAACAGAAATAAGTTTCATACAATGCTTCTGTGTAGTTTATATTTGAACATATTCTTTTTTCCCCTATTACCCACTTAGCGCTACGAAAGTCCAGTTGCCTTTTCTACAGACAGAGTGTTTCAAAACTGCTCAATCAAAAGTATGGTTTAACTCTGTTAGCTGAATGCACAGATCAGAAAGAAGATTCACAGAATGATTCTGTGTAGTTTATATTTGGAGACATTCCTTTTTCCACTATTACCTTCTTAGCGCTCCGAATCTCCACTTGAATTTTCTACAGAAAGAGTGTTTCAGAACGGCTCAATCAAAACTAAGGTTCAACTCTTTTAGTTGAACAATCAGAACAGAAAGTAGTTTCACACAATTCTTCTGTGTAGTTTTTATTTGTAGACATTCTTTTTCCCAATATAGGCCTCTTAGCGCTCAGAATGTCCAATTGCAGTTTCTACAGAAAGAGTGTTTCAGAACGGCTCAATCAAATTAAGGTTCAACTCTGTTAGTTGAATGCACAGAACAGAAAGAAGTTTCATACAATGCTTCTGTGTAGTTTATATTTGAACATATTCTTTTTTCCACTATTACCCACTTAGCGCTACGAATGTCCAGTTGCATTTTCTACAGACAGAGTGTTTCAAAACTGCTCAATCAAAAGTATGGTTTAACTCTGTTAGCTGAATGCTCAGATCAGAAAGAAGTTTCACAGAATGCTTCTGTGTAGTTTATATTTGAATATATTCCTTTTTCCACTACTACGCTCTTAGCGCTCCAAATGTCCGGTTGCATTTTCAACAGAAAGAGTGTTCAGATCTGCTCAATCAAAAGTATGTTTTAACTCTGTTAGCTGAATGCACAGATCAGAAAGAAGTTTCAAAGAATGATTCTGTGTAGTTTATATTTGAAGACATTCCTTTTTCCACTATTACCCTCTTAGAGCTCCGAATCTCCACATGCATTTTCTACAAAAAGAGTGTTTCATAACTGCTCAATCAAAAATATGTTTTATCTCTGTTAACTGAATTTACAGATCAGAAATATGTTTCACAGAATGCATCTGTGTAGTTTTTATTTGAAGATATTCTTTTTCCCAATGTAGGCCTCTTAGCGCTTAGCATGTCCAATTGCAGTTTCTACAGAAAGAGTGTTTCAGAACGGCTCAATCAAAAGTAAGGTTCAACTCTGTTAGTTGAATGCACAGAACAGAAAGAATTTTCACAGAATGCTACTGTGTAGTTTATATTTGAATATATTCCTTTTTCCACTATTACCCTCTTAGCGCTCCGAATGTCCACTTGCATTTTCTACAGAAAGAGTGTTCAGAACTGCGCAATCAAAAGTATGGTTTAACTCTGTTAGCTGAATGAACATATCAGAAATAAGTTTCACACAATGCTTCTGTGTAGTTTTTATTTGAAGATATTATTTTTCCCAATAGAGGCCTCTTAGCGCTCAGAATGTCCAATTGCAGTTTCTACAGAAAGAGTGTTTCAGAAAGGCTCAATCAAAAGTAAGGTTCAACTCTGTTAGTTGAATGCACAGAACAGAAAGAAGTTTCATACAATGCTTCTGTGTAGTTTATATTTGAACATATTCTTTTTTCCACTATTATCCACTTAGCGCTACGAATGTCCAGTTGCATTTTCTACAGACAGAGTGTTTCAAAACTGCTCAATCAAAAGTATGGTTTAACTCTGTTAGCTGAATGCTCAGATCAGAAAGAAGTTTCACAGAATGCTTCTGTGTAGTTTATATTTGAATATATTCCTTTTTCCACTAATACTCTCTTAGCCCTCCAAATGTCCAGTTGCATTTTCGACAGAAAGAGTGTTCAGATCTGCTCAATCAAAAGTATGGTTTAATTCTGTTAGCTGAATGCACAGATCAGAAAGAAGTTTCACAGAATGATTCTGTGTAGTTTATATTTGGAGACATTCCTTTTTCCACTATTACCCTCTTAGCGCTCCGAATCTCCACTTTCATTTTCTACAGAAAGAGTGTTTCAGAACGGCTCAATCAAAACTAAGGTTCAACTCTTTTAGTTGAACAAACAGAACAGAAAGAAGTTTCACACAATTCTTCTGTGTAGTTTTTATTTGTAGACATTCTTTTTCCCAATATAGGCCTCTTAGCGCTCAGAATGTCCAATTGCAGTTTCTACAGAAAGAGTGTTTCAGAACGGCTCAATAAAAAGTAAGGTTCAACTCTGTTAGTTGAATGCACAGAAAAGAAAGAAGTTTCATACAATGCTTCTGTGTAGTTTATATTTGAACATATTCTTTTTTCCACTATTACCCACTTAGCGCTACGAATGTCCAGTTGCATTTTCTACAGACAGAGAGTTTCAAAACTGCTCAATCAAAAGTATGGTTTAACTCTGTTAGCTGAATGCTCAGATCAGAAAGCAGTTTCACAGAATGCTTCTGTGTAGTTTATATTTGAATATATTCCTTTTTCCACTACTACGCTCTTAGCGCTCCAAATGTCCAGTTGCATTTTCAACAGAAAGAGTGTTCAGATCTGCTCAATCAAAAGTATGGTTTAACTCTGTTAGCTGAATGCACAGATCAGAAAGAAGTTTCACCGAATGATTCTGTGTAGTTTATATTTGAAGACATTCCTTTTTCCACTATTACCCTCTTAGCGCTCCGAATCTCCACTTGCATTTTCTACAAAAAGAGTGTTTCATAACTGCTCAATCAAAAATATGTTTTATCTCTGTTAACTGAATTTACAGATCAGAAATAAGTTTCACAGAATGCATCTGTGTAGTTTTTATTTGAAGATATTCTTTTTCCCAATGTAGGCCTCTTAGCGCTTAGCGTGTCCAATTGCAGTTTCTACAGAAAGAGTGTTTCAGAACGGCTCAATCAAAAGTAAGGTTCAACTCTGTTTGTTGAATGCACAGAACAGAAAGAATTTTCACAGAATGCTACTGTGTAGTTTATATTTGAATATATTCCTTTTTCCACTATTACCCTCTTAGCGCTCCGAATGTCCACTTGCATTTTCTACAGAAAGAGTGTTCAGAACTGCGCAATCAAAAGTATGGTTTAACTCTGTTAGCTTAATGAACATATCAGAAATAAGTTTCACACAATGATTCTGTGTAGTTTTTATTTGAAGATATTATTTTTCCCAATAGAGGCCTCGTAGCGCTCAGAATGTCCAATTGCAGTTTCTACAGAAAGAGTGTTTCAGAAAGGCTCAATCAAAAGTAAGGTGAACTCTGTTAGTTGAATGCACAGAACAGAAAGAAGTTTCATACAATGCTTCTGTGTAGTTTATATTTGAACATATTCTTTTTTCCACTATTAACCACTTAGCGCTACGAATGTCCAGTTGCATTTTCTACAGACAGAGTGTTTCAAAACTGCTCAATCAAAAGTATGGTTTAACTCTGTTAGCTGAATGCTCAGATCAGAAAGAAGTTTCACAGAATGCTTCTGTGTAGTTTATATTTGAATATATTCCTTTTTCCACTACTACTCTCTTAGCGCTCCAAATGTCCAGTTGCATTTTCTACAGAAAGAGTGTTCAGATCTGCTCAATCAAAAGTATGGTTTAACTCTGTTAGCTGAATGCACAGATCAGAAAGAAGTTTCACAGAATGATTCTGTGTAGTTTATGTTTGGAGACATTCCTTTTTCCACTATTACCTTCTTAGCGCTCCAAATCTCCACTTGCATTTTCTACAGAAAGAGTGTTTCAGAACGGCTCAATCAAAACTAAGGTTCAACTCTTTTTGTTGAACAATCAGAACAGAAAGTAGTTTCACACAATTCTTCTGTGTAGTTTTTATTTGTAGACATTCTTTTTCCCAATATAGGCGTCTTAGCGCTCAGAATGTCCAATTGCAGTTTCTACAGAAAGAGTGTTTCAGAACGGCTCAATCAAAAGTAAGGTTCAACTCTGTTAGTTGAATGCACAGAACAGAAAGAAGTTTCATACAATGCTTCTGTGTAGTCTATATTTGAACATATTCTTTTTTCCACTATTACCCACTTAGCGCTACGAATGTCCAGTTGCATTTTCTACAGACAGAGTGTTTCAAAACTGCTCAATCAAAAGTATGGTTTAACTCTGTTAGCTGAATGCTCAGATCAGAAAGAAGTTTCACAGAATGCTTCTGTGTAGTTTATATTTGAATATATTCCTTTTTCCACTACTACGCTCTTAGCGCTCCAAATGTCCAGTTGCATTTTCTACAGAAAGAGTGATCAGATCTGCTCAATCAAAAGTATGGTTTAACTCTGTTAGCTGAATGCACAGATCAGAAAGAAGTTTCACCGAATGATTCTGTGTAGTTTATATTTGAACACATTCCTTTTTCCACTATTACCATCTTAGCGCTCCGAATCTCCACTTGCATTTTCTACAAAGGAGTGTTTCATAACTGCTCAATCAAAAATATGTTTTATTTCTGTTAACTGAATTTACAGATCAGAAATATGTTTCACAGAATGCATCTGTGTAGTTTTTATTTGAAGATATTCTTTTTCCCAATGTAGGCCTCTTAGCGCTTAGCATGTCCAAATGCAGTTTCTACAGAAAGAGTGTTTCAGAACGGCTCAATCAAAAGTAAGGTTCAAGTCTGTTAGCTGAATGCACAGAACAGAAAGAGTTTTCACAGAATGCTACTGTGTAGTTTATATTTGAATATATTCCTTTTTCCACTATTACCCTCTTAGCGCTCCGAATGTCCACTTGAATTTTCTACAGAAAGTGTGTTCAGAACTGCGCAATCAAAAGTATGGTTTAACTCTGTTAGCTTAATGAACATATCAGAAATAAGTTTCACACAATGCTTCTGTGTAGTTTTTATTTGAAGATATTATTTTTCCCAATATAGGCCTCTTAGCGCTCAGAATGTCCAATTGCAGTTTCTACAGAAAGAGTGTTTCAGAAAGGCTCAGTCAAAAGTAAGGTTCAACTCTGTTAGTTGAATGCACAGAACAGAAAGAAGTTTCATACAATGCTTCTGTGTAGTTTATATTTGAACATATTCTTTTTTCCCCTATTACCCACTTAGCGCTACGAATGTCCAGTTGCATTTTCTACAGACAGAGTGTTTCAAAACTGCTCAATCAAAAGTATGGTTTAACTCTGTTAGCTGAATGCTCAGATCAGAAAGAAGTTTCACAGAATGCTTCTGTGTAGTTTATATTTGAATATATTCCTTTTTCCACTACTACTCTCTTAGCGCTCCAAATGTCCACTTGCATTTTCTACAGAAAGAGTGTTCAGATCTGCTCAATCAAAAGTATGGTTTAACTCTGTTAGCTGAATGCACAGATCAGAAAGAAGTTTCACAGAATGATTCTGTGTAGTTTATATTTGGAGACATTCCTTTTTCCACTATTACCTTCTTAGCGCTCCGAATCTCCACTTGCATTTTCTACAGAAAGAGTGTTTCAGAACGGCTCAATCAAAACTAAGGTTCAACTCTTTTAGTTGAACAATCAGAACAGAAAGTAGTTTCACACAATTCTTCTGTGTAGTTTTTATTTGTAGACATTCTTTTTCCCAATATAGGCCTCTTAGCGCTCAGAATGTCCAATTGCAGTTTCTACAGAAAGAGTGTTTCAGAACGGCTCAATCAAATTAAGGTTCAACTCTGTTAGTTGAATGCACAGAACAGAAAGAAGTTTCATACAATGCTTCTGTGTAGTTTATATTTGAAAATATTCTTTTTTCCACTATTACCCACTTAGCGCTACGAATGTCCAGTTGCATTTTCTACGGACAGAGTGTTTCAAAACTGCTCAATCAAAAGTATGTTTTAACTCTGTTAGCTGAATGCTCAGATCAGAAAGAAGTTTCACAGAATGCTTCTGTGTAGTTTATATTTGAATATATTCCTTTTTCCACTACTACGCTCTTAGCGCTCCAAATGTCCAGTTGCATTTTCTACAGAAAGAGTGTTCAGATCTGCTCAATCAAAAGTATGGTTTAACTCTGTTAGCTGAATGCACAGATCAGAAAGAAGTTTCACCGAATGATTCTGTGTAGTTTATATTTGAAGACATTCCATTTTCCACTATTACCCTCTTAGCGCTCCGAATCTCCACTTGCATTTCCTACAAAAAGAGTGTTTCATAACTGCTCAATCAAAAATATGTTTTATCTCTGTTAACTGAATTTACAGATCATTAATAAGTTTCACAGAATGCATCTCTGTAGTTTTTATTTGAAGATATTCTTTTTCCCAATGTAGGCCTCTTAGCGCTTAGCATGTCCAATTGCAGTTTCTACAGAAAGAGTGTTTCAGAACGGCTCAATCAAAAGTAAGGTTCAACTCTGTTAGTTGAATGCACAGAACAGAAAGAATTTTCACAGAATGCTACTGTGTAGTTTATATTTGAATATATTCCTTTTTCCACTATTACACTCTTAGCGCTCCGAATGTCCACTTGCATTTTCTACAGAGTGTTCAGAACTGCGCAATCAAAAGTATGGATTAACTCTGTTAGCTTAATGAACATATCAGAAATAAGTTTCACACAATGCTTCTGTGTAGTTTTTATTTGAAGATATTATTTTTCCCAATATAGGCCTCTTAGCGCTCAGAATGTCCAATTGCAGTTTCTACAGAAAGAGTGTTTCAAAAAGGCTCAATCAAAAGTAAGGTTCAACTCTGTTAGTTGAATGCACAGAACAGAAAGGTGTTTCATACAATGCTTCTGTGTAGTTTATATTTGAACATATTGTTTTTTCCACTATTATCCACTTAGCGCTACGAATGTCCAGTTGCATTTTCTACAGACAGAGTCTTCCAAATCTGCTCAATCAAAAGTATGGTTTAACTCTGTTAGCTGAATGCTCAGATCAGAAAGCAGTTTCACAGAATGCTTCTGTGTAGTTTATATTTGAATATATTCCTTTTTCCACTACTACGCTCTTAGCGCTCCAAATGTCCAGTTGCATTTTCAACAGAAAGAGTGTTCAGATCTGCTCAATCAAAAGTATGGTTTAACTCTGTTAGCTGAATGCACAGATCAGAAAGAAGTTTCACGGAATGATTCTGTGTAGTTTATATTTGAAGACATTCCTTTTTCCACTATTACCCTCTTAGCGCTCCGAATCTCCACTTGCATTTTCTACAAAAAGAGTGTTTCATAACTTCTCAATCAAAAATATGTTTTATCTCTGTTAACTGAATTTACAGATCAGAAATAACTTTCACAGAATGCATCTGTGTAGTTTTTATTTGAAGATATTATTTTTCCCAATGTAGGCCTCTTAGCGCTTAGCATGTCCAATTGCAGTTTATACAGAAAGAGTGTTTCAGAACGGCTCAATCAAAAGTAAGGTTCAAATCTGTTAGCTGAATGCACAGAACAGAAAGAGTTTTCACAGAATGCTACTGTGTAGTTTATATTTGAATATATTCCTTTTTCCACTATTACCCTCTTAGCGCTCCGAATGTCCACTTGCATTTTCTACAGAAAGAGTGTTCAGAACTGCGCAATCAAAAGTATGGTTTAACTCTGTTAGCTTAATGAACATATCAGAAATAAGTTTCACACAATGCTTCTGTGTAGTTTTTATTTGAAGATATTATTTTTCCCAATATAGGCCTCTTAGCGCTCAGAATGTCCAATTGCAGTTTCTACAGAAAGAGTGTTTCAGAAAGGCTCAGTCAAAAGTAAGGTTCAACTCTGTTAGTTGAATGCACAGAACAGAAAGAAGTTTCATACAATGCTTCTGTGTAGTTTATATTTGAACATATTCTTTTTTCCCCTATTACCCACTTAGCGCTACGAATGTCCAGTTGCATTTTCTACAGACAGAGTGTTTCAAAACTGCTCAATCAAAAGTATGGTTTAACTCTGTTAGCTGAATGCTCAGATCAGAAAGAAGTTTCACAGAATGCTTCTGTGTAGTTTATATTTGAATATATTCCTTTTTCCACTACTACTCTCTTAGCGCTCCAAATGTCCACTTGCATTTTCTACAGAAAGAGTGTTCAGATCTGCTCAATCAAAAGTATGGTTTAACTCTGTTAGCTGAATGCACAGATCAGAAAGAAGTTTCACACAATGATTCTGTGTAGTTTATATTTGGAGACATTCCTTTTTCCACTATTACCTTCTTAGCGCTCCGAATATCCACTTGCATTTTCTACAGAAAGAGTGTTTCAGAACGGCTCAATCAAAACTAAGGTTCAACACTTTTAGTTGAACAATCAGAACAGAAAGTAGTTTCACACAATTCTTCTGTGTAGTTTTTATTTGTAGACATTCTTTTTCCCAATATAGGCCTCTTAGCGCTCAGAATGTCCAATTGCAGTTTCTACAGAAAGAGTGTTTCAGAACGGCTCAATCAAATTAAGGTTCAACTCTGTTAGTTGAATGCACAGAACAGAAAGAAGTTTCCTACAATGCTTCTGTGTAGTTTATATTTGAACATATTCTTTTTTCCACTATTACACACTTAGCGCTACGAATGTCCAGTTGCATTTTCTACAGACAGAGTGTTTCAAAACTGCTCAATCAAAAGTATGGTTTAACTCTGTTAGCTGAATGCTCAGATCAGAAAGAAGTTTCACAGAATGCTTCTGTGTAGTTTATATTTGAATATATTCCTTTTTCCACTACTACGCTCTTAGCGCTCCAAATGTCCAGTTGCATTTTCAACAGAAAGAGTGTTCAGATCTGCTCAATCAAAAGTATGTTTTAACTCTGTTAGCTGAATGCACAGATCAGAAAGAAGTTTCACCGAATGATTCTGTGTAGTTTATATTTGAAGACATTACTTTTTCCACTATTACCCTCTTAGCGCTCCGAATCTCCACTTGCATTTTCTACAAAAAGAGTGTTTCATAACTGCTCAATCAAAAATATGTTTTATCTCTGTTAACTGAATTTACAGATCAGAAATAAGTTTCACAGAATGCATCTGTGTAGTTTTTATTTGAAGATATTCTTTTTCCCAATGTAGGCCTCTTAGCGCTTAGCATGTCCAATTGCAGTTTCTACAGAAAGAGTGTTTCAGAACGGCTCAATCAAAAGTAAGGTTCAACTCTGTTAGTTGAATGCACAGAACAGAAAGAATTTTCACAGAATGCTACTGTGTAGTTTATATTTGAATATATTCCTTTTTCCACTATTACCCTCTTAGCGCTCCGAATGTCCACTTGCATTTTCTACAGAAAGAGTGTTCAGAACTGCGCAATCAAAAGTATGGTTTAACTCTGTTAGCTTAATGAACATATCAGAAATAAGTTTCACACAATGCTTCTGTGTAGTTTTTATTTGAAGATATTATTTTTCCCAATATAGGCCTCTTAGCGCTCAGAATGTCCAATTGCAGTTTCTACAGAAAGAGTGTTTCAGAAAGGCTCAATCAAAAGTAAGGTTCAACTCTGTTAGTTGAATGCACAGAACAGAAAGATGTTTCATACAATGCTTCTGTGTAGTTTATATTTGAACATATCCTTTTTTCCACTATTACCCACTTAGCGCTACGAATGTCCAGTTGCATTTTCTACAGACAGAGTGTTTCAAAACTGCTCAATCAAAAGTATGGTTTAACTCTGTTAGCTGAATGCTCAGATCAGAAAGCAGTTTCACAGAATGCTTCTGTGTAGTTTATATTTGAATATATTCCTTTTTCCACTACTACGCCCTTAGCGCTCCAAATGTCCAGTTGCATTTTCAACAGAAAGAGTGTTCAGATCTTCTCAATCAAAAGTATGGTTTAACTCTGTTAGCTGAATGCACAGATCAGAAAGAAGTTTCACCGAATGATTCTGTGTAGTTTATATTTGAAGACATTCCTTTTTCCACTATTACCCTCTTAGCGCTCCGAATCTCCACTTGCATTTTCTACAAAAAGAGTGTTTCATAACTGCTCAATCAAAAATACGTTTTATCTCTGTTAACTGAATTTACAGATCAGAAATAAGTTTCACAGAATGCATCTGTGTAGTTTTTATTTGAAGATATTCATTTTCCCAATGTAGGCCTCTTAGCGCTTAGCATGTCCAATTGCAGTTTCTACAGAAAGAGTGTTTCAGAACGGCTCAATCAAAAGTAAGGTTCAACTCTGTTAGCTGAATGCAAAGAACAGAAAGAGTTTTCACAGAATGCTACTGTGTAGTTTATATTTGAATATATTCCTTTTTCCACTATTACCCTCTTAGCGCTCCGAATGTCCACTTGCATTTTCTACAGAAAGAGTGTTCAGAACTGCGCAATCAAAAGTATGGTTTAACTCTGTTAGCTTAATGAACATATCAGAAATAAGTTTCACAAAATGCTTCTGTGTAGTTTTTATTTGAAGATATTATTTTTCCCAATATAGGCCTCTTAGCGCTCAGAATGTCCAATTGCAGTTTCTACAGAAAGAGTGTTTCAGAAAGGCTCAGTCAAAAGTAAGGTTCAACTCTGTTAGTTGAATGCACAGAACAGAAATAAGTTTCATAAAATGCTTCTGTGTAGTTTATATTTGAACATATTTTTTTTCCCCTATTACCCACTTAGCGCTACGAATGTCCAGTTGCATTTTCTACAGACAGAGTGTTTCAAAACTGCTCAATCAAAAGTATGGTTTAACTCTGTTAGCTGAATGCTCAGATCAGAAAGAAGTTTCACAGAATGCTTCTGTGTAGTTTATATTTGAATATATTCCTTTTTCCACTACTACGCTCTTAGCGCTCCAAATGTCCAGTTGCATTTTCTACAGAAAGAGTGTTCAGATCTGCTCAATCAAAAGTATGGTTTAACTCTGTTAGCTGAATGCACAGATCAGAAAGAAGTTTCACAGAATGATTCTGTGTAGTTTATATTTGGAGACATTCCTTTTTCCACTATTACCTTCTTAGCGCTCCGAATCTCCACTTGCATTTTCTACAGAAAGAGTGTTTCAGAACGGCTCAATCAAAACTAAGGTTCAACTCTTTTAGTTGAACAATCAGAACAGAAAGTAGTTTCACACAATTCTTCTGTGTAGTTTTTATTTGTAGACATTCTTTTTCCCAATATAGGCCTCTTAGCGCTCAGAATGTCCAATTGCAGTTTCTACAGAAAGAGTGTTTCAGAACGGCTCCATCAAATTAAGGTTCAACTCTGTTAGTTGAATGCACAGAACAGAAAGAAGTTTCATACAATGCTTCTGTGTAGTTTATATTTGAAAATATTCTTTTTTCCACTATTACCCACTTAGCGCTACGAATGTCCAGTTGCATTTTCTACGGACAGAGTGTTTCAAAACTGCTCAATCAAAAGTATGTTTTAACTCTGTTAGCTGAATGCTCAGATCAGAAAGAAGTTTCACAGAATGCTTCTGTGTAGTTTATATTTGAATATATTCCTTTTTCCACTACTACGCTCTTAGCGCTCCAAATGTCCAGTTGCATTTTCTACAGAAAGAGTGTTCAGATCTGCTCAATCAAAAGTATGGTTTAACTCTGTTAGCTGAATGCACAGATCAGAAAGAAGTTTCACCGAATGATTCTGTGTAGTTTATATTTGAAGACATTCCATTTTCCACTATTACCCTCTTAGCGCTCCGAATCTCCACTTGCATTTCCTACAAAAAGAGTGTTTCATAACTGCTCAATCAAAAATATGTTTTATCTCTGTTAACTGAATTTACAGATCATTAATAAGTTTCACAGAATGCATCTCTGTAGTTTTTATTTGAAGATATTCTTTTTCCCAATGTAGGCCTCTTAGCGCTTAGCATGTCCAATTGCAGTTTCTACAGAAAGAGTGTTTCAGAACGGCTCAATCAAAAGTAAGGTTCAACTCTGTTAGTTGAATGCACAGAACAGAAAGAATTTTCACAGAATGCTACTGTGTAGTTTATATTTGAATATATTCCTTTTTCCACTATTACACTCTTAGCGCTCCGAATGTCCACTTGCATTTTCTACAGAGTGTTCAGAACTGCGCAATCAAAAGTATGGATTAACTCTGTTAGCTTAATGAACATATCAGAAATAAGTTTCACACAATGCTTCTGTGTAGTTTTTATTTGAAGATATTATTTTTCCCAATATAGGCCTCTTAGCGCTCAGAATGTCCAATTGCAGTTTCTACAGAAAGAGTGTTTCAAAAAGGCTCAATCAAAAGTAAGGCTCAACTCTGTTAGTTGAATGCACAGAACAGAAAGGTGTTTCATACAATGCTTCTGTGTAGTTTATATTTGAACATATTCTTTTTTCCACTATTATCCACTTAGCGCTACGAATGTCCAGTTGCATTTTCTACAGACAGAGTCTTCCAAAACTGCTCAATCAAAAGTATGGTTTAACTCTGTTAGCTGAATGCTCAGATCAGAAAGCAGTTTCACAGAATGCTTCTGTGTAGTTTATATTTGAATATATTCCTTTTTCCACTACTACGCTCTTAGCGCTCCAAATGTCCAGTTGCATTTTCAACAGAAAGAGTGTTCAGATCTGCTCAATCAAAAGTATGGTTTAACTCTGTTAGCTGAATGCACAGATCAGAAAGAAGTTTCACCGAATGATTCTGTGTAGTTTATATTTGAAGACATTCCTTTTTCCACTATTACCCTCTTAGCACTCCGAATCTCCACTTGCATTTTCTACAAAAAGAGTGTTTCATAACTTCTCAATCAAAAATATGTTTTATCTCTGTTAACTGAATTTACAGATCAGAAATAACTTTCACAGAATGCATCTGTGTAGTTTTTATTTGAAGATATTCTTTTTCCCAATGTAGGCCTCTTAGCGCTTAGCATGTCCAATTGCAGTTTCTACAGAAAGAGTGTTTCAGAACGGCTCAATCAAAAGTAAGGTTCAAATCTGTTAGCTGAATGCACAGAACAGAAAGAGTTTTCACAGAATGCTACTGTGTAGTTTATATTTGAATATATTCCTTTTTCCACTATTACCCTCTTAGCGCTCCGAATGTCCACTTGCATTTTCTACAGAAAGAGTGTTCAGAACTGCGCAATCAAAAGTATGGTTTAACTCTGTTAGCTTAATGAACATATCAGAAATAAGTTTCACACAATGCTTCTGTGTAGTTTTTATTTGAAGATATTATTTTTCCCAATATAGGCCTCTTAGCGCTCAGAATGTCCAATTGCAGTTTCTACAGAAAGAGTGTTTCAGAAAGGCTCAGTCAAAAGTAAGGTTCAACTCTGTTAGTTGAATGCACAGAACAGAAAGAAGTTTCATACAATGCTTCTGTGTAGTTTATATTTGAACATATTCTTTTTTCCCCTATTACCCACTTAGCGCTACGAATGTCCAGTTGCATTTTCTACAGACAGAGTGTTTCAAAACTGCTCAATCAAAAGTATGGTTTAACTCTGTTAGCTGAATGCTCAGATCAGAAAGAAGTTTCACAGAATGCTTCTGTGTAGTTTATATTTGAATATATTCCTTTTTCCACTACTACTCTCTTAGCGCTCCAAATGTCCACTTGCATTTTCTACAGAAAGAGTGTTCAGATCTGCTCAATCAAAAGTATGGTTTAACTCTGTTAGCTGAATGCACAGATCAGAAAGAAGTTTCACAGAATGATTCTGTGTAGTTTATATTTGGAGACATTCCTTTTTCCACTATTACCTTCTTAGCGCTCCGAATCTCCACTTGCATTTTCTACAGAAAGAGTGTTTCAGAACGGCTCAATCAAAACTAAGGTTCAACTCTTTTAGTTGAACAATCAGAACAGAAAGTAGTTTCACACAATTCTTCTGTGTAGTTTTTATTTGTAGACATTCTTTTTCCCAATATAGGCCTCTTAGCGCTCAGAATGTCCAATTGCAGTTTCTACAGAAAGAGTGTTTCAGAACGGCTCAATCAAATTAAGGTTCAACTCTGTTAGTTGAATGCACAGAACAGAAAGAAGTTTCATACAATGCTTCTGTGTAGTTTATATTTGAAAATATTCTTTTTTCCACTATTACCCACTTAGCGCTACGAATGTCCAGTTGCATTTTCTACGGACAGAGTGTTTCAAAACTGCTCAATCAAAAGTATGTTTTAACTCTGTTAGCTGAATGCTCAGATCAGAAAGAAGTTTCACAGAATGCTTCTGTGTAGTTTATATTTGAATATATTCCTTTTTCCACTACTACGCTCTTAGCGCTCCAAATGTCCAGTTGCATTTTCTACAGAAAGAGAGTTCAGATCTGCTCAATCAAAAGTATGGTTTAACTCTGTTAGCTGAATGCACAGATCAGAAAGAAGTTTCACCGAATGATTCTGTGTAGTTTATATTTGAAGACATTCCATTTTCCACTATTACCCTCTTAGCGCTCCGAATCTCCACTTGCATTTCCTACAAAAAGAGTGTTTCATAACTGCTCAATCAAAAATATGTTTTATCTCTGTTAACTGAATTTACAGATCATTAATAAGTTTCACAGAATGCATCTCTGTAGTTTTTATTTGAAGATATTCTTTTTCCCAATGTAGGCCTCTTAGCGCTTAGCATGTCCAATTGCAGTTTCTACAGAAAGAGTGTTTCAGAACGGCTCAATCAAAAGTAAGGTTCAAATCTGTTAGTTGAATGCACAGAACAGAAAGAATTTTCACAGAATGCTACTGTGTAGTTTATATTTGAATATATTCCTTTTTCCACTATTACACTCTTAGCGCTCCGAATGTCCACTTGCATTTTCTACAGAGTGTTCAGAACTGCGCAATCAAAAGTATGGATTAACTCTGTTAGCTTAATGAACATATCAGAAATAAGTTTCACACAATGCTTCTGTGTAGTTTTTATTTGAAGATATTATTTTTCCCAATATAGGCCTCTTAGCGCTCAGAATGTCCAATTGCAGTTTCTACAGAAAGAGTGTTTCAAAAAGGCTCAATCAAAAGTAAGGCTCAACTCTGTTAGTTGAATGCACAGAACAGAGAGGTGTTTCATACAATGCTTCTGTGTAGTTTATATTTGAACATATTCTTTTTTCCACTATTATCCACTTAGCGCTACGAATGTCCAGTTGCATTTTCTACAGACAGAGTCTTCCAAAACTGCTCAATCAAAAGTATGGTTTAACTCTGTTAGCTGAATGCTCAGATCAGAAAGCAGTTTCACAGAATGCTTCTGTGTAGTTTATATTTGAATATATTCCTTTTTCCACTACTACGCTCTTAGCGCTCCAAATGTCCAGTTGCATTTTCAACAGAAAGAGTGTTCAGATCTGCTCAATCAAAAGTATGGTTTAACTCTGTTAGCTGAATGCACAGATCAGAAAGAAGTTTCACCGAATGATTCTGTGTAGTTTATATTTGAAGACATTCCTTTTTCCACTATTACCCTCTTAGCACTCCGAATCTCCACTTGCATTTTCTACAAAAAGAGTGTTTCATAACTTCTCAATCAAAAATATGTTTTATCTCTGTTAACTGAATTTACAGATCAGAAATAACTTTCACAGAATGCATCTGTGTAGTTTTTATTTGAAGATATTCTTTTTCCCAATGTAGGCCTCTTAGCGCTTAGCATGTCCAATTGCAGTTTCTACAGAAAGAGTGTTTCAGAACGGCTCAATCAAAAGTAAGGTTCAAATCTGTTAGCTGAATGCACAGAACAGAAAGAGTTTTCACAGAATGCTACTGTGTAGTTTATATTTGAATATATTCCTTTTTCCACTATTACCCTCTTAGCGCTCCGAATGTCCACTTGCATTTTCTACAGAAAGAGTGTTCAGAACTGCGCAATCAAAAGTATGGTTTAACTCTGTTAGCTTAATGAACATATCAGAAATAAGTTTCACACAATGCTTCTGTGTAGTTTTTATTTGAAGATATTATTTTTCCCAATATAGGCCTCTTAGCGCTCAGAATGTCCAATTGCAGTTTCTACAGAAAGAGTGTTTCAGAAAGGCTCAGTCAAAAGTAAGGTTCAACTCTGTTAGTTGAATGCACAGAACAGAAAGAAGTTTCATACAATGCTTCTGTGTAGTTTATATTTGAACATATTCTTTTTTCCCCTATTACCCACTTAGCGCTACGAATGTCCAGTTGCATTTTCTACAGACAGAGTGTTTCAAAACTGCTCAATCAAAAGTATGGTTTAACTCTGTTAGCTGAATGCTCAGATCAGAAAGAAGTTTCACAGAATGCTTCTGTGTAGTTTATATTTGAATATATTCCTTTTTCCACTACTACTCTCTTAGCGCTCCAAATGTCCACTTGCATTTTCTACAGAAAGAGTGTTCAGATCTGCTCAATCAAAAGTATGGTTTAACTCTGTTAGCTGAATGCACAGATCAGAAAGAAGTTTCACAGAATGATTCTGTGTAGTTTATATTTGGAGACATTCCTTTTTCCACTATTACCTTCTTAGCGCTCCGAATCTCCACTTGCATTTTCTACAGAAAGAGTGTTTCAGAACGGCTCAATCAAAACTAAGTTTCAACTCTTTTAGTTGAACAATCAGAACAGAAAGTAGTTTCACACAATTCTTCTGTGTAGTTTTTATTTGTAGACATTCTTTTTCCCAATATAGGCCTCTTAGCGCTCAGAATGTCCAATTGCAGTTTCTACAGAAAGAGTGTTTCAGAACGGCTCAATCAAATTAAGGTTCAACTCTGTTAGTTGAATGCACAGAACAGAAAGAAGTTTCATACAATGCTTCTGTGTAGTTTATATTTGAAAATATTCTTTTTTCCACTATTACCCACTTAGCGCTACGAATGTCCAGTTGCATTTTCTACGGACAGAGTGTTTCAAAACTGCTCAATCAAAAGTATGTTTTAACTCTGTTAGCTGAATGCTCAGATCAGAAAGAAGTTTCACAGAATGCTTCTGTGTAGTTTATATTTGAATATATTCCTTTTTCCACTACTACGCTCTTAGCGCTCCAAATGTCCAGTTGCATTTTCTACAGAAAGAGTGTTCAGATCTGCTCAATCAAAAGTATGGTTTAACTCTGTTAGCTGAATGCACAGATCAGAAAGAAGTTTCACCGAATGATTCTGTGTAGTTTATATTTGAAGACATTCCATTTTCCACTATTACCCTCTTAGCGCTCCGAATCTCCACTTGCATTTCCTACAAAAAGAGTGTTTCATAACTGCTCAATCAAAAATATGTTTTATCTCTGTTAACTGAATTTACAGATCATTAATAAGTTTCACAGAATGCATCTCTGTAGTTTTTATTTGAAGATATTCTTTTTCCCAATGTAGGCCTCTTAGCGCTTAGCATGTCCAATTGCAGTTTCTACAGAAAGAGTGTTTCAGAACGGCTCAATCAAAAGTAAGGTTCAACTCTGTTAGTTGAATGCACAGAACAGAAAGAATTTTCACAGAATGCTACTGTGTAGTTTATATTTGAATATATTCCTTTTTCCACTATTACACTCTTAGCGCTCCGAATGTCCACTTGCATTTTCTACAGAGTGTTCAGAACTGCGCAATCAAAAGTATGGATTAACTCTGTTAGCTTAATGAACATATCAGAAATAAGTTTCACACAATGCTTCTGTGTAGTTTTTATTTGAAGATATTATTTTTCCCAATATAGGCCTCTTAGCGCTCAGAATGTCCAATTGCAGTTTCTACAGAAAGAGTGTTTCAAAAAGGCTCAATCAAAAGTAAGGTTCAACTCTGTTAGTTGAATGCACAGAACAGAAAGGTGTTTCATACAATGCTTCTGTGTAGTTTATATTTGAACATATTGTTTTTTCCACTATTATCCACTTAGCGCTACGAATGTCCAGTTGCATTTTCTACAGACAGAGTCTTCCAAATCTGCTCAATCAAAAGTATGGTTTAACTCTGTTAGCTGAATGCTCAGATCAGAAAGCAGTTTCACAGAATGCTTCTGTGTAGTTTATATTTGAATATATTCCTTTTTCCACTACTACGCTCTTAGCGCTCCAAATGTCCAGTTGCATTTTCAACAGAAAGAGTGTTCAGATCTGCTCAATCAAAAGTATGGTTTAACTCTGTTAGCTGAATGCACAGATCAGAAAGAAGTTTCACCGAATGATTCTGTGTAGTTTATATTTGAAGACATTCCTTTTTCCACTATTACCCTCTTAGCGCTCCGAATCTCCACTTGCATTTTCTACAAAAAGAGTGTTTCATAACTTCTCAATCAAAAATATGTTTTATCTCTGTTAACTGAATTTACAGATCAGAAATAACTTTCACAGAATGCATCTGTGTAGTTTTTATTTGAAGATATTATTTTTCCCAATGTAGGCCTCTTAGCGCTTAGCATGTCCAATTGCAGTTTATACAGAAAGAGTGTTTCAGAACGGCTCAATCAAAAGTAAGGTTCAAATCTGTTAGCTGAATGCACAGAACAGAAAGAGTTTTCACAGAATGCTACTGTGTAGTTTATATTTGAATATATTCCTTTTTCCACTATTACCCTCTTAGCGCTCCGAATGTCCACTTGCATTTTCTACAGAAAGAGTGTTCAGAACTGCGCAATCAAAAGTATGGTTTAACTCTGTTAGCTTAATGAACATATCAGAAATAAGTTTCACACAATGCTTCTGTGTAGTTTTTATTTGAAGATATTATTTTTCCCAATATAGGCCTCTTAGCGCTCAGAATGTCCAATTGCAGTTTCTACAGAAAGAGTGTTTCAGAAAGGCTCAGTCAAAAGTAAGGTTCATCTCTGTTAGTTGAATGCACAGAACAGAAAGAAGTTTCATACAATGCTTCTGTGTAGTTTATATTTGAACATATTCTTTTTTCCCCTATTACCCACTTAGCGCTACGAATGTCCAGTTGCATTTTCTACAGACAGAGTGTTTCAAAACTGCTCAATCAAAAGTATGGTTTAACTCTGTTAGCTGAATGCTCAGATCAGAAAGAAGTTTCACAGAATGCTTCTGTGTAGTTTATATTTGAATATATTCCTTTTTCCACTACTACTCTCTTAGCGCTCCAAATGTCCACTTGCATTTTCTACAGAAAGAGTGTTCAGATCTGCTCAATCAAAAGTATGGTTTAACTCTGTTAGCTGAATGCACAGATCAGAAAGATGTTTCACACAATGATTCTGTGTAGTTTATATTTGGAGACATTCCTTTTTCCACTATTACCTTCTTAGCGCTCCGAATATCCACTTGCATTTTCTACAGAAAGAGTGTTTCAGAACGGCTCAATCAAAACTAAGGTTCAACACTTTTAGTTGAACAATCAGAACAGAAAGTAGTTTCACACAATTCTTCTGTGTAGTTTTTATTTGTAGACATTCTTTTTCCCAATATAGGCCTCTTAGCGCTCAGAATGTCCAATTGCAGTTTCTACAGAAAGAGTGTTTCAGAACGGCTCAATCAAATTAAGGTTCAACTCTGTTAGTTGAATGCACAGAACAGAAAGAAGTTTCCTACAATGCTTCTGTGTAGTTTATATTTGAACATATTCTTTTTTCCACTATTACACACTTAGCGCTACGAATGTCCAGTTGCATTTTCTACAGACAGAGTGTTTCAAAACTGCTCAATCAAAAGTATGGTTTAACTCTGTTAGCTGAATGCTCAGATCAGAAAGAAGTTTCACAGAATGCTTCTGTGTAGTTTATATTTGAATATATTCCTTTTTCCACTACTACGCTCTTAGCGCTCCAAATGTCCAGTTGCATTTTCAACAGAAAGAGTGTTCAGATCTGCTCAATCAAAAGTATGTTTTAACTCTGTTAGCTGAATGCACAGATCAGAAAGAAGTTTCACCGAATGATTCTGTGTAGTTTATATTTGAAGACATTACTTTTTCCACTATTACCCTCTTAGCGCTCCGAATCTCCACTTGCATTTTCTACAAAAAGAGTGTTTCATAACTGCTCAATCAAAAATATGTTTTATCTCTGTTAACTGAATTTACAGATCAGAAATAAGTTTCACAGAATGCATCTGTGTAGTTTTTATTTGAAGATATTCTTTTTCCCAATGTAGGCCTCTTAGCGCTTAGCATGTCCAATTGCAGTTTCTACAGAAAGAGTGTTTCAGAACGGCTCAATCAAAAGTAAGGTTCAACTCTGTTAGTTGAATGCACAGAACAGAAAGAATTTTCACAGAATGCTACTGTGTAGTTTATATTTGAATATATTCCTTTTTCCACTATTACCCTCTTAGCGCTCCGAATGTCCACTTGCATTTTCTACAGAAAGAGTGTTCAGAACTGCGCAATCAAAAGTATGGTTTAACTCTGTTAGCTTAATGAACATATCAGAAATAAGTTTCACACAATGCTTCTGTGTAGTTTTTATTTGAAGATATTATTTTTCCCAATATAGGCCTCTTAGCGCTCAGAATGTCCAATTGCAGTTTCTACAGAAAGAGTGTTTCAGAAAGGCTCAATCAAAAGTAAGGTTCAACTCTGTTAGTTGAATGCACAGAACAGAAAGATGTTTCATACAATGCTTCTGTGTAGTTTATATTTGAACATATTCTTTTTTCCACTATTACCCACTTAGCGCTACGAATGTCCAGTTGCATTTTCTACAGACAGAGTGTTTCAAAACTGCTCAATCAAAAGTATGGTTTAACTCTGTTAGCTGAATGCTCAGATCAGAAAGCAGTTTCACAGAATGCTTCTGTGTAGTTTATATTTGAATATATTCCTTTTTCCACTACTACGCCCTTAGCGCTCCAAATGTCCAGTTGCATTTTCAACAGAAAGAGTGTTCAGATCTTCTCAATCAAAAGTATGGTTTAACTCTGTTAGCTGAATGCACAGATCAGAAAGAAGTTTCACCGAATGATTCTGTGTAGTTTATATTTGAAGACATTCCTTTTTCCACTATTACCCTCTTAGCGCTCCGAATCTCCACTTGCATTTTCTACAAAAAGAGTGTTTCATAACTGCTCAATCAAAAATACGTTTTATCTCTGTTAACTGAATTTACAGATCAGAAATAAGTTTCACAGAATGCATCTGTGTAGTTTTTATTTGAAGATATTCATTTTCCCAATGTAGGCCTCTTAGCGCTTAGCATGTCCAATTGCAGTTTCTACAGAAAGAGTGTTTCAGAACGGCTCAATAAAAAGTAAGGTTCAACTCTGTTAGCTGAATGCAAAGAACAGAAAGAGTTTTCACAGAATGCTACTGTGTAGTTTATATTTGAATATATTCCTTTTTCCACTATTACCCTCTTAGCGCTCCGAATGTCCACTTGCATTTTCTACAGAAAGAGTGTTCAGAACTGCGCAATCAAAAGTATGGTTTAACTCTGTTAGCTTAATGAACATATCAGAAATAAGTTTCACAAAATGCTTCTGTGTAGTTTTTATTTGAAGATATTATTTTTCCCAATATAGGCCTCTTAGCGCTCAGAATGTCCAATTGCAGTTTCTACAGAAAGAGTGTTTCAGAAAGGCTCAGTCAAAAGTAAGGTTCAACTCTGTTAGTTGAATGCACAGAACAGAAATAAGTTTCATAAAATGCTTCTGTGTAGTTTATATTTGAACATATTTTTTTTCCCCTATTACCCACTTAGCGCTACGAATGTCCAGTTGCATTTTCTACAGACAGAGTGTTTCAAAACTGCTCAATCAAAAGTATGGTTTAACTCTGTTAGCTGAATGCTCAGATCAGAAAGAAGTTTCACAGAATGCTTCTGTGTAGTTTATATTTGAATATATTCCTTTTTCCACTACTACGCTCTTAGCGCTCCAAATGTCCAGTTGCATTTTCTACAGAAAGAGTGTTCAGATCTGCTCAATCAAAAGTATGGTTTAACTCTGTTAGCTGAATGCACAGATCAGAAAGAAGTTTCACAGAATGATTCTGTGTAGTTTATATTTGGAGACATTCCTTTTTCCACTATTACCTTCTTAGCGCTCCGAATCTCCACTTGCATTTTCTACAGAAAGAGTGTTTCAGAACGGCTCAATCAAAACTAAGGTTCAACTCTTTTAGTTGAACAATCAGAACAGAAAGTAGTTTCACACAATTCTTCTGTGTAGTTTTTATTTGTAGACATTCTTTTTCCCAATATAGGCCTCTTAGCGCTCAGAATGTCCAATTGCAGTTTCTACAGAAAGAGTGTTTCAGAACGGCTCAATCAAATTAAGGTTCAACTCTGTTAGTTGAATGCACAGAACAGAAAGAAGTTTCATACAATGCTTCTGTGTAGTTTATATTTGAAAATATTCTTTTTTCCACTATTACCCACTTAGCGCTACGAATGTCCAGTTGCATTTTCTACGGACAGAGTGTTTCAAAACTGCTCAATCAAAAGTATGTTTTAACTCTGTTAGCTGAATGCTCAGATCAGAAAGAAGTTTCACAGAATGCTTCTGTGTAGTTTATATTTGAATATATTCCTTTTTCCACTACTACGCTCTTAGCGCTCCAAATGTCCAGTTGCATTTTCTACAGAAAGAGTGTTCAGATCTGCTCAATCAAAAGTATGGTTTAACTCTGTTAGCTGAATGCACAGATCAGAAAGAAGTTTCACCGAATGATTCTGTGTAGTTTATATTTGAAGACATTCCATTTTCCACTATTACCCTCTTAGCGCTCCGAATCTCCACTTGCATTTCCTACAAAAAGAGTGTTTCATAACTGCTCAATCAAAAATATGTTTTATCTCTGTTAACTGAATTTACAGATCATTAATAAGTTTCACAGAATGCATCTCTGTAGTTTTTATTTGAAGATATTCTTTTTCCCAATGTAGGCCTCTTAGCGCTTAGCATGTCCAATTGCAGTTTCTACAGAAAGAGTGTTTCAGAACGGCTCAATCAAAAGTAAGGTTCAACTCTGTTAGTTGAATGCACAGAACAGAAAGAATTTTCACAGAATGCTACTGTGTAGTTTATATTTGAATATATTCCTTTTTCCACTATTACACTCTTAGCGCTCCGAATGTCCACTTGCATTTTCTACAGAGTGTTCAGAACTGCGCAATCAAAAGTATGGATTAACTCTGTTAGCTTAATGAACATATCAGAAATAAGTTTCACACAATGCTTCTGTGTAGTTTTTATTTGAAGATATTATTTTTCCCAATATAGGCCTCTTAGCGCTCAGAATGTCCAATTGCAGTTTCTACAGAAAGAGTGTTTCAAAAAGGCTCAATCAAAAGTAAGGCTCAACTCTGTTAGTTGAATGCACAGAACAGAGAGGTGTTTCATACAATGCTTCTGTGTAGTTTATATTTGAACATATTCTTTTTTCCACTATTATCCACTTAGCGCTACGAATGTCCAGTTGCATTTTCTACAGACAGAGTCTTCCAAAACTGCTCAATCAAAAGTATGGTTTAACTCTGTTAGCTGAATGCTCAGATCAGAAAGCAGTTTCACAGAATGCTTCTGTGTAGTTTATATTTGAATATATTCCTTTTTCCACTACTACGCTCTTAGCGCTCCAAATGTCCAGTTGCATTTTCAACAGAAAGAGTGTTCAGATCTGCTCAATCAAAAGTATGGTTTAACTCTGTTAGCTGAATGCACAGATCAGAAAGAAGTTTCACCGAATGATTCTGTGTAGTTTATATTTGAAGACATTCCTTTTTCCACTATTACCCTCTTAGCACTCCGAATCTCCACTTGCATTTTCTACAAAAAGAGTGTTTCATAACTTCTCAATCAAAAATATGTTTTATCTCTGTTAACTGAATTTACAGATCAGAAATAACTTTCACAGAATGCATCTGTGTAGTTTTTATTTGAAGATATTCTTTTTCCCAATGTAGGCCTCTTAGCGCTTAGCATGTCCAATTGCAGTTTCTACAGAAAGAGTGTTTCAGAACGGCTCAATCAAAAGTAAGGTTCAAATCTGTTAGCTGAATGCACAGAACAGAAAGAGTTTTCACAGAATGCTACTGTGTAGTTTATATTTGAATATATTCCTTTTTCCACTATTACCCTCTTAGCGCTCCGAATGTCCACTTGCATTTTCTACAGAAAGAGTGTTCAGAACTGCGCAATCAAAAGTATGGTTTAACTCTGTTAGCTTAATGAACATATCAGAAATAAGTTTCACACAATGCTTCTGTGTAGTTTTTATTTGAAGATATTATTTTTCCCAATATAGGCCTCTTAGCGCTCAGAATGTCCAATTGCAGTTTCTACAGAAAGAGTGTTTCAGAAAGGCTCAGTCAAAAGTAAGGTTCAACTCTGTTAGTTGAATGCACAGAACAGAAAGAAGTTTCATACAATGCTTCTGTGTAGTTTATATTTGAACATATTCTTTTTTCCCCTATTACCCACTTAGCGCTACGAATGTCCAGTTGCATTTTCTACAGACAGAGTGTTTCAAAACTGCTCAATCAAAAGTATGGTTTAACTCTGTTAGCTGAATGCTCAGATCAGAAAGAAGTTTCACAGAATGCTTCTGTGTAGTTTATATTTGAATATATTCCTTTTTCCACTACTACTCTCTTAGCGCTCCAAATGTCCACTTGCATTTTCTACAGAAAGAGTGTTCAGATCTGCTCAATCAAAAGTATGGTTTAACTCTGTTAGCTGAATGCACAGATCAGAAAGAAGTTTCACAGAATGATTCTGTGTAGTTTATATTTGGAGACATTCCTTTTTCCACTATTACCTTCTTAGCGCTCCGAATCTCCACTTGCATTTTCTACAGAAAGAGTGTTTCAGAACGGCTCAATCAAAACTAAGGTTCAACTCTTTTAGTTGAACAATCAGAACAGAAAGTAGTTTCACACAATTCTTCTGTGTAGTTTTTATTTGTAGACATTCTTTTTCCCAATATAGGCCTCTTAGCGCTCAGAATGTCCAATTGCAGTTTCTACAGAAAGAGTGTTTCAGAACGGCTCAATCAAATTAAGGTTCAACTCTGTTAGTTGAATGCACAGAACAGAAAGAAGTTTCATACAATGCTTCTGTGTAGTTTATATTTGAAAATATTCTTTTTTCCACTATTACCCACTTAGCGCTACGAATGTCCAGTTGCATTTTCTACGGACAGAGTGTTTCAAAACTGCTCAATCAAAAGTATGTTTTAACTCTGTTAGCTGAATGCTCAGATCAGAAAGAAGTTTCACAGAATGCTTCTGTGTAGTTTATATTTGAATATATTCCTTTTTCCACTACTACGCTCTTAGCGCTCCAAATGTCCAGTTGCATTTTCTACAGAAAGAGTGTTCAGATCTGCTCAATCAAAAGTATGGTTTAACTCTGTTAGCTGAATGCACAGATCAGAAAGAAGTTTCACCGAATGATTCTGTGTAGTTTATATTTGAAGACATTCCATTTTCCACTATTACCCTCTTAGCGCTCCGAATCTCCACTTGCATTTCCTACAAAAAGAGTGTTTCATAACTGCTCAATCAAAAATATGTTTTATCTCTGTTAACTGAATTTACAGATCATTAATAAGTTTCACAGAATGCATCTCTGTAGTTTTTATTTGAAGATATTCTTTTTCCCAATGTAGGCCTCTTAGCGCTTAGCATGTCCAATTGCAGTTTCTACAGAAAGAGTGTTTCAGAACGGCTCAATCAAAAGTAAGGTTCAACTCTGTTAGTTGAATGCACAGAACAGAAAGAATTTTCACAGAATGCTACTGTGTAGTTTATATTTGAATATATTCCTTTTTCCACTATTACACTCTTAGCGCTCCGAATGTCCACTTGCATTTTCTACAGAGTGTTCAGAACTGCGCAATCAAAAGTATGGATTAACTCTGTTAGCTTAATGAACATATCAGAAATAAGTTTCACACAATGCTTCTGTGTAGTTTTTATTTGAAGATATTATTTTTCCCAATATAGGCCTCTTAGCGCTCAGAATGTCCAATTGCAGTTTCTACAGAAAGAGTGTTTCAAAAAGGCTCAATCAAAAGTAAGGTTCAACTCTGTTAGTTGAATGCACAGAACAGAAAGGTGTTTCATACAATGCTTCTGTGTAGTTTATATTTGAACATATTGTTTTTTCCACTATTATCCACTTAGCGCTACGAATGTCCAGTTGCATTTTCTACAGACAGAGTCTTCCAAATCTGCTCAATCAAAAGTATGGTTTAACTCTGTTAGCTGAATGCTCAGATCAGAAAGCAGTTTCACAGAATGCTTCTGTGTAGTTTATATTTGAATATATTCCTTTTTCCACTACTACGCTCTTAGCGCTCCAAATGTCCAGTTGCATTTTCAACAGAAAGAGTGTTCAGATCTGCTCAATCAAAAGTATGGTTTAACTCTGTTAGCTGAATGCACAGATCAGAAAGAAGTTTCACCGAATGATTCTGTGTAGTTTATATTTGAAGACATTCCTTTTTCCACTATTACCCTCTTAGCGCTCCGAATCTCCACTTGCATTTTCTACAAAAAGAGTGTTTCATAACTTCTCAATCAAAAATATGTTTTATCTCTGTTAACTGAATTTACAGATCAGAAATAACTTTCACAGAATGCATCTGTGTAGTTTTTATTTGAAGATATTATTTTTCCCAATGTAGGCCTCTTAGCGCTTAGCATGTCCAATTGCAGTTTATACAGAAAGAGTGTTTCAGAACGGCTCAATCAAAAGTAAGGTTCAAATCTGTTAGCTGAATGCACAGAACAGAAAGAGTTTTCACAGAATGCTACTGTGTAGTTTATATTTGAATATATTCCTTTTTCCACTATTACCCTCTTAGCGCTCCGAATGTCCACTTGCATTTTCTACAGAAAGAGTGTTCAGAACTGCGCAATCAAAAGTATGGTTTAACTCTGTTAGCTTAATGAACATATCAGAAATAAGTTTCACACAATGCTTCTGTGTAGTTTTTATTTGAAGATATTATTTTTCCCAATATAGGCCTCTTAGCGCTCAGAATGTCCAATTGCAGTTTCTACAGAAAGAGTGTTTCAGAAAGGCTCAGTCAAAAGTAAGGTTCATCTCTGTTAGTTGAATGCACAGAACAGAAAGAAGTTTCATACAATGCTTCTGTGTAGTTTATATTTGAACATATTCTTTTTTCCCCTATTACCCACTTAGCGCTACGAATGTCCAGTTGCATTTTCTACAGACAGAGTGTTTCAAAACTGCTCAATCAAAAGTATGGTTTAACTCTGTTAGCTGAATGCTCAGATCAGAAAGAAGTTTCACAGAATGCTTCTGTGTAGTTTATATTTGAATATATTCCTTTTTCCACTACTACTCTCTTAGCGCTCCAAATGTCCACTTGCATTTTCTACAGAAAGAGTGTTCAGATCTGCTCAATCAAAAGTATGGTTTAACTCTGTTAGCTGAATGCACAGATCAGAAAGAAGTTTCACAGAATGATTCTGTGTAGTTTATATTTGGAGACATTCCTTTTTCCACTATTACCTTCTTAGCGCTCCGAATCTCCACTTGCATTTTCTACAGAAAGAGTGTTTCAGAACGGCTCAATCAAAACTAAGGTTCAACTCTTTTAGTTGAACAATCAGAACAGAAAGTAGTTTCACACAATTCTTCTGTGTAGTTTTTATTTGTAGACATTCTTTTTCCCAATATAGGCCTCTTAGCGCTCAGAATGTCCAATTGCAGTTTCTACAGAAAGAGTGTTTCAGAACGGCTCAATCAAATTAAGGTTCAACTCTGTTAGTTGAATGCACAGAACAGAAAGAAGTTTCATACAATGCTTCTGTGTAGTTTATATTTGAAAATATTCTTTTTTCCACTATTACCCACTTAGCGCTACGAATGTCCAGTTGCATTTTCTACGGACAGAGTGTTTCAAAACTGCTCAATCAAAAGTATGTTTTAACTCTGTTAGCTGAATGCTCAGATCAGAAAGAAGTTTCACAGAATGCTTCTGTGTAGTTTATATTTGAATATATTCCTTTTTCCACTACTACGCTCTTAGCGCTCCAAATGTCCAGTTGCATTTTCTACAGAAAGAGTGTTCAGATCTGCTCAATCAAAAGTATGGTTTAACTCTGTTAGCTGAATGCACAGATCAGAAAGAAGTTTCACCGAATGATTCTGTGTAGTTTATATTTGAAGACATTCCATTTTCCACTATTACCCTCTTAGCGCTCCGAATCTCCACTTGCATTTCCTACAAAAAGAGTGTTTCATAACTGCTCAATCAAAAATATGTTTTATCTCTGTTAACTGAATTTACAGATCATTAATAAGTTTCACAGAATGCATCTCTGTAGTTTTTATTTGAAGATATTCTTTTTCCCAATGTAGGCCTCTTAGCGCTTAGCATGTCCAATTGCAGTTTCTACAGAAAGAGTGTTTCAGAACGGCTCAATCAAAAGTAAGGTTCAACTCTGTTAGTTGAATGCACAGAACAGAAAGAATTTTCACAGAATGCTACTGTGTAGTTTATATTTGAATATATTCCTTTTTCCACTATTACACTCTTAGCGCTCCGAATGTCCACTTGCATTTTCTACAGAGTGTTCAGAACTGCGCAATCAAAAGTATGGATTAACTCTGTTAGCTTAATGAACATATCAGAAATAAGTTTCACACAATGCTTCTGTGTAGTTTTTATTTGAAGATATTATTTTTCCCAATATAGGCCTCTTAGCGCTCAGAATGTCCAATTGCAGTTTCTACAGAAAGAGTGTTTCAAAAAGGCTCAATCAAAAGTAAGGTTCAACTCTGTTAGTTGAATGCACAGAACAGAAAGGTGTTTCATACAATGCTTCTGTGTAGTTTATATTTGAACATATTGTTTTTTCCACTATTATCCACTTAGCGCTACGAATGTCCAGTTGCATTTTCTACAGACAGAGTCTTCCAAATCTGCTCAATCAAAAGTATGGTTTAACTCTGTTAGCTGAATGCTCAGATCAGAAAGCAGTTTCACAGAATGCTTCTGTGTAGTTTATATTTGAATATATTCCTTTTTCCACTACTACGCTCTTAGCGCTCCAAATGTCCAGTTGCATTTTCAACAGAAAGAGTGTTCAGATCTGCTCAATCAAAAGTATGGTTTAACTCTGTTAGCTGAATGCACAGATCAGAAAGAAGTTTCACCGAATGATTCTGTGTAGTTTATATTTGAAGACATTCCTTTTTCCACTATTACCCTCTTAGCGCTCCGAATCTCCACTTGCATTTTCTACAAAAAGAGTGTTTCATAACTTCTCAATCAAAAATATGTTTTATCTCTGTTAACTGAATTTACAGATCAGAAATAAGTTTCACAGAATGCATCTGTGTAGTTTTTATTTGAAGATATTATTTTTCCCAATGTAGGCCTCTTAGCGCTTAGCATGTCCAATTGCAGTTTATACAGAAAGAGTGTTTCAGAACGGCTCAATCAAAAGTAAGGTTCAAATCTGTTAGCTGAATGCACAGAACAGAAAGAGTTTTCACAGAATGCTACTGTGTAGTTTATATTTGAATATATTCCTTTTTCCACTATTACCCTCTTAGCGCTCCGAATGTCCACTTGCATTTTCTACAGAAAGAGTGTTCAGAACTGCGCAATCAAAAGTATGGTTTAACTCTGTTAGCTTAATGAACATATCAGAAATAAGTTTCACACAATGCTTCTGTGTAGTTTTTATTTGAAGATATTATTTTTCCCAATATAGGCCTCTTAGCGCTCAGAATGTCCAATTGCAGTTTCTACAGAAAGAGTGTTTCAGAAAGGCTCAGTCAAAAGTAAGGTTCATCTCTGTTAGTTGAATGCACAGAACAGAAAGAAGTTTCATACAATGCTTCTGTGTAGTTTATATTTGAACATATTCTTTTTTCCCCTATTACCCACTTAGCGCTACGAATGTCCAGTTGCATTTTCTACAGACAGAGTGTTTCAAAACTGCTCAATCAAAAGTATGGTTTAACTCTGTTAGCTGAATGCTCAGATCAGAAAGAAGTTTCACAGAATGCTTCTGTGTAGTTTATATTTGAATATATTCCTTTTTCCACTACTACTCTCTTAGCGCTCCAAATGTCCACTTGCATTTTCTACAGAAAGAGTGTTCAGATCTGCTCAATCAAAAGTATGGTTTAACTCTGTTAGCTGAATGCACAGATCAGAAAGATGTTTCACACAATGATTCTGTGTAGTTTATATTTGGAGACATTCCTTTTTCCACTATTACCTTCTTAGCGCTCCGAATATCCACTTGCATTTTCTACAGAAAGAGTGTTTCAGAACGGCTCAATCAAAACTAAGGTTCAACACTTTTAGTTGAACAATCAGAACAGAAAGTAGTTTCACACAATTCTTCTGTGTAGTTTTTATTTGTAGACATTCTTTTTCCCAATATAGGCCTCTTAGCGCTCAGAATGTCCAATTGCAGTTTCTACAGAAAGAGTGTTTCAGAACGGCTCAATCAAATTAAGGTTCAACTCTGTTAGTTGAATGCACAGAACAGAAAGAAGTTTCCTACAATGCTTCTGTGTAGTTTATATTTGAACATATTCTTTTTTCCACTATTACACACTTAGCGCTACGAATGTCCAGTTGCATTTTCTACAGACAGAGTGTTTCAAAACTGCTCAATCAAAAGTATGGTTTAACTCTGTTAGCTGAATGCTCAGATCAGAAAGAAGTTTCACAGAATGCTTCTGTGTAGTTTATATTTGAATATATTCCTTTTTCCACTACTACGCTCTTAGCGCTCCAAATGTCCAGTTGCATTTTCAACAGAAAGAGTGTTCAGATCTGCTCAATCAAAAGTATGTTTTAACTCTGTTAGCTGAATGCACAGATCAGAAAGAAGTTTCACCGAATGATTCTGTGTAGTTTATATTTGAAGACATTACTTTTTCCACTATTACCCTCTTAGCGCTCCGAATCTCCACTTGCATTTTCTACAAAAAGAGTGTTTCATAACTGCTCAATCAAAAATATGTTTTATCTCTGTTAACTGAATTTACAGATCAGAAATAAGTTTCACAGAATGCATCTGTGTAGTTTTTATTTGAAGATATTCTTTTTCCCAATGTAGGCCTCTTAGCGCTTAGCATGTCCAATTGCAGTTTCTACAGAAAGAGTGTTTCAGAACGGCTCAATCAAAAGTAAGGTTCAACTCTGTTAGTTGAATGCACAGAACAGAAAGAATTTTCACAGAATGCTACTGTGTAGTTTATATTTGAATATATTCCTTTTTCCACTATTACCCTCTTAGCGCTCCGAATGTCCACTTGCATTTTCTACAGAAAGAGTGTTCAGAACTGCGCAATCAAAAGTATGGTTTAACTCTGTTAGCTTAATGAACATATCAGAAATAAGTTTCACACAATGCTTCTGTGTAGTTTTTATTTGAAGATATTATTTTTCCCAATATAGGCCTCTTAGCGCTCAGAATGTCCAATTGCAGTTTCTACAGAAAGAGTGTTTCAGAAAGGCTCAATCAAAAGTAAGGTTCAACTCTGTTAGTTGAATGCACAGAACAGAAAGATGTTTCATACAATGCTTCTGTGTAGTTTATATTTGAACATATTCTTTTTTCCACTATTACCCACTTAGCGCTACGAATGTCCAGTTGCATTTTCTACAGACAGAGTGTTTCAAAACTGCTCAATCAAAAGTATGGTTTAACTCTGTTAGCTGAATGCTCAGATCAGAAAGCAGTTTCACAGAATGCTTCTGTGTAGTTTATATTTGAATATATTCCTTTTTCCACTACTACGCCCTTAGCGCTCCAAATGTCCAGTTGCATTTTCAACAGAAAGAGTGTTCAGATCTTCTCAATCAAAAGTATGGTTTAACTCTGTTAGCTGAATGCACAGATCAGAAAGAAGTTTCACCGAATGATTCTGTGTAGTTTATATTTGAAGACATTCCTTTTTCCACTATTACCCTCTTAGCGCTCCGAATCTCCACTTGCATTTTCTACAAAAAGAGTGTTTCATAACTGCTCAATCAAAAATACGTTTTATCTCTGTTAACTGAATTTACAGATCAGAAATAAGTTTCACAGAATGCATCTGTGTAGTTTTTATTTGAAGATATTCATTTTCCCAATGTAGGCCTCTTAGCGCTTAGCATGTCCAATTGCAGTTTCTACAGAAAGAGTGTTTCAGAACGGCTCAATAAAAAGTAAGGTTCAACTCTGTTAGCTGAATGCAAAGAACAGAAAGAGTTTTCACAGAATGCTACTGTGTAGTTTATATTTGAATATATTCCTTTTTCCACTATTACCCTCTTAGCGCTCCGAATGTCCACTTGCATTTTCTACAGAAAGAGTGTTCAGAACTGCGCAATCAAAAGTATGGTTTAACTCTGTTAGCTTAATGAACATATCAGAAATAAGTTTCACAAAATGCTTCTGTGTAGTTTTTATTTGAAGATATTATTTTTCCCAATATAGGCCTCTTAGCGCTCAGAATGTCCAATTGCAGTTTCTACAGAAAGAGTGTTTCAGAAAGGCTCAGTCAAAAGTAAGGTTCAACTCTGTTAGTTGAATGCACAGAACAGAAATAAGTTTCATAAAATGCTTCTGTGTAGTTTATATTTGAACATATTTTTTTTCCCCTATTACCCACTTAGCGCTACGAATGTCCAGTTGCATTTTCTACAGACAGAGTGTTTCAAAACTGCTCAATCAAAAGTATGGTTTAACTCTGTTAGCTGAATGCTCAGATCAGAAAGAAGTTTCACAGAATGCTTCTGTGTAGTTTATATTTGAATATATTCCTTTTTCCACTACTACGCTCTTAGCGCTCCAAATGTCCAGTTGCATTTTCTACAGAAAGAGTGTTCAGATCTGCTCAATCAAAAGTATGGTTTAACTCTGTTAGCTGAATGCACAGATCAGAAAGAAGTTTCACAGAATGATTCTGTGTAGTTTATATTTGGAGACATTCCTTTTTCCACTATTACCTTCTTAGCGCTCCGAATCTCCACTTGCATTTTCTACAGAAAGAGTGTTTCAGAACGGCTCAATCAAAACTAAGGTTCAACTCTTTTAGTTGAACAATCAGAACAGAAAGTAGTTTCACACAATTCTTCTGTGTAGTTTTTATTTGTAGACATTCTTTTTCCCAATATAGGCCTCTTAGCGCTCAGAATGTCCAATTGCAGTTTCTACAGAAAGAGTGTTTCAGAACGGCTCAATCAAATTAAGGTTCAACTCTGTTAGTTGAATGCACAGAACAGAAAGAAGTTTCATACAATGCTTCTGTGTAGTTTATATTTGAAAATATTCTTTTTTCCACTATTACCCACTTAGCGCTACGAATGTCCAGTTGCATTTTCTACGGACAGAGTGTTTCAAAACTGCTCAATCAAAAGTATGTTTTAACTCTGTTAGCTGAATGCTCAGATCAGAAAGAAGTTTCACAGAATGCTTCTGTGTAGTTTATATTTGAATATATTCCTTTTTCCACTACTACGCTCTTAGCGCTCCAAATGTCCAGTTGCATTTTCTACAGAAAGAGTGTTCAGATCTGCTCAATCAAAAGTATGGTTTAACTCTGTTAGCTGAATGCACAGATCAGAAAGAAGTTTCACCGAATGATTCTGTGTAGTTTATATTTGAAGACATTCCATTTTCCACTATTACCCTCTTAGCGCTCCGAATCTCCACTTGCATTTCCTACAAAAAGAGTGTTTCATAACTGCTCAATCAAAAATATGTTTTATCTCTGTTAACTGAATTTACAGATCATTAATAAGTTTCACAGAATGCATCTCTGTAGTTTTTATTTGAAGATATTCTTTTTCCCAATGTAGGCCTCTTAGCGCTTAGCATGTCCAATTGCAGTTTCTACAGAAAGAGTGTTTCAGAACGGCTCAATCAAAAGTAAGGTTCAACTCTGTTAGTTGAATGCACAGAACAGAAAGAATTTTCACAGAATGCTACTGTGTAGTTTATATTTGAATATATTCCTTTTTCCACTATTACACTCTTAGCGCTCCGAATGTCCACTTGCATTTTCTACAGAGTGTTCAGAACTGCGCAATCAAAAGTATGGATTAACTCTGTTAGCTTAATGAACATATCAGAAATAAGTTTCACACAATGCTTCTGTGTAGTTTTTATTTGAAGATATTATTTTTCCCAATATAGGCCTCTTAGCGCTCAGAATGTCCAATTGCAGTTTCTACAGAAAGAGTGTTTCAAAAAGGCTCAATCAAAAGTAAGGCTCAACTCTGTTAGTTGAATGCACAGAACAGAAAGGTGTTTCATACAATGCTTCTGTGTAGTTTATATTTGAACATATTCTTTTTTCCACTATTATCCACTTAGCGCTACGAATGTCCAGTTGCATTTTCTACAGACAGAGTCTTCCAAAACTGCTCAATCAAAAGTATGGTTTAACTCTGTTAGCTGAATGCTCAGATCAGAAAGCAGTTTCACAGAATGCTTCTGTGTAGTTTATATTTGAATATATTCCTTTTTCCACTACTACGCTCTTAGCGCTCCAAATGTCCAGTTGCATTTTCAACAGAAAGAGTGTTCAGATCTGCTCAATCAAAAGTATGGTTTAACTCTGTTAGCTGAATGCACAGATCAGAAAGAAGTTTCACCGAATGATTCTGTGTAGTTTATATTTGAAGACATTCCTTTTTCCACTATTACCCTCTTAGCACTCCGAATCTCCACTTGCATTTTCTACAAAAAGAGTGTTTCATAACTTCTCAATCAAAAATATGTTTTATCTCTGTTAACTGAATTTACAGATCAGAAATAACTTTCACAGAATGCATCTGTGTAGTTTTTATTTGAAGATATTCTTTTTCCCAATGTAGGCCTCTTAGCGCTTAGCATGTCCAATTGCAGTTTCTACAGAAAGAGTGTTTCAGAACGGCTCAATCAAAAGTAAGGTTCAAATCTGTTAGCTGAATGCACAGAACAGAAAGAGTTTTCACAGAATGCTACTGTGTAGTTTATATTTGAATATATTCCTTTTTCCACTATTACCCTCTTAGCGCTCCGAATGTCCACTTGCATTTTCTACAGAAAGAGTGTTCAGAACTGCGCAATCAAAAGTATGGTTTAACTCTGTTAGCTTAATGAACATATCAGAAATAAGTTTCACACAATGCTTCTGTGTAGTTTTTATTTGAAGATATTATTTTTCCCAATATAGGCCTCTTAGCGCTCAGAATGTCCAATTGCAGTTTCTACAGAAAGAGTGTTTCAGAAAGGCTCAGTCAAAAGTAAGGTTCAACTCTGTTAGTTGAATGCACAGAACAGAAAGAAGTTTCATACAATGCTTCTGTGTAGTTTATATTTGAACATATTCTTTTTTCCCCTATTACCCACTTAGCGCTACGAATGTCCAGTTGCATTTTCTACAGACAGAGTGTTTCAAAACTGCTCAATCAAAAGTATGGTTTAACTCTGTTAGCTGAATGCTCAGATCAGAAAGAAGTTTCACAGAATGCTTCTGTGTAGTTTATATTTGAATATATTCCTTTTTCCACTACTACTCTCTTAGCGCTCCAAATGTCCACTTGCATTTTCTACAGAAAGAGTGTTCAGATCTGCTCAATCAAAAGTATGGTTTAACTCTGTTAGCTGAATGCACAGATCAGAAAGAAGTTTCACAGAATGATTCTGTGTAGTTTATATTTGGAGACATTCCTTTTTCCACTATTACCTTCTTAGCGCTCCGAATCTCCACTTGCATTTTCTACAGAAAGAGTGTTTCAGAACGGCTCAATCAAAACTAAGGTTCAACTCTTTTAGTTGAACAATCAGAACAGAAAGTAGTTTCACACAATTCTTCTGTGTAGTTTTTATTTGTAGACATTCTTTTTCCCAATATAGGCCTCTTAGCGCTCAGAATGTCCAATTGCAGTTTCTACAGAAAGAGTGTTTCAGAACGGCTCAATCAAATTAAGGTTCAACTCTGTTAGTTGAATGCACAGAACAGAAAGAAGTTTCATACAATGCTTCTGTGTAGTTTATATTTGAAAATATTCTTTTTTCCACTATTACCCACTTAGCGCTACGAATGTCCAGTTGCATTTTCTACGGACAGAGTGTTTCAAAACTGCTCAATCAAAAGTATGTTTTAACTCTGTTAGCTGAATGCTCAGATCAGAAAGAAGTTTCACAGAATGCTTCTGTGTAGTTTATATTTGAATATATTCCTTTTTCCACTACTACGCTCTTAGCGCTCCAAATGTCCAGTTGCATTTTCTACAGAAAGAGTGTTCAGATCTGCTCAATCAAAAGTATGGTTTAACTCTGTTAGCTGAATGCACAGATCAGAAAGAAGTTTCACCGAATGATTCTGTGTAGTTTATATTTGAAGACATTCCATTTTCCACTATTACCCTCTTAGCGCTCCGAATCTCCACTTGCATTTCCTACAAAAAGAGTGTTTCATAACTGCTCAATCAAAAATATGTTTTATCTCTGTTAACTGAATTTACAGATCATTAATAAGTTTCACAGAATGCATCTCTGTAGTTTTTATTTGAAGATATTCTTTTTCCCAATGTAGGCCTCTTAGCGCTTAGCATGTCCAATTGCAGTTTCTACAGAAAGAGTGTTTCAGAACGGCTCAATCAAAAGTAAGGTTCAAATCTGTTAGTTGAATGCACAGAACAGAAAGAATTTTCACAGAATGCTACTGTGTAGTTTATATTTGAATATATTCCTTTTTCCACTATTACACTCTTAGCGCTCCGAATGTCCACTTGCATTTTCTACAGAGTGTTCAGAACTGCGCAATCAAAAGTATGGATTAACTCTCTTAGCTTAATGAACATATCAGAAATAAGTTTCACACAATGCTTCTGTGTAGTTTTTATTTGAAGATATTATTTTTCCCAATATAGGCCTCTTAGCGCTCAGAATGTCCAATTGCAGTTTCTACAGAAAGAGTGTTTCAAAAAGGCTCAATCAAAAGTAAGGCTCAACTCTGTTAGTTGAATGCACAGAACAGAAAGGTGTTTCATACAATGCTTCTGTGTAGTTTATATTTGAACATATTCTTTTTTCCACTATTATCCACTTAGCGCTACGAATGTCCAGTTGCATTTTCTACAGACAGAGTCTTCCAAAACTGCTCAATCAAAAGTATGGTTTAACTCTGTTAGCTGAATGCTCAGATCAGAAAGCAGTTTCACAGAATGCTTCTGTGTAGTTTATATTTGAATATATTCCTTTTTCCACTACTACGCTCTTAGCGCTCCAAATGTCCAGTTGCATTTTCAACAGAAAGAGTGTTCAGATCTGCTCAATCAAAAGTATGGTTTAACTCTGTTAGCTGAATGCACAGATCAGAAAGAAGTTTCACCGAATGATTCTGTGTAGTTTATATTTGAAGACATTCCTTTTTCCACTATTACCCTCTTAGCACTCCGAATCTCCACTTGCATTTTCTACAAAAAGAGTGTTTCATAACTTCTCAATCAAAAATATGTTTTATCTCTGTTAACTGAATTTACAGATCAGAAATAACTTTCACAGAATGCATCTGTGTAGTTTTTATTTGAAGATATTCTTTTTCCCAATGTAGGCCTCTTAGCGCTTAGCATGTCCAATTGCAGTTTCTACAGAAAGAGTGTTTCAGAACGGCTCAATCAAAAGTAAGGTTCAAATCTGTTAGCTGAATGCACAGAACAGAAAGAGTTTTCACAGAATGCTACTGTGTAGTTTATATTTGAATATATTCCTTTTTCCACTATTACCCTCTTAGCGCTCCGAATGTCCACTTGCATTTTCTACAGAAAGAGTGTTCAGAACTGCGCAATCAAAAGTATGGTTTAACTCTGTTAGCTTAATGAACATATCAGAAATAAGTTTCACACAATGCTTCTGTGTAGTTTTTATTTGAAGATATTATTTTTCCCAATATAGGCCTCTTAGCGCTCAGAATGTCCAATTGCAGTTTCTACAGAAAGAGTGTTTCAGAAAGGCTCAGTCAAAAGTAAGGTTCAACTCTGTTAGTTGAATGCACAGAACAGAAAGAAGTTTCATACAATGCTTCTGTGTAGTTTATATTTGAACATATTCTTTTTTCCCCTATTACCCACTTAGCGCTACGAATGTCCAGTTGCATTTTCTACAGACAGAGTGTTTCAAAACTGCTCAATCAAAAGTATGGTTTAACTCTGTTAGCTGAATGCTCAGATCAGAAAGAAGTTTCACAGAATGCTTCTGTGTAGTTTATATTTGAATATATTCCTTTTTCCACTACTACTCTCTTAGCGCTCCAAATGTCCACTTGCATTTTCTACAGAAAGAGTGTTCAGATCTGCTCAATCAAAAGTATGGTTTAACTCTGTTAGCTGAATGCACAGATCAGAAAGAAGTTTCACAGAATGATTCTGTGTAGTTTATATTTGGAGACATTCCTTTTTCCACTATTACCTTCTTAGCGCTCCGAATCTCCACTTGCATTTTCTACAGAAAGAGTGTTTCAGAACGGCTCAATCAAAACTAAGGTTCAACTCTTTTAGTTGAACAATCAGAACAGAAAGTAGTTTCACACAATTCTTCTGTGTAGTTTTTATTTGTAGACATTCTTTTTCCCAATATAGGCCTCTTAGCGCTCAGAATGTCCAATTGCAGTTTCTACAGAAAGAGTGTTTCAGAACGGCTCAATCAAATTAAGGTTCAACTCTGTTAGTTGAATGCACAGAACAGAAAGAAGTTTCATACAATGCTTCTGTGTAGTTTATATTTGAAAATATTCTTTTTTCCACTATTACCCACTTAGCGCTACGAATGTCCAGTTGCATTTTCTACGGACAGAGTGTTTCAAAACTGCTCAATCAAAAGTATGTTTTAACTCTGTTAGCTGAATGCTCAGATCAGAAAGAAGTTTCACAGAATGCTTCTGTGTAGTTTATATTTGAATATATTCCTTTTTCCACTACTACGCTCTTAGCGCTCCAAATGTCCAGTTGCATTTTCTACAGAAAGAGTGTTCAGATCTGCTCAATCAAAAGTATGGTTTAACTCTGTTAGCTGAATGCACAGATCAGAAAGAAGTTTCACCGAATGATTCTGTGTAGTTTATATTTGAAGACATTCCATTTTCCACTATTACCCTCTTAGCGCTCCGAATCTCCACTTGCATTTCCTACAAAAAGAGTGTTTCATAACTGCTCAATCAAAAATATGTTTTATCTCTGTTAACTGAATTTACAGATCATTAATAAGTTTCACAGAATGCATCTCTGTAGTTTTTATTTGAAGATATTCTTTTTCCCAATGTAGGCCTCTTAGCGCTTAGCATGTCCAATTGCAGTTTCTACAGAAAGAGTGTTTCAGAACGGCTCAATCAAAAGTAAGGTTCAAATCTGTTAGTTGAATGCACAGAACAGAAAGAATTTTCACAGAATGCTACTGTGTAGTTTATATTTGAATATATTCCTTTTTCCACTATTACACTCTTAGCGCTCCGAATGTCCACTTGCATTTTCTACAGAGTGTTCAGAACTGCGCAATCAAAAGTATGGATTAACTCTGTTAGCTTAATGAACATATCAGAAATAAGTTTCACACAATGCTTCTGTGTAGTTTTTATTTGAAGATATTATTTTTCCCAATATAGGCCTCTTAGCGCTCAGAATGTCCAATTGCAGTTTCTACAGAAAGAGTGTTTCAAAAAGGCTCAATCAAAAGTAAGGCTCAACTCTGTTAGTTGAATGCACAGAACAGAAAGGTGTTTCATACAATGCTTCTGTGTAGTTTATATTTGAACATATTCTTTTTTCCACTATTATCCACTTAGCGCTACGAATGTCCAGTTGCATTTTCTACAGACAGAGTCTTCCAAAACTGCTCAATCAAAAGTATGGTTTAACTCTGTTAGCTGAATGCTCAGATCAGAAAGCAGTTTCACAGAATGCTTCTGTGTAGTTTATATTTGAATATATTCCTTTTTCCACTACTACGCTCTTAGCGCTCCAAATGTCCAGTTGCATTTTCAACAGAAAGAGTGTTCAGATCTGCTCAATCAAAAGTATGGTTTAACTCTGTTAGCTGAATGCACAGATCAGAAAGAAGTTTCACCGAATGATTCTGTGTAGTTTATATTTGAAGACATTCCTTTTTCCACTATTACCCTCTTAGCACTCCGAATCTCCACTTGCATTTTCTACAAAAAGAGTGTTTCATAACTTCTCAATCAAAAATATGTTTTATCTCTGTTAACTGAATTTACAGATCAGAAATAACTTTCACAGAATGCATCTGTGTAGTTTTTATTTGAAGATATTCTTTTTCCCAATGTAGGCCTCTTAGCGCTTAGCATGTCCAATTGCAGTTTCTACAGAAAGAGTGTTTCAGAACGGCTCAATCAAAAGTAAGGTTCAAATCTGTTAGCTGAATGCACAGAACAGAAAGAGTTTTCACAGAATGCTACTGTGTAGTTTATATTTGAATATATTCCTTTTTCCACTATTACCCTCTTAGCGCTCCGAATGTCCACTTGCATTTTCTACAGAAAGAGTGTTCAGAACTGCGCAATCAAAAGTATGGTTTAACTCTGTTAGCTTAATGAACATATCAGAAATAAGTTTCACACAATGCTTCTGTGTAGTTTTTATTTGAAGATATTATTTTTCCCAATATAGGCCTCTTAGCGCTCAGAATGTCCAATTGCAGTTTCTACAGAAAGAGTGTTTCAGAAAGGCTCAGTCAAAAGTAAGGTTCAACTCTGTTAGTTGAATGCACAGAACAGAAAGAAGTTTCATACAATGCTTCTGTGTAGTTTATATTTGAACATATTCTTTTTTCCCCTATTACCCACTTAGCGCTACGAATGTCCAGTTGCATTTTCTACAGACAGAGTGTTTCAAAACTGCTCAATCAAAAGTATGGTTTAACTCTGTTAGCTGAATGCTCAGATCAGAAAGAAGTTTCACAGAATGCTTCTGTGTAGTTTATATTTGAATATATTCCTTTTTCCACTACTACTCTCTTAGCGCTCCAAATGTCCACTTGCATTTTCTACAGAAAGAGTGTTCAGATCTGCTCAATCAAAAGTATGGTTTAACTCTGTTAGCTGAATGCACAGATCAGAAAGAAGTTTCACAGAATGATTCTGTGTAGTTTATATTTGGAGACATTCCTTTTTCCACTATTACCTTCTTAGCGCTCCGAATCTCCACTTGCATTTTCTACAGAAAGAGTGTTTCAGAACGGCTCAATCAAAACTAAGTTTCAACTCTTTTAGTTGAACAATCAGAACAGAAAGTAGTTTCACACAATTCTTCTGTGTAGTTTTTATTTGTAGACATTCTTTTTCCCAATATAGGCCTCTTAGCGCTCAGAATGTCCAATTGCAGTTTCTACAGAAAGAGTGTTTCAGAACGGCTCAATCAAATTAAGGTTCAACTCTGTTAGTTGAATGCACAGAACAGAAAGAAGTTTCATACAATGCTTCTGTGTAGTTTATATTTGAAAATATTCTTTTTTCCACTATTACCCACTTAGCGCTACGAATGTCCAGTTGCATTTTCTACAGACAGAGTGTTTCAAAACTGCTCAATCAAAAGTATGTTTTAACTCTGTTAGCTGAATGCTCAGATCAGAAAGAAGTTTCACAGAATGCTTCTGTGTAGTTTATATTTGAATATATTCCTTTTTCCACTACTACGCTCTTAGCGCTCCAAATGTCCAGTTGCATTTTCTACAGAAAGAGTGTTCAGATCTGCTCAATCAAAAGTATGGTTTAACTCTGTTAGCTGAATGCACAGATCAGAAAGAAGTTTCACCGAATGATTCTGTGTAGTTTATATTTGAAGACATTCCATTTTCCACTATTACCCTCTTAGCGCTCCGAATCTCCACTTGCATTTCCTACAAAAAGAGTGTTTCATAACTGCTCAATCAAAAATATGTTTTATCTCTGTTAACTGAATTTACAGATCATTAATAAGTTTCACAGAATGCATCTCTGTAGTTTTTATTTGAAGATATTCTTTTTCCCAATGTAGGCCTCTTAGCGCTTAGCATGTCCAATTGCAGTTTCTACAGAAAGAGTGTTTCAGAACGGCTCAATCAAAAGTAAGGTTCAACTCTGTTAGTTGAATGCACAGAACAGAAAGAATTTTCACAGAATGCTACTGTGTAGTTTATATTTGAATATATTCCTTTTTCCACTATTACACTCTTAGCGCTCCGAATGTCCACTTGCATTTTCTACAGAGTGTTCAGAACTGCGCAATCAAAAGTATGGATTAACTCTGTTAGCTTAATGAACATATCAGAAATAAGTTTCACACAATGCTTCTGTGTAGTTTTTATTTGAAGATATTATTTTTCCCAATATAGGCCTCTTAGCGCTCAGAATGTCCAATTGCAGTTTCTACAGAAAGAGTGTTTCAAAAAGGCTCAATCAAAAGTAAGGCTCAACTCTGTTAGTTGAATGCACAGAACAGAAAGGTGTTTCATACAATGCTTCTGTGTAGTTTATATTTGAACATATTTTTTTTCCACTATTATCCACTTAGCGCTACGAATGTCCAGTTGCATTTTCTACAGACAGAGTCTTCCAAAACTGCTCAATCAAAAGTATGGTTTAACTCTGTTAGCTGAATGCTCAGATCAGAAAGCAGTTTCACAGAATGCTTCTGTGTAGTTTATATTTGAATATATTCCTTTTTCCACTACTACGCTCTTAGCGCTCCAAATGTCCAGTTGCATTTTCAACAGAAAGAGTGTTCAGATCTGCTCAATCAAAAGTATGGTTTAACTCTGTTAGCTGAATGCACAGATCAGAAAGAAGTTTCACCGAATGATTCTGTGTAGTTTATATTTGAAGACATTCCTTTTTCCACTATTACCCTCTTAGCACTCCGAATCTCCACTTGCATTTTCTACAAAAAGAGTGTTTCATAACTTCTCAATCAAAAATATGTTTTATCTCTGTTAACTGAATTTACAGATCAGAAATAACTTTCACAGAATGCATCTGTGTAGTTTTTATTTGAAGATATTCTTTTTCCCAATGTAGGCCTCTTAGCGCTTAGCATGTCCAATTGCAGTTTCTACAGAAAGAGTGTTTCAGAACGGCTCAATCAAAAGTAAGGTTCAAATCTGTTAGCTGAATGCACAGAACAGAAAGAGTTTTCACAGAATGCTACTGTGTAGTTTATATTTGAATATATTCCTTTTTCCACTATTACCCTCTTAGCGCTCCGAATGTCCACTTGCATTTTCTACAGAAAGAGTGTTCAGGACTGCGCAATCAAAAGTATGGTTTAACTCTGTTAGCTTAATGAACATATCAGAAATAAGTTTCACACAATGCTTCTGTGTAGTTTTTATTTGAAGATATTATTTTTCCCAATATAGGCCTCTTAGCGCTCAGAATGTCCAATTGCAGTTTCTACAGAAAGAGTGTTTCAGAAAGGCTCAGTCAAAAGTAAGGTTCAACTCTGTTAGTTGAATGCACAGAACAGAAAGAAGTTTCATACAATGCTTCTGTGTAGTTTATATTTGAACATATTCTTTTTTCCCCTATTACCCACTTAGCGCTACGAATGTCCAGTTGCATTTTCTACAGACAGAGTGTTTCAAAACTGCTCAATCAAAAGTATGGTTTAACTCTGTTAGCTGAATGCTCAGATCAGAAAGAAGTTTCACAGAATGCTTCTGTGTAGTTTATATTTGAATATATTCCTTTTTCCACTACTACTTTCTTAGCGCTCCAAATGTCCACTTGCATTTTCTACAGAAAGAGTGTTCAGATCTGCTCAATCAAAAGTATGGTTTAACTCTGTTAGCTGAATGCACAGATCAGAAAGAAGTTTCACAGAATGATTCTGTGTAGTTTATATTTGGAGACATTCCTTTTTCCACTATTACCTTCTTAGCGCTCCGAATATCCACTTGCATTTTCTACAGAAAGAGTGTTTCAGAACGGCTCAATCAAAACTAAGGTTCAACACTTTTAGTTGAACAATCAGAACAGAAAGTAGTTTCACACAATTCTTCTGTGTAGTTTTTATTTGTAGACATTCTTTTTCCCAATATAGGCCTCTTAGCGCTCAGAATGTCCAATTGCAGTTTCTACAGAAAGAGTGTTTCAGAACGGCTCAATCAAATTAAGGTTCAACTCTGTTAGTTGAATGCACAGAACAGAAAGAAGTTTCATACAATGCTTCTGTGTAGTTTATATTTGAACATATTCTTTTTTCCACTATTACACACTTAGCGCTACGAATGTCCAGTTGCATTTTCTACAGACAGAGTGTTTCAAAACTGCTCAATCAAAAGTATGGTTTAACTCTGTTAGCTGAATGCTCAGATCAGAAAGAAGTTTCACAGAATGCTTCTGTGTAGTTTATATTTGAATATATTCCTTTTTCCACTACTACGCTCTTAGCGCTCCAAATGTCCAGTTGCATTTTCAACAGAAAGAGGGTTCAGATCTGCTCAATCAAAAGTATGTTTTAACTCTGTTAGCTGAATGCACAGATCAGAAAGAAGTTTCACCGAATGATTCTGTGTAGTTTATATTTGAAGACATTACTTTTTCCACTATTACCCTCTTAGCGCTCCGAATCTCCACTTGCATTTTCTACAAAAAGAGTGTTTCATAACTGCTCAATCAAAAATATGTTTTATCTCTGTTAACTGAATTTACAGATCAGAAATAAGTTTCACAGAATGCATCTGTGTAGTTTTTATTTGAAGATATTCTTTTTCCCAATGTAGGCCTCTTAGCGCTTAGCATGTCCAATTGCAGTTTCTACAGAAAGAGTGTTTCAGAACGGCTCAATCAAAAGTAAGGTTCAACTCTGTTAGTTGAATGCACAGAACAGAAAGAATTTTCACAGAATGCTACTGTGTAGTTTATATTTGAATATATTCCTTTTTCCACTATTACCCTCTTAGCGCTCCGAATGTCCACTTGCATTTTCTACAGAAAGAGTGTTCAGAACTGCGCAATCAAAAGTATGGTTTAACTCTGTTAGCTTAATGAACATATCAGAAATAAGTTTCACACAATGCTTCTGTGTAGTTTTTATTTGAAGATATTATTTTTCCCAATATAGGCCTCTTAGCGCTCAGAATGTCCAATTGCAGTTTCTACAGAAAGAGTGTTTCAGAAAGGCTCAATCAAAAGTAAGGTTCAACTCTGTTAGTTGAATGCACAGAACAGAATGATGTTTCATACAATGCTTCTGTGTAGTTTATATTTGAACATATTCTTTTTTCCACTATTACCCACTTAGCGCTACGAATGTCCAGTTGCATTTTCTACAGACAGAGTGTTTCAAAACTGCTCAATCAAAAGTATGGTTTAACTCTGTTAGCTGAATGCTCAGATCAGAAAGCAGTTTCACAGAATGCTTCTGTGTAGTTTATATTTGAATATATTCCTTTTTCCACTACTACGCCCTTAGCGCTCCAAATGTCCAGTTGCATTTTCAACAGAAAGAGTGTTCAGATCTTCTCAATCAAAAGTATGGTTTAACTCTGTTAGCTGAATGCACAGATCAGAAAGAAGTTTCACCGAATGATTCTGTGTAGTTTATATTTGAAGACATTCCTTTTTCCACTATTACCCTCTTAGCGCTCCGAATCTCCACTTGCATTTTCTACAAAAAGAGTGTTTCATAACTGCTCAATCAAAAATACGTTTTATCTGTGTTAACTGAATTTACAGATCAGAAATAAGTTTCACAGAATGCATCTGTGTAGTTTTTATTTGAAGATATTCATTTTCCCAATGTAGGCCTCTTAGCGCTTAGCATGTCCAATTGCAGTTTCTACAGAAAGAGTGTTTCAGAACGGCTCAATCAAAAGTAAGGTTCAACTCTGTTAGCTGAATGCAAAGAACAGAAAGAGTTTTCACAGAATGCTACTGTGTAGTTTATATTTGAATATATTCCTTTTTCCACTATTACCCTCTTAGCGCTCCGAATGTCCACTTGCATTTTCTACAGAAAGAGTGTTCAGAACTGCGCAATCAAAAGTATGGTTTAACTCTGTTAGCTTAATGAACATATCAGAAATAAGTTTCACACAATGCTTCTGTGTAGTTTTTATTTGAAGATATTATTTTTCCCAATATAGGCCTCTTAGCGCTCAGAATGTCCAATTGCAGTTTCTACAGAAAGAGTGTTTCAGAAAGGCTCAGTCAAAAGTAAGGTTCAACTCTGTTAGTTGAATGCACAGAACAGAAAGAAGTTTCATACAATGCTTCTGTGTAGTTTATATTTGAACATATTCTTTTTTCCACTATTACCCACTTAGCGCTACGAATGTCCAGTTGCATTTTCTACAGACAGAGTGTTTCAAAACTGCTCTATCAAAAGTATGGTTTAACTCTGTTAGCTGAATGCTCAGATCAGAAAGAAGTTTCACAGAATGCTTCTGTGTAGTTTATATTTGAATATATTCCTTTTTCCACTACTACTCTCTTAGCGCTCCAAATGTCCAGTTGCATTTTCTACAGAAAGAGTGTTCAGATCTGCTCAATCAAAAGTATGGTTTAACTCTGTTAGCTGAATGCACAGATCAGAAAGAAGTTTCACAGAATGATTCTGTGTAGTTTATATTTGGAGACATTCCTTTTTCCACTATTACCTTCTTAGCGCTCCGAATCTCCACTTGCATTTTCTACAGAAAGAGTGTTTCAGAACGGCTCAATCAAAACTAAGGTTCAACTCTTTTTGTTGAACAATCAGAACAGAAAGTAGTTTCACACAATTCTTCTGTGTAGTTTTTATTTGTAGACATTATTTTTCCCAATATAGGCGTCTTAGCGCTCAGAATGTCCAATTGCAGTTTCTACAGAAAGAGTGTTTCAGAACGGCTCAATCAAAAGTAAGGTTCAACTCTGTTAGTTGAATGCACAGAACAGAAAGAAGTTTCATACAATGCTTCTGTGTAGTCTATATTTGAACATATTCTTTTTTCCACTATTACCCACTTAGCGCTACGAATGTCCAGTTGCATTTTCTACAGACAGAGTGTTTCAAAACTGCTCAATCAAAAGTATGGTTTAACTCTGTTAGCTGAATGCTCAGATCAGAAAGAAGTTTCACAGAATGCTTCTGGGTAGTTTATATTTGAATATATTCCTTTTTCCACTACTACGCTCTTAGCGCTCCAAATGTCCAGTTGCATTTTCTACAGAAAGAGTGATCAGATCTGCTCAATCAAAAGTATGGTTTAACTCTGTTAGCTGAATGCACAGATCAGAAAGAAGTTTCACTGAATGATTCTGTGTAGTTTATATTTGAACACATTCCTTTTTCCACTATTACCCTCTTAGCGCTCCGAATCTCCACTTGCATTTTCTACAAAAAGAGTGTTTCATAACTGCTCAATCAAAAATATGTTTTATTTCTGTTAACTGAAATTACAGATCAGAAATATGTTTCACAGAATGCATCTGTGTAGTTTTTATTTGAAGATATTCTTTTTCCCAATGTAGGCCTCTTAGCGCTTAGCATGTCCAATTGCAGTTTCTACAGAAAGAGTGTTTCAGAACGGCTCAATCAAAAGTAAGGTTCAAGTCTGTTAGCTGAATGCACAGAACAGAAAGAATTTTCACAGAATGCTACTGTGTAGTTTATATTTGAATATATTCCTTTTTCCACTATTACCCTCTTAGCGCTCCGAATGTCCACTTGAATTTTCTACAGAAAGTGTGTTCAGAACTGCGCAATCAAAAGTATGGTTTAACTCTGTTAGCTTAATGAACATATCAGAAATAAGTTTCACACAATGCTTCTGTGTAGTTTTTATTTGAAGATATTATTTTTCCCAATATAGGCCTCTTAGCGCTCAGAATGTCCAATTGCAGTTTCTACAGAAAGAGTGTTTCAGAAAGGCTCAGTCAAAAGTAAGGTTCAACTCTGTTAGTTGAATGCACAGAACAGAAAGAAGTTTCATACAATGCTTCTGTGTAGTTTATATTTGAACATATTCTTTTTTCCCCTATTACCCACTTAGCGCTACGAATGTCCAGTTGCATTTTCTACAGACAGAGTGTTTCAAAACTGCTCAATCAAAAGTATGGTTTAACTCTGTTAGCTGAATGCTCAGATCAGAAAGAAGTTTCACAGAATGCTTCTGTGTAGTTTATATTTGAATATATTCCTTTTTCCACTACTACTTTCTTAGCGCTCCAAATGTCCACTTGCATTTTCTACAGAAAGAGTGTTCAGATCTGCTCAATCAAAAGTATGGTTTAACTCTGTTAGCTGAATGCACAGATCAGAAAGAAGTTTCACAGAATGATTCTGTGTAGTTTATATTTGGAGACATTCCTTTTTCCACTATTACCTTCTTAGCGCTCCGAATATCCACTTGCATTTTCTACAGAAAGAGTGTTTCAGAACGGCTCAATCAAAACTAAGGTTCAACACTTTTAGTTGAACAATCAGAACAGAAAGTAGTTTCACACAATTCTTCTGTGTAGTTTTTATTTGTAGACATTCTTTTTCCCAATATAGGCCTCTTAGCGCTCAGAATGTCCAATTGCAGTTTCTACAGAAAGAGTGTTTCAGAACGGCTCAATCAAATTAAGGTTCAACTCTGTTAGTTGAATGCACAGAACAGAAAGAAGTTTCATACAATGCTTCTGTGTAGTTTATATTTGAACATATTCTTTTTTCCACTATTACACACTTAGCGCTACGAATGTCCAGTTGCATTTTCTACAGACAGAGTGTTTCAAAACTGCTCAATCAAAAGTATGGTTTAACTCTGTTAGCTGAATGCTCAGATCAGAAAGAAGTTTCACAGAATGCTTCTGTGTAGTTTATATTTGAATATATTCCTTTTTCCACTACTACGCTCTTAGCGCTCCAAATGTCCAGTTGCATTTTCAACAGAAAGAGGGTTCAGATCTGCTCAATCAAAAGTATGTTTTAACTCTGTTAGCTGAATGCACAGATCAGAAAGAAGTTTCACCGAATGATTCTGTGTAGTTTATATTTGAAGACATTACTTTTTCCACTATTACCCTCTTAGCGCTCCGAATCTCCACTTGCATTTTCTACAAAAAGAGTGTTTCATAACTGCTCAATCAAAAATATGTTTTATCTCTGTTAACTGAATTTACAGATCAGAAATAAGTTTCACAGAATGCATCTGTGTAGTTTTTATTTGAAGATATTCTTTTTCCCAATGTAGGCCTCTTAGCGCTTAGCATGTCCAATTGCAGTTTCTACAGAAAGAGTGTTTCAGAACGGCTCAATCAAAAGTAAGGTTCAACTCTGTTAGTTGAATGCACAGAACAGAAAGAATTTTCACAGAATGCTACTGTGTAGTTTATATTTGAATATATTCCTTTTTCCACTATTACCCTCTTAGCGCTCCGAATGTCCACTTGCATTTTCTACAGAAAGAGTGTTCAGAACTGCGCAATCAAAAGTATGGTTTAACTCTGTTAGCTTAATGAACATATCAGAAATAAGTTTCACACAATGCTTCTGTGTAGTTTTTATTTGAAGATATTATTTTTCCCAATATAGGCCTCTTAGCGCTCAGAATGTCCAATTGCAGTTTCTACAGAAAGAGTGTTTCAGAAAGGCTCAATCAAAAGTAAGGTTCAACTCTGTTAGTTGAATGCACAGAACAGAATGATGTTTCATACAATGCTTCTGTGTAGTTTATATTTGAACATATTCTTTTTTCCACTATTACCCACTTAGCGCTACGAATGTCCAGTTGCATTTTCTACAGACAGAGTGTTTCAAAACTGCTCAATCAAAAGTATGGTTTAACTCTGTTAGCTGAATGCTCAGATCAGAAAGCAGTTTCACAGAATGCTTCTGTGTAGTTTATATTTGAATATATTCCTTTTTCCACTACTACGCCCTTAGCGCTCCAAATGTCCAGTTGCATTTTCAACAGAAAGAGTGTTCAGATCTTCTCAATCAAAAGTATGGTTTAACTCTGTTAGCTGAATGCACAGATCAGAAAGAAGTTTCACCGAATGATTCTGTGTAGTTTATATTTGAAGACATTCCTTTTTCCACTATTACCCTCTTAGCGCTCCGAATCTCCACTTGCATTTTCTACAAAAAGAGTGTTTCATAACTGCTCAATCAAAAATACGTTTTATCTGTGTTAACTGAATTTACAGATCAGAAATAAGTTTCACAGAATGCATCTGTGTAGTTTTTATTTGAAGATATTCATTTTCCCAATGTAGGCCTCTTAGCGCTTAGCATGTCCAATTGCAGTTTCTACAGAAAGAGTGTTTCAGAACGGCTCAATCAAAAGTAAGGTTCAACTCTGTTAGCTGAATGCAAAGAACAGAAAGAGTTTTCACAGAATGCTACTGTGTAGTTTATATTTGAATATATTCCTTTTTCCACTATTACCCTCTTAGCGCTCCGAATGTCCACTTGCATTTTCTACAGAAAGAGTGTTCAGAACTGCGCAATCAAAAGTATGGTTTAACTCTGTTAGCTTAATGAACATATCAGAAATAAGTTTCACACAATGCTTCTGTGTAGTTTTTATTTGAAGATATTATTTTTCCCAATATAGGCCTCTTAGCGCTCAGAATGTCCAATTGCAGTTTCTACAGAAAGAGTGTTTCAGAAAGGCTCAGTCAAAAGTAAGGTTCAACTCTGTTAGTTGAATGCACAGAACAGAAAGAAGTTTCATACAATGCTTCTGTGTAGTTTATATTTGAACATATTCTTTTTTCCACTATTACCCACTTAGCGCTACGAATGTCCAGTTGCATTTTCTACAGACAGAGTGTTTCAAAACTGCTCTATCAAAAGTATGGTTTAACTCTGTTAGCTGAATGCTCAGATCAGAAAGAAGTTTCACAGAATGCTTCTGTGTAGTTTATATTTGAATATATTCCTTTTTCCACTACTACTCTCTTAGCGCTCCAAATGTCCAGTTGCATTTTCTACAGAAAGAGTGTTCAGATCTGCTCAATCAAAAGTATGGTTTAACTCTGTTAGCTGAATGCACAGATCAGAAAGAAGTTTCACAGAATGATTCTGTGTAGTTTATATTTGGAGACATTCCTTTTTCCACTATTACCTTCTTAGCGCTCCGAATCTCCACTTGCATTTTCTACAGAAAGAGTGTTTCAGAACGGCTCAATCAAAACTAAGGTTCAACTCTTTTTGTTGAACAATCAGAACAGAAAGTAGTTTCACACAATTCTTCTGTGTAGTTTTTATTTGTAGACATTATTTTTCCCAATATAGGCGTCTTAGCGCTCAGAATGTCCAATTGCAGTTTCTACAGAAAGAGTGTTTCAGAACGGCTCAATCAAAAGTAAGGTTCAACTCTGTTAGTTGAATGCACAGAACAGAAAGAAGTTTCATACAATGCTTCTGTGTAGTCTATATTTGAACATATTCTTTTTTCCACTATTACCCACTTAGCGCTACGAATGTCCAGTTGCATTTTCTACAGACAGAGTGTTTCAAAACTGCTCAATCAAAAGTATGGTTTAACTCTGTTAGCTGAATGCTCAGATCAGAAAGAAGTTTCACAGAATGCTTCTGGGTAGTTTATATTTGAATATATTCCTTTTTCCACTACTACGCTCTTAGCGCTCCAAATGTCCAGTTGCATTTTCTACAGAAAGAGTGATCAGATCTGCTCAATCAAAAGTATGGTTTAACTCTGTTAGCTGAATGCACAGATCAGAAAGAAGTTTCACTGAATGATTCTGTGTAGTTTATATTTGAACACATTCCTTTTTCCACTATTACCCTCTTAGCGCTCCGAATCTCCACTTGCATTTTCTACAAAAAGAGTGTTTCATAACTGCTCAATCAAAAATATGTTTTATTTCTGTTAACTGAAATTACAGATCAGAAATATGTTTCACAGAATGCATCTGTGTAGTTTTTATTTGAAGATATTCTTTTTCCCAATGTAGGCCTCTTAGCGCTTAGCATGTCCAATTGCAGTTTCTACAGAAAGAGTGTTTCAGAACGGCTCAATCAAAAGTAAGGTTCAAGTCTGTTAGCTGAATGCACAGAACAGAAAGAATTTTCACAGAATGCTACTGTGTAGTTTATATTTGAATATATTCCTTTTTCCACTATTACCCTCTTAGCGCTCCGAATGTCCACTTGAATTTTCTACAGAAAGTGTGTTCAGAACTGCGCAATCAAAAGTATGGTTTAACTCTGTTAGCTTAATGAACATATCAGAAATAAGTTTCACACAATGCTTCTGTGTAGTTTTTATTTGAAGATATTATTTTTCCCAATATAGGCCTCTTAGCGCTCAGAATGTCCAATTGCAGTTTCTACAGAAAGAGTGTTTCAGAAAGGCTCAGTCAAAAGTAAGGTTCAACTCTGTTAGTTGAATGCACAGAACAGAAAGAAGTTTCATACAATGCTTCTGTGTAGTTTATATTTGAACATATTCTTTTTTCCCCTATTACCCACTTAGCGCTACGAATGTCCAGTTGCATTTTCTACAGACAGAGTGTTTCAAAACTGCTCAATCAAAAGTATGGTTTAACTCTGTTAGCTGAATGCTCAGATCAGAAAGAAGTTTCACAGAATGCTTCTGTGTAGTTTATATTTGAATATATTCCTTTTTCCACTACTACTCTCTTAGCGCTCCAAATGTCCAGTTGCATTTTCTACAGAAAGAGTGTTCAGATCTGCTCAATCAAAAGTATGGTTTAACTCTGTTAGCTGAATGCACAGATCAGAAAGAAGTTTCACAGAATGATTCTGTGTAGTTTATATTTGGAGACATTCCTTTTTCCACTATTACCTTCTTAGCGCTCCGAATCTCCACTTGCATTTTCTACAGAAAGAGTGTTTCAGAACGGCTCAATCAAAACTAAGGTTCAACTCTTTTAGTTGAACAATCAGAACAGAAAGTAGTTTCACACAATTCTTCTGTGTAGTTTTTATTTGTAGACATTCTTTTTCCCAATATAGGCCTCTTAGCGCTCAGAATGTCCAATTGCAGTTTCTACAGAAAGAGTGTTTCAGAACGGCTCAATCAAATTAAGGTTCAACTCTGTTAGTTGAATGCACAGAACAGAAAGAAGTTTCATACAATGCTTCTGTGTAGTTTATATTTGAAAATATTCTTTTTTCCACTATTACCCACTTAGCGCTACGAATGTCCAGTTGCATTTTCTACAGACAGAGTGTTTCAAAACTGCTCAATCAAAAGTATGGTTTAACTCTGTTAGCTGAATGCTCAGATCAGAAAGAAGTTTCACAGAATGCTTCTGTGTAGTTTATATTTGAATATATTCCTTTTTCCACTACTACGCTCTTAGCGTTCCAAATGTCCAGTTGCATTTTCTACAGAAAGAGTGTTCAGATCTGCTCAATCAAAAGTATGGTTTAACTCTGTTAGCTGAATGCACAGATCAGAAGGAAGTTTCACCGAATGATTCTGTGTAGTTTATATTTGAAGACATTCCATTTTCCACTATTACCCTCTTAGCGCTCCGAATCTCCACTTGCATTTCCTACAAAAAGAGTGTTTCATAACTGCTCAATCAAAAATATGTTTTATCTCTGTTAACTGAATTTACAGATCATTAATAAGTTTCACAGAATGCATCTCTGTAGTTTTTATTTGAAGATATTCTTTTTCCCAATGTAGGCCTCTTAGCGCTTAGCATGTCCAATTGCAGTTTCTACAGAAAGAGTGTTTCAGAACGGCTCAATCAAAAGTAAGGTTCAACTCTGTTAGTTGAATGCACAGAACAGAAAGAATTTTCACAGAATGCTACTGTGTAGTTTATATTTGAATATATTCCTTTTTCCACTATTACACTCTTAGCGCTCCGAATGTCCACTTGCATTTTCTACAGAGTGTTCAGAACTGCGCAATCAAAAGTATGGATTAACTCTGTTAGCTTAATGAACATATCAGAAATAAGTTTCACACAATGCTTCTGTGTAGTTTTTATTTGAAGATATTATTTTTCCCAATATAGGCCTCTTAGCGCTCAGAATGTCCAATTGCAGTTTCTACAGAAAGAGTGTTTCAAAAAGGCTCAATCAAAAGTAAGGTTCAACTCTGTTAGTTGAATGCACAGAACAGAAAGGTGTTTCATACAATGCTTCTGTGTAGTTTATATTTGAACATATTCTTTTTTCCACTATTATCCACTTAGCGCTACGAATGTCCAGTTGCATTTTCTACAGACAGAGTCTTCCAAAACTGCTCAATCAAAAGTATGGTTTAACTCTGTTAGCTGAATGCTCAGATCAGAAAGCAGTTTCACAGAATGCTTCTGTGTAGTTTATATTTGAATATATTCCTTTTTCCACTACTACGCTCTTAGCGCTCCAAATGTCCAGTTGCATTTTCAACAGAAAGAGTGTTCAGATCTGCTCAATCAAAAGTATGGTTTAACTCTGTTAGCTGAATGCACAGATCAGAAAGTAGTTTCACCGAATGATTCTGTGTAGTTTATATTTGAAGACATTACTTTTTCCACTATTACCCTCTTAGCACTCCGAATCTCCACTTGCATTTTCTACAAAAAGAGTGTTTCATAACTTCTCAATCAAAAATATGTTTTATCTCTGTTAACTGAATTTACAGATCAGAAATAACTTTCACAGAATGCATCTGTGTAGTTTTTATTTGAAGATATTCTTTTTCCCAATGTAGGCCTCTTAGCGCTTAGCATGTCCAATTGCAGTTTCTACAGAAAGAGTGTTTCAGAACGGCTCAATCAAAAGTAAGGTTCAAATCTGTTAGCTGAATGCACAGAACAGAAAGAGTTTTCACAGAATGCTACTGTGTAGTTTATATTTGAATATATTCCTTTTTCCACTATTACCCTCTTAGCGCTCCGAATGTCCACTTGCATTTTCTACAGAAAGAGTGTTCAGAACTGCGCAATCAAAAGTATGGTTTAACTCTGTTAGCTTAATGAACATATCAGAAATAAGTTTCACACAATGCTTCTGTGTAGTTTTTATTTGAAGATATTATTTTTCCCAATATAGGCCTCTTAGCGCTCAGAATGTCCAATTGCAGTTTCTACAGAAAGAGTGTTTCAGAAAGGCTCAGTCAAAAGTAAGGTTCAACTCTGTTAGTTGAATGCACAGAACAGAAAGAAGTTTCATACAATGCTTCTGTGTAGTTTATATTTGAACATATTCTTTTTTCCCCTATTACCCACTTAGCGCTACGAATGTCCAGTTGCATTTTCTACAGACAGAGTGTTTCAAAACTGCTCAATCAAAAGTATGGTTTAACTCTGTTAGCTGAATGCTCAGATCAGAAAGAAGTTTCACAGAATGCTTCTGTGTAGTTTATATTTGAATATATTCCTTTTTCCACTACTACTCTCTTAGCGCTCCAAATGTCCAGTTGCATTTTCTACAGAAAGAGTGTTCAGATCTGCTCAATCAAAAGTATGGTTTAACTCTGTTAGCTGAATGCACAGATCAGAAAGAAGTTTCACAGAATGATTCTGTGTAGTTTATATTTGGAGACATTCCTTTTTCCACTATTACCTTCTTAGCGCTCCGAATATCCACTTGCATTTTCTACAGAAAGAGTGTTTCAGAACGGCTCAATCAAAACTAAGGTTCAACACTTTTAGTTGAACAATCAGAACAGAAAGTAGTTTCACACAATTCTTCTGTGTAGTTTTTATTTGTAGACATTCTTTTTCCCAATATAGGCCTCTTAGCGCTCAGAATGTCCAATTGCAGTTTCTACAGAAAGAGTGTTTCAGAACGGCTCAATCAAATTAAGGTTCAACTCTGTTAGTTGAATGCACAGAACAGAAAGAAGTTTCCTACAATGCTTCTGTGTAGTTTATATTTGAACATATTCTTTTTTCCACTATTACCCACTTAGCGCTACGAATGTCCAGTTGCATTTTCTACAGACAGAGTGTTTCAAAACTGCTCAATCAAAAGTATGGTTTAACTCTGTTAGCTGAATGCTCAGATCAGAAAGAAGTTTCACAGAATGCTTCTGTGTAGTTTATATTTGAATATATTCCTTTTTCCACTACTACGCTCTTAGCGCTCCAAATGTCCAGTTGCATTTTCAACAGAAAGAGTGTTCAGATCTGCTCAATCAAAAGTATGTTTTAACTCTGTTAGCTGAATGCACAGATCAGAAAGAAGTTTCACCGAATGATTCTGTGTAGTTTATATTTGAAGACATTACTTTTTCCACTATTACCCACTTAGCGCTCCGAATCTCCACTTGCATTTTCTACAAAAAGAGTGTTTCATAACTGCTCAATCAAAAATATGTTTTATCTCTGTTAACTGAATTTACAGATCAGAAATAAGTTTCACAGAATGCATCTGTGTAGTTTTTATTTGAAGATATTCTTTTTCCCAATGTAGGCCTCTTAGCGCTTAGCATGTCCAATTGCAGTTTCTACAGAAAGAGTGTTTCAGAACGGCTCAATCAAAAGTAAGGTTCAACTCTGTTAGTTGAATGCACAGAACAGAAAGAATTTTCACAGAATACTACTGTGTAGTTTATATTTGAATATATTCCTTTTTCCACTATTACCCTCTTAGCGCTCCGAATGTCCACTTGCATTTTCTACAGAAAGAGTGTTCAGAACTGCGCAATCAAAAGTATGGTTTAACTCTGTTAGCTTAATGAACATATCAGAAATAAGTTTCACACAATGCTTCTGTGTAGTTTTTATTTGAAGATATTATTTTTCCCAATATAGGCCTCTTAGCGCTCAGAATGTCCAATTGCAGTTTCTACAGAAAGAGTGTTTCAGAAAGGCTCAATCAAAAGTAAGGTTCAACTCTGTTAGTTGAATGCACAGAACAGAAAGATGTTTCATACAATGCTTCTGTGTAGTTTATATTTGAACATATTCTTTTTTCCACTATTACCCACTTAGCGCTACGAATGTCCAGTTGCATTTTCTACAGACAGAGTGTTTCAAAACTGCTCAATCAAAAGTATGGTTTAACTCTGTTAGCTGAATGCTCAGATCAGAAAGAAGTTTCACAGAATGCTTCTGTGTAGTTTATATTTGAATATATTCCTTTTTCCACTACTACTCTCTTAGCGCTCCAAATGTCCAGTTGCATTTTCTACAGAAAGAGTGTTCAGATCTGCTCAATCAAAAGTATGGTTTAACTCTGTTAGCTGAATGCACAGATCAGAAAGAAGTTTCACAGAATGATTCTGTGTAGTTTATATTTGGAGACATTCCTTTTTCCACTATTACCTTCTTAGCGCTCCGAATCTCCACTTGCATTTTCTACAGAAAGAGTGTTTCAGAACGGCTCAATCAAAACTAAGGTTCAACTCTTTTTGTTGAACAATCAGAACAGAAAGAAGTTTCACACAATTCTTCTGTGTAGTTTTTATTTGTAGACATTCTTTTTCCCAATATAGGCGTCTTAGCGCTCAGAATGTCCAATTGCAGTTTCTACAGAAAGAGTGTTTCAGAACGGCTCAATCAAAAGTAAGGTTCAACTCTGTTAGTTGAATGCACAGAACAGAAAGAAGTTTCATACAATGCTTCTGTGTAGTCTATATTTGAACATATTCTTTTTTCCACTATTACCCACTTAGCGCTACGAATGTCCAGTTGCATTTTCTACAGACAGAGTGTTTCAAAACTGCTCAATCAAAAGTATGGTTTAACTCTGTTAGCTGAATGCTCAGATCAGAAAGAAGTTTCACAGAATGCTTCTGGGTAGTTTATATTTGAATATATTCCTTTTTCCACTACTACGCTCTTAGCGCTCCAAATGTCCAGTTGCATTTTCTACAGAAAGAGTGATCAGATCTGCTCAATCAAAAGTATGGTTTAACTCTGTTAGCTGAATGCACAGATCAGAAAGAAGTTTCACCGAATGATTCTGTGTAGTTTATATTTGAACACATTCCTTTTTCCACTATTACCCTCTTAGCGCTCCGAATCTCCACTTGCATTTTCTACAAAAAGAGTGTTTCATAACTGCTCAATCAAAAATATGTTTTATTTCTGTTAACTGAATTTACAGATCAGAAATATGTTTCACAGAATGCATCTGTGTAGTTTTTATTTGAAGATATTCTTTTTCCCAATGTAGGCCTCTTAGCGCTTAGCATGTCCAATTGCAGTTTCTACAGAAAGAGTGTTTCAGAACGGCTCAATCAAAAGTAAGGTTCAAGTCTGTTAGCTGAATGCACAGAACAGAAAGAGTTTTCACAGAATGCTACTGTGTAGTTTATATTTGAATATATTCCTTTTTCCACTATTACCCTCTTAGCGCTCCGAATGTCCACTTGAATTTTCTACAGAAAGTGTGTTCAGAACTGCGCAATCAAAAGTATGGTTTAACTCTGTTAGCTTAATGAACATATCAGAAATAAGTTTCACACAATGCTTCTGTGTAGTTTTTATTTGAAGATATTATTTTTCCCAATATAGGCCTCTTAGCGCTCAGAATGTCCAATTGCAGTTTCTACAGAAAGAGTGTTTCAGAAAGGCTCAGTCAAAAGTAAGGTTCAACTCTGTTAGTTGAATGCACAGAACAGAAATATGTTTCATACAATGCTTCTGTGTAGTTTATATTTGAACATATTCTTTTTTCCCCTATTACCCACTTAGCGCTACGAATGTCCAGTTGCATTTTCTACAGACAGAGTGTTTCAAAACTGCTCAATCAAAAGTATGGTTTAACTCTGTTAGCTGAATGCTCAGATCAGAAAGAAGTTTCACAGAATGCTTCTGTGTAGTTTATATTTGAATATATTCCTTTTTCCACTACTACTCTCTTAGCGCTCCAAATGTCCAGTTGCATTTTCTACAGAAAGAGTGTTCAGATCTGCTCAATCAAAAGTATGGTTTAACTCTGTTAGCTGAATGCACAGATCAGAAAGAAGTTTCACAGAATGATTCTGTGTAGTTTATATTTGGAGACATTCCTTTTTCCACTATTACCTTCTTAGCGCTCCGAATCTCCACTTGCATTTTCTACAGAAAGAGTGTTTCAGAACGGCTCAATCAAAACTAAGTTTCAACGCTTTTAGTTGAACAATCAGAACAGAAAGTAGTTTCACACAATTCTTCTGCGTAGTTTTTATTTGTAGACATTCTTTTTCCCAATATAGGCCTCTTAGCGCTCAGAATGTCCAATTGCAGTTTCTACAGAAAGAGTGTTTCAGAACGGCTCAATCAAATTAAGGTTCAACTCTGTTAGTTGAATGCACAGAACAGAAAGAAGTTTCATACAATGCTTCTGTGTAGTTTATATTTGAAAATATTCTTTTTTCCACTATTACCCACTTAGCGCTACGAATGTCCAGTTGCATTTTCTACAGACAGAGTGTTTCAAATCTGCTCAATCAAAAGTATGGTTTAACTCTGTTAGCTGAATGCTCAGATCAGAAAGAAGTTTCACAGAATGCTTCTGTGTAGTTTATATTTGAATATATTCCTTTTTCCACTACTACGCTCTTAGCGCTCCAAATGTCCAGTTGCATTTTCTACAGAAAGAGTGTTCAGATCTGCTCAATCAAAAGTATGGTTTAACTCTGTTAGCTGAATGCACAGATCAGAAAGAAGTTTCACCGAATGATTCTGTGTAGTTTATATTTGAAGACATTCCATTTTCCACTATTACCCTCTTAGCGCTCCGAATCTCCACTTGCATTTCCTACAAAAAGAGTGTTTCATAACTGCTCAATCAAAAATATGTTTTATCTCTGTTAACTGAATTTACAGATCATTAATAAGTTTCACAGAATGCATCTCTGTAATTTTTATTTGAAGATATTCTTTTTCCCAATGTAGGCCTCTTAGCGCTTAGCATGTCCAATTGCAGTTTCTACAGAAAGAGTGTTTCAGAACGGCTCAATCAAAAGTAAGGTTCAACTCTGTTACTTGAATGCACAGAACAGAAAGAATTTTCACAGAATGCTACTGTGTAGTTTATATTTGAATATATTCCTTTTTCCACTATTACACTCTTAGCGCTCCGAATGTCCACTTGCATTTTCTACAGAAAGAGCGTTCAGAACTGCGCAATCAAAAGTATGGTTTAACTCTGTTAGCTTAATGAACATATCAGAAATAAGTTTCACACAATGCTTCTGTGTAGTTTTTATTTGAAGATATTATTTTTCCCAATATAGGCCTCTTAGGGCTCAGAATGTCCAATTGCAGTTTCTACAGAAAGAGTGTTTCAGAAAGGCTCAATCAAAAGTAAGGTTCAACTCTGTTAGTTGAATGCACAGAACAGAAAGAAGTTTCATACAATGCTTCTGTGTAGTTTATATTTGAACATATTCTTTTTTCCACTATTACCCACTTAGCGCTACGAATGTCCAGTTGCATTTTCTACAGACAGAGTGTTTCAAAACTGCTCAATCAAAAGTATGGTTTAACTCTGTTAGCTGAATGCTCAGATCAGAAAGAAGTTCACAGAATGCTTCTGTGTAGTTTATATTTGAATATATTCCTTTTTCCACTACTACTCTCTTAGCGCTCCAAATGTCCACTTGCATTTTCTACAGAAAGAGTGTTCCGATCTGCTCAATCAAAAGTATGGTTTAAATCTGTTAGCTGAATGCACAGATCAGAAAGAAGTTTCACAGAATGATTCTGTGTAGTTTATATTTGGAGACATTCCTTTTTCCACTATTACCCTCTTAGCGCTCCGAATCTCCACTTGCATTTTCTACAGAAAGAGTGTTTCAGAACGGCTCAATCAAAACTAAGGTTCAACTCTTTTAGTTGAACAAACAGAACAGAAAGAAGTTTCACACAATTCTTCTGTGTAGTTTTTATTTGTAGACATTCTTTTTCCCAATATAGGCCTCTTAGCGCTCAGAATGTCCAATGGCAGTTTCTACAGAAAGAGTGTTTCAGAACGGCTCAATCAAAAGTAAGGTTCAACTCTGTTAGTTGAATGCACAGAACAGAAAGAAGTTTCATACAATGCTTCTGTGTAGTTTATATTTGAACATATTCTCTTTTCCACTATTACCCACTTAGCGCTACGAATGTCCAGTTGCATTTTCTACAGACAGTGTTTCAAAACTGCTCAATCAAAAGTATGGTTTAACTCTGTTAGCTGTATGCTCAGATCAGAAAGAAGTTTCACAGAATGCTTCTGTGTAGTTTATATTTGAATATATTCCTTTTTCCACTGCTACGCTCTTAGCGCTCCAAATGTCCAGTTGCATTTTCAACAGAAAGAGTGTTCAGATCTGCTCAATCAAAAGTATGGTTTAACTCTGTTAGCTGAATGCACAGATCAGAAAGAAGTTTCACCGAATGATTCTGTGTAGTTTATATTTGAAGACATTCCTTTTTCCACTATTACCCTCTTAGCGCTCCGAATCTCCACTTGCATTTTCTACAAAAAGAGTGTTTCATAACTGCTCAATCAAAAATATGTTTTATCTCTGTTAACTGATTTTACAGATCAGAAATAAGTTTCACAGAATGCATCTGTGTAGTTTTTATTTGAAGATATTCTTTTTCCCAATGTAGGCCTCTTAGCGCTTAGCAAGTCCAATTGCAGTTTCTACAGAAAGAGTGTTTCAGAACGGCTCAATCAAAAGTAAGGTTCAACTCTGTTAGTTGAATGCACAGAACAGAAAGAATTTTCACAGAATGCTACTGTGTAGTTTATATTTGAATATATTCCTTTTTCCACTATTACCCTCTTAGCGCTCCGAATGTCCACTTGCATTTTCTACAGAAAGAGTGTTCAGAACTGCGCAATCAAAAGTATGGTTTAACTCTGTTAGCTTAATGAACATATCAGAAATAAGTTTCCCACAATGCTTCTGTGTAGTTTTTATTTGAAGATATTATTTTTCCCAATAGAGGCCTCTTAGCGCTCAGAATGTCCAATTGCAGTTTCTACAGAAAGAGTGTTTTAGAACGGCTCAATCAAAAGTAAGGTTCAACTCTGTTAGTTGAATGCACAGAACAGAAAGAAGTTTCATACAATGCTTCTGTGTAGTTTATATTTGAACATATTCTTTTTTCCACTATTACCCACTTAGCGCTACGAATGTCCAGTTGCATTTTCTACAGACAGAGTGTTTCAAAACTGCTCAATCAAAAGTATGGTTTAACTCTGTTAGCTGAATGCTCAGATCAGAAAGAAGTTTCACAGAATGCTTCTGTGTAGTTTATATTTGAATATATTCCTTTTTCCACTACTACTCTCTTAGCGCTCCAAATGTCCAGTTGCATTTTCTACAGAAAGAGTGTTCAGATCTGCTCAATCAAAAGTATGGTTTAACTCTGTTAGCTGAATGCACAGATCAGAAAGAAGTTTCACAGAATGATTCTGTGTAGTTTATATTTGGAGACATTCCTTTTTCCACTATTACCCTCTTAGCGCTCCGAATCTCCACTTGCATTTTCTACAGAAAGAGTGTTTCAGAATGGCTCAATCAAAACTAAGGTTCAACTCTTTTAGTTGAACAAACAGAACAGAAAGAAGTTTCACACATTTCTTCTGTATAGTTTTTATTTGTAGACATTCTTTTTCCCAATATAGGCCTCTTAGCGCTCAGAATGTCCAATTGCAGTTTCTACAGAAAGAGTGTTTCAGAACGGCTCAATCAAAAGTAAGGTTCAACTCTGTTAGTTGAATGCACAGAACAGAAAGAAGTTTCATACAATGCTTCTGTGTAGTTTATATTTGAACATATTCTTTTTTCCACTATTACCCACTTAGCGCTACGAATGTCCAGTTGCATTTTCTACAGACAGAGTGTTTCAAAACTGCTCAATCAAAAGTATGGTTTAACTCTGTTAGCTGAATGCTCAGATCAGAAAGAAGTTTCACAGAATGCTTCTGTGTAGTTTATATTTGAATATATTCCTTTTTCCACTACTACGCTCTTAGCGCTCCAAATGTCCAGTTGCATTTTCTACAGAAAGTGTGTTCAGATCTGCTCAATCAAAAGTATGGTTTAACTCTGTTAGCTGAATGCACAGATCAGAAAGAAGTTTCACCGAATGATTCTGTGTAGTTTATATTTGAAGACATTCCTTTTTCCACTATTACCCACTTAGCGCTCCGAATCTCCACTTGCATTTTCTACAAAAAGAGTGTTTCATAACTGCTCAATCAAAAATATGTTTTATCTCTGTTAACTGAATTTACAGATCAGAAATAAGTTTCACAGAATGCATCTGTGTGGTTTTTATTTGAAGATATTCTTTTTCCCAATGTAGGCCTCTTAGCGCTTAGCATGTCCAATTGCAGTTTCTACAGAAAGAGTGTTTCAGAACGGCTCAATCAAAAGTAAGGTTCAACTCTGTTAGTTGAATGCACAGAACAGAAAGAATTTTCACAGAATGCTACTGTGTAGTTTATATTTGAATATATTCCTTTTTCCACTATTACCCTCTTAGCGCTCCGAATGTCCACTTGCATTTTCTACAGAAAGAGTGTTCAGAACTGCGCAATCAAAAGTATGGTTTAACTCTGTTAGCTTAATGAACATATCAGAAATAAGTTTCACACAATGCTTCTGTGTAATTTTTATTTGAAGATATTATTTTTCCCAATAGAGGCCTCTTAGGGCTCAGAATGTCCAATTGCAGTTTCTACAGAAAGAGTGTTTCAGAAAGGCTCAATCAAAAGTAAGGTTCAACTCTGTTAGTTGAATGCACAGAACAGAAAGAAGTTTCATACAATGCTTCTGTGTAGTTTATATTTGAACATATTCTTTTTTCCACTATTACCCACTTAGCGCTACGAATGTCCAGTTGCATTTTCTACAGACAGAGTGTTTCAAAACTGCTCAATCAAAAGTATGGTTTAACTCTGTTAGCTGAATGCTCAGATCAGAAAGAAGTTTCACAGAATGCTTCTGTGTAGTTTATATTTGAATATATTCCTTTTCCACTACTACTCTCTTAGCGCTCCAAATGTCCAGTTGCATTTTCTACAGAAAGAGTGTTCAGATCTGCTCAATCAAAAGTATGGTTTAACTCTGTTAGCTGAATGCACAGATCAGAAAGAAGTTTCACAGAATGATTCTGTGTAGTTTATATTTGGAGACATTCCTTTTTCCACTATTACCCTCTTAGCGCTCCGAATCTCCACTTGCATTTTCTACAGAAAGAGTGTTTCAGAATGGCTCAATCAAAACTAAGGTTCAACTCTTTTAGTTGAACAAACAGAACAGAAAGAAGTTTCACACATTTCTTCTGTATAGTTTTTATTTGTAGACATTCTTTTTCCCAATATAGGCCTCTTAGCGCTCAGAATGTCCAATTGCAGTTTCTACAGAAAGAGTGTTTCAGAACGGCTCAATCAAAAGTAAGGTTCAACTCTGTTAGTTGAATGCACAGAACAGAAAGAAGTTTCATACAATGCTTCTGTGTAGTTTATATTTGAACATATTCTTTTTTCCACTATTACCCACTTAGCGCTACGAATGTCCAGTTGCATTTTCTACAGACAGAGTGTTTCAAAACTGCTCAATCAAAAGTATGGTTTAACTCTGTTAGCTGAATGCTCAGATCAGAAAGAAGTTTCACAGAATGCTTCTGTGTAGTTTATATTTGAATATATTCCTTTTTCCACTACTACGCTCTTAGCGCTCCAAATGTCCAGTTGCATTTTCTACAGAAAGTGTGCTCAGATCTGCTCAATCAAAAGTATGGTTTAACTCTGTTAGCTGAATGCACAGATCAGAAAGAAGTTTCACCGAATGATTCTGTGTAGTTTATATTTGAAGACATTCCTTTTTCCACTATTACCCACTTAGCGCTCCGAATCTCCACTTGCATTTTCTACAAAAAGAGTGTTTCATAACTGCTCAATCAAAAATATGTTTTATCTCTGTTAACTGAATTTACAGATCAGAAATAAGTTTCACAGAATGCATCTGTGTGGTTTTTATTTGAAGATATTCTTTTTCCCAATGTAGGCCTCTTAGCGCTTAGCATGTCCAATTGCAGTTTCTACAGAAAGAGTGTTTCAGAACGGCTCAATCAAAAGTAAGGTTCAACTCTGTTAGTTGAATGCACAGAACAGAAAGAATTTTCACAGAATGCTACTGTGTAGTTTATATTTGAATATATTCCTTTTTCCACTATTACCCTCTTAGCGCTCCGAATGTCCACTTGCATTTTCTACAGAAAGAGTGTTCAGAACTGCGCAATCAAAAGTATGGTTTAACTCTGTTAGCTTAATGAACATATCAGAAATAAGTTTCACACAATGCTTCTGTGTAATTTTTATTTGAAGATATTATTTTTCCCAATAGAGGCCTCTTAGGGCTCAGAATGTCCAATTGCAGTTTCTACAGAAAGAGTGTTTCAGAAAGGCTCAATCAAAAGTAAGGTTCAACTCTGTTAGTTGAATGCACAGAACAGAAAGAAGTTTCATACAATGCTTCTGTGTAGTTTATATTTGAACATATTCTTTTTTCCACTATTACCCACTTAGCGCTACGAATGTCCAGTTGCATTTTCTACAGACAGAGTGTTTCAAAACTGCTCAATCAAAAGTATGGTTTAACTCTGTTAGCTGAATGCTCAGATCAGAAAGAAGTTTCACAGAATGCTTCTGTGTAGTTTATATTTGAATATATTCCTTTTCCACTACTACTCTCTTAGCGCTCCAAATGTCCAGTTGCATTTTCTACAGAAAGAGTGTTCAGATCTGCTCAATCAAAAGTATGGTTTAACTCTGTTAGCTGAATGCACAGATCAGAAAGAAGTTTCACAGAATGATTCTGTGTAGTTTATATTTGGAGACATTCCTTTTTCCACTATTACCCTCTTAGCGCTCCGAATTTCCACTTGCATTTTCTACAGAAAGAGTGTTTAAGAACGGCTCAATCAAAACTAAGGTTCAACTCTTTTAGTTGAAAAAACAGAACAGAAAGAAGTTTCACACAATTCTTCTGTGTAGTTTTTATTTGTAGACATTCTTTTTCCCAATATAGGCCTCTTAGCGCTCAGAATGTCCAATGGCAGTTTCTACAGAAAGAGTGTTTCAGAATGGCTCAATCAAAAGTAAGGTTCAACTCTGTTAGTTGAATGCACAGAACAGAAAGAAGTTTCATACAATGCTTCTGTGTAGTTTATATTTGAATATATTCTCTTTTCCACTATTACCCACTTAGCGCTACGAATGTCCAGTTGCATTTTCTACAGACAGAGTGTTTCAAAACTGCTCAATCAAAAGTATGGTTTAACTCTGTTAGCTGAATGCTCAGATCAGAAAGAAGTTTCACAGAATGCTTCTGTGTAGTTTATATTTGAATATATTCCTTTTTCCACTACTACGCTCTTAGCGCTCCAAATGTCCAGTTGCATTTGCTACAGAAAGTGTGTTCAGATCTGCTCAATCAAAAGTATGGTTTAACTCTGTTAGCTGAATGCACAGATCAGAAAGAAGTTTCACCGAATGATTCTGTGTAGTTTATATTTGAAGACATTCCTTTTTCCACTATTACCCTCTTAGCGCTCCGAATCTCCACTTGCATTTTCTACAAAAAGAGTGTTTCATAACTGCTCAATCAAAAATATGTTTTATCTCTGTTAACTGAATTTACAGATCAGAAATAAGTTTCACAGAATGCATCTGTGTGGTTTTTATTTGAAGATATTCTTTTTCCCAATGTAGGCCTCTTAGCGCTTAGCATGTCCAATTGCAGTTTCTACAGAAAGAGTGTTTCAGAACGGCTCAATCAAAAGTAAGGTTCAACTCTGTTAGTTGAATGCACAGAACAGAAAGAATTTTCACAGAATGCTACTGTGTAGTTTATATTTGAATATATTCCTTTTTCCACTATTACCCTCTTAGCGCTCCGAATGTCCACTTGCATTTTCTACAGAAAGAGTGTTCAGAACTGCGCAATCAAAAGTATGGTTTAACTCTGTTAGCTTAATGAACATATCAGAAATAAGTTTCACACAATGCTTCTGTGTAATTTTTATTTGAAGATATTATTTTTCCCAATAGAGGCCTCTTAGGGCTCAGAATGTCCAATTGCAGTTTCTACAGAAAGAGTGTTTCAGAAAGGCTCAATCAAAAGTAAGGTTCAACTCTGTTAGTTGAATGCACAGAACAGAAAGAAGTTTCATACAATGCTTCTGTGTAGTTTATATTTGAACATATTCTTTTTTCCACTATTACCCACTTAGCGCTACGAATGTCCAGTTGCATTTTCTACAGACAGAGTGTTTCAAAACTGCTCAATCAAAAGTATGGTTTAACTCTGTTAGCTGAATGCTCAGATCAGAAAGAAGTTTCACAGAATGCTTCTGTGTAGTTTATATTTGAATATATTCCTTTTCCACTACTACTCTCTTAGCGCTCCAAATGTCCAGTTGCATTTTCTACAGAAAGAGTGTTCAGATCTGCTCAATCAAAAGTATGGTTTAACTCTGTTAGCTGAATGCACAGATCAGAAAGAAGTTTCACAGAATGATTCTGTGTAGTTTATATTTGGAGACATTCCTTTTTCCACTATTACCCTCTTAGCGCTCCGAATCTCCACTTGCATTTTCTACAGAAAGAGTGTTTAAGAACGGCTCAATCAAAACTAAGGTTCAACTCTTTTAGTTGAAAAAACAGAACAGAAAGAAGTTTCACACAATTCTTCTGTGTAGTTTTTATTTGTAGACATTCTTTTTCCCAATATAGGCCTCTTAGCGCTCAGAATGTCCAATGGCAGTTTCTACAGAAAGAGTGTTTCACAATGGCTCAATCAAAAGTAAGGTTCAACTCTGTTAGTTGAATGCACAGAACAGAAAGAAGTTTCATAAAATGTTTCTGTGTAGTTTATATTTGAACATATTCTCTTTTCCACTATTACCCACTTAGCGCTACGAATGTCCAGTTGCATTTTCTACAGACAGAGTGTTTCAAAACTGCTCAATCAAAAGTATGGTTTAACTCTGTTAGCTGTATGCTCAGATCAGAAAGAAGTTTCACAGAATGTTTCTGTGTAGTTTATATTTGAATATATTCCTTTTTCCACTACTACGCTCTTAGCGCTCCAAATGTCCAGTTGCATTTTCAACAGAAAGAGTGTTCAGATCTGCTCAATCAAAAGTATGGTTTAACTCTGTTAGCTGAATGCACAGATCAGAAAGAAGTTTCACCGAATGATTCTGTGTAGTTTATATTTGAAGACATTCCTTTTTCCACTATTACCCTCTTAGCGCTCCGAATCTCCACTTGCATTTTCTACAAAAAGAGTGTTTCATAACTGCTCAATCAAAAATATGTTTTATCTCTGTTAACTGAATTTACAGATCAGAAATAAGTTTCACAGAATGCATCTGTGTGTTTTTTATTTGAAGATATTCTTTTTCCCAATGTAGGCCTCTTAGCGCTTAGCATGTCCAATTGCAGTTTCTACAGAAAGAGTGTTTCAGAACGGCTCAATCAAAAGTAAGGTTCAACTCTGTTAGTTGAATGCACAGAACAGAAAGAATTTTCACAGAATGCTACTGTGTAGTTTATATTTGAATATATTCCTTTTTCCACTATTACCCTCTTAGCGCTCCGAATGTCCACTTGCATTTTCTACAGAAAGAGTGTTCAGAACTGCGCAATCAAAAGTATGGTTTAACTCTGTTAGCTTAATGAACATATCAGAAATAAGTTTCACACAATGCTTCTGTGTAATTTTTATTTGAAGATATTATTTTTCCCAATAGAGGCCTCTTAGGGCTCAGAATGTCCAATTGCAGTTTCTACAGAAAGAGTGTTTCAGAAAGGCTCAATCAAAAGTAAGGTTCAACTCTGTTAGTTGAATGCACAGAACAGAAAGAAGTTTCATACAATGCTTCTGTGTAGTTTATATTTGAACATATTCTTTTTTCCACTATTACCCACTTAGCGCTACGAATGTCCAGTTGCATTTTCTACAGACAGAGTGTTTCAAAACTGCTCAATCAAAAGTATGGTTTAACTCTGTTAGCTGAATGCTCAGATCAGAAAGAAGTTTCACAGAATGCTTCTGTGTAGTTTATATTTGAATATATTCCTTTTCCACTACTACTCTCTTAGCGCTCCAAATGTCCAGTTGCATTTTCTACAGAAAGAGTGTTCAGATCTGCTCAATCAAAAGTATGGTTTAACTCTGTTAGCTGAATGCACAGATCAGAAAGAAGTTTCACAGAATGATTCTGTGTAGTTTATATTTGGAGACATTCCTTTTTCCACTATTACCCTCTTAGCGCTCCGAATCTCCACTTGCATTTTCTACAGAAAGAGTGTTTAAGAACGGCTCAATCAAAACTAAGGTTCAACTCTTTTAGTTGAAAAAACAGAACAGAAAGAAGTTTCACACAATTCTTCTGTGTAGTTTTTATTTGTAGACATTCTTTTTCCCAATATAGGCCTCTTAGCGCTCAGAATGTCCAATGGCAGTTTCTACAGAAAGAGTGTTTCACAATGGCTCAATCAAAAGTAAGGTTCAACTCTGTTAGTTGAATGCACAGAACAGAAAGAAGTTTCATAAAATGTTTCTGTGTAGTTTATATTTGAACATATTCTCTTTTCCACTATTACCCACTTAGCGCTACGAATGTCCAGTTGCATTTTCTACAGACAGAGTGTTTCAAAACTGCTCAATCAAAAGTATGGTTTAACTCTGTTAGCTGTATGCTCAGATCAGAAAGAAGTTTCACAGAATGTTTCTGTGTAGTTTATATTTGAATATATTCCTTTTTCCACTACTACGCTCTTAGCGCTCCAAATGTCCAGTTGCATTTTCAACAGAAAGAGTGTTCAGATCTGCTCAATCAAAAGTATGGTTTAACTCTGTTAGCTGAATGCACAGATCAGAAAGAAGTTTCACCGAATGATTCTGTGTAGTTTATATTTGAAGACATTCCTTTTTCCACTATTACCCTCTTAGCGCTCCGAATCTCCACTTGCATTTTCTACAAAAAGAGTGTTTCATAACTGCTCAATCAAAAATATGTTTTATCTCTGTTAACTGAATTTACAGATCAGAAATAAGTTTCACAGAATGCATCTGTGTAGTTTTTATTTGAAGATATTCTTTTTCCCAATGTAGGCCTCTTAGCGCTTAGCATGTCCAATTGCAGTTTCTACAGAAAGAGTGTTTCAGAACGGCTCAATCAAAAGTAAAGTTCAACTCTGTTAGTTGAATGCACAGAACAGAAAGAATTTTCACAGAATGCTACTGTGTAGTTTATATTTGAATATATTCCTTTTTCCACTATTACCCTCTTAGCGCTCCGAATGTCCACTTGCATTTTCTACAGAAACAGTGTTCAGAACTGCGCAATCAAAAGTATGGTTTAACTCTGTTAGCTTAATGAACATATCAGAAATAAGTTTCACACAATGCTTCTGTGTAGTTTTTATTTGAAGATATTATTTTTCCCAATAGAGGACTCTTAGCGCTCAGAATGTCCAATTGCAGTTTCTACAGAAAGAGTGTTTTAGAACGGCTCAATCAAAAGTAAGGTTCAACTCTGTTAGTTGAATGCACAGAACAGAAAGAAGTTTCATACAATGCTTCTGTGTAGTTTATATTTGAACATATTCTTTTTTCCACTATTACCCACTTAGCGCTACGAATGTCCAGTTGCATTTTCTACAGACAGAGCGTTTCAAAACTGCTCAATCAAAGGTATGGTTTAACTCTGTTAGCTGAATGCTCAGATCAGAAAGAAGTTTCACAGAATGCTTCTGTGTAGTTTATATTTGAATATATTCCTTTTTCCACTACTACTCTCTTAGCGCTCCAAATGTCCAGTTGCATTTTCTACAGAAAGAGTGTTCAGATCTGCTCAATCAAAAGTATGGTTTAACTCTGTTAGCTGAATGCACAGATCAGAAAGAAGTTTCACAGAATGATTCTGTGTAGTTTATATTTGGAGACATTCCTTTTTCCACTAATACCCTCTTAGCGCTCCGAATCTCCACTTGCATTTTCTACAGAAAGAGTGTTTCAGAATGGCTCAATCAAAACTAAGGTTCAACTCTTTTAGTTGAACAAACAGAACAGAAAGAAGTTTCACACAATTCTTCTGTATAGTTTTTATTTGTAGACATTGTTTTTCCCAATATAGGCCTCATAGGGCTCAGAATGTCCAATTGCAGTTTCTACAGAAAGAGTGTTTCAGAACGGCTCAATCAAAAGTAAGGTTCAACTCTGTTAGTTGAATGCACAGAACAGAAAGAAGTTTCATACAATGCTTCTGTGTAGTTTATATTTGAACATATTCTTTTTTCCACTATTACCCACTTAGCGCTACGAATGTCCAGTTGCATTTTCTACAGACAGAGTGTTTCAAAACTGCTCAATCAAAAGTATGGTTTAACTCTGTTAGCTGAATGCTCAGATCAGAAAGAAGTTTCACAGAATGCTTCTGTGTAGTTTATATTTGAATATATTCCTTTTTCCACTACTACGCTCTTAGCGCTCCAAATGTCCAGTTGCATTTTCTACAGAAAGAGTGTTCAGATCTGCTCAATCAAAAGTATGGTTTAACTCTGTTAGCTGAATGCACAGATCAGAAAGAAGTTTCACCGAATGATTCTGTGTAGTTTATATTTGAAGACATTCCTTTTTCCACTATTACCCTCTTAGCGCTCCGAATCTCCACTTGCATTTTCTACAAAAAGAGTGTTTCATAACTGCTCAATCAAAAATATGTTTTATCTCTGTTAACTGAATTTACAGATCAGAAATAAGTTTCACAGAATGCATCTGTGTAGTTTTTATTTGAAGATATTCTTTTTCCCAATGTAGGCCTCTTAGCGCTTAGCATGTCCAATTGCAGTTTCTACAGAAAGAGTGTTTCAGAACGGCTCAATCAAAAGTAAGGTTCAACTCTGTTAGTTGAATGCACAGAACAGAAAGAATTTTCACAGAATGCTACTGTGTAGTTTATATTTGAATATATTCCTTTTTCCACTATTACCCTCTTAGAGCTCCGAATGTCCACTTGCATTTTCTACAGAAAGAGTGTTTAGATCTGCGCAATCAAAAGTATGGTTTAACTCTGTTAGCTTAATGAACATATCAGAAATAAGTTTCACACAATGCTTCTGTGTAGTTTTTATTTGAAGATATTATTTTTCCCAATATAGGCCTCTTAGGGCTCAGAATGTCCAATTGCAGTTTCTACAGAAAGAGTGTTTCAGAAAGGCTCAATCAAAAGTAAGGTTCAACTCTGTTAGTTGAATGCACAGAACAGAAAGAAGTTTCATACAATGCTTCTGTATAGTTTATATTTGGACATATTCTTTTTTCCACTATTACCCACTTAGCGCTACGAATGTCCAGTTGCATTTTCTACAGACAGAGTGTTTCAAAACTGCTCAATCAAAAGTATGGTTTAACTCTGTTAGCTGAATGCTCAGATCAGAAAGAAGTTTCACAGAATGCTTCTGTGTAGTTTATATTTGAATATATTCCTTTTCCACTACTACTCTCTTAGCGCTCCAAATGTCCAGTTGCATTTTCTACAGAAAGAGTGTTCAGATCTGCTCAATCAAAAGTATGGTTTAACTCTGTTAGCTGAATGCACAGATCAGAAAGAAGTTTCACAGAATGATTCTGTGTAGTTTATATTTGGAGACATTCCTTTTTCCACTATTACCCTCTTAGCGCTCCGAATCTCCACTTGCATTTTCTACAGAAAGAGTGTTTCAGAACGGCTCAATCAAAACTAAGGTTCAACTCTTTTAGTTGAACAAACAGAACAGAAAGAAGTTTCACACAATTCTTCTGTGTAGTTTTTATTTGTAGACATTCTTTTTCCCAATATAGGCCTCTTAGCGCTCAGAATGTCCAATTGCAGTTTCTACAGAAAGAGTGTTTCAGAACGGCTCAATCAAAAGTAAGGTTCAACTAAGTTGAATGCACAGAACAGAAAGAAGTTTCATACAATGCTTCTGTGTAGTTTATATTTGAACATATTCTTTTTTCCACTATTACCCACTTAGCGCTACGAATGTCCAGTTGCATTTTCTACAGACAGAGTGTTTCAAAACTGCTCAATCAAAAGTATGGTTTAACTCTGTTAGCTGAATGCTCAGATCAGAAAGAAGTTTCACAGAATGCTTCTGTGTAGTTTATATTTGAATATATTCCTTTTTCCACTACTACTCTCTTAGCGCTCCAAATGTCCAGTTGCATTTTCTACAGAAAGAGTGTTCAGATCTGCTCAATCAAAAGTATGGTTTAACTCTGTTAGCTGAATGCACAGATCAGAAAGAAGTTTCACAGAATGATTCTGTGTAGTTTATATTTGGAGACATTCCTTTCTCCACTATTACCCTCTTAGCGCTCCGAATCTCCACTTGCATTTTCTACAGAAAGAGTGTTTCAGAACGGCTCAATCAAAACTAAGGTTCAACTCTTTTAGTTGAACAAACACAACAGAAAGAAGTTTCACACAATTCTTCTGTGTAGTTTTTATTTGTAGACATTCTTTTTCCCAATATAGGCCTCTTAGCGCTCAGAATGTCCAATTGCAGTTTCTACAGAAAGAGTGTTTCAGAACGGCTCAATCAAAAGTAAGGTTCAACAATGTTAGTTGAATGCACAGAACAGAAAGAATTTTCACAGAATGCTACTGTGTAGTTTATATTTGAATATATTCCTTTTTCCACTATTACCCTCTTAGCGCTCCGAATGTCCACTTGCATTTTCTACAGAAAGAGTGTTCAGAACTGCGCAATCAAAAGTATGGTTTAACTCTGTTAGCTTAATGAACATATCAGAAATAAGTTTCACACAATGCTTCTGTGTAGTTTTTATTTGAAGATATTATTTTTCCCAATATAGGCCTCTTAGGGCTCAGAATGTCCAATTGCAGTTTCTACAGAAAGAGTGTTTCAGAAAGGCTCAATCAAAAGTAAGGTTCAACTCTGTTAGTTGAATGCACAGAACAGAAAGAAGTTTCATACAATGCTTCTGTGTAGTTTATATTTGAACATATTCTTTTTTCCACTATTACCCACTTAGCGCTACGAATGTCCAGTTGCATTTTCTACAGACAGAGTGTTTCAAAACTGCTCAATCAAAAGTATGGTTTAACTCTGTTAGCTGAATGCTCAGATCAGAAAGATGTTTCACAGAATGCTTCTGTGTAGTTTATATTTGAATATATTCCTTTTTCCACTACTACTCTCTTAGCGCTCCAAATGTCCAGTTGCATTTTCTACAGAAAGAGTGTTCAGATCTGCTCAATCAAAAGTATGGTTTAACTCTGTTAGCTGAATGCACAGATCAGAAAGAAGTTTCACAGAATGATTCTGTGTAGTTTATATTTGGAGACATTCCTTTTTCCACTATTACCCTCTTAGCGCTCCGAATCTCCACTTGCATTTTCTACAGAAAGAGTGTTTCAGAACGGCTCAATCAAAACTAAGGTTCAACTCTTTTAGTTGAACAAACAGAACAGAAAGAAGTTTCACACAATTCTTCTGTGTAGTTTTTATTTGTAGACATTCTTTTTCCCAATATAGGCCTCTTAGCGCTCAGAATGTCCAATTGCAGTTTCTACAGAAAGAGTGTTTCAGAACGGCTCAATCAAAAGTAAGGTTCAACTCTGTTAGTTGAATGCACAGAACAGAAAGAAGTTTCATACAATGCTTCTGTGTAGTTTATATTTGAACTTATTCTCTTTTCCACTATTATCCACTTAGCGCTATGAATGTCCAGTTGCATTTTCTACAGACAGAGTGTTTCAAAATTGCTCAATCAAAAGTATGGTTTAACTCTGTTAGCTGAATGCTCGGATCAGAAAGAAGTTTCACAGAATGCTTCTGTGTAGTTTATATTTGAATATATTACTTTTTCCACTACTACGCTCTTAGCGCTCCAAATGTCCAGTTGCATTTTCTACAGAAAGAGTGTTCAGATCTGCTCAATCAAAAGTATGGTTTAACTCTGTTAGCTGAATGCACAGATCAGAAAGAAGTTTCACCGAATGATTCTGTGTAGTTTATATTTGAAGACATTCCTTTTTCCACTATTACCCTCTTAGCGCTCCGAATCTCCACTTGCATTTTCTACAAAAAGATTGTTTCATAACTGCTCAATCAAAAATATGTTTTATCTCTGTTAACTGAATTTACAGATCAGAAATAAGTTTCACAGAATGCATCTGTGTAGTTTTTATTTGAAGATATTCTTTTTCCCAATGTAGGCCTCTTAGCGCTTAGCATGTCCAATTGCAGTTTCTACAGAAAGAGTGTTTCAGAACGGCTCAATCAAAAGTAAGGTTCAACAATGTTAGTTGAATGCACAGAACAGAAAGAATTTTCACAGAATGCTACTGTGTAGTTTATATTTGAATATATTCCTTTTTCCACTATTACCCTCTTAGCGCTCCGAATGTCCACTTGCATTTTCTACAGAAAGAGTGTTCAGAACTGCGCAATCAAAAGTATGGTTTAACTCTGTTAGCTTAATGAACATATCAGAAATAAGTTTCACACAATGCTTCTGTGTAGTTTTTATTTGAAGATATTATTTTTCCCAATATAGGCCTCTTAGGGCTCAGAATGTCCAATTGCAGTTTCTACAGAAAGAGTGTTTCAGAAAGGCTCAATCAAAAGTAAGGTTCAACTCTGTTAGTTGAATGCACAGAAGAGAAATAAGTTTCATACAATGCTTCTGTGTAGTTTATATTTGAACATATTCTTTTTTCCACTATTACCCACTTAGAGCTACGAATGTCCAGTTGCATTTTCTACAGACAGAGTGTTTCAAAACTGCTCAATCAAAAGTATGGTTTAACTCTGTTAGCTGAATGCTCAGATCAGAAAGAAGTTTCACAGAATGTTTCTGTGTAGTTTATATTTGAATATATTCCTTTTTCCACTACTACTCTCTTAGCGCTCCAAATGTCCAGTTGCATTTTCTACAGAAAGAGTGTTCAGATCTGCTCAATCAAAAGTATGGTTTAACTCTGTTAGCTGAATGCACAGATCAGAAAGAAGTTTCACAGAATGATTCTGTGTAGTTTATATTTGGAGACATTCCTTTTTCCACTATTACCCTCTTAGCGCTCCGAATCTCCAATTGCATTTTCTACAGAAAGAGTGTTTCAGAACGGCTCAATCAAAACTAAGGTTCAACTCTTTTAGTTGAACAAACAGAACAGAAAGAAGTTTCACACAATTCTTCTGTGTAGTTTTTATTTGTAGACATTCTTTTTCCCAATATAGGCCTCTTAGCGCTCAGAATGTCCAATTGCAGTTTCTACAGAAAGAGTGTTTCAGAACGGCTCAATCAAAAGTAAGGTACAACACTGTTATTTGAATGCACAGAACAGAAAGAAGTTTCATACAATGCTTCTGTGTAGTTTATATTTGAACATATTCTTTTTTCCACTATTACCCACTTAGCGCTACGAATGTCCAGTTGCATTTTCTACAGACAGAGTGTTTCAAAACTGCTCAATCAAAAGTATGGTTTAACTCTGTTAGCTGAATGCTCAGATCAGAAAGAAGTTTCACAGAATGCTTCTGTGTAGTTTATATTTGAATATATTCCTTTTTCCACTACTACTCTCTTAGCGCTCCAAATGTCCAGTTGCATTTTCTACAGAAAGAGTGTTCAGATCTGCTCAATCAAAAGTATGGTTTAACTCTGTTAGCTGAATGCACAGATCAGAAAGAAGTTTCACAGAATGATTCTGTGTAGTTTATATTTGGAGACATTCCTTTCTCCACTATTACCCTCTTAGCGCTCCGAATCTCCACTTGCATTTTCTACAGAAAGAGTGTTTCAGAACGGCTCAATCAAAACTAAGGTTCAACTCTTTTAGTTGAACAAACACAACAGAAAGAAGTTTCACACAATTCTTCTGTGTAGTTTTTATTTGTAGACATTCTTTTTCCCAATATAGGCCTCTTAGCGCTCAGAATGTCCAATTGCAGTTTCTACAGAAAGAGTGTTTCAGAACGGCTCAATCAAAAGTAAGGTTCAACAATGTTAGTTGAATGCACAGAACAGAAAGAATTTTCACAGAATGCTACTGTGTAGTTTATATTTGAATATATTCCTTTTTCCACTATTACCCTCTTAGCGCTCCGAATGTCCACTTGCATTTTCTACAGAAAGAGTGTTCAGAACTGCGCAATCAAAAGTATGGTTTAACTCTGTTAGCTTAATGAACATATCAGAAATAAGTTTCACACAATGCTTCTGTGTAGTTTTTATTTGAAGATATTATTTTTCCCAATATAGGCCTCTTAGGGCTCAGAATGTCCAATTGCAGTTTCTACAGAAAGAGTGTTTCAGAAAGGCTCAATCAAAAGTAAGGTTCAACTCTGTTAGTTGAATGCACAGAACAGAAAGAAGTTTCATACAATGCTTCTGTGTAGTTTATATTTGAACATATTCTTTTTTCCACTCTTACCCACTTAGCGCTACGAATGTCCAGTTGCATTTTCTACAGACAGAGTGTTTCAAAACTGCTCAATCAAAAGTATGGTTTAACTCTGTTAGCTGAATGCTCAGATCAGAAAGATGTTTCACAGAATGCTTCTGTGTAGTTTATATTTGAATATATTCCTTTTTCCACTACTACTCTCTTAGCGCTCCAAATGTCCAGTTGCATTTTCTACAGAAAGAGTGTTCAGATCTGCTCAATCAAAAGTATGGTTTAACTCTGTTAGCTGAATGCACAGATCAGAAAGAAGTTTCACAGAATGATTCTGTGTAGTTTATATTTGGAGACATTCCTTTTTCCACTATTACCCTCTTAGCGCTCCGAATCTCCACTTGCATTTTCTACAGAAAGAGTGTTTCAGAACGGCTCAATCAAAACTAAGGTTCAACTCTTTTAGTTGAACAAACAGAACAGAAAGAAGTTTCACACAATTCTTCTGTGTAGTTTTTATTTGTAGACATTCTTTTTCCCAATATAGGCCTCTTAGCGCTCAGAATGTCCAATTGCAGTTTCTACAGAAAGAGTGTTTCAGAACGGCTCAATCAAAAGTAAGGTTCAACTCTGTTAGTTGAATGCACAGAACAGAAAGAAGTTTCATACAATGCTTCTGTGTAGTTTATATTTGAACTTATTCTCTTTTCCACTATTATCCACTTAGCGCTATGAATGTCCAGTTGCATTTTCTACAGACAGAGTGTTTCAAAATTGCTCAATCAAAAGTATGGTTTAACTCTGTTAGCTGAATGCTCGGATCAGAAAGAAGTTTCACAGAATGCTTCTGTGTAGTTTATATTTGAATATATTACTTTTTCCACTACTACGCTCTTAGCGCTCCAAATGTCCAGTTGCATTTTCTACAGAAAGAGTGTTCAGATCTGCTCAATCAAAAGTATGGTTTAACTCTGTTAGCTGAATGCACAGATCAGAAAGAAGTTTCACCGAATGATTCTGTGTAGTTTATATTTGAAGACATTCCTTTTTCCACTATTACCCTCTTAGCGCTCCGAATCTCCACTTGCATTTTCTACAAAAAGATTGTTTCATAACTGCTCAATCAAAAATATGTTTTATCTCTGTTAACTGAATTTACAGATCAGAAATAAGTTTCACAGAATGCATCTGTGTAGTTTTTATTTGAAGATATTCTTTTTCCCAATGTAGGCCTCTTAGCGCTTAGCATGTCCAATTGCAGTTTCTACAGAAAGAGTGTTTCAGAACGGCTCAATCAAAAGTAAGGTTCAACTCTGTTAGTTGAATGCACAGAACAGAAAGAATTTTCACAGAATGCTACTGTGTAGTTTATATTTGAATATATTCCTTTTTCCACTATTACCCTCTTAGCGCTCCGAATGTCCACTTGCATTTTCTACAGTAAGAGTGTTCAGAACTGCGCAATCAAAAGTATGGTTTAACTCTGTTAGCTTAATGAACATATCAGAAATAAGTTTCACACAATGCTTCTGTGTAGTTTTTATTTGAAGATATTATTTTTCCCAATAGAGGCCTCTTAGGGCTCAGAATGTCCAATTGCAGTTTCTACAGAAAGAGTGTTTCAGAAAGGCTCAATCAAAAGTAAGGTTCAACTCTGTTAGTTGAATGCACAGAACAGAAAGAAGTTTCATACAATGCTTCTGTGTAGTTTATATTTGAACATATTCTTTTTTCCACTATTACCCACTTAGCGCTACGAATGTCCAGTTGCATTTTCTACAGACAGAGTGTTTCAAAACTGCTCAATCAAAAGTATGGTTTAACTCTGTTAGCTGAATGCTCAGATCAGAAAGAAGTTTCACAGAATGCTTCTGTGTAGTTTATATTTGAATATATTCCTTTTTCCACTACTACTCTCTTAGCGCTCCAAATGTCCAGTTGCATTTTCTACAGAAAGAGTGTTCAGATCTGCTCAATCAAAAGTATGGTTTAACTCTGTTAGCTGAATGCACAGATCAGAAAGAAGTTTCACAGAATGATTCTGTGTAGTTTATATTTGGAGACATTCCTTTTTCCACTATTACCCTCTTAGCGCTCCGAATCTCCACTTGAATTTTCTACAGAAAGAGTGTTTCAGAATGGCTCAATCAAAACTAAGGTTCAACTCTTTTAGTTGAACAAACAGAACAGAAAGAAGTTTCACACAATTCTTCTGTATAGTTTTTATTTGTAGACATTCTTTTTCCCAATATAGTCCTCTTAGCGCTCAGAATGTCCCATTGCAGTTTCTACAGAAAGAGTGTTTCAGAACGGCTCAATCAAAAGTAAGGTTCAACTCTGTTAGTTGAATGCACAGAACAGAAAGAAGTTTCATACAATGTTTCTGTGTAGTTTATATTTGAACATATTCTTTCTTCCACTATTACCCACTTAGCGCTACGAATCTCCAGTTGCATTTTCTACAGACAGAGTGTTTCAAAACTGCTCAATCAAAAGTATGGTTTAACTCTGTTAGCTGAATGCTCAGATCAGAAAGAAGTTTCACAGAATGTTTCTGTGTAGTTTATATTTGAATATATTCCTTTTTCCACTACTACTCTCTTAGCGCTCCAAATGTCCAGTTGCATTTTCTACAGAAAGAGTGTTCAGATCTGCTCAATCAAAAGTATGGTTTAACTCTGTTAGCTGAATGCACAGATCAGAAAGAAGTTTCACAGAATGATTCTGTGTAGTTTATATTTGGAGACATTCCTTTTTCCACTATTACCCTCTTAGCGCTCCGAATCTCCAATTGCATTTTCTACAGAAAGAGTGTTTCAGAACGGCTCAATCAAAACTAATTTTCAACACTTTTAGTTGAACAAACAGAACAGAAAGAAGTTTCACATAATTCTTCTGTGTAGTTTTTATTTGTAGACATTCTTTTTCCCAATATAGGCCTCTTAGCGCTCAGAATGTCCAATTGCAGTTTCTACAGAAAGAGTGTTTCAGAACGGCTCAATCAAAAGTAAGGTTCAACACTGTTAGTTGAATGCACAGAACAGAAAGAAGTTTCATACAATGCTTCTGTGTAGTTTATATTTGAACATATTCTTTTTTCCACTATTACCCACTTAGCGCTACGAATTTCCAGTTGCATTTTCTACAGACAGAGTGTTTCAAAACTGCTCAATCAAAAGTATGGTTTAACTGTGTTAGCTGAATGCTCAGATCAGAAAGAAGTTTCACAGAATGCTTCTGTGTAGTTTATGTTTGAATATATTCCTTTTTCCACTACTACGCTCTTAGCGCTCCAAATGTCCAGTTGCATTTACAACAGAAAGAGTGTTCAGATCTGCTCAATCAAAAGTATGGTTTAACTCTGTTAGCTGAATGCACAGATCAGAAAGAAGTTTCACCGAATGATTCTGTGTAGTTTATATTTGAAGACATTCCTTTTTCCACTATTACCCTCTTAGCGTTCCGAATCTCCACTTGCATTTTCTACAGAGTGTTTCATAACAGCTCAATCAAAAATATGTTTTATCTCTGTTAACTGAATTTACAGATCAGAAATAAGTTTCACAGAATGCATCTGTGTAGTTTTTATTTGAAGATATTCTTTTTCCCAATGTAGGCCTCTTAGCGCTTAGCATGTCCAATTGCAGTTTCTACAGAAAGAGTGTTTCAGAACGGCTCAATCAAAAGTAAGGTTCAACTCTGTTAGTTGAATGCACAGAACAGAAAGAATTTTCACAGAATGCTACTGTGCAGTTTATATTTGAATATATTCCTTTTTCCACTATTACCCTCTTAGCGCTCCGAATGTCCACTTGCATTTTCTACAGAAAGAGTGTTCAGAACTGCGCAATCAAAAGTATGGTTTAACTCTGTTAGCTTAATGAACATATCAGAAATAAGTTTCACACAATACTTCTGTGTAGTTTTTATTTGAAGATATAATTTTTCCCAATAGAGGCCTCTTAGCACTCAGAATGTCCAATTGCAGTTTCTACATAAAGAGTGTTTCAGAAAGGCTCAATCAAAAGTAAGGTTCAACTCTGTTAGTTGAATGCACAGAACAGAAAGTAGTTTCATACAATGCTTCTGTGTAGTTTATATTTGAACATATTCTTTTTTCCACTATTACCCACTTAGCGCTACGAATGTCCAGTTGCATTTTCTACAGACAGAGTGTTTCAAAACTGCTCAATCAAAAGTATGGTTTAACTCTGTTAGCTGAATGCTCAGATCAGAAAGAAGTTTCACAGAATGCTTCTGTGTAGTTTATATTTGAATATATTCCTTTTTCCACTACTACGCTCTTAGCGCTCCAAATGTCCAGTTGCATTTTCTACAGAAAGTGTGTTCAGATCTGCTCAATCAAAAGTATGGTTTAACTCTGTTAGCTGAATGCACAGATCAGAAAGAAGTTTCACCGAATGATTCTGTGTAGTTTATATTTGAAGACATTCCTTTTTCCACTATTACCCTCTTAGCGCTCCGAATCTCCACTTGCATTTTCTACAAAAAGAGTGTTTCATAACTGCTCAATCAAAAATATGTTTTATCTCTGTTAACTGAATTTACAGATCAGAAATAAGTTTCACAGAATGCATCTGTGTGCTTTTTATTTGAAGATATTCTTTTTCCCAATGTAGGCCTCTTAGCGCTTAGCATGTCCAATTGCAGTTTCTACAGAAAGAGTGTTTCAGAACGGCTCAATCAAAAGTAAGGTTCAACTCTGTTAGCTGAATGCACAGATCAGAAAGAATTTTCACAGAATGCTACTGTGTAGTTTATATTTGAATATATTCCTTTTTCCACTATTACCCTCTTAGCGCTCCGAATGTCCACTTGCATTTTCTACAGAAAGAGTGTTCAGAACTGCGCAATCAAAAGTATGGTTTAACTCTGTTAGCTTAATGAACATATCAGAAATAAGTTTCACACAATGCTTCTGTGTAATTTTTATTTGAAGATATTATTTTTCCCAATAGAGGCCTCTTAGGGCTCAGAATGTCCAATTGCAGTTTCTACAGAAAGAGTGTTTCAGAAAGGCTCAATCAAAAGTAAGGTTCAACTCTGTTAGTTGAATGCACAGAACAGAAAGAAGTTTCATACAATGCTTCTGTGTAGTTTATATTTGAACATATTCTTTTTTCCACTATTACCCACTTAGCGCTACGAATGTCCAGTTGCATTTTCTACAGACAGAGTGTTTCAAAACTGCTCAATCAAAAGTATGGTTTAACTCTGTTAGCTGAATGCTCAGATCAGAAAGAAGTTTCACAGAATGCTTCTGTGTAGTTTATATTTGAATATATTCCTTTTCCACTACTACTCTCTTAGCGCTCCAAATGTCCAGTTGCATTTTCTACAGAAAGAGTGTTCAGATCTGCTCAATCAAAAGTATGGTTTAACTCTGTTAGCTGAATGCACAGATCAGAAAGAAGTTTCACAGAATGATTCTGTGTAGTTTATATTTGGAGACATTCCTTTTTCCACTATTACCCTCTTAGCGCTCCGAATCTCCACTTGCATTTTCTACAGAAAGAGTGTTTAAGAACGGCTCAATCAAAACTAAGGTTCAACTCTTTTAGTTGAAAAAACAGAACAGAAAGAAGTTTCACACAATTCTTCTGTGTAGTTTTTATTTGTAGATATTCTTTTTCCCAATATAGGCCTCTTAGCGCTCAGAATGTCCAATGGCAGTTTCTACAGAAAGAGTGTTTCACAATGGCTCAATCAAAAGTAAGGTTCAACTCTGTTAGTTGAATGCACAGAACAGAAAGAAGTTTCATACAATGTTTCTGTGTAGTTTATATTTGAACATATTCTCTTTTCCACTATTACCCACTTAGCGCTACGAATGTCCAGTTGCATTTTCTACAGACAGAGTGTTTCAAACTGCTCAATCAAAAGTATGGTTTAACTCTGTTAGCTGTATGCTCAGATCAGAAAGAAGTTTCACAGAATGTTTCTGTGTAGTTTATATTTGAATATATTCCTTTTTCCACTACTACGCTCTTAGCGCTCCAAATGTCCAGTTGCATTTTCAACAGAAAGAGTGTTCAGATCTGCTCAATCAAAAGTATGGTTTAACTCTGTTAGCTGAATGCACAGATCAGAAAGAAGTTTCACCGAATGATTCTGTGTAGTTTATATTTGAAGACATTCCTTTTTCCACTATTACCCTCTTAGCGCTCCGAATCTCCACTTGCATTTTCTACAAAAAGAGTGTTTCATAACTGCTCAATCAAAAATATGTTTTATCTCTGTTAACTGAATTTACAGATCAGAAATAAGTTTCACAGAATGCATCTGTGTAGTTTTTATTTGAAGATATTCTTTTTCCCAATGTAGGCCTCTTAGCGCTTAGCATGTCCAATTGCAGTTTCTACAGAAAGAGTGTTTCAGAACGGCTCAATCAAAAGTAAAGTTCAACTCTGTTAGTTGAATGCACAGAACAGAAAGAATTTTCACAGAATGCTACTGTGTAGTTTATATTTGAATATATTCCTTTTTCCACTATTACCCTCTTAGCGCTCCGAATGTCCACTTGCATTTTCTACAGAAACAGTGTTCAGAACTGCGCAATCAAAAGTATGGTTTAACTCTGTTAGCTTAATGAACATATCAGAAATAAGTTTCACACAATGCTTCTGTGTAGTTTTTATTTGAAGATATTATTTTTCCCAATAGAGGACTCTTAGCGCTCAGAATGTCCAATTGCAGTTTCTACAGAAAGAGTGTTTTAGAACGGCTCAATCAAAAGTAAGGTTCAACTCTGTTAGTTGAATGCACAGAACAGAAAGAAGTTTCATACAATGCTTCTGTGTAGTTTATATTTGAACATATTCTTTTTTCCACTATTACCCACTTAGCGCTACGAATGTCCAGTTGCATTTTCTACAGACAGAGTGTTTCAAAACTGCTCAATCAAAAGTATGGTTTAACTCTGTTAGCTGAATGCTCAGATCAGAAAGAAGTTTCACAGAATGCTTCTGTGTAGTTTATATTTGAATATATTCCTTTTTCCACTACTACTCTCTTAGCGCTCCAAATGTCCAGTTGCATTTTCTACAGAAAGAGTGTTCAGATCTGCTCAATCAAAAGTATGGTTTAACTCTGTTAGCTGAATGCACAGATCAGAAAGAAGTTTCACAGAATGATTCTGTGTAGTTTATATTTGGAGACATTCCTTTTTCCACTAACACCCTCTTAGCGCTCCGAATCTCCACTTGCATTTTCTACAGAAAGAGTGTTTCAGAATGGCTCAATCAAAACTAAGGTTCAACTCTTTTAGTTGAACAAACAGAACAGAAAGAAGTTTCACACAATTCTTCTGTGTAGTTTTTATTTGTAGACATTCTTTTTCCCAATATAGGCCTCTTAGCGCTCAGAATGTCCAATTGCAGTTTCTACAGAAAGAGTGTTTCAGAACGGCTCAATCAAAAGTAAGGTTCAACTAAGTTGAATGCACAGAACAGAAAGAAGTTTCATACAATGCTTCTGTGTAGTTTATATTTGAACATATTCTTTTTTCCACTATTACCCACTTAGCGCTACGAATGTCCAGTTGCATTTTCTACAGACAGAGTGTTTCAAAACTGCTCAATCAAAAGTATGGTTTAACTCTGTTAGCTGAATGCTCAGATCAGAAAGAAGTTTCACAGAATGCTTCTGTGTAGTTTATATTTGAATATATTCCTTTTTCCACTACTACTCTCTTAGCGCTCAAAATGTCCAGTTGCATTTTCTACAGAAAGAGTGTTCAGATCTGCTCAATCAAAAGTATGGTTTAACTCTGTTAGCTGAATGCACAGATCAGAAAGAAGTTTCACAGAATGATTCTGTATGGTTTATATTTGGAGACATTCCTTTCTCCACTATTACCCTCTTAGCGCTCCGAATCTCCACTTGCATTTTCTACAGAAAGAGTGTTTCAGAACGGCTCAATCAAAACTAAGGTTCAACTCTTTTAGTTGAACAAACACAACAGAAAGAAGTTTCACACAATTCTTCTGTGTAGTTTTTATTTGTAGACATTCTTTTTCCCAATATAGGCCTCTTAGCGCTCAGAATGTCCAATTGCAGTTTCTACAGAAAGAGTGTTTCAGAACGGCTCAATCAAAAGTAAGGTTCAACAATGTTAGTTGAATGCACAGAACAGAAAGAATTTTCACAGAATGCTACTGTGTAGTTTATATTTGAATATATTCCTTTTTCCACTATTACCCTCTTAGCGCTCCGAATGTCCACTTGCATTTTCTACAGAAAGAGTGTTCAGAACTGCGCAATCAAAAGTATGGTTTAACTCTGTTAGCTTAATGAACATATCAGAAATAAGTTTCACACAATGCTTCTGTGTAGTTTTTATTTGAAGATATTATTTTTCCCAATATAGGCCTCTTAGGGCTCAGAATGTCCAATTGCAGTTTCTACAGAAAGAGTGTTTCAGAAAGGCTCAATCAAAAGTAAGGTTCAACTCTGTTAGTTGAATGCACAGAACAGAAAGAAGTTTCATACAATGCTTCTGTGTAGTTTATATTTGAACATATTCTTTTTTCCACTATTACCCACTTAGCGCTACGAATGTCCAGTTGCATTTTCTACAGACAGAGTGTTTCAAAACTGCTCAATCAAAAGTATGGTTTAACTCTGTTAGCTGAATGCTCAGATCAGAAAGATGTTTCACAGAATGCTTCTGTGTAGTTTATATTTGAATATATTCCTTTTTCCACTACTACTCTCTTAGCGCTCCAAATGTCCAGTTGCATTTTCTACAGAAAGAGTGTTCAGATCTGCTCAATCAAAAGTATGGTTTAACTCTGTTAGCTGAATGCACAGATCAGAAAGAAGTTTCACAGAATGATTCTGTGTAGTTTATATTTGGAGACATTCCTTTTTCCACTATTACCCTCTTAGCGCTCCGAATCTCCACTTGCATTTTCTACAGAAAGAGTGTTTCAGAACGGCTCAATCAAAACTAAGGTTCAACTCTTTTAGTTGAACAAACAGAACAGAAAGAAGTTTCACACAATTCTTCTGTGTAGTTTTTATTTGTAGACATTCTTTTTCCCAATATAGGCCTCTTAGCGCTCAGAATGTCCAATTGCAGTTTCTACAGAAAGAGTGTTTCAGAACGGCTCAATCAAAAGTAAGGTTCAACTCTGTTAGTTGAATGCACAGAACAGAAAGAAGTTTCATACAATGCTTCTGTGTAGTTTATATTTGAACATATTCTTTTTTCCACTATTACCCACTTAGCGCTACGAATGTCCAGTTGCATTTTCTACAGACAGAGTGTTTCAAAACTGCTCAATCAAAAGTATGGTTTAACTCTGTTAGCTGAATGCTCAGATCAGAAAGAAGTTTCACAGAATGCTTCTGTGTAGTTTATATTTGAATATATTCCTTTTTCCACTACTACGCTCTTAGCGCTCCAAATGTCCAGTTGCATTTTCTACAGAAAGAGTGTTCAGATCTGCTCAATCAAAAGTATGGTTTAACTCTGTTAGCTGAATGCACAGATCAGAAAGAAGTTTCACCGAATGATTCTGTGTAGTTTATATTTGAAGACATTCCTTTTTCCACTATTACCCTCTTAGCGCTCCGAATCTCCACTTGCATTTTCTACAAAAAGAGTGTTTCATAACTGCTCAATCAAAAATATGTTTTATCTCTGTTAACTGAATTTACAGATCAGAAATAAGTTTCACAGAATGCATCTGTGTAGTTTTTATTTGAAGATATTCTTTTTCCCAATGTAGGCCTCTTAGCGCTTAGCATGTCCAATTGCAGTTTCTACAGAAAGAGTGTTTCAGAACGGCTCAATCAAAAGTAAGGTTCAACTCTGTTAGTTGAATGCACAGAACAGAAAGAATTTTCACAGAATGCTACTGTGTAGTTTATATTTGAATATATTCCTTTTTCCACTATTACGCTCTTAGCGCTCCGAATGTCCACTTGCATTTTCTACAGAAAGAGTGTTTAGAACTGCGCAATCAAAAGTATGGTTTAACTCTGTTAGCTTAATGAACATATCAGAAATAAGTTTCACACAATGCTTCTGTGTAGTTTTTATTTGAAGATATTATTTTTCCCAATATAGGCCTCTTAGGGCTCAGAATGTCCAATTGCAGTTTCTACAGAAAGAGTGTTTCACAAAGGCTCAATCAAAAGTAAGGTTCAACTCTGTTAGTTGAATGCACAGAACAGAAAGAAGTTTCATACAATGTTTCTGTGTAGTTTATATTTGGACATATTCTTTTTTCCACTATTACCCACTTAGCGCTACGAATGTCCAGTTGCATTTTCTACAGACAGAGTGTTTCAAAACTGCTCAATCAAAAGTATGGTTTAACTCTGTTAGCTGAATGCTCAGATCAGAAAGAAGTTTCACAGAATGCTTCTGTGTAGTTTATATTTGAATATATTCCTTTTCCACTACTACTCTCTTAGCGCTCCAAATGTCCAGTTGCATTTTCTACAGAAAGAGTGTTCAGATCTGCTCAATCAAAAGTATGGTTTAACTCTGTTAGCTGAATGCACAGATCAGAAAGAAGTTTCACAGAATGATTCTGTGTAGTTTATATTTGGAGACATTCCTTTTTCCACTATTACCCTCTTAGCGCTCCGAATCTCCACTTGCATTTTCTACAGAAAGAGTGTTTCAGAACGGCTCAATCAAAACTAAGGTTCAACTCTTTTAGTTGAACAAACAGAACAGAAAGAAGTTTCACACAATTCTTCTGTGTAGTTTTTATTTGTAGACATTCTTTTTCCCAATATAGGCCTCTTAGCGCTCAGAATGTCCAATTGCAGTTTCTACAGAAAGAGTGTTTCAGAACGGCTCAATCAAAAGTAAGGTTTTACTAAGTTGAATGCACAGAACAGAAAGAAGTTTCATACAATGCTTCTGTGTAGTTTATATTTGAACATATTCTTTTTTCCACTATTACCCACTTAGCGCTACGAATGTCCAGTTGCATTTTCTACAGACAGAGTGTTTCAAAACTGCTCAATCAAAAGTATGGTTTAACTCTGTTAGCTGAATGCTCAGATCAGAAAGAAGTTTCACAGAATGCTTCTGTGTAGTTTATATTTGAATATATTCCTTTTTCCACTACTACTCTCTTAGCGCTCCAAATGTCCAGTTGCATTTTCTACAGAAAGAGTGTTCAGATCTGCTCAATCAAAAGTATGGTTTAACTCTGTTAGCTGAATGCACAGATCAGAAAGAAGTTTCACAGAATGATTCTGTGTAGTTTATATTTGGAGACATTCCTTTCTCCACTATTACCCTTTTAGCGCTCCGAATCTCCACTTGCATTTTCTACAGAAAGAGTGTTTCAGAACGGCTCAATCAAAACTAAGGTTCAACTCTTTTAGTTGAACAAACACAACAGAAAGAAGTTTCACACAATTCTTCTGTGTAGTTTTTATTTGTAGACATTCTTTTTCCCAATATAGGCCTCTTAGCGCTCAGAATGTCCAATTGCAGTTTCTACAGAAAGAGTGTTTCAGAACGGCTCAATCAAAAGTAAGGTTCAACAATGTTAGTTGAATGCACAGAACAGAAAGAATTTTCACAGAATGCTACTGTGTAGTTTATATTTGAATATATTCCTTTTTCCACTATTACCCTCTTAGCGCTCCGAATGTCCACTTGCATTTTCTACAGAAAGAGTGTTCAGAACTGCGCAATCAAAAGTATGGTTTAACTCTGTTAGCTTAATGAACATATCAGAAATAAGTTTCACACAATGCTTCTGTGTAGTTTTTATTTGAAGATATTATTTTTCCCAATATAGGCCTCTTAGGGCTCAGAATGTCCAATTGCAGTTTCTACAGAAAGAGTGTTTCAGAAAGGCTCAATCAAAAGTAAGGTTCAAGTCTGTTAGTTGAATGCACAGAACAGAAAGAAGTTTCATACAATGCTTCTGTGTAGTTTATATTTGAACATATTCTTTTTTCCACTATTACCCACTTAGCGCTACGAATGTCCAGTTGCATTTTCTACAGACAGAGTGTTTCAAAACTGCTCAATCAAAAGTATGGTTTAACTCTGTTAGCTGAATGCTCAGATCAGAAAGATGTTTCACAGAATGCTTCTGTGTAGTTTATATTTGAATATATTCCTTTTTCCACTACTACTCTCTTAGCGCTCCAAATGTCCAGTTGCATTTTCTACAGAAAGAGTGTTCAGATCTGCTCAATCAAAAGTATGGTTTATCTCTGTTAGCTGAATGCACAGATCAGAAAGAAGTTTCACAGAATGATTCTGTGTAGTTTATATTTGGAGACATTCCTTTTTCCACTATTACCCTCTTAGCGCTCCGAATCTCCACTTGCATTTTCTACAGAAAGAGTGTTTCAGAACGGCTCAATCAAAACTAAGGTTCAACTCTTTTAGTTGAACAAACAGAACAGAAAGAAGTTTCACACAATTCTTCTGTGTAGTTTTTATTTGTAGACATTCTTTTTCCCAATATAGGCCTCTTAGCGCTCAGAATGTCCAATTGCAGTTTCTACAGAAAGAGTGTTTCAGAACGGCTCAATCAAAAGTAAGGTTCAACTCTGTTAGTTGAATGCACAGAACAGAAAGAAGTTTCATACAATGCTTCTGTGTAGTTTATATTTGAACTTATTCTCTTTTCCACTATTATCCACTTAGCGCTATGAATGTCCAGTTGCATTTTCTACAGACAGAGTGTTTCAAAACTGCTCAATCAAAAGTATGGTTTAACTCTGTTAGCTGAATGCTCGGATCAGAAAGAAGTTTCACAGAATGCTTCTGTGTAGTTTATATTTGAATATATTCCTTTTTCCACTACTACGCTCTTAGCGCTCCAAATGTCCAGTTGCATTTTCTACAGAAAGAGTGTTCAGATCTGCTCAATCAAAAGTATGGTTTAACTCTGTTAGCTGAATGCACAGATCAGAAAGAAGTTTCACCGAATGATTCTGTGTAGTTTATATTTGAAGACATTCCTTTTTCCACTATTACCCTCTTAGCGCTCCGAATCTCCACTTGCATTTTCTACAAAAAGATTGTTTCATAACTGCTCAATCAAAAATATGTTTTATCTCTGTTAACTGAATTTACAGATCAGAAATAAGTTTCACAGAATGCATCTGTGTAGTTTTTATTTGAAGATATTCTTTTTCCCAATGTAGGCCTCTTAGCGCTTAGCATGTCCAATTGCAGTTTCTACAGAAAGAGTGTTTCAGAACGGCTCAATCAAAAGTAAGGTTCAACTCTGTTAGTTGAATGCACAGAACAGAAAGAATTTTCACAGAATGCTACTGTGTAGTTTATATTTGAATATATTCCTTTTTCCACTATTACCCTCTTAGCGCTCCGAATGTCCACTTGCATTTTCTACAGTAAGAGTGTTCAGAACTGCGCAATCAAAAGTATGGTTTAACTCTGTTAGCTTAATGAACATATCAGAAATAAGTTTCACACAATGCTTCTGTGTAGTTTTTATTTGAAGATATTATTTTTCCCAATAGAGGCCTCTTAGGGCTCAGAATGTCCAATTGCAGTTTCTACAGAAAGAGTGTTTCAGAAAGGCTCAATCAAAAGTAAGGTTCAACTCTGTTAGTTGAATGCACAGAACAGAAAGAAGTTTCATACAATGCTTCTGTGTAGTTTATATTTGAACATATTCTTTTTTCCACTATTACCCACTTAGCGCTACGAATGTCCAGTTGCATTTTCTACAGACAGAGTGTTTCAAAACTGCTCAATCAAAAGTATGGTTTAACTCTGTTAGCTGAATGCTCAGATCAGAAAGAAGTTTCACAGAATGCTTCTGTGTAGTTTATATTTGAATATATTCCTTTTTCCACTACTACTCTCTTAGCGCTCCAAATGTCCAGTTGCATTTTCTACAGAAAGAGTGTTCAGATCTGCTCAATCAAAAGTATGGTTTAACTCTGTTAGCTGAATGCACAGATCAGAAAGAAGTTTCACAGAATGATTCTGTGTAGTTTATATTTGGAGACATTCCTTTTTCCACTATTACCCTCTTAGCGCTCCGAATCTCCACTTGAATTTTCTACAGAAAGAGTGTTTCAGAATGGCTCAATCAAAACTAAGGTTCAACTCTTTTAGTTGAACAAACAGAACAGAAAGAAGTTTCACACAATTCTTCTGTATAGTTTTTATTTGTAGACATTCTTTTTCCCAATATAGTCCTCTTAGCGCTCAGAATGTCCCATTGCAGTTTCTACAGAAAGAGTGTTTCAGAACGGCTCAATCAAAAGTAAGGTTCAACTCTGTTAGTTGAATGCACAGAACAGAAAGAAGTTTCATACAATGTTTCTGTGTAGTTTATATTTGAACATATTCTTTCTTCCACTATTACCCACTTAGCGCTACGAATCTCCAGATGCATTTTCTACAGACAGAGTGTTTCAAAACTGCTCAATCAAAAGTATGGTTTAACTCTGTTAGCTGAATGCTCAGATCAGAAAGAAGTTTCACAGAATGTTTCTGTGTAGTTTATATTTGAATATATTCCTTTTTCCACTACTACTCTCTTAGCGCTCCAAATGTCCAGTTGCATTTTCTACAGAAAGAGTGTTCAGATCTGCTCAATCAAAAGTATGGTTTAACTCTGTTAGCTGAATGCACAGATCAGAAAGAAGTTTCACAGAATGATTCTGTGTAGTTTATATTTGGAGACATTCCTTTTTCCACTATTACCCTCTTAGCGCTCCGAATCTCCAATTGCATTTTCTACAGAAAGAGTGTTTCAGAACGGCTCAATCAAAACTAATTTTCAACACTTTTAGTTGAACAAACAGAACAGAAAGAAGTTTCACATAATTCTTCTGTGTAGTTTTTATTTGTAGACATTCTTTTTCCCAATATAGGCCTCTTAGCGCTCAGAATGTCCAATTGCAGTTTCTACAGAAAGAGTGTTTCAGAACGGCTCAATCAAAAGTAAGGTTCAACACTGTTAGTTGAATGCACAGAACAGAAAGAAGTTTCATACAATGCTTCTGTGTAGTTTATATTTGAACATATTCTTTTTTCCACTATTACCCACTTAGCGCTACGAATTTCCAGTTGCATTTTCTACAGACAGAGTGTTTCAAAACTGCTCAATCAAAAGTATGGTTTAACTCTGTTAGCTGAATGCTCAGATCAGAAAGAAGTTTCACAGAATGCTTCTGTGTAGTTTATGTTTGAATATATTCCTTTTTCCACTACTACGCTCTTAGCGCTCCAAATGTCCAGTTGCATTTACAACAGAAAGAGTGTTCAGATCTGCTCAATCAAAAGTATGGTTTAACTCTGTTAGCTGAATGCACAGATCAGAAAGAAGTTTCACCGAATGATTCTGTGTAGTTTATATTTGAAGACATTCCTTTTTCCACTATTACCCTCTTAGCGTTCCGAATCTCCACTTGCATTTTCTACAAACAGAGTGTTTCATAACAGCTCAATCAAAAATATGTTTTATCTCTGTTAACTGAATTTACAGATCAGAAATAAGTTTCACAGAATGCATCTGTGTAGTTTTTATTTGAAGATATTCTTTTTCCCAATGTAGGCCTCTTAGCGCTTAGCATGTCCAATTGCAGTTTCTACAGAAAGAGTGTTTCAGAACGGCTCAATCAAAAGTAAGGTTCAACTCTGTTAGTTGAATGCACAGAACAGAAAGAATTTTCACAGAATGCTACTGTGCAGTTTATATTTGAATATATTCCTTTTTCCACTATTACCCTCTTAGCGCTCCGAATGTCCACTTGCATTTTCTACAGAAAGAGTGTTCAGAACTGCGCAATCAAAAGTATGGTTTAACTCTGTTAGCTTAATGAACATATCAGAAATAAGTTTCACACAATACTTCTGTGTAGTTTTTATTTGAAGATATAATTTTTCCCAATAGAGGCCTCTTAGCACTCAGAATGTCCAATTGCAGTTTCTACATAAAGAGTGTTTCAGAAAGGCTCAATCAAAAGTAAGGTTCAACTCTGTTAGTTGAATGCACAGAACAGAAAGTAGTTTCATACAATGCTTCTGTGTAGTTTATATTTGAACATATTCTTTTTTCCACTATTACCCACTTAGCGCTACGAATGTCCAGTTGCATTTTCTACAGACAGAGTGTTTCAAAACTGCTCAATCAAAAGTATGGTTTAACTCTGTTAGCTGAATGCTCAGATCAGAAAGAAGTTTCACAGAATGCTTCTGTGTAGTTTATATTTGAATATATTCCTTTTTCCACTACTACTCTCTTAGCGCTCCAAATGTCCAGTTGCATTTACAACAGAAAGAGTGTTCAGATCTGCTGAATCAAAAGTATGGTTTAACTCTGTTAGCTGAATGCACAGATCAGAAAGAAGTTTCACCGAATGATTCTGTGTAGTTTATATCTGAAGACATTCCTTTTTCCACTATTACCCTCTTAGCGCTCCGAATCTCCACTTGCATTTTCTACAAAAAGAGTGTTTCATAACTGCTCAATCAAAAATATGTTTTATCTCTGTTAACTGAATTTACAGATCAGAAATAAGTTTCACAGAATGCATCTGTGTAGTTTTTATTTGAAGATATTCTTTTTCCCAATGTAGGCCTCTTAGCGCTTAGCATGTCCAATTGCAGTTTCTACAGAAAGAGTGTTTCAGAACGGCTCAATCAAAAGTAAGGTTCAACTCTGTTAGTTGAATGCACAGAACAGAAAGAATTTTCACAGAATGCTACTGTGTAGTTTATATTTGAATATATTCCTTTTTCCACTATTACCCTCTTAGCGCTCCGAATGTCCACTTGCATTTTCTACAGTAAGAGTGTTCAGAACTGCGCAATCAAAAGTATGGTTTAACTCTGTTAGCTTAATGAACATATCAGAAATAAGTTTCACACAATGCTTCTGTGTAGTTTTTATTTGAAGATATTATTTTTCCCAATAGAGGCCTCTTAGGGCTCAGAATGTCCAATTGCAGTTTCTACAGAAAGAGTGTTTCAGAAAGGCTCAATCAAAAGTAAGGTTCAACTCTGTTAGTTGAATGCACAGAACAGAAAGAAGTTTCATACAATGCTTCTGTGTAGTTTATATTTGAACATATTCTTTTTTCCACTATTACCCACTTAGCGCTACGAATGTCCAGTTGCATTTTCTACAGACAGAGTGTTTCAAAACTGCTCAATCAAAAGTATGGTTTAACTCTGTTAGCTGAATGCTCAGATCAGAAAGAAGTTTCACAGAATGCTTCTGTGTAGTTTATATTTGAATATATTCCTTTTTCCACTACTACTCTCTTAGCGCTCCAAATGTCCAGTTGCATTTTCTACAGAAAGAGTGTTCAGATCTGCTCAATCAAAAGTATGGTTTAACTCTGTTAGCTGAATGCACAGATCAAAAAGAAGTTTCACAGAATGATTCTGTGTAGTTTATATTTGGAGACATTCCTTTTTCCACTATTACCCTCTTAGCGCTCCGAATCTCCACTTGAATTTTCTACAGAAAGAGTGTTTCAGAATGGCTCAATCAAAACTAAGGTTCAACTCTTTTAGTTGAACAAACAGAACAGAAAGAAGTTTCACACAATTCTTCTGTATAGTTTTTATTTGTAGACATTCTTTTTCCCAATATAGTCCTCTTAGCGCTCAGAATGTCCCATTGCAGTTTCTACAGAAAGAGTGTTTCAGAACGGCTCAATCAAAAGTAAGGTTCAACTCTGTTAGTTGAATGCACAGAACAGAAAGAAGTTTCATACAATGTTTCTGTGTAGTTTATATTTGAACATATTCTTTCTTCCACTATTACCCACTTAGCGCTACGAATCTCCAGTTGCATTTTCTACAGACAGAGTGTTTCAAAACTGCTCAATCAAAAGTATGGTTTAACTCTGTTAGCTGAATGCTCAGATCAGAAAGAAGTTTCACAGAATGTTTCTGTGTAGTTTATATTTGAATATATTCCTTTTTCCACTACTACTCTCTTAGCGCTCCAAATGTCCAGTTGCATTTTCTACAGAAAGAGTGTTCAGATCTGCTCAATCAAAAGTATGGTTTAACTCTGTTAGCTGAATGCACAGATCAGAAAGAAGTTTCACAGAATGATTCTGTGTAGTTTATATTTGGAGACATTCCTTTTTCCACTATTACCCTCTTAGCGCTCCGAATCTCCAATTGCATTTTCTACAGAAAGAGTGTTTCAGAACGGCTCAATCAAAACTAATTTTCAACACTTTTAGTTGAACAAACAGAACAGAAAGAAGTTTCACATAATTCTTCTGTGTAGTTTTTATTTGTAGACATTCTTTTTCCCAATATAGGCCTCTTAGCGCTCAGAATGTCCAATTGCAGTTTCTACAGAAAGAGTGTTTCAGAACGGCTCAATCAAAAGTAAGGTTCAACACTGTTAGTTGAATGCACAGAACAGAAAGAAGTTTCATACAATGCTTCTGTGTAGTTTATATTTGAACATATTCTTTTTTCCACTATTACCCACTTAGCGCTACGAATTTCCAGTTGCATTTTCTACAGACAGAGTGTTTCAAAACTGCTCAATCAAAAGTATGGTTTAACTCTGTTAGCTGAATGCTCAGATCAGAAAGAAGTTTCACAGAATGCTTCTGTGTAGTTTATGTTTGAATATATTCCTTTTTCCACTACTACGCTCTTAGCGCTCCAAATGTCCAGTTGCATTTACAACAGAAAGAGTGTTCAGATCTGCTCAATCAAAAGTATGGTTTAACTCTGTTAGCTGAATGCACAGATCAGAAAGAAGTTTCACCGAATGATTCTGTGTAGTTTATATTTGAAGACATTCCTTTTTCCACTATTACCCTCTTAGCGTTCCGAATCTCCACTTGCATTTTCTACAAACAGAGTGTTTCATAACAGCTCAATCAAAAATATGTTTTATCTCTGTTAACTGAATTTACAGATCAGAAATAAGTTTCACAGAATGCATCTGTGTAGTTTTTATTTGAAGATATTCTTTTTCCCAATGTAGGCCTCTTAGCGCTTAGCATGTCCAATTGCAGTTTCTACAGAAAGAGTGTTTCAGAACGGCTCAATCAAAAGTAAGGTTCAACTCTGTTAGTTGAATGCACAGAACAGAAAGAATTTTCACAGAATGCTACTGTGCAGTTTATATTTGAATATATTCCTTTTTCCACTATTACCCTCTTAGCGCTCCGAATGTCCACTTGCATTTTCTACAGAAAGAGTGTTCAGAACTGCGCAATCAAAAGTATGGTTTAACTCTGTTAGCTTAATGAACATATCAGAAATAAGTTTCACACAATACTTCTGTGTAGTTTTTATTTGAAGATATAATTTTTCCCAATAGAGGCCTCTTAGCACTCAGAATGTCCAATTGCAGTTTCTACATAAAGAGTGTTTCAGAAAGGCTCAATCAAAAGTAAGGTTCAACTCTGTTAGTTGAATGCACAGAACAGAAAGTAGTTTCATACAATGCTTCTGTGTAGTTTATATTTGAACATATTCTTTTTTCCACTATTACCCACTTAGCGCTACGAATGTCCAGTTGCATTTTCTACAGACAGAGTGTTTCAAAACTGCTCAATCAAAAGTATGGTTTAACTCTGTTAGCTGAATGCTCAGATCAGAAAGAAGTTTCACAGAATGCTTCTGTGTAGTTTATATTTGAATATATTCCTTTTTCCACTACTACTCTCTTAGCGCTCCAAATGTCCAGTTGCATTTACAACAGAAAGAGTGTTCAGATCTGCTGAATCAAAAGTATGGTTTAACTCTGTTAGCTGAATGCACAGATCAGAAAGAAGTTTCACCGAATGATTCTGTGTAGTTTATATCTGAAGACATTCCTTTTTCCACTATTACCCTCTTAGCGCTCCGAATCTCCACTTGCATTTTCTACAAAAAGAGTGTTTCATAACTGCTCAATCAAAAATATGTTTTATCTCTGTTAACTGAATTTACAGATCAGAAATAAGTTTCACAGAATGCATCTGTGTAGTTTTTATTTGAAGATATTCTTTTTCCCAATGTAGGCCTCTTAGCGCTTAGCATGTCCAATTGCAGTTTCTACAGAAAGAGTGTTTCAGAACGGCTCAATCAAAAGTAAGGTTCAACTCTGTTAGTTGAATGCACAGAACAGAAAGAATTTTCACAGAATGCTACTGTGTAGTTTATATTTGAATATATTCCTTTTTCCACTATTACCCTCTTAGCGCTCCGAATGTCCACTTGCATTTTCTACAGAAAGAGTGTTCAGAACTGCGCAATCAAAAGTATGGTTTAACTCTGTTAGCTTAATGAACATATCAGAAATAAGTTTCACACAATACTTCTGTGTAGTTTTTATTTGAAGATATAATTTTTCCCAATAGAGGCCTCTTAGCACTCAGAATGTCCAATTGCAGTTTCTACATAAAGAGTGTTTCAGAAAGGCTCAATCAAAAGTAAGGTTCAACTCTGTTAGTTGAATGCACAGAACAGAAAGTAGTTTCATACAATACTTCTGTGTAGTTTATATTTGAACATATTCTTTTTTCCACTATTACCCACTTAGCGCTACGAATGTCCAGTTGCATTTTCTACAGACAGAGTGTTTCAAAACTGCTCAATCAAAAGTATGGTTTAACTCTGTTAGCTGAATGCTCAGATCAGAAAGAAGTTTCACAGAATGCTTCTGTGTAGTTTATATTTGAATATATTCCTTTTTCCACTACTACTCTCTTAGCGCTCCAAATGTCCAGTTGCATTTACAACAGAAAGAGTGTTCAGATCTGCTGAATCAAAAGTATGGTTTAACTCTGTTAGCTGAATGCACAGATCAGAAAGAAGTTTCACCGAATGATTCTGTGTAGTTTATATCTGAAGACATTCCTTTTTCCACTATTACCCTCTTAGCGCTCCGAATCTCCACTTGCATTTTCTACAAAAAGAGTGTTTCATAACTGCTCAATCAAAAATATGTTTTATCTCTGTTAACTGAATTTACAGATCAGAAATAAGTTTCACAGAATGCATCTGTGTAGTTTTTATTTGAAGATATTCTTTTTCCCAATGTAGGCCTCTTAGCGCTTAGCATGTCCAATTGCAGTTTCTACAGAAAGAGTGTTTCAGAACGGCTCAATCAAAAGTAAGGTTCAACTCTGTTAGTTGAATGCACAGAACAGAAAGAATTTTCACAGAATGCTACTGTGTAGTTTATATTTGAATATATTCCTTTTTCCACTATTACCCTCTTAGCGCTCCGAATGTCCACTTGCATTTTCTACAGAAAGAGTGTTCAGAACTGCGCAATCAAAAGTATGGTTTAACTCTGTTAGCTTAATGAACATATCAGAAATAAGTTTCACACAATGCTTCTGTGTAGTTTTTATTTGAAGATATTATTTTTCCCAATAGAGGCCTCTTAGGGCTCAGAATGTCCAATTGCAGTTTCTACAGAAAGAGTGTTTCAGAAAGGCTCAATCAAAAGTAAGGTTCAACTCTGTTAGTTGAATGCACAGAACAGAAAGAAGTTTCATACAATGCTTCTGTGTAGTTTATATTTGAACATATTCTTTTTTTCCACTATTACCCACTTAGCGCTATGAATGTCCAGTTGCATTTTCTACAGACAGAGTGTTTCAAAACTGCTCAATCAAAAGTATGGTTTAACTCTGTTAGCTGAATGCTCAGATCAGAAAGAAGTTTCACAGAATGCTTCTGTGTAGTTTATATTTGAATATATTCCTTTTTCCACTACTACTCTCTTAGCGCTCCAAATGTCCAGTTGCATTTTCTACAGAAAGATTGTTCAGATCTGCTCAATCAAAAGTATGCTTTAACTCTGTTAGCTGAATGCACAGATCAGAAAGAAGTTTCACAGAATGATTCTGTGTATTTTATATTTGGAGACATTCCTTTTTCCACTATTACCCTCTTAGCGCTCCGAATCTCCACTTGCATTTTCTACAGAAAGAGTGTTTCAGAATGGCTCAATCAAAACTAAGGTTCAACTCTTTTAGTTGAACAAACAGAACAGAAAGAAGTTTCACACAATTCTTCTGTATAGTTTTTATTTGTAGACATTCTTTTTCCCAATATAGGCCTCTTAGCGCTCAGAATGTCCCATTGCAGTTTCTACAGAAAGAGTGTTTCAGAACGGCTCAATCAAAAGTAAGGTTCAACTCTGTTAGTTGAATGCACAGAACAGAAAGAAGTTTCATACAATGTTTCTGTGTAGTTTATATTTGAACATATTCTTTTTTCCACTATTACCCACTTAGCGCTACGAATGTCCATTTGCATTTTCTACAGACAGAGTGTTTCAAAACTGCTCAATCAAAAGTATGGTTTAACTCTGTTAGCTGAATTCTCAGATCAGAAAGAAGTTTCACAGAATGCTTCTTTGTAGTTTATATTTGAATATATTCCTTTTTCCACTACTACGCTCTTAGCGCTCCAAATGTCCAGTTGCATTTTCTACAGAAAGTGTGTTCAGATCTGCTCAATCAAAAGTATGGTTTAACTCTCTTAGCTGAATGCACAGATCAGAAAGAAGTTTCAACGAATGATTCTGTGTAGTTTATATTTGAAGACATTCCTTTTTCCACTATTACCTTCTTAGCGCTCCGAATCTCCACTTGCATTTTCTACAAAAAGAGTGTTTCATAACTGCTCAATCAAAAATATGTTTTATCTCTGTTAACTGAATTTACAGATCAGAAATAAGTTTCACAGAATGCATCTGTGTAGTTTTTATTTGAAGATATTCTTTTTCCCAATGTAGGCCTCTTAGCGCTTAGCATGTCCAATTGCAGTTTCTACAGAAAGAGTGTTTCAGAACGGCTCAATCAAAAGTAAGGTTCAACTCTGTTAGTTGAATGCACAGAACAGAAAGAATTTTCACAGAATGCTACTGTGTAGTTTATATTTGAATATATTCCCTTTTCCACTATTACCCTCTTAGCGCTCCGAATGTCCACTTGCATTTTCTACAGAAAGAGTGTTCAGAACTGCGCAATCAAAAGTATGGTTTAACTCTGTTAGCTTAATGAACATATCAGAAATAAGTTTCACACAATGCTTCTGTGTAGTTTTATTTGAAGATATTATTTTTCCCAATATAGGCCTCTTAGCGCTCAGAATGTCCAATTGCAGTTTCTACAGAAAGAGTGTTTCAGAAAGGCTCAATCAAAAGTAAGGTTCAACTCTGTTAGTTGAATGCACAGAACAGAAAGAAGTTTCATACAATGCTTCTGTGTAGTTTATATTTGAACATATTCTTTTTTCCACTATTACCCACTTAGCGCTACGAATGTCCAGTTGCATTTTCTACAGACAGAGTGTTTCAAAACTGCTCAATCAAAAGTATGGTTTAACTCTGTTAGCTGAATGCTCATATCAGAAAGAAATTTCACAGAATGCTTCTGTGTAGTTTATATTTGAATATATTCCTTTTTCCACTACTACTCTCTTAGCGCTCCAAATGTCCAGTTGCATTTTCTACAGAAAGAGTGTTCAGATCTGCTCAATCAAAAGTATGGTTTAACTCTGTTAGCTGAATGCACAGATCAGAAAGAACTTTCACAGAATGATTCTGTGTAGTTTATATTTGGAGACATTCCTTTTTCCACTATTACCCTCTTAGCGCTCCGAATGTCCACTTGCATTTTCTACAGAAAGAGTTTTCAGAACTGCGCAATCAAAAGTATGGTTTAACTCTGTTAGCTTAATGAACATATCAGAAATAAGTTTCACACAATGCTTCTGTGTAGTTTTTATTTGAAGATATTATTTTTCCCAATAGAGGCCTCTTAGCGCTCAGAATGTCCAATTGCAGTTTCTACAGAAAGAGTGTTTCAGAAAGGCTCAATCAAAAGTAAGGTTCAACTCTGTTAGTTGAATGCACAGAACAGAAAGAAGTTTCATACAATGCTTCTGTGTAGTTTATATTTGAACATATTCTTTTTTCCACTATTACCCACTTAGCGCTACGAATGTCCAGTTTCATTTTCTACAGACAGAGTGTTTCAAAACTGCTCAATCAAAAGTATGGTTTAACTCTGTTAGCTGAATGCTCATATCAGAAAGAAGTTTCACAGAATGCTTCTGTGTAGTTTATATTTGAATATATTCCTTTTTCCACTACTACTCTCTTAGCGCTCCAAATGTCCAGTTGCATTTTCTACAGAAAGAGTGTTCAGAACTGCGCAATCAAAAGTATGGTTTAACTCTGTTAGCTTAATGAACATATCAGAAATAAGTTTCACACAATGCTTCTGTGTAGTTTTTATTTGAAGATATTATTTTTCCCAATAGAGGCCTCTTAGGGCTCAGAATGTCCAATTGCAGTTTCTACAGAAAGAGTGTTTCAGAAAGGCTCAATCAAAAGTAAGGTTCAACTCTGTTAGTTGAATGCACAGAACAGAAAGAAGTTTCATACAATGCTTCTGTGTAGTTTATATTTGAACATATTCTTTTTTTCCACTATTACCCACTTAGCGCTATGAATGTCCAGTTGCATTTTCTACAGACAGAGTGTTTCAAAACTGCTCAATCAAAAGTATGGTTTAACTCTGTTAGCTGAATGCTCAGATCAGAAAGAAGTTTCACAGAATGCTTCTGTGTAGTTTATATTTGAATATATTCCTTTTTCCACTACTACTCTCTTAGCGCTCCAAATGTCCAGTTGCATTTTCTACAGAAAGATTGTTCAGATCTGCTCAATCAAAAGTATGCTTTAACTCTGTTAGCTGAATGCACAGATCAGAAAGAAGTTTCACAGAATGATTCTGTGTATTTTATATTTGGAGACATTCCTTTTTCCACTATTACCCTCTTAGCGCTCCGAATCTCCACTTGCATTTTCTACAGAAAGAGTGTTTCAGAATGGCTCAATCAAAACTAAGGTTCAACTCTTTTAGTTGAACAAACAGAACAGAAAGAAGTTTCACACAATTCTTCTGTATAGTTTTTATTTGTAGACATTCTTTTTCCCAATATAGGCCTCTTAGCGCTCAGAATGTCCCATTGCAGTTTCTACAGAAAGAGTGTTTCAGAACGGCTCAATCAAAAGTAAGGTTCAACTCTGTTAGTTGAATGCACAGAACAGAAAGAAGTTTCATACAATGTTTCTGTGTAGTTTATATTTGAACATATTCTTTTTTCCACTATTACCCACTTAGCGCTACGAATGTCCATTTGCATTTTCTACAGACAGAGTGTTTCAAAACTGCTCAATCAAAAGTATGGTTTAACTCTGTTAGCTGAATTCTCAGATCAGAAAGAAGTTTCACAGAATGCTTCTTTGTAGTTTATATTTGAATATATTCCTTTTTCCACTACTACGCTCTTAGCGCTCCAAATGTCCAGTTGCATTTTCTACAGAAAGTGTGTTCAGATCTGCTCAATCAAAAGTATGGTTTAACTCTCTTAGCTGAATGCACAGATCAGAAAGAAGTTTCAACGAATGATTCTGTGTAGTTTATATTTGAAGACATTCCTTTTTCCACTATTACCTTCTTAGCGCTCCGAATCTCCACTTGCATTTTCTACAAAAAGAGTGTTTCATAACTGCTCAATCAAAAATATGTTTTATCTCTGTTAACTGAATTTACAGATCAGAAATAAGTTTCACAGAATGCATCTGTGTAGTTTTTATTTGAAGATATTCTTTTTCCCAATGTAGGCCTCTTAGCGCTTAGCATGTCCAATTGCAGTTTCTACAGAAAGAGTGTTTCAGAACGGCTCAATCAAAAGTAAGGTTCAACTCTGTTAGTTGAATGCACAGAACAGAAAGAATTTTCACAGAATGCTACTGTGTAGTTTATATTTGAATATATTCCCTTTTCCACTATTACCCTCTTAGCGCTCCGAATGTCCACTTGCATTTTCTACAGAAAGAGTGTTCAGAACTGCGCAATCAAAAGTATGGTTTAACTCTGTTAGCTTAATGAACATATCAGAAATAAGTTTCACACAATGCTTCTGTGTAGTTTTATTTGAAGATATTATTTTTCCCAATATAGGCCTCTTAGCGCTCAGAATGTCCAATTGCAGTTTCTACAGAAAGAGTGTTTCAGAAAGGCTCAATCAAAAGTAAGGTTCAACTCTGTTAGTTGAATGCACAGAACAGAAAGAAGTTTCATACAATGCTTCTGTGTAGTTTATATTTGAACATATTCTTTTTTCCACTATTACCCACTTAGCGCTACGAATGTCCAGTTGCATTTTCTACAGACAGAGTGTTTCAAAACTGCTCAATCAAAAGTATGGTTTAACTCTGTTAGCTGAATGCTCATATCAGAAAGAAATTTCACAGAATGCTTCTGTGTAGTTTATATTTGAATATATTCCTTTTTCCACTACTACTCTCTTAGCGCTCCAAATGTCCAGTTGCATTTTCTACAGAAAGAGTGTTCAGATCTGCTCAATCAAAAGTATGGTTTAACTCTGTTAGCTGAATGCACAGATCAGAAAGAACTTTCACAGAATGATTCTGTGTAGTTTATATTTGGAGACATTCCTTTTTCCACTATTACCCTCTTAGCGCTCCGAATGTCCACTTGCATTTTCTACAGAAAGAGTTTTCAGAACTGCGCAATCAAAAGTATGGTTTAACTCTGTTAGCTTAATGAACATATCAGAAATAAGTTTCACACAATGCTTCTGTGTAGTTTTTATTTGAAGATATTATTTTTCCCAATAGAGGCCTCTTAGCGCTCAGAATGTCCAATTGCAGTTTCTACAGAAAGAGTGTTTCAGAAAGGCTCAATCAAAAGTAAGGTTCAACTCTGTTAGTTGAATGCACAGAACAGAAAGAAGTTTCATACAATGCTTCTGTGTAGTTTATATTTGAACATATTCTTTTTTCCACTATTACCCACTTAGCGCTACGAATGTCCAGTTTCATTTTCTACAGACAGAGTGTTTCAAAACTGCTCAATCAAAAGTATGGTTTAACTCTGTTAGCTGAATGCTCATATCAGAAAGAAGTTTCACAGAATGCTTCTGTGTAGTTTATATTTGAATATATTCCTTTTTCCACTACTACTCTCTTAGCGCTCCAAATGTCCAGTTGCATTTTCTACAGAAAGAGTGTTCAGATCTGCTCAATCAAAAGTATGGTTTAACTCTGTTAGCTGAATGCACAGATCAGAAAGAACTTTCACAGAATGATTCTGGGTAGTTTATATTTGGAGACATTCCTTTTTCCACTATTACCCTCTTAGCGCTCCGAATCTCCACTTGCATTTTCTACAGAAAGAGTGTTTCAGAACGGCTCAATAAAAACTAAGGTTCAACTCTTTTAGTTGAACAAACAGAACAGAAAGAAGTTTCACACAATTCTTCTGTGTAGTTTTTATTTGTAGACATTCTTTTTCCCAATATAGGCCTCTTAGCGCTCAGAATGTCCAATTGCAGTTTCTACAGAAAGAGTGTTTCAGAACGGCTCAATCAAAAGTAAGGTTCAACTCTGTTAGTTGAATGCACAGAACAGAAAGAAGTTTCATACATTGCTTCTGTGTAGTTTATATTTGAACATATTCTTTTTTCCACTATTACCCACTTAGCGCTACGAATGTCCAGTTGCATTTTCTACAGACAGAGTGTTTCAAAACTGCTCAATCAAAAGTATGGTTTAACTCTGTTAGCTGAATGCTCAGATCAGAAAGAAGTTTCACAGAATGCTTCTGTGTAGTTTATATTTGAATATATTCCTTTTTCCACTACTACGCTCTTAGCGCTCCAAATGTCCAGTTGCATTTTCAACAGAAAGAGTGTTCAGATCTGCTCAATCAAAAGTATGGTTTAACTCTGTTAGCTGAATGCACAGATCAGAAATAAGTTTCACCGAATGATTCTGTGTAGTTTATATTTGAAGACATTCCTTTTTCCACTATTACCCTCTTAGCGCTCCGAATCTCCACTTGCATTTTCTACAAAAAGAGTGTTTCATAACTGCTCAATCAAAAATATGTTTTATCTCTGTTAACTGAATTTACAGATCAGAAATAAGTTTCACAGAATGCATCTGTGTAGTTTTTATTTGAAGATATTCTTTTTCCCAATGTAGGCCTCTTAGCGCTTAGCATGTCCAATTGCAGTTTCTACAGAAAGAGTGTTTCAGAACGGCTCAATCAAAAGTAAGGTTCAAATCTGTTAGTTGAATGAACAGAACAGAAAGAATTTTCACAGAATGCTACTGTGTAGTTTATATTTGAATATATTCCTTTTTCCACTATTACCCTCTTAGCGCTCCGAAAGTCCACTTGCATTTTCTACAGAAAGAGTGTTCAGAACTGCGTAATCAAAAGTATGGTTTAACTCTGTTAGCTTAATGAACATATCAGAAATATGTTTCACACAATGCTTCTGTGTAGTTTTTATTTGAAGATATTATTTTTCCCAATATAGGCCTCTTAGCGCTCAGAATGTCCAATTGCAGTTTCTACAGAAAGAGTGTTTCAGAAAGGCTCAATCAAAAGTAAGGTTCAACTCTGTTAGTTGAATGCACAGAACAGAAAGAAGTTTCATACAATGCTTCTGTGTAGTTTATATTTGAACATATTCTTTTTTCCACTATTACCCACTTAGCGCTACGAATGTCCAGTTGCATTTTCTACAGACAGAGTGTTTCAAAACTGCTCAATCAAAAGTATGGTTTAACTCTGTTAGCTGAATGCTCAGATCAGAAAGAAGTTTCACAGAATGCTTCTGTGTAGTTTATATTTGAATATATTCCTTTTTCCACTACTACGCTCTTAGCGCTCCAAATGTCCAGTTGCATTTTCTACAGAAAGAGTGTTCAGATCTGCTCAATCAAAAGTATGGTTTAACTCTGTTAGCTGAATGCACAGATCAGAAAGAAGTTTCACAGAATGATTCTGTGTAGTTTATATTTGGAGACATTACTTTTTCCACTATTACCCTCTTAGCGCTCCGAATCTCCACTTGCATTTTCTACAGAAAGAGTGTTTCAGAACGGCTCAATCAAAACTAAGGTTCAACTCATTTAGTTGAACAAACAGAACAGAAAGAAGTTTCACACAATTCTTCTGTGTAGTTTTTATTTGTAGACATTCTTTTTCCCAATATATGCCTCTTAGCGCTCAGAATGTCCAATTGCAGTTTCTACAGAAAGAGTGTTTCAGAACGGCTCAATCAAAAGTAAGGTTCAACTCTGTTAGTTGAATGCACAGAACAGAAAGAAGTTTCATACAATGCTTCTGTGTAGTTTATATTTGAACATATTCTCTTTTCCACTATTACCCACTTAGCGCTACGAATGTCCAGTTGCATTTTCTACCGACAGAGTGTTTCAAAATTGCTCAATCAAAAGTATGGTTTAACTCTGTTAGCTGAATGCTCAGATCAGAAAGAAGTTTCACAGAATGCTTCTGTGTAGTTTATATTTGAATATATTCCTTTTTCCACTACTACGCTCTTAGCGCTCCAAATGTCCAGTTGCATTTTCTACAGAAAGATTGTTCAGATCTGCTCAATCAAAAGTATGGTTTAACTCTGTTAGCTGAATTCACAGATCGGAAACAAGTTTCACCGAATGATTCTGTGTAGTTTATATTTGAAGACATTCCTTTTTCCACTATTACCCTCTTAGCGCTCCGAATCTCCACTTGCATTTTCTACAAAAAGAGTGTTTCATAACTGCTCAATCAAAAATATGTTTTATCTCTGTTAACTGAATTTACAGATCAGAAATTAGTTTCACAGAATGCATCTGTGTAGTTTTTATTTGAAGATATTCTTTTTCCCAATGTAGGTCTCTTAAGCGTTTAGCATGTCCAATTGCAGTTTCTACAGAAAGAGTGTTTCAGAACGGCTCAATCAAAAGTAAGGTTCAACTCTGTTAGTTGAATGCACAGAACAGAAAGAATTTTCACAGAATGCTACTGTGTAGTTTATATTTGAATATATTCCTTTTTCCACTATTACCCTCTTAGCGCTCCGAATGTCCACTTGCATTTTCTACAGAAAGAGTGTTCAGAACTGCGCAATCAAAAGTATGGTTTAACTCTGTTAGCTTAATGAACATATCAGAAATAAGTTTCACACAATGCTTCTGTGTAGTTTTTATTTGAAGATATTATTTTTCCCAATATAGGCCTCTTAGGGCTCAGAATGTCCAATTGCAGTTTCTACAGAAAGAGTGTTTCAGAAAGGCTCAATCAAAAGTAAGGTTCAACTCTGTTAGTTGAATGCACAGAACAGAAAGAAGTTTCATACAATGCTTCTGTGTAGTTTATATTTGAACATATTCTTTTTTCCACTATTACCCACTTAGCGCTACGAATGTCCAGTTGCATTTTCTACAGACAGAGTGTTTCAAAACTGCTCAATCAAAAGTATGGTTTAACTCTGTTAGCTGAATGCTCAGATCAGAAAGAAGTTTCACAGAATGCTTCTGTGTAGTTTATATTTGAATATATTCCTTTTTCCACTACTACGCTCTTAGCGCTCCAAATGTCCAGTTGCATTTTCTACAGAAAGAGTGTTCAGATCTGCTCAATCAAAAGTATGGTTTAACTCTGTTAGCTGAATGCACAGATCAGAAAGAAGTTTCACAGAATGATTCTGTGTAGTTTATATTTGGAGACATTCCTTTTTCCACTATTACCCTCTTAGCGCTCCGAATCTCCACTTGCATTTTCTACAGAAAGAGTGTTTCAGAACGGCTTAATCAAAACTAAGGTTCAACTCTTTTAGTTGAACAAACAGAACAGAAAGAAGTTTCACACAATTCTTCTGTGTAGTTTTTATTTGTAGACATTCTTTTTCCCAATATAGGCCTCTTAGCGCTCAGAATGTCCAATGGCAGTTTCTATAGAAAGAGTGTTTCAGAACGGCTCAATCAAAAGTAAGGTTCAACTCTGTTAGTTGAATGCACAGAACAGAAAGAAGTCTCATACAATGCTTCTGTGTAGTTTATATTTGAACATATTCTCTTTTCCACTATTACCCACTTAGCACTACGAATGTCCAGTTGCATTTTCTACAGACAGAGTGTTTCAAAACTGCTCAATCAAAAGTATGGTTTAACTCTGTTAGCTGTATGCTCAGATCAGAAAGAAGTTTCACAGAATGCTTCTGTGTAGTTTATATTTGAATATATTCCTTTTTCCACTACTACGCTCTTAGCGCTCCAAATGTCCAGTTGAATTTTCTACAGAAAGAGTGTTCAGATCTGCTCAATCAAAAGTATGGTTTAACTCTTTTAGCTGAATGCACAGATCAGAAAGAAGTTTCAACGAATGATTCTGTGTAGTTTATATTTGAAGACATTCCTTTTTCCACTGTTACCCTCTTAGCGCTCCGAATCTCCACTTGCATTTTCTACAAAAAGAGTGTTTCATAACTGCTCAATCAAAAATATGTTTTATCTCTGTTAACTGAATTTACAGATCAGAAATAAGTTTCACAGAATGCATCTGTGTAGTTTTTATTTGAAGATATTCTTTTTCCCAATGTAGGCCTCTTAGCGCTTAGCATGTCCAATTGCAGTTTCTACAGAAAGAGTGTTTCAGAACGGCTCAATCAAAAGTAAGGTTCAACTCTGTTAGTTGAATGCACAGAACAGAAAGAATTTTCACAGAATGCTACTGTGTAGTTTATATTTGAATATATTCCTTTTTCCACTATTACCCTCATAGCGCTCCGAATGTCCACTTGCATTTTCTACAGAAAGAGTGTTCAGAACTGCGCAATCAAAAGTATGGTTTAACTCTGTTAGCTTAATGAACATATCAGAAATAAGTTTCACACAATACTTCTGTGTAGTTTTTATTTGAAGATATATTTTTTCCCAATAGAGGCCTCTTAGCACTCAGAATGTCCAATTGCAGTTTCTACATAAAGAGTGTTTCAGAAAGGCTCAATCAAAAGTAAGGTTCAACTCTGTTAGTTGAATGCACAGAACAGAAAGTAGTTTCATACAATGCTTCTGTGTAGTTTATATTTGAACATATTCTTTTTTCCACTATTACCCACTTAGCGCTACGAATGTCCAGTTGCATTTTCTACAGACAGAGTGTTTCAAAACTGCTCAATCAAAAGTATGGTTTAACTCTGTTAGCTGAATGCTCAGATCAGAAAGAAGTTTCACAGAATGCTTCTGTGTAGTTTATATTTGAATATATTCCTTTTTCCACTACTACTCTCTTAGCGCTCCAAATGTCCAGTTGCATTTACAACAGAAAGAGTGTTCAGATCTGCTGAATCAAAAGTATGGTTTAACTCTGTTAGCTGAATGCACAGATCAGAAAGAAGTTTCACCGAATGATTCTGTGTAGTTTATATCTGAAGACATTCCTTTTTCCACTATTACCCTCTTAGCGCTCCGAATCTCCACTTGCATTTTCTACAAAAAGAGTGTTTCATAACTGCTCAATCAAAAATATGTTTTATCTCTGTTAACTGAATTTACAGATCAGAAATAAGTTTCACAGAATGCATCTGTGTAGTTTATATTTGAAGATATTCTTTTTCCCAATGTAGGCCTCTTAGCGCTTAGCATGTCCAATTGCAGTTTCTACAGAAAGAGTGTTTCAGAACGGCTCAATCAAAAGTAAGGTTCAACTCTGTTAGTTGAATGCACAGAACAGAAAGAATTTTCACAGAATGCTACTGTGTAGTTTATATTTGAATATATTCCTTTTTCCACTATTACCCTCTTAGCGCTCCGAATGTCCACTTGCATTTTCTACAGAAAGAGTGTTCAGAACTGCGCAATCAAAAGTATGGTTTAACTCTGTTAGCTTAATGAACATATCAGAAATAAGTTTCACACAATGCTTCTGTGTAGTTTTTATTTGAAGATATTATTTTTCCCAATAGAGGCCTCTTAGTGCTCAGAATGTCCAATTGCAGTTTCTACAGAAAGAGTGTTTCAGAAAGGCTCAATCAAAAGTAAGGTTCAACTCTGTTAGTTGAATGCACAGAATAGAAAGAAGTTTCATACAATGCTTCTGTGTAGTTTATATTTGAACATATTCTTTTTTCCACTATTACCCACTTAGCGCTATGAATGTCCAGTTGCATTTTCTACAGACAGAGTGTTTCAAAACTGCTCAATCAAAAGTATGGTTTAACTCTGTTAGCTGAATGCTCAGATCAGAAAGAAGTTTCACAGAATGCTTCTGTGTAGTTTATATTTGAATATATTCCTTTTTCCACTACTACTCTCTTAGTGCTCCAAATGTCCAGTTGCATTTTCTACAGAAAGATTGTTCAGATCTGCTCAATCAAAAGTATGCTTTAACTCTGTTAGCTGAATGCACAGATCAGAAAGAAGTTTCACAGAATGATTCTGTGTAGTTTATATTTGGAGACATTCCTTTTTCCACTATTACCCTCTTAGCGCTCCGAATCTCCACTTGCATTTTCTACAGAAAGAGTGTTTCAGAATGGCTCAATCAAAACTAAGGTTCAACTCTTTTAGTTGAACAAACAGAACAGAAAGAAGTTTCACACAATTCTTCTGTATAGTTTTTATTTGTAGACATTCTTTTTCCCAATATAGGCCTCTTAGCGCTCAGAATGTCCCATTGCAGTTTCTACAGAAAGAGTGTTTCAGAACGGCTCAATCAAAAGTAAGGTTCAACTCTGTTAGTTGAATGCACAGAACAGAAAGAAGTTTCATACAATGTTTCTGTGTAGTTTATATTTGAACATATTCTTTTTTCCACTATTACCCACTTAGCGCTACGAATGTCCATTTGCATTTTCTACAGACAGAGTGTTTCAAAACTGCTCAATCAAAAGTATGGTTTAACTCTGTTAGCTGAATTCTCAGATCAGAAAGAAGTTTCACAGAATGCTTCTTTGTAGTTTATATTTGAATATATTCCTTTTTCCACTACTACGCTCTTAGCGCTCCAAATGTCCAGTTGCATTTTCTACAGAAAGTGTGTTCAGATCTGCTCAATCAAAAGTATGGTTTAACTCTGTTAGCTGAATGCACAGATCAGAAAGAAGTTTCAACGAATGATTCTGTGTAGTTTATATTTGAAGACATTCCTTTTTCCACTATTACCTTCTTAGCGCTCCGAATCTCCACTTGCATTTTCTACAAAAAGAGTGTTTCATAACTGCTCAATCAAAAATATGTTTTATCTCTGTTAACTGAATTTACAGATCAGAAATAAGTTTCACAGAATGCATCTGTGTAGTTTTTATTTGAAGATATTCTTTTTCCCAATGTAGGCCTCTTAGCGCTTAGCATGTCCAATTGCAGTTTCTACAGAAAGAGTGTTTCAGAACGGCTCAATCAAAAGTAAGGTTCAACTCTGTTAGTTGAATGCACAGAACAGAAAGAATTTTCACAGAATGCTACTGTGTAGTTTATATTTGAATATATTCCCTTTTCCACTATTACCCTCTTAGCGCTCCGAATGTCCACTTGCATTTTCTACAGAAAGAGTGTTCAGAACTGCGCAATCAAAAGTATGGTTTAACTCTGTTAGCTTAATGAACATATCAGAAATAAGTTTCACACAATGCTTCTGTGTAGTTTTATTTGAAGATATTATTTTTCCCAATATAGGCCTCTTAGCGCTCAGAATGTCCAATTGCAGTTTCTACAGAAAGAGTGTTTCAGAAAGGCTCAATCAAAAGTAAGGTTCAACTCTGTTAGTTGAATGCACAGAACAGAAAGAAGTTTCATACAATGCTTCTGTGTAGTTTATATTTGAACATATTCTTTTTTCCACTATTACCCACTTAGCGCTACGAATGTCCAGTTGCATTTTCTACAGACAGAGTGTTTCAAAACTGCTCAATCAAAAGTATGGTTTAACTCTGTTAGCTGAATGCTCATATCAGAAAGAAGTTTCACAGAATGCTTCTGTGTAGTTTATATTTGAATATATTCCTTTTTCCACTACTACTCTCTTAGCGCTCCAAATGTCCAGTTGCATTTTCTACAGAAAGAGTGTTCAGATCTGCTCAATCAAAAGTATGGTTTAACTCTGTTAGCTGAATGCACAGATCAGAAAGAACTTTCACAGAATGATTCTGTGTAGTTTATATTTGGAGACATTCCTTTTTCCACTATTACCCTCTTAGCGCTCCGAATGTCCACTTGCATTTTCTACAGAAAGAGTTTTCAGAACTGCGCAATCAAAAGTATGGTTTAACTCTGTTAGCTTAATGAACATATCAGAAATAAGTTTCACACAATGCTTCTGTGTAGTTTTTATTTGAAGATATTATTTTTCCCAATAGAGGCCTCTTAGCGCTCAGAATGTCCAATTGCAGTTTCTACAGAAAGAGTGTTTCAGAAAGGCTCAATCAAAAGTAAGGTTCAACTCTGTTAGTTGAATGCACAGAACAGAAAGAAGTTTCATACAATGATTCTGTGTAGTTTATATTTGAACATATTCTTTTTTCCACTATTACCCACTTAGCGCTACGAATGTCCAGTTTCATTTTCTACAGACAGAGTGTTTCAAAACTGCTCAATCAAAAGTATGGTTTAACTCTGTTAGCTGAATGCTCATATCAGAAAGAAGTTTCACAGAATGCTTCTGTGTAGTTTATATTTGAATATATTCCTTTTTCCACTACTACTCTCTTAGCGCTCCAAATGTCCAGTTGCATTTTCTACAGAAAGAGTGTTCAGATCTGCTCAATCAAAAGTATGGTTTAACTCTGTTAGCTGAATGCACAGATCAGAAAGAACTTTCACAGAATGATTCTGGGTAGTTTATATTTGGAGACATTCCTTTTTCCACTATTACCCTCTTAGCGCTCCGAATCTCCACTTGCATTTTCTACAGAAAGAGTGTTTCAGAACGGCTCAATAAAAACTAAGGTTCAACTCTTTTAGTTGAACAAACAGAACAGAAAGAAGTTTCACACAATTCTTCTGTGTAGTTTTTATTTGTAGACATTCTTTTTCCCAATATAGGCCTCTTAGCGCTCAGAATGTCCAATTGCAGTTTCTACAGAAAGAGTGTTTCAGAACGGCTCAATCAAAAGTAAGGTTCAACTCTGTTAGTTGAATGCACAGAACAGAAAGAAGTTTCATACAATGCTTCTGTGTAGTTTATATTTGAACATATTCTTTTTTCCACTATTACCCACTTAGCGCTACGAATGTCCAGTTGCATTTTCTACAGACAGAGTGTTTCAAAACTGCTCAATCAAAAGTATGGTTTAACTCTGTTAGCTGAATGCTCAGATCAGAAAGAAGTTTCACAGAATGCTTCTGTGTAGTTTATATTTGAATATATTCCTTTTTCCACTACTACGCTCTTAGCGCTCCAAATGTCCAGTTGCATTTTCAACAGAAAGAGTGTTCAGATCTGCTCAATCAAAAGTATGGTTTAACTCTGTTAGCTGAATGCACAGATCAGAAATAAGTTTCACCGAATGATTCTGTGTAGTTTATATTTGAAGACATTCCTTTTTCCACTATTACCCTCTTAGCGCTCCGAATCTCCACTTGCATTTTCTACAAAAAGAGTGTTTCATAACTTCTCAATCAAAAATATGTTTTATCTCTGTTAACTGAATTTACAGATCAGAAATAAGTTTCACAGAATGCATCTGTGTAGTTTTTATTTGAAGATATTCTTTTTCCCAATGTAGGCCTCTTAGCGCTTAGCATGTCCAATTGCAGTTTCTACAGAAAGAGTGTTTCAGAACGGCTCAATCAAAAGTAAGGTTCAAATCTGTTAGTTGAATGAACAGAACAGAAAGAATTTTCACAGAATGCTACTGTGTAGTTTATATTTGAATATATTCCTTTTTCCACTATTACCCTCTTAGCGCTCCGAAAGTCCACTTGCATTTTCTACAGAAAGAGTGTTCAGAACTGCGTAATCAAAAGTATGGTTTAACTCTGTTAGCTTAATGAACATATCAGAAATAAGTTTCACACAATGCTTCTGTGTAGTTTTTATTTGAAGATATTATTTTTCCCAATATAGGCCTCTTAGCGCTCAGAATGTCCAATTGCAGTTTCTACAGAAAGAGTGTTTCAGAAAGGCTCAATCAAAAGTAAGGTTCAACTCTGTTAGTTGAATGCACAGAACAGAAAGAAGTTTCATACAATGCTTCTGTGTAGTTTATATTTGAACATATTCTTTTTTCCACTATTACCCACTTAGCGCTACGAATGTCCAGTTGCATTTTCTACAGACAGAGTGTTTCAAAACTGCTCAATCAAAAGTATGGTTTAACTCTGTTAGCTGAATGCTCAGATCAGAAAGAAGTTTCACAGAATGCTTCTGTGTAGTTTATATTTGAATATATTCCTTTTTCCACTACTACGCTCTTAGCGCTCCAAATGTCCAGTTGCATTTTCTACAGAAAGAGTGTTCAGATCTGCTCAATCAAAAGTATGGTTTAAATCTGTTAGCTGAATGCACAGATCAGAAAGAAGTTTCACAGAATGATTCTGTGTAGTTTATATTTGGAGACATTCCTTTTTCCACTATTACCCTCTTAGCGCTCCGAATCTCCACTTGCATTTTCTACAGAAAGAGTGTTTCAGAACGGCTCAATCAAAACTAAGGTTCAACTCATTTAGTTGAACAAACAGAACAGAAAGAAGTTTCACACAATTCTTCTGTGTAGTTTTTATTTGTAGACATTCTTTTTCCCAATATATGCCTCTTAGCGCTCAGAATGTCCAATTGCAGTTTCTACAGAAAGGGTGTTGCAGAACGGCTCAATCAAAAGTAAGGTTCAACTCTGTTAGTTGAATGCACAGAACAGAAAGAAGTTTCATACAATGCTTCTGTGTAGTTTATATTTGAACATATTCTCTTTTCCAGTATTACCCACTTAGCGCTACGAATGTCCAGTTGCATTTTCTACCGACAGAGTGTTTCAAAATTGCTCAATCAAAAGTATGGTTTAACTCTGTTAGCTGAATGCTCAGATCAGAAAGAAGTTTCACAGAATGCTTCTGTGTAGTTTATATTTGAATATATTCCTTTTTCCACTACTACGCTCTTAGCGCTCCAAATGTCCAGTTGCATTTTCTACAGAAAGATTGTTCAGATCTGCTCAATCAAAAGTATGGTTTAACTCTGTTAGCTGAATTCACAGATCGGAAAGAAGTTTCACCGAATGATTCTGTGTAGTTTATATTTGAAGACATTCCTTTTTCCACTATTACCCTCTTAGCGCTCCGAATCTCCACTTGCATTTTCTACAAAAAGAGTGTTTCATAACTGCTCAATCAAAAATATGTTTTATCTCTGTTAACTGAATTTACAGATCAGAAATTAGTTTCACAGAATGCATCTGTGTAGTTTTTATTTGAAGATATTCTTTTTCCCAATGTAGGCCTCTTAGCGTTTAGCATGTCCAATTGCAGTTTCTACAGAAAGAGTGTTTCAGAACGGCTCAATCAAAAGTAAGGTTCAACTCTGTTAGTTGAATGCACAGAACAGAAAGAATTTTCACAGAATGCTACTGTGTAGTTTATATTTGAATATATTCCTTTTTCCACTATTACCCTCTTAGCGCTCCGAATGTCCACTTGCATTTTCTACAGAAAGAGTGTTCAGAACTGCGCAATCAAAAGTATGGTTTAACTCTGTTAGCTTAATGAACATATCAGAAATAAGTTTCACACAATGCTTCTGTGTAGTTTTTATTTGAAGATATTATTTTTCCCAATATAGGCCTCTTAGGGCTCAGAATGTCCAATTGCAGTTTCTACAGAAAGAGTGTTTCAGAAAGGCTCAATCAAAAGTAAGGTTCAACTCTGTTAGTTGAATGCACAGAACAGAAAGAAGTTTCATACAATGCTTCTGTGTAGTTTATATTTGAACATATTCTTTTTTCCACTATTACCCACTTAGCGCTACGAATGTCCAGTTGCATTTTCTACAGACAGAGTGTTTCAAAACTGCTCAATCAAAAGTATGGTTTAACTCTGTTAGCTGAATGCTCAGATCAGAAAGAAGTTTCACAGAATGCTTCTGTGTAGTTTATATTTGAATATATTCCTTTTTCCACTACTACGCTCTTAGCGCTCCAAATGTCCAGTTGCATTTTCTACAGAAAGAGTGTTCAGATCTGCTCAATCAAAAGTATGGTTTAACTCTGTTAGCTGAATGCACAGATCAGAAAGAAGTTTCACAGAATGATTCTGTGTAGTTTATATTTGGAGACATTCCTTTTTCCACTATTACCCTCTTAGCGCTCCGAATCTCCACTTGCATTTTCTACAGAAAGAGTGTTTCAGAACGGCTTAATCAAAACTAAGGTTCAACTCTTTTAGTTGAACAAACAGAACAGAAAGAAGTTTCACACAATTCTTCTGTGTAGTTTTTATTTGTAGACATTCTTTTTCCCAATATAGGCCTCTTAGCGCTCAGAATGTCCAATGGCAGTTTCTATAGAAAGAGTGTTTCAGAACGGCTCAATCAAAAGTAAGGTTCAACTCTGTTAGTTGAATGCACAGAACAGAAAGAAGTCTCATACAATGCTTCTGTGTAGTTTATATTTGAACATATTCTCTTTTCCACTATTACCCACTTAGCACTACGAATGTCCAGTTGCATTTTCTACAGACAGAGTGTTTCAAAACTGCTCAATCAAAAGTATGGTTTAACTCTGTTAGCTGTATGCTCAGATCAGAAAGAAGTTTCACAGAATGCTTCTGTGTAGTTTATATTTGAATATATTCCTTTTTCCACTACTACGCTCTTAGCGCTCCAAATGTCCAGTTGAATTTTCTACAGAAAGAGTGTTCAGATCTGCTCAATCAAAATTATGGTTTAACTCTTTTAGCTGAATGCACAGATCAGAAAGAAGTTTCAACGAAAGATTCTGTGTAGTTTATATTTGAAGACATTCCTTTTTCCACTGTTACCCTCTTAGCGCTCCGAATCTCCACTTGCATTTTCTACAAAAAGAGTTTTTCATAACTGCTCAATCAAAAATATGTTTTATCTCTGTTAACTGAATTTACAGATCAGAAAAAAGTTTCACAGAATGCATCTGTGTAGTTTTTATTTGAAGATATTCTTTTTCCCAATGTAGGCCTCTTAGCGCTTAGCATGTCCAATTGCAGTTACTACAGAAAGAGTATTTCAGAACGGCTCAATCAAAAGTAAGGTTCAACTCTGTTAGTTGAATGCACAGAACAGAAAGAATTTTCACAGAATGCTACTGTGTAGTTTATATTTGAATATATTACTTTTTCCACTATTACCCTCTTAGCGCTCCGAATGTCCACTTGCATTTTCTACAGAAAGAGTGTTCAGAACTGTGCAATCAAAAGTATGGTTTAACTCTGTTAGCTTAATGAACATATCAGAAATAAGTTTCTCACAATGCTTCTGTGTAGTTTTTATTTGAAGATATTATTTTTCCCAATAGAGGCCTCTTAGCGCTCAGAATCTCCAATTGCAGTTTCTACAGAAAGAGTGTTTCAGAAAGGCTCAATCAAAAGTAAGGTTCAACTCTGTTAGTTGAATGCACAGAACAGAAAGCAGTTTCATACAATGCTTCTGTGTAGTTTATATTTGAACATATTCTTTTTTCCACTCTTACCCACTTAGCGCTACGAATATCCAGTTGCATTTTCTACAGACAGAGTGTTTCAAAACTGCTCAATCAGAAGTATGGTTTAACTCTGTTAGCTGAATGCTCAGATCAGAAAGAAGTTTCACAGAATGCTTCTGTGTAGTTTATATTTGAATATATTCCTTTTTCCACTACTACTCTCTTAGCGCTCCAAATGTCCAGTTGCATTTTCTACAGAAAGAGTGTTCAGATCTGCTCAATCAAAAGTATGGTTTAACTCTGCTAGCTGAATGCACAGATCAGAAAGAAGTTTCACAGAATGATTCTGTGTAGTTTATATTTGGAGACATTCCTTTTTCCACTATTACCCTCTTAGCGCTCCGAATCTCCACTTGCATTTTCTACAGAAAGACTGTTACAGAACGGCTCAATCAAAACGAAGGTTCAACTCTTTTAGTTGAACAAACAGAACAGAAAGTAGTTTCAAACAATTCTTCTGTGTAGTTTTTATTTGTAGACATTCTTTTTCCCAATATAGGCCTCTTAGCGCTCAGAATGTCCAATTGCAGTATCTACAGAAAGAGTGTTTCAGAACGGCTCAATCAAAAGTAAAGTTCAACTCTGTTAGTTGAATGCACAGAACAGAAAGAAGTTTCATACAATGCTTCTGTGTAGTTTATATTTGAACATATTCTTTTTTCCACTATTACCCACTTAGCGCTACGAATGTCCAGTTGCATTTTCTACGAACAGAGTGTTTCAAAACTGCTCAATCAAAAGTATGGTTTAACTCTGTTAGCTGAATGCTCAGATCAGAAAGAAGTTTCACAGAATGCTTCTGTGTAGTTTATATTTGAATATATTCCTTTTTCCACTACTACGCTCTTAGCGCTCCAAATGTCCAGTTGCATTTTCTACAGAAAGAGTGTTCAGATCTGCTCAATCAAAAGTATGGTTTAACTCTGTTAGCTGAATGCACAGATCAGAAAGAAGTTTCACCGAATGATTCTGTGTAGTTTATATTTGAAGACATTCCTTTTTCCACAATTACCCTCTTAGCGCTCCGAATCTCCACTTGCATTTTCTACAAAAAGAGTGTTTCATAACTGCTCAATCAAAAATATGTTTTATCTCTGTTAACTGAATTTACAGATCAGAAATAAGTTTCACAGAATGCATCTGTGTAGTTTTTATTTGAAGATATTCTTTTTCCCAATGTAGGCCTCTTAGCGCTTAGCATGTCCAATTGCAGTTACTACAGAAAGAGTATTTCAGAACGGCTCAATCAAAAGTAAGGTTCAACTCTGTTATTTGAATGCACAGAACAGAAAGAATTTTCACAGAATGCTACTGTGTAGTTTATATTTGAATATATTACTTTTTCCACTATTACCCTCTTAGCGCTCCGAATGTCCACTTGCATTTTCTACAGAAAGAGTGTTCAGAACTGTGCAATCAAAAGTATGGTTTAACTCTGTTAGCTTAATGAACATATCAGAAATAAGTTTCTCACAATGCTTCTGTGTAGTTTTTATTTGAAGATATTATTTTTCCCAATAGAGGCCTCTTAGCGCTCAGAATGTCCAATTGCAGTTTCTACAGAAAGAGTGTTTCAGAAAGGCTCAATCAAAAGTAAGGTTCAACTCTGTTAGTTGAATGCACAGAACAGAAAGCAGTTTCATACAATGCTTCTGTGTAGTTTATATTTGAACATATTCTTTTTTCCACTCTTACCCACTTAGCGCTACGAATATCCAGTTGCATTTTCTACAGACAGAGTGTTTCAAAACTGCTCAATCAGAAGTATGGTTTAACTCTGTTAGCTGAATGCTCAGATCAGAAAGAAGTTTCACAGAATGCTTCTGTGTAGTTTATATTTGAATATATTCCTTTTTCCACTACTACTCTCTTAGCGCTCCAAATGTCCAGTTGCATTTTCTACAGAAAGAGTGTTCAGATCTGCTCAATCAAAAGTATGGTTTAACTCTGCTAGCTGAATGCACAGATCAGAAAGAAGTTTCACAGAATGATTCTGTGTAGTTTATATTTGGAGACATTCCTTTTTCCACTATTACCCTCTTAGCGCTCCGAATCTCCACTTGCATTTTCTACAGAAAGACTGTTACAGAACGGCTCAATCAAAACGAAGGTTCAACTCTTTTAGTTGAACAAACAGAACAGAAAGTAGTTTCAAACAATTCTTCTGTGTAGTTTTTATTTGTAGACATTCTTTTTCCCAATATAGGCCTCTTAGCGCTCAGAATGTCCAATTGCAGTATCTACAGAAAGAGTGTTTCAGAACGGCTCAATCAAAAGTAAGGTTCAACTCTGTTAGTTGAATGCACAGAACAGAAAGAAGTTTCATACAATGCTTCTGTGTAGTTTATATTTGAACATATTCTTTTTTCCACTATTACCCACTTAGCGCTACGAATGTCCAGTTGCATTTTCTACGAACAGAGTGTTTCAAAACTGCTCAATCAAAAGTATGGTTTAACTCTGTTAGCTGAATGCTCAGATCAGAAAGAAGTTTCACAGAATGCTTCTGTGTAGTTTATATTTGAATATATTCCTTTTTCCACTACTACGCTCTTAGCGCTCCAAATGTCCAGTTGCATTTTCTACAGAAAGAGTGTTCAGATCTGCTCAATCAAAAGTATGGTTTAACTCTGTTAGCTGAATGCACAGATCAGAAAGAAGTTTCACCGAATGATTCTGTGTAGTTTATATTTGAAGACATTCCTTTTTGCACAATTACCCTCTTAGCGCTCCGAATCTCCACTTGCATTTTCTACAAAAAGAGTGTTTCATAACTGCTCAATCAAAAATATGTTTTATCTCTGTTAACTGAATTTACAGATCAGAAATAAGTTTCACAGAATGCATCTGTGTAGTTTTTATTTGAAGATATTCTTTTTCCCAATGTAGGCCTCTTAGCGCTTAGCATGTCCAATTGCAGTTACTACAGAAAGAGTGTTTCAGAACGGCTCAATCAAAAGTAAGGTTCAACTCTGTTAGTTGAATGCACAGAACAGAAAGAATTTTCACAGAATGCTACTGTGTAGTTTATATTTGAATATATTCCTTTTTCCACTATTACCCTATTAGCGCTCCGAATGTCCACTTGCATTTTCTACAGAAAGAGTGTTCAGAACTGCGCAATCAAAAGTATGGTTTAACTCTGTTAGCTTAATGAACATATAAGAAATAAGTTTCACACAATGCTTCTGTGTAGTTTTTATTTGAAGATATTATTTTTCCCAATAGAGGCCTCTTATCGCTCAGAATCTCCAATTGCAGTTTCTACAGAAAGAGTGTTTCAGAAAGGCTCAATCAAAAGTAAGGTTCAACTCTGTTAGTTGAATGCACAGAACAGAAAGAAGTTTCATAAAATGCTTCTGTGTAGTTTATATTTGAACATATTCTTTTTTCCACTATTACCCACTTAGCGCTACGAATGTCCAGTTGCATTTTCTACAGACAGAGTGTTTCAAAACTGCTCAATCAAAAGTATGGTTTAACTCTGTTAGCTGAATGCTCAGATCAGAAAGAAGTTTCACAGAATGCTTCTGTGTAGTTTATATTTGAATATATTCCTTTTTCCACTACTACGCTCTTAGCGCTCCAAATGTCCAGTTGCATTTTCTACAGAAAGAGTGTTCAGATCTGCTCAATCAAAAGTATGGTTTAACTCTGTTAGCTGAATGCACAGATCAGAAAGAAGTTTCACAGAATGATTCTGTGTAGTTTATATTTGGAGACATTCCTTTTTCCACTATTAACCTCTTGGCGCTCCGAATCTCCACTTGCATTTTCTACAGAAAGAGTGTTTCAGAACGGCTCAATCAAAACTAAGGTTCAAATCTTCTAGTTGAACAAACAGAACAGAAAGAAGTTTCACACAATTCTTCTGTGTAGTTTTCATTTGTAGACATTCTTTTTCCCAATATAGGCCTCTTAGCGCTCCGAATGTCCAATTGCAGTTTCTACAGAAAGAGTGTTTCAGAACGGCTCAATCAAAAGTAAGGTTCAACTCTGTTAGTTGAATGCACAGAACAGAAAGAAGTTTCATACAATGCTTCTGTGTAGTTTATATTTGAACATATTCTCTTTTCCACTATTACCCACTTAGCGCTACGAATGTCCATTTGCATTTTCTACAGACAGAGTGTTTCAAAACTGCTCAATCAAAAGTATGGTTTAACTCTGTTAGCTGTATGCTCAGATCAGAAAGAAGTTTCACAGAATGCTTCTGTGTAGTTTATATTTGAATATATTCCTTTTTCCACTACTACGCTCTTAGCGCTCCAAATGTCCAGTTGCATTTTCAAAAGAAAGAGTGTTCAGATCTGCTCAATCAAAAGTATGGTTTAACTCTGTTAGCTGAATGCACAGATCAGAAAGAAGTTTCACCGAATGATTCTGTGTAGTTTATATTTGAAGACATTCCTTTTTCCACTATTAACCTCTTAGCGCTCCGAATCTCCACTTGCATTTTCTACAAAAAGAGTGTTTCATAACTGCTCAATCAAAAATATGTTTTATCTCTGTTAACTGAATTTATAGACCAGAAATAAGTTTCACAGAATGCATCTGTGTAGTTTTTATTTGAAGATATTCTTTTTCCCAATGTAGGCCTCTTAGCGCTTAGCATGTCCAATTGCAGTTTCTACAGAAAGAGTGTTTCAGAACGGCTCAATCAAAAGTAAGGTTCAACTCTGTTAGTTGAATGCACAGAACAGAAAGAATTTTCACAGAATGCTACTGTGTAGTTTATATTTGAATATATTCCTTTTTCCACTATTACCCTCTTAGCGCTCCGAATGTCCACTTGCATTTTCTACAGAAAGAGTGTTCAGAACTGCGCAATCAAAAGTATGGTTTAACTCTGTTAGCTTAATGAACATATCAGAAATAAGTTTCACACAATGCTTCTGTGTAGTTTTTATTTGAAGATATTATTTTTCCCAATAGAGGCCTCTTAGCGCTCAGAATGTCCAATTGCAGTTTCTACAGAAAGAGTGTTTCAGAAAGGCTCAATCAAAAGTAAGGTTCAACTCTGTTAGTTGAATGCACAGAACAGAAAGGAGTTTCATACAATGCTTCTGTGTAGTTTATATTTGAACATATTCTTTTTTCCACTATTACCCACTTAGCGCTACGAATGTCCAGTTGCATTTTCTACAGACAGAGTGTTTCAAAACTGCTCAATCAAAAGTATGGTTTAACTCTGTTAGCTGAATGCTCAGATCAGAAAGAAGTTTCACAGAATGCTTCTGTGTAGTTTATATTTGAATATATTCCTTTTTCCACTACTACTCTCTTAGCGCTCCAAATGTCCAGTTGCATTTTCTACAGAAAGAGTGTTCAGATCTGCTCAATCAAAAGTATGGTTTAACTCTGTTAGCTGAATGCACAGATCAGAAAGAAGTTTCACAGAATGATTCTGTGTAGTTTATATTTGGAGACATTCCTTTTTCCACTATTACCCTCTTAGCGCTCCGAATCTCCACTTGCATTTTCTACAGAAAGAGTGTTTCAGAACGGCTCAATCAAAACTAAGGTTCAACTCTTTTAGTTGAACAAACAGAACAGAAAGAAGTTTCACACAATTCTTCTGTGTAGTTTTTATTTGTAGACATTCTTTTTCCCAATATAGGCCTCTTAGCGCTCAGAATGTCCAATTGCAGTTTCTACAGAAAGAGTGTTTCAGAACGGCTCAATCAAAAGTAAGGTTCAACTCTGTTAGTTGAATGCACAGAACTGAAAGAAGTTTCATACAATGCTTCTGTGTAGTTTATATTTGAACATATTCTCTTTTCCACTATTACCCACTTAGCGCTACGAATGTCCAGTTGCATTTTCTACAGACAGAGTGTTTCAAAACTGCTCAATCAAAAGTATGGTTTAACTCTGTTAGCTGTATGCTCAGATCAGAAAGAAGTTTCACAGAATGCTTCTGTGTAGTTTATATTTGAATATATTCCTTTTTCCACTACTACGCTCTTAGCGCTCAAAAGGTCCAGTTGCATTTTCAACAGAAAGAGTGTTCAGATCTGCTCAATCAAAAGTATGGTTTAACTCTGTTAGCTGAATGCACAGATCAGAAAGAAGTTTCACCGAATGATTCTGTGTAGTTTATATTTGAAGACATTCCTTTTTCCACTATTACCCTCTTAGCGCTCCGAATCTCCACTTGCATTTTCTACAAAAAGAGTGTTTCATAACTGCTCAATCAAAAATATGTTTTATCTCTGTTAACTGAATTTATAGATCAGAAATAAGTTTCACAGAATGCATCTGTGTAGTTTTTATTTGAAGATATTCTTTTTCCCAATGTAGGCCTCTTAGCGCTTAGCATGTCCAATTGCAGTTTCTACAGAAAGAGTGTTTCAGAACGGCTCAATCAAAAGTAAGGTTCAACTCTGTTAGTTGAATGCACAGAACAGAAAGAATTTTCACAGAATGCTACTTTGTAGTTTATATTTGAATATATTCCTTTTTCCACTATTACCCTCTTAGCGCTCCGAATGTCCACTTGCATTATCTACAGAAAGAGTGTTCAGAACTGCGCAATCAAAAGTATGGTTTAACTCTGTTAGCTTAATGAACATATCAGAAATAAGTTTCACACAATGCTTCTGTGTAGTTTTTATTTGAAGATATTATTTTTCCCAATGGAGGCCTCTTAGCGCTCAGAATGTCCAATTGCAGTTTCTACAGAAAGAGTGTTTCAGAAAGGCTCAATCAAAAGTAAGGTTCAACTCTGTTAGTTGAATGCACAGAACAGAAAGAAGTTTCATACAATGCTTCTGTGCAGTTTATATTTGAACATATTCTTTTTTCCACTATTCCCCACTTAGCGCTACGAATGTCCAGTTGCATTTTCTACAGACAGAGTGTTTCAAAACTGCTCAATCAAAAGTATGGTTTAACTCTGTTAGCTGAATGCTCAGATCAGAAAGAAGTTTCACAGAATGCTTCTGTGTAGTTTATATTTGAATATATTCCTTTTTCCACTACTACTCTCTTAGCGCTCCAAATGTCCAGTTGCATTTTCTACAGAAAGAGTGTTCAGATCTGCTCAATCAAAAGTATGGTTTAACTTTTTTAGCTGAATGCACAGATCAGAAAGAAGTTTGACAGAATGATTCTGTGTAGTTTATATTTGGAGACATTCCTTTTTCCACTATTACCCTCTTAGCGTTCCGAATCTCCACTTGCATTTTCTACAGAAAGAGTGTTTCAGAACGGCTCAATCAAAACTAAGGTTCAACTCTTTTAGTTGAACAAACAGAACAGAAAGAAGTTTCACACAATTCTTCTGTGTAGTTTTTATTTGTAGACATTCTTTTTCCCAATATAGGCCTCTTAGCGCTCAGAATGTCCAATTGCAGTTTCTACAGAAAGAGTGTTTCAGAACGGCTCAATCAAAAGTAAGGTTCAACTCTGTTAGTTGAATGCACAGAACAGAAAGAAGTTTCATACAATGCTTCTGTGTAGTTTATATTTGAACATATTCTCTTTTCCCCTATTACCCACTTAGCGCTACGAATGTCCAGTTGCATTTTCTACAGACAGAGTGTTTCAAAACTGCTCAATCAAAAGTATGGTTTAACTCTGTTAGCTGTATGCTCAGATCAGAAAGAAGTTTCACAGAATGCTTCTGTGTAGTTTATATTTGAATATATTCCTTTTTCCACTACTACGCTCTTAGCGCTCCAAATGTCCAGTTGCATTTTCAAAAGAAAGAGTGTTCAGATCTGCTCAATCAAAAGTATGGTTTAACTCTGTTAGCTGAATGCACAGATCAGAAAGAAGTTTCACCGAATGATTCTGTGTAGTTTATATTTGAAGACATTCCTTTTTCCACTATTAACCTCTTAGCGCTCCGAATCTCCACTTGCATTTTCTACAAAAAGAGTGTTTCATAACTGCTCAATCAAAAATATGTTTTATCTCTGTTAACTGAATTTATAGACCAGAAATAAGTTTCACAGAATGCATCTGTGTAGTTTTTATTTGAAGATATTCTTTTTCCCAATGTAGGCCTCTTAGCGCTTAGCATGTCCAATTGCAGTTTCTACAGAAAGAGTGTTTCAGAACGGCTCAATCAAAAGTAAGGTTCAACTCTGTTAGTTGAATGCACAGAACAGAAAGAATTTTCACAGAATGCTACTGTGTAGTTTATATTTGAATATATTCCTTTTTCCACTATTACCCTCTTAGCGCTCCGAATGTCCACTTGCATTTTCTACAGAAAGAGTGTTCAGAACTGCGCAATCAAAAGTATGGTTTAACTCTGTTAGCTTAATGAACATATCAGAAATAAGTTTCACACAATGCTTCTGTGTAGTTTTTATTTGAAGATATTATTTTTCCCAATAGAGGCCTCTTAGCGCTCAGAATGTCCAATTGCAGTTTCTACAGAAAGAGTGTTTCAGAAAGGCTCAATCAAAAGTAAGGTTCAACTCTGTTAGTTGAATGCACAGAACAGAAAGGAGTTTCATACAATGCTTCTGTGTAGTTTATATTTGAACATATTCTTTTTTCCACTATTACCCACTTAGCGCTACGAATGTCCAGTTGCATTTTCTACAGACAGAGTGTTTCAAAACTGCTCAATCAAAAGTATGGTTTAACTCTGTTAGCTGAATGCTCAGATCAGAAAGAAGTTTCACAGAATGCTTCTGTGTAGTTTATATTTGAATATATTCCTTTTTCCACTACTACTCTCTTAGCGCTCCAAATGTCCAGTTGCATTTTCTACAGAAAGAGTGTTCAGATCTGCTCAATCAAAAGTATGGTTTAACTCTGTTAGCTGAATGCACAGATCAGAAAGAAGTTTCACAGAATGATTCTGTGTAGTTTATATTTGGAGACATTCCTTTTTCCACTATTACCCTCTTAGCGCTCCGAATCTCCACTTGCATTTTCTACAGAAAGAGTGTTTCAGAACGGCTCAATCAAAACTAAGGTTCAACTCTTTTAGTTGAACAAACAGAACAGAAAGAAGTTTCACACAATTCTTCTGTGTAGTTTTTATTTGTAGACATTCTTTTTCCCAATATAGGCCTCTTAGCGCTCAGAATGTCCAATTGCAGTTTCTACAGAAAGAGTGTTTCAGAACGGCTCAATCAAAAGTAAGGTTCAACTCTGTTAGTTGAATGCACAGAACTGAAATAAGTTTCATACAATGCTTCTGTGTAGTTTATATTTGAACATATTCTCTTTTCCACTATTACCCACTTAGCGCTACCAATGTCCAGTTGCATTTTCTACAGACAGAGTGTTTCAAAACTGCTCAATCAAAAGTATGGTTTAACTCTGTTAGCTGTATGCTCAGATCAGAAAGAAGTTTCACAGAATGCTTCTGTGTAGTTTATATTTGAATATATTCCTTTTTCCACTACTACGCTCTTAGCGCTCAAAAGGTCCAGTTGCATTTTCAACAGAAAGAGTGTTCAGATCTGCTCAATCAAAAGTATGGTTTAACTCTGTTAGCTGAATGCACAGATCAGAAAGAAGTTTCACCGAATGATTCTGTGTAGTTTATATTTGAAGACATTCCTTTTTCCACTATTACCCTCTTAGCGCTCCGAATCTCCACTTGCATTTTCTACAAAAAGAGTGTTTCATAACTGCTCAATCAAAAATATGTTTTATCTCTGTTAACTGAATTTATAGATCAGAAATAAGTTTCACAGAATGCATCTGTGTAGTTTTTATTTGAAGATATTCTTTTTCCCAATGTAGGCCTCTTAGCGCTTAGCATGTCCAATTGCAGTTTCTACAGAAAGAGTGTTTCAGAACGGCTCAATCAAAAGTAAGGTTCAACTCTGTTAGTTGAATGCACAGAACAGAAAGAATTTTCACAGAATGCTACTGTGTAGTTTATATTTGAATATATTCCTTTTTCCACTATTACCCTCTTAGCGCTCCGAATGTCCACTTGCATTATCTACAGAAAGAGTGTTCAGAACTGCGCAATCAAAAGTATGGTTTAACTCTGTTAGCTTAATGAACATATCAGAAATAAGTTTCACACAATGCTTCTGTGTAGTTTTTATTTGAAGATATTATTTTTCCCAATGGAGGCCTCTTAGCGCTCAGAATGTCCAATTGCAGTTTCTACAGAAAGAGTGTTTCAGAAAGGCTCAATCAAAAGTAAGGTTCAACTCTGTTAGTTGAATGCACAGAACAGAAAGAAGTTTCATACAATGTTTCTGTGCAGTTTATATTTGAACATATTCTTTTTTCCACTATTCCCCACTTAGCGCTACGAATGTCCAGTTGCATTTTCTACAGACAGAGTGTTTCAAAACTGCTCAATCAAAAGTATGGTTTAACTCTGTTAGCTGAATGCTCAGATCAGAAAGAAGTTTCACAGAATGCTTCTGTGTAGTTTATATTTGAATATATTCCTTTTTCCACTACTACTCTCTTAGCGCTCCAAATGTCCAGTTGCATTTTCTACAGAAAGAGTGTTCAGATCTGCTCAATCAAAAGTATGGTTTAACTCTTTTAGCTGAATGCACAGATCAGAAAGAAGTTTGACAGAATGATTCTGTGTAGTTTATATTTGGAGACATTCCTTTTTCCACTATTACCCTCTTAGCGTTCCGAATCTCCACTTGCATTTTCTACAGAAAGAGTGTTTCAGAACGGCTCAATCAAAACTAATGTCCAACTCTTTTAGTTGAACAAACAGAACAGAAAGAAGTTTCACACAATTCTTCTGTGTAGTTTTTATTTGTAGACATTCTTTTTCCCAATATAGGCCTCTTAGCGCTCAGAATGTCCAATTGCAGTTTCTACAGAAAGAGTGTTTCAGAACGGCTCAATCAAAAGTAAGGTTCAACTCTGTTAGTTGAATGCACAGAACAGAAAGTAGTTTCATACAATGCTTCTGTGTAGTTTATATTTGAACATATTCTCTTTTCCCCTATTACCCACTTAGCGCTACGAATGTCCAGTTGCATTTTCTACAGACAGAGTGTTTCAAAACTGCTCAATCAAAAGTATGGTTTAACTCTGTTAGCTGTATGCTCAGATCAGAAAGAAGTTTCACAGAATGCTTCTGTGTAGTTTATATTTGAATATATTCCTTTTTCCACTACTACGCTCTTAGCGCTCCAAATGTCCAGTTGCATTTTCAACAGAAAGAGTGTTCAGATCTGCTCAATCAAAAGTATGGTTTAACTCTGTTAGCTGAATGCACAGATCAGAAAGAAGTTTCACCGAATGATTCTGTGTAGTTTATATTTGAAGACATTCCTTTTTCCACTATTACCCTCTTAGCGCTCCGAATCTCCACTTGCATTTTCTACAAAAAGAGTGTTTCATAACTGCTCAATCAAAAATATGTTTTATCTCTGTTAACTGAATTTATAGATCAGAAATAAGTTTCACAGAATGCATCTGTGTAGTTTTTATTTGAAGATATTCTTTTTCCCAATGTAGGCCTCTTAGCGCTTAGCATGTCCAATTGCAGTTTCTACAGAAAGAGTGTTTCAGAACGGCTCAATCAAAAGTAAGGTTCAACTCTGTTAGTTGAATGCACAGAACAGAAAGAATTTTCACAGAATGCTACTGTGTAGTTTATATTTGAATATATTCCTTTTTCCACTATTACCCTCTTAGCGCTCCGAAAGTCCACTTGCATTATCTACAGAAAGAGTGTTCAGAACTGCGCAATCAAAAGTATGGTTTAACTCTGTTAGCTTAATGAACATATCAGAAATAAGTTTCACACAATGCTTCTGTGTAGTTTTTATTTGAAGATATTATTTTTCCCAATGGAGGCCTCTTAGCGCTCAGAATGTCCAATTGCAGTTTCTACAGAAAGAGTGTTTCAGAAAGGCTCAATCAAAAGTAAGGTTCAACTCTGTTAGTTGAATGCACAGAACAGAAAGAAGTTTCATACAATGCTTCTGTGCAGTTTATATTTGAACATATTCTTTTTTCCACTATTCCCCACTTAGCGCTACGAATGTCCAGTTGCATTTTCTACAGACAGAGTGTTTCAAAACTGCTCAATCAAAAGTATGGTTTAACTCTGTTAGCTGAATGCTCAGATCAGAAAGAAGTTTCACAGAATGCTTCTGTGTAGTTTATATTTGAATATATTCCTTTTTCCACTACTACTCTCTTAGCGCTCCAAATGTCCAGTTGCATTTTCTACAGAAAGAGTGTTCAGATCTGCTCAATCAAAAGTATGTTTTAACTCTTTTAGCTGAATGCACAGATCAGAAAGAAGTTTGACAGAATGATTCTGTGTAGTTTATATTTGGAGACATTCCTTTTTCCACTATTACCCTCTTAGCGTTCCGAATCTCCACTTGCATTTTCTACAGAAAGAGTGTTTCAGAACGGCTCAATCAAAACTAAGGTTCAACTCTTTTAGTTGAACAAACAGAACAGAAAGAAGTTTCACACAATTCTTCTGTGTAGTTTTTATTTGTAGACATTCTTTTTCCCAATATAGGCCTCTTAGCGCTCAGAATGTCCAATTGCAGTTTCTACAGAAAGAGTGTTTCAGAACGGCTCAATCAAAAGTAAGGTTCAACTCTGTTAGTTGAATGCACAGAACAGAAAGAAGTTTCATACAATGCTTCTGTGTAGTTTATATTTGAACATATTCTCTTTTCCCCTATTACCCACTTAGCGCTACGAATGTCCAGTTGCATTTTCTACAGACAGAGTGTTTCAAAACTGCTCAATCAAAAGTATGGTTTAACTCTGTTAGCTGTATGCTCAGATCAGAAAGAAGTTTCACAGAATGCTTCTGTGTAGTTTATATTTGAATATATTCCTTTTTCCACTACTACGCTCTTAGCGCTCCAAATGTCCAGTTGCATTTTCAACAGAAAGAGTGTTCAGATCTGCTCAATCAAAAGTATGGTTTAACTCTGTTAGCTGAATGCACAGATCAGAAAGAAGTTTCACCGAATGATTCTGTGTAGTTTATATTTGAAGACATTCCTTTTTCCACTATTACCCTCTTAGCGCTCCGAATCTCCACTTGCATTTTCTACAAAAAGAGTGTTTCATAACTGCTCAATCAAAAATATGTTTTATCTCTGTTAACTGAATTTATAGATCAGAAATAAGTTTCACAGAATGCATCTGTGTAGTTTTTATTTGAAGATATTCTTTTTCCCAATGTAGGCCTCTTAGCGCTTAGCATGTCCAATTGCAGTTTCTACAGAAAGAGTGTTTCAGAACGGCTCAATCAAAAGTAAGGTTCAACTCTGTTAGTTGAATGCACAGAACAGAAAGAATTTTCACAGAATGCTACTGTGTAGTTTATATTTGAATATATTCCTTTTTCCACTATTACCCTCTTAGCGCTCCGAATGTCCACTTGCATTATCTACAGAAAGAGTGTTCAGAACTGCGCAATCAAAAGTATGGTTTAACTCTGTTAGCTTAATGAACATATCAGAAATAAGTTTCACACAATGCTTCTGTGTAGTTTTTATTTGAAGATATTATTTTTCCCAATGGAGGCCTCTTAGCGCTCAGAATGTCCAATTGCAGTTTCTACAGAAAGAGTGTTTCAGAAAGGCTCAATCAAAAGTAAGGTTCAACTCTGTTAGTTGAATGCACAGAACAGAAAGAAGTTTCATACAATGTTTCTGTGCAGTTTATATTTGAACATATTCTTTTTTCCACTATTCCCCACTTAGCGCTACGAATGTCCAGTTGCATTTTCTACAGACAGAGTGTTTCAAAACTGCTCAATCAAAAGTATGGTTTAACTCTGTTAGCTGAATGCTCAGATCAGAAAGAAGTTTCACAGAATGCTTCTGTGTAGTTTATATTTGAATATATTCCTTTTTCCACTACTACTCTCTTAGCGCTCCAAATGTCCAGTTGCATTTTCTACAGAAAGAGTGTTCAGATCTGCTCAATCAAAAGTATGGTTTAACTCTTTTAGCTGAATGCACAGATCAGAAAGAAGTTTGACAGAATGATTCTGTGTAGTTTATATTTGGAGACATTCCTTTTTCCACTATTACCCTCTTAGCGTTCCGAATCTCCACTTGCATTTTCTACAGAAAGAGTGTTTCAGAACGGCTCAATCAAAACTAATGTCCAACTCTTTTAGTTGAACAAACAGAACAGAAAGAAGTTTCACACAATTCTTCTGTGTAGTTTTTATTTGTAGACATTCTTTTTCCCAATATAGGCCTCTTAGCGCTCAGAATGTCCAATTGCAGTTTCTACAGAAAGAGTGTTTCAGAACGGCTCAATCAAAAGTAAGGTTCAACTCTGTTAGTTGAATGCACAGAACAGAAAGTAGTTTCATACAATGCTTCTGTGTAGTTTATATTTGAACATATTCTCTTTTCCCCTATTACCCACTTAGCGCTACGAATGTCCAGTTGCATTTTCTACAGACAGAGTGTTTCAAAACTGCTCAATCAAAAGTATGGTTTAACTCTGTTAGCTGTATGCTCAGATCAGAAAGAAGTTTCACAGAATGCTTCTGTGTAGTTTATATTTGAATATATTCCTTTTTCCACTACTACGCTCTTAGCGCTCCAAATGTCCAGTTGCATTTTCAACAGAAAGAGTGTTCAGATCTGCTCAATCAAAAGTATGGTTTAACTCTGTTAGCTGAATGCACAGATCAGAAAGAAGTTTCACCGAATGATTCTGTGTAGTTTATATTTGAAGACATTCCTTTTTCCACTATTACCCTCTTAGCGCTCCGAATCTCCACTTGCATTTTCTACAAAAAGAGTGTTTCATAACTGCTCAATCAAAAATATGTTTTATCTCTGTTAACTGAATTTATAGATCAGAAATAAGTTTCACAGAATGCATCTGTGTAGTTTTTATTTGAAGATATTCTTTTTCCCAATGTAGGCCTCTTAGCGCTTAGCATGTCCAATTGCAGTTTCTACAGAAAGAGTGTTTCAGAACGGCTCAATCAAAAGTAAGGTTCAACTCTGTTAGTTGAATGCACAGAACAGAAAGAATTTTCACAGAATGCTACTGTGTAGTTTATATTTGAATATATTCCTTTTTCCACTATTACCCTCTTAGCGCTCCGAAAGTCCACTTGCATTATCTACAGAAAGAGTGTTCAGAACTGCGCAATCAAAAGTATGGTTTAACTCTGTTAGCTTAATGAACATATCAGAAATAAGTTTCACACAATGCTTCTGTGTAGTTTTTATTTGAAGATATTATTTTTCCCAATGGAGGCCTCTTAGCGCTCAGAATGTCCAATTGCAGTTTCTACAGAAAGAGTGTTTCAGAAAGGCTCAATCAAAAGTAAGGTTCAACTCTGTTAGTTGAATGCACAGAACAGAAAGAAGTTTCATACAATGCTTCTGTGCAGTTTATATTTGAACATATTCTTTTTTCCACTATTCCCCACTTAGCGCTACGAATGTCCAGTTGCATTTTCTACAGACAGAGTGTTTCAAAACTGCTCAATCAAAAGTATGGTTTAACTCTGTTAGCTGAATGCTCAGATCAGAAAGAAGTTTCACAGAATGCTTCTGTGTAGTTTATATTTGAATATATTCCTTTTTCCACTACTACTCTCTTAGCGCTCCAAATGTCCAGTTGCATTTTCTACAGAAAGAGTGTTCAGATCTGCTCAATCAAAAGTATGTTTTAACTCTTTTAGCTGAATGCACAGATCAGAAAGAAGTTTGACAGAATGATTCTGTGTAGTTTATATTTGGAGACATTCCTTTTTCCACTATTACCCTCTTAGCGTTCCGAATCTCCACTTGCATTTTCTACAGAAAGAGTGTTTCAGAACGGCTCAATCAAAACTAAGGTTCAACTCTTTTAGTTGAACAAACAGAACAGAAAGAAGTTTCACACAATTCTTCTGTGTAGTTTTTATTTGTAGACATTCTTTTTCCCAATATAGGCCTCTTAGCGCTCAGAATGTCCAATTGCAGTTTCTACAGAAAGAGTGTTTCAGAACGGCTCAATCAAAAGTAAGGTTCAACTCTGTTAGTTGAATGCACAGAACAGAAAGAAGTTTCATACAATGCTTCTGTGTAGTTTATATTTGAACATATTCTCTTTTCCCCTATTACCCACTTAGCGCTACGAATGTCCAGTTGCATTTTCTACAGACAGAGTGTTTCAAAACTGCTCAATCAAAAGTATGGTTTAACTCTGTTAGCTGTATGCTCAGATCAGAAAGAAGTTTCACAGAATGCTTCTGTGTAGTTTATATTTGAATATATTCCTTTTTCCACTACTACGCTCTTAGCGCTCCAAATGTCCAGTTGCATTTTCAACAGAAAGAGTGTTCAGATCTGCTCAATCAAAAGTATGGTTTAACTCTGTTAGCTGAATGCACAGATCAGAAAGAAGTTTCACCGAATGATTCTGTGTAGTTTATATTTGAAGACATTCCTTTTTCCACTATTACCCTCTTAGCGCTCCGAATCTCCACTTGCATTTTCTACAAAAAGAGTGTTTCATAACTGCTCAATCAAAAATATGTTTTATCTCTGTTAACTGAATTTATAGATCAGAAATAAGTTTCACAGAATGCATCTGTGTAGTTTTTATTTGAAGATATTCTTTTTCCCAATGTAGGCCTCTTAGCGCTTAGCATGTCCAATTGCAGTTTCTACAGAAAGAGTGTTTCAGAACGGCTCAATCAAAAGTAAGGTTCAACTCTGTTAGTTGAATGCACAGAACAGAAAGAATTTTCACAGAATGCTACTGTGTAGTTTATATTTGAATATATTCCTTTTTCCACTATTACCCTCTTAGCGCTCCGAATGTCCACTTGCATTATCTACAGAAAGAGTGTTCAGAACTGCGCAATCAAAAGTATGGTTTAACTCTGTTAGCTTAATGAACATATCAGAAATAAGTTTCACACAATGCTTCTGTGTAGTTTTTATTTGAAGATATTATTTTTCCCAATGGAGGCCTCTTAGCGCTCAGAATGTCCAATTGCAGTTTCTACAGAAAGAGTGTTTCAGAAAGGCTCAATCAAAAGTAAGGTTCAACTCTGTTAGTTGAATGCACAGAACAGAAAGAAGTTTCATACAATGCTTCTGTGCAGTTTATATTTGAACATATTCTTTTTTCCACTATTCCCCACTTAGCGCTACGAATGTCCAGTTGCATTTTCTACAGACAGAGTGTTTCAAAACTGCTCAATCAAAAGTATGGTTTAACTCTGTTAGCTGAATGCTCAGATCAGAAAGAAGTTTCACAGAATGCTTCTGTGTAGTTTATATTTGAATATATTCCTTTTTCCACTACTACTCTCTTAGCGCTCCAAATGTCCAGTTGCATTTTCTACAGAAAGAGTGTTCAGATCTGCTCAATCAAAAGTATGTTTTAACTCTTTTATCTGAATGCACAGATCAGAAAGAAGTTTGACAGAATGATTCTGTGTAGTTTATATTTGGAGACATTCCTTTTTCCACTATTACCCTCTTAGCGTTCCGAATCTCCACTTGCATTTTCTACAGAAAGAGTGTTTCAGAACGGCTCAATCAAAACTAAGGTTCAACTCTTTTAGTTGAACAAACAAAACAGAAAGAAGTTTCACACAATTCTTCTGTGTAGTTTTTATTTGTAGACATTCTTTTTCCCAATATAGGCCTCTTAGCGCTCAGAATGTCCAATTGCAGTTTCTACAGAAAGAGTGTTTCAGAACGGCTCAATCAAAAGTAAGGTTCAACTCTGTTAGTTGAATGCACCGAACAGAAAGAAGTTTCATACAATGCTTCTGTGTAGTTTATATTTGAACATATTCTCTTTTCCCCTATTACCCACTTAGCGCTACGAATGTCCAGTTGCATTTTCTACAGACAGAGTGTTTCAAAACTGCTCAATCAAAAGTATGGTTTAACTCTGTTAGCTGTATGCTCAGATCAGAAAGAAGTTTCACAGAATGCTTCTGTGTAGTTTATATTTGAATATATTCCTTTTTCCACTACTACTCTCTTAGCGCTCCAAATGTCCAGTTGCATTTTCTACAGAAAGAGTGTTCAGATCTGCTCAATCAAAAGTATGGTTTAACTCTGTTAGCTGAATGCACAGATCAGAAAGAAGTTTCACAGAATGATTCTGTGTAGTTTATATTTGGAGACATTCCTTTTTCCACTATTACCCTCTTAGCGCTCCGAATCTCCACTTGCATTTTCTACAGAAAGAGTGTTTCAGAACGGCTCAATGAAAACAAAGGTTCAACTTTTTTAGTTGAACAAACAGAACAGAAAGAAGTTTCACACAATTCTTCTGTGTAGTTTTTATTTGTAGACATTCTTTTTCCCAATATAGGCCTCTTAGCGCTCAGAATGTCCAATTGCAGTTTCTACAGAAAGAGTGTTTCAGAACGGCTCAATCAAAAGTAAGGTTCAACTCTGTTAGTTGAATGCACAGAACAGAAAGAATTTTCACACAATGCTACTGTGTAGTTTATATTTGAATATATTCCTTTTTCCACTATTACCCTCTTAGCGCTCCGAATGTCCACTTGCATTTTCTACAGAAAGAGGGTTCAGAACTGCGCAATCAAAAGTATGGTTTAACTCTGTTAGCTTAATGAACATATCAGAAATAAGTTTCACACAATGCTTCTGTGTAGTTTTTATTTGAAGATATTATTTTTCCCAATAGAGGCCTCTTAGCACTCAGAATGTCCAATTGCAGTTTCTACAGAAAGAGTGTTTCAGAAAGGCTCAATCAAAAGTAAGGTTCAACTCTGTTAGTTGAATGCACAGAACAGAAAGAAGTTTCATACGATGCTTCTGTGTAGTTTATATTTGAACATATTCTTTTTTCCACTATTACCCACTTAGCGCTACGAATGTCCAGTTTCATTTTCTACAGACAGAGTGTTTCAAAACTGCTCAATCAAAAGTATGGTTTAACTCTGTTAGCTGAATGCACAGATCAGAAAGAAGTTTCACAGAATGATTCTGTGTAGTTCATATTTGGAGACATTCCTTTTTCCACTATTACCCCCTTAGCGCTCCGAATCTCCACTTGCATTTTCTACAGAAAGAGTGTTTCAGAACGGCTCAATCAAAACTAAGGTTCAACTCTTTTAGTTGAACAAACAGAACAGAAAGAAGTTTCACACAATTCTTCTGTGTAGTTTTTATTTGTAGACATTCTTTTTCCCAATATAGGCCTCTTAGCGCTCAGAATGTCCAATTGCAGTTTCTACAGAAAGAGTGTTTCAGAACGGCTCAATCAAAAGTAAGGTTCAACTCTGTTAGTTGAATGCACAGAACAGAAAGAAGTTTCATACAATGCTTCTGTGTAGTTTATATTTGAACATATTCTTTTTTCCACTATTACCCACTTAGCGCTACTAATGTCCAGTTGCATTTTCTACAGACAGAGTGTTTCAAAACTGCTCAATCAAAAGTATGGTTTAACTCTGTTAGCTGAATGCTCAGATCAGAAAGAAGTTTCACAGAATGCTTCTGTGTAGTTTATATTTGAATATATTCCTTTTTCCACTACTACGCTCTTAGCGCTCCAAATGTCCAGTTGCATTTTCAACAGAAAGAGTGTTCAGATCTGCTCAATCAAAAGTATGGTTTAACTCTGTTAGCTGAATGCACAGATCAGAAAGAAGTTTCACCGAATGATTCTGTGTAGTTTATATTTGAAGACATTCCTTTTTCCACTATTACCCTCTTAGCGCTCCGAATGTCCACTTGCATTTTCTACAAAAAGAGTGTTTCATAACTGCTCAATCAAAAATATGTTTTATCTCTGTTAACTGAATTTACAGATCAGAAATAAGTTTCACAGAATGCATCTGTGTAGTTTTTATTTGAAGATATTCTTTTTCCCAATGTAGGCCTCTTAGCGCTTAGCATGTCCAATTGCAGTTTCTACAGAAAGAGTGTTTCAGAACGGCTCAATCAAAAGTAAGGTTCAACTCTGTTAGTTGAATGCACAGAACAGAAAGAATTTTCACAGAATGCTACTGTGTAGTTTATATTTGAATATATTCCTTTTTCCACTATTACCCTCTTAGCGCTCCGAATGTCCACTTGCATTTTCTACAGAAAGAGTGTTCAGAACTGCGCAATCAAAAGTATGGTTTAACTCTGTTAGCTTAATGAACATATCAGAAATAAGTTTCACACAATGCTTCTGTGTAGTTTTTATTTGAAGATATTATTTTTCCCAATATAGGCCTCTTAGCGCTCAGAATGTCCAATTGCAGTTTCTACAGAAAGAGTGTTTCAGAAAGGCTCAATCAAAAGTAAAGTTCAACTCTGTTAGTTGAATGCACAGAAGAGAAAGAAGTTTCATACAATGCTTCTGTGTAGTTTATATTGAACATATTCTTTTTTCCACTATTACCCACTTAGCGCTACGAATGTCCAGTTGCATTTTCTACAGACAGAGTGTTTCAAAACTGCTCAATCAAAAGTATGGTTTAACTCTGTTAGCTGAATGCTCAGATAAGAAAGAAGTTTCACAGAATGCTTCTGTGTAGTTTATATTTGAATATATTCCTTTTTCCACTACTACTCTCTTAGCGCTCCAAATGTCCAGTTGCATTTTCTACAGAAAGAGTGTTCAGATCTGCTCAATCAAAAGTATGGTTTAACTCTGTTAGCTGAATGCACAGATCAGAAAGAAGTTTCACAGAATGATTCTGTGTAGTTTATCTTTGGAGACATTCCTTTTTCCACTATTACCCCCTTAGCGCTTCGAATCTCCACTTGCATTTTCTACAGAAAGACTGTTACAGAACGGCTCAATCAAAACTAAGGTTCAACACTTTTAGTTGAACAAACAGAACAGAAAACAGTTTCACACAACTCTTCTGTGTAGTTTTTATTTGTAGACATTCTTTTTCCCAATATAGGCCTCTTAGCGCTCAGAATGTCCAATTGCACTTTCTACAGAAAGTGTGTTTCAGAACGGCTCAATCAAAAGTAAGGTTCAATTCTGTTAGTTGAATGCACAGAACAGAAAGAAATTTCATACAATGCTTCTGTGTAGTTTATATTTGAACATATTCTTTTTTCCACTATTACCCACTTAGCGCTACGAATGTCCAGTTGCATTTTCTACAGACAGAGTGTTTCAAAACTGCTCAATCAAAAGTATGGTTTAACTCTGTTAGCTGAATGCTCAGATCAGAAAGAAGTTTCACAGAATGCTTCTGTGTAGTTTATATTTGAATATATTCCTTTTTCCACTACTACGCTCTTAGCGCTCCAATTGTCCAGTTGCATTTTCAACAGAAAGAGTGTTCAGATCTGCTCAATCAAAAGTATGTTTTAACTCTGTTAGCTGAATGCACAGATCAGAAAGAAGTTTCACAGAATGATTCTGTGTAGTTTATATTTGGAGACATTCCTTTTTCCACTATTACCCTCTTAGCGCTCCGAATCTCCACTTGCATTTTCTACAGAATGACTGTTACAGAACGGCTCAATCAAAACTAAGTTTAAACTCTTTTAGTTGAACAAACAGAACAGAAAGAAGTTTCACACAATTCTTCTGTGTAGTTTTTATTTGTAGACATTATTTTTCCCAATATAGGCCTCTTAGCGCTCAGAATGTCCAATTGCAGTTTCTACAGAAAGTGTTTTTCAGAACGGCTCAATCAAAAGTAAGGTTCAACTCTGTTAGTTGAATGCACAGAACAGAAAGAAGTTTCATACAATGCTTCTGTGTAGTTTATATTTGAACATATTCTTTTTCCACTATTACCCACTTAGCGCTACGAATGTCCAGTTGCATTTTCTACAGACAGAGTGTTTCAAAACTGCTCAATCAAAAGTATGGTTTAACTCTGTTAGCTGAATGCTCAGATCAGAAAGAAGTTTCACAGAATGCTTCTGTGTAGTTTATATTTGAATATATTCCTTTTTCCACTACTACGCTCTTAGCGCTCCAAATGTCCAGTTGCATTTTCAACAGAAAGAGTGTTCAGATCTGCTCAATCAAAAGTATGGTTTAACTCTGTTAGCTGAATGCTCAGATCAGAAAGAAGTTTCACAGAATGCTTCTGTGTAGTTTATATTTGAATATATTCCTTTTTCCACTACTACGCTCTTAGCGCTCCAAATGTCCAGTTGCATTTTCTACAGAAAGAGTGTTCAGATCTGCTCAATCAAAACTATGGTTTAACTCTGTTAGCTGAATGCACAGATCAGAAAGAAGTTTCACAGAATGATTCTGTGTAGTTTATATTTGGAGACATTCTTTTTTCCACTATTACCCCCTTAGCGCTCCGAATCTCCACTTGCATTTTCTACAGAAAGACTGTTACAGAACGGTTCAATCAAAACTAAGGTTCAACACTTTTAGTTGAACAAACAGAACAGAAAGAAGTTTCACACAATTCTTCTGTGTAGTTTATATTTGTAGACATTCTTTTTCCCAATATAGGCCTCTTAGCGCTCAGAATGTCCAATTGCAGTTTCTACAGAAAGAGTGTTTCAGAACGGCTCAATCAAAAGTAAGGTTCAACTCTGTTAGTTGAATGCACAGAACAGAAAGAAGTTTCATACAATGCTTCTGTGTAGTTTATATTTGAACATATTCTTTTTTCCACTATTACCCACTTAGCGCTACGAATGTCCAGTTGCATTTTCTACAGACAGAGTGTTTCAAAACTGCTCAATCAAAAGTATGGTTTAACTCTGTTAGCTGAATGCTCAGATCAGAAAGAAGTTTCACAGAATGCTTCTGTGTAGTTTATATTTGAATATATTCCTTTTTCCACTACTACGCTCTTAGCGCTCCAAATGTCCAGTTGCATTTTCAACAGAAAGAGTGTTCAGATCTGCTCAATCAAAAGTATGGTTTAACTCTCTTAGCTGAATGCACAGATCAGAAAGAAGTTTCACCAAATGATTCTGTGTAGTTTATATTTGAAGACATTCCTTTTTCCACTATTACCCTCTTAGCGCTCCGAATCTCCACTTGCATTTTCTACAAAAAGAGTGTTTCATAACTGCTCAATCAAAAATATGTTTTATCTCTGTTAACTGAATTTACAGATCAGAAATAAGTTTCACAGAATGCATCTGTGTAGTTTTAATTTGAAGATATTCTTTTTCCCAATGTAGGCCTCTTAGCGCTTAGCATGTCCAATTGCAGTTTCTACAGAAAGAGTGTTTCAGAACGGCTCAATCAAAAGTAAGGTTCAACTCTGTTAGTTGAATGCACAGAACAGAAAGAATTTTCACAGAATGCTACTGTGTAGTTTATATTTGAATATATTCCTTTTCCACTATTACCCTCTTAGCGCTCCGAATGTCCACTTGCATTTTCTACAGAAAGAGTGTTCAGAACTGCGCAATCAAAAGTATGGTTTAACTCTGTTAGCTTAATGAACATATCAGAAATAAGTTTCACACAATGCTTCTGTGTAGTTTTTATTTGAAGATATTATTTTTCCCAATAGAGGCCTCTTAGCGCTCAGAATGTCCAATTGCAGTTTCTACAGAAAGAGTGTTTCAGAAAGGCTCAATCAAAAGTAAAGTTCAACTCTGTTAGTTGAATGCACAGAAGAGAAAGAAGTTTCATACAATGCTTCTGTGTAGTTTATATTGAACATATTCTTTTTTCCACTATTACCCACTTAGCGCTACGAATGTCCAGTTGCATTTTCTACAGACAGAGTGTTTCAAAACTGCTCAATCAAAAGTATGGTTTAACTCTGTTAGCTGAATGCTCAGATAAGAAAGAAGTTTCACAGAATGCTTCTGTGTAGTTTATATTTGAATATATTCCTTTTTCCACTACTACTCTCTTAGCGCTCCAAATGTCCAGTTGCATTTTCTACAGAAAGAGTGTTCAGATCTGCTCAATCAAAAGTATGGTTTAACTCTGTTAGCTGAATGCACAGATCAGAAAGAAGTTTCACAGAATGATTCTGTGTAGTTTATCTTTGGAGACATTCCTTTTTCCACTATTACCCCCTTAGCGCTTCGAATCTCCACTTGCATTTTCTACAGAAAGACTGTTACAGAACGGCTCAATCAAAACTAAGGTTCAACACTTTTAGTTGAACAAACAGAACAGAAAACAGTTTCACACAACTCTTCTGTGTAGTTTTTATTTGTAGACATTCTTTTTCCCAATATAGGCCTCTTAGCGCTCAGAATGTCCAATTGCACTTTCTACAGAAAGTGTGTTTCAGAACGGCTCAATCAAAAGTAAGGTTCAATTCTGTTAGTTGAATGCACAGAACAGAAAGAAATTTCATACAATGCTTCTGTGTAGTTTATATTTGAACATATTCTTTTTTCCACTATTACCCACTTAGCGCTACGAATGTCCAGTTGCATTTTCTACAGACAGAGTGTTTCAAAACTGCTCAATCAAAAGTATGGTTTAACTCTGTTAGCTGAATGCTCAGATCAGAAAGAAGTTTCACAGAATGCTTCTGTGTAGTTTATATTTGAATATATTCCTTTTTCCACTACTACGCTCTTAGCGCTCCAATTGTCCAGTTGCATTTTCAACAGAAAGAGTGTTCAGATCTGCTCAATCAAAAGTATGTTTTAACTCTGTTAGCTGAATGCACAGATCAGAAAGAAGTTTCACAGAATGATTCTGTGTAGTTTATATTTGGAGACATTCCTTTTTCCACTATTACCCTCTTAGCGCTCCGAATCTCCACTTGCATTTTCTACAGAATGACTGTTACAGAACGGCTCAATCAAAACTAAGTTTAAACTCTTTTAGTTGAACAAACAGAACAGAAAGAAGTTTCACACAATTCTTCTGTGTAGTTTTTATTTGTAGACATTATTTTTCCCAATATAGGCCTCTTAGCGCTCAGAATGTCCAATTGCAGTTTCTACAGAAAGTGTTTTTCAGAACGGCTCAATCAAAAGTAAGGTTCAACTCTGTTAGTTGAATGCACAGAACAGAAAGAAGTTTCATACAATGCTTCTGTGTAGTTTATATTTGAACATATTCTTTTTCCACTATTACCCACTTAGCGCTACGAATGTCCAGTTGCATTTTCTACAGACAGAGTGTTTCAAAACTGCTCAATCAAAAGTATGGTTTAACTCTGTTAGCTGAATGCTCAGATCAGAAAGAAGTTTCACAGAATGCTTCTGTGTAGTTTATATTTGAATATATTCCTTTTTCCACTACTACGCTCTTAGCGCTCCAAATGTCCAGTTGCATTTTCAACAGAAAGAGTGTTCAGATCTGCTCAATCAAAAGTATGGTTTAACTCTGTTAGCTGAATGCTCAGATCAGAAAGAAGTTTCACAGAATGCTTCTGTGTAGTTTATATTTGAATATATTCCTTTTTCCACTACTACGCTCTTAGCGCTCCAAATGTCCAGTTGCATTTTCTACAGAAAGAGTGTTCAGATCTGCTCAATCAAAACTATGGTTTAACTCTGTTAGCTGAATGCACAGATCAGAAAGAAGTTTCACAGAATGATTCTGTGTAGTTTATATTTGGAGACATTCTTTTTTCCACTATTACCCCCTTAGCGCTCCGAATCTCCACTTGCATTTTCTACAGAAAGACTGTTACAGAACGGTTCAATCAAAACTAAGGTTCAACACTTTTAGTTGAACAAACAGAACAGAAAGAAGTTTCACACAATTCTTCTGTGTAGTTTATATTTGTAGACATTCTTTTTCCCAATATAGGCCTCTTAGCGCTCAGAATGTCCAATTGCAGTTTCTACAGAAAGAGTGTTTCAGAACGGCTCAATCAAAAGTAAGGTTCAACTCTGTTAGTTGAATGCACAGAACAGAAAGAAGTTTCATACAATGCTTCTGTGTAGTTTATATTTGAACATATTCTTTTTTCCACTATTACCCACTTAGCGCTACGAATGTCCAGTTGCATTTTCTACAGACAGAGTGTTTCAAAACTGCTCAATCAAAAGTATGGTTTAACTCTGTTAGCTGAATGCTCAGATCAGAAAGAAGTTTCACAGAATGCTTCTGTGTAGTTTATATTTGAATATATTCCTTTTTCCACTACTACGCTCTTAGCGCTCCAAATGTCCAGTTGCATTTTCAACAGAAAGAGTGTTCAGATCTGCTCAATCAAAAGTATGGTTTAACTCTCTTAGCTGAATGCACAGATCAGAAAGAAGTTTCACCAAATGATTCTGTGTAGTTTATATTTGAAGACATTCCTTTTTCCACTATTACCCTCTTAGCGCTCCGAATCTCCACTTGCATTTTCTACAAAAAGAGTGTTTCATAACTGCTCAATCAAAAATATGTTTTATCTCTGTTAACTGAATTTACAGATCAGAAATAAGTTTCACAGAATGCATCTGTGTAGTTTTAATTTGAAGATATTCTTTTTCCCAATGTAGGCCTCTTAGCGCTTAGCATGTCCAATTGCAGTTTCTACAGAAAGAGTGTTTCAGAACGGCTCAATCAAAAGTAAGGTTCAACTCTGTTAGTTGAATGCACAGAACAGAAAGAATTTTCACAGAATGCTACTGTGTAGTTTATATTTGAATATATTCCTTTTCCACTATTACCCTCTTAGCGCTCCGAATGTCCACTTGCATTTTCTACAGAAAGAGTGTTCAGAACTGCGCAATCAAAAGTATGGTTTAACTCTGTTAGCTTAATGAACATATCAGAAATAAGTTTCACACAATGCTTCTGTGTAGTTTTTATTTGAAGATATTATTTTTCCCAATAGAGGCCTCTTAGCGCTCAGAATGTCCAATTGCAGTTTCTACAGAAAGAGAGTTTCAGAAAGGCTCAATCAAAAGTAAGGTTCAACTCTGTTAGTTGAATGCACAGAACAGAAAGAAGTTTCATACAATGCTTCTGTGTAGTTTATATTTGAACATATTCTTTTTTCCACTATTACCCACTTAGCGCTACGAAAGTCCAGTTGCATTTTCTACAGACAGAGTGTTTCAAAACTGCTCAATCAAAAGTATGGTTTAACTCTGTTAGCTGAATGCTCAGATCAGAAAGAAGTTTCACAGAATGCTTCTGTGTAGTTTATATTTGAATATATTCCTTTTTCCACTACTACTCTCTTAGCGCTCCAAATGTCCAGTTGCATTTTCTACAGAAAGAGTGTTGAGATCTGCTCAATCAAAAGTATGGTTTAACTCTGTTAGCTGAATGCACAGATCAGAAAGAAGTTTCACAGAATGATTCTGTGTAGTTTATATTTGGAGACATTCCTTTTTCCACTATTACCCTCTTAGCGCTCCGAATCTCCACTTGCATTTTCTACAGAAAGACTGTTACAGAACGGCTCAATCAAAACTAAGTTTCAACTCTTTTAGTTGAACAAACAGAACAGAAAGAAGTTTCACACAATTCTTCTGTATAGTTATTATTTGTAGACATTCTTTTTCCCAATATAGGCCTCTTAGCGCTCAGAATGTCCAATTGCAGTTTCTACAGAAAGTGTGTTTCAGAACGGCTCAATCAAAAGTAAGGTTCAACTCTGTTAGTTGAATGCACAGAACAGAAAGAAGTTTCATACAATGCTTCTGTGTAGTTTATATTTGAACATATTCTTTTTTCCACTATTACCCACTTAGCGCTACGAAAGTCCAGTTGCATTTTCTACAGACAGAGTGTTTCAAAACTGCTCAATCAAAAATATGGTTTAACTCTGTTAGCTGAATGCTCAGATCAGAAAGAAGTTTCACAGAATGCTTCTGTGTAGTTTATATTTGAATATATTCCTTTTTCCACTACTACTCTCTTAGCGCTCCAAATGTCCAGTTGCATTTTCTACAGAAAGAGTGTTGAGATCTGCTCAATCAAAAGTATGGTTTAACTCTGTTAGCTGAATGCACAGATCAGAAAGAAGTTTCACAGAATGATTCTGTGTAGTTTATATTTGGAGACATTCCTTTTTCCACTATTACCCTCTTAGCGCTCCGAATCTCCACTTGCATTTTCTACAGAAAGACTGTTACAGAACGGCTCAATCAAAACTAAGTTTCAACTCTTTTAGTTGAACAAACAGAACAGAAAGAAGTTTCACACAATTCTTCTGTGTAGTTTTTATTTGTAGACATTCTTTTTCCCAATATAGGCCTCTTAGCGCTCAGAATGTCCAATTGCAGTTTCTACAGAAAGTGTGTTTCGGAACGGCTCAATCAAAAGTAAGGTTCAACTCTGTTAGTTGAATGCACAGAACAGAAAGAAGTTTCATACAATGTTTCTGTGTAGTTTATATTTGAACATATTCTTTTTCCACTATTACCCACTTAGCGCTACGAATGTCCAGTTGCATTTTCTACAGACAGAGTGTTTCAAAACTGCTCAATCAAAAGTATGGTTTAACTCTGTTAGCTGAATGCTCAGATCAGAAAGAAGTTTCACAGAATGCTTCTGTGTAGTTTATATTTGAATATATTCCTTTTTCCACTACTACGCTCTTAGCGCTCCAAATGTCCAGTTGCATTTTCAACAGAAAGAGTGTTCAGATCTGCTCAATCAAAAGTATGGTTTAACTCTGTTAGCTGAATGCACAGATCAGAAAGAAGTTTCACCGAATGATTCTGTGTAGTTTATATTTGAAGACATTCCTTTTTCCACTATTACCCTCTTAGCGCTCCGAATCTCAACTTGCATTTTCTACAAAAAGAGTGTTTCATAACTGCTCAATGAAAAATATGTTTTATCTCTGTTAACTGAATTTACAGATCAGAAATAAGTTTCACAGAATGCATCTGTGTAGTTTATATTTGAAGATATTCTTTTTCCCAATGTAGGCCTCTTAGCGCTTAGCATGTCCAATTGCAGTTTCTGCAGAAAGAGTGTTTCAGAACAGCTCAATCAAAAGTAAGGTTCAACTCTGTTAGTTGAATGCACAGAACAGAAAGAATTTTCACAGAATGCTACTGTGTAGTTTATATTTGAATATATTCCTTTTTCCACTATTACCCTCTTAGCGCTCCGAATGTCCACTTGCATTTTCTACAGAAAGAGTGTTTCAGAACGGCTCAATCAAAACTAAGGTTCAACGCTTTTAGTTGAACAAACAGAACAGAAAGAAGTTTCACACAATTCTTCTGTGTAGTTTTTATTTGTAGACATTCTTTTTCCCAATATAGGCCTCTTAGCGCTCAGAATGTCCAATTGCAGTTTCTACAGAAAGAGTGTTTCAGAAAGGCTCAATCAAAAGTAAGGTTCAACTCTGTTAGTTGAATGCACAGAACAGAAAGAAGTTTCATACAATGCTTCTGTGTAGTTTATATTTGAACATATTCTTTTTTCCACTATTACCCACTTAGCGCTACGAATGTCCAGTTGCATTTTCTACAGACAGAGTGTTTCAAAACTGCTCAATCAAAAGTATGGTTTAACTCTGTTAGCTGAATGCTCAGATCAGAAAGAAGTTTCACAGAATGCTTCTGTGTAGTTTATATTTGAATATATTCCTTTTTCCACTACTACTCTCTTAGCGCTCCAAATGTCCAGTTGCATTTTCTACAGAAAGAGTGTTCAGATCTGCTCAATCAAAAGTATGGTTTAACTCTGTTAGCTGAATGCACAGATCAGAAAGATGTTTCACAGAATGATTCTGTGTAGTTTATATTTGGAGACATTCCTTTTTCCACTATTACCCCCTTAGCGCTCCGAATCTCCACTTGCATTTTCTACAGAAAGACTGTTACAGAACGGCTCAATCAAAACTAAGTTTCAACACTTTTAGTTGAACAAACAGAACAGAAAGAAGTTTCACACAATTCTTCTGTGTAGTTTTTATTTGTAGATATTCTTTTTCCCAATATAGGCCTCTTAGCGCTCAGAATGTCCAATTGCAGTTTCTACAGAAAGAGTGTTTCAGAACGGCTCAATCAAAAGTAAGGTTCAACTCTGTTAGTTGAATGCAGAGAACAGAAAGAAGTTTCATACAATGCTTCTGTGTAGTTTATATTTGAACATATTCTTTTTTCCACTATTACCCACTTAGCGCTACGAATGTCCAGTTGCATTTTCTACAGACAGAGTGTTTCAAAACTGCTCAATCAAAAGTATGGTTTAACTCTGTTAGCTGAATGCTCAGATCAGAAAGAAGTTTCACAGAATGCTTCTGTGTAGTTTATATTTGAATATATTCCTTTTTCCACTACTACGCTCTTAGCGCTTCAAATGTCCAGTTGCATTTTCAACAGAAAGAGTGTTCAGATCTGCTCAATCAAAAGTATGGTTTAACTCTGTTAGCTGAATGCACAGATCAGAAAGAAGTTTCACCGAATGATTCTGTGTAGTTTATATTTGAAGACATTCCTTTTTCCACTATTACCCTCTTAGCGCTCCGAATCTCCACTTGCATTTTCTACAAAAAGAGTGTTTCATAACTGCTCAATCAAAAATATGTTTTATCTCTGTTAACTGAATTTACAGATCAGAAATAAGTTTCACAGAATGCATCTGTGTAGTTTTAATTTGAAGATATTCTTTTTCCCAATGTAGGCCTCTTAGCGCTTAGCATGTCCAATTGCAGTTTCTACAGAAAGAGTGTTTCAGAACGGCTCAATCAAAAGTAAGGTTCAACTCTGTTAGTTGAATGCACAGAACAGAAAGAATTTTCACAGAATGCTACTGTGTAGTTTATATTTGAATATATTCCTTTTTCCACTAATACCTTCTTAGCGCTCCGATTGTCCACTTGCATTTTCTACAGAAAGAGTGTTCAGAACTGCGCAATCAAAAGTATGGTTTAACTCTGTTAGCTTAATGAACATATCAGAAATAAGTTTCACACAATGCTTCTGTGTAGTTTTTATTTGAAGATATTATTTTTCCCAGTAGAGGCCTCTTAGCGCTCAGAATGTCCAATTGCAGTTTCTACAGAAAGAGTGTTTCAGAAAGGCTCAATCAAAAGTAAGGTTCAACTCTGTTAGTTGAATGCACAGAACAGAAAGAAGTTTCATACAATGCTTCTGTGTAGTTTATATTTGAACATATTCTTTTTTCCACTATTACCCACTTAGCGCTACGAAAGTCCAGTTGCATTTTCTACAGACAGAGTGTTTCAAAACTGCTCAATCAAAAATATGGTTTAACTCTGTTAGCTGAATGCTCAGATCAGAAAGAAGTTTCACAGAATGCTTCTGTGTAGTTTATATTTGAATATATTCCTTTTTCCACTACAACTCTCTTAGCGCTCCAAATGTCCAGTTGCATTTTCTACAGAAAGAATGTTGAGATCTGCTCAATCAAAAGTATGGTTTAACTCTGTTAGCTGAATGCACAGATCAGAAAGAAGTTTCACAGAATGATTCTGTGTAGTTTATATTTGGAGACATTCCTTTTTCCACTATTATCCTCTTAGCGCTCCGAATCTCCACTTGCATTTTCTACAGAAAGACTGTTACAGAACGGCTCAATCAAAACTAAGTTTCAACTCTTTTAGTTGAACAAACAGAACAGAAAGAAGTTTCACACAATTCTTCTGTGTAGTTTTTATTTGTAGACATTCTTTTTCCCAATATAGGCCTCTTAGCGCTCAGAATGTCCAATTGCAGTTTCTACAGAAAGTGTGTTTCAGAACGGCTCAATCAAAAGTAAGGTTCAACTCTGTTAGTTGAATGCACAGAACAGAAAGAAGTTTCATACAATGCTTCTGTGTAGTTTATATTTGAACATATTCTTTTTCCACTATTACCCACTTAGCGCTACGAATGTCCAGTTGCATTTTCTACAGACAGAGTGTTTCAAAACTGCTCAATCAAAAGTATGGTTTAACTCTGTTAGCTGAATGCTCAGATCAGAAAGAAGTTTCACAGAATGCTTCTGTGTAGTTTATATTTGAATATATTCCTTTTTCCACTACTACGCTCTTAGCGCTCCAAATGTCCAGTTGCATTTTCAACAGAAAGAGTGTTCAGATCTGCTCAATCAAAAGTATGGTTTAACTCTGTTAGCTGAATGCTCAGATCAGAAAGAAGTTTCACAGAATGCTTCTGTGTAGTTTATATTTGAATATATTCCTTTTTCCACTACTACGCTCTTAGCGCTCCAAATGTCCAGTTGCATTTTCTACAGAAAGAGTGTTCAGATCTGCTCAATCAAAACTATGGTTTAACTCTGTTAGCTGAATGCACAGATCAGAAAGAAGTTTCACAGAATGATTCTGTGTAGTTTATATTTGGAGACATTCCTTTTTCCACTATTACCCCCTTAGCGCTCCGAATCTCCACTTGCATTTTCTACAGAAAGACTGTTACAGAACGGCTCAATCAAAACTAAGGTTCAACACTTTTAGTTGAACAAGCAGAACAGAAAGAAGTTTCACACAATTCTTCTGTGTAGTTTTTATTTGTAGACATTCTTTTTCCCAATATAGGCCTCTTAGCGCTCAGAATGTCCAATTGCAGTTTCTACAGAAAGAGTGTTTCAGAACGGCTCAATCAAAAGTAAGGTTCAACTCTGTTAGTTGAATGCACAGAACAGAAAGAAGTTTCATACAATGCTTCTGTGTAGTTTATATTTGAACATATTCTTTTTTCCACTATTACCCACTTAGCGCTACGAATGTCCAGTTGCATTTTCTACAGACAGAGTGTTTCAAAACTGCTCAATCAAAAGTATGGTTTAACTCTGTTAGCTGAATGCTCAGATCAGAAAGAAGTTTCACAGAATGCTTCTGTGTAGTTTATATTTGAATATATTCGTTTTTCCACTACTACGCTCTTAGCGCTCCAAATGTCCAGTTGCATTTTCAACAGAAAGAGTGTTCAGATCTGCTCAATCAAAAGTATGGTTTAACTCTGTTAGCTGAATGCACAGATCAGAAAGAAGTTTCACCAAATGATTCTGTGTAGTTTATATTTGAAGACATTCCTTTTTCCACTATTACCCTCTTAGCGCTCCGAATCTCCACTTGCATTTTCTACAAAAAGAGTGTTTCATAACTGCTCAATCAAAAATATGTTTTATCTCTGTTAACTGAATTTACAGATCAGAAATAAGTTTCACAGAATGCATCTGTGTAGTTTTAATTTGAAGATATTCTTTTTCCCAATGTAGGCCTCTTAGCGCTTAGCATGTCCAATTGCAGTTTCTACAGAAAGAGTGTTTCAGAACGGCTCAATCAAAAGTAAGGTTCAACTCTGTTAGTTGAATGCACAGAACAGAAAGAATTTTCACAGAATGCTACTGTGTAGTTTATATTTGAATATATTCCTTTTCCACTATTACCCTCTTAGCGCTCCGAATGTCCACTTGCATTTTCTACAGAAAGAGTGTTCAGAACTGCGCAATCAAAAGTATGGTTTAACTCTGTTAGCTTAATGAACATATCAGAAATAAGTTTCACACAATGCTTCTGTGTAGTTTTTATTTGAAGATATTATTTTTCCTAATAGAGGCCTCTTAGCGCTCAGAATGTCCAATTGCAGTTTCTACAGAAAGAGTGTTTCAGAAAGGCTCAATCAAAAGTAAGGTTTAACTCTGTTAGCTGAATGCACAGATCAGAAAGAAGTTTCACAGAATGATTCTGTGTAGTTTATATTTGGAGACATTCCTTTTTCCACTATTACCCTCTTAGCGCTCCGAATGTCCACTTGAATTTTCTACAGAAAGACTGTTACAGAACGGCTCAATCAAAACTAAGTTTCAACTCTTTTAGTTGAACAAAAAGAACAGAAAGAAGTTTCACACAATTCTTCTGTGTAGTTTTTATTTGTAGACATTCTTTTTCCCAATATAGGCCTCTTAGCGCTCAGAATGTCCAATTGCAGTTTCTACAGAAAGTGTGTTTCAGAACGGCTCAATCAAAAGTAAGGTTCAACTCTGTTAGTTGAATGCACAGAACAGAAAGAAGTTTCATACAATGCTTCTGTGTAGTTTATATTTGAACATATTCTTTTTTCCACTATTACCCACTTAGCGCTACGAAAGTCCAGTTGCATTTTCTACAGACAGAGTGTTTCAAAACTGCTCAATCAAAAATATGGTTTAACTCTGTTAGCTGAATGCTCAGATCAGAAAGAAGTTTCACAGAATGCTTCTGTGTAGTTTATATTTGAATATATTCCTTTTTCCACTACTACTCTCTTAGCGCTCCAAATGTCCAGTTGCATTTTCTACAGAAAGAGTGTTGAGATCTGCTCAATCAAAAGTATGGTTTAACTCTGTTAGCTGAATGCACAGATCAGAAAGAAGTTTCACAGAATGATTCTGTGTAGTTTATATTTGGAGACATTCCTTTTTCCACTACTACCCTCTTAGCGCTCCGAATCTCCACTTGCATTTTCTACAGAAAGACTGTTACAGAACGGCTCAATCAAAACTAATTTTCAACTCTTTTAGTTGAACAAACAGAACAGAAAGAAGTTTCACACAATTCTTCTGTGTAGTTTTTATTTGTAGACATTCTTTTTCCCAATATAGGCCTCTTAGCGCTCAGAATGTCCAATTGCAGTTTCTACAGAAAGTGTGTTTCAGAACGGCTCAATCAAAAGTAAGGTTCAACTTTGTTAGTTGAATGCACAGAACAGAAAGAAGTTTCATACAATGCTTCTGTGTAGTTTATATTTGAACATATTCTTTTTCCACTATTACCCACTTAGCGCTACGAATGTCCAGTTGCATTTTCTACAGACAGAGTGTTTCAAAACTGCTCAATCAAAAGTATGGTTTAACTCTGTTAGCTGAATGCTCAGATCAGAAAGAAGTTTCACAGAATGCTTCTGTGTAGTTTATATTTGAATATAATCCTTTTTCCACTACTACGCTCTTAGCGCTCCAAATGTCCAGTTGCATTTTCAACAGAAAGAGTGTTCAGATCTGCTCAATCAAAAGTATGGTTTAACTCTGTTAGCTGAATGCACAGATCAGAAAGAAGTTTCACCGAATGATTCTGTGTAGTTTATATTTGAAGACATTCCTTTTTCCACTATTACCTTCTTAGCGCTCCGAATCTCCACTTGCATTTTCTACAAAAAGAGTGTTTCATAACTGCTCAATCAAAAATATGTTTTATCTTTGTTAACTGAATTTACAGATCAGAAATAAGTTTCACAGAATGCATCTGTGTAGTTTTAATTTGAAGATATTCTTTTTCCCAATGTAGGCCTCTTAGCGCTTAGCATGTCCAATTGCAGTTTCTACAGAAAGAGTGTTTCAGAACGGCTCAATCAAAAGTAAGGTTCAACTCTGTTAGTTGAATGCACAGAACAGAAAGAATTTTCACAGAATGCTACTGTGTAGTTTATATTTGAATATATTCCTTTTTCCACTATTACCCTCTTAGCGCTCCGAATGTCCACTTGCATTTTCTACAGAAAGAGTGTTCAGAACTGCGCAATCAAAAGTATGGTTTAACTCTGTTAGCTTAATGAACATATCAGAAATAAGTTTCACACAATGCTTCTGTGTAGTTTTTATTTGAAGATATTATTTTTCCCAATAGAGGCCTCTTAGCGCTCAGAATGTCCAATTGCAGTTTCTACAGAAAGAGTGTTTCAGAAAGGCTCAATCAAAAGTAAGGTTCAACTATGTTAGTTGAATGCACAGAACAGAAAGAAGTTTCATACAATGCTTCTGTGTAGTTTATATTTGAACATATTCTTTTTTCCACTATTACCCACTTAGCGCTACGAATGTCCAGTTGCATTTTCTACAGACAGAGTGTTTCAAAACTGCTCAATCAAAAGTATGGTTTAACTCTGTTAGCTGAATGCTCAGATCAGAAAGAAGATTCACAGAAAGCTTCTGTGTAGTTTATATTTGAATATATTCCTTTTTCCACTACTACTCTCTTAGCGCTCCAAATGTCCAGTTGCATTTTCTACAGAAAGAGTGTTGAGATCTGCTCAATCAAAAGTATGGTTTAACTCTGTTAGCTGAATGCACAGATCAGAAAGAAGTTTCACAGAATGATTCTGTGTAGTTTATATTTGGAGACATTCCTTTTTCCACTATTACCCTCTTAGCGCTCCGAATCTCCACTTGCATTTTCTACAGAAAGACTGTTACAGAACGGCTCAATCAAAACTAAGTTTCAACTCTTTTAGTTGAACAAACAGAACAGAAAGAAGTTTCACACAATTCTTCTGTGTAGTTTTTATTTGTAGACATTCTTTTTCCCAATATAGGCCTCTTAGCGCTCAGAATGTCCAATTGCAGTTTCTACAGAAAGTGTGTTTCAGAACGGCTCAATCAAAAGTAAGGTTCAACTCTGTTAGTTGAATGCACAGAACAGAAAGAAGTTTCATACAATGCTTCTGTGTAGTTTATATTTGAACATATTCTTTTTCCACTATTACCCACTTAGCGCTACGAATGTCCAGTTGCATTTTCTACAGACAGAGTTTTTCAAAACTGCTCAATCAAAAGTATGGTTTAACTCTGTTAGCTGAATGCTCAGATCAGAAAGAAGTTTCACAGAATGCTTCTGTGTAGTTTATATTTGAATATATTCCTTTTTCCACTACTACGCTCTTAGCGCTCCAAATGTCCAGTTGCATTTTCAACAGAAAGAGTGTTCAGATCTGCTCAATCAAAAGTATGGTTTAACTCTGTTAGCTGAATGCACAGATCAGAAAGAAGTTTCACCGAATGATTCTGTGTAGTTTATATTTGAAGACATTCCTTTTTCCACTATTACCCTCTTAGCGCTCCGAATCTCCACTTGCATTTTCTACAAAAAGAGTGTTTCATAACTGCTCAATCAAAAATATGTTTTATCTCTGTTAACTGAATTTACAGATCAGAAATAAGTTTCACAGAATGCATCTGTGTAGTTTTAATTTGAAGATATTCTTTTTCCCAATGTAGGCCTCTTAGCGCTTAGCATGTCCAATTGCAGTTTCTACAGAAAGAGTGTTTCAGAACGGCTCAATCAAAAGTAAGGTTCAACTCTGTTAGTTGAATGCACAGAACAGAAAGAATTTTCACAGAATGCTACTGTGTACTTTATATTTGAATATATTCCTTTTTCCACTATTACCCTCTTAGCGCTCCGAATGTCCACTTGCATTTTCTACAGAAAGAGTGTTCAGAACTGCGCAATCAAAAGTATGGTTTAACTCTGTTAGCTTAATGAACATATCAGAAATAAGTTTCACACAATGCTTCTGTGTAGTTTTTATTTGAAGATATTATTTTTCCCAATAGAGGCCTCTTAGCGCTCAGAATGTCCAATTGCAGTTTCTACAGAAAGAGTGTTTCAGAAAGGCTCAATCAAAAGTAAGGTTCAACTCTGTTAGTTGAATGCACAGAACAGAAAGAAGTTTCATACAATGCTTCTGTGTAGTTTATATTTGAACATATTCTTTTTTCCACTATTACCCACTTAGCGCTACGAAAGTCCAGTTGCATTTTCTACAGACAGAGTGTTTCACAACTGCTCAATCAAAAGTATGGTTTAACTCTGTTAGCTGAATGCTCAGATCAGAAAGAAGTTTCACAGAAAGCTTCTGTGTAGTTTATATTTGAATATATTCCTTTTTCCACTACTACTCTCTTAGCGCTCCAAATGTCCAGTTGCATTTTCTACAGAAAGAGTGTTGAGATCTGCTCAATCAAAAGTATGGTTTAACTCTGTTAGCTGAATGCACAGATCAGAAAGAAGTTTCACAGAATGATTCTGTGTAGTTTATATTTGGAGACATTCCTTTTTCCACTATTACCCTCTTAGCGCTCCGAATCTCCACTTGCATTTTCTACAGAAAGACTGTTACAGAACGGCTCAATCAAAACTAAGTTTCAACTCTTTTAGTTGAACAAACAGAACAGAAAGAAGTTTCACACAATTCTTCTGTGTAGTTTTTATTTGTAGACATTCTTTTTCCCAATATAGGCCTCTTAGCGCTCAGAATGTCCAATTGCAGTTTCTACAGAAAGTGTGTTTCAGAACGGCTCAATCAAAAGTAAGGTTCAACTCTGTTAGTTGAATGCACAGAACAGAAAGAAGTTTCATACAATGCTTCTGTGTAGTTTATATTTGAACATATTCTTTTTCCACTATTACCCACTTAGCGCTACGAATGTCCAGTTGCATTTTCTACAGACAGAGTGTTTCAAAACTGCTCAATCAAAAGTATGGTTTAACTCTGTTAGCTGAATGCTCAGATCAGAAAGAAGTTTCACAGAATGCTTCTGTGTAGTTTATATTTGAATATATTCCTTTTTCCACTACTACGCTCTTAGCGCTCCAAATGTCCAGTTGCATTTTCAACAGAAAGAGTGTTCAGATCTGCTCAATCAAAAGTATGGTTTAACTCTGTTAGCTGAATGCTCAGATCAGAAAGAAGTTTCACAGAATGCTTCTGTGTAGTTTATATTTGAATATATTCCTTTTTCACTACTACGCTCTTAGCGCTCCAAATGTCCAGTTGCATTTTCTACAGAAAGAGTGTTCAGATCTGCTCAATCAAAACTATGGTTTAACTCTGTTAGCTGAATGCACAGATCAGAAAGAAGTTTCACAGAATGATTCTGTGTAGTTTATATTTGGAGACATTCCTTTTTCCACTATTACCCCCTTAGCGCTCCGAATCTCCACTTGCATTTTCTACAGAAAGACTGTTACAGAACGGCTCAATCAAAACTAAGGTTCAACACTTTTAGTTGAACAAACAGAACAGAAAGAAGTTTCACACAATTCTTCTGTGTAGTTTTTATTTGTAGACATTCTTTTTCCCAATATAGGCCTCTTAGCGCTCAGAATGTCCAATTGCAGTTTCTACAGAAAGAGTGTTTCAGAACGGCTCAATCAAAAGTAAGGTTCAACTCTGTTAGTTGAATGCACAGAACAGAAAGAAGTTTCATACAATGCTTCTGTGTAGTTTATATTTGAACATATTCTTTTTTCCACTATTACCCACTTAGCGCTACGAATGTCCAGTTGCATTTTCTAAAGACAGAGTGTTTCAAAACTGCTCAATCAAAAGTATGGTTTAACTCTGTTAGCTGAATGCTCAGATCAGAAAGAAGTTTCACAGAATGCTTCTGTGTAGTTTATATTTGAATATATTCCTTTTTCCACTACTACGCTCTTAGCGCTCCAAATGTCCAGTTGCATTTTCAACAGAAAGAGTGTTCAGATCTGCTCAATCAAAAGTATGGTTTAACTCTGTTAGCTGAATGCACAGATCAGAAAGAAGTTTCACCAAATGATTCTGTGTAGTTTATATTTGAAGACATTCCTTTTTCCACTATTACCCTCTTAGCGCTCCGAATCTCCACTTGCATTTTCTACAAAAAGAGTGTTTCATAACTGCTCAATCAAAAATATGTTTTATCTCTGTTAACTGAATTTACAGATCAGAAATAAGTTTCACAGAATGCATCTGTGTAGTTTTAATTTGAAGATATTCTTTTTCCCAATGTAGGCCTCTTAGCGCTTAGCATGTCCAATTGCAGTTTCTACAGAAAGAGTGTTTCAGAATGGCTCAATCAAAAGTAAGGTTCAACTCTGTTAGTTGAATGCACAGAACAGAAAGAATTTTCACAGAATGCTACTGTGTAGTTTATATTTGAATATATTCCTTTTCCACTATTACCCTCTTAGCGCTCCGAATGTCCACTTGCATTTTCTACAGAAAGAGTGTTCAGAACTGCGCAATCAAAAGTATGGTTTAACTCTGTTAGCTTAATGAACATATCAGAAATAAGTTTCACACAATGCTTCTGTGTAGTTTTTATTTGAAGATACTATTTTTCCCAATAGAGGCCTCTTAGCGCTCAGAATGTCCAATTGCAGTTTCTACAGAAAGAGTGTTTCAGAAAGGCTCAATCAAAAGTAAGGTTTAACTCTGTTAGCTGAATGCACAGATCAGAAAGAAGTTTCACAGAATGATTCTGTGTAGTTTATATTTGGAGACATTCCTTTTTCCACTATTACCCTCTTAGCGCTCCGAATGTCCACTTGAATTTTCTACAGAAAGACTGTTACAGAACGGCTCAATCAAAACTAAGTTTCAACTCTTTTAGTTGAACAAAAAGAACAGAAAGAAGTTTCACACAATTCTTCTGTGTAGTTTTTATTTGTAGACATTCTTTTTCCCAATATAGGCCTCTTAGCGCTCAGAATGTCCAATTGCAGTTTCTACAGAAAGTGTGTTTCAGAACGGCTCAATCAAAAGTAAGGTTCAACTCTGTTAGTTGAATGCACAGAACAGAAAGAAGTTTCATACAATGCTTCTGTGTAGTTTATATTTGAACATATTCTTTTTTCCACTATTACCCACTTAGCGCTACGAAAGTCCAGTTGCATTTTCTACAGACAGAGTGTTTCAAAACTGCTCAATCAAAAATATGGTTTAACTCTGTTAGCTGAATGCTCAGATCAGAAAGAAGTTTCACAGAATGCTTCTGTGTAGTTTATATTTGAATATATTCCTTTTTCCACTACTACTCTCTTAGCGCTCCAAATGTCCAGTTGCATTTTCTACAGAAAGAGTGTTGAGATCTGCTCAATCAAAAGTATGGTTTAACTCTGTTAGCTGAATGCACAGATCAGAAAGAAGTTTCACAGAATGATTCTGTGTAGTTTATATTTGGAGACATTCCTTTTTCCACTACTACCCTCTTAGCGCTCCGAATCTCCACTTGCATTTTCTACAGAAAGACTGTTACAGAACGGCTCAATCAAAACTAATTTTCAACTCTTTTAGTTGAACAAACAGAACAGAAAGATGTTTCACACAATTCTTCTGTGTAGTTTTTATTTGTAGACATTCTTTTTCCCAATATAGGCCTCTTAGCGCTCAGAATTTCCAATTGCAGTTTCTACAGAAAGTGTGTTTCAGAACGGCTCAATCAAAAGTAAGGTTCAACTTTGTTAGTTGAATGCACAGAACAGAAAGAAGTTTCATACAATGCTTCTGTGTAGTTTATATTTGAACATATTCTTTTTCCACTATTACCCACTTAGCGCTACGAATGTCCAGTTGCATTTTCTACAGACAGAGTGTTTCAAAACTGCTCAATCAAAAGTATGGTTTAACTCTGTTAGCTGAATGCTCAGATCAGAAAGAAGTTTCACAGAATGCTTCTGTGTAGTTTATATTTGAATATAATCCTTTTTCCACTACTACGCTCTTAGCGCTCCAAATGTCCAGTTGCATTTTCAACAGAAAGAGTGTTCAGATCTGCTCAATCAAAAGTATGGTTTAACTCTGTTAGCTGAATGCACAGATCAGAAAGAAGTTTCACCGAATGATTCTGTGTAGTTTATATTTGAAGACATTCCTTTTTCCACTATTACCCCCTTAGCGCTCCGAATCTCCACTTGCATTTTCTACAAAAAGAGTGTTTCATAACTGCTCAATCAAAAATATGTTTTATCTCTGTTAAGTGAATTTACAGATCAGAAATAAGTTTCACAGAATGCATCTGTGTAGTTTTAATTTGAAGATATTCTTTTTCCCAATGTAGGCCTCTTAGCGCTTAGCATGTCCAATTGCAGTTTCTACAGAAAGAGTGTTTCAGAACGGCTCAATCAAAAGTAAGGTTCAACTCTGTTAGTTGAATGCACAGAACAGAAAGAATTTTCACAGAATGCTACTGTGTAGTTTATATTTGAATATATTCCTTTTTCCACTATTACCCTCTTAGCGCTCCGAATGTCCACTTGCATTTTCTACAGAAAGAGTGTTCAGAACTGCGCAATCAAAAGTATGGTTTAACTCTGTTAGCTTAATGAACATATCAGAAATAAGTTTCACACAATGCTTCTGTGTAGTTTTTATTTGAAGATATTATTTTTCCCAATAGAGGCCTCTTAGCGCTCAGAATGTCCAATTGCAGTTTCTACAGAAAGAGTGTTTCAGAAAGGCTCAATCAAAAGTAAGGTTCAACTCTGTTAGTTGAATGCACAGAACAGAAAGAAGTTTCATACAATGCTTCTGTGTAGTTTATATTTGAACATATTCTTTTTTCCACTATTACCCACTTAGCGCTACGAATGTCCAGTTGCATTTTCTACAGACAGAGTGTTTCAAAACTGCTCAATCAAAAGTATGGTTTAACTCTGTTAGCTGAATGCTCAGATCAGAAAGAAGATTCACAGAAAGCTTCTGTGTAGTTTATATTTGAATATATTCCTTTTTCCACTACTACTCTCTTGGCGCTCCAAATGTCCAGTTGCATTTTCTACAGAAAGAGTGTTGAGATCTGCTCAATCAAAAGTATGGTTTAACTCTGTTAGCTGAATGCACAGATCAGAAAGAAGTTTCACAGAATGATTCTGTGTAGTTTATATTTGGAGACATTCCTTTTTCCACTATTACCCTCTTAGCGCTCCGAATCTCCACTTGCATTTTCTACAGAAAGACTGTTACAGAACGGCTCAATCAAAACTAAGTTTCAACTCTTTTAGTTGAACAAACAGAACAGAAAGAAGTTTCACACAATTCTTCTGTGTAGTTTTTATTTGTAGACATTCTTTTTCCCAATATAGGCCTCTTAGCGCTCAGAATGTCCAATTGCAGTTTCTACAGAAAGTGTGTTTCAGAACGGCTCAATCAAAAGTAAGGTTCAACTCTGTTAGTTGAATGCACAGAACAGAAAGAAGTTTCATACAATGCTTCTGTGTAGTTTATATTTGAACATATTCTTTTTCCACTATTACCCACTTAGCGCTACGAATGTCCAGTTGCATTTTCTACAGACAGAGTGTTTCAAAACTGCTCAATCAAAAGTATGGTTTAACTCTGTTAGCTGAATGCTCAGATCAGAAAGAAGTTTCACAGAATGCTTCTGTGTAGTTTATATTTGAATATATTCCTTTTTCCACTACTACGCTCTTAGCGCTCCAAATGTCCAGTTGCATTTTCAACAGAAAGAGTGTTCAGATCTGCTCAATCAAAAGTATGGTTTAACTCTGTTAGCTGAATGCACAGATCAGAAAGAAGTTTCACCGAATGATTCTGTGTAGTTTATATTTGAAGACATTCCTTTTTCCACTATTACCCTCTTAGCGCTCCGAATCTCCACTTGCATTTTCTACAAAAAGAGTGTTTCATAACTGTTCAATGAAAAATATGTTTTATCTCTGTTAACTGAATTTACAGATCAGAAATAAGTTTCACAGAATGCATCTGTGTAGTTTATATTTGAAGATATTCTTTTTCCCAATGTAGGCCTCTTAGCGCTTACCATGTCCAATTGCAGTTTCTGCAGAAAGAGTGTTTCAGAACAGCTCAATCAAAAGTAAGGTTCAACTCTGTTAGTTGAATGCACAGAACAGAAAGAATTTTCACAGAATGCTACTGTGTAGTTTATATTTGAATATATTCCTTTTTCCACTATTACCCTCTTAGCGCTCCGAATGTCCACTTGCATTTTCTACAGAAAGAGTGTTTCAGAGCGGCTCAATCAAAACTAAGGTTCAACGCTTTTAGTTGAACAAACAGAACAGAAAGAAGTTTCACACAATGCTTCTGTGTAGTTTTTATTTGTAGACATTCTTTTTCCCAATATAGGCCTCTTAGCGCTCAGAATGTCCAATTGCAGTTTCTACAGAAAGAGTGTTTCAGAAAGGCTCAATCAAAAGTAAGGTTCAACTCTGTTAGTTGAATGCACAGAACAGAAAGAAGTTTCATACAATGCTTCTGTGTAGTTTATATTTGAACATATTCTTTTTTCCACTATTACCCACTTAGCGCTACGAATGTCCAGTTGCATTTTCTACAGACAGAGTGTTTCAAAACTGCTCAATCAAAAGTATGGTTTAACTCTGTTAGCTGAATGCTCAGATCAGAAAGAAGTTTCACAGAATGCTTCTGTGTAGTTTATATTTGAATATATTCCTTTTTCCACTACTACTCTCTTAGCGCTCCAAATGTCCAGTTGCATTTTCTACAGAAAGAGTGTTCAGATCTGCTCAATCAAAAGTATGGTTTAACTCTGTTAGCTGAATGCACAGATCAGAAAGAAGTTTCACAGAATGATTCTGTGTAGTTTATATTTGGAGACATTCCTTTTTCCACTAATACCCTCTTAGCGCTCCGAATGTCCACTTGCATTTTCTACAGAAAGAGTGTTTCAGAACGGCTCAATCCAAACTAAGGTTCAACTCTTTTAGTTGAACAAACAGAACAGAAAAAAGTTTCACACAATTCTTCTGTGTAGTTTTATTTGTAGACATTCTTTTTCCAAATATAGGCCTCTTAGGGCTCAGAATGTCCAATTGCAGTTTCTACAGAAAGAGTGTTTCAGAACGGCTCAATCAAAAGTAAGGTTCAACTCTGTTAGTTGAATGCACAGAACAGAAAGAAGTTTCATACAATGCTTCTGTGTAGTTTATATTTGAACATATTCTTTTTTCCACTATTACCCACTTAGCGCTACGAATGTCCAGTTGCATTTTCTACAGACAGAGTGTTTCAAAACTGCTCAATCAAAAGTATGGTTTAACTCTGTTAGCTGAATGCTCAGATCAGAAAGAAGTTTCACAGAATGCTTCTGTGTAGTTTATATTTGAATATATTCCTTTTTCCACTACTACGCTCTTAGCGCTCCAAATGTCCAGTTGCATTTTCTACAGAAAGAGTGATCAGATCTGCTCAATCAAAAGTATGGTTTAACTCTGTTAGCTGAATGCACAAATCAGAAAGAAGTTTCACCGAATGATTCTGTGTAGTTTATATTTGAAGACATTCCTTTTTCCAATATTACCCGCTTAGCGCTCCGAATCTCCACTTGCATTTTCTACAAAAAGAGTGTTTCATAACTGCTCAATCAAAAATATGTTTTATCTCTGTTAACTGAATTTACAGATCAGAAATAAGTTTCACAGAATGCATCTGTGTAGTTTTTATTTGAAGATATTCTTTTTCCCAATGTAGGCCTCTTAGCGCTTAGCATGTCCAATTGCAGTTTCTACAGAAAGAGTGTTTCAGAACGGCTCAATCAAAAGTAAGGTTCAACTCTGTTAGTTGAATGCACAGAACAGAAAGAATTTTCACAGAATGCTACTGTGTAGTTTATATATGAATATATTCCTTTTTCCACTATTACCCTCTTAGCGCTCCGAATGTCCACTTGCATTTTCTACAGAAAGAGTGTTCAGAACTGCGCAATCAAAAGTATTTTTTAACTCTGTTAGCTTAATGAACATATCAGAAATAAGTTTCACACAATGCTTCTGTGTAGTTTTTATTTGAAGATATTATTTTTCCCAATAGAGGCCTCTTAGCGCTCAGAATGTCCAATTGCAGTTTCTACAGAAAGAGTGTTTCAGAAAGGCTCAATCAAAAGTAAGGTTCAACTCTGTTAGTTGAATGCACAGAACAGAAAGAAGTTTCATACAATGATTCTGTGTAGTTTATATTTGAACATATTCTTTTTTCCACTATTACCCACGTAGCGCTACGAATGTCCAGTTGCATTTTCTACAGACAGAGTGTTTCAAAACTGCTCAATCAAAAGTATGGTTTAACTCTGTTAGCTGAATGCTCATATCAGAAAGAAGTTTCACAGAATGCTTCTGTGTAGTTTATATTTGAATATATTCCTTTTTCCACTACTACGCTCTTAGCGCTACAAATGTCCAGTTGCATTTTTTACAGAAAGAGTGTTCAGATCTGCTCAATCAAAAGTGTGGTTTAACTCTGTTAGCTGAATGCACAGATCAGAAAGAAGTTTCACCGAATGATTCTGTGTAGTTTATATTTGAAGACATTCCTTTTTCCACTATTACCCTCTTAGCGCTCCGAATCTCCACTTGCATTTTCTACAAAAAGAGTGTTTCTTAACTGCTCAATGAAAAATATGTTTTATCTCTGTTAACTGAATTTACAGATCAGAAATAAGTTGCACAGAATGCATCCGTGTAGTTTTTATTTGAAGATATTCTTTTTCCCAATGTAGGCCTCTAAGCGCTTAGCATGTCCAATTGCAGTTTCTACAGAAAGAGTGTTTCAGAACGACTCAAAAAAAAGTAAGGTTCAACTCCGTTAGTTGAATGCACAGAACATAAAGAATTTTCACAGAATGCTACTGTGTAGTTTATATTTGAATATATCCCTTTTTCCACTATTACCCTCTTAGCGCTCTGAATGTCCACTTGCATTTTCTACAGAAAGAGTGTTCAGAACTGCGCAATCAAAAGTATGGTTTAACTCTGTTAGCTTAATGAACATATCAGAAATAAGTTTCACACAATGCTTCTGTGTAGTTTTTATTTGAAGATATTATTTTTCCCAATATAGGCCTGTTAGCGCTCAGAATGTCCAATTGCAGATTCTACAGAAAGAGTGTTTCAGAAAGGCTCAATCAAAAGTAAGGTTCAACTCTGTTAGTTGAATGCACAGAACAGAAAGAAGTTTCATACAATGCTTCTGTGTAGTTTATATTTGAACATATTCTTTTTTCCACTATTACCCACTTAGCGCTACGAATGTCCAGTTGCATTTTCTACAGACAGAGTGTTTCAAAACTGCTCAATCAAAAGTATGGTTTAACTCTGTTAGCTGAATGCTCAGATCAGAAAGAAGTTTCACAGAATGATTCTGTGTAGTTTATATTTGGAGACATTCCTTTTTCCACTATTACCCTCTTAGCGCTCCGAATCTCCACTTGCATTTTCTACATAAAGAGTGTTTCAGAACGGCTCAATCAAAACTAAGGTTCAACTCTTTGAGTTGAACAAACAGAACAGAAAGAAGTTTCACACAATTCTTCTGTGTAGTTTTTATTTGTAGACATTCTTTTTCCCAATATAGGCCTCTTAGCTCTCAGAATGTCCAATTGCAGTTTCTACAGAAAGAGTGTTTCAGAACGGCTCAATCAAAAGTAAGGTTCAACTCTGTTAGTTGAATGCACAGAACAGAAAGAAGTTTCATACAATGCTTCTGTGTAGTTTATATTTGAACATATTCTTTTTTCCACTATTACCCACTTAGCGCTACGAATGTCCAGTTGCATTTTCTACAGACAGAGTGTTTCAAAACTGCTCAATCAAAAGTACGGTTTAACTCTGTTAGCTGAATGCTCAGATCAGAAAGAAGTTTCACACAATGCTTCTGTGTAGTTTATATTTGAATATATTCCTTTTTCCACTACTACGCTCTTAGCGCTCCAAATGTCCAGTTGCATTTTCTACAGAAAGAGTGTTCAGATCTGCTCAATCAAAAGTATGGTTTAACTCTGTTAGCTGAATGCACAGATCAGAAAGAAGTTTCACCGAATGATTCTGTGTAGTTTATATTTGAAGACATTCCTTTTTCCACTATTACCCTCTTAGCGCTCCGAATCTCCACTTGCATTTTCTACAAAAAGAGTGTTTCATAACTGCTCAATCAAAAATATGTTTTATCTCTGTTAACTGAATTTACAGATCAGAAATAAGTTTCACAGAATGCATCTGTGTAGTTTTTATTTGAAGATATTCTTTTTCCCAATGTAGGCCTCTTAGCGCTTAGCATGTCCAATTGCAGTTTCTACAGAAACAGTGTTTCAGAATGGCTCAATCAAAAGTAAGGTTCAACTCTGTTAGTTGAATGCACAGAACTGAAAGAATTTTCACAGAATGCTACTGTGTAGTTTATATTTGAATATATTTCTTTTTCCACTATTACCCTCTTAGCGCTCCGAATATCCACTTGCATTTTCTACAGAAAGAGTGTTCAGAACTGCGCAATCAAAAGTATGGTTTAACTCTGTTAGCTTAATGAACATATCAGAAATAAGTTTCACACAATGCTTCTGTGTAGTTTTTATTTGAAGATATTATTTTTCCCAATATAGGCCTCTTAGCGCTCAGAATGTCCAGTTGCAGTTTCTACAGAAAGAGTGTTTCAGAAAGGCTCAATCAAAAGTAAGGTTCAACTCTGTTAGTTGAATGCACAGAACAGAAAGAAGTTTCATACAATGCTTCTGTGTAGTTTATATTTGAACATATTCTTTTTTCCACTATTACCCACTTAGCGCTACGAATGTCCAGTTGCATTTTCTACAGACAGAGTGTTTCAAATCTGCTCAATCAAAAGTATGGTTTAAATCTGTTAGCTGAATGCTCTGATCAGAAAGAAGTTTCACAGAATGCTTCTGTGTAGTTTATATTTGAATATATTCCATTTTCCACTACTGCGCTCTTAGCGCTCCAAATGTCCAGTTGCATTTTCAACAGAAAGAGTGTTCAGATCTGCTCAATCAAAAGTATGGTTTAACTCTGTTAGCTGAAAGCACAGATCAGAAAGATGTTTCACCGAATGATTCTGCGTAGTTTATATTTGAAGACATTCCTTTTTCCACTATTACCCACTTAGCGCTCCGAATCTCCACTTGCATTTTCTACAAAAAGAGTGTTTCATAACTGCTCAATCAAAAATATGTTTTATCTCTGTTAACTGAATTTACAGATCAGAAATAAGTTTCACAGAATGCATCTGTGTACTTTTTATTTGAAGATATTCTTTTTCCCAATGTAGGCCTCTTAGCGCTTAGCATGTCCAATTGCAGTTTCTACAGAAAGAGTGTTTCAGAACGGCTCAATCAATAGTAAGGTTCAACTCTGTTAGTTGAATGCACAGAACAGAAAGAATTTTCACAGAATGCTACTGTGTAGTTTATATTTGAATATATTCCTTTTTCCACTATTACCCTCTTAGCGCTCCGAATGTCCACTTGCATTTTCTACAGAAAGAGTGTTGAGATCTGCTCAATCAAAAGTATGGTTTAACTCTGTTAGCTGAATGCACAGATCAGAAAGAAGTTTCACAGAATGATTCTGTGTAGTTTATATTTGGAGACATTCCTTTTTCCACTAATACCCTCTTAGCGCTCCGAATGTCCACTTGCATTTTCTACAGAAAGAGTGTTTCAGAACGGCTCAATCCAAACTAAGGTTCAACTCTTTTAGTTGAACAAACAGAACAGAAAGAAGTTTCACACAATTCTTCTGTGTAGTTTTTATTTGTAGACATTCTTTTTCCAAATATAGGCCTCTTAGCGCTCAGAATGTCCAATTGCAGTTTCTACAGAAAGAGTGTTTCAGAACGGCTCAATCAAAAGTAAGGTTCAACTCTGTTAGTTGAATGCACAGAAGAGAAAGAAGTTTCATACAATGCTTCTGTGTAGTTTATATTTGAACATATTCTTTTTTCCACTATTACCCACTTAGCGCTACGAACGTCCAGTTGCATTTTCTACAGACAGAGTGTTTCAAAACTGCTCAATCAAAAGTACGGTTTAACTCTGTTAGCTGAATGCTCAGATCAGAAAGAAGTTTCACAGAATGCTTCTGTGTAGTTTATATTTGAATATATTCCTTTTTCCACTACTGCGCTCTTAGCTCTCCAAATGTCCAGTTGCATTTTCTACAGAAAGAGTGTTCAGATCTGCTCAATCAAAAGTGTGGTTTAACTCTGTTAGCTGAATGCACAGATCAGAAAGAAGTTTCACCGAATGATTCTGTGTAGTTTATATTTGAAGACATTCCTTTTTCCACTATTACCCTCTTAGCGCTCCGAATGTCCACTTGCATTTTCTACAGAAAGAGTGTTCAGAACTGCGCAATCAAAACTAAGGTTCAACTCTTTTAGTTGAACAAACAGAACAGAAAGAAGTTTCACACAATGCTTCTGTGTAGTTTTTGTTTGTAGACATTCTTTTTCCCAATAGAGGCCTCTTAGCGCTCAGAATGTCCAATTGCAGTTTCTACAGAAAGAGTGTTTCAGAAAGGCTCAATCAAAAGTAAGGTTCAACTCTGTTAGTTGAATGCACAGAACAGAAAGAAGTTTCATACAATGCTTCTGTGTAGTTTATATTTGAACATATTCTTTTTTCCACTATTACCCACTTAGTGCTACGAATGTCCAGTTGCATTTTCTACAGACAGAGTGTTTCAAAACTGCTCAATCAAAAGTATGGTTTAACTCTGTTAGCTGAATGCTCAGATCAGAAAGAAGTTTCACAGAATGCTTCTGTGTAGTTTATATTTGAATATATTCCTTTTTCCACTACTACCCTCTTAGCGCTCCAAATGTCCAGTTGCATTTTCTACAGAAAGAGTGTTCGGATCTGCTCAATCAAAAGTATGTTTTAAATCTGTTAGCTGAATGCACAGATCAGAAAGAAGTTTCACAGAATGATTCTGTGTAGTTTATATTTGGAGACATTCCTTCTTCCACTATTACCCTCTTAGCGCTCCGAAACTCCACTTGCATTTTCTACAGAAAGAGTGTTTCAGAACGACTCAATCAAAACTAAGGTTCAACTCTTTTAGTGGAACAAACAGAACAGAAAGAAGTTTCACACAATTCTTCTGTGTAGTTTTTATTTGTAGACATTCTTTTTCCCAATATAGGCCTCTTAGCTCTCAGAATGTCCAATTGCAGTTTCTACAGAAAGAGTGTTTCAGAACGGCTCAATCAAAAGTAAGGTTCAACTCTGTTAGTTGAATGCACAGAACAGAAAGAAGTTTCATACAATGCTTCTGTGTAGTTTATATTTGAACATATTCTTTTTTCCACTATTACCCACTTAGCGCTACGAATGTCCAGTTGCATTTTCTACAGACAGAGTGTTTCAAAACTGCTCAATCAAAAGTATGGTTTAACTCTCTTAGCTGAATGCTCAGATCAGAAAGAAGTTTCACAGAATGCTTCTGTGTAGTTTATATTTGAATATATTCCTTTTTCCACTAATACGCTCTTAGCGCTCCAAATGTCCAGTTGCATTTTCAACAGAAAGAGTGTTCAGATCTGCTCAATCAAAAGTATGGTTTAACTCTGTTAGCTGAATGCACAGATCAGAAAGAAATTTCACAGAATGTTTCTGTGTAGTTTATGTTTGAAGACATTCCTTTTTCCACTATTACCCTCTTAGCGCTCCGAATCTCCACTTGCATTTTCTACAAAAAGAGTGTTTCTTAACTGCTCAATGAAAAATATGTTTTATCTCTGTTAACTGAATTTACAGATCAGAAATAAGTTGCACAGAATGCATCTGTGTGGTTTTTATTTGAAGATATTCTTTTTCCCAATGTAGGCCTCTTAGCGCTTAGCATGTCCAATTGCAGTTTCTACAGAAAGAGTGTTTCAGAACGACTCAATAAAAAGTAAGGTTCAACTCTGTTAGTTGAATGCACAGAACAGAAAGAATTTTCACAGAATGCTACTGTGTAGTTTATATTTGAATATATCCCATTTTCCACTATTACCCTCTTAGCGCTCTGAATGTCCACTTGCATTTTCTACAGAAAGAGTGTTCAGAACTGCGCAATCAAAAGTATGGTTTAACTCTGTTAGCTTAATGAACATATCAGAAATAAGTTTCACACAATGCTTCTGTGTAGTTTTTATTTGAAGATATTATTTTTCCCAATATAGGCCTCTTAGCGCTCAGAATGTCCAATTGCAGATTCTACAGAAAGAGTGTTTCAGAAAGGCTCAATCAAAAGTAAGGTTCAACTCTGTTAGTTGAATGCACAGAACAGAAAGAAGTTTCATACAATGCTTCTGTGTAGTTTATATTTGAACATATTCTTTTTTCCACTATTACCCACTTAGCGCTACGAATGTCCAGTTGCATTTTCTACAGACAGAGTGTTTCAAAACTGCTCAATCAAAAGTATGGTTTAACTCTGTTAGCTGAATGCTCAGATCAGAAAGAAGTTTCACAGAATGATTCTGTGTAGTTTATATTTGGAGACATTCCTTTTTCCACTATTACCCTCTTAGCGCTCCGAATCTCCACTTGCATTTTCTACATAAAGAGTGTTTCAGAACGGCTCAATCAAAACTAAGGTTCAACTCTTTGAGTTGAACAAACAGAACAGAAAGAAGTTTCACACAATTCTTCTGTGTAGTTTTTATTTGTAGACATTCTTTTTCCCAATATAGGCCTCTTAGCTCTCAGAATGTCCAATTGCAGTTTCTACAGAAAGAGTGTTTCAGAACGGCTCAATCAAAAGTAAGGTTCAACTCTGTTAGTTGAATGCACAGAACAGAAAGAAGTTTCATACAATGCTTCTGTGTAGTTTATATTTGAACATATTCTTTTTTCCACTATTACCCACTTAGCGCTACGAATGTCCAGTTGCATTTTCTACAGACAGAGTGTTTCAAAACTGCTCAATCAAAAGTACGGTTTAACTCTGTTAGCTGAATGCTCAGATCAGAAAGAAGTTTCACACAATGCTTCTGTGTAGTTTATATTTGAATATATTCCTTTTTCCACTACTACGCTCTTAGCGCTCCAAATGTCCAGTTGCATTTTCTACAGAAAGAGTGTTCAGATCTGCTCAATCAAAAGTATGGTTTAACTCTGTTAGCTGAATGCACAGATCAGAAAGAAGTTTCACCGAATGATTCTGTGTAGTTTATATTTGAAGACATTCCTTTTTCCACTGTTACCCTCTTAGCGCTCCGAATCTCCACTTGCATTATCTACAAAAGAGTGTTTCATAACTGCTCAATCAAAAATATGTTTTATCTCTGTTAAGTGAATTTACAGATCAGAAATAAGTTTCACAGAATGCATCTGTGTAGTTTTTATTTGAAGATATTGTTTTTCCCAATGTAGGCCTCTTAGCACTTAGCATGTCCAATTGCAGTTTCTACAGAAAGAGTGTTTCAGAACGGCTCAATCAAAAGTAAGGTTCAACTCTGTTAGTTGAATGCACAGAACAGAAAGAATTTTCACAGAATGCTACTGTGTAGTTTATATTTGAATATATTCCTTTTTCCACTATTACCCTCTTAGCGCTCCGAATGTCCACTTGCATTTTCTACAGAAAGAGTGTTCAGAACTGCGCAATCAAAAGTATGGTTTAACTCTGTTAGCTTAATGAACATATCAGAAATAAGTTTCACACAATGCTTCTGTGTAGTTTTTATTTGAAGATATTATTTTTCCCAATATAGGCCTCTTAGCGCTCAGAATGTCCAATTGCAGATTCTACAGAAAGAGTGTTTCAGAAAGGCTCAATCAAAAGTAAGGTTCAACTCTGTTAGTTGAATGCACAGAACAGAAAGAAGTTTCATACAATGCTTCTGTGTAGTTTATATTTGAACATATTCTTTTTTCCACTATTACCCACTTAGCGCTACGAATGTCCAGTTGCATTTTCTACAGACAGAGTGTCTCAAAACTGCTCAATCAAAAGTATGGTTTAACTCTGTTAGCTGAATGCTCAGATCAGAAAGAAGTTTCACAGAATGATTCTGTGTAGTTTATATTTGGAGACATTCCTTTTTCCACTATTACCCTCTTAGCGCTCCGAATCTCCACTTGCATTTTCTACATAAAGAGTGTTTCAGAACGGCTCAATCAAAACTAAGGTTCAACTCTTTGAGTTGAACAAACAGAACAGAAAGAAGTTTCACACAATTCTTCTGTGTAGTTTTTATTTGTAGACATTCTTTTTCCCAATATAGGCCTCTTAGCTCTCAGAATGTCCAATTGCAGTTTCTACAGAAAGAGTGTTTCAGAACGGCTCAATCAAAAGTAAGGTTCAACTCTGTTAGTTGAATGCACAGAACAGAAAGAAGTTTCATACAATGCTTCTGTGTAGTTTATATTTGAACATATTCTTTTTTCCACTATTACCCACTTAGCGCTACGAATGTCCAGTTGCATTTTCTACAGACAGAGTGTTTCAAAACTGCTCAATCAAAAGTACGGTTTAACTCTGTTAGCTGAATGCTCAGATCAGAAAGAAGTTTCACACAATGCTTCTGTGTAGTTTATATTTGAATATATTCCTTTTTCCACTACTACGCTCTTAGCGCTCCAAATGTCCAGTTGCATTTTCTACAGAAAGAGTGTTCAGATCTGCTCAATCAAAAGTATGGTTTAACTCTGTTAGCTGAATGCACAGATCAGAAAGAAGTTTCACCGAATGATTCTGTGTAGTTTATATTTGAAGACATTCCTTTTTCCACTATTACCCTCTTAGCGCTCCGAATCTCCACTTGCATTATCTACAAAAGAGTGTTTCATAACTGCTCAATCAAAAATATGTTTTATCTCTGTTAAGTGAATTTACAGATCAGAAATAAGTTTCACAGAATGCATCTGTGTAGTTTTTATTTGAAGATATTGTTTTTCCCAATGTAGGCCTCTTAGCGCTTAGCATGTCCAATTGCAGTTTCTACAGAAAGAGTGTTTCAGAACGGCTCAATCAAAAGTAAGGTTCAACTCTGTTAGTTGAATGCACAGAACAGAAAGAATTTTCACAGAATGCTACTGTGTAGTTTATATTTGAATATATTCCTTTTTCCACTATTACCCTCTTAGCGCTCCGAATGTCCACTTGCATTTTCTACAGAAAGAGTGTTCAGAACTGCGCAATCAAAAGTATGGTTTAACGCTGTTAGCTTAATGAACATATCAGAAATAAGTTTCACACAATGCTTCTGTGTAGTTTTTATTTGAAGATATTATTTTTCCCAATATAGGCCTCTTAGCGCTCAGAATGTGCAATTGCAGTTTCTACAGAAAGAGTGTTTCAGAAAGGCTCAATCAAAAGTAAGGTTCAACTCTGTTAGTTGAATGCACAGAACAGAAAGAAGTTTCATACAATGCTTCTTTGTAGTTTATATTTGAACATATTCTTTTTTCCACTATTACCCACTTAGCGCTACGAATGTCCAGTTGCATTTTCTACAGACAGAGTGTTTCAAAACTGCTCAATCAAAAGTATGGTTTAACTCTGTTAGCTGAATGCTCAGATCAGAAAGAAGTTTCACAGAATGCTTCTGTGTAGTTGATATTTGAATATATTATTTTTTCCACTACTACTCTCTTAGCGCTCCAAATGTCCAGTTGCATTTTCTACAGAAAGGGTGTTCAGATCTGCTCAATCAAAAGTATGGTTTAACTCTGTTAGCTGAATGCACAGATCAGAAAGAAGTTTCACAGAATGATTCTGTGTAGTTTATATTTGAAGACATTCCTTTTTCCACTATTACCCTCTTAGCGCTCCGAATCTCCACTTGCATTTTCTACAGAAAGAGTGTTTCAGAACGGCTCAATCAAAACTAAGGTTCAACTCTTTTAGTTGAACAAACAGAACAGAAAGAAGTCTCACACAATTCCTCTGTGTAGTTTTTATTTGTAGACATTCTTTTTCCCAATATAGTCCTCTTAGCGCTCAGAATGTCCAATTGCAGTTTCTACAGAAAGAGTGTTTCAGAAAGGCTCAATCAAAAGTAAGGTTCAACTCTGTTAGTTGAATGCACAGAACAGAAAGTAGTTTCATACAGTGCTTCTGTGTAGTTCATATTTGAACATATTCTTTTTTCCACTATTACCCACTTAGCGCTACGATTGTCCAGTTGCATTTTCTACAGAGTGTTTCAAAACTGCTCAATCAAAAGTATGGTTTAACTCTGTTAGCTGAATGCTCAGATCAGAAAGAAGTTTCACAGAATGCTTCTGTGTAGTTTATATTTGAATATATTCCTTTTTCCACTACTACTCTCTTAGCGCTCCAAATGTCCAGTTGCATTTTCTACAGAAAGAGTGTTCAGATCTGCTCAATCAAAAGTATGGTTTAACTCTGTTAGCTGAATGCACAGATCAGAAAGAAGTTTCACAGAATGATTCTGTGTAGTTTATATTTGGAGACATTCCTTTTTCCACTATCACCCTCTTAGCGCTCCGAATCTCCACTTGCATTTTCTACAGAAAGAGAGTTTCAGAACGGCTCAATCAAAACTAAGGTTCAACTCTTTTAGTTGAACAAACAGAAGAGAAAGAAGTTTCACACAATTCTTCTGTGTAGTTTTTATTTGTAGACATTCTTTTTCCCAATATAGGCCTCTTAGCGCTCAGAATGTCCAATTGCAGTTTCTACAGAAAGAGTGTTTCAGAACGGCTCAATCAAAAGTAAGGTTCAACTCTGTTAGTTGAATGCACAGAACAGAAAGTATTTTCACAGAATGCTACTGTGTAGTTTATATTTGAATATACTCCTTTTTCCACTATTACCCTCTTAGCGCTCCGAAAGTCCACTTGCATTTTCTACAGAAAGAGTATTCAGTACTGCGCAATCCAAAGTATGGTTTAACTCTGTTAGCTTAATGAACATATCAGAAATAAGTTTCACACAATGCTTCTGTGTAGTTTTTATTTGAAGATATTATTTTTCCCAGTAGAGGCCTCTTAGCGCTCAGAATGTCCAATTGCAGTTTCTACAGAAAGAGTGTTTCAGAAAGGCTCAATAAAAAGTAAGGTTCAACTCTGTTAGTTGAATGCACAGAACAGAAAGAAGTTTCATACAATGCTTCTTTGTAGTTTATATTTGAACATATTCTTCTTTCCACTATTACCCACTTAGCGCTACGAATGTCCAGTTGCATTTTCTACAGACAGAGTGTTTCAAAACTGCAAATCAAAAGTATGGTTTAACTCTGTTAGCTGAATGCTCAGATCAGAAAGAAGTTTCACAGAATGCTTCTGTGTAGTTTATATTTGAATATATTATTTTTTCCACTAATACTCTCTTAGCGCTCCAAATGTCCAGTTGCATTTTCTACAGAAAGAGTGTTCAGATCTGCTCAATCAAAAGTATGGTTTAACTCTGTTAGCTGAATGCACAGATCAGAAAGAAGTTTCACCGAATGATTCTGTGTAGTTTATGTTTGAAGACATTCCTTTTTCCACTATTAGCCTCTTAGCGCTCCGAATCTCCACTTGCATTTTCTACAAAAAGAGTGTTTCATAACTGCTCAACGAAAAATATGTTTTAGCTCTGTTAACTGAATTTACAGATCAGAAATAAGTTGCACAGAATGCATCTGTGTAGTTTTTATTTGAAGATATTCTTTTTCCCAATGTAGGCCTCTTAGCGCTTAGCATGTCCAATTGCAGTTTCTACAGAAACAGTGTTTCATAACGACTCAATAAAAAGTAAGGTTCAACTCTGTTAGTTGAATGCACAGAACAGAAAGAATTTTCACAGAATGCTACTGTGTAGTTTATATTTGAATATATCCCTTTTTCCACTATTACCCTCTTAGCGCTCCGAATGTCCACTTGCATTTTCTACAGAAAGAGTGTTCAGAACTGCGCAATCAAAAGTATGGTTTAACTCTGTTAGCTTAATGAACATATCAGAAATAAGTTTCACACAATGCTTCTGTGTAGTTTTTATTTGAAGATATTATTTTTCCCAATATAGGCCTCTTAGCGCTCAGAATATCCAATTGCAGATTCTACAGAAAGAGTGTTTCAGAAAGGCTCAATCAAAAGTAAGGTTCAACTCTGTTAGTTGAATGCACAGAACAGAAAGAAGTTTCATACAATGCTTCTGTGTAGTTTATATTTGAACATATTCTTTTTTCCACTATTACCCACTTAGCGCTACGAATGTCCAGTTGCATTTTCTACAGACAGAGTGTTTCAAAACTGCTCAATCAAAAGTATGGTTTAACTCTGTTAGCTGAATGCTCAGATCAGAAAGAAGATTCACAGAATGCTTCTGTGTAGTTTATATTTGAATATATTCCTTTTTCCACTACTACTCTCTTAGCGCTCCAAATGTCCAGTTGCATTTTCTACAGAAAGAGTGTTCAGATCTGCTCAATCAAAAGTATGGTTTAACTCTGTTAGCTGAATGCACAGATCAGAAAGAAGTTTCACAGAATGATTCTGTGTAGTTTATATTTGGAGACATTCCTTTTTCCACTATTACCCTCTTAGCGCTCTGAATCTCCACTTGCATTTTCTACATAAAGAGTGTTTCAGAACGGCTCAATCAAAACTAAGGTTCAACTCTTTTAGTTGAACAAACAGAACAGAAAGAAGTTTCACACAATTCTTCTGTGTAGTATTTATTTGTAGACATTCTTTTTCCCAATATAGACCTCTTAGCTCTCAGAATGTCCAATTGCAGTTTCTACAGAAAGAGTGTTTCAGAACGGCTCAATCAAATGTAAGGTTCAACTCTGTTAGTTGAATGCACAGAACAGAAAGAAGTTTCATACAATGCTTCTGTGTAGTTTATATTTGAACATATTCTTTTTTCCACTATTACCCACTTAGCGCTACGAATGTCCAGTTGCATTTTCTACAGACAGAGTGTTTCAAAACTGCTCAATCAAAAGTATGGTTTAACTCTGTTAGCTGAATGCTCAGATCAGAAAGAAGTTTCACAGAATGCTTCTGTGTAGTTGATATTTGAATATATTATTTTTTCCACTACTACTCTCTTAGCGCTCCAAATGTCCAGTTGCATTTTCTACAGAAAGGGTGTTCAGATCTGCTCAATCAAAAGTATGGTTTAACTCTGTTAGCTGAATGCACAGATCAGAAAGAAGTTTCACAGAATGATTCTGTGTAGTTTATATTTGAAGACATTCCTTTTTCCACTATTACCCTCTTAGCGCTCCGAATCTCCACTTGCATTTTCTACAGAAAGAGTGTTTCAGAACGGCTCAATCAAAACTAAGGTTCAACTCTTTTAGTTGAACAAACAGAACAGAAAGAAGTCTCACACAATTCCTCTGTGTAGTTTTTATTTGTAGACATTCTTTTTCCCAATATAGTCCTCTTAGCGCTCAGAATGTCCAATTGCAGTTTCTACAGAAAGAGTGTTTCAGAAAGGCTCAATCAAAAGTAAGGTTCAACTCTGTTAGTTGAATGCACAGAACAGAAAGTAGTTTCATACAGTGCTTCTGTGTAGTTCATATTTGAACATATTCTTTTTTCCACTATTACCCACTTAGCGCTACGATTGTCCAGTTGCATTTTCTACAGAGTGTTTCAAAACTGCTCAATCAAAAGTATGGTTTAACTCTGTTAGCTGAATGCTCAGATCAGAAAGAAGTTTCACAGAATGCTTCTGTGTAGTTTATATTTGAATATATTCCTTTTTCCACTACTACTCTCTTAGCGCTCCAAATGTCCAGTTGCATTTTCTACAGAAAGAGTGTTCAGATCTGCTCAATCAAAAGTATGGTTTAACTCTGTTAGCTGAATGCACAGATCAGAAAGAAGTTTCACAGAATGATTCTGTGTAGTTTATATTTGGAGACATTCCTTTTTCCACTATCACCCTCTTAGCGCTCCGAATCTCCACTTGCATTTTCTACAGAAAGAGAGTTTCAGAACGGCTCAATCAAAACTAAGGTTCAACTCTTTTAGTTGAACAAACAGAAGAGAAAGAAGTTTCACACAATTCTTCTGTGTAGTTTTTATTTGTAGACATTCTTTTTCCCAATATAGGCCTCTTAGCGCTCAGAATGTCCAATTGCAGTTTCTACAGAAAGAGTGTTTCAGAACGGCTCAATCAAAAGTAAGGTTCAACTCTGTTAGTTGAATGCACAGAACAGAAAGTATTTTCACAGAATGCTACTGTGTAGTTTATATTTGAATATACTCCTTTTTCCACTATTACCCTCTTAGCGCTCCGAAAGTCCACTTGCATTTTCTACAGAAAGAGTATTCAGTACTGCGCAATCCAAAGTATGGTTTAACTCTGTTAGCTTAATGAACATATCAGAAATAAGTTTCACACAATGCTTCTGTGTAGTTTTTATTTGAAGATATTATTTTTCCCAGTAGAGGCCTCTTAGCGCTCAGAATGTCCAATTGCAGTTTCTACAGAAAGAGTGTTTCAGAAAGGCTCAATAAAAAGTAAGGTTCAACTCTGTTAGTTGAATGCACAGAACAGAAAGAAGTTTCATACAATGCTTCTTTGTAGTTTATATTTGAACATATTCTTCTTTCCACTATTACCCACTTAGCGCTACGAATGTCCAGTTGCATTTTCTACAGACAGAGTGTTTCAAAACTGCAAATCAAAAGTATGGTTTAACTCTGTTAGCTGAATGCTCAGATCAGAAAGAAGTTTCACAGAATGCTTCTGTGTAGTTTATATTTGAATATATTATTTTTTCCACTAATACTCTCTTAGCGCTCCAAATGTCCAGTTGCATTTTCTACAGAAAGAGTGTTCAGATCTGCTCAATCAAAAGTATGGTTTAACTCTGTTAGCTGAATGCACAGATCAGAAAGAAGTTTCACCGAATGATTCTGTGTAGTTTATGTTTGAAGACATTCCTTTTTCCACTATTAGCCTCTTAGCGCTCCGAATCTCCACTTGCATTTTCTACAAAAAGAGTGTTTCATAACTGCTCAACGAAAAATATGTTTTAGCTCTGTTAACTGAATTTACAGATCAGAAATAAGTTGCACAGAATGCATCTGTGTAGTTTTTATTTGAAGATATTCTTTTTCCCAATGTAGGCCTCTTAGCGCTTAGCATGTCCAATTGCAGTTTCTACAGAAACAGTGTTTCATAACGACTCAATAAAAAGTAAGGTTCAACTCTGTTAGTTGAATGCACAGAACAGAAAGAATTTTCACAGAATGCTACTGTGTAGTTTATATTTGAATATATCCCTTTTTCCACTATTACCCTCTTAGCGCTCCGAATGTCCACTTGCATTTTCTACAGAAAGAGTGTTCAGAACTGCGCAATCAAAAGTATGGTTTAACTCTGTTAGCTTAATGAACATATCAGAAATAAGTTTCACACAATGCTTCTGTGTAGTTTTTATTTGAAGATATTATTTTTCCCAATATAGGCCTCTTAGCGCTCAGAATATCCAATTGCAGATTCTACAGAAAGAGTGTTTCAGAAAGGCTCAATCAAAAGTAAGGTTCAACTCTGTTAGTTGAATGCACAGAACAGAAAGAAGTTTCATACAATGCTTCTGTGTAGTTTATATTTGAACATATTCTTTTTTCCACTATTACCCACTTAGCGCTACGAATGTCCAGTTGCATTTTCTACAGACAGAGTGTTTCAAAACTGCTCAATCAAAAGTATGGTTTAACTCTGTTAGCTGAATGCTCAGATCAGAAAGAAGATTCACAGAATGCTTCTGTGTAGTTTATATTTGAATATATTCCTTTTTCCACTACTACTCTCTTAGCGCTCCAAATGTCCAGTTGCATTTTCTACAGAAAGAGTGTTCAGATCTGCTCAATCAAAAGTATGGTTTAACTCTGTTAGCTGAATGCACAGATCAGAAAGAAGTTTCACAGAATGATTCTGTGTAGTTTATATTTGGAGACATTCCTTTTTCCACTATTACCCTCTTAGCGCTCTGAATCTCCACTTGCATTTTCTACATAAAGAGTGTTTCAGAACGGCTCAATCAAAACTAAGGTTCAACTCTTTTAGTTGAACAAACAGAACAGAAAGAAGTTTCACACAATTCTTCTGTGTAGTATTTATTTGTAGACATTCTTTTTCCCAATATAGACCTCTTAGCTCTCAGAATGTCCAATTGCAGTTTCTACAGAAAGAGTGTTTCAGAACGGCTCAATCAAATGTAAGGTTCAACTCTGTTAGTTGAATGCACAGAACAGAAAGAAGTTTCATACAATGCTTCTGTGTAGTTTATATTTGAACATATTCTTTTTTCCACTATTACCCACTTAGCGCTACGAATGTCCAGTTGCATTTTCTACAGACAGAGTGTTTCAAAACTGCTCAATCAAAAGTATGGTTTAACTCTGTTAGCTGAATGCTCAGATCAGAAAGAAGTTTCACACAATGCTTCTGTGTAGTTTATATTTGAATATATTCCTTTTTCCACTACTACGCTCTTAGCGCTCCAAATGTCCAGTTGCATTTTCTACAGAAAGAGTGTTCAGATCTGCTCAATCAAAAGTATGGTTTAACTCTGTTAGCTGAATGCACAGATCAGAAAGAAGTTTCACCGAATGATTCTGTGTAGTTTATATTTGAAGACATTCCTTTTTCCACTATTACCCTCTTAGCGCTCCGAATCTCCACTTGCATTATCTACAAAAAGAGTGTTTCATAACTGCTCAATCAAAAATATGTTTTATCTCTGTTAACTGAATTTATAGATCAGAAATAAGTTTCACAGAATGCATCTGTGTAGTTTTTATTTGAAGATATTTTTTTCCCAATATAGGCCTCTTAGCGCTTAGCATGTCCAATTGCATTTTTTACAGAAAGAGTGTTTCAGAACGGCTCAATCAAAAGTAAGGTTCAACTCTGTTAGTTGAATGCACAGAACAGAAAGAATTTTCACCGAATGCTACTGTGTAGTTTATATTTGAATATATTCCTTTTTCCACTATTACCCTCTTAGCGCTCCGAATGTCCACTTGCATTTTCTACAGAAAGAGTGTTCAGAACTGCGCAATCAAAAGTATGGTTTAACTCTGTTAGCTTAATGAACATATCAGAAATAAGTTTCACACAATGCTTCTGTGTAGTTTTTATTTGAAGATATTATTTTTCCCAATATAGGCCTCTTAGCGCTCAGAATATCCAATTGCAGATTCTACAGAAAGAGTGTTTCAGAAAGGCTCAATCAAAAGTAAGGTTCAACTCTGTTAGTTGAATGCACAGAACAGAAAGAAGTTTCATACAATGCTTCTGTGTAGTTTATATTTGAACATATTCTTTTTTCCACTATTACCCACTTAGCGCTACGAATGTCCAGTTGCATTTTCTACAGACAGAGTGTTTCAAAACTGCTCAATCAAAAGTATGGTTTAACTCTGTTAGCTGAATGCTCAGATCAGAAAGAAGTTTCACAGAATGCTTCTGTGTAGTTTATATTTGAATATATTCCTTTTTCCACTACTACGCTCTTAGCGCTCCAAATGTCCAGTTGCATTTTCAACAGAAAGTGTGTTCAGATCTGCTCAATGAAAAGTATGGTTTAACTCTGTTAGCTGAATGCACAGATCAGAAAGAAGTTTCACCGAATGATTCTGTGTAGTTTATGTTTGAAGACATTCCTTTTTCCACTATTAGCCTCTTAGCGCTCCGAATCTCCACTTGCATTTTCTACAAAAAGAGTGTTTCATAACTGCTCAATGAAAAATATGTTTTAGCTCTGTTAACTGAATTTACAGATCAGAAATAAGTTGCACAGAATGCATCTGTGTAGTTTTAATTTGAAGATATTCTTTTTCCCAATGTAGGCCTCTTAGCGCTTAGCATGTCCAATTGCAGTTTCTACAGAAAGAGTGTTTCATAACGACTCAATAAAAAGTAAGGTTCAACTATGTTAGTTGAATGCACAGAACAGAAAGAATTTTCACAGAATGCTACTGTGTAGTTTATATTTGAATATAACCCTTTTTCCACTATTACCCTCTTAGCGCTCCGAATGTCCACTTGCATTTTCTACAGAAAGAGTGTTCAGAACTGCGCAATCAAAAGTATGGTTTAACTCTGTTAGCTTAATGAACATATCAGAAATAAGTTTCACACAATGCTTCTGTGTAGTTTTTATTTGAAGATATTATTTTTCCCAATATAGGCCTCTTAGCGCTCAGAATATCCAATTGCAGATTCTACAGAAAGAGTGTTTCAGAAAGGCTCAATCAAAAGTAAGGTTCAACTCTGTTAGTTGAATGCACAGAACAGAAAGAAGTTTCATACAATGCTTCTGTGTAGTTTATATTTGAACATATTCTTTTTTCCACTATTACCCACTTAGCGCTACGAATGTCCAGTTGCATTTTCTACAGACAGAGTGTTTCAAAACTGCTCAATCAAAAGTATGGTTTAACTCTGTTAGCTGAATGCTCAGATCAGAAAGAAGTTTCACACAATGCTTCTGTGTAGTTTATATTTGAATATATTCCTTTTTCCACTACTACGCTCTTAGCGCTCCAAATGTCCAGTTGCATTTTCTACAGAAAGAGTGTTCAGATCTGCTCAATCAAAAGTATGGTTTAACTCTGTTAGCTGAATGCACAGATCAGAAAGAAGTTTCACCGAATGATTCTGTGTAGTTTATATTTGAAGACATTCCTTTTTCCACTATTACCCTCTTAGCGCTCCGAATCTCCACTTGCATTATCTACAAAAAGAGTGTTTCATAACTGCTCAATCAAAAATATGTTTTATCTCTGTTAACTGAATTTATAGATCAGAAATAAGTTTCACAGAATGCATCTGTGTAGTTTTTATTTGAAGATATTTTTTTCCCAATATAGGCCTCTTAGCGCTTAGCATGTCCAATTGCATTTTCTACAGAAAGAGTGTTTCAGAACGGCTCAATCAAAAGTAAGGTTCAACTCTGTTAGTTGAATGCACAGAACAGAAAGAATTTTCACCGAATGCTACTGTGTAGTTTATATTTGAATATATTCCTTTTTCCACTATTACCCTCTTAGCGCTCCGAATGTCCACTTGCATTTTCTACAGAAAGAGTGTTCAGAACTGCGCAATCAAAAGTATGGTTTAACTCTGTTAGCTTAATGAACATATCAGAAATAAGTTTCACACAATGCTTCTGTGTAGTTTTTATTTGAAGAAATTATTTTTCCCAATATAGGCCTCTTAGCGCTCAGAATATCCAATTGCAGATTCTACAGAAAGAGTGTTTCAGAAAGGCTCAATCAAAAGTAAGGTTCAACTCTGTTAGTTGAATGCACAGAACAGAAAGAAGTTTCATACAATGCTTCTGTGTAGTTTATATTTGAACATATTCTTTTTTCCACTATTACCCACTTAGCGCTACGAATGTCCAGTTGCATTTTCTACAGACAGAGTGTTTCAAAACTGCTCAATCAAAAGTATGGTTTAACTCTGTTAGCTGAATGCTCAGATCAGAAAGAAGTTTCACAGAATGCTTCTGTGTAGTTTATATTTGAATATATTCCTTTTTCCACTACTACGCTCTTAGCGCTCCAAATGTCCAGTTGCATTTTCAACAGAAAGTGTGTTCAGATCTGCTCAATGAAAAGTATGGTTTAACTCTGTTAGCTGAATGCACAGATCAGAAAGAAGTTTCACCGAATGATTCTGTGTAGTTTATGTTTGAAGACATTCCTTTTTCCACTATTAGCCTCTTAGCGCTCCGAATCTCCACTTGCATTTTCTACAAAAAGAGTGTTTCATAACTGCTCAATGAAAAATATGTTTTAGCTCTGTTAACTGAATTTACAGATCAGAAATAAGTTGCACAGAATGCATCTGTGTAGTTTTTATTTGAAGATATTCTTTTTCCCAATGTAGGCCTCTTAGCGCTTAGCATGTCCAATTGCAGTTTCTACAGAAAGAGTGTTTCATAACGACTCAATAAAAAGTAAGGTTCAACTCTGTTAGTTGAATGCACAGAACAGAAAGAATTTTCACAGAATGCTACTGTGTAGTTTATATTTGAATATATCCCTTTTTCCACTATTACCCTCTTAGCGCTCCGAATGTCCACTTGCATTTTCTACAGAAAGAGTGTTCAGAACTGCGCAATCAAAAGTATGGTTTAACTCTGTTAGCTTAATGAACATATCAGAAATAAGTTTCACACAATGCTTCTGTGTAGTTTTTATTTGAAGATATTATTTTTCCCAATATAGGCCTCTTAGCGCTCAGAATATCCAATTGCAGATTCTACAGAAAGAGTGTTTCAGAAAGGCTCAATCAAAAGTAAGGTTCAACTCTGTTAGTTGAATGCACAGAACAGAAAGAAGTTTCATACAATGCTTCTGTGTAGTTTATATTTGAACATATTCTTTTTTCCACTATTACCCACTTAGCGCTACGAATGTCCAGTTGCATTTTCTACAGACAGAGTGTTTCAAAACTGCTCAATCAAAAGTATGGTTTAACTCTGTTAGCTGAATGCTCAGATCAGAAAGAAGTTTCACAGAATGCTTCTGTGTAGTTTATATTTGAATATATTCCTTTTTCCACTACTACTCTCTTAGCGCTCCAAATGTCCAGTTGCATTTTCTACAGAAAGAGTGTTCAGATCTGCTCAATCAAAAGTATGGTTTAACTCTCTTAGCTGAATGCACAGATCAGAAAGAAGTTTCACAGAATGATTCTGTGTAGTTTATATTTGGAGACATTCCTTTTTCCACTATTACCCTCTTAGCGCTCTGAATCTCCACTTGCATTTTCTACATAAAGAGTGTTTCAGAACGGCTCAATCAAAACTAAGGTTCAACTCTTTTAGTTGAACAAACAGAACAGAAAGAAGTTTCACACAATTCTTCTGTGTAGTATTTATTTGTAGACATTCTTTTTCCCAATATAGACCTCTTAGCTCTCAGAATGTCCAATTGCAGTTTCTACAGAAAGAGTGTTTCAGAACGGCTCAATCAAATGTAAGGTTCAACTCTGTTAGTTGAATGCACAGAACAGAAAGAAGTTTCATACAATGCTTCTGTGTAGTTTATATTTGAACATATTCTTTTTTCCACTATTACCCACTTAGCGCTACGAATGTCCAGTTGCATTTTCTACAGACAGAGTGTTTCAAAACTGCTCAATCAAAAGTATGGTTTAACTCTGTTAGCTGAATGCTCAGATCAGAAAGAAGTTTCACACAATGCTTCTGTGTAGTTTATATTTGAATATATTCCTTTTTCCACTACTACGCTCTTAGCGCTCCAAATGTCCAGTTGCATTTTCTACAGAAAGAGTGTTCAGATCTGCTCAATCAAAAGTATGGTTTAACTCTGTTAGCTGAATGCACAGATCAGAAAGAAGTTTCACCGAATGATTCTGTGTAGTTTATATTTGAAGACATTCCTTTTTCCACTATTACCCTCTTAGCGCTCCGAATCTCCACTTGCATTATCTACAAAAAGAGTGTTTCATAACTGCTCAATCAAAAATATGTTTTATCTCTGTTAACTGAATTTATAGATCAGAAATAAGTTTCACAGAATGCATCTGTGTAGTTTTTATTTGAAGATATTTTTTTCCCAATATAGGCCTCTTAGCGCTTAGCATGTCCAATTGCAGTTTCTACAGAAAGAGTGTTTCAGAACGGCTCAATCAAAAGTAAGGTTCAACTCTGTTAGTTGAATGCACAGAACAGAAAGAATTTTCACCGAATGCTACTGTGTAGTTTATATTTGAATATATTCCTTTTTCCACTATTACCCTCTTAGCGCTCCGAATGTCCACTTGCATTTTCTACAGAAAGAGTGTTCAGAACTGCGCAATCAAAAGTATGGTTTAACTCTGTTAGCTTAATGAACATATCAGAAATAAGTTTCACACAATGCTTCTGTGTAGTTTTTATTTGAAGATATTATTTTTCCCAATATAGGCCTCTTAGCGCTCAGAATATCCAATTGCAGATTCTACAGAAAGAGTGTTTCAGAAAGGCTCAATCAAAAGTAAGGTTCAACTCTGTTAGTTGAATGCACAGAACAGAAAGAAGTTTCATACAATGCTTCTGTGTAGTTTATATTTGAACATATTCTTTTTTCCACTATTACCCACTTAGCGCTACGAATGTCCAGTTGCATTTTCTACAGACAGAGTGTTTCAAAACTGCTCAATCAAAAGTATGGTTTAACTCTGTTAGCTGAATGCTCAGATCAGAAAGAAGTTTCACAGAATGCTTCTGTGTAGTTTATATTTGAATATATTCCTTTTTCCACTACTACTCTCTTAGCGCTCCAAATGTCCAGTTGCATTTTCTACAGAAAGAGTGTTCAGATCTGCTCAATCAAAAGTATGGTTTAACTCTGTTAGCTGAATGCGCAGATCAGAAAGAAGTTTCACAGAATGATTCTGTGTAGTTTATATTTGGAGACATTCCTTTTTCCACTATTACCCTCTTAGCGCTCTGAATCTCCACTTGCATTTTCTACATAAAGAGTGTTTCAGAACGGCTCAATCAAAACTAAGGTTCAACTCTTTTAGTTGAACAAACAGAACAGAAAGAAGTTTCACACAATTCTTCTGTGTAGTATTTATTTGTAGACATTCTTTTTCCCAATATAGACCTCTTAGCTCTCAGAATGTCCAATTGCAGTTTCTACAGAAAGATTGTTTCAGAACGGCTCAATCAAATGTAAGGTTCAACTCTGTTAGTTGAATGCACAGAACAGAAAGAAGTTTCATACAATGCTTCTGTGTAGTTTATATTTGAACATATTCTTTTTTCCACTATTACCCACTTAGCGCTACGAATGTCCAGTTGCATTTTCTACAGACAGAGTGTTTCAAAACTGCTCAATCAAAAGTATGGTTTAACTCTGTTAGCTGAATGCTCAGATCAGAAAGAAGTTTCACACAATGCTTCTGTGTAGTTTATATTTGAATATATTCCTTTTTCCACTACTACGCTCTTAGCGCTCCAAATGTCCAGTTGCATTTTCTACAGAAAGAGTGTTCAGATCTGCTCAATCAAAAGTATGGTTTAACTCTGTTAGCTGAATGCACAGATCAGAAAGAAGTTTCACCGAATGATTCTGTGTAGTTTATATTTGAAGACATTCCTTTTTCCACTATTACCCTCTTAGCGCTCCGAATCTCCACTTGCATTATCTACAAAAAGAGTGTTTCATAACTGCTCAATCAAAAATATGTTTTATCTCTGTTAACTGAATTTATAGATCAGAAATAAGTTTCACAGAATGCATCTGTGTAGTTTTTATTTGAAGATATTTTTTTCCCAATATAGGCCTCTTAGCGCCTAGCATGTCCAATTGCAGTTTCTACAGAAAGAGTGTTTCAGAACGGCTCAATCAAAAGTAAGGTTCAACTCTGTTAGTTGAATGCACAGAACAGAAAGAATTTTCACCGAATGCTACTGTGTAGTTTATATTTGAATATATTCCTTTTTCCACTATTACCCTCTTAGCGCTCCGAATGTCCACTTGCATTTTCTACAGAAAGAGTGTTCAGAACTGCGCAATCAAAAGTATGGTTTAACTCTGTTAGCTTAATGAACATATCAGAAATAAGTTTCACACAATGCTTCTGTGTAGTTTTTATTTGAAGATATTATTTTTCCCAATATAGGCCTCTTAGCGCTCAGAATGTCCAATTGCAGTTTCTACAGAAAGAGTGTTTCAGAAAGGCTCAATCAAAAGTAAGGTTCAACTCTGTTAGTTGAATGCACAGAACAGAAAGAAGTTTCATACAATGCTTCTGTGTAGTTTATATATGAAAATATTCTTTTTTCCACTATTACCCACTTAGCGCTACGAATATCCAGTTGCATTTTCTACAGACAGAGTGTTTCAAAACTGCTCAATCATAAGTATGTTTTAACTCTGTTAGCTGAATGCTCAGATCAGAAAGAAGTTTCACAGAATGCTTCTGTGTAGTTTATATTTGAATATATTCCTTTTTCCACTACTACTCTCTTAGCGCTCCAAATGTCCAGTTGCATTTTCTACAGAAAGAGTGTTCAGATCTGCTGAATCAAAAGTATATTTTAACTCTGTTAGCTGAATGCACAGATCAGAAAGACGTTTCACAGAATGATTCCGTGTAGTTTATATTTGGAGACATTCCTTTTTCCACTATTACCCTCTTAGCGCTCCGAATATCCACTTGCATTTTCTACAGAAAGAGTGTTTCAGAACGGCTCAATCAAAACTAAGGTTCAACTCTTTTAGTTGAACAAACAGAACAGAAAGAAGTTTCAAACAATTCTTCTGTGTAGTTTTTATTTGTAGACATTCTTTTTCCCAATATAGGCCTCTTAGCGCTCAGAATGTCCAATTGCAGTTTCTACAGAAAGAGTGTTTCAGAACGGCTCAATCAAAAGTAAGGTTCAACTCTGTTAGTTGACTGCACAGAACAGAAAGAAGTTTCATACAATGCTTCTGTGTAGTTCATATTTGAACATATTCTTTTTTCCACTATTACCCACTTAGCGCTACGAATGTCCAGTTGCATTTTCTACAGACAGAGTGTTTCAAAACTGCTCAATCAAAAGTATGGTTTAACTCTGTTAGCTGAATGCTCAGATCAGAAAGAAGTTTCACAGAATGCTTCTGTGTAGTTTATATTTGAATATATTCCTTTTTCCACTACTACTCTCTTAGCGCTCCAAATGTCCAGTTGCATTTTCTACAGAAAGAGTGTTCAGATCTGCTCAATCAAAAGTATGGTTTAACTCTGTTAGCTGAATGCACAGATCAGAAAGAAGTTTCACAGAATGATTCTGTGTAGTTTATATTTGGAGACATTCCTTTTTCCACTATTACCCTCTTAGCGCTCTGAATCTCCACTTGCATTTTCTACATAAAGAGTGTTTCAGAACGGCTCAATCAAAACTAAGGTTCAACTCTTTTAGTTGAACAAACAGAACAGAAAGAAGTTTCACACAATTCTTCTGTGTAGTATTTATTTGTAGACATTCTTTTTCCCAATATAGACCTCTTAGCTCTCAGAATGTCCAATTGCAGTTTCTACAGAAAGATTGTTTCAGAACGGCTCAATCAAATGTAAGGTTCAACTCTGTTAGTTGAATGCACAGAACAGAAAGAAGTTTCATACAATGCTTCTGTGTAGTTTATATTTGAACATATTCTTTTTTCCACTATTACCCACTTAGCGCTACGAATGTCCAGTTGCATTTTCTACAGACAGAGTGTTTCAAAACTGCTCAATCAAAAGTATGGTTTAACTCTGTTAGCTGAATGCTCAGATCAGAAAGAAGTTTCACACAATGCTTCTGTGTAGTTTATATTTGAATATATTCCTTTTTCCACTACTACGCTCTTAGCGCTCCAAATGTCCAGTTGCATTTTCTACAGAAAGAGTGTTCAGATCTGCTCAATCAAAAGTATGGTTTAACTCTGTTAGCTGAATGCACAGATCAGAAAGAAGTTTCACCGAATGATTCTGTGTAGTTTATATTTGAAGACATTCCTTTTTCCACTATTACCCTCTTAGCGCTCCGAATCTCCACTTGCATTATCTACAAAAAGAGTGTTTCATAACTGCTCAATCAAAAATATGTTTTATCTCTGTTAACTGAATTTATAGATCAGAAATAAGTTTCACAGAATGCATCTGTGTAGTTTTTATTTGAAGATATTTTTTTCCCAATATAGGCCTCTTAGCGCTTAGCATGTCCAATTGCAGTTTCTACAGAAAGAGTGTTTCAGAACGGCTCAATCAAAAGTAAGGTTCAACTCTGTTAGTTGAATGCACAGAACAGAAAGAATTTTCACCGAATGCTACTGTGTAGTTTATATTTGAATATATTCCTTTTTCCACTATTACCCTCTTAGCGCTCCGAATGTCCACTTGCATTTTCTACAGAAAGAGTGTTCAGAACTGCGCAATCAAAAGTATGGTTTAACTCTGTTAGCTTAATGAACATATCAGAAATAAGTTTCACACAATGCTTCTGTGTAGTTTTTATTTGAAGATATTATTTTTCCCAATATAGGCCTCTTAGCGCTCAGAATGTCCAATTGCAGTTTCTACAGAAAGAGTGTTTCAGAAAGGCTCAATCAAAAGTAAGGTTCAACTCTGTTAGTTGAATGCACAGAACAGAAAGAAGTTTCATACAATGCTTCTGTGTAGTTTATATATGAAAATATTCTTTTTTCCACTATTACCCACTTAGCGCTACGAATATCCAGTTGCATTTTCTACAGACAGAGTGTTTCAAAACTGCTCAATCATAAGTATGTTTTAACTCTGTTAGCTGAATGCTCAGATCAGAAAGAAGTTTCACAGAATGCTTCTGTGTAGTTTATATTTGAATATATTCCTTTTTCCACTACTACTCTCTTAGCGCTCCAAATGTCCAGTTGCATTTTCTACAGAAAGAGTGTTCAGATCTGCTGAATCAAAAGTATATTTTAACTCTGTTAGCTGAATGCACAGATCAGAAAGAAGTTTCACAGAATGATTCCGTGTAGTTTATATTTGGAGACATTCCTTTTTCCACTATTACCCTCTTAGCGCTCCGAATATCCACTTGCATTTTCTACAGAAAGAGTGTTTCAGAACGGCTCAATCAAAACTAAGGTTCAACTCTTTTAGTTGAACAAACAGAACAGAAAGAAGTTTCAAACAATTCTTCTGTGTAGTTTTTATTTGTAGACATTCTTTTTCCCAATATAGGCCTCTTAGCGCTCAGAATGTCCAATTGCAGTTTCTACAGAAAGAGTGTTTCAGAACGGCTCAATCAAAAGTAAGGTTCAACTCTGTTAGTTGAATGCACAGAACAGAAAGAAGTTTCATACAATGCTTCTGTGTAGTTCATATTTGAACATATTCTTTTTTCCACTATTACCCACTTAGCGCTACGAATGTCCAGTTGCATTTTCTACAGACAGAGTGTTTCAAAACTGCTCAATCAAAAGTATGGTTTAACTCTGTTAGCTGAATGCTCAGATCAGAAAGAAGTTTCACAGAATGCTTCTGTGTAGTTTATATTTGAATATATTCCTTTTTCCACTACTACGCTCTTAGCGCTCCAAATGTCCAGTTGCATTTTCTACAGAAAGAGTGTTCAGATCTGCTCAATCAAAAGTATGGTTTAACTCTGTTAGCTGAATGCACAGATCAGAAAGAAGTTTCACAGAATGATTCTGTGTAGTTTATATTTGAAGACATTCCTTTTTCCACTATTACCCTCTTAGCGCTCCGAATCTCCACTTGCATTTTCTACAGAAAGAGTGTTTCAGAACGGCTCAATCAAAACTAAGGTTCAACTCTTTTAGTTGAACAAACAGAACAGAAAGAAGTCTCACACAATTCTTCTGTGTAGTTTTTATTTGTAGACATTCTTTTTCCAAATATAGTCCTCTTAGCGCTCAGAATGTCCAATTGCAGTTTCTACAGAAAGAGTGTTTCAGAACGGCTCAATCAAAAGTAAGGTTCAACTCTGTTAGTTGAATGCACAGAACAGAAAGAAGTTTCATACAAGGCTTCTGGGTAGTTTATATTTGAACATATTCTTTTTTCCACTATTACCCACTTAGCGCTACGAATGTCCAGTTGCATTTTCTACAGACAGAGTGTTTCAAAACTGCTCAATCAAAAGTATGGTTTAACTCTGTTAGCTGAATGCTCAGATCAGAAAGAAGTTTCACAGAATGCTTCTGTGTAGTTTATATTTGAATATATTCCTTTTTCCACTACTACGCTCTTAGCGCTCCAAATGTCCAGTTGCATTTTCTACAGAAAGAGTGTTCAGATCTGCTCAATCAAAAGTATGGTTTAACTCTGTTAGATGAATGCACAGATCAGAAAGGAGTTTCACCGAATGATTCCGTGTAGTTTATATTTGAAGACATTCCTTTTTCCACTATTACCCTCTTAGCGCTCCGAATCTCCACTTGCATTTTCTACAAAAAGAGTGTTTCATAACTGCTCAATCAAAAATATGTTTTATCTCTGTTAACTGAACTTACAGATCAGAAATAAGTTTCACAGAATGCATCTGTATAGTTTTTATTTGAAGATATTATTTTTCCGAAAGTAGGCCTCTTAGCGCTTAGCATGTCCAATTGGAGTTTCTACAGAAAGAGTGTTTCAGAACGGCTAAATCAAAAGTAAGGTTCAACTCTGTTAGTTGAATGCACAGAACAGAAAGAATTTTCACAGAATGCTACTGTGTAGTTTATATTTGAATATATTCCTTTTTCCACTACTACGCTCTTAGCGCTCCAAATGTCCAGTTGCATTTTCTACAGAAAGAATGTTCAGATCTGCTCAATCAAAAGTATGGTTTAATTCTGTTAGCTGAATGCACAGATCAGAAAGAAATTTCACCGAATGATTCCGTGTAGTTTATATTTGAAGACATTCCTTTTTCCACTATTACCCTCTTAGCGCTCCGAATCTCCACTTGCATTTTCTACAATAAGAGTGTTTCATAACTGCTCAATCAAAAATATGTTTTATCTCTGTTAACTGAATTTACCGATCAGAAATAAGTTTCACAGAATGCATCTGTGTAGTTTTTATTTGAAGATATTCTTTTTCCCAATGTAGGCCTCTTAGCGCTTAGCATGTCCAATGGCAGTTTCTACAGAAAGAGTGTTTCAGAACGGCTCAATCAAAAGTAAGGTTCAACTCTGTTAGTTGAATGCACAGAACAGAAAGAATTTTCACAGAATGCTACTGTGTAGTTTATTTTTGAATATATTCCTTTTTCCACTATTACCCTCTTAGTGCTCTGAATGTCCACTTGCATTTTCTACAGAAAGAGTGTTCAGAACTGCGCAATCAAAAGTATGGTTTAACTCTGTTAGCTTAATGAACATATCAGAAATAAGTTTCACACAATGCTTCTGTGTAGTTTTTATTTGAAGATATTATTTTTCCCCATAGATGCCTCTTAGTGCTCAGAATGTCCAATTGCAGTTTCTACAGAAAGAGTGTTTCAGAAAGGCTCAATCAAAAGTAAGGTTCAACTCTGTTAGTTGAATGCACAGAACAGAAAGAAGTTTCATACAATGCTTCTGTGTAGTTTATATTTGAACACATTCTTTTTTCCACTATTACCCACTTAGCGCTACGAATGTCCAGTTGCATTTTCTACAGACAGAGTGTTTCAAAACTGCTCAATCAAAAGTATGGTTTAACTCTGTTAGCTGAATGCTCAGATCAGAAAGAAGTTTCACAGAATGCTTCTGTGTAGTTTATATTTGAATATATTCCTTTTTCCACTACTACTCTCTTAGCGCTCCAAATGTCCAGTTGCATTTTCTACTGAAAGAGTGTTCAGATCTGCTCAATCAAAAGTATGGTTTAACTCTGTTAGCTGAATACACAGATCAGAAAGAAGTTTCACAGAATGATTCTGTGTAGTTTATATTTGGAGACATTCCTTTTTCCACTATTACCCTCTTAGCGCTCCGAATCTCCACTTGCATTTTCTACAGAAAGAGTGTTTCAGAACGGCTCAATCAAAACTAAGTTTCAACTCTTTTAGTTGAACAAACAGAACAGAAAGAAGTTTCACACAATTCTTCTGTGTAGTTTTTATTTGTAGACATTCTTTTTCCCAATATTGGCCTCTTAGCGCTCAGAATGTCCAATTGCAGTTTCTACAGAAAGAGTGTTTCAGAGCGGCTCAATCAAAAGTAAGGTTCAACTCTGTTAGTTGAATGCACAGAACAGAAAGAAGTTTCATACAATGCTTCTGTGTAGTTTATATTTGAACATATTCTTTTTTCCACTATTACCCACTTAGCGCTACGAATGTCCAGTTGCATTTTCTACAAACAGAGTGTTTCAAAACTGCTCAATCAAAGTATGGTTTAATTCTGTTAGCTGAATGCTCAGATCAGAAAGAAGTTTCACAGAATGCTTCTGTGTAGTTTATATTTGAATATATTCCTTTTTCCACTACTACGCTCTTAGCGCTCCAAATGTCCAGTTGCATTTTCTACAGAAAGAGTGTTCAGATCTGCTCAATCAAAAGTATGGTTTAACTCTTTTAGCTGAATGCACAGAACAGAAAGAAATTTCACCGAATGATTCCGTGTAGTTTATATTTGAAGACATTCCTTTTTCCACTATTACCCTCTTAGCGCTCCGAATCTCCACTTGCATTTTCTACAAAAAGAGTGTTTCATAACTGCTCAATCAAAAATATGTTTTATCTCTGTTAACTGAATTTACAGATCAGAAATAAGTTTCACAGAATGCATCTGTGTAGTTTTTATTTGAAGATATTCTTTTTCCCAATGTAGGCCTCTTAGCGCTTAGCATGTCCAATTGCAGTTTCTACAGAAAGAGTGTTTCAGAACGGCTCAATCAAAAGTAAGGTTCAACTCTGTTAGTTGAATGCACAGAACAGAAAGAATTTTCACAGAATGCTACTGTGTAGTTTATATTTGAATATATTCCTTTTTCCACAATTACCCTCTTAGCGCTCCGAATGTCCACTTGCATTTTCTACAGAAAGAGTGTTCAGAACTGCGCAATCAAAAGTATGGTTTAACTCTGTTAGCTTAATGAACATATCAGAAATAAGTTTCACACAATGCTTCTGTGTAGTTTTTATTTGAAGATATTATTTTTCCCAATAGATGCCTCTTAGCGCTCAGAATGTCCAATTGCAGTTTCTACAGAAAGAGTGTTTCAGAAAGGCTCAATCAAAAGTAAGGTTCAACTCTGTTAGTTGAATGCACAGAACAGAAAGAAGTTTCATACAAGGCTTCTGGGTAGTTTATATTTGAACATATTCTTTTTTCCACTATTACCCACTTAGCGCTACGAATGTCCAGTTGCATTTTCTACAGACAGAGTGTTTCAAAACTGCTCAATCAAAAGTATGGTTTAACTCTGTTAGCTGAATGCTCAGATCAGAAAGAAGTTTCACAGAATGCTTCTGTGTAGTTTATATTTGAATATATTCCTTTTTCCACTACTACGCTCTTAGCGCTCCAAATGTCCAGTTGCATTTTCTACAGAAAGAGTGTTCAGATCTGCTCAATCAAAAGTATGGTTTAACTCTGTTAGATGAATGCACAGATCAGAAAGGAGTTTCACCGAATGATTCCGTGTAGTTTATATTTGAAGACATTCCTTTTTCCACTATTACCCTCTTAGCGCTCCGAATCTCCACTTGCATTTTCTACAAAAAGAGTGTTTCATAACTGCTCAATCAAATATATGTTTTATCTCTGTTAACTGAATTTACAGATCAGAAATAAGTTTCACAGAATGCATCTGTATAGTTTTTATTTGAAGATATTCTTTTTCCGAAAGTAGGCCTCTTAGCGCTTAGCATGTCCAATTGGAGTTTCTACAGAAAGAGTGTTTCAGAACGGCTAAATCAAAAGTAAGGTTCAACTCTGTTAGTTGAATGCACAGAACAGAAAGAATTTTCACAGAATGCTACTGTGTAGTTTATATTTGAATATATTCCTTTTTCCACTACTACGCTCTTAGCGCTCCAAATGTCCAGTTGCATTTTCTACAGAAAGAATGTTCAGATCTGCTCAATCAAAAGTATGGTTTAACTCTGTTAGCTGAATGCACAGATCAGAAAGAAATTTCACCGAATGATTCCGTGTAGTTTATATTTGAAGACATTCCTTTTTCCACTATTACCCTCTTAGCGCTCCGAATCTCCACTTGCATTTTCTACAATAAGAGTGTTTCATAACTGCTCAATCAAAAATATGTTTTATCTCTGTTAACTGAATTTACCGATCAGAAATAAGTTTCACAGAATGCATCTGTGTAGTTTTTATTTGAAGATATTCTTTTTCCCAATGTAGGCCTCTTAGCGCTTAGCATGTCCAATGGCAGTTTCTACAGAAAGAGTGTTTCAGAACGGCTCAATCAAAAGTAAGGTTCAACTCTGTTAGTTGAATGCACAGAACAGAAAGAATTTTCACAGAATGCTACTGTGTAGTTTATATTTGAATATATTCCTTTTTCCACTATTACCCTCTTAGTGCTCCGAATGTCCACTTGCATTTTCTACAGAAAGAGTGTTCAGAACTGCGCAATCAAAAGTATGGTTTAACTCTGTTAGCTTAATGAACATATCAGAAATAAGTTTCACACAATGCTTCTGTGTAGTTTTTATTTGAAGATATTATTTTTCCCCATAGATGCCTCTTAGTGCTCAGAATGTCCAATTGCAGTTTCTACAGAAAGAGTGTTTCAGAAAGGCTCAATCAAAAGTAAGGTTCAACTCTGTTAGTTGAATGCACAGAACAGAAAGAAGTTTCATACAATGCTTCTGTGTAGTTTATATTTGAACACATTCTTTTTTCCACTATTACCCACTTAGCGCTACGAATGTCCAGTTGCATTTTCTACAGACAGAGTGTTTCAAAACTGCTCAATCAAAAGTATGGTTTAACTCTGTTAGCTGAATGCTCAGATCAGAAAGAAGTTTCACAGAATGCTTCTGTGTAGTTTATATTTGAATATATTCCTTTTTCCACTACTACTCTCTTAGCGCTCCAAATGTCCAGTTGCATTTTCTACTGAAAGAGTGTTCAGATCTGCTCAATCAAAAGTATGGTTTAACTCTGTTAGCTGAATACACAGATCAGAAAGAAGTTTCACAGAATGATTCTGTGTAGTTTATATTTGGAGACATTCCTTTTTCCACTATTACCCTCTTAGCGCTCCGAATCTCCACTTGCATTTTCTACAGAAAGAGTGTTTCAGAACGGCTCAATCAAAACTAAGTTTCAACTCTTTTAGTTGAACAAACAGAACAGAAAGAAGTTTCACACAATTCTTCTGTGTAGTTTTTATTTGTAGACATTCTTTTTCCCAATATTGGCCTCTTAGCGCTCAGAATGTCCAATTGCAGTTTCTACAGAAAGAGTGTTTCAGAGCGGCTCAATCAAAAGTAAGGTTCAACTCTGTTAGTTGAATGCACAGAACAGAAAGAAGTTTCATACAATGCTTCTGTGTAGTTTATATTTGAACATATTCTTTTTTCCACTATTACCCACTTAGCGCTACGAATGTCCAGTTGCATTTTCTACAAACAGAGTGTTTCAAAACTGCTCAATCAAAGTATGGTTTAATTCTGTTAGCTGAATGCTCAGATCAGAAAGAAGTTTCACAGAATGCTTCTGTGTAGTTTATATTTGAATATATTCCTTTTTCCACTACTACGCTCTTAGCGCTCCAAATGTCCAGTTGCATTTTCTACAGAAAGAGTGTTCAGATCTTCTCAATCAAAAGTATGGTTTAACTCTTTTAGCTGAATGCACAGAACAGAAAGAAGTTTCACCGAATGATTCCGTGTAGTTTATATTTGAAGACATTCCTTTTTCCACTATTACCCTCTTAGCGCTCCGAATCTCCACTTGCATTTTCTACAAAAAGAGTGTTTCATAACTGCTCAATCAAAAATATGTTTTATCTCTGTTAACTGAATTTATAGATCAGAAATAAGTTTCACAGAATGCATCTGTGTAGTTTTTATTTGAAGATATTTTTTTCCCAATATAGGCCTCTTAGCGCTTAGCATGTCCAATTGCAGTTTCTACAGAAAGAGTGTTTCAGAACGGCTCAATCAAAAGTAAGGTTCAACTCTGTTAGTTGAATGCACAGAACAGAAAGAATTTTCACCGAATGCTACTGTGTAGTTTATATTTGAATATATTCCTTTTTCCACTATTACCCTCTTAGCGCTCCGAATGTCCACTTGCATTTTCTACAGAAAGAGTGTTCAGAACTGCGCAATCAAAAGTATGGTTTAACTCTGTTAGCTTAATGAACATATCAGAAATAAGTTTCACACAATGCTTCTGTGTAGTTTTTATTTGAAGATATTATTTTTCCCAATATAGGCCTCTTAGCGCTCAGAATATCCAATTGCAGATTCTACAGAAAGAGTGTTTCAGAAAGGCTCAATCAAAAGTAAGGTTCAACTCTGTTAGTTGAATGCACAGAACAGAAAGAAGTTTCATACAATGCTTCTGTGTAGTTTATATTTGAACATATTCTTTTTTCCACTATTACCCACTTAGCGCTACGAATGTCCAGTTGCATTTTCTACAGACAGAGTGTTTCAAAACTGCTCAATCAAAAGTATGGTTTAACTCTGTTAGCTGAATGCTCAGATCAGAAAGAAGTTTCACAGAATGCTTCTGTGTAGTTTATATTTGAATATATTCCTTTTTCCACTACTACTCTCTTAGCGCTCCAAATGTCCAGTTGCATTTTCTACAGAAAGAGTGTTCAGATCTGCTCAATCAAAAGTATGGTTTAACTCTGTTAGCTGAATGCACAGATCAGAAAGAAGTTTCACAGAATGATTCTGTGTAGTTTATATTTGGAGACATTCCTTTTTCCACTATTACCCTCTTAGCGCTCTGAATCTCCACTTGCATTTTCTACATAAAGAGTGTTTCAGAACGGCTCAATCAAAACTAAGGTTCAACTCTTTTAGTTGAACAAACAGAACAGAAAGAAGTTTCACACAATTCTTCTGTGTAGTATTTATTTGTAGACATTCTTTTTCCCAATATAGACCTCTTAGCTCTCAGAATGTCCAATTGCAGTTTCTACAGAAAGATTGTTTCAGAACGGCTCAATCAAATGTAAGGTTCAACTCTGTTAGTTGAATGCACAGAACAGAAAGAAGTTTCATACAATGCTTCTGTGTAGTTTATATTTGAACATATTCTTTTTTCCACTATTACCCACTTAGCGCTACGAATGTCCAGTTGCATTTTCTACAGACAGAGTGTTTCAAAACTGCTCAATCAAAAGTATGGTTTAACTCTGTTAGCTGAATGCTCAGATCAGAAAGAAGTTTCACACAATGCTTCTGTGTAGTTTATATTTGAATATATTCCTTTTTCCACTACTACGCTCTTAGCGCTCCAAATGTCCAGTTGCATTTTCTACAGAAAGAGTGTTCAGATCTGCTCAATCAAAAGTATGGTTTAACTCTGTTAGCTGAATGCACAGATCAGAAAGAAGTTTCACCGAATGATTCTGTGTACTTTATATTTGAAGACATTCCTTTTTCCACTATTACCCTCTTAGCGCTCCGAATCTCCACTTGCATTATCTACAAAAAGAGTGTTTCATAACTGCTCAATCAAAAATATGTTTTATCTCTGTTAACTGAATTTATAGATCAGAAATAAGTTTCACAGAATGCATCTGTGTAGTTTTTATTTGAAGATATTTTTTTCCCAATATAGGCCTCTTAGCGCTTAGCATGTCCAATTGCAGTTTCTACAGAAAGAGTGTTTCAGAACGGCTCAATCAAAAGTAAGGTTCAACTCTGTTAGTTGAATGCACAGAACAGAAAGTATTTTCACCGAATGCTACTGTGTAGTTTATATTTGAATATATTCCTTTTTCCACTATTACCCTCTTAGCGCTCCGAATGTCCACTTGCATTTTCTACAGAAAGAGTGTTCAGAACTGCGCAATCAAAAGTATGGTTTAACTCTGTTAGCTTAATGAACATATCAGAAATAAGTTTCACACAATGCTTCTGTGTAGTTTTTATTTGAAGATATTATTTTTCCCAATATAGGCCTCTTAGCGCTCAGAATGTCCAATTGCAGTTTCTACAGAAAGAGTGTTTCAGAAAGGCTCAATCAAAAGTAAGGTTCAACTCTGTTAGTTGAATGCACAGAACAGAAAGAAGTTTCATACAATGCTTCTGTGTAGTTTATATATGAAAATATTATTTTTTCCACTATTACCCACTTAGCGCTACGAATATCCAGTTGCATTTTCTACAGACAGAGTGTTTCAAAACTGCTCAATCATAAGTATGTTTTAACTCTGTTAGCTGAATGCTCAGATCAGAAAGAAGTTTCACAGAATGCTTCTGTGTAGTTTATATTTGAATATATTCCTTTTTCCACTACTACTCTCTTAGCGCTCCAAATGTCCAGTTGCATTTTCTACAGAAAGAGTGTTCAGATCTGCTGAATCAAAAGTATATTTTAACTCTGTTAGCTGAATGCACAGATCAGAAAGAAGTTTCACAGAATGATTCCGTGTAGTTTATATTTGGAGACATTCCTTTTTCCACTATTACCCTCTTAGCGCTCCGAATATCCACTTGCATTTTCTACAGAAAGAGTGTTTCAGAACGGCTCAATCAAAACTAAGTTTCAACTCTTTTAGTTGAACAAACAGAACAGAAAGAAGTTTCAAACAATTCTTCTGTGTAGTTTTTATTTGTAGACATTCTTTTTCCCAATATAGGCCTCTTAGCGCTCAGAATGTCCAATTGCAGTTTCTACAGAAAGAGTGTTTCAGAACGGCTCAATCAAAAGTAAGGTTCAACTCTGTTAGTTGAATGCACAGAACAGAAAGAAGTTTCATACAATGCTTCTGTGTAGTTCATATTTGAACATATTCTTTTTTCCACTATTACCCACTTAGCGCTACGAATGTCCAGTTGCATTTTCTACAGACAGAGTGTTTCAAAACTGCTCAATCAAAAGTATGGTTTAACTCTGTTAGCTGAATGCTCAGATCAGAAAGAAGTTTCACAGAATGCTTCTGTGTAGTTTATATTTGAATATATTCCTTTTTCCACTACTACTCTCTTAGCGCTCCAAATGTCCAGTTGCATTTTCTACAGAAAGAGTGTTCAGATCTGCTCAATCTAAAGTATGGTTTAACTCTGTTAGCTGAATGCACAGATCAGAAAGAAGTTTCACAGAATGATTCTGTGTAGTTTATATTTGGAGACATTCCTTTTTCCACTATTACCCTCTTAGCGCTCCGAATCTCCACTTGCATTTTCTACATAAAGAGTGTTTCAGAACGGCTCAATCAAAACTAAGGTTCAACTCTTTTAGTTGAACAAACAGAACAGAAAGAAGTCTCACACAATTCTTCTGTGTAGTTTTTATTTGTAGACATTCTTTTTCCCAATATAGTCCTCTTAGCGCTCAGAATGTCCAATTGCAGTTTCTACAGAAAGAGTGTTTCAGAACGGCTCAATCAAAAGTAAGGTTCAACTCTGTTAGTTGAATGCACAGAACAGAAAGAAGTTTCATACAAGGCTTCTGGGTAGTTTATATTTGAACATATTCTTTTTTCCACTATTACCCACTTAGCGCTACGAATGTCCAGTTGCATTTTCTACAGACAGAGTGTTTCAAAACTGCTCAATCAAAAGTATGGTTTAACTCTGTTAGCTGAATGCTCAGATCAGAAAGAAGTTTCACAGAATGCTTCTGTGTAGTTTATATTTGAATATATTCCTTTTTCCACTACTACGCTCTTAGCGCTCCAAATGTCCAGTTGCATTTTCTACAGAAAGAGTGTTCAGATCTGCTCAATCAAAAGTATGGTTTAACTCTGTTAGATGAATGCACAGATCAGAAAGGAGTTTCACCGAATGATTCCGTGTAGTTTATATTTGAAGACATTCCTTTTTCCACTATTACCCTCTTAGCGCTCCGAATCTCCACTTGCATTATCTACAAAAAGAGTGTTTCATAACTGCTCAATCAAAAATATGTTTTATCTCTGTTAACTGAATTTATAGATCAGAAATAAGTTTCACAGAATGCATCTGTGTAGTTTTTATTTGAAGATATTTTTTTCCCAATATAGGCCTCTTAGCGCTTAGCATGTCCAATTGCAGTTTCTACAGAAAGAGTGTTTCAGAACGGCTCAATCAAAAGTAAGGTTCAACTCTGTTAGTTGAATGCACAGAACAGAAAGAATTTTCACCGAATGCTACTGTGTAGTTTATATTTGAATATATTCCTTTTTCCACTATTACCCTCTTAGCGCTCCGAATGTCCACTTGCATTTTCTACAGAAAGAGTGTTCAGAACTGCGCAATCAAAAGTATGGTTTAACTCTGTTAGCTTAATGAACATATCAGAAATAAGTTTCACACAATGCTTCTGTGTAGTTTTTATTTGAAGATATTATTTTTCCCAATATAGGCCTCTTAGCGCTCAGAATGTCCAATTGCAGTTTCTACAGAAAGAGTGTTTCAGAAAGGCTCAATCAAAAGTAAGGTTCAACTCTGTTAGTTGAATGCACAGAACAGAAAGAAGTTTCATACAATGCTTCTGTGTAGTTTATATATGAAAATATTCTTTTTTCCACTATTACCCCCTTAGCGCTACGAATATCCAGTTGCATTTTCTACAGACAGAGTGTTTCAAAACTGCTCAATCATAAGTATGTTTTAACTCTGTTAGCTGAATGCTCAGATCAGAAAGAAGTTTCACAGAATGCTTCTGTGTAGTTTATATTTGAATATATTCCTTTTTCCACTACTACTCTCTTAGCGCTCCAAATGTCCAGTTGCATTTTCTACAGAAAGAGTGTTCAGATCTGCTGAATCAAAAGTATATTTTAACTCTGTTAGCTGAATGCACAGATCAGAAAGAAGTTTCACAGAATGATTCCGTGTAGTTTATATTTGGAGACATTCCTTTTTCCACTATTACCCTCTTAGCGCTCCGAATATCCACTTGCATTTTCTACAGAAAGAGTGTTTCAGAACGGCTCAATCAAAACTAAGTTTCAACTCTTTTAGTTGAACAAACAGAACAGAAAGAAGTTTCAAACAATTCTTCTGTGTAGTTTTTATTTGTAGACATTCTTTTTCCCAATATAGGCCTCTTAGCGCTCAGAATGTCCAATTGCAGTTTCTACAGAAAGAGTGTTTCAGAACGGCTCAATCAAAAGTAAGGTTCAACTCTGTTAGTTGAATGCACAGAACAGAAAGAAGTTTCATACAATGCTTCTGTGTAGTTCATATTTGAACATATTCTTTTTTCCACTATTACCCACTTAGCGCTACGAATGTCCAGTTGCATTTTCTACAGACAGAGTGTTTCAAAACTGCTCAATCAAAAGTATGGTTTAACTCTGTTAGCTGAATGCTCAGATCAGAAAGAAGTTTCACAGAATGCTTCTGTGTAGTTTATATTTGAATATATTCCTTTTTCCACTACTACGCTCTTAGCGCTCCAAATGTCCAGTTGCATTTTCTACAGAAAGAGTGTTCAGATCTGCTCAATCTAAAGTATGGTTTAACTCTGTTAGCTGAATGCACAGATCAGAAAGAAGTTTCACAGAATGATTATGTGTAGTTTATATTTGAAGACATTCCTTTTTCCACTATTACCCTCTTAGCGCTCCGAATCTCCACTTGCATTTTCTACAGAAAGAGTGTTTCAGAACGGCTCAATCAAAACTAAGGTTCAACTCTTTTAGTTGAACAAACAGAACAGAAAGAAGTCTCACACAATTCTTCTGTGTAGTTTTTATTTGTAGACATTCTTTTTCCCAATATAGTCCTCTTAGCGCTCAGAATGTCCAATTGCAGTTTCTACAGAAAGAGTGTTTCAGAACGGCTCAATCAAAAGTAAGGTTCAACTCTGTTAGTTGAATGCACAGAACAGAAAGAAGTTTCATACAAGGCTTCTGGGTAGTTTATATTTGAACATATTCTTTTTTCCACTATTACCCACTTAGCGCTACGAATGTCCAGTTGCATTTTCTACAGACAGAGTGTTTCAAAACTGCTCAATCAAAAGTATGGTTTAACTCTGTTAGCTGAATGCTCAGATCAGAAAGAAGTTTCACAGAATGCTTCTGTGTAGTTTATATTTGAATATATTCCTTTTTCCACTACTACGCTCTTAGCGCTCCAAATGTCCAGTTGCATTTTCTACAGAAAGAGTGTTCAGATCTGCTCAATCAAAAGTATGGTTTAACTCTGTTAGATGAATGCACAGATCAGAAAGGAGTTTCACCGAATGATTCCGTGTAGTTTATATTTGAAGACATTCCTTTTTCCACTATTACCCTCTTAGCGCTCCGAATCTCCACTTGCATTTTCTACAAAAAGAGTGTTTCATAACTGCTCAATCAAAAATATGTTTTATCTCTGTTAACTGAATTTACAGATCAGAAATAAGTTTCACAGAATGCATCTGTATAGTTTTTATTTGAAGATATTCTTTTTCCGAAAGTAGGCCTCTTAGCGCTTAGCATGTCCAATTGGAGTTTCTACAGAAAGAGTGTTTCAGAACGGCTAAATCAAAAGTAAGGTTCAACTCTGTTAGTTGAATGCACAGAACAGAAAGAATTTTCACAGAATGCTACTGTGTAGTTTATATTTGAATATATTCCTTTTTCCACTACTACGCTCTTAGCGCTCCAAATGTCCAGTTGCATTTTCTACAGAAAGAATGTTCAGATCTGCTCAATCAAAAGTATGGTTTAACTCTGTTAGCTGAATGCACAGATCAGAAAGAAATTTCACCGAATGATTCCGTGTAGTTTATATTTGAAGACATTCCTTTTTCCACTATTACCCTCTTAGCGCTCCGAATCTCCACTTGCATTTTCTACAATAAGAGTGTTTCATAACTGCTCAATCAAAAATATGTTTTATCTCTGTTAACTGAATTTACCGATCAGAAATAAGTTTCACAGAATGCATCTGTGTAGTTTTTATTTGAAGATATTCTTTTTCCCAATGTAGGCCTCTTAGCGCTTAGCATGTCCAATGGCAGTTTCTACAGAAAGAGTGTTTCAGAACGGCTCAATCAAAAGTAAGGTTCAACTCTGTTAGTTGAATGCACAGAACAGAAAGAATTTTCACAGAATGCTACTGTGTAGTTTATATTTGAATATATTCCTTTTTCCACTATTACCCTCTTAGTGCTCCGAATGTCCACTTGCATTTTCTACAGAAAGAGTGTTCAGAACTGCGCAATCAAAAGTATGGTTTAACTCTGTTAGCTTAATGAACATATCAGAAATAAGTTTCACACAATGCTTCTGTGTAGTTTTTATTTGAAGATATTATTTTTCCCCATAGATGCCTCTTAGTGCTCAGAATGTCCAATTGCAGTTTCTACAGAAAGAGTGTTTCAGAAAGGCTCAATCAAAAGTAAGGTTCAACTCTGTTAGTTGAATGCACAGAACAGAAAGAAGTTTCATACAATGCTTCTGTGTAGTTTATATTTGAACACATTCTTTTTTCCACTATTACCCACTTAGCGCTACGAATGTCCAGTTGCATTTTCTACAGACAGAGTGTTTCAAAACTGCTCAATCAAAAGTATGGTTTAACTCTGTTAGCTGAATGCTCAGATCAGAAAGAAGTTTCACAGAATGCTTCTGTGTAGTTTATATTTGAATATATTCCTTTTTCCACTACTACTCTCTTAGCGCTCCAAATGTCCAGTTGCATTTTCTACTGAAAGAGTGTTCAGATCTGCTCAATCAAAAGTATGGTTTAACTCTGTTAGCTGAATACACAGATCAGAAAGAAGTTTCACAGAATGATTCTGTGCAGTTTATATTTGGAGACATTCCTTTTTCCACTATTACCCTCTTAGCGCTCCGAATCTCCACTTGCATTTTCTACAGAAAGAGTGTTTCAGAACGGCTCAATCAAAACTAAGTTTCAACTCTTTTAGTTGAACAAACAGAACAGAAAGAAGTTTCACACAATTCTTCTGTGTAGTTTTTATTTGTAGACATTCTTTTTCCCAATATTGGCCTCTTAGCGCTCAGAATGTCCAATTGCAGTTTCTACAGAAAGAGTGTTTCAGAGCGGCTCAATCAAAAGTAAGGTTCAACTCTGTTAGTTGAATGCACAGAACAGAAAGAAGTTTCATACAATGCTTCTGTGTAGTTTATATTTGAACATATTCTTTTTTCCACTATTACCCACTTAGCGCTACGAATGTCCAGTTGCATTTTCTACAAACAGAGTGTTTCAAAACTGCTCAATCAAAGTATGGTTTAATTCTGTTAGCTGAATGCTCAGATCAGAAAGAAGTTTCACAGAATGCTTCTGTGTAGTTTATATTTGAATATATTCCTTTTTCCACTACTACGCTCTTAGCGCTCCAAATGTCCAGTTGCATTTTCTACAGAAAGAGTGTTCAGATCTGCTCAATCAAAAGTATGGTTTAACTCTTTTAGCTGAATGCACAGAACAGAAAGAAGTTTCACCGAATGATTCCGTGTAGTTTATATTTGAAGACATTCCTTTTTCCACTATTACCCTCTTAGCGCTCCGAATCTCCACTTGCATTTTCTACAAAAAGAGTGTTTCATAACTGCTCAATCAAAAATATGTTTTATCTCTGTTAACTGAATTTACAGATCAGAAATAAGTTTCACAGAATGCATCTGTGTAGTTTTTATTTGAAGATATTCTTTTTCCCAATGTAGGCCTCTTAGCGCTTAGCATGTCCAATTGCAGTTTCTACAGAAAGAGTGTTTCAGAACGGCTCAATCAAAAGTAAGGTTCAACTCTGTTAGTTGAATGCACAGAACAGAAAGAATTTTCACAGAATGCTACTGTGTAGTTTATATTTGAATATATTCCTTTTTCCACAATTACCCTCTTAGCGCTCCGAATGTCCACTTGCATTTTCTACAGAAAGAGTGTTCAGAACTGCGCAATCAAAAGTATGGTTTAACTCTGTTAGCTTAATGAACATATCAGAAATAAGTTTCACACAATGCTTCTGTGTAGTTTTTATTTGAAGATATTATTTTTCCCAATAGATGCCTCTTAGCGATCAGAATGTCCAATTGCAGTTTCTACAGAAAGAGTGTTTCAGAAAGGCTCAATCAAAAGTAAGGTTCAACTCTGTTAGTTGAATGCACAGAACAGAAAGAAGTTTCATACAAGGCTTCTGGGTAGTTTATATTTGAACATATTCTTTTTTCCACTATTACCCACTTAGTGCTACGAATGTCCAGTTGCATTTTCTACAGACAGAGTGTTTCAAAACTGCTCAATCAAAAGTATGGTTTAACTCTGTTAGCTGAATGCTCAGATCAGAAAGAAGTTTCACAGAATGCTTCTGTGTAGTTTATATTTGAATATATTCCTTTTTCCACTACTACGCTCTTAGCGCTCCAAATGTCCAGTTGCATTTTCTACAGAAAGAGTGTTCAGATCTGCTCAATCAAAAGTATGGTTTAACTCTGTTAGATGAATGCACAGATCAGGAAGGAGTTTCACCGAATGATTCCGTGTAGTTTATATTTGAAGACATTCCTTTTTCCACTATTACCCTCTTAGCGCTCCGAATCTCCACTTGCATTTTCTACAAAAAGAGTGTTTCATAACTGCTCAATCAAAAATATGTTTTATCTCTGTTAACTGAATTTACAGATCAGAAATAAGTTTCACAGAATGCATCTGTATAGTTTTTATTTGAAGATATTCTTTTTCCGAAAGTAGGCCTCTTAGCGCTTAGCATGTCCAATTGGAGTTTCTACAGAAAGAGTGTTTCAGAACGGCTAAATCAAAAGTAAGGTTCAACTCTGTTAGTTGAATGCACAGAACAGAAAGAATTTTCACAGAATGCTACTGTGTAGTTTATATTTGAATATATTCCTTTTTCCACTACTACGCTCTTAGCGCTCCAAATGTCCAGTTGCATTTTCTACAGAAAGAATGTTCAGATCTGCTCAATCAAAAGTATGGTTTAACTCTGTTAGCTGAATGCACAGATCAGAAATAAATTTCACCGAATGATTCCGTGTAGTTTATATTTGAAGACATTCCTTTTTCCACTATTACCCTCTTAGCGCTCCGAATCTCCACTTGCATTTTCTGCAATAAGAGTGTTTCATAACTGCTCAATCAAAAATATGTTTTATCTCTGTTAACTGAATTTACCGATCAGAAATAAGTTTCACAGAATGCATCTGTGTAGTTTTTATTTGAAGATATTCTTTTTCCCAATGTAGGCCTCTTAGCGCTTAGCATGTCCAATGGCAGTTTCTACAGAAAGAGCGTTTCAGAACGGCTCAATCAAAAGTAAGGTTCAACTCTGTTAGTTGAATGCACAGAACAGAAAGAATTTTCACAGAATGCTACTGTGTAGTTTATATTTGAATATATTCCTTTTTCCACTATTACCCTCTTAGTGCTCCGAATGTCCACTTGCATTTTCTACAGAAAGAGTGTTCAGAACTGCGCAATCAAAAGTATGGTTTAACTCTGTTAGCTTAATGAACATATCAGAAATAAGTTTCACACAATGCTTCTGTGTAGTTTTTATTTGAAGATATTATTTTTCCCCATAGATGCCTCTTAGTGCTCAGAATGTCCAATTGCAGTTTCTACAGAAAGAGTGTTTCAGAAAGGCTCAATCAAAAGTAAGGTTCAACTCTGTTAGTTGAATGCACAGAACAGAAAGAAGTTTCATACAATGCTTCTGTGTAGTTTATATTTGAACACATTCTTTTTTCCACTATTACCCACTTAGCGCTACGAATGTCCAGTTGCATTTTCTACAGACAGAGTGTTTCAAAACTGCTCAATCAAAAGTATGGTTTAACTCTGTTAGCTGAATGCTCAGATCAGAAAGAAGTTTCACAGAATGCTTCTGTGTAGTTTATATTTGAATATATTCCTTTTTCCACTACTACTCTCTTAGCGCTCCAAATGTCCAGTTGCATTTTCTACTGAAAGAGTGTTCAGATCTGCTCAATCAAAAGTATGGTTTAACTCTGTTAGCTGAATACACAGATCAGAAAGAAGTTTCACAGAATGATTCTGTGTAGTTTATATTTGGAGACATTCCTTTTTCCACTATTACCCTCTTAGCGCTCCGAATCTCCACTTGCATTTTCTACAGAAAGAGTGTTTCAGAACGGCTCAATCAAAACTAAGTTTCAACTCTTTTAGTTGAACAAACAGAACAGAAAGAAGTTTCACACAATTCTTCTGTGTAGTTTTTATTTGTAGACATTCTTTTTCCCAATATTGGCCTCTTAGCGCTCAGAATGTCCAATTGCAGTTTCTACAGAAAGAGTGTTTCAGAGCGGCTCAATCAAAAGTAAGGTTCAACTCTGTTAGTTGAATGCACAGAACAGAAAGAAGTTTCATACAATGCTTCTGTGTAGTTTATATTTGAACATATTCTTTTTTCCACTATTACCCACTTAGCGCTACGAATGTCCAGTTGCATTTTCTACAAACAGAGTGTTTCAAAACTGCTCAATCAAAGTATGGTTTAATTCTGTTAGCTGAATGCTCAGATCAGAAAGAAGTTTCACAGAATGCTTCTGTGTAGTTTATATTTGAATATATTCCTTTTTCCACTACTACGCTCTTAGCGCTCCAAATGTCCAGTTGCATTTTCTACAGAAAGAGTGTTCAGATCTGCTCAATCAAAAGTATGGTTTAACTCTTTTAGCTGAATGCACAGAACAGAAAGAAGTTTCACCGAATGATTCCGTGTAGTTTATATTTGAAGACATTCCTTTTTCCACTATTACCCTCTTAGCGCTCCGAATCTCCACTTGCATTTTCTACAAAAAGAGTGTTTCATAACTGCTCAATCAAAAATAAGTTTTATCTCTGTTAACTGAATTTACAGATCAGAAATAAGTTTCACAGAATGCATCTGTGTAGTTTTTATTTGAAGATATTCTTTTTCCCAATGTAGGCCTCTTAGCGCTTAGCATGTCCAATTGCAGTTTCTACAGAAAGAGTGTTTCAGAACGGCTCAATCAAAAGTAAGGTTCAACTCTGTTAGTTGAATGCACAGAACAGAAAGAATTTTCACAGAATGCTACTGTGTAGTTTATATTTGAATATATTCCTTTTTCCACAATTACCCTCTTAGCGCTCCGAATGTCCACTTGCATTTTCTACAGAAAGAGTGTTCAGAACTGCGCAATCAAAAGTATGGTTTAACTCTGTTAGCTTAATGAACATATCAGAAATAAGTTTCACACAATGCTTCTGTGTAGTTTTTATTTGAAGATATTATTTTTCCCAATAGATGCCTCTTAGCGCTCAGAATGTCCAATTGCAGTTTCTACAGAAAGAGTGTTTCAGAAAGGCTCAATCAAAAGTAAGGTTCAACTCTGTTAGTTGAATGCACAGAACAGAAAGAAGTTTCATACAAGGCTTCTGGGTAGTTTATATTTGAACATATTCTTTTTTCCACTATTACCCACTTAGCGCTACGAATGTCCAGTTGCATTTTCTACAGACAGAGTGTTTCAAAACTGCTCAATCAAAAGTATGGTTTAACTCTGTTAGCTGAATGCTCAGATCAGAAAGAAGTTTCACAGAATGCTTCTGTGTAGTTTATATTTGAATATATTCCTTTTTCCACTACTGCGCTCTTAGCGCTCCAAATGTCCAGTTGCATTTTCTACAGAAAGAGTGTTCAGATCTGCTCAATCAAAAGTATGGTTTAACTCTGTTAGCTGAATGCACAGATCAGAAAGAAGTTTCACAGAATGATTCTGTGTAGTTTATATTTGGAGACATTCCTTTTTCCACTAATACCCTCTTAGCGCTCCGAATCTCCACTTGCATTTTCTACAGAAAGAGTGTTTCAGAACGGCTCAATCAAAACTAAGGTTCAACTCTTTTAGTTGAACAAACAGAACAGAAAGAAGTTTCACACAATTCTTCTGTGTAGTTTTTATTTGTAGACATTCTTTTTCCCAATATAGGCCTCTTAGCGCTCAGAATGTCCAATTGCAGTTTCTACAGAAAGAGTGTTTCAGAGCGGCTCATTCAAAAGTAAGGTTCAACTCTGTTAGTTGAATGCACAGAACAGAAAGAAGTTTCATACAATGCTTCTGTGTAGTTTATATTTGAACATATTCTTTTTTCCACTATTACCCACTTAGCGCTACGAATGTCCAGTTGCATTTTCTACAAACAGAGTGTTTCAAAACTGCTCAATCAAAGTATGGTTTAATTCTGTTAGCTGAATGCTCAGATCAGAAAGAAGTTTCACAGAATGCTTCTGTGTAGTTTATATTTGAATATATTCCTTTTTCCACTACTACGCTCTTAGCGCTCCAAATGTCCAGTTGCATTTTCTACAGAAAGAGTGTTCAGATCTGCTCAATCAAAAGTATGGTTTAACTCTCTTAGCTGAATGCACAGAACAGAAAGAAGTTTCACCGAATGATTCCGTGTAGTTTATAATTGAAGACATTCCTTTTTCCACTATTACCCTCTTAGCGCTCCGAATCTCCACTTGCATTTTCTACAAAAAGTGTGTTTCATAACTGCTCAATCAAAAATATGTTTTATCTCTGTTAACTGAATTTACAGATCAGAAATAAGTTTCACAGAATGCATCTTTGTAGTTTTTATTTGAAGATATTTTTTTTCCCAATAGATGCCTCTTAGCGCTCAGAATGTCCAATTGCAGTTTCTACAGAAAGAGTGTTTCAGAAAGGCTCAATCAAAAGTAAGGTTCAACTCTGTTAGTTGAATGCACAGAACAGAAAGAAGTTTCATACAATGCTTCTGTGTAGTTTATATTTGAACATATTCTTTTTTCCACTATTACCCACTTAGCGCTACGAATGTCCAGTTGCATTTTCTACAGACAGAGGGTTTAAGAACTGCTCAATTAAAAGTATGGTTTAACTCTGTTAGCTGAATGCTCAGATCAGAAAGAAGTTTCACAGAATGCTTCTGTGTAGTTTATATTTGAATATATTCCTTTTTCCACTACTACTCTCTTAGCGCTCCAAATGTCCAGTTGCATTTTCTACAGAAAGAGTGTTCAGATCTGCTCAATCAAAAGTATGGTTTAACTCTTTTAGCTGAATGCACAGAACAGAAAGAAGTTTCACCGAATGATTCCGTGTAGTTTATATTTGAAGACATTCCTTTTTCCACTATTACCCTCTTAGCGCTCCGAATCTCCACTTGCATTTTCTACAAAAAGAGTGTTTCATAACTGCTCAATCAAAAATATGTTTTATCTCTGTTAACTGAATTTACAGATCAGAAATAAGTTTCACAGAATGCATCTGTGTAGTTTTTATTTGAAGATATTCTTTTTCCCAATGTAGGCCTCTTAGCGCTTAGCATGTCCAATTGCAGTTTCTACAGAAAGAGTGTTTCAGAACGGCTCAATCAAAAGTAAGGTTCAACTCTGTTAGTTGAATGCACAGAACAGAAAGAATTTTCACAGAATGCTACTGTGTAGTTTATATTTGAATATATTCCTTTTTCCACAATTACCCTCTTAGCGCTCCGAATGTCCACTTGCATTTTCTACAGAAAGAGTGTTCAGAACTGCGCAATCAAAAGTATGGTTTAACTCTGTTAGCTTAATGAACATATCAGAAATAAGTTTCACACAATGCTTCTGTGTAGTTTTTATTTGAAGATATTATTTTTCCCAATAGATGCCTCTTAGCGATCAGAATGTCCAATTGCAGTTTCTACAGAAAGAGTGTTTCAGAAAGGCTCAATCAAAAGTAAGGTTCAACTCTGTTAGTTGAATGCACAGAACAGAAAGAAGTTTCATACAAGGCTTCTGGGTAGTTTATATTTGAACATATTCTTTTTTCCACTATTACCCACTTAGTGCTACGAATGTCCAGTTGCATTTTCTACAGACAGAGTGTTTCAAAACTGCTCAATCAAAAGTATGGTTTAACTCTGTTAGCTGAATGCTCAGATCAGAAAGAAGTTTCACAGAATGCTTCTGTGTAGTTTATATTTGAATATATTCCTTTTTCCACTACTACGCTCTTAGCGCTCCAAATGTCCAGTTGCATTTTCTACAGAAAGAGTGTTCAGATCTGCTCAATCAAAAGTATGGTTTAACTCTGTTAGATGAATGCACAGATCAGGAAGGAGTTTCACCGAATGATTCCGTGTAGTTTATATTTGAAGACATTCCTTTTTCCACTATTACCCTCTTAGCGCTCCGAATCTCCACTTGCATTTTCTACAAAAAGAGTGTTTCATAACTGCTCAATCAAAAATATGTTTTATCTCTGTTAACTGAATTTACAGATCAGAAATAAGTTTCACAGAATGCATCTGTATAGTTTTTATTTGAAGATATTCTTTTTCCGAAAGTAGGCCTCTTAGCGCTTAGCATGTCCAATTGGAGTTTCTACAGAAAGAGTGTTTCAGAACGGCTAAATCAAAAGTAAGGTTCAACTCTGTTAGTTGAATGCACAGAACAGAAAGAATTTTCACAGAATGCTACTGTGTAGTTTATATTTGAATATATTCCTTTTTCCACTACTACGCTCTTAGCGCTCCAAATGTCCAGTTGCATTTTCTACAGAAAGAATGTTCAGATCTGCTCAATCAAAAGTATGGTTTAACTCTGTTAGCTGAATGCACAGATCAGAAATAAATTTCACCGAATGATTCCGTGTAGTTTATATTTGAAGACATTCCTTTTTCCACTATTACCCTCTTAGCGCTCCGAATCTCCACTTGCATTTTCTACAATAAGAGTGTTTCATAACTGCTCAATCAAAAATATGTTTTATCTCTGTTAACTGAATTTACCGATCAGAAATAAGTTTCACAGAATGCATCTGTGTAGTTTTTATTTGAAGATATTCTTTTTCCCAATGTAGGCCTCTTAGCGCTTAGCATGTCCAATGGCAGTTTCTACAGAAAGAGCGTTTCAGAACGGCTCAATCAAAAGTAAGGTTCAACTCTGTTAGTTGAATGCACAGAACAGAAAGAATTTTCACAGAATGCTACTGTGTAGTTTATATTTGAATATATTCCTTTTTCCACTATTACCCTCTTAGTGCTCCGAATGTCCACTTGCATTTTCTACAGAAAGAGTGTTCAGAACTGCGCAATCAAAAGTATGGTTTAACTCTGTTAGCTTAATGAACATATCAGAAATAAGTTTCACACAATGCTTCTGTGTAGTTTTTATTTGAAGATATTATTTTTCCCCATAGATGCCTCTTAGTGCTCAGAATGTCCAATTGCAGTTTCTACAGAAAGAGTGTTTCAGAAAGGCTCAATCAAAAGTAAGGTTCAACTCTGTTAGTTGAATGCACAGAACAGAAAGAAGTTTCATACAATGCTTCTGTGTAGTTTATATTTGAACACATTCTTTTTTCCACTATTACCCACTTAGCGCTACGAATGTCCAGTTGCATTTTCTACAGACAGAGTGTTTCAAAACTGCTCAATCAAAAGTATGGTTTAACTCTGTTAGCTGAATGCTCAGATCAGAAAGAAGTTTCACAGAATGCTTCTGTGTAGTTTATATTTGAATATATTCCTTTTTCCACTACTACTCTCTTAGCGCTCCAAATGTCCAGTTGCATTTTCTACTGAAAGAGTGTTCAGATCTGCTCAATCAAAAGTATGGTTTAACTCTGTTAGCTGAATACACAGATCAGAAAGAAGTTTCACAGAATGATTCTGTGTAGTTTATATTTGGAGACATTCCTTTTTCCACTATTACCCTCTTAGCGCTCCGAATCTCCACTTGCATTTTCTACAGAAAGAGTGTTTCAGAACGGCTCAATCAAAACTAAGTTTCAACTCTTTTAGTTGAACAAACAGAACAGAAAGAAGTTTCACACAATTCTTCTGTGTAGTTTTTATTTGTAGACATTCTTTTTCCCAATATTGGCCTCTTAGCGCTCAGAATGTCCAATTGCAGTTTCTACAGAAAGAGTGTTTCAGAGCGGCTCAATCAAAAGTAAGGTTCAACTCTGTTAGTTGAATGCACAGAACAGAAAGAAGTTTCATACAATGCTTCTGTGTAGTTTATATTTGAACATATTCTTTTTTCCACTATTACCCACTTAGCGCTACGAATGTCCAGTTGCATTTTCTACAAACAGAGTGTTTCAAAACTGCTCAATCAAAGTATGGTTTAATTCTGTTAGCTGAATGCTCAGATCAGAAAGAAGTTTCACAGAATGCTTCTGTGTAGTTTATATTTGAATATATTCCTTTTTCCACTACTACGCTCTTAGCGCTCCAAATGTCCAGTTGCATTTTCTACAGAAAGAGTGTTCAGATCTGCTCAATCAAAAGTATGGTTTAACTCTTTTAGCTGAATGCACAGAACAGAAAGAAGTTTCACCGAATGATTCCGTGTAGTTTATATTTGAAGACATTCCTTTTTCCACTATTACCCTCTTAGCGCTCCGAATCTCCACTTGCATTTTCTACAAAAAGAGTGTTTCATAACTGCTCAATCAAAAATAAGTTTTATCTCTGTTAACTGAATTTACAGATCAGAAATAAGTTTCACAGAATGCATCTGTGTAGTTTTTATTTGAAGATATTCTTTTTCCCAATGTAGGCCTCTTAGCGCTTAGCATGTCCAATTGCAGTTTCTACAGAAAGAGTGTTTCAGAACGGCTCAATCAAAAGTAAGGTTCAACTCTGTTAGTTGAATGCACAGAACAGAAAGAATTTTCACAGAATGCTACTGTGTAGTTTATATTTGAATATATTCCTTTTTCCACAATTACCCTCTTAGCGCTCCGAATGTCCACTTGCATTTTCTACAGAAAGAGTGTTCAGAACTGCGCAATCAAAAGTATGGTTTAACTCTGTTAGCTTAATGAACATATCAGAAATAAGTTTCACACAATGCTTCTGTGTAGTTTTTATTTGAAGATATTATTTTTCCCAATAGATGCCTCTTAGCGCTCAGAATGTCCAATTGCAGTTTCTACAGAAAGAGTGTTTCAGAAAGGCTCAATCAAAAGTAAGGTTCAACTCTGTTAGTTGAATGCACAGAACAGAAAGAAGTTTCATACAAGGCTTCTGGGTAGTTTATATTTGAACATATTCTTTTTTCCACTATTACCCACTTAGCGCTACGAATGTCCAGTTGCATTTTCTACAGACAGAGTGTTTCAAAACTGCTCAATCAAAAGTATGGTTTAACTCTGTTAGCTGAATGCTCAGATCAGAAAGAAGTTTCACAGAATGCTTCTGTGTAGTTTATATTTGAATATATTCCTTTTTCCACTACTGCGCTCTTAGCGCTCCAAATGTCCAGTTGCATTTTCTACAGAAAGAGTGTTCAGATCTGCTCAATCAAAAGTATGGTTTAACTCTGTTAGCTGAATGCACAGATCAGAAAGAAGTTTCACAGAATGATTCTGTGTAGTTTATATTTGGAGACATTCCTTTTTCCACTAATACCCTCTTAGCGCTCCGAATCTCCACTTGCATTTTCTACAGAAAGAGTGTTTCAGAACGGCTCAATCAAAACTAAGGTTCAACTCTTTTAGTTGAACAAACAGAACAGAAAGAAGTTTCACACAATTCTTCTGTGTAGTTTTTATTTGTAGACATTCTTTTTCCCAATATAGGCCTCTTAGCGCTCAGAATGTCCAATTGCAGTTTCTACAGAAAGAGTGTTTCAGAGCGGCTCATTCAAAAGTAAGGTTCAACTCTGTTAGTTGAATGCACAGAACAGAAAGAAGTTTCATACAATGCTTCTGTGTAGTTTATATTTGAACATATTCTTTTTTCCACTATTACCCACTTAGCGCTACGAATGTCCAGTTGCATTTTCTACAAACAGAGTGTTTCAAAACTGCTCAATCAAAGTATGGTTTAATTCTGTTAGCTGAATGCTCAGATCAGAAAGAAGTTTCACAGAATGCTTCTGTGTAGTTTATATTTGAATATATTCCTTTTTCCACTACTACGCTCTTAGCGCTCCAAATGTCCAGTTGCATTTTCTACAGAAAGAGTGTTCAGATCTGCTCAATCAAAAGTATGGTTTAACTCTCTTAGCTGAATGCACAGAACAGAAAGAAGTTTCACCGAATGATTCCGTGTAGTTTATAATTGAAGACATTCCTTTTTCCACTATTACCCTCTTAGCGCTCCGAATCTCCACTTGCATTTTCTACAAAAAGTGTGTTTCATAACTGCTCAATCAAAAATATGTTTTATCTCTGTTAACTGAATTTACAGATCAGAAATAAGTTTCACAGAATGCATCTTTGTAGTTTTTATTTGAAGATATTTTTTTTCCCAATAGATGCCTCTTAGCGCTCAGAATGTCCAATTGCAGTTTCTACAGAAAGAGTGTTTCAGAAAGGCTCAATCAAAAGTAAGGTTCAACTCTGTTAGTTGAATGCACAGAACAGAAAGAAGTTTCATACAATGCTTCTGTGTAGTTTATATTTGAACATATTCTTTTTTCCACTATTACCCACTTAGCGCTACGAATGTCCAGTTGCATTTTCTACAGACAGAGGGTTTAAGAACTGCTCAATTAAAAGTATGGTTTAACTCTGTTAGCTGAATGCTCAGATCAGAAAGAAGTTTCACAGAATGCTTCTGTGTAGTTTATATTTGAATATATTCCTTTTTCCACTACTACTCTCTTAGCGCTCCAAATGTCCAGTTGCATTTTCTACAGAAAGAGTGTTCAGTTCTGCTCAATCAAAAGTATGGTTTAACTCTGTTAGCTGAATGCACAGATCAGAAAGAAGTTTCACAGAATGATTTTGTGTAGTTTATATTTGAAGACATTCCTTTTTCCACTATTACCCTCTTAGCGCTCCGAATCTCCACTTGCATTTTCTACAGAAAGAGTGTTTCAGAACGGCTCAATCAAAACTAAGGTTCAACTCTTTTAGTTGAACAAACAGAACAGAAAGAAGTTTCACACAATTCTTCTGTGTAGTTTTTATTTGTAGACATTCTTTTTCCCAATATAGGCCTCTTAGCGCTCAGAATGTCCAACTGCAGTTTCTACAGAAAGAGTGTTTCAGAACGGCTCTATCAAATGTAAGGTTCAACTCTGTTAGTTGAATGCACAGAACAGAAAGAAGTTTCATACAAGGCTTCTGTGTAGTTTATATTTGAACATATTCTTTTTTCCACTATTACCCACTTAGCGCTACGAATGTCAAGTTGCATTTTCTACAGACAGAGTGTTTCAAAACTGCTCAATCAAAAGTATGGTTTAACTCTGTTAGCTGAATGCTCAGATCAGAAAGAAGTTTCACAGAATGCTTCTGTGTAGTTTATATTTGAATATATTCCTTTTTCCACTACTACGCTCTTAGCGCTCCAAATGTCCAGTTGCATTTTCTACAGAAAGAGTGTTCAGATCTGCTCAATCAAAAGTATGGTTTAACTCTGTTAGCTGAATGCACAGATCAGAAAGAAGTTTCACCGAATGATTCCGTGTAGTTTATATTTGAAGACATTCCTTTTTCCACTATTACCCTCTTAGCGCTCCGAATCTCCACTTGCATTTTCTACAAAAAGAGTGTTTCATAACTGCTCAATCAAAAATATGTTTTATCTCTGTTAACTGAATTTACAGATCAGAAATAAGTTTCACAGAATGCATCTGTGTATTTTTTATTTGAAGATATTCTTTTTCCCAATGTAGGCCTCTTAGCGCTTAGCATGTCCAATTGCAGTTTCTACAGAAAGAGTGTTTCAGAACGGCTCAATCAAAAGTAAGGTTCAACTCTGTTAGTTGAATGCACAGAACAGAAAGAATTTTCACAGAATGCTACTGTGTAGTTTATATTTGAATATATTCCTTTTTCCACTATTACCCTCTTAGCGCTCCGAATGTCCACTTGCATTTTCTACAGAAAGAGTGTTCAGAACTGCGCAATCAAAAGTATGGTTTAACTCTGTTAGCTTAATGAACATATCAGAAATAAGTTTCACACAATGCTTCTGTGTAGTTTTTATTTGAAGATATTATTTTTCCCAATAGAGGCCTCTTAGCGCTCAGAATGTCCAATTGCAGTTTCTACAGAAAGAGGGTTTCAGAAAGGCTCAATCAAAAGTGAGGTTCAACTCTGTTAGTTGAATGCACAGAACAGAAAGAAGTTTCATACAATGCTTCTGTGTAGTTTATATTTGAACATATTCTTTTTTCCACTATTACCCACTTGGCGCTACGAATGTCCAGTTGCATTTTCTACAGACAGAGTGTTTCAAAACTGCTCAATAAAAAGTATGGTTTAACTCTGTTAGCTGAATGCTCAGATCAGAAAGAAGTTTCACAAAATGCTTCTGTGTATTTTATATTTGAATATATTCCTTTTTCCACTACTACTCTCTTAGCGCTCCAAATGTCCAGTTGAATTTTCTACAGAAAGAGTGTTCAGATCTGCTCAATCAAAAGTATGTTTGAACTCTATTAGCTGAATGCACAGATCAGAAAGAAGTTTCACAGAATGATTCTGTGTAGTTTATATTTGGAGACATTCTTTTTTCCACTATTACCCTCTTAGCGCTCCGAATCTCCACTTGCATTTTCTACAGAAAGAGTGTTTCAGAACGGCTCAATCAAAACTAAGGTTCAATGCTTTTAGTTGAACAAACAGAACAGAAAGAAGTTTCACACAATTCTTCTGTGTAGTTTTTATTTGTAGACATTCTTTTTCCCAATATAGGCCTCTTAGCGCTCAGAATGTCCAATTGCAGTTTCTACAGAAAGAGTGTTTCAGAACGGCTCAATCAAAAGTAAGGTTCAACTCTGTTAGTTGAATGCACAGAACAGAAAGAAGTTTCATACAATGCTTCTGTGTAGTTTATATTTGAACATATTCTTTTTTCTACTATTACCCACTTAGCGCTACGAATGTCCAGTTGCATTTTCTACAGACAGAGGGTTTCAAAACTGCTCAGTTAAAAGTATGGTTTAACTCTGTTAGCTGAATGCTCAGATCAGAAAGAAGTTTCACAGAATGCTTCTGTGTAGTTTATATTTGAATATATTCCTTTTTCCACTACTACTCTCTTAGCGCTCCAAATGTCCAGTTGCATTTTCTACAGAAAGAGTGTTCAGATCTGCTCAATCAAAAGTATGGTTTAACTCTGTTAGCTGAATGCACAGATCAGAAAGAAGTTTCACAGAATGATTCTGTGTAGTTTATATTTGGAGACATTCCTTTTTCCACTATTACCCTCTTAGCGCTCCGAATCTCCACTTGCATTTTCTACAGAAAGAGTGTTTCAGAACGGCTCAATCAAAACTAAGGTTCAACTCTTTTAGTTGAACAAACAGAACAGAAAGAAGTTTCACACAATTCTTCTGTGTAGTTTTTATTTGTAGACATTCTTTTTCCCAATATAGGCCTCTTAGCGCTCAGAATGTCCAATTGCAGTTTCTACAGAAAGAGTGTTTCAGAACGGCTCAATCAAAAGTAAGGTTCAACTCTGTTAGTTGAATGCACAGAACAGAAAGAAGTTTCATACAAGGCTTCTGTGTAGTTTATATTTGAACATATTCTTTTTTCCACTATTACCCACTTAGCGCTACGAATGTCAAGTTGCATTTTCTACAGACAGAGTGTTTCAAAACTGCTCAATCAAAAGTATGGTTTAACTCTGTTAGCTGAATGCTCAGATCAGAAAGAAGTTTCACAGAATGCTTCTGTGTAGTTTATATTTGAATATATTCCTTTTTCCACTACTACGCTCTTAGCGCTCCAAATGTCCAGTTGCATTTTCTACAGAAAGAGTGTTCAGATCTGCTCAATCAAAAGTATGGTTTAACTCTGTTAGCTGAATGCACAGATCAGAAAGAAGTTTCACCGAATTATTCCGTGTAGTTTATATTTGAAGACATTCCTTTTTCCACTATTACCCTCTTAGCGCTCCGAATCTCCACTTGCATTTTCTACAAAAAGAGTGTTTCATAACTGCTCAATCAAAAATATGTTTTATCTCTGTTAACTGAATTTACAGATCAGAAATAAGTTTCACAGAATGCATCTGTGTAGTTTTTATTTGAAGATATTCTTTTTCCCAATGTAGGCCTCTTAGCGCTTAGCATGTCCAATTGCAGTTTCTACAGAAAGAGTGTTTCAGAACGGCTCAATCAAAAGTAAGGTTCAACTCTGTTAGTTGAATGCACAGAACAGAAAGAATTTTCACAGAATGCTACTGTGTAGTTTATATTTGAATATATTCCTTTTTCCACTATTACCCTCTTAGCGCTCCGAATGTCCACTTGCATTTTCTACAGAAAGAGTGTTCAGAACTGCGCAATCAAAAGTATGGTTTAACTCTGTTAGCTTAATGAACATATCAGAAATAAGTTTCACACAATGCTTCTGTGTAGTTTTTATTTGAAGATATTATTTTTCCCAATAGAGGCCTCTTAGGGCTCAGAATGTCCAATTGCAGTTTCTACCGAAAGAGTGTTTCAGAAAGGCTCAATCAAAAGTAAGGTTCAACTCTGTTAGTTGAATGCACAGAACAGAAAGAAGTTTCATACAATGCTTCTGTGTAGTTTATATTTGAACATATTCTTTTTTCCACTATTACCCACTTGGCGCTACGAATGTCCAGTTGCATTTTCTACAGACAGAGTGTTTCAAAACTGCTCAATCAAAAGTATGGTTTAACTCTGTTAGCTGAATGCTCAGATCAGAAAGAAGTTTCACAGAATGCTTCTGTGTAGTTTATATTTGAATATATTCCTTTTTCCACTACTACTCTCTTAGCGCTCCAAATGTCCAGTTGCATTTTCTACAGAAAGAGTGTTCAGATCTGCTCAATCAAAAGTATGGTTTAAATCTATTAGCTGAATGCACAGATCAGAAAGAAGTTTCACAGAATTATTCTGTGTAGTTTATATTTGGAGACATTCCTTTTTCCACTATTACCCTCTTAGCGCTCCGAATCTCCACTTGCATTTTCTACAGAAAGAGTGTTTCAGAACGGCTCAATCAAAACTAAGGTTCAACGCTTTTAGTTGAACAAACAGAACAGAAAGAAGTTTCACACAATTCTTCTGTGTAGTTTTTATTTGTAGACATTCTTTTTCCCAATATAGGCCTCTTAGCGCTCAGAATGTCCAATTGCAGTTTCTACAGAAAGAGTGTTTCAGAACGGCTCAATCAAAAGTAAGGTTCAACTCTGTTAGTTGAATGCACAGAACAGAAAGAAGTTTCATACAATGCTTCTGTGTAGTTTATATTTGAACATATTCTTTTTTCCACTATTACCCACTTAGCGCTACGAATGTCCAGTTGCATTTTCTACAGACAGAGTGTTTCAAAACTGCTCAATCAAAAGTATGGTTTAACTCTGTTAGCTGAATGCTCAGATCAGAAAGAAGTTTCACAGAATGCTTCTGTGTAGTTTATATTTGAATATATTCCTTTTTCCACTACTACGCTCTTAGCGCTCCAAATGTCCAGTTGCATTTTCTACAGAGAGAGTGTTCAGATCTGCTCAATCAAAAGTATGTTTTAACTCTGTTAGCTGAATGCACAGATCAGAAAGAAGTTTCACCGAATGATTCTGTGTAGTTTATATTTGAAGACATTCCTTTTTCCACTATTACCCTCTTAACGCTCCGAATCTCCACTTGCATTTTCTACAAAAAGAGTGTTTCATAACTGCTCAAAAAAAAATATGTTTTATTTCTGTTAACTGAATTTACAGATCAGAAATAAGTTTCACAGAATGCATCTGTGTAGTTTTTATTTGAAGATATTCTTTTTCCCAATGTAGGCCTCTTAGCGCATAGCATGTCCAATTGCAGTTTCTACAGAAAGAGTGTTTCAGAACGGCTCAATCAAAAGTAAGGTTCAACTCTGTTAGTTGAATGCACAGAACAGAAAGTATTTTCACAGAATTCTACTGTGTAGTTTATATTTGAATATATTCCTTTCTCCACTATTACCCTCTTAGCGCTCCGAATGTCCACTTGCATTTTCTACAGAAAGAGTGTTCAGAACTGCGCAATCAAAAGCATGGTTTAACTCTGTTAGCTTAATGAACATATCAGAAATAAGTTTCACACAATGCTTCTGTGTAGTTTTTATTTGAAGATATTATTTTTCCCAATAGAGGCCTCTTAGCGCTCAGAATGTCCAATTGCAGTTTCTACAGAAAGAGGGTTTCAGAAAGGCTCAATCAAAAGTAAGGTTCAACTCTGTTAGTTGAATGCACAGAACAGAAAGAAGTTTCATACAATGCTTCTGTGTAGTTTATATTTGAACATATTCTTTTTTCCACTATTACCCACTTGGCGCTACGAATGTCCAGTTGCATTTTCTACAGACAGAGTGTTTCAAAACTGCTCAATCAAAAGTATGGTTTAAATCTGTTAGCTGAATGCTCAGATCAGAAAGAAGTTTCACAGAATGCTTCTGTGTAGTTTATATTTGAATATATTCCTTTTTCCACTACTACTCTCTTAGCGCTCCAAATGTCCAGTTGCATTTTCTACAGAAAGAGTGTTCAGATCTGCTCAATCAAAAGTATGGTTTAACTCTGTTAGCTGAATGCACAGATCAGAAAGAAGTTTCACAGAATGATTCTGTGTAGTTTATATTTGGAGACCTTCCTTTTTCCACTATTACCCTCTTAGCGCTCCGAATCTCCACTTGCATTTTCTACAGAATGAGTGTTTCAGAACGGCTCAATCAAAACTAAGGTTCAACTCTTTTAGTTGAACAAACAGAACAGAAAGAAGTTTCACACAATTCTTCTGTGTAGTATTTATTTGTAGACATTCTTTTTCCCAATATAGGCCTCTTAGCGCTCAGAATGTCCAATTGCAGTTTCTACAGAAAGAGTGTTTCAGAACGGCTCAATCAAAAGTAAGGTTCAACTCTGTTAGTTGAATGCACAGAACAGAAAGAAGTTTCATACAATGCTTCTGTGTAGTTTATATTTGAACCTATTCTTGTTTCCACTATTACCCACTTAGCGCTATGAATGTCCAGTTGCATTTTCTACAGACAGAGTGTTTCCAAACTGCTCATTCAAAAGTATGGTTTAACTCTGTTAGCTGAATGCTCAGATCAGAAAGAAGTTTCACAGAATGCTTCTGTGTAGTTTATATTTGAATATATTCCTTTTTCCACTACTACTCTCTTAGCGCTACAAATGTCCAGTTGCATTTTCTACAGAAAGAGTGTTCAGATCTGCTCAATCAAAAGTATGGTTTAACTCTGTTACCTGAATGCACAGATCAGAAAGAAGTTTCACAGAATTATTCCGTGTAGTTTATATTTGAAGACATTCCTTTTTCCACTATTACCCTCTTAGCGCTCCGAATCTCCACTTGCATTTTCTACAAAAAGAGTGTTTCATAACTGCTCAATCAAAAATATGTTTTATCTCTGATAACTGAATTTACAGATCAGAAATAAGTTTCACAGAATGCATCTGTGTAGTTTTTATTTGAAGATATTCTTTTTCCCAATGTAGGCCTCTTAGCGCTTAGCATGTCCAATTGCATTTTCTACAGAAAGAGTGTTTCAGAACGGCTCAATCAAAAGTAAGGTTCAACTCTGTTAGTTGAATGCACAGAACAGAAAGAATTTTCACAGAATGCTACTGTGTAGTTTATATTTGAATATATTCCTTTTTCCACTATTACCCTCTTAGCGCTCCGAATGTCCACTTGCATTTTCTACAGAAAGAGTGTTCAGAACTGCGCAATCAAAAGTATGGTTTAACTCTGTTAGCTTAATGAACATATCAGAAATAAGTTTCACACAATGCTTCTGTGTAGTTTTTATTGGAAGATATTATTTTTCCCAATAGAGGCCTCTTAGGGCTCAGAATGTCCAATTGCAGTTTCTACCGAAAGAGTGTTTCAGAAAGGCTCAATCAAAAGTAAGGTTCAACTCTGTTAGTTGAATGCACAGAACAGAAAGAAGTTTCATACAATGCTTCTGTGTAGTTTACATTTGAACATATTCTTTTTTCCACTATTACCCACTTGGCGCTACGAATGTCCAGTTGCATTTTCTACAGACAGAGTGTTTCAAAACTGCTCAATCAAAAGTATGGTTTAACTCTGTTAGCTGAATGCTCAGATCAGAAAGAAGTTTCACAGAATGCTTCTGTGTAGTTTATATTTGAATATATTCCTTTTTCCACTACTACTCTCTTAGCGCTCCAAATGTCCAGTTGCATTTTCTACAGAAAGAGTGTTCAGATCTGCTCAATCAAAAGTATGGTTTAAATCTATTAGCTGAATGCACAGATCAGAAAGAAGTTTCACAGAATTATTCTGTGTAGTTTATATTTGGAGACATTCCTTTTTCCACTATTACCCTCTTAGCGCTCCGAATCTCCACTTGCATTTTCTACAGAAAGAGTGTTTCAGAACGGCTCAATCAAAACTAAGGTTCAACGCTTTTAGTTGAACAAACAGAACAGAAAGAAGTTTCACACAATTCTTCTGTGTAGTTTTTATTTGTAGACATTCTTTTTCCCAATATAGGCCTCTTAGCGCTCAGAATGTCCAATTGCAGTTTCTACAGAAAGAGTGTTTCAGAACGGCTCAATCAAAAGTAAGGTTCAACTCTGTTAGTTGAATGCACAGAACAGAAAGAAGTTTCATACAATGCTTCTGTGTAGTTTATATTTGAACATATTCTTTTTTCCACTATTACCCACTTAGCGCTACGAATGTCCAGTTGCATTTTCTACAGACAGAGTGTTTCAAAACTGCTCAATCAAAAGTATGGTTTAACTCTGTTAGCTGAATGCTCAGATCAGAAAGAAGTTTCACAGAATGCTTCTGTGTAGTTTATATTTGAATATATTCCTTTTTCCACTACTACGCTCTTAGCGCTCCAAATGTCCAGTTGCATTTTCTACAGAGAGAGTGTTCAGATCTGCTCAATCAAAAGTATGTTTTAACTCTGTTAGCTGAATGCACAGATCAGAAAGAAGTTTCACCGAATGATTCTGTGTAGTTTATATTTGAAGACATTCCTTTTTCCACTATTACCCTCTTAACGCTCCGAATCTCCACTTGCATTTTCTACAAAAAGAGTGTTTCATAACTGCTCAAAAAAAAATATGTTTTATTTCTGTTAACTGAATTTACAGATCAGAAATAAGTTTCACAGAATGCATCTGTGTAGTTTTTATTTGAAGATATTCTTTTTCCCAATGTAGGCCTCTTAGCGCATAGCATGTCCAATTGCAGTTTCTACAGAAAGAGTGTTTCAGAACGGCTCAATCAAAAGTAAGGTTCAACTCTGTTAGTTGAATGCACAGAACAGAAAGTATTTTCACAGAATTCTACTGTGTAGTTTATATTTGAATATATTCCTTTCTCCACTATTACCCTCTTAGCGCTCCGAATGTCCACTTGCATTTTCTACAGAAAGAGTGTTCAGAACTGCGCAATCAAAAGCATGGTTTAACTCTGTTAGCTTAATGAACATATCAGAAATAAGTTTCACACAATGCTTCTGTGTAGTTTTTATTTGAAGATATTATTTTTCCCAATAGAGGCCTCTTAGCGCTCAGAATGTCCAATTGCAGTTTCTACAGAAAGAGGGTTTCAGAAAGGCTCAATCAAAAGTAAGGTTCAACTCTGTTAGTTGAATGCACAGAACAGAAAGAAGTTTCATACAATGCTTCTGTGTAGTTTATATTTGAACATATTCTTTTTTCCACTATTACCCACTTGGCGCTACGAATGTCCAGTTGCATTTTCTACAGACAGAGTGTTTCAAAACTGCTCAATCAAAAGTATGGTTTAAATCTGTTAGCTGAATGCTCAGATCAGAAAGAAGTTTCACAGAATGCTTCTGTGTAGTTTATATTTGAATATATTCCTTTTTCCACTACTACTCTCTTAGCGCTCCAAATGTCCAGTTGCATTTTCTACAGAAAGAGTGTTCAGATCTGCTCAATCAAAAGTATGGTTTAACTCTGTTAGCTGAATGCACAGATCAGAAAGAAGTTTCACAGAATGATTCTGTGTAGTTTATATTTGGAGACCTTCCTTTTTCCACTATTACCCTCTTAGCGCTCCGAATCTCCACTTGCATTTTCTACAGAATGAGTGTTTCAGAACGGCTCAATCAAAACTAAGGTTCAACTCTTTTAGTTGAACAAACAGAACAGAAAGAAGTGTCACACAATTCTTCTGTGTAGTATTTATTTGTAGACATTCTTTTTCCCAATATAGGCCTCTTAGCGCTCAGAATGTCCAATTGCAGTTTCTACAGAAAGAGTGTTTCAGAACGGCTCAATCAAAAGTAAGGTTCAACTCTGTTAGTTGAATGCACAGAACAGAAAGAAGTTTCATACAATGCTTCTGTGTAGTTTATATTTGAACCTATTCTTGTTTCCACTATTACCCACTTAGCGCTATGAATGTCCAGTTGCATTTTCTACAGACAGAGTGTTTCCAAACTGCTCATTCAAAAGTATGGTTTAACTCTGTTAGCTGAATGCTCAGATCAGAAAGAAGTTTCACAGAATGCTTCTGTGTAGTTTATATTTGAATATATTCCTTTTTCCACTACTACTCTCTTAGCGCTACAAATGTCCAGTTGCATTTTCTACAGAAAGAGTGTTCAGATCTGCTCAATCAAAAGTATGGTTTAACTCTGTTACCTGAATGCACAGATCAGAAAGAAGTTTCACAGAATTATTCCGTGTAGTTTATATTTGAAGACATTCCTTTTTCCACTATTACCCTCTTAGCGCTCCGAATCTCCACTTGCATTTTCTACAAAAAGAGTGTTTCATAACTGCTCAATCAAAAATATGTTTTATCTCTGATAACTGAATTTACAGATCAGAAATAAGTTTCACAGAATGCATCTGTGTAGTTTTTATTTGAAGATATTCTTTTTCCCAATGTAGGCCTCTTAGCGCTTAGCATGTCCAATTGCATTTTCTACAGAAAGAGTGTTTCAGAACGGCTCAATCAAAAGTAAGGTTCAACTCTGTTAGTTGAATGCACAGAACAGAAAGAATTTTCACAGAATGCTACTGTGTAGTTTATATTTGAATATATTCCTTTTTCCACTATTACCCTCTTATCGCTCCGAATGTCCACTTGCATTTTCTACAGAAAGAGTGTTCAGAACTGCGCAATCAAAAGTATGGTTTAACTCTGTTAGCTTAATGAACATATCAGAAATAAGTTTCACACAATGCTTCTGTGTAGTTTTTATTGGAAGATATTATTTTTCCCAATAGAGGCCTCTTAGGGCTCAGAATGTCCAATTGCAGTTTCTACCGAAAGAGTGTTTCAGAAAGGCTCAATCAAAAGTAAGGTTCAACTCTGTTAGTTGAATGCACAGAACAGAAAGAAGTTTCATACAATGCTTCTGTGTAGTTTACATTTGAACATATTCTTTTTTCCACTATTACCCACTTGGCGCTACGAATGTCCAGTTGCATTTTCTACAGACAGAGTGTTTCAAAACTGCTCAATCAAAAGTATGGTTTAACTCTGTTAGCTGAATGCTCAGATCAGAAAGAAGTTTCACAGAATGCTTCTGTGTAGTTTATATTTGAATATATTCCTTTTTCCACTACTACTCTCTTAGCGCTCCAAATGTCCAGTTGCATTTTCTACAGAAAGAGTGTTCAGATCTGCTCAATCAAAAGTATGGTTTAAATCTATTAGCTGAATGCACAGATCAGAAAGAAGTTTCACAGAATTATTCTGTGTAGTTTATATTTGGAGACATTCCTTTTTCCACTATTACCCTCTTAGCGCTCCGAATCTCCACTTGCATTTTCTACAGAAAGAGTGTTTCAGAACGGCTCAATCAAAACTAAGGTTCAACGCTTTTAGTTGAACAAACAGAACAGAAAGAAGTTTCACACAATTCTTCTGTGTAGTTTTTATTTGTAGACATTCTTTTTCCCAATATAGGCCTCTTAGCGCTCAGAATGTCCAATTGCAGTTTCTACAGAAAGAGTGTTTCAGAACGGCTCAATCAAAAGTAAGGTTCAACTCTGTTAGTTGAATGCACAGAACAGAAAGAAGTTTCATACAATGCTTCTGTGTAGTTTATATTTGAACATATTCTTTTTTCCACTATTACCCACTTAGTGCTACGAATGTCCAGTTGCATTTTCTACAGACAGAGTGTTTCAAAACTGCTCAATCAAAAGTATGGTTTAACTCTGTTAGCTGAATGCTCAGATCAGAAAGAAGTTTCACAGAATGCTTCTGTGTAGTTTATATTTGAATATATTCCTTTTTCCACTACTACGCTCTTAGCGCTCCAAATGTCCAGTTGCATTTTCTACAGAGAGAGTGTTCAGATCTGCTCAATCAAAAGTATGTTTTAACTCTGTTAGCTGAATGCACAGATCAGAAAGAAGTTTCACCGAATGATTCTGTGTAGTTTATATTTGAAGACATTCCTTTTTCCACTATTACCCTCTTAACGCTCCGAATCTCCACTTGCATTTTCTACAAAAAGAGTGTTTCATAACTGCTCAAAAAAAAATATGTTTTATTTCTGTTAACTGAATTTACAGATCAGAAATAAGTTTCACAGAATGCATCTGTGTAGTTTTTATTTGAAGATATTCTTTTTCCCAATGTAGGCCTCTTAGCGCTTAGCATGTCCAATTGCAGTTTCTACAGAAAGAGTGTTTCAGAACGGCTCAATCAAAAGTAAGGTTCAACTCTGTTAGTTGAATGCACAGAACAGAAAGTATTTTCACAGAATTCTACTGTGTAGTTTATATTTGAATATATTCCTTTCTCCACTATTACCCTCTTAGCGCTCCGAATGTCCACTTGCATTTTCTACAGAAAGAGTGTTCAGAACTGCGCAATCAAAAGTATGGTTTAACTCTGTTAGCTTAATGAACATATCAGAAATAAGTTTCACACAATGCTTCTGTGTAGTTTTTATTTGAAGATATTATTTTTCCCAATAGAGGCCTCTTAGCGCTCAGAATGTCCAATTGCAGTTTCTACAAAAAGAGGGTTTCAGAAAGGCTCAATCAAAAGTAAGGTTCAACTCTGTTAGTTGAATGCACAGAACAGAAAGAAGTTTCATACAATGCTTCTGTGTAGTTTATATTTGAACATATTCTTTTTTCCACTATTACCCACTTGGCGCTACGAATGTCCAGTTGCATTTTCTACAGACAGAGTGTTTCAAAACTGCTCAATCAAAAGTATGGTTTAAATCTGTTAGCTGAATGCTCAGATCAGAAAGAAGTTTCACAGAATGCTTCTGTGTAGTTTATATTTGAATATATTCCTTTTTCCACTACTACTCTCTTAGCGCTCCAAATGTCCAGTTGCATTTTCTACAGAAAGAGTGTTCAGATCTGCTCAATCAAAAGTATGGTTTAACTCTGTTAGCTGAATGCACAGATCAGAAGGAAGTTTCACAGAATGATTCTGTGTAGTTTATATTTGGAGACCTTCTTTTTTCCACTATTACCCTCTTAGCGCTCCGAATCTCCACTTGCATTTTCTACAGAATGAGTGTTTCAGAACGGCTCAATCAAAACTAAGGTTCAACTCTTTTAGTTGAACAAACAGAACAGAAAGAAGTTTCACACAATTCTTCTGTGTAGTATTTATTTGTAGACATTCTTTTTCCCAATATAGGCCTCTTAGCGCTCAGAATGTCCAATTGCAGTTTCTACAGAAAGAGTGTTTCAGAACGGCTCAATCAAAAGTAAGGTTCAACTCTGTTAGTTGAATGCACAGAACAGAAAGAAGTTTCATACAATGCTTCTGTGTAGTTTATATTTGAACCTATTCTTGTTTCCACTATTACCCACTTAGCGCTATGAATGTCCAGTTGCATTTTCTACAGACAGAGTGTTTCCAAACTGCTCATTCAAAAGTATGGTTTAACTCTGTTAGCTGAATGCTCAGATCAGAAAGAAGTTTCACAGAATGCTTCTGTGTAGTTTATATTTGAATATATTCCTTTTTCCACTACTACTCTCTTAGCGCTACAAATGTCCAGTTGCATTTTCTACAGAAAGAGTGTTCAGATCTGCTCAATCAAAAGTATGGTTTAACTCTGTTACCTGAATGCACAGATCAGAAAGAAGTTTCACAGAATGATTCTGTGTACTTTATATTTGGAGATATTCCTTTTTCCACTATTACCCTCTTAGCGCTCCGAATTTCCACTTGCATTTTCTACAGAAAGAGTGTTTCAGAACGGCTCAATCAAAACTAAGGTTCAACACTTTTAGTTGAACAAACAGAACAGAAAGAAGTTTCACAGAATTCTTCTGTGTAGTTTTTATTTGTAGACATTCTTTTTCCCAATATAGGCCTCTTAGCGCTCAGAATGTCCAATTGCAGTTTCTACAGAAAGAGTGTTTCAGAACGGCTCAATCAAAAGTAAGGTTCAACTCTGTTAGTTGAATGCACAGAACAGAAAGAAGTTTCATACAATGCTTCTGTGTAGTTTATATTTGAACATATTCTTTTTTCCACTATTACCCACTTAGCACTACGAATGTCCAGTTGCATGTTCTACAGACAGAGTGTTTCAAAACTGCTCAATCAGAAGTATGGTTTAACTCTGTTAGCTGAATGCTCAGATCAGAAAGGAGTTTCACAGAATGCTTCTGTGTAGTTTATATTTGAATATATTCCTTTTTCCACTACTACGCTCTTAGCGCTCCAAATGTCCAGTTGCATTTTCTACAGAAAGAGTGTTCAGATCTGCTCAATCAAAAGTATGGTTTAACTCTGTTAGCTGAATGCACAGATCAGAAAGAAGTTTCACCGAATGATTCTGTGTAGTTTATATTTGAAGACATTCCTTTTTCCACTATTACCCTCTTAGCGCTCCGAATCTCCACTTGCATTTTCTACAAAAAGAGTGTTTCATAACTGCTCAATCAAAAATATGTTTTATCTCTGTTAACTGAATTTACAGATCAGAAATAAGTTTCACAGAATGCATCTGTGTAGTTTTTATTTGAAGATATTCTTTTTCCCAATGTAGGCCTCTTAGCGCTTAGCATGTCGAATTGCAGTTTCTACAGAAAGAGTGTTTCCGAACGGCTCAATCAAAAGTAAGGTTCAACTCTGTTAGTTGAATGCACAGAACAGAAAGTATTTTCACAGAATGCTACTGTGTAGTTTATATTTGAATATATTCCTTTCTCCACTATTACCCTCTTAGCGCTCCAAATGTCCGCTTGCATTTTCTACAGAAAGAGTGTTCAGAACTGCGCAATCAAAAGTATGGTTTAACTCTGTTAGCTTAATGAACATATCAGAAATAAGTTTCACACAATGCTTCTGTGTAGTTTTAATTTGAAGATATTATTTTTCCCAATAGAGGCCTCTTAGCGCTCAGAATGTCCAATTGCAGTTTCTACAGAAAGAGTGTTTCAGAAAGGCTCAATGAAAAGTAAGGTTCAACTCTGTTAGTTGAATGCACAGAACAGAAAGAAATTTCATACAATGCTTCTGTGTAGTTTATATTTGAAGATATTTTTTTTCCACTATTACCCACTTGGCGCTACGAATGTCCAGTTGCATTTTCTACAGACAGAGTGTTTCAAAACTGCTCAATCAAAAGTATGGTTTAACTCTGTTAGCTGAATGCACAGATCACAAAGAAGTTTCACCGAATGATTCTGTGTAGTGTATATTTGAAGACATTCTTTTTCCACTATTACCCTCTTAGCGCTCCGAATCTCCACTTGCATTTTCTACAAAAAGAGTGTTTCATAACTGCTCAATCAAAAATATGTTTTATCTCTGTTAACTGAATTTACAGATCAGAAATAAGTTTCACAGAATGCATCTGTGTAGTTTTTATTTGAAGATATTCTTTTTCCCAATGTAGCCCTCTTAGCGCTTAGCATGTCCAATTGCAGTTTCTACAGAAAGAGTGTTTCAGAACGGCTCAATCAAAAGTAAGGTTCAACTCTGTTAGTTGAATGCACAGAACAGAAAGAATTTTCACAGAATGCTACTGTGTAGTTTATATTTGAATATATTCCTTTTTCCACTATTACCCTCTTAGCGCTGCGAATGTCCACTTGCATTTTCTACAGAAAGAGTGTTCAGAACTGCGCAATCAAAAGTATGGTTTAACTGTGTTAGCTTAATGAACATATCAGAAATAAGTTTCACACAATGCTTCTGTGTAGTTTTTATTTGAAGATATTATTTTTCCCAATAGAGGCCTCTTTGCGCTCAGAATGTCCAATTGCAGTTTCTACAGAAAGAGTGTTTCAGAAAGGCTCAATCAAAAGTAAGGTTCAACTCTGTTAGTTGAATGCACAGAACAGAAAGAAGTTTCATACAATGCTTCTGTGTAGTTTATATTTGAACATATTCTTTTTTCCACTATTACCCACTTGGCGCTACGAATGTCCAGTTGCATTTTCTACAGACAGAGTGTTTCAAACTGCTCAATCAAAAGTATGGTTTAACTCTGTTAGCTGAATGCTCAGATCAGAAAGAAGTTTCACAGAATGCTTCTGTGTAGTTTATATTTGAATATATTCCTTTTTCCACTACTACTCTCTTAGCGCTCCAAATGTCCAGTTGCATTTTCTACAGAAAGAGTGTTCAGATCTGCTCAATCAAAAGTATGGTTTAAATCTATTAGCTGAATGCACAGATCAGAAAGAAGTTTCACAGAATTATTCTGTGTAGTTTATATTTGGAGACATTCCTTTTTCCACTATTACCCTCTTAGCGCTCCGAATCTCCACTTGCATTTTCTACAGAAAGAGTGTTTCAGAACGGCTCAATCAAAACTAAGGTTCAACGCTTTTAGTTGAACAAACAGAACAGAAAGAAGTTTCACACAATTCTTCTGTGTAGTTTTTATTTGTAGACATTCTTTTTCCCAATATAGGCCTCTTAGCGCTCAGAATGTCCAATTGCAGTTTCTACAGAAAGAGTGTTTCAGAACGGCTCAATCAAAAGTAAGGTTCAACTCTGTTAGTTGAATGCACAGAACAGAAAGAAGTTTCATACAATGCTTCTGTGTAGTTTATATTTGAACATATTCTTTTTTCCACTATTACCCACTTAGCGCTACGAATGTCCAGTTGCATTTTCTACAGACAGAGTGTTTCAAAACTGCTCAATCAAAAGTATGGTTTAACTCTGTTAGCTGAATGCTCAGATCAGAAAGAAGTTTCACAGAATGCTTCTGTGTAGTTTATATTTGAATATATTCCTTTTTCCACTACTACGCTCTTAGCGCTCCAAATGTCCAGTTGCATTTTCTACAGAGAGAGTGTTCAGATCTGCTCAATCAAAAGTATGTTTTAACTCTGTTAGCTGAATGCACAGATCAGAAAGAAGTTTCACCGAATGATTCTGTGTAGTTTATATTTGAAGACATTCCTTTTTCCACTATTACCCTCTTAACGCTCCGAATCTCCACTTGCATTTTCTACAAAAAGAGTGTTTCATAACTGCTCAAAAAAAAATATGTTTTATTTCTGTTAACTGAATTTACAGATCAGAAATAAGTTTCACAGAATGCATCTGTGTAGTTTTTATTTGAAGATATTCTTTTTCCCAATGTAGGCCTCTTAGCGCTTAGCATGTCGAATTGCAGTTTCTACAGAAAGAGTGTTTCCGAACGGCTCAATCAAAAGTAAGGTTCAACTCTGTTAGTTGAATGCACAGAACAGAAAGTATTTTCACAGAATGCTACTGTGTAGTTTATATTTGAATATATTCCTTTCTCCACTATTACCCTCTTAGCGCTCCAAATGTCCGCTTGCATTTTCTACAGAAAGAGTGTTCAGAACTGCGCAATCAAAAGTATGGTTTAACTCTGTTAGCTTAATGAACATATCAGAAATAAGTTTCACACAATGCTTCTGTGTAGTTTTAATTTGAAGATATTATTTTTCCCAATAGAGGCCTCTTAGCGCTCAGAATGTCCAATTGCAGTTTCTACAGAAAGAGTGTTTCAGAAAGGCTCAATGAAAAGTAAGGTTCAACTCTGTTAGTTGAATGCACAGAACAGAAAGAAATTTCATACAATGCTTCTGTGTAGTTTATATTTGAAGATATTTTTTTTCCACTATTACCCACTTGGCGCTACAAATGTCCAGTTGCATTTTCTACAGACAGAGTGTTTCAAAACTGCTCAATCAAAAGTATGGTTTAACTCTGTTAGCTGAATGCACAGATCACAAAGAAGTTTCACCGAATGATTCTGTGTAGTGTATATTTGAAGACATTCTTTTTCCACTATTACCCTCTTAGCGCTCCGAATCTCCACTTGCATTTTCTACAAAAAGAGTGTTTCATAACTGCTCAATCAAAAATATGTTTTATCTCTGTTAACTGAATTTACAGATCAGAAATAAGTTTCACAGAATGCATCTGTGTAGTTTTTATTTGAAGATATTCTTTTTCCCAATGTAGCCCTCTTAGCGCTTAGCATGTCCAATTGCAGTTTCTACAGAAAGAGTGTTTCAGAACGGCTCAATCAAAAGTAAGGTTCAACTCTGTTAGTTGAATGCACAGAACAGAAAGAATTTTCACAGAATGCTACTGTGTAGTTTATATTTGAATATATTCCTTTTTCCACTATTACCCTCTTAGCGCTGCGAATGTCCACTTGCATTTTCTACAGAAAGAGTGTTCAGAACTGCGCAATCAAAAGTATGGTTTAACTGTGTTAGCTTAATGAACATATCAGAAATAAGTTTCACACAATGCTTCTGTGTAGTTTTTATTTGAAGATATTATTTTTCCCAATAGAGGCCTCTTAGCGCTCAGAATGTCCAATTGCAGTTTCTACAGAAAGAGTGTTTCAGAAAGGCTCAATCAAAAGTAAGATTCAACTCTGTTAGTTGAATGCACAGAACAGAAAGAAGTTTCATACAATGCTTCTGTGTAGTTTATATTTGAACATATTTTTTTTTCCACTATTACCAACTTAGCGCTACGAATGTCCAGTTGCATTTTCTACAGACAGAGTGTTTCAAAACTGCTCAATCAAAAGTATGGTTTAACTCTGTCAGCTGAATGCTCAGATCAGAAAGAAGTTTCACAGAATGCTTCTGTGTAGTTTATATTTGAATATATTCCTTTTTCCACTACTACTCTCTTAGCGCTCCAAATGTCCAGTTGCAGTTTCTACAGAAAGAGTGTTCAGATCTGCTCAATCAAAAGTATGGTTTAACTCTGTTAGCTGAATGCACAGATCAGAAAGAAGTTTCACAGAATGATTCTGTGTAGTTTATATTTGGAGACATTCCTTTTTCCACTATTACCCTCTTAGCGCTCCAAATCTCCACTTGCATTTTCTACAGAAAGAGTGTTTCAGAACGGCTCAATCAAAACTAAGGTTCAACTCCTTTAGTTGAAAAAACAGAACAGAAAGAAGTTTCACACAATTCTTCTGTGTAGTTTTTATTTGTAGACATTCTTTTTCCCAATATAGGCCTCTTAGCGCTCAGAATGTCCAATTGCAGTTTCTACAGAAAGAGTGTTTCAGAACGGCTCAATCAAAAGTAAGGTTCAACTCTGTTAGTTGAATGCACAGAACAGAAAGAAGTTTCATACAATGCTTCTGTGTAGTTTATATTTGAACATATTCTTTTTTCCACTATTACCAACTTAGCGCTACGAATGTCCAGTTGCATTTTCTACAGACAGAGTGTTTCAAAACTGCTCAATCAAAAGTATGGTTTAACTCTGTTAGCTGAATGCTCAGATCAGAAAGAAGTTTCACAGAATGCTTCTGTGTAGTTTATATTTGAATATATTCCTTTTTCCACTACTACGCTCTCAGCGCTCCAAATGTCCAGTTGCATTTTCTACAGAAATAGTGTTCAGATCTGCTCAATCAAAAGTATGGTTTAACTCTGTTAGCTGAATGCACAGATCAGAAAGAAGTTTCACTGAATGATTCTGTGTAGTTTATATTTGAAGACATTCCTTTTTCCACTCTTACCCTCTTAGCGCTCCGAAACTCCACTTGCATTTTCTACAAAAAGAGTGTTTCATAACTGCTCAATCAAAAATATGTTTTATCTCTGTTAACTGAATTTACAGATCAGAAATAAGTTTCACAGAATGCATCTGTGTAGTTTTTATTTGAAGATATTATTTTTCCCAATATAGGCCTCTTAGCGCTCAGAATGTCCAATTGCAGTTTCTACAGAAAGAGTGTTTCAGAAAGGCTCAATCAAAAGTAAGGTTCAACTCAGTTAGTTGAATGCACAGAAGAGAAAGAAATTTCATACAATGCTTCTGTGTAGTTTATATTTGAACATATTCTTTTTTCCACTATTACCCACTTGGCGCTACGAATGTCCAGTTGCATTTTCTACAGACAGAGTGTTTCAAAACTGCTCAATCAAAAGTATCGTTTAACTCTGTTAGCTGAATGCACAGATCAGAAAGAAGTTTCACCGAATGATTCTGTGTAGTTTATATTTGAAGACATTCCTTTTTCCACTATTACCCTCTTAGCGCTCCGAATCTCCACTTGCATTTTCTACAAAAAGAGTGTTTCATAACTGCTCAATCAAAAATATGTTTTATCTCTGTTAACTGAATTTACAGATCAGAAATAAGTTTCACAGAATGCATCTGTGTAGTTTTTATTTGAAGATATTCTTTTTCCCAATGTAGGCCTCTTAGCGCTTAGCATGTCCAATTGCAGTTTCTACAGAGAGAGTGTTTCAGAACGGCTCAATCAAAGTAAGGTTCAACTCTGTTAGTTGAATGCACAGAACAGAAAGTATTTTCACAGAATGCTACTGTGTAGTTTATATTTGAATATATTCCTTTTCCCACTATTACCCTCTTAGCGCTCCGAATGTCCACTTGCATTTTCTACAGAAAGAGTGTTCAGAACTGCGCAATCAAAAGTATGGTTTAACTCTGTTAGCTTTATGAACATATCAGAAATAAGTTTCACACAATGCTTCTGTGTAGTTTTTATTTGAAGATATTATTTTTCCCAATAGAGGCCTCTTAGCGCTCAGAATGTCCAATTGCAGTTTCTACAGAAAGAGTGTTTCAGAAAGGCTCAATCAAAAGTAAGGTTCAACTCTGTTAGTTGAATGCACAGAACAGAAAGAAGTTTCATACAATGATTCTGTGTAGTTTATATTTGAACATATTCTTTTTTCCACTATTACCCACTTGGCGCTACGAATGTCCAGTTGCATTTTCTACAGACAGAGTGTTTCAAAACTGCTCAATCAAAAGTATCGTTTAACTCTGTTAGCTGAATGCTCAGATCAGAAAGAAGTTTCACAGAATGCTTCTGTGTAGTTTATATTTGAATATATTCCTTTTTCCACTACTACTCTCTTAGCGCTCCAAATGTCCAGTTGCATTTTCTACAGAAAGAGTGTTCAGATCTGCTCAATCAAAAGTAGGTTTTAACACTGTTAGCTGAATGCACAGATCAGAAACAAGTTTCACAGAATGATTCTGTGTAGTTTATATTTGGAGACATTCCTTTTTCCACTATTACCCTCTTAGCGCTCCGAATCTCCACTTGCATTTTCTACAGAAAGAGTGTTTCAGAACGGCTCAATCAAAACTAAGGTTCAACTCTTTTAGTTGAACAAACAGAACAGAAAGAAGTTTCACACAATTCTTCTGTGTAGTTTTTATTTGTAGACATTCTTTTTCCCAATATAGGCCTCTTAGCGCTCAGAATGTCCAATTGCAGTTTCTACAGAAAGAGTGTTTCAGAACGGCTCAATCAAAAGTAAGGTTCAACTCTGTTAGTTGAATGCACAGAACAGAAAGAAGTTTCATACAATGCTTCTGTGTAGTTTATATTTGAACATATTCTTTTTTCCACTATTACCCACTTAGCGCTACGAATGTCCAGTTGCATTTTCTACAGACAGAGTGTTTCAAAACTGCTCAATCAAATGTATGGTTTAACTCTGTTAGCTGAATGCTCAGATCAGAAAGAAGTTTCACAGAATGCTTCTGTGTAGTTTATATTTGAATATATTCCTTTTTCCACTACTACGCTCTTAGCGCTCCAAATGTCCAGTTGCATTTTCTACAGAAAGAATGTTCAGATCTGCTCAATCAAAAGTATGGTTTAACTCTGTTAGCTGAATGCACAGATCACAAAGAAGTTTCACCGAATGATTCTGTGTAGTTTATATTTGAAGACATTCCTTTTTCCACTATTACCCTCTTAGCGCTCCGAATCTCCACTTGCATTTTCTACAAAAAGAGTGTTTCATAACTGCTCAATCAAAAATATGTTTTATCTCTGTTAACTGAATTTACAGATCAGAAATAAGTTTCACAGAATGCATCTGTGTAGTTTTTACTTGAAGATATTCTTTTTCCCAATGTAGCCCTCTTAGCGCTTAGCATGTCCAATTGCAGTTTCTACAGAAAGAGTGTTTCAGAACGGCTCAATCAAAAGTAAGGTTCAACTCTGTTAGTTGAATGCACAGAACAGAAAGAATTTTCACAGAATGCTACTGTGTAGTTTATATTTGAATATATTCCTTTTTCCACTATTACCCTCTTAGCGCTGTGAATGTCCACTTGCATTTTCTACAGAAAGAGTGTTCAGAACTGCGCAATCAAAAGTATGGTTTAACTGTGTTAGCTTAATGAACATATCAGAAATAAGTTTCACACAATGCTTCTGTGTAGTTTTTATTTGAAGATATTATTTTTCCCAATAGAGGCCTCTTAGCGCTCAGAATGTCCAATTGCAGTTTCTACAGAAAGAGTGTTTCAGAAAGGCTCAATCAAAAGTAAGATTCAACTCTGTTAGTTGAATGCACAGAACAGAAAGTAGTTTCATACAATGCTTCTGTGTAGTTTATATTTGAACATATTTTTTTTTCCACTATTACCCACTTAGCGCTACGAATGTCCAGTTGCATTTTCTACAGACAGAGTGTTTCAAAACTGCTCAATCAAAAGTATGGTTTAACTCTGTCAGCTGAATGCTCAGATCAGAAAGAAGTTTCACAGAATGCTTCTGTGTAGTTTATATTTGAATATATTCCTTTTTCCACTACTGCTCTCTTAGCGCTCCAAATGTCCAGTTGCATTTTCTACAGAAAAAGTGTTCAGATCTGCTCAATCAAAAGTATGGTTTAACTCTGTTAGCTGAATGCACAGATCAGAAAGAAGTTTCACAGAATGATTCTGTGTAGTTTATATTTGGAGACATTCCTTTTCCACTATTACCCTCTTAGCGCTCCAAATCTCCACTTGCATTTTCTACAGAAAGAGTGTTTCAGAACGGCTCAATCAAAACTAAGGTTCAACTCCTTTAGTTGAACAAACAGAACAGAAAGAAGTTTCACACAATTCTTCTGTGTAGTTTTTATTTGTAGACATTCTTTTTCCCAATATAGGCCTCTTAGCGCTCAGAATGTCCAATTGCAGTTTCTACAGAAAGAGTGTTTCAGAACGGCTCAATCAAAAGTAAGGTTCAACTCTGTTAGTTGAATGCACAGAACAGAAAGAAGTTTCATACAATGCTTCTGTGTAGTTTATATTTGAACATATTCTTTTTTCCACTATTACCCACTTAGCGCTACGAATGTCCAGTTGCATTTTCTACAGACAGAGTGTTTCAAAACTGCTCAATCAAATGTATGGTTTAACTCTGTTAGCTGAATGCTCAGATCAGAAAGAAGTTTCACAGAATGCTTCTGTGTAGTTTATATTTGAATATATTCCTTTTTCCACTACTACGCTCTCAGTGCTCCAAATGTCCAGTTGCATTTTCTACAGAAAGAGTGTTCAGATCTGCTCAATCAAAAGTATGGTTTAACTCTGTTAGCTGAATGCACAGATCAGAAAGTAGTTTCACTGAATGATTCTGTGTAGTTTATATTTGAAGACATTCCTTTTTCCACTATTACCCTCTTAGCGCTCCGAAACTCCACTTGCATTTTCTACAAAAAGAGTGTTTCATAACTGCTCAATCAAAAATATGTTTTATCTCTGTTAACTGAATTTACAGATCAGAAATAAGTTTCACAGAATGCATCTGTGTAGTTTTTATTAGAAGATATTCTTTTTCCCAATGTAGGCCTCTTAGCGCTTAGCATGTACAATTGCAGTTTCTACAGAAAGAGTGTTTCAGAACGGCTCAATCAAAAGTAAGGTTCAACTCTGTTAGTTGAATGCACAGAACAGAAAGAATTTTCACAGAATGCTACTGTGTAGTTTATATTTGAATATATTCCTTTCTCCACTATTACCCTCTTAGCGCTCCGAATGTCCACTTGCATTTTCTACAGAAAGAGTGTTCAGAACTGCGCAATCAAAATTATGGTTTAACTCTGTTAGCTTAATGAACATATCAGAAATAAGTTTCACACAATGCTTCTGTGTAGTTTTTATTTGAAGATATTATTTTTCCCAATATAGTCCTCTTAGCGCTCAGAATGTCCAATTGCAGTTTCTACAGAAAGAGTGTTTCAGAAAGGCTCAATCAAAAGTAAGGTTCAACTCTGTTAGTTGAATGCACAGAACAGAAAGAAATTTCATACAATGCTTCTGTGTAGTTTATATTTGAACATATTCTTTTTTCCACTATTACCCACTTGGCGCTACGAATGTCCAGTTGCATTTTCTACAGACAGAGTGTTTCAAAACTGCTCAATCAAAAGTATGGTTTAAATCTGTTAGCTGAATGCTCAGATCAGAAAGAAGTTTCACAGAATGCTTCTGTGTAGTTTATAATTGAATGTATTCCTTTTTCCACTACTACTCTCTTAGCCCTCCAAATGTCCAGTTGCATTTTCTACAGAAAGAGTGTTCAGATCTGCTCAATCAAAAGTATGGTTTAACTCTGTTAGCTGAATGCACAGATCAGAAAGAAGTTTCACAGAATGATTCTGTGTAGTTTATATTTGGAGACATTCCTTTTTCCACTATTACCCTCTTAGCGCTCCGAATCTCCACTTGCATTTTCTACAGAAAGAGTGTTTCAGAACGGCTCAATCAAAACTAAGGTTCAACTCTTTTAGTTGAACAAACAGAACAGAAAGAAGTTTCACACAATTCTTCTGTGTAGTTTTTATTTGTAGACATTCTTTTTCCCAATATAAGCCTCCTAGCGCTCAGAATGTCCAATTGCAGTTTCTACAGAAAGAGTGTTTCAGAAAGGCTCAATCAAAAGTAAGGTTCAACTCTGTTAGTTGAATGCACAGAACAGAAAGAAGTTTCATACAATGGTTCTGTGTAGTTTATATTTGAACATATTCTTTTTTCCACTATTACCCACTTAGCGCTACGAATGTCCAGTTGCATTTTCTACAGACAGAGTGTTTCAAAACTGCTCAATCAAAAGTATGGTTTAACTCTGTTAGCTGAATGCTCAGATCAGAAAGAAGTTTCACAGAATGCTTCTGTGTTGTTTATATTTGAATATATTCCTTTTTCCACTAGTACGCTCTTAGCGCTCCAAATGTCCAGTTGCATTTTCTACAGAAAGAGTGTTCTGATCTGCTCAATCAAAAGTATGGTTTAACTCCGTTAGCTGAATGCACAGATCAGAAAGAAGTTTCACCGAATGATTCTGTGTAGTTTATATTTGAAGACATTCCTTTTTCCACTATTACCCTCTTAGCGCTCCGAATCTCCACTTGCATTTTCTACAAAAAGAATCTTTCATAACTGCTCAATCAAAAATATGTTTTATCTCTGTTAACTGAATTTACAGATCAGAAATAAGTTTCACAGAATGCATCTGTGTAGTTTTTATTTGAAGATATTCTTTTTCCCAATGTAGGCCTCTTAGCGCTTAGCATGTCCAATTGCAGTTTCTACAGAAAGAGTGTTTCAGAACGGCTCAATCAAAAGTAAGGTTCAACTCTGTTAGTTGAATGCACAGAACAGAAAGAATTTTCACAGAATGCTACTGTGTAGTTTATATTTGAATATATTCCTTTTTCCACTATTACCCTCTTAGCGCTCCGAATGTCCACTTGCATTTTCTACAGAAAGAGTGTTCAGAACTGCGCAATCAAAAGTATGGTTTAACCCTGTTAGCTTAATGAACATATCAGAAATAAGTTTCACACAATGCTTCTGTGTAGTTTTTATTTGAAGATATTATTTTTCCCAATATAGGCCTCTTAGCGCTCAGAATGTCCAATTGCAGTTTCTACAGAAAGAGTGTTTCAGAAAGGCTCAATCAAAATTAAGGTTCAACTCTGTTAGTTGAATGCACAGAACAGAAATAAGTTTCATACAATGCTTCTGTGTAGTTTATATTTGAACATATTCTTTTTTCCACTATTACCCACTTGGCGCTACGAATGTCCAGTTGCATTTTCTACAGACAGAGTGTTTCAAAACTGCTCAAACAAAAGTATGGTTTAACTCTGTTAGCTGAATGCTCAGATCAGAAAGAAGTTTCACAGAATGCTTCTGTGTAGTTTATATTTGAATATATTCCTTTTTCCACTACTACTCTCTTAGTGCTCCAAATGTCCAGTTGCATTTTCTACAGAAAGAGTGTTCAGATCTGCTCAATCAAAAGTATGGTTTAACTCTGTTAGCTGAATGCACAGATCAGAAAGAAGTTTCACAGAATGATTCTGTGTAGTTTATATTTGGAGACATTCCTTTTTCCACTATTACCCTCTTAGCGCTCCGAATCTCCACTTGCATTTTCTACAGAAAGAGTGTTTCAGAACGGCTCAATCAAAACTAAGGTTCAACTCTTTTAGTTGAACAAACAGAACAGAAAGAAGTTTCACACAATTCTTCTGTGTAGTTTTTATTTGTAGACATTCTTTTTCCCAATATAGGCCCCTTAGCGCTCAGAATGTCCAATTGCAGTTTCTACAGAAAGAGTGTTTCAGAACGGCTCAATCAAAAGTAAGGTTCAACTCTGTTAGTTGAATGCACAGAACAGAAAGTAGTTTCATACAATGCTTCTGTGTAGTTTATATTTGAACATATTCTTTTTTCCACTATTACCCACTTAGCGCTACGAATGTCCAGTTGCATTTTCTACAGACAGAGTGTTTCAAAACTGCTCAATCAAAAATATGGTTTAACTCTGTTAGCTGAATGCTCAGATCAGAAAGAAGTTTCACAGAATGCTTCTGTGTAGTTTATATTTGAATATATTCCTTTTTCCACTACTACGCTCTTAGCGCTCCAAATGTCCAGTTGCATTTTCTACAGAAAGAATGTTCAGATCTGCTCAATCAAAAGTATGGTTTAACTCTGTTAGCTGAATGCACAGATCAGAAAGAAGTTTCACCGAATGATTCTGTGTTGTTTATATTTGAAGACATTCCTTTTTCCACTATTACCCTCTTAGCGCTCCGAATCTCCACTTGCATTTTCTACAAAAAGAGTGTTTCATAACTGCTCTATCAAAAATATGTTTTATCTCTGTTAATTGAATTTACAGATCAGAAATAAGTTTCACAGAGTGCATCTGTGTAGTTTTTATTTGAAGATATTCTTTTTCCCAATGTAGGCCTCTTAGCGCTTAGCATGTCCAATTGCAGTTTCTACAGAAAGAGTGTTTCAGAACGGCTCAATCAAAAGTAAGGTTCAACTCTGTTAGTTGAATGCACAGAACAGAAAGAATTTTCACAGAATGCTACTGTGTAGTTTATATTTGAATATATTCCTTTTTCCACTATTACCCTCTTAGCGCTCCGAATGTCCACTTGCATTTTCTACAGAAAGAGTGTTCAGAACTGCGCAATCAAAAGTATGGTTTAACTCTGTTAGCTTAATGAACATATCAGAAATAAGTTTCACACAATGCTTCTGTGTAGTTTTTATTTGAAGATATTATTTTTCCCAATAGAGGCCTCTTAGCGCTCAGAATGTCCAATTGCAGTTTCTACAGAAAGAGTGTTTCAGAAAGGCTCAATCAAAAGTAAGGTTCAACTCTGTTAGTTGAATGCACAGAACAGAAAGAAGTTTCATACAATGCTTCTGTGTAGTTTATATTTGAACATATTCTTTTTTCCGCTATTACCCACTTAGCGCTACGAATGTCCAGTTGCATTTTCTACAGACAGAGTGTTTCAAAACTGCTCAATCAAAAGTATGGTTTAACTCTGTTAGCTGAATGCTCAGATCAGAAAGAAGTTTCACAGAATGCTTCTGTGTAGTTTATATTTGAATATATTCCTTTTTCCACTAGTACTCTCTTAGCGCTCCAAATGTCCAGTTGCATTTTCTACAGAAAGAGTGTTCAGATCTGCTCAATCAAAAGTATGGTTTAACTCTGTTAGCTGAATGCACAGATCAGAAAGAAGTTTCACAGAATGATTCTGTGTAGTTTATATTTGGAGACATTCCTTTTTCCACTATTACCCTCTTAGCGCTCCGAATCTCCACTTGCATTTTCTACAGAAAGAGTGTTACAGAACGGCTCAATCAAAACTAAGGTTCAACTCTTTTAGTTGACCAAACAGAACAGAAAGTAGTTTCACACAATTCTTCTGTGTAGTTTTTATTTGTAGACATTCTTTTTCCCAATATAGGCCTCCTAGCGCTCAGAATGTCCAATTGCAGTTTCTACAGAAAGAGTGTTTCAGAAAGGCTCAACGAAAAGTAAGGTTCAACTCTGTTAGTTGAATGCACAGAACAGAAAGAAGTTTCATACAATGCTTCTGTGTAGTTTATATTTGAACATATTCTTTTTTCCACTATTACCCACTTAGCGCTACGAATGTCCAGTTGCATTTTCTACAGACAGAGTGTTTCAAAACTGCTCAATTAAATGTATGGTTTAACTCTGTTAGCTGAATGCTCAGATCAGAAAGAAGTTTCACAGAATGCTTCTGTGTAGTTTATATTTGAATATATTCCTTTTTCCACTAGTACTCTCTTAGCGCTCCAAATGTCCAGTTGCATTTTCTACAGAAAGAGTGTTCAGATCTGCTCAATCAAAATTATAGTTTAACTCTGTTAGCTGAATGCACAGATCAGAAAGAAGTTTCACAGAATGATTCCGTGTAGTTTATATTTGGAGACATTCCTTTTTCCACTATTACCCTCTTAGCGCTCCGAATCTCCACTTGCATTTTCTACAGAAAGAGTGTTTCAGAACGGCTCAATCAAAACTAAGGTTCAACTCTTTTAGTTGAACAAACAGAACAGAAAGAAGTTTCACAAAATTCTTCTGTGTAGTTTTTATTTGTAGACATTCTTTTTCCCAATATAGGCCCCTTAGCGCTCAGAATGTCCAATTGCAGTTTCTACAGAAAGAGTGTTTCAGAACGGCTCAATCAAAAGTAAGGTTCAACTCTGTTAGTTGAATGCACAGAACAGAAAGAAGTTTCATACAATGGTTCTGTGTAGTTTATATTTGAACATATTCTTTTTTCCACTATTACCCACTTAGCGCTACGAATGTCCAGTTGCATTTTCTACAGACAGAGTGTTTCAAAACTGCTCAATCAAAAGTATGGTTTAACTCTGTTAGCTGAATGCTCAGATCAGAAAGAAGTTTCACAGAATGCTTCTGTGTTGTTTATATTTGAATATATTCCTTTTTCCACTAGTACGCTCTTAGCGCTCCAAATGTCCAGTTGCATTTTCTACAGAAAGAGTGTTCTGATCTGCTCAATCAAAAGTATGGTTTAACTCTGTTAGCTGAATGCACAGATCAGAAAGAAGTTTCACCGAGTGATTCTGTGTAGTTTATATTTGAAGACATTCCTTTTTCCACTATTAACCTCTTAGCGCTCCGAATCTCCACTTGCATTTTCTACAAAAAGAATCTTTCATAACTGCTCAATCAAAAATATGTTTTATCTCTGTTAACTGAATTTACAGATCAGAAATAAGTTTCACAGAATGCATCTGTGTAGTTTTTATTTGAAGATATTCTTTTTCCCAATGTAGGCCTCTTAGCGCTTAGCATGTCCAATTGCAGTTTCTACAGAAAGAGTGTTTCAGAACGGCTCAATCAAAAGTAAGGTTCAACTCTGTTAGTTGAATGCACAGAACAGAAAGAATTTTCACAGAATGCTACTGTGTAGTTTATATTTGAATATATTCCTTTTTCCACTATTACCCTCTTAGCGCTCCGAATGTCCACTTGCATTTTCTACAGAAAGAGTGTTCAGAACTGCGCAATCAAAAGTATGGTTTAACTCTGTTAGCTTAATGAACATATCAGAAATAAGTTTCACACAATCCTTCTGTGTAGTTTTTATTTAAAGATATTATTTTTCCCAATATAGGCCTCTTAGCGCTCAGAATGTCCAATTGCAGTTTCTACAGAAAGAGTGTTTCAGAAAGGCTCAATCAAAATTAAGGTTCAACTCTGTTAGTTGAATGCACAGAACAGAAAGAAGTTTCATACAATGCTTCTGTGTAGTTTATATTTGAACATATTCTTTTTTCCACTATTACCCACTTGGCGCTACGAATGTCCAGTTGCATTTTCTACAGACAGAGTGTTTCAAAACTGCTCAAACAAAAGTATGGTTTAACTCTGTTAGCTGAATGCTCAGATCAGAAAGAAGTTTCACAGAATGCTTCTGTGTAGTTTATATTTGAATATATTCCTTTTTCCACTACTACTCTCTTAGTGCTCCAAATGTCCAGTTGCATTTTCTACAGAAAGAGTGTTCAGATCTGCTCAATCAAAAGTATGGTTTAACTCTGTTAGCTGAATGCACAGATCAGAAAGAAGTTTCACAGAATGATTCTGTGTAGTTTATATTTGGAGACATTCCTTTTTCCACTATTACCCTCTTAGCGCTCCGAATCTCCACTTGCATTTTCTAAAGAAAGAGTGTTTCAGAACGGCTCAATCAAAACTAAGGTTCAACTCTTTTAGTTGAACAAACAGAACAGAAAGAAGTTTCACACAATTCTTCTGTGTAGTTTTTATTTGTAGACATTCTTTTTCCCAATATAGGCCCCTTAGCGCTCAGAATGTCCAATTGCAGTTTCTACAGAAAGAGTGTTTCAGAACGGCTCAATCAAAAGTAAGGTTCAACTCTGTTAGTTGAATGCACAGAACAGAAAGTAGTTTCATACAATGCTTCTGTGTAGTTTATATTTGAACATATTCTTTTTTCCACTATTACCCACTTAGCGCTACGAATGTCCAGTTGCATTTTCTACAGACAGAGTGTTTCAAAACTGCTCAATCAAAAATATGGTTTAATTCTGTTAGCTGAATGCTCAGATCAGAAAGAAGTTTCACAGAATGCTTCTGTGTAGTTTATATTTTAATATATTCCTTTTTCCACTACTACGCTCTTAGCGCTCCAAATGTCCAGTTGCATTTTCTACAGAAAGAATGTTCAGATCTGCTCAATCAAAAGTATGGTTTAACTCTGTTAGCTGAATGCACAGATCAGAAAGAAGTTTCACCGAATGATTCTGTGTTGTTTATATTTGAAGACATTCCTTTTTCCACTATTACCCTCTTAGCGCTCCGAATCTCCACTTGCATTTTCTACAAAAAGAGTGTTTCATAACTGCTCAATCAAAAATATGTTTTATCTCTGTTAACTGAATTTACAGATCAGAAATAAGTTTCACAGAATGCATCTGTGTAGTTTTTATTTGAAGATATTCTTTTTCCCAATGTAGGCCTCTTAGCGCTTAGCATGTCCAATTGCAGTTTCTACAGAAAGAGTGTTTCAGAACGGCTCAATCAAAAGTAAGGTTCAACTCTGTTAGTTGAATGCACAGAACAGAAAGAATTTTCACAGAATGCTACTGTGTAGTTTATATTTGAATATATTCCTTTTTCCACTATTACCCTCTTAGCGCTCCGAATGTCCACTTGCATTTTCTACAGAAAGAGTGTTCAGAACTGCGCAATCAAAAGTATGGTTTAACTCTGTTAGCTTAATGAACATATCAGAAATAAGTTTCACACAATCCTTCTGTGTAGTTTTTATTTAAAGATATTATTTTTCCCAATATAGGCCTCTTAGCGCTCAGAATGTCCAATTGCAGTTTCTACAGAAAGAGTGTTTCAGAAAGGCTCAATCAAAATTAAGGTTCAACTCTGTTAGTTGAATGCACAGAACAGAAAGAAGTTTCATACAATGCTTCTGTGTAGTTTATATTTGAACATATTCTTTTTTCCACTATTACCCACTTGGCGCTACGAATGTCCAGTTGCATTTTCTACAGACAGAGTGTTTCAAAACTGCTCAAACAAAAGTATGGTTTAACTCTGTTAGCTGAATGCTCAGATCAGAAAGAAGTTTCACAGAATGCTTCTGTGTAGTTTATATTTGAATATATTCCTTTTTCCACTAGTACACTCTTAGCGCTCCAAATGTCCAGTTGCATTTTCTACAGAAAGAGTGTTCAGATCTGCTCAATCAAAAGTATGGTTTAACTCTGTTAGCTGAATGCACAGATCAGAAAGAAGTTTCACAGAATGATTCTGTGTAGTTTATATTTGGAGACATTCCTTTTTCCACTATTACCCTCTTAGCGCTCCGAATCTCCACTTGCATTTTCTACAGAAAGAGTGTTACAGAACGGCTCAATCAAAACTAAGGTTCAACTCTTTTAGTTGACCAAACAGAACAGAAAGTAGTTTCACACAATTCTTCTGTGTAGTTTTTATTTGTAGACATTCTTTTTCCCAATATAGGCCTCCTAGCGCTCAGAATGTCCAATTGCAGTTTCTACAGAAAGAGTGTTTCAGAAAGGCTCAATGAAAAGTAAGGTTCAACTCTGTTAGTTGAATGCACAGAACAGAAAGAAGTTTCATACAATGCTTCTGTGTAGTTTATATTTGAACATATTCTTTTTTCCACTATTACCCACTTAGCGCTACGAATGTCCAGTTGCATTTTCTACAGACAGAGTGTTTCAAAACTGCTCAATTAAAAGTATGGTTTAACTCTGTTAGCTGAATGCTCAGATCAGAAAGAAGTTTCACAGAATGCTTCTGTGTAGTTTATATTTGAATATATTCCTTTTTCCACTAGTACTCTCTTAGCGCTCCAAATGTCCAGTTGCATTTTCTACAGAAAGAGTGTTCAGATCTGCTCAATCAAAATTATAGTTTAACTCTGTTAGCTGAATGCACAGATCAGAAAGAAGTTTCACAGAATGATTCCGTGTAGTTTATATTTGGAGACATTCCTTTTTCCACTATTACCCTCTTAGCGCTCCGAATCTCCACTTGCATTTTCTACAGAAAGAGTGTTTCAGAACGGCTCAATCAAAACTAAGGTTCAACCCTTTTAGTTGAACAAACAGAACAGAAAGAAGTTTCACACAATTCTTCTGTGTAGTTTTTATTTGTAGACATTCTTTTTCCCAATATAGGCCCCTTAGCGCTCAGAATGTCCAATTGCAGTTTCTACAGAAAGAGTGTTTCAGAACGGCTCAATCAAAAGTAAGGTTCAACTCTGTTAGTTGAATGCACAGAACAGAAAGAAGTTTCATACAATGCTTCTGTGTAGTTTATATTTGAACATATTCTTTTTTCCACTATTACCCACTTAGCGCTACGAATGTCCAGTTGCATTTTCTACAGACAGAGTGTTTCAAAACTGCTCAATCAAAAGTATGGTTTAACTCTGTTAGCTGAATGCTCAGATCAGAAAGAAGTTTCACAGAATGCTTCTGTGTAGTTTATATTTGAATATATACCTTTTTCCACTACTACGCTCTTAGCGCTCCAAATGTCCAGTTGCATTTTCTACAGAAAAGAATGTTCAGATCTGCTCAATCAAAAGTATGGTTTAACTCTGTTAGCTGAATGCACAGATCAGAAAGTAGTTTCACCGAATGATTCTGTGTTGTTTATATTTGGAGACATTCCTTTTTCCACTATTACCCTCTTAGCGCTCCGAATCTCCAATTGCATTTTCTACAAAAAGAGTGTTTCATAACTGCTCAATCAAAAATATGTTTTATCTCTGTTAACTGAATTTACAGATCAGAAATAAATTTCACGGAATGCATCTGTGTAGTTTTTATTTGAAGATATTCTTTTTCCCAATGTAGGCCTCTTAGCGCTTAGCATGTCCAATTGCAGTTTCTACAGAAAGAGTGTTTCAGAACGGCTCAATCAAAAGTAAGGTTCAACTCTGTTAGTTGAATGCACAGAACAGAAAGAATTTTCACAGAATGCTACTGTGTAGTTTATATTTGAATATATTCCTTTTTCCACTATTACCCTCTTAGCGCTCCGAATGTCCACTTGCATTTTCTACAGAAAGAGTGTTCAGAACTGCGCAATCAAAAGTATGGTTTAACTCTGTTAGCTTAATGAACATATCAGAAATAAGTTTCACACAATGCTTCTGTGTAGTTTTTATTTGAAGATATTATTTTTCCCAATATAGGCCTCTTAGCGCTCAGAATGTCCAATTGCAGTTTCTACAGAAAGAGTGTTTCAGAAAGGCTCAATCAAAAGTAAGGTTCAACTCTGTTAGTTGAATGCACAGAACAGAAAGAAGTTTCATACAATGCTTCTGTGTAGTTTATATTTGAACGTATTCTTTTTTCCACTATTACCCACTTAGCGCTACGAATGTCCAGTTGCATTTTCTACAGACAGAGTGTTTCAAAACTGCTCAATCAAAAGTATGGTTTAACTCTGTTAGCTGAATGCTCAGATCAGAAAGAAGTTTCACAGAATGCTTCTGTGTAGTTTATATTTGAATATATTCCTTTTTCCACTACTACTCTCTTAGCGCTCCAAATGTCCAGTTGCATTTTCTACAGAAAGAGTGTTCAGATCTGCTCAATCAAAAGTATGGTTTAACTCTGTTAGCTGAATGCACAGATCAGAAAGAAGTTTCACACAATAATTCTGTGTAGTTTATATTTGGAGACATTCCTTTTTCCACTATTACCCTCTTAGCGCTCCGAATCTCCACTTGCATTTTCTACAGAAAGAGTGTTTCAGAACGGCTCAATCAAAACTAAGGTTCAACTCTTTTAGTTGAACAAACAGAACAGAAAGTAGTTTCACACAATTCTTCTGTGTAGTTTTTATTTGTAGACATTCTTTTTCCCAATATAGGCCTCCTAGCGCTCAGAATGTCCAATTGCAGTTTCTACAGAAAGAGTGTTTCAGAAAGGCTCAATCAAAAGTAAGGTTCAACTCTGTTAGTTGAATGCACAGAACAGAAAGAAGTTTCATACAATGCTTCTGTGTAGTTTATATTTGAACATATTTTTTTTTCCACTATTACCCACTTAGCGCTACGAATGTCCAGTTGCATTTTCTACAGACAGAGTGTTTCAAAACTGCTCAATCAAAAGTATGGTTTAACTCTGTTAGCTGAATGCTCAGATCAGAAAGAAGTTTCACAGAATGCTTCTGTGTAGTTTATATTTGAATATATACCTTTTTCCACTACTACGCTCTTAGCGCTCCAAATGTCCAGTTGCATTTTCTACAGAAAAGAATGTTCAGATCTGCTCAATCAAAAGTATGGTTTAACTCTGTTAGCTGAATGCACAGATCAGAAAGTAGTTTCACCGAATGATTCTGTGTTGTTTATATTTGGAGACATTCCTTTTTCCACTATTACCCTCTTAGCGCTCCGAATCTCCAATTGCATTTTCTACAAAAAGAGTGTTTCATAACTGCTCAATCAAAAATATGTTTTATCTCTGTTAACTGAATTTACAGATCAGAAATAAATTTCACGGAATGCATCTGTGTAGTTTTTATTTGAAGATATTCTTTTTCCCAATGTAGGCCTCTTAGCGCTTAGCATGTCCAATTGCAGTTTCTACAGAAAGAGTGTTTCAGAACGGCTCAATCAAAAGTAAGGTTCAACTCTGTTAGTTGAATGCACAGAACAGAAAGAATTTTCACAGAATGCTACTGTGTAGTTTATATTTGAATATATTCCTTTTTCCACTATTACCTTCTTAGCGCTCCGAATGTCCACTTGCATTTTCTACAGAAAGAGTGTTCAGAACTGCGCAATCAAAAGTATGGTTTAACTCTGTTAGCTTAATGAACATATCAGAAATAAGTTTCACACAATGCTTCTGTGTAGTTTTTATTTGAAGATATTATTTTTCCCAATATAGGCCTCTTAGCGCTCAGAATGTCCAATTGCAGTTTCTACAGAAAGAGTGTTTCAGAAAGGCTCAATCAAAAGTAAGGTTCAACTCTGTTAGTTGAATGCACAGAACAGAAAGAAGTTTCATACAATGCTTCTGTGTAGTTTATATTTGAACGTATTCTTTTTTCCACTATTACCCACTTAGCGCTACGAATGTCCAGTTGCATTTTCTACAGACAGAGTGTTTCAAAACTGCTCAATCAAAAGTATGGTTTAACTCTGTTAGCTGAATGCTCAGATCAGAAAGAAGTTTCACAGAATGCTTCTGTGTAGTTTATATTTGAATATATTCCTTTTTCCACTACTACTCTCTTAGCGCTCCAAATGTCCAGTTGCATTTTCTACAGAAAGAGTGTTCAGATCTGCTCAATCAAAAGTATGGTTTAACTCTGTTAGCTGAATGCACAGATCAGAAAGAAGTTTCACACAATAATTCTGTGTAGTTTATATTTGGAGACATTCCTTTTTCCACTATTACCCTCTTAGCGCTCCGAATCTCCACTTGCATTTTCTACAGAAAGAGTGTTTCAGAACGGCTCAATCAAAACTAAGGTTCAACTCTTTTAGTTGAACAAACAGAACAGAAAGTAGTTTCACACAATTCTTCTGTGTAGTTTTTATTTGTAGACATTCTTTTTCCCAATATAGGCCTCCTAGCGCTCAGAATGTCCAATTGCAGTTTCTACAGAAAGAGTGTTTCAGAAAGGCTCAATCAAAAGTAAGGTTCAACTCTGTTAGTTGAATGCACAGAACAGAAAGAAGTTTCATACAATGCTTCTGTGTAGTTTATATTTGAACATATTTTTTTTTCCACTATTACCCACTTAGCGCTACGAATGTCCAGTTGCATTTTCTACAGACAGAGTGTTTCAGAACTGCTCAATCAAAAGTATGGTTTAACTCTGTTAGCTGAATGCTCAGATCAGAAAGAAGTTTCACAGAATGCTTCTGTGTAGTTTATATTTGAATATATTCCTTTTTCCACTAGTACTCTCTTAGCGCTCCAAATGTCCAGTTGCATTTTCTACAGAAAGAGTGTTCAGATCTGCTCAATCAAAAGTATGGTTTAACTCTGTTAGCTGAATGCACAGATCAGAAAGAAGTTTCACAGAATGATTCTGTGTAGTTTATATTTGGAGACATTCCTTTTTCCACTATTACCCCCTTAGCGCTCCGAATCTCCACTTCCATTTTCTACAGAAAGAGTGTTTCAGAACGGCTCAATCAAAACTAAGGTTCAACTCTTTTAGTTGAACAAACAGAACAGAAAGAAGTTTCACACAATTCTTCTGTGTAGTTTTTATTTGTAGACATTCTTTTTCCCAATATAGGCCTCCTAGCGCTCAGAATGTCCAATTGCAGTTTCTACAGAAAGAGTATTTCAGAACGGCTCAATCAAAAGTAAGGTTCAACTCTCTTAGTTGAATGCACAGAACAGAAAGAAGTTTCATACAATGCTTCTGTGTAGTTTATATTGAACATATTCTTTTTTCCACTATTACCCACTTAGCGGTACGAATGTCCAGTTGCATTTTCTACAGACAGACTGTTTCAAAACTGCTCAATCAAAAGTATCGTTTAACTCTGTTAGCTGAATGCTCAGATCAGAAAGAAGTTTCACAGAATGCTTCTGTGTAGTTTATATTTGAATATATTCCTTTTTCCACTACTACGCTCTTAGCGCTCCAAATGTCCAGTTGCATTTTCTACAGAAAGAATGTTCAGATCTGCTCAATCAAAAGTATGGTTTAACTCTGTTAGCTGAATGCACAGATCAGAAAGAAGTTTCACCGAATGATTCTGTGTTGTTTATATTTGAAGACATTCCTTTTTCCACTATTACCCTCTTAGCGCTCCGAATCTCCACTTGCATTTTCTACAAAAAGAGTGTTTCATAACTGCTCAATCAAAAATATGTTTTGTCTCTGTTAACTGAATTTACAGATCAGAAATAAGTTTCACAGAATGCATCTGTGTAGTTTTTATTTGAAGATATTCTTTTTCCCAATGTAGGCCTCTTAGCGCTTAGCATGTCCAATTGCAGTTTCTACAGAAAGAGTGTTTCAGAACGGCTCAATCAAAAGTAAGGTTCAACTCTGTTAGTTGAATGCACAGAACAGAAAGAATTTTCACAGAATGCTACTGTGTAGTTTATATTTGAATATATTCCTTTTTCCACTATTACCCTCTTAGCGCTCCGAATGCCCACTTGCATTTTCTACAGAAAGAGTGTTCAGAACTGCGCAATCAAAAGTATGGTTTAACTCTGTTAGCTTAATGAACATATCAGAAATAAGTTTCACACAATGCTTCTGTGTAGTTTTTATTTGAAGATATTATATTTCCCAATAGAGGCCTCTTAGCGCTCAGAATGTCCAATTGCAGTTTCTACAGAAAGAGTGTTTCAGAAAGGCTCAATCAAAAGTAAGGTTCAACTCTGTTAGTTGAATGCACAGAACAGAAAGAAGTTTCATACAATGCTTCTGTGTAGTTTATATTTGAACATATTCTTTTTTCCACTATTACCCACTTAGCGCTACGAATGTCCAGTTGCATTTTCTACAGACAGAGTGTTTCAAAACTGCTCAATCAAAAGTATGGTTTAACTCTGTTAGCTGAATGCTCAGATCAGAAAGAAGTTTCACAGAATGCTTCTGTGTAGTTTATATTTGAATATATTCCTTTTTCCACTAGTACTCTCTTAGCGCTCCAAATGTCCAGTTGCATTTTCTACAGAAAGAGTGTTCAGATCTGCTCAATCAAAAGTATGGTTTAACTCTGTTAGCTGAATGCACAGATCAGAAAGAAGTTTCACAGAATGATTCTGTGTAGTTTATATTTGGAGACATTCCTTTTTCCACTATTACCCTCTTAGCGCTCCGAATCTCCAATTGCATTTTCTACAGAAAGAGTGTTTCAGAACGGCTCAATCAAAACTAAGGTTCAACTCTTTTAGTTGAACAAACAGAACAGAAAGTAGTTTCACACAATTCTTCTGTGTAGTTTTTATTTGTAGACATTCTTTTTCCCAATATAGGCCTCCTAGCGCTCAGAATGTCCAATTGCAGTTTCTACAGAAAGAGTGTTTCAGAAAGGCTCAATCAAAAGTAAGGTTCAACTCTGTTAGTTGAATGCACAGAACAGAAAGAAGTTTCATACAATGCTTCTGTGTAGTTTATATTTGAACATATTCTTTTTTCCACTATTACCCACTTAGCGCTACGAATGTCCAGTTGCATTTTCTACAGACAGAGTGTTTCAAAACTGCTCAATCAAAAGTATGGTTTAACTCTGTTAGCTGAATGCTCAGATCAGAAAGAAGTTTCACAGAATGCTTCTGTGTAGTTTATATTTGAATATATTCCTTTTTCCACTAGTACTCTCTTAGCGCTCCAAATGTCCAGTTGCATTTTCTACAGAAAGAGTGTTCAGATCTGCTCAATGAAAAGTATGGTTTAACTCTGTTAGCTGAATGCACAGATCAGAAAGAAGTTTCACAGAATGATTCCGTGTAGTTTATATTTGGAGACATTCCTTTTTCCACTATTACCCTCTTAGCGCTCCGAATCTCCACTTGCATTTTCTACAGAAAGTGTGTTTCAGAACGGCTCAATCAAAACTAAGGTTCAACTCTTTTAGTTGAACAAACAGAACAGAAAGTAGTTTCACAGAATTCTTCTGTGTAGTTTTTATTTGTAGACATTCTTTTTCCCAATATAGGCCTCCTAGCGCTCAGAATGTCCAATTGCAGTTTCTACAGAAAGAGTGTTTCAGAACGGCTCAATCAAAAGTAAGGTTCAACTCTGTTAGTTGAATGCACAGAACAGAAAATGTTTCATACAATGCTTCTGTGTAGTTTATACTTGAACATATTCTTTTTTCCACTATTACCCACTTAGCGCTACGAATGTCCAGTTGCATTTTCTACAGACAGACTGTTTCAAAACTGCTCAATCAAAAGTATGGTTTAACTCTGTTAGCTGAATGCTCAGATCAGAAAGAAGTTTCACACAATGCTTCTGTGTAGTTTATATTTGAATATATTCCTTTTTCCACTACTACGCTCTTAGCGCTCCAAATGTCCAGTTGCATTTTCTACAGAAAGAGTGTTCAGATCTGCTCAATCAAAAGTATGGTTTAACTCTGTTAGCTGAATGCACAGTTCAGAAAGAAGTTTCACCGAATGATTCTTTGTAGTTTATATTTGAAGACATTCCTTTTTCCACTATTACCCTCTTAGCGCTCCGAATCTCCACTTGCATTTTCTACAAAAAGAGTGTTTCATAACTGCTCAATCAAAAATATGCTTTATCTCTGTTAACTGAATTTACAGATCAGAAATAAATTTCACGGAATGCATCTGTGTAGTTTTTATTTGAAGATATTCTTTTTCCCAATGTAGGCCTCTTAGCGCTTAGCATGTCCAATTGCAGTTTCTACAGAAAGAGTGTTTCAGAACGGCTCAATCAAAAGTAAGGTTCAACTCTGTTAGTTGAATGCACAGAACAGAAAGAATTTTCACAGAATGCTACTGTGTAGTTTATATTTGAATATATTCCTTTTTCCACTATTACCTTCTTAGCGCTCCGAATGTCCACTTGCATTTTCTACAGAAAGAGTGTTCAGAACTGCGCAATCAAAAGTATGGTTTAACTCTGTTAGCTTAATGAACATATCAGAAATAAGTTTCACACAATGCTTCTGTGTAGTTTTTATTTGAAGATATTATTTTTCCCAATATAGGCCTCTTAGCGCTCAGAATGTCCAATTGCAGTTTCTACAGAAAGAGTGTTTCAGAAAGGCTCAATCAAAAGTAAGGTTCAACTCTGTTAGTTGAATGCACAGAACAGAAAGAAGTTTCATACAATGCTTCTGTGTAGTTTATATTTGAACGTATTCTTTTTTCCACTATTACCCACTTAGCGCTACGAATGTCCAGTTGCATTTTCTACAGACAGAGTGTTTCAAAACTGCTCAATCAATAGTATGGTTTAACTCTGTTAGCTGAATGCTCAGATCAGAAAGAAGTTTCACAGAATGCTTCTGTGTAGTTTATATTTGAATATATTCCTTTTTCCACTACTACTCTCTTAGCGCTCCAAATGTCCAGTTGCATTTTCTACAGAAAGAGTGTTCAGATCTGCTCAATCAAAAGTATGGTTTAACTCTGTTAGCTGAATGCACAGATCAGAAAGAAGTTTCACACAATAATTCTGTGTAGTTTATATTTGGAGACATTCCTTTTTCCACTATTACCCTCTTAGCGCTCCGAATCTCCACTTGCATTTTCTACAGAAAGAGTGTTTCAGAACGGCTCAATCAAAACTAAGGTTCAACTCTTTTAGTTGAACAAACAGAACAGAAAGTAGTTTCACACAATTCTTCTGTGTAGTTTTTATTTGTAGACATTCTTTTTCCCAATATAGGCCTCCTAGCGCTCAGAATGTCCAATTGCAGTTTCTACAGAAAGAGTGTTTCAGAAAGGCTCAATCAAAAGTAAGGTTCAACTCTGTTAGTTGAATGCACAGAACAGAAAGAAGTTTCATACAATGCTTCTGTGTAGTTTATATTTGAACATATTTTTTTTTCCACTATTACCCACTTAGCGCTACGAATGTCCAGTTGCATTTTCTACAGACAGAGTGTTTCAGAACTGCTCAATCAAAAGTATGGTTTAACTCTGTTAGCTGAATGCTCAGATCAGAAAGAAGTTTCACAGAATGCTTCTGTGTAGTTTATATTTGAATATATTCCTTTTTCCACTAGTACTCTCTTAGCGCTCCAAATGTCCAGTTGCATTTTCTACAGAAAGAGTGTTCAGATCTGCTCAATCAAAAGTATGGTTTAACTCTGTTAGCTGAATGCACAGATCAGAAAGAAGTTTCACAGAATGATTCTGTGTAGTTTATATTTGGAGACATTCCTTTTTCCACTATTACCCCCTTAGCGCTCCGAATCTCCACTTCCATTTTCTACAGAAAGAGTGTTTCAGAACGGCTCAATCAAAACTAAGGTTCAACTCTTTTAGTTGAACAAACAGAACAGAAAGAAGTTTCACACAATTCTTCTGTGTAGTTTTTATTTGTAGACATTCTTTTTCCCAATATAGGCCTCCTAGCGCTCATAATGTCCAATTGCAGTTTCTACAGAAAGAGTATTTCAGAACGGCTCAATCAAAAGTAAGGTTCAACTCTCTTAGTTGAATGCACAGAACAGAAAGAAGTTTCATACAATGCTTCTGTGTAGTTTATATTGAACATATTCTTTTTTCCACTATTACCCACTTAGCGGTACGAATGTCCAGTTGCATTTTCTACAGACAGACTGTTTCAAAACTGCTCAATCAAAAGTATCGTTTAACTCTGTTAGCTGAATGCTCAGATCAGAAAGAAGTTTCACAGAATGCTTCTGTGTAGTTTATATTTGAATATATTCCTTTTTCCACTACTACGCTCTTAGCGCTCCAAATGTCCAGTTGCATTTTCTACAGAAAGAATGTTCAGATCTGCTCAATCAAAAGTATGGTTTAACTCTGTTAGCTGAATGCACAGATCAGAAAGAAGTTTCACCGAATGATTCTGTGTTGTTTATATTTGAAGACATTCCTTTTTCCACTATTACCCTCTTAGCGCTCCGAATCTCCACTTGCATTTTCTACAAAAAGAGTGTTTCATAACTGCTCAATCAAAAATATGTTTTGTCTCTGTTAACTGAATTTACAGATCAGAAATAAGTTTCACAGAATGCATCTGTGTAGTTTTTATTTGAAGATATTCTTTTTCCCAATGTAGGCCTCTTAGCGCTTAGCATGTCCAATTGCAGTTTCTACAGAAAGAGTGTTTCAGAACGGCTCAATCAAAAGTAAGGTTCAACTCTGTTAGTTGAATGCACAGAACAGAAAGAATTTTCACAGAATGCTACTGTGTAGTTTATATTTGAATATATTCCTTTTTCCACTATTACCCTCTTAGCGCTCCGAATGCCCACTTGCATTTTCTACAGAAAGAGTGTTCAGAACTGCGCAATCAAAAGTATGGTTTAACTCTGTTAGCTTAATGAACATATCAGAAATAAGTTTCACACAATGCTTCTGTGTAGTTTTTATTTGAAGATATTATATTTCCCAATAGAGGCCTCTTAGCGCTCAGAATGTCCAATTGCAGTTTCTACAGAAAGAGTGTTTCAGAAAGGCTCAATGAAAAGTAAGGTTCAACTCTGTTAGTTGAATGCACAGAACAGAAAGAAGTTTCATACAATGCTTCTGTGTAGTTTATATTTGAACATATTCTTTTTTCCACTATTACCCACTTAGCGCTACGAATGTCCAGTTGCATTTTCTACAGACAGAGTGTTTCAAAACTGCTCAATCAAAAGTATGGTTTAACTCTGTTAGCTGAATGCTCAGATCAGAAAGAAGTTTCACAGAATGCTTCTGTGTAGTTTATATTTGCATATATTCCTTTTTCCACTACTACTCTCTTAGCGCTCCAAATGTCCAGTTGCATTTTCTACAGAAAGAGTGTTCAGATCTGCTCAATCAAAAGTATGGTTTAACTCTGTTAGCTGAATGCACAGATCAGAAAGAAGTTTCACACAATATTTCTGTGTAGTTTATATTTGGAGACATTCCTTTTTCCACTATTACCCTCTTAGCGCTCCGAATCTCCACTTGCATTTTCTACAGAAAGAGTGTTTCAGAACGGCTCAATCAAAACTAAGGTTCAACTCTTTTAGTTGAACAAACAGAACAGAAAGAAGTTTCACACAATTCTTCTGTGTAGTTTTTATTTGTAGACATTCTTTTTCCCAATATAGGCCTCTTAGCGCTCAGAATGTCCAATTGCAGTTTCTACAGAAAGAGTGTTTCAGAAAGGCTCAATCAAAAGTAAGGTTCAACTCTGTTAGTTGAATGCACAGAACAGAAAGATGTTTCATACAATGCTTCTGTGTAGTTTATATTTGAACATATTCTTTTTTCCACTATTACCCACTTAGCGCTACGAATGTCCAGTTGCATTTTCTACAGACAGAGTGTTTCAAAACTGCTCAATCAAAAGTATGGTTTAACTCTGTTAGCTGAATGCTCAGATCAGAAAGAAGTTTCACAGAATGCTTCTGTGTAGTTTATATTTGAATATATTCCTTTTTCCACTACTACGCTCTTAGCGCTCCAAATGTCCAGTTGCATTTTCTACAGAAAGAATGATCAGATCTGCTCAATCAAAAGTATGGTTTAACTCTGTTAGCTGAATGCACAGATCAGAAAGAAGTTTCACCGAATGATTCTGTGTTGTTTATATTTGAAGACATTCCTTTTTCCACTATTACCCACTTAGCGCTCCGAATCTCCACTTGCATTTTCTACAAAAAGTGTGTTTCATAACTGCTCAATCAAAAATATGTTTTATCTCTGTTAACTGAATTTACAGATCAGAAATAAGTTTCACAGAATGCATCTGTGTAGTTTTTATTTGAAGATATTCTTTTTCCCAATGTAGGCCTCTTAGCGCTTAGCATGTCCAATTGCAGTTTCTACAGAAAGAGTGTTTCAGAACGGCTCAATCAAAAGTAAGGTTCAACTCTGTTAGTTGAATGCACAGAACAGAAAGAATTTTCACAGAATGCTACTGTGTAGTTTATATTTGAATATATTCCTTTTTCCACTATTACCCTCTTAGCGCTCCGAATGTCCACTTGCATTTTCTACAGAAAGAGTGTCCAGAACTGCGCAATCAAAAGTATGGTTTAACTCTGTTAGCTTAATGAACATATCAGAAATAAGTTTCACACAATGCTTCTGTGTAGTTTTTATTTGAAGATATTATTTTTCCCAATAGAGGCCTCTTAGCGCTCAGAATGTCCAATTGCAGTTTCTACAGAAAGAGTGTTTCAGAAAGGCTCAATCAAAAGTAAGGTTCAACTCTGTTAGTTGAATGCACAGAACAGAAAGAAGTTTCATACAATGCTTCTGTGTAGTTTATATTTGAACATATTCTTTTTTCCACTATTACCCACTTAGCGCTACGAATGTCCAGTTGCATTTTCTACAGACAGAGTGTTTCAAAACTGCTCAATCAAAAGTATGGTTTAACTCTGTTAGCTGAATGCTCAGATCAGAAAGAAGTTTCACAGAATGCTTCTGTGTAGTTTATATTTGAATATATTCCTTTTTCCACTACTACGCTCTTAGCGCTCCAAATGTCCAGTTGCATTTTCTACAGAAAGAGTGATCAGATCTGCTCAATCAAAAGTTTGGTTTAACTCTGTTAGCTGAATGCACAGATCAGAAAGAAGTTTCACCGAATGATTCTGTGTAGTTTATATTTGAAGACATTCCTTTTTCCACTATTACCCTCTTAGCGCTCCGAATCTCCACTTGCATTTTCTACAAAAAGAGTGTTTCATAACTGCTCAATCAAAAATATGTTTTATCTCTGTTAACTGAATTTACAGATCAGAAATAAGTTTCACAGAATGCATCTGTGTAGTTTTTATTTGAAGATATTCTTTTTCCCAATGTAGGCCTCTTAGCGCTTACCATGTCCAATTGCAGTTTCTACAGAAAGAGTGTTTCAGAACGGCTCAATCAAAAGTAAGGTTCAACTCTGTTAGTTGAATGCACAGAACAGAAAGAATTTTCACAGAATGCTACTGTGTAGTTTATATTTGAATATATTCCTTTTTCCACTATTACCCTCTTAGCGCTCCGAATGTCCACTTGCATTTTCTACAGAAAGAGTGTTCAGAACTGCGCAATCAAAAGTATGGTTTAACTCTGTTAGCTTAATGAACATATCAGAAATAAGTTTCACACAATGCTTCTGTGTAGTTTTTATTTGAAGATATTATTTTTCCCAATATAGGTCTCAGCGCTCAGAATGTCCAATTGCAGTTTCTACAGAAAGAGTGTTTCAGAAAGGCTCAATCAAAAGTAAGGTTCAACTCTGTTAGTTGAATGCACAGAACAGAAAGAAGTTTCATACAATGCTTCTGTGTAGTTTATATTTGAACGTATTATTTTTTCCACTATTACCCACTTAGCGCTACGAATGTCCAGTTGCATTTTCTACAGACAGAGTGTTTCAAAACTGCTCAATCAAAAGTATGGTTTAACTCTGTTAGCTGAATGCTCAGATCAGAAAGAAGTTTCACAGAATGCTTCTGTGTAGTTTATATTTGAATATATTCCTTTTTCCACTACTACGCTCTTAGCGCTCCAAATGTCCAGTTGCATTTTCTACAGAAAGAGTGTTCAGATCTGCTCAATCAAAAGTATGGTTTAACTCTGTTAGCTGAATGCACAGATCAGAAAGAAGTTTCACCGAATGATTCTGTGTAGTTTATATTTGAAGACACTCCTATTTCCACTATTACCCTCTTAGCGCTCTGAATCTCCACTTGCATTTTCTACAAAAAGAGTGTTTCATAACTGCTCAATCAAAAATATGCTTTATCTCTGATAACTGAATTTACAGATCAGAAATAAGTTTCACAGAATGCATCTGTGTAGTTTTTATTTGAAGATATTCTTTTTCCCAATGTAGGCCTCTTAGCGCTTAGCATGTCCAATTGTAGTTTCTACAGAAAGAGTGTTTCAGAACGGCTCAATCAAAAGTAAGGTTCAACTCTGTTAGTTGAATGCACAGTACAGAAAGAATTTTCACAGAATGCTACTGTGTAGTTTATATTTGAATATATTCCTTTTTCCACTATTACCCTCTTAGCGCTCCGAATGTCCACTTGCATTTTCTACAGAAAGAGTGTTCAGAACTGCGCAATCAAAAGTATGGTTTAACTCTGTTAGCTTAATGAACATATCAGAAATAAGTTTCACACAATGCTTCTGTGTAGTTTTTATTTGAAGATATTATTTTTCCCAATAGAGGCCTCTTAGCGCTCAGAATGTCCAATTGCAGTTTCTACAGAAAGAGTGTTTCAGAAAGGCTCAATCAAAAGTAAGGTTCAACTCTGTTAGTTGAATGCACAGAACAGAAAGAAGTTTCATACAATGCTTCTGTGTAGTTTATATTTGAACATATTCTTTTTTCCACTATTACCCACTTAGCGCTACGAATGTCCAGTTGCATTTTCTACAGACAGAGTGTTTCAAAACTGCTCAATCAAAAGTATGGTTTAACTCTGTTAGCTGAATGCTCAGATCAGAAAGAAGTTTCACAGAATGCTTCTGTGTAGTTTATATTTGAATATATTCCTTTTTCCACTAGTACTCTCTTAGCGCTCCAAATGTCCAGTTGCATTTTCTACAGAAAGAGTGTTCAGATCTGCTCAATCAAAAGTACAGTTTAACTCTGTTAGCTGAATGCACAGATCAGATAGAAGTTTCACAGAATGATTCCGTGTAGTTTATATTTGGAGACATTCCTTTTTCCACTATTACCCTCTTAGCGCTCCGAATCTCCACTTGCATTTTCTACAGAAAGATTGTTTCAGAACGGCTCAATCAAAACTAATGTTCAACTCTTTTAGTTGAACAAACAGAACAGAAAGAAGTTTCACACAATTCTTCTGTGTAGTTTTTATTTGTAGACATTCTTTTTCCCAATATAGGCCTCCTAGCGCTCAGAATGTCCAATTGCAGTTTCTACAGAAAGAGTGTTTCAGAAAGGCTCAATCAAAAGTAAGGTTCAACTCTGTTAGTTGAATGCACAGAACAGAAAGAAGTTTCATACAATGCTTCTGTGTAGTTTATATTTGAACATATTCTTTTTTCCACTATTACCCACTTAGCGCTACGAATGTCCAGTTGCATTTTCTACAGACAGAGTGTTTCAAAACTGCTCAATCAAAAGTATGGTTTAACTCTGTTAGCTGAATGCTCAGATCAGAAAGAAGTTTCACAGAATGCTTCTGTGTAGTTTATATTTGAATATATTCCTTTTTCCACTACTACGCTCTTAGCGCTCCAAATGTCCAGTTGCATTTTCTACAGAAAGAATGTTCAGATCTGCTCAATCAAAAGTATGGTTTAAATCTGTTAGCTGAATGCACAGATCAGAAAGAAGTTTCACCGAATGATTCTGTGTTGTTTATATTTGAAGACATTCCTTTTTCCACTATTACCCACTTAGCGCTCCGAATCTCCACTTGCATTTTCTACAAAAAGTGTGTTTCATAACTGCTCAATCAAAAATATATTTTATCTCTGTTAACTGAATTTACAGATCAGAAATAAGTTTCACAGAATGCATCTGTGTAGTTTTTATTTGAAGATATTCTTTTTCCCAATGTAGGCCTCTTAGCGCTTAGCATGTCCAATTGCAGTTTCTACAGAAAGAGTGTTTCAGAACGGCTCAATCAAAAGTAAGGTTCAACTCTGTTAGTTGAATGCACAGAACAGAAAGAATTTTCACAGAATGCTACTGTGTAGTTTATATTTGAATATATTCCTTTTTCCACTATTACCCTCTTAGCCCTCCGAATGTCCACTTGCATTTTCTACAGAAAGAGTGTCCAGAACTGCGCAATCAAAAGTATGGTTTAACTCTGTTAGCTTAATGAACATATCAGAAATAAGTTTCACACAATGCTTCTGTGTAGTTTTTATTTGAAGATATTATTTTTCCCAATAGAGGCCTCTTAGCGCTCAGAATGTCCAATTGCAGTTTCTACAGAAAGAGTGTTTCAGAAAGGCTCAATCAAAAGTAAGGTTCAACTCTGTTAGTTGAATGCACAGAACAGAAAGAAGTTTCATACAATGCTTCTGTGTAGTTTATATTTGAACATATTCTTTTTTCCACTATTACCCACTTAGCGCTACGAATGTCCAGTTGCATTTTCTACAGACAGAGTGTTTCAAAACTGCTCAATCAAAAGTATGGTTTAACTCTGTTAGCTGAATGCTCAGATCAGAAAGAAGTTTCACAGAATGCTTCTGTGTAGTTTATATTTGAATATATTCCTTTTTCCACTACTACGCTCTTAGCGCTCCAAATGTCCAGTTGCATTTTCACAAGAAAGAGTGATCAGATCTGCTCAATCAAAAGTTTGGTTTAACTCTGTTAGCTGAATGCACAGATCAGAAAGAAGTTTCACCGAATGATTCTGTGTAGTTTATATTTGAAGACAATCCTTTTTCCACTATTACCCTCTTAGCGCTCCGAATCTCCACTTGCATTTTCTACAAAAAGAGTGTTTCATAACTGCTCAATCAAAAATATGTTTTATCTCTGTTAACTGAATTTACAGATCAGAAATAAGTTTCACAGAATGCATCTGTGTAGTTTTTATTTGAAGATATTCTTTTTCCCAATGTAAGCCTCTTAGCGCTTAGCATGTCCAATTGCAGTTTCTACAGAAAGAGTGTTTCAGAACGGCCCAATCAAAAGTAAGGTTCAACTCTGTTAGTTGAATGCACAGAACAGAAAGAATTTTCACAGAATGCTACTGTGTAGTTTATATTTGAATATATTCCTTTTTCCACTATTACCCTCTTAGCGCTCCGAATGTCCACTTGCATTTTCTACAGAAAGAGTGTTCAGAACTGCGCAATCAAAAGTATGGTTTAACTCTGTTAGCTTAATGAACATATCAGAAATAAGTTTCACACAATGCTTCTGTGTAGTTTTTATTTGAAGATATTATTTTTCCCAATATAGGCCTCTTAGCGCTCAGAATGTCCAACTGCAGTTTCTACAGAAAGAGTGTTTCAGAAAGGCTCAATCAAAAGTAAGGTTCAACTCTGTTAGTTGAATGCACAGAACAGAAAGAAGTTTCATACAATGCTTCTGTGTAGTTTATATTTGAACGTATTATTTTTTCCACTATTACCCACTTAGCGCTACGAATGTCCAGTTGCATTTTCTACAGACAGAGTGTTTCAAAACTGCTCAATCAAAAGTATGGTTTAACTCTGTTAGCTGAATGCTCAGATCAGAAAGAAGTTTCACAGAATGCTTCTGTGTAGTTTATATTTGAATATATTACTTTTTCCACTAGTACTCTCTTAGCGCTCCAAATATCCAGTTGCATTTTCTACAGAAAGAGTGTTCAGATCTGCTCAATCAAAAGTATGGTTTAACTCTGTTAGCTGAATGCACAGATCAGAAAGAATTTTCACAGAATGATTCTGTGTAGTTTATATTTGGAGACATTCCTTTTTCCACTATTACCCTCTTAGCGCTCCGAATCTCCACTTCCATTTTCTACAGAAAGAGTGTTTCAGAACGGCTCAATCAAAACTAAGGTTCAACTCTTTTAGTTGAACAAACAGAACAGAAAGAAGTTTCACGCAATTCTTCTGTGTAGTTTTTTTTGTAGACATTCTTTTTCCCAATATAGGCCTCCTAGCGCTCAGAATGTCCAATTGCAGTTTCTACAGAAAGTGTATTTCAGAACGGCTCAATCAAAAGTAAGGTTCAACTCTCTTAGTTGAATGCACAGAACAGAAAGAATTTTCATACAATGCTTCTGTGTAGTTTATATTTGAACATATTCTTTTTTCCACTATTACCCACTTAGCGCTACGAATGTCCAGTTGCATTTTCTACAGACAGACTGTTTCAAAACTGCTCAATCAAAAGTATGGTTTAACTCTGTTAGCTGAATGCTCAGATCAGAAAGAAGTTTCACAGAATGCTTCTGTGTAGTTTATATTTGAATATATTCCTTTTTCCACTACTACGCTCTTAGCGCTCCAAATGTCCAGTTGCATTTTCTACAGAAAGAGTGTTCAGATCTGCTCAATCAAAAGTATGGTTTAACTCTGTTAGCTGAATGCACAGATCAGAAAGAAGTTTCACCGAATGATTCCGTGTAGTTTATATTTGAAGACATTCCTTTTTCCACTATTACCCTCTTAGCGCTCCGAATCTCCACTTGCATTTTCTACAAAAAGAATCTTTCATAACTGCTCAATCAAAAATATGTTTTATCTCTGTTAACTGAATTTACAGATCAGAAATAAGTTTCACAGAATGCATCTGTGTAGTTTTTATTTGAAGATATTCTTTTTCCCAATGTAGGCCTCTTAGCGCTTAGCATGTCCAATTGCAGTTTCTACAGAAAGAGTGTTTCAGAACGGCTCAATCAAAAGTAAGGTTCAACTCTGTTAGTTGAATGCACAGAACAGAAAGAATTTTCACAGAATGCTACTGTGTAGTTTATATTTGAATATATTCCTTTTTCCACTATTACCCTCTTAGCGCTCCGAATGTCCACTTGCATTTTCTACAGAAAGAGTGTTCAGAACTGCGCAATCAAAAGTATGGTTTAACTCTGTTAGCTTAATGAACATATCAGAAATAAGTTTCACACAATGCTTCTGTGTAGTTTTTATTTGAAGATATTATTTTTCCCAATAGAGGCCTCTTAGCGCTCAGAATGTCCAATTACAGTTTCTACAGAAAGAGTGTTTCAGAAAGGCTCAATCAAAAGTAAGGTTCAACTCTGTTAGTTGAATGCACAGAACAGAAAGAAGTTTCATACAATGCTTCTGTGTAGTTTATATTTGAACGTATTCTTTTTTCCACTATTACCCACTTAGCGCTACGAATGTCCAGTTGCATTTTCTACAGACCTAGTGTTTCAAAACTGCTCAATCAAAAATATGGTTTAACTCTGTTAGCTGAATGCTCAGATCAGAAAGAAGTTTCACAGAATGCTTCTGTGTAGTTTATATTTGAATATATTCCTTTTTCCACTACTAATCTCTTAGCGCTCTAAATGTCCACTTGCATTTTCTACAGAAAGAGTGTTCAGATCTGCTCAATCAAAAGTATGGTTTAACTCTGTTAGCTGAATGCACAGATCAGAAAGAAGTTTCACACAATAATTCTGTGTAGTTTATATTTGGAGACATTCCTTTTTCCACTATTACCCTCTTAGCGCTCCGAATCTCCACTTGCATTTTCTACAGAAAGAGTGTTTCAGAACGGCTCAATCAAAACTAAGGTTCAACTCTTTTAGTTGAACAAACAGAACTAAAGTAGTTTCACACAATTCTTCTGTGTAGTTTTTATTTGTAGACATTCTTTTTCCCAATATAGGACTCCTAGCGCTCAGAATGTCCAATTGCAGTTTCTACAGAAAGAGTGTTTCAGAAAGGCTCAATCAAAAGTAAGGTTCAACTCTGTTAGTTGAATGCACAGAACAGAAAGAAGTTTCATACAATGCTTCTGTGTAGTTTATATTTGAACATATTCTTTTTTGCACTATTACCCACTTAGCGCTACGAATGTCCAGTTGCATTTTCTACAGACAGAGTGTTTCAAAACTGCTCAATCAAAAGTATGGTTTAACTCTGTTAGCTGAATGCTCAGATCAGAAAGAAGTTTCACAGAATGCTTCTGTGTAGTTTATATTTGAATATATTCCTTTTTCCACTAGTACTCTCTTAGTGCTCCAAATGTCCAGTTGCATTTTCTACAGAAAGAGTGTTCAGATCTGCTCAATCAAAAGTATGGTTTAAATCTGTTAGCTGAATGCACAGATCAGAAAGAATTTTCACAGAATGATTCTGTGTAGTTTATATTTGGAGACATTCCATTTTCCACTATTACCCTCTTAGCGCTCCGAATCTCCACTTGCATTTTCTACAGAAAGAATGTTTCAGAACGGCTCAATCAAAACTAAGGTTCAACTCTTTTAGTTGAACAAACAGAACAGAAAGAAGTTTCACAAAATTCTTCTGTGTAGTTTTTATTTGTAGACATTCTTTTTCCCAATATAGGCCTCTTAGCGCTCAGAATGTCCAATTGCAGTTTCTACAGAAAGAGTATTTCAGAACGGCTCAATCAAAAGTAAGGTTCAACTCTGTTAGTTGAATGCACAGAACAGAAAGAACTTTCATACAATGCTTCTGTGTAGTTTATATTTGAACATATTCTTTTTTCCACTATTACCCATTTAGCGCTACGAATGTCCAGTTGCATTTTCTACAGACAGACTGTTTCAAAACTGCTCAATCAAAAGTATGGTTTAACTCTGTTAGCTGAATGCTCAGATCAGAAAGAAGTTTCACAGAATGCTTCTGTGTAGTTTATATTTGAATATATTCCTTTTTCCACTACTACGCTCTTAGCGCTCCAAATGTCCAGTTGCATTTTCTACAGAAAGAATGTTCAGATCTGCTCAATCAAAAGTATGGTTTAACTCTGTTAGCTGAATGCACAGATCAGAAAGAAGTTTCACCGAATGATTCTGTGTTGTTTATATTTGAAGACATTTCTTTTTCCACTATTACCCTCTTAGCGCTCCGAATCTCCACTTGCATTTTCTACAAAAAGAGTGTTTCATAACTGCTCAATCAAAAATATGTTTTATCTCTGTTAACTGAATTTACAGATCAGAAATAAGTTTCACAGAATGCATCTGTGTAGTTTTTATTTGAAGATATTCTTTTTCCCAATGTAGGCCTCTTAGCGCTTAGCATGTCCAATTGCAGTTTCTACAGAAAGAGTGTTTCAGAACGGCTCAATCAAAAGTAAGGTTCAACTCTGTTAGTTGAATGCACAGAACAGAAAGAATTTTCACAGAATGCTACTGTGTAGTTTATATTTGAATATATTCCTTTTTCCACTATTACCCTCTTAGCGCTCCGAATGTCCACTTGCATTTTCTACAGAAAGAGTGTTCAGAACTGTGCAATCAAAAGTATGGTTTAACTCTGTTAGCTTAATGAACATATCAGAAATAAGTTTCACACAATGCTTCTGTGTAGTTTTTATTTGAAGATATTATTTTTTTCAATAGAGGCCTCTTAGCGCTCAGAATGTCCAATTGCAGTTTCTACAGAAAGAGTGTTTCAGAAAGGCTCAATCAAAAGTAAGGTTCAACTCTGTTAGTTGAATGCACAGAACAGAAAGAAGTTTCATACAATGCTTCTGTGTAGTTTATATTTGAACATATTCTTTTTTCCACTATTACCCACTTAGCGCTACGAATGTCCAGTTGCATTTTCTACAGACAGAGTGTTTCAAAACTGCTCAATCAAAAGTATGGTTTAACTCTGTTAGCTGAATGCTCAGATCAGAAAGAAATTTCACAGAATGCTTCTGTGTAGTTTATATTTGAATATATTCCTTTTTCCACTACTACGCTCTTAGCGCTCCAAATGTCCAGTTGCATTTTCTACAGAAAGAGTGTTCAGATCTGCTCAATCAAAAGTATGGTTTAACTCTGTTAGCTGAATGCACAGATCAGAAAGAAGTTTCATAGAATGATTCTGTGTAGTTTATATTTGGAGACATTCGTTTTTCCACTATTACCCTCTTAGCGCTCCGAATCTCCAATTGCATTTTCTACAGAAAGAGTGTTTCAGAACGGCTCAATCAAAACTAAGGTTCAACTCTTTTAGTTGAACAAACAGAACAGAAAGTAGTTTCACACAATTCTTCTGTGTAGTTTTTATTTGTAGACATTCTTTTTCCCAATATAGGCCTCCTAGCGCTCAGAATGTCCAATTGCAGTTTCTACAGAAAGAGTGTTTCAGAAAGGCTCAATCAAAAGTAAGGTTCAACTCTGTTAGTTGAATGCACAGAACAGAAAGAAGTTTCATACAATGCTTCTGTGTAGTTTATATTTGAACATATTCTTTTTTCCACTATTACCCACTTAGCGCTACGAATGTCCAGTTGCATTTTCTACAGACAGAGTGTTTCAAAACTGCTCAATCAAAAGTATGGTTTAACTCTGTTAGCTGAATGCTCAGATCAGAAAGAAGTTTCACAGAATGCTTCTGTGTAGTTTATATTTGAATATATTCCTTTTTCCACTAGTACTCTCTTAGCGCTCCAAATGTCCAGTTGCATTTTCTACAGAAAGAGTGTTCAGATCTGCTCAATGAAAAGTATGGTTTAATTCTGTTAGCTGAATGCACAGATCAGAAAGAAGTTTCACAGAATGATTCCGTGTAGTTTATATGTGGAGACATTCCTTTTTCCACTATTACCCTCTTAGCGCTCCAAATCTCCACTTGCATTTTCTACAGAAAGTGTGTTTCAGAACGGCTCAATCAAAACTAAGGTTCAACACTTTTAGTTGAACAAACAGAACAGAAAGTAGTTTCACACAATTCTTCTGTGTAGTTTTTATTTGTAGACATTCTTTTTCCCAATATAGGCCTCCTAGCGCTCAGAATGTCCAATTGCAGTTTCTACAGAAAGAGTGTTTCAGAACGGCTCAATCAAAAGTAAGGTTCAACTCTGTTAGTTGAATGCACAGAACAGAAAAAAGTTTCATACTATGCTTCTGTGTAGTTTATACTTGAACATATTCTTTTTTCCACTATTACCCACTTAGCGCTACGAATGTCCAGTTGCATTTTCTACAGACAGACTGTTTCAAAACTGCTCAATCAAAAGTATGGTTTAACTCTGTTAGCTGAATGCTCAGATCAGAAAGAAGTTTCACACAATGCTTCTGTGTAGTTTATATTTGAATATATTCCTTTTTCCACTACTACGCTCTTAGCGCTCCAAATGTCCAGTTGCATTTTCTACAGAAAGAGTGTTCAGATCTGCTCAATCAAAAGTATGGTTTAACTCTGTTAGCTGAATGCACAGTTCAGAAAGAAGTTTCACCGAATGATTCTGTGTAGTTTATATTTGAAGACATTCCTTTTTCCACTATTACCCTCTTAGCGCTCCGAATCTCCACTTGCATTTTCTACAAAAAGAGTGTTTCATAACTGCTCAATCAAAAATATGCTTTATCTCTGTTAACTGAATTTACAGATCAGAAATAAGTTTCACAGAATGCATCTGTGTAGTTTTTATTTGAAGATATTCTTTTTCCCAATGTAGGCCTCTTAGCGCTTAGCATGTCCAATTGCAGTTTCTACAGAAAGAGTGTTTCAGAACGGCTCAATCAAAAGTAAGGTTCAACTCTGTTAGTTGAATGCACAGAACAGAAAGAATTTTCACAGAATGCTACTGTGTAGTTTATATTTGAATATATTCCTTTTTCCACTATTACCCTCTTAGCGCTCCGAATGTCCACTTGCATTTTCTACAGAAAGAGTGTTCAGAACTGCGCAATCAAAAGTATGCTTTAACTCTGTTAGCTTAATGAACATATCAGAAATAAGTTTCACACAATGCTTCTGTGTAGTTTTTATTTGAAGATATTATTTTTCCCAATAGAGGCCTCTTAGCGCTCAGAATGTCCAATTGCAGTTTCTACAGAAAGAGTGTTTCAGAAAGGCTCAATCAAAAGTAAGGTTCAACTCTGTTAGTTGAATGCACAGAACAGAAAGAAGTTTCATACAATGCTTCTGTGTAGTTTATATTTGAACATATTCTTTTTTCCACTATTACCCACTTAGCGCTACGAATGTCCAGTTGCATTTTCTACAGACAGAGTGTTTCAAAACTGCTCAATCAAAAGTATGGTTTAACTCTGTTAGCTGAATGCTCAGATCAGAAAGAAGTTTCACAGAATGCTTCTGTGTAGTTTATATTTGAATATATTCCTTTTTCCACTAGTACTCTCTTAGCGCTCCAAATGTCCAGTTGCATTTTCTACAGAAAGAGTGTTCAGATCTGCTCAATCAAAAGTATGGTTTAACTCTGTTAGCTGAATGCACAGATCAGAAAGAAGTTTCACAGAATGATTCTGTGTAGTTTATATTTGGAGACATTCGTTTTTCCACTATTACCCTCTTAGCGCTCCGAATCTCCAATTGCATTTTCTACAGAAAGAGTGTTTCAGAACGGCTCAATCAAAACTAAGGTTCAACTCTTTTAGTTGAACAAACAGAACAGAAAGTAGTTTCACACAATTCTTCTGTGTAGTTTTTATTTGTAGACATTCTTTTTCCCAATATAGGCCTCCTAGCGCTCAGAATGTCCAATTGCAGTTTCTACAGAAAGAGTGTTTCAGAAAGGCTCAATCAAAAGTAAGGTTCAACTCTGTTAGTTGAATGCACAGAACAGAAAGAAGTTTCATACAATGCTTCTGTGTAATTTATATTTGAACATATTCTTTTTTCCACTATTACCCACTTAGCGCTACGAATGTCCAGTTGCATTTTCTACAGACAGAGTGTTTCAAAACTGCTCAATCAAAAGTATGGTTTAACTCTGTTAGCTGAATGCTCAGATCAGAAAGAAGTTTCACAGAATGCTTCTGTGTAGTTTATATTTGAATATATTCCTTTTTCCACTAGTACTCTCTTAGCGCTCCAAATGTCCAGTTGCATTTTCTACAGAAAGAGTGTTCAGATCTGCTCAATGAAAAGTATGGTTTAACTCTGTTAGCTGAATGCACAGATCAGAAAGAAGTTTCACAGAATGATTCCGTGTAGTTTATATGTGGAGACATTCCTTTTTCCACTATTACCCTCTTAGCGCTCCAAATCTCCACTTGCATTTTCTACAGAAAGTGTGTTTCAGAACGGCTCAATCAAAACTAAGGTTCAACACTTTTAGTTGAACAAACAGAACAGAAAGTAGTTTCACACAATTCTTCTGTGTAGTTTTTATTTGTAGACATTCTTTTTCCCAATATAGGCCTCCTAGCGCTCAGAATGTCCAATTGCAGTTTCTACAGAAAGAGTGTTTCAGAACGGCTCAATCAAAAGTAAGGTTCAACTCTGTTAGTTGAATGCACAGAACAGAAAAAAGTTTCATACAATGCTTCTGTGTAGTTTATACTTGAACATATTCTTTTTTCCACTATTACCCACTTAGCGCTACGAATGTCCAGTTGCATTTTCTACAGACAGACTGTTTCAAAACTGCTCAATCAAAAGTATGGTTTAACTCTGTTAGCTGAATGCTCAGATCAGAAAGAAGTTTCACACAATGCTTCTGTGTAGTTTATATTTGAATATATTCCTTTTTCCACTACTACGCTCTTAGCGCTCCAAATGTCCAGTTGCATTTTCTACAGAAAGAGTGTTCAGATCTGCTCAATCAAAAGTATGGTTTAACTCTGTTAGCTGAATGCACAGTTCAGAAAGAAGTTTCACCGAATGATTCTGTGTAGTTTATATTTGAAGACATTCCTTTTTCCACTATTACCCTCTTAGCGCTCCGAATCTCCACTTGCATTTTCTACAAAAAGAGTGTTTCATAACTGCTCAATCAAAAATATGCTTTATCTCTGTTAACTGAATTTACAGATCAGAAATAAGTTTCACAGAATGCATCTGTGTAGTTTTTATTTGAAGATATTCTTTTTCCCAATGTAGGCCTCTTAGCGCTTAGCATGTCCAATTGCAGTTTCTACAGAAAGAGTGTTTCAGAACGGCTCAATCAAAAGTAAGGTTCAACTCTGTTAGTTGAATGCACAGAACAGAAAGAATTTTCACAGAATGCTACTGTGTAGTTTATATTTGAATATATTCCTTTTTCCACTATTACCCTCTTAGCGCTCCGAATGTCCACTTGCATTTTCTACAGAAAGAGTGTTCAGAACTGCGCAATCAAAAGTATGCTTTAACTCTGTTAGCTTAATGAACATATCAGAAATAAGTTTCACACAATGCTTCTGTGTAGTTTTTATTTGAAGATATTATTTTTCCCAATAGAGGCCTCTTAGCGCTCAGAATGTCCAACTGCAGTTTCTACAGAAAGAGTGTTTCAGAAAGGCTCAATCAAAAGTAAGGTTCAACTCTGTTAGTTGAATGCACAGAACAGAAAGAAGTTTCATACAATGCTTCTGTGTAGTTTATATTTGAACATATTCTTTTTTCCACTATTACCCACTTAGCGCTACGAATGTCCAGTTGCATTTTCTACAGACAGAGTGTTTCAAAACTGCTCAATCAAAAGTATGGTTTAACTCTGTTAGCTGAATGCTCAGATCAGAAAGAAGTTTCACAGAATGCTTCTGTGTAGTTTATATTTGAATATATTCCTTTTTCCACTAGTACTCTCTTAGCGCTCCAAATGTCCAGTTGCATTTTCTACAGAAAGAGTGTTCAGATCTGCTCAATCAAAACTATGGTTTAACTCTGTTAGCTGAATGCACAGATCAGAAAGAAGTTTCACAGAATGATTCTGTGTAGTTTATATTTGGAGACATTCGTTTTTCCACTATTACCCTCTTAGCGCTCCGAATCTCCAATTGCATTTTCTACAGAAAGAGTGTTTCAGAACGGCTCAATCAAAACTAAGGTTCAACTCTTTTAGTTGAACAAACAGAACAGAAAGTAGTTTCACACAATTCTTCTGTGTAGTTTTTATTTGTAGACATTCTTTTTCCCAATATAGGCCTCCTAGCGCTCAGAATGTCCAATTGCAGTTTCTACAGAAAGAGTGTTTCAGAAAGGCTCAATCAAAAGTAAGGTTCAACTCTGTTAGTTGAATGCACAGAACAGAAAGAAGTTTCATACAATGCTTCTGTGTAGTTTATATTTGAACATATTCTTTTTTCCACTATTACCCACTTAGCGCTACGAATGTCCAGTTGCATTTTCTACAGACAGAGTGTTTCAAAACTGCTCAATCAAAAGTATGGTTTAACTCTGTTAGCTGAATGCTCAGATCAGAAAGAAGTTTCACAGAATGCTTCTGTGTAGTTTATATTTGAATATATTCCTTTTTCCACTAGTACTCTCTTAGCGCTCCAAATGTCCAGTTGCATTTTCTACAGAAAGAGTGTTCAGATCTGCTCAATGAAAAGTATGGTTTAACTCTGTTAGCTGAATGCACAGATCAGAAAGAAGTTTCACAGAATGATTCCGTGTAGTTTATATGTGGAGACATTCCTTTTTCCACTATTACCCTCTTAGCGCTCCAAATCTCCACTTGCATTTTCTACAGAAAGTGTGTTTCAGAACGGCTCAATCAAAACTAAGGTTCAACACTTTTAGTTGAACAAACAGAACAGAAAGTAGTTTCACACAATTCTTCTGTGTAGTTTTTATTTGTAGACATTCTTTTTCCCAATATAGGCCTCCTAGCGCTCAGAATGTCCAATTGCAGTTTCTACAGAAAGAGTGTTTCAGAACGGCTCAATCAAAAGTAAGGTTCAACTCTGTTAGTTGAATGCACAGAACAGAAAAAAGTTTCATACAATGCTTCTGTGTAGTTTATACTTGAACATATTCTTTTTTCCACTATTACACACTTAGCGCTACGAATGTCCAGTTGCATTTTCTACAGACAGACTGTTTCAAAACTGCTCAATCAAAAGTATGGTTTAACTCTGTTAGCTGAATGCTCAGATCAGAAAGAAGTTTCACACAATGCTTCTGTGTAGTTTATATTTGAATATATTCCTTTTTCCACTACTACGCTCTTAGCGCTCCAAATGTCCAGTTGCATTTTCTACAGAAAGAGTGTTCAGATCTGCTCAATCAAAAGTATGGTTTAACTCTGTTAGCTGAATGCACAGTTCAGAAAGAAGTTTCACCGAATGATTCTGTGTAGTTTATATTTGAAGACATTCCTTTTTCCACTATTACCCTCTTAGCGCTCCGAATCTCCACTTGCATTTTCTACAAAAAGAGTGTTTCATAACTGTTCAATCAAAAATATGCTTTATCTCTGTTAACTGAATTTACAGATCAGAAATAAGTTTCACAGAATGCATCTGTGTAGTTTTTATTTGAAGATATTCTTTTTCCCAATGTAGGCCTCTTAGCGCTTAGCATGTCCAATTGCAGTTTCTACAGAAAGAGTGTTTCAGAACGGCTCAATCAAAAGTAAGGTTCAACTCTGTTAGTTGAATGCACAGAACAGAAAGAATTTTCACAGAATGCTACTGTGTAGTTTATATTTGAATATATTCCTTTTTCCACTATTACCCTCTTAGCGCTCCGAATGTCCACTTGCATTTTCTACAGAAAGAGTGTTCAGAACTGTGCAATCAAAAGTATGGTTTAACTCTGTTAGCTTAATGAACATATCAGAAATAAGTTTCACACAATGCTTCTGTGTAGTTTTTATTTGAAGATATTATTTTTTTCAATAGAGGCCTCTTAGCGCTCAGAATGTCCAATTGCAGTTTCTACAGAAAGAGTGTTTCAGAAAGGCTCAATCAAAAGTAAGGTTCAACTCTGTTAGTTGAATGCACAGAACAGAAAGAAGTTTCATACAATGCTTCTGTGTAGTTTATATTTGAACATATTCTTTTTTCCACTATTACCCACTTAGCGCTACGAATGTCCAGTTGCATTTTCTACAGACAGAGTGTTTCAAAACTGCTCAATCAAAAGTATGGTTTAACTCTGTTAGCTGAATGCTCAGATCAGAAAGAAATTTCACAGAATGCTTCTGTGTAGTTTATATTTGAATATATTCCTTTTTCCACTACTACGCTCTTAGCGCTCCAAATGTCCAGTTGCATTTTCTACAGAAAGAGTGTTCAGATCTGCTCAATCAAAAGTATGGTTTAACTCTGTTAGCTGAATGCACAGATCAGAAAGAAGTTTCATAGAATGATTCTGTGTAGTTTATATTTGGAGACATTCGTTTTTCCACTATTACCCTCTTAGCGCTCCGAATCTCCAATTGCATTTTCTACAGAAAGAGTGTTTCAGAACGGCTCAATCAAAACTAAGGTTCAACTCTTTTAGTTGAACAAACAGAACAGAAAGTAGTTTCACACAATTCTTCTGTGTAGTTTTTATTTGTAGACATTCTTTTTCCCAATATAGGCCTCCTAGCGCTCAGAATGTCCAATTGCAGTTTCTACAGAAAGAGTGTTTCAGAAAGGCTCAATCAAAAGTAAGGTTCAACTCTGTTAGTTGAATGCACAGAACAGAAAGAAGTTTCATACAATGCTTCTGTGTAGTTTATATTTGAACATATTCTTTTTTCCACTATTACCCACTTAGCGCTACGAATGTCCAGTTGCATTTTCTACAGACAGAGTGTTTCAAAACTGCTCAATCAAAAGTATGGTTTAACTCTGTTAGCTGAATGCTCAGATCAGAAAGAAGTTTCACAGAATGCTTCTGTGTAGTTTATATTTGAATATATTCCTTTTTCCACTAGTACTCTCTTAGCGCTCCAAATGTCCAGTTGCATTTTCTACAGAAAGAGTGTTCAGATCTGCTCAATGAAAAGTATGGTTTAATTCTGTTAGCTGAATGCACAGATCAGAAAGAAGTTTCACAGAATGATTCCGTGTAGTTTATATGTGGAGACATTCCTTTTTCCACTATTACCCTCTTAGCGCTCCAAATCTCCACTTGCATTTTCTACAGAAAGTGTGTTTCAGAACGGCTCAATCAAAACTAAGGTTCAACACTTTTAGTTGAACAAACAGAACAGAAAGTAGTTTCACACAATTCTTCTGTGTAGTTTTTATTTGTAGACATTCTTTTTCCCAATATAGGCCTCCTAGCGCTCAGAATGTCCAATTGCAGTTTCTACAGAAAGAGTGTTTCAGAACGGCTCAATCAAAAGTAAGGTTCAACTCTGTTAGTTGAATGCACAGAACAGAAAAAAGTTTCATACTATGCTTCTGTGTAGTTTATACTTGAACATATTCTTTTTTCCACTATTACCCACTTAGCGCTACGAATGTCCAGTTGCATTTTCTACAGACAGACTGTTTCAAAACTGCTCAATCAAAAGTATGGTTTAACTCTGTTAGCTGAATGCTCAGATCAGAAAGAAGTTTCACACAATGCTTCTGTGTAGTTTATATTTGAATATATTCCTTTTTCCACTACTACGCTCTTAGCGCTCCAAATGTCCAGTTGCATTTTCTACAGAAAGAGTGTTCAGATCTGCTCAATCAAAAGTATGGTTTAACTCTGTTAGCTGAATGCACAGTTCAGAAAGAAGTTTCACCGAATGATTCTGTGTAGTTTATATTTGAAGACATTCCTTTTTCCACTATTACCCTCTTAGCGCTCCGAATCTCCACTTGCATTTTCTACAAAAAGAGTGTTTCATAACTGCTCAATCAAAAATATGCTTTATCTCTGTTAACTGAATTTACAGATCAGAAATAAGTTTCACAGAATGCATCTGTGTAGTTTTTATTTGAAGATATTCTTTTTCCCAATGTAGGCCTCTTAGCGCTTAGCATGTCCAATTGCAGTTTCTACAGAAAGAGTGTTTCAGAACGGCTCAATCAAAAGTAAGGTTCAACTCTGTTAGTTGAATGCACAGAACAGAAAGAATTTTCACAGAATGCTACTGTGTAGTTTATATTTGAATATATTCCTTTTTCCACTATTACCCTCTTAGCGCTCCGAATGTCCACTTGCATTTTCTACAGAAAGAGTGTTCAGAACTGCGCAATCAAAAGTATGCTTTAACTCTGTTAGCTTAATGAACATATCAGAAATAAGTTTCACACAATGCTTCTGTGTAGTTTTTATTTGAAGATATTATTTTTCCCAATAGAGGCCTCTTAGCGCTCAGAATGTCCAATTGCAGTTTCTACAGAAAGAGTGTTTCAGAAAGGCTCAATCAAAAGTAAGGTTCAACTCTGTTAGTTGAATGCACAGAACAGAAAGAAGTTTCATACAATGCTTCTGTGTAGTTTATATTTGAACATATTCTTTTTTCCACTATTACCCACTTAGCGCTACGAATGTCCAGTTGCATTTTCTACAGACAGAGTGTTTCAAAACTGCTCAATCAAAAGTATGGTTTAACTCTGTTAGCTGAATGCTCAGATCAGAAAGAAGTTTCACAGAATGCTTCTGTGTAGTTTATATTTGAATATATTCCTTTTTCCACTAGTACTCTCTTAGCGCTCCAAATGTCCAGTTGCATTTTCTACAGAAAGAGTGTTCAGATCTGCTCAATCAAAAGTATGGTTTAACTCTGTTAGCTGAATGCACAGATCAGAAAGAAGTTTCACAGAATGATTCTGTGTAGTTTATATTTGGAGACATTCGTTTTTCCACTATTACCCTCTTAGCGCTCCGAATCTCCAATTGCATTTTCTACAGAAAGAGTGTTTCAGAACGGCTCAATCAAAACTAAGGTTCAACTCTTTTAGTTGAACAAACAGAACAGAAAGTAGTTTCACACAATTCTTCTGTGTAGTTTTTATTTGTAGACATTCTTTTTCCCAATATAGGCCTCCTAGCGCTCAGAATGTCCAATTGCAGTTTCTACAGAAAGAGTGTTTCAGAAAGGCTCAATCAAAAGTAAGGTTCAACTCTGTTAGTTGAATGCACAGAACAGAAAGAAGTTTCATACAATGCTTCTGTGTAATTTATATTTGAACATATTCTTTTTTCCACTATTACCCACTTAGCGCTACGAATGTCCAGTTGCATTTTCTACAGACAGAGTGTTTCAAAACTGCTCAATCAAAAGTATGGTTTAACTCTGTTAGCTGAATGCTCAGATCAGAAAGAAGTTTCACAGAATGCTTCTGTGTAGTTTATATTTGAATATATTCCTTTTTCCACTAGTACTCTCTTAGCGCTCCAAATGTCCAGTTGCATTTTCTACAGAAAGAGTGTTCAGATCTGCTCAATGAAAAGTATGGTTTAACTCTGTTAGCTGAATGCACAGATCAGAAAGAAGTTTCACAGAATGATTCCGTGTAGTTTATATGTGGAGACATTCCTTTTTCCACTATTACCCTCTTAGCGCTCCAAATCTCCACTTGCATTTTCTACAGAAAGTGTGTTTCAGAACGGCTCAATCAAAACTAAGGTTCAACACTTTTAGTTGAACAAACAGAACAGAAAGTAGTTTCACACAATTCTTCTGTGTAGTTTTTATTTGTAGACATTCTTTTTCCCAATATAGGCCTCCTAGCGCTCAGAATGTCCAATTGCAGTTTCTACAGAAAGAGTGTTTCAGAACGGCTCAATCAAAAGTAAGGTTCAACTCTGTTAGTTGAATGCACAGAACAGAAAAAAGTTTCATACAATGCTTCTGTGTAGTTTATACTTGAACATATTCTTTTTTCCACTATTACCCACTTAGCGCTACGAATGTCCAGTTGCATTTTCTACAGACAGACTGTTTCAAAACTGCTCAATCAAAAGTATGGTTTAACTCTGTTAGCTGAATGCTCAGATCAGAAAGAAGTTTCACACAATGCTTCTGTGTAGTTTATATTTGAATATATTCCTTTTTCCACTACTACGCTCTTAGCGCTCCAAATGTCCAGTTGCATTTTCTACAGAAAGAGTGTTCAGATCTGCTCAATCAAAAGTATGGTTTAACTCTGTTAGCTGAATGCACAGTTCAGAAAGAAGTTTCACCGAATGATTCTGTGTAGTTTATATTTGAAGACATTCCTTTTTCCACTATTACCCTCTTAGCGCTCCGAATCTCCACTTGCATTTTCTACAAAAAGAGTGTTTCATAACTGCTCAATCAAAAATATGCTTTATCTCTGTTAACTGAATTTACAGATCAGAAATAAGTTTCACAGAATGCATCTGTGTAGTTTTTATTTGAAGATATTCTTTTTCCCAATGTAGGCCTCTTAGCGCTTAGCATGTCCAATTGCAGTTTCTACAGAAAGAGTGTTTCAGAACGGCTCAATCAAAAGTAAGGTTCAACTCTGTTAGTTGAATGCACAGAACAGAAAGAATTTTCACAGAATGCTACTGTGTAGTTTATATTTGAATATATTCCTTTTTCCACTATTACCCTCTTAGCGCTCCGAATGTCCACTTGCATTTTCTACAGAAAGAGTGTTCAGAACTGCGCAATCAAAAGTATGCTTTAACTCTGTTAGCTTAATGAACATATCAGAAATAAGTTTCACACAATGCTTCTGTGTAGTTTTTATTTGAAGATATTATTTTTCCCAATAGAGGCCTCTTAGCGCTCAGAATGTCCAACTGCAGTTTCTACAGAAAGAGTGTTTCAGAAAGGCTCAATCAAAAGTAAGGTTCAACTCTGTTAGTTGAATGCACAGAACAGAAAGAAGTTTCATACAATGCTTCTGTGTAGTTTATATTTGAACATATTCTTTTTTCCACTATTACCCACTTAGCGCTACGAATGTCCAGTTGCATTTTCTACAGACAGAGTGTTTCAAAACTGCTCAATCAAAAGTATGGTTTAACTCTGTTAGCTGAATGCTCAGATCAGAAAGAAGTTTCACAGAATGCTTCTGTGTAGTTTATATTTGAATATATTCCTTTTTCCACTAGTACTCTCTTAGCGCTCCAAATGTCCAGTTGCATTTTCTACAGAAAGAGTGTTCAGATCTGCTCAATCAAAACTATGGTTTAACTCTGTTAGCTGAATGCACAGATCAGAAAGAAGTTTCACAGAATGATTCTGTGTAGTTTATATTTGGAGACATTCGTTTTTCCACTATTACCCTCTTAGCGCTCCGAATCTCCAATTGCATTTTCTACAGAAAGAGTGTTTCAGAACGGCTCAATCAAAACTAAGGTTCAACTCTTTTAGTTGAACAAACAGAACAGAAAGTAGTTTCACACAATTCTTCTGTGTAGTTTTTATTTGTAGACATTCTTTTTCCCAATATAGGCCTCCTAGCGCTCAGAATGTCCAATTGCAGTTTCTACAGAAAGAGTGTTTCAGAAAGGCTCAATCAAAAGTAAGGTTCAACTCTGTTAGTTGAATGCACAGAACAGAAAGAAGTTTCATACAATGCTTCTGTGTAGTTTATATTTGAACATATTCTTTTTTCCACTATTACCCACTTAGCGCTACGAATGTCCAGTTGCATTTTCTACAGACAGAGTGTTTCAAAACTGCTCAATCAAAAGTATGGTTTAACTCTGTTAGCTGAATGCTCAGATCAGAAAGAAGTTTCACAGAATGCTTCTGTGTAGTTTATATTTGAATATATTCCTTTTTCCACTAGTACTCTCTTAGCGCTCCAAATGTCCAGTTGCATTTTCTACAGAAAGAGTGTTCAGATCTGCTCAATGAAAAGTATGGTTTAACTCTGTTAGCTGAATGCACAGATCAGAAAGAAGTTTCACAGAATGATTCCGTGTAGTTTATATGTGGAGACATTCCTTTTTCCACTATTACCCTCTTAGCGCTCCAAATCTCCACTTGCATTTTCTACAGAAAGTGTGTTTCAGAACGGCTCAATCAAAACTAAGGTTCAACACTTTTAGTTGAACAAACAGAACAGAAAGTAGTTTCACACAATTCTTCTGTGTAGTTTTTATTTGTAGACATTCTTTTTCCCAATATAGGCCTCCTAGCGCTCAGAATGTCCAATTGCAGTTTCTACAGAAAGAGTGTTTCAGAACGGCTCAATCAAAAGTAAGGTTCAACTCTGTTAGTTGAATGCACAGAACAGAAAAAAGTTTCATACAATGCTTCTGTGTAGTTTATACTTGAACATATTCTTTTTTCCACTATTACACACTTAGCGCTACGAATGTCCAGTTGCATTTTCTACAGACAGACTGTTTCAAAACTGCTCAATCAAAAGTATGGTTTAACTCTGTTAGCTGAATGCTCAGATCAGAAAGAAGTTTCACACAATGCTTCTGTGTAGTTTATATTTGAATATATTCCTTTTTCCACTACTACGCTCTTAGCGCTCCAAATGTCCAGTTGCATTTTCTACAGAAAGAGTGTTCAGATCTGCTCAATCAAAAGTATGGTTTAACTCTGTTAGCTGAATGCACAGTTCAGAAAGAAGTTTCACCGAATGATTCTGTGTAGTTTATATTTGAAGACATTCCTTTTTCCACTATTACCCTCTTAGCGCTCCGAATCTCCACTTGCATTTTCTACAAAAAGAGTGTTTCATAACTGTTCAATCAAAAATATGCTTTATCTCTGTTAACTGAATTTACAGATCAGAAATAAGTTTCACAGAATGCATCTGTGTAGTTTTTATTTGAAGATATTCTTTTTCCCAATGTAGGCCTCTTAGCGCTTAGCATGTCCAATTGCAGTTTCTACAGAAAGAGTGTTTCAGAACGGCTCAATCAAAAGTAAGGTTCAACTCTGTTAGTTGAATGCACAGAACAGAAAGAATTTTCACAGAATGCTACTGTGTAGTTTATATTTGAATATATTCCTTTTTCCACTATTACCCTCTTAGCGCTCCGAATGTCCACTTGCATTTTCTACAGAAAGAGTGTTCAGAACTGCGCAATCAAAAGTATGGTTTAACTCTGCTAGCTTAATGAACATATCAGAAATAAGTTTCACACAATACTTCTGTGTAGTTTTTATTTGAAGATATTATTTTTCCCAATAGAGGCCTCTTAGCGCTCAGAATGTCCAATTGCAGTTTCTACAGAAAGAGTGTTTCAGAAAGGCTCAATCAAAAGTAAGGTTCAACTCTGTTAGTTGAATGCACAGAACAGAAAGAAGTTTCATACAATGCTTCTGTGTAGTTTATATTTGAACATATTCTTTTTTCCACTATTACCCACTTAGCGCTACGAATGTCCAGTTGCATTTTCTACAGACAGAGTGTTTCAAAACTGCTCAATCAAAAGTATGGTTTAACTCTGTTAGCTGAATGCTCAGATCAGAAAGAAGTTTCACAGAATGCTTCTGTGTAGTTTATATTTGAATATATTCCTTTTTCCACTAGTACTCTCTTAGCGCTCCAAATGTCCAGTTGCATTTTCTACAGAAAGAGTGTTCAGATCTGCTCAATCAAAAGTATGGTTTAACTCTGTTAGCTGAATGCACAGATCAGAAAGAAGTTTCACAGAATGATTCTGTGTAGTTTATATTTGGAGACATTCCTTTTTCCACTATTACCCTCTTAGCGCTCCGAATCTCCACTTGCATTTTCTACAGAAAGAGTGTTTCAGAACGGCTCAATCAAAACTAAGGTTCAACTCTTTTAGTTGAACAAACAGAACAGAAAGAAGTTTCACACAATTCTTCTGTGTAGTTTTTATTTGTAGACATTCTTTTTCCCAATATAGGCCTCCTAGCGCTCAAAATGTCCAATTGCAGTTTCTACAGAAAGAGTGTTTCAGAACGGCTCAATCAAAAGTAAGGTTCAACTCTGTTAGTTGAATGCACAGAACAGAAAAAAGTTTCATACAATGCTTCTGTGTAGTTTATATTTGAACATATTTTTTTTCCACTATTACCCACTTAGCGCTACGAATCTCCAGTTGCATTTTCTAAAGACAGTCTGTTTCAAAACTGCTCAATCTAAAGTATGGTTTAACTCTGTTAGCTGAATGCTCAGATCAGAAAGAAGTTACACACAATGCTTCTGTGTAGTTTATATTTGAATATATTCCTTTTTCCACTACTACGCTCTTAGCGCTCCAAATGTCCAGTTGCATTTTCTACAGAAAGAGTGTTCAGATCTGCTCAATCAAAAGTATGGTTTAACTCTGTTAGCTGAATGCACAGATCAGAAAGAAGTTTCACCGAATGATTCTGTGTAGTTTATATTTGAAGACACTCCTTTTTCCACTATTACCCTCTTAGCGCTCCGAATCTCCACTTGCATTTTCTACAAAAAGAGTGTTTCATAACTGCTCAATCAAAAATATGCTTTATCTCTGTTAACTGAATTTACAGATCAGAAATAAGTTTCACAGAATGCATCTGTGTAGTTTTTATTTGAAGATATTCTTTTTCCCAATGTAGGCCTCTTAGCGCTTAGCATGTCCAATTGCAGTTTCTACAGAAAGAGTGTTTCAGAACGGCTCAATCAAAAGTAAGGTTCAACTCTGTTAGTTGAATGCACAGAACAGAAAGAATTTTCACAGAATGCTACTGTGTAGTTTATATTTGAATATATTCCTTTTTCCACTATTACCCTCTTAGCGCTCCGAATGTCCACTTGCATTTTCTACAGAAAGAGTGTTCAGAACTGCGCAATCAAAAGTATGGTTTAACTCTGTTAGCTTAATGAACATATCAGAAATAAGTTTCACACAATGCTTCTGTGTAGTTTTTATTTGAAGATATTATTTTTCCCAATAGAGGCCTCTTAGCGCTCAGAATGTCCAATTGCAGTTTCTACAGAAAGAGTGTTTCAGAAAGGCTCAATCAAAAGTAAGGTTCAACTCTGTTAGTTGAATGCACAGAACAGAAAGAAGTTTCATACAATGCTTCTGTGTAGTTTATATTTGAACGTATTCTTTTTTCCACTATTACCCACTTAGCGCTACGAATGTCCAGTTGCATTTTCTACAGACCTAGTGTTTCAAAACTGCTCAATCAAAAATATGGTTTAACTCTGTTAGCTGAATGCTCAGATCAGAAAGAAGTTTCACAGAATGCTTCTGTGTAGTTTATATTTGAATATATTCCTTTTTCCACTACTAATCTCTTAGCGCTCCAAATGTCCACTTGCATTTTCTACAGAAAGAGTGTTCAGATCTGCTCAATCAAAAGTATGGTTTAACTCTGTTAGCTGAATGCACAGATCAGAAAGAAGTTTCACACAATAATTCTGTGTAGTTTATATTTGGAGACATTCCTTTTTCCACTATTACCCTCTTAGCGCTCCGAATCTCCACTTGCATATTCTACAGAAAGAGTGTTTCAGAACGGCTCAATCAAAACTAAGGTTCAACTCTTTTAGTTGAACAAACAGAACTAAAGTAGTTTCACACAATTCTTCTGTGTAGTTTTTATTTGTAGACATTCTTTTTCCCAATATAGGACTCCTAGCGCTCAGAATGTCCAATTGCAGTTTCTACAGAAAGAGTGTTTCAGAAAGGCTCAATCAAAAGTAAGGTTCAACTCTGTTAGTTGAATGCACAGAACAGAAAGAAGTTTCATACAATGCTTCTGTGTAGTTTATATTTGAACATATTCTTTTTTGCACTATTACCCACTTAGCGCTACGAATGTCCAGTTGCATTTTCTACAGACAGAGTGTTTCAAAACTGCTCAATCAAAAGTATGGTTTAACTCTGTTAGCTGAATGCTCAGATCAGAAAGAAGTTTCACAGAATGCTTCTGTGTAGTTTATATTTGAATATATTCCTTTTTCCACTAGTACTCTCTAAGCGCTCCAAATGTCCAGTTGCATTTTCTACAGAAAGAGTGTTCAGATCTGCTCAATCAAAAGTATGGTTTAAATCTGTTAGCTGAATGCACAGATCAGAAAGAATTTTCACAGAATGATTCTGTGTAGTTTATATTTGGAGACATTCCATTTTCCACTATTACCCTCTTAGCGCTCCGAATCTCCACTTGCATTTTCTACAGAAAGAATGTTTCAGAACGGCTCAATCAAAACTAAGGTTCAACTCTTTTAGTTGAACAAACAGAACAGAAAGAAGTTTCACAAAATTCTTCTGTGTAGTTTTTATTTGTAGACATTCTTTTTCCCAATATAGGCCTCTTAGCGCTCAGAATGTCCAATTGCAGTTTCTACAGAAAGAGTATTTCAGAACGGCTCAATCAAAAGTAAGGTTCAACTCTGTTAGTTGAATGCACAGAACAGAAAGAACTTTCATACAATGCTTCTGTGTAGTTTATATTTGAACATATTCTTTTTTCCACTATTACCCATTTAGCGCTACGAATGTCCAGTTGCATTTTCTACAGACAGACTGTTTCAAAACTGCTCAATCAAAAGTATGTTTTAACTCTGTTAGCTGAATGCTCAGATCAGAAAGAAGTTTCACAGAATGCTTCTGTGTAGTTTATATTTGAATATATTCCTTTTTCCACTACTACGCTCTTAGCGCTCCAAATGTCCAGTTGCATTTTCTACAGAAAGAATGTTCAGATCTGCTCAATCAAAAGTATGGTTTAACTCTGTTAGCTGAATGCACAGATCAGAAAGAAGTTTCACCGAATGATTCTGTGTTGTTTATATTTGAAGACATTTCTTTTTCCACTATTACCCTCTTAGCGCTCCGAATCTCCACTTGCATTTTCTACAAAAAGAGTGTTTCATAACTGCTCAATCAAAAATATGTTTTATCTCTGTTAACTGAATTTACAGATCAGAAATAAGTTTCACAGAATGCATCTGTGTAGTTTTTATTTGAAGATATTCTTTTTCCCAATGTAGACCTCTTAGCGCTTAGCATGTCCAATTGCAGTTTCTACAGAAAGAGTGTTTCAGAACGGCTCAATCAAAAGTAAGGTTCAACTCTGTTAGTTGAATGCACAGAACAGAAAGAATTTTCACAGAATGCTACTGTGTAGTTTATATTTGAATATATTCCTTTTTCCACTATTACCCTCTTAGCGCTCCGAATGTCCACTTGCATTTTCTACAGAAAGAGTGTTCAGAACTGTGCAATCAAAAGTATGGTTTAACTCTGTTAGCTTAATGAACATATCAGAAATAAGTTTCACACAATGCTTCTGTGTAGTTTTTATTTGAAGATATTATTTTTCCCAATAGAGGCCTCTTAGCGCTCAGAATGTCCAATTGCAGTTTCTACAGAAAGAGTGTTTCAGAAAGGCTCAATCAAAAGTAAGGTTCAACTCTGTTAGTTGAATGCACAGAACAGAAAGAAGTTTCATACAATGCTTCTGTGTAGTTTATATTTGAACATATTCTTTTTTCCACTATTACCCACTTAGCGCTACGAATGTCCAGTTGCATTTTCTACAGACAGAGTGTTTCAAAACTGCTCAATCAAAAGTATGGTTTAACTCTGTTAGCTGAATGCTCAGATCAGAAAGAAGTTTCACAGAATGCTTCTGTGTAGTTTATATTTGAATATATTCCTTTTTCCACTACTACGCTCTTAGCGCTCCAAATGTCCAGTTGCATTTTCTACAGAAAGAGTGTTCAGATCTGCTCAATCAAAAGTATGGTTTAACTCTGTTAGCTGAATGCACAGATCAGAAAGAAGTTTCACCGAATGATTCTGTGTAGTTTATATTTGGAGACATTCCTTTTTCCACTATTACCCTCTTAGCGCTCCGAATCTCCTCTTGCATTTTCTACAAAAAGAGTGTTTCATAACTGCTCAATCAAAAATATGTTTTATCTCTGTTAACTGAATTTACAGATCAGAAATAAGTTTCACAGAATGCATCTGTGTAGTTTTTATTTGAAGATATTCTTTTTCCCAATGTAGGCCTCTTAGCGCTTAGCATGTCCAATTGCAGTTTCTACAGAAAGAGTGTTTCAGAACGGCTCAATCAAAAGTAAGGTTCAACTCTGTTAGTTGAATGCACAGAACAGAAAGAATTTTCACAGAATGCTACTGTGTAGTTTATATTTGAATATATTACTTTTTCCACTATTACCCTCTTAGCGCTCCGAATGCCCACTTGCATTTTCTACAGAAAGTGTGTTCAGAACTGCGCAATCAAAAGTATGGTTTAACTCTGTTAGCTTAATGAACATATCAGAAATAAGTTTCACACAATGCTTCTGTGTAGTTTTTATTTGAAGATATTATTTTTCCCAATAGAGGCCTCTTAGCGCTCAGAATGTCCAATTGCAGTTTCTACAGAAAGAGTGTTTCAGAAAGGCTCAATCAAAAGTAAGGTTCAACTCTGTTAGTTGAATGCACAGAACAGAAAGAAGTTTCATACAATGCTTCTGTGTAGTTTATATTTGAACATATTCTTTTTTCCACTATTACCCACTTAGCGCTACGAATGTCCAGTTGCATTTTCTACAGACAGAGTGTTTCAAAACTGCTCAATCAAAAGTATGGTTTAACTCTGTTAGCTGAATGCTCAGATCAGAAAGAAGTTTCACAGAATGCTTCTGTGTAGTTTATATTTGAATATATTCCTTTTTCCACTAGTACTCTCTTAGCGCTCCAAATGTCCAGTTGCATTTTCTACAGAAAGAGTGTTCAGATCTGCTCAATCAAAAGTATGGTTTAACTCTGTTAGCTGAATGCACAGATCAGAAAGAAGTTTCACAGAATGATTCTGTGTAGTTTTTATTTGGAGACATTCGTTTTTCCACTATTACCCTCTTAGCGCTCCGAATCTCCAATTGCATTTTCTACAGAAAGAGTGTTTCAGAACGGCTCAATCAAAACTAAGGTTCAACTCTTTTAGTTGAACAAACAGAACAGAAAGTAGTTTCACACAATTCTTCTGTGTAGTTTTTATTTGTAGACATTCTTTTTCCCAATATAGGCCTCCTAGCGCTCAGAATGTCCAATTGCAGTTTCTACAGAAAGAGTGTTTCAGAAAGGCTCAATCAAAAGTAAGGTTCAACTCTGTTAGTTGAATGCACAGAACAGAAAGAAGTTTCATACAATGCTTCTGTGTAGTTTATATTTGAACATATTCTTTTTTCCACTATTACCCACTTAGCGCTACGAATGTCCAGTTGCATTTTCTACAGACAGAGTGTTTCAAAACTGCTCAATCAAAAGTATGGTTTAACTCTGTTAGCTGAATGCTCAGATCAGAAAGAAGTTTCACAGAATGCTTCTGTGTAGTTTATATTTGAATATATTCCTTTTTCCACTACTACGCTCTTAGCGCTCCAAATGTCCAGTTGCATTTTCTACAGAAAGAGTGTTCAGATCTGCTCAATAAAAAGTATGGTTTAACTCTGTTAGCTGAATGCACAGATCAGAAAGAAGTTTCACCGAATGATTCTGTGTAGTTTATATTTGAAGACATTCCTTTTTCCACTATTACCTCTTAGTGCTCCGAATCTCCACTTGCATTTTCTACAAAAAGAGTGTTTCATAACTGCTCAATCAAAAATATGCTTTCTCTCTGTTAACTGAATTTACAGATCAGAAATACGTTTCACAGAATTCATCTGTGTAGTTTTTATTTGAAGATATTCTTTTTCCCAATGTAGGCCTCTTAGCGCTTAGCATGTCCAATTGCAGTTTCTACAGAAAGAGTGTTTCAGAATGGCTCAATCAAAAGTAAGGTTCAACTCTGTTAGTTGAATGCACAGAACAGAAAGAAGTTTCATACAATGCTTCTGTGTAGTTTATATTTGAACGTATTCTTTTTTCCACTATTACCCACTTAGCGCTACGAATGTCCAGTTGCATTTTCTACAGACAGAGTGTTTCAAAACTGCTCAATCAAAAGTATGGTTTAACTCTGTTAGCTGAATGCTCAGATCAGAAAGAAGTTTCACAGAATCCTTCTGTGTAGTTTATATTTGAATATATTCCTTTTTCCACTAGTACTCTCTTAGCGCTCCAAATGTCCAGTTGCATTTTCTACAGAAAGAGTGTTCAGATCTGCTCAATCAAAAGTATAGTTTAACTCTGTTAGCTGAATGCACAGATCAGAAAGAAGTTTCACAGAATGATTCCGTGTAGTTTATATTTGGAGACATTCCTTTTTCCACTACTACCCTCTTAGCGCTCCGAATCTCCACTTTCATTTTCTACAGAAAGAGTGTTTCAGAACGGCTCAATCAAAACTAAGGTTCAACTCTTTTAGTTGAACAAACAGAACAGAAAGGAGTTTCACACAATTCTTCTGTGTAGTTTTTATTTGTAGACATTCTTTTTCCCAATATAGGCCTCCTAGCGCTCAGAATGTCCAATTGCAGTTTCTACAGAAAGAGTGTTTCAGAAAGGCTCAATCAAAAGTAAGGTTCAACTCTGTTAGTTGAATGCACAGAACAGAAAGAAGTTTCATACAATGCTTCTGTGTAGTTTATATTTGAACATATTCTTTTTTCCACTATTACCCACTTAGCGCTACGATTGTCCAGTTGCATTTTCTACAGACAGAGTGTTTCAAAACTGCTCAATCAAAAGTATGGTTTAACTCTGTTAGCTGAATGCTCAGATCAGAAAGAAGTTTCACACAATGCTTCTGTGTAGTTTATATTTGAATATATTCCTTTTTCCACTACTACGCTCTTAGCGCTCCAAATGTCCAGTTGCATTTTCTACAGAAAGAGTTTTCAGATCTGCTCAATCAAAAGTATGGTTTAACTCTGTGAGCTGAATGCACAGATCAGAAAGAAGTTTCACCGAATGATTCTGTGTAGTTTATATTTGAAGACACTCCTTTTTCCACTATTACCCTCTTAGCGCTCCGAATCTCCACTTGCATTTTCTACAAAAAGAGTGTTTCATAACTGCTCAATCAAAAATATGCTTTATCTCTGTTAACTGAATTTACAGATCAGAAATAAGTTTCACAGAATGCATCTGTGTAGTTTTTATTTGAAGATATTCTTTTTCCCAATGTAGGCCTCTTAGCGCTTAGCATGTCCAATTGCAGTTTCTACAGAAAGAGTGTTTCAGAACGGCTCAATCAAAAGTAAGGTTCAACTCTGTTAGTTGAATGCACAGAACAGAAAGAATTTTCACAGAATGCTACTGTGTAGTTTATATTGAATATATTCCTTTTTCCACTATTACCCTCTTAGCGCTCCGAATGTCCACTTGCATTTTCTACAGAAAATGTGTTCAGAACTGCGCAATCAAAAGTATGGTTTAACTCTGTTAGCTTAATGAACATATCAGAAATAAGTTTCACACAATGCTTCTGTGTAGTTTTTATTTGAAGATATTATTTTTCCCAATAGAGGCCTCTTAGCGCTCAGAATGTCCAATTGCAGTTTCTACAGAAAGAGTGTTTCAGAAAGGCTCAATCAAAAGTAAGGTTCAACTCTGTTAGTTGAATGCACAGAACAGAAAGTAGTTTCATACAATGCTTCTGTGTAGTTTATATTTGAACGTATTCTTTTTTCCACTATTACCCACTTAGCGCTACGAATGTCCAGTTGCATTTTCTACAGACAGAGTGTTTCAAAACTGCTCAATCAAAAGTATGGTTTAACTCTGTTAGCTGAATGCTCAGATCAGAAAGAAGTTTCACAGAATGCTTCTGTGTAGTTTATATTTGAATATATTCCTTTTTCCACTAGTACTCTCTTAGCGCTCCAAATGTCCAGTTGCATTTTCTACAGAAAGAGTGTTCAGATCTGCTCAATCAAAAGTATAGTTTAACTCTGTTAGCTGAATGCACAGATCAGAAAGAAGTTTCACAGAATGATTCCGTGTAGTTTATATTTGGAGACATTCCTTTTTCCACTATTACCCTCTTAGCGCTCCGAATCTCCACTTGCATTTTCTACAGAAAGAGTGTTTCAGAACGGCTCAATCAAAACTAAGGTTCAACTCTTTTAGTTGAACAAACAGAACAGAAAGAAGTTTCACACAATTCTTCTGTGTAGTTTTTATTTGTAGACATTCTTTTTCCCAATATAGGCCTCCTAGCGCTCAGAATGTCCAATTGCAGTTTCTACAGAAAGAGTGTTTCAGAACGGCTCAATCAAAAGTAAGGTTCAACTCTGTTAGTTGAATGCACAGAACAGAAAGAATTTTCACAGAATGCTACTGTGTAGTTTATATTTGAATATATTCCTTTTTCCACTATTACCCTCTTAGCGCTCCGAATGTCCACTTGCATTTTCTTCAGAAAGAGTGTTCAGAATTGCGCAATCAAAAGTATGGTTTAACTCTGTTAGCTTAATGAACATATCAGAAATAAGTTTCACACAATGCTTCTGTGTAGTTTTTATTTGAAGATATTATTTTTCCCAATGTAGGCCTCTTAGCGCTTAGCATGTCCAATTGCAGTTTCTACAGAAAGAGTGTTTCAGAACGGCTCAATCAAAAGTAAGGTTCAACTCTGTTAGTTGAATGCACAGAACAGAAAGAAGTTTCATACAATGCTTCTGTGTAGTTTATATTTGAACATATTCTTTTTTCCACTATTACCCTCTTAGCGCTCCGAATCTCCACTTGCATTTTCTACAGAAAGAGTGTTTCAGAACGGCTCAATCAAAACTAAGGTTCAACTCTTTTAGTTGAACAAACAGAACAGAAAGAAGTTTCACACAATTCTTCTGTGTAGTTTTTATTTGTAGACATTCTTTTTCCCAATATAGGCCTCCTAGCGCTCAGAATGTCCAATTGCAGTTTCTACAGAAAGAGTGTTTCAGAACGGCTCAATCAAAAGTAAGGTTCAACTCTGTTAGTTGAATGCACAGAACAGAAAAAAGTTTCAGAGAATGCTTCTGTGTAGTTTATATTTGAAGATATTCCTTTTTCCACTATTACCCTCTTAGCGCTCCGAATCACCACTTGCATTTTCTACAGAAAGAGTGTTTCAGAACGGCTCAATCAAAAGTAAGGTTGAACTCGTTTAGTTGAATGCACAGAACAGAAAGAAGTTTCACAGAATGCTTCTGTGTAGTATTTAGTTATAGATATTCCTTTTTCGACTATTACCCTCTTAGCGTTCCGAATGTCCACTGGCAGTTTCTACACAAAGAGTGTTTCAGAACAGCTCCTTCAAAGTAAGGCTCAAATCTGTTAGTTGAATGCAGAGAACAGAAAGGAGTTTCAGAGAATTCTTCTGTGTAGTTTTAATTTGGGGATATTCCTTTTTCCACTAATACAATTTTAGCGCTCCGAATGTCCACTTGCGTTTTCTACAGAAAGAGTGTCTCATAACTTCTCAATCAAAAGTATGGTTTAACTCTGTTAGCTGAATGCACAGATCAGAAATAAGTTTCACAGAATGCTTCTGAGTAGTTTTTATTTGGAGATATTCTTTTTCCCAATATAGGCCACTTAGCGCTCAGAATGTCCAATTGCCGTTTCTACAAAATGAGTGTTTCAGAAGGCTCAATCAAAAGTAAGGTTCAACTCTGTTAGTTGAATGCACAGAACAGAAAGAAGTTTCACAGAATGCTTCTGTGTAGTTTATATTTGAATGTCTTCCTTTTTCCACTATTGCCATCTTAGCGCTCCGAATGTCCACTTGCAATTTCTACAGAAAGAGAGTTTCAGAAAGGCTCAATCAAAAGTAAGGTTCAACTCTGTTACTTGAATGCACAGAACAGCAAGAAGTTTCACAGAATGCTTCTGTGTAGTTTATATTTGAATATATTCCTTTTTCCAGTATTACCCTCTTAGTGCTCCGAATGTCCACTTGCATTTTCTACAGAAAGTATGTTCTGAACGGCTCAATCAAAAGTATGGTTTTACTCTGTTATTTGAATGCACATATCAGAAATAAGTTTCACAGAATCCTTCCGTGTAGTATTTTGTTGAAGATATTCCTTTTTCGACTATTATCCTCTTAGCTCTCCGAATGTCCAATTTCAGTTTCTAAACAAAGAGTGTTTCAGAACTGCTCCTTCAAAAGTAGGGCTCAACTCTGTTAGTTGAATGCAGAGAACAGAAAGGAGTTTCACAGAATGCCTCTGTGTAGTTTATATTTGAATATATTCCCTTTTTCAGTATTACCCTCAGCGCTCCGAATGTCCACTTGCATTTTCTACAGAAAGAGTGTTCAGAACTGCTCAATCCAAAGTATGGTTTAACTCTGTTAGCTGAATGCACAGATCAGAAAGAATTTTCACAGAATGCTTCTGTGTACTTTTTATTTGAAGATATTCCTTTCTCCAATATAGGAGTCTTAGCGCTCAGAATGTCCAATTGCAGTATCTACAGAAAGAGTGTTTCTGAACTGCTTAATCAAATGTAAGGTTCAACTCTGTTAGTTGAATGAACGGAACAGAAAGAAGTTTCATAGAATGCTTCTGTGTAGTTTATATTTGAAGATGTTCCTTTTTCCACTATTACCTTCTAAGCGCTCCGAATGTCCACTTGCATTTTCTACAGAATGAGTGTTTCCGAACTGCTCAATCAAAAGTATGGTTTAATTCTGTTAGCTGAATGCACAGATCAGTACGAAGTTTCACGGAATGCTTCTGTGTAGTTTTTATTTGAAGATAGTCCTTTTTCCAATATAGGCCTCTTAGCGCTCCGAATATCCAATTGCAGTTTCTACAGAAAGAGTGTTTCAGAATGGCTCAATCAAAAGTAGGGTTCAACTCATTTAGTTGAATGCACAGAACAGAGAGTAGTTTCACAGAATGCTTCTGTGTAGTATTTATTTGAAGATATTCCTTTTTCCACTATTACCCTCTTAGCGCTCCGAATATCCACTTGCAGTTTCTACAGAAAGAGTGTTTCAGGACTGCTCCTTCAAAAATAAGGCTCAACCCTGTTAGTTGAAAGCAGAGAACAGAAACAAGTTTCAGAGAATGCCTCTTTGTAGTTTTTATTTGAAGATATTCCTTTTTCCACAATTACCATCTTAGTGCACCGAATGACCACTTGCATTTTCTACAGAAAGAGTGTTTCAGAACTGCTAAATCAAAAGTATCGTTTAACTCTGTTAGCTGAATGCACAGATAAGAAAGAAGTTTCACAGAATGCATCTGTGTAGTTTTTATTTGAAGATATTCTTTATCCCAATATAGGCATCATAGCGCTCAGTATGTTAAATTGCAGTTTCTACAGAAAGAGTGTTTCAGAACGGCTGAATCAAAAGTAAGGTTCAACTCTGTTAGTTGAATGCACAGAACAAAAAGAAGTTTCACAGAATGCTTCTGAGTAGTTTATATTTGAATATATTCCTTTTTGCACTATTACCCTCTTAGCGCTCCGAATGTCCACTTGCATTTTCTACATAAAGAGTGTTCAGAACGGCTCAATCAAAAATATGGTTTCACTCTGTTAGTTATATGCACATATCAGAAATAAGTTTCAGAGAAGGCTTCTGTGTAGTATTTAGTTGAAGATATTCCTTTTTCGAATATTACCCTCTTAGCGCTCCGAATGTCCACTGGCAGTTTCTACACAAAGTGTTTTTCAGAACTGCTCCTTCAAAAGTAATGCTCAACACTGTAAGTTGAATGCAAAGAACAGAAAGAAGCTTCACAGAATGCTTCTGTGTAGTTTATATTTGAATATATTCCTTTTTTCAGTATTACCCTCTTAGCGCTCCGAATGTCCACCTGCATTTTCTACAAAAAGAGTGTTCAGAACTGCTCAATCAAAAGTTTGTGTATCTCTGTTAGCTGAATGCACATATCAGTACGAAGTTTCACAGAATGCTTCTGTGTAGTTTTTATTTGAAGATAGTCCTTTTTCAAATATAGGCCTCTTAGCGCTCCAAATATCCAATTGCAGTTTCTACAGAAAGAGTGTTTCAGAACGGCAAAATGAAAAGTAGGGTTCAACACTTTTATTTGAATTCACAGAACAGAAAGTAGTTTCACAGATTGCTTCTGTGTAGTATTTATTTGAAGGTATTCCTTTTTCCACTATTACCCTAGTAGCGCTCGGAATGTCCACTTGCAGTTTCTACAGAAAGTGTGTTTCAGGGCTGCTCCTTCAAAAATAAGGCTCAACTCTGTTAGTTGAATGCAGAGAACAGAAAGAAGTTTCAGAGAATGCCTCTGTGTAGTTTTTATTTGAAGATATTCCTTTTTCCACAATTACCAACTTAGCACACCGAATGTCCACTTGCATTTTCTACAGAAAGAGTGTTTCAGAACTGCTTAATCAGATGTATCGTTTAATTCTGTTAGCTGAATGCACAGAACAGAAAGAAGTTTCAGAGAATGCATCTCTGTAGTTTTTATTTGAAGATATTATTTTTCTCAATATAGGCCTCTTAGCGTTCAGAAATCCAATTACAGTTTCTACAGAAAGAGTGTTTCAGAACTGCTCAATCAAAATTAAGGTTCAACTCTGTTAGTTGAATGCACAGAACAGAATGTAGTTTCACAGATTGCTTCTGTGTAGTTTATATTTGAAGATATTCCTTTTTCCACTGTTACCCTCTTAGATCTCCGAATGTCCACTTGCATTTTCTACAGAAAGTGTGTTCAGAACTGCTCTATCAAAAGTATGGTTTAACTCTGTTAGGTGAATGCACAGATCAGAAATAAGTTTCACAGAATTCTTCTGTGTAGTTTATATTTGAAGATATTCCATTTTCCACTATTACCCACTTAGCGCTCTGAATGTCCAGTTGCATTTTCTACAGAAAGAGTGTTTCAGAACTGCTCAATCAAAAGTATGGTTTAACTCTGTTAGCTGAATGCACAGATCAGAAAGAAGTTTCACAGAATGCTGCTGTGTAGTGTTTATATGAAGATATTCTTTTTACCAATATAGGCCTCTTAGCGCTCAGAATGTCCAATTGCAGTTTCTACAGAAAGAGTGTTTCAGAACGGCTCAATCAAAAGTAAGGTTCAACTCTGTTAGTTGAATGCACAGAACAGAAAGTAGTTTCACAGAATGCCTGTCTGTAGTTCTTATTTGACGATATTACTTTTTCCACTATTACCCTCTTAGAGCTCCGAATGTCCACTTGCATTTTCTACAGAAAGAGTGTTCAGAACTGCTCAATCAAAAGTATGGTTTAACTCTGTTAGTTGAATGCACAGATCAGAAAGAAGTTTCACAGAATTCTTCTGTGTAGTTTTTATTTGAACATATTCCTTTTTCCAATATAGGACTCTTAGCGCTCAGAATTTCCAATTGCAGTATCTACAGAAAGAGAGTTTCAGAACTGGTCAATCAAAAGTAAGGTTCAATATTGTTAGTTGAATGCAAGGAACAGAAAGAAGTTTTACAGAATGCTTCTGTGTAGTTTATATTTGAAGATACTCCTTTTTCCACTATTACCCTCTTAGCGCTCCGAATCACCACTTGCATTTTCTACAGAAAGAGTGTTTCAGAACGGCTCAATCAAAAGTAAGGTTCAACTCTTTTAGTTGAATGCACAGAACAGAAAGAAGTTTCACAGAATGCTTCTGTTTAGTATTTAGTTGAAGATATTCCTTTTTCGACTATTACCCTCTTAGCGTTCCGCATATCCACTGGCAGTTTCTACACAAAGAGTGTTTCAGAACAGCACCTTCAAAAGTAAGGCTCAACTCTGTTAGTTTAATGCAGAGAACAGAAAGGAGTTTCAGAGAATGCTTCTGTGTAGTTTTTATTTGGGGATATTCCTTTTTCCACTATTACAATCTTAGCGCTCCTAATGTCCTCTTGCATTTCCTACAGAAACAGTGTTTAATAACTGCTCAATCAAAAGTGTGGTTTAACTCTGTTAGCTGAATGCACAGATCAGAAATAAGTTTCACAGAATTCTTCTGAGTAGTTTTTATTTGGAGATATTCTTTTTCCCAATATAGGCCACTTAGCGCTCAGAATGTCCAATTGCAGTTTCTACAGAATGAGTGTTTCAGGACGGCTCAATCAAAAGTAAGGTTCAACTCTGTTAGTTGAATGCACAGAACAGAAAGTAGTTTCACAAAATGCCTGTCTGTAGTTCTTATTTGACGATATTACTTTTTCCACTATTACCCTCTTAGAGCTCCGAATGTCCACTTGCATTTTCTACAGAAAGAGTGTTCAGAACTGCTCAATCAAAAGTATGGTTTAACTCTGTTAGTTGAATGCACAGATCAGAAAGAAGTTTCACAGAATTCTTCTGTGTAGTTTTTATTTGAACATATTCCTTTTTCCAATATAGGACTCTTAGCGCTCAGAATTTCCAATTGCAGTATCTACAGAAAGAGAGTTTCAGAACTGGTCAATCAAAAGTAAGGTTCAATATTGTTAGTTGAATGCAAGGAACAGAAAGAAGTTTTACAGAATGCTTCTGTGTAGTTTATATTTGAAGATACTCCTTTTTCCACTATTACCCTCTTAGCGCTCCGAATCACCACTTGCATTTTCTACAGAAAGTGTGTTTCAGAACGGCTCAATCAAAAGTAAGGTTCAACTCTTTTAGTTGAATGCACAGAACAGAAAGAAGTTTCACAGAATGCTTCTGTTTAGTATTTAGTTGAAGATATTCCTTTTTCGACTATTACCGTCTTAGCGTTCCGCATATCCACTGGCAGTTTCTACACAAAGAGTGTTTCAGAACAGCACCTTCAAAAGTAAGGCTCAACTCTGTTAGTTTAATGCAGAGAACAGAAAGGAGTTTCAGAGAATGCTTCTGTGTAGTTTTTATTTGGGGATATTCCTTTTTCCACTATTACAATCTTAGCGCTCCTAATGTCCACTTGCATTTCCTACAGAAACAGTGTTTAATAACTGCTCAATCAAAAGTGTGGTTTAACTATGTTAGCTGAATGCACAGATCAGAAATAAGTTTCACAGAATTCTTCTGAGTAGTTTTTATTTGGAGATATTCTTTTTCCCAATATAGGCCACTTAGCGCTCATAATGTCCAATTGCAGTTTCTACAGAATGAGTGTTTCAGGACGGCTCAATCAAAAGTAAGGTTCAACTCTGTTAGTTGAATGCACAGAACAGAAAGAAGTTTCACAGAATTTTTCTGTGTAGTTTATATTTGAATATATTCCTTTTTCCAGTATTACCTTCTTAGTGCTCCGAATGTCCACTTGCATTTTCTTCAGAAAGAGTGTTCATAACGGCTCAATCAAAAGTATGGTTTTACTCTGTTAGTTGAATTCACATATCAGAAATAAGTTTCACAGAATGCTTCTGTGTAGTATTTAGCTGAAGATATTCCTTTTTCGACTATTATCCTCTTAGCTCTCCGAATGTCCAATTTCAGTTTCTACACAAAGAGTGTTTCAGAACTGCTCCTTCAAAAGTAAGGCTCAACTCTGTTAGTTGAATGCAGAGAACAGAAAGAAGTTGCAGAGAACAGAAAGAAATTTCACAGAATGCTTCTGTGTACTTTATATTTGAATATATTCCTTTTTCCACTACTACCCTCTTAGCGCTCCAAATGTCCAGTTGCATTTTCTACAGAAAGAGTGTTCAGAACTGCTCAATCAAATGTACGGTTTAACTCTGTTAGCTGAATGCACAGATCAGAAAGAAGTTTCACAGAATGATTCTGTGTAGTTTATATTTGAAGATATTCCTTTCTGTTCTCTGCATTAAAATCAATCAAAAAATTATATTGAAATTGAAATACTGAATTTTATACTAAAGACAAGGCATCCAACTGAAAATGAAATTTTCCAGGTGAAAATTTCCAAATCATAAATATGTAGGGACAAAAAACTTTATTTATAAAGAAAAAGATAATTCTAATTAATTGATGATTCAAAGGTTTACAACTTTAAAAGTAAATATTATCTTTGAAGTAAAGTCCATTTAAATTATTTATGCCGCCAAAATTTTAGTAATTGTATATGTATATCATGTAAACTTTTTCGAGAATGATGGAATTGGAAATGTTAGGGTATTATGCGGAAAAAATCACCTAAAGAAAAAATTATCTCCTCATGAAGGATTACTTTAGCCACTTTGATAGGTGTAGGTAAAAGAACACTTAATGCACATCAATATGATTAGGAGATGCGCGCTTAGATATACGTTATCATTGAAAAGAGAATTGTATTATCAGGTTTGCAGGGGCCCTTCTTATCCTTCATATTTATGTAACTTTGTCATCTATAGAAAGATTATAGGAATTTTAAAAATAGCTGATAATTAAGAAACATCACCATAACACTGTGCTGAATGCATAATAAAACATTTCCCTTCTCTCTAAAAGCCTTTTAAAATTATGTACCATAATCAGTATGGCCAGCAGAGGGTCATTTCCATGTTCAAGTTCCTCTGTTTCTCGAGGGTGAGAATCCTTCTATAGTCTTCTGAGGGTGACACTGTAGTGTTTTCTTAGCCTGATTATTTTTATCTATTTTTTCCGATGCTTTCCTTTGTATATTTACATTTTACATATTGAAAGTTATTTTTTCAAATATTTTATATGCAAGTTTACAAAGTACAATGACTGTACATTAAAATAACTTATTTATGCCATATGGAAGATTAAATATAATTTTACAATATCTAATATTGATTGTTTAGTTTCTAATCATTGATACTTGACATGATTTTTCCCAGCATACCTCAAAATATTCTTCAAAATCCTGCGAATTAATTCCTGTAACACTTCTGAGGTGTATTAATAAGCTAGAGATGTAAAGAAGATTTGCAGAGAAAATTAGGTTCCCAAATTAGAAATTTTGTCCCGCTATCGACTAGAAACCTCTTGAAATGATCAAAAACAATAATAATGCATGTCATAGAGGAAAACCAATAAGGCTGCTGCAGCATGACTACCTCTGTGACCTCAGACAAGTTACGTGTGGGTCCCTACTTCTGTGACCTCAGACAAGTTACGTGTGGGTCCGCACTTATTTTCTTCATCTCTAATAAATATTCGACAAATCTCATTTTCAAAAGTCTTTTAAGGCCTATCCACCTTTCTTTTTCTGATGGAGTTTTGCTCTCATTGCCCAGGCTGCAGTGCAATGTCATGGTCTCGGCTCACACAACCTCCGACTCCCGGGTTCATGTGATTCTCCTGCCTCCACCTCCTGAGTAGCTGGGATTACAGGTGCGCAACACAACGCCCAGCTAATTTTTTGTATTTTTAGTAGAGATGGGGTTTCACCATGTTGGTCAGGCTGGTCTTGAACTCCCGACCTCAGGTGATCTGCACGCCTCGGCCTCTCAAAGTGCTGGGATTACAGTCATGAGCAACCGCGGCCTGTGAGGGCTTTCTACTTTTAAGATGTCAGGACGTATAGCCTGGGAGGTAAATGGTAGTATATATATACATATATATATGTATATATATATACACACACACACACTGTATATATATACATATATACGGTATATTATACTATATATACATATATACTGAATATTATACTCTATATATACATATCTACTGTATATTATATATATATATATACACATACACACATACACACATACACACATGAGACAGAGAGAAGAGATAGACAATTTCATGTGAAAATATAAACTGTTAACATAATATTTTGCTTCTCTGAGGAATATTTAGCATTGTTCTCAATCTTCTCTGCAGAATTTAAGCATTTTTCTCAGAACTCACCAGATAGAATGAGGGAGGGGCCATATGATACGAGCCAGAGATGAAGGGAGAACAATAGAGAGGGTGCTTTGGGAAAAATAGTACAGTAAGGCTAGGGAATACTTCTCTCCAACAAAAAGACCAAGGTCACAGCTGTATCTCTTCAGAAGCCAAACTTTCTTTTAAAATGTCAATTTCCATCTATTTCTTGCTTCACAGACATTCCATTCATTGCTGGATTTCAAATAAAGCCTTTCCATGTGCAACCTTTCTATAGAAAAAGAGAAATATGGGGGACAGTACAGTCTAAGAAGTGATTAAGAATATCTAGTGGACTTTCCCAGACTGTAAATCTTTACATATATCTGAGCCTAATGAGGTGATTTATTGTGCTATAATGCACAGTGAACTATACAGATGCTTCTTTTTGATCATGCTGCAGAATGGAACTAAATACTAAATACCAAATAGCACTCCCATGATTCTTATACATGTCATTCATATGGCATATTTATGCTTTTTTATATAGCAATTCTTATTCTTAGCTCTTAGGCAACTACGGAATCTATTTGTCATTTTAATAGTCATGCTCCATTTGAGTTATGCAAGGTAGAAATTCTAAGTAGAAAATCTTGTTTTTATTGAAAGTTTTTAGTAAACATTTTGGAAAAAGTCTGTTTTTTGATGCTACTTCTGCACGCTTTCTCAACATGATATTACTTGGTATTGTCCTTATTAACCATAGTACACCATATTCTGCAAATGTTAGAGAGGGTTAAAAATCAGTCATGTATAAGTAAAGCTAATGAAATAGAAAGGAAACCATATTTAGGAAATGGAAGGCAGAAGCAAATGTATTAACCGTGAGTTAGAAACGGTTTAGTCTTTGGAATGAAGCAGCAAGAGTTTAAAAATCTGGTTTGTGATTCACTAGCTTTGTGACCTTGGAGAATTACCTCAGATTTCTGAGTATCAGTTTAGTAGGTGATATCAATTGCAACTTCGCAGAAATATCACAAGTATTAAATAAAGGACTTAGTATCTGGGAGAGCATAGAAAATTACTAATAGTTACATTTTTGTTAATATTACCGTTATTATTATCATACGTATAGTATTTTCTTTCACTGACAATGCATTTAGGACATAAGGAGAACTATAGAACAGTGCTTCTCCAACTTAAATGCAGAGCATGAATCACCTGGAGTTTTGTCAAAATGCGAATTCTGACTCAGTAGCCCTGCAAACTAAGGAAATCTTGGTAATGCTGGTGCTGCTAGTTCACCAACAGACCACACGTTTTGCAACAGCTATATAGAATGTCCTGTTTCTTTTTTTAATCACAAAACATGGCAAGCTCTAAAATAAAGCAGAATAACAGATTTAAATGTTAATACTCATGTCCTCAATTTATAATTTCTCCCTCCCTAACAATGGTATAATTCTGATTAAAAATTAGCAAAGAAAAAAATGGAAATTAATCTTCCTATGTTTATTCTTTTAACAAATTCTGTGTGATTACTACTGGGTTACTTGCTGTAGGAAATAGAAAAATTGCTTTGACATAGATCCTCAAGAATCTGTCCCACTACAAGCTTATTTTTGTAGGAAGCTAAAAGATTTATATAAATAACCGTAATTAAAGAGACAAATGAAGAAGTGCAATGAAAGACGTAGGGAAAGTGCTAGAGGAGTTCGGGGTGGAGGAAAATTATCCTCAAATAATATCTATGCGTAACATTATGCTATCTTCCCTAACCAGCGCTTGACCAGATTGTCACAGTGAACTTTGGTCCTTTCTTATATCTTAGTTTTGGTTCCCACATCCTTCTGTTTGGGGAAGTTCTTGTTTTCCTCATGTAATGACAACAACACTTAAACAATGTATACCAGATAAAAGGAACTATATTGCTTGCTTTATTTACATAGTTAATTTAATTTGTACAATGAACTATGAAGTAATCAGCATTATTTCCTTCATTTTACATATGAGAAAATGGAGAATCAGCGACATTGAATCATCTCAAGTTTCTAAAATATCCACTCTCACCAGGCTGTTTACCCTGTTTTTGTCTGTATGCTGCTATAACAAAATGCCACAGATTGAGTAATTCATAAAAAACAGAAATGTATTTCTCACAGTTCTGGGGCTGAGAAGTCCGAAATCAAGGCAGCGGAGATTTGGCAGTTGGTCCCGAGGTGGCACCTTCTTGCTTCGTCTTCACGTGACAAAAGTGGGCAAAAACGGACAATGTGACGACATGGCAGAAGAGACTGAGGAGCCCGGCATTCCTCTAAAGCATCTTTTACGAGGACGTTTATCTCATTCATGAGGGTGGATCCTTCTTCACTTAATCACTTAACCAAAAGCCCCATCTCTTGATGTCATTGTCCTGGGATTTTAGTTTCAACATACAAACTTTGGATGGGCACATAGGTTCAAATCATAGCACCCTCCAAATTATAATGCCTCTCTCATGCCTGTTCTCCTTGAAGTACCCTCTGGTTTTGCTCTCTTCATTCTTGCCATCACAGTTAACCCTTCAGTTCCATTTCTTTAAGTAATCTCTAAATTTGTAAGATGGTTCCATCTTTTTTTTTTGTATATGGCAGTCTCTCAAACATATTTGTCATATGAACTAAGCAGGTAAATATGTAAATGCCAGCTAAATTTTAGTGAATGATATAATGGCCTAAAGTTGTATCTACCCTTCAGCCAAATATATTTACTTTTAGTAGCAATCTCCTGTCATATACAAAGTCACGACTCTAGGGGTAAACATTTTAGCCTGTGGGTAAGATGTAAAGCAGTGGTATGTTATAGTGACAACTCACTGTCATAGCACTGGGACATGCTCCTCTATCTGCTACAAATTGAATCAACAAAATATATATGATTTTGTCAGATTTAAATGTATGCTCCTGTTAGTAAAATAAAAGTATGGGAAAACTTTACGGAGTAGATTTAATAGAAATGTTTTCCTGAGTTATCTGCCTTCTTTATTTTTATGTTATGCTTTAAGTCTATGGTCAATGTATAGAGCTATGATTGATGTGCTTTTCCAATTCTGTTCAGATCAGACAGGTTAATTTTCTTCTTTTAAATCTTCTTGAATTTTGTCTAACACTTTTTGTTCCAATTTCTTACTAGATTATACTCCCTTCCCTAACTGCTTCATGATTACTTATACACAAACAATATTATGATATTGACACATTGAATTCATTTTAGGTGATGATTTTGGTCATAAACATGAGCAGGTTGTGAAGTGTTTCAGCCATCCCAGGGCATGGCTGTCAGTCCCTTGTCTAATGTTTCAAAAAAATCTTGAATTTGTGATGATGCTGTGATGGTCCCTCAGATATTCTTACACACATCTTTGCCCCTTGTTCCCTCTAACTTTCCTCTTCTGATAAAAAAGCAAACACTGCCAAGCTCAAATGGAATTACATTTGGATGCAAGTGTCACTATGCAATGGTTGCCAATAAAAGTACACAAGGAATTTTATTATGGTGAATTAAAGGCAAACAGACTTCAGAGAAATGAGCACGAACATGAAAATGGCGCATGGTACGCGGATCTCACTGGAAAGTCATTCTGTACACAATGTTTTCACTAGAAAAATCCATTAGCTTTAGCTAGAAATTGAAATTACTTTGTAGGAAATCAGAATAAAATATGTGAAAACATTATATTCTGTGCAAGATTAATACCACGCCTGGTGTTGAAAGGTTTGTGGTCTTGCTTCGACGATGCTAAAAGGTCAGAAACCACAAAGATGCATATGTGTTGTCGTTTGCACAGTTACTAATTTTTCTCATTATTTCCATAATGCGATGTGGTGTTTCAACAGAGAAACCCTCTGGAGAGTGGCTTGCACTGTTTTCAGGCAGCTCTTTTGCTTTCATGTTTTGGCCTTGGCCAGGGAATTCAGACAGACTTTTCAGTTATTTTCGACAAGAATGTATTCATTTATTGTTTTAAATAATAATAAATAGATTTTAAAATTACTGTACATTACTGCACTTTAAACGCCATGAGGTCAAGGACTCTAAAGTCTGGACATCATTGTATACCCTACATCTTGCACAAGGTTTAGAAAAAATGGCATGGACACCTATTTTTTGAATCAATAAATGAATACATAAAAGAATTCCAAACTCTAGTCCAAGGTTTTAGATTAATAATGTATTAAAATGCGTAAAATTTATAGACAAAACTCTTCTTATTTAGAAGTTTATTCTTTAGTTGGAGAGATAAAATATATGCACATAAAAGCTTAAGGAAAAATAATAAGGGTTTTGAAGTACTTACTATGTGAAAAATTTAGCATAAATCTTACATCCATTTATTTAACACATTTTATACGTTGCATTATTTATATATAGTGCTGATTGGTAGAATTCATATGTGAACGGAACTAGAAAAATTTTGAGGATAAGCACTAGAAACACAGAATAAATAGAGTGTTAACATGCAAAACACAGAAATACTTCAATTGACTAGGTGAAAGAAAAGATTTCTGGTTCCATGTACACTGATTATTGAGGGATGAGTATGACATTATTATGCCAGAATCAATAAATATTTTAAATAGGGAGAAAACTATAATTATATATCTTTGTGTTCAACAGGAGTAGCAGTACTGATAAAGTAGAAGTTTGTTATACCTTTTTTATAGTCTTTTAAAGTTGTTTATAAATAAAATCTACTCTTAGTTAATTAATGGTTGATGTTCATTGAAGTGTTTTCAAATTTTTGACCTCTGAATTGCCTTGTACATATGGAGAAATAAAGCTTGCCTAGCATAATTTCTTGAGTGGAGAATGAATGATCTGGATAGATTTGTTGACAATATGTCTGTACTTATTTTATTAATTCTTTAATCTTCATGAAGAAAAATATAAAAGTCATATTCTAGTATTTTATACCATGGAAAAAATGTCTTATCCTTTTCCTAAGGAAAAATACATCATGACACAAAAGTAAAGTTAATTAAATTACTTACTTTATTAATTAACTGTCTATTATTTCTATGGGTTGAAGTAAATTTGATACTCAATGCTATTTAATCTAATTCTAAAAGCTTGAATGAGTAATGATTTTTTCATGTAAGGTTAGTTGAAATAAATTATCACTGATTTTCAGATTTAATATTAATTAGCTATTGCATATTCTTAATGGGATATAAGTGTTTAAAAAGCCCTTTTTGGTTGCGAAAAGACCACGCCCATTGTAGACTTCTTAGAATACATCACATCTGGCCTCCTTTTTAGAGTGGGGAATTCAACTCATAAGTGGCTGGACATTGATTCTGAACATTTTGAACATTATTTGCCTGTCTTCACTCATACTGGTTGCTGTTCTTTTATAAGTAATCACCATGTTTAGCATGCACTTGAACTATTGTTACTTAGGGTGCTTGACTATTTACAAGTCTCACTAGGATTCTAGGTATTCATTAGTCTCGTGGTGTGTATTTGCTGATGGTCCTATTATCTTTGTTGGTTCAGTTACACAGTACCATCCAAGATGCTGCAACACATTATACACAGGGTATGGGTTGTGGGAGCTACAGATATCAGTTATTATTTAGGCTCAGAAACTTAGAATCTCTGCAAGGTTGGACATGATCCTTAGTCTTGTTTTAAGACCGTCTTGTTTTAAAAGTTAAACCCAAATTCTTAAAATATAGAATAGGGGTGCTAGTAGTGCTCACAGAATTGTAGTAAAGATCAGCTGGGAAAGAAGAGCCTATTAAACAGAGCCTGGTATTTAATAAGTATCAGCTGCCTTCAATTAGGAATCTGTGTTGTCATGATTAGAAGATTGCTGGTTTATTTTACAGATCTGTAAGTATAGCCAAAATATGTCAAAATAACCACCAGAAAGAATCATATACCGTCCCTTGAACATTTCATCCCTAGAATCTAGCCAGATTAGCATCTCTATACTGGCAATACTGTTAACACAGATTGTGCTCAAACCCCTCATTGACTTTTCAGCACCTGTAAATTACTGGAGATTTAGGAAGAAGTCTGGGGTTATGGCTTAGTTAAGCTGAGTGGCCAGAAAGTGTGAGATGCTGGATGCCTCCTCCAGTTCATTTCTCCAGCGGCTGCACCAGGCTTATCCATAGCTCCGCTCCCAGGAGCTCGTCTCCGGCGTGGGGCGTGTGCGCACCCCTGGCCGGGCGGAGCCTGGAGCCTGCTCATTAGCAGCGCGGGCAGCTCGTGCGCCCGCAGGAGGGAGGCGGAAGCACAGCCCTGAGCCGCCAGCAGGAGGAGGGAGCGCGGCGGCTGCAGGCAGGGGAGGGAGAGGAAAGAACGGAGGGACGGTTCCCGGACAGAGCGGGAGGAATCGGGGAGCGGCCAGTCCAGGGGGAGCTGCTCCGCTGCGCTGCGCTCGTTATTCACAGGACGCGGCGGCGCTTCCCGGGGCCGCTTCCCGGTCCCCTGGGTGGAGGCTGCCATCTAAACCTGACTCCAGGTGAGTTCCCCAAAGAGGCGAAGCGAGGGGTCTCGAACCAGAGACTTGGAACTGGCGAGGCTGCTCGGCTCCCCAAGCGCTGCTGCCTTGACATTTCCCGATTCACGGGAAGTTTTGGGGGCGGCTGCACAGGCTGGAGGGGCGGATGGGCGGTTGCGATCCTCAGCCGGCGTGGGGGCGTTCGGGAGGAATTAGCTTCAGTGAACGGGGTTTTAGGAGATGTCCGCAAGGCACGCGCTATGTACGCGTTTCTAGACGAGCTTTTGAGACAGAAATTTGGCTTCCCGGATGCCCGTTTTGGCCTTCTGTCCTTCCTTTTGCTTGCCTCATGCCCAATTTTCCAAGCCGAGGAAAGGACTGGAAGGGCGTGGAAGTAGGAGGTCTGGGCACAGCATTCGGCAGGGCAGCCCTGGTCTCCAAGTTTGGGGGTGGGGGGTGGGACTCTTTTCCTTTCAGCCTAATTTACCAGGGGAAAACCCGCAGAGCACCTTGAGGTGCCTTTGCTCCGCACCCTCCATAAGCTTATTAGAGGGAACTTGAGGCTCGCTAGACAACCTGTGACAGGTGACGGCAATTTAGCTTAAAAGCCATGTTGGTTCACTTCGTCTCCTCTTTATCCTTTGTTGCAAAATTGATACCTTTTTGGATTTCTTTAACAGCACAAAGTTTAAGTGGCCGGCTGACAGGAAATATTTCTTTTGAAAATGCTATGAGAAAAGTGATGAGTTAACGTTGAGAGAAAGGCAACTTTATTTTCTCGGAAGAACTTTGGGGAAAGAGATTGATAGGGAAATTCTGGGCATGAAATTATGGACATTTCCCACAGAACTTCCTTCATTTATTTATTTTTTTACATTTCCTTCATTTTTTTTTTTTAATCGTGTGTGTGTGTATCAGAGAGACAAAATTCGTTGGAGGTATTAGGACTTTATTTGGTTTAGAAGTTTCTTTCTTACTAATAGCACTAATTTGTGATCTTCATGATTATAAGAATTTACTAAGTGTTTTGCTTTTAGGTGTTTTGGGTCTGTTTTTTAAAAAAATTCAATACTTACTTTGTGGGCCTTGCTGAATACCTCTCAATAAAATCGGTGGGCATACAGTTAGTGACATGACCCCTGTGGATTTAATAGCAGGTAAGTATACAAATGATAAGTTTAGGAAATAAATGTCAGAATCAACATTTAGGTGTGAAATTGAAATATCTTTCAAATATTTACCAAACTCTCTTATAGGATCCAATGTCATTTTATGGTCAAGAGAGCTTAAAGGTTTCTCAGATTGAGATATATGTATCTACTTTGTTAATCCAAATGTAATGTTTTATTTTGTTCTTTAATGACTGTTTGAATTCAACAAATAAAACTTGCATATTTAATGTAAGGTTCTTTCACATATATTACTTCTCCAATTTTTAATATAAATTTAAGGAGAAAAGCAATATTCCATTTTGTAGATGAAGAGACTGTGTCACAGAAGTATTACTTTACCTAGATTTCTGTAATTATTATGTTATAAACTTAGAAATTACATATTATTCTGGAACATATAAAATATATGAATGTTATAAACCATAAGAATTCAGACCTATGCTATTTAACTTCAAGTTTAGTTCTTTACCCAAACAATTGCATGACTACATTGAGACTACTGAAGTAATTATATATGAACACGCTATACGAAAAAATACTTAAAACATTTCTTATTTTTGTCGTTTCTCTTTGATATAAAATATACTATAATTTAAAGGAGTTATATTCCATATTTAGATGCTCCTAACTTCCAAATAACACCTAAACTCCTAAAAACTGACCTGTGTCCTTCTTAATAGAAGTGGCTTGACCGGGAGACCCAATTTTTACTAAGAATATTCTTGGGATAATTTATGTCTTATAATCAAGATAAAGACAGGCCACATTTAGTTGTATTTTTAAACCACTTAGTGTGAAGTTGCAACGCAGACATAACTTGCTTTCAGGCTACACTGCCAGCTTTGCAGTGAATAGTCTTTAAGATTCCGTGGAAACATTGGCAGATATAGCTAATGTCTATCTGATGTAGGATTTACGAGAAAAGGAGAGGTAGAAACTGAATGCTCTTATATTTCATATGTGACCACATTCATAAAACTTTATTGATAAGTACTTTGTTGTCTGACACGGGCTGATACAAATAGGCTTCTTCAAGAGTTGAGGAAGAAAACTAAATCCCTATAATACAGCCTTTTTCCTCCTTTTCTTTCTTAAGCGGTAATAGTTGATCCTAGCTTTTGTGTGTCTATGCATGCTCAATACAGTTAGGGGTATAAGGAGAAGTTAAGCAAGAATATTGAATGCTAGCTAGGAAAGTTTTTGGAGTCTCAAATACTTTGGAACGATTTTTCACATTATATACATAAAATTCCTAGTTACATTTGGGAACTAAGTATATTATACACAACTTTGCATCTGATTACAGGATTCCCTGTACATTTATAGCTCAGGTATTCTGGAAAGAGTCAAGATAATTAGTTTTATGGCTCTTGCCCGTGTGACCTGTTTCTTTCTGGTCCTGATATTAAAAGGATGACTTAAATTTTCTGGAATGTCAAAATTTTCTCTTCCCTTGGATCCTACAAAATACTTCAAGCAGTGTATGTGTGATACTCGCTGTCATTCCAACATTTCCAATCCTCCTGAGAATGCTAAACAATGCCCTAGATTTCTTCCTTTGTAATTCTTTCAGATAGAGGGTTAGCTGAGTTAGGAAGAAAGGAGAGAGGGAGAGAAGAAGAGAGATGACATTTTATCCCTCAGGAAAGAACAAGACCAGTTGTATTCCTAATTTAGAAATATTATTCTACAAACATTCCTGAACAAGAGGGCTTTGCATATACATTAAAGCAGAATACCTAGTCAACTTCTAGTTATGCCATGTAGTGAAATGGAAGTAAGATGAGCAGGCCGAGATCATTTTTGTTGGAGAACTGAGACCACATGAAATAGGTAACAGAGTTACCCCAACTGGGGGGCAAGAGGACTTGAAAGTTTCCTCCATAAATTTGCAGTTAGTACAGGGCTGCTCCAGTGATCAGAGTCATGAATGCCCTAGAGTGTCTGTATAACCCTGTACACAGGCTGAGACAGCTCTAACGGCCCAGAAAAGCCTCTGGACAGAATCACTGCACCCTTGGACATTGTCCGACCGCATGTATGAGAATAGTGAGTGCTGAGGAGTTGTGGGTAGCTCGGTACAACTCTTGCTAAAGGAGTGTCATCAACATTCATTGCTGAAAGTGAATTTTTTCATTCACATATGTGATGCCTATTAGGTCATGATTTCTTGGATACCAATTTGTACAAGATATGAATTAATTTTTGAACATCCTTTCTTAAAAGTACCATGTTCATATAGTTGCTCATTTTAATATGAGTAGTTCAGATGGGACATAATAGAGTAAGGAAATGATTGAACATCCTAAGATCTAGTGTATATACCTTTGTTCATGATGAGATTCATCCCCTGTCCCCCTTTGTAGTGACACTGATGGCATAAGGAGTATTAGATGAAATTTAATGCAGAAAACAATGGGATATATGAATGGTAGATATGGTTGACAACCACCATTTTCACTGAAGTTGTTTCAAAGCAAAGAAATTTGGGATAAATTCATTTTATTTGCTCCTGAAGGGTAATTAGGAATAAGTAGGAATTGTGAAGAGGCTGTAGTGTTGACATTAAGAGAAGTTTTTGATTCTTAAAATAGGATATATTACACAAGAGTGAACAAACAGAAGATACTGAACAAATATTCTGTCATAAGTAAGTGATGGATTATTCGGACTTGTTGAACTATGTTTTTAAATGTATTATTTAAATATTTAAATATTATTAAAACCTTAAATAATATTTAAATATTATAAAAGTTGTAGAAAATTATGTTTTCAATACAAATATACACTTATAAGCTATATTGTAGATATGGGAGTAAACAATGCAATTTTTTTTAACTGAGTGAAAAATTTAGTTTTTTAAAATTCCAAATGGAGCTAACAGCTTAGTGTGATACATATTTTGAATTTCAAAATTTGTAACCAAATAGGACAAATGTGTTGAACTGTACTTTTCTTGAAGAACCGTGATAAGAATGAGCGGTGAAAAAATTACAGCATACTTACCAGGGATCAAATACTTGCTTAGGGTTAATAAGAAAAATCTCAGCAAACGCTAGAAATGAGGTACACGATCTATCAGAGACCCATGATTAAAGTGGTATCTTGTTAGGTATATGAGCTTGAAAAGAAACGGCATAGCTTCACTTTACCCCAGTTGCTTCTTTTGTAAAACGGGGAGACTAAGAGTGTGGTAACTCAAAATCCTTTGTTAATGATTTTCTTCTTAGAACAGTGCCAGGTCCAATTAGGATTAGATTGCTATTTTTATTATTGATATTTGCCCTAGTTCTGCCTTTTATTGACTGTGTGAAATTGGTGAAGATCCCTTTCTGAAGCTTTGTTTCTTACCTACAAGCTGGGAATAGAATACCTGCTATGAAGAGTGGTTGTTAGTACATTAGAAAGGCTGGATATTTGTTTATATAAGGGGCTCAGCGCATGGTAGAAATTTGATAGCATTTTTTGCTTGCCCTCCCATGTATTACTGTGAAGACATCCCACATATTATGTCCAAGTTTTTATTTTCCCCTCAAATGCAATGTCAAGCACAAAACATTCCCATCTCCCAATTCTCTTCTGATGTTCTACAACCATTAAAGTATAGAAAACTAGAATGAGTGTTTTTATAACTTTTGCTGTACTTAAGCATGTGGAGAGAAGAGCGCTAGATCACAGGACACACTTTGATAGGAAAAGGGAAATATTTACACTGCAAACAACTTTCTCCTCATGCTTAACAGTTTTATGCTGTCATTCTGTCAGCACCAAGTGAGATTTTTCTATTTAAATAGTTTTCTATTTGTGGTATGATAATTCATGTATGGACTTCATGTAACTAACATAAATATAATGGATGGTTGAGAAGTGGTTTATTTTTACCAAGAGGAAAAAATGTGTACACGATTTTTTAAAATATTGCTTTGAAAATATTTAAAATTAATTTTGATTCAGTTGGTGGAAGATAGCGTCACAAACTCACTGCTAGTGGTATTCTTGAGAAGTAATGTTTGAATTTTCTAGGTATTGTCCCCAGACTGCCTTAAAAGAATTTAATTTTAGATGTAAATTTTCTGCTTAACATGGAAGATTTTCCCTGAAAATATTAGCTTCATCAGATACATAGTTGCTTAGGGGTAGCTGCATGGAATTATGGGAAGAGTGAAATAGAAAAAAATTTTCATGTCTAAGTTATACATACTGGTGTAATCATATTGATTGGATGATAATGATAATTACAGCAGTAATGTGATTGAAAGGGTAAGCAAGTAACATATACTACAGTTACTAATATAATCCTGTGATTGAGTTTACCACTTCATTTCTCTTTCCTGGAAACCCTTAAGTTTGTCACTATTGCACTTTATTTCCTTTGCTTATTGTAGTGGTGTATTAGTTGTATTACTGCTGCTATAACAAATTACGACACATTTACATAACTTAACACATATTTATTGTCTTGCAGTTTCAAAGGTCAGAAGTCCAAAATCACTTTAATTAGGCTAAGTCAATGTGTCTGCAGTGTGGGTTCCTTCTCGAGGTGCTGAGGGGAGAATCCATTCTCTTGCATTTTCTGCTTCTGGTGGCACCTGTCTTCATTGTCTTTTCCCCATTCCTCCATTTTCAAGGTGCGTTGCTTTTATTTCTGTTTCTGTCTCCGCGCTGTCTCCTCCTTTAACTTTGAGTCCTTCTCTCCACTTCATCTAAGGACTCCTGTGATTACTTTGGACTCACGTGGATGATCTGGGATAATCACCTTGTCTCCAGATCCTTAAATGAATCGTATCTACAAGTCCTTTGGCTGTGTAAGGCAGCACATTCCCAGGGCCGGGAGATTAGGTGAAGAACATCTTTTGGGACTATTATGCAGCCTATCACAAGTGGTAATATCACTTTTATGCCTTGAGACCCTGAAATTAATGTACTTGCTTACGCATGGAAAAACAATGTATCTGTGGGGGTAACAGTTTATTTTTGAACCATTAGAAGGTATTGATGGGGAAGTTTTCATCTGACAACAGATACTGATAAATTAAATACCCTTAGATTTGTCAAAACTAGCTTTAGTAAAATATAAGTAAAAGTATTTGCACTGCTAGGGTCAAAAATATTAATTAAACCCATTATTTATCAAGGCCAAGTCCTGGATTAGTTAGGTTTAAATTAACCTAGAACATTATCTTCCATAGTGCTTAATTGTGAAGCTTAGTTCTTGTTGACAAAAGCTCATCCATATAAGAAAGCATCGAAAGGTTGGTGTTTTTTTAACCTTTGCAGAATATAACTTTTCAAAGGGATGTTAGACAGTAGTTCCATCACAATTGATGCAGTTCACAGACATTCTTTGTGAATATTTTATCTCATGAGTTATATCTATGACACTAATCATAGACTTCTAGAAGAAATTTAGCAATGGTCATGTCAGCCTTTCAAATCTTTCTGTAACCTAGAAGAGGATCATTGCATAAGATAGATTCATTTTCCCCTTTATTCCATTGTTGCCAGAGAGAACTTGAAATGCCCTGTTCAAATTAATTTAATGCAAATGAATTCTTGCTGCCTCACAAGTAGTTTGTCCTTCATTTTTCTTAAAATTAGATTGAAAATGGATGTGACCTGCTTTACTGGTTGTTGTGCAGGAAGCGTTGTCCTTCCTGAAAGCTCCCTCCGTTGTCAAAATGAAGCCATTAAGAGTAAAGTAAATTATATTATCTGATCATAGTATCACAATTGACCTTAAAACAATAAATTTTATAATCAGTGCAAATTGCTGAATAGTGTTTGCAGTTGTAGAAATTTCAAAGGAAACCCTGGTTGAGATACAAAGCTGCTATAATCATTTTTAAAATCTTTGTTTTTCTTTTACTTTGGAACAGTAGTGCAGTAAGTACTTTTGCCTTATTGTTCTCTCTGCCTTCCAGAAACCCTCATTCAAATATTCTAAGTTTTTAAGTCTTTTTCATTTCTTTTAATATTGTAACATTTAACAATGTCAAAGAAAGTATAATTTTTCTGGAAATCAAGCTAAAAATAAAGAGAAGCCGATGTAAATGAACATCAAATTAACAAGATTGATTAGGAAAAGTAATTTTTGAAAAGGGCCCAAAATCCCTTTGCACATAAATGCAAAAGAATTTAGTGAAAGAAGGTGAAACTGGAGTAAAGAACTCTACGGATGCGTAAGTAACTCTTAATAAGAATGAGTAACGTACATGCGTATCTTTAGCTCCCAGTTTCAGAGATACAGTAGTTGTACAACAAATGGTCCTTTCCTGCTCTTAAGGAAGCCTCTCCTCCTCCAGCCATGCCATTCCTCAGAGCAAGCTCTTCCACTGAGTTTTCAGCAACCATAAGTAAGAAGGATGGTACGATAGGCTGCGTGTACATATGGCCCTCATTAGCAGGCCAACTGTTCCTTTTGCCCACCCACATCACTGGGGACATATGGCGTTACTTTGACTGTTGAAACAAGTGTGTGTGGACATATCTTGGTATGAGTAAAAGACTGTTGATTGTCTTTCTCTTGTCGCTCGTGCAACCGTCTCCTTGTGGAGATCGTATTATCCATAACACTAGATTTGAGGATGATAAATGACGTTGTTATTATTAACTGAATTTGCCTCTCTAGTTTGATCACAAAACCAGCGAATGTTTGCTTATGGAACATGTAAAGCTTATAGAAGACGGAAAGCTTACAGAAAGAAATGATGGCTTTTCTAAGCATAAGAGTCAGGTCTTTTTCAATCAAAAACTAACTCATTCAAAAATTCAAGAGTTCTGTAAAACCAGAACAGCAGAGGTTTCAGAAATGCTATTGAGATCATTTATTATAAAATAGCCATTAATGAAATGTAATAGTGAGTCTGTTGTTGTGACTATGTGGAGAAATGAATGAGAAAATATAAGATAGGCTGGAATGAAGAGAGTCATCGGATCCCAACATAATTCATTTTGTATAGTTCACAGTATTGTAGCTTTAAAAAAATTATGAATTTTTTCAGTACTGTGAATTCTGAATTTGCAATATGAGGCTTTTCAATCCTTGCAACAAGTGTGTATTTTTCAGTGGTTCTAGAATTATCGGGGCTTTCGAGCTGCTTCTGATAAGAAGGCAAGGCTAGAGGACTCGTGTTGAGGTGGCATTTGCACAGGACTTTAGATAACATACATCGATGATGTAGAGAGAAGAGCGGGTGATGTTGCTGTGGATTATAGTGGAAAGGCACCTTTTGCTCCCTCTGCTGACCTGTTTGTGTATTCAGCTGTGTAGCATATTTCTTGTATAATTACATAGTAATTTCACACACTACATTAAGAAAATCTGAACAATTTTTACTAAACTCATGTTTTCTAAATATTAAGTAAATAAAACCAATATTTGGCTAGGTAACATTTATAAAAACAGGATTTCTAGATAGATGATGATAAATTTTCATCTATATCTATAGAGCTGATAAATTTTCAAAACCCTTTGAATATCACTTGTACTACAAAGTCTCGTTTCAGTTTCAGTGCCATGGCACATTGATTAATCACCACTAAAGCGGTACATGAAATATTTGGCAATATAGGTATTTGGTAATGGTGATTGATGCACAGAATACGGCACCGTTATTATGCACTGGCCTTGAGAACTTTAGTTTTCATCTTCGATCACCTGATAGAGAACAAACTAACAGCTTTTTTCTTTCACCTTGCTGGAGAATAAACTAACAACTTCAAATTATCTGATCCATCCAAAAACTTATTTCCGTGAAACTCACTGATTTATTTATTATTTCGTGGGGATCACTATTATTTGCTGTAGTAAAATATCAAATGATCGATGTTTTATACCAACATGGCAGCTCACATGGTAGGCAACAGAATGAAAACAAACAGGTTTACTACCAAGAATTATACTATATTGCTTTTATTGACAGAAAAAGCATACAGATAATTTTATTCAGAGATTTTATGTGAATTATTTTGATAAGTGTACACATATATTTATAACTGACCTTTCTTTGTCAAGTGTGTGCCCACACACGTATTCATACTAAATCAATCTTAGAGATCTTATCCAAAGATTGAATTTCTTAAAGTGACTGTTCCAAATATGTATAATTTATGGCAAAAAAGTCACAAAATGGCAATACAAGGAGGCATAAAAGTGAAGATAAAGGGGGAGATGATGGTTAAAAACACCTGTAAATGAATAATTGATTTTGATTTAAATTCTTTTTAGTTCTTAGCTGATGAAATGAATATAAATGAAATTATTATGCAAAACACCTCTATTTGTTGTATATGCATGTACATATATGTGTTACAAATACAAAACTGATAGGATATTATTTAACATATATTCACACTCATAATGTGCATATATGTACATAATGAAAATGAGTGCTTGTTTTATATGTATGTATACACACACATACACATATTGCATACTTTCATTTTTTAAAATTTTACTTTAAGTTCTGGGATACATGTGCTGAACATGCAGGTTTGTTACATAGGTATACTTGTGCCATGGTAATTTGCTGCACCCATCAACCCGTCATCTAGGTTTTAAGCTCCACATGCATTAGCTATTTGTCCTAATGCTCTCCCTCCCCTTTCCCCACACCCACCTACAGACCCCAGTGTGTGATGTTCCTCTCCCTGTGTCAACATGTTCTCATTGTTCAGCACCCACTTATGAGTGAGAACATGCAGTGTTTGGTTTTCTGTTCCTTTGTTAGTTTGCTGAGGATGATGGTTTCCAGCTTCATCCATATCCCCGCAAAGGACGTGAACTCATCCTTTTTTATGGCTGTGTAGTATTCCATGGTGAATATGTGCCACATTTTCTTCATCCAGTCTATCATTGATGGGCATTATGTTGGTTCCAAGTCTTTGCTATTGTAAATAGTCCCATGATAAACATATATGTACATGTGTCTTTAGAGTAGAATGATGTATAATCCTTTGGTATATACCCAGTAATGGGATTGCTGGGTCAAATGGTATTTCTGGTTTTATATCCTTGAGGAATCACCACATTGTATTCCACAATGGTTGAACTATTTTACAAGCCCACCAACAGTGTAAAAGTGTTCCTATTTCTCTGCATCTTCTCCAGCATCTGTTTCCAGAATTTTTAATGATCACCATTCTAACTGGTGTGAGATGGTATGTCATTGTGGTTTTGATTTGCATTTCTCTAATGAACAGTGATAATGAGCTTTTTTCATATGTTTATTGGCCACATACATATCTTCTTTTGAGGAGTGTCTGTTCATATCCTTTGCCCACTTTTTGATGGGGTTGTTTGTTTTTTTTTTCTTGTAAATTTGTTTAAGTTCCTTCTAGATTCTGGATATTAGACCTTTGTCAGATGGATAGATTGCAAAAATTTTCTCATATTTTGTAGGTTGCCTGTTCACTCTTGTGATAGTTTATTTTACTGAGCAGAAGCTCTTTAGTTTGATTAGATTCCATCTGTCAATTTTGGCTGTTGTTTCAAGTGCTGTTGATGATTTAGTCATGAAGTCTTTGCCCACACCTATGTCCTGAATCATATTGCCTAGGTTTTCTTCTAGGGTTTTTATAGTTTTAGGTTTTACATTTATGTTTTTAATCCACCTTGAGTTAATTCTTTTATAAGGTATAATGAAGGGGTCTAGTTTCTCTTTTCTGCATATGGCTACCCAGTTTTCCCAGCGCCATTTATTACATAGGGAATCCTTTCCCCATTGCTTGCTTTTGTCAGGTTTGTTGAAGATCAGATTGTTGTAGATGTGTGGTGTTATTTCTGAGGCCTCTATTCTGTTTCATTGGTCTATATATCTGTTTTGGTATTAGCACCATGCTGTTTTGGTTACTTTAGCTTTGTAATATAGTTTGAAGTCAGGCAGCGTCATGCCTCCAGCTTTGTTCTTTTTGCTTAGGTTAGCCTTGGCTCCACAGGCTCTTTTTTGCTTCCATATGAAATTTAACATAGTTTTTTTCTAGTTCTGTGAAGAAAGTCAATGGTAGCTTGATGGGAATAGCATTGAATCTATAAATTACTTTGGGCAATATGGCCATTTTCATGATATTGAGTCTTCCTATCCATAAGGATGGAGTGTTTCTCTATATGTTTGTGTCCTGTCATTTCCTTGAGCTCTGGTTTGTAGTTTTCTTTGAAGAGGTCCTTCACATCCCTTGTAGGTTGTATTCCTAGGTATTTTGTTTTCTTTTTAGCAATTGTGAATGGGAGTTTACTAATGATTTGGCTCTCTGCTTGTCTGTTATTGGTATATAAGAATGATTGTGATTTTTGCACATTAATTTTATATCCTGAGACTTTGCCAAAGTTGCTTATCAGGTTAAGGAATTTTTGGGCTGAGGTGGTGGCGTTTTGTAAATATACAATCATGTCATCTGCAGACAGAGACAATTTGATTTCCTCTCTTCCTATTTGCATGCTTTTATTTCTTTCTCTTACTCGATTGCCCTGGCCAGAACTTCCAATACTATGTTGATAAGAGTGGGGAGAGAGGGCATCCTATTCTTGGGCCAGTTTTCAAAGGTAATGCTTCCAGCTTTTGGCCATTTAGCATGATATTAGCTATGCATTTGTCATAAATAGCTCTTATTTTTGTGAGATATGTTCCATCAATACCTAGTTTATTGAGAGTTTTTAGTATGAGGGGTGTTGAATTTTATTGAAGGCCTTTTCTGCATCTATTGAGATAATCATGTGGTTTTTGTCATTGGTTCTGTTTATGTGATGGATTATGTTTATTGATTTGCATATGTTGAACCAGCCTTGCATGCCAGGCATGAAGCCAACTTGATCGTGGTGGATAAGTTTTTGATGTGCTGCTGGATTCTCTTGCCGGTATTTTATTCAGGATTTTCGCATCGATGTTCATCAGTGATATTGGCCTGAAATTTTCTTTTTCTATTGGGTCTCTGCCAGGTTTTGGAATCAGAGTGATGCTGGCCTCATAAAATGATTTAGGGAGGAGTCTTTCTTTTTCTATTGTTCAGAATAGTTTCAGAAGGAATGGTACCAGCTCCTCTTTGTACCTCTGGTAGAACTCGGCTGTGAAGACATCTGGTCCTGGGCTTTTTTTGGTTGGTAGGCTAGTAATTACTGAGTCAATTTCAGAACTTGTTATTGGTCTATTCAGGGATTTGACTTCTTCCTGCTTTAGTCTTGGGAGGGTGTATGTGTCCAGGACTTTATCCATTTCTTCTAGATTTTCTAGTTTATTTGTGTAGAGGTGTTTACAGTATTCTCTAATAATAGTTTGTATTTCTGTGGGATCAGTGGTGATATACCCTTTATCGTTTTTTAATGTGTCTATTTGATCTTTCTCTCTTTTCTTCCTTGTTAGTCTGGCTACCGGTCTATCTATTTTGTTAATCTTTTCAAAAAACCCACTCCTAGATTCATTGATTTTTTTTTGAAGGTTTTTTTGTGTTTCTCTCCCATTCGGTTCTGCTGTGATCTTAGTTATTTCTTGTTTTATACTAGGTTTTTAATGTGTTTTCCATTGCTTCTTTTGATTGTGATGTTAGGGTGTCTATTTTAGATCTTTCCCACTTTCTAATGTGGACATTTAATGCTGTAAATTTCCCTCTAAACACTGTTTTAACTGTATCCCAGAAATTCTGATATGTTGTGTCTTTGTTCTCATTGGTTTCAAAGAACTTATTTATTTCTGCCTTAATTTTGCTATTTACCCAGTAGTCATTCATAAGCAGGTTGTTCAGTTTCCATGTAGTTGTGCAGTTTTGAGTGAGCTTCTTAATTCTGAGTTCTAATTTGATTACACTGTGGTGTGAGAGATTGTTTGTTATGATTTTCATTCTTTTGCATTTGCTGAGGAGTGTTTTACTTCCAATTATGTGGTTGATTTCAGAATAAGTGCTATGTGGTGCTGAGAAGAATGTATATTCTGTTGATTTGGGGTGGAGGGTTCTGTAGGTATCTATTAGGTCCACTTGGACCAGAGCTGAGTTCAAGTCTGAATATCCTTGTTAATTTCCTTTCTTGTTGATCTGTCTAATATTGATAGTGGGTTGTTAAAGTTTCCCACTATTATTGTGTGGGAGTCTAAGTCTCCTTGTAGGTCTCTAGGAACTCGTTTTATGAATCCTGGTGCTCCTGTATTTGGCATATATATATATTTAGGATACTCAGCTCTTCTTGTTGCATTGATCCCTTTACTACTATGTAATGCCCTTCTTTGTCCTTTTTTATCCTTGTTGGTTTAAAGTCTGTTTTATTAGAGACTAGGATTGCAACTCCTGCTTTTTTTTTCTTTCTTTCCATTTGCTTGGTAAATATTCCTCCATCCCTTTATTTTGAGCCTATGTGTGTCCTTGCAAGTGAGATGTGTCTCCTGAATACAGCACACCTGTGGGTATTGACTCTTTATCCAATTTGCCAGTGTATGTCTTTTAATTGGGGCATTTAGCTCATTTATATTTACCGTTAATATTGTTATGTGTGAATTTGGTCCTGTCATCATGATGTTAGCTGGTTATTCTGCACATTAGTTGAAGCAGTTTCTTCCTAGTTTCATTGGTTTATATATTTTGGTGTGTTTTTGCAGTGGCTGGTACTGGTTTTTCCTTTCCATGTTTAGTGCTTCCTTTAGGAGCTCTTGGAAGGCAGGTCTGATGGTGACTAAATCTGTCAGCATCTGCTTGTCTGTAAAGGATTTTATTTCTCATTCACTTATGAAGCTTAGTTTGGCTGGTTATGAAATTCTATATGTACATCATGGAAACGAGTGCATGTGATACACACACACACACACGCACACACATTGCATACTTTCATTTTTGTGTCCATTACTTTTCTGATTTTATCAGCAGCCAACTAAAGAAAATAGAAAAAAAAATTGGTAATTCGATCTTTCATGTTCTGCATCTTCCAGCTTCACAACTTATAGTTTTCTATTTTTATTGTTATTGTGATCAGAATGAAAATGTATACAATAGAATCAGAATCAGGTCAGAATCAACAAAAATACTATAATGTTTGTACATGCTTTCGATGCAGTTTGTCTCTGCAAAGGGTGTGTGTGTTTCTATGCACATGTGCATGTACACAAGTGTGTAAATAAGTGTTTTATTCATGATGGAGAAAGGCTGGTCAAAATGATTCTGAATGAGATAGCACCACTACAGCAGATAATTAGGTCTCTAGCAATAAAACAAGTCATTAAACATGTTTCTAAGCATCTACTCAGTATCTGGCACAATGTTAAGTAGTGTAAATATAATCATTAGCAAAATTCAGCTTCTACCCTCAATGGTATATGTGTAGAACAAATTGGTAAAGCTGGAGTACATTTCAGGACCAAAAACAGTTTCTGTGTAGTTCCCACTTCATCAAGACCATGTTGTATACCTCTCATACACTTAAGCCATAGGGAAGCAATTATTCCATCCATCCTTTTACAGGGTAGTGGTGGGGAAGAAGAGCTGACTGTCATGCTTGAATTCACATAATTTCATAATTAAATAATTTCATGTTACATAATCTCGATAAACCTAAAATCCAATATATGATAAAGATAGTGTTTCAAATCAGTGGATAAGTGATAAACAGTTCATAAAATGGTGTTCAGATAATTGGCTATATGTATTTTATAGTTGCACAAAGGTATAATATGTCATTAATAAATATTAATTCCATAGTGGATGTCAAATACACTTTTTCAAAATATAAAGAAAAAATACCATAGACAAATATCACTTGCAACATTACGGTTAAAATTAAATATCCAAACATAGCCCTAACCAATAACAGAAAATTTAAAAAAAAAATTATGGATTGGAATTTGTTAAAATATAAAACTTTTCTTTTTCAGAGGATACAATGAATATGTGTAAAAAGCAAATATCAAATCAGCAACAAGTGCTTGCAATTCACTTGACATATTTAAAATATGAGTAGTTCCAACAAATCATAAATAAATGATTAGTAGTCCAATAAAAAAAAGACAAAGTACATTGACAGGAAACTGTATGAAACTCATGAACACTAAATGTCTTAGATTCTCTATTGTTAAACAAAATGCAAAAACAATAGAGAACATTATGAATATGGAGTTAATATTTAACAAAATTATTTTATCCATGTTATAAGTAAATATTTACATCCAAAAACCCTTGTTTTCTCTGAAAGTTGTCACTTATGAGTCTATTTTGAAAATGTTTAAAGAATAGTAATTAATTAACTTTAATAAATAGGTACTCCTATTGAGGAAAAACAGACATTTCCATAATTTTTCTTCTGTTTCTAATCTAGTAGATGGTAGGAAAATAATGACAATTGCATGTTCATACCTGGAGAATATGCATTCCATTTCTTTTAAACTTTTGCATTCTCAAAACTATATTGATACCTCAAAGCATACCCTTTGCTGTTGAAAACAGCCTTTCAAGTATAAAGACACACACATCACTTTCCTTAAATCTTATATAAGGCAAGGGCCTAGATTCCTATCAGAAAATGTATTTCAAGAATGCTTTTTTAGTAGTTCCTGTGGCCTTATCTTATAGAGGAAGGTTTTTTTTTAAACATACACACAGTATTTGATGCACATTTTTATTGGAAAGAGCTTTTATTTCCTTAAATGTTTTGTTGTCTAAGTGTGAAAAGTATCCTGCAGTGGAATTCAGTGGCACAGATGCTTATTGTGATAGATGAGATGAACTTGCTTCCCTAAGCATGCATGGGCATGAAATGCATCTGGCTTCTGTACATAAAAGTCAGTTATGTTCCCAAATGTGTCTCTGCATTTACACAGACGTTTAGGGGCAGACACCCTACTGTTCCCTCAAAAGGCGGCTCTGCTTAATTATGAAGTTCAAGTTAGACCAGAAGTTGGAAAATACTAAATTCCACATTGCAGACAGAGCCTGAGCAGGTGATGTCACCACTGCATTCTAAGGTGGCAAGTCCTCAGAGAAGTAACTTATCACCTTACCATGGAGAAAAATAACCGTGTCCAGAACACAAGAGGATGCTTTAAGGTAGCGTACAATCAAGTGTGCAAACCTGTGCAATACATACCAGATGAAATCCAGTTCAGAGGCTCAGGAAAACAAACAAATGAGGATATGCTTTAAAAAATAGGACTTAATATAAACAGTCGTGAGAGTAAAACTATTGCTAAGCACATAGGAAACATAAACCAGGCTTTCAGGAAGGAGTTTGGCACATGTGTGCACTGGTAGGAGGTGTAATGTGCAGAAATCCGGCCTTTTGTGGCATAGCAACTAAAGTTCCTTTTCTATTGTCCAGACAACCTTAAATATTCCTTTATGCAGTACTATTTTAAAAAGGCCATCTACTGTGCACAATGTGTTAGCATCAAGGACATGAAATTTATCTGGAATATACCAAAACTTTAATCAATAGACTAGGACCAAAGCTTTTAAAAACAGGTTTTCGTAGATAAATCATTATAAGTTATTATTTCCTCGCCATAGGTAAGGCATGATAGATAACTTTACTTTTTCTCAGTCACTTAGTGTGTAGGTAGAATAATGACCCTTAGCAGGATGACCTTTTGAATGTGTTGTTAGGCAGCATGGAAGCATTATGGTTAGAGGTGGAATTAAGATTGCTAATCACCTCACCTTAAACTGGAGCGATTATCCTGAATTATCTAGGTGGGCCCACTGTAGTCACAAAGAACCTTCAGACAGGAAGGCGGAGAGACCAGAGTGAGCAGAAGAGCTTGGGGAAACTGGAGCCGAGGCTGAAGTGATGTGCTGTGTCCAAGATGTGCAGAGGCCAAGAGCTCAGGGATACATGTGACCCCTCAAACCTGGTGAATTCTCTCCTGGAATCTCTAGACAAAATATACACTTGATGATACCTTGATTTTAGCACACTAAGACCCATTTTGGACTTCTGACCCCCAGAAGTATAAAGAAAAAAAATGTGTTGTTTTAAGCCTCTGAGTTTATGTTAATTTACTGTAACAGCAGTAAGAAACTAACACAGTAAGACGGCTTTTATTTTTATGTGATGTATAGAATTAAATTGGATATGCTAGGAAATATTGGAAATTTATTGATTTATTTTTTTGTCTGAGCTGGAGTCTGGCTCTGTCGCCCAGGCTGGAGTGCAGTGGCGCGATCTCGGCTCACTGCATGCTCTGCCTCCCGGGTTCCCGCCATTCTCCTGCCTCAGCCTCCCGAGTAGCTGGGACTACAGGCGCCGCCACCACGCCGGCTAATTTTCTGTATTTTTAGTAGAGACGGGGTTTCACCGTGGTCTCGATCTCCTGACCTTGTGATCCGCCCGCCTCGGCCTCCCAAAGTGCTGGGATTACAAGTGTGAGCCACCGCGCCCGGCCAGGAATTTATTTTCTTAATATAGTTCTTCATATTGGAATAATGAGAACCATCGAGTAATGAAGTGTTCTATTTTGTGAAGGATGATTATATAAACAGTACGAAGGTTAAAAACCGGGCGGGACCGGCTGGGCACAATGGCTCGTTCATGTAATCCCAGCACTTTGGGAGGCCGGGGCAGGTGGATCTCTTGAGCCCAGGAGTCTCAGATCAACCTGGGCAACATGTGAAACCCCATCTCCACAAAAATACAAAAACCAGGCAGACGTGGTGGCGGCGCCTGTGGTCCCAGCCACTCAGGAGGCTGCGGTGGAAGGATCGGAGCCCGGCAGGTGCAGGCTGCGGTGGACCGTGATTATGCCACTGCGCTCCAGTCTGGGTGACAGAGTAAGACCCTGTCTCCATTAAATAAATAGATAAATAAATATATATATAAGTAAAAGAGGAGGGTGTCTTTTGAAGGCTATTAAAGTCGTCTAAGTGTCCTCTGATTATATGAGGCTGGAATGGTGCATGGAATGTTGTGTTGAATAACCTGATACAGTCTCTGAAACTATAGAAGCATTAGTAATTTTAGCCTGAGAGTGCTATAATCTGGGATAATTTGGTCCAATACTTCCAGAGAGGGTTGAAGTTTTGAGATAGCTGGAGTTATTTCAGTTGAAGACCTGAATATGAGGCAACTGCATACTCAATTACAATTCAATTTCTACTCTTTATATAAGGTAGAAATGGGTAACATGTGGGACACTGTGTTAAAAGTAATGCAGCCATAGTGTAGTGGTAAAAGCAGATGAAAAGTACTATAATAGTCGTATAGATGAGGTACTGGAAAGAAGCAGATTTGAAAAATTGGAGATAAATGTCAGTTTTCCGGAGCCATGGGATGAAAACCAAACCGGATTACAACAGGTTCAATTCACTCAAGATGTCTAACTTGGTAATAGGTCAGAAAACTCAATTTGTCGTATTTTCTTAAAAGTACACAAAAATGTTCCTTTTGATAAAACACGTGTAGTGCACCTTCGGATTTGATTTTTCTTTATGTTCTGTAAACTGCTCACAGTAAAACAGAAAAAAAGTCTGACAAATATGATGGTCCTTAAATCTTGTAGGAGTATGATGCTTCTCCAAAGAATAGAGGTTTTCCTAGGAAGGCCCTAAGCAAGGAATCAAGTTTCCTTTTGCAAGAAATAAAATTCTCAAAAGTTCCCTGCACCTTGGAAAGGCTCTGGTTGAAATTAATAGCACAACGTTATTTATTTAAATTTTAACTTTTAAGTTCAGGGGTACAAGTGTAGGTTTGTTACAGAGGTAAGCTTATGCCATGGGATTGGTTGTACAGTTTATTTCATCACCCAGATATTAAGCCTAATATCCATTAGTTGTTTTTCCTGATCCTCATAGCAAATATTACCCCCATAAAGTTTTATGGTTACTTTTTTCTTATCTTCTGATTAATGCCATTAGATTCACCAATTGAAATTATTTTTCAGTAGTTTAATTCCCTCTAGAAGGTTTAAAAAATGTTTCCGAATTTCCTAAGTCTTCTTTCTTTGTTAGTCTTCTAAAAAGCTATATTCAATAGAATTCATGTGCTTAGGTACAGTTTCACTAAAAGCGTATCTTCAACATTTGATCTGTTTAAAAGTTCTTAAGGTGTTAAGGAACATTAGGTATCAGAGTTTATGGCATTTGATTAATCTGAATAAATCTTGGCATCAAATTGAATTCAGCAAAAGTAACAGTGATAAATCAGAGAGCAATATTTGAAATGTCTCCAGGAAACATTTTAAAACAATTTTTAAGTTCACTAATTTGAGTCATTACACTTGGCCCTAATATGGTAGATTTTAAGTGAAGCTCAGTCGAACCTGGCAGATATCATATACAAACTTTTAATAGTCCTAACAATTCCTGTACCTCATTTGGATAAAGATTATTTCCAGAGCATCAGTGCTTTGACCAGAAAGGCATTTATTATTCTGTAACACTTTTCTTGAGAAATTAGCATGATTCATCATTTGAGTACGCTCTCTCAGATAAGATTCTAATATTTGGGTGTGAATAAAACTTCAGGGCATTGAAAACAGCTGGAAGATAGACAATAGGGTGATCATCCTCTCTTGTCATTCTCTATCAAGGTCCTCTTTAATTATTGGCCTAAACAGCTATAACTTTATGGTGAAAACAAACCGCTCGGATATAGCGTTAAAGGTTGAAATAATGAATTATACATAAATCGATTTAGTTCAGTTATATTCTGTTGAATTGGGAGAACATCGAATTTTTAAATTTCTCTGCATTTCTTGAAGTTAGGAATAAAAGCTGGGGTGGGGTCTCCTGAAATAATGAGGTCTAGAATAATTTCTGTTAAATTTACTTTTTAGTAGGATAAGTCTACTAAAATCAATATGAATGGAACCTTCAATGTACCACTGAAGATAATTAATCTTTGAGAGGTTAAGTAACCATTACAAGGTAATTTACCTAATTAGCAACTAAACCAACCAAATTTTAGATTTCTTAACTTTAAGACTATTGCTCACATAGTCACGTAAAGTATATCTTCCACATAGTCACAGGCAATCACAAGCTAACACGAGCAGTTAGCACAAAATAGATGTTCCACATAGAATGCAGAACAAAAAAAGACACTTTAAAAATCCTTTTCCCTTTTCCAAATTCATATTTAAAAAGTTTCTTGTGGAATTTCCCAAATGCCAGCATGGCCACATATAATACAGATTGATACTCAGACCTCTAATGAGAAACAGTTAGAATTATGCTAAACAAGGAACATTCTATATTGATTTCACAAATTCTCCTCTTTCCACTTATAGTTTCTCATAAAATGTAACATGTTTGTCTTGTGTGGAGTCTGTATAGAAAAAGTGTGATAACTGAAGATATAGACACACAGGTGTATGTATGTCTGTGTGTTCCTGTGTATTATAGCCTTTCTTTAATGGTTTTCTCTTTATATATATATATACTTTAAGTTCTAGGACACATGTGCACAACGTGCAGGTTTGTTACATATGTATACATGTGCCATGTTGGTGTGCTGCACCCAGTAACTCATCATTTACATTAGGTATATCTCCAAATGCTGTCCCTCCCCCTCACCCCACCCCATGACAGGCCCCGGAGTGTGATGTTCCCCTTCCTGGGTCCATGTGTTCTCATTGTTCGATTCACACCTATGAGTGAGAACATGCAGCGTTTGGTTTTTTTTGTCCTTGTGATAGTTTGCTGAGAATTATGGTTTCCAGCTTCATCCATGTGTCTACAAAGGACATGAACTCATCCTTTTTTATGGCTGCATAGTATTCCATGGTGTATATGTGCCACATTTTCTTTTTTTTTTCTTTTTTTTATTATACTTTAGGTTTTAGGGTACATATGCACAATGTGCAGGTTTGTTACATATGTATCCAGCCACATTTTCTTAATCCAGTCTATCATCGTTGGACGTTTGGGTTGGTTCCAAGTCTTTGCTATTGTGAATAGTGCCACAATAAACATACGTGTGCATGTGTCTTTATAGCAGCATGACTTATAATCCTTTGGGTATATATACATATATATATAAAAAAACTATATATATATATTTTGGGGACGGAGTTTCGCTCTGTCACCCAGCTGGAGTGCAGTGGCGCGATCTCGGCTCACTGCAAGCTCCGCCTCCCGGGTTCACACCATTCTCCTGCCTCAGCCTCCAGAGTAGGTGGGACTACAGGTGCCCGCCACCATGCCCGGCTAATTTTTTGCATTTTTACTACAGACGGGGTTTCACCGTGTTAGCCAGGATGGTCTCGATCTCCTGACCTCATGATCCACCCTCCTCGGCCTCCCAAAGTGCTGGGATTACAGGCATGAACCACCGCGCCTGGTCTCTATTTAAGTTAGCTCTGTCCAGGGCAAACCAGCATTTCAAAGATACAAACTGTTTTTGCAAAAAACAGGTATACACCTATCCATAGTGCAGACATTATGTCTACTTATTTCTCTCTAAATAGATCTTTCATTTTAACAAGTACTTCACCTTCACAAAATTTAGTTGAGTCAGTGAACTCTTATCCAGATGCTATATCTTGGCCAGATTATCAAGAATTAAGCCTCACAGATAGGCTGTTTCCATTTCCTTTAACAAAGTTTATCAGTCCTGAGTTACTTCTTGATTTCTTGCCAGTGGCATATAATGATGACTCAGCCAAGTCAGTTCCCAGAGTTGGACTCTTTTTTTTCTTATACACAGGAAACTTCTTTTCCAAGAATACTTGTTCCAGTTGCTCACAATCTTCATAGTTGATGATTATAGAATGATCTATGTACTTTCAATGTACCTTCAAAAATGAGATCTGCAGCTGGATAAGACGTGTGTGTGTGTGTGTGTGTGTGTGTGTGTCTTAGTAGACTTAAACCTTTCATTGAATAAGAAGCCTAGTTGATAGTGTAAGGTGAGAGTTAGAAGAACAGGGAATTATTTGGTTTAAGGAATTGTGAAGAAATGTGCTATGCCATTAAAATTTTTCTCTACTTTTGTGTTAAATCTTAATTTTGTGCAGAATTTACTAAGCTGCAGGAAACTGTCAAAATTGACTCTTGCTAAGTTCCATATTGGTTTGTAATTATCTTAAAACAAAAGTTGGTTGATACTAAAGTGCAGTTTTTCCTCTAGCTTTCATAAATTGAGACAGGTCTTTTTCTCACCCTCCACATACCTATGGCTGGAAGCCGAGGTGGTTGTTCTTGGTTCCCGTTACAACTTCTAGACTGTTAATTTCTCCGCTCCTTGCAAATTAGACTGTTCCTTTGAAACTCAAACCCCTTGGAAATATCAGCCATGCCCCTTTGGTATTACCATCATCAACAGACCTCCCTCCTGGGCACTCTGGTCTTATTTTTTTTTTTTTTGAGATGGAGTCTTGCTCTGTCACCCATGCTGGAGTGTAATGGTGTGATCTCGGCTCACTGCAAACTCCTCCTCCCGGTTTCAAGTGATTCTCCTGCCTCAGGTTCCTGAGTAACTGGGATTACAGGTGCATACCACCACACCCAGCTAATTTTTGTATTTTTGGTAGAGACGGGGTTTCGCCATGTTGGCCAGGCTGGTCTCGAACTCCTGACCTCAGGTGATATGCCTGCCTCAGCCCCCCAAAGTGCTGGGATTACAGGCATGATCCACTGCACCTGGCCTCTTGCCATTTATTTAAGGCTTTAGATCTTTTGCTCAATATCATCTTCAGGCAAGTTCAGCCATCATTTTAGTGGCTCAGCTTTCACGTGAAAGGACCAGTACAAACCTCGGTTCCCCGTTTTTTGACATCTTTATTTCCATTACTTTTTTTCTTTCCTCCACTTTATTGTCATCAAATCTGAAACATTTTCTATAAGGGTATGTACCACCAGGATCTAGATGCAAATATTCTGCCTCCTGGACATCACTCCTTGCCAGCTCGTTGGCCCAGATGTCCTCATTCCTACAACCCTTCATTTTCACTGAGACTCTCCTTAGGACACAGATGCTGCTGCTCCCTCACGATCCATCCGTACTCTCTTGCTTTCAGTTTCCACGTTTTCCTCCTCAAATGCCATAGTTCATTTTTAGCATTCCCTTGCAACTACCCTGAGCTTCATTTTCCCACAATTTATTTGTTTCTCTTTCTCTTCCCAAATTTTAAATGTTGATGTTTCTAAGGGTTCTGTCCTAATTGCTCTTCTTTTCTCTCCACACACATACTCTCTCTAAGCTCTAAACACTACTAAACAGCTCATAATTTCCAGTCTTAGAGTTTGGTCCAGACCTTTATTCTGGGAGTTGATGATTTACGTGACAATAGCACTCGAATAATTCAGAGGTAACATGTCCTGGTTTCCCACATGATAGTAAGTGGCACTGCCAGCCATGCTAGATGCTTATAAGTCATTTTTGGCCCTTCCTCAATATTCTGACAATATCCAATTCAACATTCATTTAAAGAATATTTTGGTTCCAAATACATCTGTAATTTCCTCCACCTATTTTGATTTCCAATGTCCCCAGCCTAGCCAGAGCCACATATTTTCTTACCTACGCTTATTTTCTTAGGTCATCCTTAGTCAACTTACTTTAATTCTTATCTCCGACACCCTGTTAGCTACAGAGAAACCAAAGTGATCTCTTAACATGTCTTTCAGTTTCCAACTCTCCCACTTTTCTGGTGTACTTGGACTAAGATTTATGTTCCTCATCATTACTAATGAAGACCTGTACTGTTTCACATATCCTTCTCTTTCAGCCACGTCTCACATTACTCTTTCTCCCTTCTGTACTTCATCCAGATTCCTACTTTTCAGTTTTTCATTTCATCCAATTCACAGGTTTCTTCTACATGCCAAGATCTTGCTCATATATTAGGGTCCTTGAACACTGGGGGTTTTTCCTATAAGACGAATCTTTCTGTATTGTATGAAAAGCTAACTCTTTTTATTCTCAGGTCTTAGCTTAAATATTCTCACTTGAAAGAAGTGGTTAGAGTCTGTATAATCCAAATTAATATTTCTTTTTTTCTTTTTCTTTTGAGACAGGGTCTTGCTGTGTCACCCAGGCTGGAGTGCAGTGCCACAATCTTGGCTCACGGAAACCTCTGCCTCCTGGGTTCAAGCAGTTTTCCTTTCTCAGCCTCCTGAGTAGCTGGGACTACAAGCGCACACCACTACACCCGGCTAACTTTTTTATTTTTAGTAGAGATGGGGTTTTGCCATGTTGATCAGACTGGTCTCAAACTCCTGGACTCAAGTGATCCATCCGCCTTGGCCTCCCAAAATGCTGGCATTACAGGCATAAGCCACCACGCCCGGCCCAAATTAATATATCTATATATAAAAATTATATGTATGAATCTTATATAATGTGAATTAAGATTATATCTAATGTTCGCCCCAACACCCTTGTTGGATATTCAGTCCCTTGCTTCACTTTGCATGTGAACACATTTTGTAATAATCTCTTCACTTTGCTCAGTTGGATTTCTGTGCCTGTCTTCGTCTTCAGAATTGAAACCCTAGGAGTACAGGACTGTGGCTTTCTTATTCACCACTGCAGCTCCGTAACTAAGAGAGCATCTGATACATATGTGTGAAGGGAATTGGTTAAATATAGACCACTAGGTCCAGTGGAGTCCACAGCCTATTCACTTCATGTAGTTTCCAAGAAACAAATGCTTCTCAACATATATTAATGAATGAGATATGGGCCAGGGTATCTGGTCTGGCTGGAGATGGCTTAACTTTGAGTTCACTTGAGAGGGTATCAGTGTGAGCAGGAATGCTTTCACTCACTTCAAGAATTGCATGGTGTTGGCCGGGCGCGGTGGCTCTCGCTTGTAATCCCAGCACTTTGGGAGGCCGAGGCGGGCGGATCACGAGGGCAGAAGATCGAGACCACGGTGAAACCCCGTCTCCACTAAAAATACAAAAAAAATTAGCCAGTCGTGGTGTCGGGCGCCTGTAGTCCCAGCTACTTCGAGAGGCTGAGGCAGGAGAACGGCGTGAACACAGGAGGCGGAGCTTGCAGTGAGCCGAGATTGCACCACTGCACTCCAGCCTGGGTGACAGAGCGAGACTCCGTCTCAAAAAAAAAAAAAAAGAAGAAGAATTGCATGGTGTTTAGGGGGAAGAATCACCCCGCTTCTCTGGGGAGACATGAGGGCTCTGTGGCTCCTGTGGGCTCTCAAACTGTTGGAAGATGATTGCTAAACCTGAGTTTTCAGGTCTCCTAGTTATATTCATTTAAACTTATACATGATTTGTCACTATTTTAAGTTGTTTTTCACTGAAAAGTCAGTCTGAATATAGAGCCTTATTTCATTCAGATCAGAAAAACTGGGTTTTGGTAAAATCTGTTTATCTATAATTTTTAAGTAAGTACAATTTTATAAACCAGTTATTCCTAACTTGAGAGGCCTGGAGGATTTATTACAATGTGTATTTCAGGGCCACATCTGCAGAAGTTTTGATACAACATTTCCTTACTAATACCCCTGACAGCACATTTTAGCAGGCATCCTGTGTTATTCAGAAGCAGAACGTTTATGCACTACACTTTGGGAGAGAGAAGTGCATGTTATGTTACCATTTAAAGATGCCTGGTTCTTGTGGGGCAAATTGGCAAATGATTTATCTGAACTAATGGCAGAGTGGAATTTTAATACTTTAGGGTTTTCAGGAATCTTAGAGCTGTTTTCATTTGTCTCACACATACAGCCTGAACCTTGAAGACATTAATGAATTTGTCACAGAAATTAAATTGGGCCAAAATTTACATTTGCAACCCATGTCTGTGCTCTTCATTCTAAAGCACAATGGCCTAGAGTCATATTTTAACCTCTAAGTTTCATCTTATTAAAAAATAAAATAAAATAAATGTAAATACATGCATGTATTATACTATATATACAATTTATATACATTACAATATTAATTTGAATTACACATGACATCACTAGTAAAGGCCAGTTACAGTTTAGACTGAGATAAGCCCTGTGAGAATTTACTAAGGTCAAAAAGACTCCTTTTAATAGTGACTCAGTGGTACCTACTCTAAGGACAAAGGCTCCAGTATGTATCCTAATCTAAGTTATTACTGAATGTGAGTCCTGTGATAGCTTCTAATGAAAATTTTCCATTGAAAAAAATCAATGTTAATAACTGGAACTCGAGAGCTGTAATGGGTTCTGCTGTGTTTTTCGGGCTTAGACTGTGTGCTATAATATGCTAAGAAGAGGAGTTGATGACCTGTGAGCTCTGGTCACTTCCTGATCTCATTTGACTCTTTGGTCTTTAGTTTTAAAAGGGTGATCAGAGAGGTTGCTTTATAATGGAGAAGTTGAACAAAAGGACCATCAACCGGCAGGCTCACTGGCACAGCGCAAGTTTCACCGGATAAGCATTTCAGTAAAGAGGACTATTGCCAACAGCAATACTTGCAAGGAAGCTTTGTTACAGAGAGGATTTTTTTTTTTAAAGAAGCTGCTAGGAAAACTGACACTAGAAGCTAACTAGAGTCACTCTTTATAGATATCAATGAAATTGTAAGTCTGAAGACATTACTTACCTAGATACAGTAATGGACTTTATTTAAGAACCAACTTTATACATACCTAATATACCTAGGCTTGTTGATCAAGTTGGCTGGCTGGGGAAGAATAAAACCATCTAGAAGATCCACATGATGAGAGAAAGCATTCGGGGAGGGCAGACAGAGACATGATGCTGGCCACAGATAGAACCCAGAGACGCTCTGTGATTGAAGTAGTTCTAATACCTGGAAGCTTCGATTTGCTCTTATAACGTGTCTAAAGCCATTTAATTCAAGACTACCCTTCCTAGTTGGTACCTGTAGATGTAATGCATCTCCTAAGGTATTAGTCTAGGCTCCACCGGACAGAACAACTACCTGGAGGTAGGTGGTGGAGCCTCCGGACTCCGCGACACATTTCACAATGCTGTTTACTCCAAAACACTGGCCTTATTGAACTAATCTAGCTATTGGGTAAGACGAGAAGTAATACACGAACATTCTTAAAGTCTGTTCTCTTTTGCCTTGTGACCTTAAACATTTCAAAGACCAACATGAACACTATTGAATAGAATTGTGTTTCCATCGTCATAACTAATCTGAAAGCCTAAGTTATACCTCTTTCACTGCACATCCAATCTATTTTATGGGCAGAAGAGCACAATGGGCTCAGCTATGCAGGCTTTAGGAGTTATTTTAACCTTTAAAGAACAATAGACACAAGTAAAAGTACATACATAAAGTAGGCATTTTATATTTAATTTTTATTTTCATATGCATGAAAAGTGTGTTCCAAAAAAAGATTAGAGAAATCCATGGCATGTCTTTCTGGTTAATGTTACTTTATTTTTTGGTTCATCTACGCTACTACTTACAAGTTACTTGTTTTTTTTTTCATGGAAAATTATTTTAAATGAATTGATTTTGCTTTTCATCAGCACAGTTGTTGACTAATACCAAAGTTAGTTAGAAGGTTATGATTTTTACATTTATAGAATGTCAGGGGCAGCATTTAGACAATACATCATAGTAACTTGGCATTTATGAAATATTAGTTTTCCATAAACATGAACTCAGAGAGGAAGGTTACATTTTTTTAAATTATAATAACATTTTGAAAACCATCTGTCCTTTAAAATGTTACTAAAATATATATTGGAACTGGTGTTTTAGATGCCAGTCCTTCCTGAAGAGTGTTTTGAGATTTTTTTCAAATACTGCCTCAGTTCTATATAAAATAGAAAATATTCTGCCTTGTAAAATGACTACTGGATGTAGGTAAGAAGAAGTTAAGGAAATATTACATAAAAGTAGATTTGCAAAGGTAATTTGCTGAAGGATTATTTACACTTTGATGAGTGGATCTGGATATTTTGATACTAAGTGAAAGTGGTTCCACTGGAATTAGAAGGGAATAGAGATCTGAAAGCAGGAGTGAAAAGAATGTGTGTAAGCCGGGCACGGTGGCTCATGCCTGACCTCAGGTGAGCCGCCCACCTCAGCCTCCCAAAGTGCTGGGATGACACGCTTGTTAAGTGGTACTCTAATTAATCAGTAACTTAAACCTCAAAAGAGATTCATTATGTACACAAAATTAATCTTGTGTAATCAAGTGTATAAGTAAAATTAATTGAAGAAATCAAAAAACGCAAGGTGGCTGACACCTGTAATCTCAGTGCTTTCGGAAGTCTAGGTGGGAGGATCCCTTGACTTAAGGAGGCTGAGACCAGTCAAGCAACACGGTGGGACCCCATCTCTGTAAAACAATTAGCCGGGGATGGTGGTGCGTGCCTGTAGTCCGAGCTACTTGAGAGGCTGAGGCAAAAGTATCGCTTGAGCCTAGGACTTGGAGTCTGCAGTGAGCTATGATCACACCACTGACTCCAGCCAGAGCAACAGAGGGAGACAATGAGAACACGTGGACACAGGAAGGGGAACATCACACTCTGGGGACTGTTGTGGGGTGGGGGGAGGGGGCAGGGACAGCATTAGGAGATACACCTAATGCTAAATGACGAGTTAATGGGTGCATCACACCAACATGGCACATGGATACATATGTAAGAATCCTGCACGTTGTGCACATGTACCCCAAAACTCAAAGTATAATAATAAATAAATAATAAACCACAAAACACTTGTAATTCCAAATCCAGATATATAAACCACAGGAATACTTAGATAAACACACGTTATACACACATATAGTATATGTATGATAAAATATACTTGTATGTTCAACTTGGGAAAGGTTGATGATTTTAGAAACTAATAATTCTATTGCCTTGTGCTCTAATGATTTTCAATTTGAAGATTTATTTGGGATCAAATATATGAGGCTCCATATACAAGACATCTTTCTTTCCCCTCTTCTCAGCACCATTTTTTGGCTGATTATTGGACTACAACTGGGAGATCTAGAACTAAATTCCTGCTTAGTGTTTACTTGTTCAGAGCATAGGCTTTGAAATCGTCCTGTTTTGCCTCAGTCTCCACAGTGGTACCTACTAACCTCATGACTAGGGGATCGTGTAGCATTTCTCTAAGCCTTGTTTTCTTAGCTGTGAAGTGGTAAATTTTGGAAGTGCTTTGTTCATAGGATTTCTGTGGAAACTGAATTGGGTAAAGAATGTAAGGCATTTAGCACAGTAAAATAACCTGGATTACAGTAACTTTTCAAGGAGTGTTTATTAGTACTTAAACTGCCATTGTCATCAAAATTCTGTTTTTACATATGAACTTAGAAATGCCATTGTAACCTTCTCAACTCATTTGGTCATTTAAAATAGAGAGGTTGAGTTAGGTGTTTCTTAAATTTCTCTTTAGCTCTGATACTATGTGTCTGACGTTAAGTAATGCAAAGTTGGTAATTAAATCTTCCCCTTTCGTGATGTAGGAGAAAGGCATACAAAATTTCTGGGTGACTGGATTCCCTTGCAAGTTTATTAGAATTTTAATTACGTAGCATTTTGAATAAAGCGTTCATTCTGGAAATCATTAAGTTTATTTTTCTTAACTCCGTATTTTGTCAACTGTGGAAAAATTGGGATTTAGGAGTAACCTCTGATTTAAAATTCCACCTAGTAACCATCTAAATTGTAGTCTTGTAATTTCCTAACTTTGGTCTTGAAGGTGTTTATCATTCTTATGCGTTATCATACTGTATTATATATTTATGCAACATAAAATGTATAGTTTTAACTATTGCACATGTTTACATATGAAAGGTGTAGTTTTGAACTTATCATTATTAAATTTGCTAATTTTGCTTCACTATTCATTTTGGACACTTATCCATATTAGTACATGCAACTCAAGTTTATTCTTTTGAGCTACTGTATATCATTCAAATGTATGAATAAATAACCTTGCTTTGGTGGACATTTAAGTATTTTCATGTATCAGTATGAAAAACAGTTTCAAAATGAACATTCAAATATACATTGCATATATGTGTATAATATTTGTATATATGAAGGTTCCTGTGGGTCATATATCTGAAATCAAAATTACAAGTGTTTTGTACCTTCTATAATTAATTTTACTCTCAATTTTAAGTAAACAAGATTAGTTTTTGCACATGATGCATCTCTTTATTCAGTTAAAATTACTCACATAATTAGAATACCACTTAAAACTTGAGAATATTTTCAAGGGTATTTATGCAAAACTTACATAAATGTGTTGAAAAGTCCTTTTGTATATATGTAGAGATTACATGGTATGTTAAATTCATCAATTTGCCTAAATATCAAGTTATACTTAAGTAGTGTCCATACACCATGCTTTTGCTTGACTGAACTCCAATATGTATATCCGGAGTACTTTTTAACATTCATAGGTTAAGTGGCCTGTTTTGGAAAATGATATTAAAAATGTAATTCAGATGAATGCTTAAAGATTAAAAATGAATGAGCTTTCGTATTAATCATCAATATGACAACCCTAAAGGGAAGCATGATTTTCAAATATACCTCCTTGTAGGCAGGATAATTCAGAAATGCACAGTGCATATTAGATATGGGATTTGAGTCATAGTGTATTTCTCTAAGAATGTAATTTATTGTACTTTCACATCCACCCCACTGAATATGCAGAGTTTAAGATGCAATGGCCAGAAGACATGAGCGTGTCACTAGAAGGATGTGGACGTGGGCTCCGGGGCTGTTGATGATGACGGTGGTCTTTTGGGGTCATCTGGGGAATGGACAAGGCCAAGGTAAGTGCAAGGATTTTCTAATTCTTTGCGAGTTGGATGCGAATTTCACTTTGTGATGAAATTATGTTGAGTCTTTGGTTTGATGTTTAAGCAATTTTTTACAATCTTCCGTCAGGTTTTTGTTACAGGGTATTGTAATATCTCTGCACCAGTTAAATTGAAATAGAATTAGGTGTGAGTAAATGCATCAAAATTGAAGCCATCTTTCTGAAATTGGCTTTTCTCTGTTGTAATTGATGATATGTATATATATGTGAGGTTTTATGAAGCCATATATATGCGTGTGTCTCTGTTGTAGTTGGTGGTATGTATATATATGTGAGGTGTTACGAGGCCATAAATATGCGTGTGTGTGGGTTTTGGGTGGGTGGGTGTGCCTGTGAGTTTGTGTGTGTGGTATTTTACAAGAACACGTAGCATATAAAGTTGTCGTGATTTTGAAGAAAAGTTTTTGGACGTTTGTCTGTTTAGGGTTTTTATGTTTTTGGATGTTTGTCTCTTTAGGGTTTTTATGTTTTACATTTTAAAATTTCAAGAACCTATTCTTAAAGGATGCGATGTTCTTTAGAAATTAAATGAAAAATGTGACGTTTCTCATTCTTCTGCCAAGTGTATTTAGGGGAAATTAATGAGAGAGTGGAGCTGCAAGGTTGTGACATCCTGAAATGTCTGTTGGAGCGTAGAAAAAGGCCATAGATTTTGTAATAAGGCTTTCAATACTGATTTCATCAATAGCTGTATGGAGTGGTTTGTGCCAAATCTAGTATCTGTGAATGTATTTTGTGATAAGTATTGTATTATTTTTGGAGGTGTGTTGCCTGCTCAGATACAAATTGCAATTCTGTATTTTATGTGATAAAACATCCTGACATCGCTGAAATTTTCTTTTCCTTTCCGGGCAAGTATATTCGGCATTGATTTCCTGCATTTTCAAGGCTTGAAATGAAATCTGTGAGCAGGAAGTTTACAGAGTTATTTCAAGGGATAGGTATATTTCTCCAGATAAAATTGAAAGTGTGCAGTGTTATTATATAATTGTGATGAAGTTGAGCTTTGCTAGTTTGAAGTATCTAATAAAGTTTAACACTTTTTAAAAGATCCTTCAAAAAAAGCAGTTTTCTTGCCATATGTAATATTGTTCAATGAAGTTTTGAAATGAAATAGATATTTTTCAAAACCACAAATGCATCTGTGCCTTTATATGAACAGTTGTATATACATGTAAGCAGATAATACATTTTGTTAATTAAGATCAGCTTTGATTTTAATTTTTCTTTCCTGTCATTCAGAATTTGTATTTGCATCTAATAGAATTCTCATTTTTCTTTTTTGTCATAAAACTAATGTAAAATATATTCAATACACATAGTAGTTTTTTTCACCAAAGGTCTAAAACAAGAATATGTAGACAGTAGCTACGTTGGATTTCTTTGGCTATAAGAGTTGTCTATTTCTCTGGTGATGTGTAGAATTACTAAAATGCAGCACGACAACTGTTTCTCTGTAATAGTGATCCAACATGACATGTAGTATTACACAGGGTTGCTAATACCTTCCTCTGACCATCATTTCCAGTAATTATGGCTTGTTTTAGATGAGGAATAGGTTATTAGATATTTAAAATATTTGAGAAAAATAGGTATCTTCTCTCTTATTTACCCAAACCCTTTTATTTACTCAATATTGATGGCTCAAGTATTCTATCTTTCACTAGGGACCATCATTTATTAAAAAATGGCCTGAAATCAATTCCAAGTCTAGCTGTAGTGAAGCTTCTAGTGGGAAATGCAAATTAAGTAATTTGTTTTCTTTCTAAAAGGATAAATTAAAATAGACAATGATTCAAAGAACAAAACAACTTAATAGAAAACATAATGGAATGCTTTGATACTATGATTCAGGGAATTTTGCTTCCTTAGTGGTAGCTAGATTGAGTGAAGGAGATTGCTTAGGTATAATGAGCAAATCTTATAATTGCAAGTATAACCCAAGCTGCATATCATCATTTAGCTCAATAAGCCTCATTAAATATTAAATATTACCTTTTAACTTTTATGCAATTAAGCAGAATTTAAAAATAAAAGTTTTAAAAATTAAAGTTTTTATTACTAAGTATCTTTTAAAATACAAATCTCACAGCTCCTTATTGTCAAGAAAAGAACACATGAAAATTTATAAATAAGGTTTTCTCTCTATTAAATTTACAGTCTTGCATTAAATATTGGTTATTGGGACCCACCATGTCCATGATTATGATTAAGTATCAATGAAAGATGACTCTTGCAGCAAATATGCATGCAAATGTTTTAAGATTATTTTCACATTATTTCACATAATTTCTTAAGCATAATAGGATAAGTAAATTATACTTTCTACACAAGCTCTTCATATTTATGAATAGACCATGTTCTAAATTTTTCAATCATTGGGGAATCCCAATGTCATATTTATGAATGGACCATGTTCTAAATGTTTCAGTCATTGGGGAATCCCAATGTCATATTTATGAATGGACCATGTTCTAAAAGTTTCAGTCATTGGGGAATCCCAGTGTCGTATTTATGAATGGACCATGTTCTAAATGTTTCAGTCATTGGGGAATCCCAGTGTCGTATTTATGAGTGGACCATGTTCTAAATGTTTCAGTCATTGGGGAATCCCAGTGTCGTATTTATGAATGGACCATGTTCAAAATGTTTCAGTCACTGGGGAATCCCAGTGTCGTATTTATGAATCGACCATGTTCTAAATGTTTCAGTCATTGAGGAATCTTCCTAGAGAAACCGTGTGAGAAATTGTAGCTAAGCTCAAAAACGGAAGACAAAAATCGATTTAACGAGGAATGTAGATTAATGTCATAGTATTATCGCGACTGTGTGCAACCACTACTTATAAACAATGATATAAGAAATGCAATCTGAAATCTGAATTCTAAATAGGAATGTAGTGCCATTATCCCTCTGGGACCCTTAGGGTCAAAATAAGATAAAAGTGATGAATGGTGGGTTGGAAGTCAGTCAGTGATCCTTGTCAAATTTTTGTATCTGTCAAGAAAAGCATCTGCTTGAGGACATCCATTTTCCTACTTCTGAGTTACAGAATAATAGGTACTTATCCTGAATGTGACATTCCCTGACGTGGACTCTGTCTTTGCTGCTTAGGTGGTGTGTGCATGAGAAAGTGCTTAACATCTGAAAACGGAGACAATCCTTAGAGAAAGATATATATGAATTTTAAAAGGAAATATACCTACGATGGAAATAAAACAAATAGCATAAATATCTAGCTGTATTTGGTCTTTTTGGTAACTATTACAATATATACATTTTCAAACAACTAAGTTCAGCACTGACTTTGGGAGAATCTAGATAAAACTGAACTGACATATAATAAGCATTGGTGTAATTAATAGCACAGCGGGCAGAACCATGGGGGTATTTCCTGAGGAAGAGGGACTATAGAGAGGCAAAAGAAAACCCAGCTCATTCTGGGGAGTGCCAGGAGCAGTTATTATATTCAGAACTGAGAACTTATTTCTAACTCACCAACCCATAGTTCTGGCTGAAGTGCAGTGGTGCAGTCATAGCTCATTCTCAGCCCCAAACTCCTGGGTTCATATGGTCCTCTCATCTCAGCCTCCTGGTAGCTATGACCACAGGTGTGCACTACTTTGTCCAGCCAGTTTATTTTATATTTTATTTTCATTTCATTTGTAAAGACTGGGTCTTGCTATGTTGCCCAGGCAGGTCACAAACTCCTATCCTCAAGCAGTCCTCTAACCTAGGCCTCCCAAAGTACTGACATTACAGGCATGAGCCATTGCATCTGGCTCAAAAATATTTCTGTCCTAATGGCTTTAACAAAGAAGTGCCGTTTTGGGGATATATACAATGGTGTGCTGCTTGGGAGTGACAAAAAAATAATTATAAGAAGAATGGAACGAATATGTCAGTATGTTTTCAAAAGCAAGTTAGCCCAAGTTTTTAAACAAGCATAATTTTAGGGTTTTTGTAACTAACTTAGGGTTTAAATGTAGCAAAAATTTTAAACATTATCATGAATACACAGAAAATTTTAATCAATTTGGTTTCCATGATGAATTTACATGCTTAAATTCCTAATTTCAATTTGCTGCTAGATATGAGAAAGTTTGAGATTTTGAAGAAGCAAGTGGTTCTTACAAATGTAGCAAACTTAAATTTTGAGGACAATTTAATTTAACTTCCATTTTTATGACCAGATTTTGGGTCAGCTGTTAAGCATTCAAAAAATAAAATCTGATAATATCTGGCAATTCCAATTTTCAGTTTTATTGATCTTCACCATGAAATAATATATAAGGTAAGGGGCAAAATTTTGGAAAAGCAGATCACTTTGTTGTCCTATTTAGCAAGTTCTCAAATTATGCCATCTTGGAATCATTACAAGTAATTATACGAAGACAGTATCTTGTGTTTTGTATTTCATTGTTACACATCCAATTGTTCTCTAGAGATATCAGAGAAAACCCACTCAAGAAGGGAAGGTTAGATAAACAGCCCTCTCTCTCTCTCTCTCTGTCTTTGCCTCCATTTGGTTCCTTATGTTCATTTCTCAGTGCATTTCAGTTACTTTTATTGTTCCCTTCATTTTCTCTTTCATTCCAGAAGTTTAAGTGATTGCATAATTCTTTTGACAGCTGAAAGTAGTATCCGACTTTGAATGAAAGGTTTACAGCTACAGCTTTTCAATTAGAAAATCTCAGATCATGTGATCTATGAGTTTTAATATCTTAGGATCTCGACCAGTAAGGAATAATCACTTTGAAAAACCTTGATGCTACCTAGAGTTTGTGTTTTGTGAGGTTGCTTGGTAAATTATTTTCCTTTGATAATTGAATATTGCTTCAAGAGAGGTGAGCTCAGACGTTTGGCAATGAATATTGAATGTGTATTCCAAGAGACATGACCTTAAAATATCATCAAGCTAAGTAGTAGTGAAATTGAACTCTGCTGTATAATAGAAGTCAGTGTTTCTTACATCTTTGTGATATATAAATATTTTTACATTGTGGTAGATAATAATTTGTATGGGAACATTTAATTGAATTTAATTTATCCTATGGCAGAATTATGTTGCATAGGTCATTTTAGTTTTTGATTTAAGCATCTTAAAATTACAAATGCAAATATTCAACACGTAAAACCCACATGAATACACACTCCCAAACATTTGAAATCCTAACAGTCATTTCCAACAGCTTTTTCCTACAAAAGAAGTCAGCTCTTCTTAGAGAAGACATGCATTCCCATAGCTTGAGAGGTGCACACTATAAGGTAAACAGAGAAAGGATTACAGCAGTTTAAGTATACCAGCGGATTTACTTTATAGACAATAGACTTTTGAATTACTTGTCTTCAAAATTTGGTTTCTTGAGAAAATTATCTGTGTAGATTAATCATGCATTTCAGATACTTTCCAGACATCTGAATGTTGTTTTCTTAAAAGTAGCCAGCACGCCTTTTTATGCAGTCTGCATGGGAGATAGTAAGAGATGTGTATGCTGTATATCTACTAGTAGAGATTGGTTTTTGAGTGCTTCCTTAAAAAATTACTTTTTCTGAAGAAAGGGATTTCTTTTTTATAATTTAGATTAGATGATTTTAAATGTTTTTAGGTTTTAACCTCTCTGATCATCAGGGTCATTGCCATGGAAAAAATGCAAGTTATAGCATATTTCATTTTTATAAGGAAAGAAGTTGATAATTTAGACTTTTTTCTTTTACTAAATTGAATTACATCACTCAATATTTGGATGGCATTAATTCACAATAGCAACAAAAAAATCTTACTATTCAACAAAATAAAGTATGATTTCCTTCACATTTAACTTAATTTGTTCTTTAAAACATCTCCTAACGAAGGTTTTCTCATCCTCTGAAGCTGAATTTATTTAGGAAAAAATATTTTAAACACCATCCCAAGTGATATAACTATTTTTATTGAGCTTTGATGTTCTATTTGAACATATTTGAAGACTGTACAAGCACTCAATTTAGAATTAAGATTTTATTTGGAGATTTTGGTTGTATTTGAAATCTGTTGTGGAATTAAACATGAAGAATACGTCAATTTACTAGATGTCATTGTCTATGACACATTTTAGTCTTATCTTTCTGCCTATATGTAAAGAGGAATAGAAATAATTGGTATAAACAGGAAAAAAGAAGTAAAGTGGTAGGATCAGATGTGAGAAATATATCAGCTAAGATACTCTTTTTTTGTTTGTTTGTTTTTTGTTTTTGTGAGACAGAGTCTTGCTCTGTTGCCCAGGCTGGAGTGCAGTGACACAATCTTGGCTCACTGCGGCCTCCACCTCCCAGGCTCAATGATTCTCCTGCCTCAGCCTCCTGTGTAGCTGGGATTACAGGTACGCATCACCACACCCGGCTAATTTTTGGATTTTTAGTAGAGACTAGGTTTGACCATGTTGGCTAGGCTAGTCTCAAACTCCTGACTTCAGTTGATCCGCCCACTTCAGCCTCCCAAAATTCTGGGATTTCAAGTGTGAGCCACCAGGGCCAGCCTAAGCTAAGATATTCTAGAAGCTATTAATAGTAAAATATAATGTAAATTGTTTAAAATTAATCTGTATATGAAATTTTTTCTAGGACTTTCCTGCCAGAAAAGTAGGAATAGAATGGCAAAAGGAACGAGGTTCCTTCTACAAGTAGGCACACATCCTATTTCACTTTATCCTGTGATCAGTCTCATAACCATCTCCTGGTGTGAAGTGCTAAAACTGTGCTTTAAGAATAACTTAAGTCCTTTATGTACAAACTAAAGTATGAGAGCCTGAACCTTGGAAACCAAGAGATTCCAAAAAGCCTTATGTGTGAGACTGGGTGCCACAGATCTTGGCAGAAATTACTGCTTATTCTTAATTCTTATTGTTCCTTTCTAGCACTTCAATTTATAATGCCAATATCTACCTCAGCCTAAAGACAAGCTCTAGAATCACTTGTGTTACTTATTACATTTCTTTTAAAAAGCTCATGAATTACACATGAATTTCAAAGTTGCCAACTGAGATTCCAAGGACTTAGAAAAGAAAAAACGTGGCACCTTTCCATTATAAAGGCTGTACGCAGTCTTCATAGTGTTTGTCTTTAAGGGACAACATGCCTCATCCATCAGCAACTTTTCTTCCTTAAATCATCATATCTTGCCTAAAAAGGTTTTCTGAAAACTAAGATTTGCAGATTGTTATATCACATCTTAATCTACGTATCAACTTTAGCATTATCAAAGCATGAACTGTTCTGGGTTTTCATAGTTAATTATGTTTGTGGTAATAACTGGGATGCAATTGTTTTTCTTCTGATGATTTTGTACTTGCTTTTCTTATGGTAACTTCTGATGCTTGTTTGTAAGATCTTCCTCTCTTTTCTCCATCTGGTTATCTTCTTACCTTCTGTCCTTTAACTCAGATGTCACCCACACTGTGTGTCTTTCTGGATTGCTTCTTATTTAACTGTTGCTTCTCATAGTTTACATACCTCCTCCTGTACCACACTATCAACATTTCTCAAGCTGCACTATATGCTGGGTTGTGTCTTTATTTATTTATAAGTTCCTTGATAATTCGGACTATATATTAGTATATTCAAAAAATACTTATGAAGTGTTTACTTTGGGTCAGGAATTATTGAGTGAAGGAAATTGACCAAAACTCTGCCATCATGAAGCTCGCATTCTAACTTAGGGAGACAGATAACAGACAATGAGCCACATAAATATGCAAAGTATCGTAAGTTAGATGGTGAAAAGTAATCCTGGATGGGGATCAGATAATTTTGATAGGATAATTTTTAACTGGGTAGTCAAGAAAGGCCGCACAGAGAAGATGGCAATTGGAAGAACAAGGTGGTGAGAACTGCTGAGTCTGGAGCAAACACACAATTTGGAGCAGTAGAAGATTCCAGAAGTAACAGTATAGAGGCGAAGAAGTGGGAATTGTGTGGAGTCTTTTACTTGCTGTTGTAATGACCTTGGCTATGCTTTGAAGTGAGGTGGAAAGTTGGCAGGGACCTTAGTTTTCTTTTTAATAATTCACTATGAATTTTGAACGGTCACTATTATAGACTCAATAATTTTGCTTTATTACTCTTGCAATTGACTACAAAAGAGCGTATTGAAGAAATGTTAAATTCTAATTTAAACTGATTGAAATAGGTTTTTATCTTTTTATGTTTCTCATCACTGAATATCTCATTTTTAATTAGTTTGAAAGCATTCTAAGATAGTGAGCCAATGCAATTTAGCATAATGCATAACTTATTATTCATCAGATTTAGGTATTTAACCGAGGATGCTAATTAGGAAAGTAACTTGTTCTGTTGGATGATTTTGATAAAGCTACTTTCAAATGATTATCACATCCATTGATGTCATATTAAGTTGTGTTTCTGGAAACCAAATTTAGGCAGTGGTAATGAGTTAATATCTCTAAGTGGATACCTTTTATCTCTACAGTCAAGGATACTTGAAAGTGGAAAAACATACTGGCTTCAAGTCTTGGGAACTAGGACTTACCGGAAATGTGTGTGTTTTTTTTGTTTCCTGGTGGAATTGTCTTCTCGGAAAGATGGTGTTTCCTTTTCAATAGGAAAAAATTGATCCTATGCTGCTTTACTTTAATGCTTTGCTTTTGTCAAAATAGTGTTTTCTTAGGAAAATTAACCTATCATAATATAATGAAAAGAGAAATGCTGAAGACACAAAATGATGTCCATGTTAATATTGAGTAGGAAGCATCAAGGGACATGAGAAGAGGGAAGCGAAGAGAGGGAGAAGAGAAATTTATAGTGTAACAACAATTAGTAAAAAGGATTAGCATATACATGTAGTCAATAAGTCAATAAATGGCTGTTTATAGAAAGCCTACCAGGCACTAGGGGATATAGCAGTGAAGAAGGCAAAGACACAATTGGCTATACTGTAGTGAGGAGGGAAAGAGGAGGAAGACATACAAATACCTAAAAAAAGCAATGGTGTGAAGGGCTATAAAGTACACTACTACGAAGAAGATTACATGTGATAACATGGCTGAGTAAAACTGTCAAGGAGGAAGGCACTGATCTGGCTGTAGGTATTTCAGAGCATTTTTCTCTCTGAGGAGGTAATATTTCATTTGAGAGTTGAGTGAAGACAAAGAGGAAGGTACTTTGAAGATCTGGGGTGCTCTGAGCAGAAAGAAGGGCAGATATAAAGATTCTGTAATTTAAAAAGAGAGCTTGATAGTTTCTTACAAAGAAAAGAAGGCCGGTTTGGCTGGAATGTCCATGAAGGAAGAGCATGGAGAGAGATTACATGAGTGTTCTCAGGGACCAAATCTAGATCTTATATCAAAATGTGAATATAAATTAACTACATTGAAAAGTGTATGATGGATGTGTGATACGATGAGGTTAGCTCTTAGGAGGGTGTACTATTGTGGAAGGGTACACTAGTGAAGGAAGGGGGTTCATTTAGCTGACTATTGCACCTGTCCAGTTGAAGGATGATGGTAGTTGGGATTATGAGTGTAGCAATAAAGTTGGAGAAAATCAGTTGAGATTGGAAGTTGATTTGAAGATGATTGAATTTACTGAGCAAGAATTATATCAAGGTATTTGGATGTAGGGACATGGGGGATTATGGTCACTTTTAGTGATATGGCAAAGTCTTGATGACATGAGGCAGTTTGCAAGTGACAGAGGTGTGGGTAGGTGCGTATGTGTGATTGATTTTACATTTTTTAATCTTAAATTAAGACGCTAGTTAGAATCCAAGTGGAGACATCAAGTAGGCACTGACAAGTTGACTTGGCTAGAGATGTGAGTTAGATCATCGTAGCCTATAGAGCATGCCTAAAGTCATGAATCTAGGTGAGGGGTTGGAAAACTATTATAGCCCATGAGCCAGATGTGGTCTGCCACCTATTTTTGTATGGCTCATGAGTTATAAGTACGTGTGGCATTTATAAGTCTAAAATGTAAAATACAGGGAAATTTTTCAGCAGGGAAAGTTCCATAAATTTGCCTCTTGGCAACACAAAGCCTGCAATATTTACTATCTGGCTCTTTGTCAAAAATGTTACTGACTCCTGATCTGGATGAAACCCTGTGAGGAGAGAGTGTTGACAGAAGAGAGAGAAGCATCACAGTGGAAATTAAAATTATGTCAACTGAAGTGTGTAGGGTAGAGAATTTAAGCCTGAGTATAACAGTAAGAGATTAAAATAACAGTAAATTCATTATCAGCGTGATCAATGAAACCTTTGGGGGCAAAGAGGAACTATCTTCGTCACACCTTTCACTCACTCATAGAAAGATCTTAGGCAGGAAATATAACTTGTTTGAAGATCTGAGATAAGGCTAATGTAGTTTGGACAAAGAAAGCCAATGGGAGGATGACATTACATCTGGCCAAAGATTTAGGGAAGAGCCAAATACTTCAGGCTTTTTAAAGTGATCTTTAGATAAAGAGGAGGTCATCAAGGCATTCCGAATTTGGAGGATCAAATCACATCTGATGGAAAAAATCTGGCTGTATGTGCATCTAGGATGTAAGGAAGCCAACATGGATGTGAAGTTAAAATTGTCCATTGCAAATAATAAAATGAAGGCCCCAGGTAGCCTTGGCAAGGGCAGATTTGGTATAAAATCCTTATTGGAATGGGCTTAAGCAGTAACGGGAATACGGATCTAGCTGTTGTGTTTAGTGGAATTTTATCAGTCTTTTTGTTGTGTATGATATATAGATGGTCAAAATAAGGAACTTCTACATTTTCGGTTTTTGTTTTATTTTAATTGAGATTTGAATTAAAAATAAGAAACTTTTATTTTGAAACTTGGAGACTGTGTTTAAAAAGTATAGAGTAGGGCAAGAAAAAAACCTAAAACTCTCCTGATGAGGAGAGTGCTAATCGTGACTCTAATAATAATAAAATACTTTTCTGATAATTTTTTGTGTGTTTCATTATTTATATATGTATGGGAAGTTGTACCCTAGCCACATGCCAATTCACCTGGTGAACTTGCTCTTCAACGTGGCACAAATATTTCCTTCTATCTTTAGCCTTCCGGGGTTTCTCACATGGACTATTGGCTCTTCCTACATGAACCTGCTGGTAGTACCCTGTAGGAGACATGCTACTCCATGACAACAGGCACCACGCTGTAGGGGAATTACCATACCTGTCAATCACTATCTCTAGAATGTGGCCTTTCATGAGCCCTGAGATTTCATACTGTTTCTCTGAGCTGTAACAATATTTATATTGAAAAAATAAACATGTTCTTCTATCTTTAATATTTTATATCTTATAATTTGAATATCCCATTTTCATTATACTACTTAGCTGCTAAGTTATGTTATAAAAACAAGTTTTAATTATCTGCAAACACCTTCAAATCTAATCCTTACCGGTGAAGACTGATGTCTGGTTAACATCTGTTAGGACATTTATTTCCATACAGTATTTATAGCGCCTTTTTGTTATTGATTGGTATGATAAATGTGTAACTCTTACACAAAGACAAAATTTTTAGATTTTTGTATTTAAAATACTGGTTATCAAAAGAAAAACCCAGATGTTATTTGTTTATGTTTCTGCTTGAGGTACTGAATCTATTTCAAGTCATATTTCTCAGTATTGATATACTTAATTTTGCTGAAATAATAACACACTAACTTTAGCTACTTTTTTTCTCAGTGTATCTCCTTGTCGCTCACCATTTCCGCCTCATTTCACTTCTCATCTTTATTTCTTTTTCTTTGGTCTTCTTTTACTTTAGGGATTCTTTCAATTTAGAAGTGTTCTTGTTTTCTGTTAATTACTATTCTTCTTGGATGTACACAGTTATCCTTTTCCATTTCATTTGTGAATTCATCTCAGAGGCATTTTGTATGTGCCTTTTACTCATAGCTTCTCAGAAGTCCCTTTCGAGGTTACCGATTTAACATGTCATGTACTATAAGGTTTGCATGGCATGGTGGCAGCTGACTTTGGTCTTTACAAGGATTGAAATGTTCACTCAACATGGATTGGTAGAATTTATTTTTTCCTTAAACATTTCATCGCCTTGTAAACAAACAAAAGCAAACCCAAGACTCAAAACTGACATTACTATTGGTGCCCCTGGAAATAGCTACCTTCTCACTAAAGTAGATTTTGTCATCCAACTTTATGTGTTGTTGAACACACATGGTGCTGTATGAGCACTCACTCACTAGTCTAGAAAACATTGCTGTGACCAGTTACCAGAAAAATAAATTCAGATTGCTCTTCACCTTCCACAGATGACCCTTCTGAAAGCCATTTGAATTCATTATAAATTATAGTTATATTAGTGTGACTTTAATTCACTTGTAATCTGAACTTTATGTGCAATGCATTTTTTCCCGTGTTTAATCATTTTTGAATGCTAAATCATTTGCAAACAAATGGCTTGTCCTTGAGAAAGAATTTAAGGCTGAAAGTACATTAAGTGCCATCTGGGTATCTGTGTCAATGGTTTTGTCACTACAAATGTGTGTGTGTGTGTGCATATCACCTACTTTATCACATTTATTTGATAAAATTGATATGCAATCTCTAAATCATTGTGTCTCCAACTTGTGTTATGCCACAAATACAAATTTTTGTCCTAAAGTTGATGGTACCCTTTGTAAAACTAGAAGTTCTCATTTGTGCAAAGGAAGGAAAAATAAAACAAGAAACAAATTCAATAAAAAAATTAAAGGTCAGATTTCTTTTATAGCTGCTGAATTCCTTTCTTTCCTTTCCATCATCCTCACATTCCCAAATCTCAACAAAGTTAAGAAATTAAAACACACATCATGAGATCATATGTTCACCTTGTTCAGGAACTGAAGGATTACATATACAAGACTATACCTTAATAAGTAGAGGGAGAAATATGAAGATATGAATAGAATATGAAAATTTATTATAATGCAGTTGTATTCTAAAGTGTTTCCTAGGCAGGCTAAGAGTATGTTGCCAGGAAATTTTAAGAGACCCACTCCATTATATAGAAGAGGATGTGTGTAGATCTCTTAATTCTGAAATGTTTAGAACTGAGTACAACAGGTCTTTGAATAACGACGTTTCATTCAATGTCATTTCATTATGATGTTGATGAGAAAAAACAAATTGATTCCAATTGGGGTTCACTGTCTGTGTAGAGCTTATGTATTCTCCCCATGTCTGCATTGATATTCTCTGGATGCTCCAGTTTCCTCTCACTTCCCAAGGCTGTGCATGTGAGGTTGATTGACGTGTCTATGTGGTCCCAGTCTGAGTAACTGTGGGTATGTGTGAGTGCACCTGCAATGCGACGGCACCCTGTCCAGGGCTGGTTCCCACATTGCGTCCTGAGCTGACAGGATAGGCTGCGGTCAACTGTAACCCTAAACTGAAATAAGTAGGTAAATAATGATTTTACTAGCTTTTATTAATCTTAAACGTATGAATAGCTGAAATTTATTTCAGCATTTAATATTAGAAGTGTTTTGATCTTTATTTACAAGTTTGTTGACGTTTTAGTTACCAAAAGCCATAGAAGCTTAACTCTTTTGATGTCAACCTATGGTAAAATGGGTTTCGCTGACTGTATTTTTGTACCAATTAACCATCCCCAATTTATCCCTCCGTATGCGTGTATCAAAACATCACGTGACCATAAATATATATACCTATGACCAGTTTTCAAGCACCTGTCAATGATGTTAAGTGAAGACTTATTGTAGTCCTTTTTTGGCATAACGAAAATGTGTGTGTTTTGTTCAAGATTGGAAAAGTTCTTTGTGTAAAGAACTAGACAGTAAATATTATAGGCTTTGCTGGCCATATGTAGTCTCTGTCTCTCCTTCATCTACTCATTCTTCTTCTCCCCTTCCTTCTCCTTCTTTAAACACTTCCAAAATGCCAAAACAATTTTTAGCTCTCAGCCATATGAAGCAAGCCATTGATTAAATTTGGCTTGTAGGCCCATAAGGTGTGAATTCCTTTACATCATCAGAATGCCGCATATATATGAAATGTTATCTATGAGAAATTAATGGGGCTCCCAGCAGAGAGAAATTAGCCTAAGTTAAGTTTGGGCTTTGGAATTCAGGGGAATGCCATGCACAAAAATGCTCTGCTTTTAAAACTAGTTACTAACAGTCCATTTCTGATATCAGAAATACATGAAAACTACCAATTGAACGGACATTATTCACTAATTTAGTGCTGCTACTCCTGTGTGGTGGAAAAAGAATCCAGAAAGTTTTCCTTTCCATTTGAACATTCATGCAATAAAAATTTCCAAATCTTTTTTTGAAAAATTTTTTATCTTATAGCTCTCTTGTGTACTTTATAAGTACGTTTTGCTGCTTATTCTCAGTAACTGTATTGAAACAATCTGTTTTCCTTTATCAATCAAAATAAAATAAGAAATTTAGCTTAATACTAATATTAAGCTGAAGTGCAAGATATATGAAAAAGAGAGAAAAGAAGCAGGATAAACTGACCTTTTGATAACTGCAGAGGACAGCAGATCAAAGACTGGACTTTAACGTCTGACATTTTCAGAATCTATCACAGTAAGTCCACTGGGTCCAGAAATAGGTTTTAATCCTAGATTGAAATGACAATGCTGTCATGACATTGAGTTTGATGGAAAAAGTGAAGTTAAAGTTTTTCTCAATATTTTTTTAAAATCAATGATTGATTTAACTATAAAATGGACTGATTCTGAAGAACTCATTCTGACGTTGGAGGTGAAAATGCTTTTACTCTAATCATTAAAATCAATTTCTCTAGATATCTGACTTTATTCTGCTTTATAACATAAAGAATGAAACTATATTTATTAATGAAGTGTAATCTAGCAAAGTGGCATAAGCATAATTATGAGTCACTTACTAAAGTTGTGTGTTTTTTTCCATTGCATGAAAACCCTGCCTTGTTTTAATTTTTATTGACTCTTTAAAAGCAATTTTAGGTTTGTAGAAAGAAGTGAATAAGCATTCACACGTCATCCTCAGCCTCTACCCCAATTTCCCCGATTTTTAACATCTTGCAATAGTGTGGTACATTTGTTATAGTTGATGAGTCAATATTGGTACATTACTATTGACTAAAGTATGTAGTTTGTATTAGAGTTTACTCCTTGTCTTATGAATTCTGTAGGTTTTGTCAAATGTGTAATGACAAATAATCCTCATTACAGTGTCATACAGAATAATGGATTCACTCTCCTAAAATTCTTCCTTGCTCCATCCGTTCATCGTTTCCTCTACTAATTTATGTAGAAGATAAATTAGTAGATTGAGTTGATGGTTATAGCAGTTTAAAGCACAGATAGAAAACTAGATTGACCTGCCTACCCAGACTGTGCTTCTCACTCTCACTGTGCCCTTTCTTAACCTTTGGAAATGCTTTTATTCATATATAAAATAGGCTATAACTTCATATAGTTGTATTACAAAAAGTTAATGCACAGAAAAAGACTTGTGCTAGGTATATGGTTTCTTCTCAGTTAAATGGAAGCCATTGCGTGTGTTTGTCAATAGAATTCGTCATACTTTATCTCACATATCTTTACGTCATTGTTGGCACATGACATGTTTAGACTGCACAAATCTCCTCCAAATCCCTAATAGTCACTGATCTCTTTACTGTCTCCATAGTTTTGCTTTCTCCAGAAGGTCATGTAGTTGAATCATACGGTATGTAGACTTTTCAGACTGGCTTCTTTCACTTGGCAATATGCATTTAAAGGTTCCTGTGTGTCTTCTGTAGCTTGACAGAATACTATTCCATTGCCTGGATATACCACAGTTTATTTTTCCATTCACTTCCTGAAGGACATTTCGATTTTAGTGATCATGAATAAGGCTCCTGTAACATTCATGGGAAGAAGGCTTTTGTGTGCATGTAAGTTTTCAAATCCTTTAAGTAAATACCGGGAATGTAATTGCTGGGTTGTGTGGTAGGAGTATGTTTAGTTTTATAAGAAACTGCCAAACTGACTGCCAAAGTAGCTGTACTATTCTGCATTCTCACAAGCAATGAATAAAAGTTCCTGTTTCTCCTCACATTTGCCAGCTTTTGGTATCATCAGACTTTTGGATATTGGTCATTTTAATAGTCATGTAATAATATCTCACGGTTGCTGTGACTTGCAGTTCCCTAATGATACATGACTAGTAACTTCAAAATCCCCATTTGACAGCTGTATTTAGACCTTTGGACTATTTTTTAAATGAGTTGTTTTCTTTCTTATTTTCGAGTTCTCTGTATACTTTAAATACCAGTAATTTATCTGATATGTTTTGAAAATGTTTTGAATGTGTTTTGAAAAAATTTTCTCCCAACCTGTGGCTTTTGTTTTCATTCTAAGCACAGTTTTAATAACAAAAGTCTTTAATTTTAATGATGCTCAATTTCTCAATTTTTTCTTTGTCTAACCCAATAAATCAGAAAGCTTTTTATCATTTCACATGACTTAATATTCAGGCAAGGTCTATATAGGCCCCTTTCAAACAGTCATAAAGTTTAGAAGCTCTGACCTCACAAACAATAACAACGACAACATAGAAACAAAAATGACAGCTTTTGATGTTGTCTCAGTAATTTCTCAATTCAAGAACAGATTACTGAGCTTTATAAGCAATACGTATAGATATCAATTTCACAATAAAATACCTTATGATATTTATCAAATCACCTTAGTTTTGGTCACTTATTACTATTAGACTAAAATGTAATTTGTCAGACATGAGAAATCCTTTGGAGTATTTTTTAGAGAACCAAGTATTTGTTTTAGCCTTTTCAGTTCTTCTCTTGCTGTTTCTCCAGTATAGTCATTCCAATTGTCTCTATAGATGTATTAATACCAGGTACATAGTAAACACAATTATCTCCCACGTGTACCCCAACCCCCTTCCCTGTTCATGCAGTGAACATAAAGGAAGCAAGTCAAAAGGAAGCAGGTCATGTACCCTGTGATGTGCTGGGTTGTAAGGAAAGGTACACAATTAATGTACCATGTCTGAGTTTTCTTCTTCTCTGTATTTGTTCCATTTAATGCATGTATGTTTTTTATTCCTTAGGCCTCTCCAGTCCTAACACACTCAGGGATACTTGATACAGCTATAAGGCTGTGTCTTTATCAGGTACCTTTGGGTTACCCCCGGCCAGGGGTGGGAAATAGAGGAAGTGAATGTCTGTATCCTCATTAAGTATCACACAGAGCAGAAACATAAAGAAGCCTGTGCCATGAATGGGTCTCTTCTTTCTCCAAAAACCACCTACCCCTTCAACTCCCACTGCTTAAAGAGAAATCTTGTATTAGTCTCCCCATTTTCTCCTCAAACTTGCTTTAGCAAAGCAGTTCCTAAACCTCTGTTAATGTATGTCCCCACCCCTAACTCAACACACAGTCTCATGTCACATCACAGAAAAGAAGTTCAAAACAAAACAAAACAAAGCCACAGTCTTATAAGAAAAATAGGTAAGTTTTACAAAAGTTGTGTACTGTATCTCTGCTTTGAATTTTGTCATTGGCCAAGGATAGTAAAACTCTTGGAAAACTATAAAACAGGAACTTACGTAATATGTTTTACCCAAGATTTTTCAAACATTTTTGGAAGGATATTTATTAACATCTTGCAGAGGTAATGTTACATGAAAAACTTAGCATAAGACCAATCAGGTATTCTATGCAATAATGCAGATATATGAAAAAATAATATAATGAAATAAATGACTTTTCAAAAGGTATTGATCCTAGATCCACATTCTTTTTTTGGTTCAGGTGAGGCAATTAGAATGTGAAAAAAAGAAGCATAGAACAACTGTCTAATGAGAGGGACGAATGCTCCTGGGTGGAAAGTTATTAGAAGATAAATTAGTAGATTGACACTTTTGTGTAGTTTATATTTGGAGACATTCCTTTTTCCACTATTACCCTCTTAGCGCTCCGAATCTCCACTTGCATTTTCTACAGAAAGTGTGTTTCAGAACGGCTCAATCAAAACTAAGGTTCAACTCTTTTAGTTGAACAAACAGAACAGAAAGAAGTTTCACACAATTCTTCTGTGTAGTTTTTATTTGTAGACATTCTTTTTCACAATATAGGCCTCTTAGCGCTCAGAATGTCCAATTGCAGTTTCTACAGAAAGAGTGTTTCAGAACGGCTCAATCAAAAGTAAGGTTCAACTCTGTTAGTTGAATGCACAGAACAGAAAGAAGTTTCATACAATGCTTCTGTGTAGTTTATATTTGAACATATTCTTTTTTACACTATTACCCACTTAGCGCTACGAATGTCCAGTTGCATTTTCTACAGACAGAGTGTTTCAAAACTGCTCAATCAAAAGTATGGTTTAACTCTGTTAGCTGAATGCTCAGATCAGAAAGAAGTTTCACAGAATGCTTCTGTGTAGTTTATATTTGAATATATTCCTTTTTCCACTACTACGCTCTTAGCGCTCCAAATGTCCAGTTGCATTTTCTACAGAAAGAGTGTTCAGATCTGCTCAATCAAAAGTATGGTTTAACTCTGTTAGCTGAATGCACAGATCAGAAAGAAGTTTCACCGAATGATTCTGTGTAGTTTATATTTGAAGACATTCCTTTTTCCACTATTACCCTCTTAGCGCTCCGAATCTCCACTTGCATTTTCTACAAAAAGAGTGTTTCATAACTGCTCAATCAAAAATAAGTTTTATCTCTGTTAACTGAATTTACAGATCAGAAATAAGTTTCACAGAATGCATCTGTGTAGTTTTTATTTGAAGATATTCTTTTTCCCAATGTAGGCCTCTTAGCGCTTAGCATGTCCAATTGCAGTTTCTACAGAAAGAGTGTTTCAGAACGGCTCAATCAAAAGTAAGGTTCAACTCTGTTAGTTGAATGCACAGAACAGAAAGAATTTTCACAGAATGCTACTGTGTAGTTTATATTTGAATATATTCCTTTTTCCACTATTACCCTCTTAGCGCTCCGAATGTCCACTTGCATTTTCTACAGAAAGAGTTTTCAGAACTGTGCAATCAAAAGTATGGTTTAACTCTGTTAGCTTAATGAACATATCAGAAATAAGTTTCACACAATGCTTCTGTGTAGTTTTTATTTGAAGATATTATTTTTCCCAATAGAGGCCTCTTAGCGCTCAGAATGTCCAATTGCAGTTTCTACAGAAAGAGTGTTTCAGAAAGGCTCAATCAAAAGTAAGGTTCAACTCTGTTAGTTGAATGCACAGAACAGAAAGAAGTTTCATACAATGCTTCTGTGTAGTTTATATTTGAACATATACTTTTTTCCACTATTACCCACTTAGCGCTACGAATGTCCAGTTGCATTTTCTACAGACAGAGTGTTTCAAAACTGCTCAATCAAAAGTATGGTTTAACTCTGTTAGCTGAATGCTCAGATCAGAAAGAAGTTTCACAGAATGCTTCTGTGTAGTTTATATTTGAATATATTCCTTTTTCCACTACTACTCTCTTAGCGCTCCAAATGTCCAGTTGCATTTTCTACAGAAAGAGTGTTCAGATCTGCTCAATCAAAGGTATGGTTTAACTCTGTTAGCTGAATGCACAGATCAGAAAGAAGTTTCACAGAATGATTCTGTGTAGTTTATATTTGGAGACATTCCTTTTTCCACTATTACCCTCTTAGCGCTCCGAATCTCCACTTGCATTTTCTACAGAAAAAGTGTTTCAGAACGGCTCAATCAAAACTAAGGTTCAACTCTTTAGTTGAACAAACAGAACAGAAAGAAGTTTCACACAATTCTTCTGTGTAGTTTTTATTTGTAGACATTCTTTTTCCCAATATAGGCCTCTTAGCGCTCAGAATGTCCAATTGCAGTTTCTACAAAAGAGTGTTTCAGATCGGCTCAATCAAAAGTAAGGTTCAACTCTGTTAGTTGAATGCACAGAACAGAAAGAAGTTTCATACAATGCTTCTGTGTAGTTTATATTTGAACATATTCTTTTTTCCACTATTACCCACTTAGCGCTACGAATGTCCAGTTGCATTTTCTACAGACAGAGTGTTTCAAAACTGCTCAATCAAAAGTATGGTTTAACTCTGTTAGCTGAATGCTCAGATCAGAAAGAAGTTTCACAGAATGCTTCTGTGTAGTTTATATTTGAATATATTCCTTTTTCCACTACTACGCTCTTAGCGCTAAAAATGTCCAGTTGCATTTTCTACAGAAAGAGTGTTCAGATCTGCTCAATCAAAAGTATGGTTTAACTCTGTTAGCTGAATGCACAGATCAGAAAGAAGTTTCACCGAATGATTCTGTGTAGTTTATATTTGAAGACATTCCTTTTTCCACTATTACCCTCTTAGCGCTCCGAATCTCCACTTGCATTTTCTACAAAAAGAGTGTTTCATAACTGCTCAATCAAAAATAAGTTTTATCTCTGTTAACTGAATTTACAGATCAGAAATAAGTTTCACAGAATGCATCTGTGTAGTTTTTATTTGAAGATATTCTTTTTCCCAATGTAGGCCTCTTAGCGCTTAGCATGTCCAATTGCAGTTTCTACAGAAAGAGTGTTTCAGAACGGCTCAATCAAAAGTAAGGTTCAACTCTGTTAGTTGAATGCACAGAACAGAAAGAATTTTCACAGAATGCTACTGTGTAGTTTATATTTGAATATATTCCTTTTTCCACGATTACCCTCTTAGCGCTCCGAATGTCCACTTGCATTTTCTACAGAAAGAGTTTTCAGAACTGTGCAATCAAAAGTATGGTTTAACTCTGTTAGCTTAATGAACATATCAGAAATAAGTTTCACACAATGCTTCTGTGTAGTTTTTATTTGAAGATATTATTTTTCCCAATAGAGGCCTCTTAGCGCTCAGAATGTCCAATTGCAGTTTCTACAGAAAGAGTGTTTCAGAAAGGCTCAATCAAAAGTAAGGTTCAACTCTGTTAGTTGAATGCACAGAACAGAAAGAAGTTTCATACAATGCTTCTGTGTAGTTTATATTTGAACATATACTTTTTTCCACTATTACCCACTTAGCGCTACGAATGTCCAGTTGCATTTTCTACAGACAGAGTGTTTCAAAACTGCTCAATCAAAAGTATGGTTTAACTCTGTTAGCTGAATGCTCAGATCAGAAAGAAGTTTCACAGAATGCTTCTGTGTAGTTTATATTTGAATATATTCCTTTTTCCACTACTACTCTCTTAGCGCTCCAAATGTCCAGTTGCATTTTCTACAGAAAGAGTGTTCAGATCTGCTCAATCAAAGGTATGGTTTAACTCTGTTAGCTGAATGCACAGATCAGAAAGAAGTTTCACAGAATGATTCTGTGTAGTTTATATTTGGAGACATTCCTTTTTCCACTATTACCCTCTTAGCGCTCCGAATCTCCACTTGCATTTTCTACAGAAAAAGTGTTTCAGAACGGCTCAATCAAAACTAAGGTTCAACTCTTTAGTTGAACAAACAGAACAGAAAGAAGTTTCACACAATTCTTCTGTGTAGTTTTTATTTGTAGACATTCTTTTTCCCAATATAGGCCTCTTAGCGCTCAGAATGTCCAATTGCAGTTTCTACAAAAGAGTGTTTCAGATCGGCTCAATCAAAAGTAAGGTTCAACTCTGTTAGTTGAATGCACAGAACAGAAAGAAGTTTCATACAATGCTTCTGTGTAGTTTATATTTGAACATATTCTTTTTTCCACTATTACCCACTTAGCGCTACGAATGTCCAGTTGCATTTTCTACAGACAGAGTGTTTCAAAACTGCTCAATCAAAAGTATGGTTTAACTCTGTTAGCTGAATGCTCAGATCAGAAAGAAGTTTCACAGAATGCTTCTGTGTAGTTTATATTTGAATATATTCCTTTTTCCACTACTACGCTCTTAGCGCTAAAAATGTCCAGTTGCATTTTCTACAGAAAGAGTGTTCAGATCTGCTCAATCAAAAGTATGGTTTAACTCTGTTAGCTGAATGCACAGATCAGAAAGAAGTTTCACCGAATGATTCTGTGTAGTTTATATTTGAAGACATTCCTTTTTCCACTATTACCCGCTTAGCGCTCCGAATCTCCACTTGCAATTTCTACAAAAAGAGTGTTTCATAACTGCTCAATCAAAAATATGTTTTATCTCTGTTAACTGAATTTACAGATCAGAAATAAGTTTCAGAGAATGCATCTGTGTAGTTTTTATTTGAAGATATTCTTTTTCCCAATGTAGGCCTCTTAGCGCTTAGCATGTCCAATTGCAGTTTCTACAGAAAGAGTGTTTCAGAACGGCTCAATCAAAAGTAAGGTTCAACTCTGTTAGCTGAATGCACAGAACAGAAAGAGGTTTCACAGAATGCTACTGTGTAGTTTATATTTGAATATATTCCTTTTTCCACTATTACCCTCTTAGCGCTCCGAATGTCCACTTGCATTTTCTACAGAAAGAGTGTTCAGAACTGCGCAATAAAAAGTATGGTTTAATTCTGTTAGCTTAATGAACATATCAGAAATAAGTTTCACACAATGCTTCTGTGTAGTTTTTATTTGAAGATATTATTTTTCCCAATATAGGCCTCTTAGCGCTCAGAATGTCCAATTGCAGTTTCTACAGAAAGAGTGTTTCAGAAAGGCTCAATCAAAACAAAGGTTCAAATCTTTTAGTTGAACAAACAGAACAGAAAGATGTTTCACACAATTCTTCTGTGTAGTTTTCATTTGTAGACATTCTTTTTCCCAATATAGGCCTCTTAGCGCTCAGAATGTCCAATTGCTGTTTCTACAGAAAGAGTGTTTCAGAACGGCTCAATCAAAAGTAAGGTTCAACTCTGTTAGTTGAATGCACAGAACAGAAAGAAGTTTCATACAATGCTTCTGTGTAGTTTATATTTGAACATATTCTTTTTTCCACTATTACCCACTTAGCGCTACGAATGTCCAGTTGCATTTTCTACAGACAGAGTGTTTCAAAACTGCTCAATCAAAAGTAAGGTTCAACTCTGTGAGTTGAATGCACAGAACAGAAAGAATTTTCACAGAATGCTACTGTGTAGTTTATATTTGAATATATTCCTTTTTCCACTATTACCCTCTTAGCGCTCCGAATGTCCACTTGCATTTTCTACAGAAAGAGTGTTCAGAACTGCGCAATCAAAAGTATGGTTTAACTCTGTTAGCTTAATGAACATATCAGAAATAAGTTTCACACAATGCTTCTGTGTAGTTTTTATTTGAAGATATTATTTTTCCCAATAGAGGCCTCTTAGCGCTCAGAATGTCCAATTGCAGTTTCTACAGAAAGAGTGTTTCAGAAAGGCTCAATCAAAAGTAAGGTTCAACTCTGTTAGTTGAATGCACAGAACAGAAAGAAGTTTCATACAATGCTTCTGTGTAGTTTATATTTGAACATATACATTTTTCCACTATTACCCACTTAGCGCTACGAATGTCCAGTTGCATTTTCTACAGACAGAGTGTTTCAAAACTGCTCAATCAAAAGTATGGTTTAACTCTGTTAGCTGAATGGTCAGATCAGAAAGAAGTTTCACAGAATGCTTCTGTGTAGTTTATATTTGAATATACTCCTTTTTCCACTACTACTCTCTTAGCGCTCCAAATGTCCAGTTGCATTTTCTACAGAAAGAGTGTTCAGATCTGCTCAATCAAAAGTATGGTTTAACTCTGTTAGCTGAATGCACAGATCAGAAAGAAGTTTCACAGAATGATTCTGTGTAGTTTATATTTGGAGACATTCATTTTTTCCACTATTACCCTCTTAGCGCTCCGAATCTCCACTTGCATTTTCTACAGAAAGAGTGTTTCAGAACGGCTCAATCAAAACTAAGGTTCAACTCTTTTAGTTGAACAAACAGAACAGAAAGAAGTTTCACACAATGCATCTGTGTAGTTTTTATTTGAAGATATTCTTTTTCCCAATGTAGGCCTCTTAGCTCTTAGCATGTCCAATTGCAGTTTCTACAGAAAGAGTGTTTCAGAACGGCTCAATCAAAAGTAAGGTTCAACTCTGTTAGTTGAATGCACAGAACAGAAAGAAGTTTCATACAATGCTTCTGTGTAGTTTATATTTGAACATATTCTTTTTTCCACTATTACCCACTTAGCGCTATGAATGTCCAGTTGCATTTTCTACAGACAGAGTGTTTCAAAACTGCTCAATCAAAAGTATGGTTTAACTCTGTTAGCTGAATGCTCAGATGAGAAAGCAGTTTCACAGAATGCTTCTGTGTAGTTTATATTTGAATATATTCCTTTTTCCACTACTACGCTCTTAGCGCTCCAAATGTCCAGTTGCATTTTCAACAGAAAGAGTGTTCAGATCTGCTCAATCAAAAGTATGGTTTAACTCTGTTAGCTGAATGCACAGATCAGAAAGAAGTTTCACCGAATGATTCTGTGTAGTTTATATTTGAAGACATTCCTTTTTCCACTATTACCCTCTTAGCGCTCCGAATCTCCACTTGCATTTTCTACAAAAAGAGTGTTTCATAACTGCTCAATCAAAAATATGTTTTATCTCTGTTAACTGAATTTACAGATCAGAAATAAGTTTCACAGAATGCATCTGTGTAGTTTTTATTTGAAGATATTATTTTTCAAAATGTAGGCCTCTAAGCGCTTAGCATGTCCAATTGCAGTTTCTACAGAAAGAGTGTTTCAGAACGGCTCAATCAAAAGTAAGGTTCAACTCTGTTAGTTGAATGCACAGAGCAGAAAAAATTTTCACAGAATGCTACTGTGTAGTTTATATTTGAATATATTCCTTTTTCCACTATTACCCTCTTAGCGCTCCGAATGTCCACTTGCATTTTCTACAGAAAGAGTGTTCAGAACTGCGCAATCAAAAGTATGGTTTAACTCTGTTAGCTTAATGAACATATCAGAAATAAGTTTCACACAATGCTTCTGTGTAGTTTTTATTTGAAGATATTATTTTTCCCAATATAGGCCTCTTAGCGCTCAGAATGTCCAATTGCAGTTTCTACAGAAAGAGTGTTTCAGAAAGGCTCAATCAAAAGTAAGGTTCAACTCTGTTAGTTGAATGCACAGAACAGAAAGAAGTTTCATACAATGCTTCTGTGTAGTTTATATTCGAACATATTCTTTTTTCCACTATTACCCACTTAGCGCTACGAATGTCCAGTTGCATTTTCTACAGACAGAGTGTTTCAAAACTGCTCAATCAAAAGTATGGTTTGACTCTGTTAGCTGAATGCTCAGATCAGAAAAAGTTTCACAGAATGCTTCTGTGTAGTTTATATTTGAATATATTCCTTTTTCCACTACTACTCTCTTAGCGCTCCAAATGTCCAGTTGCATTTTCTACAGAAAGAGAGTTCAGATCTGCTCAATCAAAAGTATGGTTTAACTCTGTTAGCTGAATGCACAGATCAGAAAGAAGTTTCACCGAATGATTTTGTGGAGTTTATATTTGGAGACATTCCTTTTTCCACTATTACCCTCTTAGCGCTCCGAATCTCCACTTGCATTTTCTTCAGAAAGAGTGTTTCAGAACGGCTCAATCAAAACTAAGGTTCAACTCTTTTAGTTGAACAAACAGAACAGAAAGAAGTTTCACACAATTCTTCTGTGTAGTTTTTATTTGTAGACATTCTTTTTCCCAATATAGGCCTCTTAGCGCTCAGAATGTCCAACTGCAGTTTCTACAGAAAGAGTGTTTCAGAACGGCTCAATCAAAAGTAAGGTTCAACTCTGTTAGTTGAATGCACAGAACAGAAAGAAGTTTCATACAATGCTTCTGTGTAGTTTATATTTGAACATATTCTTTTTTCCACTATTACCCACTTAGCGCTACGAATGTCCAGTTGCATTTTCTACAGACAGAGTGTTTCAAAACTGCTCAATCAAAAGTATGGTTTAACTCTGTTAGCTGAATGCTCAGATCAGAAAGAAGTTTCACAGAATGCTTCTGTGTAGTTTATATTTGAATATATTCCTTTTTCCACTACTACGCTCTTAGCGCTCCAAATGTCCAGTTGCATTTTCTACAGAAAGAGTGTTCAGATCTGCTCAATCAAAAGTATGGTTTAACTCTGTTAGCTGAATGCACAGATCAGAAAGAAGTTTCACCGAATGATTCTGTGTAGTTTATATTTGAAGACATTCCTTTTTCCACTATTACCCTCTTAGCGCTCCGAATCTCCACTTGCATTTTCTACAAAAAGAGTGTTTCATAACTGCTCAATCAAAAATATGTTTTATCTCTGTTAACTGAATTTACAGATCAGAAATAAGTTTCACAGAATGCATCTGTGTAGTTTTTATTTGAAGATATTCTTTTTCAAAATGTAGGCCTCTTAGCGCTTAGCATGTCCAATTGCAGTTTCTACAGAAAGAGTGTTTCAGAACGGCTCAATCAAAAGTAAGGTTCAACTCTGTTAGTTGAATGCACAGAACAGAAAGGATTTTCACAGAATGCTACTGTGTAGTTTATATTTGAAGACATTCCTTTTTCCACTATTACCCTCTTAGCGCTCCGAATCTCCACTTGCATTTTCTACAAAGGAGTGTTTCATAACTGATCAATCAAAAATATGTTTTATCTCTGTTAACTGAATTTACAGATCAGAAATAAGTTTCACAGAATGCATCTGTGTAGTTTTTATTTGAAGATATTCTTTTTCTCAATGTAGGCCTCTTAGCGCTTAGCATGTCCAATTGCAGTTTCTACAGAAAGAGTGTTTCAGAACGGCTCAATCAAAAGTAAGGTTCAACTCTGTTAGTTGAATGCACAGAGCAGAAAGAATTTTCACTGAATGCTACTGTGTAGTTTATATTTGAATATATTCCTTTTTCCACTATCACCCTCTTAGCGCTCCGAATGTCCACTTGCATTTTCTACAGAAAGAGTGTTCAGAACTGCGCAATCAAAAGTATGGTTTAACTCTGTTAGCTTAATGAACATATCAGAAATAAGTTTCACACAATGCTACTGTGTAGTTTTTATTTGAAGATATTATTTTTCCCAATATAGGCCTCTTAGCGCTCAGAATGTCCAATTGCAGTTTCTACAGAAAGAGTGTTTCAGAAAGGCTCAATCAAATGTAAGGTTCAACTCTGTTAGTTGAATGCACAGAACAGAAAGAAGTTTCATACAATGCTTCTGTGTAGTTTATATTTGAACATATTCTTTTTTCCACTATTACCCACTTAGCGCTACGAATGTCCAGTTGCATTTTCTACAGACAGAGTGTTTCAAAACTGCTCAATCAAAAGTATGGTTTAACTCTGTTAGCTGAATGCTCAGATCAGAAAGAAGTTTCACAGAATGCTTCTGTGTAGTTTATATTTGAATATATTCCTTTTTCCACTACTACTCTCTTAGCGCTCCAAATGTCCAGTTGCATTTTCTACAGAAAGAGAGTTCAGATCTGCTCAATCAAAAGTATGGTTTAACTCTGTTAGCTGAATGCACAGATCAGAAAGAAGTTTCACCGAATGATTCTGTGTAGTTTATATTTGGAGACATTACTTTTTCCACTATTACCCTCTTAGCGCTCCGAATCTCCACTTGCATTTTCTACAGAAAGAGTGTTTCAGAACGGCTCAATCAAAACTAAGGTTCAAGTCTTTTAGTTGAACAAACAGAACAGAAAGAAGTTTCACACAATTATTCTGTGTAGTTTTTATTTGTAGACATTCTTTTTCCAAATATAGGCCTCTTATCGCTCGGAATGTCCAATTGCAGTTTCTACAGAAAGAGTGTTTCAGAACGGCTCAATCAAAAGTAAGGTTCAACTCTGTTAGTTGAATGCACAGAACAGAAAGAAGTTTCATACAATGCTTCTGTGTAGTTTATATTTGAACATATTCTTTTTTCCACTATTACCCACTTAGCGCTACGAATGTCCAGTTGCGTTTTCTACAGACAGAGTGTTTCAAAACTGCTCAATCAAAAGGATGGTTTAACTCTGTTAGCTGAATGCTCAGATCAGAAAAAAGTTTCACAGAATGCTTCTGTGTAGTTTATATTTGAATATATTCCTTTTTCCACTACTACGCTCTTAGCGCTCCAAATGTCCAGTTGCATTTTCTACAGAAAGAGTGTTCAGATCTGCTCAATCAAAAGTATGGTTTAACACTGTTAGCTGAATGCACAGATCAGAAAGAAGTTTCACCGAATGATTCTGTGTAGTTTATATTTGAAGACATTCCTTTTTCCACTATTACCCTCTTAGCGCTCCGAATCTCCACTTGCATTTTCTACAAAAAGAGTGTTTCATAACTGCTCAATCAAAAATATGTTTTATCTCTGTTAACTGAATTTACAGATCAGAAATAAGTTTCACAGAATGCATCTGTGTAGTTTTTATTTGAAGATATTCTTTTTCCCAATGTAGGCCTCTTAGCGCTTAGCATGTCCAATTGCAGTTTCTACAGAAAGAGTGTTTCAGAACGGCTCAATCAAAAGTAAGGTTCAACTCTGTTAGTTGAATGCACAGAACAGAAAGAATTTTCACAGAATGCTACTGTGTAGTTTATATTTGAATATATTCCTTTTTCCACTATTACCCTCTTAGCGCTCCGAAAGTCCACTTGCATTTTCTACAGAAAGAGTGTTCAGAACTGCGCAATCAAAAGTATGGTTTAACTCTGTTAGCTTAATGAACATATCAGAAATAAGTTTCACACAATGCTTCTGTGTAGTTTTTATTTGAAGATATTATTTTTCCCAATATAGGCCTCTTAGCGCTCAGAATGTCCAATTGCAGTTTCTACAGAAAGAGTGTTTCAGAAAGGCTCAATCAAAAGTAAGGTTCAACTCTGTTAGTTGAATGCACAGAACAGAAAGTAGTTTCATACAATGCTTCTGTGTAGTTTATATTTGAACATATTCTTTTTTCCAATATTACCCACTTAGCGCTACGAATGTCCAGTTGCATTTTCTACAGACAGAGTGTTTCAAAACTGCTCAATCAAAAGTATGGTTTAACTCTGTTAGCTGAATGCTCAGATCAGAAAGAAGTTTCACAGAATGCTTCTGTGTAGTTTATATTTGAATATATTCCTTTTTCCACTACTACTCTCTTAGCGCTCCAAATGTCCAGTTGCATTTTCTACAGAAAGAGAGTTCAGATCTGCTCAATCAAAAGTATGGTTTAACTCTGTTAGCTGAATGCACAGATCAGAAAGAAGTTTCACAGAATGATTCTGTGTAGTTTATATTTGGAGACATTCCTTTTTCCACTATTACCCTCTTAGCACTCCGAATCTCCACTTGCATTTTCTACAGAAAGAGTGTTTCAGAACGGCTCAATCAAAACTAAGGTTCAACTCTTTTAGTTGAACAAACAGAACAGAAAGAAGTTTCACACAATTCTTCTGTGTAGTTTTTATTTGTAGACATTCTTTTTCCCAATATAGGCCTCTTAGCGCTCAGAATGTCCAATTGCAGTTTCTACAGAAAGAGTGTTTCAGAACGGCTCAATCAAAAGTAAGGTTCAACTCTGTTAGTTGAATGCACAGAACAGAAAGAAGTTTCATACAATGCTTCTGTGTAGTTTATATTTGAACATATTCTTTTTTCCACTATTACCCACTTAGCGCTACGAATGTCCACTTGCATTTTCTACAGACAGAGTGTTTCAAAACTGCTCAATCAAAAGTATGGTTTCACTCTGTTAGCTGAATTCTCAGATCAGAAAGAAGTTTCACAGAATGCTTCTGTGTAGTTTATATTTGAATATATTCCTTTTTCCACTACTACGCTCTTAGCGCTCCAAATGTCCAGTTGCATTTTCTACAGAAAGAGTGTTCAGATCTGCTCAATCAAAAGTATGGTTTAACTCTGTTAGCTGAATGCACAGATCAGAAAGAAGTTTCACCGAATGATTCTGTGTAGTTTATATTTGAAGACATTCCTTTTTCCACTATTACCCTCTTAGCGCTCAGAATCTCCACTTGCATTTTCTACAAAAGAGTGTTTCATAACTGCTCAGTCAAAAATATGTTTTATCTCTGTTAACTGAATTTACAGATCAGAAATAAGTTTCACAGAATGCATCTGTGTAGTTTTTATTTGAAGATATTCTTTTTCAAAATGTAGGCCTCTTAGCGCTTAGCATGTCCAATTGCAGTTTCTACAGAAAGAGTGTTTCAGAACGGCTCAATCAAAAGTAAGGTTCAACTCTGTTAGTTGAATGCACAGAACAGAAAGAATTTTCACAGAATGCTACTGTGTAGTTTATATTTGAATATATTCCTTTTTCCACTATTACCCTCTTAGCGCTCCGAATGTCCACTTGCATTTTCTACAGAAAGAGTGTTCAGAACTGCGCAATCAAAAGTATGGTTTAACTCTGTTAGCTTAATGAACATATCAGAAATAAGTTTCACACAATGCTTCTGTGTAGTTTTTATTTGAAGATATTATTTTTCCCAATAGAGGCCTCTTAGCGCTCAGAATGTCCAATTGCAGTTTCTACAGAAAGAGTGTTTCAGAAAGGCTCAATCAAAAGTAAGGTTCAACTCTGTTAGTTGAATGCACAGAACAGAAAGAAGTTTCATACAATGCTTCTGTGTAGTTTATATTTGAACATACTCTTTTTTCCACTATTACCCACTTAGCGCTACGAATGTCCAGTTGCATTTTCTAAAGACAGAGTGTTTCAAAACTGCTCAATCAAAAGTATGGTTTAACTCTGTTAGCTGAATGCTCAGATCAGAAAGAAGTTTCACAGAATGCTTCTGTGTAGTTTATATTTGAATATATTCCTTTTTCCACTACTACGCTCTTAGCGCTCGAAATGTCCAGTTGCATTTTCTACAGAAAGAGTGTTCAGATCTGCTCAATCAAAAGTATGGTTTAACTCTGTTAGCTGAATGCACAGATCAGAAAGAAGTTTCACCGAATGATTCTGTGTAGTTTATATCTGAAGACATTCCTTTTTCCACTATTACCCTCTTAGCGCTCCGAATCTCCACTTGCATTTTCTACAGAAAGAGTGTTTCAGGACGGCTCAATCAAAACTAAGGTTCAACTCTTTTAGTTGAACAAACAGAACAGAAAGAAGTTTCACACAATTCTTCTGTGTAGTTTTTATTTGTAGACATTCTTTTTCCCAATATAGGCCTCTTAGCGCTCAGAATGTCCAATTGCAGTTTCTACAGAAAGAGTGTTTCAGAACGGCTCAATCAAAAGTAAGGTTCAACTCTGTTAGTTGAATGCACAGAACAGAAAGAAGTTTCATACAATGCTTCTGTGTAGTTTATATTTGAACATATTCTTTTTTCCACTATTACCCACTTAGCGCTACGAAAGTCCAGTTGCATTTTCTACAGACAGAGTGTTTCAAAACTGCTCAATCAAAAGTATGGTTTAACTCTGTTAGCTGAATGCTCAGATCAGAAAGAAGTTTCACAGAATGCTTCTGTGTAGTTTATATTTGAATATATTCCTTTTTCCACTACTACGCTCTTAGCGCTCCAAATGTCCAGTTGCATTTTCTACAGAAATAGTGTTCAGATCTGCTCAATCAAAAGTATGGTTTATCTCTGTTAGCTGAATGCACAGATCAGAAAGAAGTTTCACCGAATGATTCTGTGTAGTTTATATTTGAATATATTCCTTTTTCCATTATTACCCTCTTAGCGCTCCGAATCTACACTTGCATTTTCTACAAAGGAGTGTTTCATAACTGCTCAATCAAAAATATGTTTTATCTCTGTTAACTGAATTTACAGATCAGAAATAAGTTTCACAGAATGCATCTGTGTAGTTTTTATTTGAAGATATTCTTTTTCCCAATGTAGGCCTCTTAGCGCTTAGCATGTCCAATTGCAGTTTCTACAGAAAGAGTGTTTCAGAACGGCTCAATCAAAAGTAAGGTTCAACTCTGTTAGTTGAATGCACAGAACATAAAGGATTTTCACAGAATGCTACTGTGTAGTTTATATTTGAATATATTCCTTTTTCCACTATTACCCTCTTAGCGCTCCAAATGTCCACTTGCATTTTCTACAGAAAGAGTGTTCAGAACTGCGCAATCAAAAGTATGGTTTAACTCTGTTAGCTTAATGAACATATCAGAAATAAGTTTCACACAATGCTTCTGTGTAGTTTTTATTTGAAGATATTATTTTTCCCAATATAGGCCTCTTAGCGCTCAGAATGTCCAATTGCAGTTTCTACAGAAAGAGTGTTTCAGAACGGCTCAATCAAAAGTAAGGTTCAACTCTGTTAGTTGAATGCACAGAACAGAAAGAAGTTTCATACAATGCTTCTGTGTAGTTTATATTTGAACATATTCTTTTTTCCACTATTACCCACTTAGCGCTACGAATGTCCAGTTGCATTTTCTACAGACAGAGTGTTTCAAAACTGCTCAATCAAAAGTATGGTTTAACTCTGTTAGCTGAATGCTCAGATCAGAAAGACGTTTCACAGAATGCTTCTGTGTATTTTATATTTGAATACATTCCTTTTTCCACTACTACTCTCTTAGCGCTCCAAATGTCCAGTTGCATTTTCTACAGAAAGAGAGTTCAGATCTGCTCAACCAAAAGTATGGTTTAACTCTGTTAGCTGAATGCACAGATCAGAAAGAAGTTTCACCGAATGATTCTGTGTAGTTTATATTTGGAGACATTCCTTTTTCCACTATTACCCTCTTAGCGCTCCGAATCTCCACTTGCATTTTCTACAGAAAGAGTGTTTCAGAACGGCTCAATCAAAAGTAAGGTTCAACTCTTTTAGTTGAACAAACAGAACAGAAAGAAGTTTCACACAATTCTTCTGTGTAGTTTTTATTTGTAGACATTCTTTTTCCCAATATAGGCCTCTTAGCGCTCAGAATGTCCAATTGCAGTTTCTACAGAAAAAGTGTTTCAGAACGGCTCAATCAAAAGTAAGGTTCAATTCTGTTAGTTGAATGCACAGAACAGAAAGAAGTTTCATACAATGCTTCTGTGTAGTTTATATTTGAACATATTCTTTTTTCCACTATTACCCACTTAGCGCTACGAATGTCCAGTTGCATTTTCTACAGACAGAGTGTTTCAAAACTGCTCAATCAAAAGTATGGTTTAATTCTGTTAGCTGAATGCTCAGATCAGAAAGAAGTTTCACAGAATGCTTCTGTGTAGTTTATATTTGAATATATTCCTTTTTCCACTACTACGCTCTTAGCGCTCCAAATGTCCAGTTGCATTTTCTACAGAAAGAGTGTTCAGATCTGCTCAATCAAAAGTATGGTTTAACTCTGTTAGCTGAATGCACAGATCAGAAAGAAGTTTCACCGAATGATTCTGTGTAGTTTATATTTGAAGACATTCCTTTTTCCACTATTACCCTCTTAGCGCTCCGAATCTCCACTTGCATTTTCTACAAAGGAGTGTTTCATAACTGATCAATCAAAAATATATTTTATCTCTGTTAACTGAATTTACAGATCAGAAATAAGTTTCACAGAATGCATCTGTGTAGTTTTTCTTTGAAGATATTCTTTTTCAAAATGTAGGCCTCTTAGCGCTTAGCATGTCCAATTGCAGTTTCTACAGAAAGAGTGTTTCAGAACGGCTCAATCAAAAGTAAGGTTCAACTCTGTTAGTTGAATGCACAGAACAGAAAGAATTTTCACAGAATGCTACTGTGTAGTTTATATTTGAATATATTCCTTTTTCCACTATTACCCTCTTAGCGCTCCGAATGTCCACTTGCATTTTCTACAGAAAGAGTGTTCAGAACTGCGCAATCAAAAGTATGGTTTAACTCTTTTAGTTGAACAAACAGAACAGAAAGAAGTTTCACACAATTCTTCTGTGTAGTTTTTATTTGTAGACATTCTTTTTCCCAATATAGGCCTCTTAGCGCTCAGAATGTCCAATTGCAGTTTCTACAGAAAGAGTGTTTCAGAAAGGCTCAATCAAAAGTAAGGTTCAACTCTGTTAGTTGAATGCACAGAACAGAAAGAAGTTTCATACAATGCTTCTGTGTAGTTTACATTTGAACATATCCTTTTTTCCACTATTACCCACTTAGCGCTACGAATGTCCAGTTGCATTTTCTACAGACAGAGTGTTTCAAAACTGCTCAATCAAAAGTATGGTTTAACTCTGTTAGCTGAATGCTCAGATCAGAAAGAAGTTTCACAGAATGCTTCTGTGTAGTTTATATTTGAATATATTCCTTTTTCCACTACTACGCTCTTAGCGCTCCAAATGTCCAGTTGCATTTTCTACAGAAATAGTGTTCAGATCTGCTCAATCAAAAGTATGGTTTAACTCTGTTAGCTGAATGCACAGATCAGAAAGAAGTTTCACAGAATGATTCTGTGTAGTTTATATTTGAAGACATTCCTTTTTCCACTATTACCCTCTTAGCGCTCCGAATCTCCACTTGCATTTTCTACAAAGGAGTGTTTCATAACTGATCAATCAAAAATATATTTTATCTCTGTTAACTGAATTTACAGATCAGAAATAAGTTTCACAGAATGCATCTGTGTAGTTTTTCTTTGAAGATATTCTTTTTCTAAATGTAGGCCTCTTAGCGCTTAGCATGTCCAATTGCAGTTTCTACAGAAAGAGTGTTTCAGAACGGCTCAATCAAAAGTAAGGTTCAACTCTGTTAGTTGAATGCACAGAACAGAAAGAATTTTCACAGAATGCTACTGTGTAGTTTATATTTGAATATATTCCTTTTTCCACTATTACCCTCTTAGCGCTCCGAATGTCCACTTGCATTTTCTACAGAAAGAGTGTTCAGAACTGCGCAATCAAAAGTATGGTTTAACTCTGTTAGCTTAATGAACATATCAGAAATAAGTTTCACACAATGCTTCTGTGTAGTTTTTATTTGAAGATATTATTTTTCCCAATATAGGCCTCTTAGCGCTCAGAATGTCCAATTGCAGTTTCTACAGAAAGAGTGTTTCAGAAAGGCTCAATCAAAAGTAAGGTTCAACTCTGTTAGTTGAATGCACAGAACAGAAAGAAGTTTCATACAATGTTTCTGTGTAGTTTATATTTGAACATATTCTTTTTTCCACTATTACCCACTTAGCGCTACGAATGTCCAGTTGCATTTTCTACAGACAGAGTGTTTCAAAACTGCTCAATCAAAAGTATGGTTTAACTCTGTTAGCTGAATGCTCAGATCAGAAAGAAGTTTCACAGAATGCTTCTGTGTAGTTTATATTTGAATATATTCCTTTTTCCACTACTACTCTCTTAGCGCTCCAAATGTCCAGTTGCATTTTCTACAGAAAGAGAGTTCAGATCTGCTCAATCAAAAGTATGGTTTAACTCTGTTAGCTGAATGCACAGATCAGAAAGAAGTTTCACCGAATGATTCTGTGTAGTTTATATTTGGAGACATTCCTTTTTCCACTATTACCCTCTTAGCGCTCCGAATCTCCACTTGCATTTTCTACAGAAAGAGTGTTTCAGAACGGCTCAATCAAAACTAAGGTTCAACTCTTTTAGTTGAACAAACAGAACAGAAAGAAGTTTCACACAATTCTTCTGTGTAGTTTTTATTTGTAGACATTCTTTTTCCCAATATAGGCCTCTTAGCGCTCAGAATGTCCAATTGCAGTTTCTACAGAAAGAGTGTTTCAGAAAGGCTCAATCAAAAGTAAGGTTCAACTCTGTTAGTTCAATGCACAGAACAGAAAGAAGTTTCATACAATGCTTCTGTGTAGTTTACATTTGAACATATCCTTTTTTCCACTATTACCCACTTAGCGCTACGAATGTCCAGTTGCATTTTCTACAGACAGAGTGTTTCAAAACTGCTCAATCAAAAGTATGGTTTAACTCTGTTAGCTGAATGCTCAGATCAGAAAGAAGTTTCACAGAATGCTTCTGTGTAGTTTATATTTGAATATATTCCTTTTTCCACTACTACGCTCTTAGCGCTCCAAATGTCCAGTTGCATTTTCTACAGAAATAGTGTTCAGATCTGCTCAATCAAAAGTATGGTTTAACTCTGTTAGCTGAATGCACAGATCAGAAAGAAGTTTCACCGAATGATTCTGTGTAGTTTATATTTGAAGACATTCCTTTTTCCACTATTCCCCTCTTAGCGCTCCGAATCTCCACTTGCATTTTCTACAAAGGAGTGTTTCATAACTGATCAATCAAAAATATGTTTTATCTCTGTTAACTGAATTTACAGATCAGAAATAAGTTTCACAGAATGCATCTGTGTAGTTTTTATTTGAAGATATTCTGTTTCTCAATGTAGGCCACTTAGCGCTAGGCATGTCCAATTGCAGTTTCTACAGAAAGAGTGTTTCAGAACGGCTCAATCAAAAGTAAGGTTCAACTCTGTTAGTTGAATGCACAGAACAGAAAGAATTTTCACAGAATGCTACTGTGTAGTTTATATTTGAATATATTCCTTTTTCCACTATTACCCTCTTAGCGCTCCGAATGTCCACTTGCATTTTCTACAGAAAGAGTGTTCAGAACTGCGCAATCAAAAGTATGGTTTAACTCTGTTAGCTTAATGAACATATCAGAAATAAGTTTCACACAATGCTTCTGTGTAGTTTTTATTTGAAGATATTATTTTTCCCAATATAGGCCTCTTAGCGCTCAGAATGTCCAATTGCAGTTTCTACAGAAAGAGTGTTTCAGAAAGGCTCAATCAAAAGTAAGGTTCAACTCTGTTAGTTGAATGCACAGAACAGAAAGATGTTTCATACAATGCTTCTGTGTAGTTTATATTTGAACATATTCGTTTTTCCACTATTACCCACTTAGCGCAACGAATGTCCAGTTGCATTTTCTACAGACAGAGTGTTTCAAAACTGCTCAATCAAAAGTATGGTTTAACTCTGTTAGCTGAATGCTCAGATCAGAAAGAAGTTTCACAGAATGCTTCTGTGTAGTTTATATTTGAATATATTCCTTTTTCCACTACTACTCTCTTAGCGCTCCAAATGTCCAGTTGCATTTTCTACAGAAAGAGAGTTCAGATCTGCTCAATCAAAAGTATGGTTTAACACTGTTAGCTGAATGCACAGATCAGAAAGAAGTTTCACCGAATGATTCTGTGTAGTTTATATTTGGAGACATTCCTTTTTCCACTATTACCCTCTTAGCGCTCCGAATCTCCACTTGCATTTTCTACAGAAAGAGTGTTTCAGAACGGCTCAATCAAAACTAAGGTTCAACCTTTTAGTTGAACAAACAGAACAGAAAGAAGTTTCACACAATTCTTCTGTGTAGTTTTTATTTGTAGACATTCTTTTTCCCAATATAGGCCTCTTAGCGCTCAGAATGTCCAATTGCAGTTTCTACAGAAAGAGTGTTTCAGAACGGCTCAATCAAAAGTAAGGTTCAACTCTGTTAGTTGAATGCACAGAACAGAAAGAAGTTTCATACAATGCTTCTGTGTAGTTTATATTTGAACATATTCTTTTTTCCACTATTACCCACTTAGCGCTACGAATTTCCAGTTGCATTTTCTACAGACAGAGTGTTTCAAAGCTGCTCAATCAAAAGTATGGTTTAACTCTGTTAGCTGAATGCTCAGATCAGAAAGAAGTTTCACAGAATGCTTCTGTGTAGTTTATATTTGAATATATTCCTTTTTCCACTACTACGCTCTTAGCGCTCCAAATGTCCAGTTGCATTTTCTACAGAAAGAGTGTTCAGATCTGCTCAATCAAAAGTATGGTTTAACTCTGTTAGCTGAATTCACAGATCAGAAAGAAGTTTCACCGAATGATTCTGTGTAGTTTATATTTGAAGACATTCCTTTTTCCACTATTACCCTCTTCGCGCTCCGAATCTCCACTTGCATTTTCTACAAAAAGAGTGTTTCATAACTGCTCAATCAAAAATATGTTTTATCTCTGTTAACTGAATTTACAGATCAGAAATAAGTTTCACAGAATGCATCTGTGTAGTTTTTATTTGAAGATATTCTTTTTCTCAATGTAGGCCTCTTAGCGCTAGGCATGTCCAATTGCAGTTTCTACAGAAAGAGTGTTTCAGAACGGCTCAATCAAAAGTAAGGTTCAACTCTGTTAGTTGAATGCACAGAACAGAAAGAATTTTCACAGAATGCTACTGTGTAGTTTATATTTGAATATATTCCTTTTTCCACTATTACCCTCTTAGCGCTCCGAATGTCCACTTGCATTTTCTACAGAAAGAGTGTTCAGAACTGCGCAATCAAAAGTATGGTTTAACTCTGTTAGCTTAATGAACATATCAGAAATAAGTTTCACACAATGCTTCTGTGTAGTTTTTATTTGAAGATATTATTTTTCCCAATAGAGGCCTCTTAGCGCTCAGAATGTCCAATTGCAGTTTCTACAGAAAGAGTGTTTCAGAAAGGCTCAATCAAAAGTAAGGTTCAACTCTGTTAGTTGAATGCACAGAACAGAAAGAAGTTTCATACAATGCTTCTGTGTAGTTTATATTTGAACATATTCTTTTTTCCACTATTACCCACTTAGCGCTACGAATGTCCAGTTGCATTTTCTACAGACAGAGTGTTTCAAAACTGCTCAATCAAAAGTATGGTTTAACTCTGTTAGCTGAATGCTCAGATCAGAAAGAAGTTTCACAGAATGCTTCTGTGTAGTTTATATTTGAATATATTCCTTTTTCCACTACTACTCTCTTAGCGCTCCAAATGTCCAGTTGCATTTTCTACAGAAAGAGAGTTCAGATCTGCTCAATCAAAAGTATGGTTTAACACTGTTAGCTGAATGCACAGATCAGAAAGAAGTTTCACCGAATGATTCTGTGTAGTTTATATTTGGAGACATTCCTTTTGCCACTATTACCCTCTTAGCGCTCCGAATCTCCACTTGCATTTTCTACAGAAAGAGTGTTTCAGAACGGCTCAATCAAAACTAAGGTTCAACCTTTTAGTTGAACAAACAGAACAGAAAGAAGTTTCACACAATTCTTCTGTGTAGTTTTTATTTGTAGACATTCTTTTTCCCAATATAGGCCTCTTAGCGCTCAGAATGTCCAATTGCAGTTTCTACAGAAAGAGTGTTTCAGAACGGCTCAATCAAAAGTAAGGTTCAACTCTGTTAGTTGAATGCACATAACAGAAAGAAGTTTCATACAATGCTTCTGTGTAGTTTATATTTGAACATATTCTTTTTTCCACTATTACCCAGTTAGCGCTACGAATGTCCAGTTGCATTTTCTACAGACAGAGTGTTTCAAAACTGCTCAATCAAAAGTATGGTTTAACTCTGTTAGCTGAATGCTCAGATCAGAAAGAAGTTTCACAGAATGCTTCTGTGTAGTTTATATTTGAATATATTCCTTTTTCCACTACTACGCTCTTAGCGCTCCAAATGTCCAGTTGCATTTTCTACAGAAAGAGTGTTCAGATGTGCTCAATCAAAAGTATGGTTTAACTCTGTTAGCTGAATGCACAGATCAGAAAGAAGTTTCACCGAATGATTCTGTGTAGTTTATATTTGAAGACATTCCTTTTTCCACTATTACCCTCTTAGCGCTCCGAATCTCCACTTGCATTTTCTACAAAAAGAGTGTTTCATAACTGCTCAATCAAAAATATGTTTTATCTCTGTTAACTGAATTTACAAATCAGGAATAAGTTTCACAGAATGCATCTGTGTAGTTTTTATTTGAAGATATTCTTTTTCAAAATGTAGGCCTCTTAGCGCTTAGCATGTCCAATTGCAGTTTCTACAGAAAGAGTGTTTCAGAACGGCTCAATCAAAAGTAAGGTTCAACACTGTTAGTTGAATGCACAGAACAGAAAGTATTTTCACAGAATGCTACTGTGTAGTTTATATTTGAATATATTCCTTTTTCCACTATTACCCTCTTAGCGCTCCGAATGTCCACTTGCATTTTCTACAGAAAGAGTGTTCAGAACTGCGCAATCAAAAGTATGGTTTAACTCTGTTAGCTTAATGAACATATCAGAAATAAGTTTCACACAATGCTTCTGTGTAGCTTTTATTTGAAGATATTATTTTTCCCAATATAGGCCTCTTAGCGCTCAGAATGTCCAATTGCAGTTTCTACAGAAAGAGTGTTTCAGAAAGACTCAATCAAAGTAAGGTTCAACTCTGTTAGTTGAATGCACAGAACAGAAAGAATTTTCATACAATGCTTCTGTGTAGTTTATATTTGAACATATTCTTTTTTCCACTATTACCCACTTAGCGCTACGAATGTCCAGTTGCATTTTCTACAGACAGAGTGTTTCAAAACTGCTCAATCAAAAGTATGGTTTAACTCTGTTAGCTGAATGCTCAGATCAGAAAGAAGTTTCACAGAATGCTTCTGTGTAGTTTATATTTGAATATATTCCTTTTTCCACTACTACTCTCTTAGCGCTCCAAATGTCCAGTTGCATTTTCTACAGAAAGAGAGTTCAGATCTGCTCAATCAAAAGTATGGTTTAACTCTGTTAGCTGAATGCACAGATCAGAAAGAAGTTTCACCGAATCATTCTGTGTAGTTTATATTTGGAGACATTCCTTTTTCCACTATTACCCTCTTAGCGCTCCGAATCTCCACTTGCATTTTCTACAGAAAGAGTGTTTCAGAACGGCTCAATGAAAACTAAGGTTCAACTCTTTTAGTTGAACAAACAGAACAGAAAGAAGTTTCACACAATTCTTCTGTGTAGTTTTTATTTGTAGACATTCTTTTTCCCAATATAGGCCTCTTAGCGCTCAGAATGTCCAATTGCAGTTTCTACAGAAAGAGTGTTTCAGAACGGCTCAATCAAAAGTAAGGTTCAACTCTGTTAGTTGAATGCACAGAACAGAAAGTAGTTTGATACAATGCTTCTGTGTAGTTTATATTTGAACATATTCTTTTTTCCACTATTACCCACTTAGCGCTACGAATGTCCAGTTGCATTTTCTACAGACAGAGTGTTTCAAAACTGCTCAATCAAAAGTATGGTTTAACTCTGTTAGCTGAATGCTCAGATCAGAAAAAAGTTTCACAGAATGCTTCTGTGTAGTTTATATTTGAATATATTCCTTTTTCCACTACTACGCTCTTAGCGCTCAAAATGTCCAGTTGCATTTTCTACAAAAAGAGTGTTCAGATCTGCTCAATCAAAAGTATGGTTTAACTCTGTTAGCTGAATGCACAGATCAGAAAGAAGTTTCACCGAATGATTCTGTGTAGTTTATATTTGAAGACATTCCTTTTTCCACTATTAACCTCTTAGCGCTCCGAATCTCCACTTGCATTTTCTACAAAAAGAGTGTTTCATAACTGCTCAATCAAAAATATGTTTTATCTCTGTTAACTGAATTTACAGATCAGAAATAAGTTTCACAGAATGCATCTGTGTAGTTTTTATTTGAAGATATTCTCTTTCCCAATGTAGGCCTCTTAGCGCTTAGCATGTCCAATTGCAGTTTCTACAGAAAGAGTGTTTCAGAACGGCTCAATCAAAAGTAAGGTTCAACTCTGTTAGTTGAATGCACAGAACAAAAAGAATTTTCACAGAATGCTACTGTGTAGTTTATATTTGAATATATTCCTTTTTCCACTATTACCCTCTTAGCGCTCCGAATGTCCACTTGCATTTTCTACAGAAAGAGTGTTCAGAACTGCGCAATCAAATGTATGGTTTAACTCTGTTAGCTTAATGAACATATCAGAAATAAGTTTCACACAATGCTTCTGTGTAGTTTTTATTTGAAGATATTATTTTTCCCAATATAGGCCTCTTAGCGCTCAGAATGTCCAATTGCATTTTCTACAGAAAGAGTGTTTCAGAAAGGCTCAATCAAAAGTAAGGTTCAACTCTGTTAGTTGAATGCACAGAACAGAAAGAAGTTTCATACAATGCTTCTGTGTAGTTTATATTTGAACATATTCTTTTTTCCACTATTACCCACTTAGCGCTACGAATGTCCAGTTGTATTTTCTACAGACAGAGTGTTTCAAAACTGTTCAATCAAAAGTATGGTTTAACTCTGTTAGCTGAATGCTCAGATCAGAAAGAAGTTTCACAGAATGCTTCTGTGTAGTTTATATTTGAATATATTCCTTTTTCCTCTACTACGCTCTTAGCGCTCCAAATGTCCAGTTGCATTTTCTACAGAAAGAGTGTTCAGATGTGCTCAATCAAAATTATGGTTTAACTCTGTTAGCTGAATGCACAGATCAGAAAGAAGTTTCACCGAATGATTCTGTGTAGTTTATATTTGAAGACATTCCTTTTTCCACTATTACCCTCTTAGCGCTCCGAATCTCCACTTGCATTTTCTACAAAAAGAGTGTTTCATAACTGCTCAATCAAAAATATGTTTTATCTCTGTTAACTGAATTTACAGATCAGAAATAAGTTTCACAGAATGCATCTGTGTAGTTTTTATTTGAAGATATTCTTTTTCAAAATGTAGGCCTCTTAGCGCTTAGCATGTCCAATTGCAGTTTCTACAGAAAGAGTGTTTCAGAACGGCTCAATCAAAAGTAAGGTTCAACTCTGTTAGTTGAATGCACAGAACAGAAAGAAGTTTCACAGAATGCTTCTGTGTAGTTTATATTTGAATATATTCCTTTTTCCACTACTACTCTCTTAGCGCTCCAAATGTCCAGTTGCATTTTCTACAGAAAGAGAGTTCAGATCTGCTCAATCAAAAGTATGGTTTAACTCTGTTAGCTGAATGCACAGATCAGAAAGAAGTTTCACCGAATCATTCTGTGTAGTTTATATTTGGAGACATTCCTTTTTCCACTATTACCCTCTTAGCGCTCCGAATCTCCACTTGCATTTTCTACAGAAAGAGTGTTTCAGAACGGCTCAATGAAAACTAAGGTTCAACTCTTTTAGTTGAACAAACAGAACAGAAAGAAGTTTCACACAATTCTTCTGTGTAGTTTTTATTTGTAGACATTCTTTTTCCCAATATAGGCCTCTTAGCGCTCAGAATGTCCAATTGCAGTTTCTACAGAAAGAGTGTTTCAGAACGGCTCAATCAAAAGTAAGGTTCAACTCTGTTAGTTGAATGCACAGAACAGAAAGTAGTTTGATACAATGCTTCTGTGTAGTTTATATTTGAACATATTCTTTTTTCCACTATTACCCACTTAGCGCTACGAATGTCCAGTTGCATTTTCTACAGACAGAGTGTTTCAAAACTGCTCAATCAAAAGTATGGTTTAACTCTGTTAGCTGAATGCTCAGATCAGAAAAAAGTTTCACAGAATGCTTCTGTGTAGTTTATATTTGAATATATTCCTTTTTCCACTACTACGCTCTTAGCGCTCAAAATGTCCAGTTGCATTTTCTACAGAAAGAGTGTTCAGATCTGCTCAATCAAAAGTATGGTTTAACTCTGTTAGCTGAATGCACAGATCAGAAAGAAGTTTCACCGAATGATTCTGTGTAGTTTATATTTGAAGACATTCCTTTTTCCACTATTAACCTCTTAGCGCTCCGAATCTCCACTTGCATTTTCTACAAAAAGAGTGTTTCATAACTGCTCAAACAAAAATATGTTTTATCTCTGTTAACTGAATTTACAGATCAGAAATAAGTTTCACAGAATGCATCTGTGTAGTTTTTATTTCAAGATATTCTCTTTCCCAATGTAGGCCTCTTAGCGCTTAGCATGTCCAATTGCAGTTTCTACAGAAAGAGTGTTTCAGAACGGCTCAATCAAAAGTAAGGTTCAACTCTGTTAGTTGAATGCACAGAACAAAAAGAATTTTCACAGAATGCTACTGTGTAGTTTATATTTGAATATATTCCTTTTTCCACTATTACCCTCTTAGCGCTCCGAATGTCCACTTGCATTTTCTACAGAAAGAGTGTTCAGAACTGCGCAATCAAATGTATGGTTTAACTCTGTTAGCTTAATGAACATATCAGAAATAAGTTTCACACAATGCTTCTGTGTAGTTTTTATTTGAAGATATTATTTTTCCCAATATAGGCCTCTTAGCGCTCAGAATGTCCAATTGCATTTTCTACAGAAAGAGTGTTTCAGAAAGGCTCAATCAAAAGTAAGGTTCAACTCTGTTAGTTGAATGCACAGAACAGAAAGAAGTTTCATACAATGCTTCTGTGTAGTTTATATTTGAACATATTCTTTTTTCCACTATTACCCACTTAGCGCTACGAATGTCCAGTTGTATTTTCTACAGACAGAGTGTTTCAAAACTGTTCAATCAAAAGTATGGTTTAACTCTGTTAGCTGAATGCTCAGATCAGAAAGAAGTTTCACAGAATGCTTCTGTGTAGTTTATATTTGAATATATTCCTTTTTCCACTACTACGCTCTTAGCGCTCCAAATGTCCAGTTGCATTTTCTACAGAAAGAGTGTTCAGATGTGCTCAATCAAAATTATGGTTTAACTCTGTTAGCTGAATGCACAGATCAGAAAGAAGTTTCACCGAATGATTCTGTGTAGTTTATATTTGAAGACATTCCTTTTTCCACTATTACCCCCTTAGCGCTCCGAATCTCCACTTGCATTTACTACAAAAAGAGTGTTTCATAACTGCTCAATCAAAAATATGTTTTATCTCTGTTAACTGAATTTACAGATCAGAAATAAGTTTCACAGAATGCATCTGTGTAGTTTTTATTTGAAGATATTCTTTTTCAAAATGTAGGCCTCTTAGCGCTTAGCATGTCCAATTGCAGTTTCTACAGAAAGAGTGTTTCAGAACGGCTCAATCAAAAGTAAGGTTCAACTCTGTTAGTTGAATGCACAGAACAGAAAGAAGTTTCACAGAATGCTTCTGTGTAGTTTATATTTGAATATATTCCTTTTTCCACTACTACTCTCTTAGCGCTCCAAATGTCCAGTTGCATTTTCTACAGAAAGAGAGTTCAGATCTGCTCAATCAAAAGTATGGTTTAACTCTGTTAGCTGAATGCACAGATCAGAAAGAAGTTTCACCGAATCATTCTGTGTAGTTTATATTTGGAGACATTCCTTTTTCCACTATTACCCTCTTAGCGCTCCGAATCTCCACTTGCATTTTCTACAGAAAGAGTGTTTCAGAACGGCTCAATGAAAACTAAGGTTCAACTCTTTTAGTTGAACAAACAGAACAGAAAGAAGTTTCACACAATTCTTCTGTGTAGTTTTTATTTGTAGACATTCTTTTTCCCAATATAGGCCTCTTAGCGCTCAGAATGTCCAATTGCAGTTTCTACAGAAAGAGTGTTTCAGAACGGCTCAATCAAAAGTAAGGTTCAACTCTGTTAGTTGAATGAACAGAACAGAAAGTAGTTTGATACAATGCTTCTGTGTAGTTTATATTTGAACATATTCTTTTTTCCACTATTACCCACTTAGCGCTACGAATGTCCAGTTGCATTTTCTACAGACAGAGTGTTTCAAAACTGCTCAATCAAAAGTATGGTTTAACTCTGTTAGCTGAATGCTCAGATCAGAAAAAAGTTTCACAGAATGCTTCTGTGTAGTTTATATTTGAATATATTCCTTTTTCCACTACTACGCTCTTAGCGCTCAAAATGTCCAGTTGCATTTTCTACAGAAAGAGTGTTCAGATCTGCTCAATCAAAAGTATGGTTTAACTCTGTTAGCTGAATGCACAGATCAGAAAGAAGTTTCACCGAATGATTCTGTGTAGTTTATATTTGAAGACATTCCTTTTTCCACTATTAACCTCTTAGCGCTCCGAATCTCCACTTGCGTTTTCTACAAAAAGAGTGTTTCATAACTGCTCAATCAAAAATATGTTTTATCTCTGTTAACTGAATTTACAGATCAGAAATAAGTTTCACAGAATTCATCTGTGTAGTTTTTATTTGAAGATATTCTCTTTCCCAATGTAGGCCTTTTAGCGCTTAGCATGTCCAATTGCAGTTTCTACAGAAAGAGTGTTTCAGAACGGCTCAATCAAAAGTAAGGTTCAACTCTGTTAGTTGAATGCACAGAACAAAAAGAATTTTCACAGAATGCTACTGTGTAGTTTATATTTGAATATATTCCTTTTTCCACTATTACCCTCTTAGCGCTCCGAATGTCCACTTGCATTTTCTACAGAAAGAGTGTTCAGAACTGCGCAATCAAATGTATGGTTTAACTCTGTTAGCTTAATGAACATATCAGAAATAAGTTTCACACAATGCTTCTGTGTAGTTTTTATTTGAAGATATTATTTTTCCCAATATAGGCCTCTTAGCGCTCAGAATGTCCAATTGCATTTTCTACAGAAAGAGTGTTTCAGAAAGGCTCAATCAAAAGTAAGGTTCAACTCTGTTAGTTGAATGCACAGAACAGAAAGAAGTTTCATACAATGTTTCTGTGTAGTTTATATTTGAACATATTCTTTTTTCCACTATTACCCACTTAGCGCTACGAATGTCCAGTTGCATTTTCTACAGACAGAGTGTTTCAAAACTGCTCAATCAAAAGTATGGTTTAACTCTGTTAGCTGAATGCTCAGATCAGAAAGAAGTTTCACAGAATGCTTCTGTGTAGTTTATATTTGAATATATTCCTTTTTCCACTACTACTCTCTTAGCGCTCCAAATGTCCAGTTGCATTTTCTACAGAAAGAGAGTTCAGATCTTCTCAATCAAAAGTATGGTTTAACTCTGTTAGCTGAATGCACAGATCAGAAAGAAGTTTCACCGAATCATTCTGTGTAGTTTATATTTGGAGACATTCCTTTTTCCACTATTACCCTCTTAGCGCTCCGAATCTCCACTTGCATTTTCTACAGAAAGAGTGTTTCAGAACGGCTCAATCAAAACTAAGGTTCAACCTTTTAGTTGAACAAACAGAACAGAAAGAAGTTTCACACAATTCTTCTGTGTAGTTTTTATTTGTAGACATTCTTTTTCCCAATATAGGCCTCTTAGCGCTCAGAATGTCCAATTGCAGTTTCTACAGAAAGAGTGTTTCAGAACGGCTCAATCAAAAGTAAGGTTCAACTCTGTTAGTTGAATGCACAGAACAGAAAGAAGTTTCATACAATGCTTCTGTGTAGTTTATATTTGAACATATTCTTTTTTCCACTATTACCCAGTTAGCTCTACGAATGTCCAGTTGCATTTTCTACAGACAGAGTGTTTCAAAACTGCTCAATCAAAAGTATGGTTTAACTCTGTTAGCTGAATGCTCAGATCAGAAAGAAGTTTCACAGAATGCTTCTGTGTAGTTTATATTTGAATATATTCCTTTTTCCACTACTACGCTCTTAGCGCTCCAAATGTCCAGTTGCATTTTCTACAGAAAGAGTGTTCAGATCTGCTCAATCAAAAGTATGGTTTAACTCTGTTAGCTGAATGCACAGATCAGAAAGAAGTTTCACCGAATGATTCTGTGTAGTTTATATTTGAAGACATTCCTTTTTCCACTATTACCCTCTTAGCGCTCCGAATCTCCACTTGCATTTTCTACAAAAAGAGTGTTTCATAACTGCTCAATCAAAAATATGTTTTATCTCTGTTAACTGAATTTACAGATCAGAAATAAGTTTCACAGAATGCATCTGTGTAGTTTTTATTTGAAGATATTCTTTTTCTCAATGTAGGCCTCTTAGCGCTAGGCATGTCCAATTGCAGTTTCTACAGTAAGAGTGTTTCAGAACGGCTCAATCAAAAGTAAGGTTCAACTCTGTTAGTTGAATGCACAGAACAGAAAGAATTTTCACAGAATGCTACTGTGTAGTTTATATTTGAATATATTCCTTTTTCCACTATTACCCTCTTAGCGCTCCGAATGTCCACTTGCATTTTCTACAGAAAGAGTGTTCAGAACTGCGCAATCAAAAGTATGGTTTAACTCTGTTAGCTTAATGAACATATCAGAAATAAGTTTCACACAATGCTTCTGTGTAGTTTTTATTTGAAGATATTATTTTTCCCAATATAGGCCTCTTAGCGCTCAGAATGTCCAATTGCAGTTTCTACAGAAAGAGTGTTTCAGAAAGGCTCAATCAAAAGTAAGGTTCAACTCTGTTAGTTGAATGCACAGAACAGAAAGAAGTTTCATACAATGCTTCTGTGTAGTTTATATTTGAACATATTCTTTTTTCCACTATTACCCACTTAGCGCTACGAATGTCCACTTGCATTTTCTACAGACAGAGTGTTTCAAAACTGCTCAATCAAAAGTATGGTTTAACTCTGTTAGCTGAATGCTCAGATCAGAAAGAAGTTTCACAGAATGCTTCTGTGTAGTTTATATTTGAATATATTCCTTTTTCCACTACTACTCTCTTAGCGCTCCAAATGTCCAGTTTCATTTTCTACAGAAAGAGAGTTCAGATCTGCTCAATCAAAAGTATGGTTTAACACTGTTAGCTGAATGCACAGATCAGAAAGAAGTTTCACCGAATCATTCTGTGTAGTTTATATTTGGAGACATTCCTTTTTCCACTATTACCCTCTTAGCGCTCCGAATCTCCACTTGCATTTTCTACAGAAAGAGTGTTTCAGAACGGCTCAATGAAAACTAAGGTTCAACTCTTTTAGTTGAACAAACAGAGCAGAAAGAAGTTTCACACAATTCTTCTGTGTAGTTTTTATTTGTAGACATTCTTTTTCCCAATATAGGCCTCTTAGCGCTCAGAATGTCCAATTGCAGTTTCTACAGAAAGAGTGTCTCAGAACGGCTCAATCAAAAGTAAGGTTCAACTCTGTTAGTTGAATGCACAGAACAGAAAGAAGTTTGATACAATGCTTCTGTGTAGTTTATATTTGAACATATTCTTTTTTCCACTATTACCCACTTAGCGCTACGAATGTCCAGTTGCATTTTCTACAGACAGAGTGTTTCAAAACTGCTCAATCAAAAGTATGGTTTAACTCTGTTAGCTGAATGCTCAGATCAGAAAGAAGTTTCACAGAATGCTTCTGTGTAGTTTATATTTGAATATATTCCTTTTTCCACTACTACGCTCTTAGCGCTCCAAATGTCCAGTTGCATTTTCTACAGAAAGAGTGTTCAGATCTGCTCAATCAAAAGTATGGTTTAACTCTGTTAGCTGAATGCACAGATCAGAAAGAAGTTTCACCGAATGATTCTGTGTAGTTTATATTTGAAGACATTCCTTTTTCCACTATTACCCTCTTAGCGCTCCGAATCTCCACTTGCATTTTCTACAAAAAGAGTGTTTCATAACTGCTCAATCAAAAATATGTTTTATCTCTGTTAACTGAATTTACAGATCAGAAATAAGTTTCACAGAATGCATCTGTGTAGTTTTTATTTGAAGATATTCTTTTTCTCAATGTAGGCCTCTTAGCGCTAGGCATGTCCAATTGCAGTTTCTACAGAAAGAGTGTTTCAGAACGGCTCAATCAAAAGTAAGGTTCAACTCTGTTAGTTGAATGCACAGAACAGAAAGAATTTTCACAGAATGCTACTGTGTAGTTTATATTTGAATATATTCCTTTTTCCACTATTACCCTCTTAGCGCTCCGAATGTCCACTTGCATTTTCTACAGAAAGAGTGTTCAGAACTGCGCAATCAAAAGTATGGTTTAACTCTGTTAGCTTAATGAACATATCAGAAATAAGTTTCACACAATGCTTCTGTGTAGTTTTTATTTGAAGATATTATTTTTCCCAATATAGGCCTCTTAGCGCTCAGAATGTCCAATTGCAGTTTCTACAGAAAGAGTGTTTCAGAAAGGCTCAATCAAAAGTAAGGTTCAACTCTGTTAGTTGAATGCACAGAACAGAAAGAAGTTTCATACAATGCTTCTGTGTAGTTTATATTTGAACATATTCTTTTTTCCACTATTACCCACTTAGCGCTACGAATGTCCACTTGCATTTTCTACAGACAGAGTGTTTCAAAACTGCTCAATCAAAAGTATGGTTTAACTCTGTTAGCTGAATGCTCAGATCAGAAAGAAGTTTCACAGAATGCTTCTGTGTAGTTTATATTTGAATATATTCCTTTTTCCACTACTACGCTCTTAGCGCTCCAAATGTCCAGTTGCATTTTCTACAGAAAGAGTGTTCAGATCTGCTCAATCAAAAGTATGGTTTAACTCTGTTAGCTGAATGCACAGATCAGAAAGAAGTTTCACCGAATGATTCTGTGTAGTTTATATTTGAAGACATTCCTTTTTCCACTATTACCCTCTTAGCGCTCCGAATCTCCACTTGCATTTTCTACAAAAAGAGTGTTTCATAACTGCTCAATCAAAAATATGTTTTATCTCTGTTAACTGAATTTACAGATCAGAAATAAGTTTCACAGAATGCATCTGTGTAGTTTTTATTTGAAGATATTCTTTTTCTCAATGTAGGCCTCTTAGCGCTAGGCATGTCCAATTGCAGTTTCTACAGAAAGAGTGTTTCAGAACGGCTCAATCAAAAGTAAGGTTCAACTCTGTTAGTTGAATGCACAGAACAGAAAGAATTTTCACAGAATGCTACTGTGTAGTTTATATTTGAATATATTCCTTTTTCCACTATTACCCTCTTAGCGCTCCGAATGTCCACTTGCATTTTCTACAGAAAGAGTGTTCAGAACTGCGCAATCAAAAGTATGGTTTAACTCTGTTAGCTTAATGAACATATCAGAAATAAGTTTCACACAATGCTTCTGTGTAGTTTTTATTTGAAGATATTATTTTTCCCAATATAGGCCTCTTAGCGCTCAGAATGTCCAATTGCAGTTTCTACAGAAAGAGTGTTTCAGAAAGGCTCAATCAAAAGTAAGGTTCAACTCTGTTAGTTGAATGCACAGAACAGAAAGAAGTTTCATACAATGCTTCTGTGTAGTTTATATTTGAACATATTCTTTTTTCCACTATTACCCACTTAGCGCTACGAATGTCCACTTGCATTTTCTACAGACAGAGTGTTTCAAAACTGCTCAATCAAAAGTATGGTTTAACTCTGTTAGCTGAATGCTCAGATCAGAAAGAAGTTTCACAGAATGCTTCTGTGTAGTTTATATTTGAATATATTCCTTTTTCCACTACTACTCTCTTAGCGCTCCAAATGTCCAGTTTCATTTTCTACAGAAAGAGAGTTCAGATCTGCTCAATCAAAAGTATGGTTTAACACTGTTAGCTGAATGCACAGATCAGAAAGAAGTTTCACCGAATCATTCTGTGTAGTTTATATTTGGAGACATTCCTTTTTCCACTATTACCCTCTTAGCGCTCCGAATCTCCACTTGCATTTTCTACAGAAAGAGTGTTTCAGAACGGCTCAATGAAAACTAAGGTTCAACTCTTTTAGTTGAACAAACAGAGCAGAAAGAAGTTTCACACAATTCTTCTGTGTAGTTTTTATTTGTAGACATTCTTTTTCCCAATATAGGCCTCTTAGCGCTCAGAATGTCCAATTGCAGTTTCTACAGAAAGAGTGTCTCAGAACGGCTCAATCAAAAGTAAGGTTCAACTCTGTTAGTTGAATGCACAGAACAGAAAGAAGTTTGATACAATGCTTCTGTGTAGTTTATATTTGAACATATTCTTTTTTCCACTATTACCCACTTAGCGCTACGAATGTCCAGTTGCATTTTCTACAGACAGAGTGTTTCAAAACTGCTCAATCAAAAGTATGGTTTAACTCTGTTAGCTGAATGCTCAGATCAGAAAAAAGTTTCACAGAATGCTTCTGTGTAGTTTATATTTGAATATATTCCTTTTTCCACTACTACGCTCTTAGCGCTCCAAATGTCCAGTTGCATTTTCTACAGAAAGAGTGTTCAGATCTGCTCAATCAAAAGTATGGTTTAACTCTGTTAGCTGAATGCACAGATCAGAAAGAAGTTTCACCGAATGATTCTGTGTAGTTTATATTTGAAGACATTCCTTTTTCCACTATTAACCTCTTAGCGCTCCGAATCTCCACTTGCATTTTCTACAAAAAGAGTGTTTCATAACTGCTCAATCAAAAATATGTTTTATCTCTGTTAACTGAATTTACAGATCAGAAATAAGTTTCACAGAATGCATCTGTGTAGTTTTTATTTGAAGATATTCTCTTTCCCAATGTAGGCCTCTTAGCGCTTAGCATGTCCAATTGCAGATTCTACAGAAAGAGTGTTTCAGAACGGCTCAATCAAAAGTAAGGTTCAACTCTGTTAGTTGAATGCACAGAACAAAAAGAATTTTCACTGAATGCTACTGTGTAGTTTATATTTGAATATATTCCTTTATCCACTGTTACCCTCTTAGCGCTCCGAATGTCCACTTGCATTTTCTACAGAAAGAGTGTTCAGAACTGCGCAATCAAATGTATGGTTTAACTCTGTTAGCTTAATGAACATATCAGAAATAAGTTTCACACAATGCTTCTGTGTAGTTTTTATTTGAAGATATTATTTTTCCCAATATAGGCCTCTTAGCGCTCAGAATGTCCAATTGCATTTTCTACAGAAAGAGTGTTTCAGAAAGGCTCAATCAAAAGTAAGGTTCAACTCTGTTAGTTGAATGCACAGAACAGAAAGAAGTTTCATACAATGCTTCTGTGTAGTTTATATTTGAACATATTCTTTTTTCCACTATTACCCACTTAGCGCTACGAATGTCCAGTTGTATTTTCTACAGACAGAGTGTTTCAAAACTGTACAATCAAAAGTATGGTTTAACTCTGTTAGCTGAATGCTCAGATCAGAAAGAAGTTTCACAGAATGCTTCTGTGTAGTTTATATTTGAATATATTCCTTTTTCCACTACTACGCTCTTAGCGCTCCAAATGTCCAGTTGCATTTTCTACAGAAAGAGTGTTCAGATGTGCTCAATCAAAAGTATGGTTTAACTCTGTTAGCTGAATGCACAGATCAGAAAGAAGTTTCACCGAATGATTCTGTGTAGTTTATATTTGAAGACATTCCTTTTTCCACTATTACCCTCTTAGCGCTCCGAATCTCCACTTGCATTTTCTACAAAAAGAGTGTTTCATAACTGCTCAATCAAAAATATGTTTTATCTCTGTTAACTGAATTTACAGATCAGAAATAAGTTTCACAGAATGCATCTGTGTAGTTTTTATTTGAAGATATTCTTTTTCAAAATGTATGCCTCTTAGCGCTTAGCATGTCCAATTGCAGTTTCTACAGAAAGAGTGTTTCAGAACGGCTCAATCAAAAGTAAGGTTCAACTCTGTTAGTTGAATGCACAGAACAGAAAGAATTTTCACAGAATGCTACTGTGTAGTTTATATTTGAATATATTCCTTTTTCCACTATTACCCTCTTAGCGCTCCGAATGTCCACTTGCATTTTCTACAGAAAGAGTGTTCAGAACTGCGCAATCAAAAGTATGGTTTAACTCTGTTAGCTTAATGAACATATCAGAAATAAGTTTCACACAATGCTTCTGTGTAGCTTTTATTTGAAGATATTATTTTTCCCAATATAGGCCTCTTAGCGCTCAGAATGTCCAATTGCAGTTTCTACAGAAAGAGTGTTTCAGAAAGGCTCAATCAAAGTAAGGTTCAACTCTGTTAGTTGAATGCACAGAACAGAAAGAAGTTTCATACAATGCTTCTGTGTAGTTTATATTTGAACATATTCTTTTTTCCACTATTACCCACTTAGCGCTACGAATGTCCAGTTGCATTTTCTACAGACAGAGTGTTTCAAAACTGCTCAATCAAAAGTATGGTTTAACTCTGTTAGCTGAATGCTCAGATCAGAAAGAAGTTTCACAGAATGCTTCAGTGTAGTTTATATTTGAATATATTCCTTTTTCCACTACTAATCTCTTAGCGCTCCAAATGTCCAGTTGCATTTTCTACAGAAAGAGAGTTCAGATCTGCTCAATCAAAAGTATGGTTTAACTCTGTTAGCTGAATGCACAGATCACAAAGAAGTTTCACCGAATCATTCTGTGTAGTTTATATTTGGAGACATTCCTTTTTCCACTATTACCCTCTTAGCGCTCCGAATCTCCACTTGCATTTTCTACAGAAAGAGTGTTTCAGAACGGCTCAATGAAAACTAAGGTTCAACTCTTTTAGTTGAACAAACAGAACAGAAAGAAGTTTCACACAATTCTTCTGTGTAGTTTTTATTTGCAGACATTCTTTTTCCCAATATAGGCCTCTTAGCGCTCAGAATGTCCAATTGCAGTTTCTACAGAAAGAGTGTTTCAGAACGGCTCAATCAAAAGTAAGGTTCAACTCTGTTAGTTGAATGCACAGAACAGAAAGAAGTTTGATACAATGCTTCTGTGTAGTTTATATTTGAACATATTCTTTTTTCCACTATTACCCACTTAGCGCTACGAATGTCCAGTTGCATTTTCTACAGACAGAGTGTTTCAAAACTGCTCAATCAAAAGTATGGTTTAACTCTGTTAGCTGAATGCTCAGATCAGAAAAAAGTTTCACAGAATGCTTCTGTGTAGTTTATATTTGAATATATTCCTTTTTCCACTACTACGCTCTTAGCGCTCAAAATGTCCAGTTGCATTTTCTACAGAAAGAGTGTTCAGATCTGCTCAATCAAAAGTATGGTTTAACTCTGTTAGCTGAATGCACAGATCAGAAAGAAGTTTCACCGAATGATTCTGTGTAGTTTATATTTGAAGACATTCCTTTTTCCACTATTACCCTCTTAGCGCTCCGAATCTCCACTTGCATTTTCTACAAAAAGAGTGTTTCATAACTGCTCAATCAAAAATATGTTTTATCTCTGTTAACTGAATTTACAGATCAGAAATAAGTTTCACAGAATGCATCTGTGTAGTTTTTATTTGAAGATATTCTCTTTCCCAATGTAGGCCTCTTAGCGCTTAGCATGTCCAATTGCAGTTTCTACAGAAAGAGTGTTTCAGAACGGCTCAATCAAAATTAAGGTTCAACTCTGTTAGTTGAATGCACAGAACAAAAAGAATTTTCACTGAATGCTACTGTGTAGTTTATATTTGAATATATTCCTTTTTCCACTATTACCCTCTTAGCGCTCCGAATGTCCACTTGCATTTTCTACAGAAAGAGTGTTCAGAACTGCGCAATCAAATGTATGGTTTAACTCTGTTAGCTTAATGAACATATCAGAAATAAGTTTCACACAATGCTTCTGTGTAGTTTTTATTTGAAGATATTATTTTTCCCAATATAGGCCTCTTAGCGCTCAGAATGTCCAATTGCATTTTCTACAGAAAGAGTGTTTCAGAAAGGCTCAATCAAAAGTAAGGTTCAACTCAGTTAGTTGAATGCACAGAAGAGAAAGAAGTTTTATACACTGCTTCTGTGTAGTTTATATTTGAACATATTCTTTTTTCCACAATTACCCACTTAGCGCTACGAATCTCCAGTTGCATTTTCTACAGACAGAGTGTTTCAAAACTGCTCAATCAATAGTATGGTTTAACTCTGTTAGCTGAATGCTCAGATCAGAAAGAAGTTTCACAGAATCCTGCTGTGTAGTTTATATTTGAATATATTCCTTTTTCCACTACTACTCTCTTAGCGCTCCAAATGTCCAGTTGCATTTTCTACAGAAAGGGAGTTCAGATCTGCTCAATCAAAAGTATGGTTTAACTCTGTTAGCTGAATGCACAGATCAGGAAGAAGTTTCACAGAATGATTCTGTGTAGTTTATATTTCGAGACATTCCTTTTTCCACTATTACCCTCTTAGCGCTCCGAATCTCCACTTGCATTTTCTACAGAAAGAGTGTTTCAGAACGGCTCAATCAAAACTAAGGTTCAACTCTTTTAGTTGAACAAACAGAACAGAAAGAAGTTTCACACAATTCTTCTGTGTAGTTTTTATTTGTAGACATTCTTTTTCCCAATATAGGCCTCTTAGCGCTCAGAATGTCCAATTGCAGTTTCTACAGAAAGAGTGTTTCAGAACGGCTCAATCAAAAGTAAGGTTCAACTCTGTTAGTTGAATGCACAGAACAGAAAGAAGTTTCATACAATGCTTCTGTGTAGTTTATATTTGAACATATTCTTTTTTCCACTATTACCCACTTAGCGCTACGAATGTCCAGTTGCATTTTCTACAGACAGAGTGTTTCAAAACTGCTCAATCAAAAGTATGGTTTAACTCTGTTAGCTGAATGCTCAGATCAGAAAAAAGTTTCACAGAATGCTTCTGTGTAGTTTATATTTGAATATATTCCTTTTTCCACTACTACGCTCTTAGCGCTCCAAATGTCCAGTTGCATTTTCTACAGAAAGAGTATTCAGATCTGCTCAATCAAAAGTATGGTTTAACTCTGTTAGCTGAATGCACAGATCAGAAAGAAGTTTCACCAAATGATTCTGTGTAGTTTATATTTGAAGACATTCCTTTTTCCACTATTACCCTCTTAGTGCTCCGAATCTCCACTTGCATTTTCTACAAAAAGAGTGTTTCATAACTGTTCAATCAAAAATATGTTTTATCTCTGTTAACTGAATTTACAGATCAGAAATAAGTTTCACAGAATGCATCTGTGTAGATTTTATTTGAAGTTATTCTTTTTCCCAATGTAGGGCTCTTAGCGCTTAGCATGTCCAATTGCAGTTTCTACAGAAAGAGTGTTTCAGAACGGCTCAATCAAAAGTAAGGTTCAACTCTGTTAGTTGAATGCACAGAACAGAAAGAATTTTCACAGAATGCTACTGTGTAGTTTATATTTGAATATATTCCTTTTTCCACTATACCCTCTTAGCGCTCCGAATGTCCACTTGCATTTTCTACAGAAAGAGTGTTCAGAACTGCGCAATCAAAAGTATGGTTTAACTCTGTTAGCTTAATGAACATATCAGAAATAAGTTTCACACAATGCTTCTGTGTAGTTTTTATTTGAAGATATTATTTTTCCCAATATAGGCCTCTTAGCGCTCAGAATGTCCAATTGCAGTTTCTACAGAAAGAGTGTTTCAGAAAGGCTCAATCAAAAGTAAGGTTCAACTCTGTTAGTTGAATGCACAGAACAGAAAGTTGTTTCATACAATGCTTCTGTGTAGTTTATATTTGAACATATTCTTTTTTCCACTATTACACACTTAGCGCTACGAATGTCCAGTTGCATTTTCTACAGACAGAGTGTTTCAAAACTGCTCAATCAAAAGTATTGTTTAACTCTGTTAGCTGAATGCTCAGATCAGAAAGAAGTTTCACAGAATGCTTCTGTGTAGTTTATATTTGAATATATTCCTTTTTCCACTACTACGCTCTTAGCGCTCCAAATGTCCAGTTGCATTATCTACAGAAAGAGTGTTCAGATCTGCTCAATCAAAAGTATGGTTTAACTCTGTTAGCTGAATGCACAGATCAGAAAGAAGTTTCACCGAATGATTCTGTGTAGTTTATATTTGAAGACATGCCTTTTTCCACTATTACCCTCTTAGCGCTCCGAATCTCCACTTGCATTTTCTACAAAAAGGGTGTTTCATAACTGCTCAATCAAAAATATGTTTTATCTCTGTTAACTGAATTTACAGATCAGAAATAAGTTTCACAGAATGCATCTGTGTAGTTTTTATTTGAAGATATTCTTTTTCCCAATGTAGGCCTCTTAGCGCTTAGCATGTCCAATTGCAGTTTCTTCAGAAAGAGTGTTTCAGAACGGCTCAATCAAAAGTAAGGTTCAACTCTGTTAGTTGAATGCACAGAACAGAAAGAATTTTCACAGAATGCTACTGTGTAGTTTATATTTGAATATATTCCTTTTTACACTATTACCCTCTTAGCGCTCCGAATCTCCATTGCATTTTCTACGGAAAGAGTGTTTCAGAACGGCTCAATCAAAACTAAGGTTCAACTCTTTTAGTTGAACAAACAGAACAGAAAGAAGTTTCACACAATTCTTCTGTGTAGTTTTTATTTGTAGACATTCTTTTTCCCAATATAGGCCTCTTAGCGCTCAGAATGTCCAATTGCAGTTTCTACAGAATGAGTGTTTCAGAACGGCTCAATCAAAAGTAAGGTTCAACTCTGTTAGTTGAATGCACAGAACAGAAAGAAGTTTCATACAATGCTTCTGTGTAGTTTATATTTGAACATATTCTTTTTTCCACTATTACCCACTTAGCGCTACGAATGTCCAGTTGCATTTTCTACAGACAGAGTGTTTCAATACTGCTCAATCAAAAGTATGGTTTAACTCTGTTAGCTGAATGCTCAGATCAGAAAGAAGTTTCACAGAATGCTTCTGTGTAGTTTATATTTGAATATATTCCTTTTTCCACTACTACGCTCTTAGCGCTCCAAATGTCCAGTTGCATTTTCTACAGAAAGAGTGTTCAGATCTGCTCAATCAAAAGTATGGTTTAACTCTGTTAGCTGAATGCACAGATCAGAAAGAAGTTTCACCGAATGATTCTGTGTAGTTTATATTTGAAGACATTCCTTTTTCCACTATTACACCCTTAGCGCTCCGAATCTGCACTTGCATTTTCTACAAAAAGAGTGTTTCATAACTGCTCAATCAAAAATATGTTTTATCTCTGTTAACTGAATTTACAGATCAGAAATAAGTTTCACAGAATGCATCTGTGTAGTTTTTATTTGAAGATATTCTTTTTCCCAATGTAGGCCTCTTAGCGCTTAGCATGTCCAATTGCAGTTTCTACAGAAAGAGTGTTTCAGAACGGCTCAATCAAAAGTAAGGTTCAACTCTGTTAGTTGAATGCACAGAACAGAAAGAATTTTCACAGAATGCTACTGTGTAGTTTATATTTGAATATATTCCTTTTTCCACTATTACCTTCTTAGCGCTCCGAATGTCCACTTGCATTTTCTACAGAAAGAGTGTTCAGAACTGCGCAATCAAAAGTATGGTTTAACTCTGTTAGCTTAATGAACATATCAGAAATAAGTTTCACACAATGCTTCTGTGTAGTTTTTATTTGAAGATATTATTTTTCCCAATATAGGCCTCTTAGCGCTCAGAATGTCCAATTGCAGTTTCTACAGAAAGAGCGTTTCAGAAAGGCTCAATCAAAAGTAAGGTTCAACTCTGTTAGTTGAATGCACAGAACAGAAAGAAGTTTCATACAATGCTTCTGTGTAGTTTATATTTGAACATATTCTTTTTTCCACTATTACCCACTTAGCGCTACGAATGTCCAGTTGCATTTTCTACAGACAGAGTGTTTCAAAACTGCTCAATCAAAAGTATGGTTTAACTCTGTTAGCTGAATGCTCAGATCAGAAAGAAGTTTCACAGAATGCTTCTGTGTAGTTTATATTTGAATATATTCCTTTTTCCACTACTACTCTCTTAGCGCTCCAAATGTCCAGTTGCATTTTCTACAGAAAGAGAGTTCAGATCTGCTCAATCAAAAGTATGGTTTAACTCTGTTAGCTGAATGCACAGATCAGAAAGAAGTTTCACAGAATGATTCTGTGTAGTTTATATTTGGAGACATTCCTTTTTCCACTATTACCCTCTTAGCGCTCCGAATCTCCACTTGCATTTTCTACAGAAAGAGTGTTTCAGAACGGCTCAATCAAAACTAAGGTTCAACTCTTTTAGTTGAACAAACAGAACAGTAAGAAATTTCACACAATTCTTCTGTGTAGTTTTTATTTGTAGACATTCTTTTTCCCAATATAGGCCTCTTAGCGCTCAGAATGTCCAATTGCAGTTTCTACAGAAAGAGTGTTTCAGAACGGCTCAATCAAAAGTAAGGTTCAACTCTGTTAGTTGAATGCACAGAACAGAAAGAAGTTTCATACAATGCTTCTGTGTAGTTTATATTTGAACATATTCTTTTTTCCACTATTACCCACTTAGCGCTACGAATGTCCAGTTGCATTTTCTACAGACAGAGTCTTTCAAAACTGCTCAATCAAAAGTATGGTTTAACTCTGTTAGCTGAATGCTCAGATCAGAAAAAAGTTTCACAGAATGCTTCTGTGTAGTTTATATTTGAATATATTCCTTTTTCCACTACTACGCTCTTAGCGCTCCAAATGTCCAGTTGCATTTTCTACAGAAAGAGTGTTCAGATCTGCTCAATCAAAAGTATGGTTTAACTCTGTTAGCTGAATGCACAGATCAGAAAAAAGTTTCACCGAATGATTCTGTGTAGTTTATATTTGAAGACATTCCTTTTTCCACTATTACCCTCTTAGCGCTCCGAATCTCCACTTGCATTTTCTACAAAAAGAGTGTTTCATAACTGCTCAATCAAAAATATGTTTTATCTCTGTTAACTGAATTTACAGATCAGAAATAAGTTTCACAGAATGCATCTGTGTAGTTTTTATTTGAATATATTCTTTTTCCCAATGTAGGCCTCCTAGCGCTTAGCATGTCCAATTGCAGTTTCTACAGAAAGAGTGTTTCAGAACGGCTCAATCAAAAGTAAGGTTCAACTCTGTTAGTTGAATGCACAGAACAGAAAGAATTTTCACAGAATGCTACTGTGTAGTTTATATTTGAATATATTCCTTTTTCCACTATTACCCTCTTAGCGCTCCGAATCTCCATTGCATTTTCTACAGAAAGAGTGTTTCAGAATGGCTCAATCAAAACTAAGGTTCAACTCTTTTAGTTGAACAAACAGAACAGAAAGAAGTTTCACACAATTCTTCTGTGTAGTTTTTATTTGTAGACATTCTTTTTCCCAATATAGGCCTCTTAGCGCTCAGAATGTCCAATTGCAGTTTCTACAGAAAGAGTGTTTCAGAACGGCTCAATCAAAAGTAAGGTTCAACTCTGTTAGTTGAATGCACAGAACAGAAAGAAGTTTCATACAATGCTTCTGTGTAGTTTATATTTGAACATATTCTTTTTTCCACTATTACCCACTTAGCGCTACGAATGTCCAGTTGCATTTTCTACAGACAGAGTGTTTCAAAACTGCTCAATCAAAAGTATGGTTTAACTCTGTTAGCTGAATGCTCAGATCAGAAAGAAGTTTCACAGAATGCTTCTGTGTAGTTTATATTTGAATATATTCCTTTTTCCACTACTACGCTCTTAGCGCTCCAAATGTCCAGTTGCATTTTCTACAGAAAGAGTGTTCAGATCTGCTCAATCAAAAGTATGGTTTAACTCTGTTAGCTGAATGCACAGATCAGAAAGAAGTTTCACCGAATGATTCTGTGTAGTTTATATTTGAAGACATTCCTTTTACCACTATTACCCCCTTAGCGCTCCGAATCTCCACTTGCATTTTCTACAAAAAGAGTGTTTCATAATGGCTCAATCAAAAATATGTTTTATCTCTGTTAACTGAATTTACAGATCAGAAATAAGTTTCACAGAATGCATCTGTGTAGTTTTTATTTGAAGATATTCTTTTTCCCAATGTAGGCCTCTTAGCGCTTAGCATGTCCAATTGCAGTTTCTACAGAAAGAGTGTTTCAGAACGGCTCAATCAAAAGTAAGGTTCAACTCTGTTAGTTGAATGCAAAGAACAGAAAGAATTTTCACAGAATCCTACTGTGTAGTTTATATTTGAATATATTCCTTTTTCCACTATTACCTTCTTAGCTCTCCGAATCTCCACTTGCATTTTCTACAGAAAGAGTGTTCAGAACTGCGCAATCAAAAGTATGGTTTAACTCTGTTAGCTTAATGAACATATCAGAAATAAGTTTCACACAATGCTTCTGTGTAGTTTTTATTTGAAGATATTATTTTTCCCAATAGAGGCCTCTTAGCGCTCAGAATGTCCAATTGCAGTTTCTACAGAAAGAGTGTTTCAGAAAGGCTCAATCAAAAGTGAGGTTCAACTCTGTTAGTTGAATGCACAGAACAGAAAGTTGTTTCATACAATGCTTCTGTGTAGTTTATATTTGAACATATTCTTTTTTCCACTATTACCCACTTAGCGCTACGAATGTCCAGTTGCATTTTCTACAGACAGAGTGTTTCAAAACTGCTCAATCAAAAGTATGGTTTAACTCTGTTAGCTGAATGCTCAGATCAGAAAGAAGTTTCACAGAATGCTTCTGTGTAGTTTATATTTGAATATATTCCTTTTTCCACTACTACGCTCTTAGCGCTCCAAATGTCCAGTTGCATTTTCTACAGAAAGAGTGTTCAGATCTGCTCAATCAAAAGTATGGTTTAACTCTGTTAGCTGAATGCACAGATCAGAAAGAAGTTTCACCGAATGATTCTGTGTAGTTTATATTTGAAGACATTCCTTTTTCCACTATTACCCTCTTAGCGCTCCGAATCTCCACTTGCATTTTCTACAAAAAGAGTGTTTCATAACTGCTCAATCAAAAATATATTTTATCTCTGTTAACTGAATTTACAGATCAGAAATAAGTTTCACAGAATGCATCTCTGTAGTTTTTATTTGAAGATATTCTTTTTCCCAATGTAGGCCTCTTAGCGCTTAGCATGTCCAATTGCAGTTTCTACAGAAAGAGTGTTTCAGAACGGCTCAATCAAAAGTAAGGTTCAACTCTGTTAGTTGAATGCACAGAACAGAAAGAATTTTCACAGAATGCTACTGTGTAGTTTATATTTGAATATATTCCTTTTTCCACTATTACCCTCTTAGCGCTCCGAATCTCCATTGCATTTTCTACAGAAAGAGTGTTTCAGAACGGCTCAATCAAAACTAAGGTTCAACTCTTTTAGTTGAACAAACAGAACAGAAAGAAGTTTCACACAATTCTTCTGTGTAGTTTTTATTTGTAGACATTCTTTTTCCCAATATAGGCCTCTTAGCGCTCAGAATGTCCAATTGCAGTTTCTACAGAAAGAGTGTTTCAGAACGGCTCAATCAAAAGTAAGGTTCAACTCTGTTAGTTGAATGCACAGAACAGAAAGAAGTTTCATACAATGCTTCTGTGTAGTTTATATTTGAACATATTCTTTTTTCCACTATTACCCACTTAGCGCTACGAATGTCCAGCTGCATTTTCTACAGACAGAGTGTTTCAAAACTGCTCAATCAAAAGTATGGTTTAACTCTGTTAGCTGAATGCTCAGATCAGAAAGAAGTTTCACAGAATGCTTCTGTGTAGTTTATATTTGAATATATTCCTTTTTCCACTACTACGCTCTTAGCGCTCCAAATGTCCAGTTGCATTTTCTACAGAAAGAGTGTTCAGATCTGCTCAATCAAAAGCATGGTTTAACTCTGTTAGCTGAATGCACAGATCAGAAAGAAGTTTCACCGAATGATTCTGTGTAGTTTATATTTGAAGACATTCCTTTTTCCACTATTACCCCCTTAGCGCTCCGAATCTCCACTTGCATTTTCTACAAAAAGAGTGTTTCATAACTGCTCAATCAAAAATATGTTTTATCTCTGTTAACTGAATTTACAGATCAGAAATAAGTTTCACAGAATGCATCTGTGTAGTTTTTATTTGAAGATATTCTTTTTCCCAATGTAGGCCTCTTAGCGCTTAGCATGTCCAATTGCAGTTTCTACAGAAAGAGTGTTTCAGAACGGCTCAATCAAAAGTAAGGTTCAACTCTGTTAGTTGAATGCAAAGAACAGAAAGAATTTTCACAGAATCCTACTGTGTAGTTTATATTTGAATATATTCCTTTTTCCACTATTACCTTCTTAGCTCTCCGAATCTCCACTTGCATTTTCTACAGAAAGAGTGTTCAGAACTGCGCAATCAAAAGTATGGTTTAACTCTGTTAGCTTAATGAACATATCAGAAATAAGTTTCACACAATGCTTCTGTGTAGTTTTTATTTGAAGATATTATTTTTCCCAATAGAGGCCTCTTAGCGCTCAGAATGTCCAATTGCAGTTTCTACAGAAAGAGTGTTTCAGAAAGGCTCAATCAAAAGTGAGGTTCAACTCTGTTAGTTGAATGCACAGAACAGAAAGATGTTTCATACAATGCTTCTGTGTAGTTTATATTTGAACATATTCTTTTTTCCACTATTACCCACTTAGCGCTACGAATGTCCAGTTGCATTTTCTACAGACAGAGTGTTTCAAAACTGCTCAATCAAAAGTATGGTTTAACTCTGTTAGCTGAATGCTCAGATCAGAAAGAAGTTTCACAGAATGCTTCTGTGTAGTTTATATTTGAATATATTCCTTTTTCCACTACTACGCTCTTAGCGCTCCAAATGTCCAGTTGCATTTTCTACAGAAAGAGTGTTCAGATCTGCTCAATCAAAAGTATGGTTTAACTCTGTTAGCTGAATGCACAGATCAGAAAGAAGTTTCACCGAATGATTCTGTGTAGTTTATATTTGAAGACATTCCTTTTTCCACTATTACCCTCTTAGCGCTCCGAATCTCCACTTGCATTTTCTACAAAAAGAGTGTTTCATAACTGCTCAATCAAAAATATGTTTTATCTCTGTTAACTGAATTTACAGATCAGAAATAAGTTTCACAGAATGCATCTGTGTAGTTTTTATTTGAAGATATTCTTTTTCCCAATGTAGGCCTCTTAGCGCTTAGCATGTCCAATTGCAGTTTCTACAGAAAGAGTGTTTCAGAACGGCTCAATCAAAAGTAAGGTTCAACTCTGTTAGTTGAATGCACAGAACAGAAAGAATTTTCACAGAATGCTACTGTGTAGTTTATATTTGAATATATTCCTTTTTCCACTATTACCCTCTTAGCGCTCCGAATCTCCATTGCATTTTCTACAGAAAGAGTGTTTCAGAACGGCTCAATCAAAACTAAGGTTCAACTCTTTTAGTTGAACAAACAGAACAGAAAGAAGTTTCACACAATTCTTCTGTGTAGTTTTTATTTGTAGACATTCTTTTTCCCAATATAGGCCTCTTAGCGCTCAGAATGTCCAATTGCAGTTTCTACAGAAAGAGTGTTTCAGAACGGCTCAATCAAAAGTAAGGTTCAACTCTGTTAGTTGAATGCACAGAACAGAAAGAAGTTTCATACAATGCTTCTGTGTAGTTTATATTTGAACATATTCTTTTTTCCACTATTACCCACTTAGCGCTACGAATGTCCAGTTGCATTTTCTACAGACAGAGTGTTTCAAAACTGCTCAATCAAAAGTATGGTTTAACTCTGTTAGCTGAATGCTCAGATCAGAAAGAAGTTTCACAGAATGCTTCTATGTAGTTTATATTTGAATATATTCCTTTTTCCACTACTACGCTCTTAGCGCTCCAAATGTCCAGTTGCATTTTCTACAGAAAGAGTGTTCAGATCTGCTCAATCAAAAGCATGGTTTAACTCTGTTAGCTGAATGCACAGATCAGAAAGAAGTTTCACCGAATGATTCTGTGTAGTTTATATTTGAAGACATTCCTTTTTCCACTATTACCCCCTTAGCGCTCCGAATCTCCACTTGCATTTTCTACAAAAAGAGTGTTTCATAACTGCTCAATCAAAAATATGTTTTATCTCTGTTAACTGAATTTACAGATCAGAAATAAGTTTCACAGAATGCATCTGTGTAGTTTTTATTTGAAGATATTCTTTTTCCCAATGTAGGCCTCTTAGCGCTTAGCATGTCCAATTGCAGTTTCTACAGAAAGTGTGTTTCAGAACGGCTCAATCAAAAGTAAGGTTCAACTCTGTTAGTTGAATGCACAGAACAGAAAGAATTTTCACAGAATGCTACTGTGTAGTTTATATTTGAATATATTCCTTTTTCCACTATTACCTTCTTAGCGCTCCGAATGTCCACTTGCATTTTCTACAGAAAGAGTGTTCAGAACTGCGCAATCAAAAGTATGGTTTAACTCTGTTAGCTTAATCAACATATCAGAAATAAGTTTCACACAATGATTCTGTGTAGTTTTTATTTGAAGATATTATTTTTCCCAATATAGGCCTCTTAGCGCTCAGAATGTCCAATTGCAGTTTCTACAGAAAGAGCGTTTCAGAAAGGATCAATCAAAAGTAAGGTTCAACTCTGTTAATTGAATGCACAGAACAGAAAGAAGTTTCATACAATGCTTCTGTGTAGTTTATATTTCAACATATTCTTTTTTCCACTATTACCCACTTAGCGCTACGAATGTCCAGTTGCATTTTCTACAGACAGAGTGTTTCAAAACTGCTCAATCAATAGTATGGTTTAACTCTGTTAGCTGAATGCTCAGATCAGAAAGAAGTTTCACAGAATCCTTCTGTGTAGTTTATATTTGAATATATTCCTTTTTCCACTACTACTCTCTTAGCGCTCCAAATGTCCAGTTGCATTTTCTACATAAAGAGAGTTCAGATCTGCTCAATCAAAAGTATGGTTTAACTCTGTTAGCTGAATGCACAGATCAGAAAGAAGTTTCACAGAATGATTCTGTGCAGTTTATATTTGGAGACATTCCTTTTTCCACTATTACCCTCTTACCGCTCCGAATCTCCACTTGCATTTTCTACAGAAAGAGTGTTTCAGAACGGCTCAATCAAAACTAAGGTTCAACTCTTTTAGTTGAACAAACAGAACAGAAAGAAGTTTCACACAATTCTTCTGTGTAGTTTTTATTTGTAGACATTCTTTTTCCCAATATAGGCCTCTTAGCGCTCAGAATGTCCAATTGCAGTTTCTACAGAAAGAGTGTTTCAGAACGGCTCAATCAAAAGTAAGGTTCAACTCTGTTAGTTGAATGCACAGAACAGAAAGAAGTTTCATACAATGCTTCTGTGTAGTTTATATTTGAACATATTCTTTTTTCCACTATTACCCACTTAGCGCTACGAATGTCCAGTTGCATTTTCTACAGACAGAGTCTTTCAAAACTGCTCAATCAAAAGTATGGTTTAACTCTGTTAGCTGAATTCTCAGATCAGAAAAAAGTTTCACAGAATGCTTCTGTGTAGTTTATATTTGAATATATTCCTTTTTCCACTACTACGCTCTTAGCGCTCCAAATGTCCAGTTGCATTTTCTACAGAAAGAGTGTTCAGATCTGCTCAATCAAAAGTATGGTTTAACTCTGTTAGCTGAATGCACAGATCAGAAAGAAGTTTCACCGAATGATTCTGTGTAGTTTATATTTGAAGACATTCCTTTTTCCACTATTACCCTCTTAGCGCTCCGAATCTCCACTTGCATTTTCTACAAAAAGAGTGTTTCATAACTGCTCAATCAAAAATATGTTTTATCTCTGTTAACTGAATTTACAGATCAGAAATAAGTTTCACAGAATGCATCTGTGTAGTTTTTATTTGAAGATATTCTTTTTCCCAATGTAGGGCTCTTAGCGCTTAGCATGTCCAATTGCAGTTTCTACAGAAAGAGTGTTTCAGAACGGCTCAATCAAAAGTAAGGTTCAACTCTGTTAGTTGAATGCACAGAACAGAAAGAATTTTCACAGAATGCTACTGTGTAGTTTATATTTGAATATATTCCTTTTTCCACTATACCCTCTTAGCGCTCCGAATGTCCACTTGCATTTTCTACAGAAAGAGTGTTCAGAACTGCGCAATCAAAAGTATGGTTTAACTCTGTTAGCTTAATGAACATATCAGAAATAAGTTTCACACAATGCTTCTGTGTAGTTTCTATTTGAAGATATTATTTTTCCCAATAGAGGCCTCTTAGCGCTCAGAATGTCCAATTGCAGTTTCTACAGAAAGAGTGTTTCAGAAAGGCTCAATCAAAAGTAAGGTTCAACTCTGTTAGTTGAATGCACAGAACAGAAAGATGTTTCATACAATGCTTCTCTGTAGTTTATATTTGAACATATTCTTTTTTCCACTATTACCCACTTAGCGCTACGAATGTCCAGTTGCATTTTCTACAGACAGAGTGTTTCAAAACTGCTCAATCAAAAGTATGGTTTAACTCTGTTAGCTGAATGCTCAGATCAGAAAGAAGTTTCACAGAATGCTTCTGTGTAGTTTATATTTGAATATATTCCTTTTTCCACTACTACGCTCTTAGCGCTCCAAATGTCCAGTTGCATTTTCTACAGAAAGAGTGTTCAGATCTGCTCAATCAAAAGTATGGTTTAACTCTGTTAGCTGAATGCACAGATCAGAAAGAAGTTTCACCGAATGATTCTGTGTAGTTTATATTTGAAGACATTCCTTTTTCCACTATTACCCTCTTAGCGCTCCGAATCTCCACTTGCATTTTCTACAAAAAGTGTGTTTCATAACTGCTCAATCAAAAATATGTTTTATCTCTGTTAACTGAATTTACAGATCAGAAATAAGTTTCACAGAATGCATCTGTGTAGTTTTTATTTGAAGATATTCTTTTTCCCAATGTAGGCCTCTTAGCGCTTAGCATGTCCAATTGCAGTTTCTACAGAAAGAGTGTTTCAGAACGGCTCAATCAAAAGTAAGGTTCAACTCTGTTAGTTGAATGCACAGAACAGAAAGAATTTCCACAGAATGCTACTGTGTAGTTTATATTTGAATATATTCCTTTTTCCACTATTACCCTCTTAGCGCTCCGAATCTCCATTGCATTTTCTACAGAAAGAGTGTTTCAGAACGGCTCAATCAAAACTAAGGTTCAAATCTTTTAGTTGAACAAACAGAACAGAAAGAAGTTTCACACAATTCTTCTGTGTAGTTTTTATTTGTAGACATTCTTTTTCCCAATATAGGCCTCTTAGCGCTCAGAATGTCCAATTGCAGTTTCTACAGAAAGAGTGTTTCAGAACGGCTCAATCAAAAGTAAGGTTCAACTCTGTTAGTTGAATGCACAGAACAGAAAGAAGTTTCATACAATGCTTCTGTGTAGTTTATATTTGAACATATTCTTTATTCCACTATTACCCACTTAGCGCTACGAATGTCCAGTTGCATTTTCTACAGACAGAGTGTTTCAAAACTGCTCAATCAAAAGTATGGTTTAACTCTGTTAGCTGAATGCTCAGATCAGAAAGAAGTTTCACAGAATGCTTCCGTGTAGTTTATATTTGAATATATTCCTTTTTCCACTACTACGCTCTTAGCGCTCCAAATGTCCAGTTGCATTTTCTACAGAAAGAGTGTTCAGATCTGCTCAATCAAAAGTATGGTTTAACTCTGTTAGCTGAATGCACAGATCAGAAAGAAGTTTCACCGAATGATTCTGTGTAGTTTATATTTGAAGACATTCCTTTTTCCACTATTACCCCCTTAGCGCTCCGAATCTCCACTTGCATTTTCTACAAAAAGAGTGTTTCATAACTGCTCAATCAAAAATATGGTTTAGCTCTGTTAACTGAATTTACAGATCAGAAATAAGTTTCACAGAATGCATCTGTGTAGTTTTTATTTGAAGATATTCTTTTTCCCAATGTAGGCCTCTTAGCGCTTAGCATGTCCAATTGCAGTTTCTACAGATAGAGTGTTTCAGAACGGCTCAATCAAAAGTAAGGTTCAACTCTGTTAGTTGAATGCACAGAACAGAAAGAATTTTCACAGAATGCTACTGTGTAGTTTATATTTGAATATATTCCTTTTTCCACTATTACCTTCTTAGCGCTCCGAATGTCCACTTGCATTTTCTACAGAAAGAGTGTTCAGAACTGCGCAATCAAAAGTATGGTTTAACTCTGTTAGCTTAATGAACATATCAGAAATAAGTTTCACACAATGCTTCTGTGTAGTTTTTATTTGAAGATATTATTTTTCCCAATATAGGCCTCTTAGCGCTCAGAATGTCCAATTGCAGTTTCTACAGAAAGACCGTTTCAGAAAGGCTCAATCAAAAGTAAGGTTCAACTCTGTTAGTTGAATGCACAGAACAGAAAGAAGTTTCATACAATGCTTCTGTGTAGTTTATATTTGAACATATTCTTTTTTCCACTATTACCCACTTAGCGCTACGAATGTCCAGTTGCATTTTCTACAGACAGAGTGTTTCAAAACTGCTCAATCAAAAGTATGGTTTAACTCTGTTAGCTGAATGCTCAGATCAGAAAGAAGTTTCACAGAATGCTTCTGTGTAGTTTATATTTGAATATATTCCTTTTTCCACTACTACGCTCTTAGCGCTCCAAATGTCCAGTTGCATTTTCTACAGAAAGAGTGTTCAGATCTGCTCAATCAAAGTATGGTTTAACTCTGTTAGCTGAATGCACAGATCAGAAAGAAGTTTCACCGAATGATTCTGTGTAGTTTATATTTGAAGACATTCCTTTTTCCACTATTACCCTCTTAGCGCTCCGAATCTCCACTTGCATTTTCTACAAAAAGAGTGTTTCATAACTGCTCAATCAAAAATATGTTTTATCTCTGTTAACTGAATTTACAGATCAGAAATAAGTTTCACAGAATGCATCTGTGTAGTTTTTATTTGAAGATATTCTTTTTCCTAATGTAGGCCTCCTAGCGCTTAGCATGTCCAATTGTAGTTTCTACAGAAAGAGGGTTTCAGAACGGCTCAATCAAAAGTAAGGTTCAACTCTGTTAGTTGAATGCACAGAACAGAAAGAATTTTCACAGAATGCTACTGTGTAGTTTATATTTGAATATATTCCTTTTTCCACTATTACACTCTTAGCGCTCCGAATGTCCACTTGCATTTTCTACAGAAAGAGTGTTCAGAACTGCGCAATCAAAAGTATGGTTTAACTCTGTTAGCTTAATGAACATATCAGAAATAAGTTTCACACAATGCTTCTGTGTAGTTTTTATTTGAAGATATTATATTTCCCAATATAGGCCTCTTAGCGCTCAGAATGTCCAATTGCAGTTTCTACAGAAAGAGTGTTTCAGAAAGGCTCAATCAAAAGTAAGGTTCCACTCTGTTAGTTGAATGCACAGAACAGAAAGAAGTTTCATACACTGTTTCTGTGTAGTTTATATTTGAACATATGCTTTTTTCCACAATTACCCACTTAGCGCTACGAATGTCCAGTAGCATTTTCTACAGACAGAGTGTTTCAAAACTGCTCAATCAAAAGTATGGTTTAACTCTGTTAGCTGAATGCTCAGATCAGAAAGAAGTTTCACAGAATGCTTCTGCGTAGTTTATATTTGAATATATTCCTTTTTCCACTACTACTCTCTTAGCGCTCCAAATGTCCAGTTGCATTTTCTACAGAAAGAGAGTTCAGATCTGCTCAATCAAAAGTATGATTTAACTCTGTTAGCTGAATGCACAGATCAGAAAGAAGTTTCACAGAATGATTCTGTGTAGTTTATATTTGGAGACATTCCTTTTTCCACTATTACCCACTTAGCGCTCTGAATCTCCACTTGCATTTTCTACAGAAAGAGTATTTCAGAACGGCTCAATCAAAACTAAGGTTCAACTCTTTTAGTTGAACAAACAGAACAGAAAGAAGTTTCACACAATTCTTCTGTGTAGTTTTTATTTGTAGACATTCTTTTTCCCAATATAGGCCTCTTAGCGCTCAGAATGTCCAATTGCAGTTTCTACAGAAAGAGTGTTTCAGAACGGCTCAATCAAAAGTAAGGTTCAACTCTGTTAGTTGAATGCACAGAACAGAAAGAAGTTTCATACAATGCTTCTGTGTAGTTTATATTTGAACATATTCTTTTTTCCACTATTACCCACTTAGCGCTACGAATGTCCAGTTGCATTTCTACAGAGTGTTTCAAAACTGCTCAATCAAAATTATGGTTTAACTCTGTTAGCTGAATGCTCAGATCAGAAAAAAGTTTCACAGAATGCTTCTGTGTAGTTTATATTTGAATATATTCCTTTTTCCACTACTACGCTCTTAGCGCTTCAAATGTCCAGTTGCATTTTCTACAGAAAGAGTGTTCAGATCTGTTCAATCAAAAGTATGGTTTAACTCTGTTAGCTGAATGCACAGATCAGAAAGAAGTTTCACCGAATGATTCTGTGTAGTTTATATTTGAAGACATTCCTTTTTCCACTATTACCCTCTTAGTGCTCCGAATCTCCACTTGCATTTTCTACAAAAAGAGTGTTTCATAACTGCTCAAGCAAAAATATGTTTTATCTCTGTTAACTGAATTTACAGATCAGAAATAAGTTTCACAGAATGCATCTGTGTAGTTTTTATTTGAAGATATTCTTTTTCCCAATGTAGGCCTCTTAGCGCTTAGCATGTCCAATTGCAGTTTCTACAGAAAGAGTGTTTCAGAACGGCTCAATCAAAAGTAAGGTTCCACTCTGTTAGTTGAATGCACAGAACAGAAAGAATTTTCACAGAATGCTACTGTGTAGTTTATATTTGAATATAATCCTTTTTCCACTATTACCCTCTTAGCGCTCCGAATGTCCACTTGCATTTTCTACAGAAAGAGTGTTCAGAACTGCGCAATCAAAAGTATGGTTTAACTCTGTTAGCTTAATGAACATATCAGAAATAAGTTTCACACAATGGTTCTGTGTAGTTTTAATTTGAAGATATTATTTTTCCCAATATAGGCCTCTTAGCGCTCAGAATGTCCAATTGCAGTTTCTACAGAAAGAGTGTTTCAGAAAGGCTCAATCAAAAGTAAGGTTCAACTCTGTTAGTTGAATGCACAGAACAGAAAGTAGTTTTATACACTGCTTCTGTGTAGTTTATATTTGAACATATTCTTTTTTCCACAATTACCCACTTAGCGCTACGAATCTCCAGTTGCATTTTCTACAGACAGAGTGTTTCAAAACTGCTCAATCAATAGTAAGGTTTAACTCTGTTAGCTGAATGCTCAGATCAGAAAGAAGTTTCACAGAATCCTTCTGTGTAGTTTATATTTGAATATATTCCTTTTTCCACTACTACTCTCTTAGCGCTCCAAATGTCCAGTTGCATTTTCTACAGAAAGGGAGTTCAGATCTGCTCAATCAAAAGTATGGTTTAACTCTGTTAGCTGAATGCACAGATCAGAAAGAAGTTTCACAGAATGATTCTGTGTAGTTTATATTTCGAGACATTCCTTTTTCCACTATTACCGTCTTAGCGCTCCGAATCTCCACTTGCATTTTCTACATAAAGAGTGTTTCAGAACGGCTCAATCAAAACTAAGGTTCAACTCTTTTAGTTGAACAAACAGAACAGAAAGAAGTTTCACACAATTCTTCTGTGTAGTTTTTATTTGTAGACATTCTTTTTCCCAATATAGGCCTCTTAGCGCTCAGAATGTCCAATTGCAGTTTCTACAGAAAGAGTGTTTCAGAACGGCTCAATCAAAAGTAAGGTTCAACTCTGTTAGTTGAATGCACAGAACAGAAAGAAGTTTCATACAATGCTTCTGTGTAGTTTATATTTGAACATATTCTTTTTTCCACTATTACCCACTTAGCGCTACGAATGTCCAGTTGCATTTTCTACAGACAGAGTGTTTCAAAACTGCTCAATCAAAAGTATGGTTTAACTCTGTTAGCTGAATGCTCAGATCAGAAAAAAGTTTCACAGAATGCTTCTGTGTAGTTTATATTTGAAGACATTCCTTTTTCCACTATTACCCTCTTAGTGCTCCGAATCTCCACTTGCATTTTCTACAAAAAGAGTGTTTCATAACTGCTCAATCAAAAATATGTTTTATCTCTGTTAACTGAATTTACAGATCAGAAATAAGTTTCACAGAATGCATCTGTGTAGTTTTTATTTGAAGTTATTCTTTTTCCCAATGTAGGGCTCTTAGCGCTTAGCATGTCCAATTGCAGTTTCTACAGAAAGAGTGTTTCAGAACGGCTCAATCAAAAGTAAGGTTCAACTCTGTTATTTGAATGCACAGAACAGAAAGAATTTTCACAGAATGCTACTGTGTAATTTATATTTGAATATATTCCTTTTTCCACTATACCCTCTTAGCGCTCCGAATGTCCACTTGCATTTTCTACAGAAAGAGTGTTCAGAACTGCGCAATCAAAAGTATGGTTTAACTCTGTTAGCTTAATGAACATATCAGAAATAAGTTTCACACAATGCTTCTGTGTAGTTTTTATTTGAAGATATTATTTTTCCCAATAGAGGCCTCTTAGCGCTCAGAATGTCCAATTGCAGTTTCTACAGAAAGAGTGTTTCAGAAAGGCTCAATCAAAAGTAAGGTTCAACTCTGTTAGTTGAATGCACAGAACAGAAAGATGTTTCATACAATGCTTCTGTGTAGTTTATATTTGAACATATTCTTTTTTCCACTATTACACACTTAGCGCTACGAATGTCCAGTTGCATTTTCTACAGACAGAGTGTTTCAAAACTGCTCAATCAAAAGTATGGTTTAACTCTGTTAGCTGAATGCTCAGATCAGAAAGAAGTTTCACAGAATGCTTCTGTGTAGTTTATATTTGAATATATTCCTTTTTCCACTACTACGCTCTTAGCGCTCCAAATGTCCAGTTGCATTTTCTACAGAAAGAGTGTTCAGATCTGCTCAATCAAAAGTATGGTTTAACTCTTTTAGCTGAATGCACAGATCAGAAAGAAGTTTCACCGAATGATTCTGTGTAGTTTATATTTGAAGACATTCCTTTTTCCACTATTACCCTCTTAGCGCTCCGAATCTCCACTTGCATTTTCTACAAAAAGAGTGATTCATAACTGCTCAATCAAAAATATGTTTTATCTCTGTTAACTGAATTTACAGATCAGAAATAAGTTTCACAGAATGCATCTGTGTAGTTTTTATTTGAAGATATTCTTTTTCCCAAAGTAGGCTTCTTAGCGCTTAGCATGTCCAATTGCAGTTTCTACAGAAAGAGTGTTTCAGAACGGCTCAATCAAAAGTAAGGTTCAACACTGTTAGTTGAATGCACAGAACAGAAAGAATTTTCACAGAATGCTACTGTGTAGTTTATATTTGAATATATTCCTTTTTCCACTACTACTCTCTTAGCGCTCCAAATGTCCAGTTGCATTTTCTACAGAAAGGGAGTTCAGATCTGCTCAATCAAAAGTATGGTTTAACTCTGTTAGCTGAATGCACAGATCAGAAAGAAGTTTCACAGAATGATTCTGTGTAGTTTATATTTCGAGACATTCCTTTTTCCACTATTACCCTCTTAGGGCTCCGAATCTCCACTTGCATTTTCTACAGAAAGAGTGTTTCAGAACGGCTCAATCAAAACTAAGGTTCAACTCTTTTAGTTGAACAAACAGAACAGAAAGAAGTTTCACACAATTCTTCTGTGTAGTTTTTATTTGTAGACATTCTTTTTCCCAATATAGGCCTCTTAGCGCTCAGAATGTCCAATTGCAGTTTCTACAGAAAGAGTGTTTCAGAACGGCTCAATCAAAAGTAAGGTTCAACTCTGTTAGTTGAATGCACAGAACAGAAAGAAGTTTCATACAATGCTTCTGTGTAGTTTATATTTGAACATATTCTTTTTTCCACTATTACCCACGTAGCGCTACGAATGTCCAGTTGCATTTTCTACAGACAGAGTGTTTCAAAACTGCTCAATCAAAAGTATGGTTTAACTCTGTTAGCTGAATGCTCAGATCAGAAAAAAGTTTCACAGAATGCTTCTGTGTAGTTTATATTTGAATATATTCCTTTTTCCACTACTACGCTCTTAGCGCTCCAAATGTCCAGTTGCATTTTCTACAGAAAGAGTGTTCAGATCTGCTCAATCAAAAGTATGGTTTAACTCTGTTAGCTGAATGCACAGATCAGAAAGAAGTTTCACCGAATGATTCTGTGTAGTTTATATTTGAAGACATTCCTTTTTCCACTATTACCCTCTTAGTGCTCCGAATCTCCACTTGCATTTTCTACAAAAAGAGTGTTTCATAACTGCTCAATCAAAAATATGTTTTATCTCTGTTAACTGAATTTACAGATCAGAAATAAGTTTCACAGAATGCATCTGTGTAGTTTTTATTTGAAGATATTCTTTTTCCCAATGTAGGGCTCTTAGCGCTTAGCATGTCCAATTGCAGTTTCTACAGAAAGAGTGTTTCAGAACGGCTCAATCAAAAGTAAGGTTCAACTCTGTTAGTTGAATGCACAGAACAGAAAGAATTTTCACAGAATGCTACTGTGTAGTTTATATTTGAATATATTCCTTTTTCCACTATTACCTTCTTAGCGCTCCGAATGTCCACTTGCATTTTCTACAGAAAGGGTGTTCAGAACTGCGCAATCAAAAGTATGGTTTAACTCTGTTAGCTTAATGAACATATCAGAAATAAGTTTCACACAATGCTTCTGTGTAGTTTTTATTTGAAGATATTATTTTTCCCAATAGAGGCCTCTTAGCGCTCAGAATGTCCAATTGCAGTTTCTACAGAAAGAGCGTTTCAGAAAGGCTCAATCAAAAGTAAGGTTCAACTCTGTTAGTTGAATGCACAGAACAGAAAGAAGTTTCATACAATGCTTCTGTGTAGTTTATATTTGAACATATTCTTTTTTCCACTATTACCCACTTAGCGCTACGAATGTCCAGTTGCATTTTCTACAGACAGAGTGTTTCAAAACTGCTCAATCAAAAGTATGGTTTAACTCTGTTAGCTGAATGCTCAGATCAGAAAGAAGTTTCACAGAATGCTTCTGTGTAGTTTATATTTGAATATATTCCTTTTTCCACTACTACGCTCTTAGCGCTCCAAATGTCCAGTTGCATTTTCAACAGAAAGAGTGTTCAGATCTGCTCAATCAAAGTATGGTTTAACTCTGTTAGCTGAATGCACAGATCAGAAAGAAGTTTCACCGAATGATTCTGTGTAGTTTATATTTGAAGACATTCCTTTTTCCACTATTACCCTCTTAGCGCTCCGAATCTCCACTTGCATTTTCTACAAAAAGAGTGTTTCATAACTGCTCAATCAAAAATATGTTTTATCTCTGTTAACTGAATTTACAGATCAGAAATAAGTTTCACAGAATGCATCTGTGTAGTTTTTATTTGAAGATATTCTTTTTCCCAATGTAGGCCTCTTAGCGCTTAGCATGTCCAATTGCAGTTTCTACAGAAAGAGTGTTTCAGAACGGCTCAATCAAAAGTAAGGTTCAACTCTGTTAGTTGAATGCACAGAACAGAAGGAATTTTCACAGAATGCTACTGTGTAGTTTATATTTGAATATATTCCTTTTTCCACTATTACCCTCTTAGCGCTCCGAATGTCCACTTGCATTTTCTACAGAAAGTGTGTTCAGAACTGCGCAATCAAAAGTATGGTTTAACTCTGTTAGCTTAATGAACATATCAGAAATAAGTTTCACACAATGCTTCTGTGTAGTTTTTATTTGAAGATATTATTTTTCCCAATATAGGCCTCTTAGCGCTCAGAATGTCCAATTGCAGTTTCTACAGAAAGAGTGTTTCAGAAAGGCTCAATCAAAAGTAAGGTTCAACTCTGTTAGTTGAATGCACAGAACAGAAAGGAGTTTCATACACTGCTTCTGTGTAGTTTATATTTGAACATATTCTTTTTTCCACAATTACCCACTTAGCGCTACGAATGTCCAGTAGCATTTTCTACAGACAGAGTGTTTCAAAACTGCTCAATGAAAAGTATGGTTTAACTCTGTTAGCTGAATGCTCAGATCAGAAAGAAGTTTCACAGAATGCTTCTGTGTAGTTTATATTTGAATATATTCCTTTTTCCACTACTACTCTCTTAGCGCTCCAAATGTCCAGTTGCATTTTCTACAGAAAGAGAGTTCAGATCTGCTCAATCAAAAGTATGGTTTAACTCTGTTAGCTGAATGCACAGATCAGAAAGATGTTTCACAGAATGATTCTGTGTAGTTTATATTTGGAGACATTCCTTTTTCCACTATTACCCTCTTAGCGCTCTGAATCTCCACTTGCATTTTCTACAGAAAGTGTATTTCAGAACGGCTCAATCAAAACTGAGGTTCAACTCTTTTAGTTTAACAAACAGAACAGAAAGAAATTTCACACAATTCTTCTGTGTAGTTTTTATTTGTAGACATTCTTTTTCCCAATATAGGCCTCTTAGCGCTCAGAATGTCCAATTGCAGTTTCTACAGAAAGAGTGTTTCAGAACGGCTCAATCAAAAGTAAGGTTCAACTCTGATAGTTGAATGCACAGAACAGAAAGAAGTTTCATACAATGCTTCTGTGTAGTTTATATTTGAACATATTCTTTTTTCCACTATTACCCACTTAGCGCTACGAATGTCCAGTTGCATTTTCTACAGACAGAGTGTTTCAAAACTGCTCAATCAAAAGTATGGTTTATCTCTGTTAGCTGAATGCTCAGATCAGAAAGAAGTTTCACAGAATGCTTCTGTGTAGTTTATATTTGAATATATTCCTTTTTCCACTACTACGCTCTTAGCGCTCCAAATGTCCAGTTGCATTTTCTACAGAAAGAGTGTTCAGATCTGCTCAATCAAAAGTATGGTTTAACTATGTTAGCTGAATGCACAGATCAGAAAGAAGTTTCACCGAATGATTCTGTGTAGTTTATATTTGAAGACATTCCTTTTTCCACTATTACCCCCTTAGCGCTCCGAATCTCCACTTGCATTTTCTACAAAAAGAGGGTTTCATAACTGCTCAATCAAAAATATGTTTTATCTCTGTTAACTGAATTTACAGATCAGAAATAAGTTTCACAGAATGCATCTGTGTAGATTTATTTGAAGATATTCTTTTTCCCAATGTAGGCCTCTTAGCGCTTAGCATGTCCAATTGCAGTTTCTACAGAAAGAGTGTTTCAGAACGGCTCAATCAAAAGTAAGGTTCAACTCTGTTAGTTGAATGCACAGAACAGAAAGAATTTTCACAGAATGCTACTGTGTAGTTTATATTTGAATATATTCCTTTTTCCACTATTACCTTCTTAGCGCTCCGAATGTCCACTTGCATTTTCTACAGAAAGAGTGTTCAGAACTGCGCAATCAAAAGTATGGTTTAACTCTGTTAGCTTAATGAACATATCAGAAATAAGTTTCACACAATGCTTCTGTGTAGTTTTTATTTGAAGATATTATTTTTCCCAATATAGGCCTCTTAGCGCTCAGAATGTCCAATTGCAGTTTCTACAGAAAGAGCGTTTCAGAAAGGCTCAATCAAAAGTAAGGTTCAACTCTGTTAGTTGAATGCACAGAACAGAAAGAAGTTTCATACAATGCTTCTGTGTAGTTTATATTTGAACATATTCTTTTTTCCACTATTACCCACTTAGCGCTACGAATGTCCAGTTGCATTTTCTACAGACAGAGTGTTTCAAAACTGCTCAATCAATAGTATGGTTTAACTCTGTTAGCTGAATGCTCAGATCAGAAAGAAGTTTCACAGAATCCTTCTGTGTAGTTTATATTTGAATATATTCCTTTTTCCACTACTACTCTCTTAGCGCTCCAAATGTCCAGTTGCATTTTCTACAGAGAGAGTTCAGATCTGCTCAATCAAAAGTATGGTTTAACTCTGTTAGCTGAATGCACAGATCAGAAAGAAGTTTCACAGAATGATTCTGTGTAGTTTATATTTGGAGACATTCCTTTTTCCACTATTACCCTCTTAGCGCTCCGAATCTCCACTTGCATTTTCTACAGAAAGAGTGTTTCAGAACGGCTCAATCAAAACTAAGGTTCAACTCTTTTAGTTGAACAAACAGAACAGAAAGAAGTTTCACACAATTCTTCTGTGTAGTTTTTATTTGTAGACATTCTTTTTCCCAATATAGGCCTCTTAGCGCTCAGAATGTCCAATTGCAGTTTCTACAGAAAGAGTGTTTCAGAACGGCTCAATCAAAAGTAAGGTTCAACTCTGTTAGTTGAATGCACAGAACAGAAAGAAGTTTCATACAATGCTTCTGTGTAGTTTATATTTGAACATATTCTTTTTTCCACTATTACCCACTTAGCGCTACGAATGTCCAGTTGCATTTTCTACAGACAGAGTCTTTCAAAACTGCTCAATCAAAAGTATGGTTTAACTCTGTTAGCTGAATGCTCAGATCAGAAAAAAGTTTCACAGAATGCTTCTGTGTAGTTTATATTTGAATATATTCCTTTTTCCACTACTACGCTCTTAGCGCTCCAAATGTCCAGTTGCATTTTCTACAGAAAGAGTGTTCAGATCTGCTCAATCAAAAGTATGGTTTAACTCTGTTAGCTGAATGCACAGATCAGAAAGAAGTTTCACCGAATGATTCTGTGTAGTTTATATTTGAAGACATTCCTTTTTCCACTATTACCCTATTAGCGCTCCGAATCTCCACTTGCATTTTCTACAAAAAGAGTGTTTCATAACTGCTCAATCAAAAATATGTTTTATCTCTGTTAACTGAATTTACAGATCAGAAATAAGTTTCACAGAATGAATCTGTGTAGTTTTTATTTGAAGATATTCTTTTTCCCAATGTAGGGCTCTTAGCGCTTAGCATGTCCAATTGCAGTTTCTACAGAAAGAGTGTTTCAGAACGGCTCAATCAAAAGTAAGGTTCAACTCTGTTAGTTGAATGCACAGAACAGAAAGATGTTTCATACAATGCTTCTGTGTAGTTTATATTTGAACATATTCTTTTTTCCACTATTACACACTTAGCGCTACGAATGTCCAGTTGCATTTTCTACAGACAGAGTGTTTCAAAACTGCTCAATCAAAAGTATGGTTTAACTCTGTTAGCTGAATGCTCAGATCAGAAAGAAGTTTCACAGAATGCTTCTGTGTAGTTTATATTTGAATATATTCCTTTTTCCACTACTACGCTCTTAGCGCTCCAAATGTCCAGTTGCATTTTCTACAGAAAGAGTGTTCAGATCTGCTCAATCAAAAGTATGGTTTAACTCTGTTAGCTGAATGCACAGATCAGAAAGAAGTTTCACCGAATGATTCTGTGTAGTTTATATTTGAAGACATTCCTTTTTCCACTATTACCCTCTTAGCGCTCCGAATCTCCACTTGCATTTTCTACAAAAAGAGTGTTTCATAACTGCTCAATCAAAAATATGTTTTATCTCTGTTAACTGAATTTACAGATCAGAAATATGTTTCACAGAATGCATCTGTGTAGTTTTTATTTGAAGATATTCTTTTTCCCAATGTAGGCCTCTTAGCGCTTAGCATGTCCAATTGCAGTTTCTACAGAAAGAGTGTTTCAGAACGGCTCAATCAAAAGTAAGGTTCAACTCTGTTAGTTGAATGCACAGAACAGAAAGAATTTTCACAGAATGCTACTGTGTAGTTTATATTTGAATATATTCCTTTTTCCACTATTACCCTCTTAGCGCTCCGAATCTCCATTGCATTTTCTACAGAAAGAGTGTTTCAGAACGGCTCAATCAAAACTAAGGTTCAACTCTTTTAGTTGAACAAACAGAACAGAAAGAAGTTTCACACAATTCTTCTGTGTAGTTTTTATTTGTAGACATTCTTTTTCCCAATATAGGCCTCTTAGCGCTCAGAATGTCCAATTGCAGTTTCTACAGAAAGAGTGTTTCAGAACGGCTCAATCAAAAGTAAGGTTCAACTCTGTTAGTTGAATGCACAGAACAGAAAGAAGTTTCATACAATGCTTCTGTGTAGTTTATATTTGAACATATTCTTTTTTCCACTATTACCCACTTAGCGCTACGAATGTCCAGTTGCATTTTCTACAGACAGAGTGTTTCAAAACTGCTCAATCAAAAGTATGGTTTAACTCTGTTAGCTGAATGCTCAGATCAGAAAGAAGTTTCACAGAATGCTTCTGTGTAGTTTATATTTGTATATATTCCTTTTTCCACTACTACGCTCTTAGCGCTCCAAATGTCCAGTTGCATTTTCTACAGAAAGAGTGTTCAGAACTGCTCAATCAAAAGTATGGTTTAACTCTGTTAGCTGAATGCACAGATCAGAAAGAAGTTTCACCGAATTATTCTGTGTAGTTTATATTTGAAGACATTCCTTTTTCCACTATTATCCCCTTAGCGCTCCGAATCTCCACTTGCATTTTCTACAAAAAGAGTGTTTCATAACTGCTCAATCAAAAATATGTTTTATCTCTGTTAACTGAATTTACAGATCAGAAATAAGTTTCACAGAATGCATCTGTGTAGTTTTTATTTGAAGATATTCTTTTTCCCAATGTAGGCCTCTTAGCGCTTAGCATGTCCAATTGCAGTTTCTACAGAAAGAGTGTTTCAGAACGGCTCAATCAAAAGTAAGGTTCAACTCTGTTAGTTGAATGCACAGAACAGAAAGAATTTTCACAGAATGCTACTGTGTAGTTTATATTTGAATATATTCCTTTTTCCACTATTACCTTCTTAGCGCTCCGAATGTCCACTTGCATTTTCTACAGAAAGAGTGTTCAGAACTGCGCAATCAAAAGTATGGTTTAACTCTGTTAGCTTAATGAACATATCAGAAATAAGTTTCACACAATGCTTCTGTGTAGTTTTTATTTGAAGATATTATTTTTCCCAATAGAGGCCTCTTAGCGCTCAGAATGTCCAATTGCAGTTTCTACAGAAAGAGCGTTTCAGAAAGGCTCAATCAAAAGTAAGGTTCAACTCTGTTAGTTGAATGCACAGAACAGAAAGAAGTTTCATACAATGCTTCTGTGTAGTTTATATTTGAACATATTCTTTTTTCCACTATTACCCACTTAGCGCTACGAATGTCCAGTTGCATTTTCTACAGACAGAGTGTTTCAAAACTGCTCAATCAAAAGTACGGTTTAACTCTGTTAGCTGAATGCTCAGATCAGAAAGAAGTTTCACAGAATGCTTCTGTGTAGTTTATATTTGAATATATTCCTTTTTCCACTACTACGCTCTTAGCGCTCCAAATGTCCAGTTGCATTTTCTACAGAAAGAGTGTTCAGATCTGCTCAATCAAAGTATGGTTTAACTCTGTTAGCTGAATGCACAGATCAGAAAGAAGTTTCACCGAATGATTCTGTGTAGTTTATATTTGAAGACATTCCTTTTTCCACTATTACCCTCTTAGCGCTCCGAATCTCCACTTGCATTTTCTACAAAAAGAGTGTTTCATAACTGCTCAATCAAAAATATGTTTTATCTCTGTTAACTGAATTTACAGATCAGAAATAAGTTTCACAGAATGCATCTGTGTAGTTTTTATTTGAAGATATTCTTTTTCCCAATGTAGGCCTCTTAGCGCTTAGCATGTCCAATTGCAGTTTCTACAGAAAGAGTGTTTCAGAACGGCTCAATCAAAAGTAAGGTTCAACTCTGTTAGTTGAATGCACAGAACAGAAAGAATTTTCACAGAATGCTACTGTGTAGTTTATATTTGAATATATTCCTTTTTCCACTATTACCCTCTTAGCGCTCCGAATGTCCACTTGCATTTTCTACAGAAAGAGTGTTCAGAACTGCGCAATCAAAAGTATGGTTTAACTCTGTTAGCTTAATGAACATATCAGAAATAAGTTTCACACAATGCTTCTGTGTAGTTTTTATTTGAAGATATTATTTTTCCCAATATAGGCCTCTTAGCGCTCAGAATGTCCAATTGCAATTTCTACAGAAAGAGTGTTTCAGAAAGGCTCAATCAAAAGTAAGGTTCAACTCTGTTAGTTGAATGCACAGAACAGAAAGAAGTTTCATACACTGCTTCTGTGTAGTTTATATTTGAACATATTCTTTTTTCCACAATTACCCACTTAGCGCTACGAATGTCCAGTAGCATTTTCTACAGACAGAGTGTTTCAAAACTGCTCAATCAAAAGTATGGTTTAACTCTGTTAGCTGAATGCTCAGATCAGAAAGAAGTTTCACAGAATGCTTCTGTGTAGTTTATATTTGAATATATTCCTTTTTCCACTACTACTCTCTTAGCGCTCCAAATGTCCAGTTGCATTTTCTACAGAAAGAGAGTTCAGATCTGCTCAATCAAAAGTATGGTTTAACTCTGTTAGCTGAATGCACAGATCAGAAAGAAGTTTCACAGAATGATTCTGTGTAGTTTATATTTGGAGACATTCCTTTTTCCACTATTACCCTCTTAGCGCTCTGAATCTCCACTTGCATTTTCTACAGAAAGAGTATTTCAGAACGGCTCAATCAAAACTAAGGTTCAACTCTTTTAGTTGAACAAACAGAACAGAAAGAAATTTCACACAATTCTTCTGTGTAGTTTTTATTTGTAGACATTCTTTTTCCCAATATAGGCCTCTTAGCGCTCAGAATGTCCAATTGCAGTTTCTACAGAAAGAGTGTTTCAGAACGGCTCAATCAAAAGTAAGGTTCAACTCTGTTAGTTGAATGCACAGAACAGAAAGAAGTTTCATACAATGCTTCTGTGTAGTTTATATTTGAACATATTATTTTTTCCACTATTACCCACTTAGCGCTACGAATGTCCAGTTGCATTTTCTACAGACAGAGTGTTTCAAAACTGCTCAATCAAAATTATGGTTTAACTCTGGTAGCTGAATGCTCAGATCAGAAAAAAGTTTCACAGAATGCTTCTGTGTAGTTTATATTTGAATATATTCCTTTTTCCACTACTACGCTCTTAGCGCTCCAAATGTCCAGTTGCATTTTCTACAGAAAGAGTGTTCAGATCTGCTCAATCAAAAGTATGGTTTAACTCTGTTAGCTGAATGCACAGATCAGAAAGAAGTTTCACCGAATGATTCTGTGTAGTTTATATTTGAAGACATTCCTTTTTCCACTATTACCCTCTTAGTGCTCCGAATCTCCACTTGCATTTTCTACAAAAAGAGTGTTTCATAACTGCTCAATCAAAAATATGTTTTATCTCTGTTAACTGAATTTACAGATCAGAAATAAGTTTCACAGAATGCATCTGTGTAGTTTTTATTTGAAGTTATTCTTTTTCCCAATGTAGGGCTCTTAGCGCTTAGCATGTCCAATTGCAGTTTCTACAGAAAGAGTGTTTCAGAACGGCTCAATCAAAAGTAAGGTTCAACTCTGTTAGTTGAATGCACAGAACAGAAAGAATTTTCACAGAATGCTACTGTGTAGTTTATATTTGAATATATTCCTTTTTCCACTATACCCTCTTAGCGCTCCGAATGTCCACTTGCATTTTCTACAGAAAGAGTGTTCAGAACTGCGCAATCAAAAGTATGGTTTAACTCTGTTAGCTTCATGAACATATCAGAAATAAGTTTCACACAATGCTTCTGTGTAGTTTTTATTTGAAGATATTATTTTTCCCAATAGAGGCCTCTTAGCGCTCAGAATGTCCAATTGCAGTTTCTACAGAAAGAGTGTTTCAGAAAGGCTCAATCAAAAGTAAGGTTCAACTCTGTTAGTTGAATGCACAGAACAGAAAGATGTTTCATACAATGCTTCTGTGTAGTTTATATTTGAACATATTCTTTTTTCCACCATTACCCACTTAGCGCTACGAATGTCCAGTTGCATTTTCTACAGACAGAGTGTTTCAAAACTGCTCAATCAAAAGTATGGTTTAACTCTGTTAGCTGAATGCTCAGATCAGAAAGAAGTTTCACAGAATGCTTCTGTGTAGTTTATATTTGAATATATTCCTTTTTCCACTACTACGCTCTTAGCGCTCCAAATATCCAGTTGCATTTTCTACAGAAAGAGTGTTCAGATCTGCTCAATCAAAAGTATGGTTTAACTCTGTTAGCTGAATGCACAGATCCGAAAGAAGTTTCACCGAATGATTCTGTGTAGTTTATATTTGAAGACATTCCTTTTTCCACTATTACCCACTTAGCGCTCCGAATCTCCACTTGCATTTTCTACAAAAAGAGTGTTTCATAACTGCTCAATCAAAAATATGTTTTATCTCTGTTAACTGAATTTACAGATTAGAAATAAGTTTCACAGAATGCATCTGTGTAGTTTTTATTTGAAGATATTCTTTTTCCCAATGTAGGCCTCTTAGCGCTTAGCATGTCCAATTGCAGTTTCTACAGAAAGAGTGTTTCAGAACGGCTCAATCAAAAGTAAGGTTCAACTCTGTTAGTTGAATGCACAGAACAGGAAGAATTTTCACAGAATGCTACTGTGTAGTTTATATTTGAATATATTCCTTTTTCCACTATTACCCTCTTAGCGCTCCGAATCTCCATTGCATTTTCTACAGAAAGAGTGTTTCAGAACGGCTCAATCAAAACTAAGGTTCAACTCTTTTAGTTGAACAAACAGAACAGAAAGGAGTTTCACACAATTCTTCTGTGTAGTTTTTATTTGTAGACATTCTTTTTCCCAATATAGGCCTCTTAGCGCTCTGAATGTCCAATTGCAGTTTCTACAGAAAGAGTGTTTCAGAACGGCTCAATCAAAAGTAAGGTTCAACTCTGTTAGTTGAATGCACAGAACAGAAAGAAGTTTCATACAATGCTTCTGTGTAGTTTATATTTGAACATATTCTTTTTTCCACTATTACCCACTTAGCGCTACGAATGTCCAGTTGCATTTTCTACAGACAGAGTGTTTCAAAACTGCTCAATCAAAAGTATGGTTTAACTCTGTTAGCTGAATGCTCAGATCAGAAAGAAGTTTCACAGAATGCTTCTGTGTAGTTTATATTTGAATATATTCCTTTTTCCACTACTACGCTCTTAGCGCTCCAAATGTCCAGTTGCATTTTCTACAGAAAGAGTGTTCAGATCTGCTCAATCAAAAGTATGGTTTAACTCTGTTAGCTGAATGCACAGATCAGAAAGAAGTTTCACCGAATGATTCTGTGTAGTTTATATTTGAAGACATTCCTTTTTCCACTATTACCCCCTTAGCGCTCCGAATCTCCACTTGCATTTTCTACAAAAAGAGTGTTTCATAACTGCTCAATCAAAAATATGTTTTATCTCTGTTAACTGAATTTACAGATCAGAAATAAGTTTCACAGAATGCATCTGTGTAGTTTTTATTTGAAGATATTCTTTTTCCCAATGTAGGCCTCTTAGCGCTTAGCATGTCCAATTGCAGTTTCTACAGAAAGAGTGTTTCAGAACGGCTCAATCAAAAGTAAGGTTCAACTCTGTTAGTTGAATGCACAGAACAGAAAGAATTTTCACAGAATGCTACTGTGTAGTTTATATTTGAATATATTCCTTTTTCCACTATTACCCTCTTAGCGCTCCGAATCTCCATTGCATTTTCTACAGAAAGAGTGTTTCAGAACGGCTCAATCAAAACTAAGGTTCAACTCTTTTAGTTGAACAAACAGAACAGAAAGAAGTTTCACACAATTCTTCTGTGTAGTTTTTATTTGTGGACATTCTTTTTCCCAATATAGGCCTCTTAGCGCTCAGAATGTCCAATTGCAGTTTCTACAGAAAGAGTGTTTCAGAACGGCTCAATCAAAAGTAAGGTTCAACTCTGTTAGTTGAATGCACAGAACAGAAAGAAGTTTCATACAATGCTTCTGTGTAGTTTATATTTGAACATATTTTTTTTTCCACTATTACCCACTTAGCGCTACGAATGTCCAGTTGCATTTTCTACAGACAGAGTGTTTCAAAACTGCTCAATCAAAAGTATGGTTTAACTCTGTTAGCTGAATGCTCAGATCAGAAATAAGTTTCACAGAATGCTTCTGTGTAGTTTATATTTGAATATATTCTTTTTCCACTACTACGCTCTTAGCGCTCCAAATGTCCAGTTGCATTTTCTACAGAAAGAGTGTTCAGATCTGCTCAATCAAAAGTATGGTTTAACTCTGTTAGCTGAATGCACAGATCAGAAAGAAGTTTCACCGAATGATTCTGTGTAGTTTATATTTGAAGACATTCCTTTTTCCACTATTACCCCCTTAGCGCTCCGAATCTCCACTTGCATTTTCTACAAAAAGAGTGTTTCATAACTGCTCAAACAAAAATATGTTTTATCTCTGTTAACTGAATTTACAGATCAGAAATAAGTTTCACAGAATGCATCTGTGTAGTTTTCATTTGAAGATATTCTTTTTCCCAATGTAGGCCTCTTAGCGCTTAGCATGTCCAATTGCAGTTTCTACAGAAAGAGTGTTTCAGAACGGCTCAATCAAAAGTAAGGTTCAACTCTGTTAGTTGAATGCACAGAACAGAAAGAATTTTCACAGAATGCTACTGTGTAGTTTATATTTGAATATATTCCTATTTCCACTATTACCTTCTTAGCGATCCGAATGTCCACTTGCATTTTCTACAGAAAGAGTGTTCAGAACTGCGCAATCAAAAGTATGGTTTAACTCTGTTAGCTTAATGAACATATCAGAAATAAGTTTCACAAAATGCTTCTGTGTAGTTTTTATTTGAAGATATTTTTTTTCCCAATATAGGCCTCTTAGCGCTCAGAATGTCCAATTGCATTTTCTACAGAAAGAGCGTTTCAGAAAGGCTCAATCAAAAGTAAGGTTCAACTCTGTTAGTTGAATGCACAGAACAGAAAGAAGTTTCATACAATGCTTCTGTGTAGTTTATATTTGAACATATTCTTTTTTCCACTATTACCCACTTAGCGCTACGAATGTCCAGTTGCATTTTCTACAGACAGAGTGTTTCAACACTGCTCAATCTATAGTATGGTTTAACTCTGTTAGCTGAATGCTCAGATCAGAAAGAAGTTTCACAGAATCCTTCTGTGTAGTTTATATTTGAATATATTCCTTTTTCCACTACTACTCTCTTAGCGCTCCAAATGTCCAGTTGCATTTTCTACAGAAAGAGAGTTCAGATCTGCTCAATCAAAAGTATGGTTTAACTCTGTTAGCTGAATGCACAGATCAGAAAGAAGTTTCACAGAATGATTCTGTGTAGTTTATATTTGGAGACATTCCTTTTTCCACTATTACCCTCTTAGCGCTCCGAATCTCCACTTGCATTTTCTACAGAAAGAGTGTTTCAGAACGGCTCAATCAAAACTAATGTTCAACTCTTTTAGTTGAACAAACAGAACAGAAAGAAGTTTCACACAATTCTTCTGTGTAGTTTTTATTTGTAGACATTTTTTTCCCAATATAGGCCTCTTAGCGCTCAGAATGTCCAATTGCAGTTTCTACAGAAAGAGTGTTTCAGAACGGCTCAATCAAAAGTAAGGTTCAACTCTGTTAGTTGAATGCACAGAACAGAAAGAAGTTTCATACAATGCTTCTGTGTAGTTTATATTTGAACATATTCTTTTTTCCACTATTACCCACTTAGCGCTACGAATGTCCAGTTGCATTTTCTACAGACAGAGTGTTTCAAAACTGCTCAATCAAAAGTATGGTTTAACTCTGTTAGCTGAATGCTCAGATCAGAAAGAAGTTTCACAGAATGCTTCTGTGTAGTTTATATTTGTATATATTCCTTTTTCCACTACTACGCTCTTAGCGCTCCAAATGTCCAGTTGCATTTTCTACAGAAAGAGTGTTCAGAACTGCTCAATCAAAAGTATGGTTTAACTCTGTTAGCTGAATGCACAGATCAGAAAGAAGTTTCACCGAATTATTCTGTGTAGTTTATATTTGAAGACATTCCTTTTTCCACTATTATCCCCTTAGCGCTCCGAATCTCCACTTGCATTTTCTACAAAAAGAGTGTTTCATAACTGCTCAATCAAAAATATGTTTTATCTCTGTTAACTGAATTTACAGATCAGAAATAAGTTTCACAGAATGCATCTGTGTAGTTTTTATTTGAAGATATTCTTTTTCCCAATGTAGGCCTCTTAGCGCTTAGCATGTCCAATTGCAGTTTCTACAGAAAGAGTGTTTCAGAACGGCTCAATCAAAAGTAAGGTTCAACTCTGTTAGTTGAATGCACAGAACAGAAAGAATTTTCACAGAATGCTACTGTGTAGTTTATATTTGAATATATTCCTTTTTCCACTATTACCTTCTTAGCGCTCCGAATGTCCACTTGCATTTTCTACAGAAAGAGTGTTCAGAACTGCGCAATCAAAAGTATGGTTTAACTCTGTTAGCTTAATGAACATATCAGAAATAAGTTTCACACAATGCTTCTGTGTAGTTTTTATTTGAAGATATTATTTTTCCCAATAGAGGCCTCTTAGCGCTCAGAATGTCCAATTGCAGTTTCTACAGAAAGAGCGTTTCAGAAAGGCTCAATCAAAAGTAAGGTTCAACTCTGTTAGTTGAATGCACAGAACAGAAAGAAGTTTCATACAATGCTTCTGTGTAGTTTATATTTGAACATATTCTTTTTTCCACTATTACCCACTTAGCGCTACGAATGTCCAGTTGCATTTTCTACAGACAGAGTGTTTCAAAACTGCTCAATCAAAAGTACGGTTTAACTCTGTTAGCTGAATGCTCAGATCAGAAAGAAGTTTCACAGAATGCTTCTGTGTAGTTTATATTTGAATATATTCCTTTTTCCACTACTACGCTCTTAGCGCTCCAAATGTCCAGTTGCATTTTCTACAGAAAGAGTGTTCAGATCTGCTCAATCAAAGTATGGTTTAACTCTGTTAGCTGAATGCACAGATCAGAAAGAAGTTTCACCGAATGATTCTGTGTAGTTTATATTTGAAGACATTCCTTTTTCCACTATTACCCTCTTAGCGCTCCGAATCTCCACTTGCATTTTCTACAAAAAGAGTGTTTCATAACTGCTCAATCAAAAATATGTTTTATCTCTGTTAACTGAATTTACAGATCAGAAATAAGTTTCACAGAATGCATCTGTGTAGTTTTTATTTGAAGATATTCTTTTTCCCAATGTAGGCCTCTTAGCGCTTAGCATGTCCAATTGCAGTTTCTACAGAAAGAGTGTTTCAGAACGGCTCAATCAAAAGTAAGGTTCAACTCTGTTAGTTGAATGCACAGAACAGAAAGAATTTTCACAGAATGCTACTGTGTAGTTTATATTTGAATATATTCCTTTTTCCACTATTACCCTCTTAGCGCTCCGAATGTCCACTTGCATTTTCTACAGAAAGAGTGTTCAGAACTGCGCAATCAAAAGTATGGTTTAACTCTGTTAGCTTAATGAACATATCAGAAATAAGTTTCACACAATGCTTCTGTGTAGTTTTTATTTGAAGATATTATTTTTCCCAATATAGGCCTCTTAGCGCTCAGAATGTCCAATTGCAATTTCTACAGAAAGAGTGTTTCAGAAAGGCTCAATCAAAAGTAAGGTTCAACTCTGTTAGTTGAATGCACAGAACAGAAAGAAGTTTCATACACTGCTTCTGTGTAGTTTATATTTGAACATATTCTTTTTTCCACAATTACCCACTTAGCGCTACGAATGTCCAGTAGCATTTTCTACAGACAGAGTGTTTCAAAACTGCTCAATCAAAAGTATGGTTTAACTCTGTTAGCTGAATGCTCAGATCAGAAAGAAGTTTCACAGAAGGCTTCTGTGTAGTTTATATTTGAATATATTCCTTTTTCCACTACTACTCTCTTAGCGCTCCAAATGTCCAGTTGCATTTTCTACAGAAAGAGAGTTCAGATCTGCTCAATCAAAAGTATGGTTTAACTCTGTTAGCTGAATGCACAGATCAGAAAGAAGTTTCACAGAATGATTCTGTGTAGTTTATATTTGGAGACATTCCTTTTTCCACTATTACCCTCTTAGCGCTCTGAATCTCCACTTGCATTTTCTACAGAAAGAGTATTTCAGAACGGCTCAATCAAAACTAAGGTTCAACTCTTTTAGTTGAACAAACAGAACAGAAAGAAATTTCACACAATTCTTCTGTGTAGTTTTTATTTGTAGACATTCTTTTTCCCAATATAGGCCTCTTAGCGCTCAGAATGTCCAATTGCAGTTTCTACAGAAAGAGTGTTTCAGAACGGCTCAATCAAAAGTAAGGTTCAACTCTGTTAGTTGAATGCACAGAACAGAAAGAAGTTTCATACAATGCTTCTGTGTAGTTTATATTTGAACATATTATTTTTTCCACTATTACCCACTTAGCGCTACGAATGTCCAGTTGCATTTTCTACAGACAGAGTGTTTCAAAACTGCTCAATCAAAATTATGGTTTAACTCTGGTAGCTGAATGCTCAGATCAGAAAAAAGTTTCACAGAATGCTTCTGTGTAGTTTATATTTGAATATATTCCTTTTTCCACTACTACGCTCTTAGCGCTCCAAATGTCCAGTTGCATTTTCTACAGAAAGAGTGTTCAGATCTGCTCAATCAAAAGTATGGTTTAACTCTGTTAGCTGAATGCACAGATCAGAAAGAAGTTTCACCGAATGATTCTGTGTAGTTTATATTTGAAGACATTCCTTTTTCCACTATTACCCTCTTAGTGCTCCGAATCTCCACTTGCATTTTCTACAAAAAGAGTGTTTCATAACTGCTCAATCAAAAATATGTTTTATCTCTGTTAACTGAATTTACAGATCAGAAATAAGTTTCACAGAATGCATCTGTGTAGTTTTTATTTGAAGTTATTCTTTTTCCCAATGTAGGGCTCTTAGCGCTTAGCATGTCCAATTGCAGTTTCTACAGAAAGAGTGTTTCAGAACGGCTCAATCAAAAGTAAGGTTCAACTCTGTTAGTTGAATGCACAGAACAGAAAGAATTTTCACAGAATGCTACTGTGTAGTTTATATTTGAATATATTCCTTTTTCCACTATACCCTCTTAGCGCTCCGAATGTCCACTTGCATTTTCTACAGAAAGAGTGTTCAGAACTGCGCAATCAAAAGTATGGTTTAACTCTGTTAGCTTCATGAACATATCAGAAATAAGTTTCACACAATGCTTCTGTGTAGTTTTTATTTGAAGATATTATTTTTCCCAATAGAGGCCTCTTAGCGCTCAGAATGTCCAATTGCAGTTTCTACAGAAAGAGTGTTTCAGAAAGGCTCAATCAAAAGTAAGGTTCAACTCTGTTAGTTGAATGCACAGAACAGAAAGATGTTTCATACAATGCTTCTGTGTAGTTTATATTTGAACATATTCTTTTTTCCACCATTACCCACTTAGCGCTACGAATGTCCAGTTGCATTTTCTACAGACAGAGTGTTTCAAAACTGCTCAATCAAAAGTATGGTTTAACTCTGTTAGCTGAATGCTCAGATCAGAAAGAAGTTTCACAGAATGCTTCTGTGTAGTTTATATTTGAATATATTCCTTTTTCCACTACTACGCTCTTAGCGCTCCAAATATCCAGTTGCATTTTCTACAGAAAGAGTGTTCAGATCTGCTCAATCAAAAGTATGGTTTAACTCTGTTAGCTGAATGCACAGATCCGAAAGAAGTTTCACCGAATGATTCTGTGTAGTTTATATTTGAAGACATTCCTTTTTCCACTATTACCCACTTAGCGCTCCGAATCTCCACTTGCATTTTCTACAAAAAGAGTGTTTCATAACTGCTCAATCAAAAATATGTTTTATCTCTGTTAACTGAATTTACAGATTAGAAATAAGTTTCACAGAATGCATCTGTGTAGTTTTTATTTGAAGATATTCTTTTTCCCAATGTAGGCCTCTTAGCGCTTAGCATGTCCAATTGCAGTTTCTACAGAAAGAGTGTTTCAGAACGGCTCAATCAAAAGTAAGGTTCAACTCTGTTAGTTGAATGCACAGAACAGGAAGAATTTTCACAGAATGCTACTGTGTAGTTTATATTTGAATATATTCCTTTTTCCACTATTACCCTCTTAGCGCTCCGAATCTCCATTGCATTTTCTACAGAAAGAGTGTTTCAGAACGGCTCAATCAAAACTAAGGTTCAACTCTTTTAGTTGAACAAACAGAACAGAAAGGAGTTTCACACAATTCTTCTGTGTAGTTTTTATTTGTAGACATTCTTTTTCCCAATATAGGCCTCTTAGCGCTCTGAATGTCCAATTGCAGTTTCTACAGAAAGAGTGTTTCAGAACGGCTCAATCAAAAGTAAGGTTCAACTCTGTTAGTTGAATGCACAGAACAGAAAGAAGTTTCATACAATGCTTCTGTGTAGTTTATATTTGAACATATTCTTTTTTCCACTATTACCCACTTAGCGCTACGAATGTCCAGTTGCATTTTCTACAGACAGAGTGTTTCAAAACTGCTCAATCAAAAGTATGGTTTAACTCTGTTAGCTGAATGCTCAGATCAGAAAGAAGTTTCACAGAATGCTTCTGTGTAGTTTATATTTGAATATATTCCTTTTTCCACTACTACGCTCTTAGCGCTCCAAATGTCCAGTTGCATTTTCTACAGAAAGAGTGTTCAGATCTGCTCAATCAAAAGTATGGTTTAACTCTGTTAGCTGAATGCACAGATCAGAAAGAAGTTTCACCGAATGATTCTGTGTAGTTTATATTTGAAGACATTCCTTTTTCCACTATTACCCCCTTAGCGCTCCGATTCTCCACTTGCATTTTCTACAAAAAGAGTGTTTCATAACTGCTCAATCAAAAATATGTTTTATCTCTGTTAACTGAATTTACAGATCAGAAATAAGTTTCACAGAATGCATCTGTGTAGTTTTTATTTGAAGATATTCTTTTTCCCAATGTAGGCCTCTTAGCGCTTAGCATGTCCAATTGCAGTTTCTACAGAAAGAGTGTTTCAGAACGGCTCAATCAAAAGTAAGGTTCAACTCTGTTAGTTGAATGCACAGAACAGAAAGAATTTTCACAGAATGCTACTGTGTAGTTTATATTTGAATATATTCCTTTTTCCACTATTACCCTCTTAGCGCTCCGAATCTCCATTGCATTTTCTACAGAAAGAGTGTTTCAGAACGGCTCAATCAAAACTAAGGTTCAACTCTTTTAGTTGAACAAACAGAACAGAAAGAAGTTTCACACAATTCTTCTGTGTAGTTTTTATTTGTGGACATTCTTTTTCCCAATATAGGCCTCTTAGCGCTCAGAATGTCCAATTGCAGTTTCTACAGAAAGAGTGTTTCAGAACGGCTCAATCAAAAGTAAGGTTCAACTCTGTTAGTTGAATGCACAGAACAGAAAGAAGTTTCATACAATGCTTCTGTGTAGTTTATATTTGAACATATTTTTTTTTCCACTATTACCCACTTAGCGCTACGAATGTCCAGTTGCATTTTCTACAGACAGAGTGTTTCAAAACTGCTCAATCAAAAGTATGGTTTAACTCTGTTAGCTGAATGCTCAGATCAGAAATAAGTTTCACAGAATGCTTCTGTGTAGTTTATATTTGAATATATTCTTTTTCCACTACTACGCTCTTAGCGCTCCAAATGTCCAGTTGCATTTTCTACAGAAAGAGTGTTCAGATCTGCTCAATCAAAAGTATGGTTTAACTCTGTTAGCTGAATGCACAGATCAGAAAGAAGTTTCACCGAATGATTCTGTGTAGTTTATATTTGAAGACATTCCTTTTTCCACTATTACCCCCTTAGCGCTCCGAATCTCCACTTGCATTTTCTACAAAAAGAGTGTTTCATAACTGCTCAAACAAAAATATGTTTTATCTCTGTTAACTGAATTTACAGATCAGAAATAAGTTTCACAGAATGCATCTGTGTAGTTTTCATTTGAAGATATTCTTTTTCCCAATGTAGGCCTCTTAGCGCTTAGCATGTCCAATTGCAGTTTCTACAGAAAGAGTGTTTCAGAACGGCTCAATCAAAAGTAAGGTTCAACTCTGTTAGTTGAATGCACAGAACAGAAAGAATTTTCACAGAATGCTACTGTGTAGTTTATATTTGAATATATTCCTATTTCCACTATTACCTTCTTAGCGATCCGAATGTCCACTTGCATTTTCTACAGAAAGAGTGTTCAGAACTGCGCAATCAAAAGTATGGTTTAACTCTGTTAGCTTAATGAACATATCAGAAATAAGTTTCACAAAATGCTTCTGTGTAGTTTTTATTTGAAGATATTTTTTTTCCCAATATAGGCCTCTTAGCGCTCAGAATGTCCAATTGCATTTTCTACAGAAAGAGCGTTTCAGAAAGGCTCAATCAAAAGTAAGGTTCAACTCTGTTAGTTGAATGCACAGAACAGAAAGAAGTTTCATACAATGCTTCTGTGTAGTTTATATTTGAACATATTCTTTTTTCCACTATTACCCACTTAGCGCTACGAATGTCCAGTTGCATTTTCTACAGACAGAGTGTTTCAACACTGCTCAATCTATAGTATGGTTTAACTCTGTTAGCTGAATGCTCAGATCAGAAAGAAGTTTCACAGAATCCTTCTGTGTAGTTTATATTTGAATATATTCCTTTTTCCACTACTACTCTCTTAGCGCTCCAAATGTCCAGTTGCATTTTCTACAGAAAGAGAGTTCAGATCTGCTCAATCAAAAGTATGGTTTAACTCTGTTAGCTGAATGCACAGATCAGAAAGAAGTTTCACAGAATGATTCTGTGTAGTTTATATTTGGAGACATTCCTTTTTCCACTATTACCCTCTTAGCGCTCCGAATCTCCACTTGCATTTTCTACAGAAAGAGTGTTTCAGAACGGCTCAATCAAAACTAATGTTCAACTCTTTTAGTTGAACAAACAGAACAGAAAGAAGTTTCACACAATTCTTCTGTGTAGTTTTTATTTGTAGACATTTTTTTCCCAATATAGGCCTCTTAGCGCTCAGAATGTCCAATTGCAGTTTCTACAGAAAGAGTGTTTCAGAACGGCTCAATCAAAAGTAAGGTTCAACTCTGTTAGTTGAATGCACAGAACAGAAAGAAGTTTCATACAATGCTTCTGTGTAGTTTATATTTGAACATATTCTTTTTTCCACTATTACCCACTTAGCGCTACGAATGTCCAGTTGCATTTTCTACAGACAGAGTCTTTCAAAACTGCTCAATCAAAAGTATGGTTTAACTCTGTTAGCTGAATGCTCAGATCAGAAAAAAGTTTAACAGAATGCTTCTGTGTAGTTTATATTTGAATATATTCCTTTTTCCACTACTACGCTCTTAGCGCTCCAAATGTCCAGTTGCATTTTCTACAGAAACAGTGTTCAGATCTGCTCAATCAAAAGTATGGTTTAACTCTGTTAGCTGAATGCACAGATCAGAAAGAAGTTTCACCGAATGATTCTGTGTAGTTTATATTTGAAGACATTCCTTTTTCCACTATTACCCTCTTAGCGCTCCGAATCTCCACTTGCATTTTCTACAAAAAGAGTGTTTCATAACTGCTCAATCAAAAATATGTTTTATCTCTGTTAACTGAATTTACAGATCAGAAATAAGTTTCACAGAATGCATCTGTGTAGTTTTTATTTGAAGATATTCTTTTTCCCAATGTAGGGCTCTTAGCGCTTAGCATGTCCAATTGCAGTTTCTACAGAAAGAGTGTTTCAGAACGGCTCAATCAAAAGTAAGGTTCAACTCTGTTAGTTGAATGCACAGAACAGAAATAATTTTCACAGAATGTTACTGTGTAGTTTATATTTGAATATATTCCTTTTTCCACTATACCCTCTTAGCGCTCCGAATGTCCACTTGCATTTTCTACAGAAAGAGTGTTCAGAACTGCGCAATCAAAAGTATGGTTTAACTCTGTTAGCTTAATGAACATATCAGAAATAAGTTTCACACAATGCTTCTGTGTAGTTTTTATTTGAAGATATTATTTTTCCCAATAGAGGCCTCTTAGCGCTCAGAATGTCCAATTGCAATTTCTACAGAAAGAGTGTTTCAGAAAGGCTCAATCAAAAGTAAGGTTCAACTCTGTTAGTTGAATGCACAGAACAGAAAGATGTTTCATACAATGCTTCTGTGTAGTTTATATTTGAACATATTCTTTTTTCCACTATTACCCACTTAGCGCTACGAATGTCCAGTTGCATTTTATACAGACAGAGTGTTTCAAAACTGCTCAATCAAAAGTATGGTTTAACTCTGTTAGCTGAATGCTCAGATCAGAAAGAAGTTTCACAGAATGCTTCTGTGTAGTTTATATTTGAATATATTCCTTTTTCCACTACTACGCTCTTAGCGCTCCGAATGTCCAGTTGCATTTTCTACAGAAAGAGTGTTCAGATCTGCTCAATCAAAAGTATGGTTTAACTCTGTTAGCTGAATGCACAGATCAGAAAAAAGTTTCACCGAATGATTCTGTGTAGTTTATATTTGAAGACATTCCTTTTTCCACTATTACCCCCTTAGCGCTCCGAATCTCCACTTGCATTTTCTACAAAAAGAGTGTTTCATAACTGCTCAATCAAAAATATGTTTTATCTCTGTTAACTGAATTTACAGATCAGAAATAAGTTTCACAGAATGCATCTGTGTAGTTTTTATTTGAAGATATTCTTTTTCCCAATGTAGGCCTCTTAGCGCTTAGCATGTCCAATTGCAGTTTCTACAGAAAGAGTGTTTCAGAACGGCTCAATCAAAAGTAAGGTTCAACTCTGTTAGTTGAATGCACAGAACAGAAAGAATTTTCACAGAATGCTACTGTGTAGTTTATATTTGAATATATTCCTTTTTCCACTATTACCCTCTTAGCGCTCCGAATCTCCATTGCATTTTCTACAGAAAGAGTGTTTCAGAACGGCTCAATCAAAACTAAGGTTCAACTCTTTTAGTTGAACAAACAGAACAGAAAGAAGTTTCACACAATTCTTCTGTGTAGTTTTTATTTGTGGACATTCTTTTTCCCAATATAGGCCTCTTAGCGCTCAGAATGTCCAATTGCAGTTTCTACAGAAAGAGTGTTTCAGAACGGCTCAATCAAAAGTAAGGTTCAACTCTGTTAGTTGAATGCACAGAACAGAAAGAAGTTTCATACAATGCTTCTGTGTAGTTTATATTTGAACATATTCTTTTTTCCACTATTACCCACTTAGCGCTACGAATGTCCAGTTGCATTTTCTACAGACAGAGTGTTTCAAAACTGCTCAATCAAAAGTATGGTTTAACTCTGTTAGCTGAATGCTCAGATCGGAAAGAAGTTTCACAGAATGCTTCTGTGTAGTTTATATTTGAATATATTCTTTTTCCACTACTACGCTCTTAGCGCTCCAAATGTCCAGTTGCATTTTCTACAGAAAGAGTGTTCAGATCTGCTCAATCAAAAGTATGGTTTAACTCTGTTAGCTGAATGCACAGATCAGAAAGAAGTTTCACCGAATTATTCTGTGTAGTTTATATTTGAAGACATTCCTTTTTCCACTATTATCCCCTTAGCGCTCCGAATCTCCACTTGCATTTTCTACAAAAAGAGTGTTTCATAACTGCTCAATCAAAAATATGTTTTATCTCTGTTAACTGAATTTACAGATCAGAAATAAGTTTCACAGAATGCATCTGTGTAGTTTTTATTTGAAGATATTCTTTTTCCCAATGTAGGCCTCTTAGCGCTTAGCATGTCCAATTGCAGTTTCTACAGAAAGAGTGTTTCAGAACGGCTCAATCAAAAGTAAGGTTCAACTCTGTTAGTTGAATGCACAGAACAGAAAGAATTTTCACAGAATGCTACTGTGTAGTTTATATTTGAATATATTCCTTTTTCCACTATTACCTTCTTAGCGCTCCGAATGTCCACTTGCATTTTCTACAGAAAGAGTGTTCAGAACTGCGCAATCAAAAGTATGGTTTAACTCTGTTAGCTTAATGAACATATCAGAAATAAGTTTCACACAATGCTTCTGTGTAGTTTTTATTTGAAGATATTATTTTTCCCAATAGAGGCCTCTTAGCGCTCAGAATGTCCAATTGCAGTTTCTACAGAAAGAGCGTTTCAGAAAGGCTCAATCAAAAGTAAGGTTCAACTCTGTTAGTTGAATGCACAGAACAGAAAGAAGTTTCATACAATGCTTCTGTGTAGTTTATATTTGAACATATTCTTTTTTCCACTATTACCCACTTAGCGCTACGAATGTCCAGTTGCATTTTCTACAGACAGAGTGTTTCAAAACTGCTCAATCAAAAGTACGGTTTAACTCTGTTAGCTGAATGCTCAGATCAGAAAGAAGTTTCACAGAATGCTTCTGTGTAGTTTATATTTGAATATATTCCTTTTTCCACTACTACGCTCTTAGCGCTCCAAATGTCCAGTTGCATTTTCTACAGAAAGAGTGTTCAGATCTGCTCAATCAAAGTATGGTTTAACTCTGTTAGCTGAATGCACAGATCAGAAAGAAGTTTCACCGAATGATTCTGTGTAGTTTATATTTGAAGACATTCCTTTTTCCACTATTACCCTCTTAGCGCTCCGAATCTCCACTTGCATTTTCTACAAAAAGAGTGTTTCATAACTGCTCAATCAAAAATATGTTTTATCTCTGTTAACTGAATTTACAGATCAGAAATAAGTTTCACAGAATGCATCTGTGTAGTTTTTATTTGAAGATATTCTTTTTCCCAATGTAGGCCTCTTAGCGCTTAGCATGTCCAATTGCAGTTTCTACAGAAAGAGTGTTTCAGAACGGCTCAATCAAAAGTAAGGTTCAACTCTGTTAGTTGAATGCACAGAACAGAAAGAATTTTCACAGAATGCTACTGTGTAGTTTATATTTGAATATATTCCTTTTTCCACTATTACCCTCTTAGCGCTCCGAATGTCCACTTGCATTTTCTACAGAAAGAGTGTTCAGAACTGCGCAATCAAAAGTATGGTTTAACTCTGTTAGCTTAATGAACATATCAGAAATAAGTTTCACACAATGCTTCTGTGTAGTTTTTATTTGAAGATATTATTTTTCCCAATATAGGCCTCTTAGCGCTCAGAATGTCCAATTGCAGTTTCTACAGAAAGAGTGTTTCAGAAAGGCTCAATCAAAAGTAAGGTTCAACTCTGTTAGTTGAATGCACAGAACAGAAAGAAGTTTCATACACTGCTTCTGTGTAGTTTATATTTGAACATATTCTTTTTTCCACAATTACCCACTTAGCGCTACGAATGTCCAGTAGCATTTTCTACAGACAGAGTGTTTCAAAACTGCTCAATCAAAAGTATGGTTTAACTCTGTTAGCTGAATGCTCAGATCAGAAAGAAGTTTCACAGAATGCTTCTGTGTAGTTTATATTTGAATATATTCCTTTTTCCACTACTACTCTCTTAGCGCTCCAAATGTCCAGTTGCATTTTCTACAGAAAGAGAGTTCAGATCTGCTCAATCAAAAGTATGGTTTAACTCTGTTAGCTGAATGCACAGATCAGAAAGAAGTTTCACAGAATGATTCTGTGTAGTTTATATTTGGAGACATTCCTTTTTCCACTATTACCCTCTTAGCGCTCTGAATCTCCACTTGCATTTTCTACAGAAAGAGTATTTCAGAACGGCTCAATCAAAACTAAGGTTCAACTCTTTTAGTTGAACAAACAGAACAGAAAGAAATTTCACACAATTCTTCTGTGTAGTTTTTATTTGTAGACATTCTTTTTCCCAATATAGGCCTCTTAGCGCTCAGAATGTCCAATTGCAGTTTCTACAGAAAGAGTGTTTCAGAACGGCTCAATCAAAAGTAAGGTTCAACTCTGTTAGTTGAATGCACAGAACAGAAAGAAGTTTCATACAATGCTTCTGTGTAGTTTATATTTGAACATATTATTTTTTCCACTATTACCCACTTAGCGCTACGAATGTCCAGTTGCATTTTCTACAGACAGAGTGTTTCAAAACTGCTCAATCAAAATTATGGTTTAACTCTGGTAGCTGAATGCTCAGATCAGAAAAAAGTTTCACAGAATGCTTCTGTGTAGTTTATATTTGAATATATTCCTTTTTCCACTACTACGCTCTTAGCGCTCCAAATGTCCAGTTGCATTTTCTACAGAAAGAGTGTTCAGATCTGCTCAATCAAAAGTATGGTTTAACTCTGTTAGCTGAATGCACAGATCAGAAAGAAGTTTCACCGAATGATTCTGTGTAGTTTATATTTGAAGACATTCCTTTTTCCACTATTACCCTCTTAGTGCTCCGAATCTCCACTTGCATTTTCTACAAAAAGAGTGTTTCATAACTGCTCAATCAAAAATATGTTTTATCTCTGTTAACTGAATTTACAGATCAGAAATAAGTTTCACAGAATGCATCTGTGTAGTTTTTATTTGAAGTTATTCTTTTTCCCAATGTAGGGCTCTTAGCGCTTAGCATGTCCAATTGCAGTTTCTACAGAAAGAGTGTTTCAGAACGGCTCAATCAAAAGTAAGGTTCAACTCTGTTAGTTGAATGCACAGAACAGAAAGAATTTTCACAGAATGCTACTGTGTAGTTTATATTTGAATATATTCCTTTTTCCACTATACCCTCTTAGCGCTCCGAATGTCCACTTGCATTTTCTACAGAAAGAGTGTTCAGAACTGCGCAATCAAAAGTATGGTTTAACTCTGTTAGCTTCATGAACATATCAGAAATAAGTTTCACACAATGCTTCTGTGTAGTTTTTATTTGAAGATATTATTTTTCCCAATAGAGGCCTCTTAGCGCTCAGAATGTCCAATTGCAGTTTCTACAGAAAGAGTGTTTCAGAAAGGCTCAATCAAAAGTAAGGTTCAACTCTGTTAGTTGAATGCACAGAACAGAAAGATGTTTCATACAATGCTTCTGTGTAGTTTATATTTGAACATATTCTTTTTTCCACCATTACCCACTTAGCGCTACGAATGTCCAGTTGCATTTTCTACAGACAGAGTGTTTCAAAACTGCTCAATCAAAAGTATGGTTTAATTCTGTTAGCTGAATGCTCAGATCAGAAAGAAGTTTCACAGAATGCTTCTGTGTAGTTTATATTTGAATATATTCCTTTTTCCACTACTACGCTCTTAGCGCTCCAAATATCCAGTTGCATTTTCTACAGAAAGAGTGTTCAGATCTGCTCAATCAAAAGTATGGTTTAACTCTGTTAGCTGAATGCACAGATCCGAAAGAAGTTTCACCGAATGATTCTGTGTAGTTTATATTTGAAGACATTCCTTTTTCCACTATTACCCACTTAGCGCTCCGAATCTCCACTTGCATTTTCTACAAAAAGAGTGTTTCATAACTGCTCAATCAAAAATATGTTTTATCTCTGTTAACTGAATTTACAGATTAGAAATAAGTTTCACAGAATGCATCTGTGTAGTTTTTATTTGAAGATATTCTTTTTCCCAATGTAGGCCTCTTAGCGCTTAGCATGTCCAATTGCAGTTTCTACAGAAAGAGTGTTTCAGAACGGCTCAATCAAAAGTAAGGTTCAACTCTGTTAGTTGAATGCACAGAACAGAAAGAATTTTCACAGAATGCTACTGTGTAGTTTATATTTGAATATATTCCTTTTTCCACTATTACCCTCTTAGCGCTCCGAATCTCCATTGCATTTTCTACAGAAAGAGTGTTTCAGAACGGCTCAATCAAAACTAAGGTTCAACTCTTTTAGTTGAACAAACAGAACAGAAAGAAGTTTCACACAATTCTTCTGTGTAGTTTTTATTTGTAGACATTCTTTTTCCCAATATAGGCCTCTTAGCGCTCTGAATGTCCAATTGCAGTTTCTACAGAAAGAGTGTTTCAGAACGGCTCAATCAAAAGTAAGGTTCAACTCTGTTAGTTGAATGCACAGAACAGAAAGAAGTTTCATACAATGCTTCTGTGTAGTTTATATTTGAACATATTCTTTTTTCCACTATTACCCACTTAGCGCTACGAATGTCCAGTTGCATTTTCTACAGACAGAGTGTTTCAAAACTGCTCAATCAAAAGTACGGTTTAACTCTGTTAGCTGAATGCTCAGATCAGAAAGAAGTTTCACAGAATGCTTCTGTGTAGTTTATATTTGAATATATTCCTTTTTCCACTACTACGCTCTTAGCGCTCCAAATGTCCAGTTGCATTTTCTACAGAAAGAGTGTTCAGATCTGCTCAATCAAAAGTATGGTTTAACTCTGTTACCTGAATGCACAGATCAGAAAGAAGTTTCACCGAATGATTCTGTGTAGTTTATATTTGAAGACATTCCTTTTTCCACTATTACCCCCTTAGCGCTCCGAATCTCCACTTGCATTTTCTACAAAAAGAGTGTTTCATAACTGCTCAATCAAAAATATGTTTTATCTCTGTTAACTGAATTTACAGATCAGAAATAAGTTTCACAGAATGCATCTGTGTAGTTTTTATTTGAAGATATTCTTTTTCCCAATGTAGGCCTCTTAGCGCTTAGCATGTCCAATTGCAGTTTCTACAGAAAGAGTGTTTCAGAACGGCTCAATCAAAAGTAAGGTTCAACTCTGTTAGTTGAATGCACAGAACAGAAAGAATTTTCACAGAATGCTACTGTGTAGTTTATATTTGAATATATTCCTTTTTCCACTATTACCCTCTTAGCGCTCCGAATCTCCATTGCATTTTCTACAGAAAGAGTGTTTCAGAACGGCTCAATCAAAACTAAGGTTCAACTCTTTTAGTTGAACAAACAGAACAGAAAGAAGTTTCACACAATTCTTCTGTGTAGTTTTTATTTGTGGACATTCTTTTTCCCAATATAGGCCTCTTAGCGCTCAGAATGTCCAATTGCAGTTTCTACAGAAAGAGTGTTTCAGAACGGCTCAATCAAAAGTAAGGTTCAACTCTGTTAGTTGAATGCACAGAACAGAAAGAAGTTTCATACAATGCTTCTGTGTAGTTTATATTTGAACATATTTTTTTTTTCCACTATTACCCACTTAGCGCTACGAATGTCCAGTTGCATTTTCTACAGACAGAGTGTTTCAAAACTGCTCAATCAAAAGTATGGTTTAACTCTGTTAGCTGAATGCTCAGATCAGAAAGAAGTTTCACAGAATGCTTCTGTGTAGTTTATATTTGAATATATTCTTTTTCCACTACTACGCTCTTAGCGCTCCAAATGTCCAGTTGCATTTTCTACAGAAAGAGTGTTCAGATTTGCTCAATCAAAAGTATGGTTTAACTCTGTTAGCTGAATGCACAGATCAGAAAGAAGTTTCACCGAATGATTCTGTGTAGTTTATATTTGAAGACATTCCTTTTTCCACTATTACCCCCTTAGCGCTCCGAATCTCCACTTGCATTTTCTACAAAAAGAGTGTTTCATAACTGCTCAAACAAAAATATGTTTTATCTCTGTTAACTGAATTTACAGATCAGAAATAAGTTTCAAAGAATGCATCTGTGTAGTTTTCATTTGAAGATATTCTTTTTCCCAATGTAGGCCTCTTAGCGCTTAGCATGTCCAATTGCAGTTTCTACAGAAAGAGTGTTTCAGAACGGCTCAATCAAAAGTAAGGTTCAACTCTGTTAGTTGAATGCACAGAACAGAAAGAATTTTCACAGAATGCTACTGTGTAGTTTATATTTGAATATATTCCTATTTCCACTATTACCTTCTTAGCGATCCGAATGTCCACTTGCATTTTCTACAGAAAGAGTGTTCAGAACTGCGCAATCAAAAGTATGGTTTAACTCTGTTAGCTTAATGAACATATCAGAAATAAGTTTCACAAAATGCTTCTGTGTAGTTTTTATTTGAAGATATTTTTTTTCCCAATATAGGCCTCTTAGCGCTCAGAATGTCCAATTGCATTTTCTACAGAAAGAGCGTTTCAGAAAGGCTCAATCAAAAGTAAGGTTCAACTCTGTTAGTTGAATGCACAGAACAGAAAGAAGTTTCATACAATGCTTCTGTGTAGTTTATATTTGAACATATTCTTTTTTCCACTATTACCCACTTAGCGCTACGAATGTCCAGTTGCATTTTCTACAGACAGAGTGTTTCAACACTGCTCAATCTATAGTATGGTTTAACTCTGTTAGCTAAATGCTCAGATCAGAAAGAAGTTTCACAGAATCCTTCTGTGTAGTTTATATTTGAATATATTCCTTTTTCCACTACTACTCTCTTAGCGCTCCAAATGTCCAGTTGCATTTTCTACAGAAAGAGAGTTCAGATCTGCTCAATCAAAAGTATGGTTTAACTCTGTTAGCTGAATGCACAGATCAGAAAGAAGTTTCACAGAATGATTCTGTGTAGTTTATATTTGGAGACATTCCTTTTTCCACTATTACCCTCTTAGCGCTCCGAATCTCCACTTGCATTTTCTACAGAAAGAGTGTTTCAGAACGGCTCAATCAAAACTAATGTTCAACTCTTTTAGTTGAACAAACAGAACAGAAAGAAGTTTCACACAATTCTTCTGTGTAGTTTTTATTTGTAGACATTTTTTTCCCAATATAGGCCTCTTAGCGCTCAGAATGTCCAATTGCAGTTTCTACAGAAAGAGTGTTTCAGAACGGCTCAATCAAAAGTAAGGTTCAACTCTGTTAGTTGAATGCACAGAACAGAAAGAAGTTTCATACAATGCTTCTGTGTAGTTTATATTTGAACATATTCTTTTTTCCACTATTACCCACTTAGCGCTACGAATGTCCAGTTGCATTTTCTACAGACAGAGTCTTTCAAAACTGCTCAATCAAAAGTATGGTTTAACTCTGTTAGCTGAATGCTCAGATCAGAAAAAAGTTTCACAGAATGCTTCTGTGTAGTTTATATTTGAATATATTCCTTTTTCCACTACTACGCTCTTAGCGCTCCAAATGTCCAGTTGCATTTTCTACAGAAACAGTGTTCAGATCTGCTCAATCAAAAGTATGGTTTAACTCTGTTAGCTGAATGCACAGATCAGAAAGAAGTTTCACCGAATGATTCTGTGTAGTTTGTATTTGAAGACATTCCTTTTTCCACTATTACCCTCTTAGCGCTCCGAATCTCCACTTGCATTTTCTACAAAAAGAGTGTTTCATAACTGCTCAATCAAAAATATGTTTTATCTCTGTTAACTGAATTTACAGATCAGAAATAAGTTTCACAGAATGCATCTGTGTAGTTTTTATTTGAAGATATTCTTTTTCCCAATGTAGGGCTCTTAGCGCTTAGCATGTCCAATTGCAGTTTCTACAGAAAGAGTGTTTCAGAACGGCTCAATCAAAAGTAAGGTTCAACTCTGTTAGTTGAATGCACAGAACAGAAATAATTTTCACAGAATGTTACTGTGTAGTTTATATTTGAATATATTCCTTTTTCCACTATACCCTCTTAGCGCTCCGAATGTCCACTTGCATTTTCTACAGAAAGAGTGTTCAGAACTGCGCAATCAAAAGTATGGTTTAACTCTGTTAGCTTAATGAACATATCAGAAATAAGTTTCACACAATGCTTCTGTGTAGTTTTTATTTGAAGATATTATTTTTCCCAATAGAGGCCTCTTAGCGCTCAGAATGTCCAATTGCAATTTCTACAGAAAGAGTGTTTCAGAAAGGCTCAATCAAAAGTAAGGTTCAACTCTGTTAGTTGAATGCACAGAACAGAAAGATGTTTCATACAATGCTTCTGTGTAGTTTATATTTGAACATATTCTTTTTTCCACTATTACCCACTTAGCGCTACGAATGTCCAGTTGCATTTTGTACAGACAGAGTGTTTCAAAACTGCTCAATCAAAAGTATGGTTTAACTCTGTTAGCTGAATGCTCAGATCAGAAAGAAGTTTCACAGAATGCTTCTGTGTAGTTTATATTTGAATATATTCCTTTTTCCACTACTACGCTCTTAGCGCTCCGAATGTCCAGTTGCATTTTCTACAGAAAGAGTGTTCAGATCTGCTCAATCAAAAGTATGGTTTAACTCTGTTAGCTGAATGCACAGATCAGAAAAAAGTTTCACCGAATGATTCTGTGTAGTTTATATTTGAAGACATTCCTTTTTCCACTATTACCCCCTTAGCGCTCCGAATCTCCACTTGCATTTTCTACAAAAAGAGTGTTTCATAACTGCTCAATCAAAAATATGTTTTATCTCTGTTAACTGAATTTACAGATCAGAAATAAGTTTCACAGAATGCATCTGTGTAGTTTTTATTTGAAGATATTCTTTTTCCCAATGTAGGCCTCTTAGCGCTTAGCATGTCCAATTGCAGTTTCTACAGAAAGAGTGTTTCAGATCGGCTCAATCAAAAGTAAGGTTCAACTCTGTTAGTTGAATGCACAGAACAGAAAGAATTTTCACAGAATGCTACTGTGTAGTTTATATTTGAATATATTCCTTTTTCCACTATTACCCTCTTAGCGCTCCGAATCTCCATTGCATTTTCTACAGAAAGAGTGTTTCAGAACGGCTCAATCAAAACTAAGGTTCAACTCTTTTAGTTGAACAAACAGAACAGAAAGAAGTTTCACACAATTCTTCTGTGTAGTTTTTATTTGTGGACATTCTTTTTCCCAATATAGGCCTCTTAGCGCTCAGAATGTCCAATTGCAGTTTCTACAGAAAGAGTGTTTCAGAACGGCTCAATCAAAAGTAAGGTTCAACTCTGTTAGTTGAATGCACAGAACAGAAAGAAGTTTCATACAATGCTTCTGTGTAGTTTATATTTGAACATATTCTTTTTTCCACTATTACCCACTTAGCGCTACGAATGTCCAGTTGCATTTTCTACAGACAGAGTGTTTCAAAACTGCTCAATCAAAAGTATGGTTTAACTCTGTTAGCTGAATGCTCAGATCAGAAAGAAGTTTCACAGAATGCTTCTGTGTAGTTTATATTTGAATATATTCTTTTTCCACTACTACGCTCTTAGCGCTCCAAATGTCCAGTTGCATTTTCTACAGAAAGAGTGTTCAGATCTGCTCAATCAAAAGTATGGTTTAACTCTGTTAGCTGAATGCACAGATCAGAAAGAAGTTTCACCGAATGATTCTGTGTAGTTTATATTTGAAGACATTCCTTTTTCCACTATTACCCCCTTAGCGCTCCGAATCTCCACTTGCATTTTCTACAAAAAGAGTGTTTCATAACTGCTCAAACAAAAATATGTTTTATCTCTGTTAACTGAATTTACAGATCAGAAATAAGTTTCACAGAATGCATCTGTGTAGTTTTCATTTGAAGATATTCTTTTTCCCAATGTAGGCCTCTTAGCGCTTAGCATGTCCAATTGCAGTTTCTACAGAAAGAGTGTTTCAGAACGGCTCAATCAAAAGTAAGGTTCAACTCTGTTAGTTGAATGCACAGAACAGAAAGAATTTTCACAGAATGCTACTGTGTAGTTTATATTTGAATATATTCCTATTTCCACTATTACCTTCTTAGCGATCCGAATGTCCACTTGCATTTTCTACAGAAAGAGTGTTCAGAACTGCGCAATCAAAAGTATGGTTTAACTCTGTTAGCTTAATGAACATATCAGAAATAAGTTTCACACAATGCTTCTGTGTAGTTTTTATTTGAAGATATTTTTTTTCCCAATATAGGCCTCTTAGCGCTCAGAGTGTCCAATTGCATTTTCTACAGAAAGAGCGTTTCAGAAAGGCTGAATCAAAAGTAAGGTTCAACTCTGTTAGTTGAATGCACAGAACAGAAAGAAGTTTCATACAATGCTTCTGTGTAGTTTATATTTGAACATATTCTTTTTTCCACTATTACCCACTTAGCGCTACGAATGTCCAGTTGCATTTTCTACAGACAGAGTGTTTCAAAACTGCTCAATCAATAGTATGGTTTAACTCTGTTAGCTGAATGCTCAGATCAGAAAGAAGTTTCACAGAATCCTTCTGTGTAGTTTATATTTGAATATATTCCTTTTTCCACTACTACTCTCTTAGTGCTCCAAATGTCCAGTTGCATTTTCTACAGAAAGAGAGTTCAGATCTGCTCAATCAAAAGTATGGTTTAACTCTGTTAGCTGAATGCACAGATCAGAAAGAAGTTTCACCGAATGATTCTGTGTAGTTTATATTTGAAGACATTCCTTTTTCCACTATTACCCCCTTAGCGCTCCGAATCTCCACTTGCATTTTCTACAAAAAGAGTGTTTCATAACTGCTCAATCAAAAATATGTTTTATCTCTGTTAACTGAATTTACAGATCAGAAATAAGTTTCACAGAATGCATCTGTGTAGTTTTTATTTGAAGATATTCTTTTTCCCAATGTAGGCCTCTTAGCGCTTAGCATGTCCAATTGCAGTTTCTACAGAAAGAGTGTTTCAGAACGGCTCAATCAAAAGTAAGGTTCAACTCTGTTAGTTGAATGCACAGAACAGAAAGAATTTTCACAGAATGCTACTGTGTAGTTTATATTTGAATATATTCCTTTTTCCACTATTACCTTCTTAGCGCTCCGAATGTCCACTTGCATTTTCTACAGAAAGAGTGTTAAGAACTGCGCAATCAAAAGTATGGTTTAACTCTGTTAGCTTAATGAACATATCAGAAATAAGTTTCACACAATGCTTCTGTGTAGTTTTTATTTGAAGATATTATTTTTCCCAATATAGGCCTCTTAGCGCTCAGAATGTCCAATTGCAGTTTCTACAGAAAGAGCATTTCAGAAAGGCTCAATCAAAAGTAAGGTTCAACTCTGTTAGTTGAATGCACAGAACAGAAAGAAGTTTCATACAATGCTTCTGTGTAGTTTATATTTGAACATATTCTTTTTTCCACTATTACCCACTTAGCGCTACGAATGTCCAGTTGCATTTTCTACAGACAGAGTGTTTCAAAACTGCTCAATCAAAAGTATGGTTTAACTCTGTTAGCTGAATGCTCAGATCAGAAAGAAGTTTCACAGAATGCTTCTGTGTAGTTTATATTTGAATATATTCCTTTTTCCACTACTACGCTCTTAGCGCTCCAAATGTCCAGTTGCATTTTCTACAGAAAGAGTGTTCAGATCTGCTCAATCAAAGTATGGTTTAACTCTGTTAGCTGAATGCACAGATCAGAAAGAAGTTTCACCGAATGATTCTGTGTAGTTTATATTTGAAGACATTCCTTTTTCCACTATTACCCTCTTAGCGCTCCGAATCTCCACTTGCATTTTCTACAAAAAGAGTGTTAAATAACTGCTCAATCAAAAATATGTTTTATCTCTGTTAACTGAATTTACAGATCAGAAATAAGTTTCACAGAATGCATCTGTGTAGTTTTTATTTGAAGATATTCTTTTTCCCAATGTAGGCCTCTTAGCGCTTAGCATGTCCAATTGCAGTTTCTACAGAAAGAGTGTTTCAGAACGGCTCAATCAAAAGTAAGGTTCAACTCTGTTAGTTGAATGCACAGAACAGAAAGAATTTTCACAGAATGCTACTGTGTAGTTTATATTTGAATATATTCCTTTTTCCACTATTACCCTCTTAGCGCTCCGAATGTCCACTTGCATTTTCTACAGAAAGAGTGTTCAGAACTGCGCAATCAAAAGTATGGTTTAACTCTGTTAGCTTAATGAACATATCAGAAATAAGTTTCACACAATGCTTCTGTGTAGTTTTTATTTGAAGATATTATTTTTCCCAATATAGGCCTCTTAGCGCTCAGAATGTCCAATTGCAGTTTCTACAGAAAGAGTGTTTCAGAAAGGCTCAATCAAAAGTAAGGTTCAACTCTGTTAGTTGAATGCACAGAACAGAAAGAAGTTTCATACACTGCTTCTGTGTAGTTTATATTTGAACATATTCTTTTTTCCACTATTACCCACTTAGCGCTACGAATGTCCAGTAGCATTTTCTACAGACAGAGTGTTTCAAAACTGCTCAATCAAAAGTATGGTTTAACTCTGTTAGCTGAATGCTCAGATCAGAAAGAATTTTCACAGAATGCTACTGTGTAGTTTATATTTGAATATATTCCTTTTTCCACTATTAACCTCTTAGCGCTCCGAATGTCCACTTGCATTTTCTACAGAAAGAGTGTTCAGAACTGCGCAATCAAAAGTATGGTTTAACTCTGTTAGCTTAATGAACATATCAGAAATAAGTTTCACACAATGCTTCTGTGTAGTTTTTATTTGAAGATATTTTTTTTCCCAATATAGGCCTCTTAGCGCTCAGAATGTCCAATTGCAGTTTCTACAGAAAGAGCGTTTCAGAAAGGCTCAATCAAAAGTAAGGTTCAACTCTGTTAGTTGAATGCACAGAACAGAAAGAAGTTTCATACAATGCTTCTGTGTAGTTTATATTTGAACATATTCTTTTTTCCACTATTACCCACTTAGCGCTACGAATGTCCAGTTGCATTTTCTACAGACAGAGTGTTTCAAAACTGCTCAATCAATAGTATGGTTTAACTCTGTTAGCTGAATGCTCAGATCAGAAAGAAGTTTCACAGAATCCTTCTGTGTAGTTTATATTTGAAAATATTCCTTTTTCCACTACTACTCTCTTAGCGCTCCAAATGTCCAGTTGCATTTTCTACAGAAAGAGAGTTCAGATCTGCTCAATCAAAAGTATGGTTTAACTCTGTTAGCTGAATGCACAGATCAGAAAGAAGTTTCACAGAATGATTCTGTGTAGTTTATATTTGGAGACATTCCTTTTTCCACTATTACCCTCTTAGCGCTCCGAATCTCCACTTGCATTTTCTACAGAAAGAGTGTTTCAGAACGGCTCAATCAAAACTAATGTTCAACTCTTTTAGTTGAACAAACAGAACAGAAAGAAGTTTCACACAATTCTTCTGTGTAGTTTTTATTTGTAGACATTTTTTTCCCAATATAGGCCTCTTAGCGCTCAGAATGTCCAATTGCAGTTTCTACAGAAAGAGTGTTTCAGAACGGCTCAATCAAAAGTAAGGTTCAACTCTGTTAGTTGAATGCACAGAACAGAAAGAAGTTTCATACAATGCTTCTGTGTAGTTTATATTTGAACATATTCTTTTTTCCACTATTACCCACTTAGCGCTACGAATGTCCAGTTGCATTTTCTACAGACAGAGTCTTTCAAAACTGCTCAATCAAAAGTATGGTTTAACTCTGTTAGCTGAATGCTCAGATCAGAAAAAAGTTTCACAGAATGCTTCTGTGTAGTTTATATTTGAATATATTCCTTTTTCCACTACTACGCTCTTAGCGCTCCAAATGTCCAGTTGCATTTTCTACAGAAACAGTGTTCAGATCTGCTCAATCAAAAGTATGGTTTAACTCTGTTAGCTGAATGCCCAGATCAGAAAGAAGTTTCACCGAATGATTCTGTGTAGTTTATATTTGAAGACATTCCTTTTTCCACTATTACCCTCTTAGCGCTCCGAATCTCCACTTGCATTTTCTACAAAAAGAGTGTTTCATAACTGCTCAATCAAAAATATGTTTTATCTCTGTTAACTGAATTTACAGATCAGAAATAAGTTTCACAGAATGCATCTGTGTAGTTTTTATTTGAAGATATTCTTTTTCCCAATGTAGGGCTCTTAGCGCTTAGCATGTCCAATTACAGTTTCTACAGAAAGAGTGTTTCAGAACGGCTCAATCAAAAGTAAGGTTCAACTCTGTTAGTTGAATGCACAGAACAGAAAGAATTTTCACAGAATGCTACTGTGTAGTTTATATTTGAATATATTCCTTTTTCCACTATACCCTCTTAGCGCTCCGAATGTCCACTTGCATTTTCTACAGAAAGAGTGTTCAGAACTGCGCAATCAAAAGTATGGTTTAACTCTGTTAGCTTAATGAACATATCAGAAATAAGTTTCACACAATGCTTCTGTGTAGTTTTTATTTGAAGATATTATTTTTCCCCATAGAGGCCTCTTAGCGCTCAGAATGTCCAATTGCAATTTCTCCAGAAAGAGTGTTTCAGAAAGGCTCAATCAAAAGTAAGGTTCAACTCTGTTAGTTGAATGCACAGAACAGAAAGATGTTTCATACAATGCTTCTGTGTAGTTTATATTTGAACATATTCTTTTTTCCACTATTACCCACTTAGCGCTACGAATGTCCAGTTGCATTTTCTACAGACAGAGTGTTTCAAAACTGCTCAATCAAAAGTATGGTTTAACTCTGTTAGCTGAATGCTCAGATCAGAAAGAAGTTTCACAGAATGCTTCTGTGTAGTTTATATTTGAATATATTCCTTTTTCCACTACTACGCTCTTAGCGCTCCAAATGTCCAGTTGCATTTTCTACAGAAAGAGTGTTCAGATCTGCTCAATCAAAAGTATGGTTTAACTCTGTTAGCTGAATGCACAGATAAGAAAGAAGTTTCACCGAATGATTCTGTGTAGTTTATATTTGAAGACATTCCTTTTTCCACTATTACCCTCTTAGCGCTCCGAATCTCCACTTGCATTTTCTACAAAAAGAGTGTTTCATAACTGCTCAATCAAAAATATGTTTTATCTCTGTTAACTGAATTTACAGATCAGAAATAAGTTTCACAGAATGCATCTGTGTAGTTTTTATTTGAAGATATTCTTTTTCCCAATGTAGGCCTCTTAGCGCTTAGCATGTCCAATTGCAGTTTCTACAGAAAGAGTGTTTCAGAACGGCTCAATCAAAAGTAAGGTTCAACTCTGTTAGTTGAATGCACAGAACAGAAAGAATTTTCACAGAATGCTACTGTGTAGTTTATATTTGAATATGTTCCTTTTTCCACTATTACCCTCTTAGCGCTCCGAATCTCCATTGCATTTTCTACAGAAAGAGTGTTTCAGAACGGCTCAATCAAAACTAAGGTTCAAATCTTTTAGTTGAACATACAGAACAGAAAGAAGTTTCACACAATTCTTCTGTGTAGTTTTTATTTGTAGATATTCTTTTTCCCAATATAGGCCTCTTAGCACTCAGAATGTCCAATTGCAGTTTCTACAGAAAGAGTGTTTCAGAACGGCTCAATCAAAAGTAAGGTTCAACTCTGTTAGTTGAATGCACAGAACAGAAAGAAGTTTCATACAATGCTTCTGTGTAGTTTATATTTGAACATATTCTTTTTTCCACTATTACCCACTTAGCGCTACGAATGTCCAGTTGCATTTTCTACAGACAGAGTGTTTCAAACTGCTCAATCAAAAGTATGGTTTAACTCTGTTAGCTGAATGCTCAGATCAGAAAGAAGTTTCACAGAATGCTTCTGTGTAGTTTATATTTGAATATATTCCTTTTTCCACTACTACGCTCTTAGCGCTCCAAATGTCCAGTTGCATTTTCTACAGAAAGAGTGTTCAGATCTGCTCAATCAAAAGTATGGTTTAACTCTGTTAGCTGAATGCACAGATCAGAAAGAAGTTTCACCGAATGATTCTGTGTAGTTTATATTTGAAGACATTCCTTTTTCCACTATTACCCCCTTAGCGCTCCGAATCTCCACTTGCATTTTCTACAAAAAGAGTGTTTCATAACTGCTCAATCAAAAATATGTTTTATCTCTGTTAACTGAATTTACAGATCAGAAATAAGTTTCACAGAATGCATCTGTGTAGTTTTTATTTGAAGATATTCTTTTTCCCAATGTAGGCCTCTTAGCGCTTAGCATGTCCAATTGCAGTTTCTACAGAAAGAGTGTTACAGAACGGCTCAATCAAAAGTAAGGTTCAACTCTGTTAGTTGAATGCACAGAACAGAAAGAATTTTCACAGAATGCTACTGTGTAGTTTATATTTGAATATATTCCTTTTTCCACTATTACCTTCTTAGCGCTCCGAATGTCCACTTGCATTTTCTACAGAAAGAGTGTTCAGAACTGCGCAATCAAAAGTATGGTTTAACTCTGTTAGCTTAATGAACATATCAGAAATAAGTTTCACACAATGCTTCTGTGTAGTTTTTATTTGAAGATATTATTTTTCCCAATATAGGCCTCTTAGCGCTCAGAATGTCCAATTGCAGTTTCTACAGAAAGAGCGTTTCAGAAAGGCTCAATCAAAAGTAAGGTTCAACTCTGTTAGTTGAATGCACAGAACAGAAAGAAGTTTCATACAATGCTTCTGTGTAGTTTATATTTGAACATATTCTTTTTTCCACTATTACCCACTTAGCGCTACGAATGTCCAGTTGCATTTTCTACAGACAGAGTGTTTCAAAACTGCTCAATCAAAAGTATGGTTTAACTCTGTTAGCTGAATGCTCAGATCAGAAAGAAGTTTCACAGAATGCTTCTGTGTAGTTTATATTTGAATATATTCCTTTTTCCACTACTACGCTCTTAGCGCTCCAAATGTCCAGTTGCATTTTCTACAGAAAGAGTGTTCAGATCTGCTCAATCAAAGTATGGTTTAACTCTGTTAGCTGAATGCACAGATCAGAAAGAAGTTTCACCGAATGATTCTGTGTAGTTTATACTTGAAGACATTCCTTTTTCCACTATTACCCTCTTAGCGCTCCGAATCTCCACTTGCATTTTCTACAAAAAGAGTGTTTCATAACTGCTCAATCAAAAATATGTTTTATCTCTGTTAACTGAATTTACAGATCAGAAATAAGTTTCACAGAATGCATCTGTGTAGTTTTTATTTGAAGATATTCTTTTTCCCAATGTAGGCCTCTTAGCGCTTAGCATGTCCAATTGCAGTTTCTACAGAAAGAGTGTTTCAGAACGGCTCAATCAAAAGTAAGGTTCAACTCTGTTAGTTGAATGCACAGAACAGAAAGAATTTTCACAGAATGCTACTGTGTAGTTTATATTTGAATATATTCCTTTTTCCACTATTACCCTCTTAGCGCTCCGAATGTCCACTTGCATTTTCTACAGAAAGAGTGTTCAGAACTGCGCAATCAAAAGTATGGTTTAACTCTGTTAGCTTAATGAATATATCAGAAATAAGTTTCACACAATGCTTCTGTGTAGTTTTTATTTGAAGATATTATTTTTCCCAATATAGGCCTCTTAGCGCTCAGAATGTCCAATTGCAGTTTCTACAGAAAGAGTGTTTCAGAAAGGCTCAATCAAAAGTAAGGTTCAACTCTGTTAGTTGAATGCACAGAACAGAAAGAAGTTTCATACACTGCTTCTGTGTAGTTTATATTTGAACATATTCTTTTTTCCACTATTACCCACTTAGCGCTACGAATGTCCAGTAGCATTTTCTACAGACAGAGTGTTTCAAAACTGCTCAATCAAAAGTATGGTTTAACTCTGTTAGCTGAATGCTCAGATCAGAAAGAAGTTTCACAGAATGCTTCTGTGTAGTTTATATTTGAATATATTCCTTTTTCCACTACTACTCTCTTAGCGCTCCAAATGTCCAGTTGCATTTTCTACAGAAAGAGAGTTCAGATCTGCTCAATCAAAAGTATGGTTTAACTCTGTTAGCTGAATGCACAGATCAGAAAGAAGTTTCACAGAATGATTCTGTGTAGTTTATATTTGGAGACATTCCTTTTTCCACTATTACCCTCTTAGCGCTCTGAATCTCCACTTGCATTTTCTACAGAAAGAGTATTTCAGAACGGCTCAATCAAAACTAAGGTTCAACTCTTTTAGTTGAACAAACAGAACAGAAAGAAGTTTCAAAAAATTCTTCTGTGTAGTTTTTATTTGTAGACATTCTTTTTCCCAATATAGGCCTCTTAGCGCTCAGAATGTCCAATTGCAGTTTCTACAGAAAGAGTGTTTCAGAACGGCTCAATCAAAAGTAAGGTTCAACTCTGTTAGTTGAATGCACAGAACAGAAAGAAGTTTCATACAATGATTCTGTGTAGTTTATATTTGAACATATTCTTTTTTCCACTATTACCCACTTAGCGCTACGAGTGTCCAGTTGCATTTTCTACAGACAGAGTGTTTCAAAACTGCTCAAACAAAATTATGGTTTAACTCTGTTAGCTGAATGCTCAGATCAGAAAAAAGTTTCACAGAATGCTTCTGTGTAGTTTATATTTGAATATATTCCTTTTTCCACTACTACGCTCTTAGCGCTCCAAATGTCCAGTTGCATTTTCTACAGAAAGAGTGTTCAGATCTGCTCAATCAAAAGTATGGTTTAACTCTGTTAGCTGAATGCACAGATCAGAAAGAAGTTTCCCCGAATGATTCTGTGTAGTTTATATTTGAAGACATTCCTTTTTCCACTATTACCCTCTTAGCGCTCCGAATCTCCACTTGCATTTTCTACAAAAAGAGTGTTTCATAACTGCTCAATCAAAAATATGTTTTATCTCTGTTAACTGAATTTACAGATCAGAAATAAGTTTCACAGAATGCATCTGTGTAGTTTTTATTTGAAGATATTCTTTTTCCCAATGTAGGCCTCTTAGCGCTTAGAATGTCCAATTGCAGTTTCTACAGAAAGAGTGTTTCAGAACGGCTCAATCAACAGTTACGTTCAACTCTGTTAGTTGAATGCACAGAACAGAAAGGAGTTTCACAGAATGCTACTGTGTAGTTTATATTTGAATATATTACTTTTTCCACTATTACCCTCTTAGCGCTCCTAATGTCCACTTGCATTTTCTACAGAAAGAGTGTTCGGAACTGCACAATCAAAGGTATGGTTTAACTCTGTTAGCTGAATGCACATATCAGAAATAAGTTTCACACCATGCTTCTGTGTAGTTTTTATTTGAAGATATTATTTTTCCCAATATAGGCCTCTTAGCACTCAGAATGTCCAACTGCAGTTTCTACAGAAAGAGTGTTTCAGAACGGCTCAATCAAAAGTAAGGTTCAACTCTGTTAGTTGAATGCACAGAACAGAAAGAAGTTTCATACAATGCTTCTGTGTAGTTTATATTTGAACATATTCTTTTTTCCACTATTACCCACTTAGCGCTACGAATGTCCAGTTGCATTTTCTACAGACAGAGTGTTTCAAAACTGCTCAATCAAAAGTATGGTTTAACTCTGTTAGCTGAATGCTCAGATCAGAAAGAAGTTTCACAGAATGCTTCTGTGTAGTTTATATTTGAATATATTCATTTTTCCACTACTACCCTCTTAGCGCTCCAAATGTCCAGTTGCATTTTCTACAGAAAGAGTGTTCAGATCTGCTCAATCAAAAGTATGCTTTAACCCTGTTAGCTGAATGCACAGATCAGAAAGAAGTTTCACAGAATGATTCTGTGTAGTTTATATTTGGAGACATCCCTTTTTCCACTATTACCCTCTTAGCGCTCCGAATCTCCACTTGCATTTTCTACAGAAAGAGTGTTTCAGAACGGCTCAATCAAAACTAAGGTTCAACTCTTTTAGTTGAACAAACAGAACAGAAAGAAGTTTCACAAAATTCTTCTGTGTAGTTTTTATTTGTAGACATTCTTTTTCCCAATATAGGCCTCTTAGCTCTCAGAATGTCCAATTGCAGTTTCTACAGAAAGAGTGTTTCAGAACGGCTCAATCAAAAGTAAGGTTCAACTCTGTTAGTTGAATGCACAGAACAGAAAGATGTTTCATACAATGCTTCTGTGTAGTTTATATTTGAACATATTCTTTTTTCCACTATTACCCACTTAGCGCTACGAATGTCCAGTTGCATTTTCTACAGACAGAGTGTTTCAAAACTGCTCAATCAAAAGTATGGTTTAACTCTGTTAGCTGAATGCTCAGATCAGAAAGAAGTTTCACAGAATGCTTCTGTGTAGTTTATATTTGAATATATTCCTTTTTCCACTACTACGCTCTTAGCGCTCCAAATGTCCAGTTGCATTTTCTACAGAAAGAGGGTTCAGATCTGCTCAATCAAAGTATGGTTTAACTCTGTTAGCTGAATGCACAGATCAGAAAGAAGTTTCACCGAATGATTCTGTGTAGTTTATACTTGAAGACATTCCTTTTTCCACTATTACCCTCTTAGCGCTCCGAATCTCCACTTGCATTTTCTACAAAAAGAGTGTTTCATAACTGCTCAATCAAAAATATGTTTTATCTCTGTTAACTGAATTTACAGATCAGAAATAAGTTTCACAGAATGCATCTGTGTAGTTTTTATTTGAAGATATTCTTTTTCCCAATGTAGGCCTCTTAGCGCTTAGCATGTCCAATTGCAGTTTCTACAGAAAGAGTGTTTCAGAACGGCTCAATCAAAAGTAAGGTTCAACTCTGTTAGTTGAATGCACAGAACAGAAAGAATTTTCACAGAATGCTACTGTGTAGTTTATATTTGAATATATTCCTTTTTCCACTATTACCCTCTTAGCGCTCCGAATGTCCACTTGCATTTTCTACAGAAAGAGTGTTCAGAACTGCGCAATCAAATGTATGGTTTAACTCTGTTAGCTTAATGAATATATCAGAAATAAGTTTCACACAATGCTTCTGTGTAGTTTTTATTTGAAGATATTATTTTTCCCAATATAGGCCTCTTAGCGCTCAGAATGTCCAATTGCAGTTTCTACAGAAAGAGTGTTTCAGAAAGGCTCAATCAAAAGTAAGGTTCAACTCTGTTAGTTGAATGCACAGAACAGAAAGAAGTTTCATACACTGCTTCTGTGTAGTTTATATTTGAACATATTCTTTTTTCCACTATTACCCACTTAGCGCTACGAATGTCCAGTAGCATTTTCTACAGACAGAGTGTTTCAAAACTTCTCAATCAAAAGTATGGTTTAACTCTGTTAGCTGAATGCTCAGATCAGAAAGAAGTTTCACAGAATGCTTCTGTGTAGTTTATATTTGAATATATTCCTTTTTCCACTACTACTCTCTTAGCGCTCCAAATGTCCAGTTGCATTTTCTACAGAAAGAGAGTTCAGATCTGCCCAATAAAAAGTATGGTTTAACTCTGTTAGCTGAATGCACAGATCAGAAAGAAGTTTCACAGAATGATTCTGTGTAGTTTATATTTGGAGACATTCCTTTTTCCACTATTACCCTCTTAGCGCTCTGAATCTCCACTTGCATTTTCTACAGAAAGAGTATTTCAGAACGGCTCAATCAAAACTAAGGTTCAACTCTTTTAGTTGAACAAACAGAACAGAAAGAAGTTTCAAAAAATTCTTCTGTGTAGTTTTTATTTGTAGACATTCTTTTTCCCAATATAGGCCTCTTAGCGCTCAGAATGTCCAATTGCAGTTTCTACAGAAAGAGTGTTTCAGAACGGCTCAATCAAAAGTAAGGTTCAACTCTGTTAGTTGAATGCACAGAACAGAAAGAAGTTTCATACAATGATTCTGTGTAGTTTATATTTGAACATATTCTTTTTTCCACTATTACCCACTTAGCGCTACGAGTGTCCAGTTGCATTTTCTACAGACAGAGTGTTTCAAAACTGCTCAAACAAAATTATGGTTTAACTCTGTTAGCTGAATGCTCAGATCAGAAAAAAGTTTCACAGAATGCTTCTGTGTAGTTTATATTTGAATATATTCCTTTTTCCACTACTACGCTCTTAGCGCTCCAAATGTCCAGTTGCATTTTCTACAGAAAGAGTGTTCAGATCTGCTCAATCAAAAGTATGGTTTAACTCTGTTAGCTGAATGCACAGATCAGAAAGAAGTTTCCCCGAATGATTCTGTGTAGTTTATATTTGAAGACATTCCTTTTTCCACTATTACCCTCTTAGCGCTCCGAATCTCCACTTGCATTTTCTACAAAAAGAGTGTTTCATAACTGCTCAATCAAAAATATGTTTTATCTCTGTTAACTGAATTTACAGATCAGAAATAAGTTTCACAGAATGCATCTGTGTAGTTTTTATTTGAAGATATTCTTTTTCCCAATGTAGGCCTCTTAGCGCTTAGAATGTCCAATTGCAGTTTCTACAGAAAGAGTGTTTCAGAACGGCTCAATCAACAGTTACGTTCAACTCTGTTAGTTGAATGCACAGAACAGAAAGGAGTTTCACAGAATGCTACTGTGTAGTTTATATTTGAATATATTACTTTTTCCACTATTACCCTCTTAGCGCTCCTAATGTCCACTTGCATTTTCTACAGAAAGAGTGTTCGGAACTGCACAATCAAAGGTATGGTTTAACTCTGTTAGCTGAATGCACATATCAGAAATAAGTTTCACACCATGCTTCTGTGTAGTTTTTATTTGAAGATATTATTTTTCCCAATATAGGCCTCTTAGCACTCAGAATGTCCAACTGCAGTTTCTACAGAAAGAGTGTTTCAGAACGGCTCAATCAAAAGTAAGGTTCAACTCTGTTAGTTGAATGCACAGAACAGAAAGAAGTTTCATACAATGCTTCTGTGTAGTTTATATTTGAACATATTCTTTTTTCCACTATTACCCACTTAGCGCTACGAATGTCCAGTTGCATTTTCTACAGACAGAGTGTTTCAAAACTGCTCAATCAAAAGTATGGTTTAACTCTGTTAGCTGAATGCTCAGATCAGAAAGAAGTTTCACAGAATGCTTCTGTGTAGTTTATATTTGAATATATTCCTTTTTCCACTACTACCCTCTTAGCGCTCCAAATGTCCAGTTGCATTTTCTACAGAAAGAGTGTTCAGATCTGCTCAATCAAAAGTATGCTTTAACTCTGTTAGCTGAATGCACAGATCAGAAAGAAGTTTCACAGAATGATTCTGTGTAGTTTATATTTGGAGACATCCCTTTTTCCACTATTACCCTCTTAGCGCTCCGAATCTCCACTTGCATTTTCTACAGAAAGAGTGTTTCAGAACGGCTCAATCAAAACTAAGGTTCAACTCTTTTAGTTGAACAAACAGAACAGAAAGAAGTTTCACAAAATTCTTCTGTGTAGTTTTTATTTGTAGACATTCTTTTTCCCAATATAGGCCTCTTAGCTCTCAGAATGTCCAATTGCAGTTTCTACAGAAAGAGTGTTTCAGAACGGCTCAATAAAAAGTAAGGTTCAACTCTGTTAGTTGAATGCACAGAACAGAAAGATGTTTCATACAATGCTTCTGTGTAGTTTATATTTGAACATATTCTTTTTTCCACTATTACCCACTTAGCGCTACGAATGTCCAGTTGCATTTTCTACAGACAGAGTGTTTCAAAACTGCTCAATCAAAAGTATGGTTTAACTCTGTTAGCTGAATGCTCAGATCAGAAAAAAGTTTCACAGAATGCTTCTGTGTAGTTTATATTTGAATATATTCCTTTTTCCACTACTACGCTCTTAGCGCTCCAAATGTCCAGTTGCATTTTCTACAGAAAGAGTGTTCAGATCTGCTCAATCAAAAGTATGGTTTAACTCTGTTAGCTGAATGCACAGATCAGAAAGAAGTTTCACCGAATGGTTCTGTGTAGTTTATATTTGAAGACATTCCTTTTTCCACTATTACCCTCTTAGCGCTCCGAATCTCCACTTGCATTTTCTACAAAAAGAGTGTTTCATAACTGCTCAATCAAAAATATGTTTTATCTCTGTTAACTGAATTTACAGATCAGAAATAAGTTTCACAGAATGCATCTGTGTAGTTTTTATTTGAAGATATTCTTTTTCCCAATGTAGGCCTCTTAGCGCTTAGCATGTCCAATTGCAGTTTCTACAGAAAGAGTGTTTCAGAACGGCTCAATCAAAAGTAAGGTTCAACTCTGTTAGTTGAATGCACAGAACAGAAAGAATTTTCACAGAATGCTACTGTGTAGTTTATATTTGAATATATTCCTTTTTCCACTATTACCCTCTTAGCGCTCCGAATGTCCACTTGCATTTTCTACAGAAAGATTGTTCAGAACTGCGCAATCAAAAGTATGGTTTAACTCTGTTAGCTTAATGAACATATCAGAAATAATTTTCACACAATGCTTCTGTGTAGTTTTTATTTGAAGATATTATTTTTCCCAATAGAGGCCTCTTAGCGCTCAGAATGTCCAATTGCAGTTTCTACAGAAAGAGTGTTTCAGAAAGGCTCAATCAAAAGTAAGGTTCAACTCTGTTAGTTGAATGCACAGAACAGAAAGAAGTTTCATACAATGCTTCTGTGTAGTTTATATTTGAACATATTCTTTTTTCCACTATTACCCACTTAGCGCTGCGAATGTCCAGTTGCATTTTCTACAGACAGAGTGTTTCAAAACTGCTCAATCAAAAGTATGGTTTAACTCTGTTAGCTGAATGCTCAGATCAGAAAGTAGTTTCACAGAATGCTTCTGTGTAGTTTATATTTGAATATATTCCTTTTTCCACTACTACTCTCTTAGCGCTCCAAATGTCCAGTTGCATTTTCTACAGAAAGAGTGTTCAGATCTGCTCAATCAAAAGTATGGATTCACTCTGTTAGCTGAATGCACAGATCAGAAAGAAGTTTCACAGAATGATTCTGTGTAGTTTATATTTGGAGACATTCCTTTTTCCACTATTACCCTCTTAGCGCTCCGAATCTCCACTTGCATTTTCTGCAGAAAGAGTGTTTCAGAACGGCTCAATCAAAACTAAGGTTCAACTCTTTTAGTTGAACAAACAGAACAGAAAGAAGTTTCACAAAATTCTTCTGTGTAGTTTTTATTTGTAGACATTCTTTTTCCCAATATAGGCCTCTTAGCGCTCAGAATGTCCAATTGCAGTTTCTACAGAAAGAGTGTTTCAGAACGGCTCAATCAAAAGTAAGGTTCAACTCTGTTAGTTGAATGCACAGAACAGAAAGAAGTTTCATACACTGCTTCTGTGTAGTTTATATTTGAACATATTCTTTTTTCCACAATTACCCACTTAGCGCTACGAATGTCCAGTTGCATTTTCTACAGACAGAGTGTTTCAAAACTGCTCAATCAAAAGTATGGTTTAAATCTGTTAGCTGAATGCTCAGATCAGAAAGAAGTTTCACAGATTCCTTCTGTGTAGTTTATATTTGAATATATTCCTTTTTCCACTACTACTCTCTTAGCGCTCCAAATGTCCAGTTGCATTTTCTACAGAAAGAGAGTTGAGATCTGCTCAATCAAAAGTATGGTTTAACTCTGTTAGCTGAATGCACAGATCAGAAAGAAGTTTCACAGAATGATTCTGTGTAGTTTATATTTGGAGACATTCCTTTTTCCACTATTACCCTCTTAGCGCTCCGAATCTCCACTTGCATTTTCAACAGAAAGAGTGTTTCAGAACGGCTCGATCAAAACTAAGGTTCAACTCTTTTAGTTGAACAAACAGAACAGAAAGGAGTTTCATACAATGCTTCTGTGTAGTTTATATTTGAACATATTTTTTTTCCACTATTACCCACTTAGCGCTACGAATGTCCAGTTGCATTTTCTACAGACAGAGTGTTTCAAAACTGCTCAATCAAAAGTATGGTTTAACTCTGTTAGCTGAATGCTCAGATCAGAAAGAAGTTTCACAGAATGCTTCTGTGTAGTTTATATTTGAATATATTCCTTTTTCCACTACTACGCTCTTAGCGCTCCAAATGTCCAGTTGCATTTTCTACAGAAAGAGTGTTCAGATCTGCTCAATCAAAAGTATGGTTTAACTCTGTTAGCTGAATGCACAGATCAGAAAGAAGTTTCACCGAATGATTCTGTGTAGTTTATATTTGAAGACATTCCTTTTTCCACTATTACCCCCTTAGCGCTCCGAATCTCCACTTGCATTTTCTACAAAAAGAGTGTTTCATAACTGCTCAATCAAAAATATGTTTTATCTCTGTTAACTGAATTTACAGATCAGAAATAAGTTTCACAGAATGCATCTGTGTAGTTTTTATTTGAAGATATTCTTTTTCCCAATGTAGGCCTCTTAGCGCTTAGCATGTCCAATTGCAGTTTCTACAGAAAGAGTGTTTCAGAACGGCTCAATCAAAAGTAAGGTTCAACTCTGTTAGTTGAATGCACAGAACAGAAAGAATTTTCACAGAATGGTACTGTGTAGTTTATATTTGAATATATTCCTTTTTCCACTATTACCTTCTTAGCGCTCCGAATGTCCACTTGCATTTTCTACAGAAAGAGTGTTCAGAACTGCGCAATCAAAAGTATGGTTTAATTCTGTTAGCTTAATGAACATATCAGAAATAAGTTTCACACAATGCTTCTGTGTAGTTTTTATTTGAAGATATTATTTTTCCCAATATAGGCCTCTTAGCGCTCAGAATGTCCAATTGCAGTTTCTACAGAAAGAGCGTTTCAGAAAGGCTCAATCAAAAGCAAGGTTCAACTCTGTTAGTTGAATGCACAGAACAGAAAGAAGTTTCATACAATGCTTCTGTGTAGTTTATATTTGAAGATATTCTTTTTTCCACGATTACCCACTTAGCGCTACGAATGTCCAGTTGCATTTTCTACAGACAGAGTGTTTCAAAACTGCTCAATCAAAAGTATGGTTTAACTCTGTTAGCTGAATGCTCAGATCAGAAAGAAGTTTCACAGAATGCTTCTGTGTAGTTTATATTTGAATATATTCCTTTTTCCACTACTACGCTCTTAGCGCTCCAAATGTCCGGTTGCATTTTCTACAGAAAGAGTGTTCAGATCTGCTCAATCAAAGTATGGTTTAACTCTGTTAGCTGAATGCACAGATCAGAAAGAAGTTTCACCGAATGATTCTGTGTAGTTTATATTTGAACACATTCCTTTTTCCACTATTACCCTCTTAGCGCTCCGAATCTCCACTTGCATTTTCTACAAAAAGTGTGTTTCATAACTGCTCAATCAAAAATATGTTTTATCTCTGTTAACTGAATTTACAGATCAGAAATAAGTTTCACAGAATGCATCTGTGTAGTTTTTATTTGAAGATATTCTTTTTCCCAATGTAGGCCTCTTAGCGCTTAGCATGTCCAATTGCAGTTTCTACAGAAAGAGTGTTTCAGAACGGCTCAATCAAAAGTAAGGTTCAACTCTGTTAGTTGAATGCACAGAACAGAAAGAATTTTCACAGAATGCTACTGTGTAGTTTATATTTGAATATATTCCTTTTTCCACTATTACCCTCTTAGCGCTCCGAATGTCCACTTGCATTTTCTACAGAAAGAATGTTCAGAACTGCGCAATCAAAAGTATGGTTTAACTCTGTTAGCTTAATGAACATATCAGAAATAAGTTTCACACAATGCTTCTGTGTAGTTTTTATTTGAAGATATTATTTTTCCCAATATAGGCCTCTTAGCGCTCAGAATGTCCAATTGCAGTTTCTACAGATAGAGTGTTTCAGAAAGGCTCAATCAAAAGTAAGGTTCAACTCTGTTAGTTGAATGCACAGAACAGAAAGAAGTTTCATACACTGCTTCTGTGTAGTTTATATTTGAACATATTCTTTTTTCCACAATTACCCACTTAGCGCTACGAATGTCCAGTAGCATTTTCTACAGACAGAGTGTTTCAAAACTGCTCAATCAAAAGTATGGTTTAACTCTGTTAGCTGAATGCTCAGATCAGAAAGCAGTTTCACAGAATGCTTCTGTGTAGTTTATATTTGAATATATTCCTTTTTCCACTACTACTCTCTTAGCGCTCCAAATGTCCAGTTGCATTTTCTACAGAAAGAGAGTTAAGATCTGCTCAATCAAAAGTATGGTTTAACTCTGTTAGCTGAATGCACAGATTAGAAAGAAGTTTCACAGAATGATTCTGTGTAGTTTATATTTGGAGACATTCCTTTTTCCACTATTACCCTCTTAGCGCTCTGAATCTCCACTTGCATTTTCTACAGAAAGAGTATTTCAGAACGGCTCAATCAAAACTAAGGTTCAACTCTTTTAGTTGAACAAACAGAACAGAAAGAAGTTTCACACAATTCTTCTGTGTAGTTTTTATTTGTAGACATTCTTTTTCCCAATATAGGCCTCTTAGCGCTCAGAATGTCCAATTGCAGTTTCTACAGAAAGAGTGTTTCAGAACGGCTCAATCAAAAGTAAGGTTCAACTCTGTTAGTTGAATGCACAGAACAGAAAGAAGTTTCATACAATGCTTCTGTGTAGTTTATATTTGAACATATTCTTTTTTCCACTATTACCCACTTAGCGCTACGAATGTCTAGTTGCATTTTCTACAGACAGAGTGTTTCAAAACTGCTCAATCAAAATTATGGTTTAACTCTGTTAGCTGAATGCTCAGATCAGAAAAAAGTTTCACAGAATGCTTCTGTGTAGTTTATATTTGAATATATTCCTTTTTCCACTACTACGCTCTTAGCGCTCCAAATGTCCAGTTGCATTTTCTACAGAAAGAGTGTTCAGATCTGCTCAATCAAAAGTATGGTTTAACTCTGTTAGCTGAATGCACAGAACAGAAAGAATTTTCACAGAATGCTACTGTGTAGTTTATATTTGAATATATTCCTTTTTCCACTATTACCCTCTTAGCGCTCCGAATGTCCACTTGCATTTTCTACAGAAAGAGTGTTCAGAACTGCGCAATCAAAAGTATGGTTTAACTCTGTTAGCTTAATGAACATATCAGAAATAAGTTTCACACAATGCTTCTGTGTAGTTTTTATTTGAAGATATTGTTTTTCCCAATATAGGCCTCTTAGCGCTCAGAATGTCCAATTGCAGTTTCTACAGAAAGAGTGTTTCAGAAAGGCTCAATCAAAAGTAAGGTTCAACTCTGTTAGTTGAATGCACAGAACAGAAAGAAGTTTCATACAATGCTTCTGTGTAGTTTATATTTGAACATATTCTTTTTTCCACTATTTCCCACTTAGCGCTACGAATGTCCAGTTGCATTTTCTACAGACAGAGTGTTTCAAAACTGCTCAATCAAAAGTATGGTTTAACTCTGTTAGCTGAATGCTCAGATGAGAAAGAAGTTTCACAGAATGCTTCTGTGTAGTTTACATTTGAATATATTCCTTTTTCCACTACTACTCTCTTAGCGCTCCAAATGTCCAGTTGCATTTTCTACAGAAAGAGAGTTCAGATCTGCTCAATCAAAAGTATGGTTTCACTCTGTTAGCTGAATGCACAGATCAGAAAGAAGTTTCACCGAATGGTTCTGTGTAGTTTATATTTGAAGACATTCCTTTTTCCACTATTACCCTCTTAGCGCTCCGAATCTCCACTTGCATTTTCTACAAAAAGAGTGTTTCATAACTGCTCAATCAAAAATATGTTTTATCTCTGTTAATTGAATTTACAGATCAGAAATAAGTTTCACAGAATGCATCTGTGTAGTTTTTATTTGAAGATATTCTTTTTCCCAATGTAGGCCTCTTAGCGCTTAGCATGTCCAATTGCAGTTTCTACAGAAAGAGTGTTTCAGAACGGCTCAATCAAAAGTAAGGTTCAACTCTGTTAGTTGAATGCACAGAACAGAAAGAATTTTCACAGAATGCTACTGTGTAGTTTATATTTGAATATATTCCTTTTTCCACTATTACCCTCTTAGCGCTCCGAATGTCCACTTGCATTATCTACAGAAAGAGTGTTCAGAACTGAGCAATCAAAAGTATGGTTTAACTCTGTTAGCTTAATGAACATATCAGAAATAAGTTTCACACAATGCTTCTGTGTAGTTTTTATTTGAAGATATTGTTTTTCCCAATATAGGCCTCTTAGCGCTCAGAATGTCCAATTGCAGTTTCTACAGAAAGAGTGTTTCAGAAAGGCTCAATCAAAAGTAAGGTTCAACTCTGTTAGTTGAATGCACAGAACAGAAAGAAGTTTCATACAATGCTTCTGTGTAGTTTATATTTGAACATATTCTTTTTTCCACTATTACCCACTTAGTGCTACGAATGTCCAGTTGCGTTTTCTACAGACAGAGTGTTTCAAAACTGCTCAATCAAAAGTATGGTTTAACTCTGTTAGCTGAATGCTCAGATGAGAAAGAAGTTTCACAGAATGCTTCTGTGTAGTTTACATTTGAATATATTCCTTTTTCCACTACTACTCTCTTAGCGCTCCAAATGTCCAGTTGCATTTTCTACAGAAAGAGAGTTCAGATCTGCTCAATCAAAAGTATGGTTTCACTCTGTTAGCTGAATGCACAGATCAGAAAGAAGTTTCACAGAATGATTCTGTGTAGTTTATATTTGGAGACATTCCTTTTTCCACTATTACCCTCTTAGCGCTCCGAATCTCCACTTGCATTTTCTACAGAAAGAGTGTTTCAGAACTGCTCAATCAAAACTAAGGTTCAACTCTTTTAGTTGAACAAACAGAACAGAAAGAAGTTTCACACAATTCTTCTGTGTAGTTTTTATTTGTAGACATTCTTTTTCCCAATATAGGCCTCTTAGCGCTCAGAATGTCCAATTGCAGTTTCTACAGAAAGAGTGTTTCAGAACGGCTCAATCAAAAGTAAGGTTCAACTCTGTTAGTTGAATGCACAGAACAGAAAGATGTTTCATACAATGATTCTGTGTAGTTTATATTTGAACATATTCTTTTTTCCACTATTACCCACTTAGCGCTACGAATGTCCAGTTGCATTTTCTACAGACAGAGTGTTTCAAAACTGCTCAATCAAAAGTATGGTTTAACTCTGTTAGCTGAATGCTCAGATCAGAAAAAAGTTTCACAGAATGCTTCTGTGTAGTTTATATTTGAATATATTCCTTTTTCCACTACTACGCTCTTAGCACTCCAAATGTCCAGTTGCATTTTCTACAGAAAGAGTGTTCAGATCTGCTCAATCAAAAGTATGTTTTAATTCTGTTAGCTGAATGCACAGATCAGAAAGAAGTTTCACCGAATGGTTCTGTGTAGTTTATATTTGAAGACATTCCTTTTTCCACTATTACACTCTTAGCGCTCCGAATCTCCACTTGCATTTTCTACAAAAGGGTGTTTCATAACTGCTCAATCAAAAATATGTTTTATCTCTGTTAACTGAATTTACAGATCAGAAATAAGTTTCACAGAATGCATCTGTGTAGTTTTTATTTGAAGATATTCTTTTTCCCAATGTAGGCCTCTTAGCGCTTAGCATGTCCAATTACAGTTTCTACAGAAAGAGTGTTTCAGAACGGCTCAATCAAAAGTAAGGTTCAACTCTGTTAGTTGAATGCACAGAACAGAAAGAATTTTCACAGAATGCTACTGTGTAGTTTATATTTGAATATATTCCTTTTTCCACTATTACCCTCTTAGCGCTCCGAATGTCCACTTGCATTTTCTACAGAAAGAGTGTTCAGAACAGCGCAATCAAAAGTATGGTTTAACTCTGTTAGCTTAATGAACATATCAGAAATAAGTTTCACACAATGCTTCTGTGTAGTTTTTATTTGAAGATATTATTTTTCCCAATAGAGGCCTCTTAGCGCTCAGAATGTCCAATTGCAGTTTCTACAGAAAGAGTGTTTCAGAAAGGCTCAATCAAAAGTAAGGTTCAACTCTGTTAGTTGAATGCACAGAACAGAAAGAAGTTTCATACAATGCTTCTGTGTAGTTTATATTTGAACATATTCTTTTTTCCACTATTACCCACTTAGCGCTACGAATGTCCAGTTGCATTTTCTACAGACAGAGTGTTTCAAAACTGCTCAATCAAAAGTATGGTTTAACTCTGTTAGCTGAATGCTCAGATCAGAAAGAAGTTTCACAGAATGCTTCTGTGTAGTTTATATTTGAATATATTCCTTTTTCCACTACTACTCTCTTAGCGCTCCAAATGTCCAGTTGCATTTTCTACAGAAAGAGAGTTCAGATCTGCTCAATCAAAAGTATGGTTTCACTCTGTTAGCTGAATGCACAGATCAGAAAGAAGTTTCACAGAATGATTCTGTGTAGTTTATATTTGGAGACATTCCTTTTTCCACTATTACCCTCTTAGCGCTCCGAATCTCCACTTGCATTTTCTACAGAAAGAGTGTTTCAGAACGGCTCAATCAAAACTAAGGTTCAACTCTTTTAGTTGAACAAACAGAACAGAAAGAAGTTTCACAAAATTCTTCTGTGTAGTTTTTATTTGTAGACATTCTTTTTCCCAATATAGGCCTCTTAGCGCTCAGAATGTCCAATTGCAGTTTCTACAGAAAGAGTGTTTCAGAACGGCTCAATCAAAAGTAAGGTTCAACTCTGTTAGTTGAATGCACAGAACAGAAAGATGTTTCATACAATGCTTCTGTGTAGTTTATATTTGAACATATTCTTTTTTCCACTATTACCCACTTAGCGCTACGAATGTCCAGTTGCATTTTCTACAGACAGAGTGTTTCAAAACTGCTCAATCAAAAGTATGGTTTAACTCTGTTAGCTGAATGCTCAGATCAGAAAAAAGTTTCACAGAATGCTTCTGTGTAGTTTATATTTGAATATATTCCTTTTTCCACTACTACGCTCTTAGCGCTCCAAATGTCCGGTTGCATTTTCTACAGAAAGAGTGTTCAGATCTGCTCAATCAAAAGTATGGTTTAATTCTGTTAGCTGAATGCACAGATAAGAAAGAAGTTTCACCGAATGGTTCTGTGTAGTTTATATTTGAAGACATTCCTTTTTCCACTATTACCCTCTTAGCGCTCCGAATCTCCACTTGCATTTTCTACAAAAAGAGTGTTTCATAACTGCTCAATCAAAAATATGTTTTATCTCTGTTAACTGAATTTACAGATCAGAAATAAGTTTCACAGAATGCATCTGTGTAGTTTTTATTTGAAGATATACTTTTTCCCAATGTAGGCCTCTTAGCGCTTAGCATGTCCAATTGCAGTTTCTACAGAAAGAGTGTTTCAGAACGGCTCAATCAAAAGTAAGGTTCAACTCTGTTAGTTGAATGCACAGAACAGAAAGAATTTTCACAGAATGCTACTGTGTAGTTTATATTTGAATATATTCCTTTTTCCACTATTACCCTCTTAGCGCTCCGAATGTCCACTTGCATTTTCTACAGAAAGAGTGTTCAGAACTGCGCAATCAAAAGTATGGTTTAACTCTGTTAGCTTAATGAACATATCAGAAATAAGTTTCACACAATGCTTCTGTGTAGTTTTTATTTGAAGATATTATTTTTCCCAATATATGCCTCTTAGCGCTCAGAATGTCCAATTGCAGTTTCTACAGAAAGAGTGTTTCAGAAAGGCTCAATCAAAAGTAAGGTTCAACTCTGTTAGTTGAATGCACAGAACAGAAAGAAGTTTCATACACTGCTTCTGTGTAGTTTATATTTGAACATATTCTTTTTTCACAATTACCCACTTAGCGCTACGAATGTCCAGTAGCATTTTCTACAGACAGAGTGTTTCAAAACTGCTCAATCAAAGTATGGTTTAACTCTGTTAGCTGAATGCTCAGATCAGAAAGAAGTTTCACAGAATGCTTCTGTGTAGTTTATATTTGAATATATTCCTTTTTCCACTACTACTCTCTTAGCGCTCCAAATGTAAAGTTGCATTTTCTACAGAAAGAGAGTTCAGATTTGCTCAATCAAAAGTATGGTTTAACTCTGTTAGCTGAATGCACAGATCAAAAAGAAGTTTCACAGAATGATTCTGTGTAGTTTATATTTGGAGACATTCCTATTTCCACTATTACCCTCTTAGCGCTCTGAATCTCCACTTGCATTTTCTACAGAAAGAGTATTTCAGAACGGCTCAATCAAAACTAAGGTTCAACTCTTTTAGTTGAACAAACAGAACAGAAAGAAGTTTCACACAATTCTTCTGTGTAGTTTTTATTTGTAGACATTCTTTTTGCCAATATAGGCCTCTTAGCGCTCAGAATGTCCAATTGCAGTTTCTACAGAAAGAGTGTTTCAGAACGGCTCAATCAAAAGTAAGGTTCAACTCTGTTAGTTGAATGCACAGAACAGAAAGAAGTTTCATACAATGCTTCTGTGTAGTTTATATTTGAACATATTCTTTTTTCCACTATTACCCACTTAGCGCTACGAATGTCCAGTTGCATTTTCTACAGACAGAGTGTTTCAAAACTGCTCAATCAAAATTATGGTTTAACTCTGTTAGCTGAATACTCAGATCAGAAAAAAGTTTCACAGAATGCTTCTGTGTAGTTTATATTTGAATATATTCCTTTTTCCACTACTACGCTCTTAGCGCTCCAAATGTCCAGTTGCATTTTCTACAGAAAGAGTGTTCAGATCTGCTCAATCAAAAGTATTGTTTAACTCTGTTAGCTGAATGCACAGATCAGAAAGAAGTTTCACCGAATGATTCTGTGTAGTTTATATTTGAAGACATTCCTTTTTCCACTATTACCCCCTTAGCGCTCTGAATCTCCACTTGCATTTTCTACAAAAAGAGTGTTTCATAACTGCTCAATCAAAAATATGTTTTATCTCTGTTAACTGAATTTACAGATCAGAAATAAGTTTCACAGAATGCATCTGTGTAGTTTTTATTTGAAGATATTCTTTTTCCCAATGTAGGCCTCTTAGCGCTTAGCATGTCCAATTGCAGTTTCTACAGAAAGAGTGTTTCAGAACGGCTCAATCAAAAGTAAGGTTCAACTCTGTTAGTTGAATGCACAGAACAGAAAGAATTTTCACAGAATGCTACTGTGTAGTTTATATTTGAATATATTCCTTTTTCCACTATTACCCTCTTAGCAATCCGAATGTCCACTTGCATTTTCTACAGAAAGAGTGTTCAGAACTGAGCAATCAAAAGTATGGTTTAACTCTGTTAGCTTAATGAACATATCAGAAATAAGTTTCACACAATGCTTCTGTGTAGTTTTTATTTGAAGATATTGTTTTTCCCAATATAGGCCTCTTAGCGCTCAGAATGTCCAATTGCAGTTTCTACAGAAAGAGTGTTTCAGAAAGGCTCAATCAAAAGTAAGGTTCAACTCTGTTAGTTGAATGCACAGAACAGAAAGAAGTTTCATACAATGCTTCTGTGTAGTTTATATTTGAACATATTCTTTTTTCCACTATTACCCACTTAGTGCTACGAATGTCCAGTTGCGTTTTCTACAGACAGAGTGTTTCAAAACTGCTCAATCAAAAGTATGGTTTAACTCTGTTAGCTGAATGCTCAGATGAGAAAGAAGTTTCACAGAATGCTTCTGTGTAGTTTACATTTGAATATATTCCTTTTTCCACTACTACTCTCTTAGCGCTCCAAATGTCCAGTTGCATTTTCTACAGAAAGAGAGTTCAGATCTGCTCAATCAAAAGTATGGTTTCACTCTGTTAGCTGAATGCACAGATCAGAAAGAAGTTTCACAGAATGATTCTGTGTAGTTTATATTTGGAGACATTCCTTTTTCCACTATTACCCTCTTAGCGCTCCGAATCTCCACTTGCATTTTCTACAGAAAGAGTGTTTCAGAACGGCTCAATCAAAACTAAGGTTCAACTCTTTTAGTTGAACAAACAGAACAGAAAGAAGTTTCACAAAATTCTTCTGTGTAGTTTTTATTTGTAGACATTCTTTTTCCCAATATAGGCCTCTTAGCGCTCAGAATGTCCAATTGCAGTTTCTACAGAAAGAGTGTTTCAGAACGGCTCAATCAAAAGTAAGGTTCAACTCTGTTAGTTGAATGCACAGAACAGAAAGATGTTTCATACAATGATTCTGTGTAGTTTATATTTGAACATATTCTTTTTTCCACTATTACCCACTTAGCGCTACGAATGTACAGTTGCATTTTCTACAGACAGAGTGTTTCAAAACTGCTCAATCAAAAGTATGGTTTAACTCTGTTAGCTGAATGCTCAGATCAGAAAAAAGTTTCACAGAATGCTTCTGTGTAGTTTATATTTGAATATATTCCTTTTTCCACTACTACGCTCTTAGCACTCCAAATGTCCAGTTGCATTTTCTACAGAAAGAGTGTTCAGATCTGCTCAATCAAAAGTATGTTTTAATTCTGTTAGCTGAATGCACAGATCAGAAAGAAGTTTCACCGAATGGTTCTGTGTAGTTTATATTTGAAGACATTCCTTTTTCCACTATTACACTCTTAGCGCTCCGAATCTCCACTTGCATTTTCTACAAAAGGGTGTTTCATAACTGCTCAATCAAAAATATGTTTTATCTCTGTTAACTGAATTTACAGATCAGAAATAAGTTTCACAGAATGCATCTGTGTAGTTTTTATTTGAAGATATTCTTTTTCCCAATGTAGGCCTCTTAGCGCTTAGCATGTCCAATTACAGTTTCTACAGAAAGAGTGTTTCAGAACGGCTCAATCAAAAGTAAGGTTCAACTCTGTTAGTTGAATGCACAGAACAGAAAGAATTTTCACAGAATGCTACTGTGTAGTTTATATTTGAATATATTCCTTTTTCCACTATTACCCTCTTAGCGCTCCGAATGTCCACTTGCATTTTCTACAGAAAGAGTGTTCAGAACAGCGCAATCAAAAGTATGGTTTAACTCTGTTAGCTTAATGAACATATCAGAAATAAGTTTCACACAATGCTTCTGTGTAGTTTTTATTTGAAGATATTATTTTTCCCAATAGAGGCCTCTTAGCGCTCAGAATGTCCAATTGCAGTTTCTACAGAAAGAGTGTTTCAGAAAGGCTCAATCAAAAGTAAGGTTCAACTCTGTTAGTTGAATGCAGAGAACAGAAAGAAGTTTCATACAATGCTTCTGTGTAGTTTATATTTGAACATATTCTTTTTTCCACTATTACCCACTTAGCGCTACGAATGTCCAGTTGCATTTTCTACAGACAGAGTGTTTCAAAACTGCTCAATCAAAAGAATGGTTTAACTCTGTTAGCTGAATGCTCAGATCAGAAAGAAGTTTCACAGAATGCTTCTGTGTAGTTTATATTTGAATATATTCCTTTTTCCACTACTACTCTCTTAGCGCTCCAAATGTCCAGTTGCATTTTCTACAGAAAGAGAGTTCAGATCTGCTCAATCAAAAGTATGGTTTCACTCTGTTAGCTGAATGCACAGATCAGAAAGAAGTTTCACAGAATGTTTCTGTGTAGTTTATATTTGGAGACATTCCTTTTTCCACTATTACCCTCTTAGCGCTCCGAATCTCCACTTGCATTTTCTACAGAAAGAGTGTTTCAGAACGGCTCAATCAAAACTAAGGTTCAACTCTTTTAGTTGAACAAACAGAACAGAAAGAAGTTTCACAAAATTCTTCTGTGTAGTTTTTATTTGTAGACATTCTTTTTCCCAATATAGGCCTCTTAGCGCTCAGAATGTCCAATTGCAGTTTCTACAGAAAGAGTGTTTCAGAACGGCTCAATCAAAAGTAAGGTTCAACTCTGTTAGTTGAATGCACAGAACAGAAAGATGTTTCATACAATGCTTCTGTGTAGTTTATATTTGAACATATTCTTTTTTCCACTATTACCCACTTAGCGCTACGAATGTCCAGTTGCATTTTCTACAGACAGAGTGTTTCAAAACTGCTCAATCAAAAGTATGGTTTAACTCTGTTAGCTGAATGCTCAGATCAGAAAAAAGTTTCACAGAATGCTTCTGTGTAGTTTATATTTGAATATATTCCTTTTTCCACTACTACGCTCTTAGCGCTCCAAATGTCCGGTTGCATTTTCTACAGAAAGAGTGTTCAGATCTGCTCAATCAAAAGTATGGTTTAATTCTGTTAGCTGAATGCACAGATAAGAAAGAAGTTTCATCGAATGGTTCTGTGTAGTTTATATTTGAAGACATTCCTTTTTCCACTATTACCCTCTTAGCGCTCCGAATCTCCACTTGCATTTTCTACAAAAAGAGTGTTTCATAACTGCTCAATCAAAAATATGTTTTATCTCTGTTAACTGAATTTACAGATCAGAAATAAGTTTCACAGAATGCATCTGTGTAGTTTTTATTTGAAGATATACTTTTTCCCAATGTAGGCCTCTTAGCGCTTAGCATGTCCAATTGCAGTTTCTACAGAAAGAGTGTTTCAGAACGGCTCAATCAAAAGTAAGGTTCAACTCTGTTAGTTGAATGCACAGAACAGAAAGAATTTTCACAGAATGCTACTGTGTAGTTTATATTTGAATATATTCCTTTTTCCACTATTACCCTCTTAGCGCTCCGAATGTCCACTTGCATTTTCTACAGAAAGAGTGTTCAGAACTGCGCAATCAAAAGTATGGTTTAACTCTGTTAGCTTAATGAACATATCAGAAATAAGTTTCACACAATGCTTCTGTGTAGTTTTTATTTGAAGATATTATTTTTCCCAATATATGCCTCTTAGCGCTCCGAATGTCCAATTGCAGTTTCTACAGAAAGAGTGTTTCAGAAAGGCTCAATCAAAAGTAAGGTTCAACTCTGTTAGTTGAATGCACAGAACAGAAAGAAGTTTCATACACTGCTTCTGTGTAGTTTATATTTGAACATATTCTTTTTTCCACAATTACCCACTTAGCGCTACGAATGTCCAGTAGCATTTTCTACAGACAGAGTGTTTCAAAACTGCTCAATCAAAAGTATGGTTTAACTCTGTTAGCTGAATGCTCAGATCAGAAAGAAGTTTCACAGAATGCTTCTGTGTAGTTTATATTTGAATATATTCCTTTTTCCACTACTACTCTCTTAGCGCTCCAAATGTCCAGTTGCATTTTCTACAGAAAGAGAGTTCAGATCTGCTCAATCAAAAGTATGGTTTAACTCTGTTAGCTGAATGCACAGATCAGAAAGAAGTTTCACAGAATGATTCTGTGTAGTTTATATTTGGAGACATTCCTTTTTCCACTATTACCCTCTTAGCGCTCTGAATCTCCACTTGCATTTTCTACAGAAAGAGTATTTCAGAACGGCTCAATCAAAACTAAGGTTCAACTCTTTTAGTTGAACAAACAGAACAGAAAGAAGTTTCACACAATTCTTCTGTGTAGTTTTTATTTGTAGACATTCTTTTTCCCAATATAGGCCTCTTAGCGCTCAGAATGTCCAATTGCAGTTTCTACAGAAAGAGTGTTTCAGAACGGCTCAATCAAAAGTAAGGTTCAACTCTGTTAGTTGAATGCACAGAACAGAAAGATGTTTCATACAATGCTTCTGTGTAGTTTATATTTGAACATATTCTTTTTTCCACTATTACCCACTTAGCGCTACGAATGTCCAGTTGCATTTTCTACAGACAGAGTGTTTCAAAACTGCTCAATCAAAAGTATGGTTTAACTCTGTTAGCTGAATGCTCAGATCAGAAAGAAGTTTCACAGAATGCTTCTGTGTAGTTTATATTTGAATATATTCCTTTTTCCACTACTACTCTCTAAGCGCTCCAAATGTCCAGTTGCATTTTCTACAGAAAGAGTGTTCAGATCTGCTCAATCAAAACTATGGTTTAACTCTGTTAGCTGAATGCACAGATCAGAAAGAAGTTTCACAGAATGATTCTGTGTAGTTTATATTTGGAGACATTCCTTTTTCCACTATTACCCTCTTAGCGCTCCGAATCTCCACTTGCATTTTCTACAGAAAGACTGTTACAGAACGGCTCAATCAAAACTAAGGTTCAACTCTTTTAGTTGAACAAAGAGAACAGAAGGAAGTTTCACACAATTCTTCTGTGTAGTTTTAATTTGTAGACATTCTTTTTCCCAATATAGGCCTCTTAGCGCTCAGAATGTCCAATTGCAGTTTCTACAGAAAGTGTGTTTCAGAACGGCTCAATCAAAATTAAGGTTCAACTCTGTTAGTTGAATGCACAGAACAGAAAGAAGTTTCATACAATGCTTCTGTGTAGTTTATATTTGAACATATTCTTTTTTCCACTATTACCCACTTAGCGCTACGAATGTCCAGTTGCATTTTCTACAGACAGAGTGTTTCAAAACTGCTCAATCAAAAGTATGGTTTAACTCTGTTAGCTGAATGCTCAGATCAGAAAGAAGTTTCACAGAATGCTTCTGTGTAGTTTATATTTGAATATATTCCTTTTTCCACTACTACGCTCTTAGCGCTCCAAATGTCCAGTTGCATTTTCAACAGAAAGAGTGTTCAGATCTGCTCAATCAAAAGTATGGTTTAACTCTGTTAGCTGAATGCACAGATCAGAAATAAGTTTCACCGAATGATTCTGTGTAGTTTATATTTGAAGACATTCCTTTTTCCACTGTTACCCTCTTAGCGCTCCGAATCTCCACTTGCATTTTCTACAAAAAGAGTGTATCATAACTGCTCAATCAAAAATATGTTTTATCTCTGTTAACTGAATTTACAGATCAGAAAAAAGTTTCACAGAATGCATCTGTGTAGTTTTTATTTGAAGATATTCTTTTTCCCAATGTAGGCCTCTTAGCGCTTAACATGTCCAATTGCAGTTTCTACAGAAAGAGTGTTTCAGAACGGCTCAATCAAAAGTAAGGTTCAACTCTGTTAGTTGAATGCACAGAACAGAAAGAATTTTCACAGAATGATACTGTGTAGTTTATATTTGAATATATTCCTTTTTCCACTATTACCCTCTTAGCGCTCCGAATGTCCACTTGCATTTTCTACAGAAAGAGTGTTCAGAACTGCGCAATCAAAAGTATGGTTTAACTCTGTTTGCTTAATGAACATATCAGAAATAAGTTTCACACAATGCTTCTGTGTAGTTTTTATTTGAAGATATTATTTTTCCCAATATAGGCCTCTTAGCGCTCAGAATGTCCAATTGCAGTTTCTACAGAAAGAGTGTTTCAGAAAGGCTCAATCAAATTAAGGTTCAACTCCGTTAGTTGAATGCACAGAACAGAAAGAAGTTTCATACAATGCTTCTGTGTAGTTTATATTTGAACATATACTTTTTTCCACTATTACCCACTTAGCGCTACGAATGTCCAGTTGCATTTTCTACAGACAGAGTGTTTCAGAACTGCTCAATCAAAAGTATGGTTTAACTCTGTTAGCTGAATGCTCAGATCAGAAAGAAGTTTCACAGAATGCTTCTGTATAGTTTATATTTGAATATATTCCTTTTTCCACTACTACTCTCTTAGCGCTCCAAATGTCCAGTTGCATTTTCTACAGAAAGAGTGTTCAGATCTGCTCAATCAAAAGTATGGTTTAACTCTGTTAGCTGAATGCACAGATCAGAAAGAAGTTTCACCGAATGATTCTGTGTAGTTCATATTTGGAGACATTCCTTTTTCCACTATTACCCCCTTAGCGCTCCGAATCTCCACTTGCATTTTCTACAGAAAGAGTGTTTCAGAACGGCTCAATCAAAACTAAGGTTCAACTCTTTCAGTTGAACAAACAGAACAGAAAGAATTTTCACACAATTCTTCTCTGTAGTTTTTATTTGTAGACATTCTTTTTCCCAATATAGGCCTCTTAGCGCTCAGAATGTCCAATTGCAGTTTCTACAGAAAGAGTGTTTCAGAACGGCTCAATCAAAAGTAAGGTTCAACTCTGTTAGTTGAATGCACAGAACAGAAAGAAGTTTCATACAATGCTTCTGTGTAGTTTATATTTGAACATATTCTTTTTTCCACTATTACCCACTTAGCGCTACGAATGTCCAGTTGCATTTTCTACAGACAGAGTGTTTCAAAACTGCTCAATCAAAAGTATGGTTTAACTCTGTTAGCTGAATGCTCAGATCAGAAAGAAGTTTCACAGAATGCTTCTGTGTAGTTTATATTTGAATATATTCCTTTTTCCACTACTACGCCCTTAGCGCTCCAAATGTCCAGTTGCATTTTCAACAGAAAGAGTGTTCAGATCTGCTCAATCAAAAGTATGGTTTAACTCTGTTAGCTGAATGCACAGATCAGAAAGAAGTTTCACCGAATGATTCTGTGTAGTTTATATTTGAAGACATTCCTTTTTCCACTATTACCCTCTTAGCGCTCCGAATCTCCACTTGCATTTTCTACAAAAAGAGTGTTTCATAACTGCTCAATCAAAAATATGTTTTATCTCTGTTAACTGAATTTACAGATCAGAAATAAGTTTCACAGAATGCATCTGTGTAGTTTTTATTTGAAGATATTCTTTTTCCCAATGTAGGCCTCTTAGCGCTTAGCATGTCCAATTGCAGTTTCTACAGAAAGAGTGTTTCAGAACGGCTCAATCAAAAGTAAGGTTCAACTCTGTTAGTTGAATGCACAGAACAGAAAGAATTTTCACAGAATGCTACTGTGTAGTTTATATTTGAATATATTCCTTTTTCCACTATTACCCTCTTAGCGCTCCGAATGTCCACTTGCATTTTCTACAGAAAGAGTGTTCAGAACTGCGCAATCAAAAGTATGGTTTAACTCTGTTAGCTTAATGAACATATCAGAAATAAGTTTCACACAATGCTTCTGTGTAGTTTTTATTTGAAGATATTGTTTTTCCCAATATAGGCCTCTTAGCGCTCAGAATGTCCAATTGCATTTTCTACAGAAAGAGTGTTTCAGAACGGCTCAATCAAAACTAAGGTTCAACTCTTTTAGTTGAACAAACAGAACAGAAAGAAGTTTCACACAATTCTTCTGTGTAGTTTTTATTTGTAGACATTCTTTTTCCCAATATAGGCCTCTTAGCGCTCAGAATGTCCAATTGCAGTTTCTACAGAAAGAGTGTTTCAGAACGGCTCAATCAAAAGTAAGGTTCAACTCTGTTAGTTGAATGCACAGAACAGAAAGAAGTTTCATACAATGCTTCTGTGTAGTTTATATTTGAACATATTCTTTTTTCCACTATTACCCACTTAGCGCTACGAATGTCCAGTTGCATTTTCTACAGACAGAGTGTTTCAAAACTGCTCAATCAAAAGTATGGTTTAACTCTGTTAGCTGAATGCTCAGATCAGAAAAAAGTTTCACAGAATGCTTCTGTGTAGTTTATATTTGAATATATTCCTTTTTCCACTACTATGCTCTTAGCGCTCCAAATGTCCAGTTGCATTTTCAACAGAAAGAGTGTTCAGATCTGCTCAATCAAAAGTATGGTTTAACTCTGTTAGCTGAATGCACAGATCAGAAATAAGTTTCACCGAATGATTCTGTGTAGTTTATATTTGAAGACATTCCTTTTTCCACTGTTACCCTCTTAGCGCTCCGAATCTCCACTTGCATTTTCTACAAAAAGAGTGTATCATAACTGCTCAATCAAAAATATGTTTTATCTCTGTTAACTGAATTTACAGATCAGAAATAAGTTTCACAGAATGCATCTGTGTAGTTTTTATTTGAAGATATTCTTTTTCCCAATGTAGGCCTCTTAGCGCTTAACATGTCCAATTGCAGTTTCTACAGAAAGAGTGTTTCAGAACGGCTCAATCAAAAGTAAGGTTCAACTCTGTTAGTTGAATGCACAGAACAGAAAGAATTTTCACAGAATGATACTGTGTAGTTTATATTTGAATATATTCCTTTTTCCACTATTACCCTCTTAGCGCTCCGAATGTCCACTTGCATTTTCTACAGAAAGAGTGTTCAGAACTGCGCAATCAAAAGTATGGTTTAACTCTGTTTGCTTAATGAACATATCAGAAATAAGTTTCACACAATGCTTCTGTGTAGTTTTTATTTGAAGATATTATTTTTCCCAATATAGGCCTCTTAGCGCTCAGAATGTCCAATTGCAGTTTCTACAGAAAGAGTGTTTCAGAAAGGCTCAATCAAATTAAGGTTCAACTCCGTTAGTTGAATGCACAGAACAGAAAGAAGTTTCATACAATGCTTCTGTGTAGTTTATATTTGAACATATACTTTTTTCCACTATTACCCACTTAGCGCTACGAATGTCCAGTTGCATTTTCTACAGACAGAGTGTTTCAGAACTGCTCAATCAAAAGTATGGTTTAACTCTGTTAGCTGAATGCTCAGATCAGAAAGAAGTTTCACAGAATGCTTCTGTATAGTTTATATTTGAATATATTCCTTTTTCCACTACTACTCTCTTAGCGCTCCAAATGTCCAGTTGCATTTTCTACAGAAAGAGTGTTCAGATCTGCTCAATCAAAAGTATGGTTTAACTCTGTTAGCTGAATGCACAGATCAGAAAGAAGTTTCACCGAATGATTCTGTGTAGTTCATATTTGGAGACATTCCTTTTTCCACTATTACCCCCTTAGCGCTCCGAATCTCCACTTGCATTTTCTACAGAAAGAGTGTTTCAGAACGGCTCAATCAAAACTAAGGTTCAACTCTTTCAGTTGAACAAACAGAACAGAAAGAATTTTCACACAATTCTTCTGTGTAGTTTTTATTTGTAGACATTCTTTTTCCCAATATAGGCCTCTTAGCGCTCAGAATGTCCAATTGCAGTTTCTACAGAAAGAGTGTTTCAGAACGGCTCAATCAAAAGTAAGGTTCAACTCTGTTAGTTGAATGCACAGAACAGAAAGAAGTTTCATACAATGCTTCTGTGTAGTTTATATTTGAACATATTCTTTTTTCCACTATTACCCCCTTAGCGCTACGAATGTCCAGTTGCATTTTCTACAGACAGAGTGTTTCAAAACTGCTCAATCAAAAATATGGTTTAACTCTGTTAGCTGAATGCTCAGATCAGAAAGAAGTTTCACAGAATGCTTCTGTGTAGTTTATATTTGAATATATTCCTTTTTCCACTACTACGCTCTTAGCGCTCCAAATGTCCAGTTGCATTTTCTACAGAAAGAGTGTTCAGATCTGCTCAATCAAAAGTATGGTTTAACTCTGTTAGCTGAATGCACAGATCAGAAAGAAGTTTCACCGAATGATTCTGTGTAGTTCATATTTGGAGACATTCCTTTTTCCACTATTACCCCCTTAGCGCTCCGAATCTCCACTTGCATTTTCTACAGAAAGAGTGTTTCAGAACGGCTCAATCAAAACTAAGGTTCAACTCTTTCAGTTGAACAAACAGAACAGAAAGAATTTTCACACAATTCTTCTGTGTAGTTTTTATTTGTAGACATTCTTTTTCCCAATATAGGCCTCTTAGCGCTCAGAATGTCCAATTGCAGTTTCTACAGAAAGAGTGTTTCAGAACGGCTCAATCAAAAGTAAGGTTCAACTCTGTTAGTTGAATGCACAGAACAGAAAGAAGTTTCATACAATGCTTCTGTGTAGTTTATATTTGAACATATTCTTTTTTCCACTATTACCCACTTAGCGCTACGAATGTCCAGTTGCATTTTCTACAGACAGAGTGTTTCAAAACTGCTCAATCAAAAGTATGGTTTAAGTCTGTTAGCTGAATGCTCAGATCAGAAAGAAGTTTCACAGAATGCTTCTGTGTAGTTTATATTTGAATATATTCCTTTTTCCACTACTACGCCCTTAGCGCTCCAAATGTCCAGTTGCATTTTCAACAGAAAGAGTGTTCAGATCTGCTCAATCAAAAGTATGGTTTAACTCTGTTAGCTGAATGCACAGATCAGAAAGAAGTTTCACCGAGTGATTCTGTGTAGTTTATATTTGAAGACATTCCTTTTTCCACTATTACCCTCTTAGCGCTCCGAATCTCCACTTGCATTTTCTACAAAAAGAGTGTTTCATAACTGCTCAATCAAAAATATGTTTTATCTCTGTTAACTGAATTTACAGATCAGAAATAAGTTTCACAGAATGCATCTGTGTAGTTTTTATTTGAAGATATTCTTTTTCCCAATGTAGGCCTCTTAGCGCTTAGCATGTCCAATTGCAGTTTCTACAGAAAGAGTGTTTCAGAACGGCTCAATCAAAAGTAAGGTTCAACTCTGTTAGTTGAATGCACAGAACAGAAAGAATTTTCACAGAATGCTACTGTGTAGTTTATATTTGAATATATTCCTTTTTCCACTATTACCCTCTTAGCGCTCCGAATGTCCACTTGCATTTTCTACAGAAAGAGTGTTCAGAACTGCGCAATCAAAAGTATGGTTTAACCCTGTTAGCTTAATGAACATATCAGAAATAAGTTTCACACAATGCTTCTGTGTAGTTTTTATTTGAAGATATTGTTTTTCCCAATATAGGCCTCTTAGCGCTCAGAATGTCCAATTGCATTTTCTACAGAAAGAGTGTTTCAGAACGGCTCAATCAAAACTAAGGTTCAACTCTTTTAGTTGAACAAACAGAACAGAAAGAAGTTTCACACAATTCTTCTGTGTAGTTTTTATTTGTAGACATTCTTTTTCCCAATATAGGCCTCTTAGCGCTCAGAATGTCCAATTGCAGTTTCTACAGAAAGAGTGTTTCAGAACGGCTCAATCAAAAGTAAGGTTCAACTCTGTTAGTTGAATGCACAGAACAGAAAGAAGTTTCATACAATGCTTCTGTGTAGTTTATATTTGAACATATTCTTTTTTCCACTATTACCCACTTAGCGCTACGAATGTCCAGTTGCATTTTCTACAGACAGAGTGTTTCAAAACTGCTCAATCAAAAGTATGGTTTAACTCTGTTAGCTGAATGCTCAGATCAGAAAAAAGTTTCACAGAATGCTTCTGTGTAGTTTATATTTGAATATATTCCTTTTTCCACTACTATGCTCTTAGCGCTCCAAATGTCCAGTTGCATTTTCTAGAGAAAGAGTGTTCAGATCTGCTCAATCAAAAGTATGGTTTAACTCTGTTAGCTGAATGCACAGATCAGAAAGAAGTTTCACAGAATGATTCTGTGTAGTTTATATTTGGAGACATTCCTTTTTCCACTATTACCCCCTTTGCGCTCCGAATCTCCACTTGCATTTTCTACAGAAAGACTGTTACAGAACGGCTCAATCAAAACTAAGGTTCAACACTTTTAGTTGAACAAACAGAACAGAAAGAAGTTTCACACAATTCTTCTGTGTAGTTTTTATTTGTAGACATTCTTTTTCCCAATATAGGCCTCTTAGCGCTCAGAATGTCCAATTGCAGTTTCTACAGAAAGTGTGTTTCAGAACGGCTCAATCAAAAGTAAGGTTCAATTCTGTTAGTTGAATGCACAGAACAGAAAGAAGTTTCATACAATGCTTCTGTGTAGTTTATATTTGAACATATTCTTTTTTCCACTATTACCCACTTAGCGCTACGAATGTCCAGTTGCATTTTCTACAGACCGAGTGTTTCAAAACTGCTCAATCAAAAGTATGGTTTAACTCTGTTAGCTGAATGCTCAGATCAGAAAGAAGTTTCACAGAATGCTTCTGTGTAGTTTATATTTGAATATATTCCTTTTTCCACTACTACGCTCTTAGCGCTCCAAATGTCCAGTTGCATTTTCAACAGAAAGAGTGTTCAGATCTGCTCAATCAAAAGTATGGTTTAACTCTGTTAGCTGAATGCACAGATCAGAAATAAGTTTCACCGAATGATTCTGTGTAGTTTATATTTGAAGACATTCCTTTTTCCACTGTTACCCTCTTAGCGCTCCGAATCTCCACTTGCATTTTCTACAAAAAGAGTGTATCATAACTGCTCAATCAAAAATATGTTTTATCTCTGTTAACTGAATTTACAGATCAGAAATAAGTTTCACAGAATGCATCTGTGTAGTTTTTATTTGAAGATATTCTTTTTCCCAATGTAGGCCTCTTAGCGCTTAACATGTCCAATTGCAGTTTCTACAGAAAGAGTGTTTCAGAACGGCTCAATCAAAAGTAAGGTTCAACTCTGTTAGTTGAATGCACAGAACAGAAAGAATTTTCACAGAATGATACTGTGTAGTTTATATTTGAATATATTCCTTTTTCCACTATTACCCTCTTAGCGCTCCGAATGTCCACTTGCATTTTCTACAGAAAGAGTGTTCAGAACTGCGCAATCAAAAGTATGGTTTAACTCTGTTTGCTTAATGAACATATCAGAAATAAGTTTCACACAATGCTTCTGTGTAGTTTTTATTTGAAGATATTATTTTTCCCAATATAGGCCTCTTAGCGCTCAGAATGTCCAATTGCAGTTTCTACAGAAAGAGTGTTTCAGAAAGGCTCAATCAAATTAAGGTTCAACTCCGTTAGTTGAATGCACAGAACAGAAAGAAGTTTCATACAATGCTTCTGTGTAGTTTATATTTGAACATATACTTTTTTCCACTATTACCCACTTAGCGCTACGAATGTCCAGTTGCATTTTCTACAGACAGAGTGTTTCAGAACTGCTCAATCAAAAGTATGGTTTAACTCTGTTAGCTGAATGCTCAGATCAGAAAGAAGTTTCACAGAATGCTTCTGTATAGTTTATATTTGAATATATTCCTTTTTCCACTACTACTCTCTTAGCGCTCCAAATGTCCAGTTGCATTTTCTACAGAAAGAGTGTTCAGATCTGCTCAATCAAAAGTATGGTTTAACTCTGTTAGCTGAATGCACAGATCAGAAAGAAGTTTCACCGAATGATTCTGTGTAGTTCATATTTGGAGACATTCCTTTTTCCACTATTACCCCCTTAGCGCTCCGAATCTCCACTTGCATTTTCTACAGAAAGAGTGTTTCAGAACGGCTCAATCAAAACTAAGGTTCAACTCTTTCAGTTGAACAAACAGAACAGAAAGAATTTTCACACAATTCTTCTGTGTAGTTTTTATTTGTAGACATTCTTTTTCCCAATATAGGCCTCTTAGCGCTCAGAATGTCCAATTGCAGTTTCTACAGAAAGAGTGTTTCAGAACGGCTCAATCAAAAGTAAGGTTCAACTCTGTTTGTTGAATGCACAGAACAGAAAGAAGTTTCATACAATGCTTCTGTGTAGTTTATATTTGAACATATTCTTTTTTCCACTATTACCCACTTAGCGCTACGAATGTCCAGTTGCATTTTCTACAGACAGAGTGTTTCAAAACTGCTCAATCAAAAGTATGGTTTAACTCTGTTAGCTGAATGCTCAGATCAGAAAGAAGTTTCACAGAATGCTTCTGTGTAGTTTATATTTGAATATATTCCTTTTTCCACGACTACGCCCTTAGCGCTCCAAATGTCCAGTTGCATTTTCAACAGAAAGAGTGTTCAGATCTGCTCAATCAAAAGTATGGTTTAACTCTGTTAGCTGAATGCACAGATCAGAAAGAAGTTTCACCGAATGATTCTGTGTAGTTTATATTTGAAGACATTCCTTTTTCCACTATTACCCTCTTAGCGCTCCGAATCTCCACTTGCATTTTCTACAAAAAGAGTGTTTCATAACTGCTCAATCAAAAATATGTTTTATCTCTGTTAACTGAATTTACAGATCAGAAATAAGTTTCACAGAATGCATCTGTGTAGTTTTTATTTGAAGATATTCTTTTTCCCAATGTAGGCCTCTTAGCGCTTAGCATGTCCAATTGCAGTTTCTACAGAAAGAGTGTTTCAGAACGGCTCAATCAAAAGTAAGGTTCAACTCTGTTAGTTGAATGCACAGAACAGAAAGAATTTTCACAGAATGCTACTGTGTAGTTTATATTTGAATATATTCCTTTTTCCACTATTACCCTCTTAGCGCTCCGAATGTCCACTTGCATTTTCTACAGAAAGAGTGTTCAGAACTGCGCAATCAAAAGTATGGTTTAACTCTGTTAGCTTAATGAACATATCAGAAATAAGTTTCACACAATGCTTCTGTGTAGTTTTTATTTGAAGATATTGTTTTTCCCAATATAGGCCTCTTAGCGCTCAGAATGTCCAATTGCATTTTCTACAGAAAGAGTGTTTCAGAACGGCTCAATCAAAACTAAGGTTCAACTCTTTTAGTTGAACAAACAGAACAGAAAGAAGTTTCACACAATTCTTCTGTGTAGTTTTTATTTGTAGACATTCTTTTTCCCAATATAGGCCTCTTAGCGCTCAGAATGTCCAATTGCAGTTTCTACAGAAAGAGTGTTTCAGAACGGCTCAATCAAAAGTAAGGTTCAACTCTGTTAGTTGAATGCACAGAACAGAAAGAAGTTTCATACAATGCTTCTGTGTAGTTTATATTTGAACATATTCTTTTTTCCACTATTACCCATTTAGCGCTACGAATGTCCAGTTGCATTTTCTACAGACAGAGTGTTTCAAAACTGCTCAATCAAAAGTATGGTTTAACTCTGTTAGCTGAATGCTCAGATCAGAAAAAAGTTTCACAGAATGCTTCTGTGTAGTTTATATTTGAATATATTCCTTTTTCCACTACTATGCTCTTAGCGCTCCAAATGTCCAGTTGCATTTTCTAGAGAAAGAGTGTTCAGATCTGCTCAATCAAAAGTATGGTTTAACTCTGTTAGCTGAATGCACAGATCAGAAAGAAGTTTCACAGAATGATTCTGTGTAGTTTATATTTGGAGACATTCCTTTTTCCACTATTACCCTCTTAGCGCTCCGAATCTCCACTTGCATTTTCTACAGAAAGACTGTTACAGAACGGCTCAATCAAAACTAAGGTTCAACTCTTTTAGTTGAACAAAGAGAACAGAAGGAAGTTTCACACAATTCTTCTGTGTAGTTTTAATTTGTAGACATTCTTTTTCCCAATATAGGCCTCTTAGCGCTCAGAATGTCCAATTGCAGTTTCTACAGAAAGTGTGTTTCAGAACGGCTCAATCAAAATTAAGGTTCAACTCTGTTAGTTGAATGCACAGAACAGAAAGTAGTTTCATACAATGCTTCTGTGTAGTTTATATTTGAACATATTCTTTTTTCCACTATTACCCACTTAGCGCTACGAATGTCCAGTTGCATTTTCTACAGACAGAGTGTTTCAGAACTGCTCAATCAAAAGTATGGTTTAACTCTGTTAGCTGAATGCTCAGATCAGAAAGAAGTTTCACAGAATGCTTCTGTATAGTTTATATTTGAATATATTCCTTTTTCCACTACTACTCTCTTAGCGCTCCAAATGTCCAGTTGCATTTTCTACAGAAAGAGTGTTCAGATCTGCTCAATCAAAAGTATGGTTTAACTCTGTTAGCTGAATGCACAGATCAGAAAGAAATTTCACCGAATGATTCTGTGTAGTTCATATTTGGAGACATTCCTTTTTCCACTATTACCCCCTTAGCGCTCCGAATCTCCACTTGCATTTTCTACAGAAAGAGTGTTTCAGAACGGCTCAATCAAAACTAAGGTTCAACTCTTTCAGTTGAACAAACAGAACAGAAAGAATTTTCACACAATTCTTCTGTGTAGTTTTTATTTGTAGACATTCTTTTTCCCAATATAGGCCTCTTAGCGCTCAGAATGTCCAATTGCAGTTTCTACAGAAAGAGTGTTTCAGAACGGCTCAATCAAAAGTAAGGTTCAACTCTGTTAGTTGAATGCACAGAACAGAAAGAAGTTTCATAAAATGCTTCTGTGTAGTTTATATTTGAACATATTCTTTTTTCCACTATTACCCACTTAGCGCTACGAATGTCCAGTTGCATTTTCTACAGACAGAGTGTTTCAAAACTGCTCAATCAAAAGTATGGTTTAACTCTGTTAGCTGAATGCTCAGATCAGAAAGAAGTTTCACAGAATGCTTCTGTGTAGTTTATATTTGAATATATTCCTTTTTCCACTACTACGCCCTTAGCGCTCCAAATGTCCAGTTGCATTTTCAACAGAAAGAGTGTTCAGATCTGCTCAATCAAAAGTATGGTTTAACTCTGTTAGCTGAATGCACAGATCAGAAAGAAGTTTCACCGAATGATTCTGTGTAGTTTATATTTGAAGACATTCCTTTTTCCACTATTACCCTCTTAGCGCTCCGAATCTCCACTTGCATTTTCTACAAAAAGAGTGTTTCATAACTGCTCAATCAAAAATATGTTTTATCTCTGTTAACTGAATTTACAGATCAGAAATAAGTTTCACAGAATGCATCTGTGTAGTTTTTATTTGAAGATATTCTTTTTCCCAATGTAGGCCTCTTAGCGCTTAGCATGTCCAATTGCAGTTTCTACAGAAAGAGTGTTTCAGAACGGCTCAATCAAAAGTAAGGTTCAACTCTGTTAGTTGAATGCACAGAACAGAAAGAATTTTCACAGAATGCTACTGTGTAGTTTATATTTGAATATATTCCTTTTTCCACTATTACCCTCTTAGCGCTCCGAATGTCCACTTGCATTTTCTACAGAAAGAGTGTTCAGAACTGCGCAATCAAAAGTATGGTTTAACCCTGTTAGCTTAATGAACATATCAGAAATAAGTTTCACACAATGCTTCTGTGTAGTTTTTATTTGAAGATATTGTTTTTCCCAATATAGGCCTCTTAGCGCTCAGAATGTCCAATTGCATTTTCTACAGAAAGAGTGTTTCAGAACGGCTCAATCAAAACTAAGGTTCAACTCTTTTAGTTGAACAAACAGAACAGAAAGAAGTTTCACACAATTCTTCTGTGTAGTTTTTATTTGTAGACATTCTTTTTCCCAATATAGGCCTCTTAGCGCTCAGAATGTCCAATTGCAGTTTCTACAGAAAGAGTGTTTCAGAACGGCTCAATCAAAAGTAAGGTTCAACTCTGTTAGTTGAATGCACAGAACAGAAAGAAGTTTCATACAATGCTTCTGTGTAGTTTATATTTGAACATATTCTTTTTTCCACTATTACCCACTTAGCGCTACGAATGTCCAGTTGCATTTTCTACAGACAGAGTGTTTCAAAACTGCTCAATCAAAAGTATGGTTTAACTCTGTTAGCTGAATGCTCAGATCAGAAAAAAGTTTCACAGAATGCTTCTGTGTAGTTTATATTTGAATATATTCCTTTTTCCACTACTATGCTCTTAGCGCTCCAAATGTCCAGTTGCATTTTCTAGAGAAAGAGTGTTCAGATCTGCTCAATCAAAAGTATGGTTTAACTCTGTTAGCTGAATGCACAGATCAGAAAGAAGTTTCACAGAATGATTCTGTGTAGTTTATATTTGGAGACATTCCTTTTTCCACTATTACCCCCTTTGCGCTCCGAATCTCCACTTGCATTTTCTACAGAAAGACTGTTACAGAACGGCTCAATCAAAACTAAGGTTCAACACTTTTAGTTGAACAAACAGAACAGAAAGAAGTTTCACACAATTCTTCTGTGTAGTTTTTATTTGTAGACATTCTTTTTCCCAATATAGGCCTCTTAGCGCTCAGAATGTCCAATTGCAGTTTCTACAGAAAGTGTGTTTCAGAACGGCTCAATCAAAAGTAAGGTTCAATTCTGTTAGTTGAATGCACAGAACAGAAAGAAGTTTCATACAATGCTTCTGTGTAGTTTATATTTGAACATATTCTTTTTTCCACTATTACCCACTTAGCGCTACGAATGTCCAGTTGCATTTTCTACAGACAGAGTGTTTCAAAACTGCTCAATCAAAAGTATGGTTTAACTCTGTTAGCTGAATGCTCAGATCAGAAAGAAGTTTCACAGAATGCTTCTGTGTAGTTTATATTTGAATATATTCCTTTTTCCACTAATACGCTCTTAGCGCTCCAAATGTCCAGTTGCATTTTCAACAGAAAGAGTGTTCAGATCTGCTCAATCAAAAGTATGGTTTAACTCTGTTAGCTGAATGCACAGATCAGAAATAAGTTTCACCGAATGATTCTGTGTAGTTTATATTTGAAGACATTCCTTTTTCCACTGTTACCCTCTTAGCGCTCCGAATCTCCACTTGCATTTTCTACAAAAAGAGTGTATCATAACTGCTCAATCAAAAATATGTTTTATCTCTGTTAACTGAATTTACAGATCAGAAATAAGTTTCACAGAATGCATCTGTGTAGTTTTTATTTGAAGATATTCTTTTTCCCAATGTAGGCCTCTTAGCGCTTAACATGTCCAATTGCAGTTTCTACAGAAAGAGTGTTTCAGAACGGCTCAATCAAAAGTAAGGTTCAACTCTGTTAGTTGAATGCACAGAACAGAAAGAATTTTCACAGAATGATACTGTGTAGTTTATATTTGAATATATTCCTTTTTCCACTATTACCCTCTTAGCGCTCCGAATGTCCACTTGCATTTTCTACAGAAAGAGTGTTCAGAACTGCGCAATCAAAAGTATGGTTTAACTCTGTTTGCTTAATGAACATATCAGAAATAAGTTTCACACAATGCTTCTGTGTAGTTTTTATTTGAAGATATTATTTTTCCCAATATAGGCCTCTTAGCGCTCAGAATGTCCAATTGCAGTTTCTACAGAAAGAGTGTTTCAGAAAGGCTCAATCAAATTAAGGTTCAACTCCGTTAGTTGAATGCACAGAACAGAAAGAAGTTTCATACAATGCTTCTGTGTAGTTTATATTTGAACATATACTTTTTTCCACTATTACCCACTTAGCGCTACGAATGTCCAGTTGCATTTTCTACAGACAGAGTGTTTCAGAACTGCTCAATCAAAAGTATGGTTTAACTCTGTTAGCTGAATGCTCAGATCAGAAAGAAGTTTCACAGAATGCTTCTGTATAGTTTATATTTGAATATATTCCTTTTTCCACTACTACTCTCTTAGCGCTCCAAATGTCCAGTTGCATTTTCTACAGAAAGAGTGTTCAGATCTGCTCAATCAAAAGTATGGTTTAACTCTGTTAGCTGAATGCACAGATCAGAAAGAAGTTTCACCGAATGATTCTGTGTAGTTCATATTTGGAGACATTCCTTTTTCCACTATTACCCCCTTAGCGCTCCGAATCTCCACTTGCATTTTCTACAGAAAGAGTGTTTCAGAACGGCTCAATCAAAACTAAGGTTCAACTCTTTCAGTTGAACAAACAGAACAGAAAGAATTTTCACACAATTCTTCTGTGTAGTTTTTATTTGTAGACATTCTTTTTCCCAATATAGGCCTCTTAGCGCTCAGAATGTCCAATTGCAGTTTCTACAGAAAGAGTGTTTCAGAACGGCTCAATCAAAAGTAAGGTTCAACTCTGTTTGTTGAATGCACAGAACAGAAAGAAGTTTCATACAATGATTCTGTGTAGTTTATATTTGAACATATTCTTTTTTCCACTATTACCCACTTAGCGCTACGAATGTCCAGTTGCATTTTCTACAGACAGAGTGTTTCAAAACTGCTCAATCAAAAGTATGGTTTAACTCTGTTAGCTGAATGCTCAGATCAGAAAGAAGTTTCACAGAATGCTTCTGTGTAGTTTATATTTGAATATATTCCTTTTTCCACGACTACGCCCTTAGCGCTCCAAATGTCCAGTTGCATTTTCAACAGAAAGAGTGTTCAGATCTGCTCAATCAAAAGTATGGTTTAACTCTGTTAGCTGAATGCACAGATCAGAAAGAAGTTTCACCGAATGATTCTGTGTAGTTTATATTTGAAGACATTCCTTTTTCCACTATTACCCTCTTAGCGCTCCGAATCTCCACTTGCATTTTCTACAAAAAGAGTGTTTCATAACTGCTCAATCAAAAATATGTTTTATCTCTGTTAACTGAATTTACAGATCAGAAATAAGTTTCACAGAATGCATCTGTGTAGTTTTTATTTGAAGATATTCTTTTTCCCAATGTAGGCCTCTTAGCGCTTAGCATGTCCAATTGCAGTTTCTACAGAAAGAGTGTTTCAGAACGGCTCAATCAAAAGTAAGGTTCAACTCTGTTAGTTGAATGCACAGAACAGAAAGAATTTTCACAGAATGCTACTGTGTAGTTTATATTTGAATATATTCCTTTTTCCACTATTACCCTCTTAGCGCTCCGAATGTCCACTTGCATTTTCTACAGAAAGAGTGTTCAGAACTGCGCAATCAAAAGTATGGTTTAACTCTGTTAGCTTAATGAACATATCAGAAATAAGTTTCACACAATGCTTCTGTGTAGTTTTTATTTGAAGATATTGTTTTTCCCAATATAGGCCTCTTAGCGCTCAGAATGTCCAATTGCATTTTCTACAGAAAGAGTGTTTCAGAACGGCTCAATCAAAACTAAGGTTCAACTCTTTTAGTTGAACAAACAGAACAGAAAGAAGTTTCACACAATTCTTCTGTGTAGTTTTTATTTGTAGACATTCTTTTTCCCAATATAGGCCTCTTAGCGCTCAGAATGTCCAATTGCAGTTTCTACAGAAAGAGTGTTTCAGAACGGCTCAATCAAAAGTAAGGTTCAACTCTGTTAGTTGAATGCACAGAACAGAAAGAAGTTTCATACAATGCTTCTGTGTAGTTTATATTTGAACATATTCTTTTTTCCACTATTACCCACTTAGCGCTACGAATGTCCAGTTGCATTTTCTACAGACAGAGTGTTTCAAAACTGCTCAATCAAAAGTATGGTTTAACTCTGTTAGCTGAATGCTCAGATCAGAAAAAAGTTTCACAGAATGCTTCTGTGTAGTTTATATTTGAATATATTCCTTTTTCCACTACTATGCTCTTAGCGCTCCAAATGTCCAGTTGCATTTTCTAGAGAAAGAGTGTTCAGATCTGCTCAATCAAAAGTATGGTTTAACTCTGTTAGCTGAATGCACAGATCAGAAAGAAGTTTCACAGAATGATTCTGTGTAGTTTATATTTGGAGACATTCCTTTTTCCACTATTACCCTCTTAGCGCTCCGAATCTCCACTTGCATTTTCTACAGAAAGACTGTTACAGAACGGCTCAATCAAAACTAAGGTTCAACTCTTTTAGTTGAACAAAGAGAACAGAAGGAAGTTTCACACAATTCTTCTGTGTAGTTTTAATTTGTAGACATTCTTTTTCCCAATATAGGCCTCTTAGCGCTCAGAATGTCCAATTGCAGTTTCTACAGAAAGTGTGTTTCAGAACGGCTCAATCAAAATTAAGGTTCAACTCTGTTAGTTGAATGCACAGAACAGAAAGAAGTTTCATACAATGCTTCTGTGTAGTTTATATTTGAACATATTCTTTTTTCCACTATTACCCACTTAGCGCTACGAATGTCCAGTTGCATTTTCTACAGACAGAGTGTTTCAAAACTGCTCAATCAAAAGTATGGTTTAACTCTGTTAGCTGAATGCTCAGATCAGAAAGAAGTTTCACAGAATGCTTCTGTGTAGTTTATATTTGAATATATTCCTTTTTCCACTACTACGCTCTTAGCGCTCCAAATGTCCAGTTGCATTTTCAACAGAAAGAGTGTTCAGATCTGCTCAATCAAAAGTATGGTTTAACTCTGTTAGCTGAATGCACAGATCAGAAATAAGTTTCACCGAATGATTCTGTGTAGTTTATATTTGAAGACATTCCTTTTTCCACTATTACCCTCTTAGCGCTCCGAATCTCCACTTGCATTTTCTACAAAAAGAGTGTATCATAACTGCTCAATCAAAAATATGTTTTATCTCTGTTAACTGAATTTACAGATCAGAAATAAGTTTCACAGAATGCATCTGTGTAGTTTTTATTTGAAGATATTCTTTTTCCCAATGTAGGCATCTTAGCGCTTAACATGTCCATTTGCAGTTTCTACAGAAAGAGTGTTTCAGAACGGCTCAATCAAAAGTAAGGTTCAACTCTGTTAGTTGAATGCACAGAACAGAAAGAATTTTCACAGAATGATACTGTGTAGTTTATATTTGAATATATTCCTTTTTCCACTATTACCCTCTTAGCGCTCCGAATGTCCACTTGCATTTTCTACAGAAAGAGTGTTCAGAACTGCGCAATCAAAAGTATGGTTTAACTCTGTTTGCTTAATGAACATATCAGAAATAAGTTTCACACAATGCTTCTGTGTAGTTTTTATTTGAAGATATTATTTTTCCCAATATAGGCCTCTTAGCGCTCAGAATGTCCAATTGCAGTTTCTACAGAAAGAGTGTTTCAGAAAGGCTCAATCAAATTAAGGTTCAACTCCGTTAGTTGAATGCACAGAACAGAAAGAAATTTCATACAATGCTTCTGTGTAGTTTATATTTGAACATATACTTTTTTCCACTATTACCCACTTAGCGCTACGAATGTCCAGTTGCATTTTCTACAGACAGAGTGTTTCAGAACTGCTCAATCAAAAGTATGGTTTAACTCTGTTAGCTGAATGCTCAGATCAGAAAGAAGTTTCACAGAATGCTTCTGTATAGTTTATATTTGAATATATTCCTTTTTCCACTACTACTCTCTTAGCGCTCCAAATGTCCAGTTGCATTTTCTACAGAAAGAGTGTTCAGATCTGCTCAATCAAAAGTATGGTTTAACTCTGTTAGCTGAATGCACAGATCAGAAAGAAGTTTCACCGAATGATTCTGTGTAGTTCATATTTGGAGACATTCCTTTTTCCACTATTACCCCCTTAGGGCTCCGAATCTCCACTTGCATTTTCTACAGAAAGAGTGTTTCAGAACGGCTCAATCAAAACTAAGGTTCAACTCTTTCAGTTGAACAAACAGAACAGAAAGAATTTTCACACAATTCTTCTGTGTAGTTTTTATTTGTAGACATTCTTTTTCCCAATATAGGCCTCTTAGCGCTCAGAATGTCCAATTGCAGTTTCTACAGAAAGAGTGTTTCAGAACGGCTCAATCAAAAGTAAGGTTCAACTCTGTTAGTTGAATGCACAGAACAGAAAGAAGTTTCATACAATGCTTCTGTGTAGTTTATATTTGAACATATTCTTTTTTCCACTATTACCCACTTAGCGCTACGAATGTCCAGTTGCATTTTCTACAGACAGAGTGTTTCAAAACTGCTCAATCAAAAGTATGGTTTAACCCTGTTAGCTGAATGCACAGATCAGAAAGAAGTTTCACAGAATGATTCTGTGTAGTTTATATTTGGAGACATTCCTTTTTCCACTATTACCCCCTTAGCGCTCCGAATCTCCACTTGCATTTTCTACAGAAAGACTGTTACAGAACGGCTCAATCAAAACTAAGGTTCAACTCTTTTAGTTGAACAAACAGAACAGAAAGAACTTTCACACAATTCTTCTGTGTAGTTTTAATTTGTAGACATTCTTTTTCCCAATATAGGCCTCTTAGCGCTCAGAATGTCCAATTGCAGTTTCTACAGAAAGTGTGTTTCAGAACGGCTCAATCAAAAGTAAGGTTCAATTCTGTTAGCTGAATGCACAGAACAGAAAGAAGTTTCATACAATGCTTCTGTGTAGTTTATATTTGAACATATTCTTTTTTCCACTATTACCCACTTAGCGCTACGAATGTCCAGTTGCATTTTCTACAGACAGAGTGTTTCAAAACTGCTCAATCAAAAGTATGGTTTAACTCTGTTAGCTGAATGCTCAGATCAGAAAGAAGTTTCACAGAATGCTTCTGTGTAGTTTATATTTGAATATATTCCTTTTTCCACTACTACGCTCTTAGCGCTCCAAATGTCCAGTTGCATTTTCAACAGAAAGAGTGTTCAGATCTGCTCAATCAAAAGTATGGTTTAACTCTGTTAGCTGAATGCACAGATCAGAAAGAAGTTTCACCGAATGATTCTGTGCAGTTTATATTTGAAGACATTCCTTTTTCCACTATTACCCTCTTAGCGCTCCGAATCTCCACTTGCATTTTCTACAAAATAGTGTTTCATAACTGCTCAATCAAAAATATGTTTTATCTCTGTTAACTGAATTTACAGATCAGAAATAAGTTTCACATAATGCATCTGTGTAATTTTTATTTGAAGATATTCTTTTTCCCAATGTAGGACTCTTAGCGCTTAGCATGTCCAATTGCAGTTTCTACAGAAAGAGTGTTTCAGAACGGCTCAATCAAAAGTAAGGTTCAACTCTGTTAGTTGAATGCACAGAACAGAAAGAATTTTCACAGAATGCTACTGTGTAGTTTATATTTGAATATATTCCTTTTTCCACTATTACCCTCTTAGCGCTCCGAATGTCCACTTGCATTTTCTACAGAAAGAGTGTTCAGAACTGCGCAATCAAAAGTATGGTTTAACTCTGTTAGCTTAATGAACATATCAGAAATAAGTTTCACACAATGCCTCTGTGTAGTTTTTATTTGAAGATATTATTTTTCCCAATAGAGGCCTCTTAGCGCTCAGAATGTCCAATTGCAGTTTCTACAGAAAGAGTGTTTCAGAAAGGCTCAATCAAAAGTAAGGTTCAACTCTGTTAGTTGAATGCACAGAACAGAAAGAAGTTTCATACAATGCTTCTGTGTAGTTTATATTTGAACATATACTTTTTTCCACTATTACCCTCTTAGCGCTCCGAATGTCCACTTGCATTTTCTACAGAAAGAGTGTTCAGAACTGCGCAATCAAAAGTATGGTTTAACTCTGTTAGCTTAATGAACATATCATAAATATGTTTCACACAATGCTTCTGTGTAATTTTTATTTGAAGATATTATTTTTCCCAATAGAGCCCTCTTAGCGCTCAGAATGTCCAATTGCAGTTTCTACAGAAAGAGTGTTTCAGAAAGGCTCAATCAAATTAAGGTTCAACTCCGTTAGTTGAATGCACAGAACAGAAAGAAGTTTCACACAATGCTTCTGTGTAGTTTATATTTGAAAATATAGTTTTTTCCACTATTACCCACTTAGCGCTACGAATGTCCAGTTGCATTTTCTACAGACAGAGTGTTTCAGAACTGCTCAATCAAAAGTATGGTTTAACTCTGTTAGCTGAATGCTCAGATCAGAAAGAAGTTTCACAGAATGCTTCTGTATAGTTTATATTTGAATATATTCCTTTTTCCACTACTACTCTCTTAGCGCTCCAAATGTCCAGTTGCATTTTCTACAGAAAGAGTGTTCAGATCTGCTCAATCAAAAGTATGGTTTAACTCTGTTAGCTGAATGCACAGATCAGAAAGAAGTTTCACCGAATGATTCTGTGTAGTTCATATTTGGAGACATTCCTTTTTCCACTATTACCCCCTTAGCGCTCCGAATCTCCACTTGCATTTTCTACAGAAAGAGTGTTTCAGAACGGCTCAATCAAAACTAAGGTTCAACTCTTTCAGTTGAACAAACAGAACAGAAAGAATTTTCACACAATTCTTCTGTGTAGTTTTTATTTGTAGACATTCTTTTTCCCAATATAGGCCTCTTAGCGCTCAGAATGTCCAATTGCAGTTTCTACAGAAAGAGTGTTTCAGAACGGCTCAATCAAAAGTAAGGTTCAACTCTGTTTGTTGAATGCACAGAACAGAAAGAAGTTTCATACAATGCTTCTGTGTAGTTTATATTTGAACATATTCTTTTTTCCACTATTACCCACTTAGCGCTACGAATGTCCAGTTGCATTTTCTACAGACAGAGTGTTTCAAAACTGCTCAATCAAAAGTATGGTTTAACTCTGTTAGCTGAATGCTCAGATCAGAAAGAAGTTTCACAGAATGCTTCTGTGTAGTTTATATTTGAATATATTCCTTTTTCCACTACTACGCCCTTAGCGCTCCAAATGTCCAGTTGCATTTTCAACAGAAAGAGTGTTCAGATCTGCTCAATCAAAAGTATGGTTTAACTCTGTTAGCTGAATGCACAGATCAGAAAGAAGTTTCACCGAATGATTCTGTGTAGTTTATATTTGAAGACATTCCTTTTTCCACTATTACCCTCTTAGCGCTCCGAATCTCCACTTGCATTTTCTACAAAAAGAGTGTTTCATAACTGCTCAATCAAAAATATGTTTTATCTCTGTTAACTGAATTTACAGATCAGAAATAAGTTTCACAGAATGCATCTGTGTAGTTTTTATTTGAAGATATTCTTTTTCCCAATGTAGGCCTCTTAGCGCTTAGCATGTCCAATTGCAGTTTCTACAGAAAGAGTGTTTCAGAACGGCTCAATCAAAAGTAAGGTTCAACTCTGTTAGTTGAATGCACAGAACAGAAAGAATTTTCACAGAATGCTACTGTGTAGTTTATATTTGAATATATTCCTTTTTCCACTATTACCCTCTTAGCGCTCCGAATGTCCACTTGCATTTTCTACAGAAAGAGTGTTCAGAACTGCGCAATCAAAAGTATGGTTTAACTCTGTTAGCTTAATGAACATATCAGAAATAAGTTTCACACAATGCTTCTGTGTAGTTTTTATTTGAAGATATTGTTTTTCCCAATATAGGCCTCTTAGCGCTCAGAATGTCCAATTGCATTTTCTACAGAAAGAGTGTTTCAGAACGGCTCAATCAAAACTAAGGTTCAACTCTTTTAGTTGAACAAACAGAACAGAAAGAAGTTTCACACAATTCTTCTGTGTAGTTTTTATTTGTAGACATTCTTTTTCCCAATATAGGCCTCTTAGCGCTCAGAATGTCCAATTGCAGTTTCTACAGAAAGAGTGTTTCAGAACGGCTCAATCAAAAGTAAGGTTCAACTCTGTTAGTTGAATGCACAGAACAGAAAGAAGTTTCATACAATGCTTCTGTGTAGTTTATATTTGAACATATTCTTTTTTCCACTATTACCCACTTAGCGCTACGAATGTCCAGTTGCATTTTCTACAGACAGAGTGTTTCAAAACTGCTCAATCAAAAGTATGGTTTAACTCTGTTAGCTGAATGCTCAGATCAGAAAAAAGTTTCACAGAATGCTTCTGTGTAGTTTATATTTGAATATATTCCTTTTTCCACTACTATGCTCTTAGCGCTCCAAATGTCCAGTTGCATTTTCTAGAGAAAGAGTGTTCAGATCTGCTCAATCAAAAGTATGGTTTAACTCTGTTAGCTGAATGCACAGATCAGAAAGAAGTTTCACAGAATGATTCTGTGTAGTTTATATTTGGAGACATTCCTTTTTCCACTATTACCCTCTTAGCGCTCCGAATCTCCACTTGCATTTTCTACAGAAAGACTGTTACAGAACGGCTCAATCAAAACTAAGGTTCAACTCTTTCAGTTGAACAAACAGAACAGAAAGAATTTTCACACAATTCTTCTGTGTAGTTTTTATTTGTAGACATTCTTTTTCCCAATATAGGCCTCTTAGCGCTCAGAATGTCCAATTGCAGTTTCTACAGAAAGAGTGTTTCAGAACGGCTCAATCAAAAGTAAGGTTCAACTCTGTTTGTTGAATGCACAGAACAGAAAGAAGTTTCATACAATGCTTCTGTGTAGTTTATATTTGAACATATTCTTTTTTCCACTATTACCCACTTAGCGCTACGAATGTCCAGTTGCATTTTCTACAGACAGAGTGTTTCAAAACTGCTCAATCAAAAGTATGGTTTAACTCTGTTAGCTGAATGCTCAGATCAGAAAGAAGTTTCACAGAATGCTTCTGTGTAGTTTATATTTGAATATATTCCTTTTTCCACGACTACGCCCTTAGCGCTCCAAATGTCCAGTTGCATTTTCAACAGAAAGAGTGTTCAGATCTGCTCAATCAAAAGTATGGTTTAACTCTGTTAGCTGAATGCACAGATCAGAAAGAAGTTTCACCGAATGATTCTGTGTAGTTTATATTTGAAGACATTCCTTTTTCCACTATTACCCTCTTAGCGCTCCGAATCTCCACTTGCATTTTCTACAAAAAGAGTGTTTCATAACTGCTCAATCAAAAATATGTTTTATCTCTGTTAACTGAATTTACAGATCAGAAATAAGTTTCACAGAATGCATCTGTGTAGTTTTTATTTGAAGATATTCTTTTTCCCAATGTAGGCCTCTTAGCGCTTAGCATGTCCAATTGCAGTTTCTACAGAAAGAGTGTTTCAGAACGGCTCAATCAAAAGTAAGGTTCAACTCTGTTAGTTGAATGCACAGAACAGAAAGAATTTTCACAGAATGCTACTGTGTAGTTTATATTTGAATATATTCCTTTTTCCACTATTACCCTCTTAGCGCTCCGAATGTCCACTTGCATTTTCTACAGAAAGAGTGTTCAGAACTGCGCAATCAAAAGTATGGTTTAACTCTGTTAGCTTAATGAACATATCAGAAATAAGTTTCACACAATGCTTCTGTGTAGTTTTTATTTGAAGATATTGTTTTTCCCAATATAGGCCTCTTAGCGCTCAGAATGTCCAATTGCATTTTCTACAGAAAGAGTGTTTCAGAACGGCTCAATCAAAACTAAGGTTCAACTCTTTTAGTTGAACAAACAGAACAGAAAGAAGTTTCACACAATTCTTCTGTGTAGTTTTTATTTGTAGACATTCTTTTTCCCAATATAGGCCTCTTAGCGCTCAGAATGTCCAATTGCAGTTTCTACAGAAAGAGTGTTTCAGAACGGCTCAATCAAAAGTAAGGTTCAACTCTGTTAGTTGAATGCACAGAACAGAAAGAAGTTTCATACAATGCTTCTGTGTAGTTTATATTTGAACATATTCTTTTTTCCACTATTACCCACTTAGCGCTACGAATGTCCAGTTGCATTTTCTACAGACAGAGTGTTTCAAAACTGCTCAATCAAAAGTATGGTTTAACTCTGTTAGCTGAATGCTCAGATCAGAAAAAAGTTTCACAGAATGCTTCTGTGTAGTTTATATTTGAATATATTCCTTTTTCCACTACTATGCTCTTAGCGCTCCAAATGTCCAGTTGCATTTTCTAGAGAAAGAGTGTTCAGATCTGCTCAATCAAAAGTATGGTTTAACTCTGTTAGCTGAATGCACAGATCAGAAAGAAGTTTCACAGAATGATTCTGTGTAGTTTATATTTGGAGACATTCCTTTTTCCACTATTACCCTCTTAGCGCTCCGAATCTCCACTTGCATTTTCTACAGAAAGACTGTTACAGAACGGCTCAATCAAAACTAAGGTTCAACTCTTTCAGTTGAACAAACAGAACAGAAAGAATTTTCACACAATTCTTCTGTGTAGTTTTTATTTGTAGACATTCTTTTTCCCAATATAGGCCTCTTAGCGCTCAGAATGTCCAATTGCAGTTTCTACAGAAAGAGTGTTTCAGAACGGCTCAATCAAAAGTAAGGTTCAACTCTGTTTGTTGAATGCACAGAACAGAAAGAAGTTTCATACAATGATTCTGTGTAGTTTATATTTGAACATATTCTTTTTTCCACTATTACCCACTTAGCGCTACGAATGTCCAGTTGCATTTTCTACAGACAGAGTGTTTCAAAACTGCTCAATCAAAAGTATGGTTTAACTCTGTTAGCTGAATGCTCAGATCAGAAAGAAGTTTCACAGAATGCTTCTGTGTAGTTTATATTTGAATATATTCCTTTTTCCACGACTACGCCCTTAGCGCTCCAAATGTCCAGTTGCATTTTCAACAGAAAGAGTGTTCAGATCTGCTCAATCAAAAGTATGGTTTAACTCTGTTAGCTGAATGCACAGATCAGAAAGAAGTTTCACCGAATGATTCTGTGTAGTTTATATTTGAAGACATTCCTTTTTCCACTATTACCCTCTTAGCGCTCCGAATCTCCACTTGCATTTTCTACAAAAAGAGTGTTTCATAACTGCTCAATCAAAAATATGTTTTATCTCTGTTAACTGAATTTACAGATCAGAAATAAGTTTCACAGAATGCATCTGTGTAGTTTTTATTTGAAGATATTCTTTTTCCCAATGTAGGCCTCTTAGCGCTTAGCATGTCCAATTGCAGTTTCTACAGAAAGAGTGTTTCAGAACGGCTCAATCAAAAGTAAGGTTCAACTCTGTTAGTTGAATGCACAGAACAGAAAGAATTTTCACAGAATGCTACTGTGTAGTTTATATTTGAATATATTCCTTTTTCCACTATTACCCTCTTAGCGCTCCGAATGTCCACTTGCATTTTCTACAGAAAGAGTGTTCAGAACTGCGCAATCAAAAGTATGGTTTAACTCTGTTAGCTTAATGAACATATCAGAAATAAGTTTCACACAATGCTTCTGTGTAGTTTTTATTTGAAGATATTGTTTTTCCCAATATAGGCCTCTTAGCGCTCAGAATGTCCAATTGCATTTTCTACAGAAAGAGTGTTTCAGAACGGCTCAATCAAAACTAAGGTTCAACTCTTTTAGTTGAACAAACAGAACAGAAAGAAGTTTCACACAATTCTTCTGTGTAGTTTTTATTTGTAGACATTCTTTTTCCCAATATAGGCCTCTTAGCGCTCAGAATGTCCAATTGCAGTTTCTACAGAAAGAGTGTTTCAGAACGGCTCAATCAAAAGTATGGTTTAACTCTGTTAGCTGAATGCTCAGATCAGAAAGAAGTTTCACAGAATGCTTCTGTATAGTTTATATTTGAATATATTCCTTTTTCCACTACTACTCTCTTAGCGCTCCAAATGTCCAGTTGCATTTTCTACAGAAAGAGTGTTCAGATCTGCTCAATCAAAAGTATGGTTTAACTCTGTTAGCTGAATGCACAGATCAGAAAGAAGTTTCACCGAATGATTCTGTGTAGTTCATATTTGGAGACATTCCTTTTTCCACTATTACCCCCTTAGCGCTCCGAATCTCCACTTGCATTTTCTACAGAAAGAGTGTTTCAGAACGGCTCAATCAAAACTAAGGTTCAACTCTTTCAGTTGAACAAACAGAACAGAAAGAATTTTCACACAATTCTTCTGTGTAGTTTTTATTTGTAGACATTCTTTTTCCCAATATAGGCCTCTTAGCGCTCAGAATGTCCAATTGCAGTTTCTACAGAAAGAGTGTTTCAGAACGGCTCAATCAAAAGTAAGGTTCAACTCTGTTAGTTGAATGCACAGAACAGAAAGAAGTTTCATACAATGCTTCTGTGTAGTTTATATTTGAACATATTCTTTTTTCCACTATTACCCACTTAGCGCTACGAATGTCCAGTTGCATTTTCTACAGACAGAGTGTTTCAAAACTGCTCAATCAAAAGTATGGTTTAACCCTGTTAGCTGAATGCACAGATCAGAAAGAAGTTTCACAGAATGATTCTGTGTAGTTTATATTTGGAGACATTCCTTTTTCCACTATTACCCCCTTAGCGCTCCGAATCTCCACTTGCATTTTCTACAGAAAGACTGTTACAGAACGGCTCAATCAAAACTAAGGTTCAACTCTTTTAGTTGAACAAACAGAACAGAAAGAACTTTCACACAATTCTTCTGTGTAGTTTTAATTTGTAGACATTCTTTTTCCCAATATAGGCCTCTTAGCGCTCAGAATGTCCAATTGCAGTTTCTACAGAAAGTGTGTTTCAGAACGGCTCAATCAAAAGTAAGGTTCAATTCTGTTAGTTGAATGCACAGAACAGAAAGAAGTTTCATACAATGCTTCTGTGTAGTTTATATTTGAACATATTCTTTTTTCCACTATTACCCACTTAGCGCTACGAATGTCCAGTTGCATTTTCTACAGACAGAGTGTTTCAAAACTGCTCAATCAAAAGTATGGTTTAACTCTGTTAGCTGAATGCTCAGATCAGAAAGAAGTTTCACAGAATGCTTCTGTGTAGTTTATATTTGAATATATTCCTTTTTCCACTACTACGCTCTTAGCGCTCCAAATGTCCAGTTGCATTTTCAACAGAAAGAGTGTTCAGATCTGCTCAATCAAAAGTATGGTTTAACTCTGTTAGCTGAATGCACAGATCAGAAAGAAGTTTCACCGAATGATTCTGTGCAGTTTATATTTGAAGACATTCCTTTTTCCACTATTACCCTCTTAGCGCTCCGAATCTCCACTTGCATTTTCTACAAAATAGTGTTTCATAACTGCTCAATCAGAAATATGTTTTATCTCTGTTAACTGAATTTACAGATCAGAAATAAGTTTCACAGAATGCATCTGTGTAATTTTTATTTGAAGATATTCTTTTTCCCAATGTAGGACTCTTAGCGCTTAGCATGTCCAATTGCAGTTTCTACAGAAAGAGTGTTTCAGAACGGCTCAATCAAAAGTAAGGTTCAACTCTGTTAGTTGAATGCACAGAACAGAAAGAATTTTCACAGAATGCTACTGTGTAGTTTATATTTGAATATATTCCTTTTTCCACTATTACCCTCTTAGCGCTCCGAATGTCCACTTGCATTTTCTACAGAAAGAGTGTTCAGAACTGCGCAATCAAAAGTATGGTTTAACTCTGTTAGCTTAATGAACATATCAGAAATAAGTTTCACACAATGCCTCTGTGTAGTTTTTATTTGAAGATATTATTTTTCCCAATAGAGGCCTCTTAGCGCTCAGAATGTCCAATTGCAGTTTCTACAGAAAGAGTGTTTCAGAAAGGCTCAATCAAAAGTAAGGTTCAACTCTGTTAGTTGAATGCACAGAACAGAAAGAAGTTTCATACAATGCTTCTGTGTAGTTTATATTTGAACATATACTTTTTTCCACTATTACCCTCTTAGCGCTCCGAATGTCCACTTGCATTTTCTACAGAAAGAGTGTTCAGAACTGCGCAATCAAAAGTATGGTTTAACTCTGTTAGCTTAATGAACATATCATAAATATGTTTCACACAATGCTTCTGTGTAGTTTTTATTTGAAGATATTATTTTTCCCAATAGAGCCCTCTTAGCGCTCAGAATGTCCAATTGCAGTTTCTACAGAAAGAGTGTTTCAGAAAGGCTCAATCAAAAGTAAGGTTCAACTCTGTTAGTTGAATGCACAGATCAGAAAGTAGTTTCATACGATGCTTCTGTGTAGTTTATATTTGAACATATTCTTTTTTCCACTATTACCCACTTAGTGCTACGAATGTCCAGTTGCATTTTCTACAGACAGAGTGTTTCAAAACTGCTCAATCAAAAGTATGGTTTAACTCTGTTAGCTGAATGCTCAGATCAGAAAGAAGTTTCACAGAATGCTTCTGTGTAGTTTATATTTGAATATATTCCTTTTTCCACTACTACTCTCTTAGCGCTCCAAATGTCCAGTTGCATTTTCTACAGAAAGAGTGTTCAGATCTGCTCAATCAAAAGTGTGGTTTAACTCTGTTAGCTGAATGCACAGATCAGAAAGAAGTTTCACAGAATGATTCTGTGTAGTTCATATTTGGAGACATTCCTTTTTCCACTATTACCCCCTTAGCGCTCCGAATCTCCAATTTCATTTTCAACAGAAAGAGTGTTTCAGAACGGCTCAATCAAAACTAAGGTTCAACTCTTTTAGTTGAACAAACAGAACAGAAAGAAGTTTCACACAATTCTTCTGTGTAGTTTTTATTTGTAGACATTCTTTTTCCCAATATAGGCCTCTTAGCGCTCAGAATGTCCAATTGCAGTTTCTACAGAAAGAGTGTTTCAGAACGGCTCAATCAAAAGTAAGGTTCAACTCTGTTAGTTGAATGCACAGAACAGAAAGAAGTTTCATACAATGCTTCTGTGTAGTTTATATTTGAACATATTCTTTTTTCCACTATTACCCACTTAGCGCTACGAATGTCCAGTTGCATTTTCTACAGACAGAGTGTTTCAAAACTGCTCAATCAAAAGTATGGTTTAACTCTGTTAGCTGAATGCTCAGATCAGAAAGAAGTTTCACAGAATGCTTCTGTGTAGTTTATATTTGAATATATTCCTTTTTCCTCTACTACTCTATAGCGCTCCAAATGTCCAGTTGCATTTTCTACAGAAAGAGTGTTCAGAACTGCGCAATCAAAAGTATGGTTTAATTCTGTTAGCTGAATGCACAGATCAGAAAGAAGTTTCACAGAATGATTCTGTGTAGTTTATATTTGGAGACATTCCTTTTTCCACTATTACCCCCTTAGCGCTCCGAATCTCCACTTTCATTTTCTACAGAAAGAGTGTTTCAGAACGGCTCAATCAAAACTAAGGTTCAACTCTGTTAGTTGAATGCACAGAACAGAAAGAAGTTTCATACAATGCTTCTGTGTAGTTTATATTTGAACATATTCTTTTTTCCACTATTACCCACTTAGCGCTACGAATGTCCAGTTGCATTTTCTACAGACAGAGTGTTTCAAAACTGCTCAATAAAAAGTATGGTTTAACTCTGTTAGCTGAATGCTCAGATCAGAAAGAAGTTTCACAGAATGCTTCTGTGTAGTTTATATTTGAATATATTCCTTTTTCCACTACTACTCTCTTAGCGCTCCAAATGTCCAGTTGCATTTTCTACAGAAAGTGTGCTCAGATCTGCTCAATCAAAAGTATGGTTTAACTCTGTTAGCTGAATGCACAGATCAGAAAGATGTTTCACAGAATGATTCTGTGTAGTTTATATTTGGAGACATTCCTTTTTCCACTATTACCCTCTTAGCGCTCCGAATCTCCACTTGCATTTTCTACAGAAAGAGTGTTTCAGAACGGCTCAATCAAAACTAAGGTTCAACTCTTTTAGTTGAACAAACAGAACAGAAAGAAGTTTCACACAATTCTTCTGTGTAGTTTTTATTTGTAGACATTCTTTTTCCCAATATAGGCCTCTTAGCGCTCAGAATGTCCAATTGCAGTTTCTACAGAAAGAGTGTTTCAAAACTGCTCAATCAAAAGTATGGTTTAACTCTGTTAGCTGAATGCTCAGATCAGAAAGAAGTTTCACAGAATGCTTCTGTGTAGTTCATATTTGAATATATTCCTTTTTCCACTACTACTCTCTTAGCGCTCCAAATGTCCAGTTGCATTTTCTACAGAAAGAGTTTTCAGATCTGCTCAATCAAAAGTATGGTTTAACTCTGTTAGCTGAATGCACAGATCAGAAAGAAGTTTCACAGAATGATTCTGTGTAGTTTATATTTGGAGACATTCCTTTTTCCACTATTACCCTCTTAGCGCTCCGAATCTCCACTTGCATTTTCTACAGAAAGATTGTTTCAGAATGGCTCAATCAAAACTAAGGTTCAACTCTTTTAGTTGAACAAACAGAACAGAAAGAAGTTTCACACAATTCTTCTGTATAGTTTTTATTTGTAGACATTCTTTTTCCCAATATAGGCCTCTTAGGGCTCAGAATGTCCAATTGCAGTTTCTACAGAAAGAGTGTTTCAGAACGGCTCAATCAAAAGTAAGGTTCAACTCTGTTAGTTGAATGCACAGAACAGAAAGAAGTTTCATACAATGCTTCTGTGTAGTTTATATTTGAACATATTCTTTTTTCCACTATTACCCACTTAGCGCTACGAATGTCCAGTTGCATTTTCTACAGACAGAGTGTTTCAAAACTGCTCAATCAAAAGTATGGTTTAACTCTGTTAGCTGAATGCTCAGATCAGAAAGAAGTTTCACAGAATGCTTCTGTGTAGTTTATATTTGAATATATTCCTTTTTCCACTACTACTCTCTTAGCGCTCCAAATGTCCAGTTGCATTTTCTACAGAAAGAGTGTTCAGATCTGCTCAATCAAAAGTATGGTTTAACTCTGTTAGCTGAATGCACAGATCAGAAAGAAGTTTCACAGAATGATTCTGTGTAGTTTATATTTGGAGACATTACTTTTTCCACTATTACCCTCTTAGCGCTCCGAATCTCCACTTGCATTTTCTACAGAAAGAGTGTTTCAGAACGGCTCAATCAAAACTAAGGTTCAACTCTTTTAGTTGAACAAACAGAACAGAAAGAAGTTTCACACAATTCTTCTGTGTAGTTTTTATTTGTAGACATTCTTTTTCCCAATATAGGCCTCTTAGCGCTCAGAATGTCCAATTGCAGTTCCTACAGAAAGAGTGTTTCAGAACGGCTCAATCAAAAGTAAGGTTCAACACTGTTATTTGAATGCACAGAACAGAAAGAAGTTTCATACAATGCTTCTGTGTAGTTTATATTTGAACATATTCTTTTTTCCACTATTACCCACTTAGCGCTACGAATGTCCAGTTGCATTTTCTACAGACAGAGTGTTTCAAAACTGCTCAATCAAAAGTATGGTTTAACTCTGTTAGCTGAATGCTCAGATCAGAAAGAAGTTTCACAGAATGCTTCTGTGTAGTTTATATTTGAATATATTGCTTTTTCCACTACTACGCTCTTAGCGCTCCAAATGTCCAGTTGCATTTTCAACAGAAAGAGTGTTCAGATCTGCTCAATCAAAAGTATGGTTTAACTCTGTTAGCTGAATTCACAGATCAGAAAGAAGTTTCACCGAATGATTCTGTGTAATTTATATATGAAGACATTCCTTTTTCCACTATTACCATCTTAGCGCTCCGAATCTCCACTTGCATTTTCTACAAAAAGAGTGTTTCATAACTGCTCAATCAAAAATATGTTTTATCTCTGTTAACTGAATTTACAAATCAGAAATAAGTTTCACAGAATGCATCTGTGTAGTTTTTATTTGAAGATATTTTTTTCCCAATGTAGGCCTCTTAGCGCTTTGCATGTCCAATTGCAGTTTCTACAGAAAGAGTGTTTCAGAACGGCTCAATCAAAAGTAAGGTTCAAATCTGTTAGTTGAATGAACAGAACAGAAAGGATTTTCACAGAATGCTACTGTGTAGTTTATATTTGAATATATTCCTTTTTCCACTATTACACTCTTAGCGCTCCGAATGTCCACTTGCATTTTCTACAGAAAGAGTGTTCAGAACTGCGCAATCAAAAGTATGGTTTAACTCTGTTAGCTTAATGAACATATCAGAAATAAGTTTCACACAATGCTTCTGTGTAGTTTTTATTTGAAGATATTATTTTTCCCAATATAGGCCTCTTAGCGCTCAGAATGTCCAATTGCAGTTTCTACAGAAAGAGTGTTTCAGAAAGGCTCAATCAAAAGTAAGGTTCAACTCTGTTAGTTGAATGCACAGAACAGAAAGAAGTTTCATACAATGCTTCTGTGTAGTTTATATTTGAACATATTCTTTTTTCCACTATTACCCACTTAGCGCTACGAATGTCCAGTTGCATTTTCTACAGACAGAGTGTTTCAAAACTGCTCAATCATATGTATGGTTTAACTCTGTTAGCTGAATGCTCAGATCAGAAAGAAGTTTCACAGAATGCTTCTGTGTAGTTTATATTTGAATATATTCCTTTTTCCACTACTACTCCCTTAGCGCTCCAAATGTCCAGTTGCATTTTCTACAGAAAGAGTGTTCAGATCTGCTCAATCAAAAGTATGGTTTAACTCTTTTAGCTGAATGCACAGATCAGAAAGAAGTTTGACAGAATGATTCTGTGTAGTTTATATTTGGAGACATTCCTTTTTCCACTATTACCCTCTTAGCGTTCCGAATCTCCACTTGCATTTTCTACAGAAAGAGTGTTTCAGAACGGCTCAATCAAAACTAAGGTTCAACTCTTTTAGTTGAACAAACAGAACAGAAAGTAGTTTCACACAATTCTTCTGTGTAGTTTTTATTTGTAGACATTCTTTTTCCCAATATAGGCCTCTTAGCGCTCAGAATGTCCAATTGCAGTTTCTACAGAAAGAGTGTTTCAGAACGGCTCAATGAAAAGTAAGGTTCAACTCTGTTAGTTGAATGCACAGAACAGAAAGAAGTTTCATACAATGCTTCTGTGTAGTTTATATTTGAACATATTCTCTTTTCCCCTATTACCCACTTAGCGCTACGAATGTCCAGTTGCATTTTCTACAGACAGAGTGTTTCAAAACTGCTCAATCAAAAGTATGGTTTAACTCTGTTAGCTGTATGCTCAGATCAGAAAGAAGTTTCACAGAATGCTTCTGTGTAGTTTATATTTGAATATATTCCTTTTTCCACTACTACGCTCTTAGCGCTCCAAATGTCCAGTTGCATTTTCAACAGAAAGAGTGTTCAGATCTGCTCAATCAAAAGTATGGTTTAACTCTGTTAGCTGAATGCACAGATCAGAAAGAAGTTTCACCGAAAGATTCTGTGTAGTTTATATTTGAAGACATTCCTTTTTCCACTATTACCCTCTTAGCGCTCCGAATCTCCACTTGCATTTTCTACAAAAAGAGTGTTTCATAACTGCTCAATCAAAAATATGTTTTATCTCTGTTAACTGAATTTATAGATCAGAAATAAGTTTCACAGAATGCATCTGTGTAGTTTTTATTTGAAGATATTCTTTTTCCCAATGTAGGCCTCTTAGCGCTTAGCATGTCCAATTGCAGTTTCTACAGAAAGAGTGTTTCAGAACGGCTCAATCAAAAGTAAGGTTCAACTCTGTTAGTTGAATGCACAGAACAGAAAGAATTTTCACAGAATGCTACTGTGTAGTTTATATTTGAATATATTCCTTTTTCCACTATTACCCTCTTAGCGCTCCGAATGTCCACTTGCATTATCTACAGAAAGAGTGTTCAGAACTGCGCAATCAAAAGTATGGTTTAACTCTGTTAGCTTAATGAACATATCAGAAATAAGTTTCACACAATGCTTCTGTGTAGTTTTTATTTGAAGATATTATTTTTCCCAATGGAGGCCTCTTAGCGCTCAGAATGTCCAATTGCAGTTTCTACAGAAAGAGTGTTTCAGAAAGGCTCAATCAAAAGTAAGGTTCAACTCTGTTAGTTGAATGCACAGAACAGAAAGAAGTTTCATACAATGCTTCTGTGCAGTTTATATTTGAACATATTCTTTTTTCCACTATTCCCCACTTAGCGCTACGAATGTCCAGTTGCATTTTCTACAGACAGAGTGTTTCAAAACTGCTCAATCAAAAGTATGGTTTAACTCTGTTAGCTGAATGCTCAGATCAGAAAGAAGTTTCACAGAATGCTTCTGTGTAGTTTATATTTGAATATATTCCTTTTTCCACTACTACTCTCTTAGCGCTCCAAATGTCCAGTTGCATTTTCTACAGAAAGAGTGTTCAGATCTGCTCAATCAAAAGTATGGTTTAACACTTTTAGCTGAATGCACAGATCAGAAAGAAGTTTGACAGAATGATTCTGTGTAGTTTATATTTGGAGACATTCCTTTTTCCACTATTACCCTCTTAGCGTTCCGAATCTCCACTTGCATTTTCTACAGAAAGAGTGTTTCAGAACGGCTCAATCAAAACTAAGGTTCAAATCTTTTAGTTGAACAAACAGAACAGAAAGAAGTTTCACACAATTCTTCTGTGTAGTTTTTATTTGCAGACATTCTTTTTCCCAATATAGGCCTCTTAGCGCTCAGAATGTCCAATTGCAGTTTCTACAGAAAGAGTGTTTCAGAACGGCTCAATCAAAAGTAAGGTTCAACTCTGTTAGTTGAATGCACAGAACAGAAAGAAGTTTCATACAATGCTTCTGTGTAGTTTATATTTGAACATATTCTCTTTTCCCCTATTACCCACTTAGCGCTACGAATGTCCAGTTGCATTTTCTACAGACAGAGTGTTTCAAAACTGCTCAATCAAAAGTATGGTTTAACTCTGTTATCTGTATGCTCAGATCAGAAAGAAGTTTCACAGAATGCTTCTGTGTAGTTTATATTTGAATATATTCCTTTTTCCACTACTACGCTCTTAGCGCTCCAAATGTCCAGTTGCATTTTCAACAGAAAGAGTGTTCAGATCTGCTCAATCAAAAGTATGGTTTAACTCTGTTAGCTGAATGCACAGATCAGAAAGAAGTTTCACCGAATGATTCTGTGTAGTTTATATTTGAAGACATTCCTTTTTCCACTATTACCCTCTTAGCGCTCCGAATCTCCACTTGCATTTTCTACAAAAAGAGTGTTTCATAACTGCTCAATCAAAAATATGTTTTATCTCTGTTAACTGAATTTATAGATCAGAAATAAGTTTCACAGAATGCATCTGTGTAGTTTTTATTTGAAGATATTCTTTTTCCCAATGTAGGCCTCTTAGCGCTTAGCATGTCCAATTGCAGTTTCTACAGAAAGAGTGTTTCAGAACGGCTCAATCAAAAGTAAGGTTCAACTCTGTTAGTTGAATGCACAGAACAGAAAGAATTTTCACAGAATGCTACTGTGTAGTTTATATTTGAATATATTCCTTTTTCCACTATTACCCTCTTAGCGCTCCGAATGTCCACTTGCATTATCTACAGAAAGAGTGTTCAGAACTGCGCAATCAAAAGTATGGTTTAACTCTGTTAGCTTAATGAACATATCAGAAATAAGTTTCACACAATGCTTCTGTGTAGTTTTTATTTGAAGATATTATTTTTCCCAATGGAGGCCTCTTAGCGCTCAGAATGTCCAATTGCAGTTTCTACAGAAAGAGTGTTTCAGAAAGGCTCAATCAAATGTAAGGTTCAACTCTGTTAGTTGAATGCACAGAACAGAAAGAAGTTTCACACAATGCTTCTGTGCAGTTTATATTTGAACATATTCTTTTTTCCACTATTCCCCACTTAGCGCTACGAATGTCCTGTTGCATTTTCTACAGACAGAGTGTTTCAAAACTGCTCAATCAAAAGTATGGTTTAACTCTGTTAGCTGAATGCTCAGATCAGAAAGAAGTTTCACAGAATGCTTCTGTGTAGTTTATATTTGAATATATTCGTTTTTCCACTACTACTCTCTTAGCGCTCCAAATGTCCAGTTGCATTTTCTACAGAAAGAGTGTTCAGATCTGCTCAATCAAAAGTATGGTTTAACTCTTTTAGCTGAATGCACAGATCAGAAAGAAGTTTGACAGAATGATTCTGTGTAGTTTATATTTGGAGACATTCCTTTTTCCACTATTACCCTCTTAGCGTTCCGAATCTCCACTTGCATTTTCTACAGAAAGAGTGTTTCAGAACGGCTCAATCAAAACTAAGGTTCAACTCTTTTAGTTGAACAAACAGAACAGAAAGAAGTTTCACACAACTCTTCTGTGTAGTTTTTATTTGTAGACATTCTTTTTCCCAATATAGGCCTCTTAGCGCTCAGAATGTCCAATTGCAGTTTCTACAGAAAGAGTGTTTCAGAACGGCTCAATCAAAAGTAAGGTTCAACTCTGTTAGTTGAATGCACAGAACAGAAAGAAGTTTCATACAATGCTTCTGTGTAGTTTATATTTGAACATATTCTCTTTTCCCCTATTACCCACTTAGCGCTACGAATGTCCAGTTGCATTTTCTACAGACAGAGTGTTTCAAAACTGCTCAATCAAAAGTATGGTTTAACTCTGTTAGCTGTATGCTCAGATCAGAAAGAAGTTTCACAGAATGCTTCTGTGTAGTTTATATTTGAATATATTCCTTTTTCCACTACTACGCTGTTAGCGCTCCAAATGTCCAGTTGCATTTTCAACAGAAAGAGTGTTCAGATCTGCTCAATCAAAAGTATGGTTTAACTCTGTTAGCTGAATGCACAGATCAGAAAGAAGTTTCACCGAATGATTCTGTGTAGTTTATATTTGAAGACATTCCTTTTTCCACTATTACCCTCTTAGCGCTCCGAATCTCCACTTGCATTTTCTACAAAAAGAGTGTTTCATAACTGCTCAATCAAAAATATGTTTTATCTCTGTTAACTGAATTTATAGATCAGAAATAAGTTTCACAGAATGCATCTGTGTAGTTTTTATTTGAAGATATTCTTTTTCCCAATGTAGGCCTCTTAGCGCTTAGCATGTCCAATTGCAGTTTCTACAGAAAGAGTGTTTCAGAACGGCTCAATCAAAAGTAAGGTTCAACTCTGTTAGTTGAATGCACAGAACAGAAAGAATTTTCACAGAATGCTACTGTGTAGTTTATATTTGAATATATTCCTTTTTCCACTATTACCCTCTTAGCGCTCCGAATGTCCACTTGCATTATCTACAGAAAGAGTGTTCAGAACTGCGCAATCAAAAGTATGGTTTAACTCTGTTAGCTTAATGAACATATCAGAAATAAGTTTCACACAATGCTTCTGTGTAGTTTTTATTTGAAGATATTATTTTTCCCAATGGAGGCCTCTTAGCGCTCAGAATGTCCAATTGCAGTTTCTACAGAAAGAGTGTTTCAGAAAGGCTCAATCAAATGTAAGGTTCAACTCTGTTAGTTGAATGCACAGAACAGAAAGAAGTTTCACACAATGCTTCTGTGCAGTTTATATTTGAACATATTCTTTTTTCCACTATTCCCCACTTAGCGCTACGAATGTCCAGTTGCATTTTCTACAGACACAGTGTTTCAAAACTGCTCAATCAAAAGTATGGTTTAACTCTGTTAGCTGAATGCTCAGATCAGAAAGAAGTTTCACAGAATGCTTCTGTGTAGTTTATATTTGAATATATTCGTTTTTCCACTACTACTCTCTTAGCGCTCCAAATGTCCAGTTGCATTTTCTACAGAAAGAGTGTTCAGATCTGCTCAATCAAAAGTATGGTTTAACTCTTTTAGCTGAATGCACAGATCAGAAAGAAGTTTGACAGAATGATTCTGTGTAGTTTATATTTGGAGACATTCCTTTTTCCACTATTACCCTCTTAGCGTTCCGAATCTCCACTTGCATTTTCTACAGAAAGAGTGTTTCAGAACGGCTCAATCAAAACTAAGGTTCAACTCTTTTAGTTGAACAAACAGAACAGAAAGAAGTTTCACACAACTCTTCTGTGTAGTTTTTATTTGTAGACATTCTTTTTCCCAATATAGGCCTCTTAGCGCTCAGAATGTCCAATTGCAGTTTCTACAGAAAGAGTGTTTCAGAACGGCTCAATCAAAAGTAAGGTTCAACTCTGTTAGTTGAATGCACAGAACAGAAAGAAGTTTCATACAATGCTTCTGTGTAGTTTATATTTGAACATATTCTCTTTTCCCCTATTACCCACTTAGCGCTACGAATGTCCAGTTGCATTTTCTACAGACAGAGTGTTTCAAAACTGCTCAATCAAAAGTATGGTTTAACTCTGTTAGCTGTATGCTCAGATCAGAAAGAAGTTTCACAGAATGCTTCTGTGTAGTTTATATTTGAATATATTCCTTTTTCCACTACTACGCTCTTAGCGCTCCAAATGTCCAGTTGCATTTTCAACAGAAAGAGTGTTCAGATCTGCTCAATCAAAAGTATGGTTTAACTCTGTTAGCTGAATGCACAGATCAGAAAGAAGTTTCACCGAATGATTCTGTGTAGTTTATATTTGAAGACATTCCTTTTTCCACTATTACCCTCTTAGCGCTCCGAATCTCCACTTGCATTTTCTACAAAAAGAGTGTTTCATAACTGCTCAATCAAAAATATGTTTTATCTCTGTTAACTGAATTTATAGATCAGAAATAAGTTTCACAGAATGCATCTGTGTAGTTTTTATTTGAAGATATTCTTTTTCCCAATGTAGGCCTCTTAGCGCTTAGCATGTCCAATTGCAGTTTCTACAGAAAGAGTGTTTCAGAACGGCTCAATCAAAAGTAAGGTTCAACTCTGTTAGTTGAATGCACAGAACAGAAAGAATTTTCACAGAATGCTACTGTGTAGTTTATATTTGAATATATTCCTTTTTCCACTATTACCCTCTTAGCGCTCCGAATGTCCACTTGCATTATCTACAGAAAGAGTGTTCAGAACTGCGCAATCAAAAGTATGGTTTAACTCTGTTAGCTTAATGAACATATCAGAAATAAGTTTCACACAATGCTTCTGTGTAGTTTTTATTTGAAGATATTATTTTTCCCAATGGAGGCCTCTTAGCGCTCAGAATGTCCAATTGCAGTTTCTACCCAAAGAGTGTTTCAGAAAGGCTCAATCAAAAGTAAGGTTCAACTCTGTTAGTTGAATGCACAGAACAGAAAGAAGTTTCACACAATGCTTCTGTGCAGTTTATATTTGAACATATTCTTTTCTCCACTATTCCCCACTTAGCGCTACGAATGTCCAGTTGCATTTTCTACAGACAGAGTGTTTCAAAACTGCTCAATCAAAAGTATGGTTTAACTCTGTTAGCTGAATGCTCAGATCAGAAAGAAGTTTCACAGAATGCTTCTGTGTAGTTTATATTTGAATATATTCCTTTTTCCACTACTACTCTCTTAGCGCTCCAAATGTCCAGTTGCATTTTCTACAGAAAGAGTGTTCAGATCTGCTCAATCAAAAGTATGGTTTAACTCTTTTAGCTGAATGCACAGATCAGAAAGAAGTTTGACAGAATGATTCTGTGTAGTTTATATTTGGAGACATTCCTTTTTCCACTATTACCCTCTTAGCGTTCCGAATCTCCACTTGCATTTTCTACAGAAAGAGTGTTTCAGAACGGCTCAATCAAAACTAAGGTTCAACTCTTTTAGTTGAACAAACAGAACAGAAAGAAGTTTCACACAATTCTTCTGTGTAGTTTTTATTTGTAGACATTCTTTTTCCCAATATAGGCCTCTTAGCGCTCAGAATGTCCAATTGCAGTTTCTACAGAAAGAGTGTTTCAGAACGGCTCAATCAAAAGTAAGGTTCAACTCTGTTAGTTGAATGCACAGAACAGAAAGAAGTTTCATACAATGCTTCTGTGTAGTTTATATTTGAACATATTCTCTTTTCCCCTATTACCCACTTAGCGCTACGAATGTCCAGTTGCATTTTCTACAGACAGAGTGTTTCAAAACTGCTCAATCAAAAGTATGGTTTAACTCTGTTAGCTGTATGCTCAGATCAGAAAGAAGTTTCACAGAATGCTTCTGTGTAGTTTATATTTGAATATATTCCTTTTTCCACTACTACGCTCTTAGCGCTCCAAATGTCCAGTTGCATTTTCAACAGAAAGAGTGTTCAGATCTGCTCAATCAAAAGTATGGTTTAACTCTGTTAGCTGAATGCACAGATCAGAAAGAAGTTTCACCGAATGATTCTGTGTAGTTTATATTTGAAGACATTCCTTTTTCCACTATTACCCTCTTAGCGCTCCGAATCTCCACTTGCATTTTCTACAAAAAGAGTGTTTCATAACTGCTCAATCAAAAATATGTTTTATCTCTGTTAACTGAATTTATAGATCAGAAATAAGTTTCACAGAATGCATCTGTGTAGTTTTTATTTGAAGATATTCTTTTTCCCAATGTAGGCCTCTTAGCGCTTAGCATGTCCAATTGCAGTTTCTACAGAAAGAGTGTTTCAGAACGGCTCAATCAAAAGTAAGGTTCAACTCTGTTAGTTGAATGCACAGAACAGAAAGAATTTTCACAGAATGCTACTGTGTAGTTTATATTTGAATATATTCCTTTTTCCACTATTACCCTCTTAGCGCTCCGAATGTCCACTTGCATTATCTACAGAAAGAGTGTTCAGAACTGCGCAATCAAAAGTATGGTTTAACTCTGTTAGCTTAATGAACATATCAGAAATAAGTTTCACACAATGCTTCTGTGTAGTTTTTATTTGAAGATATTATTTTTCCCAATGGAGGCCTCTTAGCGCTCAGAATGTCCAATTGCAGTTTCTACAGAAAGAGTGTTTCAGAAAGGCTCAATCAAAAGTAAGGTTCAACTCTGATAGTTGAATGCACAGAACAGAAAGAAGTTTCATACAATGCTTCTGTGCAGTTTATATTTGAACATATTCTTTTTTCCACTATTCCCCACTTAGCGCTACGAATGTCCATTTGCATTTTCTACAGACAGAGTGTTTCAAAACTGCTCAATCAAAAGTATGGTTTAACTCTGTTAGCTGAATGCTCAGATCAGAAAGAAGTTTCACAGAATGCTTCTGTGTAGTTTATATTTGAATATATTCCTTTTTCCACTACTACTCTCTTAGCGCTCCAAATGTCCAGTTGCATTTTCTACAGAAAGAGTGTTCAGATCTGCTCAATCAAAAGTATGGTTTAACTCTTTTAGCTGAATGCACAGATCAGAAAGAAGTTTGACAGAATGATTCTGTGTAGTTTATATTTGGAGACATTCCTTTTTCCACTATTACCCTCTTAGCGTTCCGAGTCTCCACTTGCATTTTCTACAGAAAGAGTGTTTCAGAACGGCTCAATCAAAACTAGGGTTCAACTCTTTTAGTTGAACAAACAGAACAGAAAGAAGTTTCACACAATTCTTCTGTGTAGTTTTTATTTGTAGACATTCTTTTTCCCAATATAGGCCTCTTAGCGCTCAGAATGTCCAATTGCAGTTTCTACAGAAAGAGTGTTTCAGAACGGCTCAATCAAAAGTAAGGTTCAACTCTGTTAGTTGAATGCACAGAACAGAAAGAAGTTTCATACAATGCTTCTGTGTAGTTTATATTTGAACATATTCTCTTTTCCCCTATTACCCACTTAGCGCTACGAATGTCCAGTTGCATTTTCTACAGACAGAGTGTTTCAAAACTGCTCAATCAAAAGTATGGTTTAACTCTGTTAGCTGTATGCTCAGATCAGAAAGAAGTTTCACAGAATGCTTCTGTGTAGTTTATATTTGAATATATTCCTTTTTCCACTACTACGCTCTTAGCGCTCCAAATGTCCAGTTGCATTTTCAACAGAAAGAGTGTTGAGATCTGCTCAATCAAAAGTATGGTTTAACTCTGTTAGCTGAATGCACAGATCAGAAAGAAGTTTCACCGAATGATTCTGTGTAGTTTATATTTGAAGACATTCCTTTTTCCACTATTACCCTCTTAGCGCTCCGAATCTCCACTTGCATTTTCTACAAAAAGAGTGTTTCATAACTGCTCAATCAAAAATATGTTTTATCTGTGTTAACTGAATTTATAGATCAGAAATAAGTTTCACAGAATGCATCTGTGTAGTTTTTATTTGAAGATATACTTTTTCCCAATGTAGGCCTCTTAGCGCTTAGCATGTCCAATTGCAGTTTCTACAGAAAGAGTGTTTCAGAACGGCTCAATCAAAAGTAAGGATCAACTCTGTTAGTTGAATGCACAGAACAGAAAGAATTTTCACAGAATGCTACTGTGTAGTTTATATTTGAATATATTCCTTTTTCCACTATTACCCTCTTAGCGCTCCGAATGTCCACTTGCATTATCTACAGAAAGAGTGTTCAGAACTGCGCAATCAAAAGTATGGTTTAACTCTGTTAGCTTAAAGAACATATCAGAAATAAGTTTCACACAATGCTTCTGTGTAGTTTTTATTTGAAGATATTATTTTTCCCAATGGAGGCCTCTTAGCGCTCAGAATGTCCAATTGCAGTTTCTACAGAAAGAGTGTTTCAGAAAGGCTCAATCAAAAGTAAGGTTCAACTCTGTTAGTTGAATGCACAGAACAGAAAGAAGTTTCACACAATGCTTCTGTGCAGTTTATATTTGAACATATTCTTTTTTCCACTATTCCCCACTTAGCGCTACGAATGTCCAGTTGCATTTTCTACAGACAGAGTGTTTCAAAACTGCTCAATCAAAAGTATGGTTTAACTCTGTTAGCTGAATGCTCAGATCAGAAAGAAGTTTCACAGAATGCTTCTGTGTAGTTTATATTTGAATATATTCCTTTTTCCACTACTACTCTCTTAGCGCTCCAAATGTCCAGTTGCATTTTCTACAGAAAGAGTGTTCAGATCTGCTCAATCAAAAGTATGGTTTAACTCTTTTAGCTGAATGCACAGATCAGAAAGAAGTTTGACAGAATGATTCTGTGTAGTTTATATTTGGAGACATTCCTTTTTCCACTATTACCCTCTTAGCGTTCCGAATCTCCACTTGCATTTTCTACAGAAAGAGTGTTTCAGAACGGCTCAATCAAAACTAAGGTTCAACTCTTTTAGTTGAACAAACAGAACAGAAAGAAGTTTCACACAATTCTTCTGTGTAGTTTTTATTTGTAGACATTCTTTTTCCCAATATAGGCCTCTTAGCGCTCAGAATGTCCAATTGCAGTTTCTACAGAAAGAGTGTTTCAGAACGGCTCAATCAAAAGTAAGGTTCAACTCTGTTAGTTGAATGCACAGAACAGAAAGAAGTTTCATACAATGCTTCTGTGTAGTTTATATTTGAACATATTCTCTTTTCCCCTATTACCCACTTAGCGCTACGAATGTCCAGTTGCATTTTCTACAGACAGAGTGTTTCAAAACTGCTCAATCAAAAGTATGGTTTAACTCTGTTAGCTGTATGCTCAGATCAGAAAGATGTTTCACAGAATGCTTCTGTGTAGTTTATATTTGAATATATTCCTTTTTCCACTACTACGCTCTTAGCGCTCCAAATGTCCAGTTGCATTTTCAACAGAAAGAGTGTTCAGATCTGCTCAATCAAAAGTATGGTTTAACTCTGTTAGCTGAATGCACAGATCAGGAAGAAGTTTCACCGAATGATTCTGTGTAGTTTATATTTGAAGACATTCCTTTTTCCACTATTACCCTCTTAGCGCTCCGAATCTCCACTTGCATTTTCTACAAAAAGAGTGTTTCATAACTGCTCAATCAAAAATATGTTTTATCTCCGTTAACTGAATTTATAGATCAGAAATAAGTTTCACAGAATGCATCTGTGTAGTTTTTATTTGAAGATATTCTTTTTCCCAATGTAGGCCTCTTAGCGCTTAGCATGTCCAATTGCAGTTTCTACAGAAAGAGTGTTTCAGAACGGCTCAATCAAAAGTAAGGTTCAACTCTGTTAGTTGAATGCACAGAACAGAAAGAATTTTCACAGAATGCTACTGTGTAGTTTATATTTGAATATATTCCTTTTTCCACTATTACCCTCTTAGCGCTCCGAATGTCCACTTGCATTATCTACAGAAAGAGTGTTCAGAACTGCGCAATCAAAAGTATGGTTTAACTCTGTTAGCTTAATGAACATATCAGAAATAAGTTTCACACAATGCTTCTGTGTAGTTTTTATTTGAAGATATTATTTTTCCCAATGGAGGCCTCTTAGCGCTCAGAATGTCCAATTGCAGTTTCTACAGAAAGAGTGTTTCAGAAAGGCTCAATCAAAAGTAAGGTTCAACTCTGATAGTTGAATGCACAGAACAGAAAGAAGTTTCATACAATGCTTCTGTGCAGTTTATATTTGAACATATTCTTTTTTCCACTATTCCCCACTTAGCGCTACGAATGTCCATTTGCATTTTCTACAGACAGAGTGTTTCAAAACTGCTCAATCAAAAGTATGGTTTAACTCTGTTAGCTGAATGCTCAGATCAGAAAGAAGTTTCACAGAATGCTTCTGTGTAGTTTATATTTGAATATATTCCTTTTTCCACTACTACTCTCTTAGCGCTCCAAATGTCCAGTTGCATTTTCTACAGAAAGAGTGTTCAGATCTGCTCAATCAAAAGTATGGTTTAACTCTTTTAGCTGAATGCACAGATCAGAAAGAAGTTTGACAGAATGATTCTGTGTAGTTTATATTTGGAGACATTCCTTTTTCCACTATTACCCTCTTAGCGTTCCGAGTCTCCACTTGCATTTTCTACAGAAAGAGTGTTTCAGAACGGCTCAATCAAAACTAGGGTTCAACTCTTTTAGTTGAACAAACAGAACAGAAAGAAGTTTCACACAATTCTTCTGTGTAGTTTTTATTTGTAGACATTCTTTTTCCCAATATAGGCCTCTTAGCGCTCAGAATGTCCAATTGCAGTTTCTACAGAAAGAGTGTTTCAGAACGGCTCAATCAAAAGTAAGGTTCAACTCTGTTAGTTGAATGCACAGAACAGAAAGAAGTTTCATACAATGCTTCTGTGTAGTTTATATTTGAACATATTCTCTTTTCCCCTATTACCCACTTAGCGCTACGAATGTCCAGTTGCATTTTCTACAGACAGAGTGTTTCAAAACTGCTCAATCAAAAGTATGGTTTAACTCTGTTAGCTGTATGCTCAGATCAGAAAGAAGTTTCACAGAATGCTTCTGTGTAGTTTATATTTGAATATATTCCTTTTTCCACTACTACGCTCTTAGCGCTCCAAATGTCCAGTTGCATTTTCAACAGAAAGAGTGTTGAGATCTGCTCAATCAAAAGTATGGTTTAACTCTGTTAGCTGAATGCACAGATCAGAAAGAAGTTTCACCGAATGATTCTGTGTAGTTTATATTTGAAGACATTCCTTTTTCCACTATTACCCTCTTAGCGCTCCGAATCTCCACTTGCATTTTCTACAAAAAGAGTGTTTCATAACTGCTCAATCAAAAATATGTTTTATCTGTGTTAACTGAATTTATAGATCAGAAATAAGTTTCACAGAATGCATTTGTGTAGTTTTTATTTGAAGATATACTTTTTCCCAATGTAGGCCTCTTAGCGCTTAGCATGTCCAATTGCAGTTTCTACAGAAAGAGTGTTTCAGAACGGCTCAATCAAAAGTAAGGATCAACTCTGTTAGTTGAATGCACAGAACAGAAAGAATTTTCACAGAATGCTACTGTGTAGTTTATATTTGAATATATTCCTTTTTCCACTATTACCCTCTTAGCGCTCCGAATGTCCACTTGCATTATCTACAGAAAGAGTGTTCAGAACTGCGCAATCAAAAGTATGGTTTAACTCTGTTAGCTTAAAGAACATATCAGAAATAAGTTTCACACAATGCTTCTGTGTAGTTTTTATTTGAAGATATTATTTTTCCCAATGGAGGCCTCTTAGCGCTCAGAATGTCCAATTGCAGTTTCTACAGAAAGAGTGTTTCAGAAAGGCTCAATCAAAAGTAAGGTTCAACTCTGTTAGTTGAATGCACAGAACAGAAAGAAGTTTCACACAATGCTTCTGTGCAGTTTATATTTGAACATATTCTTTTTTCCACTATTCCCCACTTAGCGCTACGAATGTCCAGTTGCATTTTCTACAGACAGAGTGTTTCAAAACTGCTCAATCAAAAGTATGGTTTAACTCTGTTAGCTGAATGCTCAGATCAGAAAGAAGTTTCACAGAATGCTTCTGTGTAGTTTATATTTGAATATATTCCTTTTTCCACTACTACTCTCTTAGCGCTCCAAATGTCCAGTTGCATTTTCTACAGAAAGAGTGTTCAGATCTGCTCAATCAAAAGTATGGTTTAACACTTTTAGCTGAATGCACAGATCAGAAAGAAGTTTGACAGAATGATTCTGTGTAGTTTATATTTGGAGACATTCCTTTTTCCACTATTACCCTCTTAGCGTTCCGAATCTCCACTTGCATTTTCTACAGAAAGAGTGTTTCAGAACGGCTCAATCAAAACTAAGGTTCAACTCTTTTAGTTGAACAAACAGAACAGAAAGAAGTTTCACACAATTCTTCTGTGTAGTTTTTATTTGCAGACATTCTTTTTCCCAATATAGGCCTCTTAGCGCTCAGAATGTCCAATTGCAGTTTCTACAGAAAGAGTGTTTCAGAACGGCTCAATCAAAAGTAAGGTTCAACTCTGTTAGTTGAATGCACAGAACAGAAAGAAGTTTCATACAATGCTTCTGTGTAGTTTATATTTGAACATATTCTCTTTTCCCCTATTACCCACTTAGCGCTACGAATGTCCAGTTGCATTTTCTACAGACAGAGTGTTTCAAAACTGCTCAATCAAAAGTATGGTTTAACTCTGTTAGCTGTATGCTCAGATCAGAAAGAAGTTCCACAGAATGCTTCTGTGTAGTTTATATTTGAATATATTCCTTTTTCCACTACTACGCTCTTAGCGCTCCAAATGTCCAGTTGCATTTTCAACAGAAAGAGTGTTCAGATCTGCTCAATCAAAAGTATGGTTTAACTCTGTTAGCTGAATGCACAGATCAGAAAGAAGTTTCACCGAATGATTCTGTGTAGTTTATATTTGAAGACATTCCTTTTTCCACTATTACCCTCTTAGCGCTCCGAATCTCCACTTGCATTTTCTACAAAAAGAGTGTTTCATAACTGCTCAATCAAAAATATGTTTTATCTCTGTTAACTGAATTTATAGATCAGAAATAAGTTTCACAGAATGCATCTGTGTAGTTTTTATTTGAAGATATTCTTTTTCCCAATGTAGGCCTCTTAGCGCTTAGCATGTCCAATTGCAGTTTCTACAGAAAGAGTGTTTCAGAACGGCTCAATCAAAAGTAAGGTTCAACTCTGTTAGTTGAATGCACAGAACAGAAAGAATTTTCACAGAATGCTACTGTGTAGTTTATATTTGAATATATTCCTTTTTCCACTATTACCCTCTTAGCGCTCCGAATGTCCACTTGCATTATCTACAGAAAGAGTGTTCAGAACTGCGCAATCAAAAGTATGGTTTAACTCTGTTAGCTTAATGAACATATCAGAAATAAGTTTCACACAATGCTTCTGTGTAGTTTTTATTTGAAGATATTATTTTTCCCAATGGAGGCCTCTTAGCGCTCAGAATGTCCAATTGCAGTTTCTACAGAAAGAGTGTTTCAGAAAGGCTCAATCAAATGTAAGGTTCAACTCTGTTAGTTGAATGCACAGAACAGAAAGAAGTTTCACACAATGCTTCTGTGCAGTTTATATTTGAACATATTCTTTTTTCCACTATTCCCCACTTAGCGCTACGAATGTCCTGTTGCATTTTCTACAGACAGAGTGTTTCAAAACTGCTCAATCAAAAGTATGGTTTAACTCTGTTAGCTGAATGCTCAGATCAGAAAGAAGTTTCACAGAATGCTTCTGTGTAGTTTATATTTGAATATATTCGTTTTTCCACTACTACTCTCTTAGCGCTCCAAATGTCCAGTTGCATTTTCTACAGAAAGAGTGTTCAGATCTGCTCAATCAAAAGTATGGTTTAACTCTTTTAGCTGAATGCACAGATCAGAAAGAAGTTTGACAGAATGATTCTGTGTAGTTTATATTTGGAGACATTCCTTTTTCCACTATTACCCTCTTAGCGTTCCGAATCTCCACTTGCATTTTCTACAGAAAGAGTGTTTCAGAACGGCTCAATCAAAACTAAGGTTCAACTCTTTTAGTTGAACAAACAGAACAGAAAGAAGTTTCACACAACTCTTCTGTGTAGTTTTTATTTGTAGACATTCTTTTTCCCAATATAGGCCTCTTAGCGCTCAGAATGTCCAATTGCAGTTTCTACAGAAAGAGTGTTTCAGAACGGCTCAATCAAAAGTAAGGTTCAACTCTGTTAGTTGAATGCACAGAACAGAAAGAAGTTTCATACAATGCTTCTGTGTAGTTTATATTTGAACATATTCTCTTTTCCCCTATTACCCACTTAGCGCTACGAATGTCCAGTTGCATTTTCTACAGACAGAGTGTTTCAAAACTGCTCAATCAAAAGTATGGTTTAACTCTGTTAGCTGTATGCTCAGATCAGAAAGAAGTTTCACAGAATGCTTCTGTGTAGTTTATATTTGAATATATTCCTTTTTCCACTACTACGCTGTTAGCGCTCCAAATGTCCAGTTGCATTTTCAACAGAAAGAGTGTTCAGATCTGCTCAATCAAAAGTATGGTTTAACTCTGTTAGCTGAATGCACAGATCAGAAAGAAGTTTCACCGAATGATTCTGTGTAGTTTATATTTGAAGACATTCCTTTTTCCACTATTACCCTCTTAGCGCTCCGAATCTCCACTTGCATTTTCTACAAAAAGAGTGTTTCATAACTGCTCAATCAAAAATATGTTTTATCTCTGTTAACTGAATTTATAGATCAGAAATAAGTTTCACAGAATGCATCTGTGTAGTTTTTATTTGAAGATATTCTTTTTCCCAATGTAGGCCTCTTAGCGCTTAGCATGTCCAATTGCAGTTTCTACAGAAAGAGTGTTTCAGAACGGCTCAATCAAAAGTAAGGTTCAACTCTGTTAGTTGAATGCACAGAACAGAAAGAATTTTCACAGAATGCTACTGTGTAGTTTATATTTGAATATATTCCTTTTTCCACTATTACCCTCTTAGCGCTCCGAATGTCCACTTGCATTATCTACAGAAAGAGTGTTCAGAACTGCGCAATCAAAAGTATGGTTTAACTCTGTTAGCTTAATGAACATATCAGAAATAAGTTTCACACAATGCTTCTGTGTAGTTTTTATTTGAAGATATTATTTTTCCCAATGGAGGCCTCTTAGCGCTCAGAATGTCCAATTGCAGTTTCTACAGAAAGAGTGTTTCAGAAAGGCTCAATCAAATGTAAGGTTCAACTCTGTTAGTTGAATGCACAGAACAGAAAGAAGTTTCACACAATGCTTCTGTGCAGTTTATATTTGAACATATTCTTTTTTCCACTATTCCCCACTTAGCGCTACGAATGTCCAGTTGCATTTTCTACAGACACAGTGTTTCAAAACTGCTCAATCAAAAGTATGGTTTAACTCTGTTAGCTGAATGCTCAGATCAGAAAGAAGTTTCACAGAATGCTTCTGTGTAGTTTATATTTGAATATATTCGTTTTTCCACTACTACTCTCTTAGCGCTCCAAATGTCCAGTTGCATTTTCTACAGAAAGAGTGTTCAGATCTGCTCAATCAAAAGTATGGTTTAACTCTTTTAGCTGAATGCACAGATCAGAAAGAAGTTTGACAGAATGATTCTGTGTAGTTTATATTTGGAGACATTCCTTTTTCCACTATTACCCTCTTAGCGTTCCGAATCTCCACTTGCATTTTCTACAGAAAGAGTGTTTCAGAACGGCTCAATCAAAACTAAGGTTCAACTCTTTTAGTTGAACAAACAGAACAGAAAGAAGTTTCACACAACTCTTCTGTGTAGTTTTTATTTGTAGACATTCTTTTTCCCAATATAGGCCTCTTAGCGCTCAGAATGTCCAATTGCAGTTTCTACAGAAAGAGTGTTTCAGAACGGCTCAATCAAAAGTAAGGTTCAACTCTGTTAGTTGAATGCACAGAACAGAAAGAAGTTTCATACAATGCTTCTGTGTAGTTTATATTTGAACATATTCTCTTTTCCCCTATTACCCACTTAGCGCTACGAATGTCCAGTTGCATTTTCTACAGACAGAGTGTTTCAAAACTGCTCAATCAAAAGTATGGTTTAACTCTGTTAGCTGTATGCTCAGATCAGAAAGAAGTTTCACAGAATGCTTCTGTGTAGTTTATATTTGAATATATTCCTTTTTCCACTACTACGCTGTTAGCGCTCCAAATGTCCAGTTGCATTTTCAACAGAAAGAGTGTTCAGATCTGCTCAATCAAAAGTATGGTTTAACTCTGTTAGCTGAATGCACAGATCAGAAAGAAGTTTCACCGAATGATTCTGTGTAGTTTATATTTGAAGACATTCCTTTTTCCACTATTACCCTCTTAGCGCTCCGAATCTCCACTTGCATTTTCTACAAAAAGAGTGTTTCATAACTGCTCAATCAAAAATATGTTTTATCTCTGTTAACTGAATTTATAGATCAGAAATAAGTTTCACAGAATGCATCTGTGTAGTTTTTATTTGAAGATATTCTTTTTCCCAATGTAGGCCTCTTAGCGCTTAGCATGTCCAATTGCAGTTTCTACAGAAAGAGTGTTTCAGAACGGCTCAATCAAAAGTAAGGTTCAACTCTGTTAGTTGAATGCACAGAACAGAAAGAATTTTCACAGAATGCTACTGTGTAGTTTATATTTGAATATATTCCTTTTTCCACTATTACCCTCTTAGCGCTCCGAATGTCCACTTGCATTATCTACAGAAAGAGTGTTCAGAACTGCGCAATCAAAAGTATGGTTTAACTCTGTTAGCTTAATGAACATATCAGAAATAAGTTTCACACAATGCTTCTGTGTAGTTTTTATTTGAAGATATTATTTTTCCCAATGGAGGCCTCTTAGCGCTCAGAATGTCCAATTGCAGTTTCTACAGAAAGAGTGTTTCAGAAAGGCTCAATCAAATGTAAGGTTCAACTCTGTTAGTTGAATGCACAGAACAGAAAGAAGTTTCACACAATGCTTCTGTGCAGTTTATATTTGAACATATTCTTTTTTCCACTATTCCCCACTTAGCGCTACGAATGTCCAGTTGCATTTTCTACAGACACAGTGTTTCAAAACTGCTCAATCAAAAGTATGGTTTAACTCTGTTAGCTGAATGCTCAGATCAGAAAGAAGTTTCACAGAATGCTTCTGTGTAGTTTATATTTGAATATATTCGTTTTTCCACTACTACTCTCTTAGCGCTCCAAATGTCCAGTTGCATTTTCTACAGAAAGAGTGTTCAGATCTGCTCAATCAAAAGTATGGTTTAACTCTTTTAGCTGAATGCACAGATCAGAAAGAAGTTTGACAGAATGATTCTGTGTAGTTTATATTTGGAGACATTCCTTTTTCCACTATTACCCTCTTAGCGTTCCGAATCTCCACTTGCATTTTCTACAGAAAGAGTGTTTCAGAACGGCTCAATCAAAACTAAGGTTCAACTCTTTTAGTTGAACAAACAGAACAGAAAGAAGTTTCACACAACTCTTCTGTGTAGTTTTTATTTGTAGACATTCTTTTTCCCAATATAGGCCTCTTAGCGCTCAGAATGTCCAATTGCAGTTTCTACAGAAAGAGTGTTTCAGAACGGCTCAATCAAAAGTAAGGTTCAACTCTGTTAGTTGAATGCACAGAACAGAAAGAAGTTTCATACAATGCTTCTGTGTAGTTTATATTTGAACATATTCTCTTTTCCCCTATTACCCACTTAGCGCTACGAATGTCCAGTTGCATTTTCTACAGACAGAGTGTTTCAAAACTGCTCAATCAAAAGTATGGTTTAACTCTGTTAGCTGTATGCTCAGATCAGAAAGAAGTTTCACAGAATGCTTCTGTGTAGTTTATATTTGAATATATTCCTTTTTCCACTACTACGCTCTTAGCGCTCCAAATGTCCAGTTGCATTTTCAACAGAAAGAGTGTTCAGATCTGCTCAATCAAAAGTATGGTTTAACTCTGTTAGCTGAATGCACAGATCAGAAAGAAGTTTCACCGAATGATTCTGTGTAGTTTATATTTGAAGACATTCCTTTTTCCACTATTACCCTCTTAGCGCTCCGAATCTCCACTTGCATTTTCTACAAAAAGAGTGTTTCATAACTGCTCAATCAAAAATATGTTTTATCTCTGTTAACTGAATTTATAGATCAGAAATAAGTTTCACAGAATGCATCTGTGTAGTTTTTATTTGAAGATATTCTTTTTCCCAATGTAGGCCTCTTAGCGCTTAGCATGTCCAATTGCAGTTTCTACAGAAAGAGTGTTTCAGAACGGCTCAATCAAAAGTAAGGTTCAACTCTGTTAGTTGAATGCACAGAACAGAAAGAATTTTCACAGAATGCTACTGTGTAGTTTATATTTGAATATATTCCTTTTTCCACTATTACCCTCTTAGCGCTCCGAATGTCCACTTGCATTATCTACAGAAAGAGTGTTCAGAACTGCGCAATCAAAAGTATGGTTTAACTCTGTTAGCTTAATGAACATATCAGAAATAAGTTTCACACAATGCTTCTGTGTAGTTTTTATTTGAAGATATTATTTTTCCCAATGGAGGCCTCTTAGCGCTCAGAATGTCCAATTGCAGTTTCTACCCAAAGAGTGTTTCAGAAAGGCTCAATCAAAAGTAAGGTTCAACTCTGTTAGTTGAATGCACAGAACAGAAAGAAGTTTCACACAATGCTTCTGTGCAGTTTATATTTGAACATATTCTTTTTTCCACTATTCCCCACTTAGCGCTACGAATGTCCAGTTGCATTTTCTACAGACAGAGTGTTTCAAAACTGCTCAATCAAAAGTATGGTTTAACTCTGTTAGCTGAATGCTCAGATCAGAAAGAAGTTTCACAGAATGCTTCTGTGTAGTTTATATTTGAATATATTCCTTTTTCCACTACTACTCTCTTAGCGCTCCAAATGTCCAGTTGCATTTTCTACAGAAAGAGTGTTCAGATCTGCTCAATCAAAAGTATGGTTTAACTCTTTTAGCTGAATGCACAGATCAGAAAGAAGTTTGACAGAATGATTCTGTGTAGTTTATATTTGGAGACATTCCTTTTTCCACTATTACCCTCTTAGCGTTCCGAATCTCCACTTGCATTTTCTACAGAAAGAGTGTTTCAGAACGGCTCAATCAAAACTAAGGTTCAACTCTTTTAGTTGAACAAACAGAACAGAAAGAAGTTTCACACAATTCTTCTGTGTAGTTTTTATTTGTAGACATTCTTTTTCCCAATATAGGCCTCTTAGCGCTCAGAATGTCCAATTGCAGTTTCTACAGAAAGAGTGTTTCAGAACGGCTCAATCAAAAGTAAGGTTCAACTCTGTTAGTTGAATGCACAGAACAGAAAGAAGTTTCATACAATGCTTCTGTGTAGTTTATATTTGAACATATTCTCTTTTCCCCTATTACCCACTTAGCGCTACGAATGTCCAGTTGCATTTTCTACAGACAGAGTGTTTCAAAACTGCTCAATCAAAAGTATGGTTTAACTCTGTTAGCTGTATGCTCAGATCAGAAAGAAGTTTCACAGAATGCTTCTGTGTAGTTTATATTTGAATATATTCCTTTTTCCACTACTACGCTCTTAGCGCTCCAAATGTCCAGTTGCATTTTCAACAGAAAGAGTGTTCAGATCTGCTCAATCAAAAGTATGGTTTAACTCTGTTAGCTGAATGCACAGATCAGAAAGAAGTTTCACCGAATGATTCTGTGTAGTTTATATTTGAAGACATTCCTTTTTCCACTATTACCCTCTTAGCGCTCCGAATCTCCACTTGCATTTTCTACAAAAAGAGTGTTTCATAACTGCTCAATCAAAAATATGTTTTATCTCTGTTAACTGAATTTATAGATCAGAAATAAGTTTCACAGAATGCATCTGTGTAGTTTTTATTTGAAGATATTCTTTTTCCCAATGTAGGCCTCTTAGCGCTTAGCATGTCCAATTGCAGTTTCTACAGAAAGAGTGTTTCAGAACGGCTCAATCAAAAGTAAGGTTCAACTCTGTTAGTTGAATGCACAGAACAGAAAGAATTTTCACAGAATGCTACTGTGTAGTTTATATTTGAATATATTCCTTTTTCCACTATTACCCTCTTAGCGCTCCGAATGTCCACTTGCATTATCTACAGAAAGAGTGTTCAGAACTGCGCAATCAAAAGTATGGTTTAACTCTGTTAGCTTAATGAACATATCAGAAATAAGTTTCACACAATGCTTCTGTGTAGTTTTTATTTGAAGATATTATTTTTCCCAATGGAGGCCTCTTAGCGCTCAGAATGTCCAATTGCAGTTTCTACAGAAAGAGTGTTTCAGAAAGGCTCAATCAAAAGTAAGGTTCAACTCTGATAGTTGAATGCACAGAACAGAAAGAAGTTTCATACAATGCTTCTGTGCAGTTTATATTTGAACATATTCTTTTTTCCACTATTCCCCACTTAGCGCTACGAATGTCCATTTGCATTTTCTACAGACAGAGTGTTTCAAAACTGCTCAATCAAAAGTATGGTTTAACTCTGTTAGCTGAATGCTCAGATCAGAAAGAAGTTTCACAGAATGCTTCTGTGTAGTTTATATTTGAATATATTCCTTTTTCCACTACTACTCTCTTAGCGCTCCAAATGTCCAGTTGCATTTTCTACAGAAAGAGTGTTCAGATCTGCTCAATCAAAAGTATGGTTTAACTCTTTTAGCTGAATGCACAGATCAGAAAGAAGTTTGACAGAATGATTCTGTGTAGTTTATATTTGGAGACATTCCTTTTTCCACTATTACCCTCTTAGCGTTCCGAGTCTCCACTTGCATTTTCTACAGAAAGAGTGTTTCAGAACGGCTCAATCAAAACTAGGGTTCAACTCTTTTAGTTGAACAAACAGAACAGAAAGAAGTTTCACACAATTCTTCTGTGTAGTTTTTATTTGTAGACATTCTTTTTCCCAATATAGGCCTCTTAGCGCTCAGAATGTCCAATTGCAGTTTCTACAGAAAGAGTGTTTCAGAACGGCTCAATCAAAAGTAAGGTTCAACTCTGTTAGTTGAATGCACAGAACAGAAAGAAGTTTCATACAATGCTTCTGTGTAGTTTATATTTGAACATATTCTCTTTTCCCCTATTACCCACTTAGCGCTACGAATGTCCAGTTGCATTTTCTACAGACAGAGTGTTTCAAAACTGCTCAATCAAAAGTATGGTTTAACTCTGTTAGCTGTATGCTCAGATCAGAAAGAAGTTTCACAGAATGCTTCTGTGTAGTTTATATTTGAATATATTCCTTTTTCCACTACTACGCTCTTAGCGCTCCAAATGTCCAGTTGCATTTTCAACAGAAAGAGTGTTGAGATCTGCTCAATCAAAAGTATGGTTTAACTCTGTTAGCTGAATGCACAGATCAGAAAGAAGTTTCACCGAATGATTCTGTGTAGTTTATATTTGAAGACATTCCTTTTTCCACTATTACCCTCTTAGCGCTCCGAATCTCCACTTGCATTTTCTACAAAAAGAGTGTTTCATAACTGCTCAATCAAAAATATGTTTTATCTGTGTTAACTGAATTTATAGATCAGAAATAAGTTTCACAGAATGCATCTGTGTAGTTTTTATTTGAAGATATACTTTTTCCCAATGTAGGCCTCTTAGCGCTTAGCATGTCCAATTGCAGTTTCTACAGAAAGAGTGTTTCAGAACGGCTCAATCAAAAGTAAGGATCAACTCTGTTAGTTGAATGCACAGAACAGAAAGAATTTTCACAGAATGCTACTGTGTAGTTTATATTTGAATATATTCCTTTTTCCACTATTACCCTCTTAGCGCTCCGAATGTCCACTTGCATTATCTACAGAAAGAGTGTTCAGAACTGCGCAATCAAAAGTATGGTTTAACTCTGTTAGCTTAAAGAACATATCAGAAATAAGTTTCACACAATGCTTCTGTGTAGTTTTTATTTGAAGATATTATTTTTCCCAATGGAGGCCTCTTAGCGCTCAGAATGTCCAATTGCAGTTTCTACAGAAAGAGTGTTTCAGAAAGGCTCAATCAAAAGTAAGGTTCAACTCTGTTAGTTGAATGCACAGAACAGAAAGAAGTTTCACACAATGCTTCTGTGCAGTTTATATTTGAACATATTCTTTTTTCCACTATTCCCCACTTAGCGCTACGAATGTCCAGTTGCATTTTCTACAGACAGAGTGTTTCAAAACTGCTCAATCAAAAGTATGGTTTAACTCTGTTAGCTGAATGCTCAGATCAGAAAGAAGTTTCACAGAATGCTTCTGTGTAGTTTATATTTGAATATATTCCTTTTTCCACTACTACTCTCTTAGCGCTCCAAATGTCCAGTTGCATTTTCTACAGAAAGAGTGTTCAGATCTGCTCAATCAAAAGTATGGTTTAACTCTTTTAGCTGAATGCACAGATCAGAAAGAAGTTTGACAGAATGATTCTGTGTAGTTTATATTTGGAGACATTCCTTTTTCCACTATTACCCTCTTAGCGTTCCGAATCTCCACTTGCATTTTCTACAGAAAGAGTGTTTCAGAACGGCTCAATCAAAACTAAGGTTCAACTCTTTTAGTTGAACAAACAGAACAGAAAGAAGTTTCACACAATTCTTCTGTGTAGTTTTTATTTGTAGACATTCTTTTTCCCAATATAGGCCTCTTAGCGCTCAGAATGTCCAATTGCAGTTTCTACAGAAAGAGTGTTTCAGAACGGCTCAATCAAAAGTAAGGTTCAACTCTGTTAGTTGAATGCACAGAACAGAAAGAAGTTTCATACAATGCTTCTGTGTAGTTTATATTTGAACATATTCTCTTTTCCCCTATTACCCACTTAGCGCTACGAATGTCCAGTTGCATTTTCTACAGACAGAGTGTTTCAAAACTGCTCAATCAAAAGTATGGTTTAACTCTGTTAGCTGTATGCTCAGATCAGAAAGATGTTTCACAGAATGCTTCTGTGTAGTTTATATTTGAATATATTCCTTTTTCCACTACTACGCTCTTAGCGCTCCAAATGTCCAGTTGCATTTTCAACAGAAAGAGTGTTCAGATCTGCTCAATCAAAAGTATGGTTTAACTCTGTTAGCTGAATGCACAGATCAGGAAGAAGTTTCACCGAATGATTCTGTGTAGTTTATATTTGAAGACATTCCTTTTTCCACTATTACCCTCTTAGCGCTCCGAATCTCCACTTGCATTTTCTACAAAAAGAGTGTTTCATAACTGCTCAATCAAAAATATGTTTTATCTCCGTTAACTGAATTTATAGATCAGAAATAAGTTTCACAGAATGCATCTGTGTAGTTTTTATTTGAAGATATTCTTTTTCCCAATGTAGGCCTCTTAGCGCTTAGCATGTCCAATTGCAGTTTCTACAGAAAGAGTGTTTCAGAACGGCTCAATCAAAAGTAAGGTTCAACTCTGTTAGTTGAATGCACAGAACAGAAAGAATTTTCACAGAATGCTACTGTGTAGTTTATATTTGAATATATTCCTTTTTCCACTATTACCCTCTTAGCGCTCCGAATGTCCACTTGCATTATCTACAGAAAGAGTGTTCAGAACTGCGCAATCAAAAGTATGGTTTAACTCTGTTAGCTTAATGAACATATCAGAAATAAGTTTCACACAATGCTTCTGTGTAGTTTTTATTTGAAGATATTATTTTTCCCAATGGAGGCCTCTTAGCGCTCAGAATGTCCAATTGCAGTTTCTACAGAAAGAGTGTTTCAGAAAGGCTCAATCAAAAGTAAGGTTCAACTCTGATAGTTGAATGCACAGAACAGAAAGAAGTTTCATACAATGCTTCTGTGCAGTTTATATTTGAACATATTCTTTTTTCCACTATTCCCCACTTAGCGCTACGAATGTCCATTTGCATTTTCTACAGACAGAGTGTTTCAAAACTGCTCAATCAAAAGTATGGTTTAACTCTGTTAGCTGAATGCTCAGATCAGAAAGAAGTTTCACAGAATGCTTCTGTGTAGTTTATATTTGAATATATTCCTTTTTCCACTACTACTCTCTTAGCGCTCCAAATGTCCAGTTGCATTTTCTACAGAAAGAGTGTTCAGATCTGCTCAATCAAAAGTATGGTTTAACTCTTTTAGCTGAATGCACAGATCAGAAAGAAGTTTGACAGAATGATTCTGTGTAGTTTATATTTGGAGACATTCCTTTTTCCACTATTACCCTCTTAGCGTTCCGAGTCTCCACTTGCATTTTCTACAGAAAGAGTGTTTCAGAACGGCTCAATCAAAACTAGGGTTCAACTCTTTTAGTTGAACAAACAGAACAGAAAGAAGTTTCACACAATTCTTCTGTGTAGTTTTTATTTGTAGACATTCTTTTTCCCAATATAGGCCTCTTAGCGCTCAGAATGTCCAATTGCAGTTTCTACAGAAAGAGTGTTTCAGAACGGCTCAATCAAAAGTAAGGTTCAACTCTGTTAGTTGAATGCACAGAACAGAAAGAAGTTTCATACAATGCTTCTGTGTAGTTTATATTTGAACATATTCTCTTTTCCCCTATTACCCACTTAGCGCTACGAATGTCCAGTTGCATTTTCTACAGACAGAGTGTTTCAAAACTGCTCAATCAAAAGTATGGTTTAACTCTGTTAGCTGTATGCTCAGATCAGAAAGAAGTTTCACAGAATGCTTCTGTGTAGTTTATATTTGAATATATTCCTTTTTCCACTACTACGCTCTTAGCGCTCCAAATGTCCAGTTGCATTTTCAACAGAAAGAGTGTTGAGATCTGCTCAATCAAAAGTATGGTTTAACTCTGTTAGCTGAATGCACAGATCAGAAAGAAGTTTCACCGAATGATTCTGTGTAGTTTATATTTGAAGACATTCCTTTTTCCACTATTACCCTCTTAGCGCTCCGAATCTCCACTTGCATTTTCTACAAAAAGAGTGTTTCATAACTGCTCAATCAAAAATATGTTTTATCTGTGTTAACTGAATTTATAGATCAGAAATAAGTTTCACAGAATGCATTTGTGTAGTTTTTATTTGAAGATATACTTTTTCCCAATGTAGGCCTCTTAGCGCTTAGCATGTCCAATTGCAGTTTCTACAGAAAGAGTGTTTCAGAACGGCTCAATCAAAAGTAAGGATCAACTCTGTTAGTTGAATGCACAGAACAGAAAGAATTTTCACAGAATGCTACTGTGTAGTTTATATTTGAATATATTCCTTTTTCCACTATTACCCTCTTAGCGCTCCGAATGTCCACTTGCATTATCTACAGAAAGAGTGTTCAGAACTGCGCAATCAAAAGTATGGTTTAACTCTGTTAGCTTAAAGAACATATCAGAAATAAGTTTCACACAATGCTTCTGTGTAGTTTTTATTTGAAGATATTATTTTTCCCAATGGAGGCCTCTTAGCGCTCAGAATGTCCAATTGCAGTTTCTACAGAAAGAGTGTTTCAGAAAGGCTCAATCAAAAGTAAGGTTCAACTCTGTTAGTTGAATGCACAGAACAGAAAGAAGTTTCACACAATGCTTCTGTGCAGTTTATATTTGAACATATTCTTTTTTCCACTATTCCCCACTTAGCGCTACGAATGTCCAGTTGCATTTTCTACAGACAGAGTGTTTCAAAACTGCTCAATCAAAAGTATGGTTTAACTCTGTTAGCTGAATGCTCAGATCAGAAAGAAGTTTCACAGAATGCTTCTGTGTAGTTTATATTTGAATATATTCCTTTTTCCACTACTACTCTCTTAGCGCTCCAAATGTCCAGTTGCATTTTCTACAGAAAGAGTGTTCAGATCTGCTCAATCAAAAGTATGGTTTAACACTTTTAGCTGAATGCACAGATCAGAAAGAAGTTTGACAGAATGATTCTGTGTAGTTTATATTTGGAGACATTCCTTTTTCCACTATTACCCTCTTAGCGTTCCGAATCTCCACTTGCATTTTCTACAGAAAGAGTGTTTCAGAACGGCTCAATCAAAACTAAGGTTCAACTCTTTTAGTTGAACAAACAGAACAGAAAGAAGTTTCACACAATTCTTCTGTGTAGTTTTTATTTGTAGACATTCTTTTTCCCAATATAGGCCTCTTAGCGCTCAGAATGTCCAATTGCAGTTTCTACAGAAAGAGTGTTTCAGAACGGCTCAATCAAAAGTAAGGTTCAACTCTGTTAGTTGAATGCACAGAACAGAAAGAAGTTTCATACAATGCTTCTGTGTAGTTTATATTTGAACATATTCTCTTTTCCCCTATTACCCACTTAGCGCTACGAATGTCCAGTTGCATTTTCTACAGACAGAGTGTTTCAAAACTGCTCAATCAAAAGTATGGTTTAACTCTGTTAGCTGTATGCTCAGATCAGAAAGATGTTTCACAGAATGCTTCTGTGTAGTTTATATTTGAATATATTCCTTTTTCCACTACTACGCTCTTAGCGCTCCAAATGTCCAGTTGCATTTTCAACAGAAAGAGTGTTCAGATCTGCTCAATCAAAAGTATGGTTTAACTCTGTTAGCTGAATGCACAGATCAGGAAGAAGTTTCACCGAATGATTCTGTGTAGTTTATATTTGAAGACATTCCTTTTTCCACTATTACCCTCTTAGCGCTCCGAATCTCCACTTGCATTTTCTACAAAAAGAGTGTTTCATAACTGCTCAATCAAAAATATGTTTTATCTCCGTTAACTGAATTTATAGATCAGAAATAAGTTTCACAGAATGCATTTGTGTAGTTTTTATTTGAAGATATACTTTTTCCCAATGTAGGCCTCTTAGCGCTTAGCATGTCCAATTGCAGTTTCTACAGAAAGAGTGTTTCAGAACGGCTCAATCAAAAGTAAGGATCAACTCTGTTAGTTGAATGCACAGAACAGAAAGAATTTTCACAGAATGCTACTGTGTAGTTTATATTTGAATATATTCCTTTTTCCACTATTACCCTCTTAGCGCTCCGAATGTCCACTTGCATTATCTACAGAAAGAGTGTTCAGAACTGCGCAATCAAAAGTATGGTTTAACTCTGTTAGCTTAAAGAACATATCAGAAATAAGTTTCACACAATGCTTCTGTGTAGTTTTTATTTGAAGATATTATTTTTCCCAATGGAGGCCTCTTAGCGCTCAGAATGTCCAATTGCAGTTTCTACAGAAAGAGTGTTTCAGAAAGGCTCAATCAAAAGTAAGGTTCAACTCTGTTAGTTGAATGCACAGAACAGAAAGAAGTTTCACACAATGCTTCTGTGCAGTTTATATTTGAACATATTCTTTTTTCCACTATTCCCCACTTAGCGCTACGAATGTCCAGTTGCATTTTCTACAGACAGAGTGTTTCAAAACTGCTCAATCAAAAGTATGGTTTAACTCTGTTAGCTGAATGCTCAGATCAGAAAGAAGTTTCACAGAATGCTTCTGTGTAGTTTATATTTGAATATATTCCTTTTTCCACTACTACTCTCTTAGCGCTCCAAATGTCCAGTTGCATTTTCTACAGAAAGAGTGTTCAGATCTGCTCAATCAAAAGTATGGTTTAACACTTTTAGCTGAATGCACAGATCAGAAAGAAGTTTGACAGAATGATTCTGTGTAGTTTATATTTGGAGACATTCCTTTTTCCACTATTACCCTCTTAGCGTTCCGAATCTCCACTTGCATTTTCTACAGAAAGAGTGTTTCAGAACGGCTCAATCAAAACTAAGGTTCAACTCTTTTAGTTGAACAAACAGAACAGAAAGAAGTTTCACACAATTCTTCTGTGTAGTTTTTATTTGTAGACATTCTTTTTCCCAATATAGGCCTCTTAGCGCTCAGAATGTCCAATTGCAGTTTCTACAGAAAGAGTGTTTCAGAACGGCTCAATCAAAAGTAAGGTTCAACTCTGTTAGTTGAATGCACAGAACAGAAAGAAGTTTCATACAATGCTTCTGTGTAGTTTATATTTGAACATATTCTCTTTTCCCCTATTACCCACTTAGCGCTACGAATGTCCAGTTGCATTTTCTACAGACAGAGTGTTTCAAAACTGCTCAATCAAAAGTATGGTTTAACTCTGTTAGCTGTATGCTCAGATCAGAAAGATGTTTCACAGAATGCTTCTGTGTAGTTTATATTTGAATATATTCCTTTTTCCACTACTACGCTCTTAGCGCTCCAAATGTCCAGTTGCATTTTCAACAGAAAGAGTGTTCAGATCTGCTCAATCAAAAGTATGGTTTAACTCTGTTAGCTGAATGCACAGATCAGGAAGAAGTTTCACCGAATGATTCTGTGTAGTTTATATTTGAAGACATTCCTTTTTCCACTATTACCCTCTTAGCGCTCCGAATCTCCACTTGCATTTTCTACAAAAAGAGTGTTTCATAACTGCTCAATCAAAAATATGTTTTATCTCCGTTAACTGAATTTATAGATCAGAAATAAGTTTCACAGAATGCATCTGTGTAGTTTTTATTTGAAGATATTCTTTTTCCCAATGTAGGCCTCTTAGCGCTTAGCATGTCCAATTGCAGTTTCTACAGAAAGAGTGTTTCAGAACGGCTCAATCAAAAGTAAGGTTCAACTCTGTTAGTTGAATGCACAGAACTGAAAGAATTTTCACAGAATGCTACTGTGTAGTTTATATTTGAATATATTCCTTTTTCCACTATTACCCTCTTAGCGCTCCGAATGTCCACTTGCATTATCTACAGAAAGAGTGTTCAGAACTGCGCAATCAAAAGTATGGTTTAACTCTGTTAGCTTAATGAACATATCAGAAATAAGTTTCACACAATGCTTCTGTGTAGTTTTTATTTGAAGATATTATTTTTCCCAATGGAGGCCTCTTAGCGCTCAGAATGTCCAATTGCAGTTTCTACAGAAAGAGTGTTTCAGAAAGGCTCAATCAAAAGTAAGGTTCAACTCTGTTAGTTGAATGCACAGAACAGAAAGAAGTTTCATACAATGCTTCTGTGCAGTTTATATTTGAACATATTCTTTTTTCCACTATTCCCCACTTAGCGCTACGAATGTCCAGTTGCATTTTCTACAGACAGAGTGTTTCAAAACTGCTCAATCAAAAGTATGGTTTAACTCTGTTAGCTGAATGCTCAGATCAGAAAGAAGTTTCACAGAATGCTTCTGTGTAGTTTATATTTGAATATATTCCTTTTTCCACTACTACTCTCTTAGCGCTCCAAATGTCCAGTTGCATTTTCTACAGAAAGAGTGTTCAGATCTGCTCAATCAAAAGTATGGTTTAACTCTTTTAGCTGAATGCACAGATCAGAAAGAAGTTTGACAGAATGATTCTGTGTAGTTTATATTTGGAGACATTCCTTTTTCCACTATTACCCTCTTAGCGTTCCGAATCTCCACTTGCATTTTCTACAGAAAGAGTGTTTCAGTACGGCTCAATCAAAACTAAGGTTCAACTCTTTTAGTTGAACAAACAGAACAGAAAGAAGTTTCACACAATTCTTCTGTGTAGTTTTTATTTGTAGACATTCTTTTTCCCAATATAGGCCTCTTAGCGCTCAGAATGTCCAATTGCAGTTTCTACAGAAAGAATGTTTCAGAACGGCTCAATCAAAAGTAAGGTTCAACTCTGTTAGTTGAATGCACAGAACAGAAAGAAGTTTCATACAATGCTTCTGTGTAGTTTATATTTGAACATATTCTCTTTTCCCCTATTACCCACTTAGCGCTACGAATGTCCAGTTGCATTTTCTACAGACAGAGTGTTTCAAAACTGCTCAATCAAAAGTATGGTTTAACTCTGTTAGCTGTATGCTCAGATCAGAAAGAAGTTTCACAGAATGCTTCTGTGTAGTTTATATTTGAATATATTCCTTTTTCCACTACTACGCTCTTAGCGCTCCAAATGTCCAGTTGCATTTTCAACAGAAAGAGTGTTCAGATCTGCTCAATCAAAAGTATGGTTTAACTCTGTTAGCTGAATGCACAGATCAGAAAGAAGTTTCACCGAATGATTCTGTGTAGTTTATATTTGAAGACATTCCTTTTCCCACTATTACCCTCTTAGCGCTCCGAATCTCCACTTGCATTTTCTACAAAAAGAGTGTTTCATAACTGCTCAATCAAAAATATGTTTTATCTCTGTTAACTGAAATTACAGATCAGAAATAAGTTTCACAGAATGCATCTGTGTAGTTTTTATTTGAAGATATTCTTTTTCCCAATGTAGGACTCTTAGCGCTTAGCATGTCCAATTGCAGTTTCTACAGAAAGAGTGTTTCAGAACGGCTCAATCAAAAGTAAGGTTCAACTCTGTTAGTTGAATGCACAGAACAGAAAGAATTTTCACAGAATGCTACTGTGTAGTTTATATTTGAATATATTCCTTTTTCCACTATTACCCTCTTAGCGCTCCGAATGTCCACTTGCATTTTCTACAGAAAGAGTGTTCAGAACTGCGCAATCAAAAGTATGGTTTAACTCTGTTAGCTTAATGAACATATCAGAAATAAGTTTCACACAATGCTTCTGTGTAGTTTTTATTTGAAGATATTATTTTTCCCAATAAGGCCTCTTAGCGCTCAGAATGTCCAATTGCAGATTCTACAGAAAGAGTGTTTCAGAAAGGCTCAATCAAAAGTAAGGTTCAACTCTGTTAGTTGAATGCACAGAACAGAAAGAAGTTTCATAAAATGCTTCTGTGTAGTTTATATTTGAACATATTCTTTTTTCCACTATTACCCACTTAGCGCTACGAATGTCCAGTTGCATTTTCTACAGACAGAGTGTTTCAAAACTGCTGAATCAAAAGTATGGTTTAACTCTGTTAGCTGAATGCTCAGATCAGAAAGAAGTTTCACAGAATGCTTCTGTGTAGTTTATATTTGAATATATTCCTTTTTCCACTACTACTCTCTTAGCGCTCCAAATGTCCAGTTGCATTTTCTACAGAAAGAGTGTTCAGATCTGCTCAATCAAAAGTATGGTTTAACTCTGTTAGCTGAATGCACAGAGCAGAAAGAAGTTTCACAGAATGATTCTGTGTAGTTTATATTTGGAGACATTCCTTTTTCCACTGTTACCCTCTTAGCGCTCCGAATCTCCACTTGCCTTTTCTACAAAAAGAGTGTTTCAGTACGGCTCAATCAAAACTAAGGTTCAACTCTTTTAGTTGAACAAACAGAACAGAAAGAAGTTTCACACAATTCTTCTGTGTAGTTTTTATTTGTAGACATTCTTTTTCCCAATATAGGCCTCTTAGCGCTTAGCATGTCCAATTGCAGTTACTACAGAAAGAGTGTTTCAGAACGGCTCAATCAAAAGTAAGGTTCAACTCTGTTAGTTGAATGCACAGAACAGAAAGAATTTTCACAGAATGCTTCTGTGTAGTTTATATTTGAATATATTCCTTTTTCCACTATTATCCTCTTAGCGCTCCGAATGTCCACTTGCATTTTCTACAGAAAGAGTGTTCAGAACTGCGCAATCAAAAGTATGGTTTAACTCTGTTAGCTTAATGAACATATCAGAAATAAGTTTCACACAATGCTTCTGTGTAGTTTTTATTTGAAGATATTAGTTTTCCCAATAGAGGCCTCTTAGCGCTCAGAATGTCCAATTGCAGTTTCTACAGAAAGAGTGTTTCAGAAAGGCTCAATCAAAAGTAAGGTTCAACTCTGTTAGTTGAATGCACAGAACAGAAAGAAGTTTCATACAATGCTTCTGTGTAGTTTATATTTGAACATATTCTTTTTTCCACTATTACCCACTTAGCGCTACGAATATCCAGTTGCATTTTCTACAGACAGAGTGTTTCAAAACTGCTCAATCAAAAGTATGGTTTAACTCTGTTAGCTGAATGCTCAGATCAGAAAGAAGTTTCACAGAATGCTTCTGTGTAGTTTATATTTGAATATATTCCTTTTTCCACTACTACTCTCTTAGCGCTCCAAATGTCCAGTTGCATTTTCTACAGAAAGAGTGTTCAGATCTGCTCAATCAAAAGTATGGTTTAACTCTGTTAGCTGAATGCACAGATCAGAAAGAAGTTTCACAGAATGATTCTGTGTAGTTTATATTTGGAGACATTCCTTTTTCCACTATTACCCTCTTAGCGCTCCGAATCTCCACTTGCATTTTCTACAGAAAGAGTGTTTCAGAACGGCTCAATCAAAACTAAGGTTCAACTATTTTTGTTGAACAAACAGAACAGAAAGAAGTTTCACACAATTCTTCTGTGTAGTTTTTATTTGTAGACATTCTTTTTCCCAATATAGGCCTCTTAGCGCTCAGAATGTCCAATTGCAGTTTCTACAGAAAGAGTGTTTCAGAACGGCTCAATCAAAAGTAAGGTTCAACTCTGTTAGTTGAATGCACAGAACAGAAAGAAGTTTCATACAATGCTTCTGTGTAGTTTATATTTGAACATATTCTTTTTTCCACTATTACCCACTTAGCGCTACGAATGTCCAGTTGCATTTTCTACAGACAGAGTGTTTCAAAACTGCTCAATCAAAAGTATGGTTTAACTCTGTTAGCTGAATGCTCAGATCAGAAAGAAGTTTCACAGAATGCTTCTGTGTAGTTTATATTTGAATATATTCCTTTTTCCACTACTACTCTCTTAGCGCTCCAAATGTCCAGTTGCATTTTCTACAGAAAGAGTGTTCAGATCTGCTCAATCAAAAGTATGGTTTAACTCTGTTAGCTGAATGCACAGATCAGAAAGAAGTTTCACAGAATGATTCTGTGTAGTTTATATTTGGAGACATTCCTTTTTCCACTATTACCCTCTTAGCGCTCCGAATCTCCACTTGCATTTTCTACATAAAGAGTGTTTCAGAACGGCTCAATCAAAACTAAGGTTCAACTCTTTTAGTTGAACAAACAGAACAGAAAGAAGTTTCACACAATTCTTCTGTGTAGTTTTTATTTGCAGACATTCTTTTTCCCAATATAGGCCTCTTAGCTCTCAGAATGTCCAATTGCAGTTTCTACAGAAAGAGTGTTTCAGAACGGCTCAATCAAAAGTAAGGTTCAACTCTGTTAGTTGAATGCACAGAACAGAAAGAAGTTTCATACAATGCTTCTGTGTAGTTTATATTTGAACATATTCTTTTTTCCACTATTACCCACTTAGCGCTACGAATGTCCAGTTGCATTTTCTACAGACAGAGTGTTTCAAAACTGCTCAATCAAAAGTATGGTTTAACTCTGTTAGCTGAATGCTCAGATCAGAAAGTAGTTTCACAGAATGCTTCTGTGTAGTTTGTATTTGAATATATTCCTTTTTCCACTACTACGCTCTTAGCACTCCAAATGTCCAGTTGCATTTTCTACAGAAAGTGTTCAGATCTGCTCAATCAAAAGTATGTTTTAACTCTGTTAGCTGAATGCACAGATCAGAAAGAAGTTTCACCGAATGATTCTGTGTAGTTTATATTTGAAGACATTCCTTTTCCCACTATTACCCTCTTAGCGCTCCGAATCTCCACTTGCATTTTCTACAAAAAGAGTGTTTCATAACTGCTCAATCAAAAATATGTTTTATCTATGTTAACTGAAATTACAGATCAGAAATAAGTTTCACAGAATGCATCTGTGTAGTTTTTATTTGAAGATATTCTTTTTCCCAATGTAGGACTCTTAGCGCTTAGCATGACCAATTGCAGTTTCTACAGAAAGAGTGTTTCAGAACGGCTCAATCAAAAGTAAGGTTCAACTCTGTTAGTTGAATGCACAGAACAGAAAGAATTTTCACAGAATGCTACTGTGTAGTTTATATTTGAATATATTCCTTTTTCCACTATTACCCTCTTAGCGCTCCGAATGTCCACTTGCATTTTCTACAGAAAGAGTGTTCAGAACTGCGCAATCAAAAGTATGGTTTAACTCTGTTAGCTTAATGAACATATCAGAAATAAGTTTCACACAATGCTTCTGTGTAGTTTTTATTTGAAGATATTATTTTTCCCAATAAGGCCTCTTAGCGCTCAGAATGTCCAATTGCAGATTCTACAGAAAGAGTGTTTCAGAAAGGCTCAATCAAAAGTAAGGTTCAACTCTGTTAGTTGAATGCACAGAACAGAAAGAAGTTTCATACAATGCTTCTGTGTAGTTTATATTTGAACATATTCTTTTTTCCACTATTACCCACTTAGCGCTACGAATGTCCAGTTGCATTTTCTACAGACAGAGTGTTTCAAAACTGCTCAATCAAAAGTATGGTTTAACTCTGTTAGCTGAATGCTCAGATCAGAAAGAAGTTTCACAGAATGCTTCTGTGTAGTTTATATTTGAATATATTCCTTTTTCCACTACTACTCTCTTAGCGCTCCAAATGTCCAGTTGCATTTTCTACAGAAAGAGTGTTCAGATCTGCTCAATCAAAAGTATGGTTTAACTCTGTTAGCTGAATGCACAGATCAGAAAGAAGTTTCACAGAATGATTCTGTGTAGTTTATATTTGGAGACATTCCTTTTTCCACTATTACCCTCTTAGCGCTCCGAATCTCCACTTGCATTTTCTACATAAAGAGTGTTTCAGAACGGCTCAATCAAAACTAAGGTTCAACTCTTTTAGTTGAACAAACAGAACAGAAAGAAGTTTCACACAATTCTTCTGTGTAGTTTTTATTTGCAGACATTCTTTTTCCCAATATAGGCCTCTTAGCTCTCAGAATGTCCAATTGCAGTTTCTACAGAAAGAGTGTTTCAGAACGGCTCAATCAAAAGTAAGGTTCAACTCTGTTAGTTGAATGCACAGAACAGAAAGAAGTTTCATACAATGCTTCTGTGTAGTTTATATTTGAACATATTCTTTTTTCCACTATTACCCACTTAGCGCTACGAATGTCCAGTTGCATTTTCTACAGACAGAGTGTTTCAAAACTGCTCAATCAAAAGTATGGTTTAACTCTGTTAGCTGAATGCTCAGATCAGAAAGTAGTTTCACAGAATGCTTCTGTGTAGTTTGTATTTGAATATATTCCTTTTTCCACTACTACGCTCTTAGCACTCCAAATGTCCAGTTGCATTTTCTACAGAAAGTGTTCAGATCTGCTCAATCAAAAGTATGTTTTAACTCCGTTAGCTGAATGCACAGATCAGAAAGAAGTTTCACCGAATGATTCTGTGTAGTTTATATTTGAAGACATTCCTTTTCCCACTATTACCCTCTTAGCGCTCCGAATCTCCACTTGCATTTTCTACAAAAAGAGTGTTTCATAACTGCTCAATCAAAAATATGTTTTATCTCTGTTAACTGAAATTACAGATCAGAAATAAGTTTCACAGAATGCATCTGTGTAGTTTTTATTTGAAGATATTCTTTTTCCCAATGTAGGACTCTTAGCGCTTAGCATGTCCAATTGCAGTTTCTACAGAAAGAGTGTTTCAGAACGGCTCAATCAAAAGTAAGGTTCAACTCTGTTAGTTGAATGCACAGAACAGAAAGAATTTTCACAGAATGCTACTGTGTAGTTTATATTTGAATATATTCCTTTTTCCACTATTACCCTCTTAGCGCTCCGAATGTCCACTTGCATTTTCTACAGAAAGAGTGTTCAGAACTGCGCAATCAAAAGTATGGTTTAACTCTGTTAGCTTAATGAACATATCAGAAATAAGTTTCACACAATGCTTCTGTGTAGTTTTTATTTGAAGATATTATTTTTCCCAATAAGGCCTCTTAGCGCTCAGAATGTCCAATTGCAGATTCTACAGAAAGAGTGTTTCAGAAAGGCTCAATCAAAAGTAAGGTTCAACTCTGTTAGTTGAATGCACAGAACAGAAAGAAGTTTCATAAAATGTTTCTGTGTAGTTTATATTTGAACATATTCTTTTTTCCACTATTACCCACTTAGCGCTACGAATGTCCAGTTGCATTTTCTACAGACAGAGTGTTTCAAAACTGCTGAATCAAAAGTATGGTTTAACTCTGTTAGCTGAATGCTCAGATCAGAAAGAAGTTTCACAGAATGCTTCTGTGTAGTTTATATTTGAATATATTCCTTTTTCCACTACTACTCTCTTAGCGCTCCAAATGTCCAGTTGCATTTTCTACAGAAAGAGTGTTCAGATCTGCTCAATCAAAAGTATGGTTTAACTCTGTTAGCTGAATGCACAGAGCAGAAAGAAGTTTCACAGAATGATTCTGTGTAGTTTATATTTGGAGACATTCCTTTTTCCACTGTTACCCTCTTAGCGCTCCGAATCTCCACTTGCCTTTTCTACAAAAAGAGTGTTTCAGTACGGCTCAATCAAAACTAAGGTTCAACTCTTTTAGTTGAACAAACAGAACAGAAAGAAGTTTCACACAATTCTTCTGTGTAGTTTTTATTTGTAGACATTCTTTTTCCCAATATAGGATTCTTAGCGCTTAGCATGTCCAATTGCAGTTACTACAGAAAGAGTGTTTCAGAACGGCTCAATCAAAAGTAAGGTTCAACTCTGTTAGTTGAATGCACAGAACAGAAAGAATTTTCACAGAATGCTTCTGTGTAGTTTATATTTGAATATATTCCTTTTTCCACTATTATCCTCTTAGCGCTCCGAATGTCCACTTGCATTTTCTACAGAAAGAGTGTTCAGAACTGCGCAATCAAAAGTATGGTTTAACTCTGTTAGCTTAATGAACATATCAGAAATAAGTTTCACACAATGCTTCTGTGTAGTTCTTATTTGAAGATATTAGTTTTCCCAATAGAGGCCTCTTAGCGCTCAGAATGTCCAATTGCAGTTTCTACAGAAAGAGTGTTTCAGAAAGGCTCAATCAAAAGTAAGGTTCAACTCTGTTAGTTGAATGCACAGAACAGAAAGAAGTTTCATACAATGCTTCTGTGTAGTTTATATTTGAACATATTCTTTTTTCCACTATTACCCACTTAGCGCTACGAATATCCAGTTGCATTTTCTACAGACAGAGTGTTTCAAAACTGCTCAATCAAAAGTATGGTTTAACTCTGTTAGCTGAATGCTCAGATCAGAAAGAAGTTTCACAGAATGCTTCTGTGTAGTTTATATTTGAATATATTCCTTTTTCCACTACTACTCTCTTAGCGCTCCAAATGTCCAGTTGCATTTTCTACAGAAAGAGTGTTCAGATCTGCTCAATCAAAAGTATGGTTTAACTCTGTTAGCTGAATGCACAGATCAGAAAGAAGTTTCACAGAATGATTCTGTGTAGTTTATATTTGGAGACATTCCTTTTTCCACTATTACCCTCTTAGCGCTCCGAATCTCCACTTGCATTTTCTACAGAAAGAGTGTTTCAGAACGGCTCAATCAAAACTAAGGTTCAACTCTTTTAGTTGAACAAACAGAACAGAAAGAAGTTTCACACAATTCTTCTGTGTAGTTTTTATTTGTAGACATTCTTTTTCCCAATATAGGCCTCTTAGCGCTCAGAATGTCCAATTGCAGTTTCTACAGAAAGAGTGTTTCAGAACGGCTCAATCAAAAGTAAGGTTCAACTCTGTTAGTTGAATGCACAGAACAGAAAGAAGTTTCATACAATGCTTCTGTGTAGTTTATATTTGAACATATTCTTTTTTCCACTATTACCCACTTAGCGCTACGAATGTCCAGTTGCATTTTCTACAGACAGAGTGTTTCAAAACTGCTCAATCAAAAGTATGGTTTAACTCTGTTAGCTGAATGCTCAGATCAGAAAGAAGTTTCACAGAATGCTTCTGTGTAGTTTATATTTGAATATATTCCTTTTTCCACTACTACTCTCTTAGCGCTCCAAATGTCCAGTTGCATTTTCTACAGAAAGAGTGTTCAGATCTGCTCAATCAAAAGTATGGTTTAACTCTGTTAGCTGAATGCACAGATCAGAAAGAAGTTTCACAGAATGATTCTGTGTAGTTTATATTTGGAGACATTCCTTTTTCCACTATTACCCTCTTAGCGCTCCGAATCTCCACTTGCATTTTCTACATAAAGAGTGTTTCAGAACGGCTCAATCAAAACTAAGGTTCAACTCTTTTAGTTGAACAAACAGAACAGAAAGAAGTTTCACACAATTCTTCTGTGTAGTTTTTATTTGCAGACATTCTTTTTCCCAATATAGGCCTCTTAGCTCTCAGAATGTCCAATTGCAGTTTCTACAGAAAGAGTGTTTCAGAACGGCTCAATCAAAAGTAAGGTTCAACTCTGTTAGTTGAATGCACAGAACAGAAAGAAGTTTCATACAATGCTTCTGTGTAGTTTATATTTGAACATATTCTTTTTTCCACTATTACCCACTTAGCGCTACGAATGTCCAGTTGCATTTTCTACAGACAGAGTGTTTCAAAACTGCTCAATCAAAAGTATGGTTTAACTCTGTTAGCTGAATGCTCAGATCAGAAAGTAGTTTCACAGAATGCTTCTGTGTAGTTTGTATTTGAATATATTCCTTTTTCCACTACTACGCTCTTAGCACTCCAAATGTCCAGTTGCATTTTCTACAGAAAGTGTTCAGATCTGCTCAATCAAAAGTATGTTTTAACTCTGTTAGCTGAATGCACAGATCAGAAAGAAGTTTCACCGAATGATTCTGTGTAGTTTATATTTGAAGACATTCCTTTTCCCACTATTACCCTCTTAGCGCTCCGAATCTCCACTTGCATTTTCTACAAAAAGAGTGTTTCATAACTGCTCAATCAAAAATATGTTTTATCTCTGTTAACTGAAATTACAGATCAGAAATAAGTTTCACAGAATGCATCTGTGTAGTTTTTATTTGAAGATATTCTTTTTCCCAATGTAGGACTCTTAGCGCTTAGCATGACCAATTGCAGTTTCTACAGAAAGAGTGTTTCAGAACGGCTCAATCAAAAGTAAGGTTCAACTCTGTTAGTTGAATGCACAGAACAGAAAGAATTTTCACAGAATGCTACTGTGTAGTTTATATTTGAATATATTCCTTTTTCCACTATTACCCTCTTAGCGCTCCGAATGTCCACTTGCATTTTCTACAGAAAGAGTGTTCAGAACTGCGCAATCAAAAGTATGGTTTAACTCTGTTAGCTTAATGAACATATCAGAAATAAGTTTCACACAATGCTTCTGTGTAGTTTTTATTTGAAGATATTATTTTTCCCAATAAGGCCTCTTAGCGCTCAGAATGTCCAATTGCAGATTCTACAGAAAGAGTGTTTCAGAAAGGCTCAATCAAAAGTAAGGTTCAACTCTGTTAGTTGAATGCACAGAACAGAAAGAAGTTTCATAAAATGCTTCTGTGTAGTTTATATTTGAACATATTCTTTTTTCCACTATTACCCACTTAGCGCTACGAATGTCCAGTTGCATTTTCTACAGACAGAGTGTTTCAAAACTGCTGAATCAAAAGTATGGTTTAACTCTGTTAGCTGAATGCTCAGATCAGAAAGAAGTTTCACAGAATGCTTCTGTGTAGTTTATATTTGAATATATTCCTTTTTCCACTACTACTCTCTTAGCGCTCCAAATGTCCAGTTGCATTTTCTACAGAAAGAGTGTTCAGATCTGCTCAATCAAAAGTATGGTTTAACTCTGTTAGCTGAATGCACAGAGCAGAAAGAAGTTTCACAGAATGATTCTGTGTAGTTTATATTTGGAGACATTCCTTTTTCCACTGTTACCCTCTTAGCGCTCCGAATCTCCACTTGCCTTTTCTACAAAAAGAGTGTTTCAGTACGGCTCAATCAAAACTAAGGTTCAACTCTTTTAGTTGAACAAACAGAACAGAAAGAAGTTTCACACAATTCTTCTGTGTAGTTTTTATTTGTAGACATTCTTTTTCCCAATATAGGCCTCTTAGCGCTTAGCATGTCCAATTGCAGTTACTACAGAAAGAGTGTTTCAGAACGGCTCAATCAAAAGTAAGGTTCAACTCTGTTAGTTGAATGCACAGAACAGAAAGAATTTTCACAGAATGCTACTGTGTAGTTTATATTTGAATATATTCCTTTTTCCACTATTATCCTCTTAGCGCTCCGAATGTCCACTTGCATTTTCTACAGAAAGAGTGTTCAGAACTGCGCAATCAAAAGTATGGTTTAACTCTGTTAGCTTAATGAACATATCAGAAATAAGTTTCACACAATGCTTCTGTGTAGTTTTTATTTGAAGATATTAGTTTTCCCAATAGAGGCCTCTTAGCGCTCAGAATGTCCAATTGCAGTTTCTACAGAAAGAGTGTTTCAGAAAGGCTCAATCAAAAGTAAGGTTCAACTCTGTTAGTTGAATGCACAGAACAGAAAGAAGTTTCATACAATGCTTCTTTGTAGTTGATATTTGAACATATTCTTTTTTCCACTATTACCCACTTAGCGCTACGAATATCCAGTTGCATTTTCTACAGACAGAGTGTTTCAAAACTGCTCAATCAAAAGTATGGTTTAACTCTGTTAGCTGAATGCTCAGATCAGAAAGAAGTTTCACAGAATGCTTCTGTGTAGTTTATATTTGAATATATTCCTTTTTCCACTACTACTCTCTTAGCGCTCCAAATGTCCAGTTGCATTTTCTACAGAAAGAGTGTTCAGATCTGCTCAATCAAAAGTATGGTTTAACTCTGTTAGCTGAATGCACAGATCAGAAAGAAGTTTCACAGAATGATTCTGTGTAGTTTATATTTGGAGACATTCCTTTTTCCACTATTACCCTCTTAGCGCTCCGAATCTCCACTTGCATTTTCTACAGAAAGAGTGTTTCAGAACGGCTCAATCAAAACTAAGGTTCAACTCTTTTAGTTGAACAAACAGAACAGAAAGAAGTTTCACACAATTCTTCTGTGTAGTTTTTATTTGTAGACATTCTTTTTCCCAATATAGGCCTCTTAGCGCTCAGAATGTCCAATTGCAGTTTCTACAGAAAGAGTGTTTCAGAACGGCTCAATCAAAAGTAAGGTTCAACTCTGTTAGTTGAATGCACAGAACAGAAAGAAGTTTCATACAATGCTTCTGTGTAGTTTATATTTGAACATATTCTTTTTTCCACTATTACCCACTTAGCGCTACGAATGTCCAGTTGCATTTTCTACAGACAGAGTGTTTCAAAACTGCTCAATCAAAAGTATGGTTTAACTCTGTTAGCTGAATGCTCAGATCAGAAAGAAGTTCCACAGAATGCTTCTGTGTAGTTTATATTTGAATATATTCCTTTTTCCACTACTACGCTCTTAGCGCTCCAAATGTCCAGTTGCATTTTCAACAGAAAGAGTGTTCAGATCTGCTCAATCAAAAGTATGGTTTAACTCTGTTAGCTGAATGCACAGATCAGAAAGAAGTTTCACCGAATGATTCTGTGTAGTTTATATTTGAAGACATTCCTTTTTCCACTGTTACCCTCTTAGCGCTCCGAATCTCAACTTGCATTTTCTACAAAAAGAGTGTTTCATAACTGCTCAATCAAAAATATGTTTTATATCTCTTAACTGAATTTACAGATCAGAAATAAGTTTCACAGAATGCATCTGTGTAGTTTTTATTTGAAGATATTCTTTTTCCCAATGTAGGCCTCTTAGCGCTTACCATGTCCAATTGCAGTTACTACAGAAAGAGTGTTTCAGAACGGCTCAATCAAAAGTAAGGTTCAACTCTGTTAGTTGAATGCACAGAACAGAAAGAATTTTCACAGAATGCTACTGTGTAGTTTATATTTGAATATATTCCTTTTTCCACTATTACCCTCTTAGCTCTCCGAATGTCCACTTGCATTTTCTACAGAAAGAGTGTTCAGAACTGCGCAATCAAAAGTATGGTTTAACTCTGTTAGCTTAATGAACATATCAGAAATAAGTTTCACACAATGCTTCTGTGTAGTTTTTATTTGAAGATATTATTTTTCCCAATAGAGGCCTCTTAGCGCTCAGAATATCCAATTGCAGTTTCTACAGAAAGAGTGTTTCAGAAAGGCTCAATCAAAAGTAAGGTTCAACTCTGTTAGTTGAATGCACAGAACAGAAAGAAGTTTCATACAATGCTTCTGTGTAGTTTATATTTGAACATATTCTTTTTTCCACTATTACCAACTTAGCGCTACGAATATCCAGTTGCATTTTCTAAAGACAGAGTGTTTCAAAACTGCTCAATCAAAAGTATGGTTTAACTCTGTTAGCTGAATGCTCAGATCAGAAAGAAGTTTCACAGAATGCTTCTGTGTAGTTTATATATGAATATATTCCTTTTTCCACTACTACTCTCTTAGCGCTCCAAATGTCCAGTTGCATTTTCTACAGAAAGAGTGTTCAGATCTGCTCAATCAAAAGTATGGTTTAACTCTGTTAGCTGAATGCAGAGATCAGAAAGAAGTTTCACAGAATGATTCTGTGTAGTTTATATTTGGAGACATTCCTTTTTCCACTATTACCCTCTTAGCGCTCCGAATCTCCACTTGCATTTTCTACAGAAAGACTGTTACAGAACGGCTCAATCAAAACTAAGGTTCAACTCTTTTAGTTGAACAAACAGAACAGAAAGAAGTTTCACACAATTCTTCTGTGTAGTTTTTATTTGTAGACATTCTTTTTCCCAATATAGGCCTCTTAGCGCTCAGAATGTCCAATTGCAGTTTCTACAGAAAGAGTGTTTCAGAACGGCTCAATCAAAAGTAAGGTTCAACTCTGTTAGTTGAATGCACAGAACAGAAAGAAGTTTCATACAATGCTTCTGTGTAGTTTATATTTGAACATATTCTTTTTTCCACTATTACCCACTTAGCGCTACGAATGTCCAGTTGCATTTTCTACAGACAGAGTGTTTCAAAACTGCTCAATCAAAAGTATGGTTTAACTCTGTTAGCTGAATGCTCAGATCAGAGAGAAGTTTCACAGAATGCTTCTGGGTAGTTTATATTTGAATGTATTCCTTTTTCCACTACTACGCTCTTAGCGCTCCAAATGTCCAGTTGAATTTTCTACAGAAAGAGTGTTCAGATCTGCTCAATCAAAAGTATGGTTTAACTCTGTTAGCTGAATGCACAGATCAGAAAGAAGTTTCACCGAATGATTCTGTGTAGTTTATATTTGAAGACATTCCTTTTTCCACTGTTACCCTCTTAGCGCTCCGAATCTCCACTTGCATTTTCTACAAAAAGAGTGTTTCATAACTGCTCAATCAAAAATATATTTTATATCTGTTAACTGAATTTACAGATCAGAAATAAGTTTCACAGAATGCATCTGTGTAGTTTTTATTTGAAGATATTCTTTTTCCCAATGTAGGCCTCTTAGCGCTTAGCATGTCCAATTGCAGTTACTACAGAAAGAGTGTTTCAGAACGGCTCAATCAAAAGTAAGGTTCAACTCTGTTAGTTGAATGCACAGAACAGAAAGAATTTTCACAGAATGCTACTGTGTAGTTTATATTTGAATATATTCCTTTTTCCACTATTACCCTCTTAGCGCTCCGAATGTCCACTTGCATTTTCTACAGAAAGAGTGTTCAGAACTGCGCAATCAAAAGTATGGTTTAACTCTGTTAGCTTAATGAACATATCAGAAATAAGTTTCACACAATGCTTCCGTGTAGTTTTTATTTGAAGATATTATTTTTCCCAATAGAGGCCTCTTAGCGCTCAGAATGTCCAATTGCAGTTTCTACAGAAAGAGTGTTTCAGAAAGGCTCAATCAAAAGTAAGGTTCAACTCTGTTAGTTGAATGCACAGAACAGAAAGAAGTTTCATACAATGATTCTGTGTAGTTTATATTTGAACATATTATTTTTTCCATTATTACCCACTTAGCGCTACGAATATCCAGTTGCATTTTCTACAGACAGAGTATTTCAAAACTGCTCAATCAAAAGTATGGTTTAACTCTGTTAGCTGAATGCTCAGATCAGAAAGAAGTTTCACAGAATGCTTCTGTGTAGTTTATATTTGAATATATTCCTTTTTCCCCTACTACTCTCTTAGCGCTCCAAATGTCCAGTTGCCTTTTCTACAGAAAGAGTGTTCAGATCTGCTCAATCAAAAGTATGTTTTAACTCTGTTAGCTGAATGCACAGATCAGAAAGAAGTTTCACAGAATGATTCTGTGTAGTTTATATTTGGAGACATTCCTTTTTCCACTATTACCCTCTTAGCGCTCCGAAACTCCACTTGCATTTTCTACAGAAAGACTGTTACAGAACGGCTCAATCAAAACTAAGTTTCAACTCTTTTAGTTGAACAAACAGAACAGAAAGAAGTTTCACACAATTCTTCTGTGTAGTTTTTATTTGTAGACATTCTTTTTCCCAATATAGGAGTCTTAGCTCTCAGAATGTCCAATTGCAGTTTCTACAGAAAGAGTGTTTCAGAACGGCTCAATCAAAAGTAAGGTTCAACTCTGTTAGTTGAATGCACAGAACAGAAAGAAGTTTCATACAATGCTTCTGTGTAGTTTATATTTGAACATATTCTTTTTTCCACTATTACCCACTTAGCGCTACGAATGTCCAGTTGCATTTTCTACAGACAGAGTGTTTCAAAACTGCTCAATCAAAAGTATGGTTTAACTCTGTTAGCTGAATGCTCAGATCAGAAAGTAGTTTCACAGAATGCTTCTGTGTAGTTTGTATTTGAATATATTCCTTTTTCCACTACTACGCTCTTAGCGCTCCAAATGTCCAGTTGCATTTTCTACAGAAAGTGTTCAGATCTGCTCAATCAAAAGTATGTTTTAACTCTGTTAGCTGAATGCACAGATCAGAAAGAAGTTTCACCGAATGATTCTGTGTAGTTTATATTTGAAGACATTCCTTTTCCCACTATTACCCTCTTAGCGCTCCGAATCTCCACTTGCATTTTCTACAAAAAGAGTGTTTCATAACTGCTCAATCAAAAATATGTTTTATCTCTGTTAACTGAAATTACAGATCAGAAATAAGTTTCACAGAATGCATCTGTGTAGTTTTTATTTGAAGATATTCTTTTTCCCAATGTAGGACTCTTAGCGCTTAGCATGTCCAATTGCAGTTTCTACAGAAAGAGTGTTTCAGAACGGCTCAATCAAAAGTAAGGTTCAACTCTGTTAGTTGAATGCACAGAACAGAAAGAATTTTCACAGAATGCTACTGTGTAGTTTATATTTGAATATATTCCTTTTTCCACTATTACCCTCTTAGCGCTCCGAATGTCCACTTGCATTTTCTACAGAAAGAGTGTTCAGAACTGCGCAATCAAAAGTATGGTTTAACTCTGTTAGCTTAATGAACATATCAGAAATAAGTTTCACACAATGCTTCTGTGTAGTTTTTATTTGAAGATATTATTTTTCCCAATAAGGCCTCTTAGCGCTCAGAATGTCCAATTGCAGATTCTACAGAAAGAGTGTTTCAGAAAGGCTCAATCAAAAGTAAGGTTCAACTCTGTTAGTTGAATGCACAGAACAGAAAGAAGTTTCATACAATGCTTCTGTGTAGTTTATATTTGAACATATTCTTTTTTCCACTATTACCCACTTAGCGCTACGAATGTCCAGTTGCATTTTCTACAGACAGAGTGTTTCAAAACTGCTGAATCAAAAGTATGGTTTAACTCTGTTAGCTGAATGCTCAGATCAGAAAGAAGTTTCACAGAATGCTTCTGTGTAGTTTATATTTGAATATATTCCTTTTTCCACTACTACTCTCTTAGCGCTCCAAATGTCCAGTTGCATTTTCTACAGAAAGAGTGTTCAGATCTGCTCAATCAAAAGTATGGTTTAACTCTGTTAGCTGAATGCACAGAGCAGAAAGAAGTTTCACAGAATGATTCTGTGTAGTTTATATTTGGAGACATTCCTTTTTCCACTGTTACCCTCTTAGCGCTCCGAATCTCCACTTGCCTTTTCTACAAAAAGTGTGTTTCAGTACGGCTCAATCAAAACTAAGGTTCAACTCTTTTAGTTGAACAAACAGAACAGAAAGAAGTTACACACAATTCTTCTGTGTAGTTTTTATTTGTAGACATTCTTTTTCCCAATATAGGCCTCTTAGCGCTTAGCATGTCCAATTGCAGTTACTACAGAAAGAGTGTTTCAGAACGGCTCAATCAAAAGTAAGGTTCAACTCTGTTAGTTGAATGCACAGAACAGAAAGAATTTTCACAGAATGCTACTGTGTAGTTTATATTTGAATATATTCCTTTTTCCACTATTATCCTCTTAGCGCTCCGAATGTCCACTTGCATTTTCTACAGAAAGAGTGTTCAGAACTGCGCAATCAAAAGTATGGTTTAACTCTGTTAGCTTAATGAACATATCAGAAATAAGTTTCACACAATGCTTCTGTGTAGTTTTTATTTGAAGATATTAGTTTTCCCAATAGAGGCCTCTTAGCGCTCAGAATGTCCAATTGCAGTTTCTACAGAAAGAGTGTTTCAGAAAGGCTCAATCAAAAGTAAGGTTCAACTCTGTTAGTTGAATGCACAGAACAGAAAGAAGTTTCATACAATGCTTCTATGTAGTTTATATTTGAACATATTCTTTTTTCCACTATTACCCACTTAGCGCTACGAATATCCAGTTGCATTTTCTACAGACAGAGTGTTTCAAAACTGCTCAATCAAAAGTATGGTTTAACTCTGTTAGCTGAATGCTCAGATCAGAAAGAAGTTTCACAGAATGCTTCTGTGTAGTTTATATTTGAATATATTCCTTTTTCCACTACTACTCTCTTAGCGCTCCAAATGTCCAGTTGCATTTTCTACAGAAAGAGTGTTCAGATCTGCTCAATCAAAAGTATGGTTTAACTCTGTTAGCTGAATGCACAGATCAGAAAGAAGTTTCACAGAATGATTCTGTGTAGTTTATATTTGGAGACATTCCTTTTTCCACTATTACCCTCTTAGCGCTCCGAATCTCCACTTGCATTTTCTACAGAAAGAGTGTTTCAGAACGGCTCAATCAAAACTAAGGTTCAACTCTTTTAGTTGAACAAACAGAACAGAAAGAAGTTTCACACAATTCTTCTGTGTAGTTTTTATTTGTAGACTTTCTTTTTCCCAATATAGGCCTCTTAGCGCTCAGAATGTCCAATTGCAGTTTCTACAGAAAGAGTGTTTCAGAACGGCTCAATCAAAAGTAAGGTTCAACTCTGTTTGTTGAATGCACAGAACAGAAAGAAGTTTCATACAATGCTTCTGTGTAGTTTATATTTGAACATATTCTTTTTTCCACTATTACCCACTTAGCGCTACGAATGTCCAGTTGCATTTTCTACAGACAGAGTGTTTCAAAACTGCTCAATCAAAAGTATGGTTTAACTCTGTTAGCTGAATGCTCAGATCAGAAAGAAGTTCCACAGAATGCTTCTGTGTAGTTTATATTTGAATATATTCCTTTTTCCACTACTACGCTCTTAGCGCTCCAAATGTCCAGTTGCATTTTCAACAGAAAGAGTGTTCAGATCTGCTCAATCAAAAGTATGGTTTAACTCTGTTAGCTGAATGCACAGATCAGAAAGAAGTTTCACCGAATGATTCTGTGTAGTTTATATTTGAAGACATTCCTTTTTCCACTGTTACCCTCTTAGCGCTCCGAATCTCCACTTGCATTTTCTACAAAAAGAGTGTTTCATAACTGCTCAATCAAAAATATGTTTTATATCTGTTAACTGAATTTACAGATCAGAAATAAGTTTCACAGAATGCATCTATGTAGTTTTTATTTGAAGATATTCTTTTTCCCAATGTAGGCCTCTTAGCGCTTAGCATGTCCAATTGCAGTTACTACAGAAAGAGTGTTTCAGAACGGCTCAATCAAAAGTAAGGTTCAACTCTGTTAGTTGAATGCACAGAACAGAAAGAATTTTCACAGAATGCTACTGTGTAGTTTATATTTGAATATATTCCTTTTTCCACTATTACCCTCTTAGCTCTCCGAATGTCCACTTGCATTTTCTACAGAAAGAGTGTTCAGAACTGCGCAATCAAAAGTATGGTTTAACTCTGTTAGCTTAATGAACATATCAGAAATAAGTTTCACACAATGCTTCTGTGTAGTTTTTATTTGAAGATATTATTTTTCCCAATAGAGGCCTCTTAGCGCTCAGAATATCCAATTGCAGTTTCTACAGAAAGAGTGTTTCAGAAAGGCTCAATCAAAAGTAAGGTTCAACTCTGTTAGTTGAATGCACAGAACAGAAAGAAGTTTCATACAATGCTTCTGTGTAGTTTATATTTGAACATATTCTTTTTTCCACTATTACCCACTTAGCGCTACGAATATCCAGTTGCATTTTCTAAAGACAGAGTGTTTCAAAACTGCTCAATCAAAAGTATGGTTTAACTCTGTTAGCTGAATGCTCAGATCAGAAAGAAGTTTCACAGAATGCTTCTGTGTAGTTTATATATGAATATATTCCTTTTTCCACTACTACTCTCTTAGCGCTCCAAATGTCCAGTTGCATTTTCTACAGAAAGAGTGTTCAGATCTGCTCAATCAAAAGTATGGTTTAACTCTGTTAGCTGAATGCACAGATCAGAAAGAAGTTTCACAGAATGATTCTGTGTAGTTTATATTTGGAGACATTCCTTTTTCCACTATTACCCTCTTAGCGCTCCGAATCTCCACTTGCATTTTCTACAGAAAGACTGTTACAGTACGGCTCAATCAAAACTAAGGTTCAACTCTTTTAGTTGAACAAACAGAACAGAAAGAAGTTTCACACAATTCTTCTGTGTAGTTTTTATTTGTAGACATTCTTTTTCCCAATATAGGCCTCTTAGCGCTCAGAATGTCCAATTGCAGTTTCTACAGAAAGAGTGTTTCAGAATGGCTCAATCAAAAGTAAGGTTCAACTCTGTTAGTTGAATGCACAGAACAGAAAGAAGTTTCATACAATGCTTCTGTGTAGTTTATATTTGAACATATTCTTTTTTCCACTATTACCCACTTAGCGCTACGAATGTCCAGTTGCATTTTCTACAGACAGAGTGTTTCAAAACTGCTCAATCAAAAGTATGGTTTAAATCTTTTAGCTGAATGCTCAGATAAGAGAGAAGTTTCACAGAATGCTTCTGTGTAGTTTATATTTGAATGTATTCCTTTTTCCACTACTACGCTCTTAGCGCTCCAAATGTCCAGTTGAATTTTCTACAGAAAGAGTGTTCAGATCTGCTCAATCAAAAGTATGGTTTAACTCTGTTAGCTGAATGCACAGATCAGAAAGAAGTTTCACCGAATGATTCTGTGTAGTTTATATTTGAAGACATTCCTTTTTCCACTGTTACCCTCTTAGCGCTCCGAATCTCCACTTGCATTTTCTACAAAAAGAGTGTTTCATAACTGCTCAATCAAAAATATGTTTTATATCTGTTAACTGAATTTACAGATCAGAAATAAGTTTCACAGAATGCATCTGTGTAGTTTTTATTTGAAGATATTCTATTTCCCAATGTAGGCCTCTTAGCGCTTAGCATGTCCAATTGCAGTTACTACAGAAAGAGTGTTTCAGAACGGCTCAATCAAAAGTAAGGTTCAACTCTGTTAGTTGAATGCACAGAACAGAAAGAATTTTCACAGAATGCTACTGTGTAGTTTATATTTGAATATATTCCTTTTTCCACTATTACCCTCTTAGCGCTCCGAATGTCCACTTGCATTATCTACAGAAAGAGTGTTCAGAACTGCGCAATCAAAAGTATGGTTTAACTCTGTTAGCTTAATGAACATATCAGAAATAAGTTTCACACAATGCTTCCGTGTAGTTTTTATTTGAAGATATTATTTTTCCCAATAGAGGCCTCTTAGCGCTCAGAATGTCCAATTGCAGTTTCTACAGAAAGAGTGTTTCAGAAAGGCTCAATCAAAAGTAAGGTTCAACTCTGTTAGTTGAATGCACAGAACAGAAAGAAGTTTCATACAATGCTTCTGTGTAGTTTATATTTGAACATATTATTTTTTCCATTATTACCCACTTAGCGCTACGAATATCCAGTTGCATTTTCTACAGACAGAGTATTTCAAAACTGCTCAATCAAAAGTATGGTTTAACTCTGTTAGCTGAATGCTCAGATCAGAAAGAAGATTCACAGAATGCTTCTGTGTAGTTTATATTTGAATATATTCCTTTTTCCCCTACTACTCTCTTAGCGCTCCAAATGTCCAGTTGCCTTTTCTACAGAAAGAGTGTTCAGATCTGCTCAATCAAAAGTATGGTTTAACTCTGTTAGCTGAATGCACAGATCAGAAAGAAGTTTCACAGAATGATTCTGTGTAGTTTATATTTGGAGACATTCCTTTTTCCACTATTACCCTCTTAGCGCTCCGAAACTCCACTTGCATTTTCTACAGAAAGACTGTTACAGAACGGCTCAATCAAAACTAAGTTTCAACTCTTTTAGTTGAACAAACAGAACAGAAAGAAGTTTCACACAATTCTTCTGTGTAGTTTTTATTTGTAGACATTCTTTTTCCCAATATAGTCCTCTTAGCGCTCAGAATGTCCAATTGCAGTTTCTACAGAAAGAGTGTTTCAGAACGGCTCAATCAAAAGTAAGGTTCAATTCTGTTAGTTGAATGCACAGAACAGAAAGAAGTTTCATACAATGCTTCTGTGTAGTTTATATTTGAACATATTCTTTTTTCCACTGTTACCCACTTAGCGCTACGAATGTCCAGTTGCATTTTCTACAGACAGAGTGTTTCAAAACTGCTCAATCAAAAGTATGGTTTAACTCTGTTAGCTGTATGCTCAGATCAGAAAGAAGTTTCACAGAATGCTTCTGTGTAGTTTATATTTGAATATATTCCTTTTTCCACTACTACGCTCTTAGCGCTCCAAATGTCCAGTTGCATTTTCAACAGAAAGAGTGTTCAGATCTGCTCAATCAAAAGTATGGTTTAACTCTGTTAGCTGAATGCACAGATCAGAAAGAAGTTTCACCGAATGATTCTGTGTAGTTTATATTTGAAGACATTCCTTTTTCCACTATTACCCTCTTAGCGCTCCGAATCTCCACTTGCATTTTCTACAAAAAGAGTGTTTCATAACTGCTCAATCAAAAATATGTTTTATCTCTGTTAACTGAATTTATAGATCAGAAATAAGTTTCACAGAATGCATCTGTGTAGTTTTTATTTGAAGATATTCTTTTTCCCAATGTAGGCCTCTTAGCGCTTAGCATGTCCAATTGCAGTTTCTACAGAAAGAGTGTTTCAGAACGGCTCAATCAAAAGTAAGGTTCAACTCTGTTAGTTGAATGCACAGAACAGAAAGAATTTTCACAGAATGCTACTGTGTAGTTTATATTTGAATATATTCCTTTTTCCACTATTACCCTCTTAGCGCTCCGAATGTACACTTGCATTTTCTACAGAAAGAGTGTTCAGAACTGTGCAATCAAAAGTATGGTTTAACTCTGTTAGCTTAATGAACATATCAGAAATAAGTTTCACACAATGCTTCTGTGTAGTTTTTATTTGAAGATATTATTTTTCCCAATAAGGCCTCTTAGCGCTCAGAATGTCCAATTGCAGATTCTACAGAAAGAGTGTTTCAGAAAGGCTCAATCAAAAGTAAGGTTCAACTCTGTTAGTTGAATGCACAGAACAGAAAGAAGTTTCATAAAATGCTTCTGTGTAGTTTATATTTGAACATATTCTTTTTTCCACTATTACCCACTTAGCGCTACGAATGTCCAGTTGCATTTTCTACAGACAGAGTGTTTCAAAACTGCTGAATCAAAAGTATGGTTTAACTCTGTTAGCTGAATGCTCAGATCAGAAAGAAGTTTCACAGAATGCTTCTGTGTAGTTTATATTTGAATATATTCCTTTTTCCACTACTACTCTCTTAGCGCTCCAAATGTCCAGTTGCATTTTCTACAGAAAGAGTGTTCAGATCTGCTCAATCAAAAGTATGGTTTAACTCTGTTAGCTGAATGCACAGAGCAGAAAGAAGTTTCACAGAATGATTCTGTGTAGTTTATATTTGGAGACATTCCTTTTTCCACTGTTACCCTCTTAGCGCTCCGAATCTCCACTTGCCTTTTCTACAAAAAGTGTGTTTCAGTACGGCTCAATCAAAACTAAGGTTCAACTCTTTTAGTTGAACAAACAGAACAGAAAGAAGTTACACACAATTCTTCTGTGTAGTTTTTATTTGTAGACATTCTTTTTCCCAATATAGGCCTCTTAGCGCTTAGCATGTCCAATTGCAGTTACTACAGAAAGAGTGTTTCAGAACGGCTCAATCAAAAGTAAGGTTCAACTCTGTTAGTTGAATGCACAGAACAGAAAGAATTTTCACAGAATGCTACTGTGTAGTTTATATTTGAATATATTCCTTTTTCCACTATTATCCTCTTAGCGCTCCGAATGTCCACTTGCATTTTCTACAGAAAGAGTGTTCAGAACTGCGCAATCAAAAGTATGGTTTAACTCTGTTAGCTTAATGAACATATCAGAAATAAGTTTCACACAATGCTTCTGTGTAGTTTTTATTTGAAGATATTAGTTTTCCCAATAGAGGCCTCTTAGCGCTCAGAATGTCCAATTGCAGTTTCTACAGAAAGAGTGTTTCAGAAAGGCTCAATCAAAAGTAAGGTTCAACTCTGTTAGTTGAATGCACAGAACAGAAAGAAGTTTCATACAATGCTTCTGTGTAGTTTATATTTGAACATATTCTTTTTTCCACTATTACCCACTTAGCGCTACGAATATCCAGTTGCATTTTCTAAAGACAGAGTGTTTCAAAACTGCTCAATCAAAAGTATGGTTTAACTCTGTTAGCTGAATGCTCAGATCAGAAAGAAGTTTCACAGAATGCTTCTGTGTAGTTTATATATGAATATATTCCTTTTTCCACTACTACTCTCTTAGCGCTCCAAATGTCCAGTTGCATTTTCTACAGAAAGAGTGTTCAGATCTGCTCAATCAAAAGTATGGTTTAACTCTGTTAGCTGAATGCACAGATCAGAAAGAAGTTTCACAGAATGATTCTGTGTAGTTTATATTTGGAGACATTCCTTTTTCCACTATTACCCTCTTAGCGCTCCGAATCTCCACTTGCATTTTCTACAGAAAGACTGTTACAGAACGGCTCAATCAAAACTAAGGTTCAACTCTTTTAGTTGAACAAACAGAACAGAAAGAAGTTTCACACAATTCTTCTGTGTAGTTTTTATTTGTAGACATTCTTTTTCCCAATATAGGCCTCTTAGCGCTCAGAATGTCCAATTGCAGTTTCTACAGAAAGAGTGTTTCAGAATGGCTCAATCAAAAGTAAGGTTCAACTCTGTTAGTTGAATGCACAGAACAGAAAGAAGTTTCATACAATGCTTCTGTGTAGTTTATATTTGAACATATTCTTTTTTCCACTATTACCCACTTAGCGCTACGAATGTCCAGTTGCATTTTCTACAGACAGAGTGTTTCAAAACTGCTCAATCAAAAGTATGGTTTAACTCTTTTAGCTGAATGCTCAGATAAGAGAGAAGTTTCACAGAATGCTTCTGTGTAGTTTATATTTGAATGTATTCCTTTTTCCACTACTACGCTCTTAGCGCTCCAAATGTCCAGTTGAATTTTCTACAGAAAGAGTGTTCAGATCTGCTCAATCAAAAGTATGGTTTAACTCTGTTAGCTGAATGCACAGATCAGAAAGAAGTTTCACCGAATGATTCTGTGTAGTTTATATTTGAAGACATTCCTTTTTCCACTGTTACCCTCTTAGCGCTCCGAATCTCCACTTGCATTTTCTACAAAAAGAGTGTTTCATAACTGCTCAATCAAAAATATGTTTTATATCTGTTAACTGAATTTACAGATCAGAAATAAGTTTCACAGAATGCATCTGTGTAGTTTTTATTTGAAGATATTCTATTTCCCAATGTAGGCCTCTTAGCGCTTAGCATGTCCAATTGCAGTTTCTACAGAAAGAGTGTTTCAGAACGGCTCAATCAAAAGTAAGGTTCAACTCTGTTAGTTGAATGCACAGAACAGAAAGAATTTTCACAGAATGCTACTGTGTAGTTTATATTTGAATATATTCCTTTTTCCACTATTACCCTCTTAGCGCTCCGAATGTCCACTTGCATTATCTACAGAAAGAGTGTTCAGAACTGCGCAATCAAAAGTATGGTTTAACTCTGTTAGCTTAATGAACATATCAGAAATAAGTTTCACACAATGCTTCCGTGTAGTTTTTATTTGAAGATATTATTTTTCCCAATAGAGGCCTCTTAGCGCTCAGAATGTCCAATTGCAGTTTCTACAGAAAGAGTGTTTCAGAAAGGCTCAATCAAAAGTAAGGTTCAACTCTGTTAGTTGAATGCACAGAACAGAAAGAAGTTTCATACAATGCTTCTGTGTAGTTTATATTTGAACATATTATTTTTTCCATTATTACCCACTTAGCGCTACGAATATCCAGTTGCATTTTCTACAGACAGAGTATTTCAAAACTGCTCAATCAAAAGTATGGTTTAACTCTGTTAGCTGAATGCTCAGATCAGAAAGAAGTTTCACAGAATGCTTCTGTGTAGTTTATATTTGAATATATTCCTTTTTCCCCTACTACTCTCTTAGCGCTCCCAATGTCCAGTTGCCTTTTCTACAGAAAGAGTGTTCAGATCTGCTCAATCAAAAGTATGGTTTAACTCTGTTAGCTGAATGCACAGATCAGAAAGAAGTTTCACAGAATGATTCTGTGTAGTTTATATTTGGAGACATTCCTTTTTCCACTATTACCCTCTTAGCGCTCCGAAACTCCACTTGCATTTTCTACAGAAAGACTGTTACAGAACGGCTCAATCAAATCTAAGTTTCAACTCTTTTAGTTGAACAAACAGAACAGAAAGAAGTTTCACACAATTCTTCTGTGTAGTTTTTATTTGTAGACATTCTTTTTCCCAATATAGTCCTCTTAGCGCTCAGAATGTCCAATTGCAGTTTCTACAGAAAGAGTGTTTCAGAACGGCTCAATCAAAAGTAAGGTTCAATTCTGTTAGTTGAATGCACAGAACAGAAAGAAGTTTCATACAATGCTTCTGTGTAGTTTATATTTGAACATATTCTTTTTTCCACTGTTACCCACTTAGCGCTACGAATGTCCAGTTGCATTTTCTACAGACAGAGTGTTTCAAAACTGCTCAATCAAAAGTATGGTTTAACTCTGTTAGCTGTATGCTCAGATCAGAAAGAAGTTTCACAGAATGCTTCTGTGTAGTTTATATTTGAATATATTCCTTTTTCCACTACTACGCTCTTAGCGCTCCAAATGTCCAGTTGCATTTTCAACAGAAAGAGTGTTCAGATCTGCTCAATCAAAAGTATGGTTTAACTCTGTTAGCTGAATGCACAGATCAGAAAGAAGTTTCACCGAATGATTCTGTGTAGTTTATATTTGAAGACATTCCTTTTTCCACTATTACCCTCTTAGCGCTCCGAATCTCCACTTGCATTTTCTACAAAAAGAGTGTTTCATAACTGCTCAATCAAAAATATGTTTTATCTCTGTTAACTGAATTTATAGATCAGAAATAAGTTTCACAGAATGCATCTGTGTAGTTTTTATTTGAAGATATTCTTTTTCCCAATGTAGGCCTCTTAGCGCTTAGCATGTCCAATTGCAGTTTCTACAGAAAGAGTGTTTCAGAACGGCTCAATCAAAAGTAAGGTACAACTCTGTTAGTTGAATGCACAGAACAGAAAGTATTTTCACAGAATGCTACTGTGTAGTTTATATTTGAATATATTCCTTTTTCCACTATTACCCTCTTAGCGCTCCGAATGTCCACTTGCATTTTCTACAGAAAGAGTGTTCAGAACTGCGCAATCAAAAGTATGGTTTAATTCTGTTAGCTTAATGAACATATCAGAAATAAGTTTCACACAATGCTTCTGTGTAGTTTTTATTTGAAGATATTATTTTTCTCAATAGAGGCCTCTTAGCGCTCAGAATGTCCAATTGCAGTTTCTACAGAAAGAGTGTTTCAGAAAGGCTCAATCAAAAGTAAGGTTCAACTCTGTTAGTTGAATGCACAGAACAGAAAGAAGTTTCATACAATGCTTCTGTGTAGTTTATATTTGAACATATTCTTTTTTCCACTATTACCCACTTAGCGCTACGAATGTCCAGTTGCATTTTCTACAGACAGAGTGTTTCAAAACTGCTCAATTAAAAGTATGGTTTAACTCTGTTAGCTGAATGCTCAGATCAGAAAGAAGTTTCACAGAATGCTTCTGTGTAGTTTATATTTGAATATATTCCTTTTTCCACTACTACTCTCTTAGCGCTCCAAATGTCCAGTTGCATTTTCTACAGAAAGAGTGTTCAGATCTGCTCAATCAAAAGTATGGTTTAACTCTGTTAGCTGAATGCACAGATCAGAAAGAAGTTTCACAGAATGATTTTGTGTAGTTTATATTTGGAGACATTCCTTTTTCCACTATTACCCTCTTAGCGCTCCGAATCTCCACTTGCATTTTCTACATAAAGAGTGTTTCAGAACGGCTCAATCAAAACTAAGGTTCAACTCTTTTAGTTGAACAAACAGAACAGAAAGAAGTTTCACACAATTCTTCTGTGTAGTTTTTATTTGCAGATATTCTTTTTCCCAATATAGGCCTCTTAGCTCTCAGAATGTCCAATTGCAGTTTCTACAGAAAGAGTGTTTCAGAACGGCTCAATCAAAAGTAAGGTTCAACTCTGTTAGTTGAATGCACAGAACAGAAAGAAGTTTCATACAATGCTTCTGTGTAGTTTATATTTGAACATATTCTTTTTTCCACTATTACCCACTTAGCGCTACGAATGTCCAGTTGCATTTACTACAGACAGAGTGTTTCAAAACTGCTCAATCAAAAGTATGGTTTAACTCTGTTAGCTGAATGCTCAGATCAGAAAGTAGTTTCACAGAATGCTTCTGTGTAATTTGTATTTGAATATATTCCTTTTTCCACTACTACGCTCTTAGCACTCCAAATGTCCAGTTGCATTTTCTACAGAAAGTGTTCAGATCTGCTCAATCAAAAGTATGTTTTAAATCTGTTAGCTGAATGCACAGATCAGAAAGAAGTTTCACCGAATGATTCTGTGTAGTTTATATTTGAAGACATTCCTTTTCCCACTATTACCCTCTTAGCGCTCCGAATCTCCACTTGCATTTTCTACAAAAAGAGTGTTTCATAACTGCTCAATCAAAAATATGTTTTATCTCTGTTAACTGAAATTACAGATCAGAAATAAGTTTCACAGAATGCATCTGTGTAGTTTTTATTTGAAGATATTCTTTTTCCCAATGTAGGACTCTTAGCGCTTAGCATGTCCAATTGCAGTTTCTACAGAAAGAGTGTTTCAGAACGGCTCAATCAAAAGTAAGGTTCAACTCTGTTAGTTGAATGCACAGAACAGAAAGAATTTTCACAGAATGCTACTGTGTAGTTTATATTTGAATATATTCCTTTTTCCACAATTACCCTCTTAGCGCTCCGAATGTCCACTTGCATTTTCTACAGAAAGAGTGTTCAGAACTGCGCAATCCAAAGTATGGTTTAACTCTGTTAGCTTAATGAACATATCAGAAATAAGTTTCACACAATGCTTCTGTGTAGTTTTTATTTGAAGATATTATTTTTCCCAATAAGGCCTCTTAGCGCTCAGAATGTCCAATTGCAGATTCTACAGAAAGAGTGTTTCAGAAAGGCTCAATCAAAAGTAAGGTTCAACTCTGTTAGTTGAATGCACAGAACAGAAAGAAGTTTCATAAAATGCTTCTGTGTAGTTTATATTTGAACATATTTTTTTTCCACTATTACCCACTTAGCGCTACGAATGTCCAGTTGCATTTTCTACAGACAGAGTGTTTCAAAACTGCTGAATCAAAAGTATGGTTTAACTCTGTTAGCTGAATGCTCAGATCAGAAAGAAGTTTCACAGAATGCTTCTGTGTAGTTTATATTTGAATATATTCCTTTTTCCACTACTACTCTCTTAGCGCTCCAAATGTCCAGTTGCATTTTCTACAGAAAGAGTGTTCAGATCTGCTCAATCAAAAGTATGGTTTAACTCTGTTAGCTGAATGCACAGAGCAGAAAGAAGTTTCACAGAATTATTCTGTGTAGTTTATATTTGGAGACATTCCTTTTTCCACTGTTACCCTCTTAGCGCTCCGAATCTCCACTTGCCTTTTCTACAAAAAGAGTGTTTCAGTACGGCTCAATCAAAACTAAGGTTCAACTCTTTTAGTTGAACAAACAGAACAGAAAGAAGTTTCACACAATTCTTCTGTGTAGTTTTTATTTCTAGACATTCTTTTTCCCAATATAGGCCTCTTAGCGCTTAGCATGTCCAATTGCAGTTACTACAGAAAGAGTGTTTCAGAACGGCTCAATCAAAAGTAAGGTTCAACTCTGTTAGTTGAATGCACAGAACAGAAAGAATTTTCACAGAATGCTACTGTGTAGTTTATATTTGAATATATTCCTTTTTCCACTATTATCCTCTTAGCGCTCCGAATGTCCACTTGCATTTTCTACAGAAAGAGTGTTCAGAACTGCGCAATCAAAAGTATGGTTTAACTCTGTTAGCTTAATGAACATATCAGAAATAAGTTTCACACAATGCTTCTGTGTAGTTTTTATTTGAAGATATTAGTTTTCCCAATAGAGGCCTCTTAGCGCTCAGAATGTCCAATTGCAGTTTCTACAGAAAGAGTGTTTCAGAAAGGCTCAATCAAAAGTAAGGTTCAACTCTGTTAGTTGAATGCACAGAACAGAAAGTAGTTTCATACAATGCTTCTGTGTAGTTTATATTTGAACATATTCTTTTTTCCACTATTACCCACTTAGCGCTACGAATATCCAGTTGCATTTTCTACAGACAGAGTGTTTCAAAACTGCTCAATCAAAAGTATGGTTTAACTCTGTTAGCTGAATGCTCAGATCAGAAAGAAGTTTCACAGAATGCTTCTGTGTAGTTTATATTTGAATATATTCCTTTTTCCACTACTACTCTCTTAGCGCTCCAAATGTCCAGTTGCATTTTCTACAGAAAGAGTGTTCAGATCTGCTCAATCAAAAGTATGGTTTAACTCTGTTAGCTGAATGCACAGATCAGAAAGAAGTTTCACAGAATGATTCTGTGTAGTTTATATTTGGAGACATTCCTTTTTCCACTATTACCCTCTTAGCGCTCCGAATCTCCACTTGCATTTTCTACAGAAAGAGTGTTTCAGAACGGCTCAATCAAAACTAAGGTTCAACTCTTTTAGTTGAACAAACAGAACAGAAAGAAGTTTCACACAATTCTTCTGTGTAGTTTTTATTTGTAGACATTCTTTTTCCCAATATAGGCCTCTTAGCGCTCAGAATGTCCAATTGCAGTTTCTACAGAAAGAGTGTTTCAGAACGGCTCAATAAAAAGTAAGGTTCAACTCTGTTAGTTGAATGCACAGAACAGAAAGAAGTTTCATACAATGCTTCTGTGTAGTTTATATTTGAACATATTCTTTTTTCCACTATTACCCACTTAGCGCTACGAATGTCCAGTTGCATTTTCTACAGACAGAGTGTTTCAAAACTGCTCAATCAAAAGTATGGTTTAACTCTGTTAGCTGAATGCTCAGATCAGAAAGAAGTTCCACAGAATGCTTCTGTGTAGTTTATATTTGAATATATTCCTTTTTCCACTACTACGCTCTTAGCGCTCCAAATGTCCAGTTGCATTTTCAACAGAAAGAGTGTTCAGACCTGCTCAATCAAAAGTATGGTTTAACTCTGTTAGCTGAATGCACAGATCAGAAAGAAGTTTCACGGAATGATTCTGTGTAGTTTATATTTGAAGACATTCCTTTTTCCACTGTTACCCTCTTAGCGCTCCGAATCTCCACTGGCATTTTCTACAAAAAGAGTGTTTCATAACTGCTCAATCAAAAATATGTTTTATATCTGTTAACTGAATTTACAGATCAGAAATAAGTTTCACAGAATGCATCTGTGTAGTTTTTATTTGAAGATATTCTTTTTCCCAATGTAGGCCTCTTAGCGCTTAGCATGTCCAATTGCAGTTACTACAGAAAGAGTGTTTCAGAACGGCTCAATCAAAAGTAAGGTTCAACTCTGTTAGTTGAATGCACAGAACAGAAAGAATTTTCACAGAATGCTACTGTGTAGTTTATATTTGAATATATTCCTTTTTCCACTATTACCCTCTTAGCGCTCCGAATGTCCACTTGCATTTTCTACAGAAAGAGTGTTCAGAACTGCGCAATCAAAAGTATGGTTTAACTCTGTTAGCTTAATGAACATATCAGAAATAAGTTTCACACAATGCTTCCGTGTAGTTTTTATTTGAAGATATTATTTTTCCCAATAGAGGCCTCTTAGCGCTCAGAATGTCCAATTGCAGTTTCTACAGAAAGAGTGTTTCAGAAAGGCTCAATCAAAAGTAAGGTTCAACTCTGTTAGTTGAATGCACAGAACAGAAAGAAGTTTCATACAATGCTTCTGTGTAGTTTATATTTGAACATATTATTTTTTCCATTATTACCCACTTAGCGCTACGAATATCCAGTTGCATTTTCTACAGACAGAGTATTTCAAAACTGCTCAATCAAAAGTATGGTTTAACTCTGTTAGCTGAATGCTCAGATCAGAAAGAAGTTTCACAGAATGCTTCTGTGTAGTTTATATTTGAATATATTCCTTTTTCCCCTACTACTCTCTTAGCGCTCCAAATGTCCAGTTGCCTTTTCTACAGAAAGAGTGTTCAGATCTGCTCAATCAAAAGTATGGTTTAACTCTGTTAGCTGAATGCACAGATCAGAAAGAAGTTTCACAGAATGATTCTGTGTAGTTTATATTTGGAGACATTCCTTTTTCCACTATTACCCTCTTAGCGCTCCGAAACTCCACTTGCATTTTCTACAGAAAGACTGTTACAGAACGGCTCAATCAAAACAAAGTTTCAACTCTTTTAGTTGAACAAACAGAACAGAAAGAAGTTTCACACAATTCTTCTGTGTAGTTTTTATTTGTAGACATTCTTTTTCCCAATATAGGCCTCTTAGCGCTCAGAATGTCCAATTGCAGTTTCTACAGAAAGAGTGTTTCAGAACGGCTCAATCAAAAGTAAGGTTCAACTCTGTTAGTTGAATGCACAGAACAGAAAGAAGTTTCATACAATGCTTCTGTGTAGTTTATATTTGAACATATTCTTTTTTCCACTATTACCCACTTAGCGCTGCGAATGTCCAGTTGCATTTTCTACAGACAGAGTGTTTCAAAACTGCTCAATCAAAAGTATGGTTTAACTCTGTTAGCTGAATGCTCAGATCAGAAAGAAGTTTCACAGAATGCTTCTGTGTAGTTTATATTTGAATATATTCCTTTTTCCACTACTACGCTCTTAGCGCTCCAAATGTCCAGTTGCATTTTCTAGAGAAAGAGTGTTCAGATCTGCTCAATCAAAAGTATGGTTTAACTCTGTTAGCTGAATGCACAGATCAGAAAGAAGTTTCACCGAATGATTCTGTGTAGTTTATATTTGAAGACATTCCTTTTTCCACTATTACCCCCTTAGCGCTCCGAATCTCCACTTGCATTTTCTACAAAAAGAGTGTTTCATAACTGCTCAATCAAAAATATGTTTTATCTCTGTTAACTGAATTTACAGATCAGAAATAAGTTTCACAGAATGCATCTGTGTAGTTTTTATTTGAAGATATTCTTTTTCCCAATGTAGGCCTCTTAGCGCGTAGCATGTCCAATTGCAGTTTCTACAGAAAGAGTGTTTCAGAACGGCTCAATCAAAAGTAAGGTTCAACTCTGTTAGTTGAATGCACAGAACAGAAAGAATTTTCACAGAATGCTACTGTGTAGTTTATATTTGAATATATTCCTTTTTCCACTATTACCCTCTTAGCGCTCCGAATGTCCACTTGCATTTTCTACAGAAAGAGTGTTCAGAACTGCGCAATCAAAAGTATGGTTTAACTCTGTTAGCTTAATGAACATATCAGAAATAAGTTTCACACAATGCTTCTGTGTAGTTTTTATTTGAAGATATTATTTTTCCCAATAGAGGCCTCTTAGCGCTCAGAATATCCAATTGCAGTTTCTACAGAAAGAGTGTTTCAGAAAGGCTCAATCAAAAGTAAGGTTCAACTCTGTTAGTTGAATGCACAGAACAGAAAGAAGTTTCATACAATGCTTCTGTGTAGTTTATATTTGAACATATTCTTTTTTCCACTATTACCCACTTAGCGCTACGAATATCCAGTTGCATTTTCTAAAGACAGAGTGTTTCAAAACTGCTCAATCAAAAGTATGGTTTAACTCTGTTAGCTGAATGCTCAGATCAGAAAGAAGTTTCACAGAATGCTTCTGTGTAGTTTATATATGAATATATTCCTTTTTCCACTACTACTCTCTTAGCACTCCAAATGTCCAGTTGCATTTTCTACAGAAAGAGTGTTCAGATCTGCTCAATCAAAAGTATGGTTTAACTCTGTTAGCTGAATGCACAGATCAGAAAGAAGTTTCACAGAATTATTCTGTGTAGTTTATATTTGGAGACATTCCTTTTTCCACTATTACCCTCTTAGCGCTCCGAATCTCCACTTGCATTTTCTACAGAAAGACTGTTACAGAACGGCTCAATCAAAACTAAGGTTCAACTCTTTTAGTTGAACAAACAGAACAGAAAGAAGTTTCACACAATTCTTCTGTGTAGTTTTTATTTGTAGACATTCTTTTTCCCAATATAGGCCTCTTAGCGCTCAGAATGTCCAATTGCAGTTTCTACAGAAAGAGTGTTTCAGAACGGCTCAATCAAAAGTAAGGTTCAACTCTGTTAGTTGAATGCACAGAACAGAAAGAAGTTTCATACAATGCTTCTGTGTAGTTTATATTTGAACATATTCTTTTTTCCACTATTACCCACTTAGCGCTACGAATGTCCAGTTGCATTTTCTACAGACAGAGTGTTTCAAAACTGCTCAATCAAAAGTATTTTTTAACTCTGTTAGCTGAATGCTCAGATCAGAGAGAAGTTTCACAGAATGCTTCTGTGTAGTTTATATTTGAATGTATTCCTTTTTCCACTACTACGCTCTTAGCGCTCAAAATGTCCAGTTGAATTTTCTACAGAAAGAGTGTTCAGATCTGCTCAATCAAAAGTATGGTTTAACTCTGTTAGCTGAATGCACAGATCAGAAAGAAGTTTCACCGAATGATTCTGTGTAGTTTATATTTGAAGACATTCCTTTTTCCACTGTTACCCTCTTAGCGCTCCGAATCTCCACTTGCATTTTCTACAAAAAGAGTGTTTCATAACTGCTCAATCAAAAATATGTTTTATATCTGTTAACTGAATTTACAGATCAGAAATAAGTTTCACAGAATGCATCTGTGTAGTTTTTATTTGAAGATATTCTTTTTCCCAATGTAGGCCTCTTAGCGCTTAGCATGTCCAATTGCAGTTACTACAGAAAGAGTGTTTCAGAACGGCTCAATCAAAAGTAAGGTTCAACTCTGTTAGTTGAATGCACAGAACAGAAAGAATTTTCACAGAATGCTACTGTGTAGTTTATATTTGAATATATTCCTTTTTCCACTATTACCCTCTTAGCGCTCCGAATGTCCACTTGCATTTTCTACAGAAAGAGTGTTCAGAACTGCGCAATCAAAAGTATGGTTTAACTCTGTTAGCTTAATGAACATATCAGAAATAAGTTTCACACAATGCTTCCGTGTAGTTTTTATTTGAAGATATTATTTTTCCCAATAGAGGCCTCTTAGCGCTCAGAATGTCCAATTGCAGTTTCTACAGAAAGAGTGTTTCAGAAAGGCTCAATCAAAAGTAAGGTTCAACTCTGTTAGTTGAATGCACAGAACAGAAAGAAGTTTCATACAATGCTTCTGTGTAGTTTATATTTGAACATATTATTTTTTCCATTATTACCCACTTAGCGCTACGAATATCCAGTTGCATTTTCTACAGACAGAGTATTTCAAAACTGCTCAATCAAAAGTATGGTTTAACTCTGTTAGCTGAATGCTCAGATCAGAAAGAAGTTTCACAGAATGCTTCTGTGTAGTTTATATTTGAATATATTCCTTTTTCCCCTACTACTCTCTTAGCGCTCCAAATGTCCAGTTGCCTTTTCTACAGAAAGAGTGTTCAGATCTGCTCAATCAAAAGTATGGTTTAACTCTGTTAGCTGAATGCACAGATCAGGAAGAAGTTTCACAGAATGATTCTGTGTAGTTTATATTTGGAGACATTCCTTTTTCCACTATTACCCTCTTAGCGCTCCGAAACTCCACTTGCATTTTCTACAGAAAGACTGTTACAGAACGGCTCAATCAAAACAAAGTTTCAACTCTTTTAGTTGAACAAACAGAACAGAAAGAAGTTTCACACAATTCTTCTGTGTAGTTTTTATTTGTAGACATTCTTTTTCCCAATATAGGCCTCTTAGCGCTCAGAATGTCCAATTGCAGTTTCTACAGAAAGAGTGTTTCAGAACGGCACAATCAAAAGTAAGGTTCAACTCTGTTAGTTGAATGCACAGAACAGAAAGAAGTTTCATACAATGCTTCTGTGTAGTTTATATTTGAACATATTCTTTTTTCCACTATTACCCACTTAGCGCTGCGAATGTCCAGTTGCATTTTCTACAGACAGAGTGTTTCAAAACTGCTCAATCAAAAGTATGGTTTAACTCTGTTAGCTGAATGCTCAGATCAGAAAGAAGTTTCACAGAATGCTTCTGTGTAGTTTATATTTGAATATATTCCTTTTTCCACTACTACGCTCTTAGCGCTCCAAATGTCCAGTTGCATTTTCTAGAGAAAGAGTGTTCAGATCTGCTCAATCAAAAGTATGGTTTAACTCTGTTAGCTGAATGCACAGATCAGAAAGAAGTTTCACCGAATGATTCTGTGTAGTTTATATTTGAAGACATTCCTTTTTCCACTATTACCCTCTTAGCGCTCCGAATCTCCACTTGCATTTTCTACAAAAAGAGTGTTTCATAACTGCTCAATCAAAAATATGTTTTATCTCTGTTAACTGAATTTACAGATCAGAAATAAGTTTCACAGAATGCATCTGTGTAGTTTTTATTTGAAGATATTCTTTTTCCCAATGTAGGCCTCTTAGCGCGTAGCATGTCCAATTGCAGTTTCTACAGAAAGAGTGTTTCAGAACGGCTCAATCAAAAGTAAGGTTCAACTCTGTTAGTTGAATGCACAGAACAGAAAGAATTTTCACAGAATGCTACTGTGTAGTTTATATTTGAATATATTCCTTTTTCCACAATTACCCTCTTAGCGCTCCGAATGTCCACTTGCATTTTCTACAGAAAGAGTGTTCAGAACTGCGCAATCAAAAGTATGGTTTAACTCTGTTAGCTTAATGAACATATCAGAAATAAGTTTCACACAATGCTTCTGTGTAGTTTTTATTTGAAGATATTATTTTTCCCAATAGAGGCCTCTTAGCGCTCAGAATGTCCAATTGCAGTTTCTACAGAAAGAGTGTTTCAGAAAGGCTCAATCAAAAGTAAGGTTCAACTCTGTTAGTTGAATGCACAGAACAGAAAGAAGTTTCATACAATGCTTCTGTGTAGTTTATATTTGAACATGTTATTTTTTCCATTATTACCCACTTAGCGCTACGAATATCCAGTTGCATTTTCTACAGACAGAGTATTTCAAAACTGCTCAATCAAAAGTATGGTTTAACTCTGTTAGCTGAATGCTCAGATCAGAAAGAAGTTTCACAGAATGCTTCTGTGTAGTTTATATTTGAATATATTCCTTTTTCCCCTACTACTCTCTTAGCGCTCCAAATGTCCAGTTGCCTTTTCTACAGAAAGAGTGTTCAGATCTGCTCAATCAAAAGTATGGTTTAACTCTGTTAGCTGAATGCACAGATCAGAAAGAAGTTTCACAGAATGATTCTGTGTAGTTTATATTTGGAGACATTCCTTTTTCCACTATTACCCTCTTAGCGCTCCGAAACTCCACTTGCATTTTCTACAGAAAGACTGTTACAGAACGGCTCAATCAAAACAAAGTTTCAACTCTTTTAGTTGAACAAACAGAACAGAAAGAAGTTTCACACAATTCTTCTGTGTAGTTTTTATTTGTAGACATTCTTTTTCCCAATATAGGCCTCTTAACGCTCAGAATGTCCAATTGCAGTTTCTACAGAAAGAGTGTTTCAGAACGGCTCAATCAAAAGTAAGGTTCAACTCTGTTAGTTGAATGCACAGAACAGAAAGAAGTTTCATACAATGCTTCTGTGTAGTTTATATTTGAACATATTCTTTTTTCCACTATTACCCACTTAGCGCTGCGAATGTCCAGTTGCATTTTCTACAGACAGAGTGTTTCAAAACTGCTCAATCAAAAGTATGGTTTAACTCTGTTAGCTGAATGCTCAGATCAGAAAGAAGTTTCACAGAATGCTTCTGTGTAGTTTATATTTGAATATATTCCTTTTTCCACTACTACGCTCTTAGCGCTCCAAATGTCCAGTTGCATTTTCTAGAGAAAGAGTGTTCAGATCTGCTCAATCAAAAGTATGGTTTAACTCTGTTAGCTGAATGCACAGATCAGAAAGAAGTTTCACCGAATGATTCTGTGTAGTTTATATTTGAAGACATTCCTTTTTCCACTATTACCCTCTTAGCGCTCCGAATCTCCACTTGCATTTTCTACAAAAAGAGTGTTTCATAACTGCTCAATCAAAAATATGTTTTATCTCTGTTAACTGAATTTACAGATCAGAAATAAGTTTCACAGAATGCATCTGTGTAGTTTTTATTTGAAGATATTCTTTTTCCCAATGTAGGCCTCTTAGCGCGTAGCATGTCCAATTGCAGTTTCTACAGAAAGAGTGTTTCAGAACGGCTCAATCAAAAGTAAGGTTCAACTCTGTTAGTTGAATGCACAGAACAGAAAGAATTTTCACAGAATGCTACTGTGTAGTTTATATTTGAATATATTCCTTTTTCCACTATTACCCTCTTAGCGCTCCGAATGTCCACTTGCATTTTCTACAGAAAGAGTGTTCAGAACTGCGCAATCAAAAGTATGGTTTAACTCTGTTAGCTTAATGAACATATCAGAAATAAGTTTCACACAATGCTTCTGTGTAGTTTTTATTTGAAGATATTATTTTTCCCAATAGAGGCCTCTTAGCGCTCAGAATGTCCAATTGCAGTTTCTACAGAAAGAGTGTTTCAGAAAGGCTCAATCAAAAGTAAGGTTCAACTCTGTTAGTTGAATGCACAGAACAGAAAGAAGTTTCATACAATGCTTCTGTGTAGTTTATATCTGAACATACTCTTTTTTCCACTATTACCCACTTAGCGCTACGAATGTCCAGTTGCATTTTCTACAGACAGAGTGTTTCAAAACTGCTCAATCAAAAGTATGGTTTAACTCTGTTAGCTGAATGCTCAGATCAGAAAGAAGTTTCACAGAATGCTTCTGTGTAGTTTATATTTGAATATTTTCCTTTTTCCACTACTACTCTCTTAGCGCTCCAAATGTCCAGTTGCATTTTCTACAGAAAGAGTGTTCAGATCTGCTCAATCAAAAGTATGGTTTAACTCTGTTAGCTGAATGCACAGATCAGAAAGAAGTTTCACAGAATGATTCTGTGTAGTTTATATTTGGAGACATTCCTTTTTCCACTATTACCCTATTAGCGCTCCGAAACTCCACTTGCATTTTCTACAGAAAGAGTGTTTCAGAACGGCTCAATCAAAACTAAGGTTCAACTCTTTTACTTGAACAAACAGAACAGAAAGAAGTTTCACACAATTCTTCTGTGTAGTTTTTATTTGTAGACATTCTTTTTCCCAATATAGGCCTCTTAGCGCTCAGAATGTCCAATTGCAGTTTCTACAGAAAGAGTGTTTCAGAACGGCTCAATCAAAAGTAAGGTTCAACTCTGTTAGTTGAATGCACAGAACAGAAAGAAGTTTCATACAATGCTTCTGTGTAGTTTATATTTGAACATATTCTTTTTTCCACTATTACCCACTTAGCGCTACGAATGTCCAGTTGCATTTTCTACAGACAGAGTGTTTCAAAACTGCTCAATCAAAAGTATGGTTTAACTCTGTTAGCTGAATGCTCAGATCAGAAAGAAGTTTCACAGAATGCTTCTGTGTAGTTTATATTTGAATATATTCCTTTTTCCACTACTACGCTCTTAGCGCTCCAAATGTCCAGTTGCATTTTCTACAGAAAGAGTGTTCAGATCTGCTCAATCAAAAGTATGGTTTAACTCTGTTAGCTGAATGCACAGATCAGAAAGAAGTTTCACCGAATGATTCTGTGTAGTTTATATTTGAAGACATTCCTTTTTCCACTGTTACCCTCTTAGCGCTCCGAATCTCCACTTGCATTTTCTACAAAAAGAGTGTTTCATAACTGCTCAATCAAAAATATGTTTTATATCTGTTAACTGAATTTACAGATCAGAAATAAGTTTCACAGAATGCATCTGTGTAGTTTTTATTTGAAGATATTCTTTTTCCCAATGTAGGCCTCTTAGCGCTTAGCATGTCCAATTGCAGTTACTACAGAAAGAGTGTTTCAGAACGGCTCAATCAAAAGTAAGGTTCAACTCTGTTAGTTGAATGCACAGAACAGAAAGAATTTTCACAGAATGCTACTGTGTAGTTTATATTTGAATATATTCCTTTTTCCACTATTACCCTCTTAGCGCTCCGAATGTCCACTTGCATTTTCTACAGAAAGAGTGTTCAGAACTGCGCAATCAAAAGTATGGTTTAACTCTGTTAGCTTAATGAACATATCAGAAATAAGTTTCACACAATGCTTCCGTGTAGTTTTTATTTGAAGATATTATTTTTCCCAATAGAGGCCTCTTAGCGCTCAGAATGTCCAATTGCAGTTTCTACAGAAAGAGTGTTTCAGAAAGGCTCAATCAAAAGTAAGGTTCAACTCTGTTAGTTGAATGCACAGAACAGAAAGAAGTTTCATACAATGCTTCTGTGTAGTTTATATTTGAACATATTATTTTTTCCATTATTACCCACTTAGCGCTACGAATATCCAGTTGCATTTTCTACAGACAGAGTATTTCAAAACTGCTCAATCAAAAGTATGGTTTAACTCTGTTAGCTGAATGCTCAGATCAGAAAGAAGTTTCACAGAATGCTTCTGTGTAGTTTATATTTGAATATATTCCTTTTTCCCCTACTACTCTCTTAGCGCTCCAAATGTCCAGTTGCCTTTTCTACAGAAAGAGTGTTCAGATCTGCTCAATCAAAAGTATGGTTTAACTCTGGTAGCTGAATGCACAGATCAGAAAGAAGTTTCACAGAATGATTCTGTGTAGTTTATATTTAGAGACATCCCTTTTTCCACTATTACCCTCTTAGCGCTCCGAAACTCCACTTGCATTTTCTACAGAAAGACTGTTACAGAACGGCTCAATCAAAACTAAGTTTCAACTCTTTTAGTTGAACAAACAGAACAGAAAGAAGTTTCACACAATTCTTCTGTGTAGTTTTTATTTGTAGACATTCTTTTTCCCAATATAGGCCTCTTAGCGCTCAGAATGTCCAATTGCAGTTTCTACAGAAAGAGTGTTTCAGAACGGCTCAATCAAAAGTAAGGTTCAACTCTGTTAGTTGAATGCAGAGAACAGAAAGAAGTTTCATACAATGCTTCTGTGTAGTTTATATTTGAACATATTCTTTTTTCCACTATTACCCACTTAGCGCTACGAATGTCCAGTTGCATTTTCTACAGACAGAGTGTTTCAAAACTGCTCAATCAAAAGTATGGTTTAACTCTGTTAGCTGAATGCTCAGATCAGAAAGAAGTTTCACAGAATGCTTCTGTGTAGTTTATATTTGAATATATTCCTTTTTCCACTACTACGCTCTTAGCGCTCCAAATGTCCAGTTGCATTTTCTAGAGAAAGAGTGTTCAGATCTGCTCAATCAAAAGTATGGTTTAACTCTGTTAGCTGAATGCACAGATCAGAAAGAAGTTTCACCGAATGATTCTGTGTAGTTTATATTTGAAGACATTCCTTTTTCCACTATTACCCTCTTAGCGCTCCGAATCTCCACTTGCATTTTCTACAAAAAGAGTGTTTCATAACTGCTCAATCAAAAATATGTTTTATCTCTGTTAACTGAATTTACAGATCAGAAATAAGTTTCACAGAATGCATCTGTGTAGTTTTTATTTGAAGATATTCTTTTTCCCAATGTAGGCCTCTTAGCGCGTAGCATGTCCAATTGCAGTTTCTACAGAAAGAGTGTTTCAGAACGGCTCAATCAAAAGTAAGGTTCAACTCTGTTAGTTGAATGCACAGAACAGAAAGAATTTTCACAGAATGCTACTGTGTAGTTTATATTTGAATATATTCCTTTTTCCACTATTACCCTCTTAGCGCTCCCAATGTCCACTTGCATTTTCTACAGAAAGAGTGTTCAGAACTGCGCAATCAAAAGTATGGTTTAACTCTGTTAGCTTAATGAACATATCAGAAATAAGTTTCACACAATGCTTCTGTGTAGTTTTTATTTGAAGATATTATTTTTCCCAATAGAGGCCTCTTAGCGCTCAGAATGTCCAATTGCAGTTTCTACAGAAAGAGTGTTTCAGAAAGGCTCAATCAAAAGTAAGGTTCAACTCTGTTAGTTGAATGCACAGAACAGAAAGAAGTTTCATACAATGCTTCTGTGTAGTTTATATCTGAACATACTCTTTTTTCCACTATTACCCACTTAGCGCTACGAATGTCCAGTTGCATTTTCTACAGACAGAGTGTTTCAAAACTGCTCAATCAAAAGTATGGTTTAACTCTGTTAGCTGAATGCTCAGATCAGAAAGAAGTTTCACAGAATGCTTCTGTGTAGTTTATATTTGAATATATTCCTTTTTCCACTACTACTCTCTTAGCGCTCCAAATGTCCAGTTGCATTTTCTACAGAAAGAGTGTTCAGATCTGCTCAATCAAAAGTATGGTTTAACTCTGTTAGCTGAATGCACAGATCAGAAAGAAGTTTCACAGAATGATTCTGTGTAGTTTATATTTGGAGACATTCCTTTTTCCACTATTACCCTATTAGCGCTCCGAAACTCCACTTGCATTTTCTACAGAAAGAGTGTTTCAGAACGGCTCAATCAAAACTAAGGTTCAACTCTTTTACTTGAACAAACAGAACAGAAAGAAGTTTCACACAATTCTTCTGTGTAGTTTTTATTTGTAGACATTCTTTTTCCCAATATAGGCCTCTTAGCGCTCAGAATGTCCAATTGCAGTTTCTACAGAAAGAGTGTTTCAGAACGGCTCAATCAAAAGTAAGGTGCAACTCTGTTAGTTGAATGCACAGAACAGAAAGAAGTTTCATACAATGCTTCTGTGTAGTTTATATTTGAACATATTCTTTTTTCCACTATTACCCACTTAGCGCTACGAATGTCCAGTTGCATTTTCTACAGACAGAGTGTTTCAAAACTGCTCAATCAAAAGTATGGTTTAACTCTGTTAGCTGAATGCTCAGATCAGAAAGAAGTTTCACAGAATGCTTCTGTGTAGTTTATATTTGAATATATTCCTTTTTCCACTACTACGCTCTTAGCGCTCCAAATGTCCAGTTGCATTTTCTACAGAAAGAGTGTTCAGATCTGCTCAATCAAAAGTATGGTTTAACTCTGTTAGCTGAATGCACAGATCAGAAAGAAGTTTCACCGAATGATTCTGTGTAGTTTATATTTGAAGACATTCCTTTTTCCACTGTTACCCTCTTAGCGCTCCGAATCTCCACTTGCATTTTCTACAAAAAGAGTGTTTCATAACTGCTCAATCAAAAATATGTTTTATATCTGTTAACTGAATTTACAGATCAGAAATAAGTTTCACAGAATGCATCTGTGTAGTTTTTATTTGAAGATATTCTTTTTCCCAATGTAGGCCTCTTAGCGCTTAGCATGTCCAATTGCAGTTACTACAGAAAGAGTGTTTCAGAACGGCTCAATCAAAAGTAAGGTTCAACTCTGTTAGTTGAATGCACAGAACAGAAAGAATTTTCACAGAATGCTACTGTGTAGTTTATATTTGAATATATTCCTTTTTCCACTATTACCCTCTTAGCGCTCCGAATGTCCACTTGCATTTTCTACAGAAAGAGTGTTCAGAACTGCGCAATCAAAAGTATGGTTTAACTCTGTTAGCTTAATGAACATATCAGAAATAAGTTTCACACAATGCTTCCGTGTAGTTTTTATTTGAAGATATTATTTTTCCCAATAGAGGCCTCTTAGCGCTCAGAATGTCCAATTGCAGTTTCTACAGAAAGAGTGTTTCAGAAAGGCTCAATCAAAAGTAAGGTTCAACTCTGTTAGTTGAATGCACAGAACAGAAAGAAGTTTCATACAATGCTTCTGTGTAGTTTATATTTGAACATATTATTTTTTCCATTATTACCCACTTAGCGCTACGAATATCCAGTTGCATTTTCTACAGACAGAGTATTTCAAAACTGCTCAATCAAAAGTATGGTTTAACTCTGTTAGCTGAATGCTCAGATCAGAAAGAAGTTTCACAGAATGCTTCTGTGTAGTTTATATTTGAATATATTCCTTTTTCCCCTACTACTCTCTTAGCGCTCCAAATGTCCAGTTGCCTTTTCTACAGAAAGAGTGTTCAGATCTGCTCAATCAAAAGTATGGTTTAACTCTGTTAGCTGAATGCACAGATCAGAAAGAAGTTTCACAGAATGATTCTGTGTAGTTTATATTTAGAGACATCCCTTTTTCCACTATTACCCTCTTAGCGCTCCGAAACTCCACTTGCATTTTCTACAGAAAGACTGTTACAGAACGGCTCAATCAAAACTAAGTTTCAACTCTTTTAGTTGAACAAACAGAACAGAAAGAAGTTTCACACAATTCTTCTGTGTAGTTTTTATTTGTAGACATTCTTTTTCCCAATATAGGCCTCTTAGCGCTCAGAATGTCCAATTGCAGTTTCTACAGAAAGAGTGTTTCAGAACGGCTCAATCAAAAGTAAGGTTCAACTCTGTTAGTTGAATGCAGAGAACAGAAAGAAGTTTCATACAATGCTTCTGTGTAGTTTATATTTGAACATATTCTTTTTTCCACTATTACCCACTTAGCGCTACGAATGTCCAGTTGCATTTTCTACAGACAGAGTGTTTCAAAACTGCTCAATCAAAAGTATGGTTTAACTCTGTTAGCTGAATGCTCAGATCAGAAAGAAGTTTCACAGAATGCTTCTGTGTAGTTTATATTTGAATATATTCCTTTTTCCACTACTACGCTCTTAGCGCTCCAAATGTCCAGTTGCATTTTCAACAGAAAGAGTGTTCAGATCTGCTCAATCAAAAGTATGGTTTAACTCTGTTAGCTGAATGCACAGATCAGAAAGAAGTTTCACCGAATGATTCTGTGTAGTTTATATTTGAAGACATTCCTTTTTCCACTATTACCCTCTTAGCGCTCCGAATCTCCACTTGCATTTTCTACAAAAAGAGTGTTTCATAACTGCTCAATCAAAAATATGTTTTATCTCTGTTAACTGAATTTACAGATCAGAAATAAGTTTCACAGAATGCATCTGTGTAGTTTTTATTTGAAGATATTCTTTTTCCCAATGTAGGCCTCTTAGCGCTTAGCATGTCCAATTGCAGTTTCTACAGAAAGAGTGTTTCAGAACGGCTCAATCAAAAGTAAGGTTCAACTCTGTTAGTTGAATGCACAGAACAGAAAGAATTTTCACAGAATGCTACTGTGTAGTTTATATTTGAATATATTCCTTTTTCCACTATTACCTTCTTAGCGCTCCGATTGTCCACTTGCATTTTCTACAGAAAGAGTGTTCAGAACTGCGCAATCAAAAGTATGGTTTAACTCTGTTAGCTTAATGAACATATCAGAAATAAGTTTCACACAATGCTTCTGTGTAGTTTTTATTTGAAGATATTATTTTTCCCAATAGAGGCCTCTTAGCGCTCAGAATGTCCAATTGCAGTTTCTACAGAAAGAGTGTTTCAGAAAGGCTCAATCAAAAGTAAGGTTCAACTCTGTTAGTTGAATGCACAGAACAGAAAGAAGTTTCATACAATGCTTCTGTGTAGTTTATATTTGAACATATTCTTTTTTCCACTATTACCCACTTAGCGCTACGAAAGTCCAATTGCATTTTCTACAGACAGAGTGTTTCAAAACTGCTCAATCAAAAGTATGGTTTAACTCTGTTAGCTGAATGCTCAGATCAGAAAGAAGTTTCACAGAATGCTTCTGTGTAGTTTATATTTGAATATATTCCTTTTTCCACTACTACTCTCTTAGCGCTCCAAATGTCCAGTTGCATTTTCTACAGAAAGAGTGTTGAGATCTGCTCAATCAAAACTATGGTTTAACTCTGGTAGCTGAATGCACAGATCAGAAAGAAGTTTCACAGAATGATTCTGTGTAGTTTATATTTGGAGACATTCCTTTTTCCACTATTACACTCTTAGCGCTCCGAATCTCCACTTGCATTTTCTACAGAAAGACTGTTACAGAACGGCTCAATCAAAACTAAGTTTCAACTCTTTTAGTTGAACAAACAGAACAGAAAGAAGTTTCACACAATTCTTCTGTGTAGTTTTTATTTGTAGACATTCTTTTTCCCAATATAGGCCTCTTAGCGCTCAGAATGTCCAATTGCAGTTTCTACAGAAAGTGTTTTTCAGAACGGCTCAATAAAAAGTAAGGTTCAACTCTGTTAGTTGAATGCACAGAACAGAAAGAAGTTTCATACAATGCTTCTGTGTAGTTTATATTTGAACATATTCTTTTTCCACTATTACCCACTTAGCGCTACGAATGTCCAGTTGCATTTTCTACAGACAGAGTGTTTCAAAACTGCTCAATCAAAAGTATGGTTTAACTCTGTTAGCTGAATGCTCAGATCAGAAAGAAGTTTCACAGAATGCTTCTGTGTAGTTTATATTTGAATATATTCCTTTTTCCACTACTACGCTCTTAGCGCTCCAAATGTCCAGTTGCATTTTCAACAGAAAGAGTGTTCAGATCTGCTCAATCAAAAGTATGGTTTAACTCTGTTAGCTGAATGCTCAGATCAGAAAGAAGTTTCACAGAATGCTTCTGTGTAGTTTATATTTGAATATATTCCTTTTTCCACTACTACGCTCTTAGCGCTCCAAATGTCCAGTTGCATTTTCTACAGAAAGAGTGTTCAGATCTGCTCAATCAAAACTATGGTTTAACTCTGTTAGCTGAATGCACAGATCAGAAAGAAGTTTCACAGAATGATTCTGTGTAGTTTATATTTGGAGACATTCTTTTTTCCACTATTACCCCCTTAGCGCTCCGAATCTCCACTTGCATTTTCTACAGAAAGACTGTTACAGAACGGTTCAATCAAAACTAAGGTTCAACACTTTTAGTTGAACAAACAGAACAGAAAGAAGTTTCACACAATTCTTCTGTGTAGTTTTTATTTGTAGACATTCTTTTTCCCAATATAGGCCTCTTAGCGCTCAGAATGTCCAATTGCAGTTTCTACAGAAAGAGTGTTTCAGAACGGCTCAATCAAAAGTAAGGTTCAACTCTGTTAGTTGAATGCACAGAACAGAAAGAAGTTTCATACAATGCTTCTGTGTAGTTTATATTTGAACATATTCTTTTTTCCACTATTACCCACTTAGCGCTACGAATGTCCAGTTGCATTTTCTACAGACAGAGTGTTTCAAAACTGCTCAATCAAAAGTATGGTTTAACTCTGTTAGCTGAATGCTCAGATCAGAAAGAAGTTTCACAGAATGCTTCTGTGTAGTTTATATTTGAATATATTCCTTTTTCCACTACTACGCTCTTAGCGCTCCAAATGTCCAGTTGCATTTTCAACAGAAAGAGTGTTCAGATCTGCTCAATCAAAAGTATGGTTTAACTCTGTTAGCTGAATGCACAGATCAGAAAGAAGTTTCACCAAATGTTTCTGTGTAGTTTATATTTGAAGACATTCCTTTTTCCACTATTACCCTCTTAGCGCTCCGAATCTCCACTTGCATTTTCTACAAAAAGAGTGTTTCCTAACTGCTCAATCAAAAATATGTTTTATCTCTGTTAACTGAATTTACAGATCAGAAATAAGTTTCACAGAATGCATCTGTGTAGTTTTAATTTGAAGATATTCTTTTTCCCAATGTAGGCCTCTTATCGCTTAGCATGTCCAATTGCAGTTTCTACAGAAAGAGTGTTTCAGAACGGCTCAATCAAAAGTAAGGTTCAACTCTGTTAGTTGAATGCACAGAACAGAAAGAATTTTCACAGAATGCTACTGTGTAGTTTATATTTGAATATATTCCTTTTCCACTATTACCCTCTTAGCGCTCCGAATGTCCACTTGCATTTTCTACAGAAAGAGTGTTCAGAACTGCGCAATCAAAAGTATGGTTTAACTCTGTTAGCTTAATGAACATATCAGAAATAAGTTTCACACAATGCTTCTGTGTAGTTTTTATTTGAAGATATTTTTTTTCCCAATAGAGGCCTCTTAGCGCTCAGAATGTCCAATTGCAGTTTCTACAGAAAGAGTGTTTCAGAAAGGCTCAATCAAAAGTAAGGTTCAACTCTGTTAGTTGAATGCACAGAACAGAAAGAAGTTTCATACAATGCTTCTGTGTAGTTTATATTTGAACATATTCTTTTTTCCACTATTACCCACTTAGCGCTACGAAAGTCCAGTTGCATTTTCTACAGACAGAGTGTTTCAAAACTGCTCAATCAAAAATATGGTTTAACTCTGTTAGCTGAATGCTCAGATCAGAAAGAAGTTTCACAGAATGCTTCTGTGTAGTTTATATTTGAATATATTCCTTTTTCCACTACTACTCTCTTAGCGCTAGAAATGTCCAGTTGCATTTTCTACAGAAAGAGTGTTGAGATCTGCTCAATCAAAAGTATGGTTTAACTCTGTTAGCTGAATGCACAGATCAGAAAGAAGTTTCACAGAATGATTCTGTGTAGTTTATATTTGGAGACATTCCTTTTTCCACTATTACCCTCTTAGCGCTCCGAATCTCCACTTGCATTTTCTACAGAAAGACTGTTACAGAACGGCTCAATCAAAACTAAGTTTCAACTCTTTTAGTTGAACAAACAGAACAGAAAGAAGTTTCACACAATTCTTCTGTGTAGTTTTTATTTGTAGACATTCTTTTTCCCAATATAGGCCTCTTAGCGCTCAGAATGTCCAATTGCAGTTTCTACAGAAAGTGTGTTTCAGAACGGCTCAATCAAAAGTAAGGTTCAACTCTGTTAGTTGAATGCACAGAACAGAAAGAAGTTTCATACAATGCTTCTGTGTAGTTTATATTTGAACATATTCTTTTTCCACTATTACCCACTTAGCGCTACGAATGTCCAGTTGCATTTTCTACAGACAGAGTGTTTCAAAACTGCTCAATCAAAAGTATGGTTTAACTCTGTTAGCTGAATGCTCAGATCAGAAAGAAGTTTCACAGAATGCTTCTGTGTAGTTTATATTTGAATATATTCCTTTTTCCACTACTACGCTCTTAGCGCTCCAAATGTCCAGTTGCATTTTCAACAGAAAGAGTGTTCAGATCTGCTCAATCAAAAGTATGGTTTAACTCTGTTAGCTGAATGCACAGATCAGAAAGAAGTTTCACCGAATGATTCTGTGTAGTTTATATTTGAAGACATTCCTTTTTCCACTATAACCCTCTTAGTGCTCCGAATCTCAACTTGCATTTTCTACAAAAAGAGTGTTTCATAACTGCTCAATGAAAAATATGTTTTATCTCTGTTAACTGAATTTACAGATCAGAAATAAGTTTCACAGAATGCATCTGTGTAGTTTATATTTGAAGATATTCTTTTTCCCAATGTAGGCCTCTTAGCGCTTAGCATGTCCAATTGCAGTTTCTGCAGAAAGAGTGTTTCAGAACAGCTCAATCAAAAGTAAGGTTCAACTCTGTTAGTTGAATGCACAGAACAGAAAGAATTTTCACAGAATGCTACTGTGTAGTTTATATTTGAATATATTCCTTTTTCCACTATTACCCTCTTAGCGCTCCGAATGTCCACTTGCATTTTCTACAGAAAGAGTGTTTCAGAACGGCTCAATCAAAACTAAGGTTCAACGCTTTTAGTTGAACAAACAGAACAGAAAGATGTTTCACACAATTCTTCTGTGTAGTTTTTATTTGTAGACATTCTTTTTCCCAATATAGGCCTCTTAGCGCTCAGAATGTCCAATTGCAGTTTCTACAGAAAGTGTGTTTCAGAACGGCTCAATCAAAAGTAAGGTTCAACTCTGTTAGTTGAATGCACAGAACAGAAAGAAGTTTCATACAATGCTTCTGTGTAGTTTATATTTGAACATATTCTTTTTCCACTATTACCCACTTAGCGCTACGAATGTCCAGTTGCATTTTCTACAGACAGAGTGTTTCAAAACTGCTCAATCAAAAGTATGGTTTAACTCTGTTAGCTGAATGCTCAGATCAGAAAGAAGTTTCACAGAATGCTTCTGTGTAGTTTATATTTGAATATATTCCTTTTTCCACTACTACGCTCTTAGCGCTCCAAATGTCCAGTTGCATTTTCAACAGAAAGAGTGTTCAGATCTGCTCAATCAAAAGTATGGTTTAACTCTGTTAGCTGAATGCACAGATCAGAAAGAAGTTTCACCAAATGATTCTGTGTAGTTTATATTTGAAGACATTCCTTTTTCCACTATAACCCTCTTAGCGCTCCGAATCTCAACTTGCATTTTCTACAAAAAGAGTGTTTCATAACTGCTCAATGAAAAATATGTTTTATCTCTGTTAACTGAATTTACAGATCAGAAATAAGTTTCACAGAATGCATCTGTGTAGTTTATATTTGAAGATATTCTTTTTCCCAATGTAGGCCTCTTAGCGCTTAGCATGTCCAATTGCAGTTTCTGCAGAAAGAGTGTTTCAGAACAGCTCAATCAAAAGTAAGGTTCAACTCTGTTAGTTGAATGCACAGAACAGAAAGAATTTTCACAGAATGCTACTGTGTAGTTTATATTTGAATATATTCCTTTTTCCACTATTACCCTCTTAGCGCTCCGAATGTCCACTTGCATTTTCTACAGAAAGAGTGTTTCAGAACGGCTCAATCAAAACTAAGGTTCAACGCTTTTAGTTGAACAAACAGAACAGAAAGATGTTTCACACAATTCTTCTGTGTAGTTTTTATTTGTAGACATTCTTTTTCCCAATATAGGCCTCTTAGCGCTCAGAATGTCCAATTGCAGTTTCTACAGAAAGAGTGTTTCAGAAAGGCTCAATCAAAAGTAAGGTTCAACTCTGTTAGTTGAATGCACAGAACAGAAAGAAGTTTCATACAATGCTTCTGTGTAGTTTATATTTGAACATATTCTTTTTTCCACTATTACCCACTTAGCGCTACGAATGTCCAGTTGCATTTTCTACAGACAGAGTGTTTCAAAACTGCTCAATCAAAAGTATGGTTTAACTCTGTTAGCTGAATGCTCAGATCAGAAAGAAGTTTCACAGAATGCTTCTGTGTAGTTTATATTTGAATATATTCCTTTTTCCACTACTACGCTCTTAGCGCTCCAAATGTCCAGTTGCATTTTCAACAGAAAGAGTGTTCAGATCTGCTCAATCAAAAGTATGGTTTAACTCTGTTAGCTGAATGCACAGATCAGAAAGAAGTTTCACCGAATGATTCTGTGTAGTTTATATTTGAAGACATTCCTTTTTCCACTATTACCCTCTTAGCGCTCCGAATCTCCACTTGCATTTTCTACAAAAAGAGTGTTTCATAAATGCTCAATCAAAAATATGTTTTATCTCTGTTAACTGAATTTACAGATCAGAAATAAGTTTCACAGAATGCATCTGTGTAGTTTTTATTTGAAGATATTCTTTTTCCCAATGTAGGCCTCTTAGCGCTTAGCATGTCCAATTGCAGTTTCTACAGAAAGAGTGTTTCATAACGACTCAATAAAAAGTAAGGTTCAACTCTGTTAGTTGAATGCACAGAACAGAAAGAATTTTCACAGAATGCTACTGTGTAGTTTATATTTGAATATATCCCTTTTTCCACTATTACCCTCTTAGCGCTCCGAATGTCCACTTGCATTTTCTACAGAAAGAGTGTTCAGAACTGCGCAATCAAAAGTATGGTTTAACTCTGTTAGCTTAATGAACATATCAGAAATAAGTTTCACACAATGCTTCTGTGTAGTTTTTATTTGAAGATATTATTTTTCCCAATATAGGCCTCTTAGCGCTCAGAATATCCAATTGCAGATTCTACAGAAAGAGTGTTTCAGAAAGGCTCAATCAAAAGTAAGGTTCAACTCTGTTAGTTGAATGCACAGAACAGAAAGAAGTTTCATACAATGCTTCTGTGTAGTTTATGTTTGAACATATTCTTTTTTCCACTATTACCCACTTAGCGCTACGAATGTCCAGTTGCATTTTCTACAGACAGAGTGTTTCAAAACTGCTCAATCAAAAGTATGGTTTAACTCTGTTAGCTGAATGCTCAGATCAGAAAGAAGTTTCAAAGAATGCTTCTGTGTAGTTTATATTTGAATATATTCCTTTTTCCACTACTACTCTCTTAGCGCTCCAAATGTCCAGTTGCATTTTCTACAGAAAGAGTGTTCAGATCTGCTCAATCAAAAGTATGGTTTAACTCTGTTAGCTGAATGCACAGATCAGAAAGAAGTTTCACAGAATGATTCTGTGTAGTTTATATTTGGAGACATTCCTTTTTCCACTATTACCCTCTTATCGCTCTGAATCTCCACTTGCATTTTCTACATAAAGAGTGTTTCAGAACGGCTCAATCAAAACTAAGGTTCAACTCTTTTAGTTGAACAAACAGAACAGAAAGAAGTTTCACACAATTCTTCTGTGTAGTATTTATTTGTAGACATTCTTTTTCCCAATATAGACCTCTTAGCTCTCAGAATGTCCAATTGCAGTTTCTACAGAAAGAGTGTTTCAGAACGGCTCAATCAAATGTAAGGTTCAACTCTGTTAGTTGAATGCACAGAACAGAAAGAAGTTTCATACAATGCTTCTGTGTAGTTTATATTTGAACATATTCTTTTTTCCACTATTACCCACTTAGCGCTACGAATGTCCAGTTGCATTTTCTACAGAGTGTTTCAAAACTGCTCAATCAAAAGTATGGTTTAACTCTGTTAGCTGAATGCTCAGATCAGAAGGAAGTTTCACACAATGCTTCTGTGTAGTTTATATTTGAATATATTCCTTTTTCCACTACTACGCTCTTAGCGCTCCAAATGTCCAGTTGCATTTTCTACAGAAAGAGTGTTCAGATCTGCTCAATCAAAAGTATGGTTTAACTCTGTTAGCTGAATGCACAGATCAGAAAGAAGTTTCACCGAATGATTCTGTGTAGTTTATATTTGAAGACATTCCTTTTTCCACTATTACCCCCTTAGCGCTCCGAATCTCCACTTGCATTATCTACAAAAAGAGTGTTTCATAACTGCTCAATCAAAAATATGTTTTATCTCTGTTAACTGAATTTATAGATCAGAAATAAGTTTCACAGAATGCATCTGTGTAGTTTTTATTTGAAGATATTTTTTTCCCAATATAGGCCTCTTAGCGCTTAGCATGTCCAATTGCAGTTTCTACAGAAAGAGTGTTTCAGAACGGCTCAATCAAAAGTAAGGTTCAACTCTGTTAGTTGAATGCACAGAACAGAAAGAATTTTCACCGAATGCTACTGTGTAGTTTATATTTGAATATATTCCTTTTTCCACTATTACCCTCTTAGCGCTCCGAATGTCCACTTGCATTTTCTACAGAAAGAGTGTTCAGAACTGCGCAATCAAAAGTATGGTTTAACTCTGTTAGCTTAATGAACATATCAGAAATAAGTTTCACACAATGCTTCTGTGTAGTTTTTATTTGAAGATATTATTTTTCCCAATATAGGCCTCTTAGCGCTCAGAATGTCCAATTGCAGTTTCTACAGAAAGAGTGTTTCAGAAAGGCTCAATCAAAAGTAAGGTTCAACTCTGTTAGTTGAATGCACAGAACAGAAAGAAGTTTCATACAATGGTTCTGTGTAGTTTATATATGAAAATATTCTTTTTTCCACTATTACCCACTTAGCGCTACGAATATCCAGTTGCATTTTCTACAGACAGAGTGTTTCAAAACTGCTCAATCATAAGTATGTTTTAACTCTGTTAGCTGAATGCTCAGATCAGAAAGAAGTTTCACAGAATGCTTCTGTGTAGTTTATATTTGAATATATTCCTTTTTCCACTACTACTCTCTTAGCGCTCCAAATGTCCAGTTGCATTTTCTACAGAAAGAGTGTTCAGATCTGCTGAATCAAAAGTATATTTAAACTCTGTTAGCTGAATGCACAGATCAGAAAGAAGTTTCACAGAATGATTCCGTGTAGTTTATATTTGGAGACATTCCTTTTTCCACTATTACCCTCTTAGCGCTCCGAATATCCACTTGCATTTTCTACAGAAAGAGTGTTTCAGAACGGCTCAATCAAAACTAAGGTTCAACTCTTTTAGTTGAACAAACAGAACAGAAAGAAGTTTCACACAATTCTTCTGTGTAGTTTTTATTTGTAGACATTCTTTTTCCCAATATAGGCCTCTTAGCGCTCAGAATGTCCAATTGCAGTTTCTACAGAAAGAGTGTTTCAGAACGGCTCAATCAAAAGTAAGGTTCAACTCTGTTAGTTGAATGCACAGAACAGAAAGAAGTTTCATACAATGCTTCTGTGTAGTTCATATTTGAACATATTCTTTTTTCCACTATTACCCACTTAGCGCTACGAATGTCCAGTTGCATTTTCTACAGACAGAGTGTTTCAAAACTGCTCAATCAAAAGTATGGTTTAACTCTGTTAGCTGAATGCTCAGATCAGAAAGAAGTTTCACAGAATGCTTCTGTGTAGTTTATATTTGAATATATTCCTTTTTCCACTACTACGCTCTTAGCGCTCCAAATGTCCAGTTGCATTTTCTACAGAAAGAGTGTTCAGATCTGCTCAATTAAAGGTATGGTTTAACTCTGTTAGCTGAATGCACAGATCAGAAATGAGTTTCACCGAATGATTCTGTGTGGTTTATATTTGAAGACATTCCTTTTTCCACTATTACCCTCTTAGCGCTCCGAATCTCCACTTGCATTTTCTACAGAAAGTGTGTTTCAGAACGGCTCAATCAAAAATATGTTTTATCTCTGTTAACTGAATTTAAGGATCAGAAATAAGTTTCACAGAGTGCATCTGTGTAGTTTTTATTTGAAGATATTCTTTTTCCCAATGTAGTCCTCTTAGCGCTTAGCATGTCCAATTGCAGTTTCTACAGAAAGAGTGTTTCAGAACGGCTCAATCAAAAGTAAGGTTCAACTCTGTTAGTTGAATGCACAGAACAGAAAGAATTTTCACAGAATGCTACTGTGTAGTTTTTATTTGAATGTATTCCTTTTTCCACTATTACCCTATTAGCGCTCCGAATGTCCACTTGCATTTTCTACAGAAAGAGTGTTCAGAACTGCGCAATCAAAAGTATGGTTTAACTCGGTTAGCTTAATGAACATATCAGAAATAAGTTTCACACAATGCTTCAGTGTAGTTTTTATTTGAAGATATTATTTTTCCCAATAGAGGCCTCTTAGCGCTCAGAATGTCCAATTGCAGTTTCTACAGAAAGAGTGTTTCAGAAAGGCTCAATCAAAAGTAAGGTTCAACTCTGTTAGTTGAATGCACAGAACAGAAAGAAGTTTCATACAATGCTTCTGTGTAGTTTATGTTTGAACATATTCTTTTTTCCACTATTACCCACTTAGCGCTACGAATGTCCAGTTGCATTTTCTACAGACAGAGTGTTTCAAAACTGCTCAATCAAAAGTATGGTTTAACTCTGTTAGCTGAATGCTCAGATCAGAAAGAAGTTTCAAAGAATGCTTCTGTGTAGTTTATATTTGAATATATTCCTTTTTCCACTACTACTCTCTTAGCGCTCCAAATGTCCAGTTGCATTTTCTACAGAAAGAGTGTTCAGATCTGCTCAATCAAAAGTATGGTTTAACTCTGTTAGCTGAATGCACAGATCAGAAAGAAGTTTCACAGAATGATTCTGTGTAGTTTATATTTGGAGACATTCCTTTTTCCACTATTACCCTCTTATCGCTCTGAATCTCCACTTGCATTTTCTACATAAAGAGTGTTTCAGAACGGCTCAATCAAAACTAAGGTTCAACTCTTTTAGTTGAACAAACAGAACAGAAAGAAGTTTCACACAATTCTTCTGTGTAGTATTTATTTGTAGACATTCTTTTTCCCAATATAGACCTCTTAGCTCTCAGAATGTCCAATTGCAGTTTCTACAGAAAGAGTGTTTCAGAACGGCTCAATCAAATGTAAGGTTCAACTCTGTTAGTTGAATGCACAGAACAGAAAGAAGTTTCATACAATGCTTCTGTGTAGTTTATATTTGAACATATTCTTTTTTCCACTATTACCCACTTAGCGCTACGAATGTCCAGTTGCATTTTCTACAGAGAGTTTCAAAACTGCTCAATCAAAAGTATGGTTTAACTCTGTTAGCTGAATGCTCAGATCAGAAGGAAGTTTCACACAATGCTTCTGTGTAGTTTATATTTGAATATATTCCTTTTTCCACTACTACGCTCTTAGCGCTCCAAATGTCCAGTTGCATTTTCTACAGAAAGAGTGTTCAGATCTGCTCAATCAAAAGTATGGTTTAACTCTGTTAGCTGAATGCACAGATCAGAAAGAAGTTTCACCGAATGATTCTGTGTAGTTTATATTTGAAGACATTCCTTTTTCCACTATTACCCCCTTAGCGCTCCGAATCTCCACTTGCATTATCTACAAAAAGAGTGTTTCATAACTGCTCAATCAAAAATATGTTTTATCTCTGTTAACTGAATTTATAGATCAGAAATAAGTTTCACAGAATGCATCTGTGTAGTTTTTATTTGAAGATATTTTTTTCCCAATATAGGCCTCTTAGCGCTTAGCATGTCCAATTGCAGTTTCTACAGAAAGAGTGTTTCAGAACGGCTCAATCAAAAGTAAGGTTCAACTCTGTTAGTTGAATGCACAGAACAGAAAGAATTTTCACCGAATGCTACTGTGTAGTTTATATTTGAATATATTCCTTTTTCCACTATTACCCTCTTAGCGCTCCGAATGTCCACTTGCATTTTCTACAGAAAGAGTGTTCAGAACTGCGCAATCAAAAGTATGGTTTAACTCTGTTAGCTTAATGAACATATCAGAAATAAGTTTCACACAATGCTTCTGTGTAGTTTTTATTTGAAGATATTATTTTTCCCAATATAGGCCTCTTAGCGCTCAGAATGTCCAATTGCAGTTTCTACAGAAAGAGTGTTTCAGAAAGGCTCAATCAAAAGTAAGGTTCAACTCTGTTAGTTGAATGCACAGAACAGAAAGAAGTTTCATACAATGCTTCTGTGTAGTTTATATATGAAAATATTCTTTTTTCCACTATTACCCACTTAGCGCTACGAATATCCAGTTGCATTTTCTACAGACAGAGTGTTTCAAAACTGCTCAATCATAAGTATGTTTTAACTCTGTTAGCTGAATGCTCAGATCAGAAAGAAGTTTCACAGAATGCTTCTGTGTAGTTTATATTTGAATATATTCCTTTTTCCACTACTACTCTCTTAGCGCTCCAAATGTCCAGTTGCATTTTCTACAGAAAGAGTGTTCAGATCTGCTGAATCAAAAGTATATTTAAACTCTGTTAGCTGAATGCACAGATCAGAAAGAAGTTTCACAGAATGATTCCGTGTAGTTTATATTTGGAGACATTCCTTTTTCCACTATTACCCTCTTAGCGCTCCGAATATCCACTTGCATTTTCTACAGAAAGAGTGTTTCAGAACGGCTCAATCAAAACTAAGGTTCAACTCTTTTAGTTGAACAAACAGAACAGAAAGTAGTTTCACACAATTCTTCTGTGTAGTTTTTATTTGTAGACATTCTTTTTCCCAATATAGGCCTCTTAGCGCTCAGAATGTCCAATTGCAGTTTCTACAGAAAGAGTGTTTCAGAACGGCTCAATCAAAAGTAAGGTTCAACTCTGTTAGTTGAATGCACAGAACAGAAAGAAGTTTCATACAATGCTTCTGTGTAGTTCATATTTGAACATATTCTTTTTTCCACTATTACCCACTTAGCGCTACGAATGTCCAGTTGCATTTTCTACAGACAGAGTGTTTCAAAACTGCTCAATCAAAAGTATGGTTTAACTCTGTTAGCTGAATGCTCAGATCAGAAAGAAGTTTCACAGAATGCTTCTGTGTAGTTTATATTTGAATATATTCCTTTTTCCACTACTACGCTCTTAGCGCTCCAAATGTCCAGTTGCATTTTCTACAGAAAGAGTGTTCAGATCTGCTCAATTAAAGGTATGGTTTAACTCTGTTAGCTGAATGCACAGATCAGAAATGAGTTTCACCGAATGATTCTGTGTGGTTTATATTTGAAGACATTCCTTTTTCCACTATTACCCTCTTAGCGCTCCGAATCTCCACTTGCATTTTCTACAGAAAGTGTGTTTCAGAACGGCTCAATCAAAAATATGTTTTATCTCTGTTAACTGAATTTAAGGATCAGAAATAAGTTTCACAGAGTGCATCTGTGTAGTTTTTATTTGAAGATATTCTTTTTCCCAATGTAGTCCTCTTAGCGCTTAGCATGTCCAATTGCAGTTTCTACAGAAAGAGTGTTTCAGAACGGCTCAATCAAAAGTAAGGTTCAACTCTGTTAGTTGAATGCACAGAACAGAAAGAATTTTCACAGAATGCTACTGTGTAGTTTTTATTTGAATGTATTCCTTTTTCCACTATTACCCTATTAGCGCTCCGAATGTCCACTTGCATTTTCTACAGAAAGAGTGTTCAGAACTGCGCAATCAAAAGTATGGTTTAACTCGGTTAGCTTAATGAACATATCAGAAATAAGTTTCACACAATGCTTCAGTGTAGTTTTTATTTGAAGATATTATTTTTCCCAATAGAGGCCTCTTAGCGCTCAGAATGTCCAATTGCAGTTTCTACAGAAAGAGTGTTTCAGAAAGGCTCAATCAAAAGTAAGGTTCAACTCTGTTAGTTGAATGCACAGAAAAGAAAGAAGTTTCATACAATGCTTCTGTGTAGTTTATATTTGAACATATTCTTTTTTCCACTATTACCCACTTAGCGCTACGAATGTCCAGTTGCATTTTCTACAGACAGAGTGTTTCAAAACTGCTCAATTAAAAGTATGGTTTAACTCTGTTAGCTGAATGCTCAGATCAGAAAGAAGTTTCACAGAATGCTTCTGTGTAGTTTATATTTGAATATATTCCTTTTTCCACCACTACTCTCTTAGCGCTCCAAATGTCCAGTTGCATTTTCTACAGAAAGAGTGTTCAGATCTGCTCAATCAAAAGTATGGTTTAACTCTGTTAGCTGAATGCACAGATCAGAAATAAGTTTCACAGAATGATTCTGTGTAGTTTATATTTGGAGACATTCCTTTTTCCACTATTACCCTCTTAGCGCTCCGAATCTCCACTTCCATTTTCTACAGAAAGAGTGTTTCAGAACGGCTCAATCAAAACTAAGGTTCAACTCTTTTAATTGAACAAACAGAACAGAAAGAAGTTTCACACAATTCTTCTGTGTAGTTTTTATTTGTAGACATTCTTTTTCCCAATATAGGCCTCTTAGCGCTCAGAATGTCCAATTGCAGTTTCTACAGAAAGAGTGTTTCAGAACGGCTCAATCAAAAGTAAGGTTCAACTCTGTTAGTTGAATGCACAGAACAGAAAGAAGTTTCATACAAGGCTTCTGGGTAGTTTATATTTGAACATATTCTTTTTTCCACTATTACCCACTTAGCGCTACGAATGTCCAGTTGCATTTTCTACAGACAGAGTGTTTCAAAACTGCTCAATCAAAAGTATGGTTTAACTCTGTTAGCTGAATGCTCAGATCAGAAAGAATTTTCACAGAATGCTTCTGTGTAGTTTATATTTGAATATATTCCTTTTTCCACTACTACGCTCTTAGCGCTCCAAATGTCCAGTTGCATTTTCTACAGAAAGAGTGTTCAGATCTGCTCAATCAAAAGTATGGTTTAACTCTGTTAAATGAATGTACAGATCAGAAAGGAGTTTCACCGAATGATTCCGTGTAGTTTATATTTGAAGACATTCCTTTTTCCACTATTACCCACTTAGCGCTCCGAATCTCCACTTGCATTTTCTACAAAAAGAGTGTTTCATAACTGCTCAATCAAAAATATGTTTTATCTCTGTTAACTGAATTTACAGATCAGAAATAAGTTTCACAGAATGCATCTGTATAGTTTTTATTTGAAGGTATTCTTTTTCCGAAAGTAGGCCTCTTAGCGCTTAGCATGTCCAATTGGAGTTTCTACAGAAAGAGTGTTTCAGAACGGCTCAATCAAAAGTAAGGTTCAACTCTGTTAGTTGAATGCACAGAACAGAAAGAATTTTCACAGAATGCTACTGTGTAGTTTATATGTGAATATATTCCTTTTTCCACTACTACGCTCTTAGCGCTCCAAATGTCCAGTTGCATTTTCTACAGAAAGAATGTTCAGATCTGCTCAATCAAAAGTATGGTTTAACTCTGTTAGCTGAATGCACAGATCAGAAAGAAATTTCACCGAATGATTCCGTGTAGTTTATATTTGAAGACATTCCTTTTTCCACTATTACCCTCTTAGCGCTCCGAATCTCCACTTGCATTTTCTACAATAAGAGTGTTTCATAACTGCTCAATCAAAAATATGTTTTATCTCTGTTAACTGAATTTACCGATCAGAAATAAGTTTCACAGAATGCATCTGTGTAGTTTTTATTTGAAGATATTCTTTTTCCCAATGTAGGCCTCTTAGCGCTTAGCATGTCCAATGGCAGTTTCTACAGAAAGAGTGTTTCAGAACGGCTCAATCAAAAGTAAGGTTCAACTCTGTTAGTTGAATGCACAGAACAGAAAGAATTTTCACAGAATGCTACTGTGTAGTTTATATTTGAATATATTCCTTTTTCCACTATTACCCTCTTAGTGCTCCGAATGTCCACTTGCATTTTCTACAGAAAGAGTGTTCAGAACTGCGCAATCAAAAGTATGGTTTAACTCTGTTAGCTTAATGAACATATCAGAAATAAGTTTCACACAATGCTTCTGTGTAGTTTTTATTTGAAGATATTATTTTTCCCAATAGATGCCTCTTAGTGCTCAGAATGTCCAATTGCAGTTTCTACAGAAAGAGTGTTTCAGAAAGGCTCAATCAAAAGTAAGGTTCAACTCTGTTAGTTGAATGCACAGAACAGAAAGAAGTTTCATACAATGCTTCTGTGTAGTTTATATTTGAACACATTCTTTTTTCCACTATTACCCACTTAGCGCTACGAATGTCCAGTTGCATTTTCTACAGACAGAGTGTTTCAAAACTGCTCAATCAAAAGTATGGTTTAACTCTGTTAGCTGAATGCTCAGATCAGAAAGAAGTTTCACAGAATGCTTCTGTGTAGTTTATATTTGAATATATTCCTTTTTCCACTACTACTCTCTTAGCGCTCCAAATGTCCAGTTGCATTTTCTACTGAAAGAGTGTTCAGATCTGCTCAATCAAAAGTATGGTTTAACTCTGTTAGCTGAATACACAGATCAGAAAGAAGTTTCACAGAATGATTCTGTGTAGTTTATATTTGGAGACATTCCTTTTTCCACTATTACCCTCTTAGCGCTCCGAATCTCCACTTGCATTTTCTACAGAAAGAGTGTTTCAGAACGGCTCAATCAAAACTAAGGTTCAACTCTTTTAGTTGAACAAACAGAACAGAAAGAAGTTTCACACAATTCTTCTGTGTAGTTTTTATTTGTAGACATTCTTTTTCCCAATATTGGCCTCTTAGCGCTCAGAATGTCCAATTGCAGTTTCTACAGAAAGAGTGTTTCAGAGCGGCTCAATCAAAAGTAAGGTTCAACTCTGTTAGTTGAATGCACAGAACAGAAAGAAGTTTCATACAATGCTTCTGTGTAGTTTATATTTGAACATATTCTTTTTTCCACTATTACCCACTTAGCGCTACGAATGTCCAGTTGCATTTTCTACAAACAGAGTGTTTCAAAACTGCTCAATCAAAGTATGGTTTAATTCTGTTAGCTGAATGCTCAGATCAGAAAGAAGTTTCACAGAATGCTTCTGTGTAGTTTATATTTGAATATATTCCTTTTTCCACTACTACGCTCTTAGCGCTCCAAATGTCCAGTTGCATTTTCTACAGAAAGAGTGTTCAGATCTGCTCAATCAAAAGTATGGTTTAACTCTTTTAGCTGAATGCACAGAACAGAAAGAAGTTTCACCGAATGATTCCGTGTAGTTTATATTTGAAGACATTCCTTTTTCCACTATTACCCTCTTAGCGCTCCGAATCTCCACTTGCATTTTCTACAAAAAGAGTGTTTCATAACTGCTCAATCAAAAATATGTTTTATCTCTGTTAACTGAATTTACAGATCAGAAATAAGTTTCACAGAATGCATCTGTGTAGTTTTTATTTGAAGATATTCTTTTTCCCAATGTAGGCCTCTTAGCGCTTAGCATGTCCAATTGCAGTTTCTAGAGAAAGAGTGTTTCAGAACGGCTCAATCAAAAGTAAGGTTCAACTCTGTTAGTTGAATGCACAGAACAGAAAGAATTTTCACAGAATGCTACTGTGTAGTTTATATTTGAATATATTCCTTTTTCCACAATTACCCTCTTAGCGCTCCGAATGTCCACTTGCATTTTCTACAGAAAGAGTGTTCAGAACTGCGCAATCAAAAGTATGGTTTAACTCTGTTAGCTTAATGAACATATCAGAAATAAGTTTCACACAATGCTTCTGTGTAGTTTTTATTTGAAGATATTATTTTTCCCAATAGATGCCTCTTAGCGCTCAGAATGTCCAATTGCAGTTTCTACAGAAAGAGTGTTTCAGAAAGGCTCAATCAAAAGTAAGGTTCAACTCTGTTAGTTGAATGCACAGAACAGAAAGAAGTTTCATACAATGCTTCTGTGTAGTTTATATTTGAACATATTCTTTTTTCCACTATTACCCACTTAGCGCTACGAATGTCCAGTTGCATTTTCTACAGACAGAGGGTTTCAAAACTGCTCAATTAAAAGTATGGTTTAACTCTGTTAGCTGAATGCTCAGGTCAGAAAGAAGTTTCACAGAATGCTTCTGTGTAGTTTATATTTGAATATATTCCTATTTCCACTACTACTCTCTTAGCGCTCCAAATGTCCAGTTGCATTTTCTACAGAAAGAGTTTTCAGATCTGCTCAATCAAAAGTATGGTTTAACTCTCTTAGCTGAATGCACAGATCAGAAAGAAGTTTCACAGAATGATTCTGTGTAGTTTATATTTGGAGACATTCCTTTTTCCACTAATACCCTCTTAGCGCTCCGAATCTCCACTTGCATTTTCTACAGAAAGAGTGTTTCAGAACGGCTCAATCAAAACTAAGGTTCAACTCTTTTAGTTGAACAAACAGAACAGAAAGAAGTTTCACACAATTCTTCTGTGTAGTTTTTATTTGTAGACATTCTTTTTCCCAATATAGGCCTCTTAGCGCTCAGAATGTCCAATTGCAGTTTCTACAGAAAGAGTGTTTCAGAGCGGCTCATTCAAAAGTAAGGTTCAACTCTGTTAGTTGAATGCACAGAACAGAAAGAAGTTTCATACAATGCTTCTGTGTAGTTTATATTTGAACATATTCTTTTTTCCACTATTACCCACTTAGCGCTACGAATGTCCAGTTGCATTTTCTACAAACAGAGTGTTTCAAAACTGCTCAATCAAAGTATGGTTTAATTCTGTTAGCTGAATGCTCAGATCAGAAAGAAGTTTCACAGAATGCTTCTGTGTAGTTTATATTTGAATATATTCCTTTTTCCACTACTACGCTCTTAGCGCTCCAAATGTCCAGTTGCATTTTCTACAGAAAGAGTGTTCAGATCTGCTCAATCAAAAGTATGGTTTAACTCTCTTAGCTGAATGCACAGAACAGAAAGAAGTTTCACCGAATGATTCCGTGTAGTTTATATTTGAAGACATTCCTTTTTCCACTATTACCTTCTTAGCGCTCCGAATCTCCACTTGCATTTTCTACAAAAAGTGTGTTTCATAACTGCTCAATCAAAAATATGTTTTATCTCTGTTAACTGAATTTACAGATCAGAAATAAGTTTCACAGAATGCATCTGTGTAGTTTTTATTTGAAGATATTCTTTTTCCCAATGTAGGCCTCTTAGCGCTTAGCATGTCCAATTGCAGTTTCTACAGAAAGAATGTTTCAGAACGGCTCAATCAAAAGTAAGGTTCAACTCTGTTAGTTGAATGCACAGAACAGAAAGAATTTTCACAGAATGCTACTGTGTAGTTTATATTTGAATATATTCCTTTTTCCACAATTACCCTCTTAGCGCTCCGAATGTCCACTTGCATTTTCTACAGAAAGAGTGTTCAGAACTGCGCAATCAAAAGTATGGTTTAACTATGTTAGCTTAATGAACATATCAGAAATAAGTTTCACACAATGCTTCTGTGTAGTTTTTATTTGAAGATATTATTTTTCCCAATAGATGCCTCTTAGCGCTCAGAATGTCCAATTGCAGTTTCTACAGAAAGAGTGTTTCAGAAAGGCTCAATCAAAAGTAAGGTTCAACTCTGTTAGTTGAATGCACAGAACAGAAAGAAGTTTCATACAATGCTTCTGTGTAGTTTATATTTGAACATATTCTTTTTTCCACTATTACCCACTTAGCGCTACGAATGTCCAGTTGCATTTTCTACAGACAGAGGGTTTCAAAACTGCTCAATTAAAAGTATGGTTTAACTCTGTTAGCTGAATGCTCAGATCAGAAAGAAGTTTCACAGAATGCTTCTGTGTAGTTTATATTTGAATATATTCCTTTTTCCACTACTACTCTCTTAGCGCTCCAAATGTCCAGTTGCATTTTCTACAGAAAGAGTGTTCAGATCTGCTCAATCAAAAGTATGGTTTAACTCTGTTAGCTGAATGCACAGATCAGAAAGAAGTTTCACAGAATGATTCTGTGTAGTTTATATTTGGAGACATTCCTTTTTCCACTATTACCCTCTTAGCGCTCCGAATCTCCACTTGCATTTTCTACAGAAAGAGTGTTTCAGAACGGCTCAATCAAAACTAAGGTTCAACTCTTTTAGTTGAACAAACAGAACAGAAAGAAGTTTCACACAATTCTTCTGTGTAGTTTTTATCTGTAGACATTCTTTTTCCCAATATTGGCCTCTTAGCGCTCAGAATGTCCAATTGCAGTTTCTACAGAAAGAGTGTTTCAGAGCGGCTCAATCAAAAGTAAGGTTCAACTCTGTTAGTTGAATGCACAGAACAGAAAGAAGTTTCATACAATGCTTCTGTGTAGTTTATATTTGAACATATTCTTTTTTCCACTATTACCCACTTAGCGCTACGAATGTCCAGTTGCATTTTCTACAAAGAGAGTGTTTCAAAACTGCTCAATCAAAGTATGGTTTAATTCTGTTAGCTGAATGCTCAGATCAGAAAGAAGTTTCACAGAATGCTTCTGTGTAGTTTATATTTGAATATATTCCTTTTTCCACTACTACGCTCTTAGCGCTCCAAATGTCCAGTTGCCTTTTCTACAGAAAGAGTGTTCAGATCTGCTCAATCAAAAGTATGGTTTAACTCTTTTAGCTGAATGCACAGAACAGAAAGAAGTTTCACCGAATGATTCCGTGTAGTTTATATTTGAAGACATTCCTTTTTCCACTATTACCCTCTTAGCGCTCCGAATCTCCACTTGCATTTTCTACAAAAAGAGTGTTTCATAACTGCTCAATCAAAAATATGTTTTATCTCTGTTAACTGAATTTACAGATCAGAAATAAGTTTCACAGAATGCATCTGTGTAGTTTTTATTTGAAGATATTCTTTTTCCCAATGTAGGCCTCTTAGCGCTTAGCATGTCCAATTGCAGTTTCTAGAGAAAGAGTGTTTCAGAACGGCTCAATCAAAAGTAAGGTTCAACTCTGTTAGTTGAATGCACAGAACAGAAAGAATTTTCACAGAATGCTACTGTGTAGTTTATATTTGAATATATTCCTTTTTCCACAATTACCCTCTTAGCGCTCCGAATGTCCACTTGCATTTTCTACAGAAAGAGTGTTCAGAACTGCGCAATCAAAAGTATGGTTTAACTCTGTTAGCTTAATGAACATATCAGAAATAAGTTTCACACAATGCTTCTGTGTAGTTTTATTTGAAGATATTATTTTTCCCAATAGATGCCTCTTAGCGCTCAGAATGTCCAATTGCAGTTTCTACAGAAAGAGTGTTTCAGAAAGGCTCAATCAAAAGTAAGGTTCAACTCTGTTAGTTGAATGCACAGAACAGAAAGAAGTTTCATACAATGCTTCTGTGTAGTTTATATTTGAACATATTCTTTTTTCCACTATTACCCACTTAGCGCTACGAATGTCCAGTTGCATTTTCTACAGACAGAGGGTTTCAAAACTGCTCAATTAAAAGTATGGTTTAACTCTGTTAGCTGAATGCTCAGGTCAGAAAGAAGTTTCACAGAATGCTTCTGTGTAGTTTATATTTGAATATATTCCTATTTCCACTACTACTCTCTTAGCGCTCCAAATGTCCAGTTGCATTTTCTACAGAAAGAGTTTTCAGATCTGCTCAATCAAAAGTATGGTTTAACTCTGTTAGCTGAATGCACAGATCAGAAAGAAGTTTCACAGAATGATTCTGTGTAGTTTATATTTGGAGACATTCCTTTTTCCACTATTACCCACTTAGCGCTCCGAATCTCCACTTGCATTTTCTACAGAAAGAGTGTTTCAGAACGGCTCAATCAAAACTAAGGTTCAACTCTTTTAGTTGAACAAACAGAACAGAAAGAAGTTTCACACAATTCTTCTGTGTAGTTTTTATTTGTAGACATTCTTTTTCCCAATATAGGCCTCTTAGCGCTCAGAATGTCCAATTGCAGTTTCTACAGAAAGAGTGTTTCAGAGCGGCTCATTCAAAAGTAAGGTTCAACTCTGTTAGTTGAATGCACAGAACAGAAAGAAGTTTCATACAATGCTTCTGTGTAGTTTATATTTGAACATATTCTTTTTTCCACTATTACCCACTTAGCGCTACGAATGTCCAGTTGCATTTTCTACAAACAGAGTGTTTCAAAACTGCTCAATCAAAGTATGGTTTAATTCTGTTAGCTGAATGCTCAGATCAGAAAGAAGTTTCACAGAATGCTTCTGTGTAGTTTATATTTGAATATATTCCTTTTTCCACTACTACGCTCTTAGCGCTCCAAATGTCCAGTTGCATTTTCTACAGAAAGAGTGTTCAGATCTGCTCAATCAAAAGTATGGTTTAACTCTCTTAGCTGAATGCACAGAACAGAAAGAAGTTTCACCGAATGATTCCGTGTAGTTTATATTTGAAGACATTCCTTTTTCCACTATTACCTTCTTAGCGCTCCGAATCTCCACTTGCATTTTCTACAAAAAGTGTGTTTCATAACTGCTCAATCAAAAATATGTTTTATCTCTGTTAACTGAATTTACAGATCAGAAATAAGTTTCACAGAATGCATCTGTGTAGTTTTTATTTGAAGATATTCTTTTTCCCAATGTAGGCCTCTTAGCGCTTAGCATGTCCAATTGCAGTTTCTACAGAAAGAATGTTTCAGAACGGCACAATCAAAAGTAAGGTTCAACTCTGTTAGTTGAATGCACAGAACAGAAAGAATTTTCACAGAATGCTACTGTGTAGTTTATATTTGAATATATTCCTTTTTCCACAATTACCCTCTTAGCGCTCCGAATGTCCACTTGCATTTTCTACAGAAAGAGTGTTCAGAACTGCGCAATCAAAAGTATGGTTTAACTATGTTAGCTTAATGAACATATCAGAAATAAGTTTCACACAATGCTTCTGTGTAGTTTTTATTTGAAGATATTATTTTTCCCAATAGATGCCTCTTAGCGCTCAGAATGTCCAATTGCAGTTTCTACAGAAAGAGTGTTTCAGAAAGGCTCAATCAAAAGTAAGGTTCAACTCTGTTAGTTGAATGCACAGAACAGAAAGAAGTTTCATACAATGCTTCTGTGTAGTTTATATTTGAACATATTCTTTTTTCCACTATTACCCACTTAGCGCTACGAATGTCCAGTTGCATTTTCTACAGACAGAGGGTTTCAAAACTGCTCAATTAAAAGTATGGTTTAACTCTGTTAGCTGAATGCTCAGATCAGAAAGAAGTTTCACAGAATGCTTCTGTGTAGTTTATATTTGAATATATTCCTTTTTCCACTAATACTCTCTTAGCGCTCCAAATGTCCAGTTGCATTTTCTACAGAAAGAGTGTTCAGATCTGCTCAATCAAAAGTATGGTTTAACTCTGTTAGCTGAATGCACAGATCAGAAAGAAGTTTCACAGAATGATTCTGTGTAGTTTATATTTGGAGACATTCCTTTTTCCACTATTACCCTCTTAGCGCTCCGAATCTCCACTTGCATTTTCTACAGAAAGAGTGTTTCAGAACGGCTCAATCAAAACTAAGGTTCAACTCTTTTAGTTGAACAAACAGAACAGAAAGAAGTTTCACACAATTCTTCTGTGTAGTTTTTATCTGTAGACATTCTTTTTCCCAATATTGGCCTCTTAGCGCTCAGAATGTCCAATTGCAGTTTCTACAGAAAGAGTGTTTCAGAGCGGCTCAATCAAAAGTAAGGTTCAACTCTGTTAGTTGAATGCACAGAACAGAAAGAAGTTTCATACAATGCTTCTGTGTAGTTTATATTTGAACATATTCTTTTTTCCACTATTACCCACTTAGCGCTACGAATGTCCAGTTGCATTTTCTACAAAGAGAGTGTTTCAAAACTGCTCAATCAAAGTATGGTTTAATTCTGTTAGCTGAATGCTCAGATCAGAAAGAAGTTTCACAGAATGCTTCTGTGTAGTTTATATTTGAATATATTCCTTTTTCCACTACTACGCTCTTAGCGCTCCAAATGTCCAGTTGCATTTTCTACAGAAAGAGTGTTCAGATCTGCTCAATCAAAAGTATGGTTTAACTCTTTTAGCTGAATGCACAGAACAGAAAGAAGTTTCACCGAATGATTCCGTGTAGTTTATATTTGAAGACATTCCTTTTTCCACTATTACCCTCTTAGCGCTCCGAATCTCCACTTGCATTTTCTACAAAAAGAGTGTTTCATAACTGCTCAATCAAAAATATGTTTTATCTCTGTTAACTGAATTTACAGATCAGAAATAAGTTTCACAGAATGCATCTGTGTAGTTTTTATTTGAAGATATTCTTTTTCCCAATGTAGGCCTCTTAGCGCTTAGCATGTCCAATTGCAGTTTCTAGAGAAAGAGTGTTTCAGAACGGCTCAATCAAAAGTAAGGTTCAACTCTGTTAGTTGAATGCACAGAACAGAAAGAATTTTCACAGAATGCTACTGTGTAGTTTATATTTGAATATATTCCTTTTTCCACAATTACCCTCTTAGCGCTCCGAATGTCCACTTGCATTTTCTACAGAAAGAGTGTTCAGAACTGCGCAATCAAAAGTATGGTTTAACTCTGTTAGCTTAATGAACATATCAGAAATAAGTTTCACACAATGCTTCTGTGTAGTTTTATTTGAAGATATTATTTTTCCCAATAGATGCCTCTTAGCGCTCAGAATGTCCAATTGCAGTTTCTACAGAAAGAGTGTTTCAGAAAGGCTCAATCAAAAGTAAGGTTCAACTCTGTTAGTTGAATGCACAGAACAGAAAGAAGTTTCATACAATGCTTCTGTGTAGTTTATATTTGAACATATTCTTTTTTCCACTATTACCCACTTAGCGCTACGAATGTCCAGTTGCATTTTCTACAGACAGAGGGTTTCAAAACTGCTCAATTAAAAGTATGGTTTAACTCTGTTAGCTGAATGCTCAGGTCAGAAAGAAGTTTCACAGAATGCTTCTGTGTAGTTTATATTTGAATATATTCCTATTTCCACTACTACTCTCTTAGCGCTCCAAATGTCCAGTTGCATTTTCTACAGAAAGAGTTTTCAGATCTGCTCAATCAAAAGTATGGTTTAACTCTGTTAGCTGAATGCACAGATCAGAAAGAAGTTTCACAGAATGATTCTGTGTAGTTTATATTTGGAGACATTCCTTTTTCCACTATTACCCACTTAGCGCTCCGAATCTCCACTTGCATTTTCTACAGAAAGAGTGTTTCAGAACGGCTCAATCAAAACTAAGGTTCAACTCTTTTAGTTGAACAAACAGAACAGAAAGAAGTTTCACACAATTCTTCTGTGTAGTTTTTATTTGTAGACATTCTTTTTCCCAATATAGGCCTCTTAGCGCTCAGAATGTCCAATTGCAGTTTCTACAGAAAGAGTGTTTCAGAGCGGCTCATTCAAAAGTAAGGTTCAACTCTGTTAGTTGAATGCACAGAACAGAAAGAAGTTTCATACAATGCTTCTGTGTAGTTTATATTTGAACATATTCTTTTTTCCACTATTACCCACTTAGCGCTACGAATGTCCAGTTGCATTTTCTACAAACAGAGTGTTTCAAAACTGCTCAATCAAAGTATGGTTTAATTCTGTTAGCTGAATGCTCAGATCAGAAAGAAGTTTCACAGAATGCTTCTGTGTAGTTTATATTTGAATATATTCCTTTTTCCACTACTACGCTCTTAGCGCTCCAAATGTCCAGTTGCATTTTCTACAGAAAGAGTGTTCAGATCTGCTCAATCAAAAGTATGGTTTAACTCTCTTAGCTGAATGCACAGAACAGAAAGAAGTTTCACCGAATGATTCCGTGTAGTTTATATTTGAAGACATTCCTTTTTCCACTATTACCTTCTTAGCGCTCCGAATCTCCACTTGCATTTTCTACAAAAAGTGTGTTTCATAACTGCTCAATCAAAAATATGTTTTATCTCTGTTAACTGAATTTACAGATCAGAAATAAGTTTCACAGAATGCATCTGTGTAGTTTTTATTTGAAGATATTCTTTTTCCCAATGTAGGCCTCTTAGCGCTTAGCATGTCCAATTGCAGTTTCTACAGAAAGAATGTTTCAGAACGGCTCAATCAAAAGTAAGGTTCAACTCGGTTTGTTGAATGCACAGAACAGAAAGAATTTTCACAGAATGCTACTGTGTAGTTTATATTTGAATATATTCCTTTTTCCACAATTACCCTCTTAGCGATCCGAATGTCCACTTGCATTTTCTACAGAAAGAGTGTTCAGAACTGCGCAATCAAAAGTATGGTTTAACTATCTTAGCTTAATGAACATATCAGAAATAAGTTTCACACAATGCTTCTGTGTAGTTTTTATTTGAAGATATTATTTTTCCCAATAGATGCCTCTTAGCGCTCAGAATGTCCAATTGCAGTTTCTACAGAAAGAGTGTTTCAGAAAGGCTCAATCAAAAGTAAGGTTCAACTCTGTTAGTTGAATGCACAGAACAGAAAGAAGTTTCATACAATGCTTCTGTGTAGTTTATATTTGAACATATTCTTTTTTCCACTATTACCCACTTAGCGCTACGAATGTCCAGTTGCATTTTCTACAGACAGAGGGTTTCAAAACTGCTCAATTAAAAGTATGGTTTAACTCTGTTAGCTGAATGCTCAGATCAGAAAGAAGTTTCACAGAATGCTTCTGTGTAGTTTATATTTGAATATATTCCTTTTTCCACTACTACGCTCTTAGCGCTCCAAATGTCCAGTTGCATTTTCTACAGAAAGAGTGTTCAGATCTGCTCAATCAAAAGTATGGTTTAACTCTGTTAGCTGAATGCACAGATCAGAAAGAAGTTTCACAGAATGATTCTGTGTAGATTATATTTGGAGACATTCCTTTTTCCACTATTACCCTCTTAGCGCTCCGAATCTCCACTTGCATTTTCTACAGAAAGAGTGTTTCAGAACGGCTCAATCAAAACTAAGGTTCAACTCTTTTAGTTGAACAAACAGAACAGAAAGAAGTTTCACACAATTCTTCTGTGTAGTTTTTATTTGTAGACATTCTTTTTCCCAATATAGGCCTCTTAGCGCTCAGAATGTCCAATTGCAGTTTCTACAGAAAGAGTGTTTCAGAACGGCTCAATCAAAAGTAAGGTTCAACTCTGTTAGTTGAATGCACAGAACAGAAAGAAGTTTCATACAAGGCTTCTGTGTAGTTTATATTTGAACATATTCTTTTTTCCACTATTACCCACTTAGCGCTACGAATGTCAAGTTGCATTTTCTACAGACAGAGTGTTTCAAAACTGCTCAATCAAAAGTATGGTTTAACTCTGTTAGCTGAATGCTCAGATCAGAAAGAAGTTTCACAGAATGCTTCTGTGTAGTTTATATTTGAATATATTCCTTTTTCCACTACTACGCTCTTAGCGCTCCAAATGTCCAGTTGCATTTTCTACAGAAAGAGTGTTCAGATCTGCTCAATCAAAAGTATGGTTTAACTCTGTTAGCTGAATGCACAGATCAGAAAGAAGTTTCACCGAATGATTCCGTGTAGTTTATATTTGAAGACATTCCTTTTTCCACTATTACCCTCTTAGCGCTCCGAATCTCCACTTGCATTTTCTACAAAAAGAGTGTTTCATAACTGCTCAATCAAAAATATGTTTTATCTCTGTTAACTGAATTTACAGATCAGAAATAAGTTTCACAGAATGCATCTGTGTATTTTTTATTTGAAGATATTCTTTTTCCCAATGTAGGCCTCTTAGCGCTTAGCATGTACAATTGCAGTTTCTACAGAAAGAGTGTTTCAGAACGGCTCAATCAAAAGTAAGGTTCAACTCTGTTAGTTGAATGCACAGAACAGAAAGAATTTTCACAGAATGCTACTGTGTAGTTTATATTTGAATATATTCCTTTTTCCACTATTACCCTCTTAGCGCTCCGAATGTCCACTTGCATTTTCTACAGAAAGAGTGTTCAGAACTGCGCAATCAAAAGTATGGTTTAACTCTGTTAGCTTAATGAACATATCAGAAATAAGTTTCACACAATGCTTCTGTGTAGTTTTTATTTGAAGATATTATTTTTCCCAATAGAGGCCTCTTAGCGCTCAGAATGTCCAGTTGCAGTTTCTACAGAAAGAGGGTTTCAGAAAGGCTCAATCAAAAGTGAGGTTCAACTCTGTTAGTTGAATGCACAGAACAGAAAGAAGTTTCATACAATGCTTCTGTGTAGTTTATATTTGAACATATTCTTTTTTCCACTATTACCCACTTGGCGCTACGAATGTCCAGTTGCATTTTCTACAGACAGAGTGTTTCAAAACTGCTCAATCAAAAGTATGGTTTAATTCTGTTAGCTGAATGCTCAGATCAGAAAGAAGTTTCACAAAATGCTTCTGTGTATTTTATATTTGAATATATTCCTTTTTCCACTACTACTCTCTTAGCGCTCCAAATGTCCAGTTGCATTTTCTACAGAAAGAGCGTTCAGATCTGCTCAATCAAAAGTATGTTTGAACTCTATTAGCTGAATGCACAGATCAGAAAGAAGTTTCACAGAATGATTCTGTGTAGTTTATATTTGGAGACATTCTTTTTTCCACTATTACCCTCTTAGCGCTTCGAATCTCCACTTGCATTTTCTACAGAAAGAGTGTTTCAGAACGGCTCAATCAAAACTAAGGTTCAATGCTTTTAGTTGAACAAACAGAACAGAAAGAAGTTTCACACAATTCTTCTGTGTAGTTTTTATTTGTAGACATTCTTTTTCCCAATATAGGCCTCTTAGCGCTCAGAATGTCCAATTGCAGTTTCTACAGAAAGAGTGTTTCAGAACGGCTCAATAAAAAGTAAGGTTCAACTCTGTTAGTTGAATGCACAGAACAGAAAGAAGTTTCATACAATGCTTCTGTGTAGTTTATATTTGAACATATTCTTTTTTCCACTATTACCCACTTAGCGCTACGAATGTCCAGTTGCATTTTCTACAGACAGAGGGTTTCAAAACTGCTCAATTAAAAGTATGGTTTAACTCTGTTAGCTGAATGCTCAGATCAGAAAGAAGTTTCACAGAATGCTTCTGTGTAGTTTATATTTGAATATATTCCTTTTTCCACTACTACTCTCTTAGCGCTCCAAATGTCCAGTTGCATTTTCTACAGAAAGAGTGTTCAGATCTGCTCAATCAAAAGTATGGTTTAACTCTGTTAGCTGAATGCACAGATCAGAAAGAAGTTTCACAGAATGATTCTGTGTAGTTTATATTTGGAGACATTCCTTTTTCCACTATTACCCTCTTAGCGCTCCGAATCTCCACTTGCATTTTCTACAGAAAGAGTGTTTCAGAACCGCTCAATCAAAACTAAGGTTCAACTCTTTTAGTTGAACAAACAGAACAGAAAGAAGTTTCACACAATTCTTCTGTGTAGTTTTTATTTGTAGACATTCTTTTTCCCAATATAGGCCTCTTAGCGCTCAGAATGTCCAATTGCAGTTTCTACAGAAAGAGTGTTTCAGAACGGCTCAATCAAAAGTAAGGTTCAACTCTGTTAGTTGAATGCACAGAACAGAAAGTAGTTTCATACAAGGCTTCTGTGTAGTTTATATTTGAACATATTCTTTTTTCCACTATTACCCACTTAGCGCTACGAATGTCAAGTTGCATTTTCTACAGACAGAGTGTTTCAAAACTGCTCAATCAAAAGTATGGTATAACTCTGTTAGCTGAATGCTCAGATCAGAAAGAAGTTTCACAGAATGCTTCTGTGTAGTTTATATTTGAATATATTCCTTTTTCCACTACTACGCTCTTAGCGCTCCAAATGTCCAGTTGCATTTTCTACAGAAAGAGTGTTCAGATCTGCTCAATCAAAAGTATGGTTTAACTCTGTTAGCTGAATGCACAGATCAGAAAGAAGTTTCACCGAATGATTCCGTGTAGTTTATATTTGAAGACATTCCTTTTTCCACTATTACCCTCTTAGCGCTCCGAATCTCCACTTGCATTTTCTACAAAAAGAGTGTTTCATAACTGCTCAATCAAAAATATGTTTTATCTCTGTTAACTGAATTTACAGATCAGAAATAAGTTTCACAGAATGCATCTGTGTATTTTTTATTTGAAGATATTCTTTTTCCCAATGTAGCCCTCTTAGCGCTTAGCATGTCCAATTGCAGTTTCTACAGAAAGAGTGTTTCAGAACGGCTCAATCAAAAGTAAGGTTCAACTCTGTTAGTTGAATGCACAGAACAGAAAGAATTTTCACAGAATGCTACTGTGTAGTTTATATTTGAATATATTCCTTTTTCCACTATTACCCTCTTAGCGCTCCGAATGTCCACTTGCATTTTCTACAGAAAGAGTGTTCAGAACTGCGCAATCAAAAGTATGGTTTAACTCTGTTAGCTTAATGAACATATCAGAAATAAGTTTCACACAATGCTTCTGTGTAGTTTTTATTTGAAGATATTATTTTTCCCAATAGAGGCCTCTTAGCGCTCAGAATGTCCAATTGCAGTTTCTACCGAAAGAGTGTTTCAGAAAGGCTCAATCAAAAGTAAGGTTCAACTCTGTTAGTTGAATGCACAGAACAGAAAGAAGTTTCATACAATGCTTCTGTGTAGTTTATATTTGAACATATTCTTTTTTCCACTATTACCCACTTGGCGCTACGAATGTCCAGTTGCATTTTCTACACACAGAGTGTTTCAAAACTGCTCAATCAAAAGTATGGTTTAACTCTGTTAGCTGAATGCTCAGATCAGAAAGAAGTTTCACAGAATGCTTCCGTGTAGTTTATATTTGAATATATTCCTTTTCCCACTACTACTCTCTTAGCGCTCCAGATGTCCAGTTGCATTTTCTACAGAAAGAGTGTGCAGATCTGCTCAATCAAAAGTATGGTTTAACTCTGTTAGCTGAATACACAGATCAGAAAGAAGTTTCACAGAATGATTCTGTGTAGTTTATATTTGGAGACATTCCTTTTTCCACTAATACCCTCTTAGCGCTCCGAATCTCCACTTGCATTTTCTACAGAAAGAGTGTTTCAGAACGGCTCAATCAAAACTAAGGTTCAACTCTTTTAGTTGAACAAACAGAACAGAAAGAAGTTTCACACAATTCTTCTGTGTAGTTTTTATTTGTAGACATTCTTTTTCCCAATATAGGCCTCTTAGCGCTCAGAATGTCCAATTGCAGTTTCTACAGAAAGAGTGTTTCAGAGCGGCTCATTCAAAAGTAAGGTTCAACTCTGTTAGTTGAATGCACAGAACAGAAAGAAGTTTCATACAATGCTTCTGTGTAGTTTATATTTGAACATATTCTTTTTTCCACTATTACCCACTTAGCGCTACGAATGTCCAGTTGCATTTTCTACAAACAGAGTGTTTCAAAACTGCTCAATCAAAGTATGGTTTAATTCTGTTAGCTGAATGCTCAGATCAGAAAGAAGTTTCACAGAATGCTTCTGTGTAGTTTATATTTGAATATATTCCTTTTTCCACTACTACGCTCTTAGCGCTCCAAATGTCCAGTTGCATTTTCTACAGAAAGAGTGTTCAGATCTGCTCAATCAAAAGTATGGTTTAACTCTCTTAGCTGAATGCACAGAACAGAAAGAAGTTTCACCGAATGATTCCGTGTAGTTTATATTTGAAGACATTCCTTTTTCCACTATTACCCTCTTAGCGCTCCGAATCTCCACTTGCATTTTCTACAAAAAGTGTGTTTCATAACTGCTCAATCAAAAATATGTTTTATCTCTGTTAACTGAAATTACAGATCAGAAATAAGTTTCACAGAATGCATCTGTGTAGTTTTTATTTGAAGATATTCTTTTTCCCAATGTAGGCCTCTTAGCGCTTAGCATGTCCAATTGCAGTTTCTACAGAAAGAATGTTTCAGAACGGCTCAATCAAAAGTAAGGTTCAACTCTGTTAGTTGAATGCACAGAACAGAAAGAATTTTCACAGAATGCTACTGTGTAGTTTATATTTGAATATATTCCTTTTTCCACAATTACCCTCTTAGCGCTCCGAATGTCCACTTGCATTTTCTACAGAAAGAGTGTTCAGAACTGCGCAATCAAAAGTATGGTTTAACTCTGTTAGCTTTATGAACATATCAGAAATAAGTTTCACACAATGCTTCTGTGTAGTTTTTATTTGAAGATATTATTTTTCCCAATAGATGCCTCTTAGCGCTCAGAATGTCCAATTGCAGTTTCTACAGAAAGAGTGTTTCAGAAAGGCTCAATCAAAAGTAAGGTTCAACTCTGTTAGTTGAATGCACAGAACAGAAAGAAGTTTCATACAATGCTTCTGTGTAGTTTATATTTGAACATATTCTTTTTTCCACTATTACCCACTTAGCGCTACGAATGTCCAGTTGCATTTTCTACAGACAGAGGGTTTCAAAACTGCTCAATTAAAAGTATGGTTTAACTCTGTTAGCTGAATGCTCAGATCAGAAAGAAGTTTCACAGAATGCTTCTGTGTAGTTTATATTTGAATATATTCCTTTTTCCACTACTACTCTCTTAGCGCTCCAAATGTCCAGTTGCATTTTCTACAGAAAGAGTGTTCAGATCTGCTCAATCAAAAGTATGGTTTAACTCTGTTAGCTGAATGCACAGATCAGAAAGAAGTTTCACAGAATGATTCTGTGTAGTTTATATTTGGAGACATTCCTTTTTCCACTATTACCCTCTTAGCGCTCCGAATCTCCACTTGCATTTTCTACAGAAAGAGTGTTTCAGAACGGCTCAATCAAAACTAAGGTTCAACTCTTTTAGTTGAACAAACAGAACAGAAAGAAGTTTCACACAATTCTTCTGTGTAGTTTTTATTTGTAGACATTCTTTTTCCCAATATAGGCCTCTTAGTGCTCAGAATGTCCAATTGCAGTTTCTACAGAAAGAGTGTTTCAGAACGGCTCAATCAAAAGTAAGGTTCAACTCTGTTAGTTGAATGCACAGAACAGAAAGAAGTTTCATACAAGGCTTCGGTGTAGTTTATATTAGAACATATTCTTTTTTCCACTATTATCCACTTAGCGCTACGAATGTCAAGTTGCATTTTCTACAGACAGAGTGTTTCAAAACTGCTCAATCAAAAGTATGGTTTAACTCTGTTAGCTGAATGCTCAGATCAGAAAGAAGTTTCACAGAATGCTTCTGTGTAGTTTATATTTGAATATATTCCTTTTTCCACTACTACGCTCTTAGCGCTCCAAATGTCCAGTTGCATTTTCTACAGAAAGAGTGTTCAGATCTGCTCAATCAAAAGTATGGTTTAACTCTGTTAGCTGAATGCACAGATCAGAAAGAAGTTTCACCGAATGATTCCGTGTAGTTTATATTTGAAGACATTCCTTTTTCCACTATTACCCTCTTAGCGCTCCGAATCACCACTTGCATTTTCTACAAAAAGAGTGTTTCATAACTGCTCAATCAAAAATATGTTTTATCTCTGTTAACTGAATTTACAGATCAGAAATAAGTTTCACAGAATGCATCTGTGTAGTTTTTATTTGAAGATATTCTTTTTCTCAATGTAGGCCTCTTAGCGCTTAGCATGTCCAATTGCAGTTTCTACAGAAAGAGTGTTTCGGAACGGCTCAATCAAAAGTAAGGTTCAACTCTGTTAGTTGAATGCACAGAACAGAAAGAATTTTCACAGAATGCTACTGTGTAGTTTATATTTGAATATATTCCTTTTTCCACTATTACCCTCTTAGCGCTCCGAATGTCCACTTGCATTTTCTACAGAAAGAGTGTTCAGAACTGCGCAATCAAAAGTATGGTTTAACTCTGTTAGCTTAATGAACATATCAGAAATAAGTTTCACACAATGCTTCTGTGTAGTTTTTATTTGAAGATATTATTTTTCCCAATAGAGTCCTCTTAGCGCTCAGAATGTCCAATTGCAGTTTCTACAGAAAGAGGGTTTCAGAAAGGCTCAATCAAAAGTGAGGTTCAACTCTGTTAGTTGAATGCACAGAACAGAAAGTAGTTTCATACAATGCTTCTGTGTAGTTTATATTTGAACATATTCTTTTTTCCACTATTACCCACTTGGCGCTACGAATGTCCAGTTGCATTTTCTACAGGCAGAGTGTTTCAAAACTGCTCAATCAAAAGTATGGTTTAATTCTGTTAGCTGAATGCTCAGATCAGAAAGAAGTTTCACAAAATGCTTCTGTGTATTTTATATTTGAATATATTCCTTTTTCCACTACTACTCTCTTAGCGCTCCAAATGTCCAGTTGCATTTTCTACAGAAAGAGTGTTCAGATCTGCTCAATCAAAAGTATGTTTGAACTCTATTAGCTGAATGCACAGATCAGAAAGAAGTTTCACAGAATGATTCTGTGTAGTATATATTTGGAGACATTCTTTTTTCCACTATTACCCTCTTAGCGCTCCGAATCTCCACTTGCATTTTCTACAGAAAGAGTGTCTCAGAACGGCTCAATCAAAACTAAGGTTCAATGCTTTTAGTTGAACAAACAGAACAGAAAGAAGTTTCACACAATTCTTCTGTGTAGTTTTTATTTGTAGACATTCTTTTTCCCAATATAGGCCTCTTAGCGCTCAGAATGTCCAATTGCAGTTTCTACAGAAAGAGTGTTTCAGAACGGCTCAATCAAAAGTAAGGTTCAACTCTGTTAGTTGAATGCACAGAACAGAAAGAAGTTTCATACAATGCTTCTGTGTAGTTTATATTTGAACATATTCTTTTTTCCACTATTACCCACTTAGCGCTACGAATGTCCAGTTGCATTTTCTACAGACAGAGGGTTTCAAAACTGCTCAATTAAAAGTATGGTTTAACTCTGTTAGCTGAATGCTCAGATCAGAAAGAAGTTTCACAGAATGCTTCTGTGTAGTTTATATTTGAATATATTTCTTTTTCCACTACTACTCTCTTAGCGCTCCAAATGTCCAGTTGCATTTTCTACAGAAAGAGTGTTCAGATCTGCTCAATCAAAAGTATGGTTTAACTCTGTTAGCTGAATGCACAGATCAGAAAGAAGTTTCACAGAATGATTCTGTGTAGTTTATATTTGGAGACATTCCTTTTTCCACTATTACCCTCTTAGCGCTCCGAATCTCCACTTGCATTTTCTACAGAAAGAGTGTTTCAGAACGGCTCAATCAAAACTAAGGTTCAACTCTTTTAGTTGAACAAACAGAACAGAAAGAAGTTTCACACAATTCTTCTGTGTAGTTTTTATTTGTAGACATTCTTTTTCCCAATATAGGCCTCTTAGCGCTCAGAATGTCCAATTGCAGTTTCTACAGAAAGAGTGTTTCAGAACGGCTCAATCAAAAGTAAGGTTCAACTCTGTTAGTTGAATGCACAGAACAGAAAGAAGTTTCATACAAGGCTTCTGTGTAGTTTATATTTGAACATATTCTTTTTTCCACTATTACCCACTTAGCGCTACGAATGTCAAGTTGCATTTTCTACAGACAGAGTGTTTCAAAACTGCTCAATCAAAAGTATGGTATAACTCTGTTAGCTGAATGCTCAGATCAGAAAGAAGTTTCACAGAATGCTTCTGTGTAGTTTATATTTGAATATATTCCTTTTTCCACTACTACGCTCTTAGCGCTCCAAATGTCCAGTTGCATTTTCTACAGAAAGAGTGTTCAGATCTGCTCAATCAAAAGTATGGTTTAACTCTGTTAGCTGAATGCACAGATCAGAAAGAAGTTTCACCGAATGATTCCATGTAGTTTATATTTGAAGACATTCCTTTTTCCACTATTACCCTCTTAGCGCTCCGAATCTCCACTTGCATTTTCTACAAAAAGAGTGTTTCATAACTGCTCAATCAAAAATATGTTTTATCTCTGTTAACTGAATTTACAGATCAGAAATAAGTTTCACAGAATGCATCTGTGTATTTTTTATTTGAAGATATTCTTTTTCCCAATGTAGGCCTCTTAGCGCTTAGCATGTCCAATTGCAGTTTCTACAGAAAGAGTGTTTCAGAACGGCTCAATCAAAAGTAAGGTTCAACTCTGTTAGTTGAATGCACAGAACAGAAAGAATTTTCACAGAATGCTACTGTGTAGTTTATATTTGAATATATTCCTTTTTCCACTACTACCCTCTTAGCGCTCCGAATGTCCACTTGCATTTTCTACAGAAAGAGTGTTCAGAACTGCGCAATCAAAAGTATGGTTTAACTCTGTTAGCTTAATGAACATATCAGAAATAAGTTTCACACAATGCTTCTGTGTAGTTTTTATTTGAAGATATTATTTTTCCCAATAGAGGCCTCTTAGCGCTCAGAATGTCCAATTGCAGTTTCTACCGAAAGAGTGTTTCAGAAAGGCTCAATCAAAAGTAAGGTTCAACTCTTTTAGTTGAATGCACAGAACAGAAAGAAGTTTCATACAATGCTTCTGTGTAGTTTATATTTGAACATATTCTTTTTTCCACTATTACCCACTTGGCGCTACGAATGTCCAGTTGCATTTTCTACAGACAGAGTGTTTCAAAACTGCTCAATCAAAAGTATGGTTTAACTCTGTTAGCTGAATGCTCAGATCAGAAAGAAGTTTCACAGAATGCTTCTGTGTAGTTTATATTTGAATATATTCCTTTTCCCACTACTACTCTCTTAGCGCTCCAAATGTCCAGTTGCATTTTCTACAGAAAGAGTGTTCAGATCTGCTCAATCAAAAGTATGGTTTAAATCTATTAGCTGAATGCACAGATCAGAAAGAAGTTTCACAGAATTATTCTGTGTAGTTTATATTTGGAGACATTCCTTTTTCCACTATTACCCTCTTAGCGCTCCGAATCTCGACTTGCATTTTCTACAGAAAGAGTGTTTCAGAACAGCTCAATCAAAACTAAGGTTCAACGCTTTTAGTTGAACAAACAGAACAGAAAGAAGTTTCACACAATTCTTCTGTGTAGTTTTTATTTGTAGACATTCTTTTTCCCAATATAGGCCTCTTAGCGCTCAGAATGTCCAATTGCAGTTTCTACAGAAAGAGTGTTTCAGAACGGCTCAATCAAAAGTAAGGTTCAACTCTGTTAGTTGAATGCACAGAACAGAAAGAAGTTTCATACAATGCTTCTGTGTAGTTTATATTTGAACATATTCTTTTTTCCACTATTACCCACTTAGCGCTACGAATGTCCAGTTGCATTTTCTACAGACAGAGTGTTTCAAAACTGCTCAATCAAAAGTATGGTTTAACTCTGTTAGCTGAATGCTCAGATCAGAAAGAAGTTTCACAGAATGCTTCTGTGTAGTTTATATTTGAATATATTCCTTTTTCCACTACTACGCTCTTAGCGCTCCAAATGTCCAGTTGCATTTTCTACAGAGAGAGTGTTCAGATCTGCTCAATCAAAAGTATGTTTTAACTCTGTTAGCTGAATGCACAGATCAGAAAGAAGTTTCACCGAATGATTCTGTGTAGTTTATATTTGAAGACATTCCTTTTTCCACTATTACCCTCTTAACGCTCCGAATCTCCACTTGCATTTTCTACAAAAAGAGTGTTTCATAACTGCTCAAAAAAAAATATGTTTTATCTCTGTTAACTGAATTTACAGATCAGAAATAAGTTTCACAGAATGCATCTGTGTAGTTTTTATTTGAAGATATTCTTTTTCCCAATGTAGGCCTCTTAGCGCTTAGCATGTCCAATTGCAGTTTCTACAGAAAGAGTGTTTCAGAACGGCTCAATCAAAAGTAAGGTTCAACTCTGTTAGTTGAATGCACAGAACAGAAAGTATTTTCACAGAATTCTACTGTGTAGTTTATATTTGAATATATTCCTTTCTCCACTATTACCCTCTTAGCGCTCCGAATGTCCACTTGCATTTTCTACAGAAAGAGTGTTCAGAACTGCGCAATCAAAAGTATGGTTTAACTCTGTTAGCTGAATGCACAGATCAGAAAGAAGTTTCACAGAATGATTCTGTGTAGTTTATATTTGGAGACCTTCTTTTTATCACTATTACCCTCTTAGCGCTCCGAATCTCCACTTGCATTTTCTACAGAATGAGTGTTTCAGAACGGCTCAATCAAAACTAAGGTTCAACTCTTTTAGTTGAACAAACAGAACAGAAAGAAGTTTCACACAATTCTTCTGTGTAGTATTTATTTGTAGACATTCTTTTTCCCAATATAGGCCTCTTAGCGCTCAGAATGTCCAATTGCAGTTTCTACAGAAAGAGTGTTTCAGAACGGCTCAATCAAAAGTAAGGTTCAACTCTGTTAGTTGAATGCACAGAACAGAAAGAAGTTTCATACAATGCTTCTGTGTAGTTTATAATTGAACATATTCTTTTTTCCACTATTACCCACTTAGCACTACGAATGTCCAGTTGCCTTTTCTACAGACAGAGTGTTTCAAAACTGCTCAATCAGAAGTATGGTTTAACTCTGTTAGCTGAATGCTCAGATCAGAAAGGAGTTTCACAGAATGCTTCTGTGTAGTTTATATTTGAATATATTCCTTTTTCCACTACTACGCTCTTAGCGCTCCAAATGTCCAGTTGCATTTTCTACAGAAAGAGTGTTCAGAACTGCGCAATCAAAAGTATGGTTTAACTCTGTTAGCTTAATGAACATATCAGAAATAAGTTTCACACAATGCTTCTGTGTAGTTTTAATTTGAAGATATTATTTTTCCCAATAGAGGCCTCTTAGCGCTCAGAATGTCCAATTGCAGTTTCTACAGAAAGAGTGTTTCAGAAAGGCTCAATGAAAAGTAAGGTTCAACTCTGTTAGTTGAATGAACAGAACAGAAAGAAATTTCATACAATGCTTCTGTGTAGTTTATATTTGAAGATATTCTTTTTTCCACTATTACCCACTTGGCGCTACGAATGTCCAGTTGCATTTTCTACAGACAGAGTGTTTCAAAACTGCTCAATCAAAAGTATGGTTTAACTCTGTTAGCTGAATGCACAGATCACAAAGAAGTTTCATCGAATGATTCTGTGTAGTGTATATTTGAAGACATTCTTTTTCCACTATTACCCTCTTAGCGCTCCGAATCTCCACTTGCATTTTCTACAAAAAGAGTGTTTCATAACTGCTCAATCAAAAATATGTTTTATCTCTGTTAACTGAATTTACAGATCAGAAATAAGTTTCACAGAATGCATCTGTGTAGTTTCTATTTGAAGATATTCTTTTTCCCAATGTAGCCCTCTTAGCGCTTAGCATGTCCAATTGCAGTTTCTACAGAAAGAGTGTTTCAGAACGGCTCAATCAAAAGTAAGGTTCAACTCTGTTAGTTGAATGCACAGAACAGAAAGAATTTTCACAGAATGCTACTGTGTAGTTTATATTTGAATATATTCCTTTTTCCACTATTACCCTCTTAGCGCTGCGAATGTCCACTTGCATTTTCTACAGAAAGAGTGTTCAGAACTGCGCAATCAAAAGTATGGTTTAACTCTGTTAGCTTAATGAACATATCAGAAATAAGTTTCACACAATGCTTCTGTGTAGTTTTTATTTGAAGATATTATTTTTCCCAGTAGAGGCCTCTTAGCGCTCAGAATGTCCAATTGCAGTTTCTACAGAAAGAGTGTTTCAGAAAGGCTCAATCAAAAGTAAGATTCAACTCTGTTAGTTGAATGCACAGAACAGAAAGAAGTTTCATACAATGCTTCTGTGTAGTTTATATTTGAACATATTTTTTTTTCCACTATTACCCACTTAGCGCTACGAATGTCCAGTTGCATTTTCTACAGACAGAGTGTTTCAAAACTGCTCAATCAAAAGTATGGTTTAACTCTGTCAGCTGAATGCTCAGATCAGAAAGAAGTTTCACAGAATGCTTCTGTGTAGTTTATATTTGAATATATTCCTTTTTCCACTACTACTCTCTTAGCGCTCCAAATGTCCAGTTGCATTTTCTACAGAAAGAGTGTTCAGATCTGCTCAATCAAAAGTATGGTTTAACTCTGTTAGCTGAATGCACAGATCAGAAAGAAGTTTCACAGAATGATTCTGTGTAGTTTATATTTGGAGACATTCCTTTTTCCACTATTACCCTCTTAGCGCTCCAAATCTCCACTTGCATTTTCTACAGAAAGAGTGTTTCAGAACGGCTCAATCAAAACTAAGGTTCAACTCCTTTAGTTGAACAAACAGAACAGAAAGAAGTTTCACACAATTCTTCTGTGTAGTTTTTATTTGTAGACATTCTTTTTCCCAATATAGGCCTCTTAGCGCTCAGAATGTCCAATTGCAGTTTCTACAGAAAGAGTGTTTCAGAACGGCTCAATCAAAAGTAAGGTTCAACTCTGTTAGTTGAATGCACAGAACAGAAAGAAGTTTCATACAATGCTTCTGTGTAGTTTATAATTGAACATATTCTTTTTTCCACTATTACCCACTTAGCACTACGAATGTCCAGTTGCCTTTTCTACAGACAGAGTGTTTCAAAACTGCTCAATCAGAAGTATGGTTTAACTCTGTTAGCTGAATGCTCAGATCAGAAAGGAGTTTCACAGAATGCTTCTGTGTAGTTTATATTTGAATATATTCCTTTTTCCACTACTACGCTCTTAGCGCTCCAAATGTCCAGTTGCATTTTCTACAGAAAGAGTGTTCAGAACTGCGCAATCAAAAGTATGGTTTAACTCTGTTAGCTTAATGAACATATCAGAAATAAGTTTCACACAATGCTTCTGTGTAGTTTTAATTTGAAGATATTATTTTTCCCAATAGAGGCCTCTTAGCGCTCAGAATGTCCAATTGCAGTTTCTACAGAAAGAGTGTTTCAGAAAGGCTCAATGAAAAGTAAGGTTCAACTCTGTTAGTTGAATGAACAGAACAGAAAGAAATTTCATACAATGCTTCTGTGTAGTTTATATTTGAAGATATTCTTTTTTCCACTATTACCCACTTGGCGCTACGAATGTCCAGTTGCATTTTCTACAGACAGAGTGTTTCAAAACTGCTCAATCAAAAGTATGGTTTAACTCTGTTAGCTGAATGCACAGATCACAAAGAAGTTTCATCGAATGATTCTGTGTAGTGTATATTTGAAGACATTCTTTTTCCACTATTACCCTCTTAGCGCTCCGAATCTCCACTTGCATTTTCTACAAAAAGAGTGTTTCATAACTGCTCAATCAAAAATATGTTTTATCTCTGTTAACTGAATTTACAGATCAGAAATAAGTTTCACAGAATGCATCTGTGTAGTTTCTATTTGAAGATATTCTTTTTCCCAATGTAGCCCTCTTAGCGCTTAGCATGTCCAATTGCAGTTTCTACAGAAAGAGTGTTTCAGAACGGCTCAATCAAAAGTAAGGTTCAACTCTGTTAGTTGAATGCACAGAACAGAAAGAATTTTCACAGAATGCTACTGTGTAGTTTATATTTGAATATATTCCTTTTTCCACTATTACCCTCTTAGCGCTGCGAATGTCCACTTGCATTTTCTACAGAAAGAGTGTTCAGAACTGCGCAATCAAAAGTATGGTTTAACTCTGTTAGCTTAATGAACATATCAGAAATAAGTTTCACACAATGCTTCTGTGTAGTTTTTATTTGAAGATATTATTTTTCCCAATAGAGGCCTCTTAGCGCTCAGAATGTCCAATTGCAGTTTCTACAGAAAGAGTGTTTCAGAAAGGCTCAATCAAAAGTAAGATTCAACTCTGTTAGTTGAATGCACAGAACAGAAAGAAGTTTCATACAATGCTTCTGTGTAGTTTATATTTGAACATATTTTTTTTTCCACTATTACCCACTTAGCGCTACGAATGTCCAGTTGCATTTTCTACAGACAGAGTGTTTCAAAACTGCTCAATCAAAAGTATGGTTTAACTCTGTCAGCTGAATGCTCAGATCAGAAAGAAGTTTCACAGAATGCTTCTGTGTAGTTTATATTTGAATATATTCCTTTTTCCACTACTACTCTCTTAGCGCTCCAAATGTCCAGTTGCATTTTCTACAGAAAGAGTGTTCAGATCTGCTCAATCAAAAGTATGGTTTAACTCTGTTAGCTGAATGCACAGATCAGAAAGAAGTTTCACAGAATGATTCTGTGTAGTTTATATTTGGAGACATTCCTTTTTCCACTATTACCCTCTTAGCGCTCCAAATCTCCACTTGCATTTTCTACAGAAAGAGTGTTTCAGAACGGCTCAATCAAAACTAAGGTTCAACTCCTTTAGTTGAACAAACAGAACAGAAAGAAGTTTCACACAATTCTTCTGTGTAGTTTTTATTTGTAGACATTCTTTTTCCCAATATAGGCCTCTTAGCGCTCAGAATGTCCAATTGCAGTTTCTACAGAAAGAGTGTTTCAGAACGGCTCAATCAAAAGTAAGGTTCAACTCTGTTAGTTGAATGCACAGAACAGAAAGAAGTTTCATACAATGCTTCTGTGTAGTTTATATTTGAACATATTCTTTTTTCCACTATTTCCAACTTAGCGCTACGAATGTCCAGTTGCATTTTCTACAGACAGAGTGTTTCAAAACTGCTCAATCAAAAGTATGGTTTAACTCTGTTAGCTGAATGCTCAGATCAGAAAGAAGTTTCACAGAATGCTTCTGTGTAGTTTATATTTGAATATATTCCTTTTTCCACTACTACGCTCTCAGCGCTCCAAATGTCCAGTTGCATTTTCTACAGAAAGAGTGTTCAGATCTGCTCAATCAAAAGTATGGTTTAACTCTGTTAGCTGAATGCACAGATCAGAAAGAAGTTTCACTGAATGATTCTGTGTAGTTTATATTTGAAGACATTCCTTTTTCCACTATTACCCTCTTAGCGCTCCGAAACTCCACTTGCATTTTCTACAAAAAGAGTGTTTCATAACTGCTCAATCAAAAATATGTTTTATCTCTGTTAACTGAATTTACAGATCAGAAATAAGTTTCACAGAATGCATCTGTGTAGTTTTTATTTGAAGATATTCTTTTTCCCAATGTAGTCCTCTTAGCGCTTAGCATGTACAATTGCAGTTTCTACAGAAAGAGTGTTTCAGAACGGCTCAATCAAAAGTAAGGTTCAACTCTGTTAGTTGAATGCACAGAACAGAAAGAATTTTCACAGAATGCTACTGTGTACTTTATATTTGAATATATTCCTTTCTCCACTATTACCCTCTTAGCGCTCCGAATGTCCACTTGCATTTTCTACAGAAAGAGTGTTCAGAACTGCGCAATCAAAAGTATAGTTTAACTCTGTTAGCTTAATGAACATATCAGAAATAAGTTTCACACAATGCTTCTGTGTAGTTTTTATTTGAAGATATTATTTTTCCCAATATAGGCCTCTTAGCGCTCAGAATGTCCAATTGCAGTTTCTACAGAAAGAGTGTTTCAGAAAGGCTCAATCAAAAGTAAGGTTCAACTCTGTTAGTTGAATGCACAGAACAGAAAGAAATTTCATACAATGCTTCTGTGTAGTTTATATTTGAACATATTCTTTTTTCCACTATTACCCACTTGGCGCTACGAATGTCCAGTTGCATTTTCTACAGACAGAGTGTTTCAAAACTGCTCAATCAAAAGTATCGTTTAACTCTGTTAGCTGAATGCACAGATCAGAAAGAAGTTTCACCGAATGATTCTGTGTAGTTTATATTTGAAGACATTCCTTTTTCCACTATTACCCTCTTAGCGCTCCGAATCTCCACTTGCATTTTCTACAAAAAGAGTGTTTCATAACTGCTCAATCAAAAATATGTTTTATCTCTGTTAACTGAATTTACAGATCAGAAATAAGTTTCACAGAATGCATCTGTGTAGTTTTTATTTGAAGATATTCTTTTTCCCAATGTAGGCCTCTTAGCGCTTAGCATGTCCAATTGCAGTTTCTACAGAGAGAGTGTTTCAGAACGGCTCAATCAAAAGTAAGGTTCAACTCTGTTAGTTGAATGCACAGAACAGAAAGTATTTTCACAGAATGCTACTGTGTAGTTTATATTTGAATATATTCCTTTTTCCACTATTACCCTCTTAGCGCTCCGAATGTCCACTTGCATTTTCTACAGAAAGAGTGTTCAGAACTGCGCAATCAAAAGTATGGTTTAACTCTGTTAGCTTTATGAACATATCAGAAATAAGTTTCACACAATGCTTCTGTGTAGTTTTTATTTGAAGATATTATTTTTCCCAATAGAGGCCTCTTAGCGCTCAGAATGTCCAATTGCAGTTTCTACAGAAAGAGTGTTTCAGAAAGGCTCAATCAAAAGTAAGGTTCAACTCTGTTAGTTGAATGCACAGAACAGAAAGAAGTTTCATACAATGATTCTGTGTAGTTTATATTTGAACATATTCTTTTTTCCACTATTACCCACTTGGCGCTCCAAATGTGCAGTTGCATTTTCTACAGAAAGAGTGTTCAGATCTGCTCAATCAAAAGTATGGTTTAACTCTGTTAGCTGAATGCACAGATCAGAAAGAAGTTTCACAGAATGATTCTGTGTAGTTTATATTTGGAGACATTCCTTTTTCCACTATTACCCTCTTAGCGCTCCAAATCTCCACTTGCATTTTCTACAGAAAGAGTGTTTCAGAACGGCTCAATCAAAACTAAGGTTCAACTCCTTTAGTTGAACAAACAGAACAGAAAGAAGTTTCACACAATTTTTCTGTGTAGTTTTTATTTGTAGACATTCTTTTTCCCAACATAGGCCTCTTAGCGCTCAGAATGTCCAATTGCAGTTTCTACAGAAAGAGTGTTTCAGAACGGCTCAATCAAAAGTAAGGTTCAACTCTGTTAGTTGAATGCACAGAACAGAAAGAAGTTTCATACAATGCTTCTGTGTAGTTTATATTTGAACATATTCTTTTTTCCACTATTACCAACTTAGCGCTACGAATGTCCAGTTGCATTTTCTACAGACAGAGTGTTTCAAAACTGCTCAATCAAAAGTATGGTTTAACTCTGTTAGCTGAATGCTCAGATCAGAAAGAAATTTCACAGAATGATTCTGTGTAGTTTATATTTGAATATATTCCTTTTTCCACTACTACGCTCTCAGCGCTCCAAATGTCCAGTTGCATTTTCTACAGAAAGAGTGTTCAGATCTGCTCAATCAAAAGTATGGTTTAACTCTGTTAGCTGAATGCACAGATCAGAAAGAAGTTTCACTGAATGATTCTGTGTAGTTTATATTTGAAGACATTCCTTTTTCCACTATTACCCTCTTAGCGCTCCGAAACTCCACTTGCATTTTCTACAAAAAGAGTGTTTCATAACTGCTCAATCAAAAATATGTTTTATCTCTGTTAACTGAATTTACAGATCAGAAATAAGTTTCACAGAATGCATCTGTGTAGTTTTTATTTGAAGATATTCTTTTTCCCAATGTAGGCCTCTTAGCGCTTAGCATGTACAATTGCAGTTTCTACAGAAAGAGTGTTTCAGAACCGCTCAATCAAAAGTAAGGTTCAACTCTGTTAGTTGAATGCACAGAACAGAAAGAATTTTCACAGAATGCTACTGTGTAGTTTATATTTGAATATATTCCTTTCTCCACTATTACCCTCTTAGCGCTCCGAATGTCCACTTGCATTTTCTACAGAAAGAGTGTTCAGAACTGCGCAATCAAAAGTATAGTTTAACTCTGTTAGCTTAATGAACATATCAGAAATAAGTTTCACACAATGCTTCTGTGTAGTTTTTATTTGAAGATATTATTTTTCCCAATATAGGCCTCTTAGCGCTCAGAATGTCCAATTGCAGTTTCTACAGAAAGAGTGTTTCAGAAAGGCTCAATCAAAAGTAAGGTTCAACTCTGTTAGTTGAATGCACAGAACAGAAAGAAATTTCATACAATGCTTCTGTGTAGTTTATATTTGAACATATTCTTTTTTCCACTATTACCAACTTAGCGCTACGAATGTCCAGTTGCATTTTCTACAGACAGAGTGTTTCAAAACTGCTCAATCAAAAGTATCGTTTAACTCTGTTAGCTGAATGCACAGATCAGAAAGAAGTTTCACCGAATGATTCTGTGTAGTTTATATTTGAAGACATTCCTTTTTCCACTATTACCCTCTTAGCGCTCCGAATCTCCACTTGCATTTTCTACAAAAAGAGTGTTTCATAACTGCTCAATCAAAAATATGTTTTATCTCTGTTAACTGAATTTACAGATCAGAAATAAGTTTCACAGAATGCATCTGTGTAGTTTTTATTTGAAGATATTCTTTTTCCCAATGTAGGCCTCTTAGCGCTTAGCATGTCCAATTGCAGATTCTACAGAGAGAGAGTTTCAGAACGGCTCAATCAAAAGTAAGGTTCAACTCTGTTAGTTGAATGCACAGAACAGAAAGTATTTTCACAGAATGCTACTGTGTAGTTTATATTTGAATATATTCCTTTTTCCACTATTACCCTCTTAGCGCTCCGAATGTCCACTTGCATTTTCTACAGAAAGAGTGTTCAGAACTGCGCAATCAAAAGTATGGTTTAACTCTGTTAGCTTTATGAACATATCAGAAATAAGTTTCACACAATGCTTCTGGGTAGTTTTTATTTGAAGATATTATTTTTCCCAATAGAGGCCTCTTAGCGCTCAGAATGTCCAATTGCAGTTTCTACAGAAAGAGTGTTTCAGAAAGGCTCAATCAAAAGTAAGGTTCAACTCCGTTAGTTGAATGCACAGAACAGAAAGAAGTTTCATACAATGATTCTGTGTAGTTTATATTTGAACATATTCTTTTTTCCACTATTACCCACTTGGCGCTACGAATGTCCAGTTGCATTTTCTACAGACAGAGTGTTTCAAAACTGCTCAATCAAAAGTATCGTTTAACTCTGTTAGCTGAATGCTCAGATCAGAAAGAAGTTTCACAGAATGCTTCTGTGTAGTTTATATTTGAATATATTCCTTTTTCCACTACTACTCTCTTAGCGCTCCAAATGTCCAGTTGCATTTTCTACAGAAAGAGTGTTCAGATCTGCTCAATCAAAAGTAGGTTTTAACACTGTTAGCTGAATGCACAGATCAGAAACAAGTTTCACAGAATGATTCTGTGTAGTTTATATTTGGAGACATTCCTTTTTCCACTATTACCCTCTTAGCGCTCCGAATCTCCACTTGCATTTTCTACAGAAAGAGTGTTTCAGAACGGCTCAATCAAAACTAAGGTTCAACTCTTTTAGTTGAACAAACAGAACAGAAAGAAGTTTCACACAATTCTTCTGTGTAGTTTTTATTTGTAGACATTCTTTTTCCCAATATAGGCCTCTTAGCGCTCAGAATGTCCAATTGCAGTTTCTACAGAAAGAGTGTTTCAGAACGGCTCAATCAAAAGTAAGGTTCAACTCTGTTAGTTGAATGCACAGAACAGAAAGAAGTTTCATACAATGCTTCTGTGTAGTTTATATTTGAACATATTCTTTTTTCCACTATTACCCACTTAGCGCTACGAATGTCCAGTTGCATTTTCTACAGACAGAGTGTTTCAAAACTGCTCAATCAAATGTATGGTTTAACTCTGTTAGCTGAATGCTCAGATCAGAAAGAAGTTTCACAGAATGCTTCTGTGTAGTTTATATTTGAATATATTCCTTTTTCCACTACTACGCTCTTAGCGCTCCAAATGTCCAGTTGCATTTTCTACAGAAAGAATGTTCAGATCTGCTCAATCAAAAGTATGGTTTAACTCTGTTAGCTGAATGCACAGATCACAAAGAAGTTTCACCGAATGATTCTGTGTAGTTTATATTTGAAGACATTCTTTTTCCACTATTACCTTCTTAGCGCTCCGAATCTCCACTTGCATTTTCTACAAAAAGTGTGTTTCATAACTGCTCAATCAAAAATATGTTTTATCTCTGTTAACTGAATTTACAGATCAGAAATAAGTTTCACAGAATGCATCTGTGTAGTTTTTACTTGAAGATATTCTTTTTCCCAATGTAGCCCTCTTAGCGCTTAGCATGTCCAATTGCAGTTTCTACAGAAAGAGTGTTTCAGAACGGCTCAATCAAAAGTAAGGTTCAACTCTGTTAGTTGAATGCAGAGAACAGAAAGAATTTTCACAGAATGCTACTGTGTAGTTTATATTTGAATATATTCCTTTTTCCACTATTACCCTCTTAGCGCTGTGAATGTCCACTTGCATTTTCTACAGAAAGAGTGTTCAGAACTGCGCAATCAAAAGTATGGTTTAACTGTGTTAGCTTAATGAACATATCAGAAATAAGTTTCACACAATGCTTCTGTGTAGTTTTTATTTGAAGATATTATTTTTCCCAATAGAGGCCTCTTAGCGCTCAGAATGTCCAATTGCAGTTTCTACAGAAAGAGTGTTTCAGAAAGGCTCAATCAAAAGTAAGATTCAACTCTGTTAGTTGAATGCACAGAACAGAAAGAAGTTTCATACAATGCTTCTGTGTAGTTTATATTTGAACATACTTTTTTTTCCACTCTTACCCACTTAGCGCTACGAATGTCCAGTTGCATTTTCTACAGACAGAGTGTTTCAAAACTTCTCAATCAAAAGTATGGTTTAACTCTGTCAGCTGAATGCTCAGATCAGAAAGAAGTTTCACAGAATGCTTCTGTGTAGTTTATATTTGAATATATTCCTTTTTCCACTACTGCTCTCTTAGCGCTCCAAATGTCCAGTTGCATTTTCTACAGAAAGAGTGTTCAGATCTGCTCAATCAAAAGTATGGTTTAACTCTGTTAGCTGAATGCACAGATCAGAAAGAAGTTTCACAGAATGATTCTGTGTAGTTTATATTTGGAGACATTCCTTTTCCACTATTACCCTCTTAGCGCTCCAAATCTCCACTTGCATTTTCTACAGAAAGAGTGTTTCAGAACGGCTCAATCAAAACTAAGGTTCAACTCCTTTAGTTGAACAAACAGAACAGAAAGAAGTTTCACACAATTCTTCTGTGTAGTTTTTATTTGTAGACATTCTTTTTCCCAATATAGGCCTCTTAGCGCTCAGAATGTCCAATTGCAGTTTCTACAGAAAGAGTGTTTCAGAACGGCTCAATCAAAAGTAAGGTTCAACTCTGTTAGTTGAATGCACAGAACAGAAAGAAGTTTCATACAATGCTTCTGTGTAGTTTATATTTGAACATATTCTTTTTTCCACTATTACCCACTTAGCGCTACGAATATCCAGTTGCATTTTCTACAGACAGAGTGTTTCAAAACTGCTCAATCAAAAGTATGGTTTAACTCTGTTAGCTGAATGCTAAGATCAGAAAGAAGTTTCACAGAATGCTTCTGTGTAGTTTATATTTGAATATATTCCTTTTTCCACTACTACGCTCTCAGTGCTCCAAATGTCCAGTTGCATTTTCTACAGAAAGAGTGTTCAGATCTGCTCAATCAAAAGTATGGTTTAACTCTGTTAGCTGAATGCACAGATCAGAAAGAAGTTTCACTGAATGATTCTGTGTAGTTTATATTTGAAGACATTCCTTTTTCCACTATTACCCTCTTAGCGCTCCGAAACTCCACTTGCATTTTCTACAAAAAGAGTGTTTCATAACTGCTCAATCAAAAATATGTTTTATCTCTGTTAACTGAAATTACAGATCAGAAATAAGTTTCACAGAATGCATCTGTGTAGTTTTTATTTGAAGATATTCTTTTTCCCAATGCAGGCCTCTTAGCGCTTAGCATGTACAATTGCAGTTTCTACAGAAAGAGTGTTTCAGAACGGCTCAATCAAAAGTAAGGTTCAACTCTGTTAGTTGAATGTACAGAACAGAAAGAATTTTCACAGAATGCTACTGTGTAGTTTATATTTGAATATATTCCTTTCTCCAGTATTACCCTCTTAGCGCTCCGAATGTCCACTTGCATTTTCTACAGAAAGAGTGTTCAGAACTGCGCAATCAAAAGTATGGTTTAACTCTGTTAGCTTAATGAACATATCAGAAATAAGTTTCACACAATGCTTCTGTGTAGTTTTTATTTGAAGATATTATTTTTCCCAATAGAGGCCTCTTAGCGCTCAGAATGTCCAATTGCAGTTTCTACAGAAAGAGTGTTTCAGAAAGGCTCAATCAAAAGTAAGGTTCAACTCTGTTAGTTGAATGCACAGAACAGAAAGAAGTTTCATACAATGCTTCTGTGTAGTTTATATTTGAACATATTCTTTTTTCCACTATTACCCACTTAGCGCTACGAATGTCCAGTTGCATTTTCTACAGACAGAGTGTTTCAAAACTGCTCAATCAAAAGTATGGTTTAACTCTGTTAGCTGAATGCTCAGATCAGAAAGAAGTTTCACAGAATGCTTCTGTGTAGTTTATATTTGAATATATTCCTTTTTCCACTAGTACTCTCTTAGCGCTCCAAATGTCCAGTTGCATTTTCTACAGAAAGAGTGTTCTGATCTGCTCAATCAAAAGTATGGTTTAACTCTGTTAGCTGAATGCACAGATCAGAAAGAAGTTTCACAGAATGATTCTGTGTAGTTTATATTTGGAGACATTCCTTTTTCCACTATTACCCTCTTAGCGCTCCGAATCTCCACTTGCATTTTCTACAGAAAGAGTGTTACAGAACGGCTCAATCAAAACTAAGGTTCAACTCTTTTAGTTGACCAAACAGAACAGAAAGTAGTTTCACACAATTCTTCTGTGTAGTTTTTATTTGTAGACATTCTTTTTCCCAATATAGGCCTCCTAGCGCTCAGAATGTCCAATTGCAGTTTCTACAGAAAGAGTGTTTCAGAAAGGCTCAATGAAAAGTAAGGTTCAACTCTGTTAGTTGAATGCACAGAACAGAAAGAAGTTTCATACAATGCTTCTGTGTAGTTTATATTTGAACATATTCTTTTTTCCACTATTACCCACTTAGCGCTACGAATGTCCAGTTGCATTTTCTACAGACAGAGTGTTTCAAAACTGCTCAATTAAAAGTATGGTTTAACTCTGTTAGCTGAATGCTCAGATCAGAAAGAAGTTTCACAGAATGCTTCTGTGTAGTTTATATTTGAATATATTCCTTTTTCCACTAGTACTCTCTTAGCGCTCCAAATGTCCAGTTGCATTTTCTACAGAAAGAGTGTTCAGATCTGCTCAATCAAAATTATAGTTTAACTCTGTTAGCTGAATGCACAGATCAGAAAGAACTTTCACAGAATGATTCCGTGTAGTTTATATTTGGAGACATTCCTTTTTCCACTATTACCCTCTTAGCGCTCCGAATCTCCACTTGCATTTTCTACAGAAAGAGTGTTTCAGAACGGCTCAATCAAAACTAAGGTTCAACTCTTTTAGTTGAACAAACAGAACAGAAAGAAGTTTCACACAATTCTTCTGTGTAGTTTTTATTTGTAGACATTCTTTTTCCCAATATAGGCCCCTTAGCGCTCAGAATGTCCAATTGCAGTTTCTACAGAAAGAGTGTTTCAGAACGGCTCAATCAAAAGTAAGGTTCAACTCTGTTAGTTGAATGCACAGAACAGAAAGAAGTTTCATACAATGCTTCTGTGTAGTTTATATTTGAACATATTCTTTTTTCCACGATTACCCACTTCGCGCTACGAATGTCCAGTTGCATTTTCTACAGACAGAGTGTTTCAAAACTGCTCAATCATAAGTATGGTTTAACTCTGTTAGCTGAATGCTCAGATCAGAAAGAAGTTTCACAGAATGCTTCTGTGTAGTTTATGTTTGAATATATACCTTTTTCCACTACTACGCTCTTAGCGCTCCAAATGTCCAGTTGCATTTTCTACAGAAAAGAATGTTCAGATCTGCTCAATCAAAAGTATGGTTTAACTCTGTTAGCTGAATGCACAGATCAGAAAGTAGTTTCACCGAATGATTCTGTGTTGTTTATATTTGGAGACATTCCTTTTTCCACTATTACCCTCTTAGCGCTCCGAATCTCCAATTGCATTTTCTACAAAAAGAGTGTTTCATAACTGCTCAATCAAAAATATGTTTTATCTCTGTTAACTGAATTTACAGATCAGAAATAAATTTCACAGAATGCATCTGTGTAGTTTTTATTTGAAGATATTCTTTTTCCCAATGTAGGCCTCTTAGCGCTTAGCATGTCCAATTGCAGTTTCTACAGAAAGAGTGTTTCAGAACGGCTCAATCAAAAGTAAGGTTCAACTCTGTTAGTTGAATGCACAGAACAGAAAGAATTTTCACAGAATGCTACTGTGTAGTTTATATTTGAATATATTCCTTTTTCCACTATTACCCTCTTAGCGCTCCGAATGTCCACTTGCATTTTCTACAGAAAGAGTGTTCAGAACTGCGCAATCAAAAGTATGGTTTAACTCTGTTAGCTTAATGAACATATCAGAAATAAGTTTCACACAATGCTTCTGTGTAGTTTTTATTTGAAGATATTATTTTTCCCAATATAGGCCTCTTAGCGCTCAGAATGTCCAATTGCAGTTTCTACAGAAAGAGTGTTTCAGAAAGGCTCAATCAAAAGTAAGGTTCAACTCTGTTAGTTGAATGCACAGAACAGAAAGAAGTTTCATACAATGCTTCTGTGTAGTTTATATTTGAACGTATTCTTTTTTCCACTATTACCCACTTAGCGCTACGAATGTCCAGTTGCATTTTCTACAGACAGAGTGTTTCAAAACTGCTAAATCAAAAGTATGGTTTAACTCTGTTAGCTGAATGCTCAGATCAGAAAGAAGTTTCACAGAATGCTTCTGTGTAGTTTATATTTGAATATATTCCTATTTCCACTACTACTCTCTTAGCGCTCCAAATGTCCAGTTGCATTTTCTACAGAAAGAGTGTTCAGATCTGCTCAATCAAAAGTATGGTTTAACTCTGTTAGCTGAATGCACAGATCAGAAAGAAGTTTCACACAATAATTCTGTGTAGTTTATATTTGGAGACATTCCTTTTTCCACTATTACCCTCTTAGCGCTCCGAATCTCCACTTGCATTTTCTACAGAAAGAGTGTTTCAGAACGGCTCAATCAAAACTAAGGTTCAACTCTTTTAGTTGAACAAACAGAACAGAAAGAAGTTTCACACAATTCTTCTGTGTAGTTTTTATTTGTAGACATTCTTTTTCCCAATATAGGCCTCCTAGCGCTCAGAATGTCCAATTGCAGTTTCTACAGAAAGAGTGTTTCAGAAAGGCTCAATCAAAAGTAAGGTTCAACTCTGTTAGTTGAATGCACAGAACAGAAAGAAGTTTCATACAATGCTTCTGTGTAGTTTATATTTGAACATATTATTTTTTCCACTATTACCCACTTAGCGCTACGAATGTCCAGTTGCATTTTCTACAGACAGAGTGTTTCAAAACTGCTCAATCAAAAGTATGGTTTATCTCTGTTAGCTGAATGCTCAGATCAGAAAGAAGTTTCTCAGAATGCTTCTGTGTAGTTTATATTTGAATATATTCCTTTTTCCACTAGTACTCTCTTAGCGCTCCAAATGTCCAGTTGCATTTTCTACAGAAAGAGTGTTCAGATCTGCTCAATCAAAATTATGGTTTAAATCTGTTTGCTGAATGCACAGATCAGAAAGAAGTTTCACAGAATGATTCTGTGTAGTTTATATTTGGAGACATTCCTTTTTCCACTATTACCCTCTTAGCGCTCCGAATCTCCACTTGCATTTTCTACAGAAAGAGTGTTTCAGAACGGCTCAATCAAAACTAAGGTTCAACTCTTTTAGTTGAACAAACAGAACAGAAAGAAGTTTCACACAATTCTTCTGTGTAGTTTTTATTTGTAGACATTCTTTTTCCCAATATAGGCCTCCTAGCGCTCAGAATGTCCAATTGCAGTTTCTACAGAAAGAGTGTTTCAGAAAGGCTCAATCAAAAGTAAGGTTCAACTCTGTTAGTTGAATGCACAGAACAGAAAGAAGTTTCATACAATGCTTCTGTGTAGTTTATATTTGAACATATTCTTTTTTCCACTATTACCCACTTAGCGCTACGAATGTCCGGTTGCATTTTCTACAGACAGAGTGTTTCAAAACTGCTCAATCAAAAGTATGGTTTAACTCTGTTAGCTGAATGCTCAGATCAGAAAGAAGTTTCACAGAATGCTTCTGTGTAGTTTATATTTGAATATATTCCTTTTTCCACTACTACGCTCTCAGTGCTCCAAATGTCCAGTTGCATTTTCTACAGAAAGAGTGTTCAGATCTGCTCAATCAAAAGTATGGTTTAACTCTGTTAGCTGAATGCACAGATCAGAAAGAAGTTTCACTGAATGATTCTGTGTAGTTTATATTTGAAGACATTCCTTTTTCCACTATTACCCTCTTAGCGCTCCGAAACTCCACTTGCATTTTCTACAAAAAGAGTGTTTCATAACTGCTCAATCAAAAATATGTTTTATCTCTGTTAACTGAATTTACAGATCAGAAATAAGTTTCACAGAATGCATCTGTGTAGTTTTTATTTGAAGATATTCTTTTTCCCAATGTAGGCCTCTTAGCGCTTAGCATGTACAATTGCAGTTTCTACAGAAAGAGTGTTTCAGAACGGCTCAATCAAAAGTAAGGTTCAACTCTGTTAGTTGAATGTACAGAACAGAAAGTATTTTCACAGAATGCTACTGTGTAGTTTATATTTGAATATATTCCTTTCTCCACTATTACCCTCTTAGCGCTCCGAATGTCCACTTGCATTTTCTACAGAAAGAGTGTTCAGAACTGCGCAATCAAAAGTATGGTTTAACTCTGTTAGCTTAATGAACATATCAGAAATAAGTTTCACACAATGCTTCTGTGTAGTTTTTATTTGAAGATATTATTTTTCCCAATATAGGCCTCTTAGCGCTCAGAATGTCCAATTGCAGTTTCTACAGAAAGAGTGTTTCAGAAAGGCTCAATCAAAAGTAAGGTTCAACTCTGTTAGTTGAATGCACAGAACAGAAAGAAATTTCATACAATGCTTCTGTGTAGTTTATATTTGAACATATTCTTTTTTCCACTATTACCCACTTGGCGCTACGAATGTCCAGTTGAATTTTCTACAGACAGAGTGTTTCAAAACTGCTCAATCAAAAGTATGGTTTAAATCTGTTAGCTGAATGCTCAGATCAGAAAGAAGTTTCACAGAATGCTTCTGTGTAGTTTATAATTGAATGTATTCCTTTTTCCACTACTACTCTCTTAGCCCTCCAAATGTCCAGTTGCATTTTCTACAGAAAGAGTGTTCAGATCTGCTCAATCAAAAGTATGGTTTAACTCTGTTAGCTGAATGCACAGATCAGAAAGAAGTTTCACAGAATGATTCTGTGTAGTTTATATTTGGAGACATTCCTTTTTCCACTATTACCCTCTTAGCGCTCCGAATCTCCACTTGCATTTTCTACAGAAAGAGTGTTTCAGAACGGCTCAATCAAAACTAAGGTTCAACTCTTTTAGTTGAACAAACAGAACAGAAAGAAGTTTCACACAATTCTTCTGTGTAGTTTTTATTTGTAGACATTCTTTTTCCCAATATAGGCCCCTTAGCGCTCAGAATGTCCAATTGCAGTTTCTACAGAAAGAGTGTTTCAGAACGGCTCAATCAAAAGTAAGGTTCAACTCTGTTAGTTGAATGCACAGAACAGAAAGTAGTTTCATACAATGCTTCTGTGTAGTTTATATTTGAACATATTCTTTTTTCCACTATTACCCACTTAGCGCTACGAATGTCCAGTTGCATTTTCTACAGACAGAGTGTTTCAAAACTGCTCAATCAAAAATATGGTTTAACTCTGTTAGCTGAATGCTCAGATCAGAAAGAAGTTTCACAGAATGCTTCTGTGTAGTTTATATTTGAATATATTCCTTTTTCCACTACTACGCTCTTAGCGCTCCAAATGTCCAGTTGCATTTTCTACAGAAAGAATGTTCAGATCTGCTCAATCAAAAGTATGGTTTAACTCTGTTAGCTGAATGCACAGATCAGAAAGAAGTTTCACCGAATGATTCTGTGTTGTTTATATTTGAAGACATTCCTTTTTCCACTATTACCCTCTTAGCGCTCCGAATCTCCACTTGCATTTTCTACAAAAAGAGTGTTTCATAACTGCTCAATCAAAAATATGTTTTATCTCTGTTAACTGAATTTACAGATCAGAAATAAGTTTCACAGAATGCATCTGTGTAGTTTTTATTTGAAGATATTCTTTTTCCCAATGTAGGCCTCTTAGCGCTTAGCATGTCCAATTGCAGTTTCTACAGAAAGAGTGTTTCAGAACGGCTCAATCAAAAGTAAGGTTCAACTCTGTTAGTTGAATGCACAGAACAGAAAGAATTTTCACAGAATGCTACTGTGTAGTTTATATTTGAATATATTCCTTTTTCCACTATTACCCTCTTAGCGCTCCGAATGTCCACTTGCATTTTCTACAGAAAGAGTGTTCAGAACTGCGCAATCAAAAGTATGGTTTAACTCTGTTAGCTTAATGAACATATCAGAAATAAGTTTCACACAATGCTTCTGTGTAGTTTTTATTTGAAGATATTATTTTTCCCAATAGAGGCCTCTTAGCGCTCAGAATGTCCAATTGCAGTTTCTACAGAAAGAGTGTTTCAGAAAGGCTCAATCAAAAGTAAGGTTCAACTCTGTTAGTTGAATGCACAGAACAGAAAGAAGTTTCATACAATGCTTCTGTGTAGTTTATATTTGAACATATTCTTTTTTCCACTATTACCCACTTAGCGCTACGAATGTCCAGTTGCATTTTCTACAGACAGAGTGTTTCAAAACTGCTCAATCAAAAGTATGGTTTAACTCTGTTAGCTGAATGCTCAGATCAGAAAGAAGTTTCACAGAATGCTTCTGTGTAGTTTATATTTGAATATATTCCTTTTTCCACTAGTACTCTCTTAGCGCTCCAAATGTCCAGTTGCATTTTCTACAGAAAGAGTGTTCAGATCTGCTCAATCAAAAGTATGGTTTAACTCTGTTAGCTGAATGCACAGATCAGAAAGAAGTTTCACAGAATGATTCTGTGTAGTTTATATTTGGAGACATTCCTTTTTCCACTATTACCCTCTTAGCGCTCCGAATCTCCACTTGCATTTTCTACAGAAAGAGTGTTACAGAACGGCTCAATCAAAACTAAGGTTCAACTCTTTTAGTTGACCAAACAGAACAGAAAGTAGTTTCACACAATTCTTCTGTGTAGTTTTTATTTGTAGACATTCTTTTTCCCAATATAGGCCTCCTAGCGCTCAGAATGTCCAATTGCAGTTTCTACAGAAAGAGTGTTTCAGAAAGGCTCAATGAAAAGTAAGGTTCCACTCTGTTAGTTGAATGCACAGAACAGAAAGAAGTTTCATACAATGCTTCTGTGTAGTTTATATTTGAACATATTCTTTTTTCCACTATTACCCACTTAGCGCTACGAATGTCCAGTTGCATTTTCTACAGACAGAGTGTTTCAAAACTGCTCAATTAAAATTATGGTTTAACTCTGTTAGCTGAATTCTCAGATCAGAAAGAAGTTTCACAGAATGCTTCTGTGTAGTTTATATTTGAATATATTCCTTTTTCCACTAGTACTCGCTTAGCGCTCCAAATGTCCAGTTGCATTTTCTACAGAAAGAGTGTTCAGATCTGCTCAATCAAAATTATAGTTTAACTCTGTTAGCTGAATGCACAGATCAGAAAGAACTTTCACAGAATGATTCCGTGTAGTTTATATTTGGAGACATTCCTTTTTCCACTATTACCCTCTTAGCGCTCCGAATCTCCACTTGCATTTTCTACAGAAAGAGTGTTTCAGAACGGCTCAATCAAAACTAAGGTTCAACTCTTTTAGTTGAACAAACAGAACAGAAAGAAGTTTCACACAATTCTTCTGTGTAGTTTTTATTTGTAGACATTCTTTTTCCCAATATAGGCCCCTTAGCGCTCAGAATGTCCAATTGCAGTTTCTACAGAAAGAGTGTTTCAGAACGGCTCAATCAAAAGTAAGGTTCAACTCTGTTAGTTGAATGCACAGAACAGAAAGAAGTTTCATACAATGCTTCTGTGTAGTTTATATTTGAACATATTCTTTTTTCCACGATTACCCACTTCGCGCTACGAATGTCCAGTTGCATTTTCTACAGACAGAGTGTTTCAAAACTGCTCAATCAAAAGTATGGATTAACTCTGTTAGCTGAATGCTCAGATCAGAAAGAAGTTTCACAGAATGCTTCTGTGTAGTTTATATTTGAATATATTCCTTTTTCCACTAGTACTCTCTTAGCGCTCCAAATGTAGAGTTGCATTTTCTACAGAAAGAGTGTTCAGATCTGCTCAATCAAAAGTATGGTTTAAGTCTGTTAGCTGAATGCACAGATCAGAAAGAAGTTTCACAGAATGATTCTGTGTAGTTTATATTTGGAGACATTCCTTTTTCCACTATTACCCTCTTAGCGCTCCGAATCTCCACTTGCATTTTCTACAGAAAGAGTGTTTCAGAACGGCTCAATCAAAACTAAGGTTCAACTCTTTTAGTTGAACAAACAGAACAGAAAGAAGTTTCACACATTTCTTCTGTGTAGTTTTTATTTGTAGACATTCTTTTTCCCAATATAGGCCTCCTAGCGCTCAGAATGTCCAATTGCATTTTCTACAGAAAGAGTGTTTCAGAACGGCTCAATCAAAAGTAAGGTTCAACTCTGTTAGTTGAATGCACAGAACAGAAAAAAGTTTCATACAATGCTTCTGTGTAGTTTATATTTGAACATATTCTTTTTTCCACTATTACCCACTTAGCGCTACGAATGTCCAGTTGCATTTTCTACAGACAGAGTGTTTCAAAACTGCTCAATCAAAAGTATGGTTTAACTCTGTTAGCTGAATGCTCAGATCAGAAACAAGTTTCACAGAATGCTTCTGTGTAGTTTATATTTGAATATATTCCTTTTTCCACTACTACGCTCTTAGCGCTCCAAATGTCCAGTTGCATTTTCTACAGAAAGAGTGTTCTGATCTGCTCAATCAAAAGTATGGTTTAACTCTGTTAGCTGAATGCACAGATCAGAAAGAAGTTTCACCGAATGATTCTGTGTAGTTTATATTTGAAGACATTCCTTTTTCCACTATTACCCTCTTAGCGCTCCGAATCTCCACTTGCATTTTCTACAAAAAGAATCTTTCATAACTGCTCAATCAAAAATATGTTTTATCTCTGTTAACTGAATTTACAGATCAGAAATAAGTTTCACAGAATGCATCTGTGTAGTTTTTATTTGAAGATATTCTTTTTCCCAATGTAGGCCTCTTAGCGCTTAGCATGTCCAATTGCAGTTTCTACAGAAAGAGTGTTTCAGAACGGCTCAATCAAAAGTAAGGTTCAACTCTGTTAGTTGAATGCACAGAACAGAAAGAATTTTCACAGAATGCTACTGTGTAGTTTATATTTGAATATATTCCTTTTTCCACTATTACCCTCTTAGCGCTCCGAATGTCCACTTGCATTTTCTACAGAAAGAGTGTTCAGAACTGCGCAATCAAAAGTATGGTTTAACTCTGTTAGCTTAATGAACATATCAGAAATAAGTTTCACACAATGCTTCTGTGTAGTTTTTATTTGAAGATATTATTTTTCCCAATATAGGCCTCTTAGCGCTCAGAATGTCCAATTGCAGTTTCTACAGAAAGAGTGTTTCAGAAAGGCTCAATCAAAAGTAAGGTTCAACTCTGTTAGTTGAATGCACAGAACAGAAAGAAGTTTCATACAATGCTTCTGTGTAGTTTATATTTGAACGTATTCTTTTTTCCACTATTACCCACTTAGCGCTACCAATGTCCAGTTGCATTTTCTACAGACAGAGTGTTTCAAAACTGCTCAATCAAAAGTATGGTTTAACTCTGTTAGCTGAATGCTCAGATCAGAAAGAAGTTTCACAGAATGCTTCTGTGTAGTTTATATTTGAATATATTCCTTTTTCCACTACTACTCTCTTAGCGCTCCAAATGTCCAGTTGCATTTTCTACAGAAAGAGTGTTCAGATCTGCTCAATCAAAAGTATGGTTTAACTCTGTTAGCTGAATGCACAGATCAGAAAGAAGTTTCACACAATAATTCTGTGTAGTTTATATTTGGAGACATTCCTTTTTCCACTATTACCCTCTTAGCGCTCCGAATCTCCACTTGCATTTTCTACAGAAAGAGTGTTTCAGAACGGCTCAATCAAAACTAAGGTTCAACTCTTTTAGTTGAACAAACAGAACAGAAAGTAGTTTCACACAATTCTTCTGTGTAGTTTTTATTTGTAGACATTCTTTTTCCCAATATAGGCCTCCTAGCGCTCAGAATGTCCAATTGCAGTTTCTACAGAAAGAGTGTTTCAGAAAGGCTCAATCAAAAGTAAGGTTCAACTCTGTTAGTTGAATGCACAGAACAGAAAGAAGTTTCATACAATGCTTCTGTGTAGTTTATATTTGAACATATTCTTTTTTCCACTATTACCCACTTAGCGCTACGAATGTCCAGTTGCATTTTCTACAGACAGAGTGTTTCAAAACTGCTCAATCAAAAGTATGGTTTAACTCTGTTAGCTGAATGCTCAGATCAGAAAGAAGTTTCACAGAATGCTTCTGTGTAGTTTATATTTGAATATATTCCTTTTTCCACTAGTACTCTCTTAGCGCTCCAAATGTCCAGTTGCATTTTCTACAGAAAGAGTGTTCAGATCTGCTCAATCAAAAGTATGGTTTAACTCCGTTAGCTGAATGCACAGATCAGAAAGAAGTTTCACAGAATGATTCTGTGTAGTTTATATTTGGAGACATTCCTTTTTCCACTATTACCCTCTTAGCGCTCCGAATCTCCACTTGCATTTTCTACAGAAAGAGTGTTTCAGAACGGCTCAATCAAAACTAAAGTTCAACTCTTTTAGTTGAACAAACAGAACAGAAAGAAGTTTCACACAATTCTTCTGTGTAGTTTTTATTTGTAGACATTCTTTTTCCCAATATAGGCCTCCTAGCGCTCAGAATGTCCAATTGCAGTTACTACAGAAAGAGTATTTCAGAACGGCTCAATCAAAAGTAAGGTTCAACTCTGTTAGTTGAATGCACAAAACAGAAAGAAGTTTCATACAATGCTTCTGTGTAGTTTATATTTGAACATATTCTTTTTTCCACTATTACCCACTTAGCGCTACGAATGTCCAGTTGCATTTTCTACAGACAGAGTGTTTCAAAACTGCTCAATCAAAAGTATGGTTTAACTCTGTTAGCTGAATGCTCAGATCAGAAAGAAGTTTCACAGAATGCTTCTGTGTAGTTTATATTTGAATATATTCCTTTTTCCACTACTACGCTCTTAGCGCTCCAAATGTCCAGTTGCATTTTCTACAGAAAGAGTGTTCAGATCTGCTCAATCAAAAGTATGGTTTAACTCTGTTAGCTGAATGCACAGATCAGAAAAAAGTTTCACCGAATGATTCTGTGTAGTTTATATTTGAAGACATTCCTTTTTCCACTATTACCCTCTTAGCGCTCCGAATCTCCACTTGCATTTTCTACAAAAAGAGTGTTTCATAACTGCTCAATCAAAAATATGTTTTATCTCTGTTAACTGAATTTACAGATCAGAAATAAGTTTCACAGAATGCATCTGTGTAGTTTTTATTTGAAGATATTCTTTTTCCCAATGTAGGCCTCTTAGCGCTTAGCATGTCCAATTGCAGTTTCTACAGAAAGAGTTTTTCAGAACGGCTCAATCAAAAGTAAGGTTCAACTCTGTTAGTTGAATGCACAGAACAGAAAGAATTTTCACAGAATGCTATTGTGTAGTTTATATTTGAATATATTCCTTTTTCCACTGTTACCCTCTTAGCGCTCCGAATGTCCATTTGCATTTTCTACAGAAAGAGTGTTCAGAACTGCGCAATCAAAATTATGGTTTAACTCTGTTAGCTTAATGAACATATCAGAAATAAGTTTCACACAATGCTTCTGTGTAGTTTTTATTTGAAGATATTATTTTTCCCAATAGAGGCCTCTTAGCGCTCAGAATGTCCAATTGCAGTTTCTACAGAAAGAGTGTTTCAGAAAGGCTCAATCAAAAGTAAGGTTCAACTCTGTTAGTTGAATGCACAGAACAGAAAGAAGTTTCATACAATGCTTCTGTGTAGTTTATATTTGAACATATTCTTTTTTCCACTATTACCCACTTAGCGCTACGAATGTCCAGTTGCATTTTCTACAGACAGAGTGTTTCAAAACTGCTCAATCAAAAGTATGGTTTAACTCTGTTAGCTGAATGCTCAGATCAGAAAGAAGTTTCACAGAATGCTTCTGTGTAGTTTATATTTGAATATATTCCTTTTTCCACTACTACGCTCTTAGCGCTCCAAATGTCCAGTTGCATTTTCTACAGAAAGAGTGATCAGATCTGCTCAATCAAAAGTTTGGTTTAACTCTGTTAGCTGAATACACAGATCAGAAAGAAGTTTCACCGAATGATTCTGTGTAGTTTATATTTGAAGACATTCCTTTTTCCACTATTACCCTCTTAGCGCTCCGAATCTCCACTTGCATTTTCTACAAAAAGAGTGTTTCATAACTGCTCAATCAAAAATATGTTTTATCTCTGTTAACTGAATTTACAGATCAGAAATAAGTTTCACAGAATGCATCTGTGTAGTTTTTATTTGAAGATATTCTTTTTCCCAATGTAGGCCTCTTAGCGCTTAGCATGTCCAATTGCAGTTTCTACAGAAAGAGTGTTTCAGAACGGCTCAATCAAAAGTAAGGTTCAACTCTGTTAGTTGAATGCACAGAACAGAAAGAATTTTCACAGAATGCTACTGTGTAGTTTATATTTGAATATATTCCTTTTTCCACTATTACCCTCTTAGCGCTCCGAATGTCCACTTGCATTTTCTACAGAAAGGGTGTTCAGAACTGCGCAATCAAAAGTATGGTTTAACTCTGTTAGCTTAATGAACATATCAGAAATAAGTTTCACACAATGCTTCTGTGTAGTTTTTATTTGAAGATATTATTTTTCCCAATATAGGCCTCTTAGCGCTCAGAATGTCCAATTGCAGTTTCTACAGAAAGAGTGTTTCAGAAAGGCTCAATCAAAAGTAAGGTTCAACTCTGTTAGTTGAATGCACAGAACAGAAAGAAGTTTCATATAATGCTTCTGTGTAGTTTATATTTGAACGTATTATTTTTTCCACTATTACCCACTTAGCGCTACGAATGTCCAGTTGCATTTTCTACAGACAGAATGTTTCAAAACTGCTCAATCAAAAGTATGGTTTAACTCTGTTAGCTGAATGCTCAGATCAGAAAGAAGTTTCACAGAATGCTTCTGTGTAGTTTATATTTGAATATATTCCTTTTTCCACTAGTACTCTCTTAGCGCTCCAAATATCCAGTTGCATTTTCTACAGAAAGAGTGTTCAGATCTGCTCAATCAAAAGTATGGTTTAACTCTGTTAGCTGAATGCACAGATCAGAAAGAAGTTTCACAGAATGATTCTGTGTAGTTTATATTTGGAGACATTCCTTTTTCCACTATTACCCTCTTAGCGCTCCGAATCTCCACTTCCATTTTCTACAGAAAGAGTGTTTCAGAACGGCTCAATCAAAACTAAGGTTCAACACTTTTAGTTGAACAAACAGAACAGAAAGAAGTTTCACACAATTCTTCTGTGTAGTTTTTATTTGTAGACATTCTTTTTCCCAATATAGGCCTCCTAGCGCTCAGAATGTCCAATTGCAGTTTCTACAGAAAGAGTATTTCAGAACGGCTCAATCAAAAGTAAGGTTCAACTCTCTTAGTTGAATGCACAGAACAGAAAGAAGTTTCATACAATGCTTCTGTGTAGTTTATATTTGAACATATTCTTTTTTCCACTATTACCCACTTAGCGGTACGAATGTCCAGTTGCATTTTCTACAGACAGACTGTTTCAAAACTGCTCAATCAAAAGTATGGTTTAACTCTGTTAGCTGAATGCTCAGATCAGAAAGAAGTTTCACAGAATGCTTCTGTGTAGTTTATATTTGAATATATTCCTTTTTCCACTACTACGCTCTTAGCGCTCCAAATGTCCAGTTGCATTTTCTACAGAAAGAATGTTCAGATCTGCTCAATCAAAAGTATGGTTTAACTCTGTTAGCTGAATGCACAGATCAGAAAGAATTTCACCGAATGATTCTGTGTTGTTTATATTTGAAGACATTCCTTTTTCCACTATTACCCTCTTAGCGCTCCGAATCTCCACTTGCATTTTCTACAGAAAGAGTGTTTCAGAACGGCTCAATCAAACCTAAGGTTCAACTCTTTTAGTTGAACAAACAGAACAGAAAGAAGTTTCACACAATTCTTCTGTGTAGTTTTTATTTGTAGACATTCTTTTTCCCAATATAGGCCTCCTAGCGCTCAGAATGTCCAATTGCAGTTACTACAGAAAGAGTATTTCAGAACGGCTCAATCAAAAGTAAGGTTCAACTCTGTTAGTTGAATGCACAAAACAGAAAGAAGTTTCATACAATGCTTCTGTGTAGTTTATATTTGAACATATTCTTTTTTCCACTATTACCCACTTAGCGCTACGAATGTCCAGTTGCATTTTCTACAGACAGAGTGTTTCAAAACTGCTCAATCAAAAGTATGGTTTAACTCTGTTAGCTGAATGCTCAGATCAGAAAGAAGTTTCACAGAATGCTTCTGTGTAGTTTATATTTGAATATATTCCTTTTTCCACTACTACGCTCTTAGCGCTCCAAATGTCCAGTTGCATTTTCTACAGAAAGAGTGTTCAGATCTGCTCAATCAAAAGTATGGTTTAACTCTGTTAGCTGAATGCACAGATCAGAAAAAAGTTTCACCGAATGATTCTGTGTAGTTTACATTTGAAGACATTCCTTTTTCCACTATTACCCTCTTAGCGCTCCGAATCTCCACTTGCATTTTCTACAAAAAGAGTGTTTCATAACTGCTCAATCAAAAATATGTTTTATCTCTGTTAACTGAATTTACAGATCAGAAATAAGTTTCACAGAATGCATCTGTGTAGTTTTTATTTGAAGATATTCTTTTTCCCAATGTAGGCCTCTTAGCGCTTAGCATGTCCAATTGCAGTTTCTACAGAAAGAGTTTTTCAGAACGGCTCAATCAAAAGTAAGGTTCAACTCTGTTAGTTGAATGCACAGAACAGAAAGAATTTTCACAGAATGCTACTGTGTAGTTTATATTTGAATATATTCCTTTTTCCACTGTTACCCTCTTAGCGCTCCGAATGTCCACTTGCATTTTCTACAGAAAGAGTGTTCAGAACTGCGCAATCAAAATTATGGTTTAACTCTGTTAGCTTAATGAACATATCAGAAATAAGTTTCACACAATGCTTCTGTGTAGTTTTTATTTGAAGATATTATTTTTCCCAATAGAGGCCTCTTAGCGCTCAGAATGTCCAATTGCAGTTTCTACAGAAAGAGTGTTTCAGAAAGGCTCAATCAAAAGTAAGGTTCAACTCTGTTAGTTGAATGCACAGAACAGAAAGAAGTTTCATACAATGCTTCTGTGTAGTTTATATTTGAACATATTCTTTTTTCCACTATTACCCACTTAGCGCTACGAATGTCCAGTTGCATTTTCTACAGACAGAATGTTTCAAAACTGCTCAATCAAAAGTATGGTTTAACTCTGTTAGCTGAATGCTCAGATCAGAAAGAAGTTTCACAGAATGCTTCTGTGTAGTTTATATTTGAATATATTCCTTTTTCCACTACTACGCTCTTAGCGCTCCAAATGTCCAGTTGCATTTTCTACAGAAAGAGTGATCAGATCTGCTCAATCAAAAGTTTGGTTTAACTCTGTTAGCTGAATACACAGATCAGAAAGAAGTTTCACCGAATGATTCTGTGTAGTTTATATTTGAAGACATTCCTTTTTCCACTATTACCCTCTTAGCGCTCCGAATCTCCACTTGCATTTTCTACAAAAAGAGTGTTTCATAACTGCTCAATCAAAAATATGTTTTATCTCTGTTAACTGAATTTACAGATCAGAAATAAGTTTCACAGAATGCATCTGTGTAGTTTTTATTTGAAGATATTCTTTTTCCCAATGTAGGCCTCTTAGCGCTTAGCATGTCCAATTGCAGTTTCTACAGAAAGAGTGTTTCAGAACGGCTCAATCAAAAGTAAGGTTCAACTCTGTTAGTTGAATGCACAGAACAGAAAGAATTTTCACAGAATGCTACTGTGTAGTTTATATTTGAATATATTCCTTTTTCCACTATTACCCTCTTAGCGCTCCGAATGTCCACTTGCATTTTCTACAGAAAGGGTGTTCAGAACTGCGCAATCAAAAGTATGGTTTAACTCTGTTAGCTTAATGAACATATCAGAAATAAGTTTCACACAATGCTTCTGTGTAGTTTTTATTTGAAGATATTATTTTTCCCAATATAGGCCTCTTAGCGCTCAGAATGTCCAATTGCAGTTTCTACAGAAAGAGTGTTTCAGAAAGGCTCAATCAAAAGTAAGGTTCAACTCTGTTAGTTGAATGCACAGAACAGAAAGAAGTTTCATATAATGCTTCTGTGTAGTTTATATTTGAACGTATTATTTTTTCCACTATTACCCACTTAGCGCTACGAATGTCCAGTTGCATTTTCTACAGACAGAATGTTTCAAAACTGCTCAATCAAAAGTATGGTTTAACTCTGTTAGCTGAATGCTCAGATCAGAAAGAAGTTTCACACAATGCTTCTGTGTAGTTTATATTTGAATATATTCCTTTTTCCACTACTACGCTCTTAGCGCTCCAAATGTCCAGTTGCATTTTCTACAGAAAGAGTGTTCAGATCTGCTCAATCAAAAGTATGGTTTAACTCTGTTAGCTGAATGCACAGATCAGAAAAAAGTTTCACCGAATGATTCTGTGTAGTTTATATTTGAAGACATTCCTTTTTCCACTATTACCCTCTTAGCGCTCCGAATCTCCACTTGCATTTTCGACAAAAAGAGTGTTTCATAACTGCTCAATCAAAAATATGTTTTATCTCTGTTAACTGAATTTACAGATCAGAAATAAGTTTCACAGAATGCATCTGTGTAGTTTTTATTTGAAGATATTCTTTTTCCCAATGTAGGCCTCTTAGCGCTTAGCATGTCCAATTGCAGTTTCTACAGAAAGAGTTTTTCAGAACGGCTCAATCAAAAGTAAGGTTCAACTCTGTTAGTTGAATGCACAGAACAGAAAGAATTTTCACAGAATGCTACTGTGTAGTTTATATTTGAATATATTCCTTTTTCCACTGTTACCCTCTTAGCGCTCCGAATGTCCACTTGCATTTTCTACAGAAAGAGTGTTCAGAACTGCGCAATCAAAATTATGGTTTAACTCTGTTAGCTTAATGAACATATCAGAAATAAGTTTCACACAATGCTTCTGTGTAGTTTTTATTTGAAGATATTATTTTTCCCAATAGAGGCCTCTTAGCGCTCAGAATGTCCAATTGCAGTTTCTACAGAAAGAGTGTTTCAGAACGGCTCAATCAAAACTAAGGTTCAACACTTTTAGTTGAACAAACAGAACAGAAAGAAGTTTCACACAATTCTTCTGTGTAGTTTTTATTTGTAGACATTCTTTTTCCCAATATAGGCCTCCTAGCGCTCAGAATGTCCAATTGCAGTTTCTACAGAAAGAGTATTTCAGAACGGCTCAATCAAAAGTAAGGTTCAACTCTCTTAGTTGAATGCACAGAACAGAAAGAAGTTTCATACAATGCTTCTGTGTAGTTTATATTTGAACATATTCTTTTTTCCACTATTACCCACTTAGCGGTACGAATGTCCAGTTGCATTTTCTACAGACAGACTGTTTCAAAACTGCTCAATCAAAAGTATGGTTTAACTCTGTTAGCTGAATGCTCAGATCAGAAAGAAGTTTCACAGAATGCTTCTGTGTAGTTTATATTTGAATATATTCCTTTTTCCACTACTACGCTCTTAGCGCTCCAAATGTCCAGTTGCATTTTCTACAGAAAGAATGTTCAGATCTGCTCAATCAAAAGTATGGTTTAACTCTGTTAGCTGAATGCACAGATCAGAAAGAATTTCACCGAATGATTCTGTGTTATTTATATTTGAAGACATTCCTTTTTCCACTATTACCCTCTTAGCGCTCCGAATCTCCACTTGCATTTTCTACAAAAAGAGTGTTTCATAACTGCTCAATCAAAAATATGTTTTGTCTCTGTTAACTGAATTTACAGATCAGAAATAAGTTTCACAGAATGCATCTGTGTAGTTTTTATTTGAAGATATTCTTTTTCCCAATGTAGGCCTCTTAGCGATTAGCATGTCCAATTGCAGTTTCTACAGAAAGAGTGTTTCAGAACGGCTCAATCAAAAGTAAGGTTCAACTCTGTTAGTTGAATGCACAGAACAGAAAGAATTTTCACAGAATGCTACTGTGTAGTTTATATTTGAATATATTCCTTTTTCCACTATTACCCTCTTAGCGCTCCGAATGCCCACTTGCATTTTCTACAGAAAGAGTGTTCAGAACTGTGCAATCAAAAGTATGGTTTAACTCTGTTAGCTTAATGAACATATCAGAAATAAGTTTCACACAATGCTTCTGTGTAGTTTTTATTTGAAGATATTATTTTTCCCAATAGAGGCCTCTTAGCGCTCAGAATGTCCAATTGCAGTTTCTACAGAAAGAGTGTTTCAGAAAGGCTCAATCAAAAGTAAGGTTCAACTCTGTTAGTTGAATGCACAGAACAGAAAGAAGTTTCATACAATGCTTCTGTGTAGTTTATATTTGAACATATTCTTTTTTCCACTATTACCCACTTAGCGCTACGAATGTCCAGTTGCATTTTCTACAGACAGAGTGTTTCAAAACTGCTCAATCAAAAGTATGGTTTAACTCTGTTAGCTGAATGCTCAGATCAGAAAGAAGTTTCACAGAATGCTTCTGTGTAGTTTATATTTGAATATATTCCTTTTTCCACTAGTACTCTCTTAGCGCTCCAAATGTCCAGTTGCATTTTCTACAGAAAGAGTGTTCAGATCTGCTCAATCAAAAGTATGGTTTAACTCTGTTAGCTGAATGCACAGATCAGAAAGAAGTTTCACAGAATGATTCTGTGTAGTTTATATTTGGACACATTCCTTTTTCCACTATTACCCTCTTAGCGCTCCGAATCTCCAATTGCATTTTCTACAGAAAGAGTGTTTCAGAACGGCTCAATCAAAACTAAGGTTCAACTTTTTTAGTTGAACAAACAGAACTGAAAGTAGTTTCACACAATTCTTCTGTGTAGTTTTTATTTGTAGACATTCTTTTTCCCAATATAGGCCTCCTAGCGCTCAGAATGTCCAATTGCAGTTTCTACAGAAAGAGTGTTTCAGAAAGGCTCAATCAAAAGTAAGGTTCAACTCTGTTAGTTGAATGCACAGAACAGAAAGAAGTTTCATACAATGCTTCTGTGTAGTTTATATTTGAACATATTCTTTTTTCCACTATTACCCACTTAGCACTACGAATGTCCAGTTGCATTTTCTACAGACAGAGTGTTTCAAAACTGCTCAATCAAAAGTATGGTTTAACTCTGTTAGCTGAATGCTCAGATCAGAAAGAAGTTTCACAGAATGCTTCTGTGTAGTTTATATTTGAATATATTCCTTTTTCCACTAGTACTCTCTTAGCGCTCCAAATGTCCAGTTGCATTTTCTACAGAAAGAGTGTTCAGATCTGCTCAATGAAAAGTATGGTTTAACTCTGTTAGCTGAATGCACAGATCAGAAAGAAGTTTCACAGAATGATTCCGTGTAGTTTATATTTGGAGGCATTCCTTTTTCCACTATTACCCTCTTAGCGCTCCGAATCTCCACTTGCATTTTCTACAGAAAGTGTGTTTCAGAACGGCTCAATCAAAACTAAGGTTCAACTCTTTTAGTTGAACAAACAGAACAGAAAGTAGTTTCACAAAATTCTTCTGTGTAGTTTTTATTTGTAGACATTCTTTTTCCCAATATAGGCCTCCTAGCGCTCAGAATGTCCAATTGCAGTTTCTACAGAAAGAGTGTTTCAGAACGGCTCAATCAAAAGTAAGGTTCAACTCTGTTAGTTGAATGCACAGAACAGAAAAAAGTTTCATACAATGCTTCTGTGTAGTTTATACTTGAACATATTCTTTTTTCCACTATTACCCACTTAGCGCTACGAATGTCCAGTTGCATTTTCTACAGACAGAGTGTTTCAAAACTGCTCAATCAAAAGTATGGTTTAACTCTGTTAGCTGAATGCTCAGATCAGAAAGAAGTTTCACACAATGCTTCTGTGTAGTTTATATTTGAATATATTCCTTTTTCCACTACTACGCTCTTAGCGCTCCAAATGTCCAGTTGCATTTTCTACAGAAAGAGTGTTCAGATCTGCTCAATCAAAAGTATGGTTTAACTCTGTTAGCTGAATGCACAGTTCAGAAAGAAGTTTCACCGAATGATTCTGTGTAGTTTATATTTGAAGACATTCCTTTTTCCACTATTACCCTCTTAGCGCTCCGAATCTCCACTTGCATTTTCTACAAAAAGAGTGTTTCATAACTGCTCAATCAAAAATATGTTTTATCTCTGTTAACTGAATTTACAGATCAGAAATAAGTTTCACAGAATGCATCTGTGTAGTTTTTATTTGAAGATATTCTTTTTCCCAATGTAGGCCTCTTAGCGCTTAGCATGTCCAATTGCAGTTTCTACAGAAAGAGTTTTTCAGAACGGCTCAATCAAAAGTAAGGTTCAACTCTGTTAGTTGAATGCACAGAACAGAAAGAATTTTCACAGAATGCTACTGTGTAGTTTATATTTGAATATATTCCTTTTTCCACTGTTACCCTCTTAGCGCTCCGAATGTCCACTTGCATTTTCTACAGAAAGAGTGTTCAGAACTGCGCAATCAAAATTATGGTTTAACTCTGTTAGCTTAATGAACATATCAGAAATAAGTTTCACACAATGCTTCTGTGTAGTTTTTATTTGAAGATATTATTTTTCCCAATAGAGGCCTCTTAGCGCTCAGAATGTCCAATTGCAGTTTCTACAGAAAGAGTGTTTCAGAAAGGCTCAATCAAAAGTAAGGTTCAACTCTGTTAGTTGAATGCACAGAACAGAAAGAAGTTTCATACAATGCTTCTGTGTAGTTTATATTTGAACATATTCTTTTTTCCACTATTACCCACTTAGCGCTACGAATGTCCAGTTGCATTTTCTACAGACAGAGTGTTTCAAAACTGCTCAATCAAAAGTATGGTTTAACTCTGTTAGCTGAATGCTCAGATCAGAAAGAAGTTTCACAGAATGCTTCTGTGTAGTTTATATTTGAATATATTCCTTTTTCCACTACTACGCTCTTAGCGCTCCAAATGTCCAGTTGCATTTTCTACAGAAAGAGTGATCAGATCTGCTCAATCAAAAGTTTGGTTTAACTCTGTTAGCTGAATACACAGATCAGAAAGAAGTTTCACCGAATGATTCTGTGTAGTTTATATTTGAAGACATTCCTTTTTCCACTATTACCCTCTTAGCGCTCCGAATCTCCACTTGCATTTTCTACAAAAAGAGTGTTTCATAACTGCTCAATCAAAAATATGTTTTATCTCTGTTAACTGAATTTACAGATCAGAAATAAGTTTCACAGAATGCATCTGTGTAGTTTTTATTTGAAGATATTCTTTTTCCCAATGTAGGCCTCTTAGCGCTTAGCATGTCCAATTGCAGTTTCTACAGAAAGAGTGTTTCAGAACGGCTCAATCAAAAGTAAGGTTCAACTCTGTTAGTTGAATGCACAGAACAGAAAGAATTTTCACAGAATGCTACTGTGTAGTTTATATTTGAATATATTCCTTTTTCCACTATTACCCTCTTAGCGCTCCGAATGTCCACTTGCATTTTCTACAGAAAGGGTGTTCAGAACTGCGCAATCAAAAGTATGGTTTAACTCTGTTAGCTTAATGAACATATCAGAAATAAGTTTCACACAATGCTTCTGTGTAGTTTTTATTTGAAGATATTATTTTTCCCAATATAGGCCTCTTAGCGCTCAGAATGTCCAATTGCAGTTTCTACAGAAAGAGTGTTTCAGAAAGGCTCAATCAAAAGTAAGGTTCAACTCTGTTAGTTGAATGCACAGAACAGAAAGAAGTTTCATATAATGCTTCTGTGTAGTTTATATTTGAACGTATTATTTTTTCCACTATTACCCACTTAGCGCTACGAATGTCCAGTTGCATTTTCTACAGACAGAATGTTTCAAAACTGCTCAATCAAAAGTATGGTTTAACTCTGTTAGCTGAATGCTCAGATCAGAAAGAAGTTTCACAGAATGCTTCTGTGTAGTTTATATTTGAATATATTCCTTTTTCCACTACTACGCTCTTAGCGCTCCAAATGTCCAGTTGCATTTTCTACAGAAAGAGTGTTCAGATCTGCTCAATCAAAAGTATGGTTTAACTCTGTTAGCTGAATGCACAGATCAGAAAAAAGTTTCACCGAATGATTCTGTGTAGTTTATATTTGAAGACATTCCTTTTTCCACTATTACCCTCTTAGCGCTCCGAATCTCCACTTGCATTTTCTACAAAAAGAGTGTTTCATAACTGCTCAATCAAAAATATGTTTTATCTCTGTTAACTGAATTTACAGATCAGAAATAAGTTTCACAGAATGCATCTGTGTAGTTTTTATTTGAAGATATTCTTTTTCCCAATGTAGGCCTCTTAGCGCTTAGCATGTCCAATTGCAGTTTCTACAGAAAGAGTTTTTCAGAACGGCTCAATCAAAAGTAAGGTTCAACTCTGTTAGTTGAATGCACAGAACAGAAAGAATTTTCACAGAATGCTACTGTGTAGTTTATATTTGAATATATTCCTTTTTCCACTGTTACCCTCTTAGCGCTCCGAATGTCCACTTGCATTTTCTACAGAAAGAGTGTTCAGAACTGCGCAATCAAAATTATGGTTTAACTCTGTTAGCTTAATGAACATATCAGAAATAAGTTTCACACAATGCTTCTGTGTAGTTTTTATTTGAAGATATTATTTTTCCCAATAGAGGCCTCTTAGCGCTCAGAATGTCCAATTGCAGTTTCTACAGAAAGAGTGTTTCAGAAAGGCTCAATCAAAGGTAAGGTTCAACTCTGTTAGTTGAATGCACAGAACAGAAAGAAGTTTCATACAATGCTTCTGTGTAGTTTATATTTGAACATATTCTTTTTTCCACTATTACCCACTTAGCGCTACGAATGTCCAGTTGCATTTTCTACACACAGAGTGTTTCAAAACTGCTCAATCAAAAGTATGGTTTAACTCTGTTAGCTGAATGCTCAGATCAGAAAGAAGTTTCACAGAATGCTTCTGTGTAGTTTATATTTGAATATATTCCTTTTTCCACTACTACGCTCTTAGCGCTCCAAATGTCCAGTTGCATTTTCTACAGAAAGAGTGATCAGATCTGCTCAATCAAAAGTTTGGTTTAACTCTGTTAGCTGAATACACAGATCAGAAAGAAGTTTCACCGAATGATTCTGTGTAGTTTATATTTGAAGACATTCCTTTTTCCACTATTACCCTCTTAGCGCTCCGAATCTCCACTTGCATTTTCTACAAAAAGAGTGTTTCATAACTGCTCAATCAAAAATATGTTTTATCTCTGTTAACTGAATTTACAGATCAGAAATAAGTTTCACAGAATGCATCTGTGTAGTTTTTATTTGAAGATATTCTTTTTCCCAATGTAGGCCTCTTAGCGCTTAGCATGTCCAATTGCAGTTTCTACAGAAAGAGTGTTTCAGAACGGCTCAATCAAAAGTAAGGTTCAACTCTGTTAGTTGAATGCACAGAACAGAAAGAATTTTCACAGAATGCTACTGTGTAGTTTATATTTGAATATATTCCTTTTTCCACTATTACCCTCTTAGCGCTCCGAATGTCCACTTGCATTTTCTACAGAAAGGGTGTTCAGAACTGCGCAATCAAAAGTATGGTTTAACTCTGTTAGCTTAATGAACATATCAGAAATAAGTTTCACACAATGCTTCTGTGTAGTTTTTATTTGAAGATATTATTTTTCCCAATATAGGCCTCTTAGCGCTCAGAATGTCCAATTGCAGTTTCTACAGAAAGAGTGTTTCAGAAAGGCTCAATCAAAAGTAAGGTTCAACTCTGTTAGTTGAATGCACAGAACAGAAAGAAGTTTCATATAATGCTTCTGTGTAGTTTATATTTGAACGTATTATTTTTTCCACTATTACCCACTTAGCGCTACGAATGTCCAGTTGCATTTTCTACAGACAGAATGTTTCAAAACTGCTCAATCAAAAGTATGGTTTAACTCTGTTAGCTGAATGCTCAGATCAGAAAGAAGTTTCACAGAATGCTTCTGTGTAGTTTATATTTGAATATATTCCTTTTTCCACTAGTACTCTCTTAGCGCTCCAAATATCCAGTTGCATTTTCTACAGAAAGAGTGTTCAGATCTGCTCAATCAAAAGTATGGTTTAACTCTGTTAGCTGAATGCACAGATCAGAAAGAAGTTTCACAGAATGATTCTGTGTAGTTTATATTTGGAGACATTCCTTTTTCCACTATTACCCTCTTAGCGCTCCGAATCTCCACTTCCATTTTCTACAGAAAGAGTGTTTCAGAACGGCTCAATCAAAACTAAGGTTCAACAATTTTAGTTGAACAAACAGAACAGAAAGAAGTTTCACACAATTCTTCTGTGTAGTTTTTATTTGTAGACATTCTTTTTCCCAATATAGGCCTCCTAGCGCTCAGAATGTCCAATTGCAGTTTCTACAGAAAGAGTATTTCAGAACGGCTCAATCAAAAGTAAGGTTCAACTCTCTTAGTTGAATGCACAGAACAGAAAGAAGTTTCATACAATGCTTCTGTGTAGTTTATATTTGAACATATTCTTTTTTCCACTATTACCCACTTAGCGGTACGAATGTCCAGTTGCATTTTCTACAGACAGACTGTTTCAAAACTGCTCAATCAAAAGTATGGTTTAACTCTGTTAGCTGAATGCTCAGATCAGAAAGAAGTTTCACAGAATGCTTCTGTGCAGTTTATATTTGAATATATTACTTTTTCCACTACTACGCTCTTAGCGCTCCAAATGTCCAGTTGCATTTTCTACAGAAAGAATGTTCAGATCTGCTCAATCAAAAGTATGGTTTAACTCTGTTAGCTGAATGCACAGATCAGAAAGAATTTCACCGAATGATTCTGTGTTGTTTATATTTGAAGACATTCCTTTTTCCACTATTACCCACTTAGCGCTCCGAATCTCCACTTGCATTTTCTACAAAAAGAGTGTTTCATAACTGCTCAATCAAAAATATGTTTTGTCTCTGTTAACTGAATTTACAGATCAGAAATAAGTTTCACAGAATGCATCTGTGTAGTTTTTATTTGAAGATATTCTTTTTCCCAATGTAGGCCTCTTAGCGCTTAGCATGTCCAATTGCAGTTTCTACAGAAAGAGTGTTTCAGAACGGCTCAATCAAAAGTAAGGTTCAACTCTGTTAGTTGAATGCACAGAACAGAAAGAATTTTCACAGAATGCTACTGTGTAGTTTATATTTGGATATATTCCTTTTTCCACTATTACCCTCTTAGCGCTCCGAATGCCCACTTGCATTTTCTACAGAAAGAGTGTTCAGAACTGCGCAATCAAAAGTATGGTTTAACTCTGTTAGCTTAATGAACATATCAGAAATAAGTTTCACACAATGCTTCTGTGTAGTTTTTATTTGAAGATATTATTTTTCCCAATAGAGGCCTCTTAGCGCTCAGAATGTCCAATTGCAGTTTCTACAGAAAGAGTGTTTCAGAAAGGCTCAATCAAAAGTAAGGTTCAACTCTGTTAGTTGAATGCACAGAACAGAAAGAAGTTTCATACAATGCTTCTGTGTAGTTTATATTTGAACATATTCTTTTTTCCACTATTACCCACTTAGCGCTACGAATGTCCAGTTGCATTTTCTACAGACAGAGTGTTTCAAAACTGCTCAATCAAAAGTATGGTTTAACTCTGTTAGCTGAATGCTCAGATCAGAAAGAAGTTTCACAGAATGCTTCTGTGTAGTTTATATTTGAATATATTCCTTTTTCCACTAGTACTCTCTTAGCGCTCCAAATGTCCAGTTGCATTTTCTACAGAAAGAGTGTTCAGATCTGCTCAATCAAAAGTATGGTTTAACTCTGTTAGCTGAATGCACAGATCAGAAAGAAGTTTCACAGAATGATTCTGTGTAGTTTATATTTGGAGACATTCCTTTTTCCACTATTACCCTCTTAGCGCTCCGAATCTCCAATTGCATTTTCTACAGAAAGAGTGTTTCAGAACGGCTCAATCAAAACTAAGGTTCAACTTTTTTAGTTGAACAACAGAACTGAAAGTAGTTTCACACAATTCTTCTGTGTAGTTTTTATTTGTAGACATTCTTTTTCCCAATATAGGCCTCCTAGCGCTCAGAATGTCCAATTGCAGTTTCTACAGAAAGAGTGTTTCAGAAAGGCTCAATCAAAAGTAAGGTTCAACTCTGTTAGTTGAATGCACAGAACAGAAAGAAGTTTCATACAATGCTTCTGTGTAGTTTATATTTGAACATATTCTTTTTTCCACTATTACCCACTTAGCACTACGAATGTCCAGTTGCATTTTCTACAGACAGAGTGTTTCAAAACTGCTCAATCAAAAGTATGGTTTAACTCTGTTAGCTGAATGCTCAGATCAGAAAGAAGTTTCACAGAATGCTTCTGTGTAGTTTATATTTGAATATATTCCTTTTTCCACTAGTACTCTCTTAGCGCTCCAAATGTCCAGTTGCATTTTCTACAGAAAGAGTGTTCAGATCTGCTCAATGAAAAGTATGGTTTAACTCTGTTAGCTGAATGCACAGATCAGAAAGAAGTTTCACAGAATGATTCCGTGTAGTTTATATTTGGAGACATTCCTTTTTCCACTATTACCCTCTTAGCGCTCCGAATCTCCACTTGCATTTTCTACAGAAAGTGTGTTTCAGAACGGCTCAATCAAAACTAAGGTTCAACTCTTTTAGTTGAACAAACAGAACAGAAAGTAGTTTCACAAAATTCTTCTGTGTAGTTTTTATTTGTAGACATTCTTTTTCCCAATATAGGCCTCCTAGCGCTCAGAATGTCCAATTGCAGTTTCTACAGAAAGAGTGTTTCAGAACGGCTCAATCAAAAGTAAGGTTCAACTCTGTTAGTTGAATGCACAGAACAGAAAAAAGTTTCATACAATGCTTCTGTGTAGTTTATACTTGAACATATTCTTTTTTCCACTATTACCCACTTAGCGCTACGAATGTCCAGTTGCATTTTCTACAGACAGAGTGTTTCAAAACTGCTCAATCAAAAGTATGGTTTAACTCTGTTAGCTGAATGCTCAGATCAGAAAGAAGTTTCACAGAATGCTTCTGTGTAGTTTATATTTGAATATATTCCTTTTTCCACTACTACGCTCTTAGCGCTCCAAATGTCCAGTTGCATTTTCTACAGAAAGAGTGATCAGATCTGCTCAATCAAAAGTTTGGTTTAACTCTGTTAGCTGAATACACAGATCAGAAAGAAGTTTCACCGAATGATTCTGTGTAGTTTATATTTGAAGACATTCCTTTTTCCACTATTACCCTCTTAGCGCTCCGAATCTCCACTTGCATTTTCTACAAAAAGAGTGTTTCATAACTGCTCAATCAAAAATATGTTTTATCTCTGTTAACTGAATTTACAGATCAGAAATAAGTTTCACAGAATGCATCTGTGTAGTTTTTATTTGAAGATATTCTTTTTCCCAATGTAGGCCTCTTAGCGCTTAGCATGTCCAATTGCAGTTTCTACAGAAAGAGTGTTTCAGAACGGCTCAATCAAAAGTAAGGTTCAACTCTGTTAGTTGAATGAACAGAACAGAAAGAATTTTCACAGAATGCTACTGTGTAGTTTATATTTGAATATATTCCTTTTTCCACTATTACCCTCTTAGCGCTCCGAATGTCCACTTGCATTTTCTACAGAAAGGGTGTTCAGAACTGCGCAATCAAAAGTATGGTTTAACTCTGTTAGCTTAATGAACATATCAGAAATAAGTTTCACACAATGCTTCTGTGTAGTTTTTATTTGAAGATATTATTTTTCCCAATATAGGCCTCTTAGCGCTCAGAATGTCCAATTGCAGTTTCTACAGAAAGAGTGTTTCAGAAAGGCTCAATCAAAAGTAAGGTTCAACTCTGTTAGTTGAATGCACAGAACAGAAAGAAGTTTCATATAATGCTTCTGTGTAGTTTATATTTGAACGTATTATTTTTTCCACTATTACCCACTTAGCGCTACGAATGTCCAGTTGCATTTTCTACAGACAGAATGTTTCAAAACTGCTCAATCAAAAGTATGGTTTAACTCTGTTAGCTGAATGCTCAGATCAGAAAGAAGTTTCACAGAATGCTTCTGTGTAGTTTATATTTGAATATATTCCTTTTTCCACTAGTACTCTCTTAGCGCTCCAAATATCCAGTTGCATTTTCTACAGAAAGAGTGTTCAGATCTGCTCAATCAAAAGTATGGTTTAACTCTGTTAGCTGAATGCACAGATCAGAAAGAAGTTTCACAGAATGATTCTGTGTAGTTTATATTTGGAGACATTCCTTTTTCCACTATTACCCTCTTAGCGCTCCGAATCTCCACTTCCATTTTCTACAGAAAGAGTGTTTCAGAACGGCTCAATCAAAACTAAGGTTCAACAATTTTAGTTGAACAAACAGAACAGAAAGAAGTTTCACACAATTCTTCTGTGTAGTTTTTATTTGTAGACATTCTTTTTCCCAATATAGGCCTCCTAGCGCTCAGAATGTCCAATTGCAGTTTCTACAGAAAGAGTATTTCAGAACGGCTCAATCAAAAGTAAGGTTCAACTCTCTTAGTTGAATGCACAGAACAGAAAGAAGTTTCATACAATGCTTCTGTGTAGTTTATATTTGAACATATTCTTTTTTCCACTATTACCCACTTAGCGGTACGAATGTCCAGTTGCATTTTCTACAGACAGACTGTTTCAAAACTGCTCAATCAAAAGTATGGTTTAACTCTGTTAGCTGAATGCTCAGATCAGAAAGAAGTTTCACAGAATGCTTCTGTGCAGTTTATATTTGAATATATTCCTTTTTCCACTACTACGCTCTTAGCGCTCCAAATGTCCAGTTGCATTTTCTACAGAAAGAATGTTCAGATCTGCTCAATCAAAAGTATGGTTTAACTCTGTTAGCTGAATGCACAGATCAGAAAGAATTTCACCGAATGATTCTGTGTTGTTTATATTTGAAGACATTCCTTTTTCCACTATTACCCTCTTAGCGCTCCGAATCTCCACTTGCATTTTCTACAAAAAGAGTGTTTCATAACTGCTCAATCAAAAATATGTTTTGTCTCTGTTAACTGAATTTACAGATCAGAAATAAGTTTCACAGAATGCATCTGTGTAGTTTTTATTTGAAGATATTCTTTTTCCCAATGTAGGCCTCTTAGCGCTTAGCATGTCCAATTGCAGTTTCTACAGAAAGAGTGTTTCAGAACGGCTCAATCAAAAGTAAGGTTCAACTCTGTTAGTTGAATGCACAGAACAGAAAGAATTTTCACAGAATGCTACTGTGTAGTTTATATTTGAATATATTCCTTTTTCCACTATTACCCTCTTAGCGCTCCGAATGCCCACTTGCATTTTCTACAGAAAGAGTGTTCAGAACTGCGCAATCAAAAGTATGGTTTAACTCTGTTAGCTTAATGAACATATCAGAAATAAGTTTCACACAATGCTTCTGTGTAGTTTTTATTTGAAGATATTATTTTTCCCAATAGAGGCCTCTTAGCGCTCAGAATGTCCAATTGCAGTTTCTACAGAAAGAGTGTTTCAGAAAGGCTCAATCAAAAGTAAGGTTCAACTCTGTTAGTTGAATGCACAGAACAGAAAGAAGTTTCATACAATGCTTCTGTGTAGTTTATATTTGAACATATTCTTTTTTCCACTATTACCCACTTAGCGCTACGAATGTCCAGTTGCATTTTCTACAGACAGAGTGTTTCAAAACTGCTCAATCAAAAGTATGGTTTAACTCTGTTAGCTGAATGCTCAGATCAGAAAGAAGTTTCACAGAATGCTTCTGTGTAGTTTATATTTGAATATATTCCTTTTTCCACTAGTACTCTCTTAGCGCTCCAAATGTCCAGTTGCATTTTCTACAGAAAGAGTGTTCAGATCTGCTCAATCAAAAGTATGGTTTAACTCTGTTAGCTGAATGCACAGATCAGAAAGAAGTTTCACAGAATGATTCTGTGTAGTTTATATTTGGAGACATTCCTTTTTCCACTATTACCCTCTTAGCGCTCCGAATCTCCAATTGCATTTTCTACAGAAAGAGTGTTTCAGAACGGCTCAATCAAAACTAAGGTTCAACTTTTTTAGTTGAACAAACAGAACTGAAAGTAGTTTCACACAATTCTTCTGTGTAGTTTTTATTTGTAGACATTCTTTTTCCCAATATAGGCCTCCTAGCGCTCAGAATGTCCAATTACAGTTTCTACAGAAAGAGTGTTTCAGAAAGGCTCAATCAAAAGTAAGGTTCAACTCTGTTAGTTGAATGCACAGAACAGAAAGAAGTTTCATACAATGCTTCTGTGTAGTTTATATTTGAACATATTCTTTTTTCCACTATTACCCACTTAGCACTACGAATGTCCAGTTGCATTTTCTACAGACAGAGTGTTTCAAAACTGCTCAATCAAAAGTATGGTTTAACTCTGTTAGCTGAATGCTCAGATCAGAAAGAAGTTTCACAGAATGCTTCTGTGTAGTTTATATTTGAATATATTCCTTTTTCCACTAGTACTCTCTTAGCGCTCCAAATGTCCAGTTGCATTTTCTACAGAAAGAGTGTTCAGATCTGCTCAATGAAAAGTATGGTTTAACTCTGTTAGCTGAATGCACAGATCAGAAAGAAGTTTCACAGAATGATTCCGTGTAGTTTATATTTGGAGACATTCCTTTTTCCACTATTACCCTCTTAGCGCTCCGAATCTCCACTTGCATTTTCTACAGAAAGTGTGTTTCAGAACGGCTCAATCAAAACTAAGGTTCAACTCTTTTAGTTGAACAAACAGAACAGAAAGTAGTTTCACAAAATTCTTCTGTGTAGTTTTTATTTGTAGACATTCTTTTTCCCAATATAGGCCTCCTAGCGCTCAGAATGTCCAATTGCAGTTTCTACAGAAAGAGTGTTTCAGAACGGCTCAATCAAAAGTAAGGTTCAACTCTGTTAGTTGAATGCACAGAACAGAAAAAAGTTTCATACAATGCTTCTGTGTAGTTTATACTTGAACATATTCTTTTTTCCACTATTACCCACTTAGCGCTACGAATGTCCAGTTGCATTTTCTACAGACAGAGTGTTTCAAAACTGCTCAATCAAAAGTATGGTTTAACTCTGTTAGCTGAATGCTCAGATCAGAAAGAAGTTTCACACAATGCTTCTGTGTAGTTTATATTTGAATATATTCCTTTTTCCACTACTACGCTCTTAGCGCTCCAAATGTCCAGTTGCATTTTCTACAGAAAGAGTGTTCAGATCTGCTCAATCAAAAGTATGGTTTAACTCTGTTAGCTGAATGCACAGTTCAGAAAGAAGTTTCACCGAATGATTCTGTGTAGTTTATATTTGAAGACATTCCTTTTTCCACTATTACCCTCTTAGCGCTCTGAATCTCCACTTGCATTTTCTACAAAAAGAGTGTTTCATAACTGCTCAATCAAAAATATGCTTTATCTCTGTTAACTGAATTTACAGATCAGAAATAAGTTTCACAGAATGCATCTGTGTAGTTTTTATTTGAAGATATTCTTTTTCCCAATGTAGGCCTCTTAGCGCTTAGCATGTCCAATTGCAGTTTCTACAGAAAGAGTGTTTCAGAACGGCTCAATCAAAAGTAAGGTTCAACTCTGTTAGTTGAATGCACAGAACAGAAAGAATTTTCACAGAATGCTACTGTGTAGTTTATATTTGAATATATTCCTTTTTCCACTATTACCCTCTTAGCGCTCCGAATGTCCACTTGCATTTTCTACAGAAAGAGTGTTCAGAACTGCGCAACCAAAAGTATGGTTTAACTCTGTTAGCTTAATGAACATATCAGAAATAAGTTTCACACAATGCTTCTGTGTAGATTTTATTTGAAGATATTATTTTTCCCAATAGAGGCCTCTTAGCGCTCAGAATGTCCAATTGCAGTTTCTACAGAAAGAGTGTTTCAGAAAGGCTCAATCAAAAGTAAGGTTCAACTCTGTTAGTTGAATGCACAGAACAGAAAGAAGTTTCATACAATGCTTCTGTGTAGTTTACATTTGAACATATTCTTTTTTCCACTATTACCCACTTAGCGCTACGAATGTCCAGCTGCATTTTCTACAGACAGAGTGTTTCAAAACTGCTCAATCAAAAGTATGGTTTAACTCTGTTAGCTGAATGCTCAGATCAGAAAGAAGTTTCACAGAATGCTTCTGTGTAGTTTATATTTGAATATATTCCTTTTTCCACTAGTACTCTCTTAGCGCTCCAAATGTCCAGTTGCATTTTCTACAGAAAGAGTGTTCAGATCTGCTCAATCAAAAGTATGGTTTAACTCTGTTAGCTGAATGCACAGATCAGAAAGAAGTTTCACAGAATGATTCTGTGTAGTTTATATTTGGAGACATTCCTTTTTCCACTATTACCCTCTTAGCGCTCCGAATCTCCACTTGCATTTTCTACAGAAAGAGTGTTTCAGAACGGCTCAATCAAAACTAAGGTTCAACTCTTTTAGTTGAACAAACAGAACAGAAAGAAGTTTCACACAATTCTTCTGTGTAGTTTTTATTTGTAGACATTCTTTTTCCCAATATAGGCCTCCTAGCGCTCAGAATGTCCAATTGCAGTTTCTACAGAAAGAGTGTTTCAGAACGGCTCAATCAAAAGTAAGGTTCAACTCTGTTAGTTGAATGCACAGAACAGAAAAAAGTTTCATACAATGCTTCTGTGTAGTTTATATTTGAACATATTTTTTTTCCACTATTACCCACTTAGCGCTACGAATGTCCAGTTGCATTTTCTACAGACAGAGTGTTTCAAATCTGCTCAATAAAAAGTATGGTTTAACTCTGTTAGCTGAATGCTCAGATCAGAAAGAAGTTTCACAGAATGCTTCTGTGTAGTTTATATTTGAATATATTCCTTTTTCCACTAGTACTCTCTTAGCGCTCCAAATGTCCAGTTGCATTTTCTACAGAAAGAGTGTTCAGATCTGCTCAATCAAAAGTATGGTTTAAATCTGTTAGCTGAATGCACAGATCAGAAAGAATTTTCACAGAATGATTCTGTGTAGTTTATATTTGGAGACATTCCATTTTCCACTATTACCCTCTTAGCGCTCCGAATCTCCACTTGCATTTTCTACAGAAAGAATGTTTCAGAACGGCTCAATCAAAACTAAGGTTCAACTCTTTTAGTTGAACAAACAGAACAGAAAGAAGTTTCACACAATTCTTCTGTGTAATTTTTATTTGTAGACGTTCTTTTTCCCAATATAGGCCTCTTAGCGCTCAGAATGTCCAATTGCAGTTTCTACAGAAAGAGTATTTCAGAACGGCTCAATCAAAAGTAAGGTTCAACTCTGTTAGTTGAATGCACAGAACAGAAAGAACTTTCATACAATGCTTCTGTGTAGTTTATATTTGAACATATTCTTTTTTCCACTATTACCCATTTAGCGCTACGAATGTCCAGTTGCATTTTCTACAGACAGACTGTTTCAAAACTGCTCAATCAAAAGTATGGTTTAACTCTGTTAGCTGAATGCTCACATCAGAAAGAAGTTTCACAGAATGCTTCTGTGTAGTTTATATTTGAATATATTCCTTTTTCCACTACTACGCTCTTAGCGCTCCAAATGTCCAGTTGCATTTTCTACAGAAAGAATGTTCAGATCTGCTCAATCAAAAGTATGGTTTAACTCTGTTAGCTGAATGCACAGATCAGAAAGAAGTTTCACCGAATTATTCTGTGTTGTTTATATTTGAAGACATTACTTTTTCCACTATTACCCTCTTAGCGCTCCGAATCTCCACTTGCATTTTCTACAAAAAGAGTGTTTCATAACTGCTCAATCAAAAATATGTTTTATCTCTGTTAACTGAATTTACAGATCAGAAATAAGTTTCACAGAATGCATCTGTGTAGTTTTTATTTGAAGATATTCTTTTTCCCAATGTAGGCCTCTTAGCGCTTAGCATGTCCAATTGCAGTTTCTACAGAAAGAGTGTTTCAGAACGGCTCAATCAAAAGTAAGGTTCAACTCTGTTAGTTGAATGCACAGAACAGAAAGAATTTTCACAGAATGCTACTGTGTAGTTTATATTTGAATATATTCCTTTTTCCACTATTACCCTCTTAGCGCTCCGAATGTCCACTTGCATTTTCTACAGAAAGAGTGTTCAGAACTGTGCAATCAAAAGTATGGTTTAACTCTGTTAGCTTAATGAACATATCAGAAATAAGTTTCACACAATGCTTCTGTGTAGTTTTTATTTGAAGATATTATTTTTCCCAATAGAGGCCTCTTAGCGCTCAGAATGTCCAATTGCAGTTTCTACAGAAAGAGTGTTTCAGAAAGGCTCAATCAAAAGTAAGGTTCAACTCTGTTAGTTGAATGCACAGAACAGAAAGAAGTTTCATACAATGCTTCTGTGTAGTTTATATTTGAACATATTCTTTTTTCCACTATTACCCACTTAGCGCTACGAATGTCCAGTTGCATTTTCTACAGACAGAGTGTTTCAAAACTGCTCAATCAAAAGTATGGTTTAACTCTGTTAGCTGAATGCTCAGATCAGAAAGAAGTTTCACAGAATGCTTCTGTGTAGTTTATATTTGAATATATTCCTTTTTCCACTAGTACTCTCTTAGCGCTCCAAATGTCCAGTTGCATTTTCTACAGAAAGAGTGTTCAGATCTGCTCAATCAAAAGTATGGTTTAACTCTGTTAGCTGAATGCACAGATCAGAAAGAAGTTTCACAGAATGATTCTGTGTAGTTTATATTTGGAGACATTCGTTTTTCCACTATTACCCTCTTAGCGCTCCGAAACTCCAATTGCATTTTCTACAGAAAGAGTGTTTCAGAACGGCTCAATCAAAACTAAGGTTCAACTCTTTTAGTTGAACAAACAGAACAGAAAGTAGTTTCACACAATTCTTCTGTGTAGTTTTTATTTGTAGACATTCTTTTTCCCAATATAGGCCTCCTAGCGCTCAGAGTGTCCAATTGCAGTTTCTACAGAAAGAGTGTTTCAGAAAGGCTCAATAAAAGTAAGGTTCAACTCTGTTAGTTGAATGCACAGAACAGAAAGAAGTTTCATACAATGCTTCTGTGTAGTTTATATTTGAACATATTCTTTTTTCCACTATTACCCACTTAGCGCTACGAATGTCCAGTTGCATTTTCTACAGACAGAGTGTTTCAAAACTGCTCAATCAAAAGTATGGTTTAACTCTGTTTGCTGAATGCTCAGATCAGAAAGAAGTTTCACAGAATGCTTCTGTGTAGTTTATATTTGAATATATTCCTTTTTCCACTAGTACTCTCTTAGCGCTCCAAATGTCCAGTTGCATTTTCTACAGAAAGAGTGTTCAGATCTGCTCAATGAAAAGTATGGTTTAACTCTGTTAGCTGAATGCACAGATCAGAAAGAAGTTTCACAGAATGATTCCGTGTAGTTTATATTTGGAGACATTCCTTTTTCCACTATTACCCTCTTAGCGCTCCGAATCTCCACTTGCATTTTCTACAGAAAGTGTGTTTCAGAACGGCTCAATCAAAACTAAGGTTCAACACTTTTAGTTGAACAAACAGAACAGAAAGTAGTTTCACACAATTCTACTGTGTAGTTTTTATTGGTAGACATTCTTTTTCCCAATATAGGCCTCCTAGCGCTCAGAATGTCCAATTGCAGTTTCTACAGAAAGAGTGTTTCAGAACGGCTCAATCAAAAGTAAGGTTCAACTCTGTTAGTTGAATGCACAGAACAGAAAAAAGTTTCATACAATGCTTCTGTGTAGTTTATACTTGAACATATTCTTTTTTCCACTATTACCCACTTAGCGCTACGAATGTCCAGTTGCATTTTCTACAGACAGACTGTTTCAAAACTGCTCAATCAAAAGTATGGTTTAACTCTGTTAGCTGAATGCTCAGATCAGAAAGAAGTTTCACACAATGCTTCTGTGTAGTTTATATTTGAATATATTCCTTTTTCCACTACTACGCTCTTAGCGCTCCAAATGTCCAGTTGCATTTTCTACAGAAAGAGTGTTCAGATCTGCTCAATCAAAAGTATGGTTTAACTCTGTTAGCTGAATGCACAGTTCAGAAAGAAGTTTCACCAAATGATTCTGTGTAGTTTATATTTGAAGACATTCCTTTTTCCACTATTACCCTCTTAGCGCTCCGAATCTCCACTTGCATTTTCTACAAAAAGAGTGTTTCATAACTGCTCAATCAAAAATATGCTTTATCTCTGTTAACTGAATTTACAGATCAGAAATAAGTTTCACAGAATGCATCTGTGTAGTTTTTATTTGAAGATATTCTTTTTCCCAATGTAGGCCTCTTAGCGCTTAGCATGTCCAATTGCAGTTTCTACAGAAAGAGTGTTTCAGAACGGCTCAATCAAAAGTAAGGTTCAACTCTGTTAGTTGAATGCACAGAACAGAAAGAATTTTCACAGAATGCTACTGTGTAGTTTATATTTGAATATATTCCTTTTTCCCCTATTACCCTCTTAGCGCTCCGAATGTCCACTTGCATTTTCTACAGAAAGAGTGTTCAGAACTGCGCAATCAAAAGTATGGTTTAACTCTGTTAGCTTAATGAACATATCAGAAATAAGTTTCACACAATGCTTCTGTGTAGTTTTTATTTGAAGATATTATCTTTCCCAATAGAGGCCTCTTAGCGCTCAGAATGTCCAATTGCAGTTTCTACAGAAACAGTGTTTCAGAAAGGCTCAATCAAAAGTAAGGTTCAACTCTGTTAGTTGAATGCACAGAACAGAAAGAAGTTTCATACAATGCTTCTGTGTAGTTTATATTTGAACATATTCTTTTTTCCACTATTACCCACTTAGCGCTACGAATGTCCAGTTGCATTTTCTACAGACAGAGTGTTTCAAAACTGCTCAATCAAAAGTATGGTTTAACTCTGTTAGCTGAATGCTCAGATCAGAAAGAAGTTTCACAGAATGCTTCTGTGTAGTTTATATTTGAATATATTCCTTTTTCCACTAGTACTCTCTTAGCGCTCCAAATGTCCAGTTGCATTTTCTACAGAAAGAGTGTTCAGATCTGCTCAATCAAAAGTATGGTTTAACTCTGTTAGCTGAATGCACAGATCAGAAAGAAGTTTCACAGAATGATTCTGTGTAGTTTATATTTGGAGACATTCCTTTTTCCACTATTACCCTCTTAGCGCTCCGAATCTCCACTTGCATTTTCTACAGAAAGAGTGTTTCAGAACGGCTCAATCAAAACTAAGGTTCAACTCTTTTAGTTGAACAAACAGAACAGAAAGAAGTTTCACACAATTCTTCTGTGTAGTTTTTATTTGTAGACATTCTTTTTCCCAATATAGGCCTCCTAGCGCTCAGAATGTCCAATTGCAGTTTCTACAGAAAGAGTGTTTCAGAACGGCTCAATCAAAAGTAAGGTTCAACTCTGTTAGTTGAATGCACAGAACAGAAAAAAGTTTCATACAATGCTTCTGTGTAGTTTATATTTGAACATATTTTTTTTCCACTATTACCCACTTAGCGCTACGAATCTCCAGTTGCATTTTCTACAGACAGTCTGTTTCAAAACTGCTCAATCAAAAGTATGGTTTAACTCTGTTAGCTGAATGCTCAGATCAGAAAGAAGTTTCACACAATGCTTCTGTGTAGTTTATATTTGAATATATTCCTTTTTCCACTACTACGCTCTTAGCGCTCCAAATGTCCAGTTGCATTTTCTACAGAAAGAGTGTTCAGATCTGCTCAATCAAAAGTATGGTTTAACTCTGTTAGCTGAATGCACAGATCAGAAAGAAGTTTCACCGAATGATTCTGTGTAGTTTATATTTGAAGACACTCCTTTTTCCACTATTACCCTCTTAGCGCTCCGAATCTCCACTTGCATTTTCTACAAAAAGAGTGTTTCATAACTGCTCAATCAAAAATATGCTTTATCTCTGTTAACTGAATTTACAGATCAGAAATAAGTTTCACAGAATGCATCTGTGTAGTTTTTATTTGAAGATATTCTTTTTCCCAATGTTGGCCTCTTAGCGCTTAGCATGTCCAATTGCAGTTTCTACAGAAAGAGTGTTTCAGAACGGCTCAATCAAAAGTAAGGTTCAACTCTGTTAGTTGAATGCACAGTACAGAAAGAATTTTCACAGAATGCTACTGTGTAGTTTATATTTGAATATATTCCTTTTTCCACTATTACCCTCTTAGCGCTCCGAATGTCCACTTGCATTTTCTACAGAAAGAGTGTTCAGAACTGCGCAATCAAAAGTATGGTTTAACTCTGTTAGCTTAATGAACATATCAGAAATAAGTTTCACACAATGCTTCTGTGTAGCTTTTATTTGAAGATATTATTTTTCCCAATAGAGGCCTCTTAGCGCTCAGAATGTCCAATTGCAGTTTCTACAGAAAGAGTGTTTCAGAAAGGCTCAATCAAAAGTAAGGTTCAACTCTGTTAGTTGAATGCACAGAACAGAAAGAAGTTTCATACAATGCTTCTGTGTAGTTTATATTTGAACATATTCTTTTTTCCACTATTACCCACTTAGCGCTACGAATGTCCAGTTGCATTTTCTACAGACAGAGTGTTTCAAAACTGCTCAATCAAAAGTATGGTTTAACTCTGTTAGCTGAATGCTCAGATCAGAAAGAAGTTTCACAGAATGCTTCTGTGTAGTTTATATTTGAATATATTCCTTTTTCCACTAGTACTCTCTTAGCGCTCAAAATGTCCAGTTGCATTTTCTACAGAAAGAGTGTTCAGATCTGCTCAATCAAAAGTATGGTTTAAATCTGTTAGCTGAATGCACAGATCAGAAAGAATTTTCACAGAATGATTCTGTGTAGTTTATATTTGGAGACATTCCATTTTCCACTATTACCCTCTTAGCGCTCCGAATCTCCACTTGCATTTTCTACAGAAAGAATGTTTCAGAACGGCTCAATCAAAACTAAGGTTCAACTCTTTTAGTTGAACAAACAGAACAGAAAGAAGTTTCACACAATTCTTCTGTGTAATTTTTATTTGTAGACGTTCTTTTTCCCAATATAGGCCTCTTAGCGCTCAGAATGTCCAATTGCAGTTTCTACAGAAAGAGTATTTCAGAACGGCTCAATCAAAAGTAAGGTTCAACTCTGTTAGTTGAATGCACAGAACAGAAAGAACTTTCATACAATGCTTCTGTGTAGTTTATATTTGAACATATTCTTTTTTCCACTATTACCCATTTAGCGCTACGAATGTCCAGTTGCATTTTCTACAGACAGACTGTTTCAAAACTGCTCAATCAAAAGTATGGTTTAACTCTGTTAGCTGAATGCTCACATCAGAAAGAAGTTTCACAGAATGCTTCTGTGTAGTTTATATTTGAATATATTCCTTTTTCCACTACTACGCTCTTAGCGCTCCAAATGTCCAGTTGCATTTTCTACAGAAAGAATGTTCAGATCTGCTCAATCAAAAGTATGGTTTAACTCTGTTAGCTGAATGCACAGATCAGAAAGAAGTTTCACCGAATGATTCTGTGTTGTTTATATTTGAAGACATTCCTTTTTCCACTATTACCCTCTTAGCGCTCCGAATCTCCACTTGCATTTTCTACAAAAAGAGTGTTTCATATCTGCTCAATCAAAAATATGTTTTATCTCTGTTAACTGAATTTACAGATCAGAAATAAGTTTCACAGAATGCATCTGTGTAGTTTTTATTTGAAGATATTCTTTTTCCCAATGTAGGCCTCTTAGCGCTTAGCATGTCCAATTGCAGTTTCTACAGAAAGAGTGTTTCAGAACGGCTCAATCAAAAGTAAGGTTCAACTCTGTTAGTTGAATGCACAGAACAGAAAGAATTTTCACAGAATGCTACTGTGTAGTTTATATTTGAATATATTCCTTTTTCCACTATTACCCTCTTAGCGCTCCGAATGTCCACTTGCATTTTCTACAGAAAGAGTGTTCAGAACTGTGCAATCAAAAGTATGGTTTAACTCTGTTAGCTTAATGAACATATCAGAAATAAGTTTCACACAATGCTTCTGTGTAGTTTTTATTTGAAGATATTATTTTTCCCAATAGAGGCCTCTTAGCGCTCAGAATGTCCAATTGCAGTTTCTACAGAAAGAGTGTTTCAGAAAGGCTCAATCAAAAGTAAGGTTCAACTCTGTTAGTTGAATGCACAGAACAGAAAGTAGTTTCATACAATGCTTCTGTGTAGTTTATATTTGAACATATTCTTTTTTCCACTATTACCCACTTAGCGCTACGAATGTCCAGTTGCATTTTCTACAGACAGAGTGTTTCAAAACTGCTCAATCAAAAGTATGGTTTAACTCTGTTAGCTGAATGCTCAGATCAGAAAGAAGTTTCACAGAATTCTTCTGTGTAGTTTATATTTGAATATATTACTTTTTCCACTACTACGCTCTTAGCGCTCCAAATGTCCAGTTGCATTTTCTACAGAAAGAGTGTTCAGATCTGCTCAATCAAAAGTATGGTTTAACTCTGTTAGCTGAATGCACAGATCAGAAAGAAGTTTCACCGAAAGATTCTGTGTAGTTTATATTTGAAGACATTCCTTTTTCCACTATTACCCTCTTAGCGCTCCGAATCTCCACTTGCATTTTCTACAAAAAGAGTGTTTCATAACTGCTCAATCAAAAATATGTTTTATCTCTGTTAACTGAATTTACAGATCAGAAATAAGTTTCACAGAATGCATCTGTGTAGTTTTTATTTGAAGATATTCTTTTTCCCAATGTAGGCCTCTTAGCGCTTAGCATGTCCAATTGCAGTTTCTACAGAAAGAGTGTTTCAGAACGGCTCAATCAAAAGTAAGGTTCAACTCTGTTAGTTGAATGCACAGAACAGAAAGAATTTTCACAGAATGCTACAGTGTAGTTTATATTTGAATATATTCCTTTTTCCACTATTACCCTCTTAGCGCTCCGAATGCCCACTTGCATTTTCTACAGAAAGAGTGTTCAGAACTGCGCAATCAAAAGTATGGTTTAACTCTGTTAGCTTAATGAACATATCAGAAATAAGTTTCACACAATGCTTCTGTGTAGCTTTTATATGAAGATATTATTTTTCCCAATAGAGGCCTCTTAGCGCTCAGAATGTCCAATTGCAGTTTCTACAGAAAGAGTGTTTCAGAAAGGCTCAATCAAAAGTAAGGTTCAACTCTGTTAGTTGAATGCACAGAACAGAAAGAAGTTTCATACAATGCTTCTGTGTAGTTTATATTTGAACATATTCTTTTTTCCACTATTACCCACTTAGCGCTACGAATGTCCAGTTGCATTTTCTACAGACAGAGTGTTTCAAAACTGCTCAATCAAAAGTATGGTTTAACTCTGTTAGCTGAATGCTCAGATCAGAAAGAAGTTTCACAGAATGCTTCTGTGTAGTTTATATTTGAATATATTCCTTTTTCCACTAGTACTCTCTTAGCGCTCAAAATGTCCAGTTGCATTTTCTACAGAAAGAGTGTTCAGATCTGCTCAATCAAAAGTATGGTTTAACTCTGTTAGCTGAATGCACAGATCAGAAAGAAGTTTCACAGAATGATTCTGTGTAGTTTATATTTGGAGACATTCCTTTTTCCACTATTACCCTCTTAGCGCTCCGAATCTCCACTTGCATTTTCTACAGAAAGAGTGTTTCAGAACGGCTCAATCAAAACTAAGGTTCAACTCTTTTAGTTGAACAAACAGAACAGAAAGAAGTTTCACACAATTCTTCTGTGTAGTTTTTATTTGTAGACATTCTTTTTCCCAATATAGGCCTCCTAGCGCTCAGAATGTCCAATTGCAGTTTCTACAGAAAGAGTGTTTCAGAACGGCTCAATCAAAAGTAAGGTTCAACTCTGTTAGTTGAATGCACAGAACAGAAAAAAGTTTCATACAATGCTTCTGTGTAGTTTATATTTGAACATATTCTTTTTTCCACTATTACCCACTTAGCGCTACGAATGTCCAGTTGCATTTTCTACAGACAGAGTGTTTCAAATCTGCTCAATCAAAAGTATGGTTTAACTCTGTTAGCTGAATGCTCAGATCAGAAAGAAGTTTCACAGAATGCTTCTGTGTAGTTTATATTTGAATATATTCCTTTTTCCACTAGTACTCTCTTAGCGCTCCAAATGTCCAGTTGCATTTTCTACAGAAAGAGTGTTCAGATCTGCTCAATCAAAAGTATGGTTTAAATCTGTTAGCTGAATGCACAGATCAGAAAGAATTTTCACAGAATGATTCTGTGTAGTTTATATTTGGAGACATTCCATTTTCCACTATTACCCTCTTAGCGCTCCGAATCTCCACTTGCATTTTCTACAGAAAGAATGTTTCAGAACGGCTCAATCAAAACTAAGGTTCAACTCTTTTAGTTGAACAAACAGAACAGAAAGTAGTTTCACACAATTCTTCTGTGTAATTTTTATTTGTAGACGTTCTTTTTCCCAATATAGGCCTCTTAGCGCTCAGAATGTCCAATTGCAGTTTCTACAGAAAGAGTATTTCAGAACGGCTCAATCAAAAGTAAGGTTCAACTCTGTTAGTTGAATGCACAGAACAGAAAGAACTTTCATACAATGCTTCTGTGTAGTTTATATTTGAACATATTCTTTTTTCCACTATTACCCATTTAGCGCTACGAATGTCCAGTTGCATTTTCTACAGACAGACTGTTTCAAAACTGCTCAATCAAAAGTATGGTTTAACTCTGTTAGCTGAATGCTCACATCAGAAAGAAGTTTCACAGAATGCTTCTGTGTAGTTTATATTTGAATATATTCCTTTTTCCACTACTACGCTCTTAGCGCTCCAAATGTCCAGTTGCATTTTCTACAGAAAGAATGTTCAGATCTGCTCAATCAAAAGTATGGTTTAACTCTGTTAGCTGAATGCACAGATCAGAAACAAGTTTCACCGAATTATTCTGTGTTGTTTATATTTGAAGACATTACTTTTTCCACTATTACCCTCTTAGCGCTCCGAATCTCCACTTGCATTTTCTACAAAAAGAGTGTTTCATAACTGCTCAATCAAAAATATGTTTTATCTCTGTTAACTGAATTTACAGATCAGAAATAAGTTTCACAGAATGCATCTGTGTAGTTTTTATTTGAAGATATTCTTTTTCCCAATGTAGGCCTCTTAGCGCTTAGCATGTCCAATTGCAGTTTCTACAGAAAGAGTGTTTCAGAACGGCTCAATCAAAAGTAAGGTTCAACTCTGTTAGTTGAATGCACAGAACAGAAAGAATTTTCACAGAATGCTACTGTGTAGTTTATATTTGAATATATTCCTTTTTCCACTATTACCCTCTTAGCGCTCCGAATGTCCACTTGCATTTTCTACAGAAAGAGTGTTCAGAACTGTGCAATCAAAAGTATGGTTTAACTCTGTTAGCTTAATGAACATATCAGAAATAAGTTTCACACAATGCTTCTGTGTAGTTTTTATTTGAAGATATTATTTTTCCCAATAGAGGCCTCTTAGCGCTCAGAATGTCCAATTGCAGTTTCTACAGAAAGAGTGTTTCAGAAAGGCTCAATCAAAAGTAAGGTTCAACTCTGTTAGTTGAATGCACAGAACAGAAAGTAGTTTCATACAATGCTTCTGTGTAGTTTATATTTGAACATATTCTTTTTTCCACTATTACCCACTTAGCGCTACGAATGTCCAGTTGCATTTTCTACAGACAGAGTGTTTCAAAACTGCTCAATCAAAAGTATGGTTTAACTCTGTTAGCTGAATGCTCAGATCAGAAAGAAGTTTCACAGAATTCTTCTGTGTAGTTTATATTTGAATATATTCCTTTTTCCACTACTACGCTCTTAGCGCTCCAAATGTCCAGTTGCATTTTCTACAGAAAGAGTGTTCAGATCTGCTCAATCAAAAGTATGGTTTAACTCTGTTAGCTGAATGCACAGATCAGAAAGAAGTTTCACCGAATGATTCTGTGTAGTTTATATTTGAAGACATTCCTTTTTCCACTATTACCCTCTTAGCGCTCCGAATCTCCACTTGCATTTTCTACAAAAAGAGTGTTTCATAACTGCTCAATCAAAAATATGTTTTATCTCTGTTAACTGAATTTACAGATCAGAAATAAGTTTCACAGAATGCATCTGTGTAGTTTTTATTTGAAGATATTCTTTTTCCCAATGTAGGCCTCTTAGCGCTTAGCATGTCCAATTGCAGTTTCTACAGAAAGAGTGTTTCAGAACGGCTCAATCAAAAGTAAGGTTCAACTCTGTTAGTTGAATGCACAGAACAGAAAGAATTTTCACAGAATGCTACAGTGTAGTTTATATTTGAATATATTCCTTTTAACACTATTACCCTCTTAGCGCTCCGAATGCCCACTTGCATTTTCTACAGAAAGAGTGTTCAGAACTGCGCAATCAAAAGTATGGTTTAACTCTGTTAGCTTAATGAACATATCAGAAATAAGTTTCACACAATGCTTCTGTGTAGTTTTTATTTGAAGATATTATTTTTCCCAATAGAGGCCTCTTAGCGCTCAGAATGTCCAATTGCAGTTTCTACAGAAAGAGTGTTTCAGAAAGGCTCAATCAAAAGTAAGGTTCAACTCTGTTAGTTGAATGCACAGAACAGAAAGAAGTTTCATACAATGCTTCTGTGTAGTTTATATTTGAACATATTCTTTTTTCCACTATTACCCACTTAGCGCTACGAATGTCCAGTTGCATTTTCTACAGACAGAGTGTTTCAAAACTGCTCAATCAAAAGTATGGTTTAACTCTGTTAGCTGAATGCTCAGATCAGAAAGAAGTTTCACAGAATGCTTCTGTGTAGTTTATATTTGAATATATTCCTTTTTCCACTAGTACTCTCTTAGCGCTCCAAATGTCCAGTTGCATTTTCTACAGAAAGAGTGTTCAGATCTGCTCAATCAAAAGTATGGTTTAACTCTGTTAGCTGAATGCACAGATCAGAAAGAAGTTTCACAGAATGATTCTGTGTAGTTTATATTTGGAGACATTCATTTTTCCACTATTACCCTCTTAGCGCTCCGAATCTCCAATTGCATTTTCTACAGAAAGAGTGTTTCAGAACGGCTCAATCAAAACTAAGGTTCAACTCTTTTAGTTGAACAAACAGAACAGAAAGTAGTTTCACACAATTCTTCTGTGTAGTTTTTATTTGTAGACATTCTTTTTCCCAATATAGGCCTCCTAGCGCTCAGAATGTCCAATTGCAGTTTCTACAGAAAGAGTGTTTCAGAAAGGCTCAATAAAAGTAAGGTTCAACTCTGTTAGTTGAATGCACAGAACAGAAAGAAGTTTCATACAATGCTTCTGTGTAGTTTATATTTGAACATATTCTTTTTTCCACTATTACCCACTTAGCGCTACGAATGTCCAGTTGCATATTCTACAGACAGAGTGTTTCAAAACTGCTCAATCAAAAGTATGGTTTAACTCTGTTTGCTGAATGCTCAGGTCAGAAAGAAGTTTCACAGAATGCTTCTGTGTAGTTTATATTTGAATATATTCCTTTTTCCACTAGTACTCTCTTAGCGCTCCAAATGTCCAGTTGCATTTTCTACAGAAAGAGTGTTCAGATCTGCTCAATGAAAAGTATGGTTTAACTCTGTTAGCTGAATGCACAGATCAGAAAGAAGTTTCACAGAATGATTCCGTGTAGTTTATATTTGGAGACATTCCTTTTTCCACTATTACCCTCTTAGCGCTCCGAATCTCCACTTGCATTTTCTACAGAAAGTGTGTTTCAGAACGGCTCAATCAAAACTAAGGTTCAACACTTTTAGTTGAACAAACAGAACAGAAAGTAGTTTCACACAATTCTTCTGTGTAGTTTTTATTTGTAGACATTCTTTTTCCCAATATAGGCCTCCTAGCGCTCAGAATGTCCAATTGCAGTTTCTACAGAAAGAGTGTTTCAGAACGGCTCAATCAAAAGTAAGGTTCAACTCTGTTAGTTGAATGCACAGAACAGAAAAAAGTTTCATACAATGCTTCTGTGTAGTTTATACTTGAACATATTCTTTTTTCCACTATTACCCACTTAGCGCTACGAATGTCCAGTTGCATTTTCTACAGACAGACTGTTTCAAAACTGCTCAATCAAAAGTATGGTTTAACTCTGTTAGCTGAATGCTCAGATCAGAAAGAAGTTTCACACAATGCTTCTGTGTAGTTTATATTTGAATATATTCCTTTTTCCACTACTACGCTCTTAGCGCTCCAAATGTCCAGTTGCATTTTCTACAGAAAGAGTGTTCAGATCTGCTCAATCAAAAGTATGGTTTAACTCTGTTAGCTGAATGCACAGTTCAGAAAGAAGTTTCACCAAATGATTCTGTGTAGTTTATATTTGAAGACATTCCTTTTTCCACTATTACCCTCTTAGCGCTCCGAATCTCCACTTGCATTTTCTACAAAAAGAGTGTTTCATAACTGCTCAATCAAAAATATGCTTTATCTCTGTTAACTGAATTTACAGATCAGAAATAAGTTTCACAGAATGCATCTGTGTAGTTTTTATTTGAAGATATTCTTTTTCCCAATGTAGGCCTCTTAGCGCTTAGCATGTCCAATTGCAGTTTCTACAGAAAGAGTGTTTCAGAACGGCTCAATCAAAAGTAAGGTTCAACTCTGTTAGTTGAATGCACAGAACAGAAAGAATTTTCACAGAATGCTACTGTGTAGTTTATATTTGAATATATTCCTTTTTCCACTATTACCCTCTTAGCGCTCCGAATGTCCACTTGCATTTTCTACAGAAAGAGTGTTCAGAACTGCGCAATCAAAAGTATGGTTTAACTCTGTTAGCTTAATGAACATATCAGAAATAAGTTTCACACAATGCTTTTGTGTAGTTTTTATTTGAAGATATTATTTTTCCCAATAGAGGCCTCTTAGCGCTCAGAATGTCCAATTGCAGTTTCTACAGAAAGAGTGTTTCAGAAAGGCTCAATCAAAAGTAAGGTTCAACTCTGTTAGTTGAATGCACAGAACAGAAAGAAGTTTCATACAATGCTTCTGTGTAGTTTATATTTGAACATATTCTTTTTTCCACTATTACCCACTTAGCGCTACGAATGTCCAGTTGCATTTTCTACAGACAGAGTGTTTCAAAACTGCTCAATCAAAAGTATGGTTTAACTCTGTTAGCTGAATGCTCAGATCAGAAAGAAGTTTCACAGAATGATTCTGTGTAGTTTATATTTGAATATATTCCTTTTCCCACTAGTACTCTCTTAGCGCTCCAAATGTCCAGTTGCATTTTCTACAGAAAGAGTGTTCAGATCTGCTCAATCAAAAGTATGGTTTAACTCTGTTAGCTGAATGCACAGATCAGAAAGAAGTTTCACAGAATGATTCTGTGTAGTTTATATTTGGAGACATTCCTTTTTCCACTATTACCCTCTTAGCGCTCCGAATCTCCACTTGCATTTTCTACAGAAAGAGTGTTTCAGAACGGCTCAATCAAAACTAAGGTTCAACTCCTTTAGTTGAACAAACAGAACAGAAAGAAGTTTCACACAATTCTTCTGTGTAGTTTTTATTTGTAGACATTCTTTTTCCCAATATAGGCCTCCTAGCGCTCAGAATGTCCAATTGCAGTTTCTACAGAAAGAGTGTTTCAGAACGGCTCAATCAAAAGTAAGGTTCAACTCTGTTAGTTGAATGCACAGAACAGAAAAAAGTTTCATACAATGCTTCTGTGTAGTTTATATTTGAACATATTTTTTTTCCACTATTACCCACTTAGCGCTACGAATCTCCAGTTGCATTTTCTACAGACAGTCTGTTTCAAAACTGCTCAATCAAAAGTATGGTTTAACTCTGTTAGCTGAATGATCAGATCAGAAAGAAGTTTCACACAATGCTTCTGTGTAGTTTATATTTGAATATATTCCTTTTTCCACTACTACGCTCTTAGCGCTCCAAATGTCCAGTTGCATTTTCTACAGAAAGAGTGTTCAGATCTGCTCAATCAAAAGTATGGTTTAACTCTGTTACCTGAATGCACAGATCAGAAAGAAGTTTCACCGAATGATTCTGTGTAGTTTATATTTGAAGACACTCCTTTTTCCACTATTACCCTCTTAGCGCTCCGAATCTCCACTTGCATTTTCTACAAAAAGAGTGTTTCATAACTGCTCAATCAAAAATATGCTTTATCTCTGTTAACTGAATTTACAGATCAGAAATAAGTTTCACAGAATGCATCTGTGTAGTTTTTATTTGAAGATATTCTTTTTCCCAATGTAGGCCTCTTAGCGCTTAGCATGTCCAATTGCAGTTTCTACAGAAAGAGTGTTTCAGAACGGCTCAATCAAAAGTAAGGTTCAACTCTGTTAGTTGAATGCACAGTACAGAAAGAATTTTCACAGAATGCTACTGTGTAGTTTATATTTGAATATATTCCTTTTTCCACTATTACCCTCTTAGCGCTCCGAATGTCCACTTGCATTTTCTACAGAAAGAGTGTTCAGAACTGCGCAATCAAAAGTATGGTTTAACTCTGTTAGCTTAATGAACATATCAGAAATAAGTTTCACACAATGCTTCTGTGTAGTTTTTATTTGAAGATATTATTTTTCCCAATAGAGGCCTCTTAGCGCTCAGAATGTCCAATTGCAGTTTCTACAGAAAGAGTGTTTCAGAAAGGCTCAATCAAAAGTAAGGTTCAACTCTGTTAGTTGAATGCACAGAACAGAAAGAAGTTTCATACAATGCTTCTGTGTAGTTTATATTTGAACATATTCTTTTTTCCACTATTACCCACTTAGCGCTACGAATGTCCAGTTGCATTTTCTACAGACAGAGTGTTTCAAAACTGCTCAATCAAAAGTATGGTTTAACTCTGTTAGCTGAATGCTCAGATCAGAAAGAAGTTTCACAGAATGCTTCTGTGTAGTTTATATTTGAATATATTCCTTTTTCCACTAGTACTCCCTTAGCGCTCCAAATGTCCAGTTGCATTTTCTACAGAAAGAGTGTTCAGATCTGCTCAATCAAAAGTATAGTTTAACTCTGTTAGCTGAATGCACAGATCAGAAAGAAGTTTCACAGAATGATTCCGTGTAGTTTATATTTGGAGACATTCCTTTTTCCACTATTACCCTCTTAGCGCTCCGAATCTCCACTTGCATTTTCTACAGAAAGAGTGTTTCAGAACGGCTCAATCAAAACTAAGGTTCAACTCTTTTAGTTGAACAAACAGAACAGAAAGAAGTTTCACACAATTCTTCTGTGTAGTTTTTATTTGTAGACATTCTTTTTCCCAATATAGGCCTCCTAGCGCTCAGAATGTCCAATTGCAGTTTCTACAGAAAGAGTGTTTCAGAAAGGCTCAATCAAAAGTAAGGTTCAACTCTGTTAGTTGAATGCACAGAACAGAAAGAAGTTTCATACAATGCTTCTGTGTAGTTTATATTTGAACATATTCTTTTTTCCACTATTACCCACTTAGCGCTACGAATGTCCAGTTGCATTTTCTACAGACAGAGTGTTTCAAAACTGCTCAATCAAAAGTATGGTTTAACTCTGTTAGCTGAATGCTCAGATCAGAAAGAAGTTTCACAGAATGATTCTGTGTAGTTTATATTTGAATATATTCCTTTTCCCACTAGTACTCTCTTAGCGCTCCAAATGTCCAGTTGCATTTTCTACAGAAAGAGTGTTCAGATCTGCTCAATCAAAAGTATGGTTTAACTCTGTTAGCTGAATGCACAGATCAGAAAGAAGTTTCACAGAATGATTCTGTGTAGTTTATATTTGGAGACATTCCTTTTTCCACTATTACCCTCTTAGCGCTCCGAATCTCCACTTGCATTTTCTACAGAAAGAGTGTTTCAGAACGGCTCAATCAAAACTAAGGTTCAACTCTTTTAGTTGAACAAACAGAACAGAAAGAAGTTTCACACAATTCTTCTGTGTAGTTTTTATTTGTAGACATTCTTTTTCCCAATATAGGCCTCCTAGCGCTCAGAATGTCCAATTGCAGTTTCTACAGAAAGAGTGTTTCAGAACGGCTCAATCAAAAGTAAGGTTCAACTCTGTTAGTTGAATGCACAGAACAGAAAAAAGTTTCATACAATGCTTCTGTGTAGTTTATATTTGAACATATTTTTTTCCACTATTACCCACTTAGCGCTACGAATCTCCAGTTGCATTTTCTACAGACAGTCTGTTTCAAAACTGCTCAATCAAAAGTATGGTTTAACTCTGTTAGCTGAATGCTCAGATCAGAAAGAAGTTTCACACAATGCTTCTGTGTAGTTTATATTTGAATATATTCCTTTTTCCACTACTACGCTCTTAGCGCTCCAAATGTCCAGTTGCATTTTCTACAGAAAGAGTGTTCAGATCTGCTCAATCAAAAGTCTGGTTTAACTCTGTTAGCTGAATGCACAGATCAGAAAGAAGTTTCACCGAATGATTCTGTGTAGTTTATATTTGAAGACACTCCTTTTTCCACTATTACCCTCTTAGCGCTCCGAATCTCCACTTGCATTTTCTACAAAAAGAGTGTTTCATAACTGCTCAATCAAAAATATGCTTTATCTCTGTTAACTGAATTTACAGATCAGAAATAAGTTTCACAGAATGCATCTGTGTAGTTTTTATTTGAAGATATTCTTTTTCCCAATGTAGGCCTCTTAGCGCTTAGCATGTCCAATTGCAGTTTCTACAGAAAGAGTGTTTCAGAACGGCTCAATCAAAAGTAAGGTTCAACTCTGTTATTTGAATGCACAGTACAGAAAGAATTTTCACAGAATGCTACTGTGTAGTTTATATTTGAATATATTCCTTTTTCCACTATTACCCTCTTAGCGCTCCGAATGTCCACTTGCATTTTCTACAGAAAGAGTGTTCAGAACTGCGCAATCAAAAGTATGGTTTAACTCTGTTAGCTTAATGAACATATCAGAAATAAGTTTCACACAATGCTTCTGTGTAGTTTTTATTTGAAGATATTATTTTTCCCAATAGAGGCCTCTTAGCGCTCAGAATGTCCAATTGCAGTTTCTACAGAAAGAGTGTTTCAGAAAGGCTCAATCAAAAGTAAGGTTCAACTCTGTTAGTTGAATGCACAGAACAGAAAGAAGTTTCATACAATGCTTCTGTGTAGTTTATATTTGAACATATTCTTTTTTCCACTATTACCCACTTAGCGCTACGAATGTCCAGTTGCATTTTCTACAGACAGAGTGTTTCAAAACTGCTCAATCAAAAGTATGGTTTAACTCTGTTAGCTGAATGCTCAGATCAGAAATAAGTTTCACAGAATGCTTCTGTGTAGTTTATATTTGAATATATTCCTTTTTCCACTAGTACTCTCTTAGCGCTCCAAATGTCCAGTTGCATTTTCTACAGAAAGAGTGTTCAGATCTGCTCAATCAAAAGTATGGTTTAACTCTGTTAGCTGAATGCACAGATCAGAAAGAAGTTTCACAGAATGATTCTGTGTAGTTTATATTTGGAGACATTCCTTTTTCCACTATTACCCTCTTAGTGCTCCGAATCTCCACTTGCATTTTCTACAGAAAGAGTGTTTCAGAACGGCTCAATCAAAACTAAGGTTCAACTCTTTTAGTTGAACAAACAGAACAGAAAGAAGTTTCACACAATTCTTCTGTGTAGTTTTTATTTGTAGACATTCTTTTTCCCAATATAGGCCTCCTAGCGCTCAGAATGTCCAATTGCAGTTTCTACAGAAAGAGTGTTTCAGAACGGCTCAATCAAAAGTAAGGTTCAACTCTGTTAGTTGAATGCACAGAACAGAAAAAAGTTTCATACAATGCTTCTGTGTAGTTTATATTTGAACATATTCTTTTTTCCACTATTACCCACTTAGCGCTACGAATCTCCAGTTGCATTTTCTACAGACAGTCTGTTTCAAAACTGCTCAATCAAAAGTATGGTTTAACTCTGTTAGCTGAATGCTCAGATCAGAAAGAAGTTTCACACAATGCTTCTGTGTAGTTTATATTTGAATATATTCCTTTTTCCACTACTACGCTCTTAGCGCTCCAAATGTCCAGTTGCATTTTCTACAGAAAGAGTGTTCAGATCTGCTCAATCAAAAGTATGGTTTAACTCTGTTAGCTGAATGCACAGATCAGAAAGAAGTTTCACCGAATGATTCTGTGTAGTCTATATTTGAAGACACTCCTTTTTCCACTATTACCCTCTTAGCGCTCCGAATCTCCACTTGCATTTTCTACAAAAAGAGTGTTTCATAACTGCTCAATCAAAAATATGCTTTATCTCTGTTAACTGAATTTACAGATCAGAAATAAGTTTCACAGAATGCATCTGTGTAGTTTTTATTTGAAGATATTCTTTTTCCCAATGTAGGCCTCTTAGCGCTTAGCATGTCCAATTGCAGTTTCTACAGAAAGAGTGTTTCAGAACGGCTCAATCAAAAGTAAGGTTCAACTCTGTTAGTTGAATGCACAGTACAGAAAGAATTTTCACAGAATGCTACTGTGTAGTTTATATTTGAATATATTCCTTTTTCCACTATTACCCTCTTAGCGCTCCGAATGTCCACTTGCATTTTCTACAGAAAGAGTGTTCAGAACTGCGCAATCAAAAGTATGGTTTAACTCTGTTAGCTTAATGAACATATCAGAAATAAGTTTCACACAATGCTTCTGTGTAGTTTTTATTTGAAGATATTATTTTTCCCAATAGAGGCCTCTTAGCGCTCAGAATGTCCAATTGCAGTTTCTACAGAAAGAGTGTTTCAGAAAGGCTCAATCAAAAGTAAGGTTCAACTCTGTTAGTTGAATGCACAGAACAGAAAGAAGTTTCATACAATGCTTCTGTGTAGTTTATATTTGAACATATTCTTTTTTCCACTATTACCCACTTAGCGCTACGAATGTCCAGTTGCATTTTCTACAGACAGAGTGTTTCAAAACTGCTCAATCAAAAGTATGGTTTAACTCTGTTAGCTGAATGCTCAGATCAGAAAGAAGTTTCACAGAATGCTTCTGTGTAGTTTATATTTGAATATATTCCTTTTTCCACTAGTACTCTCTTAGCGCTCCAAATGTCCAGTTGCATTTTCTACAGAAAGAGTGTTCAGATCTGCTCAATCAAAAGTATAGTTTAACTCTGTTAGCTGAATGCACAGATCAGAAAGAAGTTTCACAGAATGATTCCGTGTAGTTTATATTTGGAGACATTCCTTTTTCCACTATTACCCTCTTAGCGCTCCGAATCTCCACTTGCATTTTCTACAGAAAGAGTGTTTCAGAACGGCTCAATCAAAACTAAGGTTCAACTCTTTTAGTTGAACAAACAGAACAGAAAGAAGTTTCACACAATTCTTCTGTGTAGTTTTTATTTGTAGACATTCTTTTTCCCAATATAGGCCTCCTAGCGCTCAGAATGTCCAATTGCAGTTTCTACAGAAAGAGTGTTTCAGAACGGCTCAATCAAAAGTAAGGTTCAACTCTGTTAGTTGAATGCACAGAACAGAAAAAAGTTTCATACAATGCTTCTGTGTAGTTTATATTTGAACATATTCTTTTTTCAACTATTACCCACTTAGCGCTACGAATCTCCAGTTGCATTTTCTACAGACAGTCTGTTTCAAAACTGCTCAATCAAAAGTATGGTTTAACTCTGTTAGCTGAATGCTCAGATCAGAAAGAAGTTTCACACAATGCTTCTGTGTAGTTTAAATTTGAATATATTCCTTTTTCCACTACTACGCTCTTAGCGCTCCAAATGTCCAGATGCATTTTCTACAGAAAGAGTGTTCAGATCTGCTCAATCAAAAGTATGGTTTAACTCTGTTAGCTGAATGCACAGATCAGAAAGAAGTTTCACCGAATGATTCTGTGTAGTTTATATTTGAAGACACTCCTTTTTCCACTATTACCCTCTTAGCGCTCCGAATCTCCACTTGCATTTTCTACAAAAAGAGTGTTTCATAACTGCTCAATCAAAAATATGCTTTATCTCTGTTAACTGAATTTACAGATCAGAAATAAGTTTCACAGAATGCATCTGTGTAGTTTTTATTTGAAGATATTCTTTTTCCCATTGTAGGCCTCTTAGCGCTTAGCATGTCCAATTGCAGTTTCTACAGAAAGAGTGTTTCAGAACGGCTCAATCAAAAGTAAGGTTCAACTCTGTTAGTTGAATGCACAGTACAGAAAGAATTTTCACAGAATGCTACTGTGTAGTTTATATTTGAATATATTCCTTTTTCCACTATTACCCTCTTAGCGCTCCGAATGTCCACTTGCATTTTCTACAGAAAGAGTGTTCAGAACTGCGCAATCAAAAGTATGGTTTAACTCTGTTAGCTTAATGAACATATCAGAAATAAGTTTCACACAATGCTTCTGTGTAGTTTTTATTTGAAGATATTATTTTTCCCAATAGAGGCCTCTTAGCGCTCAGAATGTCCAATTGCAGTTTCTACAGAAAGAGTGTTTCAGAAAGGCTCAATCAAAAGTAAGGTTCAACTCTGTTAGTTGAATGCACAGAACAGAAAGAAGTTTCATACAATGCTTCTGTGTAGTTTATATTTGAACATATTCTTTTTTCCACTATTACCCACTTAGCGCTACGAATGTCCAGTTGCATTTTCTACAGACAGAGTGTTTCAAAACTGCTCAATCAAAAGTATGGTTTAACTCTGTTAGCTGAATGCTCAGATCAGAAAGAAGTTTCACAGAATGCTTCTGTGTAGTTTATATTTGAATATATTCCTTTTTCCACTAGTACTCTCTTAGCGCTCCAAATGTCCAGTTGCATTTTCTACAGAAAGAGTGTTCAGATCTGCTCAATCAAAAGTATAGTTTAACTCTGTTAGCTGAATGCACAGATCAGAAAGAAGTTTCACAGAATGATTCCGTGTAGTTTATATTTGGAGACATTCCTTTTTCCACTATTACCCTCTTAGCGCTCCGAATCTCCACTTGCATTTTCTACAGAAAGAGTGTTTCAGAACGGCTCAATCAAAACTAAGGTTCAACTCTTTTAGTTGAACAAACAGAACAGAAAGAAGTTTCACACAATTCTTCTGTGTAGTTTTTATTTGTAGACATTCTTTTTCCCAATATAGGCCTCCTAGCGCTCAGAATGTCCAATTGCAGTTTCTACAGAAAGAGTGTTTCAGAAAGGCTCAATCAAAAGTAAGGTTCAACTCTGTTAGTTGAATGCACAGAACAGAAAAAAGTTTCATACAATGCTTCTGTGTAGTTTATATTTGAACATATTCTTTTTTCCACTATTACCCACTTAGCGCTACGAATGTCCAGTTGCATTTTCTACAGACAGAGTGTTTCAAAACTGCTCAATCAAAAGTATGGTTTAACTCTGTTAGCTGAATGCTCAGATCAGAAAGAAGTTTCACCGAATGATTCTGTGTTGTTTATATTTGAAGACATTCCTTTTTCCACTATTACCCACTTAGCGCTCCGAATCTCCACTTGCATTTTCTACAAAAAGAGTGTTTCATAACTGCTCAATCAAAAATATATTTTATCTCTGTTAACTGAATTTACAGATCAGAAATAAGTTTCACTGAATGCATCTGTGTAGTTTTTATTTGAAGATATTCTTTTTCCCAATGTAGGCCTCTTAGCGCTTAGCATGTCCAATTGCAGTTTCTACAGAAAGAGTGTTTCAGAACGGCTCAATCAAAAGTAAGGTTCAACTCTGTTAGTTGAATGCACAGAACAGAAAGAATTTTCACAGAATGCTACTGTGTAGTTTATATTGAATATATTCCTTTTTCCACTATTACCCTCTTAGCGCTCCGAATGTCCACTTGCATTTTCTACAGAAAGAGTGTTCAGAACTGCGCAATCAAAAGTATGGTTTAACTCTGTTAGCTTAATGAACATATCAGAAATAAGTTTCACACAATGCTTCTGTGTAGTTTTTATTTGAAGATATTATTTTTCCCAATAGAGGCCTCTTAGCGCTCAGAATGTCCAATTGCAGTTTCTACAGAAAGAGTGTTTCAGAAAGGCTCAATCAAAAGTAAGGTTCAACTCTGTTAGTTGAATGCACAGAACAGAAAGAAGTTTCATACAATGCTTCTGTGTAGTTTATATTTGAACATATTCTTTTTTCCACTATTACCCACTTAGCGCTACGAATGTCCAGTTGCATTTTCTACAGACAGAGTGTTTCAAAACTGCTCAATCAAAAGTATGGTTTAACTCTGTTAGCTGAATGCTCAGATCAGAAAGAAGTTTCACAGAATGCTTCTGTGTAGTTTATATTTGAATATATTCCTTTTTCCACTAGTACTCTCTTAGCGCTCCAAATGTCCAGTTGCATTTTCTACAGAAAGAGTGTTCAGATCTGCTCAATCAAAAGTATAGTTTAACTCTGTTAGCTGAATGCACAGATCAGAAAGAAGTTTCACAGAATGATTCCGTGTAGTTTATATTTGGAGACATTCCTTTTTCCACTATTACCCTCTTAGCGCTCCGAATCTCCACTTGCATTTTCTACAGAAAGAGTGTTTCAGAACGGCTCAATCAAAACTAAGGTTCAACTCTTTTAGTTGAACAAACAGAACAGAAAGAAGTTTCACACAATTCTTCTGTGTAGTTTTTATTTGTAGACATTCTTTTTCCCAATATAGGCCTCCTAGCGCTCAGAATGTCCAATTGCAGTTTCTACAGAAAGAGTGTTTCAGAACGGCTCAATCAAAAGTAAGGTTCAACTCTGTTAGTTGAATGCACAGAACAGAAAAAAGTTTCATACAATGCTTCTGTGTAGTTTATATTTGAACATATTCTTTTTTCAACTATTACCCACTTAGCGCTACGAATCTCCAGTTGCATTTTCTACAGACAGTCTGTTTCAAAACTGCTCAATCAAAAGTATGGTTTAACTCTGTTAGCTGAATGCTCAGATCAGAAAGAAGTTTCACACAATGCTTCTGTGTAGTTTAAATTTGAATATATTCCTTTTTCCACTACTACGCTCTTAGCGCTCCAAATGTCCAGATGCATTTTCTACAGAAAGAGTGTTCAGATCTGCTCAATCAAAAGTATGGTTTAACTCTGTTAGCTGAATGCACAGATCAGAAAGAAGTTTCACCGAATGATTCTGTGTAGTTTATATTTGAAGACACTCCTTTTTCCACTATTACCCTCTTAGCGCTCCGAATCTCCACTTGCATTTTCTACAAAAAGAGTGTTTCATAACTGCTCAATCAAAAATATGCTTTATCTCTGTTAACTGAATTTACAGATCAGAAATAAGTTTCACAGAATGCATCTGTGTAGTTTTTATTTGAAGATATTCTTTTTCCCATTGTAGGCCTCTTAGCGCTTAGCATGTCCAATTGCAGTTTCTACAGAAAGAGTGTTTCAGAACGGCTCAATCAAAAGTAAGGTTCAACTCTGTTAGTTGAATGCACAGTACAGAAAGAATTTTCACAGAATGCTACTGTGTAGTTTATATTTGAATATATTCCTTTTTCCACTATTACCCTCTTAGCGCTCCGAATGTCCACTTGCATTTTCTACAGAAAGAGTGTTCAGAACTGCGCAATCAAAAGTATGGTTTAACTCTGTTAGCTTAATGAACATATCAGAAATAAGTTTCACACAATGCTTCTGTGTAGTTTTTATTTGAAGATATTATTTTTCCCAATAGAGGCCTCTTAGCGCTCAGAATGTCCAATTGCAGTTTCTACAGAAAGAGTGTTTCAGAAAGGCTCAATCAAAAGTAAGGTTCAACTCTGTTAGTTGAATGCACAGAACAGAAAGAAGTTTCATACAATGCTTCTGTGTAGTTTATATTTGAACATATTCTTTTTTCCACTATTACCCACTTAGCGCTACGAATGTCCAGTTGCATTTTCTACAGACAGAGTGTTTCAAAACTGCTCAATCAAAAGTATGGTTTAACTCTGTTAGCTGAATGCTCAGATCAGAAAGAAGTTTCACAGAATGCTTCTGTGTAGTTTATATTTGAATATATTCCTTTTTCCACTAGTACTCTCTTAGCGCTCCAAATGTCCAGTTGCATTTTCTACAGAAAGAGTGTTCAGATCTGCTCAATCAAAAGTATAGTTTAACTCTGTTAGCTGAATGCACAGATCAGAAAGAAGTTTCACAGAATGATTCCGTGTAGTTTATATTTGGAGACATTCCTTTTTCCACTATTACCCTCTTAGCGCTCCGAATCTCCACTTGCATTTTCTACAGAAAGAGTGTTTCAGAACGGCTCAATCAAAACTAAGGTTCAACTCTTTTAGTTGAACAAACAGAACAGAAAGAAGTTTCACACAATTCTTCTGTGTAGTTTTTATTTGTAGACATTCTTTTTCCCAATATAGGCCTCCTAGCGCTCAGAATGTCCAATTGCAGTTTCTACAGAAAGAGTGTTTCAGAAAGGCTCAATCAAAAGTAAGGTTCAACTCTGTTAGTTGAATGCACAGAACAGAAAGAAGTTTCATACAATGCTTCTGTGTAGTTTATATTTGAACATATTCTTTTTTCCACTATTACCCACTTAGCGCTACGAATGTCCAGTTGCATTTTCTACAGACAGAGTGTTTCAAAACTGCTCAATCAAAAGTATGGTTTAACTCTGTTAGCTGAATGCTCAGATCAGAAAGAAGTTTCACCGAATGATTCTGTGTTGTTTATATTTGAAGACATTCCTTTTTCCACTATTACCCACTTAGCGCTCCGAATCTCCACTTGCATTTTCTACAAAAAGAGTGTTTCATAACTGCTCAATCAAAAATATATTTTATCTCTGTTAACTGAATTTACAGATCAGAAATAAGTTTCACTGAATGCATCTGTGTAGTTTTTATTTGAAGATATTCTTTTTCCCAATGTAGGCCTCTTAGCGCTTAGCATGTCCAATTGCAGTTTCTACAGAAAGAGTGTTTCAGAACGGCTCAATCAAAAGTAAGGTTCAACTCTGTTAGTTGAATGCACAGAACAGAAAGAATTTTCACAGAATGCTACTGTGTAGTTTATATTGAATATATTCCTTTTTCCACTATTACCCTCTTAGCGCTCCGAATGTCCACTTGCATTTTCTACAGAAAGAGTGTTCAGAACTGCGCAATCAAAAGTATGGTTTAACTCTGTTAGCTTAATGAACATATCAGAAATAAGTTTCACACAATGCTTCTGTGTAGTTTTTATTTGAAGATATTATTTTTCCCAATAGAGGCCTCTTAGCGCTCAGAATGTCCAATTGCAGTTTCTACAGAAAGAGTGTTTCAGAAAGGCTCAATCAAAAGTAAGGTTCAACTCTGTTAGTTGAATGCACAGAACAGAAAGAAGTTTCATACAATGCTTCTGTGTAGTTTATATTTGAACATATTCTTTTTTCCACTATTACCCACTTAGCGCTACGAATGTCCAGTTGCATTTTCTACAGACAGAGTGTTTCAAAACTGCTCAATCAAAAGTATGGTTTAACTCTGTTAGCTGAATGCTCAGATCAGAAAGAAGTTTCACAGAATGCTTCTGTGTAGTTTATATTTGAATATATTCCTTTTTCCACTAGTACTCTCTTAGCGCTCCAAATGTCCAGTTGCATTTTCTACAGAAAGAGTGTTCAGATCTGCTCAATCAAAAGTATAGTTTAACTCTGTTAGCTGAATGCACAGATCAGAAAGAAGTTTCACAGAATGATTCCGTGTAGTTTATATTTGGAGACATTCCTTTTTCCACTATTACCCTCTTAGCGCTCCGAATCTCCACTTGCATTTTCTACAGAAAGAGTGTTTCAGAACGGCTCAATCAAAACTAAGGTTCAACTCTTTTAGTTGAACAAACAGAACAGAAAGAAGTTTCACACAATTCTTCTGTGTAGTTTTTATTTGTAGACATTCTTTTTCCCAATATAGGCCTCCTAGCGCTCAGAATGTCCAATTGCAGTTTCTACAGAAAGAGTGTTTCAGAACGGCTCAATCAAAAGTAAGGTTCAACTCTGTTAGTTGAATGCACAGAACAGAAAAAAGTTTCATACAATGCTTCTGTGTAGTTTATATTTGAACATATTCTTTTTTCCACTATTACCCACTTAGCGCTACGAATCTCCAGTTGCATTTTCTACAGACAGTCTGTTTCAAAACTGCTCAATCAAAAGTATGGTTTAACTCTGTTAGCTGAATGCTCAGATCAGAAAGAAGTTTCACACAATGCTTCTGTGTAGTTTATATTTGAATATATTCCTTTTTCCACTACTACGCTCTTAGCGCTCCAAATGTCCAGTTGCATTTTCTACAGAAAGAGTGTTCAGATCTGCTCAATCAAAAGTATGGTTTAACTCTGTTAGCTGAATGCACAGATCAGAAAGAAGTTTCACCGAATGATTCTGTGTAGTTTATATTTGAAGACACTCCTTTTTCCACTATTACCCTCTTAGCGCTCCGAATCTCCACTTGCATTTTCTACAAAAAGAGTGTTTCATAACTGCTCAATCAAAAATATGCTTTATCTCTGTTAACTGAATTTACAGATCAGAAATAAGTTTCACAGAATGCATCTGTGTAGTTTTTATTTGAAGATATTCTTTTTCCCAATGTAGGCCTCTTAGCGCTTAGCATGTCCAATTGCAGTTTCTACAGAAAGAGTGTTTCAGAACGGCTCAATCAAAAGTAAGGTTCAACTCTGTTAGTTGAATGCACAGTACAGAAAGAATTTTCACAGAATGCTACTGTGTAGTTTATATTTGAATATATTCCTTTTTCCACTATTACCCTCTTAGCGCTCCGAATGTCCACTTGCATTTTCTACAGAAAGAGTGTTCAGAACTGCGCAATCAAAAGTATGGTTTAACTCTGTTAGCTTAATGAACATATCAGAAATAAGTTTCACACAATGCTTCTGTGTAGTTTTTATTTGAAGATATTATTTTTCCCAATAGAGGCCTCTTAGCGCTCAGAATGTCCAATTGCAGTTTCTACAGAAAGAGTGTTTCAGAAAGGCTCAATCAAAAGTAAGGTTCAACTCTGTTAGTTGAATGCACAGAACAGAAAGAAGTTTCATACAATGCTTCTGTGTAGTTTCTATTTGAACATATTCTTTTTTCCACTATTACCCACTTAGCGCTACGAATGTCCAGTTGCATTTTCTACAGACAGAGTGTTTCAAAACTGCTCAATCAAAAGTATGGTTTAACTCTGTTAGCTGAATGCTCAGATCAGAAAGAAGTTTCACAGAATGCTTCTGTGTAGTTTATATTTGAATATATTCCTTTTTCCACTAGTACTCTCTTAGCGCTCCAAATGTCCAGTTGCATTTTCTACAGAAAGAGTGTTCAGATCTGCTCAATCAAAAGTATAGTTTAACTCTGTTAGCTGAATGCACAGATCAGAAAGAAGTTTCACAGAATGATTCCGTGTAGTTTATATTTGGAGACATTCCTTTTTCCACTATTACCCTCTTAGCGCTCCGAATCTCCACTTGCATTTTCTACAGAAAGAGTGTTTCAGAACGGCTCAATCAAAACTAAGGTTCAACTCTTTTAGTTGAACAAACAGAACAGAAAGAAGTTTCACACAATTCTTCTGTGTAGTTTTTATTTGTAGACATTCTTTTTCCCAATATAGGCCTCCTAGCGCTCAGAATGTCCAATTGCAGTTTCTACAGAAAGAGTGTTTCAGAACGGCTCAATCAAAAGTAAGGTTCAACTCTGTTAGTTGAATGCACAGAACAGAAAAAAGTTTCATACAATGCTTCTGTGTAGTTTATATTTGAACATATTCTTTTTTCCACTATTACCCACTTAGCGCTACGAATCTCCAGTTGCATTTTCTACAGACAGTCTGTTTCAAAACTGCTCAATCAAAAGTATGGTTTAACTCTGTTAGCTGAATGCTCAGATCAGAAAGAAGTTTCACACAATGCTTCTGTGTAGTTTATATTTGAATATATTCCTTTTTCCACTACTACGCTCTTAGCGCTCCAAATGTCCAGTTGCATTTTCTACAGAAAGAGTGTTCAGATCTGCTCAATCAAAGGTATGGTTTAACTCTGTTAGCTGAATGCACAGATCAGAAAGAAGTTTCACCGAATGATTCTGTGTAGTTTATATTTGAAGACACTCCATTTTCCACTATTACCCTCTTAGCGCTCCGAATCTCCACTTGCATTTTCTACAAAAAGAGTGTTTCATAACTGCTCAATCAAAAATATGCTTTATCTCTGTTAACTGAATTTACAGATCAGAAATAAGTTTCACAGAATGCATCTGTGTAGTTTTTATTTGAAGATATTCTTTTTCCCAATGTAGGCCTCTTAGCGCTTAGCATGTCCAATTGCAGTTTCTACAGAAAGAGTGTTTCAGAACGGCTCAATCAAAAGTAAGGTTCAACTCTGTTAGTTGAATGCACAGTACAGAAAGAATTTTCACAGAATGCTACTGTGTAGTTTATATTTGAATATATTCCTTTTTCCACTATTACCCTCTTAGCGCTCCGAATGTCCACTTGCATTTTCTACAGAAAGAGTGTTCAGAACTGCGCAATCAAAAGTATGGTTTAACTCTGTTAGCTTAATGAACATATCAGAAATAAGTTTCACACAATGCTTCTGTGTAGTTTTTATTTGAAGATATTATTTTTCCCAATAGAGGCCTCTTAGCGCTCAGAATGTCCAATTGCAGTTTCTACAGAAAGAGTGTTTCAGAAAGGCTCAATCAAAAGTAAGGTTCAACTCTGTTAGTTGAATGCACAGAACAGAAAGAAGTTTCATACAATGCTTCTGTGTAGTTTATATTTGAACATATTCTTTTTTCCACTATTACCCACTTAGCGCTACGAATGTCCAGTTGCATTTTCTACAGACAGAGTGTTTCAAAACTGCTCAATCAAAAGTATGGTTTAACTCTGTTAGCTGAATGCTCAGATCAGAAAGAAGTTTCACAGAATGCTTCTGTGTAGTTTATATTTGTATATATTCCTTTTTCCACTAGTACTCTCTTAGCGCTCCAAATGTCCAGTTGCATTTTCTACAGAAAGAGTGTTCAGATCTGCTCAATCAAAAGTATAGTTTAACTCTGTTAGCTGAATGCACAGATCAGAAAGAAGTTTCACAGAATGATTCCGTGTAGTTTATATTTGGAGACATTCCTTTTTCCACTATTAAACTCTTAGCGCTCCGAATCTCCACTTGCATTTTCTACAGAAAGAGTGTTTCAGAACGGCTCAATCAAAACTAAGGTTCAACTCTTTTAGTTGAACAAACAGAACAGAAAGAAGTTTCACACAATTCTTCTGTGTAGTTTTTATTTGTAGACATTCTTTTTCCCAATATAGGCCTCCTAGCGCTCAGAATGTCCAATTGCAGTTTCTACAGAAAGAGTGTTTCAGAAAGGCTCAATCAAAAGTAAGGTTCAACTCTGTTAGTTGAATGCACAGAACAGAAAGAAGTTTCATACAATGCTTCTGTGTAGTTTATATTTGAACATATTCTTTTTTCCACTATTACCCACTTAGCGCTACGAATGTCCAGTTGCATTTTCTACAGACAGAGTGTTTCAAAACTGCTCAATCAAAAGTATGGTTTAACTCTGTTAGCTGAATGCTCAGATCAGAAAGAAGTTTCACCGAATGATTCTGTGTTGTTTATATTTGAAGACATTCCTTTTTCCACTATTACCCACTTAGCGCTCCGAATCTCCACTTGCATTTTCTACAAAAAGAGTGTTTCCTAACTGCTCAATCAAAAATATATTTTATCTCTGTTAACTGAATTTACAGATCAGAAATAAGTTTCACTGAATGCATCTGTGTAGTTTTTATTTGAAGATATTCTTTTTCCCAATGTAGGCCTCTTAGCGCTTAGCATGTCCAATTGCAGTTTCTACAGAAAGAGTGTTTCAGAACGGCTCAATCAAAAGTAAGGTTCAACTCTGTTAGTTGAATGCACAGAACAGAAAGAATTTTCACAGAATGCTACTGTGTAGTTTATATTGAATATATTCCTTTTTCCACTATTACCCTCTTAGCGCTCCGAATGTCCACTTGCATTTTCTACAGAAAGAGTGTTCAGAACTGCGCAATCAAAAGTATGGTTTAACTCTGTTAGCTTAATGAACATATCAGAAATAAGTTTCACACAATGCTTCTGTGTAGTTTTTATTTGAAGATATTATTTTTCCCAATAGAGGCCTCTTAGCGCTCAGAATGTCCAATTGCAGTTTCTACAGAAAGAGTGTTTCAGAAAGGCTCAATCAAAAGTAAGGTTCAACTCTGTTAGTTGAATGCACAGAACAGAAAGAAGTTTCATACAATGCTTCTGTGTAGTTTATATTTGAACATATTCTTTTTTCCACTATTACCCACTTAGCGCTACGAATGTCCAGTTGCATTTTCTACAGACAGAGTGTTTCAAAACTGCTCAATCAAAAGTATGGTTTAACTCTGTTAGCTGAATGCTCAGATCAGAAAGAAGTTTCACAGAATGCTTCTGTGTAGTTTATATTTGAATATATTCCTTTTTCCACTAGTACTCTCTTAGCGCTCCAAATGTCCAGTTGCATTTTCTACAGAAAGAGTGTTCAGATCTGCTCAATCAAAAGTATGGTTTAACTCTGTTAGCTGAATGCACAGATCAGAAAGAAGTTTCACAGAATGATTCTGTGTAGTTTATATTTGGAGACATTCCTTTTTCCACTATTACCCTCTTAGCGCTCCGAATCTCCACTTGCATTTTCTACAGAAAGAGTGTTTCAGAACGGCTCAATCAAAACTAAGGTTCAACTCTTTTAGTTGAACAAACAGAACAGAAAGAAGTTTCACACAATTCTTCTGTGTAGTTTTTATTTGTAGACATTCTTTTTCCCAATATAGGCCTCCTAGCGCTCAGAATGTCCAATTGCAGTTTCTACAGAAAGAGTGTTTCAGAACGGCTCAATCAAAAGTAAGGTTCAACTCTGTTAGTTGAATGCACAGAACAGAAAAAAGTTTCATACAATGCTTCTGTGTAGTTTATATTTGAACATATTCTTTTTTCCACTATTACCCACTTAGCGCTACGAATCTCCAGTTGCATTTTCTACAGACAGTCTGTTTCAAAACTGCTCAATCAAAAGTATGGTTTAACTCTGTTAGCTGAATGCTCAGATCAGAAAGAAGTTTCACACAATGCTTCTGTGTAGTTTATATTTGAATATATTCCTTTTTCCACTAGTACGCTCTTAGCGCTCCAAATGTCCAGTTGCATTTTCTACAGAAAGAGTGTTCAGATCTGCTCAATCAAAAGTATGGTTTAACTCTGTTAGCTGAATGCACAGATCAGAAAGAAGTTTCACCGAATGATTCTGTGTAGTTTATATTTGAAGACACTCCTTTTTCCACTATTACCCTCTTAGCGCTCCGAATCTCCACTTGCATTTTCTACAAAAAGAGTGTTTCATAACTGCTCAATCAAAAATATGCTTTATCTCTGTTAACTGAATTTACAGATCAGAAATAAGTTTCACAGAATGCATCTGTGTAGTTTTTATTTGAAGATATTCTTTTTCCCAATGTAGGCCTCTTAGCGCTTAGCATGTCCAATTGCAGTTTCTACAGAAAGAGTGTTTCAGAACGGCTCAATCAAAAGTAAGGTTCAACTCTGTTAGTTGAATGCACAGTACAGAAAGAATTTTCACAGAATGCTACTGTGTAGTTTATATTTGAATATATTCCTTTTTCCACTATTACCCTCTTAGCGCTCCGAATGTCCACTTGCATTTTCTACAGAAAGAGTGTTCAGAACTGCGCAATCAAAAGTATGGTTTAACTCTGTTAGCTTAATGAACATATCAGAAATAAGTTTCACACAATGCTTCTGTGTAGTTTTTATTTGAAGATATTATTTTTCCCAATAGAGGCCTCTTAGCGCTCAGAATGTCCAATTGCAGTTTCTACAGAAAGAGTGTTTCAGAAAGGCTCAATCAAAAGTAAGGTTCAACTCTGTTAGTTGAATGCACAGAACAGAAAGAAGTTTCATACAATGCTTCTGTGTAGTTTATATTTGAACATATTCTTTTTTCCACTATTACCCACTTAGCGCTACGAATGTCCAGTTGCATTTTCTACAGACAGAGTGTTTCAAAACTGCTCAATCAAAAGTATGGTTTAACTCTGTTAGCTGAATGCTCAGATCAGAAAGAAGTTTCACAGAATGCTTCTGTGTAGTTTATATTTGAATATATTCCTTTTTCCACTAGTACTCTCTTAGCGCTCCAAATGTCCAGTTGCATTTTCTACAGAAAGAGTGTTCAGATCTGCTCAATCAAAAGTATAGTTTAACTCTGTTAGCTGAATGCACAGATCAGAAAGAAGTTTCACAGAATGATTCCGTGTAGTTTATATTTGGAGACATTCCTTTTTCCACTATTACCCTCTTAGCGCTCCGAATCTCCACTTGCATTTTCTACAGAAAGAGTGTTTCAGAACGGCTCAATCAAAACTAAGGTTCAACTCTTTTAGTTGAACAAACAGAACAGAAAGAAGTTTCACACAATTCTTCTGTGTAGTTTTTATTTGTAGACATTCTTTTTCCCAATATAGGCCTCCTAGCGCTCAGAATGTCCAATTGCAGTTTCTACAGAAAGAGTGTTTCAGAAAGGCTCAATCAAAAGTAAGGTTCAACTCTGTTAGTTGAATGCACAGAACAGAAAGAAGTTTCATACAATGCTTCTGTGTAGTTTATATTTGAACATATTCTTTTTTCCACTATTACCCACTTAGCGCTACGAATGTCCAGTTGCATTTTCTACAGACAGAGTGTTTCAAAACTGCTCAATCAAAAGTATGGTTTACCTCTGTTAGCTGAATGCTCAGATCAGAAAGAAGTTTCACAGAATGCTTCTGTGTAGTTTATATTTGAATATATTCCTTTTTCCACTACTACGCTCTTAGCGCTCCAAATGTCCAGTTGCATTTTCTACAGAAAGAATGTTCAGATCTGCTCAATCAAAAGTATGGTTTAACTCTGTTAGCTGAATGCACAGATCAGAAAGAAGTTTCACCGAATGATTCTGTGATGTTTATATTTGAAGACATTCCTTTTTCCACTATTACCCACTTAGCGCTCCGAATCTCCACTTGCATTTTCTACAAAAAGAGTGTTTCATAACTGCTCAATCAAAAATATATTTTATCTCTGTTAACTGAATTTACAGATCAGAAATAAGTTTCACTGAATGCATCTGTGTAGTTTTTATTTGAAGATATTCTTTTTCCCAATGTAGGCCTCTTAGCGCTTACCTTGTCCAATTGCAGTTTCTACAGAAAGAGTGTTTCAGAACGGCTCAATCAAAAGTAAGGTTCAACTCTGTTAGTTGAATGCACAGAACAGAAAGAATTTTCACAGAATGCTACTGTGTAGTTTATATTGAATATATTCCTTTTTCCACTATTACCCTCTTAGCGCTCCGAATGTCCACTTGCATTTTCTACAGAAATAGTGTTCAGAACTGCGAAATCAAAAGTATGGTTTAACTCTGTTAGCTTAATGAACATATCAGAAATAAGTTTCACACAATGCTTCTGTGTAGTTTTTATTTGAAGATATTATTTTTCCCAATAGAGGCCTCTTAGCGCTCAGAATGTCCAATTGCAGTTTCTACAGAAAGAGTGTTTCAGAAAGGCTCAATCAAAAGTAAGGTTCAACTCTGTTAGTTGAATGCACAGAACAGAAAGAAGTTTCATACAATGCTTCTGTGTAGTTTATATTTGAACATATTCTTTTTTCCACTATTACCCACTTAGCGCTACGAATGTCCAGTTGCATTTTCTACAGACAGAGTGTTTCAAAACTGCTCAATCAAAAGTATGGTTTAACTCTGTTAGCTGAATGCTCAGATCAGAAAGAAGTTTCACAGAATGCTTCTGTGTAGTTTATATTTGAATATATTCCTTTTTCCACTACTACGCTCTTAGCGCTCCAAATGTCCAGTTGCATTTTCTACAGAAAGAGTGTTCAGATCTGCTCAATCAAAAGTATGGTTTAACTCTGTTAGCTGAATGCACAGATCAGAAAGAAGTTTCACCGAATGATTCTGTGTAGTTTATATTTGAAGACATTCCTTTTTCCACTATTACCCACTTAGCGCTCCGAATCTCCACTTGCATTTTCTACAAAAAGAGTGTTTCATAACTGCTCAATCAAAAATATGCTTTCTCTCTGTTAACTGAATTTACAGATCAGAAATACGTTTCACAGAATTCATCTGTGTAGTTTTTATTTGAAGATATTCTTTTTCCCAATGTAGGGCTCTTAGCGCTTAGCATGTCCAATTGCAGTTTCTACAGAAAGAGTGTTTCAGAACGGCTCAATCAAAAGTAAGGTTCAAATCTGTTAGTTGAATGCACAGAACAGAAAGAATTTTCACAGAATGCTACTGTGTAGTTTATATTTGAATATATTCCTTTTTCCACTATTACCCTCTTAGCGCTCCGAATGTCCACTTGCATTTTCTACAGAAAGAGTGTTCAGAACTGCGCAATCAAAAGTATGGTTTAACTCTGTTAGCTTAATGAACATATCAGAAATAAGTTTCACACAATGCTTCTGTGTAGTTTTTATTTGAAGATATTATTTTTCCCAATAGAGGCCTCTTAGCGCTCAGAATGTCCAATTGCAGTTTCTACAGAAAGAGTGTTTCAGAAAGGCTCAATCAAAAGTAAGGTTCAACTCTGTTAGTTGAATGCACAGAACAGAAAGAAGTTTCATACAATGCTTCTGTGTAGTTTATATTTGAACGTATTCTTTTTTCCACTATTACCCACTTAGCGCTACGAATGTCCAGTTGCATTTTCTACAGACAGAGTGTTTCAAAACTGCTCAATCAAAAGTATGGTTTAACTCTGTTAGCTGAATGCTCAGATCAGAAAGAAGTTTCACAGAATGCTTCTGTGTAGTTTATATTTGAATATATTCCTTTTTCCACTAGTACTCTCTTAGCGCTCCAAATGTCCAGTTGCATTTTCTACAGAAAGAGTGTTCAGATCTGCTCAATCAAAAGTATAGTTTAACTCTGTTAGCTGAATGCACAGATCAGAAAGAAGTTTCACAGAATGATTCCGTGTAGTTTATATTTGGAGACATTCCTTTTTCCACTATTACCCTCTTAGCGCTCCGAATCTCCACTTGCATTTTCTACAGAAAGAGTGTTTCAGAACGGCTCAATCAAAACTAAGGTTCAACTCTTTTAGTTGAACAAACAGAACAGAAAGAAGTTTCACACAATTCTTCTGTGTAGTTTTTATTTGTAGACATTCTTTTTCCCAATATAGGCCTCCTAGCGCTCAGAATGTCCAATTGCAGTTTCTACAGAAAGAGTGTTTCAGAAAGGCTCAATCAAAAGTAAGGTTCAACTCTGTTAGTTAAATGCACAGAACAGAAAGAAGTTTCATACAATGCTTCTGTGTAGTTTATATTTGAACATATTATTTTTTCCACTATTACCCACTTAGCGCTACGAATGTCCAGTTGCATTTTCTACAGACAGAGTGTTTCAAAACTGCTCAATCAAAAGTATGGTTTAACTCTGTTAGCTGAATGCTCAGATCAGAAAGAAGTTTCACAGAATGCTTCTGTGTAGTTTATATTTGAATATATTCCTTTTTCCACTACTACGCTCTTAGCGCTCCAAATGTCCAGTTGCATTTTCTACAGAAAGAATGTTCAGATCTGCTCAATCAAAAGTATGGTTTAACTCTGTTAGCTGAATGCACAGATCAGAAAGAAGTTTCACCGAATGATTCTGTGTTGTTTATATTTGAAGACAATCCTTTTTCCACTATTACCCACTTAGCGCTCCGAATCTCCACTTGCATTTTCTACAAAAAGAGTGTTTCATAACTGCTCAATCAAAAATATGTTTTATCTCTGTTAACTGAATTTACAGATCAGAAATAAGTTTCACAGAATGCATCTGTGTAGTTTTTATTTGAAGATATTCTTTTTCCCAATGTAGGCCTCTTAGCGCTTAGCATGTCCAATTGCAGTTTCTACAGAAAGAGTGTTTCAGAACGGCTCAATCAAAAGTAAGGTTCAACTCTGTTAGTTGAATGCACAGAACAGAAAGAATTTTCACAGAATGCTACTGTGTAGTTTATATTGAATATATTCCTTTTTCCACTATTACCCTCTTAGCGCTCCGAATGTCCACTTGCATTTTCTACAGAAAAAGTGTTCAGAACTGCGCAATCAAAAGTATGGTTTAACTCTGTTAGCTTAATGAACATATCAGAAATAAGTTTCACACAATGCTTCTGTGTAGTTTTTATTTGAAGATATTATTTTTCCCAATAGAGGCCTCTTAGCGCTCAGAATGTCCAATTGCAGTTTCTACAGAAAGAGTTTTTCAGAAAGGCTCAATCAAAAGTAAGGTTCAACTCTGTTAGTTGAATGCACAGAACAGAAAGAAGTTTCATACAATGCTTCTGTGTAGTTTATATTTGAACATATTCTTTTTTCCACTATTACCCACTTAGCGCTACGAATGTCCAGTTGCATTTTCTACAGACAGAGTGTTTCAAAACTGCTCAATCAAAAGTATGGTTTAACTCTGTTAGCTGAATGCTCAGATCAGAAAGAAGTTTCACAGAATGCTTCTGTGTAGTTTATATTTGAATATATTCCTTTTTCCACTACTACGCTCTTAGCGCTCCAAATGTCCAGTTGCATTTTCTACAGAAAGAGTGTTCAGATCTGCTCAATCAAAAGTATGGTTTAACTCTGTTAGCTGAATGCACAGATCAGAAAGAAGTTTCACCGAATGATTCTGTGTAGTTTATATTTGAAGACATTCCTTTTTCCACTATTACCCACTTAGCGCTCCGAATCTCCACTTGCATTTTCTACAAAAAGAGTGTTTCATAACTGCTCAATCAAAAATATGCTTTCTCTCTGTTAACTGAATTTACAGATCAGAAATACGTTTCACAGAATTCATCTGTGTAGTTTTTATTTGAAGATATTCTTTTTCCCAATGTAGGGCTCTTAGCGCTTAGCATGTCCAATTGCAGTTTCTACAGAAAGAGTGTTTCAGAACGGCTCAATCAAAAGTAAGGTTCAACTCTGTTAGTTGAATGCACAGAACAGAAAGAATTTTCACAGAATGCTACTGTGTAGTTTATATTTGAATATATTCCTTTTTCCACTATTACCCTCTTAGCGCTCCGAATGTCCACTTGCATTTTCTACAGAAAGAGTGTTCAGAACTGCGCAATCAAAAGTATGGTTTAACTCTGTTAGCTTAATGAACATATCAGAAATAAGTTTCACACAATGCTTCTGTGTAGTTTTTATTTGAAGATATTATTTTTCCCAATAGAGGCCTCTTAGCGCTCAGAATGTCCAATTGCAGTTTCTACAGAAAGAGTGTTTCAGAAAGGCTCAATCAAAAGTAAGGTTCAACTCTGTTAGTTGAATGCACAGAACAGAAAGAAGTTTCATACAATGCTTCTGTGTAGTTTATATTTGAACGTATTCTTTTTTCCACTATTACCCACTTAGCGCTACGAATGTCCAGTTGCATTTTCTACAGACAGAGTGTTTCAAAACTGCTCAATCAAAAGTATGGTTTAACTCTGTTAGCTGAATGCTCAGATCAGAAAGAAGTTTCACAGAATGCTTCTGTGTAGTTTATATTTGAATATATTCCTTTTTCCACTAGTACTCTCTTAGCGCTCCAAATGTCCAGTTGCATTTTCTACAGAAAGAGTGTTCAGATCTGCTCAATCAAAAGTATAGTTTAACTCTGTTAGCTGAATGCACAGATCAGAAAGAAGTTTCACAGAATGATTCCGTGTAGTTTATATTTGGAGACATTCCTTTTTCCACTATTACCCTCTTAGCGCTCCGAATCTCCACTTGCATTTTCTACAGAAAGAGTGTTTCAGAACGGCTCAATCAAAACTAAGGTTCAACTCTTTTAGTTGAACAAACAGAACAGAAAGAAGTTTCACACAATTCTTCTGTGTAGTTTTTATTTGTAGACATTCTTTTTCCCAATATAGGCCTCCTAGCGCTCAGAATGTCCAATTGCAGTTTCTACAGAAAGAGTGTTTCAGAAAGGCTCAATCAAAAGTAAGGTTCAACTCTGTTAGTTGAATGCACAGAACAGAAAGAAGTTTCATACAATGCTTCTGTGTAGTTTATATTTGAACATATTATTTTTTCCACTATTACCCACTTAGCGCTACGAATGTCCAGTTGCATTTTCTACAGACAGAGTGTTTCAAAACTGCTCAATCAAAAGTATGGTTTAACTCTGTTAGCTGAATGCTCAGATCAGAAAGAAGTTTCACAGAATGCTTCTGTGTAGTTTATATTTGAATATATTCCTTTTTCCACTACTACGCTCTTAGCGCTCCAAATGTCCAGTTGCATTTTCTACAGAAAGAATGTTCAGATCTGCTCAATCAAAAGTATGGTTTAACTCTGTTAGCTGAATGCACAGATCAGAAAGAAGTTTCACCGAATGATTCTGTGTTGTTTATATTTGAAGACAATCCTTTTTCCACTATTACCCACTTAGCGCTCCGAATCTCCACTTGCATTTTCTACAAAAAGAGTGTTTCATAACTGCTCAATCAAAAATATGTTTTATCTCTGTTAACTGAATTTACAGATCAGAAATAAGTTTCACAGAATGCATCTGTGTAGTTTTTATTTGAAGATATTCTTTTTCCCAATGTAGGCCTCTTAGCGCTTAGCATGTCCAATTGCAGTTTCTACAGAAAGAGTGTTTCAGAACGGCTCAATCAAAAGTAAGGTTCAACTCTGTTAGTTGAATGCACAGAACAGAAAGAATTTTCACAGAATGCTACTGTGTAGTTTATATTGAATATATTCCTTTTTCCACTATTACCCTCTTAGCGCTCCGAATGTCCACTTGCATTTTCTACAGAAAAAGTGTTCAGAACTGCGCAATCAAAAGTATGGTTTAACTCTGTTAGCTTAATGAACATATCAGAAATAAGTTTCACACAATGCTTCTGTGTAGTTTTTATTTGAAGATATTATTTTTCCCAATAGAGGCCTCTTAGCGCTCAGAATGTCCAATTGCAGTTTCTACAGAAAGAGTTTTTCAGAAAGGCTCAATCAAAAGTAAGGTTCAACTCTGTTAGTTGAATGCACAGAACAGAAAGAAGTTTCATACAATGCTTCTGTGTAGTTTATATTTGAACATATTCTTTTTTCCACTATTACCCACTTAGCGCTACGAATGTCCAGTTGCATTTTCTACAGACAGAGTGTTTCAAAACTGCTCAATCAAAAGTATGGTTTAACTCTGTTAGCTGAATGCTCAGATCAGAAAGAAGTTTCACAGAATGCTTCTGTGTAGTTTATATTTGAATATATTCCTTTTTCCACTACTACGCTCTTAGCGCTCCAAATGTCCAGTTGCATTTTCTACAGAAAGAGTGTTCAGATCTGCTCAATCAAAAGTATGGTTTAACTCTGTTAGCTGAATGCACAGATCAGAAAGAAATTTCACCGAATGATTCTGTGTAGTTTATATTTGAAGACATTCCTTTTTCCACTATTACCCACTTAGCGCTCCGAATCTCCACTTGCATTTTCTACAAAAAGAGTGTTTCATAACTGCTCAATCAAAAATATGCTTTCTCTCTGTTAACTGAATTTACAGATCAGAAATACGTTTCACAGAATTCATCTGTGTAGTTTTTATTTGAAGATATTCTTTTTCCCAATGTAGGGCTCTTAGCGCTTAGCATGTCCAATTGCAGTTTCTACAGAAAGAGTGTTTCAGAACGGCTCAATCAAAAGTAAGGTTCAACTCTGTTAGTTGAATGCACAGAACAGAAAGAATTTTCACAGAATGCTACTGTGTAGTTTATATTTGAATATATTCCTTTTTCCACTATTACCCTCTTAGCGCTCCGAATGTCCACTTGCATTTTCTACAGAAAGAGTGTTCAGAACTGCGCAATCAAAAGTATGGTTTAACTCTGTTAGCTTAATGAACATATCAGAAATAAGTTTCACACAATGCTTCTGTGTAGTTTTTATTTGAAGATATTATTTTTCCCAATAGAGGCCTCTTAGCGCTCAGAATGTCCAATTGCAGTTTCTACAGAAAGAGTGTTTCAGAAAGGCTCAATCAAAAGTAAGGTTCAACTCTGTTAGCTGAATGCACAGAACAGAAAGAAGTTTCATACAATGCTTCTGTGTAGTTTATATTTGAACGTATTCTTTTTTCCACTATTACCCACTTAGCGCTACGAATGTCCAGTTGCATTTTCTACAGACAGAGTGTTTCAAAACTGCTCAATCAAAAGTATGGTTTAACTCTGTTAGCTGAATGCTCAGATCAGAAAGAAGTTTCACAGAATGCTTCTGTGTAGTTTATATTTGAATATATTCCTTTTTCCACTAGTACTCTCTTAGCGCTCCAAATGTCCAGTTGCATTTTCTACAGAAAGAGTGTTCAGATCTGCTCAATCAAAAGTATAGTTTAACTCTGTTAGCTGAATGCACAGATCAGAAAGAAGTTTCACAGAATGATTCCGTGTAGTTTATATTTGGAGACATTCCTTTTTCCACTATTACCCTCTTAGCGCTCCGAATCTCCACTTGCATTTTCTGCAGAAAGAGTGTTTCAGAACGGCTCAATCAAAACTAAGGTTCAACTCTTTTAGTTGAACAAACAGAACAGAAAGAAGTTTCACACAATTCTTCTGTGTAGTTTTTATTTGTAGACATTCTTTTTCAAAATATAGGCCTCCTAGCGCTCAGAATGTCCAATTGCAGTTTCTACAGAAAGAGTGTTTCAGAAAGGCTCAATCAAAAGTAAGGTTCAACTCTGTTAGTTGAATGCACAGAACAGAAAGAAGTTTCATACAATGCTTCTGTGTAGTTTATATTTGAACATATTCTTTTTTCCACTATTACCCACTTAGCGCTACGAATGTCCAGTTGCATTTTCTACAGACAGAGTGTTTCAAAACTGCTCAATCAAAAGTATGGTTTAACTCTGTTAGCTGAATGCTCAGATCAGAAAGAAGTTTCACAGAATGCTTCTGTGTAGTTTATATTTGAATATATTCCTTTTTCCACTAGTACTCTCTTAGCGCTCCAAATGTCCAGTTGCATTTTCTACAGAAAGAGTGTTCAGATCTGCTCAATCAAAAGTATGGTTTAACTCTGTTAGCTGAATGCACAGATCAGAAAGATGTTTCACAGAATGATTCTGTGTAGTTTATATTTGGAGACATTCCTTTTTCCACTATTACCCTCTTAGCGCTCCGAATCTCCACTTGCATTTTCTACAGAAAGAGTGTTTCAGAACGGCTCAATCAAAACTAAGGTTCAACTCTTTTAGTTGAACAAACAGAACAGAAAGTAGTTTCACACAATTCTTCTGTGTAGTTTTTATTTGTAGACATTCTTTTTCCCAATATAGGCCTCCTAGCTCTCAGAATGTCCAATTGCAGTTTCTACAGAAAGAGTGTTTCAGAACGGCTCAATCAAAAGTAAGGTTCAACTCTGTTAGTTGAATGCACAGAACAGAAAAAAGTTTCATACAATGCTTCTGTGTAGTTTATATTTGAACATATTCTTTTTTCCACTATTACCCACTTAGCGCTACGAATGTCCAGTTGCATTTTCTACAGACAGACTGTTTCAAAACTGCTCAATCAAAAGTATGGTTTAACTCTGTTAGCTGAATGCTCAGATCAGAAAGAAGTTTCACACAATGCTTCTGTGTAGTTTATATTTGAATATATTCCTTTTTCCACTACTACGCTCTTAGCGCTCCAAATGTCCAGTTGCATTTTCTACAGAAAGAGTGTTCAGATCTGCTCAATCAAAAGTATGTTTTAACTCTGTTAGCTGAATGCACAGATCAGAAAGAAATTTCACCGAATGATTCTGTGTAGTTTATATTTGAAGACATTCCTTTTTCCACTATTACCCTCTTAGCGCTTCGAATCTCCACTTGCATTTTCTACAAAAAGAGTGTTTCATAACTGCTCAATCAAAAATATGCTTTATCTCTGTTAACTGAATTTACAGATCAGAAATAAGTTTCACAGAATGCATCTGTGTAGTTTTTATTTGAAGATATTCTTTTTCCCAATGTAGGCCTCTTAGCGCTTAGCATGTCCAATTGCAGTTTCTACAGAAAGAGTGTTTCAGAACGGCTCAATCAAAAGTAAGGTTCAACTCTGTTAGTTGAATGCACAGAACAGAAAGAATTTTCACAGAATGCTACTGTGTAGTTTATATTTGAATATATTCCTTTTTCCACTATTACCCTCTTAGCGATCCGAATGTCCACTTGCATTTTCTACAGAAAGAGTGTTCAGAACTGCGCAATCAAAAGTATAGTTTAACTCTGTTAGCTTAATGAACATATCAGAAATAAGTTTCACACAATGCTTCTGTGTAGTTTTTATTTGAAGATATTATTTTTCCCAATAGAGGCCTCTTAGCGCTCAGAATGTCCAATTGCAGTTTCTACAGAAAGAGTGTTTCAGAAAGGCTCAATCAAAAGTAAGGTTCAACTCTGTTAGTTGAATGCACAGAACAGAAAGAAGTTTCATAAAATGCTTCTGTGTAGTTTATATTTGAACATATTCTTTTTTCCACTATTACCCACTTAGCGCTACGAATGTCCAGTTGCATTTTCTACAGACAGAGTGTTTCAAAACTGCTCAATCAAAAGTATGGTTTAACTCTGTTAGCTGAATGCTCAGATCAGAAAGAAGTTTCACAGAATGCTTCTGTGTAGTTTATATTTGAATATATTCCTTTTTCCACTAGTACTCTCTTAGCGCTCCAAATGTCCAGTTGCATTTTCTACAGAAAGAGTGTTCAGATCTGCTCAATCAAAAGTATGGTTTAACTCTGTTAGCTGAATGCACTGATCAGAAAGAAGTTTCACAGAATGATTCTGTGTAGTTTATATTTGGAGACATTCCTTTTTCCACTATTACCCTCTTAGCGCTCCGAATCTCCACTTGAATTTTCTACAGAAAGAGTGTTTCAGAACGGCTCAATCAAAACTAAGGTTCAACTCTTTTAGTTGAACAAACAGAACAGAAAGAAGTTTCACACAATTCTTCTGTGTAGTTTTTATTTGTAGACATTCTTTTTTCCAATATAGGCCTCCTAGCGCTCAGAATGTCCAATTGCAGTTTCTACAGAAAGAGTGTTTCAGAACGGCTCAATCAAAAGTAAGGTTCAACTCTGTTAGTTGAATGCACAGAACAGAAAGAAGTTTCATACAATGCTTCTGTGTAGTTTATATTTGAACATATTCTTTTTTCCACTATTACCCCCTTAGCGCTACGAATGTCCAGTTGCATTTTCTACAGACAGAGTGTTTCAAAACTGCTCAATCAAAAGTATGGTTTAACTCTGTTAGCTGAATGCTCAGATCAGAAAGAAGTTTCACAGAATGCTTCTGTGTAGTTTATATTTGAATATATTCCTTTTTCCACTACTACGCTCTTAGCGCTCCAAATGTCCAGTTGCATTTTCTACAGAAAGAATGTTCAGATCTGCTCAATCAAAAGTATGGTTTTACTCTGTTAGCTGAATGCACAGATCAGAAAGAAGTTTCACCGAATGATTCTGTGTTGTTTATATTTGAAGACATTCCTTTTTCCACTATTACCCTCTTAGCGCTCCGAATCTCCACTTGCATTTTCTACAAAAAGAGTGTTTCATAACTGCTCAATCAAAAATATGCTTTATCTCTGTTAACTGAATTTACAGATCAGAAATAAGTTTCACAGAATGCATCTGTGTAGTTTTTATTTGAAGATATTCTTTTTCCCAATGTATTCCTCTTAGCGCTTAGCATGTCCAATTGCAGTTTCTACAGAAAGAGTGTTTCAGAACGGCTCAATCAAAAGTAAGGTTCAACTCTGTTAGTTGAATGCACAGAACAGAAAGAATTTTCACAGAATGCTACTGTGTAGTTTATATTTGAATATATTCCTTTTTCCACTATTACCCTCTTAGCGCTCCGAATGTCCACTTGCATTTTCTACAGAAAGAGTGTTCAGAACTGCGCAATCAAAAGTATAGTTTAACTCTGTTAGCTTAATGAACATATCAGAAATAAGTTTCACACAATGCTTCTGTGTAGTTTTTATTTGAAGATATTATTTTTCCCAATAGAGGCCTCTTAGCGCTCAGAATGTCCAATTGCAGTTTCTACAGAAAGAGTGTTTCAGAAAGGCTCAATCAAAAGTAAGGTTCAACTCTGTTAGTTGAATGCACAGAATAGAAAGAAGTTTCATACAATGCTTCTGTGTAGTTTATATTTGAACATATTCTTTTTTCCACTATTACCCACTTAGCGCTACGAATGTCCAGTTGCATTTTCTACAGACAGAGTGTTTCAAAACTGCTCAATCAAAAGTATGGTTTAACTCTGTTAGCTGAATGCTCAGATCAGAAAGAAGTTTCACAGAATGCTTCTGTGTAGTTTATATTTGAATATATTCCTTTTTCCACTAGTACTCTCTTAGCGCTCCAAATGTCCAGTTGCATTTTCTACAGAAAGAGTGTTCAGATCTGCTCAATCAAAGTATGGTTTAACTCTGTTAGCTGAATGCACAGATCAGAAAGAAGTTTCACAGAATGATTCTGTGTAGTTTATATTTGGAGACATTCCTTTTTCCACTATTACCCTCTTAGCGCTCCGAATCTCCACTTGCATTTTCTGCAGAAAGAGTGTTTCAGAACGGCTCAATCAAAACTAAGGTTCAACTCTTTTAGTTGAACAAACAGAACAGAAAGAAGTTTCACACAATTCTTCTGTGTAGTTTTTATTTGTAGACATTCTTTTTCCCAATATAGGCCTCCTAGCGCTCAGAATGTCCAATTGCAGTTTCTACAGAAAGAGTGTTTCAGAAAGGCTCAATCAAAAGTAAGGTTCAACTCTGTTAGTTGAATGCACCGAACAGAAAGAAGTTTCATACAATGCTTCTGTGTAGTTTATATTTGAACATATTCTTTTTTCCACTATTACCCCCTTAGCGCTACGAATGTCCAGTTGCATTTTCTACAGACAGAGTGTTTCAAAACTGCTCAATCAAAAGTATGGTTTAACTCTGTTAGCTGAATGCTCAGATCAGAAAGAAGTTTCACAGAATGCTTCTGTGTAGTTTATATTTGAATATATTCCTTTTTCCACTACTACGCTCTTAGCACTCCAAATGTCCAGTTGCATTTTCTACAGAAAGAATGTTCAGATCTGCTCAATCAAAAGTATGGTTTAACTCTGTTAGCTGAATGCACAGATCAGAAAGAAGTTTCACCGAATGATTCTGTGTTGTTTATATTTGAAGACATTACTTTTTCCACTATTACCCTCTTAGCGCTCCGAATCTCCACCTGCATTTTCTACAAAAAGAGTGTTTCTTAACTGCTCAATCAAAAATATGCTTTATCTCTGTTAACTGAATTTACAGATCAGAAATAAGTTTCACAGAATGCATCTGTGTAGTTTTTATTTGAAGATATTCTTTTTCCCAATGTAGGCCTCTTAGCGCTTAGCATGTCCAATTGCAGTTTCTACAGAAAGAGTGTTTCAGAACGGCTCAATCAAAAGTAAGGTTCAACTCTGTTAGTTGAATGCACAGAACAGAAAGAATTTTCACAGAATGCTACTGTGTAGTTTATATTTGAATATATTCCTTTTTCCACTATTACCCTCTTAGCGCTCCGAATGTCCACTTGCATTTTCTACAGAAAGAGTGTTCAGAACTGCGCAATCAAAAGTATGGTTTAACTCTGTTAGCTTAATGAACATATCAGAAATAAGTTTCACACAATGCTTCTGTGTAGTTTTTATTTGAAGATATTATTTTTCCCAATTGAGGCCTCTTAGCGCTCAGAATGTCCAATTGCAGTTTCTACAGAAAGAGTGTTTCAGAAATGCTCAATCAAAAGTAAGGTTCAACTCTGTTAGTTGAATGCACAGAACAGAAAGAAGTTTCATACAATGCTTCTGTTTAGTTTATATTTGAACGTATTCTTTTTTCCACTATTACCCACTTAGCGCTACGAATGTCCAGTTGCATTTTCTACAGACACAGTGTTTCAAAACTGCTCAATCAAAGTATGGTTTAACTCTGTTAGCTGAATGCTCAGATCAGAAAGAAGTTTCACAGAATGCTTCTGTGTAGTTTATATTTGAATATATTCCTTTTTCCACTACTACTTTCTTAGCGCTCCAAATGTCCAGTTGCATTTTCTACAGAAAGAGTGTTCAGATCTGCTCAATCAAAAGTATGGTTTAACTCTGTTAGCTGAATGCACAGATCAGAAAGAAGTTTCACACAATAATTCTGTGTAGTTTATATTTGGAGACATTCCTTCTTCCACTATTACCCTCTTAGCGCTCCGAATCTCCACTTGCATTTTCTACAGAAAGAGTGTTTCAGAACGGCTCAATCAAAACTAAGGTTCAACTCTTTTAGTTGAACAAACAGAACAGAAAGTAGTTTCACACAATTCTTCTGTGTAGTTTTTATTTGTAGACATTCTTTTTCCCAATATAGGCCTCCTAGCGCTCAGAATGTCCAATTGCAGTTTCTACAGAAAGAGTGTTTCAGAAAGGCTCAATCAAAATTAAGGTTCAACTCTGTTAGTTGAATGCACAGAACAGAAAGAAGTTTCATACAATGCTTCTGTGTAGTTTATATTTGAACATATTCTTTTTTCCACTATTACCCACTTAGCGCTACGAATGTCCAGTTGCATTTTCTACAGACAGAGTGTTTCAAAACTGCTCAATCAAAAGTATGGTTTAACTCTGTTAGCTGAATGCTCAGATCAGAAAGAAGTTTCACAGAATGCTTCTGTGTAGTTTATATTTGAATATATTCCTTTTTCCACTAGTACTCTCTTAGCGCTCCAAATGTCCAGTTGCATTTTCTACAGAAAGAGTGTTCAGATCTGCTCAATCAAAAGTATGGTTTAACTCTGTTAGCTGAATGCACAGATCAGAAAGAAGTTTCACAGAATGATTCTGTGTAGTTTATATTTGGAGACATTCCTTATTCCAGTATTACCCTCTTAGCGCTCCGAATCTCCACTTGCATTTTCTACAGAAAGAGTGTTTCAGAACGGCTCAATCAAAACTAAGGTTCAACTCTTTTAGTTGAACAAACAGAACAGAAAGAAGTTTCACACAATTCTTCTGTGTAGTTTTTATTTGTAGACATTCTTTTTCCCAATATAGGCCTCCTAGCGCTCAGAATGTCCAATTGCAGTTTCTACAGAAAGAGTGTTTCAGAACGGCTCAATCAAAAGTAAGGTTCAACTCTGTTAGTTGAATGCACAGAACAGAAAAAATTTCATACAATGCTTCTGTGTAGTTTATATTTGAACATATTCTTTTTTCCACTATTACCCTCTTAGCGCTACGAATGTCCAGTTGCATTTTCTACAGACAGACTGTTTCAAAACTGCTCAATCAAAAGTATGGTTTAACTCTGTTAGCTGAATGCTCAGATCAGAAAGAAGTTTCACACAATGCTTCTGTGTAGTTTATATTTGAATATATTCCTTTTTCCACTACTACGCTCTTAGCGCTCCAAATGTCCAGTTGCATTTTCTACAGAAAGAGTGTTCAGATCTGCTCAATCAAAAGTATGTTTTAACTCTGTTAGCTGAGTGCACAGATCAGAAAGAAATTTCACCGAATGATTCTGTGTAGTTTATATTTGAAGACATTCCTTTTTCCACTATTACCCTCTTAGCGCTTCGAATCTCCACTTGCATTTTCTACAAAAAGAGTGTTTCATAACTGCTCAATCAAAAATATGCTTTATCTCTGTTAACTGAATATACAGATCAGAAATAAGTTTCACAGAATGCATCTGTGTAGTTTTTATTTGAAGATATTCTTTTTCCCAATGTAGGCCTCTTAGCGCTTAGCATGTCCAATTGCAGTTTCTACAGAAAGAGTGTTTCAGAACGGCTCAATCAAAAGTAAGGTTCAACTCTGTTAGTTGAATGCACAGAACAGAAAGAATTTTCACAGAATGCTACTGTGTAGTTTATATTTGAATATGTTCCTTTTTCCACTATTACCCTCTTAGCGCTCCGAATGTCCACTTGCATTTTCTACAGAAAGAGTGTTCAGAACTGCGCAATCAAAAGTATGGTTTAACTCTGTTAGCTTAATGAACATATCAGAAATAAGTTTCACACAATGCTTCTGTGTAGTTTTTATTTGAAGATATTATTTTTCCCAATAGAGGCCTCTTAGCGCTCAGAATGTCCAATTGCAGTTTCTACAGAAAGAGTGTTTCAGAAAGGCTCAATCAAAAGTAAGGTTCAACTCTGTTAGTTGAATGCACAGAACAGAAAGAAGTTTCATACAATGCTTCTGTGTAGTTTATATTTGAACATATTCTTTTTTCCACTATTACCCACTTAGCGCTACGAATGTCCAGTTGCATTTTCTACAGACAGAGTGTTTCAAAACTGCTCAATTAAAAGTATGGTTTAACTCTGTTAGCTGAATGCTCAGATCAGAAAGAAGTTTCACAGAATGCTTCTGTGTAGTTTATATTTGAATATATTCCTTTTTCCACTAGTACTCTCTTAGCGCTCCAAATGTCCAGTTGCATTTTCTACAGAAAGAGTGTTCAGATCTGCTCAATCAAAAGTATAGTTTAACTCTGTTAGCTGAATGCACAGATCAGAAAGAAGTTTCACAGAATGATTCCGTGTAGTTTATATTTGGAGACATTCCTTTTTCCACTATTACCCTCTTAGCGCTCCGAATCTCCACTTGCATTTTCTACAGAAAGAGTGTTTCAGAACGGCTCAATCAAAACTAAGGTTCAACTCTTTTAGTTGAACAAACAGAACAGAAAGTAGTTTCACACAATTCTTCTGTGTAGTTTTTGTTTGTAGACATTCTTTTTCCCAATATAGGCCTCCTAGCGCTCAGAATGTCCAATTGCAGTTTCTACAGAAAGAGTGTTTCAGAAAGGCTCAATCAAAAGTAAGGTTCAACTCTGTTAGTTGAATTCACAGAACAGAAAGAAGTTTCATACAATGCTTCTGTGTAGTTTATATTTGAACATATTCTTTTTTCCACTATTACCCACTTAGCGCTACGAATGTCCAGTTGCATTTTCTACAGACAGAATGTTTCAAAACTGCTCAATTAAAAGTATGGTTTAACTCTGTTAGCTGAATGCTCAGATCAGAAAGAAGTTTCACAGAATGCTTCTGTGTAGTTTATATTTGAATATATTCCTTTTTCCACTAGTACTCTCTTAGCGCTCCAAATGTCCAGTTGCATTTTCTACAGAAAGAGTGTTCAGATCTGCTCAATCAAAAGTATAGTTTAACACTGTTAGCTGAATGCACAGATCAGAAAAAAGTTTCACAGAATGATTCCGTGTAGTTTATATTTGGAGACATTCCTTTTTCCACTATTACCCTCTTAGCGCTCCGAATCTCCACTTGCATTTTCTACAGAAAGAGTGTTTCAGAACGGCTCAATCAAAACTAAGGTTCAACTCTTTTAGTTGAACAAACAGAACAGAAAGAAGTTTCACACAATTCTTCTGTGTAGTTTTTATTTGTAGACCTTCTTTTTCCCAATATAGGCCTCCTAGCGCTCAGAATGTCCAATTGCAGTTTCTACAGAAAGAGTATTTCAGAACGGCTCAATCAAAAGTAAGGTTCAACTCTGTTAGTTGAATGCACAGAACAGAAAGAAGTTTCATACAATGCTTCTGTGTAGTTTATATTTGAACATATTATTTTTTCCACTATTACCCACTTAGCGCTACGAATGTCCAGTTGCATTTTCTACAGACAGACTGTTTCAAAACTGCTCAATCAAAAGTATGGTTTAACTCTGTTAGCTGAATGCTCAGATCAGAAAGAAGTTTCACAGAATGCTTCTGTGTAGTTTATATTTGAATATATTCCTTTTTCCACTACTACGCTCTTAGCGCTCCAAATGTCCAGTTGCATTTTCTACAGAAAGAGTGTTCAGATCTGCTCAATCAAAAGTTTGGTTTAACTCTGTTAGCTGAATGCACAGATCAGAAAGAAGTGTCACCGAATGATTCTGTGTAGTTTATATTTGAAGACATTCCTTTTTCCACTATTACCCTCTTAGCGCTCCGAATCTCCACTTGCATTTTCTACAAAAAGAGTGTTTCATAACTGCTCAATCAAAAATATGCTTTATCTCTGTTAACTGAATTTACAGATCAGAAATAAGTTTCACAGAATTCATCTGTGTAGTTTTTATTTGAAGACATTCTTTTTCCCAATGTAGGCCTCTTAGCGCTTAGCATGTCCAATTGCAGTTTCTACAGAAAGAGTGTTTCAGAACGGCTCAATCAAAAGTAAGGTTCAACTCTGTTAGTTGAATGCACAGAACAGAAAGAATTTTCACAGAATGCTACTGTGTAGTTTATATTTGAATATATTCCTTTTTCCACTATTACCCTCTTAGCGCTCCGAATGTCCACTTGCATTTTCTACAGAAAGAGTGTTCAGAACTGCGCAATCAAAAGTATGGTTTAACTCTGTTAGCTTAATGAACATATCAGAAATAAGTTTCACACAATGCTTCTGTGTAGTTTTTATTTGAAGATATTATTTTTCCCAATAGAGGCCTCTTAGCGCTCAGAATGTCCAATTGCAGTTTCTACCGAAAGATTGTTTCAGAAAGGCTCAATCAAAAGTAAGGTTCAACTCTGTTAGTTGAATGCACAGAACAGAAAGAAGTTTCATACAATGCTTCTTTGTAGTTTATATTTGAACATATTCTTTTTTCCACTATTACCCACTTAGCGCTACGAATGTCCAGTTGCATTTTCTACAGACAGAGTGTTTCAAAACTGCTCAATTAAAAGTATGGTTTAACTCTGTTAGCTGAATGCTCAGATCAGAAAGAATTTTCACAGAATGCTTCTGTGTAGTTTATATTTGAATATATTCCTTTTTCCACTAGTACTCTCTTAGCGCTCCAAATGTCCAGTTGCATTTTCTACAGAAAGAGTGTTCAGATCTGCTCAATCAAAAGTATAGTTTAACTCTGTTAGCTGAATGCACAGATCAGAAAGAAGTTTCACAGAATGATTCCGTGTAGTTTATATTTGGAGACATTCCTTTTTCCACTATTACCCTCTTAGCGCTCCGAATCTCCACTTGCATTTTCTACAGAAAGAGTGTTTCAGAACGGCTTAATCAAAACTAAGGTTCAACTCTTTTAGTTGAACAAACAGAACAGAAAGAAGTTTCACACAATTCTTCTCTGTAGTTTTTATTTGTAGACATTCTTTTTCCCAATATAGGCCTCATAGCGCTCAGAATGTCCAATTGCAGTTTCTACAGAAAGAGTGTTTCAGAAAGGCTCAATCAAAAGTAAGGTTCAACTCTGTTAGTTGAATGCACAGAACAGAAAGAAGTTTCATACAATGCTTCTGTGTAGTTTATATTTGAACATATTCTTTTTTCCGCTATTACCCACTTAGCGCGACGAATGTCCAGTTGCATTTTCTACAGACAGAGTGTTTCAAAACTGCTCAATCAAAAGTATGGTTTAACTCTGTTAGCTTAATGCTCAGATCAGAAAGAAGTTTCACAGAATGCTTCTGAGTTGTTTATATTTGAATATATTCCTTTTTCCACTACTACGCTCTTAGCGCTCCAAATGTCCAGTTGCATTTTCTACAGAAAGAGTGTTCTGATCTGCTCAATCAAAAGTATGGTTTAACTCTGTTAGTTGAATGCACAGATCAGAAAGAAGTTTCACCGAATGATTCTGTGTAGTTTATATTTGAAGACATTACTTTTTCCACTATTACCCACTTAGCGCTCCGAATATCCACTTGCATTTTCTACAGAAAGAGTGTTTCAGAACGGCTCAATCAAAACTAAGGTTCAACTCTTTTAGTTGAATGAACTGAAGAGAAAGTAGTTTCACAGAATGCTTCTGTGTAGATTTTATTTGTAGATATTCTTTTTCCCAATATAGGCCTCTTAGCGCTCAGAATGTCGAATTGCAGTTTCTACAGAAAGAGTGTTTCAGAACGGCTCAATCAAAAGTAAGGTTCAACCCTGGTAGTTGAATGCACAGAACAGAAAGAAGTTTCACAGAATGCTTCTGTGTAGTTTATATTTGAATATATTCCTTTTTCCACTATTACCCTCTTAGCGCTCCGAATGTCCACTTGCATTTTCTACAGAAAGAGTGTTCTGAACTGCGCAATCAAAAGTATGGTTTAACTCTGTTAGCTGAATGCACATATCGAAATATGTTTCAAAAAATGCTTCTGTGTAGTTTTTTTTTGAAGATAATATTTTTCCCAATATAGGCCTCTTAGCGCTCAGAATGTCCAATTGCAGTTTCTGCAGAAAGAGTGTTTCAGAACGGCTCAATCAAATGTAAGTTTCAACTCTCTTAGTTGAATGCACAGAACAGAAAGAAGTTTCACAGAATGATTCTGTGTAGCATTTAGTTGAAGATACTCCTTTTTGGACTATTACCCACTTAGCGCTCCGAATATCCACTGGCAGTTTCTACACAAAGAGTGTTTCAGAACTGCTCCTTCAAAAGTAAGGCTCAACTCTGTTAGTTGAATGCGGAGAACGGAAAGGTGTTTCAGAGAATGCTTCTCTGTAGTTTTTAATTGGAGATATTCTTTTTCCTCTATTACAATCTTAGCGCTCCGAATGTCCACTTGCATTTTCTACAAAAAGAGAGTTTCATAACTGCTCAATCAAAAATATGGTTTAGCTCTGTTAACTGAATTTACAGATCAGAAATAAGTTTCACAGAATGCATCTGTGTAGTTTTTATTTGAAGATATTCTTTTTCCCAATGTAGGCCTCTTAGCGCATAGCATGTCCAATTGCAGTTTCTACAGAAAGAGTTTTTCAGAACGGCTCAATCAAAAGTAAGGTTCAACTCTGTTAGATGAATGCACAGAACAGAAAGAAGTTTCACAGAATGCTACCGTGTAGTTTATATTTGAATATATTCCTTTTTCCACTATTAACCTCTTAGCGCTCCGAATGTCCACTTGCCTTTTCTACGGAAAGAGTGTTCGGAACTGCGCAATCAAAAGTATGGTTTAACTCTGTAAGCTGAATGCACATATCAGAAATAAGTTTCACACAATTCTTCTGTGTAGTTTTTATTTGAAGATATTATTTTTCCCAATATAGGCCTCTTAGCGCTCAGAATGTCCAATTGCAGTTTCTACAGAAAGACGGTTTCAGAACGGCTCAATCAAAAGTAAGGTTCAACTCTGTTAGTTGAATGCACAGAACAGAAAGATGTTTCATACAATGCTTCTGTGTAGTTTATATTTGAACATATTCTTTTTTCCACTATTACCCACTTAGCGCTACGAATGTCCAGTTGCATTTTCTACAGACAGAGTGTTTCAAAACTGCTCAATGAAATGTATGGTTTAACTCTGTTAGCTGAATGCTCAGATCAGAAAGAAGTTTCACAGAGTGCTTCTGTGTAGTTTGTATTTGAATATATTCCTTTTTCCACAACTACCCTCGGAGCGCTCCAAATGTCCAGTTGCATTTTCTACAGAAAGAGTGTTCAGATCTGCTCAATCAAAAGTATGGTTTAACTCTGTTAGCTGAATGCACAGATCAGAAAGAAGTTTCACAGAATGATTCTGTGTAGTTTATATTTGGAGACATTCCTTTTTCCACTATTACCCTCTTAGCGCTCCGAATCTCCACTTGCATTTTCTACAGAAAGAGTGTTTCAGAACGGCTCAATCAAAACTAAGGTTCAACTCTTTTAGTTGAATGAACAGAACACAAACAAGTTTCACAGAATGCTTCTGTGTAGTTTTTATTTGTAGATATTCTTTTTCCCAATATAGGCCTCTTAGCGCTCAGAAAGTCCAATTGCAGTTTCTACAGAAAGAGTGTTTCAGAACGGCTCAATCAAAAGTAAGGTTCAACCCTGGTAGTTGAATGCACAGAACAGAAAGAAGTTTCACAGAATGCTTCTGTGTAGTATTTAGTTGAAGATACTCCTTTTTGGACTATTGCCCACTTAGTGCTCTGAATATCCACTGGCAGTCTCTACACGAAGAGTGTTTCAGAACTGCTCCTTCAAATGTAAGGCTCAACTCTGTTAGTTGAATGCGGAGAACAGAAAGGTGTTTTAGAGAATGCTTCTCTGTAGTTTTTAATTGGAGATATTCCTTTTTCCTCTATTACAATCTTAGCGCTCCGAATGTCCACTTGCATTTTCTACAAAAAGAGAGTTTCATAACTGCTCAATCAAAAATATGGTTTAGCTCTGTTAACTGAACTTACAGATCAGAAATAAGTTTCACAGAATGCATCTGTGTAGCTTTTATTTGAAGATATTCTTTTTCCCAATGTGGGCCTCTTAGCGCTTAGAATATCCAATTGCAGTTTCCACAGAAAGAGTGTTTCAGAACGGCTCAATCAAAAGTAAGGTTCAACTCTGTTAGTTGAATGAACATATCAGAAAGATGTTTCACAGAATGCTACTGTGTATTTTATATTTGAATATATTCCTTTTTCCACTATTACCCTCTTAGCACTCCGAATGTCCACTTGCATTTTCTACGGAAAGAGTGTTCGGAACTGCGCAATCAAAAGTATGGTTTAACTCTGTTAGCTGAATGCACATATCAGAAATAAGTTTCACACAATGCTTCAGTGTAGTTTTTATTTGAAGATATTATTTTTCCCAATATAGGCCTCTTAGCGCTCAGAATGTCCAATTGCATTTTCTACAGAAAGACTGTTTCAGAACGGCTCAATCAAAAGTAAGGTTCAACTCTGTTAGTTGAATGCACAGAACAGAAAGAAGTTTCATACAATGCTTCTGTGTAGTTTATAATTGAACATATTCTTTTTTCCACTATTACCCACTTAGCGCTACGAATGTCCAGTTGCATTTTCTACAGACAGAGTGTTTCAAAACTGCTCAATCAAAAGTATGGTTTAACTCTGTTAGCTGAATGCTCAGATCAGAAAGAAGTTTCACAGAATGCTTCTGTGTAGTTTTTATTTGTAGATATTCTTTTTCCCAATATAGGCCTCTTAGCGCTCAGAATGTCCAATTGCAGTTTCTACAGAAAGAGTGTTTCAGAACGGCTCAATCAAAAGTAAGGTTCAACCCTGGTAGTTGAATGCACAGAACAGAAAGAAGTTTCACAGAATGCTTCTGTGTAGTATTTAGTTGAAGATACTCCTTTTTGGACTATTGCCCACTTAGTGCTCTGAATATCCACTGGCAGTTTCAACACGAAGAGAGTTTCAGAACTGCTCCTTCAAAAGTAAGGCTCAACTCTGTTAGTTGAATGCGGAGAACAGAAAGGTGTTTCAGAGAATGCTTCTCTGTAGTTTTTAATTGGAGATATTAATTTTTCCTCTATTACAAACTTAGCGCTCCGAATGTCCACTTGCATTTTCTACAAAAAGAGAGTTTCATAACTGCTCAATAAAAAATATGGTTTAGCTCTGTTAACTGAACTTACAGATCAGAAATAAGTTTCACAGAATGCATCTGTGTAGCTTTTATTTGAAGATATTCTTTTTCCCAATGTGGTCCTCTTAGCACTTAGAATATCCAATTGCAGTTTCCACAGAAAGAGTGTTTCAGAACGGCTCAATCAAAAGTAAGGTTCAACTCTGTTAGTTGAATGAACGTATCAGAAAGATGTTTCACAGAATGCTACTGTGTATTTTATATTTGAATATATTCCTTTTTCCACTATTACCCTCTTAGCACTCGGAATGTCCACTTGCATTTTCTACGGAAAGAGTGTTCGGAACTGCGCAATCAAAAGTATGGTTTAACTCTGTTAGCTGAATGCACATATCAGAAATAAGTTTCACACAATGCTTCAGTGTAGTTTTTATTTGAAGATATTATTTTTCCCAATATAGGCCTCTTAGCGCTCAGATCGTCCAATTGCAGTTTCTACAGAAAGACTGTTTCAGAACGGCTCAATCAAAAGTAAGGTTCAACTCTGTTAGTTGAATGCACAGAACAGAAAGAAGTTTCATACAATGCTTCTGTGTAGTTTATATTTGAACATATTCTTTTTTCCACTATTACCCACTTAGCGCTACGAATGTCCAGTTGCATTTTCTACAGACAGAGTGTTTCAAAACTGCTCAATCAAAAGTATGGTTTAACTCTGTTAGCTGAATGCTCAGATCAGAAAGAAGTTTCACAGAATGCTTCTGTGTAGTTTATATTTGAATATATTCCTTTTTCCACTACTACTCTCTTAGCGCTCCAAATGTCCAGTTGCATTTTCTTCAGAAAGAGTGTTCAGATCTGCTCAATCAAAAGTATGGTTTAACTCTGTTAGCTGAATGCACAGAACAGGAAGAAGTTTCAGAGAATGATTCTGTGTAGTTTATATTTGAAGACATTCGTTTTTCCACTATTATCCTCTTAGCGCTCCGAATCTCCAATTGCATTTTCTACAGAAAGAGTGTTTCACAACTGCTCAATCAAAACTAAGGTTCAAATCTTTTAGTTGAATGAACAGAAAAGAAAGAAGTTTCACAGAATGCTTCTGTGTAGTTTTTATTTGTTGATATTCTTTTTCCCAAAATAGGCCTCTTAGCGCTCAGAATGTCCAATTGAAGGTTCTACAGAAAGAGTGTTTCAGAACGGCTCAATCAAAAGTAAGGTTCAACCCTGGTAGTTGAATGCACAGAAGAGAAAGAAGTTTCACAGCATGATTCTGTGTAGTTTATATTTGAAGACATTCCTTTTTCCACTATTACCCTCTTAACGCTCTGAATCCCACTTGCATTTTCTACAGAAAGAGTGTTTCAGAACGGCTCAATCAAAACTAAGGTTCAACTCTATTAGTTGAACGAACAGAACAGAAAGAAGTTTCACAGAATGCTTCTGTGTAGTTTTTATTTGTAGATATTCTTTTCCCAATATAGGCCACTTAGCGCTCAGAATGTCCAATTGCAGTTTCTACAGAAAGAGTGTTTCAGAACGGCTCAATCAAAAGTAAGGTTCAACCGTGGTAATTGAATGCACAGAACGGAAACAAGTTTCAAAGAATGCTTCTGTGTAGTTTATATTTGAATATATTCCTTTTTCCACTACTACTCTCTTAGCGCTCCAAATGTCCAGTTGCATTTTCTACAGAAAGAATGTTCAGATCTGCTCAATCAAAAGTATGGTTTAACTCTGTTAGCTGAATGCACAGATCAGAAAGATGTTTCACAGTATGATTCTGTGTAGTTTATATTTGAAGACATTACTTTTTCCACTATTACCCTCTTAGCGCTCAGAATGTCCAATTGCAGTTTATACAGAAAGAGTGTTTCAGAACGGCTCAATCAAAAGTAAGGTTCAACCCTGGTAGTTGAATGCCCAGAACAGAAAGATGTTTCACAGAATGCTTCTGTGTAGTTTATATTTGAATATATTCCTTTTTCCACTATTACCCTCTTAGCGCTCCGAAAGTCCACTTGCATTTTCTACAGAAAGAGTGTTCTGAACTGCGCAATCAAAAGTATGGTTTAACTCTGTTAGCTGAATGCACATATCAGAAATAAGTTTCAAACAATGCTTCTGTGTAGTTTTTATTTGAAGATATTATTTTTCCCAATATAGGCCTCTTAGCGCTCAGAATGTCCAATTGCAGTTTCTACAGAAAGAGTGTTTCAGAACGGCTCAATCAAATGCAAGGTTCAACTCTCTTAGCTGAATGCACAGAACAGACAGAAGTTTCACAGAACGCTTCTGTGTAGTATTTAGTTGAAGATACTCCTTTTTGGACTATTACCCACTTAGCGCTCCGAATATCCACTGGCAGATTCTACACAAAGAGTGTTTCAGAACTGCTCTTTCAAAAGTAAGGCTCAACCCTGTTAGTTGAATGCGGAGAACAGAAAGTGGTTTCAGAGAATGCTTCTGTGTAGTTTTTAATTGGAGATATTCCTTTTTCCTCTATTACAATCATAGCGCTACGAATGTCCACTTGCATTTTCTACAAAAAGTGTGTTTCTTAACTGCTCAATCAAAAATATGATTTAGCTCTGTTAACTGAATTTATAGATCAGAAATAAGTTTCACAGAATGCATCTGTGTAGTTTTTATTTGAAGATATTCTTTTTCCCAATGTAGGCCTCTTAGCGCTTAGAATGTCCAATTGCAGTTTCTACAGAAAGAGTGTTTCAGAACAGCTCAATCAAAAGTAAGGTTCAACTCTATTAGTTGAATGCACAGAACAGAAAGAAGTTTCATACAATGCTTCTGTGTAGTTTATATTTGAACATATTCTTTTTTCCACTATTACCCACTTAGCGCTACGAATGTCCAGTTGCATTTTCTACAGACAGAGTGTTTCAAAACTGCTCAATCAAAAGTATGGTTTAACTCTGTTAGCTGAATGCTCAGATCAGAAAGAAGTTTCACAGAATGCTTCTGTGTAGTTTATATTTGAATATATTCCTTTTTCCACGACTACCCTCTTAGCGCTCCAAATGTCCAGTTGCATTTTCTACAGAAAGAGTGTTCAGATCTGCTCAATCAAAAGTATGGTTTAACTCTGTTAGCTGAATGCACAGATCAGAAAGAAGTTTCACAGAATGATTCTGTGTAGTTTATATTTGAAGACATTCCTTTTTCCACTATTATCCTCTTAGCGCTCTGAATCCAACTTGCATTTTCTACAGAAAGAGTGTTTCAGAACGGCTCAATCAAAACTAAGGTTCAACTCTATTAGTTGAATGAACAGAACAGAAAGAAGTTTCACAGAATGCTTCTGTGTAGTTTTTATTTGTAGATATTCTTTTCCCAATATAGGCCTCTTAGCGCTCAGAATGTCCAGTTGCAGTTTATACAGAAAGAGTGTTTCAGAACGGCTCAATCAAAAGTAAGGTTCAACCCTGGTAGTTGAATGCACAGAACAGAAAATATTTTCACAAAATGCTTCTGTGTAGTTTATATTTGAATGTATTTCTTTTTCCACTATTACCCTCTTAGCGCTCCGAATGTCCACTTGCATTTTCTACAGAAAGTGTGTTCTGAACTGCGCAATCAAAAGTATGGTTTAACTCTGTTAGCTGAATGCACATATCAGAAATAAATTTCAAACAATGCTTCTGTGTAGTTTTTATTTGAAGATATTATTTTTCCCAATTTAGGCCTCTTAGCGCTCAGAATGTACAATTGCAGTTTCTACAGAAAGAGTGTTTCAGAACGGCTCAATCAAATGTAAGGTTCAACTCTGTTAGTTGAATGCACAGAACAGACAGAAGTTTCACAGAATGCTTCTGTGTAGTATTTAGTTGAAGATACTCCTTTTTGGACTATTACCCACTTTGCGCTCCGAATATCCACTGTCAGTTTCTACACAAAGAGTGTTTCAGAACTGCTCCTTCAAAAGTAAGGCTCAACTCTGTTAGTTGAATGCGGAGAACAGAAAGGGGTTTCAGAGAATGCTTCTGTGTAGTTTTTAATTGGAGATATTCCTTTTTCCTCTATTACAATCTTAGCGCTCCGAATGTCCACTTGCGTTTTCTACAAAAAGAGTGTTTCATAACTGCACAATCAAAAATATGGTTTAGCTCTGTTAACTGAATTTACAGATCCGAAGTAAGTTTCACATAATGCATCTGTTTAGTTTTTATTTGAAGATATTCTTTTTCCCAATGTAGGCCTCTTAGCGCTTAGAATGTCCAATTGCAGTTTCTACAGAAAGAGTGTTTCAGAACGGCTCAATTAAAAGTAAGGTTCAACTCTGTTAGTTGAATGCACAGAACAGAAAGAAGTTTCACAGAATGCTACTGTGTAGTGTATATTTGAATATATTCCTTTTTCCAATATTACCCTCTTAGCGCTCCGAATGTCCACTTGCATTTTCTACAGAAAGAGTGTTCGGAACTGCGCAATCAAAAGTATGGTTTAACTCTGTTAGCTGAATGCACATATCAGAAATATGTTTCACACAATGCTTCTGTGTAGTTTTTATTTGAAGATATTATTTTTCCCAATATAGGCCTCTTAGCGCTCAGAATGTCCCATTGCATTTTCTACAGAAAGAGTGTTTCAGAACGGCTCAATCAAAAGTAAGGTTCAACTCTGTTATTTGAATGCACAGAACAGAAGGTAGTTTCATACAATGCTTCTGTGTAGTTTATATTTGAACATATTCTTGTTTCCACTGTTACCCTCTTAGCGCTCCAAATGTCCAGTTGCATTTTCTACAGAAAGAGTGTTCAGATCTGCTCAATCAAAAGTATGGTTTAATTCTGTTAGCTGAATGCACAGATCAGAAATATGTTTCACAGTATGATTCTGTGTAGTTTATATTTGAAGACATTCCTTTTTCCACTATTACCCTCTTAGCGCTCCGAATCTCCACTTGCATTTTCTACAGAAAGAGTGTTTCAGAGCGGCTCAATCAAAACTAATGTTCAACTCTTTTAGTTGAATGAACAGAACAGAAAGAGGTTTCACAGAATGCTTCTGTGTAGTTTATATTTGAATATATTCCTTTTTCCACTATTACCCTCTTAGCGCTCCGAAAGTGCACTTGCATTTTCTACAGAAATAGTGTTCTGAACTGCGCAATCAAAAGTATGGTTTATCTCTGTTAGCTGAATGCACATATCAGAAATAAGTTTCAAACAATGCTTCTGTGTAGTTTTTATTTGAAGATATTATATTTCCCAATATAGGCCTCTTAGCGCTCAGAATGTCCAATTGCAGTTTCTACAGAAAGAGTGTTTCAGAAAGGCTCAATCAAAGGTAAGTTTCAACTCTCTTAGTTGAATGCACAGAACAGAAAGAAGTTTCACAGAATGCTTCTGTGTAGTATTTAGTTGAAGATACTCCTTTTTGGACTATTTCCCACTTCGCGCTCCGAATATCCACTGGCAGTTTCTACACAAAGAGTGTTTCAGAACTGCTCCTTCAAAAGTAAGGCTCAACTCTGTTAGTTGAATGCGGAGAACAGAAAGGGGTTTCAGACAATGCTTCTGTGTAGTTTTTAATTGGAGATATTCCTTTTTCCTCTATTACAATCTTAGCGCTACGAATGTCCACTTGCATTTTCTACAAAAAGAGTGTTTCATAACTGCTCAATCTAAAATATGGTTTAGCTCTGTTAACTGAATTTACAGATCAGAAATAAGTTTCACAGAATGAATCTGTGTAGTTTTTATTTGAAGATATTCTTTTTCCCAATGTAGGCCTCTTAGCGCTTAGAATGTCCAATTGCAGTTTCTACAGAAAGAGTGTTTCAGAACGGCTCAATCAAAAGTAAGGTTCAACTCTGTTAGTTGAATGCACAGAACAGAAAGAAGTTTCAGAGAATTCTACTGTGTAGTTTATATTTGAATATATTCCTTTTTCCACTATTACCCTCTTAGCGCTCCGAATGTCCACTTGCATTTTCTACAGAAAGAGTGTTCGGAACTGCGCAATCAAAAGTATGGTTTAACTCTGTTAGCTGAATGCACATATCAGAAATAAGTTTCACACAATGCTTCTGTGTAGTTTTTATTTGAAGATATTGTTTTTCTCCATATAGGCCTCTTAGCGGTCAGAATGTCCAATTGCAGTTTCTACAGAAAGAGTGTTTCAGAACGGCTCAATCAAATGTAAGTGTCAACTCTGTTAGTTGAATGCACAGAACAGAAAGAAGTTTCATACAATGCTTCTGTGTAGTTTATATTTGAACATATTCTTTTTTCCACTATTACCCACTTAGCGCTACGAATGTCCAGTTGCATTTCCTACAGACAGAGTGTTTCAAAACTGCTTAATCAAAAGTATGGTTTAACTCTGCTAGCTGAATGCTCAGATCAGAAAGAACTTTCACAGAATGCTTCTGTGTAGTTTATATTTGAATATATTACTTTTTCCACGACTACACTCTTAGGGCTCCAAATGTCCAGTTGCATTTTCTACAGAAAGACTGTTCAGATCTGCTCAATCAAACGTATGGTTTAACTCTGTTAGCTGAATGCACAGATCAGAAAGAAGTTTCACATAATGATTCTGTGTAGTTTATATTTGAAGACATTCCTTTTTCCACTATTACCCTCTTAGCGCTCAGAATCCCACTTGCATTTTCTACAGAAAGAGTGTTTCAGAACGGCTCAATCAAAACTAAGGTTCAACTCTTTTAGTTGTATGAACAGAACAGAAAGAAGTTTCACACAATGCTTCTGTGTAGTTTTTATTTGAAGATATTATTTTTCCCAATATTGGCCTCTTAGCGCTCAGAATGTCCAATTGCAGTTCCTACAGAAAGAGTGTTTCAGAACGGCTCAATCAAAAGTAAGGTTCAACTCTGTTAGTTGAATGCACAGAACAGAAAGAAGTTTCATACAATGCTTCTGTATAGTTTATATTTGAACATATTCTTGTTTCCACTATTACCCACTTAGCGCTACGAATGTCCAGTTGCATTTTCTACAGACAGAGTGTTTCAAAACTGCTCAATCAAAAGTATTCTTTAACTCTGTTAGCTGAATGCTCAGATCAGAAAGAAGTTTCACAGAATGCTTCTGTGTAGTTTATATTTGAATACATTCCTTTTTCCACGACTACCCTCTTAGCGCTCCAAATGTCCAGTTGCATTTTCTACAGAAAGAATGTTCAGATCTGCTCAATCAAAAGTATGGTTTAACTCTGTTAGCTGAATGCACAGATCAGAAATATGTTTCACAGTATGATTCTGTGTAGTTTATATTTGAAGACATTCCTTTTTCCACTATTACCCTCTTAGCGCTCTGAATCCCACTTGCATTTTCTACAGAAAGAGTGTTTCAGAACGGCTCAATCAAAACTAAGGTTCAACACTGGTAGTTGAATGCCCAGAACAGAAAGAAGTTTCACAGAATGCTTCTGTGTAGTTTATATTTGAATATATTCCTTTTTCCACTATTACCCTCTTAGCGCTCCGAAAGTCCACTTGCATTTTCTACAGAAAGAGTGTTCTGAACTGCGCAATGAAAAGTATGGTTTAACTCTGTTAGCTGAAAGCACATATCAGAAATAAGTTTCAAACAATGCTTCTGTGTAGTTTTTATTTGAAGATATTATTTTTCCCAATATAGGCCCCTTAGCGCTCAGAATGTCCTATTGCAGTTTCTACAGAAAGAGTGTTTCAGAATGGCTCAATCAAATGTAAGTTTCAGCTCTCTTAGCTGAATGCACAGAACAGACAGAAGTTTCACAGAATGCTTCTGTGTAGTATTTAGTTGAAGATACTTCTTTTTGGACTATTACCCACTTAGCGCTCCGAATATCCACTGGCAGTTTCTACACAAAGAGTGTTTCAGAACTGCTCTTTCAAAAGTAAGGCTGAACTCTGTTAGTTGAATGCGTAGAACAGAAAGTGGTTTCAGAGAATGCTTCTGTGTAGTTTTTAATTGGAGATATTACTTTTTCCTATATTACAATCTTAGCGCTATGAATGTCCACTTGCATTTTCTACAAAAAGTGTGTTTCTTAACTGCTCAATCAAAAATATGATTTAGCTCTGTTAACTGAATTTACAGATCAGAAATAAGTTTCACAGAATGAATCTGTGTAGTTTTTATTTGAAGATATTCTTTTTCCCAATGTAGGCCTCTTAGCGCTTAGAATGTCCAATTGCAGTTTCTACAGAAAGAGTGTTTCAGAACGGCTCAATCAAAAGTAAGGTTCAACTCTGTTATTTGAATGCACAGAACAGAAAGAAGTTTCACAGAATGCTACTGTGTAGTTTATATTTCAATATATTCCTTTTTCCACTATTACCCTCTTAGCGCTCCGAATGTCCACTTGCATTTTCTACAGAAAGAGTGTTCGGAACTGCGCAATCAAAAGTATGGATTAACTCTGTTAGCTGAATGCACATATCAGAAATAAGTTTCACACAATGCTTCTGTTTAGTTTTTATTTGAAGATATTATTTTTCCCAATATAGGCCTCTTAGCGCTCAGAATGTCCAATTGCAGTTTCTACAGAAAGAGTGTTTCAGAACGGCTCAATCAAAAGTAAGGTTCAACTCTGTTAGTTGAATGCACAGAACAGAAAGAAGTTTCATACAATGCTTCTGTGTAGTTTATATTTGAACATATTCTTTTTTCCACTATTACCCACTTAGCGCTACGAATGTCCAGTTGCATTTTCTACAGACAGAGTGTTTCAAAACTGCTCAATCAAAAGTATGGTTTAACTCTGTTAGCTGAATGCTCAGATCAGAAAGAAGTTTCACAGAATGCTTCTGTGTAGTTTATATTTGAATATATTCCTTTTTCCACGACTACCCTCTTAGCACTCCAAATGTTCAGTTGCATTTTCTACAGAAAGAGTGTTCAGATCTGCTCAATCAAAAGTATGGTTTAACTCTGTTAGCTGAATGCACAGATCAGAAAGAAGTTTCACAGAATGATTCTGTGTAGTTTATATTTGAAGACATTCCTTTTTCCACTATTATCCTCTTAGCGCTCTGAATCCCACTTGCATTTTCTACAGAAAGAGTGTTTCAGAACGGCTTAATCAAAACTAAGGTTCAACTCTATTAGTTGAATGAACAGAACAGAAAGAAGTTTCACAGAATGCTTCTGTGTAGTTTTTATTTGTAGATATTCTTTTCCCAATATAGGCCTCTTATCGCTCAGAATGTCCAATTGCAGTTTCTACAGAAAGAGTGTTTCAGAACGGCTCAATCAAAAGTAAGGTTCAACCCTGGTAGTTGAATGCACAAAACAGAAAGAATTTTCACTAAATGCTTCTGTGTAGTTTATATTTGAATATACTCCTTTTTCCACTATTACCCTCTTAGCGCTCCGAATGTCCACTTGCATTTTCTACAAAAAGAGTGTTTCATAACTGCTCAATCAAAAATATGGTTTAGCTCTGTTAACTGAATTTACAGATCAGAAATAAGTTTCACAGAATGCATCTGTGTAGTTTTTATTTGAAGATATTCTTTTTCCCAATGTAGGCCTCTTAGCGCTTAGAATGTCCAATTGCAGTTTCTACAGAAAGAGTGTTTCAGAACGGCTCAATCAAAAGTAAGGTTCAACTGTGTTAGCTGAATGCACAGAACAGAAAGAAGTTTCACAGAATGCTACTGTGTAGTTTATATTTGAATATATTCCTTTTTCCACTATTACCCTCTTAGCGCTCCGAATGTCCACTTGCATTTTCTACAGAAAGAGTGTTCGGAACTGTGCAATCAAAAGTATGGTTTAACTCTGTTACCTGAATGCACATATCAGAAATAAGTTTCACACAATGCTTCTGTGTAGTTTTTATTTGAAGATATTATTTTTCCCAATATAGGCCTCTTAGCACTCAGAATGTCCAATTGCAGTTTCTACAGAAAGAGTGTTTCAGAACGGTTCAATCAAAAGTAAGGTTCAACTCTGTTAGTTGAATGCACAGAACAGAATGTAGTTTCACAGATTGCTTCTGTGTAGTTTGTATTTGAAGATATTCCTTTTTCCACTGTTACCCTTTTTAGAGCTCAGAATGTCCACTTGCATTTTCTACAGAAAGTGTGTTCAGAACTGCTCTATCAAAAGTATGTTTTAACTCTTTAGGTCAATGCACAGATCAGAAATAAGTTTCACAGAATTTTTCTGTGTAGTTTATATTTGAAGATATTCCATTTTCCACTATTACCCACTTAGCGCTCTGAATGTCCACTTGCATTTTCTACAGAAAGAGTGTTCTGAACGGCTCAATCAAAAGTATGGTTTTACTCTGTTATTTGAATGCACATATCAGAAATAAGTTTCACAGAATCCTTCCGTGTAGTATTTTGTTGAAGATATTACTTTTTCGACTATTATCCTCTTAGCTCTCCGAATGTCCAATTTCAGTTTCTAAACAAAGAGTGTTTCAGAACTGCTCCTTCAAAAGTAGGGCTCAACTCTGTTAGTTGAATGCAGAGAACAGAAAGGAGTTTCACAGAATGCCCCTGTGTACTTTATATTTGAATATATTCCCTTTTTCAGTATTACCCTCTTAGCGCTCCGAATGTCCACTTGCATTTTCTACAGAAAGAGTGTTCAGAACTGCTCAATCCAAAGTATGCTTTAACTCTGTTAGCTGAATGCACAGATCAGAAAGAATTTTCACAGAATGCTTCTGTGTACTTTTTATTTGAAGATATTCCTTTCTCCAATATAGGAGTCTTAGCGCTCAGAATGTCCAATTGCAGTTTCTACAGAAAGAGTGTTTCAGAAAGGCTCAATCAAAAGTAAGGTTCAACTCTGTTAGTTGAATGCACAGAACAGAAAGTAGTTTCACAGAATGCTTCTGTGTAGTTTATATTTGAATATATTACTTTTTCCACTACTACCCTCTTAGCGCTCCAAATGTCCAGTTGCATTTTCTACAGAAAGAGTGTTCAGAACTGCTCAATCAAATGTATGATTTAACTCTCTTAGCTGAATGCACAGATTAGAAAGAAGTTGCACAGAATGCTTCTGTGTAGTTTTTATTTGAAGATATACTTTTTCCCAATATAGGCCTCTTAGAGCTCAGATTGTCCAATTGCAGTTTCTACAGAAAGAGTGTTTCAGAATGGCTCTTTCAAAAGTAAGGTTCAACTCTGCTATTTCAATGCACAGAACAGAAAGTAGTTTCACAGAATGCTTCTCTGTAGTTCATATTTGACGGTATTACTTTTTCCACTATTACCCTCTTAGAGCTCGGAATGTCCACTTGCATTTTCTACAGAAAGTGTGTTCAGAACTGCTCCATCAAAAGTATGGTTTAACTCTGTTAGTTGAATGCACAGATCAGAAAGAAGATTCACAGAATTCTTCTGTGTAGTTTTTATTTGAAGATATTCCTTTTTCCAATATAGGTCTCTTAGCGCTCAGAATGTCCAATTGCAGTATCTACAGAAAGAGAGTTTCAGAACTGCTCAATCAAAAGTAAGGTTCAATACTGTTAGTTGAATGCACGGAACAGAAAGAAGTTTCAGAGAATTCTTCTGTGTAGTTTATATTTGAAGATATTCCTTTTTCCACTATTACCCTCTTAGCGCTCTGAATCACCAGTTGCATTTTCTACAGAAAGAGTGTTTCAGAACGGCTCAATCAAAAGTAAGGTTGAACTCTTTTAGTTGAATGCACAGAACAGAAAGAAGTTTCACAGAATGCTTCTGTGTAGTATTTAGTTATAGATATTCCTTTTTCGACTATTACCCTCTTAGCATTCCGAATGTCCACTGGCAGTTTCTACACAAAGATTGTTTCAGAACAGCTCCTTCAAAGTAAGGCTCAAATCAGTTAGTTGAATGCAGAGAACAGAAAGGAGTTTCAGAGAATGCTTCTGTGTAGTTTTAATTTGGGGATATTCCTTTTTCCACTAATACAATTTTAGCGCTCCGAATGTCCAATTGCGTTTTCTACAGAAAGAGTGTCTCATAACTTCTCAATCAAAAGTATGGTTTAACTCTGTTAGCTGAATGCACAGATCAGAAATAAGTTTCACAGAATGCTTCTGAGTAGTTTTTATTTGGAGATATTCTTTTTCCCAATATAGGCCACTTAGCGCTCAGAATGTCCAATTGCCGTTTCTACAGAATGAGTGTTTCAGAAGGCTCAATCAAAAGTAAAGTTCAACTCTGTTAGTTGAATGCACAGAACAGAAAGAAATTTCACAGAATGCTTCTGTGTAGTTTATATTTGAATGTATTCTTTTTTCCACTATTACCATCTTAGCGCTCCGAATGTCCACTTGCATTTTCTACAGAAAGAGAGTTTCAGAAAGGCTCAATCAAAAGTAAGGTTCAACTCTGTTACTTGAATGCACAGAACAGCAAGAAGTTTCACAGAATGCTTCTGTGTAGTTTATATTTGAATATATTCCTTTTTCCAGTATTACCCTCTTAGTGCTCCGAATGTCCACTTGCATTTTCTACAGAAAGAGTGTTCTGAATGGCACAATCAAAAGTATGGTTTTACTCTGTTATTTGAATGCACATATCAGAAATAAGTTTCACAGAATCCTTCCGTGTAGTATTTTGTTGAAGATATTCCTTTTTCGACTATTATCCTCTTAGCTCTCCGAATGTCCAATTTCAGTTTCTAAACAAAGAGTGTTTCAGAACTGCTCCTTCAAAAGTAGGGCTCAACTCTGTTAGTTGAATGCAGAGAACAGAAAGGAGTTTCACAGAATGCCTCTGTGTAGTTTATATTTGAATATATTCCCTTTTTCAGTATTACCCTCTTAGCGCTCCGAATGTCCACTTGCATTTTCTACAGAAAGAGTGTTCAGAACTGCTCAAAGCAAAGTATGGTTTAACTCTGTTAGCTGAATGCACAGATCAGAAAGAATTTTCACAGAATGCTTCTGTGTACTTTTTATTTGAAGATATTCCTTTCTCCAATATAGGAGTCTTAGCGCTCAGAATGTCCAATTGCAGTTTCTACAGAAAGAGTGTTTCAGAAAGGCTCAATCAAAAGTAAGGTTCAACTCTGTTAGTCGAATGCACAGAACAGAAAGTAGTTTCACAGAATGCTTCTGTGTAGTTTATATTTGAATATATTACTTTTTCCACTACTACCCTCTTAGCGTTCCAAATGTCCAGTTGCATTTTCTACAGAAAGAGTGTTCAGAACTGCTCAATCAAATATATGATTTAACTCTCTTAGCTGAATGCACAGATTAGAAAGAAGTTGCCCAGAATGCTTCTGTGTAGTTTTTATTTGAAGATATATTTTTCCCAATATAGGCCTCTTAGTGCTCAGTTTGTCCAATTGCAGTTTCTACAGAAAGAGTGTTTCAGAATGGCTCTTTCAAAAGTAAGGTTCAACTCTGCTATTTCAATGCACAGAACAGAAAGTAGTTTCACAGAATGCTTCTCTGTAGTTCATATTTCACGGTATTACTTTTTCCACTATTACCCTCTTAGAGCTCGGAATGTCCACTTGCATTTCCTACAGAAAGTGTGTTCAGAACTGCTCCATCAAAAGTATGGTTTAACTCTGTTAGTTGAATGCACAGATCAGAAAGAAGTTTCACAGAATTCTTCTGTGTAGTTTTTATTTGAAGATATTCCTTTTTCCAATATAGGTCTCTTAGCGCTCAGAATGTCCAATTGCAGTTTCTACAGAAAGACTGTTTCAGAACGGCTCAATCAAAAGTAAGGTTCAATCCTGGTAGTTGAATGCACAGAACAGAAAGAAGTTTCACACAATGCTTCTGTGTAGTTTATATTTGAATATATTCCTTTTTCCACTATTACCCTCTTAGCGCTCTGAATGTCCACTTGCATTTTCTACAGAAAGAGTGTTCTGAACTGCGCAATCAAAAGTATGGTTTAACTCCGTTAGCTGAATGCACATATCAGAAATAAGTTTCAAACAATGCTTCTGTGTAGTTTTTATTTGAAGATATTATTTTTCCCAATATAAGCCTCTTAGCACTCAGAATGTCCAATTGCAGGTTCTACAGAAAGAGTGTTTCAGAACGGCTCAATCAAATGTAAGGTTCAACTCTCTTAGTTGAATGCACAGAACAGAAAGAAGTTTCACAGAATGCTTCTGTGTAGTATTTAGTTGAAGATACTCCTTTTTGGACTATTACCCACTTCGCGCTCCAAATATCCACTGGCAGTTTCTACACAAAGAGTGTTTCAGAACTGCTCCTTCAAATGTAGGGCTCAGCTCTGTTAGTTGAATGCGGAGAACAGAAAGTGGTTTCAGAGAATGCTTCTGTGTAGTTTTTAATTGGAGATATTCCTTTTTCCTCTATTACAATCTTAGCGCTCCGAATGTCCACTTGCATTTTCTACAAAAAGAGTGTTTCATAACTGCTCAATCAAAAATATGGTTTAGCTCTGTTAACTGAATTTACAGATCGGAAATAAGTTTCACAGAATGCATCTGTGTAGTTTTTATTTGAAGATATTCTTTTTCCCAATGTAGGCCTCTTAGCGCTTAGAATGTCCAATTGCAGTTTCTACAGAAAGAGTGTTTCAGAACGGCTCAATCAAAAGTAAGGTTCAACTCTTTTAGTTGAATGCACAGAACAGAAAGAAGTTTCACAGAATGCTACTGTGTAGTTTATATGTGAATATATTCCTTTTTCCAATATTACCCTCTTAGCGCTCCGAATGTCCACTTGCATTTTCTACAGAAAGAGTGTTCGGAACTGCGCAATCAAAAGTATGGTTTAACTCTGTTTGCTGAATGCACATATCAGAAATAAGTTTCACACAATGCTTCTGTGTAGTTTTTATTTGATGATATTATTTTTCCCAATATAGGCCTCTTAGCGCTCAGAATGTCCAATTGCAGTTTCTACAGAAAGAGTGTTTCAGAACGACTCAATCAAAAGTAAGGTTCAACTCTGTTAGTTGAATGCACAGAACAGAAAGAAGTTTCATACAATGCTTCTGTGTAGTTTATATTTGAACATATTCTTTTTTCCCTATTACCCACTTAGCGCTACGAATGTCCAGTTGCATTTCCTACAGACAGAGTGTTTCAAAACTGCTCAATCAAAAGTATGGTTTAACTCTGTTAGCTGAATGCTCAGATCAGAAAGAAGTTTCACAGAATGCTTCTGTGTAGTTTATATATGAATATATTCCTTTTTCCACTACTACCCTCTTAGCGCTCCAAATGTCCAGTTGCATTTTCTACAGAAAGAGTGTTCAGATCTGCTCCATCAAAAGTATGGTTTAACACTGTTAGCTGAATGCACAGATCAGAAAGAAGTTTCACAGAATGATTCTGTGTAGTTTATATTTGAAGACATTCCTTTTTCCACTATTACCCTCTTAGCGCTCCGAATCTCCACTTGCATTTTCTACAGAAAGAGTGTTTCAGAACGGCTCAATCAAAACTAATGTTCAACTCTTTTAGTTGAATGAACAGAACATAAAGAAGTTTCACAGAATGCTTCTGTGTAGTTTTTATTTGTAGATATTCTTTTTCCCAATATAGGCCTCTTAGCGCTCAGAATGTCCAATTGCAGTTTCTACAGAAAGAGTGTTTCAGAACGGCTCAATCAAAAGTAAGGTTCAACCCTGGTAGTTGAATGCACAGAACAGAAAGAAGTTTCACAGAATGCTTCTGTGTAGTTTATATTTGAATATATTCCTTTTTCCACTATTACCCTCTTAGCGCTCCGAATGTCCACTTGCACTTTCTACAGAAAGAGTGTTCTGAATTGCGCAATTAAAAGTATGGTTTAACTCTGTTAGCTGAATGCATATAACAGACATAAGTTTCAAACAATGCTTCTGTGTAGTTTTTATTTGAAGATATTATTTTCCCAATATAGGCCTCTTAGCGCTCAGAATGTCCAATTGCAGTTTCTACAGCAAGAGTGTTTCAGAACGGCTCAATCAAATGTAAGGTTCAACTTTCTTAGTTGAATGCACAGAACAGAAAGAAGTTTCACAGAATGCTTCTGTGTAGTATTTAGTTGAAGATACTCCTTTTTGGACTATTACCCACTTAGCGCTCCGAATATCCACTGGAAGTTTCTACACAAAGAGTGTTTCAGAACTGCTCCTTCAAAAGTAAGGCTCAACTCTGTTAGTTGAATGCGGAGAACAGAAAGGGGTTTCAGAGAATGCTTCTGTGTAGTTTTTAATTGGAGATATTCCTTTTTCCTCTATTACAATCTTAGCGCTCCGAATGTCCACTTGCATTTTCTACAAAAAGAGTGTTTCATAACTGCTCAATCAAAAATATGGTTTAGCTCTGTTAACTGAATTTACAGATCAGAAATAAGTTTCACAGAATGCATCTGTGTAGTTTTTATTTGAAGATATTCTTTTTCCCAATATAGGCCTCTTAGCGCTTAGAATGTCCAATTGCAGTTTCTACAGAAAGAGTGTTTCAGAACGGCTCAATCAAAAGTAAGGTTCAACTCTGTTAGCTGAATGCACAGAACAGAAAGAAGTTTCACAGAATGCTACTGTGTAGTTTATATTTGAATATATTCCTTTTTCCACTATTACCCTCTTAGCGCTCGGAATGTCCACTTGCATTTTCTACAGAAAGAGTGTTCGGAACTGCGCAATCAAAAGTATGGTTTAAATCTGTTAGCTGAATGCACATATCAGAAATAAGTTTCACACAATGCTTCTGTGTAGTTTTTATTTGAAGATATTATTTTTCCCAATATAGGCCTCTTAGCACTCAGAATGTCCAATTACAGTTTCTACAGAAAAAGTGTTTCAGAACGGCTCAATCAAAAGTAAGGTTCAACTCTGTTATTTGAATGCACAGAACAGAAAGAAGTTTCATACAATGCTTCTGTGTAGTTTACATTTGAACATATTCTTTTTTCCACTATTACCCACTTAGCGCTACGAATGTCCAGTTGCATTTTCTACAGACAGAGTGTTTCAAAACTGCTCAATCAAAAGTATGGTTTAACTCTGTTAGCTGAATGCTCAGATCAGAAAAAGTTTCACAGAATGCTTCTGTGTAGTTTATATTTGAATATATTCCTTTTTCCACTACTACAATCTTAGCGCTCCAAATGTCCAGTTGCATTTTCTACAGAAAGAGTGTTCAGATCTGCTCAATCAAAAGTATGGTTTAACTCTGTTAGCTGAATGCACAGATCAGAAAGAAGTTTCACAGAATGATTCAGTGTAGTTTATATTTGAAGACATTCCTTTTTCCACTATTACCCTCTTAGCGCTCCAAATCTCCACTTGCATTTTCTACAGAAAGATTGTTTCAGAACGTCTCAATCAAAACTAAGGTAAAAATCTCTTAGTTGAATGCACAGAACAGAATTTAGTTTCACAGATTGCTTCTGTGTAGTTTGTATTTGAAGATATTCCTTTTTCCACTGTTACCCTCTTAGAGCTCAGAATGTCCACTTGCATTTTCTACAGAAAGTGTGTTCAGAACTGCTCTATCAAAAGTATGTTTTAACTCTTTAGGTGAATGCACAGATCAGAAATAAGTTTCACAGAATTTTTCTGTGTAGTTTATATTTGAAGATATTCCATTTTCCACTATTACCCACTTAGCGCTCTGAATGTCCAGTTGCATTTTCCACAGAAAGAGTGTTTCAGAACTGCTCAATCAAAAGTATGGTTTAACTCTGTTAGCTGAATGCACAGATCAGAAAGAAGTTTCACAGAATGCTGCTGTGTAGTGTTTATATGAAGTTATTCTTTTTAGCAATATAGGCCTCTTAGCGCACAGAATGTCCAATTGCAGTTTCTACAGAGAGAGTGTTTCAGAAAGGCTCAATCAAAAGTAAGGTTCAACTCTTTTAGTTGAATGAACAGAACAGAAAGAAGTTTCAGAGAATGATTCTGTGTAGTTTATATTTGAAGATATTCCTTTTTCCACTATTACCTTCTAAGCTCTCCGAATGTCCACTTGCATTTTCTACAGAAAGAGTGTTTCCGAACTGCTCAATCAAAAGTATGGTTTAACTCTGTTAGCTGAATGCACAGATCAGTACGAAGTTTCACAGAATGTTTCTGTGTAGTTTTTATTTGAAGATAGTCCTTTCCCAAATATAGGCCTCTTAGCGCTCCGAATATCCAATTTTAGTTTCTACAGAAAAAGTGTTTCAGAACGCCTCAATGAAAAGTAGGGTTCAACTCTTTTAGTTGAATTCACAGAACGGAAAGAAGTTTCACAGAATGCTTCTGTGTAGTATTTATTTGAAGGTATTCCTTTTTCCACCAGTAACCTCTTAGCGCTCCAAAAGTCCAGTTGCATTTTCTACAGAAGGAGTGTTCAGAACTGCTCAATCATAAGTGTGGTTTAACCCTGTTAGGTGAATGCACAGATCAGAAAGAAGTTTCACAGAATTCTTCAGTGTAGTTTATATTTGAAGATATTCCATTTTCCACTATTACCCACTTAGCGCTCTGAATCTCCAGTTGCATTTTCTACAGAAAGAGTATTTCAGAACTGCTCAGACAAAAGAATGGTTTAACTCTGTTAGCTGAATGCACAGAACAGAAAGAAGTTTCACAGAATGCTGCGGTGTAATGTTTTTATGAAGATATTCTTTTTACCAATATAGGCCTCTTAGCGCTCAGAATGTCCAATTGCAGTTTCTACAGAAAGAGTTTTTCAGAAAGGCTCAATCAAAAGTAAGGTTCAACGCTGTTAGTTGAATGCACAGAACAGAAAGTAGTTTCACAGAATGCTTCTGTGTAGTTTATATTTGAATATATTACTTTTTCCACTACTACCCTCTTAGCGCTCCAAATGTCCAGTTGCATTTTCTACAGAAAGAGTGTTCAGAACTGCTCAATCAAATGTATGATTTAACTCTCTTAGCTGAATGCACAGATTAGAAAGAAGTTGCACAGAATGCTTCTGTGTAGTTTTTATTTGAAGATATACTTTTTCCCAATATAGGCCTCCTAGTGCTCAGGTTGTCCAATTGCAGTTTCTACAGAAAGAGTGTTTCAGAATGGCTCTTTCAATAGTAAGGTTCAACTCTGCTATTTCAATGCACAGAACAGAAAGTAGTTTCACAGAATGCTTCTCTGTAGTTCATATTTGACGATATTACTTTTTCCACTATTACCCTCTTAGAGCTCGGAATGTCCACTTGCATTTTCTACAGAAAGAGTGTTCAGAACTGCTCCATCAAAAGTATGGTTTAACTCTGTTAGTTGAATGCACAGATCAGAAAGAAGTTTCACAGAATTCTTCTGTGTAGTTTTTATTTGAAGATATTCCTTTTTCCAATATAGGTCTCTTAGCGCTCAGAATGTCCAATTGCAGTATCTACAGAAAGAGAGTTTCAGAACTGCTCAATCAAAAGTAAGGTTCAATACTGTTAGTTGAATGCACGGAACAGAAAGAAGTTTCAGAGAATGCTTCTGTGTAGTTTATATTTGAAGATATTCCTTTTTCCACTATTACCCTCTTAGCGCTCCGAAACACCACTTGCATTTTCTACAGAAAGAGTGTTTCAGAACGGCTCAATCAAAAGTAAGGTTGAACTCGTTTAGTTGAATGCACAGAACAGAAATAATTTTCACAGAATGCTTCTGTGTAGTATTTAGTTATAGATATTCCTTTTTCGACTATTACCCTCTTAGCGTTCCGAATGTCCACTGGCAGTTTCTACACAAAGAGTGTTTCAGAACAGCTCCTTCAAAGTAAGGCTCAAATCAGTTAGTTGAATGCAGAGAACAGAAAGGAGTTTCAGAGAATGCTTCTGTGTAGTTTTAATTTGGGGATATTCCTTTTTCCACTAATACAATTTTAGCGCTCCGAATGTCCACTTGCGTTTTCTACAGAAAGAGTGTCTCATAACTTCTCAATCAAAAGTATGGTTTAACTCTGTTAGCTGAATGCACAGATCAGAAATAAGTTTCACAGAATGCTTCTGAGTAGTTTTTATTTGGAGATATTCTTTTTCCCAATATAGGCCACTTAGCGCTCAGAATGTCCAATTGCCGTTTCTACAAAATGAGTGTTTCAGAAGGCTCAATCAAAAGTAAGGTTCAACTCTGTTAGTTGAATGCACAGAACAGAAAGAAGTTTCACAGAATGCTTCTGTGTAGTTTATATTTGAATGTATTCCTTTTTCCACTATTACCATCTTAGCGCTCCGAATGTCCACTTGCATTTTCTACAGAAAGGGAGTTTCAGAAAGGCTCAATCAAAAGTAAGTTTCAACTCTGTTACTTGAATGCACAGAGCAGCAAGAAGTTTCACAGAATGCTTCTGTGTAGTTTATATTTGAATATATTCCTTTTTCCAGTATTACCCTCTTAGTGCTCCGAATGTCCACTTGCATTTTCTACAGAAAGAGTGTTCTGAACGGCTCAATCAAAAGTATGGTTTTACTCTGTTATTTGAATGCACAGATCAGAAAGTATTTTCACAGAATGCTTCTGTGTACTTTTTATTTGAAGATATTCCTTTCTCCAATATAGGAGTCTTAGCGCTCAGAATGTCCAATTGCAGTATCTACAGAAAGAGTGTTTCTGAACTGCTTAATCAAATGTAAGGTTCAACTCTGTTAGTTGAGTGAACGGAACAGAAAGAAGTTTCATAGAATGCTTCTGTGTAGTTTATATTTGAAGATGTTCCTTTTTCCACTATTACCTTCTAAGCGCTCCGAATGTCCACTTGCATTTTCTACAGAATGAGTGCTTCCGAACTGCTCAATCAAAAGTATGGTTTAATTCTGTTAGCTGAATGCACAGATCAGTACGAAGTTTCACGGAATGCTTCTGTGTAGTTTTTATTTGAAGATAGTCCTTTTTCCAATATAGGCCTCTTAGCGCTCCGAATATCCAATTGCAGTTTCTACAGAAAGAGTGTTTCAGAATGGCTCAATCAAAAGTAGGGTTCAACTCATTTAGTTGAATGCACAGAACAGAGAGTAGTTTCACAGAATGCTTCTGTGTAGTATTTTTTTGAAGATATTCCTTTTTCCACTATTACCCTCTTAGCGCTCCGAATGTCCACTTGCAGTTTCTACAGAAAGAGTGTTTCAGGACTGCTCCTTCAAAAATAAGGCTCAACCCTGTTAGTTGAAAGCAGAGAACAGAAACAAGTTTCAGAGAATGCCTCTTTGTAGTTTTTATTTGAAGATATTCCTTTTTCCACAATTACCATCTTAGCGCACCGAATGACCACTTGCATTTTCTACAGAAAGAGTGTTTCAGAACTGCTAAATCAAAAGTATCGTTTAACTCTGTTAGCTGAATGCACAGATAAGAAAGAAGTTTCACAGAATGCATCTGTGTAGTTTTTATTTGAAGATATTCCTTTTTCCACAATTACCAACTTAGCACACCGAATGTCCACTTGCATTTTCTACAGAAAGAGTGTTTCAGAACTGCTAAATCAAATGTATCGTTTAATTCAGTTAGCTGAATGCACAGAACAGAAAGAAGTTTCAGAGAATGCATCTCTGTAGTTTTTATTTGAAGATATTATTTTTCTCAATATAGGCCTCTTAGCGTTCAGAAATCCAATTACAGTTTCTACAGAAAGAGTGTTTCAGAACTGCTCAATCAAAATTAAGGTTCAACTCTGTTAGTTGAATGCACAGAACAGAATGTAGTTTCACAGATTGCTTCTGTGTAGTTTATATTTGAAAATATTCCTTTTTCCACTGTTACCCTCTTAGAGCTCAGAATGTCCACTTGCATTTTCTACAGAAAGTGTGTTCAGAACTGCTCTATCAAAAGTATGGTTTAACTCTGTTAGGTGAATGCACAGATCAGAAATAAGTTTCACAGAATTCTTCTGTGTAGTTTATATTTGAAGATATTCCATTTTCCACTATTACCCACTTAGCGCTCTGAATGTCCAGTTGCATTTTCTACAGAAAGAGTGTTTCAGAACTGCTCAATCAAAAGTATGGTTTAACTCTGTTAGCTGAATGCACAGATCAGAAAGAAGTTTCACAGAATGCTGCTGTGTAGTGTTTATATGAAGATATTCTTTTTACCAATATAGGCCTCTTAGCGCTCAGAATGTCCAATTGCAGTTTCTACAGAAAGAGTGTTTCAGAAAGGCTCAATCAAAAGTAAGGTTCAACTATGTTAGTTGAATGCACAGAACAGAAAGAAATTTCACAGAATGCTTCTGTGTAGTTTATATTGGAATATATTCCTTTTTGCACTACTACCCTCTTAGTGCTCCAAATGTCCAGTTGCATTTTCTACAGAAAGAGTGTTCAGAACTGATCAATCAAATGTATGATTTAACTCTGTTAGCTGAATGCACAGATCAGAAAAAGTTTCACAGAATGCTTCTGTGTAGTTTTTATTTGAAGATATTCTTTTTCCCAATATAGGCCTCTTATCGCTCAGATTGTCCAATTGAATTTTCTACAGAAAGAGTGTTTCAGAATGGCTCTATCATAAGTAAGGTTCAACTCTGTTAGTTGAATGCACAGAACAGAAAGAAGTTTCATACAATGCTTCTGTGTAGTTTATATTTGAACATATTCTTTTTTCCACTATTACCCACTTAGCGCTACGAATGTCCAGTTGCATTTTCTACAGACAGAGTGTTTCAAAACTGCTCAATCAAAAGTATGGTTTAACTCTGTTAGCTGAATGCTCAGATCAGAAAGAAGTTTCACAGAATGCTTCTGTGTAGTTTATATTTGAATATATTCCTTTTTCCACGACTACCCTCTTAGCACTCCAAATGTTCAGTTGCATTTTCTACAGAAAGAGTGTTCAGATCTGCTCAATCAAAAGTATGGTTTAACTCTGTTAGCTGAATGCACAGATCAGAAAGAAGTTTCACAGAATGATTCTGTGTAGTTTATATTTGAAGACATTCCTTTTTCCACTATTATCCTCTTAGCGCTCTGAATCCCACTTGCATTTTCTACAGAAAGAGTGTTTCAGAACGGCTTAATCAAAACTAAGGTTCAACTCTATTAGTTGAATGAACAGAACAGAAAGAAGTTTCACAGAATGCTGCTGTGTAGTTTTTATTTGTAGATATTCTTTTCCCAATATAGGCCTCTTATCGCTCAGAATGTCCAATTGCAGTTTCTACAGAAAGAGTGTTTCAGAACGGCTCAATCAAAAGTAAGGTTCAACCCTGGTAGTTGAATGCACAAAACAGAAAGAATTTTCACTAAATGCTTCTGTGTAGTTTATATTTGAATATACTCCTTTTTCCACTATTACCCTCTTAGCGCTCCGAATGTCCACTTGCATTTTCTACAAAAAGAGTGTTTCATAACTGCTCAATCAAAAATATGGTTTAGCTCTGTTAACTGAATTTACAGATCAGAAATAAGTTTCACAGAATGCATCTGTGTAGTTTTTATTTGAAGATATTCTTTTTCCCAATGTAGGCCTCTTAGCGCTTAGAATGTCCAATTGCAGTTTCTACAGAAAGAGTGTTTCAGAACGGCTCAATCAAAAGTAAGGTTCAACTGTGTTAGCTGAATGCACAGAACAGAAAGAAGTTTCACAGAATGCTACTGTGTAGTTTATATTTGAATATATTCCTTTTTCCACTATTACCCTCTTAGCGCTCCGAATGTTCACTAGCATTTTCTACAGAAAGAGTGTTCGGAACTGCGCAATCAAAAGTATGGTTTAACTCTGTTACCTGAATGCACATATCAGAAATAAGTTTCACACAATGCTTCTGTGTAGTTTTTATTTGAAGATATTATTTTTCCCAATATAGGCCTCTTAGCACTCAGAATGTCCAATGGCAGTTTCTACAGAAAGAGTGTTTCAGAACGGCTCAATCAAAAGTAAGGTTCAACTCTGTTAGTTGAATGCACAGAACAGAATGTAGTTTCACAGATTGCTTCTGTGTAGTTTGTATTTGAAGATATTCCTTTTTCCACTGTTACCCTTTTTAGAGCTCAGAATGTCCACTTGCATTTTCTACAGAAAGTGTGTTCAGAACTGCTCTATCAAAAGTATGTTTTAACTCTTTAGGTCAATGCACAGATCAGAAATAAGTTTCACAGAATTTTTCTGTGTAGTTTATATTTGAAGATATTCCATTTTCCACTATTACCCACTTAGCGCTCTGAATGTCCACTTGCATTTTCTACAGAAAGAGTGTTCTGAACGGCTCAATCAAAAGTATGGTTTTACTCTGTTATTTGAATGCACATATCAGAAATAAGTTTCACAGAATCCTTCCGTGTAGTATTTTGTTGAAGATATTACTTTTTCGACTATTATCCTCTTAGCTCTCCGAATGTCCAATTTCAGTTTCTAAACAAAGAGTGTTTCAGAACTGCTCCTTCAAAAGTAGGGCTCAACTCTGTTAGTTGAATGCAGAGAACAGAAAGGAGTTTCACAGAATGCCCCTGTGTACTTTATATTTGAATATATTCCCTTTTTCAGTATTACCCTCTTAGCGCTCCGAATGTCCACTTGCATTTTCTACAGAAAGAGTGTTCAGAACTGCTCAATCCAAAGTATGCTTTAACTCTGTTAGCTGAATGCACAGATCAGAAAGAATTTTCACAGAATGCTTCTGTGTACTTTTTATTTGAAGATATTCCTTTCTCCAATATAGGAGTCTTAGCGCTCAGAATGTCCAATTGCAGTTTCTACAGAAAGAGTGTTTCAGAAAGGCTCAATCAAAAGTAAGGTTCAACTCTGTTAGTTGAATGCACAGAACAGAAAGTAGTTTCACAGAATGCTTCTGTGTAGTTTATATTTGAATATATTACTTTTTCCACTACTACCCTCTTAGCGCTCCAAATGTCCAGTTGCATTTTCTACAGAAAGAGTGTTCAGAACTGCTCAATCAAATGTATGATTTAACTCTCTTAGCTGAATGCACAGATTAGAAAGAAGTTGCACAGAATGCTTCTGTGTAGTTTTTATTTGAAGATATACTTTTTCCCAATATAGGCCTCTTAGAGCTCAGATTGTCCAATTGCAGTTTCTACAGAAAGAGTGTTTCAGAATGGCTCTTTCAAAAGTAAGGTTCAACTCTGCTATTTCAATGCACAGAACAGAAAGTAGTTTCACAGAATGCTTCTCTGTAGTTCATATTTGACGGTATTACTTTTTCCACTATTACCCTCTTAGAGCTCGGAATGTCCACTTGCATTTTCTACAGAAAGTGTGTTCAGAACTGCTCCATCAAAAGTATGGTTTAACTCTGTTAGTTGAATGCACAGATCAGAAAGAAGATTCACAGAATTCTTCTGTGTAGTTTTTATTTGAAGATATTCCTTTTTCCAATATAGGTCTCTTAGCGCTCAGAATGTCCAATTGCAGTATCTACAGAAAGAGAGTTTCAGAACTGCTCAATCAAAAGTAAGGTTCAATACTGTTAGTTGAATGCACGGAACAGAAAGAAGTTTCAGAGAATTCTTCTGTGTAGTTTATATTTGAAGATATTCCTTTTTCCACTATTACCCTCTTAGCGCTCTGAATCACCAGTTGCATTTTCTACAGAAAGAGTGTTTCAGAACGGCTCAATCAAAAGTAAGGTTGAACTCTTTTAGTTGAATGCACAGAACAGAAAGAAGTTTCACAGAATGCTTCTGTGTAGTATTTAGTTATAGATATTCCTTTTTCGACTATTACCCTCTTAGCATTCCGAATGTCCACTGGCAGTTTCTACACAAAGATTGTTTCAGAACAGCTCCTTCAAAGTAAGGCTCAAATCAGTTAGTTGAATGCAGAGAACAGAAAGGAGTTTCAGAGAATGCTTCTGTGTAGTTTTAATTTGGGGATATTCCTTTTTCCACTAATACAATTTTAGCGCTCCGAATGTCCACTTGCGTTTTCTACAGAAAGAGTGTCTCATAACTTCTCAATCAAAAGTATGGTTTAACTCTGTTAGCTGAATGCACAGATCAGAAATAAGTTTCACAGAATGCTTCTGAGTAGTTTTTATTTGGAGATATTCTTTTTCCCAATATAGGCCACTTAGCGCTCAGAATGTCCAATTGCCGTTTCTACAGAATGAGTGTTTCAGAAGGCTCAATCAAAAGTAAGGTTCAACTCTGTTAGTTGAATGCACAGAACAGAAAGAAATTTCACAGAATGCTTCTGTGTAGTTTATATTTGAATGTATTCTTTTTTCCACTATTACCATCTTAGCGCTCCGAATGTCCACTTGCATTTTCTACAGAAAGAGAGTTTCAGAAAGGCTCAATCAAAAGTAAGGTTCAACTCTGTTACTTGAATGCACAGAACAGCAAGAAGTTTCACAGAATGCTTCTGTGTAGTTTATATTTGAATATATTCCTTTTTCCAGTATTACCCTCTTAGTGCTCCGAATGTCCACTTGCATTTTCTACAGAAAGAGTGTTCTGAATGGCACAATCAAAAGTATGGTTTTACTCTGTTATTTGAATGCACATATCAGAAATAAGTTTCACAGAATCCTTCCGTGTAGTATTTTGTTGAAGATATTCCTTTTTCGACTATTATCCTCTTAGCTCTCCGAATGTCCAATTTCAGTTTCTAAACAAAGAGTGTTTCAGAACTGCTCCTTCAAAAGTAGGGCTCAACTCTGTTAGTTGAATGCAGAGAACAGAAAGGAGTTTCACAGAATGCCTCTGTGTAGTTTATATTTGAATATATTCCCTTTTTCAGTATTACCCTCTTAGCGCTCCGAATGTCCACTTGCATTTTCTACAGAAAGAGTGTTCAGAACTGCTCAAAGCAAAGTATGGTTTAACTCTGTTAGCTGAATGCACAGATCAGAAAGAATTTTCACAGAATGCTTCTGTGTACTTTTTATTTGAAGATATTCCTTTCTCCAATATAGGAGTCTTAGCGCTCAGAATGTCCAATTGCAGTTTCTACAGAAAGAGTGTTTCAGAAAGGCTCAATCAAAAGTAAGGTTCAACTCTGTTAGTCGAATGCACAGAACAGAAAGTAGTTTCACAGAATGCTTCTGTGTAGTTTATATTTGAATATATTACTTTTTCCACTACTACCCTCTTAGCGTTCCAAATGTCCAGTTGCATTTTCTACAGAAAGAGTGTTCAGAACTGCTCAATCAAATATATGATTTAACTCTCTTAGCTGAATGCACAGATTAGAAAGAAGTTGCCCAGAATGCTTCTGTGTAGTTTTTATTTGAAGATATATTTTTCCCAATATAGGCCTCTTAGTGCTCAGTTTGTCCAATTGCAGTTTCTACAGAAAGAGTGTTTCAGAATGGCTCTTTCAAAAGTAAGGTTCAAATCTGCTATTTCAATGCACAGAACAGAAAGTAGTTTCACAGAATGCTTCTCTGTAGTTCATATTTCACGGTATTACTTTTTCCACTATTACCCTCTTAGAGCTCGGAATGTCCACTTGCATTTCCTACAGAAAGTGTGTTCAGAACTGCTCCATCAAAAGTATGGTTTAACTCTGTTAGTTGAATGCACAGATCAGAAAGAAGTTTCACAGAATTCTTCTGTGTAGTTTTTATTTGAAGATATTCCTTTTTCCAATATAGGTCTCTTAGCGCTCAGAATGTCCAATTGCAGTTTCTACAGAAAGACTGTTTCAGAACGGCTCAATCAAAAGTAAGGTTCAATCCTGGTAGTTGAATGCACAGAACAGAAAGAAGTTTCACACAATGCTTCTGTGTAGTTTATATTTGAATATATTCCTTTTTCCACTATTACCCTCTTAGCGCTCTGAATGTCCACTTGCATTTTCTACAGAAAGAGTGTTCTGAACTGCGCAATCAAAAGTATGGTTTAACTCCGTTAGCTGAATGCACATATCAGAAATAAGTTTCAAACAATGCTTCTGTGTAGTTTTTATTTGAAGATATTATTTTTCCCAATATAAGCCTCTTAGCACTCAGAATGTCCAATTGCAGGTTCTACAGAAAGAGTGTTTCAGAACGGCTCAATCAAATGTAAGGTTCAACTCTCTTAGTTGAATGCACAGAACAGAAAGAAGTTTCACAGAATGCTTCTGTGTAGTATTTAGTTGAAGATACTCCTTTTTGGACTATTACCCACTTCGCGCTCCAAATATCCACTGGCAGTTTCTACACAAAGAGTGTTTCAGAACTGCTCCTTCAAATGTAGGGCTCAGCTCTGTTAGTTGAATGCGGAGAACAGAAAGTGGTTTCAGAGAATGCTTCTGTGTAGTTTTTAATTGGAGATATTCCTTTTTCCTCTATTACAATCTTAGCGCTCCGAATGTCCACTTGCATTTTCTACAAAAAGAGTGTTTCATAACTGCTCAATCAAAAATATGGTTTAGCTCTGTTAACTGAATTTACAGATCGGAAATAAGTTTCACAGAATGCATCTGTGTAGTTTTTATTTGAAGATATTCTTTTTCCCAATGTAGGCCTCTTAGCGCTTAGAATGTCCAATTGCAGTTTCTACAGAAAGAGTGTTTCAGAACGGCTCAATCAAAAGTAAGGTTCAACTCTTTTAGTTGAATGCACAGAACAGAAAGAAGTTTCACAGAATGCTACTGTGTAGTTTATATGTGAATATATTCCTTTTTCCAATATTACCCTCTTAGCGCTCCGAATGTCCACTTGCATTTTCTACAGAAAGAGTGTTCGGAACTGCGCAATCAAAAGTATGGTTTAACTCTGTTTGCTGAATGCACATATCAGAAATAAGTTTCACACAATGCTTCTGTGTAGTTTTTATTTGATGATATTATTTTTCCCAATATAGGCCTCTTAGCGCTCAGAATGTCCAATTGCAGTTTCTACAGAAAGAGTGTTTCAGAACGACTCAATCAAAAGTAAGGTTCAACTCTGTTAGTTGAATGCACAGAACAGAAAGAAGTTTCATACAATGCTTCTGTGTAGTTTATATTTGAACATATTCTTTTTTCCCTATTACCCACTTAGCGCTACGAATGTCCAGTTGCATTTCCTACAGACAGAGTGTTTCAAAACTGCTCAATCAAAAGTATGGTTTAACTCTGTTAGCTGAATGCTCAGATCAGAAAGAAGTTTCACAGAATGCTTCTGTGTAGTTTATATATGAATATATTCCTTTTTCCACTACTACCCTCTTAGCGCTCCAAATGTCCAGTTGCATTTTCTACAGAAAGAGTGTTCAGATCTGCTCCATCAAAAGTATGGTTTAACACTGTTAGCTGAATGCACAGATCAGAAAGAAGTTTCACAGAATGATTCTGTGTAGTTTATATTTGAAGACATTCCTTTTTCCACTATTACCCTCTTAGCGCTCCGAATCTCCACTTGCATTTTCTACAGAAAGAGTGTTTCAGAACGGCTCAATCAAAACTAATGTTCAACTCTTTTAGTTGAATGAACAGAACATAAAGAAGTTTCACAGAATGCTTCTGTGTAGTTTTTATTTGTAGATATTCTTTTTCCCAATATAGGCCTCTTAGCGCTCAGAATGTCCAATTGCAGTTTCTACAGAAAGAGTGTTTCAGAACGGCTCAATCAAAAGTAAGGTTCAACCCTGGTAGTTGAATGCACAGAACAGAAAGAAGTTTCACAGAATGCTTCTGTGTAGTTTATATTTGAATATATTCCTTTTTCCACAATTACCCTCTTAGCGCTCCGAATGTCCACTTGCACTTTCTACAGAAAGAGTGTTCTGAATTGCGCAATTAAAAGTATGGTTTAACTCTGTTAGCTGAATGCATATAACAGACATAAGTTTCAAACAATGCTTCTGTGTAGTTTTTATTTGAAGATATTATTTTCCCAATATAGGCCTCTTAGCGCTCAGAATGTCCAATTGCAGTTTCTACAGCAAGAGTGTTTCAGAACGGCTCAATCAAATGTAAGGTTCAACTTTCTTAGTTGAATGCACAGAACAGAAAGAAGTTTCACAGAATGCTTCTGTGTAGTATTTAGTTGAAGATACTCCTTTTTGGACTATTACCCACTTAGCGCTCCGAATATCCACTGGAAGTTTCTACACAAAGAGTGTTTCAGAACTGCTCCTTCAAAAGTAAGGCTCAACTCTGTTAGTTGAATGCGGAGAACAGAAAGGGGTTTCAGAGAATGCTTCTGTGTAGTTTTTAATTGGAGATATTCCTTTTTCCTCTATTACAATCTTAGCGCTCCGAATGTCCACTTGCATTTTCTACAAAAAGAGTGTTTCATAACTGCTCAATCACAAATATGGTTTAGCTCTGTTAACTGAATTTACAGATCAGAAATAAGTTTCACAGAATGCATCTGTGTAGTTTTTATTTGAAGATATTCTTTTTCCCAATATAGGCCTCTTAGCGCTTAGAATGTCCAATTGCAGTTTCTACAGAAAGAGTGTTTCAGAACGGCTCAATCAAAAGTAAGGTTCAACTCTGTTAGCTGAATGCACAGAACAGAAAGAAGTTTCACAGAATGCTACTGTGTAGTTTATATTTGAATATATTCCTTTTTCCACTATTACCCTCTTAGCGCTCGGAATGTCCACTTGCATTTTCTACAGAAAGAGTGTTCGGAACTGCGCAATCAAAAGTATGGTTTAAATCTGTTAGCTGAATGCACATATCAGAAATAAGTTTCACACAATGCTTCTGTGTAGTTTTTATTTGAAGATATTATTTTTCCCAATATAGGCCTCTTAGCACTCAGAATGTCCAATTACAGTTTCTACAGAAAAAGTGTTTCAGAACGGCTCAATCAAAAGTAAGGTTCAACTCTGTTATTTGAATGCACAGAACAGAAAGAAGTTTCATACAATGCTTCTGTGTAGTTTACATTTGAACATATTCTTTTTTCCACTATTACCCACTTAGCGCTACGAATGTCCAGTTGCATTTTCTACAGACAGAGTGTTTCAAAACTGCTCAATCAAAAGTATGGTTTAACTCTGTTAGCTGAATGCTCAGATCAGAAAAAGTTTCACAGAATGCTTCTGTGTAGTTTATATTTGAATATATTCCTTTTTCCACTACTACAATCTTAGCGCTCCAAATGTCCAGTTGCATTTTCTACAGAAAGAGTGTTCAGATCTGCTCAATCAAAAGTATGGTTTAACTCTGTTAGCTGAATGCACAGATCAGAAAGAAGTTTCACAGAATGATTCAGTGTAGTTTATATTTGAAGACATTCCTTTTTCCACTATTACCCTCTTAGCGCTCCAAATCTCCACTTGCATTTTCTACAGAAAGAGTGTTTCAGAACGTCTCAATCAAAACTAAGGTAAAAATCTCTTAGTTGAATGCACAGAACAGAATTTAGTTTCACAGATTGCTTCTGTGTAGTTTGTATTTGAAGATATTCCTTTTTCCACTGTTACCCTCTTAGAGCTCAGAATGTCCACTTGCATTTTCTACAGAAAGTGTGTTCAGAACTGCTCTATCAAAAGTATGTTTTAACTCTTTAGGTGAATGCACAGATCAGAAATAAGTTTCACAGAATTTTTCTGTGTAGTTTATATTTGAAGATATTCCATTTTCCACTATTACCCACTTAGCGCTCTGAATGTCCAGTTGCATTTTCCACAGAAAGAGTGTTTCAGAACTGCTCAATCAAAAGTATGGTTTAACTCTGTTAGCTGAATGCACAGATCAGAAAGAAGTTTCACAGAATGCTGCTGTGTAGTGTTTATATGAAGTTATTCTTTTTAGCAATATAGGCCTCTTAGCGCACAGAATGTCCAATTGCAGTTTCTACAGAGAGAGTGTTTCAGAAAGGCTCAATCAAAAGTAAGGTTCAACTCTTTTAGTTGAATGAACAGAACAGAAAGAAGTTTCAGAGAATGATTCTGTGTAGTTTATATTTGAAGATATTCCTTTTTCCACTATTACCTTCTAAGCTCTCCGAATGTCCACTTGCATTTTCTACAGAAAGAGTGTTTCCGAACTGCTCAATCAAAAGTATGGTTTAACTCTGTTAGCTGAATGCACAGATCAGTACGAAGTTTCACAGAATGTTTCTGTGTAGTTTTTATTTGAAGATAGTCCTTTCCCAAATATAGGCCTCTTAGCGCTCCGAATATCCAATTTTAGTTTCTACAGAAAAAGTGTTTCAGAACGCCTCAATGAAAAGTAGGGTTCAACTCTTTTAGTTGAATTCACAGAACGGAAAGAAGTTTCACAGAATGCTTCTGTGTAGTATTTATTTGAAGGTATTCCTTTTTCCACCAGTAACCTCTTAGCGCTCCAAAAGTCCAGTTGCATTTTCTACAGAAGGAGTGTTCAGAACTGCTCAATCATAAGTGTGGTTTAACCCTGTTAGGTGAATGCACAGATCAGAAAGAAGTTTCACAGAATTCTTCAGTGTAGTTTATATTTGAAGATATTCCATTTTCCACTATTACCCACTTAGCGCTCTGAATCTCCAGTTGCATTTTCTACAGAAAGAGTATTTCAGAACTGCTCAGACAAAAGAATGGTTTAACTCTGTTAGCTGAATGCACAGAACAGAAAGAAGTTTCACAGAATGCTGCGGTGTAATGTTTTTATGAAGATATTCTTTTTACCAATATAGGCCTCTTAGCGCTCAGAATGTCCAATTGCAGTTTCTACAGAAAGAGTTTTTCAGAAAGGCTCAATCAAAAGTAAGGTTCAACGCTGTTAGTTGAATGCACAGAACAGAAAGTAGTTTCACAGAATGCTTCTGTGTAGTTTATATTTGAATATATTACTTTTTCCACTACTACCCTCTTAGCGCTCCAAATGTCCAGTTGCATTTTCTACAGAAAGAGTGTTCAGAACTGCTCAATCAAATGTATGATTTAACTCTCTTAGCTGAATGCACAGATTAGAAAGAAGTTGCACAGAATGCTTCTGTGTAGTTTTTATTTGAAGATATACTTTTTCCCAATATAGGCCTCCTAGTGCTCAGGTTGTCCAATTGCAGTTTCTACAGAAAGAGTGTTTCAGAATGGCTCTTTCAATAGTAAGGTTCAACTCTGCTATTTCAATGCACAGAACAGAAAGTAGTTTCACAGAATGCTTCTCTGTAGTTCATATTTGACGATATTACTTTTTCCACTATTACCCTCTTAGAGCTCGGAATGTCCACTTGCATTTTCTACAGAAAGAGTGTTCAGAACTGCTCCATCAAAAGTATGGTTTAACTCTGTTAGTTGAATGCACAGATCAGAAAGAAGTTTCACAGAATTCTTCTGTGTAGTTTTTATTTGAAGATATTCCTTTTTCCAATATAGGTCTCTTAGCGCTCAGAATGTCCAATTGCAGTATCTACAGAAAGAGAGTTTCAGAACTGCTCAATCAAAAGTAAGGTTCAATACTGTTAGTTGAATGCACGGAACAGAAAGAAGTTTCAGAGAATGCTTCTGTGTAGTTTATATTTGAAGATATTCCTTTTTCCACTATTACCCTCTTAGCGCTCCGAAACACCACTTGCATTTTCTACAGAAAGAGTGTTTCAGAACGGCTCAATCAAAAGTAAGGTTGAACTCGTTTAGTTGAATGCACAGAACAGAAATAATTTTCACAGAATGCTTCTGTGTAGTATTTAGTTATAGATATTCCTTTTTCGACTATTACCCTCTTAGCGTTCCGAATGTCCACTGGCAGTTTCTACACAAAGAGTGTTTCAGAACAGCTCCTTCAAAGTAAGGCTCAAATCTGTTAGTTGAATGCAGAGAACAGAAAGGAGTTTCAGAGAATGCTTCTGTGTAGTTTTAATTTGGGGATATTCCTTTTTCCACTAATACAATTTTAGCGCTCCGAATGTCCACTTGCGTTTTCTACAGAAAGAGTGTCTCATAACTTCTCAATCAAAAGTATGGTTTAACTCTGTTAGCTGAATGCACAGATCAGAAATAAGTTTCACAGAATGCTTCTGAGTAGTTTTTATTTGGAGATATTCTTTTTCCCAATATAGGCCACTTAGCGCTCAGAATGTCCAATTGCCGTTTCTACAAAATGAGTGTTTCAGAAGGCTCAATCAAAAGTAAGGTTCAACTCTGTTAGTTGAATGCACAGAACAGAAAGAAGTTTCACAGAATGCTTCTGTGTAGTTTATATTTGAATGTATTCCTTTTTCCACTATTACCATCTTAGCGCTCCGAATGTCCACTTGCATTTTCTACAGAAAGGGAGTTTCAGAAAGGCTCAATCAAAAGTAAGTTTCAACTCTGTTACTTGAATGCACAGAGCAGCAAGAAGTTTCACAGAATGCTTCTGTGTAGTTTATATTTGAATATATTCCTTTTTCCAGTATTACCCTCTTAGTGCTCCGAATGTCCACTTGCATTTTCTACAGAAAGAGTGTTCTGAACGGCTCAATCAAAAGTATGGTTTTACTCTGTTATTTGAATGCACAGATCAGAAAGTATTTTCACAGAATGCTTCTGTGTACTTTTTATTTGAAGATATTCCTTTCTCCAATATAGGAGTCTTAGCGCTCAGAATGTCCAATTGCAGTATCTACAGAAAGAGTGTTTCTGAACTGCTTAATCAAATGTAAGGTTCAACTCTGTTAGTTGAGTGAACGGAACAGAAAGAAGTTTCATAGAATGCTTCTGTGTAGTTTATATTTGAAGATGTTCCTTTTTCCACTATTACCTTCTAAGCGCTCCGAATGTCCACTTGCATTTTCTACAGAATGAGTGCTTCCGAACTGCTCAATCAAAAGTATGGTTTAATTCTGTTAGCTGAATGCACAGATCAGTACGAAGTTTCACGGAATGCTTCTGTGTAGTTTTTATTTGAAGATAGTCCTTTTTCCAATATAGGCCTCTTAGCGCTCCGAATATCCAATTGCAGTTTCTACAGAAAGAGTGTTTCAGAATGGCTCAATCAAAAGTAGGGTTCAACTCATTTAGTTGAATGCACAGAACAGAGAGTAGTTTCACAGAATGCTTCTGTGTAGTATTTTTTTGAAGATATTCCTTTTTCCACTATTACCCTCTTAGCGCTCCGAATGTCCACTTGCAGTTTCTACAGAAAGAGTGTTTCAGGACTGCTCCTTCAAAAATAAGGCTCAACCCTGTTAGTTGAAAGCAGAGAACAGAAACAAGTTTCAGAGAATGCCTCTTTGTAGTTTTTATTTGAAGATATTCCTTTTTCCACAATTACCATCTTAGCGCACCGAATGACCACTTGCATTTTCTACAGAAAGAGTGTTTCAGAACTGCTAAATCAAAAGTATCGTTTAACTCTGTTAGCTGAATGCACAGATAAGAAAGAAGTTTCACAGAATGCATCTGTGTAGTTTTTATTTGAAGATATTCCTTTTTCCACAATTACCAACTTAGCACACCGAATGTCCACTTGCATTTTCTACATAAAGAGTGTTTCAGAACTGCTAAATCAAATGTATCGTTTAATTCAGTTAGCTGAATGCACAGAACAGAAAGAAGTTTCAGAGAATGCATCTCTGTAGTTTTTATTTGAAGATATTATTTTTCTCAATATAGGCCTCTTAGCGTTCAGAAATCCAATTACAGTTTCTACAGAAAGAGTGTTTCAGAACTGCTCAATCAAAATTAAGGTTCAACTCTGTTAGTTGAATGCACAGAACAGAATGTAGTTTCACAGATTGCTTCTGTGTAGTTTATATTTGAAAATATTCCTTTTTCCACTGTTACCCTCTTAGAGCTCAGAATGTCCACTTGCATTTTCTACAGAAAGTGTGTTCAGAACTGCTCTATCAAAAGTATGGTTTAACTCTGTTAGGTGAATGCACAGATCAGAAATAAGTTTCACAGAATTCTTCTGTGTAGTTTATATTTGAAGATATTCCATTTTCCACTATTACCCACTTAGCGCTCTGAATGTCCAGTTGCATTTTCTACAGAAAGAGTGTTTCAGAACTGCTCAATCAAAAGTATGGTTTAACTCTGTTAGCTGAATGCACAGATCAGAAAGAAGTTTCACAGAATGCTGCTGTGTAGTGTTTATATGAAGATATTCTTTTTACCAATATAGGCCTCTTAGCGCTCAGAATGTCCAATTGCAGTTTCTACAGAAAGAGTGTTTCAGAAAGGCTCAATCAAAAGTAAGGTTCAACTATGTTAGTTGAATGCACAGAACAGAAAGAAATTTCACAGAATGCTTCTGTGTAGTTTATATTGGAATATATTCCTTTTTGCACTACTACCCTCTTAGTGCTCCAAATGTCCAGTTGCATTTTCTACAGAAAGAGTGTTCAGAACTGATCAATCAAATGTATGATTTAACTCTGTTAGCTGAATGCACAGATCAGAAAAAGTTTCACAGAATGCTTCTGTGTAGTTTTTATTTGAAGATATTCTTTTTCCCAATATAGGCCTCTTATCGCTCAGATTGTCCAATTGAATTTTCTACAGAAAGAGTGTTTCAGAATGGCTCTATCATAAGTAAGGTTCAACTCTGTTAGTTGAATGCACAGAACAGAAAGAAGTTTCATACAATGCTTCTGTGTAGTTTATATTTGAACATATTCTTTTTTCCACTATTACCCACTTAGCGCTACGAATGTCCAGTTGCATTTTCTACAGACAGAGTGTTTCAAAACTGCTCAATCAAAAGTATGGTTTAACTCTGTTAGCTGAATGCTCAGATCAGAAAGAAGTTTCACAGAATGCTTCTGTGTAGTTTATATTTGAATATATTCCTTTTTCCACGACTACCCTCTTAGCACTCCAAATGTTCAGTTGCATTTTCTACAGAAAGAGTGTTCAGATCTGCTCAATCAAAAGTATGGTTTAACTCTGTTAGCTGAATGCACAGATCAGAAAGAAGTTTCACAGAATGATTCTGTGTAGTTTATATTTGAAGACATTCCTTTTTCCACTATTATCCTCTTAGCGCTCTGAATCCCACTTGCATTTTCTACAGAAAGAGTGTTTCAGAACGGCTTAATCAAAACTAAGGTTCAACTCTATTAGTTGAATGAACAGAACAGAAAGAAGTTTCACAGAATGCTTCTGTGTAGTTTTTATTTGTAGATATTCTTTTCCCAATATAGGCCTCTTATCGCTCAGAATGTCCAATTGCAGTTTCTACAGAAAGAGTGTTTCAGAACGGCTCAATCAAAAGTAAGGTTCAACCCTGGTAGTTGAATGCACAAAACAGAAAGAATTTTCACTAAATGCTTCTGTGTAGTTTATATTTGAATATACTCCTTTTTCCACTATTACCCTCTTAGCGCTCCGAATGTCCACTTGCATTTTCTACAAAAAGAGTGTTTCATAACTGCTCAATCAAAAATATGGTTTAGCTCTGTTAACTGAATTTACAGATCAGAAATAAGTTTCACAGAATGCATCTGTGTAGTTTTTATTTGAAGATATTCTTTTTCCCAATGTAGGCCTCTTAGCGCTTAGAATGTCCAATTGCAGTTTCTACAGAAAGAGTGTTTCAGAACGGCTCAATCAAAAGTAAGGTTCAACTGTGTTAGCTGAATGCACAGAACAGAAAGAAGTTTCACAGAATGCTACTGTGTAGTTTATATTTGAATATATTCCTTTTTCCACTATTACCCTCTTAGCGCTCCGAATGTCCACTTGCATTTTCTACAGAAAGAGTGTTCGGAACTGCGCAATCAAAAGTATGGTTTAACTCTGTTACCTGAATGCACATATCAGAAATAAGTTTCACACAATGCTTCTGTGTAGTTTTTATTTGAAGATATTATTTTTCCCAATATAGGCCTCTTAGCACTCAGAATGTCCAATTGCAGTTTCTACAGAAAGAGTGTTTCAGAACGGCTCAATCAAAAGTAAGGTTCAACTCTGTTAGTTGAATGCACAGAACAGAATGTAGTTTCACAGATTGCTTCTGTGTAGTTTGTATTTGAAGATATTCCTTTTTCCACTGTTACCCTTTTTAGAGCTCAGAATGTCCACTTGCATTTTCTACAGAAAGTGTGTTCAGAACTGCTCTATCAAAAGTATGTTTTAACTCTTTAGGTCAATGCACAGATCAGAAATAAGTTTCACAGAATTTTTCTGTGTAGTTTATATTTGAAGATATTCCATTTTCCACTATTACCCACTTAGCGCTCTGAATGTCCACTTGCATTTTCTACAGAAAGAGTGTTCTGAACGGCTCAATCAAAAGTATGGTTTTACTCTGTTATTTGAATGCACATATCAGAAATAAGTTTCACAGAATCCTTCCGTGTAGTATTTTGTTGAAGATATTACTTTTTCGACTATTATCCTCTTAGCTCTCCGAATGTCCAATTTCAGTTTCTAAACAAAGAGTGTTTCAGAACTGCTCCTTCAAAAGTAGGGCTCAACTCTGTTAGTTGAATGCAGAGAACAGAAAGGAGTTTCACAGAATGCCCCTGTGTACTTTATATTTGAATATATTCCCTTTTTCAGTATTACCCTCTTAGCGCTCCGAATGTCCACTTGCATTTTCTACAGAAAGAGTGTTCAGAACTGCTCAATCCAAAGTATGCTTTAACTCTGTTAGCTGAATGCACAGATCAGAAAGAATTTTCACAGAATGCTTCTGTGTACTTTTTATTTGAAGATATTCCTTTCTCCAATATAGGAGTCTTAGCGCTCAGAATGTCCAATTGCAGTTTCTACAGAAAGAGTGTTTCAGAAAGGCTCAATCAAAAGTAAGGTTCAACTCTGTTAGTTGAATGCACAGAACAGAAAGTAGTTTCACAGAATGCTTCTGTGTAGTTTATATTTGAATATATTACTTTTTCCACTACTACCCTCTTAGCGCTCCAAATGTCCAGTTGCATTTTCTACAGAAAGAGTGTTCAGAACTGCTCAATCAAATGTATGATTTAACTCTCTTAGCTGAATGCACAGATTAGAAAGAAGTTGCACAGAATGCTTCTGTGTAGTTTTTATTTGAAGATATACTTTTTCCCAATATAGGCCTCTTAGAGCTCAGATTGTCCAATTGCAGTTTCTACAGAAAGAGTGTTTCAGAATGGCTCTTTCAAAAGTAAGGTTCAACTCTGCTATTTCAATGCACAGAACAGAAAGTAGTTTCACAGAATGCTTCTCTGTAGTTCATATTTGACGGTATTACTTTTTCCACTATTACCCTCTTAGAGCTCGGAATGTCCACTTGCATTTTCTACAGAAAGTGTGTTCAGAACTGCTCCATCAAAAGTATGGTTTAACTCTGTTAGTTGAATGCACAGATCAGAAAGAAGATTCACAGAATTCTTCTGTGTAGTTTTTATTTGAAGATATTCCTTTTTCCAATATAGGTCTCTTAGCGCTCAGAATGTCCAATTGCAGTATCTACAGAAAGAGAGTTTCAGAACTGCTCAATCAAAAGTAAGGTTCAATACTGTTAGTTGAATGCACGGAACAGAAAGAAGTTTCAGAGAATTCTTCTGTGTAGTTTATATTTGAAGATATTCCTTTTTCCACTATTACCCTCTTAGCGCTCTGAATCACCAGTTGCATTTTCTACAGAAAGAGTGTTTCAGAACGGCTCAATCAAAAGTAAGGTTGAACTCTTTTAGTTGAATGCACAGAACAGAAAGAAGTTTCACAGAATGCTTCTGTGTAGTATTTAGTTATAGATATTCCTTTTTCGACTATTACCCTCTTAGCATTCCGAATGTCCACTGGCAGTTTCTACACAAAGATTGTTTCAGAACAGCTCCTTCAAAGTAAGGCTCAAATCAGTTAGTTGAATGCAGAGAACAGAAAGGAGTTTCAGAGAATGCTTCTGTGTAGTTTTAATTTGGGGATATTCCTTTTTCCACTAATACAATTTTAGTGCTCCGAATGTCCACTTGCGTTTTCTACAGAAAGAGTGTCTCATAACTTCTCAATCAAAAGTATGGTTTAACTCTGTTAGCTGAATGCACAGATCAGAAATAAGTTTCACAGAATGCTTCTGAGTAGTTTTTATTTGGAGATATTCTTTTTCCCAATATAGGCCACTTAGCGCTCAGAATGTCCAATTGCCGTTTCTACAGAATGAGTGTTTCAGAAGGCTCAATCAAAAGTAAGGTTCAACTCTGTTAGTTGAATGCACAGAACAGAAAGAAATTTCACAGAATGCTTCTGTGTAGTTTATATTTGAATGTATTCTTTTTTCCACTATTACCATCTTAGCGCTCCGAATGTCCACTTGCATTTTCTACAGAAAGAGAGTTTCAGAAAGGCTCAATCAAAAGTAAGGTTCAACTCTGTTACTTGAATGCACAGAACAGCAAGAAGTTTCACAGAATGCTTCTGTGTAGTTTATATTTGAATATATTCCTTTTTCCAGTATTACCCTCTTAGTGCTCCGAATGTCCACTTGCATTTTCTACAGAAAGAGTGTTCTGAATGGCACAATCAAAAGTATGGTTTTACTCTGTTATTTGAATGCACATATCAGAAATAAGTTTCACAGAATGCTTCCGTGTAGTATTTTGTTGAAGATATTCCTTTTTCGACTATTATCCTCTTAGCTCTCCGAATGTCCAATTTCAGTTTCTAAACAAAGAGTGTTTCAGAACTGCTCCTTCAAAAGTAGGGCTCAACTCTGTTAGTTGAATGCAGAGAACAGAAAGGAGTTTCACAGAATGCCTCTGTGTAGTTTATATTTGAATATATTCCCTTTTTCAGTATTACCCTCTTAGCGCTCCGAATGTCCACTTGCATTTTCTACAGAAAGAGTGTTCAGAACTGCTCAAAGCAAAGTATGGTTTAACTCTGTTAGCTGAATGCACAGATCAGAAAGAATTTTCACAGAATGCTTCTGTGTACTTTTTATTTGAAGATATTCCTTTCTCCAATATAGGAGTCTTAGCGCTCAGAATGTCCAATTGCAGTTTCTACAGAAAGAGTGTTTCAGAAAGGCTCAATCAAAAGTAAGGTTCAACTCTGTTAGTCGAATGCACAGAACAGAAAGTAGTTTCACAGAATGCTTCTGTGTAGTTTATATTTGAATATATTACTTTTTCCACTACTACCCTCTTAGCGTTCCAAATGTCCAGTTGCATTTTCTACAGAAAGAGTGTTCAGAACTGCTCAATCAAATATATGATTTAACTCTCTTAGCTGAATGCACAGATTAGAAAGAAGTTGCCCAGAATGCTTCTGTGTAGTTTTTATTTGAAGATATATTTTTCCCAATATAGGCCTCTTAGTGCTCAGTTTGTCCAATTGCAGTTTCTACAGAAAGAGTGTTTCAGAATGGCTCTTTCAAAAGTAAGGTTCAACTCTGCTATTTCAATGCACAGAACAGAAAGTAGTTTCACAGAATGCTTCTCTGTAGTTCATATTTCACGGTATTACTTTTTCCACTATTACCCTCTTAGAGCTCGGAATGTCCACTTGCATTTCCTACAGAAAGTGTGTTCAGAACTGCTCCATCAAAAGTATGGTTTAACTCTGTTAGTTGAATGCACAGATCAGAAAGAAGTTTCACAGAATTCTTCTGTGTAGTTTTTATTTGAAGATATTCCTTTTTCCAATATAGGTCTCTTAGCGCTCAGAATGTCCAATTGCAGTTTCTACAGAAAGACTGTTTCAGAACGGCTCAATCAAAAGTAAGGTTCAATCCTGGTAGTTGAATGCACAGAACAGAAAGAAGTTTCACACAATGCTTCTGTGTAGTTTATATTTGAATATATTCCTTTTTCCACTATTACCCTCTTAGCGCTCTGAATGTCCACTTGCATTTTCTACAGAAAGAGTGTTCTGAACTGCGCAATCAAAAGTATGGTTTAACTCCGTTAGCTGAATGCACATATCAGAAATAAGTTTCAAACAATGCTTCTGTGTAGTTTTTATTTGAAGATATTCTTTTTCCCAATATAAGCCTCTTAGCACTCAGAATGTCCAATTGCAGGTTCTACAGAAAGAGTGTTTCAGAACGGCTCAATCAAATGTAAGGTTCAACTCTCTTAGTTGAATGCACAGAACAGAAAGAAGTTTCACAGAATGCTTCTGTGTAGTATTTAGTTGAAGATACTCCTTTTTGGACTATTACCCACTTCGCGCTCCAAATATCCACTGGCAGTTTCTACACAAAGAGTGTTTCAGAACTGCTCCTTCAAATGTAGGGCTCAGCTCTGTTAGTTGAATGCGGAGAACAGAAAGTGGTTTCAGAGAATGCTTCTGTGTAGTTTTTAATTGGAGATATTCCTTTTTCCTCTATTACAATCTTAGCGCTCCGAATGTCCACTTGCATTTTCTACAAAAAGAGTGTTTCATAACTGCTCAATCAAAAATATGGTTTAGCTCTGTTAACTGAATTTACAGATCGGAAATAAGTTTCACAGAATGCATCTGTGTAGTTTTTATTTGAAGATATTCTTTTTCCCAATGTAGGCCTCTTAGCGCTTAGAATGTCCAATTGCAGTTTCTACAGAAAGAGTGTTTCAGAACGGCTCAATCAAAAGTAAGGTTCAACTCTTTTAGTTGAATGCACAGAACAGAAAGAAGTTTCACAGAATGCTACTGTGTAGTTTATATGTGAATATATTCCTTTTTCCAATATTACCCTCTTAGCGCTCCGAATGTCCACTTGCATTTTCTACAGAAAGAGTGTTCGGAACTGCGCAATCAAAAGTATGGTTTAACTCTGTTTGCTGAATGCACATATCAGAAATAAGTTTCACACAATGCTTCTGTGTAGTTTTTATTTGATGATATTATTTTTCCCAATATAGGCCTCTTAGCGCTCAGAATGTCCAATTGCAGTTTCTACAGAAAGAGTGTTTCAGAACGACTCAATCAAAAGTAAGGTTCAACTCTGTTAGTTGAATGCACAGAACAGAAAGAAGTTTCATACAATGCTTCTGTGTAGTTTATATTTGAACATATTCTTTTTTCCCTATTACCCACTTAGCGCTACGAATGTCCAGTTGCATTTCCTACAGACAGAGTGTTTCAAAACTGCTCAATCAAAAGTATGGTTTAACTCTGTTAGCTGAATGCTCAGATCAGAAAGAAGTTTCACAGAATGCTTCTGTGTAGTTTATATATGAATATATTCCTTTTTCCACTACTACCCTCTTAGCGCTCCAAATGTCCAGTTGCATTTTCTACAGAAAGAGTGTTCAGATCTGCTCCATCAAAAGTATGGTTTAACACTGTTAGCTGAATGCACAGATCAGAAAGAAGTTTCACAGAATGATTCTGTGTAGTTTATATTTGAAGACATTCCTTTTTCCACTATTACCCTCTTAGCGCTCCGAATCTCCACTTGCATTTTCTACAGAAAGAGTGTTTCAGAACGGCTCAATCAAAACTAATGTTCAACTCTTTTAGTTGAATGAACAGAACATAAAGAAGTTTCACAGAATGCTTCTGTGTAGTTTTTATTTGTAGATATTCTTTTTCCCAATATAGGCCTCTTAGCGCTCAGAATGTCCAATTGCAGTTTCTACAGAAAGAGTGTTTCAGAACGGCTCAATCAAAAGTAAGGTTCAACCCTGGTAGTTGAATGCACAGAACAGAAAGAAGTTTCACAGAATGCTTCTGTGTAGTTTATATTTGAATATATTCCTTTTTCCACTATTACCCTCTTAGCGCTCCGAATGTCCACTTGCACTTTCTACAGAAAGAGTGTTCTGAATTGCGCAATTAAAAGTATGGTTTAACTCTGTTAGCTGAATGCATATAACAGACATAAGTTTCAAACAATGCTTCTGTGTAGTTTTTATTTGAAGATATTATTTTCCCAATATAGGCCTCTTAGCGCTCAGAATGTCCAATTGCAGTTTCTACAGCAAGAGTGTTTCAGAACGGCTCAATCAAATGTAAGGTTCAACTTTCTTAGTTGAATGCACAGAACAGAAAGAAGTTTCACAGAATGCTTCTGTGTAGTATTTAGTTGAAGATACTCCTTTTTGGACTATTACCCACTTAGCGCTCCGAATATCCACTGGAAGTTTCTACACAAAGAGTGTTTCAGAACTGCTCCTTCAAAAGTAAGGCTCAACTCTGTTAGTTGAATGCGGAGAACAGAAAGGGGTTTCAGAGAATGCTTCTGTGTAGTTTTTAATTGGAGATATTCCTTTTTCCTCTATTACAATCTTAGCGCTCCGAATGTCCACTTGCATTTTCTACAAAAAGAGTGTTTCATAACTGCTCAATCAAAAATATGGTTTAGCTCTGTTAACTGAATTTACAGATCAGAAATAAGTTTCACAGAATGCATCTGTGTAGTTTTTATTTGAAGATATTCTTTTTCCCAATATAGGCCTCTTAGCGCTTAGAATGTCCAATTGCAGTTTCTACAGAAAGAGTGTTTCAGAACGGCTCAATCAAAAGTAAGGTTCAACTCTGTTAGCTGAATGCACAGAACAGAAAGAAGTTTCACAGAATGCTACTGTGTAGTTTATATTTGAATATATTCCTTTTTCCACTATTACCCTCTTAGCGCTCGGAATGTCCACTTGCATTTTCTACAGAAAGAGTGTTCGGAACTGTGCAATCAAAAGTATGGTTTAAATCTGTTAGCTGAATGCACATATCAGAAATAAGTTTCACACAATGCTTCTGTGTAGTTTTTATTTGAAGATATTATTTTTCCCAATATAGGCCTCTTAGCACTCAGAATGTCCAATTACAGTTTCTACAGAAAAAGTGTTTCAGAACGGCTCAATCAAAAGTAAGGTTCAACTCTGTTATTTGAATGCACAGAACAGAAAGAAGTTTCATACAATGCTTCTGTGTAGTTTACATTTGAACATATTCTTTTTTCCACTATTACCCACTTAGCGCTACGAATGTCCAGTTGCATTTTCTACAGACAGAGTGTTTCAAAACTGCTCAATCAAAAGTATGGTTTAACTCTGTTAGCTGAATGCTCAGATCAGAAAAAGTTTCACAGAATGCTTCTGTGTAGTTTATATTTGAATATATTCCTTTTTCCACTACTACAATCTTAGCGCTCCAAATGTCCAGTTGCATTTTCTACAGAAAGAGTGTTCAGATCTGCTCAATCAAAAGTATGGTTTAACTCTGTTAGCTGAATGCACAGATCAGAAAGAAGTTTCACAGAATGATTCAGTGTAGTTTATATTTGAAGACATTCCTTTTTCCACTATTACCCTCTTAGCGCTCCAAATCTCCACTTGCATTTTCTACAGAAAGAGTGTTTCAGAACGTCTCAATCAAAACTAAGGTAAAAATCTCTTAGTTGAATGCACAGAACAGAATTTAGTTTCACAGATTGCTTCTGTGTAGTTTGTATTTGAAGATATTCCTTTTTCCACTGTTACCCTCTTAGAGCTCAGAATGTCCACTTGCATTTTCTACAGAAAGTGTGTTCAGAACTGCTCTATCAAAAGTATGTTTTAACTCTTTAGGTGAATGCACAGATCAGAAAGAAGTTTCACAGAATTTTTCTGTGTAGTTTATATTTGAAGATATTCCATTTTCCACTATTACCCACTTAGCGCTCTGAATGTCCAGTTGCATTTTCCACAGAAAGAGTGTTTCAGAACTGCTCAATCAAAAGTATGGTTTAACTCTGTTAGCTGAATGCACAGATCAGAAAGAAGTTTCACAGAATGCTGCTGTGTAGTGTTTATATGAAGTTATTCTTTTTAGCAATATAGGCCTCTTAGCGCACAGAATGTCCAATTGCAGTTTCTACAGAGAGAGTGTTTCAGAAAGGCTCAATCAAAAGTAAGGTTCAACTCTTTTAGTTGAATGAACAGAACAGAAAGAAGTTTCAGAGAATGATTCTGTGTAGTTTATATTTGAAGATATTCCTTTTTCCACTATTACCTTCTAAGCTCTCCGAATGTCCACTTGCATTTTCTACAGAAAGAGTGTTTCCGAACTGCTCAATCAAAAGTATGGTTTAACTCTGTTAGCTGAATGCACAGATCAGTACGAAGTTTCACAGAATGTTTCTGTGTAGTTTTTATTTGAAGATAGTCCTTTCCCAAATATAGGCCTCTTAGCGCTCCGAATATCCAATTTTAGTTTCTACAGAAAAAGTGTTTCAGAACGCCTCAATGAAAAGTAGGGTTCAACTCTTTTAGTTGAATTCACAGAACGGAAAGAAGTTTCACAGAATGCTTCTGTGTAGTATTTATTTGAAGGTATTCCTTTTTCCACCAGTAACCTCTTAGCGCTCCAAAAGTCCAGTTGCATTTTCTACAGAAGGAGTGTTCAGAACTGCTCAATCATAAGTGTGGTTTAACCCTGTTAGGTGAATGCACAGATCAGAAAGAAGTTTCACAGAATTCTTCAGTGTAGTTTATATTTGAAGATATTCCATTTTCCACTATTACCCACTTAGCGCTCTGAATCTCCAGTTGCATTTTCTACAGAAAGAGTATTTCAGAACTGCTCAGACAAAAGAATGGTTTAACTCTGTTAGCTGAATGCACAGAACAGAAAGAAGTTTCACAGAATGCTGCGGTGTAATGTTTTTATGAAGATATTCTTTTTACCAATATAGGCCTCTTAGCGCTCAGAATGTCCAATTGCAGTTTCTACAGAAAGAGTTTTTCAGAAAGGCTCAATCAAAAGTAAGGTTCAACGCTGTTAGTTGAATGCACAGAACAGAAAGTAGTTTCACAGAATGCTTCTGTGTAGTTTATATTTGAATATATTACTTTTTCCACTACTACCCTCTTAGCGCTCCAAATGTCCAGTTGCATTTTCTACAGAAAGAGTGTTCAGAACTGCTCAATCAAATGTATGATTTAACTCTCTTAGCTGAATGCACAGATTAGAAAGAAGTTGCACAGAATGCTTCTGTGTAGTTTTTATTTGAAGATATACTTTTTCCCAATATAGGCCTCCTAGTGCTCAGGTTGTCCAATTGCAGTTTCTACAGAAAGAGTGTTTCAGAATGGCTCTTTCAATAGTAAGGTTCAACTCTGCTATTTCAATGCACAGAACAGAAAGTAGTTTCACAGAATGCTTCTCTGTAGTTCATATTTGACGATATTACTTTTTCCACTATTACCCTCTTAGAGCTCGGAATGTCCACTTGCATTTTCTACAGAAAGAGTGTTCAGAACTGCTCCATCAAAAGTATGGTTTAACTCTGTTAGTTGAATGCACAGATCAGAAAGAAGTTTCACAGAATTCTTCTGTGTAGTTTTTATTTGAAGATATTCCTTTTTCCAATATAGGTCTCTTAGCGCTCAGAATGTCCAATTGCAGTATCTACAGAAAGAGAGTTTCAGAACTGCTCAATCAAAAGTAAGGTTCAATACTGTTAGTTGAATGCACGGAACAGAAAGAAGTTTCAGAGAATGCTTCTGTGTAGTTTATATTTGAAGATATTCCTTTTTCCACTATTACCCTCTTAGCGCTCCGAAACACCACTTGCATTTTCTACAGAAAGAGTGTTTCAGAACGGCTCAATCAAAAGTAAGGTTGAACTCGTTTAGTTGAATGCACAGAACAGAAATAATTTTCACAGAATGCTTCTGTGTAGTATTTAGTTATAGATATTCCTTTTTCGACTATTACCCTCTTAGCGTTCCGAATGTCCACTGGCAGTTTCTACACAAAGAGTGTTTCAGAACAGCTCCTTCAAAGTAAGGCTCAAATCAGTTAGTTGAATGCAGAGAACAGAAAGGAGTTTCAGAGAATGCTTCTGTGTAGTTTTAATTTGGGGATATTCCTTTTTCCACTAATACAATTTTAGCGCTCCGAATGTCCACTTGCGTTTTCTACAGAAAGAGTGTCTCATAACTTCTCAATCAAAAGTATGGTTTAACTCTGTTAGCTGAATGCACAGATCAGAAATAAGTTTCACAGAATGCTTCTGAGTAGTTTTTATTTGGAGATATTCTTTTTCCCAATATAGGCCACTTAGCGCTCAGAATGTCCAATTGCCGTTTCTACAAAATGAGTGTTTCAGAAGGCTCAATCAAAAGTAAGGTTCAACTCTGTTAGTTGAATGCACAGAACAGAAAGAAGTTTCACAGAATGCTTCTGTGTAGTTTATATTTGAATGTATTCCTTTTTCCACTATTACCATCTTAGCGCTCCGAATGTCCACTTGCATTTTCTACAGAAAGGGAGTTTCAGAAAGGCTCAATCAAAAGTAAGTTTCAACTCTGTTACTTGAATGCACAGAGCAGCAAGAAGTTTCACAGAATGCTTCTGTGTAGTTTATATTTGAATATATTCCTTTTTCCAGTATTACCCTCTTAGTGCTCCGAATGTCCACTTGCATTTTCTACAGAAAGAGTGTTCTGAACGGCTCAATCAAAAGTATGGTTTTACTCTGTTATTTGAATGCACAGATCAGAAAGTATTTTCACAGAATGCTTCTGTGTACTTTTTATTTGAAGATATTCCTTTCTCCAATATAGGAGTCTTAGCGCTCAGAATGTCCAATTGCAGTATCTACAGAAAGAGTGTTTCTGAACTGCTTAATCAAATGTAAGGTTCAACTCTGTTAGTTGAGTGAACGGAACAGAAAGAAGTTTCATAGAATGCTTCTGTGTAGTTTATATTTGAAGATGTTCCTTTTTCCACTATTACCTTCTAAGCGCTCCGAATGTCCACTTGCATTTTCTACAGAATGAGTGCTTCCGAACTGCTCAATCAAAAGTATGGTTTAATTCTGTTAGCTGAATGCACAGATCAGTACGAAGTTTCACGGAATGCTTCTGTGTAGTTTTTATTTGAAGATAGTCCTTTTTCCAATATAGGCCTCTTAGCGCTCCGAATATCCAATTGCAGTTTCTACAGAAAGAGTGTTTCAGAATGGCTCAATCAAAAGTAGGGTTCAACTCATTTAGTTGAATGCACAGAACAGAGAGTAGTTTCACAGAATGCTTCTGTGTAGTATTTTTTTGAAGATATTCCTTTTTCCACTATTACCCTCTTAGCGCTCCGAATGTCCACTTGCAGTTTCTACAGAAAGAGTGTTTCAGGACTGCTCCTTCAAAAATAAGGCTCAACCCTGTTAGTTGAAAGCAGAGAACAGAAACAAGTTTCAGAGAATGCCTCTTTGTAGTTTTTATTTGAAGATATTCCTTTTTCCACAATTACCATCTTAGCGCACCGAATGACCACTTGCATTTTCTACAGAAAGAGTGTTTCAGAACTGCTAAATCAAAAGTATCGTTTAACTCTGTTAGCTGAATGCACAGATAAGAAAGAAGTTTCACAGAATGCATCTGTGTAGTTTTTATTTGAAGATATTCCTTTTTCCACAATTACCAACTTAGCACACCGAATGTCCACTTGCATTTTCTACAGAAAGAGTGTTTCAGAACTGCTAAATCAAATGTATCGTTTAATTCAGTTAGCTGAATGCACAGAACAGAAAGAAGTTTCAGAGAATGCATCTCTGTAGTTTTTATTTGAAGATATTATTTTTCTCAATATAGGCCTCTTAGCGTTCAGAAATCCAATTACAGTTTCTACAGAAAGAGTGTTTCAGAACTGCTCAATCAAAATTAAGGTTCAACTCTGTTAGTTGAATGCACAGAACAGAATGTAGTTTCACAGATTGCTTCTGTGTAGTTTATATTTGAAAATATTCCTTTTTCCACTGTTACCCTCTTAGAGCTCAGAATGTCCACTTGCATTTTCTACAGAAAGTGTGTTCAGAACTGCTCTATCAAAAGTATGGTTTAACTCTGTTAGGTGAATGCACAGATCAGAAATAAGTTTCACAGAATTCTTCTGTGTAGTTTATATTTGAAGATATTCCATTTTCCACTATTACCCACTTAGCGCTCTGAATGTCCAGTTGCATTTTCTACAGAAAGAGTGTTTCAGAACTGCTCAATCAAAAGTATGGTTTAACTCTGTTAGCTGAATGCACAGATCAGAAAGAAGTTTCACAGAATGCTGCTGTGTAGTGTTTATATGAAGATATTCTTTTTACCAATATAGGCCTCTTAGCGCTCAGAATGTCCAATTGCAGTTTCTACAGAAAGAGTGTTTCAGAAAGGCTCAATCAAAAGTAAGGTTCAACTATGTTAGTTGAATGCACAGAACAGAAAGAAATTTCACAGAATGCTTCTGTGTAGTTTATATTGGAATATATTCCTTTTTGCACTACTACCCTCTTAGTGCTCCAAATGTCCAGTTGCATTTTCTACAGAAAGAGTGTTCAGAACTGATCAATCAAATGTATGATTTAACTCTGTTAGCTGAATGCACAGATCAGAAAAAGTTTCACAGAATGCTTCTGTGTAGTTTTTATTTGAAGATATTCTTTTTCCCAATATAGGCCTCTTATCGCTCAGATTGTCCAATTGAATTTTCTACAGAAAGAGTGTTTCAGAATGGCTCTATCATAAGTAAGGTTCAACTCTGTTAGTTGAATGCACAGAACAGAAAGAAGTTTCATACAATGCTTCTGTGTAGTTTATATTTGAACATATTCTTTTTTCCACTATTACCCACTTAGCGCTACGAATGTCCAGTTGCATTTTCTACAGACAGAGTGTTTCAAAACTGCTCAATCAAAAGTATGGTTTAACTCTGTTAGCTGAATGCTCAGATCAGAAAGAAGTTTCACAGAATGCTTCTGTGTAGTTTATATTTGAATATATTCCTTTTTCCACGACTACCCTCTTAGCACTCCAAATGTTCAGTTGCATTTTCTACAGAAAGAGTGTTCAGATCTGCTCAATCAAAAGTATGGTTTAACTCTGTTAGCTGAATGCACAGATCAGAAAGAAGTTTCACAGAATGATTCTGTGTAGTTTATATTTGAAGACATTCCTTTTTCCACTATTATCCTCTTAGCGCTCTGAATCCCACTTGCATTTTCTACAGAAAGAGTGTTTCAGAACGGCTTAATCAAAACTAAGGTTCAACTCTATTAGTTGAATGAACAGAACAGAAAGAAGTTTCACAGAATGCTTCTGTGTAGTTTTTATTTGTAGATATTCTTTTCCCAATATAGGCCTCTTATCGCTCAGAATGTCCAATTGCAGTTTCTACAGAAAGAGTGTTTCAGAACGGCTCAATCAAAAGTAAGGTTCAACCCTGGTAGTTGAATGCACAAAACAGAAAGAATTTTCACTAAATGCTTCTGTGTAGTTTATATTTGAATATACTCCTTTTTCCACTATTACCCTCTTAGCGCTCCGAATGTCCACTTGCATTTTCTACAAAAAGAGTGTTTCATAACTGCTCAATCAAAAATATGGTTTAGCTCTGTTAACTGAATTTACAGATCAGAAATAAGTTTCACAGAATGCATCTGTGTAGTTTTTATTTGAAGATATTCTTTTTCCCAATGTAGGCCTCTTAGCGCTTAGAATGTCCAATTGCAGTTTCTACAGAAAGAGTGTTTCAGAACGGCTCAATCAAAAGTAAGGTTCAACTGTGTTAGCTGAATGCACAGAACAGAAAGAAGTTTCACAGAATGCTACTGTGTAGTTTATATTTGAATATATTCCTTTTTCCACTATTACCCTCTTAGCGCTCCGAATGTTCACTAGCATTTTCTACAGAAAGAGTGTTCGGAACTGCGCAATCAAAAGTATGGTTTAACTCTGTTACCTGAATGCACATATCAGAAATAAGTTTCACACAATGCTTCTGTGTAGTTTTTATTTGAAGATATTATTTTTCCCAATATAGGCCTCTTAGCACTCAGAATGTCCAATGGCAGTTTCTACAGAAAGAGTGTTTCAGAACGGCTCAATCAAAAGTAAGGTTCAACTCTGTTAGTTGAATGCACAGAACAGAATGTAGTTTCACAGATTGCTTCTGTGTAGTTTGTATTTGAAGATATTCCTTTTTCCACTGTTACCCTTTTTAGAGCTCAGAATGTCCACTTGCATTTTCTACAGAAAGTGTGTTCAGAACTGCTCTATCAAAAGTATGTTTTAACTCTTTAGGTCAATGCACAGATCAGAAATAAGTTTCACAGAATTTTTCTGTGTAGTTTATATTTGAAGATATTCCATTTTCCACTATTACCCACTTAGCGCTCTGAATGTCCACTTGCATTTTCTACAGAAAGAGTGTTCTGAACGGCTCAATCAAAAGTATGGTTTTACTCTGTTATTTGAATGCACATATCAGAAATAAGTTTCACAGAATCCTTCCGTGTAGTATTTTGTTGAAGATATTACTTTTTCGACTATTATCCTCTTAGCTCTCCGAATGTCCAATTTCAGTTTCTAAACAAAGAGTGTTTCAGAACTGCTCCTTCAAAAGTAGGGCTCAACTCTGTTAGTTGAATGCAGAGAACAGAAAGGAGTTTCACAGAATGCCCCTGTGTACTTTATATTTGAATATATTCCCTTTTTCAGTATTACCCTCTTAGCGCTCCGAATGTCCACTTGCATTTTCTACAGAAAGAGTGTTCAGAACTGCTCAATCCAAAGTATGCTTTAACTCTGTTAGCTGAATGCACAGATCAGAAAGAATTTTCACAGAATGCTTCTGTGTACTTTTTATTTGAAGATATTCCTTTCTCCAATATAGGAGTCTTAGCGCTCAGAATGTCCAATTGCAGTTTCTACAGAAAGAGTGTTTCAGAAAGGCTCAATCAAAAGTAAGGTTCAACTCTGTTAGTTGAATGCACAGAACAGAAAGTAGTTTCACAGAATGCTTCTGTGTAGTTTATATTTGAATATATTACTTTTTCCACTACTACCCTCTTAGCGCTCCAAATGTCCAGTTGCATTTTCTACAGAAAGAGTGTTCAGAACTGCTCAATCAAATGTATGATTTAACTCTCTTAGCTGAATGCACAGATTAGAAAGAAGTTGCACAGAATGCTTCTGTGTAGTTTTTATTTGAAGATATACTTTTTCCCAATATAGGCCTCTTAGAGCTCAGATTGTCCAATTGCAGTTTCTACAGAAAGAGTGTTTCAGAATGGCTCTTTCAAAAGTAAGGTTCAACTCTGCTATTTCAATGCACAGAACAGAAAGTAGTTTCACAGAATGCTTCTCTGTAGTTCATATTTGACGGTATTACTTTTTCCACTATTACCCTCTTAGAGCTCGGAATGTCCACTTGCATTTTCTACAGAAAGTGTGTTCAGAACTGCTCCATCAAAAGTATGGTTTAACTCTGTTAGTTGAATGCACAGATCAGAAAGAAGATTCACAGAATTCTTCTGTGTAGTTTTTATTTGAAGATATTCCTTTTTCCAATATAGGTCTCTTAGCGCTCAGAATGTCCAATTGCAGTATCTACAGAAAGAGAGTTTCAGAACTGCTCAATCAAAAGTAAGGTTCAATACTGTTAGTTGAATGCACGGAACAGAAAGAAGTTTCAGAGAATTCTTCTGTGTAGTTTATATTTGAAGATATTCCTTTTTCCACTATTACCCTCTTAGCGCTCTGAATCACCAGTTGCATTTTCTACAGAAAGAGTGTTTCAGAACGGCTCAATCAAAAGTAAGGTTGAACTCTTTTAGTTGAATGCACAGAACAGAAAGAAGTTTCACAGAATGCTTCTGTGTAGTATTTAGTTATAGATATTCCTTTTTCGACTATTACCCTCTTAGCATTCCGAATGTCCACTGGCAGTTTCTACACAAAGATTGTTTCAGAACAGCTCCTTCAAAGTAAGGCTCAAATCAGTTAGTTGAATGCAGAGAACAGAAAGGAGTTTCAGAGAATGCTTCTGTGTAGTTTTAATTTGGGGATATTCCTTTTTCCACTAATACAATTTTAGCGCTCCGAATGTCCACTTGCGTTTTCTACAGAAAGAGTGTCTCATAACTTCTCAATCAAAAGTATGGTTTAACTCTGTTAGCTGAATGCACAGATCAGAAATAAGTTTCACAGAATGCTTCTGAGTAGTTTTTATTTGGAGATATTCTTTTTCCCAATATAGGCCACTTAGCGCTCAGAATGTCCAATTGCCGTTTCTACAGAATGAGTGTTTCAGAAGGCTCAATCAAAAGTAAGGTTCAACTCTGTTAGTTGAATGCACAGAACAGAAAGAAATTTCACAGAATGCTTCTGTGTAGTTTATATTTGAATGTATTCTTTTTTCCACTATTACCATCTTAGCGCTCCGAATGTCCACTTGCATTTTCTACAGAAAGAGAGTTTCAGAAAGGCTCAATCAAAAGTAAGGTTCAACTCTGTTACTTGAATGCACAGAACAGCAAGAAGTTTCACAGAATGCTTCTGTGTAGTTTATATTTGAATATATTCCTTTTTCCAGTATTACCCTCTTAGTGCTCCGAATGTCCACTTGCATTTTCTACAGAAAGAGTGTTCTGAATGGCACAATCAAAAGTATGGTTTTACTCTGTTATTTGAATGCACATATCAGAAATAAGTTTCACAGAATCCTTCCGTGTAGTATTTTGTTGAAGATATTCCTTTTTCGACTATTATCCTCTTAGCTCTCCGAATGTCCAATTTCAGTTTCTAAACAAAGAGTGTTTCAGAACTGCTCCTTCAAAAGTAGGGCTCAACTCTGTTAGTTGAATGCAGAGAACAGAAAGGAGTTTCACAGAATGCCTCTGTGTAGTTTATATTTGAATATATTCCCTTTTTCAGTATTACCCTCTTAGCGCTCCGAATGTCCACTTGCATTTTCTACAGAAAGAGTGTTCAGAACTGCTCAAAGCAAAGTATGGTTTAACTCTGTTAGCTGAATGCACAGATCAGAAAGAATTTTCACAGAATGCTTCTGTGTACTTTTTATTTGAAGATATTCCTTTCTCCAATATAGGAGTCTTAGCGCTCAGAATGTCCAATTGCAGTTTCTACAGAAAGAGTGTTTCAGAAAGGCTCAATCAAAAGTAAGGTTCAACTCTGTTAGTCGAATGCACAGAACAGAAAGTAGTTTCACAGAATGCTTCTGTGTAGTTTATATTTGAATATATTACTTTTTCCACTACTACCCTCTTAGCGTTCCAAATGTCCAGTTGCATTTTCTACAGAAAGAGTGTTCAGAACTGCTCAATCAAATATATGATTTAACTCTCTTAGCTGAATGCACAGATTAGAAAGAAGTTGCCCAGAATGCTTCTGTGTAGTTTTTATTTGAAGATATATTTTTCCCAATATAGGCCTCTTAGTGCTCAGTTTGTCCAATTGCAGTTTCTACAGAAAGAGTGTTTCAGAATGGCTCTTTCAAAAGTAAGGTTCAACTCTGCTATTTCAATGCACAGAACAGAAAGTAGTTTCACAGAATGCTTCTCTGTAGTTCATATTTCACGGTATTACTTTTTCCACTATTACCCTCTTAGAGCTCGGAATGTCCACTTGCATTTCCTACAGAAAGTGTGTTCAGAACTGCTCCATCAAAAGTATGGTTTAACTCTGTTAGTTGAATGCACAGATCAGAAAGAAGTTTCACAGAATTCTTCTGTGTAGTTTTTATTTGAAGATATTCCTTTTTCCAATATAGGTCTCTTAGCGCTCAGAATGTCCAATTGCAGTTTCTACAGAAAGACTGTTTCAGAACGGCTCAATCAAAAGTAAGGTTCAATCCTGGTAGTTGAATGCACAGAACAGAAAGAAGTTTCACACAATGCTTCTGTGTAGTTTATATTTGAATATATTCCTTTTTCCACTATTACCCTCTTAGCGCTCTGAATGTCCACTTGCATTTTCTACAGAAAGAGTGTTCTGAACTGCGCAATCAAAAGTATGGTTTAACTCCGTTAGCTGAATGCACATATCAGAAATAAGTTTCAAACAATGCTTCTGTGTAGTTTTTATTTGAAGATATTATTTTTCCCAATATAAGCCTCTTAGCACTCAGAATGTCCAATTGCAGGTTCTACAGAAAGAGTGTTTCAGAACGGCTCAATCAAATGTAAGGTTCAACTCTCTTAGTTGAATGCACAGAACAGAAAGAAGTTTCACAGAATGCTTCTGTGTAGTATTTAGTTGAAGATACTCCTTTTTGGACTATTACCCACTTCGCGCTCCAAATATCCACTGGCAGTTTCTACACAAAGAGTGTTTCAGAACTGCTCCTTCAAATGTAGGGCTCAGCTCTGTTAGTTGAATGCGGAGAACAGAAAGTGGTTTCAGAGAATGCTTCTGTGTAGTTTTTAATTGGAGATATTCCTTTTTCCTCTATTACAATCTTAGCGCTCCGAATGTCCACTTGCATTTTCTACAAAAAGAGTGTTTCATAACTGCTCAATCAAAAATATGGTTTAGCTCTGTTAACTGAATTTACAGATCGGAAATAAGTTTCACAGAATGCATCTGTGTAGTTTTTATTTGAAGATATTCTTTTTCCCAATGTAGGCCTCTTAGCGCTTAGAATGTCCAATTGCAGTTTCTACAGAAAGAGTGTTTCAGAACGGCTCAATCAAAAGTAAGGTTCAACTCTTTTAGTTGAATGCACAGAACAGAAAGAAGTTTCACAGAATGCTACTGTGTAGTTTATATGTGAATATATTCCTTTTTCCAATATTACCCTCTTAGCGCTCCGAATGTCCACTTGCATTTTCTACAGAAAGAGTGTTCGGAACTGCGCAATCAAAAGTATGGTTTAACTCTGTTTGCTGAATGCACATATCAGAAATAAGTTTCACACAATGCTTCTGTGTAGTTTTTATTTGATGATATTATTTTTCCCAATATAGGCCTCTTAGCGCTCAGAATGTCCAATTGCAGTTTCTACAGAAAGAGTGTTTCAGAACGACTCAATCAAAAGTAAGGTTCAACTCTGTTAGTTGAATGCACAGAACAGAAAGAAGTTTCATACAATGCTTCTGTGTAGTTTATATTTGAACATATTCTTTTTTCCCTATTACCCACTTAGCGCTACGAATGTCCAGTTGCATTTCCTACAGACAGAGTGTTTCAAAACTGCTCAATCAAAAGTATGGTTTAACTCTGTTAGCTGAATGCTCAGATCAGAAAGAAGTTTCACAGAATGCTTCTGTGTAGTTTATATATGAATATATTCCTTTTTCCACTACTACCCTCTTAGCGCTCCAAATGTCCAGTTGCATTTTCTACAGAAAGAGTGTTCAGATCTGCTCCATCAAAAGTATGGTTTAACACTGTTAGCTGAATGCACAGATCAGAAAGAAGTTTCACAGAATGATTCTGTGTAGTTTATATTTGAAGACATTCCTTTTTCCACTATTACCCTCTTAGCGCTCCGAATCTCCACTTGCATTTTCTACAGAAAGAGTGTTTCAGAACGGCTCAATCAAAACTAATGTTCAACTCTTTTAGTTGAATGAACAGAACATAAAGAAGTTTCACAGAATGCTTCTGTGTAGTTTTTATTTGTAGATATTCTTTTTCCCAATATAGGCCTCTTAGCGCTCAGAATGTCCAATTGCAGTTTCTACAGAAAGAGTGTTTCAGAACGGCTCAATCAAAAGTAAGGTTCAACCCTGGTAGTTGAATGCACAGAACAGAAAGAAGTTTCACAGAATGCTTCTGTGTAGTTTATATTTGAATATATTCCTTTTTCCACTATTACCCTCTTAGCGCTCCGAATGTCCACTTGCACTTTCTACAGAAAGAGTGTTCTGAATTGCGCAATTAAAAGTATGATTTAACTCTGTTAGCTGAATGCATATAACAGACATAAGTTTCAAACAATGCTTCTGTGTAGTTTTTATTTGAAGATATTATTTTCCCAATATAGGCCTCTTAGCGCTCAGAATGTCCAATTGCAGTTTCTACAGCAAGAGTGTTTCAGAACGGCTCAATCAAATGTAAGGTTCAACTTTCTTAGTTGAATGCACAGAACAGAAAGAAGTTTCACAGAATGCTTCTGTGTAGTATTTAGTTGAAGATACTCCTTTTTGGACTATTACCCACTTAGCGCTCCGAATATCCACTGGAAGTTTCTACACAAAGAGTGTTTCAGAACTGCTCCTTCAAAAGTAAGGCTCAACTCTGTTAGTTGAATGCGGAGAACAGAAAGGGGTTTCAGAGAATGCTTCTGTGTAGTTTTTAATTGGAGATATTCCTTTTTCCTCTATTACAATCTTAGCGCTCCGAATGTCCACTTGCATTTTCTACAAAAAGAGTGTTTCATAACTGCTCAATCACAAATATGGTTTAGCTCTGTTAACTGAATTTACAGATCAGAAATAAGTTTCACAGAATGCATCTGTGTAGTTTTTATTTGAAGATATTCTTTTTCCCAATATAGGCCTCTTAGCGCTTAGAATGTCCAATTGCAGTTTCTACAGAAAGAGTGTTTCAGAACGGCTCAATCAAAAGTAAGGTTCAACTCTGTTAGCTGAATGCACAGAACAGAAAGAAGTTTCACAGAATGCTACTGTGTAGTTTATATTTGAATATATTCCTTTTTCCACTATTACCCTCTTAGCGCTCGGAATGTCCACTTGCATTTTCTACAGAAAGAGTGTTCGGAACTGCGCAATCAAAAGTATGGTTTAAATCTGTTAGCTGAATGCACATATCAGAAATAAGTTTCACACAATGCTTCTGTGTAGTTTTTATTTGAAGATATTATTTTTCCCAATATAGGCCTCTTAGCACTCAGAATGTCCAATTACAGTTTCTACAGAAAAAGTGTTTCAGAACGGCTCAATCAAAAGTAAGGTTCAACTCTGTTATTTGAATGCACAGAACAGAAAGAAGTTTCATACAATGCTTCTGTGTAGTTTACATTTGAACATATTCTTTTTTCCACTATTACCCACTTAGCGCTACGAATGTCCAGTTGCATTTTCTACAGACAGAGTGTTTCAAAACTGCTCAATCAAAAGTATGGTTTAACTCTGTTAGCTGAATGCTCAGATCAGAAAAAGTTTCACAGAATGCTTCTGTGTAGTTTATATTTGAATATATTCCTTTTTCCACTACTACAATCTTAGCGCTCCAAATGTCCAGTTGCATTTTCTACAGAAAGAGTGTTCAGATCTGCTCAATCAAAAGTATGGTTTAACTCTGTTAGCTGAATGCACAGATCAGAAAGAAGTTTCACAGAATGATTCAGTGTAGTTTATATTTGAAGACATTCCTTTTTCCACTATTACCCTCTTAGCGCTCCAAATCTCCACTTGCATTTTCTACAGAAAGAGTGTTTCAGAACGTCTCAATCAAAACTAAGGTAAAAATCTCTTAGTTGAATGCACAGAACAGAATTTAGTTTCACAGATTGCTTCTGTGTAGTTTGTATTTGAAGATATTCCTTTTTCCACTGTTACCCTCTTAGAGCTCAGAATGTCCACTTGCATTTTCTACAGAAAGTGTGTTCAGAACTGCTCTATCAAAAGTATGTTTTAACTCTTTAGGTGAATGCACAGATCAGAAATAAGTTTCACAGAATTTTTCTGTGTAGTTTATATTTGAAGATATTCCATTTTCCACTATTACCCACTTAGCGCTCTGAATGTCCAGTTGCATTTTCCACAGAAAGAGTGTTTCAGAACTGCTCAATCAAAAGTATGGTTTAACTCTGTTAGCTGAATGCACAGATCAGAAAGAAGTTTCACAGAATGCTGCTGTGTAGTGTTTATATGAAGTTATTCTTTTTAGCAATATAGGCCTCTTAGCGCACAGAATGTCCAATTGCAGTTTCTACAGAGAGAGTGTTTCAGAAAGGCTCAATCAAAAGTAAGGTTCAACTCTTTTAGTTGAATGAACAGAACAGAAAGAAGTTTCAGAGAATGATTCTGTGTAGTTTATATTTGAAGATATTCCTTTTTCCACTATTACCTTCTAAGCTCTCCGAATGTCCACTTGCATTTTCTACAGAAAGAGTGTTTCCGAACTGCTCAATCAAAAGTATGGTTTAACTCTGTTAGCTGAATGCACAGATCAGTACGAAGTTTCACAGAATGTTTCTGTGTAGTTTTTATTTGAAGATAGTCCTTTCCCAAATATAGGCCTCTTAGCGCTCCGAATATCCAATTTTAGTTTCTACAGAAAAAGTGTTTCAGAACGCCTCAATGAAAAGTAGGGTTCAACTCTTTTAGTTGAATTCACAGAACGGAAAGAAGTTTCACAGAATGCTTCTGTGTAGTATTTATTTGAAGGTATTCCTTTTTCCACCAGTAACCTCTTAGCGCTCCAAAAGTCCAGTTGCATTTTCTACAGAAGGAGTGTTCAGAACTGCTCAATCATAAGTGTGGTTTAACCCTGTTAGGTGAATGCACAGATCAGAAAGAAGTTTCACAGAATTCTTCAGTGTAGTTTATATTTGAAGATATTCCATTTTCCACTATTACCCACTTAGCGCTCTGAATCTCCAGTTGCATTTTCTACAGAAAGAGTATTTCAGAACTGCTCAGACAAAAGAATGGTTTAACTCTGTTAGCTGAATGCACAGAACAGAAAGAAGTTTCACAGAATGCTGCGGTGTAATGTTTTTATGAAGATATTCTTTTTACCAATATAGGCCTCTTAGCGCTCAGAATGTCCAATTGCAGTTTCTACAGAAAGAGTTTTTCAGAAAGGCTCAATCAAAAGTAAGGTTCAACGCTGTTAGTTGAATGCACAGAACAGAAAGTAGTTTCACAGAATGCTTCTGTGTAGTTTATATTTGAATATATTACTTTTTCCACTACTACCCTCTTAGCGCTCCAAATGTCCAGTTGCATTTTCTACAGAAAGAGTGTTCAGAACTGCTCAATCAAATGTATGATTTAACTCTCTTAGCTGAATGCACAGATTAGAAAGAAGTTGCACAGAATGCTTCTGTGTAGTTTTTATTTGAAGATATACTTTTTCCCAATATAGGCCTCCTAGTGCTCAGGTTGTCCAATTGCAGTTTCTACAGAAAGAGTGTTTCAGAATGGCTCTTTCAATAGTAAGGTTCAACTCTGCTATTTCAATGCACAGAACAGAAAGTAGTTTCACAGAATGCTTCTCTGTAGTTCATATTTGACGATATTACTTTTTCCACTATTACCCTCTTAGAGCTCGGAATGTCCACTTGCATTTTCTACAGAAAGAGTGTTCAGAACTGCTCCATCAAAAGTATGGTTTAACTCTGTTAGTTGAATGCACAGATCAGAAAGAAGTTTCACAGAATTCTTCTGTGTAGTTTTTATTTGAAGATATTCCTTTTTCCAATATAGGTCTCTTAGCGCTCAGAATGTCCAATTGCAGTATCTACAGAAAGAGAGTTTCAGAACTGCTCAATCAAAAGTAAGGTTCAATACTGTTAGTTGAATGCACGGAACAGAAAGAAGTTTCAGAGAATGCTTCTGTGTAGTTTATATTTGAAGATATTCCTTTTTCCACTATTACCCTCTTAGCGCTCCGAAACACCACTTGCATTTTCTACAGAAAGAGTGTTTCAGAACGGCTCAATCAAAAGTAAGGTTGAACTCGTTTAGTTGAATGCACAGAACAGAAATAATTTTCACAGAATGCTTCTGTGTAGTATTTAGTTATAGATATTCCTTTTTCGACTATTACCCTCTTAGCGTTCCGAATGTCCACTGGCAGTTTCTACACAAAGAGTGTTTCAGAACAGCTCCTTCAAAGTAAGGCTCAAATCAGTTAGTTGAATGCAGAGAACAGAAAGGAGTTTCAGAGAATGCTTCTGTGTAGTTTTAATTTGGGGATATTCCTTTTTCCACTAATACAATTTTAGCGCTCCGAATGTCCACTTGCGTTTTCTACAGAAAGAGTGTCTCATAACTTCTCAATCAAAAGTATGGTTTAACTCTGTTAGCTGAATGCACAGATCAGAAATAAGTTTCACAGAATGCTTCTGAGTAGTTTTTATTTGGAGATATTCTTTTTCCCAATATAGGCCACTTAGCGCTCAGAATGTCCAATTGCCGTTTCTACAAAATGAGTGTTTCAGAAGGCTCAATCAAAAGTAAGGTTCAACTCTGTTAGTTGAATGCACAGAACAGAAAGAAGTTTCACAGAATGCTTCTGTGTAGTTTATATTTGAATGTATTCCTTTTTCCACTATTACCATCTTAGCGCTCCGAATGTCCACTTGCATTTTCTACAGAAAGGGAGTTTCAGAAAGGCTCAATCAAAAGTAAGTTTCAACTCTGTTACTTGAATGCACAGAGCAGCAAGAAGTTTCACAGAATGCTTCTGTGTAGTTTATATTTGAATATATTCCTTTTTCCAGTATTACCCTCTTAGTGCTCCGAATGTCCACTTGCATTTTCTACAGAAAGAGTGTTCTGAACGGCTCAATCAAAAGTATGGTTTTACTCTGTTATTTGAATGCACAGATCAGAAAGTATTTTCACAGAATGCTTCTGTGTACTTTTTATTTGAAGATATTCCTTTCTCCAATATAGGAGTCTTAGCGCTCAGAATGTCCAATTGCAGTATCTACAGAAAGAGTGTTTCTGAACTGCTTAATCAAATGTAAGGTTCAACTCTGTTAGTTGAGTGAACGGAACAGAAAGAAGTTTCATAGAATGCTTCTGTGTAGTTTATATTTGAAGATGTTCCTTTTTCCACTATTACCTTCTAAGCGCTCCGAATGTCCACTTGCATTTTCTACAGAATGAGTGCTTCCGAACTGCTCAATCAAAAGTATGGTTTAATTCTGTTAGCTGAATGCACAGATCAGTACGAAGTTTCACGGAATGCTTCTGTGTAGTTTTTATTTGAAGATAGTCCTTTTTCCAATATAGGCCTCTTAGCGCTCCGAATATCCAATTGCAGTTTCTACAGAAAGAGTGTTTCAGAATGGCTCAATCAAAAGTAGGGTTCAACTCATTTAGTTGAATGCACAGAACAGAGAGTAGTTTCACAGAATGCTTCTGTGTAGTATTTTTTTGAAGATATTCCTTTTTCCACTATTACCCTCTTAGCGCTCCGAATGTCCACTTGCAGTTTCTACAGAAAGAGTGTTTCAGGACTGCTCCTTCAAAAATAAGGCTCAACCCTGTTAGTTGAAAGCAGAGAACAGAAACAAGTTTCAGAGAATGCCTCTTTGTAGTTTTTATTTGAAGATATTCCTTTTTCCACAATTACCATCTTAGCGCACCGAATGACCACTTGCATTTTCTACAGAAAGAGTGTTTCAGAACTGCTAAATCAAAAGTATCGTTTAACTCTGTTAGCTGAATGCACAGATAAGAAAGAAGTTTCACAGAATGCATCTGTGTAGTTTTTATTTGAAGATATTCCTTTTTCCACAATTACCAACTTAGCACACCGAATGTCCACTTGCATTTTCTACAGAAAGAGTGTTTCAGAACTGCTAAATCAAATGTATCGTTTAATTCAGTTAGCTGAATGCACAGAACAGAAAGAAGTTTCAGAGAATGCATCTCTGTAGTTTTTATTTGAAGATATTATTTTTCTCAATATAGGCCTCTTAGCGTTCAGAAATCCAATTACAGTTTCTACAGAAAGAGTGTTTCAGAACTGCTCAATCAAAATTAAGGTTCAACTCTGTTAGTTGAATGCACAGAACAGAATGTAGTTTCACAGATTGCTTCTGTGTAGTTTATATTTGAAAATATTCCTTTTTCCACTGTTACCCTCTTAGAGCTCAGAATGTCCACTTGCATTTTCTACAGAAAGTGTGTTCAGAACTGCTCTATCAAAAGTATGGTTTAACTCTGTTAGGTGAATGCACAGATCAGAAATAAGTTTCACAGAATTCTTCTGTGTAGTTTATATTTGAAGATATTCCATTTTCCACTATTACCCACTTAGCGCTCTGAATGTCCAGTTGCATTTTCTACAGAAAGAGTGTTTCAGAACTGCTCAATCAAAAGTATGGTTTAACTCTGTTAGCTGAATGCACAGATCAGAAAGAAGTTTCACAGAATGCTGCTGTGTAGTGTTTATATGAAGATATTCTTTTTACCAATATAGGCCTCTTAGCGCTCAGAATGTCCAATTGCAGTTTCTACAGAAAGAGTGTTTCAGAAAGGCTCAATCAAAAGTAAGGTTCAACTATGTTAGTTGAATGCACAGAACAGAAAGAAATTTCACAGAATGCTTCTGTGTAGTTTATATTGGAATATATTCCTTTTTGCACTACTACCCTCTTAGTGCTCCAAATGTCCAGTTGCATTTTCTACAGAAAGAGTGTTCAGAACTGATCAATCAAATGTATGATTTAACTCTGTTAGCTGAATGCACAGATCAGAAAAAGTTTCACAGAATGCTTCTGTGTAGTTTTTATTTGAAGATATTCTTTTTCCCAATATAGGCCTCTTATCGCTCAGATTGTCCAATTGAATTTTCTACAGAAAGAGTGTTTCAGAATGGCTCTATCATAAGTAAGGTTCAACTCTGTTAGTTGAATGCACAGAACAGAAAGAAGTTTCATACAATGCTTCTGTGTAGTTTATATTTGAACATATTCTTTTTTCCACTATTACCCACTTAGCGCTACGAATGTCCAGTTGCATTTTCTACAGACAGAGTGTTTCAAAACTGCTCAATCAAAAGTATGGTTTAACTCTGTTAGCTGAATGCTCAGATCAGAAAGAAGTTTCACAGAATGCTTCTGTGTAGTTTATATTTGAATATATTCCTTTTTCCACGACTACCCTCTTAGCACTCCAAATGTTCAGTTGCATTTTCTACAGAAAGAGTGTTCAGATCTGCTCAATCAAAAGTATGGTTTAACTCTGTTAGCTGAATGCACAGATCAGAAAGAAGTTTCACAGAATGATTCTGTGTAGTTTATATTTGAAGACATTCCTTTTTCCACTATTATCCTCTTAGCGCTCTGAATCCCACTTGCATTTTCTACAGAAAGAGTGTTTCAGAACGGCTTAATCAAAACTAAGGTTCAACTCTATTAGTTGAATGAACAGAACAGAAAGAAGTTTCACAGAATGCTGCTGTGTAGTTTTTATTTGTAGATATTCTTTTCCCAATATAGGCCTCTTATCGCTCAGAATGTCCAATTGCAGTTTCTACAGAAAGAGTGTTTCAGAACGGCTCAATCAAAAGTAAGGTTCAACCCTGGTAGTTGAATGCACAAAACAGAAAGAATTTTCACTAAATGCTTCTGTGTAGTTTATATTTGAATATACTCCTTTTTCCACTATTACCCTCTTAGCGCTCCGAATGTCCACTTGCATTTTCTACAAAAAGAGTGTTTCATAACTGCTCAATCAAAAATATGGTTTAGCTCTGTTAACTGAATTTACAGATCAGAAATAAGTTTCACAGAATGCATCTGTGTAGTTTTTATTTGAAGATATTCTTTTTCCCAATGTAGGCCTCTTAGCGCTTAGAATGTCCAATTGCAGTTTCTACAGAAAGAGTGTTTCAGAACGGCTCAATCAAAAGTAAGGTTCAACTGTGTTAGCTGAATGCACAGAACAGAAAGAAGTTTCACAGAATGCTACTGTGTAGTTTATATTTGAATATATTCCTTTTTCCACTATTACCCTCTTAGCGCTCCGAATGTTCACTAGCATTTTCTACAGAAAGAGTGTTCGGAACTGCGCAATCAAAAGTATGGTTTAACTCTGTTACCTGAATGCACATATCAGAAATAAGTTTCACACAATGCTTCTGTGTAGTTTTTATTTGAAGATATTATTTTTCCCAATATAGGCCTCTTAGCACTCAGAATGTCCAATGGCAGTTTCTACAGAAAGAGTGTTTCAGAACGGCTCAATCAAAAGTAAGGTTCAACTCTGTTAGTTGAATGCACAGAACAGAATGTAGTTTCACAGATTGCTTCTGTGTAGTTTGTATTTGAAGATATTCCTTTTTCCACTGTTACCCTTTTTAGAGCTCAGAATGTCCACTTGCATTTTCTACAGAAAGTGTGTTCAGAACTGCTCTATCAAAAGTATGTTTTAACTCTTTAGGTCAATGCACAGATCAGAAATAAGTTTCACAGAATTTTTCTGTGTAGTTTATATTTGAAGATATTCCATTTTCCACTATTACCCACTTAGCGCTCTGAATGTCCACTTGCATTTTCTACAGAAAGAGTGTTCTGAACGGCTCAATCAAAAGTATGGTTTTACTCTGTTATTTGAATGCACATATCAGAAATAAGTTTCACAGAATCCTTCCGTGTAGTATTTTGTTGAAGATATTACTTTTTCGACTATTATCCTCTTAGCTCTCCGAATGTCCAATTTCAGTTTCTAAACAAAGAGTGTTTCAGAACTGCTCCTTCAAAAGTAGGGCTCAACTCTGTTAGTTGAATGCAGAGAACAGAAAGGAGTTTCACAGAATGCCCCTGTGTACTTTATATTTGAATATATTCCCTTTTTCAGTATTACCCTCTTAGCGCTCCGAATGTCCACTTGCATTTTCTACAGAAAGAGTGTTCAGAACTGCTCAATCCAAAGTATGCTTTAACTCTGTTAGCTGAATGCACAGATCAGAAAGAATTTTCACAGAATGCTTCTGTGTACTTTTTATTTGAAGATATTCCTTTCTCCAATATAGGAGTCTTAGCGCTCAGAATGTCCAATTGCAGTTTCTACAGAAAGAGTGTTTCAGAAAGGCTCAATCAAAAGTAAGGTTCAACTCTGTTAGTTGAATGCACAGAACAGAAAGTAGTTTCACAGAATGCTTCTGTGTAGTTTATATTTGAATATATTACTTTTTCCACTACTACCCTCTTAGCGCTCCAAATGTCCAGTTGCATTTTCTACAGAAAGAGTGTTCAGAACTGCTCAATCAAATGTATGATTTAACTCTCTTAGCTGAATGCACAGATTAGAAAGAAGTTGCACAGAATGCTTCTGTGTAGTTTTTATTTGAAGATATACTTTTTCCCAATATAGGCCTCTTAGAGCTCAGATTGTCCAATTGCAGTTTCTACAGAAAGAGTGTTTCAGAATGGCTCTTTCAAAAGTAAGGTTCAACTCTGCTATTTCAATGCACAGAACAGAAAGTAGTTTCACAGAATGCTTCTCTGTAGTTCATATTTGACGGTATTACTTTTTCCACTATTACCCTCTTAGAGCTCGGAATGTCCACTTGCATTTTCTACAGAAAGTGTGTTCAGAACTGCTCCATCAAAAGTATGGTTTAACTCTGTTAGTTGAATGCACAGATCAGAAAGAAGATTCACAGAATTCTTCTGTGTAGTTTTTATTTGAAGATATTCCTTTTTCCAATATAGGTCTCTTAGCGCTCAGAATGTCCAATTGCAGTATCTACAGAAAGAGAGTTTCAGAACTGCTCAATCAAAAGTAAGGTTCAATACTGTTAGTTGAATGCACGGAACAGAAAGAAGTTTCAGAGAATTCTTCTGTGTAGTTTATATTTGAAGATATTCCTTTTTCCACTATTACCCTCTTAGCGCTCTGAATCACCAGTTGCATTTTCTACAGAAAGAGTGTTTCAGAACGGCTCAATCAAAAGTAAGGTTGAACTCTTTTAGTTGAATGCACAGAACAGAAAGAAGTTTCACAGAATGCTTCTGTGTAGTATTTAGTTATAGATATTCCTTTTTCGACTATTACCCTCTTAGCATTCCGAATGTCCACTGGCAGTTTCTACACAAAGATTGTTTCAGAACAGCTCCTTCAAAGTAAGGCTCAAATCAGTTAGTTGAATGCAGAGAACAGAAAGGAGTTTCAGAGAATGCTTCTGTGTAGTTTTAATTTGGGGATATTCCTTTTTCCACTAATACAATTTTAGCGCTCCGAATGTCCACTTGCGTTTTCTACAGAAAGAGTGTCTCATAACTTCTCAATCAAAAGTATGGTTTAACTCTGTTAGCTGAATGCACAGATCAGAAATAAGTTTCACAGAATGCTTCTGAGTAGTTTTTATTTGGAGATATTCTTTTTCCCAATATAGGCCACTTAGCGCTCAGAATGTCCAATTGCCGTTTCTACAGAATGAGTGTTTCAGAAGGCTCAATCAAAAGTAAGGTTCAACTCTGTTAGTTGAATGCACAGAACAGAAAGAAATTTCACAGAATGCTTCTGTGTAGTTTATATTTGAATGTATTCTTTTTTCCACTATTACCATCTTAGCGCTCCGAATGTCCACTTGCATTTTCTACAGAAAGAGAGTTTCAGAAAGGCTCAATCAAAAGTAAGGTTCAACTCTGTTACTTGAATGCACAGAACAGCAAGAAGTTTCACAGAATGCTTCTGTGTAGTTTATATTTGAATATATTCCTTTTTCCAGTATTACCCTCTTAGTGCTCCGAATGTCCACTTGCATTTTCTACAGAAAGAGTGTTCTGAATGGCACAATCAAAAGTATGGTTTTACTCTGTTATTTGAATGCACATATCAGAAATAAGTTTCACAGAATCCTTCCGTGTAGTATTTTGTTGAAGATATTCCTTTTTCGACTATTATCCTCTTAGCTCTCCGAATGTCCAATTTCAGTTTCTAAACAAAGAGTGTTTCAGAACTGCTCCTTCAAAAGTAGGGCTCAACTCTGTTAGTTGAATGCAGAGAACAGAAAGGAGTTTCACAGAATGCCTCTGTGTAGTTTATATTTGAATATATTCCCTTTTTCAGTATTACCCTCTTAGCGCTCCGAATGTCCACTTGCATTTTCTACAGAAAGAGTGTTCAGAACTGCTCAAAGCAAAGTATGGTTTAACTCTGTTAGCTGAATGCACAGATCAGAAAGAATTTTCACAGAATGCTTCTGTGTACTTTTTATTTGAAGATATTCCTTTCTCCAATATAGGAGTCTTAGCGCTCAGAATGTCCAATTGCAGTTTCTACAGAAAGAGTGTTTCAGAAAGGCTCAATCAAAAGTAAGGTTCAACTCTGTTAGTCGAATGCACAGAACAGAAAGTAGTTTCACAGAATGCTTCTGTGTAGTTTATATTTGAATATATTACTTTTTCCACTACTACCCTCTTAGCGTTCCAAATGTCCAGTTGCATTTTCTACAGAAAGAGTGTTCAGAACTGCTCAATCAAATATATGATTTAACTCTCTTAGCTGAATGCACAGATTAGAAAGAAGTTGCCCAGAATGCTTCTGTGTAGTTTTTATTTGAAGATATATTTTTCCCAATATAGGCCTCTTAGTGCTCAGTTTGTCCAATTGCAGTTTCTACAGAAAGAGTGTTTCAGAATGGCTCTTTCAAAAGTAAGGTTCAAATCTGCTATTTCAATGCACAGAACAGAAAGTAGTTTCACAGAATGCTTCTCTGTAGTTCATATTTCACGGTATTACTTTTTCCACTATTACCCTCTTAGAGCTCGGAATGTCCACTTGCATTTCCTACAGAAAGTGTGTTCAGAACTGCTCCATCAAAAGTATGGTTTAACTCTGTTAGTTGAATGCACAGATCAGAAAGAAGTTTCACAGAATTCTTCTGTGTAGTTTTTATTTGAAGATATTCCTTTTTCCAATATAGGTCTCTTAGCGCTCAGAATGTCCAATTGCAGTTTCTACAGAAAGACTGTTTCAGAACGGCTCAATCAAAAGTAAGGTTCAATCCTGGTAGTTGAATGCACAGAACAGAAAGAAGTTTCACACAATGCTTCTGTGTAGTTTATATTTGAATATATTCCTTTTTCCACTATTACCCTCTTAGCGCTCTGAATGTCCACTTGCATTTTCTACAGAAAGAGTGTTCTGAACTGCGCAATCAAAAGTATGGTTTAACTCCGTTAGCTGAATGCACATATCAGAAATAAGTTTCAAACAATGCTTCTGTGTAGTTTTTATTTGAAGATATTATTTTTCCCAATATAAGCCTCTTAGCACTCAGAATGTCCAATTGCAGGTTCTACAGAAAGAGTGTTTCAGAACGGCTCAATCAAATGTAAGGTTCAACTCTCTTAGTTGAATGCACAGAACAGAAAGAAGTTTCACAGAATGCTTCTGTGTAGTATTTAGTTGAAGATACTCCTTTTTGGACTATTACCCACTTCGCGCTCCAAATATCCACTGGCAGTTTCTACACAAAGAGTGTTTCAGAACTGCTCCTTCAAATGTAGGGCTCAGCTCTGTTAGTTGAATGCGGAGAACAGAAAGTGGTTTCAGAGAATGCTTCTGTGTAGTTTTTAATTGGAGATATTCCTTTTTCCTCTATTACAATCTTAGCGCTCCGAATGTCCACTTGCATTTTCTACAAAAAGAGTGTTTCATAACTGCTCAATCAAAAATATGGTTTAGCTCTGTTAACTGAATTTACAGATCGGAAATAAGTTTCACAGAATGCATCTGTGTAGTTTTTATTTGAAGATATTCTTTTTCCCAATGTAGGCCTCTTAGCGCTTAGAATGTCCAATTGCAGTTTCTACAGAAAGAGTGTTTCAGAACGGCTCAATCAAAAGTAAGGTTCAACTCTTTTAGTTGAATGCACAGAACAGAAAGAAGTTTCACAGAATGCTACTGTGTAGTTTATATGTGAATATATTCCTTTTTCCAATATTACCCTCTTAGCGCTCCGAATGTCCACTTGCATTTTCTACAGAAAGAGTGTTCGGAACTGCGCAATCAAAAGTATGGTTTAACTCTGTTTGCTGAATGCACATATCAGAAATAAGTTTCACACAATGCTTCTGTGTAGTTTTTATTTGATGATATTATTTTTCCCAATATAGGCCTCTTAGCGCTCAGAATGTCCAATTGCAGTTTCTACAGAAAGAGTGTTTCAGAACGACTCAATCAAAAGTAAGGTTCAACTCTGTTAGTTGAATGCACAGAACAGAAAGAAGTTTCATACAATGCTTCTGTGTAGTTTATATTTGAACATATTCTTTTTTCCCTATTACCCACTTAGCGCTACGAATGTCCAGTTGCATTTCCTACAGACAGAGTGTTTCAAAACTGCTCAATCAAAAGTATGGTTTAACTCTGTTAGCTGAATGCTCAGATCAGAAAGAAGTTTCACAGAATGCTTCTGTGTAGTTTATATATGAATATATTCCTTTTTCCACTACTACCCTCTTAGCGCTCCAAATGTCCAGTTGCATTTTCTACAGAAAGAGTGTTCAGATCTGCTCCATCAAAAGTATGGTTTAACACTGTTAGCTGAATGCACAGATCAGAAAGAAGTTTCACAGAATGATTCTGTGTAGTTTATATTTGAAGACATTCCTTTTTCCACTATTACCCTCTTAGCGCTCCGAATCTCCACTTGCATTTTCTACAGAAAGAGTGTTTCAGAACGGCTCAATCAAAACTAATGTTCAACTCTTTTAGTTGAATGAACAGAACATAAAGAAGTTTCACAGAATGCTTCTGTGTAGTTTTTATTTGTAGATATTCTTTTTCCCAATATAGGCCTCTTAGCGCTCAGAATGTCCAATTGCAGTTTCTACAGAAAGAGTGTTTCAGAACGGCTCAATCAAAAGTAAGGTTCAACCCTGGTAGTTGAATGCACAGAACAGAAAGAAGTTTCACAGAATGCTTCTGTGTAGTTTATATTTGAATATATTCCTTTTTCCACAATTACCCTCTTAGCGCTCCGAATGTCCACTTGCACTTTCTACAGAAAGAGTGTTCTGAATTGCGCAATTAAAAGTATGGTTTAACTCTGTTAGCTGAATGCATATAACAGACATAAGTTTCAAACAATGCTTCTGTGTAGTTTTTATTTGAAGATATTATTTTCCCAATATAGGCCTCTTAGCGCTCAGAATGTCCAATTGCAGTTTCTACAGCAAGAGTGTTTCAGAACGGCTCAATCAAATGTAAGGTTCAACTTTCTTAGTTGAATGCACAGAACAGAAAGAAGTTTCACAGAATGCTTCTGTGTAGTATTTAGTTGAAGATACTCCTTTTTGGACTATTACCCACTTAGCGCTCCGAATATCCACTGGAAGTTTCTACACAAAGAGTGTTTCAGAACTGCTCCTTCAAAAGTAAGGCTCAACTCTGTTAGTTGAATGCGGAGAACAGAAAGGGGTTTCAGAGAATGCTTCTGTGTAGTTTTTAATTGGAGATATTCCTTTTTCCTCTATTACAATCTTAGCGCTCCGAATGTCCACTTGCATTTTCTACAAAAAGAGTGTTTCATAACTGCTCAATCACAAATATGGTTTAGCTCTGTTAACTGAATTTACAGATCAGAAATAAGTTTCACAGAATGCATCTGTGTAGTTTTTATTTGAAGATATTCTTTTTCCCAATATAGGCCTCTTAGCGCTTAGAATGTCCAATTGCAGTTTCTACAGAAAGAGTGTTTCAGAACGGCTCAATCAAAAGTAAGGTTCAACTCTGTTAGCTGAATGCACAGAACAGAAAGAAGTTTCACAGAATGCTACTGTGTAGTTTATATTTGAATATATTCCTTTTTCCACTATTACCCTCTTAGCGCTCGGAATGTCCACTTGCATTTTCTACAGAAAGAGTGTTCGGAACTGCGCAATCAAAAGTATGGTTTAAATCTGTTAGCTGAATGCACATATCAGAAATAAGTTTCACACAATGCTTCTGTGTAGTTTTTATTTGAAGATATTATTTTTCCCAATATAGGCCTCTTAGCACTCAGAATGTCCAATTACAGTTTCTACAGAAAAAGTGTTTCAGAACGGCTCAATCAAAAGTAAGGTTCAACTCTGTTATTTGAATGCACAGAACAGAAAGAAGTTTCATACAATGCTTCTGTGTAGTTTACATTTGAACATATTCTTTTTTCCACTATTACCCACTTAGCGCTACGAATGTCCAGTTGCATTTTCTACAGACAGAGTGTTTCAAAACTGCTCAATCAAAAGTATGGTTTAACTCTGTTAGCTGAATGCTCAGATCAGAAAAAGTTTCACAGAATGCTTCTGTGTAGTTTATATTTGAATATATTCCTTTTTCCACTACTACAATCTTAGCGCTCCAAATGTCCAGTTGCATTTTCTACAGAAAGAGTGTTCAGATCTGCTCAATCAAAAGTATGGTTTAACTCTGTTAGCTGAATGCACAGATCAGAAAGAAGTTTCACAGAATGATTCAGTGTAGTTTATATTTGAAGACATTCCTTTTTCCACTATTACCCTCTTAGCGCTCCAAATCTCCACTTGCATTTTCTACAGAAAGAGTGTTTCAGAACGTCTCAATCAAAACTAAGGTAAAAATCTCTTAGTTGAATGCACAGAACAGAATTTAGTTTCACAGATTGCTTCTGTGTAGTTTGTATTTGAAGATATTCCTTTTTCCACTGTTACCCTCTTAGAGCTCAGAATGTCCACTTGCATTTTCTACAGAAAGTGTGTTCAGAACTGCTCTATCAAAAGTATGTTTTAACTCTTTAGGTGAATGCACAGATCAGAAATAAGTTTCACAGAATTTTTCTGTGTAGTTTATATTTGAAGATATTCCATTTTCCACTATTACCCACTTAGCGCTCTGAATGTCCAGTTGCATTTTCCACAGAAAGAGTGTTTCAGAACTGCTCAATCAAAAGTATGGTTTAACTCTGTTAGCTGAATGCACAGATCAGAAAGAAGTTTCACAGAATGCTGCTGTGTAGTGTTTATATGAAGTTATTCTTTTTAGCAATATAGGCCTCTTAGCGCACAGAATGTCCAATTGCAGTTTCTACAGAGAGAGTGTTTCAGAAAGGCTCAATCAAAAGTAAGGTTCAACTCTTTTAGTTGAATGAACAGAACAGAAAGAAGTTTCAGAGAATGATTCTGTGTAGTTTATATTTGAAGATATTCCTTTTTCCACTATTACCTTCTAAGCTCTCCGAATGTCCACTTGCATTTTCTACAGAAAGAGTGTTTCCGAACTGCTCAATCAAAAGTATGGTTTAACTCTGTTAGCTGAATGCACAGATCAGTACGAAGTTTCACAGAATGTTTCTGTGTAGTTTTTATTTGAAGATAGTCCTTTCCCAAATATAGGCCTCTTAGCGCTCCGAATATCCAATTTTAGTTTCTACAGAAAAAGTGTTTCAGAACGCCTCAATGAAAAGTAGGGTTCAACTCTTTTAGTTGAATTCACAGAACGGAAAGAAGTTTCACAGAATGCTTCTGTGTAGTATTTATTTGAAGGTATTCCTTTTTCCACCAGTAACCTCTTAGCGCTCCAAAAGTCCAGTTGCATTTTCTACAGAAGGAGTGTTCAGAACTGCTCAATCATAAGTGTGGTTTAACCCTGTTAGGTGAATGCACAGATCAGAAAGAAGTTTCACAGAATTCTTCAGTGTAGTTTATATTTGAAGATATTCCATTTTCCACTATTACCCACTTAGCGCTCTGAATCTCCAGTTGCATTTTCTACAGAAAGAGTATTTCAGAACTGCTCAGACAAAAGAATGGTTTAACTCTGTTAGCTGAATGCACAGAACAGAAAGAAGTTTCACAGAATGCTGCGGTGTAATGTTTTTATGAAGATATTCTTTTTACCAATATAGGCCTCTTAGCGCTCAGAATGTCCAATTGCAGTTTCTACAGAAAGAGTTTTTCAGAAAGGCTCAATCAAAAGTAAGGTTCAACGCTGTTAGTTGAATGCACAGAACAGAAAGTAGTTTCACAGAATGCTTCTGTGTAGTTTATATTTGAATATATTACTTTTTCCACTACTACCCTCTTAGCGCTCCAAATGTCCAGTTGCATTTTCTACAGAAAGAGTGTTCAGAACTGCTCAATCAAATGTATGATTTAACTCTCTTAGCTGAATGCACAGATTAGAAAGAAGTTGCACAGAATGCTTCTGTGTAGTTTTTATTTGAAGATATACTTTTTCCCAATATAGGCCTCCTAGTGCTCAGGTTGTCCAATTGCAGTTTCTACAGAAAGAGTGTTTCAGAATGGCTCTTTCAATAGTAAGGTTCAACTCTGCTATTTCAATGCACAGAACAGAAAGTAGTTTCACAGAATGCTTCTCTGTAGTTCATATTTGACGATATTACTTTTTCCACTATTACCCTCTTAGAGCTCGGAATGTCCACTTGCATTTTCTACAGAAAGAGTGTTCAGAACTGCTCCATCAAAAGTATGGTTTAACTCTGTTAGTTGAATGCACAGATCAGAAAGAAGTTTCACAGAATTCTTCTGTGTAGTTTTTATTTGAAGATATTCCTTTTTCCAATATAGGTCTCTTAGCGCTCAGAATGTCCAATTGCAGTATCTACAGAAAGAGAGTTTCAGAACTGCTCAATCAAAAGTAAGGTTCAATACTGTTAGTTGAATGCACGGAACAGAAAGAAGTTTCAGAGAATGCTTCTGTGTAGTTTATATTTGAAGATATTCCTTTTTCCACTATTACCCTCTTAGCGCTCCGAAACACCACTTGCATTTTCTACAGAAAGAGTGTTTCAGAACGGCTCAATCAAAAGTAAGGTTGAACTCGTTTAGTTGAATGCACAGAACAGAAATAATTTTCACAGAATGCTTCTGTGTAGTATTTAGTTATAGATATTCCTTTTTCGACTATTACCCTCTTAGCGTTCCGAATGTCCACTGGCAGTTTCTACACAAAGAGTGTTTCAGAACAGCTCCTTCAAAGTAAGGCTCAAATCAGTTAGTTGAATGCAGAGAACAGAAAGGAGTTTCAGAGAATGCTTCTGTGTAGTTTTAATTTGGGGATATTCCTTTTTCCACTAATACAATTTTAGCGCTCCGAATGTCCACTTGCGTTTTCTACAGAAAGAGTGTCTCATAACTTCTCAATCAAAAGTATGGTTTAACTCTGTTAGCTGAATGCACAGATCAGAAATAAGTTTCACAGAATGCTTCTGAGTAGTTTTTATTTGGAGATATTCTTTTTCCCAATATAGGCCACTTAGCGCTCAGAATGTCCAATTGCCGTTTCTACAAAATGAGTGTTTCAGAAGGCTCAATCAAAAGTAAGGTTCAACTCTGTTAGTTGAATGCACAGAACAGAAAGAAGTTTCACAGAATGCTTCTGTGTAGTTTATATTTGAATGTATTCCTTTTTCCACTATTACCATCTTAGCGCTCCGAATGTCCACTTGCATTTTCTACAGAAAGGGAGTTTCAGAAAGGCTCAATCAAAAGTAAGTTTCAACTCTGTTACTTGAATGCACAGAGCAGCAAGAAGTTTCACAGAATGCTTCTGTGTAGTTTATATTTGAATATATTCCTTTTTCCAGTATTACCCTCTTAGTGCTCCGAATGTCCACTTGCATTTTCTACAGAAAGAGTGTTCTGAATGGCTCAATCAAAAGTATGGTTTTACTCTGTTATTTGAATGCACAGATCAGAAAGTATTTTCACAGAATGCTTCTGTGTACTTTTTATTTGAAGATATTCCTTTCTCCAATATAGGAGTCTTAGCGCTCAGAATGTCCAATTGCAGTATCTACAGAAAGAGTGTTTCTGAACTGCTTAATCAAATGTAAGGTTCAACTCTGTTAGTTGAGTGAACGGAACAGAAAGAAGTTTCATAGAATGCTTCTGTGTAGTTTATATTTGAAGATGTTCCTTTTTCCACTATTACCTTCTAAGCGCTCCGAATGTCCACTTGCATTTTCTACAGAATGAGTGCTTCCGAACTGCTCAATCAAAAGTATGGTTTAATTCTGTTAGCTGAATGCACAGATCAGTACGAAGTTTCACGGAATGCTTCTGTGTAGTTTTTATTTGAAGATAGTCCTTTTTCCAATATAGGCCTCTTAGCGCTCCGAATATCCAATTGCAGTTTCTACAGAAAGAGTGTTTCAGAATGGCTCAATCAAAAGTAGGGTTCAACTCATTTAGTTGAATGCACAGAACAGAGAGTAGTTTCACAGAATGCTTCTGTGTAGTATTTTTTTGAAGATATTCCTTTTTCCACTATTACCCTCTTAGCGCTCCGAATGTCCACTTGCAGTTTCTACAGAAAGAGTGTTTCAGGACTGCTCCTTCAAAAATAAGGCTCAACCCTGTTAGTTGAAAGCAGAGAACAGAAACAAGTTTCAGAGAATGCCTCTTTGTAGTTTTTATTTGAAGATATTCCTTTTTCCACAATTACCATCTTAGCGCACCGAATGACCACTTGCATTTTCTACAGAAAGAGTGTTTCAGAACTGCTAAATCAAAAGTATCGTTTAACTCTGTTAGCTGAATGCACAGATAAGAAAGAAGTTTCACAGAATGCATCTGTGTAGTTTTTATTTGAAGATATTCCTTTTTCCACAATTACCAACTTAGCACACCGAATGTCCACTTGCATTTTCTACATAAAGAGTGTTTCAGAACTGCTAAATCAAATGTATCGTTTAATTCAGTTAGCTGAATGCACAGAACAGAAAGAAGTTTCAGAGAATGCATCTCTGTAGTTTTTATTTGAAGATATTATTTTTCTCAATATAGGCCTCTTAGCGTTCAGAAATCCAATTACAGTTTCTACAGAAAGAGTGTTTCAGAACTGCTCAATCAAAATTAAGGTTCAACTCTGTTAGTTGAATGCACAGAACAGAATGTAGTTTCACAGATTGCTTCTGTGTAGTTTATATTTGAAAATATTCCTTTTTCCACTGTTACCCTCTTAGAGCTCAGAATGTCCACTTGCATTTTCTACAGAAAGTGTGTTCAGAACTGCTCTATCAAAAGTATGGTTTAACTCTGTTAGGTGAATGCACAGATCAGAAATAAGTTTCACAGAATTCTTCTGTGTAGTTTATATTTGAAGATATTCCATTTTCCACTATTACCCACTTAGCGCTCTGAATGTCCAGTTGCATTTTCTACAGAAAGAGTGTTTCAGAACTGCTCAATCAAAAGTATGGTTTAACTCTGTTAGCTGAATGCACAGATCAGAAAGAAGTTTCACAGAATGCTGCTGTGTAGTGTTTATATGAAGATATTCTTTTTACCAATATAGGCCTCTTAGCGCTCAGAATGTCCAATTGCAGTTTCTACAGAAAGAGTGTTTCAGAAAGGCTCAATCAAAAGTAAGGTTCAACTATGTTAGTTGAATGCACAGAACAGAAAGAAATTTCACAGAATGCTTCTGTGTAGTTTATATTGGAATATATTCCTTTTTGCACTACTACCCTCTTAGTGCTCCAAATGTCCAGTTGCATTTTCTACAGAAAGAGTGTTCAGAACTGATCAATCAAATGTATGATTTAACTCTGTTAGCTGAATGCACAGATCAGAAAAAGTTTCACAGAATGCTTCTGTGTAGTTTTTATTTGAAGATATTCTTTTTCCCAATATAGGCCTCTTATCGCTCAGATTGTCCAATTGAATTTTCTACAGAAAGAGTGTTTCAGAATGGCTCTATCATAAGTAAGGTTCAACTCTGTTAGTTGAATGCACAGAACAGAAAGAAGTTTCATACAATGCTTCTGTGTAGTTTATATTTGAACATATTCTTTTTTCCACTATTACCCACTTAGCGCTACGAATGTCCAGTTGCATTTTCTACAGACAGAGTGTTTCAAAACTGCTCAATCAAAAGTATGGTTTAACTCTGTTAGCTGAATGCTCAGATCAGAAAGAAGTTTCACAGAATGCTTCTGTGTAGTTTATATTTGAATATATTCCTTTTTCCACGACTACCCTCTTAGCACTCCAAATGTTCAGTTGCATTTTCTACAGAAAGAGTGTTCAGATCTGCTCAATCAAAAGTATGGTTTAACTCTGTTAGCTGAATGCACAGATCAGAAAGAAGTTTCACAGAATGATTCTGTGTAGTTTATATTTGAAGACATTCCTTTTTCCACTATTATCCTCTTAGCGCTCTGAATCCCACTTGCATTTTCTACAGAAAGAGTGTTTCAGAACGGCTTAATCAAAACTAAGGTTCAACTCTATTAGTTGAATGAACAGAACAGAAAGAAGTTTCACAGAATGCTTCTGTGTAGTTTTTATTTGTAGATATTCTTTTCCCAATATAGGCCTCTTATCGCTCAGAATGTCCAATTGCAGTTTCTACAGAAAGAGTGTTTCAGAACGGCTCAATCAAAAGTAAGGTTCAACCCTGGTAGTTGAATGCACAAAACAGAAAGAATTTTCACTAAATGCTTCTGTGTAGTTTATATTTGAATATACTCCTTTTTCCACTATTACCCTCTTAGCGCTCCGAATGTCCACTTGCATTTTCTACAAAAAGAGTGTTTCATAACTGCTCAATCAAAAATATGGTTTAGCTCTGTTAACTGAATTTACAGATCAGAAATAAGTTTCACAGAATGCATCTGTGTAGTTTTTATTTGAAGATATTCTTTTTCCCAATGTAGGCCTCTTAGCGCTTAGAATGTCCAATTGCAGTTTCTACAGAAAGAGTGTTTCAGAACGGCTCAATCAAAAGTAAGGTTCAACTGTGTTAGCTGAATGCACAGAACAGAAAGAAGTTTCACAGAATGCTACTGTGTAGTTTATATTTGAATATATTCCTTTTTCCACTATTACCCTCTTAGCGCTCCGAATGTCCACTTGCATTTTCTACAGAAAGAGTGTTCGGAACTGCGCAATCAAAAGTATGGTTTAACTCTGTTACCTGAATGCACATATCAGAAATAAGTTTCACACAATGCTTCTGTGTAGTTTTTATTTGAAGATATTATTTTTCCCAATATAGGCCTCTTAGCACTCAGAATGTCCAATTGCAGTTTCTACAGAAAGAGTGTTTCAGAACGGCTCAATCAAAAGTAAGGTTCAACTCTGTTAGTTGAATGCACAGAACAGAATGTAGTTTCACAGATTGCTTCTGTGTAGTTTGTATTTGAAGATATTCCTTTTTCCACTGTTACCCTTTTTAGAGCTCAGAATGTCCACTTGCATTTTCTACAGAAAGTGTGTTCAGAACTGCTCTATCAAAAGTATGTTTTAACTCTTTAGGTCAATGCACAGATCAGAAATAAGTTTCACAGAATTTTTCTGTGTAGTTTATATTTGAAGATATTCCATTTTCCACTATTACCCACTTAGCGCTCTGAATGTCCACTTGCATTTTCTACAGAAAGAGTGTTCTGAACGGCTCAATCAAAAGTATGGTTTTACTCTGTTATTTGAATGCACATATCAGAAATAAGTTTCACAGAATCCTTCCGTGTAGTATTTTGTTGAAGATATTACTTTTTCGACTATTATCCTCTTAGCTCTCCGAATGTCCAATTTCAGTTTCTAAACAAAGAGTGTTTCAGAACTGCTCCTTCAAAAGTAGGGCTCAACTCTGTTAGTTGAATGCAGAGAACAGAAAGGAGTTTCACAGAATGCCCCTGTGTACTTTATATTTGAATATATTCCCTTTTTCAGTATTACCCTCTTAGCGCTCCGAATGTCCACTTGCATTTTCTACAGAAAGAGTGTTCAGAACTGCTCAATCCAAAGTATGCTTTAACTCTGTTAGCTGAATGCACAGATCAGAAAGAATTTTCACAGAATGCTTCTGTGTACTTTTTATTTGAAGATATTCCTTTCTCCAATATAGGAGTCTTAGCGCTCAGAATGTCCAATTGCAGTTTCTACAGAAAGAGTGTTTCAGAAAGGCTCAATCAAAAGTAAGGTTCAACTCTGTTAGTTGAATGCACAGAACAGAAAGTAGTTTCACAGAATGCTTCTGTGTAGTTTATATTTGAATATATTACTTTTTCCACTACTACCCTCTTAGCGCTCCAAATGTCCAGTTGCATTTTCTACAGAAAGAGTGTTCAGAACTGCTCAATCAAATGTATGATTTAACTCTCTTAGCTGAATGCACAGATTAGAAAGAAGTTGCACAGAATGCTTCTGTGTAGTTTTTATTTGAAGATATACTTTTTCCCAATATAGGCCTCTTAGAGCTCAGATTGTCCAATTGCAGTTTCTACAGAAAGAGTGTTTCAGAATGGCTCTTTCAAAAGTAAGGTTCAACTCTGCTATTTCAATGCACAGAACAGAAAGTAGTTTCACAGAATGCTTCTCTGTAGTTCATATTTGACGGTATTACTTTTTCCACTATTACCCTCTTAGAGCTCGGAATGTCCACTTGCATTTTCTACAGAAAGTGTGTTCAGAACTGCTCCATCAAAAGTATGGTTTAACTCTGTTAGTTGAATGCACAGATCAGAAAGAAGATTCACAGAATTCTTCTGTGTAGTTTTTATTTGAAGATATTCCTTTTTCCAATATAGGTCTCTTAGCGCTCAGAATGTCCAATTGCAGTATCTACAGAAAGAGAGTTTCAGAACTGCTCAATCAAAAGTAAGGTTCAATACTGTTAGTTGAATGCACGGAACAGAAAGAAGTTTCAGAGAATTCTTCTGTGTAGTTTATATTTGAAGATATTCCTTTTTCCACTATTACCCTCTTAGCGCTCTGAATCACCAGTTGCATTTTCTACAGAAAGAGTGTTTCAGAACGGCTCAATCAAAAGTAAGGTTGAACTCTTTTAGTTGAATGCACAGAACAGAAAGAAGTTTCACAGAATGCTTCTGTGTAGTATTTAGTTATAGATATTCCTTTTTCGACTATTACCCTCTTAGCATTCCGAATGTCCACTGGCAGTTTCTACACAAAGATTGTTTCAGAACAGCTCCTTCAAAGTAAGGCTCAAATCAGTTAGTTGAATGCAGAGAACAGAAAGGAGTTTCAGAGAATGCTTCTGTGTAGTTTTAATTTGGGGATATTCCTTTTTCCACTAATACAATTTTAGTGCTCCGAATGTCCACTTGCGTTTTCTACAGAAAGAGTGTCTCATAACTTCTCAATCAAAAGTATGGTTTAACTCTGTTAGCTGAATGCACAGATCAGAAATAAGTTTCACAGAATGCTTCTGAGTAGTTTTTATTTGGAGATATTCTTTTTCCCAATATAGGCCACTTAGCGCTCAGAATGTCCAATTGCCGTTTCTACAGAATGAGTGTTTCAGAAGGCTCAATCAAAAGTAAGGTTCAACTCTGTTAGTTGAATGCACAGAACAGAAAGAAATTTCACAGAATGCTTCTGTGTAGTTTATATTTGAATGTATTCTTTTTTCCACTATTACCATCTTAGCGCTCCGAATGTCCACTTGCATTTTCTACAGAAAGAGAGTTTCAGAAAGGCTCAATCAAAAGTAAGGTTCAACTCTGTTACTTGAATGCACAGAACAGCAAGAAGTTTCACAGAATGCTTCTGTGTAGTTTATATTTGAATATATTCCTTTTTCCAGTATTACCCTCTTAGTGCTCCGAATGTCCACTTGCATTTTCTACAGAAAGAGTGTTCTGAATGGCACAATCAAAAGTATGGTTTTACTCTGTTATTTGAATGCACATATCAGAAATAAGTTTCACAGAATGCTTCCGTGTAGTATTTTGTTGAAGATATTCCTTTTTCGACTATTATCCTCTTAGCTCTCCGAATGTCCAATTTCAGTTTCTAAACAAAGAGTGTTTCAGAACTGCTCCTTCAAAAGTAGGGCTCAACTCTGTTAGTTGAATGCAGAGAACAGAAAGGAGTTTCACAGAATGCCTCTGTGTAGTTTATATTTGAATATATTCCCTTTTTCAGTATTACCCTCTTAGCGCTCCGAATGTCCACTTGCATTTTCTACAGAAAGAGTGTTCAGAACTGCTCAAAGCAAAGTATGGTTTAACTCTGTTAGCTGAATGCACAGATCAGAAAGAATTTTCACAGAATGCTTCTGTGTACTTTTTATTTGAAGATATTCCTTTCTCCAATATAGGAGTCTTAGCGCTCAGAATGTCCAATTGCAGTTTCTACAGAAAGAGTGTTTCAGAAAGGCTCAATCAAAAGTAAGGTTCAACTCTGTTAGTCGAATGCACAGAACAGAAAGTAGTTTCACAGAATGCTTCTGTGTAGTTTATATTTGAATATATTACTTTTTCCACTACTACCCTCTTAGCGTTCCAAATGTCCAGTTGCATTTTCTACAGAAAGAGTGTTCAGAACTGCTCAATCAAATATATGATTTAACTCTCTTAGCTGAATGCACAGATTAGAAAGAAGTTGCCCAGAATGCTTCTGTGTAGTTTTTATTTGAAGATATATTTTTCCCAATATAGGCCTCTTAGTGCTCAGTTTGTCCAATTGCAGTTTCTACAGAAAGAGTGTTTCAGAATGGCTCTTTCAAAAGTAAGGTTCAACTCTGCTATTTCAATGCACAGAACAGAAAGTAGTTTCACAGAATGCTTCTCTGTAGTTCATATTTCACGGTATTACTTTTTCCACTATTACCCTCTTAGAGCTCGGAATGTCCACTTGCATTTCCTACAGAAAGTGTGTTCAGAACTGCTCCATCAAAAGTATGGTTTAACTCTGTTAGTTGAATGCACAGATCAGAAAGAAGTTTCACAGAATTCTTCTGTGTAGTTTTTATTTGAAGATATTCCTTTTTCCAATATAGGTCTCTTAGCGCTCAGAATGTCCAATTGCAGTTTCTACAGAAAGACTGTTTCAGAACGGCTCAATCAAAAGTAAGGTTCAATCCTGGTAGTTGAATGCACAGAACAGAAAGAAGTTTCACACAATGCTTCTGTGTAGTTTATATTTGAATATATTCCTTTTTCCACTATTACCCTCTTAGCGCTCTGAATGTCCACTTGCATTTTCTACAGAAAGAGTGTTCTGAACTGCGCAATCAAAAGTATGGTTTAACTCCGTTAGCTGAATGCACATATCAGAAATAAGTTTCAAACAATGCTTCTGTGTAGTTTTTATTTGAAGATATTCTTTTTCCCAATATAAGCCTCTTAGCACTCAGAATGTCCAATTGCAGGTTCTACAGAAAGAGTGTTTCAGAACGGCTCAATCAAATGTAAGGTTCAACTCTCTTAGTTGAATGCACAGAACAGAAAGAAGTTTCACAGAATGCTTCTGTGTAGTATTTAGTTGAAGATACTCCTTTTTGGACTATTACCCACTTCGCGCTCCAAATATCCACTGGCAGTTTCTACACAAAGAGTGTTTCAGAACTGCTCCTTCAAATGTAGGGCTCAGCTCTGTTAGTTGAATGCGGAGAACAGAAAGTGGTTTCAGAGAATGCTTCTGTGTAGTTTTTAATTGGAGATATTCCTTTTTCCTCTATTACAATCTTAGCGCTCCGAATGTCCACTTGCATTTTCTACAAAAAGAGTGTTTCATAACTGCTCAATCAAAAATATGGTTTAGCTCTGTTAACTGAATTTACAGATCGGAAATAAGTTTCACAGAATGCATCTGTGTAGTTTTTATTTGAAGATATTCTTTTTCCCAATGTAGGCCTCTTAGCGCTTAGAATGTCCAATTGCAGTTTCTACAGAAAGAGTGTTTCAGAACGGCTCAATCAAAAGTAAGGTTCAACTCTTTTAGTTGAATGCACAGAACAGAAAGAAGTTTCACAGAATGCTACTGTGTAGTTTATATGTGAATATATTCCTTTTTCCAATATTACCCTCTTAGCGCTCCGAATGTCCACTTGCATTTTCTACAGAAAGAGTGTTCGGAACTGCGCAATCAAAAGTATGGTTTAACTCTGTTTGCTGAATGCACATATCAGAAATAAGTTTCACACAATGCTTCTGTGTAGTTTTTATTTGATGATATTATTTTTCCCAATATAGGCCTCTTAGCGCTCAGAATGTCCAATTGCAGTTTCTACAGAAAGAGTGTTTCAGAACGACTCAATCAAAAGTAAGGTTCAACTCTGTTAGTTGAATGCACAGAACAGAAAGAAGTTTCATACAATGCTTCTGTGTAGTTTATATTTGAACATATTCTTTTTTCCCTATTACCCACTTAGCGCTACGAATGTCCAGTTGCATTTCCTACAGACAGAGTGTTTCAAAACTGCTCAATCAAAAGTATGGTTTAACTCTGTTAGCTGAATGCTCAGATCAGAAAGAAGTTTCACAGAATGCTTCTGTGTAGTTTATATATGAATATATTCCTTTTTCCACTACTACCCTCTTAGCGCTCCAAATGTCCAGTTGCATTTTCTACAGAAAGAGTGTTCAGATCTGCTCCATCAAAAGTATGGTTTAACACTGTTAGCTGAATGCACAGATCAGAAAGAAGTTTCACAGAATGATTCTGTGTAGTTTATATTTGAAGACATTCCTTTTTCCACTATTACCCTCTTAGCGCTCCGAATCTCCACTTGCATTTTCTACAGAAAGAGTGTTTCAGAACGGCTCAATCAAAACTAATGTTCAACTCTTTTAGTTGAATGAACAGAACATAAAGAAGTTTCACAGAATGCTTCTGTGTAGTTTTTATTTGTAGATATTCTTTTTCCCAATATAGGCCTCTTAGCGCTCAGAATGTCCAATTGCAGTTTCTACAGAAAGAGTGTTTCAGAACGGCTCAATCAAAAGTAAGGTTCAACCCTGGTAGTTGAATGCACAGAACAGAAAGAAGTTTCACAGAATGCTTCTGTGTAGTTTATATTTGAATATATTCCTTTTTCCACTATTACCCTCTTAGCGCTCCGAATGTCCACTTGCACTTTCTACAGAAAGAGTGTTCTGAATTGCGCAATTAAAAGTATGGTTTAACTCTGTTAGCTGAATGCATATAACAGACATAAGTTTCAAACAATGCTTCTGTGTAGTTTTTATTTGAAGATATTATTTTCCCAATATAGGCCTCTTAGCGCTCAGAATGTCCAATTGCAGTTTCTACAGCAAGAGTGTTTCAGAACGGCTCAATCAAATGTAAGGTTCAACTTTCTTAGTTGAATGCACAGAACAGAAAGAAGTTTCACAGAATGCTTCTGTGTAGTATTTAGTTGAAGATACTCCTTTTTGGACTATTACCCACTTAGCGCTCCGAATATCCACTGGAAGTTTCTACACAAAGAGTGTTTCAGAACTGCTCCTTCAAAAGTAAGGCTCAACTCTGTTAGTTGAATGCGGAGAACAGAAAGGGGTTTCAGAGAATGCTTCTGTGTAGTTTTTAATTGGAGATATTCCTTTTTCCTCTATTACAATCTTAGCGCTCCGAATGTCCACTTGCATTTTCTACAAAAAGAGTGTTTCATAACTGCTCAATCAAAAATATGGTTTAGCTCTGTTAACTGAATTTACAGATCAGAAATAAGTTTCACAGAATGCATCTGTGTAGTTTTTATTTGAAGATATTCTTTTTCCCAATATAGGCCTCTTAGCGCTTAGAATGTCCAATTGCAGTTTCTACAGAAAGAGTGTTTCAGAACGGCTCAATCAAAAGTAAGGTTCAACTCTGTTAGCTGAATGCACAGAACAGAAAGAAGTTTCACAGAATGCTACTGTGTAGTTTATATTTGAATATATTCCTTTTTCCACTATTACCCTCTTAGCGCTCGGAATGTCCACTTGCATTTTCTACAGAAAGAGTGTTCGGAACTGTGCAATCAAAAGTATGGTTTAAATCTGTTAGCTGAATGCACATATCAGAAATAAGTTTCACACAATGCTTCTGTGTAGTTTTTATTTGAAGATATTATTTTTCCCAATATAGGCCTCTTAGCACTCAGAATGTCCAATTACAGTTTCTACAGAAAAAGTGTTTCAGAACGGCTCAATCAAAAGTAAGGTTCAACTCTGTTATTTGAATGCACAGAACAGAAAGAAGTTTCATACAATGCTTCTGTGTAGTTTACATTTGAACATATTCTTTTTTCCACTATTACCCACTTAGCGCTACGAATGTCCAGTTGCATTTTCTACAGACAGAGTGTTTCAAAACTGCTCAATCAAAAGTATGGTTTAACTCTGTTAGCTGAATGCTCAGATCAGAAAAAGTTTCACAGAATGCTTCTGTGTAGTTTATATTTGAATATATTCCTTTTTCCACTACTACAATCTTAGCGCTCCAAATGTCCAGTTGCATTTTCTACAGAAAGAGTGTTCAGATCTGCTCAATCAAAAGTATGGTTTAACTCTGTTAGCTGAATGCACAGATCAGAAAGAAGTTTCACAGAATGATTCAGTGTAGTTTATATTTGAAGACATTCCTTTTTCCACTATTACCCTCTTAGCGCTCCAAATCTCCACTTGCATTTTCTACAGAAAGAGTGTTTCAGAACGTCTCAATCAAAACTAAGGTAAAAATCTCTTAGTTGAATGCACAGAACAGAATTTAGTTTCACAGATTGCTTCTGTGTAGTTTGTATTTGAAGATATTCCTTTTTCCACTGTTACCCTCTTAGAGCTCAGAATGTCCACTTGCATTTTCTACAGAAAGTGTGTTCAGAACTGCTCTATCAAAAGTATGTTTTAACTCTTTAGGTGAATGCACAGATCAGAAAGAAGTTTCACAGAATTTTTCTGTGTAGTTTATATTTGAAGATATTCCATTTTCCACTATTACCCACTTAGCGCTCTGAATGTCCAGTTGCATTTTCCACAGAAAGAGTGTTTCAGAACTGCTCAATCAAAAGTATGGTTTAACTCTGTTAGCTGAATGCACAGATCAGAAAGAAGTTTCACAGAATGCTGCTGTGTAGTGTTTATATGAAGTTATTCTTTTTAGCAATATAGGCCTCTTAGCGCACAGAATGTCCAATTGCAGTTTCTACAGAGAGAGTGTTTCAGAAAGGCTCAATCAAAAGTAAGGTTCAACTCTTTTAGTTGAATGAACAGAACAGAAAGAAGTTTCAGAGAATGATTCTGTGTAGTTTATATTTGAAGATATTCCTTTTTCCACTATTACCTTCTAAGCTCTCCGAATGTCCACTTGCATTTTCTACAGAAAGAGTGTTTCCGAACTGCTCAATCAAAAGTATGGTTTAACTCTGTTAGCTGAATGCACAGATCAGTACGAAGTTTCACAGAATGTTTCTGTGTAGTTTTTATTTGAAGATAGTCCTTTCCCAAATATAGGCCTCTTAGCGCTCCGAATATCCAATTTTAGTTTCTACAGAAAAAGTGTTTCAGAACGCCTCAATGAAAAGTAGGGTTCAACTCTTTTAGTTGAATTCACAGAACGGAAAGAAGTTTCACAGAATGCTTCTGTGTAGTATTTATTTGAAGGTATTCCTTTTTCCACCAGTAACCTCTTAGCGCTCCAAAAGTCCAGTTGCATTTTCTACAGAAGGAGTGTTCAGAACTGCTCAATCATAAGTGTGGTTTAACCCTGTTAGGTGAATGCACAGATCAGAAAGAAGTTTCACAGAATTCTTCAGTGTAGTTTATATTTGAAGATATTCCATTTTCCACTATTACCCACTTAGCGCTCTGAATCTCCAGTTGCATTTTCTACAGAAAGAGTATTTCAGAACTGCTCAGACAAAAGAATGGTTTAACTCTGTTAGCTGAATGCACAGAACAGAAAGAAGTTTCACAGAATGCTGCGGTGTAATGTTTTTATGAAGATATTCTTTTTACCAATATAGGCCTCTTAGCGCTCAGAATGTCCAATTGCAGTTTCTACAGAAAGAGTTTTTCAGAAAGGCTCAATCAAAAGTAAGGTTCAACGCTGTTAGTTGAATGCACAGAACAGAAAGTAGTTTCACAGAATGCTTCTGTGTAGTTTATATTTGAATATATTACTTTTTCCACTACTACCCTCTTAGCGCTCCAAATGTCCAGTTGCATTTTCTACAGAAAGAGTGTTCAGAACTGCTCAATCAAATGTATGATTTAACTCTCTTAGCTGAATGCACAGATTAGAAAGAAGTTGCACAGAATGCTTCTGTGTAGTTTTTATTTGAAGATATACTTTTTCCCAATATAGGCCTCCTAGTGCTCAGGTTGTCCAATTGCAGTTTCTACAGAAAGAGTGTTTCAGAATGGCTCTTTCAATAGTAAGGTTCAACTCTGCTATTTCAATGCACAGAACAGAAAGTAGTTTCACAGAATGCTTCTCTGTAGTTCATATTTGACGATATTACTTTTTCCACTATTACCCTCTTAGAGCTCGGAATGTCCACTTGCATTTTCTACAGAAAGAGTGTTCAGAACTGCTCCATCAAAAGTATGGTTTAACTCTGTTAGTTGAATGCACAGATCAGAAAGAAGTTTCACAGAATTCTTCTGTGTAGTTTTTATTTGAAGATATTCCTTTTTCCAATATAGGTCTCTTAGCGCTCAGAATGTCCAATTGCAGTATCTACAGAAAGAGAGTTTCAGAACTGCTCAATCAAAAGTAAGGTTCAATACTGTTAGTTGAATGCACGGAACAGAAAGAAGTTTCAGAGAATGCTTCTGTGTAGTTTATATTTGAAGATATTCCTTTTTCCACTATTACCCTCTTAGCGCTCCGAAACACCACTTGCATTTTCTACAGAAAGAGTGTTTCAGAACGGCTCAATCAAAAGTAAGGTTGAACTCGTTTAGTTGAATGCACAGAACAGAAATAATTTTCACAGAATGCTTCTGTGTAGTATTTAGTTATAGATATTCCTTTTTCGACTATTACCCTCTTAGCGTTCCGAATGTCCACTGGCAGTTTCTACACAAAGAGTGTTTCAGAACAGCTCCTTCAAAGTAAGGCTCAAATCAGTTAGTTGAATGCAGAGAACAGAAAGGAGTTTCAGAGAATGCTTCTGTGTAGTTTTAATTTGGGGATATTCCTTTTTCCACTAATACAATTTTAGCGCTCCGAATGTCCACTTGCGTTTTCTACAGAAAGAGTGTCTCATAACTTCTCAATCAAAAGTATGGTTTAACTCTGTTAGCTGAATGCACAGATCAGAAATAAGTTTCACAGAATGCTTCTGAGTAGTTTTTATTTGGAGATATTCTTTTTCCCAATATAGGCCACTTAGCGCTCAGAATGTCCAATTGCCGTTTCTACAAAATGAGTGTTTCAGAAGGCTCAATCAAAAGTAAGGTTCAACTCTGTTAGTTGAATGCACAGAACAGAAAGAAGTTTCACAGAATGCTTCTGTGTAGTTTATATTTGAATGTATTCCTTTTTCCACTATTACCATCTTAGCGCTCCGAATGTCCACTTGCATTTTCTACAGAAAGGGAGTTTCAGAAAGGCTCAATCAAAAGTAAGTTTCAACTCTGTTACTTGAATGCACAGAGCAGCAAGAAGTTTCACAGAATGCTTCTGTGTAGTTTATATTTGAATATATTCCTTTTTCCAGTATTACCCTCTTAGTGCTCCGAATGTCCACTTGCATTTTCTACAGAAAGAGTGTTCTGAACGGCTCAATCAAAAGTATGGTTTTACTCTGTTATTTGAATGCACAGATCAGAAAGTATTTTCACAGAATGCTTCTGTGTACTTTTTATTTGAAGATATTCCTTTCTCCAATATAGGAGTCTTAGCGCTCAGAATGTCCAATTGCAGTATCTACAGAAAGAGTGTTTCTGAACTGCTTAATCAAATGTAAGGTTCAACTCTGTTAGTTGAGTGAACGGAACAGAAAGAAGTTTCATAGAATGCTTCTGTGTAGTTTATATTTGAAGATGTTCCTTTTTCCACTATTACCTTCTAAGCGCTCCGAATGTCCACTTGCATTTTCTACAGAATGAGTGCTTCCGAACTGCTCAATCAAAAGTATGGTTTAATTCTGTTAGCTGAATGCACAGATCAGTACGAAGTTTCACGGAATGCTTCTGTGTAGTTTTTATTTGAAGATAGTCCTTTTTCCAATATAGGCCTCTTAGCGCTCCGAATATCCAATTGCAGTTTCTACAGAAAGAGTGTTTCAGAATGGCTCAATCAAAAGTAGGGTTCAACTCATTTAGTTGAATGCACAGAACAGAGAGTAGTTTCACAGAATGCTTCTGTGTAGTATTTTTTTGAAGATATTCCTTTTTCCACTATTACCCTCTTAGCGCTCCGAATGTCCACTTGCAGTTTCTACAGAAAGAGTGTTTCAGGACTGCTCCTTCAAAAATAAGGCTCAACCCTGTTAGTTGAAAGCAGAGAACAGAAACAAGTTTCAGAGAATGCCTCTTTGTAGTTTTTATTTGAAGATATTCCTTTTTCCACAATTACCATCTTAGCGCACCGAATGACCACTTGCATTTTCTACAGAAAGAGTGTTTCAGAACTGCTAAATCAAAAGTATCGTTTAACTCTGTTAGCTGAATGCACAGATAAGAAAGAAGTTTCACAGAATGCATCTGTGTAGTTTTTATTTGAAGATATTCCTTTTTCCACAATTACCAACTTAGCACACCGAATGTCCACTTGCATTTTCTACAGAAAGAGTGTTTCAGAACTGCTAAATCAAATGTATCGTTTAATTCAGTTAGCTGAATGCACAGAACAGAAAGAAGTTTCAGAGAATGCATCTCTGTAGTTTTTATTTGAAGATATTATTTTTCTCAATATAGGCCTCTTAGCGTTCAGAAATCCAATTACAGTTTCTACAGAAAGAGTGTTTCAGAACTGCTCAATCAAAATTAAGGTTCAACTCTGTTAGTTGAATGCACAGAACAGAATGTAGTTTCACAGATTGCTTCTGTGTAGTTTATATTTGAAAATATTCCTTTTTCCACTGTTACCCTCTTAGAGCTCAGAATGTCCACTTGCATTTTCTACAGAAAGTGTGTTCAGAACTGCTCTATCAAAAGTATGGTTTAACTCTGTTAGGTGAATGCACAGATCAGAAATAAGTTTCACAGAATTCTTCTGTGTAGTTTATATTTGAAGATATTCCATTTTCCACTATTACCCACTTAGCGCTCTGAATGTCCAGTTGCATTTTCTACAGAAAGAGTGTTTCAGAACTGCTCAATCAAAAGTATGGTTTAACTCTGTTAGCTGAATGCACAGATCAGAAAGAAGTTTCACAGAATGCTGCTGTGTAGTGTTTATATGAAGATATTCTTTTTACCAATATAGGCCTCTTAGCGCTCAGAATGTCCAATTGCAGTTTCTACAGAAAGAGTGTTTCAGAAAGGCTCAATCAAAAGTAAGGTTCAACTATGTTAGTTGAATGCACAGAACAGAAAGAAATTTCACAGAATGCTTCTGTGTAGTTTATATTGGAATATATTCCTTTTTGCACTACTACCCTCTTAGTGCTCCAAATGTCCAGTTGCATTTTCTACAGAAAGAGTGTTCAGAACTGATCAATCAAATGTATGATTTAACTCTGTTAGCTGAATGCACAGATCAGAAAATGTTTCACAGAATGCTTCTGTGTAGTTTTTATTTGAAGATATTCTTTTTCCCAATATAGGCCTCTTATCGCTCAGATTGTCCAATTGAATTTTCTACAGAAAGAGTGTTTCAGAATGGCTCTATCATAAGTAAGGTTCAACTCTGTTATTTGAATGCACAGAACAGAAAGTAGTTTCACAGAATGCCTGTCTGTAGTTCTTATTTGACGATATTACTTTTTCCACTATTACCCTCTTAGAGCTCCGAATGTCCACTTGCATTTTCTACAGAAAGAGTGTTCAGAACTGCTCAATCAAAAGTATGGTTTAACTCTGTTAGTTGAATGCACAGATCAGAAAGAAGTTTCACAGAATTCTTCTGTGTAGTTTTTATTTGAACATATTCCTTTTTCCAATATAGGACTCTTAGCGCTCAGAATTTCCAATTGCAGTATCTACAGAAAGAGAGTTTCAGAACTGGTCAATCAAAAGTAAGGTTCAATATTTTTAGTTGAATGCAAGGAACAGTAAGAAGTTTTACAGAATGCTTCTGTGTAGTTTATATTTGAAGATACTCCTATTTCCACTATTACCCTCTTAGCGCTCCGAATCACCACTTGCCTTTTCTACAGAAAGAGTGTTTCAGAACGGCTCAATCAAAAGTAAGGTTCAACTCTTTTAGTTGAATGCACAGAACAGAAAGAAGTTTCACAGAATGCTTCTGTTTAGTATTTAGTTGAAGACATTCCTTTTTCGACTATTACCCTCTTAGCGTTCCGCATATCCACTGGCAGTTTCTACACAAAGAGTGTTTCAGAACAGCACCTTCAAAAGTAAGGCTCAACTCTGTTAGTTTAATGCAGAGAACAGAAAGGAGTTTCAGAGAATGCTTCTGTGTAGTTTTTATTTGGGGATATTCCTTTTTCCACTATTACAATCTTAGCGCTCCTAATGTCCACTTGCATTTCCTACAGAAACAGTGTTTAATAACTGCTCAATCAAAAGTGTGGTTTAACTCTGTTAGCTGAATGCACAGATCAGAAATAAGTTTCACAGAATTCTTCTGAGTAGTTTTTATTTGGAGATATTCTTTTTCCCAATATAGGCCACTTAGCACTCAGAATGTCCAATTGCAGTTTCTACAGAATGAGTGTTTCAGGACGGCTCAATCAAAAGTAAGGTTCAACTCTGTTAGTTGAATGCACAGAACAGAAAGTAGTTTCACAGAATGCCTGTCTGTAGTTCTTATTTGACGATATTACTTTTTCCACTATTACCCTCTTAGAGCTCCGAATGTCCACTTGCATTTTCTACAGAAAGAGTGTTCAGAACTGCTCAATCAAAAGTATGGTTTAACTCTGTTAGTTGAATGCACAGATCAGAAAGAAGTTTCACAGAATTCTTCTGTGTAGTTTTTATTTGAACATATTCCTTTTTCCAATATAGGACTCTTAGCGCTCAGAATTTCCAATTGCAGTATCTACAGAAAGAGAGTTTCAGAGCTGGTCAATCAAAAGTAAGGTTCAATATTGTTAGTTGAATGCAAGGAACAGAAAGAAGTTTTACAGAATGCTTCTGTGTAGTTTATATTTGAAGATACTCCTTTTTCCACTATTACCCTCTTAGCGCTCCGAATCACCACTTGCATTTTCTACAGAAAGTGTGTTTCAGAACGGCTCAATCAAAAGTAAGGTTCAACTCTTTTAGTTGAATGCACAGAACAGAAAGAAGTTTCACAGAATGCTTCTGTTTAGTATTTAGTTGAAGATATTCCTTTTTCGACTATTACCCTCTTAGCGTTCCGCATATCCACTGGCAGTTTCTACACAAAGAGTGTTTCAGAACAGCACCTTCAAAAGTAAGGCTCAACTCTGTTAGTTTAATGCAGAGAACAGAAAGGAGTTTCAGAGAATGCTTCTGTGTAGTTTTTATTTGGGGATATTCCTTTTTCCACTATTACAATCTTAGCGCTCCTAATGTCCACTTGCATTTCCTACAGAAACAGTGTTTAATAACTGCTCAATCAAAAGTGTGGTTTAACTCTGTTAGCTGAATGCACAGATCAGGAATAAGTTTCACAGAATTCTTCTGAGTAGTTTTTATTTGGAGATATTCTTTTTCCCAATATAGGCCACTTAGCGCTCAGAATGTCCAATTGCAGTTTCTACAGAATGAGTGTTTCAGGACGGCTCAATCAAAAGTAAGGTTCAACTCTGTTAGTTGAATGCACAGAACAGAAAGAAGTTTCACAGAATTCTTCTGTGTAGTTTATATTGGAATATATTCCTTTTTCCAGTATTACCTTCTTAGTGCTCCGAATGTCCACTTGCATTTTCTTCAGAAAGAGTGTTCATAACGGCTCAATCAAAAGTATGGTTTTACTCTGTTAGTTGAATTCACATATCAGAAATAAGTTTCACAGAATGCTTCTGTGTAGTATTTAGCTGAAGATATTCCTTTTTCGACTATTATCCTCTTAGCTCTCCGAATGTCCAATTTCAGTTTCTACACAAAGAGTGTTTCAGAACTGCTCCTTCAAAAGTAAGGCTCAACTCTGTTAGTTGAATGCAGAGAACAGAAAGAAGTTGCAGAGAACAGAAAGAAATTTCACAGAATGCTTCTGTGTACTTTATATTTGAATATATTCCTTTTTCCACTACTACCCTCTTAGCGCTCCAAATGTCCAGTTGCATTTTCTACAGAAAGAGTGTTCAGAACTGCTCAATCAAATGTACGGTTTAACTCTGTTAGCTGAATGCACAGATCAGAAAGAAGTTTCACAGAATGATTCTGTGTAGTTTATATTTGAAGATATTCCTTTCTGTTCTCTGCTTTAAAATCAATCAAAAAATTATATTGAAATTGAAATACTGAATTTTATACTAAAGACAAGGCATCCAACTGAAAATGAAATTTTCCAGGTGAAAATTTCCATATCATAAATATGTAGGGACAAAAAACTTTATTTATAAAGAAAAAGATAATTCTAATTAATTGATGATTCAAAGGTTTACAACTTTAAAAGTAAATATTATCTTTGAAGTAAAGTCCATTTAAATTATTTATGCCGCCAAAATTTTAGTAATTGTATATGTATATCATGTAAACTTTTTCGAGAATGATGGAATTGGAAATGTTAGGGTATTATGCGGAAAAAATCACCTAAAGAAAAAAATTATCTCCTCATGAAGGATTACTTTAGCCACTTTGACAGGTGTAGGTAAAAGAACACTTAATGCACATCAATATGATTAGGAGATGCGCGCTTAGATATACGTTATCATTGAAAAGAGAATTGTATTATCAGGTTTGCAGGGGCCCTTCTTATCCTTCATATTTATGTAACTTTGTCATCTATAGAAAGATTATAGGAATTTTAAAAATAGCTGATAGTTAAGAAACATCACCATAACACTGTGCTGAATGCATAATAAAACATTTCCCTTCTCTCTAAAAGCCTTTTAAAATTATGTACCATAATCAGTATGGCCAGCAGAGGGTCATTTCCATGTTCAAGTTCCTCTGTTTCTCGAGGGTGAGAATCCTTCTATAGTCTTCTGAGGGTGACACTGTAGTGTTTTCTTAGCCTGATTATTTTTATCTATTTTTTCCGATGCTTTCCTTTGTATATTTACATTTTACATATTGAAATTTATTTTTTCAAATATTTTATATGCAAGTTTACAAAGTACAACGACTGTACATTAAAATAACTTATTTATGCCATATGGAAGTTTAAATATAATTTTACAATATCTAATATTGATTGTTTAGTTTCTAATCATTGATACTTGACATGATTTTTCCCAGCATACCTCAAAATATTCTTCAAAATCCTGCGAATTAATTCCTGTAACACTTCTGAGGTGTATTAATAAGCTAGAGATGTAAAGAAGATTTGCAGAGAAAATTAGGTTCCCAAATTAGAAATTTTGTCCCGCTATCGACTAGAAACCTCTTGAAATGATCAAAAACAATAATAATGCATGTCATAGAGGAAAACCAATAAGGCTGCTGCAGCATGACTACCTCTGTGACCTCAGACAAGTTACGTGTGGGTCCCTACTTCTGTGACCTCAGACAAGTTACGTGTGGGTCCGCACTTATTTTCTTCATCTCTAATAAATATTCGACAAATCTCATTTTCAAAAGTCTTTTAAGGCCTATCCACCTTTCTTTTTCTGATGGAGTTTTGCTCTCATTGCCCAGGCTGCAGTGCAATGTCATGGTCTCGGCTCACACAACCTCCGACTCCCGGGTTCATGTGATTCTCCTGCCTCCACCTCCTGAGTAGCTGGGATTACAGGTGCGCAACACAACGCCCAGCTAATTTTTTGTATTTTTAGTAGAGATGGGGTTTCACCATGTTGGTCAGGCTGGTCTTGAACTCCCGACCTCAGGTGATCTGCACGCCTCGGCCTCTCAAAGTGCTGGGATTACAGTCATGAGCAACCGCGGCCTGTGAGGGCTTTCTACTTTTAAGATGTCAGGACGTATAGCCTGGGAGGTAAATGGTAGTATATATATACATATATATATGTATATATATATACACACACACACACTGTATATATATACATATATACGGTATATTATACTATATATACATATATACTGAATATTATACTCTATATATACATATCTACTGTATATTATATATATATATATATACACATACACACATACACACATACACACATGAGACAGAGAGAAGAGATAGACAATTTCATGTGAAAATATAAACTGTTAACATAATATTTTGCTTCTCTGAGGAATATTTAGCATTGTTCTCAATCTTCTCTGCAGAATTTAAGCATTTTTCTCAGAACTCACCAGATAGAATGAGGGAGGGGCCATATGATACGAGCCAGAGATGAAGGGAGAACAATAGAGAGGGTGCTTTGGGAAAAATAGTACAGTAAGGCTAGGGAATACTTCTCTCCAACAAAAAGACCAAGGTCACAGCTGTATCTCTTCAGAAGCCAAACTTTCTTTTAAAATGTCAATTTCCATCTATTTCTTGCTTCACAGACATTCCATTCATTGCTGGATTTCAAATAAAGCCTTTCCATGTGCAACCTTTCTATAGAAAAAGAGAAATATGGGGGACAGTACAGTCTAAGAAGTGATTAAGAATATCTAGTGGACTTTCCCAGACTGTAAATCTTTACATATATCTGAGCCTAATGAGGTGATTTATTGTGCTATAATGCACAGTGAACTATACAGATGCTTCTTTTTGATCATGCTGCAGAATGGAACTAAATACTAAATACCAAATAGCACTCCCATGATTCTTATACATGTCATTCATATGGCATATTTATGCTTTTTTATATAGCAATTCTTATTCTTAGCTCTTAGGCAACTACGGAATCTATTTGTCATTTTAATAGTCATGCTCCATTTGAGTTATGCAAGGTAGAAATTCTAAGTAGAAAATCTTGTTTTTATTGAAAGTTTTTAGTAAACATTTTGGAAAAAGTCTGTTTTTTGATGCTACTTCTGCACGCTTTCTCAACATGATATTACTTGGTATTGTCCTTATTAACCATAGTACACCATATTCTGCAAATGTTAGAGAGGGTTAAAAATCAGTCATGTATAAGTAAAGCTAATGAAATAGAAAGGAAACCATATTTAGGAAATGGAAGGCAGAAGCAAATGTATTAACCGTGAGTTAGAAACGGTTTAGTCTTTGGAATGAAGCAGCAAGAGTTTAAAAATCTGGTTTGTGATTCACTAGCTTTGTGACCTTGGAGAATTACCTCAGATTTCTGAGTATCAGTTTAGTAGGTGATATCAATTGCAACTTCGCAGAAATATCACAAGTATTAAATAAAGGACTTAGTATCTGGGAGAGCATAGAAAATTACTAATAGTTACATTTTTGTTAATATTACCGTTATTATTATCATACGTATAGTATTTTCTTTCACTGACAATGCATTTAGGACATAAGGAGAACTATAGAACAGTGCTTCTCCAACTTAAATGCAGAGCATGAATCACCTGGAGTTTTGTCAAAATGCGAATTCTGACTCAGTAGCCCTGCAAACTAAGGAAATCTTGGTAATGCTGGTGCTGCTAGTTCACCAACAGACCACACGTTTTGCAACAGCTATATAGAATGTCCTGTTTCTTTTTTTAATCACAAAACATGGCAAGCTCTAAAATAAAGCAGAATAACAGATTTAAATGTTAATACTCATGTCCTCAATTTATAATTTCTCCCTCCCTAACAATGGTATAATTCTGATTAAAAATTAGCAAAGAAAAAAATGGAAATTAATCTTCCTATGTTTATTCTTTTAACAAATTCTGTGTGATTACTACTGGGTTACTTGCTGTAGGAAATAGAAAAATTGCTTTGACATAGATCCTCAAGAATCTGTCCCACTACAAGCTTATTTTTGTAGGAAGCTAAAAGATTTATATAAATAACCGTAATTAAAGAGACAAATGAAGAAGTGCAATGAAAGACGTAGGGAAAGTGCTAGAGGAGTTCGGGGTGGAGGAAAATTATCCTCAAATAATATCTATGCGTAACATTATGCTATCTTCCCTAACCAGCGCTTGACCAGATTGTCACAGTGAACTTTGGTCCTTTCTTATATCTTAGTTTTGGTTCCCACATCCTTCTGTTTGGGGAAGTTCTTGTTTTCCTCATGTAATGACAACAACACTTAAACAATGTATACCAGATAAAAGGAACTATATTGCTTGCTTTATTTACATAGTTAATTTAATTTGTACAATGAACTATGAAGTAATCAGCATTATTTCCTTCATTTTACATATGAGAAAATGGAGAATCAGCGACATTGAATCATCTCAAGTTTCTAAAATATCCACTCTCACCAGGCTGTTTACCCTGTTTTTGTCTGTATGCTGCTATAACAAAATGCCACAGATTGAGTAATTCATAAAAAACAGAAATGTATTTCTCACAGTTCTGGGGCTGAGAAGTCCGAAATCAAGGCAGCGGAGATTTGGCAGTTGGTCCCGAGGTGGCACCTTCTTGCTTCGTCTTCACGTGACAAAAGTGGGCAAAAACGGACAATGTGACGACATGGCAGAAGAGACTGAGGAGCCCGGCATTCCTCTAAAGCATCTTTTACGAGGACGTTTATCTCATTCATGAGGGTGGATCCTTCTTCACTTAATCACTTAACCAAAAGCCCCATCTCTTGATGTCATTGTCCTGGGATTTTAGTTTCAACATACAAACTTTGGATGGGCACATAGGTTCAAATCATAGCACCCTCCAAATTATAATGCCTCTCTCATGCCTGTTCTCCTTGAAGTACCCTCTGGTTTTGCTCTCTTCATTCTTGCCATCACAGTTAACCCTTCAGTTCCATTTCTTTAAGTAATCTCTAAATTTGTAAGATGGTTCCATCTTTTTTTTTTGTATATGGCAGTCTCTCAAACATATTTGTCATATGAACTAAGCAGGTAAATATGTAAATGCCAGCTAAATTTTAGTGAATGATATAATGGCCTAAAGTTGTATCTACCCTTCAGCCAAATATATTTACTTTTAGTAGCAATCTCCTGTCATATACAAAGTCACGACTCTAGGGGTAAACATTTTAGCCTGTGGGTAAGATGTAAAGCAGTGGTATGTTATAGTGACAACTCACTGTCATAGCACTGGGACATGCTCCTCTATCTGCTACAAACTGAATCAATAAAATATATATGATTTTGTCAGATTTAAATGTATGCTCCTGTTAGTAAAATAAAAGTATGGGAAAACTTTACGGAGTAGATTTAATAGAAATGTTTTCCTGAGTTATCTGCCTTCTTTATTTTTATGTTATGCTTTAAGTCTATGGTCAATGTATAGAGCTATGATTGATGTGCTTTTCCAATTCTGTTCAGATCAGACAGGTTAATTTTCTTCTTTTAAATCTTCTTGAATTTTGTCTAACACTTTTTGTTCCAATTTCTTACTAGATTATACTCCCTTCCCTAACTGCTTCATGATTACTTATACACAAACAATATTATGATATTGACACATTGAATTCATTTTAGGTGATGATTTTGGTCATAAACATGAGCAGGTTGTGAAGTGTTTCAGCCATCCCAGGGCATGGCTGTCAGTCCCTTGTCTAATGTTTCAAAAAAATCTTGAATTTGTGATGATGCTGTGATGGTCCCTCAGATATTCTTACACACATCTTTGCCCCTTGTTCCCTCTAACTTTCCTCTTCTGATAAAAAAGCAAACACTGCCAAGCTCAAATGGAATTACATTTGGATGCAAGTGTCACTATGCAATGGTTGCCAATAAAAGTACACAAGGAATTTTATTATGGTGAATTAAAGGCAAACAGACTTCAGAGAAATGAGCACGAACATGAAAATGGCGCATGGTACGCGGATCTCACTGGAAAGTCATTCTGTACACAATGTTTTCACTAGAAAAATCCATTAGCTTTAGCTAGAAATTGAAATTACTTTGTAGGAAATCAGAATAAAATATGTGAAAACATTATATTCTGTGCAAGATTAATACCACGCCTGGTGTTGAAAGGTTTGTGGTCTTGCTTCGACGATGCTAAAAGGTCAGAAACCACAAAGATGCATATGTGTTGTCGTTTGCACAGTTACTAATTTTTCTCATTATTTCCATAATGCGATGTGCTGTTTCAACAGAGAAACCCTCTGGAGAGTGGCTTGCACTGTTTTCAGGCAGCTCTTTTGCTTTCATGTTTTGGCCTTGGCCAGGGAATTCAGACAGACTTTTCAGTTATTTTCGACAAGAATGTATTCATTGATTGTTTTAAATAATAATAAATAGATTTTAAAATTACTGTACATTACTGCACTTTAAACGCCATGAGGTCAAGGACTCTAAAGTCTGGACATCATTGTATACCCTACATCTTGCACAAGGTTTAGAAAAAATGGCATGGACACCTATTTTTTGAATCAATAAATGAATACATAAAAGAATTCCAAACTCTAGTCCAAGGTTTTAGATTAATAATGTATTAAAATGCGTAAAATTTATAGACAAAACTCTTCTTATTTAGAAGTTTATTCTTTAATTGGAGAGATAAAATATATGCACATAAAAGCTTAAGGAAAAATAATAAGGGTTTTGAAGTACTTACTATGTGAAAAATTTAGCATAAATCTTACATCCATTTATTTAACACATTTTATACGTTGCATTATTTATATATAGTGCTGATTGGTAGAATTCATATGTGAACGGAACTATAAAAATTTTGAGGATAAGCACTAGAAACACAGAATAAATAGAGTGTTAACATGCAAAACACAGAAATACTTCAATTGACTAGGTGAAAGAAAAGATTTCTGGTTCCATGTACACTGATTATTGAGGGATGAGTATGACATTATTATGCCAGAATCAATAAATATTTTAAATAGGGAGAAAACTATAATTATATATCTTTGTGTTCAACAGGAGTAGCAGTACTGATAAAGTAGAAGTTTGTTATACCTTTTTTATAGTCTTTTAAAGTTGTTTATAAATAAAATCTACTCTTAGTTAATTAATGGTTGATGTTCATTGAAGTGTTTTCAAATTTTTGACCTCTGAATTGCCTTGTACATATGGAGAAATAAAGCTTGCCTAGCATAATTTCTTGAGTGGAGAATGAATGATCTGGATAGATTTGTTGACAATATGTCTGTACTTATTTTATTAATTCTTTAATCTTCATGAAGAAAAATATAAAAGTCATATTCTAGTGTTTTATACCATGGAAAAAATGTCTTATCCTTTTCCTAAGGAAAAATACATCATGACACAAAAGTAAAGTTAATTAAATTACTTACTTTATTAATTAACTGTCTATTATTTCTATGGGTTGAAGTAAATTTGATACTCAATGCTATTTAATCTAATTCTAAAAGCTTGAATGAGTAATGATTTTTTCATGTAAGGTTAGTTGAAATAAATTATCACTGATTTTCAGATTTAATATTAATTAGCTATTGCATATTCTTAATGGGATATAAGTGTTTAAAAAGCCCTTTTTGGTTGCGAAAAGACCACGCCCATTGTAGACTTCTTAGAATACATCACATCTGGCCTCCTTTTTAGAGTGGGGAATTCAACTCATAAGTGGCTGGACATTGATTCTGAACATTTTGAACATTATTTGCCTGTCTTCACTCATACTGGTTGCTGTTCTTTTATAAGTAATCACCATGTTTAGCATGCACTTGAACTATTGTTACTTAGGGTGCTTGACTATTTACAAGTCTCACTAGGATTCTAGGTATTCATTAGTCTCGTGGTGTGTATTTGCTGATGGTCCTATTATCTTTGTTGGTTCAGTTACACAGTACCATCCAAGATGCTGCAACACATTATACACAGGGTATGGGTTGTGGGAGCTGCAGATATCAGTTATTATTTAGGCTCAGAAACTTAGAATCTCTGCAAGGTTGGACATGATCCTTAGTCTTGTTTTAAGACCGTCTTGTTTTAAAAGTTAAACCCAAATTCTTAAAATATAGAATAGGGGTGCTAGTAGTGCTCACAGAATTGTAGTAAAGATCAGCTGGGAAAGAAGAGCCTATTAAACAGAGCCTGGTATTTAATAAGTATCAGCTGCCTTCAATTAGGAATCTGTGTTGTCATGATTAGAAGATTGCTGGTTTATTTTACAGATCTGTAAGTATAGCCAAAATATGTCAAAATAACCACCAGAAAGAATCATATACCGTCCCTTGAACATTTCATCCCTAGAATCTAGCCAGATTAGCATCTCTATACTGGCAATACTGTTAACACAGATTGTGCTCAAACCCCTCATTGACTTTTCAGCACCTGTAAATTACTGGAGATTTAGGAAGAAGTCTGGGGTTATGGCTTAGTTAAGCTGAGTGGCCAGAAAGTGTGAGATGCTGGATGCCTCCTCCAGTTCATTTCTCCAGCGGCCGCACCAGGCGTATCCATAGCTCCGCTCCCGGGAGCTCGTCTCCGGCGTGGGGCGTGTGCGCACCCCTGGCCGGGCGGAGCCTGGAGCCTGCTCATTAGCAGCGCGGGCAGCTCGTGCGCCCGCAGGAGGGAGGCGGAAGCACAGCCCTGAGCCGCCAGCAGGAGGAGGGAGCGCGGCGGCTGCAGGCAGGGGAGGGAGAGGAAAGAACGGAGGGACGGTTCCCGGACAGAGCGGGAGGAATCGGGGAGCGGCCAGTCCAGGGGGAGCTGCTCCGCTGCGCTGCGCTCGTTATTCACAGGACGCGGCGGCGCTTCCCGGGGCCGCTTCCCGGTCCCCTGGGTGGAGGCTGCCATCTAAACCTGACTCCAGGTGAGTTCCCCAAAGAGGCGAAGCGAGGGGTCTCGAACCAGAGACTTGGAACTGGCGAGGCTGCTCGGCTCCCCAAGCGCTGCTGCCTTGACATTTCCCGATTCACGGGAGGTTTTGGGGGCGGCTGCACAGGCTGGAGGGGCGGATGGGCGGTTGCGATCCTCAGCCGGCGTGGGGGCGTTCGGGAGGAATTAGCTTCAGTGAACGGGGTTTTAGGAGATGTCCGCAAGGCACGCGCTATGTACGCGTTTCTAGACGAGCTTTTGAGACAGAAATTTGGCTTCCCGGATGCCCGTTTTGGCCTTCTGTCCTTCCTTTTGCTTGCCTCATGCCCAATTTTCCAAGCCGAGGAAAGGACTGGAAGGGCGTGGAAGTAGGAGGTCTGGGCACAGCATTCGGCAGGGCAGCCCTGGTCTCCAAGTTTGGGGGTGGGGGGTGGGACTCTTTTCCTTTCAGCCTAATTTACCAGGGGAAAACCCGCAGAGCACCTTGAGGTGCCTTTGCTCCGCACCCTCCATAAGCTTATTAGAGGGAACTTGAGGCTCGCTAGACAACCTGTGACAGGTGACGGCAATTTAGCTTAAAAGCCATGTTGGTTCACTTCGTCTCCTCTTTATCCTTTGTTGCAAAATTGATACCTTTTTGGATTTCTTTAACAGCACAAAGTTTAAGTGGCCGGCTGACAGGAAATATTTCTTTTGAAAATGCTATGAGAAAAGTGATGAGTTAACGTTGAGAGAAAGGCAACTTTATTTTCTCGGAAGAACTTTGGGGAAAGAGATTGATAGGGAAATTCTGGGCATGAAATTATGGACATTTCCCACAGAACTTCCTTCATTTATTTATTTTTTTACATTTCCTTCATTTTTTTTTTAATCGTGTGTGTGTGTATCAGAGAGACAAAATTCGTTGGAGGTATTAGGACTTTATTTGGTTTAGAAGTTTCTTTCTTACTAATAGCACTAATTTGTGATCTTCATGATTATAAGAATTTACTAAGTGTTTTGCTTTTAGGTGTTTTGGGTCTGTTTTTTAAAAAAATTCAATACTTACTTTGTGGGCCTTGCTGAATACCTCTCAATAAAATCGGTGGGCATACAGTTAGTGACATGACCCCTGTGGATTTAATAGCAGGTAAGTATACAAATGATAAGTTTAGGAAATAAATGTCAGAATCAACATTTAGGTGTGAAATTGAAATATCTTTCAAATATTTACCAAACTCTCTTATAGGATCCAATGTCATTTTATGGTCAAGAGAGCTTAAAGGTTTCTCAGATTGAGATATATGTATCTACTTTGTTAATCCAAATGTAATGTTTTATTTTGTTCTTTAATGACTGTTTGAATTCAACAAATAAAACTTGCATATTTAATGTAAGGTTCTTTCACATATATTACTTCTCCAATTTTTAATATAAATTGAAGGAGAAAAGCAATATTCCATTTTGTAGATGAAGAGACTGTGTCACAGAAGTATTACTTTACCTAGATTTCTGTAATTATTATGTTATAAACTTAGAAATTACATATTATTCTGGAACATATAAAATATATGAATGTTATAAACCATAAGAATTCAGACCTATGCTATTTAACTTCAAGTTTAGTTCTTTACCCAAACAATTGCATGACTACATTGAGACTACTGAAGTAATTATATATGAACACGCTATACGAAAAAATACTTAAAACATTTCTTATTTTTGTCGTTTCTCTTTGATATAAAATATACTATAATTTAATGGAGTTATATTCCATATTTAGATGCTCCTAACTTCCAAATAACACCTAAACTCCTAAAAACTGACCTGTGTCCTTCTTAATAGAAGTGGCTTGACCGGGAGACCCAATTTTTACTAAGAATATTCTTGGGATAATTTATGTCTTATAATCAAGATAAAGACAGGCCACATTTAGTTGTATTTTTAAACCACTTAGTGTGAAGTTGCAACGCAGACATAACTTGCTTTCAGGCTACACTGCCAGCTTTGCAGTGAATAGTCTTTAAGATTCCGTGGAAACATTGGCAGATATAGCTAATGTCTATCTGATGTAGGATTTATGAGAAAAGGAGAGGTAGAAACTGAATGCTCTTATATTTCATATGTGACCACATTCATAAAACTTTATTGATAAGTACTTTGTTGTCTGACACGGGCTGATACAAATAGGCTTCTTCAAGAGTTGAGGAAGAAAACTAAATCCCTATAATACAGCCTTTTTCCTCCTTTTCTTTCTTAAGCGGTAATAGTTGATCCTAGCTTTTGTGTGTCTATGCATGCTCAATACAGTTAGGGGTATAAGGAGAAGTTAAGCAAGAATATTGAATGCTAGCTAGGAAAGTTTTTGGAGTCTCAAATACTTTGGAACGATTTTTCACATTATATACATAAAATTCCTAGTTACATTTGGGAACTAAGTATATTATACACAACTTTGCATCTGATTACAGGATTCCCTGTACATTTATAGCTCAGGTATTCTGGAAAGAGTCAAGATAATTAGTTTTATGGCTCTTGCCCGTGTGACCTGTTTCTTTCTGGTCCTGATATTAAAAGGATGACTTAAATTTTCTGGAATGTCAAAATTTTCTCTTCCCTTGGATCCTACAAAATACTTCAAGCAGTGTATGTGTGATACTCGCTGTCATTCCAACATTTCCAATCCTCCTGAGAATGCTAAACAATGCCCTAGATTTCTTCCTTTGTAATTCTTTCAGATAGAGGGTTAGCTGAGTTAGGAAGAAAGGAGAGAGGGAGAGAAGAAGAGAGATGACATTTTATCCCTCAGGAAAGAACAAGACCAATTGTATTCCTAATTTAGAAATATTATTCTACAAACATTCCTGAACAAGAGGGCTTTGCATATACATTAAAGCAGAATACCTAGTCAACTTCTAGTTATGCCATGTAGTGAAATGGAAGTAAGATGAGTAGGCCGAGATCATTTTTGTTGGAGAACTGAGACCACATGAAATAGGTAACAGAGTTACCCCAACTGGGGGGCAAGAGGACTTGAAAGTTTCCTCCATAAATTTGCAGTTAGTACAGGGCTGCTCCAGTGATCAGAGTCATGAATGCCCTAGAGTGTCTGTATAACCCTGTACACAGGCTGAGACAGCTCTAACGGCCCAGAAAAGCCTCTGGACAGAATCACTGCACCCTTGGACATTGTCCGACCGCATGTATGAGAATAGTGAGTGCTGAGGAGTTGTGGGTAGCTCGGTACAACTCTTGCTAAAGGAGTGTCATCAACATTCATTGCTGAAAGTGAATTTTTTCATTCACATATGTGATGCCTATTAGGTCATGATTTCTTGGATACCAATTTGTACAAGATATGAATTAATTTTTGAACATCCTTTCTTAAAAGTACCATGTTCATATAGTTGCTCATTTTAATATGAGTAGTTCAGATGGGACATAATAGAGTAAGGAAATGATTGAACATCCTAAGATCTAGTGTATATACCTTTGTTCATGATGAGATTCATCCCCTGTCCCCCTTTGTAGTGACACTGATGGCATAAGGAGTATTAGATGAAATTTAATGCAGAAAACAATGGGATATATGAATGGTAGATATGGTTGACAACCACCATTTTCACTGAAGTTGTTTCAAAGCAAAGAAATTTGGGATAAATTCATTTTATTTGCTCCTGAAGGGTAATTAGGAATAAGTAGGAATTGTGAAGAGGCTGTAGTGTTGACATTAAGAGAAGTTTTTGATTCTTAAAATAGGATATATTACACAAGAGTGAACAAACAGAAGATACTGAACAAATATTCTGTCATAAGTAAGTGATGGATTATTCGGACTTGTTGAACTATGTTTTTAAATGTATTATTTAAATATTTAAATATTATTAAAACCTTAAATAATATTTAAATATTATAAAAGTTGTAGAAAATTATGTTTTCAATACAAATATACACTTATAAGCTATATTGTAGATATGGGAGTAAACAATGCAATTTTTTTTAACTGAGTGAAAAATTTAGTTTTTTAAAATTCCAAATGGAGCTAACAGCTTAGTGTGATACATATTTTGAATTTCAAAATTTGTAACCAAATAGGACAAATGTGTTGAACTGTACTTTTCTTGAAGAACCGTGATAAGAATGAGCGGTGAAAAAATTACAGCATACTTACCAGGGATCAAATACTTGCTTAGGGTTAATAAGAAAAATCTCAGCAAACGCTAGAAATGAGGTACACGATCTATCAGAGACCCATGATTAAAGTGGTATCTTGTTAGGTATATGAGCTTGAAAAGAAACGGCATAGCTTCACTTTACCCCAGTTGCTTCTTTTGTAAAACGGGGAGACTAAGAGTGTGGTAACTCAAAATCCTTTGTTAATGATTTTCTTCTTAGAACAGTGCCAGGTCCAATTAGGATTAGATTGCTATTTTTATTATTGATATTTGCCCTAGTTCTGCCTTTTATTGACTGTGTGACATTGGTGAAGATCCCTTTCTGAAGCTTTGTTTCTTACCTACAAGCTGGGAATAGAATACCTGCTATGAAGAGTGGTTGTTAGTACATTAGAAAGGCTGGATATTTGTTTATATAAGGGGCTCAGCGCATGGTAGAAATTTGATAGCATTTTTTGCTTGCCCTCCCATGTATTACTGTGAAGACATCCCACATATTATGTCCAAGTTTTTATTTTCCCCTCAAATGCAATGTCAAGCACAAAACATTCCCATCTCCCAATTCTCTTCTGATGTTCTACAACCATTAAAGTATAGAAAACTAGAATGAGTGTTTTTATAACTTTTGCTGTACTTAAGCATGTGGAGAGAAGAGCGCTAGATCACAGGACACACTTTGATAGGAAAAGGGAAATATTTACACTGCAAACAACTTTCTCCTCATGCTTAACAGTTTTATGCTGTCATTCTGTCAGCACCAAGTGAGATTTTTCTATTTAAATAGTTTTCTATTTGTGGTATGATAATTCATGTATGGACTTCATGTAACTAACATAAATATAATGGATGGTTGAGAAGTGGTTTATTTTTACCAAGAGGAAAAAATGTGTACACGATTTTTTAAAATATTGCTTTGAAAATATTTAAAATTAATTTTGATTCAGTTGGTGGAAGATAGCGTCACAAACTCACTGCTAGTGGTATTCTTGAGAAGTAATGTTTGAATTTTCTAGGTATTGTCCCCAGACTGCCTTAAAAGAATTTAATTTTAGATGTAAATTTTCTGCTTAACATGGAAGATTTTCCCTGAAAATATTAGCTTCATCAGATACATAGTTGCTTAGGGGTAGCTGCATGGAATTATGGGAAGAGTGAAATAGAAAAAAATTTTCATGTCTAAGTTATACATACTGGTGTAATCATATTGATTGGATGATAATGATAATTACAGCAGTAATGTGATTGAAAGGGTAAGCAAGTAACATATACTACAGTTACTAATATAATCCTGTGATTGAGTTTACCACTTCATTTCTCTTTCCTGGAAACCCTTAAGTTTGTCACTATTGCACTTTATTTCCTTTGCTTATTGTAGTGGTGTATTAGTTGTATTACTGCTGCTATAACAAATTACGACACATTTACATAACTTAACACATATTTATTGTCTTGCAGTTTCAAAGGTCAGAAGTCCAAAATCACTTTAATTAGGCTAAGTCAATGTGTCTGCAGTGTGGGTTCCTTCTCGAGGTGCTGAGGGGAGAATCCATTCTCTTGCATTTTCTGCTTCTGGTGGCACCTGTCTTCATTGTCTTTTCCCCATTCCTCCATTTTCAAGGTGCGTTGCTTTTATTTCTGTTTCTGTCTCCGCGCTGTCTCCTCCTTTAACTTTGAGTCCTTCTCTCCACTTCATCTAAGGACTCCTGTGATTACTTTGGACTCACGTGGATGATCTGGGATAATCACCTTGTCTCCAGATCCTTAAATGAATCGTATCTACAAGTCCTTTGGCTGTGTAAGGCAGCACATTCCCAGGGCCGGGAGATTAGGTGAAGAACATCTTTTGGGACTATTATGCAGCCTATCACAAGTGGTAATATCACTTTTATGCCTTGAGACCCTGAAATTAATGTACTTGCTTACGCATGGAAAAACAATGTATCTGTGGGGGTAACAGTTTATTTTTGAACCATTAGAAGGTATTGATGGGGAAGTTTTCATCTGACAACAGATACTGATAAATTAAATACCCTTAGATTTGTCAAAACTAGCTTTAGTAAAATATAAGTAAAAGTATTTGCACTGCTAGGGTCAAAAATATTAATTAAACCCATTATTTATCAAGGCCAAGTCCTGGATTAGTTAGGTTTAAATTAACCTAGAACATTATCTTCCATAGTGCTTAATTGTGAAGCTTAGTTCTTGTTGACAAAAGCTCATCCATATAAGAAAGCATCGAAAGGTTGGTGTTTTTTTAACCTTTGCAGAATATAACTTTTCAAAGGGATGTTAGACAGTAGTTCCATCACAATTGATGCAGTTCACAGACATTCTTTGTGAATATTTTATCTCATGAGTTATATCTATGACACTAATCATAGACTTCTAGAAGAAATTTAGCAATGGTCATGTCAGCCTTTCAAATCTTTCTGTAACCTAGAAGAGGATCATTGCATAAGATAGATTCATTTTCCCCTTTATTCCATTGTTGCCAGAGAGAACTTGAAATGCCCTGTTCAAATTAATTTAATGCAAATGAATTCTTGCTGCCTCACAAGTAGTTTGTCCTTCATTTTTCTTAAAATTAGATTGAAAATGGATGTGACCTGCTTTACTGGTTGTTGTGCAGGAAGCGTTGTCCTTCCTGAAAGCTCCCTCCGTTGTCAAAATGAAGCCATTAAGAGTAAAGTAAATTATATTATCTGATCATAGTATCACAATTGACCTTAAAACAATAAATTTTATAATCAGTGCAAATTGCTGAATAGTGTTTGCAGTTGTAGAAATTTCAAAGGAAACCCTGGTTGAGATACAAAGCTGCTATAATCATTTTTAAAATCTTTGTTTTTCTTTTACTTTGGAACAGTAGTGCAGTAAGTACTTTTGCCTTATTGTTCTCTCTGCCTTCCAGAAACCCTCATTCAAATATTCTAAGTTTTTAAGTCTTTTTCATTTCTTTTAATATTGTAACATTTAACAATGTCAAAGAAAGTATAATTTTTCTGGAAATCAAGCTAAAAATAAAGAGAAGCCGATGTAAATGAACATCAAATTAACAAGATTGATTAGGAAAAGTAATTTTTGAAAAGGGCCCAAAATCCCTTTGCACATAAATGCAAAAGAATTTAGTGAAAGAAGGTGAAACTGGAGTAAAGAACTCTACGGATGCGTAAGTAACTCTTAATAAGAATGAGTAACGTACATGCGTATCTTTAGCTCCCAGTTTCAGAGATACAGTAGTTGTACAACAAATGGTCCTTTCCTGCTCTTAAGGAAGCCTCTCCTCCTCCAGCCATGCCATTCCTCAGAGCAAGCTCTTCCACTGAGTTTTCAGCAACCATAAGTAAGAAGGATGGTACGATAGGCTGCGTGTACATATGGCCCTCATTAGCAGGCCAACTGTTCCTTTTGCCCACCCACATCACTGGGGACATATGGCGTTACTTTGACTGTTGAAACAAGTGTGTGTGGACATATCTTGGTATGAGTAAAAGACTGTTGATTGTCTTTCTCTTGTCGCTCGTGCAACCGTCTCCTTGTGGAGATCGTATTATCCATAACACTAGATTTGAGGATGATAAATGACGTTGTTATTATTAACTGAATTTGCCTCTCTAGTTTGATCACAAAACCAGCGAATGTTTGCTTATGGAACATGTAAAGCTTATAGAAGACGGAAAGCTTACAGAAAGAAATGATGGCTTTTCTAAGCATAAGAGTCAGGTCTTCTTCAATCAAAAACTAACTCATTCAAAAATTCAAGAGTTCTGTAAAACCAGAACAGCAGAGGTTTCAGAAATGCTATTGAGATCATTTATTATAAAATAGCCATTAATGAAATGTAATAGTGAGTCTGTTGTTGTGACTATGTGGAGAAATGAATGAGAAAATATAAGATAGGCTGGAATGAAGAGAGTCATCGGATCCCAACATAATTCATTTTGTATAGTTCACAGTATTGTAGCTTTAAAAAAATTATGAATTTTTTCAGTACTGTGAATTCTGAATTTGCAATATGAGGCTTTTCAATCCTTGCAACAAGTGTGTATTTTTCAGTGGTTCTAGAATTATCGGGGCTTTCGAGCTGCTTCTGATAAGAAGGCAAGGCTAGAGGACTCGTGTTGAGGTGGCATTTGCACAGGACTTTAGATAACATACATCGATGATGTAGAGAGAAGAGCGGGTGATGTTGCTGTGGATTATAGTGGAAAGGCACCTTTTGCTCCCTCTGCTGACCTATTTGTGTATTCAGCTGTGTAGCATATTTCTTGTATAATTACATAGTAATTTCACACACTACATTAAGAAAATCTGAACAATTTTTACTAAACTCATGTTTTCTAAATATTAAGTAAATAAAACCAATATTTGGCTAGGTAACATTTATAAAAACAGGATTTCTAGATAGATGATGATAAATTTTCATCTATATCTATAGAGCTGATAAATTTTCAAAACCCTTTGAATATCACTTGTACTACAAAGTCTCGTTTCAGTTTCAGTGCCATGGCACATTGATTAATCACCACTAAAGCGGTACATGAAATATTTGGCAATATAGGTATTTGGTAATGGTGATTGATGCACAGCATACGGCACCGTTATTATGCACTGGCCTTGAGAACTTTAGTTTTCATCTTCGATCACCTGATAGAGAACAAACTAACAGCTTTTTTCTTTCACCTTGCTGGAGAATAAACTAACAACTTCAAATTATCTGATCCATCCAAAAACTTATTTCCGTGAAACTCACTGATTTATTTATTATTTCGTGGGGATCACTATTATTTGCTGTAGTAAAATATCAAATGATCGATGTTTTATACCAACATGGCAGCTCACATGGTAGGCAACAGAATGAAAACAAACAGGTTTACTACCAAGAATTATACTATATTGCTTTTATTGACAGAAAAAGCATACAGATAATTTTATTCAGAGATTTTATGTGAATTATTTTGATAAGTGTACACATATATTTATAACTGACCTTTCTTTGTCAAGTGTGTGCCCGCACACGTATTCATACTAAATCAATCTTAGAGATCTTATCCAAAGATTGAATTTCTTAAAGTGACTGTTCCAAATATGTATAATTTATGGCAAAAAAGTCACAAAATGGCAATACAAGGAGGCATAAAAGTGAAGATAAAGGGGGAGATGATGGTTAAAAACACCTGTAAATGAATAATTGATTTTGATTTAAATTCTTTTTAGTTCTTAGCTGATGAAATGAATATAAATGAAATTATTATGCAAAACACCTCTATTTGTTGTATATGCATGTACATATATGTGTTACAAATACAAAACTGATAGGATATTATTTAACATATATTCACACTCATAATGTGCATATATGTACATAATGAAAATGAGTGCTTGTTTTATATGTATGTATACACACACATACACATATTGCATACTTTCATTTTTTAAAATTTTACTTTAAGTTCTGGGATACATGTGCTGAACATGCAGGTTTGTTACATAGGTATACTTGTGCCATGGTAATTTGCTGCACCCATCAACCCGTCATCTAGGTTTTAAGCTCCACATGCATTAGCTATTTGTCCTAATGCTCTCCCTCCCCTTTCCCCACACCCACCTACAGACCCCAGTGTGTGATGTTCCTCTCCCTGTGTCAACATGTTCTCATTGTTCAGCACCCACTTATGAGTGAGAACATGCAGTGTTTGGTTTTCTGTTCCTTTGTTAGTTTGCTGAGGATGATGGTTTCCAGCTTCATCCATATCCCCGCAAAGGACGTGAACTCATCCTTTTTTATGGCTGTGTAGTATTCCATGGTGAATATGTGCCACATTTTCTTCATCCAGTCTATCATTGATGGGCATTATGTTGGTTCCAAGTCTTTGCTATTGTAAATAGTCCCATGATAAACATATATGTACATGTGTCTTTAGAGTAGAATGATGTATAATCCTTTGGTATATACCCAGTAATGGGATTGCTGGGTCAAATGGTATTTCTGGTTTTATATCCTTGAGGAATCACCACATTGTATTCCACAATGGTTGAACTATTTTACAAGCCCACCAACAGTGTAAAAGTGTTCCTATTTCTCTGCATCTTCTCCAGCATCTGTTTCCAGAATTTTTAATGATCACCATTCTAACTGGTGTGAGATGGTATGTCATTGTGGTTTTGATTTGCATTTCTCTAATGAACAGTGATAATGAGCTTTTTTCATATGTTTATTGGCCACATACATATCTTCTTTTGAGGAGTGTCTGTTCATATCCTTTGCCCACTTTTTGATGGGGTTGTTTGTTTTTTTTTTCTTGTAAATTTGTTTAAGTTCCTTCTAGATTCTGGATATTAGACCTTTGTCAGATGGATAGATTGCAAAAATTTTCTCATATTTTGTAGGTTGCCTGTTCACTCTTGTGATAGTTTATTTTACTGAGCAGAAGCTCTTTAGTTTGATTAGATTCCATCTGTCAATTTTGGCTGTTGTTTCAAGTGCTGTTGGTGATTTAGTCATGAAGTCTTTGCCCACACCTATGTCCTGAATCATATTGCCTAGGTTTTCTTCTAGGGTTTTTATAGTTTTAGGTTTTACATTTATGTTTTTAATCCACCTTGAGTTAATTCTTTTATAAGGTATAATGAAGGGGTCTAGTTTCTCTTTTCTGCATATGGCTACCCAGTTTTCCCAGCGCCATTTATTACATAGGGAATCCTTTCCCCATTGCTTGCTTTTGTCAGGTTTGTTGAAGATCAGATTGTTGTAGATGTGTGGTGTTATTTCTGAGGCCTCTATTCTGTTTCATTGGTCTATATATCTGTTTTGGTATTAGCACCATGCTGTTTTGGTTACTTTAGCTTTGTAATATAGTTTGAAGTCAGGCAGCGTCATGCCTCCAGCTTTGTTCTTTTTGCTTAGGTTAGCCTTGGCTCCACAGGCTCTTTTTTGCTTCCATATGAAATTTAACATAGTTTTTTTCTAGTTCTGTGAAGAAAGTCAATGGTAGCTTGATGGGAATAGCATTGAATCTATAAATTACTTTGGGCAATATGGCCATTTTCATGATATTGAGTCTTCCTATCCATAAGGATGGAGTGTTTCTCTATATGTTTGTGTCCTGTCATTTCCTTGAGCTCTGGTTTGTAGTTTTCTTTGAAGAGGTCCTTCACATCCCTTGTAGGTTGTATTCCTAGGTATTTTGTTTTCTTTTTAGCAATTGTGAATGGGAGTTTACTAATGATTTGGCTCTCTGCTTGTCTGTTATTGGTATATAAGAATGATTGTGATTTTTGCACATTAATTTTATATCCTGAGACTTTGCCAAAGTTGCTTATCAGGTTAAGGAATTTTTGGGCTGAGGTGGTGGCGTTTTGTAAATATACAATCATGTCATCTGCAGACAGAGACAATTTGATTTCCTCTCTTCCTATTTGCATGCTTTTATTTCTTTCTCTTACTCGATTGCCCTGGCCAGAACTTCCAATACTATCTTGATAAGAGTGGGGAGAGAGGGCATCCTACTCTTGGGCCAGTTTTCAAAGGTAATGCTTCCAGCTTTTGGCCATTTAGCATGATATTAGCTATGCATTTGTCATAAATAGCTCTTATTTTTGTGAGATATGTTCCATCAATACCTAGTTTATTGAGAGTTTTTAGTATGAGGGGTGTTGAATTTTATTGAAGGCCTTTTCTGCATCTATTGAGATAATCATGTGGTTTTTGTCATTGGTTCTGTTTATGTGATGGATTATGTTTATTGATTTGCATATGTTGAACCAGCCTTGCATGCCAGGCATGAAGCCAACTTGATCGTGGTGGATAAGTTTTTGATGTGCTGCTGGATTCTCTTGCCGGTATTTTATTCAGGATTTTCGCATCGATGTTCATCAGTGATATTGGCCTGAAATTTTCTTTTTCTATTGGGTCTCTGCCAGGTTTTGGAATCAGAGTGATGCTGGCCTCATAAAATGATTTAGGGAGGAGTCTTTCTTTTTCTATTTTTCAGAATAGTTTCAGAAGGAATGGTACCAGCTCCTCTTTGTACCTCTGGTAGAACTCGGCTGTGAAGACATCTGGTCCTGGGCTTTTTTTGGTTGGTAGGCTAGTAATTACTGAGTCAATTTCAGAACTTGTTATTGGTCTATTCAGGGATTTGACTTCTTCCTGCTTTAGTCTTGGGAGGGTGTATGTGTCCAGGACTTTATCCATTTCTTCTAGATTTTCTAGTTTATTTGTGTAGAGGTGTTTACAGTATTCTCTAATAATAGTTTGTATTTCTGTGGGATCAGTGGTGATATACCCTTTATCGTTTTTTAATGTGTCTATTTGATCTTTCTCTCTTTTCTTCCTTGTTAGTCTGGCTACCGGTCTATCTATTTTGTTAATCTTTTCAAAAAACCCACTCCTAGATTCATTGATTTTTTTTTGAAGGTTTTTTTGTGTTTCTCTCCCATTCGGTTCTGCTGTGATCTTAGTTATTTCTTGTTTTATACTAGGTTTTTAATGTGTTTTCCATTGCTTCTTTTGATTGTGATGTTAGGGTGTCTATTTTAGATCTTTCCCACTTTCTAATGTGGACATTTAATGCTGTAAATTTCCCTCTAAACACTGTTTTAACTGTATCCCAGAAATTCTGATATGTTGTGTCTTTGTTCTCATTGGTTTCAAAGAACTTATTTATTTCTGCCTTAATTTTGCTATTTACCCAGTAGTCATTCATAAGCAGGTTGTTCAGTTTCCATGTAGTTGTGCAGTTTTGAGTGAGCTTCTTAATTCTGAGTTCTAATTTGATTACACTGTGGTGTGAGAGATTGTTTGTTATGATTTTCATTCTTTTGCATTTGCTGAGGAGTGTTTTACTTCCAATTATGTGGTTGATTTCAGAATAAGTGCTATGTGGTGCTGAGAAGAATGTATATTCTGTTGATTTGGGGTGGAGGGTTCTGTAGGTATCTATTAGGTCCACTTGGACCAGAGCTGAGTTCAAGTCTGAATATCCTTGTTAATTTCCTTTCTTGTTGATCTGTCTAATATTGATAGTGGGTTGTTAAAGTTTCCCACTATTATTGTGTGGGAGTCTAAGTCTCCTTGTAGGTCTCTAGGAACTCGTTTTATGAATCCTGGTGCTCCTGTATTTGGCATATATATATATTTAGGATACTCAGCTCTTCTTGTTGCATTGATCCCTTTACTACTATGTAATGCCCTTCTTTGTCCTTTTTTATCCTTGTTGGTTTAAAGTCTGTTTTATTAGAGACTAGGATTGCAACTCCTGCTTTTTTTTTCTTTCTTTCCATTTGCTTGGTAAATATTCCTCCATCCCTTTATTTTGAGCCTATGTGTGTCCTTGCAAGTGAGATGTGTCTCCTGAATACAGCACACCTGTGGGTATTGACTCTTTATCCAATTTGCCAGTGTATGTCTTTTAATTGGGGCATTTAGCTCATTTATATTTACCGTTAATATTGTTATGTGTGAATTTGGTCCTGTCATCATGATGTTAGCTGGTTATTCTGCACATTAGTTGAAGCAGTTTCTTCCTAGTTTCATTGGTTTATATATTTTGGTGTGTTTTTGCAGTGGCTGGTACTGGTTTTTCCTTTCCATGTTTAGTGCTTCCTTTAGGAGCTCTTGGAAGGCAGGTCTGATGGTGACTAAATCTGTCAGCATCTGCTTGTCTGTAAAGGATTTTATTTCTCATTCACTTATGAAGCTTAGTTTGGCTGGTTATGAAATTCCATATGTACATCATGGAAACGAGTGCATGTGATACACACACACACACACGCACACACATTGCATACTTTCATTTTTGTGTCCATTACTTTTCTGATTTTATCAGCAGCCAACTAAAGAAAATAGAAAAAAAAATTGGTAATTCGATCTTTCATGTTCTGCATCTTCCAGCTTCACAACTTATAGTTTTCTATTTTTATTGTTATTGTGATCAGAATGAAAATGTATACAATAGAATCAGAATCAGGTCAGAATCAACAAAAATACTATAATGTTTGTACATGCTTTCGATGCAGTTTGTCTCTGCAAAGGGTGTGTGTGTTTCTATGCACATGTGCATGTACACAAGTGTGTAAATAAGTGTTTTATTCATGATGGAGAAAGGCTGGTCAAAATGATTCTGAATGAGATAGCACCACTACAGCAGATAATTAGGTCTCTAGCAATAAAACAAGTCATTAAACATGTTTCTAAGCATCTACTCAGTATCTGGCACAATGTTAAGTAGTGTAAATATAATCATTAGCAAAATTCAGCTTCTACCCTCAATGGTATATGTGTAGAACAAATTGGTAAAGCTGGAGTACATTTCAGGACCAAAAACAGTTTCTGTGTAGTTCCCACTTCATCAAGACCATGTTGTATACCTCTCATACACTTAAGCCATAGGGAAGCAATTATTCCATCCATCCTTTTACAGGGTAGTGGTGGGGAAGAAGAGCTGACTGTCATGCTTGAATTCACATAATTTCATAATTAAATAATTTCATGTTACATAATCTCGATAAACCTAAAATCCAATATATGATAAAGATAGTGTTTCAAATCAGTGGATAAGTGATAAACAGTTCATAAAATGGTGTTCAGATAATTGGCTATATGTATTTTATAGTTGCACAAAGGTATAATATGTCATTAATAAATATTAATTCCATAGTGGATGTCAAATACACTTTTTCAAAATATAAAGAAAAAATACCATAGACAAATATCACTTGCAACATTACGGTTAAAATTAAATATCCAAACATAGCCCTAACCAATAACAGAAAATTTAAAAAAAAAAATTATGGATTGGAATTTGTTAAAATATAAAACTTTTCTTTTTCAGAGGATACAATGAATATGTGTAAAAAGCAAATATCAAATCAGCAACAAGTGCTTGCAATTCACTTGACATATTTAAAATATGAGTAGTTCCAACAAATCATAAATAAATGATTAGTAGTCCAATAAAAAAAAGACAAAGTACATTGACAGGAAACTGTATGAAACTCATGAACACTAAATGTCTTAGATTCTCTATTGTTAAACAAAATGCAAAAACAATAGAGAACATTATGAATATGGAGTTAATATTTAACAAAATTATTTTATCCATGTTATAAGTAAATATTTACATCCAAAAACCCTTGTTTTCTCTGAAAGTTGTCACTTATGAGTCTATTTTGAAAATGTTTAAAGAATAGTAATTAATTAACTTTAATAAATAGGTACTCCTATTGAGGGAAAACAGACATTTCCATAATTTTTCTTCTGTTTCTAATCTAGTAGATGGTAGGAAAATAATGACAATTGCATGTTCATACCTGGAGAATATGCATTCCATTTCTTTTAAACTTTTGCATTCTCAAAACTATATTGATACCTCAAAGCATACCCTTTGCTGTTGAAAACAGCCTTTCAAGTATAAAGACACACACATCACTTTCCTTAAATCTTATATAAGGCAAGGGCCTAGATTCCTATCAGAAAATGTATTTCAAGAATGCTTTTTTAGTAGTTCCTGTGGCCTTATCTTATAGAGGAAGGTTTTTTTTTAAACATACACACAGTATTTGATGCACATTTTTATTGGAAAGAGCTTTTATTTCCTTAAATGTTTTGTTGTCTAAGTGTGAAAAGTATCCTGCAGTGGAATTCAGTGGCACAGATGCTTATTGTGATAGATGAGATGAACTTGCTTCCCTAAGCATGCATGGGCATGAAATGCATCTGGCTTCTGTACATAAAAGTCAGTTATGTTCCCAAATGTGTCTCTGCATTTACACAGACGTTTAGGGGCAGACACCCTACTGTTCCCTCAAAAGGCGGCTCTGCTTAATTATGAAGTTCAAGTTAGACCAGAAGTTGGAAAATACTAAATTCCACATTGCAGACAGAGCCTGAGCAGGTGATGTCACCACTGCATTCTAAGGTGGCAAGTCCTCAGAGAAGTAACTTATCACCTTACCATGGAGAAAAATAACCGTGTCCAGAACACAAGAGGATGCTTTAAGGTAGCGTACAATCAAGTGTGCAAACCTGTGCAATACATACCAGATGAAATCCAGTTCAGAGGCTCAGGAAAACAAACAAATGAGGATATGCTTTAAAAAATAGGACTTAATATAAACAGTCGTGAGAGTAAAACTATTGCTAAGCACATAGGAAACATAAACCAGGCTTTCAGGAAGGAGTTTGGCACATGTGTGCACTGGTAGGAGGTGTAATGTGCAGAAATCCGGCCTTTTGTGGCATAGCAACTAAAGTTCCTTTTCTATTGTCCAGACAACCTTAAATATTCCTTTATGCAGTACTATTTTAAAAAGGCCATCTACTGTGCACAATGTGTTAGCATCAAGGACATGAAATTTATCTGGAATATACCAAAACTTTAATCAATAGACTAGGACCAAAGCTTTTAAAAACAGGTTTTCGTAGATAAATCATTATAAGTTATTATTTCCTCGCCATAGGTAAGGCATGATAGATAACTTTACTTTTTCTCAGTCACTTAGTGTGTAGGTAGAATAATGACCCTTAGCAGGATGACCTTTTGAATGTGTTGTTAGGCAGCATGGAAGCATTATGGTTAGAGGTGGAATTAAGATTGCTAATCACCTCACCTTAAACTGGAGCGATTATCCTGAATTATCTAGGTGGGCCCACTGTAGTCACAAAGAACCTTCAGACAGGAAGGCGGAGAGACCAGAGTGAGCAGAAGAGCTTGGGGAAACTGGAGCCGAGGCTGAAGTGATGTGCTGTGTCCAAGATGTGCAGAGGCCAAGAGCTCAGGGATACATGTGACCCCTCAAACCTGGTGAATTCTCTCCTGGAATCTCTAGACAAAATATACACTTGATGATACCTTGATTTTAGCACACTAAGACCCATTTTGGACTTCTGACCCCCAGAAGTATAAAGAAAAAAAATGTGTTGTTTTAAGCCTCTGAGTTTATGTTAATTTACTGTAACAGCAGTAAGAAACTAACACAGTAAGACGGCTTTTATTTTTATGTGATGTATAGAATTAAATTGGATATGCTAGGAAATATTGGAAATTTATTGATTTATTTTTTTGTCTGAGCTGGAGTCTGGCTCTGTCGCCCAGGCTGGAGTGCAGTGGCGTGATCTCGGCTCACTGCATGCTCTGCCTCCCGGGTTCCCACCATTCTCCTGCCTCAGCCTCCCGAGTAGCTGGGACTACAGGCGCCACCACCACGCCGGCTAATTTTCTGTATTTTTAGTAGAGACGGGGTTTCACCGTGGTCTCGATCTCCTGACCTTGTGATCCGCCCGCCTCGGCCTCCCAAAGTGCTGGGATTACAAGTGTGAGCCACCGCGCCCGGCCAGGAATTTATTTTCTTAATATAGTTCTTCATATTGGAATAATGAGAACCATCGAGTAATGAAGTGTTCTATTTTGTGAAGGATGATTATATAAACAGTACGAAGGTTAAAAACCGGGCGGGACCGGCTGGGCACAATGGCTCGTTCATGTAATCCCAGCACTTTGGGAGGCCGGGGCAGGTGGATCTCTTGAGCCCAGGAGTCTCAGATCAACCTGGGCAACATGTGAAACCCCATCTCCACAAAAATACAAAAACCAGGCAGACGTGGTGGCGGCGCCTGTGGTCCCAGCCACTCAGGAGGCTGCGGTGGAAGGATCGGAGCCCGGCAGGTGCAGGCTGCGGTGGACCGTGATTATGCCACTGCGCTCCAGTCTGGGTGACAGAGTAAGACCCTGTCTCCATTAAATAAATAGATAAATAAATATATATATAAGTAAAAGAGGAGGGTGTCTTTTGAAGGCTATTAAAGTCGTCTAAGTGTCCTCTGATTATATGAGGCTGGAATGGTGCATGGAATGTTGTGTTGAATAACCTGATACAGTCTCTGAAACTATAGAAGCATTAGTAATTTTAGCCTGAGAGTGCTATAATCTGGGATAATTTGGTCCAATACTTCCAGAGAGGGTTGAAGTTTTGAGATAGCTGGAGTTATTTCAGTTGAAGACCTGAATATGAGGCAACTGCATACTCAATTACAATTCAATTTCTACTCTTTATATAAGGTAGAAATGGGTAACATGTGGGACACTGTGTTAAAAGTAATGCAGCCATAGTGTAGTGGTAAAAGCAGATGAAAAGTACTATAATAGTCGTATAGATGAGGTACTGGAAAGAAGCAGATTTGAAAAATTGGAGATAAATGTCAGTTTTCCGGAGCCATGGGATGAAAACCAAACCGGATTACAACAGGTTCAATTCACTCAAGATGTCTAACTTGGTAATAGGTCAGAAAACTCAATTTGTCGTATTTTCTTAAAAGTACACAAAAATGTTCCTTTTGATAAAACACGTGTAGTGCACCTTCGGATTTGATTTTTCTTTATGTTCTGTAAACTGCTCACAGTAAAACAGAAAAAAAGTCTGACAAATATGATGGTCCTTAAATCTTGTAGGAGTATGATGCTTCTCCAAAGAATAGAGGTTTTCCTAGGAAGGCCCTAAGCAAGGAATCAAGTTTCCTTTTGCAAGAAATAAAATTCTCAAAAGTTCCCTGCACCTTGGAAAGGCTCTGGTTGAAATTAATAGCACAACGTTATTTATTTAAATTTTAACTTTTAAGTTCAGGGGTACAAGTGTAGGTTTGTTACAGAGGTAAGCTTATGCCATGGGATTGGTTGTACAGTTTATTTCATCACCCAGATATTAAGCCTAATATCCATTAGTTGTTTTTCCTGATCCTCATAGCAAATATTACCCCCATAAAGTTTTATGGTTACTTTTTTCTTATCTTCTGATTAATGCCATTAGATTCACCAATTGAAATTATTTTTCAGTAGTTTAATTCCCTCTAGAAGGTTTAAAAAATGTTTCCGAATTTCCTAAGTCTTCTTTCTTTGTTAGTCTTCTAAAAAGCTATATTCAATAGAATTCATGTGCTTAGGTACAGTTTCACTAAAAGCGTATCTTCAACATTTGATCTGTTTAAAAGTTCTTAAGGTGTTAAGGAACATTAGGTATCAGAGTTTATGGCATTTGATTAATCTGAATAAATCTTGGCATCAAATTGAATTCAGCAAAAGTAACAGTGATAAATCAGAGAGCAATATTTGAAATGTCTCCAGGAAACATTTTAAAACAATTTTTAAGTTCACTAATTTGAGTCATTACACTTGGCCCTAATATGGTAGATTTTAAGTGAAGCTCAGTCGAACCTGGCAGATATCATATACAAACTTTTAATAGTCCTAACAATTCCTGTACCTCATTTGGATAAAGATTATTTCCAGAGCATCAGTGCTTTGACCAGAAAGGCATTTATTATTCTGTAACACTTTTCTTGAGAAATTAGCATGATTCATCATTTGAGTACGCTCTCTCAGATAAGATTCTAATATTTGGGTGTGAATAAAACTTCAGGGCATTGAAAACAGCTGGAAGATAGACAATAGGGTGATCATCCTCTCTTGTCATTCTCTATCAAGGTCCTCTTTAATTATTGGCCTAAACAGCTATAACTTTATGGTGAAAACAAACCGCTCGGATATAGCGTTAAAGGTTGAAATAATGAATTATACATAAATCGATTTAGTTCAGTTATATTCTGTTGAATTGGGAGAACATCGAATTTTTAAATTTCTCTGCATTTCTTGAAGTTAGGAATAAAAGCTGGGGTGGGGTCTCCTGAAATAATGAGGTCTAGAATAATTTCTGTTAAATTTACTTTTTAGTAGGATAAGTCTACTAAAATCAATATGAATGGAACCTTCAATGTACCACTGAAGATAATTAATCTTTGAGAGGTTAAGTAACCATTACAAGGTAATTTACCTAATTAGCAACTAAACCAACCAAATTTTAGATTTCTTAACTTTAAGACTATTGCTCACATAGTCACGTAAAGTATATCTTCCACATAGTCACAGGCAATCACAAGCTAACACGAGCAGTTAGCACAAAATAGATGTTCCACATAGAATGCAGAACAAAAAAAGACACTTTAAAAATCCTTTTCCCTTTTCCAAATTCATATTTAAAAAGTTTCTTGTGGAATTTCCCAAATGCCAGCATGGCCACATATAATACAGATTGATACTCAGACCTCTAATGAGAAACAGTTAGAATTATGCTAAACAAGGAACATTCTATATTGATTTCACAAATTCTCCTCTTTCCACTTATAGTTTCTCATAAAATGTAACATGTTTGTCTTGTGTGGAGTCTGTATAGAAAAAGTGTGATAACTGAAGATATAGACACACAGGTGTATGTATGTCTGTGTGTTCCTGTGTATTATAGCCTTTCTTTAATGGTTTTCTCTTTATATATATATATACTTTAAGTTCTAGGACACATGTGCACAACGTGCAGGTTTGTTACATATGTATACATGTGCCATGTTGGTGTGCTGCACCCAGTAACTCATCATTTACATTAGGTATATCTCCAAATGCTGTCCCTCCCCCTCACCCCACCCCATGACAGGCCCCGGAGTGTGATGTTCCCCTTCCTGGGTCCATGTGTTCTCATTGTTCAATTCACACCTATGAGTGAGAACATGCAGCGTTTGTTTTTTTTTGTCCTTGTGATAGTTTGCTGAGAATTATGGTTTCCAGCTTCATCCATGTGTCTACAAAGGACATGAACTCATCCTTTTTTATGGCTGCATAGTATTCCATGGTGTATATGTGCCACATTTTCTTTTTTTTTTCTTTTTTTTATTATACTTTAGGTTTTAGGGTACATATGCACAATGTGCAGGTTTGTTACATATGTATCCAGCCACATTTTCTTAATCCAGTCTATCATCGTTGGACGTTTGGGTTGGTTCCAAGTCTTTGCTATTGTGAATAGTGCCACAATAAACATACGTGTGCATGTGTCTTTATAGCAGCATGACTTATAATCCTTTGGGTATATATACATATATATATAAAAAAACTATATATATATATTTTGGGGACGGAGTTTCGCTCTGTCACCCAGCTGGAGTGCAGTGGCGCGATCTCGGCTCACTGCAAGCTCCGCCTCCCGGGTTCACACCATTCTCCTGCCTCAGCCTCCAGAGTAGGTGGGACTACAGGTGCCCGCCACCATGCCCGGCTAATTTTTTGCATTTTTACTACAGACGGGGTTTCACCGTGTTAGCCAGGATGGTCTCGATCTCCTGACCTCATGATCCACCCTCCTCGGCCTCCCAAAGTGCTGGGATTACAGGCATGAACCACCGCGCCTGGTCTCTATTTAAGTTAGCTCTGTCCAGGGCAAACCAGCATTTCAAAGATACAAACTGTTTTTGCAAAAAACAGGTATACACCTATCCATAGTGCAGACATTATGTCTACTTATTTCTCTCTAAATAGATCTTTCATTTTAACAAGTACTTCACCTTCACAAAATTTAGTTGAGTCAGTGAACTCTTATCCAGATGCTATATCTTGGCCAGATTATCAAGAATTAAGCCTCACAGATAGGCTGTTTCCATTTCCTTTAACAAAGTTTATCAGTCCTGAGTTACTTCTTGATTTCTTGCCAGTGGCATATAATGATGACTCAGCCAAGTCAGTTCCCAGAGTTGGACTCTTTTTTTTCTTATACACAGGAAACTTCTTTTCCAAGAATACTTGTTCCAGTTGCTCACAATCTTCATAGTTGATGATTATAGAATGATCTATGTACTTTCAATGTACCTTCAAAAATGAGATCTGCAGCTGGATAAGACGTGTGTGTGTGTGTGTGTGTGTGTGTGTGTGTGTGTCTTAGTAGACTTAAACCTTTCATTGAATAAGAAGCCTAGTTGATAGTGTAAGGTGAGAGTTAGAAGAACAGGGAATTATTTGGTTTAAGGAATTGTGAAGAAATGTGCTATGCCATTAAAATTTTTCTCTACTTTTGTGTTAAATCTTAATTTTGTGCAGAATTTACTAAGCTGCAGGAAACTGTCAAAATTGACTCTTGCTAAGTTCCATATTGGTTTGTAATTATCTTAAAACAAAAGTTGGTTGATACTAAAGTGCAGTTTTTCCTCTAGCTTTCATAAATTGAGACAGGTCTTTTTCTCACCCTCCACATACCTATGGCTGGAAGCCGAGGTGGTTGTTCTTGGTTCCCGTTACAACTTCTAGACTGTTAATTTCTCCGCTCCTTGCAAATTAGACTGTTCCTTTGAAACTCAAACCCCTTGGAAATATCAGCCATGCCCCTTTGGTATTACCATCATCAACAGACCTCCCTCCTGGGCACTCTGGTCTTATTTTTTTTTTTTTTGAGATGGAGTCTTGCTCTGTCACCCATGCTGGAGTGTAATGGTGTGATCTCGGCTCACTGCAAACTCCTCCTCCCGGTTTCAAGTGATTCTCCTGCCTCAGGTTCCTGAGTAACTGGGATTACAGGTGCATACCACCACACCCAGCTAATTTTTGTATTTTTGGTAGAGACGGGGTTTCGCCATGTTGGCCAGGCTGGTCTCGAACTCCTGACCTCAGGTGATATGCCTGCCTCAGCCCCCCAAAGTGCTGGGATTACAGGCATGATCCACTGCACCTGGCCTCTTGCCATTTATTTAAGGCTTTAGATCTTTTGCTCAATATCATCTTCAGGCAAGTTCAGCCATCATTTTAGTGGCTCAGCTTTCACGTGAAAGGACCAGTACAAACCTCGGTTCCCCGTTTTTTGACATCTTTATTTCCATTACTTTTTTTCTTTCCTCCACTTTATTGTCATCAAATCTGAAACATTTTCTATAAGGGTATGTACCACCAGGATCTAGATGCAAATATTCTGCCTCCTGGACATCACTCCTTGCCAGCTCGTTGGCCCAGATGTCCTCATTCCTACAACCCTTCATTTTCACTGAGACTCTCCTTAGGACACAGATGCTGCTGCTCCCTCACGATCCATCCGTACTCTCTTGCTTTCAGTTTCCACGTTTTCCTCCTCAAATGCCATAGTTCATTTTTAGCATTCCCTTGCAACTACCCTGAGTTTCATTTTCCCACAATTTATTTGTTTCTCTTTCTCTTCCCAAATTTTAAATGTTGATGTTTCTAAGGGTTCTGTCCTAATTGCTCTTCTTTTCTCTCCACACACATACTCTCTCTAAGCTCTAAACACTACTAAACAGCTCATAATTTCCAGTCTTAGAGTTTGGTCCAGACCTTTATTCTGGGAGTTGATGATTTACGTGACAATAGCACTCGAATAATTCAGAGGTAACATGTCCTGGTTTCCCACATGATAGTAAGTGGCACTGCCAGCCATGCTAGATGCTTATAAGTCATTTTTGGCCCTTCCTCAATATTCTGACAATATCCAATTCAACATTCATTTAAAGAATATTTTGGTTCCAGATACATCTGTAATTTCCTCCACCTATTTTGATTTCCAATGTCCCCAGCCTAGCCAGAGCCACATATTTTCTTACCTACGCTTATTTTCTTAGGTCATCCTTAGTCAACTTACTTTAATTCTTATCTCCGACACCCTGTTAGCTACAGAGAAACAAAAGTGATCTCTTAACATGTCTTTCAGTTTCCAACTCTCCCACTTTTCTGGTGTACTTGGACTAAGATTTATGTTCCTCATCATTACTAATGAAGACCTGTACTGTTTCACATATCCTTCTCTTTCAGCCACGTCTCACATTACTCTTTCTCCCTTCTGTACTTCATCCAGATTCCTACTTTTCAGTTTTTCATTTCATCCAATTCACAGGTTTCTTCTACATGCCAAGATCTTGCTCATATATTAGGGTCCTTGAACACTGGGGGTTTTTCCTATAAGACGAATCTTTCTGTATTGTATGAAAAGCTAACTCTTTTTATTCTCAGGTCTTAGCTTAAATATTCTCACTTGAAAGAAGTGGTTAGAGTCTGTATAATCCAAATTAATATTTCTTTTTTTCTTTTTCTTTTGAGACAGGGTCTTGCTGTGTCACCCAGGCTGGAGTGCAGTGCCACAATCTTGGCTCACGGAAACCTCTGCCTCCTGGGTTCAAGCAGTTTTCCTTTCTCAGCCTCCTGAGTAGCTGGGACTACAAGCGCACACCACTACACCCGGCTAACTTTTTTATTTTTAGTAGAGATGGGGTTTTGCCATGTTGATCAGACTGGTCTCAAACTCCTGGACTCAAGTGATCCATCCGCCTTGGCCTCCCAAAATGCTGGCATTACAGGCATAAGCCACCACGCCCGGCCCAAATTAATATATCTATATATAAAAATTATATGTATGAATCTTATATAATGTGAATTAAGATTATATCTAATGTTCGCCCCAACACCCTTGTTGGATATTCAGTCCCTTGCTTCACTTTGCATGTGAACACATTTTGTAATAATCTCTTCACTTTGCTCAGTTGGATTTCTGTGCCTGTCTTCGTCTTCAGAATTGAAACCCTAGGAGTACAGGACTGTGGCTTTCTTATTCACCACTGCAGCTCCGTAACTAAGAGAGCATCTGATACATATGTGTGAAGGGAATTGGTTAAATATAGACCACTAGGTCCAGTGGAGTCCACAGCCTATTCACTTCATGTAGTTTCCAAGAAACAAATGCTTCTCAACATATATTAATGAATGAGATATGGGCCAGGGTATCTGGTCTGGCTGGAGATGGCTTAACTTTGAGTTCACTTGAGAGGGTATCAGTGTGAGCAGGAATGCTTTCACTCACTTCAAGAATTGCATGGTGTTGGCCGGGCGCGGTGGCTCTCGCTTGTAATCCCAGCACTTTGGGAGGCCGAGGTGGGCGGATCACGAGGGCAGAAGATCGAGACCACGCTGAAACCCCGTCTCCACTAAAAATACAAAAAAATTTAGCCAGTCGTGGTGTCGGGTGCCTGTAGTCCCAGCTACTTCGAGAGGCTGAGGCAGGAGAACGGCGTGAACACAGGAGGCGGAGCTTGCAGTGAGCCGAGATTGCACCACTGCACTCCAGCCTGGGTGACAGAGCGAGACTCCGTCTCAAAAAAAAAAAAAAAGAAGAAGAATTGCATGGTGTTTAGGGGGAAGAATCACCCCGCTTCTCTGGGGAGACATGAGGGCTCTGTGGCTCCTGTGGGCTCTCAAACTGTTGGAAGATGATTGCTAAACCTGAGTTTTCAGGTCTCCTAGTTATATTCATTTAAACTTATACATGATTTGTCACTATTTTAAGTTGTTTTTCACTGAAAAGTCAGTCTGAATATAGAGCCTTATTTCATTCAGATCAGAAAAACTGGGTTTTGGTAAAATCTGTTTATCTATAATTTTTAAGTAAGTACAATTTTATAAACCAGTTATTCCTAACTTGAGAGGCCTGGAGGATTTATTACAATGTGTATTTCAGGGCCACATCTGCAGAAGTTTTGATACAACATTTCCTTACTAATACCCCTGACAGCACATTTTAGCAGGCATCCTGTGTTATTCAGAAGCAGAACGTTTATGCACTACACTTTGGGAGAGAGAAGTGCATGTTATGTTACCATTTAAAGATGCCTGGTTCTTGTGGGGCAAATTGGCAAATGATTTATCTGAACTAATGGCAGAGTGGAATTTTAATACTTTAGGGTTTTCAGGAATCTTAGAGCTGTTTTCATTTGTCTCACACATACAGCCTGAACCTTGAAGACATTAATGAATTTGTCACAGAAATTAAATTGGGCCAAAATTTACATTTGCAACCCATGTCTGTGCTCTTCATTCTAAAGCACAATGGCCTAGAGTCATATTTTAACCTCTAAGTTTCATCTTATTAAAAAATAAAATAAAATAAATGTAAATACATGCATGTATTATACTATATATACAATTTATATACATTACAATATTAATTTGAATCACACATGACATCACTAGTAAAGGCCAGTTACAGTTTAGACTGAGATAAGCCCTGTGAGAATTTACTAAGGTCAAAAAGACTCCTTTTAATAGTGACTCAGTGGTACCTACTCTAAGGACAAAGGCTCCAGTATGTATCCTAATCTAAGTTATTACTGAATGTGAGTCCTGTGATAGCTTCTAATGAAAATTTTCCATTGAAAAAAATCAATGTTAATAACTGGAACTCGAGAGCTGTAATGGGTTCTGCTGTGTTTTTCGGGCTTAGACTGTGTGCTATAATATGCTAAGAAGAGGAGTTGATGACCTGTGAGCTCTGGTCACTTCCTGATCTCATTTGACTCTTTGGTCTTTAGTTTTAAAAGGGTGATCAGAGAGGTTGCTTTATAATGGAGAAGTTGAACAAAAGGACCATCAACCGGCAGGCTCACTGGCACAGCGCAAGTTTCACCGGATAAGCATTTCAGTAAAGAGGACTATTGCCAACAGCAATACTTGCAAGGAAGCTTTGTTACAGAGAGGATTTTTTTTTTTAAAGAAGCTGCTAGGAAAACTGACACTAGAAGCTAACTAGAGTCACTCTTTATAGATATCAATGAAATTGTAAGTCTGAAGACATTACTTACCTAGATACAGTAATGGACTTTATTTAAGAACCAACTTTATACATACCTAATATACCTAGGCTTGTTGATCAAGTTGGCTGGCTGGGGAAGAATAAAACCATCTAGAAGATCCACATGATGAGAGAAAGCATTCGGGGAGGGCAGACAGAGACATGATGCTGGCCACAGATAGAACCCAGAGACGCTCTGTGATTGAAGTAGTTCTAATACCTGGAAGCTTCGATTTGCTCTTATAACGTGTCTAAAGCCATTTAATTCAAGACTACCCTTCCTAGTTGGTACCTGTAGATGTAATGCATCTCCTAAGGTATTAGTCTAGGCTCCACCGGACAGAACAACTACCTGGAGGTAGGTGGTGGAGCCTCCGGACTCCGCGACACATTTCACAATGCTGTTTACTCCAAAACACTGGCCTTATTGAACTAATCTAGCTATTGGGTAAGACGAGAAGTAATACACGAACATTCTTAAAGTCTGTTCTCTTTTGCCTTGTGACCTTAAACATTTCAAAGACCAACATGAACACTATTGAATAGAATTGTGTTTCCATCGTCATAACTAATCTGAAAGCCTAAGTTATACCTCTTTCACTGCACATCCAATCTATTTTATGGGCAGAAGAGCACAATGGGCTCAGCTATGCAGGCTTTAGGAGTTATTTTAACCTTTAAAGAACAATAGACACAAGTAAAAGTACATACATAAAGTAGGCATTTTATATTTAATTTTTATTTTCATATGCATGAAAAGTGTGTTCCAAAAAAAGATTAGAGAAATCCATGGCATGTCTTTCTGGTTAATGTTACTTTATTTTTTGGTTCATCTACGCTACTACTTACAAGTTACTTGTTTTTTTTTTCATGGAAAATTTTTTTTAAATGAATTGATTTTGCTTTTCATCAGCACAGTTGTTGACTAATACCAAAGTTAGTTAGAAGGTTATGATTTTTACATTTATAGAATGTCAGGGGCAGCATTTAGACAATACATCATAGTAACTTGGCATTTATGAAATATTAGTTTTCCATAAACATGAACTCAGAGAGGAAGGTTACATTTTTTTAAATTATAATAACATTTTGAAAACCATCTGTCCTTTAAAATGTTACTAAAATATATATTGGAACTGGTGTTTTAGATGCCAGTCCTTCCTGAAGAGTGTTTTGAGATTTTTTTCAAATACTGCCTCAGTTCTATATAAAATAGAAAATATTCTGCCTTGTAAAATGACTACTGGATGTAGGTAAGAAGAAGTTAAGGAAATATTACATAAAAGTAGATTTGCAAAGGTAATTTGCTGAAGGATTATTTACACTTTGATGAGTGGATCTGGATATTTTGATACTAAGTGAAAGTGGTTCCACTGGAATTAGAAGGGAATAGAGATCTGAAAGCAGGAGTGAAAAGAATGTGTGTAAGCCGGGCACGGTGGCTCATGCCTGACCTCAGGTGAGCCGCCCACCTCAGCCTCCCAAAGTGCTGGGATGACACGCTTGTTAAGTGGTACTCTAATTAATCAGTAACTTAAACCTCAAAAGAGATTCATTATGTACACAAAATTAATCTTGTGTAATCAAGTGTATAAGTAAAATTAATTGAAGAAATCAAAAAACGCAAGGTGGCTGACACCTGTAATCTCAGTGCTTTCGGAAGTCTAGGTGGGAGGATCCCTTGACTTAAGGAGGCTGAGACCAGTCAAGCAACACGGTGGGACCCCATCTCTGTAAAACAATTAGCCGGGGATGGTGGTGCGTGCCTGTAGTCCGAGCTACTTGAGAGGCTGAGGCAAAAGTATCGCTTGAGCCTAGGACTTGGAGTCTGCAGTGAGCTATGATCACACCACTGACTCCAGCCAGAGCAACAGAGGGAGACAATGAGAACACGTGGACACAGGAAGGGGAACATCACACTCTGGGGACTGTTGTGGGGTGGGGGGAGGGGGCAGGGACAGCATTAGGAGATACACCTAATGCTAAATGACGAGTTAATGGGTGCATCACACCAACATGGCACATGGATACATATGTAAGAATCCTGCACGTTGTGCACATGTACCCCAAAACTCAAAGTATAATAATAAATAAATAATAAACCACAAAACACTTGTAATTCCAAATCCAGATATATAAACCACAGGAATACTTAGATAAACACACGTTATACACACATATAGTATATGTATGATAAAATATACTTGTATGTTCAACTTGGGAAAGGTTGATGATTTTAGAAACTAATAATTCTATTGCCTTGTGCTCTAATGATTTTCAATTTGAAGATTTATTTGGGATCAAATATATGAGGCTCCATATACAAGACATCTTTCTTTCCCCTCTTCTCAGCACCATTTTTTGGCTGATTATTGGACTACAACTGGGAGATCTAGAACTAAATTCCTGCTTAGTGTTTACTTGTTCAGAGCATAGGCTTTGAAATCGTCCTGTTTTGCCTCAGTCTCCACAGTGGTACCTACTAACCTCATGACTAGGGGATCGTGTAGCATTTCTCTAAGCCTTGTTTTCTTAGCTGTGAAGTGGTAAATTTTGGAAGTGCTTTGTTCATAGGATTTCTGTGGAAACTGAATTGGGTAAAGAATGTAAGGCATTTAGCACAGTAAAATAACCTGGATTACAGTAACTTTTCAAGGAGTGTTTATTAGTACTTAAACTGCCATTGTCATCAAAATTCTGTTTTTACATATGAACTTAGAAATGCCATTGTAACCTTCTCAACTCATTTGGTCATTTAAAATAGAGAGGTTGAGTTAGGTGTTTCTTAAATTTCTCTTTAGCTCTGATACTATGTGTCTGACGTTAAGTAATGCAAAGTTGGTAATTAAATCTTCCCCTTTCGTGATGTAGGAGAAAGGCATACAAAATTTCTGGGTGACTGGATTCCCTTGCAAGTTTATTAGAATTGTAATTACGTAGCATTTTGAATAAAGCGTTCATTCTGGAAATCATTAAGTTTATTTTTCTTAACTCCGTATTTTGTCAACTGTGGAAAAATTGGGATTTAGGAGTAACCTCTGATTTAAAATTCCACCTAGTAACCATCTAAATTGTAGTCTTGTAATTTCCTAACTTTGGTCTTGAAGGTGTTTATCATTCTTATGCGTTATCATACTGTATTATATACTTATGCAACATAAAATGTATAGTTTTAACTATTGCACATGTTTACATATGAAAGGTGTAGTTTTGAACTTATCATTATTAAATTTGCTAATTTTGCTTCACTATTCATTTTGGACACTTATCCATATTAGTACATGCAACTCAAGTTTATTCTTTTGAGTTACTGTATATCATTCAAATGTATGAATAAATAACCTTGCTTTGGTGGACATTTAAGTATTTTCATGTATCAGTATGAAAAACAGTTTCAAAATGAACATTCAAATATACATTGCATATATGTGTATAATATTTGTATATATGAAGGTTCCTGTGGGTCATATATCTGAAATCAAAATTACAAGTGTTTTGTACCTTCTATAATTAATTTTACTCTCAATTTTAAGTAAACAAGATTAGTTTTTGCACATGATGCATCTCTTTATTCAGTTAAAATTACTGACATAATTAGAATACCACTTAAAACTTGAGAATATTTTCAAGGGTATTTATGCAAAACTTACATAAATGTGTTGAAAAGTCCTTTTGTATATATGTAGAGATTACATGGTATGTTAAATTCATCAATTTGCCTAAATATCAAGTTATACTTAAGTAGTGTCCATACACCATGCTTTTGCTTGACTGAACTCCAATATGTATATCCGGAGTACTTTTTAACATTCATAGGTTAAGTGGCCTGTTTTGGAAAATGATATTAAAAATGTAATTCAGATGAATGCTTAAAGATTAAAAATGAATGAGCTTTCGTATTAATCATCAATATGAAAACCCTAAAGGGAAGCATGATTTTCAGATATACCTCCTTGTAGGCAGGATAATTCAGAAATGCACAGTGCATATTATATATGGGATTTGAGTCATAGTGTATTTCTCTAAGAATGTAATTTATTGTACTTTCACATCCACCCCACTGAATATGCAGAGTTTAAGATGCAATGGCCAGAAGACATGAGCGTGTCACTAGAAGGATGTGGACGTGGGCTCCGGGGCTGTTGATGATGACGGTGGTCTTTTGGGGTCATCTGGGGAATGGACAAGGCCAAGGTAAGTGCAAGGATTTTCTAATTCTTTGCGAGTTGGATGCGAATTTCACTTTGTGATGAAATTATGTTGAGTCTTTGGTTTGATGTTTAAGCAATTTTTTACAATCTTCCGTCAGGTTTTTGTTACAGGGTATTGTAATATCTCTGCACCAGTTAAATTGAAATAGAATTAGGTGTGAGTAAATGCATCAAAATTGAAGCCATCTTTCTGAAATTGGCTTTTCTCTGTTGTAATTGATGATATGTATATATATGTGAGGTTTTATGAAGCCATATATATGCGTGTGTCTCTGTTGTAGTTGGTGGTATGTATATATATGTGAGGTGTTACGAGGCCATAAATATGCGTGTGTGTGGGTTTTGGGTGGGTGGGTGTGCCTGTGAGTTTGTGTGTGTGGTATTTTACAAGAACACGTAGCATATAAAGTTGTCGTGATTTTGAAGAAAAGTTTTTGGACGTTTGTCTGTTTAGGGTTTTTATGTTTTTGGATGTTTGTCTCTTTAGGGTTTTTATGTTTTACATTTTAAAATTTCAAGAACCTATTCTTAAAGGATGCGATGTTCTTTAGAAATTAAATGAAAAATGTGACGTTTCTCATTCTTCTGCCAAGTGTATTTAGGGGAAATTAATGAGAGAGTGGAGCTGCAAGGTTGTGGCATCCTGAAATGTCTGTTGGAGCGTAGAAAAAGGCCATAGATTTTGTAATAAGGCTTTCAATACTGATTTCATCAATAGCTGTATGGAGTGGTTTGTGCCAAATCTAGTATCTGTGAATGTATTTTGTGATAAGTATTGTATTATTTTTGGAGGTGTGTTGCCTGCTCAGATACAAATTGCAATTCTGTATTTTATGTGATAAAACATCCTGACATCGCTGAAATTTTCTTTTCCTTTCCGGGCAAGTATATTCGGCATTGATTTCCTGCATTTTCAAGGCTTGAAATGAAATCTGTGAGCAGGAAGTTTACAGAGTTATTTCAAGGGATAGGTATATTTCTCCAGATAAAATTGAAAGTGTGCAGTGTTATTATATAATTGTGATGAAGTTGAGCTTTGCTAGTTTGAAGTATCTAATAAAGTTTAACACTTTTTAAAAGATCCTTCAAAAAAAGCAGTTTTCTTGCCATATGTAATATTGTTCAATGAAGTTTTGAAATGAAATAGATATTTTTCAAAACCACAAATGCATCTGTGCCTTTATATGAACAGTTGTATATACATGTAAGCAGATAATACATTTTGTTAATTAAGATCAGCTTTGATTTTAATTTTTCTTTCCTGTCATTCAGAATTTGTATTTGCATCTAATAGAATTCTCATTTTTCTTTTTTGTCATAAAACTAATGTAAAATATATTCAATACACATAGTAGTTTTTTTCACCAAAGGTCTAAAACAAGAATATGTAGACAGTAGCTACGTTGGATTTCTTTGGCTATAAGAGTTGTCTATTTCTCTGGTGATGTGTAGAATTACTAAAATGCAGCATGACAACTGTTTCTCTGTAATAGTGATCCAACATGACATGTAGTATTACACAGGGTTGCTAATACCTTCCTCTGACCATCATTTCCAGTAGTTGTGGCTTGTTTTAGATGAGGAATAGGTTATTAGATATTTAAAATATTTGAGAAAAATAGGTATCTTCTCTCTTATTTACCCAAACCCTTTTATTTACTCAATATTGATGGCTCAAGTATTCTATCTTTCACTAGGGACCATCATTTATTAAAAAATGGCCTGAAATCAATTCCAAGTCTAGCTGTAGTGAAGCTTCTAGTGGGAAATGCAAATTAAGTAATTTGTTTTCTTTCTAAAAGGATAAATTAAAATAGACAATGATTCAAAGAACAAAACAACTTAATAGAAAACATAATGGAATGCTTTGATACTATGATTCAGGGAATTTTGCTTCCTTAGTGGTAGCTAGATTGAGTGAAGGAGATTGCTTAGGTATAATGAGCAAATCTTATAATTGCAAGTATAACCCAAGCTGCATATCATCATTTAGCTCAATAAGCCTCATTAAATATTAAATATTACCTTTTAACTTTTATGCAATTAAGCAGAACTTAAAAATAAAAGTTTTAAAAATTAAAGTTTTTATTACTAAGTATCTTTTAAAATACAAATCTCACAGCTCCTTATTGTCAAGAAGAGAACACATGAAAATTTATAAATAAGGTTTTCTCTCTATTAAATTTACAGTCTTGCATTAAATATTGGTTATTGGGACCCACCATGTCCATGATTATGATTAAGTATCAATGAAAGATGACTCTTGCAGCAAATATGCATGCAAATGTTTTAAGATTATTTTCACATTATTTCACATAATTTCTTAAGCATAATAGGATAAGTAAATTATACTTTCTACACAAGCTCTTCATATTTATGAATAGACCATGTTCTAAATTTTTCAATCATTGGGGAATCCCAATGTCATATTTATGAATGGACCATGTTCTAAATGTTTCAGTCATTGGGGAATCCCAATGTCATATTTATGAATGGACCATGTTCTAAAAGTTTCAGTCATTGGGGAATCCCAGTGTCGTATTTATGAATGGACCATGTTCTAAATGTTTCAGTCATTGGGGAATCCCAGTGTCGTATTTATGAGTGGACCATGTTCTAAATGTTTCAGTCATTGGGGAATCCCAGTGTCGTATTTATGAATGGACCATGTTCAAAATGTTTCAGTCACTGGGGAATCCCAGTGTCGTATTTATGAATCGACCATGTTCTAAATGTTTCAGTCATTGAGGAATCTTCCTAGAGAAACCGTGTGAGAAATTGTAGCTAAGCTCAAAAACGGAAGACAAAAATCGATTTAACGAGGAATGTAGATTAATGTCATAGTATTATCGCGACTGTGTGCAACCACTACTTATAAACAATGATATAAGAAATGCAATCTGAAATCTGAATTCTAAATAGGAATGTAGTGCCATTATCCCTCTGGGACCCTTAGGGTCAAAATAAGATAAAAGTGATGAATGGTGGGTTGGAAGTCAGTCAGTGATCCTTGTCAAATTTTTGTATCTGTCAAGAAAAGCATCTGCTTGAGGACATCCATTTTCCTACTTCTGAGTTACAGAATAATAGGTACTTATCCTGAATGTGACATTCCCTGACGTGGACTCTGTCTTTGCTGCTTAGGTGGTGTGTGCATGAGAAAGTGCTTAACATCTGAAAACGGAGACAATCCTTAGAGAAAGATATATATGAATTTTAAAAGGAAATATACCTACGATGGAAATAAAACAAATAGCATAAATATCTAGCTGTATTTGGTCTTTTTGGTAACTATTACAATATATACATTTTCAAACAACTAAGTTCAGCACTGACTTTGGGAGAATCTAGATAAAACTGAACTGACATATAATAAGCATTGGTGTAATTAATAGCACAGCGGGCAGAACCATGGGGGTATTTCCTGAGGAAGAGGGACTATAGAGAGGCAAAAGAAAACCCAGCTCATTCTGGGGAGTGCCAGGAGCAGTTATTATATTCAGAACTGAGAACTTATTTCTAACTCACCAACCCATAGTTCTGGCTGAAGTGCAGTGGTGCAGTCATAGCTCATTCTCAGCCCCAAACTCCTGGGTTCATATGGTCCTCTCATCTCAGCCTCCTGGTAGCTATGACCACAGGTGTGCACTACTTTGTCCAGCCAGTTTATTTTATATTTTATTTTCATTTCATTTGTAAAGACTGGGTCTTGCTATGTTGCCCAGGCAGGTCACAAACTCCTATCCTCAAGCAGTCCTCTAACCTAGGCCTCCCAAAGTACTGACATTACAGGCATGAGCCATTGCATCTGGCTCAAAAATATTTCTGTCCTAATGGCTTTAACAAAGAAGTGCCGTTTTGGGGATATATACAATGGTGTGCTGCTTGGGAGTGACAAAAAAATAATTATAAGAAGAATGGAACGAATATGTCAGTATGTTTTCAAAAGCAAGTTAGCCCAAGTTTTTAAACAAGCATAATTTTAGGGTTTTTGTAACTAACTTAGGGTTTAAATGTAGCAAAAATTTTAAACATTATCATGAATACACAGAAAATTTTAATCAATTTGGTTTCCATGATGAATTTACATGCTTAAATTCCTAATTTCAATTTGCTGCTAGATATGAGAAAGTTTGAGATTTTGAAGAAGCAAGTGGTTCTTACAAATGTAGCAAACTTAAATTTTGAGGACAATTTAATTTAACTTCCATTTTTATGACCAGATTTTGGGTCAGCTGTTAAGCATTCAAAAAATAAAATCTGATAATATCTGGCAATTCCAATTTTCAGTTTTATTGATCTTCACCATGAAATAATATATAAGGTAAGGGGCAAAATTTTGGAAAAGCAGATCACTTTGTTGTCCTATTTAGCAAGTTCTCAAATTATGCCATCTTGGAATCATTACAAGTAATTATACGAAGACAGTATCTTGTGTTTTGTATTTCATTGTTACACATCCAATTGTTCTCTAGAGATATCAGAGAAAACCCACTCAAGAAGGGAAGGTTAGATAAACAGCCCTCTCTCTCTCTCTCTCTGTCTTTGCCTCCATTTGGTTCCTTATGTTCATTTCTCAGTGCATTTCAGTTACTTTTATTGTTCCCTTCATTTTCTCTTTCATTCCAGAAGTTTAAGTGATTGCATAATTCTTTTGACAGCTGAAAGTAGTATCCGACTTTGAATGAAAGGTTTACAGCTACAGCTTTTCAATTAGAAAATCTCAGATCATGTGATCTATGAGTTTTAATATCTTAGGATCTCGACCAGTAAGGAATAATCACTTTGAAAAACCTTGATGCTACCTAGAGTTTGTGTTTTGTGAGGTTGCTTGGTAAATTATTTTCCTTTGATAATTGAATATTGCTTCAAGAGAGGTGAGCTCAGACGTTTGGCAATGAATATTGAATGTGTATTCCAAGAGACATGACCTTAAATTATCATCAAGCTAAGTAGTAGTGAAATTGAACTCTGCTGTATAATAGAAGTCAGTGTTTCTTACATCTTTGTGATATATAAATATTTTTACATTGTGGTAGATAATAATTTGTATGGGAACATTTAATTGAATTTAATTTATCCTATGGCAGAATTATGTTGCATAGGTCATTTTAGTTTTTGATTTAAGCATCTTAAAATTACAAATGCAAATATTCAACACGTAAAACCCACATGAATACACACTCCCAAACATTTGAAATCCTAACAGTCATTTCCAACAGCTTTTTCCTACAAAAGAAGTCAGCTCTTCTTAGAGAAGACATGCATTCCCATAGCTTGAGAGGTGCACACTATAAGGTAAACAGAGAAAGGATTACAGCAGTTTAAGTATACCAGCGGATTTACTTTATAGACAATAGACTTTTGAATTACTTGTCTTCAAAATTTGGTTTCTTGAGAAAATTATCTGTGTAGATTAATCATGCATTTCAGATACTTTCCAGACATCTGAATGTTGTTTTCTTAAAAGTAGCCAGCACGCCTTTTTATGCAGTCTGCATGGGAGATAGTAAGAGATGTGTATGCTGTATATCTACTAGTAGAGATTTGTTTATGAGTGCTTCCTTAAAAAATTATTTTTTCTGAAGAAAGGGATTTCTTTTTTATAATTTAGATTAGATGATTTTAAATGTTTTTAGGTTTTAACCTCTCTGATCATCAGGGTCATTGCCATGGAAAAAATGCAAGTTATAGCATATTTCATTTTTATAAGGAAAGAAGTTGATAATTTAGACTTTTTTCTTTTACTAAATTGAATTACATCACTCAATATTTGGATGGCATTAATTCACAATAGCAACAAAAAAATCTTACTATTCAACAAAATAAAGTATGATTTCCTTCACATTTAACTTAATTTGTTCTTTAAAACATCTCCTAACGAAGGTTTTCTCATCCTCTGAAGCTGAATTTATTTAGGAAAAAATATTTTAAACACCATCCCAAGTGATATAACTATTTTTATTGAGCTTTGATGTTCTATTTGAACATATTTGAAGACTGTACAAGCACTCAATTTAGAATTAAGATTTTATTTGGAGATTTTGGTTGTATTTGAAATCTGTTGTGGAATTAAACATGAAGAATACGTCAATTTACTAGATGTCATTGTCTATGACACATTTTAGTCTTATCTTTCTGCCTATATGTAAAGAGGAATAGAAATAATTGGTATAAACAGGAAAAAAGAAGTAAAGTGGTAGGATCAGATGTGAGAAATATATCAGCTAAGATACTCTTTTTTTGTTTGTTTGTTTTTTGTTTTTGTGAGACAGAGTCTTGCTCTGTTGCCCAGGCTGGAGTGCAGTGACACAATCTTGGCTCACTGCGGCCTCCACCTCCCAGGCTCAATGGTTCTCCTGCCTCAGCCTCCTGTTTAGCTGGGATTACAGGTACGCATCACCACACCCGGCTAATTTTTGGATTTTTAGTAGAGACTAGGTTTGACCATGTTGGCTAGGCTAGTCTCAAACTCCTGACTTCAGTTGATCCGCCCACTTCAGCCTCCCAAAATTCTGGGATTTCAAGTGTGAGCCACCAGGGCCAGCCTAAGCTAAGATATTCTAGAAGCTATTAATAGTAAAATATAATGTAAATTGTTTAAAATTAATCTGTATATGAAATTTTTTCTAGGACTTTCCTGCCAGAAAAGTAGGAATAGAATGGCAAAAGGAACGAGGTTCCTTCTACAAGTAGGCACACATCCTATTTCACTTTATCCTGTGATCAGTCTCATAACCATCTCCTGGTGTGAAGTGCTAAAACTGTGCTTTAAGAATAACTTAAGTCCTTTATGTACAAACTAAAGTATGAGAGCCTGAACCTTGGAAACCAAGAGATTCCAAAAAGCCTTATGTGTGAGACTGGGTGCCACAGATCTTGGCAGAAATTACTGCTTATTCTTAATTCTTATTGTTCCTTTCTAGCACTTCAATTTATAATGCCAATATCTACCTCAGCCTAAAGACAAGCTCTAGAATCACTTGTGTTACTTATTACATTTCTTTTAAAAAGCTCATGAATTACACATGAATTTCAAAGTTGCCAACTGAGATTCCAAGGACTTAGAAAAGAAAAAACGTGGCACCTTTCCATTATAAAGGCTGTACGCAGTCTTCATAGTGTTTGTCTTTAAGGGACAACATGCCTCATCCATCAGCAACTTTTCTTCCTTAAATCATCATATCTTGCCTAAAAAGGTTTTCTGAAAACTAAGATTTGCAGATTGTTATATCACATCTTAATCTACGTATCAACTTTAGCATTATCAAAGCATGAACTGTTCTGGGTTTTCATAGTTAATTATGTTTGTGGTAATAACTGGGATGCAATTGTTTTTCTTCTGATGATTTTGTACTTGCTTTTCTTATGGTAACTTCTGATGCTTGTTTGTAAGATCTTCCTCTCTTTTCTCCATCTGGTTATCTTCTTACCTTCTGTCCTTTAACTCAGATGTCACCCACACTGTGTGTCTTTCTGGATTGCTTCTTATTTAACTGTTGCTTCTCATAGTTTACATACCTCCTCCTGTACCACACTATCAACATTTCTCAAGCTGCACTATATGCTGGGTTGTGTCTTTATTTATTTATAAGTTCCTTGATAATTCGGACTATATATTAGTATATTCAAAAAATACTTATGAAGTGTTTACTTTGGGTCAGGAATTATTGAGTGAAGGAAATTGACCAAAACTCTGCCATCATGAAGCTCGCATTCTAACTTAGGGAGACAGATAACAGACAATGAGCCACATAAATATGCAAAGTATCGTAAGTTAGATGGTGAAAAGTAATCCTGGATGGGGATCAGATAATTTTGATAGGATAATTTTTAACTGGGTAGTCAAGAAAGGCCGCACAGAGAAGATGGCAATTGGAAGAACAAGGTGGTGAGAACTGCTGAGTCTGGAGCAAACACACAATTTGGAGCAGTAGAAGATTCCAGAAGTAACAGTATAGAGGCGAAGAAGTGGGAATTGTGTGGAGTCTTTTACTTGCTGTTGTAATGACCTTGGCTATGCTTTGAAGTGAGGTGGAAAGTTGGCAGGGACCTTAGTTTTCTTTTTAATAATTCACTATGAATTTTGAACGGTCACTATTATAGACTCAATAATTTTGCTTTATTACTCTTGCAATTGACTACAAAAGAGCGTATTGAAGAAATGTTAAATTCTAATTTAAACTGATTGAAATAGGTTTTTATCTTTTTATGTTTCTCATCACTGAATATCTCATTTTTAATTAGTTTGAAAGCATTCTAAGATAGTGAGCCAATGCAATTTAGCATAATGCATAACTTATTATTCATCAGATTTAGGTATTTAACCGAGGATGCTAATTAGGAAAGTAACTTGTTCTGTTGGATGATTTTGATAAAGCTACTTTCAAATGATTATCACATCCATTGATGTCATATTAAGTTGTGTTTCTGGAAACCAAATTTAGGCAGTGGTAATGAGTTAATATCTCTAAGTGGATACCTTTTATCTCTACAGTCAAGGATACTTGAAAGTGGAAAAACATACTGGCTTCAAGTCTTGGGAACTAGGACTTACCGGAAATGTGTGTGTTTTTTTTGTTTCCTGGTGGAATTGTCTTCTCGGAAAGATGGTGTTTCCTTTTCAATAGGAAAAAATTGATCCTATGCTGCTTTACTTTAATGCTTTGCTTTTGTCAAAATAGTGTTTTCTTAGGAAAATTAACCTATCATAATATAATGAAAAGAGAAATGCTGAAGACACAAAATGATGTCCATGTTAATATTGAGTAGGAAGCATCAAGGGACATGAGAAGAGGGAAGCGAAGAGAGGGAGAAGAGAAATTTATAGTGTAACAACAATTAGTAAAAAGGATTAGCATATACATGTAGTCAATAAGTCAATAAATGGCTGTTTATAGAAAGCCTACCAGGCACTAGGGGATATAGCAGTGAAGAAGGCAAAGACACAATTGGCTATACTGTAGTGAGGAGGGAAAGAGGAGGAAGACATACAAATACCTAAAAAAAGCAATGGTGTGAAGGGCTATAAAGTACACTACTACGAAGAAGATTACATGTGATAACATGGCTGAGTAAAACTGTCAAGGAGGAAGGCACTGATCTGGCTGTAGGTATTTCAGAGCATTTTTCTCTCTGAGGAGGTAATATTTCATTTGAGAGTTGAGTGAAGACAAAGAGGAAGGTACTTTGAAGATCTGGGGTGCTCTGAGCAGAAAGAAGGGCAGATATAAAGATTCTGTAATTTAAAAAGAGAGCTTGATAGTTTCTTACAAAGAAAAGAAGGCCGGTTTGGCTGGAATGTCCATGAAGGAAGAGCATGGAGAGAGATTACATGAGTGTTCTCAGGGACCAAATCTAGATCTTATATCAAAATGTGAATATAAATTAACTACATTGAAAAGTGTATGATGGATGTGTGATACGATGAGGTTAGCTCTTAGGAGGGTGTACTATTGTGGAAGGGTACACTAGTGAAGGAAGGGGGTTCATTTAGCTGACTATTGCACCTGTCCAGTTGAAGGATGATGGTAGTTGGGATTATGAGTGTAGCAATAAAGTTGGAGAAAATCAGTTGAGATTGGAAGTTGATTTGAAGATGGTTGAATTTACTGAGCAAGAATTATATCAAGGTATTTGGATGTAGGGACATGGGGGATTATGGTCACTTTTAGTGATATGGCAAAGTCTTGATGACATGAGGCAGTTTGCAAGTGACAGAGGTGTGGGTAGGTGCGTATGTGTGATTGATTTTACATTTTTTAATCTTAAATTAAGACGCTAGTTAGAATCCAAGTGGAGACATCAAGTAGGCACTGACAAGTTGACTTGGCTAGAGATGTGAGTTAGATCATCGTAGCCTATAGAGCATGCCTAAAGTCATGAATCTAGGTGAGGGGTTGGAAAACTATTATAGCCCATGAGCCAGATGTGGTCTGCCACCTATTTTTGTATGGCTCATGAGTTATAAGTACGTGTGGCATTTATAAGTCTAAAATGTAAAATACAGGGAAATTTTTCAGCAGGGAAAGTTCCATAAATTTGCCTCTTGGCAACACAAAGCCTGCAATATTTACTATCTGGCTCTTTGTCAAAAATGTTACTGACTCCTGATCTGGATGAAACCCTGTGAGGAGAGAGTGTTGACAGAAGAGAGAGAAGCATCACAGTGGAAATTAAAATTATGTCAACTGAAGTGTGTAGGGTAGAGAATTTAAGCCTGAGTATAACAGTAAGAGATTAAAATAACAGTAAATTCATTATCAGCGTGATCAATGAAACCTTTGGGGGCAAAGAGGAACTATCTTCGTCACACCTTTCACTCACTCATAGAAAGATCTTAGGCAGGAAATATAACTTGTTTGAAGATCTGAGATAAGGCTAATGTAGTTTGGACAAAGAAAGCCAATGGGAGGATGACATTACATCTGGCCAAAGATTTAGGGAAGAGCCAAATACTTCAGGCTTTTTAAAGTGATCTTTAGATAAAGAGGAGGTCATCAAGGCATTCCGAATTTGGAGGATCAAATCACATCTGATGGAAAAAATCTGGCTGTATGTGCATCTAGGATGTAAGGAAGCCAACATGGATGTGAAGTTAAAATTGTCCATTGCAAATAATAAAATGAAGGCCCCAGGTAGCCTTGGCAAGGGCAGATTTGGTATAAAATCCTTATTGGAATGGGCTTAAGCAGTAACGGGAATACGGATCTAGCTGTTGTGTTTAGTGGAATTTTATCAGTCTTTTTGTTGTGTATGATATATAGATGGTCAAAATAAGGAACTTCTACATTTTCGGTTTTTGTTTTATTTTAATTGAGATTTGAATTAAAAATAAGAAACTTTTATTTTGAAACTTGGAGACTGTGTTTAAAAAGTATAGAGTAGGGCAAGAAAAAAACCTAAAACTCTCCTGATGAGGAGAGTGCTAATCGTGACTCTAATAATAATAAAATACTTTTCTGATAATTTTTTGTGTGTTTCATTATTTATATACGTATGGGAAGTTGTACCCTAGCCACATGCCAATTCACCTGGTGAACTTGCTCTTCAACGTGGCACAAATATTTCCTTCTATCTTTAGCCTTCCGGGGTTTCTCACATGGACTATTGGCTCTTCCTACATGAACCTGCTGGTAGTACCCTGTAGGAGACATGCTACTCCATGACAACAGGCACCACGCTGTAGGGGAATTACCATACCTGTCAATCACTATCTCTAGAATGTGGCCTTTCATGAGCCCTGAGATTTCATACTGTTTCTCTGAGCTGTAACAATATTTATATTGAAAAAATAAACATGTTCTTCTATCTTTAATATTTTATATCTTATAATTTGAATATCCCATTTTCATTATACTACTTAGCTGCTAAGTTATGTTATAAAAACAAGTTTTAATTATCTGCAAACACCTTCAAATCTAATCCTTACCGGTGAAGACTGATGTCTGGTTAACATCTGTTAGGACATTTATTTCCATACAGTATTTATAGCGCCTTTTTGTTATTGATTGGTATGATAAATGTGTAACTCTTACACAAAGACAAAATTTTTAGATTTTTGTATTTAAAATACTGGTTATCAAAAGAAAAACCCAGATGTTATTTGTTTATGTTTCTGCTTGAGGTACTGAATCTATTTCAAGTCATATTTCTCAGTATTGATATACTTAATTTTGCTGAAATAATAACACACTAACTTTAGCTACTTTTTTTCTCAGTGTATCTCCTTGTCGCTCACCATTTCTGCCTCATTTCACTTCTCATCTTTATTTCTTTTTCTTTGGTCTTCTTTTACTTTAGGGATTCTTTCAATTTAGAAGTGTTCTTGTTTTCTGTTAATTACTATTCTTCTTGGATGTACACAGTTATCCTTTTCCATTTCATTTGTGAATTCATCTCAGAGGCATTTTGTATGTGCCTTTTACTCATAGCTTCTCAGAAGTCCCTTTCGAGGTTACCGATTTAACATGTCATGTACTATAAGGTTTGCATGGCATGGTGGCAGCTGACTTTGGTCTTTACAAGGATTGAAATGTTCACTCAACATGGATTGGTAGAATTTATTTTTTCCTTAAACATTTCATCGCCTTGTAAACAAACAAAAGCAAACCCAAGACTCAAAACTGACATTACTATTGGTGCCCCTGGAAATAGCTACCTTCTCACTAAAGTAGATTTTGTCATCCAACTTTATGTGTTGTTGAACACACATGGTGCTGTATGAGCACTCACTCACTAGTCTAGAAAACATTGCTGTGACCAGTTACCAGAAAAATAAATTCAGATTGCTCTTCACCTTCCACAGATGACCCTTCTGAAAGCCATTTGAATTCATTATAAATTATAGTTATATTAGTGTGACTTTAATTCACTTGTAATCTGAACTTTATGTGCAATGCATTTTTTCCCGTGTTTAATCATTTTTGAATGCTAAATCATTTGCAAACAAATGGCTTGTCCTTGAGAAAGAATTTAAGGCTGAAAGTACATTAAGTGCCATCTGGGTATCTGTGTCAATGGTTTTGTCACTACAAATGTGTGTGTGTGTGTGCATATCACCTACTTTATCACATTTATTTGATAAAATTGATATGCAATCTCTAAATCATTGTGTCTCCAACTTGTGTTATGCCACAAATACAAATTTTTGTCCTAAAGTTGATGGTACCCTTTGTAAAACTAGAAGTTCTCATTTGTGCAAAGGAAGGAAAAATAAAACAAGAAACAAATTCAATAAAAAAATTAAAGGTCAGATTTCTTTTATAGCTGCTGAATTCCTTTCTTTCCTTTCCATCATCCTCACATTCCCAAATCTCAACAAAGTTAAGAAATTAAAACACACATCATGAGATCATATGTTCACCTTGTTCAGGAACTGAAGGATTACATATACAAGACTATACCTTAATAAGTAGAGGGAGAAATATGAAGATATGAATAGAATATGAAAATTTATTATAATGCAGTTGTATTCTAAAGTGTTTCCTAGGCAGGCTAAGAGTATGTTGCCAGGAAATTTTAAGAGACCCACTCCATTATATAGAAGAGGATGTGTGTAGATCTCTTAATTCTGAAATGTTTAGAACTGAGTACAACAGGTCTTTGAATAACGACGTTTCATTCAATGTCATTTCATTATGATGTTGATGAGAAAAAACAAATTGATTCCAATTGGGGTTCACTGTCTGTGTAGAGCTTATGTATTCTCCCCATGTCTGCATTGATATTCTCTGGATGCTCCAGTTTCCTCTCACTTCCCAAGGCTGTGCATGTGAGGTTGATTGACGTGTCTATGTGGTCCCAGTCTGAGTAACTGTGGGTATGTGTGAGTGCACCTGCAATGCGACGGCACCCTGTCCAGGGCTGGTTCCCACATTGCGTCCTGAGCTGACAGGATAGGCTGCGGTCAACTGCAACCCTAAACTGAAATAAGTAGGTAAATAATGATTTTACTAGCTTTTATTAATCTTAAACGTATGAATAGCTGAAATTTATTTCAGCATTTAATATTAGAAGTGTTTTGATCTTTATTTACAAGTTTGTTGACGTTTTAGTTACCAAAAGCCATAGAAGCTTAACTCTTTTGATGTCAACCTATGGTAAAATGGGTTTCGCTGACTGTATTTTTGTACCAATTAACCATCCCCAATTTATCCCTCCGTATGCGTGTATCAAAACATCACGTGACCATAAATATATATACCTATGACCAGTTTTCAAGCACCTGTCAATGATGTTAAGTGAAGACTTATTGTAGTCCTTTTTTGGCATAACGAAAATGTGTGTGTTTTGTTCAAGATTGGAAAAGTTCTTTGTGTAAAGAACTAGACAGTAAATATTATAGGCTTTGCTGGCCATATGTAGTCTCTGTCTCTCCTTCATCTACTCATTCTTCTTCTCCCCTTCCTTCTCCTTCTTTAAACACTTCCAAAATGCCAAAACAATTTTTAGCTCTCAGCCATATGAAGCAAGCCATTGATTAAATTTGGCTTGTAGGCCCATAAGGTGTGAATTCCTTTACATCATCAGAATGCCGCATATATATGAAATGTTATCTATGAGAAATTAATGGGGCTCCCAGCAGAGAGAAATTAGCCTAAGTTAAGTTTGGGCTTTGGAATTCAGGGGAATGCCATGCACAAAAATGCTCTGCTTTTAAAACTAGTTACTAACAGTCCATTTCTGATATCAGAAATACATGAAAACTACCAATTGAACGGACATTATTCACTAATTTAGTGCTGCTACTCCTGTGTGGTGGAAAAAGAATCCAGAAAGTTTTCCTTTCCATTTGAACATTCATGCAATAAAAATTTCCAAATCTTTTTTTGAACAAATTTTTTATCTTATAGCTCTCTTGTGTACTTTATAAGTACGTTTTGCTGCTTATTCTCAGTAACTGTATTGAAACAATCTGTTTTCCTTTATCAATCAAAATAAAATAAGAAATTTAGCTTAATACTAATATTAAGCTGAAGTGCAAGATATATGAAAAAGAGAGAAAAGAAGCAGGATAAACTGACCTTTTGATAACTGCAGAGGACAGCAGATCAAAGACTGGACTTTAACGTCTGACATTTTCAGAATCTATCACAGTAAGTCCACTGGGTCCAGAAATAGGTTTTAATCCTAGATTGAAATGACAATGCTGTCATGACATTGAGTTTGATGGAAAAAGTGAAGTTAAAGTTTTTCTCAATATTTTTTTAAAATCAATGATTGATTTAACTATAAAATGGACTGATTCTGAAGAACTCATTCTGACGTTGGAGGTGAAAATGCTTTTACTCTAATCATTAAAATCAATTTCTCTAGATATCTGACTTTATTCTGCTTTATAACATAAAGAATGAAACTATATTTATTAATGAAGTGTAATCTAGCAAAGTGGCATAAGCATAATTATGAGTCACTTACTAAAGTTGTGTGTTTTCTTCCATTGCATGAAAACCCTGCCTTGTTTTAATTTTTATTGACTCTTTAAAAGCAATTTTAGGTTTGTAGAAAGAAGTGAATAAGCATTCACACGTCATCCTCAGCCTCTACCCCAATTTCCCCGATTTTTAACATCTTGCAATAGTGTGGTACATTTGTTATAGTTGATGAGTCAATATTGGTACATTACTATTGACTAAAGTATGTAGTTTGTATTAGAGTTTACTCCTTGTCTTATGAATTCTGTAGGTTTTGTCAAATGTGTAATGACAAATAATCCTCATTACAGTGTCATACAGAATAATGGATTCACTCTCCTAAAATTCTTCCTTGCTCCATCCGTTCATCGTTTCCTCTACTAATTTATGTAGAAGATAAATTAGTAGATTGAGTTGATGGTTATAGCAGTTTAAAGCACAGATAGAAAACTAGATTGACCTGCCTACCCAGACTGTGCTTCTCACTCTCACTGTGCCCTTTCTTAACCTTTGGAAATGCTTTTATTCATATATAAAATAGGCTATAATTTCATATAGTTGTATTACAAAAAGTTAATGCACAGAAAAAGACTTGTGCTAGGTATATGGTTACTTCTCAGTTAAATGGAAGCCATTGCGTGTGTTTGTCAATAGAATTCGTCATACTTTATCTCACATATCTTTACGTCATTGTTGGCACATGACATGTTTAGACTGCACAAATCTCCTCCAAATCCCTAATAGTCACTGATCTCTTTACTGTCTCCATAGTTTTGCTTTCTCCAGAAGGTCATGTAGTTGAATCATACGGTATGTAGACTTTTCAGACTGGCTTCTTTCACTTGGCAATATGCATTTAAAGGTTCCTGTGTGTCTTCTGTAGCTTGACAGAATACTATTCCATTGCCTGGATATACCACAGTTTATTTTTCCATTCACTTCCTGAAGGACATTTCGATTTTAGTGATCATGAATAAGGCTCCTGTAACATTCATGGGAAGAAGGCTTTTGTGTGCATGTAAGTTTTCAAATCCTTTAAGTAAATACCGGGAATGTAATTGCTGGGTTGTGTGGTAGGAGTATGTTTAGTTTTATAAGAAACTGCCAAACTGACTGCCAAAGTAGCTGTACTATTCTGCATTCTCACAAGCAATGAATAAAAGTTCCTGTTTCTCCTCACATTTGCCAGCTTTTGGTATCATCAGACTTTTGGATATTGGTCATTTTAATAGTCATGTAATAATATCTCACGGTTGCTGTGACTTGCAGTTCCCTAATGATACATGACTAGTAACTTCAAAATCCCCATTTGACAGCTGTATTTAGACCTTTGGACTATTTTTTAAATGAGTTGTTTTCTTTCTTATTTTCGAGTTCTCTGTATACTTTAAATACCAGTAATTTATCTGATATGTTTTGAAAATGTTTTGAATGTGTTTTGAAAAAATTTTCTCCCAACCTGTGGCTTTTGTTTTCATTCTAAGCACAGTTTTAATAACAAAAGTCTTTAATTTTAATGATGCTCAATTTCTCAATTTTTTCTTTGTCTAACCCAATAAATCAGAAAGCTTTTTATCATTTCACATGACTTAATATTCAGGCAAGGTCTATATAGGCCCCTTTCAAACAGTCATAAAGTTTAGAAGCTCTGACCTCACAAACAATAACAACGACAACATAGAAACAAAAATGACAGCTTTTGATGTTGTCTCAGTAATTTCTCAATTCAAGAACAGATTACTGAGCTTTATAAGCAATACGTATAGATATCAATTTCACAATAAAATACCTTATGATATTTATCAAATCACCTTAGTTTTGGTCACTTATTACTATTAGACTAAAATGTAATTTGTCAGACATGAGAAATCCTTTGGAGTATTTTTTAGAGAACCAAGTATTTGTTTTAGCCTTTTCAGTTCTTCTCTTGCTGTTTCTCCAGTATAGTCATTCCAATTGTCTCTATAGATGTATTAATACCAGGTACATAGTAAACACAATTATCTCCCACGTGTACCCCAACCCCCTTCCCTGTTCATGCAGTGAACATAAAGGAAGCAGGTCAAAAGGAAGCAGGTCATGTACCCTGTGATGTGCTGGGTTGTAAGGAAAGGTACACAATTAATGTACCATGTCTGAGTTTTCTTCTTCTCTGTATTTGTTCCATTTAATGCATGTATGTTTTTTATTCCTTAGGCCTCTCCAGTCCTAACACACTCAGGGATACTTGATACAGCTATAAGGCTGTGTCTTTATCAGGTACCTTTGGGTTACCCCCGGCCAGGGGTGGGAAATAGAGGAAGTGAATGTCTGTATCCTCATTAAGTATCACACAGAGCAGAAACATAAAGAAGCCTGTGCCATGAATGGGTCTCTTCTTTCTCCAAAAACCACCTACCCCTTCAACTCCCACTGTTTAAAGAGAAATCTTGTATTAGTCTCCCCATTTTCTCCTCAAATTTGCTTTAGCAAAGCAGTTCCTAAACCTCTGTTAATGTATGTCCCCACCCCTAACTCAACACACAGTCTCATGTCACATCACAGAAAAGAAGTTCAAAACAAAACAAAACAAAGCCACAGTCTTATAAGAAAAATAGGTAAGTTTTACAAAAGTTGTGTACTGTATCTCTGCTTTGAATTTTGTCATTGGCCAAGGATAGTAAAACTCTTGGAAAACTATAAAACAGGAACTTACGTAATGTGTTTTACCCAAGATTTTTCAAACATTTTTGGAAGGATAATTATTAAGATCTTGCAGAGGTAATGTTACATGAAAAACTTAGCATAAGACCAATCAGGTATTCTATGCAATAATGCAGATATATGAAAAAATAATATAATGAAATAAATGACTTTTCAAAAGGTATTGATCCTAGATCCACATTCTTTTTTTGGTTCAGGTGAGGCAATTAGAATGTGAAAAAAGAAGCATAGAACAACTGTCTAATGAGAGGGACGAATGCTCCTGGGTGGAAAGTTATTAGAAGATAAATTAGTAGATTGACACTTTTGTGTAGTTTATATTTGGAGACATTCCTTTTTCCACTATTACCCTCTTAGCGCTCCGAATCTCCACTTGCATTTTCTACAGAAAGTGTGTTTCAGAACGGCTCAATCAAAACTAAGGTTCAACTCTTTTAGTTGAACAAACAGAACAGAAAGAAGTTTCACACAATTCTTCTGTGTAGTTTTTATTTGTAGACATTCTTTTTCCCAATATAGGCCTCTTAGCGCTCAGAATATCCAATTGCAGTTTCTACAGAAAGAGTGTTTCAGAACGGCTCAATCAAAAGTAAGGTTCAACTCTGTTAGTTGAATGCACAGAACAGAAAGAAGTTTCATACAATGCTTCTGTGTAGTTTATATTTGAACATATTCTTTTTTCCACTATTACCCACTTAGCGCTACGAATGTCCAGTTGCATTTTCTACAGACAGAGTGTTTCAAAACTGCTCAATCAAAAGTATGGTTTAACTCTGTTAGCTGAATGCTCAGATCAGAAAGAAGTTTCACAGAATGCTTCGGTGTAGTTTATATTTGAATATATTCCTTTTTCCACTACTACGCTCTTAGCGCTCCAAATGTCCAGTTGCATTTTCTACAGAAAGAGTGTTCAGATCTGCTCAATCAAAAGTATGGTTTAACTCTGTTAGCTGAATGCACAGATCAGAAAGAAGTTTCACCGAATGATTCTGTGTAGTTTATATTTGAAGACATTCCTTTTTCCACTATTACCCTCTTAGCGCTCCGAATCTCCACTTGCATTTTCTACAAAAAGAGTGTTTCATAACTGCTCAATTAAAAATAAGTTTTATCTCTGTTAACTGAATTTACAGATCAGAAATAAGTTTCACAGAATGCATCTGTGTAGTTTTTATTTGAAGATATTCTTTTTCCCAATGTAGGCCTCTTAGCGCTTAGCATGTCCAATTGCAGTTTCTACAGAAAGAGTGTTTCAGAACGGCTCAATCAAAAGTAAGGTTCAACTCTGTTAGTTGAATGCACAGAACAGAAAGAATTTTCACAGAATGCTACTGTGTAGTTTATATTTGAATATATTCCTTTTTCCACTATTACCCTCTTAGCGCTCCGAATGTCCACTTGCATTTTCTACAGAAAGAGTGTTCAGAACTGCGCAATCAAAAGTATGGTTTAACTCTGTTAGCTTAATGAACATATCAGAAATAAGTTTCACACAATGCTTCTGTGTAGTTTTTATTTGAAGATATTATTTTTCCCAATAGAGGCCTCTTAGCGCTCAGAATGTCCAATTGCAGTTTCTACAGAAAGAGTGTTTCAGAAAGGCTCAATCAAAAGTAAGGTTCAACTCTGTTAGTTGAATGCACAGAACAGAAAGAAGTTTCATACAATGCTTCTGTGTAGTTTATATTTGAACATATTCTTTTTTCCACTATTACCCACTTAGCGCTACGAATGTCCAGTTGCATTTTCTACAGACAGAGTGTTTCAAAACTGCTCAATCAAAAGTATGGTTTAACTCTGTTAGCTGAATGCTCAGATCATAAAGAAGTTTCACAGAATGCTTCTGTGTAGTTTATATTTGAATATATTCCTTTTTCCACTACTACTCTCTTAGCGCTCCAAATGTCCAGTTGCATTTTCTACAGAAAGAATGTTCAGATCTGCTCAATCAAAGGTATGGTTTAACTCTGTTAGCTGAATGCACAGATCAGAAAGAAGTTTCACAGAATGATTCTGTGTAGTTTATATTTGGAGACATTCCTTTTTCCACTATTACCCTCTTAGCGCTCCGAATCTCCACTTGCATTTTCTACAGAAAGAGTGTTTCAGAACGGCTCAATCAAAACTAAGGTTCAACTCCTTTAGTTGAACAAACAGAACAGAAAGAAGTTTCACACAATTCTTCTGTGTAGTTTTTATTTGTAGACATTCTTTTTCCCAATATAGGCCTCTTAGCGCTCAGAATGTCCAATTGCAGTTTCTACAAAAGAGTGTTTCAGATCGGCTCAATCAAAAGTAAGGTTCAACTCTGTTAGTTGAATGCACAGAACAGAAAGAAGTTTCATACAATGCTTCTGTGTAGTTTATATTTGAACATATTCTTTTTTCCACTATTACCCACTTAGCGCTACGAATGTCCAGTTGCATTTTCTACAGACAGAGTGTTTCAAAACTGCTCAATCAAAAGTATGGTTTAACTCTGTTAGCTGAATGCTCAGATCAGAAAGAAGTTTCACAGAATGCTTCTGTGTAGTTTATATTTGAATATATTCCTTTTTACACTACTACGCTCTTAGCGCTCCAAATGTCCAGTTGCATTTTCTACAGAAAGAGTGTTCAGATCTGCTCAATCAAAAGTATGGTTTAACTCTGTTAGCTGAATGCACAGATGAGAAAGAAGTTTCACCGAATGCTTCTGTGTAGTTTATATTTGAAGACATTCCTTTTTCCACTATTACCCGCTTAGTGCTCCGAATCTCCACTTGCATTTTCTACAAAAAGAGTGTTTCATAACTGCTCAATCAAAAATAAGTTTTATCTCTGTTAACTGAATTTACAGATCAGAAATAAGTTTCACAGAATGCATCTGTGTAGTTTTTATTTGAAGATATTCTTTTTCCCAATGTAGGTCTCTTAGCGCTTAGCATGTCCAATTGCAGTTTCTACAGAAAGAGTGTTTCAGAACGGCTCAATCAAAAGTAAGGTTCAACTCTGTTAGTTGAATGCACAGAACAGAAAGAATTTTCACAGAATGCTACTGTGTAGTTTATATTTGAATATATTCCTTTTTCCACTATTACCCTCTTAGCGCTCCGAATGTCCACTTGCATTTTCTACAGAAAGAGTGTTCAGAACTGCGCAATCCAAAGTATGGTTTAACTCTGTTAGCTTAATGAACATATCAGAAATAAGTTTCACACAATGCTTCTGTGTAGTTTTTATTTGAAGATATTATTTTTCCCAATAGAGGCCTCTTAGCGCTCAGAATGTCCAATTGCAGTTTCTACAGAAAGAGTGTTTCAGAAAGGCTCAATCAAAGGTAAGGTTCAACTCTGTTAGTTGAATGCACAGAACAGAAAGAAGTTTCATACAATGCTTCTGTGTAGTTTATATTTGAACATATTCTTTTTTCCACTATTACCCACTTAGCGCTACGAATGTCCAGTTGCATTTTCTACAGACAGAGTGTTTCAAAACTGCTCAATCAAAAGTATGGTTTAACTCTGTTAGCTGAATGCTCAGATCAGAAAGAAGTTTCACAGAATGCTTCTGTGTAGTTTATATTTGAATATATTCCTTTTTCCACTACTACTCTCTTAGCGCTCCAAATGTCCAGTTGCATTTTCTACAGAAAGAGTGTTCAGATCTGCTCAATCAAAGGTATGGTTTAACTCTGTTAGCTGAATGCACAGATCAGAAAGAAGTTTCACAGAATGATTCTGTGTAGTTTATATTTGGAGACATTCCTTTTTCCACTATTACCCTCTTAGCGCTCCGAATCTCCACTTGCATTTTCTACAGAAAGAGTGTTTCAGAACGGCTCAATCAAAACTAAGGTTCAACTCCTTTAGTTGAACAAACAGAACAGAAAGAAGTTTCACACAATTCTTCTGTGTAGTTTTTATTTGTAGACATTCTTTTTCCCAATATAGGCCTCTTAGCGCTCAGAATGTCCAATTGCAGTTTCTACAAAAGAGTGTTTCAGATCGGCTCAATCAAAAGTAAGGTTCAACTCTGTTAGTTGAATGCACAGAACAGAAAGAAGTTTCATACAATGCTTCTGTGTAGTTTATATTTGAACATATTCTTTTTTCCACTATTACCCACTTAGCGCTACGAATGTCCAGTTGCATTTTCTACAGACAGAGTGTTTCAAAACTGCTCAATCAAAAGTATGGTTTAACTCTGTTAGCTGAATGCTCAGATCAGAAAGAAGTTTCACAGAATGCTTCTGTGTAGTTTATATTTGAATATATTCCTTTTTCCACTACTACGCTCTTAGCGCTCCAAATGTCCAGTTGCATTTTCTACAGAAAGAGTGTTCAGATCTGCTCAATCAAAACTATGGTTTAACTCTGTTAGCTGAATGCACAGATCAGAAAGAAGTTTCACCGAATGATTCTGTGTAGTTTATATTTGAAGACATTCCTTTTTCCACTATTACCTGCTTAGTGCTCCGAATCTCCACTTGCATTTTCTACAAAAAGAGTGTTTCATAACTGCTCAATCAAAAATAAGTTTTATCTCTGTTAACTGAATTTACAGATCAGAAATAAGTTTCACAGAATGCATCTGTGTAGTTTTTATTTGAAGATATTCTTTTTCCCAATGTAGGTCTCTTAGCGCTTAGCATGTCCAATTGCAGTTTCTACAGAAAGAGTGTTTCAGAACGGCTCAATCAAAAGTAAGGTTCAACTCTGTTAGTTGAATGCACAGAACAGAAAGAATTTTCACAGAATGCTACTGTGTAGTTTATATTTGAATATATTCCTTTTTCCACTATTACCCTCTTAGCGCTCCGAATGTCCACTTGCATTTTCTACAGAAAGAGTGTTCAGAACTGCGCAATCCAAAGTATGGTTTAACTCTGTTAGCTTAATGAACATATCAGAAATAAGTTTCACACAATGCTTCTGTGTAGTTTTTATTTGAAGATATTATTTTTCCCAATAGAGGCCTCTTAGCGCTCAGAATGTCCAATTGCAGTTTCTACAGAAAGAGTGTTTCAGAAAGGCTCAATCAAAGGTAAGGTTCAACTCTGTTAGTTGAATGCACAGAACAGAAAGAAGTTTCATACAATGCTTCTGTGTAGTTTATATTTGAACATATTCTTTTTTCCACTATTACCCACTTAGCGCTACGAATGTCCAGTTGCATTTTCTACAGACAGAGTGTTTCAAAACTGCTCAATCAAAAGTATGGTTTAACTCTGTTAGCTGAATGCTCAGATCAGAAAGAAGTATCACAGAATGCTTCTGTGTAGTTTATATTTGAATATATTCCTTTTTCCACTACTACTCTCTTAGCGCTCCAAATGTCCAGTTGCATTTTCTACAGAAAGAGTGTTCAGATCTGCTCAATCAAAGGTATGGTTTAACTCTGTTAGCTGAATGCACAGATCAGAAAGAAGTTTCACAGAATGATTCTGTGTAGTTTATATTTGGAGACATTCCTTTTTCCACTATTACCCTCTTAGCGCTCCGAATCTCCACTTGCATTTTCTACAGAAAGAGTGTTTCAGAACGGCTCAATCAAAACTAAGGTTCAACTCTTTTAGTTCAACAAACAGAACAGAAAGAAGTTTCACACAATTCTTCTGTGTAGTTTTTATTTGTAGACATTCTTTTTCCCAATATAGGCCTCTTAGCGCTCAGAATGTCCAATTGCAGTTTCTACAAAAGAGTGTTTCAGATCGGCTCAATCAAAAGTAAGGTTCAACTCTGTTAGTTGAATGCACAGAACAGAAAGAAGTTTCATACAATGCTTCTGTGTAGTTTATATTTGAACATATTCTTTTTTCCACTATTACCCACTTAGCGCTACGAATGTCCAGTTGCATTTTCTACAGACAGAGTGTTTCAAAACTGCTCAATCAAAAGTATGGTTTAACTCTGTTAGCTGAATGCTCAGATCAGAAACAAGTTTCACAGAATGCTTCTGTGTAGTTTATATTTGAATATATTCCTTTTTCCACTACTACGCTCTTAGCGCTCCAAATGTCCAGTTGCATTTTCTACAGAAAGAGTGTTCAGATCTGCTCAATCAAAAGTATGGTTTAACTCTGTTAGCTGAATGCACAGATCAGAAAGAAGTTTCACCGAATGATTCTGTGTAGTTTATATTTGAAGACATTCCTTTTTCCACTATTACCCGCTTAGTGCTCCGAATCTCCACTTGCATTTTCTACAAAAAGAGTGTTTCATAACTGCTCAATCAAAAATAAGTTTTATCTCTGTTAACTGAATTTACAGATCAGAAATAAGTTTCACAGAATGCATCTGTGTAGTTTTTATTTGAAGGTATTCTTTTTCCCAATGTAGGTCTCTTAGCGCTTAGCATGTCCAATTGCAGTTTCTACAGAAAGAGTGTTTCAGAACGGCTCAATCAAAAGTAAGGTTCAACTCTGTTAGTTGAATGCACAGAACAGAAAGAATTTTCACAGAATGCTACTGTGTAGTTTATATTTGAATATATTCCTTTTTCCACTATTACCCTCTTAGCGCTCCGAATGTCCACTTGCATTTTCTACAGAAAGAGTGTTCAGAACTGCGCAATCCAAAGTATGGTTTAACTCTGTTAGCTTAATGAACATATCAGAAATAAGTTTCACACAATGCTTCTGTGTAGTTTTTATTTGAAGATATTATTTTTCCCAATAGAGGCCTCTTAGCGCTCAGAATGTCCAATTGCAGTTTCTACAGAAAGAGTGTTTCAGAAAGGCTCAATCAAAGGTAAGGTTCAACTCTGTTAGTTGAATGCACAGAACAGAAAGAAGTTTCATACAATGCTTCTGTGTAGTTTATATTTGAACATATTCTTTTTTCCACTATTACCCACTTAGCGCTACGAATGTCCAGTTGCATTTTCTACAGACAGAGTGTTTCAAAACTGCTCAATCAAAAGTATGGTTTAACTCTGTTAGCTGAATGCTCAGATCATAAAGAAGTTTCAGAGAATGCTTCTGTGTAGTTTATATTTGAATATATTCCTTTTTCCACTACTACTCTCTTAGCGCTCCAAATGTCCAGTTGCATTTTCTACAGAAAGAGTGTTCAGATCTGCTCAATCAAAGGTATGGTTTAACTCTGTTAGCTGAATGCACAGATCAGAAAGAAGTTTCACAGAATGATTCTGTGTAGTTTATATTTGGAGACATTCCTTTTTCCACTATTACCCTCTTAGCGCTCCGAATCTCCACTTGCATTTTCTACAGAAAGAGTGTTTCAGAACGGCTCAATCAAAACTAAGGTTCAACTCCTTTAGTTGAACAAACAGAACAGAAAGAAGTTTCACACAATTCTTCTGTGTAGTTTTTATTTGTAGACATTCTTTTTCCCAATATAGGCCTCTTAGCGCTCAGAATGTCCAATTGCAGTTTCTACAAAAGAGTGTTTCAGATCGGCTCAATCAAAAGTAAGGTTCAACTCTGTTAGTTGAATGCACAGAACAGAAAGAAGTTTCATACAATGCTTCTGTGTAGTTTATATTTGAACATATTCTTTTTTCCACTATTACCCACTTAGCGCTACGAATGTCCAGTTGCATTTTCTACAGACAGAGTGTTTCAAAACTGCTCAATCAAAAGTATGGTTTAACTCTGTTAGCTGAATGCTCAGATCAGAAAGAAGTTTCACAGAATGCTTCTGTGTAGTTTATATTTGAATATATTCCTTTTTCCACTACTACGCTCTTAGCGCTCCAAATGTCCAGTTGCATTTTCTACAGAAAGAGTGTTCAGATCTGCTCAATCAAAACTATGGTTTAACTCTGTTAGCTGAATGCACAGATCAGAAAGAAGTTTCACCGAATGATTCTGTGTAGTTTATATTTGAAGACATTCCTTTTTCCACTATTACCCGCTTAGTGCTCCGAATCTCCACTTGCATTTTCTACAAAAAGAGTGTTTCATAACTGCTCAATCAAAAATAAGTTTTATCTCTGTTAACTGAATTTACAGATCAGAAATAAGTTTCACAGAATGCATCTGTGTAGTTTTTATTTGAAGATATTCTTTTTCCCAATGTAGGTCTCTTAGCGCTTAGCATGTCCAATTGCAGTTTCTACAGAAAGAGTGTTTCAGAACGGCTCAATCAAAAGTAAGGTTCAACTCTGTTAGTTGAATGCACAGAACAGAAAGAATTTTCACAGAATGCTACTGTGTAGTTTATATTTGAATATATTCCTTTTTCCACTATTACCCTCTTAGCGCTCCGAATGTCCACTTGCATTTTCTACAGAAAGAGTGTTCAGAACTGCGCAATCCAAAGTATGGTTTAACTCTGTTAGCTTAATGAACATATCAGAAATAAGTTTCACACAATGCTTCTGTGTAGTTTTTATTTGAAGATATTATTTTTCCCAATAGAGGCCTCTTAGCGCTCAGAATGTCCAATTGCAGTTTCTACAGAAAGAGTGTTTCAGAAAGGCTCAATCAAAGGTAAGGTTCAACTCTGTTAGTTGAATGCACAGAACAGAAAGAAGTTTCATACAATGCTTCTGTGTAGTTTATATTTGAACATATTCTTTTTTCCACTATTACCCACTTAGCGCTACGAATGTCCAGTTGCATTTTCTACAGACAGAGTGTTTCAAAACTGCTCAATCAAAAGTATGGTTTAACTCTGTTAGCTGAATGCTCAGATCAGAAAGAAGTTTCACAGAATGCTTCTGTGTAGTTTATATTTGAATATATTCCTTTTTCCACTACTACTCTCTTAGCGCTCCAAATGTCCAGTTGCATTTTCTACAGAAAGAGTGTTCAGATCTGCTCAATCAAAGGTATGGTTTAACTCTGTTAGCTGAATGCACAGATCAGAAAGAAGTTTCACCAAATGATTCTGTGTAGTTTATATTTGGAGACATTCCTTTTTCCACTATTACCCTCTTAGCGCTCCGAATCTCCACTTGCATTTTCTACAGAAAGAGTGTTTCAGAACGGCTCAATCAAAACTAAGGTTCAACTCTTTTAGTTGAACAAACAGAACAGAAAGAAGTTTCACACAATTCTTCTGTGTAGTTTTTATTTGTAGACATTCTTTTTCCCAATATAGGCCTCTTAGCGCTCAGAATGTCCAATTGCAGTTTCTACAAAAGAGTGTTTCAGATCGGCTCAATCAAAAGTAAGGTTCAACTCTGTTAGTTGAATGCACAGAACAGAAAGAAGTTTCATACAATGCTTCTGTGTAGTTTATATTTGAACATATTCTTTTTTCCACTATTACCCACTTAGCGCTACGAATGTCCAGTTGCATTTTCTACAGACAGAGTGTTTCAAAACTGCTCAATCAAAAGTATGGTTTAACTCTGTTAGCTGAATGCTCAGATCAGAAACAAGTTTCACAGAATGCTTCTGTGTAGTTTATATTTGAATATATTCCTTTTTCCACTACTACGCTCTTAGCGCTCCAAATGTCCAGTTGCATTTTCTACAGAAAGAGTGTTCAGATCTGCTCAATCAAAAGTATGGTTTAACTCTGTTAGCTGAATGCACAGATCAGAAAGAAGTTTCACCGAATGATTCTGTGTAGTTTATATTTGAAGACATTCCTTTTTCCACTATTACCCGCTTAGCGCTCCGAATCTCCACTTGCATTTTCTACAAAAAGAGTGTTTCATAACTGCTCAATCAAAAATATGTTTTATCTCTGTTAACTGAATTTACAGATCAGAAATAAGTTTCACAGAATGCATCTGTGTAGTATTTATTTGAAGATATTCTTTTTCCCAATGTAGGCCTCTTAGCGCTTAGCATGTCCAATTGCAGTTTCTACAGAAAGAGTGTTTCAGAACGGCTCAATCAAAAGTAAGGTTCAACTCTGTTAGCTGAATGCACAGAACAGAAAGAGTTTTCACAGAATGCTACTGTGTAGTTTATATTTGAATATATTCCTTTTTCCACTATTACCCTCTTAGCGCTCCGAATGTCCACTTGCATTTTCTACAGAAAGAGTGTTCAGAACTGCGCAATCAAAAGTATGGTTTAACTCTGTTAGCTTAATGAACATATCAGAAATAAGTTTCACACAATGCTTCTGTGTAGTTTTTATTTGAAGATATTATTTTTCCCAATATTGGCCTCTTAGCGCTCAGAATGTCCAATTGCAGTTTCTACAGAAAGAGTGTTTCAGAACGGCTCAATCAAAAGTAAGGTTCAACTCTGTTAGTTGAATGCACAGAACACAAAGAAGTTTCATACAATGCTTCTTTGTAGTTTATATTTGAATATATTCTTTTTTCCACTATTACCCACTTAGCGCTACGAATGTCCAGTTGCATTTTCTACAGACAGAGTGTTTCAAAACTGCTCAATCAAAAGTATGGTTTAACTCTGTTAGCTGAATGCTCAGATCAGAAAGAAGTTTCACAGAATGCTTCTGTGTAGTTTATATTTGAATATATTCCTTTTTCCACTACTATGCTCTTAGCGCTCGAAATGTCCAGTTGCATTTTCTACAGAAAGTGTGTTCAGATCTGCTCAATCAAAAGTATGGTTTAACTCTGTTAGCTGAATGCACAGATCAGAAAGAAGTTTCACCGAATGATTCTGTGTAGTTTATATTTGAAGACATTCCTTTTTCCACTATTACCCTCTTAGCGCTCCGAATCTCCACTTGCATTTTCTACAAAAGGAGTGTTTCATAACTGCTCAATCAAAAATATGTTTTATCTCTGTTAACTGAATTTACAGATCAGAAATAAGTTTCACAGAATGCATCTGTGTAGTTTTTATTTGAAGATATTCTTTTTCCCAATGTAGGCCTCTTAGCGCTTAGCATGTCCAATTGCAGTTTCTACAGAAAGAGTGTTTCAGAACGGCTCAATCAAAAGTAAGGTTCAACTCTGTTAGCTGAATGCACAGAACAGAAAGAGTTTTCACAGAATGCTACTGTGTAGTTTATATTTGAATATATTCCTTTTTCCACTATTACCCTCTTAGCGCTCCGAATGTCCACTTGCATTTTCTACAGAAAGAGAGTTCAGAACTGCGCAATCAAAAGTATGGTTTAACTCTGTTAGCTTAATGAACATATCAGAAATAAGTTTCACACAATGATTCTGTGTAGTTTTTATTTGACGATATTATTTTTCCCAATAGAGGCCTCTTAGCGCTCAGAATGTCCAATTGCAGTTTCTACAGAAAGAGTGTTTCAGAAAGGCTCAATCAAAAGTAAGGTTCAACTCTGTTAGTTGAATGCACAGAACAGAAAGAAGTTTCATACAATGCTTCTGTGTAGTTTATATTTGAACATATTCTTTTTTCCACTATTACCCACTTAGCGCTACGAATGTCCAGTTGCATTTTCTACAGACAGAGTGTTTCAAAACTGCTCAATGAATAGTATGGTTTAACTCTGTTAGCTGAATGCTCAGATCAGAAAGAAGTTTCACAGAATGCTTCTGTATAGTTTATATTTGAATATATTCCTTTTTCCACTACTACTCTCTTAGCGCTCCAAATGTCCAGTTGCATTTTCTACAGAAAGAGAGTTCAGATCTGCTCAAACAAAAGTATGGTTTAACTCTTAGCTGAATGCACAGATCAAAAAGAAGTTTCACAGAATCATTCTGTGTAGTTTATATTTGGAGACATTCCTTTTTCCACTATTACACTCTTAACGCTCCGAATCTCCACTTGCATTTTCTACAGAAAGAGTGTTTCAGAACGGCTCAATCAAAACTAAGGTTCAACTCTTTTAGTTGAACAAACAGAACAGAAAGAAGTTTCACACAATTCTTCTGTGTAGTTTTTATTTGTAGACATTCTTTTTCCCAATATAGGCCTCTTAGCGCTCACAATGTCCAATTGCAGTTTCTACAGAAAGAGTGTATCAGAACGGCTCAATCAAAAGTAAGGTTCAACTCTGTTAGTTGAATGCACAGAACACAAAGAAGTTTCATACAATGCTTCTGTGTAGTTTATATTTGAATATATTCTTTTTTCCACTATTACCCACTTAGCGCTACGAATGTCCATTTGCATTTTCTACAGACAGAGTGTTTCAAAACTGCTCAATCAAAAGTATGGTTTAACTCTGTTAGCTGAATGCTCAGATCAGAAAGAAGTTTCACAGAATGCTTCTGTGTAGATTATATTTGAATATATTCCTTTTTCCACTACTACGCTCTTAGCGCTCGAAATGTCCAGTTGCATTTTCTACAGAAAGAGTGTTCAGATCTGCTCAATCAAAAGTATGGTTTAACTCTGTTAGCTGAATGCACAGATCAGAAAGAAGTTTCACCGAATGATTCTGTGTAGTTTATATTTGAAGACATTCCTTTTTCCACTATTACCCTCTTAGCGCTCCGAATCTCCACTTGCATTTTCTACAAAAAGAGTGTTTCATAACTGCTCAATCAAAAATATGTTTTATCTCTGTTAACTGAATTTACAGATCAGAAATAAGTTTCACAGAATGCATCTGTGTAGTTTTTATTTGAAGATATTCTTTTTCCCAATGTAGGCCTCTTAGCGCTTAGCATGTCCAATTGCAGTTTCTACAGAAAGAGTGTTTCAGAACGGCTCAATCAAAAGTAAGGTTCAACTCTGTTAGTTGAATGCACAGAACAGAAAGAATTTTCACAGAATGCTACTGTGTAGTTTATATTTGAATATATTCCTTTTTCCACTATTACCCTCTTAGCGCTCCGAATGTCCACTTGCATTTTCTACAGAAAGAGTGTTCAGAACTGCGCAATCAAAAGTATGGTTTAACTCTGTTAGCTTAATGAACATATCAGAAATAAGTTTCACACAATGCTTCTGTGTAGTTTTCATTTGAAGATATTATTTTTCCCAATAGAGGCCTCTTAGCGCTCAGAATGTCCAATTGCAGTTTCTACAGAAAGAGTGTTTCAGAAAGGCTCAATCAAAAGTAAGGTTGAACTCTGTTAGTTGAATGCACACAACAGAAAGAAGTTTCATACAATGCTTCTGTGTAGTTTATATTTGAACATATTCTTTTTTCCACTATTACCCACTTAGCGCTACGAATGTCCAGTTGCATTTTTTACAGACAGAGTGTTTCAAAACTGCTCAATCAAATGTATGGTTTAACTCTGTTAGCTGAATGCTCAGATCAGAAAGAAGTTTCACAGAATGCTTCTGTGTAGTTTATATTTGAATATATTCCTTTTTCCACTACTACTCTCTTAGCGCTCCAAATGTCCAGTTGCATTTTCTACAGAAAGAGAGTTCAGATCTGCTCAATCAAAAGTATGGTTTAACTCTGTTAGCTGAATGCACAGATCAGAAAGAAGTTTCACAGAATGATTCTGTGTAGTTTATATTTGGAGACATTCCTTTTTCCACTATTACCCTCTTAGCGCTCCGAATATCCACTTGCATTTTCTACAGAAAGAGTGTTTCAGAACGGCTCAATCAAAACTAAGGTTCTACTCTTTTAGTTGAACAAACAGAACAGAAAGAAGTTTCACACAATTCTTCTGTGTAGTTTTTATTTGTAGACATTCTATTTCCCAATATAGGCCTTTAGCGCTCAGAATGTCCAATTGCAGTTTCTACAGAAAGAGTGTTTCAGAACGGCTCAATAAAAAGTAAGGTTCAACTCTGTTAGTTGAATGCACAGAACACAAAGAAGTTTCATACAATGCTTCTGTGTAGTTCATATTTGAACATATTCTTTTTCCACTATTACCCACTTAGCGCTACGAATGTCCAGTTGCATTTTCTACAGACAGAGTGTTTCAAAACTGCTCAATCAAAAGTATGGTTTAACTCTGTTAGCTGAATGCTCAGATCAGAAAGAAGTTTCACAGAATGCTTCTGTGTAGTTTATATTTGAATATATTCCTTTTTCCACTACTACGTTCTTAGCGCTCGAAATGTCCAGTTGCATTTTCTACAGAAAGAGTGTTCAGATCTGCTCAATCAAAAGTATGGTTTAACTCTGTTAGCTGAATGCACAGATCAGAAACAAGTTTCACCGAATGATTCTGTGTAGTTTATATTTGAAGACATTCCTTTTTCCACCATTAACCTCTTAGCGCTCCGAATCTCCACTTGCATTTTCTACAAAAAGAGTGTTTCATAACTGCTCAATCAAAAATATGTTTTATCTCTGTTAACTGAATTTACAGATCAGAAATAAGTTTCACAGAATGCATCTGTGTAGTTTTTATTTGAAGATATTCTTTTTCCCAATGTAGGCCTCTTAGTGCTTAGCATGTCCAATTGCAGTTTCTACAGAAAGAGTGTTTCAGAACGGCTCAATCAAAAGTAAGGTTCAACTCTGTTAGTTGAATGCACAGAACAGAAAGAATTTTCACAGAATGCTACTGTGTAGTTTATATTTGAATATATTCCTTTTTCCACTATTACCCTCTTAGCGCTCCGAATGTCCACTTGCATTTTCTACAGAAAGAGTGTTCAGAACTGCGCAATCAAAAGTATGGTTTAACTCTGTTAGCTTAATGAACATATCAGAAATAAGTTTCACACAATGCTTCTGTGTAGTTTTTATTTGAAGATTTTATTTTTCCCAATAGAGGCCTCTTAGCGCTCAGAATGTCCAATTGCAGTTTCTACAGAAAGAGTGTTTCAGAAAGGCTCAATCAAATGTAAGGTTCAACTCTGTTAGTTGAATGCACAGAACAGAAAGAAGTTTCATACAATGCTTCTGTGTAGTTTATATTTGAACATATTCTTTTTTCCACTATTACCCACTTAGCGCTACGAATGTCCAGTTGCATTTTCTACAGACAGAGTGTTTCAAAACTGCTCAATCAAATGTATGGTTTAACTCTGTTAGCTGAATGCTCAGATCAGAAAGAAGTTTCACAGAATGCTTCTGTGTAGTTTATATTTGAATATATTCCTTTTTCCACTACTACTCTCTTAGTGCTCCAAATGTCCAGTTGCATTTTCTACAGAAAGAGTGTTCAGATCTGCTCAATCAAAAGTATGGTATAAATCTGTTAGCTGAATGCACAGATCAGAAAGAAGTTTCACAGAATGATTCTGTGTAGTTTATATTTGGAGACATTCCTTTTTCCACTATTACCCACTTAGCGCTCCGAATCTCCACTTGCATTTTCTACAGAAAGAGTGTTTCAGAACGGCTCAATCAAAACTAAAGTTCAACTCTTTTAGTTGAACAAACAGAACAGAAAGGTGTTTCACACAATTCTTCTGTGTAGTTTTTATTTGTAGACATTCTTTTTCCCAATATAGGCCTCTTAGCGCTCAGAATGTCCAATTGCAGTTTCTACAGAAAGAGTGTTTCAGAACGGCTCAATAAAAAGTAAGGTTCAACTCTGTTAGTTGAATGCACAGAACAGAAAGAAGTTTCATACAATGCTTCTGTGTAGTTTATATTTGAACATATTCTTTTTTCCACTATTACCCACTTAGCGCTACGAATGTCCAGTTGCATTTTCTACAGACAGAGTGTTTCAAAACTACTCAATCAAAAGTATGGTTTAACTCTGTTAGCTGAATGCTCAGATCAGAAAGAAGTTTCACAGAATGCTTGTGTGTTTTATATTTGAATATATTCCTTTTTCCACTACTACGCTCTTAGCGCTCCAAATGTCCAGTTGCATTTTCTACAGAAAGAGTGTTCAGATCTGCTCAATCAAAAGTATGGTTTAACTCTGTTAGCTGAATGCACAGATCAGAAAGAAGTTTCACCGAATGATTCTGTGTAGTTTATATTTGAAGACATTCCTTTTTCCACTATTACCCTCTTAGCGCTCCGAATCTCCACTTGCATTTTCTACAAAAAGAGTGTTTCATAACTGCTCAATCAAAAATAAGTTTTATCTCTGTTAACTGAATTTACAGATCAGAAATAAGTTTCACAGAATGCATCTGTGTAGTTTTTATTTGAAGATATTCTTTTTCCCAATGTAGGCCTCTTAGCCCTTAGCATGTCCAATTGCAGTTTCTACAGAAAGAGTGTTTCAGAACGGCTCAATCAAAAGTAAGGTTCAACTCTGTTAGTTGAATGCACAGAACAGAAAGAATTTTCACAGAATGCTACTGTGTAGTTTATATTTGAATATATTCCTTTTTCCACTATTACCCTCTTAGCGCTCCGAATGTCCACTTGCATTTTCTACAGAAAGAGTGTTCAGAACTGCGCAATCAAAAGTATGGTTTAACTCTGTTAGCTTAATGAACATATCAGAAATAAGTTTCACACAATGCTTCTGTGTAGTTTTTATTTGAAGATATTATTTTTCCCAATAGAGGCCTCTTGGCGCTCAGAATGTCCAATTGCAGTTTCTACAGAAAGAGTGTTTCAGAAAGGCTCAATCAAAAGTAAGGTTCAACTCTGTTAGTTGAATGCACAGAACAGAAAGAAGTTTCATACAATGCTTCTGTGTAGTTTATATTTGAACATATTCTTTTTTCCACTATTACCCACTTAGCGCTACGAATGTCCAGTTGCATTTTCTACAGACAGAGTGTTTCAAAACTGCTCAATCAAATGTATGGTTTAACTCTGTTAGCTGAATGCTCAGATCAGAAAGAAGTTTCACAGAATGCTTCTGTGTAGTTTATATTTGAATATATTCCTTTTTCCACTACTACTCTCTTAGCGCTCCAAATGTCCAGTTGCATTTTCTACAGAAAGAGTGTTCAGATCTGCTCAATCAAAAGTATGGTTTAACTCTGTTAGCTGAATGCACAGATCAGAAAGAAGTTTCACAGAATGATTCTGTGTAGTTTATATTTGGAGACATTCCTTTTTCCACTATTACCCTCTTAGCGCTCCGAATCTCCACTTGCATTTTCTACAGAAAGTGTGTTTCAGAACGGCTCAATCAAAACTAAGGTTCAACTCTTTTAGTTGAACAAACAGAACAGAAAGGTGTTTCACACAATTCTTCTGTGTAGTTTTTATTTGTAGACATTCTTTTTCCCAATATAGGCCTCTTAGCGCTCAGAATGTCCAATTGCAGTTTCTACAGAAAGAGTGTTTCAGAACGGCTCAATAAAAAGTAAGGTTCAACTCTGTTAGTTGAATGCACAGAACAGAAAGAAGTTTCATACAATGCTTCTGTGTAGTTTATATTTGAACATATTCTTTTTTCCACTATTACCCACTTAGCGCTACGAATGTCCAGTTGCATTTTCTACAGACAGAGTGTTTCAAAACTACTCAATCAAAAGTATGGTTTAACTCTGTTAGCTGAATGCTCAGATCAGAAAGAAGTTTCACAGAATGCTTGTGTGTTTTATATTTGAATATATTCCTTTTTCCACTACTACGCTCTTAGCGCTCCAAATGTCCAGTTGCATTTTCTACAGAAAGAGTGTTCAGATCTGCTCAATCAAAAGTATGGTTTAACTCTGTTAGCTGAATGCACAGATCAGAAAGAAGTTTCACCGAATGATTCTGTGTAGTTTATATTTGAAGACATTCCTTTTTCCACTATTACCCTCTTAGCGCTCCGAATCTCCACTTGCATTTTCTACAAAAAGAGTGTTTCATAACTGCTCAATCAAAAATAAGTTTTATCTCTGTTAACTGAATTTACAGATCAGAAATAAGTTTCACAGAATGCATCTGTGTAGTTTTTATTTGAAGATATTCTTTTTCCCAATGTAGGCCTCTTAGCGCTTAGCATGTCCAATTGCAGTTTCTACAGAAAGAGTGTTTCAGAACGGCTCAATCAAAAGTAAGGTTCAACTCTGTTAGTTGAATGCACAGAACAGAAAGAATTTTCACAGAATGCTACTGTGTAGTTTATATTTGAATATATTCCTTTTTCCACTATTACCCTCTTAGCGCTCCGAATGTCCACTTGCATTTTCTACAGAAAGAGTGTTCAGAACTGCGCAATCAAAAGTATGGTTTAACTCTGTTAGCTTAATGAACATATCAGAAATAAGTTTCACACAGTGCTTCTGTGTAGTTTTTATTTGAAGATATTATTTTTCCCAATAGAGGCCTCTTAGCGCTCAGAATGTCCAATTGCAGTTTCTACAGAAAGAGTGTTTCAGAAAGGCTCAATCAAAAGTAAGGTTCAACTCTGTTAGTTGAATGCACAGAACAGAAAGAAGTTTCATACAATGCTTCTGTGTAGTTTATATTTGAACATATTCTTTTTTCCACTATTACCCACTTAGCGCTACGAATGTCCAGTTGCAGTTTCTACAGACAGAGTGTTTCAAAACTGCTCAATCAAAAGTATGGTTTAACTCTGTTAGCTGAATGCTCAGATCAGAAAGAAGTTTCACAGAATGCTTCTGTGTAGTTTATATTTGAATATATTCCTTTTTACACTACTACTCTCTTAGCGCTCCAAATGTCCAGTTGCATTTTCTACAGAAAGAGAGTTCAGATCTGCTCAATCAAAAGTATGGTTTAACTCTGTTAGCTGAATGCACAGATCAGAAAGAAGTTTCACCGAATGATTCTGTGTAGTTTATATTTGAAGACATTCCTTTTTCCACTATTACCCTCTTAGCGCTCCGAATCTCCACTTGCATTTTCTACAAAAAGAGTGTTTCATAACTGCTCAATCAAAAATATGTTTTATCTCTGTTAACTGAATTTACAGATCAGAAATAAGTTTCACAGAATGCATCTGTGTAGTTTTTATTTGAAGATATTCTTTTTCCCAATGTAGTCCTCTTAGCGCTTAGCATGTCCAATTGCAGTTTCTACAGAAAGAGTGTTTCAGAACGGCTCAATCAAAAGTAAGGTTCAACTCTGTTAGTTGAATGCACAGAACAGAAAGAATTTTCATAGAATGCTACTGTGTAGTTTATATTTGAATATATTCCTTTTTCCACTATTACCCTCTTAGCGCTCCGAATGTCCACTTGCATTTTCTACAGAAAGAGTGTTCAGAACTGCGCAATCAAAAGTATGGTTTAACTCTGTTAGCTTAATGAACATATCAGAAATAAGTTTCACACAATGCTTCTGTGTAGTTTTTATTTGAAGATATTATTTTTCCCAATATAGGCCTCTTAGCGCTCAGAATGTCCAATTGCAGTTTCTACAGAAAGAGTGTTTCAGAAAGGCTCAATCAAAAGTAAGGTTCAACTCTGCTAGTTGAATGCACAGAACAGAAAGAAGTTTCATACAATGCTTCTGTGTAGTTTATATTTGAACATATTCTTTTTCCACTATTACCCACTTAGCGCTACGAATGTCCAGTTGCATTTTCTACAGAGAGAGTGTTTCAAAACTGCTCAATCAAAAGTATGGTTTAACTCTGTTAGCTGAATGCTCAGATCAGAAAGAAGTTTCACAGAATGCTTCTGTGTAGTTTATATTTGAATATATTCCTTTTTCCACTACTACTCTCTTAGCGCTCCAAATGTCCAGTTGCATTTTCTACAGAAAGAGAGTTCAGATCTGCTCAATCAAAAGTATGGTTTAACTCTGGTAGCTGAATGCACAGATCAGAAAGAAGTTTCACAGAATGATTCTGTGTAGTTTATATTTGGAGACATTCCTTTTTCCACTATTACCCTCCTAGCGCTCCGAATCTCCACTTGCATTTTCTACAGAAAGAGTGTTTCAGAACGGCTCAATCAAAACTAAGGTTCATCTCTTTTAGTTGAACAAACAGAACAGAAAGAAGTTTCACACAATTCTTCTGTGTAGTTTTTATTTGTAGACATTCTTTTTCCCAATATAGGCCTCTTAGCGCTCAGAAGGTCCAATTGCAGTTTCTACAGAAAGAGTGTTTCAGAACGGCTCAATCAAAAGTAAGGTTCAACTCTGTTAGTTGAATGCACAGAACAGAAAGAAGTTTCATACAATGCTTCTGTGTAGTTTATATTTGAACATATTCTTTTTTCCACTATTACCCACTTAGCGCTAGGAATGTCCAGTTGCATTTCCTACAGACAGAGTGTTTCAAAACTGCTCAATCAAAAGTATGGTTTAACTCTGTTAGCTGAATGCTCAGATCAGAAAGAAGATTCACAGAATGCTTCAGTGTAGTTTATATTTGAATATATTCCTTTTTCCACTACTACGCTCTTAGCGCTCGAAATGTCCAGTTGCATTTTCTACAGAAAGAGTGTTCATATCTGCTCAATCAAAAGTATGGTTTAACTCTGTTAGCTGAATGCACAGATCAGAAAGAAGTTTCACCAAATGATTCTGTGTAGTTTATATTTGAAGACATTCCTTTTTCCACTATTACCCTCTTAGCGCTCCGAATCTCCACTTGCATTTTCTTCAAAAAGAGTGTTGCATAATTACTCAATCAAAAATATGTTTTATCTGTGTTAACTGAATTTACAGATCAGAAATAAGTTTCACAGAATGCATCTGTGTAGTTTTTATTTGAAGATATTCTTTTTCAAAATGTAGGCCTCTTAGCGCTTAGCATGTCCAATTGCAGTTTCTACAGAAAGAGTGTTTCAGAACGGCTCAATCAAAAGTAAGGTTCAACTCTGTTAGTTGAATGCACAGAACAGAAAGAATTTTCACAGAATGCTACTGTGTAGTTTATATTTGAATATATTCCTTTTTCCACTATTACCCTCTTAGCGCTCCGAATGTCCACTTGCATTTTCTACAGAAAGAGTGTTCAGAACTGCGCAATCAAAAGTATGGTTTAACTCTGTTAGCTTAATGAACATATCAGAAATAACTTTCACACAATGCTTCTGTGTAGTTTTTATTTGAAGATATTATTTTTCCCAATATAGGCCTCTTAGCGCTCAGAATGTCCAATTGCAGTTGCAACAGAAAGAGTGTTTCAGAAAGGCTCAATCAAAAGTAAGGTTCAACTCTGTTAGTTGAATGCACAGAACAGAAAGAATTTTCATACAATGCTTCTGTGTAGTTTATATTTGAACATATTCTTTTTTCCACTATTACCCACTTAGCGCTACGAATGTCCAGTTGCATTTTCTACAGACAGAGTGTTTCAAAACTGCTCAATCAAAAGTATGGTTTAACTCTGTTAGCTGAATGCTCAGATCAGAAAGAAGTTTCACAGAATGCTTCTGTGTAGTTTATATTTGAATATATTCCTTTTTCCACTACTACTCTCTTAGCGCTCCAAATGTCCAGTTGCATTTTCTACAGAAAGAGAGTTCAGATCTGCTCAATCAAAAGTATGGTTTAACTCTGTTAGCTGAATGCACAGATCAGAAAGAAGTTTCACCGAATGATTCTGTGTAGTTTATATTTGGAGACATTCCTTTTTCCACTATTACGCTCTTAGCGCTCCAAATCTCCACTTGCATTTTCTACAGAAAGAGTGTTTCAGAACGGCTCAATCAAAACTAAGGTTCAACTCTTTTAGTTGAACAAACAGAACAGAAAGAAGTTTCACACAATTGTTCTGTGTAGTTTTTATTTGTAGACATTCTTTTTCCAAATATAGGCCTCTTAGCGCTCAGAATGTCCAATTGCAGTTTCTACAGAAAGAGTGTTTCAGAACGGCTCAATCAAAAGTAAGGTTCAACTCTGTTAGTTGAATGCACAGAACAGAAAGAAGTTTCATACAATGCTTCTGTGTAGTTTATATTTGAATATATTCTTTTTTCCACTATTACCCACTTAGCGCTACGAATGTCCAGTTGCATTTTCTACAGACAGAGTGTTTCAAAACTGCTCAATCAAAAGTATGGTTTAACTCTGTTAGCTGAATGCTCAGATCAGAAAGAAGTTTCACAGAATGCTTCTGTGTAGTTTATATTTGAATATATTCCTTTTTCCACTACTACGCTCTTAGCGCTCCAAATGTCCAGTTGCATTTTCTACAGAAAGAGTGTTCAGATCTGCTCAATCAAAAGTATGGTTTAACTCTGTTAGCTGAATGCACAGATCAGAAAGAAGTTTCACCGAATGATTCTGTGTAGTTTATATTTGAAGACATTCCTTTTTCCACTATTACCCTCTTAGCGCTCCGAATCTCCACTTGCATTTTCTACAGAAAGAGTGTTTCATAACTGCTCAATCAAAAATATGTTTTATCTCTGTTAACTGAATTTACAGATCAGAAATAAGTTTCACAGAATGCATCTGTGTAGTTTTTATTTGAAGATATTTTTATTCCCAATGTAGGCCTCTTAGCGCTTAGCATGTCCATCTGCAGTTTCTACAGAAAGAGTGTTTCAGAACCGCTCAATCAAAAGTAAGGTTCAACTCTGTTAGTTGAATGCACAGAACAGAAAGAATTTTCACAGAATGCGACTGTGTAGTTTATATTTGAATATATTCGTTTTTCCACTATTACCCTCTTAGCGCTCCGAATGTCCACTTGCATTTTCTACAGAAAGAGTGTTCAGAACTGCGCAATCAAAAGTATGGTTTAACTCTGTTAGCTTAATGAACATATCAGAAATAAGTTTCACACAATGCTTCTGTGTAGTTTTTATTTGAAGATATTATTTTTCCCAATATAGGCCTCTTAGCGCTCAGAATGTCCAATTGCAGTTTCTACAGAAAGAGTGTTTCAGAAAGGATCAATCAAAAGTAAGGTTCAACTCTGTTAGTTGAATGCACAGAACAGAAAGAAGTTTCATACAATGCTTCTGTGTAGTTTATATTTGAACTTATTCTTTTTTCCACTATTACCCACTTAGCGCTACGAATGTCCAGTTGCATTTTCTACAGACAGAGTGTTTCAAAACTGCTCAATCAAAAGTATGGTTAAACTCTGTTAGCTGAATGCTCAGATCAGAAAGAAGTTTCACAGAATGCTTCTGTGTAGTTTATATTTGAATATATTCCTTTTTCCACTACTACTCTCTTAGCGCTCAAAATGTCCAGTTGCATTTTCTACAGAAAGAAAGTTCAGATCTGGTCAATCAAAAGTATGGTTTAACTCTGTTAGCTGAATGCACAGATCAGAAAGAAGTTTCACCGAATGATTCTGTGTAGTTTATATTTGGAGACATTCCTTTTTCCACTATTACCCTCTTAGCGCTCCGAATCTCCACTTGCATTTTCTACAGAAAGAGTGTTTCAGAACGGCTCAATCAAAACTAAGGTTCAACTCTTTTAGTTGAACAAACAGAACAGAAAGAAGTTTCACACGATTCTTCTGTGTAGTTTTTATTTGTAGACATTCTTTTTCCCAATATAGGCCTCTTAGTGCTCAGAATGTCCAATTGCAGTTTCTACAGAAAGAGTGTTTCAGAACGGCTCAATCAGAAGTAAGGTTCAACTCTGTTAGTTGAATGCACAGAACAGAAAGAAGTTTCATACAATGCTTCTGTGTAGTTTATATTTGAACATATTCTTTTTTCCACTATTACCCACTTAGCGCTACGAATGTCCAGTTGCATTTTCTACAGACAGAGTGTTTCAAAACTGCTCAATCAAAAGTATGGTTTAACTCTGTTAGCTGAATGCTCAGATCAGAGAGAAGTTTCACAGAATGCTTCTGTGTAGCTTATATATGAATATATTCCTTTTTCCACTACTACGCTCTTAGCGCTCCAAATGTCCAGTTGCATTTTCTACAGAAAGAGTGTTCAGATCTGCTCAATCAAAAGTATGGTTTAACTCTGTTAGCTGAATGCACAGATCAGAAAGAAGTTTCACCGAATGATTCTGTGTAGTTTATATTTGAAGACATTCCTTTTTCCACTATTACCCTCTTAGCGCTCCGAATCTCCACTTGCATTTTCTACAAAAAGAGTGTTTCATAACTGCTCAATCAAAAATATGTTTTATCTCTGTTAACTGAATTTACACATCAGAAATAAGTTTCACAGAATGCATCTGTGTAGTTTTTATTTGAAGATATTCTTTTTCAAAATGTAGGCCTCTTAGCGCTTAGCATGTCCAATTGCAGTTTCTACAGAAAGAGTGTTTCAGAACGGCTCAATCAAAATTAAGGTTCAACTCTGTTAGTTGAATGCACAGAACAGAAAGTATTTTCACAGAATGCTACTGTGTAGTTTATATTTGAATATATTCTTTTTCCACTATTACCCTCTTAGCGCTCCGAATGTCCACTTGCATTTTCTACCGAACGAGTGTTCAGAACTGTGCAATCAAAAGTATGGTTTAACTCTGTTAGCTTAATGAACATATCAGAAATAAGTTTCACACAATGCTTCTGTGTAGTTTTTATTTGAAGATATTATTTTTCCCAATATAGGCCTCTTAGCGCTCAGAATGTCCAATTGCAGTTTCTACAGAAAGAGTGTTTCAGAAAGGCTCAATCAAAAGTAAGGTTCAACTCTGTTAGTTGAATGCACAGAACAGAAAGAAGTTTCATACAATGCTTCTGTGTAGTTTATATTTGAACATATTCTTTTTTCCACTATTACCCACTTAGCGCTACGAATGTCCAGTTGCATTTTCTACAGACAGAGTGTTTCAAAACTGCTCAATCAAAAGTATGGTTAAACTCTGTTAGCTGAATGCTCAGATCAGAAAGAAGTTTCACAGAATGCTTCTGTGTAGTTTATATTTGAATATATTCCTTTTTCCACTACTACGCTCTTAGCGCTCCAAATGTCCAGTTGCATTTTCTACAGAAAGAGTGTTCAGATCTGCTCAATCAAAACTATGGTTTAACTCTGTTAGCTGAATGCACAGATCAGAAAGAAGTTTCACCGAATGATTCTGTGTAGTTTATATTTGAAGACATTCCTTTTTCCACTATTACCCTCTTAGCGCTCCGAATCTCCACTTGCATTTTCTACAAAAAGAGTGTTTCATAACTGCTCAATCAAAAATATGTTTTATCTCTGTTAACTGAATTTACAGATCAGAAATAAGTTTCACAGAATGCATCTGTGTAGTTTTTATTTGAAGATATTCTTTTTCAAAATGTTGGCCTCTTAGCGCTTAGCATGTCCAATTGCAGTTTCTACAGAAAGAGTGTTTCAGAACGGCTCAATCAAAAGTAAGGTTCAACTCTGTTAGTTGAATGCACAGAACAGAAAGAATTTTCACAGAATGCTACTGTGTAGTTTATATTTGAATATATTCCTTTTTCCACTATTACCCTCTTAGCGCTCCGAATGTGCACTTGCATTTTCTACCGAAAGAGTGTTCAGAACTGCGCAATCAAAAGTATGGTTTAACTCTGTTAGCATAATGAACATATCAGAAATAAGTTTCACACAATGCTTCTGTGTAGTTTTTATTTGAAGATATTATTGTTCCCAATATAGGCCTCTTAGCGCTCAGAATGTCCAATTCCAGTTTCTACAGAAAGAGTGTTTCAGAAAGGATCAATCAAAAGTAAGGTTCAACTCTGTTAGTTGAATGCACAGAACAGAAAGGAGTTTCATACAATGCTTCTGTGTAGTTTATATTTGAACTTATTCTTTTTTCCACTATTACCCACTTAGCGCTACGAATGTCCAGTTGCATTTTCTACAGACAGAGTGTTTCAAAACTGCTCAATCAAAAGTATGGTTAAACTCTGTTAGCTGAATGCTCAGATCAGAAAGAAGTTTCACAGAATGCTTCTGTGTAGTTTATATTTGAATATATTCCTTTTTCCACTACTACTCTCTTAGCGCTCCAAATGTCCAGTTGCATTTTCTACAGAAAGAGAGTTCAGATCTGCTCAATCAAAAGTATGGTTTAACTCTGTTAGCTGAATGCACAGATCAGAAAGAAGTTTCACCGAATGATTCTGTGTAGTTTATATTTGGAGACATTCCTTTTTCCACTATTACCCTCTTAGCGCTCCGAATCTCCACTTGCATTTTCTACAGAAAGAGTGTTTCAGAACGGCTCAATCAAAACTAAGGTTCAACTCTTTTAGTTGAACAAACAGAACAGAAAGAAGTTTCACACAATTCTTCTGTGTAGTTTTTATTTGTAGACATTCTTTTTCCCAATATAGGCCTCTTAGCGCTCAGAATGTCCAATTGCAGTTTCTACAGAAAGAGTGTTTCAGAACGGCTCAATCAAAAGTAAGGTTCAACTCTGTTAGTTGAATGCACAGAACAGAAAGAAGTTTCATACAATGCTTCTGTGTAGTTTATATTTGAACATATTCTTTTTTCCACTATTACCCACTTAGCGCTACGAATGTCCAGTTGCATTTTCTACAGACAGAGTGTTTCAAAACTGCTCAATCAAAAGTATGGTTTAACTCTGTTAGCTGAATGCTCAGATCAGAAAGAAGTTTCACAGAATGCTTCTGTGTAGCTTATATTTGAATATATTCCTTTTTCCACTACTACGCTCTTAGCGCTCCAAATGTCCAGTTGCATTTTCTACAGAAAGAGTGTTCAGATCTGCTCAATCAAAAGTATGGTTTAACTCTGTTAGCTGAATGCACAGATCAGAAAGAAGTTTCACCGAATGATTCTGTGTAGTTTATATTTGAAGACATTCCTTTTTCCACTATTACCCTCTTAGCGCTCCGAATCTCCACTTGCATTTTCTACAAAAAGAGTGTTTCATAACTGCTCAATCAAAAATATGTTTTATCTCTGTTAACTGAATTTACAGATCAGAAATAAGTTTCACAGAATGCATCTGTGTAGTTTTTATTTGAAGATATTCTTTTTCAAAATGTAGGCCTCTTAGCGCTTAGCATGTAAAATTGCAGTTTCTACAGAAAGAGTGTTTCAGAACGGCTCAATCAAAAGTAAGGTTCAACTCTGTTAGTTGAATGCACAGAACAGAAAGTATTTTCACAGAATGCTACTGTGTAGTTTATATTTGAATATATTCCTTTTTCCACTATTACCCTCTTAGCGCTCCGAATGTCCACTTGCATTTTCTACCGAACGAGTGTTCAGAACTGCGCAATCAAAAGTATGGTTTAACTCTGTTAGCTTAATGAACATATCAGAAATAAGTTTCACACAATGCTTCTGTGTAGTTTTTATTTGAAGATATTATATTTCCCAATATAGGCCTCTTAGCGCTCAGAATGTCCAATTGCAGTTTCTACAGAAAGAGTGTTTCAGAAAGGCTCAATCAAAAGTAAGGTTCAACTCTGTTAGTTGAATGCACAGAACAGAAAGAAGTTTCATACAATGCTTCTGTGTAGTTTATATTTGAACATATTCTTTTTTCCACTATTACCCACTTAGCGCTACGAATGTCCAGTTGCATTTTCTACAGACAGAGTGTTTCAAAACTGCTCAATCAAAAGTATGGTTAAACTCTGTTAGCTGAATGCTCAGATCAGAAAGAAGTTTCACAGAATGCTTCTGTGTAGTTTATATTTGAATATATTCCTTTTTCCACTACTACTCTCTTAGCGCTCCAAATGTCCAGTTGCATTTTCTACAGAAAGAGAGTTCAGATCTGCTCAAAGTATGGTTTAACTCTGTTAGCTGAATGCACAGATCAGAAAGAAGTTTCACCGAATGATTCTGTGTAGTTTATATTTGGAGACATTCCTTTTTCCACTATTACCCGCTTAGCGCTCCGAATCTCCACTTGCATTTTCTACAGAAAGAGTGTTTCAGAACGGCTCAATCAAAACTAAGGTTCAACTCTTTTAGTTGAACAAACAGAACAGAAAGAAGTTTCACACAATTCTTCTGTGTAGTTTTTATTTGTAGACATTCTTTTTCCCAATATAGGCCTCTTAGCGCTCAGAATGTCCAATTGCAGTTTCTACAGAAAGAGTGTTTCAGAACGGCTCAATCAAAAGTAAGGTTCAACTCTGTTAGTTGAATGCACAGAACAGAAAGAAGTTTCATACAATGCTTCTGTGTAGTTTATATTTGAACATATTGTTTTTTCCACTATTACCCACTTAGCGCTATGAATGTCCAGTTGCATTTTCTACAGACAGAGTGTTTCAAAACTGCTCAATCAAAAGTATGGTTTAACTCTGTTTGCTGAATGCTCGGATCAGAAAGAAGTTTCACAGAATGCTTCTGTGTAGTTTATATTTGAATATATTCCTTTTTCCACTACTACGCTCTTAGCGCTCCAAATGTCCAGTTGCATTTTCTACAGAAAGAGTGTTCAGATCTGCTCAATCAAAAGTATGGTTTAACTCTGTTAGCTGAATGCACAGATCAGAAAGAAGTTTCACCGAATGATTCTGTGTAGTTTATATTTGAAGACATTCCTTTTTCCACTATTACCCTCTTAGCGCTCCGAATCTCCACTTGCATTTTCTACAAAAAGAGTGTTTCATAACTGCTCAATCAAAAATATGTTTTATCTCTGTTAACTGAATTTACAGATCAGAAATAAGTTTCACAGAATGCATCTGTGTAGTTTTTATTTGAAGATATTCTTTTTCAAAATGTAGGCCTCTTAGCGCTTAGCATGTCCAATTGCAGTTTCTACAGAAAGAGTGTTTCAGAACGGCTCAATCAAAAGTAAGGTTCAACTCTGTTAGTTGAATGCACAGAACAGAAAGAATTTTCACAGAATGCTACTGTGTAGTTTATCTTTGAATATATTCCTTTTTCCACTATTACCCTCTTAGCGCTCCGAATGTCCACTTGCATTTTCTACCGAACGAGTGTTCAGAACTGCGCAATCAAAAGTATGGTTTAACTCTGTTAGCTTAATGAACATATCAGAAATAAGTTTCACACAATCCTTCTGTGTAGTTTTTATTTGAAGATATTATTTTTCCCAATATAGGCCTCTTAGCGCTCAGAATGTCCAATTGCAGTTTCTACAGAAAGAGTGTTTCAGAAAGGCTCAATCAAAAGTAAGGTTCAACTCTGTTAGTTGAATGCACAGAACAGAAAGAAGTTTCATACAATGCTTCTGTGTAGTTTATATTTGAACATATTCTTTTTTCCACTATTACCCACTTAGCGCTACGAATGTCCAGTTGCATTTTCTACAGACAGAGTGTTTCAAAACTGCTCAATCAAAAGTATGGTTAAACTCTGTTAGCTGAATGCTCAGATCAGAAAGAAGTTTCACAGAATGCTTCTGTGTAGTTTATATTTGAATATATTCCTTTTTCCACTACTACGCTCTTAGCGCTCCAAATGTCCAGTTGCATTTTCTACAGAAAGAGTGTTCAGATCTGCTCAATCAAAAGTATGGTTTAACTCTGTTAGCTGAATGCACAGATCAGAAAGAAGTTTCACCGAATGATTCCGTGTAGTTTATATTTGAAGACATTCCTTTTTCCACTATTACCCTCTTAGCGCTCCGAATCTCCACTTGCATTTTCTACAAAAAGAGTGTTTCATAACTGCTCAATCAAAAATATGTTTTATCTCTGTTAACTGAATTTACAGATCAGAAATAAGTTTCACAGAATGCATCTGTGTAGTTTTTATTTGAAGATATTCTTTTTCAAAATGTAGGCCTCTTAGCGCTTAGCATGTCCAATTGCAATTTCTACAGAAAGAGTGTTTCAGAACGGCTCAATCAAAAGTAAGGTTCAACTCTGTTAGTTGAATGCACAGAACAGAAAGAATTTTCACAGAATGCTACTGTGTAGTTTATATTTGAATATATTCCTTTTTCCACTATTACCCTCTTAGCGCTCCGAATGTGCACTTGCATTTTCTACCGAAAGAGTGTTCAGAACTGCGCAATCAAAAGTATGGTTTAACTCTGTTAGCATAATGAACATATCAGAAATAAGTTTCACACAATGATTCTGTGTAGTTTTTATTTGAAGATATTATTTTTCCCAATATAGGCCTCTTAGCGCTCAGAATGTCCAATTCCAGTTTCTACAGAAAGAGTGTTTCAGAAAGGATCAATCAAAAGTAAGGTTCAACTCTGTTAGTTGAATGCACAGAACAGAAAGAAGTTTCATACAATGCTTCTGTGTAGTTTATATTTGAACTTATTCTTTTTTCCACTATTACCCACTTAGCGCTACGAATGTCCAGTTGCATTTTCTACAGACAGAGTGTTTCAAAACTGCTCAATCAAAAGTATGGTTAAACTCTGTTAGCTGAATGCTCAGATCAGAAAGAAGTTTCACAGAATGCTTCTGTGTAGTTTATATTTGAATATATTCCTTTTTCCACTACTACTCTCTTAGCGCTCCAAATGTCCAGTTGCATTTTCTACAGAAAGAGAGTTCAGATCTGCTCAATCAAAAGTATGGTTTAACTCTGTTAGCTGAATGCACAGATCAGAAAGAAGTTTCACCGAATGATTCTGTGTAGTTTATATTTGGAGACATTCCTTTTTCCACTATTACCCTCTTAGCGCTCCGAATCTCCACTTGCATTTTCTACAGAAAGAGTGTTTCAGAACGGCTCAATCAAAACTAAGGTTCAACTCTTTTAGTTGAACAAACAGAACAGAAAGAAGTTTCACACAATTCTTCTGTGTAGTTTTTATTTGTAGACATTCTTTTTCCCAATATAGGCCTCTTAGCGCTCAGAATGTCCAATTGCAGTTTCTACAGAAAGAGTGTTTCAGAACGGCTCAATCAAAAGTAAGGTTCAACTCTGTTAGTTGAATGCACAGAACAGAAAGAAGTTTCATACAATGCTTCTGTGTAGTTTATATTTGAATATATTCTTTTTTCCACTATTACCCACTTAGCGCTACGAATGTCCAGTTGCGTTTTCTACAGACAGAGTGTTTCAAAACTGCTCAATCAAAAGTATGGTTTAATTCTGTTAGCTGAATGCTCAGATCAGAAAGAAGTTTCACAGAATGCTTCTGTGTAGCTTATATTTGAATATATTCCTTTTTCCACTACTACGCTCTTAGCGCTCCAAATGTCCAGTTGCATTTTCTACAGAAAGAGTGTTCAGATCTGCTCAATCAAAAGTATGGTTTAACTCTGTTAGCTGAATGCACAGATCAGAAAGAAGTTTCACCGAATGATTCTGTGTAGTTTATATTTGAAGACATTCCTTTTTCCACTATTACCCTCTTAGCGCTCCGAATCTCCACTTGCATTTTCTACAAAAAGAGTGTTTCATAACTGCTCAATCAAAAATATGTTTTATCTCTGTTAACTGAATTTACAGATCAGAAATAAGTTTCACAGAATGCATCTGTGTAGTTTTTATTTGAAGATATTCTTTTTCAAAATGTAGGCCTCTTAGCGCTTAGCATGTCCAATTGCAGTTTCTACAGAAAGAGTGTTTCAGAACGGCTCAATCAAAAGTAAGGTTCAACTCTGTTAGTTGAATGCACAGAACAGAAAGTATTTTCACAGAATGCTACTGTGTAGTTTATATTTGAATATATTCCTTTTTCCACTATTACCCTCTTAGCGCTCCGAATGTCCACTTGCATTTTCTACCGAACGAGTGTTCAGAACTGCGCAATCAAAAGTATGGTTTAACTCTGTTAGCTTAATGAACATATCAGAAATAAGTTTCACACAATGCTTCTGTGTAGTTTTTATTTGAAGATATTATTTTTCCCAATATAGGCCTCTTAGCGCTCAGAATGTCCAATTGCAGTTTCTACAGAAAGAGTGTTTCAGAAAGGCTCAATCAAAAGTAAGGTTCAACTCTGTTAGTTGAATGCACAGAACAGAAAGAAGTTTCATACAATGCTTCTGTGTAGTTTATATTTGAACATATTCTTTTTTCCACTATTACCCACTTAGCGCTACGAATGTCCAGTTGCATTTTCTACAGACAGAGTGTTTCAAAACTGCTCAATCAAAAGTATGTTTAAACTCTGTTAGCTGAATGCTCAGATCAGAAAGAAGTTTCACAGAATGCTTCTGTGTAGTTTATATTTGAATATATTCCTTTTTCCACTACTACTCTCTTAGCGCTCCAAATGTCCAGTTGCATTTTCTACAGAAAGAGAGTTCAGATCTGCTCAAAGTATGGTTTAACTCTGTTAGCTGAATGCACAGATCAGAAAGAAGTTTCACCGAATGATTCTGTGTAGTTTATATTTGGAGACATTCCTTTTTCCACTATTACCCTCTTAGCGCTCCGAATCTCCACTTGCATTTTCTACAGAAAGAGTGTTTCAGAACGGCTCAATCAAAACTAAGGTTCAACTATTTAGTTGAACAAACAGAACAGAAAGAAGTTTCACACAATTCTTCTGTGTAGTTTTTATTTGTAGACATTCTTTTTCCCAATATAGGCCTCTTAGCGCTCAGAATGTCCAATTGCAGTTTCTACAGAAAGAGTGTTTCAGAACGGCTCAATCAAAAGTAAGGTTCAACTCTGTTAGTTGAATGCACAGAACAGAAAGAAGTTTCATACAATGCTTCTCTGTAGTTTATATTTGAACATATTGTTTTTTCCACTATTACCCACTTAGCGCTATGAATGTCCAGTTGCATTTTCTACAGACAGAGTGTTTCAAAACTGCTCAATCAAAAGTATGGTTTAACTCTGTTTGCTGAATGCTCAGATCAGAAAGAAGTTTCACAGAATGCTTCAGTGTAGTTTATATTTGAATATATTCCTTTTTCCACTACTACGCTCTTAGCGCTCCAAATGTCCAGTTGCATTTTCTACAGAAAGAGTGTTCAGATCTGCTCAATCAAAAGTATGGTTTAACTCTGTTAGCTGAATGCACAGATCAGAAAGAAGTTTCACCGAATGATTCTGTGTAGTTTATATTTGAAGACATTCCTTTTTCCACTATTACCCTCTTAGCGCTCCGAATCTCCACTTGCATTTTCTACAAAAAGAGTGTTTCATAACTGCTCAATCAAAAATATGTTTTATCTCTGTTAACTGAATTTACAGATCAGAAATAAGTTTCACAGAATGCATCTGTGTAGTTTTTATTTGAAGATATTCTTTTTCAAAATGTAGGCCTCTTAGCGCTTAGCATGTCCAATTGCAGTTTCTACAGAAAGAGTGTTTCAGAACGGCTCAATCAAAAGTAAGGTTCAAATCTGTTAGTTGAATGCACAGAACAGAAAGAATTTTCACAGAATGCTACTGTGTAGTTTATCTTTGAATATATTCCTTTTTCCACTATTACCCTCTTAGCGCTCCGAATGTCCACTTGCATTTTCTACCGAACGAGTGTTCAGAACTGCGCAATCAAAAGTATGGTTTAACTCTGTTAGCTTAATGAACATATCAGAAATAAGTTTCACACAATTCTTCTGTGTAGTTTTTATTTGAAGATATTATTTTTCCCAATATAGGCCTCTTAGCGCTCAGAATGTCCAATTGCAGTTTCTACAGAAAGAGTGTTTCAGAAAGGCTCAATCAAAAGTAAGGTTCAACTCTGTTAGTTGAATGCACAGAACAGAAAGAAGTTTCATACAATGCTTCTGTGTAGTTTATATTTGAACATATTCTTTTTTCCACTATTACCCACTTAGCGCTACGAATGTCCAGTTGCATTTTCTACAGACAGAGTGTTTCAAAACTGCTCAATCAAAAGTATGGTTAAACTCTGTTAGCTGAATGCTCAGATCAGAAAGAAGTTTCACAGAATGCTTCTGTGTAGTTTATATTTGAATATATTCCTTTTTCCACTACTACGCTCTTAGCGCTCCAAATGTCCAGTTGCATTTTCTACAGAAAGAGTGTTCAGATCTGCTCAATCAAAAGTATGGTTTAACTCTGTTAGCTGAATGCACAGATCAGAAAGAAGTTTCACCGAATGATTCTGTGTAGTTTATATTTGAAGACATTCCTTTTTCCACTATTACCCTCTTAGCGCTCCGAATCTCCACTTGCATTTTCTACAAAAAGAGTGTTTCATAACTGCTCAATCAAAAATATGTTTTATCTCTGTTAACTGAATTTACAGATCAGAAATAAGTTTCACAGAATGCATCTGTGTAGTTTTTATTTGAAGATATTCTTTTTCAAAATGTAGGCCTCTTAGCGCTTAGCATGTCCAATTGCAGTTTCTACAGAAAGAGTGTTTCAGAACGGCTCAATCAAAAGTAAGGTTCAACTCTGTTAGTTGAATGCACAGAACAGAAAGAATTTTCACAGAATGCTACTGTGTAGTTTATATTTGAATATATTCCTTTTTCCACTATTACCCTCTTAGCGCTCCGAATGTGCACTTGCATTTTCTACCGAAAGAGTGTTCAGAACTGCGCAATCAAAAGTATGGTTTAACTCTGTTAGCATAATGAACATATCAGAAATATGTTTCACACAATGCTTCTGTGTAGTTTTTATTTGAAGATATTATTTTTCCCAATATAGGCCTCTTAGCGCTCAGAATGTCCAATTCCAGTTTCTACAGAAAGAGTGTTTCAGAAAGGATCAATCAAAAGTAAGGTTCAACTCTGTTAGTTGAATGCACAGAACAGAAAGAAGTTTCATACAATGCTTCTGTGTAGTTTATATTTGAACTTATTCTTTTTTCCACTATTACCCACTTAGCGCTACGAATGTCCAGTTGCATTTTCTACAGACAGAGTGTTTCAAAACTGCTCAATCAAAAGTATGGTTAAACTCTGTTAGCTGAATGCTCAGATCAGAAAGAAGTTTCACAGAATGCTTCTGTGTAGTTTATATTTGAATATATTCCTTTTTCCACTACTACTCTCTTAGCGCTCCAAATGTCCAGTTGCATTTTCTACAGAAAGAGAGTTCAGATCTGCTCAATCAAAAGTATGGTTTAACTCTGTTAGCTGAATGCACAGATCAGAAAGAAGTTTCACCGAATGATTCTGTGTAGTTTATATTTGGAGACATTCCTTTTTCCACTATTACCCTCTTAGCGCTCCGAATCTCCACTTGCATTTTCTACAGAAAGAGTGTTTCAGAACGGCTCAATCAAAACTAAGGTTCAACTCTTTTAGTTGAACAAACAGAACAGAAAGAAGTTTCACACAATTCTTCTGTGTAGTTTTTATTTGTAGACATTCTTTTTCCCAATATAGGCCTCTTAGCGCTCAGAATGTCCAATTGCAGTTTCTACAGAAAGAGTGTTTCAGAACGGCTCAATCAAAAGTAAGGTTCAACTCTGTTAGTTGAATGCACAGAACAGAAAGAAGTTTCATACAATGCTTCTGTGTAGTTTATATTTGAACATATTCTTTTTTCCACTATTACCCACTTAGCGCTACGAATGTCCAGTTGCATTTTCTACAGACAGAGTGTTTCAATACTGCTCAATCAAAAGTATGGTTTAACTCTGTTAGCTGAATGCTCAGATCAGAAAGAAGTTTCACAGAATGCTTCTGTGTAGCTTATATTTGAATATATTCCTTTTTCCACTACTACGCTCTTAGCGCTCCAAATGTCCAGTTGCATTTTCTACAGAAAGAGTGTTCAGATCTGCTCAATCAAAAGTATGGTTTAACTCTGTTAGCTGAATGCACAGATCAGAAAGAAGTTTCACCGAATGATTCTGTGTAGTTTATATTTGAAGACATTCCTTTTTCCACTATTACCCTCTTAGCGCTCCGAATCTCCACTTGCATTTTCTACAAAAAGAGTGTTTCATAACTGCTCAATCAAAAATATGTTTTATCTCTGTTAACTGAATTTACAGATCAGAAATAAGTTTCACAGAATGCATCTGTGTAGTTTTTATTTGAAGATATTCTTTTTCAAAATGTAGGCCTCTTAGCGCTTAGCATGTCCAATTGCAGTTTCTACAGAAAGAGTGTTTCAGAACGGCTCAATCAAAAGTAAGGTTCAACTCTGTTAGTTGAATGCACAGAACAGAAAGTATTTTCACAGAATGCTACTGTGTAGTTTATATTTGAATATATTCCTTTTTCCACTATTACCCTCTTAGCGCTCCGAATGTCCACTTGCATTTTCTACCGAACGAGTGTTCAGAACTGCGCAATCAAAAGTATGGTTTAACTCTGTTAGCTTAATGAACATATCAGAAATAAGTTTCACACAATGCTTCTGTGTAGTTTTTATTTGAAGATATTATTTTTCCCAATATAGGCCTCTTAGCGCTCAGAATGTCCAATTGCAGTTTCTACAGAAAGAGTGTTTCAGAAAGGCTCAATCAAAAGTAAGGTTCAACTCTGTTAGTTGAATGCACAGAACAGAAAGAAGTTTCATACAATGCTTCTGTGTAGTTTATATTTGAACATATTCTTTTTTCCACTATTACCCACTTAGCGCTACGAATGTCCAGTTGCATTTTCTACAGACAGAGTGTTTCAAAACTGCTCAATCAAAAGTATGGTTAAACTCTGTTAGCTGAATGCTCAGATCAGAAAGAAGTTTCACAGAATGCTTCTGTGTAGTTTATATTTGAATATATTCCTTTTTCCACTACTACTCTCTTAGCGCTCCAAATGTCCAGTTGCATTTTCTACAGAAAGAGAGTTCAGATCTGCTCAATCAAAAGTATGGTTTAACTCTGTTAGCTGAATGCACAGATCAGAAAGAAGTTTCACCGAATGATTCTGTGTAGTTTATATTTGGAGACATTCCTTTTTCCACTATTACCCTCTTAGCGCTCCGAATCTCCACTTGCATTTTCTACAGAAAGAGTGTTTCAGAACGGCTCAATCAAAACTAAGGTTCAACTCTTTTAGTTGAACAAACAGAACAGAAAGAAGTTTCACACAATTCTTCTGTGTAGTTTTTATTTGTAGACATTCTTTTTCCCAATATAGGCCTCTTAGCGCTCAGAATGTCCAATTGCAGTTTCTACAGAAAGAGTGTTTCAGAACGGCTCAATCAAAAGTAAGGTTCAACTCTGTTAGTTGAATGCACAGAACAGAAAGAAGTTTCATACAATGCTTCTGTGTAGTTTATATTTGAACATATTCTTTTTTCCACTATTACCCACTTAGCGCTACGAATGTCCAGTTGCATTTTCTACAGACAGAGTGTTTCAATACTGCTCAATCAAAAGTATGGTTTAACTCTGTTAGCTGAATGCTCAGATCAGAAAGAAGTTTCACAGAATGCTTCTGTGTAGCTTATATTTGAATATATTCCTTTTTCCACTACTACGCTCTTAGCGCTCCAAATGTCCAGTTGCATTTTCTACAGAAAGAGTGTTCAGATCTGCTCAATCAAAAGTATGGTTTAACTCTGTTAGCTGAATGCACAGATCAGAAAGAAGTTTCACCGAATGATTCTGTGTAGTTTATATTTGAAGACATTCCTTTTTCCACTATTACCCTCTTAGCGCTCCGAATCTCCACTTGCATTTTCTACAAAAAGAGTGTTTCATAACTGCTCAATCAAAAATATGTTTTATCTCTGTTAACTGAATTTACAGATCAGAAATAAGTTTCACAGAATGCATCTGTGTAGTTTTTATTTGAAGATATTCTTTTTCAAAATGTAGGCCTCTTAGCGCTTAGCATGTCCAATTGCAGTTTCTACAGAAAGAGTGTTTCAGAACGGCTCAATCAAAAGTAAGGTTCAACTCTGTTAGTTGAATGCACAGAACAGAAAGTATTTTCACAGAATGCTACTGTGTAGTTTATATTTGAATATATTCCTTTTTCCACTATTACCCTCTTAGCGCTCCGAATGTCCACTTGCATTTTCTACCGAACGAGTGTTCAGAACTGCGCAATCAAAAGTATGGTTTAACTCTGTTAGCTTAATGAACATATCAGAAATAAGTTTCACACAATGCTTCTGTGTAGTTTTTATTTGAAGATATTATTTTTCCCAATATAGGCCTCTTAGCGCTCAGAATGTCCAATTGCAGTTTCTACAGAAAGAGTGTTTCAGAAAGGCTCAATCAAAAGTAAGGTTCAACTCTGTTAGTTGAATGCACAGAACAGAAAGAAGTTTCATACAATGCTTCTGTGTAGTTTATATTTGAACATATTCTTTTTTCCACTATTACCCACTTAGCGCTACGAATGTCCAGTTGCATTTTCTACAGACAGAGTGTTTCAAAACTGCTCAATCAAAAGTATGGTTAAACTCTGTTAGCTGAATGCTCAGATCAGAAAGAAGTTTCACAGAATGCTTCTGTGTAGTTTATATTTGAATATATTCCTTTTTCCACTACTACTCTCTTAGCGCTCCAAATGTCCAGTTGCATTTTCTACAGAAAGAGTGTTCAGATCTGCTCAATCAAAAGTATGGTTTAACTCTGTTAGCTGAATGCACAGATCAGAAAGAAGTTTCACCGAATGATTCTGTGTAGTTTATATTTGAAGACATTCCTTTTTCCACTATTACCCTCTTAGCGCTCCGAATCTCCACTTGCATTTTCTACAAAAAGAGTGTTTCATAACTGCTCAATCAAAAATATGTTTTATCTCTGTTAACTGAATTTACAGATCAGAAATAAATTTCACAGAATGCATCTGTGTAGTTTTTATTTGAAGATATTCTTTTTCAAAATGTAGGCCTCTTAGCGCTTAGCATGTCCAATTGCAGTTTCTACAGAAAGAGTGTTTCAGAACGGCTCAATCAAAAGTAAGGTTCAACTCTGTTAGTTGAATGCACAAAACAGAAAGTATTTTCACAGAATGCTACTGTGTAGTTTATATTTGAATATATTCCTTTTTCCACTATTACCCTCTTAGCGCTCCGAATGTCCACTTGCATTTCATACCGAAAGAGTGTTCAGAACTGCGCAATCAAAAGTATGGTTTAACTCTGTTAGCTTAATGAACATATCAGAAATAAGTTTCACACAATGCTTCTGTGTAGTTTTTATTTGAAGATATTATTTTTCCCAATATAGGCCTCTTAGCGCTCAGAATGTCCAATTGCAGTTTCTACAGAAAGAGTGTTTCAGAAAGGCTCAATCAAAAGTAAGGTTCAACTCTGTTAGTTGAATGCACAGAACAGAAAGAAGTTTCATACAATGCTTCTGTGTAGTTTATATTTGAACATATTCTTTTTTCCACTATTACCCACTTAGCGCTACGAATGTCCAGTTGCATTTTCTACAGACAGAGTGTTTCAAAACTGCTCAATGAAAAGTATGGTTTAACTCTGTTAGCTGAATGCTCAGATCAGAAAGAAGTTTCACAGAATGCTTCTGTGTAGTTTATATTTGAATATATTCCTTTTTCCACTACTACTCTCTTAGCGCTCCAAATGTCCAGTTGCATTTTCTTCAGAAAGAGAGTTCAGATCTGCTCAATCAAAAGTATGGTTTAACTCTGTTAGCTGAATGCACAGATCAGAAACAAGTTTCACCGAATGATTCTGTGAAGTTTATATTTGGAGACATTCCTTTTTCCACTATTACCCTCTTAGCGCTCCGAATCTCCACTTGCATTTTCTACAGAAAGAGTGTTTCAGAACGGCTCAATCAAAACTAAGGTTCAACTCTTTTAGTTGAACAAACAGAACAGAAAGAAGTTTCACACAATTCTTCTGTGTAGTTTTTATTTGTAGACATTCTTTTTCCCAATATAGGCCTCTTAGCGCTCAGAATGTCCAATTGCAGTTTCTACAGGAAGAGTGTTTCAGAACGGCTCAATCAAAAGTAAGGTTCAACTCTGTTAGTTGAATGCACAGAACAGAAAGAAGTTTCATACAATGCTTCTGTGTAGTTTATATTTGAACATATTCTTTTTTCCACTATTACCCACTTAGCGCTACGAATGTCCAGTTGCATTTTCTACAGACAGAGTGTTTCAAAACTGCTCAATCAAAAGTATGGTTTAACTCTGTTAGCTGAATGCTCAGATCAGAAAGAAGTTTCACAGAATGCTTCTGTGTAGTTTATATTTGAAAATATTCCTTTTTCCACTACTACGCTCTTAGCGCTCCGAATCTCCACTTGCATTTTCTACAAAGGAGTGTTTCATAACTGCTCAATCAAAAATATGTTTTATCTCTGTTAACTGAATTTACAGATCAGAAATAACTTTCACAGAATGCATCTGTGTAGTTTTTATTTGAAGATATTCTTTTTCCCAATGTAGGCCTCTTAGCGCTTAGCATGTCCAATTGCAGTTTCTACAGAAAGAGTGTTTCAGAACGGCTCAATCAAAAGTAAGGTTCAACTCTGTTAGTTGAATGCACAGAACAGAAAGAATTTTCACAGAATGCTACTGTGTAGTTTATATTTGAATATATTCCTTTTTCCACTATTACCCTCTTAGCACTCCGAATGTCCACTTGCATTTTCTACAGAAAGAGTGTTCAGAACTGCGCAATCAAAAGTATGGTTTAACTCTGTTAGCTTAATGAACATATCAGAAATAAGTTTCACACAATGCTTCTGTGTAGTTTTTATTTGAAGATATTATTTTTCCCAATATAGGCCTCTTAGCGCTCAGAATGTCCAATTGCAGTTTCTACAGAAAGAGTGTTTCAGAAAAGCTCAATCAAAAGTAAGGTTCAACTCTGTTAGTTGAATGCACAGAACAGAAAGAAGTTTCATACAATGCTTCTGTGTAGTTTATATTTGAACATATTCTTTTTTCCACTATTACCCACTTAGCGCTACGAATGTCCAGTTGCATTTTCTACAGACAGAGTGTTTCAAAACTGCTCAATCAAAAGTATGGTTTAACTCTGTTAGCTGAATGCTCAGATCAGAAAGAAGTTTCACAGAATGCTTCTGTGTAGTTTATGTTTGAATATATTCCTTTTTCCACTAATACGCTCTTAGCGCTCCAAATGTCCAGTTGCATTTTCTACAGAAAGAGTGTTCAGATCTGCTCAATCAAAAGTATGCTTTAACTCTGTTAGCTGAATGCACAGATCAGAAAGAAGTTTCACCGAATGATTCTGTGTAGTTTATATTTGAAGACTTTCCTTTTTCCACTATTACCCTCTTAGCGCTCCGAATCTCCACTTATATTTTCTACAAAAAGAGTGTTTCATAACTGCTCAATCAAAAATATGTTTTATCGCTGTTAACTGAATTTACAGATCAGAAATAAGTATCACAGAATGCATCTGTGTAGTTTTTATTTGAAGATATTCTTTTTCAAAATGTAGGCCTCTTAGCGCTTAGCATGTCCAATTGCAATTTCTACAGAAAGAGTGTTTCAGAACGGCTCAATCAAAAGTAAGGTTCAACTCTGTTAGTTGAATGCACAGAACAGAAAGAATTTTCACAGAATGCTACTGTGTAGTTTATATTTGAATATATTCCTTTTTCCACTATTACCCTCTTAGCGCTCCGAATGTCCACTTGCATTTTCTACCGAAAGAGTGTTCAGAACTGCGCAATCAAAAGTATGGTTTAACTCTGTTAGCTTAATGAACATATCAGAAATAAGTTTCACACAATGCTTCTGTGTAGTTTTTATTTGAAGATATTATTTTTCCCAATATAGGCCTCTTAGCGCTCAGAATGTCCAATTGAAGTTTCTACAGAAAGAGTGTTTCAGAAAGGCTCAATCAAATGTAAGGTTCAACTCTGTTAGTTGAATGCACAGAACAGAAAGAAGTTTCATACAATGCTTCTGTGTAGTTTATATTTGAACATATTCTTTTTTCCACTATTACCCACTTAGCGCTACGAATGTCCAGTTGCATTTTCTACAGACAGAGTGTTTCAAAACTGCTCAATCAAAAGTATGGTTAAACTCTGTTAGCTGAATGCTCAGATAAGAAAGAAGTTTCACAGAATGCTTCTGTGTAGTTCATATTTGAATATATTCCTTTTTCCACTACTACTCTCTTAGCGCTCCAAATGTCCAGTTGCATTTTCTACAGAAAGAGAGTTCAGATCTGCTCAATCAAAAGTATGGTTTAACTCTGTTAGCTGAATGCACAGATCAGAAAGAAGTTTCACCGAATGATTCTGTGTAGTTTATATTTGGAGACATTCCTTTTTCCACTATTACCCTCTTAACGCTCCGAATCTCCACTTGCATTTTCTACAGAAAGAGTGTTTCAGAACGGCTCAATCAAAACTGAGGTTCAACTCTTTTAGTTGAACAAACAGAACAGAAAGAAGTTTCACACAATTCTTCTGTGTAGTTTTTATTTGTAGACATTCTTTTTCCCAATATAGGCCTCTTAGCGCTCAGAATGTCCAATTGCAGTTTCTACAGAAAGAGTGTTTCAGAACGGCTCAATCAAAAGTAAGGTTCAACTCTGTTAGTTGAATGCACAGAACAGAAAGAAGTTTCATACAATGCTTCTGTGTAGTTTATATTTGAACATATTCTTTTTTCCACTATTACCCACTTAGCGCTACGAATGTCCAGTTGCATTTTCTACAGACAGAGTGTTTCAAAACTGCTCAATCAAAAGTATGGTTTAACTCTGTTAGCTGAATGCTCAGATCAGAAAGAAGTTTCACAGAATGCTTCTGTGTAGTTTATATTTGAATATATTCCTTTTTCCACTACTACGCTCTTAGCGCTCCAAATGTCCAGTTGCATTTTCTACAGAAAGAGTGTTCAGATCTGCTCAATCAAAAGTATGGTTTAACTCTGTTAGCTGAATGCACAGATCAGAAAGAAGTTTCACCGAATGATTCTGTGTAGTTTATATTTGAAGACATTCCTTTTTCCACTATTACCCTCTTAGCGCTCCGAATCTCCACTTGCATTTTCTACAAAAAGAGTGTTTCATAACTGCTCAATCAAAAATATGTTTTATCTCCGTTAACTGAATTTACAGATCAGAAATAAGTTTCACAGAATGCATCTGTGTAGTTTTTATTTGAAGATATTCTTTTTCAAAATGTAGGCCTCTTAGCGCTTAGCATGTCCAACTGCAGTTTCTACAGAAAGAGTGTTTCAGAACGGCTCAATCAAAAGTAAGGTTCAACTCTGTTAGTTGAATGCACAGAACAGAAAGAATTTTCACAGAATGCTACTGTGTAGTTTATATTTGAATATATTCCTTTTTCCACTATTACCCTCTTAGCGCTCCGAATGTCCACTTGCATTTTCTACAGAAAGAGTGTTCAGAACTGCGCAATCAAAAGTATGGTTTAACTCTGTTAGCTTAATGAACATATCAGAAATAAGTTTCACACAATGCTTCTGTGTAGTTTTTATTTGAAGATATTATTTTTCCCAATATAGGCCTCTTAGCGCTCAGAATGTCCAATTGCAGTTTCTACAGAAAGAGTGTTTCAGAAAGGCTCAATCAAAAGTAAGGTTCAACTCTGTTAGTTGAATGCACAGAACAGAAAGAAGTTTCATACAATGCTTCTGTGTAGTTTATATTTGAACATATTCTTTTTTCCACTATTACCCACTTAGCGCTACGAATGTCCAGTTGCATTTTCTACAGACAGAGTGTTTCAAAACTGCTCAATCAAAAGTATGGTTTAACTCTGTTAGCTGAATGCTCAGATCAGAAAGAAGTTTCACAGAATGCTTCTGTGTAGTTTATATTTGAATATATTCCTTTTTCCACTACTACTCTCTTAGCGCTCCAAATGTCCAGTTGCATTTTCTACAGAAAGAGAGTTCAGATCTGCTCAATCAAAAGTATGGTTTAACTCTGTTAGCTGAATGCACAGATCAGAAAGAAGTTTCACAGAATGATTCTGTGTAGTTTATATTTGGAGACATCCCTTTTTCCACTATTACCCTCTTAGCGCTCCGAATCTCCACTTGCATTTTCTACAGAAAGAGTGTTTCAGAACGGCTCAATCAAAACTAAGGTTCAACTCTTTTAGTTGAACAAACAGAACAGAAAGAAGTTTCACACAATTCTTCTGTGTAGTTTTTATTTGTAGACATTCTTTTTCCCAATATAGGCCTCTTAGCGCTCAGAATGTCCAATTGCAGTTTCTACATAAAGAGTGTTTCAGAACGGCTCAATCAAAAGTAAGGTTCAACTCTGTTAGTTGAATGCACAGAACAGAAAGAAGTTTCATACAATGCTTCTGTGTAGTTTATATTTGAACATATTCTTTTTTCCACTATTACCCACTTAGCGCTACGAATGTCCAGTTGCATTTTCTACAGACAGAGTGTTTCAAAACTGCTCAATCAAAAGTATGGTTTAACTCTGTTAGCTGAATGCTCAGATCAGAAAGAAGTTTCACAGAATGCTTCTGTGTAGTTTATATTTGAATATATTCCTTTTTCCACTACTACGCTCTTAGCGCTCCAAATGTCCAGTTGCATTTTCTACAGAAAGAGTGTTCAGATCTGCTCAATCAAAAGTATGGTTTAACACTGTTAGCTGAATGCACAGATCAGAAAGAAGTTTCACCGAATGATTCTGTGTAGTTTATATTTGAAGACATTCCTTTTTCCACTATTACCCTCTTAGCGCTCCGAATCTCCACTTGCATTTTCTACAAAAAGAGTGTTTCATAACTGCTCAATCAAAAATATGTTTTATCTCTGTTAACTGAATTTACAGATCAGAAATAAGTTTCACAGAATGCATCTGTGTAGTTTTTATTTGAAGATATTCTTTTTCAAAATGTAGGCCTCTTAGCGCTTAGCATGTCCAATTGCAGTTTCTACAGAAAGAGTGTTTCAGAACGGCTCAATCAAAAGTAAGGTTCAACTCTGTTAGTTGAATGCACAAAACAGAAAGAATTTTCACAGAATGCTACTGTGTAGTTTATATTTGAATATATTCCTTTTTCCACTATTACCCTCTTAGCGCTCCGAATGTCCACTTGCATTTTCTACCTAAAGAGTGTTCAGAACTGCGCAATCAAAAGTATGGTTTAACTCTGTTAGCTTAATGAACATATCAGAAATAAGTTTCACACAATGCTTCTGTGTAGTTTTTATTTGAAGATATTATTTTTCGCAATATAGGCCTCTTAGCGCTCAGAATGTCCAATTGCAGTTTCTACAGAAAGAGTGTTTCAGAAAGTTTCAATCAAAAGTAAGGTTCAACTCTGTTAGTTGAATGCACAGAACAGAAAGAAGTTTCATACAATGATTCTGTGTAGTTTATATTTGAACATATTCTTTTTTCCACTATTACCCACTTAGTGCTACGAATGTCCAGTTGCATTTTCTACAGACAGAGTGTTTCAAAACTGCTCAATCAAAAGTATGGTTTAACTCTGTTAGCTGAATGCTCAGATCAGAAAGAAGTTTCACAGAATGCTTCTGTGTAGTTTATATTTGAAAATATTCCCTTTTCCACTACTACGCTCTTAGCGCTCCGAATCTCCACTTGCATTTTCTACAGAAAGAGTGTTTCAGAACGGCTCAATCAAAACTAAGGTTCAACTCTTTTAGTTGAACAAACAGAACAGAAAGAAGTTTCACACAATTCTTCTGTGTAGTTTTTATTTGTAGACATTCTTTTTCCCAATATAGGCCTCTTAGCGCTCGGAATGTCCAATTGCATTTTCTACAGAAAGAGTGTTTCAGAAAGGCTCAATCAAAAGTAAGGTTCAACTCTGTTAGTTGAATGCACAGAACAGAAAGAAGTTTCATACAATGCTTCTGTGTAGTTTATATTTGAACATATTCTTTTTTCCACTATTACCCACTTAGCGCTACGAATGTCCAGTTGCATTTTCTACAGACAGAGTGTTTCAAAACTGCTCAATCAAAAGTATGGTTTAACTCTGTTAGCTGAATGCTCAGATCAGAAAGAAGTTTCACAGAATGCTTCTGTGTTGTTTATATTTGAATATATTCCTTTTTCAACTACTACTCTCTTAGCGCTCCAAATGTCCAGTTGCATTTTCTACAGAAAGAGTGTTCAGATCTGCTCAATCAAAAGTATGGTTTAACTCTGTTAGCTGAATGCACAGATCAGAAAGAAGTTTCACAGAATGATTCTGTGTAGTTTATATTTGGAGACATTCCTTTTTCCACTATTACCCTCTTAGCGCTCCGAATCTCCACTTGCATTTTCTACAGAAAGTGTGTTTCAGAACGGCTCAATCAAAACTAAGGTTCAACTCTTTTAGTTGAACAAACAGAACAGAAAGAAGTTTCACACAATTCTTCTGTGTAGTTTTTATTTGTAGACATTCTTTTTCCCAACATAGGCCTCTTAGCGCTCAGAATGTCCAATTGCAGTTTCTACAGAAAGAGTGTTTCAGAACGGCTCAATCAAAAGTAAGGTTCAACTCTGTTAGTTGAATGCACAGAACAGAAAGAAGTTTCATACAATGCTTCTGTGTAGTTTATATTTGAACATATTCTTTTTTCCACTATTACCCACTTAGCGCTACGAATGTCCAGTTGCATTTTCTACAGACAGAGTGTTTCAATACTGCTCAATCAAAAGTATGGTTTAACTCTGTTAGCTGAATGCTCAGATCAGAAAGAAGTTTCACAGAATGCTTCTGTGTAGTTTATATTTGAATATATTCCTATTTCCACTACTACGCTCTTAGCGCTCCAAATGTCCAGTTGCATTTTCTACAGAAAGAGTGTTCAGATCTGCTCAATCAAATGTATGGTTTAACTCTGTTAGCTGAATGCACAGATCAGAAAGAAGTTTCACCGAATGATTCTGTGTAGTTTATATTTGAAGACATTCCTTTTTCCACTATTACCCTCTTAGCGCTCCGAATCTCCACTTGCATTTTCTACAAAAAGAGTGTTTCATAACTGCTCAATCAAAAATATGTTTTATCTCTGTTAACTGAATTTACAGATCAGAAATAAGTTTCACAGAATGCATCTGTGTAGTTTTTATTTGAAGATATACTTTTTCCCAATGTAGGCCTCTTAGCGCTTAGCATGTCCAATTGCAGTTTCTACAGAAAGAGTGTTTCAGAACGGCTCAATCAAAAGTAAGGTTCAACTCTGTTAGTTGAATGCACAGAACAGAAAGAATTTTCACAGAATGCTACTGTGTAGTTTATATTTGAATATATTCCTTTTTCCACTATTACCCTCTTAGCGCTCCGAATGTCCACTTGCATTTTCTACAGAAAGAGTGTTCAGAACTGCGCAATCAAAAGTATGGTTTAACTCTGTTAGCTTAATGAACATATCAGAAATAAGTTTCACACAATGCTTCTGTGTAGTTTTTATTTGAAGATATTATTTTTCCCAATATAGGCCTCTTAGCACTCAGAATGTCCAATTGCAGTTTCTACAGAGTGTTTCAGAAAGGCTCAATCAATAGTAAGGTTCAACTCTGTTAGTTGAATGCACAGAACAGAAATAAGTTTTATACACTGCTTCTGTGTAGTTTATATTTGAACATATTCTTTTTTCCACAATTATCCACTTAGCGCTACGAATGTCCAGTTGCATTTTCTACAGACAGAGTGTTTCAAAATTGCTCAATCAAAAGTATGGTTTAACTCTGTTAGCTGAATGCTCAGATCAGAAAGAAGTTTCACAGAATCCTTCTGTGTAGTTTATATTTGAATATATTCCTTTTTCCACTACTACTCTCTTAGCGCTCCAAATGTCCAGTTGCATTTTCTACAGAAAGAGAGTTCAGATCTGCTCAATCAAAAGTATGGTTTAACTCTGTTAGCTGAATGCACAGATCAGAAAGAAGTTTCACAGAATGATTCTGTGTAGTTTATATTTGGAGACATTCCTTTTTTCACTATTACCCTCTTAGCGCTCCGAATCTCCACTTGCATTTTCTACAGAAAGAGTGTTTCAGAACGGCTCAATCAAAACTAAGGTTCAACTCTTTTAGTTGAACAAACAGAACAGAAAGAAGTTTCACACAATTCTTCTGTGTAGTTTTTATTTGTAGACATTCTTTTTCCCAATATAGGACTCTTAGTGCTCAGAATGTCCAGTTGCAGTTTCTACAGAAAGAGTGTTTCAGAACGGCTCAATCAAAAGTAAGGTTCAACTCTGTTAGTTGAATGCACAGAACAGAAAGAATTTTCACAGAATGCTACTGTGTAGTTTATATTTGAAGACATTCCTTTTTCCACTATTACCCTCTTAGCGCTCCGAATCTCCACTTGCATTTTCTACAAAAAGAGTGTTTCATAACTGCTCAATCAAAAATATGTTTTATCTCTGTTAACTGAATTTACAGATCAGAAATAAGTTTCACAGAATGCATCTGTGTAGTTTTTATTTGAAGATATTATTTTTCCCAATGTAAGCCTCTTAATGCTTAGCATGTCCAATTGCAGTTTCTACAGAAAGAGTGTTTCAGAACGGCTCAATCAAAAGTAAGGTTCAACTCTGTTAGTTGAATGCACAGAACAGAAAGTATTTTCACAGAATGCTACTGTGTAGTTTATATTTGAATATATTCCTTTTTCCACTATTACCCTCTTAGCGCTCCGAATGTCCCCTTGCATTTTCTACTGAAAGAGTGTTCAGAACTGCGCAATCAAAAGTATGGTTTAACTCTGTTAGCTTAATGAACATATCAGAAATAAGTTTCACACAATGCTTCTGTGTAGTTTTTATTTGAAGATATTATTTTTCCCAACATAGGCCTCTTAGCGCTCAGAATGTCCAATTGCAGTTTCTACAGAAAGAGTGTTTCAGAAAGGCTCAATCAAAATAAGGTTCCACTCTGTTAGTTGAATGCACAGAACAGAAAGAAGTTTCATACAATGCTTCTGTGTAGTTTATATTTGAACATATTCTTTTTTCCACTATTACCCACTTAGCGCTACGAATGTCCAGTTGCATTTTCTACAGACAGAGTGTTTCAATACTGCTCAATCAAAAGTATGGTTTAACTCTGTTAGCTGAATGCTCAGATCAGAAAGAAGTTTCACAGAATGCTTCTGTGTAGTTTATATTTGAATATATTCCTATTTCCACTACTACGCTCTTAGCGCTCCAAATGTCCAGTTGCATTTTCTACAGAAAGAGTGTTCAGATCTGCTCAATCAAAAGTATGGTTTAACTCTGTTAGCTGAATGCACAGATCAGAAAGAAGTTTCACCGAATGATTCTGTGTAGTTTATATTTGAAGACATTCCTTTTTCCACTATTACCCTCTTAGCGCTCCGAATCTCCACTTGCATTTTCTACAAAAAGAGTGTTTCATAACTGCTCAATCAAAAATATGTTTTATCTCTGTTAACTGAATTTACAGATCAGAAATAAGTTTCACAGAATGCATCTGTGTAGTTTTTATTTGAAGATATATTTTTCCCAATGTAGGCCTCTTAGCGCTTAGCATGTCCAATTGCAGTTTCTACAGAAAGAGTGTTTCAGAACGGCTCAATCAAAAGTAAGGTTCAACTCTGTTAGTTGAATGCACAGAACAGAAAGAATTTTCACAGAATGCTACTGTGTAGTTTATATTTGAATATATTCCTTTTTCCACTATTACCCTCTTAGCGCTCCGAATGTCCACTTGCATTTTCTACAGAAAGAGTGTTCAGAACTGCGCAATCAAAAGTATGGTTTAACTCTGTTAGCTTAATGAACATATCAGAAATAAGTTTCACACAATGCTTCTGTGTAGTTTTTATTTGAAGATATTATTTTTCCCAATATAGGCCTCTTAGCACTCAGAATGTCCAATTGCAGTTTCTACAGAAAGAGTGTTTCAGAAAGGCTCAATCAATAGTAAGGTTCAACTCTGTTAGTTGAATGCACAGAACAGAAATAAGTTTTATACACTGCTTCTGTGTAGTTTATATTTGAACATATTCTTTTTTCCACAATTATCCACTTAGCGCTACGAATGTCCAGTTGCATTTTCTACAGACAGAGTGTTTCAAAATTGCTCAATCAAAAGTATGGTTTAACTCTGTTAGCTGAATGCTCAGATCAGAAAGAAGTTTCACAGAATCCTTCTGTGTAGTTTATATTTGAATATATTCCTTTTTCCACTACTACTCTCTTAGCGCTCCAAATGTCCAGTTGCATTTTCTACAGAAAGAGAGTTCAGATCTGCTCAATCAAAAGTATGGTTTAACTCTGTTAGCTGAATGCACAGATCAGAAAGAAGTTTCACAGAATGATTCTGTGTAGTTTATATTTGGAGACATTCCTTTTTTCACTATTACCCACTTAGCGCTCCGAATCTCCACTTGCATTTTCTACAGAAAGAGTGTTTCAGAACGGCTCAATCAAAACTAAGGTTCAACTCTTTTAGTTGAACAAACAGAACAGAAAGAAGTTTCACACAATTCTTCTGTGTAGTTTTTATTTGTAGACATTCTTTTTCCCAATATAGGACTCTTAGTGCTCAGAATGTCCAGTTGCAGTTTCTACAGAAAGAGTGTTTCAGAACGGCTCAATCAAAAGTAAGGTTCAACTCTGTTAGTTGAATGCACAGAATAGAAAGAATTTTCACAGAATGCTACTGTGTAGTTTATATTTGAAGACATTCCTTTTTCCACTATTACCCTCTTAGCGCTCCGAATCTCCACTTGCATTTTCTACAAAAAGAGTGTTTCATAACTGCTCAATCAAAAATATGTTTTATCTCTGTTAACTGAATTTACAGATCAGAAATAAGTTTCACAGAATGCATCTGTGTAGTTTTTATTTGAAGATATTATTTTTCCCAATGTAAGCCTCTTAATGCTTAGCATGTCCAATTGCAGTTTCTACAGAAAGAGTGTTTCAGAACGGCTCAATCAAAAGTAAGGTTCAACTCTGTTAGTTGAATGCACAGAACAGAAAGAATTTTCACAGAATGCTACTGTGTAGTTTATATTTGAATATATTCCTATTTCCACTACTACGCTCTTAGCGCTCCAAATGTCCAGTTGCATTTTCTACAGAAAGAGTGTTCAGATCTGCTCAATCAAAAGTATGGTTTAACTCTGTTAGCTGAATGCACAGATCAGAAAGAAGTTTCACCGAATGATTCTGTGTAGTTTATATTTGAAGACATTCCTTTTTCCACTATTACCCTCTTAGCGCTCCGAATCTCCACTTGCATTTTCTACAAAAAGAGTGTTTCATAACTGCTCAATCAAAAATATGTTTTATCTCTGTTAACTGAATTTACAGATCAGAAATAAGTTTCACAGAATGCATCTGTGTAGTTTTTATTTGAAGATATACTTTTTCCCAATGTAGGCCTCTTAGCGCTTAGCATGTCCAATTGCAGTTTCTACAGAAAGAGTGTTTCAGAACGGCTCAATCAAAAGTAAGGTTCAACTCTGTTAGTTGAATGCACAGAACAGAAAGAATTTTCACAGAATGCTACTGTGTAGTTTATATTTGAATATATTCCTTTTTCCACTATTACCCTCTTAGCGCTCCGAATGTCCACTTGCATTTTCTACAGAAAGAGTGTTCAGAACTGCGCAATCAAAAGTATGGTTTAACTCTGTTAGCTTAATGAACATATCAGAAATAAGTTTCACACAATGCTTCTGTGTAGTTTTTATTTGAAGATATTATTTTTCCCAATATAGGCCTCTTAGCACTCAGAATGTCCAATTGCAGTTTCTACAGAAAGAGTGTTTCAGAAAGGCTCAATCAATAGTAAGGTTCAACTCTGTTAGTTGAATGCACAGAACAGAAATAAGTTTTATACACTGCTTCTGTGTAGTTTATATTTGAACATATTCTTTTTTCCACAATTATCCACTTAGCGCTACGAATGTCCAGTTGCATTTTCTACAGACAGAGTGTTTCAAAATTGCTCAATCAAAAGTATGGTTTAACTCTGTTAGCTGAATGCTCAGATCAGAAAGAAGTTTCACAGAATCCTTCTGTGTAGTTTATATTTGAATATATTCCTTTTTCCACTACTACTCTCTTAGCGCTCCAAATGTCCAGTTGCATTTTCTACAGAAAGAGAGTTCAGATCTGCTCAATCAAAAGTATGGTTTAACTCTGTTAGCTGAATGCACAGATCAGAAAGAAGTTTCACAGAATGATTCTGTGTAGTTTATATTTGGAGACATTCCTTTTTTCACTATTACCCTCTTAGCGCTCCGAATCTCCACTTGCATTTTCTACAGAAAGAGTGTTTCAGAACGGCTCAATCAAAACTAAGGTTCAACTCTTTTAGTTGAACAAACAGAACAGAAAGAAGTTTCACACAATTCTTCTGTGTAGTTTTTATTTGTAGACATTCTTTTTCCCAATATAGGACTCTTAGTGCTCAGAATGTCCAGTTGCAGTTTCTACAGAAAGAGTGTTTCAGAACGGCTCAATCAAAAGTAAGGTTCAACTCTGTTAGTTGAATGCACAGAACAGAAAGAATTTTCACAGAATGCTACTGTGTAGTTTATATTTGAAGACATTCCTTTTTCCACTATTACCCTCTTAGCGCTCCGAATCTCCACTTGCATTTTCTACAAAAAGAGTGTTTCATAACTGCTCAATCAAAAATATGTTTTATCTCTGTTAACTGAATTTACAGATCAGAAATAAGTTTCACAGAATGCATCTGTGTAGTTTTTATTTGAAGATATTATTTTTCCCAATGTAAGCCTCTTAATGCTTAGCATGTCCAATTGCAGTTTCTACAGAAAGAGTGTTTCAGAACGGCTCAATCAAAAGTAAGGTTCAACTCTGTTAGTTGAATGCACAGAACAGAAAGAATTTTCACAGAATGCTACTGTGTAGTTTATATTTGAATATATTCCTTTTTCCACTATTACCCTCTTAGCGCTCCGAATGTCCCCTTGCATTTTCTACTGAAAGAGTGTTCAGAACTGCGCAATCAAAAGTATGGTTTAACTCTGTTAGCTTAATGAACATATCAGAAATAAGTTTCACACAATGCTTCTGTGTAGTTTTTATTTGAAGATATTATTTTTCCCAACATAGGCCTCTTAGCGCTCAGAATGTCCAATTGCAGTTTCTACAGAAAGAGTGTTTCAGAAAGGCTCAATCAAAATAAGGTTCCACTCTGTTAGTTGAATGCACAGAACAGAAAGAACTTTCATACAATGCTTCTGTGTAGTTTATATTTGAACATATTCTTTTTTCCACTATTACCCACTTAGCGCTACGAATGTCCAGTTGCATTTTATACAGACAGAGTGTTTCAAAACTGCTCAATCAAAAGTATGGTTTAACTCTGTTAGCTGAATGCTCAGATCAGAAAGAAGTTTCACAGAATGCTTCTGTGTAGTTTATATTTGAATATATTCCTTTTTCCACTACTACTCTCTTAGCGCTCCAAATGTCCAGTTGCATTTTCTACAGAAAGAGAGTTCAGATCTGCTCAATCAAAAGTATGGTTTAACTCTGTTAGCTGAATGCACAGATCAGAAAGAAGTTTCACCGAATGATTCTGTGTAGTTTATATTTGGAGACATTCCTTTTTCCACTATTACCCTCTTAGCGCTCCGAATCTCCACTTGCATTTTCTACAGAAAGATTGTTTCAGAACGGCTCAATCAAAACTAAGGTTCAACTCTTTTAGTTGAACAAACAGAACAGAAAGAAGTTTCACACAATTCTTCTGTGTAGTTTTTATTTGTAGACATTCTTTTTCCCAATATAGGCCTCTTAGCGCTCAGAATGTCCAATTGCAGTTTCTACAGAAAGAGTGTTTCAGAACGGCTCAATCAAAAGTAAGGTTCAACTCTGTTAGTTGAATGCACAGAACAGAAAGAAGTTTCATACAATGCTTCTGTGTAGTTTATATTTGAACATATTCTTTTTTCCACTATTACCCACTTAGCCCTACGAATGTCCAGTTGCATTTTCTACAGACAGAGTGTTTCAAAACTGCTCAATCAAAAGTATGGTTTAACTCTGTTAGCTGAATGCTCAGATCAGAAAGAAGTTTCACAGAATGCTTCTGTGTAGTTTATATTTGAATATATTCCTTTTTCCACTACTACGCTCTTAGCGCTCCAAATGTACAGTTGCATTTTCTACAGAAAGAGTGTTCAGATCTGCTCAATCAAAAGTATGGTTTAACTCTGTTATCTGAATGCACAGATCAGAAAGAAGTTTCACCGAATGTTTCTGTGTAGTTTATATTTGAAGACATTCCTTTTTCCAATATTACCCTCTTAGCGCTCCGAATCTCCACTTGCATTTTCTACAAAAAGAGTGTTTCATAACTGCTCAATCAAAAATATGTTTTATCTCTGTTAACTGAAATTACAGATCAGAAATAAGTTTCACAGAATGCATCTGTGTAGTTTTTATTTGAAGATATTCTTTTTCCCAATGTAGGCCTCTTAGCGCTTAGCATGTCCAATTGCCGTTTCTACAGAAAGAGTGTTTCAGAACGGCTCAATCAAAAGTAAGGTTCAACTCTGTTAGTTGAATGCACAGAACAAAAAGAATTTTCACTGAATTCTACTGTGTAGTTTATATTTGAATATATTCCTTTTTCCACTATTACCCTCTTAGCGCTCCGAATGTCCACTTGCATTTTCTACAGAAAGAGTGTTCAGAACTGCGCAATCAAAAGTATTGTTTAACTCTGTTAGCTTAATGAACATATCAGAAATAAGTTTCACACAATGCTTCTCTGTAGTTTTTATTTGAAGATATTATTTTTCCCAATATAGGCCTCTTAGCGCTCAGAATGTCCAATTGCATTTTCTACAGAAAGAGTGTTTCAGAAAGGCTCAATCAAAAGTAAGGTTCAACTCTGTTAGTTGAATGCACAGAACAGAAAGAAGTTTCATACAATGCTTCTGTGTAGTTTATATTTGAACATATTCTTTTTTCCACTATTACCCACTTAGCGCTACGAATGTCCAGTTGCATTTTCTACAGACAGAGTGTTTCAAAACTGCTCAATCAAAAGTATGGTTTAACTCTGTTAGCTGAATGCTCAGATCAGAAAGAAGTTTCACAGAATGCTTCTGTGTTGTTTATATTTGAATATATTCCTTTTTCCACTACTACTCTCTTAGCGCTCCAAATGTCCAGTTGCATTTTCTACAGAAAGAGTGTTCAGATCTGCTCAATCAAAAGTATGGTTTAACTCTGTTAGCTGAATGCACAGATCAGAAAGAAGTTTCACAGAATGATTCTGTGTAGTTTATATTTGGAGACATTCCTTTTTCCACTATTACCCTCTTAGCGCTCCGAATCTCCACTTGCATTTTCTACAGAAAGTGTGTTTCAGAACGGCTCAATCAAAACTAAGGTTCAACTCTTTTAGTTGAACAAACAGAACAGAAAGAAGTTTCACACAATTCTTCTGTGTAGTTTTTATTTGTAGACATTCTTTTTCCCAATATAGGCCTCTTAGCGCTCAGAATGTCCAATTGCAGTTTCTACAGAAAGAGTGTTTCAGAACGGCTCAATCAAAAGTAAGGTTCAACTCTGTTAGTTGAATGCACAGAACAGAAAGAAGTTTCATACAATGCTTCTGTGTAGTTTATATTTGAACATATTCTTTTTTCCACTATTACCCACTTAGCGCTACGAATGTCCAGTTGCATTTTCTACAGACAGAGTGTTTCAAAACTGCTCAATCAAAAGTATGGTTTAACTCTGTTAGCTGAATGCTCAGATCAGAAATAAGTTTCACAGAATGCTTCTGTGTAGTTTATATTTGAATATATTCCTATTTCCACTACTACGCTCTTAGCGCTCCAAATGTCCAGTTGCATTTTCTACAGAAAGAGTGTTCAGATCTGCTCAATCAAAAGTATGGTTTAACTCTGTTAGCTCAATGCACAGATCAGAAAGAAGTTTCACCGAATGATTCTGTGTAGTTTATATTTGAAGACATTCCTTTTTCCACTATTACCCTCTTAGCGCTCCGAATCTCCACTTGCATTTTCTACAAAAAGATTGTTTCATAACTGCTCAATCAAAAATATGTTTTATCTCTGTTAACTGAATTTACAGATCAGAAATAAGTTTCACAGAATGCATCTGTTTAGTTTTTATTTGAAGATATATTTTTCCCAATGTAGGCCTCTTAGCGCTTAGCATGTCCAATTGCAGTTTCTTCAGAAAGAGTGTTTCAGAACGGCTCAATCAAAAGTAAGGTTCAACTCTGTTAGTTGAATGCACAGAACAGAAAGAATTTTCACAGAATGCTACTGTGTAGTTTATATTTGAATATATTCCTTTTTCCACTATTACCCTCTTAGCGCTCCGAATGTCCACTTGCATTTTCTACAGAAAGAGTGTTCAGAACTCCGCAATCAAAAGTATGGTTTAACTCTGTTAGCTTAATGAACATATCAGAAATAAGTTTCACACAATGCTTCTGTGTAGTTTTTATTTGAAGATATTATTTTTCCCAATATAGGCCTCTTAGCGCTCAGAATGTCCAATTGCAGTTTCTACAGAAAGAGTGTTTCAGAAAGGCTCAATCAATAGTAAGGTTCAACTCTGTTAGTTGAATGCACAGAACAGAAATAAGTTTTATACACTGCTTCTGTGTAGTTTATATTTGAACATATTCTTTTTTCCACAATTACCCACTTAGCGCTACGAATGTCCAGTTGCATTTTCTACAGACAGAGTGTTTCAAAACTGCTCAATCAAAAGTATGGTTTAACTCTGTTAGCTGAATGCTCAGATCAGAAAGAAGTTTCACAGAATCCTTCTGTGTAGTTTATATTTGAATATATTCCTTTTTCCACTACTACTCTCTTAGCGCTCCAAATGTCCAGTTGCATTTTCTACAGAAAGAGAGTTCAGATCTGCTCAATCAAAAGTATGGTTTAACTCTGTTAGCTGAATGCACAGATCAGAAAGAAGTTTCACAGAATGATTCTGTGTAGTTTATATTTGGAGACATTCCTTTTTTCACTATAACCCTCTTAGCGCTCCGAATCTCCACTTGCATTTTCTACAGAAAGAGTGTTTCAGAACGGCTCAATCAAAACTAAGGTTCAACTCTTTTAGTTGAACAAACAGAACAGAAAGAAGTTTCACACAATTCTTCTGTGTAGTTTTTATTTGTAGACATTCTTTTTCCCAATATAGGACTCTTAGTGCTCAGAATGTCCAGTTGCAGTTTCTACAGAAAGAGTGTTTCAGAACGGCTCAATCAAAAGTAAGGTTCAACTCTGTTAGTTGAATGCACAGAACAGAAAGAATTTTCACAGAATGCTACTGTGTAGTTTATATTTGAAGACATTCCTTTTTCCACTATTACCCTCTTAGCGCTCCGAATCTCCACTTGCATTTTCTACAAAAAGAGTGTTTCATAACTGCTCAATCAAAAATATGTTTTATCTCTGTTAACTGAATTTACAGATCAGAAATAAGTTTCACAGAATGCATCTGTGTAGTTTTTATTTGAAGATATTATTTTTCCCAATGTAAGCCTCTTAATGCTTAGCATGTCCAATTGCAGTTTCTACAGAAAGAGTGTTTCAGAACGGCTCAATCAAAAGTAAGGTTCAACTCTGTTAGTTGAATGCACAGAACAGAAAGAATTTTCACAGAATGCTACTGTGTAGTTTATATTTGAATATATTACTTTTTCCACTATTACCCTCTTAGCGCTCCGAATGTCCACTTGCATTTTCTACTGAAAGAGTGTTCAGAACTGCGCAATCAAAAGTATGGTTTAACTCTGTTAGCTTAATGAACATATCAGAAATAAGTTTCACACAATGCTTCTGTGTAGTTTTTATTTGAAGATATTATTTTTCCCAACATAGGCCTCTTAGCGCTCAGAATGTCCAATTGCAGTTTCTACAGAAAGAGTGTTTCAGAAAGGCTCAATCAAAATAAGGTTCCACTCTGTTAGTTGAATGCACAGAACAGAAAGAAGTTTCATACAATGCTTCTGTGTAGTTTATATTTGAACATATTCTTTTTTCCACTATTACCCACTTAGCGCTACGAATGTCCAGTTGCATTTTATACAGACAGAGTGTTTCAAAACTGCTCAATCAAAAGTATGGTTTAACTCTGTTAGCTGAATGCTCAGATCAGAAAGAAGTTTCACAGAATGCTTCTGTGTAGTTTATATTTGAATATATTCCTTTTTCCACTACTACTCTCTTAGCGCTCCAAATGTCCAGTTGCATTTTCTACAGAAAGAGAGTTCAGATCTGCTCAATCAAAAGTATGGTTTAACTCTGTTAGCTGAATGCACAGATCAGAAAGAAGTTTCACCGAATGATTCTGTGTAGTTTATATTTGGAGACATTCCTTTTTCCACTATTACCCTGTTAGCGCTCCGAATCTCCACTTGCATTTTCTACAGAAAGATTGTTTCAGAACGGCTCAATCAAAACTAAGGTTCAACTCTTTTAGTTGAACAAACAGAACAGAAAGAAGTTTCACACAATTCTTCTGTGTAGTTTTTATTTGTAGACATTCTTTTTCCCAATATAGGCCTCTTAGCGCTCAGAATGTCCAATTGCAGTTTCTACAGAAAGAGTGTTTCAGAACGGCTCAATCAAAAGTAAGGTTCAACTCTGTTAGTTGAATGCACAGAACAGAAAGAAGTTTCATACAATGCTTCTGTGTAGTTTATATTTGAACATATTCTTTTTTCCACTATTACCCACTTAGCCCTACGAATGTCCAGTTGCATTTTCTACAGACAGAGTGTTTCAAAACTGCTCAATCAAAAGTATGGTTTAACTCTGTTAGCTGAATGCTCAGATCAGAAAGAAGTTTCACAGAATGCTTCTGTGTAGTTTATATTTGAATATATTCCTTTTTCCACTACTACGCTCTTAGCGCTCCAAATGTACAGTTGCATTTTCTACAGAAAGAGTGTTCAGATCTGCTCAATCAAAAGTATGGTTTAACTCTGTTATCTGAATGCACAGATCAGAAAGAAGTTTCACCGAATGTTTCTGTGTAGTTTATATTTGAAGACATTCCTTTTTCCAATATTACCCTCTTAGCGCTCCGAATCTCCACTTGCATTTTCTACAAAAAGAGTGTTTCATAACTGCTCAATCAAAAATATGTTTTATCTCTGTTAACTGAAATTACAGATCAGAAATAAGTTTCACAGAATGCATCTGTGTAGTTTTTATTTGAAGATATTCTTTTTCCCAATGTAGGCCTCTTAGCGCTTAGCATGTCCAATTGCCGTTTCTACAGAAAGAGTGTTTCAGAACGGCTCAATCAAAAGTAAGGTTCAACTCTGTTAGTTGAATGCACAGAACAAAAAGAATTTTCACTGAATTCTACTGTGTAGTTTATATTTGAATATATTCCTTTTTCCACTATTACCCTCTTAGCGCTCCGAATGTCCACTTGCATTTTCTACAGAAAGAGTGTTCAGAACTGCGCAATCAAAAGTATTGTTTAACTCTGTTAGCTTAATGAACATATCAGAAATAAGTTTCACACAATGCTTCTCTGTAGTTTTTATTTGAAGATATTATTTTTCCCAATATAGGCCTCTTAGCGCTCAGAATGTCCAATTGCATTTTCTACAGAAAGAGTGTTTCAGAAAGGCTCAATCAAAAGTAAGGTTCAACTCTGTTAGTTGAATGCACAGAACAGAAAGAAGTTTCATACAATGCTTCTGTGTAGTTTATATTTGAACATATTCTTTTTTCCACTATTACCCACTTAGCGCTACGAATGTCCAGTTGCATTTTCTACAGACAGAGTGTTTCAAAACTGCTCAATCAAAAGTATGGTTTAACTCTGTTAGCTGAATGCTCAGATCAGAAAGAAGTTTCACAGAATGCTTCTGTGTTGTTTATATTTGAATATATTCCTTTTTCCACTACTACTCTCTTAGCGCTCCAAATGTCCAGTTGCATTTTCTACAGAAAGAGTGTTCAGATCTGCTCAATCAAAAGTATGGTTTAACTCTGTTAGCTGAATGCACAGATCAGAAAGAAGTTTCACAGAATGATTCTGTGTAGTTTATATTTGGAGACATTCCTTTTTCCACTATTACCCTCTTAGCGCTCCGAATCTCCACTTGCATTTTCTACAGAAAGTGTGTTTCAGAACGGCTCAATCAAAACTAAGGTTCAACTCTTTTAGTTGAACAAACAGAACAGAAAGAAGTTTCACACAATTCTTCTGTGTAGTTTTTATTTGTAGACATTCTTTTTCCCAATATAGGCCTCTTAGCGCTCAGAATGTCCAATTGCAGTTTCTACAGAAAGAGTGTTTCAGAACGGCTCAATCAAAAGTAAGGTTCAACTCTGTTAGTTGAATGCACAGAACAGAAAGAAGTTTCATACAATGCTTCTGTGTAGTTTATATTTGAACATATTCTTTTTTCCACTATTACCCACTTAGCGCTACGAATGTCCAGTTGCATTTTCTACAGACAGAGTGTTTCAAAACTGCTCAATCAAAAGTATGGTTTAACTCTGTTAGCTGAATGCTCAGATCAGAAAGAAGTTTCACAGAATGCTTCTGTGTAGTTTATATTTGAATATATTCCTATTTCCACTACTACGCTCTTAGCGCTCCAAATGTCCAGTTGCATTTTCTACAGAAAGAGTGTTCAGATCTGCTCAATCAAAAGTATGGTTTAACTCTGTTAGCTCAATGCACAGATCAGAAAGAAGTTTCACCGAATGATTCTGTGTAGTTTATATTTGAAGACATTCCTTTTTCCACTATTACCCTCTTAGCGCTCCGAATCTCCACTTGCATTTTCTACAAAAAGATTGTTTCATAACTGCTCAATCAAAAATATGTTTTATCTCTGTTAACTGAATTTACAGATCAGAAATAAGTTTCACAGAATGCATCTGTTTAGTTTTTATTTGAAGATATATTTTTCCCAATGTAGGCCTCTTAGCGCTTAGCATGTCCAATTGCAGTTTCTTCAGAAAGAGTGTTTCAGAACGGCTCAATCAAAAGTAAGGTTCAACTCTGTTAGTTGAATGCACAGAACAGAAAGAATTTTCACAGAATGCTACTGTGTAGTTTATATTTGAATATATTCCTTTTTCCACTATTACCCTCTTAGCGCTCCGAATGTCCACTTGCATTTTCTACAGAAAGAGTGTTCAGAACTCCGCAATCAAAAGTATGGTTTAACTCTGTTAGCTTAATGAACATATCAGAAATAAGTTTCACACAATGCTTCTGTGTAGTTTTTATTTGAAGATATTATTTTTCCCAATATAGGCCTCTTAGCGCTCAGAATGTCCAATTGCAGTTTCTACAGAAAGAGTGTTTCAGAAAGGCTCAATCAATAGTAAGGTTCAACTCTGTTAGTTGAATGCACAGAACAGAAATAAGTTTTATACACTGCTTCTGTGTAGTTTATATTTGAACATATTCTTTTTTCCACAATTACCCACTTAGCGCTACGAATGTCCAGTTGCATTTTCTACAGACAGAGTGTTTCAAAACTGCTCAATCAAAAGTATGGTTTAACTCTGTTAGCTGAATGCTCAGATCAGAAAGAAGTTTCACAGAATCCTTCTGTGTAGTTTATATTTGAATATATTCCTTTTTCCACTACTACTCTCTTAGCGCTCCAAATGTCCAGTTGCATTTTCTACAGAAAGAGAGTTCAGATCTGCTCAATCAAAAGTATGGTTTAGCTCTGTTAGCTGAATGCACAGATCAGAAAGAAGTTTCACAGAATGATTCTGTGTAGTTTATATTTGGAGACATTCCTTTTTCCACTATTACCCTCTTAGCGCTCCGAATCTCCACTTGCATTTTCTACAGAAAGAGTGTTTCAGAACGGCTCAATCAAAACTAAGGTTCAACTCTTTTAGTTGAACAAACAGAACAGAAAGAAGTTTCACACAATTCTTCTGTGTAGTTTTTATTTGTAGACATTCTTTTTCCCAATATAGGACTCTTAGTGCTCAGAATGTCCAGTTGCAGTTTCTACAGAAAGAGTGTTTCAGAACGGCTCAATCAAAAGTAAGGTTCAACTCTGTTAGTTGAATGCACAGAACAGAAAGAATTTTCACAGAATGCTACTGTGTAGTTTATATTTGAAGACATTCCTTTTTCCACTATTACCCTCTTAGCGCTCCGAATCTCCACTTGCATTTTCTACAAAAAGAGTGTTTCATAACTGCTCAATCAAAAATATGTTTTATCTCTGTTAACTGAATTTACAGATCAGAAATAAGTTTCACAGAATGCATCTGTGTAGTTTTTATTTGAAGATATTATTTTTCCCAATGTAAGCCTCTTAACGCTTAGCATGTCCAATTGCAGTTTCTACAGAAAGAGTGTTTCAGAACGGCTCAATCAAAAGTAAGCTTCAACTCTGTTAGTTGAATGCACAGAACAGAAAGAATTTTCACAGAATGCTACTGTGTAGTTTATATTTGAATATATTCCTTTTTCCACTATTACCCTCTTAGCGCTCCGAATGTCCACTTGCATTTTCTACAGAAAGAGTGTTCAGAACTGCGCAATCAAAAGTATGGTTTAACTCTGTTTGCTTAATGAACATATCAGAAATAAGTTTCACACAATGCTTCTGTGTAGTTTTTATTTGAAGATATTATTTTTCCCAATATAGGCCTCTTAGCGCTCAGAATGTCCAATTGCAGTTTCTACAGAAAGAGTGTTTGAGAAAGGCTCAATCAAAAGTAAGGTTCAACTCTGTTAGTTGAATGCACAGAACAGAAAGAAGTTTCATACAATGCTTCTGTGTAGTTTATATTTGAACATATTCTTTTTTCCACTATTACCCACTTAGCGCTACGAATGTCCAGTTGCATTTTCTACAGACAGAGTGTTTCAAAACTGCTCAATCAAAAGTATGGTTTAACTCTGTTAGCTGAATGCTCAGATCAGAAAGAAGTTTCACAGAATGCTTCTGTGTAGTTTATATTTGAATATATTCCTTTTTCCACTACTACTCTCTTAGCGCTCCAAATGTCCAGTTGCATTTTCTACAGAAAGAGAGTTCAGATCTGCTCAATCAAAAGTATGGTTTAACTCTGTTAGCTGAATGCACAGATCAGAAAGAAGTTTCACCGAATGATTCTGTGAAGTTTATATTTGGAGACATTCCTTTTTCCACTATTACCCTCTTAGCGCTCCGAATCTCCACTTGCATTTTCTACAGAAATAGTGTTTCAGAACGGCTCAATCAAAACTAAGGTTCAACTCTTTTAGTTGAACAAACAGAACAGAAAGAAGTTTCACACAATTCTTCTGTGTAGTTTTTATTTGTAGACATTCTTTTTCCCAATATAGGCCTCTTAGCGCTCAGAATGTCCAATTGCAGTTTCTACAGAAAGAGTGTTTCAGAACGGCTCAATCAAAAGTAAGGTTCAACTCTGTTAGTTGAATGCACAGAACAGAAAGAAGTTTCATACAATGCTTCTGTGTAGTTTATATTTGAACATATTCTTTTTTCCACTATTACCCACTTAGCGCTACGAATGTCCAGTTGCATTTTCTACAGACAGAGTGTTTCAAAACTGCGCAATCAAAAGTATGGTTTAACTCTGTTAGCTGAATGCTCAGATCAGAAAGAAGTTTCACAGAATGCTTCTGTGTAGTTTATATTTGAATATATTACTTTTTCCACTACTACACTCTTAGCGCTCCAAATGTCCAGTTGCATTTTCTACAGAAAGAGTGTTCAGATCTGCTCAATCAAAAGTATGGATTAACTCTGTTAGCTGAATGCACAGATCAGAAAGAAGTTTCACCGAATGATTCTGTCTAGTTTATATTTGAAGATATTCCTTTTTCCACTATTACCCTCTTAGCGCTCCGAATCTCCACTTGCATTTTCTACAAAAGAGTGTTTCATAACTCCTCAATCAAAAATATGTTTTATCTCTGTTAACTGAATTTACAGATCAGAAATAAGTTTCACAGAATGCATCTGTGTAGTTTTTATTTGAAGATATTCTTTTTCAAAATGTAGGCCTCTTAGTGCTTAGCATGTCCAATTGCAGTTTCTACAGAAAGAGTGTTTCAGAACGGCTCAATCAAAAGTAAGGTTCAACTCTGTTAGTTGAATGCACAGAACAGAAAGTATTTTCACAGAATGCTACTGTGTAGTTTATATTTGAATATATTCCTTTTTCCACTATTACCCTCTTAGCGCTCCGAATGTCCACTTGCATTTTCTACAGAAAGAGTGTTCAGAACTGCGCAATCAAAAGTATGGTTTAACTCTGTTAGATTAATGAACATAAAAGAAATAAGTTTCACACAATGCTTCTGTGTAGTTTTTATTTGAAGATATTATTTTTCCCAATATAGGCCTCTTAGCGCTCAGAATGTCCAATTGCAGTTTCTACAGAAAGAGTGTTTCAGAAAGGCTCAATCAAAAGTAAGGTTCAACTCTGTTAATTGAATGCACAGAACAGAAAGAAGTTTCATACAATGCTTCTGTGTAGTTTATATTTGAACATATTCTTTTTTCCACTATTACCCACTTAGCGCTACGAATGTCCAGTTGCATTTTCTACAGACAGAGTGTTTCAAAACTGCTCAATCAAAAGTATGGTTTAACTCTGTTAGCTGAATGCTCAGATCAGAAAGAAGATTCACAGAATGCTTCTGTGTAGTTTATATTTGAATATATTCCTTTTTCCACTACTACTCTCTTAGCGCTCCAAATGTCCAGTTGCATTTTCTACAGAAAGAGAGTTCAGATCTGCTCAATCAAAAGTATGGTTTAACACTGTTAGCTGAATGCACAGATCAGAAAGAAGTTTCACCGAATGATTCTGTGTAGTTTATATTTGGAGACATTCCTTTTTCCACTATTACCCTCTTAGCGCTCCGAATCTCCACTTGCATTTTCTACAGAAAGATTGTTTCAGAACGGCTCAATCAAAACTAAGGTTCAACTCTTTTAGTTGAACAAACAGAACAGAAAGAAGTTTCACACAATTCTTCTGTGTAGTTTTTATTTGTAGACATTCTTTTTCCCAATATAGGCCTCTTAGCGCTCAGAATGTCCAATTGCAGTTTCTACAGAAAGAGTGTTTCAGAATGGCTCAATCAAAAGTAAGGTTCAACTCTGTTAGTTGAATGCACAGAACAGAAAGAAGTTTCATACAATGCTTCTGTGTAGTTTATATTTGAACATATTCTTTTTTCCACTATTACCCACTTAGCGCTACGAATGTCCAGTTGCATTTTCTACAGACAGAGTGTTTCAAAACTGCTCAATCAAAAGTATGGTTTAACTCTGTTAGCTGAATGCTCAGATCAGAAAGAAGTTTCACAGAATGCTTCTGTGTAGTTTATATTTGAATATATTCCTTTTTCCACTACTACTCTCTTAGCGCTCCAAATGTCCAGTTGCATTTTCTACAGAAAGAGAGTTCAGATCTGCTCAATCAAAAGTATGGTTTAACTCTGTTAGCTGAATGCACAGATCAGAAAGAAGTTTCACCGAATGATTCTGTGTAGTTTATATTTGGAGACATTCCTTTTTCCACTATTACCCTCTTAGCGCTCCGAATCTCCACTTGCATTTTCTACAGAAAGAGTGTTTCAGAACGGCTCAATCAAAACTAAGGTTCAACCCTTTTAGTTGAACAAACAGAACAGAAAGATGTTTCACACAATTCTTCTGTGTAGTTTTTATTTGTAGACATTCTTTTTCCCAATATAGGCCTCTTAGCGCTCAGAATGTCCAATTGCAGTTTCTACAGAAAGAGTGTTTCAGAACGGCTCAATCAAAAGTATGGTTCAACTCTGTTAGTTGAATGCACAGAACAGAAAGAAGTTTCATACAATGCTTCTGTGTAGTTTATATTTGAACATATTCTTTTTTCCACTATTACCCACTTAGCGCTACGAATGTCCAGTTGCATTTTCTACAGACAGAGTGTTTCAGAACTGCTCAATCAAAAGTATGATTTAACTCTGTTAGCTGAATGCTCAGATCAGAAAGAAGTTTCACAGAATGCTTCTGTGTAGTTTATATTTGAATATATTCCTTTTTCCACTACTACGCTCTTAGCGCTCCAAATGTCCAGTTGCATTTTCTACAGAAATAGTGTTCAGATCTGCTCAATCAAAAGTATGGTTTAACTCTGTTAGCTGAATGCACAGATCAGAAAGAAGTTTCACCGAATGATTCTGTGTAGTTTATATTTGAAGACATTCCTTTTTCTACTATTACCCTCTTAGCGCTCCGAATCTCCACTTGCATTTTCTACAAAGGAGTGTTTCATAACTGCTCAATCAAAAATATGTTTTATCTCTGTTAACTGAATTTACAGATCAGAAATAAGTTTCACAGAATGCATCTGTGTAGTTTTTATTTGAAGATATTCTTTTTCCCAATGTAGGCCTCTTAGCGCTTAGCATGTCCAATTGCAGTTTCTACAGAAAGAGTGTTTCAGAACGGCTCAATCAAAAGTAAGGTTCAACTCTGTTAGTTGAATGCACAGAACAGAAAGAATTTTCACAGAATGCTACTGTGTAGTTTATATTTGAATATATTCCTTTTTCCACTATTACCCTCTTAGCGCTCCGAATGTCCACTTGCATTTTCTACAGAAAGAGTGTTCAGAACTGCGCAATCAAAAGTATGGTTTAACTCTGTTAGCTTAATGAACATATCAGAAATAAGTTTCACACAATGCTTCTGTGTAGTTTTTATTTGAAGATATTATTTTTCCCAATATAGGCCTCTTAGCGCTCAGAATGTCCAATTGCAGTTTCTACAGAAAGAGTGTTTCAGAAAGGCTCAATCAAAAGTAAGGTTCAACTCTGTTAGTTGAATGCACAGAACAGAAAGAAGTTTCATACAATGCTTCTGTGTAGTTTATATTTGAACATATTATTTTTTCCACTATTACCCACTTAGCGCTACGAATGTCCAGTTGCATTTTCTACAGACAGAGTGTTTCAAAACTGCTCAATCAAAAGTATGGTTTAACTCTGTTAGCTGAATGCACAGATCAGAAAGAAGTTTCACCGAATGATTCTGTGTAGTTTATATTTGAAGACATTCCTTTTTCCACTATTACCCACTTAGCGCTCCGAAACTCCACTTGCATTTTCTACAAAAAGAGTTTTTCATAACTGCTCAATCAAAAATATGTTTTATCTCTGTTAACTGAATTTACAGATCAGAAATAAGTTTCACAGAATGCATCTGTGTAGTTTTTATTTGAAGATATTCTTTTTCCCAATGTAGGCCTCTTAGCGCTTAGCATGTCCAATTGCAGTTTCTACAGAAAGAGTGTTTCAGAACGGCTCAATCAAAAGTAAGGTTCAACTCTGTTAGTTGAATGCACAGAACAGAAAGAATTTTCACAGAATGCTACTGTGTAGTTTATATTTGAATATATTCCTTTTTCCACTATTACTCTCTTAGCGCTCCGAATCTCCATTGCATTTTCTACAGAAAGAGTGTTTCAGAACGGCTCAATCAAAACTAAGGTTCAACTCTTTTAGTTGAACAGACAGAACAGAAAGAAGTTTCACACAATTCTTCTGTGTAGTTTTTATTTGTAGACATTCTTTTTCCCAATATAGGCCTCTTAGCGCTCAGAATGTCCAATTGCAGTTTCTACAGAAAGAGTGTTTCAGAAAGGCTCAATCAAAAGTAAGGTTCAACTCTGTTAGTTGAATGCACAGAACAGAAAGAAGTTTCATACAATGCTTCTGTGTAGTTTATATCTGAACATACTCTTTTTTCCACTATTACCCACTTAGCGCTACGAATGTCCAGTTGCATTTTCTACAGACAGAGTGTTTCAAAACTGCTCAATCAAAAGTATGGTTTAACACTGTTAGCTGAATGCTCAGATCAGAAAGAAGTTTCACAGAATGCTTCTGTGTAGTTTATATTTGAATATATTCCTTTTTCCACTACTACTCTCTTAGCGCTCCAAATGTCCAGTTGCATTTTCTACAGAAAGAGTGTTCAGATCTGCTCAATCAAAAGTATGGTTTAACTCTGTTAGCTGAATGCACAGATCAGAAAGAAGTTTCACAGAATGATTCTGTGTAGTTTATATTTGGAGACATTCCTTTTTCCACTATTACCCTATTAGCGCTCCGAATCTCCACTTGCATTTTCTACAGAAAGAGTGTTTCAGAACGGCTCAATCAAAACTAATGTTCAACTCTTTTAGTTGAACAAACAGAACAGAAAGAAGTTTCACACAATTCTTCTGTGTAGTTTTTATTTGTAGACATTCTTTTTCCCAATATAGGCCTCTTAGCGCTCAGAATGTCCAATTGCAGTTTCTACAGAAAGAGTGTTTCAGAACGGCTCAATCAAAAGTAAGGTTCAACTCTGTTAGTTGAATGCACAGAACAGAAAGAAGTTTCATACAATGCTTCTGTGTAGTTTATATTTGAACATATTCTTTTTTCCACTACTACCCACTTAGCGCTACGAATGTCCAGTTGCATTTTCTACAGACAGAGTGTTTCAAAACTGCTCAATCAAAAGTATGGTTTAACTCTGTTAGCTGAATGCTCAGATCAGAAAGAAGTTTCACAGAATGCTTCTGTGTAGTTTATATTTGAATATATTCCTTTTTCCACTACTACGCTCTTAGCGCTCCAAATGTCCAGTTGCATTTTCTACAGAAAGAGTGTTCACATCTGCTCAATCAAAAGTATGGTTTAACTCTGTTAGCTGAATGCACAGATCAGAAAGAAGTTTCACCGAATGATTCTGTGTAGTTTATATTTGAAGACATTCCTTTTTCCACTATTACCCCCTTAGCGGTCCGAATCTCCACTTGCATTTTCTACAAAAAGAGTGTTTCATAACTGCTCAATCAAAAATATGTTTTATCTCTGTTAACTGAATTTACAGATCAGAAATAAGTTTCACAGAATGCATCTGTGTAGTTTTTATTTGAAGATATTCTTTTTCCCAATGTAGGCCTCTTAGCGCTTAGCATGTCCAATTGCAGTTTCTACAGAAAGAGTGTTTCAGAACGGCTCAATCAAAAGTAAGGTTCAACTCTGTTAGTTGAATGCACAGAACAAAAAGAATTTTCACTGAATGCTTCTGTGTAGTTTATATTTGAATATATTCCTTTTTCCACTACTACTCTCTTAGCGCTCCAAATGTCCAGTTGCATTTTCTACAGAAAGAGTGTTCAGATCTGCTCAATCAAAAGTATGGTTTAACTCTGTTAGCTGAATGCACAGATCAGAAAGAAGTTTCACAGAATGATTCTGTGTAGTTTATATTTGGAGACATTCCTTTTTCCACTATTACCCTCTTAGCGCTCCGAATCTCCACTTGCAGTTTCTACAGAAAGTGTGTCTCAGAACGGCTCAATCAAAACTAAGGTTCAACTCTTTTAGTTGAACAAACAGAACAGAAAGAAGTTTCACACAATTCTTCTGTGTAGTTTTTATTTGTAGACATTCTTTTTCCCAATATAGGCCTCTTAGCGCTCAGAATGTCCAATTGCAGTTTCTACAGAAAGAGTGTTTCAGAACGGCTCAATCAAAAGTAAGGTTCAACTCTGTTAGTTGAATGCACAGAACAGAAAGAAGTTTCATACAATGCTTCTGTGTAGTTTATATTTGAACATATTCTTTTTTCCACTATTACCCACTTAGTGCTACGAATGTCCAGTTGCATTTTCTACAGACAGAGTGTTTCAAAACTGCTCAATCAAAAGCATGGTTTAACTCTGTTAGCTGAATGCACAGATCAGAAAGAAGTTTCACCGAATGATTCTGTGTAGTTTATATTTGAAGACATTCCTTTTTCCACTATTACACTCTTAGAGCTCGGAACCTCCACTTGCATTTTCTACAAAAAGAGTGTTTCATAACTGCTCAATCAAAAATAAGTTTTATCTCTGTTAACTGAATTTACAGATCAGAAATAAGTTTCACAGAATGCATCTGTGTAGTTTTTATTTGAAGATATTCTTTTTCCCAATGTAGGCCTCTTAGCGCTTAGCATGTCCAATTGCAGTTTCTACAGAAAGAGTGTTTCAGAACGGCTCAATCAAAAGTAAGGTTCAACTCTGTTAGTTGAATGCACAGAACAGAAAGAATTTTCACATAATGCTACTGTGTAGTTTATATTTGAATATATTCCTTATTCCACTATTACCCTCTTAGCGCTCCGAATGTCCACTTGCATTTTCTACAGAAAGAGTGTTCAGAACTGCGCAATCAAAAGTATGGTTTAACTCTGTTAGCTTAATGAACATATCAGAAATAAGTTTCAGAAAATGATTCTGTGTAGTTTTTATTTGAAGATATTATTTTTCCCAATATAGGCCTCTTAGCGCTCAGAATGTCCAATTGCAGTTTCTACAGGAAGAGTGTTTCAGAAAGGCTCAATCAAAAGTAAGGTTCAACTCTGTTAGTTGAATGCACAGAACAGAAAGTAGTTTTATACACTGCTTCTGTGTAGTTTATATTTGAACATATTCTTTTTTCCACAATTACCCACTTAGCGCTACGAATGTCCAGTTGCATTTTCTACAGACAGAGTGTTTCAAAACTGCTCAATCAATAGTATGGTTTAACTCTGTTAGCTGAATGCTCAGATCAGAAAGAAGTTTCACAGAATCCTTCTGTGTAGTTTATATTTGAATATATTCCTTTTTCCACTACTACGCTCTTAGCGCTCCAAATGTCCAGTTGCATTTTCTACAGAAAGAGTGTTCAGATCTGCTCAATCAAAAGTATGGTTTAACTCTCTTAGCTGAATCCACAGATCAGAAAGAAGTTTCACCGAATGATTCTGTGTAGTTTATATTTGAAGACATTCCTTTTTCCACTATTACCCCCTTAGCGCTCCGAATCTCCACTTGCATTTTCTACAAAAAGAGTGTTTCATAACTGCTCAATCAAAAATATTATTTATCTCTGTTAACTGAATTTACAGATCAGAAATAAGTTTCACAGAATGCATCTGTGTAGTTTTTATTTGAAGATATTCTTTTTCCCAATGTAGGCCTCTTAGCGCTTAGCATGTCCAAATGCAGTTTCTACAGAAAGAGTGTTTCAGAACGGCTCAATCAAAAGTAAGGTTCAATTCTGTTAGTTGAATGCACAGAACAGAAAGAATTTTCACAGAATGCTACTGTGTAGTTTATATTTGAATATATTCCTTTTTCCACTATTACCCTCTTAGCGCTCCGAATGTCCACTTGCATTTTCTACAGAAAGAGTGTTCAGAACTGCGCAATCAAAAGTATGGTTTAACTCTGTTAGCTTAATGAACATATCAGAAATAAGTTTCACACAATGCTTCTGTGTAGTTTTTATTTGAAGATATTATTTTTCCCAATAGAGGCCTCTTAGCGCTCAGAATGTCCAATTGCAGTTTCTACAGAAAGAGTGTTTCAGAAAGGCTCAATCAAAAGTAAGGTTCAACTCAGTTAGTTGAATGCACAGAACAGAAAGAAGTTTCATACAATGCTTCTGTGTAGTTTATATCTGAACATACTCTTTTTTCCACTATTACCCACTTAGCGCTACGAATGTCCAGTTGCATTTTCTACAGACAGAGTGTTTCAAAACTGCTCAATCAAAAGTATGGTTTAACACTGTTAGCTGAATGCTCAGATCAGAAAGAAGTTTCACAGAATGCTTCTGTGTAGTTTATATTTGAATATATTCCTTTTTCCACTACTACTCTCTTAGCGCTCCAAATGTCCAGTTGCATTTTCTACAGAAAGAGTGTTCAGATCTGCTCAATCAAAAGTATGGTTTAACTCTGTTAGCTGAATGCACAGATCAGAAAGAAGTTTCACAGAATGATTCTGTGTAGTTTATATTTGGAGACATTCCTTTTTCCACTATTACCCTATTAGCGCTCCGAATCTCCACTTGCATTTTCTACAGAAAGAGTGTTTCAGAACGGCTCAATCAAAACTAATGTTCAACTCTTTTAGTTGAACAAACAGAACAGAAAGAAGTTTCACACAATTCTTCTGTGTAGTTTTTATTTGTAGACATTCTTTTTCCCAATATAGGCCTCTTAGCGCTCAGAATGTCCAATTGCAGTTTCTACAGAAAGAGTGTTTCAGAACGGCTCAATCAAAAGTAAGGTTCAACTCTGTTAGTTGAATGCACAGAACAGAAAGAAGTTTCATACAATGCTTCTGTGTAGTTTATATTTGAACATATTCTTTTTTCCACTACTACCCACTTAGCGCTACGAATGTCCAGTTGCATTTTCTACAGACAGAGTGTTTCAAAACTGCTCAATCAAAAGTATGGTTTAACTCTGTTAGCTGAATGCTCAGATCAGAAAGAAGTTTCACAGAATGCTTCTGTGTAGTTTATATTTGAATATATTCCTTTTTCCACTACTACGCTCTTAGCGCTCCAAATGTCCAGTTGCATTTTCTACAGAAAGAGTGTTCACATCTGCTCAATCAAAAGTATGGTTTAACTCTGTTAGCTGAATGCACAGATCAGAAAGAAGTTTCACCGAATGATTCTGTGTAGTTTATATTTGAAGACATTCCTTTTTCCACTATTACCCCCTTAGCGCTCCGAATCTCCACTTGCATTTTCTACAAAAAGAGTGTTTCATAACTGCTCAATCAAAAATATGTTTTATCTCTGTTAACTGAATTTACAGATCAGAAATAAGTTTCACAGAATGCATCTGTGTAGTTTTTATTTGAAGATATTCTTTTTCCCAATGTAGGCCTCTTAGCGCTTAGCATGTCCAATTGCAGTTTCTACAGAAAGAGTGTTTCAGAACGGCTCAATCAAAAGTAAGGTTCAACTCTGTTAGTTGAATGCACAGAACAAAAAGAATTTTCACTGAATGCTTCTGTGTAGTTTATATTTGAATATATTCCTTTTTCCACTACTACTCTCTTAGCGCTCCAAATGTCCAGTTGCATTTTCTACAGAAAGAGTGTTCAGATCTGCTCAATCAAAAGTATGGTTTAACTCTGTTAGCTGAATGCACAGATCAGAAAGAAGTTTCACAGAATGATTCTGTGTAGTTTATATTTGGAGACATTCCTTTTTCCACTATTACCCTCTTAGCGCTCCGAATCTCCACTTGCAGTTTCTACAGAAAGTGTGTCTCAGAACGGCTCAATCAAAACTAAGGTTCAACTCTTTTAGTTGAACAAACAGAACAGAAAGAAGTTTCACACAATTCTTCTGTGTAGTTTTTATTTGTAGACATTCTTTTTCCCAATATAGGCCTCTTAGCGCTCAGAATGTCCAATTGCAGTTTCTACAGAAAGAGTGTTTCAGAACGGCTCAATCAAAAGTAAGGTTCAACTCTTTTAGTTGAATGCACAGAACAGAAAGAAGTTTCATACAATGCTTCTGTGTAGTTTATATTTGAACATATTCTTTTTTCCACTATTACCCACTTAGTGCTACGAATGTCCAGTTGCATTTTCTACAGACAGAGTGTTTCAAAACTGCTCAATCAAAAGCATGGTTTAACTCTGTTAGCTGAATGCACAGATCAGAAAGAAGTTTCACCGAATGATTCTGTGTAGTTTATATTTGAAGACATTCCTTTTTCCACTATTACACTCTTAGAGCTCGGAACCTCCACTTGCATTTTCTACAAAAAGAGTGTTTCATAACTGCTCAATCAAAAATATGTTTTATCTCTGTTAACTGAATTTACAGGTCAGAAATAAGTTTCACAGAATGCATCTGTGTAGTTTTTATTTGAAGATATTCTTTTTCCCAATGTAGGCCTCTTAGCGCTTAGCATGTCCAATTGCAGTTTCTACAGAAAGAGTGTTTCAGAATGGCTCAATCAAAAGTAAGGTTCATCTCTGTTAGTTGAATGCACAGAACAGAAAGAATTTTCACAGAATGCTACTGTGTAGTTTATATTTGAATATATTCCTTATTCCACTATTACCCTCTTAGCGCTCCGAATGTCCACTTGCATTTTCTACAGAAAGAGTGTTCAGAACTGCGCAATCAAAAGTATGGTTTAACTCTGTTAGCTTAATGAACATATCAGAAATAAGTTTCACACAATGATTCTGTGTAGTTTTTATTTGAAGATATTATTTTTCCCAATATAGGCCTCTTAGCGCTCAGAATGTCCAATTGCAGTTTCTACAGAAAGAATGTTTCAGAAAGGCTCAATCAAAAGTAAGGTTCAACTCTGTTAGTTGAATGCACAGAACAGAAAGTAGTTTTATACACTGCTTCTGTGTAGTTTATATTTGAACATATTCTTTTTTCCACAATTACCCACTTAGCGCTACGAATGTCCAGTTGCATTTTCTACAGACAGAGTGTTTCAAAACTGCTCAATCAATAGTATGGTTTAAATCTGTTAGCTGAATGCTCAGATCAGAAAGAAGTTTCACAGAATCCTTCTGTGTAGTTTATATTTGAATATATTCCTTTTTCCACTACTACGCTCTTAGCGCTCCAAATGTCCAGTTGCATTTTCTACAGAAAGAGTGTTCAGATCTGCTCAATCAAAAGTATGGTTTAACTCTGTTAGCTGAATCCACAGATCAGAAAGAAGTTTCACCGAATGATTCTGTGTAGTTTATATTTGAAGACATTCCTTTTTCCACTATTACCCCCTTAGCGCTCCGAATCTCCACTTGCATTTTCTACAAAAAGAGTGTTTCATAACTGCTCAATCAAAAATATGATTTATCTCTGTTAACTGAATTTACAGATCAGAAATAAGTTTCACAGAATGCATCTGTGTAGTTTTTATTTGAAGATATTCTTTTTCCCAATGTAGGCCTCTTAGCGCTTAGCATGTCCAATTGCAGTTTCTACAGAAAGAGTGTTTCAGAACGGCTCAATCAAAAGTAAGGTTCAACTCTGTTAGTTGAATGCACAGAACAGAAAGAATTTTCACAGAATGCTACTGTGTAGTTTATATTTGAATATATTCCTTTTTCCACTATTACCTTCTTAGCGCTCCGAATGTCCACTTGCATTTTCTACAGAAAGAGTGTTCAGAACTGCGCAATCAAAAGTATGGTTTAACCCTGTTAGCTTAATGAACATATCAGAAATAAGTTTCACACAATGCTTCTGTGTAGTTTTTATTTGAAGATATTATTTTTCCCAATATAGGCCTCTTAGCGCTCAGAATGTCCAATTGCAGTTTCTACAGAAAGAGCGTTTCAGAAAGGCTCAATCAAAAGTAAGGTTCAACTCTGTTAGTTGAATGCACAGAACAGAAAGAAGTTTCATACAATGCTTCTGTGTAGTTTATATTTGAACATATTCTTTTTTCCACTATTACCCACTTAGCGCTACGAATGTTCAGTTGCATTTTCTACAGACAGAGTGTTTCAAAACTGCTCAATCAAAAGTATGGTTTAACTCTGTTAGCTGAATGCTCAGATCAGAAAGAAGTTTCACAGAATGCTTCTGTGTAGTTTATATTTGAATATATTCCTTTTTCCACTACTACGCTCTTAGCGCTCGAAATGTCCAGTTGCATTTTCTACAGAAAGAGTGTTCAGATCTGCTCAATCAAAGTATGGTTTAACTCTGTTAGCTGAATGCACAGATCAGAAAGAAGTTTCACCGAATGATTCTGTGTAGTTTATATTTGAAGACATTCCTTTTTCCACTATTACCCTCTTAGCGCTCCGAATCTCCACTTGCATTTTCTACTAAAAGAGTGTTTCATAACTGCTCAATCAAAAATATGTTTTATCTCTGTTAACTGAATTTACAGATCAGAAATAAGTTTCACAGAATGCATCTGTTTAGTTTTTATTTGAAGATATTCTTTTTCCCAATGTAGGCCTCTTAGCGCTTAGCATGTCCAATTGCAGTTTCTACAGAAAGAGTGTTTCAGAACGGCTCAATCAAAAGTAAGGTTCAACTCTGTTAGTTGAATGCACAGAACAGAAAGAATTTTCACAGAATGCTACTGTGTAGTTTATATTTGAATATATTCCTTTTTCCACTATTACCCTCTTAGCGCTCCGAATGTCCACTTGCATTTTCTACAGAAAGAGTGTTCAGAACTGCACAATCAAAAGTATGGTTTAACTCTGTTAGCTTAATGAACATATCAGAAATAAGTTTCACACAATGCTTCTGTGTAGTTTTTATTTGAAGATATTATTTTTCCCAATAGAGGCCTCTTAGCGCTCAGAATGTCCAATTGCAGTTTCTACAGAAAGAGTGTTTCAGAAAGGCTCAATCAAAAGTAAGGTTCAACTCTGTTAGTTGAATGCACAGAACAGAAAGAAGTTTCATACAATGCTTCTGTGTAGTTTATATCTGAACATACTCTTTTTTCCACTATTACCCACTTAGCGCTACGAATGTCCAGTTGCATTTTCTACAGACAGAGTGTTTCAAAACTGCTCAATCAAAAGTATGGTTTAACACTGTTAGCTGAATGCTCAGATCAGAAAGAAGTTTCACAGAATGCTTCTGTGTAGTTTATATTTGAATATATTCCTTTTTCCACTACTACTCTCTTAGCGCTCCAAATGTCCAGTTGCATTTTCTACAGAAAGAGTGTTCAGATCTGCTCAATCAAAAGTATGGTTTAACTCTGTTAGCTGAATGCACAGATCAGAAAGAAGTTTCACAGAATGATTCTGTGTAGTTTATATTTGGAGACATTCCTTTTTCCACTATTACCCTATTAGCGCTCCGAATCTCCACTTGCATTTTCTACAGAAAGAGTGTTTCAGAACGGCTCAATCAAAACTAATGTTCAACTCTTTTAGTTGAACAAACAGAACAGAAAGAAGTTTCACACAATTCTTCTGTGTAGTTTTTATTTGTAGACATTCTTTTTCCCAATATAGGCCTCTTAGCGCTCAGAATGTCCAATTGCAGTTTCTACAGAAAGAGTGTTTCAGAACGGATCAATCAAAAGTAAGGTTCAACTCTGTTAGTTGAATGCACAGAACAGAAAGAATTTTCACAGAATGCTACTGTGTAGTTTATATTTGAATATATTCCTTTTTCCACTATTACCCTCTTAGCGCTCCGAATGTCCAGTTGCATTTTCTACAGACAGAGTGTTTCAAAACTGCTCAATCAAAAGCATGGTTTAACTCTGTTAGCTGAATGCACAGATCAGAAAGAAGTTTCACCGAATGATTCTGTGTAGTTTATATTTGAAGACATTCCTTTTTCCACTATTACACTCTTAGAGCTCGGAACCTCCACTTGCATTTTCTACAAAAAGAGTGTTTCATAACTGCTCAATCAAAAATATGTTTTATCTCTGTTAACTGAATTTACAGGTCAGAAATAAGTTTCACAGAATGCATCTGTGTAGTTTTTATTTGAAGATATTCTTTTTCCCAATGTAGGCCTCTTAGCGCTTAGCATGTCCAATTGCAGTTTCTACAGAAAGAGTGTTTCAGAACGGCTCAATCAAAAGTAAGGTTCAACTCTGTTAGTTGAATGCACAGAACAGAAAGAATTTTCACAGAATGCTACTGTGTAGTTTATATTTGAATATATTCCTTATTCCACTATTACCCTCTTAGCGCTCCGAATGTCCACTTGCATTTTCTACAGAAAGAGTGTTCAGAACTGCGCAATCAAAAGTATGGTTTAACTCTGTTAGCTTAATGAACATATCAGAAATAAGTTTCACACAATGATTCTGTGTAGTTTTTATTTGAAGATATTATTTTTCCCAATATAGGCCTCTTAGCGCTCAGAATGTCCAATTGCAGTTTCTACAGAAAGAGTGTTTCAGAAAGGCTCAATCAAAAGTAAGGTTCAACTCTGTTAGTTGAATGCACAGAACAGAAAGTAGTTTTATACACTGCTTCTGTGTAGTTTATATTTGAACATATTCTTTTTTCCACAATTACCCACTTAGCGCTACGAATGTCCAGTTGCATTTTCTACAGACAGAGTGTTTCAAAACTGCTCAATCAATAGTATGGTTTAACTCTGTTAGCTGAATGCTCAGATCAGAAAGAAGTTTCACAGAATCCTTCTGTGTAGTTTATATTTGAATATATTCCTTTTTCCACTACTACGCTCTTAGCGCTCCAAATGTCCAGTTGCATTTTCTACAGAAAGAGTGTTCAGATCTGCTCAATCAAAAGTATGGTTTAACTCTGTTAGCTGAATCCACAGATCAGAAAGAAGTTTCACCGAATGATTCTGTGTAGTTTATATTTGAAGACATTCCTTTTTCCACTATTACCCCCTTAGCGCTCCGAATCTCCACTTGCATTTTCTACAAAAAGAGTGTTTCATAACTGCTCAATCAAAAATATGATTTATCTCTGTTAACTGAATTTACAGATCAGAAATAAGTTTCACAGAATGCATCTGTGTAGTTTTTATTTGAAGATATTCTTTTTCCCAATGTAGGCCTCTTAGCGCTTAGCATGTCCAATTGCAGTTTCTACAGAAAGAGTGTTTCAGAACGGCTCAATCAAAAGTAAGGTTCAACTCTGTTAGTTGAATGCACAGAACAGAAAGAATTTTCACAGAATGCTACTGTGTAGTTTATATTTGAATATATTCCTTTTTCCACAATTACCTTCTTAGCGCTCCGAATGTCCACTTGCATTTTCTACAGAAAGAGTGCTCAGAACTGCGCAATCAAAAGTATGGTTTAACCCTGTTAGCTTAATGAACATATCAGAAATAAGTTTCACACAATGCTTCTGTGTAGTTTTTATTTGAAGATATTATTTTTCCCAATATAGGCCTCTTAGCGCTCAGAATGTCCAATTGCAGTTTCTACAGAAAGAGCGTTTCAGAAAGGCTCAATCAAAAGTAAGGTTCAACTCTGTTAGTTGAATGCACAGAACAGAAAGAAGTTTCATACAATGCTTCTGTGTAGTTTATATTTGAACATATTCTTTTTTCCACTATTACCCACTTAGCGCTACGAATGTCCAGTTGCATTTTCTACAGACAGAGTGTTTCAAAACTGCTCAATCAAAAGTATGGTTTAACTCTGTTAGCTGAATGCTCAGATCAGAAAGAAGTTTCACAGAATGCTTCTGTGTAGTTTATATTTGAATATATTCCTTTTTCCACTACTACGCTCTTAGCGCTCGAAATGTCCAGTTGCATTTTCTACAGAAAGAGTGTTCAGATCTGCTCAATCAAAGTATGGTTTAACTCTGTTAGCTGAATGCACAGATCAGAAAGAAGTTTCACCGAATGATTCTGTGTAGTTTATATTTGAAGACATTCCTTTTTCCACTATTACCCTCTTAGCGCTCCGAATCTCCACTTGCATTTTCTACTAAAAGAGTGTTTCATAACTGCTCAATCAAAAATATGTTTTATCTCTGTTAACTGAATTTACAGATCAGAAATAAGTTTCACAGAATGCATCTGTTTAGTTTTTATTTGAAGATATTCTTTTTCCCAATGTAGGCCTCTTAGCGCTTAGCATGTCCAATTGCAGTTTCTACAGAAAGAGTGTTTCAGAACGGCTCAATCAAAAGTAAGGTTCAACTCTGTTAGTTGAATGCACAGAACAGAAAGAATTTTCACAGAATGCTACTGTGTAGTTTATATTTGAATATATTCCTTTTTCCACTATTACCCTCTTAGCGCTCCGAATGTCCACTTGCATTTTCTACAGAAAGAGTGTTCAGAACTGCACAATCAAAAGTATGGTTTAACTCTGTTAGCTTAATGAACATATCAGAAATAAGTTTCACACAATGCTTCTGTGTAGTTTTTATTTGAAGATATTATTTTTCCCAATAGAGGCCTCTTAGCGCTCAGAATGTCCAATTGCAGTTTCTACAGAAAGAGTGTTTCAGAAAGGCTCAATCAAAAGTAAGGTTCAACTCTGTTAGTTGAATGCACAGAACAGAAAGAAGTTTCATACAATGCTTCTGTGTAGTTTATATCTGAACATACTCTTTTTTCCACTATTACCCACTTAGCGCTACGAATGTCCAGTTGCATTTTCTACAGACAGAGTGTTTCAAAACTGCTCAATCAAAAGTATGGTTTAACACTGTTAGCTGAATGCTCAGATCAGAAAGAAGTTTCACAGAATGCTTCTGTGTAGTTTATATTTGAATATATTCCTTTTTCCACTACTACTCTCTTAGCGCTCCAAATGTCCAGTTGCATTTTCTACAGAAAGAGTGTTCAGATCTGCTCAATCAAAAGTATGGTTTAACTCTGTTAGCTGAATGCACAGATCAGAAAGAAGTTTCACAGAATGATTCTGTGTAGTTTATATTTGGAGACATTCCTTTTTCCACTATTACCCTATTAGCGCTCCGAATCTCCACTTGCATTTTCTACAGAAAGAGTGTTTCAGAACGGCTCAATCAAAACTAATGTTCAACTCTTTTAGTTGAACAAACAGAACAGAAAGAAGTTTCACACAATTCTTCTGTGTAGTTTTTATTTGTAGACATTCTTTTTCCCAATATAGGCCTCTTAGCTCTCAGAATGTCCAATTGCAGTTTCTACAGAAAGAGTGTTTCAGAACGGATCAATCAAAAGTAAGGTTCAACTCTGTTAGTTGAATGCACAGAACAGAAAGAATTTTCACAGAATGCTACTGTGTAGTTTATATTTGAATATATTCCTTTTTCCACTATTACCCTCTTAGCGCTCCGAATGTCCAGTTGCATTTTCTACAGACAGAGTGTTTCAAAACTGCTCAATCAAAAGCATGGTTTAACTCTGTTAGCTGAATGCACAGATCAGAAAGAAGTTTCACCGAATGATTCTGTGTAGTTTATATTTGAAGACATTCCTTTTTCCACTATTACACTCTTAGAGCTCGGAACCTCCACTTGCATTTTCTACAAAAAGAGTGTTTCATAACTGCTCAATCAAAAATATGTTTTATCTCTGTTAACTGAATTTACAGGTCAGAAATAAGTTTCACAGAATGCATCTGTGTAGTTTTTATTTGAAGATATTCTTTTTCCCAATGTAGGCCTCTTAGCGCTTAGCATGTCCAATTGCAGTTTCTACAGAAAGAGTGTTTCAGAACGGCTCAATCAAAAGTAAGGTTCAACTCTGTTAGTTGAATGCACAGAACAGAAAGAATTTTCACAGAATGCTACTGTGTAGTTTATATTTGAATATATTCCTTATTCCACTATTACCCTCTTAGCGCTCCGAATGTCCACTTGCATTTTCTACAGAAAGAGTGTTCAGAACTGCGCAATCAAAAGTATGGTTTAACTCTGTTAGCTTAATGAACATATCAGAAATAAGTTTCACACAATGATTCTGTGTAGTTTTTATTTGAAGATATTATTTTTCCCAATATAGGCCTCTTAGCGCTCAGAATGTCCAATTGCAGTTTCTACAGAAAGAGTGTTTCAGAAAGGCTCAATCAAAAGTAAGGTTCAACTCTGTTAGTTGAATGCACAGAACAGAAAGTAGTTTTATACACTGCTTCTGTGTAGTTTATATTTGAACATATTCTTTTTTCCACAATTACCCACTTAGCGCTACGAATGTCCAGTTGCATTTTCTACAGACAGAGTGTTTCAAAACTGCTCAATCAATAGTATGGTTTAACTCTGTTAGCTGAATGCTCAGATCAGAAAGAAGTTTCACAGAATCCTTCTGTGTAGTTTATATTTGAATATATTCCTTTTTCCACTACTACGCTCTTAGCGCTCCAAATGTCCAGTTGCATTTTCTACAGAAAGAGTGTTCAGATCTGCTCAATCAAAAGTATGGTTTAACTCTGTTAGCTGAATCCACAGATCAGAAAGAAGTTTCACCGAATGATTCTGTGTAGTTTATATTTGAAGACATTCCTTTTTCCACTATTACCCCCTTAGCGCTCCGAATCTCCACTTGCATTTTCTACAAAAAGAGTGTTTCATAACTGCTCAATCAAAAATATGATTTATCTCTGTTAACTGAATTTACAGATCAGAAATAAGTTTCACAGAATGCATCTGTGTAGTTTTTATTTGAAGATATTCTTTTTCCCAATGTAGGCCTCTTAGCGCTTAGCATGTCCAATTGCAGTTTCTACAGAAAGAGTGTTTCAGAACGGCTCAATCAAAAGTAAGGTTCAACTCTGTTAGTTGAATGCACAGAACAGAAAGAATTTTCACAGAATGCTACTGTGTAGTTTATATTTGAATATATTCCTTTTTCCACTATTACCTTCTTAGCGCTCCGAATGTCCACTTGCATTTTCTACAGAAAGAGTGTTCAGAACTGCGCAATCAAAAGTATGGTTTAACCCTGTTAGCTTAATGAACATATCAGAAATAAGTTTCACACAATGCTTCTGTGTAGTTTTTATTTGAAGATATTATTTTTCCCAATATAGGCCTCTTAGCGCTCAGAATGTCCAATTGCAGTTTCTACAGAAAGAGCGTTTCAGAAAGGCTCAATCAAAAGTAAGGTTCAACTCTGTTAGTTGAATGCACAGAACAGAAAGAAGTTTCATACAATGCTTCTGTGTAGTTTATATTTGAACATATTCTTTTTTCCACTATTACCCACTTAGCGCTACGAATGTCCAGTTGCATTTTCTACAGACAGAGTGTTTCAAAACTGCTCAATCAAAAGTATGGTTTAACTCTGTTAGCTGAATGCTCAGATCAGAAAGAAGTTTCACAGAATGCTTCTGTGTAGTTTATATTTGAATATATTCCTTTTTCCACTACTACGCTCTTAGCGCTCGAAATGTCCAGTTGCATTTTCTACAGAAAGAGTGTTCAGATCTGCTCAATCAAAGTATGGTTTAACTCTGTTAGCTGAATGCACAGATCAGAAAGAAGTTTCACCGAATGATTCTGTGTAGTTTATATTTGAAGACATTCCTTTTTCCACTATTACCCTCTTAGCGCTCCGAATCTCCACTTGCATTTTCTACTAAAAGAGTGTTTCATAACTGCTCAATCAAAAATATGTTTTATCTCTGTTAACTGAATTTACAGATCAGAAATAAGTTTCACAGAATGCATCTGTTTAGTTTTTATTTGAAGATATTCTTTTTCCCAATGTAGGCCTCTTAGCGCTTAGCATGTCCAATTGCAGTTTCTACAGAAAGAGTGTTTCAGAACGGCTCAATCAAAAGTAAGGTTCAACTCTGTTAGTTGAATGCACAGAACAGAAAGAATTTTCACAGAATGCTACTGTGTAGTTTATATTTGAATATATTCCTTTTTCCACTATTACCCTCTTAGCGCTCCGAATGTCCACTTGCATTTTCTACAGAAAGAGTGTTCAGAACTGCACAATCAAAAGTATGGTTTAACTCTGTTAGCTTAATGAACATATCAGAAATAAGTTTCACACAATGCTTCTGTGTAGTTTTTATTTGAAGATATTATTTTTCCCAATAGAGGCCTCTTAGCGCTCAGAATGTCCAATTGCAGTTTCTACAGAAAGAGTGTTTCAGAAAGGCTCAATCAAAAGTAAGGTTCAACTCTGTTAGTTGAATGCACAGAACAGAAAGAAGTTTCATACAATGCTTCTGTGTAGTTTATATCTGAACATACTCTTTTTTCCACTATTACCCACTTAGCGCTACGAATGTCCAGTTGCATTTTCTACAGACAGAGTGTTTCAAAACTGCTCAATCAAAAGTATGGTTTAACACTGTTAGCTGAATGCTCAGATCAGAAAGAAGTTTCACAGAATGCTTCTGTGTAGTTTATATTTGAATATATTCCTTTTTCCACTACTACTCTCTTAGCGCTCCAAATGTCCAGTTGCATTTTCTACAGAAAGAGTGTTCAGATCTGCTCAATCAAAAGTATGGTTTAACTCTGTTAGCTGAATGCACAGATCAGAAAGAAGTTTCACAGAATGATTCTGTGTAGTTTATATTTGGAGACATTCCTTTTTCCACTATTACCCTATTAGCGCTCCGAATCTCCACTTGCATTTTCTACAGAAAGAGTGTTTCAGAACGGCTCAATCAAAACTAATGTTCAACTCTTTTAGTTGAACAAACAGAACAGAAAGAAGTTTCACACAATTCTTCTGTGTAGTTTTTATTTGTAGACATTCTTTTTCCCAATATAGGCCTCTTAGCGCTCAGAATGTCCAATTGCAGTTTCTACAGAAAGAGTGTTTCAGAACGGATCAATCAAAAGTAAGGTTCAACTCTGTTAGTTGAATGCACAGAACAGAAAGAATTTTCACAGAATGCTACTGTGTAGTTTATATTTGAATATATTCCTTTTTCCACTATTACCCTCTTAGCGCTCCGAATGTCCAGTTGCATTTTCTACAGACAGAGTGTTTCAAAACTGCTCAATCAAAAGCATGGTTTAACTCTGTTAGCTGAATGCACAGATCAGAAAGAAGTTTCACCGAATGATTCTGTGTAGTTTATATTTGAAGACATTCCTTTTTCCACTATTACACTCTTAGAGCTCGGAACCTCCACTTGCATTTTCTACAAAAAGAGTGTTTCATAACTGCTCAATCAAAAATATGTTTTATCTCTGTTAACTGAATTTACAGGTCAGAAATAAGTTTCACAGAATGCATCTGTGTAGTTTTTATTTGAAGATATTCTTTTTCCCAATGTAGGCCTCTTAGCGCTTAGCATGTCCAATTGCAGTTTCTACAGAAAGAGTGTTTCAGAACGGCTCAATCAAAAGTAAGGTTCAACTCTGTTAGTTGAATGCACAGAACAGAAAGAATTTTCACAGAATGCTACTGTGTAGTTTATATTTGAATATATTCCTTATTCCACTATTACCCTCTTAGCGCTCCGAATGTCCACTTGCATTTTCTACAGAAAGAGTGTTCAGAACTGCGCAATCAAAAGTATGGTTTAACTCTGTTAGCTTAATGAACATATCAGAAATAAGTTTCACACAATGATTCTGTGTAGTTTTTATTTGAAGATATTATTTTTCCCAATATAGGCCTCTTAGCGCTCAGAATGTCCAATTGCAGTTTCTACAGAAAGAGTGTTTCAGAAAGGCTCAATCAAAAGTAAGGTTCAACTCTGTTAGTTGAATGCACAGAACAGAAAGTAGTTTTATACACTGCTTCTGTGTAGTTTATATTTGAACATATTCTTTTTTCCACAATTACCCACTTAGCGCTACGAATGTCCAGTTGCATTTTCTACAGACAGAGTGTTTCAAAACTGCTCAATCAATAGTATGGTTTAACTCTGTTAGCTGAATGCTCAGATCAGAAAGAAGTTTCACAGAATCCTTCTGTGTAGTTTATATTTGAATATATTCCTTTTTCCACTACTACGCTCTTAGCGCTCCAAATGTCCAGTTGCATTTTCTACAGAAAGAGTGTTCAGATCTGCTCAATCAAAAGTATGGTTTAACTCTGTTAGCTGAATCCACAGATCAGAAAGAAGTTTCACCGAATGATTCTGTGTAGTTTATATTTGAAGACATTCCTTTTTCCACTATTACCCCCTTAGCGCTCCGAATCTCCACTTGCATTTTCTACAAAAAGAGTGTTTCATAACTGCTCAATCAAAAATATGATTTATCTCTGTTAACTGAATTTACAGATCAGAAATAAGTTTCACAGAATGCATCTGTGTAGTTTTTATTTGAAGATATTCTTTTTCCCAATGTAGGCCTCTTAGCGCTTAGCATGTCCAATTGCAGTTTCTACAGAAAGAGTGTTTCAGAACGGCTCAATCAAAAGTAAGGTTCAACTCTGTTAGTTGAATGCACAGAACAGAAAGAATTTTCACAGAATGCTACTGTGTAGTTTATATTTGAATATATTCCTTTTTCCACTATTACCTTCTTAGCGCTCCGAATGTCCACTTGCATTTTCTACAGAAAGAGTGTTCAGAACTGCGCAATCAAAAGTATGGTTTAACCCTGTTAGCTTAATGAACATATCAGAAATAAGTTTCACACAATGCTTCTGTGTAGTTTTTATTTGAAGATATTATTTTTCCCAATATAGGCCTCTTAGCGCTCAGAATGTCCAATTGCAGTTTCTACAGAAAGAGCGTTTCAGAAAGGCTCAATCAAAAGTAAGGTTCAACTCTGTTAGTTGAATGCACAGAACAGAAAGAAGTTTCATACAATGCTTCTGTGTAGTTTATATTTGAACATATTCTTTTTTCCACTATTACCCACTTAGCGCTACGAATGTCCAGTTGCATTTTCTACAGACACAGTGTTTCAAAACTGCTCAATCAAAAGTATGGTTTAACTCTGTTAGCTGAATGCTCAGATCAGAAAGAAGTTTCACAGAATGCTTCTGTGTAGTTTATATTTGAATATATTCCTTTTTCCACTACTACGCTCTTAGCGCTCGAAATGTCCAGTTGCATTTTCTACAGAAAGAGTGTTCAGATCTGCTCAATCAAAGTATGGTTTAACTCTGTTAGCTGAATGCACAGATCAGAAAGAAGTTTCACCGAATGATTCTGTGTAGTTTATATTTGAAGACATTCCTTTTTCCACTATTACCCTCTTAGCGCTCCGAATCTCCACTTGCATTTTCTACTAAAAGAGTGTTTCATAACTGCTCAATCAAAAATATGTTTTATCTCTGTTAACTGAATTTACAGATCAGAAATAAGTTTCACAGAATGCATCTGTTTAGTTTTTATTTGAAGATATTCTTTTTCCCAATGTAGGCCTCTTAGCGCTTAGCATGTCCAATTGCAGTTTCTACAGAAAGAGTGTTTCAGAACGGCTCAATCAAAAGTAAGGTTCAACTCTGTTAGTTGAATGCACAGAACAGAAAGAATTTTCACAGAATGCTACTGTGTAGTTTATATTTGAATATATTCCTTTTTCCACTATTACCCTCTTAGCGCTCCGAATGTCCACTTGCATTTTCTACAGAAAGAGTGTTCAGAACTGCACAATCAAAAGTATGGTTTAACTCTGTTAGCTTAATGAACATATCAGAAATAAGTTTCACACAATGCTTCTGTGTAGTTTTTATTTGAAGATATTATTTTTCCCAATAGAGGCCTCTTAGCGCTCAGAATGTCCAATTGCAGTTTCTACAGAAAGAGTGTTTCAGAAAGGCTCAATCAAAAGTAAGGTTCAACTCTGTGAGTTGAATGCACAGAACAGAAAGAAGTTTCATACAATGCTTCTGTGTAGTTTATATCTGAACATACTCTTTTTTCCACTATTACCCACTTAGCGCTACGAATGTCCAGTTGCATTTTCTACAGACAGAGTGTTTCAAAACTGCTCAATCAAAAGTATGGTTTAACACTGTTAGCTGAATGCTCAGATCAGAAAGAAGTTTCACAGAATGCTTCTGTGTAGTTTATATTTGAATATATTCCTTTTTCCACTACTACTCTCTTAGCGCTCCAAATGTCCAGTTGCATTTTCTACAGAAAGAGTGTTCAGATCTGCTCAATCAAAAGTATGGTTTAACTCTGTTAGCTGAATGCACAGATCAGAAAGAAGTTTCACAGAATGATTCTGTGTAGTTTATATTTGGAGACATTCCTTTTTCCACTATTACCCTATTAGCGCTCCGAATCTCCACTTGCATTTTCTACAGAAAGAGTATTTCAGAACGGCTCAATCAAAACTAATGTTCAACTCTTTTAGTTGAACAAACAGAACAGAAAGAAGTTTCACACAATTCTTCTGTGTAGTTTTTATTTGTAGACATTCTTTTTCCCAATATAGGCCTCTTAGCGCTCAGAATGTCCAATTGCAGTTTCTACAGAAAGAGTGTTTCAGAACGGCTCAATCAAAAGTAAGGTTCAACTCTGTTAGTTGAATGCACAGAACAGAAAGAATTTTCACAGAATGCTACTGTGTAGTTTATATTTGAATATATTCCTTTTTCCACTATTACCCTCTTAGCGCTCCGAATGTCCAGTTGCATTTTCTACAGACAGAGTGTTTCAAAACTGCTCAATCAAAAGCATGGTTTAACTCTGTTAGCTGAATGCACAGATCAGAAAGAAGTTTCACCGAATGATTCTGTGTAGTTTATATTTGAAGACATTCCTTTTTCCACTATTACACTCTTAGAGCTCGGAACCTCCACTTGCATTTTCTACAAAAAGAGTGTTTCATAACTGCTCAATCAAAAATATGTTTTATCTCTGTTAACTGAATTTACAGATGAGAAATAAGTTTCACAGAATGCATCTGTGTAGTTTTTATTTGAAGATATTCTTTTTCCCAATGTAGGCCTCTTAGCGCTTAGCATGTCCAATTGCAGTTTCTACAGAAAGAGTGTTTCAGAACGGCTCAATCAAAAGTAAGGTTCAACTCTGTTAGTTGAATGCACAGAACAAAAAGAATTTTCACTGAATGCTTCTGTGTAGTTTATATTTGAATATATTCCTTTTTCCACTACTACTCTCTTAGCGCTCCAAATGTCCAGTTGCATTTTCTACAGAAAGAGTGTTCAGATCTGCTCAATCAAAAGTATGGTTTAACTCTGTTAGCTGAATGCACAGATCAGAAAGAAGTTTCACAGAATGATTCTGTGTAGTTTATATTTGGAGACATTCCTTTTTCCACTATTACCCTCTTAGCGCTCCGAATCTCCACTTGCATTTTCTACAGAAAGTGTGTTTCAGAACGGCTCAATCAAAACTAAGGTTCAACCCTTTTAGTTGAACAAACAGAACAGAAAGAAGTTTCACACAATTCTTCTGTGTAGTTTTTATTTGTAGACATTCTTTTTCCCAATATAGGCCTCTTAGCGCTCAGAATGTCCAATTGCAGTTTCTACAGAAAGAGTGTTTCAGAACGGCTCAATCAAAAGTAAGGTTCAACTCTGTTAGTTGAATGTACAGAACAGAAAGAAGTTTCATACAATGCTTCTGTGTAGTTTATATTTGAACATATTCTTTTTTCCACTATTACCCACTTAGCGCTACGAATGTCCATTTGCATTTTTTACAGACAGAGTGTTTCAAAACTGCTCAATCAAAAGTATGGTTTAACTCTGTTAGCTGAATGCTCAGATCAGAAAGAAGTTTCACAGAATGCTTCTGTGTAGTTTATATTTGAATATATTCCTTTTTCCACTACTACGCTCTTAGCGCTCCAAATGTCCAGTTGCATTTTCTACAGAAAGAGTGTTCAGATCTGCTCAATCAAAAGTATGGTTTAACTCTGATAGCTGAATGCACAGATCAGAAAGAAGTTTCACCGAATGATTCTGTGTAGTTTATATTTGAAGACATTCCTTTTTCCACTATTAACCTCTTAGCGCTCCGAATCTCCACTTGCATTTTCTACTAAAAGAGTGTTTCATAACTGCTCAATCAAAAATATGTTTTATCTCTGTTAACTGAATTTACAGATCAGAAATAAGTTTCACAGAATGCATCTGTGTAGTTTTTATTTGAAGATATTCTTTTTCCCAATGTAGGCCTCTTAGCGCTTAGCATGTCCAATTGCAGTTTCTACAGAAAGAGTGTTTCAGAACGGCTCAATCAAAAGTAAGGTTCAACTCTGTTAGTTGAATGCACAGAACAGAAAGTATTTTCACAGAATGCTACTGTGTAGTTTATATTTGAATATATTCCTTTTTCCACCATACCCTCTTAGCGCTCCGAATGTCCACTTGCATTTTCTACAGAAAGAGTGTTCAGAACTGCGCAATCAAAATTATGGTTTAACTCTGTTAGCTTAATGAACATATCAGAAATAAGTTTCACACAATGCTTCTGTGTAGTTTTTATTTGAAGTTATTATTTTTCCCAATATAGGCCTCTTAGCGCTCAGAATGTCCAATTGCTGTTTCTACAGAAAGAGTGTTTCAGAACGGCTCAATCAAAAGTAAGGTTCAACTCTGTTAGTTGAATGCACAGAACAGAAAGAATTTTCACAGAATGCTACTGTGTAGTTTATATTTGAATATATTCCTTTTTCCACTATTACCCTCTTAGCGCTCCGAATCTCCATTGCATTTTCTACAGAAAGAGTGTTTCAGAACGGCCCAATCAAAACTAAGGTTCAACTCTTTTAGTTGAACAAACAGAACAGAAAGAAGTTTCACACAATTCTTCTGTGTAGTTTTTATTTGTAGACATTCTTTTTCCCAATATAGGCCTCTTAGCGCTCAGAATGTCCAATTGCAGTTTCTACAGAAAGAGTGTTTCAGAACGGCTCAATCAAAAGTAAGGTTCAACTCTGTTAGTTGAATGCACAGAACAGAAAGAAGTTTCATACAATGCTTCTGTGTAGTTTATATTTGAACATATTCTTTTTTCCACTATTACCCACTTAGCGCTACGAATGCCCAGTTGCATTTTCTACAGACAGAGTGTTTCAAAACTGCTCAATCAAAAGCATGGTTTAACTCTGTTAGCTGAATTCTCAGATAAGAAAGAAGTTTCACAGAATGCTTCTGTGTAGTTTATATTTGAATATATTCCTTTTTCCACTACTACGCTCTTAGCGCTCCAAATGTCCAGTTGCATTTTCTACAGAAAGAGTGTTCAGATCTGCTCAATCAAAAGTATGGTTTAACACTGTTAGCTGAATGCACAGATCAGAAAGAAGTTTCACCGAATGATTCTGTGTTGTTTATATTTGAAGACATTCCTTTTTCCACTATTACCCTCTTAGCGCTCAGAATCTCCACTTGCATTTTCTACAAAAAGAGTGTTTCATAACTGCTCAATCAAAAATATGTTTTATCTCTGTTAACTGAATTTACAGATCAGAAATAAGTTTCACAGAATGCATCTGTGTAGTTTTTATTTGAAGATATTCTTTTTCCCAATGTAGGCCTCTTAGCGCTTAGCATGTCCAATTGCAGTTTCTACAGAAAGAGTGTTTCAGAACGGCTCAATCAAAAGTAAGGTTCAACTCTGTTAGTTGAATGCACAGAACAGAAAGAATTTTCACAGAATGCTACTGTGTAGTTTATATTTGAATATATTCCTTTTTCCACTATTACCCTCTTAGCGCTCCGAATGTGCACTTGCATTTTCTACAGAAAGAGTGTTCAGAACTGCGCAATCAAAAGTATGGTTTAACTCTGTTAGCTTAATGAACATATCAGAAATAAGTTTCACACAGTGCTTCTGTGTAGTTTTTATTTGAAGATATTATTTTTCCCATTATAGGCCTCTTAGCGCTCAGAATGTCCAATTGCAGTTTCTACAGAAAGAGTGTTTCAGAAAGGCTCAATCAAAAGTAAGGTTCAACTCTGTTAGTTGAATGCACAGAACAGAAAGAAGTTTCATACAATGCTTCTGTGTAGTTTATATTTGAACATATTCTTTTTTCCACTATTACCCACTTAGCGCTACGAATGTCCAGTTGCATTTTCTACAGACAGAGTGTTTCAAAACTGCTCAATCAAAAGTATGGTTTAACTCTGTTAGCTGAATGCTCAGATCAGAAAGAAGTTTCACAGAATGCTTCTGTGTATTTTATATTTGAATATATTCCTTTTTCCACTACTACGCTCTTAGCGCTCCAAATGTCCAGTTGCATTTTCTACAGAAAGAGTGTTCAGATCTGCTGAATCAAAAGTATGGTTTAACTCTGTTAGCTGAATGCACAGATCAGAAAGAAGTTTCACCGAATGATTCTGTGTAGTTTATATTTGAAGACATTCCTTTTTCCACTATTACCCACTTAGCGCTCCGAATCTCCACTTGCATTTTCTACAAAAAGAGTGTTTCATAACTGCTCAATCAAGAATATGTTTTATCTCTGTTAACTGAATTTACAGATCAGAAATAAGTTTCACAGAATGCATCTGTGTAGTTTTTATTTGAAGATATTCTTTTTCCCAATGTAGGCCTCTTAGCGCTTAGCATGTCCAATTGCAGTTTCTACAGAAAGAGTGTTTCAGAACGGCTCAATCAAAAGTAAGGTTCAACTCTGTTAGTTGAATGCACAGAACAGAAAGAATTTTCACAGAATGCTACTGTGTAGTTTATATTTGAATATATTCCTTTTTCCACTATTACCCTCTTAGCGCTCCGAATCTCCATTGCATTTTCTACAGAAAGAGTGTTTCAGAACGGCTCAATCAAAACTAAGGTTCAACTCTTTTAGTTGAACAGACAGAACAGAAAGAAGTTTCACACAATTCTTCTGTGTAGTTTTTATTTGTAGACATTCTTTTTCTCAATATATGCCTCTTAGCGCTCAGAATGTCCAATTGCAGTTTCTACAGAAAGAGTGTTTCAGAACGGCTCAATCAAAAGTAAGGTTCAACTCTGTTAGTTGAATGCACAGAACAGAAAGAAGTTTCATACAATGCTTCTGTGTAGTTTATATTTGAACATATTCTTTTTTCCACTATTACCCACTTAGCGCTACGAATGTCCAGTTGCATTTTCTACAGACAGAGTGTTTCAAAACTGCTCAATCAAAAGTATGGTTTAACTCTGTTAGCTGAATGCTCAGATCAGAAAGAAGTTTCACAGAATGCTTCTGTGTAGTTTATATTTGAATATATTCCTTTTTCCACTACTACGCTCTTAGCGCTCGAAATGTCCAGTTGCATTTTCTACAGAAAGAGTGTTCAGATCTGCTCAATCAAAGTATGGTTTAACTCTGTTAGCTGAATGCACAGATCAGAAAGAAGTTTCACCGAATGATTCTGTGTAGTTTATATTTGAAGACGTTCCTTTTTCCACTATTACCCTCTTAGCGCTCCGAATCTCCACTTGCATTTTCTACAGAAAGAGTGTTTCAGAACGGCTCAATCAAAACTAATGTTCAACTCTTTTAGTTGAACAAACAGAACAGAAAGAAGTTTCACACAATTCTTCTGTGTAGTTTTTATTTGTAGATATTCTTTTTCCCAATATAGGCCTCTTAGCGCTCAGAATGTCCAATTGCAGTTTCTACAGAAAGAGTGTTTCAGAACGGCTCAATCAAAAGTAAGGTTCAACTCTGTTAGTTGAATGCACAGAACAGAAAGAATTTTCACAGAATGCTACTGTGTAGTTTATATTTGAATATATTCCTTTTTCCACTATTACCTTCTTAGCGCTCCGAATGTCCACTTGCATTTTCTACAGAAAGATTGTTCAGAACTGCGCAATCAAAAGTATGGTTTAACCCTGTTAGCTTAATGAACATATCAGAAATAAGTTTCACACAATGCTTCTGTGTAGTTTTTATTTGAAGATATTATTTTTCCCAATAGAGGCCTCTTAGCGCTCAGAATGTCCAATTGCAGTTTCTACAGAAAGAGTGTTTCAGAAAGGCTCAATCAAAAGTAAGGTTCAACTCTGTTAGTTGAATGCACAGAACAGAAAGAAGTTTCATACAATGCTTCTGTGTAGTTTATATCTGAACATACTCTTTTTTCCACTATTACCCACTTAGCGCTACGAATGTCCAGTTGCATTTTCTACAGACAGAGTGTTTCAAAACTGCTCAATCAAAAGTATGGTTTAACACTGTTAGCTGAATGCTCAGATCAGAAAGAAGTTTCACAGAATGCTTCTGTGTAATTTATATTTGAATATATTCCTTTTTCCACTACTACTCTCTTAGCGCTCCAAATGTCCAGTTGCATTTTCTACAGAAAGAGTGTTCAGATCTGCTCAATCAAAAGTATGGTTTAACTCTGTTAGCTGAATGCACAGATCAGAAAGAAGTTTCACAGAATGATTCTGTGTAGTTTATATTTGGAGACATTCCTTTTTCCACTATTACCCTATTAGCGCTCCGAATCTCCACTTGCATTTTCTACAGAAAGAGTGTTGCAGAACGGCTCAATCAAAACTAATGTTCAACTCTTTTAGTTGAACAAACAGAACAGAAAGAAGTTTCACACAATTCTTCTGTGTAGTTTTTATTTGTAGACATTCTTTTTCCCAATAAAGGCCTCTTAGCGCTCAGAATGTCCAATTGCAGTTTCTACAGAAAGAGTGTTTCAGAACGGCTCAATCAAAAGTAAGGTTCAACTCTGTTAGTTGAATGCACAGAACAGAAAGAAGTTTCATACAATGCTTCTGTGTAGTTTATATTTGAACATATTCTTTTTTCCACTATTACCCACTTAGCGCTACGAATGTCCAGTTGCATTTTCTACAGACAGAGTGTTTCAAAACTGCTCAATCAAAATTATGGTTTAACTCTGTTAGCTGAATGCTCAGATCAGAAAAAAGTTTCACAGAATGCTTCTGTGTAGTTTATATTTGAATATATTCCTTTTTTCCACTACTACGCTCTTAGCGCTCCAAAAGTCCAGTTGCATTTTCTACAGAAAGAGTGTTCATATCTGCTCAATCAAAAGTATGGTTTAACTCTGTTAGCTGAATGCACAGATCAGAAAGAAGTTTCACCGAATGATTCTGTGTAGTTTATATTTGAAGACATTCCTTTTTCCACTATTACCCTCTTAGCGCTCCGAATCTCCACTTGCATTTTCTACAAAAAGAGTGTTTCATAACTGCTCAATCAAAAATATGTTTTATCTCTGTTAACTGAATTTACAGATCAGAAATAAGTTTCACAGAATGCATCTGTGTAGTTTTTATTTGAAGATATTCTTTTTCCCAATGTAGGCCTCTTAGCGCTTAGCATGTCCAATTTCAGTTTCTACAGAAAGAGTGTTTCAGAACGGCTCAATCAAAAGTAAGGTTCAACTCTGTTAGTTGAATGCACAGAACAGAAAGAATTTTCAAAGAATGCTACTGTGTAGTTTATATTTGAATATATTCCTTTTTCCACTGTTACCCTCTTAGCGCTCCGAATGTCCACTTGCATTTTCTACAGAAAGAGTGTTCAGAACTGCGCAATCAAAAGTATGGTTTAACTCTGTTAGCTCAATGAACATATCAGAAATAAGTTTCACACAATGATTCTGTGTAGTTTTTATTTGAAGATATTGTTTTTCCCAAAATAGGCCTCTTAGCGCTCAGAATGTCCAATTGCAGTTTCTACAGAAAGAGTGTTTCAGAAAGGCTCAATCAAAAGTAAGGTTCAACTCTGTTAGTTGAATGCACAGAACAGAAAGGAGTTTCATTCAATGCTTCTGTGTAGTTTATATTTGAACATATTCTTTTTTCCACTATTACCCACTTAGCGCTACGAATGTCCAGTTGCATTTTCTACAGACAGAGTGTTTCAAAACTGCTCAATCAAAAGTATGGTTTAACTCTGTTAGCTGAATGCTCAGATCAGAAAGAAGTTTCACAGAATGCTTCTGTGTAGTTTATATTTGAATATATTCCTTTTTCCACTACTACTCTCTTAGCGCTCCAAATGTTCAGTTGCATTTTCTACAGAAAGAGAGTTCAGATCTGCTCAATCAAAAGTATGGTTTCACTCTGTTAGCTGAATGCACAGATCAGAAAGAAGTTTCACAGAATGATTCTTTGTTGTTTATATTTGGAGACATTCCTTTTTCCACTATTACCCTCTTAGCGCTCCGAATCTCCACTTGCATTTTCTACAGAAAGAGTGTTTCAGAACGGCTCAAACAAAACTAAAGTTCAACTCTTTTAGTTGAACAAACAGAAAAGAAAGAAGTTTCACAAAATTCTTCTGTGTAGTTTTTATTTGTAGACATTCTTTTTCCCAATATAGGCCTCTTAGCGCTCAGAATGTCCAATTGCAGTTTCTACAGAAAGAGTGTTTCAGAAAGGCTCAATCAAAAGTAAGGTTCAACTCTGTTAGTTGAATGCACAGAACAGAAAGAAGTTTCATTCAATGCTTCTGTGTAGTTTATATTTGAACATATTCTTTTTTCCACTATTACCCACTTAGCGCTACGAATGTCCAGTTGCATTTTCTACAGACAGAGTGTTTCAAAACTGCTCAATCAAAAGTATGGTTTAACTCTGTTAGCTGAATGCTCAGATCAGAAAGAAGTTTCACAGAATGCTTCTGTGTAGTTTATATTTGAATATATTCCTTTTTCCACTACTACTCTCTTAGCGCTCCAAATGTTCAGTTGCATTTTCTACAGAAAGAGAGTTCAGATCTGCTCAATCAAAAGTATGGTTTCACTCTGTTAGCTGAATGCACAGATCAGAAAGAAGTTTCACAGAATGATTCTGTGTAGTTTATATTTGGAGACATTCCTTTTTCCACTATTACCCTCTTAGCGCTCCGAATCTCCACTTGCATTTTCTACAGAAAGAGTGTTTCAGAACGGCTCAATCAAAACTAAAGTTCAACTCTTTTAGTTGAACAAACAGAACAGAAAGAAGTTTCACAAAATTCTTCTGTGTAGTTTTTATTTGTAGACATTCTTTTTCCCAATATAGGCCTCTTAGCGCTCAGAATGTCCAATTGCAGTTTCTACAGAAAGAGTGTTTCAGAACGGCTCAATCAAAAGTAAGGTTCAACTCTGTTAGTTGAATGCACAGAACAGAAAGATGTTTCATACAATGCTTCTGTGTAGTTTATATTTGAACATATTCTTTTTTCCACTATTACCCACTTAGCGCTACGAATGTCCAGTTGCATTTTCTACAGACAGAGTGTTTCAAAACTGCTCAATCAAAATTATGGTTTCACTCTGTTAGCTGAATTCTCAGATCAGAAAAAAGTTTCACAGAATGCTTCTGTGTAGTTTATATTTGAATATATTCCTTTTTCCACTACTACGCTCTTAGCGCTCCAAATGTCCAGTTGCATTTTCTACAGAAAGAGTGTTCAGATCTGCTCAATCAAAAGTATGGTTTAACTCTGTTAGCTGAATGCACAGATCAGAAAGAAGTTTCACAGAATGATTCTGTGTAGTTTATATTTGAAGACATTCCTTTTTCCACTATTACCCTCTTAGCGCTCCGAATCTCCACTTACATTTTCTACAAAAAGAGTGTTTCATAACTGCTCAATCAAAAATATGTTTTATCTCTGTTAACTGAATTTACAGATCAGAAATAAGTTTCACAGAATGCATCTGTGTAGTTTTTATTTGAAGATATTCTTTTTCCCAATGTAGGCCTCTTTGCGCTTAGCATGTCCAATTGCAGTTTCTACAGAAAGAGTGTTTCAGAACGGCTCAATCAAAAGTAAGGTTCAACTCTGTTATTTGAATGCACAGAACAGAAAGTATTTTCACAGAATGCTACTGTGTAGTTTATATTTGAATATATTCCTTTTTCCACTATTACCCTCTTAGCGCTCCGAATGTCCACTTGCATTTTGTACAGAAAGAGTGTTCAGAACTGCGCAATCAAAAGTATGGTTTAACTCTGTTAGGTAATGAACATATCAGAAATAAGTTTCACACAATGCTTCTGTGTAGTTTTTATTTGAAGATATTATTTTTCCCAATAGAGGCCTCTTAGCGCTCAGAATGTCCAATTGCAGTTTCTACAGAAAGAGTGTTTCAGAAAGGCTCAATCAAAAGTAAGGTTCAACTCTGTTAGTTGAATGCACAGAACAGAAAGAAGTTTCATACAATGCTTCTGTGTAGTTTATATCTGAACATACTCTTTTTTCCACTATTACCCACTTAGCGCTACAAATGTCCAGTTGCATTTTCTACAGACAGAGTGTTTCAAAACTGCTCAATCAAAAGTATGGTTTAACACTGTTAGCTGAATGCTCAGATCAGAAAGAAGTTTCACAGAATGCTTCTGTGTAGTTTATATTTGAATATATTCCTTTTTCCACTACTACTCTCTTAGCGCTCCAAATGTCCAGTTGCATTTTCTACAGAAAGAGTGTTCAGATCTGCTCAATCAAAAGTATGGTTTAACTCTGTTAGCTGAATGCACAGATCAGAAAGAAGTTTCACAGAATGATTCTGTGTAGTTTATATTTGGAGACATTCCTTTTTCCACTATTACCCTATTAGCGCTCCGATTCTCCACTTGCATTTTCTACAGAAAGAGTGTTTCAGAACGGCTCAATCAAAACTAAGGTTCAACTCTTTTACTTGAACAAACAGAACAGAAAGAAGTTTCACACAATTCTTCTGTGTAGTTTTTATTTGTAGACATTCTTTTTCCCAATATAGGCCTCTTGGCGCTCAGAATGTCCAATTGCAGTTTCTACAGAAAGAGTGTTTCAGAAAGGCTCAATCAAAAGTAAGGTTCAACTCTGTTAGTTGAATGCACAGAACAGAAAGAAGTTTCATACAATGCTTCTGTGTAGTTTATATTTGAACATATTCTTTTTTCCACTATTACCCACTTAGCGCTACGAATGTCCAGTTGCATTTTCTACAGACAGAGTGTTTCAAAACTGCTCAATCAAAAGTATGGTTTAACTCTGTTAGCTGAATGCTCAGATCAGAAAGAAGTTTCACAGAATGCTTCTGTGTAGTTTATATTTGAATATATTCCTTTTTCCACTACTACGCTCTTAGCGCTCCAAATGTCCAGTTGCATTTTCTACAGAAAGAGTGTTCAGATCTGCTCAATCAAAAGTATGGTTTAACTCTGTTAGCTGAATGCACAGATCAGAAAGAAGTTTCACCGAATGATTCTGTGTAGTTTATATTTGAAGACATTCCTTTTTCCACTATTACCCTCTTAGCGCTCCGAATCTCCACTTGCATTTTCTACAAAAAGAGTGTTTCATAACTGCTCAATCAAAAATATGTTTTATCTCTGTTAACTGAATTTACAGATCAGAAATAAGTTTCACAGAATGCATCTGTGTAGTTTTTATTTGAAGATATTCTTTTTCCCAATGTAGGCCTCTTAGCGCTTAGCATGTCCAATTGCAGTTTCTACAGAAAGAGTGTTTCAGAACGGCTCAATCAAAAGTAAGGTTCAACTCTGTTAGTTGAATGCACAGAACAGAAAGAATTTTCACAGAATGCTACTGTGTAGTTTATATTTGAATATATTCCTTTTTCCACTATTACCCTCTTAGCGCTCCGAATGTCCACTTGCATTTTCTACAGAAAGAGTGTTCAGAACTGCGCAATCAAAAGTATGGTTTAACTCTGTTAGCTTAATGAAAATATCAGAAATAAGTTTCACACAATGCTTCTGTGTAGTTTTTATTTGAAGATATTATTTTTCCCAATAGAGGCCTCTTAGCGCTCAGAATGTCCAATTGCAGTTTCTACAGAAAGAGTGTTTCAGAAAGTCTCAATCAAAAGTAAGGTTCAACTCTGTTAGTTGAATGCACAGAACAGAAAGAAGTTTCATACAATCCTTCTGTATAGTTTATATCTGAACATACTCTTTTTTCCACTATTACCCACTTAGCGCTACGTATGTCCAGTTGCATTTTCTACAGACAGAGTGTTTCAAAACTGCTCAATCAAAAGTATGGTTTAACTCTGTTAGCTGAATGCTCAGATCAGAAAGAAGTTTCACAGAATGCTTCTGTGTAGTTTATATTTGAATATATTCATTTTTCCACTACTACTCTCTTAGCGCTCCAAATGTCCAGTTGCATTTTCTACAGAAAGAGTGTTCAGATCTGCTCAATCAAAAGTATGGTTTAACTCTGTTAGCTGAATGCACAGATCAGAAAGAAGTTTCACAGAATGATTCTGTGTAGTTTATATTTGGAGACATTCCTTTTTCCACTATTACCCTCTTAGCACTCCGAATCTCCACTTGCATTTTCAACAGAAAGAGTGTTTAAGAACGGCTCAATCAAAACTAAGTTTCAACTCTTTTAGTTGAACAAACAGAACAGAAAGAAGTTTCACACAATTCTTCTGTGTAGTTTTTATTTGTAGACATTCTTTTTCCCAATATAGGCCTCTTAGCGCTCAGAATGTCCAATTGCAGTTTCTACACAAAGATTGTTTCAGAACGGCTCAATCAAAAGTAAGGTTCAACTCTGTTAGTTGAATGCACAGAACAGAAAGAAGTTTCATACAATGCTTCTGTGTAGTTTATATTTGAACATATTCTTTTTTCCACTATTACCCACTTAGCGCTACGAATGTCCAGTTGCATTTTCTACAGACAGAGTGTTTCAAAACTGCTCAATCAAAAGTATGGTTTAACTCTGTTAGCTGAATGCTCAGATCAGAAAGAAGTTTCACAGAATGCTTCTGTGTAGTTTATATTTGAATATATTCCTTTTTCCACTACTACGCTCTTAGCGCTCCAAATGTCCAGTTGCATTTTCTACAGAAAGAGTGTTCAGATCTGCTCAATCAAAAGTATGGTTTAACTCTGTTAGCTGAATGCACAGATCAGAAAGAAGTTTCACCGAATGATTCTGTGTAGTTTATATTTGAAGACATTCCTTTTTCCACTATTACCCTCTTAGCGCTCCGAATCTCCACTTGCATTTTCTACAAAAAGAGTGTTTCATAAATGCTCAATCAAAAATATGTTTTATCTCTGTTAACTGAATTTACAGATCAGAAATAAGTTTCACAGAATGCATCTGTGTAGTTTTTATTTGAAGATATTCTTTTTCCCAATGTAGGCCTCTTAGCGCTTAGCATGTCCAATTGCAGTTTCTGCAGAAAGAGTGTTTCAGAACGGCTCAATCAAAAGTAAGGTTCAACTCTGTTAGTTGAATGCAAAGAACAGGAAGAATTTTCACAGAATGCTACTGTGTAGTTTATATTTGTATATATTCCTTTTTCCACTATTACCCTCTTAGCGCTCCGAATGTCCACTTGCATTTTCTACAGAAAGAGTGTTCAGAACTGCGCAATCAAAAGTATGGTTTAACTCTGTTAGCTTAATGAACATATCAGAAATAAGTTTCACACAATGCTTCTGTGTAGTTTTTATTTGAAGATATTATTTTTCCCAATAGTGGCCTCTTAGCGCTAAGAATGTCCAATTGCAGTTTCTACAGAAAGAGTGTTTCAGAAAGGCTCAATCAAAAGTAAGGTTCAACTCTGTTAGTTGAATGCACAGAACAGAAAGAAGTTTCATACAATGCTTCTGTGTAGTTTATATTTGAACATATTCTTTTTTCCACTATTACCCACTTAGGGCTACGAATGTCCAGTTGCATTTTCTACAGACAGAGTGTTTCAAAACTGCTCAATAAAAAGTATGGTTTAACTCTGTTAGCTGAATGCACAGATCAGAAAGAAGTTTCACCGAATGATTCTGTGTAGTTTATATTTGAAGACATTCCTTTTTCCACTATTACCCTCTTAGCGCTCCGAATCTCCACTTGCATTTTCTACAAAAAGAGTGTTTCATAAATGCTCAATCAAAAATATGTTTTATCTCTGTTAAATGAATTTACAGATTAGAAATAAGTTCCACAGAATGCATCTGTGTAGTTTTTATTTGAAGATATTCTTTTTCCCTATGTAGGCCTCTTATCGCTTAGCATGTCCAATTGCAGTTTCTACAGAAAGAGTGTTTCAGAACGGCTCAATCAAAAGTAAGGTTCAACTCTGTTAGTTGAATGCACAGAACAGAAAGAATTTTCACAGAATGCTACTGTGTAGTTTATATTTGAATATATTCCTTTTTCCACTATTACCCTCTTAGCGCTCTGAATGTCCACTTGAATTTTCTACAGAAAAAGTGTTCAGAACTGCGCAATCAAAAGTATGGTTTAACTCTGTTAGCTTAATGAACATATCAGAAATAAGTTTCACAAAATGCTTCTGTGTAGTTTTCATTTGAAGATATTATTTTTCCCAATAGAGGCCTCTTAGCGCTCAGAATGTCCAATTGCAGTTTCTACAGAAAGAGTGTTTCAGAAAGGCTCAATCAAAAGTAAGGTTGAACTCTGTTAGTTGAATGCACACAACAGAAAGAAGTTTCATACAATGCTTCTGTGTAGTTTATATTTGAACATATTCTTTTTTCCACTATTACCCACTTAGCGCTACGAATGTCCAGTTGCATTTTTTACAGACAGAGTGTTTCAAAACTGCTCAATCAAATGTATGGTTTAACTCTGTTAGCTGAATGCTCACATCAGAAAGAAGTTTCACAGAATGCTTCTGTGTAGTTTATATTTGAATATATTCCTTTTTCCACTACTACTCTCTTAGCGCTCCAAATGTCCAGTTGCATTTTCTACAGAAAGAGAGTTCAGATCTGCTCAATCAAAAGTATGGTTTAACTCTGTTAGCTGAATGCACAGATCAGAAAGAAGTTTCACAGAATGATTCTGTGTAGTTTATATTTGGAGACATTCCTTTTTCCACTATTACCCTCTTAGCGCTCCGAATATCCACTTGCATTTTCTACAGAAAGAGTGTTTCAGAACGGCTCAATCAAAACTAAGGTTCTACTCTTTTAGTTGAACAAACAGAACAGAAAGAAGTTTCACACAATTCTTCTGTGTAGTTTTTATTTGTAGACATTCTATTTCCCAATATAGGCCTTTAGCGCTCAGAATGTCCAATTGCAGTTTCTACAGAAAGAGTGTTTCAGAACGGCTCAATAAAAAGTAAGGTTCAACTCTGTTAGTTGAATGCACAGAACACAAAGAAGTTTCATACAATGCTTCTGTGTAGTTCATATTTGAACATATTCTTTTTCCACTATTACCCACTTAGCGCTACGAATGTCCAGTTGCATTTTCTACAGACAGAGTGTTTCAAAACTGCTCAATCAAAAGTATGGTTTAACTCTGTTAGCTGAATGCTCAGATCAGAAAGAAGTTTCACAGAATGCTTCTGTGTAGTTTATATTTGAATATATTCCTTTTTCCACTACTACGTTCTTAGCGCTCGAAATGTCCAGTTGCATTTTCTACAGAAAGAGTGTTCAGATCTGCTCAATCAAAAGTATGGTTTAACTCTGTTAGCTGAATGCACAGATCAGAAAGAAGTTTCACCGAATGATTCTGTGTAGTTTATATTTGAAGACATTCCTTTTTCCACTATTACCCTCTTAGCGCTCCGAATCTCCACTTGCATTTTCTACAAAAAGAGTGTTTCAAAACTGCTCAATCAAAAATATGTTTTATCTCTGTTAACTGAATTTACAGATCAGAAATAAGTTTCACAGAATGCATCTGTGTAGTTTTTATTTGAAGATATTCTTTTTCCCAATGTAGGCCTCTTAGTGCTTAGCATGTCCAATTGCAGTTTCTACAGAAAGAGTGTTTCAGAACGGCTCAATCAAAAGTAAGGTTCAACTCTGTTAGTTGAATGCACAGAACAGAAAGAATTTTCACAGAATGCTACTGTGTAGTTTATATTTGAATATATTCCTTTTTCCACTATTACCCTCTTAGCGCTCCGAATGTCCACTTGCATTTTCTACATAAAGAGTGTTCAGAACTGCGCAATCAAAAGTATGGTTTAACTCTGTTAGCTTAATGAACATATCAGAAATAAGTTTCACACAATGCTTCTGTGTACTTTTTATTTGAAGATTTTATTTTTCCCAATAGAGGCCTCTTAGCGCTCAGAATGTCCAATTGCAGTTTCTACAGAAAGAGTGTTTCAGAAAGGCTCAATCAAAAGTAAGGTTCAACTCTGTTAGTTGAATGCACAGAACAGAAAGGAGTTTCATACAATGCTTCTGTGTAGTTTATATTTGAACATATTCTTTTTTCCACTATTACCCACTTAGCGCTACGAATGTCCAGTTGCATTTTCTACAGACAGAGTGTTTCAAAACTGCTCAATCAAATGTATGGTTTAACTCTGTTAGCTGAATGCTCAGATCAGAAAGAAGTTTCACAGAATGCTTCTGTGTAGTTTATATTTGAATATATTCCTTTTTCCACTACTACTCTCTTAGCGCTCCAAATGTCCAGTTGCATTTTCTACAGAAAGAGTGTTCAGATCTGCTCAATCAAAAGTATGGTATAAATCTGTTAGCTGAATGCACAGATCAGAAAGAAGTTTCACAGAATGATTCTGTGTAGTTTATATTTGGAGACATTCCTTTTTCCACTATTACCCTCTTAGCGCTCCGAATCTCCACTTGCATTTTCTACAGAAAGAGTGTTTCAGAACGGCTCAATCAAAACTAAAGTTCAACTCTTTTAGTTGAACAAACAGAACAGAAAGGTGTTTCACACAATTCTTCTGTGTAGTTTTTATTTGTAGACATTCTTTTTCCCAATATAGGCCTCTTAGCGCTCAGAATGTCCAATTGCAGTTTCTACAGAAAGAGTGTTTCAGAACGGCTCAATAAAAAGTAAGGTTCAACTCTGTTAGTTGAATGCACAGAACAGAAAGAAGTTTCATACAATGCTTCTGTGTAGTTTATATTTGAACATATTCTTTTTTCCACTATTACCCACTTAGCGCTACGAATGTCCAGTTGCATTTTCTACAGACAGAGTGTTTCAAAACTACTCAATCAAAAGTATGGTTTAACTCTGTTAGCTGAATGCTCAGATCAGAAAGAAGTTTCACAGAATGCTTGTGTGGTTTATATTTGAATATATTCCTTTTTCCACTACTACGCTCTTAGCGCTCCAAATGTCCAGTTGCATTTTCTACAGAAAGAGTGTTCAGATCTGCTCAATCAAAAGTATGGTTTAACTCTGTTAGCTGAATGCACAGATCGGAAAGAAGTTTCACCGAATGATTCTGTGTAGTTTATATTTGAAGACATTCCTTTTTCCACTATTACCCTCTTAGCGCTCCGAATCTCCACTTGCATTTTCTACAAAAAGAGTGTTTCATAACTGCTCAATCAAAAATATGTTTTATCTCTGTTAACTGAATTTACAGATCAGAAATAAGTTTCACAGAATGCATCTGTGTAGTTTTTATTTGAAGATATTCTTTTTCCCAATGTAGGCCTCTTAGCCCTTAGCATGTCCAATTGCAGTTTCTACAGAAAGAGTGTTTCAGAACGGCTCAATCAAAAGTAAGGTTCAACTCTGTTAGTTGAATGCACAGAACAGAAAGAATTTTCACAGAATGCTACTGTGTAGTTTATATTTGAATATATTCCTTTTTCCACTATTACCCTCTTAGCGCTCCGAATGTCCACTTGCATTTTCTACAGAAAGAGTGCTCAGAACTGCGCAATCAAAAGTATGGTTTAACTCTGTTAGCTTAATGAACATATCAGAAATAAGTTTCACACAATGCTTCTGTGTAGTTTTTATTTGAAGATATTATTTTTCCCAATAGAGGCCTCTTGGCGCTCAGAATGTCCAATTGCAGTTTCTACAGAAAGAGTGTTTCAGAAAGGCTCAATCAAAAGTAAGGTTCAACTCTGTTAGTTGAATGCACAGAACAGAAAGAAGTTTCATACAATGCTTCTGTGTAGTTTATATTTGAACATATTCTTTTTTCCACTATTACCCACTTAGCGCTACGAATGTCCAGTTGCATTTTCTACAGACAGAGTGTTTCAAAACTGCTCAATCAAATGTATGGTTTAACTCTGTTAGCTGAATGCTCAGATCAGAAAGAAGTTTCACAGAATGCTTCTGTGTAGTTTATATTTGAATATATTCCTTTTTCCACTACTACTCTCTTAGCGCTCCAAATATCCAGTTGCATTTTCTACAGAAAGAGTCTTCAGATCTGCTCAATCAAAAGTATGGTTTAACTCTGTTAGCTGAATGCACAGATCAGAAAGAAGTTTCACAGAATGATTCTGTGTAGTTTATATTTGGAGACATTCCTTTTTCCACTATTACCCTCTTAGCGCTCTGAATCTCCACTTGCATTTTCTACAGAAAGTGTGTTTCAGAACGGCTCAATCAAAACTAAGGTTCAACTCTTTTAGTTGAACAAACAGAACAGAAAGAAGTTTCACACAATTCTTCTGTGTAGTTTTTATTTGTAGACATTCTTTTTCCCAATATAGGCCTCTTAGCGCTCAGAATGTCCAATTGCAGTTTCTACAGAAAGAGTGTTTCAGAACGGCTCAATCAAAAGTAAGGTTCAACTCTGTTAGTTGAATGCACAGAACAGAAAGAAGTTTCATACAATGCTTGTGTGTAGTTTATATTTGAACATATTCTTTTTTCCACTATTACCCACTTAGCGCTACGAATGTCCAGTTGCATTTTCTACAGACAGAGTGTATCAAAACTGCTCAATCAAAAGTATGGTTTAACTCTGTTAGCTGAATGCTCAGATCAGAAAGAAGGTTCACAGAATGCTTCTGTGTAGTTTATATTTGAATATATTCCTTTATCCACTACTACGCTCTTAGCGCTCCAAATGTCCAGTTGCATTTTCTACAGAAAGAGTGTTCAGATCTGCTCAATCAAAAGTATGGTTTAACTCTGTTAGCTGAATGCACAGATCAGAAAGAAGTTTCACCGAATGATTCTGTGTAGTTTATATTTGAAGACATTCCTTTTTCCACTATTACCCTCTTAGCGCTCCGAATCTCCACTTGCATTTTCTACAAAAAGAGTGTTTCATAACTGCTCAATCAAAAATATGTTTTATCTCTGTTAACTGAATTTACAGATCAGAAATAAGTTTCACAGAATGCATCTGTGTAGTTTTTATTTGAAGATAATCTTTTTCCCAATGTAGGCCTCTTAGCGCTTAGCATGTCCAATTGCAGTTTCTACAGAAAGAGTGTTTCAGAACGGCTCAATCAAAAGTAAGGTTCAACTCTGTTAGTTGAATGCACAGAACAGAAAGAATTTTCACAGAATGCTACTGTGTAGTTTATATTTGAATATATTCCTTTTTCCACTATTACCCTCTTAGCGCTCCGAATGTCCACTTGCATTTTCTACAGAAAGAGTGTTCAGAACTGCGCAATCAAAAGTATGGTTTAACTCTGTTAGCTTAATGAACATATCAGAAATAAGTTTCACACAGTGCTTCTGTGTAGTTTTTATTTGAAGATATTATTTTTCCCAATAGAGGCCTCTTAGCGCTCAGAATGTCCAATTGCACTTTCTACAGAAAGAGTGTTTCAGAAAGGCTCAATCAAAAGTAAGGTTCAACTCTGTTAGTTGAATGCACAGAACAGAAAGATGTTTCATACAATGCTTCTGTGTAGTTTATATTTGAACATATTCTTTTTTCCACTATTACCCACTTAGCGCTACGAATGTCCAGTTGCATTTTCTACAGACAGAGTGTTTCAAAACTGCTCAATCAAAAGTATGGTTTAACTCTGTTAGCTGAATGCTCAGATCAGAAAGAAGTTTCACAGAATGCTTCTGTGTAGTTTATATTTGAATATATTCCTTTTTCCACTACTACTCTCTTAGCGCTCCAAATGTCCAGTTGCATTTTCTACAGAAAGAGAGTTCAGATCTGCTCAATCAAAAGTATGGTTTAACTCTGTTAGCTGAATGCACAGATCAGAAAGAAGTTTCACAGAATGATTCTGTGTAGTTTATATTTGGAGACATTCCTTTTTCCACTATTACCCTCCTAGCGCTATGAATCTCCACTTGCATTTTCTACAGAAAGAGTGTTTCAGAACGGCTCAATCAAAACTAAGGTTCAACTCTTTTAGTTGAACAAACAGAACAGAAAGAAGTTTCACACAATTCTTCTGTGTAGTTTTTATTTGTAGACATTCTTTTTCCCAATATAGGCCTCTTAGCGCTCAGAAGGTCCAATTGCAGTTTCTACAGAAAGAGTGTTTCAGAACGGCTCAATCAAAAGTAAGGTTCAACTCTGTTAGTTGAATGCACAGAACAGAAAGAAGTTTCATACAATGCTTCTGTGTAGTTTATATTTGAACATATTCTTTTTTCCACTATTACCCACTTAGCGCTACGAATGTCCAGTTGCATTTTCTACAGACAGAGTGTTTCAAAACTGCTCAATCAAAAGTATGGTTTAACTCTGTTAGCTGAATGCTCAGATCAGAAAGAAGTTTCACAGAATGCTTCTGTGTAGTTTATATTTGAATATATTCCTTTTTCCACTACTACGCTCTTAGCGCTCGAAATGTCCAGTTGCATTTTCTACAGAAAGAGTGTTCATATCTGCTCAATCAAAAGTATGGTTTAACTCTGTTAGCTGAATGCACAGATCAGAAAGAAGTTTCACCAAATGATTCTGTGTAGTTTATATTTGAAGACATTCCTTTTTCCACTATTACCCTCTTAGCGCTCCGAATCTCCACTTGCATTTTCTACAAAAAGAGTGTTGCATAATTACTCAATCAAAAATATGTTTTATCTGTGTTAACTGAATTTACAGATCAGAAATAAGTTTCACAGAATGCATCTGTGTAGTTTTTATTTGAAGATATTCTTTTTCAAAATGTAGGCCTCTTAGCGCTTAGCATGTCCAATTGCAGTTTCTACAGAAAGAGTGTTTCAGAACGGCTCAATCAAAAGTAAGGTTCAACTCTGTTAGTTGAATGCACAGAACAGAAAGAATTTTCACAGAATGCTACTGTGTATTTTATATTTGAATATATTCCTTTTTCCACTATTAACCTCTTAGCGCTCCGAATGTCCACTTGCATTTTCTACAGAAAGAGAGTTCAGAACTGCGCAATCAAAAGTATGGTTTAACTCTGTTAGCTTAATGAACATATCAGAAATAACTTTCACACAATGCTTCTGTGTAGTTTTTATTTGAAGATATTATTTTTCCCAATATAGGCCTCTTAGCGCTCAGAATGTCCAATTGCAGTTTCAACAGAAAGAGTGTTTCAGAAAGGCTCAATCAAAAGTAAGGTTCAACTCTGTTAGTTGAATGCACAGAACAGAAAGAAGTTTCATACAATGCTTCTGTGTAGTTTATATTTGAACATATTCTTTTTTCCACTATTACCCACTTAGCGCTACGAATGTCCAGTTGCATTTTCTACAGACAGAGTGTTTCAAAACTGCTCAATCAAAAGTATGGTTTAACTCTGTTAGCTGAATGCTCAGATCAGAAAGAAGTTTCACAGAATGCTTCTGTGTAGTTTAAATTTGAATATATTCCTTTTTCCACTACTACTCTCTTAGCGCTCCAAATGTCCAGTTGCATTTTCTACAGAAAGAGAGTTCAGATCTGCTCAATCAAAAGTATGGTTTAACTCTGTTAGCTGAATGCACAGATCAGAAAGAAGTTTCACCGAATGATTCTGTGTAGTTTATATTTGGAGACATTCCTTTTTCCACTATTACGCTCTTAGCGCTCCAAATCTCCACTTGCATTTTCTACAGAAAGAGTGTTTCAGAACGGCTCAATCAAAACTAAGGTTCAACTCTTTTAGTTGAACAAACAGAACAGAAAGAAGTTTCACACAATTGTTCTGTGTAGTTTTTATTTGTAGACATTCTTTTTCCAAATATAGGCCTCTTAGCGCTCAGAATGTCCAATTGCAGTTTCCACAGAAAAAGTGTTTCAGAACGGCTCAATCAAAAGTAAGGTTCAACTCTGTTAGTTGAATGCACAGAACAGAAAGAATTTTCACAGAATGCTACTGTGTAGTTTATATTTGAATATATTCCTTTTTCCACTATTACCCTCTTAGCGCTCCGAATGTCCACTTGCATTTTCTACATAAAGAATGTTCAGAACTGCGCAATCAAAAGTATGGTTTAACTCTGTTAGCTTAATGAACATATCAGAAATAAGTTTCACACAATGCTTCTGTGTACTTTTTATTTGAAGATTTTATTTTTCCCAATAGAGGCCTCTTAGCGCTCAGAATGTCCAATTGCAGTTTCTACAGAAAGAGTGTTTCAGAAAGGCTCAATCAAAAGTAAGGTTCAACTCTGTTAGTTGAATGCACAGAACAGAAAGAAGTTTCATACAATGCTTCTGTGTAGTTTATATTTGAACATATTCTTTTTTCCACTATTACCCACTTAGCGCTACGAATGTCCAGTTGCATTTTCTACAGACAGAGTGTTTCAAAACTGCTCAATCAAATGTATGGTTTAACTCTGTTAGCTGAATGCTCAGATCAGAAAGAAGTTTCACAGAATGCTTCTGTGTAGTTTATATTTGAATATATTCCTTTTTCCACTACTACTCTCTTAGCGCTCCAAATGTCCAGTTGCATTTTCTACAGAAAGAGTGTTCAGATCTGCTCAATCAAAAGTATGGTATAAATCTGTTAGCTGAATGCACAGATCAGAAAGAAGTTTCACAGAATGATTCTGTGTAGTTTATATTTGGAGACATTCCTTTTTCCACTATTACCCTCTTAGCGCTCCGAATCTCCACTTGCATTTTCTACAGAAAGAGTGTTTCAGAACGGCTCAATCAAAACTAAAGTTCAACTCTTTTAGTTGAACAAACAGAACAGAAAGGTGTTTCACACAATTCTTCTGTGTAGTTTTTATTTGTAGACATTCTTTTTCCCAATATAGGCCTCTTAGCGCTCAGAATGTCCAATTGCAGTTTCTACAGAAAGAGTGTTTCAGAACGGCTCAATAAAAAGTAAGGTTCAACTCTGTTAGTTGAATGCACAGAACAGAAAGAAGTTTCATACAATGCTTCTGTGTAGTTTATATTTGAACATATTCTTTTTTCCACTATTACCCACTTAGCGCTACGAATGTCCAGTTGCATTTTCTACAGACAGAGTGTTTCAAAACTACTCAATCAAAAGTATGGTTTAACTCTGTTAGCTGAATGCTCAGATCAGAAAGAAGTTTCACAGAATGCTTGTGTGGTTTATATTTGAATATATTCCTTTTTCCACTATTACGCTCTTAGCGCTCCAAATGTCCAGTTGCATTTTCTACAGAAAGAGTGTTCAGATCTGCTCCATCAAAAGTATGGTTTAACTCTGTTAGCTGAATGCACAGATCAGAAAGAAGTTTCACCGAATGATTCTGTGTAGTTTATATTTGAAGACATTCCTTTTTCCACTATTACCCTCTTAGCGCTCCGAATCTCCACTTGCATTTTCTACAAAAAGAGTGTTTCATAACTGCTCAATCAAAAATATGTTTTATCTCTGTTAACTGAATTTACACATCAGAAATAAGTTTCACAGAATGCATCTGTGTAGTTTTTATTTGAAGATATTCTTTTTCCCAATGTAGGCCTCTTAGCCCTTAGCATGTCCAATTGCAGTTTCTACAGAAAGAGTGTTTCAGAACGGCTCAATCAAAAGTAAGGTTCAACTCTGTTAGTTGAATGCACAGAACAGAAAGAATTTTCACAGAATGCTACTGTGTAGTTTATATTTGAATATATTCCTTTTTCCACTATTACCCTCTTAGCGCTCCGAATGTCCACTTGCATTTTCTACAGAAAGAGTGCTCAGAACTGCGCAATCAAAAGTATGGTTTTACTCTGTTAGCTTAATGAACATATCAGAAATAAGTTTCACACAATGCTTCTGTGTAGTTTTTATTTGAAGATATTATTTTTCCCAATAGAGGCCTCTTGGCGCTCAGAATGTCCAATTGCAGTTTCTACAGAAAGAGTGTTTCAGAAAGGCTCAATCAAAAGTAAGGTTCAACTCTGTTAGTTGAATGCACAGAACAGAAAGAAGTTTCATACAATGCTTCTGTGTAGTTTATATTTGAACATATTCTTTTTTCCACTATTACCCACTTAGCGCTACGAATGTCCAGTTGCATTTTCTACAGACAGAGTGTTTCAAAACTGCTCAATCAAATGTATGGTTTAACTCTGTTAGCTGAATGCTCAGATCAGAAAGAAGTTTCACAGAATGCTTCTGTGTAGTTTATATTTGAATATATTCCTTTTTCCACTACTACTCTCTTAGCGCTCCAAATGTCCAGTTGCATTTTCTACAGAAAGAGTGTTCAGATCTGCTCAATCAAAAGTATGGTTTAACTCTGTTAGCTGAATGCACAGATCAGAAAGAAGTTTCACAGAATGATTCTGTGTAGTTTATATTTGGAGACATTCCTTTTTCCACTATTACCCTCTTAGCGCTCTGAATCTCCACTTGCATTTTCTACAGAAAGTGCGTTTCAGAACGGCTCAATCAAAACTAAGGTTCAACTCTTTTAGTTGAACAAACAGAACAGAAAGAAGTTTCACACAATTCTTCTGTGTAGTTTTTATTTGTAGACATTCTTTTTCCCAATATAGGCCTCTTAGCGCTCAGAATATCCAATTGCAGTTTCTACAGAAAGAGTGTTTCAGAACGGCTCAATCAAAAGTAAGGTTCAACTCTGTTAGTTGAATGCACAGAACAGAAAGAAGTTTCATACAATGCTTGTGTGTAGTTTATATTTGAACATATTCTTTTTTCCACTATTACCCACTTAGCGCTACGAATGTCCAGTTGCATTTTCTACAGACAGAGTGTATCAAAACTGCTCAATCAAAAGTATGGTTTAACTCTGTTAGCTGAATGCTCAGATCAGAAAGAAGGTTCACAGAATGCTTCTGTGTAGTTTATATTTGAATATATTCCTTTATCCACTACTACGCTCTTAGCGCTCCAAATGTCCAGTTGCATTTTCTACAGAAAGAGTGTTCAGATCTGCTCAATCAAAAGTATGGTTTAACTCTGTTAGCTGAATGCACAGATCAGAAAGAAGTTTCACCGAATGATTCTGTGTAGTTTATATTTGAAGACATTCCTTTTTCCACTATTACCCTCTTAGCGCTCCGAATCTCCACTTGCATTTTCTACAAAAAGAGTGTTTCATAACTGCTCAATCAAAAATATGTTTTATCTCTGTTAACTGAATTTACAGATCAGAAATAAGTTTCACAGAATGCATCTGTGTAGTTTTTATTTGAAGATATACTTTTTCCCAATGTAGGCCTCTTAGCGCTTAGCATGTCCAATTGCAGTTTCTACAGAAAGAGTGTTTCAGAACGGCTCAATCAAAAGTAAAGTTCAACTCTGTTAGTTGAATGCACAGAACAGAAAGAATTTTCACAGAATGCTACTGTGTAGTTTATATTTGAATATATTCCTTTTTCCACTATTACCCTCTTAGCGCTCCGAATGTCCACTTGCATTTTCTACAGAAAGAGTGTTCAGAACTGCGCAATCAAAAGTATGGTTTAACTCTGTTAGCTTAATGAACATATCAGAAATAAGTTTCACACAGTGCTTCTGTGTAGTTTTTATTTGAAGATATTATTTTTCCCAATAGAGGCCTCTTAGCGCTCAGAATGTCCAATTGCAGTTTCTACAGAAAGAGTGTTTCAGAAAGGCTCAATCAAAAGTAAGGTTCAACTCTGTTAGTTGAATGCACAGAACAGAAAGATGTTTCATACAATGCTTCTGTGTAGTTTATATTTGAACATATTCTTTTTTCCACTATTACCCACTTAGCGCTACGAATGTCCAGTTGCATTTTCTACAGACAGAGTGTTTCAAAACTGCTCAATCAAAAGTATGGTTTAACTCTGTTAGCTGAATGCTCAGATCAGAAAGAAGTTTCACAGAATGCTTCTGTGTAGTTTATATTTGAATATATTCCTTTTTCCACTACTACTCTCTTAGCGCTCCAAATGTCCAGTTGCATTTTCTACAGAAAGAGAGTTCAGATCTGCTCAATCAAAAGTATGGTTTAACTCTGTTAGCTGAATGCACAGATCAGAAAGAAGTTTCACAGAATGATTCTGTGTAGTTTATATTTGGAGACATTCCTTTTTCCACTATTACCCTCCTAGCGCTCCGAATCTCCACTTGCATTTTCTACAGAAAGAGTGTTTCAGAACGGCTCAATCAAAACTAAGGTTCAACTCTTTTAGTTGAACAAACAGAACAGAAAGAAGTTTCACACAATACTTCTGTGTAGTTTTTATTTGTAGACATTCTTTTTCCCAATATAGGCCTCTTAGCGCTCAGAAGGTCCAATTGCAGTTTCTACAGAAAGAGTGTTTCAGAACGGCTCAATCAAAAGTAAGGTTCAACTCTGTTAGTTGAATGCACAGAACAGAAAGAAGTTTCATACAATGCTTCTGTGTAGTTTATATTTGAACATATTCTTTTTTCCACTATTACCCACTTAGCGCTACGAATGTCCAGTTGCATTTTCTACAGACAGAGTGTTTCAAAACTGCTCAATCAAAAGTATGGTTTAACTCTGTTAGCTGAATGCTCAGATCAGAAAGAAGTTTCACAGAATGCTTCTGTGTAGTTTATATTTGAATATATTCCTTTTTCCACTACTACGCTCTTAGCGCTCGAAATGTCCAGTTGCATTTTCTACAGAAAGAGTGTTCATATCTGCTCAATCAAAAGTATGGTTTAACTCTGTTAGCTGAATGCACAGATCAGAAAGAAGTTTCACCAAATGATTCTGTGTAGTTTATATTTGAAGACATTCCTTTTTCCACTATTACCCTCTTAGCGCTCCGAATCTCCACTTGCATTTTCTACAAAAAGAGTGTTGCATAATTACTCAATCAAAAATATGTTTTATCTGTGTTAACTGAATTTACAGATCAGAAATAAGTTTCACAGAATGCATCTGTGTAGTTTTTATTTGAAGATATTCTTTTTCAAAATGTAGGCCTCTTAGCGCTTAGCATGTCCAATTGCAGTTTCTACAGAAAGAGTGTTTCAGAACGGCTCAATCAAAAGTAAGGTTCAACTCTGTTAGTTGAATGCACAGAACAGAAAGATGTTTCATACAATGCTTCTGTGTAGTTTATATTTGAACATATTCTTTTTTCCACTATTACCCACTTAGCGCTACGAATGTCCAGTTGCATTTTCTACAGACAGAGTGTTTCAAAACTGCTCAATCAAAAGTATGGTTTAACTCTGTTAGCTGAATGCTCAGATCAGAAAGAAGTTTCACAGAATGCTTCTGTGTAGTTTATATTTGAATATATTCCTTTTTCCACTACTACTCTCTTAGCGCTCCAAATGTCCAGTTGCATTTTCTACAGAAAGAGAGTTCAGATCTGCTCAATCAAAAGTATGGTTTAACTCTGTTAGCTGAATGCACAGATCAGAAAGAAGTTTCACCGAATGATTCTGTGTAGTTTATATTTGGAGACATTCCTTTTTCCACTATTACGCTCTTAGCGCTCCAAATCTCCACTTGCATTTTCTACAGAAAGAGTGTTTCAGAACGGCTCAATCAAAACTAAGGTTCAACTCTTTTAGTTGAACAAACAGAACAGAAAGAAGTTTCACACAATTGTTCTGTGTAGTTTTTATTTGTAGACATTCTTTTTCCAAATATAGGCCTCTTAGCGCTCAGAATGTCCAATTGCAGTTTCTACAGAAAGAGTGTTTCAGAACGGCTCAATCAAAAGTAAGGTTCAACTCTGTTAGTTGAATGCACAGAACAGAAAGAAGTTTCATACAATGCTTCTGTGTAGTTTATATTTGAACATATTCTTTTTTCCACTATTACCCACTTAGCGCTACGAATGTCCAGTTGCATTTTCTACAGACAGAGTGTTTCAAAACTGCTCAATCAAAAGTATGGTTTAACTCTGTTAGCTGAATGCTCAGATCAGAAAGAAGTTTCACAGAATGCTTCTGTGTAGTTTATATTTGAATATATTCCTTTTTCCACTACTACGCTCTTAGCGCTCCAAATGTCCAGTTGCATTTTCTACAGAAAGAGTGTTCAGATCTGCTCAATCAAAAGTATGGTTTAACTCTGTTAGCTGAATGCACAGATCAGAAAGATGATTCACCGAATGATTCTGTGTAGTTTATATTTGAAGACATTCCTTTTTCCACTATTACCCTCTTAGCGCTCCGAATCTCCACTTGCATTTTCTACAGAAAGAGTGTTTCATAACTGCTCAATCAAAAATATGTTTTATCTCTGTTAACTGAATTTACAGATCAGAAATAAGTTTCACAGAATGCATCTGTGTAGTTTTTATTTGAAGATATTTTTATTCCCAATGTAGGCCTCTTAGCGCTTAGCATGTCCAACTGCAGTTTCTACAGAAAGAGTGTTTCAGAACCGCTCAATCAAAAGTAAGGTTCAACTCTGTTAGTTGAATGCACAGAACAGAAAGAATTTTCACAGAATGCTACTGTGTAGTTTATATTTGAATATATTCCTTTTTCCACTATTACCCTCTTAGCGCTCCGAATGTCCACTTGCATTTTCTACAGAAAGAGTGTTCAGAACTGCGCAATCAAAAGTATGGTTTAACTCTGTTAGCTTAATGAACATATCAGAAATAAGTTTCACACAATGCTTCTGTGTAGTTTTTATTTGAAGATATTATTTTTCCCAATATAGGCCTCTTAGCGCTCAGAATGTCCAATTGCAGTTTCTACAGAAAGAGAGTTTCAGAAAGGCTCAATCAAAAGTAAGGTTCAACTCTGTTAGTTGAATGCACAGAACAGAAAGAAGTTTCATACAATGCTTCTGTGTACTTTATATTTGAACATATTCTTTTTTCCACTATTACCCACTTAGCGCTACGAATGTCCAGTTGCATTTTCTACAGACAGAGTGTTTCAAAACTGCTCAATCAAAAGTATGGTTTAACTCTGTTAGCTGAGTGCTCAGATCAGAAAGAAGTTTCACAGAATGCTTCTGTGTAGTTTATATTTGAATATATTCCTTTTTCCACTACTACTCTCTTAGCGCTCCAAATGTCCAGTTGCATTTTCTACAGAAAGAGAGTTCAGATCTGCTCAATCAAAAGTATGGTTTAACTCTGTTAGCTGAATGCACAGATCAGAAAGAAGTTTCACCGAATGATTCTGTGTAGTTTATATTTGGAGACATTCCTTTTTCCACTATTACCCTCTTAGCGCTCCGAATCTCCACTTGCATTTTCTACAGAAAGAGTGTTTCAGAACGGCCCAATCAAAACTAAGGTTCAACTCTTTTAGTTGAACAAACAGAACAGAAAGAAGTTTCACACAATTCTTCTGTGTAGTTTTTATTTGTAGACATTCTTTTTCCCAATATAGGCCTCTTAGCGCTCAGAATGTCCAATTGCAGTTTCTACAGAAAGAGTGTTTCAGAACGGCTCAATCAAAAGTAAGGTTCAACTCTCTTAGTTGAATGCACAGAACAGAAAGAAGTTTCATACAATGCTTCTTTGTAGTTTATATTTGAACATATTCTTTTTTCCACTATTACCCACTTAGCGCTACGAATGTCCAGTTGCATTTTCTACAGACAGAGTGTTTCAAAACTGCTCAATCAAAAGTATGGTTTAACTCTGTTAGCTGAATGCTCAGATCAGAAAGAAGTTTCACAGAATGCTTCTGTGTAGCTTATATTTGAATATATTCCTTTTTCCACTACTACGCTCTTAGCGCTCCAAATGTCCAGTTGCATTTTCTACAGAAAGAGTGTTCAGATCTGCTCAATCAAAAGTATGGTTTAACTCTGTTAGCTGAATGCACAGATCAGAAAGAAGTTTCACCGAATGATTCTGTGTAGTTTATATTTGAAGACATTCCTTTTTCCACTATTACCCTCTTAGCGCTCCGAATCTCCACTTGCATTTTCTACAAAAAGAGTGTTTCATAACTGCTCAATCAAAAATATGTTTTATCTCTGTTAACTGAATTTACAGATCAGAAATAAGTTTCACAGAATGCATCTGTGTAGTTTTTATTTGAAGATATTCTTTTTCAAAATGTAGGCCTCTTAGCGCTTAGCATGTCCAATTGCAGTTTCTACAGAAAGAGTGTTTCAGAACGGCTCAATCAAAAGTAAGGTTCAACTCTGTTAGTTGAATGCACAGAACAGAAAGAATTTACACAGAATGCTACTGTGTAGTTTATATTTGAATATATTCCTTTTTCCACTATTACCCTCTTAGCGCTCCGAATGTGCACTTGCATTTTCTACCGAAAGAGTGTTCAGAACTGCGCAATCAAAAGTATGGTTTAACTCTGTTAGCTTAATGATCATATCAGAAATAAGTTTCACACAATGCTTCTGTGTAATTTTTATTTGAAGATATTATTTTTCCCAATATAGGCCTCTTAGCGCTCAGAATGTCCAATTCCAGTTTCTACAGAAAGAGTGTTTCAGAAAGGATCAATCAAAAGTAAGGTTCAACTCTGTTAGTTGAATGCAGAGAACAGAAAGAAGTTTCATACAATGCTTCTGTGTAGTTTATATTTGAACTTATTCTTTTTTCCACTATCACCCACTTAGCGCTACGAATGTCCAGTTGCATTTTCTACAGACAGAGTGTTTCAAAACTGCTCAATCAAAAGTATGGTTAAACTCTGTTAGCTGAATGCTCAGATCAGAAAGAAGTTTCACAGAATGCTTCTGTGTAGTTTATATTTGAATATATTCCTTTTTCCACTACTACGCTCTTAGCGCTCCAAATGTCCAGTTGCATTTTCTACAGAAAGAGTGTTCAGATCTGCTCAATCAAAAGTATGGTTTAACTCTGTTAGCTGAATGCACAGATCAGAAAGAAGTTTCACCGAATGATTCTGTGTAGTTTATATTTGAAGACATTCCTTTTTCCACTATTACCCTCTTAGCGCTCCGAATCTCCACTTGCATTTTCTACAAAAAGAGTGTTTCATAACTGCTCAATCAAAAATATGTTTTATCTCTGTTAACTGAATTTACAGATCAGAAATAAGTTTCACAGAATGCATCTGTGTAGTTTTTATTTGAATATATTCTTTTTCAAAATGTAGGCCTCTTAGCGCTTAGCATGTCCAATTTCAGTTTCTACAGAAAGAGTGTTTCAGAACGGCTCAATCAAAAGTAAGGTTCAACTCTGTTAGTTGAATGCACAAAACAGAAAGAATTTTCACAGAATGCTACTGTGTAGTTTATATTTGAATATATTCCTTTTTCCACTATTACCCTCTTAGCGCTCCGAATGTCCACTTGCATTTTCTACCGAAAGAGTGTTCAGAACTGCGCAATCAAAAGTATGGTTTAACTCTGTTAGCTTAATGAACATATCAGAAATAAGTTTCACACAATGCTTCTGTGTAGTTTTTATTTGAAGATATTATTTTTCGCAATATAGGCCTGTTAGCGCTCAGAATGTCCAATTGCAGTTTCTACAGAAAGAGTGTTTCAGAAAGTTTCAATAAAAAGTAAGGTTCAACTCTGTTAGTTGAATGCACAGAACAGAAAGAAGTTTCATACAATGCTTCTGTGTAGTTTATATTTGAACATATTCTTTTTTCCACTATTACCCACTTAGCGCTACGAATGTCCAGTTGCATTTTCTACAGACAGAGTGTTTCAAAACTGCTCAATCAAAAGTATGGTTTAACTCTGTTAGCTGAATGCTCAGATCAGAAAGAAGTTTCACAGAATGCTTCTGTGTAGTTTATATTTGAATATATTCCTTTTTCCACTAGTACTCTCTTAGCGCTCCAAATGTTCAGTTGCATTTTCTACAGAAAGAGAGTTCAGATCTGCTCAATCAAAAGTATGGTTTAACTCTGTTAGCTGAATGCACAGATCAGAAACAAGTTTCACCGAATGATTCTGTGAAGTTTATATTTGGAGACATTCCTTTTTCCACTATTACACTCTTAGCGCTCCGAATCTCCACTTGCATTTTCTACAGAAAGAGTGTTTCAGAACGGCTCAATCAAAACTAAGGTTCAACTCTTTTAGTTGAACAAACAGAACAGAAAGAAGTTTCACACAATTCTTCTGTGTAGTTTTTATTTGTAGACATTCTTTTTCCCAATATAGGCCTCTTAGCGCTCAGAATGTCCAATTGCAGTTTCTACAGAAAGAGTGTTTCAGAACGGCTCAATCAAAAGTAAGGTTCAACTCTGTTAGTTGAATGCACAGAACAGAAAGAAGTTTCATACAATGCTTCTCTGTAGTTTATATTTGAACATATTCTTTTTTCCACTATTACCCACTTAGCGCTACGAATGTCCAGTTGCATTTTCTACAGACAGAGTGTTTCAAAACTGCTCAATCAAAAGTATGGTTTAACTCTGTTAGCTGAATGCTCAGATCAGAAAGAAGTTTCACAGAATGCTTCTGTGTAGTTTATATTTGAAAATATTCCTTTTTCCACTACTACGCTCTTAGCGCTCCGAATCTCCACTTGCATTTTCTACAAAGGAGTGTTTCATAACTGCTCAATCAAAAATATGTTTTATCTCTGTTAACTGAATTTACAGATCAGAAATAAGTTTCACAGAATGCATCTGTGTAGTTTTTATTTGAAGATATTCTTTTTCCCAATGTAGGCCTCTTAGCGCTTAGCATGTCCAATTGCAGTTTCTACAGAAAGAGTGTTTCAGAACGGCTCAATCAAAAGTAAGGTTCAACTCTGTTAGTTGAATGCACAGAACAGAAAGAATTTTCACAGAATGCTACTGTGTAGTTTATATTTGAATATATTCCTTTTTCCACTATTACCCTCTTATCGCTCCGAATGTCCACTTGCATTTTCTACAGAAAGAGTGTTCAGAACTGCGCAATCAAAAGTATGGTTTAACTCTGTTAGCTTAATGAACATATCAGAAATAAGTTTCACACAATGCTTCTGTGTAGTTTCTATTTGAAGATATTATTTTTCCCAATATAGGCCTCTTAGCGCTCAGAATGTCCAATTGCAGTTTCTACAGAAAGAGTGTTTCAGAAAAGCTCAATCAAAAGTAAGGTTCAACTCTGTTAGTTGAATGCACAGAACAGAAAGAAGTTTCATACAATGCTTCTGTGTAGTTTATATTTGAACATATTCTTTTTTCCACTATTACCCACTTAGCGCTACGAATGTCCAGTTGCATTTTCTACAGACAGAGTGTTTCAAAACTGCTCAATCAAAAGTATGGTTTAACTCTGTTAGCTGAATGCTCAGATCAGAAAGAAGTTTCACAGAATGCTTCTGTATAGTTTATATTTGAATATATTCCTTTTTTCACTACTACTCTCTTAGCGCTCCAAATGTCCAGTTGCATTTTCTACAGAAAGAGAGTTCAGATCTGCTCAATCAAAAGTATGGTTTAACTCTTTTAGCTGAATGCACAGATCAGAAAGAAGTTTCACCGAATGATTCTGTGTAGTTTATATTTGGAGACATTCCTTTTTCCACTATTACCCTCTTAGCGCTCCGAATCTCCACTTGCATTTTCTACAGAAAGAGTGTTTCAGAACGGCTCAATCAAAACTAAGGTTCAACTCTTTTAGTTGAACAAACAGAACAGAAAGAAGTTTCACACAATTCTTCTGTGTAGTTTTTATTTGTAGACATTCTTTTTCCCAATATAGGCCTCTTAGCGCTCAGAATGTCCAATTGCAGTTTCTACAGAAAGAGTGTTTCAGAACGGCTCAATCAAAAGTAAGGTTCAACTCTGTTAGTTGAATGCACAGAACAGAAAGAAGTTTCATACAATGCTTCTGTGTAGTTTATATTTGAACATATTGTTTTTTCCACTATTACCCACTTAGCACTACGAATGTCCAGTTGCATTTTCTACAGACAGAGTGTTTCAAAACTGCTCAATCAAAAGTATGGTTTAACTCTGTTAGCTGAATGCTCAGATCAGAAAGAAGTTTCACAGAATGCTTCTGTGTAGTTTATGTTTGAATATATTCCTTTTTCCACTAATACGCTCTTAGCGCTCCAAATGTCCAGTTGCATTTTCTACAGAAAGAGTGTTCAGATCTGCTCAATCAAAAGTATGCTTTAACTCTGTTAGCTGAATGCACAGATCAGAAAGAAGTTTCACCGAATGATTCTGTGTAGTTTATATTTGAAGACTTTCCTTTTTCCACTATTACCCTCTTAGCGCTGCGAATCTCCACTTGCATTTTCTACAAAAAGAGTGTTTCATAACTGCTCAATCAAAAATATGTTTTATCTCTGTTAACTGAATTTACAGATCAGAAATAAGTTTCACAGAATGCATCTGTGTAGTTTTTATTTGAAGATATTCTTTTTCAAAATGTAGGCCTCTTAGCGCTTAGCATGTCCAATTGCAGTTTCTACAGAAAGAGTGTTTCAGAACGGCTCAATCAAAAGTAAGGTTCAACTCTGTTAGTTGAATGCACAGAACAGAAAGAATTTTCACAGAATGCTACTGTGTAGTTTATATTTGAATATATTCCTTTTTCCACTATTACCCTCTTAGCGCTCCGAATGTCCACTTGCATTTTCTACCGAAAGAGTGTTCAGAACTGCGCAATCAAAAGTATGGTTTAACTCTGTTAGCTTAATGAACATATCAGAAATAAGTTTCACACAATGCTTCTGTGTAGTTTTTATTTGAAGATATTATTTTTCCCAATATAGGCCTCTTAGCGCTCAGAATGTCCAATTGCAGTTTCTACAGAAAGAGTGTTTCAGAAAGGCTCAATCAAATGTAAGGTTCAACTCTGTTAGTTGAATGCACAGAACAGAAAGAAGTTTCATACAATGCTTCTGTGTAGTTTATATTTGAACATATTCTTTTTTCCACTATTACCCACTTAGCGCTACGAATGTCCAGTTGCATTTTCTACAGACAGAGTGTTTCAAAACTGCTCAATCAAAAGTATGGTTAAACTCTGTTAGCTGAATGCTCAGATAAGAAAGAAGTTTCACAGAATGCTTCTGTGTAGTTTATATTTGAATATATTCCTTTTTCCACTACTACTCTCTTAGCGCTCCAAATGTCCAGTTGCATTTTCTACAGAAAGAGAGTTCAGATCTGCTCAATCAAAAGTATGGTTTAACTCTGTTAGCTGAATGCACAGATCAGAAAGAAGTTTCACCGAATGATTCTGTGTAGTTTATATTTGGAGACATTCCTTTTTCCACTATTACCCTCTTAACGCTCGGAATCTCCACTTGCATTTTCTACAGAAAGAGTGTTTCAGAACGGCTCAATCAAAACTAAGGTTCAACTCTTTTAGTTGAACAAACAGAACAGAAAGAAGTTTCACACAATTCTTCTGTGTAGTTTTTATTTGTAGACATTCTTTTTCCCAATATAGGCCTCTTAGCGCTCAGAATGTCCAATTGCAGTTTCTACAGAAAGAGTGTTTCAGAACGGCTCAATCAAAAGTAAGGTTCAACTCTGTTAGTTGAATGCACAGAACAGAAAGAAGTTTCATACAATGCTTCTGTGTAGTTTATATTTGAACATATTCTTTTTTCCACTATTACCCACTTAGCGCTACGAATGTCCAGTTGCATTTTCTACAGACAGAGTGTTTCAAAACTGCTCAATCAAAAGTATGGTTTAACTCTGTTAGCTGAATGCTCAGATCAGAAAGAAGTTTCACAGAATGCTTCTGTGTAGTTTATATTTGAATATATTCCTTTTTCCACTACTACGCTCTTAGCGCTCCAAATGTCCAGTTGCATTTTCTACAGAAAGAGTGTTCAGATCTGCTCAATCAAAAGTATGGTTTAACTCTGTTAGCTGAATGCACAGATCAGAAAAAAGTTTCACCGAATGATTCTGTGTAGTTTATATTTGAAGACATTCCTTTTTCCACTATTACCCTCTTAGCGCTCCGAATCTCCACTTGCATTTTCTACAAAAAGAGTGTTTCATAACTGCTCAATCAAAAATATGTTTTATCTCTGTTAACTGAATTTACAGATCAGAAATAAGTTTCACAGAATGCATCTGTGTAGTTTTTATTTGAAGATATTCTTTTTCAAAATGTAGGCCTCTTAGCGCTTAGCATGTCCAACTGCAGTTTCTACAGAAAGAGTGTTTCAGAACGGCTCAATCAAAAGTAAGGTTCAACTCTGTTAGTTGAATGCACAGAACAGAAAGAATTTTCACAGAATGCTTCTGTGTAGTTTATATTTGAATATATTCCTTTTTCCAGTATTACCCTCTTAGCGCTCCGAATGTCCACTTGCATTTTCTACAGAAAGAGTGTTCAGAACTGCGCAATCAAAAGTATGGTTTAACTCTGTTAGCTTAATGAACATATCAGAAATAAGTTTCACACAATGCTTCTGTGTAGTTTTTATTTGAAGATATTATTTTTCCCAATATAGGCCTCTTAGCGCTCAGAATGTCCAATTGCAGTTTCTACAGAAAGAGTGTTTCAGAAAGGCTCAATCAAAAGTAAGGTTCAACTCTGTTAGTTGAATGCACAGAACAGAAAGAAGTTTCATACAATGCTTCTGTGTAGTTTATATTTGAACATATTCTTTTTTCCACTATTACCCACTTAGCGCTACGAATGTCCAGTTGCATTTTCTACAGACAGAGTGTTTCAAAACTGCTCAATCAAAAGTATGGTTTAACTCTGTTAGCTGAATGCTCAGATCAGAAAGAAGTTTCACAGAATGCTTCTGTGTAGTTTATATTTGAATATATTCCTTTTTCCACTACTACTCTCTTAGCGCTCCAAATGTCCAGTTGCATTTTCTACAGAAAGAGTGTTCAGATCTGCTCAATCAAAAGTATGGTTTAACTCTGTTAGCTGAATGCACAGATCAGAAAGAAGTTTCACAGAATGATTCTGTGTAGTTTATATTTGGAGACATTCCTTTTTCCACTATTACCCTCTTAGCGCTCCGAATCTCCACTTGCATTTTCTACAGAAAGAGTGTTTCAGAACGGCTCAATCAAAACTAAGGTTCAACTCTTTTAGTTGAACAAACAGAACAGAAAGAAGTTTCACACAATTCTTCTGTGTAGTTTTTATTTGTAGACATTCTTTTTCCCAATATAGGCCTCTTAGCGCTCAGAATGTCCAATTGCAGTTTCTACAGAAAGAGTGTTTCAGAACGGCTCAATCAAAAGTAAGGTTCAACTCTGTTAGTTGAATGCACAGAACAGAAAGTAGTTTCATACAATGCTTCTGTGTAGTTTATATTTGAACATATTCTTTTTTCCACTATTACCCACTTAGCGCTACGAATGTCCAGTTGCATTTTCTACAGACAGAGTGTTTCAAAACTGCTCAATCAAAAGTATGGTTTAACTCTGTTAGCTGAATGCTCAGATCAGAAAGAAGTTTCACAGAATGCTTCTGTGTAGTTTATATTTGAATATATTCCTTTTTCCACTACTACGCTCTTAGCGCTCCAAATGTCCAGTTGCATTTTCTACAGAAAGAGTGTTCAGATCTGCTCAATCAAAAGTATGGTTTAACTCTGTTAGCTGAATGCACAGATCAGAAAGAAGTTTCACCGAATGATTCTGTGTAGTTTATATTTGAAGACATTCCTTTTTCCACTATTACCCTCTTAGCGCTCCGAATCTCCACTTGCATTTTCTACAAAAAGAGTGTTTCATAACTGCTCAATCAAAAATATGTTTTATCTCTGTTAACTGAATTTACAGATCAGAAATAAGTTTCACAGAATGCATCTGTGTAGTTTTTATTTGAAGATATTCTTTTTCAAAATGTAGGCCTCTTAGCGCTTAGCATGTCCAATTGCAGTTTCTACAGAAAGAGTGTTTCAGAACGGCTCAATCAAAAGTAAGGTTCAACTCTGTTAGTTGAATGCACAAAACAGAAAGAATTTTCACAGAATGCTACTGTGTAGTTTATATTTGAATATATTCCTTTTTCCACTATTACCCTCTTAGCGCTCCGAATGTCCACTTGCATTTTCTACCGAAAGAGTGTTCAGAACTGCGCAATCAAAAGTATGGTTTAACTCTGTTAGCTTAATGAACATATCAGAAATAAGTTTCACACAATGCTTCTGTGTAGTTTTTATTTGAAGATATTATTTTTCGCAATATAGGCCTCTTAGCGCTCAGAATGTCCAATTGCAGTTTCTACAGAAAGAGTGTTTCAGAAAGTTTCAATCAAAAGTAAGGTTCAACTCTGTTAGTTGAATGCACAGAACAGAAAGAAGTTTCATACAATGCTTCTGTGTAGTTTATATTTGAACATATTCTTTTTTCCACTATTACCCACTTAGCGCTACGAATGTCCAGTTGCATTTTCTACAGACAGAGTGTTTCAAAACTGCTCAATCAAAAGTATGGTTTAACTCTGTTAGCTGAATGCTCAGATCAGAAAGAAGTTTCACAGAATGCTTCTGTGTAGTTTATATTTGAATATATTCCTTTTTCCACTAGTACTCTCTTAGCGCTCCAAATGTTCAGTTGCATTTTCTACAGAAAGAGAGTTCAGATCTGCTCAATCAAAAGTATGGTTTAACTCTGTTAGCTGAATGCACAGATCAGAAACAAGTTTCACCGAATTATTCTGTGAAGTTTATATTTGGAGACATTCCTTTTTCCACTATTACCCTCTTAGCGCTCCGAATCTCCACTTGCATTTTCTACAGAAAGAGTGTTTCAGAACGGCTCAATCAAAACTAAGGTTCAACTCTTTTAGTTGAACAAACAGAACAGAAAGAAGTTTCACACAATTCTTCTGTGTAGTTTTTATTTGTAGACATTCTTTTTCCCAATATAGGCCTCTTAGCGCTCAGAATGTCCAATTGCAGTTTCTACAGAAAGAGTGTTTCAGAACGGCTCAATCAAAAGTAAGGTTCAACTCTGTTAGTTGAATGCACAGAACAGAAAGAAGTTTCATACAATGCTTCTCTGTAGTTTATATTTGAACATATTCTTTTTTCCACTATTACCCACTTAGCGCTACGAATGTCCAGTTGCATTTTCTACAGACAGAGTGTTTCAAAACTGCTCAATCAAAAGTATGGTTTAACTCTGTTAGCTGAATGCTCAGATCAGAAAGAAGTTTCACAGAATGCTTCTGTGTAGTTTATATTTGAAAATATTCCTTTTTCCACTACTACGCTCTTAGCGCTCCGAATCTCCACTTGCATTTTCTACAAAGGAGTGTTTCATAACTGCTCAATCAAAAATATGTTTTATCTCTGTTAACTGAATTTACAGATCAGAAATAAGTTTCACAGAATGCATCTGTGTAGTTTTTATTTGAAGATATTCTTTTTCCCAATGTAGGCCTCTTAGCGCTTAGCATGTCCAATTGCAGTTTCTACAGAAAGAGTGTTTCAGAACGGCTCAATCAAAAGTAAGGTTCAACTCTGTTAGTTGAATGCACAGAACAGAAAGAATTTTCACAGAATGCTACTGTGTAGTTTATATTTGAATATATTCCTTTTTCCACTATTACCCTCTTATCGCTCCGAATGTCCACTTGCATTTTCTACAGAAAGAGTGTTCAGAACTGCGCAATCAAAAGTATGGTTTAACTCTGTTAGCTTAATGAACATATCAGAAATAAGTTTCACACAATGCTTCTGTGTAGTTTTTATTTGAAGATATTATTTTTCCCAATATAGGCCTCTTAGCGCTCAGAATGTCCAATTGCAGTTTCTACAGAAAGAGTGTTTCAGAAAAGCTCAATCAAAAGTAAGGTTCAACTCTGTTAGTTGAATGCACAGAACAGAAAGAAGTTTCATACAATGCTTCTGTGTAGTTTATATTTGAACATATTCTTTTTTCCACTATTACCCACTTAGCGCTACGAATGTCCAGTTGCATTTTCTACAGACAGAGTGTTTCAAAACTGCTCAATCAAAAGTATGGTTTAACTCTGTTAGCTGAATGCTCAGATCAGAAAGAAGTTTCACAGAATGCTTCTGTATAGTTTATATTTGAATATATTCCTTTTTTCACTACTACTCTCTTAGCGCTCCAAATGTCCAGTTGCATTTTCTACAGAAAGAGAGTTCAGATCTGCTCAATCAAAAGTATGGTTTAACTCTTTTAGCTGAATGCACAGATCAGAAAGAAGTTTCACCGAATGATTCTGTGTAGTTTATATTTGGAGACATTCCTTTTTCCACTATTACCCTCTTAGCGCTCCGAATCTCCACTTGCATTTTCTACAGAAAGAGTGTTTCAGAACGGCTCAATCAAAACTAAGGTTCAACTCTTTTAGTTGAACAAACAGAACAGAAAGAAGTTTCACACAATTCTTCTGTGTAGTTTTTATTTGTAGACATTCTTTTTCCCAATATAGGCCTCTTAGCGCTCAGAATGTCCAATTGCAGTTTCTACAGAAAGAGTGTTTCAGAACGGCTCAATCAAAAGTAAGGTTCAACTCTGTTAGTTGAATGCACAGAACAGAAAGAAGTTTCATACAATGCTTCTGTGTAGTTTATATTTGAACATATTGTTTTTTCCACTATTACCCACTTAGCACTACGAATGTCCAGTTGCATTTTCTACAGACAGAGTGTTTCAAAACTGCTCAATCAAAAGTATGGTTTAACTCTGTTAGCTGAATGCTCAGATCAGAAAGAAGTTTCACAGAATGCTTCTGTGTAGTTTATGTTTGAATATATTCCTTTTTCCACTAATACGCTCTTAGCGCTCCAAATGTCCAGTTGCATTTTCTACAGAAAGAGTGTTCAGATCTGCTCAATCAAAAGTATGCTTTAACTCTGTTAGCTGAATGCACAGATCAGAAAGAAGTTTCTCCGAATGATTCTGTGTAGTTTATATTTGAAGACTTTCCTTTTTCCACTATTACCCTCTTAGCGCTCCGAATCTCCACTTGCATTTTCTACAAAAAGAGTGTTTCATAACTGCTCAATCAAAAATATGTTTTATCTCTGTTAACTGAATTTACAGATCAGAAATAAGTTTCACAGAATGCATCTGTGTAGTTTTTATTTGAAGATATTCTTTTTCAAAATGTAGGCCTCTTAGCGCTTAGCATGTCCAATTGCAGTTTCTACAGAAAGAGTGTTTCAGAACGGCTCAATCAAAAGTAAGGTTCAACTCTGTTAGTTGAATGCACAGAACAGAAAGTATTTTCACAGAATGCTACTGTGTAGTTTATATTTGAATATATTCCTTTTTCCACTATTACCCTCTTAGCGCTCCGAATGTCCACTTGCATTTTCTACCGAAAGAGTGTTCAGAACTGCGCAATCAAAAGTATGGTTTAACTCTGTTAGCTTAATGAACATATCAGAAATAAGTTTCACACAATGCTTCTGTGTAGTTTTTATTTGAAGATATTATTTTTCCCAATATAGGCCTCTTAGCGCTCAGAATGTCCAATTGCAGTTTCTACAGAAAGAGTGTTTCAGAAAGGCTCAATCAAATGTAAGGTTCAACTCTGTTAGTTGAATGCACAGAACAGAAAGAAGTTTCATACAATGCTTCTGTGTAGTTTATATTTGAACATATTCTTTTTTCCACTATTACCCACTTAGCGCTACGAATGTCCAGTTGCATTTTCTACAGACAGAGTGTTTCAAAACTGCTCAATCAAAAGTATGGTTAAACTCTGTTAGCTGAATGCTCAGATAAGAAAGAAGTTTCACAGAATGCTTCTGTGTAGTTTATATTTGTATATATTCCTTTTTCCACTACTACTCTCTTAGCGCTCCAAATGTCCAGTTGCATTTTCTACAGAAAGAGAGTTCAGATCTGCTCAATCAAAAGTATGGTTTAACTCTGTTAGCTGAATGCACAGATCAGAAAGAAGTTTCACCGAATGATTCTGTGTAGTTTATATTTGGAGACATTCCTTTTTCCACTATTACCCTCTTAACGCTCCGAATCTCCACTTGCATTTTCTACAGAAAGAGTGTTTCAGAACGGCTCAATCAAAACTAAGGTTCAACTCTTTTAGTTGAACAAACAGAACAGAAAGAAGTTTCACACAATTCTTCTGTGTAGTTTTTATTTGTAGACATTCTTTTTCCCAATATAGGCCTCTTAGCGCTCAGAATGTCCAATTGCAGTTTCTACAGAAAGAGTGTTTCAGAACGGCTCAATCAAAAGTAAGGTTCAACTCTGTTAGTTGAATGCACAGAACAGAAAGAAGTTTCATACAATGCTTCTGTGTAGTTTATATTTGAACATATTCTTTTTTCCACTATTACCCACTTAGCGCTACGAATGTCCAGTTGCATTTTCTACAGACAGAGTGTTTCAAAACTGCTCAATCAAAAGTATGGTTTAACTCTGTTAGCTGAATGCTCAGATCAGAAAGAAGTTTCACAGAATGCTTCTGTGTAGTTTATATTTGAATATATTCCTTTTTCCACTACTACGCTCTTAGCGCTCCAAATGTCCAGTTGCATTTTCTACAGAAAGAGTGTTCAGATCTGCTCAATCAAAAGTATGGTTTAACTCTGTTAGCTGAATGCACAGATCAGAAAGAAGTTTCACCGAATGATTCTGTGTAGTTTATATTTGAAGACATTCCTTTTTCCACTATTACCCTCTTAGCGCTCCGAATCTCCACTTGCATTTTCTACAAAAAGAGTGTTTCATAACTGCTCAATCAAAAATATGTTTTATCTCTGTTAACTGAATTTACAGATCAGAAATAAGTTTCACAGAATGCATCTGTGTAGTTTTTATTTGAAGATATTCTTTTTCAAAATGTAGGCCTCTTAGCGCTTAGCATGTCCAATTGCAGTTTCTACAGAAAGAGTGTTTCAGAACGGCTCAATCAAAAGTAAGGTTCAACTCTGTTAGTTGAATGCACAAAACAGAAAGAATTTTCACAGAATGCTACTGTGTAGTTTATATTTGAATATATTCCTTTTTCCACTATTACCCTCTTAGCGCTCCGAATGTCCACTTGCATTTTCTACCGAAAGAGTGTTCAGAACTGCGCAATCAAAAGTATGGTTTAACTCTGTTAGCTTAATGAACATATCAGAAATAAGTTTCACACAATGCTTCTGTGTAGTTTTTATTTGAAGATATTATTTTTGCCAATATAGGCCTCTTAGCGCTCAGAATGTCCAATTGCAGTTTCTACAGAAAGAGTGTTTCAGAAAGGCTCAATCAAAAGTAAGGTTCAACTCTGTTAGTTGAATGCACAGAACAGAAAGTAGTTTCATACAATGCTTCTGTGTAGTTTATATTTGAACATATTCTTTTTTCCACTATTACCCACTTAGCGCTACGAATGTCCAGTTGCATTTTCTACAGACAGAGTGTTTCAAAACTGCTCAATCAAAAGTATGGTTTAACTCTGTTAGCTGAATGCTCAGATCAGAAAGAAGTTTCACAGAATGCTTCTGTGTAGTTTATATTTGAATATATTCCTTTTTCCACTACTACTCTCTTAGCGCTCCAAATGTCCAGTTGCATTTTCTACAGAAAGAGTGTTCAGATCTGCTCAATCAAAAGTATGGTTTAACTCTGTTAGCTGAATGCACAGATCAGAAAGAAGTTTCACAGAATGATTCTGTGTAGTTTATATTTGGAGACATTCCTTTTTCCACTATTACCCTCTTAGCGCTCCGAATCTCCACTTGCATTTTCTACAGAAAGAGTGTTTCAGAACGGCTCAATCAAAACTAAGGTTCAACTCTTTTAGTTGAACAAACAGAACAGAAAGAAGTTTCACACAATTCTTCTGTGTAGTTTTTATTTGTAGACATTCTTTTTCCCAATATAGGCCTCTTAGCGCTCAGAATGTCCAATTGCAGTTTTTACAGAAAGAGTGTTTCAGAACGGCTCAATCAAAAGTAAGGTTCAACTCTGTTAGTTGAATGCACAGAACAGAAAGAAGTTTCATACAATGCTTCTGTGTAGTTTATATTTGAACATATTCTTTTTTCCACTATTACCCACTTAGCGCTACGAATGTCCAGTTGCATTTTCTACAGACAGAGTGTTTCAAAACTGCTCAATCAAAAGTATGGTTTAACTCTGTTAGCTGAATGCTCAGATCAGAAAGAAGTTTCACAGAATGCTTCTGTGTAGTTTATATTTGAATATATTCCTTTTTCCACTACTACGCTCTTAGCGCTCCAAATGTCCAGTTGCATTTTCTACAGAAAGAGTGTTCAGATCTGCTCAATCAAAAGTATGGTTTAACTCTGTTAGCTGAATGCACAGATCAGAAAGAAGTTTCACCGAATGATTCTGTGTAGTTTATATTTGAAGACATTCCTTTTTCCACTATTACCCTCTTAGCGCTCCGAATCTCCACTTGCATTTTCTACAAAAAGAGTGTTTCATAACTGCTCAATCAAAAATATGTTTTATCTCTGTTAACTGAATTTACAGATCAGAAATAAGTTTCACAGAATGCATCTGTGTAGTTTTTATTTGAAGATATTCTTTTTCAAAATGTAGGCCTCTTAGCGCTTAGCATGTCCAATTGCAGTTTCTACAGAAAGAGTGTTTCAGAACGGCTCAATCAAAAGTAAGGTTCAACTCTGTTAGTTGAATGCACAAAACAGAAAGAATTTTCACAGAATGCTACTGTGTAGTTTATATTTGAATATATTCCTTTTTCCACTATTACCCTCTTAGCGCTCCGAATGTCCACTTGCATTTTCTACCGAAACAGTGTTCAGAACTGCGCAATCAAAAGTATGGTTTAACTCTGTTAGCTTAATGAACATATCAGAAATAAGTTTCACACAATGCTTCTGTGTAGTTTTTATTTGAAGATATTATTTTTCCCAATATAGGCCTCTTAGCGCTCAGAATGTCCAATTGCAGTTTCTACAGAAAGAGTGTTTCAGAAAAGCTCAATCAAAAGTAAGGTTCAACTCTGTTAGTTGAATGCACAGAACAGAAAGAAGTTTCATACAATGCTTCTGTGTAGTTTATATTTGAACATATTCTTTTTTCCACTATTACCCACTTAGCGCTACGAATGTCCAGTTGCATTTTCTACAGACAGAGTGTTTCAAAACTGCTCAATCAAAAGTATGGTTTAACTCTGTTAGCTGAATGCTCAGATCAGAAAGAAGTTTCACAGAATGCTTCTGTATAGTTTATATTTGAATATATTCCTTTTTTCACTACTACTCTCTTAGCGCTCCAAATGTCCAGTTGCATTTTCTACAGAAAGAGAGTTCAGATCTGCTCAATCAAAAGTATGGTTTAACTCTTTAGCTGAATGCACAGATCAGAAAGAAGTTTCACCGAATGATTCTGTGTAGTTTATATTTGGAGACATTCCTTTTTCCACTATTACCCTCTTAGCGCTCCGAATCTCCACTTGCATTTTCTACAGAAAGAGTGTTTCAGAACGGCTCAATCAAAACCAAGGTTCAACTCTTTTAGTTGAACAAACAGAACAGAAAGAAGTTTCACACAATTCTTCTGTGTAGTTTTTATTTGTAGACATTCTTTTTCCCAATATAGGCCTCTTAGCGCTCAGAATGTCCAATTGCAGTTTCTACAGAAAGAGTGTTTCAGAACGGCTCAATCAAAAGTAAGGTTCAACTCTGTTAGTTGAATGCACAGAACAGAAAGAAGTTTCATACAATGCTTCTGTGTAGTTTATATTTGAACATATTGTTTTTTCCACTATTACCCACTTAGCACTACGAATGTCCAGTTGCATTTTCTACAGACAGAGTGTTTCAAAACTGCTCAATCAAAAGTATGGTTTAACTCTGTTAGCTGAATGCTCAGATCAGAAAGAAGTTTCACAGAATGCTTCTGTGTAGTTTATGTTTGAATATATTCCTTTTTCCACTAATACGCTCTTAGCGCTCCAAATGTCCAGTTGCATTTTCTACAGAAAGAGTGTTCAGATCTGCTCAATCAAAAGTATGCTTTAACTCTGTTAGCTGAATGCACAGATCAGAAAGAAGTTTCTCCGAATGATTCTGTGTAGTTTATATTTGAAGACTTTCCTTTTTCCACTATTACCCTCTTAGCGCTCCGAATCTCCACTTGCATTTTCTACAAAAAGAGTGTTTCATAACTGCTCAATCAAAAATATGTTTTATCTCTGTTAACTGAATTTACAGATCAGAAATAAGTTTCACAGAATGCATCTGTGTAGTTTTTATTTGAAGATATTCTTTTTCAAAATGTAGGCCTCTTAGCGCTTAGCATGTCCAATTGCAGTTTCTACAGAAAGAGTGTTTCAGAACGGCTCAATCAAAAGTAAGGTTCAACTCTGTTAGTTGAATGCACAGAACAGAAAGAATTTTCACAGAATGCTACTGTGTAGTTTATATTTGAATATATTCCTTTTTCCACTATTACCCTCTTAGCGCTCCGAATGTCCACTTGCATTTTCTACCGAAAGAGTGTTCAGAACTGCGCAATCAAAAGTATGGTTTAACTCTGTTAGCTTAATGAACATATCAGAAATAAGTTTCACACAATGCTTCTGTGTAGTTTTTATTTGAAGTTATTATTTTTCCCAATATAGGCCTCTTAGCGCTCAGAATGTCCAATTGCAGTTTCTACAGAAAGAGTGTTTCAGAAAGGCTCAATCAAATGTAAGGTTCAACTCTGTTAGTTGAATGCACAGAACAGAAAGAAGTTTCATACAATGCTTCTGTGTAGTTTATATTTGAACATATTCTTTTTTCCACTATTACCCACTTAGCGCTACGAATGTCCAGTTGCATTTTCTACAGACAGAGTGTTTCAAAACTGCTCAATCAAAAGTATGGTTAAACTCTGTTAGCTGAATGCTCAGATAAGAAAGAAGTTTCACAGAATGCTTCTGTGTAGTTTATATTTGAATATATTCCTTTTTCCACTACTACTCTCTTAGCGCTCCAAATGTCCAGTTGCATTTTCTACAGAAAGAGAGTTCAGATCTGCTCAATCAAAAGTATGGTTTAACTCTGTTAGCTGAATGCACAGATCAGAAAGAAGTTTCACCGAATGATTCTGTGTAGTTTATATTTGGAGACATTCCTTTTTCCACTATTACCCTCTTAACGCTCCGAATCTCCACTTGCATTTTCTACAGAAAGAGTGTTTCAGAACGGCTCAATCAAAACTAAGGTTCAACTCTTTTAGTTGAACAAACAGAACAGAAAGAAGTTTCACACAATTCTTCTGTGTAGTTTTTATTTGTAGACATTCTTTTTCCCAATATAGGCCTCTTAGCGCTCAGAATGTCCAATTGCAGTTTCTACAGAAAGAGTGTTTCAGAACGGCTCAATCAAAAGTAAGGTTCAACTCTGTTAGTTGAATGCACAGAACAGAAAGAAGTTTCATACAATGCTTCTGTGTAGTTTATATTTGAACATATTCTTTTTTCCACTATTACCCACTTAGCGCTACGAATGTCCAGTTGCATTTTCTACAGACAGAGTGTTTCAAAACTGCTCAATCAAAAGTATGGTTTAACTCTGTTAGCTGAATGCTCAGATCAGAAAGAAGTTTCACAGAATGCTTCTGTGTAGTTTATATTTGAAAATATTCCTTTTTCCACTACTACGCTCTTAGCGCTCCGAATCTCCACTTGCATTTTCTACAAAGGAGTGTTTCATAACTGCTCAATCAAAAATATGTTTTATCTCTGTTAACTGAATTTACAGATCAGAAATAAGTTTCACAGAATGCATCTGTGTAGTTTTTATTTGAAGATATTCTTTTTCCCAATGTAGGCCTCTTAGCGCTTAGCATGTCCAATTGCAGTTTCTACAGAAAGAGTGTTTCAGAACGGCTCAATCAAAAGTAAGGTTCAAATCTGTTAGTTGAATGCACAGAACAGAAAGAATTTTCACAGAATGCTACTGTGTAGTTTATATTTGAATATATTCCTTTTTCCACTATTACCCTCTTATCGCTCCGAATGTCCACTTGCATTTTCTACAGAAAGAGTGTTCAGAACTGCGCAATCAAAAGTATGGTTTAACTCTGTTAGCTTAATGAACATATCAGAAATAAGTTTCACACAATGCTTCTGTGTAGTTTTTATTTGAAGATATTATTTTTCCCAATATAGGCCTCTTAGCGCTCAGAATGTCCAATTGCAGTTTCTACAGAAAGAGTGTTTCAGAAAAGCTCAATCAAAAGTAAGGTTCAACTCTGTTAGTTGAATGCACAGAACAGAAAGAAGTTTCATACAATGCTTCTGTGTAGTTTATATTTGAACATATTCTTTTTTCCACTATTACCCACTTAGCGCTACGAATGTCCAGTTGCATTTTCTACAGACAGAGTGTTTCAAAACTGCTCAATCAAAAGTATGGTTTAACTCTGTTAGCTGAATGCTCAGATCAGAAAGAAGTTTCACAGAATGCTTCTGTATAGTTTATATTTGAATATATTCCTTTTTTCACTACTACTCTCTTAGCGCTCCAAATGTCCAGTTGCATTTTCTACAGAAAGAGAGTTCAGATCTGCTCAATCAAAAGTATGGTTTAACTCTTTTAGCTGAATGCACAGATCAGAAAGAAGTTTCACCGAATGATTCTGTGTAGTTTATATTTGGAGACATTCCTTTTTCCACTATTACCCTCTTAGCGCTCCGAATCTCCACTTGCATTTTCTACAGAAAGAGTGTTTCAGAACGGCTCAATCAAAACTAAGGTTCAACTCTTTTAGTTGAACAAACAGAACAGAAAGAAGTTTCACACAATTCTTCTGTGTAGTTTTTATTTGTAGACATTCTTTTTCCCAATATAGGCCTCTTAGCGCTCAGAATGTCCAATTGCAGTTTCTACAGAAAGAGTGTTTCAGAACGGCTCAATCAAAAGTAAGGTTCAACTCTGTTAGTTGAATGCACAGAACAGAAAGAAGTTTCATACAATGCTTCTGTGTAGTTTATATTTGAACATATTGTTTTTTCCACTATTACCCACTTAGCACTACGAATGTCCAGTTGCATTTTCTACAGACAGAGTGTTTCAAAACTGCTCAATCAAAAGTATGGTTTAACTCTGTTAGCTGAATGCTCAGATCAGAAAGAAGTTTCACAGAATGCTTCTGTGTAGTTTATGTTTGAATATATTCCTTTTTCCACTAATACGCTCTTAGCGCTCCAAATGTCCAGTTGCATTTTCTACAGAAAGAGTGTTCAGATCTGCTCAATCAAAAGTATGCTTTAACTCTGTTAGCTGAATGCACAGATCAGAAAGAAGTTTCTCCGAATGATTCTGTGTAGTTTATATTTGAAGACTTTCCTTTTTCCACTATTACCCTCTTAGCGCTCCGAATCTCCACTTGCATTTTCTACAAAAAGAGTGTTTCATAACTGCTCAATCAAAAATATGTTTTATCTCTGTTAACTGAATTTACAGATCAGAAATAAGTTTCACAGAATGCATCTGTGTAGTTTTTATTTGAAGATATTCTTTTTCAAAATGTAGGCCTCTTAGCGCTTAGCATGTCCAATTGCAGTTTCTACAGAAAGAGTGTTTCAGAACGGCTCAATCAAAAGTAAGGTTCAACTCTGTTAGTTGAATGCACAGAACAGAAAGTATTTTCACAGAATGCTACTGTGTAGTTTATATTTGAATATATTCCTTTTTCCACTATTACCCTCTTAGCGCTCCGAATGTCCACTTGCATTTTCTACCGAAAGAGTGTTCAGAACTGCGCAATCAAAAGTATGGTTTAACTCTGTTAGCTTAATGAACATATCAGAAATAAGTTTCACACAATGCTTCTGTGTAGTTTTTATTTGAAGATATTATTTTTCCCAATATAGGCCTCTTAGCGCTCAGAATGTCCAATTGCAGTTTCTACAGAAAGAGTGTTTCAGAAAGGCTCAATCAAATGTAAGGTTCAACTCTGTTAGTTGAATGCACAGAACAGAAAGAAGTTTCATACAATGCTTCTGTGTAGTTTATATTTGAACATATTCTTTTTTCCACTATTACCCACTTAGCGCTACGAATGTCCAGTTGCATTTTCTACAGACAGAGTGTTTCAAAACTGCTCAATCAAAAGTATGGTTAAACTCTGTTAGCTGAATGCTCAGATAAGAAAGAAGTTTCACAGAATGCTTCTGTGTAGTTTATATTTGTATATATTCCTTTTTCCACTACTACTCTCTTAGCGCTCCAAATGTCCAGTTGCATTTTCTACAGAAAGAGAGTTCAGATCTGCTCAATCAAAAGTATGGTTTAACTCTGTTAGCTGAATGCACAGATCAGAAAGAAGTTTCACCGAATGATTCTGTGTAGTTTATATTTGGAGACATTCCTTTTTCCACTATTACCCTCTTAACGCTCCGAATCTCCACTTGCATTTTCTACAGAAAGAGTGTTTCAGAACGGCTCAATCAAAACTAAGGTTCAACTCTTTTAGTTGAACAAACAGAACAGAAAGAAGTTTCACACAATTCTTCTGTGTAGTTTTTATTTGTAGACATTCTTTTTCCCAATATAGGCCTCTTAGCGCTCAGAATGTCCAATTGCAGTTTCTACAGAAAGAGTGTTTCAGAACGGCTCAATCAAAAGTAAGGTTCAACTCTGTTAGTTGAATGCACAGAACAGAAAGAAGTTTCATACAATGCTTCTGTGTAGTTTATATTTGAACATATTCTTTTTTCCACTATTACCCACTTAGCGCTACGAATGTCCAGTTGCATTTTCTACAGACAGAGTGTTTCAAAACTGCTCAATCAAAAGTATGGTTTAACTCTGTTAGCTGAATGCTCAGATCAGAAAGAAGTTTCACAGAATGCTTCTGTGTAGTTTATATTTGAATATATTCCTTTTTCCACTACTACGCTCTTAGCGCTCCAAATGTCCAGTTGCATTTTCTACAGAAAGAGTGTTCAGATCTGCTCAATCAAAAGTATGGTTTAACTCTGTTAGCTGAATGCACAGATCAGAAAGAAGTTTCACCGAATGATTCTGTGTAGTTTATATTTGAAGACATTCCTTTTTCCACTATTACCCTCTTAGCGCTCCGAATCTCCACTTGCATTTTCTACAAAAAGAGTGTTTCATAACTGCTCAATCAAAAATATGTTTTATCTCTGTTAACTGAATTTACAGATCAGAAATAAGTTTCACAGAATGCATCTGTGTAGTTTTTATTTGAAGATATTCTTTTTCAAAATGTAGGCCTCTTAGCGCTTAGCATGTCCAATTGCAGTTTCTACAGAAAGAGTGTTTCAGAACGGCTCAATCAAAAGTAAGGTTCAACTCTGTTAGTTGAATGCACAAAACAGAAAGAATTTTCACAGAATGCTACTGTGTAGTTTATATTTGAATATATTCCTTTTTCCACTATTACCCTCTTAGCGCTCCGAATGTCCACTTGCATTTTCTACCGAAAGAGTGTTCAGAACTGCGCAATCAAAAGTATGGTTTAACTCTGTTAGCTTAATGAACATATCAGAAATAAGTTTCACACAATGCTTCTGTGTAGTTTTTATTTGAAGATATTATTTTTGCCAATATAGGCCTCTTAGCGCTCAGAATGTCCAATTGCAGTTTCTACAGAAAGAGTGTTTCAGAAAGGCTCAATCAAAAGTAAGGTTCAACTCTGTTAGTTGAATGCACAGAACAGAAAGTAGTTTCATACAATGCTTCTGTGTAGTTTATATTTGAACATATTCTTTTTTCCACTATTACCCACTTAGCGCTACGAATGTCCAGTTGCATTTTCTACAGACAGAGTGTTTCAAAACTGCTCAATCAAAAGTATGGTTTAACTCTGTTAGCTGAATGCTCAGATCAGAAAGAAGTTTCACAGAATGCTTCTGTGTAGTTTATATTTGAATATATTCCTTTTTCCACTACTACTCTCTTAGCGCTCCAAATGTCCAGTTGCATTTTCTACAGAAAGAGTGTTCAGATCTGCTCAATCAAAAGTATGGTTTAACTCTGTTAGCTGAATGCACAGATCAGAAAGAAGTTTCACAGAATGATTCTGTGTAGTTTATATTTGGAGACATTCCTTTTTCCACTATTACCCTCTTAGCGCTCCGAATCTCCACTTGCATTTTCTACAGAAAGAGTGTTTCAGAACGGCTCAATCAAAACTAAGGTTCAACTCTTTTAGTTGAACAAACAGAACAGAAAGAAGTTTCACACAATTCTTCTGTGTAGTTTTTATTTGTAGACATTCTTTTTCCCAATATAGGCCTCTTAGCGCTCAGAATGTCCAATTGCAGTTTCTACAGAAAGAGTGTTTCAGAACGGCTCAATCAAAAGTAAGGTTCAACTCTGTTAGTTGAATGCACAGAACAGAAAGAAGTTTCATACAATGCTTCTGTGTAGTTTATATTTGAACATATTCTTTTTTCCACTATTACCCACTTAGCGCTACGAATGTCCAGTTGCATTTTCTACAGACAGAGTGTTTCAAAACTGCTCAATCAAAAGTATGGTTTAACTCTGTTAGCTGAATGCTCAGATCAGAAAGAAGTTTCACAGAATGCTTCTGTGTAGTTTATATTTGAATATATTCCTTTTTCCACTACTACGCTCTTAGCGCTCCAAATGTCCAGTTGCATTTTCTACAGAAAGAGTGTTCAGATCTGCTCAATCAAAAGTATGGTTTAACTCTGTTAGCTGAATGCACAGATCAGAAAGAAGTTTCACCGAATGATTCTGTGTAGTTTATATTTGAAGACATTCCTTTTTCCACTATTACCCTCTTAGCGCTCCGAATCTCCACTTGCATTTTCTACAAAAAGAGTGTTTCATAACTGCTCAATCAAAAATATGTTTTATCTCTGTTAACTGAATTTACAGATCAGAAATAAGTTTCACAGAATGCATCTGTGTAGTTTTTATTTGAAGATATTCTTTTTCAAAATGTAGGCCTCTTAGCGCTTAGCATGTCCAATTGCAGTTTCTACAGAAAGAGTGTTTCAGAACGGCTCAATCAAAAGTAAGGTTCAACTCTGTTAGTTGAATGCACAAAACAGAAAGAATTTTCACAGAATGCTACTGTGTAGTTTATATTTGAATATATTCCTTTTTCCACTATTACCCTCTTAGCGCTCCGAATGTCCACTTGCATTTTCTACCGAAACAGTGTTCAGAACTGCGCAATCAAAAGTATGGTTTAACTCTGTTAGCTTAATGAACATATCAGAAATAAGTTTCACACAATGCTTCTGTGTAGTTTTTATTTGAAGATATTATTTTTCCCAATATAGGCCTCTTAGCGCTCAGAATGTCCAATTGCAGTTTCTACAGAAAGAGTGTTTCAGAAAAGCTCAATCAAAAGTAAGGTTCAACTCTGTTAGTTGAATGCACAGAACAGAAAGAAGTTTCATACAATGCTTCTGTGTAGTTTATATTTGAACATATTCTTTTTTCCACTATTACCCACTTAGCGCTACGAATGTCCAGTTGCATTTTCTACAGACAGAGTGTTTCAAAACTGCTCAATCAAAAGTATGGTTTAACTCTGTTAGCTGAATGCTCAGATCAGAAAGAAGTTTCACAGAATGCTTCTGTATACTTTATATTTGAATATATTCCTTTTTTCACTACTACTCTCTTAGCGCTCCAAATGTCCAGTTGCATTTTCTACAGAAAGAGAGTTCAGATCTGCTCAATCAAAAGTATGGTTTAACTCTTTTAGCTGAATGCACAGATCAGAAAGAAGTTTCACCGAATGATTCTGTGTAGTTTATATTTGGAGACATTCCTTTTTCCACTATTACCCTCTTAGCGCTCCGAATCTCCACTTGCATTTTCTACAGAAAGAGTGTTTCAGAACGGCTCAATCAAAACCAAGGTTCAACTCTTTTAGTTGAACAAACAGAACAGAAAGAAGTTTCACACAATTCTTCTGTGTAGTTTTTATTTGTAGACATTCTTTTTCCCAATATAGGCCTCTTAGCGCTCAGAATGTCCAATTGCAGTTTCTACAGAAAGAGTGTTTCAGAACGGCTCAATCAAAAGTAAGGTTCAACTCTGTTAGTTGAATGCACAGAACAGAAAGAAGTTTCATACAATGCTTCTGTGTAGTTTATATTTGAACATATTGTTTTTTCCACTATTACCCACTTAGCACTACGAATGTCCAGTTGCATTTTCTACAGACAGAGTGTTTCAAAACTGCTCAATCAAAAGTATGGTTTAACTCTGTTAGCTGAATGCTCAGATCAGAAAGAAGTTTCACAGAATGCTTCTGTGTAGTTTATGTTTGAATATATTCCTTTTTCCACTAATACGCTCTTAGCGCTCCAAATGTCCAGTTGCATTTTCTACAGAAAGAGTGTTCAGATCTGCTCAATCAAAAGTATGCTTTAACTCTGTTAGCTGAATGCACAGATCAGAAAGAAGTTTCTCCGAATGATTCTGTGTAGTTTATATTTGAAGACTTTCCTTTTTCCACTATTACCCTCTTAGCGCTCCGAATCTCCACTTGCATTTTCTACAAAAAGAGTGTTTCATAACTGCTCAATCAAAAATATGTTTTATCTCTGTTAACTGAATTTACAGATCAGAAATAAGTTTCACAGAATGCATCTGTGTAGTTTTTATTTGAAGATATTCTTTTTCAAAATGTAGGCCTCTTAGCGCTTAGCATGTCCAATTGCAGTTTCTACAGAAAGAGTGTTTCAGAACGGCTCAATCAAAAGTAAGGTTCAACTCTGTTAGTTGAATGCACAGAACAGAAAGAATTTTCACAGAATGCTACTGTGTAGTTTATATTTGAATATATTCCTTTTTCCACTATTACCCTCTTAGCGCTCCGAATGTCCACTTGCATTTTCTACCGAAAGAGTGTTCAGAACTGCGCAATCAAAAGTATGGTTTAACTCTGTTAGCTTAATGAACATATCAGAAATAAGTTTCACACAATGCTTCTGTGTAGTTTTTATTTGAAGTTATTATTTTTCCCAATATAGGCCTCTTAGCGCTCAGAATGTCCAATTGCAGTTTCTACAGAAAGAGTGTTTCAGAAAGGCTCAATCAAATGTAAGGTTCAACTCTGTTAGTTGAATGCACAGAACAGAAAGAAGTTTCATACAATGCTTCTGTGTAGTTTATATTTGAACATATTCTTTTTTCCACTATTACCCACTTAGCGCTACGAATGTCCAGTTGCATTTTCTACAGACAGAGTGTTTCAAAACTGCTCAATCAAAAGTATGGTTAAACTCTGTTAGCTGAATGCTCAGATAAGAAAGAAGTTTCACAGAATGCTTCTGTGTAGTTTATATTTGAATATATTCCTTTTTCCACTACTACTCTCTTAGCGCTCCAAATGTCCAGTTGCATTTTCTACAGAAAGAGAGTTCAGATCTGCTCAATCAAAAGTATGGTTTAACTCTGTTAGCTGAATGCACAGATCAGAAAGAAGTTTCACCGAATGATTCTGTGTAGTTTATATTTGGAGACATTCCTTTTTCCACTATTACCCTCTTAACGCTCCGAATCTCCACTTGCATTTTCTACAGAAAGAGTGTTTCAGAACGGCTCAATCAAAACTAAGGTTCAACTCTTTTAGTTGAACAAACAGAACAGAAAGAAGTTTCACACAATTCTTCTGTGTAGTTTTTATTTGTAGACATTCTTTTTCCCAATATAGGCCTCTTAGCGCTCAGAATGTCCAATTGCAGTTTCTACAGAAAGAGTGTTTCAGAACGGCTCAATCAAAAGTAAGGTTCAACTCTGTTAGTTGAATGCACAGAACAGAAAGAAGTTTCATACAATGCTTCTGTGTAGTTTATATTTGAACATATTCTTTTTTCCACTATTACCCACTTAGCGCTACGAATGTCCAGTTGCATTTTCTACAGACAGAGTGTTTCAAAACTGCTCAATCAAAAGTATGGTTTAACTCTGTTAGCTGAATGCTCAGATCAGAAAGAAGTTTCACAGAATGCTTCTGTGTAGTTTATATTTGAATATATTCCTTTTTCCACTACTACGCTCTTAGCGCTCCAAATGTCCAGTTGCATTTTCTACAGAAAGAGTGTTCAGATCTGCTCAATCAAAAGTATGGTTTAACTCTGTTAGCTGAATGCACAGATCAGAAAGAAGTTTCACCGAATGATTCTGTGTAGTTTATATTTGAAGACATTCCTTTTTCCACTATTACCCTCTTAGCGCTCCGAATCTCCACTTGCATTTTCTACAAAAAGAGTGTTTCATAACTGCTCAATCAAAAATATGTTTTATCTCTGTTAACTGAATTTACAGATCAGAAATAAGTTTCACAGAATGCATCTGTGTAGTTTTTATTTGAAGATATTCTTTTTCAAAATGTAGGCCTCTTAGCGCTTAGCATGTCCAATTGCAGTTTCTACAGAAAGAGTGTTTCAGAACGGCTCAATCAAAAGTAAGGTTCAACTCTGTTAGTTGAATGCACAAAACAGAAAGAATTTTCACAGAATGCTACTGTGTAGTTTATATTTGAATATATTCCTTTTTCCACTATTACCCTCTTAGCGCTCCGAATGTCCACTTGCATTTTCTACCGAAAGAGTGTTCAGAACTGCGCAATCAAAAGTATGGTTTAACTCTGTTAGCTTAATGAACATATCAGAAATAAGTTTCACACAATGCTTCTGTGTAGTTTTTATTTGAAGATATTATTTTTGCCAATATAGGCCTCTTAGCGCTCAGAATGTCCAATTGCAGTTTCTACAGAAAGAGTGTTTCAGAAAGGCTCAATCAAAATTAAGGTTCAACTCTGTTAGTTGAATGCACAGAACAGAAAGTAGTTTCATACAATGCTTCTGTGTAGTTTATATTTGAACATATTCTTTTTTCCACTATTACCCACTTAGCGCTACGAATGTCCAGTTGCATTTTCTACAGACAGAGTGTTTCAAAACTGCTCAATCAAAAGTATGGTTTAACTCTGTTAGCTGAATGCTCAGATCAGAAAGAAGTTTCACAGAATGCTTCTGTGTAGTTTATATTTGAATATATTCCTTTTTCCACTACTACGCTCTTAGCGCTCCAAATGTCCAGTTGCATTTTCTACAGAAAGAGTGTTCAGATCTGCTCAATCAAAAGTATGGTTTAACTCTGTTAGCTGAATGCACAGATCAGAAAGAAGTTTCACCGAATGATTCTGTGTAGTTTATATTTGAAGACATTCCTTTTTCCACTATTACCCTCTTAGCGCTCCGAATCTCCACTTGCATTTTCTACAAAAAGAGTGTTTCATAACTGCTCAATCAAAAATATGTTTTATCTCTGTTAACTGAATTTACAGATCAGAAATAAGTTTCACAGAATGCATCTGTGTAGTTTTTATTTGAAGATATTCTTTTTCAAAATGTAGGCCTCTTAGCGCTTAGCATGTCCAATTGCAGTTTCTACAGAAAGAGTGTTTCAGAACGGCTCAATCAAAAGTAAGGTTCAACTCTGTTAGTTGAATGCACAAAACAGAAAGAATTTTCACAGAATGCTACTGTGTAGTTTATATTTGAATATATTCCTTTTTCCACTATTACCCTCTTAGCGCTCCGAATGTCCACTTGCATTTTCTACCGAAAGAGTGTTCAGAACTGCGCAATCAAAAGTATGGTTTAACTCTGTTAGCTTAATGAACATATCAGAAATAAGTTTCACACAATGCTTCTGTGTAGTTTTTATTTGAAGATATTATTTTTGCCAATATAGGCCTCTTAGCGCTCAGAATGTCCAATTGCAGTTTCTACAGAAAGAGTGTTTCAGAAAGGCTCAATCAAAAGTAAGGTTCAACTCTGTTAGTTGAATGCACAGAACAGAAAGTAGTTTCATACAATGCTTCTGTGTAGTTTATATTTGAACATATTCTTTTTTCCACTATTACCCACTTAGCGCTACGAATGTCCAGTTGCATTTTCTACAGACAGAGTGTTTCAAAACTGCTCAATCAAAAGTATGGTTTAACTCTGTTAGCTGAATGCTCAGATCAGAAAGAAGTTTCACAGAATGCTTCTGTGTAGTTTATATTTGAATATATTCCTTTTTCCACTACTACTCTCTTAGCGCTCCAAATGTCCAGTTGCATTTTCTACAGAAAGAGTGTTCAGATCTGCTCAATCAAAAGTATGGTTTAACTCTGTTAGCTGAATGCACAGATCAGAAAGAAGTTTCACAGAATGATTCTGTGTAGTTTATATTTGGAGACATTCCTTTTTCCACTATTACCCTCTTAGCGCTCCGAATCTCCACTTGCATTTTCTACAGAAAGAGTGTTTCAGAACGGCTCAATCAAAACTAAGGTTCAACTCTTTTAGTTGAACAAACAGAACAGAAAGAAGTTTCACACAATTCTTCTGTGTAGTTTTTATTTGTAGACATTCTTTTTCCCAATATAGGCCTCTTAGCGCTCAGAATGTCCAATTGCAGTTTCTACAGAAAGAGTGTTTCAGAACGGCTCAATCAAAAGTAAGGTTCAACTCTGTTAGTTGAATGCACAGAACAGAAAGAAGTTTCATACAATGCTTCTGTGTAGTTTATATTTGAACATATTCTTTTTTCCACTATTACCCACTTAGCGCTACGAATGTCCAGTTGCATTTTCTACAGACAGAGTGTTTCAAAACTGCTCAATCAAAAGTATGGTTTAACTCTGTTAGCTGAATGCTCAGATCAGAAAGAAGTTTCACAGAATGCTTCTGTGTAGTTTATATTTGAATATATTCCTTTTTCCACTACTACGCTCTTAGCGCTCCAAATGTCCAGTTGCATTTTCTACAGAAAGAGTGTTCAGATCTGCTCAATCAAAAGTATGGTTTAACTCTGTTAGCTGAATGCACAGATCAGAAAGAAGTTTCACCGAATGATTCTGTGTAGTTTATATTTGAAGACATTCCTTTTTCCACTATTACCCTCTTAGCGCTCCGAATCTCCACTTGCATTTTCTACAAAAAGAGTGTTTCATAACTGCTCAATCAAAAATATGTTTTATCTCTGTTAACTGAATTTACAGATCAGAAATAAGTTTCACAGAATGCATCTGTGTAGTTTTTATTTGAAGATATTCTTTTTCAAAATGTAGGCCTCTTAGCGCTTAGCATGTCCAATTGCAGTTTCTACAGAAAGAGTGTTTCAGAACGGCTCAATCAAAAGTAAGGTTCAACTCTGTTAGTTGAATGCACAAAACAGAAAGAATTTTCACAGAATGCTACTGTGTAGTTTATATTTGAATATATTCCTTTTTCCACTATTACCCTCTTAGCGCTCCGAATGTCCACTTGCATTTTCTACCGAAACAGTGTTCAGAACTGCGCAATCAAAAGTATGGTTTAACTCTGTTAGCTTAATGAACATATCAGAAATAAGTTTCACACAATGCTTCTGTGTAGTTTTTATTTGAAGATATTATTTTTCCCAATATAGGCCTCTTAGCGCTCAGAATGTCCAATTGCAGTTTCTACAGAAAGAGTGTTTCAGAAAAGCTCAATCAAAAGTAAGGTTCAACTCTGTTAGTTGAATGCACAGAACAGAAAGAAGTTTCATACAATGCTTCTGTGTAGTTTATATTTGAACATATTCTTTTTTCCACTATTACCCACTTAGCGCTACGAATGTCCAGTTGCATTTTCTACAGACAGAGTGTTTCAAAACTGCTCAATCAAAAGTATGGTTTAACTCTGTTAGCTGAATGCTCAGATCAGAAAGAAGTTTCACAGAATGCTTCTGTATACTTTATATTTGAATATATTCCTTTTTTCACTACTACTCTCTTAGCGCTCCAAATGTCCAGTTGCATTTTCTACAGAAAGAGAGTTCAGATCTGCTCAATCAAAAGTATGGTTTAACTCTTTTAGCTGAATGCACAGATCAGAAAGAAGTTTCACCGAATGATTCTGTGTAGTTTATATTTGGAGACATTCCTTTTTCCACTATTACCCTCTTAGCGCTCCGAATCTCCACTTGCATTTTCTACAGAAAGAGTGTTTCAGAACGGCTCAATCAAAACCAAGGTTCAACTCTTTTAGTTGAACAAACAGAACAGAAAGAAGTTTCACACAATTCTTCTGTGTAGTTTTTATTTGTAGACATTCTTTTTCCCAATATAGGCCTCTTAGCGCTCAGAATGTCCAATTGCAGTTTCTACAGAAAGAGTGTTTCAGAACGGCTCAATCAAAAGTAAGGTTCAACTCTGTTAGTTGAATGCACAGAACAGAAAGAAGTTTCATACAATGCTTCTGTGTAGTTTATATTTGAACATATTGTTTTTTCCACTATTACCCACTTAGCACTACGAATGTCCAGTTGCATTTTCTACAGACAGAGTGTTTCAAAACTGCTCAATCAAAAGTATGGTTTAACTCTGTTAGCTGAATGCTCAGATCAGAAAGAAGTTTCACAGAATGCTTCTGTGTAGTTTATGTTTGAATATATTCCTTTTTCCACTAATACGCTCTTAGCGCTCCAAATGTCCAGTTGCATTTTCTACAGAAAGAGTGTTCAGATCTGCTCAATCAAAAGTATGCTTTAACTCTGTTAGCTGAATGCACAGATCAGAAAGAAGTTTCTCCGAATGATTCTGTGTAGTTTATATTTGAAGACTTTCCTTTTTCCACTATTACCCTCTTAGCGCTCCGAATCTCCACTTGCATTTTCTACAAAAAGAGTGTTTCATAACTGCTCAATCAAAAATATGTTTTATCTCTGTTAACTGAATTTACAGATCAGAAATAAGTTTCACAGAATGCATCTGTGTAGTTTTTATTTGAAGATATTCTTTTTCAAAATGTAGGCCTCTTAGCGCTTAGCATGTCCAATTGCAGTTTCTACAGAAAGAGTGTTTCAGAACGGCTCAATCAAAAGTAAGGTTCAACTCTGTTAGTTGAATGCACAGAACAGAAAGAATTTTCACAGAATGCTACTGTGTAGTTTATATTTGAATATATTCCTTTTTCCACTATTACCCTCTTAGCGCTCCGAATGTCCACTTGCATTTTCTACCGAAAGAGTGTTCAGAACTGCGCAATCAAAAGTATGGTTTAACTCTGTTAGCTTAATGAACATATCAGAAATAAGTTTCACACAATGCTTCTGTGTAGTTTTTATTTGAAGTTATTATTTTTCCCAATATAGGCCTCTTAGCGCTCAGAATGTCCAATTGCAGTTTCTACAGAAAGAGTGTTTCAGAAAGGCTCAATCAAATGTAAGGTTCAACTCTGTTAGTTGAATGCACAGAACAGAAAGAAGTTTCATACAATGCTTCTGTGTAGTTTATATTTGAACATATTCTTTTTTCCACTATTACCCACTTAGCGCTACGAATGTCCAGTTGCATTTTCTACAGACAGAGTGTTTCAAAACTGCTCAATCAAAAGTATGGTTAAACTCTGTTAGCTGAATGCTCAGATAAGAAAGAAGTTTCACAGAATGCTTCTGTGTAGTTTATATTTGAATATATTCCTTTTTCCACTACTACTCTCTTAGCGCTCCAAATGTCCAGTTGCATTTTCTACAGAAAGAGAGTTCAGATCTGCTCAATCAAAAGTATGGTTTAACTCTGTTAGCTGAATGCACAGATCAGAAAGAAGTTTCACCGAATGATTCTGTGTAGTTTATATTTGGAGACATTCCTTTTTCCACTATTACCCTCTTAACGCTCCGAATCTCCACTTGCATTTTCTACAGAAAGAGTGTTTCAGAACGGCTCAATCAAAACTAAGGTTCAACTCTTTTAGTTGAACAAACAGAACAGAAAGAAGTTTCACACAATTCTTCTGTGTAGTTTTTATTTGTAGACATTCTTTTTCCCAATATAGGCCTCTTAGCGCTCAGAATGTCCAATTGCAGTTTCTACAGAAAGAGTGTTTCAGAACGGCTCAATCAAAAGTAAGGTTCAACTCTGTTAGTTGAATGCACAGAACAGAAAGAAGTTTCATACAATGCTTCTGTGTAGTTTATATTTGAACATATTCTTTTTTCCACTATTACCCACTTAGCGCTACGAATGTCCAGTTGCATTTTCTACAGACAGAGTGTTTCAAAACTGCTCAATCAAAAGTATGGTTTAACTCTGTTAGCTGAATGCTCAGATCAGAAAGAAGTTTCACAGAATGCTTCTGTGTAGTTTATATTTGAATATATTCCTTTTTCCACTACTACGCTCTTAGCGCTCCAAATGTCCAGTTGCATTTTCTACAGAAAGAGTGTTCAGATCTGCTCAATCAAAAGTATGGTTTAACTCTGTTAGCTGAATGCACAGATCAGAAAGAAGTTTCACCGAATGATTCTGTGTAGTTTATATTTGAAGACATTCCTTTTTCCACTATTACCCTCTTAGCGCTCCGAATCTCCACTTGCATTTTCTACAAAAAGAGTGTTTCATAACTGCTCAATCAAAAATATGTTTTATCTCTGTTAACTGAATTTACAGATCAGAAATAAGTTTCACAGAATGCATCTGTGTAGTTTTTATTTGAAGATATTCTTTTTCAAAATGTAGGCCTCTTAGCGCTTAGCATGTCCAATTGCAGTTTCTACAGAAAGAGTGTTTCAGAACGGCTCAATCAAAAGTAAGGTTCAACTCTGTTAGTTGAATGCACAAAACAGAAAGAATTTTCACAGAATGCTACTGTGTAGTTTATATTTGAATATATTCCTTTTTCCACTATTACCCTCTTAGCGCTCCGAATGTCCACTTGCATTTTCTACCGAAAGAGTGTTCAGAACTGCGCAATCAAAAGTATGGTTTAACTCTGTTAGCTTAATGAACATATCAGAAATAAGTTTCACACAATGCTTCTGTGTAGTTTTTATTTGAAGATATTATTTTTGCCAATATAGGCCTCTTAGCGCTCAGAATGTCCAATTGCAGTTTCTACAGAAAGAGTGTTTCAGAAAGGCTCAATCAAAATTAAGGTTCAACTCTGTTAGTTGAATGCACAGAACAGAAAGTAGTTTCATACAATGCTTCTGTGTAGTTTATATTTGAACATATTCTTTTTTCCACTATTACCCACTTAGCGCTACGAATGTCCAGTTGCATTTTCTACAGACAGAGTGTTTCAAAACTGCTCAATCAAAAGTATGGTTTAACTCTGTTAGCTGAATGCTCAGATCAGAAAGAAGTTTCACAGAATGCTTCTGTGTAGTTTATATTTGAATATATTCCTTTTTCCACTACTACTCTCTTAGCGCTCCAAATGTCCAGTTGCATTTTCTACAGAAAGAGTGTTCAGATCTGCTCATTCAAAAGTATGGTTTAACTCTGTTAGCTGAATGCACAGATCAGAAAGAAGTTTCACAGAATGATTCTGTGTAGTTTATATTTGGAGACATTCCTTTTTCCACTATTACCCTCTTAGCGCTCCGAATCTCCACTTGCATTTTCTACAGAAAGAGTGTTTCAGAACGGCTCAATCAAAACTAAGGTTCAACTCTTTTAGTTGAACAAACAGAACAGAAAGAAGTTTCACACAATTCTTCTGTGTAGTTTTTATTTGTAGACATTCTTTTTCCCAATATAGGCCTCTTAGCGCTCAGAATGTCCAATTGCAGTTTCTACAGAAAGAGTGTTTCAGAACGGCTCAATCAAAAGTAAGGTTCAACTCTGTTAGTTGAATGCACAGAACAGAAAGAAGTTTCATACAATGCTTCTGTGTAGTTTATATTTGAACATATTCTTTTTTCCACTATTACCCACTTAGCGCTACGAATGTCCAGTTGCATTTTCTACAGACAGAGTGTTTCAAAACTGCTCAATCAAAAGTATGGTTTAACTCTGTTAGCTGAATGCTCAGATCAGAAAGAAGTTTCACAGAATGCTTCTGTGTAGTTTATATTTGAATATATTCCTTTTTCCACTACTACGCTCTTAGCGCTCCAAATGTCCAGTTGCATTTTCTACAGAAAGAGTGTTCAGATCTGCTCAATCAAAAGTATGGTTTAACTCTGTTAGCTGAATGCACAGATCAGAAAGAAGTTTCACCGAATGATTCTGTGTAGTTTATATTTGAAGACATTCCTTTTTCCACTATTACCCTCTTAGCGCTCCGAATCTCCACTTGCATTTTCTACAAAAAGAGTGTTTCATAACTGCTCAATCAAAAATATATTTTATCTCTGTTAACTGAATTTACAGATCAGAAATAAGTTTCACAGAATGCATCTGTGTAGTTTTTATTTGAAGATATTCTTTTTCAAAATGTAGGCCTCTTAGCGCTTAGCATGTCCAATTGCAGTTTCTACAGAAAGAGTGTTTCAGAACGGCTCAATCAAAAGTAAGGTTCAACTCTGTTAGTTGAATGCACAAAACAGAAAGAATTTTCACAGAATGCTACTGTGTAGTTTATATTTGAATATATTCCTTTTTCCACTATTACCCTCTTAGCGCTCCGAATGTCCACTTGCATTTTCTACCGAAACAGTGTTCAGAACTGCGCAATCAAAAGTATGGTTTAACTCTGTTAGCTTAATGAACATATCAGAAATAAGTTTCACACAATGCTTCTGTGTAGTTTTTATTTGAAGATATTATTTTTCCCAATATAGGCCTCTTAGCGCTCAGAATGTCCAATTGCAGTTTCTACAGAAAGAGTGTTTCAGAAAAGCTCAATCAAAAGTAAGGTTCAACTCTGTTAGTTGAATGCACAGAACAGAAAGAAGTTTCATACAATGCTTCTGTGTAGTTTATATTTGAACATATTCTTTTTTCCACTATTACCCACTTAGCGCTACGAATGTCCAGTTGCATTTTCTACAGACAGAGTGTTTCAAAACTGCTCAATCAAAAGTATGGTTTAACTCTGTTAGCTGAATGCTCAGATCAGAAAGAAGTTTCACAGAATGCTTCTGTATACTTTATATTTGAATATATTCCTTTTTTCACTACTACTCTCTTAGCGCTCCAAATGTCCAGTTGCATTTTCTACAGAAAGAGAGTTCAGATCTGCTCAATCAAAAGTATGGTTTAACTCTTTTAGCTGAATGCACAGATCAGAAAGAAGTTTCACCGAATGATTCTGTGTAGTTTATATTTGGAGACATTCCTTTTTCCACTATTACCCTCTTAGCGCTCCGAATCTCCACTTGCATTTTCTACAGAAAGAGTGTTTCAGAACGGCTCAATCAAAACTAAGGTTCAACTCTTTTAGTTGAACAAACAGAACAGAAAGAAGTTTCACACAATTCTTCTGTGTAGTTTTTATTTGTAGACATTCTTTTTCCCAATATAGGCCTCTTAGCGCTCAGAATGTCCAATTGCAGTTTCTACAGAAAGAGTGTTTCAGAACGGCTCAATCAAAAGTAAGGTTCAACTCTGTTAGTTGAATGCACAGAACAGAAAGAAGTTTCATACAATGCTTCTGTGTAGTTTATATTTGAACATATTGTTTTTTCCACTATTACCCACTTAGCACTACGAATGTCCAGTTGCATTTTCTACAGACAGAGTGTTTCAAAACTGCTCAATCAAAAGTATGGTTTAACTCTGTTAGCTGAATGCTCAGATCAGAAAGAAGTTTCACAGAATGCTTCTGTGTAGTTTATGTTTGAATATATTCCTTTTTCCACTAATACGCTCTTAGCGCTCCAAATGTCCAGTTGCATTTTCTACAGAAAGAGTGTTCAGATCTGCTCAATCAAAAGTATGCTTTAACTCTGTTAGCTGAATGCACAGATCAGAAAGAAGTTTCTCCGAATGATTCTGTGTAGTTTATATTTGAAGACTTTCCTTTTTCCACTATTACCCTCTTAGCGCTCCGAATCTCCACTTGCATTTTCTACAAAAAGAGTGTTTCATAACTGCTCAATCAAAAATATGTTTTATCTCTGTTAACTGAATTTACAGATCAGAAATAAGTTTCACAGAATGCATCTGTGTAGTTTTTATTTGAAGATATTCTTTTTCAAAATGTAGGCCTCTTAGCGCTTAGCATGTCCAATTGCAGTTTCTACAGAAAGAGTGTTTCAGAACGGCTCAATCAAAAGTAAGGTTCAACTCTGTTAGTTGAATGCACAGAACAGAAAGAATTTTCACAGAATGCTACTGTGTAGTTTATATTTGAATATATTCCTTTTTCCACTATTACCCTCTTAGCGCTCCGAATGTCCACTTGCATTTTCTACCGAAAGAGTGTTCAGAACTGCGCAATCAAAAGTATGGTTTAACTCTGTTAGCTTAATGAACATATCAGAAATAAGTTTCACACAATGCTTCTGTGTAGTTTTTATTTGAAGTTATTATTTTTCCCAATATAGGCCTCTTAGCGCTCAGAATGTCCAATTGCAGTTTCTACAGAAAGAGTGTTTCAGAAAGGCTCAATCAAATGTAAGGTTCAACTCTGTTAGTTGAATGCACAGAACAGAAAGAAGTTTCATACAATGCTTCTGTGTAGTTTATATTTGAACATATTCTTTTTTCCACTATTACCCACTTAGCGCTACGAATGTCCAGTTGCATTTTCTACAGACAGAGTGTTTCAAAACTGCTCAATCAAAAGTATGGTTAAACTCTGTTAGCTGAATGCTCAGATAAGAAAGAAGTTTCACAGAATGCTTCTGTGTAGTTTATATTTGAATATATTCCTTTTTCCACTACTACTCTCTTAGCGCTCCAAATGTCCAGTTGCATTTTCTACAGAAAGAGAGTTCAGATCTGCTCAATCAAAAGTATGGTTTAACTCTGTTAGCTGAATGCACAGATCAGAAAGAAGTTTCACCGAATGATTCTGTGTAGTTTATATTTGGAGACATTCCTTTTTCCACTATTACCCTCTTAACGCTCCGAATCTCCACTTGCATTTTCTACAGAAAGAGTGTTTCAGAACGGCTCAATCAAAACTAAGGTTCAACTCTTTTAGTTGAACAAACAGAACAGAAAGAAGTTTCACACAATTCTTCTGTGTAGTTTTTATTTGTAGACATTCTTTTTCCCAATATAGGCCTCTTAGCGCTCAGAATGTCCAATTGCAGTTTCTACAGAAAGAGTGTTTCAGAACGGCTCAATCAAAAGTAAGGTTCAACTCTGTTAGTTGAATGCACAGAACAGAAAGAAGTTTCATACAATGCTTCTGTGTAGTTTATATTTGAACATATTCTTTTTTCCACTATGACCCACTTAGCGCTACGAATGTCCAGTTGCATTTTCTACAGACAGAGTGTTTCAAAACTGCTCAATCAAAAGTATGGTTTAACTCTGTTAGCTGAATGCTCAGATCAGAAAGAAGTTTCACAGAATGCTTCTGTGTAGTTTATATTTGAATATATTCCTTTATCCACTACTACGCTCTTAGCGCTCCAAATGTCCAGTTGCATTTTCTACAGAAAGAGTGTTCAGATCTGCTCAATCAAAAGTATGGTTTAACTCTGTTAGCTGAATGCACAGATCAGAAAGAAGTTTCACCGAATGATTCTGTGTAGTTTATATTTGAAGACATTCCTTTTTCCACTATTACCCTCTTAGCGCTCCGAATCTCCACTTGCATTTTCTACAAAAAGAGTGTTTCATAACTGCTCAATCAAAAATATGTTTTATCTCTGTTAACTGAATTTACAGATCAGAAATAAGTTTCACAGAATGCATCTGTGTAGTTTTTATTTGAAGATATTCTTTTTCAAAATGTAGGCCTCTTAGCGCTTAGCATGTCCAACTGCAGTTTCTACAGAAAGAGTGTTTCAGAACGGCTCAATCAAAAGTAAGGTTCAACTCTGTTAGTTGAATGCACAGAACAGAAAGAATTTTCACAGAATGCTTCTGTGTAGTTTATATTTGAATATATTCCTTTTTCCAGTATTACCCTCTTAGCGCTCCGAATGTCCACTTGCATTTTCTACAGAAAGAGTGTTCAGAACTGCGCAATCAAAAGTATGGTTTAACTCTGTTAGCTTAATGAACATATCAGAAATAAGTTTCACACAATGCTTCTGTGTAGTTTTTATTTGAAGATATTATTTTTGCCAATATAGGCCTCTTAGCGCTCAGAATGTCCAATTGCAGTTTCTACAGAAAGAGTGTTTCAGAAAGGCTCAATCAAAAGTAAGGTTCAACTCTGTTAGTTGAATGCACAGAACAGAAAGTAGTTTCATACAATGATTCTGTGTAGTTTATATTTGAACATATTCTTTTTTCCACTATTACCCACTTAGCGCTACGAATGTCCAGTTGCATTTTCTACAGACAGAGTGTTTCAAAACTGCTCAATCAAAAGTATGGTTTAACTCTGTTAGCTGAATGCTCAGATCAGAAAGAAGTTTCACAGAATGCTTCTGTGTAGTTTATATTTGAATATATTCCTTTTTCCACTACTACTCTCTTAGCGCTCCAAATGTCCAGTTGCATTTTCTACAGAAAGAGTGTTCAGATCTGCTCAATCAAAAGTATGGTTTAACTCTGTTAGCTGAATGCACAGATCAGAAAGAAGTTTCACAGAATGATTCTGTGTAGTTTATATTTGGAGACATTCCTTTTTCCACTATTACCCTCTTAGCGCTCCGAATCTCCACTTGCATTTTCTACAGAAAGAGTGTTTCAGAACGGCTCAATCAAAACTAAGGTTCAACTCTTTTAGTTGAACAAACAGAACAGAAAGAAGTTTCACACAATTCTTCTGTGTAGTTTTTATTTGTAGACATTCTTTTTCCCAATATAGGCCTCTTAGCGCTCAGAATGTCCAATTGCAGTTTCTACAGAAAGAGTGTTTCAGAACGGCTCAATCAAAAGTAAGGTTCAACTCTGTTAGTTGAATGCACAGAACAGAAAGAAGTTTCATACAATGCTTCTGTGTAGTTTATATTTGAACATATTCTTTTTTCCACTATTACCCACTTAGCGCTACGAATGTCCAGTTGCATTTTCTACAGACAGAGTGTTTCAAAACTGCTCAATCAAAAGTATGGTTTAACTCTGTTAGCTGAATGCTCAGATCAGAAAGAAGTTTCACAGAATGCTTCTGTGTAGTTTATATTTGAATATATTCCTTTTTCCACTACTACGCTCTTAGCGCTCCAAATGTCCAGTTGCATTTTCTACAGAAAGAGTGTTCAGATCTGCTCAATCAAAAGTATGGTTTAACTCTGTTAGCTGAATGCACAGATCAGAAAGAAGTTTCACCGAATGATTCTGTGTAGTTTATATTTGAAGACATTCCTTTTTCCACTATTACCCTCTTAGCGCTCCGAATCTCCACTTGCATTTTCTACAAAAAGAGTGTTTCATAACTGCTCAATCAAAAATATGTTTTATCTCTGTTAACTGAATTTACAGATCAGAAATAAGTTTCACAGAATGCATCTGTGTAGTTTTTATTTGAAGATATTCTTTTTCAAAATGTAGGCCTCTTAGCGCTTAGCATGTCCAATTGCAGTTTCTACAGAAAGAGTGTTTCAGAACGGCTCAATCAAAAGTAAGGTTCAACTCTGTTAGTTGAATGCACAAAACAGAAAGAATTTTCACAGAATGCTACTGTGTAGTTTATATTTGAATATATTCCTTTTTCCACTATTACCCTCTTAGCGCTCCGAATGTCCACTTGCATTTTCTACCGAAAGAGTGTTCAGAACTGCGCAATCAAAAGTATGGTTTAACTCTGTTAGCTTAATGAACATATCAGAAATAAGTTTCACACAATGCTTCTGTGTAGTTTTTATTTGAAGATTTTTTTTTTCGCAATATAGGCCTCTTAGCGCTCAGAATGTCCAATTGCAGTTTCTACAGAAAGAGTGTTTCAGAAAGTTTCAATCAAAAGTAAGGTTCAACTCTGTTAGTTGAATGCACAGAACAGAAAGAAGTTTCATACAATGCTTCTGTGTAGTTTATATTTGAACATATTCTTTTTTCCACTATTACCCACTTAGCGCTACGAATGTCCAGTTGCATTTTCTACAGACAGAGTGTTTCAAAACTGCTCAATCAAAAGTATGGTTTAACTCTGTTAGCTGAATGCTCAGATCAGAAAGAAGTTTCACAGAATGCTTCTGTGTAGTTTATATTTGAATATATTCCTTTTTCCACTAGTACTCTCTTAGCGCTCCAAATGTTCAGTTGCATTTTCTACAGAAAGAGAGTTCAGATCTGCTCAATCAAAAGTATGGTTTAACTCTGTTAGCTGAATGCACAGATCAGAAACAAGTTTCACCGAATGATTCTGTGAAGTTTATATTTGGAGACATTCCTTTTTCCACTATTACCCTCTTAGCGCTCCGAATCTCCACTTGCATTTTCTACAGAAAGAGTGTTTCAGAACGGCTCAATCAAAACTAAGGTTCAACTCTTTTAGTTGAACAAACAGAACAGAAAGAAGTTTCACACAATTCTTCTGTGTAGTTTTTATTTGTAGACATTCTTTTTCCCAATATAGGCCTCTTAGCGCTCAGAATGTCCAATTGCAGTTTCTACAGAAAGAGTGTTTCAGAACGGCTCAATCAAAAGTAAGGTTCAACTCTGTTAGTTGAATGCACAGAACAGAAAGAAGTTTCATACAATGCTTCTCTGTAGTTTATATTTGAACATATTCTTTTTTCCACTATTACCCACTTAGCGCTACGAATGTCCAGTTGCATTTTCTACAGACAGAGTGTTTCAAAACTGCTCAATCAAAAGTATGGTTTAACTCTGTTAGCTGAATGCTCAGATCAGAAAGAAGTTTCACAGAATGCTTCTGTGTAGTTTATATTTGAAAATATTCCTTTTTCCACTACTACGCTCTTAGCGCTCCGAATCTCCACTTGCATTTTCTACAAAGGAGTGTTTCATAACTGCTCAATCAAAAATATGTTTTATCTCTGTTAACTGAATTTACAGATCAGAAATAAGTTTCACAGAATGCATCTGTGTAGTTTTTATTTGAAGATATTCTTTTTCCCAATGTAGGCCTCTTAGCGCTTAGCATGTCCAATTGCAGTTTCTACAGAAAGAGTGTTTCAGAACGGCTCAATCAAAAGTAAGGTTCAACTCTGTTAGTTGAATGCACAGAACAGAAAGAATTTTCACAGAATGCTACTGTGTAGTTTATATTTGAATATATTCCTTTTTCCACTATTACCCTCTTATCGCTCCGAATGTCCACTTGCATTTTCTACAGAAAGAGTGTTCAGAACTGCGCAATCAAAAGTATGGTTTAACTCTGTTAGCTTAATGAACATATCAGAAATAAGTTTCACACAATGCTTCTGTGTAGTTTTTATTTGAAGATATTATTTTTCCCAATATAGGCCTCTTAGCGCTCAGAATGTCCAATTGCAGTTTCTACAGAAAGAGTGTTTCAGAAAAGCTCAATCAAAAGTAAGGTTCAACTCTGTTAGTTGAATGCACAGAACAGAAAGAAGTTTCATACAATGCTTCTGTGTAGTTTATATTTGAACATATTCTTTTTTCCACTATTACCCACTTAGCGCTACGAATGTCCAGTTGCATTTTCTACAGACAGAGTGTTTCAAAACTGCTCAATCAAAAGTATGGTTTATCTCTGTTAGCTGAATGCTCAGATCAGAAAGAAGTTTCACAGAATGCTTCTGTATAGTTTATATTTGAATATATTCCTTTTTTCACTACTACTCTCTTAGCGCTCCAAATGTCCAGTTGCATTTTCTACAGAAAGAGAGTTCAGATCTGCTCAATCAAAAGTATGGTTTAACTCTTTTAGCTGAATGCACAGATCAGAAAGAAGTTTCACCGAATGATTCTGTGTAGTTTATATTTGGAGACATTCCTTTTTCCACTATTACCCTCTTAGCGCTCCGAATCTCCACTTGCATTTTCTACAGAAAGAGTGTTTCAGAACGGCTCAATCAAAACTAAGGTTCAACTCTTTTAGTTGAACAAACAGAACAGAAAGAAGTTTCACACAATTCTTCTGTGTAGTTTTTATTTGTAGACATTCTTTTTCCCAATATAGGCCTCTTAGCGCTCAGAATGTCCAATTGCAGTTTCTACAGAAAGAGTGTTTCAGAACGGCTCAATCAAAAGTAAGGTTCAACTCTGTTAGTTGAATGCACAGAACAGAAAGAAGTTTCATACAATGCTTCTGTGTAGTTTATATTTGAACATATTGTTTTTTCCACTATTACCCACTTAGCACTACGAATATCCAGTTGCATTTTCTACAGACAGAGTGTTTCAAAACTGCTCAATCAAAAGTATGGTTTAACTCTGTTAGCTGAATGCTCAGATCAGAAAGAAGTTTCACAGAATGCTTCTGTGTAGTTTATGTTTGAATATATTCCTTTTTCCACTAATACGCTCTTAGCGCTCCAAATGTCCAGTTGCATTTTCTACAGAAAGAGTGTTCAGATCTGCTCAATCAAAAGTATGGTTTAACTCTGTTAGCTGAATGCACAGATCAGAAAGAAGTTTCACCGAATGATTCTGTGTAGTTTATATTTGAAGACATTCCTTTTTCCACTATTACCCTCTTAGCGCTCCGAATCTCCACTTGCATTTTCTACAAAAAGAGTGTTTCATAACTGCTCAATCAAAAATATGTTTTATCTCTGTTAACTGAATTTACAGATCAGAAATAAGTTTCACAGAATGCATCTGTGTAGTTTTTATTTGAAGATATTCTTTTTCAAAATGTAGGCCTCTTAGCGCTTAGCATGTCCAACTGCAGTTTCTACAGAAAGAGTGTTTCAGAACGGCTCAATCAAAAGTAAGGTTCAACTCTGTTAGTTGAATGCACAGAACAGAAAGAATTTTCACAGAATGCTTCTGTGTAGTTTATATTTGAATATATTCCTTTTTCCAGTATTACCCTCTTAGCGCTCCGAATGTCCACTTGCATTTTCTACAGAAAGAGTGTTCAGAACTGCGCAATCAAAAGTATGGTTTAACTCTGTTAGCTTAATGAACATATCAGAAATAAGTTTCACACAATGCTTCTGTGTAGTTTTTATTTGAAGATATTATTTTTCCCAATATAGGCCTCTTAGCGCTCAGAATGTCCAATTGCAGTTTCTACAGAAAGAGTGTTTCAGAAAGGCTCAATCAAAAGTAAGGTTCAACTCTGTTAGTTGAATGCACAGAACAGAAAGAAGTTTCATACAATGCTTCTGTGTAGTTTATATTTGAACATATTCTTTTTTCCACTATTACCCACTTAGCGCTACGAATGTCCAGTTGCATTTTCTACAGACAGAGTGTTTCAAAACTGCTCAATCAAAAGTATGGTTTAACTCTGTTAGCTGAATGCTCAGATCAGAAAGAAGTTTCACAGAATGCTTCTGTGTAGTTTATATTTGAATATATTCCTTTTTCCACTACTACTCTCTTAGCGCTCCAAATGTCCAGTTGCATTTTCTACAGAAAGAGTGTTCAGATCTGCTCAATCAAAAGTATGGTTTAACTCTGTTAGCTGAATGCACAGATCAGAAAGAAGTTTCACAGAATGATTCTGTGTAGTTTATATTTGGAGACATTCCTTTTTCCACTATTACCCTCTTAGCGCTCCGAATCTCCACTTGCATTTTCTACAGAAAGAGTGTTTCAGAACGGCTCAATCAAAACTAAGGTTCAACTATTTTAGTTGAACAAACAGAACAGAAAGAAGTTTCACACAATTCTTCTGTGTAGTTTTTATTTGTAGACATTCTTTTTCCCAATATAGGCCTCTTAGCGCTCAGAATGTCCAATTGCAGTTTCTACAGAAAGAGTGTTTCAGAACGGCTCAATCAAAAGTAAGGTTCAACTCTGTTAGTTGAATGCACAGAACAGAAAGAAGTTTCATACAATGCTTCTGTGTAGTTTATATTTGAACATATTCTTTTTTCCACTATTACCCACTTAGCGCTACGAATGTCCAGTTGCATTTTCTACAGACAGAGTGTTTCAAAACTGCTCAATCAAAAGTATGGTTTAACTCTGTTAGCTGAATGCTCAGATCAGAAAGAAGTTTCACAGAATGCTTCTGTGTAGTTTATATTTGAATATATTCCTTTTTCCACTACTACGCTCTTAGCGCTCCAAATGTCCAGTTGCATTTTCTACAGAAAGAGTGTTCAGATCTGCTCAATCAAAAGTATGGTTTAACTCTGTTAGCTGAATGCACAGATCAGAAAGAAGTTTCACCGAATGATTCTGTGTAGTTTATATTTGAAGACATTCCTTTTTCCACTATTACCCTCTTAGCGCTCCGAATCTCCACTTGCATTTTCTACAAAAAGAGTGTTTCATAACTGCTCAATCAAAAATATGTTTTATCTCTGTTAACTGAATTTACAGATCAGAAATAAGTTTCACAGAATGCATCTGTGTAGTTTTTATTTGAAGATATTCTTTTTCAAAATGTAGGCCTCTTAGCGCTTAGCATGTCCAATTGCAGTTTCTACAGAAAGAGTGTTTCAGAACGGCTCAATCAAAAGTAAGGTTCAACTCTGTTAGTTGAATGCACAAAACAGAAAGAATTTTCACAGAATGCTACTGTGTAGTTTATATTTGAATATATTCCTTTTTCCACTATTACCCTCTTAGCGCTCCGAATGTCCACTTGCATTTTCTACCGAAAGAGTGTTCAGAACTGCGCAATCAAAAGTATGGTTTAACTCTGTTAGCTTAATGAACATATCAGAAATAAGTTTCACACAATGCTTCTGTGTAGTTTTTATTTGAAGATATTATTTTTCGCAATATAGGCCTCTTAGCGCTCAGAATGTCCAATTGCAGTTTCTACAGAAAGAGTGTTTCAGAAAGTTTCAATCAAAAGTAAGGTTCAACTCTGTTAGTTGAATGCACAGAACAGAAAGAAGTTTCATACAATGCTTCTGTGTAGTTTATATTTGAACATATTCTTTTTTCCACTATTACCCACTTAGCGCTACGAATGTCCAGTTGCATTTTCTACAGACAGAGTGTTTCAAAACTGCTCAATCAAAAGTATGGTTTAACTCTGTTAGCTGAATGCTCAGATCAGAAAGAAGTTTCACAGAATGCTTCTGTGTAGTTTATATTTGAATATATTCCTTTTTCCACTAGTACTCTCTTAGCGCTCCAAATGTTCAGTTGCATTTTCTACAGAAAGAGAGTTCAGATCTGCTCAATCAAAAGTATGGTTTAACTCTGTTAGCTGAATGCACAGATCAGAAACAAGTTTCACCGAATGATTCTGTGAAGTTTATATTTGGAGACATTCCTTTTTCCACTATTACCCTCTTAGCGCTCCGAATCTCCACTTGCATTTTCTACAGAAAGAGTGTTTCAGAACGGCTCAATCAAAACTAAGGTTCAACTCTTTTAGTTGAACAAACAGAACAGAAAGAAGTTTCACACAATTCTTCTGTGTAGTTTTTATTTGTAGACATTCTTTTTCCCAATATAGGCCTCTTAGCGCTAAGAATGTCCAATTGCAGTTTCTACAGAAAGAGTGTTTCAGAACGGCTCAATCAAAAGTAAGGTTCAACTCTGTTAGTTGAATGCACAGAACAGAAAGAAGTTTCATACAATGCTTCTCTGTAGTTTATATTTGAACATATTCTTTTTTCCACTATTACCCACTTAGCGCTACGAATGTCCAGTTGCATTTTCTACAGACAGAGTGTTTCAAAACTGCTCAATCAAAAGTATGGTTTAACTCTGTTAGCTGAATGCTCAGATCAGAAAGAAGTTTCACAGAATGCTTCTGTGTAGTTTATATTTGAAAATATTCCTTTTTCCACTACTACGCTCTTAGCGCTCCGAATCTCCACTTGCATTTTCTACAAAGGAGTGTTTCATAACTGCTCAATCAAAAATATGTTTTATCTCTGTTAACTGAATTTACAGATCAGAAATAAGTTTCACAGAATGCATCTGTGTAGTTTTTATTTGAAGATATTCTTTTTCCCAATGTAGGCCTCTTAGCGCTTAGCATGTCCAATTGCAGTTTCTACAGAAAGAGTGTTTCAGAACGGCTCAATCAAAAGTAAGGTTCAACTCTGTTAGTTGAATGCACAGAACAGAAAGAATTTTCACAGAATGCTACTGTGTAGTTTATATTTGAATATATTCCTTTTTCCACTATTACCCTCTTAGCGCTCCGAATGTCCACTTGCATTTTCTACAGAAAGAGTGTTGAGAACTGCGCAATCAAAATTATGGTTTAACTCTGTTAGCTTAATGAACATATCAGAAATAAGTTTCACACAATGCTTCTGTGTAGTTTTTATTTGAAGATATTATTTTTCCCAATATAGGCCTCTTAGCGCTCAGAATGTCCAATTGCAGTTTCTACAGAAAGAGTGTTTCAGAAAGGCTCAATCAAAAGTAAGGTTCAACTCTGTTAGTTGAATGCACAGAACAGAAAGAAGTTTCATACAATGCTTCTGTGTAGTTTATATTTGAACATATTCTTTTTTCCACTATTACCCACTTAGCGCTACGAATGTCCAGTTGCATTTTCTACAGACAGAGTGTTTCAAAACTGCTCAATCAAAAGTATGGTTTAACTCTGTTAGCTGAATTCTCAGATCAGAAAGAAGTTTCACAGAATGCTTCTGTGTAGTTTATATTTGAATATATTCCTTTTTCCACTAATACGCTCTTAGCGCTCCAAATGTCCAGTTGCATTTTCTACAGAAAGAGTGTTCAGATCTGCTCAATCAAAAGTATGGTTTAACTCTGTTAGCTGAATGCACAGATCAGAAAGAAGTTTCACCGAATGATTCTGTGTAGTTTATATTTGAAGACATTCCTTTTTCCACTATTACCCTCTTAGCGCTCCGAATCTCCACTTGCATTTTCTACAAAAAGAGTGTTTCATAACTGCTCAATCAAAAATATGTTTTATCTCTGTTAACTGAATTTACAGATCAGAAATAAGTTTCACAGAATGCATCTGTGTAGTTTTTATTTGAAGATATTCTTTTTCAAAATGTAGGCCTCTAAGCGCTTAGCATGTCCAATTGCAGTTTCTAAAGAAAGAGTGTTTCAGAACGGCTCAATCAAAAGTAAGGTTCAACTCTGTTAGTTGAATGCACAGAACAGAAAGAATTTTCACAGAATGCTACTGTGTAGTTTATATTTGAATATATTCCTTTTTCCACTATTACCCTCTTAGCGCTCCGAATGTCCACTTGCATTTTCTACAGAAAGAGTGTTCAGAACTGCGCAATCAAAAGTATGGTTTAACTCTGTTAGCTTAATGAACATATCAGAAATAAGTTTCACAAAATGCTTCTGTGTAGTTTTTATTTGAAGATATTATTTTTCCCAATATAGGCCTCTTAGCGCTCAGAATGTCCAATTGCAGTTTCTACAGAAAGAGTGTTTCAGAAAGGCTCAATCAAAAGTAAGGTTCAACTCTGTTAGTTGAATGCACAGAACAGAAAGAAGTTTCATACAATGCTTCTGTGTAGTTTATATTTGAACATATTCTTTTTTCCACTATTACCCACTTAGCGCTACGAATGTCCAGTTGCATTTTCTACAGACAGAGTGTTTCAAAACTGCTCAATCAAAAGTATGGTTTAACTCTGTTAGCTGAATGCTCAGATCAGAAAGAAGTTTCACAGAATGCTTCTGTGTAGTTTATATTTGAATATATTCCTTTTTCCACTACTACTCTCTTAGCGCTCCAAATGTCCAGTTGCATTTTCTACAGAAAGAGAGTTCAGATCTGCTCAATCAAAAGTATGGTTTAACTCTGTTAGCTGAATGCACAGATCAGAAAGAAGTTTCACAGAATGATTCTGTGAAGTTTATATTTGGAGACATTCCTTTTTCCACTATTACCCTCTTAGCGCTCCGAATCTCCACTTGCATTTTCTACAGAAAGAGTGTTTCAGAACGGCTCAATCAAAACTAAGGTTCAACTCTTTTAGTTGAACAAACAGAACAGAAAGAAGTTTCACACAATTCTTCTGTGTAGTTTTTATTTGTAGACATTCTTTTTCCCAATATAGGCCTCTTAGCACTCAGAATGTCCAATTGCAGTTTCTACAGAAAGAGTGTTTCAGAACGGCTCAATCAAAAGTAAGGTTCAACTCTGTTAGTTGAATGCACAGAACAGAAAGAAGTTTCATACAATGCTTCTGTGTAGTTTATATTTGAACATATTCTTTTTTCCACTATTACCCACTTAGCGCTACGAATGTCCAGTTGCATTTTCTACAGACAGAGTGTTTCAAAACTGCTCAATCAAAAGTATGGTTTAACTCTCTTAGCTGAATGCTCAGATCAGAAAGAAGTTTCACAGAATGCTTCTGTGTAGTTTATATTTGAAAATATTCCTTTTTCCACTACTACGCTCTTAGCGCTCCGAATCTCCACTTGCATTTTCTACAAAGGAGTGTTTCATAACTGCTCAATCAAAAATATGTTTTATCTCTGTTAACTGAATTTACAGATCAGGAATAAGTTTCACAGAATGCATCTGTGTAGTTTTTATTTGAAGATATTCTTTTTCCCAATGTAGGCCTCTTAGCGCTTAGCATGTCCAATTGCAGTTTCTACAGAAAGAGTGTTTCAGAACGGCTCAATCAAAAGTAAGGTTCAACTCTGTTAGTTGAATGCACAGAACAAAAAGAATTTTCACTGAATGCTACTGTGTAGTTTATATTTGAATATATTCCTTTTTCCACTATTACCCTCTTAGCGCTCCGAATGTCCACTTGCATTTTCTACAGAAAGAGTGTTCAGAACTGCGCAATCAAAAGTATGGTTTAACTCTGTTAGCTTAATGAACATATCAGAAATAATTTCACACAATGCTTCTGTGTAGTTTTTATTTGAAGATATTATTTTTCCCAATATAGGCCTCTCAGCGCTCAGAATGTCCAATTGCGTTTTCTACAGAAAGAGTGTTTCAGAAAGGCTCAATCAAAAGTAAGATTCAACTCTGTTAGTTGAATGCACAGAACAGAAAGAAGTTTCATACAATGCTTCTGTGTAGTTTATATTTGAACATATTCTTTTTTCCACTATTACCCACTTAGCGCTACGAATGTCCAGTTGCATTTTCTACAGACAGAGTGTTTCAAAACTGCTCAATCAAAAGTATGGTTTAACTCTGTTAGCTGAATGCTCAGATCAGAAATAAGTTTCACAGAATGCTTCTGTGTAGTTTATATTTGAATATATTCCTTTTTCCACTACTACTCTCTTAGCGCTCCAAATGTCCAGTTGCATTTTGTACAGAAAGAGTGTTCAGATATGCTCAATCAAAAGTATGGTTTAACTCTGTTAGCTGAATGCACAGATCAGAAAGAAGTTTCACAGAATGATTCTGTGTAGTTTATATTTGAAGACATTCCTTTTTCCACTATTACCCTCTTAGCGCTCCGAATCTCCACTTGCATTTTCTACAAAGGAGTGTTTCATAACTGATCAATCAAAAATATGTTTTATCTCTGTTAACTGAATTTACAGATCAGAAATAAGTTTCACAGAATGCATCTGTGTAGTTTTTATTTGAAGATATTCTTTTTCTCAATGTAGGCCTCTTAGCGCTTAGCATGTCCAATTGCAGTTTCTACAGAAAGAGTGTTTCAGAACGGCTCAATCAAAAGTAAGGTTCAACTCTGTTAGTTGAATGCACAGAACAGAAAGAATTTTCACAGAATGCTACTCTGTAGTTTATATTTGAATATATTCCTTTTTCCACTATTACCCTCTTAGCGCTCCGAATGTCCACTTGCATTTTCTACTGAAAGAGTGTTCAGAACTGCGCAATCAAAAGTATGGTTTAACTCTGTTAGCTTAATGAACATATCAGAAATAAGTTTCACACAATGCTTCTGTGTAGTTTTTATTTGAAGATATTATTTTTCCCAACATAGGCCTCTTAGCGCTCAGAATGTCCAATTGCAGTTTCTACAGAAAGAGTGTTTCAGAAAGGCTCAATCAAAAGTAAGGTTCAACTCTGTTAGTTGAATGCACAGAACAGAAAGAAGTTTCATACAATGCTTCTGTGTAGTTTATATTTGAACATATTCTTTTTTCCACTATTACCCACTTAGCGCTACGAATGTCCAGTTGCATTTTCTACAGACAGAGTGTTTCAAAACTGCTCAATCAAAAGTATGGTTTAACTCTGTTAGCTGAATGCTCAGATCAGAAAGTAGTTTCACAGAATGCTTCTGTGTTGTTTATATTTGAATATATTCCTTTTTCCACTACTACTCTCTTAGCGCTCCAAATGTCCAGTTGCATTTTCTACAGAAAGAGTGTTCAGATCTGCTCAATCAAAAGTATGGTTTAACTCTGTTAGCTGAATGCACAGATCAGAAAGAAGTTTCACAGAATGATTCTGTGTAGTTTATATTTGGAGACATTCCTTTTTCCACTATTACCCTCTTAGCGCTCCGAATCTCCACTTGCATTTTCTACAGAAAGAGTGTTTCAGAACGGCTCAATCAAAACTAAGGTTCAACTCTTTTAGTTGAACAAACAGAACAGAAAGAAGTTTCACACAATTCTTCTGTGTAGTTTTTATTTGTAGACATTCTTTTTCCCAATATAGGACTCTTAGTGCTCAGAATGTCCAGTTGCATTTTCTACAGAAAGAGTGTTTCAGAACGGCTCAATCAAAAGTAAGGTTCAACTCTGTTAGTTGAATGCACAGAACAGAAAGAATTTTCACAGAATGCTACTGTGTAGTTTATATTTGAAGACATTCCTTTTTCCACTATTACCCTCTTAGCGCTCCGAATCTCCACTTGCATTTTCTACAAAAAGAGTGTTTCATAACTGCTCAATCAAAAATATGTTTTATCTCTGTTAACTGAATTTACAGATCAGAAATAAGTTTCACAGAATGCATCTGTGTAGTTTTTATTTGAAGATATTATTTTTCCCAATGTAAGCCTCTTAACGCTTAGCATGTCCAATTGCAGTTTCTACAGAAAGAGTGTTTCAGAACGGCTCAATCAAAAGAAAGGTTCAACTCTGTTAGTTGAATGCACAGAACAGAAAGAATTTTCACAGAATGCTACTGTGTAGTTTATATTTGAATATATTCCTTTTTCCACTATTACCCTCTTAGCGCTCCGAATGTCCACTTGCATTTTCTACTGAAAGAGTGTTCAGAACTGCGCAATCAAAAGTATGGTTTAACTCTGTTAGCTTAATGAACATATCAGAAATAAGTTTCACACAATGCTTCTGTGTAGTTTTTATTTGAAGATATTATTTTTCCCAACATAGGCCTCTTAGCGCTCAGAATGTCCAATTGCAGTTTCTACAGAAAGAGTGTTTCAGAAAGGCTCAATCAAAATAAGGTTCCACTCTGTTAGTTGAATGCACAGAACAGAAAGAAGTTTCATACAATGCTTCTGTGTAGTTTATATTTGAACATATTCTTTTTTCCACTATTACCCACTTAGCGCTACGAATGTCCAGTTGCATTTTATACAGACAGAGTGTTTCAAAACTGCTCAATCAAAAGTATGGTTTAACTCTGTTAGCTGAATGCTCAGATCAGAAAGAAGTTTCACAGAATGCTTCTGTGTAGTTTATATTTGAATATATTCCTTTTTCCACTACTACTCTCTTAGCGCTCCAAATGTCCAGTTGCATTTTCTACAGAAAGAGAGTTCAGATCTGCTCAATCAAAAGTATGGTTTAACTCTGTTAGCTGAATGCACAGATCAGAAACAAGTTTCACCGAATGATTCTGTGTAGTTTATATTTGGAGACATTCCTTTTTCCACTATTACCCTCTTAGCGCTCTGAATCTCCACTTGCATTTTCTACAGAAAGATTGTTTCAGAACGGCTCAATCAAAACTAAGGTTCAACTCTTTTAGTTGAACAAACAGAACAGAAAGAAGTTTCACACAATTCTTCTGTGTAGTTTTTATTTGTAGACATTCTTTTTCCCAATATAGGCCTCTTAGCGCTCAGAATGTCCAATTGCAGTTTCTACAGAAAGAGTGTTTCAGAACGGCTCAATCAAAAGTAAGGTTCAACTCTGTTAGTTGAATGCACAGAACAGAAAGAAGTTTCATACAATGCTTCTGTGTAGTTTATATTTGAACATATTCTTTTTTCCACTATTACCCACTTAGCGCTACGAATGTCCAGTTGCATTTTCTACAGACAGAGTGTTTCAAAACTGCTCAATCAAAAGTATGGTTTAACTCTGTTAGCTGAATGCTCAGATCAGAAAGAAGTTTCACAGAATGCTTCTGTGTAGTTTATATTTGAATATATTCCTTTTTCCACTACTACGCTCTTAGCACTCCAAATGTCCAGTTGCATTTTCTACAGAAAGAGTGTTCAGATCTGCTCAATCAAAAGTATGGTTTAACTCTGTTAGCTGAATGCACAGATCAGAAAGAAGTTTCACCGAATGTTTCTGTGTAGTTTATATTTGAAGACATTCCTTTTTCCAATATTACCCTCTTAGCGCTCCGAATCTCCACTTGCATTTTCTACAAAAAGAGTGTTTCATAACTGCTCAATCAAAAATATGTTTTATCTCTGTTAACTGAAATTACAGATCAGAAATAAGTTTCACAGAATGCATCTGTGTAGTTTTTATTTGAAGATATTCTTTTTCCCAATGTAGGCCTCTTAGCGCTTAGCATGTCCAATTGCAGTTTCTACAGAAAGAGTGTTTCAGAACGGCTCAATCAAAAGTAAGGTTCAACTCTGTTAGTTGAATGCACAGAACAAAAAGAATTTTCACTGAATTCTACTGTGTAGTTTATATTTGAATATATTCCTTTTTCCACTATTACCCTCTTAGCGCTCCGAATGTCCACTTGCATTTTCTACAGAAAGAGTGTTCAGAACTGCGCAATCAAAAGTATTGTTTAACTCTGTTAGCTTAATGAACATATCAGAAATAAGTTTCACACAATGCTTCTCTGTAGTTTTTATTTGAAGATATTATTTTTCCCAATATAGGCCTCTTAGCGCTCAGAATGTCCAATTGCATTTTCTACAGAAAGAGTGTTTCAGAAAGGCTCAATCAAAAGTAAGGTTCAACTCTGTTAGTTGAATGCACAGAACAGAAAGAAGTTTCATACAATGCTTCTGTGTAGTTTATATTTGAACATATTCTTTTTTCCACTATTACCCACTTAGCGCTACGAATGTCCAGTTGCATTTTCTACAGACAGAGTGTTTCAAAACTGCTCAATCAAAAGTATGGTTTAACTCTGTTAGCTGAATGCTCAGATCAGAAAGTAGTTTCACAGAATGCTTCTGTGTTGTTTATATTTGAATATATTCCTTTTTCCACTACTACTCTCTTAGCGCTCCAAATGTCCAGTTGCATTTTCTACAGAAAGAGTGTTCAGATCTGCTCAATCAAAAGTATGGTTTAATTCTGTTAGCTGAATGCACAGATCAGAAAGAAGTTTCACAGAATGATTCTGTGTAGTTTATATTTGGAGACATTCCTTTTTCCACTATTACCCTCTTAGCGCTCCGAATCTCCACTTGCATTTTCTACAGAAAGAGTGTTTCAGAACGGCTCAATCAAAACTAAGGTTCAACTCTTTTAGTTGAACAAACAGAACAGAAAGAAGTTTCACACAATTCTTCTGTGTAGTTTTTATTTGTAGACATTCTTTTTCCCAATATAGGACTCTTAGTGCTCAGAATGTCCAGTTGCAGTTTCTACAGAAAGAGTGTTTCAGAACGGCTCAATCAAAAGTAAGGTTCAACTCTGTTAGTTGAATGCACAGAACAGAAAGAATTTTCACAGAATGCTACTGTGTAGTTTATATTTGAAGACATTCCTTTTTCCACTATTACCCTCTTAGCGCTCCGAATCTCCACTTGCATTTTCTACAAAAAGAGTGTTTCATAACTGCTCAATCAAAAATATGTTTTATCTCTGTTAACTGAATTTACAGATCAGAAATAAGTTTCACAGAATGCATCTGTGTAGTTTTTATTTGAAGATATTATTTTTCCCAATGTAAGCCTCTTAACGCTTAGCATGTCCAATTGCAGTTTCTACAGAAAGAGTGTTTCAGAACGGCTCAATCAAAAGAAAGGTTCAACTCTGTTAGTTGAATGCACAGAACAGAAAGAATTTTCACAGAATGCTACTGTGTAGTTTATATTTGAATATATTCCTTTTTCCACTATTACCCTCTTAGCGCTCCGAATGTCCACTTGCATTTTCTACTGAAAGAGTGTTCAGAACTGCGCAATCAAAAGTATGGTTTAACTCTGTTAGCTTAATGAACATATCAGAAATAAGTTTCACACAATGCTTCTGTGTAGTTTTTATTTGAAGATATTATTTTTCCCAACATAGGCCTCTTAGCGCTCAGAATGTCCAATTGCAGTTTCTACAGAAAGAGTGTTTCAGAAAGGCTCAATCAAAATAAGGTTCCACTCTGTTAGTTGAATGCACAGAACAGAAAGAAGTTTCATACAATGCTTCTGTGTAGTTTATATTTGAACATATTCTTTTTTCCACTATTACCCACTTAGCGCTACGAATGTCCAGTTGCATTTTATACAGACAGAGTGTTTCAAAACTGCTCAATCAAAAGTATGGTTTAACTCTGTTAGCTGAATGCTCAGATCAGAAAGAAGTTTCACAGAATGCTTCTGTGTAGTTTATATTTGAATATATTCCTTTTTCCACTACTACTCTCTTAGCGCTCCAAATGTCCAGTTGCATTTTCTACAGAAAGAGAGTTCAGATCTGCTCAATCAAAAGTATGGTTTAACTCTGTTAGCTGAATGCACAGATCAGAAACAAGTTTCACCGAATGATTCTGTGTAGTTTATATTTGGAGACATTCCTTTTTCCACTATTACCCTCTTAGCGCTCCGAATCTCCACTTGCATTTTCTACAGAAAGATTGTTTCAGAACGGCTCAATCAAAACTAAGGTTCAACTCTTTTAGTTGAACAAACAGAACAGAAAGAAGTTTCACACAATTCTTCTGTGTAGTTTTTATTTGTAGACATTCTTTTTCCCAATATAGGCCTCTTAGCGCTCAGAATGTCCAATTGCAGTTTCTACAGAAAGAGTGTTTCAGAACGGCTCAATCAAAAGTAAGGTTCAACTCTGTTAGTTGAATGCACAGAACAGAAAGAAGTTTCATACAATGCTTCTGTGTAGTTTATATTTGAACATATTCTTTTTTCCACTATTACCCACTTAGCGCTACGAATGTCCAGTTGCATTTTCTACAGACAGAGTGTTTCAAAACTGCTCAATCAAAAGTATGGTTTAACTCTGTTAGCTGAATGCTCAGATCAGAAAGAAGTTTCACAGAATGCTTCTGTGTAGTTTATATTTGAATATATTTCTTTTTCCACTACTACGCTCTTAGCACTCCAAATGTCCAGTTGCATTTTCTACAGAAAGAGTGTTCAGATCTGCTCAATCAAAAGTATGGTTTAACTCTGTTAGCTGAATGCACAGATCAGAAAGAAGTTTCACCGAATGTTTCTGTGTAGTTTATATTTGAAGACATTCCTTTTTCCAATATTACCCTCTTAGCGCTCCGAATCTCCACTTGCATTTTCTACAAAAAGAGTGTTTCATAACTGCTCAATCAAAAATATGTTTTATCTCTGTTAACTGAAATTACAGATCAGAAATAAGTTTCACAGAATGCATCTGTGTAGTTTTTATTTGAAGATATTCTTTTTCCCAATGTAGGCCTCTTAGCGCTTAGCATGTCCAATTGCAGTTTCTACAGAAAGAGTGTTTCAGAACGGCTCAATCAAAAGTAAGGTTCAACTCTGTTAGTTGAATGCACAGAACAAAAAGAATTTTCACTGAATTCTACTGTGTAGTTTATATTTGAATATATTCCTTTTTCCACTATTACCCTCTTAGCGCTCCGAATGTCCACTTGCATTTTCTACAGAAAGAGTGTTCAGAACTGCGCAATCAAACGTATTGTTTAACTCTGTTAGCTTAATGAACATATCAGAAATAAGTTTCACACAATGCTTCTCTGTAGTTTTTATTTGAAGATATTATTTTTCCCAGTATAGGCCTCTTAGCGCTCAGAATGTCCAATTGCATTTTCTACAGAAAGAGTGTTTCAGAAAGGCTCAATCAAAAGTAAGGTTCAACTCTGTTAGTTGAATGCACAGAACAGAAAGAAGTTTCATACAATGCTTCTGTGTAGTTTATATTTGAACATATTCTTTTTTCCACTATTACCCACTTAGCGCTACGAATGTCCAGTTGCATTTTCTACAGACAGAGTGTTTCAAAACTGCTCAATCAAAAGTATGGTTTAACTCTGTTAGCTGAATGCTCAGATCAGAAAGAAGTTTCACAGAATGCTTCTGTGTTGTTTATATTTGAATATATTCCTTTTTCCACTACTACTCTCTTAGCGCTCCAAATGTCCAGTTGCATTTTCTACAGAAAGAGTGTTCAGATCTGCTCAATCAAAAGTATGGTTTAACTCTGTTAGCTGAATGCACAGATCAGAAAGAAGTTTCACAGAATGATTCTGTGTAGTTTATATTTGGAGACATTCCTTTTTCCACTATTACCCTCTTAGCGCTCCGAATCTCCACTTGCATTTTCTACAGAAAGTGTGTTTCAGAACGGCTCAATCAAAACTAAGGTTCAACTCTTTTAGTTGAACAAACAGAACAGAAAGAAGTTTCACACAATTCTTCTGTGTAGTTTTTATTTGTAGACATTCTTTTTCCCAATATAGGCCTCTTAGCGCTCAGAATGTCCAATTGCAGTTTCTACAGAAAGAGTGTTTCAGAACGGCTCAATCAAAAGTAAGATTCAACTCTGTTAGTTGAATGCACAGAACAGAAAGAATTTTCACAGAATGCTACTGTGTAGTTTATATTTGAAGACATTCCTTTTTCCACTATTACCCTCTTAGCGCTCCGAATCTCCACTTGCATTTTCTACAAAAAGAGTGTTTCATAACTGCTCAATCAAAAATATGTTTTATCTCTGTTAACTGAATTTACAGATCAGAAATAAGTTTCACAGAATGCATCTGTGTAGTTTTTATTTGAAGATATTATTTTTCCCAATGTAAGCCTCTTAACGCTTAGCATGTCCAATTGCAGTTTCTACAGAAAGAGTGTTTCAGAAGGGCTCAATCAAAAGTAAGGTTCAACTCTGTTAGTTGAATGCACAGAACAGAAAGAATTTTCACAGAATGCTACTGTGTAGTTTATATTTGAATATATTCCTTTTTCCACTATTACCCTCTTAGCGCTCAGAATGTCCACTTGCATTTTCTACCGAAAGAGTGTTCAGAACTGCGCAATCAAAAGTATGGTTTAACTCTGTTTGCTTAATGAACATATCAGAAATAAGTTTCACACAATGCTTCTGTGTAGTTTTTATTTGAAGATATTATTTTTCCCAATATAGGCCTCTTAGCGCTCAGAATGTCCAATTGCAGTTTCTACAGAAAGAGTGTTTCAGAAAGGCTCAATCAAAAGTAAGGTTCAACTCTGTTAGTTGAATGCACAGAACAGAAAGAAGTTTCATACAATGCTTCTGTGTAGTTTATATTTGAACATATTCTTTTTTCCACTATTACCCACTTAGCGCTACGAATGTCCAGTTGCATTTTCTACAGACAGAGTGTTTCAAAACTGCTCAATCAAAAGTATGGTTTAACTCTGTTAGCTGAATGCTCAGATCAGAAAGAAGTTTCACAGAATGCTTCTGTGTAGTTTATATTTGAATATATTCCTTTTTCCACTACTACTCTCTTAGCGCTCCAAATGTCCAGTTGCATTTTCTACAGAAAGAGAGTTCAGATCTGCTCAATCAAAAGTATGGTTTAACTCTGTTAGCTGAATGCACAGATCAGAAAGAGGTTTCACCGAATGATTCTGTGAAGTTTATATTTGGAGACATTCCTTTTTCCACTATTACCCTCTTAGCGCTCCGAATCTCCACTTGCATTTTCTACAGAAATAGTGTTTCAGAACGGCTCAATCAAAACTAAGGTTCAACTCTTTTAGTTGAACAAACAGAACAGAAAGAAGTTTCACACAATTCTTCTGTGTAGTTTTTATTTGTAGACATTCTTTTTCCCAATATAGGCCTCTTAGCGCTCAGAATGTCCAATTGCAGTTTCTACAGAAAGAGTGTTTCAGAATGGCTCAATCAAAAGTAAGGTTCAACTCTGTTAGTTGAATGCACAGAACAGAAAGAAGTTTCATACAATGCTTCTGTGTAGTTTATATTTGAACATATTCTTTTTTCCACTATTACCCACTTAGCGCTACGAATGTCCAGTTGCATTTTCTACAGACAGAGTGTTTCAAAACTGCTCAATCAAAAGTATGGTTTAACTCTGTTAGCTGAATGCTCAGATCAGAAAAAAGTTTCACAGAATGCTTCTGTGTAGTTTATATTTGAATATATTCCTTTTTCCACTACTACGCTCTTAGCGCTCCAAATGTCCAGTTGCATTTTCTACAGAAAGAGTGTTCAGATCTGCTCAATCAAAAGTATGGTTTAACTCTGTTAGCTGAATGCACAGATCAGAAAGAAGTTTCACCGAATGATTCTGTGTAGTTTATATTTGAAGACATTCCTTTTTCCAATATTACCCTCTTAGCGCTCCGAATCTCCACTTGCATTTTCTACAAAAAGAGTGTTTCATAACTGCTCAATCAAAAATATGTTTTATCTCTGTTAACTGAATTTACAGATCAGAAATAAGTTCCACAGAATGCATCTGTGTAGTTTTTATTTGAAGATATTCTTTTTCCCAATGTAGGCCTCTTAGCGCTTAGCATGTCCAATTGCCGTTTCTACAGAAAGAGTGTTTCAGAACGGCTCAATCAAAAGTAAGGTTCAACTCTGTTAGTTGAATGCACAGAACAGAAAGAATTTTCACTGAATGCTACTGTGTAGTTTATATTTGTATATATTCCATTTTCCACTATTACCTTCTTAGCGCTCCGAATGTCCACTTGCATTTTCTACAGAAAGAGTGTTCAGAACTGCGCAATCAAAAGTATGGTTTAACTCTGTTAGCTTAATGAACATATCAGTAATAAGTTTCACACAATTCTTCTGTGTAGTTTTTATTTGAAGATATTATTTTTCCCAATATAGGCCTCTTAGCGCTCAGAATGTCCAATTGCATTTTCTACAGAAAGAGTGTTTCAGAAAGGCTCAATCAAAAGTAAGGTTCAACTCTGTTAGTTGAATGCACAGAACAGAAAGAAGTTTCATACAATGCTTCTGTGTAGTTTATATTTGAACATATTCTTTTTTCCACTATTACCCACTTAGCGCTACGAATGTCCAGTTGCATTTTCTACAGACAGAGTGTTTCAAAACTGCTCAATCAAAAGTATGGTTTAATTCTGTTAGCTGAATGCTCAGATCAGAAAGAAGTTTCACAGAATGCTTCTGCGTAGTTTATAGTTGAATATATTCCTTTTTCCACTACTACTCTCTTAGCGCTCCAAATGTCCAGTTGCATTTTCTACAGAAAGAGTGTTCAGATCTGCTCAATCAAAAGTATGGTTTAACTCTGTTAGCTGAATGCACAGATCAGAAAGAAGTTTCACAGAATGATTCTGTGTAGTTTATATTTGGAGACATTCCTTTTTCCACTATTACCCTCTTAGCGCTCCGAATCTCCACTTGCATTTTCTACAGAAAGTGTGTTTCAGAACGGCTCAATCAAAACTAAGGTTCAGCTCTTTTAGTTGAACAAACAGAACAGAAAGAAGTTTCACACAATTCTTCTGTGTAGTTTTTATTTGTAGACATTCTTTTTCCCAGTATAGGCCTCTTAGCGCTCAGAATGTCCAATTGCAGTTTCTACAGAAAGAGTGTTTCAGAACGGCTCAATCAAAAGTAAGGTTCAACTCTGTTAGTTGAATGCACAGAACAGAAAGAAGTTTCATACAATGCTTCTGTGTAGTTTATATTTGAACATATTCTTTTTTCCACTACTACCGACTTAGCGCTACGAATTTCCAGTTGCATTTTCTACAGACAGAGTGTTTCAAAACTGCTCAATCAAAAGTATGGTTTAACTCTGTTAGCTGAATGCTCAGATCAGAAAGAATTTTCACAGAATGCTTCTGTGTAGTTTATATTTGAATATATTCCTATTTCCACTACTACGCTCTTAGCGCTCCAAATGTCCAGTTGCATTTTCTACACAAAGAGTGTTCAGATCTGCTCAATCAAAAGTATGGTTTAACTCTGTTAGCTGAATGCACAGATCACAAAGAAGTTTCACCGAATGATTCTGTGTAGTTTATATTTGAAGACATTCCTTTTTCCACTATTACCCTCTTAGCGCTCCGAATCTCCACTTGCATTTTCTACAAAAAGAGTGTTTCATAACTGCTCAATCAAAAATATGTTTTATCTCTGTTAACTGAATTTACAGATCAGAAATAAGTTTCACAGTATGCATCTGTGTAGTTTTTATTTGAAGATATTCTTTTTCCCAATGTAGCCCTCTTAGCGCTTAGCATGTCCAATTGCAGTTTCTACAGAAAGAGTGTTTCAGAACGGCTCAATCAAAAGTAAGGTTCAACTCTGTTAGTTGAATGCACAGAACAGAAAGAATTTTCACAGAATGCTACTGTGTAGTTTATATTTGAATATATTCCTTTTTCCACTATTACCCTCTTAGCGCTCCGAATGTCCACTTGCATTTTCTACAGAAAGAGTGTTCAGAACTGCGCAATCAAAAGTATGGTTTAACTCTGTTAGCTTAATGAACATATCAGAAATAAGTTTCACACAATGCTTCTGTGTAGTTTTTATTTGAAGATATTATTTTTCCCAATATAGGCCTCTTAGCGCTCAGAATGTCCAATTGCAGTTTCTACAGAAAGAGTGTTTCAGAAAGGCTCAATCAAAAGTAAGGTTCAACTCTGTTAGTTGAATGCACAGAACAGAAAGAAGTTTCATACAATGCTTCTGTGTAGTTTATATTTGAACATATTCTTTTTTCCACTATTACCCACTCAGCGCTACGAATGTCCAGTTGCATTTTCTACAGACAGAGTGTTTCAAAACTGCTCAATCAAAAGTATGGTTTAACTCTGTTAGCTGAATGCTCAGATCAGAAAGAAGTTTCACAGAATGCTTCTGTGTAGTTTATATTTGAATATATTCCTTTTTCCACTACTACTCTCTTAGCGCTCCAAATGTCCAGTTGCATTTTCTACAGAAAGAGAGTTCAGATCTGCTCAATCAAAAGTATGGTTTAACTCTGTTAGCTGAATGCACAGATCAGAAAGAAGTTTCACCGAATGATTCTGTGTAGTTTATATTTGGAGACATTCCTTTTTCCACTATTACCCTCTTAGCGCTCCGAATCTCCACTTGCATTTTCTGCAGAAAGAGTGTTTCAGAACGGCTCAATCAAAACTAAGGTTCAACTCTTTTAGTTGAACAAACAGAACAGAAAGAAGTTTCACACAATTCTTCTGTGTAGTTTTTATTTGTAGACATTCTTTTTCCCAATATAGGCCTCTTAGCGCTCAGAATGTCCAATTGCAGTTTCTACAGAAAGAGTGTTTCAGAACGGCTCAATCAAAAGTATGGTTCAACTCTGTTAGTTGAATGCACAGAACAGAAAGAAGTTTCATACAATGCTTCTGTGTAGTTTATATTTGAACATATTCTTTTTTCCACTATTACCCACTTAGCGCTACGAATGTCCAGTTGCATTTTCTACAGACAGAGTGTTTCAGAACTGCTCAATCAAAAGTATGGTTTAACTCTGTTAGCTGAATTCTCAGATCAGAAATAAGTTTCACAGAATGCTTCTGTGTAGTTTATATTTGAATATATTCCTTTTTCCACTACTACGCTCTTAGCGCTCAAAATGTCCAGTTGCATTTTATACAGAAATAGTGTTCAGATCTGCTCAATCAAAAGTATGGTTTAACTCTGTTAGCTGAATGCACAGATCAGAAAGAAGTTTCACCGAATGATTCTGTGTAGTTTATATTTGAAGACATTCCTTTTTCTACTATTACCCTCTTAGCGCTCCGAATCTCCACTTGCATTTTCTACAAAGGAGTGTTTCATAACTGCTCAATCAAAAATATGTTTTATCTCTGTTAACTGAATTTACAGATCAGAAATAAGTTTCACAGAATGCATCTGTGTAGATTTTATTTGAAGATATTCTTTTTCCCAATGTAGGCCTCTTAGCGCTTAGCATGTCCAATTGCAGTTTCTACAGAAAGAGTGTTTCAGAACGGCTCAATCAAAAGTAAGGTTCAACTCTGTTAGTTGAATGCACAGAACAGAAAGAATTTTCACAGAATGCTACTGTGTAGTTTATATTTGAATATATTCCTTTTTCCACTATTACCCTCTTAGCGCTCCGAATGTCCACTTGCATTTTCTACAGAAAGAGTGTTCAGAACTGCGCAATCAAAAGTATGGTTTAACTCTGTTAGCTTAATGAACATATCAGAAATAAGTTTCACACAATGCTTCTGTGTAGTTTTTATTTGAAGATATTATTTTTCCCAATATAGGCCTCTTAGCGCTCAGAATGTCCAATTGCAGTTTCTACAGAAAGAGTGTTTCAGAAAGGCTCAATCAAAAGTAAGGTTCAACTCTGTTAGTTGAATGCACAGAACAGAAAGAAGTTTCATACAATGCTTCTGTGTAGTTTATATTTGAACATATTATTTTTTCCACTATTACCCACTTAGCGCTACGAATGTCCAGTTGCATTTTCTACAGACAGAGTGTTTCAAAACTGCTCAATCAAAAGTATGGTTTAACTCTGTTAGCTGAATGCACAGATCAGAAAGAAGTTTCACCGAATGATTCTGTGTAGTTTATATTTGAAGACATTCCTTTTTCCACTATTACCCACTTAGCGCTCCGAAACTCCACTTGCATTTTCTACAAAAAGAGTTTTTCATAACTGCTCAGTCAAAAATATGTTTTATCTCTGTTAACTGAATTTACAGATCAGAAATAAGTTTCACAGAATGCATCTGTGTAGTTTTTATTTGAAGATATACTTTTTCCCAATGTAGGCCTCTTAGCGCTTAGCATGTCCAATTGCAGTTTCTACAGAAAGAGTGTTTCAGAACGGGTCAATCAAAAGTAAGGTTCAACTCTGTTAGTTGAATGCACAGAACAGAAAGAATTTTCACAGAATGCTACTGTGTAGTTTATATTTGAATATATTCCTTTTTCCACTATTACCCTCTTAGCGCTCCGAATCTCCATTGCATTTTCTACAGAAAGAGTGTTTCAGAACGGCTCAATCAAAACTAAGGTTCAACTCTTTTAGTTGAACAGACAGAACAGAAAGAAGTTTCACACAATTCTTCTGTGTAGTTTTTATTTGTAGACATTCTTTTTCCCAATATAGGCCTCTTAGCGCTCAGAATGTCCAATTGCAGTTTCTACAGAAAGAGTGTTTCAGAAAGGCTCAATCAAAAGTAAGGTTCAACTCTGTTAGTTGAATGCACAGAACAGAAAGAAGTTTCATACAATGCTTCTGTGTAGTTTATATCTGAACATACTCTTTTTTCCACTATTACCCACTTAGCGCTACGAATGTCCAGTTGCATTTTCTACAGACAGAGTGTTTCAAAACTGCTCAATCAAAAGTATGGTTTAACACTGTTAGCTGAATGCTCAGATCAGAAAGAAGTTTCACAGAATGCTTCTGTGTAGTTTATATTTGAATATATTCCTTTTTCCACTACTACTCTCTTAGCGCTCCAAATGTCCAGTTGCATTTTCTACAGAAAGAGTGTTCAGATCTGCTCAATCAAAAGTATGGTTTAACTCTGTTAGCTGAATGCACAGATCAGAAAGAAGTTTCACAGAATGATTCTGTGTAGTTTATATTTGAAGACATTCCTTTTTCCAATATTACCCTCTTAGCGCTCCGAATCTCCACTTGCATTTTCTACAAAAAGAGTGTTTCATAACTGCTCAATCAAAAATATGTTTTATCTCTGTTAACTGAATTTACAGATCAGAAATAAGTTCCACAGAATGCATCTGTGTAGTTTTTATTTGAAGATATTCTTTTTCCCAATGTAGGCCTCTTAGCGCTTAGCATGTCCAATTGCCGTTTCTACAGAAAGAGTGTTTCAGAACGGCTCAATCAAAAGTAAGGTTCAACTCTGTTAGTTGAATGCACAGAACAGAAAGAATTTTCACTGAATGCTACTGTGTAGTTTATATTTGTATATATTCCATTTTCCACTATTACCTTCTTAGCGCTCCGAATGTCCACTTGCATTTTCTACAGAAAGAGTGTTCAGAACTGCGCAATCAAAAGTATGGTTTAACTCTGTTAGCTTAATGAACATATCAGTAATAAGTTTCACACAATTCTTCTGTGTAGTTTTTATTTGAAGATATTATTTTTCCCAATATAGGCCTCTTAGCGCTCAGAATGTCCAATTGCATTTTCTACAGAAAGAGTGTTTCAGAAAGGCTCAATCAAAAGTAAGGTTCAACTCTGTTAGTTGAATGCACAGAACAGAAAGAAGTTTCATACAATGCTTCTGTGTAGTTTATATTTGAACATATTCTTTTTTCCACTATTACCCACTTAGCGCTACGAATGTCCAGTTGCATTTTCTACAGACAGAGTGTTTCAAAACTGCTCAATCAAAAGTATGGTTTAATTCTGTTAGCTGAATGCTCAGATCAGAAAGAAGTTTCACAGAATGCTTCTGCGTAGTTTATAGTTGAATATATTCCTTTTTCCACTACTACTCTCTTAGCGCTCCAAATGTCCAGTTGCATTTTCTACAGAAAGAGTGTTCAGATCTGCTCAATCAAAAGTATGGTTTAACTCTGTTAGCTGAATGCACAGATCAGAAAGAAGTTTCACAGAATGATTCTGTGTAGTTTATATTTGGAGACATTCCTTTTTCCACTATTACCCTCTTAGCGCTCCGAATCTCCACTTGCATTTTCTACAGAAAGTGTGTTTCAGAACGGCTCAATCAAAACTAAGGTTCAGCTCTTTTAGTTGAACAAACAGAACAGAAAGAAGTTTCACACAATTCTTCTGTGTAGTTTTTATTTGTAGACATTCTTTTTCCCAGTATAGGCCTCTTAGCGCTCAGAATGTCCAATTGCAGTTTCTACAGAAAGAGTGTTTCAGAACGGCTCAATCAAAAGTAAGGTTCAACTCTGTTAGTTGAATGCACAGAACAGAAAGAAGTTTCATACAATGCTTCTGTGTAGTTTATATTTGAACATATTCTTTTTTCCACTACTACCGACTTAGCGCTACGAATTTCCAGTTGCATTTTCTACAGACAGAGTGTTTCAAAACTGCTCAATCAAAAGTATGGTTTAACTCTGTTAGCTGAATGCTCAGATCAGAAAGAATTTTCACAGAATGCTTCTGTGTAGTTTATATTTGAATATATTCCTATTTCCACTACTACGCTCTTAGCGCTCCAAATGTCCAGTTGCATTTTCTACACAAAGAGTGTTCAGATCTGCTCAATCAAAAGTATGGTTTAACTCTGTTAGCTGAATGCACAGATCACAAAGAAGTTTCACCGAATGATTCTGTGTAGTTTATATTTGAAGACATTCCTTTTTCCACTATTACCCTCTTAGCGCTCCGAATCTCCACTTGCATTTTCTACAAAAAGAGTGTTTCATAACTGCTCAATCAAAAATATGTTTTATCTCTGTTAACTGAATTTACAGATCAGAAATAAGTTTCACAGTATGCATCTGTGTAGTTTTTATTTGAAGATATTCTTTTTCCCAATGTAGCCCTCTTAGCGCTTAGCATGTCCAATTGCAGTTTCTACAGAAAGAGTGTTTCAGAACGGCTCAATCAAAAGTAAGGTTCAACTCTGTTAGTTGAATGCACAGAACAGAAAGAATTTTCACAGAATGCTACTGTGTAGTTTATATTTGAATATATTCCTTTTTCCACTATTACCCTCTTAGCGCTCCGAATGTCCACTTGCATTTTCTACAGAAAGAGTGTTCAGAACTGCGCAATCAAAAGTATGGTTTAACTCTGTTAGCTTAATGAACATATCAGAAATAAGTTTCACACAATGCTTCTGTGTAGTTTTTATTTGAAGATATTATTTTTCCCAATATAGGCCTCTTAGCGCTCAGAATGTCCAATTGCAGTTTCTACAGAAAGAGTGTTTCAGAAAGGCTCAATCAAAAGTAAGGTTCAACTCTGTTAGTTGAATGCACAGAACAGAAAGAAGTTTCATACAATGCTTCTGTGTAGTTTATATTTGAACATATTCTTTTTTCCACTATTACCCACTCAGCGCTACGAATGTCCAGTTGCATTTTCTACAGACAGAGTGTTTCAAAACTGCTCAATCAAAAGTATGGTTTAACTCTGTTAGCTGAATGCTCAGATCAGAAAGAAGTTTCACAGAATGCTTCTGTGTAGTTTATATTTGAATATATTCCTTTTTCCACTACTACTCTCTTAGCGCTCCAAATGTCCAGTTGCATTTTCTACAGAAAGAGAGTTCAGATCTGCTCAATCAAAAGTATGGTTTAACTCTGTTAGCTGAATGCACAGATCAGAAAGAAGTTTCACCGAATGATTCTGTGTAGTTTATATTTGGAGACATTCCTTTTTCCACTATTACCCTCTTAGCGCTCCGAATCTCCACTTGCATTTTCTGCAGAAAGAGTGTTTCAGAACGGCTCAATCAAAACTAAGGTTCAACTCTTTTAGTTGAACAAACAGAACAGAAAGAAGTTTCACACAATTCTTCTGTGTAGTTTTTATTTGTAGACATTCTTTTTCCCAATATAGGCCTCTTAGCGCTCAGAATGTCCAATTGCAGTTTCTACAGAAAGAGTGTTTCAGAACGGCTCAATCAAAAGTATGGTTCAACTCTGTTAGTTGAATGCACAGAACAGAAAGAAGTTTCATACAATGCTTCTGTGTAGTTTATATTTGAACATATTCTTTTTTCCACTATTACCCACTTAGCGCTACGAATGTCCAGTTGCATTTTCTACAGACAGAGTGTTTCAGAACTGCTCAATCAAAAGTATGGTTTAACTCTGTTAGCTGAATTCTCAGATCAGAAATAAGTTTCACAGAATGCTTCTGTGTAGTTTATATTTGAATATATTCCTTTTTCCACTACTACGCTCTTAGCGCTCAAAATGTCCAGTTGCATTTTATACAGAAATAGTGTTCAGATCTGCTCAATCAAAAGTATGGTTTAACTCTGTTAGCTGAATGCACAGATCAGAAAGAAGTTTCACCGAATGATTCTGTGTAGTTTATATTTGAAGACATTCCTTTTTCTACTATTACCCTCTTAGCGCTCCGAATCTCCACTTGCATTTTCTACAAAGGAGTGTTTCATAACTGCTCAATCAAAAATATGTTTTATCTCTGTTAACTGAATTTACAGATCAGAAATAAGTTTCACAGAATGCATCTGTGTAGATTTTATTTGAAGATATTCTTTTTCCCAATGTAGGCCTCTTAGCGCTTAGCATGTCCAATTGCAGTTTCTACAGAAAGAGTGTTTCAGAACGGCTCAATCAAAAGTAAGGTTCAACTCTGTTAGTTGAATGCACAGAACAGAAAGAATTTTCACAGAATGCTACTGTGTAGTTTATATTTGAATATATTCCTTTTTCCACTATTACCCTCTTAGCGCTCCGAATGTCCACTTGCATTTTCTACAGAAAGAGTGTTCAGAACTGCGCAATCAAAAGTATGGTTTAACTCTGTTAGCTTAATGAACATATCAGAAATAAGTTTCACACAATGCTTCTGTGTAGTTTTTATTTGAAGATATTATTTTTCCCAATATAGGCCTCTTAGCGCTCAGAATGTCCAATTGCAGTTTCTACAGAAAGAGTGTTTCAGAAAGGCTCAATCAAAAGTAAGGTTCAACTCTGTTAGTTGAATGCACAGAACAGAAAGAAGTTTCATACAATGCTTCTGTGTAGTTTATATTTGAACATATTATTTTTTCCACTATTACCCACTTAGCGCTACGAATGTCCAGTTGCATTTTCTACAGACAGAGTGTTTCAAAACTGCTCAATCAAAAGTATGGTTTAACTCTGTTAGCTGAATGCACAGATCAGAAAGAAGTTTCACCGAATGATTCTGTGTAGTTTATATTTGAAGACATTCCTTTTTCCACTATTACCCACTTAGCGCTCCGAAACTCCACTTGCATTTTCTACAAAAAGAGTTTTTCATAACTGCTCAGTCAAAAATATGTTTTATCTCTGTTAACTGAATTTACAGATCAGAAATAAGTTTCACAGAATGCATCTGTGTAGTTTTTATTTGAAGATATACTTTTTCCCAATGTAGGCCTCTTAGCGCTTAGCATGTCCAATTGCAGTTTCTACAGAAAGAGTGTTTCAGAACGGGTCAATCAAAAGTAAGGTTCAACTCTGTTAGTTGAATGCACAGAACAGAAAGAATTTTCACAGAATGCTACTGTGTAGTTTATATTTGAATATATTCCTTTTTCCACTATTACCCTCTTAGCGCTCCGAATCTCCATTGCATTTTCTACAGAAAGAGTGTTTCAGAACGGCTCAATCAAAACTAAGGTTCAACTCTTTTAGTTGAACAGACAGAACAGAAAGAAGTTTCACACAATTCTTCTGTGTAGTTTTTATTTGTAGACATTCTTTTTCCCAATATAGGCCTCTTAGCGCTCAGAATGTCCAATTGCAGTTTCTACAGAAAGAGTGTTTCAGAAAGGCTCAATCAAAAGTAAGGTTCAACTCTGTTAGTTGAATGCACAGAACAGAAAGAAGTTTCATACAATGCTTCTGTGTAGTTTATATCTGAACATACTCTTTTTTCCACTATTACCCACTTAGCGCTACGAATGTCCAGTTGCATTTTCTACAGACAGAGTGTTTCAAAACTGCTCAATCAAAAGTATGGTTTAACACTGTTAGCTGAATGCTCAGATCAGAAAGAAGTTTCACAGAATGCTTCTGTGTAGTTTATATTTGAATATATTCCTTTTTCCACTACTACTCTCTTAGCGCTCCAAATGTCCAGTTGCATTTTCTACAGAAAGAGTGTTCAGATCTGCTCAATCAAAAGTATGGTTTAACTCTGTTAGCTGAATGCACAGATCAGAAAGAAGTTTCACAGAATGATTCTGTGTAGTTTATATTTGGAGACATTCATTTTTCCACTATTACCCTATTAGCGCTCCGAATCTCCACTTGCATTTTCTACAGAAAAAGTGTTTCAGAACGGCTCAATCAAAACTAATGTTCAACTCTTTTAGTTGAACAAACAGAACAGAAAGAAGTTTCACACAATTCTTCTGTGTAGTTTTTATTTGTAGACATTCTTTTTCCCAATATAGGCCTCTTAGCGCTCAGAATGTCCAATTGCAGTTTCTACAGAAAGAGTGTTTCAGAACGGCTCAATCAAAAGTAAGGTTCAACTCTGTTAGTTGAATGCACAGAACAGAAAGAATTTTCACAGAATGCTACTGTGTAGTTTATATTTGAATATATTCCTTTTTCCACTATTACCTTCTTAGCGCTCCGAATGTCCACTTGCATTTTCTACAGAAAGAGTGTTCAGAACTGCGCAATCAAAAGTATGGTTTAACCCTGTTAGCTTAATGAACATATCAGAAATAAGTTTCACACAATGCTTCTGTGTAGTTTTTATTTGAAGATATTATTTTTCCCAATATAGGCCTCTTAGCGCTCAGAATGTCCAATTGCAGTTTCTACAGAAAGAGCGTTTCAGAAAGGCTCAATCAAAAGTACGGTTCAACTCTGTTAGTTGAATGCACAGAACAGAAAGAAGTTTCATACAATGCTTCTGTGTAGTTTATATTTGAACATATTCTTTTTTCCACTATTACCCACTTAGCGCTACGAATGTCCAGTTGCATTTTCTACAGACAGAGTGTTTCAAAACTGCTCAATCAAAAGTATGGTTTAACTCTGTTAGCTGAATGCTCAGATCAGAAAGAAGTTTCACAGAATGCTTCTGTGTAGTTTATATTTGAATATATTCCTTTTTCCACTACTACGCTCTTAGCGCTCGAAATGTCCAGTTGCATTTTCTACAGAAAGAGTGTTCAGATCTGCTCAATCAAAGTATGGTTTAACTCTGTTAGCTGAATGCACAGATCAGAAAGAATTTTCACCGAATGATTCTGTGTAGTTTATATTTGAAGACATTCCTTTTTCCACTATTACCCTCTTAGCGCTCCGAATCTCCACTTGCATTTTCTACTAAAAGAGTGTTTCATAACTGCTCAATCAAAAATATGTTTTATCTCTGTTAACTGAATTTACAGATCAGAAATAAGTTTCACAGAATGCATCTGTGTAGTTTTTATTTGAAGATATTCTTTTTCCCAATGTAGGCCTCTTAGCGCTTAGCATGTCCAATTGCAGTTTCTACAGAAAGAGTGTTTCAGAACGGCTCAATCAAAAGTAAGGTTCAACTCTGTTAGTTGAATGCACAGAACAGAAAGAATTTTCACAGAATGCTACTGTGTAGTTTATATTTGAATATATTCCTTTTTCCACTATTACCCTCTTAGCGCTCCGAATGTCCACTTGCATTTTCTACAGAAAGAGTGTTCAGAACTGCGCAATCAAAAGTATGGTTTAACTCTGTTAGCTTAATGAACATATCAGAAATAAGTTTCACACAATGCTTCTGTGTAGTTTTTATTTGAAGATATTATTTTTCCCAATAGAGGCCTCTTAGCGCTCAGAATGTCCAATTGCAGTTTCTACAGAAAGAGTGTTTCAGAAAGGCTCAATCAAAAGTAAGGTTCAACTCAGTTAGTTGAATGCACAGAACAGAAAGAAGTTTCATACAATGCTTCTGTGTAGTTTATATCTGAACATACTTTTTTTCCACTATTACCCACTTAGCGCTACGAATGTCCAGTTGCATTTTCTACAGACAGAGTGTTTCAAAACTGCTCAATCAAAAGTATGGTTTAACACTGTTAGCTGAATGCTCAGATCAGAAAGAAGTTTCACAGAATGCTTCTGTGTAGTTTATATTTGAATATATTCCTTTTTCCACTACTACTCTCTTAGCGCTCCAAATGTCCAGTTGCATTTTCTACAGAAAGAGTGTTCAGATCTGCTCAATCAAAAGTATGGTTTAACTCTGTTAGCTGAATGCACAGATCAGAAAGAAGTTTCACAGAATGATTCTGTGTAGTTTATATTTGGAGACATTCCTTTTTCCACTATTACCCTATTAGCGCTCCGAATCTCCACTTGCATTTTCTACAGAAAGAGTGTTTCAGAACGGCTCAATCAAAACTAATGTTCAACTCTTTTAGTTGAACAAACAGAACAGAAAGAAGTTTCACACAATTCTTCTGTGTAGTTTTTATTTGTAGACATTCTTTTTCCCAATATAGGCCTCTTAGCGCTCAGAATGTCCAATTGCAGTTTCTACAGAAAGAGTGTTTCAGAACGGCTCAATCAAAAGTAAGGTTCAACTCTGTTAGTTGAATGCACAGAACAGAAAGAAGTTTCATACAATGCTTCTGTGTAGTTTATATTTGAACATATTCTTTTTTCCACTACTACCCACTTAGCGCTACGAATGTCCAGTTGCATTTTCTACAGACAGAGTGTTTCAAAACTGCTCAATCAAAAGTATGGTTTAACTCTGTTAGCTGAATGCTCAGATCAGAAAGAAGTTTCACAGAATGCTTCTGTGTAGTTTATATTTGAATATATTCCTTTTTCCACTACTACGCTCTTAGCGCTCCAAATGTCCAGTTGCATTTTCTACAGAAAGAGTGTTCAGATCTGCTCAATCAAAAGTATGGTTTAACTCTGTTAGCTGAATGCACAGATCAGAAAGAAGTTTCACCGAATGATTCTGTGTAGTTTATATTTGAAGACATTCCTTTTTCCACTATTACCCCCTTAGCGCTCCGAATCTCCACTTGCATTTTCTACAAAAAGAGTGTTTCATAACTGCTCAATCAAAAATATGTTTTATCTCTGTTAACTGAATTTACAGATCAGAAATAAGTTTCACAGAATGCATCTGTGTAGTTTTTATTTGAAGATATTCTTTTTCCCAATGTAGGCCTCTTAGCGCTTAGCATGTCCAATTGCAGTTTCTACAGAAAGAGTGTTTCAGAACGGCTCAATCAAAAGTAAGGTTCAACTCTGTTAGTTGAATGCACAGAACAAAAAGAATTTTCACTGAATGCTTCTGTGTAGTTTATATTTGAATATATTCCTTTTTCCACTACTACTCTCTTAGCGCTCCAAATGTCCAGTTGCATTTTCTACAGAAAGAGTGTTCAGATCTGCTCAATCAAAAGTATGGTTTAACTCTGTTAGCTGAATGCACAGATCAGAAAGAAGTTTCACAGAATGATTCTGTGTAGTTTATATTTGGAGACATTCCTTTTTCCACTATTACCCTCTTAGCGCTCCGAATCTCCACTTGCAGTTTCTACAGAAAGTGTGTCTCAGAACGGCTCAATCAAAACTAAGGTTCAACTCTTTTAGTTGAACAAACAGAACAGAAAGAAGTTTCACACAATTCTTCTGTGTAGTTTTTATTTGTAGACATTCTTTTTCCCAATATAGGCCTCTTAGCGCTCAGAATGTCCAATTGCAGTTTCTACAGAAAGAGTGTTTCAGAACGGCTCAATCAAAAGTAAGGTTCAACTCTGTTAGTTGAATGCACAGAACAGAAAGAAGTTTCATACAATGCTTCTGTGTAGTTTATATTTGAACATATTCTTTTTTCCACTATTACCCACTTAGTGCTACGAATGTCCAGTTGCATTTTCTACAGACAGAGTGTTTCAAAACTGCTCAATCAAAAGCATGGTTTAACTCTGTTAGCTGAATGCACAGATCAGAAAGAAGTTTCACCGAATGATTCTGTGTAGTTTATATTTGAAGACATTCCTTTTTCCACTATTACACTCTTAGAGCTCGGAACCTCCACTTGCATTTTCTACAAAAAGAGTGTTTCATAACTGCTCAATGAAAAATATGTTTTATCTCTGTTAACTGAATTTACAGATCAGAAATAAGTTTCACAGAATGCATCTGTGTAGTTTTTATTTGAAGATATTCTTTTTCCCAATGTAGGCCTCTTAGCGCTTAGCATGTCCAATTGCAGTTTCTACAGAAAGAGTGTTTCAGAACGGCTCAATCAAAAGTAAGGTTCAACTCTGTTAGTTGAATGCACAGAACAGAAAGAATTTTCACATAATGCTACTGTGTAGTTTATATTTGAATATATTCCTTATTCCACTATTACCCTCTTAGCGCTCCGAATGTCCACTTGCATTTTCTACAGAAAGAGTGTTCAGAACTGCGCAATCAAAAGTATGGTTTAACTCTGTTAGCTTAATGAACATATCAGAAATAAGTTTCACACAATGATTCTGTGTAGTTTTTATTTGAAGATATTATTTTTCCCAATATAGGCCTCTTAGCGCTCAGAATGTCCAATTGCAGTTTCTACAGAAAGAGTGTTTCAGAAAGGCTCAATCAAAAGTAAGGTTCAACTCTGTTAGTTGAATGCACAGAACAGAAAGTAGTTTTATACACTGCTTCTGTGTAGTTTATATTTGAACATATTCTTTTTTCCACAATTACCCACTTAGCGCTACGAATGTCCAGTTGCATTTTCTACAGACAGAGTGTTTCAAAACTGCTCAATCAATAGTATGGTTAAACTCTGTTAGCTGAATGCTCAGATCAGAAAGAAGTTTCACAGAATCCTTCTGTGTAGTTTATATTTGAATATATTCCTTTTTCCACTACTACGCTCTTAGCGCTCCAAATGTCCAGTTGCATTTTCTACAGAAAGAGTGTTCAGATCTGCTCAATCAAAAGTATGGTTTAACTCTGTTAGCTGAATCCACAGATCAGAAAGAAGTTTCACCGAATGATTCTGTGTAGTTTATATTTGAAGACATTCCTTTTTCCACTATTACCCCCTTAGCGCTCCGAATCTCCACTTGCATTTTCTACAAAAAGAGTGTTTCATAACTGCTCAATCAAAAATATGATTTATCTCTGTTAACTGAATTTACAGATCAGAAATAAGTTTCACAGAATGCATCTGTGTAGTTTTTATTTGAAGATATTCTTTTTCCCAATGTAGGCCTCTTAGCGCTTAGCATGTCCAATTGCAGTTTCTACAGAAAGAGTGTTTCAGAACGGCTCAATCAAAAGTAAGGTTCAACTCTGTTAGTTGAATGCACAGAACAGAAAGAATTTTCACAGAATGCTACTGTGTAGTTTATATTTGAATATATTCCTTTTTCCACTATTACCTTCTTAGCGCTCCGAATGTCCACTTGCATTTTCTACAGAAAGAGTGTTCAGAACTGCGCAATCAAAAGTATGGTTTAACCCTGTTAGCTTAATGAACATATCAGAAATAAGTTTCACACAATGCTTCTGTGTAGTTTTTGTTTGAAGATATTATTTTTCCCAATAGAGGCCTCTTAGCGCTCAGAATGTCCAATTGCAGTTTCTACAGAAAGAGCGTTTCAGAAAGGCTCAATCAAAAGTAAGGTTCAACTCTGTTAGTTGAATGCACAGAACAGAAAGAAGTTTCATACAATGCTTCTGTGTAGTTTATATTTGAACATATTATTTTTTCCACTATTACCCACTTAGCGCTACGAATGTCCAGTTGCATTTTCTACAGACAGAGTGTTTCAAAACTGCTCAATCAAAAGTATGGTTTAACTCTGTTAGCTGAATGCTCAGATCAGAAAGAAGTTTCACAGAATGCTTCTGTGTAGTTTATATTTGAATATATTCCTTTTTCCACTACTACGCTCTTAGCGCTCGAAATGTCCAGTTGCATTTTCTACAGAAAGAGTGTTCAGATCTGCTCAATCAAAGTATGGTTTAACTCTGTTAGCTGAATGCACAGATCAGAAAGAAGTTTCACCGAATGATTCTGTGTAGTTTATATTTGAAGACATTCCTTTTTCCACTATTACCCTCTTAGCGCTCCGAATCTCCACTTGCATTTTCTACTAAAAGAGTGTTTCATAACTGCTCAATCAAAAATATGTTTTATCTCTGTTAACTGAATTTACAGATCAGAAATAAGTTTCACAGAATGCATCTGTTTAGTTTTTATTTGAAGATATTCTTTTTCCCAATGTAGGCCTCTTAGCGCTTAGCATGTCCAATTGCAGTTTCTACAGAAAGAGTGTTTCAGAACGGCTCAATCAAAAGTAAGGTTCAACTCTGTTAGTTGAATGCACAGAACAGAAAGAATTTTCACAGAATGCTACTGTGTAGTTTATATTTGAATATATTCCTTTTTCCACTATTACCCTCTTAGCGCTCCGAATGTCCACTTGCATTTTCTACAGAAAGAGTGTTCAGAACTGCACAATCAAAAGTATGGTTTAACTCTGTTAGCTTAATGAACATATCAGAAATAAGTTTCACACAATGCTTCTGTGTAGTTTTTATTTGAAGATATTATTTTTCCCAATAGAGGCCTCTTAGCGCTCAGAATGTCCAACTGCAGTTTCTACAGAAAGAGTGTTTCAGAAAGGCTCAATCAAAAGTAAGGTTCAACTCTGTTAGTTGAATGCACAGAACAGAAAGAAGTTTCATACAATGCTTCTGTGTAGTTTATATCTGAACATACTCTTTTTTCCACTATTACCCACTTAGCGCTACGAATGTCCAGTTGCATTTTCTACAGACAGAGTGTTTCAAAACTGCTCAATCAAAAGTATGGTTTAACACTGTTAGCTGAATGCTCAGATCAGAAAGAAGTTTCACAGAATGCTTCTGTGTAGTTTATATTTGAATATATTCCTTTTTCCACTACTACTCTCTTAGCGCTCCAAATGTCCATTTGCATTTTCTACAGAAAGAGTGTTCAGATCTGCTCAATCAAAAGTATGGTTTAACTCTCTTAGCTGAATGCACAGATCAGAAAGAAGTTTCACAGAATGATTCTGTGTAGTTTATATTTGGAGACATTCCTTTTTCCACTATTACCCTATTAGCGCTCCGAATCTCCACTTGCATTTTCTACAGAAAGAGTGTTTCAGAACGGCTCAATCAAAACTAATGTTCAACTCTTTTAGTTGAACAAACAGAACAGAAAGAAGTTTCACACAATTCTTCTGTGTAGTTTTTATTTGTAGACATTCTTTTTCCCAATATAGGCCTCTTAGCGCTCAGAATGTCCAATTGCAGTTTCTACAGAAAGAGTGTTTCAGAACGGCTCAATCAAAAGTAAGGTTCAACTCTGTTAGTTGAATGCACAGAACAGAAAGAATTTTCACAGAATGCTACTGTGTAGTTTATATTTGAATATATTCCTTTTTCCACTATTACCCTCTTAGCGCTCCGAATGTCCAGTTGCATTTTCTACAGACAGAGTGTTTCAAAACTGCTCAATCAAAAGCATGGTTTAACTCTGTTAGCTGAATGCACAGATCAGAAAGAAGTTTCACCGAATGATTCTGTGTAGTTTATATTTGAAGACATTCCTTTTTCCACTATTACACTCTTAGAGCTCGGAACCTCCACTTGCATTTTCTACAAAAAGAGTGTTTCATAACTGCTCAATCAAAAATATGTTTTATCTCTGTTAACTGAATTTACAGGTCAGAAATAAGTTTCACAGAATGCATCTGTGTAGTTTTTATTTGAAGATATTCTTTTTCCCAATGTAGGCCTCTTAGCGCTTAGCATGTCCAATTGCAGTTTCTACAGAAAGAGTGTTTCAGAACGGCTCAATCAAAAGTAAGGTTCAATTCTGTTAGTTGAATGCACAGAACAGAAAGAATTTTCACAGAATGCTACTGTGTAGTTTATATTTGAATATATTCCTTATTCCACTATTACCCTCTTAGCGCTCCGAATGTCCACTTGCATTTTCTACAGAAAGAGTGTTCAGAACTGCGCAATCAAAAGTATGGTTTAACTCTGTTAGCTTAATGAACATATCAGAAATAAGTTTCACACAATGATTCTGTGTAGTTTTTATTTGAAGATATTATTTTTCCCAATATAGGCCTCTTAGCGCTCAGAATGTCCAATTGCAGTTTCTACAGAAAGAGTGTTTCAGAAAGGCTCAATCAAAAGTAAGGTTCAACTCTGTTAGTTGAATGCACAGAACAGAAAGTAGTTTTATACACTGTTTCTGTGTAGTTTATATTTGAACATATTCTTTTTTCCACAATTACCCACTTAGCGCTACGAATGTCCAGTTGCATTTTCTACAGACAGAGTGTTTCAAAACTGCTCAATCAATAGTATGGTTTAACTCTGTTAGCTGAATGCTCAGATCAGAAAGAAGTTTCACAGAATCCTTCTGTGTAGTTTATATTTGAATATATTCCTTTTTCCACTACTACGCTCTTAGCGCTCCAAATGTCCAGTTGCATTTTCTACAGAAAGAGTGTTCAGATCTGCTCAATCAAAAGTATGGTTTAACTCTGTTAGCTGAATCCACAGATCAGAAAGAAGTTTCACCGAATGATTCTGTGTAGTTTATATTTGAAGACATTCCTTTTTCCACTATTACCCCCTTAGCGCTCCGAATCTCCACTTGCATTTTCTACAAAAAGAGTGTTTCATAACTGCTCAATCAAAAATATGATTTATCTCTGTTAACTGAATTTACAGATCAGAAATAAGTTTCACAGAATGCATCTGTGTAGTTTTTATTTGAAGATATTCTTTTTCCCAATGTAGGCCTCTTAGCGCTTAGCATGTCCAATTGCAGTTTCTACAGAAAGAGTGTTTCAGAACGGCTCAATCAAAAGTAAGGTTCAAATCTGTTAGTTGAATGCACAGAACAGAAAGAATTTTCACAGAATGCTACTGTGTAGTTTATATTTGAATATATTCCTTTTTCCACTATTACCTTCTTAGCGCTCCGAATGTCCACTTGCATTTTCTACAGAAAGAGTGTTCAGAACTGCGCAATCAAAAGTATGGTTTAACCCTGTTAGCTTAATGAACATATCAGAAATAAGTTTCACACAATGCTTCTGTGTAGTTTTTATTTGAAGATATTATTTTTCCCAATATAGGCCTCTTAGCGCTCAGAATGTCCAATTGCAGTTTCTACAGAAAGAGCGTTTCAGAAAGGCTCAATCAAAAGTAAGGTTCAACTCTGTTAGTTGAATGCACAGAACAGAAAGAAGTTTCATACAATGCTTCTGTGTAGTTTATATTTGAACATATTCTTTTTTCCACTATTACCCACTTAGCGCTACGAATGTCCAGTTGCATTTTCTACAGACAGAGTGTTTCAAAACTGCTCAATCAAAAGTATGGTTTAACTCTGTTAGCTGAATGCTCAGATCAGAAAGAAGTTTCACAGAATGCTTCTGTGTAGTTTATATTTGAATATATTCCTTTTTCCACTACTACGCTCTTAGCGCTCGAAATGTCCAGTTGCATTTTCTACAGAAAGAGTGTTCAGATCTGCTCAATCAAAGTATGGTTTAACTCTGTTAGCTGAATGCACAGATCAGAAAGAAGTTTCACCGAATGATTCTGTGTAGTTTATATTTGAAGACATTCCTTTTTCCACTATTACCCTCTTAGCGCTCCGAATCTCCACTTGCATTTTCTACTAAAAGAGTGTTTCATAACTGCTCAATCAAAAATATGTTTTATCTCTGTTAACTGAATTTACAGATCAGAAATAAGTTTCACAGAATGCATCTGTTTAGTTTTTATTTGAAGATATTCTTTTTCCCAATGTAGGCCTCTTAGCGCTTAGCATGTCCAATTGCAGTTTCTACAGAAAGAGTGTTTCAGAACGGCTCAATCAAAAGTAAGGTTCAACTCTGTTAGTTGAATGCACAGAACAGAAAGAATTTTCACAGAATGCTACTGTGTAGTTTATATTTGAATATATTCCTTTTTCCACTATTACCCTCTTAGCGCTCCGAATGTCCACTTGCATTTTCTACAGAAAGAGTGTTCAGAACTGCACAATCAAAAGTATGGTTTAACTCTGTTAGCTTAATGAACATATCAGAAATAAGTTTCACACAATGCTTCTGTGTAGTTTTTATTTGAAGATATTATTTTTCCCAATAGAGGCCTCTTAGCGCTCAGAATGTCCAATTGCAGTTTCTACAGAAAGAGTGTTTCAGAAAGGCTCAATCAAAAGTAAGGTTCAACTCTGTTAGTTGAATGCACAGAACTGAAAGAAGTTTCATACAATGCTTCTGTGTAGTTTATATCTGAACATACTCTTTTTTCCACTATTACCCACTTAGCGCTACGAATGTCCAGTTGCATTTTCTACAGACAGAGTGTTTCAAAACTGCTCAATCAAAAGTATGGTTTAACACTGTTAGCTGAATGCTCAGATCAGAAAGAAGTTTCAAAGAATGCTTCTGTGTAGTTTATATTTGAATATATTCCTTTTTCCACTACTACTCTCTTAGCGCTCCAAATGTCCAGTTGCATTTTCTACAGAAAGAGTGTTCAGATCTGCTCAATCAAAAGTATGGTTTAACTCTGTTAGCTGAATGCACAGATCAGAAAGAAGTTTCACAGAATGATTCTGTGTAGTTTATATTTGGAGACATTCCTTTTTCCACTATTACCCTATTAGCACCCCGAATCTCCACTTGCATTTTCTACAGAAAGAGTGTTTCAGAACGGCTCAATCAAAACTAATGTTCAACTCTTTTAGTTGAACAAACAGAACAGAAAGAAGTTTCACACAATTCTTCTGTGTAGTTTTTATTTGTAGACATTCTTTTTCCCAATATAGGCCTCTTAGCGCTCAGAATGTCCAATTGCAGTTTCTACAGAAAGAGTGTTTCAGAACGGCTCAATCAAAAGTAAGGTTCAACTCTGTTAGTTGAATGCACAGAACAGAATGAATTTTCACAGAATGCTACTGTGTAGTTTATATTTGAATATATTCCTTTTTCCACTATTACCTTCTTAGCGCTCCGAATGTCCACTTGCATTTTCTACAGAAAGAGTGTTCAGAACTGCGCAATCAAAAGTATGGTTTAACCCTGTTAGCTTAATGAACATATCAGAAATAAGTTTCACACAATGCTTCTGTGTAGTTTTTATTTGTAGACATTCTTTTTCCCAATATAGGCCTCTTAGCGCTCAGAATGTCCAATTGCAGTTTCTACAGAAAGAGTGTTTCAGAACGGCTCAATCAAAAGTAAGGTTCAACTCTGTTAGTTGAATGCACAGAACAGAAAGAAGTTTCATACAATGCTTCTGTGTAGTTTATATTTGAACATATTCTTTTTTCCACTATTACCCACTTAGTGCTACGAATGTCCAGTTGCATTTTCTACAGACAGAGTGTTTCAAAACTGCTCAATCAAAAGCATGGTTTAACTCTGTTAGCTGAATGCACAGATCAGAAAGAAGTTTCACCGAATGATTCTGTGTAGTTTATATTTGAAGACATTCCTTTTTCCACTATTACACTCTTAGAGCTCGGAACCTCCACTTGCATTTTCTACAAAAAGAGTGTTTCATAACTGCTCAATCAAAAATATGTTTTATCTCTGTTAACTGAATTTACAGATCAGAAATAAGTTTCACAGAATGCATCTGTGTAGTTTTTATTTGAAGATATTCTTTTTCCCAATGTAGGCCTCTTAGCGCTTAGCATGTCCAATTGCAGTTTCTACAGAAAGAGTGTTTCAGAACGGCTCAATCAAAAGTAAGGTTCAACTCTGTTAGTTGAATGCACAGAACAGAAAGAATTTTCACAGAATGCTACTGTGTAGTTTATATTTGAATATATTCCTTTTTCCACTATTACCTTCTTAGCGCTCCGAATGTCCACTTGCATTTTCTACAGAAAGAGTGTTCAGAACTGCGCAATCAAAAGTATGGTTTAACCCTGTTAGCTTAATGAACATATCAGAAATAAGTTTCACACAATGCTTCTGTGTAGTTTTTATTTGAAGATATTATTTTTCCCAATATAGGCCTCTTAGCGCTCAGAATGTCCAATTGCAGTTTCTACAGAAAGAGCGTTTCAGAAAGGCTCAATCAAAAGTAAGGTTCAACTCTGTTAGTTGAATGCACAGAACAGAAAGAAGTTTCATACAATGCTTCTGTGTAGTTTATATTTGAACATATTCTTTTTTCCACTATTACCCACTTAGCGCTACGAATGTCCAGTTGCATTTTCTACAGACAGAGTGTTTCAAAACTGCTCAATCAAAAGTATGGTTTAACTCTGTTAGCTGAATGCTCAGATCAGAAAGAAGTTTCACAGAATGCTTCTGTGTAGTTTATATTTGAATATATTCCTTTTTCCACTACTACGCTCTTAGCGCTCGAAATGTCCAGTTGCATTTTCTACAGAAAGAGTGTTCAGATCTGCTCAATCAAAGTATGGTTTAACTCTGTTAGCTGAATGCACAGATCAGAAAGAAGTTTCACCGAATGATTCTGTGTAGTTTATATTTGAAGACATTCCTTTTTCCACTATTACCCTCTTAGCGCTCCGAATCTCCACTTGCATTTTCTACTAAAAGAGTGTTTCATAACTGCTCAATCAAAAATATGTTTTATCTCTGTTAACTGAATTTACAGATCAGAAATAAGTTTCACAGAATGCATCTGTTTAGTTTTATTTGAAGATATTCTTTTTCCCAATGTAGGCCTCTTAGCGCTTAGCATGTCCAATTGCAGTTTCTACAGAAAGAGTGTTTCAGAACGGCTCAATCAAAAGTAAGGTTCAACTCTGTTAGTTGAATGCACAGAACAGAAAGAATTTTCACAGAATGCTACTGTGTAGTTTATATTTGAATATATTCCTTTTTCCACTATTACCCTCTTAGCGCTCCGAATGTCCACTTGCATTTTCTACAGAAAGAGTGTTCAGAACTGCACAATCAAAAGTATGGTTTAACTCTGTTAGCTTAATGAACATATCAGAAATAAGTTTCACACAATGCTTCTGTGTAGTTTTTATTTGAAGATATTATTTTTCCCAATAGAGGCCTCTTAGCGCTCAGAATGTCCAATTGCAGTTTCTACAGAAAGAGTGTTTCAGAAAGGCTCAATCAAAAGTAAGGTTCAACTCTGTTAGTTGAATGCACAGAACTGAAAGAAGTTTCATACAATGCTTCTGTGTAGTTTATATCTGAACATACTCTTTTTTCCACTATTACCCACTTAGCGCTACGAATGTCCAGTTGCATTTTCTACAGACAGAGTGTTTCAAAACTGCTCAATCAAAAGTATGGTTTAACACTGTTAGCTGAATGCTCAGATCAGAAAGAAGTTTCAAAGAATGCTTCTGTGTAGTTTATATTTGAATATATTCCTTTTTCCACTACTACTCTCTTAGCGCTCCAAATGTCCAGTTGCATTTTCTACAGAAAGAGTGTTCAGATCTGCTCAATCAAAAGTATGGTTTAACTCTGTTAGCTGAATGCACAGATCAGAAAGAAGTTTCACAGAATGATTCTGTGTAGTTTATATTTGGAGACATTCCTTTTTCCACTATTACCCTATTAGCACTCCGAATCTCCACTTGCATTTTCTACAGAAAGAGTGTTTCAGAACGGCTCAATCAAAACTAATGTTCAACTCTTTTAGTTGAACAAACAGAACAGAAAGAAGTTTCACACAATTCTTCTGTGTAGTTTTTATTTGTAGACATTCTTTTTCCCAATATAGGCCTCTTAGCGCTCAGAATGTCCAATTGCAGTTTCTACAGAAAGAGTGTTTCAGAACGGCTCAATCAAAAGTAAGGTTCAACTCTGTTAGTTGAATGCACAGAACAGAATGAATTTTCACAGAATGCTACTGTGTAGTTTATATTTGAATATATTCCTTTTTCCACTATTACCTTCTTAGCGCTCCGAATGTCCACTTGCATTTTCTACAGAAAGAGTGTTCAGAACTGCGCAATCAAAAGTATGGTTTAACCCTGTTAGCTTAATGAACATATCAGAAATAAGTTTCACACAATGCTTCTGTGTAGTTTTTATTTGTAGACATTCTTTTTCCCAATATAGGCCTCTTAGCGCTCAGAATGTCCAATTGCAGTTTCTACAGAAAGAGTGTTTCAGAACGGCTCAATCAAAAGTAAGGTTCAACTCTGTTAGTTGAATGCACAGAACAGAAAGAAGTTTCATACAATGCTTCTGTGTAGTTTATATTTGAACATATTCTTTTTTCCACTATTACCCACTTAGTGCTACGAATGTCCAGTTGCATTTTCTACAGACAGAGTGTTTCAAAACTGCTCAATCAAAAGCATGGTTTAACTCTGTTAGCTGAATGCACAGATCAGAAAGAAGTTTCACCGAATGATTCTGTGTAGTTTATATTTGAAGACATTCCTTTTTCCACTATTACACTCTTAGAGCTCGGAACCTCCACTTGCATTTTCTACAAAAAGAGTGTTTCATAACTGCTCAATCAAAAATATGTTTTATCTCTGTTAACTGAATTTACAGATCAGAAATAAGTTTCACAGAATGCATCTGTGTAGTTTTTATTTGAAGATATTCTTTTTCCCAATGTAGGCCTCTTAGCGCTTAGCATGTCCAATTGCAGTTTCTACAGAAAGAGTGTTTCAGAACGGCTCAATCAAAAGTAAGGTTCAACTCTGTTAGTTGAATGCACAGAACAGAAAGAATTTTCACAGAATGCTACTGTGTAGTTTATATTTGAATATATTCCTTTTTCCACTATTACCTTCTTAGCGCTCCGAATGTCCACTTGCATTTTCTACAGAAAGAGTGTTCAGAACTGCGCAATCAAAAGTATGGTTTAACCCTGTTAGCTTAATGAACATATCAGAAATAAGTTTCACACAATGCTTCTGTGTAGTTTTAATTTGAAGATATTATTTTTCCCAATAGAGGCCTCTTAGCGCTCAGAATGTCCAATTGCAGTTTCTACAGAAAGAGCGTTTCAGAAAGGCTCAATCAAAAGTAAGGTTCAACTCTGTTAGTTGAATGCACAGAACAGAAAGAAGTTTCATACAATGCTTCTGTGTAGTTTATATTTGAACATATTCTTTTTTCCACTATTACCCACTTAGCGCTACGAATGTCCAGTTGCATTTTCTACAGACAGAGTGTTTCAAAACTGCTCAATCAAAAGTATGGTTTAACTCTGTTAGCTGAATGCTCAGATCAGAAAGAAGTTTCACAGAATGCTTCTGTGTAGTTTATATTTGAATATATTCCTTTTTCCACTACTACGCTCTTAGCGCTCGAAATGTCCAGTTGCATTTTCTACAGAAAGAGTGTTCAGATCTGCTCAATCAAAGTATGGTTTAACTCTGTTAGCTGAATGCACAGATCAGAAAGAAGTTTCACCGAATGATTCTGTGTAGTTTATATTTGAAGACATTCCTTTTTCCACTATTACCCTCTTAGCGCTCCGAATCTCCACTTGCATTTTCTACTAAAAGAGTGTTTCATAACTGCTCAATCAAAAATATGTTTTATCTCTGTTAACTGAATTTACAGATCAGAAATAAGTTTCACAGAATGCATCTGTTTAGTTTTTATTTGAAGATATTCTTTTTCCCAATGTAGGCCTCTTAGCGCTTAGCATGTCCAATTGCAGTTTCTACAGAAAGAGTGTTTCAGAACGGCTCAATCAAAAGTAAGGTTCAACTCTGTTAGTTGAATGCACAGAACAGAAAGAATTTTCACAGAATGCTACTGTGTAGTTTATATTTGAATATATTCCTTTTTCCACTATTACCCTCTTAGCGCTCCGAATGTCCACTTGCATTTTCTACAGAAAGAGTGTTCAGAACTGCACAATCAAAAGTATGGTTTAACTCTGTTAGCTTAATGAACATATCAGAAATAAGTTTCACACAATGCTTCTGTGTAGTTTTTATTTGAAGATATTATTTTTCCCAATAGAGGCCTCTTAGCGCTCAGAATGTCCAACTGCAGTTTCTACAGAAAGAGTGTTTCAGAAAGGCTCAATCAAAAGTAAGGTTCAACTCTGTTAGTTGAATGCACAGAACAGAAAGAAGTTTCATACAATGCTTCTGTGTAGTTTATATCTGAACATACTCTTTTTTCCACTATTACCCACTTAGCGCTACGAATGTCCAGTTGCATTTTCTACAGACAGAGTGTTTCAAAACTGCTCAATCAAAAGTATGGTTTAACACTGTTAGCTGAATGCACAGATCAGAAAGAAGTTTCACAGAATGCTTCTGTGTAGTTTATATTTGAATATATTCCTTTTTCCACTACTACTCTCTTAGCGCTCCAAATGTCCAGTTGCATTTTCTACAGAAAGTGTGTTCAGATCTGCTCAATCAAAAGTATGGTTTAACTCTGTTAGCTGAATGCACAGATCAGAAAGAAGTTTCACAGAATGATTCTGTGTAGTTTATATTTGGAGACATTCCTTTTTCCACTATTACCCTATTAGCGCTCCGAATCTCCACTTGCATTTTCTACAGAAAGAGTGTTTCAGAACGGCTCAATCAAAACTAATGTTCAACTCTTTTAGTTGAACAAACAGAACAGAAAGAAGTTTCACACAATTCTTCTGTGTAGTTTTTATTTGTAGACATTCTTTTTCCCAATATAGGCCTCTTAGCGCTCAGAATGTCCAATTGCAGTTTCTACAGAAAGAGTGTTTCAGAACGGCTCAATCAAAACTAAGGTTCAACTCTGTTAGTTGAATGCACAGAACAGAAAGAATTTTCACAGAATGCTACTGTGTAGTTTATATTTGAATATATTCCTTTTTCCACTATTACCCTCTTAGCGCTCCGAATGTCCAGTTGCATTTTCTACAGACAGAGTGTTTCAAAACTGCTCAATCAAAAGCATGGTTTAACTCTGTTAGCTGAATGCACAGATCAGAAAGAAGTTTCACCGAATGATTCTGTGTAGTTTATATTTGAAGACATTCCTTTTTCCACTATTACACTCTTAGAGCTCGGAACCTCCACTTGCATTTTCTACAAAAAGAGTGTTTCATAACTGCTCAATCAAAAATATGTTTTATCTCTGTTAACTGAATTTACAGGTCAGAAATAAGTTTCACAGAATGCATCTGTGTAGTTTTTATTTGAAGATATTCTTTTTCCCAATGTAGGCCTCTTAGCGCTTAGCATGTCCAATTGCAGTTTCTACAGAAAGAGTGTTTCAGAACGGCTCAATCAAAAGTAAGGTTCAACTCTGTTAGTTGAATGCACAGAACAGAAAGAATTTTCACAGAATGCTACTGTGTAGTTTATATTTGAATATATTCCTTATTCCACTATTACCCTCTTAGCGCTTCGAATGTCCACTTGCATTTTCTACAGAAAGAGTGTTCAGAACTGCGCAATCAAAAGTATGGTTTAACTCTGTTAGCTTAATGAACATATCAGAAATAAGTTTCACACAATGATTCTGTGTAGTTTTTATTTGAAGATATTATTTTTCCCAATATAGGCCTCTTAGCGCTCAGAATGTCCAATTGCAGTTTCTACAGAAAGAGTGTTTCAGAATGGCTCAATCAAAAGTAAGGTTCAACTCTGTTAGTTGAATGCACAGAACAGAAAGTAGTTTTATACACTGTTTCTGTGTAGTTTATATTTGAACATATTCTTTTTTCCACAATTACCCACTTAGCGCTACGAATGTCCAGTTGCATTTTCTACAGACAGAGTGTTTCAAAACTGCTCAATCAATAGTATGGTTTAACTCTGTTAGCTGAATGCTCAGATCAGAAAGAAGTTTCACAGAATCCTTCTGTGTAGTTTATATTTGAATATATTCCTTTTTCCACTACTACGCTCTTAGCGCTCCAAATGTCCAGTTGCATTTTCTACAGAAAGAGTGTTCAGATCTGCTCAATCAAAAGTATGGTTTAACTCTGTTAGCTGAATCCACAGATCAGAAAGAAGTTTCACCGAATGATTCTGTGTAGTTTATATTTGAAGACATTCCTTTTTCCACTATTACCCCCTTAGCGCTCCGAATCTCCACTTGCATTTTCTACAAAAAGAGTGTTTCATAACTGCTCAATCAAAAATATGATTTATCTCTGTTAACTGAATTTACAGATCAGAAATAAGTTTCACAGAATGCATCTGTGTAGTTTTTATTTGAAGATATTCTTTTTCCCAATGTAGGCCTCTTAGCGCTTAGCATGTCCAATTGCAGTTTCTACAGAAAGAGTGTTTCAGAACGGCTCAATCAAAAGTAAGGTTCAACTCTGTTAGTTGAATGCACAGAACAGAAAGAATTTTCACAGAATGCTACTGTGTAGTTTATATTTGAATATATTCCTTTTTCCACTATTACCTTCTTAGCGCTCCGAATGTCCACTTGCATTTTCTACAGAAAGAGTGTTCAGAACTGCGCAATCAAAAGTATGGTTTAACCCTGTTAGCTTAATGAACATATCAGAAATAAGTTTCACACAATGCTTCTGTGTAGTTTTAATTTGAAGATATTATTTTTCCCAATATAGGCCTCTTAGCGCTCAGAATGTCCAATTGCAGTTTCTACAGAAAGAGCGTTTCAGAAAGGCTCAATCAAAAGTAAGGTTCAACTCTGTTAGTTGAATGCACAGAACAGAAAGAAGTTTCATACAATGCTTCTGTGTAGTTTATATTTGAACATATTCTTTTTTCCACTATTACCCACTTAGCGCTACGAATGTCCAGTTGCATTTTCTACAGACAGAGTGTTTCAAAACTGCTCAATCAAAAGTATGGTTTAACTCTGTTAGCTGAATGCTCAGATCAGAAAGAAGTTTCACAGAATGCTTCTGTGTAGTTTATATTTGAATATATTCCTTTTTCCACTACTACGCTCTTAGCGCTCGAAATGTCCAGTTGCATTTTCTACAGAAAGAGTGTTCAGATCTGCTCAATCAAAGTATGGTTTAACTCTGTTAGCTGAATGCACAGATCAGAAAGAAGTTTCACCGAATGATTCTGTGTAGTTTATATTTGAAGACATTCCTTTTTCCACTATTACCCTCTTAGCGCTCCGAATCTCCACTTGCATTTTCTACTAAAAGAGTGTTTCATAACTGCTCAATCAAAAATATGTTTTATCTCTGTTAACTGAATTTACAGATCAGAAATAAGTTTCACAGAATGCATCTGTGTAGTTTTTATTTGAAGATATTCTTTTTCCCAATGTAGGCCTCTTAGCGCTTAGCATGTCCAATTGCAGTTTCTACAGAAAGAGTGTTTCAGAACGGCTCAATCAAAAGTAAGGTTCAACTCTGTTAGTTGAATGCACAGAACAGAAAGAATTTTCACAGAATGCTACTGTGTAGTTTATATTTGAATATATTCCTTTTTCCACTATTACCCTCTTAGCGCTCCGAATGTCCACTTGCATTTTCTACAGAAAGAGTGTTCAGAACTGCACAATCAAAAGTATGGTTTAACTCTGTTAGCTTAATGAACATATCAGAAATAAGTTTCACACAATGCTTCTGTGTAGTTTTTATTTGAAGATATTTTTTTTCCCAATAGAGGCCTCTTAGCGCTCAGAATGTCCAATTGCAGTTTCTACAGAAAGAGTGTTTCAGAAAGGCTCAATCAAAAGTAAGGTTCAACTCTGTTAGTTGAATGCACAGAACTGAAAGAAGTTTCATACAATGCTTCTGTGTAGTTTATATCTGAACATACTCTTTTTTCCACTATTACCCACTTAGCGCTACGAATGTCCAGTTGCATTTTCTACAGACAGAGTGTTTCAAAACTGCTCAATCAAAAGTATGGTTTAACACTGTTAGCTGAATGCTCAGATCAGAAAGAAGTTTCAAAGAATGCTTCTGTGTAGTTTATATTTGAATATATTCCTTTTTCCACTACTACTCTCTTAGCGCTCCAAATGTCCAGTTGCATTTTCTACAGAAAGAGTGTTCAGATCTGCTCAATCAAAAGTATGGTTTAACTCTGTTAGCTGAATGCACAGATCAGAAAGAAGTTTCACAGAATGATTCTGTGTAGTTTATATTTGGAGACATTCCTTTTTCCACTATTACCCTATTAGCGCTCCGAATCTCCACTTGCATTTTCTACAGAAAGAGTGTTTCAGAACGGCTCAATCAAAACTAATGTTCAACTCTTTTAGTTGAACAAACAGAACAGAAAGAAGTTTCACACAATTCTTCTGTGTAGTTTTTATTTGTAGACATTCTTTTTCCCAATATAGGCCTCTTAGCGCTCAGAATGTCCAATTGCAGTTTCTACAGAAAGAGTGTTTCAGAACGGCTCAATCAAAAGTAAGGTTCAACTCTGTTAGTTGAATGCACAGAACAGAATGAATTTTCACAGAATGCTACTGTGTAGTTTATATTTGAATATATTCCTTTTTCCACTATTACCTTCTTAGCGCTCCGAATGTCCACTTGCATTTTCTACAGAAAGAGTGTTCAGAACTGCGCAATCAAAAGTATGGTTTAACCCTGTTAGCTTAATGAACATATCAGAAATAAGTTTCACACAATGCTTCTGTGTAGTTTTTATTTGAAGATATTATTTTTCCCAATATAGGCCTCTTAGCGCTCAGAATGTCCAATTGCAGTTTCTACAGAAAGAGTGTTTCAGAATGGCTCAATCAAAAGTAAGGTTCAACTCTGTTAGTTGAATGCACAGAACAGAAAGTAGTTTTATACACTGTTTCTGTGTAGTTTATATTTGAACATATTCTTTTTTCCACAATTACCCACTTAGCGCTACGAATGTCCAGTTGCATTTTCTACAGACAGAGTGTTTCAAAACTGCTCAATCAATAGTATGGTTTAACTCTGTTAGCTGAATGCTCAGATCAGAAAGAAGTTTCACAGAATCCTTCTGTGTAGTTTATATTTGAATATATTCCTTTTTCCACTACTACGCTCTTAGCGCTCCAAATGTCCAGTTGCATTTTCTACAGTAAGAGTGTTCAGATCTGCTCAATCAAAAGTATGGTTTAACTCTGTTAGCTGAATCCACAGATCAGAAAGAAGTTTCACCGAATGATTCTGTGTAGTTTATATTTGAAGACATTCCTTTTTCCACTATTACCCCCTTAGCGCTCCGAATCTCCACTTGCATTTTCTACAAAAAGAGTGTTTCATAACTGCTCAATCAAAAATATGATTTATCTCTGTTAACTGAATTTACAGATCAGAAATAAGTTTCACAGAATGCATCTGTGTAGTTTTTATTTGAAGATATTCTTTTTCCCAATGTAGGCCTCTTAGCGCTTAGCATGTCCAATTGCAGTTTCTACAGAAAGAGTGTTTCAGAACGGCTCAATCAAAAGTAAGGTTCAACTCTGTTAGTTGAATGCACAGAACAGAAAGAATTTTCACAGAATGCTACTGTGTAGTTTATATTTGAATATATTCCTTTTTCCACTATTACCTTCTTAGCGCTCCGAATGTCCACTTGCATTTTCTACAGAAAGAGTGTTCAGAACTGCGCAATCAAAAGTATGGTTTAACCCTGTTAGCTTAATGAACATATCAGAAATAAGTTTCACACAATGCTTCTGTGTAGTTTTAATTTGAAGATATTATTTTTCCCAATATAGGCCTCTTAGCGCTCAGAATGTCCAATTGCAGTTTCTACAGAAAGAGCGTTTCAGAAAGGCTCAATCAAAAGTAAGGTTCAACTCTGTTAGTTGAATGCACAGAACAGAAAGAAGTTTCATACAATGCTTCTGTGTAGTTTATATTTGAACATATTCTTTTTTCCACTATTACCCACTTAGCGCTACGAATGTCCAGTTGCATTTTCTACAGACAGAGTGTTTCAAAACTGCTCAATCAAAAGTATGGTTTAACTCTGTTAGCTGAATGCTCAGATCAGAAAGAAGTTTCACAGAATGCTTCTGTGTAGTTTATATTTGAATATATTCCTTTTTCCACTACTACGCTCTTAGCGCTCGAAATGTCCAGTTGCATTTTCTACAGAAAGAGTGTTCAGATCTGCTCAATCAAAGTATGGTTTAACTCTGTTAGCTGAATGCACAGATCAGAAAGAAGTTTCACCGAATGATTCTGTGTAGTTTATATTTGAAGACATTCCTTTTTCCACTATTACCCTCTTAGCGCTCCGAATCTCCACTTGCATTTTCTACTAAAAGAGTGTTTCATAACTGCTCAATCAAAAATATGTTTTATCTCTGTTAACTGAATTTACAGATCAGAAATAAGTTTCACAGAATGCATCTGTTTAGTGTTTATTTGAAGATATTCTTTTTCCCAATGTAGGCCTCTTAGCGCTTAGCATGTCCAATTGCAGTTTCTACAGAAAGAGTGTTTCAGAACGGCTCAATCAAAAGTAAGGTTCAACTCTGTTAGTTGAATGCACAGAACAGAAAGAATTTTCACAGAATGCTACTGTGTAGTTTATATTTGAATATATTCCTTTTTCCACTATTACCCTCTTAGCGCTCCGAATGTCCACTTGCATTTTCTACAGAAAGAGTGTTCAGAACTGCACAATCAAAAGTATGGTTTAACTCTGTTAGCTTAATGAACATATCAGAAATAAGTTTCACACAATGCTTCTGTGTAGTTTTTATTTGAAGATATTATTTTTCCCAATAGAGGCCTCTTAGCGCTCAGAATGTCCAATTGCAGTTTCTACAGAAAGAGTGTTTCAGAAAGGCTCAATCAAAAGTAAGGTTCAACTCTGTTAGTTGAATGCACAGAACTGAAAGAAGTTTCATACAATGCTTCTGTGTAGTTTATATCTGAACATACTCTTTTTTCCACTATTACCCACTTAGCGCTACGAATGTCAAGTTGCATTTTCTACAGACAGAGTGTTTCAAAACTGCTCAATCAAAAGTATGGTTTAACACTGTTAGCTGAATGCTCAGATCAGAAAGAAGTTTCAAAGAATGCTTCTGTGTAGTTTATATTTGAATATATTCCTTTTTCCACTACTACTCTCTTAGCGCTCCAAATGTCCAGTTGCATTTTCTACAGAAAGAGTGTTCAGATCTGCTCAATCAAAAGTATGGTTTAACTCTGTTAGCTGAATGCACAGATCAGAAAGAAGTTTCACAGAATGATTCTGTGTAGTTTATATTTGGAGACATTCCTTTTTCCACTATTACCCTATTAGCGCTCCGAATCTCCACTTGCATTTTCTACAGAAAGAGTGTTTCAGAACGGCTCAATCAAAACTAATGTTCAACTCTTTTAGTTGAACAAACAGAACAGAAAGAAGTTTCACACAATTCTTCTGTGTAGTTTTTATTTGTAGACATTCTTTTTCCCAATATAGGCCTCTTAGCGCTCAGAATGTCCAATTGCAGTTTCTACAGAAAGAGTGTTTCAGAACGGCTCAATCAAAAGTAAGGTTCAACTCTGTTAGTTGAATGCACAGAACAGAATGAATTTTCACAGAATGCTACTGTGTAGTTTATATTTGAATATATTCCTTTTTCCACTATTACCTTCTTAGCGCTCCGAATGTCCACTTGCATTTTCTACAGAAAGAGTGTTCAGAACTGCGCAATCAAAAGTATGGTTTAACCCTGTTAGCTTAATGAACATATCAGAAATAAGTTTCACACAATGCTTCTGTGTAGTTTTTATTTGAAGATATTATTTTTCCCAATATAGGCCTCTTAGCGCTCAGAATGTCCAATTGCAGTTTCTACAGAAAGAGCGTTTCAGAAAGGCTCAATCAAAAGTAAGGTTCAACTCTGTTAGTTGAATGCACAGAACAGAAAGAAGTTTCATACAATGCTTCTGTGTAGTTTATATTTGAACATATTCTTTTTTCCACTATTACCCACTTAGCGCTACGAATGTCCAGTTGCATTTTCTACAGACAGAGTGTTTCAAAACTGCTCAATCAAAAGTATGGTTTAACTCTGTTAGCTGAATGCTCAGATCAGAAAGAAGTTTCACAGAATGCTTCTGTGTAGTTTATATTTGAATATATTCCTTTTTCCACTACTACGCTCTTAGCGCTCGAAATGTCCAGTTGCATTTTCTACAGAAAGAGTGTTCAGATCTGCTCAATCAAAGTATGGTTTAACTCTGTTAGCTGAATGCACAGATCAGAAAGAAGTTTCACCGAATGATTCTGTGTAGTTTATATTTGAAGACATTCCTTTTTCCACTATTACCCTCTTAGCGCTCCGAATCTCCACTTGCATTTTCTACTAAAAGAGTGTTCCATAACTCCTCAATCAAAAATATGTTTTATCTCTGTTAACTGAATTTACAGATCAGAAATAAGTTTCACAGAATGCATCTGTGTAGTTTTTATTTGAAGATATTCTTTTTCCCAATGTAGGCCTCTTAGCGCTTAGCATGTCCAATTGCAGTTTCTACAGAAAGAGTGTTTCAGAACGGCTCAATCAAAAGTAACGTTCAACTCTGTTAGTTGAATGCACAGAACAGAAAGAATTTTCACAGAATGCTACTGTGTAGTTTATATTTGAATATATTCCTTTTTCCACTATTACCCTCTTAGCGCTCCGAATGTCCACTTGCATTTTCTACAGAAAGAGTGTTCAGAACTGCGCAATCAAAAGTATGGTTTAACTCTGTTAGCTTAATGAACATATCAGAAATAAGTTTCACACAATGCTTCTGTGCAGTTTTTATTTGAAGATATTATTTTTCCCAATAGAGGCCTCTTAGCGCTCAGAATGTCCAATTGCAGTTTCTACAGAAAGAGTGTTTCAGAAAGGCTCAATCAAAAGTAAGGTTCAACTCTGTTATTTGAATGCACAGAACAGAATGAATTTTCACAGAATGCTTCTGTGTAGTTTATATTTGAATATATTCCTTTTTCCACTATTACCCTCTTAGCGCTCCGAATCTCCACTTGCATTTTCTACAGAAAGTGTGTTTCAGAACGGCTCAATCAAAACTAAGGTTCAACTCTTTTAGTTGAACAAACAGAACAGAAAGAAGTTTCACACAATTCTTCTGTGTAGTTTTTATTTGTAGACATTCTTTTTCCCAATATAGGCCTCTTAGCGCTCAGAATGTCCAATTGCAGTTTCTACAGAAAGAGTGTTTCAGAACGGCTCAATCAAAAGTAAGGTTCAACTCTGTTAGTTGAATGCACAGAACAGAAAGAAGTTTCATACAATGCTTCTGTGTAGTTTATATTTGAACATATTCTTTTTTCCACTATTACCCACTTAGCGCTACGAATGTCCATTTGCATTTTTTACAGACAGAGTGTTTCAAAACTGCTCAATCAAAAGTATGGTTTAACTCTGTTAGCTGAATGCTCAGATCAGAAAGAAGTTTCACAGAATGCTTCTGTGTAGTTTATATTTGAATATATTACTTTTTCCACTACTACGCTCTTAGCGCTCCAAATGTCCAGTTGCATTTTCTACAGAAAGAGTGTTCAGATCTGCTCAATCAAAAGTATGGTTTAACTCTGATAGCTGAATGCACAGATCAGAAATAAGTTTCACCGAATGATTCTGTGTAGTTTATATTTGAAGACATTCCTTTTTCCACTATTAACCTCTTAGCGCTCCGAATCTCCACTTGCATTTTCTACTAAAAGAGTGTTTCATAACTGCTCAATCAAAAATATGTTTTATCTCTGTTAACTGAATTTACAGATCAGAAATAAGTTTCACAGAATGCATCTGTGTAGTTTTTATTTGAAGATATTCTTTTTCCCAATGTAGGCCTCTTAGCGCTTAGCATGTCCAATTGCAGTTTCTACAGAAAGAGTGTTTCAGAACGGCTCAATCAAAAGTAAGGTTCAACTCTGTTAGTTGAATGCACAGAACAGAAAGTATTTTCACAGAATGCTACTGTGTAGTTTATATTTGAATATATTCCTTTTTCCACCATACCCTCTTAGCGCTCCGAATGTCCACTTGCATTTTCTACAGAAAGAGTGTTCAGAACTGCGCAATCAAAATTATGGTTTAACTCTGTTAGCTTAATGAACATATCAGAAATAAGTTTCACACAATGCTTCTGTGTAGTTTTTATTTGAAGTTATTATTTTTCCCAATATAGGCCTCTTAGCGCTCAGAATGTCCAATTGCTGTTTCTACAGAAAGAGTGTTTCAGAACGGCTCAATCAAAAGTAAGGTTCAACTCTGTTAGTTGAATGCACAGAACAGAAAGAATTTTCACAGAATGCTACTGTGTAGTTTATATTTGAATATATTCCTTTTTCCACTATTACCCTCTTAGCGCTCCGAATCTCCATTGCATTTTCTACAGAAAGAGTGTTTCAGAACGGCCCAATCAAAACTAAGGTTCAACTCTTTTAGTTGAACAAACAGAACAGAAAGAAGTTTCACACAATTCTTCTGTGTAGTTTTTATTTGTAGACATTCTTTTTCCCAATATAGGCCTCTTAGCGCTCAGAATGTCCAATTGCAGTTTCTACAGAAAGAGTGTTTCAGAACGGCTCAATCAAAAGTAAGGTTCAACTCTGTTAGTTGAATGCACAGAACAGAAAGAAGTTTCATACAATGCTTCTGTGTAGTTTATATTGGAACATATTCTTTTTTCCACTATTACCCACTTAGCGCTACGAATGCCCAGTTGCATTTTCTACAGACAGAGTGTTTCAAAACTGCTCAATCAAAAGTATGGTTTAACTCTGTTAGCTGAATTCTCAGATAAGAAAGAAGTTTCACAGAATGCTTCTGTGTAGTTTATATTTGAATATATTCCTTTTTCCACTACTACGCTCTTAGCGCTCCAAATGTCCAGTTGCATTTTCTACAGAAAGAGTGTTCAGATCTGCTCAATCAAAAGTATGGTTTAACACTGTTAGCTGAATGCACAGATCAGAAAGAAGTTTCACCGAATGATTCTGTGTTGTTTATATTTGAAGACATTCCTTTTTCCACTATTACCTTCTTAGCGCTCTGAATCTCCACTTGCATTTTCTACAAAAACAGTGTTTCATAACTGCTCAATCAAAAATATGTTTTATCTCTGTTAACTGAATTTACAGATCAGAAATAAGTTTCACAGAATGCATCTGTGTAGTTTTTATTTGAAGATATTCTTTTTCCCAATGTAGGCCTCTTAGCGCTTAGCATGTCCAATTGCAGTTTCTACAGAAAGAGAGTTTCAGAACGGCTCAATCAAAAGTAAGGTTCAACTCTGTTAGTTGAATGCACAGAACAGAAAGAATTTTCACAGAATGCTACTGTGTAGTTTATATTTGAATATATTCCTTTTTCCACTATTACCCTCTTAGCGCTCCGAATGTGCACTTGCATTTTCTACAGAAAGAGTGTTCAGAACTGCGCAATCAAAAGTATGGTTTAACTCTGTTAGCTTAATGAACATATCAGAAATAAGTTTCACACAGTGCTTCTGTGTAGTTTTTATTTGAAGATATTATTTTTCCCATTATAGGCCTCTTAGCGCTCAGAATGTCCAATTGCAGTTTCTACAGAAAGAGTGTTTCAGAAAGGCTCAATCAAAAGTAAGGTTCAACTCTGTTAGTTGAATGCACAGAACAGAAAGAAGTTTCATACAATGCTTCTGTGTAGTTTATATTTGAACATATTCTTTTTTCCACTATTAACCACTTAGCGCTACGAATGTCCAGTTGCATTTTCTACAGACAGAGTGTTTCAAAACTGCTCAATCAAAAGTATGGTTTAACTCTGTTAGCTGAATGCTCAGATCAGAAAGAAGTTTCACAGAATGCTTCTGTGTATTTTATATTTGAATATATTCCTTTTTCCACTACTACGCTCTTAGCGCTCCAAATGTCCAGTTGCATTTTCTACAGAAAGAGTGTTCAGATCTGCTGAATCAAAAGTATGGTTTAACTCTGTTAGCTGAATGCACAGATCAGAAAGAAGTTTCACCGAATGATTCTGTGTAGTTTATATTTGAAGACATTCCTTTTTCCACTATTACCCACTTAGCGCTCCGAATCTCCACTTGCATTTTCTACAAAAAGAGTGTTTCATAACTGCTCAATCAAAAATATGTTTTATCTCTGTTAACTGAATTTACAGATCAGAAATAAGTTTCACAGAATGCATCTGTGTAGTTTTTATTTGAAGATATTCTTTTTCCCAATGTAGGCCTCTTAGCGCTTAGCATGTCCAATTGCAGTTTCTACAGAAAGAGTGTTTCAGAACGGCTCAATCAAAAGTAAGGTTCAACTCTGTTAGTTGAATGCACAGAACAGAAAGAATTTTCACAGAATGCTACTGTGTAGTTTATATTTGAATATATTCCTTTTTCCACTATTACCCTCTTAGCGCTCCGAATCTCCATTGCATTTTCTACAGAAAGAGTGTTTCAGAACGGCTCAATCAAAACTAAGGTTCAACTCTTTTAGTTGAACAGACAGAACAGAAAGAAGTTTCACACAATTCTTCTGTGTAGTTTTTATTTGTAGACATTCTTTTTCCCAATATAGGCTTCTTAGCGCTCAGAATGTCCAATTGCAGTTTCTACAGAAAGAGTGTTTCAGAACGGCTCAATCAAAAGTAAGGTTCAACTCTGTTAGTTGAATGCACAGAACAGAAAGAAGTTTCATACAATGCTTCTGTGTAGCTTATATTTGAACATATTCTTTTTTCCACTATTACCCACTTAGCGCTACGAATGTCCAGTTGCATTTTCTACAGACAGAGTGTTTCAAAACTGCTCAATCAAATGTATGGTTTAACTCTGTTAGCTGAATGCTCAGATCAGAAAGAAGTTTCACAGAATGCTTCTGTGTAGTTTATATTTGAATATATTCCTTTTTCCACTACTACGCTCTTAGCGCTCGAAATGTCCAGTTGCATTTTCTACAGAAAGAGTGTTCAGATCTGCTCAATCAAAGTATGGTTTAACTCTGTTAGCTGAATGCACAGATCAGAAAGAAGTTTCACCGAATGATTCTGTGTAGTTTATATTTGAAGACGTTCCTTTTTCCACTATTACCCTCTTAGCGCTCCGAATCTCCACTTGCATTTTCTACTAAAAGAATGTTTCATAACTGCTCAATCAAAAATATGTTTTATCTCTGTTAACTGAATTTACAGATCAGAAATAAGTTTCACAGAATGCATCTGTGTAGTTTTTATTTGAAGATATTCTTTTTCCCAATGTAGGCCTCTTAGCGCTTAGCATGTCCAATTGCAGTTTCTACAGAAAGAGTGTTTCAGAACGGCTCAATCAAAAGTAAGGTTCAACTCTGTTAGTTGAATGCACAGAACAGAAAGTATTTTCACAGAATGCTACTGTGTAGTTTATATTTGAATATATTCCTTTTTCCACTATTACCCTCTTAGCGCTCCGAATGTCCACTTGCATTTTCTACAGAAAGAGTGTTCAGAACTGCGCAATCAAAAGTATGGTTTAACTCTGTTAGGTAATGAACATTTCAGAAATAAGTTTCACACAATGCTTCTGTGTAGTTTTTATTTGAAGATATTATTTTTCCCAGTAGAGGCCTCTTAGCGCTCAGAATGTCCAATTGCAGTTTCTACAGAAAGAGAGTTTCAGAAAGGCTCAATCAAAAGTAAGGTTCAACTCTGTTAGTTGAATGCACAGAACAGAAAAAAGTTTCATACAATGCTTCTGTGTAGTTTATATCTGAACATACTCTTTTTTCCACTATTACCCACTTAGCGCTACAAATGTCCAGTTGCATTTTCTACAGACAGAGTGTTTCAAAACTGCTCAATAAAAAGTATGGTTTAACACTGTTAGCTGAATGCTCAGATCAGAAAGAAGTTTCACAGAATGCTTCTGTGTAGTTTATATTTGAATATATTCCTTTTTCCACTACTACTCTCTTAGCGCTCCAAATGTCCAGTTGCATTTTCTACAGAAAGAGTGTTCAGATCTGCTCAATCAAAAGTATGGTTTAACTCTGTTAGCTGAATGCACAGATCAGAAAGAAGTTTCACAGAATGATTCTGTGTAGTTTATATTTGGAGACATTCCTTTTTCCACTATTACCCTATTAGCGCTCCGAATCTCCACTTGCATTTTCTACAGAAAGAGTGTTTCAGAACGGCTCAATCAAAACTAAGGTTCAACTCTTTTACTTGAACAAACAGAACAGAAAGAAGTTTCACACAATTCTTCTGTGTAGTTTTTATTTGTAGACATTCTTTTTCCCAATATAGGCCTCTTAGCGCTCAGAATGTCCAATTGCAGTTTCTACAGAAAGAGTGTTTCAGAACGGCTCAATCAAAAGTAAGGTTCAACTCTGTTAGTTGAATGCACAGAACAGAAAGAATTTTCACAGAATGCTACTGTGTAGTTTATATTTGAATATATTCCTTTTTCCACTATTACCTTCTTAGCGCTCCGAATGTCCACTTGCATTTTCTACAGAAAGAGTGTTCAGAACTGCGCAATCAAAAGTATGGTTTAACCCTGTTAGCTTAATGAACATATCAGAAATAAGTTTCACACAATGCTTCTGTGTAGTTTTTATTTGAAGATATTATTTTTCCCAATAGAGGCCTCTTAGCACTCAGAATGTCCAATTGCAGTTTCTACAGAAAGAGTGTTTCAGAAAGGCTCAATCAAAAGTAAGGTTCAACTCTGTTAGTTGAATGCACAGAACAGAAAGAAGTTTCATACAATGCTTCTGTGTAGTTTATATCTGAACATACTCTTTTTTCCACTATTACCCACTTAGCGCTACGAAAGTCCAGTTGCATTTTCTACAGACAGAGTGTTTCAAAACTGCTCAATCAAAAGTATGGTTTAACACTGTTAGCTGAATGCTCAGATCAGAAAGAAGTTTCACAGAATGCTTCTGTGTAGTTTATATTTGAATATATTCCTTTTTCCACTACTACTCTCTTAGCGCTCCAAATGTCCAGTTGCATTTTCTACAGAAAGAGTGTTCAGATCTGCTCAATCAAAAGTATGGTTTAACTCTGTTAGCTGAATGCACAGATCAGAAAGAAGTTTCACAGAATGATTCTGTGTAGTTTATATTTGGAGACATTCCTTTTTCCACTATTACCCTCTTAGCGCTCCGAATCTCCACTTGCATTTTCTACAGAAAGAGTGTTTCAGAACGGCTCAATCAAAACTAATGTTCAACTCATTTAGTTGAACAAACAGAACAGAAAGAAGTTTCACAAAATTCTTCTGTGTAGTTTTTATTTGTAGACATTCTTTTTCCCAATATAGGCCTCTTAGCGCTCAGAATGTCCAATTGCAGTTTCTACAGAAAGAGTGTTTCAGAACGGCTCAATCAAAAGTAAGGTTCAACTCTGTTAGTTGAATGCACAGAACAGAAAGATGTTTCATACAATGCTTCTGTGTAGTTTATATTTGAACATATTCTTTTTTCCACTATTACCCACTTAGCGCTACGAATGTCCAGTTGCATTTTCTACAGACAGAGTGTTTCAAAACTGCTCAATCAAAATTATGGTTTCACTCTGTTAGCTGAATGCTCAGATCAGAAAAAAGTTTCACAGAATGCTTCTGTGTAGTTTATATTTGAATATATTCCTTTTTCCACTACTACGCTCTTAGCGCTCCAAATGTCCAGTTGCATTTTCTACAGAAAGAGTGTTCAGATCTGCTCAATCAAAAGTATGGTTTAACTCTGTTAGCTGAATGCACAGATCAGAAAGAAGTTTCACAGAATGATTCTGTGTAGTTTATATTTGAAGACATTCCTTTTTCCACTATTACCCTCTTAGCGCTCCGAATCTCCACTTACATTTTCTACAAAAAGAGTGTTTCATAACTGCTCAATCAAAAATATATTTTATCTCTGTTAACTGAATTTACAGATCAGAAATAAGTTTCACAGAATGCATCTGTGTAGTTTTTATTTGAAGATATTTTTTTTCCCAATGTAGGCCTCTTAGCGCTTAGCTTGTCCAATTGCAGTTTCTACAGAAAGAGTGTTTCAGAACGGCTCAATCAAAAGTAAGGTTCAACTCTGTTAGTTGAATGCACAGAACAGAAAGTATTTTCACAGAATGCTACTGTGTAGTTTATATTTGAATATATTCCTTTTTCCACTATTACCCTCTTAGCGCTCCGAATGTCCACTTGCATTTTCTACAGAAAGAGTGTTCAGAACTGCGCAATCAAAAGTATGGTTTAACTCTGTTAGCTTAGTGAACATATCAGAAATAAGTTTCACACAATGCTTCTGTGTAGTTTTTATTTGAAGATATTATTTTTCCCAATAGAGGCCTCTTAGCGCTCAGAATGTCCAATTGCAGTTTCTACAGAAAGAGTGTTTCAGAAAGTCTCAATCAAAAGTAAGGTTCAACTCTGTTAGTTGAATGCACAGAACAGAAAGAAGTTTCATACAATCCTTCTGTATAGTTTATATCTGAACATACTCGTTTTTCCACTATTACCCACTTAGCGCTACATATGTCCAGTTGCATTTTCTACAGACAGAGTGTTTCAAAACTGCTCAATCAAAAGTATGGTTTAACTCTGTTAGCTGAATGCTCAGATCAGAAAGAAGTTTCACAGAATGCTTCTGTGTAGTTTATATTTGAATATATTCATTTTTCCACTACTACTCTCTTAGCGCTCCAAATGTCCAGTTGCATTTTCTACAGAAAGAGTGTTCAGATCTGCTCAATCAAAAGTATGGTTTAACTCTGTTAGCTGAATGCACAGATCAGAAAGAAGTTTCACAGAATGATTCTGTGTAGTTTATATTTGGAGACATTCCTTTTTCCACTATTACCCTCTTAGCACTCCGAATCTCCACTTGCATTTTCAACAGAAAGAGTGTTTAAGAACGGCTCAATCAAAACTAAGTTTCAACTCTTTTAGTTGAACAAACAGAACAGAAAGAAGTTTCACACAATTCTTCTGTGTAGTTTTTATTTGTAGACATTCTTTTTCCCAATATAGGCCTCTTAGCGCTCAGAATGTCCAATTGCAGTTTCTACACAAAGAGTGTTTCAGAACGGCTCAATCAAAAGTAAGGTTCAACTCTGTTAGTTGAATGCACAGAACAGAAAGAAGTTTCATACAATGCTTCTGTGTAGTTTATATTTGAACATATTCTTTTTTCCACTATTACCCACTTAGCGCTACGAATGTCCAGTTGCATTTTCTACAGACAGAGTGTTTCAAAACTGCTCAATCAAAAGTATGGTTTAACTCTGTTAGCTGAATGCTCAGATCAGAAAGAAGTTTCACAGAATGCTTCTGTGTAGTTTATATTTGAATATATTCCTTTTTCCACTACTACGCTCTTAGCGCTCCAAATGTCCAGTTGCATTTTCTACAGAAAGAGTGTTCAGATCTGCTCAATCAAAAGTATGGTTTAACTCTGTTAGCTGAATGCACAGATCAGAAAGAAGTTTCACCGAATGATTCTGTGTAGTTTATATTTGAAGACATTCCTTTTTCCACTATTACCCTCTTAGCGCTCCGAATCTCTACTTGCATTTTCTACAAAAACAGTGTTTCATAAATGCTCAATCAAAAATATGTTTTATCTCTGTTAAATGAATTTACAGATCAGAAATAAGTTCCACAGAATGCATCTGTGTAGTTTTTATTTGAAGATATTCTTTTACCCAATGTAGGCCTCTTAGCGCTTAGCATGTCCAATTGCAGTTTCTACAGAAAGAGTGTTTCAGAACGGCTCAATCAAAAGTAAGGTTCAACTCTGTTAGTTGAATGCACAGAACAGAAAGAATTTTCACAGAATGCTACTGTGTACTTTATATTTGAATATATTCCTTTTTCAACTATTACCCTCTTAGCGCTACGAATGTCCAGTTGCATTTTCTACAGACAGAGTGTTTCAAAACTGCTCAATCATAAGTATGGTTTAATTCTGTTAGCTGAATGCTCAGATCAGAAAGAAGTTTCACAGAATGCTTCTGTGTAGTTTATATTTGTATATATTCCTTTTTCCACTACTACTCTCTTAGCGCTCCAAATGTCCAGTTTCATTTTCTACAGAAAGAGTGTTCAGATCTGCTCAATCAAAAGTATGGTTTAACTCTGTTAACTGAATGCACAGATCAGAAAGAAGTTTCACAGAATGATTCTGTGTAGTTTATATTTGGAGACATTCCTTTTTCCACTATTACCCTCTTAGCGCTCCGAATCTCCACTTGCATGTTCTACAGAAAGAGTGTTTAAGAACGGCTCAATCAAAACTAAGGTTCAACTCTTTTAGTTGAACCAACAGAACAGAAAGAAGTTTCACACAATTCTTCTGTGTAGTTTTTATTTGTAGACATTCTTTTTCCCAATATAGGCCTCTTAGCGCTCAGAATGTCCTATTGCAGTTTCTAGAGAAAGAGTGTTTCAGAACGGCTCAATCAAAAGTAAGGTTCAACTCTGTTAGTTGAATGCGCAGAACAGAAAGAAGTTTCATACAATGCTTCTGTGTAGTTTATATTTGAACATATTCTTTTTTCCACTATTACCCACTTAGCGCTACGAATGTCCAGTTGCATTTTCTACAGACAGAGTGTTTCAAAACTGCTCAATCAAAAGTATGGTTTAACTCTGTTAGCTGAATGCTCAGATCAGAAAGAAGTTTCACAGAATACTTCTGTGTAGTTTATATTTGAATATATTCCTTTTTCCACTACTACGCTCTTAGCGCTCCAAATGTCCAGTTGCATTTTCTACAGAAAGAGTGTTCAGATCTGCTCAATCAAAAGTATGGTTTAACTCTGTTAGCTGAATGCACAGATCAGAAAGAAGTTTCACCGAATGATTCTGTGTAGTTTATATTTGAAGACATTCCTTTTTCCACTATTACCATCTTAGCGCTCCGAATCTCCACTTGCATTTTCTACAAAAAGAGTGTTTCATAACTGCTCAATCAAAAATATGTTTTATCTCTGTTAACTGAATTTACAGATCAGAAATAAGTTTCACAGAATGCATCTGTGTAGTTTTTATTTGAAGATATTCTTTTTCCCAATGTAGGCCTCTTAGCGCTTAGCATGTCCAATTGCAGTTTCTACAGAAAGAGTGTTTCAGAACGGCTCAATCAAAAGTAAGGTTCAACTCTGTTAGTTGAATGCACAGAACAGAAAGAATTTTCACAGAATGCTACTGTGTAGTTTATATTTGAATATATTCCTTTTTCCACTATTAACCTCTTAGCGCTCCGAATGTCCACTTGCATTTTCTACAGAAAGAGTGTTCAGAACTGCGCAATCAAAAGTATGGTGTAACTCTGTTAGCTTAATGATCATATCAGAAATAAGTTTCACACAATGCTTCTGTGTAGTTTTTATTTGAAGATATTATTTTTCCCAATAGAGGCCTCTTAGCGCTCAGAATGTCCAATTGCAGTTTCTACAGAAAGAGTGTTTCAGAAAGGCTCAATCAAAAGTAAGGTTCAACTCTGTTAGTTGAATGCACAGAACAGAAAGAAGTTTCATACAATCCTTCTGTATAGTTTATATCTGAACATACTCTTTTTTCCACTATTACCCACTTAGCGCTACGAATGTCCAGTTGCATTTTCTACAGACAGAGTGTTTCAAAACTGCTCAATCAAAAGTATGGTTTAACTCTGTTAGCTGAATGCTCAGATCAGAAAGAAGTTTCACAGAATGCTTCTGTGTAGTTTATATTTGAATATATTCCTTTTTCCACTACTACTCTCTTAGCGCTCCAAATGTCCAGTTGCATTTTCTACAGAAAGAGTGTTCAGATCTGCTGAATCAAAAGTATGGTTTAACTCTGTTAGCTGAATGCACAGATCAGAAAGAAGTTTCACCGAATGATTCTGTGTAGTTTATATTTGAAGACATTCCTTTTTTCACTATTACCCTCTTAGCGCTCCGAATCTCCACTTGCATTTTCTACACAAAGAGTGTTTCATAACTGCTCAATCAAAAATATGTTTTATCTCTGTTAACTGAATTTACAGATCAGAAATAAGTTTCACAGAATGCATCTGTGTAGTTTTTATTTGAAGATATTCTTTTTCCCAATGTAGGCCTCTTAGCGCTTAGCATGTCCAATTGCAGTTTCTGCAGAAAGAGTGTTTCAGAACGGCTCAATCAAAAGTAAGGTTCAACTCTGTTAGTTGAATGCAAAGAACAGAAAGAATTTTCACAGAATGCTACTGTGTAGTTTATATTTGTATATATTCCTTTTTCCACTATTACCCTCTTAGCGCTCCGAATGTCCACTTGCATTTTCTACAGAAAGAGTGTTCAGAACTGCGCAATCAAAAGTATGGTTTAACTCTGTTAGCTTAATGAACATATCAGAAATAAGTTTCACACAATGCTTCTGTGTAGTTTTTATTTGAAGATATTATTTTTCCCAATAGTGGCCTCTTAGCGCTCAGAATGTCCAATTGCAGTTTCTACAGAAAGAGTGTTTCAGAAAGGCTCAATCAAAAGTAAGGTTCAACTCTGTTAGTTGAATGCACAGAACAGAAAGAAGTTTCATACAATGCTTCTGTGTAGTTTATATTTGAACATATTCTTTTTTCCACTATTACCCACTTAGGGCTACGAATGTCCAGTTGCATTTTCTACAGACAGAGTGTTTCAAAACTGCTCAATCAAAAGTATGGTTTAACTCTGTTAGCTGAATGCACAGATCAGAAAGAAGTTTCACCGAATGATTCTGTGTAGTTTATATTTGAAGACATTCCTTTTTCCACTATTACCCTCTTAGCGCTCCGAATCTCCACTTGCATTTTCTACAAAAAGAGTGTTTCATAAATGCTCAATCAAAAATATGTTTTATCTCTGTTAAATGAATTTACAGATCAGAAATAAGTTCCACAGAATGCATCTGTGTAGTTTTTATTTGAAGATATTCTTTTTCCCTATGTAGGCCTCTTAGCGCTTAGCATGTCCAATTGCAGTTTCTACAGAAAGAGTGTTTCAGAACGGCTCAATCAAAAGTAAGGTTCAACTCTGTTAGTTGAATGCACAGAACAGAAAGAATTTTCACAGAATGCTACTGTGTAGTTTATATTTGAATATATTCCTTTTTCCACTATTACCCTCTTAGCGCTCTGAATGTCCACATGAATTTTCTACAGAAAAAGTGTTCAGAACTGCGCAATCAAAAGTATGGTTTAACTCTGTTAGCTTAATGAACATATCAGAAATAAGTTTCACACAATGCTTCTGTGTAGTTTTTATTTGAAGATATTATTTTTCCCAATAGAGGCCTCTTAGCGCTCAGAATGTCCAATTGCAGTTTCTACAGAAAGAGTGTTTCAGAAAGGCTCAATCAAAAGTAAGGTTCAACTCTGTTAGTTGAATGCACAGAACCGAAAGAAGTTTCATACAATGCTTCTGTGTAGTTTATATTTGAACATATTCTTTTTTCCACTATTACCCACTTAGCGCTACGAATGTCCAGTTGCATTTTCTACAGACAGAGTGTTTCAAAACTGCGCAATCAAAAGTATGGTTTAACTCTGTTAGCTGAATGCTCAGATCAGAAAGAAGTTTCACAGAATGCTTCTGTGTAGTTTATATTAGAATATATTCCTTTTTCCACTACTACTCTCTTAGCGCTCCAAATGTCCAGTTGCATTTTCTACAGAAAGAGTGTTCAGATCTGCTCAATCAAAAGTATGGTTTAACTCTGTTAGCTGAATGCACAGATCAGAAAGAAGTTTCACAGAATGATTCTGTGTAGTTTATATTTGGAGACATTCCTTTTTCCACTATTACCCTCTTAGCGCTCCGAATCCCCACTTGCATTTTCTACAGAAAGAGTGTTTCCGAACGGCTCAATCAAAACTAAGGTTCAAATCTTTTAGTTGAACAAACAGAACAGAAAGAAGTTTCACACAATTCTTCTGTGTAGTTTTTATTTGTAGACATTCTTTTTCCCAATATAGGCCTCTTAGCGCTCAGAATGTCCAATTGCAGTTTCTACAGAAAGAGTGTTTCAGAACGGCTAAATCAAAAGTAAGGTTCATCTCTGTTAGTTGAATGCACAGAACAGAAAGAAGTTTCATACAATGCTTCTGTGTAGTTTATATTTGAACATATTCTTTTTTCCACTATTACCCACTTAGCGCTACGAATGTCCAGTTGCATTTTCTACAGACAGAGTGTTTCAAAACTGCTCAATCAAAAGTATGGTTTAACTCTGTTAGCTGAATGCTCAGATCAGAAAGAAGTTTCACAGAATGCTTCTGTGTAGTTTATATTTGAATATATTCCTTTTTCCACTACTACGCTCTTAGCGCTCCAAATGTCCAGTTGCATTTTCTACAGAAAGAGTGTTCAGATCTGCTCAATCAAAAGTATGGTTTAACTCTGTTAGCTGAATGCACAGATCAGAAAGAAGTTTCACAGAATGATTCTGTGTAGTTCATATTTTGAGACATTCCTTTTTCCACTATTACCCCATTAGCGCTCCGAATCTCCACTTGCATTTTCTACAGAAAGAGTGTTTCAGAACGGCTCAATCAAAACTAAGGTTCAACTCTTTTAGTTGAACAAACGGAACAGAAAGAAGTTTCACACAATTCTTCTGTGTAGTTTTTATTTGTAGACATTCTTTTTCCCAATATAGGCCTCTTAGCGCTCAGAATGTCCAATTGCAGTTTCTACAGAAAGAGTGTTTCAGAACGGCTCAATCAAAAGTAAGGTTCAACTCTGTTAGTTGAATGCACAGAACAGAAAGAAGTTTCATACAATGGATCTGTGTAGTTTATATTTGAACATATTCTTTTTTCCACTATTACCCACTTAGCGCTACGAATGTCCAGTTGCATTTTCTACAGACAGAGTGTTTCAAAACTGCTCAATCAAAAGTATGGTTTAACTCTGTTAGCTGAATGCTCAGATCAGAAAGAAGTTTCACAGAATGCTTCTGTGTAGTTTATATTTGAATATATTCCTTTTTCCACTACTACGCTCTTAGCGCTCCAAATGTCCAGTTGCATTTTCAACAGAAAGAGTGTTCAGATCTGTTCAATCAAAAGTATGGTTTAACTCTGTTAGCTGAATGCACAGATCAGAAAGAAGTTTCACCGAATGATTCTGTGTAGTTTATATTTGAAGACATTCCTTTTTCCACTATTACCCTCTTAGCGCTCCGAATCTCCACTTGCATTTTCTACAAAAAGAGTGTTTCATAAATGCTCAATCAAAAATATGTTTTATCTCTGTTAACTGAATTTACAGATCAGAAATAAGTTTCACAGAATGCATCTGTGTAATTTTTATTTGAAGATATTCTTTTTCCCAATGTAGGCCTCTTAGCGCTTAGCATGTCCAATTGCAGTTTCTACAGAAAGAGTGTTTCAGAACGGCTCAATCAAAAGTAAGGTTCAACCCTGTTAGTTGAATGCACAGAACAGAAAGAATTTTCACAGAATGCTACTGTGTAGTTTATATTTGAATATATTCCTTTTTCCACTATTACCCTCTTAGTGCTCCGAATGTCCACTTGCATTTTCTACAGAAAGAGTGTTCAGAACTGCGCAATCAAAAGTATGGTTTAACTCTGTTAGCTTAATGAACATATCAGAAATAAGTTTCACACAATGCTTCTGTGTAGTTTTTATTTGAAGATATTATTTTTCCCAATAGAGGCCTCTTAGCGCTCAGAATGTCCAATTGCAGTTTCTACAGAAAGAGTGTTTCAGAAAGGCTCAATCAAAAGTAAGGTTCAACTCTGTTAGTTGAATGCACAGAACAGAAAGAAGTTTCATACAATGCTTCTGTGTAGTTTATATTTGAACATATTCTTTTTTCCACTATTACCCACTTAGCGCTACGAATGTCCAGTTGCATTTTCTACAGACAGAGTGTTTCAAAACTGCTCAATCAAAAGTATGGTTTAACTCTGTTAGCTGAATGCTCAGATCAGAAAGAAGTTTCACAGAATGCTTCTGTGTAGTTTATATTTGAATATATTCCTTTTTCCATTACTACTCTCTTAGCGCTCCAAATGTCCAGTTGCATTTTCTACAGAAAGTGTGTTCAGATCTGCTCAATCAAAAGTATGGTTTAACTCTGTTAGCTGAATGCACAGATCAGAAAGAAGTTTCACAGAATGATTCTGTGTAGTTTATATTTGGAGACATTCCTTTTTCCACTATTACCCCCTTAGCGCTCCGAATCTCCACTTGCATTTTCTACAGAAAGACTGTTACAGAACGGCTCAATCAAAACTAAGTTTCAACACTTTTAGTTGAACAAACAGAACAGAAAGAAGTTTCACACAATTCTTCTGTGTAGTTTTTATTTGTAGACATTCTTTTTCCCAATATAGGCCTCTTAGCGCTAAGAATGTCCAATTGCAGTTTCTACAGAAAGAGTGTTTCAGAACGGCTCAATCAAAAGTAAGGTTCAACTCTGTTAGTTGAATGCACAGAACAGAAAGAAGTTTCATACAATGCTTCTGTGTAGTTTATATTTGAACATATTCTTTTTTCCACTATTACCCACTTAGCGCTACGAATGTCCAGTTGCATTTTCTACAGACAGAGTGTTTCAAAACTGCTCAATCAAAAGTATGGTTTAACTCTGTTAGCTGAATGCTCAGATCAGAAAGAAGTTTCACAGAATGCTTCTGTGTAGATTATATTTGAATATATTCCTTTTTCCACTACTACGCTCTTAGCGCTCCAAATGTCCAGTTGCATTTTCAACAGAAAGAGTGTTCAGATCTGCTCAATCAAAAGTATGGTTTAACTCTGTTAGCTGAATGCACAGATCAGAAAGAAGTTTCACCGAATGATTCTGTGTAGTTTATATTTGAAGACATTCCTTTTTCCACTATTACCCTCTTGGCGCTCCGAATCTCCACTTGCATTTTCTACAAAAAGAGTGTTTCATAACTGCTCAATCAAAAATATGTTTTATCTCTGTTAACTGAATTTACAGATCAGAAATAAGTTTCACAGAATGCATCTGTGTAGTTTTTATTTGAAGATATTCTTTTTCCCAATGTAGGCCTCTTAGCGCTTAGCCTGTCCAATTGCAGTTTCTACAGAAAGAGTGTTTCAGAACGGCTCAATCAAAAGTAAGGTTCAACTCTGTTAGTTGAATGCACAGAACAGAAAGAATTTTCACAGAATGCTACTGTGTAGTTTATATTTGAATATATTCCTTTTTCCACTATTACCCTCTTAGCGCTCCGAATGTCCACTTGCATTTTCTACAGAAAGAGTGTTCAGAACTGCGCAATCAAAAGTATGGTTTAACTCTGTTAGCTTAATGAACATATCAGAAATAAGTTTCACACAATGCTTCTGTGTAGTTTTTATTTGAAGATATTATTTTTCCCAATAGAGGCCTCTTAGCGCTCAGAATGTCCAATTGCAGTTTCTACAGAAAGAGTGTTTCAGAAAGGCTCAATCAAAAGTAAGGTTCAACTCTGTTAGTTGAATGCACAGAACAGAAAGAAGTTTCATACAATGCTTCTGTGTAGTTTATATTTGAACATATTCTTTTTTCCACTATTACCCACTTAGCGCTACGAAAGTCCAGTTGCATTTTCTACAGACAGAGCGTTTCAAAACTGCTCAATCAAAAGTATGGTTTAACTCTGTTAGCTGAATGCTCAGATCAGAAAGAAGTTTCACAGAATGCTTCTGTGTAGTTTATATTTGAATATATTCCTTTTTCCACTACTACTCTCTTAGCGCTCCAAATGTCCAGTTGCATTTTCTACAGAAAGAGTGTTGAGAACTGCTCAATCAAAAGTATGGTTTAACTCTGTTAGCTGAATGCACAGATCAGAAAGAAGTTTCACAGAATGATTCTGTGTAGTTTATATTTGGAGACATTCCTTTTTCCACTATTACCCTCTTAGCGCTCCGAAACTCCACTTGCATTTTCTACAGAAAGACTGTTACAGAACGGCTCAATCAAAACAAAGTTTCAACTCTTTTAGTTGAACAAACAGAACAGAAAGAAGTTTCACACAATTCTTCTGTGTAGTTTTTATTTGTAGACATTCTTTTTCCCAATATAGGCCTCTTAGCGCTCAGAATGTCCAATTGCAGTTTCTACAGAAAGTGTGTTTCAGAACGGCTCAATCAAAAGTAAGGTTCAACTCTGTTAGTTGAATGCACAGAACAGAAAGAAGTTTCATACAATGCTTCTGTGTAGTTTATATTTGAACATATTCTTTTTCCACTATTACCCACTTAGCGCTACGAATGTCCAGTTGCATTTTCTACAGACAGAGTGTTTCAAAACTGCTCAATCAAAAGTATGGTTTAACTCTGTTAGCTGAATGCTCAGATCAGAAAGAAGTTTCACAGAATGCTTCTGTGTAGTTTATATTTGAATATATTCCTTTTTCCACTACTACGCTCTTAGCGCTCCAAATGTCCAGTTGCATTTTCAACAGAAAGAGTGTTCAGATCTGCTCAATCAAAAGTATGGTTTAACTCTGTTAGCTGAATGCACAGATCAGAAAGATGTTTCACAGAATGATTCTGTGTAGTTTATATTTGAAGACATTCCTTTTTCCACTATTACCCTCTTAGCGCTCCGAATCTCCACTTGCATTTTCTACAAAAAGAGTGTTTCATAACTGCTCAATGAAAAATATGTTTTATCTCTGTTAACTGAATTTACAGATCAGAAATAAGTTTCACAGAATGCATCTGTGTAGTTTTTATTTGAAGATATTCTTTTTCCCAATGTAGGCCTCTTAGCGCTTAGCATGTCCAATTGCAGTTTCTGCAGAAAGAGTGTTTCAGAACGGCTCAATCAAAAGTAAGGTTCAACTCTGTTAGTTGAATGCACAGAACAGAAAGAATTTTCACAGAATGCTACTGTGTAGTTTATATTTGCATATATTCCTTTTTCCACTATTACCCTCTTAGCGCTCCGAATGTCCTCTTGCATTTTCTACAGAAAGCGTGTTCAGAACTGCGCAATCAAAAGTATGGTTTAACTCTGTTAGCTTAATGAACATATCAGAAATAAGTTTCACACAATGCTTCTGTGTAGTTTTTATTTGAAGATATTATTTTTCCCAATAGAGGCCTCTTAGCGCTCAGAATGTCCAATTGCAGTTTCTACAGAAAGAGTGTTTCAGAAAGGCTCAATCAAATGTAAGGTTCAACTCTGTTAGTTGAATGCACAGAACAGAAAGTAGTTTCATACGATGCTTCTGTGTAGTTTATATTTGAACATATTCTTTTTTCCACTATTACCCACTTAGCGCTACGAATGTCCAGTTGCATTTTCTACAGACAGAGTGTTTCAAAACTGCTCAATCAAAAGTATGGTTTAACTCTGTTAGCTGAATGCTCAGATCAGAAAGAAGTTTCACAGAATGCTTCTGTGTAGTTTATATTTGAATATATTCCTTTTTCCACTACTACGCTCTTAGCGCTCCAAATGTCCAGTTGCATTTTCTACAGAAAGAGTGTTCAGATCTGCTCAATCAAAAGTATGGTTTAACTCTGTTAGCTGAATGCACAGATCAGAAAGAAGTTTCACAGAATGATTCTGTGTAGTTCATATTTTGAGACATTCCTTTTTCCACTATTACCCCCTTAGCGCTCCGAATCTCCACTTGCATTTTCTACAGAAAGAGTGTTTCAGAACGGCTCAATCAAAACTACGGTTCAACTCTTTTAGTTGAACAAACAGAACAGAAAGAAGTTTCACACAATTCTTCTGTGTAGTTTTTATTTGTAGACATTCTTTTTCCCAATATAGGCCTCTTAGCGCTCAGAATGTCCAATTGCAGTTTCTACAGAAAGAGTGTTTCAGAACGGCTCAATCAAAAGTAAGGTTCAACTCTGTTAGTTGAATGCACAGAACAGAAAGAAGTTTCATACAATGCTTCTGTGTAGTTTATATTTGAACATATTCTTTTTTCCACTATTACCCACTTAGCGCTACGAATGTCCAGTTGCATTTTCTACAGACAGAGTGTTTCAAAACTGCTCAATCAAAAGTATGGTTTAAATCTGTTAGCTGAATGCTCAGATCAGAAAGAAGTTTCACAGAATGCTTCTGTGTAGTTTATATTTGAATATATTCCTTTTTCCACTACTGCGCTCTTAGAGCTCCAAATGTCCAGTTGCATTTTCTACAGAAAGAGTGTTCAGATCTGCTCAATCAAAACTATGGTTTAACTCTGTTAGCTCAATGCACAGATCAGAAAGAACTTTCACCGAATGATTCTGTGTAGTTTATATTTGAAGACATTACTTTTTCCACTATTACCCTCTAAGCGCTCCGAATCTCCACTTGCATTTTCTACAAAAAGAGTGTTTCATAACTGCTCAATCAAAAATATGTTTTATCTCTGTTAAATGAATTTACAGATCAGAAAAAAGTTCCACAGAATGCATCTGTGTAGTTTTTATTTGAAGATATTCTTTTTCCCAATGTAGGCCTCTTAGCGCTTAGCATGTCCAATTGCAGTTTCTACAGAAAGAGTGTTTCAGAACGGCTCAATCAAAAGTAAGGTTCAACTCTGTTAGTTGAATGCACAGAACAGAAAGAATTTTCACAGAATGCTACTGTGTAGTTTATATTTGAATATATTCCTTTTTCCACTATTACCCTCTTAGCGCTCCGAATGTCCACTTGCATTTTCTACAGAAAGAGTGTTCAGAACTGCGCAATCAAAAGTATGGTTTAACTCTGTTAGCTTAATGAACATATCAGAAATAAGTTTCACCCAATGCTTCTGTGTAGTTTTTATTTGAAGATATTATTTTTCCCAATAGAGGCCTCTTAGCGCTCAGAATGTCCAATTGCAGTTTCTACAGAAAGAGTGTTTCAGAAAGGCTCAATCAAAAGTAAGGTTCAACTCTGTTAGTTGAATGCACAGATCAGAAAGAAGTTTCATACGATGCTTCTGTGTAGTTTATATTTGAACATATTCTTTTTTCCACTATTACCCACTTAGTGCTACGAATGTCCAGTTGCATTTTCTACAGACAGAGTGTTTCAAAACTGCTCAATCAAAAGTATGGTTTAACTCTGTTAGCTGAATGCTCAGATCAGAAAGAAGTTTCACAGAATGCTTCTGTGTAGTTTATATTTGAATATATTCCTTTTTCCACTACTACTCTCTTAGCGCTCAAAATGTCCAGTTGCATTTTCTACAGAAAGAGTGTTCAGATCTGCTCAATCAAAAGTATGTTTTAACTCTGTTAGCTGAATGCACAGATCAGAAAAAAGTTTCACAGAATGATTCTGTGTAGTTCATATTTGGAGACATTCCTTTTTCCACTATTACCCCCTTAGCGCTCCGAATCTCCACTTGCATTTTCTACAGAAAGAGTGTTTCAGAACGGCTCAATCAAAACTAAGGTTCAACTCTTTTAGTTGAACAAACAGAACAGAAAGTAGTTTCACACAATTCTTCTGTGTAGTTTTTATTTGTAGACATTCTTTTTCCCAATATAGGCCTCTTAGCGCTCAGAATGTCCAATTGCAGTTTCTACAGAAAGAGTGTTTCAGAACGGCTCAATCAAAACTAAGGTTCAACTCTGTTAGTTTAATGCACAGAACAGAAAGAAGTTTCATACAATGCTTCTGTGTAGTTTATATTTGAACATATTCTTTTTTCCACTATTACCCACTCAGCGCTACGAATGTCCAGTTGCATTTCCTACAGACAGAATGTTTCAAAACTTCTCAATCAAAAGTATGGTTTAACTCTGTTAGCTGAATGCTCAGATCAGAAAGAAGTTTCACAGAATGCTTCTGTGTAGTTTATATTTGAATATATTCCTTTTTCCTCTACTACTCTCTTAGCGCTCCAAATGTCCAGTTGCATTTTCTACAGAAAGAGTGTTCAGATCTGCTCAATCAAAAGTATGGTTTAACTCTGTTAGCTGAATGCACAGATCCGAAAGAAGTTTCACAGAATGATTCTGTGTAGTTTATATTTGGAGACATTCCTTTTTCCACTATTACCCTCTTAGCGCTCCGAATCTCCACTTGCATTTTCTACAGAAAGAGTGTTTCAGAACGGCTCAATCAAAAGTAAGGTTCAACTCTTTTAGTTGAACAAACAGAACAGAAAGAAGTTTCACACAATTCTTCTGTGTAGTTTTTATTTGTAGACATTCTTTTTCCCAATATAGGCCTCTTAGCGCTCAGAATGTCCAATTGCAGTTTCTACAGAAAGAGTGTTTCAGAACGGCTCAATCAAAAGTAAGGTTCAACTCTGTTAGTTGAATGCACAGAACAGAAAGAAGTTTCATACAATGCTTCTGTGTAGTTTATATTTGAACATATTCTTTTTTCCACTATTACCCACTTAGCGCTACGAATGTCCAGTTGCATTTTCTACAGACAGAGTGTTTCAAAACTGCTCAATCAAAAGTATGGTTTAACTCTGTTAGCTGAATGCTCAGATCAGAAAGACGTTTCACAGAATGCTTCTGTGTAGTTTATATTTGAGTATATTCCTTTTTCCACTACTATGCTCTTAGCGCTCCAAATGTCCAGTTGCATTTTCAACAGAAAGAGTGTTCAGATCTGCTCAATCAAAAGTATGGTTTAACTCTGTTAGCTGAATGCACAGATCAGAAAGAAGTTTCACCAAATGATTCTGTGTAGTTTATATTTGAAGACATTCCTTTTTCCACTATTACCCTCTTAGCGCTCCGAATCTTCACTTGCATTTTCTACAAAAAGAGTGTTTCATAACTGCTCAATCAAAAATATGTTTTATCTCTGTTAACTGAATTTACAGATCAGAAATAAGTTTCACAGAATGCATCTGTGTAGTTTTTATTTGAAGATATTCTTTTTCCCAATGTAGGCCTCTTAGCGCATAGCATGTCCAATTGCAGTTTCTACAGAAAGAGTGTTTCAGAACGGCTCAATCAAAAGTAAGGTTCAAATCTGTTAGTTGAATGCACAGAACAGAAAGAATTTTCACAGAATGCTACTGTGTAGTTTATATTTGAATATATTCCTTTTTCCACTATTATCCTCTTAGCGCTCCGAATGTCCACTTGCATTTTCTACAGAAAGAGTGTTCAGAACTGCGCAATCAAAAGTATGGTTTAACTCTGTTTGCTTAATGAACATATCAGAAATAAGTTTCACACAATGATTCTGTGTAGTTTTTATTTGAAGATATTATTTTTCCCAATAGAGGCCTCTTAGCGCTCAGAATGTCCAATTGCAGTTTCTACAGAAAGAGTGTTTCAGAAAGGCTCAATCAAAAGTAAGGTTCAACTCTGTTAGTTGAATGCACAGAACAGAAAGAAGTTTCATACAATGCTTCTGTGTAGTTTATATTTGAACATATTCTTTTTCCACTATTACCCACTTAGCGCTACGAATGTCCAGTTGCATTTTCTACAGACAGAGTGTTTCAAAACTGCTCAATCAAAAGTATGGTTTAACTCTGTTAGCTGAATGCTCAGATCAGAAAGAAGTTTCACAGAATGCTTCTGTGTAGTTTATATTTGAATATATTCCTTTTTCCTCTACTACTCTCTTAGTGCTCCAAATGTCCAGTTGCATTTTCTACAGAAAGAGTGTTCAGATATGCTCAATCAAAAGTATGGTTTAATTCTGTTAGCTGAATGCACAGATCAGCAAGAAGTTTCACAGAATGATTCTGTGTAGTTTATATTTGGAGATATTACTTTTTCCACTATTACCCCCTTAGCGCTCCGAATCTCCACTTGCATTTTCTACAGAAAGAGTGTTTCAGAACGGCTCAATCAAAACTAAGGTTCAACTCTTTTAGTTGAACAAACAGAACAGAAAGAAGTTTCACACAATTCTTCTGTGTAGTTTTTATTTGTAGACATTCTTTTTCCCAATATAGGCCTCTTAGCGCTCAGAATGTCCAATTGCAGTTTCTACAGAAAGAGTGTTTCAGAACGGCTCAATCAAAAGTAAGGTTCAACTCTGTTAGTTGAATGCACAGAACAGAAAGAAGTTTCATACAATGCTTCTGTGTAGTTTATATTTGAACATATTCTTTTTTCCACTATTACCCACTTAGCGCTACGAATGTCCAGTTGCATTTTCTACAGACAGAGTGTTTCAAAACTGCTCAATCAAAAGTATGGTTTAACTCTGTTAGCTGAATGCTCAGATCAGAAAGAAGTTTCACAGAATTCTTCTGTGTAGTTTATATTTGAATATATTCCTTTTTCCACTACTACGCTCTTAGCGCTCCAAATGTCCAGTTGCATTTTCAACAGAAAGAGTGTTCAGATCTGCTCAATCAAAAGTATGGTTTAACCCTGTTAGCTGAATGCTCAGATCAGAAAGAAGTTTCACCAAATGATTCTGTGTAGTTTATATTTGAAGGCATTCCTTTTTCCACTATTACCCTCTTAGAGCTCCGAATCTCCACTTGCATTTTCTACAAAAAGAGTGTTTCATAACTGCTCAATCAAAAATATGTTTTATCTCTGTTAACTGAATTTACAGATCAGAAATAAGTTTCACAGAATGCATCTGTGTAGTTTTTATTTGAAGATATTCTTTTTCCCAATGTAGGCCTCTTAGCGCTTAGCATGTCCAATTGCAGTTTCTACAGAAAGAGTGTTTCAGAACGGCTCAATCAAAAGTAAGGTTCAACTCTGTTAGTTGAATGCACAGAACAGAAAGAATTTTCACAGAATGTTACAGTGTAGTTTATATTTGAATATATTCCTTTTTCCACTATTACCCTCTTAGCGCTCCGAATGTCCACTTGCATTTTCTACAGAAAGAGTGTTCAGAACTGCGCAATCAAAAGTATGGTTTAACTCTGTTAGCTTAATGAACATATCAGAAATAAGTTTCACACAATGCTTCTGTGTAGTTTTTATTTGAAGATATTATTTTTCCCAATATAGGCCTCTTAGCGCTCAGAATGTCCAATTGCAGTTTCTACAGAAAGAGTGTTTCAGAAAGGCTCAATCAAAAGTAAGGTTCAACTCTGTTAGTTGAATGCACAGAACAGAAAGAAGTTTCATACAATGCTTCTGTGTAGTTTATATTTGAACATATTCTTTTTTCCAGTATTACCCACTTAGCGATACGAATGTCCAGTTGCCTTTTCTACAGACAGAGTGTTTCAAAACTGCTCAATCAAAAGTATGGTTTAACTCTGTTAGCTGAATGCTCAGATCAGAAAGAAGTTTCACGGAATGCTTCTGTGTAGTTTATATTTGAATATATTCCTTTTTCCACTACTACTCTCTTAGCGCTCCAAATGTCCAGTTGCATTTTCTACAGAAAGAGTGTTCAGATCTGCTCAATCAAAAGTACGGTTTAACTCTGTTAGCTGAATGCACAGATCAGAAAGAAGTTTCACAGAATGATTCTGTGTAGTTTATATTTGGAGACATTTCTTTTCCACTATTACCCTCTTAGCGCTCCGAATCTCCACTTGCATTTTCTACAGAAAGAGTGTTTCAGAACGGCTCAATCAAAACTAAGGTTCAACTCTTTTATTTGAACAAACAGAACAGAAAGAAGTTTCACACAATTCTTCTGTGTAGTTTTTATTTGTAGACATTCTTTTTCCCAATATAGGCCTCTTAGCGCTCAGAATGTCCAATTGCAGTTTCTACAGAAAGAGTGTTTCAGAACGGCTCAACCAAAAGTAAGGTTCAACTCTGTTAGTTGAATGCACAGAACAGAAAGAAGTTTCATACAATGCTTCTGTGTAGTTTATATTTGAACATATTCTTTTTTCCACTATTACCCACTTAGCGCTACGAATGTCCAGTTGCATTTTCTACAGACAGAGTGTTTCAAAACTGCTCAATCAAAAGTATGGTTTAACACTGTTAGCTGAATGCTCAGATCAGAAGGATGTTTCACAGAATGCTTCTGTGTAGTTTATATTTGAGTATATTCCTTTTTCCACTACTACTCTCTTAGCGCTCCAAATGTCCAGTTGCATTTTCTACAGAAAGAGTGTTCAGATCTGCTCAATCAAAAGTATGGTTTAACTCTGTTAGCTGAATGCACAGATCAGAAAGAAGTTTCACCGAATGATTCTTTGTAGTTTTTATTTGAAGACATTCCTTTTTCCACTATTACCCTCTTAGCGCTCCAAATCTCCACTTGCATTTTCTACACAAAGAGTGTTTCATAACTGCTCAATCAGAAATATGTTTTATCTCTGTTAACTGAATTTACAGATCAGAAATAAGTTTCACAGAATGCATCTGTGTAGTTTTTATTTGAAGATATTCTTTTTCCCAATGTAGGCCTCTTAGCGCTTAGCATGTCCAATTGCAGTTTCTACAGATAGAGTGTTTCAGAACGGCTCAATCAAAAGTAACGTTCAACTCTGTTAGTTGAATGCTCAGATCAGAAAGAAGTTTCACAGAATGCTTCTGTGTAGTTTATATTTGAATATATTCCTTTTTCCACTAGTACTCTCTTAGCGCTCCAAATGTCCAGTTGCATTTTCTACAGAAAGAGTGTTCAGATCTGCTCAATCAAAAGTATGGTTTAACTCTGTTAGCTCAATGCACAGATCAGAAAGAAGTTTCACAGAATGATTCTGTGTAGTTTATATTTGGAGACATTCCTTTTTCCACTATTACCCTCTTAGCGCTCCGAATCTCCACTTGCATTTTCTACAGAAAGAGTGTTTCAGAACGGCTCAATCAAAACTAAGGTTCAACGCTTTTAGTTGAACAAACAGAACAGAAAGAAGTTTCACACAATTCTTCTGTGTAGTTTTTATTTGTAGACATTCTTTTTCCCAATATAGGCCTCTTAGTGCTCAGAATGTCCAATTGCAGTTTCTACAGAAAGAGTGTTTCAGAACGGCTCAATCAAAAGTAAGGTTCAACTCTGTTAGTTGAATGCACAGAACGGAAATAAGTTTCATACAATGCTTCTGTGTAGTTTATATTTGAACATATTCTATTTTCCACTATTACCCACTTAGTGCTACGAATGTCCAATTGCATTTTCTACAGACAGAGTGTTTCAAAACTGCTCAATCAAAAGCATGGTTTAACTCTGTTAGCTGAATGCTCATATCAGAAAGAAGTTTCACAGAATGCTTCTGTGTAGTTTATATTTGAATATATTCCTTTTTCCACTACTACCGTCTTAGCGCTCCGAATCTCCACTTGCATTTTCTACAGAAAGAGTGTTTCAGAACGGCTCAATCAAAACTAAGGTTCAACTCTTTTAGTTGAACAAACAGAACAGAAAGAAGTTTCACACAATTCTTCTGTGTAGTTTTTATTTGTAGACATTCTTTTTCCCAATATAGGCCTCTTAGCGCTCAGAATGTCCAATTGCAATTTCTACAGAAAGAGTGTTTCAGAACGGCTCAATCAAAAGTAAGGTTAAACTCTGTTAGTTGAATGCACAGAACAGAAAGAAGTTTCATACAATGCTTCTGTGTAGTTTATATTTGAACATATTATTTTTTCCACTGTTACCAACTTAGCGCTACGAATGTCCAGTTGCATTTTCTACAGAGTGTTTCAAAACTGCTCAATCAAAAGTATGGTTTGACTCTGTTAGCTGAATGCTCAGATCAGAAAGAAGTTTCACAGAATGCTTCTGTGTAGTTTATATTTGAATATATTCCTTTTTCCACTACTACGCTCTTAGCGCTCCAAATGTCCAGTTGCATTTTCTACAGAAAGAGTGTTCAGATCTGCTCAATCAAAAGTATATTTTAACTCTGTTAGCTGAATGCACAGATCAGGAATAAGTTTCACCGAATGATTCTGTGTAGTTTATATTTGAAGACATTCATTTTTCCACTGTTACCCTCTTAGCGCTCCGAATCTCCACTTGCATTTTCCACAAAAAGAGTGTTTCATAACTGCTCAATCAAAAATATGTTTTATATCTGTTAACTGAATTTACAGATCAGAAATAAGTTTCACAGAATGCATCTGTGGAGTTTTTATTTGAAGATATTCTTTTTCCCAATGTAGGCCTCTTAGCGCTTAGCATGTCCAATTGCAGTTTCTACAGAAAGTGTGTTTCAGAACGGCTCAATCAAAAGTAAGGTTCAACTCTGTTAGTTGAATGCACAGAACAGAAAGAAGTTTCATACAATGCTTCTGTGTAGTTTATATTTGAACATACTCTTTTTTCCACTATTACCCACTTAGTGCTACGAATATCCAGTTTCATTTTCTACAGAAAGAGTGTTTCAAAACTGCTCAATCAAAAGTATGGTTTAACTCTGTTAGCTGAATGCTCAGATCAGAAAGAAGTTTCACAGAATGCTTCTGTGTAGTTTATATTTGAATATATTCCTTTTTAGACTACTACCCTCTTAGCGCTCCGAATCTCCACTTGCATTTTCTACAGAAAGAGTGTTTCAGAACGGCTCAATCAAAACTAAGGTTCAACTCTTTTAGTTGAACAAAGAGAACAGAAAGAAGTTTCACACAATTCTTCTGTGTAGTTTTTATTTGTAGACATTCTTTTTCCCAATATAGGCCTCTTAGCGCTCAGAATGTCCAATTGCAGTTTCTACAGAAAGAGTGTTTCAGAACGGCTCAATCAAAAGTAAGGTTCAACTCTGTTAGTTGAATGCACAGAACAGAAAGAAGTTTCATACAATGCTTCTGTGTAGTTTATATTTGAACATATTCTTTTTTCCACTATTACCCACTTAGCGCTACGAATGTCCAGTTGCATTTTCTACAGAGTGTTTCAAAACTGCTCAATCAAAAGTATGGTTTAACTCTGTTAGCTGAATGCTCAGATCAGAAAGAAGTTTCACAGAATGCTTCTGTGTAGTTTATATTTGAATATATTCCTTTTTCCACTACTACGCTCTTAGCGCTAAAAATGTCCAGTTGCATTTTCTACAGAAAGAGTGTTCAGATCTGCTCAATCAAAAGTATGGTTTAACTCTGTTAGCTGAATGCACAGATCAGGAATAAGTTTCACCGAATGATTCTGTGTAGTTTATATTTGAAGACATTCATTTTTCCACTGTTACCCTCTTAGCGCTCCGAATCTCCACTTGCATTTTCTACAAAAAGAGTGTTTCATAACTGCTCAATCAAAAATATGTTTTATATCTGTTAACTGAATTTACAGATCAGAAATAAGTTTCACAGAATGCATCTGTGTAGTTTTTATTTGAAGATATTCTTTTTCCCAATGTAGGCCTCTTAGCCCTTAGCATGTCCAATTGCAGTTACTACAGAAAGAGTGTTTCAGAACGGCTCAATCAAAAGTAAGGTTCAACTCTGTTAGTTGAATGCACAGAACAGAAAGAATTTTCACAGAATGCTACTGTGTAGTTTATATTTGAATATATTACTTTTTCCACTATTACCCTCTTAGCGCTCCGAATGTCCACTTGCATTTTCTACAGAAAGAGTGTTGAGAACTGCGCAATCAAAAGTATGGTTTAACTCTGTTAGCTTAATGAACATATCAGAAATAAGTTTCACACAATGCTTCTGTGTAGTTTTTATTTGAAGATATTATTTTTCCCAATAGAGGCATCTTAGCGCTCAGAATGTCCAATTGCAGTTTCTACAGAAAGAGTGTTTCAGAAAGGCTCAATCAAAAGTAAGGTTCAACTCTGTTAGTTGAATGCACAGAACAGAAAGAAGTTTCATACAATGCTTCTGTGTAGTTTATATTTGAACATATTCTTTTTTCCACTATTACCCACTTAGCGCTACGAATGTCCAGTTGCATTTTCTACAGACAGAGTGTTTCAAAACTGCTCAATCAAAAGTATGGTTTAACTCTGTTAGCTGAATGCTCAGATCAGAAAGAAGTTTCACAGAATGCTTCTGTGTAGTTTATATTTGAATATATTCCTTTTCCACTACTACTCTCTTAGCGCTCCAAATGTCCAGTTGCATTTTCTACAGAAAGAGTGTTCAGATCTGCTCAATCAAAAGTATGGTTTAATTCTGTTAGCTGAATGCACAGATCAGAAAGAAGTTTCACAGAATGATTCTGTGTAGTTTATATTTGGAGACATTCCTTTTTCCACTATTACCCTCTTAGCGCCCCGAATCTCCACTTGCATTTTCTACAGAAAGACTGTTACAGAACGGCTCAATCAAAACTAAGGTTCAACTCTTTTAGTTGAACAAACCGAACAGAAAGAAGTTTCACACAATTCTTCTGTGTAGTTTTTATTTGTAGACATTATTTTTCCCAATATAGGCCTCTTAGCGCTCAGAATGTCCAATTGCAGTTTCTACAGAAAGAGTGTTTCAGAACGGCTCAATCAAAAGTAAGGTTCAACTCTGTTAGTTGAATGCACAGAAGAGAAAGAAGTTTCATACAATGCTTCTGTGTAGTTTATATTTGAACATATTCTTTTTTCCACTATTACCCACTTAGCGCTACGAATGTCCAGTTGCATTTCCTACAGACAGAGTGTTTCAAAACTGCTCAATCAAAAGTATGGTTTAACTCTGTTAGCTGAATGCTCAGATCAGAAAGAAGTTTCACAGAATGCTTCTGTGTAGTTTATATTTGAATATATTCCTTTTTCCACTACTACCCTCTTAGTGCTCCAAATGTCCAGTTGCATTTTCAACAGAAAGAGTGTTCAGATCTGCTCAATCAAAAGTATGGTTTAACTCTTTTAGCTGAATGCACAGATCAGAAAGAAGTTTCACCGAATGATTCTGTGTAGTTTATATTTGAAGACATTCCTTTTTCCACTATTACCCTCTTAGCGCTCCGAATCTCCACTTGCATTTTCTACAAAAAGAGTGTTTCATAACTGCTCAATCAAAAATATGTTTTATGTCTGTTAACTGAATTTACAGATCAGAAATAAGTTTCACAGAATGCATCTGTGTAGTTTTTATTTGAAGATATTTTTTTCCCAATGTAGGCCTCTTAGCGCTTAGCATGTCCAATTGCGGTTTCTACAGAAAGAGTGTTTCAGAACGGCTCAATCAAAAGTAAGGTTCAACTCTGTTAGTTGAATGCACAGAACAGAAAGGATTTTCACAGAATGCTACTGTGTAGTTTATATATGAATATATTCCTTTTTCCACTATTACCCTCTTAGCGCTCCGAATGTCCACTTGCATTTTCTACAGAAAGAGTGTTCAGAACTGCGCAATCAAAAGTATGGTTTAACTCTGTTAGCTTAATGAACATATCAGAAATAAGTTTCACACAATGCTTCTGTGTAGTTTTTATTTGAAGATATTATTTTTCCCAATAGAGGCCTCTTAGCGCTCAGAATGTCCAATTGCAGTTTCTACAGAAAGAGTGTTTCAGAAAGGCTCAATCAAAAGTAAGGTTCAACTCTGTTAGTTGAATGCACAGAACAGAAAGAAGTTTCATACAATGCTTCTGTGTAGTTTCTATTTGAACATATTCTTTTTTCCACTATTACCCACTTAGCGCTACGAATGTCCAGTTGCATTTTCTACAGACAGAGTGTTTCAAAACTGCTCAATCAAAAGTATGGTTTAACTCTGTTAGCTGAATGCTCAGATCAGAAAGAAGTTTCACAGAATGCTTCTGTGTAGTTTATATTTGAATATATTCCTTTTTCCACTACTACTCTCTTAGCGCTCCAAATGTCCAGTTGCATTTTCAACAGAAAGAGTGTTCAGATCTGCTCAATCAAAAGTATGGTTTAACTCTGTTAGCTGAATGCACAGATCAGAAAGAAGTTTCACCGAATGATTCTGTGTAGTTTATATTTGAAGACATTCCTTTTTCCACTATTACCCTCTTAGCGCTCCGAATCTCCACTTGCATTTTCTACAAAAAGAGTGTTTCATAACTGCTCAATCAAAAATATGTTTTATCTCTGTTAACTGAATTTGCAGATCAGAAATAAGTTTCACAGAATGCATCTGTGTAGTTTTTATTTGAAGATATTCTTTTTCCCAATGTAGGCCTCTTAGCGCTTAGCCTGTCCAATTGCAGTTTCTACAGAAAGAGTGTTTCAGAACGGCTCAATCAAAAGTAAGGTTCAACTCTGTTAGTTGAATGCACAGAACAGAAAGAATTTTCACAGAATGCTACTGTGTAGTTTATATTTGAATATATTCCTTTTTCCACTATTACCCTCTTAGCGCTCCGAATGTCCACTTGCATTTTCTACAGAGTGTTCAGAACTGCGCAATCAAAAGTATGGTTTAACTCTGTTAGCTTAATGAACATATCAGAAATAAGTTTCACACAATGCTTCTGTGTAGTTTTTATTTGAAGATATTATTTTTCCCAATAGAGGCCTCTTAGCGCTCAGAATATCCAATTGCAGTTTCTACAGAAAGAGTGTTTCAGAAAGGCTCAATCAAAAGTAAGGTTCAACTCTGTTAGTTGAATGCACAGAACAGAAAGAAGTTTCATACAATGCTTCTGTGTAGTTTATATTTGAACATATTCTTTTTTCCACTATTACCCTCTTAGCGCTACGAATGTCCAGTTGCATTTTCTACAGACAGAGTGTTTCAAAACTGCTCAATCAAAAGTATGGTTTAACTCTTTTAGCTGAATGCTCAGATCAGAAAGAAGTTTCACAGAATGCTTCTGTGTAGTTTATATTTGAATATATTCCTTTTTCCACTACTACTCTCTTAGCGCTCCAAATGTCCAGTTGCATTTTCTACAGAAAGAGTGTTCAGATCTGCTCAATCAAAAGTATGGTTTAACTCTGTTAGCTGAATGCACAGACCAGAAAGAAGTTTCACAGAATGATTCTGTGTAGTTTATATTTAGAGACATTCCTTTTTCCACTATTACCCTCTTAGCGCTCCGAATCTCCACTTACATTTTCTACAGAAAGAGTGTTTCAGAACGGCTCAATCAAAACTAAGGTTCAACTCTTTTAGTTGAACAAACAGAACAGAAAGAAGTTTCACACAATTCTTCTGTGTAGTTTTTATTTGTAGACATTCTTTTTCCCAATATAGGCCTCTTAGCGCTCAGAATGTCCAATTGCAGTTTCTACAGAAAGAGTGTTTCAGAACGGCTCAATCAAAAGTAAGGTTCAACTCTGTTAGTTGAATGCACAGAACAGAAAGAAGTTTCATACAATGCTTCTGTGTAGTTTATATTTGAACATATTCTTTTTTCCACTATTACCCACTTAGCGCTACGAATGTCCAGTTGCATTTTCTACAGACAGAGTGTTTCAAAACTGCTCAATCAAAAGTATGGTTTAACTCTGTTAGCTGAATGCTCAGATCAGAGAGAAGTTTCACAGAATGCTTCTGTGTAGTTTATATTTGAATATATTCCTTTTTCCACTACTACGCTCTTAGCGCTCCAAATGTCCAGTTGCATTTTCAACAGAAAGAGTGTTCAGATCTGCTCAATCAAAAGTATGGTTTAACTCTGTTAGCTGAATGCACAGATCAGAAAGAAGTTTCACCGAATGATTCTGTGTAGTTTATATTTGAAGACATTCCTTTTTCCACTATTACCCTCTTAGCGCTCCGAATCTCCACTTGCATTTTCTACAAAAAGAGTGTTTCATAACTGCTCAATCAAAAATATGTTTTATCTGTGTTAACTGAATTTACAGATCAGAAATAAGTTTCACAGAGTGCATCTGTGTAGTTTTTATTTGAAGATATTCTTTTTCCCAATGTAGGCCTCTTAGCGCTTAGCATGTCAAATTGCAGTTTCTACAGAAAGAGTGTTTCAGAACGGCTCAATCAAAAGTAAGGTTCAACTCCGTTAGTTGAATGCACAGAACAGAAAGAATTTTCACAGAATGCTACTGTGTAGTTTATATTTGAATATATTCCTTTTTCCACTATTACCCTCTTAGCGCTCCGAATGTCCACTTGCATTTTCTACAGAAAGAGTGTTCAGAACTGCGCAATCAAAAGTATGGTTTAACTCTGTTAGCTTAATGAACATATCAGAAATAAGTTTCACACAATGCTTCTGTGTAGTTTTTATTTGAAGATATTATTTTTCCCAATAGAGGCCTCTTAGCGCTCAGAATGTCCAATTGCAGTTTCTACAGAAAGAGGGTTTCAGAAAGGCTCAATCAAAAGTAAGGTTCAACTCTGTTAGTTGAATGCACAGAACAGAAAGAAGTTTCATACAATGCTTCTGTGTAGTTTATATTTGAACATATTCTTTTTTCCACTATTACCCACTTAGCGCTACGAATGTCCAGTTGCATTTTCTACAGACAGAGTGTTTCAAAACTGCTCAATCAAAAGTATGGTTTAACTCTGTTAGCTGAATGCTCAGATCAGAAAGAAGTTTCACAGAATGCTTCTGTGTAGTTTATATTTGAATATATTCCTTTTTCCACTACTACGCTCTTAGCGCTCAAAATGTCCAGTTGCATTTTCAACAGAAAGAGTGTTCAGATCTGCTCAATCAAAAGTATGGTTTAACTCTGTTAGCTGAATGCACAGATCAGAAAGAAGTTTCACCGAATGATTCTGTGTAGTTTATATTTGAAGACATTCCTTTTTCCACTATTACCCTCTTAGCGCTCCGAATCTCAACTTGCATTTTCTACAAAAAGTGTGTTTCATAACTGCTCAATCAAAAATATGTTTTATCTCTGTTAACTGAATTTACAGATCAGAAATAAGTTTCACAGAATGCATCTGTGTAGTTTTTATTTGAAGATATTCTTTTTCCCAATGTAGGCCTCTTAGCGCTTAGCATGTCCAATTGCAGTTTCTACAGAAAGAGTGTTTCAGAACGGCTCAATCAAAAGTAAGGTTCCACTCTGTTAGTTGAATGCACAGAACAGAAAGAATTTTCATTGAATTCTACTGTGTAGTTTATATTTGAATATATTCCTTTTTCCACTATTACCCTCTTAGCGCTCCGAATGTCCACTTGCATTTTCTACAGAAAGAGTGTTCAGAACTCCGCAATCAAAAGTATGGTCTAACTCTGTTAGCTTAATGAACATATCAGAAATAAGTTTCACACAATGCTTCTGTGTAGTTTTTATTTGAAGATATTATTTTTCCCAATATAGGCCTCTTAGCGCTCAGAATGTCCAATTGCAGTTTCTACAGAAAGAGTGTTTCAGAAAGGCTCAATCAAAAGTAAGGTTCAACTCTGTTAGTTGAATGCACAGAACGGAAAGTATTTCATACAATGCTTCTGTGTAGTTTATATTTGAACATATTCTTTTTTCCACTATTACCCACTTAGCGCTACGAATGTCCAGTTGCATTTTCTACAGACAGAGTGTGTCAAAACTGCTCAATCAAAAGTATGGTTTAACTCTGTTAGCTGAATGCTCAGATCAGAAAGAAGTTTCACAGAATGCTTCTGTGTAGTTTATATCTGAATATATTCCTTTTTCCACTACTACGCTCTTAGCGCTCCAAATGTCCAGTGGCATTTTCTGCAGAAAGAGTTCAGATCTGCTCAATCAAAAGTATGGTTTAACTCTGTTAGCTGAATGCACAGATCAGAAAGAAGTTTCACCGAATGATTCTGTGTAGTTTATATTTGAAGACATTCCTTTTTCCACTATTACCCTCTTAGCGCTCCGAATCTCCACTTGCATTTTCTACAGAAAGAGTGTCTCAGAACGGCTCAATCAAAACTAAGGTTCAACTCTTTTAGTTGAACAAACAGAACAGAAAGAAGTTTCACACAATTCTTCTGTGTAGTTTTTATTTGTAGACATTCTTTTTCCCAATATAGGCCTCTTAACGCTCAGAATGTCCAATTGCAGTTTCTACAGAAAGAGTGTTTCAGAACGGCTCAATCAAAAGTAAGGTTCAACTCTGTTAGTTGAATGCACAGAACAGAAAGAAGTTTCATACAATCCTTCTGTGTAGTTTATATTTGAACATATTCTTTTTTCCACTATTACCCACTTAGCGCTACGAATGTCCAGTTGCATTTTCTACAGACAGAGTGTTTCAAAACTGCTCAATCAAAAGTATGGTTTAACTCTGTTAGCTGTATGCTCAGATCAGAAAGAAGTTTCACAGAATGCTTCTGTGTAGTTTATATTTGAATATATTCCTTTTTCCACTACTACGCTCTTAGCGCTCCAAATGTCCAGTTGCATTTTCAACAGAAAGAGTGTTCAGATCTGCTCAATCAAAGTATGGTTTAACTCTGTTAGCTGAATGCACAGATCAGAAAGAAGTTTCACCGAATGATTCTGTGTAGTTTATAATTGAAGACATCCCTTTTTCCACTATTACCCTCTTAGCGCTCCGAATCTCCACTTGCATTTTCTACAAAAAGAGTCTTTCATAACTGCTCAATCAAAAATATGTTTTATCTCTGTTAACTGAATTTACAGATCAGAAATAAGTTTCACAGAATGCATCTGTGTAGTTTTTATTTGAAGATATTCTTTTTCCTAATGTAGGCCTCTTAGCGCTTAGCATGTCCAATTGCAGTTTCTACAGAAAGAGTGTTTCAGAACGGCTCAATCAAAAGTAAGGTTCAACTCTGTTAGTTGAATGCACAGAACAGAAAGAATTTTCACAGAATGCTACTGTGTAGTTTATATTTGTATGTATTCCTTTTTCCACTATTACCCTCTTAGGGCTCCGAATGTCCACTTGCATTTCCTACAGAAAGAGAGTTCAGAACTGCGCAATCAAAAGTATGGTTTAACTCTGTTAGCTTAATGAACATATCAGAAATAAGTTTCACACAATGCTTCTGTGTAGTTTTTATTTGAAGATATTATTTTTCCCAATATAGGCCTCTTAGCGCTCAGAATGTCCAATTGCAGTTTCTACAGAAAGAGTGTTTCAGAAAGGCTCAATCAAATGTAAGGTTCAACTCTGTTAGTTGAATGCACAGAACAGAAAGAAGTTTCATACAATGCTTCTGTGTAGTTTATATTTGAACATATTCTTTTTTCCACTATTACCCACTTAGCGCTACGAATGTCCAGTTGCATTTTCTACAGACAGAGTGTTTCAAAACTGCTCAACCAAAAGTATGGTTTAACTCTGATTGCTGAATGCTCAGATCAGAAAGAAGTTTCACAGAATGCTTCTGTGTAGTTTACATTTGAATATATTCCTTTTTCCACTACTACTCTCTTAGCGCTCCAAATGTCCAGTTGCATTTTCTACAGAAAGAGTGTTCAGATCTGCTCAATCTAAGTATGGTTTAACTCTGTTAGCTGAATGCACAGATCAGAAAGAAGTTTCACAGAATGATTCTGTGTAGTTTTTATTTGTAGACATTCTTTTTCCCAATATATGCCTCTTAGCGCTCAGAATGTCCAATTGCAGTTTCTACAGAAAGAGTGTTTCAGAACGGCTCAATCAAAAGTAAGGTTCAACTCTGTTAGTTGAATGCACAGAACAGAAAGAAGTTTCATACAATGCTTCTGTGTAGTTTATATTGGAACATATTCTTTTTTCCACTATTACCCACTTAGCGCTACGAATGTCCAGTTGCATTTTCTACAGACAGAGTGTTTCAAAACTGCTCAATCAAAAGTATGGTTTAACTCTGTTAGCTGAATGCTCAGATCAGAAAGAAGTTTCACAGAATGCTTCTGTGTAGTTTATATTTGAATATATTCCTTTTTCCACTACTACACTCTTAGCGCTCCAAATGTCCAGTTGCATTTTCTACAGAAAGAGTGTTCAGATCTGCTCAATCAAAAGTATGGTTTAACTCTGTTATCTGAATGCACAGATCAGAAAGAAGTTTCACCGAATGATTCTGTGTAGTTTATATTTGAAGACATTCCTTTTTCCACTATTACCCTCTTAGCGCTCCGAATCTCCACTTGCATTTTCTACAAAAAGAGTGTTTCATAACTGCTCAATCAAAAATATGTTTTATCTCTGTTAACTGAATTTACAGATCAGAAATAAGTTTCACAGAATGCATCTGTGTAGTTTTTATTTGAAGATATTCTTTTTCCCAATGTAGGCCTCTTAGCGCTTAGCATGTCCAATTGCAGTTTCTACAGAGAGAGTGTTTCAGAACGGTTCATTCAAAAGTAAGGTTCAACTCCGTTAGTTGAATGCACAGAACAGAAAGAATTTTCACAGAATGCTACTGTGTAGTTTATATTTGAATATATTCCTTTTTCCACTATTACCCTCTTAGCGCTCCGAATGTCCACTTGCATTTTCTACAGAAAGAGTGTTCAGAACTGCGCAATCAAAAGTATGGTTTAACTCTGTTAGCTTAATGAACATATCAGAAATAAGTTTCACACAATGCTTCTGTGTAGTTTTTATTTGAAGATATTATTTTTCCCAATAGAGGCCTCTTAGCGCTCAGAATGTCCAATTGCAGTTTCTACAGAAAGAGTGTTTCAGAAAGGCTCAATCAAAAGTAAGGTTCAACTCTGTTAGTTGAATGCACAGAACAGAAAGAAGTTTCATACAATGCTTCTGTGTAGTTTATATTTGAACATATTCTTTTTTCCACTATTACCCACTTAGCGCTACGAATGTCCAGTTGCATTTTCTACAGACAGAGTGTTTCAAAACTGCTCAATCAAAAGTATGGTTTAACTCTGTTAGCTGAATGCTCAGATCAGAAAGAAGTTTCATAGAATGCTTCTGTGTAGTTTATATTTGAATATATTCCTTTTTCCACTACTACTCTCTTAGCGCTCCAAATGTCCAGTTGCATTTTCTACAGAAAGAGTGTTCAGATCTGCTCAATCAAAAGTATGGTTTAACTCTGTTAGCTGAATGCACAGATCAGAAAGAAGTTTCACAGAATGATTCTGTGTAGTTTATATTTGGAGACATTCCTTTTTCCACTATTACCCTCTTAGCGCTCCGAATCTCCACTTGCATTTTCTACAGAAAGAGTGTTTCAGAACGGCTCAATCAAAACAAAGGTTCAACTCTTTTAGTTGAACAAACAGAACAGAAAGAAGTTTCACACAATTCTTCTGTGTAGTTTTTATTTGTAGACATTCTTTTTCCCAATATAGGCCTCTTAGCACTCAGAATGTCCAATTGCAGTTTCTACAGAAAGAGTGTTTCAGAACGGCTCAATCAAAAGTAAGGTTCAACTCTGTTAGTTGAATGCACAGAACAGAAAGAAGTTTCATACAATGATTCTGTGTAGTTTATATTTGAACATATTCTTTTTTCCACTATTACCCACTTAGCGCTACGAATGTCCAGTTGCATTTTCTACAGACAGAGTGTTTCAAAACTGCTCAATCAAAAGTATGGTTTAACTCTGTTAGCTGAATGCTCAGATCAGAAAGAAGTTTCACAGAATGCTTCTGTGTAGTTTATATTTGAATATATTCCTTTTTCCACTACTACGCTCTTAGCGCTCCAAATGTCCAGTTGCATTTTCTACAGAAAGAGTGTTCAGATCTGCTCAATCAAAAGTATGGTTTAACTCTGTTAGCTGAATGCACAGATCAGAAAGAAGTTTCACCGAATGATTCTGTGTAGTTTATATTTGAAGACATTCCTTTTTCCGCTATTACCCTCTTAGCGCTCCGAATCTCCACTTGCATTTTCTACAAAAAGAGTGTTTCATAACTGCTCAATGAAAAATATGTTTTATCTCTGTTAACTGAATTTACAGATCAGAAATAAGTTGCACAGAATGCATCTGTGTAGTTTTTATTTGAAGATATTCTTTTTCCCAATGTAGGCCTCTTAGCGCTTAGCATGTCCAATTGCAGTTTCTACAGAAAGAGTGTTTCAGAACGGCTCAATCAGAAGTAAGGTTCAACTCTGTTAGTTGAATGCACAGAACAGAAAGGATTTTCACAGAATGCTACTGTGTAGTTTATATTTGAATATATCCCTTTTTCCACTATTAACCTCTTAGCGCTGCGAAGGTCCACTTGCATTTTCTACAGAAAGAGTGTTCAGAACTGCGCAATCAAAAGTATGGTTTAACTCTGTTAGCTTAATGAACATATCAGAAATAAGTTTCACACAATGCTTCTGTGTAGTTTTTATTTGAAGATATTATTTTTCCCAATATAGGCCTCTTAGCGCTCAGAATGTCCAATTGCAGATTCTACAGAAAGAGTGTTTCAGAAAGGCTCAATCAAAAGTAAGGTTCAACTCTGTTAGTTGAATGCACAGAACAGAAAGAAGTTTCATACAATGCTTCTGTGTAGTTTATATTTGAACATATTCTTTTTTCCACTATTACCCACTTAGCGCTACGAATGTCCAGTTGCATTTTCTACAGACAGAGTGTTTCAAAACTGCTCAATCAAAAGTATGGTTTAACTCTGTTAGCTGAATGCTCAGTTCAGAAAGAAGTTTCACAGAATGCTTCTGTGTAGTTTATATTTGAATATATTCCTTTTTCCACTACTACTCTCTTAGCGCTCCAAATGTCCAGTTGCATTTTCTACAGAAAGAGTGTTCAGATCTGCTCAATCAAAAGTATGGTTTAACTCTGTTAGCTGAATGCACAGATCAGAAAGAAGTTTCACAGAATGATTCTGTGTAGTTTATATTTGGAGACATTCCTTTTTCCACTATTACCCTCTTAGCGCTCCGAATCTCCACTTGCATTTTCTACAGAAAGAGTGTTTCAGAACGGCTCAATCAAAACTAAGGTTCAACTCTTTTAGTTGAACAAACAGAACAGAAAGAAGTTTCACACAATTCTTCTGTGTAGTTTTTATTTGTAGACATTCTTTTTCCCAATATAGGCCTCTTAGCTCTCAGAATGTCCAATTGCAGTTTCTACAGAAAGAGTGTTTCAGAACGGCTCAATCAAAAGTAAGGTTCAACTCTGTTAGTTGAATGCACAGAACAGAAAGAATTTCATACAATGCTTCTGTGTAGTTTATATTTGAACATATTCTTTTTTCCACTATTACCCACTTAGCGCTACGAATGTCCAGTTGCATTTTCTACAGACAGAGTGTTTCAAAACTGCTCAATCAAAAGTATGGTTTAACTCTGTTAGCTGAATGCTCAGATCAGAAAGAAGTTTCACAGAATGCTTCTGTGTAGTTTATATTTGAATATAATCCTTTTTCCACTACTACGCTCTTAGCGCTCCAAATGTCCAGTTGCATTTTCTACAGAAAGAGTGTTCAGATCTGCTCAATCAAAAGTATGGTTTAACTCTGTTAGCTGAATGCACAGAGCAGAAAGAAGTTTCACCGAATGATTCTGTGTAGTTTATATTTGAAGACATTCCTTTTTCCACTATTACCCTCTTAGCGCTCCGAATCTCCACTTGCATTTTCTACAGAAAGAGTGTTTCAGAACGGCTCAATCAAAACTAAGGTTCAACTCTTTTAGTTGAACAAACAGAACAGAAAGAAGTTTCACACAATTCTTCTGTGTAGTTTTATTTGTAGACATTCTTTTTTCCAATATAGGCCTCTTAACGCTCAGAATGTCCAATTGCAGTTTCTACAGAAAGAGTGTTTCAGAACGGCTCAATCAAAAGTAAGGTTCAACTCTGTTAGTTGAATGCACAGAACAGAAAGAAGTTTGATACAATGCTTCTGTGTAGTTTATATTTGAACATATTCTTTTTTCCACTATTACCAACTTAGCGCTACGAATATCCAGTTGCATTTTCTACAGACAGAGTGTTTCAAAACTGCTCAATCAAAAGTATGGTTTAACTCTGTTAGCTGAATGCTCAGATCAGAAAGAAGTTTCACAGAATGCTTCTGTGTAGTTTATATTTGAATATATTCCTTTTTCCACTATTACCCTCTTAGCGCTCCGAATCTCCACTTGCATTTTCTACAGAAAGAGTGTTTCAGAACGGCTCAATCAAAACTAAGGTTCAACTCTTTTAGTTGAACAAACAGAACAGAAAGGAGTCTCACACAATTCTTCTGTGTAGTTTTTATTTGTAGACATTCTTTTTCCCAATATATGCCTCTTAGCGCTCAGAATGTCCAATTGCAGTTTCTACAGAAAGAGTGTTTCAGAACGGCTCAATCAAAAGTAAGGTTCAACTCTGTCAGTTGAATGCACAGAACAGAAAGAATTTTCACAGAATGCTACTGTGTAGTTTATATTTGAATATATTCCATTTTCCACAATTACCCTCTTAGCGCTCCGAATGTCCACTTGCATTTTCTACAGAAAGAGTGTTCAGAACTGCGCAATCCAAAGTATGGTTTAACTCTGTTAGCTTAATGAACATATCAGAAATAAGTTTCACACAATGCTTCTGTGTAGTTTTTATTTGAAGATATTATTTTTCCCAATAGAGGCCTCTTAGCGCTCAGAATGTCCAATTGCAGTTTCTACAGAAAGAGTGTTTCAGAAAGGCTCAATCAAAAGTAAGGTTCAACTCTGTTAGTTGAATGCACAGAACAGAAAGAAGTTTCATACAATGATTCTGTGTAGTTTATATTTGAACATATTCTTTTTTCCACTATTACCTACTTAGCGCTACGAATGTCCAGTTGCATTTTCTACAGACAGAGTGTTTCAAAACTGCTCAATCAAAAGTATGGTTTAACTCTGTTAGCTGAATGCTCAGATCAGAAAGAAGTTTCACAGAATGCTTCTGTGTAGTTTATATTTGAATATATTCCTTTTTCCACTACTACGCTCTTAGCGCTCCAAATGTCCAGTTGCATTTTCTACAGAAAGAGTGTTCAGATCTGCTCAATCAAAAGTATGGTTTAACTCTGTTAGCTGAATGCACAGATCAGAAAGAAGTTTCACCGAATGATTCTGTGTAGTTTATATTTGAAGACATTCCTTTTTAAACTATTACCCTCTTAGCGCTCCGAATCTCCACTTGCATTTTCTACAAAAAGAGTGTTTCATAACTGCTCAATGAAAAATATGTTTTATCTCTGTTAACTGAATTTACAGATCAGAAATAAGTTGCACAGAATGCATCTGTGTAGTTTTTATTTGAAGATATTCTTTTTCCCAATGTAGGCCTCTTAGCGCTTAGCATGTCCAATTGCAGTTTCTACAGAAAGAGTGTTTCAGAACGGCTCAATCAGAAGTAAGGTTCAACTCTGTTAGTTGAATGCACAGAACAGAAAGTATTTTCACAGAATGCTACTGTGTAGTTTATATTTGAATATATCCCTTTTTCCACTATTACCCTCTTAGCGCTCCGAATGTCCACTTGCATTTTCTACAGAAAGAGTGTTCAGAACTGCGCAATCAAAAGTATGGTTTAACTCTGTTAGCTTAATGAACATATCAGAAATAAGTTTCACACAATGCTTCTGTGTAGTTTTTATTTGAAGATATTATTTTTCCCAATATAGGCCTCTTAGCGCTCAGAATGTCCAATTGCAGAATCTACAGAAAGAGTGTTTCAGAAAGGCTCAATCAAAAGTAAGGTTCAACTCTGTTAGTTGAATGCACAGAACAGAAAGAAGTTTCATACAATGCTTCTGTGTAGTTTATATTTGAACATATTCTTTTTTCCACTATTACCCACTTAGCGCTACGAATGTCCAGTTGCATTTTCTACAGACAGAGTGTTTCAAAACTGCTCAATCAAAAGTATGGTTTAACTCTGTTAGCTGAATGCTCAGATCAGAAAGAAGTTTCACAGAATGCTTCTGTGTAGTTTATATTTGAATATATTCCTTTTTCCACTAATACGCGCTTAGGGCTCCAAATGTCCAGTTGCATTTTCAACAGAAAGAGTGTTCAGATCTGCTCAATCAAAAGTATGGTTTAACTCTGTTAGCTGAATGCACAGATCAGAAAGAAGTTTCACAGAATGATTCTGTGTGGTTTATATTTGGAGACATTCCTTTTTCCACTATTACCCTCTTAGCGCTCCGAATCTCCACTTGCATTTTCTACAGAAAGTGTGTTTCAGAACGGCTCAATCAAAACTAAGGTTCAACTCTTTTAGTTGAACAAACGGAACAGAAAGGAGTCTCACACAATTCTTCTGTGTAGTTTTTATTTGTAGACATTCTTTTTCCCAATATAGGCCTCTTAGCGCTCAGAATGTCCAATTGCAGATTCTACAGAAAGAGTGTTTCAGAACGGCTCAATCAAAAGTAAGGTTCAACTCTGTCAGTTCAATGCACAGAACAGAAAGAATTTTCACAGAATGCTACTGTGTAGTTTATATTTGAATATATTCCTTTTTCCACTATTACCCTCTTAGCGCTCCGAATGTCCACTTGCATTTTCTACAGAAAGAGTGTTCAGAACTGCGCAATCCAAAGTATGGTTTAACTCTGTTAGCTTAATGAACATATCAGAAATAAGTTTCACACAATGCTTCTGTGTAGTTTTTATTTGAAGATATTATTTTTCCCAATAGAGGCCTCTTAGCGCTCAGAATGTCCAATTGCAGTTTCTACAGAAAGAGTGTTTCAGAAAGGCTCAATCAAAAGTAAGGTTCAACTCTGTTAGTTGAATGCACAGAACAGAAAGAAGTTTCATACAATGCTTCTGTGTAGTTTATATTTGAACATATTCTTTTTTCCACTATTACCCACTTAGCGCTACGAATGTCCAGTTGCATTTTCTACAGACAGAGTGTTTCAAAACTGCTCAATCAAAAGTATGGTTTAACTCTGTTAGCTGAATGCTCAGATCAGAAAGAAGTTTCACAGAATGCTTCTGTGTAGTTTATATTTGCATATATTCCTTTTTCCACTACTACGCTCTTAGCGCTCCAAATGTCCAGTTGCATTTTCTACAGAAAGAGTGTTCAGATCTGCTCAATCAAAGGTATGGTTTAACTCTGTTAGCTGAATGCACAGATAAGAAAGAAGTTTCACCGAATGATTCTGTGTAGTTTATATTTGAAGACATTCCTTTTTAAACTATTACCCTCTTAGCGCTCCGAATCTCCACTTGCATTTTCTACAGAAAGAGTGTCTCAGAACGGCTCAATCAAAACTAAGGTTCAACTCTTTTAGTTGAACAATCAGAACAGAAAGAAGTTTCACAAAATTCTTCTGTGTAGTTTTTATTTGTAGACATTCTTTTTCCCAATATAGGCCTCTTAACGCTCAGAATGTCCAATTGCAGTTTCTACAGAAAGAGTGTTTCAGAACGGCTCAATCAAAAGTAAGGTTCAACTCTGTTAGTTGAATGCACAGAACAGAAAGAAGTTTCATACAATGCTTCTGTGTAGTTTATATTTGAACATATTCTTTTTTCCACTATTACCCACTTAGCGCTACGAATGTCCAGTTGCATTTTCTACAGACAGAGTGTTTCAAAACTGCTCAATCAAAAGTATGGTTTAACTCTGTTAGCTGAATGCTCAGATCAGAAAGAAGTTTCACAGAATGCTTCTGTGTAGTTTATATTTGAATATATTCCTTTTTCCACTAATACGCTCTTAGCGCTCCAAATGTCCAGTTGTATTTTCAACAGAAAGAGTGTTCAGATCTGCTCAATCAAAAGTATGGTTTAACTCTGTTAGCTGAATGCACAGATCAGAAAGAAGTTTCACCGAATGATTCTGTGTAGTTTATATTTGAAGACATTCCTTTTTCCACTATTACCCTCTTAGCGCTCCGAATCTCCACTTGCATTTTCTACAAAAAGAGTGTTTCATAACTGCTCAATGAAAAATACGTTTTATCTCTGTTAACTGAATTTACAGATCAGAAATAAGTTGCACAGAATGCATCTGTGTAGTTTTTATTTGAAGATATTCTTTTTCCCAATGTAGGCCTCTTAGCGCTTAGCATGTCCAATTGCAGTTTCTACAGAAAGAGTGTTTCAGAACGGCTCAATCAGAAGTAAGGTTCAACTCTGTTAGTTGAATGCACAGAACAGAAAGAATTTTCACAGAATGCTACTGTGTAGTTTATATTTGAATATATCCCTTTTTCCACTATTACCCTCTTAGCGCTCCGAATGTCCACTTGCATTTTCTACAGAAAGAGTGTTCAGAACTGCGCAATCAAAAGTATGGTTTAACTCTGTTAGCTTAATGAACATATCAGAAATAAGTTTCACACAATGCTTCCGTGTAATTTTTATTTGAAGATATTATTTTTCCCAATATATGCCTCTTAGCGCTCAGAATGTCCAATTGCAGATTCTACAGAAAGAGTGTTTCAGAAAGGCTCAATCAAAAGTAAGGTTCAACTCTGTTAGTTGAATGCACAGAACAGAAAGAAGTTTCATACAATGCTTCTGTGTAGTTTATATTTGAACATATTCTTTTTTCCACTATTACCCACTTAGCGCTACGAATGTCCAGTTGCATTTTCTACAGACAGAGTGTTACAAAACTGCTCAATCAAAAGTATGGTTTAACTCTGTTAGCTGAATGCTCAGATCAGAAAGAAGTTTCACAGAATGCTTCTGTGTAGTTTATATTTGAATATATTCCTTTTTCCACTACTACTCTCTTAGCGCTCCAAATGTCCAGTTGCATTTTCTACAGAAAGAGTGTTCAGATCTGCTCAATCAAAAGTATGGTTTAACTCTGTTAGCTGAATGCACAGATCAGAAAGAACTTTCACAGAATGATTCTGTGTAGTTTATATTTGGAGACATTCCTTTTTCCACTATTACCCTCTTAGCGCTCCGAATGTCCACTTGCATTTTCTACATAAAGAGTGTTTCAGTACGGCTCAATCAAAACTAAGGTTCAACTCTTTTAGTTGAACAAACAGAACAGAAAGAAGTTTCACACAATTCTTCTGTGTAGTTTTTATTTGTAGTCATTCTTTTTCCCAATATAGGCCTCTTAGCTCTCAGAATGTCCAATTGCAGTTTCTACAGAAAGAGTGTTTCAGAACGGCTCAATCAAAAGTAAGGTTCAACTCTGTTAGTTGAATGCACAGAACAGAAAGAATTTCATACAATGCTTCTGTGTAGTTTATATTTGAACATATTCTTTTTTCCACTATTACCCACTTAGCGCTACGAATGTCCAGTTGCATTTTCTACAGACAGAGTGTTTCAAAACTGCTCAATCAAAAGTATGGTTTAACTCTGTTAGCTGAATGCTCAGATCAGAAAGAAGTTTCACAGAATGCTTCTGTGTAGTTTATATTTGAATATATTCCTTTTTCCACTACTACGCTCTTAGCGCTCCAAATGTCCAGTTGCATTTTCTACAGAAAGAGTGTTCAGATCTGCTCAATCAAAAGTATGGTTTAAATCTGTTAGCTGAATGCACAGATCAGAAAGAAGTTTCACCGAATGATTCTGTGTAGTTTATATTTGAAGACATTCCTTTTTAAACTATAACCCTCTTAGCGCTCCGAATCTCCACTTGCATTTTCCACAAAAAGAGTGTTTCATAACTGCTCAATCAAAAATATGTTTTATCTCTGTTAACTGAATTTACAGATCAGAAATAAGTTTCACAGAATGCATCTGTGTAGTTTTTATTTGAAGATATTCTTTTTCCCAATGTAGGCCTCTTAGCGCTTAGCATGTCCAATTGCAGTTTCTACAGAAAGAGTGTTTCAGAACGGCTCAATCAAAAGTAAGGTTCAACTCTGTTAGTTGAATGCACAGAACAGAAAGATTTTTCACAGAATGCTACTGAGTAGTTTATATTTGAATATATTCCTTTTTCCACTATTACCCTCTTAGCGCTCCGAATGTCCACTTGCATTTTCTACAGAAAGAGTGTTCAGAACTGCGCAATCAAAAGTATGGTTTAACTCTGTTAGCTTAATGAACATATCAGAAATAAGTTTCACACAATGCTTCTGTGTAGTTTTTATTTGAAGATATTATTTTTCCCAATAGAGGCCTCTTAGCGCTCAGAATGTCCAATTGCAGTTTCTACAGAAAGAGTGTTTCAGAAAGGCTCAATCAAAAGTAAGGTTCAACTCTGTTAGTTGAATGCACAGAACAGAAAGAAGTTTCATACAATGCTTCTGTGTAGTTTATATTTGAACATATTTTTTTTTCCACTATTACCCACTTAGCGCTACGAATGTCCAGTTGCATTTTCTACAGACAGAGTGTTTCAAAACTGCTCAATCAAAAGTATGGTTTAACTCTGTTAGCTGAATGCTCAGTTCAGAAAGAAGTTTCAAAGAATGCTTCTGTGTAGTTTATATTTGAATATATTCCTTTTTCCACTACTACTCTCTTAGCGCCCCAAATGTCCAGTTGCATTTTCTACAGAAAGAGTGTTCAGATCTGCTCAATCAAAAGTATGGTTTAACTCTGTTAGCTGAATGCACAGATCAGAAAGAAGTTTCACAGAATGATTCTGTGTAGTTTATATTTGGAGACATTCCTTTTTCCACTATTACCCTCTTAGCGCTCCGAATCTCCACTTGCATTTTCTACAGAAAGAGTGTTTCAGAACGGCTCAATCAAAACTAAGGTTCAACTCTTTTAGTTGAACAAACAGAACAGAAAGAAGTTTCACACAATGCTTCTGTGTAGTTTTTATTTGTAGACATTCTTTTTCCCAATATAGGCCTCTTAGCGCTCAGAATGTCCAATTGCAGTTTCTACAGAAAGAGTGTTTCAGAACGGCTCAATCAAAAGTAAGGTTCAACTCTGTTAGTTGAATGCACAGAACAGAAAGGAGTTTCATACAATGCTTCTGTGTAGTTTATATTTGAACATATTCTTTTTTCCACTATTACCCACTTAGCGCTACGAATGTCCAGTTGCATTTTCTACAGACAGAGTGTTTCAAAACTGCTCAATCAAAAGTATGGTTTAACTCTGTTAGCTGAATGCTCAGATCAGAAAGAAGTTTCACAGAATGCTTCTGTGTAGTTTATATTTGAATATATTCCTTTTTCCACTAATACGCGCTTAGCGCTCCAAATGTCCAGTTGCATTTTCAACAGAAAGAGTGTTCAGATCTGCTCAATCAAAAGTATGGTTTAACTCTGTTAGCTGAATGCACAGATCAGAAAGAAGTTTCACAGAATGATTCTGTGTAGTTTATATTTGGAGACATTCCTTTTTCCACTATTACCCTTTAGCGCTCCGAATCTCCACTTGCATTTTCTACAGAAAGAATGTTTCAGAACGGCTCAATCAAAACTAAGGTTCAACTCTTTTAGTTGAACAAACAGAACAGAAAGGAGTCTCACACAATTCTTCTGTGTAGTTTTTATTTGTAGACATTCTTTTTCCCAATATAGGCCTCTTAGCGCTCAGAATGTCCAATTGCAGTTTCTACAGAAAGAGTGTTTCAGAACGGCTCAATCAAAAGTAAGGTTCAACTCTGTCAGTTGAATGCACAGAACAGAAAGAATTTTCACAGAATGCTACTGTGTAGTTTATATTTGAATATATCCCTTTTTCCACTATTACCCTCTTAACGCTCCGAATGTCCACTTGCATTTTCTACAGAAAGAGTGTTCAGAACTGCGCAATCAAAAGTATGGTTTAACTCTGTTAGCTTAATGAACATATCAGAAATAAGTTTCACACAATGCTTCTGTGTAGTTTTTATTTGAAGATATTATTTTTCCCAATATAGGCCTCTTAGCGCTCAGAATGTCCAATTGCAGAATCTACAGAAAGAGTGTTTCAGAAAGGCTCAATCAAAAGTAAGGTTCAACTCTGTTAGTTGAATGCACAGAACAGAAAGAAGTTTCATACAATGCTTCTGTGTAGTTTATATTTGAACATATTCTTTTTTCCACTATTACCCACTTAGCGCTACGAATGTCCAGTTGCATTTTCTACAGACAGAGTGTTTCAAAACTGCTCAATCAAAAGTATGGTTTAACTCTGTTAGCTGAATGCTCAGTTCAGAAAGAAGTTTCACAGAATGCTTCTGTGTAGTTTATATTTGAATATATTCCTTTTTCCACTACTACTCTCTTAGCGCTCCAAATGTCCAGTTGCATTTTCTACAGAAAGAGTGTTCAGATCTGCTCAATCAAAAGTATGGTTTAACTCTGTTAGCTGAATGCACAGATCAGAAAGAAGTTTCACAGAATGATTCTGTGTAGTTTATATTTGGAGACATTCCTTTTTCCACTATTACCCTCTTAGCGCTCCGAATCTCCACTTGCATTTTCTACAGAAAGAGTGTTTCAGAACGGCTCAATCAAAACTAAGGTTCAACTCTTTTAGTTGAACAAACAGAACAGAAGGAAGTTTCACACAATGCTTCTGTGTAGTTTTTATTTGTAGACATTCTTTTTCCCAATATAGGCCTCTTAGCGCTCAGAATGTCCAATTGCAGTTTCTACAGAAAGAGTGTTTCAGAACGGCTCAATCAAAAGTAAGGTTCAACTCTGTTAGTTGAATGCACAGAACAGAAAGAAGTTTCATACAATGCTTCTGTGTAGTTTATATTTGAACATATTCTTTTTTCCACTATTACCCACTTAGCGCTACGAATGTCCAGTTGCATTTTCTACAGACAGAGTGTTTCAAAACTGCTCAATCAAAAGTATGGTTTAACTCTGTTAGCTGAATGCTCAGATCAGAAAGAAGTTTCACAGAATGCTTCTGTGTAGTTTATAGTTGAATATATTCCTTTTTCCACTAATACGCGCTTAGGGCTCCAAATGTCCAGTTGCATTTTCAACAGAAAGAGTGTTCAGATCTGCTCAATCAAAAGTATGGTTTAACTCTGTTAGCTGAATGCACAGATCAGAAAGAAGTTTCACAGAATGATTCTGTGTGGTTTATATTTGGAGACATTCCTTTTTCCACTATTACCCTCTTAGCGCTCCGAATCTCCACTTGCATTTTCTACAGAAAGAGTGTTTCAGAACGGCTCAATCAAAACTAAGGTTCAACTCTTTTAGTTGAACAAACGGAACAGAAAGGAGTCTCACACAATTCTTCTGTGTAGTTTTTATTTGTAGACATTCTTTTTCCCAATATAGGCCTCTTAGCGCTCAGAATGTCCAATTGCAGATTCTACAGAAAGAGTGTTTCAGAACGGCTCAATCAAAAGTAAGGTTCAACTCTGTCAGTTCAATGCACAGAACAGAAAGAATTTTCACAGAATGCTACTGTGTAGTTTATATTTGAATATATTCCTTTTTCCACTATTACCCTCTTAGCGCTCCGAATGTCCACTTGCATTTTCTACAGAAAGAGTGTTCAGAACTGCGCAATCCAAAGTATGGTTTAACTCTGTTAGCTTAATGAACATATCAGAAATAAGTTTCACACAATGCTTCTGTGTAGTTTTTATTTGAAGATATTATTTTTCCCAATAGAGGCCTCTTAGCGCTCAGAATGTCCAATTGCAGTTTCTACAGAAAGAGTGTTTCAGAAAGGCTCAATCAAAAGTAAGGTTCAACTCTGTTAGTTGAATGCACAGAACAGAAAGAAGTTTCATACAATGCTTCTGTGTAGTTTATATTTGAACATATTCTTTTTTCCACTATTACCCACTTAGCGCTACGAATGTCCAGTTGCATTTTCTACAGACAGAGTGTTTCAAAACTGCTCAATCAAAAGTATGGTTTAACTCTGTTAGCTGAATGCTCAGATCAGAAAGAAGTTTCACAGAATGCTTCTGTGTAGTTTATATTTGCATATATTCCTTTTTCCACTACTACGCTCTTAGCGCTCCAAATGTCCAGTTGCATTTTCTACAGAAAGAGTGTTCAGATCTGCTCAATCAAAGGTATGGTTTAACTCTGTTAGCTGAATGCACAGATAAGAAAGTAGTTTCACCGAATGATTCTGTGTAGTTTATATTTGAAGACATTCCTTTTTAAACTATTACCCTCTTAGCGCTCCGAATCTCCACTTGCATTTTCTACAGAAAGAGTGTCTCAGAACGGCTCAATCAAAACTAAGGTTCAACTCTTTTAGTTGAACAATCAGAACAGAAAGAAGTTTCACAAAATTCTTCTGTGTAGTTTTTATTTGTAGACATTCTTTTTCCCAATATAGGCCTCTTAACGCTCAGAATGTCCAATTGCAGTTTCTACAGAAAGAGTGTTTCAGAACGGCTCAATCAAAAGTAAGGTTCAACTCTGTTAGTTGAATGCACAGAACAGAAAGAAGTTTCATACAATGCTTCTGTGTAGTTTATATTTGAACATATTCTTTTTTCCACTATTACCCACTTAGCGCTACGAATGTCCAGTTGCATTTTCTACAGACAGAGTGTTTCAAAACTGCTCAATCAAAAGTATGGTTTAACTCTGTTAGCTGAATGCTCAGATCAGAAAGAAGTTTCACAGAATGCTTCTGTGTAGTTTATATTTGAATATATTCCTTTTTCCACTAATACGCTCTTAGCGCTCCAAATGTCCAGTTGTATTTTCAACAGAAAGAGTGTTCAGATCTGCTCAATCAAAAGTATGGTTTAACTCTGTTAGCTGAATGCACAGATCAGAAAGAAGTTTCACCGAATGATTCTGTGTAGTTTATATTTGAAGACATTCCTTTTTCCGCTATTATCCTCTTAGCGCTCCGAATCTCCACTTGCATTTTCTACAAAAAGAGTGTTTCATAACTGCTCAATGAAAAATACGTTTTATCTCTGTTAACTGAATTTACAGATCAGAAATAAGTTGCACAGAATGCATCTGTGTAGTTTTTATTTGAAGATATTCTTTTTCCCAATGTAGGCCTCTTAGCGCTTAGCATGTCCAATTGCAGTTTCTACAGAAAGAGTGTTTCAGAACGGCTCAATCAGAAGTAAGGTTCAACTCTGTTAGTTGAATGCACAGAACAGAAAGAATTTTCACAGAATGCTACTGTGTAGTTTATATTTGAATATATCCCTTTTTCCACTATTACCCTCTTAGCGCTCCGAATGTCCACTTGCATTTTCTACAGAAAGAGTGTTCAGAACTGCGCAATCAAAAGTATGGTTTAACTCTGTTAGCTTAATGAACATATCAGAAATAAGTTTCACACAATGCTTCCGTGTAATTTTTATTTGAAGATATTATTTTTCCCAATATATGCCTCTTAGCGCTCAGAATGTCCAATTGCAGATTCTACAGAAAGAGTGTTTCAGAAAGGCTCAATCAAAAGTAAGGTTCAACTCTGTTAGTTGAATGCACAGAACAGAAAGAAGTTTCATACAATGCTTCTGTGTAGTTTATATTTGAACATATTCTTTTTTCCACTATTACCCACTTAGCGCTACGAATGTCCAGTTGCATTTTCTACAGACAGAGTGTTACAAAACTGCTCAATCAAAAGTATGGTTTAACTCTGTTAGCTGAATGCTCAGATCAGAAAGAAGTTTCACAGAATGCTTCTGTGTAGTTTATATTTGAATATATTCCTTTTTCCACTACTACTCTCTTAGCGCTCCAAATGTCCAGTTGCATTTTCTACAGAAAGAGTGTTCAGATCTGCTCAATCAAAAGTATGGTTTAACTCTGTTAGCTGAATGCACAGATCAGAAAGAACTTTCACAGAATGATTCTGTGTAGTTTATATTTGGAGACATTCCTTTTTCCACTATTACCCTCTTAGCGCTCCGAATGTCCACTTGCATTTTCTACATAAAGAGTGTTTCAGTACGGCTCAATCAAAACTAAGGTTCAACTCTTTTAATTGAACAAACAGAACAGAAAGAAGTTTCACACAATTCTTCTGTGTAGTTTTTATTTGTAGACATTCTTTTTCCCAATATAGGCCTCTTAGCTCTCAGAATGTCCAATTGCAGTTTCTACAGAAAGAGTGTTTCAGAACGGCTCAATCAAAAGTAAGGTTCAACTCTGTTAGTTGAATGCACAGAACAGAAAGAATTTCATACAATGCTTCTGTGTAGTTTATATTTGAACATATTCTTTTTTCCACTATTACCCACTTAGCGCTACGAATGTCCAGTTGCATTTTCTACAGACAGAGTGTTTCAAAACTGCTCAATCAAAAGTATGGTTTAACTCTGTTAGCTGAATGCTCAGATCAGAAAGAAGTTTCACAGAATGCTTCTGTGTAGTTTATATTTGAATATATTCCTTTTTCCACTACTACGCTCTTAGCGCTCCAAATGTCCAGTTGCATTTTCTACAGAAAGAGTGTTCAGATCTGCTCAATCAAAAGTATGGTTTAAATCTGTTAGCTGAATGCACAGATCAGAAAGAAGTTTCACCGAATGATTCTGTGTAGTTTATATTTGAAGACATTCCTTTTTAAACTATAACCCTCTTAGCGCTCCGAATCTCCACTTGCATTTTCCACAAAAAGAGTGTTTCATAACTGCTCAATCAAAAATATGTTTTATCTCTGTTAACTGAATTTACAGATCAGAAATAAGTTTCACAGAATGCATCTGTGTAGTTTTTATTTGAAGATATTCTTTTTCCCAATGTAGGCCTCTTAGCGCTTAGCATGTCCAATTGCAGTTTCTACAGAAACAGTGTTTCAGAACGGCTCAATCAAAAGTAAGGTTCAACTCTGTTAGTTGAATGCACAGAACAGAAAGATTTTTCACAGAATGCTACTGTGTAGTTTATATTTGAATATATTCCTTTTTCCACTATTACCCTCTTAGCGCTCCGAATGTCCACTTGCATTTTCTACAGAAAGAGTGTTCAGAACTGCGCAATCAAAAGTATGGTTTAACTCTGTTAGCTTAATGAACATATCAGAAATAAGTTTCACACAATGCTTCTGTGTAGTTTTTATTTGAAGATATTATTTTTCCCAATAGAGGCCTCTTAGCGCTCAGAATGTCCAATTGCAGTTTCTACAGAAAGAGTGTTTCAGAAAGGCTCAATCAAAAGTAAGGTTCAACTCTGTTAGTTGAATGCACAGAACAGAAAGAAGTTTCATACAATGCTTCTGTGTAGTTTATATTTGAACATATTCTTTTTTCCACTATTACCCACTTAGCGCTACGAATGTCCAGTTGCATTTTCTACAGACAGAGTGTTTCAAAACTGCTCAATCAAAAGTATGGTTTAACTCTGTTAGCTGAATGCTCAGTTCAGAAAGAAGTTTCACAGAATGCTTCTGTGTAGTTTATATTTGAATATATTCCTTTTTCCACTACTACTCTCTTAGCGCCCCAAATGTCCAGTTGCATTTTCTACAGAAAGAGTGTTCAGATCTGCTCAATCAAAAGTATGGTTTAACTCTGTTAGCTGAATGCACAGATCAGAAAGAAGTTTCACAGAATGATTCTGTGTAGTTTATATTTGGAGACATTCCTTTTTCCACTATTACCCTCTTAGCGCTCCGAATCTCCACTTGCATTTTCTACAGAAAGAGTGTTTCAGAACGGCTCAATCAAAACTAAGGTTCAACTCTTTTAGTTGAACAAACAGAACAGAAAGAAGTTTCACACAATGCTTCTGTGTAGTTTTTATTTGTAGACATTCTTTTTCCCAATATAGGCCTCTTAGCGCTCAGAATGTCCAATAGCAGTTTCTACAGAAAGAGTGTTTCAGAACGGCTCAATCAAAAGTAAGGTTCAACTCTGTTAGTTGAATGCACAGAACAGAAAGAAGTTTCATACAATGCTTCTGTGTAGTTTATATTTGAACATATTCTTTTTTCCACTATTACCCACTTAGCGCTACGAATGTCCAGTTGCATTTTCTACAGACAGAGTGTTTCAAAACTGCTCAATCAAAAGTATGGTTTAACTCTGTTAGCTGAATGCTCAGATCAGAAAGAAGTTTCACAGAATGCTTCTGTGTAGTTTATATTTGAATATATTCCTTTTTCCACTAATACGCGCTTAGCGCTCCAAATGTCCAGTTGCATTTTCAACAGAAAGAGTGTTCAGCTCTGCTCAATCAAAAGTATGGTTTAACTCTGTTAGCTGAATGCACAGATCAGAAAGAAGTTTCACAGAATGATTCTGTGTAGTTTATATTTGGAGACATTCCTTTTTCCACTATTACCCTTTAGCGCTCCGAATCTCCACTTGCATTTTCTACAGAAAGAATGTTTCAGAACGGCTCAATCAAAACTAAGGTTCAACTCTTTTAGTTGAACAAACAGAACAGAAAGGAGTCTCACACAATTCTTCTGTGTAGTTTTTATTTGTAGACATTCTTTTTCCCAATATAGGCCTCTTAGCGCTCAGAATGTCCAATTGCAGTTTCTACAGAAAGAGTGTTTCAGAACGGCTCAATCAAAAGTAAGGTTCAACTCTGTCAGTTGAATGCACAGAACAGAAAGAATTTTCACAGAATGCTACTGTGTAGTTTATATTTGAATATATTCCTTTTTCCACTATTACCCTCTTAGCGCTCCGAATGTCCACTTGCATTTTCTACAGAAAGAGTGTTCAGAACTGCGCAATCCAAAGTATGGTTTAACTCTGTTAGCTTAATGAACATATCAGAAATAACTTTCACACAATGCTTCTGTGTAGTTTTTATTTGAAGATATTATTTTTCCCAATAGAGGCCTCTTAGCGCTCAGAATGTCCAATTGCAGTTTCTACAGAAAGAGTGTTTCAGAGAGGCTCAATCAAAAGTAAGGTTCAACTCTGTTAGTTGAATGCACAGAACAGAAAGAAGTTTCATACAATGCTTCTGTGTAGTTTATATTTGAACATATTCTTTTTTCCACTATTACCCACTTAGCGCTACGAATGTCCAGTTGCATTTTCTACAGACAGAGTGTTTCAAAACTTCTCAATCAAAAGTATGGTTTAACTCTGTTAGCTGAATGCTCAGATCAGAAAGAAGTTTCACAGAATGCTTCTGTGTAGTTTATTTTTTAATATATTCCTTTTTCCACTACTACGCTCTTAGCGCTCCAAATGTCCAGTTGCATTTTCTACAGAAAGAGTGTTCAGATCTGCTCAATCAAAAGTATGGTTTAAATCTGTTAGCTGAATGCACAGATCAGAAAGAAGTTTCACCGAATGATTCTGTGTAGTTTATATTTGAAGACATTCCTTTTTAAACTATTACCCTCTTAGCGCTCCGAATCTCCACTTGCATTTTCCACAAAAAGAGTGTTTCATAACTGCTCAATCAAAAATATGTTTTATCTCTGTTAACTGAATTTACAGATCAGAAATAAGTTTCACAGAATGCATCTGTGTAGTTTTTATTTGAAGATATTCTTTTTCCCAATGTAGGCCTCTTAGCGCTTAGCATGTCCAATTGCAGTTTCTACAGAAACAGTGTTTCAGAACGGCTCAATCAAAAGTAAGGTTCAACTCTGTTAGTTGAATGCACAGAACAGAAAGATTTTTCACAGAATGCTACTGTGTAGTTTATATTTGAATATATTCCTTTTTCCACTATTACCCTCTTAGCGCTCCGAATGTCCACTTGCATTTTCTACAGAAAGAGTGTTCAGAACTGCGCAATCAAAAGTACGGTTTAACTCTGTTAGCTTAATGAACATATCAGAAATAAGTTTCACACAATGCTTCTGTGTAGTTTTTATTTGAAGATATTATTTTTCCCAATAGAGGCCTCTTAGCGCTCAGAATGTCCAATTGCAGTTTCTACAGAAAGAGTGTTTCAGAAAGGCTCAATCAAAAGTAAGGTTCAACTCTGTTAGTTGAATGCACAGAACAGAAAGAAGTTTCATACAATGCTTCTGTGTAGTTTATATTTGAACATATTCTTTTTTCCACTATTACCCACTTAGCGCTACGAATGTCCAGTTGCATTTTCTACAGACAGAGTGTTTCAAAACTGCTCAATCAAAAGTATGGTTTAACTCTGTTAGCTGAATGCTCAGTTCAGAAAGAAGTTTCACAGAATGCTTCTGTGTAGTTTATATTTGAATATATTCCTTTTTCCACTACTACTCTCTTAGCGCCCCAAATGTCCAGTTGCATTTTCTACAGAAAGAGTGTTCAGATCTGCTCAATCAAAAGTATGGTTTAACTCTGTTAGCTGAATGCACAGATCAGAAAGAAGTTTCACAGAATGATTCTGTGTAGTTTATATTTGGAGACATTCCTTTTTCCACTATTACCCTCATAGCGCTCCGAATCTCCACTTGCATTTTCTACAGAAAGAGTGTTTCAGAACGGCTCAATCAAAACTAAGGTTCAACTCTTTTAGTTGAACAAACAGAACAGAAAGAAGTTTCACACAATGCTTCTGTGTAGTTTTTATTTGTAGACATTCTTTTTCCCAATATAGGCCTCTTAGCGCTCAGAATGTCCAATTGCAGTTTCTACAGAAAGAGTGTTTCAGAACGGCTCAATCAAAAGTAAGGTTCAACTCTGTTAGTTGAATGCACAGAACAGAAAGAAGTTTCATACAATGCTTCTGTGTAGTTTATATTTGAACATATTCTTTTTTCCACTATTACCCACTTAGCGCTACGAATGTCCAGTTGCATTTTCTACAGACAGAGTGTTTCAAAACTGCTCAATCAAAAGTATGGTTTAACTCTGTTAGCTGAATGCTCAGATCAGAAAGAAGTTTCACAGAATGCTTCTGTGTAGTTTATATTTGAATATATTCCTTTTTCCACTAATACGCGCTTAGCGCTCCAAATGTCCAGTTGCATTTTCAACAGAAAGAGTGTTCAGATCTGCTCAATCAAAAGTATGGTTTAACTCTGTTAGCTGAATGCACAGATCAGAAAGAAGTTTCACAGAATGATTCTGTGTAGTTTATATTTGGAGACATTCCTTTTTCCACTATTACCCTTTAGCGCTCCGAATCTCCACTTGCATTTTCTACAGAAAGAGTGTTTCAGAACGGCTCAATCAAAACTAAGGTTCAACTCTTTTAGTTGAACAAACAGAACAGAAAGGAGTCTCACACAATTCTTCTGTGTAGTTTTTATTTGTAGACATTCTTTTTCCCAATATAGGCCTCTTAGCGCTCAGAATGTCCAATTGCAGTTTCTACAGAAAGAGTGTTTCAGAACGGCTCAATCAAAAGTAAGGTTCAACTCTGTCAGTTGAATGCACAGAACAGAAAGAATTTTCACAGAATGCTACTGTGTAGTTTATATTTGAATATATTCCTTTTTCCACTATTACCCTCTTAGCGCTCCGAATGTCCACTTGCATTTTCTACAGAAAGAGTGTTCAGAACTGCGCAATCCAAAGTATGGTTTAACTCTGTTAGCTTAATGAACATATCAGAAATAACTTTCACACAATGCTTCTGTGTAGTTTTTATTTGAAGATATTATTTTTCCCAATAGAGGCCTCTTAGCGCTCAGAATGTCCAATTGCAGTTTCTACAGAAAGAGTGTTTCAGAGAGGCTCAATCAAAAGTAAGGTTCAACTCTGTTAGTTGAATGCACAGAACAGAAAGAAGTTTCATACAATGCTTCTGTGTAGTTTATATTTGAACATATTCTTTTTTCCACTATTACCCACTTAGCGCTACGAATGTCCAGTTGCATTTTCTACAGACAGAGTGTTTCAAAACTTCTCAATCAAAAGTATGGTTTAACTCTGTTAGCTGAATGCTCAGATCAGAAAGAAGTTTCACAGAATGCTTCTGTGTAGTTTATTTTTTAATATATTCCTTTTTCCACTACTACGCTCTTAGCGCTCCAAATGTCCAGTTGCATTTTCTACAGAAAGAGTGTTCAGATCTGCTCAATCAAAAGTATGGTTTAAATCTGTTAGCTGAATGCACAGATCAGAAAGAAGTTTCACCGAATGATTCTGTGTAGTTTATATTTGAAGACATTCCTTTTTAAACTATTACCCTCTTAGCGCTCCGAATCTCCACTTGCATTTTCCACAAAAAGAGTGTTTCATAACTGCTCAATCAAAAATATGTTTTATCTCTGTTAACTGAATTTACAGATCAGAAATAAGTTTCACAGAATGCATCTGTGTAGTTTTTATTTGAAGATATTCTTTTTCCCAATGTAGGCCTCTTAGCGCTTAGCATGTCCAATTGCAGTTTCTACAGAAACAGTGTTTCAGAACGGCTCAATCAAAAGTAAGGTTCAACTCTGTTAGTTGAATGCACAGAACAGAAAGATTTTTCACAGAATGCTACTGTGTAGTTTATATTTGAATATATTCCTTTTTCCACTATTACCCTCTTAGCGCTCCGAATGTCCACTTGCATTTTCTACAGAAAGAGTGTTCAGAACTGCGCAATCAAAAGTACGGTTTAACTCTGTTAGCTTAATGAACATATCAGAAATAAGTTTCACACAATGCTTCTGTGTAGTTTTTATTTGAAGATATTATTTTTCCCAATAGAGGCCTCTTAGCGCTCAGAATGTCCAATTGCAGTTTCTACAGAAAGAGTGTTTCAGAAAGGCTCAATCAAAAGTAAGGTTCAACTCTGTTAGTTGAATGCACAGAACAGAAAGAAGTTTCATACAATGCTTCTGTGTAGTTTATATTTGAACATATTCTTTTTTCCACTATTACCCACTTAGCGCTACGAATGTCCAGTTGCATTTTCTACAGACAGAGTGTTTCAAAACTGCTCAATCAAAAGTATGGTTTAACTCTGTTAGCTGAATGCTCAGTTCAGAAAGAAGTTTCACAGAATGCTTCTGTGTAGTTTATATTTGAATATATTCCTTTTTCCACTACTACTCTCTTAGCGCCCCAAATGTCCAGTTGCATTTTCTACAGAAAGAGTGTTCAGATCTGCTCAATCAAAAGTATGGTTTAACTCTGTTAGCTGAATGCACAGATCAGAAAGAAGTTTCACAGAATGATTCTGTGTAGTTTATATTTGGAGACATTCCTTTTTCCACTATTACCCTCATAGCGCTCCGAATCTCCACTTGCATTTTCTACAGAAAGAGTGTTTCAGAACGGCTCAATCAAAACTAAGGTTCAACTCTTTTAGTTGAACAAACAGAACAGAAAGAAGTTTCACACAATGCTTCTGTGTAGTTTTTATTTGTAGACATTCTTTTTCCCAATATAGGCCTCTTAGCGCTCAGAATGTCCAATTGCAGTTTCTACAGAAAGAGTGTTTCAGAACGGCTCAATCAAAAGTAAGGTTCAACTCTGTTAGTTGAATGCACAGAACAGAAAGAAGTTTCATACAATGCTTCTGTGTAGTTTATATTTGAACATATTCTTTTTTCCACTATTACCCACTTAGCGCTACGAATGTCCAGTTGCATTTTCTACAGACAGAGTGTTTCAAAACTGCTCAATCAAAAGTATGGTTTAACTCTGTTAGCTGAATGCTCAGATCAGAAAGAAGTTTCACAGAATGCTTCTGTGTAGTTTATATTTGAATATATTCCTTTTTCCACTAATACGCGCTTAGCGCTCCAAATGTCCAGTTGCATTTTCAACAGAAAGAGTGTTCAGATCTGCTCAATCAAAAGTATGGTTTAACTCTGTTAGCTGAATGCACAGATCAGAAAGAAGTTTCACAGAATGATTCTGTGTAGTTTATATTTGGAGACATTCCTTTTTCCACTATTACCCTTTAGCGCTCCGAATCTCCACTTGCATTTTCTACAGAAAGAGTGTTTCAGAACGGCTCAATCAAAACTAAGGTTCAACTCTTTTAGTTGAACAAACAGAACAGAAAGGAGTCTCACACAATTCTTCTGTGTAGTTTTTATTTGTAGACATTCTTTTTCCCAATATAGGCCTCTTAGCGCTCAGAATGTCCAATTGCAGTTTCTACAGAAAGAGTGTTTCAGAACGGCTCAATCAAAAGTAAGGTTCAACTCTGTCAGTTGAATGCACAGAACAGAAAGAATTTTCACAGAATGCTACTGTGTAGTTTATATTTGAAGACATTCCTTTTTAAACTATTACCCTCTTAGCGCTCCGAATGTCCACTTGCATTTTCTACAGAAAGAGTGTTCAGAACTGCGCAATCCAAAGTATGGTTTAACTCTGTTAGCTTAATGAACATATCAGAAATAACTTTCACACAATGCTTCTGTGTAGTTTTTATTTGAAGATATTATTTTTCCCAATAGAGGCCTCTTAGCGCTCAGAATGTCCAATTGCAGTTTCTACAGAAAGAGTGTTTCAGAGAGGCTCAATCAAAAGTAAGGTTCAACTCTGTTAGTTGAATGCACAGAACAGAAAGAAGTTTCATACAATGCTTCTGTGTAGTTTATATTTGAACATATTCTTTTTTCCACTATTACCCACTTAGCGCTACGAATGTCCAGTTGCATTTTCTACAGACAGAGTGTTTCAAAACTGCTCAATCAAAAGTATGGTTTAACTCTGTTAGCTGAATGCTCAGATCAGAAAGAAGTTTCACAGAATGCTTCTGTGTAGTTTATTTTTTAATATATTCCTTTTTCCACTACTACGCTCTTAGCGCTCCAAATGTCCAGTTGCATTTTCTACAGAAAGAGTGTTCAGATCTGCTCAATCAAAAGTATGGTTTAACTCTGTTAGCTGAATGCACAGATCAGAAAGAAGTTTCACCGAATGATTCTGTGTAGTTTATATTTGAAGACATTCCTTTTTAAACTATTACCCTCTTAGCGCTCCGAATCTCCACTTGCATTTTCTACAGAAAGAGTGTCTCAGAACGTCTCAATCAAAACTAAGGTTCAACTCTTTTAGTTGAACAAACAGAACAGAAAGAAGTTTCACACAATTCTTCTGTGTAGTTTTTATTTGTAGACATTCTTTTTCCCAATATAGGCCTCTTAATGCTCAGAATGTCCAATTGCAGTTTCTACAGAAAGAGTGTTTCAGAACGGCTCAATCAAAAGTAAGGTTCAACTCTGTTAGTTGAATGCACAGAACAGAAAGAAGTTTCATACAATGCTTCTGTGTAGTTTATATTTGAACATATTGTTTTTTCCACTATTACCCACTTAGCGCTACGAATGTCCAGTTGCATTTTCTACAGACAGAGTGTTTCAAAACTGCTCAATCAAAAGTATGGTTTAACTCTGTTAGCTGAATGCTCAGATCAGAAAGAAGTTTCACAGAATGCTTCTGTGTAGTTTATATTTGAATATATTCCTTTTTCCACTAATACGCTCTTAGCGCTCCAAATGTCCAGTTGTATTTTCAACAGAAAGAGTGTTCAGATCTGCTCAATCAAAAGTATGGTTTAATTCTGTTAGCTGAATGCACAGATCAGAAAGAAGTTTCACCGAATGATTCTGTGTAGTTTATATTTGAAGACATTCCTTTTTCCGCTATTACCCTCTTAGCGCTCCGAATCTCCACTTGCATTTTCTACAAAAAGAGTGTTTCATAACTGCTCAATCAAAAATATGTTTTATCTCTGTTAACTGAATTTACAGATCAGAAATAAGTTGCACAGAATGCATCTGTGTAGTTTTTATTTGAAGATATTCTTTTTCCCAATGTAGGCCTCTTAGCGCTTAGCATGTCCAATTGCAGTTTCTACAGAAAGAGTGTTTCAGAACGGCTCAATCAGAAGTAAGGTTCAACTCTGTTAGTTGAATGCACAGAACAGAAAGAATTTTCACAGAATGCTACTGTGTAGTTTATATTTGAATATAACACTTTTTCCACTATTACCCTCTTAGCGCTCCGAATGTCCACTTGCATTTTCTACAGAAAGAGTGTTCAGAACTGCGCAATCAAACGTATGGTTTAACTCTGTTAGCTTAATGAACATATCAGAAATAAGTTTCACACAATGCTTCTGTGTAGTTTTTATTTGAAGATATTATTTTTCCCAATATAGGCCTCTTAGCGCTCAGAATGTCCAATTGCAGATTCTACAGAAAGAGTGTTTCAGAAAGGCTCAATCAAAAGTAAGGTTCAACTCTGTTAGTTGAATGCACAGAACAGAAAGAAGTTTCATACAATGCTTCTGTGTAGTTTATATTTGAACCTATTCTTTTTTCCACTATTACCCACTTAGCGCTACGAATGTCCAGTTGCATTTTCTACAGACAGAGTGTTTCAAAACTGCTCAATCAAAAGTATGGTTTAACTCTGTTAGCTGAATGCTCAGATCAGAAAGAAGTTTCACAGAATGCTTCTGTGTAGTTTATATTTGAATATATTCCTTTTTCCACTACTACTCTCTTAGCGCTCCAAATGTCCAGTTGCATTTTCTACAGAAAGAGTGTTCAGATGTGCTCAATCAAAAGTATGGTTTAACTCTGTTAGCTGAATGCACAGATCAGAAAGAAGTTTCACAGAATGATTCTGTGTAGTTTATATTTGGAGACATTCCTTTTTCCACTATTAACCTCTTAGCGCTCCGAATCTCCACTTGCATTTTCTACAGAAAGAGTGTTTCAGAACGGCTCAATCAAAACTAAGGTTCAACTCTTTTAGTTGAACAAACAGAACAGAAAGGAGTCTCACACAATTCTTCTGTGTAGTTTTTATTTGTAGACATTCTTTTTCCCAATATAGGCCTCTTAGCTCTCAGAATGTCCAATTGCAGTTTCTACAGAAAGAGTGTTTCAGAACGGCTCAATCAAAAGTAAGGTTCAACTCTGTTAGTTGAATGCACAGAACAGAAAGAATTTCATACAATGCTTCTGTGTAGTTTATATTTGAACATATTCTTTTTTCCACTATTACCCACTTAGCGCTACGAATGTCCAGTTGCATTTTCTACAGACAGTGTGTTTCAAAACTGCTCAATCAAAAGTATGGTTTAACTCTGTTAGCTGAATGCTCAGATCAGAAAGAAGTTTCACAGAATGCTTCTGTGTAGTTTATATTTGAATATATTCCTTTTTCCACTACTACGCTCTTAGGGCTCCAAATGTCCAGTTGCATTTTCGACAGAAAGAGTGTTCAGATCTGCTCAATCAAAAGTATGGTTTAACTCTGTTAGCTGAATGCACAGATCAGAAAGAAGTTTCACTGAATGATTCTGTGTAGTTTATATTTGAAGACATTCCTTTTTAAACTATTACCCTCTTAGCGCTCCGAATCTCCACTTGCATTTTCTACAAAAAGAGTGTTTCATAACTGCTCAATCAAAAATATGTTTTATCTCTGTTAACTGAATTTACAGATCAGAAATAAGTTTCACAGAATGCATCTGTGTAGTTTTTATTTGAAGATATTCTTTTTCCTAATGTAGGCCTCTTAGCGCTTAGCATGTCCAATTGCAGTTTCTACAGAAACAGTGTTTCAGAACGGCTCAATCAAAAGTAAGGTTCAACTCTGTTAGTTGAATGCACAGAACAGAAAGATTTTTCACAGAATGCTACTGTGTTGTTTATATTTGAATATATTCCTTTTTCCACTATTACCCTCTTAGCGCTCCGAATGTCCACTTGCATTTTCTACAGAAAGAGTGTTCAGAACTGCGCAATCAAAAGTATGGTTTAACTCTGTTAGCTTAATGAACATATCAGAAATAAGTTTCACACAATGCTTCTGTGTAGTTTTTATTTGAAGATATTATTTTTCCCAATAGAGGCCTCTTAGCGCTCAGAATGTCCAATGGCAGTTTCTACAGAAAGAGTGTTTCAGAAAGGCTCAATCAAAAGTAAGGTTCAACTCTGTTAGTTGAATGCACAGAACAGAAAGAAGTTTCAAACAATCCTTCTGTGTAGTTTATATTTGAACATATTCTTTTTTCCACTATTACCCACTTAGCGCTACGAATGTCCAGTTGCATTTTCTACAGACAGAGTGTTTCAAAACTGCTCAATCAAAAGTATGGTTTAACTCTGTTAGCTGAATGCTCAGTTCAGAAAGAAGTTTCACAGAATGCTTCTGTGTAGTTTATATTTGAATATATTCCTTTTTCCACTACTACTCTCTTAGCGCTCCAAATGTCCAGTTGCATTTTCTACAGAAAGAGTGTTCAGATCTGCTCAATCAAAAGTATGGTTTAACTCTGTTAGCTGAATGCACAGATCAGAAAGAAGTTTCACAGAATGATTCTGTGTATTTTATATTTGGAGACATTCCTTTTTCCACTATTACCCTCTTAGCGCTCCGAATCTCCACTTGCATTTTCTACAGAAAGAGTGTTTCAGAACGGCTCAATCAAAACTAAGGTTCAACTCTTTTAGTTGAACAAACAGAACAGCAAGAAGTTTCACACAATGCTTCTGTGTAGTTTTTATTTGTAGACATTCTTTTTCCCAATATAGGCCTCTTAGCGCTCAGAATGTCCAATTGCAGTTTCTACAGAAAGAGTGTTTCAGAACGGCTCAATGAAAAGTAAGGTTCAACTCTGTTAGTTGAATGCACAGAACAGAAAGAAGTTTCATACAATGCTTCTGTGTAGTTTATATTTGAACATATTCTTTTTTCCACTGTTACCCACTTAGCGCTACGAATGTCCAGTTGCATTTTCTACAGACAGAGTGTTTCAAAACTGCTCAATCAAAAGTATGGTTTAACTCTGTTAGCTGAATGCTCAGTTCAGAAAGAAGTTTCACAGAATGCTTCTGTGTAGTTTATATTTGAATATATTCCTTTTTCCACTACTACTCTCTTAGCGCTCCAAATGTCCAGTTGCATTTTCTACAGAAAGAGTGTTCAGATCTGCTCAATCAAAAGTATGGTTTAACTCTGTTAGCTGAATGCACAGATCAGAAAGAAGTTTCACAGAATTATTCTGTGTAGTTTATATTTGGAGACATTCCTTTTTCCACTATTACCCTCTTAGCGCTACGAATCTCCACTTGCATTTTCTACAGAAAGAGTGTTTCAGAACGACTCAATCAAAACTAAGGTTCAACTCTTTTAGTTGAACAAACAGAACAGAAAGGAGTCTCACACAATTCTTCTGTGTAGTTTTTATTTGTAGACATTCTTTTTCCCAATATAGGCCTCTTAGCGCTCAGAATGTCCAATTGCAGTTTCTACAGAAAGAGTGTTTAGGAACGGCTCAATCAAAAGTAAGGTTCAACTCTGTCAGTTGAATGCACAGAACAGAAAGAATTTTCACAGAATGCTACTGTGTAGTTTATATTTGAATATATTCCTTTTTCCACTATTACCCTCTTAGCGCTCCGAATGTCCACTTGCATTTTCTACAGAAAGAGTGTTCAGAACTGCGCAATCCAAAGTATGGTTTAACTCTGTTAGCTTAATGAACATATCAGAAATAAGTTTCACACAATGCTTCTGTGTAGTTTTTATTTGAAGATATTATTTTTCCCAATAGAGGCCTCTTAGCGCTCAGAATGTCCAATTGCAGTTTCTACAGAAAGAGTGTTTCAGAAAGGCTCAATCAAAAGTAAGGTTCAACTCTGTTAGTTGAATGCACAGAACAGAAAGAAGTTTCATACAATGCTTCTGTGTAGTTTATATTTGAACATATTCTTTTTTCCACTATTACCCACTTAGCGCTACGAATGTCCAGTTGCATTTTCTACAGACAGAGTGTTTCAAAACTGCTCAATCAAAAGTATGGTTTAACTCTGTTAGCTGTATGCTCAGATCCGAAAGAAGTTTCACAGAATGCTTCTGTGTAGTTTATATTTGAATATATTCCTTTTTCCACTAATACGCTCTTAGCGCTCCAAATGTCCAGTTGTATTTTCAACAGAAAGAGTGTTCAGATCTGCTCAATCAAAAGTATGGTTTAACTCTGTTAGCTGAATGCACAGATCAGAAAGAAGTTTCACCGAATGATTCTGTGTAGTTTATATTTGAAGACATTCCTTTTTCCGCTATTACCCTCTTAGCGCTCCGAATCTCCACTTGCATTTTCTACAAAAAGAGTGTTTGATAACTGCTCAATGAAAAATATGTTTTATCTCTGTTAACTGAATTTACAGATCAGAAATAAGTTGCACAGAATGCATCTGTGTAGTTTTTATTTGAAGATATTCTTTTTCCCAATGTAGGCCTCTTAGCGCTTTGCATGTCCAATTGCAGTTTCTACAGAAAGAGTGTTTCAGAACGGCTCAATCAGAAGTAAGGTTCAACTCTGTTAGTTGAATGCACAGAACAGAAAGAATTTTCACAGAATGCTACTGTGTAGTTTATATTTGAATATATCCCTTTTTCCACTATTAACCTCTTAGCGCTCCGAATGTCCACTTGCATTTTCTACAGAAAGAGTGTTCAGAACTGCGCAATCAAAAGTATGGTTTAACTCTGTTAGCTTAATGAACATATCAGAAATAAGTTTCACACAATGCTTCTGTGTAGTTTTTATTTGAAGATATTATTTTTCCCAATATAGGCCTCTTAGCGCTCAGAATGTCCAATTGCAGATTCTACAGAAAGAGTGTTTCAGAAAGGCTCAATCAAAAGTGAGGTTCAACTCTGTTAGTTGAATGCACAGAACAGAAAGAAGTTTCATACAATGCTTCTGTGTAGTTTATATTTGAACATATTCCTTTTTCCACTATTACCCACTTAGCGCTACGAATGTCCAGTTGCATTTTCTACAGACAGAGTGTTTCAAAACTGCTCAATCAAAAGTATGGTTTAACTCTGTTAGCTGAATGCTCAGATCAGAAAGAAGTTTCACAGAATGCTTCTGTGTAGTTTATATTTGAATATATTCTTTTTCCACTACTACTCTCTTAGCGCTCCAAATGTCCAGTTGCATTTTCTACAGAAAGAGTGTTCAGATCTGCTCAATCAAAAGTATGGTTTAACTCTGTTAGCTGAATGCACAGATCAGAAAGAACTTTCACAGAATGATTCTGTGTAGTTTATATTTGGAGACATTCCTTTTTCCACTATTACCCTCTTAGCGCTCCGAATGTCCACTTGCATTTTCTACATAAAGAGTGTTTCAGAACGGCTCAATCAAAACTAAGGTTCAACTCTTTTAGTTGAACAAACAGAACAGAAAGAAGTTTCACACAATTCTTCTGTGTAGTTTTTATTTGTAGACATTCTTTTTCCCAATATAGGCCTCTTAGCTCTCAGAATGTCCAATTGCAGTTTCTACAGAAAGAGTGTTTCAGAACGGCTCAACCAAAAGTAAGGTTCAACTCTGTTAGTTGAATGCACAGAACAGAAAGAATTTCATACAATGCTTCTGTGTAGTTTATATTTGAACATATTCTTTTTTCCACTATTACCCACTTAGCGCTACGAATGTCCAGTTGCATTTTCTACAGACAGAGTGTTTCAAAACTGCTCAATCAAAAGTATGGTTTAACTCTGTTAGCTGAATGCTCAGATCAGAAAGAAGTTTCACAGAATGCTTCTGTGTAGTTTATATTTGAATATATTCCTTTTTCCACTACTACGCTCTTAGCGCTCCAAATGTCCAGTTGCATTTTCTACAGAAAGAGTGTTCAGATCTGCTCAATCAAAAGTATGGTTTAACTCTGTTAGCTGAATGCACAGATCAGAAAGAAGTTTCACCGAATGATTCTGTGTAGTTTATATTTGAAGACATTCCTTTTTAAACTATTACCCTCTTAGCGCTCCGAATCTCCACTTGCATTTTCTACAAAAAGAGTGTTTCATAACTGCTCAATCAAAAATATGTTTTATCTCTGTTAACTGAATTTACAGATCAGAAATAAGTTTCACAGAATGCATCTGTGTAGTTTTTATTTGAAGATATTCTTTTTACCAATGTAGGCCTCTTAGCGCTTAGCATGTCCAATTGCAGTTTCTACAGAAACAGTGTTTCAGAACGGCTCAATCAAAAGTAAGGTTCAACTCTGTTAGTTGAATGCACAGAACAGAAAGATTTTTCACAGAATGCTACTGTGTAGTTTATATTTGAATATATTCCTTTTTCCACTATTACCCTCTTAGCGCTCCGAATGTCCACTTGCATTTTCTACAGAAAGAGTGTTCAGAACTGCGCAATCAAAAGTATGGTTTAACTCTGTTAGCTTAATGAACATATCAGAAATAAGTTTCACACAATGCTTCTGTGTAGTTTTTATTTGAAGATATTATTTTTCCCAATAGAGGCCTCTTAGCGCTCAGAATGTCCAATTGCAGTTTCTACAGAAAGAGTGTTTCAGAAAGGCTCAATCAAAAGTAAGGTTCAACTCTGTTAGTTGAATGCACAGAACAGAAAGAAGTTTCATACAATGCTTCTGTGTAGTTTATATTTGAACATATTCTTTTTTCCACTATTACCCACTTAGCGCTACGAATGTCCAGTTGCATTTTCTACAGACAGAGTGTTTCAAAACTGCTCAATCAAAAGTATGGTTTAATTCTGTTAGCTGAATGCTCAGTTCAGAAAGAAGTTTCACAGAATGCTTCTGTGTAGTTTATATTTGAATATATTCGTTTTTCCACTACTACTCTCTTAGCGCTCCAAATGTCCAGTTGCATTTTCTACAGAAAGAGTGTTCAGATCTGCTCAATCAAAAGTATGGTTTAACTCTGTTAGCTGAATGCACAGATCAGAAAGAAGTTTCACAGAATGATTCTGTGTAGTTTATATTTGGAGACATTCCTTTTTCCACTATTACCCTCTTAGCGCTCCGAATCTCCACTTGCATTTTCTACAGAAAGAGTGTTTCAGAACGGCTCAATCAAAACTAAGGTTCAACTCTTTTAGTTGAACAAACAGAACAGAAAGAAGTTTCACACAATGCTTCTGTGTAGTTTTTATTTCTAGACATTCTTTTTCCCAATATAGGCCTCTTAGCGCTCAGAATGTCCAATTGCAGTTTCTACAGAAAGAGTGTTTCAGAACGGCTCAATCAAAAGTAAGGTTCAACTCTGTTAGTTGAATGCACAGAACAGAAAGAAGTTTCATACAATTCTTCTGTGTAGTTTATATTTGAACATATTCTTTTTTCCACTATTACCCACTTATCGCTACGAATGTCCAGTTGCATTTTCTACAGACAGAGTGTTTCAAAACTGCTCAATCAAAAGTATGGTTTAACTCTGTTAGCTGAATGCTCAGATCAGAAAGAAGTTTCACAGAATGCTTCTGTGTAGGTTATATTTGAATATATTCCTTTTTCCACTAATACGCGCTTAGCGCTCCAAATGTCCAGTTGCATTTTCAACAGAAAGAGTGTTCAGATCTGCTCAATCAAAAGTATGGTTTAACTCTGTTAGCTGAATGCACAGATCAGAAAGAAGTTTCACAGAATGATTCTGTGTAGTTTATATTTGAAGACATTCCTTTTTCCGCTATTACCCTCTTAGCGCTCCGAATCTCCACTTGCATTTTCTACAAAAAGAGTGTTTCATAACTGCTCATTGAAAAATATGTTTTATCTCTGTTAACTGAATTTACAGATCAGAAATAAGTTGCACAGAATGCATCTGTGTAGTTTTTATTTGAAGATATTCTTTTTCCCAATGTAGGCCTCTTAGCGCTTAGCATGTCCAATTGCAGTTTCTACAGAAAGAGTGTTTCAGAACGGCTCAATCAGAAGTAAGGTTCAACTCTGTTAGTTGAATGCACAGAACAGAAAGAATTTTCACAGAATGCTACTGTGTAGTTTATATTTGAATATATCCCTTTTTCCACTATTACCCTCTTAGCGCTCCGAATGTCCACTTGCATTTTCTACAGAAAGAGTGTTCAGAACTGCGCAATCAAAAGTATGGTTTAACTCTGTTAGCTTAATGAACATATCAGAAATAAGTTTCACACAATGCTTCTGTGTAGTTTTTATTTGAAGATATTATTTTTCCCAATATAGGCCTCTTAGCGCTCACAATGTCCAATTGCAGATTCTACAGAAAGAGTGTTTCAGAAAGGCTCAATCAAAAGTAAGGTTCAACTCTGTTAGTTGAATGCACAGAACAGAAAGAAGTTTCATACAATGCTTCTGTGTAGTTTATATTTGAACATATTACTTTTTCCACTATTACCCACTTAGTGCTACGAATGTCCAGTTGCATTTTCTACAGACAGAGTGTTTCAAAACTGCTCAATCAAAAGTATGGTTTAACTCTGTTAGCTGAATGCTCAGATCAGAAAGAAGTTTCACAGAATGCTTCTGTGTAGTTTATATTTGAATATATTACTTTTTCCACTACTACGCTCTTAGCGCTCCAAATGTCCAGTTGCATTTTCTACAGAAAGAGTGTTCAGATCTGCTCAATCAAAAGTATGGTTTAACTCTTTTAGCTGAATGCACAGATCAGAAAGAAGTTTCACCGAATGATTCTGTGTAGTTTATATTTGAAGACATTCCTTTTTAAACTATTACCATCTTAGCGCTCCGAATCTCCACTTGCATTTTCTACAGAAAGAGTGTCTCAGAACGGCTCAATCAAAACTAAGGTTCAACTCTTTTAGTTGAACAAACAGAACAGAAAGAAGTTTCACACAATTCTTCTGTGTAGTTTTTATTTGTAGACATTCTTTTTCCCAATATAGGCCTCTTAACGCTCAGAATGTCCAATTGCAGTTTCTACAGAAAGAGTGTTTCAGAACGGCTCAATCAAAAGTAAGGTTCAACTCTGTTAGTTGAATGCACAGAACAGAAAGAAGTTTCATACAATGCTTCTGTGTAGTTTATATTTGAACATATTCTTTTTTCCACTATTACCCACTTAGCGCTACGAATGTCCAGTTGCATTTTCTACAGACAGAGTGTTTCAAAACTGCTCAATCAAAAGTATGGTTTAACTCTGTTAGCTGTATGCTCAGATCAGAAAGAAGTTTCACAGAATGCTTCTGTGTAGTTTATATTTGAATATATTCCTTTTTCCACTAATACGCTCTTAGCGCTCCAAATGTCCAGTTGTATTTTCAACAGAAAGAGTGTTCAGATCTGCTCAATCAAAAGTATGGTTTAACTCTGTTAGCTGAATGCACAGATCAGAAAGAAGTTTCACCGAATGATTCTGTGTAGTTTATATTTGAAGACATTCCTTTTTCCGCTATTACCCTCTTAGCGCTCCGAATCTCCACTTGCATTTTCTACAAAAAGAGTGTTTCATAACTGCTCATTGAAAAATATGTTTTATCTCTGTTAACTGAATTTACAGATCAGAAATAAGTTTCACAGAATGCATCTGTGTAGTTTTTATTTGAAGATATTCTTTTTCCCAATGTAGGCCTCTTAGCGCTTAGCATGTCCAATTGCAGTTTCTACAGAAAGAGTGTTTCAGAACGGCTCAATCAGAAGTAAGGTTCAACTCTGTTAGTTGAATGCACAGAACAGAAAGATTTTTCACAGAATGCTACTGTGTAGTTTATATTTGAATATATCCCTTTTTCCACTATTACCCTCTTAGCGCTCCGAATGTCCACTTGCATTTTCTACAGAAAGAGTGTTCAGAACTGCGCAATCAAAATTATGGTTTAACTCTGTTAGCTTAATGAACATATCAGAAATAAGTTTCACACAATGCTTCTGTGTAGTTTTTATTTGAAAATATTATTTTTCCCAATATAGGCCTCTTAGCGCTCAGATTGTCCAATTGCAGATTCTACAGAAAGAGTGTTTCAGAAAGGCTCAATCAAAAGTAAGGTTCAACTCTGTTAGTTGAATGCACAGAACAGAAAGAAGTTTCATACAATGCTTCTGTGTAGTTTATATTTGAACATATTCCTTTTTCCACTATTACCCACTTAGCGCTACGAATGTCCAGTTGCATTTTCTACAGACAGAGTGTTTCAAAACTGCTCAATCAAAAGTATGGTTTAACTCTGTTAGCTGAATGCTCAGATCAGAAAGAAGTTTCACAGAATGCTTCTGTGTAGTTTATATCTGAATATATACTTTTTCCACTACTACTCTCTTAGCGCTCCAAATGTCCAGTTGCATTTTCTACAGAAAGAGTGTTCAGATCTGCTCAATCAAAAGTATGGTTTAACTCTGTTAGCTGAATGCACAGATCAGAAAGAACTTTCACAGAATGATTCTGTGTAGTTTATAGTTGGAGACATTCCTTTTTCCACTATTACCCTCTTAGCGCTCCGAATGTCCACTTGCATTTTCTACATAAAGAGTGTTTCAGAACGGCTCAATCAAAACTAAGGTTCAACTCTTTTAGTTGAACAAACAGAACAGAAAGAAGTTTCACACAATTCTTCTGTGTAGTTTTTATTTGTAGACATTCTTTTTCCCAATATAGGCCTCTTAGCTCTCAGAATGTCCAATTGCAGTTTCTACAGAAAGAGTGTTTCAGAACGGCTCAACCAAAAGTAAGGTTCAACTCTGTTAGTTGAATGCACAGAACAGAAAGTATTTCATACAATGCTTCTGTGTAGTTTATATTTGAACATATTCTTTTTTCCACTATTACCCACTTAGCGCTACGAATGTCCAGTTGCATTTTCTACAGACAGAGTGTTTCAAAACTGCTCAATCAAAAGTATGGTTTAACTCTGTTAGCTGAATGCTCAGATCAGAAAGAAGTTTCACAGAATGCTTCTGTGTAGTTTATATTTGAATATATTCCTTTTTCCACTACTACGCTCTTAGCGCTCCAAATGTCCAGTTGCATTTTCTACAGAAAGAGTGTTCAGATCTGCTCAATCAAAAGTATGGTTTAACTCTGTTAGCTGAATGCACAGATCAGAAAGAAATTTCACCGAATGATTCTGTGTAGTTTATATTTGAAGACATTCCTTTTTAAACTATTACCCCCTTAGCGCTCCGAATCTCCACTTGCATTTTCTACAAAAAGAGTGTTTCATAACTGCTCAATCAAAAATATGTTTTATCTCTGTTAACTGAATTTACAGATCAGAAATAAGTTTCACAGAATGCATCTGTGTAGTTTTTATTTGAAGATATTCTTTTTCCCAATGTAGGCCTCTTAGCGCTTAGCATGTCCAATTGCAGTTTCTACAGAAACAGTGTTTCAGAACGGCTCAATCAAAAGTAAGGTTCAACTCTGTTAGTTGAATGCACAGAACAGAAAGATTTTTCACAGAATGCTACTGTGTAGTTTATATTTGAATATATTCCTTTTTCCACTATTACCCTCTTAGCGCTCCGAATGTCCACTTGCATTTTCTACAGAAAGAGTGTTCAGAACTGCGCAATCAAAAGTATGGTTTAACTCTGTTAGCTTAATGAACATATCAGAAATAAGTTTCACACAATGCTTCTGTGTAGTTTTTATTTGAAGATATTATTTTTCCCAATAGAGGCCTCTTAGCGCTCAGAATGTCCAATTGCAGTTTCTACAGAAAGAGTGTTTCAGAAAGGCTCAATCAAAAGTAAGGTTCAACTCTGTTACTTGAATGCACAGAACAGAAAGAAGTTTCATACAATGCTTCTGTGTAGTTTATATTTGAACATATTCTTTTTTCCACTATTACCCACTTAGCGCTACGAATGTCCAGTTGCATTTTCTACAGACAGAGTGTTTCAAAACTGCTCAAACAAAAGTATGGTTTAACTCTGTTAGCTGAATGCTCAGTTCAGAAAGAAGTTTCACAGAATGCTTCTGTGTAGTTTACATTTGAATATATTCCTTTTTCCACTACTACTCTCTTAGCGCTCCAAATGTCCAGTTGCATTTTCTACAGAAAGAGTGTTCAGATCTGCTCAATCAAAAGTATGGTTTAACTCTGTTAGCTGAATGCACAGATCAGAAAGAAGTTTCACAGAATGATTCTGTGTAGTTTATATTTGGAGACATTCCTTTTTCCACTATTACCCTCTTAGCGCTCCGAATCTCCACTTGCATTTTCTACAGAAAGAGTGTTTCAGAACGGCTCAATCAAAACTAAGGTTCAACTCTTTTAGTTGAACAAACAGAACAGAAAGAAGTTTCACACAATGCTTCTGTGTAGTTTTTATTTGTAGACATTCTTTTTCCCAATATAGGCCTCTTAGCGCTCAGAATGTCCAATTGCAGTTTCTACAGAAAGAGTGTTTCAGAACGGCTCAATCAAAAGTAAGGTTCAACTCTGTTAGTTGAATGCACAGAACAGAAAGAAGTTTCATAAAATGCTTCTGTGTAGTTTATATTTGAACATATTCTTTTTTCCACTATTACCCACTTATCGCTACGAATGTCCAGTTGCATTTTCTACAGACAGAGTGTTTCAAAACTGCTCAATCAAAAGTATGGTTTAACTCTGTTAGCTGAATGCTCAGATCAGAAAGAAGTTTCACAGAATGCTTCTGTGTAGGTTATATTTGAATATATTCCTTTTTCCACTAATACGCGCTTAGCGCTCCAAATGTCCAGTTGCATTTTCAACAGAAAGAGTGTTCAGATCTGCTCAATCAAAAGTATGGTTTAACTCTGTTAGCTGAATGCACAGATCAGAAAGAAGTTTCACAGAATGATTCTGTGTAGTTTATATTTGAAGACATTCCTTTTTCCGCTATTACCCTCTTAGCGCTCCGAATCTCCACTTGCATTTTCTACAAAAAGAGTGTTTCATAACTGCTCATTGAAAAATATGTTTTATCTCTGTTAACTGAATTTACAGATCAGAAATAAGTTGCACAGAATGCATCTGTGTAGTTTTTATTTGAAGATATTCTTTTTCCCAATGTAGGCCTCTTAGCGCTTAGCATGTCCAATTGCAGTTTCTACAGAAAGAGTGTTTCAGAACGGCTCAATCAGAAGTAAGGTTCAACTCTGTTAGTTGAATGCACAGAACAGAAAGAATTTTCACAGAATGCTACTGTGTAGTTTATATTTGAATATATCCCTTTTTCCACTATTACCCTCTTAGCGCTCCGAATGTCCACTTGCATTTTCTACAGAAAGAGTGTTCAGAACTGCGCAATCAAAAGTATGGTTTAACTCTGTTAGCTTAATGAACATATCAGAAATAAGTTTCACACAATGCTTCGGTGTAGTTTTTATTTGAAAATATTATTTTTCCCAATATAGGCCTCTTAGCGCTCAGAATGTCCAATTGCAGATTCTACAGAAAGAGTGTTTCAGAAAGGCTCAATCAAAAGTAAGGTTCAACTCTGTTAGTTGAATGCACAGAACAGAAAGAAGTTTCATACAATGCTTCTGTGTAGTTTATATTTGAACATATTCCTTTTTCCACTATTACCCACTTAGCGCTACGAATGTCCAGTTGCATTTTCTACAGACAGAGTGTTTCAAAACTGCTCAATCAAAAGTATGGTTTAACTCTGTTAGCTGAATGCTCAGATCAGAAAGAAGTTTCACAGAATGCTTCTGTGTAGTTTATATCTGAATATATACTTTTTCCACTACTACTCTCTTAGCGCTCCAAATGTCCAGTTGCATTTTCTACAGAAAGAGTGTTCAGATCTGCTCAATCAAAAGTATGGTTTAACTCTGTTAGCTGAATGCACAGATCAGAAAGAACTTTCACAGAATGATTCTGTGTAGTTTATAGTTGGAGACATTCCTTTTTCCACTATTACCCTCTTAGCGCTCCGAATGTCCACTTGCATTTTCTACATAAAGAGTGTTTCAGAACGGCTCAATCAAAACTAAGGTTCAACTCTTTTAGTTGAACAAACAGAACAGAAAGAAGTTTCACACAATTCTTCTGTGTAGTTTTTATTTGTAGACATTCTTTTTCCCAATATAGGCCTCTTAGCTCTCAGAATGTCCAATTGCAGTTTCTACAGAAAGAGTGTTTCAGAACGGCTCAACCAAAAGTAAGGTTCAACTCTGTTAGTTGAATGCACAGAACAGAAAGTATTTCATACAATGCTTCTGTGTAGTTTATATTTGAACATATTCTTTTTTCCACTATTACCCACTTAGCGCTACGAATGTCCAGTTGCATTTTCTACAGACAGAGTGTTTCAAAACTGCTCAATCAAAAGTATGGTTTAACTCTGTTAGCTGAATGCTCAGATCAGAAAGAAGTTTCACAGAATGCTTCTGTGTAGTTTATATTTGAATATATTCCTTTTTCCACTACTACGCTCTTAGCGCTCCAAATGTCCAGTTGCATTTTCTACAGAAAGAGTGTTCAGATCTGCTCAATCAAAAGTATGGTTTAACTCTGTTAGCTGAATGCACAGATCAGAAAGAAATTTCACCGAATGATTCTGTGTAGTTTATATTTGAAGACATTCCTTTTTAAACTATTACCCCCTTAGCGCTCCGAATCTCCACTTGCATTTTCTACAAAAAGAGTGTTTCATAACTGCTCAATCAAAAATATGTTTTATCTCTGTTAACTGAATTTACAGATCAGAAATAAGTTTCACAGAATGCATCTGTGTAGTTTTTATTTGAAGATATTCTTTTTCCCAATGTAGGCCTCTTAGCGCTTAGCATGTCCAATTGCAGTTTCTACAGAAACAGTGTTTCAGAACGGCTCAATCAAAAGTAAGGTTCAACTCTGTTAGTTGAATGCACAGAACAGAAAGATTTTTCACAGAATGCTACTGTGTAGTTTATATTTGAATATATTCCTTTTTCCACTATTACCCTCTTAGCGCTCCGAATGTCCACTTGCATTTTCTACAGAAAGAGTGTTCAGAACTGCGCAATCAAAAGTATGGTTTAACTCTGTTAGCTTAATGAACATATCAGAAATAAGTTTCACACAATGCTTCTGTGTAGTTTTTATTTGAAGATATTATTTTTCCCAATAGAGGCCTCTTAGCGCTCAGAATGTCCAATTGCAGTTTCTACAGAAAGAGTGTTTCAGAAAGGCTCAATCAAAAGTAAGGTTCAACTCTGTTACTTGAATGCACAGAACAGAAAGAAGTTTCATACAATGCTTCTGTGTAGTTTATATTTGAACATATTCTTTTTTCCACTATTACCCACTTAGCGCTACGAATGTCCAGTTGCATTTTCTACAGACAGAGTGTTTCAAAACTGCTCAAACAAAAGTATGGTTTAACTCTGTTAGCTGAATGCTCAGTTCAGAAAGAAGTTTCACAGAATGCTTCTGTGTAGTTTACATTTGAATATATTCCTTTTTCCACTACTACTCTCTTAGCGCTCCAAATGTCCAGTTGCATTTTCTACAGAAAGAGTGTTCAGATCTGCTCAATCAAAAGTATGGTTTAACTCTGTTAGCTGAATGCACAGATCAGAAAGAAGTTTCACAGAATGATTCTGTGTAGTTTATATTTGGAGACATTCCTTTTTCCACTATTACCCTCTTAGCGCTCCGAATCTCCACTTGCATTTTCTACAGAAAGAGTGTTTCAGAACGGCTCAATCAAAACTAAGGTTCAACTCTTTTAGTTGAACAAACAGAACAGAAAGAAGTTTCACACAATGCTTCTGTGTAGTTTTTATTTGTAGACATTCTTTTTCCCAATATAGGCCTCTTAGCGCTCAGAATGTCCAATTGCAGTTTCTACAGAAAGAGTGTTTCAGAACGGCTCAATCAAAAGTAAGGTTCAACTCTGTTAGTTGAATGCACAGAACAGAAAGAAGTTTCATACAATGCTTCTGTGTAGTTTATATTTGAACATATTCTTTTTTCCACTATTACCCACTTAGCGCTACGAATGTCCAGTTGCATTTTCTACAGACAGAGTGTTTCAAAACTGCTCAATCAAAAGTATGGTTTAACTCTGTTAGCTGAATGCTCAGATCAGAAAGAAGTTTCACAGAATGCTTCTGTGTAGTTTATATTTGAATATATTCCTTTTTCCACTACTACGCTCTTAGCGCTCCAAATGTCCAGTTGCATTTTCAACAGAAAGAGTGTTCAGATCTGCTCAATCAAAAGTATGGTTTAACTCTGTTAGCTGAATGCACAGATCAGAAAGAAGTTTCACAGAATGATTCTGTGTAGTTTATATTTGGAGACATTCCTTTTTCCACTATTACCCTCTTAGCGCTCCGAATCTCCACTTGCATTTTCTACAGAAAGAGTGTTTCAGAACGGCTCAATCAAAACTAAGGTTCAACTCTTTTAGTTGAACAAACAGAACAGAAAGGAGTCTCACACAATTCTTCTGTGTAGTTTTTATTTGTAGACATTCTTTTTCCCAATATAGGCCTCTTAGCGCTCAGAATGTCCAATTGCAGTTTCTACAGAAAGAGTGTTTCAGAACGGCTCAATCAAAAGTAAGGTTCAACTCTGTCAGTTGAATGCACAGAACAGAAAGAATTTTCACAGAATGCTACTGTGTAGTTTATATTTGAATATATTCCTTTTTCCACTATTACCCTCTTAGCGCTCCGAATGTCCACTTGCATTTTCTACAGAAAGAGTGTTCAGAACTGCGCAATCCAAAGTATGGTTTAACTCTGTTAGCTTAATGAACATATCAGAAATAAGTTTCACACAATGCTTCTGTGTAGTTTTTATTTGAAGATATTATTTTTCCCAATAGAGGCCTCTTAGCGCTCAGAATGTCCAATTGCAGTTTCTACAGAAAGAGTGTTTCAGAAAGGCTCAATCAAAAGTAAGGTTCAACTCTGTTAGTTGAATGCACAGAACAGAAAGCAGTTTCATACAATGCTTCTGTGTAGTTTATATTTGAACATATTCTTTTTTCCACTATTACCCACTTAGCGCTACGAATGTCCAGTTGCATTTTCTACAGACAGAGTGTTTCAAAACTGCTCAATCAAAAGTATGGTTTAACTCTGTTAGCTGAATGCTCAGATCAGAAAGAAGTTTCACAGAATGCTTCTGTGTAGTTTATATTTGAATATATTCCTTTTTCCACTACTACTCTCTTAGCGCTCCAAATGTCCAGTTGAATTTTCTACAGAAAGAGTGTTCAGATCTGCTCAATCAAAAGTATGGTTTAACTCTGTTAGCTGAATGCACAGATCAGAAAGAACTTTCACAGAATGATTCTGTGTAGTTTATATTTGGAGACATTCCTTTTTCCACTATTACCCTCTTAGCGCTCCGAATGTCCACTTGCATTTTCTACATAAAGAGTGTTTCAGAACGGCTCAATCAAAAGTAAGGTTCAACTCTGTTAGTTGAATGCACAGAACAGAAAGAATTTCATACAATGCTTCTCTGTAGTTTATATTTGAACATATTCTTTTTTCCACTATTACCCACTTAGCGCTACGAATGTCCAGTTGCATTTTCTACAGACAGAGTGTTTCAAAACTGCTCAATCAAAATTATGGTTTAACTCTGTTAGCTGAATGCTCAGATCAGAAAGAAGTTTCACAGAATGCTTCTGTGTAGTTTATATTTGAATATATTCCTTTTTCCACTACTACGCTCTTAGCGCTCCAAATGTTCAGTTGCATTTTCTACAGAAAGAGTGTTCTGATCTGCTCAATCAAAAGTATGGTTTAACTCTGTTAGCTGAATGCACAGATCAGAAAGAAGTTTCACCGAATGATTCTGTGTAGTTTATATTTGAAGACATTCCTTTTTAAACTATTACCCTCTTAGCGCTCCGAATCTCCACTTGCATTTTCTACAAAAAGAGTGTTTCATAACTGCTCAATCAAAAATATGTTTTATCTCTGTTAACTGAATTTACAGATCAGAAATAAGTTTCACAGAATGCATCTGTGTAGTTTTTATTTGAAGATATTCTTTTTCCCAATGTAGGCCTCTTAGCGCTTAGCATGTCCAATTGCAGTTTCTACAGAAACAGAGTTTCAGAACGGCTCAATCAAAAGTAAGGTTCAACTCTGTTAGTTGAATGCACAGAACAGAAAGATTTTTCACAGAATGCTACTGTGTAGTTTATATTTGAATATATTCCTTTTTCCACTATTACCCTCTTAGCGCTCCGAATGTCCACTTGCATTTTCTACAGAAAGAGTGTTCAGAACTGCGCAATCAAAAGTATGGTTTAACTCTGTTAGCTTAATGAACATATCAGAAATAAGTTTCACACAATGCTTCTGTGTAGTTTTTATTTGAAGATATTATTTTTCCCAAGAGAGGCCTCTTAGCACTCAGAATGTCCAATTGCAGTTTCTACAGAAAGAGTGTTTCAGAAAGGCTCAATCAAAAGTAAGGTTCAACTCTGTTAGTTGAATGCACAGAACAGAAAGAAGTTTCATACAATGCTTCTGTGTAGTTTATATTTGAACATATTCTTTTTTCCACTATTACCCACTTAGCGCTACGAATGTCCAGTTGCATTTTCTACAGACAGAGTGTTTCAAAACTGCTCAATCAAAAGTATGGTTTAACTCTGTTAGCTGCATGCTCAGTTCAGAAAGAAGTTTCACAGAATGCTTCTGTGTAGTTTATATTTGAATATATTCCTTTTTCCACTACTACTCTCTTAGCGCTCCAAATGTCCAGTTGCATTTTCTACAGAAAGAGTGTTCAGATCTGCTCAATCAAAAGTATGGTTTAACTCTGTTAGCTGAATGCACAGATCAGAAAGAAGTTTCACAGAATGATTCTGTGTAGTTTATATTTGGAGACATTCCTTTTTCCAGTATTACCCTCTTAGCGCTCCGAATCTCCACTTGCATTTTCTACAGAAAGAGTGTTTCAGAACGGCTCAATCAAAACTAAGGTTCAAATCTTTTAGTTGAACAAACAGAACAGAAAGAAGTTTCACACAATTCTTCTGTGTAGTTTTTATTTGTAGACATTCTTTTTCCCAATATAGGCCTCTTAGCGCTCAGAATGTCCAATTGCAGTTTCTACAGAAAGAGTGTTTCAGAACGGCTCAATCAAAAGTAAGGTTCAACTCTGTTAGTTGAATGCACAGAACAGAAAGAAGTTTCATACAATGCTTCTGTGTAGTTTATATTTGAACATATTCTTTTTTCCACTATTACCCACTTAGCGCTACGAATGTCCAGTTGCATTTTCTACAGACAGAGTGTTTCAAAACTGCTCAATCAAAAGTATGGTTTAACTCTGTTAGCTGAATGCTCAGATCAGAAAGAAGTTTCACAGAATGCTTCTGTGTAGTTTATATTTGAATATATTCCTTTTTCCACTACTACGCTCTTAGCGCTCCAAATGTCCAGTTGCATTTTCTACAGAAAGAGTGTTCAGATCTGCTCAATCAAAAGTATGGTTTAACTCTGTTAGCTGAATGCACAGATCAGAAAGAAGTTTCACCGAATGATTCTGTGTAGTTTATATTTGAAGACATTCCTTTTTAAACTATTACCCTCTTAGCGCTCCGAATCTCCACTTGCATTTTCTACAGAAAGAGTGTCTCAGAACGGCTCAATCAAAACTAAGGTTCAACTCTTTTAGTTGAACAAACAGAACAGAAAGAAGTTTCACACAATTCTTCTGTGTAGTTTTTATTTGTAGACATTCTTTTTCCCAATATAGGCCTCTTAACGCTCAGAATGTCCAATTGCAGTTTCTACAGAAAGAGTGTTTCAGAACGGCTCAATCAAAAGTAAGGTTCAACTCTGTTAGTTGAATGCACAGAACAGAAAGATGTTTCATACAATGCTTCTGTGTAGTTTATATTTGAACATATTCTTTTTTCCACTATTACCCACTTAGCGCTACGAATGTCCAGTTGCATTTTCTACAGACAGAGTGTTTCAAAACTGCTCAATCAAAAGTATGGTTTAACTCTGTTAGCTGTATGCTCAGATGAGAAAGAAGTTTCACAGAATGCTTCTGTGTAGTTTATATTTGAATATATTCCTTTTTCCACTACTACGCTCTTAGCGCTCCAAATGTCCAGTTGCATTTTCAACAGAAAGAGTGTTCAGATCTGCTCAATCAAAAGTATGGTTTAACTCTGTTAGCTGAATGCACAGATCAGAAAGAAGTTTCACCGAATGATTCTGTGTAGTTTATATTTGAAGACATTCCTTTTTCCACTATTACCCTCTTAGCGCTCCGAATCTCCACTTGCATTTTCTACAAAAAGAGTGTTTCATAACTGCTCAATCAAAAATATGTTTTATCTCTGTTAACTGAATTTACAGATCAGAAATAAGTTTCACAGAATGCATCTGTGTAGTTTTTATTTGAAGATATTCTTCTTCCCAATGTAGGCCTCTTAGCGCTTAGCATGTCCAATTGCAGTTTCTACAGAAACATTGTTTCAGAATGGCTCAATCAAAAGTAAGGTTCAACTCTGTTAGTTGAATGCACAGAAGAGAAAGAATTTTCACAGAATGCTACTGTGTAGTTTATATTTGAATATATTCCTTTTTCCACTATTACCCTCTTAGCGCTCCGAATGTCCACTTGCATTTTCTACAGAAAGAGTGTTCAGAACTGCGCAATCAAAAGTATGGTTTAACTCTGTTAGCTTAATGAACATATCAGAAATAAGTTTCAAACAATGCTTCTGTGTAGTTTTTATTTGAAGATATTATTTTTCCCAATATAGGCCTCTTAGCGCTCAGAATGTCCAATTGCAGTTTCTACAGAAAGAGTGTTTCAGAAAGGCTCAATCAAAAGTAAGGTTCAACTCTGTTAGTTGAATGCACAGAACAGAAAGTAGTTTCATACAATGCTTCTGTGTAGTTTATATTTGAACATATTCTTTTTTCCACTATTACCCCCTTAGCGCTACGAATGTCCAGTTGCATTTTCTACAGACAGAGTGTTTCAAAACTGCTCAATCAAAAATATGGTTTAACTCTGTTAGCTGAATGCTCAGATCAGAAAGAAGTTTCACAGAATGCTTCTGTGTAGTTTATATTTGAATATATTCCTTTTTCCACTACTACTCTCTTAGCGCTCTAAATGTCCAGTTGCATTTTCTACAGAAGGAGTGTTCAGATCTGCTCAATCAAAAGTACGGTTTAACCCTGTTAGCTGAATCCACAGATCAGAAAGATGTTTCACAGAATGATTCTGTGTAGTTTATATTTGAAGACATTCCTTTTTAAACTATTACCCTCTTAGTGCTCCGAATCTCCACTTGCATTTTCTACAGAAAGAGTGTCTCAGAACGGCTCAATCAAAACTAAGGTTCAACTCTTTTAGTTGAACAAACAGAACAGAAAGAACTTTCACACAATTCTTCTGTGTAGTTTTTATTTGTAGACATTCTTTTTCCCAATATAGGCCTCTTAACGCTCAGAATGTCCAATTGCAGTTTCTACAGAAAGAGTGTTTCAGAACGGCTCAATCAAAAGTAAGGTTCAACTCTGTTAGTTGAATGCACAGAACAGAAAGAAGTTTCATACAATGCTTCTGTGTAGTTTATATTTGAACATATTCTTTTTTCCACTATTACCCACTTAGCGCTACGAATGTCCAGTTGCATTTTCTACAGACAGAGTGTTTCAAAACTGCTCAATCAAAAGTATGGTTTAACTCTGTTAGCTGTATGCTCAGATCAGAAAGAAGTTTCACAGAATGCTTCTGTGTAGTTTATATTTGAATATATTCCTTTTTCCACTAATACGCTCTTAGCGCTCCAAATGTCCAGTTGTATTTTCAACAGAAAGAGTGTTCAGATCTGCTCAATCAAAAGTATGGTTTAACTCTGTTAGCTGAATGCACAGATCAGAAAGAAGTTTCACCGAATGATTCTGTGTAGTTTATATTTGAAGACATTCCTTTTTCCGCTATTACCCTCTTAGCGCTCCGAATCTCCACTTGCATTTTCTACAAAAAGAGTGTTTCATAACTGCTCATTGAAAAATATGTTTTATCTCTGTTAACTGAATTTACAGATCAGAAATAAGTTGCACAGGATGCATCTGTGTAGTTTTTATTTGAAGATATTCTTTTTCCCAATGTAGGCCTCTTAGCGCTTAGCATGTCCAATTGCAGTTTCTACAGAAAGAGTGTTTCAGAACGGCTCAATCAGAAGTAAGGTTCAACTCTGTTAGTTGAATGCACAGAACAGAAAGAATTTTCACAGAATGCTACTGTGTAGTTTATATTTGAATATATCCCTTTTTCCACTATTACCCTCTTAGCGCTCCGAAAGTCCACTTGCATTTTCTACAGAAAGAGTGTTCAGAACTGCGCAATCAAAAGTATGGTTTAACTCTGTTAGCTTAATGAACATATCAGAAATAAGTTTCACACAATGCTTCGGTGTAGTTTTTATTTGAAAATATTATTTTTCCCAATATAGGCCTCTTAGCGCTCAGAATGTCCAATTGCAGATTCTACAGAAAGAGTGTTTCAGAAAGGCTCAATCAAAAGTAAGGTTCAACTCTGTTAGTTGAATGCACAGAACAGAAAGAAGTTTCATACAATGCTTCTGTGTAGTTTATATTTGAACATATTCCTTTTTCCACTATTACCCACTTAGCGCTACGAATGTCCAGTTGCATTTTCTACAGACAGAGTGTTTCAAAACTGCTCAATCAAAAGTATGGTTTAACTCTGTTAGCTGAATGCTCAGATCAGAAAGAAGTTTCACAGAATGCTTCTGTGTAGTTTATATCTGAATATATACTTTTTCCACTACTACTCTCTTAGCGCTCCAAATGTCCAGTTGCATTTTCTACAGAAAGAGTGTTCAGATCTGCTCAATCAAAAGTATGGTTTAACTCTGTTAGCTGAATGCACAGATCAGAAAGAACTTTCACAGAATGATTCTGTGTAGTTTATAGTTGGAGACATTCCTTTTTCCACTATTACCCTCTTAGCGCTCCGAATGTCCACTTGCATTTTCTACATAAAGAGTGTTTCAGAACGGCTCAATCAAAACTAAGGTTCAACTCTTTTAGTTGAACAAACAGAACAGAAAGAAGTTTCACACAATTCTTCTGTGTAGTTTTTATTTGTAGACATTCTTTTTCCCAATATAGGCCTCTTAGCTCTCAGAATGTCCAATTGCAGTTTCTACAGAAAGAGTGTTTCAGAACGGCTCAACCAAAAGTAAGGTTCAACTCTGTTAGTTGAATGCACAGAACAGAAAGTATTTCATACAATGCTTCTGTGTAGTTTATATTTGAACATATTCTTTTTTCCACTATTACCCACTTAGCGCTACGAATGTCCAGTTGCATTTTCTACAGACAGAGTGTTTCAAAACTGCTCAATCAAAAGTATGGTTTAACTCTGTTAGCTGAATGCTCAGATCAGAAAGAAGTTTCACAGAATGCTTCCGTGTAGTTTATATTTGAATATATTCCTTTTTCCACTACTACGCTCTTAGCGCTCCAAATGTCCAGTTGCATTTTCTACAGAAAGAGTGTTCAGATCTGCTCAATCAAAAGTATGGTTTAACTCTGTTAGCTGAATGCACAGATCAGAAAGAAATTTCACCGAATGATTCTGTGTAGTTTATATTTGAAGACATTCCTTTTTAAACTATTACCCCCTTAGCGCTCCGAATCTCCACTTGCATTTTCTACAAAAAGAGTGTTTCATAACTGCTGAATCAAAAATATGTTTTATCTCTGTTAACTGAATTTACAGATCAGAAATAAGTTTCACAGAATGCATCTGTGTAGTTTTTATTTGAAGATATTCTTTTTCCCAATGTAGGCCTCTTAGCGCTTAGCATGTCCAATTGCAGTTTCTACAGAAACAGTGTTTCAGAACGGCTCAATCAAAAGTAAGGTTCAACTCTGTTAGTTGAATGCACAGAACAGAAAGATTTTTCACAGAATGCTACTGTGTAGTTTATATTTGAATATATTCCTTTTTCCACTATTACCCTCTTAGCGCTCCGAATGTCCACTTGCATTTTCTACAGAAAGAGTGTTCAGAACTGCGCAATCAAAAGTATGGTTTAACTCTGTTAGCTTAATGAACATATCAGAAATAAGTTTCACACAATGCTTCTGTGTAGTTTTTATTTGAAGATATTATTTTTCCCAATAGAGGCCTCTTAGCGCTCAGAATGTCCAATTGCAGTTTCTACAGAAAGAGTGTTTCAGAAAGGCTCAATCAAAAGTAAGGTTCAACTCTGTTACTTGAATGCACAGAACAGAAAGAAGTTTCATACAATGCTTCTGTGTAGTTTATATTTGAACATATTCTTTTTTCCACTATTACCCACTTAGCGCTACGAATGTCCAGTTGCATTTTCTACAGACTGAGTGTTTCAAAACTGCTCAATCAAAAGTATGGTTTAACTCTGTTAGCTGAATGCTCAGTTCAGAAAGAAGTTTCACAGAATGCTTCTGTGTAGTTTACATTTGAATATATTCCTTTTTCCACTACTACTCTCTTAGCGCTCCAAATGTCCAGTTGCATTTTCTACAGAAAGAGTGTTCAGATCTGCTCAATCAAAAGTATGGTTTAACTCTGTTAGCTGAATGCACAGATCAGAAAGAAGTTTCACAGAATGATTCTGTGTAGTTTATATTTGGAGACATTCCTTTTTCCACTATTACCCTCTTAGCGCTCCGAATCTCCACTTGCATTTTCTACAGAAAGAGTGTTTCAGAACGGCTCAATCAAAACTAAGGTTCAACTCTTTTAGTTGAACAAACAGAACAGAAAGAAGTTTCACACAATGCTTCTGTGTAGTTTTTATTTGTAGACATTCTTTTTCCCAATATAGGCCTCTTAGCGCTCAGAATGTCCAATTGCAGTTTCTACAGAAAGAGTGTTTCAGAACGGCTCAATCAAAAGTAAGGTTCAACTCTGTTAGTTGAATGCAAAGAACAGAAAGAAGTTTCATACAATGCTTCTGTGTAGTTTATATTTGAACATATTCTTTTTTCCACTATTACCCACTTAGCGCTACGAATGTCCAGTTGCATTTTCTACAGACAGAGTGTTTCAAAACTGCTCAATCAAAAGTATGGTTTAACTCTGTTAGCTGAATGCTCAGATCAGAAAGAAGTTTCACAGAATGCTTCTGTGTAGTTTATATTTGAATATATTCCTTTTTCCACTACTACGCTCTTAGCGCTCCAAATGTCCAGTTGCATTTTCAACAGAAAGAGTGTTCAGATCTGCTCAATCAAAAGTATGGTTTAACTCTGTTAGCTGAATGCACAGATCAGAAAGAAGTTTCACAGAATGATTCTGTGTAGTTTATATTTGGAGACATTCCATTTTCCACTATTACCCTCTTAGCGCTCCGAATCTCCACTTGCATTTTCTACAGAAAGAGTGTTTCAGAACGGCTCAATCAAAACTAAGGTTCAACTCTTTTAGTTGAACAAACAGAACAGAAAGGAGTCTCACACAATTCTTCTGTGTAGTTTTTATTTGTAGACATTCTTTTTCCCAATATAGGCCTCTTAGCGCTCAGAATGTCCAATTGCAGTTTCTACAGAAAGAGTGTTTCAGAACGGCTCAATCAAAAGTAAGGTTCAACTCTGTCAGTTGAATGCACAGAACAGAAAGAATTTTCACAGAATGCTACTGTGTAGTTTATATTTGAATATATTCCTTTTTCCACTATTACCCTCTTAGCGCTCCGAATGTCCACTTGCATTTTCTACAGAAAGAGTGTTCAGAACTGCGCAATCCAAAGTATGGTTTAACTCTGTTAGCTTAATGAACATATCAGAAATAAGTTTCACACAATGCTTCTGTGTAGTTTTTATTTGAAGATATTATTTTTCCCAATAGAGGCCTCTTAGCGCTCAGAATGTCCAATTGCAGTTTCTACATAAAGAGTGTTTCAGAACGGCTCAATCAAAAGTAAGGTTCAACTCTGTTAGTTGAATGCACAGAACAGAAAGAATTTCATACAATGCTTCTCTGTAGTTTATATTTGAACATATTCTTTTTTCCACTATTACCCACTTAGCGCTCCGAATGTCCAGTTGCATTTTCTACAGACAGAGTGTTTCAAAACTGCTCAATCAAAATTATGGTTTAACTCTGTTAGCTGAATGCTCAGATCAGAAAGAAGTTTCACAGAATGCTTCTGTGTAGTTTATATTTGAATATATTCCTTTTTCCACTACTACGCTCTTAGCGCTCCAAATGTTCAGTTGCATTTTCTACAGAAAGAGTGTTCTGATCTGCTCAATCAAAAGTATGGTTTAACTCTGTTAGCTGAATGCACAGATCAGAAAGAAGTTTCACCGAATGATTCTGTGTAGTTTATATTTGAAGACATTCCTTTTTAAACTATTACCCTCTTAGCGCTCCGAATCTCCACTTGCATTTTCTACAAAAAGAGTGTTTCATAACTGCTCAATCAAAAATATGTTTTATCTCTGTTAACTGAATTTACAGATCAGAAATAAGTTTCACAGAATGCATCTGTGTAGTTTTTATTTGAAGATATTCTTTTTCCCAATGTAGGCCTCTTAGCGCTTAGCATGTCCAATTGCAGTTTCTACAGAAACAGTGTTTCAGAACGGCTCAATCAAAAGTAAGGTTCAACTCTGTTAGTTGAATGCACAGAACAGAAAGATTTTTCACAGAATGCTACTGTGTAGTTTATATTTGAATATATTCCTTTTTCCACTATTACCCTCTTAGCGCTCCGAATGTCCACTTGCATTTTCTACAGAAAGAGTGTTCAGAACTGCGCAATCAAAAGTATGGTTTAACTCTGTTAGCTTAATGAACATATCAGAAATAAGTTTCACACAATGCTTCTGTGTAGTTTTTATTTGTAGACATTCTTTTTCCCAATATAGGCCTCTTAGCGCTCAGAATGTCCAATTGCAGTTTCTACAGAAAGAGTGTTTCAGAACGGCTCAATCAAAAGTAAGGTTCAACTCTGTTAGTTGAATGCACAGAACAGAAAGAAGTTTCATACAATGCTTCTGTGTAGTTTATATTTGAACATATTCTTTTTTCCACTATTACCCACTTAGCGCTACGAATGTCCAGTTGCATTTTCTACAGACAGAGTGTTTCAAAACTGCTCAATCAAAAGTATGGTTTAACTCTGTTAGCTGAATGCTCAGATCAGAAAGAAGTTTCACAGAATGCTTCTGTGTAGTTTATATTTGAATATATTCCTTTTTCCACTACTACGCTCTTAGCGCTCCAAATGTCCAGTTGCATTTTCTACAGAAAGAGTGTTCAGATCTGCTCAATCAAAAGTATGGTTTAACTCTGTTAGCTGAATGCACAGATCAGAAAGAAGTTTCACCGAATGATTCTGTGTAGTTTATATTTGAAGACATTCCTTTTTAAACTATTACCCTCTTAGCGCTCCGAATCTCCACTTGCATTTTCTACAGAAAGAGTGTCTCAGAACGGCTCAATCAAAACTAAGGTTCAACTCTTTTAGTTGAACAAACAGAACAGAAAGAAGTTTCACACAATTCTTCTGTGTAGTTTTTATTTGTAGACATTCTTTTTCCCAATATAGGCCTCTTAACGCTCAGAATGTCCAATTGCAGTTTCTACAGAAAGAGTGTTTCAGAACGGCTCAATCAAAAGTAAGGTTCAACTCTGTTAGTTGAATGCACAGAACAGAAAGATGTTTCATACAATGCTTCTGTGTAGTTTATATTTGAACATATTCTTTTTTCCACTATTACCCACTTAGCGCTACGAATGTCCAGTTGCATTTTCTACAGACAGAGTGTTTCAAAACTGCTCAATCAAAAGTATGGTTTAACTCTGTTAGCTGTATGCTCAGATCAGAAAGAAGTTTCACAGAATGCTTCTGTGTAGTTTATATTTGAATATATTCCTTTTTCCACTACTACGCTCTTAGCGCTCCAAATGTCCAGTTGCATTTTCAACAGAAAGAGTGTTCAGATCTGCTCAATCAAAAGTATGGTTTAACTCTGTTAGCTGAATGCACAGATCAGAAAGAAGTTTCACCGAATGATTCTGTGTAGTTTATATTTGAAGACATTCCTTTTTCCACTATTACCCTCTTAGCGCTCCGAATCTCCACTTGCATTTTCTACAAAAAGAGTGTTTCATAACTGCTCAATCAAAAATATGTTTTATCTCTGTTAACTGAATTTACAGATCAGAAATAAGTTTCACAGAATGCATCTGTGTAGTTTTTATTTGAAGATATTCTTCTTCCCAATGTAGGCCTCTTAGCGCTTAGCATGTCCAATTGCAGTTTCTACAGAAACATTGTTTCAGAATGGCTCAATCAAAAGTAAGGTTCAACTCTGTTAGTTGAATGCACAGAAGAGAAAGAATTTTCACAGAATGCTACTGTGTAGTTTATATTTGAATATATTCCTTTTTCCACTATTACCCTCTTAGCGCTCCGAATGTCCACTTGCATTTTCTACAGAAAGAGTGTTCAGAACTGCGCAATCAAAAGTATGGTTTAACTCTGTTAGCTTAATGAACATATCAGAAATAAGTTTCAAACAATGCTTCTGTGTAGTTTTTATTTGAAGATATTATTTTTCCCAATATAGGCCTCTTAGCGCTCAGAATGTCCAATTGCAGTTTCTACAGAAAGAGTGTTTCAGAAAGGCTCAATCAAAAGTAAGGTTCAACTCTGTTAGTTGAATGCACAGAACAGAAAGTAGTTTCATACAATGCTTCTGTGTAGTTTATATTTGAACATATTCTTTTTTCCACTATTACCCCCTTAGCGCTACGAATGTCCAGTTGCATTTTCTACAGACAGAGTGTTTCAAAACTGCTCAATCAAAAATATGGTTTAACTCTGTTAGCTGAATGCTCAGATCAGAAAGAAGTTTCACAGAATGCTTCTGTGTAGTTTATATTTGAATATATTCCTTTTTCCACTACTACTCTCTTAGCGCTCTAAATGTCCAGTTGCATTTTCTACAGAAGGAGTGTTCAGATCTGCTCAATCAAAAGTACGGTTTAACCCTGTTAGCTGAATCCACAGATCAGAAAGATGTTTCACAGAATGATTCTGTGTAGTTTATATTTGAAGACATTCCTTTTTAAACTATTACCCTCTTAGTGCTCCGAATCTCCACTTGCATTTTCTACAGAAAGAGTGTCTCAGAACGGCTCAATCAAAACTAAGGTTCAACTCTTTTAGTTGAACAAACAGAACAGAAAGAACTTTCACACAATTCTTCTGTGTAGTTTTTATTTGTAGACATTCTTTTTCCCAATATAGGCCTCTTAACGCTCAGAATGTCCAATTGCAGTTTCTACAGAAAGAGTGTTTCAGAACGGCTCAATCAAAAGTAAGGTTCAACTCTGTTAGTTGAATGCACAGAACAGAAAGAAGTTTCATACAATGCTTCTGTGTAGTTTATATTTGAACATATTCTTTTTTCCACTATTACCCACTTAGCGCTACGAATGTCCAGTTGCATTTTCTACAGACAGAGTGTTTCAAAACTGCTCAATCAAAAGTATGGTTTAACTCTGTTAGCTGTATGCTCAGATCAGAAAGAAGTTTCACAGAATGCTTCTGTGTAGTTTATATTTGAATATTTTCCTTTTTCCACTAATACGCTCTTAGCGCTCCAAATGTCCAGTTGTATTTTCAACAGAAAGAGTGTTCAGATCTGCTCAATCAAAAGTATGGTTTAACTCTGTTAGCTGAATGCACAGATCAGAAAGAAGTTTCACCGAATGATTCTGTGTAGTTTATATTTGAAGACATTCCTTTTTCCGCTATTACCCTCTTAGCGCTCCGAATCTCCACTTGCATTTTCTACAAAAAGAGTGTTTCATAACTGCTCATTGAAAAATATGTTTTATCTCTGTTAACTGAATTTACAGATCAGAAATAAGTTGCACAGAATGCATCTGTGTAGTTTTTATTTGAAGATATTCTTTTTCCCAATGTAGGCCTCTTAGCGCTTAGCATGTCCAATTGCAGTTTCTACAGAAAGAGTGTTTCAGAACGGCTCAATCAGAAGTAAGGTTCAACTCTGTTAGTTGAATGCACAGAACAGAAAGAATTTTCACAGAATGCTACTGTGTAGTTTATATTTGAATATATCCCTTTTTCCACTATTACCCTCTTAGCGCTCCGAAAGTCCACTTGCATTTTCTACAGAAAGAGTGTTCAGAACTGCGCAATCAAAAGTATGGTTTAACTCTGTTAGCTTAATGAACATATCAGAAATAAGTTTCACACAATGCTTCGGTGTAGTTTTTATTTGAAAATATTATTTTTCCCAATATAGGCCTCTTAGCGCTCAGAATGTCCAATTGCAGATTCTACAGAAAGAGTGTTTCAGAAAGGCTCAATCAAAAGTAAGGTTCAACTCTGTTAGTTGAATGCACAGAACAGAAAGAAGTTTCATACAATGCTTCTGTGTAGTTTATATTTGAACATATTCCTTTTTCCACTATTACCCACTTAGCGCTACGAATGTCCAGTTGCATTTTCTACAGACAGAGTGTTTCAAAACTGCTCAATCAAAAGTATGGTTTAACTCTGTTAGCTGAATGCTCAGATCAGAAAGAAGTTTCACAGAATGCTTCTGTGTAGTTTATATCTGAATATATACTTTTTCCACTACTACTCTCTTAGCGCTCCAAATGTCCAGTTGCATTTTCTACAGAAAGAGTGTTCAGATCTGCTCAATCAAAAGTATGGTTTAACTCTGTTAGCTGAATGCACAGATCAGAAAGAACTTTCACAGAATGATTCTGTGTAGTTTATAGTTGGAGACATTCCTTTTTCCACTATTACCCTCTTAGCGCTCCGAATGTCCACTTGCATTTTCTACATAAAGAGTGTTTCAGAACGGCTCAATCAAAACTAAGGTTCAACTCTTTTAGTTGAACAAACAGAACAGAAAGAAGTTTCACACAATTCTTCTGTGTAGTTTTTATTTGTAGACATTCTTTTTCCCAATATAGGCCTCTTAGCTCTCAGAATGTCCAATTGCAGTTTCTACAGAAAGAGTGTTTCAGAACGGCTCAACCAAAAGTAAGGTTCAACTCTGTTAGTTGAATGCACAGAACAGAAAGTATTTCATACAATGCTTCTGTGTAGTTTATATTTGAACATATTCTTTTTTCCACTATTACCCACTTAGCGCTACGAATGTCCAGTTGCATTTTCTACAGACAGAGTGTTTCAAAACTGCTCAATCAAAAGTATGGTTTAACTCTGTTAGCTGAATGCTCAGATCAGAAAGAAGTTTCACAGAATGCTTCTGTGTAGTTTATATTTGAATATATTCCTTTTTCCACTACTACGCTCTTAGCGCTCCAAATGTCCAGTTGCATTTTCTACAGAAAGAGTGTTCAGATCTGCTCAATCAAAAGTATGGTTTAACTCTGTTAGCTGAATGCACAGATCAGAAAGAAATTTCACCGAATGATTCTGTGTAGTTTATATTTGAAGACATTCCTTTTTAAACTATTACCCCCTTAGCGCTCCGAATCTCCACTTGCATTTTCTACAAAAAGAGTGTTTCATAACTGCTGAATCAAAAATATGTTTTATCTCTGTTAACTGAATTTACAGATCAGAAATAAGTTTCACAGAATGCATCTGTGTAGTTTTTATTTGAAGATATTCTTTTTCCCAATGTAGGCCTCTTAGCGCTTAGCATGTCCAATTGCAGTTTCTACAGAAACAGTGTTTCAGAACGGCTCAATCAAAAGTAAGGTTCAACTCTGTTAGTTGAATGCACAGAACAGAAAGATTTTTCACAGAATGCTACTGTGTAGTTTATATTTGAATATATTCCTTTTTCCACTATTACCCTCTTAGCGCTCCGAATGTCCACTTGCATTTTCTACAGAAAGAGTGTTCAGAACTGCGCAATCAAAAGTATGGTTTAACTCTGTTAGCTTAATGAACATATCAGAAATAAGTTTCACACAATGCTTCTGTGTAGTTTTTATTTGAAGATATTATTTTTCCCAATAGAGGCCTCTTAGCGCTCAGAATGTCCAATTGCAGTTTCTACAGAAAGAGTGTTTCAGAAAGGCTCAATCAAAAGTAAGGTTCAACTCTGTTACTTGAATGCACAGAACAGAAAGAAGTTTCATACAATGCTTCTGTGTAGTTTATATTTGAACATATTCTTTTTTCCACTATTACCCACTTAGCGCTACGAATGTCCAGTTGCATTTTCTACAGACTGAGTGTTTCAAAACTGCTCAATCAAAAGTATGGTTTAACTCTGTTAGCTGAATGCTCAGTTCAGAAAGAAGTTTCACAGAATGCTTCTGTGTAGTTTACATTTGAATATATTCCTTTTTCCACTACTACTCTCTTAGCGCTCCAAATGTCCAGTTGCATTTTCTACAGAAAGAGTGTTCAGATCTGCTCAATCAAAAGTATGGTTTAACTCTGTTAGCTGAATGCACAGATCAGAAAGAAGTTTCACAGAATGATTCTGTGTAGTTTATATTTGGAGACATTCCTTTTTCCACTATTACCCTCTTAGCGCTCCGAATCTCCACTTGCATTTTCTACAGAAAGAGTGTTTCAGAACGGCTCAATCAAAACTAAGGTTCAACTCTTTTAGTTGAACAAACAGAACAGAAAGAAGTTTCACACAATGCTTCTGTGTAGTTTTTATTTGTAGACATTCTTTTTCCCAATATAGGCCTCTTAGCGCTCAGAATGTCCAATTGCAGTTTCTACAGAAAGAGTGTTTCAGAACGGCTCAATCAAAAGTAAGGTTCAACTCTGTTAGTTGAATGCAAAGAACAGAAAGAAGTTTCATACAATGCTTCTGTGTAGTTTATATTTGAACATATTCTTTTTTCCACTATTACCCACTTAGCGCTACGAATGTCCAGTTGCATTTTCTACAGACAGAGTGTTTCAAAACTGCTCAATCAAAAGTATGGTTTAACTCTGTTAGCTGAATGCTCAGATCAGAAAGAAGTTTCACAGAATGCTTCTGTGTAGTTTATATTTGAATATATTCCTTTTTCCACTACTACGCTCTTAGCGCTCCAAATGTCCAGTTGCATTTTCAACAGAAAGAGTGTTCAGATCTGCTCAATCAAAAGTATGGTTTAACTCTGTTAGCTGAATGCACAGATCAGAAAGAAGTTTCACAGAATGATTCTGTGTAGTTTATATTTGGAGACATTCCATTTTCCACTATTACCCTCTTAGCGCTCCGAATCTCCACTTGCATTTTCTACAGAAAGAGTGTTTCAGAACGGCTCAATCAAAACTAAGGTTCAACTCTTTTAGTTGAACAAACAGAACAGAAAGGAGTCTCACACAATTCTTCTGTGTAGTTTTTATTTGTAGACATTCTTTTTCCCAATATAGGCCTCTTAGCGCTCAGAATGTCCAATTGCAGTTTCTACAGAAAGAGTGTTTCAGAACGGCTCAATCAAAAGTAAGGTTCAACTCTGTCAGTTGAATGCACAGAACAGAAAGAATTTTCACAGAATGCTACTGTGTAGTTTATATTTGAATATATTCCTTTTTCCACTAATACCCTCTTAGCGCTCCGAATGTCCACTTGCATTTTCTACAGAAAGAGTGTTCAGAACTGCGCAATCCAAAGTATGGTTTAACTCTGTTAGCTTAATGAACATATCAGAAATAAGTTTCACACAATGCTTCTGTGTAGTTTTTATTTGAAGATATTATTTTTCCCAATAGAGGCCTCTTAGCGCTCAGAATGTCCAATTGCAGTTTCTACATAAAGAGTGTTTCAGAACGGCTCAATCAAAAGTAAGGTTCAACTCTGTTAGTTGAATGCACAGAACAGAAAGAATTTCATACAATGCTTCTCTGTAGTTTATATTTGAACATATTCTTTTTTCCACTATTACCCACTTAGCGCTCCGAATGTCCAGTTGCATTTTCTACAGACAGAGTGTTTCAAAACTGCTCAATCAAAATTATGGTTTAACTCTGTTAGCTGAATGCTCAGATCAGAAAGAAGTTTCACAGAATGCTTCTGTGTAGTTTATATTTGAATATATTCCTTTTTCCACTACTACGCTCTTAGCGCTCCAAATGTTCAGTTGCATTTTCTACAGAAAGAGTGTTCTGATCTGCTCAATCAAAAGTATGGTTTAACTCTGTTAGCTGAATGCACAGATCAGAAAGAAGTTTCACCGAATGATTCTGTGTAGTTTATATTTGAAGACATTCCTTTTTAAACTATTACCCTCTTAGCGCTCCGAATCTCCACTTGCATTTTCTACAAAAAGAGTGTTTCATAACTGCTCAATCAAAAATATGTTTTATCTCTGTTAACTGAATTTACAGATCAGAAATAAGTTTCACAGAATGCATCTGTGTAGTTTTTATTTGAAGATATTCTTTTTCCCAATGTAGGCCTCTTAGCGCTTAGCATGTCCAATTGCAGTTTCTACAGAAACAGTGTTTCAGAACGGCTCAATCAAAAGTAAGGTTCAACTCTGTTAGTTGAATGCACAGAACAGAAAGATTTTTCACAGAATGCTACTGTGTAGTTTATATTTGAATATATTCCTTTTTCCACTATTACCCTCTTAGCGCTCCGAATGTCCACTTGCATTTTCTACAGAAAGAGTGTTCAGAACTGCGCAATCAAAAGTATGGTTTAACTCTGTTAGCTTAATGAACATATCAGAAATAAGTTTCACACAATGCTTCTGTGTAGTTTTTATTTGAAGATATTATTTTTCCCAAGAGAGGCCTCTTAGCACTCAGAATGTCCAATTGCAGTTTCTACAGAAAGAGTGTTTCAGAAAGGCTCAATCAAAAGTAAGGTTCAACTCTGTTAGTTGAATGCACAGAACAGAAAGAAGTTTCATACAATGCTTCTGTGTAGTTTATATTTGAACATATTCTTTTTTCCACTATTACCCACTTAGCGCTACGAATGTCCAGTTGCATTTTCTACAGACAGAGTGTTTCAAAACTGCTCAATCAAAAGTATGGTTTAACTCTGTTAGCTGAATGCTCAGTTCAGAAAGAAGTTTCACAGAATGCTTCTGTGTAGTTTATATTTGAATATATTCCTTTTTCCACTACTACTCTCTTAGCGCTCCAAATGTCCAGTTGCATTTTCTACAGAAAGAGTGTTCAGATCTGCTCAATCAAAAGTATGGTTTAACTCTGTTAGCTGAATGCACAGATCAGAAAGAAGTTTCACAGAATGATTCTGTGTAGTTTATATTTGGAGACATTCCTTTTTCCAGTATTACCCTCTTAGCGCTCCGAATCTCCACTTGCATTTTCTACAGAAAGAGTGTTTCAGAACGGCTCAATCAAAACTAAGGTTCAAATCTTTTAGTTGAACAAACAGAACAGAAAGAAGTTTCACACAATTCTTCTGTGTAGTTTTTATTTGTAGACATTCTTTTTCCCAATATAGGCCTCTTAGCGCTCAGAATGTCCAATTGCAGTTTCTACAGAAAGAGTGTTTCAGAACGGCTCAATCAAAAGTAAGGTTCAACTCTGTTAGTTGAATGCACAGAACAGAAAGAAGTTTCATACAATGCTTCTGTGTAGTTTATATTTGAACATATTCTTTTTCCCACTATTACCCACTTAGCGCTACGAATGTCCAGTTGCATTTTCTACAGACAGAGTGTTTCAAAACTGCTCAATCAAAAGTATGGTTTAACTCTGTTAGCTGAATGCTCAGATCAGAAAGAAGTTTCACAGAATGCTTCTGTGTAGTTTATATTTGAATATATTCCTTTTTCCACTACTACGCTCTTAGCGCTCCAAATGTCCAGTTGCATTTTCTACAGAAAGAGTGTTCAGATCTGCTCAATCAAAAGTATGGTTTAACTCTGTTAGCTGAATGCACAGATCAGAAAGAAGTTTCACCGAATGATTCTGTGTAGTTTATATTTGAAGACATTCCTTTTTAAACTATTACCCTCTTAGCGCTCCGAATCTCCACTTGCATTTTCTACAGAAAGAGTGTCTCAGAACGGCTCAATCAAAACTAAGGTTCAACTCTTTTAGTTGAACAAACAGAACAGAAAGAAGTTTCACACAATTCTTCTGTGTAGTTTTTATTTGTAGACATTCTTTTTCCCAATATAGGCCTCTTAACGCTCAGAATGTCCAATTGCAGTTTCTACAGAAAGAGTGTTTCAGAACGGCTCAATCAAAAGTAAGGTTCAACTCTGTTAGTTGAATGCACAGAACAGAAAGATGTTTCATACAATGCTTCTGTGTAGTTTATATTTGAACATATTCTTTTTTCCACTATTACCCACTTAGCGCTACGAATGTCCAGTTGCATTTTCTACAGACAGAGTGTTTCAAAACTGCTCAATCAAAAGTATGGTTTAACTCTGTTAGCTGTATGCTCAGATCAGAAAGAAGTTTCACAGAATGCTTCTGTGTAGTTTATATTTGAATATATTCCTTTTTCCACTACTACGCTCTTAGCGCTCCAAATGTCCAGTTGCATTTTCAACAGAAAGAGTGTTCAGATCTGCTCAATCAAAAGTATGGTTTAACTCTGTTAGCTGAATGCACAGATCAGAAAGAAGTTTCACCGAATGATTCTGTGTAGTTTATATTTGAAGACATTCCTTTTTCCACTATTACCCTCTTAGCGCTCCGAATCTCCACTTGCATTTTCTACAAAAAGAGTGTTTCATAACTGCTCAATCAAAAATATGTTTTATCTCTGTTAACTGAATTTACAGATCAGAAATAAGTTTCACAGAATGCATCTGTGTAGTTTTTATTTGAAGATATTCTTTTTCCCAATGTAGGCCTCTTAGCGCTTAGCATGTCCAATTGCAGTTTCTACAGAAACATTGTTTCAGAATGGCTCAATCAAAAGTAAGGTTCAACTCTGTTAGTTGAATGCACAGAAGAGAAAGAATTTTCACAGAATGCTACTGTGTAGTTTATATTTGAATATATTCCTTTTTCCACTATTACCCTCTTAGCGCTCCGAATGTCCACTTGCATTTTCTACAGAAAGAGTGTTCAGAACTGCGCAATCAAAAGTATGGTTTAACTCTGTTAGCTTAATGAACATATCAGAAATAAGTTTCAAACAATGCTTCTGTGTAGTTTTTATTTGAAGATATTATTTTTCCCAATATAGGCCTCTTAGCGCTCAGAATGTCCAATTGCAGTTTCTACAGAAAGAGTGTTTCAGAAAGGCTCAATCAAAAGTAAGGTTCAACTCTGTTAGTTGAATGCACAGAACAGAAAGTAGTTTCATACAATGCTTCTGTGTAGTTTATATTTGAACATATTCTTTTTTCCACTATTACCCCCTTAGCGCTACGAATGTCCAGTTGCATTTTCTACAGACAGAGTGTTTCAAAACTGCTCAATCAAAAATATGGTTTAACTCTGTTAGCTGAATGCTCAGATCAGAAAGAAGTTTCACAGAATGCTTCTGTGTAGTTTATATTTGTATATATTCCTTTTTCCACTACTACTCTCTTAGCGCTCTAAATGTCCAGTTGCATTTTCTACAGAAGGAGTGTTCAGATCTGCTCAATCAAAAGTATGGTTTAACCCTGTTAGCTGAATCCACAGATCAGAAAGATGTTTCACAGAATGATTCTGTGTAGTTTATATTTGGAGACATTCCTTTTTCCACTATTACCCTCTTAGCGCTCCGAATCTCCACTTGAATTTTCTACAGAAAGAGTGTTTCAGAACGGCTCAATCAAAACTAAGGTTCAACTCTTTTAGTTGAACAAACAGAACAGAAAGTAGTTTCACACAATTCTTCTGTGTAGTTTTTATTTGTAGACATTCTTTTTCCCAATATAGGCCTCTTAGCGCTCAGAATGTCCAATTGCAGTTTCTACAGAAAGAGTGTTTCAGAACGGCTCAATCAAAAGTAAGGTTCAACTCTGTTAGTTTAATGCACAGAACAGAAAGAAGTTTCATACAATGCTTCTGTGTAGTTTATATTTGAACATATTCTTTTTTCCACTATTACCCACTTAGCGCTACGAATGTCCAGTTGCATTTTCTACAGACAGAGTGTTTCAAAACTGCTCAATCAAAAGTATGGTTTGACTCTGTTAGCTGTATGCTCAGATCAGAAAGAAGTTTCACAGAATGCTTCTGTGTAGTTTATATTTGAATATATTCCTTTTTCCACTACTACGCTCTTAGCGCTCCAAATGTCCAGTTGCATTTTCAACAGAAAGAGTGTTCAGATCTGCTCAATCAAAAGTATGGTTTAACTCTGTTAGCTGAATGCACAGAGCAGAAAGAAGTTTCACCGAATGATTCTGTGTAGTTTATATTTGAAGACATTCCTTTTTCCACTATTACCCTCTTAGCGCTCCGAATCTCCACTTGCATTTTCTACAAAAAGAGTGTTTCATAACTGCTCAATCAAAAATATGTTTTATCACTGTTAACTGAATTTACAGATCAGAAATAAGTTTCACAGAATGCATCTGTGTAGTTTTTATTTGAAGATATTCTTTTTCCCAATGTAGGCCTCTTAGCGCTTAGCATGGCCAATTGCAGTTTCTACAGAAACAGTGTTTCAGAATGGCTCAATCAAAAGTAAGGTTCAACTCTGTTAGTTGAATGCACAGAACAGAAAGAATTTTCACAGAATGCTACTGTGTAGTTTATATTTGAATATATTCCTTTTTCCACTATTACCCTCTTAGCGCTCCGAATGTCCACTTGCATTTTCTACAGAAAGAGTGTTCAGAACTGCGCAATCAAAAGTATGGTTTAACTCTGTTAGCTTAATAAACATATCAGAAATAAGTTTCAAACAATGCTTCTGTGTAGTTTTTATTTGAGGATATTATTTTTCCCAATATAGGCCTCTTAGCGCTCAGAATGTCCAATTGCAGTTTCTACAGAAAGAGTGTTTCAGAAAGGCTCAATCAAAAGTAAGGTTCAACTCTGTTAGTTGAATGCACAGAACAGAAAGTAGTTTCATACAATGCTTCTGTGTAGTTTATATTTGAACATATTCTTTTTTCCACTATTACTCCCTTAGCGCGACGAATGTCCAGTTGCATTTTCTACAGACAGAGTGTTTCAAAACTGCTCAATCAAAAATATGGTTTAACTCTGTTAGCTGAATGCTCAGATCAGAAAGAAGTTTCACAGAATGCTTCTGTGTAGTTTATATTTGAATATATTCCTTTTTCCACTACTACTCTCTTAGCGCTCAAAATGTCCAGTTGCATTTTCTACAGAAGGAGTGTTCAGATCTGCTCAATCAAAAGTATGGTTTAACCCTGTTAGCTGAATCCACAGATCAGAAAGATGTTTCACAGAATGATTCTGTGTAGTTTATATTTGGAGACATTCCTTTTTCCACTATTACCCTCTTAGCGCTCCGAATCTCCACTTGAATTTTCTACAGAAAGAGTGTTTCAGAACGGCTCAATCAAAACTAAGGTTCAACTCTTTTAGTTGAACAAACAGAACAGAAAGTAGTTTCACACAATTCTTCTGTGTAGTTTTTATTTGTAGACATTCTTTTTCCCAATATAGGCCTCTTAGCGCTCAGAATGTCCAATTGCAGTTTCTACAGAAAGAGTGTTTCAGAACGGCTCAATCAAAAGTAAGGTTCAACTCTGTTAGTTTAATGCACAGAACAGAAAGAAGTTTCATACAATGCTTCTGTGTAGTTTATATTTGAACATATTCTTTTTTCCACTATTACCCACTTAGCGCTACGAATGTCCAGTTGCATTTTCTACAGACAGAGTGTTTCAAAACTGCTCAATCAAAAGTATGGTTTGACTCTGTTAGCTGTATGCTCAGATCAGAAAGAAGTTTCACAGAATGCTTCTGTGTAGTTTATATTTGAATATATTCCTTTTTCCACTACTACGCTCTTAGCGCTCCAAATGTCCGGTTGCATTTTCAACAGAAAGAGTGTTCAGATCTGCTCAATCAAAAGTATGGTTTAACTCTGTTAGCTGAATGCACAGAGCAGAAAGAAGTTTCACCGAATGATTCTGTGTAGTTTATATTTGAAGACATTCCTTTTTCCACTATTACCCTCTTAGCGCTCCGAATCTCCACTTGCATTTTCTACAAAAGGAGTGTTTCATAACTGCTCAATCAAAAATATGTTTTATCTCTGTTAACTGTATTTACAGATCAGAAATAAGTTTCACAGAATGCATCTGTGTAGTTTTTATTTGAAGATATTCTTTTTCCCAATGTAGGCCTCTTAGCGCTTAGCATGGCCAATTGCAGTTTCTACAGAAACAGTGTTTCAGAATGGCTCAATCAAAAGTAAGGTTCAACTCTGTTAGTTGAATGCACAGAACAGAAAGAATTTTCACAGAATGCTACTGTGTAGTTTATATTTGAATATATTCCTTTTTCCACTATTACCCTCTTAGCGCTCCGAATGTCCACTTGCATTTTCTACAGAAAGAGTGTTCAGAACTGCGCAATCAAAAGTATGGTTTAACTCTGTTAGCTTAATAAACATATCAGAAATAAGTTTCAAACAATGCTTCTGTGTAGTTTTTATTTGAGGATATTATTTTTCCCAATATAGGCCTCTTAGCGCTCAGAATGTCCAATTGCAGTTTCTACAGAAAGAGTGTTTCAGAAAGGCTCAATCAAAAGTAAGGTTCAACTCTGTTAGTTGAATGCACAGAACAGAAAGTAGTTTCATACAATGCTTCTGTGTAGTTTATATTTGAACATATTCTTTTTTCCACTATTACCCCCTTAGCGCTACGAATGTCCAGTTGCATTTTCTACAGACAGAGTGTTTCAAAACTGCTCAATCAAAAATATGGTTTAACTCTGTTAGCTGAATGCTCAGATCAGAAAGAAGTTTCACAGAATGCTTCTGTGTAGTTTATATTTGAATATATTCCTTTTTCCACTACTACTCTCTTAGCGCTCTAAATGTCCAGTTGCATTTTCTACAGAAGGAGTGTTCAGATCTGCTCAATCAAAAGTATGGTTTAACCCTGTTAGCTGAATCCACAGATCAGAAAGATGTTTCACAGAATGATTCTGTGTAGTTTATATTTGGAGACATTCCTTTTTCCACTATTACCCTCTTAGCGCTCCGAATCTCCACTTGAATTTTCTACAGAAAGAGTGTTTCAGAACGGCTCAATCAAAACTAAGGTTCAACTCTTTTAGTTGAACAAACAGAACAGAAAGTAGTTTCACACAATTCTTCTGTGTAGTTTTTATTTGTAGACATTCTTTTTCCCAATATAGGCCTCTTAGCGCTCAGAATGTCCAATTGCAGTTTCTACAGAAAGAGTGTTTCAGAACGGCTCAATCAAAAGTAAGGTTCAACTCTGTTAGTTTAATGCACAGAACAGAAAGAAGTTTCATACAATGCTTCTGTGTAGTTTATATTTGAACATATTCTTTTTTCCACTATTACCCACTTAGCGCTACGAATGTCCAGTTGCATTTTCTACAGACAGAGTGTTTCAAAACTGCTCAATCAAAAGTATGGTTTGACTCTGTTAGCTGTATGCTCAGATCAGAAAGAAGTTTCACAGAATGCTTCTGTGTAGTTTATATTTGAATATATTCCTTTTTCCACTACTACGCTCTTAGCGCTCCAAATGTCCGGTTGCATTTTCAACAGAAAGAGTGTTCAGATCTGCTCAATCAAAAGTATGGTTTAACTCTGTTAGCTGAATGCACAGAGCAGAAAGAAGTTTCACCGAATGATTCTGTGTAGTTTATATTTGAAGACATTCCTTTTTCCACTATTACCCTCTTAGCGCTCCGAATCTCCACTTGCATTTTCTACAAAAGGAGTGTTTCATAACTGCTCAATCAAAAATATGTTTTATCTCTGTTAACTGTATTTACAGATCAGAAATAAGTTTCACAGAATGCATCTGTGTAGTTTTCATTTGAAGATATTCTTTTTCCCAATGTAGGCCTCTTAGCGCTTAGCATGGCCAATTGCAGTTTCTACAGAAACAGTGTTTCAGAATGGCTCAATCAAAAGTAAGGTTCAACTCTGTTAGTTGAATGCACAGAACAGAAAGAATTTTCACAGAATGCTACTGTGTAGTTTATATTTGAATATATTCCTTTTTCCACTATTACCCTCTTAGCGCTCCGAATGTCCACTTGCATTTTCTACAGAAAGAGTGTTCAGAACTGCGCAATCAAAAGTATGGTTTAACTCTGTTAGCTTAATAAACATATCAGAAATAAGTTTCAAACAATGCTTCTGTGTAGTTTTTATTTGAGGATATTATTTTTCCCAATATAGGCCTCTTAGCGCTCAGAATGTCCAATTGCAGTTTCTACAGAAAGAGTGTTTCAGAAAGGCTCAATCAAAAGTAAGGTTCAACTCTGTTAGTTGAATGCACAGAACAGAAAGTAGTTTCATACAATGCTTCTGTGTAGTTTATATTTGAACATATTCTTTTTTCCACTATTACCCCCTTAGCGCTACGAATGTCCAGTTGCATTTTCTACAGACAGAGTGTTTCAAAACTGCTCAATCAAAAATATGGTTTAACTCTGTTAGCTGAATGCTCAGATCAGAAAGAAGTTTCACAGAATGCTTCTGTGTAGTTTATATTTGAATATATTCCTTTTTCCACTACTACTCTCTTAGCGCTCTAAATGTCCAGTTGCATTTTCTACAGAAGGAGTGTTCAGATCTGCTCAATCAAAAGTATGGTTTAACCCTGTTAGCTGAATCCACAGATCAGAAAGATGTTTCACAGAATGATTCTGTGTAGTTTATATTTGGAGACATTCCTTTTTCCACTATTACCCTCTTAGCGCTCCGAATCTCCACTTGAATTTTCTACAGAAAGAGTGTTTCAGAACGGCTCAATCAAAACTAAGGTTCAACTCTTTTAGTTGAACAAACAGAACAGAAAGTAGTTTCACACAATTCTTCTGTGTAGTTTTTATTTGTAGACATTCTTTTTCCCAATATAGGCCTCTTAGCGCTCAGAATGTCCAATTGCAGTTTCTACAGAAAGAGTGTTTCAGAACGGCTCAATCAAAAGTAAGGTTCAACTCTGTTAGTTTAATGCACAGAACAGAAAGAAGTTTCATACAATGCTTCTGTGTAGTTTATATTTGAACATATTCTTTTTTCCACTATTACCCACTTAGCGCTACGAATGTCCAGTTGCATTTTCTACAGACAGAGTGTTTCAAAACTGCTCAATCAAAAGTATGGTTTGACTCTGTTAGCTGTATGCTCAGATCAGAAAGAAGTTTCACAGAATGCTTCTGTGTAGTTTATATTTGAATATATTCCTTTTTCCACTACTACGCTCTTAGCGCTCCAAATGTCCAGTTGCATTTTCAACAGAAAGAGTGTTCAGATCTGCTCAATCAAAAGTATGGTTTAACTCTGTTAGCTGAATGCACAGAGCAGAAAGAAGTTTCACCGAATGATTCTGTGTAGTTTATATTTGAAGACATTCCTTTTTCCACTATTACCCTCTTAGCGCTCCGAATCTCCACTTGCATTTTCTACAAAAAGAGTGTTTCATAACTGCTCAATCAAAAATATGTTTTATCACTGTTAACTGAATTTACAGATCAGAAATAAGTTTCACAGAATGCATCTGTGTAGTTTTTATTTGAAGATATTCTTTTTCCCAATGTAGGCCTCTTAGCGCTTAGCATGGCCAATTGCAGTTTCTACAGAAACAGTGTTTCAGAATGGCTCAATCAAAAGTAAGGTTCAACTCTGTTAGTTGAATGCACAGAACAGAAAGAATTTTCACAGAATGCTACTGTGTAGTTTATATTTGAATATATTCCTTTTTCCACTATTACCCTCTTAGCGCTCCGAATGTCCACTTGCATTTTCTACAGAAAGAGTGTTCAGAACTGCGCAATCAAAAGTATGGTTTAACTCTGTTAGCTTAATAAACATATCAGAAATAAGTTTCAAACAATGCTTCTGTGTAGTTTTTATTTGAGGATATTATTTTTCCCAATATAGGCCTCTTAGCGCTCAGAATGTCCAATTGCAGTTTCTACAGAAAGAGTGTTTCAGAAAGGCTCAATCAAAAGTAAGGTTCAACTCTGTTAGTTGAATGCACAGAACAGAAAGTAGTTTCATACAATGCTTCTGTGTAGTTTATATTTGAACATATTCTTTTTTCCACTATTACCCCCTTAGCGCGACGAATGTCCAGTTGCATTTTCTACAGACAGAGTGTTTCAAAACTGCTCAATCAAAAATATGGTTTAACTCTGTTAGCTGAATGCTCAGATCAGAAAGAAGTTTCACAGAATGCTTCTGTGTAGTTTATATTTGAATATATTCCTTTTTCCACTACTACTCTCTTAGCGCTCTAAATGTCCAGTTGCATTTTCTACAGAAGGAGTGTTCAGATCTGCTCAATCAAAAGTATGGTTTAACCCTGTTAGCTGAATCCACAGATCAGAAAGATGTTTCACAGAATGATTCTGTGTAGTTTATATTTGGAGACATTCCTTTTTCCACTATTACCCTCTTAGCGCTCCGAATCTCCACTTGAATTTTCTACAGAAAGAGTGTTTCAGAACGGCTCAATCAAAACTAAGGTTCAACTCTTTTAGTTGAACAAACAGAACAGAAAGTAGTTTCACACAATTCTTCTGTGTAGTTTTTATTTGTAGACATTCTTTTTCCCAATATAGGCCTCTTAGCGCTCAGAATGTCCAATTGCAGTTTCTACAGAAAGAGTGTTTCAGAACGGCTCAATCAAAAGTAAGGTTCAACTCTGTTAGTTTAATGCACAGAACAGAAAGAAGTTTCATACAATGCTTCTGTGTAGTTTATATTTGAACATATTCTTTTTTCCACTATTACCCACTTTGCGCTACGAATGTCCAGTTGCATTTTCTACAGACAGAGTGTTTCAAAACTGCTCAATCAAAAGTATGGTTTGACTCTGTTAGCTGTATGCTCAGATCAGAAAGAAGTTTCACAGAATGCTTCTGTGTAGTTTATATTTGAATATATTCCTTTTTCCACTACTACGCTCTTAGCGCTCCAAATGTCCAGTTGCATTTTCAACAGAAAGAGTGTTCAGATCTGCTCAATCAAAAGTATGGTTTAACTCTGTTAGCTGAATGCACAGAGCAGAAAGAAGTTTCACCGAATGATTCTGTGTAGTTTATATTTGAAGACATTCCTTTTTCCACTATTACCCTCTTAGCGCTCCGAATCTCCACTTGCATTTTCTACAAAAAGAGTGTTTCATAACTGCTCAATCAAAAATATGTTTTATCTCTGTTAACTGAATTTACAGATCAGAAATAAGTTTCACAGAATGCATCTGTGTAGTTTTTATTTGAAGATATTCTTTTTCCCAATGTAGGCCTCTTAGCGCTTAGCATGGCCAATTGCAGTTTCTACAGAAACAGTGTTTCAGAATGGCTCAATCAAAAGTAAGGTTCAACTCTGTTAGTTGAATGCACAGAACAGAAAGAATTTTCACAGAATGCTACTGTGTAGTTTATATTTGAATATATTCCTTTTTCCACTATTACCCTCTTAGCGCTCCGAATGTCCACTTGCATTTTCTACAGAAAGAGTGTTCAGAACTGCGCAATCAAAAGTATGGTTTAACTCTGTTAGCTTAATAAACATATCAGAAATAAGTTTCAAACAATGCTTCTGTGTAGTTTTTATTTGAGGATATTATTTTTCCCAATATAGGCCTCTTAGCGCTCAGAATGTCCAATTGCAGTTTCTACAGAAAGAGTGTTTCAGAAAGGCTCAATCAAAAGTAAGGTTCAACTCTGTTAGTTGAATGCACAGAACAGAAAGTAGTTTCATACAATGCTTCTGTGTAGTTTATATTTGAACATATTCTTTTTTCCACTATTACCCCCTTAGCGCTACGAATGTCCAGTTGCATTTTCTACAGACAGAGTGTTTCAAAACTGCTCAATCAAAAATATGGTTTAACTCTGTTAGCTGAATGCTCAGATCAGAAAGAAGTTTCACAGAATGCTTCTGTGTAGTTTATATTTTAATATATTCCTTTTTCCACTACTACTCTCTTAGCGCTCTAAATGTCCAGTTGCATTTTCTACAGAAGGAGTGTTCAGATCTGCTCAATCAAAAGTATGGTTTAACACTGTTAGCTGAATCCACAGATCAGAAAGATGTTTCACAGAATGATTCTGTGTAGTTTATATTTGGAGACATTCCTTTTTCCACTATTACCCTCTTAGCGCTCCGAATCTCCACTTGAATTTTCTACAGAAAGAGTGTTTCAGAACGGCTCAATCAAAACTAAGGTTCAACTCTTTTAGTTGAACAAACAGAACAGAAAGTAGTTTCACACAATTCTTCTGTGTAGTTTTTATTTGTAGACATTCTTTTTCCCAATATAGGCCTCTTAGCGCTCAGAATGTCCAATTGCAGTTTCTACAGAAAGAGTGTTTCAGAACGGCTCAATCAAAAGTAAGGTTCAACTCTGTTAGTTTAATGCACAGAACAGAAAGAAGTTTCATACAATGCTTCTGTGTAGTTTATATTTGAACATATTCTTTTTTCCACTATTACCCACTTAGCGCTACGAATGTCCAGTTGCATTTTCTACAGACAGAGTGTTTCAAAACTGCTCAATCAAAAGTATGGTTTGACTCTGTTAGCTGTATGCTCAGATCAGAAAGAAGTTTCACAGAATGCTTCTGTGTAGTTTATATTTGATTATATTCCTTTTTCCACTACTACGCTCTTAGCGCTCCAAATGTCCAGTTGCATTTTCAACAGAAAGAGTGTTCAGATCTGCTCAATCAAAAGTATGGTTTAACTCTGTTAGCTGAATGCACAGAGCAGAAAGAAGTTTCACCGAATGATTCTGTGTAGTTTATATTTGAAGACATTCCTTTTTCCACTATTACCCTCTTAGCGCTCCGAATCTCCACTTTCATTTTCTACAAAAAGAGTGTTTCATAACTGCTCAATCAAAAATATGTTTTATCACTGTTAACTGAATTTACAGATCAGAAATAAGTTTCACAGAATGCATCTGTGTAGTTTTTATTTGAAGATATTCTTTTTCCCAATGTAGGCCTCTTAGCGCTTAGCATGGCCAATTGCAGTTTCTACAGAAACAGTGTTTCAGAATGGCTCAATCAAAAGTAAGGTTCAACTCTGTTAGTTGAATGCACAGAACAGAAAGAATTTTCACAGAATGCTACTGTGTAGTTTATATTTGAATATATTCCTTTTTCCACAATTACCCTCTTAGCGCTCCGAATGTCCACTTGCATTTTCTACAGAAAGAGTGTTCAGAACTGCGCAATCAAAAGTATGGTTTAACTCTGTTAGCTTAATAAACATATCAGAAATAAGTTTCAAACAATGCTTCTGTGTAGTTTTTATTTGAAGATATTATTTTTCCCAATATAGGCCTCTTAGCGCTCAGAATGTCCAATTGCAGTTTCTACAGAAAGAGTGTTTCAGAAAGGCTCAATCAAAAGTAAGGTTCAACTCTGTTAGTTGAATGCACAGAACAGAAAGTAGTTTCATACAATGCTTCTGTGTAGTTTATATTTGAACATATTCTTTTTTCCACTATTACCCCCTTAGCGCTACGAATGTCCAGTTGCATTTTCTACAGACAGAGTGTTTCAAAACTGCTCAATCAAAAATATGGTTTAACTCTGTTAGCTGAATGCTCAGATCAGAAAGAAGTTTCACAGAATGCTTCTGTGTAGTTTATATTTGAATATATTCCTTTTTCCACTACTACTCTCTTAGCGCTCTAAATGTCCAGTTGCATTTTCTACAGAAGGAGTGTTCAGATCTGCTCAATCAAAAGTATGGTTTAACCCTGTTAGCTGAATCCACAGATCAGAAAGATGTTTCACAGAATGATTCTGTGTAGTTTATATTTGGAGACATTCCTTTTTCCACTATTACCCTCTTAGCGCTCCGAATCTCCACTTGAATTTTCTACAGAAAGAGTGTTTCAGAACGGCTCAATCAAAACTAAGGTTCAACTCTTTTAGTTGAACAAACAGAACAGAAAGTAGTTTCACACAATTCTTCTGTGTAGTTTTTATTTGTAGACATTCTTTTTCCCAATATAGGCCTCTTAGCGCTCAGAATGTCCAATTGCAGTTTCTACAGAAAGAGTGTTTCAGAACGGCTCAATCAAAAGTAAGGTTCAACTCTGTTAGTTTAATGCACAGAACAGAAAGAAGTTTCATACAATGCTTCTGTGTAGTTTATATTTGAACATATTCTTTTTTCCACTATTACCCACTTAGCGCTACGAATGTCCAGTTGCATTTTCTACAGACAGAGTGTTTCAAAACTGCTCAATCAAAAGTATGGTTTGACTCTGTTAGCTGTATGCTCAGATCAGAAAGAAGTTTCACAGAATGCTTCTGTGTAGTTTATATTTGAATATATTCCTTTTTCCACTACTACGCTCTTAGCGCTCCAAATGTCCAGTTGCATTTTCAACAGAAAGAGTGTTCAGATCTGCTCAATCAAAAGTATGGTTTAACTCTGTTAGCTGAATGCACAGAGCAGAAAGAAGTTTCACCGAATGATTCTGTGTAGTTTATATTTGAAGACATTCCTTTTTCCACTATTACCCTCTTAGCGCTCCGAATCTCCACTTGCATTTTCTACAAAAAGAGTGTTTCATAACTGCTCAATCAAAAATATGTTTTATCACTGTTAACTGAATTTACAGATCAGAAATAAGTTTCACAGAATGCATCTGTGTAGTTTTTATTTGAAGATATTCTTTTTCCCAATGTAGGCCTCTTAGCGCTTAGCATGGCCAATTGCAGTTTCTACAGAAACAGTGTTTCAGAATGGCTCAATCAAAAGTAAGGTTCAACTCTGTTAGTTGAATGCACAGAACAGAAAGAATTTTCACAGAATGCTACTGTGTAGTTTATATTTGAATATATTCCTTTTTCCACTATTACCCTCTTAGCGCTCCGAATGTCCACTTGCATTTTCTACAGAAAGAGTGTTCAGAACTGCGCAATCAAAAGTATGGTTTAACTCTGTTAGCTTAATAAACATATCAGAAATAAGTTTCAAACAGTGCTTCTGTGTAATTTTTATTTGAAGATATTATTTTTCCCAATATAGGCCTCTTAGCGCTCAGAATGTCCAATTGCAGTTTCTACAGAAAGAGTGTTTCAGAAAGGCTCAATCAAAAGTAAGGTTCAACTCTGTTAGTTGAATGCACAGAACAGAAAGTAGTTTCATACAATGCTTCTGTGTAGTTTATATTTGAACATATTCTTTTTTCCACTATTACCCCCTTAGCGCTACGAATGTCCAGTTGCATTTTCTACAGACAGAGTGTTTCAAAACTGCTCAATCAAAAATATGGTTTAACTCTGTTAGCTGAATGCTCAGATCAGAAAGAAGTTTCACAGAATGCTTCTGTGTAGTTTATATTTGAATATATTCCTTTTTCCACTACTACTCTCTTAGCGCTCTAAATGTCCAGTTGCATTTTCTACAGAAGGAGTGTTCAGATCTGCTCAATCAAAAGTATGGTTTAACCCTGTTAGCTGAATCCACAGATCAGAAAGATGTTTCACAGAATGATTCTGTGTAGTTTATATTTGGAGACATTCCTTTTTCCACTATTACCCTCTTAGCGCTCCGAATCTCCACTTGAATTTTCTACAGAAAGAGTGTTTCAGAACGGCTCAATCAAAACTAAGGTTCAACTCTTTTAGTTGAACAAACAGAACAGAAAGTAGTTTCACACAATTCTTCTGTGTAGTTTTTATTTGTAGACATTCTTTTTCCCAATATAGGCCTCTTAGCGCTCAGAATGTCCAATTGCAGTTTCTACAGAAAGAGTGTTTCAGAACGGCTCAATCAAAAGTAAGGTTCAACTCTGTTAGTTTAATGCACAGAACAGAAAGAAGTTTCATACAATGCTTCTGTGTAGTTTATATTTGAACATATTCTTTTTTCCACTATTACCCACTTAGCGCTACGAATGTCCAGTTGCATTTTCTACAGACAGAGTGTTTCAAAACTGCTCAATCAAAAGTATGGTTTGACTCTGTTAGCTGTATGCTCAGATCAGAAAGAAGTTTCACAGAATGCTTCTGTGTAGTTTATATTTGAATATATTCCTTTTTCCACTACTACGCTCTTAGCGCTCCAAATGTCCAGTTGCATTTTCAACAGAAAGAGTGTTCAGATCTGCTCAATCAAAAGTATGGTTTAACTCTGTTAGCTGAATGCACAGAGCAGAAAGAAGTTTCACCGAATGATTCTGTGTAGTTTATATTTGAAGACATTCCTTTTTCCACTATTACCTTCTTAGCGCTCCGAATCTCCACTTGCATTTTCTACAAAAAGAGTGTTTCATAACTGCTCAATCAAAAATATGTTTTATCACTGTTAACTGAATTTACAGATCAGAAATAAGTTTCACAGAATGCATCTGTGTAGTTTTTATTTGAAGATATTCTTTTTCCCAATGTAGGCCTCTTAGCGCTTAGCATGGCCAATTGCAGTTTCTACAGAAACAGTGTTTCAGAATGGCTCAATCAAAAGTAAGGTTCAACTCTGTTAGTTGAATGCACAGAACAGAAAGAATTTTCACAGAATGCTACTGTGTAGTTTATATTTGAATATATTCCTTTTTCCACTATTACCCTCTTAGCGCTCCGAATGTCCACTTGCATTTTCTACAGAAAGAGTGTTCAGAACTGCGCAATCAAAAGTATGGTTTAACTCTGTTAGCTTAATAAACATATCAGAAATAAGTTTCAAACAATGCTTCTGTGTAGTTTTTATTTGAGGATATTATTTTTCCCAATATAGGCCTCTTAGCGCTCAGAATGTCCAATTGCAGTTTCTACAGAAAGAGTGTTTCAGAAAGGCTCAATCAAAAGTAAGGTTCAACTCTGTTAGTTGAATGCACAGAACAGAAAGTAGTTTCATACAATGCTTCTGTGTAGTTTATATTTGAACATATTCTTTTTTCCACTATTACCCCCTTAGCGCGACGAATGTCCAGTTGCATTTTCTACAGACAGAGTGTTTCAAAACTGCTCAATCAAAAATATGGTTTAACTCTGTTAGCTGAATGCTCAGATCAGAAAGAAGTTTCACAGAATGCTTCTGTGTAGTTTATATTTGAATATATTCCTTTTTCCACTACTACTCTCTTAGCGCTCTAAATGTCCAGTTGCATTTTCTACAGAAGGAGTGTTCAGATCTGCTCAATCAAAAGTATGGTTTAACCCTGTTAGCTGAATCCACAGATCAGAAAGATGTTTCACAGAATGATTCTGTGTAGTTTATATTTGGAGACATTCCTTTTTCCACTATTACCCTCTTAGCGCTCCGAATCTCCACTTGAATTTTCTACAGAAAGAGTGTTTCAGAACGGCTCAATCAAAACTAAGGTTCAACTCTTTTAGTTGAACAAACAGAACAGAAAGTAGTTTCACACAATTCTTCTGTGTAGTTTTTATTTGTAGACATTCTTTTTCCCAATATAGGCCTCTTAGCGCTCAGAATGTCCAATTGCAGTTTCTACAGAAAGAGTGTTTCAGAACGGCTCAATCAAAAGTAAGGTTCAACTCTGTTAGTTTAATGCACAGAACAGAAAGAAGTTTCATACAATGCTTCTGTGTAGTTTATATTTGAACATATTCTTTTTTCCACTATTACCCACTTTGCGCTACGAATGTCCAGTTGCATTTTCTACAGACAGAGTGTTTCAAAACTGCTCAATCAAAAGTATGGTTTGACTCTGTTAGCTGTATGCTCAGATCAGAAAGAAGTTTCACAGAATGCTTCTGTGTAGTTTATATTTGAATATATTCCTTTTTCCACTACTACGCTCTTAGCGCTCCAAATGTCCAGTTGCATTTTCAACAGAAAGAGTGTTCAGATCTGCTCAATCAAAAGTATGGTTTAACTCTGTTAGCTGAATGCACAGAGCAGAAAGAAGTTTCACCGAATGATTCTGTGTAGTTTATATTTGAAGACATTCCTTTTTCCACTATTACCCTCTTAGCGCTCCGAATCTCCACTTGCATTTTCTACAAAAAGAGTGTTTCATAACTGCTCAATCAAAAATATGTTTTATCTCTGTTAACTGAATTTACAGATCAGAAATAAGTTTCACAGAATGCATCTGTGTAGTTTTTATTTGAAGATATTCTTTTTCCCAATGTAGGCCTCTTAGCGCTTAGCATGGCCAATTGCAGTTTCTACAGAAACAGTGTTTCAGAATGGCTCAATCAAAAGTAAGGTTCAACTCTGTTAGTTGAATGCACAGAACAGAAAGAATTTTCACAGAATGCTACTGTGTAGTTTATATTTGAATATATTCCTTTTTCCACTATTACCCTCTTAGCGCTCCGAATGTCCACTTGCATTTTCTACAGAAAGAGTGTTCAGAACTGCGCCATCAAAAGTATGGTTTAACTCTGTTAGCTTAATAAACATATCAGAAATAAGTTTCAAACAATGCTTCTGTGTAGTTTTTATTTGAGGATATTATTTTTCCCAATATAGGCCTCTTAGCGCTCAGAATGTCCAATTGCAGTTTCTACAGAAAGAGTGTTTCAGAAAGGCTCAATCAAAAGTAAGGTTCAACTCTGTTAGTTGAATGCACAGAACAGAAAGTAGTTTCATACAATGCTTCTGTGTAGTTTATATTTGAACATATTCTTTTTTCCACTATTACCCCCTTAGCGCTACGAATGTCCAGTTGCATTTTCTACAGACAGAGTGTTTCAAAACTGCTCAATCAAAAATATGGTTTAACTCTGTTAGCTGAATGCTCAGATCAGAAAGAAGTTTCACAGAATGCTTCTGTGTAGTTTATATTTTAATATATTCCTTTTTCCACTACTACTCTCTTAGCGCTCTAAATGTCCAGTTGCATTTTCTACAGAAGGAGTGTTCAGATCTGCTCAATCAAAAGTATGGTTTAACACTGTTAGCTGAATCCACAGATCAGAAAGATGTTTCACAGAATGATTCTGTGTAGTTTATATTTGGAGACATTCCTTTTTCCACTATTACCCTCTTAGCGCTCCGAATCTCCACTTGAATTTTCTACAGAAAGAGTGTTTCAGAACGGCTCAATCAAAACTAAGGTTCAACTCTTTTAGTTGAACAAACAGAACAGAAAGTAGTTTCACACAATTCTTCTGTGTAGTTTTTATTTGTAGACATTCTTTTTCCCAATATAGGCCTCTTAGCGCTCAGAATGTCCAATTGCAGTTTCTACAGAAAGAGTGTTTCAGAACGGCTCAATCAAAAGTAAGGTTCAACTCTGTTAGTTTAATGCACAGAACAGAAAGAAGTTTCATACAATGCTTCTGTGTAGTTTATATTTGAACATATTCTTTTTTCCACTATTACCCACTTAGCGCTACGAATGTCCAGTTGCATTTTCTACAGACAGAGTGTTTCAAAACTGCTCAATCAAAAGTATGGTTTGACTCTGTTAGCTGTATGCTCAGATCAGAAAGAAGTTTCACAGAATGCTTCTGTGTAGTTTATATTTGATTATATTCCTTTTTCCACTACTACGCTCTTAGCGCTCCAAATGTCCAGTTGCATTTTCAACAGAAAGAGTGTTCAGATCTGCTCAATCAAAAGTATGGTTTAACTCTGTTAGCTGAATGCACAGAGCAGAAAGAAGTTTCACCGAATGATTCTGTGTAGTTTATATTTGAAGACATTCCTTTTTCCACTATTACCCTCTTAGCGCTCCGAATCTCCACTTTCATTTTCTACAAAAAGAGTGTTTCATAACTGCTCAATCAAAAATATGTTTTATCACTGTTAACTGAATTTACAGATCAGAAATAAGTTTCACAGAATGCATCTGTGTAGTTTTTATTTGAAGATATTCTTTTTCCCAATGTAGGCCTCTTAGCGCTTAGCATGGCCAATTGCAGTTTCTACAGAAACAGTGTTTCAGAATGGCTCAATCAAAAGTAAGGTTCAACTCTGTTAGTTGAATGCACAGAACAGAAAGAATTTTCACAGAATGCTACTGTGTAGTTTATATTTGAATATATTCCTTTTTCCACAATTACCCTCTTAGCGCTCCGAATGTCCACTTGCATTTTCTACAGAAAGAGTGTTCAGAACTGCGCAATCAAAAGTATGGTTTAACTCTGTTAGCTTAATAAACATATCAGAAATAAGTTTCAAACAATGCTTCTGTGTAGTTTTTATTTGAAGATATTATTTTTCCCAATATAGGCCTCTTAGCGCTCAGAATGTCCAATTGCAGTTTCTACAGAAAGAGTGTTTCAGAAAGGCTCAATCAAAAGTAAGGTTCAACTCTGTTAGTTGAATGCACAGAACAGAAAGTAGTTTCATACAATGCTTCTGTGTAGTTTATATTTGAACATATTCTTTTTTCCACTATTACCCCCTTAGCGCTACGAATGTCCAGTTGCATTTTCTACAGACAGAGTGTTTCAAAACTGCTCAATCAAAAATATGGTTTAACTCTGTTAGCTGAATGCTCAGATCAGAAAGAAGTTTCACAGAATGCTTCTGTGTAGTTTATATTTGAATATATTCCTTTTTCCACTACTACTCTCTTAGCGCTCTAAATGTCCAGTTGCATTTTCTACAGAAGGAGTGTTCAGATCTGCTCAATCAAAAGTATGGTTTAACCCTGTTAGCTGAATCCACAGATCAGAAAGATGTTTCACAGAATGATTCTGTGTAGTTTATATTTGGAGACATTCCTTTTTCCACTATTACCCTCTTAGCGCTCCGAATCTCCACTTGAATTTTCTACAGAAAGAGTGTTTCAGAACGGCTCAATCAAAACTAAGGTTCAACTCTTTTAGTTGAACAAACAGAACAGAAAGTAGTTTCACACAATTCTTCTGTGTAGTTTTTATTTGTAGACATTCTTTTTCCCAATATAGGCCTCTTAGCGCTCAGAATGTCCAATTGCAGTTTCTACAGAAAGAGTGTTTCAGAACGGCTCAATCAAAAGTAAGGTTCAACTCTGTTAGTTTAATGCACAGAACAGAAAGAAGTTTCATACAATGCTTCTGTGTAGTTTATATTTGAACATATTCTTTTTTCCACTATTACCCACTTAGCGCTACGAATGTCCAGTTGCATTTTCTACAGACAGAGTGTTTCAAAACTGCTCAATCAAAAGTATGGTTTGACTCTGTTAGCTGTATGCTCAGATCAGAAAGAAGTTTCACAGAATGCTTCTGTGTAGTTTATATTTGAATATATTCCTTTTTCCACTACTACGCTCTTAGCGCTCCAAATGTCCAGTTGCATTTTCAACAGAAAGAGTGTTCAGATCTGCTCAATCAAAAGTATGGTTTAACTCTGTTAGCTGAATGCACAGAGCAGAAAGAAGTTTCACCGAATGATTCTGTGTAGTTTATATTTGAAGACATTCCTTTTTCCACTATTACCCTCTTAGCGCTCCGAATCTCCACTTGCATTTTCTACAAAAAGAGTGTTTCATAACTGCTCAATCAAAAATATGTTTTATCACTGTTAACTGAATTTACAGATCAGAAATAAGTTTCACAGAATGCATCTGTGTAGTTTTTATTTGAAGATATTCTTTTTCCCAATGTAGGCCTCTTAGCGCTTAGCATGGCCAATTGCAGTTTCTACAGAAACAGTGTTTCAGAATGGCTCAATCAAAAGTAAGGTTCAACTCTGTTAGTTGAATGCACAGAACAGAAAGAATTTTCACAGAATGCTACTGTGTAGTTTATATTTGAATATATTCCTTTTTCCACTATTACCCACTTAGCGCTCCGAATGTCCACTTGCATTTTCTACAGAAAGAGTGTTCAGAACTGCGCAATCAAAAGTATGGTTTAACTCTGTTAGCTTAATAAACATATCAGAAATAAGTTTCAAACAGTGCTTCTGTGTAATTTTTATTTGAAGATATTATTTTTCCCAATATAGGCCTCTTAGCGCTCAGAATGTCCAATTGCAGTTTCTACAGAAAGAGTGTTTCAGAAAGGCTCAATCAAAAGTAAGGTTCAACTCTGTTAGTTGAATGCACAGAACAGAAAGTAGTTTCATACAATGCTTCTGTGTAGTTTATATTTGAACATATTCTTTTTTCCACTATTACCCCCTTAGCGCTACGAATGTCCAGTTGCATTTTCTACAGACAGAGTGTTTCAAAACTGCTCAATCAAAAATATGGTTTAACTCTGTTAGCTGAATGCTCAGATCAGAAAGAAGTTTCACAGAATGCTTCTGTGTAGTTTATATTTGAATATATTCCTTTTTCCACTACTACTCTCTTAGCGCTCTAAATGTCCAGTTGCATTTTCTACAGAAGGAGTGTTCAGATCTGCTCAATCAAAAGTATGGTTTAACCCTGTTAGCTGAATCCACAGATCAGAAAGATGTTTCACAGAATGATTCTGTGTAGTTTATATTTGGAGACATTCCTTTTTCCACTATTACCCTCTTAGCGCTCCGAATCTCCACTTGAATTTTCTACAGAAAGAGTGTTTCAGAACGGCTCAATCAAAACTAAGGTTCAACTCTTTTAGTTGAACAAACAGAACAGAAAGTAGTTTCACACAATTCTTCTGTGTAGTTTTTATTTGTAGACATTCTTTTTCCCAATATAGGCCTCTTAGCGCTCAGAATGTCCAATTGCAGTTTCTACAGAAAGAGTGTTTCAGAACGGCTCAATCAAAAGTAAGGTTCAACTATGTTAGTTGAATGCACAGAACAGAAAGAAGTTTCATACAATGCTTCTGTGTAGTTTATATTTGAACATATTCTTTTTTCCACTATTACCCACTTAGCGCTACGAATGTCCAGTTGCATTTTCTACAGACAGAGTGTTTCAAAACTGCTCAATCAAAAGTATGGTTTGACTCTGTTAGCTGTATGCTCAGATCAGAAAGAAGTTTCACAGAATGCTTCTGTGTAGTTTATATTTGAATATATTCCTTTTTCCACTACTACGCTCTTAGCGCTCCAAATGTCCAGTTGCATTTTCAACAGAAAGAGTGTTCAGATCTGCTCAATCAAAAGTATGGTTTAACTCTGTTAGCTGAATGCACAGAGCAGAAAGAAGTTTCACCGAATGATTCTGTGTAGTTTATATTTGAAGACATTCCTTTTTCCACTATTACCCTCTTAGCGCTCCGAATCTCCACTTGCATTTTCTACAAAAAGAGTGTTTCATAACTGCTCAATCAAAAATATGTTTTATCACTGTTAACTGAATTTACAGATCAGAAATAAGTTTCACAGAATGCATCTGTGTAGTTTTTATTTGAAGATATTCTTTTTCCCAATGTAGGCCTCTTAGCGCTTAGCATGGCCAATTGCAGTTTCTACAGAAACAGTGTTTCAGAATGGCTCAATCAAAAGTAAGGTTCAACTCTGTTAGTTGAATGCACAGAACAGAAAGAATTTTCACAGAATGCTACTGTGTAGTTTATATTTGAATATATTCCTTTTTCCACTATTACCCTCTTAGCGCTCCGAATGTCCACTTGCATTTTCTACAGAAAGAGTGTTCAGAACTGCGCAATCAAAAGTATGGTTTAACTCTGTTAGCTTAATAAACATATCAGAAATAAGTTTCAAACAGTGCTTCTGTGTAATTTTTATTTGAAGATATTATTTTTCCCAATATAGGCCTCTTAGCGCTCAGAATGTCCAATTGCAGTTTCTACAGAAAGAGTGTTTCAGAAAGGCTCAATCAAAAGTAAGGTTCAACTCTGTTAGTTGAATGCACAGAACAGAAAGTAGTTTCATACAATGCTTCTGTGTAGTTTATATTTGAACATATTCTTTTTTCCACTATTACCCCCTTAGCGCTACGAATGTCCAGTTGCATTTTCTACAGACAGAGTGTTTCAAAACTGCTCAATCAAAAATATGGTTTAACTCTGTTAGCTGAATGCTCAGATCAGAAAGAAGTTTCACAGAATGCTTCTGTGTAGTTTATATTTGAATATATTCCTTTTTCCACTACTACTCTCTTAGCGCTCTAAATGTCCAGTTGCATTTTCTACAGAAGGAGTGTTCAGATCTGCTCAATCAAAAGTATGGTTTAACCCTGTTAGCTGAATCCACAGATCAGAAAGATGTTTCACAGAATGATTCTGTGTAGTTTATATTTGGAGACATTCCTTTTTCCACTATTACCCTCTTAGCGCTCCGAATCTCCACTTGAATTTTCTACAGAAAGAGTGTTTCAGAACGGCTCAATCAAAACTAAGGTTCAACTCTTTTAGTTGAACAAACAGAACAGAAAGTAGTTTCACACAATTCTTCTGTGTAGTTTTTATTTGTAGACATTCTTTTTCCCAATATAGGCCTCTTAGCGCTCAGAATGTCCAATTGCAGTTTCTACAGAAAGAGTGTTTCAGAACGGCTCAATCAAAAGTAAGGTTCAACTCTGTTAGTTTAATGCACAGAACAGAAAGAAGTTTCATACAATGCTTCTGTGTAGTTTATATTTGAACATATTCTTTTTTCCACTATTACCCACTTAGCGCTACGAATGTCCAGTTGCATTTTCTACAGACAGAGTGTTTCAAAACTGCTCAATCAAAAGTATGGTTTGACTCTGTTAGCTGTATGCTCAGATCAGAAAGAAGTTTCACAGAATGCTTCTGTGTAGTTTATATTTGAATATATTCCTTTTTCCACTACTACGCTCTTAGCGCTCCAAATGTCCAGTTGCATTTTCAACAGAAAGAGTGTTCAGATCTGCTCAATCAAAAGTATGGTTTAACTCTGTTAGCTGAATGCTCAGATCAGAAAGAAGTTTCACAGAATGCTTCTGTGTAGTTTATATTTGAATATATTCCTTTTTCCACTACTACTCTCTTAGCGCTCTAAATGTCCAGTTGCATTTTCTACAGAAGGAGTGTTCAGATCTGCTCAATCAAAAGTATGGTTTAACCCTGTTAGCTGAATCCACAGATCAGAAAGATGTTTCACAGAATGATTCTGTGTAGTTTATATTTGGAGACATTCCTTTTTCCACTATTACCCTCTTAGCGCTCCGAATCTCCACTTGAATTTTCTACAGAAAGAGTGTTTCAGAACGGCTCAATCAAAACTAAGGTTCAACTCTTTTAGTTGAACAAACAGAACAGAAAGTAGTTTCACACAATTCTTCTGTGTAGTTTTTATTTGTAGACATTCTTTTTCCCAATATAGGCCTCTTAGCGCTCAGAATGTCCAATTGCAGTTTCTACAGAAAGAGTGTTTCAGAACGGCTCAATCAAAAGTAAGGTTCAACTATGTTAGTTGAATGCACAGAACAGAAAGAAGTTTCATACAATGCTTCTGTGTAGTTTATATTTGAACATATTCTTTTTTCCACTATTACCCACTTAGCGCTACGAATGTCCAGTTGCATTTTCTACAGACAGAGTGTTTCAAAACTGCTCAATCAAAAGTATGGTTTGACTCTGTTAGCTGTATGCTCAGATCAGAAAGAAGTTTCACAGAATGCTTCTGTGTAGTTTATATTTGAATATATTCCTTTTTCCACTACTACGCTCTTAGCGCTCCAAATGTCCAGTTGCATTTTCAACAGAAAGAGTGTTCAGATCTGCTCAATCAAAAGTATGGTTTAACTCTGTTAGCTGAATGCACAGAGCAGAAAGAAGTTTCACCGAATGATTCTGTGTAGTTTATATTTGAAGACATTCCTTTTTCCACTATTACCCTCTTAGCGCTCCGAATCTCCACTTGCATTTTCTACAAAAAGAGTGTTTCATAACTGCTCAATCAAAAATATGTTTTATCACTGTTAACTGAATTTACAGATCAGAAATAAGTTTCACAGAATGCATCTGTGTAGTTTTTATTTGAAGATATTCTTTTTCCCAATGTAGGCCTCTTAGCGCTTAGCATGGCCAATTGCAGTTTCTACAGAAACAGTGTTTCAGAATGGCTCAATCAAAAGTAAGGTTCAACTCTGTTAGTTGAATGCACAGAACAGAAAGAATTTTCACAGAATGCTACTGTGTAGTTTATATTTGAATATATTCCTTTTTCCACTATTACCCTCTTAGCGCTCCGAATGTCCACTTGCATTTTCTACAGAAAGAGTGTTCAGAACTGCGCAATCAAAAGTATGGTTTAACTCTGTTAGCTTAATAAACATATCAGAAATAAGTTTCAAACAGTGCTTCTGTGTAATTTTTATTTGAAGATATTATTTTTCCCAATATAGGCCTCTTAGCGCTCAGAATGTCCAATTGCAGTTTCTACAGAAAGAGTGTTTCAGAAAGGCTCAATCAAAAGTAAGGTTCAACTCTGTTAGTTGAATGCACAGAACAGAAAGTAGTTTCATACAATGCTTCTGTGTAGTTTATATTTGAACATATTCTTTTTTCCACTATTACCCCCTTAGCGCTACGAATGTCCAGTTGCATTTTCTACAGACAGAGTGTTTCAAAACTGCTCAATCAAAAATATGGTTTAACTCTGTTAGCTGAATGCTCAGATCAGAAAGAAGTTTCACAGAATGCTTCTGTGTAGTTTATATTTGAATATATTCCTTTTTCCACTACTACTCTCTTAGCGCTCTAAATGTCCAGTTGCATTTTCTACAGAAGGAGTGTTCAGATCTGCTCAATCAAAAGTATGGTTTAACCCTGTTAGCTGAATCCACAGATCAGAAAGATGTTTCACAGAATGATTCTGTGTAGTTTATATTTGGAGACATTCCTTTTTCCACTATTACCCTCTTAGCGCTCCGAATCTCCACTTGAATTTTCTACAGAAAGAGTGTTTCAGAACGGCTCAATCAAAACTAAGGTTCAACTCTTTTAGTTGAACAAACAGAACAGAAAGTAGTTTCACACAATTCTTCTGTGTAGTTTTTATTTGTAGACATTCTTTTTCCCAATATAGGCCTCTTAGCGCTCAGAATGTCCAATTGCAGTTTCTACAGAAAGAGTGTTTCAGAACGGCTCAATCAAAAGTAAGGTTCAACTCTGTTAGTTTAATGCACAGAACAGAAAGAAGTTTCATACAATGCTTCTGTGTAGTTTATATTTGAACATATTCTTTTTTCCACTATTACCCACTTAGCGCTACGAATGTCCAGTTGCATTTTCTACAGACAGAGTGTTTCAAAACTGCTCAATCAAAAGTATGGTTTGACTCTGTTAGCTGTATGCTCAGATCAGAAAGAAGTTTCACAGAATGCTTCTGTGTAGTTTATATTTGAATATATTCCTTTTTCCACTACTACGCTCTTAGCGCTCCAAATGTCCAGTTGCATTTTCAACAGAAAGAGTGTTCAGATCTGCTCAATCAAAAGTATGGTTTAACTCTGTTAGCTGAATGCACAGAGCAGAAAGAAGTTTCACCGAATGATTCTGTGTAGTTTATATTTGAAGACATTCCTTTTTCCACTATTACCCTCTTAGCGCTCCGAATCTCCACTTGCATTTTCTACAAAAAGAGTGTTTCATAACTGCTCAATCAAAAATATGTTTTATCACTGTTAACTGAATTTACAGATCAGAAATAAGTTTCACAGAATGCATCTGTGTAGTTTTTATTTGAAGATATTCTTTTTCCCAATGTAGGCCTCTTAGCGCTTAGCATGGCCAATTGCAGTTTCTACAGAAACAGTGTTTCAGAATGGCTCAATCAAAAGTAAGGTTCAACTCTGTTAGTTGAATGCACAGAACAGAAAGAATTTTCACAGAATGCTACTGTGTAGTTTATATTTGAATATATTCCTTTTTCCACTATTACCCTCTTAGCGCTCCGAATGTCCACTTGCATTTTCTACAGAAAGAGTGTTCAGAACTGCGCAATCAAAAGTATGGTTTAACTCTGTTAGCTTAATAAACATATCAGAAATAAGTTTCAAACAATGCTTCTGTGTAGTTTTTATTTGAAGATATTATTTTTCCCAATATAGGCCTCTTAGCGCTCAGAATGTCCAATTGCAGTTTCTACAGAAAGAGTGTTTCAGAAAGGCTCAATCAAAAGTAAGGTTCAACTCTGTTAGTTGAATGCACAGAACAGAAAGTAGTTTCATGCAATGCTTCTGTGTAGTTTATATTTGAACATATTCTTTTTTCCACTATTACCCACTTGGCGATACGAATGTCCAGTAGCATTTTCTACAGACAGAGTGTTTCAAAACTGCTCAATCAAAAGTATGGTTTAACTCTGTTAGCTGAATGCTCAGATCAGAAAGAAGTTTCACAGAATGCTTCTGTGTAGTTTATATTTGAATATATTCCTTTTTCCACTACTACGCTCTTAGCGCTCCAAATGTCCAGTTGCATTTTCTACAGAAAGAGTGTTCAGATCTGCTCAATCAAAAGTATGGTTTAACACTGTTAGCTGAATGCACAGATCAGAAAGAAGTTTCACCGAATGATTCTGTGTAGTTTATATTTGAAGACATTCCTTTTTCCACTATTACCCTCTTAGCGCTCCGAATCTCCACTTGTATTTTCTACAAAAAGAGTGTTTCATAACTGCTCAATCAAAAATATGTTTTATCTCTGTTAACTGAATTTACAGATCAGAAATAAGTTTCACAGAATGCATCTGTGTAGTTTTTATTTGAAGATATCTTTTTCCCAATGTAGGCCTCTTAGCGCTTAGCATGTCCAATTGCAGTTTCTACAGAAAGAGTGTTTCAGAACGGCTCAATTAAAAGTAAGGTTCAACTCTGTTAGTTGAATGCACAGAACAGAAAGAATTTTCACAGAATGCTACTGTGTAGTTTATATTTGAATATATTCCTTTTTCCACTATTACCCTCTTAGTGCTCCGAATGTCCACTTGCATTTTCTACAGAAAGAGTGTTCAGAACTGCGCAATCAAAAGTATGGTTTAACTCTGTTAGCTTAATGAACATATCAGAAATAAGTTTCACACAATGCTTCTGTGTAGTTTTTATTTGAAGATATTATTTTTCCCAATAGAGGCCTCTTAGCGCTCAGAATGTCCAATTGCAGTTTCTACAGAAAGAGTGTTTCAGAAAGGCTCAATCAAAAGTAAGGTTCAACTCTGTTAGTTGAATGCACAGAACAGAAAGAAGTTTCATACAATGCTTCTGTGTAGTTTATATTTGAACATATTCTTTTTTCCACTATTACCCACTTGGCGCTACGAATGTCCAGGTGCATTTTCTACAGACAGAGTGTTTCAAAACTGCTCAATCAAAAGTATGGTTTAACTCTGTTAGCTGAATGCTCAGATCAGAAAGAAGTTTCACAGAATGCTTCTGTGTAGTTTATATTTGAATATATTCCTTTTTCCACTACTACTCTCTTAGCGCTCCAACTGTCCAGTTGCATTTTCTACAGAAAGAGTGTTCAGATCTGCTCAATCAAAAGTATGGTTTAACTCTGTTAGCTGAATGCACAGATCAGAAAGAAGTTTCACAGAATGATTCTGTGTAGTTTATATTTGTAGACATTCCTTTTTCCACTATTACCCTCTTAGTGCTCCGAATCTCCACTTGCATCTTCTACAGAAAGAGTGTTTCAGAACGGCTCAATCAAAACTAAGGTTCAACTCTTTTAGTTGAACAAACAGAACAGAAAGAAGTTTCACACAATTCTTCTGTGTAGTTTTTATTTGTAGACATTCTTTTTCCCAATATAGGCCTCTTAGCGCTCAGAATGTCCAATTGCAGTTTCTACAGAAAGAGTGTTTCAGAACGGCTCAATCAAAAGTAAGGTTCAACTCTGTTAGTTGAATGCACAGAACAGAAAGAAGTTTCATACAATGCTTCTGTGTAGTTTATATTTGAATATATTCCTTTTTCCACTATTACCCTCTTAGCGCTCCGAATGTCCACTTGCATTTTCTACAGAAAGAGTGTTCAGAACTGCGCAATCAAAAGTATGGTTTAACTCTGTTAGCTTAATGAATATATCAGAAATAAGTTTCACACAATGCTTCTGTGTAGTTTTTATTTGAAGATATTATTTTTCCCAATATAGGCCTCTTAGCGCTCACAATGTCCAATTGCAGTTTCTACAGAAAGAGTGTTTCAGAAAGGCTCAATCAAAAGTAAGGTTCAACTCTGTTAGTTGAATGCACAGAACAGAAAGAAGTTTCATACAATGCTTCTGTGTAGTTTATATTTGAACATATTCTTTTTTCCACTATTACCCACTTAGCGCTACGAATGTCCAGTTGCATTTTCTACAGAAAGAGTGTGTCAAAACTGCTCAATCAAAAGTATGGTTTAACTCTGTTAGCTGAATGCTCAGATCAGAAAGAAGTTTCACAGAATGCTTCTGTGTAGTTTATATTTGAATATATTCCTTTTTCCACTACTACGCTCTTAGCGCTCCAAATGTCCAGTTGCATTTTCTACAGAAAGAGTGTTCAGATCTGCTCAATCAAAAGTATGGTTTAACTCTGTTAGCTGAATGCACAGATCAGAAAGAAGTTTCACCGAATGATTCTGTGTAGTTTATATTTGAAGACATTCCTTTTTCCACTATTACCCTCTTAGCGCTCTGAATCTCCACTTGCATTTTCTACAGAAAGAGTGTTTCAGAACGGCTCAATCAAAACTAAGGTTCAATTCTTTTAGTTGAACAAACAGAACAGAAAGAAGTTTCACACAATTCTTCTGTGTAGTTTTTATTTGTAGACATTCTTTTTCCCAATATAGGCCTCTTAGCGCTCAGAATGTCCAATGGCAGTTTCTACAGAAAGAGTGTTTCAGAAAGGCTCAATCAAAAGTAAGGTTCAACTCTGTTAGTTGAATGCACAGAACAGAAAGAAGTTTCATACAATGCTTCTGTGTAGTTTATATTTGAACATATTCTTTTTTCCACTATTACCCACTTAGCGCTACGAATGTCCAGTTGCATTTTCTACAGACAGAGTGTTTCAAAACTGCTCAATCAACAGTATGGTTTAACTCTGTTAGCTGAATGCTCAGATCAGAAAGAAGTTTCACAGAATGCTTCTGTGTAGTTTATATTTGAATATATTACTTTTTCCACTACTACATTCTTAGCACTCCAAATGTCCAGTTGCATTTTTACAGAAAGAGTGTTCAGATCTGCTCAATCAAAAGTATGGTTTAACTCTGTTATCTGAATGCACAGATCAGAAAGAAGTTTCACCGAATTATTCTGTGTAGTTTATATTTGAAGACATTCCTTTTTCCACTATTACCCACTTAGCGCTCCGAATCTCCACTTGCATTTTCTACAAAAAGAGTGTTTCATAACTGCTCAATCAAAAATATGATTTATCTCTGTTAACTGAATTTACAGATCAGAAATAAGTTTCACAGAATGCATCTGTGTAGTTTTTATTTGAAGATAATCTTTTTCCCAATGTAGGCCTCTTAGCGCTTAGCATGTCCAATTGCAGTTTCTACAGAGAGAGTGTTTCAGAACGGCTCATTCAAAAGTAAGGTTCAACTCTGTTAGTTGAATGCACAAAACAGAAAGAATTTTCACAGAATGCTACTGTGTAGTTTATATTTGAATATATCCCTTTTTCCACTATTAACCTCTTAGCGCTGCGAAGGTCCACTTGCATTTTCTACAGAAAGAGTGTTCAGAACTGCGCAATCAAAAGTATGGTTTAACTCTGTTAGCTTAATGAACATATCAGAAATAAGTTTCAAACAATGCTTCTGTGTAGTTTTTATTTGAAGATATTATTTTTCCCAATATAGGCCTCTTAGCGCTCAGAATGTCCAATTGCAGTTTCTACAGAAAGAGTGTTTCAGAAAGGCTCAATCAAAAGTAAGGTTCAACTCTGTTAGTTGAATGCACAGAACAGAAAGTAGTTTCATACAATGCTTCTGTGTAGTTTATATTTGAACATAATCTTTTTTCCACTATTACCCCTTTAGCGCTACGAATGTCCAGTTGCATTTTCTACAGACAGAGTGTTTCAAAACTGCTCAATCAAAAATATGGTTTAACTCTGTTAGCTGAATGCTCAGATCAGAAAGAAGTTTCACAGAATGCTTCTGTGTAGTTTATATTTGAATATATTCCTTTTTCCACTACTACTCTCTTAGCGCTCCAAATGTCCAGTTGCATTTTCTACAGAAAGAGTGTTCAGATCTGCTCAATCAAAAGTATGGTTTAACCCTGTTAGCTGAATCCACAGATCAGAAAGATGTTTCACAGAATGATTCTGTGTAGTTTATATTTGGAGACATTCCTTTTTCCACTATTACCCTCTTAGCGCTCCGAATCTCCACTTGAATTTTCTACAGAAAGAGTGTTTCAGAACGGCTCAATCAAAACTAAGGTTCAACTCTTTTAGTTGAACAAACAGAACAGAAAGTAGTTTCACACAATTCTTCTGTGTAGTTTTTATTTGTAGACATTCTTTTTCCCAATATAGGCCTCTTAGCGCTCAGAATGTCCAATTGCAGTTTCTACAGAAAGAGTGTTTCAGAAAGGCTCAATCAAAAGTAAGGTTCAACTCTGTTAGTTGAATGCACAGAACAGAAAGTAGTTTCATACAATGCTTCTGTGTAGTTTATATTTGAACATAATCTTTTTTCCACTATTACCCCTTTAGCGCTACGAATGTCCAGTTGCATTTTCTACAGACAGAGTGTTTCAAAACTGCTCAATCAAAAATATGGTTTAACTCTGTTAGCTGAATGCTCAGATCAGAAAGAAGTTTCACAGAATGCTTCGGTGTAGTTTATATTTGAATATATTCCTTTTTCCACTACTATGCTCTTAGCGCTCCAAATGTCCAGTTGCATTTTCTACAGAAAGAGTGTTCAGATCTGCTCAATCAAAAGTATGGTTTAACTCTGTTAGCTGAATGCACAGATCAGAAAGAAGTTTCACCGAATGATTCTGTGTAGTTTATATTTGAAGACATTCCTTTTTCCACTATTACCCTCTTAGCGCTCCGAATCTCCACTTGTATTTTCTACAAAAAGAGTGTTTCATAACTGCTCAATCAAAAATATGTTTTATCTCTGTTAACTGAATTTACAGATCAGAAATAAGTTTCACAGAATGCATCTGTGTAGTTTTTATTTGAAGATATCTTTTTCCCAATGTAGGCCTCTTAGCGCTTAGCATGTCCAATTGCAGTTTCTACAGAAAGAGTGTTTCAGAACGGCTCAATTAAAAGTAAGGTTCAACTCTGTTAGTTGAATGCACAGAACAGAAAGAATTTTCACAGAATGCTACTGTGTAGTTTATATTTGAATATATTCCTTTTTCCACTATTACCCTCTTAGCGCTCCGAATGTCCACTTGCATTTTCTACAGAAAGAGTGTTCAGAACTGCGCAATCAAAAGTATGGTTTAACTCTGTTAGCTTAATGAACATATCAGAAATAAGTTTCACACAATGCTTCTGTGTAGTTTTTATTTGAAGATATTATTTTTCCAAATAGAGGCCTCTTAGCGCTCAGAATGTCCAATTGCAGTTTCTACAGAAAGAGTGTTTCAGAAAGGCTCAATCAAAAGTAAGGTTCAACTCTGTTAGTTGAATGCACAGAACAGAAAGAGGTTTCATACAATGCTTCTGTGTAGTTTATATTTGAACATATTCTTTTTTCCACTATTACCCACTGGGCGCTATGAATGTCCAGGTGCATTTTCTACAGACAGAGTGTTTCAAAACTGCTCAATCAAAAGTATGGTTTAACTCTGTTAGCTGAATGCTCAGATCAGAAAGAAGTTTCACAGAATGCTTCTGTGTAGTTTATATTTGAATATATTCCTTTTTCCACTACTACTCTCTTAGCGCTCCAATTGTCCAGTTGCATTTTCTACAGAAAGAGTGTTCAGATCTGCTCAATCAAAAGTATGGTTTAACTCTGTTAGCTGAATGCACAGATCAGAAAGAAGTTTCACAGAATGATTCTGTGTAGTTTATATTTGGAGACATTCCTTTTTCCACTATTACCCTCTTAGCGCTCACAATCTCCACTTGCATTTTCTACAGAAAGAGTGTTTCAGAACGGCTCAATCAAAACTAAGGTTCAACTCTTTTAGTTGAACAAACAGAACAGAAAGAAGTTTCACACAATTCTTCTGTGTAGTTTTTATTTGTAGACATTCTTTTTCCCAATATAGGCCTCTTAGCGCTCAGAATGTCCAATTGCAGTTTCTACAGAAAGAGTGTTTCAGAACGGCTCAATCAAAAGTAAGGTTCAACTCTGTTAGTTTAATGCACAGAACAGAAAGAAGTTTCATACAATGCTTCTGTGTAGTTTATATTTGAACATATTTTTTTTCCACTATTACCCACTTAGCGCTACGAATGTCCAGTTGCATTTTCTACAGACAGAGTGTTTCAAAACTGCTCAATCAAAAGTATCGTTTAACTCTGTTAGCTGAATGCTCAGATCAGAAAGAAGTTTCACAGAATGCTTCTATATAGTTTATATTTGAATATATTCCTTTTTCCACTACTACGCTCTTAGCGCTCCAAATGTCCAGTTGCATTTTCTACAGAAAGAGTGTTCAGATCTGCTCAATCAAAAGTATGGTTTAACTCTGTTAGCTGAATGCACAGATCAGAAAGAAGTTTCACCGAATGATTCTGTGTAGTTTATATTTGAAGACATCCCTTTTTCCACTATTACCCTCTTAGCGCTCCGAATGTCCACTTGCATTTTCTACAGAAAGAGTGTTCAGAACTGCGCAATCAAAAGTATGGTTTAACTCTGTTAGCTTAATGAACATATCAGAAATAAGTTTCACAGAATGCATCTGTGTAGTTTTTATTTGAAGATATTCTTTTTCCCAATGTAGGCCTCTTAGCGCTTAGCATGTCCAATTGCAGTTTCTACAGAAAGAGTGTTTCAGAACGGCTCAATCAAAAGTAAGGTTCAACTCTGTTAGTTGAATGCACAGAACAGAAAGAATTTTCACAGAATGCTACTGTGTAGTTTATATTTGAATATATTCCTTTTTCCACTATTACCCTCTTAGCGCTCCGAATGTCCACTTGCATTTTCTACAGAAAGAGTGTTCAGAACTGCGCAATCAAAAGTATGGTTTAACTCTGTTAGCTTAATGAACATATCAGAAATAAGTTTCACACAATGCTTCTGTGTAGTTTTTATTTGAAGATATTTTATTTCCCAATATAGGCCTCTTAGCGCTCAGAATGTCCAATTGCAGTTACTACAGAAAGAGTGTTTCAGAAAGGCTCAATCAAAAGTAAGGTTCAACTCTGTTAGTTGAATGCACAGAACAGAAAGAAGTTTCATACAATGCTTCTGTGTAGTTTATATTTGAACATATTCTTTTTTCCACTATTACCCACTTAGCGCTACGAATGTCCAGTTGCATTTTCTACAGACAGAGTGTTTCAAAACTGCTCAATCAAAAGTATGGTTTAACTCTGTTAGCTGAATGCTCAGATCAGAAAGAAGTTTCACAGAATGATTCTGTGTAGTTTATATTTGGAGACATTCCTTTTTCCACTATTACCCTCTTAGCGCTCCGAATCTCCACTTGCATTTTCTACAGAAAGTGTGTTTCAGAACGGCTCAATCAAAACAAAGGTTCAACTCTTTTAGTTGAACAAACAGAACAGAAAGAAGTTTCACACAATTCTGCTGTGTAGTTTTTATTTGTAGACATTCTTTTTCCCAATATAGGCCTCTTAGCGCTCCGAATGTCCACTTGCATTTTCTACAGAAAGAGTGTTCAGAACTGCGCAATCAAAAGTATGGTTTAACTCTGTTAGCTTAATGAACATATCAGAAATAAGTTTCAATCAATGCTTCTGTGTAGTTTTTATTTGAAGATATTATTTTTCCCAATAGAGGCCTCTTAGCGCTCAGAATGTCCAATTGCAGTTTCTACAGAGAGAGTGTTTCAGAAAGGCTCAATCAAAAGTAAGGTTCAACTCTGTTAGTTGAATGCACAGAACAGAAAGAAGTTTCATACAATGCTTCTGTGTAGTTTATATTTGAACATATTTTTTTTCCACTATTACCCCCTTAGCGCTACGAATGTCCAGTTGCATTTTCTACAGACAGAGTGTTTCAAAACTGCTCAATCAAAAATATGGTTTAACTCTGTTAGCTGAATGCTCAGATCAGAAAGAAGTTTCACAGAATGCTTCTGTGTAGTTTATATTTGAATATATTCCTTTTTCCACAACTACTCTCTTAGCGCTCCAAATGTCCAGTTGCATTTTCTACAGAAAGAGTGTTCAGATCTGCTCAATCAAAAGTATGGTTTAACTCTGTTAGCTGAATGCACAAATCAGAAAGAAGTTTCACAGAATGATTCTGTGTAGTTTATATTTGGAGACATTCCTTTTTCCACTATTACCCTCTTAGCACTCCGAATCTCCACTTGCATTTTCTACAGAAAGAGTGTTTCAGAACGGCTCAATCAAAACTAAGGTTCAACTCTTTTAGTTGAACAAACAGAACAGAAAGTAGTTTCACACAATTCTTCTGTGTAGTTTTTATTTGTAGACATTCTTTTTCCCAATATAGGCCTCTTAGCGCTCAGAATGTCCAATTGCAGTTTCTACAGAAAGAGTGTTTCAGAACGGCTCAATCAAAAGTAAGGTTCAACTCTGTTAGTTGAATGCACAGAACAGAAAGAAGTTTCATACAATGCTTCTGTGTAGTTTATATTTGAAAATATTCTTTTTTCCACTATTACCCACTTAGCGCTACGAATGTCCAGTTGCATTTTCTACAGACAGAGTGTTTCAAAACTGCTCAATCAAAAGTATGGTTTAACTCTGTTAGCTGTATGCTCAGATCAGAAAGAAGTTTCACAGAATGCTTCTGTGTAGTTTATATTTGAATATATTCCTTTTTCCACTACTACGCTCTTAGCGCTCCAAATGTCCAGTTGCATTTTCAACAGAAAGAGTGTTCAGATGTGCTCAATCAAAAGTATGGTTTAACTCTGTAAGCTGAATGCACAGATCAGAAATAAGTTTCACCGAATGATTCTGTATAGTTTATATTTGAAGACATTCCTTTTTCCACTATTACCCTCTTAGCGCTCCGAATCTCCACTTGCATTTTCTACAAAAAGAGTGTTTCATAACTGCTCAATCAAAAATATGTTTTATCTCTGTTAACTGAATTTACAGATCAGAAATAAGTTTCACAGAATGCATCTGTGTAGTTTTTATTTGAAGATATTCTTTTTCCCAATGTAGGCCTCTTAGCGCTTAGCATGTCCAATTGCAGTTTCTACAGAAAGAGTGTTTCAGAACGGCTCAATCAAAAGTAAGGTTCAAAACTGTTATTTGAATGCACAGAAAAGAAAGAATTTTCACAGAATGCTACTGTGTAGTTTATATTTGAATATATTCCTTTTTCCACTATTACCCTCTTAGCGCTCCGAATGTCCACTTGCATTTTCTACAGAAAGAGTGTTCAGAACTGCGCAATCAAAAGTATGGTTTAACTCTGTTAGCTTAATGAACATATCAGAAATAAGTTTCACACAATGCTTCTGTGTAGTTTTTATTTGAAGATATTATTTTTCCCAATAGAGGCCTCTTAGCGCTCAGAATGTCCAATTGCAGTTTCTACAGAAAGAGTGTTTCAGAAAGGCTCAATCAAAAGTAAGGTTCAACTCTGTTAGTTGAATGCACAGAACAGAAAGAAGTTTCATACAATGCTTCTGTGTAGTTTATATTTGAACATATTCTTTTTTCCACTATTACCCACTTAGCGCTACGAATGTCCAGTTGCATTTTCTACAGACAGAGTGTTTCAAAACTGCTCAATCAAAAGTATGGTTTAACTCTGTTAGCTGAATGCTCAGTTCAGAAAGAAGTTTCACAGAATGCTTCTGTGTAGTTTATATTTGAATATATTCCTTTTTCCACTACTACTCTCTTAGCGCTCCAAATGTCCAGTTGCATTTTCTACAGAAAGAGTGTTCAGATCTGCTCAATCAAAAGTATGGTTTAAATCTGTTAGCTGAATGCACAGATCAGAAAGAAGTTTCACCGAATGATTCTGTGTAGTTTATATTTGGAGACATTCCTTTTTCCACTATTACCCACTTAGCGCTCCGAATGTCCACTTGCATTTTCTACAGAAAGACTGTTTCAGAACGGCTCAATCAAAACTAAGGTTCAACTCTTTTAGTTGAACAAACAGAACAGAAAGAAGTTTCACACAATTCTTCTGTGTAGTTTTTATTTGTAGACATACTTTTTTCCCAATATAGGCCTCTTAACGCTCAGAATGTCCAATTGCAGTTTCTACAGAAAGAGTGTTTCAGAACGGCTCAATCAAAAGTAAGGTTCAACTCTGTTAGTTGAATGCACAGAACAGAAAGTAGTTTCATACAATGCTTCTGTGTAGTTTATATTTGAACATATTCCTTTTTCCACTATTACCGACTTAGCGCTACGAATGTCCAGTTGCATTTTCTACAGACAGAGTGTTTCAAAACTGCTCAATCAAAAGTGTGGTTTAACTCTGTTAGCTGTATGCTCAGATCAGAAAGAAGTTTCACAGAATGCTTCTGTGTAGTTTATATTTGAATATATTCCTTTTTCCACTACTACGCTCTTAGCGCTCCAAATGTCCAGTTGCATTTTCAACAGAAAGAGTGTTGAGATCTGCTCAATCAAAAGTATGGTTTAACTCTGTTAGCTGAATGCACAGATCAGAAAGAAGTTTCACCGAATGATTCTGTGTAGTTTATAATTGAAGACATTCCTTTTTCCACTATTACCCTCTTAGCGCTCCGAATCTCCACTTGCATTTTCTACAAAAAGAGTGTTTCATAACTGCACAATCAAAAATATGTTTTATCTCTGTTAACTGAATTTACAGATCAGAAATAAGTTTCACAGAATGCATCTGTGTAGTTTTTATTTGAAGATATTCTTTTTCCCAATGTAGGCCTCTTAGCGCTTAGCATGTCCAATTGCAGTTTCTACAGAAAGAGTGTTTCAGAACGGCTCAATCAAAAGTAAGGTTCAAATCTGTTATTTGAATGCACAGAAAAGAAAGAATTTTCACAGAATGCTACTGTGTAGTTTATATTTGAATATATTCCTTTTTCCACTATTACCCTCTTAGCGCTCGGAATGTCCACTTGCATTTTCTACAGAAAGAGTGTTCAGAACTGCGCAATCAAAAGTATGGTTTAACTCTGTTAGCTTAATGAACATATCAGAAATAAGTTTCACACAATGCTTCTGTGTAGTTTTTATTTGAAGATATTATTTTTCCCAATATAGGCCTCTTAGCGCTCCGAATGTCCACTTGCATTTTCTACAGAAAGAGTGTTTCACAACGGCTCAATCAAAACTAAGGTTCAACTCTTTTAGTTGAACAAACAGAACAGAAGGAAGTTTCACACAATTCTTCTGTGTAGTTTTTATTTGTAGACATTCTTTTTTCCCAATATAGGCCTCTTAACGCTCAGAATGTCCAATTGCAGTTTCTACAGAAAGAGTGTTTCAGAACGGCTCAATCAAAAGTAAGGTTCAACTCTGTTAGTTGAATGCACAGAACAGAAAGTAGTTTCATACAATGCTTCTGTGTAGTTTATATTTGAACATATTCTTTTTTCCACTATTACCGACTTAGCGCTACGAATGTCCAGTTGCATTTTCTACAGACAGAGTGTTTCAAAACTGCTCAATCAAAAGTATGGTTTAACTCTGTTAGCTGTATGCTCAGATCAGAAAGAAGTTTCACAGAATGCTTCTGTGTAGTTTATATTTGAATATATTCCTTTTTCCGCTACTACGCTCTTAGCGCTCCAAATGTCCAGTTGCATTTTCAACAGAAAGAGTGTTGAGATCTGCTCAATCAAAAGTATGGTTTAACTCTGTTAGCTGAATGCACAGATCAGAAAGAAGTTTCACCGAATGATTCTGTGTAGTTTATAATTGAAGACATTCCTTTTTCCACTATTACCCTCTTAGCGCTCCGAATCTCCACTTGCATTTTCTACAAAAAGAGTGTTTCATAACTGCTCAATCAAAAATATGATTTATCTCTGTTAACTGAATTTACAGATCAGAAATAAGTTTCACAGAATGCATCTGTGTAGTTTTTATTTGAAGATATTCTTTTTCCCAATGTAGGCCTCTTAGCGCTTAGCATGTCCAATTGCACTTTCTACAGAAAGAGTGTATCAGAACGGCTCAATCAAAAGTAAGGTTCAACTCTGTTAGTTGAATGCACAGAACAGAAAGAATTTTCACAGAATGCTACTGTGTAGTTTATATTTGAATATATTCCTTTTTCCACTATTACCCTCTTAGCGCTCCGAATGTCCACTTGCATTTTCTACAGAAAGAGTGTTCAGAACTGCGCAATCAAAAGTATGGTTTAACTCTGTTAGCTTAATGAACATATCAGAAATAAGTTTCAAACAATGCTTCTGTGTAGTTTTTATTTGAAGATATTATTTTTCCCAATAGAGGCCTCTTAGCGCTCAGAATGTCCAATTGCAGTTTCTACAGAGAGAGTGTTTCAGAAAGGCTCAATCAAAAGTAAGGTTCAACTCTGTTAGTTGAATGCACAGAACAGAAAGAAGTTTCATACAATGCTTCTGTGTAGTTTATATTTGAACATATTTTTTTTCCACTATTACCCCCTTAGCGCTACGAATGTCCAGTTGCATTTTCTACAGACAGAGTGTTTCAAAACTGCTCAATCAAAAATATGGTTTAACTCTGTTAGCTGAATGCTCAGATCAGAAAGAAGTTTCACAGAATGCTTCTGTGTAGTTTATATTTGAATATATTCCTTTTTCCACAACTACTCTCTTAGCGCTCCAAATGTCCAGTTGCATTTTCTACAGAAAGAGTGTTCAGATCTGCTCAATCAAAAGTATGGTTTAACTCTGTTAGCTGAATGCACAAATCAGAAAGAAGTTTCACAGAATGATTCTGTGTAGTTTATATTTGGAGACATTCCTTTTTCCACTATTACCCTCTTAGCGCTCCGAATCTCCACTTGCATTTTCTACAGAAAGAGTGTTTCAGAACGGCTCAATCAAAACTAAGGTTCAACTCTTTTAGTTGAACAAACAGAACAGAAAGTAGTTTCACATAATTCTTCTGTGTAGTTTTTATTTGTAGACATTCTTTTTCCCAATATAGGCCTCTTAGCGCTCAGAATGTCCAATTGCAGTTTCTACAGAAAGAGTGTTTCAGAACGGCTCAATCAAAAGTAAGGTTCAACTCTGTTAGTTGAATGCACAGAACAGAAAGAAGTTTCATACAATGCTTCTGTGTAGTTTATATTTGAACAAATTCTTTTTTCCACTATTACCCACTTAGCGCTACGAATGTCCAGTTGCATTTTCTACAGACAGAGTGTTTCAAAACTGCTCAATCAAAAGTATGGTTTAACTCTGTTAGCTGTATGCTCAGATCAGAAAGAAGTTTCACAGAATGCTTCTGTGTAGTTTATATTTGAATATATTCCTTTTTCCACTACTACGCTCTTAGCGCTCCAAATGTCCAGTTGCATTCTCAACAGAAAGAGTGTTGAGATCTGCTCAATCAAAAGTATGGTTTAACTCTGTTAGCTGAATGCACAGATCAGAAAGAAGTTTCACCGAATGATTCTGTGTAGTTTATAATTGAAGACATTCCTTTTTCCACTATTACCCTCTTAGCGCTCCGAATCTCCACTTGCATTTTCTACAAAAAGAGTGTTTCATAACTGCTCAATCAAAAATATGATTTATCTCTGTTAACTGAATTTACAGATCAGAAATAAGTTTCACAGAATGCATCTGTGTAGTTTATATTTGAAGATATTCTTTTTCCAAATGTAGGCCTCTTAGCGCTTAGCATGTCCAATTGCACTTTCTACAGAAAGAGTGTATCAGAACGGCTCAATCAAAAGTAAGGTTCAACTCTGTTAGTTGAATGCACAGAACAGAAAGAATTTTCACAGAATGCTACTGTGTAGTTTATATTTGAATATATTCCTTTTTCCACTATTACCCTCTTAGCGCTCCGAATGTACACTTGCATTTTCTACAGAAAGAGTGTTCAGAACTGCGCAATCAAAAGTATGGTTTAACTCTGTTAGCTTAATGAACATATCAGAAATAAGTTTCAAACAATGCTTCTGTGTAGTTTTTATTTGAAGATATTATTTTTCCCAATAGAGGCCTCTTAGCGCTCAGAATGTCCAATTGCAGTTTCTACAGAGAGAGTGTTTCAGAAAGGCTCAATCAAAAGTAAGGTTCAACTCTGTTAGTTGAATGCACAGAACAGAAAGAAGTTTCATACAATGCTTCTGTGTAGTTTATATTTGAACATATTTTTTTTCCACTATTACCCCCTTAGCGCTACGAATGTCCAGTTGCATTTTCTACAGACAGAGTGTTTCAAAACTGCTCAATCAAAAATATGGTTTAACTCTGTTAGCTGAATGCTCAGATCAGAAAGAAGTTTCACAGAATGCTTCTGTGTAGTTTATATTTGAATATATTCCTTTTTCCACAACTACTCTCTTAGCGCTCCAAATGTCCAGTTGCATTTTCTACAGAAAGAGTGTTCAGATCTGCTCAATCAAAAGTATGGTTTAACTCTGTTAGCTGAATGCACAAATCAGAAAGAAGTTTCACAGAATGATTCTGTGTAGTTTATATTTGGAGACATTCCTTTTTCCACTATTACCCTCTTAGCACTCCGAATCTCCACTTGCATTTTCTACAGAAAGAGTGTTTCAGAACGGCTCAATCAAAACTAAGGTTCAACTCTTTTAGTTGAACAAACAGAACAGAAAGAAGTTTCACACAATTCTTCTGTGTAGTTTTTATTTGTAGACATTCTTTTTCCCAATATAGGCCTCTTAGCGCTCAGAATGTCCAATTGCAGTTTCTACAGAAAGAGTGTTTCAGAACGGCTCAATCAAAAGTAAGGTTCAACTCTGTTAGTTGAATGCACAGAACAGAAAGAAGTTTCATACAATGCTTCTGTGTAGTTTATATTTGAACATATTCTTTTTTCCACTATTACCCACTTAGCGCTACGAATGTCCAGTTGCATTTTCTACAGACAGAGTGTTTCAAAACTGCTCAATCAGAAGTATGGTTTAACTCTGTTAGCTGAATGCTCAGATCAGAAAGAAGTTTCACAGAATGCTTCTGTGTAGTTTATATTTGAATATATTCCTTTTTCCACTAATACTCTCTTAGCGCTCCAAATGTCCAGTTGCATTTTCTACAGAAAGAGTGTTCAGATCTGCTCAATCAAAAGTATGGTTTAACTCTGTTAGCTGAATGCACAGATCAGAAAGAAGTTTCACAGAATGATTCTGTGTAGCTTATATTTGGAGACATTCCTTTTTCCACTATTACCCTCTTAGCGCTCCGAATCTCCACTTGCATTTTCTACAGAAAGACTGTTACAGAACGGCTCAATCAAAACTAAGGTTCAACTCTTTTAGTTGAACAAACAGAACAGAAAGAAGTTTCACACAATTCTTCTGTGTAGTTTTTATTTGTAGACATTCTTTTTCCCAATATAGGCCTCTAAGCGCTCAGAATGTCCAATTGCAGTTTCTACAGAAAGAGTGTTTCAGAACGGCTCAATCAAAAGTAAGGTTCAACTCTGTTAGTTGAATGCACAGAACAGAAAGAAGTTTCATACAATGCTTCTGTGTAGTTTATATTTGAACATATTCTTTTTTCCACTATTACCCACTTAGTGCTACGAATGTCCAGGTGCATTTTCTACAGACAGAGTGTTTCAAAACTGCTCAATCAAAAGTATGGTTTAACTCTGTTAGCTGAATGCTCAGATCAGAAAGAAGTTTCACAGAATGATTCTGTGTAGTTTAATTTTGAATATATTCCTTTTTCCACTACTACCCTCTTAGCGCTCCGAATCTCCACTTGTATTTTCTACAGAAAGAGTGTTTCAGAACGGCTCAATCAAAACTAAGGTTCAACTCTTTTAGTTGAACAAACAGAACAGAAAGAAGTTTCACACAATTCTTCTGTGTAGTTTTTATTTGTAGACATTCTTTTTCCCAATATAGGCCTCTTAGCGCTCAGAATGTCCAATTGCAGTTTCTACAGAAAGAGTGTTTCAGAACGGCTCAATCAAAAGTAAGGTTCAACTCTGTTAGTTGTATGCACAGAACAGAAAGAAGTTTCATACAATGCTTCTGTTTAGTTTATATTTGAACATATTCTTTTTTCCACTATTACCCACGTAGCGCTACGAATGTCCAGTTGCATTTTCTACAGACAGAGTGTTTCAAAACTGCTCAATCAAAAGTATGGTTTAACTCTGTTAGCTGAATGCTCAGATCAGAAAGAAGTTTCACAGAATGCTTCTGTGTAGTTTATATTTGAATATATTCCTTTTTCCACTACTACGCTCTTAGCGCTCCAAATGTCCAGTTGCATTTTCTACAGAAAGAGTGTTCAGATCTGCTCAATCAAAAGTATGGTTTAACTCTGTTAGCTGAATGCAGAGATCAGGAAGAAGTTTCACCGAATGATTCTGTGTAGTTTATATGTGAAGACATTCCTTTTTCCACTTTTACCCTCTTAGCGCTCCGAATCTCCACTTGCATTTTCTACAAAAAGAGTGTTTCATAACTGCTCAATCAAAAATATGTTTTATATCTGTTAACTGAATTTAAAGATCAGAAATAAGTTTCACAGAATGCATCTGTGTAGTTTTTATTTGAAGATATTCTTTTTCCCAATGTAGGCCTCTTAGCGCTTTGCATGTCCAATTGCAGTTACTACAGAAAGAGTGTTTCAGAACGGCTCAATCAATAGTAAGGTTCAACTCTGTTAGTTGAATGCACAGAACAGAAAGTATTTTCACAGAATGCTACTGTGTAGTTTATATTTGAATATATTCCTTTATCCACTCTTACCCTCTTAGCGCTCCGAATGTCCACTTGCATTTTCTACAGAAAGAGTGTTCAGAACTGCGCAATCAAAAGTATGGTTTAACTCTGTTAGCTTAATGAACATATCAGAAATAAGTTTCCCACAATGCTTCTGTGTAGTTTTTATTTGAAGATATTATTTTTCCCAATAGAGGCCTCTTAGCGCTCAGAATGTCCAATTGCAGTTTCTACAGAAAGAGTGTTTCAGAAAGGCTCAATCAAAAGTAAGGTTCAACTCTGTTAGTTGAATGCACAGAACAGAAAGAAGTTTCATACAATGCTTCTGTGTAGTTTATATTTGAACATATTCTTTTTTCCACTATTACCCACTTAGCGCTACGAATGTCCAGTTGCATTTTCTACAGACAGAGTGTTTCAAAACTGCTCAATCAAAAGTATGGTTTAACTCTGTTAGCTGAATGCTCAGATCAGAAAGAAGTTTCACAGAATGCTTCTGTGTAGTTTATATTTGAATATATTCCTTTTTCCACTACTACTCTCTTAGCGCTCCAAATGTCCAGTTGCATTTTCTACAGAAAGAGTGTTCAGATCTGCTCAATCAAAAGTATGGTTTAACTCTGTTAGCTGAATGCACAGATCAGAAAGAAGTTTCACAGAATGATTCTGTGTAGTTTATATTTGGAGACATTCCTTTTTCCACTATTACCCTCTTAGCGCTCCGAATCTCCACTTGCATTTTCTACAGAAAGACTGTTACAGAACGGCTCAAACAAAACTAAGGTTCAACTCTTTTAGTTGAACAAACAGAACAGAAAGAAGTTTCACACAATTCTTCTGTGTAGTTTTTATTTGTAGACATTCTTTTTCCCAATATAGGCCTCTTAGCGCTCAGAATGTCCAATTGCAGTTTCTACAGAAAGAGTGTTTCAGAACGGCTCAATCAAAAGTAAGGTTCAACTCTGTTAGTTGAATGCACAGAACAGGAAGAAGTTTCATACAATGCTTCTGTGTAGTTTATATTTGAACATATTCTTTTTTCCACTATTACCCACTTAGCGCTACGAATGTCCAGTTGCATTTTCTACAGACAGAGTGTTTCAAAACTGCTCAATCAAAAGTATGGTTTAACTCTGTTAGCTGAATGCTCAGATCAGAAAGAAGTTTCACAGAATGCTTCTGTGTAGTTTATATTTGAATATATTACTTTTTCCACTACTACGCTCTTAGCGCTCCAAATGTCCAGTTGCTTTTTCAACAGAAAGAGTGTTCAGATCTGCTCAATCAAAAGTATGGTTTAACTCTGTTAGCTGAATGCACAGATCAGAAAGAAGTTTCAACGAATGATTCTGTGTAGTTTATATTTGAAGACATTCCTTTTTCCACTATTACCCTCTTAGCGCTCGGAATCTCCACTTGCATTTTCTACAAAAAGAGTGTTTCATAACTGCTAAATCAAAAATATGTTTTATCTCTGTTAGCTGAATGCTCAGATCAGAAAGAAGTTTCACAGAATGCTTCTGTGTAGTTTATATTTGAATATATTCCTTTTTCCACTACTACGCTCTTAGCGCTCCAAATGTCCAGTTGCATTTTCTACAGAAAGAGTGTTCAGATCTGCTCAATCAAAAGTATGGTTTAACTCTGTTAGCTGACTGCACAGATCAGAAAGAAGTTTCACCGAATGATACTGTGTAGTTTATATTTGAAGACATTCCTTTTTCCACTATTACCCTCTTAGCGCTCCGAATCTCCACTTGCATTTTCTACAAAAAGAGTGTTTCATAACTGCTCAATCAAAAATATGTTTTATCTCTGTTAACTGAATTTACAGATCAGAAATAAGTTTCACAGAATGCATCTGTGTAGTTTTTATTTGAAGATATTCTTTTTCCCAATGTAGGCCTCTTAGCGCTTAGCATGTCCAATTGCAGTTTCTACAGAAAGAGTGTTTCAGAACGGCTCAATCAAAAGTAAGGTTCAACTCTGTTAGCTGAATGCACAGAACAGAAAGAGTTTTCACAGAATGCTACTGTGTAGTTTATATTTGAATATATTCCTTTTTCCACTATTACCCTCTTAGCGCTCCGAATGTCCACTTGCATTTTCTACAGAAAGAGTGTTCAGAACTGCGCAATCAAAAGTATGGTTTAACTCTGTTAGCTTAATGAACATATCAGAAATAAGTTTCACACAATGCTTCTGTGTAGTTTTTATTTGAAGATATTATTTTTCCCAATATAGGCCTCTTAGCGCTCAGAATGTCCAATTGCAGTTTCTACAGAAAGAGTGTTTCAGAACGGCTCAATCAAAAGTAAGATTCAACTCTGTTAGTTGTATGCACAGAACAGAAAGAAGTTTCATACAATGCTTCTGTGTAGTTTATATTTGAACATATTCTTTTTTCCACTATTACCCACTTAGCGCTACGAATGTCCAGTTGCATTTTCTACAGACAGAGTGTTTCAAAACTGCTCAATCAAAAGTATGGTTTAACTCTGTTAGCTGAATGCTCAGATCAGAAAGAAGTTTCACAGAATGCTTCTGTGTAGTTTATATTTGAATATATTCCTTTTTCCACTACTACGCTCTTAGCGCTCCAAATGTCCAGTTGCATTTTCTACAGAAAGAGTGTTCAGATCTGCTCAATCAAAAGTATGGTTTAACTCTGTTAGCTGAATGCACAGATCAGGAAGAAGTTTCACCGAATGATTCTGTGTAGTTTATATGTGAAGACATTCCTTTTTCCACTGTTACCCTCTTAGCGCTCCGAATCTCCACTTGCATTTTCTACAAAAAGAGTGTTTCATAACTGCTCAATCAAAAATATGTTTTATATCTGTTAACTGAATTTAAAGATCAGAAATAAGTTTCACAGAATGCATCTGTGTAGTTTTTATTTGAAGATATTCTTTTTCCCAATGTAGGCCTCTTAGCGCTTAGCATGTCCAATTGCAGTTACTACAGAAAGAGTGTTTCAGAACGGCTCAATCAATAGTAAGGTTCAACTCTGTTAGTTGAATGCACAGAACAGAAAGTATTTTCACAGAATGCTACTGTGTAGTTTATATTTGAATATATTCCTTTATCCACTATTACCCTCTTAGCGCTCCGAATGTCCACTTGCATTTTCTACAGAAAGAGTGTTCAGAACTGCGCAATCAAAAGTATGGTTTAACTCTGTTAGCTTAATGAACATATCAGAAATAAGTTTCACACAATGCTTCTGTGTAGATTTTATTTGAAGATATTATTTTTCCCAATAGAGGCCTCTTAGCGCTCAGAATGTCCAATTGCAGTTTCTACAGAAAGAGTGTTTCAGAAAGGCTCAATCAAAAGTAAGGTTCAACTCTGTTAGTTGAATGCACAGAACAGAAAGAAATTTCATACAATGCTTCTGTGTAGTTTATATTTGAACATATTCTTTTTTCCACTATTACCCACTTAGCGCTACGAATGTCCAGTTGAATTTTCTACAGACAGAGTGTTTCAAAACTGCTCAATCAAAAGTATGGTTTAACTCTGTTAGCTGAATGCTCAGATCAGAAAGAAGTTTCACAGAATGCTTCTGTGTAGTTTATATTTGAATATATTCCTTTTTCCACTACTACTCTCTTAGCGCTCCAAATGTCCAGTTGCATTTTCTACAGAAAGAGTGTTCAGATCTGCTCAATCAAAAGTATGGTTTAACTCTGTTAGCTGAATGCACAGATCAGAAAAAAGTTTCACAGAATGATTCTGTGTAGTTTATATTTGGAGACATTCCTTTTTCCACTATTACCCTCTTAGCGCTCCGAATCTCCACTTGCATTTTCTACAGAAAGACTGTTACAGAACGGCTCAAACAAAACTAAGGTTCAACTCTTTTAGTTGAACAAACAGAACAGAAAGAAGTTTCACACAATTCTTCTGTGTAGTTTTTATTTGTAGACATTCTTTTTCCCAATATAGGCCTCTTAGCGCTCAGAATGTCCAATTGCAGTTTCTACAGAAAGAGTGTTTCAGAACGGCTCAATCAAAAGTAAGGTTCAACTCTGTTAGTTGAATGCACAGAACAGAAAGAAGTTTCATACAATGCTTCTGTGTAGTTTATATTTGAACATATTCTTTTTTCCACTATTACCCACTTAGCGCTACGAATGTCCAGTTGCATTTTCTACAGACAGAGTGTTTCAAAACTGCTCAATCAAAACTATGGTTTAACTCTGTTAGCTGAATGCTCAGATCAGAAGGAAATTTCACTGAATGCTTCTGTGTAGTTTATATTTGAATATATTCCTTTTTCCACTACTACTCTCTTATCGCTCCAAATGTCCAGTTGCCTTTTCTACAGAAAGAGTGTTCAGATCTGCTGAATCAAAAGTATGGTTTAACTCTGTTACCTGAATGCACAGATCAGAAAGAAGTTTCACAGAATCATTCTGTGTAGTTTATATTTGGAGACATTCCTTTTTCCACTATTACCCTCTTAGCGCTCCGAATCTCCACTTGCATTTTCTAAAGAAAGACTGTTACAGAACTTCTCAATCAAAACTAAGGTTCAACTCTTTTAGTTGAACAAACAGAACAGAAAGAAGTTTCACACAATTCTTCTGTGTAGTTTTTATTTGTAGACATTCTTTTTCCCAATATAGGCCTCTTAGCGCTCAGAATGTCCAATTTCAGTTTCTACAGAAAGAGTGTTTCAGAACGGCTCAATCAAAAGTAAGGTTCAACTCTGTTAGTTGAATGCACAGAACAGAAAGAAGTTTCATACAATGCTTCTGTGTAGTTTATATTTGAACATATTCTTTTTTCCACTATTACCCACTTAGCGCTACGAATGTCCAGTTGCATTTTCTACAGAGTGTTTCAAAACTGCTCAATCAAAAGTATGGTTTAACTCTGTTAGCTGAATGCTCAGATCAGAAAGAAGTTTCACAGAATGCTTCTGTGTAGTTTATATTAGAGTATATTCCTTTTTCCACTACTATGCTCTTAGCGCTCCAAATGTCCAGTTGCATTTTCAACAGAAAGAGTGTTCAGATCTGCTCAATCAAAAGTATGGTTTAATTCTGTTAGCTGAATGCACAGATCAGAAAAAATTTCACCGAATGATTCTGTGTAGTTTATATTTGAAGACATTCCTTTTTCCACTATTACCATCTTAGCGCTCCGAATCTCCACTTGCATTTTCTACAAAAAGAGTGTTTCATAACTGCTAAATCAAAAATATGTTTTATCTCTGTTAGCTGAATGCTCAGATCAGAAAGAAGTTTCACAGAATGCTTCTGTGTAGTTTATATTTGAATATATTCCTTTTTCCACTACTACGCTCTTAGCGCTCCAAATGTCCAGTTGCATTTTCTACAGAAAGAGTGTTCAGATCTGCTCAATCAAAAGTATGGTTTAACTCTGTTAGCTGACTGCACAGATCAGAAAGAAGTTTCACCGAATGATACTGTGTAGTTTATATTTGAAGACATTCCTTTTTCCACTATTACCCTCTTAGCGCTCCGAATCTCCACTTGCATTTTCTACAAAAAGAGTGTTTCATAACTGCTCAATCAAAAATATGTTTTATCTCTGTTAACTGAATTTACAGATCAGAAATAAGTTTCACAGAATGCATCTGTGTAGTTTTTATTTGAAGATATTCTTTTTCCCAATGTAGGCCTCTTAGCGCTTAGCATGTCCAATTGCAGTTTCTACAGAAAGAGTGTTTCAGAACGGCTCAATCAAATGTAAGGTTCAACTCTGTTAGTTGAATGCACAGAACAGAAAGAATTTTCACAGAATGCTACTGTGTAGTTTATATTTGAATATATTACTTTTTCCACTATTACCCTCTTAGCGCTCCGAATGTCCACTTGCATTTTCTTCAGAAAGAGTGTTCAGAACTGCGCAATCAAAAGTATGGTTTAACTCTGTTAGCTTAATGAACATATCAGAAATAAGTTTCACACAATGCTTCTGTGTAGTTTTTATTTGAAGATATTATTTTTCCCAATAGAGGCCTCTTAGCGCTCAGAATGTCCAATTGCAGTTTCTACAGAAAGAGTGTTTCAGAAAGGCTCAATAAAAAGTAAGGTTCAACTCTGTTAGTTGAATGCACAGAACAGAAAGAAGTTTCATACAATGCTTCTGTGTAGTTTATATTTGAACATATTCTTTTTTCCACTATTACCCACTTAGCGCTACGAATGTCCAGTTGCATTTTCTACAGACAGAGTGTTTCAAAACTGCTCAATCAAAAGTATGGTTTAACTCTGTTAGCTGAATGCTCAGATCAGAAGGAAGTTTCACTGAATGCTTCTGTGTAGTTTATATTTGAATATATTCCTTTATCCACTACTACTCTCTTAGCGCTCCAAATGTCCAGTTGCATTTTCTACAGAAAGAGTGTTCAGATCTGCTGAATCAAAAGTATGATTTAACTCTGTTAGCTGAATGCACAGGTCAGAAAGAAGTTTCACAGAATCATTCTGTGTAGTTTATATTTGGAGACATTCCTTTTTCCACTATTACCCTCTTAGCGCTCCGAATCTCCACTTGCATTTTCTACAAAAAGAGTGTCTCAGTACGGCTCAATCAAAACTTAGGTTCAAGTCTTTCAGTTGAACAAACAGAACAGAAGGAAGTTTCACACAATTCTTCTGTGTAGTTTTTATTTGTAGACATTCTTTTTCCCAATATAGGCCTCTTAACGCTCAGAATGTCCAATTGCAGTTTCTACAGAAAGAGTGTTTCAGAACGGCTCAATCAAAATTAAGGTTCAACTCTGTTAGTTGAATGCACAGAACAGAAAGAAGTTTCATACAATGCTTCTGTGTAGTTTATATTGGAACATATTCTTTTTTCCACTATTACCCACTTAGCGCTACGAATGTCCAGTTGCATTTTCTACAGACAGAGTGTTTCAAAACTGCTCAATCAAAAGTATGGTTTAACTCTGTTAGCTGAATGCTCAGATCAGAAAGAAGTTTCACAGAATGCTTCTGTTTAGTTTATATTTGAATATATTCCTTTTTCCACTACTACGCTCTTAGCGCTCCAAATGTCCAGTTGCATTTTCTACAGAAAGAGTGTTCAGATCTGCTCAATCAAAAGTATGGTTTAACTCTGTTAGCTGACTGCACAGATCAGAAAGAAGTTTCACCGAATGATACTGTGTAGTTTATATTTGAAGACATTCCTTTTTCCACTATTACCCACTTAGCGCTCCGAATCTCCACTTGCATTTTCTACAAAAAGAGTGTTTCATAACTGCTCAATCCAAAATATGTTTTATCTCTGTTAACTGAATTTACAGATCAGAAATAAGTTTCACAGAATGCATCTGTGTAGTTTTTATTTGAAGATATTCTTTTTCCCAATGTAGGCCTCTTAGCGCTTAGCATGTCCAATTGCAGTTTCTACAGAAAGAGTGTTTCAGAACGGCTCAATCAAAAGTAAGGTTCAACTCTGTTAGCTGAATGCACAGAACAGAAAGGGTTTTCACAGAATGCTACTGTGTAGTTTATATTTGAATATATTCCTTTTTCCACTATTACCCTCTTAGCGCTCCGAATGTCCACTTGCATTTTCTACAGAAAGAGTGTTCAGAACTGCGCAATCAAAAGTATGGTTTAACACTGTTAGCTTAATGAACATATCAGAAATAAGTTTCACACAATGCTTCTGTGTAGTTTTTATTTGAAGATATTATTTTTCCCAATAGAGGCCTCTTAGCGCTCAGAATGTCCAATTGCAGTTTCTACAGAAAGAGTGTTTCAGAAAGGCTCAATCAAAAGTAAGGTTCAACTCTGTTAGTTGAATGCACAGAACAGAAAGAAGTTTCATACAATGCTTCTGTGTAGTTTATATTTGAACATATTCTTTTTTCCACTATTACCCACTTAGCGCTACGAATGTCCAGTTGCATTTTCTACAGACAGAGTGTTTCAAAACTGCTCAATCAAAAGTATGGTTTAACTCTGTTAGCTGAATGCTCAGATAAGAAAGAAGTTTCACAGAATGCTTCTGTGTAGTTTATATTTGAATATATTCCTTTTTCCACTACTACTCTCTTAGCGCTCCAAATGTCCAGTTGCATTTTCTACAGAAAGAGTGTTCAGATCTGCTCAATCAAAAGTATGGTTTAACTCTGTTAGCTGAATGCACAGATCAGAAAGAAGTTTCACAGAATGATTCTGTGTAGTTTATATTTGGAGACATTCCTTTTTCCACTATTACCCTCTTAGCGCTCCGAATCTCCACTTGCATTTTCTACAGAAAGACTGTTACAGAACGGCTCAATCAAAACTAAGGTTCAACTCTTTTAGTTGAACAAACAGAACAGAAAGAAGTTTCACACAATTCTTCTGTGTAGTTTTTATTTGTAGACATTCTTTTTCCCAATATAGGCCTCTTAGCGCTCAGAATGTCCAATTTCAGTTTCTACAGAAAGAGTGTTTCAGAACGGCTCAATCAAAAGTAAGGTTCAACTCTGTTAGTTGAATGCACAGAACAGAAAGAAGTTTCATACAATGCTTCTGTGTAGTTTATATTTGAACATATTCTTTTTTCCACTCTTACCCACTTAGCGCTACGAATGTCCAGTTGCATTTTCTACAGACAGAGTGTTTCAAAACTGCTCAATCAAAAGTATGGTTTAACTCTGTTAGCTGAATGCTCAGATCAGAAAGAAGTTTCACAGAATGCTTCTGTGTAGTTTATATTTGAATATATTACTTTTTCCACTACTACGCTCTTAGCGCTCCAAATGTCCAGTTGCATTTTCAACAGAAAGAGTGTTCAGATCTGCTCAATCAAAAGTATGGTTTAACTCTGTTAGCTGAAGGCACAGATCAGAAAGAAGTTTCACCGAATGATTCTGTGTAGTTTATATTTGAAGACATTCCTTTTTCCACTATTACCCTCTTAGCGCTCCGAATCTCCACTTGCATTTTCTACAAAAAGAGTGTTTCATAACTGCTAAATCAAAAATATGTTTTATCTCTGTTAACTGAATTTACAGATCAGAAATAAGTTTCAGAGAATGCATCTGTGTAGTTTTTATTTGAAGATATTCTTTTTCCCAATGTAGGCCTCTTAGCGCTTAGCATGTCCAATTGCAGTTTCTACAGAAAGAGTGTTACAGAACGGCTCAATCAAATGTAAGGTTCAACTCTGTTAGTTGAATGCACAGAACAGAAAGAATTTTCACAGAATGCTACTGTGTAGTTTATATTTGAATATATTACTTTTTCCACTATTACCCTCTTAGCGCTCCGAATGTCCACTTGCATTTTCTTCAGAAAGAGTGTTCAGAACTGCGCAATCAAAAGTATGGTTTAACTCTGTTAGCTTAATGAACATATCAGAAATAAGTTTCACACAATGCTTCTGTGTAGTTTTTATTTGAAGATATTTTTTTTCCCAATAGAGGCCTCTTAGCGCTCAGAATGTCCAATTGCAGTTTCTACAGAAAGAGTGTTTCAGAAAGGCTCAATAAAAAGTAAGGTTCAACTCTGTTAGTTGAATGCACAGAACAGAAAGAAGTTTCATACAATGCTTCTGTGTAGTTTATATTTGAACATATTCTTTTTTCCACTATTACCCACTTAGCGCTACGAATGTCCAGTTGCATTTTCTACAGACAGAGTGTTTCAAAACTGCTCAATCAAAAGTATGGTTTAACTCTGTTAGCTGAATGCTCAGATCAGAAGGAAGTTTCACTGAATGCTTCTGTGTAGTTTATATTTGAATATATTCCTTTTTCCACTACTACTCTCTTAGCGCTCCAAATGTCCAGTTGCATTTTCTACAGAAAGAGTGTTCAGATCTGCTGAATCAAAAGTATGGTTTAACTCTGTTAGCTGAATGCACAGATCAGAAAGAAGTTTCACAGCATCATTCTGTGTAGTTTATATTTGGAGACATTCCTTTTTCCACTATTACCCTCTTAGCGATCCGAATCTCCACTTGCATTTTCTACAAAAAGAGTGTTTCAGAACGGCTCAATCAAAACTTAGGTTCAAGTCTTTTAGTTGAACAAACAGAACAGAAAGAAGTTTCACACAATTCTTCTGTGTAGTTTTTATTTGTAGACATTCTTTTTCCCAATATAGGCCTCTTAGCGCTCAGAATGTCCAATTGCAGTTTCTACAGAAAGAGTGTTTCAGAACGGCTCAATCAAAAGTAAGGTTCAACTCTGTTAGTTGAATGCACAGAACAGAAAGAAGTTTCATACAATGCTTCTGTGTAGTTTATATTGGAACATATTCTTTTTTCCACTATTACCCACTTAGCGCTACGAATGTCCAGTTGCATTTTCTACAGACAGAGTGTTTCAAAACTGCTCAATCAAAAGTATGGTTTAACTCTGTTAGCTGAATGCTCAGATCAGAAAGAAGTTTCACAGAATGCTTCTGTGTAGTTTATATTTGAATATATTCCTTTTTCCACTACTACGCTCTTAGCGCTCCAAATGTCCAGTTGCATTTTCTACAGAAAGAGTGTTCAGATCTGCTCAATCAAAGGTATGGTTTAACTCTGTTAGCTGACTGCACAGATCAGAAAGAAGTTTCACCGAATGATACTGTGTAGTTTATATTTGAAGACATTCCTTTTTCCACTATTACCCTCTTAGCGCTCCGAATCTCCACTTGCATTTTCTACAAAAAGAGTGTTTCATAACTGCTCAATCAAAAATATGTTTTATCTCTGTTAACTGAATTTACAGATCAGAAATAAGTTTCACAGAATGCATCTGTGTAGTTTTTATTTGAAGATATTCTTTTTCCCAATGTAGGCCTCTTAGCGCTTAGCATGTCCAATTGCAGTTTCTACAGAAAGAGTGTTTCAGAACGGCTCAATCAAAAGTAAGGTTCAACTCTGTTAGCTGAATGCACAGAACAGAAAGAGTTTTCACAGAATGCTACTGTGTAGTTTATATTTGAATATATTCCTTTTTCCACTATTACCCTCTTAGCGCTCCGAATGTCCACTTGCATTTTCTACAGAAAGAGTGTTCAGAACTGCGCAATCAAAAGTATGGTTTAACTCTGTTAGCTTAATGAACATATCAGAAATAAGTTTCACACAATGCTTCTGTGTAGTTTTTATTTGAAGATATTATTTTTCCCAATAGAGGCCTCTTAGCGCTCAGAATGTCCAATTGCAGTTTCTACAGAAAGAGTGTTTCAGAAAGGCTCAATCAAAAGTAAGGTTCAACTCTGTTAGTTGAATGCACAGAACAGAAAGAAGTTTCATACAATGCTTCTGTGTAGTTTATATTTGAACATATTCTTTTTTCCACTATTACCCACTTAGCGCTACGAATGTCCAGTTGCATTTTCTACAGACAGAGTGTTTCATAACTGCTCAATCAAAAGTATGGTTTAACTCTGTTAGCTGAATGCTCAGTTCAGAAAGAAGTTTCACAGAATGCTTCTGTGTAGTTTATATTTGAATATATTATTTTTTCCACTACTACTCTCTTAGCACTCCAAATGTCCAGTTGCATTTTCTACAGAAAGAGTGTTCAGATCTGCTCAATCAAAAGTATGGTTTAACTCTGTTAGCTGAATGCACAGATCAGAAAGAAGTTTCACAGAATGATTCTGTGTAGTTTATATTTGAAGACATTCCTTTTTCCACTATTACCCTCTTAGCGCTCCGAATGTCCACTTGCATTTTCTACAGAAAGAGTGTTTCAGAACGGCTCAATCAAAACTAAGGTTCAACTCTTTTAGTTGAACAAACAGAACAGAAAGAAGTCTCACACAATTCTTCTGTGTAGTTTTTATTTGTAGACATTCTTTTTCCCAATATAGTCCTCTTAGCGCTCAGAATGTCCAATTGCAGTTTCTACAGAAAGAGTGTTTCAGAAAGGCTCAATCAAAAGTCAGGTTCAACTCTGTTAGTTGAATGCACAGAACAGAAAGAAGTTTCATACAGTGCTTCTGTGTAGTTCATATTTGAACATATTCTTTTTTCCACTATTACCCACTTAGCGCTACGAATGTCCAGTTGCATTTACTACAGACAGAGTGTTTCAAAACTGCTCAATCAAAAGTATGGTTTAACTCTGTTAGCTGAATGCTCAGATCAGAAAGTAGTTTACAGAATGCTTCTGTGTAGTTTATATTTGAATATATTCCTTTTTCCACTACTACTCTCTTAGCGCTCCAAATGTCCAGTTGCATTTTCTACAGAAAGAGTGTTCAGATCTGCTGAATCAAAAGTATATTTTAACTCTGTTAGCTGAATGCACAGATCAGAAAGAAGTTTCACAGAATGATTCTGTGTAGTTTATATTTGGAGACATTCCTTTTTCCACTATTACCCTCTTAGCGCTCCGAATCTCCACTTGCATTTTCTACAGAAAGAGTGTTTCAGAACGGCTCAATCAAAACTAAGGTTCAACTCTTTTAGTTGAACAAACAGAACAGAAAGAAGTTTCACACAATTCTTCTGTGTAGTTTTTATTTGTAGACATTCTTTTTCCCAATATAGGCCTCTTAGCGCTCAGAATGTCCAATTGCAGTTTCTACAGAAAGAGTGTTTCAGAACTGCTCAATCAAAAGTAAGGTTCAACTCTGTTAGTTGAATGCACAGAACAGAAAGAAGTTTCATACAACGCTTCTGTGTAGTTTATATTTGAACATATTCTTTTTTCCACTATTATCCACTTAGCGCTACGAATGTCAAGTTGCATTTTCTACAGACAGAGTGTTTCAAAACTGCTCAATCAAAAGTATGGTTTAACTCTGTTAGCTGAATGCTCAGATCAGAAAGAAGTTTCACAGAATGCTTCTGTGTAGGTTATATTTGAATATATTCCTTTTTCCACTACTACGCTCTTAGCGCTCCAAATGTCCAGTTGCATTTTCAACAGAAATAGTGTTCAGATCTGCTCAATCAAAAGTATGGTTTAAATCTGTTAGCTGAATGCACAGATCAGAAAGAAGTTTCACCGAATGATTCTGTGTAGTTTATATTTGAAGACATTCCTTTTTCCACTATTACCCTCTTAGCGCTCCGAATCTCCACTTGCATTTTCTACAAAAAGAGTGTTTCATAACTGCTCAATAAAAAATATGTTTTATCTCTGTTAACTGAATTTACAGATCAGAAATAAGTTTCACAGAATGCATCTGTGTAGTTTTTATTTGAAGATATTCTTTTTCCCAATGTAGGCCTCTTAGCGCTTAGCATGTCCAATTGCAGTTTCTACAGAAAGAGTGTTTCAGAACGGCCCAATCAAAAGTAGGGTTCAAATCTGTTAGTTGAATGCACAGAACAGAAAGAATTTTCACAGAATGCTACTGTGTAGTTTATATTTGAATATATTCCTTTTTCCACTATTACCCTCTTAGCGCTCCGAATGTCCACTTGCATTTTCTACAGAAAGAGTGTTCAGAACTGCGCAATCAAAAGAATGGTTTAACTCTGTTAGCTTAATGAACATATCAGAAATAAGTTTCACACAATGCTTCTGTGTAGTTTTTATTTGAAGATATTATTTTTCCCAATAGAGGCCTCTTAGCGCTCAGAATGTCCAATTGCAGTTTCTACAGAAAGAGTGTTTCAGAAAGGCTCAATCAAAAGTAAGGTTCAACTCTGTTAGTTGAATGCACAGAACAGAAAGAAGTTTCATACAATGCTTCTGTGTAGCTTATATTTGATCATATTCTTTTTTCCACTATTACCCACTTAGCGCTACGAATGTCCAGTTGCATTTTCTACAGACAGAGTGTTTCAAAACTGCTCAATCAAAAGTATGGTTTAACTATGTTAGCTGAATGCTCAGATCAGAAAGAAGTTTCACAGAAAGATTCTGTGTAGTTTATATTTGAATATATTCCTTTTTCCACTACTACTCTCTTAGCGCTCCAAATGTCCAGTTGCATTTTCTACAGAAAGAGTGTTCAGATCTGCTCAATCAAAAGTGTGGTTTAACTCTGTTAGCTGAATGCACAGATCAGAAAGAAGTTTCACAGAATGATTCTGTGTAGTTTATATTTGGAGACATTCCTTTTTCCACTATTACCCTCTTAGCGCTCCGAATCTCCACTTGCATTTTCTACAGAAAGAGTGTTTCAGAACGGCTCAATCAAAACTAAGGTTCAACTCTTTTAGTTGAACAAACAGAACAGAAAGAAGTTTCACACAATTCTTCTGTGTAGTTTTTATTTGTAGACATTCTTTTTCCCAATATAGGTCTCTTAGCGCTCAGAATGTCCAATTGCAGTTTCTACAGAAAGAGTGTTTCAGAACGGCTCAATCAAAAGTAAGGTTCAACTCTGTTAGTTGAATGCACGGAACAGAAAGAAGTTTCATACAATGCTTCTGTGTAGTTTATATTTGAACATATTCTTTTTTCCACTATTACCCACTTAGCGCTACGAATGTCCAGTTGCATTTTCTACAGACAGAGTGTTTCAAAACTGCTCAATCAAAAGTATGGTTTAACTCTGTTAGCTGAATGCTCAGATCAGAAAGAAGTTTCACAGAATGCTTCTGTGTAGTTTATATTTGAATATATTCCTTTTTCCACTACTACTCTCTTAGCGCTCCAAATGTCCAGTTGCATTTTCTACGGAAAGAGTGTTCAGATCTGCTCAATCAAAAGTATGGTTTAACTCTGTTAGCTGAATGCACAGATCAGAAAGAAGTTTCACCGAATGATTCTGTGTAGTTTATATTTGAAGACATTCCTTTTGCCACTATTACCCTCTTAGCGCTCCGAATCTCCACTTGCATTTTCTACAAAAAGATTGTTTCATAACTGCTCAATCAAAAATATGTTTTATCTCTGTTAACTGAATTTACAGATCAGAAATAAGTTTCACAGAATGCATCTGTGTAGTTTTTATTTGAAGATATTCTTTTTCCCAATGCAGGCCTCTTAGCGCTTAGCATATCCAATTGCAGTTTCTACAGAAAGAGTGTTTCAGATCGGCTCAATCAAAAGTAAGGTTCAACTCTGTTAGTTGAATGCACAGAACAGAAAGAATTTTCACAGAATGCTACTGTGTAGTTTATATTTGAATATATTACTTTTTCCACTATTACCCTCTTAGCGCTCCGAATGTCCACTTGCATTTTCTACAGAAAGAGTGTTCAGAACTGCGCAATCAAAAGTATGGTTTAACTCTGTTAGCTTAATGAACATATCAGAAATAAGTTTCACACAATGCTTCTGTGTAGTTTTTATTTGAAGATATTATTTTTCCCAATATAGGCCTCTTAGCGCTCAGAATGTCCAATTGCAGATTCTACAGAAAGAGTGTTTCAGAAAGGCTCAATCAAAAGTAAGGTTCAACTCTGTTAGTTGAATGCACAGAACAGAAAGAAGTTTCATACAATGCTTCTGTGTAGTTTATATTTGAACATATTCTTTTTTCCACTATTTCCCACTTGGAGCTACGAATGTCCAGTTGCATTTCCTACAGACAGAGTGTTTCAAAACTGCTCAATCAAAAGTATGGTTTAACTCTTTTAGCTGAATGCTCAGATCAGAAAGAAGTTTCACAGAATGCTTCTGTGTAGTTTATATTTGAATATATTCCTTTTTCCACTACTACTCTCTTAGCGCTCCAAATGTCCAGTTGCATTTTCTAAAGAAAGAGTGTTCAGATCTGCTCAATCAAAAGTATGGTTTAACTCTGTTAGCTGAATGCACAGATCAGAAAGAAGTTTCACAGAATGATTCTGTGTAGTTTATATTTGGAGACATTCCTTTTTCCACTATTACCCTCTTAGCGCACCGAATCTCCACTTGCATTTTCTACATAAAGAGTGTTTCAGAACGGCTCAATCACAACTAAGGTTCAAGTCTTGTAGTTGAACAAACAGAACAGAAAGAAGTTTCACACAATTCTTCTGTGTAGTTTTTATTTGTAGACATTCTTTTTCCCAATATAGGCCTCTTAGCGCTCAGAATGTCCAATTGCAGTTTCTACAGAAAGAGTGTTTCAGAACGGCTCAATCAAAAGTAAGGTTCAACTCTGTTAGTTGAATGCACAGAACAGAAAGAAGTTTCATACAATGCTTCTGTGTAGTTTATATTTGAACATATTCTTTTTTCCACTATTACCCACTTAGCGCTACGAATGTCCAGTTGCATTTTCTACAGACAGAGTGTTTCAAAACTGCTCAATCAAAAGTATGGTTTAACTCTGTTAGCTGAATGCTCAGATCAGAAAGAAGTTTCACAGAATGCTTCTGTGTAGTTTATATTTGAATATATTACTTTTTCCACTACTACTCCCTTAGCGCTCCAAATGTCCAGTTGCATTTTCTACAGAAAGAGTGTTCAGATCTGCTCAATCAAAAGTATGGTTTAACTCTGTTAGCTGAATGCACAGATCAGAAAGACGTTTCACAGAATGATTCTGTGTAGTTTATATTTGGAGACATTCCTTTTTCCACTATTACCCTCTTAGCGCTCCGAATCTCCACTTGCATTTTCTACAGAAAGAGTGTTTCAGAACGGCTCAATCAAAACTAAGGTTCAACTCTTTTAGTTGAACAAACAGAACAGAAAGAAGTTTCACACAATTCTTCTGTGTAGTTTTTATTTGTAGACATTCTTTTTCCCAATATAGTCCTCTTAGCGCTCAGAATGTCCAATTGCAGTTTCTACAGAAAGAGTGTTTCAGAACGGCTCAATCAAAAGTAAGGTTCAAATCTGTTAGTTGAATGCACAGAACAGAAAGAAGTTTCATACAGTGCTTCTGTGTAGTTCATATTTGAACATATTCTTTTTTCCACTATTACCCACTTAGCGCTACGAATGTCCAGTTGCATTTTCTACAGACAGAGTGTTTCAAAACTGCTCAATCAAAAGCATGGTTTAACTCTGTTAGCTGTATGCTCAGATCAGAAAGAAGTTTCACCGAATGCTTCTGTGTAGTTTATATTTGAATATATTCCTTTTTCCACTACTACTCTCTTAGCGCTCCAAATGTCCAGTTGCATTTTCTACAGAAAGAGTGTTCAGATCTGCTGAATCAAAAGTATGGTTTAACTCTGTTAGCTGAATGCACAGATCAAAAAGAAGTTTCACAGAATGATTCTGTGTAGTTTATATTTGGAGACATTCCTTTTTCCACTATTACCCTCTTAGCGCTCCGAATATCCACTTGCATTTTCTACAAAATGAGTGTTTCATAACTGCTCAATCAAAAATATGTTTTATCTCTGTTAACTGAATTTATAGATGAGAAATAAGTTTCACAGAATGCATCTGTGTAGTTTTTATTTGAAGATATTCTTTTTCCCAAAGTAGGCCTCTTAGCGCTTAGCATGTCCAATTGCAGTTTCTACAGAAAGAGTGTTTCAGAACGGCTCAATCAAAAGTAAGGTTCAACTCTGTTAGTTGAATGCACAGAACAGAAAGAAGTTTCATACAATGCTTCTGTGTAGTTTATATTTGAACATATTCTTTTTTCCACTATTACCCACTTAGCGCTACGAATGTCCAGTTGCATTTTCTACAGACAGAGTGTTTCAAAACTGCTCAATCAAAAGTATGGTTTAACTCTGTTAGCTGAATGCTCAGATCAGAAAGAAGTTTCACAGAATGCTTCTGTGTAGTTTATATTTGAATATATTCCTTTTTCCACTACTACGCTCTTAGCGCTCCAAATGTCCAGTTGCATTTTCTACAGAAAGAGTGTTCAGATCTGCTCAATCAAAAGTATGGTTTAACTCTGTTAGCTGAATGCACAGATCAGAAAGAAGTTTCACCGAATGATTCTGTGTAGTTTATATTTGAAGACATTCCTTTTTCCACTATTACCCTCTTAGCGCTCCGAATCTCCACTTGCATTTTCTACAAAAAGAGTGTTTCATAACTGCTCAATCAAAAATATGTTTTATCTCTGTTATCTGAATTTACAGATCAGAAATAAGTTTCACAGAATGCATCTGTGTAGTTTTTATTTGAAGATATTCTTTTTCCCAATGTAGGCCTATTAGCGCTTAGCATGTCCAATTGCAGTTTCTACAGAAAGAGTGTTTCAGAACGGCTCAATCAAAAGTAAGGTTCAACTCTGTTAGTTGAATGCACAGAACAGAAAGAAGTTTCATACAATGCTTCTGTGTAGTTTATATTTGAAAATATTCTTTTTTCCTCTATTACCCACTTAACGCTACGAATGTCCCGTTGCATTTTCTACAGACAGAGTGTTTCAAAACTGCTCAATCAAAAGTATGGTTTAACTCTGTTAGCTGAATGCTCAGATCAGAAAGAAGTTTCACAGAATGCTTCTGTGTAGTTTATATTTGAATATATTCCTTTTTCCACTACTACGCTCTTAGTGCTCCAAATGTCCAGTTGCATATTCTACAGAAAGAGTGTTCAGATCCGCTCAATCAAAAGTATGGTTTAACTCTGTTAGCTGAATGCACAGATCAGAAAGAAGTTTCACCGAATGATTCTGTGTAGTTTATATTTGAAGACATTCCTTTTTCCACTATTACCCTCTTAGCGCTCCGAATCTCCACTTGCATTTTCTACAAAAAGAGTGTTTCATAACTGCTCAATCAAAAATATGTTTTATCTCTGTTAACTGAATTTACAGATCAGAAATAAGTTTCACAGAATGCATCTGTGTAGTTTTTATTTGAAGATATTCTTTTTCCCAATGTAGGCCTCTTAGCGCTTAGCATGTCCAATTGCAGTTTCTACAGAAAGAGTGTTTCAGAACGGCTCAATCAAAAGTAGGGTTCAACTCTGTTAGTTGAATGCACAGAACAGAAAGAATTTTCACAGAATGCTACTGTGTAGTTTATATTTGAATATATTCCTTTTTCCACTATTACCCTCTTAGCGCTCCGAATGTCCACTTGCATTTTCTACAGAAAGAGTGTTCAGAACTGCGCAATCAAAAGTATGGTTTAACTCTGTTAGCTTAATGAAAATATCAGAAATAAGTTTCACACAATGCTTCTGTGTAGTTTTTATTTGAAGATATTATTTTTCCCAATAGAGGCCTCTTAGCGCTCAGAATATCCAATTGCAGTTTCTACAGAAAGAGTGTTTCAGAAAGGCTCAATCAAATGTAAGGTTCAACTCTGATAGTTGAATGCACAGAACAGAAAGAAGTTTCATACAATGCTTCTGTGTAGCTTATATTTGAACATATTCTTTTTTCCTCTATTACCCACTTAGCGCTACGAATGTCCAGTTGCATTTTCTACAGACAGAGTGTTTCAAAACTGCTCAATCAAAAGTATGGTTTAACTCTGTTATCTGAATGCTCAGATCATAAAGAAGTTTCACAGAATGCTTCTGTGTAGTTTATATTTGAATATATTCCTTTTTCCACTACTACTCTCTTAGCGCTCCAAATGTCCAGTTGCATTTTCTACAGAAAGAGTGTTCAGATCTGCTCAATCAAAAGTATGGTTTAACTCTGTTAGCTGAATGCACAGATCAGAAAGAAGTTTCACAGAATGATTCTGTGTAGTTTATATTTGGAGACATTCCTTTTTCCACTATTACCCTCTTAGCGCTCCGAATCTCCACTTGCATTTTCTACAGAAAGAGTGTTTCAGAACGGCTCAATCAAAACTAAAGTTCAACTCTTTTAGTTGAACAAACAGAACAGAAAGAAGTTTCACACAATTCTTCTGTGTAGTTTTTATTTGTAGACATTCTTTTTCCCAATATAGGCCTCTTAGCGCTCAGAATGTCCAATTGCAGTTTCTACAGAAAGAGTGTTTCAGAACGGCTGAATCAAAAGTAAGGTTCAACTCTGTTAGTTGAATGCACAGAACAGAAAGTAGTTTCATACAATGCTTCTGTGTTGTTCATATTTGAACATATTCTTTTTTCCACTATTACCCACTTAGCGCTACGAATGTCCAGTTGCATTTTCTACAGACAGAGTGTTTCAAAACTGCTCAATCAAAAGTATGGTTTAACTCTGTTAGCTGAATGCTCAGATCAGAAAGAAGTTTCACAGAATGCTTCTGTGTAGTTTATATTTGAATATATTCCTTTTTCCACTACTACGCTCTTAGCGCTCCAAATGTCCAGTTGCATTTTCTACAGAAAGAGTGTTCAGATCTGCTCAATCAAAAGTATGGTTTAACCCTGTTAGCTGAATGCACAGACCAGGAAGAAGTTTCACCGAATGATTCTGTGTAGTTTATATTTGAAGGCATTCCTTTTTCCACTATTACCCTCTTAGCGCTCCGAATCTCCACTTGCATTTTCTACAAAAAGAGTGTTTCATAACTGCTCAATCAAAAATATGTTTTATCTCTGTTAACTGAATTTAAGGATCAGAAATAAGTTTCACAGAATGCATCTGTGTAGTTTTTATTTGAACATATTCTTTTTCCCAATGTAGGCCTCTTAGCCCTTAGCATGTCCAATTGCAGTTTCTACAGAAAGAGTGTTCAGATCTGCTCAATCAAAAGTATGCTTTAACTCTGTTAGCTGAATGCACAGATCAGAAAGAAGTTTCACCGAATGATTCTGTGTAGTTTATATTTGGAGACATTCCTTTTTCCACTATTACCCTCTTAGCGCTCCGAATCTCCACTTGCATTTTCTACAGAAAGAGTGTTTCAGAACGGCTCAATCAAAACTAAAGTTCAACTCTTTTAGTTGAACAAACAGAACAGAAAGAAGTTTCACACAATTCTTCTGTGTAGTTTTTATTTGTAGACATTCTTTTTCCCAATATAGGCCTCTTAGCGCTCAGAATGTCCAATTGCAGTTTCTACAGAAAGAGTGTTTCAGAACGGCTCAATCAAAAGTAAGGTTCAACTCTGTTAGTTGAATGCACAGAACAGAAAGAAGTTTCATACAATGCTTCTGTGTAGTTCATATTTGAACATATTCTTTTTTCCACTATTACCCACTTAGCGCTACGAATGTCCAGTTGCATTTTCTACAGACAGAGTGTTTCAAAACTGCTCAATCAAAAGTATGGTTTAACTCTGTTAGCTGAATGCTCAGATCAGAAAGAAGTTTCACAGAATGCTTCTGTGTAGTTTATATTTGTATATATTCCTTTTTCCACTACTACGCTCTTAGCGCTCCAAATGTCCAGTTGCATTTTCTACAGAAAGAGTGTTCAGATCTGCTCAATCAAAAGTATGGTTTAACCCTGTTAGCTGAATGCACAGACCAGGAAGAAGTTTCACCGAATGATTCTGTGTAGTTTATATTTGAAGACATTCCTTTTTCCACTATTACCCTCTTAGCGCTCCGAATCTCCACTTGCATTTTCTACAAAAAGAGTGTTTCATAACTGCTCAATCAAAAATATGTTTTATCTCTGTTAACTGAATTTAAGGATCAGAAATAAGTTTCACAGAATGCATCTGTGTAGTTTTTATTTGAACATATTCTTTTTCCCAATGTAGGCCTCTTAGCGCTTAGCATGTCCAATTGCAGTTTCTACAGAAAGAGTGTTTCAGAACGGCTCAATCAAAAGTAAGGTTCAACTCTGTTAGTTGAATGCACAGAACAGAAAGAATTTTCACAGAATGCTACTGTGTAGTTTATATTTGAATATATTCCTTTTTCCACTATTACCCTCTTAGCGCTCCGAATGTCCACTTGCATTTTCTACAGAAAGAGTGTTCAGAACTGCGCAATCCAAAGTATGGTTTAACTCTGTTAGCTTAATGAACATATCAGAAATAAGTTTCACACAATGCTTCTGTGTAGTTTTTATTTGAAGATATTATTTTTCCCAATAGAGGCCTCTTAGCGCTCAGAATGTCCAATTGCAGTTTCTACAGAAAGAGTGTTTCAGAAAGGCTCAATCAAAAGTAAGGTTCAACTCTGTTAGTTGAATGCACAGAACAGAAAGAAGTTTCATACAATGCTTCTGTGTAGTTTATATTTGAACATATTCTTTTTTCCACTATTACCCACTTAGCGCTACGAATGTCCAGTTGCATTTTCTACAGACAGAGTGTTTCAAAACTGCTCAATCAAAAGTATGGTTTAACTCTGTTAGCTGAATGCTCAGATCAGAAAGAAGTTTCACAGAATGCTTCTGTGTAGTTTATATTTGAATATATTCCTTTTTCCACTACTACTCTCTTAGCGCTCCAAATGTCCAGTTGCATTTTCTACAGAAAGAGTGTTCAGATCTGCTCAATCAAAATTATGGTTTAACTCTGTTAGCTGAATGCCCAGATCGGAAAGAAGTTTCACAGAATGATTCTGTGTAGTTTATATTTGCAGACATTCATTTTTCCACTATTACCCTCTTAGCGCACCGAATCTCGACTTGCATTTTCTACAGAAAGAGTGTTTCAGAACGGCTCAATCAAAACTAAGGTTCAACTCTTTTAGTTGAACAAAGAGAACAGAAAGAAGTTTCACACAATTCTTCTGTGTAGTTTTTATTTGTAGACATTCTTTTTCCCAATATAGTCCTCTTAGCGCTCAGAATGTCCAATTGCAGTTTCTACAGAAAGAGTGTTTCAGAACGGCTCAATCAAAAGTAAGGTTCAACTCTGTTAGTTGAATGCACAGAACAGAAAGAAGTTTCATACAGTGCTTCTGTGTAGTTCGTATTTGAACATATTCTTTTTTCCACTATTACCCACTTAGCGCTACGAATGTCCAGTGGCATTTTCTACAGACAGAGTGTTTCAAAACTGCTCAATCAAAAGCATGGTATAACTCTGTTAGCTGAATGCTCAGATCAGAAAGAAGTTTCACAGAATGCTTCTGTGTAGTTTATATTTGAATATATTCCTTTTTCCACAACTACTCTCTTAGCGCTCCAAATGTCCAGTTGCATTTTCTACAGAAAGAGTGTTCAGATCTGCTGAATCAAAAGTATGGTTTAACTCTGTTAGCTGAATGCACAGATCAGAAAGAAGTTTCACAGAATGATTCTGTGTAGTTTATATTTGGAGACATTCCTTTTTCCACTATTACCCTCTTAGCGCTCCGAAACTCCACTTGATTTTCTACAGAAAGAATGTTTCAGAACGGCTCAATCAAAACTAAGGTTCAACTCTTTTAGTTGAACAAACAGAACAGAAAGAAGTTTCACACAATTCTTCTGTGTAGTTTTTATTTGTAGACATTCTTTTTCCCAATATAGGCCTCTTAGCGCTCAGAATGTCCAATTGCAGTTTCTACAGAAAGAGTGTTTCAGAACGGCTCAATCAAAAGTAAGGTTCAACTCTGTTAGTTGAATGCACAGAACAGAAAGAAGTTTCATACAATGCTTCTGTGTAGTTTATATTTGAACATATTCTTTTTTCCACTATTACCCACTTAGCGCTACGAATGTCCAGTTGCATTTTCTACAGACAGAGTGTTTCAAAACTGCTCAATCAAAAGTATGGTTTAACTCTGTTAGCTGAATGCTCAGATTAGAAAGAAGTTTCACCCAATGCTTCTGTGTAGTTTATATTTGAATATATTCCTTTTTCCACTACTACGCTCTTAGCGCTCCAAATGTCCAGTTGCATTTTCTACAGAAAGAGTGTTCAGATCTGCTCAATCAAAAGTATGGTTTAACTCTGTTAGCTGAATGCACAGATCAGAAAGAAGTTTCACCGAATGATTCTGTGTAGTTTATATTTGGAGACATTCCTTTTTCCACTATTACCCTCTTAGCGCTCCGAATCTCCACTTGCATTTTCTACAGAAAGAGTGTTTCAGAACGGCTCAATCAAAACTAAAGTTCAACTCTTTTAGTTGAACAAACAGAACAGAAAGAAGTTTCACACAATTCTTCTGTGTAGTTTTTATTTGTAGACATTCTTTTTCCCAATATAGGCCTCTTAGCGCTCAGAATGTCCAATTGCAGTTTCTACAGAAAGAGTGTTTCAGAACGGCTCAATCAAAAGTAAGGTTCAACTCTGTTAGTTGAATGCACAGAACAGAAAGTAGTTTCATACAATGCTTCTGTGTAGTTCATATTTGAACATATTCTTTTTTCCACTATTACCCACTTAGCGCTACGAATGTCCAGTTGCATTTTCTACAGACAGAGTGTTTCAAAACTGCTCAATCAAAAGTATGGTTTAACTCTGTTAGCTGAATGCTCAGATCAGAAAGAAGTTTCACAGAATGCTTCTGTGTAGTTTATATTTGAATATATTCCTTTTTCCACTACTACGCTCTTAGCGCTCCAAATGTCCAGTTGCATTTTCTACAGAAAGAGTGTTCAGATCTGCTCAATCAAAAGTATGGTTTAACTCTGTTAGCTGAATGCACAGATCAGAAAGAAGTTTCACCGAATGATTCTGTGTAGTTTATATTTGAAGACATTCCATTTTCCACTATTACCCTCTTAGCGCTCCGAATCTCAACTTGCATTTTCTACAAAAAGAGTGTTTCATAACTGCTCAATCAAAAATATGTTTTATCTCTGTTAACTGAATTTACAGATCAGAAATAAGTTTCACAGAATGCATCTGTGTAGTTTTTATTTGAAGATATTCTTTTTCCCAATGTAGGCCTCTTAGCGCTTAGCATGTCCAATTGCAGTTTCTACAGAAAGAGAGTTTCAGAACGGCTCAATCAAAAGTAAGGTTCAACTCTGTTAGTTGAATGCACAGAACAGAAAGAATTTTCACAGAATGCTACTGTGTAGTTTATATTTGAATATATTCCTTTTTCCACTATTACCCTCTTAGCGCTCCGAATGTCCACTTGCATTTTCTACTGAAAGAGTGTTCAGAACTGCGCAATCCAAAGTATGGTTTAACTCTGTTAGCTTAATGAACATATCAGAAATAAGTTTCACACAATGCTTCTGGGTAGTTTTTATTTGAAGATATTATTTTTCCCAATAGAGGCCTCTTAGCGCTCAGAATGTCCAATTGCAGTTTCTACAGAAAGAGTGTTTCAGAAAGGCTCAATCCAAAGTAAGGTTCAACTCTGTTAGTTGAATGCACAGAACAGAAAGAAGTTTCATACAATGCTTCTGTGTAGTTTATATTTGAACATATTCTTTTTTCCACTATTACCCACTTAGCGCTACGAATGTCCAGTTGCATTTTCTACAGACAGAGTGTTTCAAAACTGCTCAATCAAAAGTATGGTTTAACTCTGTTAGCTGAATGCTCAGATCAGAAAGAAGTTTCACAGAATGCTTCTGTGTAGTTTATATTTGAATATATTCCTTTTTCCACTACTACTCTCTTAGCGCTCCAAATGTCCAGTTGCATTTTCTACAGAAAGAGTGTTCAGATCTGCTCAATCAAAAGTATGGTTTAACTCTGTTAGCTGAATGCACAGATCAGAAAGAAGTTTCACAGAATGATTCTGTGTAGTTTATATTTGGAGACATTCCTTTTTCCACTATTACCCTCTTAGCGCTCCGAATCTTCACTTGCATTTTCTACAGAAAGAGTGTTTCAGAACGGCTCAATCAAAATTAAAGTTCCACTCTTTTAGTTGAACAAACAGAACAGAAAGAAGTTTCACACAATTCTTCTGTGTAGTTTTTGTTTGTAGACATTCTTTTTCCCAATATAGGCCTCTTAGCGCTCAGAATGTCCAATTGCAGTTTCTACAGAAAGAGGGTTTCAGAACGGCTCAATCAAAAGTAAGGTTCAACTCTGTTAGTTGAATGCACAGAACAGAAAGAAGTTTCATACAATGCTTCTGTGTAGTTCATATTTGAACATATTCTTTTTTCCACTATTACCCACTTAGCGCTACGAATGTCCAGTTGCATTTTCTACAGACAGAGTGTTTCAAAACTGCTCAATCAAAAGTATGGTTTAACTCTGTTAGCTGAATGCTCAGATCAGAAAGAAGTTTCACCGAATGATTCTGTGTAGTTTATATTTGAAGACATTCCTTTTTCCACTATTACCCTCTTAGCGCTCCGAATCTCCACTTGCATTTTCTACAAAAAGAGTGTTTCATAACTGCTCAATCAAAAATATGTTTTATCTCTGTTAACTGAATTTACAGATCAGAAATAAGTTTCACAGAATGCATCTGTGTAGTTTTTATTTGAAGATATTCTTTTTCCCAATGTAGGCCTCTTAGCGCTTAGCATGTCCAATTGCAGTTTCTACAGAAAGAGTGTTTCAGAACGGCTCAATCAAAAGTAAGTTTCAACTCTGTTAGTTGAATGCACAGAACAGAACGTATTTTCACAGAATGCTACTGTGTAGTTTATATTTGAATATATTCCTTTTTCCACTATTACCCTCTTAGCGCTCCGAATGTCCACTTGCATTTTCTACTGAAAGAGTGTTCAGAACTGCGCAATCCAAAGTATGGTTTAACTCTGTTAGCTTAATGAACATATCAGAAATAAGTCTCACACAATGCTTCTGTGTAGTTTTTATTTGAAGATATTATTTTTCCCAATAGAGGCCTCTTAGCGCTCAGAATGTCCAATTGCAGTTTCTATAGAAAGAGTGTTTCAGAAAGGCTCAATCAAAAGTAAGGTTCAACTCTGTTAGTTGAATGCACAGAACAGAAAGAAGTTTCATACAATGCTTCTGTGTAGTTTATATTTGAACATATTCTTTTTTCCACTATTACCCACTTAGCGCTACGAATGTCCAGTTGCATTTTCTACAGACAGAGTGTTTCAAAACTGCTCAATCAAAAGTATGGTTTAACTCTGTTAGCTGAATGCTCAGATCAGAAAGAAGTTTCACAGAATGCTTCTGTGTAGTTTATATTTGAATATATTCCTTTTTCCACTACTACTCTCTTAGCGCTCCAAATGTCCAGTTGCATTTTCTACAGAAAGAGTGTTCAGATCTGCTCAATCAAAAGTATGGTTTAACTCTGTTAGCTGAATGCACAGATCAGAAAGAAGTTTCACAGAATGATTCTGTGTAGTTTATATTTGGAGACATTCCTTTTTCCACTATTACCCTCTTAGCGCTCCGAATCTCCACTTGCATTTTCTACAAAAAGAGTGTTTCATAACTGCTCAATCAAAAATATGTTTTATCTCTGTTAACTGAATTTAAGGATCAGAAATAAGTTACACAGAATGCATCTGTGTAGTTTTTATTTGAACATATTCTTTTTCCCAATGTAGGCCTCTTAGCGCTTAGCATGTCCAATTGCAGTTTCTACAGAAAGAGTGTTTCAGAACGGCTCAATCAAAAGTAAGGTTCAACTCTGTTAGTTGAATGCACAGAACAGAAAGAATTTTCACAGAATGCTACTGTGTAGTTTATATTTGAATATATTCCTTTTTCCACTATTACCCTCTTAGCGCTCCGAATGTCCACTTGCATTTTCTACAGAAAGAGTGTTCAGAACTGCGCAATCCAAAGTATGGTTTAACTCTGTTAGCTTAATGAACATATCAGATATAAGTTTCACAAAATGCTTCTGTGTAGTTTTTATTTTAAGATATTATTTTTCCCAATAGAGGCCTCTTAGCGCTCAGAATGTCCAATTGCAGTTTCTACAGAAAGAGTGTTTCAGAACGGCTCAATCAAAAGTAAGGTTCAACTCTGTTAGTTGAATGCACAGAACAGAAAGAAGTTTCATACAATGCTTCTGTGTAGTTTATATTTGAACATATTCTTTTTTCCACTATTACCCACTTAGCGCTACGAATGTCCAGTTGCATTTTCTACAGACAGAGTGTTTCAAAACTGCTCAATCAAAAGTATGGTTTAACTCTGTTAGCTGAATGCTCAGATCAGAAAGAAGTTTCACAGAATGCTTCTGTGTAGTTTATATTTGAATATATTCCTTTTTCCACTACTACTCTCTTAGCGCTCCAAATGTCCAGTTGCATTTTCTACAGAAAGAGTGTTCAGATCTGCTCAATCAAAATTATGGTTTAACTCTGTTAGCTGAATGCACAGATCGGAAAGAAGTTTCACAGAATGATTCAGTGTAGTTTATATTTGTAGACATTCCTTTTTCCACTATTACCCTCTTAGCGCTCCGAATCTCCACTTGCATTTTCTACAGAAAGAGTGTTTCAGAACGGCTCAATCAAAACTAAGGTTCAACTCTTTTAGTTGAACAAACAGAACAGAAAGAAGTTTCACACAATGCTTCTGTGTAGTTTTTATTTGTAGACATTCTTTTTCCCAATATAGTCCTCTTAGCGCTCAGAATGTCCAATTGCAGTTTCTACAGAAAGAGTGTTTCAGAACGGCTCAATCAAAAGTAAGGTTCAAATCTGTTAGTTGAATGCACAGAACAGAAAGAAGTTTCATACAGTGCTTCTGTGTAGTTCATATTTGAACATATTCTTTTTTCCACTATTACCCACTTAGCGCTACGAATGTCCAGTTGCATTTTCTACAGACAGAGTGTTTCAAAACTGCTCAATCAAAAGCATGGTTTAACTCTGTTAGCTGAATGCTCAGATCAGAAAGAAGTTTAACCGAATGCTTCTGTGTAGTTTATATTTGAATATATTACTTTTTCCACTACTTCTCCCTTAGCGCTCCAAATGTCCAGTTGCATTTTCTACAGAAAGAGTGTTCAGATCTGCTGAATCAAAAGTATGGTTTAACTCTGTTAGCTGAATGCACAGATCAGAAAGAAGTTTCACAGAATGATTCTGTGTAATTTATATTTGGAGACATTCCTTTTTCCACTATTACCCTCTTAGCGCTCCGAATCTCCACTGGCATTTTCTACAGAAAGAGTGTTTCAGAACGGCTCAATCAAAACTAAGGTTCAACTCTTTTAGTTGAACAAACAGAACAGAAAGAAGTTTCACACAATTCTTCTGTGTAGTTTTTATTTGTAGACATTCTTTTTCCCAATATAGGCCTCTTAGCGCTCAGAATGTCCAATTGCAGTTTCTACAGAAAGAGTGTTTCAGAGCGGCTCAATCAAAAGTAAGGTTCAACTCTGTTAGTTGAATGCACAGAACAGAAAGTAGTTTCATACAATGCTTCTGTGTAGTTTATATTTGAACATATTCTTTTTTTTACTATTACCCACTTAGCGCTACGAATGTCCAGTTGCATTTTCTACAGACAGAGTGTTTCAAAACTGCTCAATCAAAATTATGGTTTAACTCTGTTAGCTGAATGCTCAGATCAGAAAGAAGTTTCACAGAATGCTTCTGTGTAGTTTATATTTGAATATATTCCTTTTTCCACTACTACGCTCTTAGCGCTCCAAATGTCCAGTTGCATTTTCTACAGAAAGAGTGTTCAGATCTGCTCAATCAAAAGTATGGTTTAACTCTGTTAGCTGAATGCACAGATCAAAAGAAGTTTCACCGAATGATTCTGTGTAGTTTATATTTGAAGACATTCCTTTTTCCACTATTACCCTCTTAGCGCTCCGAATCTCCACTTGCATTTTCTACAAAAAGAGTGTTTCATAACTGCTCAATCAAAAATATGTTTTATCTCTGTTAACTGAATTTATAGATGAGAAATAAGTTTCACAGAATGCATCTGGGTAGTTTTTATTTGAAGATATTCTTTTTCCCAAAGTAGGCCTCTTAGCGCTTAGCATGTACAATTGCAGTTTCTACAGAAAGAGTGTTTCAGAACGGCTCAATCAAAAGTAAGGTTCAACTCTGTTAGTTGAATGCACAGAACAGAAAGAAGTTTCATACAATGCTTCTGTGTAGTTTATATTTGAACATATTCTTTTTTCCTCTATTACCCACTTAACGCTACGAATGTCCAGTTGCATTTTCTACAGACAGAGTGTTTCAAAAGTGCTCAATCAAAAGTATGGTTTAACTCTGTTAGCTGAATGCTCAGATCAGAAAGAAGTTTCACAGAATGCTTCTGTGTAGTTTATATTTGAATATATTACTTTTTCCACTACTACGCTCTTAGCGCTCCAAATGTGCAGTTGCATATTCTACAGAAAGAGTGTTCAGATCTGCTCAATCAAAAGTATGGTTTAACTCTGTTAGCTGAATGCACAGATCAGAAAGAAGTTTCACCGAATGATTCTGTGTAGTTTATATTTCAAGACATTCCTTTTTCCACTATTACCCTCTTAGCGCTCCGAAACTCCACTTGCATTTTCTACAAAAAGAGTGTTTCATAACTGCTCAATCAAAAATATGTTTTATCTCTGTTAACTGAATTTACAGATCAGAAATAAGTTTCACAGAATGCATCTGTGTAGTTTTTATTTGAAGATATTCTTTTTCCCAATGTAGGCCTCTTAGCGCTTAGCATGTCCAATTGCAGTTTCTACAGAAAGTGTGTTTCAGAACGGCTCAATCAAAAGTAGGGTTCAACTCTGTTAGTTGAATGCACAGAACAGAAAGAATTTTCACAGAATGCTACTGTGTAGTTTATATTTGAATATATTCCTTTTTCCACTATTACCCTCTTAGCGCTCCGAATGTCCACTTGCATTTTCTACAGAAAGTGTGTTCAGAACTGCGCAATCAAAAGTATGGTTTACCTCTGTTAGCTTAATGAAAATATCAGAAATAAGTTTCACACAATGCTTCTGTGTAGTTTTTATTTGAAGATATTATTTTTCCCAATAGAGGCCTCTTAGCGCTCAGAATGTCCAATTGCAGTTTCTACAGAAAGAGTGTTTCAGAAAGGCTCAATCAAATGTAAGGTTCAACTCTGTTAGTTGAATGCACAGAACAGAAAGAAGTTTCATACAATGCTTCTGTGTAGCTTATATTTGAACATATTCTTTTTTCCACTATTACCCACTTAGCGCTACGAATGTCCAGTTGCATTTTCTACAGACAGAGTGTTTCAAAACTGCTCAATCAAAAGTATGGTTTAACTCTGTTAGCTGAATGCTCAGATCAGAAAGAAGTTTCACAGAATGCTTCTGTGTAGTTTATATTTGAATATATTCCTTTTTCCACTACTACTCTCTTAGCGCTCCAAATGTCCAGTTGCATTTTCTACAGAAAGAGTGTTCAGATCTGCTCAAACAAAATTATGGTTTAACTCTGTTAGCTGAATACACAGATCGGAAAGAAGTTTCATAGAATGATTCTGTGTAGTTTATATTTGTAGACATTCCTTTTTTAACTATTACCCTCTTAGCGCTCCGAATCTCGACTTGCATTTTCTACAGAAAGAGTGTTTCAGAACGGCTCAATCAAAACTAAGGTTCAACTCTTTTAGTTGAACAAAGAGAACAGAAAGAAGTTTCACACAATTCTTCTGTGTAGTTTTTATTTGTAGACATTCTTTTTCCCAATATAGTCCTCTTAGCGCTCAGAATGTCCAATTGCAGTTTCTACAGAAAGAGTGTTTCAGAACGGCTCAATCAAAAGTAAGGTTCAACTCTGTTAGTTGAATGCACAGAACAGAAAGAAGTTTCATACAGTGCTTCTGTGTAGTTCATATTTGAACATATTCTTTTTTCCACTATTACCCACTTAGCGCTACGAATGTCCAGTTGCATTTTCTACAGACAGAGTGTTTCAAAACTGCTCAATCAAAAGCATGGTATAACTCTGTTAGCTGAATGCTCAGATCAGAAAGAAGTTTCACAGAATGCTTCTGTGTAGTTTATATTTGAATATATTCCTTTTTCCACAACTACTCTCTTAGCGCTCCAAATGTCCAGTTGCATTTTCTACAGAAAGAGTGTTCAGATCTGCTGAATCAAAACTCTGGTTTAACTCTGTTAGCTGAATGCACAAATCAGAAAGAAGTTTCACAGAATGATTCTGTGTAGTTTATATTTGGAGACATTCCTTTTCCACTATTACCCTCTTAGCGCTCCGAATCTCCACTTGATTTTCTACAGAAAGAATGTTTCAGAACGGCTCAATCAAAACTAAGGTTCAACTCTTTTAGTTGAACAAACAGAACAGAAAGAAGTTTCACACAATTGTTCTGTGTAGTTTTTATTTGTAGACATTCTTTTTCCCAATATAGGCCTCTTAGCGCTCAGAATGTCCAATTGCAGTTTCTACAGAAAGAGTGTTTCAGAACGGCTCAATCAAAAGTAAGGTTCAACTCTGTTAGTTGAATGCACAGAACAGAAAGAAGTTTCATACAATGCTTCTGTGTAGTTTATATTTGAAAATATTCTTTTTTCCACTATTACCCACTTAGCGCTACGAATGTCCAGTTGCATTTTCTACAGACAGAGTGTTTCAAAACTGCTCAATCAAAAGTATGGTTTAACTCTGTTAGCTGAATGCTCAGATCAGAAAGAATTTTCACAGAATGCTTCTGTGTAGTTCATATTTGAATATATTCCTTTTTCCACTACTACGCTCTTAGCGCTCCAAATGTCCAGTTGCATTTTCTACAGAAAGAGTGTTCAGATCTGCTCAATCAAAAGTATGGTTTAACTCTGTTAGCTGAATGCACAGATCAGAAAGAAGTTTCACCGAATGATTCTGTGTAGTTTATATTTGAAGACATTCCTTTTTCCACTATTACCCGCTTAGCGCTCCGAATCTCCACTTGCATTTTCTACAAAAAGAGTGTTTCATAACTGCTCAATCAAAAATATGTTTTATCTCTGTTAACTGAATTTACAGATCAGAAATAAGTTTCACAGAATGCATCTGTGTAGTTTTTATTTGAAGATATTCTTTTTCCCAATGTAGGCCTCTTAGCGCTTAGCATGTCCAATTGCAGTTTCTACAGAAAGAGTGTTTCAGAACGGCTCAATCAAAAGTAAGGTTCAACTCTGTTAGTTGAATGCACAGAACAGAAAGAATTTTCACAGAATGCTACTGTGTAGTTTATATTTGAATATATTCCTTTTTCCACTATTACCCTCTTAGCGCTCCGAATGTCCACTTGCATTTTCTACTGAAAGAGTGTTCAGAACTGCGCAATCCAAAGTATGTTTTAACTCTGTTAGCTTAATGAACATACCTGAAATAAGTTTCACACAATGCTTCTGTGTAGTTTTTATTTGAAGATATTATTTTTCCCAATAGAGGACTCTTAGCGCTCAGAATGTCCAATTGCAGTTTCTACAGAAAGAGTGTTTCAGAAAGGCTCAATCCAAAGTAAGGTTCAACTCTGTTAGTTGAATGCACAGAACAGAAAGAAGTTTCATACAATGCTTCTGTGTAGTTTATATTTGAACATATTCTTTTTTCCACTATTACCCACTTAGCGCTACGAATGTCCAGTTGCATTTTCTACAGACAGAGTGTTTCAAAACTGCTCAATCAAAAGTATGGTTTAACTCTGTTAGCTGAATGCTCAGATCAGAAAGAAGTTTCACAGAATGCTTCTGTGTAGTTTATATTTGAATATATTCCTTTTTCCACTACTACTCTCTTAGCGCTCCAAATGTCCAGTTGCATTTTCTACAGAAAGAGTGTTCAGATCTGCTCAATCAAAAGTATGTTTTAACTCTGTTAGCTGAATGCACAGATCAGAAAGAAGTTTCACAGAATGATTCTGTTTAGTTTATATTTGGAGACATTCCTTTTTCCACTATTACCCTCTTAGCGCTCCGAATCTCCACTTGCATTTTCTACAGAAAGAGTGTTTCAGAACGGCTCAATCAAAAGTAACGTTCAACTCTTTTAGTTGAACAAACAGAACAGAAAGAAGTTTCACACAATTCTTCTGTGTAGTTTTTATTTGTAGACATTCTTTTTCCCAATATAGGCCTCTTAGCGCTCAGAATGTCCAATTGCAGTTTCTGCAGAAAGAGTGTTTCAGAACGGCTCAATCAAAAGTAAGGTTCAACTCTGTTAGTTGAATGCACAGAACAGAAAGATGTTTCATACAATGCTTCTGTGTAGTTCATATTTGAACATATTCTTTTTTCCACTATTACCCACTTAGCGCTACGAATGTCCAGTTGCATTTTCTACAGACAGAGTGTTTCAAAACTGCTCAATCAAAAGTATGGTTTAACTCTGTTAGCTGAATGCTCAGATCAGAAAGAAGTTTCACAGAATGCTTCTGTGTAGTTTATATTTGTATATATTCCTTTTTCCACTACTACGCTCTTAGCGCTCCAAATGTCCAGTTGCATTTTCTACAGAAAGAGTGTTCAGATCTGCTCAATCAAAAGTATGGTTTAACTCTGTTAGCTGAATGCACAGATCAGAAAGAAGTTTCACCGAATGATTCTGTGTAGTTTATATTTGAAGACATTCCATTTTCCATTATTACCCTCTTAGCGCTCCGAATCTCCACTTGCATTTTCTACAAAAAGAGTGTTTCATAACTGCTCAATCAAAAATATGTTTTATCTCTGTTAACTGAATTTACAGATCAGAAATAAATTTCACAGAATGCATCTGTGTAGTTTTTATTTGAAGATATTCTTTTTACCAATGTAGGCCTCTTAGCACTTAGCATGTCCAATTGCAGTTTCTACAGAAAGAGAGTTTCAGAACGGCTCAATCAAAAGTAAGGTTCAACTCTGTTAGTTGAATGCACAGAACAGAAAGAATTTTCACAGAATGCTACTGTGTAGTTTATATTTGAATATATTCCTTTTTCCACTATTACCCTCTTAGCGCTCCGAATGTCCACTTGCATTTTCTACTGAAAGAGTGTTCAGAACTGCGCAATCCAAAGTATGTTTTAACTCTGTTAGCTTAATGAACATACCAGAAATAAGTTTCACACAATGCTTCTGTGTAGTTTTTATTTGAAGATATTATTTTTCCCAATAGAGGACTCTTAGCGCTCAGAATGTCCAATTGCAGTTTCTACAGAAAGAGTGTTTCAGAAAGGCTCAATCCAAAGTAAGGTTCAACTCTGTTAGTTGAATGCACAGAACAGAAAGAAGTTTCATACAATGCTTCTGTGTAGTTTATATTTGAACATATTCTTTTTCCACTATTACCCACTTAGCGCTACGAATGTCCAGTTGCATTTTCTACAGACAGAGTGTTTCAAAACTGCTCAATCAAAAGTATGGTTTAACTCTGTTAGCTGAATGCTCAGATCAGAAAGAAGTTTCACAGAATGCTTCTGTGTAGTTTATATTTGAATATATTCCTTTTTCCACTACTACTCTCTTAGCGCTCCAAATGTCCAGTTGCATTTTCTACAGAAAGAGTGTTCAGATCTGCTCAATCAAAAGTATGGTTTAACTCTGTTAGCTGAATGCACAGATCAGAAAGAAGTTTCACAGAATGATTCTGTTTAGTTTATATTTGGAGACATTCCTTTTTCCACTATTACCCTCTTAGCGCTCCGAATCTCCACTTGCATTTTCTACAGAAAGAGTGTTTCAGAACGGCTCAATCAAAACTAAAGTTCAACTCTTTTAGTTGAACAAACAGAACAGAAAGAAGTTTCACACAATTCTTCTGTGTAGTTTTTATTTGTAGACATTCTTTTTCCCAATATAGGCCTCTTAGCGCTCAGAATGTCCAATTGCAGTTTCTACAGAAAGAGTGTTTCAGAACGGCTCAATCAAAAGTAAGGTTCAACTCTGTTAGTTGAATGCACAGAACAGAAAGAAGTTTCATACAATGCTTCTGTGTAGTTCATATTTGAACATATTTTTTTCCACTATTACCCACTTAGCGCTACGAATGTCCAGTTGCATTTTCTACAGACAGAGTGTTTCAAAACTGCTCAATCAAAAGTATGGTTTAACTCTGTTAGCTGAATGCTCAGATCAGAAAGAAGTTTCACAGAATGCTTCTGTGTAGTTTATATGTGAATATATTCCTTTTTCCACTACTACGCTCTTAGCGCTCCAAGTGTCCAGTTGCATTTTCTACAGAAAGAGTGTTCAGATCTGCTCAATCAAAAGTATGGTTTAACTCTGTTAGCTGAATGCACAGATCAGAAAGAAGTTTCACCGAATGATTCTGTGTAGTTTATATTTGGAGACATTCCTTTTTCCACTATTACCCTCTTAGCGCTCCGAATCTCCACTTGCATTTTCTACAAAAAGAGTGTTTCATAACTGCTCAATCAAAAATATGTTTTATCTCTGTTAACTGAATTTACAGATCAGAAATAAGTTTCACAGAATGCATCTGTGTAGTTTTTATTTGAAGATATTCTTTTTCCCAATGTAGGCCTCTTAGCGCTTAGCATGTCCAATTGCCGTTTCTACAGAAAGACTGTTTCAGAACGGCTCAATCAAAAGTAAGGTTCAACTCTGTTAGTTGAATGCACAGAACAGAAAGAATTTTCACAGAATGCTACTGTGTAGTTTATATTTGAATATATTCCTTTTTCCACTATTACCCTCTTAGCGCTCCGAATGTCCACTTGCATTTTCTACTGAAAGAGTGTTCAGAACTGCGCAATCCAAAGTATGGTTTAACTCTGTTAGCTTAATGAACATATCAGAAATAAGTTTCACACAATGCTTCTGTGTAGTTTTTATTTGAAGATATTATTTTTCCCAATAGAGGCCTCTTAGCGCTCAGAATGTCCAATTGCAGTTTCTACAGAAAGAGTGTTTCAGAAAGGCTCAATCCAAAGTAAGGTTCAACTCTGTTAGTTGAATGCACAGAACAGAAAGAAGTTTCATACAATGCTTCTGTGTAGTTTATATTTGAACATATTCTTTTTTCCACTATTACCCACTTAGCGCTACGAATGTCCAGTTGCATTTTCTACAGACAGAGTGTTTCAAAACTGCTCAATCAAAAGTATGGTTTAACTCTGTTAGCTGAATGCTCAGATCAGAAAGAAGTTTCACAGAATGCTTCTGTGTAGTTTATATTTGAATATATTCCTTTTTCCACTACTACTCTCTTAGCGCTCCAAATGTCCAGTTGCATTTTCTACAGAAAGAGTGTTCAGAACTGCGCAATCAAAACTAAGGTTCAAATCTTTTAGTTGAACAAAGAGAACAGAAAGAAGTTTCACACAATGCTTCTGTGTAGTTTTTATTTGTAGACATTCTTTTTCCCAATATAGGCCTCTTAGCGCTCAGAATGTCCAATTGCAGTTTCTACAGAAAGAGTGATTCAGAACGGCTCAATCAAACGTAAGGTTCAACTCTGTTAGTTGAATGCACAGAACAGAAAGAAGTTTCATACAATGCTTCTGTGTAGTTTATATTTGAACATGTTCTTTTTTCCACTATTACCCACTTAGCGCTACGAATGTCCAGTTGCATTTTCTACAGACAGAGTGTTTCAAAACTGCTCAATCAAAAGTATGGTTTAACTCTGTTAGCTGAATGCTCAGATCAGAAAGAAGTTTCACAGAATGCTTCTGTGTAGTTTATATTTGAATATATTCCTTTTTCCACTACTACGCTCTTAGCGCTCCAAATGTCCAGTTGCATTTTCTACAGAAAGAGTGTTCAGATCTGCTCAATCAAAAGTATGGTTTAACTCTGTTAGCTGAATGCACAGATCAGAAAGAAGTTTCACCGAATGATTCTGTGTAGTTTATATTTGAAGACATTCCTTTTTCCACTATTACCCTCTTAGCGCTCCGAATCTCCACTTGCATTTTCTTCAAAAAGAGTGTTTCATAACTGCTCAATGAAAAATATGTTTTATCTCTGTTAACTGAATTTACAGATCAGAAATAAGTTTTACAGAATGCATCTGTGTAGTTTTTATTTGAAGATATTCTTTTTCCCAATGTAGGCCTCTTAGCGCTTAGCATGTCCAATTGCAGTTTCTACAGAAAGAGTGTTTCAGAACGGCTCAATCAAAAGTAAGGTTCAACTCTGTTAGTTGAATGCACAGAACAGAAAGAATTTTCACAGAATGCTACTGTGTAGTTTATATTTGAATATATTCCTTTTTCCACTATTACCCTCTTAGCGCTCCGAATGTCCACTTGCATTTTCTACAGAAAGAGTGTTCAGAACTGCGCAATCAAAAGTATGGTTTAACTCTGTTAGCTTAATGAACATATCAGAAATAAGTTTCACACAATGCTTCTGTGTAGTTTTTATTTGAAGATATTATTTTTCCCAATAGAGGCCTCTTAGCGCTCAGAATGTCCAATTGCAGTTTCTACAGAAAGAGTGTTTCAGAAAGGCTCAATCAAAAGTAAGGTTCAACTCTGTTAGTTGAATGCACAGAACAGAAAGAAGTTTCATATAATGCTTCTGTGTAGTTTATATTTGAACATATTCTTTTTTCCACTATTACCCACTTAGCGCTACGAATGTCCAGTTGCATTTTCTACAGACAGAGTGTTTCAAAACTGCTCAATCAAAAGTATGGTTTAACTCTGTTAGCTGAATGCTCAGATCAGAAAGAAGTTTCACAGAATGCTTCTGTGTAGTTTATATTTGAATATATTCCTTTTTCCACTACTACGCACATAGCGCTCCAAATGTCCAGTTGCATTTTCTACAGAAAGAGTGTTCAGATCTGCTCAATCAAAAGTATGGTTTAACTCTGTTAGCTGAATGCACAGATCAGAAAGAAGTTTCACCGAATGATTCTGTGTAGTTTATATTTGAAGACATTCCTTTTTCCACTATTACCCTCTTAGCGCTCCGAATCTCCAGTTGCATTTTCTACAAAAAGAGTGTTTCATAACTGCTCAATCAAAAATATGTTTTATCTCTGTTAACTGAATTTACAGATCAGAAATAAGTTTCACAGAATGCATCTGTGTAGTTTTTATTTGAAGATATTCTTTTTCCCAATGTAGGCCTCTTAGCGCTTAGCATGTCCAATTGCAGTTTCTACAGAAAGACTGTTTCAGAACGGCTCAATCAAAAGTAAGGTTCAACTCTGTTAGTTGAATGCACAGAACAGAAAGAATTTTCACAGAATGCTACTGTGTAGTTTATATTTGAATATATTCCTTTTTCCACTATTACCCTCTTAGCGCTCCGAATGTCCACTTGCATTTTCTACTGAAAGAGTGTTCAGAACTGCGCAATCCAAAGTATGGTTTAACGCTATTAGCTTAATGAACATATCAGAAATAAGTTTCACACAATGCTTCTGTGTAGTTTTTATTTGAAGATATTATTTTTCCCAATAGAGGCCTCTTAGTGCTCAGAATGTCCAATTGCAGTTTCTACAGAAAGAGTGTTTCAGAAAGGCTCAATCCAAAGTAAGGTTCAACTCTGTTAGTTGAATGCACAGAACAGAATGATGTTTCATACAATGCTTCTGTGTAGTTTATATTTGAACATATTCTTTTTTCCACTATTACCCACTTAGCGCTACGAATGTCCAGTTGCATTTTCTACAGACAGAGTGTTTCAAAACTGCTCAATCAAAAGTATGGTTTAACTCTGTTAGCTGAATGCTCAGATCAGAAAGAAGTTTCACAGAATGCTTCTGTGTAGTTTATATTTGAATATATTCCTTTTTCCACTACTACTCTCTTAGCGCTCCAAATGTCCAGTTGCATTTTCTACAGAAAGAGTGTTCAGATCTGCTCAATCAAAAGTATGGTTTAACTCTGTTAGCTGAATGCACAGATCAGAAAGAAGTTTCACAGAATGATTCTGTGTAGTTTATATTTGGAGACATTCCTTTTTCCACTATTACCCTCTTAGCGCTCCGAATCTCCACTTGCATTTTCTACAGAAAGAGTGTTTCAGAACGGCTCAATCAAAACTAAGGTTCAACTCTTTTAGTTGAACAAACAGAACAGAAAGAAGTTTCACACAATTCTTCTGTGTAGTTTTTATTTGTAGACATTCTTTTTCCCAATATAGGCCTCTTAGCGCTCAGAATGTCCAATTGCAGTTTCTACAGAAAGAGTGTTTCAGAACGGCTCAATCAAAAGTAAGGTTCAACTCTGTTAGTTGAATGCACAGAACAGAAAGAATTTTCACAGAATGCTACTGTGTAGTTTATATTTGAATATATTCCTTTTTCCACTATTACCCTCTTAGCGCTCCGAATGTCCACTTGCATTTTCTACTGAAAGAGTGTTCAGAACTGCGCAATCCAAAGTATGGTTTAACTCTGTTAGCTTAATGAACATATCAGAAATAAGTTTCATACAATGCTTCTGTGTAGTTTTTATTTGAAGATATTATTTTTCCCAATAGAGGCCTCTTAGCGCTCAGAATGTCCAATTGCAGTTTGTACAGAAAGAGTGTTTCAGAAAGGCTCAATCCAAAATAAGGTTCAACTCTGTTAGTTGAATGCACAGAACAGAAAGAAGTTTCATACAATGCTTCTGTGTAGTTTATATTTGAACATATTCTTTTTTCCACTATTACCCACTTAGCGCTACGAATGTCCAGTTGCATTTTCTACAGACAGAATGTTTCAAAACTGCTCAATCAAAAGTATGGTTTAACTCTGTTAGCTGAATGCTCAGATCAGAAAGAAGTTTCACAGAATGCTTCTGTGTAGTTTATATTTGAATATATTCCTTTTTCCACTACTACTCTCTTAGCGCTCCAAATGTCCAGTTGCATTTTCTACAGAAAGAGTGTTCAGAACTGCGCAATCAAAACTAAGGTTCAAATCTTTTAGTTGAACAAAGAGAACAGAAAGAAGTTTCACACAATGCTTCTGTGTAGTTTTTATTTGTAGACATTCTTTTTCCCAATATAGGCCTCTTAGCGCTCAGAATGTACAATTGCAGTTTCTACAGAAAGAGTGATTCAGAACGGCTCAATCAAACGTAAGGTTCAACTCTGTTAGTTGAATGCACAGAACAGAAAGAAGTTTCATACAATGCTTCTGTGTAGTTTATATTTGAACATGTTCTTTTTTCCACTATTACCCACTTAGCGCTACGAATGTCCAGTTGCATTTTCTACAGACAGAGTGTTTCAAAACTGCTCAATCAAAAGTATGGTTTAACTCTGTTAGCTGAATGCTCAGATCAGAAAGAAGTTTCACAGAATGCTTCTGTGTAGTTTATATTTGAATATATTCCTTTTTCCACTACTACGCTCTTAGCGCTCCAAATGTCCAGTTGCATTTTCTACAGAAAGAGTGTTCAGATCTGCTCAATCAAAAGTATGGTTTAACTCTGTTAGCTGAATGCACAGATCAGAAAGAAGTTTCACCGAATGATTCTGTGTAGTTTATATTTGAAGACATTCCTTTTTCCACTAATACCCTCTTAGCGCTCCGAATCTCCACTTGCATTTTCTTCAAAAAGAGTGTTTCATAACTGCTCAATGAAAAATATGTTTTATCTCTGTTAACTGAATTTACAGATCAGAAATAAGTTTTACAGAATGCATCTGTGTAGTTTTTATTTGAAGATATTCTTTTTCCCAATGTAGGCCTCTTAGCGCTTAGCATGTCCAATTGCAGTTTCTACAGAAAGAGTGTTTCAGAACGGCTCAATCAAAAGTAAGGTTCAACTCTGTTAGTTGAATGCACAGAACAGAAAGAATTTTCACAGAATGCTACTGTGTAGTTTATATTTGAATATATTCCTTTTTCCACTATTACCCTCTTAGCGCTCCGAATGTCCACTTGCATTTTCTACAGAAAGAGTGTTCAGAACTGCGCAATCAAAAGTATGGTTTAACTCTGTTAGCTTAATGAACATATCAGAAATAAGTTTTACACAATGCTTCTGTGTAGTTTTTATTTGAAGATATTATTTTTCCCAATAGAGGCCTCTTAGCGCTCAGAATGTCCAATTGCAGTTTCTACAGAAAGAGTGTTTCAGAAAGGCTCAATCAAAAGTAAGGTTCAACTCTGTTAGTTGAATGCACAGAACAGAAAGAAGTTTCATACAATGCTTCTGTGTAGTTTATATTTGAACATATTCTTTTTTCCACTATTACCCACTTAGCGCTACGAATGTCCAGTTGCATTTTCTACAGACAGAGTGTTTCAAAACTGCTCAATCAAAAGTATGGTTTAACTCTGTTAGCTGAATGCTCAGATCAGAAAGAAGTTTCACAGAATGCTTCTGTGTAGTTTATATTTGAATATATTCCTTTTTCCACTACTACGCACTTAGCGCTCCAAATGTCCAGTTGCATTTTCTACAGAAAGAGTGTTCAGATCTGCTCAATCAAAAGTATGGTTTAACTCTGTTAGCTGAATGCACAGATCAGAAAGAAGTTTCACCGAATGATTCTGTGTAGTTTATATTTGAAGACATTCCTTTTTCCACTATTACCCTCTTAGCGCTCCGAATCTCCAGTTGCATTTTCTACAAAAAGAGTGTTTCATAACTGCTCAATCAAAAATATGTTTTATCTCTGTTAACTGAATTTACAGATCAGAAATAAGTTTCACAGAATGCATCTGTGTAGTTTTTATTTGAAGATATTCTTTTTCCCAATGTAGGCCTCTTAGCGCTTAGCATGTCCAATTGCAGTTTCTACAGAAAGACTGTTTCAGAACGGCTCAATCAAAAGTAAGGTTCAACTCTGTTAGTTGAATGCACAGAACAGAAAGAATTTTCACAGAATGCTACTGTGTAGTTTATATTTGAATATATTCCTTTTTCCACTATTACCCTCTTAGCGCTCCGAATGTCCACTTGCATTTTCTACTGAAAGAGTGTTCAGAACTGCGCAATCCAAAGTATGGTTTAACTCTATTAGCTTAATGAACATATCAGAAATAAGTTTCACACAATGCTTCTGTGTAGTTTTTATTTGAAGATATTATTTTTCCCAATAGAGGCCTCTTAGTGCTCAGAATGTCCAATTGCAGTTTCTACAGAAAGAGTGTTTCAGAAAGGCTCAATCCAAAGTAAGGTTCAACTCTGTTAGTTGAATGCACAGAACAGAATGAAGTTTCATACAATGCTTCTGTGTAGTTTATATTTGAACATATTCTTTTTTCCACTATTACCCACTTAGCGCTACGAATGTCCAGTTGCATTTTCTACAGACAGAGTGTTTCAAAACTGCTCAATCAAAAGTATGGTTTAACTCTGTTAGCTGAATGCTCAGATCAGAAAGAAGTTTCACAGAATGCTTCTGTGTAGTTTATATTTGAATATATTCCTTTTTCCACTACTACTCTCTTAGCGCTCCAAATGTCCAGTTGCATTTTCTACAGAAAGAGTGTTCAGATCTGCTCAATCAAAAGTATGGTTTAACTCTGTTAGCTGAATGCACAGATCAGAAAGAAGTTTCACAGAATGATTCTGTGTAGTTTATATTTGGAGACATTCCTTTTTCCACTATTACCCTCTTAGCGCTCCGAATCTCCACTTGCATTTTCTACAGAAAGAGTGATTCAGAACGGCTCAATCAAAACTAAGGTTCAACTCTTTTAGTTGAACAAACAGAACAGAAAGAAGTTTCACACAATTCTTCTGTGTAGTTTTTATTTGTAGACATTCTTTTTCCCAATATAGGCCTCTTAGCGCTCAGAATGTCCAATTGCAGTTTCTACAGAAAGAGTGTTTCAGAACGGCTCAATCAAAAGTAAGGTTCAACTCTGTTAGTTGAATGCACAGAACAGAAAGAAGTTTCATACAATGCTTCTGTGTAGTTCATATTTGAACATATTCTTTTTTCCACTATTACCCACTTAGCGCTACGAATGTCCAGTTGCATTTTCTACAGACAGAGTGTTTCAAAACTGCTCAATCAAAAGTATGGTTTAACTCTGTTAGCTGAATGCTCAGATCAGAAAGAAGTTTCACAGAATGCTTCTGTGTAGTTTATATGTGAATATATTCCTTTTTCCACTACTACGCTCTTAGCGCTCCAAATGTCCAGTTGCATTTTCTACAGAAAGAGTGTTCAGATCTGCTCAATCAAAAGTATGGTTTAACTCTGTTAGCTGAATGCACAGATCAGAAAGAAGTTTCACCGAATGATTCTGTGTAGTTTATATTTGAAGACATTCCTTTTTCCACTATTACCCTCTTAGCGCTCCGAATCTCCACTTGCATTTTCTACAAAAAGAGTGTTTCATAACTGCTCAATCAAAAATATGTTTTATCTCTGTTAACTGAATTTACAGATCAGAAATAAGTTTCACAGAATGCATCTGTGTAGTTTTTATTTGAAGATATTCTTTTTCCCAATGTAGGCCTCTTAGCGCTTAGCATGTCCAATTGCCGTTTCTACAGAAAGACTGTTTCAGAACGGCTCAATCAAAAGTAAGGTTCAACTCTGTTAGTTGAATGCACAGAACAGAAAGAATTTTCACAGAATGCTACTGTGTAGTTTATATTTGAATATATTCCTTTTTCCACTATTACCCTCTTAGCGCTCCGAATGTCCACTTGCATTTTCTACTGAAAGAGTGTTCAGAACTGCGCAATCCAAAGTATGGTTTAACTCTGTTAGCTTAATGAACATATCAGAAATAAGTTTCACACAATGCTTCTGTGTAGTTTTTATTTGAAGATATTATTTTTCCCAATAGAGGCCTCTTAGCGCTCAGAATGTCCAATTGCAGTTTCTACAGAAAGAGTGTTTCAGAAAGGCTCAATCCAAAATAAGGTTCAACTCTGTTAGTTGAATGCACAGAACAGAAAGAAGTTTCATACAATGATTCTGTGTAGTTTATATTTGAACATATTCTTTTTTCCACTATTACCCACTTAGCGCTACGAATGTCCAGTTGCATTTTCTACAGACAGAGTGTTTCAAAACTGCTCAATCAAAAGTATGGTTTAACTCTGTTAGCTGCATGCTCAGATCAGAAAGAAGTTTCACAGAATGCTTCTGTGTAGTTTATATTTGAATATATTCCTTTTTCCACTACTACTCTCTTAGCGCTCCAAATGTCCAGTTGCATTTTCTACAGAAAGAGTGTTCAGAACTGCGCAATCAAAACTAAGGTTCAAATCTTTTAGTTGAACAAAGAGAACAGAAAGAAGTTTCACACAATGCTTCTGTGTAGTTTTTATTTGTAGACATTCTTTTTCCCAATATAGGCCTCTTAGCGCTCAGAATGTCCAATTGCAGTTTCTACAGAAAGAGTGATTCAGAACGGCTCAATCAAACGTAAGGTTCAACTCTGTTAGTTGAATGCACAGAACAGAAAGAAGTTTCATACAATGCTTCTGTGTAGTTTATATTTGAACATGTTCTTTTTTCCACTATTACCCACTTAGCGCTACGAATGTCCAGTTGCATTTTCTACAGACAGAGTGTTTCAAAACTGCTCAATCAAAAGTATGGTTTAACTCTGTTAGCTGAATGCTCAGATCAGAAAGAAGTTTCACAGAATGCTTCTGTGTAGTTTATATTTGAATATATTCCTTTTTCCACTACTACGCACTTAGCGCTCCAAATGTCCAGTTGCATTTTCTACAGAAAGAGTGTTCAGAACTGCGCAATCCAAAGTATGGTTTAACTCTGTTAGCTTAATGAACATATCAGAAATAAGTTTCACACAATGCTTCTGTGTAGTTTTTATTTGAAGATATTATTTTTCCCAATAGAGGCTTCTTAGCGCTCAGAATATCCAATTGCAGTTTCTACAGAAAGAGTGTTTCAGAACGGCTCAATCAAAAGTAAGGTTCAACTCTGTTAGTTTAATGCACAGAACAGGAAGAATTTTCACAGAATGCTACTGTGTAATTTATATTTGAATATATTACTTTTTCCACTATTACCCTCTTAGCGCTCCGAATGTCCACTTGCATTTTCTACAGAAAGAGTGTTCAGAACTGCGCAATCAAAACTAAGGTTCAACTCTTTTAGTTGAACAAACAGAACAGAAAGAAGTTTCACACAATGCTTCTGTGTAGTTTTTATTTGTAGACATTCTTTTTCCCAATATAGGCCTCTTAGCGCTCAGAATGTCCAATTGCAGTTTCTACAGAAAGAGTGATTCAGAACGGCTCAATCAAACGTAAGGTTCAACTCTGTTAGTTGAATGCACAGAACAGAAAGTATTTTCACAGAATGCTACTGTGTAGTTTATATTTGAATATATTCCTTTTTCCACTATTACCCTCTTAGCGCTCCGAATGTCCACTTGCATTTTCTACAGAAAGAGTGTTCAGAACTGCGCAATCAAAAGTATGGTTTAACTCTGTTAGCTTAATGAACATATCAGAAATAAGTTTCACACAATGCTTCTGTGTAGTTTTTATTTGAAGATATTATTTTTCCCAATAGAGGCCTCTTAGTGCTCAGAATGTCCAATTGCAGTTTCTACAGAAAGAGTGTTTCAGAAAGGCTCAATCAAAAGTAAGGTTCAACTCTGTTAGTTGAATGCACAGAACAGAAAGAAGTTTCATACAATGCTTCTGTGTAGTTTATATTTGAACATATTCTTTTTTCCACTATTACCCAGTTAGCGCTACGAATGTCCAGTTGCATTTTCTACAGACAGAGTGTTTCAAAACTGCTCAATCAAAAGTATGGTTTAACTCTGTTAGCTGAATGCTCAGATCAGAAAGAAGTTTCACAGAATTCTTCTGTGTAGTTTATATTTGAATATATTCCTTTTTCCACTACTACTCTCTTAGCGCGCCAAATGTCCAGTTGCATTTTCTACAGAAAGAGTGTTCAGATCTTCTCAATCAAAAGTATGGTTTAACTCTGTTAGCTGAATGCACAGATCAGAAAGAAGTTTCACAGAATGATTCTGTGTAGTTTATATTTGGAGACATTCCTTTTTCCACTATTACCCTCTTAGCGCTCCGAATCTCCACTTGCATTTTCTACAGAAAGAGTGTTTCAGAACGGCTCAATCAAAACTAAAGTTCAACTCTTTTAGTTGAACAAACAGAACAGAAAGAAGTTTCACACAATTCTTCTGTGTAGTTTTTATTTGTAGACATCCTTTTCCAAATATAGGCCTCTTAGCGCTCAGAATGTCCAATTGCAGTTTCTACAGAAAGAGTGTTTCAGAACGGCTCAATCAAAAGTAAGGTTCAACTCTGTTAGTTGAATGCACAGAACAGAAAGAAGTTTCATACAATGCTTCTGTGTAGTTTATGTTTGAACATATTCTTTTTTCCACTATTACCCACTTAGCGCTACGAATGTCCAGTTGCATTTTCTACAGAGAGAGTGTTTCAAAACTGCTCAATCAAAGTATGGTTTAACTCTGTTAGCTGAATGCTCAGATCAGAAAGAAGTTTCACAGAATGCTTCTGTGTAGTTTATATTTGAATATATTCCTTTTTCCACTACTACGCTCTTAGCGCTCCAAATGTCCAGTTGCATTTTCTACAGAAAGAGTGTTCAGATCTGCTCAATCAAAAGTATGGTTTTACTCTGTTAGCTGAATGCACAGATCAGAAAGAAGTTTCACCGAATGTTTCTGTGTAGTTTATATTTGAAGACATTCCTTTTTCCACTATTACCCTCTTAGCGCTCCGAACCTCCACTTGCATTTTCTACAAAAAGAGTGTTTCATAACTGCTCAATCAAAAATATGTTTTATCTCTGTTAACTGAATTTACAGATCAGAAATAAGTTTCACAGAATGCATCTGTGTAGTTTTCATTTGAAGATATTCTTTTTCCCAATGTAGGCCTCTTAGCGCTTAGCATGTCCAATTGCAGTTTCTACAGAAAGAGTGTTTCAGAACGGCTCAATCAAAAGTAAGGTTCAACTCTGTTAGTTGAATGCACAGAACAGGAAGAATTTTCACAGAATGCTACTGTGTAGTTTATATTTGAATATATTCCTTTTTCCACTATTACCCTCTTAGCGCTCCGAATGTCCACTTGCATTTTCTACAGAAAGAGTGTTCAGAACTGCGCAATCAAAAGTATGGTTTAACTCTGTTAGCTTAAAGAACATATCAGAAATATGTTTCACACAATGCTTCTGTGTAGTTTTTATTTGAAGATATTATTTTTCCCAATAGAGGCCTCTTAGCGCTCAGAATGTCCAATTGCAGTTTCTACAGAAAGAGTGTTTCAGAACGGCTCAATCAAAAGTAAAGTTCAACTCTGTTATTTGAATGCACAGAACAGAAAGGGGTTTCATACAATGCTTCTGTGTAGTTTATATTTGAACATATTCTTTTTTCCACTATTACCCACTTAGCGCTACGAATGTCCAGTTGCATTTTCTACAGACAGAGTGTTTCAAAACTGCTCAATCAAAAGTATGGTTTAACTCTGTTAGCTGAATGCTCAGATCAGAAAGAAGTTTCACAGAATGCTTCTGTGTAGTTTATATTTGAATATATTCCTTTTTCCACTACTACGCTCTTAGCGCTCCAAATGTCCAGTTGCATTTTCTACAGAAAGAGTGTTCAGATCTGCTCAATCAAAAGTATGGTTTAACTCTGTTAGCTGAATGCACAGATCAGAAAGAAGTTTCACCGAATGATTCTTTGTAGTTTATATTTGAAGACATTCCTTTTTCCACTATTACCCTCTTAGCGCTCCGAATCTCCACTTGCATTTTCTACAAAAAGAGTGTTTCATAACTGCTCAATCAAAAATATGTTTTATCTCTGTTAACTGAATTTACAGATCAGAAATAAGTTTCACAGAATGCATCTGTGTAGTTTTTATTTGAAGATATTCTTTTTCCCAATGTAGGCCTCTTAGCGCGTAGCATGTCCAATTGCAGTTTCTACAGAAATAGTGTTTCAGAACGGCTCAATCAAAAGTAAGGTTCAACTCTGTTAGTTGAATGCACAGAACAGGAAGAATTTTCACAGAATGCTACTGTGTAGTTTATATTTGAATATATTCCTTTTTCCACTATTACCCTCTTAGCGCTCCGAATGTCCACTTGCATTTTCCACAGAAAGAGTGTTCAGAACTGCGCAATCAAAACTAAGGTTCAACTCTTTTAGTTGAACAAACAGAACAGAAAGAAGTTTCACAAAATGCTTCTGTGTAGTTTTTATTTGTAGACATTCTTTTTCCCAATATAGGCCTCTTAGCGCTCAGAATGTCCAATTGCAGTTTCTACAGAAAGAGTGATTCAGAACGGCTCAATCAAACGTAAGGTTCAACTCTGTTAGTTGAATGCACAGAACAGAAAGAAGTTTCATACAATGCTTCTGTGTAGTTTATATTTGAACATATTCTTTTTTCCACTATTACCCACTTAGCGCTATGAATGTCCAGTTGCATTTTCTACAGACAGAGTGTTTCAAAACTGCTCAATCAAAAGTATGGTTTAACTCTGTTAGCTGAATGCTCAGATCAGAAAGAAGTTTCACAGAATGCTTCTGTGTAGTTTATATTTGAATATATTCCTTTTTCCACTACTACGCTCTTAGTGCTCCAAATGTCCAGTTGCATTTTCTACAGAAAGAGTGATCAGATCTGCTCAATCAAAAGTATGGTTTAACTCTGTTAGCTGAATGCACAGATCAGAAAGAAGTTTCACCGAATGATTCTGTGTAGTTTATATTTGAAGACATTCCTTTTTCCACTATTACCCTCTTAGCGCTCCGAATCTCCACTTGCATTTTCTACAAAAAGAGTGTTTCATAACTGCTCAATCAAAAATATGTTTTATCTCTGTTAACTGAATTTACAGATCAGAAATAAGTTTCACAGAATGCATCTGTGTAGTTTTTATTTGAAGATATTCTTTTTCCCAATGTAGGCCTCTTAGCGCTTAGCATGTCCAATTGCAGTTTCTACAGAAAGAGTGTTTCAGAACGGCTCAATCAAAAGTAAGGTTCAACTCTGTTGGTTGAATGCACAGAACAGAAAGAATTTTCACAGAATGCTACTGTGTAGTTTATATTTGAATATATTCCTTTTTCCACTATTACCCTCTTAGCGCTCCGAATGTCCACTTGCATTTTCTACAGAAAGAGTGTTCAGAACTGCGCAATCAAAAGTATGGTTTAACTCTGTTAGCTTAAAGAACATATCAGAAATAAATTTCACACAATGCTTCTGTGTAGTTTTTATTTGAAGATATTATTTTTCCCAATAGAGGCCTCTTAGCGCTCAGAATGTCCAATTGCAGTTTCTACAGAAAGAGTGTTTCAGAAAGGCTCAATCAAAAGTAAGGTTCAACTCTGTTAGTTGAATGCACAGAACAGAAAGAAGTTTCATACAATGCTTCTGTGTAGTTTATATTTGAACATATTCTTTTTTCCACTATTACCCACTTAGCGCTACGAATGTCCAGTTGCATTTTCTACAGACAGAGTGTTTCAAAACTGCTCAATCAAAAGTATGGTTTAACTCTGTTAGCTGAATTCTCAGATCAGAAAGAAGTTTCACAGAATGCTTCTGTGTAGTTTATATTTGAATATATTCCTTTTTCCACTACTACGCTCTTAGCGCTCCAAATGTCCAGTTGCATTTTCTACAGAAAGAGTGTTCAGATCTGCTCAATCGAAAGTATGGTTTAACTCTGTTAGCTGAATGCACAGATCAGAAAGAAGTTTCACCGAATGATTCTGTGTAGTTTATATTTGAAGACATTCCTTTTTCCACTATTACCCTCTTAGCGCTCCGAAGCTCCACTTGCATTTTCTACAAAAAGAGGGTTTCATAACTGCTCAATCAAAAATATGTTTTATCTCTGTTAACTGAATTTACAGATCAGAAATAAGTTTCACAGAATGCATCTGTGTAGTTTTTATTTCAAGATATTCTTTTTCCCAATGTAGGCCTCTTAGCGCTTAGCATGTCCAATTGCAGTTTCTACAGAAAGAGTGTTTCAGAACGGCTCAATCAAAAGTAAGGTTCAACTCTGTTAGTTGAATGCACAGAACAGAAAGAATTTTCACAGAATGCTACTGTGTAGTTTATATTTGAATATATTCCTTTTTCCACTATTACCCTCTTAGCGCTCCGAATGTCCACTTGCATTTTCTACAGAAAGAGTGTTCAGAACTGCGCAATCAAAAGTATGGTTTAACTCTGTTAGCTTAATGAACATATCAGAAATAAGTTTCACACCATTCTTCTGTGTAGTTTTTATTTGAAGATATTATTTTTCCCAATAGAGGCCTCTTAGCGCTCAGAATGTCCAATTGCAGTTTCTACAGAAAGAGTGTTTCAGAAAGGCTCAATCAAAAGTAAGGTTCAACTCTGTTAGTTGAATGCACAGAACAGAAAGAAGTTTCATACAATGCTTCTGTGTAGTTTATATTTGAACATATTCTTTTTTCCACTATTACCCACTTATCGCTACGAATGTCCAGTTGCATTTTCTACAGACAGAGTGTTTCAAAACTGCTCAATCAAAAGTATGGTTTAACTCTGTTAGCTGAATGCTCAGATCAGAAAGAAGTTTCACAGAATGCTTCTGTGTAGCTTATATTTGAATATATTCCTTTTTCCACTACTACTCTCTTAGCGCTCCAAATGTTCAGTTGCATTTTCTACAGAAAGAGTGTTCAGATCTGCTCAATCAAAAGTATGATTTAACTCTGTTAGCTGAATGCACAGATCAGAAAGAAGTTTCACAGAATGATTCTGTGTAGTTTATATTTGGAGACATTCCTTTTTCCACTATTACCCTCTTAGCGCTCCGAATCTCCACTTGCATTTTCAACAGAAAGAGTGTTTCAGAACGGCTCAATCAAAACTAAGGTTCAACTCTTTTAGTTGAACAAACAGAACAGAAAGAAGTTTCACACAATTCTTCTGTGTAGTTTTTATTTTTAGACATTATTTTTCCCAATATGGGCCTCTTAGCGCTCAGAATGTCGAATTGCAGTTTCTACAGAAAGAGTGTTTCAGAACGGCTCAATCAAAAGTAAGGTTCAACTCTGTTAGTTGAATGCACAGAACAGAAAGAAGTTTCATACCATGCTTCTGTGTAGTTTATATTTGAACATATTCTTTTTTCCACTATTACCCACTTAGCGCTACGAATGTCCAGTTGCATTTTCTACAGACAGAGTGTTTCAAAACTGCTCAATCAAAAGTATGATTTAACTCTGTTAGCTGAATTCTCAGATCAGAAAGAAGTTTCACAGAATGCTTCTGTGTAATTTATATTTGAATATATTCCTTTTTCCACTACTACGCTCTTAGCGCTCCAAATGTCCAGTTGCATTTTCTACAGAAAGAGTGTTCAGATCTGCTCAATCGAAAGTATGGTTTAACTCTGTTAGCTGAATGCACAGATCAGAAAGAAGTTTCACCGAATGATTCTGTGTAGTTTATATTTGAAGACATTCCTTTTTCCACTATTACCCTCTTAGCGCTCCGAAACTCCGCTTGCATTTTCTACAAAAAGAGTGTTTCATAACTGCTCAATCAAAAATATGTTTCATCTCGGTTAACTGAATTTACAGATCAGAAATAAGTTTCACAGAATGCATCTGTGTAGTTTTTATTTGAAGATATTCTTTTTCCCAATGTAGGCCTCTTAGCGCTTAGCATGTCCAATTGCAGTTTCTACAGAAAGAGTGTTTCAGAACGGCTCAATCAAAAGTAAGGTTCAACTCTGTTAGTTGAATGCACAGAACAGAAAGAATTTTCACAGAATGCTACTGTGTAGTTTATATTTGAATATATTCCTTTTTCCACTATTACCCTCTTAGCGCTCCGAATGTCCACTTGCATTTTCTACAGAAAGAGTGTTCAGAACTGCGCAATCAAAAGTATGGTTTAACTCTGTTAGCTTAATGAACATATCAGAAATAAGTTTCACACCATTCTTCTGTGTAGTTTTTATTTGAAGATATTATTTTTCCCAATAGAGGCCTCTTAGCGCTCAGAATGTCCAATTGCAGTTTCTACAGAAAGAGTGTTTCAGAAAGGCTCAATCAAAAGTAAGGTTCAACTCTGTTAGTTGAATGCACAGAACAGAAAGAAGTTTCATACAATGCTTCTGTGTAGTTTATATTTGAACATATTCTTTTTTCCACTATTACCCACTTATCGCTACGAATGTCCAGTTGCATTTTCTACAGACAGAGTGTTTCAAAACTGCTCAATCAAAAGTATGGTTTAACTCTGTTAGCTGAATGCTCAGATCAGAAAGAAGTTTCACAGAATGCTTCTGTGTAGCTTATATTTGAATATATTCCTTTTTCCACTACTACTCTCTTAGCGCTCCAAATGTTCAGTTGCATTTTCTACAGAAAGAGTGTTCAGATCTGCTCAATCAAAAGTATGATTTAACTCTGTTAGCTGAATGCACAGATCAGAAAGAAGTTTCACAGAATGATTCTGTGTAGTTTATATTTGGAGACATTCCTTTTTCCACTATTACCCTCTTAGCGCTCCGAATCTCCACTTGCATTTTCAACAGAAAGAGTGTTTCAGAACGGCTCAATCAAAACTAAGGTTCAACGCTTTTAGTTGAACAAACAGAACAGAAAGAAGTTTCACACAATTCTTCTGTGTAGTTTTTATTTTTAGACATTATTTTTCCCAATATAGGCCTCTTAGCGCTCAGAATGTCGAATTGCAGTTTCTACAGAAAGAGTGTTTCAGAACGGCTCAATCAAAAGTAAGGTTCAAATCTGTTAGTTGAATGCACAGAACAGAAAGAAGTTTCATACAATGCTTCTGTGTAGTTTATATTTGAACATATTCTTTTTTCCACTATTACCCACTTAGCGCTACGAATGTCCAGTTGCATTTTCTACAGACAGAGTGTTTCAAAACTGCTCAATCAAAAGTATGATTTAACTCTGTTAGCTGAATGCTCAGATCAGAAAGAAGTTTCACAGAATGCTTCTGTGTAGTTTATATTTGAATATATTCCTTTTTCCACTACTACGCTCTTAGTGCTCCAAATGTCCAGTTGCATTTTCTACAGAAAGAGTGATCAGATCTGCTCAATCAAAAGTATGGTTTAACTCTGTTAGCTGAATGCACAGATCAGAAAGAAGTTTCACCGAATGACTCTGTGTAGTTTATATTTGAAGACATTCCTTTTTCCACTATTACCCTCTTAGCGCTCCGAATCTCCGCTTGCATTTTCTACAAAAAGAGTGTTTCATAACTGCTCAATCAAAAATATGTTTCATCTCTGTTAACTGAATTTACAGATCAGAAATAAGTTTCACAGAATGCATCTGTGTAGTTTTTATTTGAAGATATTCTTTTTCCCAATGTAGGCCTCTTAGCGCTTAGCATGTCCAATTGCAGTTTCTACAGAAAGAGTATTTCAGAACGGCTCAATCAAAAGTAAGGTTCAAATCTGTTAGTTGAATGCACAGAACAGAAAGAATTTTCACAGAATGCTACTGTGTAGTTTATATTTGAATATATTCCTTTTTCCACTATTACCCTCTTAGCGCTCCGAATGTCCACTTGCATTTTCTACAGAAAGAGTGTTCAGAACTGCGCAATCAAAGTATGGTTTAACTCTGTTAGCTTAATGAACATATCAGAAATAAGTTTCACAAAATGCTTCTGTGTAGTTTTTATTTGAAGATATTATTTTTCCCAATATAGTCCTCTTAGCGCTCAGAATGTCCAATTGCAGTTTCTACGGAAAGAGTGTTTCAGAAAGGCTCAATCAAAAGTAAGGTTCAACTCTGTTAGTTGAATGCACAGAACAGAAAGAAGTTTCATACAATGCTTCTGTGTAGCTTATATTTGAACATATTCTTTTTTCCACTATTACCCACTTAGCGCTACGAATGTCCAGTTGCATTTTCTACAGACAGAGAGTTTCAAAACTGCTCAATCAAAAGTATGGTTTAACACTGTTACCTGAATGCACAGATCAGAAAGAAGTTTCACAGAATGATTCTGTGTAGTTTATATTTGGAGACATTCCTTTTTCCACTATTACCCTCTTAGCGCTCCGAATCTCCACTTGCATTTTCTACAGAAAGAGTGTTTCAGAACGGCTCAATCAAAACTAAGGTTCAACTCTTTTAGTTGAACAAACAGAGCAGAAAGAAGTTTCACACAATTCTTCTGTGTAGTTTTTATTTGTAGACATTCTTTTTCCCAATATAGGCCTCTTAGCACTCAGAATGTCCAATTGCAGTTTCTACAGAAAGAGTGTTTCAGAACGGCTCAATCAAAAGTAAGGTTCAACTCTGTTAGTTGAATGCACAGAACAGAAAGAAGTTTCATAAAATGCTTCTGTGTAGTTTATATTTGAACATATTCTCTTTTCCACTATTACCCACTTAGCGCTACGAATGTCCAGTTGCATTTTCTACAGACAGAGTGTTTCAAAACTGCTCAATCAAAAGTATGGTTTAACTCTGTTAGCTGAATGCTCAGATCAGAAAGAAGTTTCACAGAATGCTTCTGTGTAGTTTATATTTGAATATATTCCTTTTTCCACTACTACGCTCCTAGCGCTCCAAATGTCCAGTTGCATTTTCTACAGAAAGAGTGATCAGATCTGCTCAATCAAAAGTATGGTTTAACTCTGTTAGCTGAATGCACAGATCAGAAAGACGTTTCACCGAATGATTCTGTGTAGTTTATATTTGAAGACATTCCTTTTTCCACTATTACCCTCTTAGCGCTCCGAATCTCCGCTTGCATTTTCTACAAAAAGAGTGTTTCATAACTGCTCAATCAAAAATATGTTTTATCTCTGTTAACTGAATTTACAGATCAGAAATAAGTTTCACAGAATGCATCTGTGTAGTTTTTATTTGAAGATATTCTTTTTCCCAATGTAGGCCTCTTAGCGCTTAGCATGTCCAATTGCAGTTTCTACAGAAAGAGTGTTTCAGAACGGCTCAATCAAAAGTAAGGTTCAAATCTGTTAGTTGAATGCACAGAACAGAAAGAAGTTTCATACAATGCTTCTGTGTAGTTTATATTTGAACATATTCTTTTTTCCACTATTACCCACTTAGCGCTACGAATGTCCAGTTGCATTTTCTACAGACAGAGTGTTTCAAAACTGCTCAATCAAAAGTATGGTTTAACTCTGTTAGCTGAATGCTCAGATCAGAAAAAAGTTTCACAGAATGCTTCTGTGTAGTTTATATTTGAATATATTCCTTTTTCCACTACTACGCTCTTAGTGCTCCAAATGTCCAGTTGCATTTTCTACAGAAAGAGTGATCAGATCTGCTCAATCAAAAGTATGGTTTAACTCTGTTAGCTGAATGCACAGATCAGAAAAAGTTTCACCGAATGATTCTGTGTAGTTTATATTTGAAGACATTCCTTTTTCCACTATTACCCTCTTAGCGCTCCGAATCTCCAGTTGCATTTTCTACAAAAAGAGTGTTTCATAACTGCTCAATCAAAAATATGTTTTATCTCTGTTAACTGAATTTACAGATCAGAAATAAGTTTCACAGAATGCATCTGTGTAGTTTTTATTTGAAGATATTCTTTTTCCCAATGTAGGCCTCTTAGCGCTTAGCATGTCCAATTGCAGTTTCTACAGAAAGAGTGTTTCAGAACGGCTCAATCAAAAGTAAGGTTCAACTCTGTTGGTTGAATGCACAGAACAGAAAGAATTTTCACAGAATGCTACTGTGTAGTTTATATTTGAATATATTCCTTTTTCCACTATTACCCTCTTAGCGCTCCGAATGTCCACTTGCATTTTCTACAGAAAGAGAGTTCAGAACTGCGCAATCAAAAGTATGGTTTAACTCTGTTAGCTTAAAGAACATATCAGAAATAAGTTTCACACAATGCTTCTGTGTAGTTTTTATTTGAAGATATTATTTTTCCCAATAGAGGCCTCTTAGCGCTCAGAATGTCCAATTGCAGTTTCTACAGAAAGAGTGTTTCAGAAAGGCTCAATCAAAGGTAAGGTTCAACTCTGTTAGTTGAATGCACAGAACAGAAAGAAGTTTCATACAATGCTTCTGTGTAGTTTATATTTGAACATATTCTTTTTTCCACTATTACCCACTTAGCGCTACGAATGTCCAGTTGCATTTTCTACAGACAGAGTGTTTCAAAACTGCTCAATCAAAAGTATGATTTAACTCTGTTAGCTGAATGCTCAGATCAGAAAGAAGTTTCACAGAATGCTTCTGTGTAGTTTATATTTGAATATATTCCTTTTTCCACTACTACGCTCTTAGTGCTCCAAATGTCCATTTGTATTTTCTACAGAAAGAGTGATCAGATCTGCTCAATCAAAAGTATGGTTTAACTCTGTTAGCTGAATGCACAGATCAGAAAGAAGTTTCACCGAATGATTCTGTGTAGTTTATATTTGAAGACATTCCTTTTTCCACTATTACCCACTTAGCGCTCCGAATCTCCGCTTGCATTTTCTACAAAAAGAGTGTTTCATAACTGCTCAATCAAAAATATGTTTCATCTCTGTTAACTGAATTTACAGATCAGAAATAAGTTTCACAGAATGCATCTGTGTAGTTTTTATTTGAAGATATTCTTTTTCCCAATGTAGGCCTCTTAGCGCTTAGCATGTCCAATTGCAGTTTCTACAGAAAGAGTGTTTCAGAACGGCTCAATCAAAAGTAAGGTTCAAATCTGTTAGTTGAATGCACAGAACAGAAAGAATTTTCACAGAATGCTACTGTGTAGTTTATATTTGAATATATTCCTTTTTCCACTATTACCCTCTTAGCGCTCCGAATGTCCACTTGCATTTTCTACAGAAAGAGTGTTCAGAACTGCGCAATCAAAAGTATTTTTTAACTCTGTTAGCTTAAAGAACATATCAGAAATAAGTTTCACACAATGCTTCTGTGTAGTTTTTATTTGAAGATATTATTTTTCCCAATAGAGGCCTCTTAGCGCTCAGAATGTCCAATTGCAGTTTCTACAGAAAGAGTGTTTCAGAAAGGCTCAATCAAAAGTAAGGTTCAACTCTGTTAGTTGAATGCACAGAACAGAAAGAAGTTTCATACAATGCTTCTGTGTAGTTTATATTTGAACATATTCTTTTTTCCACTATTACCCACTTAGCGCTACGAATGTCCAGTTGCATTTTCTACAGACAGAGTGTTTCAAAACTGCTCAATCAAAAGTATGGTTTAACTCTGTTAGCTGAATGCTCAGATCAGAAAGAAGTTTCACAGAATGCTTCTGTGTAGTTTATATTTGAATATATTCCTTTTTCCACTACTACTCTCTTAGCGCTCCAAATGTCCAGTTGCATTTTCTACAGAAAGTGTGTTCAGATCTGCTCAATAAAATGTATGGTTTAACTCTGTTAGCTGAATGCACAGATCAGAAAGAAGTTTCACAGAATGATTCTGTGTAGTTTATATTTGGAGACATTCCTTTTTCCACTATTACCCTCTTAGCGCTCCGAATGTCCACTTGCATTTTCTACAGAAAGAGTGTTCAGAACTGCGCAATCAAAAGTATGGTTTAACTCTGTTAGCTTAATGAACATATCAGAAATAAGTTTCACACAATGCTTCTGTGTAGTTTTTATTGGAAGATATTATTTTTCCCAATAGAGGCCTCTTAGCGCTCAGAATGTCCAATTGCAGTTTCTACAGAAAGAGTGTTTCAGAAAGGCTCAATAAAAAGTAAGGTTCAACTCTGTTAGTTGAATGCACAGAACAGAAAGAAGTTTCATACAATGCTTCTGTGTAGCTTATATTTGAACATATTCTTTTTTCCACTATTACCCACTTAGCGCTACGAATGTCCAGTTGCATTTTCTACAGACAGAGAGTTTCAAAACTGCTCAATCAAAAGTATGGTTTAACTCTGTTAGCTGAATGCTCAGATCAGAAAGAAGTTTCACAGAATGCTTCTGTGTAGTTTATATTTGAATATATTCCTTTTTCCACTACTACTCTCTTAGCGCTCCAAATGTCCAGTTGCATTTTCTACAGAAAGAGTGTTCAGATCTGCTCAATCAAAAGTATGGTTTAACTCTGTTAGCTGAATGCACAGATCAGAAAGAAGTTTCACAGAATGATTCTGTGTAGTTTATATTTGGAGACATTCCTTTTTCCACTATTACCCACTTAGCGGCCGAATCTCCACTTGCATTTTCTACAGAAAGAGTGTTTCAGAACGGCTCAATCAAAACTAATGTTCAACTCTTTTAGTTGAACAAACAGAGCAGAAAGAAGTTTCACACAATTCTTCTGTGTAGTTTTTATTTGTAGACATTCTTTTTCCCAATATAGGCCTCTTAGCGCTCAGAATGTCCAATTGCAGTTTCTACAGAAAGAGTGTTTCAGAACGGCTCAATCAAAAGTAAGGTTCAACTCTGTTAGTTGAATGCACAGAACTGAAAGAAGTTTCATAAAATGCTTCTGTGTAGTTTATATTTGAATATATTCTTTTTTCCACTATTACCCACTTAGCGCTACGAATGTCCAGTTGCATTTTCTACAGACAGAGTGTTTCAAAACTGCTCAATCAAAAGTATGGTTTAACTCTGTTAGCTGAATGCTCAGATCAGAAAGAAGTTTCACAGAATGCTTCTGTGTAGTTTATATTTGAATATATTCCTTTTTCCACTACTACGCTCTTAGCGCTCCAAATGTCCAGTTGCATTTTCTACAGAAAGTGTGTTCAGATCTGCTCAATCAAAACTATGGTTTAACTCTGTTAGCTGAATGCACAGATCAGAAAGAAGTTTCACCGAATGATTCTGTGTAGTTTGTATTTGAAGACATTCCTTTTTCCACTATTACCCTCTTAGCGCTCCGAATCTCCACTTGCATTTTCTACAAAAAGAGTGTTTCATAACTGCTCAATCAAAAATATGTTTTATCTTTGTTAACTGAATTTACAGATCAGAAATAAGTTTCACAGAATGCATCTGTGTAGTTTTTATTTGAAGATATTCTTTTTCCCAATGTAGGCCTCTTAGCGCTTAGCATGTCCAATTGCAGTTCCTACAGAAAGAGTGTTTCAGAACGGCTCAATCAAAAGTAGGGTTCAACTCTGTTACTTGAATGCACAGAACAGAAAGAATTTTCACAGAATGCTACTGTGTAGTTTATATTTGAATATATTCCTTTTTCCACTATTACCCTCTTAGCGCTCCGAATGTCCACTTGCATTTTCTACAGAAAGAGTGTTCCGAACTGCGCAATCAAAAGTATGGTTTAACTCTGTTAGCTTAATGAACATATCAGAAATAAGTTTCACACAATGCTTCTGTGTAGTTTTTATTGGAAGATATTATTTTTCCCCATAGAGGCCTCTTAGCGCTCAGAATGTCCAATTGCAGTTTCTACAGAAAGAGTGTTTCAGAAAGGCTCAATCAAAAGTAAGGTTCAACTCTGTTAGTTGAATGCACAGAACAGAAAGAAGTTTCATACAATGCTTCTGTGTAGTTTATATTTGAACATATTCTTTTTTCCACTATTACCCACTTAGCGCTACGAATGTCCAGTTGCATTTTCTACAGACCGAGTGTTTCAAAACTGCTCAATCAAAAGTATGGTTTAACTCTGTTAGCTGAATGCTCAGATCAGAAAGAAGTTTCACAGAATGCTTCTGTGTAGTTTATATTTGAATATATTCCTTTTTCCACTACTACTCTCTTAGCGCTCCAAATGTCCAGTTGCATTTTCTACAGAAAGAGTGTTCAGATCTGCTCAATCAAAAGTATGGTTTAACTCTGTTAGCTGAATGCACAGATCAGAAAGAAGTTTCACAGAATGATTCTGTGTAGTTTATATTTGGAGACATTCCTTTTTCCACTATTACCCTCTTAGCGCTCCGAATCTCCACTTGCATTTTCTACAGAAAGAGTGTTTCAGAACGGCTCAATCAAAACTAAGGTTCAACTCTTTTAGTTGAACAAAGAGAGCAGAAAGAAGTTTCACACAATTCTTCTGTGTAGTTTTTATTTGTAGACATTCTTTTTCCCAATATAGGCCTCTTAGCGCTCAGAATGTCCAATTGCAGTTTCTACAGAAAGAGTGTTTCAGAACGGCTCAATCAAAAGTAAGGTTCAACTCTGTTAGTTGAATGCACAGAACTGAAAGAAGTTTCATAAAATGCTTCTGTGTAGTTTATATTTGAACATATTCTTTTTTCCACTATTACCCACTTAGCGCTACGAATGTCCAGTTGCATTTTCTACAGACAGAGTGTTTCAAAACTGCTCAATAAAAAGTATGGTTTAACTCTGTTAGCTGAATGCTCAGATCAGAAAGAAGTTTCACAGAATGCTTCTGTGTAGTTTATATTTGAATATATTCCTTTTTCCACTACTACGCTCTTAGCGCTCCAAATGTCCAGTCGCATTTTCTACAGAAAGAGTGTTCAGATCTGCTCAATCAAAAGTATGGTTTAACTCTGTTAGCTGAATGCACAGATCAGAAAGAAGTTTCACCGAATGATTCTGTGTAGTTTATATTTGAAGACATTCCTTTTTCCACTATTACCCTCTTAGCGATCCGAATCTCCACTTGCATTTTCTACAAAAAGAGTGTTTCATAACTGCTCAATCAAAAATATGTTTTATCTCTGTTAACTGAATTTACAGATCAGAAATAAGTTTCACAGAATGCATCTGTGTAGTTTTTATTTGAAGATATTCTTTTTCCCAATGTAGGCCTCTTAGCGCTTAGCATGTCCAATGGCAGTTTCTACAGAAAGAGTGTTTCAGAACGGCTCAATCAAAAGTAAGGTTCAACTCTGTTAGTTGAATGCACAGAACAGAAAGAATTTTCACAGAATGCTACTGTGTAGTTTATATTTGAATATATTCCTTTTTCCACTATTACCCTCTTAGCGCTCCGAATGTCCACTTGCATTTTCTACAGAAAGAGTGTTTCAGAACGGCTCAATCAAAACTAAGGTTCAACTCTTTTAGTTGAACAAACAGAGCAGAAAGAAGTTTCACACAATTCTTCTGTGTAGTTTTTATTTGTAGACATTCTTTTTCCCAATATAGGCCTCTTAGCGCTCAGAATGTCCAATTGCAGTTTCTACAGAAAGAGTGTTTCAGAACGGCTCAATCAAAAGTAAGGTTCAACTCTGTTAGTTGAATGCACAGAACAGAAAGAAGTTTCATAAAATGCTTCTGTGTAGTTTATATTTGAACATATTCTCTTTTCCACTATTACCCACTTAGCGCTACGAATGTCCAGTTGCATTTTCTACAGACAGAGTGTTTCAAAACTGCTCAATCAAAAGTATGGTTTAACTCTGTTAGCTGAATGCTCAGATCAGAAAGAAGTTTCACAGAATGCTTCTGTGTAGTTTATATTTGAATATATTCCTTTTTCCACTACTACGCTCCTAGCGCTCCAAATGTCCAGTTGCATTTTCTACAGAAAGAGTGATCAGATCTGCTCAATCAAAAGTATGGTTTAACTCTGTTAGCTGAATGCACAGATCAGAAAGACGTTTCACCGAATGATTCTGTGTAGTTTATATTTGAAGACATTCCTTTTTCCACTATTACCCTCTTAGCGCTCCGAATCTCCGCTTGCATTTTCTACAAAAAGAGTGTTTCATAACTGCTCAATCAAAAATATGTTTTATCTCTGTTAACTGAATTTACAGATCAGAAATAAGTTTCACAGAATGCATCTGTGTAGTTTTTATTTGAAGATATTCTTTTTCCCAATGTAGGCCTCTTAGCGCTTAGCATGTCCAATTGCAGTTTCTACAGAAAGAGTGTTTCAGAACGGCTCAATCAAAAGTAAGGTTCAAATCTGTTAGTTGAATGCACAGAACAGAAAGAAGTTTCATACAATGCTTCTGTGTAGTTTATATTTGAACATATTCTTTTTTCCACTATTACCCACTTAGCGCTACGAATGTCCAGTTGCATTTTCTACAGACAGAGTGTTTCAAAACTGCTCAATCAAAAGTATGGTTTAACTCTGTTAGCTGAATGCTCAGATCAGAAAAAAGTTTCACAGAATGCTTCTGTGTAGTTTATATTTGAATATATTCCTTTTTCCACTACTACGCTCTTAGTGCTCCAAATGTCCAGTTGCATTTTCTACAGAAAGAGTGATCAGATCTGCTCAATCAAAAGTATGGTTTAACTCTGTTAGCTGAATGCACAGATCAGAAAGAAGTTTCACCGAATGATTCTGTGTAGTTTATATTTGAAGACATTCCTTTTTCCACTATTACCCTCTTAGCGCTCCGAATCTCCAGTTGCATTTTCTACAAAAAGAGTGTTTCATAACTGCTCAATCAAAAATATGTTTTATCTCTGTTAACTGAATTTACAGATCAGAAATAAGTTTCACAGAATGCATCTGTGTAGTTTTTATTTGAAGATATTCTTTTTCCCAATGTAGGCCTCTTAGCGCTTAGCATGTCCAATTGCAGTTTCTACAGAAAGAGTGTTTCAGAACGGCTCAATCAAAAGTAAGGTTCAACTCTGTTGGTTGAATGCACAGAACAGAAAGAATTTTCACAGAATGCTACTGTGTAGTTTATATTTGAATATATTCCTTTTTCCACTATTACCCTCTTAGCGCTCCGAATGTCCACTTGCATTTTCTACAGAAAGAGAGTTCAGAACTGCGCAATCAAAAGTATGGTTTAACTCTGTTAGCTTAAAGAACATATCAGAAATAAGTTTCACACAATGCTTCTGTGTAGTTTTTATTTGAAGATATTATTTTTCCCAATAGAGGCCTCTTAGCGCTCAGAATGTCCAATTGCAGTTTCTACAGAAAGAGTGTTTCAGAAAGGCTCAATCAAAGGTAAGGTTCAACTCTGTTAGTTGAATGCACAGAACAGAAAGAAGTTTCATACAATGCTTCTGTGTAGTTTATATTTGAACATATTCTTTTTTCCACTATTACCCACTTAGCGCTACGAATGTCCAGTTGCATTTTCTACAGACAGAGTGTTTCAAAACTGCTCAATCAAAAGTATGGTTTAACTCTGTTAGCTGAATGCTCAGATCAGAAAGAAGTTTCACAGAATGCTTCTGTGTAGTTTATATTTGAATATATTCCTTTTTCCACTACTACTCTCTTAGCGCTCCAAATGTCCAGTTGCATTTTCTACAGAAAGTGTGTTCAGATCTGCTCAATAAAATGTATGGTTTAACTCTGTTAGCTGAATGCACAGATCAGAAAGAAGTTTCACAGAATGATTCTGTGTAGTTTATATTTGGAGACATTCCTTTTTCCACTATTACCCTCTTAGCGCTCCGAATCTCCACTTGCATTTTCTACAGAAAGAGTGTTTCAGAACGGCTCAATCAAAACTAAGGTTCAACTCTTTTAGTTGAACAAACAGAACAGAAAGGAGTTTCACACAATTCTTCTCTGTAGTTTTTATTTGTAGACATTCTTTTTCCCAATATAGGCCTCTTAGCGCTCAGAATGTCCAATTGCAGTTTCTACAGAAAGAGTGTTTCAGAACGGCTCAATCAAAAGTAAGGTTCAACTCTGTTAGTTGAATGCACAGAACAGAAAGAAGTTTCATACAATGCTTCTGTGTAGTTTATATTTGAACATATTCTTTTTTCCACTATTACCCACTTAGCTCTACGAATGTCCAGTTGCATTTTCTACAGACAGAGAGTTTCAAAACTGCTCAATCAAAAGTATGGTTTAACTCTGTTAGCTGAATGCTCAGATCAGAAAGTAGTTTCACAGAATTCTTCTGTGTAGTTTATATTTGAATATATTCCTTTTTCCACTACTAATCTCTTAGCGCTCCAAATGTCCAGTTGCATTTTCTACAGAAAGAGTGTTCAGATCTGCTCAATCAAAAGTATGGTTTAACTCTGTTAGCTGAATGCACAGATCAGAAAGAAGTTTCACAGAATGATTCTGTGTAGTTTATATTTGGAGACATTCCTTTTTCCACTATTACCCACTTAGCGCTCCGAATCTCCACTTGCATTTTCTACAGAAAGAGTGTTTCAGAACGGCTCAATCAAAACTAATGTTCAACTCTTTTAATTGAACAAACAGAGCAGAAAGAAGTTTCACACAATTCTTCTGTGTAGTTTTTATTTGTAGACATTCTTTTTCCCAATATAGGCCTCTTAGCGCTCAGAATGTCCAATTGCAGTTTCTACAGAAAGAGTGTTTCAGAACGGCTCAATCAAAAGTAAGGTTCAACTCTGTTAGTTGAATGCACAGAACTGAAAGAAGTTTCATAAAATGCTTCTGTGTAGTTTATATTTGAACATATTCTTTTTTCCACTATTACCCACTTAGCGCTACGAATGTCCAGTTGCATTTTCTACAGACAGAGTGTTTCAAAACTGCTCAATCAAAAGTATGGTTTAACTCTGTTAGCTGAATGCTCAGATCAGAAAGAAGTTTCACAGAATGCTTCTGTGTAGTTTATATTTGAATATATTCCTTTTTCCACTACTACGCTCTTAGCGCTCCAAATGTCCAGTTGCATTTTCTACAGAAAGAGTGTTCAGATCTGCTCAATCAAAACTATGGTTTAACTCTGTTAGCTGAATGCACAGATCAGAAAGAAGTTTCACCGAATGATTCTGTGTAGTTTATATTTGAAGACATTCCTTTTTCCACTATTACCCTCTTAGCGCTCCGAATCTCCACTTGCATTTTCTACAAAAAGAGTGTTTCATAACTGCTCAATCAAAAATATGTTTTATCTTTGTTAACTGAATTTACAGATCAGAAATAAGTTTCACAGAATGCATCTGTGTAGTTTTTATTTGAAGATATTCTTTTTCCCAATGTAGGCCTCTTAGCGCTTAGCATGTCCAATTGCAGTTCCTCCAGAAAGAGTGTTTCAGAACGGCTCAATCAGAAGTAGGGTTCAACTCTGTTAGTTGAATGCACAGAACAGAAAGAATTTTCACAGAATGCTACTGTGTAGTTTATATTTGAATATATTCCTTTTTCCACTATTAACCTCTTAGCGCTCCGAATCTCCACTTGCATTTTCTACAGAAAGAGTGTTTCAGAACGGCTCAATCAAAACTAAGGTTCAACTCTTTTAGTTGAACAAACAGAGCAGAAAGAAGTTTCACACAATTCTTCTGTGTAGTTTTTATTTGTTGACATTCTTTTTCCCAATAGAGGCCTCTTAGCGCTCAGAATGTCCAATTGCAGTTTCTACAGAAAGAGTGTTTCAGAACGGCTCAATCAAAAGTAAGGTTCAACTCTGTTAGTTGAATGCACAGAACTGAAAGAAGTTTCATAAAATGCTTCTGTGTAGTTTATATTTGAACATATTCTTTTTTCCACTATTACCCACTTAGCGCTACGAATGTCCAGTTGCATTTTCTACAGACAGAGTGTTTCAAAACTGCTCAATCAAAAGTATGGTTTAACTCTGTTAGCTGAATGCTCAGATCAGAAAGAAGTTTCACAGAATGCTTCTGTGTAGTTTATATTTGAATATATTACTTTTTCCACTACTACGCTCTTAGTGCTCCAAATGTCCAGTTGCATTTTCTACAGAAAGAGTGTTCAGATCTGCTCAATCAAAACTATGGTTTAACTCTGTTAGCTGAATGCACAGATCAGAAAGAAGTTTCACCGAATGATTCTGTGTAGTTTATATTTGAAGACATTCCTTTTTCCACTATTACCTTCTTAGCGCTCCGAATCTCCACTTGCATTTTCTACAAAAAGAGTGTTTCATAACTGCTCAATCAAAAATATGTTTTATCTTTGTTAACTGAATTTACAGATCAGAAATATGTTTCACAGAATGCATCTGTGTAGTTTTTATTTGAAGATATTCTTTTTCCCAATGTAGGCCTCTTAGCGCTTAGCATGTCCAATTGCAGTTCCTACAGAAGGAGTGTTTCAGAACGGCTCAATCAAAAGTAGGGTTCAACTCTGTTAGTTGAATGCACAGAACAGAAAGAATTTTCACAGAATGCTACTGTGTAGTTTATATTTGAATATATTCCTTTTTCCACTATTACCCTCTTAGCGCTCCGAATGTCCACTTGCATTTTCTACAGAAAGAGTGTTCAGAACTGCGCAATCAAAAGTATGGTTTAACTCTGTTAGCTTAATGAACATATCAGAAATAAGTTTCACAAAATCCTTCTGTGTAGTTTTTATTGGAAGATATTATTTTTCCCAATAGAGGCCTCTTAGCGCTCAGAATGTCCAATTGCAGTTTCTACAGAAAGAGTGTTTCAGAAAGGCTCAATCAAAAGTAAGGTTCAACTCTGTTAGTTGAATGCACAGAACAGAAAGAAGTTTCATACAATGCTTCTGTGTAGCTTATATTTGAACATATTCTTTTTTCCACTATTACCCACTTAGCGCTACGAATGTCCAGTTGCATTTTCTACAGACAGAGAGTTTCAAAACTGCTCAATCAAAAGTATGGTTTAACTCTGTTAGCTGAATGCTCAGATCAGAAAGAAGTTTCACAGAATGCTTCTGTGTAGTTTATATTTGAATATATTCCTTTTTCCACTACTACTCTCTTAGCGCTCCAAATGTCCAGTTGCATTTTCTACAGAAAGAGTGTTCAGATCTGCTCAATCAAAAGTATGGTTTAACTCTGTTAGCTGAATGCACAGATCAGAAAGAAGTTTCACAGAATGATTCTGTGTAGTTTATATTTGGAGACATTCCTTTTTCCACTATTACCCACTTAGCGCTCCGAATCTCCACTTGCATTTTCTACAGAAAGAGTGTTTCAGAACGGCTCAATCAAAACTAAGGTTCAACTCTTTTAGTTGAACAAACAGAACAGAAAGGAGTTTCACACAATTCTTCTCTGTAGTTTTTATTTGTAGACATTCTTTTTCCCAATATAGGCCTCTTAGCGCTCAGAATGTCCAATTGCAGTTTCTACAGAAAGAGTGTTTCAGAACGGCTCAATCAAAAGTAAGGTTCAACTCTGTTAGTTGAATGCACAGAACAGAAAGAAGTTTCATACAATGCTTCTGTGTAGTTTATATTTGAACATATTCTTTTTTCCACTATTACCCACTTAGCTCTACGAATGTCCAGTTGCATTTTCTACAGACAGAGAGTTTCAAAACTGCTCAATCAAAAGTATGGTTTAACTCTGTTAGCTGAATGCTCAGATCAGAAAGTAGTTTCACAGAATTCTTCTGTGTAGTTTATATTTGAATATATTCCTTTTTCCACTACTAATCTCTTAGCGCTCCAAATGTCCAGTTGCATTTTCTACAGAAAGAGTGTTCAGATCTGCTCAATCAAAAGTATGGTTTAACTCTGTTAGCTGAATGCACAGATCAGAAAGAAGTTTCACAGAATGATTCTGTGTAGTTTATATTTGGAGACATTCCTTTTTCCACTATTACCCACTTAGCGCTCCGAATCTCCACTTGCATTTTCTACAGAAAGAGTGTTTCAGAACGGCTCAATCAAAACTAATGTTCAACTCTTTTAATTGAACAAACAGAGCAGAAAGAAGTTTCACACAATTCTTCTGTGTAGTTTTTATTTGTACACATTCTTTTTCCCAATATAGGCCTCTTAGCGCTCAGAATGTCCAATTGCAGTTTCTACAGAAAGAGTGTTTCAGAACGGCTGAATCAAAAGTAAGGTTCAACTCTGTTAGTTGAATGCACAGAACTGAAAGAAGTTTCATAAAATGCTTCTGTGTAGTTTATATTTGAACATATTCTTTTTTCCACTATTACCCACTTAGCGCTACGAATGTCCAGTTGCATTTTCTACAGACAGAGTGTTTCAAAACTGCTCAATCAAAAGTATGGTTTAACTCTGTTAGCTGAATGCTCAGATCAGAAAGAAGTTTCACAGAATGCTTCTGTGTAGTTTATATTTGAATATATTCCTTTTTCCACTACTACGCTCTTAGCGCTCCAAATGTCCAGTTGCATTTTCTACAGAAAGAGTGTTCAGATCTGCTCAATCAAAACTATGGTTTAACTCTGTTAGCTGAATGCACAGATCAGAAAGAAGTTTCACCGAATGATTCTGTGTAGTTTATATTTGAAGACATTCCTTTTTCCACTATTACCCTCTTAGCGCTCCGAATCTCCACTTGCATTTTCTACAAAAAGAGTGTTTCATAACTGCTCAATCAAAAATATGTTTTATCTTTGTTAACTGAATTTACAGATCAGAAATAAGTTTCACAGAATGCATCTGTGTAGTTTTTATTTGAAGATATTCTTTTTCCCAATGTAGGCCTCTTAGCGCTTAGCATGTCCAATTGCAGTTCCTCCAGAAAGAGTGTTTCAGAACGGCTCAATCAGAAGTAGGGTTCAACTCTGTTAGTTGAATGCACAGAACAGAAAGAATTTTCACAGAATGCTACTGTGTAGTTTATATTTGAATATATTCCTTTTTCCACTATTAACCTCTTAGCGCTCCGAATCTCCACTTGCATTTTCTACAGAAAGAGTGTTTCAGAACGGCTCAATCAAAACTAAGGTTCAACTCTTTTAGTTGAACAAACAGAGCAGAAAGAAGTTTCACACAATTCTTCTGTGTAGTTTTTATTTGTTGACATTCTTTTTCCCAATAGAGGCCTCTTAGCGCTCAGAATGTCCAATTGCAGTTTCTACAGAAAGAGTGTTTCAGAACGGCTCAATCAAAAGTAAGGTTCAACTCTGTTAGTTGAATGCACAGAACTGAAAGAAGTTTCATAAAATGCTTCTGTGTAGTTTATATTTGAACATATTCTTTTTTCCACTATTACCCACTTAGCGCTACGAATGTCCAGTTGCATTTTCTACAGACAGAGTGTTTCAAAACTGCTCAATCAAAAGTATGGTTTAACTCTGTTAGCTGAATGCTCAGATCAGAAAGAAGTTTCACAGAATGCTTCTGTGTAGTTTATATTTGAATATATTACTTTTTCCACTACTACGCTCTTAGTGCTCCAAATGTCCAGTTGCATTTTCTACAGAAAGAGTGTTCAGATCTGCTCAATCAAAACTATGGTTTAACTCTGTTAGCTGAATGCACAGATCAGAAAGAAGTTTCACCGAATGATTCTGTGTAGTTTATATTTGAAGACATTCCTTTTTCCACTATTACCTTCTTAGCGCTCCGAATCTCCACTTGCATTTTCTACAAAAAGAGTGTTTCATAACTGCTCAATCAAAAATATGTTTTATCTTTGTTAACTGAATTTACAGATCAGAAATATGTTTCACAGAATGCATCTGTGTAGTTTTTATTTGAAGATATTCTTTTTCCCAATGTAGGCCTCTTAGCGCTTAGCATGTCCAATTGCAGTTCCTACAGAAGGAGTGTTTCAGAACGGCTCAATCAAAAGTAGGGTTCAACTCTGTTAGTTGAATGCACAGAACAGAAAGAATTTTCACAGAATGCTACTGTGTAGTTTATATTTGAATATATTCCTTTTTCCACTATTACCCTCTTAGCGCTCCGAATGTCCACTTGCATTTTCTACAGAAAGAGTGTTCAGAACTGCGCAATCAAAAGTATGGTTTAACTCTGTTAGCTTAATGAACATATCAGAAATAAGTTTCACAAAATCCTTCTGTGTAGTTTTTATTGGAAGATATTATTTTTCCCAATAGAGGCCTCTTAGCGCTCAGAATGTCCAATTGCAGTTTCTACAGAAAGAGTGTTTCAGAAAGGCTCAATCAAAAGTAAGGTTCAACTCTGTTAGTTGAATGCACAGAACAGAAAGAAGTTTCATACAATGCTTCTGTGTAGCTTATATTTGAACATATTCTTTTTTCCACTATTACCCACTTAGCGCTACGAATGTCCAGTTGCATTTTCTACAGACAGAGAGTTTCAAAACTGCTCAATCAAAAGTATGGTTTAACTCTGTTAGCTGAATGCTCAGATCAGAAAGAAGTTTCACAGAATGCTTCTGTGTAGTTTATATTTGAATATATTCCTTTTTCCACTACTACTCTCTTAGCGCTCCAAATGTCCAGTTGCATTTTCTACAGAAAGAGTGTTCAGATCTGCTCAATCAAAAGTATGGTTTAACTCTGTTAGCTGAATGCACAGATCAGAAAGAAGTTTCACAGAATGATTCTGTGTAGTTTATATTTGGAGACATTCCTTTTTCCACTATTACCCACTTAGCGCTCCGAATCTCCACTTGCATTTTCTACAGAAAGAGTGTTTCAGAACGGCTCAATCAAAACTAATGTTCAACTCTTTTAGTTGAACAAACAGAGCAGAAAGAAGTTTCACACAATTCTTCTGTGTAGTTTTTATTTGTAGACATTCTTTTTCCCAATATAGGCCTCTTAGCGCTCAGAATGTCCAATTGCAGTTTCTACAGAAAGAGTGTTTCAGAACGGCTCAATCAAAAGTAAGGTTCACCTCTGTTAGTTGAATGCACAGAACTGAAAGTAGTTTCATAAAATGCTTCTGTGTAGTTTATATTTGAACATATTCTTTTTTCCACTATTACCCACTTAGCGCTACGAATGTCCAGTTGCATTTTCTACAGACAGAGTGTTTCAAAACTGCTCAATCAAAAGTATGGTTTAACTCTGTTAGCTGAATGCTCAGATCAGAAAGAAGTTTCACAGAATGCTTCTGTGTAGTTTATATTTGAATATATTCCTTTTTCCACTACTACGCTCTTAGCGCTCCAAATGTCCAGTTGCATTTTCTACAGAAAGTGTGTTCAGATCTGCTCAATCAAAACTATGGTTTAACTCTGTTAGCTGAATGCACAGATCAGAAAGAAGTTTCACCGAATGATTCTGTGTAGTTTATATTTGAAGACATTCCTTTTTCCACTATTACCCTCTTAGCGCTCCGAATCTCCACTTGCATTTTCTACAAAAAGAGTGTTTCATAACTGCTCAATCAAAAATATGTTTTATCTTTGTTAACTGAATTTACAGATCAGAAATAAGTTTCACAGAATGCATCTGTGTAGTTTTTATTTGAAGATATTCTTTTTCCCAATGTAGGCCTCTTAGCGCTTAGCATGTCCAATTGCAGTTCCTACAGAAAGAGTGTTTCAGAACGGCTCAATCAAAAGTAGGGTTCAACTCTGTTAGTTGAATGCACAGAACAGAAAGAATTTTCACAGAATGCTACTGTGTAGTTTATATTTGAATATATTCCTTTTTCCACTATTACCCTCTTAGCGCTCCGAATGTCCACTTGCATTTTCTACAGAAAGAGTGTTCCGAACTGCGCAATCAAAAGTATGGTTTAACTCTGTTAGCTTAATGAACATATCAGAAATAAGTTTCACACAATGCTTCTGTGTAGTTTTTATTGGAAGATATTATTTTTCCCCATAGAGGCCTCTTAGCGCTCAGAATGTCCAATTGCAGTTTCTACAGAAAGAGTGTTTCAGAAAGGCTCAATCAAAAGTAAGGTTCAACTCTGTTAGTTGAATGCACAGAACAGAAAGAAGTTTCATAAAATGCTTCTGTGTAGTTTATATTTGAACATATTCTTTTTTCCACTATTACCCACTTAGCGCTATGAATGTCCAGTTGCATTTTCTACAGACCGAGTGTTTCAAAACTGCTCAATCAAAAGTATGGTTTAACTCTGTTAGCTGAATGCTCAGATCAGAAAGAAGTTTCACAGAATGCTTCTGTGTAGTTTATATTTGAATATATTCCTTTTTCCACTACTACTCTCTTAGCGCTCCAAATGTCCAGTTGCATTTTCTACAGAAAGAGTGTTCAGATCTGCTCAATCAAAAGTATGGTTTAACTCTGTTAGCTGAATGCACAGATCAGAAAGAAGTTTCACAGAATGATTCTGTGTAGTTTATATTTGGAGACATTCCTTTTTCCACTATTACCCTCTTAGCGCTCCGAATCTCCACTTGCATTTTCTACAGAAAGAGTGTTTCAGAACGGCTCAATCAAAACTAAGGTTCAACTCTTTTAGTTGAACAAAGAGAGCAGAAAGAAGTTTCACACAATTCTTCTGTGTAGTTTTTATTTGTAGACATTCTTTTTCCCAATATAGGCCTCTTAGCGCTCAGAATGTCCAATTGCAGTTTCTACAGAAAGAGTGTTTCAGAACGGCTCAATCAAAAGTAAGGTTCAACTCTGTTAGTTGAATGCACAGAACTGAAAGAAGTTTCATAAAATGCTTCTGTGTAGTTTATATTTGAACATATTCTTTTTTCCACTATTACCCACTTAGCGCTACGAATGTCCAGTTGCATTTTCTACAGACAGAGTGTTTCAAAACTGCTCAATAAAAAGTATGGTTTAACTCTGTTAGCTGAATGCTCAGATCAGAAAGAAGTTTCACAGAATGCTTCTGTGTAGTTTATATTTGAATATATTCCTTTTTCCACTACTACGCTCTTAGCGCTCCAAATGTCCAGTCGCATTTTCTACAGAAAGAGTGTTCAGATCTGCTCAATCAAAAGTATGGTTTAACTCCGTTAGCTGAATGCACAGATCAGAAAGAAGTTTCACCGAATGATTCTGTGTAGTTTATATTTGAAGACATTCCTTTTTCCACTATTACCCTCTTAGCGATCCGAATCTCCACTTGCATTTTCTACAAAAAGAGTGTTTCATAACTGCTCAATCAAAAATATGTTTTATCTCTGTTAACTGAATTTACAGATCAGAAATAAGTTTCACAGAATGCATCTGTGTAGTTTTTATTTGAAGATATTCTTTTTCCCAATGTAGGCCTCTTAGCGCTTAGCATGTCCAATGGCAGTTTCTACAGAAAGAGTGTTTCAGAACGGCTCAATCAAAAGTAAGGTTCAACTCTGTTAGTTGAATGCACAGAACAGAAAGAATTTTCACAGAATGCTACTGTGTAGTTTATATTTGAATATATTCCTTTTTCCACTATTACCCTCTTAGCGCTCCGAATGTCCACTTGCATTTTCTACAGAAAGAGTGTTCAGAACTGCGCAATCAAAAGTATGGTTTAACTCTGTTAGCTTAATGAACATATCAGAAATAAGTTTCACACAATGCTGCTGTGTAGTTTTTATTTGAAGATATTATTTTTCCCAATAGAGGCCTCTTAGCGCTCAGAATGTCCAATTGCAGTTTCTACAGAAAGAGTGTTTCAGAAAGGCTCAATCAAAAGTAAGGTTCAACTCTGTTAGTTGAATGCACAGAACAGAAAGAAGTTTCATACAATGCTTCTGTGTAGTTTATATTTGAACACATTCTTTTTTCCACTATTACCCACTTAGCGCTACGAATGTCCAGTTGCATTTTCTACAGACAGAGTGTTTCAAAACTGCTCAATCAAAAGTATGGTTTAATTCTGTTAGCTGAATGCTCAGATCAGAAAGAAGTTTCACAGAATGCTTCTGTGTAGTTTATATTTGAATATATTCCTTTTTCCACTACTACTCTCTTAGCGCTCCAAATGTCCAGTTGCATTTTCTACTGAAAGAGTGTTCAGATCTGCTCAATCAAAAGTATGGTTTAACTCTGTTAGCTGAATACACAGATCAGAAAGAAGTTTCACAGAATGATTCTGTGTAGTTTATATTTGGAGACATTCCTTTTTCCACTTTTAGCCTCTTAGCGCTCCGAATCTCCACTTGCATTTTCTACAGAAAGAGTGTTTCAGAACGGCTCAATCAAAACTAAGGTTCAACTCTTTTAGTTGAACAAACAGAACAGAAAGAAGTTTCACACAATTCTTCTGTGTAGTTTTTATTTGTAGACATTCTTTTTCCCAATATAGGCCTCTTAGCGCTCAGATTGTCCAATTGCAGTTTCTACAGAAAGAGTGTTTCAGAACGGCTCAATCAAAAGTAAGGTTCAACTCTGTTAGTTGAATGCACAGAACAGAAAGAAGTTTCATACAAGGCTTCTGTGTAGTTTATATTTGAACATATTCTTTTTTCCACTATTACCCACTTAGCGCTACGAATGTCCAGTTGCATTTTCTACAGACAGAGTGTTTCAAAACTCCTCAATCAAAGGTATGGTTTAACTCTGTTAGCTGAATGCTCAGATCAGAAAGAAATTTCACAGAATGCTTCTGTGTAGTTTATATTTGTATATATTCCTTTTTCCACTACTACTCTCTTAGCGCTCCAAATGTCCAGTTGCATTTTCTACAGAAAGAGTGTTCAGATCTGCTCAATCAAAAGTATGGTTTAATTCTGTTAGCTGAATGCACAGATCAGAAAGAAGTTTCACAGAATGATTCTGTGTAGTTTATATTTGGAGACATTCCTTTTTCCACTATTACCCTCTTAGCGCTCCGAATCTCCACTTGCATTTTCTACAGAAAGAGTGTTTCAGAACGGCTCAATCAAAACTAAGGTTCAACTCTTTTAGTTGAACAAACAGAACAGAAAGAAGTTTCACACAATTCTTCTGTGTAGTTTTTATTTGTAGACATTCTTTTTCCCAATATAGGCCTCTTAGCGCTCAGAATGTCCAATTGCAGTTTCTACAGAAAGAGTGTTTCAGAACGGCTCAATCAAAAGTAAGGTTCAACTCTGTTAGTTGAATGCACAGAACAGAAAGAAGTTTCATACAATGCTTCTGTGTAGTTCATATTTGAACATATTCTTTTTTCCACTATTACCCACTTAGCGCTACGAATGTCCAGTTGCATTTTCTACAGACAGAGTGTTTCAAAACTGCTCAATCAAAAGTATGGTTTAACTCTGTTAGCTGAATGCTCAGATCAGAAAGAAGTTTCACAGAATGCTTCTCTATAGTTTATATTTGAATATATTCCTTTTTCCACTACTACTCTCTTAGCGCTCCAAATGTCCAGTTGCATTTTCTACAGAAAGAGTGTTCAGATCTGCTCAATCAAAACTATGGTTTAACTCTGTTAGCTGAATGCACAGATCAGAAAGAAGTTTCACCGAATGATTCTGTGTAGTTTATATTTGAAGACATTCCTTTTTCCACTATTACCCTCTTAGCGCTCCGAATCTCCACTTGCATTTTCTACAAAAAGAGTGTTTCATATCTGCTCAATCAAAAATATGTTTTATCTTTGTTAACTGAATTTACAGAACAGAAATAAGTTTCACAGAACGCATCTGTGTAGTTTTTATTTGAAGATATTATTTTTCCCAATGTACGCCTCTTAGCGCTTAGCATGTCCAATTGCAGTTCCTACAGAAAGAGTGTTTCAGAACGGCTCAATCCAAAGTAGGGTTCAACTCTGTTAGTTGAATGCACAGAACAGAAAGAATTTTCACAGAATGCTACTGTGTAGTTTATATTTGAATATATTCCTTTTTCCACTATTACCCTCTTAGCGCTCCGAATGTCCACTTGCATTTTCTACAGAAAGAGTGTTGAGAACTGCGCAATCAAAAGTATGGTTTAACTCTGTTAGCTTAATGAACATATCAGAAATAAGTTTCACACAATGCTTCTGTGTAGTTTTTATTTGAAGATATTATTTTTCCCAATAGAGGCCTCTTAGCGCTCAGAATGTCCAATTGCAGTTTCTACAGAAAGAGTGTTTCAGAAAGGCTCAATCAAAAGTAAGGTTCAACTCTGTTAGTTGAATGCACAGAACAGAAAGAAGTTTCATACAATGCTTCTGTGTAGCTTATATTTGAACATATTCTTTTTTCCACTATTACCCACTTAGCGCTACGAATGTCCAGTTGCATTTTCTACAGACAGAGTGTTTCAAAACTGCTCAATCAAAAGTATGGTTTAACTCTGTTAGCTGAATGCTCAGATCAGAAAGAAGTTTCACAGAATGCTTCTGTGTAGTTTATATTTGAATATATTCCTTTTTCCACTACTACTCTCTTAGCGCTCCAAATGTCCAGTTGCATTTTCTACAGAAAGAGTGTTCAGATCTGCTCAATCAAAAGTATGGTTTAACTCTGTTAGCTGAATGCGCAGATCAGAAAGAAGTTTCACAGAATGATTCTGTGTAGTTTATATTTGGAGACATTCCTTTTTCCACTATTACCCTGTTAGCGCTCCGAATCTCCACTTGCATTTTCTACAGAAAGAGTGTTTCAGAACGGCTCAATCAAAACTAAGGTTCAACTCTTTTAGTTGAACAAACAGAACAGAAAGAAGTTTCACACAATTCTTCTGTGTAGTTTTTATTTGTAGACATTCTTTTTCCCAATATAGGCCTCTTAGCGCTCAGAATGTCCAATTGCAGTTTCTACAGAAAGAGTGTTTCAGAACGGCTCAATCAAAAGTAAGGTTCAACTCTGTTAGTTGAATGCACAGAACAGAAAGAAGTTTCATACAATGCTTCTGTGTAGTTTATATTTGAACATATTCTTTTTTCCACTATTACCCACTTAGCGCTACGAATGTCCAGTTACATTTTCTACAGACAGAGTGTTTCAAAACTGCTCAATCAAATGTATGGTTTAACTCTGTTAGCTGAATGCTCAGATCAGAAAGAAGTTTCACAGAATGCTTCTGTGTAGTTTATATTTGAATATATTCCTTTTTCCACTACTACGGTCTTAGCGCTCCAAATGTCCAGTTGCATTTTCTACAGAAAGAGTGTTCAGATCTGCTCAATCAAAAGTATGGTTTAACTCTGTTAGCTGAATGCACAGATCAGAAAGAAGTTTCACCGAATGATTCCGTGTAGTTTATATTTGAAGACATTCCTTTTTCCACTATTACCCTCTTAGCGCTCCGAATCTCCACTTGCATTTTCTACAAAAAGAGTGTTTCATAACTGCTCAATCAAAAATATGTTTTATCTCTGTTAACTGAATTTACAGATCAGAAATAAGTTTCACAGAATGCATCTGTGTAGTTTTTATTTGAAGATATTCTTTTTCCCAATGTAGGCCTCTTAGCGCTTAGCATGTCCAATTGCAGTTTCTACAGAAAGAGTGTTTCAGAACGGCTCAATCAAAAGTAAGGTTCAACTCTGTTAGTTGAATGCACAGAACAGAAAGAATTTTCACAGAATGCTACTGTGTAGTTTATATTTGAATATATTCCTTTTTCCACAATGACCCTCTTAGCGCTCCGAATGTCCACTTGCATTTTCTACAGAAAGAGTGTTCAGAACTGCGCAATCAAAAGTATGGTTTAACTCGGTTAGCTTAATGAACATATCAGAAATAAGTTTCACACAATGCTTCTGTGTAGTTTTTATTTGAAGATATTATTTTTCCCAATAGAGGCCTCTTAGCGCTCAGAATGTCCAATTGCAGTTTCTACAGAAAGAGTGTTTCAGAAAGGCTCAATCAAAAGTAAGGTTCAACTCTGTTAGTTGAATGCACAGAACAGAAAGAAGTTTCATACAATGCTTCTGTGTAGTTTATATTTGAACATATTCTTTTTTCCACTATTACCCACTTAGCGCTACGAATGTCCAGTTGCATTTTCTACAGACAGAATGTTTCAAAACTGCTCAATTAAAAGTATGGTTTAACTCTGTTAGCTGAATGCACAGATCAGAAAGAAGTTTCACAGAATGCTTCTGTGTAGTTTATATTTGAATATATTCCATTTTCCACTACTACTCTCTTAGCGCTCCAAATGTCCAGTTGCATTTTCTACAGAAAGAGTGTTCAGATCTGCTCAATCAAAAGTATGGTTTAACTCTGTTAGCTGAATGCACAGATCAGAAAGAAGTTTCACAGAATGATTCTGTGTAGTTTATATTTGGAGACATTCCTTTTTCCACTATTACCCTCTTAGCGCTCCGAATCTCCACTTGCATTTTCTACAGAAAGAGTGTTTCAGAACGGCTCAATCAAAACTAAGGTTCACCTCTTTTAGTTGAACAAACAGAACAGAAAGAAGTTTCACACAATTCTTCTGTGTAGTTTTTATTTGTAGACATTCTTTTTCGCAATATAGGCCTCTTAGCGCTCAGAATGTCCAATTGCAGTTTCTACAGAAAGAGTGTTTCAGAACGGCTCAATCAAAAGTAAGGTTCAACTCTGTTAGTTGAATGCACAGAACAGAAAGAAGTTTCATACAAGTCTTCTGGGTAGTTTATATTTGAACATATTCTTTTTTCCACTATTACCCACTTAGCGCTACGAATGTCCAGTTGCATTTTCTACAGACAGAGTGTTTCAAAACTGCTCAATAAAAAGTATGGTTTAACTCTGTTAGCTGAATGCTCAGATCAGAAAGAAGTTTCACAGAATGCTTCTGTGTAGTTTATATTTGAATATATTCCTTTTTCCACTACTACGCTCTTAGCGCTCCAAATGTCCAGTTGCATTTTCTACAGAAAGAGTGTTCAGATCTGCTCAATCAAAAGTATGGTTTAACTCTGTTAGCTGAATGCACAGATCAGAAAGAAGTTTCACCGAATGACTCCGTGTAGTTTATATTTGAAGACATTCCTTTTTCCACTATTACCCTCTTAGCGCTCCGAATCTCCACTTGCATTTTTTACAAAAAGAGTGTTTCATAACTGCTCAATCAAAAATATGTTTTATCTCTGTTAACTGAATTTACAGATCAGAAATAAGTTTCACAGAATGCATCTGTGTAGTTTTTATTTGAAGATATTCTTTTTCCCAATGTAGGCCTCTTAGCGCTTAGCATGTCCAATTGGAGTTTCTACAGAAAGAGTGTTTCAGAACGGCTCAATCAAAAGTAAGGTTCAACTCTGTTAGTTGAATGCACAGAACAGAAAGAATTTTCACAGAATGCTACTGTGTAGTTTATATTTGAATATATTCCTTTTTCCACTATTACCCTATTAGCGCTCCGAATGTCCACTTGCATTTTCTACAGAAAGAGTGTTCAGAACTGCGCAATCAAAAGTAATTTAACTCTGTTAGCTTAATGAACATATCATAAATAAGTTTCACAAAATGCTTCTGTGTACTTTTTATTTGAAGATATTATTTTTCCCAATATAGCCCTCTTAGCGCTCAGAATGTCCAATTGCAGTTTCTACAGAAAGAGTGTTTCAGAAAGGCTCAATCAAAAGTAAGGTTCAACTCTGTTAGTTGAATGCACAGAACAGAAAGAAGTTTCATACAATGCTTCTGTGTAGTTTATATTTGAACATATTCTTTTTTCCACTATTACCCACTTAGCGCTACGAATGCCCAGTTGCATTTTCTACAGACAGAGTGTTTCAAAACTGCTCAATCAAAAGTATGGTTTAATTCTGTTAGCTGAATGCTCAGATCAGAAAGTAGTTTCACAGAATGCTTCTGTGTAGTTTATATTTGAATATATTCCTTTTTCCACTACTACTCTCTTAGCGCTCCAAATGTCCAGTTGCATTTTCTACAGAAAGAGTGTTCAGATCTGCTCAATCAAAAGTATGGTTTAACTCTGTTAGCTGAATGCACAGATCAGAAAGAAGTTTCACAGAATGATTCTGTGTAGTTTATATTTGGAGACATTCCTTTTTCCACTATTACCCTGTTAGCGCTCCGAATCTCCACTTGCATTTTCTACAGAGAGAGTGTTTCAGAACGGCTCAATCAAAACTAAGGTTCAACTCTTTTAGTTGAACAAACAGAACAGAAAGAAGTTTCACACAATTCGTCTGTGTAGTTTTTATTTGTAGACATTCTTTTTCCCAATATAGGCCTCTTAGCGCTCAGAATGTCCAATTGCAGTTTCTACAGAAAGAGTGTTTCAGAACGGCTCAATCAAAAGTAAGGTTCAACTCTGTTAGTTGAATGCACAGAACAGAAAGAAGTTTCATACAAGGCTTCTGTGTAGTTTATATTTGAACATATTCTTTTTTCCACTATTACCCACTTAGCGCTACGAATGTCCAGTTGCATTTTCTACAGACAGAGTGTTTCAAAACTGCTCAATCAAATGTATGGTTTAACTCTGTTAGCTGAATGCTCAGATCAGAAAGAAGTTTCACAGAATGCTTCTGTGTAGTTTATATTTGAATATATTCCTTTTTCCACTACTACGGTCTTAGCGCTCAAAATGTCCAGTTGCATTTTCTACAGAAAGAGTGTTCAGATCTGCTCAATCAAAAGTATGGTTTAACTCTGTTAGCTGAATGCACAGATCAGAAAGAAGTTTCACCGAATGATTCCGTGTAGTTTATATTTGAAGACATTCCTTTTTCCACTATTACCCTCTTAGCGCTCCGAATCTCCACTTGCATTTTCTACAAAAAGAGTGTTTCATAACTGCTCAATCAAAAATATGTTTTATCTCTGTTAACTGAATTTACAGATCAGAAATAAGTTTCACAGAATGCATCTGTGTAGTTTTTATTTGAAGATATTCTTTTTCCCAATGTAGGCCTCTTAGCGCTTAGCATGTCCAATTGCAGTTTCTACAGAAAGAGTGTTTCAGAAAGGCTCAATCAAAAGTAAGGTTCAACTCTGTTAGTTGAATGCACAGAACAGAAAGAATTTTCACAGAATGCTACTGTGTAGTTTATATTTGAATATATTCCTTTTTCCACAATTACCCTCTTAGCGCTCCGAATGTCCACTTGCATTTTCTACAGAAAGAGTGTTCAGAACTGCGCATTCAAAAGTATGGTTTAACTCGGTTAGCTTAATGAACATATCAGAAATAAGTTTCACACAATGCTTCTGTGTAGTTTTTATTTGAAGATATTATTTTTCCCAATAGAGGCCTCTTAGCGCTCAGAATGTCCAATTGCAGTTTCTACAGAAAGAGTGTTTCAGAAAGGCTCAATCAAAAGTAAGGTTCAACTCTGTTAGTTGAATGCACAGAATAGAAAGAAGTTTCATACAATGCTTCTCTGTAGTTTATATTTGAACATATTCTTTTTTCCACTATTACCCACTTAGCGCTACGAATGTCCAGTTGCATTTTCTACAGACAGAGTGTTTCAAAACTGCTCAATTAAAAGTATGGTTTAACTCTGTTAGCTGAATGCACAGATCAGAAAGAAGTTTCACAGAATGCTTCTGTGTAGTTTATATTTGAATATATTCCATTTTCCACTACTACTCTCTTAGCGCTCCAAATGTCCAGTTGCATTTTCTACAGAAAGAGTGTTCAGATCTGCTCAATCAAAAGTATGGTTTAACACTGTTAGCTGAATGCACAGATCAGAAAGAAGTTTCACAGAATGATTCTGTGTAGTTTATATTTGGAGACATTCCTTTTTCCACTATTACCCTGTTAGCGCTCCGAATCTCCACTTGCATTTTCTACAGAAAGAGTGTTTCAGAACGGCTCAATCAAAACTAAGGTTCACCTCTTTTAGTTGAACAAACAGAACAGAAAGAAGTTTCACACAATTCTTCTGTGTAGTTTTTATTTGTAGACATTCTTTTTCGCAATATAGGCCTCTTAGCGCTCAGAATGTCCAATTGCAGTTTCTACAGAAAGAGTGTTTCAGAAAGGCTCAATCAAAAGTAAGGTTCAACTCTGTTAGTTGAATGCACAGAACAGAAAGAAGTTTCATACAAGTCTTCTGGGTAGTTTATATTTGAACATATTCTTTTTTCCACTATTACCCACTTAGCGCTACGAATGTCCAGTTGCATTTTCTACAGACAGAGTGTTTCAAAACTGCTCAATAAAAAGTATGGTTTAACTCTGTTAGCTGAATGCTCAGATCAGAAAGAAGTTTCACAGAATGCTTCTGTGTAGTTTATATTTGAATATATTCCTTTTTCCACTACTACGCTCTTAGTGCTCCAAATGCCCAGTTGCATTTTCTACAGAAACAGTGTTCAGATCTGCTCAATCAAAAGTATGGTTTAACTCTGTTAGCTGAATGCACAGATCAGAAAGAAGTTTCACCGAATGACTCCGTGTAGTTTATATTTGAAGACATTCCTTTTTCCACTATTACCCTCTTAGCGCTCCGAATCTCCACTTGCATTTTCTACAAAAAGAGTGTTTCATAACTGCTCAATCAAAAATATGTTTTATCTCTGTTAACTGAATTTACAGATCAGAAATAAGTTTCACAGAATGCATCTGTGTAGTTTTTATTTGAAGATATTCTTTTTCCCAATGTAGGCCTCTTAGCGCTTAGCATGTCCAATTGGAGTTTCTAGAGAAAGAGTGTTTCAGAACGGCTCAATCAAAAGTAAGGTTCAACTCTGTTAGTTGAATGCACAGAACAGAAAGAATTTTCACAGAATGCTACTGTGTAGTTTATATTTGAATATATTCCTTTTTCCACTATTACCCTATTAGCGCTCCGAATGTCCACTTGCATTTTCTACAGAAAGAGTGTTCAGAACTGCGCAATCAAAAGTAATTTAACTCTGTTAGCTTAATGAACATATCAGAAATAAGTTTCACAAAATGCTTCTGTGTACTTTTTATTTGAAGATATTATTTTTCCCAATATAGCCCTCTTAGCGCTCAGAATGTCCAATTGCAGTTTCTACAGAAAGAGTGTTTCAGAAAGGCTCAATCAAAAGTAAGGTTCAACTCTGTTAGTTGAATGCACAGAACAGAAATAAGTTTCATACAATGCTTCTGTGTAGTTTATATTTGAACATATTCTTTTTTCCACTATTACCCACTTAGCGCTACGAATGTCCAGTTGCATTTTCTACAGACAGAGTGTTTCAAAACTGCTCAATCAAAAGTATGGTTTAACTCTGTTAGCTGAATGCTCAGATCAGAAAGAAGTTTCACAGAATGCTTCTGTGTAGTTTATATTTGAATATATTCCTTTTTCCACTACTACGCTCTTAGCGCTCCAATTGTCCAGTTGCATTTTCTACAGAAAGAGTGTTCAGGTCTGCTCAATCAAAAGTATGTTTTAACTCTGTTAGCTGAATGCACAGATCAGAAAGAAGTTTCACAGAATGATTCTGTGTAGTTTATATTTGGAGACATTCCTTTTTCCACTATTACCCTGTTAGCGCTCCGAATCTCCACTTGCATTTTCTACAGAAAGTGTGTTTCAGAACGGCTCAATCAAAACTAAGGTTCAACTCTTTTAGTTGAACGAACAGAACAGAAAGAAGTTTCACACAATTCTTCTGTGTAGTTTTTATTTGTAGACATTCTTTTTCCCAATATAGGCCTCTTAGCGCTCAGAATGTCCAATTGCAGTTTCTACAAAGAGTGTTTCAGAACGGCTCAATCAAAAGTAAGGTTCAACTCTGTTAGTTGAATGCACAGAACAGAAAGAAGTTTCATACAATGCTTCTGTGTAGTTTATATTTGAACATATTCTTTTTTCCACTATTACCCACTTAGCGCTACGAATGTCCAGTTGCATTTTCTACAGACAGAGTGTTTCAAAACTGCTCAATCAAAAGTATGGTTTAACTCTGTTAGCTGAATGCTCAGATCAGAAAGAAGTTTCACAGAATGCTTCTGTGTAGTTTATATTTGAATATATTCCTTTTTCCACTACTACGCTCTTAGCGCTCCAAATGTCCAGTTGCATTTTCTACAGAAAGAATGTTCAGATCTGCTCAATCAAAAGTATGGTTTAAATCTGTTAGCTGAATGCACAGATCAGAAAGAAGTTTCACCGAATGATTCCGTGTAGTTTATATTTGAAGACATTCCTTTTTCCACTATTACCCTCTTAGCGCTCCAAATCTCCACTTGCATTTTCTACAATAAGAGTGTTTCATAACTGCTCAATCAAAAATATGTTTTATCTCTGTTAACTGAATTTACAGATCAGAAATAAGTTTCACAGAATGCATCTGTGTAGTTTTTATTTGAAGATATTCTTTTTCCCAATGTAGGCCTCTTAGCGCTTAGCATGTCCAATTGCAGTTTCTACAGAAAGAGTGTTTCAGAACGGCTCAATCAAAAGTAAGGTTCAACTCTGTTAGTTGAATGCACAGAACAGAAAGTATTTTCACAGAATGCTACTGTGTAGTTTATATTTGAATATATTCCTTTTTCCACAATTACCCTCTTAGCGCTCCGAATGTCCACTTGCATTTTCTACAGAAAGAGTGTTCAGAACTGCGCAATCAAAAGTATGGTTTAACTCGGTTAGCTTAATGAACATATCAGAAATAAGTTTCACACAATGCTTCTGTGTAGTTTTTATTTGAAGATATTATTTTTCCCAATATAGGCCTCTTAGCGCTCAGAATGTCCAATTGCAGTTTCTACAGAAAGAGTGTTTCAGAACGGCTCAATCAAAAGTAAGGTTCAACTCTGTTTGTTGAATGCACAGAACAGAAAGAAGTTTCATACAATGCTTCTGTGTAGTTTATATTTGAACATATTCTTTTTTCCACTATTACCCACTTAGCGCTACGAATGTCCAGTTGCATTTTCTACAGACAGAGTGTTTCAAAACTGCTCAATCAAAAGTATGGTTTAACTCTGTTAGCTGAATGCACAGATCAGAAAGAAGTTTCACAGAATGATTCTGTGTAGTTTATATTTGGAGACATTCCTTTTTCCACTATTACCCTGTTAGCGCTCCGAATCTCCACTTGCATTTTCTACAGAAAGAGTGTTTCAGAACGGCTCAATCAAAACTAAGGTTCAACTCTTTTAGTTGAACAAACAGAACAGAAAGAAGTTTCACACAATTCTTCTGTGTAGTTTTTATTTGTAGACATTCTATTTCCCAATATAGGCCTCTTAGCGCTCAGAATGTCCAATTGCAGTTTCTACAGAAAGAGTGTTTCAGAACGGCTCAATCAAAGGTAAGGTTCAACTCTGTTAGTTGAATGCACAGAAAAGAAAGAAGTTTCATACAAGGCTTCTGTGTAGTTTATATTTGAACATATTCTTTTTTCCACTATTACCCACTTAGCGCTACGAATGTCCAGTTGCATTTTCTACAGACAGAGTGTTTCAAAACTGCTCAATCAAATGTATGGTTTAACTCTGTTAGCTGAATGCTCAGATCAGAATGAAGTTTCACAGAATGCTTCTGTGTAGTTTATATTTGAATATATTCCTTTTTCCACTACTACGGTCTTAGCGCTCCAAATGTCCAGTTGCATTTTCTACAGAAAGAGTGTTCAGATCTGCTCAATCAAAAGTATGGTTTAACTCTGTTAGCTGAATGCACAGATCAGAAAGAAGTTTCACCGAATGATTCCGTGTAGTTTATATTTGAAGACATTCCTTTTTCCACTATTACACTCTTAGCGCTCCGAATCTCCACTTGCATTTTCTACAAAAAGAGTGTTTCATAACTGCTCAATCAAAAATATGTTTTATCTCTGTTAACTGAATTTACAGATCAGAAATAAGTTTCACAGAATGCATCTGTGTAGTTTTTATTTGAAGATATTCTTTTTCCCAATGTAGGCCTCTTAGCGCTTAGCATGTCCAATTGCAGTTTCTACAGAAAGAGTGTTTCAGAACGGCTCAATCAAAAGTAAGGTTCAACTCTGTTAGTTGAATGCACAGAACAGAAAGAATTTTCACAGAATGCTACTGTGTAGTTTATATTTGAATATATTCCTTTTTCCACAATTACCCTCTTAGCGCTCCGAATGTCCACTTGCATTTTCTACAGAAAGAGTGTTCAGAACTGCGCAATCAAAAGTATGGTTTAACTCGGTTAGCTTAATGAACATATCAGAAATAAGTTTCACACAATGCTTCTGTGTAGTTTTTATTTGAAGATATTATTTTTCCCAATAGAGGCCTCTTAGCGCTCAGAATGTCCAATTGCAGTTTCTACAGAAAGAGTGTTTCAGAAAGGCTCAATCAAAAGTAAGGTTCAACTCTGTTAGTTGAATGCACAGAACAGAAAGAAGTTTCATACAATGCTTCTGTGTAGTTTATATTTGAACATATTCTTTTTTCCACTATTACCCACTTAGCGCTACGAATGTCCAGTTGCATTTTCTACAGACAGAGTGTTTCAAAACTGCTCAATTAAAAGTATGGTTTAACTCTGTTAGCTGAATGCACAGATCAGAAAGAAGTTTCACAGAATGCTTCTGTGTAGTTTATATTTGAATATATTCCATTTTCCACTACTACTCTCTTAGCGCTCCAAATGTCCAGTTGCATTTTCTACAGAAAGAGTGTTCAGATCTGCTCAATCAAAAGTATGGTTTAACACTGTTAGCTGAATGCACAGATCAGAAAGAAGTTTCACAGAATGATTCTGTGTAGTTTATATTTGGAGACATTCCTTTTTCCACTATTACCCTCTTAGCGCTCCGAATCTCCACTTGCATTTTCTACAGAAAGAGTGTTTCAGAACGGCTCAATCAAAACTAAGGTTCACCTCTTTTAGCTGAACAAACAGAACAGAAAGAAGTTTCACACAATTCTTCTGTGTAGTTTTTATTTGTAGACATTCTTTTTCGCAATATAGGCCTCTTAGCGCTCAGAATGTCCAATTGCAGTTTCTACAGAAAGAGTGTTTCAGAACGGCTCAATCAAAAGTAAGGTTCAACTCTGTTAGTTGAATGCACAGAACAGAAAGAAGTTTCATACAAGTCTTCTGGGTAGTTTATATTTGAACATATTCTTTTTTCCACTATTACCCACTTAGCGCTACGAATGTCCAGTTGCATTTTCTACAGACAGAGTGTTTCAAAACTGCTCAATAAAAAGTATGGTTTAACTCTGTTAGCTGAATGCTCAGATCAGAAAGAAGTTTCACAGAATGCTTCTGTGTAGTTTATATTTGAATATATTCCTTTTTCCACTACTACGCTCTTAGCGCTCCAAATGTCCAGTTGCATTTTCTACAGAAAGAGTGTTCAGATCTGCTCAATCAAAAGTATGGTTTAACTCTGTTAGCTGAATGCACAGATCAGAAAGAAGTTTCACCGAATGACTCCGTGTAGTTTATATTTGAAGACATTCCTTTTTCCACTATTACCCTCTTAGCGCTCCGAATCTCCACTTGCATTTTCTACAAAAAGAGTGTTTCATAACTGCTCAATCAAAAATATGTTTTATCTCTGTTAACTGAATTTACTGATCAGAAATAAGTTTCACAGAATGCATCTGTGTAGTTTTTATTTGAAGATATTCTTTTTCCCAATGTAGGCCTCTTAGCGCTTAGCATGTCCAATTGGAGTTTCTACAGAAAGAGTGTTTCAGAACGGCTCAATCAAAAGTAAGGTTCAACTCTGTTAGTTGAATGCACAGAACAGAAAGAATTTTCACAGAATGCTACTGTGTAGTTTATATTTGAATATATTCCTTTTTCCACTATTACCCTATTAGCGCTCCGAATGTCCACTTGCATTTTCTACAGAAAGAGTGTTCAGAACTGCGCAATCAAAAGTAATTTAACTCTGTTAGCTTAATGAACATATGAGAAATAAGTTTCACAAAATGCTTCTGTGTACTTTTTATTTGAAGATATTATTTTTCCCAATATAGCCCTCTTAGCGCTCAGAATGTCCAATTGCAGTTTCTACAGAAAGAGTGTTTCAGAAAGGCTCAATCAAAAGTAAGGTTCAACTCTGTTAGTTGAATGCACAGAACAGAAAGAAGTTTCATACAATGCTTCTGTGTAGTTTATATTTGAACATATTCTTTTTTCCACTATTACCCACTTAGCGCTACGAATGTCCAGTTGCATTTTCTACAGACAGAGTGTTTCAAAACTGCTCAATCAAAAGTATGGTTTAACTCTGTTAGCTGAATGCTCAGATCAGAAAGAAGTTTCACAGAATGCTTCTGTGTAGTTTATATTTGAATATATTCCTTTTTCCACTACTACGCTCTTAGCGCTCCAATTGTCCAGTTGCATTTTCTACAGAAAGAGTGTTCAGGTCTGCTCAATCAAAAGTATGTTTTAACTCTGTTAGCTGAATGCACAGATCAGAAAGAAGTTTCACAGAATGATTCTGTGTAGTTTATATTTGGAGACATTCCTTTTTCCACTATTACCCTGTTAGCGCTCCGAATCTCCACTTGCATTTTCTACAGAAAGTGTGTTTCAGAACGGCTCAATCAAAACTAAGGTTCAACTCTTTTAGTTGAACGAACAGAACAGAAAGAAGTTTCACACAATTCTTCTGTGTAGTTTTTATTTGTAGACATTCTTTTTCCCAATATAGGCCTCTTAGCGCTCAGAATGTCCAATTGCAGTTTCTACAAAGAGTGTTTCAGAACGGCTCAATCAAAAGTAAGGTTCAACTCTGTTAGTTGAATGCACAGAACAGAAAGAAGTTTCATACAAGTCTTCTGGGTAGTTTATATTTGAACATATTCTTTTTTCCACTATTACCCACTTAGCGCTACGAATGTCCAGTTGCATTTTCTACAGACAGAGTGTTTCAAAACTGCTCAATAAAAAGTATGGTTTAACTCTGTTAGCTGAATGCTCAGATCAGAAAGAAGTTTCACAGAATGCTTCTGTGTAGTTTATATTTGAATATATTCCTTTTTCCACTACTACGCTCTTAGCGCTCCAAATGTCCAGTTGCATTTTCTACAGAAAGAGTGTTCAGATCTGCTCAATCAAAAGTATGGTTTAACTCTGTTAGCTGAATGCACAGATCAGAAAGAAGTTTCACCGAATGACTCCGTGTAGTTTATATTTGAAGACATTCCTTTTTCCACTATTACCCTCTTAGCGCTCCGAATCTCCACTTGCATTTTCTACAAAAAGAGTGTTTCATAACTGCTCAATCAAAAATATGTTTTATCTCTGTTAACTGAATTTACAGATCAGAAATAAGTTTCACAGAATGCATCTGTGTAGTTTTTATTTGAAGATATTCTTTTTCCCAATGTAGGCCTCTTAGCGCTTAGCATGTCCAATTGGAGTTTCTACAGAAAGAGTGTTTCAGAACGGCTCAATCAAAAGTAAGGTTCAACTCTGTTAGTTGAATGCACAGAACAGAAAGTATTTTCACAGAATGCTACTGTGTAGTTTATATTTGAATATATTCCTTTTTCCACTATTACCCTATTAGCGCTCCGAATGTCCACTTGCATTTTCTACAGAAAGAGTGTTCAGAACTGCGCAATCAAAAGTATTTTAACTCTGTTAGCTTAATGAACATATCAGAAATAAGTTTCACAAAATGCTTCTGTGTACTTTTTATTTGAAGATATTATTTTTCCCAATATAGCCCTCTTAGCGCTCAGAATGTCCAATTGCAGTTTCTACAGAAAGAGTGTTTCAGAAAGGCTCAATCAAAAGTAAGGTTCAACTCTGTTAGTTGAATGCACAGAACAGAAAGAAGTTTCATACAATGCTTCTGTGTAGTTTATATTTGAACATATTCTTTTTTCCACTATTACCCACTTAGCGCTACGAATGTCCAGTTGCATTTTCTACAGACAGAGTGTTTCAAAACTGCTCAATCAAAAGTATGGTTTAACTCTGTTAGCTGAATGCTCAGATCAGAAAGAAGTTTCACAGAATGCTTCTGTGTAGTTTATATTTGAATATATTCCTTTTTCCACTACTACGCTCTTAGCGCTCCAATTGTCCAGTTGCATTTTCTACAGAAAGAGTGTTCAGGTCTGCTCAATCAAAAGTATGTTTTAACTCTGTTAGCGGAATGCACAGATCAGAAAGAAGTTTCACAGAATGATTCTGTGTAGTTTATATTTGGAGACATTCCTTTTTCCACTATCACCCTGTTAGCGCTCCGAATCTCCACTTGCATTTTCTACAGAAAGTGTGTTTCAGAACGGCTCAATCAAAACTAAGGTTCAACTCTTTTAGTTGAACGAACAGAACAGAAAGAAGTTTCACACAATTCTTCTGTGTAGTTTTTATTTGTAGACATTCTTTTTCCCAATATAGGCCTCTTAGCGCTCAGAATGTCCAATTGCAGTTTCTACAAAGAGTGTTTCAGAACGGCTCAATCAAAAGTAAGGTTCAACTCTGGTAGTTGAATGCACAGAACAGAAAGAAGTTTCATACAATGCTTCTGTGTAGTTTATATTTGAACATATTCTTTTTTCCACTATTACCCACTTAGCGCTACGAATGTCCAGTTGCATTTTCTACAGACAGAGTGTTTCAAAACTGCTCAATCAAAAGTATGGTTTAACTCTGTTAGCTGAATGCTCAGATCAGAAAGAAGTTTCACAGAATGCTTCTGTGTAGTTTATATTTGAATATATTCCTTTTTCCACTACTACGCTCTTAGCGCTCCAAATGTCCAGTTGCATTTTCTACAGAAAGAATGTTCAGATCTGCTCAATCAAAAGTATGGTTTAAATCTGTTAGCTGAATGCACAGATCAGAAAGAAGTTTCACCGAATGATTCCGTGTAGTTTATATTTGAAGACATTCCTTTTTCCACTATTACCCTCTTAGCGCTCCAAATCTCCACTTGCATTTTCTACAATAAGAGTGTTTCATAACTGCTCAATCAAAAATATGTTTTATCTCTGTTAACTGAATTTACAGATCAGAAATAAGTTTCACAGAATGCATCTGTGTAGTTTTTATTTGAAGATATTCTTTTTCCCAATGTAGGCCTCTTAGCGCTTAGCATGTCCAATTGCAGTTTCTACAGAAAGAGTGTTTCAGAACGGCTCAATCAAAAGTAAGGTTCAACTCTGTTAGTTGAATGCACAGAACAGAAAGTATTTTCACAGAATGCTACTGTGTAGTTTATATTTGAATATATTCCTTTTTCCACTATTACCCTCTTAGCGCTCCGAATGTCCACTTGCATTTTCTACAGAAAGAGTGTTCAGAACTGCGCAATCAAAAGTATGGTTTAACTCGGTTAGCTTAATGAACATATCAGAAATAAGTTTCACACAATGCTTCTGTGTAGTTTTTATTTGAAGATATTATTTTTCCCAATATAGGCCTCTTAGCGCTCAGAATGTCCAATTGCAGTTTCTACAGAAAGAGTGTTTCAGAACGGCTCAATCAAAAGTAAGGTTCAACTCTGTTTGTTGAATGCACAGAACAGAAAGAAGTTTCATACAATGCTTCTGTGTAGTTTATATTTGAACATATTCTTTTTTCCACTATTACCCACTTAGCGCTACGAATGTCCAGTTGCATTTTCTACAGACAGAGTGTTTCAAAACTGCTCAATCAAAAGTATGGTTTAACTCTGTTAGCTGAATGCTCAGATCAGAAAAAGTTTCACAGAATGCTTCTGTGTAGTTTATATTTGAATATATTCCTTTTTCCACTACTACTCTCTTAGCGCTCCAAATGTCCAGTTGCATTTTCTACAGAAAGAGTGTTCAGATCTGCTCAATCAAAAGTATGGTTTAACTCTGTTAGCTGAATGCACAGATCAGAAAGAAGTTTCACAGAATGATTCTGTGTAGTTTATATTTGGAGACATTCCTTTTTCCACTATTACCCTGTTAGCGCTCCGAATCTCCACTTGCATTTTCTACAGAAAGATTGTTTCAGAACGGCTCAATCAAAACTAAGGTTCAACTCTTTTAGTTGAACAAACAGAACAGAAAGAAGTTTCACACAATTCTTCTGTGTAGTTTTTATTTGTAGACATTCTTTTTCCCAATATAGGCCTCTTAGCGCTCAGAATGTCCAATTGCAGTTTCTACAGAAAGAGTGTTTCAGAACGGCTCAATCAAAAGTAAGGTTCAACTCTGTTAGTTGAATGCACAGAACAGAAAGAAGTTTCATACAAGGCTTCTGTGTAGTTTATATTTGAACATATTCTTTTTTCCACTATTACCCACTTAGCGCTACGAATGTCCAGTTGCATTTTCTACAGACAGAGTGTTTCAAAACTGCTCAATCAAATGTATGGTTTAACTCTGTTAGCTGAATGCTCAGATCAGAAAGAAGTTTCACAGAATGCTTCTGTGTAGTTTATATTTGAATATATTCCTTTTTCCACTACTACGGTCTTAGCGCTCCAAATGTCCAGTTGCATTTTCTACAGAAAGAGTGTTCAGATCTGCTCAATAAAAAGTATGGTTTAACTCTGTTAGCTGAATGCACAGATCAGAAAGAAGTTTCACCGAATGATTCCGTGTAGTTTATATTTGAAGACATTCCTTTTTCCACTATTACCCTCTTAGCGCTCCGAATCTCCTCTTGCATTTTCTACAAAAAGAGTGTTTCATAACTGCTCAATCAAAAATATGTTTTATCTCTGTTAACTGAATTTACAGATCAGAAATAAGTTTCACAGAATGCATCTGTGTAGTTTTTATTTGAAGATATTCTTTTTCCCAATGTAGGCCTCTTAGCGCTTAGCATGTCCAATTGCAGTTTCTACAGAAAGAGTGTTTCAGAACGGCTCAATCAAAAGTAAGGTTCAACTCTGTTAGTTGAATGCACAGAACAGAAAGAATTTTCACAGAATGCTACTGTGTAGTTTATATTTGAATATATTCCTTTTTCCACAATTACCCTCTTAGCGCTCCGAATGTCCACTTGCATTTTCTACAGAAAGAGTGTTCAGAACTGCGCAATCAAAAGTATGGTTTAACTCGGTTAGCTTAATGAACATATCAGAAATAAGTTTCACACAATGCTTCTGTGTAGTTTTTATTTGAAGATATTATTTTTCCCAATAGAGGCCTCTTAGCGCTCAGAATGTCCAATTGCAGTTTCTACAGAAAGAGTGTTTCAGAAAGGCTCAATCAAAAGTAAGGTTCAACTCTGTTAGTTGAATGCACAGAACAGAAAGAAGTTTCATACAATGCTTCTGTGTAGTTTATATTTGAACATATTCTTTTTTCCACTATTACCCACTTAGCGCTACGAATGTCCAGTTGCATTTTCTACAGACAGAGTGTTTCAAAACTGCTCAATTAAAAGTATGGTTTAACTCTGTTAGCTGAATGCACAGATCAGAAAGAAGTTTCACAGAATGCTTCTGTGTAGTTTATATTTGAATATATTCCATTTTCCACTACTACTCTCTTAGCGCTCCAAATGTCCAGTTGCATTTTCTACAGAAAGAGTGTTCAGATCTGCTCAATCAAAAGTATGGTTTAACTCTGTTAGCTGAATGCACAGATCAGAAAGAAGTTTCACAGAATGATTCTGTGTAGTTTATATTTGGAGACATTCCTTTTTCCACTATTACCCTCTTAGCGCTCCGAATATCCACTTGCATTTTCTACAGAAAGAGTGTTTCAGAACGGCTCAATCAAAACTAAGGTTCACCTCTTTTAGTTGAACAAACAGAACAGAAAGAAGTTTCACACAATTCTTCTGTGTAGTTTTTATTTGTAGACATTCTTTTTCGCAATATAGGCCTCTTAGCGCTCAGAATGTCCAATTGCAGTTTCTACAGAAAGAGTGTTTCAGAACGGCTCAATCAAAAGTAAGGTTCAAATCTGTTAGTTGAATGCACAGAACAGAAAGAAGTTTCATACAAGTCTTCTGGGTAGTTTATATTTGAACATATTCTTTTTTCCACTATTACCCACTTAGCGCTAAGAATGTCCAGTTGCATTTTCTACAGACAGAGTGTTTCAAAACTGCTCAATAAAAAGTATGGTTTAACTCTGTTAGCTGAATGCTCAGATCAGAAAGAAGTTTCACAGAATGCTTCTGTGTAGTTTATATTTGAATATATTCCTTTTTCCACTACTACGCTCTTAGCGCTCCAAATGTCCAGTTGCATTTTCTACAGAAAGAGTGTTCAGATCTGCTCAATCAAAAGTATGGTTTAACTCTGTTAGCTGAATGCACAGATCAGAAAGAAGTTTCACCGAATGACTCCGTGTAGTTTATATTTGAAGACATTCCTTTTTCCACTATTACCCTCTTAGCGCTCCGAATCTCCACTTGCATTTTCTACAAAAAGAGTGTTTCATAACTGCTCAATCAAAAATATGTTTTATCTCTGTTAACTGAATTTACAGATCAGAAATAAGTTTCACAGAATGCATCTGTGTAGTTTTTATTTGAAGATATTCTTTTTCCCAATGTAGGCCTCTTAGCGCTTAGCATGTCCAATTGGAGTTTCTACAGAAAGAGTGTTGCAGAACGGCTCAATCAAAAGTAAGGTTCAACTCTGTTAGTTGAATGCACAGAACAGAAAGAATTTTCACAGAATGCTACTGTGTAGTTTATATTTGAATATATTCCTTTTTCCACTATTACCCTATTAGCGCTCCGAATGTCCACTTGCATTTTCTACAGAAAGAGTGTTCAGAACTGCGCAATCAAAAGTAATTTAACTCTGTTAGCTTAATGAACATATCAGAAATAAGTTTCACAAAATGCTTCTGTGTACTTTTTATTTGAAGATATTATTTTTCCCAATATAGCCCTCTTAGCGCTCAGAATGTCCAATTGCAGTTTCTACAGAAAGAGTGTTTCAGAAAGGCTCAATCAAAAGTAAGGTTCAACTCTGTTAGTTGAATGCACAGAACAGAAAGAAGTTTCATACAATGCTTCTGTGTAGTTTATATTTGAACATATTCTTTTTTCCACTATTACCCACTTAGCGCTACGAATGTCCAGTTGCATTTTCTACAGACAGAGTGTTTCAAAACTGCTCAATTAAAAGTATGGTTTAACTCTGTTAGCTGAATGCACAGATCAGAAAGAAGTTTCACAGAATGCTTCTGTGTAGTTTATATTTGAATATATTCCATTTTCCACTACTACTCTCTTAGCGCTCCAAATGTCCAGTTGCATTTTCTACAGAAAGAGTGTTCAGATCTGCTCAATCAAAAGTATGGTTTAACACTGTTAGCTGAATGCACAGATCAGAAAGAAGTTTCACAGAATGATTCTGTGTAGTTTATATTTGGAGACATTCCTTTTTCCACTATTACCCTCTTAGCGCTCCGAATCTCCACTTGCATTTTCTACAGAAAGAGTGTTTCAGAACGGCTCAATCAAAACTAAGGTTCACCTCTTTTAGTTGAACAAACAGAACAGAAAGAAGTTTCACACAATTCTTCTGTGTAGTTTTTATTTGTAGACATTCTTTTTCGCAATATAGGCCTCTTAGCGCTCAGAATGTCCAATTGCAGTTTCTACAGAAAGAGTGTTTCAGAACGGCTCAATCAAAAGTAAGGTTCAACTCTGTTAGTTGAATGCACAGAACAGAAAGAAGTTTCATACAAGTCTTCTGGGTAGTTTATATTTGAACATATTCTTTTTTCCACTATTACCCACTTAGCGCTACGAATGTCCAGTTGCATTTTCTACAGACAGAGTGTTTCAAAACTGCTCAATAAAAAGTATGGTTTAACTCTGTTAGCTGAATGCTCAGATCAGAAAGAAGTTTCACAGAATGCTTCTGTGTAGTTTATATTTGAATATATTCCTTTTTCCACTACTACGCTCTTAGCGCTCCAAATGTCCAGTTGCATTTTCTACAGAAAGAGTGTTCAGATCTGCTCAATCAAAAGTATGGTTTAACTCTGTTAGCTGAATGCACAGATCAGAAAGAAGTTTCACCGAATGACTCCGTGTAGTTTATATTTGAAGACATTCCTTTTTCCACTATTACCCTCTTAGCGCTCCGAATCTCCACTTGCATTTTCTACAAAAAGAGTGTTTCATAACTGCTCAATCAAAAATATGTTTTATCTCTGTTAACTGAATTTACTGATCAGAAATAAGTTTCACAGAATGCATCTGTGTAGTTTTTATTTGAAGATATTATTTTTCCCAATGTAGGCCTCTTAGCGCTTAGCATGTCCAATTGGAGTTTCTACAGAAAGAGTGTTTCAGAACGGCTCAATCAAAAGTAAGGTTCAACTCTGTTAGTTGAATGCACAGAACAGAAAGAATTTTCACAGAATGCTACTGTGTAGTTTATATTTGAATATATTCCTTTTTCCACTATTACCCTATTAGCGCTCCGAATGTCCACTTGCATTTTCTACAGAAAGAGTGTTCAGAACTGCGCAATCAAAAGTAATTTAACTCTGTTAGCTTAATGAACATATGAGAAATAAGTTTCACAAAATGCTTCTGTGTACTTTTTATTTGAAGATATTATTTTTCCCAATATAGCCCTCTTAGCGCTCAGAATGTCCAATTGCAGTTTCTACAGAAAGAGTGTTTCAGAAAGGCTCAATCAAAAGTAAGGTTCAACTCTGTTAGTTGAATGCACAGAACAGAAAGAAGTTTCATACAATGCTTCTGTGTAGTTTATATTTGAACATATTCTTTTTTCCACTATTACCCACTTAGCGCTACGAATGTCCAGTTGCATTTTCTACAGACAGAGTGTTTCAAAACTGCTCAATCAAAAGTATGGTTTAACTCTGTTAGCTGAATGCTCAGATCAGAAAGAAGTTTCACAGAATGCTTCTGTGTAGTTTATATTTGAATATATTCCTTTTTCCACTACTACGCTCTTAGCGCTCCAATTGTCCAGTTGCATTTTCTACAGAAAGAGTGTTCAGGTCTGCTCAATCAAAAGTATGTTTTAACTCTGTTAGCTGAATGCACAGATCAGAAAGAAGTTTCACAGAATGATTCTGTGTAGTTTATATTTGGAGACATTCCTTTTTCCACTATTACCCTGTTAGCGCTCCGAATCTCCACTTGCATTTTCTACAGAAAGTGTGTTTCAGAACGGCTCAATCAAAACTAAGGTTCAACTCTTTTAGTTGAACGAACAGAACAGAAAGATGTTTCACACAATTCTTCTGTGTAGTTTTTATTTGTAGACATTCTTTTTCCCAATATAGGCCTCTTAGCGCTCAGAATGTCCAATTGCAGTTTCTACAAAGAGTGTTTCAGAACGGCTCAATCAAAAGTAAGGTTCAACTCTGTTAGTTGAATGCACAGAACAGAAAGAAGTTTCATACAAGTCTTCTGGGTAGTTTATATTTGAACATATTCTTTTTTCCACTATTACCCACTTAGCGCTACGAATGTCCAGTTGCATTTTCTACAGACAGAGTGTTTCAAAACTGCTCAATAAAAAGTATGGTTTAACTCTGTTAGCTGAATGCTCAGATCAGAAAGAAGTTTCACAGAATGCTTCTGTGTAGTTTATATTTGAATATATTCCTTTTTCCACTACTACGCTCTTAGCGCTCCAAATGTCCAGTTGCATTTTCTACAGAAAGAGTGTTCAGATCTGCTCAATCAAAAGTATGGTTTAACTCTGTTAGCTGAATGCACAGATCAGAAAGAAGTTTCACCGAATGACTCCGTGTAGTTTATATTTGAAGACATTCCTTTTTCCACTATTACCCTCTTAGCGCTCCGAATCTCCACTTGCATTTTCTACAAAGGAGTGTTTCATAACTGCTCAATCAAAAATATGTTTTATCTCTGTTAACTGAATTTACAGATCAGAAATAAGTTTCACAGAATGCATCTGTGTAGTTTTTATTTGAAGATATTCTTTTTCCCAATGTAGGCCTCTTAGCGCTTAGCATGTCCAATTGGAGTTTCTACAGAAAGAGTGTTTCAGAACGGCTCAATCAAAAGTAAGGTTCAACTCTGTTAGTTGAATGCACAGAACAGAAAGTATTTTCACAGAATGCTACTGTGTAGTTTATATTTGAATATATTCCTTTTTCCACTATTACCCTATTAGCGCTCCGAATGTCCACTTGCATTTTCTACAGAAAGAGTGTTCAGAACTGCGCAATCAAAAGTATTTTAACTCTGTTAGCTTAATGAACATATCAGAAATAAGTTTCACAAAATGCTTCTGTGTACTTTTTATTTGAAGATATTATTTTTCCCAATATAGCCCTCTTAGCGCTCAGAATGTCCAATTGCAGTTTCTACAGAAAGAGTGTTTCAGAAAGGCTCAATCAAAAGTAAGGTTCAACTCTGTTAGTTGAATGCACAGAACAGAAAGAAGTTTCATACAATGCTTCTGTGTAGTTTATATTTGAACATATTCTTTTTTCCACTATTACCCACTTAGCGCTACGAATGTCCAGTTGCATTTTCTACAGACAGAGTGTTTCAAAACTGCTCAATCAAAAGTATGGTTTAACTCTGTTAGCTGAATGCTCAGATCAGAAAGAAGTTTCACAGAATGCTTCTGTGTAGTTTATATTTGAATATATTCCTTTTTCCACTACTACGCTCTTAGCGCTCCAATTGTCCAGTTGCATTTTCTACAGAAAGAGTGTTCAGGTCTGCTCAATCAAAAGTATGTTTTAACTCTGTTAGCGGAATGCACAGATCAGAAAGAAGTTTCACAGAATGATTCTGTGTAGTTTATATTTGGAGACATTCCTTTTTCCACTATCACCCTGTTAGCGCTCCGAATCTCCACTTGCATTTTCTACAGAAAGTGTGTTTCAGAACGGCTCAATCAAAACTAAGGTTCAACTCTTTTAGTTGAACGAACAGAACAGAAAGAAGTTTCACACAATTCTTCTGTGTAGTTTTTATTTGTAGACATTCTTTTTCCCAATATAGGCCTCTTAGCGCTCAGAATGTCCAATTGCAGTTTCTACAAAGAGTGTTTCAGAACGGCTCAATCAAAAGTAAGGTTCAACTCTGTTAGTTGAATACACAGAACAGAAAGAAGTTTCATACAATGCTTCTGTGTAGTTTATATTTGAACATATTCTTTTTTCCACTATTACCCACTTAGCGCTACGAATGTCCAGTTGCATTTTCTACAGACAGAGTGTTTCAAAACTGCTCAATCAAAAGTATGGTTTAACTCTGTTTGCTGAATGCTCAGATCAGAAAGAAGTTTCACAGAATGCTTCTGTGTAGTTTATATTTGAATATATTCCTTTTTCCACTACTACGCTCTTAGCGCTCCAAATGTCCAGTTGCATTTTCTACAGAAAGAATGTTCAGATCTGCTCAATCAAAAGTATGGTTTAAATCTGTTAGCTGAATGCACAGATCAGAAAGAAGTTTCACCGAATGATTCCGTGTAGTTTATATTTGAAGACATTCCTTTTTCCACTATTACCCTCTTAGCGCTCCAAATCTCCACTTGCATTTTCTACAATAAGAGTGTTTCATAACTGCTCAATCAAAAATATGTTTTATCTCTGTTAACTGAATTTACAGATCAGAAATAAGTTTCACAGAATGCATCTGTGTAGTTTTTATTTGAAGATATTCTTTTTCCCAATGTAGGCCTCTTAGCGCTTAGCATGTCCAATTGCAGTTTCTACAGAAAGAGTGTTTCAGAACGGCTCAATCAAAAGTAAGGTTCAACTCTGTTAGTTGAATGCACAGAACAGAAAGTATTTTCACAGAATGCTACTGTGTAGTTTATATTTGAATATATTCCTTTTTCCACAATTACCCTCTTAGCGCTCCGAATGTCCACTTGCATTTTCTACAGAAAGAGTGTTCAGAACTGCGCAATCAAAAGTATGGTTTAACTCGGTTAGCTTAATGAACATATCAGAAATAAGTTTCACACAATGCTTCTGTGTAGTTTTTATTTGAAGATATTATTTTTCCCAATATAGGCCTCTTAGCGCTCAGAATGTCCAATTGCAGTTTCTACAGAAAGAGTGTTTCAGAACGGCTCAATCAAAAGTAAGGTTCAACTCTGTTTGTTGAATGCACAGAACAGAAAGAAGTTTCATACAATGCTTCTGTGTAGTTTATATTTGAACATATTCTTTTTTCCACTATTACCCACTTAGCGCTACGAATGTCCAGTTGCATTTTCTACAGACAGAGTGTTTCAAAACTGCTCAATCAAAAGTATGGTTTAACTCTGTTAGCTGAATGCTCAGATCAGAAAAAGTTTCACAGAATGCTTCTGTGTAGTTTATATTTGAATATATTCCTTTTTCCACTACTACTCTCTTAGCGCTCCAAATGTCCAGTTGCATTTTCTACAGAAAGAGTGTTCAGATCTGCTCAATCAAAAGTATGGTTTAACTCTGTTAGCTGAATGCACAGATGAGAAAGAAGTTTCACAGAATGATTCTGTGTAGTTTATATTTGGAGACATTCCTTTTTCCACTATTACCCTGTTAGCGCTCCGAATCTCCACTTGCATTTTCTACAGAAAGAGTGTTTCAGAACGGCTCAATCAAAACTAAGGTTCAACTCTTTTAGTTGAACAAACAGAACAGAAAGAAGTTTCACACAATTCTTCTGTGTAGTTTTTATTTGTAGACATTCTTTTTCCCAATATAGGCCTCTTAGCGCTCAGAATGTCCAATTGCAGTTTCTACAGAAAGAGTGTTTCAGAACGGCTCAATCAAAAGTAAGGTTCAACTCTGTTAGTTGAATGCACAGAACAGAAAGAAGTTTCATACAAGGCTTCTGTGTAGTTTATATTTGAACATATTCTTTTTTCCACTATTACCCACTTAGCGCTACGAATGTCCAGTTGCATTTTCTACAGACAGAGTGTTTCAAAACTGCTCAATCAAATGTATGGTTTAACTCTGTTAGCTGAATGCTCAGATCAGAAAGAAGTTTCACAGAATGCTTCTGTGTAGTTTATATTTGAATATATTCCTTTTTCCACTACTACGGTCTTAGCGCTCCAAATGTCCAGTTGCATTTTCTACAGAAAGAGTGTTCAGATCTGCTCAATAAAAAGTATGGTTTAACTCTGTTAGCTGAATGCACAGATCAGAAAGAAGTTTCACCGAATGATTCCGTGTAGTTTATATTTGAAGACATTCCTTTTTCCACTATTACCCTCTTAGCGCTCCGAATCTCCACTTGCATTTTCTACAAAAAGAGTGTTTCATAACTGCTCAATCAAAAATATGTTTTATCTCTGTTAACTGAATTTACAGATCAGAAATAAGTTTCACAGAATGCATCTGTGTAGTTTTTATTTGAAGATATTCTTTTTCCCAATGTAGGCCTCTTAGCGCTTAGCATGTCCAATTGCAGTTTCTACAGAAAGAGTGTTTCAGAACGGCTCAATCAAAAGTAAGGTTCAACTCTGTTAGTTGAATGCACAGAACAGAAAGAATTTTCACAGAATGCTACTGTGTAGTTTATATTTGAATATATTCCTTTTTCCACAATTACCCTCTTAGCGCTCCGAATGTCCACTTGCATTTTCTACAGAAAGAGTGTTCAGAACTGCGCAATCAAAAGTATGGTTTAACTCGGTTAGCTTAATGAACATATCAGAAATAAGTTTCACACAATGCTTCTGTGTAGTTTTTATTTGAAGATATTATTTTTCCCAATAGAGGCCTCTTAGCGCTCAGAATGTCCAATTGCAGTTTCTACAGAAAGAGTGTTTCAGAAAGGCTCAATCAAAAGTAAGGTTCAACTCTGTTAGTTGAATGCACAGAACAGAAAGAAGTTTCATACAATGCTTCTGTGTAGTTTATATTTGAACATATTCTTTTTTCCACTATTACCCACTTAGCGCTACGAATGTCCAGTTGCATTTTCTACAGACAGAGTGTTTCAAAACTGCTCAATTAAAAGTATGGTTTAACTCTGTTAGCTGAATGCACAGATCAGAAAGAAGTTTCACAGAATGCTTCTGTGTAGTTTATATTTGAATATATTCCATTTTCCACTACTACTCTCTTAGCGCTCCAAATGTCCAGTTGCATTTTCTACAGAAAGAGTGTTCAGATCTGCTCAATCAAAAGTATGGTTTAACTCTGTTAGCTGAATGCACAGATCAGAAAGAAGTTTCACAGAATGATTCTGTGTAGTTTATATTTGGAGACATTCCTTTTTCCACTATTACCCTCTTAGCGCTCCGAATATCCACTTGCATTTTCTACAGAAAGAGTGTTTCAGAACGGCTCAATCAAAACTAAGGTTCACCTCTTTTAGTTGAACAAACAGAACAGAAAGAAGTTTCACACAATTCTTCTGTGTAGTTTTTATTTGTAGACATTCTTTTTCGCAATATAGGCCTCTTAGCGCTCAGAATGTCCAATTGCAGTTTCTACAGAAAGAGTGTTTCAGAACGGCTCAATCAAAAGTAAGGTTCAAATCTGTTAGTTGAATGCACAGAACAGAAAGAAGTTTCATACAAGTCTTCTGGGTAGTTTATATTTGAACATATTCTTTTTTCCACTATTACCCACTTAGCGCTACGAATGTCCAGTTGCATTTTCTACAGACAGAGTGTTTCAAAACTGCTCAATAAAAAGTATGGTTTAACTCTGTTAGCTGAATGCTCAGATCAGAAAGAAGTTTCACAGAATGCTTCTGTGTAGTTTATATTTGAATATATTCCTTTTTCCACTACTACGCTCTTAGCGCTCCAAATGTCCAGTTGCATTTTCTACAGAAAGAGTGTTCAGATCTGCTCAATCAAACGTATGGTTTAACTCTGTTAGCTGAATGCACAGATCAGAAAGAAGTTTCACCGAATGACTCCGTGTAGTTTATATTTGAAGACATTCCTTTTTCCACTATTACCCTCTTAGCGCTCCGAATCTCCACTTGCATTTTCTACAAAAAGAGTGTTTCATAACTGCTCAATCAAAAATATGTTTTATCTCTGTTAACTGAATTTACAGATCAGAAATAAGTTTCACAGAATGCATCTGTGTAGTTTTTATTTGAAGATATTCTTTTTCCCAATGTAGGCCTCTTAGCGCTTAGCATGTCCAATTGGAGTTTCTACAGAAAGAGTGTTTCAGAACGGCTCAATCAAAAGTAAGGTTCAACTCTGTTAGTTGAATGCACAGAACAGAAAGAATTTTCACAGAATGCTACTGTGTAGTTTATATTTGAATATATTCCTTTTTCCACTATTACCCTATTAGCGCTCCGAATGTCCACTTGCATTTTCTACAGAAAGAGTGTTCAGAACTGCGCAATCAAAAGTAATTTAACTCTGTTAGCTTAATGAACATATCAGAAATAAGTTTCACAAAATGCTTCTGTGTACTTTTTATTTGAAGATATTATTTTTCCCAATATAGCCCTCTTAGCGCTCAGAATGTCCAATTGCAGTTTCTACAGAAAGAGTGTTTCAGAAAGGCTCAATCAAAAGTAAGGTTCAACTCTGTTAGTTGAATGCACAGAACAGAAAGAAGTTTCATACAATGCTTCTGTGTAGTTTATATTTGAACATATTCTTTTTTCCACTATTACCCACTTAGCGCTACGAATGTCCAGTTGCATTTTCTACAGACAGAGTGTTTCAAAACTGCTCAATCAAAAGTATGGTTTAACTCTGTTAGCTGAATGCTCAGATCAGAAAGAAGTTTCACAGAATGCTTCTGTGTAGTTTATATTTGAATATATTCCTTTTTCCACTACTACGCTCTTAGCGCTCCAATTGTCCAGTTGCATTTTCTACAGAAAGAGTGTTCAGGTCTGCTCAATCAAAAGTATGTTTTAACTCTGTTAGCTGAATGCACAGATCAGAAAGAAGTTTCACAGAATGATTCTGTGTAGTTTATATTTGGAGACATTCCTTTTTCCACTATTACCCTGTTAGCGCTCCGAATCTCCACTTGCATTTTCTACAGAAAGTGTGTTTCAGAACGGCTCAATCAAAACTAAGGTTCAACTCTTTTAGTTGAACGAACAGAACAGAAAGAAGTTTCACACAATTCTTCTGTGTAGTTTTTATTTGTAGACATTCTTTTTCCCAATATAGGCCTCTTAGCGCTCAGAATGTCCATTGCAGTTTCTACAAAGAGTGTTTCAGAACGGCTCAATCAAAAGTAAGGTTCAACTCTGTTAGTTGAATGCACAGAACAGAAAGAAGTTTCATACAAGTCTTCTGGGTAGTTTATATTTGAACATATTCTTTTTTCCACTATTACCCACTTAGCGCTACGAATGTCCAGTTGCATTTTCTACAGACAGAGTGTTTCAAAACTGCTCAATAAAAAGTATGGTTTAACTCTGTTAGCTGAATGCTCAGATCAGAAAGAAGTTTCACAGAATGCTTCTGTGTAGTTTATATTTGAATATATTCCTTTTTCCACTACTACGCTCTTAGCGCTCCAAATGTCCAGTTGCATTTTCTACAGAAAGAGTGTTCAGATCTGCTCAATCAAAAGTATGGTTTAACTCTGTTAGCTGAATGCACAGATCAGAAAGAAGTTTCACCGAATGACTCCGTGTAGTTTATATTTGAAGACATTCCTTTTTCCACTATTACCCTCTTAGCGCTCCGAATCTCCACTTGCATTTTCTACAAAAAGAGTGTTTCATAACTGCTCAATCAAAAATATGTTTTATCTCTGTTAACTGAATTTACAGATCAGAAATAAGTTTCACAGAATGCATCTGTGTAGTTTTTATTTGAAGATATTCTTTTTCCCAATGTAGGCCTCTTAGCGCTTAGCATGTCCAATTGGAGTTTCTACAGAAAGAGTGTTTCAGAACGGCTCAATCAAAAGTAAGGTTCAACTCTGTTAGTTGAATGCACAGAACAGAAAGAATTTTCACAGAATGCTACTGTGTAGTTTATATTTGAATATATTCCTTTTTCCACTATTACCCTATTAGCGCTCCGAATGTCCACTTGCATTTTCTACAGAAAGAGTGTTCAGAACTGCGCAATCAAAAGTAATTTAACTCTGTTAGCTTAATGAACATATCAGAAATAAGTTTCACAAAATGCTTCTGTGTACTTTTTATTTGAAGATATTATTTTTCCCAATATAGCCCTCTTAGCGCTCAGAATGTCCAATTGCAGTTTCTACAGAAAGAGTGTTTCAGAAAGGCTCAATCAAAAGTAAGGTTCAACTCTGTTAGTTGAATGCACAGAACAGAAAGAAGTTTCATACAATGCTTCTGTGTAGTTTATATTTGAACATATTCTTTTTTCCACTATTACCCACTTAGCGCTACGAATGTCCAGTTGCATTTTCTACAGACAGAGTGTTTCAAAACTGCTCAATCAAAAGTATGGTTTAACTCTGTTAGCTGAATGCTCAGATCAGAAAGAAGTTTCACAGAATGCTTCTGTGTAGTTTATATTTGAATATATTCCTTTTTCCACTACTACGCTCTTAGCGCTCCAATTGTCCAGTTGCATTTTCTACAGAAAGAGTGTTCAGGTCTGCTCAATCAAAAGTATGTTTTAACTCTGTTAGCTGAATGCACAGATCAGAAAGAAGTTTCACAGAATGATTCTGTGTAGTTTATATTTGGAGACATTCCTTTTTCCACTATTACCCTGTTAGCGCTCCGAATCTCCACTTGCATTTTCTACAGAAAGTGTGTTTCAGAACGGCTCAATCAAAACTAAGGTTCAACTCTTTTAGTTGAACGAACAGAACAGAAAGAAGTTTCACACAATTCTTCTGTGTAGTTTTTATTTGTAGACATTCTTTTTCCCAATATAGGCCTCTTAGCGCTCAGAATGTCCAATTGCAGTTTCTACAAAGAGTGTTTCAGAACGGCTCAATCAAAAGTAAGGTTCAACTCTGTTAGTTGAATGCACAGAACAGAAAGAAGTTTCATACAAGTCTTCTGGGTAGTTTATATTTGAACATATTCTTTTTTCCACTATTACCCACTTAGCGCTACGAATGTCCAGTTGCATTTTCTACAGACAGAGTGTTTCAAAACTGCTCAATAAAAAGTATGGTTTAACTCTGTTAGCTGAATGCTCAGATCAGAAAGAAGTTTCACAGAATGCTTCTGTGTAGTTTATATTTGAATATATTCCTTTTTCCACTACTACGCTCTTAGCGCTCCAAATGTCCAGTTGCATTTTCTACAGAAAGAGTGTTCAGATCTGCTCAATCAAAAGTATGGTTTAACTCTGTTAGCTGAATGCACAGATCAGAAAGAAGTTTCACCGAATGACTCCGTGTAGTTTATATTTGAAGACATTCCTTTTTCCACTATTACCCACTTAGCGCTCCGAATCTCCACTTGCATTTTCTACAAAAAGAGTGTTTCATAACTGCTCAATCAAAAATATGTTTTATCTCTGTTAACTGAATTTACAGATCAGAAATAAGTTTCACAGAATGCATCTGTTTAGTTTTTATTTGAAGATATTCTTTTTCCCAATGTAGGCCTCTTAGCGCTTAGCATTTCCAATTGGAGTTTCTACAGAAAGAGTGTTTCAGAACGGCTCAATCAAAAGTAAGGTTCAACTCTGTTAGTTGAATGCACAGAACAGAAAGAATTTTCACAGAATGCTACTGTGTAGTTTATATTTGAATATATTCCTTTTTCCACTATTACCCTATTAGCGCTCCGAATGTCCACTTGCATTTTCTACAGAAAGAGAGTTCAGAACTGCGCAATCAAAAGTATTTTAACTCTGTTAGCTTAATGAACATATCAGAAATAAGTTTCACAAAATGCTTCTGTGTACTTTTTATTTGAAGATATTATTTTTCCCAATATAGCCCTCTTAGCGCTCAGAATGTCCAATTGCAGTTTCTACAGAAAGAGTGTTTCAGAACGGCTCAATCAAAACTAAGGTTCAACTCTTTTAGTTGAACAAACAGAACAGAAAGAAGTTTCACACAATTACTTCTGTGTAGTTTTTATTTGTAGACATTCTTTTTCCCAATATAGGCCTCTTAGCACTCAGAATGTCCAATTGCAGTTTCTACAGAAAGAGTGTTTCAGAGCGGCTCAATCAAAAGTAAGGTTCAACTCTGTTAGTTGAATGCACAGAACAGAAAGAAGTTTCATACAATGCTTCTGTGTAGTTTATATTTGAACATATTCTTTTTTCCACTATTACCCAATTAGCGCTACGAATGTCCAGTTGCATTTTCTACAGACAGAGTGTTTCAAAACTGCTCAATCAAATTATGGTTTAATTCTGTTAGCTGAATGCTCAGATCAGAAAGAAGTTTCACAGAATGCTTCTGTGTAGTTTATATTTGAATATATTCCTTTTTCCACTACTACGCTCTTAGCGCTCCAAATGTCCAGTTGCATTTTCTACAGAAAGAGTGTTCAGATCTGCTCAATCAAAAGTATGGTTTAACTCTTTTAGCTGAATGCACAGAACAGAAAGTATTTTCACCGAATGATTCCGTGTAGTTTATATTTGAAGACATTCCTTTTTCCACTATTACCCTCTTAGCGCTCCGAATCTCCACTTGCATTTTCTACAAAAAGAGTGTTTCATAACTGCTCAATCAAAAATATGTTTTATCTCTGTTAACTGAATTCACAGATCAGAAATTAGTTTCACAGAATGCATCTGTGTAGTTTTTATTTGAAGATATTCTTTTTCCCAATGTAGGCCTCTTAGCGCTTAGCATGTCCAATTGCAGTTTCTACAGAAAGAGTGTTTCAGAACGGCTCAATCAAAAGTAAGGTTCAACTCTGTTAGTTGAATGCACAGAACAGAAAGAATTTTCACAGAATGCTACTGTGTAGTTTATATTTGAATATTCCTTTTTCCACAATTACCCTCTTAGCGCTCCGAATGTCCACTTGCATTTTCTACAGAAAGAGTGTTCAGAACTGCGCAATCAAAAGTATGGTTTAACTCTGTTAGCTTAATGAACATATCAGAAATAAGTTTCACACAATGCTTCTGTGTAGTTTTTATTTCAAGATATTATTTTTCCCAATAGAGGCCTCTTAGCGCTCAGAATGTCCAATTGCAGTTTCTTCAGAAAGAGTGTTTCAGAAAGGCTCAATCAAATGTAAGGTTCAACTCTGTTAGTTGAATGCACAGAACAGAAAGAAGTTTCATACAATGCTTCTGTGTAGTTTATATTTGAACATATTCTTTTTTGCACTATTACCCACTTAGCGCTACGAATGTCCAGTTGCATTTTCTACAGACAGAGTGTTTCAAAACTGCTCAATTAAAAGTATGGTTTAACTCTGTTAGCTGAATGCGCAGATCAGAAAGAAGTTTCACAGAATGCTTCTGTGTAGTTTATATTTGAATATATTACTTTTTCCACTACTACTCTCTTAGCGCTCCAAATGTCCAGTTGCATTTTCTACAGAAAGAGTGTTCAGATCTGCTCAATCAAAAGTATGGTTTAACTCTGTTAGCTGAATGCCCAGATCAGAAAGAAGTTTCACAGAATGATTCTGTGTAGTTTATATTTGGAGACATTCCTTTTTCCACTATTACCCTCTTAGCGCTCCGAATCTCCACTTGCATTTTCTACAGAAAGTGTGTTTCAGAACGGCTCAATCAAAACTAAGGTTCAACTCTTTTAGTTGAACGAACAGAACAGAAAGAAGTTTCACACAATTCTTCTGTGTAGTTTTTATTTGTAGACATTCTTTTTCCCAATATAGGCCTCTTAGCGCTCAGAATGTCCAATTGCAGTTTCTACAAAGAGTGTTTCAGAACGGCTCAATCAAAAGTAAGTTTCAACTCTGTTAGTTGAATGCACAGAACAGAAAGAAGTTTCATACAATGCTTCTGTGTAGTTTATATTTGAACATATTCTTTTTTCCACTATTACCCACTTAGCGCTACGAATGTCCAGTTGCATTTTCTACAGACAGAGTGTTTCAAAACTGCTCAATCAAAAGTATGGTTTAACTCTGTTAGCTGAATGCTCAGATCAGAAAGAAGTTTCACAGAATGCTTCTGTGTAGTTTATATTTGAATATATTCCTTTTTCCACTACTACGCTCTTAGCGCTCCAAATGTCCAGTTGCATTTTCTACAGAAAGAATGTTCAGATCTGCTCAATCAAAAGTATGGTTTAACTCTGTTAGCTGAATGCACAGATCAGAAAGAAGTTTCACCGAATGATTCCGTGTAGTTTATATTTGAAGACATTCCTTTTTCCACTATTACCCTCTTAGCGCTCCAAATCTCCACTTGCATTTTCTACAATAAGAGTGTTTCATAACTGCTCAATCAAAAATATGTTTTATCTCTGTTAACTGAATTTACAGATCAGAAATAAGTTTCACAGAATGCATCTGTGTAGTTTTTATTTGAAGATATTCTTTTTCCCAATGTAGGCCTCTTAGCGCTTAGCATGTCCAATTGCAGTTTCTACAGAAAGAGTGTTTCAGAACGGCTCAATCAAAAGTAAGGTTCAACTCTGTTAGTTGAATGCACAGAACAGAAAGAATATTCACAGAATGCTACTGTGTAGTTTATATTTGAATATATTCCTTTTTCCACAATTACCCTCTTAGCGCTCCGAATGTCCACTTGCATTTTCTACAGAAAGAGTGTTCAGAACTGCGCAATCAAAAGTATGGTTTAACTCGGTTAGCTTAATGAACATATCAGAAATAAGTTTCACACAATGCTTCTGTGTAGTTTTTATTTGAGGATATTATTTTTCCCAATAGAGGCCTCTTAGCGCTCAGAATGTCCAATTGCAGTTTCTACAGAAAGAGTGTTTCAGAAAGGCTCAATCAAAAGTAAGGTTCAACTCTGTTAGTTGAATGCACAGAACAGAAAGAAGTTTCATACAATGCTTCTGTGTAGTTTATATTTGAACATATTCTTTTTTCCACTATTACCCACTTAGCGCTACGAATGTCCAGTTGCATTTTCTACAGACAGAGTGTTTCAAAACTGCTCAATTAAAAGTATGGTTTAACTCTGTTAGCTGAATGCTCAGATCAGAAAGAAGTTTCACAGAATGCTTCTGTGTAGTTTATATTTGAATATATTCCATTTTCCACTACTACTCTCTTAGCGCTCCAAATGTCCAGTTGCATTTTCTACAGAAAGAGTGTTCAGATCTGCTCAATCAAAAGTATGGTTTAACTCTGTTAGCTGAATGCACAGATCAGAAAGAAGTTTCACAGAATGATTCTGTGTAGTTTATATTTGGAGACATTCCTTTTTCCACTATTACCCTCTTAGCGCTCCGAATCTCCACTTGCATTTTCTACAGAAAGAGTGTTTCAGAACGGCTCAATCAAAACTAAGGTTCAACTCTTTTAGTTGAACAAACAGAACAGAAAGAAGTTTCACACAATTACTTCTGTGTAGTTTTTATTTGTAGACATTCTTTTTCCCAATATAGGCCTCTTAGCGCTCAGAATGTCCAATTGCAGTTTCTACAGAAAGAGTGTTTCAGAGCGGCTCAATCAAAAGTAAGGTTCAACTCTGTTAGTTGAATGCACAGAACAGAAAGAAGTTTCATACAATGCTTCTGTGTAGTTCATATTTGAACATATTCTTTTTTCCACTATTACCCACTTAGCGCTACGAATGTCCAGTTGCATTTTCTACAGACAGAGTGTTTCAAAACTGCTCAATCAAATTATGGTTTAATTCTGTTAGCTGAATGCTCAGATCAGAAAGAAGTTTCACAGAATGCTTCTGTGTAGTTTATATTTGAATATATTCCTTTTTCCACTACTACGCTCTTAGCGCTCCAAATGTCCAGTTGCATTTTCTACAGAAAGAGTGTTCAGATCTGCTCAATCAAAAGTATTGTTTAACTCTTTTAGCTGAATGCACAGAACAGAAAGAAGTTTCACCGAATGATTCCGTGTAGTTTATATTTGAAGACATTCCTTTTTCCACTATTACCCTCTTAGCGCTCCGAATCTCCACTTGAATTTTCTACAAAAAGAGTGTTTCATAACTGCTCAATCAAAAATATGTTTTATCTCTGTTAACTGAATTCACAGATCAGAAATTAGTTTCACAGAATGCATCTGTGTAGTTTTTATTTGAAGATATTCTTTTTCCCAATGTAGGCCTCTTAGCGCTTAGCATGTCCAATTGCAGTTTCTACAGAAAGAGTGTTTCAGAACGGCTCAATCAAAAGTAAGGTTCAACTCTGTTAGTTGAATGCACAGAACAGAAAGAAGTTTCATACAATGCTTCTGTGTAGTTTATATTTGAACATATTCTTTTTTCCACTATTACCCACTTAGCGCTATGAATGTCCAGTTGCATTTTCTACAGACAGAGTGTTTCAAAACTGCTCAATCAAAAGTATGGTTTAACTCTGTTAGCTGAATGCTCAGATCAGAAAGAAGTTTCACAGAATGCTTCTGTGTAGTTTATATTTGAATATATTCCTTTTTCCACTACTACTCTCTTAGCGTTCGAAATGTCCAGTTGCATTTTCTACAGAAAGAGTGTTCAGATCTGCTCAACAAAAGTATGGTTTAACTCTGTTAGCTGAATGCACAGATCAGAAAAAAGTTTCACAGAATGATTCTGTGTAGTTTATATTGGGAGACATTCCTTTTTCCACTATTACCCTCTTAGCGCTCCGAATCTCCACTTGCATTTTCTACAGAAAGAGTGTTTCAGAACGGCTCAATCAAAACTAAGGTTCAACTCTTTTAGTTGAACAAACAGAACAGATAGAAGTTTCACACAATTCTTCTGTGTAGTTTTTATTTGTAGACATTCTTTATCCCAATATAGGCCTCTTAGCACTCAGAATGTCCAATTGCAGTTTCTACAGAAAGAGTGTTTCAGAACGGCTCAATCAAAAGTAAGGTTCAACTCTGTTAGTTGAATGCACAGAAAAGAAAGAAGTTTCATACAATGCTTCTGTGTAGTTTATATTTGAACATATTCTCTTTTCCCCTATTACCCACTTAGCGCTACGAATGACCAGTTGCATTTTCTACAGACAGAGTGTTTCAAAACTGCTCAATCAAAAGTATGGTTTAACTCTGTTAGCTGTATGCTCAGATCAGAAAGAAGTTTCACAGAATGCTTCTGTGTAGTTTATATTTGAATATATTCCTTTTTCCACTACTACGCTCTTAGCGCTCCAAATGTCCAGTTGCATTTTCAACAGAAAGAGTGTTCAGATCTGCTCAATCAAAAGTATGGTTTAACTCTGTTAGCTGAATGCACAGATCAGAAAGAAGTTTCACCGAATGATTCTGTGTAGTTTATATTTGAAGACATTCCTTTTTCCACTATTACCCACTTAGCGCTCCGAATCTCCACTTGCATTTTCTACAAAAAGAGTGTTTCATAACTGCTCAATCAAAAATATGTTTTATCTCTGTTAACTGAATTTACAGATCAGAAATAAGTTTCACAGAATGCATCTGTGTAGTTTTTATTTGAAGATATTCTTTTTCCCAATGTAGGCCTCTTAGTGCTTAGCATGTCCAATTGCAGTTTCTACAGAAACAGTGTTTCAGAACGGCTCAATCAAAAGTAAGGTTCAACTCTGTTAGTTGAATGCACAGAACAGAAAGATTTTTCACACAATGCTACTGTGTAGTTTATATTTGAATATATTCCTTTTTCCACTACTACGCTCTTAGCGCTCCAAATGTCCAGTTGCATTTTCAACAGAAAGAGTGTTCAGATCTCCTCAATCAAAAGTATGGTTTAACTCTGTTAGCTGAATGCACAGATCAGAAAGAAGTTTCACCGAATGATTCTGTGTAGTTTATATTTGAAGACATTCCTTTTTCCACTATTACCCTCTTAGCGCTCCGAATCTCCACTTGCATTTTCTACAAAAAGAGTGTTTCATAACTGCTCAATCAAAAATATGTTTTATCTCTGTTAACTGAATTTACAGATCAGAAATAAGTTTCACAGAATGCATCTGTGTAGTTTTTATTTGAAGATATTCTTTTTCCCAATGTAGGCCTCTTAGTGCTTAGCATGTCCAATTGCAGTTTCTACAGAAACAGTGTTTCAGAACGGCTCAATCAAAAGTAAGGTTCAACTCTGTTAGTTGAATGCACAGAACAGAAAGATTTTTCACACAATGCTACTGTGTAGTTTATATTTGAATATATTCCTTTTTCCACTATTACCCTATTAGCGCTCCGAATGTCCACTTGCATTTTCTACAGAAAGAGTGTTCAGAACTGCGCAATCAAAAGTATTTTAACTCTGTTAGCTTAATGAACATATCAGAAATAAGTTTCACAAAATGCTTCTGTGTACTTTTTATTTGAAGATATTATTTTTCCCAATATAGCCCTCTTAGCGCTCAGAATGTCCAATTGCATTTTCTACAGAAAGAGTGTTTCAGAAAGGCTCAATCAAAAGTAAGGTTCAACTCTGTTAGTTGAATGCACAGAACAGAAAGAAGTTTCATACAATGCTTCTGTGTAGTTTATATTTGAACATATTCTTTTTTCCACTATTACCCACTTAGCGCTACGAATGTCCAGTTGCATTTTCTACAGACAGAGTGTTTCAAAACTGCTCAATCAAAAGTATGGTTTAACTCTGTTAGCTGAATGCTCAGATCAGAAAGAAGTTTCACAGAATGCTTCTGTGTAGTTTATATTTGAATATATTCCTTTTTCCACTACTACGCTCTTAGCGCTCCAATTGTCCAGTTGCATTTTCTACAGAAAGAGTGTTCAGGTCTGCTCAATCAAAAGTATGTTTTAACTCTGTTAGCTGAATGCACAGATCAGAAAGAAGTTTCACAGAATGATTCTGTGTAGTTTATATTTGGAGACATTCCTTTTTCCACTATTACCCTGTTAGCGCTCCGAATCTCCACTTGCATTTTCTACAGAAAGTGTGTTTCAGAACGGCTCAATCAAAACTAAGGTTCAACTCTTTTAGTTGAACGAACAGAACAGAAAGAAGTTTCACACAATTCTTCTGTGTAGTTTTTATTTGTAGACATTCTTTTTCCCAATATAGGCCTCTTAGCGCTCAGAATGTCCAATTGCAGTTTCTACAAAGAGTGTTTCAGAACGGCTCAATCAAAAGTAAGGTTCAACTCTGTTAGTTGAATGCACAGAACAGAAAGAAGTTTCATACAATGCTTCTGTGTAGTTTATATTTGAACATATTCTTTTTTCCACTATTACCCACTTAGCGCTACGAATGTCCAGTTGCATTTTCTACAGACAGAGTGTTTCAAAACTGCTCAATCAAAAGTATGGTTTAACTCTGTTAGCTGAATGCTCAGATCAGAAAGAAGTTTCACAGAATGCTTCTGTGTAGTTTATATTTGAATATATTCCTTTTTCCACTACTACGCTCTTAGCGCTCCAAATGTCCAGTTGCATTTTCTACAGAAAGAATGTTCAGATCTGCTCAATCAAAAGTATGGTTTAACTCTGTTAGCTGAATGCACAGATCAGAAAGAAGTTTCACCGAATGATTCCGTGTAGTTTATATTTGAAGACATTCCTTTTTCCACTATTACCCTCTTAGCGCTCCAAATCTCCACTTGCATTTTCTACAATAAGAGTGTTTCATAACTGCTCAATCACAAATATGTTTTATCTCTGTTAACTGAATTTACAGATCAGAAATAAGTTTCACAGAATGCATCTGTGTAGTTTTTATTTGAAGATATTCTTTTTCCCAATGTAGGCCTCTTAGCGCTTAGCATGTCCAATTGCAGTTTCTACAGAAAGAGTGTTTCAGAACGGCTCAATCAAAAGTAAGGTTCAACTCTGTTAGTTGAATGCACAGAACAGAAAGAATTTTCACAGAATGCTACTGTGTAGTTTATATTTGAATATATTCCTTTTTCCACAATTACCCTCTTAGCGCTCCGAATGTCCACTTGCATTTTCTACAGAAAGAGTGTTCAGAACTGCGCAATCAAAAGTATGGTTTAACTCGGTTAGCTTAATGAACATATCAGAAATAAGTTTCACACAATGCTTCTGTGTAGTTTTTATTTGAAGATATTATTTTTCCCAATAGAGGCCTCTTAGCGCTCAGAATGTCCAATTGCAGTTTCTACAGAAAGAGTGTTTCAGAAAGGCTCAATCAAAAGTAAGGTTCAACTCTGTTAGTTGAATGCACAGAACAGAAAGAAGTTTCATACAATGCTTCTGTGTAGTTTATATTTGAACATATTCTTTTTTCCACTATTACCCACTTAGCGCTACGAATGTCCAGTTGCATTTTCTACAGACAGAGTGTTTCAAAACTGCTCAATTAAAAGTATGGTTTAACTCTGTTAGCTGAATGCTCAGATCAGAAAGAAGTTTCACAGAATGCTTCTGTGTAGTTTATATTTGAATATATTCCATTTTCCACTACTACTCTCTTAGCGCTCCAAATGTCCAGTTGCATTTTCTACAGAAAGAATGTTCAGATCTGCTCAATCAAAAGTATGGTTTAACTCTGTTAGCTGAATGCACAGATCAGAAAGAAGTTTCACAGAATGATTCTGTGTAGTTTATATTTGGAGACATTCCTTTTTCCACTATTACCCTCTTAGCGCTCCGAATCTCCACTTGCATTTTCTACAGAAAGAGTGTTTCAGAACGGCTCAATCAAAACTAAGGTTCAACTCTTTTAGTTGAACAAACAGAACAGAAAGAAGTTTCACACAATTCTTCTGTGTAGTTTTTATTTGTAGACATTCTTTTTCCCAATATAGGCCTCTTAGCGCTCAGAATGTCCAATTGCAGTTTCTACAGAAAGAGTGTTTCAGAGCGGCTCAATCAAAAGTAAGGTTCAACTCTGTTAGTTGAATGCACAGAACAGAAAGAAGTTTCATACAATGCTTCTGTGTAGTTTATATTTGAACATATTCTTTTTTCCACTATTACCCACTTAGCGCTACGAATGTCCAGTTGCATTTTCTACAGACAGAGTGTTTCAAAACTGCTCAATCAAAGTATGGTTTAATTCTGTTAGCTGAATGCTCAGATCAGAAAGAAGTTTCACAGAATGCTTCTGTGTAGTTTATATTTGAATATATTCCTTTTTCCACTACTACGCTCTTAGCGCTCCAAATGTCCAGTTGCATTTTCTACAGAGTGTTCAGATCTGCTCAATCAAAAGTATGGTTTAACTCTTTTAGCTGAATGCACAGAACAGAAAGAAGTTTCAGCGAATGATTCCGTGTAGTTTATATTTGAAGACATTCCTTTTTCCACTATTACCCTATTAGCGCTCCGAATCTCCACTTGCATTTTCTACAAAAAGAGTGTTTCATAACTGCTCAATCAAAAATATGTTTTATCTCTGTTAACTGAATTTACAGATCAGAAATAAGTTTCACAGAATGCATCTGTGTAGTTTTTATTTGAAGATATTCTTTTTCCCAATGTAGGCCTCTTAGCGCTTAGCATGTCCAATTGCAGTTTCTACAGAAAGAGTGTTTCAGAACGGCTCAATCAAAAGTAAGATTCAACTCTGTTAGTTGAATGCACAGAACAGAAAGAATTTTCACAGAATGCTACTGTGTAGTTTATATTTGAATATATTCCTTTTTCCACAATTACCCTCTTAGCGCTCCGAATGTCCACTTGCATTTTCTACAGAAAGAGTGTTCACAACTGCGCAATCAACAGTATGGTTTAACTCTGTTAGCTTAATGAACATATCAGAAATAAGTTTCACAAAATGCTTCTGTGTACTTTTTTTTTGAAGATATTATTTTTCCCAATATAGGCCTCTTAGCGCTCAGAATGTCCAATTGCAGTTTCTACAGAAAGAGTGTTTCAGAAAGGCTCAATCAAATGTAAGGTTCAACTCTGTTAGTTGAATGCACAGAACAGAAAGAAGTTTCATACAATGCTTCTGTGTAGTTTATATTTGAACATATTTTTTTTCCACTATTACCCACTTAGCGCTACGAATGTCCAGTTTCATTTTCTACAGACAGAGTGTTTCAAAACTGCTCAATCAAAAGTATGGTTTAACTCTGTTAGCTGAATGCTCAGATCAGAAAGAAGTTTCACAGAATGATTCTGTGTAGTTTATATTTGGAGACATTCCTTTTTCCACTATTACCCTCTTAGCGCTCCGAATCTCCACTTGCATTTTCTACAGAAAGAGTGTTTCAGAACGGCTCAATCAAAACTCAGGTTCAACTCTTTTAGTTGAACAAACAGAACAGAAAGAAGTTTCACACAATTCTTCTGTGTAGTTTTTATTTGTAGACATTCTTTTTCCCAATATAGGCCTCTTAGCGCTCAGAATGTCCAATTGCAGTTTCTACAGAAAGAGTGTTTCAGAGCGGCTCAATCAAAAGTAAGGTTCAACTCTGTTAGTTGAATGCACAGAACAGAAAGAAGTTTCATACAATGCTTCTGTGTAGTTTATATTTGAACATATTCTTTTTTCCACTATTACCCACTTAGCGCTACGAATGTCCAGTTGCATTTTCTACAGACAGAGTGTTTCAAAACTGCTCAATCAAAGTATGGTTTAATTCTGTTAGCTGAATGCTCAGATCAGAAAGAAGTTTCACAGAATGCTTCTGTGTAGTTTATATTTGAATATATTCCTTTTTCCACTACTACGCTCTTAGCGCTCCAAATGTCCAGTTGCATTTTCTACAGAAAGAGTGTTCAGATCTGCTCAATCAAAAGTATGGTTTAACTCTTTTAGCTGAATGCACAGAACAGAAAGAAGTTTCAGCGAATGATTCCGTGTAGTTTATATTTGAAGACATTCCTTTTTCCACTATTACCCTATTAGCGCTCCGAATCTCCACTTGCATTTTCTACAAAAAGAGTGTTTCATAACTGCTCAATCAAAAATATGTTTTATCTCTGTTAACTGAATTTACAGATCAGAAATAAGTTTCACAGAATGCATCTGTGTAGTTTTTATTTGAAGATATTCTTTTTCCCAATGTAGGCCTCTTAGCGCTTAGCATGTCCAATTGCAGTTTCTACAGAAAGAGTGTTTCAGAACGGCTCAATCAAAAGTAAGATTCAACTCTGTTAGTTGAATGCACAGAACAGAAAGAATTTTCACAGAATGCTACTGTGTAGTTTATATTTGAATATATTCCTTTTTCCACAATTACCCTCTTAGCGCTCCGAATGTCCACTTGCATTTTCTACAGAAAGAGTGTTCACAACTGCGCAATCAACAGTATGGTTTAACTCTGTTAGCTTAATGAACATATCAGAAATAAGTTTCACAAAATGCTTCTGTGTACTTTTTTTTTGAAGATATTATTTTTCCCAATATAGGCCTCTTAGCGCTCAGAATGTCCAATTGCAGTTTCTACAGAAAGAGTGTTTCAGAAAGGCTCAATCAAATGTAAGGTTCAACTCTGTTAGTTGAATGCACAGAACAGAAAGAAGTTTCATACAATGCTTCTGTGTAGTTTATATTTGAACATATTTTTTTTCCACTATTACCCACTTAGCGCTACGAATGTCCAGTTTCATTTTCTACAGACAGAGTGTTTCAAAACTGCTCAATCAAAAGTATGGTTTAACTCTGTTAGCTGAATGCTCAGATCAGAAAGAAGTTTCACAGAATGCTTCTGTGTAGTTTATATTTGAATATATTCCTTTTTCCACTACTACGCTCTTAGAGCTCCAATTGTCCAGTTGCATTTTCTACAGAAAGAGTGTTCAGATCTGCTCAATCAAAAGTATGGTTTAACTCTGTTAGCTGAATGCACAGATCAGAAAGAAGTTTCACAGAATGATTCTGTGTAGTTTATATTTGGAGACATTCCTTTTTCCACTGTTACCCTCTTAGCGCTCCGAATCTCCACTTGCATTTTCTACAGAAAGAGTGTTTCAGAACGGCTCAATCAAAACTAAGGTTCAACTCTTTTAGTTGAACGAACAGAACAGAAAGAAGTTTCACACAATTCTTCTGTGTAGTTTTTATTTGTAGACATTCTTTTTCCCAATATAGGCCTCTTAGCGCTCAGAATGTCCAATTGCAGTTTCTACAGAAAGAGTGTTTCAGAACGGCTCAATCAAAAGTAAGGTTCAACTCTGTTAGTTGAATGCACAGAACAGAAAGAAGTTTCATACAGGGCTTCTGTGTAGTTTATATTTGAACATATACTTTTTTCCACTATTACCCACTTAGCGCTACGAATGTCCAGTTGCATTTTCTACAGACAGAGTGTTTCAAAACTGCTCAATCAAAAGTATGGTTTAACTCTGTTAGCTGAATGCTCAGATCAGAAAGAAGTTTCACAGAATGCTTCTGTGTAGTTTATATTTGAATATATTCCTTTTTCCACTACTACGCTCTTAGCGCTCCAAATGTCCAGTTGCATTTTCTACAGAAAGAATGTTCAGATCTGCTCAATCAAAAGTATGGTTTAACTCTGTTAGCTGAATGCACAGATCAGAAAGAAGTTTCACCGAATGATTCCGTGTAGTTTATATTTGAAGACATTCCTTTTTCCACTATTACCCTCTTAGCGCTCCAAATCTCCACTTGCATTTTCTACAATAAGAGTGTTTCATAACTGCTCAATCACAAATATGTTTTATCTCTGTTAACTGAATTTACAGATCAGAAATAAGTTTCACAGAATGCATCTGTGTAGTTTTTATTTGAAGATATTCTTTTTCCCAATGTAGGCCTCTTAGCGCTTAGCATGTCCAATTGCAGTTTCTACAGAAAGAGTGTTTCAGAACGGCTCAATCAAAAGTAAGGTTCAACTCTGTTAGTTGAATGCACAGAACAGAAAGAATTTTCACAGAATGCTACTGTGTAGTTTATATTTGAATATATTCCTTTTTCCACAATTACCCTCTTAGCGCTCCGAATGTCCACTTGCATTTTCTACAGAAAGAGTGTTCAGAACTGCGCAATCAAAAGTATGGTTTAACTCGGTTAGCTTAATGAACATATCAGAAATAAGTTTCACACAATGCTTCTGTGTAGTTTTTATTTGAAGATATTATTTTTCCCAATAGAGGCCTCTTAGCGCTCAGAATGTCCAATTGCAGTTTCTACAGAAAGAGTGTTTCAGAAAGGCTCAATCAAAAGTAAGGTTCAACTCTGTTAGTTGAATGCACAGAACAGAAAGAAGTTTCATACAATGCTTCTGTGTAGTTTATATTTGAACATATTCTTTTTTCCACTATTACCCACTTAGCGCTACGAATGTCCAGTTGCATTTTCTACAGACAGAGTGTTTCAAAACTGCTCAATTAAAAGTATGGTTTAACTCTGTTAGCTGAATGCTCAGATCAGAAAGAAGTTTCACAGAATGCTTCTGTGTAGTTTATATTTGAATATATTCCATTTTCCACTACTACTCTCTTAGCGCTCCAAATGTCCAGTTGCATTTTCTACAGAAAGAATGTTCAGATCTGCTCAATCAAAAGTATGGTTTAACTCTGTTAGCTGAATGCACAGATCAGAAAGAAGTTTCACAGAATGATTCTGTGTAGTTTATATTTGGAGACATTCCTTTTTCCACTATTACCCTCTTAGCGCTCCGAATCTCCACTTGCATTTTCTACAGAAAGAGTGTTTCAGAACGGCTCAATCAAAACTAAGGTTCAACTCTTTTAGTTGAACAAACAGAACAGAAAGAAGTTTCACACAATTCTTCTGTGTAGTTTTTATTTGTAGACATTCTTTTTCCCAATATAGGCCTCTTAGCGCTCAGAATGTCCAATTGCAGTTTCTACAGAAAGAGTGTTTCAGAGCGGCTCAATCAAAAGTAAGGTTCAACTCTGTTAGTTGAATGCACAGAACAGAAAGAAGTTTCATACAATGCTTCTGTGTAGTTTATATTTGAACATATTCTTTTTTCCACTATTACCCACTTAGCGCTACGAATGTCCAGTTGCATTTTCTACAGACAGAGTGTTTCAAAACTGCTCAATCAAAGTATGGTTTAATTCTGTTAGCTGAATGCTCAGATCAGAAAGAAGTTTCACAGAATGCTTCTGTGTAGTTTATATTTGAATATATTCCTTTTTCCACTACTACGCTCTTAGCGCTCCAAATGTCCAGTTGCATTTTCTACAGAAAGAGTGTTCAGATCTGCTCAATCAAAAGTATGGTTTAACTCTTTTAGCTGAATGCACAGAACAGAAAGAAGTTTCAGCGAATGATTCCGTGTAGTTTATATTTGAAGACATTCCTTTTTCCACTATTACCCTATTAGCGCTCCGAATCTCCACTTGCATTTTCTACAAAAAGAGTGTTTCATAACTGCTCAATCAAAAATATGTTTTATCTCTGTTAACTGAATTTACAGATCAGAAATAAGTTTCACAGAATGCATCTGTGTAGTTTTTATTTGAAGATATTCTTTTTCCCAATGTAGGCCTCTTAGCGCTTAGCATGTCCAATTGCAGTTTCTACAGAAAGAGTGTTTCAGAACGGCTCAATCAAAAGTAAGATTCAACTCTGTTAGTTGAATGCACAGAACAGAAAGAATTTTCACAGAATGCTACTGTGTAGTTTATATTTGAATATATTCCTTTTTCCACAATTACCCTCTTAGCGCTCCGAATGTCCACTTGCATTTTCTACAGAAAGAGTGTTCACAACTGCGCAATCAACAGTATGGTTTAACTCTGTTAGCTTAATGAACATATCAGAAATAAGTTTCACAAAATGCTTCTGTGTACTTTTTTTTTGAAGATATTATTTTTCCCAATATAGGCCTCTTAGCGCTCAGAATGTCCAATTGCAGTTTCTACAGAAAGAGTGTTTCAGAAAGGCTCAATCAAATGTAAGGTTCAACTCTGTTAGTTGAATGCACAGAACAGAAAGAAGTTTCATACAATGCTTCTGTGTAGTTTATATTTGAACATATTTTTTTTCCACTATTACCCACTTAGCGCTACGAATGTCCAGTTTCATTTTCTACAGACAGAGTGTTTCAAAACTGCTCAATCAAAAGTATGGTTTAACTCTGTTAGCTGAATGCTCAGATCAGAAAGAAGTTTCACAGAATGATTCTGTGTAGTTTATATTTGGAGACATTCCTTTTTCCACTATTACCCTCTTAGCGCTCCGAATCTCCACTTGCATTTTCTACAGAAAGAGTGTTTCAGAACGGCTCAATCAAAACTCAGGTTCAACTCTTTTAGTTGAACAAACAGAACAGAAAGAAGTTTCACACAATTCTTCTGTGTAGTTTTTATTTGTAGACATTCTTTTTCCCAATATAGGCCTCTTAGCGCTCAGAATGTCCAATTGCAGTTTCTACAGAAAGAGTGTTTCAGAGCGGCTCAATCAAAAGTAAGGTTCAACTCTGTTAGTTGAATGCACAGAACAGAAAGAAGTTTCATACAATGCTTCTGTGTAGTTTATATTTGAACATATTCTTTTTTCCACTATTACCCACTTAGCGCTACGAATGTCCAGTTGCATTTTCTACAGACAGAGTGTTTCAAAACTGCTCAATCAAAGTATGGTTTAATTCTGTTAGCTGAATGCTCAGATCAGAAAGAAGTTTCACAGAATGCTTCTGTGTAGTTTATATTTGAATATATTCCTTTTTCCACTACTACGCTCTTAGCGCTCCAAATGTCCAGTTGCATTTTCTACAGAAAGAGTGTTCAGATCTGCTCAATCAAAAGTATGGTTTAACTCTTTTAGCTGAATGCACAGAACAGAAAGAAGTTTCAGCGAATGATTCCGTGTAGTTTATATTTGAAGACATTCCTTTTTCCACTATTACCCTATTAGCGCTCCGAATCTCCACTTGCATTTTCTACAAAAAGAGTGTTTCATAACTGCTCAATCAAAAATATGTTTTATCTCTGTTAACTGAATTTACAGATCAGAAATAAGTTTCACAGAATGCATCTGTGTAGTTTTTATTTGAAGATATTCTTTTTCCCAATGTAGGCCTCTTAGCGCTTAGCATGTCCAATTGCAGTTTCTACAGAAAGAGTGTTTCAGAACGGCTCAATCAAAAGTAAGATTCAACTCTGTTAGTTGAATGCACAGAACAGAAAGAATTTTCACAGAATGCTACTGTGTAGTTTATATTTGAATATATTCCTTTTTCCACAATTACCCTCTTAGCGCTCCGAATGTCCACTTGCATTTTCTACAGAAAGAGTGTTCACAACTGCGCAATCAACAGTATGGTTTAACTCTGTTAGCTTAATGAACATATCAGAAATAAGTTTCACAAAATGCTTCTGTGTACTTTTTTTTTGAAGATATTATTTTTCCCAATATAGGCCTCTTAGCGCTCAGAATGTCCAATTGCAGTTTCTACAGAAAGAGTGTTTCAGAAAGGCTCAATCAAATGTAAGGTTCAACTCTGTTAGTTGAATGCACAGAACAGAAAGAAGTTTCATACAATGCTTCTGTGTAGTTTATATTTGAACATATTTTTTTTCCACTATTACCCACTTAGCGCTACGAATGTCCAGTTTCATTTTCTACAGACAGAGTGTTTCAAAACTGCTCAATCAAAAGTATGGTTTAACTCTGTTAGCTGAATGCTCAGATCAGAAAGAAGTTTCACAGAATGCTTCTGTGTAGTTTATATTTGAATATATTCCTTTTTCCACTACTACGCTCTTAGAGCTCCAATTGTCCAGTTGCATTTTCTACAGAAAGAGTGTTCAGATCTGCTCAATCAAAAGTATGGTTTAACTCTGTTAGCTGAATGCACAGATCAGAAAGAAGTTTCACAGAATGATTCTGTGTAGTTTATATTTGGAGACATTCCTTTTTCCACTGTTACCCTCTTAGCGCTCCGAATCTCCACTTGCATTTTCTACAGAAAGAGTGTTTCAGAACGGCTCAATCAAAACTAAGGTTCAACTCTTTTAGTTGAACGAACAGAACAGAAAGAAGTTTCACACAATTCTTCTGTGTAGTTTTTATTTGTAGACATTCTTTTTCCCAATATAGGCCTCTTAGCGCTCAGAATGTCCAATTGCAGTTTCTACAGAAAGAGTGTTTCAGAACGGCTCAATCAAAAGTAAGGTTCAACTCTGTTAGTTGAATGCACAGAACAGAAAGAAGTTTCATACAGGGCTTCTGTGTAGTTTATATTTGAACATATACTTTTTTCCACTATTACCCACTTAGCGCTACGAATGTCCAGTTGCATTTTCTACAGACAGAGTGTTTCAAAACTGCTCAATCAAAAGTATGGTTTAACTCTGTTATCTGAATGCTCAGATCAGAAAGAAGATTCACAGAATGCTTCTGTGTAGTTTATATTTGAATATATTCCTTTTTCCACTACTACGCTCTTAGCGCTCCAAATGTCCAGTTGCATTTTCTACAGAAAGAGTGTTCAGATCTGCTCAATCAAAAGTATGGTTTAACTCTCTTAGCTGAATGCACAGATCAGAAAGAAGTTTCACCGAATGATTCTGTGTAGTTTATATTTGAAAACATTCCTTTTTCCACTATTACCCTCTTAGCGCTCCGAATCTCCACTTGCATTTTCTACAAAAAGAGTGTTTCATAACTGCTCAATCAAAAATATGTTTTATCTCTGTTAACTGAATTTACAGATCAGAAATAAGTTTCACAGAATGCATCTGTGTAGTTTTTATTTGAAGATATCCTTTTCCCAATGTAGGCCTCCTAGCGCTTAGCATGTCCAATTGCAGTTTCTATAGAAAGAGTGTTTCAGAACGGCTCAATCAAAGTAAGGTTCCACTCTGTTTGTTGAATGCACAGAACAGAAATAATTTTCACAGAATGCTACTGTGCAGTTTATATTTGAATATATTCTTTTTCCACTATTACCCTCTTAACGCTCCGAATGTCCACTTGCATTTTCTACAGAAAGAGTGTTCAGAACTGCGCAATCAAAAGGATGGTTTAACTCTGTTAGCTTAATGAACATATCAGAAATAAGTTTCACACAATGCTTCTGTGTAGTTTTTATTTGAAGATATTATTTTTCCCAATATAGGCCTCTTAGCGCTCAGAATGTCCAATTGCAGTTTTTACAGAAAGAGTGTTTCAGAAAGGCTCAATCAAAAGTAAGGTTCAACTCTGTTAGTTGAATGCACAGAACAGAAAGAAGTTTCATACAATGCTTCTGTGTATTTTATATTTGAACATATTCTTTTTTCCACTATTACCCACTTAGCGCTACGAATGTCCAGTTGCATTTTCTACAGACAGAGTGTTTCAAAACTGCTCAATCAAAAGTATTGTTTAACTCTGTTAGCTGAATGCTCAGATCAGAAGAAGTTTCACAGAATGCTTCTGTGTAGTTTATATTTGAATATATTGTTTTTCCACTACTACGCTCTTAGCGCTCCAAATGTCCAGTTGCATTTTCTACAGAAAGAGTGTTCAGATCTGCTCAATCAAAAGTATGGTTTAACTCTGTTAGCTGAATGCGCAGATCAGAAAGAAGTTTCACAGAATGATTCTGTGTAGTTTATATTTGGAGACATTCCTTTTTCCACTATTACCCTCTTAGCGCTCCGAATCTCCACTTGCATTTTCTACAGAAAGAGTGTTTCAGAATGGCTCAATCAAAACTAAGGTTCAACTCTTTCAGTTGAACGAACAGAACAGAAAGAAGTTCCACACAATTCTTCTGTGTAGTTTTTATTTGTAGACATTCTTTTTCCCAATATAGGCCTCTTAGCGCTCAGAATGTCCAATTGCAGTTTCTACAGAAAGAGTGTTTCAGAAAGGCTCAATCAAAAGTAAGGTTCAACTCTGTTAGTTGAATGCACAGAACAGAAAGAAGTTTCATACAATGCTTCTGTGTAGTTTATATTTGAACATATTCTTTTTCCCACTATTACCCACTTAGCGCTACGAATGTCCAGTTGCATTTTCTACAGACAGAGTGTTTCAAAACTGCTCAATCAAAAGTATGGTTTAACTCTGTTAGCTGAATGCTCAGATCAGAAAGAAGTTTCACAGAATGCTTCTGTGTAGTTTATATTTGAATATATTCCTTTTTCCACTACTACGCTCTTAGCGCTCCAAATGTCCAGTTGCATTTTCTACAGAAAGAGTGTTCAGATCTGCTCAATCAAAAGTATGGTTTAACTCTGTTAGCTGAATGCACAGATCAGAAAGATGTTTCACCGAATGATTCCGTGTAGTTTATATTTGAAGACATTCCTTTTTCCACTATTACCCTCTTAGCGCTCCGAATCTCCACTTGCATTTTCTACAAAAAGAGTGTTTCATAACTGCTCAATCAAAAATATGTTTTATCTCTGTTAACTGAATTTACAGATCAGAAATAAATTTCACAGAATGCATCTGTGTAGTTTTTATTTGAAGATATTCTTTTTCCCAATGTAGGCTTCTTAGCGCTTAGCATGTCCAATGGGAGTTTCTACAGAAAGAGTGTTTCAGAACGGCTCAATCAAAAGTAAGGTTCAACTCTGTTAGTTGAATGCACAGAACAGAAAGAATTTTCACAGAATGCTACTGTGTAGTTTATATTTGAATATATTCCTTTTTCCACTATTACCCTATTAGCGCTCCGAATGTCCACTTGCATTTTCTACAGAAAGAGTGTTCAGAACTGCGCAATCAAAAGTATGGTTTAACTCTGTTAGCTTAATGAACATATCAGAAATAAGTTTCACAAAATGCTTCTGTGTACTTTTTTTTTAGAAGATATTATTTTTCCCAATATAGGCCTCTTAGCGCTCAGAATGTCTAATTGCAGTTTCTACAGAAAGAGTGTTTCAGAAAGGCTCAATCAAAAGTAAGGTTCAACTCTGTTAGTTGAATGCACAGAACAGAAAGAAGTTTCATACAATGCTTCTGTGTAGTTTATATTTGAACATATTCTTTTTTCCACTATTACCCACTTAGCGCTACGAATGTCCAGTTGCATTTTCTACAGACAGAGTGTTTCAAAACTGCTCAATCAAAAGTATGGTTTAACTCTGTTAGCTGAATGCTCAGATCAGAAAGAAGTTTCACAGAATGCTTCTGTGTAGTTTATATTTGAATATATTCCTTTTTCCACTACTACGCTCTTAGCGCTCCAATTGTCCAGTTGCATTTTCTACAGAAAGAGTGTTCAGATCTGCTCAATCAAAAGTATGGTTTAACTCTGTTAGCTGAATGCACAGATCAGAAAGAAGTTTCACAGAATGATTCTGTGTAGTTTATATTTGGAGACATTCCTTTTTCCACTATTACCCTGTTAGCGCTCCGAATCTCCACTTGCATTTTCTACAGAAAGAGTGTTTCAGAACGGCTCAATCAAAACTAAGGTTCAACTCTTTTAGTTGAACGAACAGAACAGAAAGAAGTTTCACACAATTCTTCTGTGTAGTTTTTATTTGTAGACATTCTTTTTCCCAATATAGGCCTCTTAGCGCTCAGAATGTCCAATTGCAGTTTCTACAGAAAGAGTGTTTCAGAACGGCTCAATCAAAAGTAAGGTTCAACTCTGTTAGTTGAATGCACAGAACAGAAAGAAGTTTCATACAGGGCTTCTGTGTAGTTTATATTTGAACATATACTTTTTTCCACTATTACCCACTTAGCGCTACGAATGTCCAGTTGCATTTTCTACAGACAGAGTGTTTCAAAACTGCTCAATCAAAAGTATGGTTTAACTCTGTTATCTGAATGCTCAGATCAGAAAGAAGATTCACAGAATGCTTCTGTGTAGTTTATATTTGAATATATTCCTTTTTCCACTACTACGCTCTTAGCGCTGCAAATGTCCAGTTGCATTTTCTACAGAAAGAGTGTTCAGATCTGCTCAATCAAAAGTATGGTTTAACTCTCTTAGCTGAATGCACAGATCAGAAAGAAGTTTCACCGAATGATTCTGTGTAGTTTATATTTGAAGACATTCCTTTTTCCGCTATTACCCTCTTAGCGCTCCGAATCTCCACTTGCATTTTCTACAAAAAGAGTGTTTCATAACTGCTCAATCAAAAATATGTTTTATCTCTGTTAACTGAATTTACAGATCAGAAATAAGTTTCACAGAATGCATCTGTGTAGTTTTTATTTGAAGATATTCTTTTTCCCAATGTAGGCCTCCTAGCGCTTAGCATGTCCAATTGCAGTTTCTATAGAAAGAGTGTTTCAGAACGGCTCAATCAAAAGTAAGGTTCCACTCTGTTAGTTGAATGCACAGAACAGAAAGAATTTTCACAGAATGCTACTGTGCAGTTTATATTTGAATATATTCCTTTTTCCACTATTACCCTCTTAACGCTCCGAATGTCCACTTGCATTTTCTACAGAAAGAGTGTTCAGAACTGCGCAATCAAAAGTATGGTTTAACTCTGTTAGCTTAATGAACATATCAGAAATAAGTTTCACACAATGCTTCTGTGTAGTTTTTATTTGAAGATATTATTTTTCCCAATATAGGCCTCTTAGCGCTCAGAATGTCCAATTGCAGTTTCTACAGAAAGAGTGTTTCAGAAAGGCTCAATCAAAGGTAAGGTTCAACTCTGTTAGTTGAATGCACAGAACAGAAAGAAGTTTCATACAATGCTTCTGTGTAGTTTATATTTGAACATATTCTTTTTTTCCACTATTACCCACTTAGCGCTACGAATGTCCAGTTGCATTTTCTACAGACAGAGTGTTTCAAAACTGCTCAATCAAAAGTATGGTTTAACTCTGTTAGCTGAATGCTCAGATCAGAAGAAGTTTCACAGAATGCTTCTGTGTAGTTTATATTTGAACATATTGTTTTTCCACTACTACGCTCTTAGCGCTCCAAATGTCCAGTTGCATATTCTACAGAAAGAGTGTTCAGATCTGCTCAATCAAAAGTATGGTTTAACTCTGTTAGCTGAATGCGCAGATCAGAAAGAAGTTTCACAGAATGATTCTGTGTAGTTTATATTTGGAGACATTCCTTTTTCCACTATTACCCTCTTAGCGCTCCGAATCTCCACTTGCATTTTCTACAGAAAGAGTGTTTCAGAACGGCTCAATCAAAACTAAGGTTCAACTCTTTCAGTTGAACGAACAGAACAGAAAGAAGTTCCACACAATTCTTCTGTGTAGTTTTTATTTGTAGACATTCTTTTTCCCAATATAGGCCTCTTAGCGCTCAGAATGTCCAATTGCAGTTTCTACAGAAAGAGTGTTTCAGAGCGGCTCAATCAAAAGTAAGGTTCAACTCTGTTAGTTGAATGCACAGAACAGAAAGAAGTTTCATACAATGCTTCTGTGTAGTTTATATTTGAACATATTCTTTTTCCCACTATTACCCACTTAGCGCTACGAATGTCCAGTTGCATTTTCTACAGACAGAGTGTTTCAAAACTGCTCAATCAAAAGTATGGTTTAACTCTGTTAGCTGAATGCTCAGATCAGAAAGAAGTTTCACAGAATGCTTCTGTGTAGTTTATATTTGAATATATTCCTTTTTCCACTACTACGCTCTTAGCGCTCCAAATGTCCAGTTGCATTTTCTACAGAAAGAGTGTTCAGATCTGCTCAATCAAAAGTATGGTTTAACTCTGTTAGCTGAATGCACAGATCAGAAAGATGTTTCACCGAATGATTCCGTGTAGTTTATATTTGAAGACATTCCTTTTTCCACTATTACCCTCTTAGCGCTCCGAATCTCCACTTGCATTTTCTACAAAAAGAGTGTTTCATAACTGCTCAATCAAAAATATGTTTTATCTCTGTTAACTGAATTTACAGATCAGAAATAAATTTCACAGAATGCATCTGTGTAGTTTTTATTAGAAGATATTCTTTTTCCCAATGTAGGCCTCTTAGCGCTTAGCATGTCCAATGGGAGTTTCTACAGAAAGAGTGTTTCAGAACGGCTCAATCAAAAGTAAGGTTCAACTCTGTTAGTTGAATGCACAGAACAGAAAGAATTTTCACAGAATGCTACTGTGTAGTTTATATTTGAATATATTCCTTTTTCCACTATTACCCTATTAGCGCTCCGAATGTGCACTTGCATTTTCTACAGAAAGAGTGTTCAGAACTGCGCAATCAAAAGTATGGTTTAACTCTGTTAGCTTAATGAACATATCAGAAATAAGTTTCACAAAATGCTTCTGTGTACTTTTTTTTTAGAAGATATTATTTTTCCCAATATAGGCCTCTTAGCGCTCAGAATGTCCAATTGCAGTTTCTACAGAAAGAGTGTTTCAGAAAGGCTCAATCAAAAGTAAGGTTCAACTCTGTTAGTTGAATGCACAGAACAGAAAGAAGTTTCATACAATGCTTCTGTGTAGTTTATATTAGAACATATTCTTTTTTCCACTATTACCCACTTAGCGCTACGAATGTCCAGTTGCATTTTCTACAGACAGAGTGTTTCAAAACTGCTCAATCAAAAGTATGGTTTAACTCTGTTAGCTGAATGCTCAGATCAGAAAGAAGTTTCACAGAATGCTTCTGTGTAGTTTATATTTGAATATATTCCTTTTTCCACTACTACGCTCTTAGCGCTCCAATTGTACAGTTGCATTTTCTACAGAAAGAGTGTTCAGATCTGCTCAATCAAAAGTATGGTTTAACTCTGTTAGCTGAATGCACAGATCAGAAAGAAGTTTCACAGAATGATTCTGTGTAGTTTATATTTGGAGACATTCCTTTTTCCACTATTACCCTCTTAGCGCTCCGAATCTCCACTTGCATTTTCTACAGAAAGAGTGTTTCAGAACGGCTCAATCAAAACTAAGGTTCAAATCTTTTAGTTGAACGAACAGAACAGAAAGAAGTTTCACACAATTCTTCTGTGTAGTTTTTATTTGTAGACATTCTTTTTCCCAATATAGGCCTCTTAGCGCTCAGAATGTCCAATTGCAGTTTCTACAGAAAGAGTGTTTCAGAACGGCTCAATCAAAAGTAAGGTTCAACTCTGTTAGTTGAATGCACAGAACAGAAAGAAGTTTCATACAGGGCTTCTGTGTAGTTTATATTTGAACATATACTTTTTTCCACTATTACCCACTTAGCGCTACGAATGTCCAGTTGCATTTTCTACAGACAGAGTGTTTCAAAACTGCTCAATCAAAAGTATGGTTTAACTCTGTTATCTGAATGCTCAGATCAGAAAGAAGATTCACAGAATGCTTCTGTGTAGTTTATATTTGAATATATTCCTTTTTCCACTACTACGCTCTTAGCGCTGCAAATGTCCAGTTGCATTTTCTACAGAAAGAGTGTTCAGATCTGCTCAATCAAAAGTATGGTTTAACTCTCTTAGCTGAATGCACAGATCAGAAAGAAGTTTCACCGAATGATTCTGTGTAGTTTATATTTGAAGACATTCCTTTTTCCACTATTACCCTCTTAGCGCTCCGAATCTCCACTTGCATTTTCTACAAAAAGAGTGTTTCATAACTGCTCAATCAAAAATATGTTTTATCTCTGTTAACTGAATTTACAGATCAGAAATAAGTTTCACAGAATGCATCTGTGTAGTTTTTATTGGAAGATATTCTTTTTCCCAATGTAGGCCTCCTAGCGCTTAGCATGTCCAATTGCAGTTTCTATAGAAAGAGTGTTTCAGAACGGCTCAATCAAAAGTAAGGTTCCACTCTGTTAGTTGAATGCACAGAACAGAAAGAATTTTCACAGAATGCTACTGTGCAGTTTATATTTGAATATATTCCTTTTTCCACTATTACCCTCTTAACGCTCCGAATGTCCACTTGCATTTTCTACAGAAAGAGTGTTCAGAACTGCGCAATCAAAAGTATGGTTTAACTCTGTTAGCTTAATGAACATATCAGAAATAAGTTTCACACAATGCTTCTGTGTAGTTTTTATTTGAAGATATTATTTTTCCCAATATAGGCCTCTTAGCGCTCAGAATGTCCAATTGCAGTTTCTACAGAAAGAGTGTTTCAGAAAGGCTCAATCAAAAGTAAGGTTCAACTCTGTTAGTTGAATGCACAGAACAGAAAGAAGTTTCATACAATGCTTCTGTGTAGTTTATATTTGAACATATTCTTTTTTTCCACTATTACCCACTTAGCGCTACGAATGTCCAGTTGCATTTTCTACAGACAGAGTGTTTCAAAACTGCTCAATCAAAAGTATGGTTTAACTCTGTTAGCTGAATGCTCAGATCAGAAGAAGTTTCACAGAATGCTTCTGTGTAGTTTATATTTGAACATATTGTTTTTCCACTACTACGCTCTTAGCGCTCCAAATGTCCAGTTGCATTTTCTACAGAAAGAGTGTTCAGATCTGCTCAATCAAAAGTATGGTTTAACTCTGTTAGCTGAATGCGCAGATCAGAAAGAAGTTTCACAGAATGATTCTGTGTAGTTTATATTTGGAGACATTCCTTTTTCCACTATTACCCTCTTAGCGCTCCGAATCTCCACTTGCATTTTCTACAGAAAGAGTGTTTCAGAACGGCTCAATCAAAACTAAGGTTCAACTATTTCAGTTGAACGAACAGAACAGAAAGAAGTTCGACACAATTCTTCTGTGTAGTTTTTATTTGTAGACATTCTTTTTCCCAATATAGGCCTCTTAGCGCTCAGAATGTCCAATTGCAGTTTCTACAGAAAGAGTGTTTCAGAGCGGCTCAATCAAAAGTAAGGTTCAACTCTGTTAGTTGAATGCACAGAACAGAAAGAAGTTTCATACAATGCTTCTGTGTAGTTTATATTTGAACATATTCTTTTTCCCACTATTACCCACTTAGCGCTACGAATGTCCAGTTGCATTTTCTACAGACAGAGGGTTTCAAAACTGCTCAATCAAAAGTATGGTTTAACTCTTTTAGCTGAATGCTCAGATCAGAAAGAAGTTTCACAGAATGCTTCTGTGTAGTTTATATTTGAATATATACCTTTTTCCACTACTACGCTCTTAGCGCTCCAAATGTCCAGTTGCATTTTCTACAGAAATAGTGTTCAGATCTGCTCAATCAAAAGTATGGTTTAACTCTGTTAGCTGAATGCACAGATCAGAAAGAAGTTTCACCGAATGATTCTGTGTAGTTTATATTTGAAGACATTCCTTTTTCCACTATTACCCTCTTAGCGCTCCGAATCTCCACTTGCATTTTCTACAAAGGAGTGTTTCATAACTGCTCAATCAAAAATATGTTTTATCTCTGTTAACTGAATTTACAGATCAGAAATAAGTTTCACAGAATGCATCTGTGTAGTTTTTATTTGAAGATATTCTTTTTCCCAATGTAGGCCTCTTAGCGCTTAGCATGGCCAATTGCAGTTTCTACAGAAAGAGTGTTTCAGAACGGCTCAATCAAAAGTAAGGTTCAACTCTGTTAGTTGAATGCACAGAACAGAAAGAATTTTCACAGAATGCTACTGTGTAGTTTATATTTGAATATATTCCTTTTTCCACTATTACCCTCTTAGCGCTCCGAATGTCCACTTGCATTTTCTACAGAAAGAGTGTTCAGAACTGCGCAATCAAAAGTATGGTTTAACTCTGTTAGCTTAATGAACATATCAGAAATAAGTTTCAAACAATGCTTCTGTGTACTTTTTATTTGAAGATATTATTTTTCCCAATATAGGCCTCTTAGCGCTCAGAATGTCCAATTGCAGTTTCTACAGAAAGAGTGTTTCAGAAAGGCTCAATCAAAAGTAAGGTTCAACTCTGTTAGTTGAATGCACAGAACAGAAAGAAGTTTCATACAATGCTTCTGTGTAGTTTATATTTGAACATATTTTTTTTCCACTATTACCCACTTAGCGCTACGAATGTCCAGTTGCATTTTCTACAGACAGAGTGTTTCAAAACTGCTCAATCAAAAGTATGGTTTAACTCTGTTAGCTGAATGCTCAGATCAGAAAGAAGTTTCACAGAATGCTTCTGTGTAGTTTATATTTGAATATATTCCTTTTTCCACTACTATGCTCTTAGCGCTCCAATTGTTCAGTTGCATTTTCTACAGAAAGAGAGTTCAGATCTGCTCAATCAAAAGTATGGTTTAACTCTGTTAGCTGAATGCACAGATCAGAAAGAAGTTTCACAGAATGATTCTGTGTAGTTTATATTTGGAGATATTCCTTTTTCCACTATTACCCTCTTAGCGCTCCGAAACTCCACTTGCATTTTCTACAGAAAGAGTGTTTCAGAACGGCTCAATCAAAACTAAGGTTCAACTCTTTTAGTTGAACAAACAGAACAGAAAGCAGTTTCACACAATTCTTCTGTGTAGTTTTTATTTGTAGACATTCTTTTTCCCAATATAGGCCTCTTAGCGCTCAGAATGTCCAATTGCAGTTTCTACAGAAGGAGTGTTTCAGAACGCATCAATCAAAAGTAAGGTTCAACTCTGTTAGTTGAATGCACAGAACAGAAAGGAGTTTCATACAAGGCTTCTGTGTAGTTTATATTTGAACATATTCTTTTTTCCACTATTACCCACTTAGCGCTACGAATGTCCAGTTGCATTTTCTACGGACAGAGTGTTTCAAAACTTCTCAATCAAAAGTATGGTTTAACTCTGTTAGCTGAATGCTCAGATCAGAAAGAAGTTTCACAGAATGCTTCTGTGTAGTTTATATTTGAATATATTCCTTTTTCCACTACTACTCTCTTAGCGCTCCAAATGTCCAGTTGCATTTTCTACAGAAAGAGTGTTCAGATCTGCTCAATCAAAAGTATGGTTTAACTCTGTTAGCTGAATGCACAGATCAGAAAGAAGTTTCACAGAATGATTCTGTGTAGTTTATATTTGGAGACATTCCTTTTTCCACTAATACCCTCTTAGCGCTCCGAATCTCCACTTGCATTTTCTACAGAAAGAGTGTTTCAGAACGGCTCAATCAAAACTATGGTTCAACTCTTTTAGTTGAACGAACAGAACAGAAAGAAGTTTCACACAATTCTTCTGTGTAGTTTTTATTTGTAGACATTCTTTTTCCCAATATAGGCCTCTTAGCGCTCTGAATGTCCAACTGCAGTTTCTACAGAAAGAGTGTTTCAGAACGGCTCAATCAAAATTAAGGTTCAACTCTGTTAGTTAAATGCACAGAACAGAAAGAAGTTTCATACAATGCTTCTGTGTAGTTTATATTTGAACATATTCTTTTTTCCACTATTACCCACTTAGCGCTACGAATGTCCAGTTGCATTTTCTACAGACAGAGTGTTTCAAAACTGCTCAATCAAAAGTATGGTTTAACTCTGTTAGCTGAATGCTCAGATCAGAAAGAAGTTTCACAGAATGCTTCTGTGTAGTTTATATTTGAATATATTCCTTTATCCACTACTATTCTCTTAGCGCTCCAAATGTCCAGTTGCATTTTCTACAGAAAGAGTGTGCAGATCTGCTCAATCAAAAGTATGGTTTAACTCTGTTAGCTGAATGCACAGATCAGAAAGAAGTTTCACAGAATGATTCTGTGTAGTTTATATTTGGAGACATTCCTTTTTCCACTATTACCCTCTTAGCGCTCCGAATCTCCACTTGCATTTTCTACAGAAAGAGTGTTTCAGAACGGCTCAATCAAAACTAAGGTTCAACTCATTTAGTTGAACGAACTGAACAGAAAGAAGTTTCACACAATTCTTCTGTGTAGTTTTTATTTGTAGACATTCTTTTTCCCAATATAGGCCTCTTAGCGCTCAGAATGTCCAATTGCAGTTTCTACAGAAAGAGTGTTTCAGAACGGCTCAATCAAAAGTAAGGTTCAACTCTGTTAGTTGAATGCACAGAACAGAAAGAAGTTTCATACAATGCTTCTGTGTAGTTTATATTTGAACATATTCTTTTTTCCACTATTACCCACTTAGCGCTAAGAATGTCCAGTTGCATTTTCTACAGACAGAGTGTTTCAAAACTGCTCAATCAAAAGTATGGTTTAACTCTGTTAGCTGAATGCTCAGATCAGAAAGAAGTTTCACAGAATGCTTCTGTGTAGTTTATATTTGAATATATTCCTTTTTCCACTACTACGCTCTTAGCGCTCCAAATGTCCAGTTGCATTTTCTACAGAAAGAGTGTTCAGATCTGCTCAATCAAAAGTATGCTTTAACTCTGTTAGCAGAATGCACAGATCAGAAAGAAGTTTCACCGAATGATTCTGTGTAGTTTATATTTGAAGACATTCCTTTTTCCACTATTACCCTCTTAGCGCTCCGAATCTCCACTTGCATTTTCTACAAAAAGAGTGTTTCATAACTGCTCAATCAAAAATATGTTTTATCTCTGTTAACTGAATTTACAGATCAGAAATAAGTTTCACAGAATGCATCTGTGTAGTTTTTATTTGAAGATATTCTTTTTCCCAATGTAGGCCTCCTAGCGCTTAGCATGTCCAATTGCAGTTTCTACAGAAAGAGTGTTTCAGAACGGTTCAATCAAAAGTAAGGTTCAACTCTGTTAGTTGAATGCACCGAACAGAAAGAATTTTCACAGAATGCTACTGTTTAGTTTATATTTGAATATATTCCATTTTCCACTATTACCCTCTTAGCGCTCCGAATGTCCACTTGCATTTTCTACAGAAAGAGTGTTCAGAACTGCGCAATCAAAATTATGGTTTAACTCTGTTAGCTTAATGAACATATCAGAAATAAGTTTCACACAATGCTTCTGTGTAGTTTTTATTTGAAGATATTATTTTTCCCAATATAGGCCTCTTAGCGCTCAGAATGTCCAATTGCAGTTTCTACAGAAAGAGTGTTTCAGAAAGGCTCAATCAAAAGTAAGGTTCAACTCTGTTAGTTGAATGCACAGAACAGAAAGGAGTTTCATACAATGCTTCTGTGTAGTTTATATTTGAACATATTCTTTTTTCCACTATTACCCACTTAGCGCTACGAATGTCCAGTTGCATTTTCTACAGACAGAGTGTTTCAAAACTGCTCAAACAAAAGTATGGTTTAACTCTGTTAGTTGAATGCTCAGATCAGAAATTAGTTTCACAGAATGCTTCTGTGTAGTTTATATTTGAATATATTGTTTTTCCACTACTACGCTCTTAGCACTCCAATTGTCCAGTTGCATTTTCTACAGAAAGAGTGTTCAGATCTGCTAAATCAAAAGTATGGTTTAACTCTGTTAGCTGAATGCACAGATCAGAAAGAAGTTTCACAGAATGATTCTGTGTAGTTTATATTTGGAGACATTCCTTTTTCCACTATTACCCTCTTAGCGCTCCGAATCTCCACTTGCATTTTCTACAGAAAGAGTGTTTCAGAACGGCGCAATCAAAACTAAGGTTCAACTGTTTTAGTTGAACAAACAGAACAGAAAGAAGTTTCACACAATCCTTCTGTGTAGTTTTTATTTGTAGACATTCTTTTTCCCAATATAGGCCTCTTAGCGCTCAGAACGTCCAATTGCAGTTTCTACAGAAAGAGTGTTTCAGAACGGCTCAATCAAAAGTAAGGTTCAACTCTGTTAGTTGAATGCACAGAACAGAAAGAAGTTTCATACAAGGCTTCTGTGTAGTTTATATTTGAACATATTCTTTTTTCCACTATTACCCACTTAGCGCTACGAATGTCCAGTTGCATTTTCTACAGACAGAGTGTTTCAAAACTGCTCAATCAAAAGTATGGTTTAACTCTGTTAGCTGAATGCTCAGATCAGAAAGAAGTTTCACAGAATGCTTCTGTGTAGTTTATATTTGAATATATTCCTTTTTCCACTACTACGCTCTTAGCGCTCCAAATGTCCAGTTGCATTTTCTACAGAAAGAGTGTTCAGATCTGCTCAATCAAAAGTATGGTTTAACTCTGTTAGCTGAATGCACAGATCAGAAAGAAGTTTCACCGAATGATTCCGTGTAGTTTATATTTGAAGACATTCCTTTTTCCACTATTACCCTCTTAGCGCTCCGAATCTCCACTTGCATTTTCTACAAAAAGAGTGTTTCATAACTGCTCAATCAAAAATATGTTTTATCTCTGTTAACTGAATTTACAGATCAGAAATAAGTTTCACAGAATGCATCTGTGTAGTTTTTATTTGAAGATATTCTTTTTCCCAATGTAGGCCTCTTAGCGCTTAGCATGTCCAATTGCAGTTTCTACAGAAAGAGTGTTTCAGAACGGCTCAATCAAAAGTAAGGTTCAACTCTGTTTGTTGAATGCACAGAGCAAAAAGAATTTTCACAGAAAGCTACTGTGTAGTTTATATTTGAATATATTCCTTTTTCCACTATTACCCTCTTAGCGCTCCGAATGTCCACTTGCATTTTCTACAGAAAGAGTGTTCAGAACTGCGCAATCAAAAGTATGGTTTAACTCTGTTAGCTTAATGAACATATCAGAAATAAGTTTCACACAATGCTTCTGTGTAGTTTTTATTTGAAGATATTATTTTTCCCAATAGAAGCCTCTTAGCGCTCAGAATGTCCAATTGCAGTTTCTACAGAAAGAGTGTTTCAGAAAGGCTCAATCAAAAGTAAGGTTCAACTCTGTTAGTTGAATGCACAGAACAGAAAGAAGTTTCATACAATGCTTCTGTGTAGTTTATATTTGAACATATTCTTTTTTCCACTATTACCCACTTGGCGCTACGAATGTCCAGTTGCATTTTCTACAGACAGAGTGTTTCAAAACTGCTCAATCAAAAGTATGGTTTAACTCTGTTAGCTGAATGCTCAGATCAGAAAGAAGTTTCACAGAATGCTTCTGTGTAGTTTATATTTGAATATATTCCTTTTTCCACTACTACTCTCTTAGCGCTCCAAATGTCCAGTTGCATTTTCTACAGAAAGAGTGTTCAGATCTGCTCAATCAAAAGTATGGTTTAACTCTATTAGCTGAATGCACAGATCAGAAAGAAGTTTCACAGAATTATTCTGTGTAGTTTATATTTGGAGACATTCCTTTTTCCACTATTACCCTCTTAGCGCTCCGAATCTCCACTTGCATTTTCTACAGAAAGAGTGTTTCAGAACTGTTCAATCAAAACTAAGGTTCAACGCTTTTAGTTGAACAAACAGAACAGAAAGAAGTTTCACACAATTCTTCTGTGTAGTTTTTATTTGTAGACATTCTTTTTCCCAATATAGGCCTCTTAGCGCTCAGAATGTCCAATTGCAGTTTCTACAGAAAGAGTGTTTCAGAACGGCTCAATCAAAAGTAAGGTTCAACTCTGTTAGTTGAATGCACAGAACAGAAAGAAGTTTCATACAATGCTTCTGTGTAGTTTATATTTGAACATATTCTTTTTTCCACCATTACCCACTTAGCGCTACGAATGTCCAGTTGCATTTTCTACAGACAGAGTGTTTCAAAACTGCTCAATCAAAAGTATGGTTTAACTCTGTTAGCTGAATGCTCAGATCAGAAAGAAGTTTCACAGAATGCTTCTGTGTAGTTTATATTTGAATATATTCCTTTTTCCACTACTACGCTCTTAGCACTCCAAATGTCCAGTTGCATTTTCTACAGAAAGAGTGTTCAGATCTGCTCAATCAAAAGTATGGTTTAACTCTGTTAGCTGAATGCACAGATCAGAAAGAAGTTTCACCGAATGATTCTGTGTAGTTTATATTTGAAGACATTCCTTTTTCCACTATTACCCTCTTAGCGCTCCGAATCTCCACTTGCATTTTCTACAAAAAGAGTGTTTCATAACTGCTCAAAAAAAAATATGTTTTATCTCTGTTAACTGAATTTACAGATCAGAAATAAGTTTCACAGAATTCATCTGTGTAGTTTTTATTTGAAGATATTCTTTTTCCCAATGTAGGCCTCTTAGCGCTTAGCATGTCCAATTGCAGTTTCTACAGAAAGAGTGTTTCAGAACGGCTGAATCAAAAGTAAGGTTCAACTCTGTTAGTTGAATGCACAGAACAGAAAGGATTTACACAGAATGCTACTGTGTAGTTTATATTTGAATATATTCCTTTTTCCACTATTACCCTCTTAGCGCTCCGAATGTCCACTTGCATTTTCTACAGAAAGAGTGTTCAGAACTGCGCAATCAAAAGTATGGTTTAACTCTGTTAGCTTAATGAACATATCAGAAATAAGTTTCACACAATGCTTCTGTGTAGTTTTATTTGAAGATATTATTTTTCCCAATAGAGGCCTCTTAGCGCTCAGAATGGCCAATTGCAGTTTCTACAGAAAGAGTGTTTCAGAAAGGCTCAATCAAAATAAGGTTCAACTCTGTTAGTTGAATGCACAGAACAGAAAGAAGTTTCATACAATGCTTCTGTGTAGTTTATATTTGAACATATTCTTTTTTCCACTATTACCCACTTGGCGCTACGAATGTCCAGTTGCATTTTCTACAGACAGAGTGTTTCAAAACTGCTCAATCAAAAGTATGGTTTAACTCTGTTAGCTGAACGCTCAGATCAGAAAGAAGTTTCACAGAATGCTTCTGTGTAGTTTATATTTGAATATATTCCTTTTTCCACTACTACTCTCTTAGCGCTCCAAATGTCCAGTTGCATTTTCTACAGAAAGAGTGTTCAGATCTGCTCAATCAAAAGTATGGTTTAACTCTATTAGCTGAATGCACAGATCAGAAAGAAGTTTCACAGAATTATTCTGTGTAGTTTATATTTGGAGACATTCCTTTTTCCACTATTACCCTCTTAGCGCTCCGAATCTCCACTTGCATTTTCTACAGAAAGAGTGTTACAGAACGGCTCAATCAAAACTAAGGTTCAACGCTTTTAGTTGAACAAACAGAACAGAAAGAAGTTTCACACAATTCTTCTGTGTAGTTTTTATTTGTAGACATTATTTTTCCCAATATAGGCCTCTTAGCGCTCAGAATGTCCAATTGCAGTTTCTACAGAAAGAGTGTTTCAGAACGGCTCAATCAAAAGTAAGGTTCAACTCTGTTAGTTGAATGCACAGAACAGAAAGAAGTTTCATACAATGCTTCTGTGTAGTTTATATTTGAACATATTCTTTTTTCCACTATTACCCACTTAGCGCTACGAATGTCCAGTTGCATTTTCTACAGACAGAGTGTTTCAAAACTGCTCAATCAAAAGTATGGTTTAACTCTGTTAGCTGAATGCTCAGATCAGAAAGAAGTTTCACAGAATGCTTCTGTGTAGTTTATATTTGAATATATTCCTTTTTCCACTACTACGCTCTTAGCGCTCCAAATGTCCAGTTGCATTTTCTACAGAAAGAATGTTCAGATCTGCTCAATCAAAAGTATGGTTTAACTCTGTTAGCTGAATGCACAGATCAGAAAGAAGTTTCACCGAATGATTCTGTGTAGTTTATATTTGAAGACATTCCTTTTTCCACTATTACCCTCTTAGCGCTCCGAATCTCCACTTGCATTTTCTACAAAAAGAGTGTTTCATAACTGCTCAATCAAAAATATGTTTTATCTCTGTTAACTGAATTTACAGATCAGAAATAAGTTCACAGAATGCATCTGTGTAGTTTTTATTTGAAGATATTCTTTTTCCCAATGTAGGCCTCTTAGCGCTTAGCATGTCCAATTGCAGTTCCTACAGAAAGTGTGTTTCAGAACGGCTCAATCAAAAGTAAGGTTCAACACTGTTAGTTGAATGCACAGAACAGAAAGAATTTTCACAGAATGCTACTGTGTAGTTTATATTTGAATATATTCCTTTTTCCACTATTACCCTCTTAGCACTCCGAATGTCCACTTGCATTTTCTACAGAAATAGTGTTCAGAACTGCGCAATCAAAAGTATGGTTTAACTCTGTTAGCTTAATGAACATATCAGAAATAAGTTTCACACAATGCTTCTGTGTAGTTTTTATTTGAAGATATTATTTTTCCCAATAGAGGCCTCTTAGCGCTCAGAATGTCCAATTGCAGTTTCTACAGAAAGAGTGTTTCAGAAAGGCTCAATCAAAAGTAAGGTTCCACTCTGTTAGTTGAATGCACAGAACAGAAAGAAGTTTCATACAATGCTTCTGTGTAGTTTATATTTGAACATATTCTTTTTTCCACTATTTCCAACTTGGCGCTACGAATGTCCTGTTGCATTTTCTACAGACAGAGTGTTTCAAAACTGCTCAAATAAAGTATGGTTTAATTCTGTTAGCTGAATGCTCAGATCAGAAAGAAGTTTCACAGAATGCTTCTGTGTAGTTTATATTTGAATATATTCCTTTTTCCACTACTAATCTCTTAGCACTCCAAATGTCCAGTTGCATTTTCTACAGAAAGAGTGTTCAGATCTGCTCAATCAAAAGTATGGTTTAACTCTATTAGCTGAATGCACAGATCAGAAAGAAGTTTCACAGAATGATTCTGTGTAGTTTATATTTGGAGACATTCCTTTTTCCACTATTACCCTCTTAGCGCTCCGAATCTCCACTTGCATTTTCTACAGAAAGAGTGTTTCAGAACGGCTCAATCAAAACTAAGGTTCAACGCTTTTAGTTGAACAAACAGAACAGAAAGAAGTTTCACACAATTCTTCTGTGTAGATTTTATTTGTAGACATTCTTTTTCCCAATATAGGCCTCTTAGCGCTCAGAATGTCCACTTGCAGTTTCTACAGAAAGAGTGTTTCAGAACGGCTCAATCAAAAGTAAGGTTCAACTCAGTTAGTTGAATGCACAGAACAGAAAGAAGTTTCATACAATGCTTCTGTGTAGTTTATATTTGAACATATTCTTTTTTCCACTATTACCCACTTAGCGCTACGAATGTCCAGTTGCATTTTCTACAGACAGAGTGTTTCAAAACTGCTCAATCAAAAGTATGGTTTAACTCTGTTAGCTGAATGCTCAGATCAGAAAGAAGTTTCACAGAATGCTTCTGTGTAGTTTATATTTGAATATATTCCTTTTTCCACTACTACGCTCTTAGCGCTCCAAATGTCCAGTTGCATTTTCTACAGAAAGAGTGTTCAGATCTGCTCAATCAAAAGTATGGTTTAACTCTGTTAGCTGAATGCACAGATCAGAAAGAAGTTTCACCGAATGATTCTGTGTAGTTTATATTTGAAGACATTCCTTTTTCCACTATTACCCTCTTAGCACTCCGAAACTCCACTTGCATTTTCTACAAAAAGAGTGTTTCATAACTGCTCAAAAAAAAATATGTTTTATCTCTGTTAACTGAATTTACAGATCAGAAATAAGTTTCACAGAATGCATCTGTGTAGTTTTTATTTGAAGATATTCTTTTTCCCAATGTAGGCCTCTTAGCGCTTAGCATGTAAAATTGCAGTTTCTACAGAAAGAGTGTTTCAGAACGGCTCAATCAAAAGTAAGGTTCAACTCTGTTAGTTGAATGCACCGAACAGAAAGTATTTTCACAGAATTCTACTGTGTAGTTTATATTTGAATATATTCCTTTCTCCACTATTACCCTCTTAGCGCTCCGAATGTCCACTTGCATTTTCTACAGAAAGAGTGTTCAGAACTGCGCAATCAAAAGTATGGTTTAACTCTGTTGGCTTAATGAACATATCAGAAATAAGTTTCACACAATGCTTCTGTGTAGTTTTTATTTGAAGATATTATTTTTCCCAATAGAGGCCTCTTAGCGCTCAGAATGTCCAATTGCAGTTTCTACAGAAAGAGTGTTTCAGAAAGGCTCAATCAAAAGTAAGGTTCAACTCTGTTAGTTGAATGCACAGAACAGAAAGAAGTTTCATACAATGCTTCTGTGTAGTTTATATTTGAACATATTCTTTTTTCCACTATTACCCACTTGGCGCTACGAATGTCCAGTTGCATTTTCTACAGACAGAGTGTTTCAAAACTGCTCAATCAAAAGTATGGTTTAATTCTGTTAGCTGAATGCTCAGATCAGAAAGAAGTTTCACAGAATGCTTCTGTGTAGTTTATATTTGAATATATTCCTTTTTCCACTACTACTCTCTTAGCGCTCCAAATGTCCAGTTGCATTTTCTACAGAAAGAGTGTTCAGATCTGCTCAATCAAAAGTATGGTTTAACTCTATTAGCTGAATGCACAGATCAGAAAGAAGTTTCACAGAATGATTCTGTGTAGTTTATATTTGGAGATATTCCTTTTTCCACTATTACCCTCTTAGCGCTCCGAAACTCCACTTGCATTTTCTACAGAAAGAGTGTTTCAGAACGGCTCAATCAAAACTAAGGTTCAACTCTTTTAGTTGAACAAACAGAACAGAAAGAAGTTTCACACAATTCTTCTGTGTAGTTTTTATTTGTAGACATTCTTTTTCCCAATATAGGCCTCTTAGCGCTCAGAATGTCCAATTGCAGTTTCTACAGAAGGAGTGTTTCAGAACGGATCAATCAAAAGTAAGGTTCAACTCTGTTAGTTGAATGCACAGAACAGAAAGGAGTTTCATACAAGGCTTCTGTGTAGTTTATATTTGAACATATTCTTTTTTCCACTATTACCCACTTAGCGCTACGAATGTCCAGTTGCATTTTCTACGGACAGAGTGTTTCAAAACTTCTCAATCAAAAGTATGGTTTAACTCTGTTAGCTGAATGCTCAGATCAGAAAGAAGTTTCACAGAATGCTTCTGTGTAGTTTATATTTGAATATATTCCTTTTTCCACTACTACTCTCTTAGCGCTCCAAATGTCCAGTTGCATTTTCTACAGAAAGAGTGTTCAGATCTGCTCAATCAAAAGTATGGTTTAACTCTGTTAGCTGAATGCACAGATCAGAAAGAAGTTTCACAGAATGATTCTGTGTAGTTTATATTTGGAGACATTCCTTTTTCCACTAATACCCTCTTAGCGCTCCGAATCTCCACTTGCATTTTCTACAGAAAGAGTGTTTCAGAACGGCTCAATCAAAACTAAGGTTCAACTCTTTTAGTTGAACGAACAGAACAGAAAGAAGTTTCACACAATTCTTCTGTGTAGTTTTTATTTGTAGACATTCTTTTTCCCAATATAGGCCTCTTAGCGCTCTGAATGTCCAACTGCAGTTTCTACAGAAAGAGTGTTTCAGAACGGCTCAATCAAAATTAAGGTTCAACTCTGTTAGTTAAATGCACAGAACAGAAAGAAGTTTCATACAATGCTTCTGTGTAGTTTATATTTGAACATATTCTTTTTTCCACTATTACCCACTTAGCGCTACGAATGTCCAGTTGCATTTTCTACAGACAGAGTGTTTCAAAACTGCTCAATCAAAAGTATGGTTTAACTCTGTTAGCTGAATGCTCAGATCAGAAAGAAGTTTCACAGAATGCTTCTGTGTAGTTTATATTTGAATATATTCCTTTTTCCACTACTACGCTCTTAGCGCTCCAAATGTCCAGTTGCATTTTCTACAGAAAGAGTGTTCAGATCTGCTCAATCAAAAGTATGGTTTAACTCTGTTAGCAGAATGCACAGATCAGAAAGAAGTTTCACCGAATGATTCTGTGTAGTTTATATTTGAAGACATTCCTTTTTCCACTATTACCCTCTTAGCGCTCCGAATCTCCACTTGCATTTTCTACAAAAAGAGTGTTTCATAACTGCTCAATCAAAAATATGTTTTGTCTCTGTTAACTGAATTTACAGATCAGAAATAAGTTTCACAGAATGCATCTGTGTAGTTTTTATTTGAAGATATTCTTTTTCCCAATGTATGCCTCCTAGCGCTTAGCATGTCCAATTGCAGTTTCTACAGAAAGAGTGTTTCAGAACGGTTCAATCAAAATTAAGGTTCAACTCTGTTAGTTGAATGCACCGAACAGAAAGAATTTTCACAGAATGCTACTGTTTAGTTTATATTTGAATATATTCCATTTTCCACTATTACCCTCTTAGCGCTCCGAATGTCCACTTGCATTTTCTACAGAAAGAGTGTTCAGAACTGCGCAATCAAAAGTATGGTTTAACTCTGTTAGCTTAATGAACATATCAGAAATAAGTTTCACACAATGCTTCTGTGTAGTTTTTATTTGAAGATATTATTTTTCCCAATATAGGCCTCTTAGCGCTCAGAATGTCCAATTGCAGTTTCTACAGAAAGAGTGTTTCAGAAAGGCTCAATCAAAAGTAAGGTTCAACTCTGTTAGTTGAATGCACAGAACAGAAAGGAGTTTCATACAATGCTTCTGTGTAGTTTATATTTGAACATATTCTTTTTTCCACTATTACCCACTTAGCGCTACGAATGTCCAGTTGCATTTTCTACGGACAGAGTGTTTCAAAACTTCTCAATCAAAAGTATGGTTTAACTCTGTTAGCTGAATGCTCAGATCAGAAAGAAGTTTCACAGAATGCTTCTGTGTAGTTTATATTTGAATATATTCCTTTTTCCACTACTACTCTCTTAGCGCTCCAAATGTCCAGTTGCATTTTCTACAGAAAGAGTGTTCAGATCTGCTCAATCAAAAGTATGGTTTAACTCTGTTAGCTGAATGCACAGATCAGAAAGAAGTTTCACAGAATGATTCTGTGTAGTTTATATTTGGAGACATTCCTTTTTCCACTAATACCCTCTTAGCGCTCCGAATCTCCACTTGCATTTTCTACAGAAAGAGTGTTTCAGAACGGCTCAATCAAAACTAAGGTTCAACTCTTTTAGTTGAACGAACAGAACAGAAAGAAGTTTCACACAATTCTTCTGTGTAGTTTTTATTTGTAGACATTCTTTTTCCCAATATAGGCCTCTTAGCGCTCTGAATGTCCAACTGCAGTTTCTACAGAAAGAGTGTTTCAGAACGGCTCAATCAAAATTAAGGTTCAACTCTGTTAGTTAAATGCACAGAACAGAAAGAAGTTTCATACAATGCTTCTGTGTAGTTTATATTTGAACATATTCTTTTTTCCACTATTACCCACTTAGCGCTAAGAATGTCCAGTTGCATTTTCTACAGACAGAGTGTTTCAAAACTGCTCAATCAAAAGTATGGTTTAACTCTGTTAGCTGAATGCTCAGATCAGAAAGAAGTTTCACAGAATGCTTCTGTGTAGTTTATATTTGAATATATTCCTTTATCCACTACTATTCTCTTAGCGCTCCAAATGTCCAGTTGCATTTTCTACAGAAAGAGTGTGCAGATCTGCTCAATCAAAAGTATGGTTTAACTCTGTTAGCTGAATGCACAGATCAGAAAGAAGTTTCACAGAATGATTCTGTGTAGTTTATATTTGGAGACATTCCTTTTTCCACTATTACCCTCTTAGCGCTCCGAATCTCCACTTGCATTTTCTACAGAAAGAGTGTTTCAGAACGGCTCAATCAAAACTAAGGTTCAACTCTTTTAGTTGAACGAACTGAACAGAAAGAAGTTTCACACAATTCTTCTGTGTAGTTTTTATTTGTAGACATTCTTTTTCCCAATATAGGCCTCTTAGCGCTCAGAATGTCCAATTGCAGTTTCTACAGAAAGAGTGTTTCAGAACGGCTCAATCAAAAGTAAGGTTCAACTCTGTTAGTTGAATGCACAGAACAGAAAGAAGTTTCATACAATGCTTCTGTGTAGTTTATATTTGAACATATTCTTTTTTCCACTATTACCCACTTAGCGCTAAGAATGTCCAGTTGCATTTTCTACAGACAGAGTGTTTCAAAACTGCTCAATCAAAAGTATGGTTTAACTCTGTTAGCTGAATGCTCAGATCAGAAAGAAGTTTCACAGAATGCTTCTGTGTAGTTTATATTTGAATATATTCCTTTTTCCACTACTACGCTCTTAGCGCTCCAAATGTCCAGTTGCATTTTCTACAGAAAGAGTGTTCAGATCTGCTCAATCAAAAGTATGGTTTAACTCTGTTAGCAGAATGCACAGATCAGAAAGAAGTTTCACCGAATGATTCTGTGTAGTTTATATTTGAAGACATTCCTTTTTCCACTATTACCCTCTTAGCGCTCCGAATCTCCACTTGCATTTTCTACAAAAAGAGTGTTTCATAACTGCTCAATCAAAAATATGTTTTGTCTCTGTTAACTGAATTTACAGATCAGAAATAAGTTTCACAGAATGCATCTGTGTAGTTTTTATTTGAAGATATTCTTTTTCCCAATGTAGGCCTCCTAGCGCTTAGCATGTCCAATTGCAGTTTCTACAGAAAGAGTGTTTCAGAACGGTTCAATCAAAAGTAAGGTTCAACTCTGTTAGTTGAATGCACCGAACAGAAAGAATTTTCACAGAATGCTACTGTTTAGTTTATATTTGAATATATTCCATTTTCCACTATTACCCTCTTAGCGCTCCGAATGTCCACTTGCATTTTCTACAGAAAGAGTGTTCAGAACTGCGCAATCAAAAGTATGGTTTAACTCTGTTAGCTTAATGAACATATCAGAAATATGTTTCACACAATGCTTCTGTGTAGTTTTTATTTGAAGATATTATTTTTCCCAATATAGGCCTCTTAGCGCTCAGAATGTCCAATTGCAGTTTCTACAGAAAGAGTGTTTCAGAAAGGCTCAATCAAAAGTAAGGTTCAACTCTGTTAGTTGAATGCACAGAACAGAAAGGAGTTTCATACAATGCTTCTGTGTAGTTTATATTTGAACATATTCTTTTTTCCACTATTACCCACTTAGCGCTACGAATGTCCAGTTGCATTTTCTACGGACAGAGTGTTTCAAAACTTCTCAATCAAAAGTATGGTTTAACTCTGTTAGCTGAATGCTCAGATCAGAAAGAAGTTTCACAGAATGCTTCTGTGTAGTTTATATTTGAATATATTCCTTTTTCCACTACTACTCTCTTAGCGCTCCAAATGTCCAGTTGCATTTTCTACAGAAAGAGTGTTCAGATCTGCTCAATCAAAAGTATGGTTTAACTCTGTTAGCTGAATGCACAGATCAGAAAGAAGTTTCACAGAATGATTCTGTGTAGTTTATATTTGGAGACATTCCTTTTTCCACTAATACCCTCTTAGCGCTCCGAATCTCCACTTGCATTTTCTACAGAAAGAGTGTTTCAGAACGGCTCAATCAAAACTAAGGTTCAACTCTTTTAGTTGAACGAACAGAACAGAAAGAAGTTTCACACAATTCTTCTGTGTAGTTTTTATTTGTAGACATTCTTTTTCCCAATATAGGCCTCTTAGCGCTCTGAATGTCCAACTGCAGTTTCTACAGAAAGAGTGTTTCAGAACGGCTCAATCAAAATTAAGGTTCAACTCTGTTAGTTAAATGCACAGAACAGAAAGAAGTTTCATACAATGCTTCTGTGTAGTTTATATTTGAACATATTCTTTTTTCCACTATTACCCACTTAGCGCTACGAATGTCCAGTTGCATTTTCTACAGACAGAGTGTTTCAAAACTGCTCAATCAAAAGTATGGTTTAACTCTGTTAGCTGAATGCTCAGATCAGAAAGAAGTTTCACAGAATGCTTCTGTGTAGTTTATATTTGAATATATTCCTTTATCCACTACTATTCTCTTAGCGCTCCAAATGTCCAGTTGCATTTTCTACAGAAAGAGTGTGCAGATCTGCTCAATCAAAAGTATGGTTTAACTCTGTTAGCTGAATGCACAGATCAGAAAGAAGTTTCACAGAATGATTCTGTGTAGTTTATATTTGGAGACATTCCTTTTTCCACTATTACCCTCTTAGCGCTCCGAATCTCCACTTGCATTTTCTACAGAAAGAGTGTTTCAGAACGGCTCAATCAAAACTAAGGTTCAACTCTTTTAGTTGAACGAACTGAACAGAAAGAAGTTTCACACAATTCTTCTGTGTAGTTTTTATTTGTAGACATTCTTTTTCCCAATATAGGCCTCTTAGCGCTCAGAATGTCCAATTGCAGTTTCTACAGAAAGAGTGTTTCAGAACGGCTCAATCAAAAGTAAGGTTCAACTCTGTTAGTTGAATGCACAGAACAGAAAGAAGTTTCATACAATGCTTCTGTGTAGTTTATATTTGAACATATTCTTTTTTCCACTATTACCCACTTAGCGCTAAGAATGTCCAGTTGCATTTTCTACAGACAGAGTGTTTCAAAACTGCTCAATCAAAAGTATGGTTTAACTCTGTTAGCTGAATGCTCAGATCAGAAAGAAGTTTCACAGAATGCTTCTGTGTAGTTTATATTTGAATATATTCCTTTTTCCACTACTACGCTCTTAGCGCTCCAAATGTCCAGTTGCATTTTCTACAGAAAGAGTGTTCAGATCTGCTCAATCAAAAGTATGGTTTAACTCTGTTAGCAGAATGCACAGATCAGAAAGAAGTTTCACCGAATGATTCTGTGTAGTTTATATTTGAAGACATTCCTTTTTCCACTATTACCCTCTTAGCGCTCCGAATCTCCACTTGCATTTTCTACAAAAAGAATGTTTCATAACTGCTCAATCAAAAATATGTTTTATCTCTGTTAACTGAATTTACAGATCAGAAATAAGTTTCACAGAATGCATCTGTGTAGTTTTTATTTGAAGATATTCTTTTTCCCAATGTAGGCCTCCTAGCGCTTAGCATGTCCAATTGCAGTTTCTACAGAAAGAGTGTTTCAGAACGGTTCAATCAAAAGTAAGGTTCAACTCTGTTAGTTGAATGCACCGAACAGAAAGAATTTTCACAGAATGCTACTGTTTAGTTTATATTTGAATATATTCCATTTTCCACTATTACCCTCTTAGCGCTCCGAATGTCCACTTGCATTTTCTACAGAAAGAGTGTTCAGAACTGCGCAATCAAAAGTATGGTTTAACTCTGTTAGCTTAATGAACATATCAGAAATAAGTTTCACACAATGCTTCTGTGTAGTTTTTATTTGAAGATATTATTTTTCCCAATATAGGCCTCTTAGCGCTCAGAATGTCCAATTGCAGTTTCTACAGAAAGAGTGTTTCAGAAAGGCTCAATCAAAAGTAAGGTTCAACTCTGTTAGTTGAATGCACAGAACAGAAAGAAGTTTCATACAATGCTTCTGTGTAGTTTATATTTGAACATATTCTTTTTTCCACTATTACCCACTTAGCGCTACGAATGTCCAGTTGCATTTTCTACAGACAGAGTGTTTCAAAACTGCTCAATCAAAAGTATGGTTTAACTCTGTTAGCTGAATGCTCAGATCAGAAAGAAGTTTCACAGAATGCTTCTGTGTAGTCTATATTTGAATATATTCCTTTTTCCACTACTATGCTCTTAGCGCTCCAATTGCCAGTTGCATTTTCTACAGAAAGAGAGTTCAGATCTGCTCAATCAAAAGTATGGTTTAACTCTGTTAGCTGAATGCACAGATCAGAAAGAAGTTTCACAGAATGATTCTGTGTAGTTTATATTTGGAGATATTCCTTTTTCCACTATTACCCTCTTAGCGCTCCGAAACTCCACTTGCATTTTCTACAGAAAGAGTGTTTCAGAACTGCTCAATCAAAACTAAAGTTCAACTCTTTTAGTTGAACAAACAGAACAGAAAGAAGTTTCACACAATTCTTCTGTGTAGTTTTTATTTGTAGACATTCTTTTTCCCAATATAGGCCTCTTAGCGCTCAGAATGTCCAATTGCAGTTTCTACAGAAGGAGTGTTTCAGAACGGATCAATCAAAAGTAAGGTTCAACTCTGTTAGTTGAATGCACAGAACAGAAAGGAGTTTCATACAAGGCTTCTGTGTAGTTTATATTTGAACATATTCTTTTTTCCACTATTACCCACTTAGCGCTACGAATGTCCAGTTGCATTTTCTACGGACAGAGTGTTTCAAAACTTCTCAATCAAAAGTATGGTTTAACTCTGTTAGCTGAATGCTCAGATCAGAAAGAAGTTTCACAGAATGCTTCTGTGTAGTTTATATTTGAATATATTCCTTTTTCCACTACTACTCTCTTAGCGCTCCAAATGTCCAGTTGCATTTTCTACAGAAAGAGTGTTCAGATCTGCTCAATCAAAAGTATGGTTTAACTCTGTTAGCTGAATGCACAGATCAGAAAGAAGTTTCACAGAATGATTCTGTGTAGTTTATATTTGGAGACATTCCTTTTTCCACTAATACCCTCTTAGCGCTCCGAATCTCTACTTGCATTTTCTACAGAAAGAGTGTTTCAGAACGGCTCAATCAAAACTAAGGTTCAACTCTTTTAGTTGAACGAACAGAACAGAAAGAAGTTTCACACAATTCTTCTGTGTAGTTTTTATTTGTAGACATTCTTTTTCCCAATATAGGCCTCTTAGCGCTCTGAATGTCCAACTGCAGTTTCTACAGAAAGAGTGTTTCAGAACGGCTCAATCAAAATTAAGGTTCAACTCTGTTAGTTAAATGCACAGAACAGAAAGAAGTTTCATACAATGCTTCTGTGTAGTTTATATTTGAACATATTCTTTTTTCCACTATTACCCACTTAGCGCTACGAATGTCCAGTTGCATTTTCTACAGACAGAGTGTTTCAAAACTGCTCAATCAAAAGTATGGTTTAACTCTGTTAGCTGAATGCTCAGATCAGAAAGAAGTTTCACAGAATGCTTCTGTGTAGTTTATATTTGAATATATTCCTTTATCCACTACTATTCTCTTAGCGCTCCAAATGTCCAGTTGCATTTTCTACAGAAAGAGTGTGCAGATCTGCTCAATCAAAAGTATGGTTTAACTCTGTTAGCTGAATGCACAGATCAGAAAGAAGTTTCACAGAATGATTCTGTGTAGTTTATATTTGGAGACATTCCTTTTTCCACTATTACCCTCTTAGCGCTCCGAATCTCCACTTGCATTTTCTACAGAAAGAGTGTTTCAGAACGGCTCAATCAAAACTAAGGTTCAACTCTTTTAGTTGAACGAACTGAACAGAAAGAAGTTTCACACAATTCTTCTGTGTAGTTTTTATTTGTAGACATTCTTTTTCCCAATATAGGCCTCTTAGCGCTCAGAATGTCCAATTGCAGTTTCTACAGAAAGAGTGTTTCAGAACGGCTCAATCAAAAGTAAGGTTCAACTCTGTTAGTTGAATGCACAGAACAGAAAGAAGTTTCATACAATGCTTCTGTGTAGTTTATATTTGAACATATTCTTTTTTCCACTATTACCCACTTAGCGCTAAGAATGTCCAGTTGCATTTTCTACAGACAGAGTGTTTCAAAACTGCTCAATCAAAAGTATGGTTTAACTCTGTTAGCTGAATGCTCAGATCAGAAAGAAGTTTCACAGAATGCTTCTGTGTAGTTTATATTTGAATATATTCCTTTTTCCACTACTACGCTCTTAGCGCTCCAAATGTCCAGTTGCATTTTCTACAGAAAGAGTGTTCAGATCTGCTCAATCAAAAGTATGGTTTAACTCTGTTAGCAGAATGCACAGATCAGAAAGAAGTTTCACCGAATGATTCTGTGTAGTTTATATTTGAAGACATTCCTTTTTCCACTATTACCCTCTTAGCGCTCCGAATCTCCACTTGCATTTTCTACAAAAAGAGTGTTTCATAACTGCTCAATCAAAAATATGTTTTATCTCTGTTAACTGAATTTACAGATCAGAAATAAGTTTCACAGAATGCATCTGTGTAGTTTTTATTTGAAGATATTCTTTTTCCCAATGTAGGCCTCCTAGCGTTTAGCATGTCCAATTGCAGTTTCTACAGAAAGAGTGTTTCAGAACGGTTCAATCAAAAGTAAGGTTCAACTCTGTTAGTTGAATGCACCGAACAGAAAGAATTTTCACAGAATGCTACTGTTTAGTTTATATTTGAATATATTCCATTTTCCACTATTACCCTCTTAGCGCTCCGAATGTCCACTTGCATTTTCTACAGGAAGAGTGTTCAGAACTGCGCAATCAAAAGTATGGTTTAACTCTGTTAGCTTAATGAACATATCAGAAATAAGTTTCACACAATGCTTCTGTGTAGTTTTTATTTGAAGATATTATTTTTCCCAATATAGGCCTCTTAGCGCTCAGAATGTCCAATTGCAGTTTCTACAGAAAGAGTGTTTCAGAAAGGCTCAATCAAAAGTAAGGTTCAACTCTGTTAGTTGAATGCACAGAACAGAAAGGAGTTTCATACAATGCTTCTGTGTAGTTTATATTTGAACATATTCTTTTTTCCACTATTACCCACTTAGCGCTACGAATGTCCAGTTGCATTTTCTACAGACAGAGTGTTTCAAAACTGCTCAAACAAAAGTATGGTTTAACTCTGTTAGCTGAATGCTCAGATCAGAAAATAGTTTCACAGAATGCTTCTGTGTAGTTTATATTTGAATATATTGTTTTTCCACTACTACGCTCTTAGCACTCCAATTGTCCAGTTGCATTTTCTACAGAAAGAGTGTTCAGATCTGCTCAATCAAAAGTATGGTTTAACTCTGTTAGCTGAATGCACAGATCAGAAAGAAGTTTCACAGAATGATTCTGTGTAGTTTATATTTGGAGACATTCCTTTTTCCACTATTACCCTCTTAGCGCTCCGAATCTCCACTTGCATTTTCTACAGAAAGAGTGTTTCAGAACGGCTCAATCAAAACTAAGGTTCAACTGTTTTAGTTGAACAAACAGAACAGAAAGAAGTTTCACACAATCCTTCTGTGTAGTTTTTATTTGTAGACATTCTTTTTCCCAATATAGGCCTCTTAGCGCTCAGAACGTCCAATTGCAGTTTCTACAGAAAGAGTGTTTCAGAACGGCTCAATCAAAAGTAAGGTTCAACTCTGTTAGTTGAATGCACAGAACAGAAAGAAGTTTCATACAAGGCTTCTGTGTAGTTTATATTTGAACATATTCTTTTTTCCACTATTACCCACTTAGCGCTACGAATGTCCAGTTGCATTTTCTACAGACAGAGTGTTTCAAAACTGCTCAATCAAAAGTATGGTTTAACTCTGTTAGCTGAATGCTCAGATCAGAAAGAAGTTTCACAGAATGCTTCTGTGTAGTTTATATTTGAATATATTCCTTTTTCCACTACTACGCTCTTAGCGCTCCAAATGTCCAGTTGCATTTTCTACAGAAAGAGTGTTCAGATCTGCTCAATCAAAAGTATGGTTTAACTCTGTTAGCTGAATGCACAGATCAGAAAGAAGTTTCACCGAATGATTCCGTGTAGTTTATATTTGAAGACATTCCTTTTTCCACTATTACCCTCTTAGCGCTCCGAATCTCCACTTGCATTTTCTACAAAAAGAGTGTTTCATAACTGCTCAATCAAAAATATGTTTTATCTCTGTTAACTGAATTTACAGATCAGAAATAAGTTTCACAGAATGCATCTGTGTAGTTTTTATTTGAAGATATTCTTTTTCCCAATGTAGGCCTCTTAGCGCTTAGCATGTCCAATTGCAGTTTCTACAGAAAGAGTGTTTCAGAACGGCTCAATCAAAAGTAAGGTTCAACTCTGTTAGTTGAATGCACAGAGCAAAAAGAATTTTCACAGAAAGCTACTGTGTAGTTTATATTTGAATATATTCCTTTTTCCACTATTACCCTCTTAGCGCTCCGAATGTCCACTTGCATTTTCTACAGAAAGAGTGTTCAGAACTGCGCAATCAAAAGTATGGTTTAACTCTGTTAGCTTAATGAACATATCAGAAATAAGTTTCACACAATGCTTCTGTGTAGTTTTTATTTGAAGATATTATTTTTCCCAATAGAAGCCTCTTAGCGCTCAGAATGTCCAATTGCAGTTTCTACAGAAACAGTGTTTCAGAAAGGCTCAATCAAAAGTAAGGTTCAACTCTGTTAGTTGAATGCACAGAACAGAAAGAAGTTTCATACAATGCTTCTGTGTAGTTTATATTTGAACATATTCTTTTTTCCACTATTACCCACTTGGCGCTACGAATGTCCAGTTGCATTTTCTACAGACAGAGTGTTTCAAAACTGCTCAATCAAAAGTATGGTTTAACTCTGTTAGCTGAATGCTCAGATCAGAAAGAAGTTTCACAGAATGCTTCTGTGTAGTTTATATTTGAATATATTCCTTTTTCCACTACTACTCTCTTAGCGCTCCAAATGTCCAGTTGCATTTTCTACAGAAAGAGTGTTCAGATCTGCTCAATCAAAAGTATGGTTTAACTCTATTAGCTGAATGCACAGATCAGAAAGAAGTTTCACAGAATTATTCTGTGTAGTTTATATTTGGAGACATTCCTTTTTCCACTATTACCCTCTTAGCGCTCCGAATCTCCACTTGCATTTTCTACAGAAAGAGTGTTTCAGAACGGCTCAATCAAAACTAAGGTTCAACGCTTTTAGTTGAACAAACAGAACAGAAAGAAGTTTCACACAATTCTTCTGTGTAGTTTTTATTTGTAGACATTCTTTTTCCCAATATAGGCCTCTTAGCGCTCAGAATGTCCAATTGCAGTTTCTACAGAAAGAGTGTTTCAGAACGGCTCAATCAAAAGTAAGGTTCAACTCTGTTAGTTGAATGCACAGAACAGAAAGAAGTTTCATACAATGCTTCTGTGTAGTTTATATTTGAACATATTCTTTTTTCCACCATTACCCACTTAGCGCTACGAATGTCCAGTTGCATTTTCTACAGACAGAGTGTTTCAAAACTGCTCAATCAAAAGTATGGTTTAACTCTGTTAGCTGAATGCTCAGATCAGAAAGAAGTTTCACAGAATGCTTCTGTGTAGTTTATATTTGAATATATTCCTTTTTCCACTACTACGCTCTTAGCGCTCCAAATGTCCAGTTGCATTTTCTACAGAAAGAGTGTTCAGATCTGCTCAATCAAAAGTATGGTTTAATTCTGTTAGCTGAATGCACAGATCAGAAAGAAGTTTCACCGAATGATTCTGTGTAGTTTATATTTGAAGACATTCCTTTTTCCACTATTACCCTCTTAGCGCTCCGAATCTCCACTTGCATTTTCTACAAAAAGAGTGTTTCATAACTGCTCAAAAAAAAATATGTTTTATCTCTGTTAACTGAATTTACAGATCAGAAATAAGTTTCACAGAATGCATCTGTGTAGTTTTTATTTGAAGATATTCTTTTTCCCAATGTAGGCCTCTTAGCGCTTAGCATGTCCAATTGCAGTTTCTACAGAAAGAGTGTTTCAGAACGGCTGAATCAAAAGTAAGGTTCAACTCTGTTAGTTGAATGCACAGAACAGAAAGGATTTACACAGAATGCTACTGTGTAGTTTATATTTGAATATATTCCTTTTTCCACTATTACCCTCTTAGCGCTCCGAATGTCCACTTGCATTTTCTACAGAAAGAGTGTTCAGAACTGCGCAATCAAAAGTATGGTTTAACTCTGTTAGCTTAATGAACATATCAGAAATAAGTTTCACACAATGCTTCTGTGTAGTTTTATTTGAAGATATTATTTTTCCCAATAGAGGCCTCTTAGCGCTCAGAATGTCCAATTGCAGTTTCTACAGAAAGAGTGTTTCAGAAAGGCTCAATCAAAAGTAAGGTTCAACTCTGTTAGTTGAATGCACAGAACAGAAAGAAGTTTCATACAATGCTTCTGTGTAGTTTATATTTGAACATATTCTTTTTTCCACTATTACCCACTTGGCGCTACGAATGTCCAGTTGCATTTTCTACAGACAGAGTGTTTCAAAACTGCTCAATCAAAAGTATGGTTTAACTCTGTTAGCTGAACGCTCAGATCAGAAAGAAGTTTCACAGAATGCTTCTGTGTAGTTTATATTTGAATATATTCCTTTTTCCACTACTACTCTCTTAGCGCTCCAAATGTCCAGTTGCATTTTCTACAGAAAGAGTGTTCAGATCTGCTCAATCAAAAGTATGGTTTAACTCTATTAGCTGAATGCACAGATCAGAAAGAAGTTTCACAGAATTGTTCTGTGTAGTTTATATTTGGAGACATTCCTTTTTCCACTATTACCCTCTTAGCGCTCCGAATCTCCACTTGCATTTTCTACAGAAAGAGTGTTGCAGAACGGCTCAATCAAAATTAAGGTTCAACGCTTTTAGTTGAACAAACAGAACAGAAAGAAGTTTCGCACAATTCTTCTGTGTAGTTTTTATTTGTAGACATTCTTTTTCCCAATATAGGCCTCTTAGCGCTCAGAATGTCCAATTGCAGTTTCTACAGAAAGAGTGTTTCAGAACGGCTCAATCAAAAGTAAGGTTCAACTCTGTTAGTTGAATGCACAGAACAGAAAGAAGTTTCATACAATGCTTCTGTGTAGTTTATATTTGAACATATTCTTTTTTCCACTATTACCCACTTAGCGCTACGAATGTCCAGTTGCATTTTCTACAGACAGAGTGTTTCAAAACTGCTCAATCAAAAGTATGGTTTAACTCTGTTAGCTGAATGCTCAGATCAGAAAGAAGTTTCACAGAATGCTTCTGTGTAGTTTATATTTGAATATATTCCTTTTTCCACTACTACGCTCTTAGCGCTCCAAATGTCCAGTTGCATTTTCTACAGAAAGAATGTTCAGATCTGCTCAATCAAAAGTATGGTTTAACTCTGTTAGCTGAATGCACAGATCAGAAAGAAGTTTCACCGAATGATTCTGTGTAGTTTATATTTGAAGACATTCCTTTTTCCACTATTACCCTCTTAGCGCTCCGAATCTCCACTTGCATTTTCTACAAAAAGAGTGTTTCATAACTGCTCAATCAAAAATATGTTTTATCTCTGTTAACTGAATTTACAGATCAGAAATAAGTTCACAGAATGCATCTGTGTAGTTTTTATTTGAAGATATTCTTTTTCCCAATGTAGGCCTCTTAGCGCTTAGCATGTCCAATTGCAGTTCCTACAGAAAGTGTGTTTCAGAACGGCTCAATCAAAAGTAAGGTTCAACACTGTTAGTTGAATGCACAGAACAGAAAGTATTTTCACAGAATGCTACTGTGTAGTTTATATTTGAATATATTCCTTTTTCCACTATTACCCTCTTAGCACTCCGAATGTCCACTTGCATTTTCTACAGAAATAGTGTTCAGAACTGCGCAATCAAAAGTATGGTTTAACTCTGTTAGCTTAATGAACATATCAGAAATAAGTTTCACACAATGCTTCTGTGTAGTTTTTATTTGAAGATATTATTTTTCCCAATAGAGGCCTCTTAGCGCTCAGAATGTCCAATTGCAGTTTCTACAGAAAGAGTGTTTCAGAAAGGCTCAATCAAAAGTAAGGTTCCACTCTGTTAGTTGAATGCACAGAACAGAAAGAAGTTTCATACAATGCTTCTGTGTAGTTTATATTTGAACATATTCTTTTTTCCACTATTTCCAACTTGGCGCTACGAATGTCCTGTTGCATTTTCTACAGACAGAGTGTTTCAAAACTGCTCAATTAAAAGTATGGTTTAACTCTGTTAGCTGAATGCTCAGATCGGAAAGAAGTTTCACAGAATGCTTCTGTGTAGTTTATATTTGAATATATTCCTTTTTCCACTACTAATCTCTTAGCGCTCCAAATGTCCAGTTGCATTTTCTACAGAAAGAGTGTTCAGATCTGCTCAATCAAAAGTATGGTTTAACTCTATTAGCTGAATGCACAGATCAGAAAGAAGTTTCACAGAATTATTCTGTGTAGTTTATATTTGGAGACATTCCTTTTTCCACTATTACCCTCTTAGCGCTCCGAATCTCCACTTGCATTTTCTACAGAAAGAGTGTTTCAGAACGGCTCAATCAAAACTAAGGTTCAACGCTTTTAGTTGAACAAACAGAACAGAAAGAAGTTTCACACAATTCTTCTGTGTAGTTTTTATTTGTAGACATTCTTTTTCCCAATATAGGCCTCTTAGCGCTCAGAATGTCCACTTGCAGTTTCTACAGAAAGAGTGTTTCAGAACGGCTCAATCAAAAGTAAGGTTCAACTCAGTTAGTTGAATGCACAGAACAGAAAGAAGTTTCATACAATGCTTCTGTGTAGTTTATATTTGAACATATTCTTTTTTCCACTATTACCCACTTAGCGCTACGAATGTCCAGTTGCATTTTCTACAGACAGAGTGTTTCAAAACTGCTCAATCAAAAGTATGGTTTAACTCTGTTAGCTGAATGCTCAGATCAGAAAGAAGTTTCACAGAATGCTTCTGTGTAGTTTATATTTGAATATATTCCTTTTTCCACTACTACGCTCTTAGCGCTCCAAATGTCCAGTTGCATTTTCTACAGAAAGAGTGTTCAGATCTGCTCAATCAAAAGTATGGTTTAACTCTGTTAGCTGAATGCACAGATCAGAAAGAAGTTTCACCGAATGATTCTGTGTAGTTTATATTTGAAGACATTCCTTTTTCCACTATTACCCTCTTAGCGCTCCGAAACTCCACTTGCATTTTCTACAAAAAGAGTGTTTCATAACTGCTCAAAAAAAAATATGTTTTATCTCTGTTAACTGAATTTACAGATCAGAAATAAGTTTCACAGAATGCATCTGTGTAGTTTTTATTTGAAGATATTCTTTTTCCCAATGTAGGCCTCTTAGCGCTTAGCATGTAAAATTGCAGTTTCTACAGAAAGAGTGTTTCAGAACGGCTCAATCAAAAGTAAGGTTCAACTCTGCTAGTTGAATGCACCGAACAGAAAGTATTTTCACAGAATTCTACTGTGTAGTTTATATTTGAATATATTCCCTTCTCCACTATTACCCTCTTAGCGCTCCGAATGTCCACTTGCATTTTCTACAGAAAGAGTGTTCAGAACTGCGCAATCAAAAGTATGGTTTAACTCTGTTAGCTTAATGAACATATCAGAAATAAGTTTCACACAATGCTTCTGTGTAGTTTTTATTTGAAGATATTATTTTTCCCAATAGAGGCCTCTTAGCGCTCAGAATGTCCAATTGCAGTTTCTACAGAAAGAGTGTTTCAGAAAGGCTCAATCAAAAGTAAGGTTCAACTCTGTTAGTTGAATGCACAGAACAGAAAGAAGTTTCATACAATGCTTCTGTGTAGTTTATATTTGAACATATTCTTTTTTCCACTATTACCCACTTAGCGCTACGAATGTCCAGTTGCATTTTCTACAGACAGAGTGTTTCAAAACTGCTCAATCAAAAGTATGGTTTAACTCTGTTAGCTGAATGCTCAGATCAGAAAGTAGTTTCACCGAATGATTCTGTGTAGTTTATATTTGAAGACATTCCTTTTTCCACTATTACCCTCTTAGCGCTCCGAATCTCCACTTGCATTTTCTACAAAAAGAGTGTTTCATAACTGCTCAATCAAAAATATGTTTTATCTCTGTTGACTGAATTTACAGATCAATAATAAGTTTCACAGAATGCATCTGTGTAGTTTTTATTTGAAGATATTCTTTTTCCCAATGTAGGCCTCTTAGCGCTTAGCATGTCCAATTGCAGTTTCTACAGAAAGAGTGTTTCAGAACGGCTCAATCAAAAGTAAGGTTCAACTCTGTTAGTTGAATGCACAGAACAGAAAGAATTTTCACAGAATGCTACTGTGTAGTTTATATTTGAATATATTCCTTTTTCCAATATTACCCTCTTAGCGCTCCGAGTGTCCACTTGCATTTTCTACAGAAAGAGTGTTCAGACCTGCGCAATCAAAAGTATGGTTTAACTCTGTTAGCTTAATGAACATATCAGAAATAAGTTTCACACAATGCTTCTGTGTAGTTTTTATTTGAAGATATTATTTTTCCCAATAGAGGCCTCTTAGCGCTCAGAATGTCCAATTGCAGTTTCTACAGAAAGAGTGTTTCAGAACGGCTCAATCAAAAGTAAGGTTCAACTCTGTTAGTTGAATGCACAGAACAGAAAGAGTTTTCACAGAATGCTACTGTGTAGTTTATATTTGAATATATTCCTTTTTCCACTATTACCCTCTTAGCGCTCCGAATGTCCACTTGCATTTTCTACAGAAAGAGTGTTCAGAACTGCGCAATCAAAAGTATGGTTTAACTCTGTTAGCTTAATGAAAATATCAGAAATAAGATTCACACAATGCTTCTGTGTAGTTTTTATTTGAATATGTTATTTTTCCCAATATAGGCCTCTTAGCGCTCAGAAGGTCCAATTGCAGTTTCTACAGAAAGAGTGTTTCAGAAAGGCTCAATCAAAAGTAAGGTTCAACTCTGTTAGTTGAATGCACAGAACAGAAAGATGTTTCATACAATGCTTCTGTGTAGTTTATATTTGAACATATTCTTTTTTCCACTATTACCCACTTAGCGCTACGAATGTCCAGTTGCATTTTCTACAGACAGAGTGTTTCAAAACTGCTCAATCAAAAGTATGGTTTAACTCTGTTAGCTGAATGCTCAGATCAGAAAGAAGTTTCACAGAATGCTTCTGTGTAGTTTATATTTGAATATATTCCTTTTTCCACTACTACTCTCTTAGCGCTCCAAAGGTCCAGTTGCATTTTCTACAGAAAGAGTGTTCAGATCTGCTCAATCAAAAGTATGGTTTAACTCTGTTAGCTGAATGCACAGATCAGAAAGAAGTTTCACAGAATGATTCTGTGTAGTTTATATTTGGAGACATTCCTTTTTCCACTATTACCCTCTTAGCGCTCCGAATCTCCACTTGCATTTTCTACAGAAAGAGTGTTTCAGAACGGCTCAATCAAAACTAAGGTTCAACTCTTTTAGTTGAACAAACAGAACAGAAACAAGTTTCACACAATTCTTCTGTGTAGTTTTTATTTGTAGACATTCTTTTTCCCAATATAGGCCTCTTAGCGCTCAGAATGTCCAATTGCAGTTTCTACAGAAAGAGTGTTTCAGAACGGCTCAATCAAAAGTAAGGTTCAACTCTGTTAGTTGAATGCACAGAACAGAAAGAAGTTTCATACAATGCTTCTGTGTAGTTTATATTTGAACATATTCTCTTTTCCCCTATTACCCACTTAGCGCTACGAATGTCCAGTTGCATTTTCTACAGACAGAGTGTTTCAAAACTGCTCAATCAAAAGTATGGTTTAACTCTGTTAGCTGTATGCTCAGATCAGAAAGAAGTTTCACAGAATGCTTCTGTGTAGTTTATATTTGAATATATTCCTTTTTCCACTACTACGATCTTAGCGCTCCAAATGTCCAGTTGCATTTTCAACAGAAAGAGTGTTCAGATCTGCTCAATCAAAAGTATGGTTTAACTCTGTTAGCTGAATGCACAGATCAGAAAGAAGTTTCACCGAATGATTCTGTGTAGTTTATATTTGAAGACATTCCTTTTTCCACTATTACCCTCTTAGCGCTCCGAATCTCCACTTGCATTTTCTACAAAAAGAGTGTTTCATAACTGCTCAATCAAAAATATGTTTTATCTCTGTTAACTGAATTTACAGATCAGAAATAAGTTTCACAGAATGCATCTGTGTAGTTTTTATTTGAAGATATTCTTTTTCCCAATGTAGGCCTCTTAGCGCTTAGCATGTCCAATTGCAGTTTCTACAGAAACAGTGTTTCAGAACGGCTCAATCAAAAGTAAGGTTCAACTCTGTTAGTTGAATGCACAGAACAGAAAGATTTTTCACAGAATGCTACTGTGTTGTTTATATTTGAATATATTCCTTTTTCCACTATTACCCTCTTAGCGCTCCGAATGTCCACTTGCATTTTCTACAGAAAGAGTGTTCAGAACTGCGCAATCAAAAGTATGGTTTAACTCTGTTAGCTTAATGAACATATCAGAAATAAGTTTCACACAATGCTTCTGTGTAGTTTTTAATTGAAGATATAATTTTTCCCAATAGAGGCCTCTTAGCGCTCAGAATGTCCAATTGCAGTTTCTACAGAAAGAGTGTTTCAGAAAGGCTCAATCAAAAGTAAGGTTCAACTCTGTTAGTTGAATGCACAGAACAGAAAGAAGTTTCATACAATGCTTCTGTGTAGTTTATATTTGAACATATTCTTTTTTCCACTATTACCCACTTAGCGCTACGAATGTCCAGTTGCATTTTCTACAGACAGAGTGTTTCAAAACTGCTCAATCAAAAGTATGGTTTAACTCTGTTAGCTGAATGCTCAGTTCAGAAAGAAGTTTCACAGAATGCTTCTGTGTAGTTTATATTTGAATATATTCCTTTTTCCACTACTACTCTCTTAGCGCTCCAAATGTCCAGTTGCATTTTCTACAGAAAGAGTGTTCAGATCTGCTCAATCAAAAGTATGGTTTAACTCTGTTAGCTGAATGCACAGATCAGAAAGAAGTTTCACAGAATGATTCTGTGTAGTTTATATTTGGAGACATTCCTTTTTCCACTATTACCCTCTTAGCGCTCCGAATCTCCACTTGCATTTTCTACAGAAAGAGTGTTTCAGAACGGCTCAATCAAAACTAAGGTTCAACTCTTTTAGTTGAACAAACAGAACAGAAAGAAGTTTCACACAATTCTTCTGTGTAGTTTTTATTTGTAGACATTCTTTTTCCCAATATAGGCCTCTTAGCGCTCAGAATGTCCAATTGCAGTTTCTACAGAAAGAGTGTTTCAGAACGGCTCAATCAAAAGTAAGGTTCAACTCTGTTAGTTGAATGCACAGAACAGAAAGAAGTTTCATACAATGCTTCTGTGTAGTTTATATTTGAACATATTCTCTTTTCCCCTATTACGCACTTAGCGCTACGAATGTCCAGTTGCATTTTCTACAGACAGAGTGTTTCAAAACTGCTCAATCAAAAGTATGGTTTAACTCTGTTAGCTGTATGCTCAGATCAGAAAGAAGTTTCACAGAATGCTTCTGTGTAGTTTATATTTGAATATATTCCTTTTTCCACTACTACGCTCTTAGCGCTCCAAATGTCCAGTTGCATTTTCAACAGAAAGAGTGTTCAGATCTGCTCAATCAAAAGTATGGTTTAACTCTGTTAGCTGAATGCACAGATCAAAAAGAAGTTTCACCGAATGATTCTGTGTAGTTTATATTTGAAGACATTCCTTTTTCCACTATTATCCTCTTAGCGCTCCGAATCTCCACTTGCATTTTCTACAAAAAGAGTGTTTCATAACTGCTCAATCAAAAATGCGTTTTATCTCTGTTAACTGAATTTACAGATCAGAAATAAGTTTCACAGAGTGCATCTGTGTAGTTTTTATTTGAAGATATTCTTTCTCAAAATGTAGGCCTCTTAGCGCTTAGCATGTCCAATTGCCGTTTCTACAGAAAGAGTGTTTCAGAACGGCTCAATCAAAAGTAAGGTTCAACTCTGTTAGTTGAATGCACAGAACAGAAAGAATTTTCACAGAATGCTACTGTGTAGTTTATATTTGAATATATTACTTTTTCCACTATTACCCTCTTAGCGCTCCGAATGTCCACTTGCATTTTCTACAGAAAGAGTGTTCAGAACTGCGCAATCAAAAGTATGGTTTAACTCTGTTAGCTTAATGAACATATCAGAAATAAGTTTCACACAATGCTTCTGTGTAGTTTTTATTTGAAGATATTATTTTTCCCAATATAGGCCTCTTAACGCACAGAATGTCCAATTGCAGATTCTACAGATAGAGTGTTTCAGAAAGGCTCAATCAAAAGTAAGTTTCAACTCTGTTAGTTGAATGCACAGAACAGAAAGAAGTTTCATACAATGCTTCTGTGTAGTTTATATTTGAACATATTCTTTTTTCCACTATTACCCACTTAGCGCTACGAATGTCCAGTTGCATTTTCTACAGACAGAGTGTTTCAAAACTGCTCAATCAAAAGTATGGTTTAACTCTGTTAGCTGAATGCTCAGATCAGAAAGAAGTTTCACAGAATGCTTCTGTGTAGTTTATATTTGAATATATTACTTTTTCCACTACTACTCTCTTTGCGCTCCAAAGGTCCAGTTGCATTTTCTACAGAAAGAGTGTTCAGATCTGCTCAATCAAAAGTATGGTTTAACTCTGTTAGCTGAATGCACAGATCAGAAAGAAGTTTCACAGAATGATTCTGTGTAGTTTATATTTGGAGACATTCCTTTTTCCACTATTACCCTCTTAGCGCTCCGAATCTCCACTTGCATTTTCTACAGAAAGAGTGTTTCAGAACGGCTCAATCAAAACTAAGGTTCAACTCTTTTAATTGAACAAACAGAACAGAAAGAAGTTTCACAAAATTCTTCTGTGTAGTTTTTATTTATAGACATTCTTTTTCCCAATATAGGCCTCTTAGCGCTCAGAATGTCCAATTGCAGTTTCTACAGAAAGAGTGTTTAAGAACGGCTCAATCAAAAGTAAGGTTCAACTCTGTTAGTTGAATGCACAGAACAGAAAGAAGTTTCATACAATGCTTCTGTGTAGTTTATATTTGAACATATTCTTTTTTCCACTATTACCCACTTAGCGCTACGAATGTCCAGTTGCATTTTCTACAGACAGAGTGTTTCAAAACTGCTCAATCAAAAGTATGGTTTAACTCTGTTAGCTGAATGCTCAGATCAGAAAGAAGTTTCACAGAATGCTTCTCTGTAGTTTATATTTGAATATATTCCTTTTTCCACTAATACGCTCTTAGCGCTCCAAATGTCCAGTTGCATTTTCTACAGAAAGAGTGTTCAGATCTGCTCAATCAAAAGTATGGTTTAACTCTGTTAGCTGAATGCACAGATCAGAAAGAAGTTTCACCGAATGATTCTGTGTAGTTTATATTTGAAGACATTCCTTTTTCCACTATTATCCTCTTAGCGCTCCGAAACTCCACTTGCATTTTCTACAAAAAGAGTGTTTCATAACTGCTCAATCAAAAATATGTTTTATCTCTGTTAACTGAATTTACAGATCAGAAATAAGTTTCACAGAATGCATCTGTGTAGTTTTTATTTGAAGATATTCTTTTTCCCAATGTAGGCCTCTTAGCGCTTAGCATGTCCAATTGCAGTTTCTACAGAAAGAGTGTTTCAGAACAGCTCAATCAAAAGTAAGGTTCAACTCTGTTAGTTGAATGCACAGAACAGAAAGAATTTTCACAGAAAACTACTGTGTAGTTTATATTTGAATATATTCCTTTTTCCACTATTACCCTCTTAGCGCTCCGAATGTCCACTTGCATTTTCTACAGAAAGAGTGTTCAGAACTGCGCAATCAAAAGTATGGTTTAACTCTGTTAGCTTAATGAACATATCAGAAATAAGTTTCACACAATGCTTCTGTGTAGTTTTTATTTGAAGATATTATTTTTCCCAATATAGGCCTCTTAGCGCTCAGAATGTCCAATTGCAGTTTCTACAGAAAGAGTGTTTCAGAAAGGCTCAATCAAAAGTAAGGTTCAACTCTGTTAGTTGAATGCACAGAACAGAAAGAAGTTTCATACAATGCTTTTGTGTAGTTTATATTTGAACATATTCTTTTTTCCACTATTACCCACTTAGCGCTACGAATGTCCAGTTGCATTTTCTACAGACAGAGTGTTTCAAAACTGCTCAATCAAAAGTATGGTTTAACTCTGTTAGCTGAATGCTCAGATCAGAAAGAAGTTTCACAGAATGCTTCTGTGTAGTTTATATTTGAATATATTCCTTTTTCCACTATTACTCTCTTAGCGCTCCAAATGTCCAGTTGCATTTTCTAAAGAAAGAGTGTTCAGATCTGCTGAATCAAAAGTATGGTTTAACTCTGTTTGCTGAATGCCCAGATCAGAAAGAAGTTTCACAGAATGATTCTGTGTAGTTTATATTTGGAGACATTCCTTTTTCCACTATTACCCTCTTAGCGCTCCGAATCTCCACTTGCATTTTCTACAGAAAGAGTGTTTCAGAACGGCTCAATCAAAACTAAGGTTCAACTCTTTTAGTTGAACAAACAGAACAGAAAGATGTTTCACACAATTCTTCTGTGTAGTTTTTATTTGTAGACATTCTTTTTCCCAATATAGGCCTCTTAGCGCTCAGAATGTCCAATTGCAGTTTCTACAGAAAGAGTGTTTCAGAACGGCTCAATCAAAAGTAAGGTTCAACTCTGTTAGTTGAATGCACAGAACAGAAAGAAGTTTCATACAATGCTTCTGTGTAGTTTATATTTGAACATATTCTTTTTTCCACTATTACCCACTTAGCGCTACGAATGTCCAGTTGCATTTTCTACAGACAGAGTGTTTCAAAACTGCTCAATCAAAAGTATGGTTTAACTCTGTTAGCTGTATGCTCAGATCAGAAAGAAGTTTCACAGAATGCTTCTGTGTAGTTTATATTTGAATATATTCCTTTTTCCACTACTACGCTCTTAGCGCTCCAAATGTCCAGTTGCATTTTCAACAGAAAGAGTGTTCAGATCTGCTCAATCAAAAGTATGGTTTAACTCTGTTAGCTGAATGCACAGATCAGAAAGAAGTTTCACCGAATGATTCTGTGTAGTTTATATTTGAAGACATTCCTTTTTCCACTATTATCCTCTTAGCGCTCCGAATCTCCAATTGCATTTTCTACAAAAAGAGTGTTTCATAACTGCTCAATCAAAAATATGTTTTATCTCTGTTAACTGAATTTACAGATCAGAAATAAGTTTCACAGAATGCATCTGTGTAGTTTTTATTTGAAGATATTCTTTTTCCCAATGTAGGCCTCTTAGCGCTTAGCATGTCCAATTGCAGTTTCTACAGAAAGAGTGTTTCAGAACGGCTCAATCAAAAGTAAGGTTCAACTCTGTTAGTTGAATGCACAGAACAGAAAGAATTTTCACAGAATGCTACTGTGTAGTTTATATTTGAATATATTCCTTTTTCCACTATTACCCTCTTAGCGCTCCGAATGTCCACTTGCATTTTCTACAGAAAGAGTGTTCAGAACTGCGCAATCAAAAGTATGGTTTAACTCTGTTAGCTTAATGAATATATCAGAAATAAGTTTCACACAATGCTTCTGTGTAGTTTTTATTTGAAGATATTATTTTTCCCAATATAGGCCTCTTAGCGCTCAGAATGTCCAATTGCAGATTCTACAGAAAGAGTGTTTCAGAAAGGCTCAATCAAAAGTAAGGTTCAACTCTGTTAGTTGAATGCACAGAACAGAAAGAAGTTTCATACAATGCTTCTGTGTAGTTTATATTTGAACATATTCTTTTTTCCACTATTACCCACTTAGCGCTATGAATGTCCAGTTGCATTTTCTACAGACAGAGTGTTTCAAAACTGCTCAATCAAAAGTATGGTTTAACTCTGTTAGCTGAATGCTCAGATCAGAAAGAAGTTTCACAGAATGCTTCTGTGTAGTTTATATTTGAATATATTCCTTTTTACACTACTACTCTCTTAGCGTTCGAAATGTCCAGTTGCATTTTCTACAGAAAGAGTGTTCAGATCTGCTCAACAAAAGTATGGTTTAACTCTGTTAGCTGAATGCACAGATCAGAAAGAAGTTTCACAGAATGATTCTGTGTAGTTTATATTGGGAGACATTCCTTTTTCCACTATTACCCTCTTAGCGCTCCGAATCTCCACTTGCATTTTCTACATAAAGAGTGTTTCAGAACGGCTCAATCAAAACTAAGGTTCAACTCTTTTAGTTGAACAAACAGAACAGAAAGAAGTTTCACACAATTCTTCTGTGTAGTTTTTATTTGTAGACATTCTTTTTCCCAATATAGGCCTCTTAGCGCTCAGAATGTCCAATTGCAGTTTCTACAGAAAGAGTGTTTCAGAACAGCTCAATCAAAAGTAAGGTTCAACTCTGTTAGTTGAATGCACAGAACAGAAAGAAGTTTCATACAATGCTTCTGTGTAGTTTATATTTGAACATATTCTCTTTTCCACTATTACCCACTTAGCGCTACGAATGTCCAGTTGCATTTTCTACAGACAGAGTGTTTCAAAACTGCTCAATCAAACTATGGTTTAACTCTGTTAGCTGTATGCTCAGATCAGAAAGAAGTTTCACAGAATGCTTCTGTGTAGTTTATATTTGAATATATTCCTTTTTCCACTACTACTCTCTTAGCGCTCCAAATGTCCAGTTGCATTTTCTACAGAAAGAGTGTTCAGATCTGCTCAATCAAAAGTACGATTTAACTCTGTTAGCTGAATGCACAGATCAGAAAGAAGTTTAACAGAATGATTCTGTGTAGTTTATATTTGGAGACATTCCTTTTTCCACTATTACCCTCTTAGCGCTCCGAATCTCCACTTGCATTTTCTACAAAAAGAGTGTTTCATAACTGCTCAATCAAAAATATGTTTTATCTCTGTTAACTGAATTTACAGATCAGAAATAAGTTTCACAGAATGCATCTGTGTAGTTTTTATTTGAAGATATTCTTTTTCCCAATGTAGGCCTCTTAGCGCTTAGCATGTCCAATTGCATTTCCTACAGAAACAGTGTTTCAGCACGGCTCAATCAAAAGTAAGGTTCAACTCTGTTAGTTGAATGCACAGAACAGAAAAAATTTTCACAGAATGCTACTGTGTAGTTTATATTTGAATATATTCCTTTTTCCACTATTACCCTCTTAGCGCTCCGAATGTCCACTTGCATTTTCTACAGAAAGAGTGTTCAGAACTGCGCAATCAAAAGTATGGTTTAACTCTGTTAGCTTAATGAACATATCAGAAATAAGTTTCACAGAATGTTTCTGTGTAGTTTTTATTTGAAGATATTATTTTTCCCAATAGTGGCCTCTTAGCGCTCAGAATGTCCAATTGCAGTTTCTACAGAAAGAGTGTTTCAGAAAGGCTCAATCAAAAGTAAGGTTCAACTCTGTTAGTTGAATGCACAGAACAGAAAGAAGTTTCATACAATGCTTCTGTATAGTTTATATTTGAACATATTCTTTTTTCCACTATTACCCACTTAGCGCTACGAATGTCCAGTTGCATTTTCTACAGACAGAGTGTTTCAAAACTGCTCAATCAAAAGTATGGTTTAACTCTGTTAGCTGAATGCTCAGTTCAGAAAGAAGTTTCACAGAATGCTTCTGTGTAGTTTATATTTGAATATATTCCTTTTTCCACTACTACTCTCTTAGTGCTCTAAATGTCCAGTTGCATTTTCTACAGAAAGAGTGTTCAGATCTGCTCAATCAAAAGTATGGATTAACTCTGTTAGCTGAATGCACAGATCAGAAAGAAGTTTCACAGAATGATTCTGTGTAGTTTATATTTGGAGACATTCCTTTTTCCACTATTACCCTCTTAGCGCTCCGAATCTCCACTTGCATTTTCTACAGAAAGAGTGTTTCAGAACGGCTCAATCAAAACTAAGGTTCAACTCTTTTAGTTGAACAAACAGAACAGAAAGAAGTTTCACACAATTCTTCTGTGTAGTTTTTATTTGTAGACATTCTTTTTCCCAATATAGGCCTCTTAGCGCTCAGAATGTCCAATTGCAGTTTCTACAGAAAGAGTGTTTCAGAACGGCTCAATCAAAAGTAAGGTTCAACTCTGTTAGTTGAATGCACAGAACAGAAAGAAGTTTCATACAATGCTTCTGTGTAGTTTATATTTGAACATATTCTTTTTTCCACTATTACCCACTTAGCGCTACGAATGTCCAGTTGCATTTTCTACAGACAGAGTGTTTCAAAACTGCTCAATCAAAAGTATGGTTTAACTCTGTTAGCTGAATGCTCAGATCAGAAAGAAGTTTCACAGAATGCTTCTGTGTAGTTTATATTTGAATATATTCCTTTTTCCACTAATACGCTCTTAGCGCTCCAAATGTCCAGTTGCATTTTCTACATAAAGAGTGTTCAGATCTGCTCAATCAAAAGTATGGTTTAAATCTGTTAGCTGAATGCACAGATCAGAAAGAAGTTTCACCGAATGATTCTGTGTAGTTTATATTTGAAGACATTCCTTTTTCCACTATTATCCTCTTAGCGCTCCGAATCTCCACTTGCATTTTCTACAAAAAGAGTGTTTCATAACTGCTCAATCAAAAATATGTTTTATCTCTGTTAACTGAATTTACAGATCAGAAATAAGTTTCACAGAATGCATCTGTGTAGTTTTTATTTGAAGATATTCTTTTTCCCAATGTAGGCCTCCTAGCGCTTAGCATGTCCAATTGCAGTTTCTACAGAAAGTGTGTTTCAGAACGGCTCAATCAAAAGTAAGGTTCAACTCTGTTAGTTGAATGCACAGAACAGAACGAATTTTCACAGAATGCTACTGTGTAGTTTATATTTGAATATATTCCTTTTTCCACTATTACCCTCTTAGCGCTCCGAATGTCCACTTGCATTTTCTACAGAAAGAGTGTTCAGAACTGCGCAATCAAAAGTATGGTTTAACTCTGTTAGCTGAATGCTCAGATCAGAAAGAAGTTTCACAGAATGCTTCTGTGTAGTTTATATTTGAATATATTCCTTTTTCCACTATTACTCTCTTAGCGCTCCAAATGTCCAGTTGCATTTTCTACAGAAAGAGTGTTCAGATCTGCTGAATCAAAAGTATGGTTTAACTCTGTTTGCTGAATGCACAGATCAGAAAGAAGTTTCACAGAATGATTCTGTGTAGTTTATATTTGGAGACATTCCTTTTTCCACTATTACCCTCTTAGCGCTCCGAATCTCCACTTGCATTTTCTACAGAAAGAGTGTTTCAGAACGGCTCAATCAAAACTAAGGTTCAACTCTTTTAGTTGAACAAACAGAACAGAAAGATGTTTCACACAATTCTTCTGTGTAGTTTTTATTTTTAGACATTCTTTTTCCCAATATAGGCCTCTTAGCGCTCAGAATGTCCAATTGCAGTTTCTACAGAAAGAGTGTTTCAGAACGGCTCAATCAAAAGTAAGGTTCAACTCTGTTAGTTGAATGCACAGAACAGAAAGAAGTTTCATACAATGCTTCTGTGTAGTTTATATTTGAACATATTCTTTTTTCCACTATTACCCACTTAGCGCTACGAATGTCCTGTTGCATTTTCTACAGACAGAGTGTTTCAAAACTGCTCAATCAAAAGTATGGTTTAATTCTGTTAGCTGAATGCTCAGATCAGAAAGAAGTTTCACAGAATGCTTCTGTGTAGTTTATATTTGAATATATTCCTTTTTCCACTACTACGCTCTTAGCGCTCCAAATGTCCAGTTGCATTTTCAACAGAAAGAGTGTTCAGATCTGCTCAATCAAAACTATGGTTTAACTATGTTAGCTGAATGCACAGATCAGAAAGAAGTTTCACCGAATGATTCTGTGTAGTTTATATTTGAAGACATTCCTTTTTCCACTATTACCCTCTTAGCGCTCCGAATCTCCACTTGCATTTTCTACAAAAAGAGTGTTTCATAACTGCTCAATCAAAAATATGTTTTATCTCTGTTAACTGAATTTACAGATCAGAAATAAGTATCACAGAATGCATCTGTGTAGTTTTTATTTGAAGATATTCTTTTTCCCAATGTAGGCCTCTTAGCGCTTAGCATGTCCAATTGCAGTTTCTACAGAAAGAGTGTTTCAGAACGGCTCAATCAAAGTAAGGTTCAACTCTGTTAGCTGAATGCACAGAACAGAAAGAGTTTTCACAGAATGCTACTGTGTAGTTTATATTTGAATATATTCCTTTTTCCACTATTACCCTCTTAGCGCTCCGAATGTCCACTTGCATTTTCTACAGAAAGAGTGTTCAGAACTGCGCAATCAAAAGTATGGTTTAACTCTGTTAGCTTAATGAACATATCAGAAATAAGTTTCACACAATGCTTCTGTGTAGTTTTTATTTGAAGATATTATTTTTCCCAATAGAGGCCTCTTAGCGCTCAGAATGTCCAATTGCAGTTTCTACAGAAAGAGTGTTTCAGAACGGCTCAATCAAAAGTAAGGTTCAACTCTGTTAGTTGAATGCACAGAACAGAAAGAGTTTCCACAGAATGCTACTGTGTAGTTTATATTTGAATATATTCCTTTTTCCACTATTACCCTCTTAGCGCTCCGAATGTCCACTTGCATTTTCTACAGAAAGAGTGTTCAGAACTGCGCAATCAAAAGTATGGTTTAACTCTGTTAGCTTAATGAACATATCAGAAATAAGTTTCACACAATGCTTCTGTGTAGTTTTTATTTGAAGATATTATTTTTCCCAATATAGGCCTCTTAGCGCTCAGAATGTCCAATTGCAGATTCTACAGAAAGAGTGTTTCAGAAAGGCTCAATCAAAAGTAAGGTTCAACTCTGTTAGTTGAATGCACAGAACAGAAAGAAGTTTCATACAATGCTTCTGTGTAGTTTATATTTGAACATATTCTTTTTTCCACTATTACCCACTTAGCGCTATGAATGTCCAGTTGCATTTACTACAGACAGAGTGTTTCAAAACTGCTCAATCAAATGTATGGTTTAACTCTGTTAGCTGAATGCTCAGATCAGAAAGATGTTTCACAGAATGCTTCTGTGTAGTTTATATTTGAATATATTCCTTTTTCCACTACTACTCTCTTAGCGTTCGAAATGTCCAGTTGCATTTTCTACAGAAAGAGTGTTCAGATCTGCTCAATCAAAAGTATGGTTTAACTCTGTTAGCTGAATGCACAGATCAGAAAGAAGTTTCACAGAATGACTCTGTGTAGTTTATATTGGGAGACATTCCTTTTTCCACTATTACCCTCTTAGCGCTCCGAATCTCCACTTGCATTTTCTACAGAAAGAGTGTTTCAGAACGGCTCAATCAAAACTAAGGTTCAACTCTTTTAGTTGAACAAACAGAACAGAAAGAAGTTTCACACAATTCTTCTGTGTAGTTTTTATTTGTAGACATTCTTTTTCCCAATATAGGCCTCTTAGCGCTCAGAATGTCCAATTGCAGTTTCTACAGAAAGAGTGTTTCAGAATAGCTCAATCAAAAGTAAGGTTCAACTCTGTTAGTTGAATGCACAGAACAGAAAGAAGTTTCATACAATGCTTCTGTGTAGTTTATATTTGAACATATTCTTTTCTCCACTATTACCCACTTAGCGCTACGAATGTCCAGTTGCATTTTCTACAGACAGAGTGTTTCAAAACTGCTCAATCAAAATTATGGTTTAACTCTGTTAGCTGAATGCTCAGATCCGAAAGAAGTTTCACAGAATGCTTCTGTGTAGTTTATATTTGAATATATTCCTTTTTCCACTACTACTCTCTTAGCGCTCCAAATGTCCAGTTGCATTTTCTACAGAAAGAGTGTTCAGATCTGCTCAATCAAAAGTACGGTTTAACTCTGTTAGCTGAATGCACAGATCAGAAAGAAGTTTTACAGAATGATTCTGTGTAGTTTATATTTGGAGACATTACTTTTTCCACTATTACCCTCTTAGCGCTCCGAATCTCCACTTGCATTTTCTACAAAAAGAGTGTTTCATAACTGCTCAATCAAAAATATGTTTTATCTCTGTTAACTGAATTTACAGATCAGAAATAAGTTTCACAGAATGCATCTGTGTAGTTTTTCTTTGAAGATATTCTTTTTCCCAATGTAGGCCTCTTAGCGCTTAGCATGTCCAATTGCATTTTCTACAGAAACAGTGTTTCAGAACGGCTCAATCAAAAGTAAGGTTCAACTCTGTTAGTTGAATGCACAGAACAGAAAAAATTTTCACAGAATGCTACTGTGTAGTTTATATTTGAATATATTCCTTTTTCCACTATTACCCTCTTAGCGCTCCGAATGTCCACTTGCATTTTCTACAGAAAGAGTGTTCAGAACTGCGCAATCAAAAGTATGGTTTAACTCTGTTAGCTTAATGAACATATCAGAAATAAGTTTCACACAATGTTTCTGTGTAGTTTTTATTTGAAGATATTATTTTTCCCAATAGAGGCCTCTTAGCGCTCAGAATGTCCAATTGCAGTTTCTACAGAAAGAGTGTTTCAGAAAGGCTCAATCAAAAGTAAGGTTCAACTCTGTTAGTTGAATGCACAGAACAGAAAGTAGTTTCATACAATGCTTCTGTGTAGTTTATATTAGAACATATTCTTTTTTCCACTATTACCCACTTAGCGCTACGAATGTCCAGTTGCATTTTCTACAGACAGAGTGTTTCAAAACTGCTCAATCAAAAGTATGGTTTAACTCTGTTAGCTGAATGCTCAGTTCAGAAAGAAGTTTCACAGAATGCTTCTGTGTAGTTTATATTTGAATATATTCCTTTTTCCACTACTACTCTCTTAGCGCTCTAAATGTCCAGTTGCATTTTCTACAGAAAGAATGTTCAGATCTGCTCAATCAAAAGTATGGATTAACTCTGTTAGCTGAATGCACAGATCAGAAAGAAGTTTCACAGAATGATTCTGTGTAGTTTATATTTGGAGACATTCCTTTTTCCACTATTACCCTCTTAGCGCTCCGAATCTCCACTTGCATTTTCTACAGAAAGAGTGTTTCAGAACGGCTCAATCAAAACTAAGGTTCAACTCTTTTAGTTGAACAAACAGAACAGAAAGAAGTTTCACACAATTCTTCTGTGTAGTTTTTATTTGTAGACATTCTTTTTCCCAATATAGGCCTCTTAGCGCTCAGAATGTCCAATTGCAGTTTCTACAGAAAGAGTGTTTCAGAACGGCTCAATCAAAAGTAAGGTTCAACTCTGTTAGTTGAATGCACAGAACAGAAAGAAGTTTCATACAATGCTTCTGTGTAGTTTATATTTGAACATATTCTTTTTTCCACTCTTACCCACTTAGCGCTACGAATGTCCAGTTGCATTTTCTACAGACAGAGTGTTTCAAAACTGCTCAATCAAAAGTATGGTTTAACTCTGTTAGCTGAATGCTCAGATCAGAAAGAAGTTTCACAGAATGCTTCTGTGTAGTTTATATTTGAATATATTCCTTTTTCAACTAATACGCTCTTAGCGCTCCAAATGTCCAGTTGCATTTTCAACAGAAAGAGTGTTCAGATCTGCTCAATCAAAAGTACGGTTTAACTCTGTTAGCTGAATGCACAGATCAGAAACAAGTTTCACCGAATGATTCTGTGTAGTTTATATTTGAAGACATTCCTTTTTCCACTATTATCCTCTTAGCGCTCCGAATCTCCACTTGCATTTTCTACAAAAAGAGTGTTTCATAACTGCTCAAACAAAAATATGTTTTATCCCTGTTAACTGAATTTACAGATCAGAAATAAGTTTCACAGAATGCATCTGTGTAGTTTTTATTTGAAGATATTCTTTTTCCCAATGTAGGCCTCTTAGCGCTTAGCATGTCCAATTGCAGTTTCTACAGAAATAGTGTTTCAGAACGGCTCAATCAAAAGTAAGGTTCAACTCTGTTAGTTGAATGCACAGAACAGAAAGAATTTTCACAGAATGCTACTGTGTAGTTTATATTTGAATATATTCCTTTTTCCACTATTACCCTCTTAGCGCTCCGAATGTCCACTTGCATTTTCTACAGAAAGAGTGTTCAGAACTGCGCAATCAAAAGTATGGTTTAACTCTGTTAGCTTAATGAACATATCAGAAATAAGTTTCACACAATGTTTCTGTGTAGTTTTTATTTGAAGATATTATTTTTCCCAATAGAGGCCTCTTAGCGCTCAGAATGTCCAATTGCAGTTTCTACAGAAAGAGTGTTTCAGAAAGGCTCAATCAAAAGTAAGGTTCAACTCTGTTAGTTGAATGCACAGAACAGAAAGAAGTTTCATACAATGCTTCTGTGTAGTTTATATTAGAACATATTCTTTTTTCCACTATTACCCACTTAGCGCTACGAATGTCCAGTTGCATTTTCTACAGACAGAGTGTTTCAAAACTGCTCAATCAAAAGTATGGTTTAACTCTGTTAGCTGAATGCTCAGTTCAGAAAGAAGTTTCACAGAATGCTTCTGTGTAGTTTATATTTGAATATATTCCTTTTTCCACTACTACTCTCTTAGCGCTCTAAATGTCCAGTTGCATTTTCTACAGAAAGAATGTTCAGATCTGCTCAATCAAAAGTATGGATTAACTCTGTTAGCTGAATGCACAGATCAGAAAGAAGTTTCACAGAATGATTCTGTGTAGTTTATATTTGGAGACATTCCTTTTTCCACTATTACCCTCTTAGCGCTCCGAATCTCCACTTGCATTTTCTACAGAAAGAGTGTTTCAGAACGGCTCAATCAAAACTAAGGTTCAACTCTTTTAGTTGAACAAACAGAACAGAAAGAAGTTTCACACAATTCTTCTGTGTAGTTTTTATTTGTAGACATTCTTTTTCCCAATATAGGCCTCTTAGCGCTCAGAATGTCCAATTGCAGTTTCTACAGAAAGAGTGTTTCAGAACGGCTCAATCAAAAGTAAGGTTCAACTCTGTTAGTTGAATGCACAGAACAGAAAGAAGTTTCATACAATGCTTCTGTGTAGTTTATATTTGAACATATTCTTTTTTCCACTCTTACCCACTTAGCGCTACGAATGTCCATTTGCATTTTCTACAGACAGAGTGTTTCAAAACTGCTCAATCAAAAGTATGGTTTAACTCTGTTAGCTGAATGCTCAGATCAGAAAGAAGTTTCACAGAATGCTTCTGTGTAGTTTATATTTGAATATATTCCTTTTTCAACTAATACGCTCTTAGCGCTCCAAATGTCCAGTTGCATTTTCAACAGAAAGAGTGTTCAGATCTGCTCAATCAAAAGTACGGTTTAACTCTGTTAGCTGAATGCACAGATCAGAAACAAGTTTCACCGAATGATTCTGTGTAGTTTATATTTGAAGACATTCCTTTTTCCACTATTATCCTCTTAGCGCTCCGAATCTCCACTTGCATTTTCTACAAAAAGAGTGTTTCATAACTGCTGAATCAAAAATATGTTTTATCTCTGTTAACTGAATTTACAGATCAGAAATAAGTTTCACAGAATGCATCTGTGTAGTTTTTATTTGAAGATATTCTTTTTCCCAATGTAGGCCTCTTAGCGCTTAGCATGTCCAATTGCAGTTTCTACAGAAATAGTGTTTCAGAACGGCTCAATCAAAAGTAAGGTTCAACTGTGTTAGTTGAATGCACAGAACAGAAAGAATTTTCACAGAATGCTACTGTGTAGTTTATATTTGAATATATTCCTTTTTCCACTATTACCCTCTTAGCGCTCCGAATGTCCACTTGCATTTTCTACAGAAAGAGTGTTCAGAACTGCGCAATCAAAAGTATGGTTTAACTCTGTTAGCTTAATGAACATATCAGAAATAAGTTTCACACAATGCTTCTGTGTAGTTTTTATTTGAAGATATTATTTTTCCCAATATAGGCCTCTTAACGCTCAGAATGTCCAATTGCAGATTCTACAGAAAGAGTGTTTCAGAAAGGCTCAATCAAAAGTAAGGTTCAACTCTGTTAGTTGAATGCACAGAACAGAAAGAAGTTTCATACAATGCTTCTGTGTAGTTTATATTTGAACATATTCTTTTTTCCACTATTACCCACTTAGCGCTACGAATGTCCAGTTGCATTTTCTACAGACAGAGTGTTTCAAAACTGCTCAATCAAAATTATGGTTTAACTCTGTTAGCTGAATGCTCAGATCAGAAAGAAGTTTCACAGAATGCTTCTGTGTAGTTTATATTTGAATATATTCCTTTTTCCACTACTACTCTCTTAGCGCTCCAAATGTCCAGTTGCATTTTCTACAGAAAGAGTGTTCAGATCTGCTCAATCAAAAGTATGGTTTAACTCTGTTAGCTGAATGCACAGATCAGAAAGAAGTTTCACAGAATGATTCTGTGTAGTTTATATTTGGAGACATTCCTTTTTCCACTATTACCCTCTTAGCGCTCCGAATCTCCACTTGCATTTTCTACAGAAAGAGTGTTTCAGAACGGCTCAATCAAAATTAAGGTTCAACTCTTTTAATTGAACAAACAGAACAGAAAGAATTTTCACAAAATTCTTCTGTGTAGTTTTTATTTGTAGACATTCTTTTTCCCAATATAGGCCTCTTAGCGCTCAGAATGTCCAATTGCAGTTTCTACAGAAAGAGTGTTTCAGAACGGCTCAATCAAAAGTAAGGTTCAACTCTGTTATTTGAATGCTCAGAACAGAAAGAAGTTTCATACAATGCTTCTGTGTAGTTTATATTTGAACATATTCTTTTTTCCACTATTACCCACTTAGCGCTACGAATGTCCAGTTGCATTTTCTACAGACAGAGTGTTTCAAAACTGCTCAATCAAAAGTATGGTTTAATTCTGTTAGCTGAATGCTCAGATCAGAAAGAAGTTTCACAGAATGCTTCTGTGTAGTTTATATTTGAATATATTCCTTTTTCAACTACTACGCTCTTAGCGCTCCAAATGTCCAGTTGCATTTTCAACAGAAAGAGTGTTCAGATCTGCTCAATCAAAACTATGGTTTAACTATGTTAGCTGAATGCACAGATCAGAAAGGAGTTTCACCGAATGATTCTGTGTAGTTTATATTTGAAGACATTCCTTTTTCCACTATTACCCTCTTAGCGCTCCGAATCTCCACTTGCATTTTCTACAAAAAGAGTGTTTCATAACTGCTCAATCAAAAATATGTTTTATCTCTGTTAACTGAATTTACAGATCAGAAATAAGTTTCACAGAATGCATCTGTGTAGTTTTTATTTGAAGATATTCTTTTTCCCAATGTAGGCCTCTTAGCGCTTAGCATGTCCAATTGCAGTTTCTACAGAAAGAGTGTTTCAGAACGGCTGAATCAAAAGTAGGGTTCAACTCTGTTAGTTGAATGCACAGAACAGAAAGAATTTTCACAGAATGCTACTGTGTAGTTTATATTTGAATATATTCCTTTTTCCACTATTACCCTCTTAGCGCTCCGAATGTCCACTTGCTTTTTCTACAGAAAGAGTGTTCAGAACTGCGCAATCAAAAGTATGGTATAACTCTGTTAGCTTAATGAACATATCAGAAATAAGTTTCACACAATGCTTCTGTGTAGTTTTTATTTGAAGATATTATTTTTCCCAATAGAGGCCTCTTAGCGCTCAGAATGTCCAATTGCAGTTTCTACAGAAAGAGTGTTTCAGAAAGGCTCAATTAAAAGTAAGGTTCAACTCTGTTAGTTGAATGTACAGAACAGAAAGAAGTTTCATACAATGCTTCTGTGTAGCTTATATTTGAACATATTCTTTTTTCCACTATTACCCACTTAGCGCTACGAATGTCCAGTTGCATTTTCTACAGACAGAGTGTTTCAAAACTGCTCAATCAAAAGTATGGTTTAACTCTGTTAGCTGAATGCTCAGATCAGAAAGAAGTTTCACAGAATGCTTCTGTGTAGTTTATATTTGAATATATTCCTTTTTCCACTACTACTCTCTTAGCGCTCCAAATGTCCAGTTGCATTTTCTACAGAAAGAGTGTTCAGATCTGCTCAATCAAAAGTATGGTTTAACTCTGTTAGCTGAATGCACAGATCAGAAAGAAGTTTCACAGAATGATTCTGTGTAGTTTATATTTGGAGACATTCCTTTTTCCACTATTACCCTCTTAGCGCTCCGAATCTCCACTTGCATTTTCTACAGAAAGAGTGTTTCAGAACGGCTCAATCAAAACTAAGGTTCAACTCTTTTAGTTGAACAAACAGAACAGAAAGAAGTTTCACACAATTCTTCTGTGTAGTTTTTATTTGTAGACATTCTTTTTCCCAATATAGGCCTCTTAGCGCTCAGAATGTCCAATTGCAGTTTCTACAGAAAGAGTGTTTCAGAACGGCTCAATCAAAAGTAAGGTTCAACTCTGTTAGTTGAATGCACAGAACAGAAAGAAGTTTCATACAATGCTTCTGTGTAGTTCATATTTGAACATATTCTTTTTTACACTATTACCCACTTAGCGCTACGAATGTCCAGTTGCATTTTCTACAGACAGAGTGTTTCAAAACTGCTCAATCAAAAGTATGGTTTAACTCTGTTAGCTGAATGCTCAGATCAGAAAGAAGTTTCACAGAATGCTTCTGTGTAGTTTATATTTGAATATATTCCTTTTTCCACTACTACTCTCTTAGCGCTCCAAATGTCCAGTTGCATTTTCTACAGAAAGAGTGTTCAGATCTGCTCAATCAAAAGTATGGTTTAACTCTGTTAGCTGAATGCACAGATCAGAAAGAAGTTTCACAGAATGATTCTGTGTAGTTTATATTTGGAGACATTCCTTTTTCCACTATTACCCTCTTAGCGCTCCGAATCTCCACTTGCATTTTCTACAGAAAGAGTGTTTCAGAACGGCTCAATCAAAATTAAGGTTCAACTCTTTTAATTGAACAAACAGAACAGAAAGAATTTTCACAAAATTCTTCTGTGTAGTTTTTATTTGTAGACATTCTTTTTCCCAATATAGGCCTCTTAGCGCTCAGAATGTCCAATTGCAGTTTCTACAGAAAGAGTGTTTCAGAACGGCTCAATCAAAAGTAAGGTTCAACTCTGTTATTTGAATGCACAGAACAGAAAGAAGTTTCATACAATGCTTCTGTGTAGTTTATATTTGAACATATTCTTTTTTCCACTATTACCCACTTAGCGCTACGAATGTCCAGTTGCATTTTCTACAGACAGAGTGTTTCAAAACTACTCAATCAAAAGTATGGTTTAATTCTGTTAGCTGAATGCTCAGATCAGAAAGAAGTTTCACAGAATGCTTCTGTGTAGTTTATATTTGAATATATTCCTTTTTCAACTACTACGCTCTTAGCGCTCCAAATGTCCAGTTGCATTTTCAACAGAAAGAGTGTTCAGATCTGCTCAATCAAAACTATGGTTTAACTATGTTAGCTGAATGCACAGATCAGAAAGGAGTTTCACCGAATGATTCTGTGTAGTTTATATTTGAAGACATTCCTTTTTCCACTATTACCCTCTTAGCGCTCCGAATCTCCACTTGCATTTTCTACAAAAAGAGTGTTTCATAACTGCTCAATCAAAAATATGTTTTATCTCTGTTAACTGAATTTACAGATCAGAAATAAGTTTCACAGAATGCATCTGTGTAGTTTTTATTTGAAGATATTCTTTTTCCCAATGTAGGCCTCTTAGCGCTTAGCATGTCCAATTGCAGTTTCTACAGAAAGAGTGTTTCAGAACGGCTGAATCAAAAGTAGGGTTCAACTCTGTTAGTTGAATGCACAGAACAGAAAGAATTTTCACAGAATGCTACTGTGTAGTTTATATTTGAATATATTCCTTTTTCCACTATTACCCTCTTAGCGCTCCGAATGTCCACTTGCTTTTTCTACAGAAAGAGTGTTCAGAACTGCGCAATCAAAAGTATGGTATAACTCTGTTAGCTTAATGAACATATCAGAAATAAGTTTCACACAATGCTTCTGTGTAGTTTTTATTTGAAGATATTATTTTTCCCAATAGAGGCCTCTTAGCGCTCAGAATGTCCAATTGCAGTTTCTACAGAAAGAGTGTTTCAGAAAGGCTCAATTAAAAGTAAGGTTCAACTCTGTTAGTTGAATGTACAGAACAGAAAGAAGTTTCATACAATGCTTCTGTGTAGCTTATATTTGAACATATTCTTTTTTCCACTATTACCCACTTAGCGCTACGAATGTCCAGTTGCATTTTCTACAGACAGAGTGTTTCAAAACTGCTCAATCAAAAGTATGGTTTAACTCTGTTAGCTGAATGCTCAGATCAGAAAGAAGTTTCACAGAATGCTTCTGTGTAGTTTATATTTGAATATATTCCTTTTTCCACTACTACTCTCTTAGCGCTCCAAATGTCCAGTTGCATTTTCTACAGAAAGAGTGTTCAGATCTGCTCAATCAAAAGTATGGTTTAACTCTGTTAGCTGAATGCACAGATCAGAAAGAAGTTTCACAGAATGATTCTGTGTAGTTTATATTTGGAGACATTCCTTTTTCCACTATTACCCTCTTAGCGCTCCGAATCTCCACTTGCATTTTCTACAGAAAGAGTGTTTCAGAACGGCTCAATCAAAACTAAGGTTCAACTCTTTTAGTTGAACAAACAGAACAGAAAGAAGTTTCACACAATTCTTCTGTGTAGTTTTTATTTGTAGACATTCTTTTTCCCAATATAGGCCTCTTAGCGCTCAGAATGTCCAATTGCAGTTTCTACAGAAAGAGTGTTTCAGAACGGCTCAATCAAAAGTAAGGTTCAACTCTGTTAGTTGAATGCACAGAACAGAAAGAAGTTTCATACAATGCTTCTGTGTAGTTCATATTTGAACATATTCTTTTTTACACTATTACCCACTTAGTGCTACGAATGTCCAGTTGCATTTTCTACAGACAGAGTGTTTCAAAACTGCTCAATCAAAAGTATGGTTTAACTCTGTTAGCTGAATGCTCAGATCAGAAAGAAGTTTCACAGAATGCTTCTGTGTAGTTTATATTTGAATATATTCCTTTTTCCACGACTACGCTCTTAGCGCTCCAAATGTCCAGTTGCATTTTCTACAGAAAGAGTGTTCAGATCTGCTCAATCAAAAGTATGGTTTAACTCTGTTAGCTGAATGCACAGATCAGAAAGAAGTTTCACCGAATGATTCTGTGTAGTTTATATTTGAAGACATTCCTTTTTCCACTATTATCCTCTTAGCGCTCCGAATCTCCACTTGCATTTTCTACAAAAAGAGTGTTTCATAACTGCTCAACCAAAAATATGTTTTATCTCTGTTAACTGAATTTACAGATCAGAAATAAGTTTCACAGAATGCATCTGTGTAGTTTTTATTTGAAGATATTCTTTTTCCCAATGTAGGCCTCTTAGCGCTTAGCATGTCCAATTGCAGTTTCTACAGAAAGAGTGTTTCAGAACGGCTCAATCAAAAGTAAGGTTCAACTCTGTTAGTTGAATGCACAGGACAGAAAGAATTTTCACAGAATGCTACTGTGTAGTTTATATTTGAATATATTCCTTTTTCCACTATTACCCTCTTAGCGCTCCGAATGTCCACTTGCATTTTCTACAGAAAGAGTGTTCAGAACTGCGCAATCAAAAGTATGGTTTAACTCTGTTAGCTTAATGAACATATCAGAAATAAGTTTCACACAATGATTCTGTGTAGTTTTTATTTGAAGATATTATTTTTCCCAATATAGGCCTCTTAGCGCTCAGAATGTCCAATTGCAGTTTCTACAGAAAGAGTGTTTCAGAAAGGCTCAATCAAAAGTAAGGTTCAACTCTGTTAGTTGAATGTACAGAACAGAAAGAAGTTTCATACAATGCTTTTGTGTAGTTTATATTTGAACATATTCTTTTTTCCACTATTACCCACTTAGCGCTACGAATGTCCAGTTGCATTTTCTACAGACAGAGTGTTTCAAAACTGCTCAATCAAAAGTATGGTTTAACTCTGTTAGCTGAATGCTCAGATCAGAAAGAAGTTTCACAGAATGCTTCTGTGTAGTTTATATTTGAATATATTCCTTTTTCCACTATTACTCTCTTAGCGCTCCAAATGTCCAGTTGCATTTTCTACAGAAAGAGAGTTCAGATCTGCTGAATCAAAAGTATGGTTTAACTCTGTTAGCTGAATGCACAGATCAGAAAGAAGTTTCACAGAATGATTCTGTGTAGTTTATATTTGGAGACATTCCTTTTTCCACTATTACCCTCTTAGCGCTCCGAATCTCCACTTGCATTTTCTACAGAAAGAGTGTTTCAGAACGGCTCAATCAAAACTAAGGTTCAACTCTTTTAGTTGAACAAACAGAACAGAAAGATGTTTCACACAATTCTTCTGTGTAGTTTTTATTTGTAGACATTCTTTTTCCCAATATAGGCCTCTTAGCGCTCAGAATGTCCAATTGCAGTTTCTACAGAAAGAGTGTTTCAGAACGGCTCAATCAAAAGTAAGGTTCAACTCTGTTAGTTGAATGCACAGAACAGAAAGAAGTTTCATACAATGCTTCTGTGTAGTTTATATTTGAACATATTCTTTTTTCCACTATTACCCACTTAGCGCTACGAATGTCCAGTTGCATTTTCTACAGACAGAGTGTTTCAAAACTGCTCAATCAAAAGTATGGTTTAATTCTGTTAGCTGAATGCTCAGATCAGAAAGAAGTTTCACAGAATGCTTCTGTGTAGTTTATATTTGAATATATTCCTTTTTCCACTACTACGCTCTTAGCGCTCCAAATGTCCAGTTGCATTTTCAACAGAAAGAGTGTTCAGATCTGCTCAATCAAAACTATGGTTTAACTATGTTAGCTGAATGCACAGATCAGAAAGAAGTTTCACCGAATGATTCTGTGTAGTTTATATTTGAAGACATTCCTTTTTCCACTATTACCCTCTTAGCGCTCCGAATCTCCACTTGCATTTTCTACAAAAAGAGTGTTTCATAACTGCTCAATCAAAAATATGTTTTATCTCTGTTAACTGAATTTACAGATCAGAAATAAGTTTCACAGAATGCATCTGTGTAGTTTTTATTTGAAGATATTCTTTTTCCCAATGTAGGCCTCTTAGCGCTTAGCATGTCCAATTGCAGTTTCTACAGAAAGAGTGTTTCAGAACGGCTGAATCAAAAGTAGGGTTCAACTCTGTTAGTTGAATGCACAGAACAGAAAGAATTTTCACAGAATGCTACTGTGTAGTTTATATTTGAATATATTCCTTTTTCCACTATTACCCTCTTAGCGCTCCGAATGTCCACTTGCATTTTCTACAGAAAGAGTGTTCAGAACTGCGCAATCAAAAGTATGGTTTAACTCTGTTAGCTTAATGAACATATCAGAAATAAGTTTCACACAATGCTTCTGTGTAGTTTTTATTTGAAGATATTATTTTTCCCAATAAAGGGCTCTTAGCGCTCAGAATGTCCAATTGCAGTTTCTACAGAAAGAGTGTTTCAGAAAGGCTCAATTAAAAGTAAGGTTCAACTCTGTTAGTTGAATGTACAGAACAGAAAGAAGTTTCATACAATGCTTCTGTGTAGCTTATATTTGAACATATTCTTTTTTCCACTATTACCCACTTAGCGCTACGAATGTCCAGTTGCATTTTCTACAGACAGAGTGTTTCAAAACTGCTCAATCAAAAGTATGGTTTAACTCTGTTAGCTGAATGCTCAGATCAGAAAGAAGTTTCACAGAATGCTTCTGTGTAGTTTATATTTGAATATATTCCTTTTTCCACTACTACTCTCTTAGCGCTCCAAATGTCCAGTTGCATTTTCTACAGAAAGAGTGTTCAGATCTGCTCAATCAAAAGTATGGTTTAACTCTGTTAGCTGAATGCACAGATCAGAAAGAAGTTTCACAGAATGATTCTGTGTAGTTTATATTTGGAGACATTCCTTTTTCCACTAATACCCTCTTAGCGCTCCGAATCTCCACTTGTATTTTCTACAGAAAGAGTGTTTCAGAACGGCTCAATCAAAACTAAGGTTCAACTCTTTTAGTTGAACAAACAGAACAGAAAGAAGTTTCACACAATTCTTCTGTGTAGTTTTTATTTGTAGACATTCTTTTTACCAATATAGGCCTCTTAGCGCTCAGAATGTCCAATTGCAGTTTCTACAGAAAGAGTGTTTCAGAACGGCTCAATCAAAAGTAAGGTTCAACTCTGTTAGTTGAATGCACAGAACAGAAAGAAGTTTCATAAAATGCTTCTGTGTAGTTCATATTTGAACATATTCTTTTTTCCACTATTACCCACTTAGCGCTACGAATGTCCAGTTGCATTTTCTACAGACAGAGTTTTTCAAAACTGCTCAACCAAAAGTATGGTTTAACTCTGTTAGCTGAATGCTCAGATCAGAAAGAAGTTTCACAGAATGCTTCTGTGTAGTTTATATTTGAATATATTCCTTTTTCCACTACTACGCTCTTAGCGCTCCAAATGTCCAGTTGCATTTTCTACAGAAAGAGTGTTCAGATCTGCTCAATCAAAAGTATGGTTTAACTTTGTTAGCTGAATGCACAGATCAGAAAGAAGTTTCACCGAATGATTCTGTGTAGTTTATATTTGAAGACATTCCTTTTTCCAGTATTACCCACTTAGCGCTCCGAATCTCCACTTGCATTTTCTACAAAAAGAGTGTTTCATAACTGCTCAATCAAAAATATGTTTTATGTCTGTTAACTGAATTTACAGATCAGAAATAAGTTTCACAGAATGCATCTGTGTAGTTTTTATTTGAAGATATTCTTTTTCCCAATGTAGGCCTCTTAGCGCTTAGCATGTCCAATTGCAGTTTCTACAGAAAGAGTGTTTCAGAACGGCTCAATCAAAAGTAAGGTTCAACTCTGTTAGTTGAATGCACAGAACAGAAAGAATTTTCACAGAATGCTACTGTGTAGTTTATATTTGAATATATTCCTTTTTCCACTATTACCCTCTTAGCGCTCCGAATGTCCACTTGCATTTTCTACAGAAAGAGTGTTCAGAACTGCGCAATCAAAAGTATGGTTTAACTCTGTTAGCTTAATGAACATATCAGAAATAAGTTTCACACAATGCTTCTGTGTAGTTTTTATTTGAAGATATTATTTTTCCCAATAGAGGCCTCTTAGCGCTCAGAATGTCCAATTGCAGTTTCTACAGAAAGAGTGTTTCAGAAAGGCTCAATCAAAAGTAAGTTTCAACTCTGTTAGTTGAATGCACAGAACAGAAAGAAGTTTCATACAATGCTTCTGTGTAGTTTATATTTGAACATATTCTTTTTTCCACTATTACCCACTTAGCGCTACGAATGTCCAGTTGCATTTTCTACAGACAGAGTGTTTCAAAACTGCTCAATCAAAAGTATGGTTTAACTCTGTTAGCTGAATGCTCAGATCAGAAAGAAGTTTCACAGAATGCTTCTGTGTAGTTTATATTTGAATATATTCCTTTTTCCACTACTACTCTCTTAGCGCTCCAAATGTCCAGTTGCATTTTCTACAGAAAGAGTGTTCAGATCTGCTCAATCAAAAGTATGGTTTAACTCTGTTAGCTGAATGCACAGATCAGAAAGAAGTTTCACAGAATGATTCTGTGTAGTTTATATTTGGAGACATTCCTTTTTCCACTATTACCCTCTTAGCGCTTCGAATTTCCACTTGCATTTTCTACAGAAAGAGTGTTTCAGAACGGCTCAATCAAAACTAAGGTTCAACTCTTTTAGTTGAACAAACAGAACAGAAAGAAGTTTCACAAAATCCTTCTGTGTAGTTTTTATTTGTAGACATTCTTTATCCCAATATAGGCCTCTTAGCGCTCAGAATGTCTAATTGAAGTTTCTACAGAAAGAGTGTTTCAGAACGGCTCAATCAAAAGTAAGGTTCAACTCTGTTAGTTGAATGCACAGAACAGAATGAAGTTTCATACAATGCTTCTGTGTAGTTTATATTTGAACATATTCTTTTTTCCACTATTACCCACTTAGCGCTACGAATGTCCAGTTGCATTTTCTACAGACAGAGTGTTTCAAAACTGCTCAATCAAAAGTATGGTTTAACTCTGTCAGCTGAATGCTCAGATCAGAAAGAAGTTTCACAGAATGGTTCTGTGTAGTTTATATTTGAATATATTCCATTTTCCACTGCTACGCTCTTAGCGCTCCAAATGTCCTGTTGCATTTTCTACAGAAAGAGTGTTCAGATCTGCTCAATCAAAAGTATGGTTTAACTCTGTTAGCTGAATGCACAGATCAGAAAGAAATTTCACCGAATGATTCTGTGTAGTTTATATTTGAAGACATTCCTTTTTCCACTATTACCCTCTTAGCGCTCCGAATCTCCACTTGCATTTTCTACAAAAAGAGTGTTTCATAACTGCTCAATCAAAAATATGTTTTATCTCTGTTAACTGAATTTACAGATCAGAAATAAGTTTCACAGAATGCATCTGTGTAGTTTTTATTTGAAGATATTCTTTTTCCCAATGAAGGCCTCTTAGCGCTTAGCATGTCCAATTGCAGTTTCTACAGAAAGAGAGTTTCAGAACGGCTCAATCAAAAGTAAGGTTCAAATCTGTTAGTTGAATGCCCAGAACAGAAAGTATTTTCACAGAATGCTACTGTGTAGTTTATATTTGAATATATTCCTTTTTCCACTATTACCCTCTTAGCGCTCCGAATGTCCACTTGCATTTTCTACAGAAAGAGTGTTCAGAACTGCGCAATCCAAAGTATGGTTTAACTCTGTTAGCTTAATGAACATATCAGAAATAAGTTTCACACAATGCTTCTGTGTAGTTTTTATTTGAAGATATTATTTTTCCCAATAGAGGCCTCTTAGCGCTCAGAATGTCCAATTGCAGTTTCTACAGAAAGAGTGTTTCAGAAAGGCTCAATCAAATGTAAGGTTCAACTCTGTAAGTTGAATGCACAGAACAGAAAGAAGTTTCATACAATGCTTCTGTGTAGCTTATATTTGAACATATTCTTTTTTCCACTATTACCCACTTAGCGCTACGAATGTCCAGTTGCATTTTCTACAGACAGAGTGTTTCAAAACTGCTCAATCAAAAGTATGGTTTAACTCTGTTAGCTGAATGCTCAGATCAGAAAGAAGTTTCACAGAATGCTTCTGTGTAGTTTATATTTGAATATATTCCTTTTTCCACTACTACTCTCTTAGCGCTCCAAATGTCCAGTTGCATTTTCTACAGAAAGAGTGTTCAGATCTGCTCAATCAAAAGTATGGTTTAACTCTGTTAGCTGAATGCACAGATCAGAAAGAAGTTTCACAGAATGATTCTGTGTAGTTTATATTTGGAGACATTCCTTTTTCCACTATTACCCTCTTAGCGCTCCGAATCTCCACTTGCATTTTCTACAGAAAGAGTGTTTCAGAACGGCTCAATCAAAACAAAGGTTCAACTCTTTTATTAGAACAAACAGAATAGAAAGAAGTTTCACACAATTCTTCTGTGTAGTTTTTATTTGTAGACATTCTTTTTCCCAATATAGGCCTCTTAGCGCTCAGAATGTCCAATTGCAGTTTCTACAGAAAGAGTGTTTCAGAACGGCTCAATCAAAAGTAAGGTTCAACTCTGTTAGTTGAATGCACAGAACAGAAAGAAGTTTCACAGAATGCTTCTGTGTAGTTTATATTTGAACATATTCTTTTTTCCACTATTACCCACTTAGCGCTACGAATGTCCAGTTGCATTTTCTACAGACAGAGTGTTTCAAAACTGCTCAATCAAAAGTATGGTTTAACTCTGTTAGCTGAATGCTCAGATCAGAAAGAAGTTTCACAGAATGCTTCTGTGTAGTTTATATTTGAATATATTCCTTTTTCCACTACTACGCTCTTAGCGCTCCAAATGTCCAGTTGCATTTTCTACAGAAAGAGTGTTCAGATCTGCTCAATCAAAAGTATGGTTTAACACTGTTAGCTGAATGCACAGATCAGAAAGAAGTTTCACCGAATGATTCTGTGTAGTTTATATTTGAAGACATTCCTTTTTCCACTATTACCCTCTTAGCGCTCCGAATCTCCACTTGCATTTTCTACAAAAAGAGTGTTTCATAACTGCTCAATGAAAAATATGTTTTATCTCTGTTAACTGAATTTACAGATCAGAAATAAGTTTCACAGAATGCATCTGTGTAGTTTTTATTTGAAGATATTCTTTCTCCCAATGTAGGCCTCTTAGGGCTTAGCATGTCCAATTGCAGTTTCTACAGAAAGAGTGTTTCAGAACGGCTCAATCAAAAGTAAGGTTCAACTCTGTTAGTTGAATGCACAGAACAGAAAGAATTTTCACAGAATGCTACTGTGTAGTTTATATTTGAATATATTCCTTTTTCCACTATTACCCTCTTAGCGCTCCGAATGTCCACTTGCATTTTCTACAGAAAGAGTTTTCAGAACTGCGCAATCAAAAGTATGGTTTAACTCTGTTAGCTTAATGAACATATCAGAAATAAGTTTCACACAATGCTTCTGTGTAGTTTTTATTTGAAGATATTATTTTTCCCAATAGAGGCCTCTTAGCGCTCAGAATGTCCAATTGCAGTTTCTACAGAAAGAGTGTTTCAGAAAGGCTCAAACCAAAGTAAGGTTCAACTCTGTTAGTTGAATGCACAGAACAGAAAGATGTTTCATACAATGCTTCTGTGTAGTTTATATTTGAACATACTCTTTTTTCCACTATTACCCACTTAGCGCTACGAATGTCCAGTTGCATTTTCTACAGACAGAGTGTTTCAAAACTGCTCAATCAAAAGTATGGTTTAACTCTGTTAGCTGAATGCTCAGATCAGAAAGAAGTTTCACAGAATGCTTCTGTGTAGTTTATATTTGAATATATTCCTTTTTCCACTACTACTCTCTTAGCGCTCCAAATGTCCAGTAGCATTTTCTACAGAAAGAGTGTTCAGATCTGCTCAATCAAAAGTATGGTTTAACTCTGTTAGCTGAATGCACAGATCAGAAAGAAGTTTCACAGAATGATTCTGTGTAGTTTATATTTGGAGACATTCCTTTTTCCACTATTACCCTCTTAGCGCTCCGAATCTCCACTTGCATTTTCTACAGAAAGAGTGTTTCAGAACGGCTCAATCAAAACAAAGGTTCAACTCTTTTAGTTGAACAAACAGAACAGAAAGAAGTTTCACACAATCCTTCTGTGTAGTTTTTATTTGTAGACATTTTTTTCCCAATATAGGCCTCTTAGCGCTCAGAATGTCCAATTGCAGTTTCTACAGAAAGAGTGTTTCAGAACGGCTCAATCAAAAGTAAGGTTCAACTCTGTTAGTCGAATGCACAGAACAGAAAGAAGTTTCACAGAATGCTTCTGTGTAGTTTATATTTGAACATATTCTTTTTTCCACTATTACCCACTTAGCGCTACGAATGTCCAGTTGCATTTTCTACAGACAGAGTGTTTCAAAACTGCTCATTCAAAAGTATGGTTTAACTCTGTTAGCTGAATGCTCAGATCAGAAAGAAGTTTCACAGAATGCTTCTGTGTAGTTTATATTTGAATATATTCCTTTTTCCACTACTACGCTCTTAGCGCTAAAAATGTCCAGTTGCATTTTCTACAGAAAGAGTGTTCAGATCTGCTCAATCAAAAGTATGGTTTAACTCTGTTAGCTGAATGCACAGATCAGAAAGAAGTTTCACCGAATGATTCTGTGTAGTTTATATTTGAAGACATTCCTTTTTCCACTATTACCCTCTTAGCGCTCCGAATCTCCACTTGCATTTTCTACAAAAAGAGTGTTTCATAACTGCTCAATCAAAAATATGTTTTATCTCTGTTAACTGAATTTACAGATCAGAAATAAGTTTCACAGAATGCATCTGTGTAGTTTTTATTTGAAGATATTCTTTTTCCCAATGTAGGCCTCTTAGCGCTTAGCATGTCCAATTGCAGTTTCTACAGAAAGAGTGTTTCAGAACGGCTCAATCAAAAGTAAGGTTCAACTCTGTTAGTTGAATGCACAGAACAGAAAGAATTTTCACAGAATGCTACTGTGTAGTTTATATTTGAATATATTCCTTTTTCCACTATTACCCTCTTAGCGCTCCGAATGTCCACTTGCATTTTCTACAGAAAGAGTTTTCAGAACTGCGCAATCCAAAGTATTGTATAACTCTGTTAGCTTAATGAACATATCAGAAATAAGTTTCACACAATGCTTCTGTGTAGTTTTTATTTGAAGATATTATTTTTCCCAATAGAGGCCTCTTAGCGCTCAGAATGTCCAATTGCAGTTTCTACAAAAAGAGTGTTTCAGAAAGGCTCAATCAAAAGTAAGGTTCAACTCTGTTAGTTGAATGCACAGAACAGAAAGAAGTTTCATACAATGCTTCTGTGTAGTTTATATTTGAACATACTCTTTTTTCCACTATTACCCACTTAGCGCTACGAATGTAAAGTTGCATTTTCTACAGACAGAGTGTTTCAAAACTGCTCAATCAAAAGTATGGTTTAACTCTGTTAGCTGAATGCTCAGATCAGAAAGAAGTTTCACAGAATGCTTCTGTGTAGTTTATATTTGAATATATTCCTTTTTCCACTACTACGCTCTTAGCGCGCCAAATGTCCAGTTGCATTTTCTACAGAAAGAGTGTTCAGATCTGCTCAATCAAAAGTATGGTTTAACTCTGTTAGCTGAATGCACAGATCAGAAAGAAGTTTCACCGAATGATTCTGTGTAGTTTATATTTGAAGACATTCCTTTTTCCACTATTACCTTCTTAGCGCTCCGAATCTCCACTTGCATTTTCTACAAAAAGAGTGTTTCATAACTGCTCAATCAAAAATATGTTTTATCTCTGTTAACTGAATTTACAGATCAGAAATAAGTTTCACAGAATGCATCTGTGTAGTTTTTATTTGAAGATATTCTTTTTCCCAATGTAGGCCTCTTAGCGCTTAGCATGTCCAATTGCAGTTTCTACAGAAAGAGTGTTTCAGAACGGCTCAATCAAAAGTAAGGTTCAACTCTGTTAGCTGAATGCACAGAAGAGAAAGAGTTTTCACAGAATGCTACTGTGTAGTTTATATTTGAATATATTCCTTTTTCCACTATTACCCCCTTTGCGCTCCGAATATCCACTTGCATTTTCTACAGAAAGAGTGTTCAGAACTGCGCAATCAAAAGTATGGTTTAACTCTGTTAGCTTAATGAACATATCAGAAATAAGTTTCACACAATGCTTCTGTGTAGTTTTTATTTGAAGATATTATTTTTCCCAATAGAGGCCTCTTAGCGCTCAGAATATCCAATTGCATTTTCTGCAGAAAGAGTGTTTCAGAAAGGCTCAATCAAAAGTAAAGTTCAACTCTGTTAGTTGAATGCACAGAACAGAAAGAAGTTTCATACAATGCTTCTGTGTAGTTTATATTTGAACATATTCTTTTCTCCACTATTACCCACTTAGCGTTACGAATGTCCAGTTGCATTTTCTACAGACAGAGTGTTTCAAAACTGCTCAATCAAAAGTATGGTTTAACTCTGTTAGCTGAATGCTCAGATCAGAAAGAAGTTTCACAGAATGCTTCTGTGTAGTTTATATTTGAATATATTCCTTTTTCCACTACTACACTCTTAGCGCTCCAAATGTCCAGTTGCATTTTCTACAGAAAGAGTGTTCAGATCTGCTCAATCAAAAGTATGGTTTAACTCTGTTAGCTGAATGCACAGATCAGAAAGAAGTTTCACAGAATGATACTGTGTAGTTTATATTTGGAGACATTCCTTTTTCCAGTAATACCCTCTTAGCGCTCCGAATCTCCACTTGCATTTTCTACAGAAAGAGTGTTTCAGAACGGCTCAATCAAAACTAAGGTTCAACTCTTTTAGTTGATCAAACAGAACACAAAGAAGTTTCACACAATTCTTCTGTGTAGTTTTTATTTGTAGACATTCATTTTCCCAATATAGGCCTCTTAGCGCTCAGAATGTCCAATTGCAGTTTCTACAGAAAGAGTGTTTCAGAACGGCTCAATCAAAAGTAAGGTTCAACTCTGTTAGTTGAATGCACAGAACAGAAAGAAGTTTCATACAATGCTTCTGTGTAGTTTATATTTGAACATATTCTTTTCTCCACTATTACCCACTTAGCGCTACGAATGTCCAGTTGCATTTTCTACAGACAGAGTGTTTCAAAACTGCTCAATCAAAAGTATGGTTTAACTCTGTTAGCTGAATGCTCAGATCAGAAAGAAGTTTCACAGAATGCTTCTGTGTAGTTTATATTTGAATATATTCCTTTTTCCACTACTACTCTCTTAGCGCTCCAAATGTCCAGTTGCATTTTCTACAGAAAGAGTGTTCAGATCTGCTCAATCAAAAGTATGGTTTAACTCTGTTAGCTGAATGCACAGATCAGAAATAAGTTTCACCAAATGATTCTGTGTAGTTTATATTTGAAGACATTCCTTTTTCCACTATTACCCTCTTAGCGCTCCGAATCTCCACTTGCATTTTCTACAAAAAGAGTGTTTCATAACTGCTCAATCAAAAATATGTTTTATCTCTGTTAACTGAATTTACAGATCAGAAATAAGTTTCACAGAATGCATCTGTGTAGTTTTTAATTGAAGATATTCTTTTTCCCAATGTAGGCCTCTTAGCGCTTAGCATGTCCAATTGCAGTTTCTACAGAAAGAGTGTTTCAGAACGGCTCAATCAAAAGTAAGGTTCAACTCTGTTAGCTGAATGCACAGAACAGAAAGAGTTTTCACAGAATGCTACTGTGTAGTTTATATTTGAATATATTCCTTTTTCCACTATTACCCTCTTAGCGCTCCGAATGTCCACTTGCATTTTCTACAGAAAGAGTGTTCAGAACTGCGCAATCAAAAGTATGGTTTAACTCTGTTAGCTTAATGAACATATCAGAAATAAGTTTCACACAATGCTTCTTTGTAGTTTTTATTTGAAGATATTATTTTTCCCAATAGAGGCCTCTTAGCGCTCAGAATGTCCAATTGCAGTTTCTACAGAAAGAGTGTTTCAGAAAGGCTCAATCAAAAGTAAGGTTCAACTCTGTTAGTTGAATGCACACAACAGAAAGAAGTTTCATACAATGCTTCTGTGTAGTTTATATTTGAACATATTCTTTTCTCCACTATTACCCACTTAGCGCTACGAATGTCCAGTTGCATTTTCTACAGACAGAGTGTTTCAAAACTGCTCAATCAAAAGTATGGTTTAACTCTGTTAGCTGAATGCTCAGATCAGAAAGAAGTTTCACAGAATGCTTCTGTGTAGTTTATATTGGAATATATTCCTTTTTCCACTACTACTCTCTTAGCGCTCCAAATGTCCAGTTGCATTTTCTACAGAAAGAGTGTTCAGATCTGCTCAATCAAAAGTATGGTTTAACTCTGTTAGCTGAATGCACAGATCAGAAAGAAGTTTCACAGAATGATTCTGTGTAGTTTATATTTGGAGACATTCCTTTTTCCACTATTACCCTCTTAGCGCTCCGAATCTCCACTTGCATTTTCTACAGAAAGAGTGTTTCAGAACGGCTCAATCAAAACTAAGGTTCAACTCTTTTAGTTGAACAAACAAAACAGAAAGAAGTTTCACACAATTCTTCTGTGTAGTTTTTATTTGTAGACATTCTTTTTCCCAATATAGGCCTCTTAGCGCTCAGAATGTCCAATTGCAGTTTCTACAGAAAGAGTGTTTCAGAACGGCTCAATCAAAAGTAAGGTTCAACTCTGTTAGTTGAATGCACAGAACAGAAAGAAGTTTCACAGAATGCTTCTGTGTAGTTTATATTTGAACATATTCTTTTTTCCACTATTACCCACTTAGCGCTACGAATGTCCAGTTGCATTTTCTACAGACAGAGTGTTTCAAAACTGCTCAATCAAAAGTATGGTTTAACTCTGTTAGCTGAATGCTCAGATCAGAAAGAAGTTTCACAGAATGCTTCTGTGTAGTTTATATTTGAATATATTCCTTTTTCCACTACTACGCTCTTAGCGCTCCAAATGTCCAGTTGCATTTTCTACAGAAAGAGTGTTCAGGTCTGCTCAATCAAAAGTATGGTTTAACTCTGTTAGCTGAATGCACAGATCAGAAAGAAGTTTCACCGAATGATTCTGTGTAGTTTATATTTGAAGACATTCCTTTTTCCACTATTACACTCTTAGCGCTCCGAATCTCCACTTGCATTTTCTACAAAAAGAGTGTTTCATAACTGCTCAATCAAAAATATGTTTTATCTCTGTTAACTGAATTTACAGATCAGAAATAAGTTTCACAGAATGCATCTGTGTAGTTTTTATTTGAAGATATTCTTTTTCCCAATGTAGGCCTCTTAGCGCTTAGCATGTCCAATTGCAGTTTCTACAGAAAGAGTGTTTCAGAACGGCTCAATCAAAAGTAAGGTTCAACTCTGTTAGCTGAATGCACAGAAGAGAAAGAATTTTCACAGAATGCTACTGTGTAGTTTATATTTGAATATATTCCTTTTTCCACTATTACCCTCTTTGCGCTCCGAATATCCACTTGCATTTTCTACAGAAAGAGTGTTCAGAACTGCGCAATCAAAAGTATGGTTTAACTCTGTTAGCTTAATGAACATATCAGAAATAAGTTTCACACAATGCTTCTGTGTAGTTTTTATTTGAAGATATTATTTTTCCCAATAGAGGCCTCTTAGCGCTCAGAATGTCCAATTGCATTTTCTGCAGAAAGAGTGTTTCAGAAAGGCTCAATCAAAAGTAAGGTTCAACTCTGTTAGTTGAATGCACAGAACAGAAAGAAGTTTCATACAATGCTTCTGTGTAGTTTATATTTGAACATATTCTTTTCTCCACTATTACCCACTAAGCGTTACGAATGTCCAGTTGCATTTTCTACAGACAGAGTGTTTCAAAACTGCTCAATCAAAAGTATGGTTTAACTCTGTTAGCTGAATGCTCAGATCAGAAAGAAGTTTCACAGAATGCTTCTGTGTAGTTTATATTTGAATATATTCCTTTTTCCACTACTACACTCTTAGCGCTCCAAATGTCCAGTTGCATTTTCTACAGAAAGAGTGTTCAGATCTGCTCAATCAAAAGTATGGTTTAACTCTGTTAGCTGAATGCACAGATCAGAAAGAAGTTTCACAGAATGATACTGTGTAGTTTATATTTGGAGACATTCCTTTTTCCACTAATACCCTCTTAGTGCTCCGAATCTCCACTTGCATTTCCTACAGAAAGAGTGTTTCAGAACGGCTCAATCAAAACTAAGGTTCAACTCTTTTAGTTGATCAAACAGAACACAAAGAAGTTTCACACAATTCTTCTGTGTAGTTTTTATTTGTAGACATTCTTTTTCCCAATATAGGCCTCTTAGCGCTCAGAATGTCCAATTGCAGTTTCTACAGAAAGAGTGTTTCAGAAACGCTCAATCAAAGTAAGGTTCAACTATGTTAGTTGAATGCACACAACAGAAAGAAGTTTCATACAGTGCTTCTGTGTAGTTTATATTTGAACATATTCTTTTCTCCACTATTACCCACTTAGCGCTACGAATGTCCATTTGCATTTTCTACAGACAGAGTGTTTCAAAACTGCTCAATCAAAAGTATGGTTTAACTCTGTTAGCTGAATGCTCAGATCAGAAAGAAGTTTCACAGAATGCTTCTGTGTAGTTTATATTTGAATATATTCCTTTTTCCACTACTACTCTCTTAGCGCTCCAAATGTCCAGTTGCATTTTCTACAGAAAGAGTGTTCAGATCTGCTCAATCAAAAGTATGGTTTAACTCTGTTAGCTGAATGCACAGATCAGAAAGAAGTTTCACAGAATGATTCTGTGTAGTTTATATTTGGAGACATTCCTTTTTCCACTATTACCCTCTTAGCGCTCCGAATCTCCACTTGCATTTTCTACAGAAAGAGTGTTTCAGAACGGCTCAATCAAAACTAAGGTTCAACTCTTTTAGTTGAACAAACAAAACAGAAAGAAGTTTCACACAATTCTTCTGTGTAGTTTTTATTTGTAGACATTCTTTTTCCCAATATAGGCCTCTTAGCGCTCAGAATGTCCAATTGCAGTTTCTACAGAAAGAGTGTTTCAGAACGGCTCAATCAAAAGTAAGGTTCAACTCTGTTAGTTGAATGCACAGAACAGAAAGAAGTTTCACAGAATGCTTCTGTGTAGTTTATATTTGAACATATTCTTTTTTCCACTATTACCCACTTAGCGCTACGAATGTCCAGTTGCATTTTCTACAGACAGAGTGTTTCAAAACTGCTCAATCAAAAGTATGGTTTAACTCTGTTAGCTGAATGCTCAGATCAGAAAGAAGTTTCACAGAATGCTTCTGTGTAGTTTATATTTGAATATATTCCTTTTTCCACTACTACGCTCTTAGCGCTCCAAATGTCCAGTTGCATTTTCTACAGAAAGAGTGTTCAGGTCTGCTCAATCAAAAGTATGGTTTAACTCTGTTAGCTGAATGCACAGATCAGAAAGAAGTTTCACCGAATGATTCTGTGTAGTTTATATTTGAAGACAATCCTTTTTCCACTATTACACTCTTAGCGCTCCGAATCTCCACTTGCATTTTCTACAAAAAGAGTGTTTCATAACTGCTCAATCAAAAATATGTTTTATCTCTGTTAACTGAATTTACAGATCAGAAATAAGTTTCACAGAATGCATCTGTGTAGTTTTTATTTGAAGATATTCTTTTTCCCAATGTAGGCCTCTTAGCGCTTAGCATGTCCAATTGCAGTTTCTACAGAAAGAGTGTTTCAGAACGGCTCAAACAAAAGTAAGGTTCAACTCTGTTAGCTGAATGCACAGCAGAGAAAGAGTTTTCACAGAATGCTACTGTGTAGTTTATATTTGAATATATTCCTTTTTCCACTATTACCCTCTTTGCGCTCCGAATATCCACTTGCATTTTCTACAGAAAGAGTGTTCAGAACTGCGCAATCAAAAGTATGGTTTAACTCTGTTAGCTTAATGAACATATCAGAAATAAGTTTCACACAATGCTTCTGTGTAGTTTTTATTTGAAGATATTATTTTTCCCAATAGAGGCCTCTTAGCGCTCAGAATGTCCAATTGCATTTTCTGCAGAAAGAGTGTTTCAGAAAGGCTCAATCAAAAGTAAGGTTCAACTCTGTTAGTTGAATGCACAGAACAGAAAGAAGTTTCATACAATGCTTCTGTGTAGTTTATATTTGAACATATTCTTTTCTCCACTATTACCCACTAAGCGTTACGAATGTCCAGTTGCATTTTCTACAGACAGAGTGTTTCAAAACTGCTCAATCAAAAGTATGGTTTAACTCTGTTAGCTGAATGCTCAGATCAGAAAGAAGTTTCACAGAAGGCTTCTGTGTAGTTTATATTTGAATATATTCCTTTTTCCACTACTACACTCTTAGCGCTCCAAATGTCCAGTTGCATTTTCTACAGAAAGAGTGTTCAGATCTCCTCAATCAAAAGTATGGTTTAACTCTGTTAGCTGAATGCACAGATCAGAAAGAAGTTTCACAGAATGATACTGTGTAGTTTATATTTGGAGACATTCCTTTTTCCACTAATACCCTCTTAGTGCTCCGAATCTCCACTTGCATTTCCTACAGAAAGAGTGTTTCAGAACGGCTCAATCAAAACTAAGGTTCAACTCTTTTAGTTGATCAAACAGAACACAAAGAAGTTTCACACAATTCTTCTGTGTAGTTTTTATTTGTAGACATTCTTTTTCCCAATATAGGCCTCTTAGCGCTCAGAATGTCCAATTGCAGTTTCTACAGAAAGAGTGTTTCAGAACGGCTCAATCAAAAGTAAGGTTCAACTCTGTTAGTTGAATGCACAGAACAGAAAGAAGTTTCATACAATGCTTCTGTGTAGTTTATATTTGAACATATTCTTTTCTCCACTATTACCCACTTAGCGCTACGAATGTCCAGTTGCATTTTCTACAGACAGAGTGTTTCAAAACTGCTCAATCAAAAGTATGGTTTAACTCTGTTAGCTGAATGCTCAGATCAGAAAGAAGTTTCACAGAATGCTTCTGTGTAGTTTATATTTGAATATATTCCTTTTTCCACTACTACTCTCTTAGCGCTCCAAATGTCCAGTTGCATTTTCTACAGAAAGAGTGTTCAGATCTGCTCAATCAAAAGTATGGTTTAACTCTGTTAGCTGAATGCACAGATCAGAAATAAGTTTCACCGAATGATTCTGTGTAGTTTATATTTGAAGACATTCCTTTTTCCACTATTACCCTCTTAGCGCTCCGAATCTCCACTTGCATTTTCTACAAAAAGAGTGTTTCATAACTGCTCAATCAAAAATATGTTTTATCTCTGTTAACTGAATTTACAGATCAGAAATAAGTTTCACAGAATGCATCTGTGTAGTTTTTATTTGAAGATATTCTTTTTCCCAATGTAGGTCTCTTAGCGCTTAGCATGTCCAATTGCAGTTTCTACAGAAAGAGTGTTTCAGAACGGCTCAATCAAAAGTAAGGTTCAACTCTGTTAGCTGAATGCACAGAACAGAAAGAGTTTTCACAGAATGCTACTGTGTAGTTTATATTTGAATATATTCCTTTTTCCACTATTACCCTCTTAGCGCTCCGAATGTCCACTTGCATTTTCTACAGAAAGAGTGTTCAGAACTGCGCAATCAAAAGTATGGTTTAACTCTGTTAGCTTAATGAACATATCAGAAATAAGTTTCACACAATGCTTCTGTGTAGTTTTTATTTGAAGATATTATTTTTCCCAATAGAGGCCTCTTAGCGCTCAGAATGTCCAATTGCAGTTTCTACAGAAAGAGTGTTTCAGAAAGGCTCAATCAAAGTAAGGTTCAACTCTGTTAGTTGAATGCACACAACAGAAAGAAGTTTCATACAATGCTTCTGTGTAGTTTATATTTGAACATATTCTTTTCTCCACTATTACCCACTTAGCGCTACGAATGTCCATTTGCATTTTCTACAGACAGAGTGTTTCAAAACTGCTCAATCAAAAGTATGGTTTAACTCTGTTAGCTGAATGCTCAGATCAGAAAGAAGTTTCACAGAATGCTTCTGTGTAGTTTATATTTGAATATATTCCTTTTTCCACTACTACTCTCTTAGCGCTCCAAATGTCCAGTTGCATTTTCTACAGAAAGAGTGTTCAGATCTGCTCAATCAAAAGTATGGTTTAACTCTGTTAGCTGAATGCACAGATCAGAAAGAAGTTTCACAGAATGATACTGTGTAGTTTATATTTGGAGACATTCCTTTTTCCACTAATACCCTCTTAGTGCTCCGAATCTCCACTTGCATTTCCTACAGAAAGAGTGTTTCAGAACGGCTCAATCAAAACTAAGGTTCAACTCTTTTAGTTGATCAAACAGAACACAAAGAAGTTTCACACAATTCTTCTGTGTAGTTTTTATTTGTAGACATTCTTTTTCCCAATATAGGCCTCTTAGCGCTCAGAATGTCCAATTGCAGTTTCTACAGAAAGAGTGTTTCAGAAACGCTCAATCAAAGTAAGGTTCAACTATGTTAGTTGAATGCACACAACAGAAAGAAGTTTCATACAGTGCTTCTGTGTAGTTTATATTTGAACATATTCTTTTCTCCACTATTACCCACTTAGCGCTACGAATGTCCATTTGCATTTTCTACAGACAGAGTGTTTCAAAACTGCTCAATCAAAAGTATGGTTTAACTCTGTTAGCTGAATGCTCAGATCAGAAAGAAGTTTCACAGAATGCTTCTGTGTAGTTTATATTTGAATATATTCCTTTTTCCACTACTACTCTCTTAGCGCTCCAAATGTCCAGTTGCATTTTCTACAGAAAGAGTGTTCAGATCTGCTCAATCAAAAGTATGGTTTAACTCTGTTAGCTGAATGCACAGATCAGAAAGAAGTTTCACAGAATGATTCTGTGTAGTTTATATTTGGAGACATTCCTTTTTCCACTATTACCCTCTTAGCGCTCCGAATCTCCACTTGCATTTTCTACAGAAAGAGTGTTTCAGAACGGCTCAATCAAAACTAAGGTTCAACTCTTTTAGTTGAACAAACAAAACAGAAAGAAGTTTCACACAATTCTTCTGTGTAGTTTTTATTTGTAGACATTCTTTTTCCCAATATAGGCCTCTTAGCGCTCAGAATGTCCAATTGCAGTTTCTACAGAAAGAGTGTTTCAGAACGGCTCAATCAAAAGTAAGGTTCAACTCTGTTAGTTGAATGCACAGAACAGAAAGAAGTTTCACAGAATGCTTCTGTGTAGTTTATATTTGAACATATTCTTTTTTCCACTATTACCCACTTAGCGCTACGAATGTCCAGTTGCATTTTCTACAGACAGAGTGTTTCAAAACTGCTCAATCAAAAGTATGGTTTAACTCTGTTAGCTGAATGCTCAGATCAGAAAGAAGTTTCACAGAATGCTTCTGTGTAGTTTATATTTGAATATATTCCTTTTTCCACTACTACGCTCTTAGCGCTCCAAATGTCCAGTTGCATTTTCTACAGAAAGAGTGTTCAGGTCTGCTCAATCAAAAGTATGGTTTAACTCTGTTAGCTGAATGCACAGATCAGAAAGAAGTTTCACCGAATGATTCTGTGTAGTTTATATTTGAAGACAATCCTTTTTCCACTATTACACTCTTAGCGCTCCGAATCTCCACTTGCATTTTCTACAAAAAGAGTGTTTCATAACTGCTCAATCAAAAATATGTTTTATCTCTGTTAACTGAATTTACAGATCAGAAATAAGTTTCACAGAATGCATCTGTGTAGTTTTTATTTGAAGATATTCTTTTTCCCAATGTAGGCCTCTTAGCGCTTAGCATGTCCAATTGCAGTTTCTACAGAAAGAGTGTTTCAGAACGGCTCAAACAAAAGTAAGGTTCAACTCTGTTAGCTGAATGCACAGCAGAGAAAGAGTTTTCACAGAATGCTACTGTGTAGTTTATATTTGAATATATTCCTTTTTCCACTATTACCCTCTTTGCGCTCCGAATATCCACTTGCATTTTCTACAGAAAGAGTGTTCAGAACTGCGCAATCAAAAGTATGGTTTAACTCTGTTAGCTTAATGAACATATCAGAAATAAGTTTCACACAATGCTTCTGTGTAGTTTTTATTTGAAGATATTATTTTTCCCAATAGAGGCCTCTTAGCGCTCAGAATGTCCAATTGCATTTTCTGCAGAAAGAGTGTTTCAGAAAGGCTCAATCAAAAGTAAGGTTCAACTCTGTTAGTTGAATGCACAGAACAGAAAGAAGTTTCATACAATGCTTCTGTGTAGTTTATATTTGAACATATTCTTTTCTCCACTATTACCCACTAAGCGTTACGAATGTCCAGTTGCATTTTCTACAGACAGAGTGTTTCAAAACTGCTCAATCAAAAGTATGGTTTAACTCTGTTAGCTGAATGCTCAGATCAGAAAGAAGTTTCACAGAATGCTTCTGTGTAGTTTATATTTGAATATATTCCTTTTTCCACTACTACACTCTTAGCGCTCCAAATGTCCAGTTGCATTTTCTACAGAAAGAGTGTTCAGATCTCCTCAATCAAAAGTATGGTTTAACTCTGTTAGCTGAATGCACAGATCAGAAAGAAGTTTCACAGAATGATACTGTGTAGTTTATATTTGGAGACATTCCTTTTTCCACTAATACCCTCTTAGTGCTCCGAATCTCCACTTGCATTTCCTACAGAAAGAGTGTTTCAGAACGGCTCAATCAAAACTAAGGTTCAACTCTTTCAGTTGATCAAACAGAACACAAAGAAGTTTCACACAATTCTTCTGTGTAGTTTTTATTTGTAGACATTCTTTTTCCCAATATAGGCCTCTTAGCGCTCAGAATGTCCAATTGCAGTTTCTACAGAAAGAGTGTTTCAGAACGGCTCAATCAAAAGTAAGGTTCAACTCTGTTAGTTGAATGCACAGAACAGAAAGAAGTTTCATACAATGCTTCTGTGTAGTTTATATTTGAACATATTCTTTTCTCCACTATTACCCACTTAGCGCTACGAATGTCCAGTTGCATTTTCTACAGACAGAGTGTTTCAAAACTGCTCAATCAAAAGTATGGTTTAACTCTGTTAGCTGAATGCTCAGATCAGAAAGAAGTTTCACAGAATGCTTCTGTGTAGTTTATATTTGAATATATTCCTTTTTCCACTACTACTCTCTTAGCGCTCCAAATGTCCAGTTGCATTTTCTACAGAAAGAGTGTTCAGATCTGCTCAATCAAAAGTATGGTTTAACTCTGTTAGCTGAATGCACAGATCAGAAATAAGTTTCACCGAATGATTCTGTGTAGTTTATATTTGAAGACATTCCTTTTTCCACTATTACCCTCTTAGCGCTCCGAATCTCCACTTGCATTTTCTACAAAAAGAGTGTTTCATAACTGCTCAATCAAAAATATGTTTTATCTCTGTTAACTGAATTTACAGATCAGAAATAAGTTTCACAGAATGCATCTGTGTAGTTTTTATTTGAAGATATTCTTTTTCCCAATGTAGGTCTCTTAGCGCTTAGCATGTCCAATTGCAGTTTCTACAGAAAGAGTGTTTCAGAACGGCTCAATCAAAAGTAAGGTTCAACTCTGTTAGCTGAATGCACAGAACAGAAAGAGTTTTCACAGAATGCTACTGTGTAGTTTATATTTGAATATATTACTTTTTCCACTATTACCCTCTTAGCGCTCCGAATGTCCACTTGCATTTTCTACAGAAAGAGTGTTCAGAACTGCGCAATCAAAAGTATGGTTTAACTCTGTTAGCTTAATGAACATATCAGAAATAAGTTTCACACAATGCTTCTGTGTAGTTTTTATTTGAAGATATTATTTTTCCCAATAGAGGCCTCTTAGCGCTCAGAATGTCCAATTGCAGTTTCTACAGAAAGAGTGTTTCAGAAAGGCTCAATCAAAGTAAGGTTCAACTCTGTTAGTTGAATGCACACAACAGAAAGAAGTTTCATACAATGCTTCTGTGTAGTTTATATTTGAACATATTCTTTTCTCCACTATTACCCACTTAGCGCTACGAATGTCCATTTGCATTTTCTACAGACAGAGTGTTTCAAAACTGCTCAATCAAAAGTATGGTTTAACTCTGTTAGCTGAATGCTCAGATCAGAAAGAAGTTTCACAGAATGCTTCTGTGTAGTTTATATTTGAATATATTCCTTTTTCCACTACTACTCTCTTAGCGCTCCAAATGTCCAGTTGCATTTTCTACAGAAAGAGTGTTCAGATCTGCTCAATCAAAAGTATGGTTTAACTCTGTTAGCTGAATGCACAGATCAGAAAGAAGTTTCACAGAATGATTCTGTGTAGTTTATATTTGGAGACATTCCTTTTTCCACTATTACCCTCTTAGCGCTCCGAATCTCCACTTGCATTTTCTACAGAAAGAGTGTTTCAGAACGGCTCAATCAAAACTAAGGTTCAACTCTTTTAGTTGAACAAACAAAACAGAAAGAAGTTTCACACAATTCTTCTGTGTAGTTTTTATTTGTAGACATTCTTTTTCCCAATATAGGCCTCTTAGCGCTCAGAATGTCCAATTGCAGTTTCTACAGAAAGAGTGTTTCAGAACGGCTCAATCAAAAGTAAGGTTCAACTCTGTTAGTTGAATGCACAGAACAGAAAGAAGTTTCACAGAATGCTTCTGTGTAGTTTATATTTGAACATATTCTTTTTTCCACTATTACCCACTTAGCGCTACGAATGTCCAGTTGCATTTTCTACAGACAGAGTGTTTCAAAACTGCTCAATCAAAAGTATGGTTTAACTCTGTTAGCTGAATGCTCAGATCAGAAAGAAGTTTCACAGAATGCTTCTGTGTAGTTTATATTTGAATATATTCCTTTTTCCACTACTACGCTCTTAGCGCTCCAAATGTCCAGTTGCATTTCCTACAGAAAGAGTGTTCAGGTCTGCTCAATCAAAAGTATGGTTTAACTCTGTTAGCTGAATGCACAGATCAGAAAGAAGTTTCACCGAATGATTCTGTGTAGTTTATATTTGAAGACATTCCTTTTTCCACTATTACACTCTTAGCGCTCCGAATCTCCACTTGCATTTTCTACAAAAAGAGTGTTTCATAACTGCTCAATCAAAAATATGTTTTATCTCTGTTAACTGAATTTACAGATCAGAAATAAGTTTCACAGAATGCATCTGTGTAGTTTTTATTTGAAGATATTCTTTTTCCCAATGTAGGCCTCTTAGCGCTTAGCATGTCCAATTGCAGTTTCTACAGAAAGAGTGTTTCAGAACGGCTCAATCAAAAGTAAGGTTCAACTCTGTTAGCTGAATGCACAGAAGAGAAAGAATTTTCACAGAATGCTACTGTGTAGTTTATATTTGAATATATTCCTTTTTCCACTATTACCCTCTTTGCGCTCCGAATATCCACTTGCATTTTCTACAGAAAGAGTGTTCAGAACTGCGCAATCAAAAGTATGGTTTAACTCTGTTAGCTTAATGAACATATCAGAAATAAGTTTCACACAATGCTTCTGTGTAGTTTTTATTTGAAGATATTATTTTTCCCAATAGAGGCCTCTTAGCGCTCAGAATGTCCAATTGCATTTTCTGCAGAAAGAGTGTTTCAGAAAGGCTCAATCAAAAGTAAGGTTCAACTCTGTTAGTTGAATGCACAGAACAGAAAGAAGTTTCATACAATGCTTCTGTGTAGTTTATATTTGAACATATTCTTTTCTCCACTATTACCCACTAAGCGTTACGAATGTCCAGTTGCATTTTCTACAGACAGAGTGTTTCAAAACTGCTCAATCAAAAGTATGGTTTAACTCTGTTAGCTGAATGCTCAGATCAGAAAGAAGTTTCACAGAATGCTTCTGTGTAGTTTATATTTGAATATATTCCTTTTTCCACTACTACACTCTTAGCGCTCCAAATGTCCAGTTGCATTTTCTACAGAAAGAGTGTTCAGATCTGCTCAATCAAAAGTATGGTTTAACTCTGTTAGCTGAATGCACAGATCAGAAAGAAGTTTCACAGAATGATACTGTGTAGTTTATATTTGGAGACATTCCTTTTTCCACTAATACCCTCTTAGTGCTCCGAATCTCCACTTGCATTTCCTACAGAAAGAGTGTTTCAGAACGGCTCAATCAAAACTAAGGTTCAACTCTTTTAGTTGATCAAACAGAACACAAAGAAGTTTCACACAATTCTTCTGTGTAGTTTTTATTTGTAGACATTCTTTTTCCCAATATAGGCCTCTTAGCGCTCAGAATGTCCAATTGCAGTTTCTACAGAAAGAGTGTTTCAGAAACGCTCAATCAAAGTAAGGTTCAACTATGTTAGTTGAATGCACACAACAGAAAGAAGTTTCATACAGTGCTTCTGTGTAGTTTATATTTGAACATATTCTTTTCTCCACTATTACCCACTTAGCGCTACGAATGTCCATTTGCATTTTCTACAGACAGAGTGTTTCAAAACTGCTCAATCAAAAGTATGGTTTAACTCTGTTAGCTGAATGCTCAGATCAGAAAGAAGTTTCACAGAATGCTTCTGTGTAGTTTATATTTGAATATATTCCTTTTTCCACTACTACTCTCTTAGCGCTCCAAATGTCCAGTTGCATTTTCTACAGAAAGAGTGTTCAGATCTGCTCAATCAAAAGTATGGTTTAACTCTGTTAGCTGAATGCACAGATCAGAAAGAAGTTTCACAGAATGATTCTGTGTAGTTTATATTTGGAGACATTCCTTTTTCCACTATTACCCTCTTAGCGCTCCGAATCTCCACTTGCATTTTCTACAGAAAGAGTGTTTCAGAACGGCTCAATCAAAACTAAGGTTCAACTCTTTTAGTTGAACAAACAAAACAGAAAGAAGTTTCACACAATTCTTCTGTGTAGTTTTTATTTGTAGACATTCTTTTTCCCAATATAGGCCTCTTAGCGCTCAGAATGTCCAATTGCAGTTTCTACAGAAAGAGTGTTTCAGAACGGCTCAATCAAAAGTAAGGTTCAACTCTGTTAGTTGAATGCACAGAACAGAAAGAAGTTTCACAGAATGCTTCTGTGTAGTTTATATTTGAACATATTCTTTTTTCCACTATTACCCACTTAGCGCTACGAATGTCCAGTTGCATTTTCTACAGACAGAGTGTTTCAAAACTGCTCAATCAAAAGTATGGTTTAACTCTGTTAGCTGAATGCTCAGATCAGAAAGAAGTTTCACAGAATGCTTCTGTGTAGTTTATATTTGAATATATTCCTTTTTCCACTACTACGCTCTTAGCGCTCCAAATGTCCAGTTGCATTTTCTACAGAAAGAGTGTTCAGGTCTGCTCAATCAAAAGTATGGTTTAACTCTGTTAGCTGAATGCACAGATCAGAAAGAAGTTTCACCGAATGATTCTGTGTAGTTTATATTTGAAGACAATCCTTTTTCCACTATTACACTCTTAGCGCTCCGAATCTCCACTTGCATTTTCTACAAAAAGAGTGTTTCATAACTGCTCAATCAAAAATATGTTTTATCTCTGTTAACTGAATTTACAGATCAGAAATAAGTTTCACAGAATGCATCTGTGTAGTTTTTATTTGAAGATATTCTTTTTCCCAATGTAGGCCTCTTAGCGCTTAGCATGTCCAATTGCAGTTTCTACAGAAAGAGTGTTTCAGAACGGCTCAAACAAAAGTAAGGTTCAACTCTGTTAGCTGAATGCACAGCAGAGAAAGAGTTTTCACAGAATGCTACTGTGTAGTTTATATTTGAATATATTCCTTTTTCCACTATTACCCTCTTTGCGCTCCGAATATCCACTTGCATTTTCTACAGAAAGAGTGTTCAGAACTGCGCAATCAAAAGTATGGTTTAACTCTGTTAGCTTAATGAACATATCAGAAATAAGTTTCACACAATGCTTCTGTGTAGTTTTTATTTGAAGATATTATTTTTCCCAATAGAGGCCTCTTAGCGCTCAGAATGTCCAATTGCATTTTCTGCAGAAAGAGTGTTTCAGAAAGGCTCAATCAAAAGTAAGGTTCAACTCTGTTAGTTGAATGCACAGAACAGAAAGAAGTTTCATACAATGCTTCTGTGTAGTTTATATTTGAACATATTCTTTTCTCCACTATTACCCACTAAGCGTTACGAATGTCCAGTTGCATTTTCTACAGACAGAGTGTTTCAAAACTGCTCAATCAAAAGTATGGTTTAACTCTGTTAGCTGAATGCTCAGATCAGAAAGAAGTTTCACAGAATGCTTCTGTGTAGTTTATATTTGAATATATTCCTTTTTCCACTACTACACTCTTAGCGCTCCAAATGTCCAGTTGCATTTTCTACAGAAAGAGTGTTCAGATCTCCTCAATCAAAAGTATGGTTTAACTCTGTTAGCTGAATGCACAGATCAGAAAGAAGTTTCACAGAATGATACTGTGTAGTTTATATTTGGAGACATTCCTTTTTCCACTAATACCCTCTTAGTGCTCCGAATCTCCACTTGCATTTCCTACAGAAAGAGTGTTTCAGAACGGCTCAATCAAAACTAAGGTTCAACTCTTTCAGTTGATCAAACAGAACACAAAGAAGTTTCACACAATTCTTCTGTGTAGTTTTTATTTGTAGACATTCTTTTTCCCAATATAGGCCTCTTAGCGCTCAGAATGTCCAATTGCAGTTTCTACAGAAAGAGTGTTTCAGAACGGCTCAATCAAAAGTAAGGTTCAACTCTGTTAGTTGAATGCACAGAACAGAAAGAAGTTTCATACAATGCTTCTGTGTAGTTTATATTTGAACATATTCTTTTCTCCACTATTACCCACTTAGCGCTACGAATGTCCAGTTGCATTTTCTACAGACAGAGTGTTTCAAAACTGCTCAATCAAAAGTATGGTTTAACTCTGTTAGCTGAATGCTCAGATCAGAAAGAAGTTTCACAGAATGCTTCTGTGTAGTTTATATTTGAATATATTCCTTTTTCCACTACTACTCTCTTAGCGCTCCAAATGTCCAGTTGCATTTTCTACAGAAAGAGTGTTCAGATCTGCTCAATCAAAAGTATGGTTTAACTCTGTTAGCTGAATGCACAGATCAGAAATAAGTTTCACCGAATGATTCTGTGTAGTTTATATTTGAAGACATTCCTTTTTCCACTATTACCCTCTTAGCGCTCCGAATCTCCACTTGCATTTTCTACAAAAAGAGTGTTTCATAACTGCTCAATCAAAAATATGTTTTATCTCTGTTAACTGAATTTACAGATCAGAAATAAGTTTCACAGAATGCATCTGTGTAGTTTTTATTTGAAGATATTCTTTTTCCCAATGTAGGTCTCTTAGCGCTTAGCATGTCCAATTGCAGTTTCTACAGAAAGAGTGTTTCAGAACGGCTCAATCAAAAGTAAGGTTCAACTCTGTTAGCTGAATGCACAGAACAGAAAGAGTTTTCACAGAATGCTACTGTGTAGTTTATATTTGAATATATTACTTTTTCCACTATTACCCTCTTAGCGCTCCGAATGTCCACTTGCATTTTCTACAGAAAGAGTGTTCAGAACTGCGCAATCAAAAGTATGGTTTAACTCTGTTAGCTTAATGAACATATCAGAAATAAGTTTCACACAATGCTTCTGTGTAGTTTTTATTTGAAGATATTATTTTTCCCAATAGAGGCCTCTTAGCGCTCAGAATGTCCAATTGCAGTTTCTACAGAAAGAGTGTTTCAGAAAGGCTCAATCAAAGTAAGGTTCAACTCTGTTAGTTGAATGCACACAACAGAAAGAAGTTTCATACAATGCTTCTGTGTAGTTTATATTTGAACATATTCTTTTCTCCACTATTACCCACTTAGCGCTACGAATGTCCATTTGCATTTTCTACAGACAGAGTGTTTCAAAACTGCTCAATCAAAAGTATGGTTTAACTCTGTTAGCTGAATGCTCAGATCAGAAAGAAGTTTCACAGAATGCTTCTGTGTAGTTTATATTTGAATATATTCCTTTTTCCACTACTACTCTCTTAGCGCTCCAAATGTCCAGTTGCATTTTCTACAGAAAGAGTGTTCAGATCTGCTCAATCAAAAGTATGGTTTAACTCTGTTAGCTGAATGCACAGATCAGAAAGAAGTTTCACAGAATGATTCTGTGTAGTTTATATTTGGAGACATTCCTTTTTCCACTATTACCCTCTTAGCGCTCCGAATCTCCACTTGCATTTTCTACAGAAAGAGTGTTTCAGAACGGCTCAATCAAAACTAAGGTTCAACTCTTTTAGTTGAACAAACAAAACAGAAAGAAGTTTCACACAATTCTTCTGTGTAGTTTTTATTTGTAGACATTCTTTTTCCCAATATAGGCCTCTTAGCGCTCAGAATGTCCAATTGCAGTTTCTACAGAAAGAGTGTTTCAGAACGGCTCAATCAAAAGTAAGGTTCAACTCTGTTAGTTGAATGCACAGAACAGAAAGAAGTTTCACAGAATGCTTCTGTGTAGTTTATATTTGAACATATTCTTTTTTCCACTATTACCCACTTAGCGCTACGAATGTCCAGTTGCATTTTCTACAGACAGAGTGTTTCAAAACTGCTCAATCAAAAGTATGGTTTAACTCTGTTAGCTGAATGCTCAGATCAGAAAGAAGTTTCACAGAATGCTTCTGTGTAGTTTATATTTGAATATATTCCTTTTTCCACTACTACGCTCTTAGCGCTCCAAATGTCCAGTTGCATTTTCTACAGAAAGAGTGTTCAGGTCTGCTCAATCAAAAGTATGGTTTAACTCTGTTAGCTGAATGCACAGATCAGAAAGAAGTTTCACCGAATGATTCTGTGTAGTTTATATTTGAAGACAATCCTTTTTCCACTATTACACACTTAGCGCTCCGAATCTCCACTTGCATTTTCTACAAAAAGAGTGTTTCATAACTGCTCAATCAAAAATATGTTTTATCTCTGTTAACTGAATTTACAGATCAGAAATAAGTTTCACAGAATGCATCTGTGTAGTTTTTATTTGAAGATATTCTTTTTCCCAATGTAGGCCTCTTAGCGCTTAGCATGTCCAATTGCAGTTTCTACAGAAAGAGTGTTTCAGAACGGCTCAAACAAAAGTAAGGTTCAACTCTGTTAGCTGAATGCACAGCAGAGAAAGAGTTTTCACAGAATGCTACTGTGTAGTTTATATTTGAATATATTCCTTTTTCCACTATTACCCTCTTTGCGCTCCGAATATCCACTTGCATTTTCTACAGAAAGAGTGTTCAGAACTGCGCAATCAAAAGTATGGTTTAACTCTGTTAGCTTAATGAACATATCAGAAATAAGTTTCACACAATGCTTCTGTGTAGTTTTTATTTGAAGATATTATTTTTCCCAATAGAGGCCTCTTAGCGCTCAGAATGTCCAATTGCATTTTCTGCAGAAAGAGTGTTTCAGAAAGGCTCAATCAAAAGTAAGGTTCAACTCTGTTAGTTGAATGCACAGAACAGAAAGAAGTTTCATACAATGCTTCTGTGTAGTTTATATTTGAAAATATTCTTTTCTCCACTATTACCCACTAAGCGTTACGAATGTCCAGTTGCATTTTCTACAGACAGAGTGTTTCAAAACTGCTCAATCAAAAGTATGGTTTAACTCTGTTAGCTGAATGCTCAGATCAGAAAGAAGTTTCACAGAATGCTTCTGTGTAGTTTATATTTGAATATATTCCTTTTTCCACTACTACACTCTTAGCGCTCCAAATGTCCAGTTGCATTTTCTACAGAAAGAGTGTTCAGATCTCCTCAATCAAAAGTATGGTTTAACTCTGTTAGCTGAATGCACAGATCAGAAAGAAGTTTCACAGAATGATACTGTGTAGTTTATATTTGGAGACATTCCTTTTTCCACTAATACCCTCTTAGTGCTCCGAATCTCCACTTGCATTTCCTACAGAAAGAGTGTTTCAGAACGGCTCAATCAAAACTAAGGTTCAACTCTTTTAGTTGATCAAACAGAACACAAAGAAGTTTCACACCATTCTTCTGTGTAGTTTTTATTTGTAGACATTCTTTTTCCCAATATAGGCCTCTTAGCGCTCAGAATGTCCAATTGCAGTTTCTACAGAAAGAGTGTTTCAGAACGGCTCAATCAAAAGTAAGGTTCAACTCTGTTAGTTGAATGCACAGAACAGAAAGAAGTTTCATACAATGCTTCTGTGTAGTTTATATTTGAACATATTCTTTTCTCCACTATTACCCACTTAGCGCTACGAATGTCCAGTTGCATTTTCTACAGACAGAGTGTTTCAAAACTGCTCAATCAAAAGTATGGTTTAACTCTGTTAGCTGAATGCTCAGATCAGAAAGAAGTTTCACAGAATGCTTCTGTGTAGTTTATATTTGAATATATTCCTTTTTCCACTACTACTCTCTTAGCGCTCCAAATGTCCAGTTGCATTTTCTACAGAAAGAGTGTTCAGATCTGCTCAATCAAAAGTATGGTTTAACTCTGTTAGCTGAATGCACAGATCAGAAATAAGTTTCACCGAATGATTCTGTGTAGTTTATATTTGAAGACATTCCTTTTTCCACTATTACCCTCTTAGCGCTCCGAATCTCCACTTGCATTTTCTACAAAAAGAGTGTTTCATAACTGCTCAATCAAAAATATGTTTTATCTCTGTTAACTGAATTTACAGATCAGAAATAAGTTTCACAGAATGCATCTGTGTAGTTTTTATTTGAAGATATTCTTTTTCCCAATGTAGGTCTCTTAGCGCTTAGCATGTCCAATTGCAGTTTCTACAGAAAGAGTGTTTCAGAACGGCTCAATCAAAAGTAAGGTTCAACTCTGTTAGCTGAATGCACAGAACAGAAAGAGTTTTCACAGAATGCTACTGTGTAGTTTATATTTGAATATATTCCTTTTTCCACTATTACCCTCTTAGCGCTCCGAATGTCCACTTGCATTTTCTACAGAAAGAGTGTTCAGAACTGCGCAATCAAAAGTATGGTTTAACTCTGTTAGCTTAATGAACATACCAGAAATAAGTTTCACACAATGCTTCTGTGTAGTTTTTATTTGAAGATATTATTTTTCCCAATAGAGGCCTCTTAGCGCTCAGAATGTCCAATTGCAGTTTCTACAGAAAGAGTGTTTCAGAAAGGCTCAATCAAAATAAGGTTCAACTCTGTTAGTTGAATGCACACAACAGAAAGAAGTTTCATACAATGCTTCTGTGTAGTTTATATTTGAACATATTCTTTTCTCCACTATTACCCACTTAGCGCTACGAATGTCCATTTGCATTTTCTACAGACAGAGTGTTTCAAAACTGCTCAATCAAAAGTATGGTTTAACTCTGTTAGCTGAATGCTCAGATCAGAAAGAAGTTTCACAGAATGCTTCTGTGTAGTTTATATTTGAATATATTCCTTTTTCCACTACTACTCTCTTAGCGCTCCAAATGTCCAGTTGCATTTTCTACAGAAAGAGTGTTCAGATCTGCTCAATCAAAAGTATGGTTTAACTCTGTTAGCTGAATGCACAGATCAGAAAGAAGTTTCACAGAATGATTCTGTGTAGTTTATATTTGGAGACATTCCTTTTTCCACTATTACCCTCTTAGCGCTCCGAATCTCCACTTGCATTTTCTACAGAAAGAGTGTTTCAGAACGGCTCAATCAAAACTAAGGTTCAACTCTTTTAGTTGAACAAACAAAACAGAAAGAAGTTTCACACAATTCTTCTGTGTAGTTTTTATTTGTAGACATTCTTTTTCCCAATATAGGCCTCTTAGCGCTCAGAATGTCCAATTGCAGTTTCTACAGAAAGAGTGTTTCAGAACGGCTCAATCAAAAGTAAGGTTCAACTCTGTTAGTTGAATGCACAGAACAGAAAGAAGTTTCACAGAATGCTTCTGTGTAGTTTATATTTGAACATATTCTTTTTTCCACTATTACCCACTTAGCGCTACGAATGTCCAGTTGCATTTTCTACAGACAGAGTGTTTCAAAACTGCTCAATCAAAAGTATGGTTTAACTCTGTTAGCTGAATGCTCAGATCAGAAAGAAGTTTCACAGAATGCTTCTGTGTAGTTTATATTTGAATATATTCCTTTTTCCACTACTACGCTCTTAGCGCTCCAAATGTCCAGTTGCATTTTCTACAGAAAGAGTGTTCAGGTCTGCTCAATCAAAAGTATGGTTTAACTCTGTTAGCTGAATGCACAGATCAGAAAGAAGTTTCACCGAATGATTCTGTGTAGTTTATATTTGAAGACAATCCTTTTTCCACTATTACACTCTTAGCGCTCCGAATCTCCACTTGCATTTTCTACAAAAAGAGTGTTTCATAACTGCTCAATCAAAAATATGTTTTATCTCTGTTAACTGAATTTACAGATCAGAAATAAGTTTCACAGAATGCATCTGTGTAGTTTTTATTTGAAGATATTCTTTTTCCCAATGTAGGCCTCTTAGCGCTTAGCATGTCCAATTGCAGTTTCTACAGAAAGAGTGTTTCAGAACGGCTCAAACAAAAGTAAGGTTCAACTCTGTTAGCTGAATGCACAGCAGAGAAAGAGTTTTCACAGAATGCTACTGTGTAGTTTATATTTGAATATATTCCTTTTTCCACTATTACCCTCTTTGCGCTCCGAATATCCACTTGCATTTTCTACAGAAAGAGTGTTCAGAACTGCGCAATCAAAAGTATGGTTTAACTCTGTTAGCTTAATGAACATATCAGAAATAAGTTTCACACAATGCTTCTGTGTAGTTTTTATTTGAAGATATTATTTTTCCCAATAGAGGCCTCTTAGCGCTCAGAATGTCCAATTGCATTTTCTGCAGAAAGAGTGTTTCAGAAAGGCTCAATCAAAAGTAAGGTTCAACTCTGTTAGTTGAATGCACAGAACAGAAAGAAGTTTCATACAATGCTTCTGTGTAGTTTATATTTGAACATATTCTTTTCTCCACTATTACCCACTAAGCGTTACGAATGTCCAGTTGCATTTTCTACAGACAGAGTGTCTCAAAACTGCTCAATCAAAAGTATGGTTTAACTCTGTTAGCTGAATGCTCAGATCAGAAAGAAGTTTCACAGAATGCTTCTGTGTAGTTTATATTTGAATATATTCCTTTTTCCACTACTACACTCTTAGCGCTCCAAATGTCCAGTTGCATTTTCTACAGAAAGAGTGTTCAGATCTCCTCAATCAAAAGTATGGTTTAACTCTGTTAGCTGAATGCACAGATCAGAAAGAAGTTTCACAGAATGATACTGTGTAGTTTATATTTGGAGACATTCCTTTTTCCACTAATACCCTCTTAGTGCTCCGAATCTCCACTTGCATTTCCTACAGAAAGAGTGTTTCAGAACGGCTCAATCAAAACTAAGGTTCAACTCTTTTAGTTGATCAAACAGAACACAAAGAAGTTTCACACAATTCTTCTGTGTAGTTTTTATTTGTAGACATTCTTTTTCCCAATATAGGCCTCTTAGCGCTCAGAATGTCCAATTGCAGTTTCTACAGAAAGAGTGTTTCAGAACGGCTCAATCAAAAGTAAGGTTCAACTCTGTTAGTTGAATGCACAGAACAGAAAGAAGTTTCATACAATGCTTCTGTGTAGTTTATATTTGAACATATTCTTTTCTCCACTATTACCCACTTAGCGCTACGAATGTCCAGTTGCATTTTCTACAGACAGAGTGTTTCAAAACTGCTCAATCAAAAGTATGGTTTAACTCTGTTAGCTGAATGCTCAGATCAGAAAGAAGTTTCACAGAATGCTTCTGTGTAGTTTATATTTGAATATATTCCTTTTTCCACTACTACTCTCTTAGCGCTCCAAATGTCCAGTTGCATTTTCTACAGAAAGAGTGTTCAGATCTGCTCAATCAAAAGTATGGTTTAACTCTGTTAGCTGAATGCACAGATCAGAAATAAGTTTCACCGAATGATTCTGTGTAGTTTATATTTGAAGACATTCCTTTTTCCACTATTACCCTCTTAGCGCTCCGAATCTCCACTTGCATTTTCTACAAAAAGAGTGTTTCATAACTGCTCAATGAAAAATATGTTTTATCTCTGTTAACTGAATTTACAGATCAGAAATAAGTTTCACAGAATGCATCTGTGTAGTTTTTATTTGAAGATATTCTTTTTCCCAATGTAGGTCTCTTAGCGCTTAGCATGTCCAATTGCAGTTTCTACAGAAAGAGTGTTTCAGAACGGCTCAATCAAAAGTAAGGTTCAACTCTGTTAGCTGAATGCACAGAACAGAAAGAGTTTTCACAGAATGCTACTGTGTAGTTTATATTTGAATATATTCCTTTTTCCACTATTACCCTCTTAGCGCTCCGAATGTCCACTTGCATTTTCTACAGAAAGAGTGTTCAGAACTGCGCAATCAAAAGTATGGTTTAACTCTGTTAGCTTAATGAACATATCAGAAATAAGTTTCACACAATGCTTCTGTGTAGTTTTTATTTGAAGATATTATTTTTCCCAATAGAGGCCTCTTAGCGCTCAGAATGTCCAATTGCAGTTTCTACAGAAAGAGTGTTTCAGAAAGGCTCAATCAAAATAAGGTTCAACTCTGTTAGTTGAATGCACACAACAGAAAGAAGTTTCATACAATGCTTCTGTGTAGTTTATATTTGAACATATTCTTTTCTCCACTATTACCCACTTAGCGCTACGAATGTCCATTTGCATTTTCTACAGACAGAGTGTTTCAAAACTGCTCAATCAAAAGTATGGTTTAACTCTGTTAGCTGAATGCTCAGATCAGAAAGAAGTTTCACAGAATGCTTCTGTGTAGTTTATATTTGAATATATTCCTTTTTCCACTACTACTCTCTTAGCGCTCCAAATGTCCAGTTGCATTTTCTACAGAAAGAGTGTTCAGATCTGCTCAATCAAAAGTATGGTTTAACTCTGTTAGCTGAATGCACAGATCAGAAAGAAGTTTCACAGAATGATTCTGTGTAGTTTATATTTGGAGACATTCCTTTTTCCACTATTACCCTCTTAGCGCTCCGAATCTCCACTTGCATTTTCTACAGAAAGAGTGTTTCAGAACGGCTCAATCAAAACTAAGGTTCAACTCTTTTAGTTGAACAAACAAAACAGAAAGAAGTTTCACACAATTCTTCTGTGTAGTTTTTATTTGTAGACATTCTTTTTCCCAATATAGGCCTCTTAGCGCTCAGAATGTCCAATTGCAGTTTCTACAGAAAGAGTGTTTCAGAACGGCTCAATCAAAAGTAAGGTTCAACTCTGTTAGTTGAATGCACAGAACAGAAAGAAGTTTCACAGAATGCTTCTGTGTAGTTTATATTTGAACATATTCTTTTTTCCACTATTACCCACTTAGCGCTACGAATGTCCAGTTGCATTTTCTACAGACAGAGTGTTTCAAAACTGCTCAATCAAAAGTATGGTTTAACTCTGTTAGCTGAATGCTCAGATCAGAAAGAAGTTTCACAGAATGCTTCTGTGTAGTTTATATTTGAATATATTCCTTTTTCCACTACTACGCTCTTAGCGCTCCAAATGTCCAGTTGCATTTTCTACAGAAAGAGTGTTCAGGTCTGCTCAATCAAAAGTATGGTTTAACTCTGTTAGCTGAATGCACAGATCAGAAAGAAGTTTCACCGAATGATTCTGTGTAGTTTATATTTGAAGACAATCCTTTTTCCACTATTACACTCTTAGCGCTCCGAATCTCCACTTGCATTTTCTACAAAAAGAGTGTTTCATAACTGCTCAATCAAAAATATGTTTTATCTCTGTTAACTGAATTTACAGATCAGAAATAAGTTTCACAGAATGCATCTGTGTAGTTTTTATTTGAAGATATTCTTTTTCCCAATGTAGGCCTCTTAGCGCTTAGCATGTCCAATTGCAGTTTCTACAGAAAGAGTGTTTCAGAACGGCTCAAACAAAAGTAAGGTTCAACTCTGTTAGCTGAATGCACAGCAGAGAAAGAGTTTTCACAGAATGCTACTGTGTAGTTTATATTTGAATATATTCCTTTTTCCACTATTACCCTCTTTGCGCTCCGAATATCCACTTGCATTTTCTACAGAAAGAGTGTTCAGAACTGCGCAATCAAAAGTATGGTTTAACTCTGTTAGCTTAATGAACATATCAGAAATAAGTTTCACACAATGCTTCTGTGTAGTTTTTATTTGAAGATATTATTTTTCCCAATAGAGGCCTCTTAGCGCTCAGAATGTCCAATTGCATTTTCTGCAGAAAGAGTGTTTCAGAAAGGCTCAATCAAAAGTAAGGTTCAACTCTGTTAGTTGAATGCACAGAACAGAAAGAAGTTTCATACAATGCTTCTGTGTAGTTTATATTTGAACATATTCTTTTCTCCACTATTACCCACTAAGCGTTACGAATGTCCAGTTGCATTTTCTACAGACAGAGTGTTTCAAAACTGCTCAATCAAAAGTATGGTTTAACTCTGTTAGCTGAATGCTCAGATCAGAAAGAAGTTTCACAGAATGCTTCTGTGTAGTTTATATTTGAATATATTCCTTTTTCCACTACTACACTCTTAGCGCTCCAAATGTCCAGTTGCATTTTCTACAGAAAGAGTGTTCAGATCTCCTCAATCAAAAGTATGGTTTAACTCTGTTAGCTGAATGCACAGATCAGAAAGAAGTTTCACAGAATGATACTGTGTAGTTTATATTTGGAGACATTCCTTTTTCCACTAATACCCTCTTAGTGCTCCGAATCTCCACTTGCATTTCCTACAGAAAGAGTGTTTCAGAACGGCTCAATCAAAACTAAGGTTCAACTCTTTTAGTTGATCAAACAGAACACAAAGAAGTTTCACACAATTCTTCTGTGTAGTTTTTATTTGTAGACATTCTTTTTCCCAATATAGGCCTCTTAGCGCTCAGAATGTCCAATTGCAGTTTCTACAGAAAGAGTGTTTCAGAACGGCTCAATCAAAAGTAAGGTTCAACTCTGTTAGTTGAATGCACAGAACAGAAAGAAGTTTCATACAATGCTTCTGTGTAGTTTATATTTGAACATATTCTTTTCTCCACTATTACCCACTTAGCGCTACGAATGTCCAGTTGCATTTTCTACAGACAGAGTGTTTCAAAACTGCTCAATCAAAAGTATGGTTTAACTCTGTTAGCTGAATGCTCAGATCAGAAAGAAGTTTCACAGAATGCTTCTGTGTAGTTTATATTTGAATATATTCCTTTTTCCACTACTACTCTCTTAGCGCTCCAAATGTCCAGTTGCATTTTCTACAGAAAGAGTGTTCAGATCTGCTCAATCAAAAGTATGGTTTAACTCTGTTAGCTGAATGCACAGATCAGAAATAAGTTTCACCGAATGATTCTGTGTAGTTTATATTTGAAGACATTCCTTTTTCCACTATTACCCTCTTAGCGCTCCGAATCTCCACTTGCATTTTCTACAAAAAGAGTGTTTCATAACTGCTCAATCAAAAATATGTTTTATCTCTGTTAACTGAATTTACAGATCAGAAATAAGTTTCACAGAATGCATCTGTGTAGTTTTTATTTGAAGATATTCTTTTTCCCAATGTAGGTCTCTTAGCGCTTAGCATGTCCAATTGCAGTTTCTACAGAAAGAGTGTTTCAGAACGGCTCAATCAAAAGTAAGGTTCAACTCTGTTAGCTGAATGCACAGAACAGAAAGAGTTTTCACAGAATGCTACTGTGTAGTTTATATTTGAATATATTACTTTTTCCACTATTACCCTCTTAGCGCTCCGAATGTCCACTTGCATTTTCTACAGAAAGAGTGTTCAGAACTGCGCAATCAAAAGTATGGTTTAACTCTGTTAGCTTAATGAACATATCAGAAATAAGTTTCACACAATGCTTCTGTGTAGTTTTTATTTGAAGATATTATTTTTCCCAATAGAGGCCTCTTAGCGCTCAGAATGTCCAATTGCAGTTTCTACAGAAAGAGTGTTTCAGAAAGGCTCAATCAAAGTAAGGTTCAACTCTGTTAGTTGAATGCACACAACAGAAAGAAGTTTCATACAATGCTTCTGTGTAGTTTATATTTGAACATATTCTTTTCTCCACTATTACCCACTTAGCGCTACGAATGTACATTTGCATTTTCTACAGACAGAGTGTTTCAAAACTGCTCAATCAAAAGTATGGTTTAACTCTGTTAGCTGAATGCTCAGATCAGAAAGAAGTTTCACAGAATGCTTCTGTGTAGTTTATATTTGAATATATTCCTTTTTCCACTACTACTCTCTTAGCGCTCCAAATGTCCAGTTGCATTTTCTACAGAAAGAGTGTTCAGATCTGCTCAATCAAAAGTATGGTTTAACTCTGTTAGCTGAATGCACAGATCAGAAAGAAGTTTCACAGAATGATTCTGTGTAGTTTATATTTGGAGACATTCCTTTTTCCACTATTACCCTCTTAGCGCTTCGAATTTCCACTTGCATTTTCTACAGAAAGAGTGTTTCAGAACGGCTCAATCAAAACTAAGGTTCAACTCTTTTAGTTGAACAAACAGAACAGAAAGAAGTTTCACAAAATCCTTCTGTGTAGTTTTTATTTGTAGACATTCTTTATCCCAATATAGGCCTCTTAGCGCTCAGAATGTCTAATTGAAGTTTCTACAGAAAGAGTGTTTCAGAACGGCTCAATCAAAAGTAAGGTTCAACTCTGTTAGTTGAATGCACAGAACAGAATGAAGTTTCATACAATGCTTCTGTGTAGTTTATATTTGAACATATTCTTTTTTCCACTATTACCCACTTAGCGCTACGAATGTCCAGTTGCATTTTCTACAGACAGAGTGTTTCAAAACTGCTCAATCAAAAGTATGGTTTAACTCTGTCAGCTGAATGCTCAGATCAGAAAGAAGTTTCACAGAATGGTTCTGTGTAGTTTATATTTGAATATATTCCATTTTCCACTGCTACGCTCTTAGCGCTCCAAATGTCCTGTTGCATTTTCTACAGAAAGAGTGTTCAGATCTGCTCAATCAAAAGTATGGTTTAACTCTGTTAGCTGAATGCACAGATCAGAAAGAAATTTCACCGAATGATTCTGTGTAGTTTATATTTGAAGACATTCCTTTTTCCACTATTACCCTCTTAGCGCTCCGAATCTCCACTTGCATTTTCTACAAAAAGAGTGTTTCATAACTGCTCAATCAAAAATATGTTTTATCTCTGTTAACTGAATTTACAGATCAGAAATAAGTTTCACAGAATGCATCTGTGTAGTTTTTATTTGAAGATATTCTTTTTCCCAATGAAGGCCTCTTAGCGCTTAGCATGTCCAATTGCAGTTTCTACAGAAAGAGAGTTTCAGAACGGCTCAATCAAAAGTAAGGTTCAAATCTGTTAGTTGAATGCCCAGAACAGAAAGTATTTTCACAGAATGCTACTGTGTAGTTTATATTTGAATATATTCCTTTTTCCACTATTACCCTCTTAGCGCTCCGAATGTCCACTTGCATTTTCTACAGAAAGAGTGTTCAGAACTGCGCAATCCAAAGTATGGTTTAACTCTGTTAGCTTAATGAACATATCAGAAATAAGTTTCACACAATGCTTCTGTGTAGTTTTTATTTGAAGATATTATTTTTCCCAATAGAGGCCTCTTAGCGCTCAGAATGTCCAATTGCAGTTTCTACAGAAAGAGTGTTTCAGAAAGGCTCAATCAAATGTAAGGTTCAACTCTGTAAGTTGAATGCACAGAACAGAAAGAAGTTTCATACAATGCTTCTGTGTAGCTTATATTTGAACATATTCTTTTTTCCACTATTACCCACTTAGCGCTACGAATGTCCAGTTGCATTTTCTACAGACAGAGTGTTTCAAAACTGCTCAATCAAAGTATGGTTTAACTCTGTTAGCTGAATGCTCAGATCAGAAAGAAGTTTCACAGAATGCTTCTGTGTAGTTTATATTTGAATATATTCCTTTTTCCACTACTACTCTCTTAGCGCTCCAAATGTCCAGTTGCATTTTCTACAGAAAGAGTGTTCAGATCTGCTCAATCAAAAGTATGGTTTAACTCTGTTAGCTGAATGCACAGATCAGAAAGAAGTTTCACAGAATGATTCTGTGTAGTTTATATTTGGAGACATTCCTTTTTCCACTATTACCCTCTTAGCGCTCCGAATCTCCACTTGCATTTTCTACAGAAAGAGTGTTTCAGAACGGCTCAATCAAAACAAAGGTTCAACTCTTTTATTAGAACAAACAGAATAGAAAGAAGTTTCACACAATTCTTCTGTGTAGTTTTTATTTGTAGACATTCTTTTTCCCAATATAGGCCTCTTAGCGCTCAGAATGTCCAATTGCAGTTTCTACAGAAAGAGTGTTTCAGAACGGCTCAATCAAAAGTAAGGTTCAACTCTGTTAGTTGAATGCACAGAACAGAAAGAAGTTTCACAGAATGCTTCTGTGTAGTTTATATTTGAACATATTCTTTTTTCCACTATTACCCACTTAGCGCTACGAATGTCCAGTTGCATTTTCTACAGACAGAGTGTTTCAAAACTGCTCAATCAAAAGTATGGTTTAACTCTGTTAGCTGAATGCTCAGATCAGAAAGAAGTTTCACAGAATGCTTCTGTGTAGTTTATATTTGAATATATTCCTTTTTCCACTACTACGCTCTTAGCGCTCCAAATGTCCAGTTGCATTTTCTACAGAAAGAGTGTTCAGATCTGCTCAATCAAAAGTATGGTTTAACACTGTTAGCTGAATGCACAGATCAGAAAGAATTTTCACCGAATGATTCTGTGTAGTTTATATTTGAAGACATTCCTTTTTCCACTATTACCCTCTTAGCGCTCCGAATCTCCACTTGCATTTTCTACAAAAAGAGTGTTTCATAACTGCTCAATGAAAAATATGTTTTATCTCTGTTAACTGAATTTACAGATCAGAAATAAGTTTCACAGAATGCATCTGTGTAGTTTTTATTTGAAGATATTCTTTCTCCCAATGTAGGCCTCTTAGGGCTTAGCATGTCCAATTGCAGTTTCTACAGAAAGAGTGTTTCAGAACGGCTCAATCAAAAGTAAGGTTCAACTCTGTTAGTTGAATGCACAGAACAGAAAGAATTTTCACAGAATGCTACTGTGTAGTTTATATTTGAATATATTCCTTTTTCCACTATTACCCTCTTAGCGCTCCGAATGTCCACTTGCATTTTCTACAGAAAGAGTTTTCAGAACTGCGCAATCAAAAGTATGGTTTAACTCTGTTAGCTTAATGAACATATCAGAAATAAGTTTCACACAATGCTTCTGTGTAGTTTTTATTTGAAGATATTATTTTTCCCAATAGAGGCCTCTTAGCGCTCAGAATGTCCAATTGCAGTTTCTACAGAAAGAGTGTTTCAGAAAGGCTCAAACCAAAGTAAGGTTCAACTCTGTTAGTTGAATGCACAGAACAGAAAGATGTTTCATACAATGCTTCTGTGTAGTTTATATTTGAACATACTCTTTTTTCCACTATTACCCACTTAGCGCTACGAATGTCCAGTTGCATTTTCTACAGACAGAGTGTTTCAAAACTGCTCAATCAAAAGTATGGTTTAACTCTGTTAGCTGAATGCTCAGATCAGAAAGAAGTTTCACAGAATGCTTCTGTGTAGTTTATATTTGAATATATTCCTTTTTCCACTACTACTCTCTTAGCGCTCCAAATGTCCAGTAGCATTTTCTACAGAAAGAGTGTTCAGATCTGCTCAATCAAAAGTATGGTTTAACTCTGTTAGCTGAATGCACAGATCAGAAAGAAGTTTCACAGAATGATTCTGTGTAGTTTATATTTGGAGACATTCCTTTTTCCACTATTACCCTCTTAGCGCTCCGAATCTCCACTTGCATTTTCTACAGAAAGAGTGTTTCAGAACGGCTCAATCAAAACAAAGGTTCAACTCTTTTAGTTGAACAAACAGAACAGAAAGAAGTTTCACACAATCCTTCTGTGTAGTTTTTATTTGTAGACATTTTTTTCCCAATATAGGCCTCTTAGCGCTCAGAATGTCCAATTGCAGTTTCTACAGAAAGAGTGTTTCAGAACGGCTCAATCAAAAGTAAGGTTCAACTCTGTTAGTCGAATGCACAGAACAGAAAGAAGTTTCACAGAATGCTTCTGTGTAGTTTATATTTGAACATATTCTTTTTTCCACTATTACCCACTTAGCGCTACGAATGTCCAGTTGCATTTTCTACAGACAGAGTGTTTCAAAACTGCTCATTCAAAAGTATGGTTTAACTCTGTTAGCTGAATGCTCAGATCAGAAAGAAGTTTCACAGAATGCTTCTGTGTAGTTTATATTTGAATATATTCCTTTTTCCACTACTACGCTCTTAGCGCTAAAAATGTCCAGTTGCATTTTCTACAGAAAGAGTGTTCAGATCTGCTCAATCAAAAGTATGGTTTAACTCTGTTAGCTGAATGCACAGATCAGAAAGAAGTTTCACCGAATGATTCTGTGTAGTTTATATTTGAAGACATTCCTTTTTCCACTATTACCCTCTTAGCGCTCCGAATCTCCACTTGCATTTTCTACAAAAAGAGTGTTTAATAACTGCTCAATCAAAAATATGTTTTATCTCTGTTAACTGAATTTACAGATCAGAAATAAGTTTCACAGAATGCATCTGTGTAGTTTTTATTTGAAGATATTATTTTTCCCAATGTAGGCCTCTTAGTGCTTAGCATGTCCAATTGCAGTTTCTACAGAAAGAGTGTTTCAGAACGGCTCAATCAAAAGTAAGGTTCAACTCTGTTAGTTGAATGCACAGAACAGAAAGAATTTTCACAGAATGCTACTGTGTAGTTTATATTTGAATATATTCCTTTTTCCACTATTACCCTCTTAGCGCTCCGAATGTCCACTTGCATTTTCTACAGAAAGAGTTTTCAGAACTGCGCAATCCAAAGTATTGTATAACTCTGTTAGCTTAATGAACATATCAGAAATAAGTTTCACACAATGCTTCTGTGTAGTTTTTATTTGAAGATATTATTTTTCCCAATAGAGGCCTCTTAGCGCTCAGAATGTCCAATTGCAGTTTCTACAAAAAGAGTGTTTCAGAAAGGCTCAATCAAAAGTAAGGTTCAACTCTGTTAGTTGAATGCACAGAACAGAAAGAAGTTTCATACAATGCTTCTGTGTAGTTTATATTTGAACATACTCTTTTTTCCACTATTACCCACTTAGCGCTACGAATGTAAAGTTGCATTTTCTACAGACAGAGTGTTTCAAAACTGCTCAATCAAAAGTATGGTTTAACTCTGTTAGCTGAATGCTCAGATCAGAAAGAAGTTTCACAGAATGCTTCTGTGTAGTTTATATTTGAATATATTCCTTTTTCCACTACTACGCTCTTAGCGCGCCAAATGTCCAGTTGCATTTTCTACAGAAAGAGTGTTCAGATCTGCTCAATCAAAAGTATGGTTTAACTCTGTTAGCTGAATGCACAGATCAGAAAGAAGTTTCACCGAATGATTCTGTGTAGTTTATATTTGAAGACATTCCTTTTTCCACTATTACCTTCTTAGCGCTCCGAATCTCCACTTGCATTTTCTACAAAAAGAGTGTTTCATAACTGCTCAATCAAAAATATGTTTTATCTCTGTTAACTGAATTTACAGATCAGAAATAAGTTTCACAGAATGCATCTGTGTAGTTTTTATTTGAAGATATTCTTTTTCCCAATGTAGGCCTCTTAGCGCTTAGCATGTCCAATTGCAGTTTCTACAGAAAGAGTGTTTCAGAACGGCTCAATCAAAAGTAAGGTTCAACTCTGTTAGCTGAATGCACAGAAGAGAAAGAGTTTTCACAGAATGCTACTGTGTAGTTTATATTTGAATATATTCCTTTTTCCACTATTACCCCCTTTGCGCTCCGAATATCCACTTGCATTTTCTACAGAAAGAGTGTTCAGAACTGCGCAATCAAAAGTATGGTTTAACTCTGTTAGCTTAATGAACATATCAGAAATAAGTTTCACACAATGCTTCTGTGTAGTTTTTATTTGAAGATATTATTTTTCCCAATAGAGGCCTCTTAGCGCTCAGAATATCCAATTGCATTTTCTGCAGAAAGAGTGTTTCAGAAAGGCTCAATCAAAAGTAAAGTTCAACTCTGTTAGTTGAATGCACACAACAGAAAGAAGTTTCATACAATGCTTCTGTGTAGTTTATATTTGAACATATTCTTTTCTCCACTATTACCCACTTAGCGTTACGAATGTCCAGTTGCATTTTCTACAGACAGAGTGTTTCAAAACTGCTCAATCAAAAGTATGGTTTAACTCTGTTAGCTGAATGCTCAGATCAGAAAGAAGTTTCACAGAATGCTTCTGTGTAGTTTATATTTGAATATATTCCTTTTTCCACTACTACACTCTTAGCGCTCCAAATGTCCAGTTGCATTTTCTACAGAAAGAGTGTTCAGATCTGCTCAATCAAAAGTATGGTTTAACTCTGTTAGCTGAATGCACAGATCAGAAAGAAGTTTCACAGAATGATACTGTGTAGTTTATATTTGGAGACATTCCTTTTTCCAGTAATACCCTCTTAGCGCTCCGAATCTCCACTTGCATTTTCTACAGAAAGAGTGTTTCAGAACGGCTCAATCAAAACTAAGGTTCAACTCTTTTAGTTGATCAAACAGAACACAAAGAAGTTTCACACAATTCTTCTGTGTAGTTTTTATTTGTAGACATTCATTTTCCCAATATAGGCCTCTTAGCGCTCAGAATGTCCAATTGCAGTTTCTACAGAAAGAGTGTTTCAGAACGGCTCAATCAAAAGTAAGGTTCAACTCTGTTAGTTGAATGCACAGAACAGAAAGAAGTTTCATACAATGCTTCTGTGTAGTTTATATTTGAACATATTCTTTTCTCCACTATTACCCACTTAGCGCTACGAATGTCCAGTTGCATTTTCTACAGACAGAGTGTTTCAAAACTGCTCAATCAAAAGTATGGTTTAACTCTGTTAGCTGAATGCTCAGATCAGAAAGAAGTTTCACAGAATGCTTCTGTGTAGTTTATATTTGAATATATTCCTTTTTCCACTACTACTCTCTTAGCGCTCCAAATGTCCAGTTGCATTTTCTACAGAAAGAGTGTTCAGATGTGCTCAATCAAAAGTATGGTTTAACTCTGTTAGCTGAATGCACAGATCAGAAATAAGTTTCACCAAATGATTCTGTGTAGTTTATATTTGAAGACATTCCTTTTTCCACTATTACCCTCTTAGCGCTCCGAATCTCCACTTGCATTTTCTACAAAAAGAGTGTTTCATAACTGCTCAATCAAAAATATGTTTTATCTCTGTTAACTGAATTTACAGATCAGAAATAAGTTTCACAGAATGCATCTGTGTAGTTTTTAATTGAAGATATTCTTTTTCCCAATGTAGGCCTCTTAGCGCTTAGCATGTCCAATTGCAGTTTCTACAGAAAGAGTGTTTCAGAACGGCTCAATCAAAAGTAAGGTTCAACTCTGTTAGCTGAATGCACAGAACAGAAAGAGTTTTCACAGAATGCTACTGTGTAGTTTATATTTGAATATATTCCTTTTTCCACTATTACCCTCTTAGCGCTCCGAATGTCCACTTGCATTTTCTACAGAAAGAGTGTTCAGAACTGCGCAATCAAAAGTATGGTTTAACTCTGTTAGCTTAATGAACATATCAGAAATAAGTTTCACACAATGCTTCTTTGTAGTTTTTATTTGAAGATATTATTTTTCCCAATAGAGGCCTCTTAGCGCTCAGAATGTCCAATTGCAGTTTCTACAGAAAGAGTGTTTCAGAAAGGCTCAATCAAAAGTAAGGTTCAACTCTGTTAGTTGAATGCACACAACAGAAAGAAGTTTCATACAATGCTTCTGTGTAGTTTATATTTGAACATATTCTTTTCTCCACTATTACCCACTTAGCGCTACGAATGTCCAGTTGCATTTTCTACAGACAGAGTGTTTCAAAACTGCTCAATCAAAAGTATGGTTTAACTCTGTTAGCTGAATGCTCAGATCAGAAAGAAGTTTCACAGAATGCTTCTGTGTAGTTTATATTGGAATATATTCCTTTTTCCACTACTACTCTCTTAGCGCTCCAAATGTCCAGTTGCATTTTCTACAGAAAGAGTGTTCAGATCTGCTCAATCAAAATTATGGTTTAACTCTGTTAGCTGAATGCACAGATCAGAAAGAAGTTTCACAGAATGATTCTGTGTAGTTTATATTTGGAGACATTCCTTTTTCCACTATTACCCTCTTAGCGCTCCGAATCTCCACTTGCATTTTCTACAGAAAGAGTGTTTCAGAACGGCTCAATCAAAACTAAGGTTCAACTCTTTTAGTTGAACAAACAAAACAGAAAGAAGTTTCACACAATTCTTCTGTGTAGTTTTTATTTGTAGACATTCTTTTTCCCAATATAGGCCTCTTAGCGCTCAGAATGTCCAATTGCAGTTTCTACAGAAAGAGTGTTTCAGAACGGCTCAATCAAAAGTAAGGTTCAACTCTGTTAGTTGAATGCACAGAACAGAAAGAAGTTTCACAGAATGCTTCTGTGTAGTTTATATTTGAACATATTCTTTTTTCCACTATTACCCACTTAGCGCTACGAATGTCCAGTTGCATTTTCTACAGACAGAGTGTTTCAAAACTGCTCAATCAAAAGTATGGTTTAACTCTGTTAGCTGAATGCTCAGATCAGAAAGAAGTTTCACAGAATGCTTCTGTGTAGTTTATATTTGAATATATTCCTTTTTCCACTACTACGCTCTTAGCGCTCCAAATGTCCAGTTGCATTTTCTACAGAAAGAGTGTTCAGGTCTGCTCAATCAAAAGTATGGTTTAACTCTGTTAGCTGAATGCACAGATCAGAAAGAAGTTTCACCGAATGATTCTGTGTAGTTTATATTTGAAGACATTCCTTTTTCCACTATTACACTCTTAGCGCTCCGAATCTCCACTTGCATTTTCTACAAAAAGAGTGTTTCATAACTGCTCAATCAAAAATATGTTTTATCTCTGTTAACTGAATTTACAGATCAGAAATAAGTTTCACAGAATGCATCTGTGTAGTTTTTATTTGAAGATATTCTTTTTCCCAATGTAGGCCTCTTAGCGCTTAGCATGTCCAATTGCAGTTTCTACAGAGAGAGTGTTTCAGAACGGCTCAATCAAAAGTAAGGTTCAACTCTGTTAGCTGAATGCACAGAAGAGAAAGAATTTTCACAGAATGCTACTGTGTAGTTTATATTTGAATATATTCCTTTTTCCACTATTACCCTCTTTGCGCTCCGAATATCCACTTGCATTTTCTACAGAAAGAGTGTTCAGAACTGCGCAATCAAAAGTATGGTTTAACTCTGTTAGCTTAATGAACATATCAGAAATAAGTTTCACACAATGCTTCTGTGTAGTTTTTATTTGAAGATATTATTTTTCCCAATAGAGGCCTCTTAGCGCTCAGAATGTCCAATTGCATTTTCTGCAGAAAGAGTGTTTCAGAAAGGCTCAATCAAAAGTAAGGTTCAACTCTGTTAGTTGAATGCACAGAACAGAAAGAAGTTTCATACAATGCTTCTGTGTAGTTTATATTTGAACATATTCTTTTCTCCACTATTACCCACTAAGCGTTACGAATGTCCAGTTGCATTTTCTACAGACAGAGTGTTTCAAAACTGCTCAATCAAAAGTATGGTTTAACTCTGTTAGCTGAATGCTCAGATCAGAAAGAAGTTTCACAGAATGCTTCTGTGTAGTTTATATTTGAATATATTCCTTTTTCCACTACTACACTCTTAGCGCTCCAAATGTCCAGTTGCATTTTCTACAGAAAGAGTGTTCAGATCTGCTCAATCAAAAGTATGGTTTAACTCTGTTAGCTGAATGCACAGATCAGAAAGAAGTTTCACAGAATGATACTGTGTAGTTTATATTTGGAGACATTCCTTTTTCCACTAATACCCTCTTAGTGCTCCGAATCTCCACTTGCATTTCCTACAGAAAGAGTGTTTCAGAACGGCTCAATCAAAACTAAGGTTCAACTCTTTTAGTTGATCAAACAGAACACAAAGAAGTTTCACACAATTCTTCTGTGTAGTTTTTATTTGTAGACATTCTTTTTCCCAATATAGGCCTCTTAGCGCTCAGAATGTCCAATTGCAGTTTCTACAGAAAGAGTGTTTCAGAAACGCTCAATCAAAGTAAGGTTCAACTATGTTAGTTGAATGCACACAACAGAAAGAAGTTTCATACAGTGCTTCTGTGTAGTTTATATTTGAACATATTCTTTTCTCCACTATTACCCACTTAGCGCTACGAATGTCCATTTGCATTTTCTACAGACAGAGTGTTTCAAAACTGCTCAATCAAAAGTATGGTTTAACTCTGTTAGCTGAATGCTCAGATCAGAAAGAAGTTTCACAGAATGCTTCTGTGTAGTTTATATTTGAATATATTCCTTTTTCCACTACTACTCTCTTAGCGCTCCAAATGTCCAGTTGCATTTTCTACAGAAAGAGTGTTCAGATCTGCTCAATCAAAAGTATGGTTTAACTCTGTTAGCTGAATGCACAGATCAGAAAGAAGTTTCACAGAATGATTCTGTGTAGTTTATATTTGGAGACATTCCTTTTTCCACTATTACCCTCTTAGCGCTCCGAATCTCCACTTGCATTTTCTACAGAAAGAGTGTTTCAGAACGGCTCAATCAAAACTAAGGTTCAACTCTTTTAGTTGAACAAACAAAACAGAAAGAAGTTTCACACAATTCTTCTGTGTAGTTTTTATTTGTAGACATTCTTTTTCCCAATATAGGCCTCTTAGCGCTCAGAATGTCCAATTGCAGTTTCTACAGAAAGAGTGTTTCAGAACGGCTCAATCAAAAGTAAGGTTCAACTCTGTTAGTTGAATGCACAGAACAGAAAGAAGTTTCACAGAATGCTTCTGTGTAGTTTATATTTGAACATATTCTTTTTTCCACTATTACCCACTTAGCGCTACGAATGTCCAGTTGCATTTTCTACAGACAGAGTGTTTCAAAACTGCTCAATCAAAAGTATGGTTTAACTCTGTTAGCTGAATGCTCAGATCAGAAAGAAGTTTCACAGAATGCTTCTGTGTAGTTTATATTTGAATATATTCCTTTTTCCACTACTACGCTCTTAGCGCTCCAAATGTCCAGTTGCATTTTCTACAGAAAGAGTGTTCAGGTCTGCTCAATCAAAAGTATGGTTTAACTCTGTTAGCTGAATGCACAGATCAGAAAGAAGTTTCACCGAATGATTCTGTGTAGTTTATATTTGAAGACAATCCTTTTTCCACTATTACACTCTTAGCGCTCCGAATCTCCACTTGCATTTTCTACAAAAAGAGTGTTTCATAACTGCTCAATCAAAAATATGTTTTATCTCTGTTAACTGAATTTACAGATCAGAAATAAGTTTCACAGAATGCATCTGTGTAGTTTTTATTTGAAGATATTCTTTTTCCCAATGTAGGCCTCTTAGCGCTTAGCATGTCCAATTGCAGTTTCTACAGAAAGAGTGTTTCAGAACGGCTCAAACAAAAGTAAGGTTCAACTCTGTTAGCTGAATGCACAGCAGAGAAAGAGTTTTCACAGAATGCTACTGTGTAGTTTATATTTGAATATATTCCTTTTTCCACTATTACCCTCTTTGCGCTCCGAATATCCACTTGCATTTTCTACAGAAAGAGTGTTCAGAACTGCGCAATCAAAAGTATGGTTTAACTCTGTTAGCTTAATGAACATATCAGAAATAAGTTTCACACAATGCTTCTGTGTAGTTTTTATTTGAAGATATTATTTTTCCCAATAGAGGCCTCTTAGCGCTCAGAATGTCCAATTGCATTTTCTGCAGAAAGAGTGTTTCAGAAAGGCTCAATCAAAAGTAAGGTTCAACTCTGTTAGTTGAATGCACAGAACAGAAAGAAGTTTCATACAATGCTTCTGTGTAGTTTATATTTGAACATATTCTTTTCTCCACTATTACCCACTAAGCGTTACGAATGTCCAGTTGCATTTTCTACAGACAGAGTGTTTCAAAACTGCTCAATCAAAAGTATGGTTTAACTCTGTTAGCTGAATGCTCAGATCAGAAAGAAGTTTCACAGAATGCTTCTGTGTAGTTTATATTTGAATATATTCCTTTTTCCACTACTACACTCTTAGCGCTCCAAATGTCCAGTTGCATTTTCTACAGAAAGAGTGTTCAGATCTCCTCAATCAAAAGTATGGTTTAACTCTGTTAGCTGAATGCACAGATCAGAAAGAAGTTTCACAGAATGATACTGTGTAGTTTATATTTGGAGACATTCCTTTTTCCACTAATACCCTCTTAGTGCTCCGAATCTCCACTTGCATTTCCTACAGAAAGAGTGTTTCAGAACGGCTCAATCAAAACTAAGGTTCAACTCTTTTAGTTGATCAAACAGAACACAAAGAAGTTTCACACAATTCTTCTGTGTAGTTTTTATTTGTAGACATTCTTTTTCCCAATATAGGCCTCTTAGCGCTCAGAATGTCCAATTGCAGTTTCTACAGAAAGAGTGTTTCAGAACGGCTCAATCAAAAGTAAGGTTCAACTCTGTTAGTTGAATGCACAGAACAGAAAGAAGTTTCATACAATGCTTCTGTGTAGTTTATATTTGAACATATTCTTTTCTCCACTATTACCCACTTAGCGCTACGAATGTCCAGTTGCATTTTCTACAGACAGAGTGTTTCAAAACTGCTCAATCAAAAGTATGGTTTAACTCTGTTAGCTGAATGCTCAGATCAGAAAGAAGTTTCACAGAATGCTTCTGTGTAGTTTATATTTGAATATATTCCTTTTTCCACTACTACTCTCTTAGCGCTCCAAATGTCCAGTTGCATTTTCTACAGAAAGAGTGTTCAGATCTGCTCAATCAAAAGTATGGTTTAACTCTGTTAGCTGAATGCACAGATCAGAAATAAGTTTCACCGAATGATTCTGTGTAGTTTATATTTGAAGACATTCCTTTTTCCACTATTACCCTCTTAGCGCTCCGAATCTCCACTTGCATTTTCTACAAAAAGAGTGTTTCATAACTGCTCAATCAAAAATATGTTTTATCTCTGTTAACTGAATTTACAGATCAGAAATAAGTTTCACAGAATGCATCTGTGTAGTTTTTATTTGAAGATATTCTTTTTCCCAATGTAGGTCTCTTAGCGCTTAGCATGTCCAATTGCAGTTTCTACAGAAAGAGTGTTTCAGAACGGCTCAATCAAAAGTAAGGTTCAACTCTGTTAGCTGAATGCACAGAACAGAAAGAGTTTTCACAGAATGCTACTGTGTAGTTTATATTTGAATATATTCCTTTTTCCACTATTACCCTCTTAGCGCTCCGAATGTCCACTTGCATTTTCTACAGAAAGAGTGTTCAGAACTGCGCAATCAAAAGTATGGTTTAACTCTGTTAGCTTAATGAACATATCAGAAATAAGTTTCACACAATGCTTCTGTGTAGTTTTTATTTGAAGATATTATTTTTCCCAATAGAGGCCTCTTAGCGCTCAGAATGTCCAATTGCAGTTTCTACAGAAAGAGTGTTTCAGAAAGGCTCAATCAAAGTAAGGTTCAACTCTGTTAGTTGAATGCACACAACAGAAAGAAGTTTCATACAATGCTTCTGTGTAGTTTATATTTGAACATATTCTTTTCTCCACTATTACCCACTTAGCGCTACGAATGTCCATTTGCATTTTCTACAGACAGAGTGTTTCAAAACTGCTCAATCAAAAGTATGGTTTAACTCTGTTAGCTGAATGCTCAGATCAGAAAGAAGTTTCACAGAATGCTTCTGTGTAGTTTATATTTGAATATATTCCTTTTTCCACTACTACTCTCTTAGCGCTCCAAATGTCCAGTTGCATTTTCTACAGAAAGAGTGTTCAGATCTGCTCAATCAAAAGTATGGTTTAACACTGTTAGCTGAATGCACAGATCAGAAAGAAGTTTCACAGAATGATTCTGTGTAGTTTATATTTGGAGACATTCCTTTTTCCACTATTACCCTCTTAGCGCTCCGAATCTCCACTTGCATTTTCTACAGAAAGAGTGTTTCAGAACGGCTCAATCAAAACTAAGGTTCAACTCTTTTAGTTGAACAAACAAAACAGAAAGAAGTTTCACACAATTCTTCTGTGTAGTTTTTATTTGTAGACATTCTTTTTCCCAATATAGGCCTCTTAGCGCTCAGAATGTCCAATTGCAGTTTCTACAGAAAGAGTGTTTCAGAACGGCTCAATCAAAAGTAAGGTTCAACTCTGTTAGTTGAATGCACAGAACAGAAAGAAGTTTCACAGAATGCTTCTGTGTAGTTTATATTTGAACATATTCTTTTTTCCACTATTACCCACTTAGCGCTACGAATGTCCAGTTGCATTTTCTACAGACAGAGTGTTTCAAAACTGCTCAATCAAAAGTATGGTTTAACTCTGTTAGCTGAATGCTCAGATCAGAAAGAAGTTTCACAGAATGCTTCTGTGTAGTTTATATTTGAATATATTCCTTTTTCCACTACTACGCTCTTAGCGCTCCAAATGTCCAGTTGCATTTTCTACAGAAAGAGTGTTCAGGTCTGCTCAATCAAAAGTATGGTTTAACTCTGTTAGCTGAATGCACAGATCAGAAAGAAGTTTCACCGAATGATTCTGTGTAGTTTATATTTGAAGACATTCCTTTTTCCACTATTACACTCTTAGCGCTCCGAATCTCCACTTGCATTTTCTACAAAAAGAGTGTTTCATAACTGCTCAATCAAAAATATGTTTTATCTCTGTTAACTGAATTTACAGATCAGAAATAAGTTTCACAGAATGCATCTGTGTAGTTTTTATTTGAAGATATTCTTTTTCCCAATGTAGGCCTCTTAGCGCTTAGCATGTCCAATTGCAGTTTCTACAGAAAGAGTGTTTCAGAACGGCTCAATCAAAAGTAAGGTTCAACTCTGTTAGCTGAATGCACAGAAGAGAAAGAATTTTCACAGAATGCTACTGTGTAGTTTATATTTGAATATATTCCTTTTTCCACTATTACCCTCTTTGCGCTCCGAATATCCACTTGCATTTTCTACAGAAAGAGTGTTCAGAACTGCGCAATCAAAAGTATGGTTTAACTCTGTTAGCTTAATGAACATATCAGAAATAAGTTTCACACAATGCTTCTGTGTAGTTTTTATTTGAAGATATTATTTTTCCCAATAGAGGCCTCTTAGCGCTCAGAATGTCCAATTGCATTTTCTGCAGAAAGAGTGTTTCAGAAAGGCTCAATCAAAAGTAAGGTTCAACTCTGTTAGTTGAATGCACAGAACAGAAGGAAGTTTCATACAATGCTTCTGTGTAGTTTATATTTGAACATATTCTTTTCTCCACTATTACCCACTAAGCGTTACGAATGTCCAGTTGCATTTTCTACAGACAGAGTGTTTCAAAACTGCTCAATCAAAAGTATGGTTTAACTCTGTTAGCTGAATGCTCAGATCAGAAAGAAGTTTCACAGAATGCTTCTGTGTAGTTTATATTTGAATATATTCCTTTTTCCACTACTACACTCTTAGCGCTCCAAATGTCCAGTTGCATTTTCTACAGAAAGAGTGTTCAGATCTGCTCAATCAAAAGTATGGTTTAACTCTGTTAGCTGAATGCACAGATCAGAAAGAAGTTTCACAGAATGATACTGTGTAGTTTATATTTGGAGACATTCCTTTTTCCACTAATACCCTCTTAGTGCTCCGAATCTCCACTTGCATTTCCTACAGAAAGAGTGTTTCAGAACGGCTCAATCAAAACTAAGGTTCAACTCTTTTAGTTGATCAAACAGAACACAAAGAAGTTTCACACAATTCTTCTGTGTAGTTTTTATTTGTAGACATTCTTTTTCCCAATATAGGCCTCTTAGCGCTCAGAATGTCCAATTGCAGTTTCTACAGAAAGAGTGTTTCAGAAACGCTCAATCAAAGTAAGGTTCAACTATGTTAGTTGAATGCACACAACAGAAAGAAGTTTCATACAGTGCTTCTGTGTAGTTTATATTTGAACATATTCTTTTCTCCACTATTACCCACTTAGCGCTACGAATGTCCATTTGCATTTTCTACAGACAGAGTGTTTCAAAACTGCTCAATCAAAAGTATGGTTTAACTCTGTTAGCTGAATGCTCAGATCAGAAAGAAGTTTCACAGAATGCTTCTGTGTAGTTTATATTTGAATATATTCCTTTTTCCACTACTACTCTCTTAGCGCTCCAAATGTCCAGTTGCATTTTCTACAGAAAGAGTGTTCAGATCTGCTCAATCAAAAGTATGGTTTAACTCTGTTAGCTGAATGCACAGATCAGAAAGAAGTTTCACAGAATGATTCTGTGTAGTTTATATTTGGAGACATTCCTTTTTCCACTATTACCCTCTTAGCGCTCCGAATCTCCACTTGCATTTTCTACAGAAAGAGTGTTTCAGAACGGCTCAATCAAAACTAAGGTTCAACTCTTTTAGTTGAACAAACAAAACAGAAAGAAGTTTCACACAATTCTTCTGTGTAGTTTTTATTTGTAGACATTCTTTTTCCCAATATAGGCCTCTTAGCGCTCAGAATGTCCAATTGCAGTTTCTACAGAAAGAGTGTTTCAGAACGGCTCAATCAAAAGTAAGGTTCAACTCTGTTAGTTGAATGCACAGAACAGAAAGAAGTTTCACAGAATGCTTCTGTGTAGTTTATATTTGAACATATTCTTTTTTCCACTATTACCCACTTAGCGCTACGAATGTCCAGTTGCATTTTCTACAGACAGAGTGTTTCAAAACTGCTCAATCAAAAGTATGGTTTAACTCTGTTAGCTGAATGCTCAGATCAGAAAGAAGTTTCACAGAATGCTTCTGTGTAGTTTATATTTGAATATATTCCTTTTTCCACTACTACGCTCTTAGCGCTCCAAATGTCCAGTTGCATTTTCTACAGAAAGAGTGTTCAGGTCTGCTCAATCAAAAGTATGGTTTAACTCTGTTAGCTGAATGCACAGATCAGAAAGAAGTTTCACCGAATGATTCTGTGTAGTTTATATTTGAAGACAATCCTTTTTCCACTATTACACTCTTAGCGCTCCGAATCTCCACTTGCATTTTCTACAAAAAGAGTGTTTCATAACTGCTCAATCAAAAATATGTTTTATCTCTGTTAACTGAATTTACAGATCAGAAATAAGTTTCACAGAATGCATCTGTGTAGTTTTTATTTGAAGATATTCTTTTTCCCAATGTAGGCCTCTTAGCGCTTAGCATGTCCAATTGCAGTTTCTACAGAAAGAGTGTTTCAGAACGGCTCAAACAAAAGTAAGGTTCAACTCTGTTAGCTGAATGCACAGCAGAGAAAGAGTTTTCACAGAATGCTACTGTGTAGTTTATATTTGAATATATTCCTTTTTCCACTATTACCCTCTTTGCGCTCCGAATATCCACTTGCATTTTCTACAGAAAGAGTGTTCAGAACTGCGCAATCAAAAGTATGGTTTAACTCTGTTAGCTTAATGAACATATCAGAAATAAGTTTCACACAATGCTTCTGTGTAGTTTTTATTTGAAGATATTATTTTTCCCAATAGAGGCCTCTTAGCGCTCAGAATGTCCAATTGCATTTTGTGCAGAAAGAGTGTTTCAGAAAGGCTCAATCAAAAGTAAGGTTCAACTCTGTTAGTTGAATGCACAGAACAGAAAGAAGTTTCATACAATGCTTCTGTGTAGTTTATATTTGAACATATTCTTTTCTCCACTATTACCCACTAAGCGTTACGAATGTCCAGTTGCATTTTCTACAGACAGAGTGTTTCAAAACTGCTCAATCAAAAGTATGGTTTAACTCTGTTAGCTGAATGCTCAGATCAGAAAGAAGTTTCACAGAAGGCTTCTGTGTAGTTTATATTTGAATATATTCCTTTTTCCACTACTACACTCTTAGCGCTCCAAATGTCCAGTTGCATTTTCTACAGAAAGAGTGTTCAGATCTCCTCAATCAAAAGTATGGTTTAACTCTGTTAGCTGAATGCACAGATCAGAAAGAAGTTTCACAGAATGATACTGTGTAGTTTATATTTGGAGACATTCCTTTTTCCACTAATACCCTCTTAGTGCTCCGAATCTCCACTTGCATTTCCTACAGAAAGAGTGTTTCAGAACGGCTCAATCAAAACTAAGGTTCAACTCTTTTAGTTGATCAAACAGAACACAAAGAAGTTTCACACAATTCTTCTGTGTAGTTTTTATTTGTAGACATTCTTTTTCCCAATATAGGCCTCTTAGCGCTCAGAATGTCCAATTGCAGTTTCTACAGAAAGAGTGTTTCAGAACGGCTCAATCAAAAGTAAGGTTCAACTCTGTTAGTTGAATGCACAGAACAGAAAGAAGTTTCATACAATGCTTCTGTGTAGTTTATATTTGAACATATTCTTTTCTCCACTATTACCCACTTAGCGCTACGAATGTCCAGTTGCATTTTCTACAGACAGAGTGTTTCAAAACTGCTCAATCAAAAGTATGGTTTAACTCTGTTAGCTGAATGCTCAGATCAGAAAGAAGTTTCACAGAATGCTTCTGTGTAGTTTATATTTGAATATATTCCTTTTTCCACTACTACTCTCTTAGCGCTCCAAATGTCCAGTTGCATTTTCTACAGAAAGAGTGTTCAGATCTGCTCAATCAAAAGTATGGTTTAACTCTGTTAGCTGAATGCACAGATCAGAAATAAGTTTCACCGAATGATTCTGTGTAGTTTATATTTGAAGACATTCCTTTTTCCACTATTACCCTCTTAGCGCTCCGAATCTCCACTTGCATTTTCTACAAAAAGAGTGTTTCATAACTGCTCAATCAAAAATATGTTTTATCTCTGTTAACTGAATTTACAGATCAGAAATAAGTTTCACAGAATGCATCTGTGTAGTTTTTATTTGAAGATATTCTTTTTCCCAATGTAGGTCTCTTAGCGCTTAGCATGTCCAATTGCAGTTTCTACAGAAAGAGTGTTTCAGAACGGCTCAATCAAAAGTAAGGTTCAACTCTGTTAGCTGAATGCACAGAACAGAAAGAGTTTTCACAGAATGCTACTGTGTAGTTTATATTTGAATATATTCCTTTTTCCACTATTACCCTCTTAGCGCTCCGAATGTCCACTTGCATTTTCTACAGAAAGAGTGTTCAGAACTGCGCAATCAAAAGTATGGTTTAACTCTGTTAGCTTAATGAACATATCAGAAATAAGTTTCACACAATGCTTCTGTGTAGTTTTTATTTGAAGATATTATTTTTCCCAATAGAGGCCTCTTAGCGCTCAGAATGTCCAATTGCAGTTTCTACAGAAAGAGTGTTTCAGAAAGGCTCAATCAAAGTAAGGTTCAACTCTTTTAGTTGAATGCACACAACAGAAAGAAGTTTCATACAATGCTTCTGTGTAGTTTATATTTGAACATATTCTTTTCTCCACTATTACCCACTTAGCGCTACGAATGTCCATTTGCATTTTCTACAGACAGAGTGTTTCAAAACTGCTCAATCAAAAGTATGGTTTAACTCTGTTAGCTGAATGCTCAGATCAGAAAGAAGTTTCACAGAATGCTTCTGTGTAGTTTATATTTGAATATATTCCTTTTTCCACTACTACTCTCTTAGCGCTCCAAATGTCCAGTTGCATTTTCTACAGAAAGAGTGTTCAGATCTGCTCAATCAAAAGTATGGTTTAACTCTGTTAGCTGAATGCACAGATCAGAAAGAAGTTTCACAGAATGATTCTGTGTAGTTTATATTTGGAGACATTCCTTTTTCCACTATTACCCTCTTAGCGCTCCGAATCTCCACTTGCATTTTCTACAGAAAGAGTGTTTCAGAACGGCTCAATCAAAACTAAGGTTCAACTCTTTTAGTTGAACAAACAAAACAGAAAGAAGTTTCACACAATTCTTCTGTGTAGTTTTTATTTGTAGACATTCTTTTTCCCAATATAGGCCTCTTAGCGCTCAGAATGTCCAATTGCAGTTTCTACAGAAAGAGTGTTTCAGAACGGCTCAATCAAAAGTAAGGTTCAACTCTGTTAGTTGAATGCACAGAACAGAAAGAAGTTTCACAGAATGCTTCTGTGTAGTTTATATTTGAACATATTCTTTTTTCCACTATTACCCACTTAGCGCTACGAATGTCCAGTTGCATTTTCTACAGACAGAGTGTTTCAAAACTGCTCAATCAAAAGTATGGTTTAACTCTGTTAGCTGAATGCTCAGATCAGAAAGAAGTTTCACAGAATGCTTCTGTGTAGTTTATATTTGAATATATTCCTTTTTCCACTACTACGCTCTTAGCGCTCCAAATGTCCAGTTGCATTTTCTACAGAAAGAGTGTTCAGGTCTGCTCAATCAAAAGTATGGTTTAACTCTGTTAGCTGAATGCACAGATCAGAAAGAAGTTTCACCGAATGATTCTGTGTAGTTTATATTTGAAGACAATCCTTTTTCCACTATTACACTCTTAGCGCTCCGAATCTCCACTTGCATTTTCTACAAAAAGAGTGTTTCATAACTGCTCAATCAAAAATATGTTTTATCTCTGTTAACTGAATTTACAGATCAGAAATAAGTTTCACAGAATGCATCTGTGTAGTTTTTATTTGAAGATATTCTTTTTCCCAATGTAGGCCTCTTAGCGCTTAGCATGTCCAATTGCAGTTTCTACAGAAAGAGTGTTTCAGAACGGCTCAAACAAAAGTAAGGTTCAACTCTGTTAGCTGAATGCACAGCAGAGAAAGAGTTTTCACAGAATGCTACTGTGTAGTTTATATTTGAATATATTCCTTTTTCCACTATTACCCTCTTTGCGCTCCGAATATCCACTTGCATTTTCTACAGAAAGAGTGTTCAGAACTGCGCAATCAAAAGTATGGTTTAACTCTGTTAGCTTAATGAACATATCAGAAATAAGTTTCACACAATGCTTCTGTGTAGTTTTTATTTGAAGATATTATTTTTCCCAATAGAGGCCTCTTAGCGCTCAGAATGTCCAATTGCATTTTCTGCAGAAAGAGTGTTTCAGAAAGGCTCAATCAAAAGTAAGGTTCAACTCTGTTAGTTGAATGCACAGAACAGAAAGAAGTTTCATACAATGCTTCTGTGTAGTTTATATTTGAAAATATTCTTTTCTCCACTATTACCCACTAAGCGTTACGAATGTCCAGTTGCATTTTCTACAGACAGAGTGTTTCAAAACTGCTCAATCAAAAGTATGGTTTAACTCTGTTAGCTGAATGCTCAGATCAGAAAGAAGTTTCACAGAATGCTTCTGTGTAGTTTATATTTGAATATATTCCTTTTTCCACTACTACACTCTTAGCGCTCCAAATGTCCAGTTGCATTTTCTACAGAAAGAGTGTTCAGATCTCCTCAATCAAAAGTATGGTTTAACTCTGTTAGCTGAATGCACAGATCAGAAAGAAGTTTCACAGAATGATACTGTGTAGTTTATATTTGGAGACATTCCTTTTTCCACTAATACCCTCTTAGTGCTCCGAATCTCCACTTGCATTTCCTACAGAAAGAGTGTTTCAGAACGGCTCAATCAAAACTAAGGTTCAACTCTTTTAGTTGATCAAACAGAACACAAAGAAGTTTCACACCATTCTTCTGTGTAGTTTTTATTTGTAGACATTCTTTTTCCCAATAGAGGCCTCTTAGCGCTCAGAATGTCCAATTGCAGTTTCTACAGAAAGAGTGTTTCAGAACGGCTCAATCAAAAGTAAGGTTCAACTCTGTTAGTTGAATGCACAGAACAGAAAGAAGTTTCATACAATGCTTCTGTGTAGTTTATATTTGAACATATTCTTTTCTCCACTATTACCCACTTAGCGCTACGAATGTCCAGTTGCATTTTCTACAGACAGAGTGTTTCAAAACTGCTCAATCAAAAGTATGGTTTAACTCTGTTAGCTGAATGCTCAGATCAGAAAGAAGTTTCACAGAATGCTTCTGTGTAGTTTATATTTGAATATATTCCTTTTTCCACTACTACTCTCTTAGCGCTCCAAATGTCCAGTTGCATTTTCTACAGAAAGAGTGTTCAGATCTGCTCAATCAAAAGTATGGTTTAACTCTGTTAGCTGAATGCACAGATCAGAAAGAAGTTTCACAGAATGATTCTGTGTAGTTTATATTTGGAGACATTCCTTTTTCCACTATTACCCTCTTAGCGCTCCGAATCTCCACTTGCATTTTCTACAGAAAGAGTGTTTCAGAACGGCTCAATCAAAACTAAGGTTCAAATCTTTTAGTTGAACAAACAAAACAGAAAGAAGTTTCACACAATTCTTCTGTGTAGTTTTTATTTGTAGACATTCTTTTTCCCAATATAGGCCTCTTAGCGCTCAGAATGTCCAATTGCAGTTTCTACAGAAAGAGTGTTTCAGAACGGCTCAATCAAAAGTAAGGTTCAACTCTGTTAGTTGAATGCACAGAACAGAAAGAAGTTTCACAGAATGCTTCTGTGTAGTTTATATTTGAACATATTCTTTTTTCCACTATTACCCACTTAGCGCTATGAATGTCCAGTTGCATTTTCTACAGACAGAGTGTTTCAAAACTGCTCAATCAAAAGTATGGTTTAACTCTGTTAGCTGAATGCTCAGATCAGAAAGAAGTTTCACAGAATGCTTCTGTGTAGTTTATATTTGAATATATTCCTTTTTCCACTACTACGCTCTTAGCGCTCCAAATGTCCAGTTGCATTTTCTACAGAAAGAGTGTTCAGGTCTGCTCAATCAAAAGTATGGTTTAACTCTGTTAGCTGAATGCACAGATCAGAAAGAAGTTTCACCGAATGATTCTGTGTAGTTTATATTTGAAGACAATCCTTTTTCCACTATTACACTCTTAGCGCTCCGAATCTCCACTTGCATTTTCTACAAAAAGAGTGTTTCATAACTGCTCAATCAAAAATATGTTTTATCTCTGTTAACTGAATTTACAGATCAGAAATAAGTTTCACAGAATACATCTGTGTAGTTTTTATTTGAAGATATTCTTTTTCCCAATGTAGGCCTCTTAGCGCTTAGCATGTCCAATTGCAGTTTCTACAGAAAGAGTGTTTCAGAACGGCTCAAACAAAAGTAAGGTTCAACTCTGTTAGCTGAATGCACAGCAGAGAAAGAGTTTTCACAGAATGCTACTGTGTAGTTTATATTTGAATATATTCCTTTTTCCACTATTACCCTCTTTGCGCTCCGAATATCCACTTGCATTTTCTACAGAAAGAGTGTTCAGAACTGCGCAATCAAAAGTATGGTTTAACTCTGTTAGCTTAATGAACATATCAGAAATAAGTTTCACACAATGCTTCTGTGTAGTTTTTATTTGAAGATATTATTTTTCCCAATAGAGGCCTCTTAGCGCTCAGAATGTCCAATTGCATTTTCTGCAGAAAGAGTGTTTCAGAAAGGCTCAATCAAAAGTAAGGTTCAACTCTGTTAGTTGAATGCACAGAACAGAAAGAAGTTTCATACAATGCTTCTGTGTAGTTTATATTTGAACATATTCTTTTCTCCACTATTACCCACTAAGCGTTACGAATGTCCAGTTGCATTTTCTACAGACAGAGTGTTTCAAAACTGCTCAATCAAAAGTATGGTTTAACTCTGTTAGCTGAATGCTCAGATCAGAAAGAAGTTTCACAGAATGCTTCTGTGTAGTTTATATTTGAATATATTCCTTTTTCCACTACTACACTCTTAGCGCTCCAAATGTCCAGTTGCATTTTCTACAGAAAGAGTGTTCAGATCTCCTCAATCAAAAGTATGGTTTAACTCTGTTAGCTGAATGCACAGATCAGAAAGAAGTTTCACAGAATGATACTGTGTAGTTTATATTTGGAGACATTCCTTTTTCCACTAATACCCTCTTAGTGCTCCGAATCTCCACTTGCATTTCCTACAGAAAGAGTGTTTCAGAACGGCTCAATCAAAACTAAGGTTCAACTCTTTTAGTTGATCAAACAGAACACAAAGAAGTTTCACACAATTCTTCTGTGTAGTTTTTATTTGTAGACATTCTTTTTCCCAATATAGGCCTCTTAGCGCTCAGAATGTCCAATTGCAGTTTCTACAGAAAGAGTGTTTCAGAACGGCTCAATCAAAAGTAAGGTTCAACTCTGTTAGTTGAATGCACAGAACAGAAAGAAGTTTCATACAATGCTTCTGTGTAGTTTATATTTGAACATATTCTTTTCTCCACTATTACCCACTTAGCGCTACGAATGTCCAGTTGCATTTTCTACAGACAGAGTGTTTCAAAACTGCTCAATCAAAAGTATGGTTTAACTCTGTTAGCTGAATGCTCAGATCAGAAAGAAGTTTCACAGAATGCTTCTGTGTAGTTTATATTTGAATATATTCCTTTTTCCACTACTACTCTCTTAGCGCTCCAAATGTCCAGTTGCATTTTCTACAGAAAGAGTGTTCAGATCTGCTCAATCAAAAGTATGGTTTAACTCTGTTAGCTGAATGCACAGATCAGAAATAAGTTTCACCGAATGATTCTGTGTAGTTTATATTTGAAGACATTCCTTTTTCCACTATTACCCTCTTAGCGCTCCGAATCTCCACTTGCATTTTCTACAAAAAGAGTGTTTCATAACTGCTCAATCAAAAATATGTTTTATCTCTGTTAACTGAATTTACAGATCAGAAATAAGTTTCACAGAATGCATCTGTGTAGTTTTTATTTGAAGATATTCTTTTTCCCAATGTAGGTCTCTTAGCGCTTAGCATGTCCAATTGCAGTTTCTACAGAAAGAGTGTTTCAGAACGGCTCAATCAAAAGTAAGGTTCAACTCTGTTAGCTGAATGCACAGAACAGAAAGAGTTTTCACAGAATGCTACTGTGTAGTTTATATTTGAATATATTACTTTTTCCACTATTACCCTCTTAGCGCTCCGAATGTCCACTTGCATTTTCTACAGAAAGAGTGTTCAGAACTGCGCAATCAAAAGTATGGTTTAACTCTGTTAGCTTAATGAACATATCAGAAATAAGTTTCACACAATGCTTCTGTGTAGTTTTTATTTGAAGATATTATTTTTCCCAATAGAGGCCTCTTAGCGCTCAGAATGTCCAATTGCAGTTTCTACAGAAAGAGTGTTTCAGAAAGGCTCAATCAAAGTAAGGTTCAACTCTGTTAGTTGAATGCACACAACAGAAAGAAGTTTCATACAATGCTTCTGTGTAGTTTATATTTGAACATATTCTTTTCTCCACTATTACCCACTTAGCGCTACGAATGTCCATTTGCATTTTCTACAGACAGAGTGTTTCAAAACTGCTCAATCAAAAGTATGGTTTAACTCTGTTAGCTGAATGCTCAGATCAGAAAGAAGTTTCACAGAATGCTTCTGTGTAGTTTATATTTGAATATATTCCTTTTTCCACTACTACTCTCTTAGCGCTCCAAATGTCCAGTTGCATTTTCTACAGAAAGAGTGTTCAGATCTGCTCAATCAAAAGTATGGTTTAACTCTGTTAGCTGAATGCACAGATCAGAAAGAAGTTTCACAGAATGATTCTGTGTAGTTTATATTTGGAGACATTCCTTTTTCCACTATTACCCTCTTAGCGCTCCGAATCTCCACTTGCATTTTCTACAGAAAGAGTGTTTCAGAACGGCTCAATCAAAACTAAGGTTCAACTCTTTTAGTTGAACAAACAAAACAGAAAGAAGTTTCACACAATTCTTCTGTGTAGTTTTTATTTGTAGACATTCTTTTTCCCAATATAGGCCTCTTAGCGCTCAGAATGTCCAATTGCAGTTTCTACAGAAAGAGTGTTTCACAACGGCTCAATCAAAAGTAAGGTTCAACTCTGTTAGTTGAATGCACAGAACAGAAAGAAGTTTCACAGAATGCTTCTGTGTAGTTTATATTTGAACATATTCTTTTTTCCACTATTACCCACTTAGCGCTACGAATGTCCAGTTGCATTTTCTACAGACAGAGTGTTTCAAAACTGCTCAATCAAAAGTATGGTTTAACTCTGTTAGCTGAATGCTCAGATCAGAAAGAAGTTTCACAGAATGCTTCTGTGTAGTTTATATTTGAATATATTCCTTTTTCCACTACTACGCTCTTAGCGCTCCAAATGTCCAGTTGCATTTTCTACAGAAAGAGTGTTCAGGTCTGCTCAATCAAAAGTATGGTTTAACTCTGTTAGCTGAATGCACAGATCAGAAAGAAGTTTCACCGAATGATTCTGTGTAGTTTATATTTGAAGACAATCCTTTTTCCACTATTACACTCTTAGCGCTCCGAATCTCCACTTGCATTTTCTACAAAAAGAGTGTTTCATAACTGCTCAATCAAAAATATGTTTTATCTCTGTTAACTGAATTTACAGATCAGAAATAAGTTTCACAGAATGCATCTGTGTAGTTTTTATTTGAAGATATTCTTTTTCCCAGTGTAGGCCTCTTAGCGCTTAGCATGTCCAATTGCAGTTTCTACAGAAAGAGTGTTTCAGAACGGCTCAAACAAAAGTAAGGTTCAACTCTGTTAGCTGAATGCACAGCAGAGAAAGAGTTTTCACAGAATGCTACTGTGTAGTTTATATTTGAATATATTCCTTTTTCCACTATTACCCTCTTTGCGCTCCGAATATCCACTTGCATTTTCTACAGAAAGAGTGTTCAGAACTGCGCAATCAAAAGTATGGTTTAACTCTGTTAGCTTAATGAACATATCAGAAATAAGTTTCACACAATGCTTCTGTGTAGTTTTTATTTGAAGATATTATTTTTCCCAATAGAGGCCTCTTAGCGCTCAGAATGTCCAATTGCATTTTCTGCAGAAAGAGTGTTTCAGAAAGGCTCAATCAAAAGTAAGGTTCAACTCTGTTAGTTGAATGCACAGAACAGAAAGAAGTTTCATACAATGCTTCTGTGTAGTTTATATTTGAAAATATTCTTTTCTCCACTATTACCCACTAAGCGTTACGAATGTCCAGTTGCATTTTCTACAGACAGAGTGTTTCAAAACTGCTCAATCAAAAGTATGGTTTAACTCTGTTAGCTGAATGCTCAGATCAGAAAGAAGTTTCACAGAATGCTTCTGTGTAGTTTATATTTGAATATATTCCTTTTTCCACTACTACACTCTTAGCGCTCCAAATGTCCAGTTGCATTTTCTACAGAAAGAGTGTTCAGATCTCCTCAATCAAAAGTATGGTTTAACTCTGTTAGCTGAATGCACAGATCAGAAAGAAGTTTCACAGAATGATACTGTGTAGTTTATATTTGGAGACATTCCTTTTTCCACTAATACCCTCTTAGTGCTCCGAATCTCCACTTGCATTTCCTACAGAAAGAGTGTTTCAGAACGGCTCAATCAAAACTAAGGTTCAACTCTTTTAGTTGATCAAACAGAACACAAAGAAGTTTCACACCATTCTTCTGTGTAGTTTTTATTTGTAGACATTCTTTTTCCCAATATAGGCCTCTTAGCGCTCAGAATGTCCAATTGCAGTTTCTACAGAAAGAGTGTTTCAGAACGGCTCAATCAAAAGTAAGGTTCAACTCTGTTAGTTGAATGCACAGAACAGAAAGAAGTTTCATACAATGCTTCTGTGTAGTTTATATTTGAACATATTCTTTTCTCCACTATTACCCACTTAGCGCTACGAATGTCCAGTTGCATTTTCTACAGACAGAGTGTTTCAAAACTGCTCAATCAAAAGTATGGTTTAACTCTGTTTGCTGAATGCTCAGATCAGAAAGAAGTTTCACAGAATGCTTCTGTGTAGTTTATATTTGAATATATTCCTTTTTCCACTACTACTCTCTTAGCGCTCCAAATGTCCAGTTGCATTTTCTACAGAAAGAGTGTTCAGATCTGCTCAATCAAAAGTATGGTTTAACTCTGTTAGCTGAATGCACAGATCAGAAATAAGTTTCACCGAATGATTCTGTGTAGTTTATATTTGAAGACATTCCTTTTTCCACTATTACCCTCTTAGCGCTCCGAATCTCCACTTGCATTTTCTACAAAAAGAGTGTTTCATAACTGCTCAATCAAAAATATGTTTTATCTCTGTTAACTGAATTTACAGATCAGAAATAAGTTTCACAGAATGCATCTGTGTAGTTTTTATTTGAAGATATTCTTTTTCCCAATGTAGGTCTCTTAGCGCTTAGCATGTCCAATTGCAGTTTCTACAGAAAGAGTGTTTCAGAACGGCTCAATCAAAAGTAAGGTTCAACTCTGTTAGCTGAATGCACAGAACAGAAAGAGTTTTCACAGAATGCTACTGTGTAGTTTATATTTGAATATATTCCTTTTTCCACTATTACCCTCTTAGCGCTCCGAATGTCCACTTGCATTTTCTACAGAAAGAGTGTTCAGAACTGCGCAATCAAAAGTATGGTTTAACTCTGTTAGCTTAATGAACATATCAGAAATAAGTTTCACACAATGCTTCTGTGTAGTTTTTATTTGAAGATATTATTTTTCCCAATAGAGGCCTCTTAGCGCTCAGAATGTCCAATTGCAGTTTCTACAGAAAGAGTGTTTCAGAAAGGCTCAATCAAAATAAGGTTCAACTCTGTTAGTTGAATGCACACAACAGAAAGAAGTTTCATACAATGCTTCTGTGTAGTTTATATTTGAACATATTCTTTTCTCCACTATTACCCACTTAGCGCTACGAATGTCCATTTGCATTTTCTACAGACAGAGTGTTTCAAAACTGCTCAATCAAAAGTATGGTTTAACTCTGTTAGCTGAATGCTCAGATCAGAAAGAAGTTTCACAGAATGCTTCTGTGTAGTTTATATTTGAATATATTCCTTTTTCCACTACTACTCTCTTAGCGCTCCAAATGTCCAGTTGCATTTTCTACAGAAAGAGTGTTCAGATCTGCTCAATCAAAAGTATGGTTTAACTCTGTTAGCTGAATGCACAGATCAGAAAGAAGTTTCACAGAATGATTCTGTGTAGTTTATATTTGGAGACATTCCTTTTTCCACTATTACCCTCTTAGCGCTCCGAATCTCCACTTGCATTTTCTACAGAAAGAGTGTTTCAGAACGGCTCAATCAAAACTAAGGTTCAACTCTTTTAGTTGAACAAACAAAACAGAAAGAAGTTTCACACAATTCTTCTGTGTAGTTTTTATTTGTAGACATTCTTTTTCCCAATATAGGCCTCTTAGCGCTCAGAATGTCCAATTGCAGTTTCTACAGAAAGAGTGTTTCAGAACGGCTCAATCAAAAGTAAGGTTCAACTCTGTTAGTTGAATGCACAGAACAGAAAGAAGTTTCACAGAATGCTTCTGTGTAGTTTATATTTGAACATATTCTTTTTTCCACTATTACCCACTTAGCGCTACGAATGTCCAGTTGCATTTTCTACAGACAGAGTGTTTCAAAACTGCTCAATCAAAAGTATGGTTTAACTCTGTTAGCTGAATGCTCAGATCAGAAAGAAGTTTCACAGAATGCTTCTGTGTAGTTTATATTTGAATATATTCCTTTTTCCACTACTACGCTCTTAGCGCTCCAAATGTCCAGTTGCATTTTCTACAGAAAGAGTGTTCAGGTCTGCTCAATCAAAAGTATGGTTTAACTCTGTTAGCTGAATGCACAGATCAGAAAGAAGTTTCACCGAATGATTCTGTGTAGTTTATATTTGAAGACATTCCTTTTTCCACTATTACCCTCTTAGCGCTCCGAATCTCCACTTGCATTTACTACAAAAAGAGTGTTTCATAACTGCTCAATCAAAAATATGTTTTATCTCTGTTAACTGAATTTACAGATCAGAAATAAGTTTCACAGAATGCATCTGTGTAGTTTTTATTTGAAGATATTCTTTTCCCAATGTAGGCCTCTTAGCGCTTAGCATGTCTAATTGCAGTTTCTACAGAAAGAGTGTTTCAGAACGGCTCAATCAAAAGTAAGGTTCAACTCTGTTAGCTGAATGCACAGAACAGAAAGAGTTTTCACAGAATGCTACTGTGTAGTTTATATTTGAATATATTCCTTTTTCCACTATTACCCTCTTAGCGCTCCGAATGTCCACTTGCATTTTCTACAGAAAGATTGTTCAGAACTGCGCAATCAAAAGTATGGTTTAACTCTGTTAGCTTAATGAACATATCAGAAATAAGTTTCACACAATGCTTCTGTGTAGTTTTTATTTGAAGATATTATTTTTCCCAATAGAGGCCTCTTAGCGCTCAGAATGTCCAATTGCAATTTCTACAGAAAGTGTGTTTCAGAAACGCTCAATCAAAAGTAAGGTTCAACTCTGTTAGTTGAATGCACAGAACAGAAAGAAGTTTCATACAATGCTTCTGTGTAGTTTATATTTGAACATATTCTTTCTCCACTATTACCCACTTAGCGCTACGAATGTCCAGTTGCATTTTCTACAGACAGAGTGTTTCAAAACTGCTCAATCAAAAGTATGGTTTAACTCTGTTAGCTGAATGATCAGATCAGAAAGAAGTTTCACAGAATGCTTCTGTGTAATTTATATTTGAATATATTCCTTTTTCCACTACTACTCTCTTAGCGCTCCAAATGTCCAGTTGCATTTTCTACAGAAAGAGTGTTCAGATCTGCTAAATCAAAAGTATGGTTTAACTCTGTTAGCTGAATGCACAGATCAGAAAGAAGTTTCACAGAATGATTCTGTGTATTTTATATTTGGAGACATTCCTTTTTCCACTATTACCCTCTTAGCGCTCCGAATCTCCACTTGCATTTTCTACAGAAAGAGTGTTTCAGAACGGCTCAATCAAAACTAAGGTTCAACTCTATTTGTTGAACAAACAGAACAGAAAGAAGTTTCACACAATTCTTCTGTTTAGTTTTTATTTGTAGACATTCTTTTTCCCAATATAGGCCTCTTAGCGCTCAGAATGTCCAATTGCAGTTTCTACAGAAAGAGTGTTTCAGAACGGCTCAATCAAAAGTAAGGTTCAACTCTGTTAGTTGAATGCACAGAACAGAAAGAAGTTTCACAGAATGCTTCTGTGTAGTTTATATTTGAACATATTCTTTTTTCCACTATTACGCACTTAGCGCTACGAATGTCCAGTTGCATTTTCTACAGACAGAGTGTTTCAAAACTGCTCAATCAAAAGTATGGTTTAACTCTGTTAGCTGAATGCTCAGATCAGAAAGAAGTTTCACGGAATGCTTCTGTGTAGTTTATATTTGAATATATTCCTTTTTCCACTACTACGCTCTTAGCACTCCAAATGTCCAGTTGCATTTTCTACAGAAAGAGTGTTCAGATCTGCTCAATCAAAAGTATGGTTTAACTCTGTTAGCTGAATGCACAGATCAGAAAGAAGTTTCACCGAATGATTCTGTGTAGTTTATATTTGGAGACATTCCTTTTTCCACTAATACCCTCTTAGCGCTCCGAATCTCCACTTGCATTTCCTACAGAAAGAGTGTTTCAGAACGGCTCAATCAAAACTAAGGTTCCACTCTTTTAGTTGATCAAACAGAACACAAAGAAGTTTCACACAATTCTTCTGTGTAGTTTTTATTTGTAGACATTCTTTTTCCCAATATAGGCCTCTTAGCGCTCAGAATGTCCAATTGCAGTTTCTACAGAAAGAGTGTTTCAGAACGGCTCAATCAAAAGTAAGGTTCAACTCTGTTAGTTGAATGCACAGAACAGAAAGAAATTTCATACAATGCTTCTGTGTAGTTTATATTTGAACATATTCTTTTCTCCACTATTACCCACTTAGCGCTACGAATGTCCAGTTGCATTTTCTACAGACAGAGTGTTTCAAAACTGCTCAATCAAAAGTATGGTTTAACTCTGTTAGCTGAATGCTCAGATCAGAAAGAAGTTTCACAGAATGCTTCTGTGTAGTTTATATTTGAATATATTCCTTTTTCCACTACTACTCTCTTAGCGCTCCAAATGTCCAGTTGCATTTTCTACAGAAAGAGTGTTCAGATCTGCTCAATCAAAAGTATGGTTTAACTCTGTTAGCTGAATGCACAGATCAGAAATAAGTTTCACCGAATGATTCTGTGTAGTTTATATTTGAAGACATTCCTTTTTCCACTATTACCCTCTTAGCGCTCCGAATCTCCACTTGCATTTTCTACAAAAGAGTGTTTCATAACTGCTCAATCAAAAATATGTTTTATCTCTGTTAACTGAATTTACAGATCAGAAATAAGTTTCACAGAATGCATCTGTGTAGTTTTTATTTGAAGATATTCTTTTTCCCAATGTAGGTCTCTTAGAGCTAAGCATGTCCTATTGCAGTTTCTACAGAAAGAGTGTTTCAGAACGGCTCAATCAAAAGTAAGGTTCAACTCTGTTAGCTGAATGCACAGAACAGAAAGAGTTTTCACACAATGCTACTGTGTAGTTTATATTTGAATATATTCCTTTTTCCACTATTACCCTCTTAGCGCTCCGAATGTCCACTTGCATTTTCTACAGAAAGAGTGTTCAGAACTGCGCAATCAAAAGTATGGTTTAACTCTGTTAGCTTAATGAACATATCAGAAATAAGTTTCACACAATGCTTCTGTGTAGTTTTTATTTGAAGATATTATTTTTCCCAATAGAGGCCTCTTAGCGCTCAGAATGTCCAATTGCATTTTCTGCAGAAAGAGTGTTTCAGAAAGGCTCAATCAAAAGTAAGGTTCAACTCTGTTAGTTGAATGCACAGAACAGAAAGAAGTTTCATACAATGCTTCTGTGTAGTTTATATTTGAACATATTCTTTTCTCCACTATTACCCACTAAGCGTTACGAATGTCCAGTTGCATTTTCTACAGACAGAGTGTTTCAAAACTGCTCAATCAAAAGTATGGTTTGACTCTGTTAGCTGAATGCTCAGATCAGAAAGAAGTTTCACAGAATGCTTCTGTGTAGTTTATATTTGAATATATTCCTTTTTCCACTACTACACTCTTAGCGCTCCAAATGTCCAGTTGCATTTTCTACAGAAAGAGTGTTCAGATCTGCTCAATCAAAAGTATGGTTTAATTCTGTTAGCTGAATGCACAGATCAGAAAGAAGTTTCACAGAATGATACTGTGTAGTTTATATTTGGAGACATTCCTTTTTCCACTAATACCCTCTTAGCGCTCCGAATCTCCACTTGCATTTCCTACAGAAAGAGTGTTTCAGAACGGCTCAATCAAAACTAAGGTTCAACTCTTTTAGTTGATCAAACAGAACACAAAGAAGTTTCACACAATTCTTCTGTGTAGTTTTTATTTGTAGACATTCTTTTTCCCAATATAGGCCTCTTAGCGCTCAGAATGTCCAATTGCAGTTTCTACAGAAAGAGTGTTTCAGAACGGCTCAATCAAAAGTAAGGTTCAACTCTGTTAGTTGAATGCACAGAACAGAAAGAAGTTTCATACAATGCTTCTGTGTAGTTTATATTTGAACATATTCTTTTCTCCACTATTACCCACTTAGCGCTACGAATGTCCAGTTGCATTTTCTACAGACAGAGTGTTTCAAAACTGCTCAATCAAAAGTATGGTTTAACTCTGTTAGCTGAATGCTCAGATCAGAAAGAAGTTTCACAGAATGCTTCTGTGTAGTTTATATTTGAATATACTCCTTTTTCCACTACTACTCTCTTAGCGCTCCAAATGTCCAGTTGCATTTTCTACAGAAAGAGTGTTCAGATCTGCTCAATCAAAAGTATGGTTTAACCCTGTTAGCTGAATGCAGAGATCAGAAATAAGTTTCACCGAATGATTCTGTGTAGTTTATATTTGAAGACATTCCTTTTTCCACTATTATCCTCTTAGCGCTCCGAATCTCCACTTGCATTTTCTACAAAAAGAGTGTTTCATAACTGCTCAATCAAAAATATGTTTTATCTCTGTTAACTGAATTTACAGATCAGAAATAAGTTTCACAGAATGCATCTGTGTAGTTTTTATTTGAAGATATTCTTTTTCCCAATGTAGGTCTCTTAGCGCTTAGCATGTCCAATTGCAGTTTCTACAGAAAGAGTGTTTCAGAACGGCTCAATCAAAAGTAAGGTTCAACTCTGTTAGCTGAATGCACAGAACAGAAAGAGTTTTCACAGAATGCTACTGTGTAGTTTATATTTGAATATATTCCTTTTTCCACTATTACCCTCTTAGCGCTCCGAATGTCCACTTGCATTTTCTACAGAAAGAGTGTTCAGAACTGCGCAATCAAAAGTATGGTTTAACTCTGTTAGCTTAATGAACATATCAGAAATAAGTTTCACACAATGCTTCTGTGTAGTTTTTATTTGAAGATATTATTTTTCCCAATAGAGGCCTCTTAGCGCTCAGAATGTCCAATTGCAGTTTCTACAGAAAGAGTGTTTCAGAAAGGCTCAATCAAAATAAGGTTCAACTCTGTTAGTTGAATGCACACAACAGAAAGAAGTTTCATACAATGCTTCTGTGTAGTTTATATTTGAACATATTCTTTTCTCCACTATTACCCACTTAGCGCGACGAATGTCCATTTGCATTTTCTACAGACAGAGTGTTTCAAAACTGCTCAATCAAAAGTATGGTTTAACTCTGTTAGCTGAATGCTCAGATCAGAAAGAAGTTTCACAGAATGCTTCTGTGTAGTTTATATTTGAATATATTCCTTTTTCCACTACTACTCTCTTAGCGCTCCAAATGTCCAGTTGCATTTTCTACAGAAAGAGTGTTCAGATCTGCTCAATCAAAAGTATGGTTTAACTCTGTTAGCTGAATGCACAGATCAGAAAGAAGTTTCACAGAATGATTCTGTGTAGTTTATATTTGGAGACATTCCTTTTTCCACTATTACCCTCTTAGCGCTCCGAATCTCCACTTGCATTTTCTACAGAAAGAGTGATTCAGAACGGCTCAATCAAAACTAAGGTTCAACTCTTTTAGTTGAACAAACAAAACAGAAAGAAGTTTCACACAATTCTTCTGTGTAGTTTTTATTTGTAGACATTCTTTTTCCCAATATAGGCCTCTTAGCGCTCAGAATGTCCAATTGCAGTTTCTACAGAAAGAGTGTTTCAGAACGGCTCAATCAAAAGTAAGGTTCAACTCTGTTAGTTGAATGCACAGAACAGAAAGAAGTTTCACAGAATGCTTCTGTGTAGTTTATATTTGAACATATTCTTTTTTCCACTATTACCCACTTAGCGCTACGAATGTCCAGTTGCATTTTCTACAGACAGAGTGTTTCAAAACTGCTCAATCAAAAGTATGGTTTAACTCTGTTAGCTGAATGCTCAGATCAGAAAGAAGTTTCACAGAATGCTTCTGTGTAGTTTATATTTGAATATATTCCTTTTTCCACTACTACGCTCTTAGCGCTCCAAATGTCCAGTTGCATTTTCTACAGAAAGAGTGTTCAGGTCTGCTCAATCAAAAGTATGGTTTAACTCTGTTAGCTGAATGCACAGATCAGAAAGAAGTTTCACCGAATGATTCTGTGTAGTTTATATTTGAAGACATTCCTTTTTCCACTATTACCCTCTTAGCGCTCCGAATCTCCACTTGCATTTACTACAAAAAGAGTGTTTCATAACTGCTCAATCAAAAATATGTTTTATCTCTGTTAACTGAATTTACAGATCAGAAATAAGTTTCACAGAATGCATCTGTGTAGTTTTTATTTGAAGATATTCTTTTCCCAATGTAGGCCTCTTAGCGCTTAGCATGTCCAATTGCAGTTTCTACAGAAAGAGTGTTTCAGAACGGCTCAATCAAAAGTAAGGTTCAACTCTGTTAGCTGAATGCACAGAACAGAAAGAGTTTTCACAGAATGCTACTGTGTAGTTTATATTTGAATATATTCCTTTTTCCACTATTACCCTCTTAGCGCTCCGAATGTCCACTTGCATTTTCTACAGAAAGATTGTTCAGAACTGCGCAATCAAAAGTATGGTTTAACTCTGTTAGCTTAATGAACATATCAGAAATAAGTTTCACACAATGCTTCTGTGTAGTTTTTATTTGAAGATATTATTTTTCCCAATAGAGGCCTCTTAGCGCTCAGAATGTCCAATTGCAATTTCTACAGAAAGTGTGTTTCAGAAACGCTCAATCAAAAGTAAGGTTCAACTCTGTTAGTTGAATGCACAGAACAGAAAGAAGTTTCATACAATGCTTCTGTGTAGTTTATATTTGAACATATTCTTTTCTCCACTATTACCCACTTAGCGCTACGAATGTCCAGTTGCATTTTCTACAGACAGAGTGTTTCAAAACTGCTCAATCAAAAGTATGGTTTAACTCTGTTAGCTGAATGATCAGATCAGAAAGAAGTTTCACAGAATGCTTCTGTGTAATTTATATTTGAATATATTCCTTTTTCCACTACTACTCTCTTAGCGCTCCAAATGTCCAGTTGCATTTTCTACAGAAAGAGTGTTCAGATCTGCTAAATCAAAAGTATGGTTTAACTCTGTTAGCTGAATGCACAGATCAGAAAGAAGTTTCACAGAATGATTCTGTGTATTTTATATTTGGAGACATTCCTTTTTCCACTATTACCCTCTTAGCGCTCCGAATCTCCACTTGCATTTTCTACAGAAAGAGTGTTTCAGAACGGCTCAATCAAAACTAAGGTTCAACTCTATTTGTTGAACAAACAGAACAGAAAGAAGTTTCACACAATTCTTCTGTTTAGTTTTTATTTGTAGACATTCTTTTTCCCAATATAGGCCTCTTAGCGCTCAGAATGTCCAATTGCAGTTTCTACAGAAAGAGTGTTTCAGAACGGCTCAATCAAAAGTAAGGTTCAACTCTGTTAGTTGAATGCACAGAACAGAAAGAAGTTTCACAGAATGCTTCTGTGTAGTTTATATTTGAACATATTCTTTTTTCCACTATTACGCACTTAGCGCTACGAATGTCCAGTTGCATTTTCTACAGACAGAGTGTTTCAAAACTGCTCAATCAAAAGTATGGTTTAACTCTGTTAGCTGAATGCTCAGATCAGAAAGAAGTTTCACGGAATGCTTCTGTGTAGTTTATATTTGAATATATTCCTTTTTCCACTACTACGCTCTTAGCACTCCAAATGTCCAGTTGCATTTTCTACAGAAAGAGTGTTCAGATCTGCTCAATCAAAAGTATGGTTTAACTCTGTTAGCTGAATGCACAGATCAGAAAGAAGTTTCACCGAATGATTCTGTGTAGTTTATATTTGGAGACATTCCTTTTTCCACTAATACCCTCTTAGCGCTCCGAATCTCCACTTGCATTTCCTACAGAAAGAGTGTTTCAGAACGGCTCAATCAAAACTAAGGTTCCACTCTTTTAGTTGATCAAACAGAACACAAAGAAGTTTCACACAATTCTTCTGTGTAGTTTTTATTTGTAGACATTCTTTTTCCCAATATAGGCCTCTTAGCGCTCAGAATGTCCAATTGCAGTTTCTACAGAAAGAGTGTTTCAGAACGGCTCAATCAAAAGTAAGGTTCAACTCTGTTAGTTGAATGCACAGAACAGAAAGAAATTTCATACAATGCTTCTGTGTAGTTTATATTTGAACATATTCTTTTCTCCACTATTACCCACTTAGCGCTACGAATGTCCAGTTGCATTTTCTACAGACAGAGTGTTTCAAAACTGCTCAATCAAAAGTATGGTTTAACTCTGTTAGCTGAATGCTCAGATCAGAAAGAAGTTTCACAGAATGCTTCTGTGTAGTTTATATTTGAATATATTCCTTTTTCCACTACTACTCTCTTAGCGCTCCAAATGTCCAGTTGCATTTTCTACAGAAAGAGTGTTCAGATCTGCTCAATCAAAAGTATGGTTTAACTCTGTTAGCTGAATGCACAGATCAGAAATAAGTTTCACCGAATGATTCTGTGTAGTTTATATTTGAAGACATTCCTTTTTCCACTATTACCCTCTTAGCGCTCCGAATCTCCACTTGCATTTTCTACAAAAGAGTGTTTCATAACTGCTCAATCAAAAATATGTTTTATCTCTGTTAACTGAATTTACAGATCAGAAATAAGTTTCACAGAATGCATCTGTGTAGTTTTTATTTGAAGATATTCTTTTTCCCAATGTAGGTCTCTTAGAGCTAAGCATGTCCTATTGCAGTTTCTACAGAAAGAGTGTTTCAGAACGGCTCAATCAAAAGTAAGGTTCAACTCTGTTAGCTGAATGCACAGAACAGAAAGAGTTTTCACACAATGCTACTGTGTAGTTTATATTTGAATATATTCCTTTTTCCACTATTACCCTCTTAGCGCTCCGAATGTCCACTTGCATTTTCTACAGAAAGAGTGTTCAGAACTGCGCAATCAAAAGTATGGTTTAACTCTGTTAGCTTAATGAACATATCAGAAATAAGTTTCACACAATGCTTCTGTGTAGTTTTTATTTGAAGATATTATTTTTCCCAATAGAGGCCTCTTAGCGCTCAGAATGTCCAATTGCATTTTCTGCAGAAAGAGTGTTTCAGAAAGGCTCAATCAAAAGTAAGGTTCAACTCTGTTAGTTGAATGCACAGAACAGAAAGAAGTTTCATACAATGCTTCTGTGTAGTTTATATTTGAACATATTCTTTTCTCCACTATTACCCACTAAGCGTTACGAATGTCCAGTTGCATTTTCTACAGACAGAGTGTTTCAAAACTGCTCAATCAAAAGTATGGTTTGACTCTGTTAGCTGAATGCTCAGATCAGAAAGAAGTTTCACAGAATGCTTCTGTGTAGTTTATATTTGAATATATTCCTTTTTCCACTACTACACTCTTAGCGCTCCAAATGTCCAGTTGCATTTTCTACAGAAAGAGTGTTCAGATCTGCTCAATCAAAAGTATGGTTTAATTCTGTTAGCTGAATGCACAGATCAGAAAGAAGTTTCACAGAATGATACTGTGTAGTTTATATTTGGAGACATTCCTTTTTCCACTAATACCCTCTTAGCGCTCCGAATCTCCACTTGCATTTCCTACAGAAAGAGTGTTTCAGAACGGCTCAATCAAAACTAAGGTTCAACTCTTTTAGTTGATCAAACAGAACACAAAGAAGTTTCACACAATTCTTCTGTGTAGTTTTTATTTGTAGACATTCTTTTTCCCAATATAGGCCTCTTAGCGCTCAGAATGTCCAATTGCAGTTTCTACAGAAAGAGTGTTTCAGAACGGCTCAATCAAAAGTAAGGTTCAACTCTGTTAGTTGAATGCACAGAACAGAAAGAAGTTTCATACAATGCTTCTGTGTAGTTTATATTTGAACATATTCTTTTCTCCACTATTACCCACTTAGCGCTACGAATGTCCAGTTGCATTTTCTACAGACAGAGTGTTTCAAAACTGCTCAATCAAAAGTATGGTTTAACTCTGTTAGCTGAATGCTCAGATCAGAAAGAAGTTTCACAGAATGCTTCTGTGTAGTTTATATTTGAATATACTCCTTTTTCCACTACTACTCTCTTAGCGCTCCAAATGTCCAGTTGCATTTTCTACAGAAAGAGTGTTCAGATCTGCTCAATCAAAAGTATGGTTTAACCCTGTTAGCTGAATGCAGAGATCAGAAATAAGTTTCACCGAATGATTCTGTGTAGTTTATATTTGAAGACATTCCTTTTTCCACTATTACCCTCTTAGCGCTCCGAATCTCCACTTGCATTTTCTACAAAAAGAGTGTTTCATAACTGCTCAATCAAAAATATGTTTTATCTCTGTTAACTGAATTTACAGATCAGAAATAAGTTTCACAGAATGCATCTGTGTAGTTTTTATTTGAAGATATTCTTTTTCCCAATGTAGGTCTCTTAGCGCTTAGCATGTCCAATTGCAGTTTCTACAGAAAGAGTGTTTCAGAACGGCTCAATCAAAAGTAAGGTTCAACTCTGTTAGCTGAATGCACAGAACAGAAAGAGTTTTCACAGAATGCTACTGTGTAGTTTATATTTGAATATATTCCTTTTTCCACTATTACCCTCTTAGAGCTCCGAATGTCCACTTGCATTTTCTACAGAAAGAGTGTTCAGAACTGCGCAATCAAAAGTATGGTTTAACTCTGTTAGCTTAATGAACATATCAGAAATAAGTTTCACACAATGCTTCTGTGTAGTTTTTATTTGAAGATATTATTTTTCCCAATAGAGGCCTCTTAGCGCTCAGAATGTCCAATTGCAGTTTCTACAGAAAGAGTGTTTCAGAAAGGCTCAATCAAAGTAAGGTTCAACTCTGTTAGTTGAATGCACACAACAGAAAGAAGTTTCATACAATGCTTCTGTGTAGTTTATATTTGAACATATTCTTTTCTCCACTATTACCCACTTAGCGCTACGAATGTCCATTTGCATTTTCTACAGACAGAGTGTTTCAAAACTGCTCAATCAAAAGTATGGTTTAACTCTGTTAGCTGAATGCTCAGATCAGAAAGAAGTTTCACAGAATGCTTCTGTGTAGTTTATATTTGAATATATTCCTTTTTCCACTACTACTCTCTTAGCGCTCCAAATGTCCAGTTGCATTTTCTACAGAAAGAGTGTTCAGATCTGCTCAATCAAAAGTATGGTTTAACTCTGTTAGCTGAATGCACAGATCAGAAAGAAGTTTCACAGAATGATTCTGTGTAGTTTATATTTGGAGACATTCCTTTTTCCACTATTACCCTCTTAGCGCTCCGAATCTCCACTTGCATTTTCTACAGAAAGAGTGTTTCAGAACGGCTCAAACAAAACTAAGGTTCAACTCTTTTAGTTGAACAAACAAAACAGAAAGAAGTTTCACACAATTCTTCTGTGTAGTTTTTATTTGTAGACATTCTTTTTCCCAATATAGGCCTCTTAGCGCTCAGAATGTCCAATTGCAGTTTCTAAAGAAAGAGTGTTTCAGAACGGCTCAATCAAAAGTAAGGTTCAACTCTGTTAGTTGAATGCACAGAACAGAAAGAAGTTTCACAGAATGCTTCTGTGTAGTTTATATTTGAACATATTCTTTTTTCCACTATTACCCACTTAGCGCTACGAATGTCCAGTTGCATTTTCTACAGACAGAGTGTTTCAAAACTGCTCAATCAAAAGTATGGTTTAACTCTGTTAGCTGAATGCTCAGATCAGAAAGAAGTTTCACAGAATGCTTCTGTGTAGTTTATATTTGAATATATTCCTTTTTCCACTACTACGCTCTTAGCGCTCCAAATGTCCAGTTGCATTTTCTACAGAAAGAGTGTTCTGGTCTGCTCAATCAAAAGTATGGTTTAACTCTGTTAGCTGAATGCACAGATCAGAAAGAAGTTTCACCGAATGATTCTGTGTAGTTTATATTTGAAGACATTCCTTTTTCCACTATTACCCCCTTAGCGCTCCGAATCTCCACTTGCATTTTCTACAAAAAGAGTGTTTCATAACTGCTCAATCAAAAATATGTTTTATCTCTGTTAACTGAATTTACAGATCAGAAATAAGTTTCACAGAATGCATCTGTGTAGTTTTTATTTGAAGATATTCTTTTCCCAATGTAGGCCTCTTAGCGCTTAGCATGTCCAATTGCAGTTTCTACAGAAAGAGTGTTTCAGAACGGCTCAATCAAAAGTAAGGTTCAACTCTGTTAGCTGAATGCACAGAACAGAAAGAGTTTTCACAGAATGCTACTGTGTAGTTTATATTTGAATATATTCCTTTTTCCACTATTACCCTCTTAGCGCTCCGAATGTCCACTTGCATTTTCTACAGAAAGATTGTTCAGAACTGCGCAATCAAAAGTATGGTTTAACTCTGTTAGCTTAATGAACATATCAGAAATAAGTTTCACACAATGCTTCTGTGTAGTTTTTATTTGAAGATATTATTTTTCCCAATAGAGGCCTCTTAGCGCTCAGAATGTCCAATTGCAATTTCTACAGAAAGAGTGTTTCAGAAACGCTCAATCAAAAGTAAGGTTCAACTCTGTTAGTTGAATGCACAGAACAGAAAGAAGTTTCATACAATGCTTCTGTGTAGTTTATATTTGAACATATTCTTTTCTCCACTATTACCCACTTAGCGCTACGAATGTCCAGTTGCATTTTCTACAGACAGAGTGTTTCAAAACTGCTCAATCAAAAGTATGGTTTAACTCTGTTAGCTGAATGCTCAGATCAGAAAGAAGTTTCACAGAATGCTTCTGTGTAATTTATATTTGAATATATTCCTTTTTCCACTACTACTCTCTTAGCGCTCCAAATGTCCAGTTGCATTTTCTACAGAAAGAGTGTTCAGATCTGCTAAATCAAAAGTATGTTTTAACTCTGTTAGCTGAATGCACAGATCAGAAAGAAGTTTCACAGAATGATTCTGTGTAGTTTATATTCGGAGACATTCCTTTTTCCACTATTACACTCTTAGCGCTCCGAATCTCCACTTGCATTTTCTACAGAAGGAGTGTTTCAGAACGGCTCAATCAAAACTAAGTTTCAACTCTTTTAGTTGAACAAACAGAACAGAAAGAAGTTTCACACAATTCTTCTGGGTAATTTTTATTTGTAGGCATTCTTTTTCCCAATATAGGCCTCTTAGCGCTCAGAATGTCCAATTGCAGTTTCTACAGAAAGAGTGTTTCAGAAAGGCTCAATCAAAAGTAAGGTTCAACTCTGTTAGTTGAATGCACAGAACAGAAAGAAGTTTCATACAATGCTTCTGTGTAGTTTATATTTGAACATATTCTTTTTTCCACTATTACCCACTTAGCGCTACGAATGTCCAGTTGCATTTTCTACAGACAGAGTGTTTCAAAACTGCTCAGTGAAAAGTATGGTTTAACTCTGTTAGCTGAATGCTCAGATCAGAAAGAAGTTTCACAGAATGCTTCTGTGTAGTTTATATTTGAATATATTCCTTTTTCCACTACTACGCTCTTAGCGCTCCAAATGTCCAGTTGCATTTTCTACAGAAAGAGTGTTCAGATCTGCTCAATCAAAAGTATGGTTTAACACTGTTAGCTGAATGCACAGATCAGAAAGAAGTTTCACCGAATGATTCTGTGTAGTTTATATTTGAAGACATTCCTTTTTCCACTATTACCCTCTTAGCACTCCGTATCTCCACTTGCATTTTCTACAAAAAGAGTGTTTCATAACTGCTCAATCAAAAATATGTTTTATCTCTGTTAACTGAATTTACAGATCAGAAATAAGTTTCACAGAATGCATCTGTGTAGTTTTTATTTGAAGATATTCTTTTTCCCAATGTAGGCCTCTTAGCGCTTAGCATGTCCAATTGCAGTTTCTACAGAAAGAGTGTTTCAGAACGGCTCAATCAAAAGTAAGGTTCAACTCTGTTAGCTGAATGCACAGAACAGAAAGTGTTTTCACAGAATGCTACTGTGTAGTTTATATTTGAATATATTCCTTTTTCCACTATTACCCTCTTAGCGCTCCGAATGTCCACTTGCATTTTCTACAGAAAGATTGTTCAGAACTGCGCAATCAAAAGTATGGTTTAACTCTGTTAGCTTAATGAACATATCAGAAATAAGTTTCACACAATGCTTCTGTGTAGTTTTTATTTGAAGATATTATTTTTCCCAATAGAGGCCTCTTAGCGCTCAGAATGTCCAATTGCAATTTCTACAGAAAGAGTGTTTCAGAAACGCTCAATCAAAAGTAAGGTTCAACTCTGTTATTTGAATGCACAGAACAGAAAGAAGTTTCATACAATGCTTCTGTGTAGTTTATATTTGAACATATTCTTTTCTCCACTATTACCCACTTAGCGCTACGAATGTCCAGTTGCATTTTCTACAGACAGAGTGTTTCAAAACTGCTCAATCAAAAGTATGGTTTAACTCTGTTAGCTGAATGCTCAGATCAGAAAGAAGTTTCACAAAATGCTTCTGTGTAATTTATATTTGAATATATTCCTTTTTCCACTACTACTCTCTTAGCGCTCCAAATGTCCAGTTGCATTTTCTACAGAAAGAGTGTTCAGATCTGCTAAATCAAAAGTATGGTTTAACTCTGTTAGCTGAATGCACAGATCAGAAAGAAGTTTCACATAATGATTCTGTGTAGGTTATATTCGGAGACATTCCTTTTTCCACTATTACCCTCTTAGCGCTCCAAATCTCCACTTGCATTTTCTACAGAAAGAGTGTTTCAGAACGGCTCAATCAAAACTAAGTTTCAACTCTTTTAGTTGAACAAACAGAACAGAAAGAAGTTTCACACAATTCTTCTGTGTAGTTTTTATTTGTAGGCATTCTTTTTCCCAATATAGGCCTCTTAGCGCTCAGAATGTCCAATTGCAGTTTCTACAGAAAGAGTGTTTCAGAACGGCTCCATCAAAAGTAAGGTTCAACTCTGTTAGTTGAATGCACAGAACAGAAAGAAGTTTCATACAATGCTTCTGTGTAGTTTATATTTGAACATATTATTTTTTCCACTATTACCCACTTAGCGCTACGAATGCCCAGTTGCATTTTCTACAGACAGAGTGTTTCAAAACTGCTCAGTGAAAAGTATGGTTTAACTCTGTTAGCTGAATGCTCAGATCAGAAAGAAGTTTCACAGAATGCTTCTGTGTAGTTTATATTTGAATATATTCCTTTTTCCACTACTACGCTCTTAGCGCTCCAAATGTCCAGTTGCATTTTCTACAGAAAGAGTGTTCAGATCTGCTCAATCAAAAGTATGGTTTAACACTGTTAGCTGAATGCACAGATCAGAAAGCAGTTTCACCGAATGATTCTGTGTAGTTTATATTTGAAGACATTCCTTTTTCCACTATTACCCTCTTAGCACTCCGTATCTCCACTTGCATTTTCTACAAAAAGAGTGTTTCATAACTGCTCAATCAAAAATATGTTTTATCTCTGTTAACTGAATTTACAGATCAGAAATAAGTTTCACAGAATGCATCTGTGTAGTTTTTATTTGAAGATATTCTTTTTACCAATGTAGGCCTCTTAGCGCTTAGCATGTCCAATTGCAGTTTCTACAGAAAGAGTGTTTCAGAACGGCTCAATCAAAAGTAAGGTTCAACTCTGTTAGTTGAATGCACAGAACAGAAAGAATTTTCACAGAATGCTACTGTGTAGTTTATATTTGAATATATTCCTTTTTCCAATATTACCCTCTTAGCGCTCCGAATGTCCACTTGCATTTTCTACAGAAAGAGTGTTCAGAACTGCGCAATCAAAAGTATGGTTTAACTCTGTTAGCTTAATGAACATATCAGAAATAAGTTTCACACAATGCTTCGGTGTAGTTTTTATTTGAAGACATTATTTTTCCCAATAGAGTCCTCTAAGCGCTCAGAATGTCCAATTGCAGTTACTACAGAAAGAGTGTTTCAGAAAGGCTCAATCAAAACTAAGTTTCAACTCTGTTAGTTGAATGCACAGAACAGAAAGAAGTTTCATACAATGCTTCTGTGTAGTTTATATTTGAACATACTCCTTTTTCCACTATTACCCACTTAGCGCTACGAATGTCCAGTTGCATTTTCTACAGACAGAGTGTGTCAAAACTGCTCAATCAAAAGTATGGTTTAACTCTGTTAGCTGAATGCTCAGATCAGAAAGAAGTTTCACAGAATGCTTCTGTGTAGTTTATAATTGAATATATTCCTTTTTCCACTACTACTTTCTTAGCGCTCCAAATGTCCAGTTGCATTTTCTACAGAAAGAGTGTTCAGATCTGCTCAATCAAAACTATGGTTTAAATCTGTTAGCTGAATGCACAGATCAGAAAGAAGTTTCACAGAATGATTCTGTGTAGTTTATATTTGAAGACATTCCTTTTTCCACTATTACCCTCTTAGCGCTCCGAATCTCCACTTGCATTTTCTACAGAAAGAGTGTTTCAGAACGGCTCAATCAAAACTAAGGTTCAACTCTTTTAGTTGAACAAACAGAACAGAAAGAAGTTTCACACAATTCTTCTGTGTAGTTTTTATTTGTAGACATTCTTTTTCCCAATATAGGCCTCTTAGCGCTCAGAATGTCCAATTGCAGTTTCTAAAGAAAGAGTGTTTCAGAACGGCTCAATCAAAAGTAAGGTTCAACTCTGTTAGTTGAATGCACAGAACAGAAAGAAGTTTCATACAATGCTTCTGTGTAGTTTATATTTGAACATATTCTTTTTTCCACTATTACCCACTTAGCGCTACGAATTTCCAGTTGCATTTTCTACAGACAGAGTGTTTCAAAACTGCTCAGTGAAAAGTACGGTTTAACTCTGTTAGCTGAATGCTCAGATCAGAAAGAAGTTTCACAGAATGCTTCTGTGTAGTTTATATTTGAATATATTACTTTTTCCACTAGTACGCTCTTAGCGCTCCAAATGTCCAGTTGCATTTTCTACAGAAAGAATGTTCAGATCTGCTCAATCAAAAGTATGGTTTAACTCTGTTAGCTGAATGCACAGATCAGAAAGAAGTTTCACCGAATGATTCTGTGTAGTTTATATTTGAAGACATTCCTTTTTCCTCTATTACCCTCTTAGCGCTCCGAATCTCCACTTGCATTTTCTACAAAAAGAGTGTTTCATAACTGCTCAATCAAAAATATGTTTTATCTCTGTTAACTGAATTTACAGATCAGAAATAAGTTTCACAGAATGCATCTGTGTAGTTTTTATTTGAAGATATTCTTTTTCCCAATGTAGGCCTCTTAGCGCTTAGCATGTCCAATTGCAGTTTCTACAGAAAGACTGTTTTAGAACGGCTCAATCAAAAGTAAGGTTCAACTCTGTTAGTTGAATGCACAGAACAGAAAGAATTTTCACAGAATGCTACTGTGTAGTTTATATTTGAATATATTCCTTTTTCCACTATTACCCTCTTAGCGCTCCGAATGTCCACTTGCATTTTCTACAGAAAGAGTGTTCAGAACTGCGCAATCAAAAGTATGGTTTAACTCTGTTAGCTTAATGAACATATCAGAAATAAGTTTCACACAATGCTTCGGTGTAGTTTTTATTTGAAGACATTATTTTTCCCAATAGAGGCCTCCTAGCGCTCAGAATGTCCAATTGCAGTTTCTACAGAAAGAGTGTTTCAGAAAGGCTCAATCAAAACTAAGGTTCAACTCTGTTAGTTGAATGCACAGAACAGAAAGAAGTTTCATACAATGCTTCTGTGTAGTTTATATTTGAACATATTCTTTTTTCCACTATTACCCACGTAGCGCTACGAATGTCCAGTTGCATTTTCTACAGACAGAGTGTTTCAAAACTGCTCAATCAAAAGCATGGTTTAACTCTGTTAGCTGAATGCTCAGATCAGAAAGAAGTTTCACAGAATGCTTCTGTGTAGTTTATATTTGAATATATTCCTTTTTCCACTACTACTCTCTTAGCGCTCCAAATGTCCAGTTGCATTTTCTACAGAAAGAGTGTTCAGATCTGCTCAATCAAAAGTATGGTTTAACTCTGTTAGCTGAATGCACAGATCAGAAAGAAGTTTCACAGAATGATTCTGTGTAGTTTATATTTGGAGACATTCCTTTTTCCACTATTACCCTCTTAGCGCTCCGAATCTCCACTTGCATTTTCTACAGAAAGAGTGTTTCAGAACGGCTCAATCAAAACAAAGGTTCAACTCTTTTAATTGAACAAACAGAACAGAAAGAAGTTTCACACAATGCTTCTGTGTAGTTTTTATTTGTAGACATTCTTTTTCCCAATATAGGCCTCTTAGCGCTCAGAATGTCCAATGGCAGTTTCTACAGAAAGAGTGTTTCAGAACGGCTCAATCAAAAGTAAGGTTCAAATCTGTTAGTTGAATGCACAGAACAGAAAGAAGTTTCACAGAATGCTTCTGTGTAGTTTATATTTGAACATATTCTTTTTTCCACTATTACCCACTTAGCGCTACGAATGTCCAGTTGCATTTTCTACAGACAGAGTGTTTCAAAACTGCTCAATCAAAAGTATGGTTTAACTCTGTTAGCTGAATGCTCAGATCAGAAAGAAGTTTCACAGAATGCTTCTGTGTAGTTTATATTTGAATATATTCCTTTTTCCACTACTACGCTCTTAGCGCTCCAAATGTCCAGTTGCATTTTCTACAGAAAGAGTGTTCAGATCTGCTCAATCAAAAGTATGGTTTAACTCTGTTAGCTGAATGCACAGATCAGAAAGAAGTTTCACCGAATGATTCTGTGTAGTTTATATTTGAAGACATTCCTTTTTCCACTATTACCCTCTTAGCGCTCCGAATCTCCACTTGCATTTTCTACAAAAAGAGTGTTTCATAACTGCTCAATCAAAAATATGTTTTATCTCTGTTAACTGAATTTACAGATCAGAAATAAGTTTCACAGAATGCATCTGTGTAGTTTTTATTTGAAGATATTCTTTTTCCCAATGTAGGCCTCTTAGCGCTTAGCATGTCCAATTGCAGTTTCTACAGAAAGAGTGTTTCAGAACGGCTCAATAAAAAGTAAGGTTCAACTCTGTTAGCTGAATGCGCAGAACAGTAAGAGTTTTCACAGAATGCTACTGTGTAGTTTATATTTAAATATATTCCTTTTTCCACTATTACCCTCTTAGCGCTCCGAATGTCCACTTGCATTTTCTACAGAAAGAGTGTTCAGAACTGCGCAATCAAAAATATGGTATAACTCTGTTAGCTTAATGAACATATCAGAAATAAGTTTCACACAATGCTTCTGTGTAGTTTTTATTTGAAGATATTATTTTTCCCAATAGAGGCCTCTTAGCGCTCAGAATGTCCAATTGCAGTTTCTACAGAAAGAGTGTTTCAGAAAGGCTCAATCAAAAGTAAGGTTCAACTCTGTTAGTTGAATGCACAGAACAGAAAGAAGTTTCATACAATGCTTCTGTGTAGTTTATATTTGAACATACTCTTTTTTCCACTATTACCCACTTAGCGCTACGAATGTCCAGTTGCATTTTCTACAGACAGAGTGTTTCAAAACTGCTCAATCAAAAGTATGGTTTAACTCTGTTAGCTGAATGCTCAGATCAGAAAGAAGTTTCACAGAATGCTTCTGTGTAGTTTATATTTGAATATATTCCTTTTTCCACTACTACTCTCTTAGCGCTCCAAATGTCCAGTTGCATTTTCTACAGAAAGAGTGTTCAGATCTGCTCAATCAAAAGTATGATTTAACTCTGTTAGCTGAATGCACAGATCAGAAAGAAGTTTCACAGAATGATTCTGTGTAGTTTATATTTGGAGACATTCCTTTTTCCACTATTACCCTCCTAGTGCTCCGAATCTCCACTTGCATTTTCTACAGAAAGAGTGTTTCAGAACGGCTCAATCAAAACTAAGGTTCAACTCTTTAAGTTGAACAAACAAAACAGAAAGAAGTTTCACACAATTCTTCTGTGTAGTTTTTATTTGTAGACATTCTTTTTCCCAATATAGGCCTCTTAGCGCTCAGAATGTCAAATTGCAGTTTCTACAGAAAGAGTGTTTCAGAACGGCTCAATCAAAAGTAAGGTTCAACTCTGTTATTTGAATGCACAGAACAGAAAGAAGTTTCATACAATGCTTCTGTGTAGTTTATATTTGAACATATTCTTTTTCCACTATTACCCACTTAGCGCTACGAATGTCCAGTTGCATTTTCTACAGACAGAGTGTTTCAAAACTGCTCAGTGAAAAGTATGGTTTAACTCTGTTAGCTGAATGCTCAGATCAGAAAGAAGTTTCACAGAATGCTTCTGTGTAGTTTATATTTGAATATATTCCTTTTTCCACTACTACGCTCTTAGCGCTCCAAATGTCCAGTTGCATTTTCAACAGAAAGAGTGTTCAGATCTGCTCAATCAAAAGTATGGTTTAACTCTGTTAGCTGAATGCACAGATCAGAAAGAAGTTTCACCGAATGATTCTGTGTAGTTTATATTTGAAGACATTCCTTTTTCCACTATTACCCTCTTAGCGCTCCGAATCTCCACTTGCATTTTCTACAAAAAGAGTGTTTCATAACTGCTCAATCAAAAATATGTTTTACCTCTGTTAACTGAATTTACAGATCAGAAATAAGTTTCACAGAATGCATCTGTGTAGTTTTTATTTGAAGATATTCTTTTTCCCAATGTAGGCCTCTTAGCGCTTAGCATGTCCAATTGCAGTTTCTACAGAAAGAGTGTTTCAGAACGGCTCAATCAAAAGTAAGGTTCAAATCTGTTAGCTGAATGCGCAGAACAGTAAGAGTTTTCACAGAATGCTACTGTGTAGTTTATATTTGAATATATTCCTTTTTCCACAATTACCCTCTTAGAGCTCCGAATGTCCACTTGCATTTTCTACAGAAAGAGTGTTCAGAACTGCGCAATCAAAAGTATGGTTTAACTCTGTTAGCTTAATGAACATATCAGAAATAAGTTTCACAAAATGCTTCTGTGTAGTTTTTATTTGAAGATATTATTTTTCCTAATTGAGGCCTCTTAGCGCTCAGAATGTCCAATTGCAGTTTCTACAGAAAGAGTGTTTCAGAAAGGCTCAATCAAAAGTAAGGTTCAACTCTGTTAGTTGAAAGCACAGAACCGAAAGAAGTTTCATACAATGCTTCTGTGTAGTTTATATTTGAACATATTCTTTTCTCCACTATTACCCACTTAGCGCTACGAATGTCCAGTTGCATTTTCTACAGACAGAGTGTTTCACAACTGCTCAATCAAAAGTATGGTTTAACTCTGTTAGCTGAATGCTCAGATCCGAAAGAAGTTTCACAGAATGCTTCTGTGTAGTTTATATTTGAATATATTCCTTTTTCCACTACTACTCTCTTAGCGCTCCAAATGTCCAGTTGCATTTTCTACAGAAAGAGTGTTCAGATCTGCTCAATCAAAAGTATGGTTTAACTCTGTTAGCTGAATGCACAGATCAGAAAGAAGTTTCACCGAATGATTCTGTGTAGTTTATATTTGAAGACATTCCTTTTTCCACTATTACCCACTTAGCGCTCCGAATCTCCACTTGCATTTTCTACAAAAAGAGTGTTTCATAACTGCTCAATCAAAAATATGTTTTATCTCTGTTAACTGAATTTACAGATCAGAAATAAGTTTCACAGAATGCATCTGTGTAGTTTTTATTTGAAGATATTCTTTTTCCCAATGTAGGCCTCTTAGCGCTTAGCATTTCCAATTGCAGTTTCTACAGAAAGAGCGTTTCAGAACGGCTCAATCAAAAGTAAGGTTCAACTCTGTTAGTTGAATGCACAGAACAGGAAGAATTTTCACAGAATGCTACTGTGTAGTTTATATTTGAATATATTCCTTTTTCCACTATTACCCTCTTAGCGCTCCGAATGTCCACTTGCATTTTCTACAGAAAGAGTGTTCAGAACTGCGCAATCAAAAGTATGGTTTAACTCTGTTAGCTTAATGAACATATCAGAAATAAGTTTCACACAATGCTTCTGTGTAGTTTTTATTTGAAGATATTATTTTTCCCAATAGAGGCCTCTTAGCGCTCAGAATGTCCAATTGCAGTTACTACAGAAAGAGTGTTTCAGAAAGGCTCAATCAAAACTAAGGTTCAACTCTGTTAGTTGAATGCACAGAACAGAAAGAAGTTTCATACAATGCTTCTGTGTAGTTTATATTTGAACATACTCTTTTTTCCACTATTACCCACTTAGTGCTACGAATGTCCAGTTGCATTTTCTACAGACAGAGTGTGTCAAAACTGCTCAATCAAAAGTATGGTTTAACTCTGTTAGCTGAATGCTCAGATCAGAAAGAAGTTTCACAGAATGTTTCTGTGTAGTTTATATTTGAATATATTCCTTTTTCCACTACTACTTTCTTAGCGCTCCAAATGTCCAGTTGCATTTTCTACAGAAAGAGTGTTCAGATCTGCTCAATCAAAAGTATGGTTTAATTCTGTTAGCTGAATGCACAGATCAGAAAGATGTTTCACAGAATGATTCTGTGTAGTTTATATTTGGAGACATTCCTTTTTCCACTATTACCCTCTTAGCGCTCCGAATCTCCACTTGCATTTTCTACAGAAAGAGTGTTTCAGAACGGCTCAATCAAAACTAAGGTTCAACTCTTTTAGTTGAACAAACAGAACAGAAAGAAGTTTCACAAAATTCTTCTGTGTAGTTTTTATTTGTAGACATTCTTTTTCCCAATATAGGCCTCTTAGCGCTCAGAATGTCCAATTGCAGTTTCTAAAGAAAGAGTGTTTCAGAACGGCTCAATCAAAAGTAAGGTTCAACTCTGTTAGTTGAATGCACAGAACAGAAAGAAGTTTCATACAATGCTTCTGTGTAGTTTATATTTGAACATATTCTTTTTTCCACTATTACACACTTAGCGCTACGAATGTCCAGTTGCATTTTCTACAGACAGAGTGTTTCAAAACTGCTCAGTGAAAAGTACGGTTTAACTCTGTTAGCTGAATGCTCAGATCAGAAAGAAGTTTCACAGAATGCTTCTGTGTAGTTTATATTTGAATATATTCCTTTTTCCACTACTACGCTCTTGGCGCTGCAAATGTCCAGTTGCATTTTCTACAGAAAGAGTGTTCAGATCTGCTCAATCAAAAGTATGGTTTAACACTGTTAGCTGAATGCACAGATCAGAAAGAAGTTTCACCGAATGATTCTGTGTAGTTTATATTTGAAGACATTCCTTTTTCCACTATTACCCACTTAGCGCTCCGTATCTCCACTTGCATTTTCTACAAAAAGAGTGTTTCATAACTGCTCAATCAAAAATATGTTTTATCTCTGTTAACTGAATTTACAGATCAGAAATAAGTTTCACAGAATGCATCTGTGTAGTTTTTATTTGAAGATATTCTTTTTCCCAATGTAGGCCTCTTAGCGCTTAGCATGTCCAATTGCAGTTTCTACAGAAAGAGTGTTTCAGAACGGCTCAATCAAAAGTAAGGTTCAACTCTGTTAGCTGAATGCGCAGAACAGTAAGAGTTTTCACAGAATGCTACTGTGTAGTTTATATTTAAATATATTCCATTTTCCACTATTACCCTCTTAGCGCTCCGAATGTCCACTTGCATTTTCTACAGAAAGAGTGTTCAGAACTGCGCAATCAAAAGTATGGTATAACTCTGTTAGCTTAATGAACATATCAGAAATAAGTTTCACACAATGCTTCTGTGTAGTTTTTATTTGAAGATATTATTTTTCCCAATAGAGGCCTCTTAGCGCTCAGAATGTCCAATTGCAGTTTCTACAGAAAGAGTGTTTCAGAAAGGCTCAATCAAAAGTAAGGTTCAACTCTGTTAGTTGAATGCACAGAACAGAAAGAAGTTTCATACAATGCTTCTGTGTAGTTTATATTTGAACATACTCTTTTTTCCACTATTACCCACTTAGCGCTACGAATGTCCAGTTGCATTTTCTACAGACAGAGTGTTTCAAAACTGCTCAATCAAAAGTATGGTTTAACTCTGTTAGCTGAATGCTCAGATCAGAAAGAAGTTTCACAGAATGCTTCTGTGTAGTTTATATTTGAATATATTCCTTTTTCCACTACTACTCTCTTAGCGCTCCAAATGTCCAGTTGCATTTTCTACAGAAAGAGTGTTCAGATCTGCTCAATCAAAAGTATGATTTAACTCTGTTAGCTGAATGCACAGATCAGAAAGAAGTTTCACAGAATGATTCTGTGTAGTTTATATTTGGAGACATTCCTTTTTCCACTATTACCCTCCTAGTGCTCCGAATCTCCACTTGCATTTTCTACAGAAAGAGTGTTTCAGAACGGCTCAATCAAAACTAAGGTTCAACTCTTTAAGTTGAACAAACAAAACAGAAAGAAGTTTCACACAATTCTTCTGTGTAGTTTTTATTTGTAGACATTCTTTTTCCCAATATAGGCCTCTTAGCGCTCAGAATGTCCAATTGCAGTTTCTACAGAAAGAGTGTTTCAGAACGGCTCAATCAAAAGTAAGGTTCAACTCTGCTATTTGAATGCACAGAACAGAAAGAAGTTTCATACAATGCTTCTGTGTAGTTTATATTTGAACATATTCTTTTTCCACTATTACCCACTTAGCGCTACGAATGTCCAGTTGCATTTTCTACAGACAGAGTGTTTCAAAACTGCTCAGTGAAAAGTATGGTTTAACTCTGTTAGCTGAATGCTCAGATCAGAAAGAAGTTTCACAGAATGCTTCTGTGTAGTTTATATTTGAATATATTCCTTTTTCCACTACTACGCTCTTAGCGCTCCCAATGTCCAGTTGCATTTTCAACAGAAAGAGTGTTCAGATCTGCTCAATCAAAAGTATGGTTTAACTCTGTTAGCTGAATGCACAGATCAGAAAGAAGTTTCACCGAATGATTCTGTGTAGTTTATATTTGAAGACATTCCTTTTTCCACTATTACCCTCTTAGCGCTCCGATTCTCCACTTGCATTTTCTACAAAAAGAGTGTTTCATAACTGCTCAATCAAAAATATGTTTTACCTCTGTTAACTGAATTTACAGATCAGAAATAAGTTTCACAGAATGCATCTGTGTAGTTTTTATTTGAAGATATTCTTTTTCCCAATGTAGGCCTCTTAGCGCTTAGCATGTCCAATTGCAGTTTCTACAGAAAGAGTGTTTCAGAACGGCTCAATCAAAAGTAAGGTTCAACTCTGTTAGCTGAATGCGCAGAACAGTAAGAGTTTTCACAGAATGCTACTGTGTAGTTTATATTTGAATATATTCCTTTTTCCACAATTACCCTCTTAGAGCTCCGAATGTCCACTTGCATTTTCTACAGAAAGAGTGTTCAGAACTGCGCAATCAAAAGTATGGTTTAACTCTGTTAGCTTAATGAACATATCAGAAATAAGTTTCACAAAATGCTTCTGTGTAGTTTTTATTTGAAGATATTATTTTTCCTAATAGAGGCCTCTTAGCGCTCAGAATGTCCAATTGCAGTTTCTACAGAAAGAGTGTTTCAGAAAGGCTCAATCAAAAGTAAGGTTCAACTCTGTTAGTTGAAAGCACAGAACCGAAAGAAGTTTCATACAATGCTTCTGTGTAGTTTATATTTGAACATATTCTTTTCTCCACTATTACCCACTTAGCGCTACGAATGTCCAGTTGCATTTTCTACAGACAGAGTGTTTCAAAACTGCTCAATCAAAAGTATGGTTTAACTCTGTTAGCTGAATGCTCAGATCCGAAAGAAGTTTCACAGAATGCTTCTGTGTAGTTTATATTTGAATATATTCCTTTTTCCACTACTACTCTCTTAGCGCTCCAAATGTCCAGTTGCATTTTCTACAGAAAGAGTGTTCAGATCTGCTGAATCAAAAGTATGGTTTAACTCTGTTAGCTGAATGCACAGATCAGAAAGAAGTTTCACAGAATGATTCTGTGTAGTTTATATTTGAAGACATTCCTTTTTCCACTATTACCCTCTTAGCGCTCCGAATCTCCACTTGCATTTTCTACAAAAAGTGTGTTTCATAACTACTCAATCAAAAATATGTTTTATCTCTGTTAACTGAATTTACAGATCAGAAATAAGTTTCACAGAATGCATCTGTGTAGTTTTTATTTGAAGATATTCTTTTTCCCAATGTAGGCCTCTTAGCGCTTAGCATGTCCAATTGCAGTTTCTACAGAAAGAGTGTTTCAGAACGGCTCAATCAAAAGTAAGGTTCAACTCTGTTAGTTGAATGCACAGAACAGGAAGAATTTTCACAGAATGCTACTGTGTAGTTTATATTTGAATATATTCCTTTTTCCACTATTACCCTCTTAGCGCTCCGAATGTCCACTTGCATTTTCTACAGAAAGAGTGTTCAGAACTGCGCAATCAAAAGTATGGTTTAACTCTGTTAGCTTAATGAACATATCAGAAATAAGTTTCACACAATGCTTCTGTGTAGTTTTTATTTGAAGATATTATTTTTCCCAATAGAGGCCTCTTAGCGCTCAGAATGTCCAATTGCAGTTACTACAGAAAGAGTGTTTCAGAAAGGCTCAATCAAAACTAAGGTTCAACTCTGTTAGTTGAATGCACAGAACAGAAAGAAGTTTCATACAATGCTTCTGTGTAGTTTATATTTGAACATACTCTTTTTTCCACTATTACCCACTTAGTGCTACGAATGTCCAGTTGCATTTCCTACAGACAGAGTGTGTCAAAACTGCTCAATCAAAAGTATGGTTTAACTCTGTTAGCTGAATGCTCAGATCAGAAAGAAGTTTCACAGAATGTTTCTGTGTAGTTTATATTTGAATATATTCCTTTTTCCACTACTACTTTCTTAGCGCTCCAAATGTCCAGTTGCATTTTCTACAGAAAGAGTGTTCAGATCTGCTCAATCAAAAGTATGGTTTAATTCTGTTAGCTGAATGCACAGATCAGAAAGATGTTTCACAGAATGATTCTGTGTAGTTTATATTTGGAGACATTACTTTTTCCACTATTACCCTCTTAGCGCTCCGAATCTCCACTTGCATTTTCTACAGAAAGAGTGTTTCAGAACGGCTCAATCAAAACTAAGGTTCAACTCTTTAAGTTGAACAAACAAAACAGAAAGAAGTTTCACACAATTCTTCTGTGTAGTTTTTATTTGTAGACATTCTTTTTCCCAATATAGGCCTCTTAGCGCTCAGAATGTCCAATTGCAGTTTCTACAGAAAGAGTGTTTCAGAACGGCTCAATCAAAAGTAAGGTTCAACTCTGCTATTTGAATGCACAGAACAGAAAGAAGTTTCATACAATGCTTCTGTGTAGTTTATATTTGAACATATTCTTTTTCCACTATTACCCACTTAGCGCTACGAATGTCCAGTTGCATTTTCTACAGACAGAGTGTTTCAAAACTGCTCAGTGAAAAGTATGGTTTAACTCTGTTAGCTGAATGCTCAGATCAGAAAGAAGTTTCACAGAATGCTTCTGTGTAGTTTATATTTGAATATATTCCTTTTTCCACTACTACGCTCTTAGCGCTCCAAATGTCCAGTTGCATTTTCAACAGAAAGAGTGTTCAGATCTGCTCAATCAAAAGTATGGTTTAACTCTGTTAGCTGAATGCACAGATCAGAAAGAAGTTTCACCGAATGATTCTGTGTAGTTTATATTTGAAGACATTCCTTTTTCCACTATTACCCTCTTAGCGCTCCGAATCTCCACTTGCATTTTCTACAAAAAGAGTGTTTCATAGCTGCTCAATCAAAAATATGTTTTACCTCTGTTAACTGAATTTACAGATCAGAAATAAGTTTCACAGAATGCATCTGTGTAGTTTTTATTTGAAGATATTCTTTTTCCCAATGTAGGCCTCTTAGCGCTTAGCATGTCCAATTGCAGTTTCTACAGAAAGAGTGTTTCAGAACGGCTCAATCAAAAGTAAGGTTCAACTCTGTTAGCTGAATGCGCAGAACAGTAAGAGTTTTCACAGAATGCTACTGTGTAGTTTATATTTGAATATATTCCTTTTTCCACAATTACCCTCTTAGAGCTCCGAATGTCCACTTGCATTTTCTACAGAAAGAGTGTTCAGAACTGCGCAATCAAAAGTATGGTTTAACTCTGTTAGCTTAATGAACATATCAGAAATAAGTTTCACAAAATGCTTCTGTGTAGTTTTTATTTGAAGATATTATTTTTCCTAATAGAGGCCTCTTAGCGCTCAGAATGTCCAATTGCAGTTTCTACAGAAAGAGTGTTTCAGAAAGGCTCAATCAAAAGTAAGGTTCAACTCTGTTAGTTGAAAGCACAGAACCGAAAGAAGTTTCATACAATGCTTCTGTGTAGTTTATATTTGAACATATTCTTTTCTCCACTATTACCCACTTAGCGCTACGAATGTCCAGTTGCATTTTCTACAGACAGAGTGTTTCAAAACTGCTCAGTGAAAAGTACGGTTTAACTCTGTTAGCTGAATGCTCAGATCAGAAAGAAGTTTCACAGAATGCTTCTGTGTAGTTTATATTTGAATATATTCCTTTTTCCACTACTACGCTCTTGGCGCTGCAAATGTCCAGTTGCATTTTCTACAGAAAGAGTGTTCAGATCTGCTCAATCAAAAGTATGGTTTAACACTGTTAGCTGAATGCACAGATCAGAAAGAAGTTTCACCGAATGATTCTGTGTAGTTTATATTTGAAGACATTCCTTTTTCCACTATTACCCACTTAGCGCTCCGTATCTCCACTTGCATTTTCTACAAAAAGAGTGTTTCATAACTGCTCAATCAAAAATATGTTTTATCTCTGTTAACTGAATTTACAGATCAGAAATAAGTTTCACAGAATGCATCTGTGTAGTTTTTATTTGAAGATATTCTTTTTCCCAATGTAGGCCTCTTAGCGCTTAGCATGTCCAATTGCAGTTTCTACAGAAAGAGTGTTTCAGAACGGCTCAATCAAAAGTAAGGTTCAACTCTGTTAGCTGAATGCGCAGAACAGTAAGAGTTTTCACAGAATGCTACTGTGTAGTTTATATTTAAATATATTCCTTTTTCCACTATTACCCTCTTAGCGCTCCGAATGTCCACTTGCATTTTCTACAGAAAGAGTGTTCAGAACTGCGCAATCAAAAGTATGGTATAACTCTGTTAGCTTAATGAACATATCAGAAATAAGTTTCACACAATGCTTCTGTGTAGTTTTTATATGAAGATATTATTTTTCCCAATAGAGGCCTCTTAGCGCTCAGAATGTCCAATTGCAGTTTCTACAGAAAGAGTGTTTCAGAAAGGCTCAATCAAAAGTAAGGTTCAACTCTGTTAGTTGAATGCACAGAACAGAAAGAAGTTTCATACAATGCTTCTGTGTAGTTTATATTTGAACATACTCTTTTTTCCACTATTACCCACTTAGCGCTACGAATGTCCAGTTGCATTTTCTACAGACAGAGTGTTTCAAAACTGCTCAATCAAAAGTATGGTTTAACTCTGTTAGCTGAATGCTCAGATCAGAAAGAAGTTTCACAGAATGCTTCTGTGTAGTTTATATTTGAATATATTCCTTTTTCCACTACTACTCTCTTAGCGCTCCAAATGTCCAGTTGCATTTTCTACAGAAAGAGTGTTCAGATCTGCTCAATCAAAAGTATGATTTAACTCTGTTAGCTGAATGCACAGATCAGAAAGAAGTTTCACAGAATGATTCTGTGTAGTTTATATTTGGAGACATTCCTTTTTCCACTATTACCCACCTAGTGCTCCGAATCTCCACTTGCATTTTCTACAGAAAGAGTGTTTCAGAACGGCTCAATCAAAACTAAGGTTCAACTCTTTAAGTTGAACAAACAAAACAGAAAGAAGTTTCACACAATTCTTCTGTGTAGTTTTTATTTGTAGACATTCTTTTTCCCAATATAGGCCTCTTAGCGCTCAGAATGTCCAATTGCAGTTTCTACAAGAAGAGTGTTTCAGAACGGCTCAATCAAAAGTAAGGTTCAACTCTGCTATTTGAATGCACAGAACAGAAAGAAGTTTCATACAATGCTTCTGTGTAGTTTATATTTGAACATATTCTTTTTCCACTATTACCCACTTAGCGCTACGAATGTCCAGTTGCATTTTCTACAGACAGAGTGTTTCAAAACTGCTCAGTGAAAAGTATGGTTTAACTCTGTTAGCTGAATGCTCAGATCAGAAAGAAGTTTCACAGAATGCTTCTGTGTAGTTTATATTTGCATATATTCCTTTTTCCACTACTACGCTCTTAGCGCTCCAAATGTCCAGTTGCATTTTCAACAGAAAGAGTGTTCAGATCTGCTCAATCAAAAGTATGGTTTAACTCTGTTAGCTGAATGCACAGATCAGAAAGAAGTTTCACCGAATGATTCTGTGTAGTTTATATTTGAAGACATTCCTTTTTCCACTATTACCCTCTTAGCGCTCCGATTCTCCACTTGCATTTTCTACAAAAAGAGTGTTTCATAACTGCTCAATCAAAAATATGTTTTACCTCTGTTAACTGAATTTACAGATCAGAAATAAGTTTCACAGAATGCATCTGTGTAGTTTTTATTTGAAGATATTCTTTTTCCCAATGTAGGCCTCTTAGCGCTTAGCATGTCCAATTGCAGTTTCTACAGAAAGAGTGTTTCAGAACGGCTCAATCAAAAGTAAGGTTCAACTCTGTTAGCTGAATGCGCAGAACAGTAAGAGTTTTCACAGAATGCTACTGTGTAGTTTATATTTGAATATATTCCTTTTTCCACATTTACCCTCTTAGAGCTCCGAATGTCCACTTGCATTTTCTACAGAAAGAGTGTTCAGAACTGCGCAATCAAAAGTATGGTTTAACTCTGTTAGCTTAATGAACATATCAGAAATAAGTTTCACAAAATGCTTCTGTGTAGTTTTTATTTGAAGATATTATTTTTCCTAATAGAGGCCTCTTAGCGCTCAGAATGTCCAATTGCAGTTTCTACAGAAAGAGTGTTTCAGAAAGGCTCAATCAAAAGTAAGGTTCAACTCTGTTAGTTGAAAGCACAGAACCGAAAGAAGTTTCATACAATGCTTCTGTGTAGTTTATATTTGAACATATTCTTTTCTCCACTATTACCCACTTAGCGCTACGAATGTCCAGTTGCATTTTCTACAGACAGAGTGTTTCAAAACTGCTCAATCAAAAGTATGGTTTAACTCTGTTAGCTGAATGCTCAGATCCGAAAGAAGTTTCACAGAATGCTTCTGTGTAGTTTATATTTGAATATATTCCTTTTTCCACTACTACTCTCTTAGCGCTCCAAATGTCCAGTTGCATTTTCTACAGAAAGAGTGTTCAGATCTGCTGAATCAAAAGTATGGTTTAACTCTGTTAGCTGAATGCACAGATCAGAAAGAAGTTTCACAGAATGATTCTGTGTAGTTTATATTTGAAGACATTCCTTTTTCCACTATTACCCTCTTAGCGCTCCGAATCTCCACTTGCATTTTCTACAAAAAGTGTGTTTCATAACTACTCAATCAAAAATATGTTTTATCTCTGTTAACTGAATTTACAGATCAGAAATAAGTTTCACAGAATGCATCTGTGTAGTTTTTATTTGAAGATATTCTTTTTCCCAATGTAGGCCTCTTAGCGCTTAGCATGTCCAATTGCAGTTTCTACAGAAAGAGTGTTTCAGAACGGCTCAATCAAAAGTAAGGTTCAACTCTGTTAGTTGAATGCACAGAACAGGAAGAATTTTCACAGAATGCTACTGTGTAGTTTATATTTGAATATATTCCTTTTTCCACTATTACCCTCTTAGCGCTCCGAATGTCCACTTGCATTTTCTACAGAAAGAGTGTTCAGAACTGCGCAATCAAAAGTATGGTTTAACTCTGTTAGCTTAATGAACATATCAGAAATAAGTTTCACACAATGCTTCTGTGTAGTTTTTATTTGAAGATATTATTTTTCCCAATAGAGGCCTCTTAGCGCTCAGAATGTCCAATTGCAGTTACTACAGAAAGAGTGTTTCAGAAAGGCTCAATCAAAACTAAGGTTCAACTCTGTTAGTTGAATGCACAGAACAGAAAGAAGTTTCATACAATGCTTCTGTGTAGTTTATATTTGAACATACTCTTTTTTCCACTATTACCCACTTAGTGCTACGAATGTCCAGTTGCATTTCCTACAGACAGAGTGTGTCAAAACTGCTCAATCAAAAGTATGGTTTAACTCTGTTAGCTGAATGCTCAGATCAGAAAGAAGTTTCACAGAATGTTTCTGTGTAGTTTATATTTGAATATATTCCTTTTTCCACTACTACTTTCTTAGCGCTCCAAATGTCCAGTTGCATTTTCTACAGAAAGAGTGTTCAGATCTGCTCAATCAAAAGTATGGTTTAATTCTGTTAGCTGAATGCACAGATCAGAAAGATGTTTCACAGAATGATTCTGTGTAGTTTATATTTGGAGACATTCCTTTTTCCACTATTACCCTCTTAGCGCTCCGAATCTCCACTTGCATTTTCTACAGAAAGAGTGTTTCAGAACGGCTCAATCAAAACTAAGGTTCAACTCTTTAAGTTGAACAAACAAAACAGAAAGAAGTTTCACACAATTCTTCTGTGTAGTTTTTATTTGTAGACATTCTTTTTCCCAATATAGGCCTCTTAGCGCTCAGAATGTCCAATTGCAGTTTCTACAGAAAGAGTGTTTCAGAACGGCTCAATCAAAAGTAAGGTTCAACTCTGCTATTTGAATGCACAGAACAGAAAGAAGTTTCATACAATGCTTCTGTGTAGTTTATATTTGAACATATTCTTTTTCCACTATTACCCACTTAGCGCTACGAATGTCCAGTTGCATTTTCTACAGACAGAGTGTTTCAAAACTGCTCAGTGAAAAGTATGGTTTAACTCTGTTAGCTGAATGCTCAGATCAGAAAGAAGTTTCACAGAATGCTTCTGTGTAGTTTATATTTGAATATATTCCTTTTTCCACTACTACGCTCTTAGCGCTCCAAATGTCCAGTTGCATTTTCAACAGAAAGAGTGTTCAGATCTGCTCAATCAAAAGTATGGTTTAACTCTGTTAGCTGAATGCACAGATCAGAAAGAAGTTTCACCGAATGATTCTGTGTAGTTTATATTTGAAGACATTCCTTTTTCCACTATTACCCTCTTAGCGCTCCGAATCTCCACTTGCATTTTCTACAAAAAGAGTGTTTCATAGCTGCTCAATCAAAAATATGTTTTACCTCTGTTAACTGAATTTACAGATCAGAAATAAGTTTCACAGAATGCATCTGTGTAGTTTTTATTTGAAGATATTCTTTTTCCCAATGTAGGCCTCTTAGCGCTTAGCATGTCCAATTGCAGTTTCTACAGAAAGAGTGTTTCAGAACGGCTCAATCAAAAGTAAGGTTCAACTCTGTTAGCTGAATGCGCAGAACAGTAAGAGTTTTCACAGAATGCTACTGTGTAGTTTATATTTGAATATATTCCTTTTTCCACAATTACCCTCTTAGAGCTCCGAATGTCCACTTGCATTTTCTACAGAAAGAGTGTTCAGAACTGCGCAATCAAAAGTATGGTTTAACTCTGTTAGCTTAATGAACATATCAGAAATAAGTTTCACAAAATGCTTCTGTGTAGTTTTTATTTGAAGATATTATTTTTCCTAATAGAGGCCTCTTAGCGCTCAGAATGTCCAATTGCAGTTTCTACAGAAAGAGTGTTTCAGAAAGGCTCAATCAAAAGTAAGGTTCAACTCTGTTAGTTGAAAGCACAGAACCGAAAGAAGTTTCATACAATGCTTCTGTGTAGTTTATATTTGAACATATTCTTTTCTCCACTATTACCCACTTAGCGCTACGAATGTCCAGTTGCATTTTCTACAGACAGAGTGTTTCAAAACTGCTCAATCAAAAGTATGGTTTAACTCTGTTAGCTGAATGCTCAGATCCGAAAGAAGTTTCACAGAATGCTTCTGTGTAGTTTATATTTGAATATATTCCTTTTTCCACTACTACTCTCTTAGCGCTCCAAATGTCCAGTTGCATTTTCTACAGAAAGAGTGTTCAGATCTGCTGAATCAAAAGTATGGTTTAACTCTGTTAGCTGAATGCACAGATCAGAAAGAAGTTTCACAGAATGATTCTGTGTAGTTTATATTTGAAGACATTCCTTTTTCCACTATTACCCTCTTAGCGCTCCGAATCTCCACTTGCATTTTCTACGAAAAGTGTGTTTCATAACTACTCAATCAAAAATATGTTTTATCTCTGTTAACTGAATTTACAGATCAGAAATAAGTTTCACAGAATGCATCTGTGTAGTTTTTATTTGAAGATATTCTTTTTCCCAATGTAGGCCTCTTAGCGCTTAGCATGTCCAATTGCAGTTTCTACAGAAAGAGTGTTTCAGAACGGCTCAATCAAAAGTAAGGTTCAACTCTGTTAGCTGAATGCACAGAACAGAAAGAGTTTTCACAGAATGCTACTGTGTAGTTTATATTTGAATATATTCCTTTTTCCACTATTACCCTCTTAGCGCTCCGAATGTCCACTTGCATTTTCTACAGAAAGAGTGTTCAGAACTGCGCAATCAAAAGTATGGTTTAACTCTGTTAGCTTAATGAACATATCAGAAATAAGTTTCACACAATGCTTCTGTGTAGTTTTTATTTGAAGATATTATTTTTCCCAATAGAGGCCTCTTAGCGCTCAGAATGTCCAATTGCAGTTTCTACAGAAAGAGTGTTTCAGAAAGGCTCAATCAAAAGCAACGTTCAACTCTATTAGTTGAATGCACAGAACAGAAAGAAGTTTCATACAATGATACTGTGTAGTTTATATTTGAACATATTCTTTTCTCCACTATTACCCACTTAGCGCTACGAATATCCAGTTGCATTTTCTACAGACAGAGTGTTTCAAAACTGCTCAATCAAAAGTATGGTTTAACTCTGTTAGCTAAATGCTCAGATCAGAAAGAAGTTTCACAGAATGCTTCTGTGAAGTTTATATTTGAATATATTCCTTTTTCCACTACTACTCTCTTAGCGCTCCAAATGTCCACTTGCATTTTCTACAGAAAGTGTGTTCAGATCTGCTGAATCAAAAGTATGGTTTAACTCTGTTAGCTGAATGCACAGATCAGAAAGAAGTTTCACAGAATGATTCTGTGTAGTTTATATTTGGAGACATTCCTTTTTCCACTATTACCCTCTTAGCGCTCCGAATCTCCACTTGCATTTTCTACAGAAAGAGTGTTTCAGAACGGCTCAATCAAAACTAAGGTTCAACTCTTTTAGTTGAACAAACAGAACAGAAAGAAGTTTCACACAATTCTTCTGTGTAGTTTTTGTTTGTAGACATTCTTTTTCCCAATATAGGCCTGTTAGCGCTCAGAATGTCCAATTGCAGTTTCTACAGAAAGAGTGTTTCAGAACGGCTCAATCAAAAGTAAGGTTCAACTCTGTTAGTTGAATGCACAGAACAGGAAGAAGTTTCACAGAATGCTTCTGTGTAGTTTATATTTGAACATATTCTTTTTTCCACTATTACCCACTTAGCGCTACGAATGTCCAGTTGCATTTTCTACAGACAGAGTGTTTCAAAACTGCTCAATCAAAAGTATGGTTTAACTCTGTTAGCTGAATGCTCAGATCAGAAAGAAGTTTCACAGAATGCTTCTGTGTAGTTTATATTTGAATATATTCCTTTTTCCACTACTACGCTCTTAGCGCTCCAAATGTCCAGTTGCATTTTCTACAGAAAGAGTGTTCAGATCTGCTCAATCAAAAGTATGGTTTAACTCTGTTAGCTGAATGCACAGATCAGAAAGAAGTTTCACCGAATGATTCTGTGTAGTTTATATTTGAAGACATTCCTTTTTCCACTATTACCCTCTTAGCGCTCCGAGTCTCCACTTGCATTTTCTACAAAAAGAGTGTTTCATAACTGCTCAATCAAAAATATGTTTTATCTCTGTTAACTGAATTTACAGATCAGAAATAAGTTTCACAGAATGCATCTGTGTAGTTTTTATTTGAAGATATTCTTTTTCCCAATATAGGCCTCTTAGCGCTTAGCATGTCCAATTGCAGTTTCTACAGAAAGAGTGTTTCAGAACGGCTCAATCAAAAGTAAGGTTCAACTCTGTTAGCTGAATGCGCAGAACAGTAAGAGTTTTCACAGAATGCTACTGTGTAGTTTATATTTGAATATATTCCTTTTTCCACAATTACCCTCTTAGCGCTCCGAATGTCCAGTTGCATTTTCTACAGAAAGAGAGTTCAGAACTGCGCAATCAAAAGTATGGTTTAACTCTGTTAGCTTAATGAACATATCAGAAATAAGTTTCACACAATGCTTCTGTGTAGTTTTTATTTGAAGATATTATTTTTCCTAATAGAGGCCTCTTAGCGCTCAGAATGTCCAATTGCAGTTTCTACAGAAAGAGAGTTTCAGAAAGGCTCAATCAAAAGTAAGGTTCAACTCTGTTAGTTGAATGCACAGAACCGAAAGAAGTTTCATACAATGCTTCTGTGTAGTTTATATTTGAACATATTCTTTCTCCACTATTACCCACTTAGCGCTACGAATGTCCAGTTGCATTTTCTACAGACAGAGTGTTTCAAAACTGCTCAATCAAAATTATGGTTTAACTCTGTTAGCTGAATGCTCAGATCCGAAAGAAGTTTCACAGAATGCTTCTGTGTAGTTTATATTTGAATATATTCCTTTTTCCACTACTACTCTCTTAGCGCTCCAAATGTCCAGTTGCATTTTCTACAGAAAGAGTGTTCAGATCTGCTGAATCAAAAGTATGGTTTAACTCTGTTAGCTGAATGCACAGATCAGAAAGAAGTTTCACAGAATGATTCTGTGTAGTTTATATTTGAAGACATTACTTTTTCCACTATTACCCTCTTAGCGCTCCGAATCTCCACTTGCATTTTCTACAAAAAGAGTGTTTCATAACTGCTCAATCAAAAATATGTTTTATCTCTGTTAACTGAATTTACAGATCAGAAATAAGTTTCACAGAATGCATCTGTGTAGTTTTTATTTGAAGATATTCTTTTTCCCAATGTAGGCCTCTTAGCGCTTAGCATGTCCAATTGCAGTTTCTACAGAAAGAGTGTTTCAGAACGGCTCAATCGAAAGTAAGGATCAACTCTGTTAGCTGAATGCACAGAACAGTAAGAGTTTTCACAGAATGCTACTGTGTAGTTTATATTTGAATATATTCCTTTTTCCACTATTACCCTCTTAGCGCTCCGAATGTCCACTTGCATTTTCTACAGAAAGAGTGTTCAGAACTGCGCAATCAAAAGTATGGTTTAACTCTGTTAGCTTAATGAACATATCAGAAATAAGTTTCACACAATGCTTCTGTGTAGTTTTTATTTGAAGATATTACTTAACCCAATAGAGGCCTCTTAGCGCTCACAATGTCCAATTGCAGTTTCTACAGAAAGAGTGTTTCAGAAAGGCTCAATCAAAAGTAAGGTTCAACTCTGTTAGTTGAATGCACAGAACAGAAAGAAGTTTCATACAATGCTTCTGTGTAGTTTATATTTGAACATATTCTTTTTTCCACTATTACCCACTTAGCGCTACGAATGTCCAGTTGCATTTTCTACACACAGAGTGTTTCAAAACTGCTCAATCAAAAGTATGGTTTAACTCTGTTAGCTGAATGCTCAGATCAGAAAGAAGTTTCACAGAATGCTTCTGTGTAGTTTATATTTGAATATATTCCTTTTTCCACTACTACTCTCTTAGCGCTCCAAATGTCCAGTTGCATTTTCTACAGAAAGAGTGTTCAGATCTGCTGAATCAAAAGTATGGTTTAACTCTGTTAGCTGAATGCACAGATCAGAAAGAAGTTTCACAGAATGATTCTGTGTAGTTTATATTTGGAGACATTCCTTTTTCCACTATTTCCCTCTTAGCCCTCCGAATCTCCACTTGCATTTTCTACAGAAAGAGTGTTTCAGAACGGCTCAATCAAAACTAAGTTTCAACTCTTTCAGTTGAACAAACAGAACAGAAAGGAGTTTCACACAATTCTTCTGTGTAGTTTTTATTTGTAGACATTCTTTTTCCCAATGTAGGCCTCTTAGCGCTTAGCATGTCCAATTGCAGTTTCTACAGAAAGAGTGTTTCAGAACGGCTCAATCAAAAGTAAGGTTCAACTCTGTTAGTTGAATGCAGAGAACAGCAAGAAGTTTCACAGAATGCTTCTGTGTAGTTTACCTTTAACATATTCTTTTTTCCACTATTACCAACTTAGCGCTACGAATGTCCAGTTGCATTTTCTACAGACAGAGTGTTTCAAAATTGCTCAATCAAACGTATGGTTTAACTCTGTTAGCTGAATGCTCAGATCAGAAAGAAGTTTCACAGAATGCTTCTGTGTAGTTTATATTTGAATATATTCCTTTTTCCACTACTACGCTCTTAGCGCTACAAATGTCCAGTTGCATTTTCTACAGAAAGAGTGTTCAGATCTGCTCAATCAAAAGTATGGTTTAACTCTGTTAGCTGAATGCACAGATCAGAAAGAAGTTTCACCGAATGATTCTGTGTAGTTTATATTTGAAGACATTCCTTTTTCCACTATTACCCTCTTAGCGCTCCGAATCTCCACTTGCATTTTCTACAAAAAGAGTGTTTCATAACTGCTCAATCAAAAATATGTTTTATCTCTGTTAACTGAATTTACGGATCAGAAATAAGTTTCACAGAATGCATCTGTGTAGATTTATTTGAAGATATTCTTTTTCCCAATGTAGGCCTCTTAGCGCTTAGCATGTCCAATTGCAGTTTCTACAGAAAGAGTGTTTCAGAACGGCTCAATCAAAAGTAAGGTTCAACTCTGTTAGGTGAATGCACAGAACAGTAAGAGTTTTCACAGAATGCTACTGTGTAGTTTATATTTGAATATATTCCTTTTTCCACTATTACCCTCTTAGCGCTCCGAATGTCCACTTGCATTTTCTACAGAAAGAGTGTTCAGAACTGCGCAATCAAAAGTATGGTTTAACTCTGTTAGCTTAATGAACATATCAGAAATAAGTTTCACACAATGCTTCTGTGTAGTTTTTATTTGAAGATATTTTTTTTTCCCAATAGAGGCCTCTTAGCGCTCAGAATGTCCAATTGCAGTTTCTACAGAAAGAGTGTTTCAGAAAGGCTCAATCAAAAGTAAGGTTCAACTCTGTTAGTTGATGGACAGAACAGAAAGAAGTTTCATACAATGCTTCTGTGTAGTTTATATTTGAACATATTCTTTTCTCCACTATTACCCACTTAGCGCTACGAATGTCCAGTTGCATTTTCTACAGACAGAGTGTTTCAAAACTGCTCAATCAAATGTATGGTTTAACTCTATTAGCTGAATGCTCAGATCAGAAAGAAGTTTCACAGAATGCTTCTGTGTAGTTTATATTTGAATATATTCCTTTTTCCACTACTACTCTCTTAGCGCTCCAAATGTCCAGTTGCATTTTCTACAGAAAGAGTGTTCAGATCTGCTCAATCAAAAGTATGGTTTAACTCTGTTAGCTGAATGCACAGATCAGAAAGAAGTTTCACATAATGATTCTGTGTAGTTTATATTTGGAGACATTCCTTTTTCCACTATTACCCTCTTAGCGCTCCGAATCTCCACTTGCATTTTCTACAGAAAGAGTGTTTCAGAACGGCTCAATCAAAACTAAGGTTCAACTCTTTTAGTTGAACAAACAGAACAGAAAGAAGTTTCACACAATTCTTCTGTGTAGTTTTTATTTGTAGACATTCTTTTTCCCAATATAGGCCTCTTAGCGCTCAGAATGTCCAATTGCAGTTTCTAAAGAAAGAGTGTTTCAGAACGGCTCAATCAAAAGTAAGGTTCAACTCTGTTAGTTGAATGCACAGAACCGAAAGAAGTTTCATACAATGCTTCTGTGTAGTTTATATTTGAACATATTCTTTTCTCCACTATTACCCACTTAGCGCTACGAATGTCCAGTTGCATTTTCTACAGACAGAGTGTTTCAAAACTGCTCAATCAAAATTATGGTTTAGCTCTGTTAGCTGAATGCTCAGATCCGAAAGAAGTTTCACAGAATGCTTCTGTGTAGTTTATATTTGAATATATTCCTTTTTCCACTACTACTCTCTTAGCGCTCCAAATGTCCAGTTGCATTTTCTACAGAAAGAGTGTTCAGATCTGCTGAATCAAAAGTATGGTTTAACTCTGTTAGCTGAATGCACAGATCAGAAAGAAGTTTCACAGAATGATTCTGTGTAGTTTATATTTGAAGACATTCCTTTTTCCACTATTACCCTCTTAGCGCTCCGAATCTCCACTTGCATTTTCTACAAAAAGAGTGTTTCATAACTGCTCAATCAAAAATATGTTTTATCTCTGTTAACTGAATTTACAGATCAGAAATAAGTTTCACAGAATGCATCTGTGTAGTTTTTATTTGAAGATATTCTTTTTCCCAATGTAGGCCTCTTAGCGCTTAGCATGTCCAATTGCGGTTTCTACAGAAAGAGTGTGTCAGAACGGCTCAATCGAAAGTAAGGATCAACTCTGTTAGCTGAATGCACAGAACAGTAAGGGTTTTCACAGAATGCTACTGTGTAGTTTATATTTGAATATATTCCTTTTTCCACTATTACCCTCTTAGCGCTCCGAATGTCCACTTGCATTTTCTACAGAAAGAGTGTTCAGAACTGCGCAATCAAAAGTATGGTTTAACTCTGTTAGCTTAATGAACATATCAGAAATAAGTTTCACACAATGCTTCTGTGTAGTTTTTATTTGAAGATATTACTTAACCCAATAGAGGCCTCTTAGCGCTCACAATGTCCAATTGCAGTTTCTACAGAAAGAGTGTTTCAGAAAGGCTCAATCAAAAGTAAGGTTCAACTCTGTTAGTTGAATGCACAGAACAGAAAGAAGTTTCATACAATGCTTCTGCGTAGTTTATATTTGAACATATTCTTTTTTCCACTATTACCCACTTAGCGCTACGAATGTCCAGTTGCATTTTCTACACACAGAGTGTTTCAAAACTGCTCAATCAAAAGTATGGTTTAACTCTGTTAGCTGAATGCTCAGATCAGAAAGAAGTTTCACAGAATGCTTCTGTGTAGTTTATATTTGAATATATTCCTTTTTCCACTACTACTCTCTTAGCGCTCCAAATGTCCAGTTGCATTTTCTACAGAAAGAGTGTTCAGATCTGCTGAATCAAAAGTATGGTTTAACTCTGTTAGCTGAATGCACAGATCAGAAAGAAGTTTCACAGAATGATTCTGTGTAGTTTATATTTGGAGACATTCCTTTTTCCACTATTTCTCTCTTAGCCCTCCGAATCTCCACTTGCATTTTCTACAGAAAGAGTGTTTCAGAACGGCTCAATCAAAACTAAGTTTCAACTCTTTCAGTTGAACAAACAGAACAGAAAGAAGTTTCACACAATTCTTCTGTGTAGTTTTTATTTGTAGACATTCTTTTTCCCAATGTAGGCCTCTTAGCGCTTAGCATGTCCAATTGCAGTTTCTACAGAAAGAGTGTTTCAGAACGGCTCAATCAAAAGTAAGGTTCAACTCTGTTAGTTGAATGCAGAGAACAGCAAGAAGTTTCACAGAAAGCTTCTGTGTAGTTTACCTTTAACATATTCTTTTTTCCACTATTACCAACTTAGCGCTACGAATGTCCAGTTGCATTTTCTACAGACAGAGTGTTTCAAAATTGCTCAATCAAACGTATGGTTTAACTCTGTTAGCTGAATGCTCAGATCAGAAAGAAGTTTCACAGAATGCTTCTGTGTAGTTTATATTTGAATATATTCCTTTTTCCACTACTACGCTCTTAGCGCTCCAAATGTCCAGTTGCATTTTCTACAGAAAGAGTGTTCAGATCTGCTCAATCAAAAGTATGGTTTAACTCTGTTAGCTGAATGCACAGATCAGAAAGAAGTTTCACCGAATGATTCTGTGTAGTTTATATTTGAAGACATTCCTTTTTCCACTATTACCCTCTTAGCGCTCCGAATCTCCACTTGCATTTTCTACAAAAAGAGTGTTTCATAACTGCTCAATCAAAAATATGTTTTATCTCTGTTAACTGAATTTACGGATCAGAAATAAGTTTCACAGAATGCATCTGTGTAGATTTATTTGAAGATATTCTTTTTCCCAATGTAGGCCTCTTAGCGCTTAGCATGTCCAATTGCAGTTTCTACAGAAAGAGTGTTTCAGAACGGCTCAATCAAAAGTAAGGTTCAACTCTGTTAGGTGAATGCACAGAACAGTAAGAGTTTTCACAGAATGCTACTGTGTAGTTTATATTTGAATATATTCCTTTTTCCACTATTACCCTCTTAGCGCTCCGAATGTCCACTTGCATTTTCTACAGAAAGAGTGTTCAGAACTGCGCAATCAAAAGTATGGTTTAACTCTGTTAGCTTAATGAACATATCAGAAATAAGTTTCACACAATGCTTCTGTGTAGTTTTTATTTGAAGATATTTTTTTTTCCCAATAGAGGCCTCTTAGCGCTCAGAATGTCCAATTGCAGTTTCTACAGAAAGAGTGTTTCAGAAAGGCTCAATCAAAAGTAAGGTTCAACTCTGTTAGTTGATGGACAGAACAGAAAGAAGTTTCATACAATGCTTCTGTGTAGTTTATATTTGAACATATTCTTTTCTCCACTATTACCCACTTAGCGCTACGAATGTCCAGTTGCATTTTCTACAGACAGAGTGTTTCAAAACTGCTCAATCAAATGTATGGTTTAACTCTATTAGCTGAATGCTCAGATCAGAAAGAAGTTTCACAGAATGCTTCTGTGTAGTTTATATTTGAATATATTCCTTTTTCCACTACTACTCTCTTAGCGCTCCAAATGTCCAGTTGCATTTTCTACAGAAAGAGTGTTCAGATCTGCTCAATCAAAAGTATGGTTTAACTCTGTTAGCTGAATGCACAGATCAGAAAGAAGTTTCACATAATGATTCTGTGTAGTTTATATTCGGAGACATTCCTTTTTCCACTATTACCCTCTTAGCGCTCCAAATCTCCACTTGCATTTTCTACAGAAAGAGTGTTTCAGAACGGCTCAATCAAAACTAAGTTTCAACTCTTTTAGTTGAACAAACAGAACAGAAAGAAGTTTCACACAATTCTTCTGGGTAGTTTTTATTTGTAGGCATTCTTTTTCCCAATATAGGCCTCTTAGCGCTCAGAATGTCCAATTGCAGTTTCTACAGAAAGAGTGTTTCAGAACGGCTCAATCAAAAGTAAGGTTCAACTCTGTTAGTTGAATGCACAGAACAGAAAGAAGTTTCATACAATGCTTCTGTGTAGTTTATATTTGAACATATTATTTTTTCCACTATTACCCACTTAGCGCTACGAATGTCCAGTTGCATTCTCTACAGACAGAGTGTTTCAAAACTGCTCAGTGAAAAGTATGGTTTAACTCTGTTAGCTGAATGCTCAGATCAGAAAGAAGTTTCCCAGAATGTTTCTGTGTAGTTTATATTTGAATATATTCCTTTTTCCACTACTACGCTCTTAGCGCTCCAAATGTCCAGTTGCATTTTCTACAGAAAGAGTGTTCAGATCTGCTCAATCAAAAGTATGGTTTAACACTGTTAGCTGAATGCACAGATCAGAAAGAAGTTTCACTGAATGATTCTGTGTAGTTTATATTTGAAGACATTCCTTTTTCCACTATTACCCTCTTAGCACTCCGTATCTCCACTTGCATTTTCTACAAAAAGAGTGTTTCATAACTGCTCAATCAAAAATATGTTTTATCTCTGTTAACTGAATTTACAGATCAGAAATAAGTTTCACAGAATGCATCTGTGTAGTTTTTATTTGAAGATATTCTTTTTCCCAATGTAGGCCTCTTAGCGCTTAGCATGTCCAATTGCAGTTTCTACAGAAAGAGTGTTTCAGAACGGCTCAATCAAAAGTAAGGTTCAACTCTGTTAGTTGAATGCACAGAACAGAAAGAATTTTCACAGAATGCTACTGTGTAGTTTATATTTGAATATATTCCTTTTTCCAATATTACCCTCTTAGCGCTCCGAATGTCCACTTGCATTTTCTACAGAAAGAGTGTTCAGAACTGCGCAATCAAAAGTATGGTTTAACTCTGTTAGCTTAATGAACATATCAGAAATAAGTTTCACACAATGCTTCGGTGTAGTTTTTATTTGAAGACATTATTTTTCCCAATAGAGTCCTCTTAGCGCTCAGAATGTCCAATTGCAGTTACTACAGAAAGAGTGTTTCAGAAAGGCTCAATCAAAACTAAGGTTCAACTCTGTTAGTTGAATGCACAGAACAGAAAGAAGTTTCATACAATGCTTCTGTGTAGTTTATATTTGAACATACTCTTTTTTCCACTATTACCCACTTAGCGCTACGAATGTCCAGTTGCATTTTCTACAGACAGAGTGTGTCAAAACTGCTCAATCAAAAGTATGGTTTAACTCTGTTAGCTGAATGCTCAGATCAGAAAGAAGTTTCACAGAATGCTTCTGTGTAGTTTATAATTGAATATATTCCTTTTTCCACTACTACTTTCTTAGCGCTCCAAATGTCCAGTTGCATTTTCTACAGAAAGAGTGTTCAGATCTGCTCAATCAAAAGTATGGTTTAACTCTGTCAGCTGAATGCACAGATCAGAAAGAAGTTTCACAGAATGATTCTGTGTAGTTTATATTTGAAGACATTCCTTTTTCCACTATTACCCTCTTAGCGCTCCGAATCTCCACTTGCATTTTCTACAGAAAGAGTGTTTCAGAACGGCTCAATCAAAACTAAGGTTCAACTCTTTTAGTTGAACAAACAGAACAGAAAGAAGTTTCACACAATTCTTCTGTGTAGTTTTTATTTGTAGACATTCTTTTTCCCAATATAGGCCTCTTAGCGCTCAGAATGTCCAATTGCAGTTTCTAAAGAAAGAGTGTTTCAGAACGGCTCAATCAAAAGTAAGGTTCAACTCTGTTAGTTGAATGCACAGAACAGAAAGAAGTTTCATAGAATGCTTCTGTGTAGTTTATATTTGAACATATTCTTTTTTCCACTATTACCCACTTAGCGCTACGAATGTCCAGTTGCATTTTCTACAGACAGAGTGTTTCAAAACTGCTCAGTGAAAAGTACGGTTTAACTCTGTTAGCTGAATGCTCAGATCAGAAAGAAGTTTCACAGAATGCTTCTGTGTAGTTTATATTTGAATATATTCCTTTTTCCACTACTACGCTCTTAGCGCTCCAAATGTCCAGTTGCATTTTCTACAGAAAGAATGTTCAGATCTGCTCAATCAAAAGTATGGTTTAACTCTGTTAGCTGAATGCACAGATCAGAAAGAAGTTTCACCGAATGATTCTGTGTAGTTTATATTTGAAGACATTCCTTTTTCCACTATTACCCACTTAGCGCTCCGAATCTCCACTTGCATTTTCTACAAAAAGAGTGTTTCATAACTGCTCAATCAAAAATATGTTTTATCTCTGTTAACTGAATTTACAGATCAGAAATAAGTTTCACAGAATGCATCTGTGTAGTTTTTATTTGAAGATATTCTTTTTCCCAATGTAGGCCTCTTAGCGCTTAGCATGTCCAATTGCAGTTTCTAAAGAAAGAGTGTTTCAGAACGGCTCAATCAAAAGTAAGGTTCAACTCTGTTAGTTGAATGCACAGAATCGAAAGAAGTTTCATACAATGCTTCTGTGTAGTTTATATTTGAACATATTCTTTTCTCCACTATTACCCACTTAGCGCTACGAATGTCCAGTTGCATTTTCTACAGACAGAGTGTTTCAAAACTGCTCAATCAAAATTATGGTTTAGCTCTGTTAGCTGAATGCTCAGATCAGAAAGAAGTTTCACAGAATGCTTCTGTGTAGTTTATATTTGAATATATTCCTTTTTCCACTACTACTCTCTTAGCGCTCCAAATGTCCAGTTGCATTTTCTACAGAAAGAGTGTTCAGATCTGCTGAATCAAAAGTATGGTTTAACTCTGTTAGCTGAATGCACAGATCAGAAAGAAGTTTCACAGAATGATTCTGTGTAGTTTATATTTGAAGACATTCCTTTTTCCACTATTACCCTCTTAGCGCTCCGAATCTCCACTTGCATTTTCTACAAAAAGAGTGTTTCATAACTGCTCAATCAAAAATATGTTTTATCTCTGTTAACTGAATTTACAGATCAGAAATAAGTTTCACAGAATGCATCTGTGTAGTTTTTATTTGAAGATATTCTTTTTCCCAATGTAGGCCTCTTAGCGCTTAGCATGTCCAATTGCAGTTTCTACAGAAAGAGTGTTTCAGAACGGCTCAATCGAAAGTAAGGATCAACTCTGTTAGCTGAATGCACAGAACAGTAAGAGTTTTCACAGAATGCTACTGTGTAGTTTATATTTGAATATATTCCTTTTTCCACTATTACCCTCTTAGCGCTCCGAATGTCCACTTGCATTTTCTACAGAAAGAGTGTTCAGAACTGCGCAATCAAAAGTATGGTTTAACTCTGTTAGCTTAATGAACATATCAGAAATAAGTTTCACACAATGCTTCTGTGTAGTTTTTATTTGAAGATATTACTTAACCCAATAGAGGCCTCTTAGCGCTCACAATGTCCAATTGCAGTTTCTACAGAAAGAGTGTTTCAGAACGGCTCAATCAAAAGTAAGGTTCAACTCTGTTAGTTGAATGCACAGAACAGAAAGAAGTTTCATACAATGCTTCTGTGTAGTTTATATTTGAACATATTCTTTTTTCCACTATTACCCACTTAGCGCTACGAATGTCCAGTTGCATTTTCTACAGACAGAGTGTTTCAAAACTGCTCAATCAAAAGTATGGTTTAACTCTGTTAGCTGAATGCTCAGATCAGAAAGAAGTTTCACAGAATGCTTCTGTGTAGTTTATATTTGAATATATTCCTTTTTCCACTACTACGCTCTTAGCGCTCCAAATGTCCAGTTGCATTTTCTACAGAAAGAGTGTTCAGATCTGCTCAATCAAAAGTATGGTTTAACTCTGTTAGCTGAATGCACAGATCAGAAAGAAGTTTCACCGAATGATTCTGTGTAGTTTATATTTGAAGACATTCCTTTTTCCACTATTACCCTCTTAGCGCTCCGAATCTCCACTTGCATTTTCTACAAAAAGAGTGTTTCATAACTGCTCAATCAAAAATATGTTTTATCTCTGTTAACTGAATTTACGGATCAGAAATAAGTTTCACAGAATGCATCTGTGTAGATTTATTTGAAGATATTCTTTTTCCCAATGTAGGCCTCTTAGCGCTTAGCATGTCCAATTGCAGTTTCTACAGAAAGAGTGTTTCAGAACGGCTCAATCAAAAGTAAGGTTCAACTCTGTTAGGTGAATGCACAGAACAGTAAGAGTTTTCACAGAATGCTACTGTGTAGTTTATATTTGAATATATTCCTTTTTCCACTATTACCCTCTTAGCGCTCCGAATGTCCACTTGCATTTTCTACAGAAAGAGTGTTCAGAACTGCGCAATCAAAAGTATGGTTTAACTCTGTTAGCTTAATGAACATATCAGAAATAAGTTTCACACAATGCTTCTGTGTAGTTTTTATTTGAAGATATTTTTTTTTCCCAATAGAGGCCTCTTAGCGCTCAGAATGTCCAATTGCAGTTTCTACAGAAAGAGTGTTTCAGAAAGGCTCAATCAAAAGTAAGGTTCAACTCTGTTAGTTGATGGACAGAACAGAAAGAAGTTTCATACAATGCTTCTGTGTAGTTTATATTTGAACATATTCTTTTCTCCACTATTACCCACTTAGCGCTACGAATGTCCAGTTGCATTTTCTACAGACAGAGTGTTTCAAAACTGCTCAATCAAATGTATGGTTTAACTCTATTAGCTGAATGCTCAGATCAGAAAGAAGTTTCACAGAATGCTTCTGTGTAGTTTATATTTGAATATATTCCTTTTTCCACTACTACTCTCTTAGCGCTCCAAATGTCCAGTTGCATTTTCTACAGAAAGAGTGTTCAGATCTGCTCAATCAAAAGTATGGTTTAACTCTGTTAGCTGAATGCACAGATCAGAAAGAAGTTTCACATAATGATTCTGTGTAGTTTATATTCGGAGACATTCCTTTTTCCACTATTACCCTCTTAGCGCTCCAAATCTCCACTTGCATTTTCTACAGAAAGAGTGTTTCAGAACGGCTCAATCAAAACTAAGTTTCAACTCTTTTAGTTGAACAAACAGAACAGAAAGAAGTTTCACACAATTCTTCTGGGTAGTTTTTATTTGTAGGCATTCTTTTTCCCAATATAGGCCTCTTAGCGCTCAGAATGTCCAATTGCAGTTTCTACAGAAAGAGTGTTTCAGAACGGCTCAATCAAAAGTAAGGTTCAACTCTGTTAGTTGAATGCACAGAACAGAAAGAAGTTTCATACAATGCTTCTGTGTAGTTTATATTTGAACATATTATTTTTTCCACTATTACCCACTTAGCGCTACGAATGTCCAGTTGCATTTTCTACAGACAGAGTGTTTCAAAACTGCTCAGTGAAAAGTATGGTTTAACTCTGTTAGCTGAATGCTCAGATCAGAAAGAAGTTTCACAGAATGTTTCTGTGTAGTTTATATTTGAATATATTCCTTTTTCCACTAGTACGCTCTTAGCGCTCCAAATGTCCAGTTGCATTTTCTACAGAAAGAGTGTTCAGATCTGCTCAATCAAAATTATGGTTTAACACTGTTAGCTGAATGCACAGATCAGAAAGAAGTTTCACCGAATAATTCTGTGTAGTTTATATTTGAAGACATTCCTTTTTCCACTATTACCCTCTTAGCACTCCGTATCTCCACTTGCATTTTCTACAAAAAGAGTGTTTCATAACTGCTCAATCAAAAATATGTTTTATCTCTGTTAACTGAATTTACAGATCAGAAATAAGTTTCACAGAATGCATCTGTGTAGTTTTTATTTGAAGATATTCTTTTTCCCAATGTAGGCCTCTTAGCGCTTAGCATGTCCAATTGCAGTTTCTACAGAAAGAGTGTTTCAGAACGGCTCAATCAAAAGTAAGGTTCAACTCTGTTAGTTGAATGCACAGAACAGAAAGAATTTTCACAGAATGCTACTGTGTAGTTTATATTTGAATATATTCCTTTTTCCAATATTACCCTCTTAGCGCTCCGAATGTCCACTTGCATTTTCTACAGAAAGAGTGTTCAGAACTGCGCAATCAAAAGTATGGTTTAACTCTGTTAGCTTAATGAACATATCAGAAATAAGTTTCACACAATGCTTCGGTGTAGTTTTTATTTGAAGACATTATTTTTCCCAATAGAGTCCTCTTAGCGCTCAGAATGTCCAATTGCAGTTACTACAGAAAGAGTGTTTCAGAAAGGCTCAATCAAAACTAAGGTTCAACTCTGTTAGTTGAATGCACAGAACAGAAAGAAGTTTCATACAATGCTTCTGTGTAGTTTATATTTGAACATACTCTTTTTTCCACTATTACCCACTTAGCGCTACGAATGTCCAGTTGCATTTTCTACAGACAGAGTGTGTCAAAACTGCTCAATCAAAAGTATGGTTTAACTCTGTTAGCTGAATGCTCAGATCAGAAAGAAGTTTCACAGAATGCTTCTGTGTAGTTTATAATTGAATATATTCCTTTTTCCACTACTACTTTCTTAGCGCTCCAAATGTCCAGTTGCATTTTCTACAGAAAGAGTGTTCAGATCTGCTCAATCAAAAGTATGGTTTAACTCTGTCAGCTGAATGCACAGATCAGAAAGAAGTTTCACAGAATGATTCTGTGTAGTTTATATTTGAAGACATTACTTTTTCCACTATTACCCTCTTAGCGCTCCGAATCTCCACTTGCATTTTCTACAGAAAGAGTGTTTCAGAACGGCTCAATCAAAACTAAGGTTCAACTCTTTTAGTTGAACAAACAGAACAGAAAGAAGTTTCACACAATTCTTCTGTGTAGTTTTTATTTGTAGACATTCTTTTTCCCAATATAGGCCTCTTAGCGCTCAGAATGTCCAATTGCAGTTTCTAAAGAAAGAGTGTTTCAGAACGGCTCAATCAAAAGTAAGGTTCAACTCTGTTAGTTGAATGCACAGAACAGAAAGAAGTTTCATACAATGCTTCTGTGTAGTTTATATTTGAACATATTCTTTTTTCCACTATTACCCACTTAGCGCTACGAATGTCCAGTTGCATTTTCTACAGACAGAGTGTTTCAAAACTGCTCAGTGAAAAGTACGGTTTAACTCTGTTAGCTGAATGCTCAGATCAGAAAGAAGTTTCACAGAATGCTTCTGTGTAGTTTATATTTGAATATATTCCTTTTTCCACTACTACGCTCTTAGCGCTCCAAATGTCCAGTTGCATTTTCTACAGAAAGAATGTTCAGATCTGCTCAATCAAAAGTATGGTTTAACTCTGTTAGCTGAATGCACAGATCAGAAAGAAGTTTCACCGAATGATTCTGTGTAGTTTATATTTGAAGACATTCCTTTTTCCACTATTACCCACTTAGCGCTCCGAATCTCCACTTGCATTTTCTACAAAAAGAGTGTTTCATAACTGCTCAATCAAAAATATGTTTTATCTCTGTTAACTGAATTTACAGATCAGAAATAAGTTTCACAGAATGCATCTGTGTAGTTTTTATTTGAAGATATTCTTTTTCCCAATGTAGGCCTCTTAGCGCTTAGCATGTCCAATTGCAGTTTCTAAAGAAAGAGTGTTTCAGAACGGCTCAATCAAAAGTAAGGTTCAACTCTGTTAGTTGAATGCACAGAATCGAAAGAAGTTTCATACAATGCTTCTGTGTAGTTTATATTTGAACATATTCTTTTCTCCACTATTACCCACTTAGCGCTACGAATGTCCAGTTGCATTTTCTACAGACAGAGTGTTTCAAAACTGCTCAATCAAAATTATGGTTTAGCTCTGTTAGCTGAATGCTCAGATCCGAAAGAAGTTTCACAGAATGCTTCTGTGTAGTTTATATTTGAATATATTCCTTTTTCCACTACTACTCTCTTAGCGCTCCAAATGTCCAGTTGCATTTTCTACAGAAAGAGTGTTCAGATCTGCTGAATCAAAAGTATGGTTTAACTCTGTTAGCTGAATGCACAGATCAGAAAGAAGTTTCACAGAATGATTCTGTGTAGTTTATATTTGAAGACATTCCTTTTTCCACTATTACCCTCTTAGCGCTCCGAATCTCCACTTGCATTTTCTACAAAAAGAGTGTTTCATAACTGCTCAATCAAAAATATGTTTTATCTCTGTTAACTGAATTTACAGATCAGAAATAAGTTTCACAGAATGCATCTGTGTAGTTTTTATTTGAAGATATTCTTTTTCCCAATGTAGGCCTCTTAGCGCTTAGCATGTCCAATTGCAGTTTCTACAGAAAGAGTGTTTCAGAACGGCTCAATCGAAAGTAAGGATCAACTCTGTTAGCTGAATGCACAGAACAGTAAGAGTTTTCACAGAATGCTACTGTGTAGTTTATATTTGAATATATTCCTTTTTCCACTATTACCCTCTTAGCGCTCCGAATGTCCACTTGCATTTTCTACAGAAAGAGTGTTCAGAACTGCGCAATCAAAAGTATGGTTTAACTCTGTTAGCTTAATGAACATATCAGAAATAAGTTTCACACAATGCTTCTGTGTAGTTTTTATTTGAAGATATTACTTAACCCAATAGAGGCCTCTTAGCGCTCACAATGTCCAATTGCAGTTTCTACAGAAAGAGTGTTTCAGAACGGCTCAATCAAAAGTAAGGTTCAACTCTGTTAGTTGAATGCACAGAACAGAAAGAAGTTTCATACAATGCTTCTGTGTAGTTTATATTTGAACATATTCTTTTTTCCACTATTACCCACTTAGCGCTACGAATGTCCAGTTGCATTTTCTACAGACAGAGTGTTTCAAAACTGCTCAATCAAAAGTATGGTTTAACTCTGTTAGCTGAATGCTCAGATCAGAAAGAAGTTTCACAGAATGCTTCTGTGTAGTTTATATTTGAATATATTCCTTTTTCCACTACTACGCTCTTAGCGCTCCAAATGTCCAGTTGCATTTTCTACAGAAAGAGTGTTCAGATCTGCTCAATCAAAAGTATGGTTTAACTCTGTTAGCTGAATGCACAGATCAGAAAGAAGTTTCACCGAATGATTCTGTGTAGTTTATATTTGAAGACATTCCTTTTTCCACTATTACCCTCTTAGCGCTCCGAATCTCCACTTGCATTTTCTACAAAAAGAGTGTTTCATAACTGCTCAATCAAAAATATGTTTTATCTCTGTTAACTGAATTTACGGATCAGAAATAAGTTTCACAGAATGCATCTGTGTAGATTTATTTGAAGATATTCTTTTTCCCAATGTAGACCTCTTAGCGCTTAGCATGTCCAATTGCAGTTTCTACAGAAAGAGTGTTTCAGAACGGCTCAATCAAAAGTAAGGTTCAACTCTGTTAGGTGAATGCACAGAACAGTAAGAGTTTTCACAGAATGCTACTGTGTAGTTTATATTTGAATATATTCCTTTTTCCACTATTACCCTCTTAGCGCTCCGAATGTCCACTTGCATTTTCTACAGAAAGAGTGTTCAGAACTGCGCAATCAAAAGTATGGTTTAACTCTGTTAGCTTAATGAACATATCAGAAATAAGTTTCACACAATGCTTCTGTGTAGTTTTTATTTGAAGATATTTTTTTTTCCCAATAGAGGCCTCTTAGCGCTCAGAATGTCCAATTGCAGTTTCTACAGAAAGAGTGTTTCAGAAAGGCTCAATCAAAAGTAAGGTTCAACTCTGTTAGTTGATGGACAGAACAGAAAGAAGTTTCATACAATGCTTCTGTGTAGTTTATATTTGAACATATTCTTTTCTCCACTATTACCCACTTAGCGCTACGAATGTCCAGTTGCATTTTCTACAGACAGAGTGTTTCAAAACTGCTCAATCAAATGTATGGTTTAACTCTATTAGCTGAATGCTCAGATCAGAAAGAAGTTTCACAGAATGCTTCTGTGTAGTTTATATTTGAATATATTCCTTTTTCCACTACTACTCTCTTAGCGCTCCAAATGTCCAGTTGCATTTTCTACAGAAAGAGTGTTCAGATCTGCTCAATCAAAAGTATGTTTTAACTCTGTTAGCTGAATGCACAGATCATAAAGAAGTTTCACATAATGATTCTGTGTAGTTTATATTCGGAGACATTCCTTTTTCCACTATTACCCTCTTAGCGCTCCAAATCTCCACTTGCATTTTCTACAGAAAGAGTGTTTCAGAACGGCTCAATCAAAACTAAGTTTCAACTCTTTTAGTTGAACAAACAGAACAGAAAGAAGTTTCACACAATTCTTCTGGGTAGTTTTTATTTGTAGGCATTCTTTTTCAAAATATAGGCCTCTTAGCGCTCAGAATGTCCAATTGCAGTTTCTACAGAAAGAGTGTTTCAGAACGGCTCAATCAAAAGTAAGGTTCAACTCTGTTAGTTGAATGCACAGAACAGAAAGAAGTTTCATACAATGCTTCTGTGTAGTTTATATTTGAACATATTATTTTTTCCACTATTACCCACTTAGCGCTACGAATGTCCAGTTGCATTTTCTACAGACAGAGTGTTTCAAAACTGCTCAGTGAAAAGTATGGTTTAACTCTGTTAGCTGAATGCTCAGATCAGAAAGAAGTTTCACAGAATGTTTCTGTGTAGTTTATATTTGAATATATTCCTTTTTCCACTACTACGCTCTTAGCGCTCCAAATGTCCAGTTGCATTTTCTACAGAAAGAGTGTTCAGATCTGCTCAATCAAAAGTATGGTTTAACACTGTTAGCTGAATGCACAGATCAGAAAGAAGTTTCACCGAATGATTCTGTGTAGTTTATATTTGAAGACATTCCTTTTTCCACTATTACCCTCTTAGCACTCCGTATCTCCACTTGCATTTTCTACAAAAAGAGTGTTTCATAACTGCTCAATCAAAAATATGTTTTATCTCTGTTAACTGAATTTACAGATCAGAAATAAGTTTCACAGAATGCATCTGTGTAGTTTTTATTTGAAGATATTCTTTTTCCCAATGTAGGCCTCTTAGCGCTTAGCATGTCCAATTGCAGTATCTACAGAAAGAGTGTTTCAGAACGGCTCAATCAAAAGTAAGGTTCAACTCTGTTAGTTGAATGCACAGAACAGAAAGAATTTTCACAGAATGCTACTGTGTAGTTTATATTTGAATATATTCCTTTTTCCAATATTACCCTCTTAGCGCTCCGAATGTCCACTTGCATTTTCTACAGAAAGAGTGTTCAGAACTGCGCAATCAAAAGTATGGTTTAACTCTGTTAGCTTAATGAACATATCAGAAATAAGTTTCACACAATGCTTCGGTGTAGTTTTTATTTGAAGACATTATTTTTCCCAATAGAGTCCTCTTAGCGCTCAGAATGTCCAATTGCAGTTACTACAGAAAGAGTGTTTCAGAAAGGCTCAATCAAAACTAAGGTTCAACTCTGTTAGTTGAATGCACAGAACAGAAAGAAGTTTCATACAATGCTTCTGTGTAGTTTATATTTGAACATACTCTTTTTTCCACTATTACCCACTTAGCGCTACGAATGTCCAGTTGCATTTTCTACAGACAGAGTGTGTCAAAACTGCTCAATCAAAAGTATGGTTTAACTCTGTTAGCTGAATGCTCAGATCAGAAAGAAGTTTCACAGAATGCTTCTGTGTAGTTTATAATTGAATATATTCATTTTTCCACTACTACTTTCTTAGCGCTCCAAATGTCCAGTTGCATTTTCTACAGAAAGAGTGTTCAGATCTGCTCAATCAAAAGTATGGTTTAACTCTGTTAGCTGAATGCACAGATCAGAAAGAAGTTTCACAGAATGATTCTGTGTAGTTTATATTTGAAGACATTCCTTTTTCCACTATTACCCTCTTAGCGCTCCGAATCTCCACTTGCATTTTCTACAGAAAGAGTGTTTCAGAACGGCTCAATCAAAACTAAGGTTCAACTCTTTTAGTTGAACAAACAGAACAGAAAGAAGTTTCACACAATTCTTCTGTGTAGTTTTTATTTGTAGACATTCTTTTTCCCAATATAGGCCTCTTAGCGCTCAGAATGTCCAATTGCAGTTTCTAAAGAAAGAGTGTTTCAGAACGGCTCAATCAAAAGTAAGGTTCAACTCTGTTAGTTGAATGCACAGAACAGAAAGAAGTTTCATACAATGCTTCTGTGTAGTTTATATTTGAACATATTCTTTTTTCCACTATTACCCACTTAGCGCTACGAATGTCCAGTTGCATTTTCTACAGACAGAGTGTTTCAAAACTGCTCAGTGAAAAGTACGGTTTAACTCTGTTAGCTGAATGCTCAGATCAGAAAGAAGTTTCACAGAATGCTTCTGTGTAGTTTATATTTGAATATATTCCTTTTTCCACTACTACGCTCTTAGCGCTCCAAATGTCCAGTTGCATTTTCTACAGAAAGAATGTTCAGATCTGCTCAATCAAAAGTATGGTTTAACTCTGTTAGCTGAATGCACAGATCAGAAAGAAGTTTCACCGAATGATTCTGTGTAGTTTATATTTGAAGACATTCCTTTTTCCACTATTACCCTCTTAGCGCTCCGAATCTCCACTTGCATTTTCTACAAAAAGAGTGTTTCATAACTGCTCAATCAAAAATATGTTTTATCTCTGTTAACTGAATTTACAGATCAGAAATAAGTTTCACAGAATGCATCTGTGTAGTTTTTATTTGAAGATATTCTTTTTCCCAATGTAGGCCTCTTAGCGCTTAGCATGTCCAATTGCAGTTTCTAAAGAAAGAGTGTTTCAGAACGGCTCAATCAAAAGTAAGGTTCAACTCTGTTAGTTGAATGCACAGAATCGAAAGAAGTTTCATACAATGCTTCTGTGTAGTTTATATTTGAACATATTCTTTTCTCCACTATTACCCACTTAGCGCTACGAATGTCCAGTTGCATTTTCTACAGACAGAGTGTTTCAAAACTGCTCAATCAAAATTATGGTTTAGCTCTGTTAGCTGAATGCTCAGATCCGAAAGAAGTTTCACAGAATGCTTCTGTGTAGTTTATATTTGAATATATTCCTTTTTCCACTACTACTCTCTTAGCGCTCCAAATGTCCAGTTGCATTTTCTACAGAAAGAGTGTTCAGATCTGCTGAATCAAAAGTATGGTTTAACTCTGTTAGCTGAATGCACAGATCAGAAAGAAGTTTCACAGAATGATTCTGTGTAGTTTATATTTGAAGACATTCCTTTTTCCACTATTACCCTCTTAGCGCTCCGAATCTCCACTTGCATTTTCTACAAAAAGAGTGTTTCATAACTGCTCAATCAAAAATATGTTTTATCTCTGTTAACTGAATTTACAGATCAGAAATAAGTTTCACAGAATGCATCTGTGTAGTTTTTATTTGAAGATATTCTTTTTCCCAATGTAGGCCTCTTAGCGCTTAGCATGTCCAATTGCAGTTTCTACAGAAAGAGTGTTTCAGAACGGCTCAATCGAAAGTAAGGATCAACTCTGTTAGCTGAATGCACAGAACAGTAAGAGTTTTCACAGAATGCTACTGTGTAGTTTATATTTGAATATATTCCTTTTTCCACTATTACCCTCTTAGCGCTCCGAATGTCCACTTGCATTTTCTACAGAAAGAGTGTTCAGAACTGCGCAATCAAAAGTATGGTTTAACTCTGTTAGCTTAATGAACATATCAGAAATAAGTTTCACACAATGCTTCTGTGTAGTTTTTATTTGAAGATATTACTTAACCCAATAGAGGCCTCTTAGCGCTCACAATGTCCAATTGCAGTTTCTACAGAAAGAGTGTTTCAGAAAGGCTCAATCAAAAGTAAGGTTCAACTCTGTTAGTTGAATGCACAGAACAGAAAGAAGTTTCATACAATGCTTCTGTGTAGTTTATATTGAACATATTCTTTTTTCCACTATTACCCACTTAGCGCTAAGAATGTCCAGTTGCATTTTCTACACACAGAGTGTTTCAAAACTGCTCAATCAAAAGTATGGTTTAACTCTGTTAGCTGAATGCTCAGATCAGAAAGAAGTTTCACAGAATGCTTCTGTGTAGTTTATATTTGAATATATTCCTTTTTCCACTACTACTCTCTTAGCGCTCCAAATGTCCAGTTGCATTTTCTACAGAAAGAGTGTTCAGATCTGCTGAATCAAAAGTATGGTTTAACTCTGTTAGCTGAATGCACAGATCAGAAAGAAGTTTCACAGAATGATTCTGTGTAGTTTATATTTGGAGACATTCCTTTTTCCACTATTTCCCTCTTAGCCCTCCGAATCTCCACTTGCATTTTCTACAGAAAGAGTGTTTCAGAACGGCTCAATCAAAACTAAGTTTCAACTCTTTCAGTTGAACAAACAGAACAGAAAGAAGTTTCACACAATTCTTCTGTGTAGTTTTTATTTGTAGACATTCTTTTTCCCAATGTAGGCCTCTTAGCGCTTAGCATGTCCAATTGCAGTTTCTACAGAAAGAGTGTTTCAGAACGGCTCAATCAAAAGTAAGGTTCAACTCTGTTAGTTGAATGCACAGAACAGAAAGAATTTTCACAGAATGCTACTGTGTAGTTTATATTTGAATATATTCCTTTTTCCAATATTACCCTCTTAGCGCTCCGAATGTCCACTTGCATTTTCTACAGAAAGAGTGTTCAGAACTGCGCAATCAAAAGTATGGTTTAACTCTGTTACCTTAATGAACATATCAGAAATAAGTTTCACACAATGCTTCGGTGTAGTTTTTATTTGAAGACATTATTTTTCCCAATAGAGTCCTCTTAGCGCTCAGAATGTCCAATTGCAGTTACTACAGAAAGAGTGTTTCAGAAAGGCTCAATCAAAACTAAGGTTCAACTCTGTTAGTTGAATGCACAGAACAGAAAGAAGTTTCATACAATGCTTCTGTGTAGTTTATATTTGAACATACTCTTTTTTCCACTATTACCCACTTAGCGCTACGAATGTCCAGTTGCATTTTCTACAGAAAGAGTGTGTCAAAACTGCTCAATCAAAAGTATGGTTTAACTCTGTTAGCTGAATGCTCAGATCAGAAAGAAGTTTCACAGAATGCTTCTGTGTAGTTTATAATTGAATATATTCCTTTTTCCACTACTACTTTCTTAGCCCTCCAAATGTCCAGTTGCATTTTCTACAGAAAGAGTGTTCAGATCTGCTCAATCAAAAGTATGGTTTAACTCTGTTAGCTGAATGCACAGATCAGAAAGAAGTTTCACAGAATGATTCTGTGTAGTTTATATTTGAAGACATTCCTTTTTCCACTATTACCCTCTTAGCGCTCCGAATCTCCACTTGCATTTTCTACAGAAAGAGTGTTTCAGAACGGCTCAATCAAAACTAAGGTTCAACTCTTTTAGTTGAACAAACAGAACAGAAAGAAGTTTCACACAATTCTTCTGTGTAGTTTTTATTTGTAGACATTCTTTTTCCCAATATAGGCCTCTTAGCGCTCAGAATGTCCAATTGCAGTTTCTAAAGAAAGAGTGTTTCAGAACGGCTCAATCAAAAGTAAGGTTCAACTCTGTTAGTTGAATGCACAGAACAGAAAGAAGTTTCATACAATGCTTCTGTGTAGTTTATATTTGAACATATTCTTTTTTCCACTATTACCCACTTAGCGCTACGAATGTCCAGTTGCATTTTCTACAGACAGAGTGTTTCAAAACTGCTCAGTGAAAAGTACGGTTTAACTCTGTTAGCTGAATGCTCAGATCAGAAAGAAGTTTCACAGAATGCTTCTGTGTAGTTTATATTTGAATATATTCCTTTTTCCACTACTACGCTCTTAGCGCTCCAAATGTCCAGTTGCATTTTCTACAGTAAGAATGTTCAGATCTGCTCAATCAAAAGTATGGTTTAACTCTGTTAGCTGAATGCACAGATCAGAAAGAAGTTTCACCGAATGATTCTGTGTAGTTTATATTTGAAGACATTCCTTTTTCCACTATTACCCTCTTAGCGCTCCGAATCTCCACTTGCATTTTCTACAAAAAGAGTGTTTCATAACTGCTCAATCAAAAATATGTTTTATCTCTGTTAACTGAATTTACAGATCAGAAATAAGTTTCACAGAATGCATCTGTGTAGTTTTTATTTGAAGATATTCTTTTTCCCAATGTAGGCCTCTTAGCGCTTAGCATGTCCAATTGCAGTTTCTACAGAAAGAGTGTTTCAGAACGGCTCAATCAAAAGTAAGGTTCAACTCTGTTAGTTGAATGCACAGAACAGAAAGAATTTTCACAGAATGCTACTGTGTAGTTTATATGTGAATATAATCCTTTTTCCACTATTACCCTCTTAGCGCTCCGAATGTCCACTTGCATTTTCTACAGAAAGAGTGATCAGAACTGCGCAATCAAAAGTATGGTTTAACTCTGTTAGCTTAATGAACATATCAGAAATAAGTTTCACACAATGCTTCTGTGTAGTTTTTATTTGAAGTTATTATTTTTCCCAATAGAGGCCTCTTAGCGCTCAGAATGTCCAATTGCAGTTACTACAGAAAGAGTGTTTCAGAAAGGCTCAATCAAAACTAAGGTTCAACTCTGTTAGTTGAATGCACAGAACAGAAAGAAGTTTCATACAATGCTTCTGTGTAGTTTATATTTGAACATACTCTTTTTTCCACTATTACCCACTTAGCGCTACGAATGTCCAGTTGCATTTTCTACAGACAGAGTGTGTCAAAACTGCTCAATCAAAAGTATGGTTTAACTCTGTTAGCTGAATGCTCAGATCAGAAAGAAGTTTCACAGAATGTTTCTGTGTAGTTTATATTTGAATATATTCCTTTTTCCACTACTACTTTCTTAGCGCTCCAAATGTCCAGTTGCATTTTCTACAGAAAGAGTGTTCAGATCTGCTCAATCAAAAGTATGGTTTAATTCTGTTAGCTGAATGCACAGATCAGAAAGATGTTTCACAGAATGATTCTGTGTAGTTTATATTTGGAGACATTCCTTTTTCCACTATTACCCTCTTAGCGCTCCGAATCTCCACTTGCATTTTCTACAGAAAGAGTGTTTCAGAACGGCTCAATCAAAACTAAGGTTCAACTCTTTTAGTTGAACAAACAGAACAGAAAGAAGTTTCACACAATTCTTCTGTGTAGTTTTTATTTGTAGACATTCTTTTTCCCAATATAGGCCTCTTAGCGCTCAGAATGTCCAATTGAAGTTTCTAAAGAAAGAGTGTTTCAGAACGGCTCAATCAAAAGTAAGGTTCAACTCTGTTAGTTGAATGCACAGAACCGAAAGAAGTTTCATACAATGCTTCTGTGTAGTTTATATTTGAACATATTCTTTTCTCCACTATTACCCACTTAGCGCTACGAATGTCCAGTTGCATTTTCTACAGACAGAGTGTTTCAAAACTGCTCAATCAAAATTATGGTTTAGCTCTGTTAGCTGAATGCTCAGATCCGAAAGAAGTTTCACAGAATGCTTCTGTGTAGTTTATATTTGAATATATTCCTTTTTCCACTACTACTCTCTTAGCGCTCCAAATGTCCAGTTGCATTTTCTACAGAAAGAGTGTTCAGATCTGCTGAATCAAAAGTATGGTTTAACTCTGTTAGCTGAATGCACAGATCAGAAAGAAGTTTCACAGAATGATTCTGTGTAGTTTATATTTGAAGACATTCCTTTTTCCACTATTACCCTCTTAGCGCTCCGAATCTCCACTTGCATTTTCTACAAAAAGAGTGTTTCATAACTGCTCAATCAAAAATATGTTTTATCTCTGTTAACTGAATTTACAGATCAGAAATAAGTTTCACAGAATGCATCTGTGTAGTTTTTATTTGAAGATATTCTTTTTCCCAATGTAGGCCTCTTAGCGCTTAGCATGTCCAATTGCAGTTTCTACAGAAAGAGTGTTTCAGAACGGCTCAATCGAAAGTAAGGATCAACTCTGTTAGCTGAATGCACAGAACAGTAAGAGTTTTCACAGAATGCTACTGTGTAGTTTATATTTGAATATATTCCTTTTTCCACTATTACCCTCTTAGCGCTCCGAATGTCCACTTGCATTTTCTACAGAAAGAGTGTTCAGAACTGCGCAATCAAAAGTATGGTTTAACTCTGTTAGCTTAATGAACATATCAGAAATAAGTTTCACACAATGCTTCTGTGTAGTTTTTATTTGAAGATATTACTTAACCCAATAGAGGCCTCTTAGCGCTCACAATGTCCAATTGCAGTTTCTACAGAAAGAGTGTTTCAGAAAGGCTCAATCAAAAGTAAGGTTCAACTCTGTTAGTTGAATGCACAGAACAGAAAGAAGTTTCATACAATGCTTCTGTGTAGTTTATATTTGAACATATTCTTTTTTCCACTATTACCCACTTAGCGCTACGAATGTCCAGTTGCATTTTCTACACACAGAGTGTTTCAAAACTGCTCAATCAAAAGTATGGTTTAACTCTGTTAGCTGAATGCTCAGATCAGAAAGAAGTTTCACAGAATGCTTCTGTGTAGTTTATATTTGAATATATTCCTTTTTCCACTACTACTCTCTTAGCGCTCCAAATGTCCAGTTGCATTTTCTACAGAAAGAGTGTTCAGATCTGCTGAATCAAAAGTATGGTTTAACTCTGTTAGCTGAATGCACAGATCAGAAAGAAGTTTCACAGAATGATTCTGTGTAGTTTATATTTGGAGACATTCCTTTTTCCACTATTTCTCTCTTAGCCCTCCGAATCTCCACTTGCATTTTCTACAGAAAGAGTGTTTCAGAACGGCTCAATCAAAACTAAGTTTCAACTCTTTCAGTTGAACAAACAGAACAGAAAGAAGTTTCACACAATTCTTCTGTGTAGTTTTTATTTGTAGACATTCTTTTTCCCAATGTAGGCCTCTTAGCGCTTAGCATGTCCAATTGCAGTTTCTACAGAAAGAGTGTTTCAGAACGGCTCAATCAAAAGTAAGGTTCAACTCTGTTAGTTGAATGCAGAGAACAGCAAGAAGTTTCACAGAATGCTTCTGTGTAGTTTACCTTTAACATATTCTTTTTTCCACTATTACCAACTTAGCGCTACGAATGTCCAGTTGCATTTTCTACAGACAGAGTGTTTCAAAATTGCTCAATCAAACGTATGGTTTAACTCTGTTAGCTGAATGCTCAGATCAGAAAGAAGTTTCACAGAATGCTTCTGTGTAGTTTATATTTGAATATATTCCTTTTTCCACTACTACGCTCTTAGCGCTCCAAATGTCCAGTTGCATTTTCTACAGAAAGAGTGTTCAGATCTGCTCAATCAAAAGTATGGTTTAACTCTGTTAGCTGAATGCACAGATCAGAAAGAAGTTTCACCGAATGATTCTGTGTAGTTTATATTTGAAGACATTCCTTTTTCCACTATTACCCTCTTAGCGCTCCGAATCTCCACTTGCATTTTCTACAAAAAGAGTGTTTCATAACTGCTCAATCAAAAATATGTTTTATCTCTGTTAACTGAATTTACGGATCAGAAATAAGTTTCACAGAATGCATCTGTGTAGATTTATTTGAAGATATTCTTTTTCCCAATGTAGGCCTCTTAGCGCTTAGCATGTCCAATTGCAGTTTCTACAGAAAGAGTGTTTCAGAACGGCTCAATCAAAAGTAAGGTTCAACTCTGTTAGGTGAATGCACAGAACAGTAAGAGTTTTCACAGAATGCTACTGTGTAGTTTATATTTGAATATATTCCTTTTTCCACTATTACCCTCTTAGCGCTCCGAATGTCCACTTGCATTTTCTACAGAAAGAGTGTTCAGAACTGCGCAATCAAAAGTATGGTTTAACTCTGTTAGCTTAATGAACATATCAGAAATAAGTTTCACACAATGCTTCTGTGTAGTTTTTATTTGAAGATATTTTTTTTTCCCAATAGAGGCCTCTTAGCGCTCAGAATGTCCAATTGCAGTTTCTACAGAAAGAGTGTTTCAGAAAGGCTCAATCAAAAGTAAGGTTCAACTCTGTTAGTTGATGGACAGAACAGAAAGAAGTTTCATACAATGCTTCTGTGTAGTTTATATTTGAACATATTCTTTTCTCCACTATTACCCACTTAGCGCTACGAATGTCCAGTTGCATTTTCTACAGACAGAGTGTTTCAAAACTGCTCAATCAAATGTATGGTTTAACTCTATTAGCTGAATGCTCAGATCAGAAAGAAGTTTCACAGAATGCTTCTGTGTAGTTTATATTTGAATATATTCCTTTTTCCACTACTACTCTCTTAGCGCTCCAAATGTCCAGTTGCATTTTCTACAGAAAGAGTGTTCAGATCTGCTCAATCAAAAGTATGGTTTAACTCTGTTAGCTGAATGCACAGATCAGAAAGAAGTTTCACATAATGATTCTGTGTAGTTTATATTTGGAGACATTCCTTTTTCCACTATTACCCTCTTAGCGCTCCGAATCTCCACTTGCATTTTCTACAAAAAGAGTGTTTCATAACTGCTCAATCAAAAATATGTTTTATCTCTGTTAACTGAATTTACAGATCAGAAATAAGTTTCACAGAATGCATCTGTGTAGTTTTTATTTGAAGATATTCTTTTTCCCAATGTAGGCCTCTTAGCGCTTAGCATGTCCAATTGCAGTTTCTAAAGAAAGAGTGTTTCAGAACGGCTCAATCAAAAGTAAGGTTCAACTCTGTTAGTTGAATGCACAGAATCGAAAGAAGTTTCATACAATGCTTCTGTGTAGTTTATATTTGAACATATTCTTTTCTCCACTATTACCCACTTAGCGCTACGAATGTCCAGTTGCATTTTCTACAGACAGAGTGTTTCAAAACTGCTCAATCAAAATTATGGTTTAGCTCTGTTAGCTGAATTCTCAGATCCGAAAGAAGTTTCACAGAATGCTTCTGTGTAGTTTATATTTGAATATATTCCTTTTTCCACTACTACTCTCTTAGCGCTCCAAATGTCCAGTTGCATTTTCTACAGAAAGAGTGTTCAGATCTGCTGAATCAAAAGTATGGTTTAACTCTGTTAGCTGAATGCACAGATCAGAAAGAAGTTTCACAGAATGATTCTGTGTAGTTTATATTTGAAGACATTCCTTTTTCCACTATTACCCTCTTAGCGCTCCGAATCTTCACTTGCATTTTCTACAAAAAGAGTGTTTCATAACTGCTCAATCAAAAATATGTTTTATCTCTGTTAACTGAATTTACAGATCAGAAATAAGTTTCACAGAATGCATCTGTGTAGTTTTTATTTGAAGATATTCTTTTTCCCAATGTAGGCCTCTTAGCGCTTAGCATGTCCAATTGCAGTTTCTACAGAAAGAGTGTTTCAGAACGGCTCAATCGAAAGTAAGGATCAACTCTGTTAGCTGAATGCACAGAACAGTAAGAGTTTTCACAGAATGCTACTGTGTAGTTTATATTTGAATATATTCCTTTTTCCACTATTACCCTCTTAGCGCTCCGAATGTCCACTTGCATTTTCTACAGAAAGAGTGTTCAGAACTGCGCAATCAAAAGTATGGTTTAACTCTGTTAGCTTAATGAACATATCAGAAATAAGTTTCACACAATGCTTCTGTGTAGTTTTTATTTGAAGATATTACTTAACCCAATAGAGGCCTCTTAGCGCTCACAATGTCCAATTGCAGTTTCTACAGAAAGAGTGTTTCAGAAAGGCTCAATCAAAAGTAAGGTTCAACTCTGTTAGTTGAATGCACAGAACAGAAAGAAGTTTCATACAATGCTTCTGTGTAGTTTATATTGAACATATTCTTTTTTCCACTATTACCCACTTAGCGCTACGAATGTCCAGTTGCATTTTCTACACACAGAGTGTTTCAAAACTGCTCAATCAAAAGTATGGTTTAACTCTGTTAGCTGAATGCTCAGATCAGAAAGAAGTTTCACAGAATGCTTCTGTGTAGTTTATATTTGAATATATTCCTTTTTCCACTACTACTCTCTTAGCGCTCCAAAAGTCCAGTTGCATTTTCTACAGAAAGAGTGTTCAGATCTGCTGAATCAAAAGTATGGTTTAACTCTGTTAGCTGAATGCACAGATCAGAAAGAAGTTTCACAGAATGATTCTGTGTAGTTTATATTTGGAGACATTCCTTTTTCCACTATTTCCCTCTTAGCCCTCCGAATCTCCACTTGCATTTTCTACAGAAAGAGTGTTTCAGAACGGCTCAATCAAAACTAAGTTTCAACTCTTTCAGTTGAACAAACAGAACAGAAAGAAGTTTCACACAATTCTTCTGTGTAGTTTTTATTTGTAGACATTCTTTTTCCCAATGTAGGCCTCTTAGCGCTTAGCATGTCCAATTGCAGTTTCTACAGAAAGAGTGTTTCAGAACGGCTCAATCAAAAGTAAGGTTCAACTCTGTTAGTTGAATGCAGAGAACAGCAAGAAGTTTCACAGAATGCTTCTGTGTAGTTTACCTTTAACATATTCTTTTTTCCACTATTACCAACTTAGCGCTACGAATGTCCAGTTGCATTTTCTACAGACAGAGTGTTTCAAAATTGCTCAATCAAACGTATGGTTTAACTCTGTTAGCTGAATGCTCAGATCAGAAAGAAGTTTCACAGAATGCTTCTGTGTAGTTTATATTTGAATATATTCCTTTTTCCACTACTACGCTCTTAGCGCTACAAATGTCCAGTTGCATTTTCTACAGAAAGAGTGTTCAGATCTGCTCAATCAAAAGTATGGTTTAACTCTGTTAGCTGAATGCACAGATCAGAAAGAAGTTTCACCGAATGATTCTGTGTAGTTTATATTTGAAGACATTCCTTTTTCCACTATTACCCTCTTAGCGCTCCGAATCTCCACTTGCATTTTCTACAAAAAGAGTGTTTCATAACTGCTCAATCAAAAATATGTTTTATCTCTGTTAACTGAATTTACGGATCAGAAATAAGTTTCACAGAATCCATCTGTGTAGATTTATTTGAAGATATTCTTTTTCCCAATGTAGGCCTCTTAGCGCTTAGCATGTCCAATTGCAGTTTCTACAGAAAGAGTGTTTCAGAACGGCTCAATCAAAAGTAAGGTTCAAATCTGTTAGGTGAATGCACAGAACAGTAAGAGTTTTCACAGAATGCTACTGTGTAGTTTATATTTGAATATATTCCTTTTTCCACTATTACCCTCTTAGCGCTCCGAATGTCCACTTGCATTTTCTACAGAAAGAGTGTTCAGAACTGCGCAATCAAAAGTATGGTTTAACTCTGTTAGCTTAATGAACATATCAGAAATAAGTTTCACACAATGCTTCTGTGTAGTTTTTATTTGAAGATATTTTTTTTTCCCAATAGCGGCCTCTTAGCGCTCAGAATGTCCAATTGCAGTTTCTACAGAAAGAGTGTTTCAGAAAGGCTCAATCAAAAGTAAGGTTCAACTCTGTTAGTTGATGGACAGAACAGAAAGAAGTTTCATACAATGCTTCTGTGTAGTTTATATTTGAACATATTCTTTTCTCCACTATTACCCACTTAGCGCTACGAATGTCCAGTTGCATTTTCTACAGACAGAGTGTTTCAAAACTGCTCAATCAAATGTATGGTTTAACTCTATTAGCTGAATGCTCAGATCAGAAAGAAGTTTCACAGAATGCTTCTGTGTAGTTTATATTTGAATATATTCCTTTTTCCACTACTACTCTCTTAGCGCTCCAAATGTCCAGTTGCATTTTCTACAGAAAGAGTGTTCAGATCTGCTCAATCAAAAGTATGGTTTAACTCTGTTAGCTGAATGCACAGATCAGAAAGAAGTTTCACATAATGATTCTGTGTAGTTTATATTCGGAGACATTCCTTTTTCCACTATTACCCTCTTAGCGCTCCAAATCTCCACTTGCATTTTCTACAGAAAGAGTGTTTCAGAACGGCTCAATCAAAACTAAGTTTCAACTCTTTTAGTTGAACAAACAGAACAGAAAGAAGTTTCACACAATTCTTCTGGGTAGTTTTTATTTGTAGGCATTCTTTTTCCCAATATAGGCCTCTTAGCGCTCAGAATGTCCAATTGCAGTTTCTACAGAAAGAGTGTTTCAGAACGGCTCAATCAAAAGTAAGGTTCAACTCTGTTAGTTGAATGCACAGAACAGAAAGAAGTTTCATACAATGCTTCTGTGTAGTTTATATTTGAACATATTATTTTTTCCACTATTACCCACTTAGCGCTACGAATGTCCAGTTGCATTTTCTACAGACAGAGTGTTTCAAAACTGCTCAGTGAAAAGTATGGTTTAACTCTGTTAGCTGAATGCTCAGATCAGAAAGAAGTTTCACAGAATGCTTCTGTGTAGTTTATATTTGAATATATTCCTTTTTCCACTACTACGCTCTTAGCGCTCCAAATGTCCAGTTGCATTTTCTACAGAAAGAGTGTTCAGATCTGCTCAATCAAAAGTATGGTTTAACACTGTTAGCTGAATGCACAGATCAGAAAGAAGTTTCACCGAATGATTCTGTGTAGTTTATATTTGAAGACATTCCTTTTTCCACTATTACCCTCTTAGCACTCCGTATCTCCACTTGCATTTTCTACAAAAAGAGTGTTTCATAACTGCTCAATCAAAAATATGTTTTATCTCTGTTAACTGAATTTACAGATCAGAAATAAGTTTCACAGAATGCATCTGTGTAGTTTTTATTTGAAGATATTCTTTTTCCCAATGTAGGCCTCTTAGCGCTTAGCATGTCCAATTGCAGTTTCTACAGAAAGAGTGTTTCAGAACGGCTCAATCAAAAGTAAGGTTCAACTCTGTTAGTTGAATGCACAGAACAGAAAGAATTTTCACAGAATGCTACTGTGTAGTTTATATTTGAATATATTCCTTTTTCCAATATTACCCTCTTAGCGCTCCGAATGTCCACTTGCATTTTCTACAGAAAGAGTGTTCAGAACTGCGCAATCAAAAGTATGGTTTAACTCTGTTAGCTTAATGAACATATCAGAAATAAGTTTCACACAATGCTTCGGTGTAGTTTTTATTTGAAGACATTATTTTTCCCAATAGAGTCCTCTTAGCGCTCAGAATGTCCAATTGCAGTTACTACAGAAAGAGTGTTTCAGAAAGGCTCAATCAAAACTAAGGTTCAACTCTGTTAGTTGAATGCACAGAACAGAAAGAAGTTTCATACAATGCTTCTGTGTAGTTTATATTTGAACATACTCTTTTTTCCACTATTACCCACTTAGCGCTACGAATGTCCAGTTGCATTTTCTACAGACAGAGTGTGTCAAAACTGCTCAATCAAAAGTATGGTTTAACTCTGTTAGCTGAATGCTCAGATCAGAAAGAAGTTTCACAGAATGCTTCTGTGTAGTTTATAATTGAATATATTCCTTTTTCCACTACTACTTTCTTAGCGCTCCAAATGTCCAGTTGCATTTTCTACAGAAAGAGTGTTCAGATCTGCTCAATCAAAAGTATGGTTTAACTCTGTTAGCTGAATGCACAGATCAGAAAGAAGTTTCACAGAATGATTCTGTGTAGTTTATATTTGAAGACATTCCTTTTTCCACTATTACCCTCTTAGCGCTCCGAATCTCCACTTGCATTTTCTACAGAAAGTGTGTTTCAGAACGGCTCAATCAAAACTAAGGTTCAACTCTTTTAGTTGAACAAACAGAACAGAAAGAAGTTTCACACAATTCTTCTGTGTAGTTTTTATTTGTAGACATTCTTTTTCCCAATATAGGCCTCTTAGCGCTCAGAATGTCCAATTGCAGTTTCTAAAGAAAGAGTGTTTCAGAACGGCTCAATCAAAAGTAAGGTTCAACTCTGTTAGTTGAATGCACAGAACAGAAAGAAGTTTCATACAATGCTTCTGTGTAGTTTATATTTGAACATATTCTTTTTTCCACTATTACCCACTTAGCGCTACGAATGTCCAGTTGCATTTTCTACAGACAGAGTGTTTCAAAACTGCTCAGTGAAAAGTACGGTTTAACTCTGTTAGCTGAATGCTCAGATCAGAAAGAAGTTTCACAGAATGCTTCTGTGTAGTTTATATTTGAATATATTCCTTTTTCCACTACTACGCTCTTAGCGCTCCAAATGTCCAGTTGCATTTTCTACAGAAAGAATGTTCAGATCTGCTCAATCAAAAGTATGGTTTAACTCTGTTAGCTGAATGCACAGATCAGAAAGAAGTTTCACCGAATGATTCTGTGTAGTTTATATTTGAAGACATTCCTTTTTCCACTATTACCCTCTTAGCGCTCCGAATCTCCACTTGCATTTTCTACAAAAAGAGTGTTTCATAACTGCTCAATCAAAAATATGTTTTATCTCTGTTAACTGAATTTACAGATCAGAAATAAGTTTCACAGAATGCATCTGTGTAGTTTTTATTTGAAGATATTCTTTTTCCCAATGTAGGCCTCTTAGCGCTTAGCATGTCCAATTGCAGTTTCTAAAGAAAGAGTGTTTCAGAACGGCTCAATCAAAAGTAAGGTTCAACTCTGTTAGTTGAATGCACAGAATCGAAAGAAGTTTCATACAATGCTTCTGTGTAGTTTATATTTGAACATATTCTTTTCTCCACTATTACCCACTTAGCGCTACGAATGTCCAGTTGCATTTTCTACAGACAGAGTGTTTCAAAACTGCTCAATCAAAATTATGGTTTAGCTCTGTTAGCTGAATTCTCAGATCCGAAAGAAGTTTCACAGAATGCTTCTCTGTAGTTTATATTTGAATATATTCCTTTTTCCACTACTACTCTCTTAGCGCTCCAAATGTCCAGTTGCATTTTCTACAGAAAGAGTGTTCAGATCTGCTGAATCAAAAGTATGGTTTAACTCTGTTAGCTGAATGCACAGATCAGAAAGAAGTTTCACAGAATGATTCTGTGTAGTTTATATTTGAAGACATTCCTTTTTCCACTATTACCCTCTTAGCGCTCCGAATCTCCACTTGCATTTTCTACAAAAAGAGTGTTTCATAACTGCTCAATCAAAAATATGTTTTATCTCTGTTAACTGAATTTACAGATCAGAAATAAGTTTCACAGAATGCATCTGTGTAGTTTTTATTTGAAGATATTCTTTTTCCCAATGTAGGCCTCTTAGCGCTTAGCATGTCCAATTGCAGTTTCTAGAGAAAGAGTGTTTCAGAACGGCTCAATCGAAAGTAAGGATCAACTCTGTTAGCTGAATGCACAGAACAGTAAGAGTTTTCACAGAATGCTACTGTGTAGTTTATATTTGAATATATTCCTTTTTCCACTATTACCCTCTTAGCGCTCCGAATGTCCACTTGCATTTTCTACAGAAAGAGTGTTCAGAACTGCGCAATCAAAAGTATGGTTTAACTCTGTTAGCTTAATGAACATATCAGAAATAAGTTTCACACAATGCTTCTGTGTAGTTTTTATTTGAAGATATTACTTAACCCAATAGAGGCCTCTTAGCGCTCACAATGTCCAATTGCAGTTTCTACAGAAAGAGTGTTTCAGAAAGGCTCAATCAAAAGTAAGGTTCAACTCTGTTAGTTGAATGCACAGAACAGAAAGAAGTTTCATACAATGCTTCTGTGTAGTTTATATTGAACATATTCTTTTTTCCACTATTACCCACTTAGCGCTACGAATGTCCAGTTGCATTTTCTACACACAGAGTGTTTCAAAACTGCTCAATCAAAAGTATGGTTTAACTCTGTTAGCTGAATGCTCAGATCAGAAAGAAGTTTCACAGAATGCTTCTGTGTAGTTTATATTTGAATATATTCCTTTTTCCACTACTACTCTCTTAGCGCTCCAAATGTCCAGTTGCATTTTCTACAGAAAGAGTGTTCAGATCTGCTGAATCAAAAGTATGGTTTAACTCTGTTAGCTGAATGCACAGATCAGAAAGAAGTTTCACAGAATGATTCTGTGTAGTTTATATTTGGAGACATTCCTTTTTCCACTATTTCCCTCTTAGCCCTCCGAATCTCCACTTGCATTTTCTACAGAAAGAGTGTTTCAGAACGGCTCAATCAAAACTAAGTTTCAACTCTTTCAGTTGAACAAACAGAACAGAAAGAAGTTTCACACAATTCTTCTGTGTAGTTTTTATTTGTAGACATTCTTTTTCCCAATGTAGGCCTCTTAGCGCTTAGCATGTCCAATTGCAGTTTCTACAGAAAGAGTGTTTCAGAACGGCTCAATCAAAAGTAAGGTTCAACTCTGTTAGTTGAATGCAGAGAACAGCAAGAAGTTTCACAGAATGCTTCTGTGTAGTTTACCTTTAACATATTCTTTTTTCCACTATTACCAACTTAGCGCTACGAATGTCCAGTTGCATTTTCTACAGACAGAGTGTTTCAAAATTGCTCAATCAAACGTATGGTTTAACTCTGTTAGCTGAATGCTCAGATCAGAAAGAAGTTTCACAGAATGCTTCTGTGTAGTTTATATTTGAATATATTCCTTTTTCCACTACTACGCTCTTAGCGCTACAAATGTCCAGTTGCATTTTCTACAGAAAGAGTGTTCAGATCTGCTCAATCAAAAGTATGGTTTAACTCTGTTAGCTGAATGCACAGATCAGAAAGAAGTTTCACCGAATGATTCTGTGTAGTTTATATTTGAAGACATTCCTTTTTCCACTATTACCCTCTTAGCGCTCCGAATCTCCACTTGCATTTTCTACAAAAAGAGTGTTTCATAACTGCTCAATCAAAAATATGTTTTATCTCTGTTAACTGAATTTACGGATCAGAAATAAGTTTCACAGAATCCATCTGTGTAGATTTATTTGAAGATATTCTTTTTCCCAATGTAGGCCTCTTAGCGCTTAGCATGTCCAATTGCAGTTTCTACAGAAAGAGTGTTTCAGAACGGCTCAATCAAAAGTAAGGTTCAAATCTGTTAGGTGAATGCACAGAACAGTAAGAGTTTTCACAGAATGCTACTGTGTAGTTTATATTTGAATATATTCCTTTTTCCACTATTACCCTCTTAGCGCTCCGAATGTCCACTTGCATTTTCTACAGAAAGAGTGTTCAGAACTGCGCAATCAAAAGTATGGTTTAACTCTGTTAGCTTAATGAACATATCAGAAATAAGTTTCACACAATGCTTCTGTGTAGTTTTTATTTGAAGATATTTTTTTTTCCCAATAGCGGCCTCTTAGCGCTCAGAATGTCCAATTGCAGTTTCTACAGAAAGAGTGTTTCAGAAAGGCTCAATCAAAAGTAAGGTTCAACTCTGTTAGTTGATGGACAGAACAGAAAGAAGTTTCATACAATGCTTCTGTGTAGTTTATATTTGAACATATTCTTTTCTCCACTATTACCCACTTAGCGCTACGAATGTCCAGTTGCATTTTCTACAGACAGAGTGTTTCAAAACTGCTCAATCAAATGTATGGTTTAACTCTATTAGCTGAATGCTCAGATCAGAAAGAAGTTTCACAGAATGCTTCTGTGTAGTTTATATTTGAATATATTCCTTTTTCCACTACTACTCTCTTAGCGCTCCAAATGTCCAGTTGCATTTTCTACAGAAAGAGTGTTCAGATCTGCTCAATCAAAAGTATGGTTTAACTCTGTTAGCTGAATGCACAGATCAGAAAGAAGTTTCACATAATGATTCTGTGTAGTTTATATTCGGAGACATTCCTTTTTCCACTATTACCCTCTTAGCGCTCCAAATCTCCACTTGCATTTTCTACAGAAAGAGTGTTTCAGAACGGCTCAATCAAAACTAAGTTTCAACTCTTTTAGTTGAACAAACAGAACAGAAAGAAGTTTCACACAATTCTTCTGGGTAGTTTTTATTTGTAGGCATTCTTTTTCCCAATATAGGCCTCTTAGCGCTCAGAATGTCCAATTGCAGTTTCTACAGAAAGAGTGTTTCAGAACGGCTCAATCAAAAGTAAGGTTCAACTCTGTTAGTTGAATGCACAGAACAGAAAGAAGTTTCATACAATGCTTCTGTGTAGTTTATATTTGAACATATTATTTTTTCCACTATTACCCACTTAGCGCTACGAATGTCCAGTTGCATTTTCTACAGACAGAGTGTTTCAAAACTGCTCAGTGAAAAGTATGGTTTAACTCTGTTAGCTGAATGCTCAGATCAGAAAGAAGTTTCACAGAATGCTTCTGTGTAGTTTATATTTGAATATATTCCTTTTTCCACTACTACGCTCTTAGCGCTCCAAATGTCCAGTTGCATTTTCTACAGAAAGAGTGTTCAGATCTGCTCAATCAAAAGTATGGTTTAACACTGTTAGCTGAATGCACAGATCAGAAAGAAGTTTCACCGAATGATTCTGTGTAGTTTATATTTGAAGACATTCCTTTTTCCACTATTACCCTCTTAGCACTCCGTATCTCCACTTGCATTTTCTACAAAAAGAGTGTTTCATAACTGCTCAATCAAAAATATGTTTTATCTCTGTTAACTGAATTTACAGATCAGAAATAAGTTTCACAGAATGCATCTGTGTAGTTTTTATTTGAAGATATTCTTTTTCCCAATGTAGGCCTCTTAGCGCTTAGCATGTCCAATTGCAGTTTCTACAGAAAGAGTGTTTCAGAACGGCTCAATCAAAAGTAAGGTTCAACTCTGTTAGTTGAATGCACAGAACAGAAAGAATTTTCACAGAATGCTACTGTGTAGTTTATATTTGAATATATTCCTTTTTCCAATATTACCCTCTTAGCGCTCCGAATGTCCACTTGCATTTTCTACAGAAAGAGTGTTCAGAACTGCGCAATCAAAAGTATGGTTTAACTCTGTTAGCTTAATGAACATATCAGAAATAAGTTTCACACAATGCTTCGGTGTAGTTTTTATTTGAAGACATTATTTTTCCCAATAGAGTCCTCTTAGCGCTCAGAATGTCCAATTGCAGTTACTACAGAAAGAGTGTTTCAGAAAGGCTCAATCAAAACTAAGGTTCAACTCTGTTAGTTGAATGCACAGAACAGAAAGAAGTTTCATACAATGCTTCTGTGTAGTTTATATTTGAACATACTCTTTTTTCCACTATTACCCACTTAGCGCTACGAATGTCCAGTTGCATTTTCTACAGACAGAGTGTGTCAAAACTGCTCAATCAAAAGTATGGTTTAACTCTGTTAGCTGAATGCTCAGATCAGAAAGAAGTTTCACAGAATGCTTCTGTGTAGTTTATAATTGAATATATTCCTTTTTCCACTACTACTTTCTTAGCGCTCCAAATGTCCAGTTGCATTTTCTACAGAAAGAGTGTTCAGATCTGCTCAATCAAAAGTATGGTTTAACTCTGTTAGCTGAATGCACAGATCAGAAAGAAGTTTCACAGAATGATTCTGTGTAGTTTATATTTGAAGACATTCCTTTTTCCACTATTACCCTCTTAGCGCTCCGAATCTCCACTTGCATTTTCTACAGAAAGTGTGTTTCAGAACGGCTCAATCAAAACTAAGGTTCAACTCTTTTAGTTGAACAAACAGAACAGAAAGAAGTTTCACACAATTCTTCTGTGTAGTTTTTATTTGTAGACATTCTTTTTCCCAATATAGGCCTCTTAGCGCTCAGAATGTCCAATTGCAGTTTCTAAAGAAAGAGTGTTTCAGAACGGCTCAATCAAAAGTAAGGTTCAACTCTGTTAGTTGAATGCACAGAACAGAAAGAAGTTTCATACAATGCTTCTGTGTAGTTTATATTTGAACATATTCTTTTTTCCACTATTACCCACTTAGCGCTACGAATGTCCAGTTGCATTTTCTACAGACAGAGTGTTTCAAAACTGCTCAGTGAAAAGTACGGTTTAACTCTGTTAGCTGAATGCTCAGATCAGAAAGAAGTTTCACAGAATGCTTCTGTGTAGTTTATATTTGAATATATTCCTTTTTCCACTACTACGCTCTTAGCGCTCCAAATGTCCAGTTGCATTTTCTACAGAAAGAATGTTCAGATCTGCTCAATCAAAAGTATGGTTTAACTCTGTTAGCTGAATGCACAGATCAGAAAGAAGTTTCACCGAATGATTCTGTGTAGTTTATATTTGAAGACATTCCTTTTTCCACTATTACCCTCTTAGCGCTCCGAATCTCCACTTGCATTTTCTACAAAAAGAGTGTTTCATAACTGCTCAATCAAAAATATGTTTTATCTCTGTTAACTGAATTTACAGATCAGAAATAAGTTTCACAGAATGCATCTGTGTAGTTTTTATTTGAAGATATTCTTTTTCCCAATGTAGGCCTCTTAGCGCTTAGCATGTCCAATTGCAGTTTCTAAAGAAAGAGTGTTTCAGAACGGCTCAATCAAAAGTAAGGTTCAACTCTGTTAGTTGAATGCACAGAATCGAAAGAAGTTTCATACAATGCTTCTGTGTAGTTTATATTTGAACATATTCTTTTCTCCACTATTACCCACTTAGCGCTACGAATGTCCAGTTGCATTTTCTACAGACAGAGTGTTTCAAAACTGCTCAATCAAAATTATGGTTTAGCTCTGTTAGCTGAATTCTCAGATCCGAAAGAAGTTTCACAGAATGCTTCTGTGTAGTTTATATTTGAATATATTCCTTTTTCCACTACTACTCTCTTAGCGCTCCAAATGTCCAGTTGCATTTTCTACAGAAAGAGTGTTCAGATCTGCTGAATCAAAAGTATGGTTTAACTCTGTTAGCTGAATGCACAGATCAGAAAGAAGTTTCACAGAATGATTCTGTGTAGTTTATATTTGAAGACATTCCTTTTTCCACTATTACCCTCTTAGCGCTCCGAATCTCCACTTGCATTTTCTACAAAAAGAGTGTTTCATAACTGCTCAATCAAAAATATGTTTTATCTCTGTTAACTGAATTTACAGATCAGAAATAAGTTTCACAGAATGCATCTGTGTAGTTTTTATTTGAAGATATTCTTTTTCCCAATGTAGGCCTCTTAGCGCTTAGCATGTCCAATTGCAGTTTCTAGAGAAAGAGTGTTTCAGAACGGCTCAATCGAAAGTAAGGATCAACTCTGTTAGCTGAATGCACAGAACAGTAAGAGTTTTCACAGAATGCTACTGTGTAGTTTATATTTGAATATATTCCTTTTTCCACTATTACCCTCTTAGCGCTCCGAATGTCCACTTGCATTTTCTACAGAAAGAGTGTTCAGAACTGCGCAATCAAAAGTATGGTTTAACTCTGTTAGCTTAATGAACATATCAGAAATAAGTTTCACACAATGCTTCTGTGTAGTTTTTATTTGAAGATATTACTTAACCCAATAGAGGCCTCTTAGCGCTCACAATGTCCAATTGCAGTTTCTACAGAAAGAGTGTTTCAGAAAGGCTCAATCAAAAGTAAGGTTCAACTCTGTTAGTTGAATGCACAGAACAGAAAGAAGTTTCATACAATGCTTCTGTGTAGTTTATATTGAACATATTCTTTTTTCCACTATTACCCACTTAGCGCTACGAATGTCCAGTTGCATTTTCTACACACAGAGTGTTTCAAAACTGCTCAATCAAAAGTATGGTTTAACTCTGTTAGCTGAATGCTCAGATCAGAAAGAAGTTTCACAGAATGCTTCTGTGTAGTTTATATTTGAATATATTCCTTTTTCCACTACTACTCTCTTAGCGCTCCAAATGTCCAGTTGCATTTTCTACAGAAAGAGTGTTCAGATCTGCTGAATCAAAAGTATGGTTTAACTCTGTTAGCTGAATGCACAGATCAGAAAGAAGTTTCACAGAATGATTCTGTGTAGTTTATATTTGGAGACATTCCTTTTTCCACTATTTCCCTCTTAGCCCTCCGAATCTCCACTTGCATTTTCTACAGAAAGAGTGTTTCAGAACGGCTCAATCAAAACTAAGTTTCAACTCTTTCAGTTGAACAAACAGAACAGAAAGAAGTTTCACACAATTCTTCTGTGTAGTTTTTATTTGTAGACATTCTTTTTCCCAATGTAGGCCTCTTAGCGCTTAGCATGTCCAATTGCAGTTTCTACAGAAAGAGTGTTTCAGAACGGCTCAATCAAAAGTAAGGTTCAACTCTGTTAGTTGAATGCAGAGAACAGCAAGAAGTTTCACAGAATGCTTCTGTGTAGTTTACCTTTAACATATTCTTTTTTCCACTATTACCAACTTAGCGCTACGAATGTCCAGTTGCATTTTCTACAGACAGAGTGTTTCAAAATTGCTCAATCAAACGTATGGTTTAACTCTGTTAGCTGAATGCTCAGATCAGAAAGAAGTTTCACAGAATGCTTCTGTGTAGTTTATATTTGAATATATTCCTTTTTCCACTACTACGCTCTTAGCGCTACAAATGTCCAGTTGCATTTTCTACAGAAAGAGTGTTCAGATCTGCTCAATCAAAAGTATGGTTTAACTCTGTTAGCTGAATGCACAGATCAGAAAGAAGTTTCACCGAATGATTCTGTGTAGTTTATATTTGAAGACATTCCTTTTTCCACTATTACCCTCTTAGCGCTCCGAATCTCCACTTGCATTTTCTACAAAAAGAGTGTTTCATAACTGCTCAATCAAAAATATGTTTTATCTCTGTTAACTGAATTTACGGATCAGAAATAACTTTCACAGAATCCATCTGTGTAGATTTATTTGAAGATATTCTTTTTCCCAATGTAGGCCTCTTAGCGCTTAGCATGTCCAATTGCAGTTTCTACAGAAAGAGTGTTTCAGAACGGCTCAATCAAAAGTAAGGTTCAAATCTGTTAGGTGAATGCACAGAACAGTAAGAGTTTTCACAGAATGCTACTGTGTAGTTTATATTTGAATATATTCCTTTTTCCACTATTACCCTCTTAGCGCTCCGAATGTCCACTTGCATTTTCTACAGAAAGAGTGTTCAGAACTGCGCAATCAAAACTAAGTTTCAACTCTTTTAGTTGAACAAACAGAACAGAAAGAAGTTTCACACAATTCTTCTGGGTAGTTTTTATTTGTAGGCATTCTTTTTCCCAATATAGGCCTCTTAGCGCTCAGAATGTCCAATTGCAGTTTCTACAGAAAGAGTGTTTCAGAACGGCTCAATCAAAAGTAAGGTTCAACTCTGTTAGTTGAATGCACAGAACAGAAAGAAGTTTCATACAATGCTTCTGTGTAGTTTATATTTGAACATATTATTTTTTCCACTATTACCCACTTAGCGCTACGAATGTCCAGTTGCATTTTCTACAGACAGAGTGTTTCAATACTGCTCAGTGAAAAGTATGGTTTAACTCTGTTAGCTGAATGCTCAGATCAGAAAGAAGTTTCACAGAATGCTTCTGTGTAGTTTATATTTGAATATATTCCTTTTTCCACTACTACGCTCTTAGCGCTCCAAATGTCCAGTTGCATTTTCTACAGAAAGAGTGTTCAGATCTGCTCAATCAAAAGTATGGTTTAACACTGTTAGCTGAATGCACAGATCAGAAAGAAGTTTCACCGAATGATTCTGTGTAGTTTATATTTGAAGACATTCCTTTTTCCACTATTACCCTCTTAGCACTCCGTATCTCCACTTGCATTTTCTACAAAAAGAGTGTTTCATAACTGCTCAATCAAAAATATGTTTTATCTCTGTTAACTGAATTTACAGATCAGAAATAAGTTTCACAGAATGCATCTGTGTAGTTTTTATTTGAAGATATTCTTTTTCCCAATGTAGGCCTCTTAGCGCTTAGCATGTCCAATTGCAGTTTCTACAGAAAGAGTGTTTCAGAACGGCTCAATCAAAAGTAAGGTTCAACTCTGTTAGTTGAATGCACAGAACAGAAAGAATTTTCACAGAATGCTACTGTGTAGTTTATATTTGAATATATTCCTTTTTCCACTATTACCCTCTTAGCGCTCCGAATGTCCACTTGCATTTTCTACAGAAAGAGTGTTCAGAACTGCGCAATCAAAAGTATGGTTTAACTCTGTTAGCTTAATGAACATATCAGAAATAAGTTTCACACAATGCTTCGGTGTAGTTTTTATTTGAAGACATTATTTTTCCCAATAGAGTCCTCTTAGCGCTCAGAATGTCCAATTGCAGTTACTACAGAAAGAGTGTTTCAGAAAGGCTCAATCAAAACTAAGGTTCAACTCTGTTAGTTGAATGCACAGAACAGAAAGAAGTTTCATACAATGCTTCTGTGTAGTTTATATTTGAACATACTCTTTTTTCCACTATTACCCACTTAGCGCTACGAATGTCCAGTTGCATTTTCTACAGACAGAGTGTGTCAAAACTGCTCAATCAAAAGTATGGTTTAACTCTGTTAGCTGAATGCTCAGATCAGAAAGAAGTTTCACAGAATGCTTCTGTGTAGTTTATAATTGAATATATTCCTTTTTCCACTACTACTTTCTTAGCGCTCCAAATGTCCAGTTGCATTTTCTACAGAAAGAGTGTTCAGATCTGCTCAATCAAAAGTATGGTTTAACTCTGTTAGCTGAATGCACAGATCAGAAAGAAGTTTCACAGAATGATTCTGTGTAGTTTATATTTGAAGACATTCCTTTTTCCACTATTACCCTCTTAGCGCTCCGAATCTCCACTTGCATTTTCTACAGAAAGAGTGTTTCAGAACGGCTCAATCAAAACTAAGGTTCAACTCTTTTAGTTGAACAAACAGAACAGAAAGAAGTTTCACACAATTCTTCTGTGTAGTTTTTATTTGTAGACATTCTTTTTCCCAATATAGGCCTCTTAGCGCTCAGAATGTCCAATTGCAGTTTCTAAAGAAAGAGTGTTTCAGAACGGCTCAATCAAAAGTAAGGTTCAACTCTGTTAGTTGAATGCACAGAACAGAAAGAAGTTTCATACAATGCTTCTGTGTAGTTTATATTTGAACATATTCTTTTTTCCACTATTACCCACTTAGCGCTACGAATGTCCAGTTGCATTTTCTACAGACAGAGTGTTTCAAAACTGCTCAGTGAAAAGTACGGTTTAACTCTGTTAGCTGAATGCTCAGATCAGAAAGAAGTTTCACAGAATGCTTCTGTGTAGTTTATATTTGAATATATTCCTTTTTCCACTACTACGCTCTTAGCGCTCCAAATGTCCAGTTGCATTTTCTACAGAAAGAATGTTCAGATCTGCTCAATCAAAAGTATGGTTTAACTCTGTTAGCTGAATGCACAGATCAGAAAGAAGTTTCACCGAATGATTCTGTGTAGTTTATATTTGAAGACATTCCTTTTTCCACTATTACCCTCTTAGCGCTCCGAATCTCCACTTGCATTTTCTACAAAAAGAGTGTTTCATAACTGCTCAATCAAAAATATGTTTTATCTCTGTTAACTGAATTTACAGATCAGAAATAAGTTTCACAGAATGCATCTGTGTAGTTTTTATTTGAAGATATTCTTTTTCCCAATGTAGGCCTCTTAGCGCTTAGCATGTCCAATTGCAGTTTCTACAGAAAGAGTGTTTCAGAACGGCTCAATCAAAAGTAAGGTTCAACTCTGTTAGTTGAATGCACAGAACAGAAAGAATTTTCACAGAATGCTACTGTGTAGTTTATATGTGAATATATTCCTTTTTCCACTATTACCCTCTTAGCGCTCCGAATGTCCACTTGCATTTTCTACAGAAAGAGTGTTCAGAACTGCGCAATCAAAAGTATGGTTTAACTCTGTTAGCTTAATGAACATATCAGAAATAAGTTTCACACAATGCTTCTGTGTAGTTTTTATTTGAAGATATTATTTTTCCCAATAGAGGCCTCTTAGCGCTCAGAATGTCCAATTGCAGTTACTACAGAAAGAGTGTTTCAGAAAGGCTCAATCAAAACTAAGGTTCAACTCTGTTAGTTGAATGCACAGAACAGAAAGAAGTTTCATACAATGCTTCTGTGTAGTTTATATTTGAACATACTCTTTTTTCCACTATTACCCACTTAGCGCTACGAATGTCCAGTTGCATTTTCTACAGACAGAGTGTGTCAAAACTGCTCAATCAAAAGTATGGTTTAACTCTGTTAGCTGAATGCTCAGATCAGAAAGAAGTTTCACAGAATGTTTCTGTGTAGTTTATATTTGAATATATTCCTTTTTCCACTACTACTTTCTTAGCGCTCCAAATGTCCAGTTGCATTTTCTACAGAAAGAGTGTTCAGATCTGCTCAATCAAAAGTATGGTTTAATTCTGTTAGCTGAATGCACAGATCAGAAAGATGTTTCACAGAATGATTCTGTGTAGTTTATATTTGGAGACATTCCTTTTTCCACTATTACCCTCTTAGCGCTCCGAATCTCCACTTGCATTTTCTACAGAAAGAGTGTTTCAGAACGGCTCAATCAAAACTAAGGTTCAACTCTTTTAGTTGAACAAACAGAACAGAAAGAAGTTTCACACAATTCTTCTGTGTAGTTTTTATTTGTAGACATTCTTTTTCCCAATATAGGCCTCTTAGCGCTCAGAATGTCCAATTGCAGTTTCTAAAGAAAGAGTGTTTCAGAACGGCTCAATCAAAAGTAAGGTTCAACTCTGTTAGTTGAATGCACAGAACCGAAAGAAGTTTCATACAATGCTTCTGTGTAGTTTATATTTGAACATATTCTTTTCTCCACTATTACCCACTTAGCGCTACGAATGTCCAGTTGCATTTTCTACAGACAGAGTGTTTCAAAACTGCTCAATCAAAATTATGGTTTACCTCTGTTAGCTGAATGCTCAGATCCGAAAGAAGTTTCACAGAATGCTTCTGTGTAGTTTATATTTGAATATATTCCTTTTTCCACTACTACTCTCTTAGCGCTCCAAATGTCCAGTTGCATTTTCTACAGAAAGAGTGTTCAGATCTGCTGAATCAAAAGTACGGTTTAACTCTGTTAGCTGAATGCACAGATCAGAAAGAAGTTTCACAGAATGATTCTGTGTAGTTTATATTTGAAGACATTCCTTTTTCCACTATTACCCTCTTAGCGCTCCGAATCTCCACTTGCATTTTCTACAAAAAGAGTGTTTCATAACTGCTCAATCAAAAATATGTTTTATCTCTGTTAACTGAATTTACAGATCAGAAATAAGTTTCACAGAATGCATCTGTGTAGTTTTTATTTGAAGATATTCTTTTTCCCAATGTAGGCCTCTTAGCGCTTAGCATGTCCAATTGCAGTTTCTACAGAAAGAGTGTTTCAGAACGGCTCAATCGAAAGTAAGGATCAACTCTGTTAGCTGAATGCACAGAACAGTAAGAGTTTTCACAGAATGCTACTGTGTAGTTTATATTTGAATATATTCCTTTTTCCACTATTACCCTCTTAGCGCTCCGAATGTCCACTTGCATTTTCTACAGAAAGAGTGTTCAGAACTGCGCAATCAAAAGTATGGTTTAACTCTGTTAGCTTAATGAACATATCAGAAATAAGTTTCACACAATGCTTCTGTGTAGTTTTTATTTGAAGATATTACTTAACCCAATAGAGGCCTCTTAGCGCTCACAATGTCCAATTGCAGTTTCTACAGAAAGAGTGTTTCAGAAAGGCTCAATCAAAAGTAAGGTTCAACTCTGTTAGTTGAATGCACAGAACAGAAAGAAGTTTCATACAATGCTTCTGTGTAGTTTATATTTGAACATATTCTTTTTTCCACTATTACCCACTTAGCGCTACGAATGTCCAGTTGCATTTTCTACACACAGAGTGTTTCAAAACTGCTCAATCAAAAGTATGGTTTAACTCTGTTAGCTGAATGCTCAGATCAGAAAGAAGTTTCACAGAATGCTTCTGTGTAGTTTATATTTGAATATATTCCTTTTTCCACTACTACTCTCTTAGCGCTCCAAATGTCCAGTTGCATTTTCTACAGAAAGACTGTTCAGATCTGCTGAATCAAAAGTATGGTTTAACTCTGTTAGCTGAATGCACAGATCAGAAAGAAGTTTCACAGAATGATTCTGTGTAGTTTATATTTGGAGACATTCCTTTTTCCACTATTTCCCTCTTAGCCCTCCGAATCTCCACTTGCATTTTCTACAGAAAGAGTGTTTCAGAACGGCTCAATCAAAACTAAGTTTCAACTCTTTCAGTTGAACAAACAGAACAGAAAGAAGTTTCACACAATTCTTCTGTGTAGTTTTTATTTGTAGACATTCTTTTTCCCAATGTAGGCCTCTTAGCGCTTAGCATGTCCAATTGCAGTTTCTACAGAAAGAGTGTTTCAGAACGGCTCAATCAAAAGTAAGGTTCAACTCTGTTAGTTGAATGCAGAGAACAGCAAGAAGTTTCACAGAATGCTTCTGTGTAGTTTACCTTTAACATATTCTTTTTTCCACTATTACCAACTTAGCGCTACGAATGTCCAGTTGCATTTTCTACAGACAGAGTGTTTCAAAATTGCTCAATCAAACGTATGGTTTAACTCTGTTAGCTGAATGCTCAGATCAGAAAGAAGTTTCACAGAATGCTTCTGTGTAGTTTATATTTGAATATATTCCTTTTTCCACTACTACGCTCTTAGCGCTACAAATGTCCAGTTGCATTTTCTACAGAAAGAGTGTTCAGATCTGCTCAATCAAAAGTATGGTTTAACTCTGTTAGCTGAATGCACAGATCAGAAAGAAGTTTCACCGAATGATTCTGTGTAGTTTATATTTGAAGACATTCCTTTTTCCACTATTACCTTCTTAGCGCTCCGAATCTCCACTTGCATTTTCTACAAAAAGAGTGTTTCATAACTGCTCAATCAAAAATATGTTTTATCTCTGTTAACTGAATTTACGGATCAGAAATAAGTTTCACAGAATGCATCTGTGTAGTTTTTATTTGAAGATATTCTTTTTCCCAATGTAGGCCTCTTAGCGCTTAGCATGTCCAATTGCAGTTTCTACAGAAAGAGTGTTTCAGAACGGCTCAATCAAAAGTAAGGTTCAACTCTGTTAGGTGAATGCACAGAACAGTAAGAGTTTTCACAGAATGCTACTGTGTAGTTTATATTTGAATATATTCCTTTTTCCACTATTACCCTCTTAGCGCTCCGAATGTCCACTTGCATTTTCTACAGAAAGAGTGTTCAGAACTGCGCAATCAAAAGTATGGTTTAACTCTGTTAGCTTAATGAACATATCAGAAATAAGTTTCACACAATGCTTCTGTGTAGTTTTTATTTGAAGATATTTTTTTTTCCCAATAGAGGCCTCTTAGCGCTCAGAATGTCCAATTGCAGTTTGTACAGAAAGAGTGTTTCAGAACGGCTCAATAAAAACTAAGGTTCAACTCTTTTAGTTGAACAAACAGAACAGAAAGAAGTTTCACACAATTCTTCTGTGTAGTTTTTATTTGTAGACATTCTTTTTCCCAATATAGGCCTCTTAGCGCTCAGAATGTCCAATTGCAGTTTCTAAAGAAAGAGTGTTTCAGAACGGCTCAATCAAAAGTAAGGTTCAACTCTGTTAGTTGAATGCACAGAACAGAAAGAAGTTTCATACAATGCTTCTGTGTAGTTTATATTTGAACATATTCTTTTTTCCACTATTACCCACTTAGCGCTACGAATGTCCAGTTGCATTTTCTACAGACAGAGTGTTTCAAAACTGCTCAGTGAAAATTACGGTTTAACTCTGTTAGCTGAATGCTCAGATCAGTAAGAAGTTTCACAGAATGCTTCTGTGTAGTTTATATTTGAATATATTCCTTTTTCCACTACTACGCTCTTAGCGCTCCAAATGTCCAGTTGCATTTTCTACAGAAAGAATGTTCAGATCTGCTCAATCAAAAGTATGGTTTAACTCTGTTAGCTGAATGCACAGATCAGAAAGAAGTTTCACCGAATGATTCTGTGTAGTTTATATTTGAAGACATTCCTTTTTCCACTATTACCCTCTTAGCGCTCCGAATCTCCACTTGCATTTTCTACAAAAAGAGTGTTTCATAACTGCTCAATCAAAAATATGTTTTATCTCTGTTAACTGAATTTACAGATCAGAAATAAGTTTCACAGAATGCATCTGTGTAGTTTTTATTTGAAGATATTCTTTTTCCCAATGTAGGCCTCTTAGGGCTTAGCATGTCCAATTGCAGTTTCTACAGAAAGAGTGTTTCAGAACGGCTCAATCAAAAGTAAGGTTCAACTCTGTTAGTTGAATGCACAGAACAGAAAGAATTTTCACAGAATGCTACTGTGTAGTTTATATTTGAATATATTCCTTTTTCCACTATTACCCTCTTAGCGCTCCGAATGTCCACTTGCATTTTCTACAGAAAGAGTGTTCAGAACTGCGCAATCAAAAGTATGGTTTAACTCTGTTAGCTTAATGAACATATCAGAAATAAGTTTCACACAATGCTTCTGTGTAGTTTTTATTTGAAGATATTATTTTTCCCAATAGAGGCCTCTTAGCGCTCAGAATGTCCAATTGCAGTTACTACAGAAAGAGTGTTTCAGAAAGGCTCAATCAAAACTAAGGTTCAACTCTGTTAGTTGAATGCACAGAACAGAAAGAAGTTTCATACAATGCTTCTGTGTAGTTTATATTTGAACATTCTCTTTTTTCCACTATTACCCACTTAGCGCTACGAATGTCCAGTTGCATTTTCTACAGACAGAGTGTGTCAAAACTGCTCAATCAAAAGTATGGTTTAACTCTGTTAGCTGAATGCTCAGATCAGAAAGAAGTTTCACAGAATGTTTCTGTGTAGTTTATATTTGAATATATTCCTTTTTCCACTACTACTTTCTTAGCGCTCCAAATGTCCAGTTGCATTTTCTACAGAAAGAGTGTTCAGATCTGCTCAATCAAAAGTATGGTTTAATTCTGTTAGCTGAATGCACAGATCAGAAAGATGTTTCACAGAATGATTCTGTGTAGTTTATATTTGGAGACATTCCTTTTTCCACTATTACCCTCTTAGCGCTCCGAATCTCCACTTGCATTTTCTACAGAAAGAGTGTTTCAGAACGGCTCAATCAAAACTAAGGTTCAACTCTTTTAGTTGAACAAACAGAACAGAAAGAAGTTTCACACAATTCTTCTGTGTAGTTTTTATTTGTAGACATTCTTTTTCCCAATATAGGCCTCTTAGCGCTCAGAATGTCCAATTGCAGTTTCTAAAGAAAGAGTGTTTCAGAACGGCTCAATCAAAAGTAAGGTTCAACTCTGTTAGTTGAATGCACAGAACCGAAAGAAGTTTCATACAATGCTTCTGTGTAGTTTATATTTGAACATATTCTTTTCTCCGCTATTACCCACTTAGCGCTACGAATGTCCAGTTGCATTTTCTACAGACAGAGTGTTTCAAAACTGCTCAATCAAAATTATGGTTTAACTCTGTTAGCTGAATGCTCAGATCAGAAAGAAGTTTCACAGAATGCTTCTGTGTAGTTTATATTTGAATATATTCCTTTTTCCACTACTACTCTCTTAGCGCTCCAAATGTCCAGTTGCATTTTCTACAGAAAGAGTGTTCAGATCTGCTGAATCAAAAGTATGGTTTAACTCTGTTAGCTGAATGCACAGATCAGAAAGAAGTTTCACAGAATGATTCTGTGTAGTTTATATTTGAAGACATTCCTTTTTCCACTATTACCCTCTTAGCGCTCCGAATCTCCACTTGCATTTTCTACAAAAAGAGTGTTTCATAACTGCTCAATCAAAAATATGTTTTATCTCTGTTAACTGAATTTACAGATCAGAAATAAGTTTCACAGAATGCATCTGTGTAGTTTTTATTTGAAGATATTCTTTTTCCCAATGTAGGCCTCTTAGCGCTTAGCATGTCCAATTGCAGTTTCTACAGAAAGAGTGTTTCAGAACGGCTCAATCGAAAGTAAGGATCAACTCTGTTAGCTGAATGCACAGAACAGTAAGAGTTTTCACAGAATGCTACTGTGTAGTTTATATTTGAATATATTCCTTTTTCCACTATTACCCTCTTAGCGCTCCGAATGTCCACTTGCATTTTCTACAGAAAGAGTGTTCAGAACTGCGCAATCAAAAGTATGGTTTAACTCTGTTAGCTTAATGAACATATCAGAAATAAGTTTCACACAATGCTTCTGTGTAGTTTTTATTTGAAGATATAACTTAACCCAATAGAGACCTCTTAGCGCTCACAATGTCCAATTGCAGTTTCTACAGAAAGAGTGTTTCAGAAAGGCTCAATCAAAAGTAAGGTTCAACTCTGTTAGTTGAATGCACAGAACAGAAAGAAGTTTCATACAATGCTTCTGTGTAGTTTATATTTGAACATATTCTTTTTTCCACTATTACCCACTTAGCGCTACGAATGTCCAGTTGCATTTTCTACACACAGAGTGTTTCAAAACTGCTCAATCAAAAGTATGGTTTAACTCTGTTAGCTGAATGCTCAGATCAGAAAGAAGTTTCACAGAATGCTTCTGTGTAGTTTATATTTGAATATATTCCTTTTTCCACTACTACTCTCTTAGCGCTCCAAATGTCCAGTTGCATTTTCTACAGAAAGAGTGTTCAGATCTGCTGAATCAAAAGTATGGTTTAACTCTGTTAGCTGAATGCACAGATCAGAAAGAAGTTTCACAGAATGATTCTGTGTAGTTTATATTTGGAGACATTCCTTTTTCTACTATTTCCCTCTTAGCCCTCCGAATCTCCACTTGCATTTTCTACAGAAAGAGTGTTTCAGAACGGCTCAATCAAAACTAAGTTTCAACTCTTTCAGTTGAACAAACAGAACAGAAAGAAGTTTCACACAATTCTTCTGTGTAGTTTTTATTTGTAGACATTCTTTTTCCCAATGTAGGCCTCTTAGCGCTTATCATGTCCAATTACAGTTTCTACAGAAAGAGTGTTTCAGAACGGCTCAATCAAAAGTAAGGTTCAACTCTGTTAGTTGAATGCAGAGAACAGCAAGAAGTTTCACAGAATGCTTCTGTGTAGTTTACCTTTAACATATTCTTTTTTCCACTATTACCAACTTAGCGCTACGAATGTCCAGTTGCATTTTCTACAGACAGAGTGTTTCAAAATTGCTCAATCAAACGTATGGTTTAACTCTGTTAGCTGAATGCTCAGATCAGAAAGAAGTTTCACAGAATGCTTCTGTGTAGTTTATATTTCAATATATTCCTTTTTCCACTACTACGCTCTTAGCGCTCCAAATGTCCAGTTGCATTTTCTACAGAAAGAGTGTTCAGATCTGCTCAATCAAAAGTATGGTTTAACTCTGTTAGCTGAATGCACAGATCAGAAAGAAGTTTCACCGAATGATTCTGTGTAGTTTATATTTGAAGACATTCCTTTTTCCACTATTACCCTCTTAGCGCTCCGAATCTCCACTTGCATTTTCTACAAAAAGAGTGTTTCATAACTGCTCAATCAAAAATATGTTTTATCTCTGTTAACTGAATTTACGGATCAGAAATAAGTTTCACAGAATGCATCTGTGTAGATTTATTTGAAGATATTCTTTTTCCCAATGTAGGCCTCTTAGCGCTTAGCATGTCCAATTGCAGTTTCTACAGAAAGAGTGTTTCAGAACGGCTCAATCAAAAGTAAGGTTCAACTCTGTTAGGTGAATGCACAGAACAGTAAGAGTTTTCACAGAATACTACTGTGTAGTTTATATTTGAATATATTCCTTTTTCCACTATTACCCTCTTAGCGCTCCGAATGTCCACTTGCATTTTCTACAGAAAGAGTGCTCAGAACTGCGCAATCAAAAGTATGCTTTAACTCTGTTAGCTTAATGAACATATCAGAAATAAGTTTCACACAATGCTTCTGTGTAGTTTTTATTTGAAGATATTTTTTTTTCCCAATAGAGGCCTCTTAGCGCTCAGAATGTCCAATTGCAGTTTCTACAGAAAGAGTGTTTCAGAAAGGCTCAATCAAAAGTAAGGTTCAACTCTGTTAGTTGATGGACAGAACAGAAAGAAGTTTCATACAATGCTTCTGTGTAGTTTATATTTGAACATATTCTTTTCTCCACTATTACCCACTTAGCGCTACGAATGTCCAGTTGCATTTTCTACAGACAGAGTGTTTCAAAACTGCTCAATCAAATGTATGGTTTAACTCTATTAGCTGAATGCTCAGATCAGAAAGAAGTTTCACAGAATGCTTCTGTGTAGTTTATATTTGAATATATTCCTTTTTCCACTACTACACTCTTAGCGCTCCAAATGTCCAGTTGCATTTTCTACAGAAAGAGTGTTCAGATCTGCTCAATCAAAAGTATGGTTTAACTCTGTTAGCTGAATGCACAGATCAGAAAGAAGTTTCACATAATGATTCTGTGTAGTTTATATTCGGAGACATTCCTTTTTCCACTATTACCCTCTTAGCGCTCCAAATCTCCACTTGCATTTTCTACAGAAAGAGTGTTTCAGAACGGCTCAATCAAAACTAAGTTTCAACTCTTTTAGTTGAACAAACAGAACAGAAAGAAGTTTCACACAATTCTTCTGGGTAGTTTTTATTTGTAGGCATTCTTTTTCCCAATATAGGCCTGTTAGCGCTCAGAATGTCCAATTGCAGTTTCTACAGAAAGAGTGTTTCAGAACGGCTCAATCAAAAGTAAGGTTCAACTCTGTTAGTTGAATGCACAGAACAGAAAGAAGTTTCATACAATGCTTCTGTGTAGTTTATATTTGAACATATTATTTTTTCCATTATTACCCACTTAGCGCTACGAATGTCCAGTTGCATTTTCTACAGACAGAGTGTTTCAAAACTGCTCAGTGAAAAGTATGGTTTAACTCTGTTAGCTGAATGCTCAGATCAGAAAGAAGTTTCACAGAATGCTTCTGTGTAGTTTATATTTGAATATATTCCTTTTTCGACTACTACGCTCTTAGCGCTCCAAATGTCCAGTTGCATTTTCTACAGAAAGAGTGTTCAGATCTGCTCAATCAAAAGTATGGTTTAACACTGTTAGCTGAATGCACAGATCAGAAAGAAGTTTCACCGAATGATTCTGTGTAGTTTATATTTGAAGACATTCCTTTTTCCACTATTACCCTCTTAGCACTCCGTATCTCCACTTGCATTTTCTACAAAAAGAGTGTTTCATAACTGCTCAATCAAAAATATGTTTTATCTCTGTTAACTGAATTTACAGATCAGAAATAAGTTTCACAGAATGCATCTGTGTAGTTTTTATTTGAAGATATTCTTTTTCCCAATGTAGGCCTCTTAGCGCTTAGCATGTCCAATTGCAGTTTCTACAGAAAGAGTGTTTCAGAACGGCTCAATCAAAAGTAAGGTTCAACTCTGTTAGTTGAATGCACAGAACAGAAAGAATTTTCACAGAATGCTACTGTGTAGTTTATATTTGAATATATTCCTTTTTCCAATATTACCCTCTTAGCGCTCCGAATGTCCACTTGCATTTTCTACAGAAAGAGTGTTCAGAACTGCGCAATCAAAAGTATGGTTTAACTCTGTTAGCTTAATGAACATATCAGAAATAAGTTTCACACAATGCTTCGGTGTAGTTTTTATTTGAAGACATTATTTTTCCCAATAGAGTCCTCTTAGCGCTCAGAATGTCCAATTGCAGTTACTACAGAAAGAGTGTTTCAGAAAGGCTCAATCAAAACTAAGGTTCAACTCTGTTAGTTGAATGCACAGAACAGAAAGAAGTTTCATACAATGCTTCTGTGTAGTTTATATTTGAACATACTCTTTTTTCCACTATTACCCACTTAGCGCTACAAATGTCCAGTTGCATTTTCTACAGACAGAGTGTGTCAAAACTGCTCAATCAAAAGTATGGTTTAACTCTGTTAGCTGAATGCTCAGATCAGAAAGAAGTTTCACAGAATGCTTCTGTGTAGTTTATAATTGAATATATTCCTTTATCCACTACTACTTTCTTAGCGCTCCAAATGTCCAGTTGCATTTTCTACAGAAAGAGTGTTCAGATCTGCTCAATCAAAAGTATGGTTTAACTCTGTTAGCTGAATGCACAGATCAGAAAGAAGTTTCACAGAATGATTCTGTGTAGTTTATATTTGAAGACATTCCTTTTTCCACTATTACCCTCTTAGCGCTCCGAATCTCCACTTGCATTTTCTACAGAAAGAGTGTTTCAGAACGGCTCAATCAAAACTAAGGTTCAACTCTTTTAGTTGAACAAACAGAACAGAAAGAAGTTTCACACAATTCTTCTGTGTAGTTTTTATTTGTAGACATTCTTTTTCCCAATATAGGCCTCTTAGCGCTCAGAATGTCCAATTGCAGTTTCTAAAGAAAGAGTGTTTCAGAACGGCTCAATCAAAAGTAAGGTTCAACTCTGTTAGTTGAATGCACAGAACAGAAAGAAGTTTCATACAATGCTTCTGTGTAGTTTATATTTGAACATATTCTTTTTTCCACTATTACCCACTTAGCGCTACGAATGTCCAGTTGCATTTTCTACAGACAGAGTGTTTCAAAACTGCTCAGTGAAAAGTACGGTTTAACTCTGTTAGCTGAATGCTCAGATCAGAAAGAAGTTTCACAGAATGCTTCTGTGTAGTTTATATTTGAATATATTCCTTTTTCCACTACTACGCTCTTAGCGCTCCAAATGTCCAGTTGCATTTTCTACAGAAAGAATGTTCAGATCTGCTCAATCAAAAGTATGGTTTAACTCTGTTAGCTGAATGCACAGATCAGAAAGAAGTTTCACCGAATGATTCTGTGTAGTTTATATTTGAAGACATTCCTTTTTCCACTATTACCCTCTTAGCGCTCCGAATCTCCACTTGCATTTTCTACAAAAAGAGTGTTTCATAACTGCTCAATCAAAAATATGTTTTATCTCTGTTAACTGAATTTACAGATCAGAAATAAGTTTCACAGAATGCATCTGTGTAGTTTTTATTTGAAGATATTCTTTTTCCCAATGTAGGCCTCTTAGCGCTTAGCATGTCCAATTGCAGTTTCTACAGAAAGAGTGTTTCAGAACGGCTCAATCAAAAGTAAGGTTCAACTCTGTTAGTTGAATGCACAGAACAGAAAGAATTTTCACAGAATGCTACTGTGTAGTTTATATTTGAATATATTCCTTTTTCCACTATTACCCTCTTAGCGCTCCGAATGTCCACTTGCATTTTCTACAGAAAGAGTGTTCAGAACTGCGCAATCAAAAGTATGGTTTAACTCTGTTAGCTTAATGAACATATCAGAAATAAGTTTCACACAATGCTTCTGTGTAGTTTTTATTTGAAGATATTATTTTTCCCAATAGAGGCCTCTTAGCGCTCAGAATGTCCAATTGCAGTTACTACAGAAAGAGTGTTTCAGAAAGGCTCAATCAAAACTAAGGTTCAACTCTGTTAGTTGAATGCACAGAACAGAAAGAAGTTTCATACAATGCTTCTGTGTAGTTTATATTTGAACATACTCTTTTTTCCACTATTACCCACTTAGCGCTACGAATGTCCAGTTGCATTTTCTACAGACAGAGTGTGTCAAAACTGCTCAATCAAAAGTATGGTTTAACTCTGTTAGCTGAATGCTCAGATCAGAAAGAAGTTTCACAGAATGTTTCTGTGTAGTTTATATTTGAATATATTCCTTTTTCCACTAGTACTTTCTTAGCGCTCCAAATGTCCAGTTGCATTTTCTACAGAAAGAGTGTTCAGATCTGCTCAATCAAAAGTATGGTTTAATTCTGTTAGCTGAATGCACAGATCAGAAAGATGTTTCACAGAATGATTCTGTGTAGTTTATATTTGGAGACATTCCTTTTTCCACTATTACCCTCTTAGCGCTCCGAATCTCCACTTGCATTTTCTACAGAAAGAGTGTTTCAGAACGGCTCAATCAAAACTAAGGTTCAACTCTTTTAGTTGAACAAACAGAACAGAAAGAAGTTTCACACAATTCTTCTGTGTAGTTTTTATTTGTAGACATTCTTTTTCCCAATATAGGCCTCTTAGCGCTCAGAATGTCCAATTGCAGTTTCTAAAGAAAGAGTGTTTCAGAACGGCTCAATCAAAAGTAAGGTTCAACTCTGTTAGTTGAATGCACAGAACAGAAAGAAGTTTCATACAATGCTTCTGTGTAGTTTATATTTGAACATATTCTTTTTTCCACTATTACACACTTAGCGCTACGAATGTCCAGTTGCATTTTCTACAGACAGAGTGTTTCAAAACTGCTCAGTGAAAAGTACGGTTTAACTCTGTTAGCTGAATGCTCAGATCAGAAAGAAGTTTCACAGAATGCTTCTGTGTAGTTTATATTTGAATATATTCCTTTTTCCACTACTACGCTCTTGGCGCTGCAAATGTCCAGTTGCATTTTCTACAGAAAGAGTGTTCAGATCTGCTCAATCAAAAGTATGGTTTAACACTGTTAGCTGAATGCACAGAACAGAAAGAAGTTTCACCGAATGATTCTGTGTAGTTTATATTTGAAGACATTCCTTTTTCCACTATTACCCACTTAGCGCTCCGTATCTCCACTTGCATTTTCTACAAAAAGAGTGTTTCATAACTGCTCAATCAAAAATATGTTTTATCTCTGTTAACTGAATTTACAGATCAGAAATTAGTTTCACAGAATGCATCTGTGTAGTTTTTATTTGAAGATATTCTTTTTCCCAATGTAGGCCTCTTAGCGCTTAGCATGTCCAATTGCAGTTTCTACAGAAAGAGTGTTTCAGAACGGCTCAATCAAAAGTAAGGTTCAACTCTGTAAGCTGAATGCACTGAACAGAAAGAGTTTTCACAGAATGCTACTGTGTAGTTTATATTTGAATATATTCCTTTTTCCACTATTACCCTCTTAGCGCTCCGAATGTCCACTTGCATTTTCTACAGAAAGAGTGTTCAGAACTGCGCAATCAAAAGTATGGTTTAACTCTGTTAGCTTAATGAACATATCAGAAATAAGTTTCACACAATGCTTCTGTGTAGTTTTTATTTGAAGATATTATTTTTCCCAATAGAGGCCTCTTAGCGCTCAGAATGTCCAATTGCAGTTTCTACAGAAAGAGTGTTTCAGAAAGGCTCAATCAAAAGTAAGGTTCAACTCTGTTAGTTGAATGCACAGAACAGAAAGAAGTTTCATACAATGCTTCTGTGTAGTTTATATTTGAACATATTCTTTTCTCCACTATTACCCACTTAGCGCTACGAATGTCCAGTTGCATTTTCTACAGACAGAGTGTTTCAAAACTGCTCAATCAAAAGTATGGTTTAACTCTGTTAGCTGAATGCTCAGATCAGAAAGAAGTTTCACAGAATGCTTCTGTGAAGTTTATATTTGAATATATTCCTTTTTCCATTACTACTCTCTTAGCGCTCCAAATGTCCACTTGCATTTTCTACAGAAAGAGTGTTCAGATCTGCTGAATCAAAAGTATGGTTTAACTCTGTTAGCTGAATGCACAGATCAGAAAGAAGTTTCACAGAATGATTCTGTGTAGTTTATATTTGGAGACATTCCTTTTTCCACTATTACCCTCTTATCACTCCGAATCTCCACTTGCATTTTCTACAGAAAGAGTGTTTCAGAACGGCTCAATCAAAACTAAGGTTCAACTCTTTTAGTTGAACAAACAGAACAGAAAGAATTTTCACACAATTCTTCTGTGTAGTTTTTATTTGTAGACATTCTTATTCCCAATATAGGCCTCTTAGCGCTCAGAATGTCCAATTGCAGTTTCTACAGAAAGAGTGTTTCAGAACGGCTCAATCAAAAGTAAGGTTCAACTCTGTTAGTTGAATGCACAGAACAGGAAGAAGTTTCACAGAATGCTTCTGTGTAGTTTATATTTGAACATATTATTTTTTCCACTATTACCCACTTAGCGCTACGAATGTCCAGTTGCATTTTCTAAAGACAGAGTGTTTCAAAACTGCTCAATCAAAAGTATGGTTTAACTCTGTTAGCTGAATGCTCAGATCAGAAAGAAGTTTCACAGAATGCTTCTGTGTAGTTTATATTTGAATATATTCCTTTTTCCACTACTACGCTCTTAGCGCTCCAAATGTCCAGTTGCATTTTCTACAGAAAGAGTGTTCAGATCTGCTCAATCAAAAGTATGGTTTAACTCTGTTAGCTGAATGCACAGATCAGAAAGAAGTTTCACAGAATGATTCTGTGTAGTTTATATTTGAAGACATTCCTTTTTCCACTATTACCCTCTTAGCGCTCCGAATCTCCACTTGCATTTTCTACAAAAAGTGTGTTTCATAACTACTCAATCAAAAATATGTTTTATCTCTGTTAACTGAATTTACAGATCAGAAATAAGTTTCACAGAATGCATCTGTGTAGTTTTTATTTGAAGAAATTCTTTTTCCCAATGTAGGCCTCTTAGCGCTTAGCATGTCCAATTGCAGTTTCTACAGAAAGAGTGTTTCAGAACGGCTCAATCAAAAGTAAGGTTCAACTCTGTTAGCTGAATGCACAGAACAGAAAGAGTTTTCACAGAATGCTACTGTGTAGTTTATATTTGAATATATTCCTTTTTCCACTATTACCCTCTTAGCGCTCCGAATGTCCACTTGCATTTTCTACAGAAAGAGTGTTCAGAACTGCGCAATCAAAACTATGGTTTAACTCTGTTAGCTTAATGAACATATCAGAAATAAGTTTCACACAATGCTTCTGTGTAGTTTTTATTTGAAGATATTGTTTTTCCCAATAGAGGCCTCTTAGCGCTCAGAATGTCCAATTGCAGTTTCTACAGAAAGAGTGTTTCAGAAAGGCTCATTCAAAAGTAAGGTTCAACTCTGTTAGTTGAATGCACAGAACAGAAAGAAGTTTCATACAATGCTTCTGTGTAGTTTATATTTGAACATATTCTTTTCTCCACTATTACCCACTTAGCGCTACGAATGTCCAGTTGCATTTTCTACAGACAGAGTGTTTCAAAACTGCTCAATCAAAAGTATGGTTTAACTCTGTTAGCTGAATGCTCAGATCAGAAAGAAGTTTCACAGAATGCTTCTGTGAAGTTTATATTTGAATATATTCCTTTTTCCACTACTACTCTCTTAGCGCTCCAAATGTCCACTTGCATTTTCTACAGAAAGTGTGTTCAGATCTGCTGAATCAAAAGTATGGTTTAACTCTGTTAGCTGAATGCACAGATCAGAAAGAAGTTTCACAGAATGATTCTGTGTAGTTTATATTTGGAGACATTCCTTTTTCCACTATTACCCTCTTAGCGCTCCGAATCTCCACTTGCATTTTCTACAGAAAGAGTGTTTCAGAACGGCTCAATCAAAACTAAGGTTCAACTCTTTTAGTTGAACAAACAGAACAGAAAGAAGTTTCACACAATTCTTCTGTGTAGTTTTTATTTGTAGACATTCTTTTTCCCAATATAGGCCTGTTAGCGCTCAGAATGTCCAATTGCAGTTTCTACAGAAAGAGTGTTTCAGAACGGCTCAATCAAAAGTAAGGTTCAACTCTGTTAGTTGAATGCACAGAACAGGAAGAAGTTTCACAGAATGCTTCTGTGTAGTTTATATTTGAACATATTCTTTTTTCCACTATTACCCACTTAGCGCTACGAATGTCCAGTTGCATTTTCTACAGACAGAGTGTTTCAAAACTGCTCAATCAAAAGTATGGTTTAACTCTGTTAGCTGAATGCTCAGATCAGAAAGAAGTTTCACAGAATGCTTCTGTGTAGTTTATATTTGAATATATTCCTTTTTCCACTACTACGCTCTTAGCGCTCCAAATGTCCAGTTGCATTTTCTACAGAAAGAGTGTTCAGATCTGCTCAATCAAAAGTATGGTTTAACTCTGTTAGCTGAATGCACAGAACAGAAAGAAGTTTCACCGAATGATTCTGTGTAGTTTATATTTGAAGACATTCCTTTTTCCACTATTACCCTCTTAGCGCTCCGAGTCTCCACTTGCATTTTCTACAAAAAGAGTGTTTCATAACTGCTCAATCAAAAATATGTTTTATCTCTGTTAACTGAATTTACAGATCAGAAATAAGTTTCACAGAATGCATCTGTGTAGTTTTTATTTGAAGATATTCTTTTTCCCAATGTAGGCCTCTTAGCGCTTAGCATTTCCAATTGCAGTTTCTACAGAAAGAGTGTTTCAGAACGGCTCAATCAAAAGTAAGGTTCAACTCTGTTAGCTGAATGCGCAGAACAGTAAGAGTTTTCACAGAATGCTACTGTGTAGTTTATATTTGAATATATTCCTTTTTCCACAATTACCCTCTTAACGCTCCGAATGTCCAGTTGCATTTTCTACAGAAAGAGTGTTCAGAACTGCGCAATCAAAAGTATGGTTTAATTCTGTTAGCTTAATGAACATATCAGAAATAAGTTTCACAAAATGCTTCTGTGTAGTTTTTATTTGAAGATATTATTTTTCCTAATAGAGGCCTCTTAGCGCTCAGAATGTCCAATTGCAGTTTCTACAGAAAGAGAGTTTCAGAAAGGCTCAATCAAAAGTAAGGTTCAACTCTGTTAGTTGAATGCACAGAACCGAAAGAAGTTTCATACAATGCTTCTGTGTAGTTTATATTTGAACATATTCTTTTCTCCACTATTACCCACTTAGCGCTACGAATGTCCAGTTGCATTTTCTACAGACAGAGTGTTTCAAAACTGCTCAATCAAAATTATGGTTTAACTCTGTTAGCTGAATGCTCAGATCCGAAAGAAGTTTCACAGAATGCTTCTGTGTAGTTTATATTTGAATATATTCCTTTTTCCACTACTACTCTCTTAGCGATCCAAATGTCCAGTTGCATTTTCTACAGAAAGAGTGTTCAGATCTGCTGAATCAAAAGTATGGTTTAACTCTGTTAGCTGAATGCACAGATCAGAAAGAAGTTTCACAGAATGATTCTGTGTAGTTTATATTTGAACACATTCCTTTTTCCACTATTACCCTCTTAGCGCTCCGAATCTCCACTTGCATTTTCTACAAAAAGTGTGTTTCATAACTACTCAATCAAAAATATGTTTTATCTCTGTTAACTGAATTTACAGATCAGAAATAAGTTTCACAGAATGCATCTGTGTAGTTTTTATTTGAAGATATTCTTTTTCCCAATGTAGGCCTCTTAGCACTTAGCATGTCCAATTGCAGTTTCTACAGAAAGAGTGTTTCAGAACGGCTCAATCAAAAGTAAGGTTCAATTCTTTTAGCTGAATGCACAGAACAGAAAGAGATTTCACAGAATGCTACTGTGTAGTTTATATTTGAATATATTCCTTTTTCCACTATTACCCTCTTAGCGCTCCGAATGTCCACTTGCATTTTCTACAGAAAGAGTGTTCAGAACTGCGCAATCAAATGTATGGTTTAACTCTGTTAGCTTAATGAACATATCAGAAATAAGTTTCACACAATGCTTCTGTGTAGTTTTTATTTGAAGATATTTTTTTTCCCAATAGAGGCCTCTTAGCGCTCAGAATGTCCAATTGCAGTTTCTACAGAAAGAGTGTTTCAGAAAGGCTCAATCAAAAGTAAGGTTCAACTCTGTTAGTTGAATGCACAGAACAGAAAGAAGTTTCATACAATGCTTCTGTGTAGTTTATATTTGAACATATTCTTTTCTCCACTATTACCCACTTAGCGCTACGAATGTCCAGTTGCATTTTCTACAGACAGAGTGTTTCAAAACTGCTCAATCAAAAGTATGGTTTAACTCTGTTAGCTGAATGCTCAGATCAGAAAGAAGTTTCACAGAATGCTTCTGTGAAGTTTATATTTGAATATATTCCTTTTTCCACTACTACTCTCTTAGCGCTCCAAATGTCCACTTGCATTTTCTACAGAAAGTGTGTTCAGATCTGCTGAATCAAAAGTATGGTTTAACTCTGTTAGCTGAATGCACAGATCAGAAAGAATTTTCACAGAATGATTCTGTGTAGTTTATATTTGGAGACATTCCTTTTTCCACTATTACCCTCTTAGCGCTCCGAATCTCCACTTGCATTTTCTACAGAAAGTGTGTTTCAGAACGGCTCAATCAAAACTAAGGTTCAACTCTTTTAGTTGAACAAACAGAACAGAAAGAAGTTTCACACAATTCTCCTGTGTAGTTTTTATTTGTAGACATTCTTTTTCCCAATATAGGCCTGTTAGCGCTCAGAATGTCCAATTGCAGTTTCTACAGAAAGAGTGTTTCAGAACGGCTCAATCAAAAGTAAGGTTCAACTCTGTTAGTTGAATGCACAGAACAGGAAGAAGTTTCACACAATGCTTCTGTGTAGTTTATATTTGAACATATTCTTTTTTCCACTATTACCCACTTAGCGCTACGAATGTCCAGTTGCATTTTCTACAGACAGAGTGTTTCAAAACTGCTCAATCAAAAGTATGGTTTAACTCTGTTAGCTGAATGCTCAGATCAGAAAGAAGTTTCACAGAATGCTTCTGTGTAGTTTATATTTGAATATATTCCTTTTTCCACTACTACGCTCTTAGCGCTCCAAATGTCCAGTTGCATTTTCTACAGAAAGAGTGTTCAGATCTGCTCAATCAAAAGTATGGTTTAACTCTGTTAGCTGAATGCACAGATCAGAAAGAAGTTTCACCGAATGATTCTGTATAGTTTATATTTGAAGACATTCCTTTTTCCACTATTACCCTCTTAGCGCTCCGAGTCTCCACTTGCATTTTCTACAAAAAGAGTGTTTCATAACTGCTCAATCAAAAATATGTTTTATCTGTGTTAACTGAATTTACAGATCAGAAATAAGTTTCACAGAATGCATCTGTGTAGTTTTTATTTGAAGATATTCTTTTTCCCAATGTAGGCCTCTTAGCGCTTAGCATGTCCAATTGCAGTTTCTACAGAAAGAGTGTTTCAGAACGGCTCAATCAAAAGTAAGGTTCAACTCTGTTAGCTGAATGCGCAGAACAGTAAGAGTTTTCACAGAATGATTCTGTGTAGTTTATATTTGGAGACATTCCTTTTTCCACTATTACCCTCTTAGCGCTCCGAATCTCCACTTGCATTTTCTACAGAAAGAGTGTTTCAGAACGGCTCAATCAAAACTAAGGTTCAACTCTTTTAGTTGAACAAACAGAACAGAAAGAAGTTTCACACAATTCTCCTGTGTAGTTTTTATTTGTAGACATTCTTTTTCCCAATATAGGCCTGTTAGCGCTCAGAATGTCCAATTGCAGTTTCTACAGAAAGAGTGTTTCAGAACGGCTCAATCAAAAGTAAGGTTCAACTCTGTTAGTTGAATGCACAGAACAGGAAGAAGTTTCACAGAATGCTTCTGTGTAGTTTATATTTGAACATATTCTTTTTTCCACTATTACCCACTTAGCGCTACGAATGTCCAGTTGCATTTTCTACAGACAGAGTGTTTCAAAACTGCTCAATCAAAAGTATGGTTTAACTCTGTTAGCTGAATGCTCAGATCAGAAAGAAGTTTCACAGAATGCTTCTGTGTAGTTTATATTTGAATATATTCCTTTTTCCACTACTACGCTCTTAGCGCTCCAAATGTCCAGTTGCATTTTCTACAGAAAGAGTGTTCAGATCTGCTCAATCAAAAGTATGGTTTAACTCTGTTAGCTGAATGCACAGATCAGAAAGAAGTTTCACCGAATGATTCTGTGTAGTTTATATTTGAAGACATTCCTTTTTCCTCTATTACCCTCTTAGCGCTCCGAATCTCCACTTGCATTTTCTACAAAAAGAGTGTTTCATAACTGCTCAATCAAAAATATGTTTTATCTCTGTTAACTGAATTTACAGATCAGAAATAAGTTTCACAGAATGCATCTGTGTAGTTTTTATTTGAAGATATTCTTTTTCCCAATGTAGGCCTCTTAGCGCTTAGCATGTCCAATTGCAGTTTCTACAGAAAGAGTGTTTCAGAACGGATCAATCAAAAGTAAGGTTCAAATCAGTTAGCTGAATGCACAGAGCAGTAAGAGTTTTCACAGAATGCTACTGTGTAGTTTATATTTAAATATATTCCTTTTTCCACTATTACCCTCTTAGCGCTCCGAATGTCCACTTGCATTTCCTACAGAAAGAGTGTTCAGAACTGCGCAATCAAAAGTATGTTTTAACTCTGTTAGCTTAATGAACATATCAGAAATAAGTTTCACACAATGCTTCTGTGTAGTTTTTATTTGAAGATATTATTTTTCCCAATAGAGGCCTCTTAGCGCTCAGAATGTCCAATTGCAGTTTCTACAGAAAGAGTGTTTCAGAAAGGCTAAATCAAAAGTAAGGTTCAACTCTGTTAGTTGAATGCACAGAACAGAAAGAAGTTTCATACAATGCTTCTGTGTAGTTTATATTTGAACATATTCTTTTTTCCACTATTACACACTTAGCGCTACGAATGTCCATTTGCATTTTCTACAGACAGAGTGTTTCAAAACTGCTCAGTGAAAAGTACGGTTTAACTCTGTTAGCTGAATGCTCAGATCAGAAAGAAGTTTCACAGAATGCTTCTGTGTAGTTTATATTTGAATATATTCCTTTTTCCACTACTACGCTCTTAGCGCTGCAAATGTCCAGTTGCATTTTCTACAGAAAGAGTGTTCAGATCTGCTCAATCAAAAGTATGGTTTAACACTGTTAGCTGAATGCACAGATCAGAAAGAAGTTTCACCGAATGATTCTGTGTAGTTTATATTTGAAGACATTCCTTTTTCCACTATTACCCTCTTAGCGCTCCGTATCTCCACTTGCATTTTCTACAAAAAGAGTGTTTCATAACTGCTCAATCAAAAATATGTTTTATCTCTGTTAACTGAATTTACAGATCAGAAATAAGTTTCACAGAATGCATCTGTGTAGTTTTTATTTGAAGATATTCTTTTTCCCAATGTAGGCCTCTTAGCGCTTAGCATGTCCAATTGCAGTTTCTACAGAAAGAGTGTTTCAGAACGGCTCAATCAAAAGTAAGGTTCAACTCTGTTAGTTGAATGCACAGAACAGAAAGAATTTTCACAGAATGCTACTGTGTAGTTTATATTTGAATATATTCCTTTTTCCACTATTACCCTCTTAGCGCTCCGAATGTCCACTTGCATTTTCTACAGAAAGAGTGTTCAGAACTGCGCAATCAAAAGTATGGTTTAACTCTGTTAGCTTAATGAACATATCAGAAATAAGTTTCACACAATGCTTCTGTGTAGTTTTTATTTGAAGATATTATTTTTCCCAATAGAGGCCTCTTGGCGCACAGAATGTCCAATTGCAGTTTCTACAGAAAGAGTGTTTCAGAAAGGCTCAATCAAAAGTAAGGTTCAACTCTGTTAGTTGAATGCACAGAACAGAAAGAAGTTTCATACAATGCTTCTGTGTAGTTTATATTTGAACATATTCTTTTCTCCACTATTACCCACTTAGCGCTACGAATGTCCAGTTGCATTTTCTACAGACAGAGTGTTTCAAAACTGCTCAATCAAAAGTATGGTTTAACTCTGTTAGCTGAATGCTCAGATCAGAAAGAAGTTTCACAGAATGCTTCTGTGAAGTTTATATTTGAATATATTCCTTTTTCCACTACTAATCTCTTAGCGCTCCAAATTTCCACTTGCATTTTCTACAGAAAGTGTGTTCAGATCTGCTGAATCAAAAGTATGGTTTAACTCTGTTAGCTGAATGCACAGATCAGAAAGAAGTTTCACAGAATGATTCTGTGTAGTTTATATTTGGAGACATTCCTTTTTCCACTATTACCCTCTTAGCGCTCCGAATCTCCACTTGCATTTTCTACAGAAAGAGTGTTTCAGAACGGCTCAATCAAAACTAAGGTTCAACTCTTTTAGTTGAACAAACAGAACAGAAAGAAGTTTCACATAATTCTTCTGTGTAGTTTTTATTTGTAGACATTCTTTTTCCCAATATAGGCCTGTTATCGCTCAGAATGTCCAATTGCAGTTTCTACAGAAAGAGTGTTTCAGAACGGCTCAATCAAAAGTAAGGTTCAACTCTGTTAGTTGAATGCACAGAACAGGAAGAAGTTTCACAGAATGCTTCTGTGTAGTTTATATTTGAACATATTCTTTTTTCCACTATTACCCACTTAGCGCTACGAATGTCCAGTTGCATTTTCTACAGACAGAGTGTTTCAAAACTGCTCAATCAAAAGTATGGTTTAACTCTGTTAGCTGAATGCTCAGATCAGAAAGAAGTTTCACAGAATGCTTCTGTGTAGTTTATATTTGAATATATTCCTTTTTCCACTACTACGCTCTTAGCGCTCCAAATGTCCAGTTGCATTTTCTACAGAAAGAGTGTTCAGATCTGCTCAATCAAAAGTATGGTTTAACTCTGTTAGCTGAATGCACAGATCAGAAAGAAGTTTCACCGAATGATTCTGTGTAGTTTATATTTGAAGACATTCCTTTTTCCACTATTACCCTCTTAGCGCTCCGAATCTCCACTTGCATTTTCTACAAAAAGAGTGTTTCATAACTGCTCAATCAAAAATATGTTTTATCTCTGTTAACTGAATTTACAGATCAGAAATAAGTTTCACAGAATGCATCTGTGTAGTTTTTATTTGAAGATATTCTTTTTCCCAATGTAGGCCTCTTAGCGCTTAGCATGTCCAATTGCAGTTTCTACAGAAAGAGTGTTTCAGAACGGATCAATCAAAAGTAAGGTTCAAATCAGTTAGCTGAATGCACAGAGCAGTAAGAGTTTTCACAGAATGCTACTGTGTAGTTTATATTTAAATATATTCCTTTTTCCACTATTACCCTCTTAGCGCTCCGAATGTCCACTTGCATTTCCTACAGAAAGAGTGTTCAGAACTGCGCAATCAAAAGTATGTTTTAACACTGTTAGCTTAATGAACATATCAGAAATAAGTTTCACACAATGCTTCTGTGTAGTTTTTATTTGAAGATATTATTTTTCCCAATAGAGGCCTCTTAGCGCTCAGAATGTCCAATTGCAGTTTCTACAGAAAGAGTGTTTCAGAAAGGCTAAATCAAAAGTAAGGTTCAACTCTGTTAGTTGAATGCACAGAACAGAAAGAAGTTTCATACAATGCTTCTGTGTAGTTTATATTTGAACATATTCTTTTTTCCACTATTACACACTTAGCGCTACGAATGTCCATTTGCATTTTCTACAGACAGAGTGTTTCAAAACTGCTCAGTGAAAAGTACGGTTTAACTCTGTTAGCTGAATGCTCAGATCAGAAAGAAGTTACACAGAATGCTTCTGTGTAGTTTATATTTGAATATATTCCTTTTTCCACTACTACGCTCTTAGCGCTGCAAATGTCCAGTTGCATTTTCTACAGAAAGAGTGTTCAGATCTGCTCAATCAAAAGTATGGTTTAACACTGTTAGCTGAATGCACAGATCAGAAAGAAGTTTCACCGAATGATTCTGTGTAGTTTATATTTGAAGACATTCCTTTTTCCACTATTACCCTCTTAGCGCTCCGTATCTCCACTTGCATTTTCTACAAAAAGAGTGTTTCATAACTGCTCAATCAAAAATATGTTTTATCTCTGTTAACTGAATTTACAGATCAGAAATAAGTTTCACAGAATGCATCTGTGTAGTTTTTATTTGAAGATATTCTTTTTCCCAATGTAGGCCTCTTAGCGCTTAGCATGTCCAATTGCAGTTTCTACAGAAAGAGTGTTTCAGAACGGCTCAATCAAAAGTAAGGTTCAACTCTGTTAGCTGAATGCACAGAACAGAAAGAGTTTTCACAGAATGCTACTGTGTAGTTTATATTTGAATATATTCCTTTTTCCACTATTACCCTCTTAGCGCTCCGAATGTCCACTTGCATTTTCTACAGAAAGAGTGTTCAGAACTGCGCAATCAAAAGTATGGTTTAACTCTGTTAGCTTAATGAACATATCAGAAATAAGTTTCACACAATGCTTCTGTGTAGTTTTTATTTGAAGATATTATTTTTCCCAATAGAGGCCTCTTAGCGCTCAGAATGTCCAATTGCAGTTTCTACAGAAAGAGTGTTTCAGAAAGGCTCAATCAAAAGTAAGGTTCAACTCTGTTAGTTGAATGCACAGAACAGAAAGAAGTTTCATACAATGCTTCTGTGTAGTTTATATTTGAACATATTCTTTTCTCCACTATTACCCACTTAGCGCTACGAATGTCCAGTTGCATTTTCTACAGACAGAGTGTTTCAAAACTGCTCAATCAAAAGTATGGTTTAACTCTGTTAGCTGAATGCTCAGATCAGAAAGAAGTTTCACAGAATGCTTCTGTGAAGTTTATATTTGAATATATTCCTTTTTCCACTACTACTCTCTTAGCGCTCCAAATGTCCACTTGCATTTTCTACAGAAAGAGTGTTCAGATCTGCTGAATCAAAGTATGGTTTAACTCTGTTAGCTGAATGCACAGATCAGAAAGAATTTTCACAGAATGATTCTGTGTAGTTTATATTTGGAGACATTCCTTTTTCCACTATTACCCTCTTAGCGCTCCGAATCTCCACTTGCATTTTCTACAGAAAGAGTGTTTCAGAACGGCTCAATCAAAACTAAGGTTCAACTCTTTTAGTTGAACAAACAGAAAAGAAAGAAGTTTCACACAATTCTTATGTGTAGTTTTTATTTGTAGACATTCTTTTTCCCAATATAGGCCTGTTAGCGCTCAGAATGTCCAATTGCAGTTTCTACAGAAAGAGTGTTTCAGAACGGCTCAATCAAAAGTAAGGTTCAACTCTGTTAGTTGAATGCACAGAACAGGAAGAAGTTTCACAGAATGCTTCTGTGTAGTTTATATTTGAACATATTCTTTTTTCCACTATTACCCACTTAGCGCTACGAATGTCCAGTTGCATTTTCTACAGACAGAGTGTTTCAAAACTGCTCAATCAAAAGTATGGTTTAACTCTGTTAGCTGAATGCTCAGATCAGAAAGAAGTTTCACAGAATGCTTCTGTGTAGTTTATATTTGAATATATTCCTTTTTCCACTACTACGCTCTTAGCGCTCCAAATGTCCAGTTGCATTTTCTACAGAAAGAGTGTTCAGATCTGCTCAATCAAAAGTATGGTTTAACTCTGTTAGCTGAATGCACAGATCAGAAAGAAGTTTCACCGAATGATTCTGTGTAGTTTATATTTGAAGACATTTCTTTTTCCACTATTACCCTCTTAGCGCTCCGAGTCTCCACTTGCATTTTCTACAAAAAGAGTGTTTCATAACTGCTCAATCAAAAATATGTTTTATCTCTGTTAACTGAATTTACAGATCAGAAATAAGTTTCACAGAATGCATCTGTGTAGTTTTTATTTGAAGATATTCTTTTTCCCAATGTAGGCCTCTTAGCGCATAGCATGTCCAATTGCAGTTTCTACAGAAAGAGTGTTTCAGAACGGATCAATCAAAAGTAAGGTTCAAATCTGTTAGCTGAATGCACAGAACAGTAAGAGTTTTCACAGAATGCTACTGTGTAGTTTATATTTGAATATATTCCTTTTTCCACTATTACCCTCTTAGCGCTCCGAATGTCCACTTGCATTTCCTACAGAAAGAGTGTTCAGAACTGCGCAATCAAAAGTATGTTTTAACTCTGTTAGCTTAATGAACATATCAGAAATAAGTTTCACACAATGCTTCTGTGTAGTTTTTATTTGAAGATATTATTTTTCCCAATAGAGGCCTCTTAGCGCTCAGAATGTCCAATTGCAGTTTCTACAGAAAGAGTGTTTCAGAAAGGCTAAATCAAAAGTAAGGTTCAACTCTGTTAGTTGAATGCACAGAATAGAAAGAAGTTTCATACAATGCTTCTGTGTAGTTTATATTTGAACATATTCTTTTTTCCACTATTACACACTTAGCGCTACGAATGTCCATTTGCATTTTCTACAGACAGAGTGTTTCAAAACTGCTCAGTGAAAAGTACGGTTTAACTCTGTTAGCTGAATGCTCAGATCAGAAAGAAGTTTCACAGAATGCTTCTGTGTAGTTTATATTTGAATATATTCCTTTTTCCACTACTACGCTCTTAGCGCTGCAAATGTCCAGTTGCATTTTCTACAGAAAGAGTGTTCAGATCTGCTCAATCAAAAGTATGGTTTAACACTGTTAGCTGAATGCACAGATCAGAAAGAAGTTTCACCGAATGATTCTGTGTAGTTTATATTTGAAGACATTCCTTTTTCCACTATTACCCTCTTAGCGCTCCGTATCTCCACTTGCATTTTCTACAAAAAGAGTGTTTCATAACTGCTCAATCAAAAATATGTTTTATCTCTGTTAACTGAATTTACAGATCAGAAATAAGTTTCACAGAATGCATCTGTGTAGTTTTTATTTGAAGATATTCTTTTTCCCAATGTAGGCCTCTTAGCGCTTAGCATGTCCAATTGCAGTTTCTACAGAAAGAGTGTTTCAGAACCGCTCAATCAAAAGTAAGGTTCAACTCTGTTAGTTGAATGCACAGAACAGAAAAAATTTTCACAGAATGCTACTGTGTAGTTTATATTTGAATATATTCCTTTTTCCACTATTACCCTCTTAGCGCTCCGAATGTCCACTTGCATTTTCTACAGAAAGAGTGTTCAGAACTGCGCAATCAAAAGTATGGTTTAACTCTGTTAGCTTAATGAACATATCAGAAATAAGTTTCACACAATGCTTCTGTGTAGTTTTTATTTGAAGATATTATTTTTCCCAATAGAGGCCTCTTAGCGCTCAGAATGTCCAATTGCAGTTTCTACAGAAAGAGTGTTTCAGAAAGGCTCAATCAAAACTAAGGTTCAACTCTGTTAGTTGAATGCACAGAACAGAAAGAAGTTTCATACAATGCTTCTGTGTAGTTTATATTTGAACATACTCTTTTTTCCACTATTACCCACTTAGCGCTACGAATGTCCAGTTGCATTTTCTACAGACAGAGTGTTTCAAAACTTCTCAATCAAAAGTATGGTTTAACTCTGTTAGCTGAATGCTCAGATCAGAAAGAAGTTTCACAGAATGCTTCTGTGTAGTTTATATTTGCATATATTCCTTTTTCCACTACTACTCTCTTAGCGCTCCAAATGTCCAGTTGCATTTTCTACAGAAAGAGTGTTCAGATCTGCTCAATTAAAAGTATGGTTTAACTCTGTTAGCTGAATGCACAGATCAGAAAGAAGTTTCACAGAATGATTCTGTGTAGTTTATATTTGGAGACATTCCTTTTTCCACTATTACCCTCCTAGTGCTCCGAATCTCCACTTGCATTTTCTACAGAAAGAGTGTTTCAGAACGGCTCAATCAAAACTAAGGTTCAACTCTTTTAGTTGAACAAACAAAACAGAAAGAAGTTTCACACAATTCTTCTGTGTAGTTTTTATTTGTAGACATTCTTTTTCCCAATATAGGCCTCTTAGCGCTCAGAATGTCCAATTGCAGTTTCTACAGAAAGAGTGTTTCAGAACGGCTCAATCAAAAGTAAGGTTCAACTCTGTTAGTTGAATGCACAGAACAGAAAGAAGTTTCATACAATGCTTCTGTGTAGTTTATATTTGAACATATTCTTTTTCCACTATTACCCACTTAGCGCTACGAATGTCCAGTTGCATTTTCTACAGACAGAGTGTTTCAAAACTGCTCAATCAAAAGTATGGTTTAACTCTGTTAGCTGAATGCTCAGATCCGAAAGAAGTTTCACAGAATGCTTCTGTGTAGTTTATATTTGAATATATTCCTTTTTCCACTACTACTCTCTTAGCGCTCCAAATGTCCAGTTGCATTTTCTACAGAAAGAGTGTTCAGATCTGCTGAATCAAAAGTATGGTTTAACTCTGTTAGCTGAATGCACAGATCAGAAAGAAATTTCACCGAATGATTCTGTGTAGTTTATATTTGAAGACATTCCTTTTTCCACTATTACCCTCTTAGCGCTCCGAATCTCCACTTGCATTTTCTACAAAAAGTGTGTTTCATAACTACTCAATCAAAAATATGTTTTATCTCTGTTAACTGAATTTACAGATCAGAAATAAGTTTCACAGAATGCATCTGTGTAGTTTTTATTTGAAGATATTCTTTTTCCCAATGTAGGCCTCTTAGCGCTTAGCATGTCCAATTGCAGTTTCTACGGAAAGAGTGTTTCAGAACGGCTCAATCAAAAGTAAGGTTCAACTCTGTTAGCTGAATGCACAGAACAGAAAGAGTTTTCACAGAATGCTACTGTGTAGTTTATATTTGAATATATTCCTTTTTCCACTATTACCCTCTTAGCGCTCCGAATGTCCACTTGCATTTTCTACAGAAAGAGTGTTCAGAACTGCGCAATCAAAAGTATGGTTTAACTCTGTTAGCTTAATGAACATATCAGAAATAAGTTTCACACAATGCTTCTGTGTAGTTTTTATTTGAAGATATTATTTTTCCCAATAGAGGCCTCTTAGCGCTCAGAATGTCCAATTGCAGTTTCTACAGAAAGAGTGTTTCAGAAAGGCTCAATCAAAAGTAAGGTTCAACTCTGTTAGTTGAATGCACAGAACAGAAAGAATTTTCACAGAATGCTACTGTGTAGTTTATATTTGAATATATTCCTTTTTCCAATATTACCCTCTTAGCGCTCCGAATGTCCACTTGCATTTTCTACAGAAAGAGTGTTCAGAACTGCGCAATCAAAAGTATGGTTTAACTCTGTTAGCTTAATGAACATATCAGAAATAAGTTTCACACAATGCTTCGGTGTAGTTTTTATTTGAAGACATTATTTTTCCCAATAGAGTCCTCTTAGCGCTCAGAATGTCCAATTGCAGTTACTACAGAAAGAGTGTTTCAGAAAGGCTCAATCAAAACTAAGGTTCAACTCTGTTAGTTGAATGCACAGAACAGAAAGAAGTTTCATACAATGCTTCTGTGTAGTTTATATTTGAACATACTCTTTTTTCCACTATTACCCACTTAGCGCTACAAATGTCCAGTTGCATTTTCTACAGACAGAGTGTGTCAAAACTGCTCAATCAAAAGTATGGTTTAACTCTGTTAGCTGAATGCTCAGATCAGAAAGAAGTTTCACAGAATGCTTCTGTGTAGTTTATAATTGAATATATTCCTTTATCCACTACTACTTTCTTAGCGCTCCAAATGTCCAGTTGCATTTTCTACAGAAAGAGTGTTCAGATCTGCTCAATCAAAAGTATGGTTTAACTCTGTTAGCTGAATGCACAGATCAGAAAGAAGTTTCACAGAATGATTCTGTGTAGTTTATATTTGAAGACATTCCTTTTTCCACTATTACCCTCTTAGCGCTCCGAATCTCCACTTGCATTTTCTACAGAAAGAGTGTTTCAGAACGGCTCAATCAAAACTAAGGTTCAACTCTTTTAGTTGAACAAACAGAACAGAAAGAAGTTTCACACAATTCTTCTGTGTAGTTTTTATTTGTAGACATTCTTTTTCCCAATATAGGCCTCTTAGCGCTCAGAATGTCCAATTGCAGTTTCTAAAGAAAGAGTGTTTCAGAACGGCTCAATCAAAAGTAAGGTTCAACTCTGTTAGTTGAATGCACAGAACAGAAAGAAGTTTCATACAATGCTTCTGTGTAGTTTATATTTGAACATATTCTTTTTTCCACTATTACCCACTTAGCGCTACGAATGTCCAGTTGCATTTTCTACAGACAGAGTGTTTCAAAACTGCTCAGTGAAAAGTACGGTTTAACTCTGTTAGCTGAATGCTCAGATCAGAAAGAAGTTTCACAGAATGCTTCTGTGTAGTTTATATTTGAATATATTCCTTTTTCCACTACTACGCTCTTAGCGCTCCAAATGTCCAGTTGCATTTTCTACAGAAAGAATGTTCAGATCTGCTCAATCAAAAGTATGGTTTAACTCTGTTAGCTGAATGCACAGATCAGAAAGAAGTTTCACCGAATGATTCTGTGTAGTTTATATTTGAAGACATTCCTTTTTCCACTATTACCCTCTTAGCGCTCCGAATCTCCACTTGCATTTTCTACAAAAAGAGTGTTTCATAACTGCTCAATCAAAAATATGTTTTATCTCTGTTAACTGAATTTACAGATCAGAAATAAGTTTCACAGAATGCATCTGTGTAGTTTTTATTTGAAGATATTCTTTTTCCCAATGTAGGCCTCTTAGCGCTTAGCATGTCCAATTGCAGTTTCTACAGAAAGAGTGTTTCAGAACGGCTCAATCAAAAGTAAGGTTCAACTCTGTTAGTTGAATGCACAGAACAGAAAGAATTTTCACAGAATGCTACTGTGTAGTTTATATTTGAATATATTCCTTTTTCCACTATTACCCTCTTAGCGCTCCGAATGTCCACTTGCATTTTCTACAGAAAGAGTGTTCAGAACTGCGCAATCAAAAGTATGGTTTAACTCTGTTAGCTTAATGAACATATCAGAAATAAGTTTCACACAATGCTTCTGTGTAGTTTTTATTTGAAGATATTATTTTTCCCAATAGAGGCCTCTTAGCGCTCAGAATGTCCAATTGCAGTTACTACAGAAAGAGTGTTTCAGAAAGGCTCAATCAAAACTAAGGTTCAACTCTGTTAGTTGAATGCACAGAACAGAAAGAAGTTTCATACAATGCTTCTGTGTAGTTTATATTTGAACATACTCTTTTTTCCACTATTACCCACTTAGCGCTACGAATGTCCAGTTGCATTTTCTACAGACAGAGTGTGTCAAAACTGCTCAATCAAAAGTATGGTTTAACTCTGTTAGCTGAATGCTCAGATCAGAAAGAAGTTTCACAGAATGTTTCTGTGTAGTTTATATTTGAATATATTCCTTTTTCCACTAGTACTTTCTTAGCGCTCCAAATGTCCAGTTGCATTTTCTACAGAAAGAGTGTTCAGATCTGCTCAATCAAAAGTATGGTTTAATTCTGTTAGCTGAATGCACAGATCAGAAAGATGTTTCACAGAATGATTCTGTGTAGTTTATATTTGGAGACATTCCTTTTTCCACTATTACCCTCTTAGCGCTCCGAATCTCCACTTGCATTTTCTACAGAAAGAGTGTTTCAGAACGGCTCAATCAAAACTAAGGTTCAACTCTTTTAGTTGAACAAACAGAACAGAAAGAAGTTTCACACAATTCTTCTGTGTAGTTTTTATTTGTAGACATTCTTTTTCCCAATATAGGCCTCTTAGCGCTCAGAATGTCCAATTGCAGTTTCTAAAGAAAGAGTGTTTCAGAACGGCTCAATCAAAAGTAAGGTTCAACTCTGTTAGTTGAATGCACAGAACAGAAAGAAGTTTCATACAATGCTTCTGTGTAGTTTATATTTGAACATATTCTTTTTTCCACTATTACACACTTAGCGCTACGAATGTCCAGTTGCATTTTCTACAGACAGAGTGTTTCAAAACTGCTCAGTGAAAAGTACGGTTTAACTCTGTTAGCTGAATGCTCAGATCAGAAAGAAGTTTCACAGAATGCTTCTGTGTAGTTTATATTTGAATATATTCCTTTTTCCACTACTACGCTCTTGGCGCTGCAAATGTCCAGTTGCATTTTCTACAGAAAGAGTGTTCAGATCTGCTCAATCAAAAGTATGGTTTAACACTGTTAGCTGAATGCACAGAACAGAAAGAAGTTTCACCGAATGATTCTGTGTAGTTTATATTTGAAGACATTCCTTTTTCCACTATTACCCACTTAGCGCTCCGTATCTCCACTTGCATTTTCTACAAAAAGAGTGTTTCATAACTGCTCAATCAAAAATATGTTTTATCTCTGTTAACTGAATTTACAGATCAGAAATTAGTTTCACAGAATGCATCTGTGTAGTTTTTATTTGAAGATATTCTTTTTCCCAATGTAGGCCTCTTAGCGCTTAGCATGTCCAATTGCAGTTTCTACAGAAAGAGTGTTTCAGAACGGCTCAATCAAAAGTAAGGTTCAACTCTGTAAGCTGAATGCACTGAACAGAAAGAGTTTTCACAGAATGCTACTGTGTAGTTTATATTTGAATATATTCCTTTTTCCACTATTACCCTCTTAGCGCTCCGAATGTCCACTTGCATTTTCTACAGAAAGAGTGTTCAGAACTGCGCAATCAAAAGTATGGTTTAACTCTGTTAGCTTAATGAACATATCAGAAATAAGTTTCACACAATGCTTCTGTGTAGTTTTTATTTGAAGATATTATTTTTCCCAATAGAGGCCTCTTAGCGCTCAGAATGTCCAATTGCAGTTTCTACAGAAAGAGTGTTTCAGAAAGGCTCAATCAAAAGTAAGGTTCAACTCTGTTAGTTGAATGCACAGAACAGAAAGAAGTTTCATACAATGCTTCTGTGTAGTTTATATTTGAACATATTCTTTTCTCCACTATTACCCACTTAGCGCTACGAATGTCCAGTTGCATTTTCTACAGACAGAGTGTTTCAAAACTGCTCAATCAAAAGTATGGTTTAACTCTGTTAGCTGAATGCTCAGATCAGAAAGAAGTTTCACAGAATGCTTCTGTGAAGTTTATATTTGAATATATTCCTTTTTCCATTACTACTCTCTTAGCGCTCCAAATGTCCACTTGCATTTTCTACAGAAAGAGTGTTCAGATCTGCTGAATCAAAAGTATGGTTTAACTCTGTTAGCTGAATGCACAGATCAGAAAGAAGTTTCACAGAATGATTCTGTGTAGTTTATATTTGGAGACATTCCTTTTTCCACTATTACCCTCTTATCACTCCGAATCTCCACTTGCATTTTCTACAGAAAGAGTGTTTCAGAACGGCTCAATCAAAACTAAGGTTCAACTCTTTTAGTTGAACAAACAGAACAGAAAGAATTTTCACACAATTCTTCTGTGTAGTTTTTATTTGTAGACATTCTTATTCCCAATATAGGCCTCTTAGCGCTCAGAATGTCCAATTGCAGTTTCTACAGAAAGAGTGTTTCAGAACGGCTCAATCAAAAGTAAGGTTCAACTCTGTTAGTTGAATGCACAGAACAGGAAGAAGTTTCACAGAATGCTTCTGTGTAGTTTATATTTGAACATATTATTTTTTCCACTATTACCCACTTAGCGCTACGAATGTCCAGTTGCATTTTCTAAAGACAGAGTGTTTCAAAACTGCTCAATCAAAAGTATGGTTTAACTCTGTTAGCTGAATGCTCAGATCAGAAAGAAGTTTCACAGAATGCTTCTGTGTAGTTTATATTTGAATATATTCCTTTTTCCACTACTACGCTCTTAGCGCTCCAAATGTCCAGTTGCATTTTCTACAGAAAGAGTGTTCAGATCTGCTCAATCAAAAGTATGGTTTAACTCTGTTAGCTGAATGCACAGATCAGAAAGAAGTTTCACAGAATGATTCTGTGTAGTTTATATTTGAAGACATTCCTTTTTCCACTATTACCCTCTTAGCGCTCCGAATCTCCACTTGCATTTTCTACAAAAAGTGTGTTTCATAACTACTCAATCAAAAATATGTTTTATCTCTGTTAACTGAATTTACAGATCAGAAATAAGTTTCACAGAATGCATCTGTGTAGTTTTTATTTGAAGAAATTCTTTTTCCCAATGTAGGCCTCTTAGCGCTTAGCATGTCCAATTGCAGTTTCTACAGAAAGAGTGTTTCAGAACGGCTCAATCAAAAGTAAGGTTCAACTCTGTTAGCTGAATGCACAGAACAGAAAGAGTTTTCACAGAATGCTACTGTGTAGTTTATATTTGAATATATTCCTTTTTCCACTATTACCCTCTTAGCGCTCCGAATGTCCACTTGCATTTTCTACAGAAAGAGTGTTCAGAACTGCGCAATCAAAACTATGGTTTAACTCTGTTAGCTTAATGAACATATCAGAAATAAGTTTCACACAATGCTTCTGTGTAGTTTTTATTTGAAGATATTGTTTTTCCCAATAGAGGCCTCTTAGCGCTCAGAATGTCCAATTGCAGTTTCTACAGAAAGAGTGTTTCAGAAAGGCTCATTCAAAAGTAAGGTTCAACTCTGTTAGTTGAATGCACAGAACAGAAAGAAGTTTCATACAATGCTTCTGTGTAGTTTATATTTGAACATATTCTTTTCTCCACTATTACCCACTTAGCGCTACGAATGTCCAGTTGCATTTTCTACAGACAGAGTGTTTCAAAACTGCTCAATCAAAAGTATGGTTTAACTCTGTTAGCTGAATGCTCAGATCAGAAAGAAGTTTCACAGAATGCTTCTGTGAAGTTTATATTTGAATATATTCCTTTTTCCACTACTACTCTCTTAGCGCTCCAAATGTCCACTTGCATTTTCTACAGAAAGTGTGTTCAGATCTGCTGAATCAAAAGTATGGTTTAACTCTGTTAGCTGAATGCACAGATCAGAAAGAAGTTTCACAGAATGATTCTGTGTAGTTTATATTTGGAGACATTCCTTTTTCCACTATTACCCTCTTAGCGCTCCGAATCTCCACTTGCATTTTCTACAGAAAGAGTGTTTCAGAACGGCTCAATCAAAACTAAGGTTCAACTCTTTTAGTTGAACAAACAGAACAGAAAGAAGTTTCACACAATTCTTCTGTGTAGTTTTTATTTGTAGACATTCTTTTTCCCAATATAGGCCTGTTAGCGCTCAGAATGTCCAATTGCAGTTTCTACAGAAAGAGTGTTTCAGAACGGCTCAATCAAAAGTAAGGTTCAACTCTGTTAGTTGAATGCACAGAACAGGAAGAAGTTTCACAGAATGCTTCTGTGTAGTTTATATTTGAACATATTCTTTTTTCCACTATTACCCACTTAGCGCTACGAATGTCCAGTTGCATTTTCTACAGACAGAGTGTTTCAAAACTGCTCAATCAAAAGTATGGTTTAACTCTGTTAGCTGAATGCTCAGATCAGAAAGAAGTTTCACAGAATGCTTCTGTGTAGTTTATATTTGAATATATTCCTTTTTCCACTACTACGCTCTTAGCGCTCCAAATGTCCAGTTGCATTTTCTACAGAAAGAGTGTTCAGATCTGCTCAATCAAAAGTATGGTTTAACTCTGTTAGCTGAATGCACAGAACAGAAAGAAGTTTCACCGAATGATTCTGTGTAGTTTATATTTGAAGACATTCCTTTTTCCACTATTACCCTCTTAGCGCTCCGAGTCTCCACTTGCATTTTCTACAAAAAGAGTGTTTCATAACTGCTCAATCAAAAATATGTTTTATCTCTGTTAACTGAATTTACAGATCAGAAATAAGTTTCACAGAATGCATCTGTGTAGTTTTTATTTGAAGATATTCTTTTTCCCAATGTAGGCCTCTTAGCGCTTAGCATTTCCAATTGCAGTTTCTACAGAAAGAGTGTTTCAGAACGGCTCAATCAAAAGTAAGGTTCAACTCTGTTAGCTGAATGCGCAGAACAGTAAGAGTTTTCACAGAATGCTACTGTGTAGTTTATATTTGAATATATTCCTTTTTCCACAATTACCCTCTTAACGCTCCGAATGTCCAGTTGCATTTTCTACAGAAAGAGTGTTCAGAACTGCGCAATCAAAAGTATGGTTTAATTCTGTTAGCTTAATGAACATATCAGAAATAAGTTTCACAAAATGCTTCTGTGTAGTTTTTATTTGAAGATATTATTTTTCCTAATAGAGGCCTCTTAGCGCTCAGAATGTCCAATTGCAGTTTCTACAGAAAGAGAGTTTCAGAAAGGCTCAATCAAAAGTAAGGTTCAACTCTGTTAGTTGAATGCACAGAACCGAAAGAAGTTTCATACAATGCTTCTGTGTAGTTTATATTTGAACATATTCTTTTCTCCACTATTACCCACTTAGCGCTACGAATGTCCAGTTGCATTTTCTACAGACAGAGTGTTTCAAAACTGCTCAATCAAAATTATGGTTTAACTCTGTTAGCTGAATGCTCAGATCCGAAAGAAGTTTCACAGAATGCTTCTGTGTAGTTTATATTTGAATATATTCCTTTTTCCACTACTACTCTCTTAGCGATCCAAATGTCCAGTTGCATTTTCTACAGAAAGAGTGTTCAGATCTGCTGAATCAAAAGTATGGTTTAACTCTGTTAGCTGAATGCACAGATCAGAAAGAAGTTTCACAGAATGATTCTGTGTAGTTTATATTTGAACACATTCCTTTTTCCACTATTACCCTCTTAGCGCTCCGAATCTCCACTTGCATTTTCTACAAAAAGTGTGTTTCATAACTACTCAATCAAAAATATGTTTTATCTCTGTTAACTGAATTTACAGATCAGAAATAAGTTTCACAGAATGCATCTGTGTAGTTTTTATTTGAAGATATTCTTTTTCCCAATGTAGGCCTCTTAGCACTTAGCATGTCCAATTGCAGTTTCTACAGAAAGAGTGTTTCAGAACGGCTCAATCAAAAGTAAGGTTCAATTCTTTTAGCTGAATGCACAGAACAGAAAGAGATTTCACAGAATGCTACTGTGTAGTTTATATTTGAATATATTCCTTTTTCCACTATTACCCTCTTAGCGCTCCGAATGTCCACTTGCATTTTCTACAGAAAGAGTGTTCAGAACTGCGCAATCAAATGTATGGTTTAACTCTGTTAGCTTAATGAACATATCAGAAATAAGTTTCACACAATGCTTCTGTGTAGTTTTTATTTGAAGATATTTTTTTTCCCAATAGAGGCCTCTTAGCGCTCAGAATGTCCAATTGCAGTTTCTACAGAAAGAGTGTTTCAGAAAGGCTCAATCAAAAGTAAGGTTCAACTCTGTTAGTTGAATGCACAGAACAGAAAGAAGTTTCATACAATGCTTCTGTGTAGTTTATATTTGAACATATTCTTTTCTCCACTATTACCCACTTAGCGCTACGAATGTCCAGTTGCATTTTCTACAGACAGAGTGTTTCAAAACTGCTCAATCAAAAGTATGGTTTAACTCTGTTAGCTGAATGCTCAGATCAGAAAGAAGTTTCACAGAATGCTTCTGTGAAGTTTATATTTGAATATATTCCTTTTTCCACTACTACTCTCTTAGCGCTCCAAATGTCCACTTGCATTTTCTACAGAAAGTGTGTTCAGATCTGCTGAATCAAAAGTATGGTTTAACTCTGTTAGCTGAATGCACAGATCAGAAAGAATTTTCACAGAATGATTCTGTGTAGTTTATATTTGGAGACATTCCTTTTTCCACTATTACCCTCTTAGCGCTCCGAATCTCCACTTGCATTTTCTACAGAAAGTGTGTTTCAGAACGGCTCAATCAAAACTAAGGTTCAACTCTTTTAGTTGAACAAACAGAACAGAAAGAAGTTTCACACAATTCTCCTGTGTAGTTTTTATTTGTAGACATTCTTTTTCCCAATATAGGCCTGTTAGCGCTCAGAATGTCCAATTGCAGTTTCTACAGAAAGAGTGTTTCAGAACGGCTCAATCAAAAGTAAGGTTCAACTCTGTTAGTTGAATGCACAGAACAGGAAGAAGTTTCACACAATGCTTCTGTGTAGTTTATATTTGAACATATTCTTTTTTCCACTATTACCCACTTAGCGCTACGAATGTCCAGTTGCATTTTCTACAGACAGAGTGTTTCAAAACTGCTCAATCAAAAGTATGGTTTAACTCTGTTAGCTGAATGCTCAGATCAGAAAGAAGTTTCACAGAATGCTTCTGTGTAGTTTATATTTGAATATATTCCTTTTTCCACTACTACGCTCTTAGCGCTCCAAATGTCCAGTTGCATTTTCTACAGAAAGAGTGTTCAGATCTGCTCAATCAAAAGTATGGTTTAACTCTGTTAGCTGAATGCACAGATCAGAAAGAAGTTTCACCGAATGATTCTGTATAGTTTATATTTGAAGACATTCCTTTTTCCACTATTACCCTCTTAGCGCTCCGAGTCTCCACTTGCATTTTCTACAAAAAGAGTGTTTCATAACTGCTCAATCAAAAATATGTTTTATCTGTGTTAACTGAATTTACAGATCAGAAATAAGTTTCACAGAATGCATCTGTGTAGTTTTTATTTGAAGATATTCTTTTTCCCAATGTAGGCCTCTTAGCGCTTAGCATGTCCAATTGCAGTTTCTACAGAAAGAGTGTTTCAGAACGGCTCAATCAAAAGTAAGGTTCAACTCTGTTAGCTGAATGCGCAGAACAGTAAGAGTTTTCACAGAATGATTCTGTGTAGTTTATATTTGGAGACATTCCTTTTTCCACTATTACCCTCTTAGCGCTCCGAATCTCCACTTGCATTTTCTACAGAAAGAGTGTTTCAGAACGGCTCAATCAAAACTAAGGTTCAACTCTTTTAGTTGAACAAACAGAACAGAAAGAAGTTTCACACAATTCTCCTGTGTAGTTTTTATTTGTAGACATTCTTTTTCCCAATATAGGCCTGTTAGCGCTCAGAATGTCCAATTGCAGTTTCTACAGAAAGAGTGTTTCAGAACGGCTCAATCAAAAGTAAGGTTCAACTCTGTTAGTTGAATGCACAGAACAGGAAGAAGTTTCACAGAATGCTTCTGTGTAGTTTATATTTGAACATATTCTTTTTTCCACTATTACCCACTTAGCGCTACGAATGTCCAGTTGCATTTTCTACAGACAGAGTGTTTCAAAACTGCTCAATCAAAAGTATGGTTTAACTCTGTTAGCTGAATGCTCAGATCAGAAAGAAGTTTCACAGAATGCTTCTGTGTAGTTTATATTTGAATATATTCCTTTTTCCACTACTACGCTCTTAGCGCTCCAAATGTCCAGTTGCATTTTCTACAGAAAGAGTGTTCAGATCTGCTCAATCAAAAGTATGGTTTAACTCTGTTAGCTGAATGCACAGATCAGAAAGAAGTTTCACCGAATGATTCTGTGTAGTTTATATTTGAAGACATTCCTTTTTCCTCTATTACCCTCTTAGCGCTCCGAATCTCCACTTGCATTTTCTACAAAAAGAGTGTTTCATAACTGCTCAATCAAAAATATGTTTTATCTCTGTTAACTGAATTTACAGATCAGAAATAAGTTTCACAGAATGCATCTGTGTAGTTTTTATTTGAAGATATTCTTTTTCCCAATGTAGGCCTCTTAGCGCTTAGCATGTCCAATTGCAGTTTCTACAGAAAGAGTGTTTCAGAACGGATCAATCAAAAGTAAGGTTCAAATCAGTTAGCTGAATGCACAGAGCAGTAAGAGTTTTCACAGAATGCTACTGTGTAGTTTATATTTAAATATATTCCTTTTTCCACTATTACCCTCTTAGCGCTCCGAATGTCCACTTGCATTTCCTACAGAAAGAGTGTTCAGAACTGCGCAATCAAAAGTATGTTTTAACTCTGTTAGCTTAATGAACATATCAGAAATAAGTTTCACACAATGCTTCTGTGTAGTTTTTATTTGAAGATATTATTTTTCCCAATAGAGGCCTCTTAGCGCTCAGAATGTCCAATTGCAGTTTCTACAGAAAGAGTGTTTCAGAAAGGCTAAATCAAAAGTAAGGTTCAACTCTGTTAGTTGAATGCACAGAACAGAAAGAAGTTTCATACAATGCTTCTGTGTAGTTTATATTTGAACATATTCTTTTTTCCACTATTACACACTTAGCGCTACGAATGTCCATTTGCATTTTCTACAGACAGAGTGTTTCAAAACTGCTCAGTGAAAAGTACGGTTTAACTCTGTTAGCTGAATGCTCAGATCAGAAAGAAGTTTCACAGAATGCTTCTGTGTAGTTTATATTTGAATATATTCCTTTTTCCACTACTACGCTCTTAGCGCTGCAAATGTCCAGTTGCATTTTCTACAGAAAGAGTGTTCAGATCTGCTCAATCAAAAGTATGGTTTAACACTGTTAGCTGAATGCACAGATCAGAAAGAAGTTTCACCGAATGATTCTGTGTAGTTTATATTTGAAGACATTCCTTTTTCCACTATTACCCTCTTAGCGCTCCGTATCTCCACTTGCATTTTCTACAAAAAGAGTGTTTCATAACTGCTCAATCAAAAATATGTTTTATCTCTGTTAACTGAATTTACAGATCAGAAATAAGTTTCACAGAATGCATCTGTGTAGTTTTTATTTGAAGATATTCTTTTTCCCAATGTAGGCCTCTTAGCGCTTAGCATGTCCAATTGCAGTTTCTACAGAAAGAGTGTTTCAGAACGGCTCAATCAAAAGTAAGGTTCAACTCTGTTAGTTGAATGCACAGAACAGAAAGAATTTTCACAGAATGCTACTGTGTAGTTTATATTTGAATATATTCCTTTTTCCACTATTACCCTCTTAGCGCTCCGAATGTCCACTTGCATTTTCTACAGAAAGAGTGTTCAGAACTGCGCAATCAAAAGTATGGTTTAACTCTGTTAGCTTAATGAACATATCAGAAATAAGTTTCACACAATGCTTCTGTGTAGTTTTTATTTGAAGATATTATTTTTCCCAATAGAGGCCTCTTGGCGCACAGAATGTCCAATTGCAGTTTCTACAGAAAGAGTGTTTCAGAAAGGCTCAATCAAAAGTAAGGTTCAACTCTGTTAGTTGAATGCACAGAACAGAAAGAAGTTTCATACAATGCTTCTGTGTAGTTTATATTTGAACATATTCTTTTCTCCACTATTACCCACTTAGCGCTACGAATGTCCAGTTGCATTTTCTACAGACAGAGTGTTTCAAAACTGCTCAATCAAAAGTATGGTTTAACTCTGTTAGCTGAATGCTCAGATCAGAAAGAAGTTTCACAGAATGCTTCTGTGAAGTTTATATTTGAATATATTCCTTTTTCCACTACTAATCTCTTAGCGCTCCAAATTTCCACTTGCATTTTCTACAGAAAGTGTGTTCAGATCTGCTGAATCAAAAGTATGGTTTAACTCTGTTAGCTGAATGCACAGATCAGAAAGAAGTTTCACAGAATGATTCTGTGTAGTTTATATTTGGAGACATTCCTTTTTCCACTATTACCCTCTTAGCGCTCCGAATCTCCACTTGCATTTTCTACAGAAAGAGTGTTTCAGAACGGCTCAATCAAAACTAAGGTTCAACTCTTTTAGTTGAACAAACAGAACAGAAAGAAGTTTCACATAATTCTTCTGTGTAGTTTTTATTTGTAGACATTCTTTTTCCCAATATAGGCCTGTTATCGCTCAGAATGTCCAATTGCAGTTTCTACAGAAAGAGTGTTTCAGAACGGCTCAATCAAAAGTAAGGTTCAACTCTGTTAGTTGAATGCACAGAACAGGAAGAAGTTTCACAGAATGCTTCTGTGTAGTTTATATTTGAACATATTCTTTTTTCCACTATTACCCACTTAGCGCTACGAATGTCCAGTTGCATTTTCTACAGACAGAGTGTTTCAAAACTGCTCAATCAAAAGTATGGTTTAACTCTGTTAGCTGAATGCTCAGATCAGAAAGAAGTTTCACAGAATGCTTCTGTGTAGTTTATATTTGAATATATTCCTTTTTCCACTACTACGCTCTTAGCGCTCCAAATGTCCAGTTGCATTTTCTACAGAAAGAGTGTTCAGATCTGCTCAATCAAAAGTATGGTTTAACTCTGTTAGCTGAATGCACAGATCAGAAAGAAGTTTCACCGAATGATTCTGTGTAGTTTATATTTGAAGACATTCCTTTTTCCACTATTACCCTCTTAGCGCTCCGAATCTCCACTTGCATTTTCTACAAAAAGAGTGTTTCATAACTGCTCAATCAAAAATATGTTTTATCTCTGTTAACTGAATTTACAGATCAGAAATAAGTTTCACAGAATGCATCTGTGTAGTTTTTATTTGAAGATATTCTTTTTCCCAATGTAGGCCTCTTAGCGCTTAGCATGTCCAATTGCAGTTTCTACAGAAAGAGTGTTTCAGAACGGATCAATCAAAAGTAAGGTTCAAATCAGTTAGCTGAATGCACAGAGCAGTAAGAGTTTTCACAGAATGCTACTGTGTAGTTTATATTTAAATATATTCCTTTTTCCACTATTACCCTCTTAGCGCTCCGAATGTCCACTTGCATTTCCTACAGAAAGAGTGTTCAGAACTGCGCAATCAAAAGTATGTTTTAACACTGTTAGCTTAATGAACATATCAGAAATAAGTTTCACACAATGCTTCTGTGTAGTTTTTATTTGAAGATATTATTTTTCCCAATAGAGGCCTCTTAGCGCTCAGAATGTCCAATTGCAGTTTCTACAGAAAGAGTGTTTCAGAAAGGCTAAATCAAAAGTAAGGTTCAACTCTGTTAGTTGAATGCACAGAACAGAAAGAAGTTTCATACAATGCTTCTGTGTAGTTTATATTTGAACATATTCTTTTTTCCACTATTACACACTTAGCGCTACGAATGTCCATTTGCATTTTCTACAGACAGAGTGTTTCAAAACTGCTCAGTGAAAAGTACGGTTTAACTCTGTTAGCTGAATGCTCAGATCAGAAAGAAGTTACACAGAATGCTTCTGTGTAGTTTATATTTGAATATATTCCTTTTTCCACTACTACGCTCTTAGCGCTGCAAATGTCCAGTTGCATTTTCTACAGAAAGAGTGTTCAGATCTGCTCAATCAAAAGTATGGTTTAACACTGTTAGCTGAATGCACAGATCAGAAAGAAGTTTCACCGAATGATTCTGTGTAGTTTATATTTGAAGACATTCCTTTTTCCACTATTACCCTCTTAGCGCTCCGTATCTCCACTTGCATTTTCTACAAAAAGAGTGTTTCATAACTGCTCAATCAAAAATATGTTTTATCTCTGTTAACTGAATTTACAGATCAGAAATAAGTTTCACAGAATGCATCTGTGTAGTTTTTATTTGAAGATATTCTTTTTCCCAATGTAGGCCTCTTAGCGCTTAGCATGTCCAATTGCAGTTTCTACAGAAAGAGTGTTTCAGAACGGCTCAATCAAAAGTAAGGTTCAACTCTGTTAGCTGAATGCACAGAACAGAAAGAGTTTTCACAGAATGCTACTGTGTAGTTTATATTTGAATATATTCCTTTTTCCACTATTACCCTCTTAGCGCTCCGAATGTCCACTTGCATTTTCTACAGAAAGAGTGTTCAGAACTGCGCAATCAAAAGTATGGTTTAACTCTGTTAGCTTAATGAACATATCAGAAATAAGTTTCACACAATGCTTCTGTGTAGTTTTTATTTGAAGATATTATTTTTCCCAATAGAGGCCTCTTAGCGCTCAGAATGTCCAATTGCAGTTTCTACAGAAAGAGTGTTTCAGAAAGGCTCAATCAAAAGTAAGGTTCAACTCTGTTAGTTGAATGCACAGAACAGAAAGAAGTTTCATACAATGCTTCTGTGTAGTTTATATTTGAACATATTCTTTTCTCCACTATTACCCACTTAGCGCTACGAATGTCCAGTTGCATTTTCTACAGACAGAGTGTTTCAAAACTGCTCAATCAAAAGTATGGTTTAACTCTGTTAGCTGAATGCTCAGATCAGAAAGAAGTTTCACAGAATGCTTCTGTGAAGTTTATATTTGAATATATTCCTTTTTCCACTACTACTCTCTTAGCGCTCCAAATGTCCACTTGCATTTTCTACAGAAAGAGTGTTCAGATCTGCTGAATCAAAGTATGGTTTAACTCTGTTAGCTGAATGCACAGATCAGAAAGAATTTTCACAGAATGATTCTGTGTAGTTTATATTTGGAGACATTCCTTTTTCCACTATTACCCTCTTAGCGCTCCGAATCTCCACTTGCATTTTCTACAGAAAGAGTGTTTCAGAACGGCTCAATCAAAACTAAGGTTCAACTCTTTTAGTTGAACAAACAGAAAAGAAAGAAGTTTCACACAATTCTTCTGTGTAGTTTTTATTTGTAGACATTCTTTTTCCCAATATAGGCCTGTTAGCGCTCAGAATGTCCAATTGCAGTTTCTACAGAAAGAGTGTTTCAGAACGGCTCAATCAAAAGTAAGGTTCAACTCTGTTAGTTGAATGCACAGAACAGGAAGAAGTTTCACAGAATGCTTCTGTGTAGTTTATATTTGAACATATTCTTTTTTCCACTATTACCCACTTAGCGCTACGAATGTCCAGTTGCATTTTCTACAGACAGAGTGTTTCAAAACTGCTCAATCAAAAGTATGGTTTAACTCTGTTAGCTGAATGCTCAGATCAGAAAGAAGTTTCACAGAATGCTTCTGTGTAGTTTATATTTGAATATATTCCTTTTTCCACTACTACGCTCTTAGCGCTCCAAATGTCCAGTTGCATTTTCTACAGAAAGAGTGTTCAGATCTGCTCAATCAAAAGTATGGTTTAACTCTGTTAGCTGAATGCACAGATCAGAAAGAAGTTTCACCGAATGATTCTGTGTAGTTTATATTTGAAGACATTTCTTTTTCCACTATTACCCTCTTAGCGCTCCGAGTCTCCACTTGCATTTTCTACAAAAAGAGTGTTTCATAACTGCTCAATCAAAAATATGTTTTATCTCTGTTAACTGAATTTACAGATCAGAAATAAGTTTCACAGAATGCATCTGTGTAGTTTTTATTTGAAGATATTCTTTTTCCCAATGTAGGCCTCTTAGCGCATAGCATGTCCAATTGCAGTTTCTACAGAAAGAGTGTTTCAGAACGGATCAATCAAAAGTAAGGTTCAAATCTGTTAGCTGAATGCACAGAACAGTAAGAGTTTTCACAGAATGCTACTGTGTAGTTTATATTTGAATATATTCCTTTTTCCACTATTACCCTCTTAGCGCTCCGAATGTCCACTTGCATTTCCTACAGAAAGAGTGTTCAGAACTGCGCAATCAAAAGTATGTTTTAACTCTGTTAGCTTAATGAACATATCAGAAATAAGTTTCACACAATGCTTCTGTGTAGTTTTTATTTGAAGATATTATTTTTCCCAATAGAGGCCTCTTAGCGCTCAGAATGTCCAATTGCAGTTTCTACAGAAAGAGTGTTTCAGAAAGGCTAAATCAAAAGTAAGGTTCAACTCTGTTAGTTGAATGCACAGAATAGAAAGAAGTTTCATACAATGCTTCTGTGTAGTTTATATTTGAACATATTCTTTTTTCCACTATTACACACTTAGCGCTACGAATGTCCATTTGCATTTTCTACAGACAGAGTGTTTCAAAACTGCTCAGTGAAAAGTACGGTTTAACTCTGTTAGCTGAATGCTCAGATCAGAAAGAAGTTTCACAGAATGCTTCTGTGTAGTTTATATTTGAATATATTCCTTTTTCCACTACTACGCTCTTAGCGCTGCAAATGTCCAGTTGCATTTTCTACAGAAAGAGTGTTCAGATCTGCTCAATCAAAAGTATGGTTTAACACTGTTAGCTGAATGCACAGATCAGAAAGAAGTTTCACCGAATGATTCTGTGTAGTTTATATTTGAAGACATTCCTTTTTCCACTATTACCCTCTTAGCGCTCCGTATCTCCACTTGCATTTTCTACAAAAAGAGTGTTTCATAACTGCTCAATCAAAAATATGTTTTATCTCTGTTAACTGAATTTACAGATCAGAAATAAGTTTCACAGAATGCATCTGTGTAGTTTTTATTTGAAGATATTCTTTTTCCCAATGTAGGCCTCTTAGCGCTTAGCATGTCCAATTGCAGTTTCTACAGAAAGAGTGTTTCAGAACCGCTCAATCAAAAGTAAGGTTCAACTCTGTTAGTTGAATGCACAGAACAGAAAAAATTTTCACAGAATGCTACTGTGTAGTTTATATTTGAATATATTCCTTTTTCCACTATTACCCTCTTAGCGCTCCGAATGTCCACTTGCATTTTCTACAGAAAGAGTGTTCAGAACTGCGCAATCAAAAGTATGGTTTAACTCTGTTAGCTTAATGAACATATCAGAAATAAGTTTCACACAATGCTTCTGTGTAGTTTTTATTTGAAGATATTATTTTTCCCAATAGAGGCCTCTTAGCGCTCAGAATGTCCAATTGCAGTTTCTACAGAAAGAGTGTTTCAGAAAGGCTCAATCAAAACTAAGGTTCAACTCTGTTAGTTGAATGCACAGAACAGAAAGAAGTTTCATACAATGCTTCTGTGTAGTTTATATTTGAACATACTCTTTTTTCCACTATTACCCACTTAGCGCTACGAATGTCCAGTTGCATTTTCTACAGACAGAGTGTTTCAAAACTTCTCAATCAAAAGTATGGTTTAACTCTGTTAGCTGAATGCTCAGATCAGAAAGAAGTTTCACAGAATGCTTCTGTGTAGTTTATATTTGCATATATTCCTTTTTCCACTACTACTCTCTTAGCGCTCCAAATGTCCAGTTGCATTTTCTACAGAAAGAGTGTTCAGATCTGCTCAATCAAAAGTATGGTTTAACTCTGTTAGCTGAATGCACAGATCAGAAAGAAGTTTCACAGAATGATTCTGTGTAGTTTATATTTGGAGACATTCCTTTTTCCACTATTACCCTCCTAGTGCTCCGAATCTCCACTTGCATTTTCTACAGAAAGAGTGTTTCAGAACGGCTCAATCAAAACTAAGGTTCAACTCTTTTAGTTGAACAAACAAAACAGAAAGAAGTTTCACACAATTCTTCTGTGTAGTTTTTATTTGTAGACATTCTTTTTCCCAATATAGGCCTCTTAGCGCTCAGAATGTCCAATTGCAGTTTCTACAGAAAGAGTGTTTCAGAACGGCTCAATCAAAAGTAAGGTTCAACTCTGTTAGTTGAATGCACAGAACAGAAAGAAGTTTCATACAATGCTTCTGTGTAGTTTATATTTGAACATATTCTTTTTCCACTATTACCCACTTAGCGCTACGAATGTCCAGTTGCATTTTCTACAGACAGAGTGTTTCAAAACTGCTCAATCAAAAGTATGGTTTAACTCTGTTAGCTGAATGCTCAGATCCGAAAGAAGTTTCACAGAATGCTTCTGTGTAGTTTATATTTGAATATATTCCTTTTTCCACTACTACTCTCTTAGCGCTCCAAATGTCCAGTTGCATTTTCTACAGAAAGAGTGTTCAGATCTGCTGAATCAAAAGTATGGTTTAACTCTGTTAGCTGAATGCACAGATCAGAAAGAAATTTCACCGAATGATTCTGTGTAGTTTATATTTGAAGACATTCCTTTTTCCACTATTACCCTCTTAGCGCTCCGAATCTCCACTTGCATTTTCTACAAAAAGTGTGTTTCATAACTACTCAATCAAAAATATGTTTTATCTCTGTTAACTGAATTTACAGATCAGAAATAAGTTTCACAGAATGCATCTGTGTAGTTTTTATTTGAAGATATTCTTTTTCCCAATGTAGGCCTCTTAGCGCTTAGCATGTCCAATTGCAGTTTCTACGGAAAGAGTGTTTCAGAACGGCTCAATCAAAAGTAAGGTTCAACTCTGTTAGCTGAATGCACAGAACAGAAAGAGTTTTCACAGAATGCTACTGTGTAGTTTATATTTGAATATATTCCTTTTTCCACTATTACCCTCTTAGCGCTCCGAATGTCCACTTGCATTTTCTACAGAAAGAGTGTTCAGAACTGCGCAATCAAAAGTATGGTTTAACTCTGTTAGCTTAATGAACATATCAGAAATAAGTTTCACACAATGCTTCTGTGTAGTTTTTATTTGAAGATATTATTTTTCCCAATAGAGGCCTCTTAGCGCTCAGAATGTCCAATTGCAGTTTCTACAGAAAGAGTGTTTCAGAAAGGCTCAATCAAAAGTAAGGTTCAACTCTGTTAGTTGAATGCACAGAACAGAAAGAAGTTTCATACAATGCTTCTGTGTAGTTTATATTTGAACATATTCTTTTCTCCACTATTACCCACTTAGCGCTACGAATGTCCAGTTGCATTTTCTACAGACAGAGTGTTTCAAAACTGCTCAATCAAAAGTATGGTTTAACTCTGTTAGCTGAATGCTCAGATCAGAAAGAAGTTTCACAGAATGCTTCTGTGAAGTTTATATTTGAATATATTCCTTTTTCCACTACTACTCTCTTAGCGCTCCAAATGTCCACTTGCATTTTCTACAGAAAGAGTGTTCAGATCTGCTGAATCAAAGTATGGTTTAACTCTGTTAGCTGAATGCACAGAGCAGAAAGAATTTTCACAGAATGATTCTGTGTAGTTTATATTTGGAGACATTCCTTTTTCCACTATTACCCTCTTAGCGCTCCGAATCTCCACTTGCATTTTCTACAGAAAGAGTGTTTCAGAACGGCTCAATCAAAACTAAGGTTCAACTCTTTTAGTTGAACAAACAGAAAAGAAAGAAGTTTCACACAATTCTTCTGTGTAGTTTTTATTTGTAGACATTCTTTTTCCCAATATAGGCCTGTTAGCGCTCAGAATGTCCAATTGCAGTTTCTACAGAAAGAGTGTTTCAGAACGGCTCAATCAAAAGTAAGGTTCAACTCTGTTAGTTGAATGCACAGAACAGGAAGAAGTTTCACAGAATGCTTCTGTGTAGTTTATATTTGAACATATTCTTTTTTCCACTATTACCCACTTAGCGCTACGAATGTCCAGTTGCATTTTCTACAGACAGAGTGTTTCAAAACTGCTCAATCAAAAGTATGGTTTAACTCTGTTAGCTGAATGCTCAGATCAGAAAGAAGTTTCACAGAATGCTTCTGTGTAGTTTATATTTGAATATATTCCTTTTTCCACTACTACGCTCTTAGCGCTCCAAATGTCCAGTTGCATTTTCTACAGAAAGAGTGTTCAGATCTGCTCAATCAAAAGTATGGTTTAACTCTGTTAGCTGAATGCACAGATCAGAAAGAAGTTTCACCGAATGATTCTGTGTAGTTTATATTTGAAGACATTACTTTTTCCACTATTACCTTCTTAGCGCTCCGAGTCTCCACTTGCATTTTCTACAAAAAGAGTGTTTCATAACTGCTCAATCAAAAATATGTTTTATCTCTGTTAACTGAATTTACAGATCAGAAATAAGTTTCACAGAATGCATCTGTGTAGTTTTTATTTGAAGATATTCTTTTTCCCAATGTAGGCCTCTTAGCGCTTAGCATGTCCAATTGCAGTTTCTACAGAAAGAGTGTTTCAGAACGGATCAATCAAAAGTAAGGTTCAAATCTGTTAGCTGAATGCACAGAACAGTAAGAGTTTTCACAGAATGCTACTGTGTAGTTTATATTTGAATATATTCCTTTTTCCACTATTACCCTCTTAGCGCTCCGAATGTCCACTTGCATTTCCTACAGAAAGAGTGTTCAGAACTGCGCAATCAAAAGTATGTTTTAACTCTGTTAGCTTAATGAACATATCAGAAATACGTTTCACACAATGCTTCTGTGTAGTTTTTATTTGAAGATATTATTTTTCCCAATAGAGGCCTCTTAGCGCTCAGAATGTCCAATTGCAGTTTCTACAGAAAGAGTGTTTCAGAAAGGCTAAATCAAAAGTAAGGTTCAACTCTGTTAGTTGAATGCACAGAACAGAAAGAAGTTTCATACAATGCTTCTGTGTAGTTTATATTTGAACATATTCTTTTTTCCACTATAACACACTTAGCGCTACGAATGTCCATTTGCATTTTCTACAGACAGAGTGTTTCAAAACTGCTCAGTGAAAAGTACGGTTTAACTCTGTTAGCTGAATGCTCAGATCAGAAAGAAGTTTCACAGAATGCTTCTGTGTAGTTTATATTTGAATATATTCCTTTTTCCACTACTACGCTCTTAGCGCTGCAAATGTCCAGTTGCATTTTCTACAGAAAGAGTGTTCAGATCTGCTCAATCAAAAGTATGGTTTAACACTGTTAGCTGAATGCACAGATCAGAAAGAAGTTTCACCGAATGATTCTGTGTAGTTTATATTTGAAGACATTCCTTTTTCCACTATTACCCTCTTAGCGCTCCGTATCTCCACTTGCATTTTCTACAAAAAGAGTGTTTCATAACTGCTCAATCAAAAATATGTTTTATCTCTGTTAACTGAATTTACAGATCAGAAATAAGTTTCACAGAATGCATCTGAGTAGTTTTTATTTGAAGATATTCTTTTTCCCAATGTAGGCCTCTTAGCGCTTAGCATGTCCAATTGCAGTTTCTACAGAAAGAGTGTTTCAGAACCGCTCAATCAAAAGTAAGGTTCAACTCTGTTAGTTGAATGCACAGAACAGAAAGAATTTTCACAGAATGCTACTGTGTAGTTTATATTTGAATATATTCCTTTTTCCACTATTACCCTCTTAGCGCTCCGAATGTCCACTTGCATTTTCTACAGAAAGAGTGTTCAGAACTGCGCAATCAAAAGTATGGTTTAACTCTGTTAGCTTAATGAACATATCAGAAATAAGTTTCACACAATGCTTCTGTGTAGTTTTTATTTGAAGATATTATTTTTCCCAATAGAGGCCTCTTAGCGCTCAGAATGTCCAATTGCAGTTTCTACAGAAAGAGTGTTTCAGAAAGGCTCAATCAAAACTAAGGTTCAACTCTGTTAGTTGAATGCACAGAACAGAAAGAAGTTTCATACAATGCTTCTGTGTAGTTTATATTTGAACATACTCTTTTTTCCACTATTACCCACTTAGCGCTACGAATGTCCAGTTGCATTTTCTACAGACAGAGTGTTTCAAAACTGCTCAATCAAAAGTATGGTTTAACTCTGTTAGCTGAATGCTCAGATCAGAAAGAAGTTTCACAGAATGCTTCTGTGTAGTTTATATTTGAATATATTCCTTTTTCCACTACTACTCTCTTAGCGCTCCAAATGTCCAGTTGCATTTTCTACAGAAAGAGTGTTCAGATCTGCTCAATCAAAAGTATGGTTTAACTCTGTTAGCTGAATGCACAGATCAGAAAGAAGTTTCACAAAATGATTCTGTGTAGTTTATATTTGGAGACATTCCTTTTTCCACTATTACCCTCCTAGTGCTCCGAATCTCCACTTGCATTTTCTACAGAAAGAGTGTTTCAGAACGGCTCAATCAAAACTAAGGTTCAACTCTTTTAGTTGAACAAACAAAACAGAAAGAAGTTTCACACAATTCTTCTGTGTAGTTTTTATTTGTAGACATTCTTTTTCCCAATATAGGCCTCTTAGCGCTCAGAATGTCCAATTGCAGTTTCTACAGAAAGAGTGTTTCAGAACGGCTCAATCAAAAGTAAGGTTCAACTCTGTTAGTTGAATGCACAGAACAGAAAGAAGTTTCATACAATGCTTCTGTGTAGTTTATATTTGAACATATTCTTTTTCCACTATTACCCACTTAGCGCTACGAATGTCCAGTTGCATTTTCTACAGACAGAGTGTTTCAAAACTGCTCAGTGAAAAGTATGGTTTAACTCTGTTAGCTGAATGCTCAGATCAGAAAGAAGTTTCACAGAATGCTTCTGTGTAGTTTATATTTGAATATATTCCTTTTTCCACTACTACGCTCTTAGCGCTCCAAATGTCCAGTTGCATTTTCTACAGAAAGAGTGTTCAGATCTGCTGAATCAAAAGTATGGTTTAACTCTGTTAGCTGAATGCACAGATCAGAAAGAAGTTTCACCGAATGATTCTGTGTAGTTTATATTTGAAGACATTCCTTTTTCCACTATTACCCTCTTAGCGCTCCGAATCTCCACTTGCATTTTCTACAAAAAGAGTGTTTCATAACTGCTCAATCAAAAATATGTTTTATCTCTGTTAACTGAATTTACAGATCAGAAATAAGTTTCACAGAATGCATCTGTGTAGTTTTTATTTGAAGATATTCTTTTTCCCAATGTAGGCCTCTTAGCGCTTAGCATGTCCAATTGCAGTTTCTACAGAAAGAGTGTTTCAGAACGGCTCAATCAAAAGTAAGGTTCAACTCTGTTAGCTGAATGCGCAGAACAGTAAGAGTTTTCACAGAATGCTACTGTGTAGTTTATATTTGAATATATTCCTTTTTCCACAATTACCCTCTTAGCGCTCCGAATGTCCACTTGCATTTTCTACAGAAAGAGTGTTCAGAACTGCGCAATCAAAAGTATGGTTTAACTCTGTTAGCTTAATGAACATATCAGAAATAAGTTTCACAAAATGCTTCTATGTAGTTTTTATTTGAAGATATTATTTTTCCTAATAGAGGCCTCTTAGCGCTCAGAATGTCCAATTGCAGTTTCTACAGAAAGAGTGTTTCAGAAAGGCTCAATCAAAAGTGAGGTTCAACTCTGTTAGTTGAATGCACAGAACCGAAAGAAGTTTCATACAATGCTTCTGTGTAGTTTATATTTGAACATATTCTTTTCTCCACTATTACCCACTTAGCGCTACGAATGTCCAGTTGCATTTTCTACAGACAGAGTGTTTCAAAACTGCTCAATCAAAAGTATGGTTTAACTCTGTTATCTGAATGCTCAGATCCGAAAGAAGTTTCACAGAATGCTTCTGTGTAGTTTATATTTGAATATATTCCTTTTTCCACTACTACTCTCTTAGCGCTCCAAATGTCCAGTTGCATTTTCTACAGAAAGAGTGTTCAGATCTGCTGAATCAAAAGTATGGTTTAACTCTGTTAGCTGAATGCACAGATCAGAAAGAAGTTTCACAGAATGATTCTGTGTAGTTTATATTTGAAGACATTCCTTTTTCCACTATTACCCTCTTAGCGCTCCGAATCTCCACTTGCATTTTCTACAAAAAGTGTGTTTCATAACTACTCAATCAAAAATATGTTTTATCTCTGTTAACTGAATTTACAGATCAGAAATAAGTTTCACAGAATGCATCTGTGTAGTTTTTATTTGAAGATATTCTTTTTCCCAATGTAGGCCTCTTAGCGCTTAGCATGTCCAATTGCAGTTTCTACAGAAAGAGTGTTTCAGAACGGCTCAATCAAAAGTAAGGTTCAACTCTGTTAGCTGAATGCACAGAACAGAAAGAGTTTTCACAGAATGCTACTGTGTAGTTTATATTTGAATATATTCCTTTTTCTACTATTACCCTCTTAGCGCTCCGAATGTCCACTTGCATTTTCTACAGAAAGAGTGTTCAGAACTGCGCAATCAAAAGTATGGTTTAACTCTGTTAGCTTAATGAACATATCAGAAATAAGTTTCACACAATGCTTCTGTGTAGTTTTTATTTGAAGATATTATTTTTCCCAATATAGGCCTCTTAGCGCTCAGAATGTCCAATTGCAGTTTCTACAGAAAGAGTGTTTCAGAAAGGCTCAATCAAAAGTAAGGTTCAACTCTGTTAGTTGAATGCACAGAACAGAAAGAAGTTTCATACAATGCTTCTGTGTAGTTTATATTTGAACATATTCTTTTTTCCACTATTACCCACTTAGCGCTACGAATGTCCCCTTGCATTTTCTACAGACAGAGTGTTTCAAAACTGCTCAATCAAAAGTATGGTTTAACTCTGTTAGCTGAATGCTCAGATCAGAAAGAAGTTTCACAGAATGCTTCTGTGTAGTTTATATTTGAATATATTCCTTTTTCCACTACTACTCTCTTAGCGCTCCAAATGTCCAGTTGCATTTTCTACAGAAAGAGTGTTCAGATCTGCTCAATCAAAAGTATGGTTTAACTCTGTTAGCTGAATGCACAGATCAGAAAGAAGTTTCACAGAATGATTCTGTGTCGTTTATATTTGGAGACATTCCTTTTTCCACTATTACCCTCTTAGCGCTCCGAATCTCCACTTGCATTTTCTACAGAAAGAGTGTTTCAGAACGGCTCAATCAAAACTAAGGTTCAACTCTTTTAGTTGAACAAACAGAACAGAAAGAAGTTTCACACAATTCTTCTGTGTAGTTTTTATTTGTAGACATTCTTTTTCCCAATATAGGCCTCTTAGCGCTCAGAATGTCCAATTGCAGTTTCTACAGAAAGAGTGTTTCAGAACGGCTCAATCAAAAGTAAGGTTCAACTCTGTTAGTTGAATGCACAGAACAGAAAGAAGTTTCATACAATGCTTCTGTGTAGTTTGTATTTGAACATATACTTTTTTCCACTATTACCCACTTAGCGCTACGAATGTCCAGTTGCATTTTCTACAGACAGAATGTTTCAAAACTGCTCAATCAAAAGTATGGTTTAACTCTGTTAGCTGAATGCTCAGATCAGAAAGAAGTTTCACAGAATGCTTCTGTGTAGTTTATATTTGAATATATTCCTTTTTCCACTACTACGCTCTTAGTGCTCCAAATGTCCAGTTGCATTTTCTACAGAAAGAGTGTTCAGATCTGCTCAATCAAAAGTATGGTTTAACTCTGTTAGCTGAATGCACAGATCAGAAAGAAGTTTCACCGAATGATTCTGTGTAGTTTATATTTGAAGACATTCCTTTTTCCACTATTACCCTCTTAGCGCTCCGAATCTCCACTTGCATTTTCTACAAAAAGAGTGTTTCATAACTGCTCAATCAAAAATATGCTTTATCTCTGTTAACTGAATTTACAGATCAGAAATAAGTTTCACAGAATGCATCTGTGTAGTTTTTATTTGAAGATATTCTTTTTCCCAATGTAGGCCTCTTAGCGCTTAGCATGTCCAATTGCAGTTTCTACAGAAAGAGTGTTTCAGAACGGCTCAATCAAAAGTAAGGTTCAACTCTGTTAGTTGAATGCACAGAACAGAAAGAAGTTTCACAGAATGCTACTGTGTAGTTTATATTTGAATATATTCTTTTTTCCACTATTACCCTCTTAGCGCTCCGAATGTCCACTTGCATTTTCTACAGAAAGAGTGTTCAGAACTGAGCAATCAAAAGTATGGTTTAACTCTGTTAGCTTAATGAACATATCAGAAATAAGTTTCACACAATGCTTCTGTGTAGTTTTTATTTGAAGATATTATTTTTCCCAATATAGGCCTCTTAGCGCTCAGAATGTCCAATTGCAGTTTCTACAGAAAGAGTGTTTCAGAAAGGCTCAATCAAAAGTAAGGTTCAACTCTGTTAGTTGAATGCACAGAACAGAAAGAAGTTTCATACAATGCTTCTCTGTAGTTTATATTTGAACATATTCTTTTTTCCACTATTACCCACTTAGCGCTACGAATGTCCACTTGCATTTTCTACAGACAGAGTGTTTCAAAACTGCTCAATCAAAAGTATGGTTTAACTCTGTTAGCTGAATGCTCAGATCAGAAAGAAGTTTCACAGAATGCTTCTGAGTAGTTTATATTTGAATATATTCCTTTTTCCACTACTACTCTCTTAGCGCTCCAAATGTCCAGTTGCATTTTCTACAGAAAGAGTGTTCAGATCTGCTCAATCAAAAGTATGGTTTAACTCTGTTAGCTGAATGCACAGATCAGAAAGAAGTTTCACAGAATGATTCTGTGTAGTTTATATTTGGAGACATTCCTTTTTCCACTATTACCCTCTTACCGCTCCGAATCTCCACTTGCATTTTCTACAGAAAGAGTGTTTCAGAACGGCTCAATCAAAACTAAGGTTCAACTCTTTTAGTTGAACAAACAGAACAGAAAGAAGTTTCACACAATTCTTCTGTGTAGTTTTTATTTGTAGACATTCTTTTTCCCAATATAGGCCTCTTAGCGCTCAGAATGTCCAATTGCAGTTTCTACAGAAAGAGTGTTTCAGAACGGCTCAATCAAAAGTAAGGTTCAACTCTGTTAGTTGAATGCACAGAACAGAAAGAAGTTTCATACAATGCTTCTGTGTAGTTTGTATTTGAACATATTCTTTTTTCCACTATTACCCACTTAGCGCTACGAATGTCCAGTTGCATTTTCTACACACAGAATGTTTCAAAACTGCTCAATCAAATGTATGGTTTAACTCTGTTAGCTGAATGCTCAGATCAGAAAGAAGTTTCACAGAATGCTTCTGTGTAGTTTATATTTGAATATATTCCTTTTTCCACTACTACGCTCTTAGTGCTCCAAATGTCCAGTTGCATTTTCTACAGAAAGAGTGTTCAGATCTGCTCAATCAAAAGTATGGTTTAACTCTGTTAGCTGAATGCACAGATCAGAAATAAGTTTCACCGAATGATTCTGTGTAGTTTATATTTGAAGACATTCCTTTTTCCACTATTACCCTCTTAGCGCTCCGAATCTCCACTTGCATTTTCTACAGAAAGAGTGTTTCAGAACGGCTCAATCAAAACTAAGGTTCAACTCTTTTAGTTGAACAAACAGAACAGAAAGTAGTTTCACACAATTCTTCTGTGTAGTTTTTATTTGTAGACATTCTTTTTCCGAATATAGGCCTCTTAGCGCTCAGAATGTCCAATTGCAGTTTCTACAGAAAGAGTGTTTCAGAACGGCTCAATCAAAAGTAAGGTTCAACTCTGTTAGTTGAATGCACAGAACAGAAAGAAGTTTCATACAATGCTTCTGTGTAGTTTGTATTTGAACATATTCTTTTTTCCACTATTACCCACTTAGCGCTACGAATGTCCAGTTGCATTTTCTACAGACAGAGTGTTTCAAAACTGCTCAATCAAAAGTATGGTTTAACTCTGTTAGCTGAATGCTCAGATCAGAAAGAAGTTTCACAGAATGCTTCTGTGTAGTTTATATTTGAATATATTCCTTTTTCCACTACTACGCTCTTAGCGCTCCAAATGTCCAGTTGCATTTTCTACAGAAAGAGTGTTCAGATCTGCTCAATCAAAAGTATGGTTTAACTCTGTTAGCTGAATGCACAGATCAGAAAGAAGTTTCACCGAATGATTCTGTGTAGTTTATATTTGAAGACATTCCTTTTTCCACTATTACCCTCTTAGCGCTCCGAATCTCCACTTGCATTTTCTACAAAAAGAGTGTTTCATAACTGCTCAATCAAAAATATGCTTTATCTCTGTTAACTGAATTTACAGATCAGAAATAAGTTTCACAGAATGCATCTGTGTAGTTTTTATTTGAAGATATTCTTTTTCCCAATGTAGGCCTCTTAGCGCTTAGCATGTCCGATTGCAGTTTCTACAGAAAGAGTGTTTCAGAACGGCTCAATCAAAAGTAAGGTTCAACTCTGTTAGTTGAATGCACAGAACAGAAAGAATTTTCACAGAATGCTACTGTGTAGTTTATATTTGAATATATTCCTTTTTCCACTATTACCCTCTTAGCGCTCCGAATCTCCACTTGCATTTTCTACAGAAAGAGTGTTCAGAACTGCGCAATCAAAAGTATGGTTTAACTCTGTTAGCTTAATGAACATATCAGAAATAAGTTTCACACAATGCTTCTGTGTAGTTTTTATTTGAAGATATTATTTTTCCCAATATAGGCCTCTTAGCGCTCAGAATGTCCAATTGCAGTTTCTACAGAAAGAGTGTTTCAGAAAGGCTCAATCAAAAGTAAGGTTCAACTCTGTTAGTTGAATGCACAGAACAGAAAGAAGTTTCATACAATGCTTCTGTGTAGTTTATATTTGAACATATTCTTTTTTCCACTATTACCCAATTAGCGCTACGAATGTCCAGTTGCATTTTCTACAGACAGAGTGTTTCAAAACTGCTCAATCAAAAGTATGGTTTAACTCTGTTAGCTGAATGCTCAGAACAGAAAGAAGTTTCACAGAATGCTTCTGTGTAGTTTATATTTGAATATATTCCTTTTTCCACTACTACTCTCTTAGCGCTCCAAATGTCCAGTTGCATTTTCTACAGAAAGAGTGTTCAGATCTGCTCAATCAAAAGTATGGTTTAACTCTGTTAGCTGAATGCACAGATCAGAAAGAAGTTTCACAGAATGCTTCTGTGTAGTTTATATTTGGAGACATTCCTTTTTCCACTATTACCCTCTTAGCGCTCCGAATCTCCACTTGCATTTTCTACAGAAAGAGTGTTTCAGAACGGCTCAATCAAAACTAAGGTTCAACTCTTTTAGTTGAACAAACAGAACAGAAAGAAGTTTCACACAATTCTTCTGTGTAGTTTTTATTTGTAGACATTCTTTTTCCGAATATAGGCCTCTTAGCGCTCAGAATGTCCAATTGCAGTTTCTACAGAAAGAGTGTTTCAGAACGGCTCAATCAAAAGTAAGGTTCAACTCTGTTAGTTGAATGCACAGAACAGAAAGAAGTTTCATACAATGCTTCTGTGTAGTTTATATTTGAACATATTCTTTTTTCCACTATTACCCACTTAGCGCTACGAATGTCCAGTTGCATTTTCTACAGACAGAGTGTTTCAAAACTGCTCAATCAAAAGTATGGTTTAACTCTGTTAGCTGAATGCTCAGATCAGAAAGAAGTTTCACAGAATGCTTCTGTGTAGTTTATATCTGAATATATTACTTTTTCCACTACTACGCTCTTAGCGCTCCAAATGTCCAGTTGCATTTTCTACAGAAAGAGTGTTCAGATCTGCTCAATCAAAAGTAAGGTTTAACTCTGTTAGCTGAATGCACAGATCAGAAAGAAGTTTCACCGAATGATTCTGTGTAGTTTATATTTGAAGACATTCCTTTTTCCACTATTACCATCTTAGCGCTCCGAATCTCCACTTGCATTTTCTACAAAAAGAGTGTTTCATAACTGCTCAATCAAAAATATGTTTTATCTGTGTTAACTGAATTTACAGATCAGAAATAAGTTTCACAAAATGCATCTGTGTAGTTTTTATTTGAAGATATTCTTTTTCCCAATGTAGGCCTCATAGCGCTTAGCATGTCCAATTGCAGTTTCTACAGAAAGAGTGTTTCAGAACGGCTCAATCAAAAGTAAGGTTCAACTCTGTTAGTTGAATGCACAGAACAGAAAGAATTTTCACAGAATGCTACTGTGTAGTTTATATTTGAATATATTCCTTTTTCCACTATTACCCTCTTAGCGCTCCGAATGTCCACTTGCATTTTCTACAGACAGAGTGTTTCAAAACTCCTCAATCAAAAGTATGGTTTAACTCTGTTAGCTGAATGCTCAGATCAGAAAGAAGTTTCACAGAATGCTTCTGTGTAGTTTATATTTGAATATATTCCTTTTTCCACTACTACTCTCTTAGCGCTCCAAATGTCCAGTTGCATTTTCTACAGAAAGAGTGTTCAGATCTGCTCAATCAAAAGTATGGTTTAACTCTGTTAGCTGAATGCACAGATCAGAAAGAAGTTTCACAGAATGATTCTGTGTAGTTTATATTTGGAGACATTCCTTTTTCCACTATTACCCTCTTAGCGCTCCGAATCTCCACTTGCATTTTCTACAGAAAGAGTGTTTCAGAACGGCTCAATCAAAACTAAGGTTCAACTCTTTTAGTTGAACAAACAGAACAGAAAGAAGTTTCACACAATTCTTCTGTGTAGTTTTTATTTGTAGACATTCTTTTTCCCAATATAGGCCTCTTAGCGCTCAGAATGTCCAATTGCAGTTTCTACAGAAAGAGTGTTTCAGAACGGCTCAATCAAAAGTAAGGTTCAACTCTGTTAGTTGAATGCACAGAACAGAAAGAAGTTTCATACAATGCTTCTGTTTAGTTTATATTTGAACATATTCTTTTTTCCACTATTACCCACTTAGCGCTACGAATGTCCCGTTGCATTTTCTACAGACAGAGTGTTTCAAAACTGCTCAATAAAAAGTATGGTTTAACTCTGTTAGCTGAATGCTCAGATCAGAAAGAAGTTTCACAGAATGCTGCTGTGTAGTTTATATTTGAATATATTCCTTTTTGCACTACTACGCTCTTAGCGCTCCAAATGTACAGTTGCATTTTCTACAGAAAGAGTGTTCAGATCTGCTCAATCAAAAGTATGGTTTAACTCTGTTAGCTGAATGCACAGATCAGAAAGAAGTTTCACAGAATGATTCTGTGTAGTTTATATTTGGAGACATTCCTTTTTCCACTATTACCCTCTTAGCGCTCCGAATCTCCACTTGCATTTTCTACAGAAAGAGTGTTTCAGAACGGCTCAATCAAAACTAAGGTTCAAGGCTTTTAGTTGAACAAACAGAACAGAAAGAAGTTTCACACAATTCTTCTGTGTAGTTTTTATTTGTAGACATTCTTTTTCCCAATATAGGCCTCTTAGCGCTCAGAATGTCCAATTGCAGTTTCTACAGAAAGAGTGTTTCAGAACGGCTCAATCAAAAGTAAGGTTCAACTCTGTTAGTTGAATGCACAGAACAGAAAGAAGTTTCATACAATGCTTCTGTGTAGTTTATATTTGAACTTATTCTTTATTCCACTATTACCCACTTAGCGCTACGAATGTCCAGTTGCATTTTCTACAGACAGAGTGTTTCAAAACTGCTCAATCAAAAGTATGATTTAACTCTGTTAGCTGAATGCTCAGATCAGAAAGAAGTTTCACAGAATGCTTCTGTGTAGTTTATATTTGAATATATTCCTTTTTCCACTACTACGCTCTTAGCGCTCCAAATGTCCAGTTGCATTTTCTACAGAAAGAGTGTTCAGATCTGCTCAATCAAAAGTATGGTTTAACTCTGTTAGCTGAATGCACAGATCAGAAAGAAGTTTCACCGAATGATTCTGTGTAGTTTATATTTGAAGACATTCCTTTTTCCACTATTACCCTCTTAGCGCTCCGAATCTCCACTTGCATTTTCTACAAAAAGAGTGTTTCATAACTGCACAATCAAAAATATGCTTTATCTCTGTTAACTGAATTTACAGATCAGAAATAAGTTTCACAGAATGCATCTGTGTAGTTTTTATTTGAAGATATTCTTTTTCCCAATGTAGGCCTCTTAGCGCTTAGCATGTCCAATTGCAGTTTCTACAGGAAGAGTGTTTCAGAACGGCTAAATCAAAAGTAAGGTTCAACTCTGTTAGTTGAATGCACAGAACAGAAAGAATTTTCACAGAATGCTACTGTGTAGTTTATATTTGAATATATTCCTTTTTCCACTATTACACTCTTAGCGCTCCGAATGTCCACTTGCATTTTCTACAGAAAGAGTGTTCAGAACTGCGCAATCAAAAGTGTGGTTTAACTCTGTTAGCTTAATGAACATATCAGAAATAAGTTTCACACAATGCTTCTGTGTAGTTTTTATTTGAAGATGTTATTTTTCCCAATATAGGCCTCTTAGCGCTCAGAATGTCCAATTGCAGTTTCTACAGAAAGAGTGTTTCAGAAAGGCTCAATCAAAAGTAAGTTTCAACTCTGTTAGTTGAATGCACAGAACAGAAAGAAGTTTCATACAATGCTTCTGTGTAGTTTATATTTGAACATATTCTTTTTTCCACTATTACCCACTTAGCGCTACGAATGTCCAGTTGCATTTTCTACAGACAGAGTGTTTCAAAACTGCTCAATCAAATGTATGGTTTAACTCTGTTAGCTGAATGCTCAGATCAGAAAGAAGTTTCACAGAATGCTTCTGTGTAGTTTATATTTGAATATATTCCTTTTTCCACTACTACTCTCTTAGCGCTCCAAATGTCCAGTTGCATTTTCTACAGAAAGAGTGTTCAGATCTGCTCAATCAAAAGTATGGTTTAACTCTGTTAGCTGAATGCACAGATCAGAAAGAAGTTTCACAGAATGATTCTGTGTAGTTTATATTTGGAGACATTCCTTTTTCCACTATTACCCTCTTAGCGCTCCGAATCTCCACTTGCATTTTCTACAGAAAGAGTGTTTCAGAACGGCTCAATCAAAACTAAGGTTCAACTCTTTTAGTTGAACAAACAGAACAGAAAGAAGTTTCACACAATTCTTCTGTGTAGTTTTTATTTGTAGACATTCTTTTTCCCAATATAGGCCTCTTAGCGCTCAGAATGTCCAATTGCAGTTTCTACAGAAAGAGTGTTTCAGAACGGCTCAATCAAAAGTAAGGTTCAACTCTGTTAGTTGAATGCACAGAACAGAAAGAAGTTTCATACAATTCTTCTGTGTAGTTTATATTTGAACATATTCTTTTTTCCACTATTACCCACTTAGCGCTACGAATGTCCCGTTGCATTTTCTACAGACAGAGTGTTTCAAAACTGCTCAATCAAAAGTATGGTTTAACTCTGTTAGCTGAATGCTCAGATCAGAAAGAAGTTTCACAGAATGCTTCTGTGTAGTTTATATTTGAATATATTCCTTTTTCCACTACTACGCTCTTAGTGCTCCAAATGTCCAGTTGCATTTTCTACAGAAAGAGTGTTCAGATCTGCTCAATCAAAAGTATGGTTTAACTCTGTTAGCTGAATGCACAGATCAGAAAGAAGTTTCACCGAATGATTCTGTGTAGTTTATATTTGAAGACATTCCTTTATCCACTATTACCATCTTAGCGCTCCGAATCTCCACTTGCATTTTCTACAGAAAGAGTGTTTCAGAACGGCTCAATCAAAACTAAGGTTCAACTCTTTTAGTTGAACAAACAGAACAGAAAGTAGTTTCACACAATTCTTCTGTGTAGTTTTTATTTGTAGACATTCTTTTTCCGAATATAGGCCTCTTAGCGCTCAGAATGTCCAATTGCAGTTTCTACAGAAAGAGTGTTTCAGAACGGCTCAATCAAAAGTAAGGTTCAACTCTGTTAGTTGAATGCACAGAACAGAAAGAAGTTTCATACAATGCTTCTGTGTAGTTTGTATTTGAACATATTCTTTTTTCCACTATTACCCACTTAGCGCTACGAATGTCCAGTTGCATTTTCTACAGACAGAGTGTTTCAAAACTGCTCAATCAAAAGTATGGTTTAACTCTGTTAGCTGAATGCTCAGATCAGAAAGAAGTTTCACAGAATGCTTCTGTGTAGTTTATATTTGAATATATTCCTTTTTCCACTACTACGCTCTTAGCGCTCCAAATGTCCAGTTGCATTTTCTACAGAAAGAGTGTTCAGATCTGCTCAATCAAAAGTATGGTTTAACTCTGTTAGCTGAATGCACAGATCAGAAAGAAGTTTCACCGAATGATTCTGTGTAGTTTATATTTGAAGACATTCCTTTTTCCACTATTACCCTCTTAGCGCTCCGAATCTCCACTTGCATTTTCTACAAAAAGAGTGTTTCATAACTGCTCAATCAAAAATATGCTTTATCTCTGTTAACTGAATTTACAGATCAGAAATAAGTTTCACAGAATGCATCTGTGTAGTTTTTATTTGAAGATATTCTTTTTCCCAATGTAGGCCTCTTAGCGCTTAACATGTCCGATTGCAGTTTCTACAGAAAGAGTGTTTCAGAACGGCTCAATCAAAAGTAAGGTTCAACTCTGTTAGTTGAATGCACAGAACAGAAAGTATTTTCACAGAATGCTACTGTGTAGTTTATATTTGAATATATTCCTTTTTCCACTATTACCCTCTTAGCGCTCCGAATCTCCACTTGCATTTTCTACAGAAAGAGTGTTCAGAACTGCGCAATCAAAAGTATGGTTTAACTCTGTTAGCTTAATGAACATATCAGAAATAAGTTTCACACAATGCTTCTGTGTAGTTTTTATTTGAAGATATTATTTTTCCCAATATAGGCCTCTTAGCGCTCAGAATGTCCAATTGCAGTTTCTACAGAAAGAGTGTTTCAGAAAGGCTCAATCAAAAGTAAGGTTCAACTCTGTTAGTTGAATGCACAGAACAGAAAGAAGTTTCATACAATGCTTCTGTGTAGTTTATATTTGAACATATTCTTTTTTCCACTATTACCCAATTAGCGCTACGAATGTCCAGTTGCATTTTCTACAGACAGAGTGTTTCAAAACTGCTCAATCAAAAGTATGGTTTAACTCTGTTAGCTGAATGCTCAGAACAGAAAGAAGTTTCACAGAATGCTTCTGTGTAGTTTATATTTGAATATATTCCTTTTTCCACTACTACTCTCTTAGCGCTCCAAATGTCCAGTTGCATTTTCTACAGAAAGAGTGTTCAGATCTGCTCAATCAAAAGTATGGTTTAACTCTGTTAGCTGAATGCACAGATCAGAAAGAAGTTTCACAGAATGCTTCTGTGTAGTTTATATTTGGAGACATTCCTTTTTCCACTATTACCCTCTTAGCGCTCCGAATCTCCACTTGCATTTTCTACAGAAAGAGTGTTTCAGAACGGCTCAATCAAAACTAAGGTTCAACTCTTTTAGTTGAACAAACAGAACAGAAAGAAGTTTCACACAATTCTTCTGTGTAGTTTTTATTTGTAGACATTCTTTTTCCCAATATAGGCCTCTTAGCGCTCAGAATGTCCAATTGCAGTTTCTACAGAAAGAGTGTTTCAGAACGGCTCAATCAAAAGTAAGGTTCAACTCTGTTAGTTGAATGCACAGAACAGAAAGAAGTTTCATACAATGCTTCTGTGTAGTTTATATTTGAACTTATTCTTTATTCCACTATTACCCACTTAGCGCTACGAATGTCCAGTTGCATTTTCTACAGACAGAGTGTTTCAAAACTGCTCAATCAAAAGTATGATTTAACTCTGTTAGCTGAATGCTCAGATCAGAAAGAAGTTTCACAGAATGCTTCTGTGTAGTTTATATTTGAATATATTCCTTTTTCCACTACTACGCTCTTAGCGCTCCAAATGTCCAGTTGCATTTTCTACAGAAAGAGTGTTCAGATCTGCTCAATCAAAAGTATGGTTTAACTCTGTTAGCTGAATGCACAGATCAGAAAGAAGTTTCACCGAATGATTCTGTGTAGTTTATATTTGAAGACATTCCTTTTTCCACTATTACCCTCTTAGCGCTCCGAATCTCCACTTGCATTTTCTACAAAAAGAGTGTTTCATAACTGCACAATCAAAAATATGCTTTATCTCTGTTAACTGAATTTACAGATCAGAAATAAGTTTCACAGAATGCATCTGTGTAGTTTTTATTTGAAGATATTCTTTTTCCCAATGTAGGCCTCTTAGCGCTTAGCATGTCCAATTGCAGTTTCTACAGGAAGAGTGTTTCAGAACGGCTAAATCAAAAGTAAGGTTCAACTCTGTTAGTTGAATGCACAGAACAGAAAGAATTTTCACAGAATGCTACTGTGTAGTTTATATTTGAATATATTCCTTTTTCCACTATTACACTCTTAGCGCTCCGAATGTCCACTTGCATTTTCTACAGAAAGAGTGTTCAGAACTGCGCAATCAAAAGTGTGGTTTAACTCTGTTAGCTTAATGAACATATCAGAAATAAGTTTCACACAATGCTTCTGTGTAGTTTTTATTTGAAGATGTTATTTTTCCCAATATAGGCCTCTTAGCGCTCAGAATGTCCAATTGCAGTTTCTACAGAAAGAGTGTTTCAGAAAGGCTCAATCAAAAGTAAGTTTCAACTCTGTTAGTTGAATGCACAGAACAGAAAGAAGTTTCATACAATGCTTCTGTGTAGTTTATATTTGAACATATTCTTTTTTCCACTATTACCCACTTAGCGCTACGAATGTCCAGTTGCATTTTCTACAGACAGAGTGTTTCAAAACTGCTCAATCAAATGTATGGTTTAACTCTGTTAGCTGAATGCTCAGATCAGAAAGAAGTTTCACAGAATGCTTCTGTGTAGTTTATATTTGAATATATTCCTTTTTCCACTACTACTCTCTTAGCGCTCCAAATGTCCAGTTGCATTTTCTACAGAAAGAGTGTTCAGATCTGCTCAATCAAAAGTATGGTTTAACTCTGTTAGCTGAATGCACAGATCAGAAAGAAGTTTCACAGAATGATTCTGTGTAGTTTATATTTGGAGACATTCCTTTTTCCACTATTACCCTCTTAGCGCTCCGAATCTCCACTTGCATTTTCTACAGAAAGAGTGTTTCAGAACGGCTCAATCAAAACTAAGGTTCAACTCTTTTAGTTGAACAAACAGAACAGAAAGAAGTTTCACACAATTCTTCTGTGTAGTTTTTATTTGTAGACATTCTTTTTCCCAATATAGGCCTCTTAGCGCTCAGAATGTCCAATTGCAGTTTCTACAGAAAGAGTGTTTCAGAACGGCTCAATCAAAAGTAAGGTTCAACTCTGTTAGTTGAATGCACAGAACAGAAAGAAGTTTCATACAATTCTTCTGTGTAGTTTATATTTGAACATATTCTTTTTTCCACTATTACCCACTTAGCGCTACGAATGTCCCGTTGCATTTTCTACAGACAGAGTGTTTCAAAACTGCTCAATCAAAAGTATGGTTTAACTCTGTTAGCTGAATGCTCAGATCAGAAAGAAGTTTCACAGAATGCTTCTGTGTAGTTTATATTTGAATATATTCCTTTTTCCACTACTACGCTCTTAGTGCTCCAAATGTCCAGTTGCATTTTCTACAGAAAGAGTGTTCAGATCTGCTCAATCAAAAGTATGGTTTAACTCTGTTAGCTGAATGCACAGATCAGAAAGAAGTTTCACCGAATGATTCTGTGTAGTTTATATTTGAAGACATTCCTTTATCCACTATTACCATCTTAGCGCTCCGAATCTCCACTTGCATTTTCTACAGAAAGAGTGTTTCAGAACGGCTCAATCAAAACTAAGGTTCAACTCTTTTAGTTGAACAAACAGAACAGAAAGTAGTTTCACACAATTCTTCTGTGTAGTTTTTATTTGTAGACATTCTTTTTCCGAATATAGGCCTCTTAGCGCTCAGAATGTCCAATTGCAGTTTCTACAGAAAGAGTGTTTCAGAACGGCTCAATCAAAAGTAAGGTTCAACTCTGTTAGTTGAATGCACAGAACAGAAAGAAGTTTCATACAATGCTTCTGTGTAGTTTGTATTTGAACATATTCTTTTTTCCACTATTACCCACTTAGCGCTACGAATGTCCAGTTGCATTTTCTACAGACAGAGTGTTTCAAAACTGCTCAATCAAAAGTATGGTTTAACTCTGTTAGCTGAATGCTCAGATCAGAAAGAAGTTTCACAGAATGCTTCTGTGTAGTTTATATTTGAATATATTCCTTTTTCCACTACTACGCTCTTAGCGCTCCAAATGTCCAGTTGCATTTTCTACAGAAAGAGTGTTCAGATCTGCTCAATCAAAAGTATGGTTTAACTCTGTTAGCTGAATGCACAGATCAGAAAGAAGTTTCACCGAATGATTCTGTGTAGTTTATATTTGAAGACATTCCTTTTTCCACTATTACCCTCTTAGCGCTCCGAATCTCCACTTGCATTTTCTACAAAAAGAGTGTTTCATAACTGCTCAATCAAAAATATGCTTTATCTCTGTTAACTGAATTTACAGATCAGAAATAAGTTTCACAGAATGCATCTGTGTAGTTTTTATTTGAAGATATTCTTTTTCCCAATGTAGGCCTCTTAGCGCTTAACATGTCCGATTGCAGTTTCTACAGAAAGAGTGTTTCAGAACGGCTCAATCAAAAGTAAGGTTCAACTCTGTTAGTTGAATGCACAGAACAGAAAGTATTTTCACAGAATGCTACTGTGTAGTTTATATTTGAATATATTCCTTTTTCCACTATTACCCTCTTAGCGCTCCGAATCTCCACTTGCATTTTCTACAGAAAGAGTGTTCAGAACTGCGCAATCAAAAGTATGGTTTAACTCTGTTAGCTTAATGAACATATCAGAAATAAGTTTCACACAATGCTTCTGTGTAGTTTTTATTTGAAGATATTATTTTTCCCAATATAGGCCTCTTAGCGCTCAGAATGTCCAATTGCAGTTTCTACAGAAAGAGTGTTTCAGAAAGGCTCAATCAAAAGTAAGGTTCAACTCTGTTAGTTGAATGCACAGAACAGAAAGAAGTTTCATACAATGCTTCTGTGTAGTTTATATTTGAACATATTCTTTTTTCCACTATTACCCAATTAGCGCTACGAATGTCCAGTTGCATTTTCTACAGACAGAGTGTTTCAAAACTGCTCAATCAAAAGTATGGTTTAACTCTGTTAGCTGAATGCTCAGAACAGAAAGAAGTTTCACAGAATGCTTCTGTGTAGTTTATATTTGAATATATTCCTTTTTCCACTACTACTCTCTTAGCGCTCCAAATGTCCAGTTGCATTTTCTACAGAAAGAGTGTTCAGATCTGCTCAATCAAAAGTATGGTTTAACTCTGTTAGCTGAATGCACAGATCAGAAAGAAGTTTCACAGAATGCTTCTGTGTAGTTTATATTTGGAGACATTCCTTTTTCCACTATTACCCTCTTAGCGCTCCGAATCTCCACTTGCATTTTCTACAGAAAGAGTGTTTCAGAACGGCTCAATCAAAACTAAGGTTCAACTCTTTTAGTTGAACAAACAGAACAGAAAGAAGTTTCACACAATTCTTCTGTGTAGTTTTTATTTGTAGACATTCTTTTTCCGAATATAGGCCTCTTAGCGCTCAGAATGTCCAATTGCAGTTTCTACAGAAAGAGTGTTTCAGAACGGCTCAATCAAAAGTAAGGTTCAACTCTGTTAGTTGAATGCACAGAACAGAAAGAAGTTTCATACAATGCTTCTGTGTAGTTTATATTTGAACATATTCTTTTTTCCACTATTACCCACTTAGCGCTACGAATGTCCAGTTGCATTTTCTACAGACAGAGTGTTTCAAAACTGCTCAATCAAAAGTATGGTTTAACTCTGTTAGCTGAATGCTCAGATCAGAAAGAAGTTTCACAGAATGCTTCTGTGTAGTTTATATCTGAATATATTACTTTTTCCACTACTACGCTCTTAGCGCTCCAAATGTCCAGTTGCATTTTCTACAGAAAGAGTGTTCAGATCTGCTCAATCAAAAGTAAGGTTTAACTCTGTTAGCTGAATGCACAGATCAGAAAGAAGTTTCACCGAATGATTCTGTGTAGTTTATATTTGAAGACATTCCTTTTTCCACTATTACCATCTTAGCGCTCCGAATCTCCACTTGCATTTTCTACAAAAAGAGTGTTTCATAACTGCTCAATCAAAAATATGTTTTATCTGTGTTAACTGAATTTACAGATCAGAAATAAGTTTCACAAAATGCATCTGTGTAGTTTTTATTTGAAGATATTCTTTTTCCCAATGTAGGCCTCATAGCGCTTAGCATGTCCAATTGCAGTTTCTACAGAAAGAGTGTTTCAGAACGGCTCAATCAAAAGTAAGGTTCAACTCTGTTAGTTGAATGCACAGAACAGAAAGAATTTTCACAGAATGCTACTGTGTAGTTTATATTTGAATATATTCCTTTTTCCACTATTACCCTCTTAGCGCTCCGAATGTCCACTTGCATTTTCTACAGACAGAGTGTTTCAAAACTCCTCAATCAAAAGTATGGTTTAACTCTGTTAGCTGAATGCTCAGATCAGAAAGAAGTTTCACAGAATGCTTCTGTGTAGTTTATATTTGAATATATTCCTTTTTCCACTACTACTCTCTTAGCGCTCCAAATGTCCAGTTGCATTTTCTACAGAAAGAGTGTTCAGATCTGCTCAATCAAAAGTATGGTTTAACTCTGTTAGCTGAATGCACAGATCAGAAAGAAGTTTCACAGAATGATTCTGTGTAGTTTATATTTGGAGACATTCCTTTTTCCACTATTACCCTCTTAGCGCTCCGAATCTCCACTTGCATTTTCTACAGAAAGAGTGTTTCAGAACGGCTCAATCAAAACTAAGGTTCAACTCTTTTAGTTGAACAAACAGAACAGAAAGAAGTTTCACACAATTCTTCTGTGTAGTTTTTATTTGTAGACATTCTTTTTCCCAATATAGGCCTCTTAGCGCTCAGAATGTCCAATTGCAGTTTCTACAGAAAGAGTGTTTCAGAACGGCTCAATCAAAAGTAAGGTTCAACTCTGTTAGTTGAATGCACAGAACAGAAAGAAGTTTCATACAATGCTTCTGTTTAGTTTATATTTGAACATATTCTTTTTTCCACTATTACCCACTTAGCGCTACGAATGTCCCGTTGCATTTTCTACAGACAGAGTGTTTCAAAACTGCTCAATAAAAAGTATGGTTTAACTCTGTTAGCTGAATGCTCAGATCAGAAAGAAGTTTCACAGAATGCTTCTGTGTAGTTTATATTTGAATATATTCCTTTTTCCACTACTACGCTCTTAGCGCTCCAAATGTCCAGTTGCATTTTCTACAGACAGAGTGTTTCAAAACTGCTCAATCAAAAGTATGGTTTAACTCTGTTAGCTTAATGCTCAGATCAGAAAGAAGTTTCACAGAATGCTTCTGTGTAGTTTATATTTGGAGACATTCCTTTTTCCACTATTACCCTCTTAGAGCTCCGAATCTCCACTTGCATTTTCTACAGAAATAGTGTTTCAGAACGGCTCAATCAAAACTAAGGTTCAACTCTTTTAGTTGAACAAACAGAACAGAAAGATGTTTCACACAATTCTTCTGTGTAGTTTTTATTTGTAGACATTCTTTTTCCCAATATAGGCCTCTTAGCGCTCAGAATGTCCAATTGCAGTTTCTACAGAAAGAGTGTTTCAGAACGGCTCAATCAAAAGTAAGGTTCAACTCTGTTAGTTCAATGCACAGAACAGAAAGAAGTTTCATACAATGCTTCTGTGTAGTTTATATTTGAACATATTCTTCTTTCCACTATTACCCACTTAGCGCTACGAATGTCCAGTTGCATTTTCTACAGACAGAGTGTTTCAAAACTGCTCAATCAAAAGTATGGTTTAACTCTGTTAGCTGAATGCTCAGATCAGAAAGAAGTTTCACAGAATGCTTCTGTGTAGTTTATATCTGAATATATTACTTTTTCCAATACTACGCTCTTAGCGCTCCAAATGTCCAGTTGCATTTTCTACAGAAAGAGTGTTCAGATCTGCTCAATCAAAAGTATGGTTTAACTCTGTTAGCTGAATGCACAGATCAGAAAGAAGTTTCACCGAATGATTCTGTGTAGTTTATATTTGAAGACATTCCTTTTTCCACTATTACCCTCTTAGCGCTCCGAATCTCCACTTGCATTTTCTACAAAAAGAGTGTTTCATAACTGCTCAATCAAAAATATGTTTTATCTCTGTTAACTGAATTTACAGATCAGAAATAAGTTTCACAAAATGCATCTGTGTAGTTTTTATTTGAAGATATTCTTTTTCCCAATGTAGGCCTCTTAGCGCTTAGCATGTCCAATTGCAGTTTCTGCAGAAATTGTGTTTCAGAACGGCTCAATCAAAAGTAAGGTTCAACTCTGTTAGTTGAATGCACAGAACAGAAAGAATTTTCACAGAATGCTACTGTGTAGTTTATATTTGAATATATTCCTTTTTCCACTATTACCCTCATAGCGCTCCGAATGTCCACTTGCATTTTCTACAGAAAGAGTGTTCAGAACTGCGCAATCAAAAGTATGGTTTAACTCTGTTAGCTTAATGAACATATCAGAAATAAGTTTCACACAATGCTTCTGTGTAGTTTTTATTTGAAGATATTATTTTTCCCAATGTAGGCCTCTTAGCGCTCAGAATGTCCAATTGCAGTTTCTACAGAAAGAGTGTTTCAGAAAGGCTCAATCAAAAGTAAGGTTCAACTCTGTTAGTTGAATGCACAGAACAGAAAGAAGTTTCATACAATGCTTCTCTGTAGTTTATATTTGAACATATTCTTTTTTCCACTATTACCCACTTAGCGCTACGAATGTCCAGTTGCATTTTCTACAGACAGAGTGTTTCAAAACTGCTCAATCAAAAGTATGGTTTAACTCTGTTAGCTGAATGCTCAGAACAGAAAGAAGTTTCACAGAATGCTTCTGTGTAGTTTATATTTGAATATATTCCTTTTTCCACTACTACTCTCTTAGCGCTTCAAATGTCCAGTTGCATTTTCTACAGAAAGAGTGTTCAGATCTGCTCAATCAAAAGTATGGTTTAACTCTGTTAGCTGAATGCACAGATCAGAAAGAAGTTTCACAGAATGATTCTGTGTAGTTTATATTTGGAGACATTCCTTTTTCCACTATTACCCACATAGCGCTCCGAATCTCCACTTGCATTTTCTACAGAAAGAGTGTTTCAGAACGGCTCAATCAAAACTAAGGTTCAACTCTTTTAGTTGAACTAACAGAACGGAAAGAAGTTTCACACAATTCTTCTGTGTAGTTTTTATTTGTAGACATTCTTTTTCCCAATATAGGCCTCTTAGCGCTCAGAATGTCCAATTGCAGTTTCTACAGAAAGAGTGTTTCAGAACGGCTCAATCAAAAGTAAGGTTCAACTCTGTTAGTTGAATGCACAGAACAGAAAGTAGTTTCATACAATGCTTCTGTGTAGTTTATATTTGAACATATTGTTTTTTCCACTATTACCCACTTAGCGCTACAAATGTCCAGTTGCATTTTCTACAGACAGAGTGTTTCAAAACTGCTCAATCAAAAGTATGGTTTAACTCTGTTAGCTGAATGCTCAGATCAGAAAGCAGTTTCACAGAATGCTTCTGTGTAGTTTATATTTGGAGACATTCCTTTTTCCACTATTACCCTCTTAGCGCTCCGAATCTCCACTTGCATTTTCTACAGAAAGAGTGTTTCAGAACGGCTCAATCAAAACTAAGGTTCAACCCTTTTAGTTGAACAAACAGAACAGAAAGAAGTTTCACACAATTCTTCTGTGTAGTTTTTATTTGTAGACATTCTTTTTCCCAATATAGGCCTCTTAGCGCTCAGAATGTCCAATTGCAGTTTCTACAGAAAGAGTGTTTCAGAACGGCTCAATCAAAAGTAAGGTTCAACTCTGTTAGTTGAATGCACAGAACAGAAGAAGTTTCATACAATGCTTCTGTGTAGTTTATATTTGAACATATTCTTTTTTCCACTATTACAAACATAGCGCTACGAATGTCCAGTTGCATTTTCTACAGACAGAGTGTTTCAAAACTGCTCAATCAAAAGTGTGGTTTAACTCTGTTAGCTGAATGCTCAGATCAGGAAGAAGTTTCACAGAATGCTTCTGTGTAGTTTATATCTGAATATATTACTTTTTCCACTACTACGCTCTTAGCGCTCCAAATGTCCAGTTGCATTTTCTACAGAAAGAGTGTTCAGATCTGCTCAATCAAAAGTAAGGTTTAACTCTGTTAGCTGAATGCACAGATCAGAAAGAAGTTTCACCGAATGCTTCTGTGTAGTTTATATTTGAAGACATTCCTTTTTCCACTATTACCCTCTTAGCGCTCCGAATCTCCACTTGCATTTTCTACAAAAAGAGTGTTTCATAACTGCTCAATCAAAAATATGCTTTATCTCTGTTAACTGAATTTACAGATCAGAAATAAGTTTCACAGAATGCATCTGTGTAGTTTTTATTTCAAGATATTCTTTTTCCCAATGTAGGCCTCTTAGCGCTTAGCATGTCCAATTGCAGTTTCTACAGAAAGAGTGTTTCAGAACGGCTCAATCAAAAGTAAGGTTCAACTCTGTTAGTTGAATGCACAGAACAGAAAGAATTTTCACAGAATGCTACTGTGTAGTTTATATTTGAATATATTCCTTTTTCCACTATTACCCTCTTAGCGCTCCGAATGTCCACTTGCATTTTCTACAGAAAGAGTGTTCAGAACTCCGCAATCAAAAGTATGGTTTAACTCTGTTAGCTTAATGAACATATCAGAAATAAGTTTCACACAATGCTTCTGTGTAGTTTTTATTTGAAGATATTATTTTTCCCAATGTAGGCCTCTTAGCGCTCAGAATGTCCAATTGCAGTTTGTACAGAAAGAGTTTTTCAGTAAGGCTCAATCAAAAGTAAGGTTCAACTCTGTTAGTTGAATGCACAGAACAGAAAGAAGTTTCATACAATGCTTCTGTGTAGTTTATATTTGAACATATTCTTTTTTCCACTATTACCCACTTAGCGCTACGAATGTCCAGTTGCATTTTCTACAGACAGAGTGTTTCAAAACTGCTCAATCCAAAGTATGGTTTAATTCTGTTAGCTGAATGCTCAGAACAGAAAGAAGTTTCACAGAATGCTTCTGTGTAGTTTATATTTGAATATATTCCTTTTTCCACTACTACTCTCTTAGCGCTCCAAATGTCCAGTTGCATTTTCTACAGAAAGAGTGTTCAGATCTGCTCAATCAAAAGTATGGTTTAACTCTGTTAGCTGAATGCACAGATCGGAAAGAAGTTTCACAGAATGATTCTGTGTAGTTTATATTTGGAGACATTCCTTTTTCCACTATTACCCTCTTAGCGCTCCGAATCTCCACTTGCATTTTCTACAGAAAGAGTGTTTCAGAACGGCTCAATCAAAACTAAGGTTCAACACTTTTAGTTGAACAAACAGAACAGAAAGAAGTTTCACACAATTCTTCTGTGTAGTTTTTATTTGTAGACATTCTTTTTCCCAATATAGGCCTCTTAGCGCTCAGAATGTCCAATTGCAGTTTCTACAGAAAGAGTGTTTCAGAACGGCTCAATCAAAAGTAAGGTTCAACTCTGTTAGTTGAATGCACAGAACAGAAAGAAGTTTCATACAATGCTTCTGTGTAGTTTATATTTGAACATATTCTTTTTTCCACTATTACCCACTTAGCGCTACGAATGTCCAGTTGCATTTTCTACAGACAGAGTGTTTCAAAACTGCTCAATCAATAGTATGTTTTAACTCTGTTAGCTGAATGCTCAGATCAGAAAGAAGTTTCACAGAATGCTTCTGTGTAGTTTATATCTGAATATATTACCTTTTCCACTACTACGCTCTTAGCGCTCCAAATGTCCACTTGCATTTTCTACAGAAAGAGTGTTCAGATCTGCTCAATCAAAAGTATGGTTTAACCCTGTTAGCTGAATGCACAGATCAGAAAGAAGTTTCACCAAATGATTCTGTGTAGTTTATATTTGAAGACATTCCTTTTTCCACTATTACCCTCTTAGCGCTCCGAATCTCCACTTGCATTTTCTACAAAAAGAGTGTTTCATAACTGCTCAATGAAAAATATGTTTTTTCTCTGTTAACTGAATTTACAGATCAGAAATAAGTTTCACAAAATGTATCTGTGTAGTTTTTATTTGAAGATATTCTTTTTCCCAATGTAGGCCTCTTAGCGCTTCGCATGTCCAATTGCAGTTTCTATAGAAAGAGTGTTTCAGAACGGCTCAATCAAAAGTAAGGTTCAACTCTGTTAGTTGAATGCACAGAACAGAAAGAATTTTCACAGAATGCTACTGTGTAGTTTATATTTGAATATATTCCTTTTTCCACTATTACCCTCTTAGCGCTCCGAATGTCCACTTGCATTTTCTACAGAAAGAGTGTTCAGAACTCCGCAATCAAAAGTATGGTTTAACTCTGTTAGCTTAATGAACATATCAGAAATAAGTTTCACACAATGCTTCTGTGTAGTTTTTATTTGAAGATATTATTTTTCCCAATGTAGGCCTCTTAGCGCTCAGAATGTCCAATTGCAGTTTGTACAGAAAGAGTTTTTCAGTAAGGCTCAATCAAAAGTAAGGTTCAACTCTGTTAGTTGAATGCACAGAACAGAAAGAAGTTTCATACAATGCTTCTGTGTAGTTTATATTTGAACATATTCTTTTTTCCACTATTACCCACTTAGCGCTACGAATGTCCAGTTGCATTTTCTACAGACAGAGTGTTTCAAAACTGCTCAATCCAAAGTATGGTTTAATTCTGTTAGCTGAATGCTCAGAACAGAAAGAAGTTTCACAGAATGCTTCTGTGTAGTTTATATTTGAATATATTCCTTTTTCCACTACTACTCTCTTAGCGCTCCAAATGTCCAGTTGCATTTTCTACAGAAAGAGTGTTCAGATCTGCTCAATCAAAAGTATGGTTTAACTCTGTTAGCTGAATGCACAGATCGGAAAGAAGTTTCACAGAATGATTCTGTGTAGTTTATATTTGGAGACATTCCTTTTTCCACTATTACCCTCTTAGCGCTCCGAATCTCCACTTGCATTTTCTACAGAAAGAGTGTTTCAGAACGGCTCAATCAAAACTAAGGTTCAACACTTTTAGTTGAACAAACAGAACAGAAAGAAGTTTCACACAATTCTTCTGTGTAGTTTTTATTTGTAGACATTCTTTTTCCCAATATAGGCCTCTTAGCGCTCAGAATGTCCAATTGCAGTTTCTACAGAAAGAGTGTTTCAGAACGGCTCAATCAAAAGTAAGGTTCAACTCTGTTAGTTGAATGCACAGAACAGAAAGAAGTTTCATACAATGCTTCTGTGTAGTTTATATTTGAACATATTCTTTTTTCCACTATTACCCACTTAGCGCTACGAATGTCCAGTTGCATTTTCTACAGACAGAGTGTTTCAAAACTGCTCAATCAATAGTATGTTTTAACTCTGTTAGCTGAATGCTCAGATCAGAAAGAAGTTTCACAGAATGCTTCTGTGTAGTTTATATCTGAATATATTACCTTTTCCACTACTACGCTCTTAGCGCTCCAAATGTCCACTTGCATTTTCTACAGAAAGAGTGTTCAGATCTGCTCAATCAAAAGTATGGTTTAACCCTGTTAGCTGAATGCACAGATCAGAAAGAAGTTTCACCAAATGATTCTGTGTAGTTTATATTTGAAGACATTCCTTTTTCCACTATTACCCTCTTAGCGCTCCGAATCTCCACTTGCATTTTCTACAAAAAGAGTGTTTCATAACTGCTCAATGAAAAATATGTTTTTTCTCTGTTAACTGAATTTACAGATCAGAAATAAGTTTCACAAAATGCATCTGTGTAGTTTTTATTTGAAGATATTCTTTTTCCCAATGTAGGCCTCTTAGCGCTTCGCATGTCCAATTGCAGTTTCTATAGAAAGAGTGTTTCAGAACGGCTCAATCAAAAGTAAGGTTCAACTCTGTTAGTTGAATGCACAGAACAGAAAGAATTTTCACAGAATGCTACTGTGTAGTTTATATTTGAATATATTCCTTTTTCCACTATTACCCTCTTAGCACTCCGAATGTCCACTTGCATTTTCTACAGAAAGAGTGTTCAGAACTGCGCAATCAAAAGTATGGTTTAACTCTGTTAGCTTAATGAACATATCAGAAATAAGTTTCACACAATGCTTCTGTGTAGTTTTTATTTGAAGATATTATTTTTCCCAATATAGGCCTCTTAGCGCTCAGAATGTCCAATTGCAGTTTCTACAGAAAGAGTGTTTCAGAAAGGCTCAATCAAAAGTAAGGTTCAACTCTGTTAGTTGAATGCACAGAACAGAAAGAAGTTTCATACAATGCTTCTGTGTAGATTATATTTGAACATATTCTTTTTTCCACTATTACCCACTTAGCGCTACGAATGTCCAGTTGCATTTTCTACAGACAGAGTGTTTCAAAACTGCTCAATCAAAAGTATGGTTTGACTCTGTTAGCTGAATGCTCAGAACAGAAAGAAGTTTCACAGAATGCTTCTGTCTAGTTTATATTTGAATATATTCCTTTTTCCACTACTACTCTCTTAGCGCTCCAAATGTCCAGTTGCATTTTCTACAGAAAGAGTGTTCAGATCTGCTCAATCAAAAGTATGGTTTAACTCTGTTAGCTGAATGCACAGATCAGAAAGAAGTTTCACAGAATGATTCTGTGTAGTTTATATTTCGAGACATTCCTTTTTCCACTATTACCCACTTAGCGCTCCGAATCTCCACTTGCATTTTCTACAGAAAGAGTGTTTCAGAACGGCTCAATCAAAACTAAGGTTCAACTCTTTTAGTTGAACAAACAGAACAGAAAGAAGTTTCACACAATTCTTCTGTGTAGTTTTTATTTGTAGACATTCTTTTTCCCAATATAGGCCTCTTAGCGCTCAGAATGTCCAATTGCAGTTTCTACAGAAAGAGTGTTTCACAACGGCTCAATCAAAAGTAAGGTTCAACTCTGTTAGTTGAATGCACAGAACAGAAAGAAGTTTCATACAATGCTTCTGTGTAGTTTATATTTGAACATATTCTTTTTTCCACTATTACCCACTTAGCGCTACGAATGTCCAGTTGCATTTTCTACAGACAGAGGGTTTCAAAACTGCTCAATCAAAAGTATGATTTAACTCTGTTAGCTGAATGCTCAGATCAGAAAGAAGTTTCACAGAATGCTTCTGTGTAGTTTATATTTGAATATATTCCTTTTTCCACTACTACGCACTTAGCGCTCCAAATGTCCAGTTGCATTTTCTACAGAAAGAGTGTTCAGATCTGCTCAATCAAAAGTATGGTTTAACTCTGTTAGCTGAATGCACAGATCAGAAAGAAGTTTCACCGAATGATTCCGTGTAGTTTATATTTGAAGACATTCCTTTTTCCACTATTACCCTCTTAGCGAACCGAATCTCCACTTGCATTTTCTACAAAAAGAGTGTTTCATAACTGCTCAATCAAAAATATGCTTTATCTCTGTTAACTGAATTTCCAGATCAGAAATAAGTTTCACAGAATGCATCTGTGTAGTTTTTATTTGAAGATATTCTTTTTCCCAATGTAGGCCTCTTAGCGCTTAGCATGTCCAATTGCAGTTTCTACAGAAAGAGTGTTTCAGAACGGCTCAATCAAAAGTAAGGTTCAACTCTGTTAGTTGAATGCACAGAACAGAAAGAATTTTCACAGAATGCTACTGTGTAGTTTATATTTGAATATATTCCTTTTTCCACTATTACCCTCTTAGCGCTCCGAATGTCCACTTGCATTTTCTACAGAAAGAGTGTTCAGAACTCCGCAATCAAAAGTATGGTTTAACTCTGTTAGCTTAACGAACATATCAGAAATAAGTTTCACACAATGCTTCTGTGTAGTTTTTATTTGAAGATATTATTTTTCCCAATGTAGGCCTCTTAGCGCTCAGAATGTCCAATTGCAGTTTCTACAGAAAGAGTGTTTCAGAAAGGCTCAATCAAAAGTAAGGTTCAACTCTGTTAGTTGAATGCACAGAACAGAAAGAAGTTTCATACAATGCTTCTGTGTAGTTTGTATTTGAACATATTCTTTTTTCCACTATTACCCACTTAGCGCTACGAATGTCCAGTTGCATTTTCTACAGACAGAGTGTTTCAAAACTGCTCAATCAAAAGTATGGTTTAACTCTGTTAGCTGAATGCTCAGAACAGAAAGAAGTTTCACAGAATGCTTCTGTGTAGTTTATATTTGAATATATTCCTTTTTCCACTACTACTCTCTTAGCGCTCCAAATGTCCAGTTGCATTTTCTACAGAAAGAGTGTTCAGATCTGCTCAATCAAAAGTATGGTTTAACTCTGTTAGCTGAATGCACAGATCGGAAAGAAGTTTCACAGAATGATTCTGTGTAGTTTATATTTGGAGACATTCCTTTTTCCACTATTACCCTCTTAGCGCTCCGAATCTCCACTTGCATTTTCTACAGAAAGAGTGTTTCAGAACGGCTCAATCAAAACTAAGGTTCAACACTTTCAGTTGAACAAACAGAACAGAAAGAAGTTTCACACGATTCTTCTGTGTAGTTTTTATTTGTAGATATTCTTTTTCCCAATATAGGCCTCTTAGCGCTCAGAATGTCCAATTGCAGTTTCTACAGAAAGAGTGTTTCAGAACGGCTCAATCAAAAGTAAGGTTCAACTCTGTTAGTTGAATGCACAGAACAGAAAGAAGTTTCATACAATGCTTCTGTGTAGTTTATATTTGAACATATTCTTTTTTCCACTATTACCCACTTAGCGCTACGAATGTCCAGTTGCATTTTCTACAGACAGAGTGTTTCAAAACTGCTCAATCAAAAGTATGATTTAACTCTGTTAGCTGAATGCTCAGATCAGAAAGAAGTTTCACAGAATGCTTCTGTGTAGTTTATATTTGAATATATTCCTTTTTCCACTACTACGCTCTTAGCGCTCCAAATGTCCAGTTGCATTTTCTACAGAAAGAGTGTTCAGATCTGCTCAATCAAAAGTATGGTTTAACTCTGTTAGCTGAATGCACAGATCAGAAAGAAGTTTCACCGAATGATTCTGTGTAGTTTATATTTGAAGACATTCCTTTTTCCACTATTACCCTCTTAGCGCTCCGAATCTCCACTTGCATTTTCTACAAAAAGAGTGTTTCATAACTGCTCAATCAAAAATATGCTTTATCTCTGTTAACTGAATTTACAGATCAGAAATAAGTTTCACAGAATGCATCTGTGTAGTTTTTATTTCAAGATATTCTTTTTCCCAATGTAGGCCTCTTAGCGCTTAGCATGTCCAATTGCAGTTTCTACAGAAAGAGTGTTTCAGAACGGCTCAATCAAAAGTAAGGTTCAACTCTGTTAGTTGAATGCACAGAACAGAAAGAATTTTCACAGAATGCTACTGTGTAGTTTATATTTGAATATATTCCTTTTTCCACTATTACCCTCTTAGCGCTCCGAATGTCCACTTGCATTTTCTACAGAAAGAGTGTTCAGAACTCCGCAATCAAAAGTATGGTTTAACTCTGTTAGCTTAATGAACATATCAGAAATAAGTTTCACACAATGCTTCTGTGTAGTTTTTATTTGAAGATATTATTTTTCCCAATGTAGGCCTCTTAGCGCTCAGAATGTCCAATTGCAGTTTGTACAGAAAGAGTGTTTCAGTAAGGCTCAATCAAAAGTAAGGTTCAACTCTGTTAGTTGAATGCACAGAACAGAAAGAAGTTTCATACAATGCTTCTGTGTAGTTTATATTTGAACATATTCTTTTTTCCACTATTACCCACTTAGCGCTACGAATGTCCAGTTGCATTTTCTACAGACAGAGTGTTTCAAAACTGCTCAATCAAAAGTATGGTTTAACTCTGTTAGCTGCATGCTCAGAACAGAAAGAAGTTTCACAGAATGCTTCTGTGTAGTTTATATTTGAATATATTCCTTTTTCCACTACTACTCTCTTAGCGCTCCAAATGTCCAGTTGCATTTTCTACAGAAAGAGTGTTCAGATCTGCTCAATCAAATGTATGGTTTAACTCTGTTAGCTGAATGCACAGATCGGAAAGAAGTTTCACAGAATGATTCTGTGTAGTTTATATTTGGAGACATTCCTTTTTCCACTATTACCCTCTTAGCGCTCCGAATCTCCACTTGCATTTTCTACAGAAAGAGTGTTTCAGAACGGCTCAATCAAAACTAAGGTTCAACACTTTTAGTTGAACAAACAGAACAGAAAGAAGTTTCACACAATTCTTCTGTGTAGTTTTTATTTGTAGACATTCTTTTTCCCAATATAGGCCTCTTAGCGCTCAGAATGTCCAATTGCAGTTTCTACAGAAAGAGTGTTTCAGAACGGCTCAATCAAAAGTAAGGTTCAACTCTGTTAGTTGAATGCACAGAACAGAAAGAAGTTTCATACAATGCTTCTGTGTAGTTTATATTTGAACATATTCTTTTTTCCACTATTACCCACTTAGCGCTACGAATGTCCAGTTGCATTTTCTACAGACAGAGTGTTTCAAAACTGCTCAATCAAAAGTATGTTTTAACTCTGTTAGCTGAATGCTCAGATCAGAAAGAAGTTTCACAGAATGCTTCTGTGTAGTTTATATCTGAATATATTACCTTTTCCACTACTACGCTCTTAGCGCTCCAAATGTCCAGTTGCATTTTCTACAGAAAGAGTGTTCAGATCTGCTCAATCAAAAGTATGGTTTAACCCTGTTAGCTGAATGCACAGATCAGAAAGAAGTTTCACCAAATGATTCTGTGTAGTTTATATTTGAAGACATTCCTTTTTCCACTATTACCCTCTTAGCGCTCCGAATCTCCACTTGCATTTTCTACAAAAAGAGTGTTTCATAACTGCTCAATGAAAAATATGTTTTTTCTCTGTTAACTGAATTTACAGATCAGAAATAAGTTTCACAAAATGCATCTGTGTAGTTTTTATTTGAAGATATTCTTTTTCCCAATGTAGGCCTCTTAGCGCTTCGCATGTCCAATTGCAGTTTCTACAGAAAGAGTGTTTCAGAACGGCTCAATCAAAAGTAAGGTTCAACTCTGTTAGTTGAATGCACAGAACAGAAAGAATTTTCACAGAATGCTACTGTGTAGTTTATATTTGAATATATTCCTTTTTCCACTATTACCCTCTTAGCGCTCCGAATGTCCACTTGCATTTTCTACAGAAAGAGTGTTCAGAACTCCGCAATCAAAAGTATGGTTTAACTCTGTTAGCTTAATGAACATATCAGAAATAAGTTTCACACAATGCTTCTGTGTAGTTTTTATTTGAAGATATTATTTTTCCCAATGTAGGCCTCTTAGCGCTCAGAATGTCCAATTGCAGTTTCTACAGAAAGAGTGTTTCAGAAAGGCTCAATCAAAAGTAAGGTTCAACTCTGTTAGTTGAATGCACAGAACAGAAAGAAGTTTCATACAATGCTTCTGTGTAGTTTATATTTGAACACATTCTTTTTTCCACTATTACCCACTTAGCGCTACGAATGTCCAGTTGCATTTTCTACAGACAGAGTGTTTCAAAACTGCTCAATCAAAAGTATGGTTTAACTCTGTTAGCTGAATGCTCAGAACAGAAAGAAGTTTCACAGAATGCTTCTGTGTAGTTTATATTTGAATATATTCCTTTTTCCACTACTACTCTCTTAGCGCTCCAAATGTCCAGTTGCATTTTCTACAGAAAGAGTGTTCAGATCTGCTCAATCAAAAGTATGGTTTAACTCTGTTAGCTGAATGCACAGATCGGAAAGAAGTTTCACAGAATGATTCTGTGTAGTTTATATTTGGAGACATTCCTTTTTCCACTATTACCCTCTTAGCGCTCCGAATCTCCACTTGCATTTTCTACAGAAAGAGTGTTTCAGAACGGCTCAATCAAAACTAAGGTTCAACACTTTTAGTTGAACAAACAGAACAGAAAGAAGTTTCACACAATTCTTCTGTGTAGTTTTTATTTGTAGACATTCTTTTTCCCAATATAGGCCTCTTAGCGCTCAGAATGTCCAATTGCAGTTTCTACAGAAAGAGTGTTTCAGAACGGCTCAATCAAAAGTAAGGTTCAACTCTGTTAGTTGAATGCACAGAACAGAAAGAAGTTTCATACAATGCTTCTGTGTAGTTTATATTTGAACATATTCTTTTTTCCACTATTACCCACTTAGCGCTACGAATGTCCAGTTGCATTTTCTACAGACAGAGTGTTTCAAAACTGCTCAATCAAAAGTATGTTTTAACTCTGTTAGCTGAATGCTCAGATCAGAAAGAAGTTTCACAGAATGCTTCTGTGTAGTTTATATCTGAATATATTACCTTTTCCACTACTACGCTCTTAGCGCTCCAAATGTCCAGTTGCATTTTCTACAGAAAGAGTGTTCAGATCTGCTCAATCAAAAGTATGGTTTAACCCTGTTAGCTGAATGCACAGATCAGAAAGAAGTTTCACCAAATGATTCTGTGTAGTTTATATTTGAAGACATTCCTTTTTCCACTATTACCCTCTTAGCGCTCCGAATCTCCACTTGCATTTTCTACAAAAAGAGTGTTTCATAACTGCTCAATGAAAAATATGTTTTTTCTCTGTTAACTGAATTTACAGATCAGAAATAAGTTTCACAAAATGCATCTGTGTAGTTTTTATTTGAAGATATTCTTTTTCCCAATGTAGGCCTCTTAGCGCTTCGCATGTCCAATTGCAGTTTCTATAGAAAGAGTGTTTCAGAACGGCTCAATCAAAAGTAAGGTTCAACTCTGTTAGTTGAATGCACAGAACAGAAAGAATTTTCACAGAATGCTACTGTGTAGTTTATATTTGAATATATTCCTTTTTCCACTATTACCCTCTTAGCACTCCGAATGTCCACTTGCATTTTCTACAGAAAGAGTGTTCAGAACTGCGCAATCAAAAGTATGGTTTAACTCTGTTAGCTTAATGAACATATCAGAAATAAGTTTCACACAATGCTTCTGTGTAGTTTTTATTTGAAGATATTATTTTTCCCAATATAGGCCTCTTAGCGCTCAGAATGTCCAATTGCAGTTTCTACAGAAAGAGTGTTTCAGAAAGGCTCAATCAAAAGTAAGGTTCAACTCTGTTAGTTGAATGCACAGAACAGAAAGAAGTTTCATACAATGCTTCTGTGTAGATTATATTTGAACATATTCTTTTTTCCACTATTACCCACTTAGCGCTACGAATGTCCAGTTGCATTTTCTACAGACAGAGTGTTTCAAAACTGCTCAATCAAAAGTATGGTTTGACTCTGTTAGCTGAATGCTCAGAACAGAAAGAAGTTTCACAGAATGCTTCTGTGTAGTTTATATTTGAATATATTCCTTTTTCCACTACTACTCTCTTAGCGCTCCAAATGTCCAGTTGCATTTTCTACAGAAAGAGTGTTCAGATCTGCTCAATCAAAAGTATGGTTTAACTCTGTTAGCTGAATGCACAGATCAGAAAGAAGTTTCACAGAATGATTCTGTGTAGTTTATATTTCGAGACATTCCTTTTTCCACTATTACCCACTTAGCGCTCCGAATCTCCACTTGCATTTTCTACAGAAAGAGTGTTTCAGAACGGCTCAATCAAAACTAAGGTTCAACTCTTTTAGTTGAACAAACAGAACAGAAAGAAGTTTCACACAATTCTTCTGTGTAGTTTTTATTTGTAGACATTCTTTTTCCCAATATAGGCCTCTTAGCGCTCAGAATGTCCAATTGCAGTTTCTACAGAAAGAGTGTTTCACAACGGCTCAATCAAAAGTAAGGTTCAACTCTGTTAGTTGAATGCACAGAACAGAAAGAAGTTTCATACAATGCTTCTGTGTAGTTTATATTTGAACATATTCTTTTTTCCACTATTACCCACTTAGCGCTACGAATGTCCAGTTGCATTTTCTACAGACAGAGTGTTTCAAAACTGCTCAATCAAAAGTATGATTTAACTCTGTTAGCTGAATGCTCAGATCAGAAAGAAGTTTCACAGAATGCTTCTGTGTAGTTTATATTTGAATATATTCCTTTTTCCACTACTACGCTCTTAGCGCTCCAAATGTCCAGTTGCATTTTCTACAGAAAGAGTGTTCAGATCTGCTCAATCAAAAGTATGGTTTAACTCTGTTAGCAGAATGCACAGATCAGAAAGAAGTTTCACCGAATGATTCTGTGTAGTTTATATTTGAAGACATTCCTTTTTCCACTATTACCCTCTTAGCGCTCCGAATCTCCACTTGCATTTTCTACAAAAAGAGTGTTTCATAACTGCTCAATCAAAAATATGCTTTATCTCTGTTAACTGAATTTACAGATCAGAAATAAGTTTCACAGAATGCATCTGTGTAGTTTTTATTTCAAGATATTCTTTTTCCCAATGTAGGCCTCTTAGCGCTTAGCATGTCCAATTGCAGTTTCTACAGAAAGAGTGTTTCAGAACGGCTCAATCAAAAGTAAGGTTCAACTCTGTTAGTTGAATGCACAGAACAGAAAGAATTTTCACAGAATGCTACTGTGTAGTTTATATTTGAATATATTCCTTTTTCCACTATTACCCTCTTAGCGCTCCGAATGTCCACTTGCATTTTCTACAGAAAGAGTGTTCAGAACTCCGCAATCAAAAGTATGGTTTAACTCTGTTAGCTTAATGAACATATCAGAAATAAGTTTCACACAATGCTTCTGTGTAGTTTTTATTTGAAGATATTATTTTTCCCAATGTAGGCCTCTTAGGGCTCAGAATGTCCAATTGCAGTTTGTACAGAAAGAGTGTTTCAGTAAGGCTCAATCAAAAGTAAGGTTCAACTCTGTTAGTTGAATGCACAGAACAGAAAGAAGTTTCATACAATGCTTCTGTGTAGTTTATATTTGAACATATTCTTTTTTCCACTATTACCCACTTAGCGCTACGAATGTCCAGTTGCATTTTCTACAGACAGAGTGTTTCAAAACTGCTCAATCAAAAGTATGGTTTAACTCTGTTAGCTGAATGCTCAGAACAGAAAGAAGTTTCACAGAATGCTTCTGTGTAGTTTATATTTGAATATATTCCTTTTTCCACTACTACTCTCTTAGCGCTCCAAATGTCCAGTTGCATTTTCTACAGAAAGAGTGTTCAGATCTGCTCAATCAAAAGTATGGTTTAACTCTGTTAGCTGAATGCACAGATCGGAAAGAAGTTTCACAGAATGATTCTGTGTAGTTTATATTTGGAGACATTCCTTTTTCCACTATTACCCTCTTAGCGCTCCGAATCTCCACTTGCATTTTCTACAGAAAGAGTGTTTCAGAACGGCTCAATCAAAACTAAGGTTCAACACTTTTAGTTGAACAAACAGAACAGAAAGAAGTTTCACACAATTCTTCTGTGTAGTTTTTATTTGTAGACATTCTTTTTCCCAATATAGGCCTCTTAGCGCTCAGAATGTCCAATTGCAGTTTCTACAGAAAGAGTGTTTCAGAACGGCTCAATCAAAAGTAAGGTTCAACTCTGTTAGTTGAATGCACAGAACAGAAAGAAGTTTCATACAATGCTTCTGTGTAGTTTATATTTGAACATATTCTTTTTTCCACTATTACCCACTTAGCGCTACGAATGTCCAGTTGCATTTTCTACAGACAGAGTGTTTCAAAACTGCTCAATCAAAAGTATGTTTTAACTCTGTTAGCTGAATGCTCAGATCAGAAAGAAGTTTCACAGAATGCTTCTGTGTAGTTTATATCTGAATATATTACCTTTTCCACTACTACGCTCTTAGCGCTCCAAATGTCCAGTTGCATTTTCTACAGAAAGAGTGTTCAGATCTGCTCAATCAAAAGTATGGTTTAACCCTGTTAGCTGAATGCACAGATCAGAAAGAAGTTTCACCAAATGATTCTGTGTAGTTTATATTTGAAGACATTCCTTTTTCCACTATTACCCTCTTAGCGCTCCGAATCTCCACTTGCATTTTCTACAAAAAGAGTGTTTCATAACTGCTCAATGAAAAATATGTTTTTTCTCTGTTAACTGAATTTACAGATCAGAAATAAGTTTCACAAAATGCATCTGTGTAGTTTTTATTTGAAGATATTCTTTTTCCCAATGTAGGCCTCTTAGCGCTTCGCATGTCCAATTGCAGTTTCTATAGAAAGAGTGTTTCAGAATGGCTCAATCAAAAGTAAGGTTCAACTCTGTTAGTTGAATGCACAGAACAGAAAGAATTTTCACAGAATGCTACTGTGTAGTTTATATTTGAATATATTACTTTTTCCACTATTACCCTCTTAGCACTCCGAATGTCCACTTGCATTTTCTACAGAAAGAGTGTTCAGAACTGCGCAATCAAAAGTATGGTTTAACTCTGTTAGCTTAATGAACATATCAGAAATAAGTTTCACACAATGCTTCTGTGTAGTTTTTATTTGAAGATATTATTTTTCCCAATATAGGCCTCTTAGCGCTCAGAATGTCCAATTGCAGTTTCTACAGAAAGAGTGTTTCAGAAAGGCTCAATCAAAAGTAAGGTTCAACTCTGTTAGTTGAATGCACAGAACAGAAAGAAGTTTCATACAATGCTTCTGTGTAGATTATATTTGAACATATTCTTTTTTCCACTATTACCCACTTAGCGCTACGAATGTCCAGTTGCATTTTCTACAGACAGAGTGTTTCAAAACTGCTCAATCAAAAGTATGGTTTGACTCTGTTAGCTGAATGCTCAGAACAGAAAGAAGTTTCACAGAATGCTTCTGTGTAGTTTATATTTGAATATATTCCTTTTTCCACTACTACTCTCTTAGCGCTCCAAATGTCCAGTTGCATTTTCTACAGAAAGAGTGTTCAGATCTGCTCAATCAAAAGTATGGTTTAACTCTGTTAGCTGAATGCACAGATCAGAAAGAAGTTTCACAGAATGATTCTGTGTAGTTTATATTTCGAGACATTCCTTTTTCCACTATTACCCACTTAGCGCTCCGAATCTCCACTTGCATTTTCTACAGAAAGAGTGTTTCAGAACGGCTCAATCAAAACTAAGGTTCAACTCTTTTAGTTGAACAAACAGAACAGAAAGAAGTTTCACACAATTCTTCTGTGTAGTTTTTATTTGTAGACATTCTTTTTCCCAATATAGGCCTCTTAGCGCTCAGAATGTCCAATTGCAGTTTCTACAGAAAGAGTGTTTCACAACGGCTCAATCAAAAGTAAGGTTCAACTCTGTTAGTTGAATGCACAGAACAGAAAGAAGTTTCATACAATGCTTCTGTGTAGTTTATATTTGAACATATTCTTTTTTCCACTATTACCCACTTAGCGCTACGAATGTCCAGTTGCATTTTCTACAGACAGAGTGTTTCAAAACTGCTCAATCAAAAGTATGATTTAACTCTGTTAGCTGAATGCTCAGATCAGAAAGAAGTTTCACAGAATGCTTCTGTGTAGTTTATATTTGAATATATTCCTTTTTCCACTACTACGCTCTTAGCGCTCCAAATGTCCAGTTGCATTTTCTACAGAAAGAGTGTTCAGATCTGCTCAATCAAAAGTATGGTTTAACTCTGTTAGCTGAATGCACAGATCAGAAAGAAGTTTCACCGAATGATTCTGTGTAGTTTATATTTGAAGACATTCCTTTTTCCACTATTACCCTCTTAGCGCTCCGAATCTCCACTTGCATTTTCTACAAAAAGAGTGTTTCATAACTGCTCAATCAAAAATATGCTTTATCTCTGTTAACTGAATTTACAGATCAGAAATAAGTTTCACAGAATGCATCTGTGTAGTTTTTATTTGAAGATATTCTTTTTCCCAATGTAGGCCTCTTAGCGCTTAGCATGTCCAATTGCAGTTTCTACAGAAAGAGTGTTTCAGAACGGCTCAATCAAAAGTAAGGTTCAACTCTGTTAGTTGAATGCACAGAACAGAAAGAATTTTCACAGAATGCTACTGTGTAGTTTATATTTGAATATATTCCTTTTTCCACTATTACCCTCTTAGCGCTCCGAATGGCCACTTGCATTTTCTACAGAAAGAGTGTTCAGAACTCCGCAATCAAAAGTATGGTTTAACTCTGTTAGCTTAACGAACATATCAGAAATAAGTTTCACACAATGCTTCTGTGTAGTTTTTATTTGAAGATATTATTTTTCCCAATGTAGGCCTCTTAGCGCTCAGAATGTCCAATTGCAGTTTCTACAGAAAGAGTGTTTCAGAAAGGCTCAATCAAAAGTAAGGTTCAACTCTGTTAGTTGAATGCACAGAACAGAAAGAAGTTTCATACAATGCTTCTGTGTAGTTTGTATTTGAACATATTCTTTTTTCCACTATTACCCACTTAGCGCTACGAATGTCCAGTTGCATTTTCTACAGACAGAGTGTTTCAAAACTGCTCAATCAAAAGTATGGTTTAACTCTGTTAGCTGAATGCTCAGAACAGAAAGAAGTTTCACAGAATGCTTCTGTGTAGTTTATATTTGAATATATTCCTTTTTCCACTACTACTCTCTTAGCGCTCCAAATGTCCAGTTGCATTTTCTACAGAAAGAGTGTTCAGATCTGCTCAATCAAAAGTATGGTTTAACTCTGTTAGCTGAATGCACAGATCGGAAAGAAGTTTCACAGAATGATTCTGTGTAGTTTATATTTGGAGACATTCCTTTTTCCACTATTACCCTCTTAGCGCTCCGAATCTCCACTTGCATTTTCTACAGAAAGAGTGTTTCAGAACGGCTCAATCAAAACTAAGGTTCAACACTTTTAGTTGAACAAACAGAACAGAAAGAAGTTTCACACGATTCTTCTGTGTAGTTTTTATTTGTAGATATTCTTTTTCCCAATATAGGCCTCTTAGCGCTCAGAATGTCCAATTGCAGTTTCTACAGAAAGAGTGTTTCAGAACGGCTCAATCAAAAGTAAGGTTCAACTCTGTTAGTTGAATGCACAGAACAGAAAGAAGTTTCATACAATGCTTCTGTGTAGTTTATATTTGAACATATTCTTTTTTCCACTATTACCCACTTAGCGCTACGAATGTCCAGTTGCATTTTCTACAGACAGAGTGTTTCAAAACTGCTCAATCAAAAGTATGATTTAACTCTGTTAGCTGAATGCTCAGATCAGAAAGAAGTTTCACAGAATGCTTCTGTGTAGTTTATATTTGAATATATTCCTTTTTCCACTACTACGCTCTTAGCGCTCCAAATGTCCAGTTGCATTTTCTACAGAAAGAGTGTTCAGATCTGCTCAATCAAAAGTATGGTTTAACTCTGTTAGCTGAATGCACAGATCAGAAAGAAGTTTCACCGAATGATTCTGTGTAGTTTATATTTGAAGACATTCCTTTTTCCACTATTACCCTCTTAGCGCTCCGAATCTCCACTTGCATTTTCTACAAAAAGAGTGTTTCATAACTGCTCAATCAAAAATATGCTTTATCTCTGTTAACTGAATTTACAGATCAGAAATAAGTTTCACAGAATGCATCTGTGTAGTTTTTATTTGAAGATATTCTTTTTCCCAATGTAGGCCTCTTAGCGCTTAGCATGTCCAATTGCAGTTTCTACAGAAAGAGTGTTTCAGAACGGCTCAATCAAAAGTAAGGTTCAACTCTGTTAGTTGAATGCACAGAACAGAAAGAATTTTCACAGAATGCTACTGTGTAGTTTATATTTGAATATATTCCTTTTTCCACTATTACCCTCTTAGCGCTCCGAATGTCCACTTGCATTTTCTACAGAAAGAGTGTTCAGAACTCCGCAATCAAAAGTATGGTTTAACTCTGTTAGCTTAATGAACATATCAGAAATAAGTTTCACACAATGCTTCTGTGTAGTTTTTATTTGAAGATATTATTTTTCCCAATGCAGGCCTCTTAGCGCTCAGAATGTCCAATTGCAGTTTGTACAGAAAGAGTGTTTCAGTAAGGCTCAATCAAAAGTAAGGTTCAACTCTGTTAGTTGAATGCACAGAACAGAAAGAAGTTTCATACAATGCTTCTGTGTAGTTTATATTTGAACATATTCTTTTTTCCACTATTACCCACTTAGCGCTACGAATGTCCAGTTGCATTTTCTACAGACAGAGTGTTTCAAAACTGCTCAATCAAAAGTATGGTTTAACTCTGTTAGCTGAATGCTCAGAACAGAAAGAAGTTTCACAGAATGCTTCTGTGTAGTTTATATTTGAATATATTCCTTTTTCCACTACTACTCTCTTAGCGCTCCAAATGTCCAGTTGCATTTTCTACAGAAAGAGTGTTCAGATCTGCTCAATCCAAAGTATGGTTTAACTCTGTTAGCTGAATGCACAGATCGGAAAGAAGTTTCACAGAATGATTCTGTGTAGTTTATATTTGGAGACATTCCTTTTTCCACTATTACCCTCTTAGCGCTCCGAATCTCCACTTGCATTTTCTACAGAAAGAGTGTTTCAGAACGGCTCAATCAAAACTAAGGTTCAACACTTTTAGTTGAACAAACAGAACAGAAAGAAGTTTCACACAATTCTTCTGTGTAGTTTTTATTTGTAGACATTCTTTTTCCCAATGTAGGCCACTTAGCGCTCAGAATGTCCAATTGCAGTTTCTACAGAAAGAGTGTTTCAGAACGGCTCAATCAAAAGTAAGGTTCAACTCTGTTAGTTGAATGCACAGAACAGAAAGAAGTTTCATACAATGCTTCTGTGTAGTTTATATTTGAACATATTCTTTTTTCCACTATTACCCACTTAGCGCTACGAATGTCCAGTTGCATTTTCTACAGACAGAGTGTTTCAAAACTGCTCAATCAAAAGTATGGTTTAACTCTGTTAGCTGAATGCTCAGATCAGAAAGAAGTTTCACAGAATGCTTCTGTGTAGTTTATATCTGAATATATTACCTTTTCCACTACTAAGCTCTTAGCGCTCCAAATGTCCAGTTGCATTTTCTACAGAAAGAGTGTTCAGATCTGCTCAATCAAAAGTATGGTTTAACCCTGTTAGCTGAATGCACAGATCAGAAAGAAGTTTCACCAGATGATTCTGTGTAGTTTATATTTGAAGACATTCCTTTTTCCACTATTACCCTCTTAGCGCTCCGAATCTCCACTTGCATTTTCTCCAAAAAGAGTGTTTCATAACTGCTCAATGAAAAATATGTTTTTTCTCTGTTAACTGAATTTACAGATCAGAAATAAGTTTCACAAAATGCATCTGTGTAGTTTTTATTTGAAGATATTCTTTTTCCCAATGTAGGCCTCTTAGCGCTTCGCATGTCCAATTGCAGTTTCTACAGAAAGAGTGTTTCAGAACGGCTCAATCAAAATAAGGTTCAACTCTGTTAGTTGAATGCACAGAACAGAAAGAATTTTCACAGAATGCTACTGTGTAGTTTATATTTGAATATATTCCTTTTTCCACTATTACCCTCTTAGCGCTCCGAATGTCCACTTGCATTTTCTACAGAAAGAGTGTTCAGAACTCCACAATCAAAAGTATGGTTTAACTCTGTTAGCTTAATGAACATATCAGAAATAAGTTTCACACAATGCTTCTGTGTAGTTTTTATTTGAAGATATTATTTTTCCCAATGTAGGCCTCTTAGCGCTCAGGATGTCCAATTGCAGTTTCTACAGAAAGAGTGTTTCAGAAAGGCTCAATCAAAAGTAAGGTTCAACTCTGTTAGTTGAATGCACAGAACAGAAAGAAGTTTCATACAATGCTTCTGTGTAGTTTATATTTGAACATATTCTTTTTTCCACTATTACCCACTTAGCGCTACGAATGTCCAGTTGCATTTTCTACAGACAGAGTGTTTCAAAACTGCTCAATCAAAAGTATGGTTTAACTCTGTTAGCTGAATGCTCAGAACAGAAAGAAGTTTCACAGAATGCTTCTGTGTAGTTTATATTTGAATATATTCCTTTTTCCACTACTACTCTCTTAGCGCTCCAAATGTCCAGTTGCATTTTCTACAGAAAGAGTGTTCAGATCTGCTCAATCAAAAGTATGGTTTAACTCTGTTAGCTGAATGCACAGATCGGAAAGAAGTTTCACAGAATGATTCTGTGTAGTTTATATTTGGAGACATTCCTTTTTCCACTATTACCCTCTTAGCGCTCCGAATCTCCACTTGCATTTTCTACAGAAAGAGTGTTTCAGAACGGCTCAATCAAAACTAAGGTTCAACACTTTTAGTTGAACAAACAGAACAGAAAGAAGTTTCACACAATTCTTCTGTGTAGTTTTTATTTGTAGACATTCTTTTTCCCAATATAGGCCTCTTAGCGCTCAGAATGTCCAATTGCAGTTTCTACAGAAAGAGTGTTTCAGAACGGCTCAATCAAAAGTAAGGTTCAACTCTGTTAGTTGAATGCACAGAACAGAAAGAAGTTTCATACAATGCTTCTGTGTAGTTTATATTTGAACATATTCTTTTTTCCACTATTACCCACTTAGCGCAACGAATGTCCAGTTGCATTTTCTACAGACAGAGTGTTTCAAAACTGCTCAATCAAAAGTATGTTTTAACTCTGTTAGCTGAATGCTCAGATCAGAAAGAAGTTTCACAGAATGCTTCTGTGTAGTTTATATCTGAATATATTACCTTTTCCACTACTACGCTCTTAGCGCTCCAAATGTCCAGTTGCATTTTCTACAGAAAGAGTGTTCAGATCTGCTCAATCAAAAGTATGGTTTAACCCTGTTAGCTGAATGCACAGATCAGAAAGAAGTTTCACCAAATGATTCTGTGTAGTTTATATTTGAAGACATTCCTTTTTCCACTATTACCCTCTTAGCGCTCCGAATCTCCACTTGCATTTTCTACAAAAAGAGTGTTTCATAACTGCTCAATGAAAAATATGTTTTTTCTCTGTTAACTGAATTTACAGATCAGAAATAAGTTTCACAAAATGCATCTGTGTAGTTTTTATTTGAAGATATTCTTTTTCCCAATGTAGGCCTCTTAGCGCTTCGCATGTCCAATTGCAGTTTCTACAGAAAGAGTGTTTCAGAACGGCTCAATCAAAAGTAAGGTTCAACTCTGTTAGTTGAATGCACAGAACAGAAAGAATTTTCACAGAATGCTACTGTGTAGTTTATATATGAATATATTCCTTTTTCCACTATTAACCTCTTAGCGCTCCGAATGTCCACTTGCATTTTCTACAGAAAGAGTGTTCAGAACTCCGCAATCAAAAGTATGGTTTAACTCTGTTAGCTTAATGAACATATCAGAAATAAGTTTCACACAATGCTTCTGTGTAGTTTTTATTTGAAGATATTATTTTTCCCAATGTAGGCCTCTTAGCGCTCAGGATGTCCAATTGCAGTTTCTACAGAAAGAGTGTTTCAGAAAGGCTCAATCAAAAGTAAGGTTCAACTCTGTTAGTTGAATGCACAGAACAGAAAGAAGTTTCATACAATGCTTCTGTGTAGTTTATATTTGAACATATTCTTTTTTCCACTATTACCCACTTAGCGCTACGAATGTCCAGTTGCATTTTCTACAGACAGAGTGTTTCAAAACTGCTCAATCAAAAGTATGGTTTAACTCTGTTAGCTGAATGCTCAGAACAGAAAGAAGTTTCACAGAATGCTTCTGTGTAGTTTATATTTGAATATATTCCTTTTTCCACTACTACTCTCTTAGCGCTCAAAATATCCAGTTGCATTTTCTACAGAAAGAGTGTTCATATCTGCTCAATCAAAAGTATGGTTTAACTCTGTTAGCTGAATGCACAGATCGGAAAGAAGTTTCACAGAATGATTCTGTGTAGTTTATATTTGGAGACATTCCTTTTTCCACTATTACCCTCTTAGCGCTCCGAATCTCCACTTGCATTTTCTACAGAAAGAGTGTTTCAGAACGGCTCAATCAAAACTAAGGTTCAACACTTTTAGTTGAACAAACAGAACAGAAAGAAGTTTCACACAATTCTTCTGTGTAGTTTTTATTTGTAGACATTCTTTTTCCCAATATAGGCCTCTTAGCGCTCAGAATGTCCAATTGCAGTTTCTACAGAAAGAGTGTTTCAGAACGGCTCAATCAAAAGTAAGGTTCAACTCTGTTAGTTGAATGCACAGAACAGAAAGAAGTTTCATACAATGCTTCTGTGTAGTTTATATTTGAACATATTCTTTTTTCCACTATTACCCACTTAGCGCTACGAATGTCCAGTTGCATTTTCTACAGACAGAGTGTTTCAAAACTGCTCAATCAAAAGTATGATTTAACTCTGTTAGCTGAATGCTCAGATCAGAAAGAATTTTCACAGAATGCTTCTGTGTAGTTTATATTTGAATATATTCCTTTTTCCACTACTACGCTCTTAGCGCTCCAAATGTCCAGTTGCATTTTCTACAGAAAGAGGGTTCAGATCTGCTCAATCAAAAGTATGGTTTAACTCTGTTAGCTGAATGCACAGATCAGAAAGAAGTTTCACCGAATGATTCTGTGTAGTTTATATTTGAAGACATTCCTTTTTCCACTATTACCCGCTTAGCGCTCCGAATCTCCACTTGCATTTTCTACAAAAAGAGTGTTTCATAACTGCTCAATCAAAAATATGCTTTATCTCTGTTAACTGAATTTACAGATCAGAAATAAGTTTCACAGAATGCATCTGTGTAGTTTTTATTTGAAGATATTCTTTTTCCCAATGTAGGCCTCTTAGCGCTTAGCATGTCCAATTGCAGTTTCTACAGAAAGAGTGTTTCAGAACGGCTCAATCAAAAGTAAGGTTCAACTCTGTTAGTTGAATGCACAGAACAGAAAGAATTTTCACAGAATGCTACTGTGTAGTTTATATTTGAATATATTCCTTTTTCCACTATTACCCTCTTAGCGCTCCGAATGTCCACTTGCATTTTCTACAGAAAGAGTGTTCAGAACTCCGCAATCAAAATATGGTTTAACTCTGTTAGCTTAATGAACATATCAGAAATAAGTTTCACACAATGCTTCTGTGTAGTTTTTATTTGAAGATATTATTTTTCCCAATGTAGGCCTCTTAGCGCTCAGGATGTCCAATTGCAGTTTCTACAGAAAGAGTGTTTCAGAAAGGCTCAATCAAAAGTAAGGTTCAACTCTGTTAGTTGAATGCACAGAACAGAAAGAAGTTTCATACAATGCTTCTGTGTAGTTTATATTTGAACATATTCTTTTTTCCACTATTACCCACTTAGCGCTACGAATGTCCAGTTGCATTTTCTACAGACAGAGTGTTTCAAAACTGCTCAATCAAAAGTATGGTTTAACTCTGTTAGCTGAATGCTCAGAACAGAAAGAAGTTTCACAGAATGCTTCTGTGTAGTTTATATTTGAATATATTCCTTTTTCCACTACTACACTCTTAGCGCTCCAAATGTCCAGTTGCATTTTCTACAGAAAGAGTGTTCAGATCTGCTCAATCAAAAGTATGGTTTAACTCTGTTAGCTGAATGCACAGATCGGAAAGAAGTTTCACAGAATGATTCTGTGTAGTTTATATTTGGAGACATTCCTTTTTCCACTATTACCCTCTTAGCGCTCCGAATGTCCACTTGCATTTTCTACAGAAAGAGTGTTCAGAACTGAGCAATCAAAAGTATGGTTTAACTCTGTTAGCTTAATGAACATATCAGAAATAAGTTTCACACAATGCTTCTGTGTAGTTTTTATTTGAAGATATTATTTTTCCCAATATAGGCCTCTTAGCGCTCAGAATGTCCAATTGCAGTTTCTACAGAAAGAGTGTTTCAGAAAGGCTCAATCAAAAGTAAGGTTCAACTCTGTTAGTTGAATGCACAGAACAGGAAGAAGTTTCATACAATGCTTCTGTGTAGTTTATATTTGAACATATTCTTTTTTCCACTATTACCCACTTAGCGCTACGAATGTCCAGTTGCATTTTCTACAGACAGAGTGTTTCAAAACTGCTCAATCAAAAGTATGGTTTAACTCTGTTAGCTGAATGCTCAGAACAGAAAGAAGTTTCACAGAATGCTTCTGTGTAGTTTATATTTGAATATATTCCTTTTTCCACTACTACTCTCTTAGCGCTCCAAATGTCCAGTTGCATTTTCTACAGAAAGAGTGTTCAGATCTGCTCAATCCAAAGTATGGTTTAACTCTGTTAGCTGAATGCACAGATCGGAAAGAAGTTTCACAGAATGATTCTGTGTAGTTTATATTTGGAGACATTCCTTTTTCCACTATTACCCTCTTAGCGCTCCGAATCTCCACTTGCATTTTCTACAGAAAGAGTGTTTCAGAACGGCTCAATCAAAACTAAGGTTCAACACTTTTAGTTGAACAAACAGAACAGAAAGATGTTTCACACAATTCTTCTGTGTAGTTTTTATTTGTAGACATTCTTTTTCCCAATATAGGCCTCTTAGCGCTCAGAATGTCCAATTGCAGTTTCTACAGAAGGAGTGTTTCAGAACGGCTCAATCAAAAGTAAGGTTCAACTCTGTTAGTTGAATGCACAGAACAGAAAGGAGTTTCATACAATGCTTCTGTGTAGTTTATATTTGAACATATTCTTTTTTCCACTATTACCCACTTAGCACTACGAATGTCCAGTTGCATTTTCTACAGACAGAGTGTTTCAAAACTGCTCAATCAAAAGTATGGTTTAACTCTGTTAGCTGAATGCTCAGATCAGAAAGAAGTTTCACAGAATGCTTCTGTGTAGTTTATATCTGAATATATTCCTTTTTCCACTACTACGCTCTTAGCGCTCCAAATGTCCAGTTGCATTTTCTACAGAAAGAGTGTTCAGATCTGCTCAATCAAAAGTGTGGTTTAACTCTGTTAGCTGAATGCACAGATCAGAAAGAAGTTTCACCGAATGATTCTGTGTAGTTTATATTTGAAGACATTCCTTTTTCCACTATTACCCTCTTAGCGCTCCGAATCTCCACTTGCATTTTCTACAAAAAGAGTGTTTCATAACTGCTCAATCAAAAATATGTTTTATCTCTGTTAACTGAATTTACAGATCAGAAATAAGTTTCACAGAATGCATCTGTGTAGTTTTTATTTGAAGATATTATTTTTCCCAATGTAGGCCTCTTAGCGCTTAGCATGTCCAATTGCAGTTTCTACAGAAAGAGTGTTTCAGAACGGCTCAATCAAAAGTAAGGTTCAAATCTGTTAGTTGAATGCACAGAACAGAAAGAATTTTCACAGAGTGCTACTGTGTAGTTTATATTTGAATATATTCCTTTTTCCACTATTACCCTCTTAGCGCTCCGAATGTCCACTTGCATTTTCTACAGAAAGAGTGTTCAGAACTGCGCAATCAAAAGTATGGTTTAACTCTGTTAGCTTAATGAACATATCAGAAATAAGTTTCACACAATGCTTCTGTGTAGTTTTTATTTGAAGATATTATTTTTCCCAATATAGGCCTCTTAGCGCTCAGAATGTCCAATTGCAGTTTCTACAGAAAGAGTATTTCAGAAAGGCTCAATCAAAAGTAAGGTTCAACTCTGTTAGTTGAATGCACAGAACAGAAAGAAGTTTCATACAATGCTTCTGTGTAGTTTATATTTGAACATATTCTTTTTTCCACTATTACCCACTTAGCGCTACGAATGTCCAGTTGCATTTTCTACAGACAGAGTGTTTCAAAACTGCTCAATCAAAAGTATGGTTTAACTCTGTTAGCTGAATGCTCAGATCAGAAAGAAGTTTCACAGAATGCTTCTGTGTAGTTTATATTTGAATATATTCCTTTTTCCACTACTACTCTCTTAGCGCTCCAAATGTCCAGTTGCATATTCTACAGAAAGAGTGTTCAGGTCTGCTCAATCAAAAGTACGGTTTAACTCTGTTAGCTGAATGCACAGATCAGAAAGAAGTTTCACAGAATGATTCTGTGTAGTTTATATATGGAGACATTCCTTTTTCCACTATTACCCTCTTAGCGCTCCGAATCTCCACTTGCATTTTCTACAGAAAGAGTGTTTCAGAACGGCTCAATCAAAACTAAGGTTCAACTCTTTTAGTTGAACAAACAGAACAGAAAGAAGTTTCACACAATTCTTCTGTGTAGTTTTTATTTGTAGACATTCTTTTTCCCAATATAGGCCTCTTAGCGCTCAAAATGTCCAATTGCAGTTTCTACAGAAAGAGTGTTTCAGAACGGCTCAATCAAAAGTAAGGTTCAACTCTGTTAGTTGAATGCACAGAACAGAAAGAAGTTTCATACAATGCTTCTGTGTAGTTTATATTTGAACATATTCTTTTTTCCACTATTACCCACTTAGCGCTACGAATGTCCAGTTGCATTTTCTACAGACAGAGTGTTTCAAAACTGCTCAATCAAAAGTATGGTTTAACTCTGTTAGCTGAATGCTCAGATCAGAAAGAAGTTTCACAGAATGCTTCTGTGTAGTTTATATTTGAATATATTCCTTTTTCCACTACTACGCTCTTAGCGCTCCAAATGTCCAGTTGCATTTTCTACAGAAAGAGTGTTCAGATCTGCTCAATCAAAAGTATGGTTTAACTCTGTTAGCTGAATGCACAGATCAGAAAGAAGTTTCACCGAATGATTCTGTGTAGTTTATATTTGAAGACATTCCTTTTTCCACTATTACCCTCTTAGCGCTCCGAATCTCCACTTGCATTTGCTACAAAAAGAGTGTTTCATAACTGCTCAATCAAAAATATGTTTTATCTCTGTTAACTGAATTTACAGATCAGAAATAAGTTTCACAGAATGCATCTGTGTAGTTTTTATTTGAAGATATTATTTTTCCCAATGTAGGCCTCTTAGCGCTTAGCATGTCCAATTGCAGTTTCTACAGAAAGAGTGTTTCAGAACGGCTCAATCAAAAGTAAGGTTCAAATCTGTTAGTTGAATGCACAGAACAGAAAGAATTTTCACAGAGTGCTACTGTGTAGTTTATATTTGAATATATTCCTTTTTCCACTATTACCCTCTTAGCGCTCCGAATGTCCACTTGCATTTTCTACAGAAAGAGTGTTCAGAACTGCGCAATCAAAAGTATGGTTTAACTCTGTTAGCTTAATGAACATATCAGAAATAAGTTTCACACAATGCTTCTGTGTAGTTTTTATTTGAAGATATTATTTTTCCCAATATAGGCCTCTTAGCGCTCAGAATGTCCAATTGCAGTTTCTACAGAAAGAGTATTTCAGAAAGGCTCAATCAAAAGTAAGGTTCAACTCTGTTAGTTGAATGCACAGAACAGAAAGAAGTTTCATACAATGCTTCTGTGTAGTTTATATTTGAACATATTCTTTTTTCCACTATTACCCACTTAGCGCTACGAATGTCCAGTTGCATTTTCTACAGACAGAGTGTTTCAAAACTGCTCAATCAAAAGTATGGTTTAACTCTGTTAGCTGAATGCTCAGATCAGAAAGAAGTTTCACAAAATGCTTCTGTGTAGTTTATATTTGAATATATTCCTTTTTCCACTACTACTCTCTTAGCGCTCCAAATGTCCAGTTGCATGTTCTACAGAAAGAGTGTTCAGGTCTGCTCAATCAAAAGTATGGTTTAACTCTGTTAGCTGAATGCACAGATCAGAAAGAAGTTTCACAGAATGATTCTGTGTAGTTTATATATGGAGACATTCCTTTTTCCACTATTACCCTCTTAGCGCTCCGAATCTCCACTTGCATTTTCTACAGAAAGAGTGTTTCAGAACGGCTCAATCAAAACTAAGGTTCAACTCTTTTAGTTGAACAAACAGAACAGAAAGAAGTTTCACACAATTCTTCTGTGTAGTTTTTATTTGTAGACATTCTTTTTCCCAATATAGGCCTCTTAGCGCTCAAAATGTCCAATTGCAGTTTCTACAGAAAGAGTGTTTCAGAACGGCTCAATCAAAAGTAAGGTTCAACTCTGTTAGTTGAATGCACAGAACAGAAAGAAGTTTCATACAATGCTTCTGTGTAGTTTATATTTGAACATATTCTTTTTTCCACTATTACCCACTTAGCGCTACGAATGTCCAGTTGCATTTTCCACAGACAGAGTGTTTCAAAACTGCTCAATCAAAGTATGGTTTAACTCTGTTAGCTGAATGCTCAGATCAGAAAGAAGTTTCACAGAATGCTTCTGTGTAGTTTATATTTGAATATATTCCTTTTTCCACTACTACGCTCTTAGCGCTCCAAATGTCCAGTTGCATTTTTTACAGAAAGTGTGTTCAGATCTGCTCAATCAAAAGTATGGTTTAACTCTGTTAGCTGAATGCACAGATCAGAATGAAGTTTCACCGAATGATTCTGTGTAGTTTATATTTGAAGACATTCCTTTTTCCACTATTACCCTCTTAGCGCTCCGAATCTCCACTTGCATTTTCTACAAAAAGAGTGTTTCATAACTGCTCAATCAAAAATATGTTTTATCTCTGTTAACTGAATTTACAGATCAGAAATAAGTTTCACAGAATGCATCTGTGTAGTTTTTATTTGAAGATATTCTTTTTCCCAATGTAGAACTCTTACCGCTTAGCATGTCCAATTGCAGTTTCTACAGAAAGAGTGTTTCAGAACGGCTCAATCAAAAGTAAGGTTCAATTCTGTTAGTTGAATGCACAGAACAGAAAGAGGTTTCACAGAATGCTACTGTGCAGTTTATATTTGTATATATTCCTTTTTCTACTATTACCCTCTTAGCGCTCCGAATGTCCACTTGCATTTTCTACAGAAAGAGTGTTCAGAACTGCGCAATCAAAAGTATGCTTTAACTCTGTTAGCTTAATGAACATATCAGAAATAAGTTTCACACAATGCTTCTGTGTAGTTTTTATTTGAAGATATTATTTTTCCCAATATAGGCCTCTTAGCGCTCAGAATGTCCAATTGCAGTTTCTACAGAAAGAGTGTTTCAGAAAGGCTCAATCAAAAGTAAGGTTCAACTCTGTTAGTTGAATGCACAGAACAGAAAGAAGTTTCATAAAATGCTTCTGTGTAGTTTATATTTGAACATATTCTTTTTTCCACTATTACCCACTTAGCGCTACGAATGTCCAGTTGCATTTTCTACAGACAGAGTGTTTCAAAACTGCTCAATCAAAAGTACGGTTTAACTCTGTTAGCTGAATGCTCAGATCAGAAAGAAGTTTCACAGAATGCTTCTGTGTAGTTTATATTTGAATATATTCCTTTTTCCACTACTACTCTCTTAGCGCTCCAAATGTCCAGTTGCATTTTCTACAGAAAGAGTGTTCAGATCTGCTCAATCAAAAGTATGGTTTAACTCTGTTAGCTGAATGCACAGATCAGAAAGAAGTTTCACAGAATGATTCTGTGTAGTTTATATTTGGAGACATTCCTTTTTCCACTATTACCCTCTTAGCGCTCCGAATCTCCACTTGCATTTTCTACAGAAAGAGTGTTTCAGAACGGCTCAATCAAAACTAAGGTTCAACTCTTTTAGTTGAACAAACAGAACTGAAAGAAGTTTCACACAATTCTTCTGTGTAGTTTTTATTTGTAGACATTCTTTTTCCCAATATAGGCCTCTTAGCGCTCAGAATGTCCAATTGCAGTTTCTACAGAAAGAGTGTTTCAGAACGGCTCAATCAAAAGTAAGGTTCAACTCTGTTAGTTGAATGCACAGAACAGAAAGAAGTTTCATACAATGCTTCTGTGTAGTTTATATTTGAACATATTCTTTTTTCCACTATTACCCACTTAGCGCTACGAATGTCCAGTTGCATTTTCCACAGACAGAGTGTTTCAAAACTGCTCAATCAAAAGTATGGTTTAACTCTGTTAGCTGAATGCTCAGATCAGAAAGAAGTTTCACAGAATGCTTCTGTGTAGTTTATATCTGAATATATTCCTTTTTCCACTACTACGCTCTTAGCGCTCCAAATGTCCAGTTGCATTTTCTACAGAAAGAGTGTTCAGATCTGCTCAATCAAAAGTGTGGTTTAACTCTGTTAGCTGAATGCACAGATCAGAAAGAAGTTTCACCGAATGATTCTGTGTAGTTTATATTTGAAGACATTCCTTTTTCCACTATTACCCTCTTAGCGCTCCGAATCTCCACTTGCATTTTCTACAAAAAGAGTGTTTCATAACTGCTCAATCAAAAATATGTTTTATCTCTGTTAACTGAATTTACAGATCAGAAATATGTTTCACAGAATGCATCTGTGTAGTTTTTATTTGAAGATATTATTTTTCCCAATGTAGGACTCTTAGCGCTTAGCATGTCCAATTGCAGTTTCTACAGAAAGAGTGTTTCAGAACGGCTCAATCAAAAGTAAGGTTCAAATCTGTTAGTTGAATGCACAGAACAGAAAGAATTTTCACAGAGTGCTACTGTGTAGTTTATATTTGAATATATTCCTTTTTCCACTATTACCCTCTTAGCGCTCCGAATGTCCACTTGCATTTTCTACAGAAAGAGTGTTCAGAACTGCGCAATCAAAAGTATGGTTTAACTCTGTTAGCTTAATGAACATATCAGAAATAAGTTTCACACAATGCTTCTGTGTAGTTTTTATTTGAAGATATTATTTTTCCCAATATAGGCCTCTTAGCGCTCAGAATGTCCAATTGCAGTTTCTACAGAAAGAGTATTTCAGAAAGGCTCAATCAAAAGTAAGGTTCAACTCTGTTAGTTGAATGCAGAGAACAGAAAGAAGTTTCATACAATGCTTCTGTGTAGTTTATATTTGAACATATTCTTTTTTCCACTATTACCCACTTAGCGCTACGAATGTCCAGTTGCATTTTCTACAGACAGAGTGTTTCAAAACTGCTCAATCAAAAGTATGGTTTAACTCTGTTAGCTGAATGCTCAGATCAGAAAGAAGTTTCACAGAATGCTTCTGTGTAGTTTATATTTGAATATATTCCTTTTTCCACTACTACTCTCTTAGCGCTCCAAATGTCCAGTTGCATATTCTACAGAAAGAGTGTTCAGGTCTGCTCAATCAAAAGTATGGTTTAACTCTGTTAGCTGAATGCACAGATCAGAAAGAAGTTTCACAGAATGATTCTGTGTAGTTTATATATGGAGACATTCCTTTTTCCACTATTACCCTCTTAGCGCTCCGAATCTCCACTTGCATTTTCTACAGAAAGAGTGTTTCAGAACGGCTCAATCAAAACTAAGGTTCAACTCTTTTAGTTGAACAAACAGAACAGAAAGAAGTTTCACACAATTCTTCTGTGTAGTTTTTATTTGTAGACATTCTTTTTCCCAATATAGGCCTCTTAGCGCTCACAATGTCCAATTGCAGTTTCTACAGAAAGAGTGTTTCAGAACGGCTCAATCAAAAGTAAGGTTCAACTCTGTTAGTTGAATGCACAGAACAGAAAGAAGTTTCATACAATGCTTCTGTGTAGTTTATATTTGAACATATTCTTTTTTCCACTATTACCCACTTAGCGCTACGAATGTCCAGTTGCATTTTCCACAGACAGAGTGTTTCAAAACTGCTCAATCAAAGTATGGTTTAACTCTGTTAGCTGAATGCTCAGATCAGAAAGAAGTTTCACAGAATGCTTCTGTGTAGTTTATATTTGAATATATTCCTTTTTCCACTACTACGCTCTTAGCGCTCCAAATGTCCAGTTGCATTTTTTACAGAAAGTGTGTTCAGATCTGCTCAATCAAAAGTATGGTTTAACTCTGTTAGCTGAATGCACAGATCAGAAAGAAGTTTCACCGAATGATTCTGTGTAGTTTATATTTGAAGACATTCCTTTTTCCACTATTACCCTCTTAGCGCTCCGAATCTCCACTTGCATTTTCTACAAAAAGAGTGTTTCATAACTGCTCAATCAAAAATATGTTTTATCTCTGTTAACTGAATTTACAGATCAGAAATAAGTTTCACAGAATGCATCTGTGTAGTTTTTATTTGAAGATATTCTTTTTCCCAATGTAGAACTCTTACCGCTTAGCATGTCCATTTGCAGTTTCTACAGAAAGAGTGTTTCAGAACGGCTCAATCAAAAGTAAGGTTCAATTCTGTTAGTTGAATGCACAGAACAGAAAGAGGTTTCACAGAATGCTACTGTGCAGTTTATATTTGTATATATTCCTTTTTCTACTATTACCCTCTTAGCGCTCCGAATGTCCACTTGCATTTTCTACAGAAAGAGTGTTCAGAACTGCGCAATCAAAAGTATGCTTTAACTCTGTTAGCTTAATGAACATATCAGAAATAAGTTTCACACAATGCTTCTGTGTAGTTTTTATTTGAAGATATTATTTTTCCCAATATAGGCCTCTTAGCGCTCAGAATGTCCAATTGCAGTTTCTACAGAAAGAGTGTTTCAGAAAGGCTCAATCAAAAGTAAGGTTCAACTCTGTTAGTTGAATGCACAGAACAGAGAGAAGTTTCATACAATGCTTCTGTGTAGTTTATATTTGAACATATTCTTTTTTCCACTATTACCCACTTAGCGCTACGAATGTCCAGTTACATTTTCTACAGACAGAGTGTTTCAAAACTGCTCAATCAAAAGTACGGTTTAACTCTGTTAGCTGAATGCTCAGATCAGAAAGAAGTTTCACAGAATGCTTCTGTGTAGTTTATATTTGAATATATTCCTTTTTCCACTACTACTCTCTTAGCGCTCCAAATGTCCAGTTGCATTTTCTACAGAAAGAGTGTTCAGATCTGCTCAATCAAAAGTATGGTTTAACTCTGTTAGCTGAATGCACAGATCAGAAAGAAGTTTCACAGAATGATTCTGTGTAGTTTATATTTGGAGACATTCCTTTTTCCACTATTACCCTCTTAGCGCTCCGAATCTCCACTTGCATTTTCTACAGAAAGAGTGTTTCAGAACGGCTCAATCAAAACTAAGGTTCAACTCTTTTAGTTGAACAAACAGAACTGAAAGAAGTTTCACACAATTCTTCTGTGTAGTTTTTATTTGTAGACATTCTTTTTCCCAATATAGGCCTCTTAGCGCTCAGAATGTCCAATTGCAGTTTCTACAGAAAGAGTGTTTCAGAACGGCTCAATCAAAAGTAAGGTTCAACTCTGTTAGTTGAATGCACAGAACAGAAAGAAGTTTCATACAATGCTTCTGTGTAGTTTATATTTGAACATATTCTTTTTTCCACTATTACCCACTTAGCGCTACGAATGTCCCGTTGCATTTTCTACATACAGAGTGTTTCAAAACTGCTCAATCAAAAGTATGGTTTAACTCTGTTAGCTGAATGCTCAGATCAGAAAGAAGTTTCACAGAATGCTTCTGTGTAGTTTATATTTGAATATATTCCTTTTTCCACTACTACGCTCTTAGCGCTCCAAATGTGAAGTTGCATTTTCTACAGAAAGAGTGTTCAGATCTGCTCAATCAAAATTATGGTTTAACTCTGTTAGCTGAATGCACAGATCAGAAAGAAGTTTCACCGAATGATTCTGTGTAGTTTATATTTGAAGACATTCCTGTTTCCACTATTACCCTCTTAGCGCTCCGAATCTCCACTTGCATTTTCTACAAAAAGAGTGTTTCATAACTGCTCAATCAAAAATATGTTTTATCTCTGTTAACTGAATTTACAGATCAGAAATAAGTTTCACAGAATGCATCTGTGTAGTTTTTATTTGAAGATATTCCTTTTCCCAATGTAGGCCTCTTAGCGCTTAACATGTCCAATTGCAGTTTCTACAGAAAGAGTGTTTCAGAACGGCTCAATCAAAAGTAAGGTTCAACTCTGTTAGTGGAATGCACAGAACAGAAAGAAGTTTCACAGAATGCTACTGTGTAGTTTATATTTGAATATATTACTTTTTCCACTATTACCTTCTTAGCGCTCCGAATGTCCACTTGCATTTTCTACAGAAAGAGTGTTAGGAACTGCACAATCAAAAGTATGGTTTAACTCTGTTAGCTTAATGAACATATCAGAAATAAGTTTCACACAATGCTTCTGTGTAGTTTTTATTTGAAGATATTATTTTTCCCAATATAGGCCTCTTAGCGCTCAGAATGTCCAATTGCAGTTTCTACAGAAAGAGTGTTTCAGAAAGGCTCAATCAAAAGTAAGGTTCAACTCTGTTAGTTGAATGCACAGAACAGAAAGAAGTTTCATACAATGCTTCTGTGTAGTTTATATTTGAACATATTCTTTTTTCCACTATTACCCACTTAGCGCTACGAATGTCCAGTTGCATTTTCTACAGACAGAGTGTTTCAAAACTGCTCAATCAAAAGTATGGTTTAACTCGGTTAGCTGAATGCTCAGATCAGAAAGAAGTTTCACAGAATGCTTCTGTGTAGTTTATATTTGAATATATTCCTTTTTCCACTACTACGCTCTTAGCGCTCCAAATGTCCAGTTGCATTTTCTACAGAAAGAGTGTTCAGATCTGCTCAATCAAAAGTATGGTTTAACTCTGTTAGCTGAATGCACAGATCAGAAAGAAGTTTCACCGAATGATTCTGTGTAGTTTATATTTGAAGACATTCCTTTTTCCACTATTACCCTCTTAGCGCTCCGAATCTCCACTTGCATTTTCTACAAAAAGAGTGTTTCATAACTGCTCAATCAAAAATATGCTTTATCTCTGTTAACTGAATTTACAGATCAGAAATAAGTTTCACAGAATGCATCTGTGTAGTTTTTATTTGAAGATATTCTTTTTCCCAATGTAGGCCTCTTAGCGCTTAGCATGTCCAATTGCAGTTTCTACAGAAAGAGTGTTTCAGAACGGCTCAATCAAAAGTAAGGTTCAACTCTGTTAGTTGAATGCACAGAACAGAAAGAATTTTCACAGAATGCTACTGTGTAGTTTATATTTGAATATATTCCTTTTTCCACTATTACCCTCTTAGCGCTCCGAATGTCCACTTGCATTTTCTACAGAAAGAGTGTTCAGAACTGCGCAATCAAAAGTATGGTTTAACTCTGTTAGCTTAATGAACATATCAGAAATAAGTTTCACACAATGCTTCTGTGTAGTTTTTATTTGAAGATATTATTTTTCCCAATATAGGCCTCTTAGCGCTCAGAATGTCCAATTGCAGTTTCTACAGAAAGAGTGTTTCAGAAAGGCTCAATCAAAGTAAGGTTCAACTCTGATAGTTGAATGCACAGAACAGAAAGAAGTTTCATACAATGCTTCTGTGTAGTTTATATTTGAACATATACTTTTTTCCACTATTACCCACTTAGCGCTACGAATGTCCAGTTGCATTTTCTACAGACAGAGTGTTTCAAAACTGCTCAATCAAAAGTATGGTTTAACTCTGTTAGCTGAATGCTCAGATCAGAAAGAAGTTTCACAGAATGCTTCTGTGTAGTTTATATTTGAATATATTCCTTTTTCCACTACTACTCTCTTAGCGCTCCAAATGTCCAGTTGCATTTTCTACAGAAAGAGTGTTCAGATCTGCTCAATCAAAAGTATGGTTTAACTCTGTTAGCTGAATGCATAGATCAGAAAGAAGTTTCACAGAATGTTTCTGTGTAGTTTATATTTGGAGACATTCCTTTTTCCACTATTACCCTCTTAGCGCTCCGAAACTCCACTTGCATTTTCTGCATAAAGAGTGTTTCAGAACGGCTCAATCAAAACTAAGGTTCAACTCTTTTAGTTGAACAAACAGAACAGAAAGATGTTTCACACAATTCTTCTGTGTAGTTTTATTTGTAGACATTCTTTTTCCCAATATAGGCCTCTTAGCGCTCAGAATGTCCAATTGCAGTTTCTACAGAAGGAGTGTTTCAGAACGGCTCAATCAAAAGTAAGGTTCAACTCTGTTAGTTGAATGCACAGAACAGAAAGGAGTTTCATACAATGCTTCTGTGTAGTTTATATTTGAACATATTCTTTTTTCCACTATTACCCACTTAGCGCTACGAATGTCCAGTTGCATTTTCTACAGACAGAGTGTTTCAAAACTGCTCAATCAAAAGTATGGTTTAACTCTGTTAGCTGAATGCTCAGATCAGAAAGAAGTTTCACAGAATGCTTCTGTGTAGTTTATATCTGAATATATTCCTTTTTCCACTACTACGCTCTTAGCGCTCCAAATGTCCAGTTGCATTTTCTACAGAAAGAGTGTTCAGATCTGCTCAATCAAAAGTGTGGTTTAACTCTGTTAGCTGAATGCACAGATCAGAAAGAAGTTTCACCGAATGATTCTGTGTAGTTTATATTTGAAGACATTCCTTTTTCCACTATTACCCTCTTAGCGCTCCGAATCTCCACTTGCATTTTCTACAAAAAGAGTGTTTCATAACTGCTCAATCAAAAATACGTTTTATCTCTGTTAACTGAATTTACAGATCAGAAATAAGTTTCACAGAATGCATCTGTGTAGTTTTTATTTGAAGATATTATTTTTCCCAATGTAGGCCTCTTAGCGCTTAGCATGTCCAATTGCAGTTTCTACAGAAAGAGTGTTTCAGAACGGCTCAATCAAAAGTAAGGTTCAAATCTGTTAGTTGAATGCACAGAACAGAAAGAATTTTCACAGAGTGCTACTGTGTAGTTTATATTTGAATATATTCCTTTTTCCACTATTACCCTCTTAGCGCTCCGAATGTCCACTTGCATTTTCTACAGAAAGAGTGTTCAGAACTGTGCAATCAAAAGTATGGTTTAACTCTGTTAGCTTAATGAACATATCAGAAATAAGTTTCACACAATGCTTCTGTGTAGTTTTTATTTGAAGATATTATTTTTCCCAATATAGGACTCTTAGCGCTCAGAATGTCCAATTGCAGTTTCTACAGAAAGAGTGTTTCAGAAAGGCTCAATCAAAAGTAAGGTTCAACTCTGTTAGTTGAATGCACAGAACAGAAAGAAGTTTCATACAATGCTTCTGTGTAGTTTATATTTGAACATATTCTTTTTTCCACTATTACCCACTTAGCGCTACGAATGTCCAGTTGCATTTTCTACAGACAGAGTGTTTCAAAACTGCTCAATCAAAAGTACGGTTTAACTCTGTTAGCTGAATGCTCAGATCAGAAAGAAGTTTCACAGAATGCTTCTGTGTAGTTTATATTTGAATATATTCCTTTTTCCACTACTACTCTCTTAGCGCTCCAAATGTCCAGTTGCATTTTCTACAGAAAGAGTGTTCAGATCTGCTCAATCAAAAGTATGGTTTAACTCTGTTAGCTGAATGCACAGATCAGAAAGAAGTTTCACAGAATGATTCTGTGTAGTTTATATTTGGAGACATTCCTTTTTCCACTATTACCCTCTTAGCGCTCCGAATCTCCACTTGCATTTTCTACAGAAAGAGTGTTTCAGAACGGCTCAATCAAAACTAAGGTTCAACTCTTTTAGTTGAACAAACAGAACTGAAAGAAGTTTCACACAATTCTTCTGTGTAGTTTTTATTTGTAGACATTCTTTTTCCCAATATAGGCCTCTTAGCGCTCAGAATGTCCAATTGCAGTTTCTACAGAAAGAGTGTTTCAGAACGGCTCAATCAAAAGTAAGGTTCAACTCTGTTATTTGAATGCACAGAACAGAAAGAAGTTTCATACAATGCTTCTGTGTAGTTTATATTTGAACATATTCTTTTTTCCACTATTACCCACTTAGCGCTACGAATGTCCCGTTGCATTTTCTACATACAGAGTGTTTCAAAACTGCTCAATCAAAAGTATGGTTTAACTCTGTTAGCTGAATGCTCAGATCAGAAAGAAGTTTCACAGAATGCTTCTGTGTAGTTTATATTTGAATATATTCCTTTTTCCACTACTACGCTCTTAGCGCTCCAAATGTCCAGTTGCATTTTCTACAGAAAGAGTGTTCAGATCTGCTCAATCAAAATTATGGTTTAACTCTGTTAGCTGAATGCACAGATCAGAAAGAAGTTTCACCGAATGATTCTGTGTAGTTTATATTTGAAGACATTCCTGTTTCCACTATTACCCTCTTAGCGCTCCGAATCTCCACTTGCATTTTCTACAAAAAGAGTGTTTCATAACTGCTCAATCAAAAATATGTTTTATCTCTGTTAACTGAATTTACAGATCAGAAATAAGTTTCACAGAATGCATCTGTGTAGTTTTTATTTGAAGATATTCTTTTTCCCAATGTAGGCCTCTTAGCGCTTAACATGTCCAATTGCAGTTTCTACAGAAAGAGTGTTTCAGAACGGCTCAATCAAAAGTAAGGTTCAACTCTGTTAGTGGAATGCACAGAACAGAAAGAAGTTTCACAGAATGCTACTGTGTAGTTTATATTTGAATATATTACTTTTTCCACTATTACCCTCTTAGCGCTCCGAATGTCCACTTGCATTTTCTACAGAAAGAGTGTTAGGAACTGCACAATCAAAAGTATGGTTTAACTCTGTTAGCTTAATGAACATATCAGAAATAAGTTTCACACAATGCTTCTGTGTAGTTTTTATTTGAAGATATTATTTTTCCCAATATAGGCCTCTTAGCGCTCAGAATGTCCAATTGCAGTGTGTACAGAAAGAGTGTTTCAGAAAGGCTCAATCAAAAGTAAGGTTCAACTCTGTTAGTTGAATGCACAGAACAGAAAGAAGTTTCATACAATGCTTCTCTGTAGTTTATATTTGAACATATTCTTTTTTCCACTATTACCCACTTAGCGCTACGAATGTCCAGTTGCATATTCTACAGACAGAGTGTTTCAAAACTGCTCAATCAAAAGTATGGTTTAACTCGGTTAGCGGAATGCTCAGATCAGAAAGAAGTTTCACAGAATGCTTCTGTGTAGTTTATATTTGAATATATTCCTTTTTCCACTACTACGCTCTTAGCGCTCCAAATGTCCAGTTGCATTTTCTACAGAAAGAGTGTTCAGATCTGCTCAATCAAAAGTATGGTTTAACTCTGTTAGCTGAATGCACAGATCAGAAAGAAGTTTCACCGAATGATTCTGTGTAGTTTATATTTGAAGACATTCCTTTTTCCACTATTACCCTCTTAGCGCTCCGAATCTCCACTTGCATTTTCTACAAAAAGAGTGTTTCATAACTGCTCAATCAAAAATATGCTTTATCTCTGTTAACTGAATTTACAGATCAGAAATAAGTTCCACAGAATGCATCTGTGTAGTTTTTATTTGAAGATATTCTTTTTCCCAATGTAGGCCTCTTAGCGCTTAGCATGTCCAATTGCAGTTTCTACAGAAAGAGTGTTTCAGAACGGCTCAATCAAAAGTAAGGTTCAACTCTGTTAGTTGAATGCACAGAACAGAAAGAATTTTCACAGAATGCTACTGTGTAGTTTATATTTGAATATATTCCTTTTTCCACTATTACCCTCTTAGCGCTCCGAATGTCCACTTGCATTTTCTACAGAAAGAGTGTTCAGAACTGCGCAATCAAAAGTATGGTTTAACTCTGTTAGCTTAATGAACATATCAGAAATAAGTTTCACACAATGCTTCTGTGTAGTTTTTATTTGAAGATATTATTTTTCCCAATATAGGCCTCTTAGCGCTCAGAATGTCCAATTGCAGTTTCTACAGAAAGAGTGTTTCAGAAAGGCTCAATCAAAAGTAAGGTTCAACTCTGATAGTTGAATGCACAGAACAGAAAGAAGTTTCATACAATGCTTCTGTGTAGTTTATATTTGAACATATTCTTTTCTCCACTATTACCCACTTAGCGTTACGAATGTCCAGTTGCATTTTCTACAGACAGAGTGTTTCAAAACTGCTCAATCAAAAGTATGGTTTAACTCTGTTAGCTGAATGCTCAGATCAGAAAGAAGTTTCACAGAATGCTTCTGTGTAGTTTATATTTGAATATATTCCTTTTTCCACTACTACTCTCTTAGCGCTCCAAATGTCCAGTTGCATTTTCTACAGAAAGAGTGTTCAGATCTGCTCAATCAAAAGTATGGTTTAACTCTGTTAGCTGAATGCACAGATCAGAAAGAAGTTTCACAGAATGATTCTGTGTAGTTTATATTTGGAGACATTCCTTTTTCCACTATTACCCTCTTAGCGCTCCGAATCTCCACTTGCATTTTCTACAGAAAGAGTGTTTCAGAACGGCTCAATCAAAACTAAGGTTCAACTCTTTTAGTTGAACAAACAGAACAGAAAGAAGTTTCACACAATTCTTCTGTGTAGTTTTTATTTGTAGACATTCTTTTTCCCAATATAGGCCTCTTAGCGCTCAGAATGTCCAATTGCAGTTTCTACAGAAAGAGTGTTTCAGAACGGCTCAATCAAAAGTAAGGTTCAACTCTGTTAGTTGAATGCACAGAACAGAAAGAAGTTTCATACAATGCTTCTGTGTAGTTTATATTTGAACATATTCTTTTTTCCACTATTACCCACTTAGCGCTACGAATGTCCAGTTGCATTATCTACAGACAGAGTGTTTCAAAACTGCTCAAACAAAGTATGGTTTAACTCTGTTAGCTGAATGCTCAGATCAGAAAGAAGTTTCACAGAATGCTTCTGTGTAGTTTATATTTGAATATATTCCTTTTTCCACTACTACGCTCTTAGCGCTCCAAATGTCCAGTTGCATTTTTTACAGAAAGAGTGTTCAGATCTGCTCAATCAAAAGTATGGTTTAACTCTGTTAGCTGAATGCACAGATCAGAAAGAAGTTTCACCGAATGATTCTGTGTAGTTTATATTTGAAGACATTCCTTTTTCCACTATTACCCTCTTAGCGCTCCGAATCTCCACTTGCATTTTCTACAAAAAGAGTGTTTCATAACTGCTCAATCAAAAATATGTTTTATCTCTGTTAACTGAATTTACAGATCAGAAATAAGTTTCACAGAATGCATCTGTGTAGTTTTTATTTGAAGATATTCTTTTTCCCAATGTAGAACTCTTAGCGCTTAGCATGTCCAATTGCAGTTTCTAAAGAAAGAGTGTTTCAGAACGTCTCAATCAAAAGTAAGGTTCAATTCTGTTAGTTGAATGCACAGAACAGAAAGAGGTTTCACAGAATGCTACTGTGTAGTTTATATTTGTATATATTCCTTTTTCTACTATTACCCTCTTAGCGCTCCGAATGTCCACTTGCATTTTCTACAGAAAGAGTGTTCAGAACTGCGCAATCAAAAGTATGGTTTAACTCTGTTAGCTTAATGAACATATCAGAAATAAGTTTCACACAATGCTTCTGTGTAGTTTTTATTTGAAGATATTATTTTTCCCAATATAGGCCTCTTAGCGCTCAGAATGTCCAATTGCAGTTTCTACAGAAAGAGTGTTTCAGAAAGGCTCAATCAAAAGTAAGGTTCAACTCTGTTAGTTGAATGCACAGAACAGAAAGAAGTTTCATACAATGCTTCTGTGTAGTTTATATTTGAACATATTCTTTTTTCCACTATTACCCACTTAGCGCTACGAATGTCCAGTTGCATTTTCTACAGACAGAGTGTTTCAAAACTGCTCAATCAAATGTATGGTTTAACTCTGTTAGCTGAATGCCCAGATCAGAAAGAAGTTTCACAGAATGCTTCTGTGTAGTTTATATTTGAATATATTCCTTTTTCCACTACTACGCTCTTAGCGCTCCAAATGTCCAGTTGCATTTTCTACAGAAAGAGTGTTCAGATCTGCTCAATCAAAAGTATGGTTTAACTCTGTTAGCTGAATGCACAGATCAGAAAGAAGTTTCACCGAATGATTCTGTGTAGTTTATATTTGAAGACATTCCTTTTTCCACTATTACCCTCTTAGCGCTCCGAATATCCACTTGCATTTTCTACAAAAAGAGTGTTTCATAACTGCTCAATCAAAAATATGTTTTATCTCTGTTAACTGAATTTACAGATCAGAAATAAGTTTCACAGAATGCATCTGTGTAGTTTTTATTTGAAGATATTCTTTTTCCCAATGTAGGCCTCTTAGCGCTTAGCATGTCCATTGCAGTTTCTACAGAAAGAGTTTTTCAGAACGGCTCAATCAAAAGTAAGGTTCAACTCTGTTAGTTGAAAGCACAGAACAGAAAGAATTTTCACAGAATGCTACTGTGTAGTTTATATTTGAATATATTCCTTTTTCCACTATTACCCTATTAGCGCTCCGAATGTCCACTTGCATTTTCTACAGAAAGAGTGTTCAGAACTGCGCAATCAAAAGTATGGTTTAACTCTGTTAGCTTAACGAACATATCAGAAATAAGTTTCACACAATGCTTCTGTGTAGTTTTTATTTGAAGATATTATTTTTCCCAATATAGGCCTCTTAGCGCTCAGAATGTCCAATTGCAGTTTCTACAGAAAGAGTGTTTCAGAAAGGCTCAATCAAAAGTAAGGTTCAACTCTGTTAGTTGAATGCACAGAACAGAAAGAAGTTTCATACAATGCTTCTGTGTAGTTTATATTTGAACATATTCTTTTTTCCACTATTACCCACTTAGTGTTACGAATGTCCAGTTGCATTTTCTACAGACAGAGTGTTTCAAAACTGCTCAATCAAAAGTATGGTTTAACTCTGTTAGCTGAATGCTCAGATCAGAAAGAAGTTTCACAGAATGCTTCTGTGTAGTTTATATTTGAATATATTCCTTTTTCCACTACTACTCTCTTAGCGCTCCTAATGTCCAGTTGCATTTCCTACAGAAAGAGTGTTCAGATCTGCTCAATCAAAGGTATGGTTTAATTCTGTTAGCTGAATGCACAGATCAGAAAGAAGTTTCACAGAATGATTCTGTGTAGTTTATATTTGGAGACATTCCTTATTCCACTATTACCCTCTTAGCGCTCCGAATCTCCACTTGCATTTTCTACAGAAAGAGTGTTTCAGAACGGCTCAATCAAAACAAAGGTTCAACTCTTTTAGTTGAGCAAACAGAACAGAAAGAAGTTTCACACAATTCTTCTGTGTAGTTTTTATTGTAGACATTCTTTTTCCCAATATAGGCCTCTTAGCGCTCAGAATGTCCAATTGCAGTTTCTACAGAAAGAGTGTTTCAGAACGGCTCAATCAAAAGTAGGGTTCAAATCTGTTAGTTGAATGCACAGAACAGAAAGAAGTTTCATACAATGCTTCTGTGTAGTTTATATTTGAACATATTCTTTTTTCCACTATTACCCACTTAGGGCTACGAATGTCCAGTTGCATTTTCTACAGACAGAGTGTTTCAAAACTGCTCAATCAAAAGTATGGTTTAACTCTGTTAGCTGAATGCTCAGATCAGAAAGAAGTTTCACAGAATGCTTCTGTGTAGTTTATATTTGAATATATTACTTTTTCCACTACTACGCTCTTAGCGCTCCAAATGTCCAGTTGCATTTCCTACAGAAAGAGTGTTCAGATCTGCTCAATCAAAAGTATGGTTTAACTCTGTTAGCTGAATGCACAGATCAGAAAGAAGTTTCACCAAATGATTCTGTGTAGTTTATATTTGAAGACATTCCTTTTTCCACTATTACCCACTTAGCGCTCCGAATCTCCACTTGCATTTTCTACAATAAGAGTGTTTCATAACTGCTCAATCAAAAATATGTTTTATCTCTGTTAACTGAATTTACACATCAGAAATAAGTTTCACAGAATGCATCTGTGTACTTTTTATTTGAAGATATTCTTTTTCCCAATGTAGGCCTCTTAGCGCTTAGCATGTCCAACTGCAGTTTCTACAGAAAGAGTGTTTCAGAATGGCTCAATCAAAAGTAAGGTTCAACTCTGTTAGTTGAATGCACAGAACAGAAAGAATTTTCACAGAATGCTACTGTGTAGTTTATATTTGAATATATTCCTTTTTCCACTATTACCCTCTTAGCGCTCCGAATGTCCACTTGCATTTTCTACAGAAAGAGTGTTCAGAACTGCGCAATCAAAAGTATGGTTTAACTCTGTTAGCTTAATGAACATATCAGAAATAAGTTTCACACAATGCTTCTGTGTAGTTTTTATTTGAAGATATTATTTTTCCCAATATAGGCCTCTTAGCGCTCAGAATGTCCAATTGCAGTTTCTACAGAAAGAGTGTTTCAGAAAGGCTCAATCAAAAGTAAGGTTCAACTCTGTTAGTTGAATGCACAAAACAGAAAGAAGTTTCATACAATGCTTCTGTGTAGTTTATATTTGCACATATTCTTTTTTTCACTATTACCCACTTAGCGCTACAAATGTCCAGTTGCATTTTCAACAGACAGAGTGTTTCAAAACTGCTCAATCAAAAGTATGGTTTAACTCTGTTAGCTGAATGCTCAGATCAGAAAGAAGTTTCACAGAATGCTTCTGTGTAGTTTATATTTGAATATATTCCTTTTTCCACTACTACTCTCTTAGCGCTCCAAATGTCCAGTTGCATTTTCTACAGAAAGAGTGTTCAGATCTGCTCAATCAAAAGTATGGTTTAACTCTGTTAGCTGAATGCACAGATCAGAAAGAAGTTTCACAGAATGATTCTGTGTAGTTTATATTTGGAGACATTCCTTTTTCCACTATTACCCTCTTAGCGCTCCGAATCTCCACTTACATTTTCTACAGAAAGAGTGTTTCAGAACGGCTCAATCAAAACTAAGGTTCAACTCTTTTAGGTGAACAAACAGAACAGAAAGAAGTTTCACACAATTCTTCTGTGTAGTTTTTATTTGTAGACATTCTTTTTCCCAATATAGGCCTCTTAGCGCTCAGAATGTCCAATTGCAGTTTCTACAGAAAGAGTGTTTCAGAACGGCTCAATCAAAAGTAAGGTTCAACTCTGTTAGTTGAATGCACAGAACAGAAAGAAGTTTCATACAATGCTTCTGTGTAGTTTGTATTTGAACATATTCTTTTTTCCACTATTACCCACTTAGCGCTACGAATGTCCAGTTGCATTTTCTACAGACAGAGTGTTTCAAAACTGCTCAATCAAAAGTATGGTTTAACTCTGTTAGCTGAATGCTCAGATCAGAAAGAAGTTTCACAGAATGCTTCTGTGTAGTTTATATTTGAATATATTCCTTTTTAAACTACTACGCTCTTAGCGCTCCAAATGTCCAGTTGCATTTTCTACAGAAAGAGTGTTCAGATCTGCTCAATCAAAAGTATGGTTTAACTCTGTTAGCTGAATGCACAGATCAGAAAGAAGTTTCACCGAATGATTCTGTGTAGTTTATATTTGAAGACATTCCTTTTTCCACTATTACCCTCTTAGCGCTCCGAATCTCCACTTGCATTTTCTACAAAAAGAGTGTTTCATAACTGCTCAATCAAAAATATGTTTTATCTCTGTTAACTGAATTTACAGATCAGAAATAAGTTTCACAGAATGCATCTGTGTAGTTTTTATTTGAAGATATTCTTTTTCCCAATGTAGGCCTCTTAGCGCTTAGCATGCCCATTGCAGTTTCTACAGAAAGAGTGTTTCAGAACGGCTCAATCAAAAGTAAGGTTCAACTCTGTTAGTTGAATGCACAGAACAGAAAGAATTTTCACAGAATGCTACTGTGTAGTTTATATTTGAATATATTCCTTTTTCCACTATTACCCTCTTAGCGCTCCGAATGTCCACTTGCATTTTCTACAGAAAGAGTGTTCAGAACTGCGCAATCAAAAGTATGGTTTAACTCTGTTAGCTTAACGAACATATCAGAAATAAGTTTCACACAATGCTTCTGTGTAGTTTTTATTTGAAGATATTATTTTTCCCAATATAGGCCTCTTAGCGCTCAGAATGTCCAATTGCAGTTTCTACAGAAAGAGTGTTTCAGAAAGGCTCAATCAAAAGTAAGGTTCAACTCTGTTAGTTGAATGCACAGAACAGAAAGAAGTTTCATACAATGCTTCTGTGTAGTTTATATTTGAACATATACTTTTTTCCACTATTACCCACTTAGCGTTACGAATGTCCAGTTGCATTTTCTACAGACAGAGTGTTTCAAAACTGCTCAATCAAAAGTATGGTTTAACTCTGTTAGCTGAATGCTCAGATCAGAAAGAAGTTTCACAGAATGCTTCTGTGTAGTTTATATTTGAATATATTCCTTTTTCCACTACTACTCTCTTAGCGCTCCTAATGTCCAGTTGCATTTCCTACAGAAAGAGTGTTCAGATCTGCTCAATCAAAAGTATGGTTTAACTCTGTTAGCTGAATGCACAGATCAGAAAGAAGTTTCACAGAATGATTCTGTGTAGTTTATATTTGGAGACATTCCTTTTTCCACTATTACCCTCTTAGCGCTCCGAATCTCCACTTGCATTTTCTACAGAAAGAGTGTTTCAGAACGGCTCAATCAAAACTAAGGTTCAACTCTTTTAGTTGAACAAACAGAACAGAAAGAAGTTTCACACAATTCTTCTGTGTAGTTTTTATTTGTAGACATTCTTTTTCCCAATATAGGCCTCTTAGGGCTCAGAATGTCCAATTGCAGTTTCTACAGAAAGAGTGTTTCAGAACGGCTCAATCAAAAGTCGGTTCAAATCTGTTAGTTGAATGCACAGAACAGAAAGAAGTTTCATACAATGCTTCTGTGTAGTTTATATTTGAACATATTCTTTTTTCCACTATTACCCACTTAGGGCTACGAATGTCCAGTTGCATTTTCTACAGACAGAGAGTTTCAAAACTGCTCAATCAAAAGTATGGTTTAACTCTGTTAGCTGAATGCTCAGATCAGAAAGAAGTTTCACAGAATGCTTCTGTGTAGTTTATATTTGAATATATTACTTTTTCCACTACTACGCTCTTAGCGCTCCAAATGTCCAGTTGCATTTCCTACAGAAAGAGTGTTCAGATCTGCTCAATCAAAAGTATGGTTTAACTCTGTTAGCTGAATGCACAGATCAGAAAGAAGTTTCACCAAATGATTCTGTGTAGTTTATATTTGAAGACATTCCTTTTTCCACTATTACCCACTTAGCGCTCCGAATCTCCACTTGCATTTTCTACAATAAGAGTGTTTCATAACTGCTCAATCAAAAATATGTTTTATCTCTGTTAACTGAATTTACAGATCAGAAATAAGTTTCACAGAATGCATCTGTGTAGTTTTTATTTGAAGATATTCTTTTTCCCAATGTAGGCCTCTTAGCGCTTAGCATGTCCAACTGCAGTTTCTACAGAAAGAGTGTTTCAGAACGGCTCAATCAAAAGTAAGGTTCAACTCTGTTAGTTGAATGCACAGAACAGAAAGAATTTTCACAGAATGCTACTGTGTAGTTTATATTTGAATATATTCCTTTTTCCACTATTACCCTCTTAGCGCTGCGAATGTCCACTTGCATTTTCTACAGAAAGAGTGTTCAGAACTGCGCAATCAAAAGTATGGTTTAACTCTGTTAGCTTAATGAACATATCAGAAATAAGTTTCACACAATGCTTCTGTGTAGTTTTTATTTGAAGATATTATTTTTCCCAATATAGGCCTCTTAGCGCTCAGAATGTCCAATTGCAGTTTCTACAGAAAGAGTGTTTCAGAAAGGCTCAATCAAAAGTAAGGTTCAACTCTGTTAGTTGAATGCACAGAACAGAAAGAAGTTTCATACAATGCTTCTGTGTAGTTTATATTTGAACATATTCTTTTTTCCACTATTACCCACTTAGCGCTACAAATGTCCAGTTGCATTTTCAACAGACAGAGTGTTTCAAAACTGCTCAATCAAAAGTATGGTTTAACTCTGTTAGCTGAATGCTCAGATCAGAAAGAAGTTTCACAGAATGATTCTGTGTAGTTTATATTTGAATATATTCCTTTTTCCACTACTTCTCTCTTAGCGCTCCAAATGTCCAGTTGCATTTTCTACAGAAAGAGTGTTCAGATCTGCTCAATCAAAAGTATGGTTTAACTCTGTTAGCTGAATGCACAGATCAGAAAGAAGTTACACAGAATGATTCTGTGTAGTTTATATTTGGAGACATTCCTTTTTCCACTATTACCCTCTTAGCGCTCCGAATCTCCACTTGCATTTTCTACAGAAAGAGTGTTTCAGAACGGCTCAATCAAAACTAAGGTTCAACTCTTTTAGGTGAACAAACAGAACAGAAAGAAGTTTCACACAATTCTTCTGTGTAGTTTTTATTTGTAGACATTCTTTTTCCCAATATAGGCCTCTTAGCGCTCAGAATGTCCAATTGCAGTTTCTACAGAAAGAGTGTTTCAGAACGGCTCAATTAAAAGTAAGGTTCAACTCTCTTAGTTGAATGCACAGAACAGAAAGAAGTTTCACAGAATGCTTCTGTGTAGTATTTAGTTGAAGATACTACTTTTTGGACTATTACCCACTTAGCGCTCGGAATATCCACTGGCAGTTTCTACACAAATGGTGTTTCAGAACTGCTCCTTCAAAAGTAAGGCTCAACTCTCTTAGTTGAATGCGGAGAACAGAAAGGGGTTTCAGAGAATGATTCTGTGTAGTTTTTAATTGGAGATATTCCTTTTTCCTCTACTACAATCTTAGCGCTCCGAATGTCCACTTGCATTTACTACAAAAAGAGAGTTTCAAAACTGCTCAATCAAAAATATGCTTTAGCTCTGTTAACTGAATTTACAGATCAGAAATAAGTTTCACAAAATGCTTCTGTGTAGTTTTTATTTGAAGATATTATTTTTCCCAATATAGGCCTCTTAGCGCTCAGAGTGTCCAATTGCAGTTTCTACAGAAAGAGTGTTTCAGAACGGCTCAATCAAAAGTAAGGTTCAACTCTGTTAGTTGAATGCACAGAACAGAAAGAAGTTTCATACAATGCTTCTGTGTAGTTTATATTTGAACATATTCTTTTTTCCACTATTACCCACTTAGCGCTACGAATGTCCAGTTGCATTTTCTACAGACAGAGTGTTTCAAAACTGCTCAATCAAATATATGGTTTAACTCTGTTAGCTGAATGCTCAGATCAGAAAGAAGTTTCACAGAATGCTTCTGTGTAGTTTATATTTGAATATATTCCTTTTTCCACTACTACCCTCTTAGCGCTCCAAATGTCCAGTTGCATTTTCTACAGAAAGAGTGTTCAGATCTGCTCAATCAAAAGTATGGTTTAACTCCGTTAGCTGAATGCACAGATCAGAACGAAGTTTCACAGAATGATTCTGTGTAGTTTATATTTGAAGACATTCCATTTTCAACTATTACCCTCTTAGCGCTCCGAATCTCCACTTGCATTTTCTACAGAAAGAGTGTTTCAGAACGGCTCAATCAAAACTAAGGTTCAACTCTTTTATTTGAATGAACAGAACAGAAAGAAGTTTCACAGAATGCTTCTGTGTTGTTTTTATTTGTAGATATTCTTTTTCCAATTATAGGCCTCTTAGCGCTCAGAATGTCCAATTGCGGTTTCTACAGAAAGAGTGTTTCAGAACGGCTCAATCAAAAGTAAGGTTCAACCCTGGTAGTTGAATGCACAGAACAGAAAGAAGTTTCACAGAATGCTTCTGTGTATTTTATATTTGAATATATTCCTTTTTCCACTATTACCCTCTTAGCGCTCCGAATGTCCACTTGCATTTTCTACAGAAAGTGTGTTCTGAAATGCGCAATCAAAAGTATGGTTTAACTCTGTAAGCTGAATGCACATATCAGAAATAAGTTTCAAACAATGCTTCTGTGTAGTTTTTATTTGAAGATATTATATTTCCCAATATAGGCCTCTTAGCGCTCAGAATGTCCAATTGCAGTTTCTACAGAAAGAGTGTTTCCGAACGGCTCAATCAAATGTAAGGTTCAACTCTCTTAGTTGAATGCACAGAACAGAAAGAAGTTTCACAGAATGCTTCTGTGTAGTATTTAGTTGAAGATACTCCTTTTTGGACTATTACCCACTTAGCGCTCGGGATATGAACTGGCAGTTTCTACACAAAGAGTGTTTCAGAACTGCTCCATCAAAAGTAAGGCTCAACTCTGTTAGTTGAATGCGGAGAACAGAAAGGGGTTCCAGAGATTGCTTCTGTGTAGTTTTCAATTGGAGATATTCCTTTTTCCTCTATTACAATCTTAGTGCTCCGAATGTCCACTTGCATTTACTACCAACAGAGAGTTTCACAACTGCTCAATCAAAAATATGGTTTAGCTCTGTTAACTGAATTTACAGATCAGAAATAAGTTTCACAGAATGCATCTGTGTTGTTTTTATTTGAAGATATTCTTTTTTGCAATGTAGGCCTCTTAGCGCTTAGAATGTCCAATTGCAGTTTCTACAGAAAGAGTGTTTCAGAACGGCTCAATCAAAAGTGAGGTTCAACCCTGGTAGTTGAATGCACACAACAGAAAGAAGCTTCACAGAATGCTACTGTGTAGTTTATATTTGAATATATTCCTTTTTCCACTGTTACTCTCTTAGCACTCCGAATGTCCACTTGCATTTTCTACAGAAAGAGTGTTCGGAACTGCGCAATCAAAAGTATGGTTTAACTCTGTTAGCTGAATGCACATATCAGAAATAAGTTTCACAAATTCTTCTGTGTAGTTTTTATTTGAAGATATTATTTTTCCCAATATAGGCCTCTTAGTGCTCAGAATGTCCAATTGCAGTTTCTACAGAAAGAGTGTTTCAGAACGGCTCAATCAAAAGTAAGGTTCAACTCTGTTAGTTGAATGCACACAACAGAAAGGAGTTTCATACAATGCTTCTGTGTAGTTTATATTTGAACATATTCTTTTTTCCACTATTACCCACTTAGCGCTACGAATGTCCAGTTGCATTATCTACAGACAGAGTGTTTCAAAACTGCTCAATCAAAAGTATGGTTTAACTCTGTTAGCTGAATGCGCAGATCAGAACGAAGTTTCACAGAATGATTCTGTGTAGTTTATATTTGAAGACATTCCTTTTTCCACTATTACCCTCTTAGAGCTCCGAATCTCCACTTGCATTTTCTACAGAAAGAGTGTTTCAGAACGGCTCAATCAAAACTAAGGTTCAACTCTTTTAGTTGAATGAACAGAACAGAAAGAAGTTTCACAGAATGCTTCTGTGTAGTTTTTATTTGTAGATATTCTTTTTCCCAATATAGGCCTCTTAGCGCTCAGAATGTCCAATTGCAGTTTCTACAGAAAGAGTGTTTCAGAACGGCTCAATCAAAAGTAAGGTTCAACCCTGGTAGTTGAATGCACAGAACAGAAAGAAGTTTCACGGAATGCTTCTGTGTAGTTTATATTTGAATATATTCCTTTTTCCACTATTACCCTCTTAGCGCTCGGAATGTCCACTTGCATTTTCTACAGAAAGTGTGTTCTGAAATGCGCAATCAAAAGTATGGTTTAACTCTGTAAGCTGAATGCACATATCAGAAATAAGTTTCAAACAATGCTTCTGTGTAGTTTTTATTTGAAGATATTATTTTTCCCAATATAGGCCTCTTAGCGCTCAGAATGTCCAATTGCAGTTTCTACAGAAAGAGTGTTTCAGAACGGCTCAATCAAATGTAAGGTTCAACTCTCTTAGTTGAATGCACAGAACAGAAAGAAGTTTCACAGAATGCTTCTGTGTAGTATTTAGTTGAAGATACCCCTTTTTGGACTATTAACAACTTAGCGCTCGGAATATCCACTGGCAGTTTCTACACAAAGAGTGTTTCAGAACTGCTCCTTCAAAAGTAAGGCTCAACTCTGTTAGTTGAATGCGGAGAACAGAAAGGGGTTTCAGAGAATGCTTCTGTGTAGTTTTTAATTGGAGATATTCCTTTTTCCTCTATTACTATCTTTGCGCTCCGAATGTCCATTTGCATTTACTACAAAAAGAGAGTTTCAAAACTGCTCAATCAAAAATATGGTTTAGCTCTGTTAACTGAATTTACAGATCAGAAATAAGTTTCACAGAATGCATCTGTGTAGTTTTTATTTGAAGATATTCTTTTTCCCAATATAGGCCTCTTAGCGCTTAGAATGTCCAATTGCAGTTACTACAGAAAGAGTGTTTCAGAACGGCTCAATCAAAAGTAAGGTTCAACTCTGTTAGTTGAATGCACAGAACAGAAAGAAGTTTCACAGAATGCTACTGTGTAGTTTATATTTGAATATATTCCTTTTTCCACTGTTACCCTCTTAGCACTCCGAATGTCCACTTGCATTTTCTACAGAAAGAGTGTTCGGAACTGCGCAATCAAAAGTATGGTTTAACTCTGTTAGCTGAATGCACATATCAGAAATAAGTTTCACACAATGCTTCTGTGTAGTTTTTATTTGAAGATATTATTTGTCCCAATATAGGCCTCTTAGCGCTCAGAGTGTCCAATTGCAGTTTCTACAGAAAGAGTGTTTCAGAACGGCTCAATCAAAAGTAAGGATCAACTCTGTTAGTTGAATGCACAGAACAGAAAGAAGTTTCATAAAATGCTTCTGTGTAGTTTATATTTGAACATATTCTTTTTTCCACTATTACCCACTTAGCGCTACGAATGTCCAGTTGCATTTTCTACAGACAGAGTGTTTCAAAACTGCTCAATCAAATATATGGTTTAACTCTGTTAGCTGAATGCTCAGATCAGAAAGAAGTTTCACAGAATGCTTCTGTGTAGTTTATATTTGAATATATTCCTTTTTCCACTACTACCCTCTTAGCGCTCCAAATGTCCAGTTGCATTTTCTACAGAAAGAGTGTTCAGATCTGCTCAATCAAAAGTATGGTTTAACTCTGTTAGCTGAATGCACAGATCAGAACGAAGTTTCACAGAATGATTCTGTGTAGTTTATATTTGAAGACATTCCTTTTTCGACTATTACCCTCTTAGCGCTCAGAATATCCACTTGCATTTTCTACAGAAAAAGTGTTTCAGAACGGCTCAATCAAAACTAAGGTTCAACTCTTTTATTTGAATGAACAGAACAGAAAGAAGTTTCACAGAATGCTTCTGTGTAGTTTTTATTTGTAGATATTCTTTTTCCCATTATAGGCCTCTTAGCGCTCAGAATGTCCAATTGCACTTTCTACAGAAAGAGTGTTTCAGAACGGCTCAATCAAAAGTAAGGTTCAACCCTGGTAGTTGAATGCACAGAACAGAAAGAAGTTTCACAGAATGCTTCTGTGTAGTTTATATTTGAATATATTCCTTTTTCCACTATTACCCTCTTAGCGCTCCGAATGTCCACTTGCATTTTCTACAGAAAGTGTGTTCTGAAATGCGCAATCAAAAGTATGGTTTAACTCTGTAAGCTGAATGCACATATCAGAAATAAGTTTAAAACAATGCTTCTGTGTAGTTTTTATTTGAAGATATTATATTTCCCAATATAGGCCTCTTAGCGCTCAGAATGTCTAATTGCAGTTTCTACAGAAAGAGTGTTTCCGAACGGCTCAATCAAATGTAAGGTTCAACTCTCTTAGTTGAATGCACAGAACAGAAAGAAGTTTCACAGAATGCTTCTGTGTAGTATTTAGTTGAAGATACTCCTTTTTGGACTATTACCCACTTAGCGCTCGGAATATGAACTGGCAGTTTCTACACAAAGAGTGTTTCAGAACTGCTCCTTCAAAAGTAAGGCCCAACTCTGTTAGTTGAATGCGGAGAACAGAAAGGGGTTCCAGAGAATGCTTCTGTGTAGTTTTCAATTGGAGATATTGCTTTTTCTTCTATTACAATCTTAGTGCTCCGAATGTCCACTTGCATTTACTACAAAAAGAGAGTTTCACAACTGCTGAATCAAAAATATGGTTTAGCTCTGTTAACTGAATTTACAGATCAGAAATAAGTTTCACAGAATGCATCTGTGTAGTTTTTATTTGAAGATATTCTTTTTCGCAATGTAGGCCTCTTAGCGCTTAGAATGTCCAATTGCAGTTTCTACAGAAAGAGTGTTTCAGAACGGCTCAATCAAAAGTAAGGTTCAACCCTGGTAGTTGAATGCACAGAACAGAAAGAAGATTCACAGAATGCTACTGTGTAGTTTATATTTGAATATATTCCTTTTTCCACTATTACCCTCTTAGCACTCCGAATGTCCACTTGCATTTTCTACAGAAAGAGTGTTCGGAACTGCGCAATCAAAAGTATGGTTTAACTCTGTTAGCTGAATGCACATATCAGAAATAAGTTTCACAAATTCTTCTGTGTAGTTTTTATTTGAAGATATTATTTTTCCCAATATAGGCCTCTTAGCGCTCAGAATGTCCAATTGCAGTTTCTACAGAAAGAGTGTTTCAGAACGGCTCAATCAAAAGTAAGGTTCAACTCTGTTAGTTGAATGCACAGAACAGAAAGAAGTTTCATACAATGCTTCTGTGTACTTTATATTTGAACATATTCTTTTTTCCACTATTACCCACTTAGCGCTACGAATGTCCAGTTGCATTATCTACAGACAGAGTGTTTCAAAACTGCTCAATCAAATATATGGTTTAACTCTGTTAGCTGAATGCTCAGATCAGAAAGAAGTTTCACAGAATGCTTCTGTGTAGTTTATATTTGAATATATTCCTTTTTCCACTACTACCTTCTTAGCGCTCCAAATGTCCAGTTGCATTTTCTACAGAAAGAGTGTTCAGATCTGCTCAATCAAAAGTATGGTTTAACTCTGTTAGCTGAATGCACAGATCAGAACGAAGTTTCACAGAATGATTCTGTGTAGTTTATATTTGAAGACATTCCTTTTTCCACTATTACCCTCTTAGCGCTCCGAATCTCCACTTGCATTTTCTACAGAAAGAGTATTTCAGAACGGCTCAATCAAAACTAAGGTTCAACTCTTTTAGTTGAATGAACAGAACAGAAAGAAGTTTCACCGAATGCTTCTGTGTAGTTTTTATTTGTAGATATTCTTTTTCCCAATATAGGCCTCTTAGCGCTCAGAATGTCCAATTGCAGTTTCTACAGAAAGAGTGTTTCAGAATGGCTCAATCAAAAGTAAGGTTCAAACCTGGTAGTTGAATGCACAGAACAGAAAGAAGTTTCACAGAATGCTTCTTTGTAGTTTATATTTGAATATATTCCTTTTTCCACTATTACCCTCTTAGCGCTCCGAATGTCCACTTGCATTTTCTACAGAAAGTGTGTTCTGAAATGCGCAATCAAAAGTATGGTTTAACTCTGTAAGCTGAATGCACATATCAGAAATAAGTTTCAAACAATGCTTCTGTGTAGTTTTTATTTGAAGATATTATTTTTCCCAATATACGCCTCTTAGCGCTCAGAATGTCCAATTGCAGTTTCTGCAGAAAGAGTGTTTCAGAACGGCTCAATCAAATGTAAGGTTCAACTCTCTTAGTTGAATGCACAGAACAGAAAGAAGTTTCACAGAATGCTTCTGTGTAGTATTTAGTTGAAGATACTCCTTTTTGGACTATTACCCACTTAGCGCTCGGAATATCCACTGGCAGTTTCTACACAAAGAGTGTTTCAGAACTGCTCCTTCAAAAGTAAGGCTCAACTCTGTTAGTTGAATGCGGAGAACAGAAAGGCGTTTCAGAGAATGCTTCTGTGTAGTTTATAATTGGAGATATTCCTTTTTCCTCTATTACAATCTTAGCGTTCCGAATGTCCACTTGCATTTACTACAAAAAGAGAGTTTCAAAACTGCTCAATCAAAAATATGGTTTAGCTCTGTTAACTGAATATACAGATCAGAAATAAGTTTCACAGAAAGCATCTGTGTAGTTTTTATTTGAAGATATTCTTTTTCCCAATGTAGGCCTTTTAGCGCTTAGAATGTCCAATTGCAGTTTCTACAGAAAGAGTGTTTCAGAACGGCTCAATCAAAAGTAAGGTTCAAATCTGTTGGTTGAATGCACAGAACAGAAAGAACTTTCACAGAATGCTACTGTGTAGTTTATATTTGAATATATTCCTTTTTCCACTGTTAGCCTCTTAGCACTCCGAATGTCCACTTGCATTTTCTACAGAAAGAGTGTTCGGAACTGCGCAATCAAAAGTATGGTTTAACTCTGTTAGCTGAATGCACATATCAGAAATAAGTTTCACACAATGTTTCTGTCTAGTTTTTATTTGAAGATATTATTTTTCCCAATATAGGCCTCTTAGCGCTCAGAGTGTCCAATTGCAGTTTCTACAGAAAGAGTGTTTCAGAACGGCTCAATCAAAGTAAGGTTCAACTCTGTTAATTGAATGCACAGAACAGAAAGAAATTTCATACAATGCTTCTGTGTAGTTTATATTTGAAAATATTCTTTTTTCCACTATTACCCACTTAGCGCTACGAATGTCCAGTTGCATTTTCTACAGACAGAGTGTTTCAAAACTGCTCAATCAAATATATGGTTTAACTCTGTTAGCTGAATGCTCAGATCAGAAAGAAGTTTCACAGAATGCTTCTGTGTAGTTTATATTTGAATATATTCCTTTTTCCACTACTACCCTCTTAGCGCTCCAAATGTCCAGTTGCATTTTCTACAGAAAGAGTGCTCAGATCTGCTCAATCAAAAGTATGGTTTAACTCTGTTAGCTGAATGCACAGATCAGAACGAAGTTTCACAGAATGATTCTGTGTAGTTTATATTTGAAGACATTCCTTTTTCCACTATTACCCTCTTAGAGCTCCGAATCTCCACTTGCATTTTCTACAGAAAGAGTGTTTCAGAACGGCTCAATCAAAACTAAGTTTCAACCCTTTTAGTTGAATGAACAGAATAGAAAGAAGTTTCACAGAATGCTTCTGTGTAGTTTATATTTGAATATATTTCTTTTTCCACTATTACCCTCTTAGCGCTCGGAATGTCCACTTGCATTTTCTACAGAAAGAGTGTTCTGAACTGCGCAATCAAAAGTATGGTTTAACTCTGTTAGCTGAATGCACATATCAGAAATAAGTTTCAAACAATTCTTCTGTGTAGTTTTTATTTGAAGATTTTTTTTTCCCAATATAGGCCTCTTAGCGCTCAGAATGTCCAATTGCAGTTTCTACAGAAAGAGTGTTTCAGAACGGCTCAATCAAATGTAAGATTCAACTCTCTTAGTTGAATGCACAGAACAGAAAGTAGTTTCACAGAATGATTCTGTGTAGTTTATATTTGAAGACATTCCTTTTTCCACTATTACCCTCTTAGAGCTCCGAATCGCCACTTGCATTTTCTACAGAAAGAGTGTTTCAGAACGGCTCAATCAAAACTAAGGTTCAACTCTTTTAGTTGAATGAACAGAACAGAAAGAAGTTTCACAGAATGCTTCTGTGTAGTTTTTATTTGTAGATATTCTTTTTCCCAATACAGGCCTCTTAGCGCTCAGAATGTCCAATTGCAGTTTCTACAGAGAGAGTGTTTCAGAACGGCTCAATCAAAAGTAAGGTTCAACCCTGGTAGTTGAATGCACAGAACAGAAAGGAGTTTCACAGAATGCTTCTGTGTAGTTTATATTTGAATATATTCCTTTTTCCACTATTACCCTCTTAGCGCTCCGAGTGTCCACTTGCATTTTCTACAGAAAGAGTGTTCTGAACTGCGCAATCAAAAGTATGGTTTAACTCTGTTAGCTGAATGCACTTATCAGAAATAAGTTTCAAACAATGCTTCTGTGTAGTTTTTATTTGAAGATATTATTTTTCCCTATATAGGCCTCTTAGCGCTCAGAATGTCCAATTGCTGTTTCTACAGAAAGAGTGTTTCAGAACGGCTCAATCAAAAGTAAGGTTCAACTCTGTTAGTTGAATGCACAGAACAGAAAGAAGTTTCATACAATGCTTCTGTGTAGTTTATATTTGAACATATTCTTTTTTCCACTATTACCCACTTAGCGCTACGAATGTCCAGTTGCATTTTCTACAGACAGAGTGTTTCAAAACTGCTCAATCAAAAGTATGGTTTAACTCTGTTAGCTGAATGCTCAGATCAGAAAGAAGTTTCACAGAATGCTTCTGTGTAGTTTGTATTTGAATATATTCCTTTTTCCACTACTACCCTCTTAGCGCTCCAAATGTCCAGTTGCATTTTCTACAGAAAGAGTGTTCAGATCTGCTCAATCAAATGTATGGTTTAACTGTGTTAGCTGAATGCACAGATCAGAAAGAAGTTTCACAGAATGATTCTGTGCAGTTTATATTTGAAGACATTCCTTTTTCCACTATTACCCTCCTAGCGCTCCGAATCTCCACTTGCATTTTCTACAGAAAGAGTGTTTCAGAACGGCTCAATCAAAACTAAGGTTCAAATCTGTTAGTTGAATGCACAGAACAGAATGTAGTTTCACAGATTGCTTCTGTGTAGTTTGTATTTGAAGATATTCCTTTTTCCACTGTTACCCTCTTAGAGCTCAGAATGTCCACTTGCATTTTCCACAGAAAGTGTGTTCAGAACTGCTCTATCAAAAGTATGGTTTAACTCTGTTAGGTGAATGCACAGATCAGAAATAAGTTTCACAGAATTCTTCTGTGTAGTTTATATTTGAAGATATTCCATTTTCCACTATTACCCACTTAGCGCTCTGAATGTCCAGTTGCATTTTCTACAGAAAGAGTGTTTCAGAACTGCTCAATCAAAAGTATGGTTTAACTCTGTTAGCTGAATGCACAGATCAGAAAGAAGTTTCACAGAATGCTGCTGTGTAGTGTTTATATGAAGATATTCTTTTTACCAATATAGGCCTCTTAGCGCACAAAATGTCCAATTGCATTTTCTACAGAAAGAGTGTTTCAGAAAGGCTCAATCAAAAGTAAGGTTCAACTCTGTTAGTTGAATGAACAGAACAGAAAGAAGTTTCAGAGAATGATTCTGTGTAGTTTATATTTGAAGATATTCCTTTTTCCACTATTACCTTCTAAGCGCTCCGAATGTCCACTTGCATTTTCTACAGAAAGAGTGTTTCCGAACTGTTCAATCAAAAGTATGGTTTAAATCTGTTAGCTGAATGCACAGATCAGTACGATGTTTCACAGAATGTTTCTGTGTAGTTTTTATTTGAAGATAGTCCTTTCTCAAATATAGGCCTCTTAGCGCTCCGAATATCCAATTGCAGTTTCTACAGAAAGAGTGTTTCAGAACGGCTCAATGAAAAGTAGGGTTCAACTCTTTTAGTTGAATTCACAGAACAGAAAGAAGTTTCACAGAATGCTTCTGTGTAGTATTTATTTGAAGGTATTCCTTTTTCCACTATTAACCTCTTAGCGCTCCAAATGTCCAGTTGCATTTTCTACAGAAGGAGTGTTCAGAACTGCTCAATCATAAGTGTGGTTTAACCCTGTTAGGTGAATGCACAGATCAGAAAGAACCTTCACAGAATTCTTCTGTGTAGTTTATATTTGAAGATATTCCATTTTCCACTATTACACACTTAGCGCTCTGAATCTCCAGTTGCATTTTCTACAGAAAGAGTGTTTCAGAACTGCTCAATCAAAAGAATGGTTTAACTCTGTTAGCTGAATGCACAGAACAGAAAGAAGTTTCACAGAATGCTGCGGTGTAATGTTTATATGAAGATATTCTTTTTACCAATATAGGCCTCTTAGCGCTCAGAATGTCCAATTGCAGTTTCTACAGAAAGAGTGTTTCAGAAAGGCTCAATCAAAAGTAAGGTTCAACTCTGTTAGTTGAATGCACAGAACAGAAAGAAGTTTCACAGAATGCTTCTGTGTAGTTTATATTTGAATATATTACTTTTTCCACTACTACCCTCTTAGCGCTCCAAATGTCCAGTTGCATTTTCTACAGAAAGAGTGTTCAGAACTGCTAAATCAAATGTATGATTTAACTCTCTTAGCTGAATGCACAGATTAGAAAAATGTTGCACAGAATGCTTCTGTGTAGTTTTTATTTGAAGATATTCTTTTTCCCAATATAGGCCTCTTAGCGCTCAGATTGTCCAATTGCAGTTTCTACAGAAAGAGTGTTTCAGAATGGCTCTTTCAAAAGTAAGGTTCAACTCTGTTATTTGAACGCACAGAACAGAAAGTAGTTTCACAGAATGCTTCTCTGTAGTTCATATTTGACGATATTACTTTTTCCACTATTACCCTCTTAGAGCTCCGAATGTCCACTTGCATTTTCCACAGAAAGAGTGTTCAGAACTGCTCAATCAAAAGTATGGTTTAATTCTGTTAGTTGAATGCACAGATCAGAAAGTAGTTTCACAGAATTCTTCTGTGTAGTTTTTATTTGAAGATATTCCTTTTTCCAATATAGGTCTCTTAGCGCTCAGAATGTCTAATTGCAATATCTACAGAAAGAGAGTTTCAGAACTGCTCAATCAAAAGTAAGGTTCAATACTGTTAGTTGAATGCACGGAACAGAAAGAAGTTTCATAGAATGCTTCTGTGTAGTTTATATTTGAAGATATTCCTTTTTCCACTATTACCCTCTTAGCGCTCCGAATCACCACTTGCATTTTCTACAGAAAGAGTGTTTCAGAACGGCTCAATCAAAAGTAAGGTTGAACTCTTTTAGTTGAATGCACAGAACAGAAAGAAGTTTCACAGAATGCTTCTGTGTAGTATTTAGTTATAGATATTCCTTTTTCGACTATTACACTCTTAGCGTTCCGAATGTCCACTGCCAGTTTCTACACAAAGAGTGTTTCAGAACAGCTCCTTCAAAGTAAGGCTCAAATCTGTTAGTTGAATGCAGAGAACAGAAAGGAGTTTCAGAGAATGCTTCTGTGTAGTTTTAATTTGGGGATATTCCTTTTTCCACTAATACAATCTTAGCGCTCCGAATGTCCACTTGCATTTTGTACAGAAAGAGTGTCTCATAACTTCTCAATCAAAAGTATGGTTTAACTCTGTTAGCTGAATGCACAGATCAGAAATAAGTTTCACAGAATGCTTCTGAGTAGTTTTTATTTGGAGATATTCTTTTTCCCAATATAGGCCACTTAGCGCTCAGAATGTCCAATTGCAGTTTCTACAGAATGAGTGTTTCAGAAGGCTCAATCAAAAGTAAGGTTCAACTCTGTTAGTTGAATGCACAGAACAGAAAGAAGTTTCACAGAATGCTTCTGTGTAGTTTATATTTGAATGTATTCCTTTTTCCACTATTACCATCTTAGCGCTCCGAATGTCCACTTGCATTTTCTACAGAAAGAGGGTTTCAGAACGGCTGAATCAAAAGTAAGGTTCAACTCTGTTAGTTGAATGCACACAACAGCAAGAAGTTTCACAGAATGCTTCTGTGTAGTTTATATTTGAATATATTACTTTTTCCAGTATTACCCTCTTAGTGCTCCGAATGTCCACTTGCATTTTCTACAGAAAGAGTGTTCAGAACGGCTCAATCAAAAGTATGGTTTTACTCTGTTATTTGAATGCACATATCAGAAATAAGTTTCACAGAATCCTTCCGTGTAGTATTTTTTTGAAGATATTCCTTTTTCGACTATTATCCTCTTAGCTCTCCGAATGTCCAATTTCAGTTTCTACACAAAGAGTGTTTCAGAACTGCTCCTTCAAAAGTAGGGCTCAACTCTGTTAGTTGAATGCAGAGAACAGAAAGGAGTTTCACAGAATGCCTCTGTGTAGTTTATATTTGAATATATTCCCTTTTTCAGTATTACCCTCTTAGCGCTCCGAATGTCCACTTGCATTTTCTACAGAAAGAGTGTTCAGAACTGCTCAATCAAAAGTATGGTTTAACTCTGTTAGCTGAATGCACAGATCAGAAAGAATTTTCACAGAATGCTTCTGTGTACTTTTTATTTGAAGATATTCCTTTCACCAATATAGGAGTCTTAGCGCTCAGAATGTGCAATTGCAGTTTCTACAGAAAGAGTGTTTCAGAACGGCTCAATCAAAAGTAAGGTTCAACTCTGTTAGTTGAATGCACAGAACAGAAAGAAGTTTCATACAATGCTTCTGTGTAGTTTATATTTGAACATATTCTTTTTTCCACTATTACCCACTTAGCGCTACGAATGTCCAGTTGCATTTTCTACAGACAGAGTGTTTCAAAACTGCTCAATCAAATATATGGTTTAACTCTGTTAGCTGAATGCTCAGATCAGAAAGAAGTTTCACAGAATGCTTCTGTGTAGTTTATATTTGAATGTATTCCTTTTTCCACTACTACCTTCTTAGCGCTCCAAATGTCCAGTTGCATTTTCTACAGAAAGAGTGTTCAGATCTGCTCAATCAAAAGTATGGTTTCACTCTGTTAGCTGAATGCACAGATCAGAACGAAGTTTCACCGAATGATTCTGTGTAGTTTATATTTGAAGACATTCATTTTTCCACTATTACCCTCTTAGCGCTCCGAATCTCCACTTGCATTTTCTACAGAAAGAGTGTTTCAGAACGGCTCAATCAAAACTAAGGTTCAACTCTTTTATTTGAATGAACAGAACAGAAAGAAGTTTCACAGAATGCTTCTGTGTAGTTTTTATTTGTAGATATTCTTTTTCCCAATATAGGCCTCTTAGCGCTCAGAATGTCCAATTGCAGTTTCTACAGAAAGAGTGTTTCAGAACGGCTCAATCAAAAGTAAGGTTCAACCCTGGTAGTTGAATGCACAGAACAGAAAGAAGTTTCACAGAATGCTTCTGTGTAGTTTATATTTGAATATATTCCTTTTTCCACTATTACCGTCTTAGCGCTCCGAATGTCCACTTGCATTTTCTACAGAAAGTGTGTTCTGAAATGCGCCATCAAAAGTATGCTTTAACTCTGTTAGCTGAATGCACATATCAGAAATAAGTTTCACACAATGCTTCTGTCTAGTTTTTATTTGAAGATATTATTTTTCCCAATATAGGCCTCTTAGCGCTCAGAATGTCCAATTGCAGTTTCTACAGAAAGAGTGTTTCAGAACGGCTCAATCAAAAGTAAGGTTCAACTCTGTTAGTTGAATGCACAGAACAGAAAGAAATTTCATACAATGCTTCTGTGTAGTTTATATTTGAACATATTCTTTTTTCCACTATTACCCACTTAGCGCTACGAATGTCCAGTTGCATTTTCTACAGACAGAGTGTTTCAAAACTGCTCAATCAAATATATGGTTTAACTCTGTTGGCTGAATGCTCAGATCAGAAAGAAGTTTCACAGAATGCTTCTGTGTAGTTTATATTTGAATATATTTCTTTTTCCACTACTACCCTCGTAGCGCTCCAAATGTCCAGTTGCATTTTCTACAGAAAGAGTGTTCAGATCTGCTCAATCAAAACTATGGTTTAACTCTGTTAGCTGAATGCACAGATCAGAACGAAGTTTCACAGGATGATTCTGTGTAGTTTATATTTGAAGACATTCCTTTTTCCACTATTACCCTCTTAGCGCTCCGAATCTCCACTTGCGTTTTCTACAGAAAGAGTGTTTCAGAACGGCTCAATCAAAACTAAGGTTCAACTCTTTTAGTTGAATGAACAGAACAGAAAGAAGTTTCACAGAATGCTTCCGTGTAGTTTTTATTTGTAGATATTCTTTTTCCCAATACAGGCCTCTTAGCGCTCAGAATGTCCAATTGCAGTTTCTACAGAAAGAGTGTTTCAGAACGGCTCAATCAAAAGTAAGGTTCAACCCTGGTAGTTGAATGCACAGAACAGAAAGAAGTTTCACAGAATGCTTCTGTGTAGTTTATATTTGAATATATTTCTTTTTCCACTATTACCCTCTTAGCGCTCCGAATGTCCACTTGCATTTTCTACAGAAAGAGTGTTCTGAACTGCGCAATCAAAAGTATGGTTTAACTCTGTTAGCTGAATGCACATATCAGAAATAAGTTTCAAACAATGCTTCTGTGTAGTTTTTATTTGAAGATATTTTTTTTCCCAATATAGGCCTCTTAGCGCTCAGAATGTCCAATTGCAGTTTCTACAGAAAGAGTGTTTCAGAACGGCTCAATCAAATGTAAGATTCAACTCTCTTAGTTGAATGCACAGAACAGAAAGAAGTTTCACAGAATGATTCTGTGTAGTTTATATTTGAAGACATTCCTTTTTCCACTATTACCCTCTTAGCGCTCCGAATCTCCACTTGCATTTTCTACAGAAAGAGTGTTTAAGAACGGCTCAATCAAAACTAAGGTTCAACTCTTTTACTTGAATGAACAGAACAGAAAGAAGTTTCACAGAATGCTTCTGTGTAGTTTTTATTTGTAGATATTCTTTTTCCCAATACAGGCCTCTTAGCGCTCAGAATGTCCAATTGCAGTTTCTACAGAAAGAGTGTTTCAGAAAGGCTCAATCAAAAGTAAGGTTCAACCCTGGTAGTTGAATGCACAGAACAGAAAGAAGTTTCACAGAATGCTTCTGTGTAGTTTATATTTGAATATATTCCTTTTTCCACTATTACCCTCTTAGCGCTCCGAGTGTCCACTTGCATTTTCTACAGAAAGAGTGTTCTGAACTGCGCAATCAAAAGTATGGTTTAACTCTGTTAGCTGAATGCACATATCAGAAATAAGTTTCAAACAATGCTTCTGTGTAGTTTTTATTTGAAGATATTATTTTTCCCAATATAGGCCTCTTAGCGCTCAGAATGTCCAATTGCTGTTTCTACAGAAAGAGTGTTTCAGAACGGCTCAATCAAATGTAAGGTTCAACTCTCTTAGTTGAATGCAGAGAACAGAAAGAAGATTCAGAGAATGCTTCTGTGTAGTATTTAGTTGAAGATACTCTTTTTTGGACTATTACCCACAGCGCTCTGAATATCAACTGGCAGTTTCTACACAAAGAGTGTTTCAGAACTGCTCCTTCAAAAGTAAGGCTCAACTCTGTTAGTTGAATGCGGAGAACAGAAAGGGGTTTCAGAGAATGCTTCTGTGTAGTTTTTAATTGGAGATATTCCTTTTTCCTCTATTACAATCTTAGCGCTCCGAATGTCCACTTGCATTTTCTACAAAAAGAGGGTTTCATAACTGCTCAATCAAAAGTATGGTTTAGCTCTGTTAACTGAATTTACAGATCAGAAATAAGTTTCACAGAATGCATCTGTGTAGTTTTTATTTGAAGATATTCTTTTTCCCAATGTAGGCCTCTTAGCGCTTAGAATGTCCAATTGCAGTTTCTACAGAAAGAGTGTTTCAGAACGGCTCAATCAAAAGTAAGGTTCAACTCTGTTAGTTGAATGCAAAGAACAGAAAGAAGTTTCACAGAATGCTACTGGGTAGTTTATGTTTGAATATATTCCTATTTCCACTATTACCCTCTTAGAGCTCCGAATGTCCACTTGCATTTTCTACAGAAAGAGTTTTCGGAACTGCGCAATCAAAAGTATGGTTTAACTCTGTTAGCTGAATGCACATATCAGAAATAAGATTCACACAATGCTTCTGTGTAGTTTTTATTTGAAGATATTATTTTTCCCAATATAGGCCTCTTAGCGCTCAGAATGTCCAATTCCAGTTTGTACAGAAAGAGTGTTTCAGAACGGCTCAATCAAAGTAAGGTTCAACTCTGTTAGTTGAATGCACAGAACAGAAAGAAGTTTCATACAATGCTTCTGTGTAGTTTATATTTGAACGTATTCTTTTTTCCACTATTACCCACTTAGCGCTACGAATGTCCAGTTGCATTTTCTACAGACAGAGTGTTTCAAAACTGCTCAATCAAAAGTATGGTTTAACTCTGTTAGCTGAATGCTCAGATCAGAAAGAAGTTTCACAGAATGCTTCTGTGTAGTTTGTATTTGAATATATTCCTTTTTCCACTACTACCCTCTTAGCGCTCCAAATGTCCAGTTGCATTTTCTACAGAAAGAGTGTTCAGATCTGCTCAATCAAATGTATGGTTTAACTGTGTTAGCTGAATGCACAGATCAGAAAGAAGTTTCACAGAATGATTCCGTGCAGTTTATATTTGTAGACATTCCTTTTTCCACTATTACCCTCCTAGCGCTCCGAATCTCCACTTGCATTTTCTACAGAAAGAGTGTTTCAGAACGGCTCAATCAAAACTAAGGTTCAAATCTGTTAGTTGAATGCACAGAACAGAATGTAGTTTCACAGATTGCTTCTGTGTAGTTTGTATTTGAAGATATTCCTTTTTCCACTGTTACCCTCTTAGATCTCAGAATGTCCGCTTGCATTTTCCACAGAAAGTGTGTTCAGAACTGCTCTATCAAAAGTATGGTTTAACTCTGTTAGGTGAATGCACAGATCAGAAATAAGTTTCACAGAATTCTTCTGTGTAGTTTATATTTGAAGATATTCCATTTTCCACTATTACCCACTTAGCGCTCTGAATGTCCAGTTGCATTTTCTACAGAAAGAGTGTTTCAGAACTGCTCAATCAAAAGTATGGTTTAACTCTGTTAGCTGAATGCACAGATCAGAAAGAAGTTTCACAGAATGCTGCTGTGTAGTGTTTACATGAAGATATTCTTTTTACCAATATAGGCCTCTTAGCGCACAGAATGTCCAATTGCATTTTCTACAGAAAGAGTGTTTCAGAAAGGCTCAATCAAAAGTAAGGTTCAACTCTGTTAGTTGAATGAACAGAACAGAAAGAAGTTTCAGAGAATGATTCTGTGTAGTTTATATTTGAAGATATTCCTTTTTCCACTATTACCTTCTAAGCGCTCCGAATGTCCACTTGCATTTTCTACAGAAAGAGTGTTTCCGAACTGCTCAATCAAAAGTATGGTTTAACTCTGTTAGCTGAATGCACAGATCAGTACGATGTTTCACAGAATGTTTCTGTGTAGTTTTTATTTGAAGATAGTCCTTTCTCAAATATAGGCCTCTTAGCGCTCCGAATATCCAATTGCAGTTTCTACAGAAAGAGTGTTTCAGAACGGCTCAATGAAAAGTAGGGTTCAACTCTTTTAGTTGAATTCACAGAACAGAAAGAAGTTTCACAGAATGCTTCTGTGTAGTATTTATTTGAAGGTATTCCTTTTTCCACTATTAACCTCTTAGCGCTCCAAATGTCCAGTTGCATTTTCTACAGAAGGAGTGTTCAGAACTGCTCAATCATAAGTGTGGTTTAACCCTGTTAGGTGAATGCACAGATCAGAAAGAACCTTCACAGAATTCTTCTGTGTAGTTTATATTTGAAGATATTCCATTTTCCACTATTACACACTTAGCGCTCTGAATCTCCAGTTGCATTTTCTACAGAAAGAGTGTTTCAGAACTGCTCAATCAAAAGAATGGTTTAACTCTGTTAGCTGAATGCACAGAACAGAAAGAAGTTTCACAGAATGCTGCGGTGTAATGTTTATATGAAGATATTCTTTTTACCAATATAGGCCTCTTAGCGCTCAGAATGTCCAATTGCAGTTTCTACAGAAAGAGTGTTTCAGAAAGGCTCAATCAAAAGTAAGGTTCAACTCTGTTAGTTGAATGCACAGAACAGAAAGAAGTTTCACAGAATGCTTCTGTGTAGTTTATATTTGAATATATTACTTTTTCCACTACTACCCTCTTAGCGCTCCAAATGTCCAGTTGCATTTTCTACAGAAAGAGTGTTCAGAACCGCTAAATCAAATGTATGATTTAACTCTCTTAGCTGAATGCACAGATTAGAAAAATGTTGCACAGAATGCTTCTGTGTAGTTTTTATTTGAAGATATTCTTTTTCCCAATATAGGCCTCTTAGCGCTCAGATTGTCCAATTGCAGTTTCTACAGAAAGAGTGTTTCAGAATGGCTCTTTCAAAAGTAAGGTTCAACTCTGTTATTTGAACGCACAGAACAGAAAGTAGTTTCACAGAATGCTTCTCTGTAGTTCATATTTGACGATATTACTTTTTCCACTATTACCCTCTTAGAGCTCCGAATGTCCACTTGCATTTTCCACAGAAAGAGTGTTCAGAACTGCTCAATCAAAAGTATGGTTTAACTCTGTTAGTTGAATGCACAGATCAGAAAGTAGTTTCACAGAATTCTTCTGTGTAGTTTTTATTTGAAGATATTCCTTTTTCCAATATAGGTCTCTTAGCGCTCAGAATGTCTAATTGCAATATCTACAGAAAGAGAGTTTCAGAACTGCTCAATCAAAAGTAAGGTTCAATACTGTTAGTTGAATGCACGGAACAGAAAGAAGTTTCATAGAATGCTTCTGTGTAGTTTATATTTGAAGATATTCCTTTTTCCACTATTACCCTCTTAGCGCTCCGAATCACCACTTGCATTTTCTACAGAAAGAGTGTTTCAGAACGGCTCAATCAAAAGTAAGGTTGAACTCTTTTAGTTGAATGCACAGAACAGAAAGAAGTTTCACAGAATGCTTCTGTGTAGTATTTAGTTATAGATATTCCTTTTTCGACTATTACCCTCTTAGCGTTCCGAATGTCCACTGGCAGTTTCTACACAAAGAGTGTTTCAGAACAGCTCCTTCAAAGTAAGGCTCAAATCTGTTAGTTGAATGCAGAGAACAGAAAGGAGTTTCAGAGAATGCTTCTGTGTAGTTTTAATTTGGGGATATTCCTTTTTCCACTAATACAATCTTAGCGCTCCGAATGTCCACTTGCATTTTGTACAGAAAGAGTGTCTCATAACTTCTCAATCAAAAGTATGGTTTAACTCTGTTAGCTGAATGCACAGATCAGAAATAAGTTTCACAGAATGCTTCTGAGTAGTTTTTATTTGGAGATATTCTTTTTCCCAATATAGGCCACTTAGCGCTCAGAATGTCCAATTGCAGTTTCTACAGAATGAGTGTTTCAGAAGGCTCAATCAAAAGTAAGGTTCAACTCTGTTAGTTGAATGCACAGAACAGAAAGAAGTTTCACAGAATGCTTCTGTGTAGTTTATATTTGAATGTATTCCTTTTTCCACTATTACCATCTTAGCGCTCCGAATGTCCACTTGCATTTTCTACAGAAAGAGGGTTTCAGAACGGCTGAATCAAAAGTAAGGTTCAACTCTGTTAGTTGAATGCACACAACAGCAAGAAGTTTCACAGAATGCTTCTGTGTAGTTTATATTTGAATATATTCCTTTTTCCAGTATTACCCTCTTAGTGCTCCGAATGTCCACTTGCATTTTCTACAGAAAGAGTGTTCAGAACGGCTCAATCAAAAGTATGGTTTTACTCTGTTATTTGAATGCACATATCAGAAATAAGTTTCACAGAATCCTTCCGTGTAGTATTTTTTTGAAGATATTCCTTTTTCGACTATTATCCTCTTAGCTCTCCGAATGTCCAATTTCAGTTTCTACACAAAGAATGTTTCAGAACTGCTCCTTCAAAAGTAGGGCTCAACTCTGTTAGTTGAATGCAGAGAACAGAAAGAAGTTTCACAGAATGCCTCTGTGTAGTTTATATTTGAATATATTCCCTTTTTCAGTATTACCCTCTTAGCGCTCCGAATGTCCACTTGCATTTTCTACAGAAAGAGTGTTCAGAACTGCTCAATCAAAAGTATGGTTTAACTCTGTTAGCTGAATGCACAGATCAGAAAGAATTTTCACAGAATGCTTCTGTGTACTTTTTATTTGAAGATATTCCTTTCTCCAATATAGGAGTCTTAGCGCTCAGAATGTCCAATTGCAGTTTCTACAGAAAGAGTGTTTCAGAACGGCTCAATCAAAAGTAAGGTTCAACTCTGTTAGTTGAATGCACAGAACAGAAAGAAGTTTCATACAATGCTTCTGTGTAGTTTATATTTGAACATATTCTTTTTTCCACTATTACCCACTTAGCGCTACGAATGTCCAGTTGCATTTTCTACAGACAGAGTGTTTCAAAACTGCTCAATCAAATATATGGTTTAACTCTGTTAGCTGAATGCTCAGATCAGAAAGAAGTTTCACAGAATGCTTCTGTGTAGTTTATATTTGAATGTATTCCTTTTTCCACTACTACCTTCTTAGCGCTCCAAATGTCCAGTTGCATTTTCTACAGAAAGAGTGTTCAGATCTGCTCAATCTAAAGTATGGTTTCACTCTGTTAGCTGAATGCACAGATCAGAACGAAGTTTCACCGAATGATTCTGTGTAGTTTATATTTGAAGACATTCATTTTTCCACTATTACCATCTTAGCGCTCCGAATCTCCACTTGCATTTTCTACAGAAAGAGTGTTTCAGAACGGCTCAATCAAAACTAAGGTTCAACACTTTTATTTGAATGAACAGAACAGAAAGAAGTTTCACAGAATGCTTCTGTGTAGTTTTTATTTGTAGATATTCTTTTTCCCAATATAGGCCTCTTAGCACTCAGAATGTCCAATTGCAGTTTCTACAGAAAGAGTGTTTCAGAACGGCTCAATCAAAAGTAAGGTTCAACCCTGGTAGTTGAATGCACAGAACAGAAAGAAGTTTCACAGAATGCTTCTGTGTAGTTTATATTTCAATTATTCCTTTTTCCACTATTACCGTCTTAGCGCTCTGAATGTCCACTTGCATTTTCTACAGAAAGTCTGTTCTGAAATGCGCAATCAAAAGTATGGTTTAACTCTGTTAGCTGAATGCACATATCAGAAATAAGTTTCACACAATGCTTCAGTCTAGTTTTTATTTGAAGATATTATTTTTCCCAATATAGGCCTCTTAGCGCTCAGAATGTCCAATTGCAGTTTCTACAGAAAGAGTGTTTCAGAACGGCTCAATCAAAAGTAAGGTTCAACTCTGTTAGTTGAATGCACAGAACAGAAAGAAATTTCATACAATGCTTCTGTGTAGTTTATATTTGAACATATTCTTTTTTCCACTATTACCCACTTAGCGCTACGAATGTCCAGTTGCATTTTCTACAGACAGATTGTTTCAAAACTGCTCAATCAAATATATGGTTTAACTCCGTTAGCTGAATGCTCAGATCAGAAAGAAGTTTCACAGAATGCTTCTGTGTAGTTTATATTTGAATATATTGCTTTTTCCACTACTACCCTCTTAGCGCTCCAAATGTCCAGTTGCATTTTCTACAGAAAGAGTGTTCAGATCTGCTCAATCAAAAGTATGGTTTAACTCTGTTAGCTGAATGCACAGATCAGAACGAAGTTTCACAGGATGATTCTGTGTAGTTTATATTTGAAGACATTCCTTTTTCCACTATTACCCTCTTAGCGCTCCGAATCTCCACTTGCGTTTTCTACAGAAAGAGTGTTTCAGAACGGCTCAATCAAAACTAAGGTTCAACTCTTTTAGTTGAATGAACAGAACAGAAAGAAGTTTCACAGAATGCTTCTGTGTAGTTTTTATTTGTAGATATTCTTTTTCCCAATAAAGGCCTCTTAGCGCTCAGAATGTCCAATTGCAGTTTCTACAGAAAGAGTGTTTCAGAACGGCTCAATCAAAAGTAAGGTTCAACCCTGGTAGTTAAATGCACAGAACAGAAAGAAGTTTCACAGAATGCTTCTGTGTAGTTTATATTTGAATATATTACTTTTTCCACTATTACCCTCTTAGAGCTCCGAATGTCCACTTGCATTTTCTACAGAAAGAGTGTTCGGAACTGCGCAATCAAAAGTATGGTTTAACTCTGTTAGCTGAATGCACATATCAGAAATAAGATTCACACAATGCTTCTGTGTAGTTTTTATTTGAAGATATTATTTTTCCCAATATAGGCCTCTTAGCGCTCAGAATGTCCAATTCCAGTTTGTACAGAAAGAGTGTTTCAGAACGGCTCAATCAAAGTAAGGTTCAACTCTGTTAGTTGAATGCACAGAACAGAAAGAAGTTTCATACAATGCTTCTGTGTAGTTTATATTTGAACGTATTCTTTTTTCCACTATTACCCACTTAGCGCTACGAATGTCCAGTTGCATTTTCTACAGACAGAGTGTTTCAAAACTGCTCAATCAAAAGCATGGTTTAACTCTGTTAGCTGAATGCTCAGATCAGAAAGAAGTTTCACAGAATGCTTCTGTGTAGTTTGTATTTGAATATATTCCTTTTTCCACTACTACCCTCTTAGCGCTCCAAATGTCCAGTTGCATTTTCTACAGAAAGAGTGTTCAGATCTGCTCAATCAAATGTATGGTTTAACTGTGTTAGCTGAATGCACAGATCAGAAAGAAGTTTCACAGAATGATTCTGTGCAGTTTATATTTGAAGACATTCCTTTTTCCACTATTACCCTCCTAGCGCTCCGAATCTCCACTTGCATTTTCTACAGAAGGAGTGTTTCAGAACGGCTCAATCAAAACTAAGGTTCAAATCTGTTAGTTGAATGCACAGAACAGAATGTAGTTTCACAGATTGCTTCTGTGTAGTTTGTATTTGAAGATATTCCTTTTTCCACTGTTACCCTCTTAGATCTCAGAATGTCCGCTTGCATTTTCCACAGAAAGTGTGTTCAGAACTGCTCTATCAAAAGTATGGTTTAACTCTGTTAGGTGAATGCACAGATCAGAAATAAGTTTCACAGAATTCTTCTGTGTAGTTTATATTTGAAGATATTCCATTTTCCACTATTACCCACTTAGCGCTCTGAATGTCCAGTTGCATTTTCTACAGAAAGAGTGTTTCAGAACTGCTCAATCAAAAGTATGGTTTAACTCTGTTAGCTGAATGCACAGATCAGAAAGAAGTTTCACAGAATGCTGCTGTGTAGTGTTTATATGAAGATATTCTTTTTACCAATATAGGCCTCTTAGCGCACAGAATGTCCAATTGCATTTTCTACAGAAAGAGTGTTTCAGAAAGGCTCAATCAAAAGTAAGGTTCAACTCTGTTAGTTGAATGAACAGAACAGAAAGAAGTTTCAGAGAATGATTCTGTGTAGTTTATATTTGAAGATATTCCTTTTTCCACTATTACCTTCTAAGCGCTCCGAATGTCCACTTGCATTTTCTACAGAAAGAGTGTTTCCGAACTGCTCAATCAAAAGTATGGTTTAACTCTGTTAGCTGAATGCACAGATCAGTACGATGTTTCACAGAATGTTTCTGTGTAGTTTTTATTTGAAGATAGTCCTTTCGCAAATATAGGCCTCTTAGCGCTCCGAATATCCAATTGCAGTTTCTACAGAAAGAGTGTTTCAGAACGGCTCAATGAAAAGTAGGGTTCAACTCTTTTAGTTGAATTCACAGAACAGAAAGAAGTTTCACAGAATGCTTCTGTGTAGTATTTATTTGAAGGTATTCCTTTTTCCACTATTAACCTCTTAGCGCTCCAAATGTCCAGTTGCATTTTCTACAGAAGGAGTGTTCAGAACTGCTCAATCATAAGTGTGGTTTAACCCTGTTAGGTGAATGCACAGATCAGAAAGAACCTTCACAGAATTCTTCTGTGTAGTTTATATTTGAAGATATTCCATTTTCCACTATTACACACTTAGCGCTCTGAATCTCCAGTTGCATTTTCTACAGAAAGAGTGTTTCAGAACTGCTCAATCAAAAGAATGGTTTAACTCTGTTAGCTGAATGCACAGAACAGAAAGAAGTTTCACAGAATGCTGCGGTGTAATGTTTATATGAAGATATTCTTTTTACCAATATAGGCCTCTTAGCGCTCAGAATGTCCAATTGCAGTTTCTACAGAAAGAGTGTTTCAGAAAGGCTCAATCAAAAGTAAGGTTCAACTCTGTTAGTTGAATGCACAGAACAGAAAGAAGTTTCACAGAATGCTTCTGTGTAGTTTATATTTGAATATATTACTTTTTCCACTACTACCCTCTTAGCGCTCCAAATGTCCAGTTGCATTTTCTACAGAAAGAGTGTTCAGAACCGCTAAATCAAATGTATGATTTAACTCTCTTAGCTGAATGCACAGATTAGAAAAATGTTGCACAGAATGCTTCTGTGTAGTTTTTATTTGAAGATATTCTTTTTCCCAATATAGGCCTCTTAGCGCTCAGATTGTCCAATTGCAGTTTCTACAGAAAGAGTGTTTCAGAATGGCTCTTTCAAAAGTAAGGTTCAACTCTGTTATTTGAACGCACAGAACAGAAAGTAGTTTCACAGAATGCTTCTCTGTAGTTCATATTTGACGATATTACTTTTTCCACTATTACCCTCTTAGAGCTCCGAATGTCCACTTGCATTTTCCACAGAAAGAGTGTTCAGAACTGCTCAATCAAAAGTATGGTTTAACTCTGTTAGTTGAATGCACAGATCAGAAAGTAGTTTCACAGAATTCTTCTGTGTAGTTTTTATTTGAAGATATTCCTTTTTCCAATATAGGTCTCTTAGCGCTCAGAATGTCTAATTGCAATATCTACAGAAAGAGAGTTTCAGAACTGCTCAATCAAAAGTAAGGTTCAATACTGTTAGTTGAATGCACGGAACAGAAAGAAGTTTCATAGAATGCTTCTGTGTAGTTTATATTTGAAGATATTCCTTTTTCCACTATTACCCTCTTAGCGCTCCGAATCACCACTTGCATTTTCTACAGAAAGAGTGTTTCAGAACGGCTCAATCAAAAGTAAGGTTGAACTCTTTTAGTTGAATGCACAGAACAGAAAGAAGTTTCACAGAATGCTTCTGTGTAGTATTTAGTTATAGATATTCCTTTTTCGACTATTACCCTCTTAGCGTTCCGAATGTCCACTGGCAGTTTCTACACAAAGAGTGTTTCAGAACAGCTCCTTCAAAGTAAGGCTCAAATCTGTTAGTTGAATGCAGAGAACAGAAAGGAGTTTCAGAGAATGCTTCTGTGTAGTTTTAATTTGGGGATATTCCTTTTTCCACTAATACAATCTTAGCGCTCCGAATGTCCACTTGCATTTTGTACAGAAAGAGTGTCTCATAACTTCTCAATCAAAAGTATGGTTTAACTCTGTTAGCTGAATGCACAGATCAGAAATAAGTTTCACAGAATGCTTCTGAGTAGTTTTTATTTGGAGATATTCTTTTTCCCAATATAGGCCACTTAGCGCTCAGAATGTCCAATTGCAGTTTCTACAGAATGAGTGTTTCAGAAGGCTCAATCAAAAGTAAGGTTCAACTCTGTTAGTTGAATGCACAGAACAGAAAGAAGTTTCACAGAATGCTTCTGTGTAGTTTATATTTGAATGTATTCCTTTTTCCACTATTACCATCTTAGCGCTCCGAATGTCCACTTGCATTTTCTACAGAAAGAGGGTTTCAGAACGGCTGAATCAAAAGTAAGGTTCAACTCTGTTAGTTGAATGCACACAACAGCAAGAAGTTTCACAGAATGCTTCTGTGTAGTTTATATTTGAATATATTCCTTTTTCCAGTATTACCCTCTTAGTGCTCCGAATGTCCACTTGCATTTTCTACAGAAAGAGTGTTCAGAACGGCTCAATCAAAAGTATGGTTTTACTCTGTTATTTGAATGCACATATCAGAAATAAGTTTCACAGAATCCTTCCGTGTAGTATTTTTTTGAAGATATTCCTTTTTCGACTATTATCCTCTTAGCTCTCCGAATGTCCAATTTCAGTTTCTACACAAAGAATGTTTCAGAACTGCTCCTTCAAAAGTAGGGCTCAACTCTGTTAGTTGAATGCAGAGAACAGAAAGAAGTTTCACAGAATGCCTCTGTGTAGTTTATATTTGAATATATTCCCTTTTTCAGTATTACCCTCTTAGCGCTCCGAATGTCCACTTGCATTTTCTACAGAAAGAGTGTTCAGAACTGCTCAATCAAAAGTATGGTTTAACTCTGTTAGCTGAATGCACAGATCAGAAAGAATTTTCACAGAATGCTTCTGTGTACTTTTTATTTGAAGATATTCCTTTCTCCAATATAGGAGTCTTAGCGCTCAGAATGTCCAATTGCAGTTTCTACAGAAAGAGTGTTTCAGAACGGCTCAATCAAAAGTAAGGTTCAACTCTGTTAGTTGAATGCACAGAACAGAAAGAAGTTTCATACAATGCTTCTGTGTAGTTTATATTTGAACATATTCTTTTTTCCACTATTACCCACTTAGCGCTACGAATGTCCAGTTGCATTTTCTACAGACAGAGTGTTTCAAAACTGCTCAATCAAATATATGGTTTAACTCTGTTAGCTGAATGCTCAGATCAGAAAGAAGTTTCACAGAATGCTTCTGTGTAGTTTATATTTGAATGTATTCCTTTTTCCACTACTACCTTCTTAGCGCTCCAAATGTCCAGTTGCATTTTCTACAGAAAGAGTGTTCAGATCTGCTCAATCTAAAGTATGGTTTCACTCTGTTAGCTGAATGCACAGATCAGAACGAAGTTTCACCGAATGATTCTGTGTAGTTTATATTTGAAGACATTCATTTTTCCACTATTACCATCTTAGCGCTCCGAATCTCCACTTGCATTTTCTACAGAAAGAGTGTTTCAGAACGGCTCAATCAAAACTAAGGTTCAACTCTTTTATTTGAATGAACAGAACAGAAAGAAGTTTCACAGAATGCTTCTGTGTAGTTTTTATTTGTAGATATTCTTTTTCCCAATATAGGCCTCTTAGCACTCAGAATGTCCAATTGCAGTTTCTACAGAAAGAGTGTTTCAGAACGGCTCAATCAAAAGTAAGGTTCAACCCTGGTAGTTGAATGCACAGAACAGAAAGAAGTTTCACAGAATGCTTCTGTGTAGTTTATATTTCAATTATTCCTTTTTCCACTATTACCGTCTTAGCGCTCTGAATGTCCACTTGCATTTTCTACAGAAAGTCTGTTCTGAAATGCGCAATCAAAAGTATGGTTTAACTCTGTTAGCTGAATGCACATATCAGAAATAAGTTTCACACAATGCTTCAGTCTAGTTTTTATTTGAAGATATTATTTTTCCCAATATAGGCCTCTTAGCGCTCAGAATGTCCAATTGCAGTTTCTACAGAAAGAGTGTTTCAGAACGGCTCAATCAAAAGTAAGGTTCAACTCTGTTAGTTGAATGCACAGAACAGAAAGAAATTTCATACAATGCTTCTGTGTAGTTTATATTTGAACATATTCTTTTTTCCACTATTACCCACTTAGCGCTACGAATGTCCAGTTGCATTTTCTACAGACAGAGTGTTTCAAAACTGCTCAATCAAATATATGGTTTAACTCCGTTAGCTGAATGCTCAGATCAGAAAGAAGTTTCACAGAATGCTTCTGTGTAGTTTATATTTGAATATATTGCTTTTTCCACTACTACCCTCTTAGCGCTCCAAATGTCCAGTTGCATTTTCTACAGAAAGAGTGTTCAGATCTGCTCAATCAAAAGTATGGTTTAACTCTGTTAGCTGAATGCACAGATCAGAACGAAGTTTCACAGGATGATTCTGTGTAGTTTATATTTGAAGACATTCCTTTTTCCACTATTACCCTCTTAGCGCTCCGAATCTCCACTTGCGTTTTCTACAGAAAGAGTGTTTCAGAACGGCTCAATCAAAACTAAGGTTCAACTCTTTTAGTTGAATGAACAGAACAGAAAGAAGTTTCACAGAATGCTTCTGTGTAGTTTTTATTTGTAGATATTCTTTTTCCCAATACAGGCCTCTTAGCGCTCAGAATGTCCAATTGCAGTTTCTACAGAAAGAGTGTTTCAGAACGGCTCAATCAAAAGTAAGGTTCAACCCTGGTAGTTAAATGCACAGAACAGAAAGAAGTTTCACAGAATGCTTCTGTGTAGTTTATATTTGAATATATTACTTTTTCCACTATTACCCTCTTAGAGCTCCGAATGTCCACTTGCATTTTCTACAGAAAGAGTGTTCGGAACTGCGCAATCAAAAGTATGTTTTAACTCTGTTAGCTGAATGCACATATCAGAAATAAGATTCACACAATGCTTCTGTGTAGTTTTTATTTGAAGATATTATTTTTCCCAATATAGGCCTCTTAGCGCTCAGAATGTCCAATTCCAGTTTGTACAGAAAGAGTGTTTCAGAACGGCTCAATCAAAGTAAGGTTCAACTCTGTTAGTTGAATGCACAGAACAGAAAGAAGTTTCATACAATGCTTCTGTGTAGTTTATATTTGAACGTATTCTTTTTTCCACTATTACCCACTTAGCGCTACGAATGTCCAGTTGCATTTTCTACAGACAGAGTGTTTCAAAACTGCTCAATCAAAAGTATGGTTTAACTCTGTTAGCTGAATGCTCAGATCAGAAAGAAGTTTCACAGAATGCTTCTGTGTAGTTTGTATTTGAATATATTCCTTTTTCCACTACTACCCTCTTAGCGCTCCAAATGTCCAGTTGCATTTTCTACAGAAAGAGTGTTCAGATCTGCTCAATCAAATGTATGGTTTAACTGTGTTAGCTGAATGCACAGATCAGAAAGAAGTTTCACAGAATGATTCCGTGCAGTTTATATTTGTAGACATTCCTTTTTCCACTATTACCCTCCTAGCGCTCCGAATCTCCACTTACATTTTCTACAGAAAGAGTGTTTCAGAACGGCTCAATCAAAACTAAGGTTCAAATCTGTTAGTTGAATGCACAGAACAGAATGTAGTTTCACAGATTGCTTCTGTGTAGTTTGTATTTGAAGATATTCCTTTTTCCACTGTTACCCTCTTAGATCTCAGAATGTCCGCTTGCATTTTCCACAGAAAGTGTGTTCAGAACTGCTCTATCAAAAGTATGGTTTAACTCTGTTAGGTGAATGCACAGATCAGAAATAAGTTTCACAGAATTCTTCTGTGTAGTTTATATTTGAAGATATTCCATTTTCCACTATTACCCACTTAGCGCTCTGAATGTCCAGTTGCATTTTCTACAGAAAGAGTGTTTCAGAACTGCTCAATCAAAAGTATGGTTTAACTCTGTTAGCTGAATGCACAGATCAGAAAGAAGTTTCACAGAATGCTGCTGTGTAGTGTTTATATGAAGATATTCTTTTTACCAATATAGGCCTCTTAGCGCACAGAATGTCCAATTGCATTTTCTACAGAAAGAGTGTTTCAGAAAGGCTCAATCAAAAGTAAGGTTCAACTCTGTTAGTTGAATGAACAGAACAGAAAGAAGTTTCATACAATGCTTCTGTGTAGTTTATATTTGAACATATTCTTTTTTCCACTATTACCCACTTAGCGCTACGAATGTCCAGTTGCATTTTCTACAGACAGAGTGTTTCAAAACTGCTCAATCAAATATATGGTTTAACTCTGTTAGCTGAATGCTCAGATCAGAAAGAAGTTTCACAGAATGCTTCTGTGTAGTTTATATTTGAATGTATTCCTTTTTCCACTACTACCTTCTTAGCGCTCCAAATGTCCAGTTGCATTTTCTACAGAAAGAGTGTTCAGATCTGCTCAATCTAAAGTATGGTTTCACTCTGTTAGCTGAATGCACAGATCAGAACGAAGTTTCACCGAATGATTCTGTGTAGTTTATATTTGAAGACATTCATTTTTCCACTATTACCATCTTAGCGCTCCGAATCTCCACTTGCATTTTCTACAGAAAGAGTGTTTCAGAACGGCTCAATCAAAACTAAGGTTCAACTCTTTTATTTGAATGAACAGAACAGAAAGAAGTTTCACAGAATGCTTCTGTGTAGTTTTTATTTGTAGATATTCTTTTTCCCAATATAGGCCTCTTAGCACTCAGAATGTCCAATTGCAGTTTCTACAGAAAGAGTGTTTCAGAACGGCTCAATCAAAAGTAAGGTTCAACCCTGGTAGTTGAATGCACAGAACAGAAAGAAGTTTCACAGAATGCTTCTGTGTAGTTTATATTTCAATTATTCCTTTTTCCACTATTACCGTCTTAGCGCTCTGAATGTCCACTTGCATTTTCTACAGAAAGTCTGTTCTGAAATGCGCAATCAAAAGTATGGTTTAACTCTGTTAGCTGAATGCACATATCAGAAATAAGTTTCACACAATGCTTCAGTCTAGTTTTTATTTGAAGATATTATTTTTCCCAATATAGGCCTCTTAGCGCTCAGAATGTCCAATTGCAGTTTCTACAGAAAGAGTGTTTCAGAACGGCTCAATCAAAAGTAAGGTTCAACTCTGTTAGTTGAATGCACAGAACAGAAAGAAATTTCATACAATGCTTCTGTGTAGTTTATATTTGAACATATTCTTTTTTCCACTATTACCCACTTAGCGCTACGAATGTCCAGTTGCATTTTCTACAGACAGAGTGTTTCAAAACTGCTCAATCAAATATATGGTTTAACTCCGTTAGCTGAATGCTCAGATCAGAAAGAAGTTTCACAGAATGCTTCTGTGTAGTTTATATTTGAATATATTGCTTTTTCCACTACTACCCTCTTAGCGCTCCAAATGTCCAGTTGCATTTTCTACAGAAAGAGTGTTCAGATCTGCTCAATCAAAAGTATGGTTTAACTCTGTTAGCTGAATGCACAGATCAGAACGAAGTTTCACAGGATGATTCTGTGTAGTTTATATTTGAAGACATTCCTTTTTCCACTATTACCCTCTTAGCGCTCCGAATCTCCACTTGCGTTTTCTACAGAAAGAGTGTTTCAGAACGGCTCAATCAAAACTAAGGTTCAACTCTTTTAGTTGAATGAACAGAACAGAAAGAAGTTTCACAGAATGCTTCTGTGTAGTTTTTATTTGTAGATATTCTTTTTCCCAATACAGGCCTCTTAGCGCTCAGAATGTCCAATTGCAGTTTCTACAGAAAGAGTGTTTCAGAACGGCTCAATCAAAAGTAAGGTTCAACCCTGGTAGTTAAATGCACAGAACAGAAAGAAGTTTCACAGAATGCTTCTGTGTAGTTTATATTTGAATATATTACTTTTTCCACTATTACCCTCTTAGAGCTCCGAATGTCCACTTGCATTTTCTACAGAAAGAGTGTTCGGAACTGCGCAATCAAAAGTATGGTTTAACTCTGTTAGCTGAATGCACATATCAGAAATAAGATTCACACAATGCTTCTGTGTAGTTTTTATTTGAAGATATTATTTTTCCCAATATAGGCCTCTTAGCGCTCAGAATGTCCAATTCCAGTTTGTACAGAAAGAGTGTTTCAGAACGGCTCAATCAAAGTAAGGTTCAACTCTGTTAGTTGAATGCACAGAACAGAAAGAAGTTTCATACAATGCTTCTGTGTAGTTTATATTTGAACGTATTCTTTTTTCCACTATTACCCACTTAGCGCTACGAATGTCCAGTTGCATTTTCTACAGACAGAGTGTTTCAAAACTGCTCAATCAAAAGTATGGTTTAACTCTGTTAGCTGAATGCTCAGATCAGAAAGAAGTTTCACAGAATGCTTCTGTGTAGTTTGTATTTGAATATATTCCTTTTTCCACTACTACCCTCTTAGCGCTCCAAATGTCCAGTTGCATTTTCTACAGAAAGAGTGTTCAGATCTGCTCAATCAAATGTATGGTTTAACTGTGTTAGCTGAATGCACAGATCAGAAAGAAGTTTCACAGAATGATTCCGTGCAGTTTATATTTGTAGACATTCCTTTTTCCACTATTACCCTCCTAGCGCTCCGAATCTCCACTTACATTTTCTACAGAAAGAGTGTTTCAGAACGGCTCAATCAAAACTAAGGTTCAAATCTGTTAGTTGAATGCACAGAACAGAATGTAGTTTCACAGATTGCTTCTGTGTAGTTTGTATTTGAAGATATTCCTTTTTCCACTGTTACCCTCTTAGATCTCAGAATGTCCGCTTGCATTTTCCACAGAAAGTGTGTTCAGAACTGCTCTATCAAAAGTATGGTTTAACTCTGTTAGGTGAATGCACAGATCAGAAATAAGTTTCACAGAATTCTTCTGTGTAGTTTATATTTGAAGATATTCCATTTTCCACTATTACCCACTTAGCGCTCTGAATGTCCAGTTGCATTTTCTACAGAAAGAGTGTTTCAGAACTGCTCAATCAAAAGTATGGTTTAACTCTGTTAGCTGAATGCACAGATCAGAAAGAAGTTTCACAGAATGCTGCTGTGTAGTGTTTATATGAAGATATTCTTTTTACCAATATAGGCCTCTTAGCGCACAGAATGTCCAATTGCATTTTCTACAGAAAGAGTGTTTCAGAAAGGCTCAATCAAAAGTAAGGTTCAACTCTGTTAGTTGAATGAACAGAACAGAAAGAAGTTTCATACAATGCTTCTGTGTAGTTTATATTTGAACATATTCTTTTTTCCACTATTACCCACTTAGCGCTACGAATGTCCAGTTGCATTTTCTACAGACAGAGTGTTTCAAAACTGCTCAATCAAATATATGGTTTAACTCTGTTAGCTGAATGCTCAGATCAGAAAGAAGTTTCACAGAATGCTTCTGTGTAGTTTATATTTGAATGTATTCCTTTTTCCACTACTACCTTCTTAGCGCTCCAAATGTCCAGTTGCATTTTCTACAGAAAGAGTGTTCAGATCTGCTCAATCTAAAGTATGGTTTCACTCTGTTAGCTGAATGCACAGATCAGAACGAAGTTTCACCGAATGATTCTGTGTAGTTTATATTTGAAGACATTCATTTTTCCACTATTACCATCTTAGCGCTCCGAATCTCCACTTGCATTTTCTACAGAAAGAGTGTTTCAGAACGGCTCAATCAAAACTAAGGTTCAACTCTTTTATTTGAATGAACAGAACAGAAAGAAGTTTCACAGAATGCTTCTGTGTAGTTTTTATTTGTAGATATTCTTTTTCCCAATATAGGCCTCTTAGCACTCAGAATGTCCAATTGCAGTTTCTACAGAAAGAGTGTTTCAGAACGGCTCAATCAAAAGTAAGGTTCAACCCTGGTAGTTGAATGCACAGAACAGAAAGAAGTTTCACAGAATGCTTCTGTGTAGTTTATATTTCAATTATTCCTTTTTCCACTATTACCGTCTTAGCGCTCTGAATGTCCACTTGCATTTTCTACAGAAAGTCTGTTCTGAAATGCGCAATCAAAAGTATGGTTTAACTCTGTTAGCTGAATGCACATATCAGAAATAAGTTTCACACAATGCTTCAGTCTAGTTTTTATTTGAAGATATTATTTTTACCAATATAGGCCTCTTAGCGCTCAGAATGTCCAATTGCAGTTTCTACAGAAAGAGTGTTTCAGAACGGCTCAATCAAAAGTAAGGTTCAACTCTGTTAGTTGAATGCACAGAACAGAAAGAAATTTCATACAATGCTTCTGTGTAGTTTATATTTGAACATATTCTTTTTTCCACTATTACCCACTTAGCGCTACGAATGTCCAGTTGCATTTTCTACAGACAGAGTGTTTCAAAACTGCTCAATCAAATATATGGTTTAACTCCGTTAGCTGAATGCTCAGATCAGAAAGAAGTTTCACAGAATGCTTCTGTGTAGTTTATATTTGAATATATTGCTTTTTCCACTACTACCCTCTTAGCGCTCCAAATGTCCAGTTGCATTTTCTACAGAAAGAGTGTTCAGATCTGCTCAATCAAAAGTATGGTTTAACTCTGTTAGCTGAATGCACAGATCAGAACGAAGTTTCACAGGATGATTCTGTGTAGTTTATATTTGAAGACATTCCTTTTTCCACTATTACCCTCTTAGCGCTCCGAATCTCCACTTGCGTTTTCTACAGAAAGAGTGTTTCAGAACGGCTCAATCAAAACTAAGGTTCAACTCTTTTAGTTGAATGAACAGAACAGAAAGAAGTTTCACAGAATGCTTCTGTGTAGTTTTTATTTGTAGATATTCTTTTTCCCAATACAGGCCTCTTAGCGCTCAGAATGTCCAATTGCAGTTTCTACAGAAAGAGTGTTTCAGAACGGCTCAATCAAAAGTAAGGTTCAACCCTGGTAGTTAAATGCACAGAACAGAAAGAAGTTTCACAGAATGCTTCTGTGTAGTTTATATTTGAATATATTACTTTTTCCACTATTACCCTCTTAGAGCTCCGAATGTCCACTTGCATTTTCTACAGAAAGAGTGTTCGGAACTGCGCAATCAAAAGTATGGTTTAACTCTGTTAGCTGAATGCACATATCAGAAATAAGATTCACACAATGCTTCTGTGTAGTTTTTATTTGAAGATATTATTTTTCCCAATATAGGCCTCTTAGCGCTCAGAATGTCCAATTCCAGTTTGTACAGAAAGAGTGTTTCAGAACGGCTCAATCAAAGTAAGGTTCAACTCTGTTAGTTGAATGCACAGAACAGAAAGAAGTTTCATACAATGCTTCTGTGTAGTTTATATTTGAACGTATTCTTTTTTCCACTATTACCCACTTAGCGCTACGAATGTCCAGTTGCATTTTCTACAGACAGAGTGTTTCAAAACTGCTCAATCAAAAGTATGGTTTAACTCTGTTAGCTGAATGCTCAGATCAGAAAGAAGTTTCACAGAATGCTTCTGTGTAGTTTGTATTTGAATATATTCCTTTTTCCACTACTACCCTCTTAGCGCTCCAAATGTCCAGTTGCATTTTCCACAGAAAGAGTGTTCAGATCTGCTCAATCAAATGTATGGTTTAACTGTGTTAGCTGAATGCACAGATCAGAAAGAAGTTTCACAGAATGATTCCGTTCAGTTTATATTTGTAGACATTCCTTTTTCCACTATTACCCTCCTAGCGCTCCGAATCTCCACTTGCATTTTCTACAGAAAGAGTGTTTCAGAACGGCTCAATCAAAACTAAGGTTCAAATCTGTTAGTTGAATGCACAGAACAGAATGTAGTTTCACAGATTGCTTCTGTGTAGTTTGTATTTGAAGATATTCCTTTTTCCACTGTTACCCTCTTAGATCTCAGAATGTCCGCTTGCATTTTCCACAGAAAGTGTGTTCAGAACTGCTCTATCAAAAGTATGGTTTAACTCTGTTAGGTGAATGCACAGATCAGAAATAAGTTTCACAGAATTCTTCTGTGTAGTTTATATTTGAAGATATTCCATTTTCCACTATTACCCACTTAGCGCTCTGAATGTCCAGTTGCATTTTCTACAGAAAGAGTGTTTCAGAACTGCTCAATCAAAAGTATGGTTTAACTCTGTTAGCTGAATGCACAGATCAGAAAGAAGTTTCACAGAATGCTGCTGTGTAGTGTTTATATGAAGATATTCTTTTTACCAATATAGGCCTCTTAGCGCACAGAATGTCCAATTGCATTTTCTACAGAAAGAGTGTTTCAGAAAGGCTCAATCAAAAGTAAGGTTCAACTCTGTTAGTTGAATGAACAGAACAGAAAGAAGTTTCAGAGAATGATTCTGTGTAGTTTATATTTGAAGATATTCCTTTTTCCACTATTACCTTCTAAGCGCTCCGAATGTCCACTTGCATTTTCTACAGAAAGAGTGTTTCCGAACTGCTCAATCAAAAGTATGGTTTAACTCTGTTAGCTGAATGCACAGATCAGTACGATGTTTCACAGAATGTTTCTGTGTAGTTTTTATTTGAAGATAGTCCTTTCTCAAATATAGGCCTCTTAGCGCTCCGAATATCCAATTGCAGTTTCTACAGAAAGAGTGTTTCAGAACGGCTCAATGAAAAGTAGGGTTCAACTCTTTTAGTTGAATTCACAGAACAGAAAGAAGTTTCACAGAATGCTTCTGTGTAGTATTTATTTGAAGGTATTCCTTTTTCCACTATTAACCTCTTAGCGCTCCAAATGTCCAGTTGCATTTTCTACAGAAGGAGTGTTCAGAACTGCTCAATCATAAGTGTGGTTTAACCCTGTTAGGTGAATGCACAGATCAGAAAGAACCTTCACAGAATTCTTCTGTGTAGTTTATATTTGAAGATATTCCATTTTCCACTATTACCCACTTAGCGCTCTGAATGTCCAGTTGCATTTTCTACAGAAAGAGTGTTTCAGAACTGCTCAATCAAAAGTATGGTTTAACTCTGTTAGCTGAATGCACAGATCAGAAAGAAGTTTCACAGAATGCTGCTGTGTAGTGTTTATATGAAGATATTCTTTTTACCAATATAGGCCTCTTAGCGCACAGAATGTCCAATTGCATTTTCTACAGAAAGAGTGTTTCAGAAAGGCTCAATCAAAAGTAAGGTTCAACTCTGTTAGTTGAATGAACAGAACAGAAAGAAGTTTCATACAATGCTTCTGTGTAGTTTATATTTGAACATATTCTTTTTTCCACTATTACCCACTTAGCGCTACGAGTGTCCAGTTGCATTTTCTACAGACAGAGTGTTTCAAAACTGCTCAATCAAATATATGGTTTAACTCTGTTAGCTGAATGCTCAGATCAGAAAGAAGTTTCACAGAATGCTTCTGTGTAGTTTATATTTGAATGTATTCCTTTTTCCACTACTACCTTCTTAGCGCTCCAAATGTCCAGTTGCATTTTCTACAGAAAGAGTGTTCAGATCTGCTCAATCTAAAGTATGGTTTCACTCTGTTAGCTGAATGCACAGATCAGAACGAAGTTTCACCGAATGATTCTGTGTAGTTTATATTTGAAGACATTCATTTTTCCACTATTACCATCTTAGCGCTCCGAATCTCCACTTGCATTTTCTACAGAAAGAGTGTTTCAGAACGGCTCAATCAAAACTAAGGTTCAACTCTTTTATTTGAATGAACAGAACAGAAAGAAGTTTCACAGAATGCTTCTGTGTAGTTTTTATTTGTAGATATTCTTTTTCCCAATATAGGCCTCTTAGCACTCAGAATGTCCAATTGCAGTTTCTACAGAAAGAGTGTTTCAGAACGGCTCAATCAAAAGTAAGGTTCAACCCTGGTAGTTGAATGCACAGAACAGAAAGAAGTTTCACAGAATGCTTCTGTGTAGTTTATATTTCAATTATTCCTTTTTCCACTATTACCGTCTTAGCGCTCTGAATGTCCACTTGCATTTTCTACAGAAAGTCTGTTCTGAAATGCGCAATCAAAAGTATGGTTTAACTCTGTTAGCTGAATGCACATATCAGAAATAAGTTTCACACAATGCTTCAGTCTAGTTTTTATTTGAAGATATTATTTTTACCAATATAGGCCTCTTAGCGCTCAGAATGTCCAATTGCAGTTTCTACAGAAAGAGTGTTTCAGAACGGCTCAATCAAAAGTAAGGTTCAACTCTGTTAGTTGAATGCACAGAACAGAAAGAAATTTCATACAATGCTTCTGTGTAGTTTATATTTGAACATATTCTTTTTTCCACTATTACCCACTTAGCGCTACGAATGTCCAGTTGCATTTTCTACAGACAGAGTGTTTCAAAACTGCTCAATCAAATATATGGTTTAACTCCGTTAGCTGAATGCTCAGATCAGAAAGAAGTTTCACAGAATGCTTCTGTGTAGTTTATATTTGAATATATTGCTTTTTCCACTACTACCCTCTTAGCGCTCCAAATGTCCAGTTGCATTTTCTACAGAAAGAGTGTTCAGATCTGCTCAATCAAAAGTATGGTTTAACTCTGTTAGCTGAATGCACAGATCAGAACGAAGTTTCACAGGATGATTCTGTGTAGTTTATATTTGAAGACATTCCTTTTTCCACTATTACCCTCTTAGCGCTCCGAATCTCCACTTGCGTTTTCTACAGAAAGAGTGTTTCAGAACGGCTCAATCAAAACTAAGGTTCAACTCTTTTAGTTGAATGAACAGAACAGAAAGAAGTTTCACAGAATGCTTCTGTGTAGTTTTTATTTGTAGATATTCTTTTTCCCAATACAGGCCTCTTAGCGCTCAGAATGTCCAATTGCAGTTTCTACAGAAAGAGTGTTTCAGAACGGCTCAATCAAAAGTAAGGTTCAACCCTGGTAGTTAAATGCACAGAACAGAAAGAAGTTTCACAGAATGCTTCTGTGTAGTTTATATTTGAATATATTACTTTTTCCACTATTACCCTCTTAGAGCTCCGAATGTCCACTTGCATTTTCTACAGAAAGAGTGTTCGGAACTGCGCAATCAAAAGTATGGTTTAACTCTGTTAGCTGAATGCACATATCAGAAATAAGATTCACACAATGCTTCTGTGTAGTTTTTATTTGAAGATATTATTTTTCCCAATATAGGCCTCTTAGCGCTCAGAATGTCCAATTCCAGTTTGTACAGAAAGAGTGTTTCAGAACGGCTCAATCAAAGTAAGGTTCAACTCTGTTAGTTGAATGCACAGAACAGAAAGAAGTTTCATACAATGCTTCTGTGTAGTTTATATTTGAACGTATTCTTTTTTCCACTATTACCCACTTAGCGCTACGAATGTCCAGTTGCATTTTCTACAGACAGAGTGTTTCAAAACTGCTCAATCAAAAGTATGGTTTAACTCTGTTAGCTGAATGCTCAGATCAGAAAGAAGTTTCACAGAATGCTTCTGTGTAGTTTGTATTTGAATATATTCCTTTTTCCACTACTACCCTCTTAGCGCTCCAAATGTCCAGTTGCATTTTCCACAGAAAGAGTGTTCAGATCTGCTCAATCAAATGTATGGTTTAACTGTGTTAGCTGAATGCACAGATCAGAAAGAAGTTTCACAGAATGATTCCGTTCAGTTTATATTTGTAGACATTCCTTTTTCCACTATTACCCTCCTAGCGCTCCGAATCTCCACTTGCATTTTCTACAGAAAGAGTGTTTCAGAACGGCTCAATCAAAACTAAGGTTCAAATCTGTTAGTTGAATGCACAGAACAGAATGTAGTTTCACAGATTGCTTCTGTGTAGTTTGTATTTGAAGATATTCCTTTTTCCACTGTTACCCTCTTAGATCTCAGAATGTCCGCTTGCATTTTCCACAGAAAGTGTGTTCAGAACTGCTCTATCAAAAGTATGGTTTAACTCTGTTAGGTGAATGCACAGATCAGAAATAAGTTTCACAGAATTCTTCTGTGTAGTTTATATTTGAAGATATTCCATTTTCCACTATTACCCACTTAGCGCTCTGAATGTCCAGTTGCATTTTCTACAGAAAGAGTGTTTCAGAACTGCTCAATCAAAAGTATGGTTTAACTCTGTTAGCTGAATGCACAGATCAGAAAGAAGTTTCACAGAATGCTGCTGTGTAGTGTTTATATGAAGATATTCTTTTTACCAATATAGGCCTCTTAGCGCACAGAATGTCCAATTGCATTTTCTACAGAAAGAGTGTTTCAGAAAGGCTCAATCAAAAGTAAGGTTCAACTCTGTTAGTTGAATGAACAGAACAGAAAGAAGTTTCAGAGAATGATTCTGTGTAGTTTATATTTGAAGATATTCCTTTTTCCACTATTACCTTCTAAGCTCTCCGAATGTCCACTTGCATTTTCTACAGAAAGAGTGTTTCCGAACTGCTCAATCAAAAGTATGGTTTAACTCTGTTAGCTGAATGCACAGATCAGTACGATGTTTCACAGAATGTTTCTGTGTAGTTTTTATTTGAAGATAGTCCTTTCTCAAATATAGGCCTCTTAGCGCTCCGAATATCCAATTGCAGTTTCTACAGAAAGAGTGTTTCAGAACGGCTCAATGAAAAGTAGGGTTCAACTCTTTTAGTTGAATTCACAGAACAGAAAGAAGTTTCACAGAATGCTTCTGTGTAGTATTTATTTGAAGGTATTCCTTTTTCCACTATTAACCTCTTAGCGCTCCAAATGTCCAGTTGCATTTTCTACAGAAGGAGTGTTCAGAACTGCTCAATCATAAGTGTGGTTTAACCCTGTTAGGTGAATGCACAGATCAGAAAGAACCTTCACAGAATTCTTCTGTGTAGTTTATATTTGAAGATATTCCATTTTCCACTATTACACACTTAGCGCTCTGAATCTCCAGTTGCATTTTCTACAGAAAGAGTGTTTCAGAACTGCTCAATCAAAAGAATGGTTTAACTCTGTTAGCTGAATGCACAGAACAGAAAGAAGTTTCACAGAATGCTGCGGTGTAATGTTTATATGAAGATATTCTTTTTACCAATATAGGCCTCTTAGCGCTCAGAATGTCCAATTGCAGTTTCTACAGAAAGAGTGTTTCAGAAAGGCTCAATCAAAAGTAAGGTTCAACTCTGTTAGTTGAATGCACAGAACAGAAAGAAGTTTCACAGAATGCTTCTGTGTAGTTTATATTTGAATATATTACTTTTTCCACTACTACCCTCTTAGCGCTCCAAATGTCCAGTTGCATTTTCTACAGAAAGAGTGTTCAGAACCGCTAAATCAAATGTATGATTTAACTCTCTTAGCTGAATGCACAGATTAGAAAAATGTTGCACAGAATGCTTCTGTGTAGTTTTTATTTGAAGATATTCTTTTTCCCAATATAGGCCTCTTAGCGCTCAGATTGTCCAATTGCAGTTTCTACAGAAAGAGTGTTTCAGAATGGCTCTTTCAAAAGTAAGGTTCAACTCTGTTATTTGAACGCACAGAACAGAAAGTAGTTTCACAGAATGCTTCTCTGTAGTTCATATTTGACGATATTACTTTTTCCACTATTACCCTCTTAGAGCTCCGAATGTCCACTTGCATTTTCCACAGAAAGAGTGTTCAGAACTGCTCAATCAAAAGTATGGTTTAACTCTGTTAGTTGAATGCACAGATCAGAAAGTAGTTTCACAGAATTCTTCTGTGTAGTTTTTATTTGAAGATATTCCTTTTTCCAATATAGGTCTCTTAGCGCTCAGAATGTCTAATTGCAATATCTACAGAAAGAGAGTTTCAGAACTGCTCAATCAAAAGTAAGGTTCAATACTGTTAGTTGAATGCACGGAACAGAAAGAAGTTTCATAGAATGCTTCTGTGTAGTTTATATTTGAAGATATTCCTTTTTCCACTATTACCCTCTTAGCGCTCCGAATCACCACTTGCATTTTCTACAGAAAGAGTGTTTCAGAACGGCTCAATCAAAAGTAAGGTTGAACTCTTTTAGTTGAATGCACAGAACAGAAAGAAGTTTCACAGAATGCTTCTGTGTAGTATTTAGTTATAGATATTCCTTTTTCGACTATTACCCTCTTAGCGTTCCGAATGTCCACTGGCAGTTTCTACACAAAGAGTGTTTCAGAACAGCTCCTTCAAAGTAAGGCTCAAATCTGTTAGTTGAATGCAGAGAACAGAAAGGAGTTTCAGAGAATGCTTCTGTGTAGTTTTAATTTGGGGATATTCCTTTTTCCACTAATACAATCTTAGCGCTCCGAATGTCCACTTGCATTTTGTACAGAAAGAGTGTCTCATAACTTCTCAATCAAAAGTATGGTTTAACTCTGTTAGCTGAATGCACAGATCAGAAATAAGTTTCACAGAATGCTTCTGAGTAGTTTTTATTTGGAGATATTCTTTTTCCCAATATAGGCCACTTAGCGCTCAGAATGTCCAATTGCAGTTTCTACAGAATGAGTGTTTCAGAAGGCTCAATCAAAAGTAAGGTTCAACTCTGTTAGTTGAATGCACAGAACAGAAAGAAGTTTCACAGAATGCTTCTGTGTAGTTTATATTTGAATGTATTCCTTTTTCCACTATTACCATCTTAGCGCTCCGAATGTCCACTTGCATTTTCTACAGAAAGAGGGTTTCAGAACGGCTGAATCAAAAGTAAGGTTCAACTCTGTTAGTTGAATGCACACAACAGCAAGAAGTTTCACAGAATGCTTCTGTGTAGTTTATATTTGAATATATTCCTTTTTCCAGTATTACCCTCTTAGTGCTCCGAATGTCCACTTGCATTTTCTACAGAAAGAGTGTTCAGAACGGCTCAATCAAAAGTATGGTTTTACTCTGTTATTTGAATGCACATATCAGAAATAAGTTTCACAGAATCCTTCCGTGTAGTATTTTTTTGAAGATATTCCTTTTTCGACTATTATCCTCTTAGCTCTCCGAATGTCCAATTTCAGTTTCTACACAAAGAATGTTTCAGAACTGCTCCTTCAAAAGTAGGGCTCAACTCTGTTAGTTGAATGCAGAGAACAGAAAGAAGTTTCACAGAATGCCTCTGTGTAGTTTATATTTGAATATATTCCCTTTTTCAGTATTACCCTCTTAGCGCTCCGAATGTCCACTTGCATTTTCTACAGAAAGAGTGTTCAGAACTGCTCAATCAAAAGTATGGTTTAACTCTGTTAGCTGAATGCACAGATCAGAAAGAATTTTCACAGAATGCTTCTGTGTACTTTTTATTTGAAGATATTCCTTTCTCCAATATAGGAGTCTTAGCGCTCAGAATGTCCAATTGCAGTTTCTACAGAAAGAGTGTTTCAGAACGGCTCAATCAAAAGTAAGGTTCAACTCTGTTAGTTGAATGCACAGAACAGAAAGAAGTTTCATACAATGCTTCTGTGTAGTTTATATTTGAACATATTCTTTTTTCCACTATTACCCACTTAGCGCTACGAATGTCCAGTTGCATTTTCTACAGACAGAGTGTTTCAAAACTGCTCAATCAAATATATGGTTTAACTCTGTTAGCTGAATGCTCAGATCAGAAAGAAGTTTCACAGAATGCTTCTGTGTAGTTTATATTTGAATGTATTCCTTTTTCCACTACTACCTTCTTAGCGCTCCAAATGTCCAGTTGCATTTTCTACAGAAAGAGTGTTCAGATCTGCTCAATCTAAAGTATGGTTTCACTCTGTTAGCTGAATGCACAGATCAGAACGAAGTTTCACCGAATGATTCTGTGTAGTTTATATTTGAAGACATTCATTTTTCCACTATTACCATCTTAGCGCTCCGAATCTCCACTTGCATTTTCTACAGAAAGAGTGTTTCAGAACGGCTCAATCAAAACTAAGGTTCAACTCTTTTATTTGAATGAACAGAACAGAAAGAAGTTTCACAGAATGCTTCTGTGTAGTTTTTATTTGTAGATATTCTTTTTCCCAATATAGGCCTCTTAGCACTCAGAATGTCCAATTGCAGTTTCTACAGAAAGAGTGTTTCAGAACGGCTCAATCAAAAGTAAGGTTCAACCCTGGTAGTTGAATGCACAGAACAGAAAGAAGTTTCACAGAATGCTTCTGTGTAGTTTATATTTCAATTATTCCTTTTTCCACTATTACCGTCTTAGCGCTCTGAATGTCCACTTGCATTTTCTACAGAAAGTCTGTTCTGAAATGCGCAATCAAAAGTATGGTTTAACTCTGTTAGCTGAATGCACATATCAGAAATAAGTTTCACACAATGCTTCAGTCCAGTTTTTATTTGAAGATATTATTTTTCCCAATATAGGCCTCTTAGCGCTCAGAATGTCCAATTGCAGTTTCTACAGAAAGAGTGTTTCAGAACGGCTCAATCAAAAGTAAGGTTCAACTCTGTTAGTTGAATGCACAGAACAGAAAGAAATTTCATACAATGCTTCTGTGTAGTTTATATTTGAACATATTCTTTTTTCCACTATTACCCACTTAGCGCTACGAATGTCCAGTTGCATTTTCTACAGACAGAGTGTTTCAAAACTGCTCAATCAAATATATGGTTTAACTCCGTTAGCTGAATGCTCAGATCAGAAAGAAGTTTCACAGAATGCTTCTGTGTAGTTTATATTTGAATATATTGCTTTTTCCACTACTACCCTCTTAGCGCTCCAAATGTCCAGTTGCATTTTCTACAGAAAGAGTGTTCAGATCTGCTCAATCAAAAGTATGGTTTAACTCTGTTAGCTGAATGCACAGATCAGAACGAAGTTTCACAGGATGATTCTGTGTAGTTTATATTTGAAGACATTCCTTTTTCCACTATTACCCTCTTAGCGCTCCGAATCTCCACTTGCGTTTTCTACAGAAAGAGTGTTTCAGAACGGCTCAATCAAAACTAAGGTTCAACTCTTTTAGTTGAATGAACAGAACAGAAAGAAGTTTCACAGAATGCTTCTGTGTAGTTTTTATTTGTAGATATTCTTTTTCCCAATACAGGCCTCTTAGCGCTCAGAATGTCCAATTGCAGTTTCTACAGAAAGAGTGTTTCAGAACGGCTCAATCAAAAGTAAGGTTCAACCCTGGTAGTTAAATGCACAGAACAGAAAGAAGTTTCACAGAATGCTTCTGTGTAGTTTATATTTGAATATATTACTTTTTCCACTATTACCCTCTTAGAGCTCCGAATGTCCACTTGCATTTTCTACAGAAAGAGTGTTCGGAACTGCGCAATCAAAAGTATGGTTTAACTCTGTTAGCTGAATGCACATATCAGAAATAAGATTCACACAATGCTTCTGTGTAGTTTTTATTTGAAGATATTATTTTTCCCAATATAGGCCTCTTAGCGCTCAGAATGTCCAATTCCAGTTTGTACAGAAAGAGTGTTTCAGAACGGCTCAATCAAAGTAAGGTTCAACTCTGTTAGTTGAATGCACAGAACAGAAAGAAGTTTCATACAATGCTTCTGTGTAGTTTATATTTGAACGTATTCTTTTTTCCACTATTACCCACTTAGCGCTACGAATGTCCAGTTGCATTTTCTACAGACAGAGTGTTTCAAAACTGCTCAATCAAAAGTATGGTTTAACTCTGTTAGCTGAATGCTCAGATCAGAAAGAAGTTTCACAGAATGCTTCTGTGTAGTTTGTATTTGAATATATTCCTTTTTCCACTACTACCCTCTTAGCGCTCCAAATGTCCAGTTGCATTTTCCACAGAAAGAGTGTTCAGATCTGCTCAATCAAATGTATGGTTTAACTGTGTTAGCTGAATGCACAGATCAGAAAGAAGTTTCACAGAATGATTCCGTTCAGTTTATATTTGTAGACATTCCTTTTTCCACTATTACCCTCCTAGCGCTCCGAATCTCCACTTGCATTTTCTACAGAAAGAGTGTTTCAGAACGGCTCAATCAAAACTAAGGTTCAAATCTGTTAGTTGAATGCACAGAACAGAATGTAGTTTCACAGATTGCTTCTGTGTAGTTTGTATTTGAAGATATTCCTTTTTCCACTGTTACCCTCTTAGATCTCAGAATGTCCGCTTGCATTTTCCACAGAAAGTGTGTTCAGAACTGCTCTATCAAAAGTATGGTTTAACTCTGTTAGGTGAATGCACAGATCAGAAATAAGTTTCACAGAATTCTTCTGTGTAGTTTATATTTGAAGATATTCCATTTTCCACTATTACCCACTTAGCGCTCTGAATGTCCAGTTGCATTTTCTACAGAAAGAGTGTTTCAGAACTGCTCAATCAAAAGTATGGTTTAACTCTGTTAGCTGAATGCACAGATCAGAAAGAAGTTTCACAGAATGCTGCTGTGTAGTGTTTATATGAAGATATTCTTTTTACCAATATAGGCCTCTTAGCGCACAGAATGTCCAATTGCATTTTCTACAGAAAGAGTGTTTCAGAAAGGCTCAATCAAAAGTAAGGTTCAACTCTGTTAGTTGAATGAACAGAACAGAAAGAAGTTTCAGAGAATGATTCTGTGTAGTTTATATTTGAAGATATTCCTTTTTCCACTATTACCTTCTAAGCGCTCCGAATGTCCACTTGCATTTTCTACAGAAAGAGTGTTTCCGAACTGCTCAATCAAAAGTATGGTTTAACTCTGTTAGCTGAATGCACAGATCAGTACGATGTTTCACAGAATGTTTCTGTGTAGTTTTTATTTGAAGATAGTCCTTTCTCAAATATAGGCCTCTTAGCGCTCCGAATATCCAATTGCAGTTTCTACAGAAAGAGTGTTTCAGAACGGCTCAATGAAAAGTAGGGTTCAACTCTTTTAGTTGAATTCACAGAACAGAAAGAAGTTTCACAGAATGCTTCTGTGTAGTATTTATTTGAAGGTATTCCTTTTTCCACTATTAACCTCTTAGCGCTCCAAATGTCCAGTTGCATTTTCTACAGAAGGAGTGTTCAGAACTGCTCAATCATAAGTGTGGTTTAACCCTGTTAGGTGAATGCACAGATCAGAAAGAACCTTCACAGAATTCTTCTGTGTAGTTTATATTTGAAGATATTCCATTTTCCACTATTACACACTTAGCGCTCTGAATCTCCAGTTGCATTTTCTACAGAAAGAGTGTTTCAGAACTGCTCAATCAAAAGAATGGTTTAACTCTGTTAGCTGAATGCACAGAACAGAAAGAAGTTTCACAGAATGCTGCGGTGTAATGTTTATATGAAGATATTCTTTTTACCAATATAGGCCTCTTAGCGCTCAGAATGTCCAATTGCAGTTTCTACAGAAAGAGTGTTTCAGAAAGGCTCAATCAAAAGTAAGGTTCAACTCTGTTAGTTGAATGCACAGAACAGAAAGAAGTTTCACAGAATGCTTCTGTGTAGTTTATATTTGAATATATTACTTTTTCCACTACTACCCTCTTAGCGCTCCAAATGTCCAGTTGCATTTTCTACAGAAAGAGTGTTCAGAACCGCTAAATCAAATGTATGATTTAACTCTCTTAGCTGAATGCACAGATTAGAAAAATGTTGCACAGAATGCTTCTGTGTAGTTTTTATTTGAAGATATTCTTTTTCCCAATATAGGCCTCTTAGCGCTCAGATTGTCCAATTGCAGTTTCTACAGAAAGAGTGTTTCAGAATGGCTCTTTCAAAAGTAAGGTTCAACTCTGTTATTTGAACGCACAGAACAGAAAGTAGTTTCACAGAATGCTTCTCTGTAGTTCATATTTGACGATATTACTTTTTCCACTATTACCCTCTTAGAGCTCCGAATGTCCACTTGCATTTTCCACAGAAAGAGTGTTCAGAACTGCTCAATCAAAAGTATGGTTTAACTCTGTTAGTTGAATGCACAGATCAGAAAGTAGTTTCACAGAATTCTTCTGTGTAGTTTTTATTTGAAGATATTCCTTTTTCCAATATAGGTCTCTTAGCGCTCAGAATGTCTAATTGCAATATCTACAGAAAGAGAGTTTCAGAACTGCTCAATCAAAAGTAAGGTTCAATACTGTTAGTTGAATGCACGGAACAGAAAGAAGTTTCATAGAATGCTTCTGTGTAGTTTATATTTGAAGATATTCCTTTTTCCACTATTACCCTCTTAGCGCTCCGAATCACCACTTGCATTTTCTACAGAAAGAGTGTTTCAGAACGGCTCAATCAAAAGTAAGGTTGAACTCTTTTAGTTGAATGCACAGAACAGAAAGAAGTTTCACAGAATGCTTCTGTGTAGTATTTAGTTATAGATATTCCTTTTTCGACTATTACCCTCTTAGCGTTCCGAATGTCCACTGGCAGTTTCTACACAAAGAGTGTTTCAGAACAGCTCCTTCAAAGTAAGGCTCAAATCTGTTAGTTGAATGCAGAGAACAGAAAGGAGTTTCAGAGAATGCTTCTGTGTAGTTTTAATTTGGGGATATTCCTTTTTCCACTAATACAATCTTAGCGCTCCGAATGTCCACTTGCATTTTGTACAGAAAGAGTGTCTCATAACTTCTCAATCAAAAGTATGGTTTAACTCTGTTAGCTGAATGCACAGATCAGAAATAAGTTTCACAGAATGCTTCTGAGTAGTTTTTATTTGGAGATATTCTTTTTCCCAATATAGGCCACTTAGCGCTCAGAATGTCCAATTGCAGTTTCTACAGAATGAGTGTTTCAGAAGGCTCAATCAAAAGTAAGGTTCAACTCTGTTAGTTGAATGCACAGAACAGAAAGAAGTTTCACAGAATGCTTCTGTGTAGTTTATATTTGAATGTATTCCTTTTTCCACTATTACCATCTTAGCGCTCCGAATGTCCACTTGCATTTTCTACAGAAAGAGGGTTTCAGAACGGCTGAATCAAAAGTAAGGTTCAACTCTGTTAGTTGAATGCACACAACAGCAAGAAGTTTCACAGAATGCTTCTGTGTAGTTTATATTTGAATATATTCCTTTTTCCAGTATTACCCTCTTAGTGCTCCGAATGTCCACTTGCATTTTCTACAGAAAGAGTGTTCAGAACGGCTCAATCAAAAGTATGGTTTTACTCTGTTATTTGAATGCACATATCAGAAATAAGTTTCACAGAATCCTTCCGTGTAGTATTTTTTTGAAGATATTCCTTTTTCGACTATTATCCTCTTAGCTCTCCGAATGTCCAATTTCAGTTTCTACACAAAGAATGTTTCAGAACTGCTCCTTCAAAAGTAGGGCTCAACTCTGTTAGTTGAATGCAGAGAACAGAAAGAAGTTTCACAGAATGCCTCTGTGTAGTTTATATTTGAATATATTCCCTTTTTCAGTATTACCCTCTTAGCGCTCCGAATGTCCACTTGCATTTTCTACAGAAAGAGTGTTCAGAACTGCTCAATCAAAAGTATGGTTTAACTCTGTTAGCTGAATGCACAGATCAGAAAGAATTTTCACAGAATGCTTCTGTGTACTTTTTATTTGAAGATATTCCTTTCTCCAATATAGGAGTCTTAGCGCTCAGAATGTCCAATTGCAGTTTCTACAGAAAGAGTGTTTCAGAACGGCTCAATCAAAAGTAAGGTTCAACTCTGTTAGTTGAATGCACAGAACAGAAAGAAGTTTCATACAATGCTTCTGTGTAGTTTATATTTGAACATATTCTTTTTTCCACTATTACCCACTTAGCGCTACGAATGTCCAGTTGCATTTTCTACAGACAGAGTGTTTCAAAACTGCTCAATCAAATATATGGTTTAACTCTGTTAGCTGAATGCTCAGATCAGAAAGAAGTTTCACAGAATGCTTCTGTGTAGTTTATATTTGAATGTATTCCTTTTTCCACTACTACCTTCTTAGCGCTCCAAATGTCCAGTTGCATTTTCTACAGAAAGAGTGTTCAGATCTGCTCAATCTAAAGTATGGTTTCACTCTGTTAGCTGAATGCACAGATCAGAACGAAGTTTCACCGAATGATTCTGTGTAGTTTATATTTGAAGACATTCATTTTTCCACTATTACCATCTTAGCGCTCCGAATCTCCACTTGCATTTTCTACAGAAAGAGTGTTTCAGAACGGCTCAATCAAAACTAAGGTTCAACTCTTTTATTTGAATGAACAGAACAGAAAGAAGTTTCACAGAATGCTTCTGTGTAGTTTTTATTTGTAGATATTCTTTTTCCCAATATAGGCCTCTTAGCACTCAGAATGTCCAATTGCAGTTTCTACAGAAAGAGTGTTTCAGAACGGCTCAATCAAAAGTAAGGTTCAACCCTGGTAGTTGAATGCACAGAACAGAAAGAAGTTTCACAGAATGCTTCTGTGTAGTTTATATTTCAATTATTCCTTTTTCCACTATTACCGTCTTAGCGCTCTGAATGTCCACTTGCATTTTCTACAGAAAGTCTGTTCTGAAATGCGCAATCAAAAGTATGGTTTAACTCTGTTAGCTGAATGCACATATCAGAAATAAGTTTCACACAATGCTTCAGTCTAGTTTTTATTTGAAGATATTATTTTTCCCAATATAGGCCTCTTAGCGCTCAGAATGTCCAATTGCAGTTTCTACAGAAAGAGTGTTTCAGAACGGCTCAATCAAAAGTAAGGTTCAACTCTGTTAGTTGAATGCACAGAACAGAAAGAAATTTCATACAATGCTTCTGTGTAGTTTATATTTGAACATATTCTTTTTTCCACTATTACCCACTTAGCGCTACGAATGTCCAGTTGCATTTTCTACAGACAGAGTGTTTCAAAACTGCTCAATCAAATATATGGTTTAACTCCGTTAGCTGAATGCTCAGATCAGAAAGAAGTTTCACAGAATGCTTCTGTGTAGTTTATATTTGAATATATTGCTTTTTCCACTACTACCCTCTTAGCGCTCCAAATGTCCAGTTGCATTTTCTACAGAAAGAGTGTTCAGATCTGCTCAATCAAAAGTATGGTTTAACTCTGTTAGCTGAATGCACAGATCAGAACGAAGTTTCACAGGATGATTCTGTGTAGTTTATATTTGAAGACATTCCTTTTTCCACTATTACCCTCTTAGCGCTCCGAATCTCCACTTGCGTTTTCTACAGAAAGAGTGTTTCAGAACGGCTCAATCAAAACTAAGGTTCAACTCTTTTAGTTGAATGAACAGAACAGAAAGAAGTTTCACAGAATGCTTCTGTGTAGTTTTTATTTGTAGATATTCTTTTTCCCAATACAGGCTTCTTAGCGCTCAGAATGTCCAATTGCAGTTTCTACAGAAAGAGTGTTTCAGAACGGCTCAATCAAAAGTAAGGTTCAACCCTGGTAGTTAAATGCACAGAACAGAAAGAAGTTTCACAGAATGCTTCTGTGTAGTTTATATTTGAATATATTACTTTTTCCACTATTACCCTCTTAGAGCTCCGAATGTCCACTTGCATTTTCTACAGAAAGAGTGTTCGGAACTGCGCAATCAAAAGTATGGTTTAACTCTGTTAGCTGAATGCACATATCAGAAATAAGATTCACACAATGCTTCTGTGTAGTTTTTATTTGAAGATATTATTTTTCCCAATATAGGCCTCTTAGCGCTCAGAATGTCCAATTCCAGTTTGTACAGAAAGAGTGTTTCAGAACGGCTCAATCAAAGTAAGGTTCAACTCTGTTAGTTGAATGCACAGAACAGAAAGAAGTTTCATACAATGCTTCTGTGTAGTTTATATTTGAACGTATTCTTTTTTCCACTATTACCCACTTAGCGCTACGAATGTCCAGTTGCATTTTCTACAGACAGAGTGTTTCAAAACTGCTCAATCAAAAGCATGGTTTAACTCTGTTAGCTGAATGCTCAGATCAGAAAGAAGTTTCACAGAATGCTTCTGTGTAGTTTGTATTTGAATATATTCCTTTTTCCACTACTACCCTCTTAGCGCTCCAAATGTCCAGTTGCATTTTCTACAGAAAGAGTGTTCAGATCTGCTCAATCAAATGTATGGTTTAACTGTGTTAGCTGAATGCACAGATCAGAAAGAAGTTTCACAGAATGATTCTGTGCAGTTTATATTTGAAGACATTCCTTTTTCCACTATTACCCTCCTAGCGCTCCGAATCTCCACTTGCATTTTCTACAGAAAGAGTGTTTCAGAACGGCTCAATCAAAACTAAGGTTCAAATCTGTTAGTTGAATGCACAGAACAGAATGTAGTTTCACAGATTGCTTCTGTGTAGTTTGTATTTGAAGATATTCCTTTTTCCACTGTTACCCTCTTAGAGCTCAGAATGTCCGCTTGCATTTTCCACAGAAAGTGTGTTCAGAACTGCTCTATCAAAAGTATGGTTTAACTCTGTTAGGTGAATGCACAGATCAGAAATAAGTTTCACAGAATTCTTCTGTGTAGTTTATATTTGAAGATATTCCATTTTCCACTATTACCCACTTAGCGCTCTGAATGTCCAGTTGCATTTTCTACAGAAAGAGTGTTTCAGAACTGCTCAATCAAAAGTATGGTTTAACTCTGTTAGCTGAATGCACAGATCAGAAAGAAGTTTCACAGAATGCTGCTGTGTAGTGTTTATATGAAGATATTCTTTTTACCAATATAGGCCTCTTAGCGCACAGAATGTCCAATTGCATTTTCTACAGAAAGAGTGTTTCAGAAAGGCTCAATCAAAAGTAAGGTTCAACTCTGTTAGTTGAATGAACAGAACAGAAAGAAGTTTCAGAGAATGATTCTGTGTAGTTTATATTTGAAGATATTCCTTTTTCCACTATTACCTTCTAAGCGCTCCGAATGTCCACTTGCATTTTCTACAGAAAGAGTGTTTCCGAACTGCTCAATCAAAAGTATGGTTTAACTCTGTTAGCTGAATGCACAGATCAGTACGATGTTTCACAGAATGTTTCTGTGTAGTTTTTATTTGAAGATAGTCCTTTCTCAAATATAGGCCTCTTAGCGCTCCGAATATCCAATTGCAGTTTCTACAGAAAGAGTGTTTCAGAACGGCTCAATGAAAAGTAGGGTTCAACTCTTTTAGTTGAATTCACAGAACAGAAAGAAGTTTCACAGAATGCTTCTGTGTAGTATTTATTTGAAGGTATTCCTTTTTCCACTATTAACCTCTTAGCGCTCCAAATGTCCAGTTGCATTTTCTACAGAAGGAGTGTTCAGAACTGCTCAATCATAAGTGTGGTTTAACCCTGTTAGGTGAATGCACAGATCAGAAAGAACCTTCACAGAATTCTTCTGTGTAGTTTATATTTGAAGATATTCCATTTTCCACTATTACACACTTAGCGCTCTGAATCTCCAGTTGCATTTTCTACAGAAAGAGTGTTTCAGAACTGCTCAATCAAAAGAATGGTTTAACTCTGTTAGCTGAATGCACAGAACAGAAAGAAGTTTCACAGAATGCTGCGGTGTAATGTTTATATGAAGATATTCTTTTTACCAATATAGGCCTCTTAGCGCTCAGAATGTCCAATTGCAGTTTCTACAGAAAGAGTGTTTCAGAAAGGCTCAATCAAAAGTAAGGTTCAACTCTGTTAGTTGAATGCACAGAACAGAAAGAAGTTTCACAGAATGCTTCTGTGTAGTTTATATTTGAAGATATTACTTTTTCCACTACTACCCTCTTAGCGCTCCAAATGTCCAGTTGCATTTTCTACTGAAAGAGTGTTCAGAACTGCTAAATCAAATGTATGATTTAACTCTCTTAGCTGAATGCACAGATTAGAAAAATGTTGCACAGAATGCTTCTGTGTAGTTTTTATTTGAAGATATTCTTTTTCCCAATATAGGCCTCTTAGCGCTCAGATTGTCCAATTGCAGTTTCTACAGAAAGAGTGTTTCAGAATGGCTCTTTCAAAAGTAAGGTTCAACTCTGTTATTTGAACGCACAGAACAGAAAGTAGTTTCACAGAATGCTTCTCTGTAGTTCATATTTGACGATATTACTTTTTCCACTATTACCCTCTTAGAGCTCCGAATGTCCACTTGCATTTTCCACAGAAAGAGTGTTCAGAACTGCTCAATCAAAAGTATGGTTTAACTCTGTTAGTTGAATGCACAGATCAGAAAGTAGTTTCACAGAATTCTTCTGTGTAGTTTTTATTTGAAGATATTCCTTTTTCCAATATAGGTCTCTTAGCGCTCAGAATGTCTAATTGCAGTATCTACAGAAAGAGAGTTTCAGAACTGCTCAATCAAAAGTAAGGTTCAATACTGTTAGTTGAATGTACGGAACAGAAAGAAGTTTCATAGAATGCTTCTGTGTAGTTTATATTTGAAGATATTCCTTTTTCCACTATTACTCTCTTAGCGCTCCGAATCACCACTTGCATTTTCTACAGAAAGAGTGTTTCAGAACGGCTCAATCAAAAGTAAGGTTGAACTCTTTTAGTTGAATGCACAGAACAGAAAGAAGTTTCACAGAATGCTTCTGTGTAGTATTTAGTTATAGATATTCCTTTTTCGACTATTACCCTCTTAGCGTTCCGAATGTCCACTGGCAGTTTCTACACAAAGAGTGTTTCAGAACAGCTCCTTCAAAGTAAGGCTCAAATCTGTTAGTTGAATGCAGAGAACAGAAAGGAGTTTCAGAGAATGCTTCTGTGTAGTTTTAATTTGGGGATATTCCTTTTTCCACTAATACAATCTTAGCGCTCCGAATGTCCACTTGCATTTTGTACAGAAAGAGTGTCTCATAACTTCTCAATCAAAAGTATGGTTTAACTCTGTTAGCTGAATGCACAGATCAGAAATAAGTTTCACAGAATGCTTCTGAGTAGTTTTTATTTGGAGATATTCTTTTTCCCAATATAGGCCACTTAGCGCTCAGAATGTCCAATTGCAGTTTCTACAGAATGAGTGTTTCAGAAGGCTCAATCAAAAGTAAGGTTCAACTCTGTTAGTTGAATGCACAGAACAGAAAGAAGTTTCACAGAATGCTTCTGTGTAGTTTATATTTGAATGTATTCCTTTTTCCACTATTACCATCTTAGCGCTCCGAATGTCCACTTGCATTTTCTACAGAAAGAGGGTTTCAGAACGGCTGAATCAAAAGTAAGGTTCAACTCTGTTAGTTGAATGCACACAACAGCAAGAAGTTTCACAGAATGCTTCTGTGTAGTTTATATTTGAATATATTCCTTTTTCCAGTATTACCCTCTTAGTGCTCCGAATGTCCACTTGCATTTTCTACAGAAAGAGTGTTCAGAACGGCTCAATCAAAAGTATGGTTTTACTCTGTTATTTGAATGCACATATCAGAAATAAGTTTCACAGAATCCTTCCGTGTAGTATTTTTTTGAAGATATTCCTTTTTCGACTATTATCCTCTTAGCTCTCCGAATGTCCAATTTCAGTTTCTACACAAAGAGTGTTTCAGAACTGCTCCTTCAAAAGTAGGGCTCAACTCTGTTAGTTGAATGCAGAGAACAGAAAGAAGTTTCACAGAATGCCTCTGTGTAGTTTGTATTTGAATATATTCCCTTTTTCAGTATTACCCTCTTAGCGCTCCGAATGTCCACTTGCATTTTCTACAGAAAGAGTGTTCAGAACTGCTCAATCAAAAGTATGGTTTAACTCTGTTAGCTGAAGGCACAGATCAGAAAGAATTTTCACAGAATGCTTCTGTGTACTTTTTATTTGAAGATATTCCTTTCTCCAATATAGGAGTCTTAGCGCTCAGAATGTCCAATTGCAGTATCTACAGAAAGAGTGTTTCAGAACGGCTCAATCAAATGTAAGGTTCAACTCTGTTAGTTGAATGAACGGAACAGAAAGAAGTTTCATAGAATGCTTCTGTGTAGTTTATATTTGAAGATGTTCCTTTTTCCACTATTACCTTCTAAGCGCTCCGAATGGCCACTTGCATTTTCTACAGAAAGAGTGTTTCCGAACTGCTCAATCAAAAGTATGGTTTAATTCTGTTAGCTGAATGCACAGATCAGTACGAAGTTTCACGGAATGCTTCTGTGTAGTTTTTATTTGAAGATAGTCCTTTTTCCAATATAGGCCTCTTAGCGCTCCGAATATCCAATTGCAGTTTCTACAGAAAGAGTGTTTCAGAATGGCTCAATCAAAAGTAGGGTTCAACTCTTTTAGTTGAATGCACAGAACAGAAAGTAGTTTCACAGAATGCTTCTGTGTAGTATTTATTTGAAGATATTCCTTTTTCCATTACCCTCTTAGCGCTCCGAATGTCCACTTGCAGTTTCTACAGAAAGAGTGTTTCAGGACTGCTCCTTCAAAAATAATTCTCAACCCTGTTAGTTGAAAGCAGAGAACAGAAACAAGTTTCAGAGAATGCCTCCGTGTAGTTTTTATTTGAAGATAATCCTTTTTCCACAATTACCATCTTAGCGCACCGAAAGACCACTTGCATTTTCTACAGAAAGAGTGTTTCAGAACTGCTAAATCAAAAGTATCGTTTAACTCTGTTAGCTGAATGCACAGATAAGAAAGAAGTTTCACAGAATGCATCTGTGTAGTTTTTATTTGAAGATATTCTTTATCCCAATATAGGCATCATAGCGCTCAGTATGTTAAATTGCAGTTTCCACAGAAAGAGTGTTTCAGAACGGCTCAATCAAAAGTAAGGTTCAACTCTGTTAGTTGAATGCACAGAACAAAAAGAAGTTTCACAGAATGCTTCTGAGTAGTTTATATTTGAATATATTCCTTTTTCCACTATTACCCTCTTAGCGCTCCGAATGTCCACTTGCATTTTCTACATAAAGAGTGTTCAGAACGGCTCAATCAAAAATATGGTTTTACTCTGTTAGTTAAATGCACATATCAGAAATAAGTTTCAGAGAAGGCTTCTGTGTAGTATTTAGTTGAAGATATTCCTTTTTCGAATATTACCCTCTTAGCGCTCCGAATGTCCACTGACAGTTTCTACACAAAGTGTTTTTCAGAACTGCTCCTTCAAAAGTAATGCTCAACACTGTAAGTTGAATGCAGAGAACACAAAGAAGTTTCACAGAATGGTTCTGTGTAGTTTATATTTGAATATATTCCTTTTTTCAGTATTACCCTCTTAGCGCTCCGAATGTCCACCTGCATTTTCTACAAAAAGAGTGTTCACAACTGCTCAATCAAAAGTATGGTTTATCTCTGTTAGCTGAATGCACATATCAGTACGAAGTTTCACAGAATGCTTCTGTGTAGTTTTTATTTGAAGATAGTCCTTTTTCAAATATAGGCCTCTTAGCGCTCCGAATATCCAATTGCAGTTTCTACAGAAAGAGTGTTTCAGAATGGCAAAATGAAAAGTAGGGTTCAACACTTTTAGTTGAATTCACAGAACAGAAGGTAGTTTCACAGATTGCTTCTGTGTAGTATTTATTTGAAGGTATTCCTTTTTCCACTATTTCCCTAGTAGCGCTCGGAATGTCCACTTGCCGTTTCTACAGAAAGTGTGTTTCAGGGCTGCTCCTTCAAAAATAAGGCTCAACTCTGTTAGTTGAATGCAGAGAACAGAAAGAAGTTTCAGAGAATGCCTCTGTGTAGTTTTTATTTGAAGATATTCCTTTTTCCACAATTACCAACTTAGCGCACCGAATGTCCACTTGCATTTTCTACAGAAAGAGTGTTTCAGAACTGCTAAATCAAATGTATCGTTTAATTCTGTTAGCTGAATGCACAGATCAGAAAGAAGTTTCAGAGAATGCATCTCTGTAGTTTTTATTTGAAGATATTATTTTTCTCAATATAGGCCTCTTAGCGTTCAGAAATCCAATTACAGTTTCTACAGAAAGAGTGTTTCAGAACTGCTCAATCAAAATTAAGGTTCAACTCTGTTAGTTGAATGCACAGAACAGAATGTAGTTTCACAGATTGCTTCTGTGTAGTTTATATTTGAAGATATTCCTTTTTCCACTGTTACCCTCTTAGATCTCCGAATGTCCACTTGCATTTTCTACAGAAAGTGTGTTCAGAACTGCTCTATCAAAAGTATGGTTTAACTCTGTTAGGTGAATGCACAGATCAGGAATAAGTTTCACAGAATTCTTCTGTGTAGTTTATATTTGAAGATATTCCATTTTCCACTATTACCCACTTAGCGCTCTGAATGTCCAGTTGCATTTTCTACAGAAAAAGTGTTTCAGAACTGCTCAATCAAAAGTATGGTTTAACTCTGTTAGCTGAATGCACAGATCAGAAAGAAGTTTCACAGAATGCTGCTGTGTAGTGTTTATATGAAGATATTCTTTTTACCAATATAGGCCTCTTAGCGCTCAGAATGTCCAATTGCAGTTTCTACAGAAAGAGTGTTTCAGAAAGGCTCAATCAAAAGTAAGGTTCAACTATGTTAGTTGAATGCACAGAACAGAAAGAAGTTTCACAGAATGCTTCTGTGTAGTTTATATTTGAATATATTCCTTTTTGCACTACTACCCTCTTAGCGCTCCAAATGTCCAGTTGCATTTTCTACAGAAAGAGTGTTCAGAACTGATCAATCAAATGTATGATTTAACTCTGTTAGCTGAATGCACAGATCAGAAGAAGTTTCACAGAATGCTTCTGTGTAGTTTTTATTTGAAGATATTCTTTTTCCCAATATAGGCCTCTTATCGCTCAGATTGTCCAATTGAATTTTCTACAGAAAGAGTGTTTCAGAATGGCTCTATCAAAAGTAAGGTTCAACTCTGTTATTTGAATGCACAGAACAGAAAGTAGTTTCACAGAATGCTTGTCTGTAGTTCTTATTTGACGATATTTCTTTTTCCACTATTACCCTCTTAGAGCTCCGAATGTCCACTTGCATTTTCTACAGAAAGAGTGTTCAGAACTGCTCAATCAAAAGTATGGTTTAACTCTGTTAGTTGAATGCACAGATCAGAAAGAAGTTTCACAGAATTCTTCTGTGTAGTCTTTATTTGAAGATATTCCTTTTTCCAATATAGGACTCTTAGCTCTCAGAATTTCCAATTGCAGTATCTACAGAAAGAGAGTTTCAGAACTGGTCAATCAAAAGTAAGGTTCAATATTGTTAGTTGAATGCAAGGAACAGAAAGAAGTTTTACAGAATGCTTCTGTGTGGTTTATATTTGAAGATATTCCTTTTTCCACTATTACCCTCTTAGCGCTCCGAATCACCACTTGCATTTTCTACAGAAAGAGTGTTTCAGAACGGCTCTATCAAAAGTAAGGTTGAACTCTTTTAGTTGAATGCACAGAACAGAAAGAAGTTTCACAGAATGCTTCTGTTTAGTATTTAGTTGAAGATATTCCTTTTTTGACTATTACCCTCTTAGCGTTCCGAATGTCCACTGGCAGTTTCTACACAAAGAGTGTTTCAGAACAGCTCCTTCAAAAGTAAGGCTCAACTCTGTTAGTTTAATGCAGAGAACAGAAAGGAGTTTCAGAGAATGCTTCTGTGTAGTTTTTTTTTGGGGATATTCCTTTTTCCACTATTACAATCTTAGCGCTCCTAATGTCCACTTGCATTTCCTACAGAAACAGTGTTTAATAACTGCTCAATCAAAAGTATGGTTTAACTCTGTTAGCTGAATGCACAGATCAGAAATAAGTTTCACAGAATTCTTCTGAGTAGTTTTTATTTGGAGATATTCTTTTTCCCAATATAGGCCACTTAGCGCTCAGAATGTCCAATTGCAGTTTCTACAGAATGAGTGTTTCAGGACGGCTCAATCAAAAGTAAGGTTCAACTCTGTTAGTTGAATGCACAGAACAGAAAGAAGTTTCACAGAATTCTTCTGTGTAGTTTATATTTGAATATATTCCTTTTTCGAGTATTACCTTCTTAGTGCTCCGAATGTCCACTTGCATTTTCTTCAGAAAGAGTGTTCATAAGGGCTCAATCAAAAGTATGGTTGTACTCTGTTAGTTGAATGCACATATCAGAAATAAGTTTCACAGAATGCTTCTGTGTAGTATTTAGCTGAAGATATTCCTTTTTCGACTATTATCCTCTTAGCTCTCCGAATGTCCAATTTCAGTTTCTACACAAAGAGTGTTTCAGAACTGCTCCTTCAAAAGTAAGGCTCAACTCTGTTAGTTGAATGCAGAGAACAGAAAGAAGTTGCAGAGAACAGAAAGAAATTTCACAGAATGCTTCTGTGTACTTTATATTTGAATATATTCCTTTTTCCACTACTACCCTCTTGGCACTCCAAATGTCCAGTTGCATTTTCTACAGAAAGAGTGTTCAGAACTGCTCAATCAAAAGTACGGTTTAACTCTGTTAGCTGAATGCACAGATCAGAAAGAAGTTTCACAGAATGATTCTGTGTAGTTTATATTTGAAGATATTCCTTTCTGTTCTCTGCATTAAAATCAATCAAAAATTATATTGAAATTGAAATACTGAATTTTATACTAAAGACAAGGCATCCAACTGAAAATGAAATTTTCCAGGTGAAAATTTCCAAATCATAAATATGTAGGGACAAAAAACTTTATTTATAAAGAAAAAGATAATTCTAATTAATTGATGATTCAAAGGTTTACAACTTTAAAAGTAAATATTATCTTTGAAGTAAAGTCCATTTAAATTATTTATGCCGCCAAAATTTTAGTAATTGTATATGTATATCATGTAAACTTTTTCGAGAAAGATGGAATTGGAAATGTTAGGGTATTATGCGGAAAAAGTCACCTAAAGGAAAAAATTATCTCCTCATGAAGGATTACTTTAGCCACTTTGACAGGTGTAGGTAAAAGAACACTAAATGCACATCAATATGATTAGGAGATGCGCGCTTAGAAATACGTTATCATTGAAAAGAGAATTGTATTATCAGGTTTGCAGGGGCCCTTCTTATCCTTCATATTTATGTAACTTTGTCATCTATAGAAAGATTATAGGAATTTTAAAAATAGCTGATAGTTAAGAAACATCACCATAACACTGTGCTGAATGCATAATAAAACATTTCCCTTCTCTCTAAAAGCCTTTTAAAATTATGTACCATAATCAGTATGGCCAGCAGAGGGTCATTTCCATGTTCAAGTTCCTCTGTTTCTCGAGGGTGAGAATCCTTCTATAGTCTTCTGAGGGTGACACTGTAGTGTTTTCTTAGCCTGATTATTTTTATCTATTTTTTCCGATGCTTTCCTTTGTATATTTACATTTTACATATTGAAAGTTATTTTTTCAAATATTTTATATGCAAGTTTACAAAGTACAACGACTGTACATTAAAATAACTTATTTATGCCATATGGAAGATTAAATATAATTTTACAATATCTAATATTGATTGTTTAGTTTCTAATCATTGATACTTGACATGATTTTTCCCAGCATACCTCAAAATATTCTTCAAAATCCTGCGAATTAATTCCTGTAACACTTCTGAGGTGTATTAATAAGCTAGAGATGTAAAGAAGATTTGCAGAGAAAATTAGGTTCCCAAATTAGAAATTTTGTCCCACTATCGACTAGAAACCTCTTGAAATGATCAAAAACAATAATAATGCATGTCATAGAGGAAAACCAATAAGGCTGCTGCAGCATGACTACCTCTGTGACCTCAGACAAGTTACGTGTGGGTCCCTACTTCTGTGACCTCAGACAAGTTACGTGTGGGTCCGCACTTATTTTCTTCATCTCTAATAAATATTTGACAAATCTCATTTTCAAAAGTCTTTTAAGGCCTATCCACCTTTATTTTTCAGATGGAGTTTTGCTCTCATTGCCCAGGCTGCAGTGCAATGTCATGGTCTCGGCTCACACAACCTCCGACTCCCGGGTTCATGTGATTCTCCTGCCTCCACCTCCTGAGTAGCTGGGATTACAGGTGCGCAACACAACGCCCAGCTAATTTTTTGTATTTTTAGTAGAGATGGGGTTTCACCATGTTGGTCAGGCTGGTCTTGAACTCCCGACCTCAGGTGATCTGCACGCCTCGGCCTCTCAAAGTGCTGGGATTACAGGCATGAGCAACCGCGGCCTGTGAGGGCTTTCTACTTTTAAGATGTCAGGACGTATAGCCTGGGAGGTAAATGGTAGTATATATATACATATATATATATATGTATATATATATACACACACACACACACTGTATATATATACATATATATGGTATATTATACTATATATACATATATACTGAATATTATACTCTATATATACATATCTACTGTATATTATATGTATATATATATATACACATACACACATACACACATGAGACAGAGAGAAGAGATAGACAATTTCATGTGAAAATATAAACTGTTAACATAATATTTTGCTTCTCTGAGGAATATTTAGCATTGTTCTCAATCTTCTCTGCAGAATTTAAGCATTTTTCTCAGAACTCACCAGATAGAATGAGGGAGGGGCCATATGATACGAGCCAGAGATGAAGGGAGAACAATAGAGAGGGTGCTTTGGGAAAAATAGTACAGTAAGGCTAGGGAATACTTCTCTCCAACAAAAAGACCAAGGTCACAGCTGTATCTCTTCAGAAGCCAAACTTTCTTTAAAATGTCAATTTCCATCTATTTCTTGCTTCACAGACATTCCATTCATTGCTGGATTTCAAATAAAGCCTTTCCATGTGCAAACTTTCTATAGAAAAAGAGAAATATGGGGGACAGTACAGTCTAAGAAGTGATTAAGAATATCTAGTGGACTTTCCCAGACTGTAAATCTTTACATATATCTGAGCCTAATGAGGTGATTTATTGTGCTATAATGCACAGTGAACTATACAGATGCTTCTTTTTGATCATGCTGCAGAATGGAACTAAATACTAAATACCAAATAGCACTCCCATGATTCTTATACATGTCATTCATATGGCATATTTATGCTTTTTTATATAGCAATTCTTATTCTTAGCTCTTAGGCAATTACGGAATCTTTTTGTCATTTTAATAATCATGCTCCATTTGAGTTATGCAAGGTAGAAATTCTAAGTAGAAAATCTTGTTTTTATTGAAAGTTTTTAGTAAACATTTTGGAAAAAGTCTGTTTTTTGATGCTACTTCTGCACGCTTTCTCAACATGATATTACTTGGTATTGTCCTTATTAACCATAGTACACCATATTCTGCAAATGTTAGAGAGGGTTAAAAATCAGTCATGTATAAGTAAAGCTAATGAAATAGAAAGGAAACCATATTTAGGAAATGGAAGGCAGAAGCAAATGTATTAACCGTGAGTTAGAAACGGTTTAGTCTTTGGAGTGAAGCAGCAAGAGTTTAAAAATCTGGTTTGTGATTCACTAGCTTTGTGACCTTGGAGAATTACTTCAGATTTCTGAGTATCAGTTTAGTAGGTGATATCAATTGCAACTTCGCAGAAATATCACAAGTATTAAATAAAGGACTTAGTATCTGGGAGAGCATAGAAAATTACTAATAGTTACATTTTTGTTAATATTACCGTTATTATTATCATACGTATAGTATTTTCTTTCACTGACAATGCATTTAGGACATAAGGAGAACTATAGAACAGTGCTTCTCCAACTTAAATGCAGAGCATGAATCACCTGGAGTTTTGTCAAAATGCGAATTCTGACTCAGTAGCCCTGCAAACTAAGGAAATCTTGGTAATGCTGGTGCTGCTAGTTCACCAACAGACCACACGTTTTGCAACAGCTATATAGAATGTCCTGTTTCTTTTTTTAATCACAAAACATGGCAAGCTCTAAAATAAAGCAGAATAACAGATTTAAATGTTAATACTCATGTCCTCAATTTATAATTTCTCCCTCCCTAACAATGGTATAATTCTGATTAAAAATTAGCAAAGAAAAAAATGGAAATTAATCTTCCTATGTTTATTCTTTTAACAAATTCTGTGTGATTACTACTGGGTTACTTGCTGTAGGAAATAGAAAAATTGCTTTGACATAGATCCTCAAGAATCTGTCCCACTACAAGCTTATTTTTGTAGGAAGCTAAAAGATTTATATAAATAACCGTAATTAAAGAGACAAATGAAGAAGTGCAATGAAAGACGTAGGGAAAGTGCTAGAGGAGTTCGGGGTGGAGGAAAATTATCCTAAAATAATATCTATGCGTAACATTATGCTATCTTCCCTAACCAGCGCTTGACCAGATTGTCACAGTGAACTTTGGTCCTTTCTTATATCTTAGTTTTGGTTCCCACATCCTTCTGTTTGGGGAAGTTCTTGTTTTCCTCATGTAATGACAACAACACTTAAACAATGTATACTAGATAAAAGGAACTATATTGCTTGCTTTATTTACATAGTTAATTTAATTTGTACAATGAACTATGAAGTAATCAGCATTATTTCCTTCATTTTACATATGAGAAAATGGAGAATCAGCGACATTGAATCATCTCAAGTTTCTAAAATATCCACTCTCACCAGGCTGTTTACCCTGTTTTTGTCTGTATGCTGCTATAACAAAATGCCACAGATTGAGTAATTCATAAAAAACAGAAATGTATTTCTCACAGTTCTGGGGCTGAGAAGTCCGAAATCAAGGCAGCGGAGATTTGGCAGTTGGTCCCGAGGTGGCACCTTCTTGCTTCGTCTTCACGTGACAAAAGTGGGCAAAAACGGACAATGTAACGACATGGCAGAAGAGACTGAGGAGCCCGGCATTCCTCTAAAGCATCTTTTACGAGGACGTTTATCTCATTCATGAGGGTGGATCCTTCTTCACTTAATCACTTAACCAAAAGCCCCATCTCTTGATATCATTGTCCTGGGATTTTAGTTTCAACATACAAACTTTGGATGGGCACATAGGTTCAAATCATAGCACCCTCCAAATTATAATGCCTCTCTCATGCCTGTTCTCCTTGAAGTACCCTCTGGTTTTGCTCTCTTCATTCTTGCCATCACAGTTAACCCTTCAGTTCCATTTCTTTAAGTAATCTCTAAATTTGTAAGATGGTTCCATCTTTTTTTTTTTGTATATGGCAGTCTCTCAAACATATTTGTCATATGAACTAAGCAGGTAAATATGTAAATGCCAGCTAAATTTTAGTGAATGATATAATGGCCTAAAGTTGTATCTACCCTTCAGCCAAATATATTTACTTTTAGTAGCAATCTCCTGTCATATACAAAGTCACGACTCTAGGGGTAAACATTTTAGCCTGTGGGTAAGATGTAAAGCAGTGGTATGTTATAGTGACAACTCACTGTCATAGCACTGGGACATGCTCCTCTATCTGCTACAAATTGAATCAACAAAATATATATGATTTTGTCAGATTTAAATGTATGCTCCTGTTAGTAAAATAAAAGTATGGGAAAACTTTACGGAGTAGATTTAATAGAAATGTTTTCCTGAGTTATCTGCCTTCTTTATTTTTATGTTATGCTTTAAGTCTATGGTCAATGTATAGAGCTATGATTGATGTGCTTTTCCAATTCTGTTCAGATCAGACAGGTTAATTTTCTTCTTTTAAATCTTCTTGAATTTTGTCTAACACTTTTTGTTCCAATTTCTTACTAGATTATACTCCCTTCCCTAACTGCTTCATGATTACTTATACACAAACAATATTATGATATTGACACATTGAATTCATTTTAGGTGATGATTTTGGTCATAAACATGAGCAGGTTGTGAAGTGTTTCAGCCATCCCAGGGCATGGCTGTGAGTCCCTTGTCTAATGTTTCAAAAAAATCTTGAATTTGTGATGATGCTGTGATGGTCCCTCAGATATTCTTACACACATCTTTGCCCCTTGTTCCCTCTAACTTTCCTCTTCTGATAAAAAAGCAAACACTGCCAAGCTCAAATGGAATTACATTTGGATGCAAGTGTCACTATGCAATGGTTGCCAATAAAAGTACACAAGGAATTTTATTATGGTGAATTAAAGGCAAACAGACTTCAGAGAAATGAGCACGAACATGAAAATGGTGCATGGTACGCGGATCTCACTGGAAAGTCATTCGGTACACAATGTTTTCACTAGAAAAATCCATTAGCTTTAGCTAGAAATTGAAATTACTTTGTAGGAAATCAGAATAAAATATGTGAAAACATTATATTCTGTGCAAGATTAATACCACGCCTGGTGTTGAAAGGTTTGTGGTCTTGCTTCGACGATGCTAAAAGGTCAGAAACCACAAAGATGCATATGTGTTGTCGTTTGCACAGTTACTAATTTTTCTCATTATTTCCATAATGCGATGTGCTGTTTCAACAGAGAAACCCTCTGGAGAGTGGTTTGCACTGTTTTCAGGCAGCTCTTTTGCTTTCATGTTTTGGCCTTGGCCAGGGAATTCAGACAGACTTTTCAGTTATTGTCGACAAGAATGTATTCATTTATTGTTTTAAATAATAATAAATAGATTTTAAAATTACTGTACATTACTGCACTTTAAACGCCATGAGGTCAAGGACTCTGAAGTCTGGACATCATTGTATACCCTACATCTTGCACAAGGTTTAGAAAAAATGGCATGGACACCTATTTTTTGAATCAATAAATGAATACATAAAAGAATTCCAAACTCTAGTCCAAGGTTTTAGATTAATAATGTATTAAAATGCGTAAAATTTATAGACAAAACTCTTCTTATTTAGAAGTTTATTCTTTAGTTGGAGAGATAAAATATATGCACATAAAAGCTTAAGGAAAAATAATAAGGGTTTTGAAGTACTTACTATGTGAAAAATTTAGCATAAATCTTACATCCATTTATTTAACACATTTTGTATGTTGCATTATTTATATATAGTGCTGATTGGTAGAATTCATATGTGAACGGAACTATAAAAATTTTGAGGATAAGCACTAGAAACACAGAATAAATAGAGTGTTAACATGCAAAACACAGAAATACTTCAATTGACTAGGTGAAAGAAAAGATTTCTGGTTCCATGTACACTGATTATTGAGGGATGAGTATGACATTATTATGCCAGAATCAATAAATATTTTAAATAGGGAGAAAACTATAATTATATATCTTTGTGTTCAACAGGAGTAGCAGTACTGATAAAGTAGAAGTTTGTTATACCTTTTTTATAGTCTTTTAAAGTTGTTTATAAATAAAATCTACTCTTAGTTAATTAATGGTTGATGTTCATTGAAGTGTTTTCAAATTTTTGACCTCTGAATTGCCTTGTACATATGGAGAAATAAAGCTTGCCTAGCATAATTTCTTGAGTGGAGAATGAATGATCTGGATAGATTTGTTGACAATATGTCTGTACTTATTTTATTAATTCTTTAATCTTCATGAAGAAAAATATAAGAGTCATATTCTAGTATTTTATACCATGGAAAAAATGTCTTATCCTTTTCCTAAGGAAAAATACATCATGACACAAAAGTAAAGTTAATTAAATTACTTACTTTATTAATTAACTGTCTATTATTTCTGTGGGTTGAAGTAAATTTGATACTCAATGCTATTTAATCTAATTCTAAAAGCTTGAATGAGTAATGATTTTTTCATGTAAGGTTAGTTGAAATAAATTATCACTGATTTTCAGATTTAATATTAATTAGCTATTGCATATTCTTAATGGGAAATAAGTGTTTAAAAAGCCCTTTTTGGTTGCGAAAAGACCACGCCCATTGTAGACTTCTTAGAATACATCACATCTGGCCTCCTTTTTAGAGTGGGGAATTCAACTCATAAGTGGCTGGACATTGATTCTGAACATTTTGAACATTATTTGCCTGTCTTCACTCATACTGGTTGCTGTTCTTTTATAAGTAATCACCATGTTTAGCATGCACTTGAACTATTGTTACTTAGGGTGCTTGACTATTTACAAGTCTCACTAGGATTCTAGGTATTCATTAGTCTCGTGGTGTGTATTTGCTGATGGTCCTATTATCTTTGTTGGTTCAGTTACACAGTACCATCCAAGATGCTGCAACACATTATACACAGGCTATGGGTTGTGGGAGCTACAGATTTCAGTTATTATTTAGGCTCAGAAACTTAGAATCTCTGCAAGGTTGGACATGATCCTTAGTCTTGTTTTAAGACCGTCTTGTTTTAAAAGTTAAACCCAAATTCTTAAAATATAGAATAGGGGTGCTAGTAGTGCTCACAGAATTGTAGTAAAGATCAGCTGGGAAAGAAGAGCCTATTAAACAGAGCCTGGTATTTAATAAGTATCAGCTGCCTTCAATTAGGAATCTGTGTTGTCATGATTAGAAGATTGCTGGTTTATTTTACAGATCTGTAAGTATAGCCAAAATATGTCAAAATAACCACCAGAAAGAATCATATACCGTCCCTTGAACATTTCATCCCTAGAATCTAGCCAGATTAGCATGTCTATACTGGCAATACTGTTAACACAGATTGTGCTCAAACCCCTCATTGACTTTTCAGCACCTGTAAATTACTGGAGATTTAGGAAGAAGTCTGGGGTTATGGCTTAGTTAAGCTGAGTGGCCAGAAAGTGTGAGATGCTGGATGCCTCCTCCAGTTCATTTCTCCAGCGGCCGCACCAGGCGTATCCATAGCTCCGCTCCCGGGAGCTCGTCTCCGGCGTGGGGCGTGTGCGCACCCCTGGCCGGGCGGAGCCTGGAGCCTGCTCATTAGCAGCGCGGGCAGCTCGTGCGCCCGCAGGAGGGAGGCGGAAGCACAGCCCTGCGCCGCCAGCAGGAGGAGGGAGCGCGGCGGCTGCAGGCAGGGGAGGGAGAGGAAAGAACGGAGGGACGGTTCCCGGACAGAGCGGGAGGAATCGGGGAGCGGCCAGTCCAGGGGGAGCTGCTCCGCTGCGCTGCGCTCGTTATTCACAGGACGCGGCGGCGCTTCCCGGGGCCGCTTCCCGGTCCCCTGGGTGGAGGCTGCCATCTAAACCTGACTCCAGGTGAGTTCCCCAAAGAGGCGAAGCGAGGGGTCTCGAACCAGAGACTTGGAACTGGCGAGGCTGCTCGGCTCCCCAAGCGCTGCTGCCTTGACATTTCCCGATTCACGGGAGGTTTTGGGGGCGGCTGCACAGGCTGGAGGGGCGGATGGGTGGTTGCGATCCTCAGCCGGCGTGGGGGCGTTCGGGAGGAATTAGCTTCAGTGAACGGGGTTTTAGGAGATGTCCGCAAGGCACGCGCTATGTACGCGTTTCTAGACGAGCTTTTGAGACAGAAATTTGGCTTCCCGGATGCCCGTTTTGGCCTTCTGTCCTTCCTTTTGCTTGCCTCATGCCCAATTTTCCAAGCCGAGGAAAGGACTGGAAGGGCGTGGAAGTAGGAGGTCTGGGCACAGCATTCGGCAGGGCAGCCCTGGTCTCCAAGTTTGGGGGTGGGGGGTGGGACTCTTTTCCTTTCAGCCTAATTTACCAGGGGAAAACCCGCAGAGCACCTTGAGGTGCCTTTGCTCCGCACCCTCCATAAGCTTATTAGAGGGAACTTGAGGCTCGCTAGACAACCTGTGACAGGTGACGGCAATTTAGCTTAAAAGCCATGTTGGTTCACTTCGTCTCCTCTTTATCCTTTGTTGCAAAATTGATACCTTTTTGGATTTCTTTAACAGCACAAAGTTTAAGTGGCCGGCTGACAGGAAATATTTCTTTTGAAAATGCTATGAGAAAAGTGATGAGTTAACGTTGAGAGAAAGGCAACTTTATTTTCTCGGAAGAACTTTGGGGAAAGAGATTGATAGGGAAATTCTGGGCATGAAATTATGGACATTTCCCACAGAACTTCCTTCATTTATTTATTTTTTTATATTTCCTTCATTTTTTTTTAATCGTGTGTGTGTGTATCAGAGAGACAAAATTCGTTGGAGGTATTAGGACTTTATTTGGTTTAGAAGTTTCTTTCTTACTAATAGCACTGATTTGTGATCTTCATGATTATAAGAATTTACTAAGTGTTTTGCTTTTAGGTGTTTTGGGTCTGTTTTTTAAAAAAATTCAATACTTACTTTGTGGGCCTTGCTGAATACCTCTCAATAAAATTGGTGGGCATACAGTTAGTGACATGACCCCTGTGGATTTAATAGCAGGTAAGTATACAAATGATAAGTTTAGGAAATAAATGTCAGAATCAACATTTAGGTGTGAAATTGAAATATCTTTCAAATATTTACCAAACTCTCTTATAGGATCCAATGTCATTTTATGGTCAAGAGAGCTTAAAGGTTTCTCAGATTGAGATATATGTATCTACTTTGTTAATCCAAATGTAATGTTTTATTTTGTTCTTTAATGACTGTTTGAATTCAACAAATAAAACTTGCATATTTAATGTAAGGTTCTTTCACATATATTACTTCTCCAATTTTTAATATAAATTTAAGGAGAAAAGCAATATTCCATTTTGTAGATGAAGAGACTGTGTCACAGAAGTATTACTTTACCTAGATTTCTGTAATTATTATGTTATAAACTTAGAAATTACATATTATTCTGGAACATATAAAATATATGAATGTTATAAACCATAAGAATTCAGACCTATGCTATTTAACTTCAAGTTTAGTTCTTTACCCAAACAATTGCATGACTACATTGAGACTACTGAAGTAATTATATATGAACACGCTATACGAAAAAATACTTAAAACATTTCTTATTTTTGTCGTTTCTCTTTGATATAAAATATACTATAATTTAATGGAGTTATATTCCATATTTAGATGCTCCTAACTTCCAAATAACACCTAAACTCCTAAAAACTGACCTGTGTCCTTCTTAATAGAAGTGGCTTGAACGGGAGACCCAATTTTTACTAAGAATATTCTTGGGATAATTTATGTCTTATAATCAAGATAAAGACAGGCCACATTTAGTTGTATTTTTAAACCACTTAGTGTGAAGTTGCAGCGCAGACATAACTTGCTTTCAGGCTACACTGCCAGCTTTGCAGTGAATAGTCTTTAAGATTCCGTGGAAACATTGGCAGATATAGCTAATGTCTATCTGATGTAGGATTTATGAGAAAAGGAGAGGTAGAAACTGAATGCTCTTATATTTCATATGTGACCACATTCATAAAACTTTATTGATAAGTACTTTGTTGTCTGACACGGGCTGATACAAATAGGCTTCTTCAAGAGTTGAGGAAGAAAACTAAATCCCTATAATACAGCCTTTTTCCTCCTTTTCTTTCTTAAGCGGTAATAGTTGATCCTAGCTTTTGTGTGTCTATGCATGCTCAATACATTTAGGGGTATAAGGAGAAGTTAAGCAAGAATATTGAATCTAGCTAGGAAAGTTTTTGGAGTCTCAAATACTTTGGAACGATTTTTCACATTATATACATAAAATTCCTAGTTACATTTGGGAACTAAGTATATTATACACAACTTTGCATCTGATTACAGGATTCCCTGTACATTTATAGCTCAGGTATTCTGGAAAGAGTCAAGATAATTAGTTTTATGGCTCTTGCCCGTGTGACCTGTTTCTTTCTGGTCCTGATATTAAAAGGATGACTTAAATTTTCTGGAATGTCAAAATTTTCTCTTCCCTTGGATCCTACAAAATACTTCAAGCAGTGTATGTGTGATACTCGCTGTCATTCCAACATTTCCAATCCTCCTGAGAATGCTAAACAATGCCCTAGATTTCTTCCTTTGTAATTGTTTCAGATAGAGGGTTAGCTGAGTTAGGAAGAAAGGAGAGAGGGAGAGAAGAAGAGAGATGACATTTTATCCCTCAGGAAAGAACAAGACCAATTGTATTCCTAATTTAGAAATATTATTCTACAAACATTCCTGAACAAGAGGGCTTTGCATATACATTAAAGCAGAATACCTAGTCAACTTCTAGTTGTGCCATGTAGTGAAACGGAAGTAAGATGAGCAGGCCGAGATCATTTTTGTTGGAGAACTGAGACCACATGAAATAGGTAACAGAGTTACCCCAACTGGGGGGCAAGAGGACTTGAAAGTTTCCTCCATAAATTTGCAGTTAGTACAGGGCTGCTCCAGTGATCAGAGTCATGAATGCCCTAGAGTGTCTGTATAACCCTGTACACAGGCTGAGACAGCTCTAACGGCCCAGAAAAGCCTCTGGACAGAATCACTGCACCCTTGGACATTGTCCGACCGCATGTATGAGAATAGTGAGTGCTGAGGAGTTGTGGGTAGCTCGGTACAACTCTTGCTAAAGGAGTGTCATCAACATTCATTGCTGAAAGTGAATTTTTTCATTCACATATGTGATGCCTATTAGGTCATGATTTCTTGGATACAAATTTGTACAAGATATGAATTAATTTTTGAACATCCTTTCTTAAAAGTACCATGTTCATATAGTTGCTCATTTTAATATGAGTAGTTCAGATGGGACATAATAGAGTAAGGAAATGATTGAACATCCTAAGATCTAGTGTATATACCTTTGTTCATGATGAGATTCATCCCCTGTCCCCCTTTGTAGTGACACTGATGGCATAAGGAGTATTAGATGAAATTTAATGCAGAAAACAATGGGATATATGAATGGTAGATATGGTTGACAACCACCATTTTCACTGAAGTTGTTTCAAAGCAAAGAAATTTGGGATAAATTCATTTTATTTGCTCCTGAAGGGTAATTAGGAATAAGTAGGAATTGTGAAGAGGCTGTAGTGTTGACATTAAGAGAAGTTTTTGATTCTTAAAATAGGATATATTACACAAGAGTGAACAAACAGAAGATACTGAACAAATATTCTGTCATAAGTAAGTGATGGATTATTCGGACTTGTTGAACTATGTTTTTAAATGTATTATTTAAATATTTAAATATTATTAAAACCTTAAATAATATTTAAATATTATAAAAGTTGTAGAAAATTATGTTTTCAATACAAATATACACTTATAAGCTATATTGTAGATATGGGAGTAAACAATGCAATTTTTTTTAACTGAGTGAAAAATTTAGTTTTTTAAAATTCCAAATGGAGCTAACAGCTTAGTGTGATACATATTTTGAATTTCAAAATTTGTAACCAAATAGGACAAATGTGTTGAACTGTACTTTTCTTGAAGAACCGTGATAAGAATGAGCGGTGAAAAAATTACAGCATACTTACCAGGGATCAAATACTTGCTTAGGGTTAATAAGAAAAATCTCAGCAAACGCTAGAAATGAGGTACACGATCTATCAGAGACCCATGATTAAAGTGGTATCTTGTTAGGTATATGAGCTTGAAAAGAAACGGCATAGCTTCACTTTACCCCAGTTGCTTCTTTTGTAAAACGGGGAGACTAAGAGTGTGGTAACTCAAAATCCTTTGTTAATGATTTTCTTCTTAGAACAGTGCCAGGTCCAATTAGGATTAGATTGCTATTTTTATTATTGATATTTGCCCTAGTTCTGCCTTTTATTGACTGTGTGAAATTGGTGAAGATCCCTTTCTGAAGCTTTGTTTCTTACCTACAAGCTGGGAATAGAATACCTGCTATGAAGAGTGGTTGTTAGTACATTAGAAAGGCTGGATATTTGTTGATATAAGGGGCTCAGCGCATGGTAGAAATTTGATAGCATTTTTTTCTTGCCCTCCCATGTATTACTGTGGAGACATCCCACATATTATGTCCAAGTTTTTATTTTCCCCTCAAATGCAATGTCAAGCACAAAACATTCCCATCTCCCAATTCTCTTCTGATGTTCTACAACCATTAAAGTATAGAAAACTAGAATGAGTGTTTTTATAACTTTTGCTGTACTTAAGCATGTGGAGAGAAGAGCGCTAGATCACAGGACACACTTTGATAGGAAAAGGGAGATATTTACACTGCAAACAACTTTCTCCTCATGCTTAACAGTTTTATGCTGTCATTCTGTCAGCACCAAGTGAGATTTTTCTATTTAAATAGTTTTCTATTTGTGGTATGATAATTCATGTATGGACTTCATGTAACTAACATAAATATAATGGATGGTTGAGAAGTGGTTTATTTTTACCAAGAGGAAAAAATGTGTACACGATTTTTTAAAATATTGCTTTGAAAATATTTAAAATTAATTTTGATTCAGTTGGTGGAAGATAGCGTCACAAACTCACTGCTAGTGGTATTCTTGAGAAGTAATGTTTGAATTTTCTAGGTATTGTCCCCAGACTGGCTTAAAAGAATTTAATTTTAGATGTAAATTTTCTGCTTAACATGGAAGATTTTCCCTGAAAATATTAGCTTCATCAGATACATGCCTTGAGACCCTGAAATTAATGTACTTGCTTACGCATGGAAAAACAATGTATCTGTGGGGGTAACAGTTTATTTTTGAACCATTAGAAGGTATTGATGGGGAAGTTTTCATCTGACAACAGATACTGATAAATTAAATACCCTTAGATTTGTCAAAACTAGCTTTAGTAAAATATAAGTAAAAGTATTTGCACTGCTAGGGTCAAAAATATTAATTAAACCCATTATTTATCAAGGCCAAGTCCTGGATTAGTTAGGTTTAAATTAACCTAGAACATTATCTTCCATAGTGCTTAATTGTGAAGCTTAGTTCTTGTTGACAAAAGCTCATCCATATAAGAAAGCATCGAAAGGTTGGTGTTTTTTAACCTTTGCAGAATATAACTTTTCAAAGGGATGTTAGACAGTAGTTCCATCACAATTGATGCAGTTCACAGACATTCTTTGTGAATATTTTATCTCATGAGTTATATCTATGACACTAATCATAGACTTCTAGAAGAAATTTAGCAATGGTCATGTCAGCCTTTCAAATCTTTCTGTAACCTAGAAGAGGATCATTGCATAAGATAGATTCATTTTCCCCTTTATTCCATTGTTGCCAGAGAGAACTTGAAATGCCCTGTTCAAATTAATTTAATGCAAATGAATTCTTGCTGCCTCACAAGTAGTTTGTCCTTCATTTTTCTTAAAATTAGATTGAAAATGGATGTGACCTGCTTTACTGGTTGTTGTGCAGGAAGCGTTGTCCTTCCTGAAAGCTCCCTCAGTTGTCAAAATGAAGCTATTAAGAGTAAAGTAAATTATATTATCTGATCATAGTATCACAATTGACCTTAAAACAATAAATTTTATAATCAGTGCAAATTGCTGAATAGTGTTTGCAGTTGTAGAAATTTCAAAGGAAACCCTGGTTGAGATACAAAGCTGCTATAATCATTTTTAAAATCTTTGTTTTTCTTTTACTTTGGAACAGTAGTGCAGTAAGTACTTTTGCCTTATTGTTCTCTCTGCCTTCCAGAAACCCTCATTCAAATATTCTAAGTTTTTAAGTCTTTTTCATTTCTTTTAATATTGTAACATTTAACAATGTCAAAGAAAGTATAATTTTTCTGGAAATCAAGCTAAAAATAAAGAGAAGCCGATGTAAATGCACATCAAATTAACAAGATTGATTAGGAAAAGTAATTTTTGAAAAGGGCCCAAAATCCCTTTGCACATAAATGCAAAAGAATTTAGTGAAAGAAGGTGAAACTGGAGTAAAGAACTCTACGGATGCGTAAGTAACTCTTAATAAGAATGAGTAACGTACATGCATATCTTTAGCTCCCAGTTTCAGAGATACAGTAGTTGTACAACAAATGGTCCTTTCCTGCTCTTAAGGAAGCCTCTCCTCCTCCAGCCATGCCATTCCTCAGAGCAAGCTCTTCCACTGAGTTTTCAGCAACCATAAGTAAGAAGGATGGTACGATAGGCTGCGTGTACATATGGCCCTCATTAGCAGGCCAACTGTTCCTTTTGCCCACCCACATCACTGGGGACATATGGCGTTACTTTGACTGTTGAAACAAGTGTGTGTGGACATATCTTGGTATGAGTAAAAGACTGTTGATTGTCTTTCTCTTGTCGCTCGTGCAACCATCTCCTTGTGGAGATCGTATTATCCATAACACTAGATTTGAGGATGATAAATGACGTTGTTATTATTAACTGAATTTGCCTCTCTAGTTTGATCACAAAACCAGCGAATGTTTGCTTATGGAACATGTAAAGCTTATAGAAGACGGAAAGCTTACAGAAAGAAATGATGGCTTTTCTAAGCATAAGAGTCAGGTCTTTTTCAATCAAAAACTAACTCATTCAAAAATTCAAGAGTTCTGTAAAACCAGAACAGCAGAGGTTTCAGAAATGCTATTGAGATCATTTATTATAAAATAGCCATTAATGAAATGTAATAGTGAGTCTGTTGTTGTGACTATGTGGAGAAATGAATGAGAAAATATAAGATAGGCTGGAATGAAGAGAGTCATCGGATCCCAGCATAATTCATTTTGTATAGTTCACAGTATTGTAACTTTAAAAAATTATGAATTTTTTCAGTACTGTGAATTCTGAATTTGCAATATGAGGCTTTTCAATCCTTGCAACAAGTGTGTATTTTTCAGTGGTTCTAGAATTATCGGGGCTTTCGAGCTGCTTCTGATAAGAAGGCAAGGCTAGAGGACTTGTGTTGAGGTGGCATTTGCACAGGACTTTAGATAACATACATCGATGATGTAGAGAGAAGAGCGGGTGATGTTGCTGTGGATTATAGTGGAAAGGCACCTTTTGCTCCCTCTGCTGACCTGTTTGTGTATTCAGCTGTGTAGCATATTTCTTGTATAATTACATAGTAATTTCACACACTACATTAAGAAAATCTGAACAATTTTTACTAAACTCATGTTTTCTAAATATTAAGTAAATAAAACCAATATTTGGCTAGGTAACATTTATAAAAACAGGATTTCTAGATAGATGATGATAAATTTTCATCTATATCTATAGAGCTGATAAATTTTCAAAACCCTTTGAATATCACTTGTACTACAAAGTCTCGTTTCAGTTTCAGTGCCATGGCACATTGATTAATCACCACTAAAGCGGTACATGAAATATTTGGCAATATAGGTATTTGGTAATGGTGATTGATGCACAGAATACGGCACCATTATTATGCACTGGCCTTGAGAACTTTAGTTTTCATCTTCGATCACCTGATAGAGAACAAACTAACAGCTTTTTTCTTTCACCTTGCTGGAGAATAAACTAACAACTTCAAATTATCTGATCCATCCAAAAACTTATTTCCGTGAAACTCACTGATTTATTTATTATTTCGTGGGGATCACTATTATTTGCTGTAGTAAAATATCAAATGATCGATGTTTTATACCAACATGGCAGCTCACATGGTAGGCAACAGAATGAAAACAAACAGGTTTACTACCAAGAATTATACTATATTGCTTTTATTGACAGAAAAAGCATACAGATAATTTTATTCAGAGATTTTATGTGAATTATTTTGATAAGTGTACACATATATTTATAACTGACCTTTCTTTGTCAAGTGTGTGCCCACACACGTATTCATACTAAATCAATCTTAGAGATCTTATCCAAAGATTGAATTTCTTAAAGTGACTGTTCCAAATATGTATAATTTATGGCAAAAAAGTCACAAAATGGCAATACAAGGAGGCATAAAACTGAAGATAAAGGGGGAGATGATGGTTAAAAACACCTGTAAATGAATAATTGATTTTGATTTAAATTCTTTTTAGTTCTTAGCTGATGAAATGAATATAAATGAAATTATTATGCAAAACACCTCTATTTGTTGTATATGCATGTACATATATGTGTTACAAATACAAAACTGATAGGATATTATTTAACATATATTCACACTCATAATGTGCATATATGTACAAAATGAAAATGAGTGCTTGTTTTATATGTATGTATACACACACATACACATATTGCATACTTTCATTTTTTAAAATTTTACTTTAAGTTCTGGGATACATGTGCTGAACATGCAGGTTTGTTACATAGGTATACTTGTGCCATGGTAATTTGCTGCACCCATCAACCCGTCATCTAGGTTTTAAGCTCCACATGCATTAGCTATTTGTCCTAATGCTCTCCCTCCCCTTTCCCCACACCCACCTACAGACCCCAGTGTGTGATGTTCCTCTCCCTGTGTCAACATGTTCTCATTGTTCAGCACCCACTTATGAGTGAGAACATGCAGTGTTTGGTTTTCTGTTCCTGTGTTAGTTTGCTGAGGATGATGGTTTCCAGCTTCATCCATATCCCCGCAAAGGACGTGAACTCATCCTTTTTTATGGCTGTGTAGTATTCCATGGTGAATATGTGCCACATTTTCTTCATCCAGTCTATCATTGATGGGCATTATGTTGGTTCCAAGTCTTTGCTATTGTAAATAGTCCCATGATAAACATATATGTACATGTGTCTTTAGAGTAGAATGATGTATAATCCTTTGGTATATACCCAGTAATGGGATTGCTGGGTCAAATGGTATTTCTGGTTTTATATCCTTGAGGAATCACCACATTGTATTCCACAATGGTTGAACTATTTTACAAGCCCACCAACAGTGTAAAAGTGTTCCTATTTCTCTGCATCTTCTCCAGCATCTGCTGTTTCCAGAATTTTTAATGATCACCATTCTAACTGGTGTGAGATGGTATGTCATTGTGGTTTTGATTTGCATTTCTCTAATGAACAGTGATAATGAGCTTTTTTCATATGTTTATTGGCCATATACATATCTTCTTTTGAGGAGTGTCTGTTCATATCCTTTGCCCACTTTTTGATGGGGTTGTTTGTTTTTTTTTTCTTGTAAATTTGTTTAAGTTCCTTCTAGATTCTGGATATTAGACCTTTGTCAGATGGATAGATTGCAAAAATTTTCTCCTATTTTGTAGGTTGCCTGTTCACTCTTGTGATAGTTTATTTTACTGAGCAGAAGCTCTTTAGTTTGATTAGATTCCATCTGTCAATTTTGGCTGTTGTTTCAAGTGCTGTTGGTGATTTAGTCATGAAGTCTTTGCCCACACCTATGTCCTGAATCATATTGCCTAGGTTTTCTTCTAGGGTTTTTATAGTTTTAGGTTTTACATTTATGTTTTTAATCCACCTTGAGTTAATTCTTTTATAAGGTATAATGAAGGGGTCTAGTTTCTCTTTTCTGCATATGGCTACCCAGTTTTCCCAGCGCCATTTATTACATAGGGAATCCTTTCCCCATTGCTTGCTTTTGTCAGGTTTGTTGAAGATCAAATTGTTGTAGATGTGTGGTGTTATTTCTGAGGCCTCTATTCTGTTTCATTGGTCTATATATCTGTTTTGGTATTAGCACCATGCTGTTTTGGTTACTTTAGCTTTGTAATATAGTTTGAAGTCAGGCAGCGTCATGCCTCCAGCTTTGTTCTTTTTGCTTAGGTTAGCCTTGGCTCCACAGGCTCTTTTTTGCTTCCATATGAAATTTAACATAGTTTTTTTCTAGTTCTGTGAAGAAAGTCAATGGTAGCTTGATGGGAATAGCATTGAATCTATAAATTACTTTGGGCAATATGGCCATTTTCATGATATTGAGTCTTCCTATCCATGAGGATGGAGTGTTTCTCTATATGTTTGTGTCCTGTCATTTCCTTGAGCTCTGGTTTGTAGTTTTCTTTGAAGAGGTCCTTCACATCCCTTGTAGGTTGTATTCCTAGGTATTTTGTTTTCTTTATAGCAATGGTGAATGGGAGTTTACTAATGATTTGGCTCTCTGCTTGTCTGTTATTGGTATATAAGAATGATTGTGATTTTTGCACATTAATTTTATATCCTGAGACTTTGCCAAAGTTGCTTATCAGGTTAAGGAATTTTTGGGCTGAGGTGGTGGCGTTTTGTAAATATACAATCATGTCATCTGCAGACAGAGACAATTTGATTTCCTCTCTTCCTATTTGCATGCTTTTATTTCTTTCTCTTACTCGATTGCCCTGGCCAGAACTTCCAATACTATGTTGATAAGAGTGGGGAGAGAGGGCATCCTACTCTTGGGCCAGTTTTCAAAGGTAATGCTTCCAGCTTTTGGCCATTTAGCATGATATTAGCTATGCATTTGTCATAAATAGCTCTTATTTTTGTGAGATATGTTCCATCAATACCTAGTTTATTGAGAGTTTTTAGTATGAGGGGTGTTGAATTTTATTGAAGGCCTTTTCTGCATCTATTGAGATAATCATGTGGTTTTTGTCATTGGTTCTGTTTATGTGATGGATTATGTTTATTGATTTGCATATGTTGAACCAGCCTTTCATGCCAGGCATGAAGCCAACTTGATCGTGGTGGATAAGTTTTTGATGTGCTGCTGGATTCTCTTGCCAGTATTTTATTCAGGATTTTCGCATCGATGTTCATCAGTGATATTGGCCTGAAATTTTCTTTTTCTATTGGGTCTCCGCCAGGTTTTGGAAGCAGAGTGATGCTGGCCTCATAAAATGATTTAGGGAGGAGTCTTTCTTTTTCTATTGTTCAGAATAGTTTCAGAAGGAATGGTACCAGCTCCTCTTTGTACCTCTGGTAGAACTCGGCTGTGAAGACATCTGGTCCTGGGCTTTTTTTGGTTGGTAGGCTAGTAATTACTGAGTCAATTTCAGAACTTGTTATTGGTCTATTCAGGGATTTGACTTCTTCCTGCTTTAGTCTTGGGAGGGTGTATGTGTCCAGGACTTCATCCATTTCTTCTAGATTTTCTAGTTTATTTGTGTAGAGGTGTTTACAGTATTCTCTAATAATAGTTTGTATTTCTGTGGGATCAGTGGTGATATCCCCTTTATCGTTTTTTAATGTGTCTATTTGATCTTTCTCTCTTTTCTTCCTTGTTAGTCTGGCTACCGGTCTATCTATTTTGTTAATCTTTTCAAAAAACCCACTCCTAGATTCATTGATTTTTTTTTGAAGGTTTTTTTGTGTTTCTCTCCCATTCGGTTCTGCTGTGATCTTAGTTATTTCTTGTTTTATACTAGGTTTTTAATGTGTTTTCCATTGCTTCTTTTGATTGTGATGTTAGGGTGTCTATTTTAGATCTTTCCCACTTTCTAATGTGGACATTTAATGCTGTAAATTTCCCTCTAAACACTGTTTTAACTGTATCCCAGAAATTCTGATATGTTGTGTCTTTGTTCTCATTGGTTTCAAAGAACTTATTTATTTCTGCCTTAATTTTGCTATTTACCCAGTAGTCATTCATAAGCAGGTTGTTCAGTTTCCATGTAGTTGTGCAGTTTTGAGTGAGCTTCTTAATTCTGAGTTCTAATTTGATTACACTGTGGTGTGAGAGATTGTTTGTTATGATTTTCATTCTTTTGCATTTGCTGAGGAGTGTTTTACTTCCAATTATGTGGTTGATTTTAGAATAAGTGCTATGTGGTGCTGAGAAGAATGTATATTCTGTTGATTTGGGGTGGAGAGTTCTGTAGGTATCTATTAGGTCCACTTGGACCAGAGCTGAGTTCAAGTCTGAATATCCTTGTTAATTTCCTTTCTTGTTGATCTGTCTAATATTGATAGTGGGTTGTTAAAGTTTCCCACTATTATTGTGTGGGAGTCTAAGTCTCCTTGTAGGTCTCTAGGAACTCGTTTTATGAATCCTGGTGCTCCTGTATTTGGCATATATATATATTTAGGATACTTAGCTCTTCTTGTTGCATTGATCCCTTTACTACTATGTAATGCCCTTCTTTGTCCTTTTTTATCCTTGTTGGTTTAAAGTCTGTTTTATTAGAGACTAGGATTGCAACTCCTGCTTTTTTTTTCTTTCTTTCCATTTGCTTGGTAAATATTCCTCCATCCCTTTATTTTGAGCCTATGTGTGTCCTTGCAAGTGAGATGTGTCTCCTGAATACAGCACACCTGTGGGTATTGACTCTATCCAATTTGCCAGTGTATGTCTTTTAATTGGGGCATTTAGCTCATTTATATTTACCGTTAATATTGTTATGTGTGAATTTGGTCCTGTCATCATGATGTTAGCTGGTTATTCTGCACATTAGTTGAAGCAGTTTCTTCCTAGTTTCATTGGTTTATATATTTTGGTGTGTTTTTGCAGTGGCTGGTACTGGTTTTTCCTTTCCATGTTTAGTGCTTCCTTTAGGAGCTCTTGGAAGGCAGGTCTGATGGTGACTAAATCTGTCAGCATCTGCTTGTCTGTAGAGGATTTTATTTCTCATTCACTTATGAAGCTTAGTTTGGCTGGTTATGAAATTCCATATGTACATCATGGAAACGAGTGCATGTGATACACACACACACACACGCACACACATTGCATACTTTCATTTTTGTGTCCATTTCTTTTCTGATTTTATCAGCAGCCAACTAAAGAAAATAGAAAAAATAATTGGTAATTCGATCTTTCATGTTCTGCATCTTCCAGCTTCACAAATTATAGTTTTCTATTTTTATTGTTATTGTGATCAGAATGAAAATGTATACAATAGAATCAGAATCAGGTCAGAATCAACAAAAATACTATAATGTTTGTACATGCTTTCGATGCAGTTTGTCTCTGCAAAGGGTGTGTGTGTTTCTATGCACATGTGCATGTACACAAGTGTGTAAATAAGTGTTTTATTCATGATGGAGAAAGGCTGGTCAAAATGATTCTGAATGAGATAGCACCACTACAGCAGATAATTAGGTCTCTAGCAATAAAACAAGTCATTAAACATGTTTCTAAGCATCTACTCAGTATCTGGCACAATGTTAAGTAGTGTAAATATAATCATTAGCAAAATTCAGCTTCTACCCTCAATGGTATATGTGTAGAACAAATTGGTAAAGCTGGAGTACATTTCAGGACCAAAAACAGTTTCTGTGTAGTTCCCACTTCATCAAGACCATGTTGTATACCTCTCATACACTTAAGCCATAGGGAAGCAATTATTCCATCCATCCTTTTACAGGGTAGTGGTGGGGAAGAAGAGCTGACTGTCATGCTTCAATTCACATAATTTCATAATTAAATAATTTCATGTTACATAATCTCGATAAACCTAAAATCCAATATATGATAAAGATAGTGTTTCAAATCAGTGGATAAGTGATAAACAGTTCATAAAATGGTGTTCAGATAATTGGCTATATGTATTTTATAGTTGCACAAAGGTATAATATGTCATTAATAAATATTAATTCCATAGTGGATGTCAAATACACTTTTTCAAAATATAAAGAAAAAATACCATAGACAAATATCACTTGCAACATTACGGTTAAAATTAAATATCCAAACATAGCCCTAACCAATAACAGAAAATTTAAAAAAAAATTTATGGATTGGAATTTGTTAAAATATAAAACTTTTCTTTTTCAGAGGATACAATGAATATGTGTAAAAAGCAAATATCAAATCAGCAACAAGTGCTTGCAATTCACTTGACATATTTAAAATATGAGTAGTTCCAACAAATCATAAATAAATGATTAGTAGTCCAATAAAAAAAGACAAAGTACATTGACAGGAAACTGTATGAAACTCATGAACACTAAATGTCTTAGATTCTCTATTGTTAAACAAAATGCAAAAACAATAGAGAACATTATGAATATGGAGTTAATATTTAACAAAATTATTTTATCCATGTTATAAGTAAATATTTACATCCAAAAACCCTTGTTTTCTCTGAAAGTTGTCACTTATGAGTCTATTTTGAAAATGTTTAAAGAATAGTAATTAATTAACTTTAATAAATAGGTACTCCTATTGAGGGAAAACAGACATTTCCATAATTTTTCTTCTGTTTCTAATCTAGTAGATGGTAGGAAAATAATGACAATTGCATATTCATACCTGGAGAATATGCATTCCATTTCTTTTAAACTTTTGCATTCTCAAAACTATATTGATACCTCAAAGCATACACTTTGCTGTTGAAAACAGCCTTTCAAGTATAAAGACACACACATCACTTTCCTTAAATTTTATATAAGGCAAGGGCCTAGATTCCTATCAGAAAATGTATTTCAAGAATGCTTTTTTAGTAGTTCCTGTGGCCTTATCTTATAGAGGAAGGTTTTTTTTTAAACATACACACAGTATTTGATGCACATTTTTATTGGAAAGAGCTTTTATTTCCTTAAATGTTTTGTTGTCTAAGTGTGAAAAGTATCCTGCAGTGGAATTTAGTGGCACAGATGCTTATTGTGATAGATGAGATGAACTTGCTTCCCTAAGCATGCATGGGCATGAAATGCATCTGGCTTCTGTACATAAAAGTCAGTTATATTCCCAAATGTGTCTCTGCATTTACACAGACGTTTAGGGGCAGACACCCTACTGTTCCCTCAAAAGGCGGCTCTGCTTAATTATGAAGTTCAAGTTAGACCAGAAGTTGGAAAATACTAAATTCCACATTGCAGACAGAGCCTGAGCAGGTGATGTCACCACTGCATTCTAAGGTGGCAAGTCCTCAGAGAAGTCACTTATCACCTTACCATGGAGAAAAATAACCGTGTCCAGAACACAAGAGGATGCTTTAAGGTAGCGTACAATCAAGTGTGCAAACCTGTGCAATACATACCAGATGAAATCCAGTTCAGAGGCTCAGGAAAACAAACAAATGAGGATATGCTTTAAAAAATAGGACTTAATATAAACAGTCGTGAGAGTAAAACTATTGCTAAGCACATAGGAAACATAAACCAGGCTTTCAGGAAGGAGTTTGGCACATGTGTGCACTGGTAGGAGGTGTAATGTGCAGAAATCCGGCCTTTTGTGGCATAGCAACTAAAGTTCCTTTTCTATTGTCCAGACAACCTTAAATATTCCTTTATGCAGTACTATTTTAAAAAGGCCATCTACTGTGCACAATGTGTTAGCATCAAGGACATGAAATTTATCTGGAATATACCAAAACTTTAATCAATAGACTAGGACCAAAGCTTTTAAAAACAGGTTTTCGTAGATAAATCATTATAAGTTATTATTTCCTCGCCATAGGTAAGGCATGATAGATAACTTTACTTTTTCTCAGTCACTTAGTGTGTAGGTAGAATAATGACCCTTAGCAGGATGACCTTTTGAATGTGTTGTTAGGCAGCATGGAAGCATTATGGTTAGAGGTGGAATTAAGATTGCTAATCACCTCACCTTAAACTGGAGCGATTATCCTGAATTATCTAGGTGGGCCCACTGTAGTCACAAAGAACCTTCAGACAGGAAGGCGGAGAGACCAGAGTGAGCAGAAGAGCTTGGGGAAACTGGAGCCGAGGCTGAAGTGATGTGCTGTGTCCAAGATGTGCAGAGGCCAAGAGCTCAGGGATACATGTGACCCTTCAAACCAGGTGAATTCTCTCCTGGAATCTCTAGACAAAATATACACTTGATGATACCTTGATTTTAGCACACTAAGACCCATTTTGGACTTCTGACCCCCAGAAGTATAAAGAAAAAAAATGTGTTGTTTTAAGCCTCTGAGTTTATGTTAATTTACTGTAACAGCAGTAAGAAACTAACACAGTAAGACGGCTTTTATTTTTATGTGATGTATAGAATTAAATTGGATATGCTAGGAAATGTTGGAAATTTATTGATTTATTTTTTTGTCTGAGCTGGAGTCTGGCTCTGTCGCCCAGGCTGGAGTGCAGTGGCGCGATCTCGGCTCACTGCATGCTCTGCCTCCCGGGTTCCCGCCATTCTCCTGCCTCAGCCTCCCGAGTAGCTGGGACTACAGGCACCGCCACCACGCCAGCTAATTTTCTGTATTTTTAGTAGAGACGGGGTTTCACCGTGGTCTTGATCTCCTGACCTCGTGATCCGCCCGCCTCGGCCTCCCAAAGTGCTGGGATTACAAGTGTGAGCCACCGCGCCCGGCCAGGAATTTATTTTCTTAATATAGTTCTTCATATTAGAATAATGAGAACCATCGAGTAATGAAGTGTTCTATTTTGTGAAGGATGATTATATAAACAGTACGAAGGTTAAAAACCGGGCGGGACCGGCTGGGCACAATGGCTCGTTCATGTAATCCCAGCACTTTGGGAGGCCGGGGCAGGTGGATCTCTTGAGCCCAGGAGTCTCAGATCAGCCTGGGCAACATGTGAAACCCCATCTCCACAAAAATACAAAAACCAGGCAGACGTGGTGGCGGCGCCTGTGGTCCCAGCCACTCAGGAGGCTGCGGTGGAAGGATCGGAGCCCGGCAGGTGCAGGCTGCGGTGGACCGTGATTATGCCACTGCGCTCCAGTCTGGGTGACAGAGTAAGACCCTGTCTCTATTAAATAAATAGATAAATAAATATATATATAAGTAAAAGAGGAGGGTGTCTTTTGAAGGCTATTAAAGTCGTCTAAGTGTCCTCTGATTATATGAGGCTGGAATGGTGCATGGAATGTTGTGTTGAATAACCTGATACAGTCTCTGAAACTATAGAAGCATTAGTAATTTTAGCCTGAGAGTGCTATAATCTGGGATAATTTGGTCCAATACTTCCAGAGAGGGTTGAAGTTTTGAGAGAGCTGGAGTTATTTCAGTTGAAGACCTGAATATGAGGCAACTGCATACTCAATTACAATTCAATTTCTACTCTTTATATAAGGTAGAAATGGGTAACATGTGGGACACTGTGTTAAAAGTAATGCAGCCATAGTGTAGTGGTAAAAGCAGATGAAAAGTACTATAATAGTCGTATAGATGAGGTACTGGAAAGAAGCAGAGTTGAAAAATTGGAGATAAATGTCAGTTTTCCAGAGCCATGGGATGAAAACCAAACAGGTTTACAACAGATTCAATTCACTCAAGATGTCTAACTTGGTAATAGGTCAGAAAACTCAATTTGTCGTATTTTCTTAAAAGTACACAAAAATGTTCCTTTTGATAAAACACGTGTAGTGCACCTTCGGATTTGATTTTTCTTTATGTTCTGTAAACTGCTCACAGTAAAACAGAAAAAAAGTCTGACAAATATGATGGTCCTTAAATCTTGTAGGAGTATGATGCTTCTCCAAAGAATAGAGGTTTTCCTAGGAAGGCCCTAAGCAAGGAATCAAGTTTCCTTTTGCAAGAAATAAAATTCTCAAAAGTTCCCTGCACCTTGGAAAGGCTCTGGTTGAAATTAATAGCACAACGTTATTTATTTAAATTTTAACTTTTAAGTTCAGGGGTACAAGTGTAGGTTTGTTACAGAGGTAAGCTTATGCCATGGGATTGGTTGTACAGTTTATTTCATCACCCAGATATTAAGCCTAATATCCATTAGTTGTTTTTCCTGATCCTCATAGCAAATATTACCCCCATAAAGTTTTATGGTTACTTTTTTCTTATCTTCTGATTAATGCCATTAGATTCACCAATTGAAATTATTTTTCAGTAGTTTAATTCCCTCTAGAAGGTTTAAAAAATGTTTCCGAATTTCCTAAGTCTTCTTTCTTTGTTAGTCTTCTAAAAAGCTATATTCAATAGAATTCATGTGCTTAGGTACAGTTTCACTAAAAGCGTATCTTCAACATTTGATCTGTTTAAAAGTTCTTAAGGTGTTAAGGAACATTAGGTATCAGAGTTTATGGCATTTGATTAATCTGAATAAATCTTGGCATCAAATTGAATTCAGCAAAAGTAACAGTGATAAATCAGAGAGCAATATTTGAAATGTCTCCAGGAAACATTTTAAAACAATTTTTAAGTTCACTAATTTGAGTCATTACACTTGGCCCTAATATGGTAGATTTTAAGTGAAGCTCAGTCGAACCTGGCAGATATCATATACAAACTTTTAATAGTCCTAACAATTCCTGTACCTCATTTGGATAAAGATTATTTCCAGAGCATCAGTGCTTTGACCAGAAAGGCATTTATTATTCTGTAACACTTTTCTTGAGAAATTAGCATGATTCATCATTTGAGTACGCTCTCTCAGATAAGATTCTAATATTTGGGTGTGAATAAAACTTCAGGGCATTGAAAACAGCTGGAAGATAGACAATAGGGTGATCATCCTCTCTTGTCATTCTCTATCAAGGTCCTCTTTAATTATTGGCCTAAACAGCTATAACTTTATGGTGAAAACAAACCGCTCGGATATAGCGTTAAAGGTTGCAATAATGAATTATACATAAATCGATTTAGTTCAGTTATATTCTGTTGAATTGGGAGAACATCGAATTTTTAAATTTCTCTGCATTTCTTGAAGTTAGGAATAAAAGCTGGAGTGGGGTATCCTGAAATAATGAGGTCTAGAATAATTTCTGTTAAATTTACTTTTTAGTAGGATAAGTCTACTAAAATCAATATGAATGGAACCTTCAATGTACCACTGGAGATAATTAATCTTTGAGAGGTTAAGTAACCATTACAAGGTAATTTACCTAATTAGCAACTAAACCAACCAAATTTTAGATTTCTTAACTTTAAGACTATTGCTCACATAGTCACGTAAAGTATATCTTCCACATAGTCACAGGCAATCACAAGCTAACACGAGCAGTTAGCACAAAATAGATGTTCCACATAGAATGCAGAACAAAAAAAGACACTTTAAAAATCCTTTTCCCTTTTCCAAATTCATATTTAAAAAGTTTCTTGTGGAATTTCCCAAATGCCAGCATGGCCACATATAATACAGATTGATACTCAGACCTCTAATGAGAAACAGTTAGAATTATGCTAAACAAGGAACATTCTATATTGATTTCACAAATTCTCCTCTTTCCACTTATAGTTTCTCATAAAATGTAACATGTTTGTCTCGTGTGGAGTCTGTATAGAAAAAGTGTGATAACTGAAGATATATACACACAGGTGTATGTATGTCTGTGTGTTCCTGTGTATTATAGCCTTTCTTTAATGGTTTTCTCTTTATATATATATATATGTATATATATATATATACATATATATATATGTATATACTTTAAGTTCTAGGACACATGTGCACAACGTGCAGGTTTGTTACATATGTATACATGTGCCATTTTGGTGCGCTGCACCCAGTAACTCATCATTTACATTAGGTATATCTCCAAATGCTGTCCCTCCCCCTCACCCCACCCCATGACAGGCCCCGGAGTGTGATGTTCCCCTTCCTGGGTCCATGTGTCCTCATTGTTCAATTCACACCTATGAGTGAGAACATGCAGCGTTTGATTTTTTTTGTCCTTGTGATAGTTTGCTGAGAATTATGGTTTCCAGCTTCATCCATGTGTCTACAAAGGACATGAACTCATCCTTTTTTATGGCTGCATAGTATTCCATGGTGTATATGTGCCACATTTTCTTTTTTTTTTCTTTTTTTTATTATACTTTAGGTTTTAGGGTACATATGCACAATGTGCAGGTTTGTTACATATGTATCCAGCCACATTTTCTTAATCCAGTCTATCATCGTTGGACGTTTGGGTTGGTTCCAAGTCTTTGCTATTGTGAATAGTGCCACAATAAACATACGTGTGCATGTGTCTTTATAGCAGCATGACTTATAATCCTTTGGGTATATATACATATATATATAAAAAAACTATATATATATATTTTGGGGACGGAGTTTCGCTCTGTCACCCAGCTGGAGTGCAGTGGCGCGATCTCGGCTCACTGCAAGCTCCGCCTCCCGGGTTCACACCATTCTCCTGCCTCAGCCTCCAGAGTAGCTGGGACTACAGGTGCCTGCCACCATGCCCGGCTAATTTTTTGCATTTTTAGTACAGACGGGGTTTCACCGTGTTAGCCAGGATGGTCTCGATCTCCTGACCTCATGATCCACCCTCCTCGGCCTCCCAAAGTGCTGGGATTACAGGCATGAACCACCGCGCCTGGTCTCTATTTAAGTTAGCTCTGTCCAGGGCAAACCAGCATTTCAAAGATACAAACTGTTTTTGCAAAAAACAGGTATACACCTATCCATAGTGCAGACATTATGTCTACTTATTTCTCTCTAAATAGATCTTTCATTTTAACAAGTACTTCACCTTCACAAAATTTAGTTGAGTCAGTGAACTCTTATCCAGATGCTATATCTTGGCCAGATTATCAAGAATTAAGCCTCACAGATAGGCTGTTTCCATTTCCTTTAACAAAGTTTATCAGTCCTGAGTTACTTCTTGATTTCTTGCCAGTGGCATATAATGATGACTCAGCCAAGTCAGTTCCCAGAGTTGGACTCTTTTTTTTCTTATACACAGGAAACTTCTTTTCCAAGAATACTTGTTCCAGTTGCTCACAATCTTCATAGTTGATGATTATAGAATGATCTATGTACTTTCAATGTACCTTCAAAAATGAGATCTGCAGCTGGATAAGACGTGTGTGTGTGTGTGTGTGTGTGTCTTAGTAGACTTAAACCGTTCATTGAATAAGAAGCCTAGTTGATAGTGTAAGGTGAGAGTTAGAAGAACAGGGAATTATTTGGTTTAAGGAATTGTGAAGAAATGTGCTATGCCATTAAAATTTTTCTCTACTTTTGTGTTAAATCTTAATTTTGTGCAGAATTTACTAAGCTGCAGGAAACTGTCAAAATTGACTCTTGCTAAGTTCCATATTGGTTTGTAATTATCTTAAAACAAAAGTTGGTTGATACTAAAGTGCAGTTTTTCCTCTAGCTTTCATAAATTGAGACAGGTCTTTTTCTCACCCTCCACATACCTATGGCTGGAAGCCGAGGTGGTTGTTCTTGGTTCCTGTTACAACTTCTAGACTGTTAATTTCTCCGCTCCTTGCAAATTAGACTGTTCCTTTGAAACTCAAACCCCTTGGAAATATCAGCCATGCCCCTTTGGTATTACCATCATCAACAGACCTCCCTCCTGGGCACTCTGGTCTTATTTTTTTTTTTTTTTGAGATGGAGTCTTGCTCTGTCACCCATGCTGGAGTGTAATGGTGTGATCTCGGCTCACTGCAACCTCCTCCTCCCGGTTTCAAGTGATTCTCCTGCCTCAGGTTCCTGAGTAACTGGGATTACAGGTGCATACCACCACACCCAGCTAATTTTTGTATTTTTGGTAGACACGGGGTTTCGCCATGTTGGCCAGGCTGGTCTCGAACTCCTGACCTCAGGTGATATGCCTGCCTCAGCCCCCCAAAGTGCTGGGATTACAGGCATGATCCACTGCACCTGGCCTCTTGCCATTTATTTAAGGCTTTAGATCTTTTGCTCAATATCATCTTCAGGCAAGTTCAGCCATCATTTTAGTGGCTCAGCTTTCACGTGAAAGGACCAGTACAAACCTCGGTTCCCCGTTTTTTGACATCTTTATTTCCATTACTTTTTTTCTTTCCTCCACTTTATTGTCATCAAATCTGAAACATTTTCTATAAGGGTATGTACCACCAGGATCTAGATGCAAATATTCTGCCTCCTGGACATCACTCCTTGCCAGCTCGTTGGCCCAGATGTCCTCATTCCTACAACCCTTCATTTTCACTGAGACTCTCCTTAGGACACAGATGCTGCTGCTCCCTCACGATCCATCCATACTCTCTTGCTTTCAGTTTCCACGTTTTCCTCCTCAAATGCCATAGTTCATTTTTAGCATTCCCTTGCAACTACCCTGAGCTTCATTTTCCCACAATTTATTTGTTTCTCTTTCTCTTCCCAAATTTTAAATGTTGATGTTTCTAAGGGTTCTGTCCTAATTGCTCTTCATTTCTCTCCACACACATACTCTCTCTAAGCTCTAAACACTACTAAACAGCTCATAATTTCCAGTCTTAGAGTTTGGTCCAGACCTTTATTCTGGGAGTTGATGATTTACGTGACAATAGCACTCGAATAATTCAGAGGTAACATGTCCTGGTTTCCCACATGATAGTAAGTGGCACTGCCAGCCATGCTAGATGCTTATAAGCCATTTTTGGCCCTTCCTCAATATTCTGACAATATCCAATTCAACATTCATTTAAAGAATATTTTGGTTCCAAATACATCTGTAATTTCCTCCACCTATTTGGATTTCCAATGTCCCCAGCCTAGCCAGAGCCACATATTTTCTTACCTACGCTTATTTTCTTAGGTCATCCTTAGTCAACTTACTTTAATTCTTATCTCCGACACCCTGTTAGCTACAGAGAAACCAAAGTGATCTCTTAACATGTCTTTCAGTTTCCAACTCTCCCACTTTTCTGGTGTACTTGGACTAAGATCTATGTTCCTCATCATTACTAATGAAGACCTGTACTGTTTCACATATCCTTCTCTTTCAGCCACGTCTCACATTAGTCTTTCTCCCTTCTGTACTTCATCCAGATTCCTACTTTTCAGTTTTTCATTTCATCCAATTCACAGGTTTCTTCTACATGCCAAGATCTTGCTCATATATTAGGGTCCTTGAACACTGGGGGTTTTTCCTATAAGGCGAATCTTTCTGTATTGTATGAAAAGCTAACTCTTTTTATTCTCAGGTCTTAGCTTAAATATTCTCACTTGAAAGAAGTGGTTAGAGTCTGTATAATCCAAATTAATATTTCTTTTTTTCTTTTTCTTTTGAGACAGGGTCTTGCTGTGTCACCCAGGCTGGAGTGCAGTGCCACAATCTTGGCTCACGGAAACCTCTGCCTCCTGGGTTCAAGCAGTTTTCCTTTCTCAGCCTCCTGAGTAGCTGGGACTACAAGCGCACACCACTACACCCGGCTAACTTTTTTATTTTTAGTAGAGATGGGGTTTTGCCATGTTGATCACACTGGTCTCAAACTCCTGGACTCAAGTGATCCATCCGCCTTGGCCTCCCAAAATGCTGGCATTACAGGCATAAGCCACCACGCCAGGCCCAAATTAATATATCTATATATAAAAATTATATGTATGAATCTTATATAATGTGAATTAAGATTATATCTAATGTTCGCCCCAACACCCTTGTTGGATATTCAGTCCCTTGCTTCACTTTGCATGTGAACACATTTTGTAATAATCTCTTCACTTTGCTCAGTTGGATTTCTGTGCCTGTCTTCGTCTTCAGAATTGAAACCCTAGGAGTACAGGACTGTGGCTTTCTTATTCACCACTGCAGCTCCGTAACTAAGAGAGCATCTGATACATATGTGTGAAGGGAATTGGTTAAATATAGACCACTAGGTCCAGTGGAGTCCACAGCCTATTCACTTCATGTAGTTTCCAAGAAACAAATGCTTCTCAACATATATTAATGAATGAGATATGGGCCAGGGTATCTGGTCTGGCTGGAGATGGCTTAAATTTGAGTTCACTTGAGAGGGTATCAGTGTGAGCAGGAATGCTTTCACTCACTTCAAGAATTGCATGGTGTTGGCCGGGCGCGTTGGCTCTCGCTTGTAATCCCAGCACTTTGGGAGGCCGAGGCGGGCGGATCACGAGGGCAGAAGATCGAGACCACGGTGAAACCCCGTCTCCACTAAAAATACAAAAAAAATTAGCCAGTCGTGGTGTCGGGCGCCTGTAGTCCCAGCTACTTCGAGAGGCTGAGGCAGGAGAACAGCGTGAACACAGGAGGCGGAGCTTGCAGTGAGCCGAGATTGCACCACTGCACTCCAGCCTGGGTGACAGAGCGAGACTCCGTCTCAAAAAAAAAAAAAAGAAGAAGAATTGCATGGTGTTTAGGGGGAAGAATCACCCCGCTTCTCTGGGGAGACATGAGGGCTCTGTGGCTCCTGTGGGCTCTCAAACTGTTGGAAGATGATTGCTGAACCTGAGTTTTCAGGTCTCCTAGTTATATTCATTTAAACTTATAGATGATTTGTCACTATTTTAAGTTGTTTTTCACTGAAAAGTCAGTCTGAATATAGAGCCTTATTTCATTCAGATCAGAAAAACTGGGTTTTGGTAAAATCTGTTTATCTATAATTTTTAAGTAAGTACAATTTTATAAACCAGTTATTCCTAACTTGAGAGGCCTGGAGGATTTATTACAATGTGTATTTCAGGGCCACATCTGCAGAAGTTTTGATACAACATTTCCTTACTAATACCCCTGACAGCACATTTTAGCAGGCATCCTGTGTTATTCAGAAGCAGAACGTTTATGCACTACACTTTGGGAGAGAGAAGTGCATGTTATGTTACCATTTAAAGATGCCTGGTTCTTGTGGGGCAAATTGGCAAATGATTTATCTGAACTAATGGCAGAGTGGAATTTTAATACTTTAGGGTTTTCAGGAATCTTAGAGCTGTTTTCATTTGTCTCACACATACAGCCTGAACCTTGAAGACATTAATGAATTTGTCACAGAAATTAAATTGGGCCAAAATTTACATTTGCAACCCATGTCTGTGCTCTTCATTCTAAAGCACAATGGCCTAGAGTCATATTTTAACCTCTAAGTTTCATCTTATTAAAAAATAAAATAAAATAAATAATTGTAAATACATGCATGTATTATACCTATATATACAATTTATATACATTACAATATTAATTTGAATTACACATGACATCACTAGTAAAGGCCAGTTACAGTTTAGACTGAGATAAGCCCTGTGAGAATTTACTAAGGTCAAAAAGACTCCTTTTAATAGTGACTCAGTGGCACCTACTCTAAGGACAAAGGCTCCAGTATGTATCCTAATCTAAGTTATTACTGAATGTGAGTCCTGTGATAGCTTCTAATGAAAATTTTCCATTGAAAAAAATCAATGTTAATAACTGGAACTCGAGAGCTGTAATGGGTTCTGCTGTGTTTTTCGGGCTTAGACTGTGTGCTATAATATGCTAAGAAGAGGAGTTGATGACCTGTGAGCTCTGGTCACTTCCTGATCTCATTTGACTCTTTGGTCTTTAGTTTTAAAAGGGTGATCAGAGAGGTTGCTTTATAATGGAGAAGTTGAACAAAAGGACCATCAACCTGCAGGCTCACTGGCACAGCGCAAGTTTCACCGGATAAGCATTTTAGTAAACAGGACTATTGCCAACAGCAATACTTGCAAGGAAGCTTTGTTACAGAGAGGATTTTTTTTTTTAAAGAAGCTGCTAGGAAAACTGACACTAGAAGCTAACTAGAGTCACTCTTTATAGATATCAATGAAATTGTAAGTCTGAAGACATTACTTACCTAGATACAGAAATGGACTTTATTTAAGAACCAACTTTATACATACCTAATATACCTAGGCTTGTTGATCAAGTTGGCTGGCTGGGGAAGAATAAAACCATCTAGAAGATCCACATGATGAGAGAAAGCATTCGGGGAGGGCAGACAGAGACATGATGCTGGCCACAGATAGAACCCAGAGACGCTCTGTGATTGAAGTGGTTCTAATACCTGGAAGCTTCGATTTGCTCTTATAACGTGTCTAAAGCCATTTAATTCAAGACTACCCTTCCTAGTTGGTACCTGTAGATGTAATGCATCTCCTAAGGTATTAGTCTAGGCTCCACCGGACAGAACAACTACCTGGAGGTAGGTGGTGGAGCCTCCGGACTCCGCGACACATTTCACAATGCTGTTTACTCCAAAACACTGGCCTTATTGAACTAATCTAGCTATTGGGTAAGACGAGAAGTAATACACGAACATTCTTAAAGTCTGTTCTCTTTTGCCTTGTGACCTTAAACATTTCAAAGACCAACATGAACACTATTGAATAGAATTGTGTTTCCATCGTCATAACTAATCTGAAAGCCTAAGTTATACCTCTTTCACTGCACATCCAATCTATTTTATGGGCAGAAGAGCACAATGGGCTCAGCTATGCAGGCTTTAGGAGTTATTTTAACCTTTAAAGAACAATAGACACAAGTAAAAGTACATACATAAAGTAGGCATTTTATATTTAATTTTTATTTTCATATGCATGAAAAGTGTGTTCCAAAAAAAGATTAGAGAAATCCATGGCATGTCTTTCTGGTTAATGTTACTTTATTTTTTGGTTCATCTACGCTACTACTTACAAGTTACTTGTTTTTTTTTTCATGGAAAATTTTTTTTAAATGAATTGATTTTACTTTGCATCAGCACAGTTGTTGACTAATACCAAAGTTAGTTAGAAGGTTATGATTTTTACATTTATAGAATGTCAGGGGCAGCATTTAGACAATACATCATAGTAACTTGGCATTTATGAAATATTAGTTTTCCATAAACATGAACTCAGAGAGGAAGGTTACATTTTTCTAAATTATAATAACATTTTGAAAACCATCTGTCCTTTAAAATGTTACTAAAATATATATTGGAACTGGTGTTTTAGATGCCAGTCCTTCCTGAAGAGTGTTTTGAGATTTTTTTCAAATACTGCCTCAGTTCTATATAAAATAGAAAATATTCTGCCTTGTAAAATGACTACTGGATGTAGGTAAGAAGAAGTTAAGGAAATATTACATAAAAGTAGATTTGCAAAGGTAATTTGCTGAAGGATTATTTACACTTTGATGAGTGGATCTGGATATTTTGATACTAAGTGAAAGTGGTTCCACTGGAATTAGAAGGGAATAGAGATCTGAAAGCAGGAGTGAAAAGAATGTGTGTAAGCCGGGCACGGTGGCTCATGCCTGACCTCAGGTGAGCCGCCCACCTCAGCCTCCCAAAGTGCTGGGATGACACGCTTGTTAAGTGGTACTCTAATTAATCAGTAACTTAAACCTCAAAAGAGATTCATTATGTACACAAAATTAATCTTGTGTAATCAAGTGTATAAGTAAAATTAATTGAAGAAATCAAAAAACGCAAGGTGGCTGACACCTGTAATCTCAGTGCTTTCGGAAGTCTAGGTGGGAGGATCCCTTGACTTAAGGAGGCTGAGACCAGTCAAGCAACACGGTGGGACCCCATCTCTGTAAAACAATTAGCCGGGGATGGTGGTGCGTGCCTGTAGTCCGAGCTACTTGAGAGGCTGAGGCAAAAGTATCGCTTGAGCCTAGGACTTGGAGTCTGCAGTGAGCTATGATCACACCACTGACTCCAGCCAGAGCAACAGAGGGAGACAATGAGAACACGTGGACACAGGAAGGGGAACATCACACTCTGGGGACTGTTGTGGGGTGGGGGGAGGGGGCAGGGACAGCATTAGGAGATACACCTAATGCTAAATGACGAGTTAATGGGTGCAGCACACCAACATGGCACATGGATACATATGTAAGAAACCTGCACGTTGTGCACATGTACCCCAAAACTCAAAGTATAATAATAAATAAATAATAAACCACAAAACACTTGTAATTCCAAATCCAGATATATAAACCACAGGAATACCTAGATAAACACACGCTATACACACATATAGTATATGTATGATAAAATATACTTGTATGTTCAACTTGGGAAAGGTTGATGATTTTAGAAACAAACTAATAATTCTATTGCCTTGTGCTCTAATGATTTTCAATTTGAAGATTTATTTGGGATCAAATATATGAGGCTCCATATACAAGACATCTTTCTTTCCCCTCTTCTCAGCACCATTTTTTGGCTGATTATTGGACTACAACTGGGAGATCTAGAACTAAATTCCTGCTTAGTGTTTACTTGTTCAGAGCATAGGCTTTGAAATCGTCCTGTTTTGCCTCAGTCTCCACAGTGGTACCTACTAACCTCATGACTAGAGGATCGTGTAGCATTTCTCTAAGCCTTGTTTTCTTAGCTGTGAAGTGGTAAATTTTGGAAGTGCTTTGTTCATAGGATTTCTGTGGAAACTGAATTGGGTAAAGAATGTAAGGCATTTAGCACAGTAAAATAACCTGGATTACAGTAACTTTTCAAGGAGTGTTTATTAGTACTTAAACTGCCATTGTCATCAAAATTCTGTTTTTACATATGAACTTAGAAATGCCATTGTAACCTTCTCAACTCATTTGGTCATTTAAAATAGAGAGGTTGAGTTAGGTGTTTCTTAAATTTCCCTTAGCTCTGATACTATGTGTCTGACGTTAAGTAATGCAAAGTTGGTAATTAAATCTTCCCCTTTCGTGATGTAGGAGAAAGGCATAAAAAATTTCTGGGTGACTGGATTCCCTTGCAAGTTTATTAGAATTGTAATTACATAGCATTTTGAATAAAGCGTTCATTCTGGAAATCATTAAGTTTATTTTTCTTAACTCCGTATTTTGTCAACTGTGGAAAAATTGGGATTTAGGAGTAACCTCTGATTTAAAATTCCACCTAGTAACCATCTAAATTGTAGTCTTGTAATTTCCTAACTTTGGTCTTGAAGGTGTTTATCATTCTTATGCGTTATTATACTGTATTATATATTTATGCAACATAAAATGTATAGTTTTAACTATTGCACATGTTTACATATGAAAGGTGTAGTTTTGAACTTATCATTATTAAATTTGCTAATTTTGCTTCACTATTCATTTTGGACACTTATCCATATTAGTACATGCAACTCAAGTTTATTCTTTTGAGCTACTGTATATCATTCAAATGTATGAATAAATAACCTTGCTTTGGTGGACATTTAAGTATTTTCATGTATCAGTATGAAAAACAGTTTCAAAATGAACATTCAAATATACATTGCATATATGTGTATAGTATTTGTATATATGAAGGTTCCTGTGGGTCATATATCTGAAATCAAAATTACAAGTGTTTTGTACCTTCTATAATTAATTTTACTCTCAATTTTAAGTAAACAAGATTAGTTTTTGCACATGATGCATCTCTTTATTCAGTTAAAATTACTGACATAATTAGAATACCACTTAAAACTTGAGAATATTTTCAAGGGTATTTATGCAAAACCTACATAAATGTGTTGAAAAGTCCTTTTGTATATATGTAGAGATTACATGGTATGTTAAATTCATCAATTTGCCTAAATATCAAGTTATACTTAAGTAGTGTCCATACACCATGCTTTTGCTTGACTGAACTCCAATATGTATATCCGGAGTACTTTTTAACATTCATAGGTTAAGTGGCCTGTTTTGGAAAATGATATTAAAAATGGAATTCAGATGAATGCTTAAAAATTAAAAATGAATGAGCTTTCGTATTAATCATCAATATGACAACCCTAAAGGGAAGCATGATTTTCAAATATACCTCCTTGTAGGCAGGATAATTCAGAAATGCACAGTGCATATTAGATATGGGTTTTGAGTCATAGTGTATTTCTCTAAGAATGTAATTTATTGTACTTTCACATCCACCCCACTGAATATGCAGAGTTTAAGATGCAATGGCCAGAAGACATGAGCGTGTCACTAGAAGGATGTGGACGTGGGCTCCGGGACTGTTGATGATGACGGTGGTCTTTTGGGGTCATCTGGGGAATGGACAAGGCCAAGGTAAGTGCAAGGATTTTCTAATTCTTTGCGAGTTGGATGCGAATTTCACTTTGTGATGAAATTATGTTGAGTCTTTGGTTTGATGTTTAAGCAATTTGTTACAATCTTCCATCAGGTTTTTGTTACAGGGTATTGTAATATCTCTGCACCAGTTAAATTGAAATAGAATTAGGTGTGAGTAAATGCATCAAAATTGAAGCCATCTTTCTGAAATTGGCTTTTCTCTGTTGTAATTGATGATATGTATATATATGTGAGGTTTTATGAAGCCATATATATGCGTGAGTCTCTGTTGTAGTTGGTGATATGTATATATATGTGAGGTGTTACGAGGCCATAAATATGCGTGTGTGTGGGTTTTGGGTGGGTGGGTGTGCCTGTGAGTTTGTGTGTGTGGTATTTTACAAGAACACGTAGCATATAAAGTTGTCGTGATTTTGAAGAAAAGTTTTTGGACGTTTGTCTGTTTAGGGTTTTTATGTTTTTGGATGTTTGTCTCTTTACGGTTTTTATGTTTTACATTTTAAAATTTCAAGAACCTATTCTTAAAGGATGCGATGTTCTTTAGAAATTAAATGAAAAATGTGACGTTTCTCATTCTTCTGCCAAGTGTATTTAGGGGAAATTAATGAGAGAGTGGAGCTGCAAGGTTGCGGCATCCTGAAATGTCTGTTGGAGCGTAGAAAAAGGCCATAGATTTTGTAATAAGGCTTTCAATACTGATTTCATCAATAGCTGTATGGAGTGGTTTGTGCCAAATCTAGTATCTGTGAATGTATTTTGTGATAAGTATTGTATTATTTTTGGAGGTGTGTTGCCTGCTCAGATACAAATTGCAATTCTGTATTTTATGTGATAAAACATCCTGACATCGCTGAAATTTTCTTTTCCTTTCGGGGCAAGTATATTCGGCATTGATTTCCTGCATTTTCAAGGCTTGAAATGAAATCTGTGAGCAGGAAGTTTACAGAGTTATTTCAAGGGATAGGTATATTTCTCCAGATAAAATTGAAAGTGTGCAGTGTTATTATATAATTGTGATGAAGTTGAGCTTTGCTAGTTTGAAGTATCTAATAAAGTTTAACACTTTTTAAAAGATCCTTCAAAAAAAGCAGTTTTCTTGCCATATGTAATATTGTTCAATGAAGTTTTGAAATGAAATAGATATTTTTCAAAACCACAAATGCATCTGTGCCTTTATATGAACAGTTGTATATACATGTAAGCAGATAATACATTTTGTTAATTAAGATCAGCTTTGATTTTAATTTTTCTTTCCTGTCATTCAGAATTTGTATTTGCATCTAATAGAATTCTCATTTTTCTTTTTTGTGATAAAACTAATGTAAAATATATTCAATACACATAGTAGTTTTTTTCACCAAAGGTCTGAAACAAGAATATGTAGACAGTAGCTACGTTGGATTTCTGTGGCTATAAGAGTTGTCTATTTCTCTGGTAATGTGTAGAATTACTAAAATGCAGCATGACAACTGTTTCTCTGTAAAAGCCATCCAACATGACATGTAGTATTACACAGGGTTGCTAAAACCTTCCTCTGACCATCATTTCCAGTAATTGTGGCTTGTTTTAGATGAGGAATAGGTTATTAGATATTTAAAATATTTGAGAAAAATAGGTATCTTCTCTCTTATTTACCCAAACCCTTTTATTTACTCAATATTGATGGCTCAAGTATTCTATCTTTCACTAGGGACAATCATTTATTAAAAAATGGCCTGAAATCAATTCCAAGTCTAGCTGTAGTGAAGCTTCTAGTGGGAAATGCAAATTAAGTGATTTGTTTTCTTTCTAAAAGGATAAATTAAAATAGACAATGATTCAAAGAACAAAACAACTTAATAGAAAACATAATGGAATGCTTTGATATTATGATTCAGGGAATTTTGCTTCCTTTGTGGTAGCTAGATTGAGTGAAGGAGATTGCTTAGGTATAATGAGCAAATCTTATAATTGCAAGTATAACCCAAGCTGCATATCATCATTTAGCTCAATAAGCCTCATTAAATATTAAATATTACCTTTTAACTTTTATGCAATTAAGCAGAATTTAAAATTAAAAGTTTTAAAAATTAAAGTTTTTATTACTAAGTATCTTTTAAAATACAAATCTCACAGCTCCTTATTGTCAAGAAAAGAACACATGAAAATTTATAAATAAGGTTTTCTCTCTATTAAGTTTACAGTCTTGCATGAAATACTGGTTATTGGGACCCACCATATCCAAGATTATGATTAAGTATCAATGAATTATGACTCTTGCAGCAAATATGCATGCAAATGTTATAAGATTATTTTCACATTATTTCACATAATTTCTTAAGCATAATAGGATAAGTAAATTATAGTTTCTACACAAGCTCTTCATATTTATGAATAGACCATGTTCTAAATGTTTCAGTCATTGGGGAATCCCAATGTCATATTTATGAATGGACCATGTTCTAAATGTTTCAGTCATTGAGGAATCCCAATGTCATATTTATGAATGGACCATGTTCTAAAAGTTTCTGTCATTGGGGAATCCCAATGTCATATTTATGAATGGACCATGTTCTAAATGTTTCAGTCGTTGGGGAATCCCAATGTCTTATTTATGAATGGACCATGTTCTAAATGTTTCAGTCTTTGGGGAATCCCAATGTCATATTTATGAATGGACCATGTTCTAAATGTTTCAGTCGTTGGGGAATCCCAATGTCATATTTATGAATGGACCATGTTCTAAATGTTTCAGTCGTTGGGGAATCCCAATGTCATATTTATGAATGGACCATGTTCTAAATGTTTCAGTCGTTGGGGAATCCCAATGTCATATTTATGAATGGACCATGTTCTAAATGTTTCAGTCATTGGGGAATCTTCCTAGAGAAACCATGTGAGAAATTGTAGCTAAGCTCAAAAAATGGAAGGCAAAAATCGATTTAACGAGGAATGTAGATTAATGTCATAGTATTATCGCAACTGTGTGCAACCACTACTTATAAACAATGATAGAAGAAATGCAGTCTGAAATCTGAATTCCAAATAAGAATGTAGGGCCATTATCCGTCTTGGACCCTTAGGGTCAAAATAAGAGAAAAGGGATGAATGGTGAGTTTGAAGTAAGTCAATGATCCTTGTCAATTTTTTGTATCTGTCAAGAAAAGCATCTGCTTGAGGACATCCATTTTCCTACTTCTGAATTACAGAATAATAGGTGCTTATCCTGAATGTGACATTCCCTGACGTGGACTCTGTGTCTTTGCTGCTTAGGTGCTGTGTGCATGAGAAAGTGCTTAACATCTGGAAACGGAGACAATCCTTAGAGAAAGATATATATGAATTTTAAAAGGAAATATACCTACGATGGAAATAAAACAAATAGCATAAATATCTAGCTGTATTTGGTCTTTTTGGTAACTATTACAATATATACATTTTCAAACAACTAAGTTCAGCACTGACTTTGGGAGAATCTAGATAAAACTGAACTGACATATAATAAGCATTGGTGTAATTAATAGCACAGCAGGCAGAACCATGGGGGTATTTCCTGAGGAAGAGGGACTATAGAGAGGCAAAAGAAAACCCAGCTCATTCTGGGGAGTGCCAGGAGCAGTTATTATATTCAGAACTGAGAACTTATTTCTAACTCACCAACCCATAGTTCTGGCTGAAGTGCAGTGGTGCAGTCATAGCTCATTCTCAGCCCCAAACTCCTGGGTTCATATGGTCCTCTCATCTCAGCCTCCTGGTAGCTATGACCACAGGTGTGCACTACTTTGTCCAGCCAGTTTATTTTATATTTTATTTTCATTTCATTTGTAAAGACTGGGTCTTGCTATGTTGCCCAGGCAGGTCACAAACTCCTATCCTCAAGCAGTCCTCTAACCTAGGCCTCCCAAAGTACTGACATTACAGGCATGAGCCATTGCATCTGGCTCAAAAATATTTCTGTCCTAATGGCTTTAACAAAGAAGTGCCGTTTTGGGGATATATACAATGGTGTGCTGCTTGGGAGTGACAAAAAATAATTATAAGAAGAATGGAACGAATATGTCAGTATGTTTTCAAAAGCAAGTTAGCCCAAGTTTTTAAACAAGCATAATTTTAGGGTTTTTGTAACTAACTTAGGGTTTAAATGTAGCAAAAATTTTAAACATTATCATGAATACACAGAAAATTTTAATCAATTTGGTTTCCATGATGAATTTACATGCTTAAATTCCTAATTTCAATTTGCTGCTAGATATGAGAAAGTTTGAGATTTTGAAGAAGCAAGTGGTTCTTACAAATGTAGCAAACTTAAATTTTGAGGACAATTTAATTTAACTTCCATTTTTATGACCAGATTTTGGGTCAGCTGTTAAGCATTCAAAAAATAAAATCTGATAATATCTGGCAATTCCAATTTTCAGTTTTATTGATCTTCACCATGAAATAATATATAAGGTAAGGGGCAAAATTTTGGAAAAGCAGATCACTTTGTTGTCCTATTTAGCAGGTTCCCAAATTATGCCATCTTGGAATCATTACAAGTAATTATACGAAGACAGTATCTTGTGTTTTGTATTTCATTGTTACCCATCCAATTGTTCTCTAGAGATATCAGAGAAAACCCACTCAAGAAGGTAAGGTTAGATAAACAGCCCTCTCTCTCTCTCTCTGTCTTTGCCTCCATTTGGTTCCTTATGTTCATTTCTCAGTGCATTTCAGTTACTTTTATTGTTCCCTTCATTTTCTCTTTCATTCCAGAATTTTAAGTGATTGCATAATTCTTTTGACAGCTGAAAGTAGTATCCGACTTTGAATGAAAGGTTTACAGCTACAGCTTTTCAATTAGAAAATCTCAGATCATGTGATCTATGAGTTTTAATATCTTAGGATCTCGACCAGTAAGGAATAATCACTTTGAAAAACCTTGATGCTACCTAGAGTTTGTGTTTTGTGAGGTTGCTTGGTAAATTATTTTCCTTTGATAATTGAATATTGCTTCAAGAGAGGTGAGCTCAGACTTTTGGCAATGAATATTGAATGTGTATTCCAAGAGACATGACCTTAAAATATCATCAAGCTAAGTAGTAGTGAAATTGAACTCTGCTGTATAATAGAAGTCAGTGTTTCTTACATCTTTGTGATATATAAATATTTTTACATTGTGGTAGATAATAATTTGTATGGGAACATTTAATTGAATTTAATTTATCCTATGGCAGAATTATGTTGCATAGGTCATTTTAGTTTTTGATTTAAGCATCTTAAAATTACAAATGCAAATATTCAACACGTAAAACCCACATGAATACACACTCCCAAACATTTGAAATCCTAACAGTCATTTCCAACAGCTTTTTCCTACAAAAGAAGTCAGCTCTTCTTAGAGAAGACATGCATTCCCATAGCTTGAGAGGTGCACACTATAAGGTAAACAGAGAAAGGATTACAGCAGTTTAAGTATACCAGCGGATTTACTTTATAGACAATAGACTTTTGAATTACTTGTCTTCAAAATTTGGTTTCTTGAGAAAATTATCTGTGTAGATTAATCATGCATTTCAGATACTTTCCAGACATCTGAATGTTGTTTTCTTAAAAGTAGCCAGCAAGCCTTTTTATGCAGTCTGCATGGGAGATAGTAAGAGATGTGTATGCTGTATATCTACTAGTAGAGATTGGTTTTTGAGTGCTTCCTTAAAAAATTATTTTTTCTGAAGAAAGGGATTTCTTTTTTATAATTTAGATTAGATGATTTTAAATGTTTTTAGGTTTTAACCTCTCTGATCATCAGGGTCATTGCCATGGAAAAAATGCAAGTTATAGCATATTTCATTTTTATAAGGAAAGAAGTTGATAATTTAGACTTTTTTCTTTTACTAAATTGAATTACATCACTCAATATTTGGATGGCATTAATTCACAATAGCAACAAAAAAATCTTACTATTCAACAAAATAAAGTATGATTTCCTTCACATTTAACTTAATTTGTTCTTTAAAACATCTCCTAACGAAGGTTTTCTCATCCTCTGAAGCTGAATTTATTTAGGAAAAAATATTTTAAACACCATCCCAAGTGATATAACTATTTTTATTGAGCTTTGATGTTCTATTTGAACATATTTGAAGACTGTACAAGCACTCAATTTAGAATTAAGATTTTATTTGGAGATTTTGGTTGTATTTGAAATCTGTTGTGGAATTAAACATGAAGAATACGTCAATTTACTAGATGTCATTGTCTATGACACATTTTAGTCTTATCTTTCTGCCTATATGTAAAGAGGAATAGAAATAATTGGTATAAACAGGAAAAAAGAAGTAAAGTGGTAGGATCAGATGTGAGAAATATATAAGCTAAGATACTCTTTTTTTGTTTGTTTGTTTTTTGTTTTTGTGAGACAGAGTCTTGCTCTGTTGCCCAGGCTGGAGTGCAGTGACACAATCTTGGCTCACTGCGGCCTCCACCTCCCAGGCTCAATGGTTCTCCTGCCTCAGCCTCCTGTGTAGCTGGGATTACAGGTACGCATCACCACACCCGGCTAATTTTTGGATTTTTAGTAGAGACTAGGTTTGACCATGTTGGCTAGGCTAGTCTCAAACTCCTGACTTCAGTTGATCCGCCCACTTCAGCCTCCCAAAATTCTGGGATTTCAAGTGTGAGCCACCAGGGCCAGCCTAAGCTAAGATATTCTAGAAGCTATTAATAGTAAAATATAATGTAAATTGTTTAAAATTAATCTGTATATGAAATTTTTTCTAGGACTTTCCTGCCAGAAAAGTAGGAATAGAATGGCAAAAGGAACGAGGTTCCTTCTACAAGTAGGCACACATCCTATTTCACTTTATCCTGTGATCAGTCTCATAACCATCTCCTGGTGTGAAGTGCTAAAACTGTGCTTTAAGAATAACTTAAGTCCTTTATGTACAAACTAAAGTATGAGAGCCTGAACCTTGGAAACCAAGAGATTCCAAAAAGCCTTATGTGTGAGACTGGGTGCCACAGATCTTGGCAGAAATTACTGCTTATTCTTAATTCTTATTGTTCCTTTCTAGCACTTCAATTTATAATGCCAATATCTACCTCAGCCTGAAGACAAGCTCTAGAATCACTTGTGTTACTTATTACATTTCTTTTAAAAAACTCATGAATTACACATGAATTTCAAAGTTGCCAACTGAGATTCCAAGGACTTAAAAAAGAAAAAACGTGGCACCTTTCCATTATAAAGGCTGTACGCAGTCTTCATAGTGTTTGTCTTTAAGGGACAACATGCCTCATCCATCAGCAACTTTTCTTCCTTAAATCATCATATCTTGCCTAAAAAGGTTTTCTGAAAACTAAGATTTGCAGATTGTTATATCACATCTTAATCTACGTATCAACTTTAGCATTATCAAAGCATGAACTGTTCTGGGTTTTCATAGTTAATTATGTTTGTGGTAATAACTGGGATGCAATTGTTTTTCTTCTGATGATTTTGTACTTGCTTTTCTTATGGTAACTTCTGACGCTTGTTTGTAAGATCTTCCTCTCTTTTCTCCATCTGGTTATCTTCTTACCTTCTGTCCTTTAACTCAGATGTCACCCACACTGTGTGTCTTTCTGGATTGCTTCTTATTTAACTGTTGCTTCTCATAGTTTACATACCTCCTCCTGTACCACACTATCAACATTTCTCAAGCTGCACTATATGCTGGGTTGTGTCTTTATTTATTTATAAGTTCCTTGATAATTCGGACTATATATTAGTATATTCAAAAAATACTTATGAAGTGTTTACTTTGGGTCAGGAATTATTGAGTGAAGGAAATTGACCAAAACTCTGCCATCATGAAGCTCGCATTCTAACTTAGAGAGACAGATAACAGACAATGAGCCACATAAATATGCAAAGTATCGTAAGTTAGATGGTGAAAAGTAATCCTGGATGGGGATCAGATAATTTTGATAGGATAATTTTTAACTGGGTAGTCAAGAAAGGCCGCACAGAGAAGATGGCAATTGGAAGAACAAGGTGGTGAGAACTGCTGAGTCTGGAGCAAACACACAATTTGGAGTAGTAGAAGATTCCAGAAGTAACAGAATAGAGGTGAAGAAGTGGGAATTGTTTGGAGTCTTTTACTTGCTGTTTTAATGACCTTGGCTATGCTTTGAAGTGAGGTGGAAAGTTGGCAGGGACCTTAGTTTTCTTTTTAATAATTCACTATGAATTTTGAACGGTCACTATTATAGACTCAATAATTTTGCTTTATTACTCTTGCAATTGACTACAAAAGAGCGTATTGAAGAAATGTTAAATTCTAATTTAAACTGATTGAAATAGGTTTTTATCTTTTTATATTTCTCATCACTGAATATCTCATTTTTAATTAGTTTGAAAGCATTCTAGGATAGTGAGCCAATGCAATTTAGCATTATGCATAACTTATTATTCATCAGATTTAGGTATTTAACCGAGGATGCTAATTAGGAAAGTAACTTGTTCTGTTGGATGATTTTGATAAAGCTACTTTCAAATGATTATCACATCCATTGATGTCATATTAAGTTGTGTTTCTGGAAACCAAATTTAGGCAGTGGTAATGAGTTAATATCTCTAAGTGGATACCTTTTATCTGTACAGTCAAGGATACTTGAAAGTGGAAAAACATACTGGCTTCAAGTCTTGGGAACTAGGACTTACCGGAAATGTGTGTGTTTGTTTTGTTTCCTGTTGGAATTGTCTTCTCGGAAAGATGGTGTTTCCTTTTCAATAGGAAAAAATTGATCCTATGCTGCTTTACTTTAATGCTTTGCTTTTGTCAAAATAGTGTTTTCTTAGGAAAATTAACCTATCATAATATAATGGAAAGAGAAATGCTGAAGACACAAAATGATGTCCATGTTAATATTGAGTAGGAAGCATCAAGGGACATGAGAAGAGGGAAGCGAAGAGAGGGAGAAGAGAAATTTATAGTGTAACAACAATTAGTAAAAAGGATTAGCATATACATGTAGTCAATAAGTCAATAAATGGCTGTTTATAGAAAGCCTACCAGGCACTAGGGGATATAGCAGTGAAGAAGGCAAAGACACAATTGGCTATACTGTAGTGAGGAGGGAAAGAGGAGGAAGACATACAAATACCTAAACAAAGCAATGGTGTGAAGGGCTATAAAGTACACTACTACGAAGAAGATTACATGTGATAACATGGCTGAGTAAAACTGTCAAGGAGGAAGGCACTGATCTGGCTGTAGGTATTTCAGAGCATTTTTCTCTCTGAGGAGGTAATATTTCATTTGAGAGTTGAGTGAAGACAAAGAGGAAGGTACTTTGAAGATCTGGGGTGCTCTGAGCAGAAAGAAGGGCAGATATAAAGATTCTGTAATTTAAAAAGAGAGCTTGATAGTTTCTTACAAAGAAAAGAAGGCCGGTTTGGCTGGAATGTCCATGAAGGAAGAGCATGGAGAGAGATTACATGAGTGTTCTCAGGGACCAAATCTAGATCTTATATCAAAGTGTGAATATAAATTAACTACATTGAGAATTGTATGATGGATGTGTGATACGATGAGGTTAGCCCTTAGGAGGGTGTACTATTGTGGAAGGGTACAGTAGTGAAGGAAGGGGGTTCATTTAGCTGACTATTGCACCTGTCCAGTTGAAGGATGATGGTAGTTGGGATTATGAGTGTAGCAATAAAGTTGGAGAAAATCAGTTGAGATTGGAAGTTGATTTGAAGATGATTGAATTTACTGAGCAAGAATTATATCAAGGTATTTGGATTTAGGGACATGGGGGATTATGGTCACTTTTAGTGATATGGCAAAGTCTTGATGACATGAGGCAGTTTGCAAGTGACAGAGGTGTGGGTAGGTGCGTATGTGTGATTGATTTTACATTTTTTAATCTTAAATTAAGACGCTAGTTAGAATCCAAGTGGAGACATCAAGTAGGCACTGACAAGTTGACTTGGCTAGAGATGTGAGTTAGATCATCGTAGCCTATAGAGCATGCCTAAAGTCATGAATCTAGGTGAGAGGTTGGAAAACTATTATAGCCCATGAGCCAGATCTGGTCTGCCACCTATTTTTGTATGGCTCATGAGTTATAAGTACGTGTGGCATTTATAAGTCTAAAATGTAAAATACAGGGAAATTTTTCAGCAGGGAAAGTTCCATAAATTTGCCTCTTGGCAACACAAAGCCTGCAATATTTACTATCTGGCTCTTTGTCAAAAATGTTACTGACTCCTGATCTGGATGAAACCCTGTGAGGAGAGAGTGTTGATAGAAGAGAGAGAAGCATCACAGTGGAAATTAAAATTATGTCAACTGAAGTGTGTAGGGTAGAGAATTTAAGCCTGAGTATAACAGTAAGAGATTAACAGTAAATTCATTATCAGCGTGATCAATGAAACCTTTGGGGGCAAAGAGGAACTATCTTCGTCACACCTTTCACTCACTCATAGAAAGATCTTAGGCAGGAAATATAACTTGTTTGAAGATCTGAGATAAGGCTAATGTAGTTTGGACAAAGAAAGCCAATGGGAGGATGACATTACATCTGGCCAAAGATTTAGGGAAGAGCCAAATACTTCAGGCTTTTTAAAGTGATCTTTAGATAAAGAGGAGGTCATCAAGCCATTCCGAAGTTGGAGGATCAAATCACATCTGATGGGAAAAAATCTGGCTGTATGTGCATCTAGGATGTAAGGAAGCCAACATGGATGTGAAGTTAAAATTGTCCATTGCAAATAATAAAATGAAGGCCCCAGGTAGCCTTGGCAAGGGCAGATTTGGTATAAAATCCTTATTGGAATGGGCTTAAGCAGTAACGGGAATACGGATCTAGCTGTTGTGTTTAGTGGAATTTTATCAGTCTTTTTGTTGTGTATGATATATAGATGGTCAAAATAAGGAACTTCTACATTTTCGGTTTTTGTTTTATTTTAATTGAGATTTGAATTAAAAATAAGAAACTTTTATTTTGAAACTTGGAGACTGTGTTTAAAAAGTATAGAGTAGGGCTAGAAAAAAACCTAAAACTCTCCTGATGAGGAGAGTGCTAATCGTGACTCTAATAATAATAAAATACTTTTCTGATAATTTTTTGTGTGTTTCATTATTTATATATGTATGGGAAGTTGTACCCTAGCCACATGCCAATTCACCTGGTGAACTTGCTCTTCAACGTGGCACAAATATTTCCTTCTATCTTTAGCCTTCCGGGGTTTCTCACATGGACTATTGGCTCTTCCTACTTGAACCTGCTGGTAGTACCCTGTAGGAGACATGCTACTCCATGACAACAGGCACCACGCTGTAGGGGAATTACCATACCTGTCAATCACTATCTCTAGAATGTGGCCTTTCATGAGCCCTGAGATTTCATACTGTTTCTCTGAGCTGTAACAATATTTATATTGAAAAAATAAACATGTTCTTCTATCTTTAATATTTTATATCTTATAATTTGAATATCCCATTTTCATTATACTACTTAGCTGCTAAGTTATGTTATAAAAACAAGTTTTAATTATCTGCAAACACCTTCAAATCTAATCCTTACCGGTGAAGACTGATGTCTGGTTAACATCTGTTAGGACATTTATTTCCATAAAGTATTTATAGCGCCTTTTTGTTATTGATTGGTATGATAAATGTGTAACTCTTACACAAAGACAAAATTTTTAGATTTTTGTATTTAAAATACTGGTTATCAAAAGAAAAACCCAGATGTTATTTGTTTATGTTTCTGCTTGAGGTACTGAATCTATTTCAAGTCATATTTCTCAGTATTGATATACTTAATTTTGCTGAAATAATAACACACTAACTTTAGCTACTTTTTTTCTCAGTGTGTCTCCTTGTCGCTCACCATTTCCGCCTCATTTCACTTCTCATCTTTATTTCTTTTTCTTTGGTCTTCTTTTACTTTAGGGATTCTTTCAATTTAGAAGTGTTCTTGTTTTCTGTTAATTACTATTCTTCTTGGATGTACACAGATATCCTTTTCCATTTCATTTGTGAATTCATCTCAGAGGCATTTTGTGTGTGCCTTTTACTCATAGCTTCTCAGAAGTCCCTTTCGAGGTTACTGATTTAACATGTCATGTACTATAAGGTTTGCATGGCATGGTGGCAGCTGACTTTGGTCTTTACAAGGATTGAAATGTTCACTCAACATGGATTGGTAGAATTTTTTTTTTCCTTAAACATTTCATCGCCTTGTAAACAAACAAAAGCAAACCCAAGACTCAAAACTGACATTACTATTGGTGCCCCTGGAAATAGCTACCTTCTCACTAAAGTAGATTTTGTCATCCAACTTTATGTGTTGTTGAACACACATGGTGCTGTATGAGCACTCACTCACTAGTCTAGAAAACATTGCTGTGACCAGTTACCAGAAAAATAAATTCAGATTGCTCTTCACCTTCCACAGATGACCCTTCTGAAAGCCATTTGAATTCATTATAAATTATAGTTATATTAGTGTGACTTTAATTCACTTGTAATCTGAACTTTATGTGCAATGCATTTTTTCCCGTGTTTAATCATTTTTGAATGCTAAATCATTTTTTTTTTTTTTTTTTTTTTTCTTGAGACAGAGTCTTGCTCTGTCACCCAGGCTGGAGTGCAGTGGCACAATCTCGGCTCACTGCAAGCTCCGCCTCCCGGGTTCAGGCCATTCTCCTGCCTCAGCCTCTCCAAGTAGCTGGGACTACAGGCGCCCGCCACCACACCTGGCTAATTTTTTGTATTTTTAGTAGAGATGGGGTTTCACCATGGTCTCGATCTCCTGACCTCGTGATCCACCCACCTTGGCCCCCCAAAGTGCTGGGATTACAAGCGTGAGCCACCACGCCCGGCCAAATGCTAAATCATTTGCAAACAAATGGCTTGTCCTTGAGAAAGAATTTAAGGCTGAAAGTACATTAAGTGCCATCTGGGTATCTGTGTCAATGGTTTTGTCACTACATATGTGTGTGTGTGTGCATATCACCTACTTTATCACATTTATTTGATAAAATTGATATGCAATCTCTAAATCATTGTGTCTCCAACTTGTGTTATACCACAAATACAAATTTTTGTCCTAAAATTGGTGGTACCCTTTGTAAAACTAGAAGTTCTCATTTGTGCAAAGGAAGGAAAAATAAAACAAGAAACAAATTCAATAAAAAAATTAAAGGTCAGATTTCTTTTATAGCTGCTGAGTTCCTTTATTTCCTTTCCATCATCCTCACATTCCCAAATCTCAACAAAGTTAAGAAATTAAAACACACATCATGAGATCATATGTTCACCTTGTTCAGGAACTGAAGGATTACATATACAAGACTATACCTTAATAAGTAGAGGGAGAAATAGGAAGATATAAATAGAATATGAAAATTTATTATAATGCAGTTCTATTCTAAAGTGTTTCCTAGGCAGGCTAAGAGTATGTTGCCAGGAAATTTTAAGAGACCCACTCCATTATATAGAAGAGGATGTGTGTAGATCCCTTAATTCTGAAATGTTTAGAACTGAGTACAACAGGTCTTTGAATAACGACGTTTCATTCAATGTCATTTCATTATAATGTTGATGAGAAAAAACAAATTGATTCCAATTGGGGTTCACTGTCTGTGTAGAGCTTATATATTCTCCCCATGTCTGCATTGATATTCTCTGGATGCTCCAGTTTCCTCTCACTTCCCAAGGCTGTGCATGTGAGGTTGATTGACGTGTCTATGTGGTCCCAGTCTGAGTAACTGTGGGTATGTGTGAGTGCACCTGCAATGCGACGGCGCCCTGTCCAGGGCTGGTTCCCACATTGCGTCCTGAGCTGACAGGATAGGCTGCGGTCAACTGCAACCCCAAACTGAAATAAGTAGGTAAATAATGATTTTACTAGCTTTTATTAATCTTAAACGTATGAATAGCTGAAATTTATTTCAGCATTTAATATTAGAAGTGTTTTGATCTTTATTTACAAGTTTGTTGACGTTTTAGTTACCAAAAGCCATAGAAGCTGAACTCTTTTGATGTCAACCTATGGTAAAATGGGTTTCGCTTACTGTATTTTTGTACCAATTAACCATCCCCAATTTATCCCCCCGTATGCGTGTATCAAAACATCACGTGACCATAAATATATATACCTATGACCAGTTTTCAAGCACCTGTCGATGATGTTAAGTGAAGACTTATTGTAGTCCTTTTTTGGCATAACGAAAATGTGTGTGTTTTGTTCAAGATTGGAAAAGTTCTTTGTGTAAAGAACTAGACAGTAAATATTATAGGCTTTGCTGGCCATATGTAGTCTCTGTCTCTCCTTCATCTACTCATTCTTCTTCTCCCCTTCCTTCTCCTTCTTTAAACACTTCAAAAATGCCAAAACAATTTTTAGCTCTCAGCCATATGAAGCAAGCCATTGATTAAATTTGGCTTGTAGGCCCATAAAGTGTGAATTCCTTTACATCATCAGAATGCCGCATATATATGAAATGTTATCTATGAGAAATTAATGGTGCTCCCAGCAGAGAGAAATTAGCCTAAGTTAAGTTTGGGCTTTGGAATTCAGGGGAATGCCATGCACAAAAATGCTCTGCTTTTAAAACTAGTTACTAACAGTCCATTTCTGATATCAGAAATACATGAAAACTACCAATTGAATGGACATTATTCACTACTTTAGTGCTGCTACTCATGTGTGGTGGAAAAAGAATCCAGAAAGTTTTCCTGTCCATTTGAACATTCATGCAATAAAAATTTCCAAATCTTTTTTTGAACACATTTTTATCTGATAGTTCTCTTGTGTACTTTATAAGTACCTTTTGCTGCTTATTCTCAGTAACTGTATCGAAACAATCTGTTTTCCTTTATCAATCAAAATAAAATAAGAAATTTAGCTTAATACTAATATTAAGCTGAAGTGCAAGATATATGAAAAAGAGAGAAAAGAAGCAGGATAAACTGACCTTTTGATAACTGCAGAGGACAGCAGATCAAAGACTGGACTTTAACGTCTTACATTTTCAGAATCTATCACAGTAAGTCCACTGGGTCCAGAAATAGGTTTTAATCCTAGATTGAAATGACTCACAATGCTGTCATGACATTGAGTTTGATGGAAAAAGTGAAGTTAAAGTTTTTCTCAATATTTTTTTAAAATCAATGATTGATTTAACTATAAAATGGACTGATTCTGAAGAACTCATTCTGACGTTGGAGGTGAAAATGCTTTTACTCTAATCATTAAAATCAATTTCTCTAGATATCTGACTTTATTCTGCTTTATAACATAAAGAATGAAACTATATTTATTAATGAAGTGTAATCTAGCAAAGTGGCATAAGCATAATTATCAGTCACTTACTAAAGTTGTGTGTTTTTTTCCATTGCATGAAAACCCTGCCTTGTTTTAATTTTTATTGACTCTTTAAAAGCAATTTTAGGTTTGTAGAAAGAAGTGAATAAGCATTCACACGTCATCCTCAGCCTCTACCCCAATTTCCCCGATTTTTAACATCTTGCAATAGTGTGGTACATTTGTTATAGTTGATGAGTCAATATTGGTACATTATTATTGACTAAAGTATGTAGTTTGTATTAGAGTTTACTCCTTGTCTTATGAATTCTATAGGTTTTGTCAAATGTGTAATGACAAATAATCCTCATTACAGTGTCATACAGAAAAATGGATTCACTCTCCTAAAATTCTTCCTTGCTCCATCCGTTCATCGTTTCCTCTACTAATTTATGTAGAAGATAAATTAGTAGATTGAGTTGATGGTTATAGCAGTTTAAAGCACAGATAGAAAACTAGATTGACCTACCTACCCAGACTGTGCTTCTCACTCTCACTGTGCCCTTTCTTAACCTTTGGAAATGCTTTTATTCATATATAAAATAGGCTATAACTTCATATAGTTGTAATACAAAAAGTTAATGCACAGAAAAAGACTTGTGCTAGGTATATGGTTTCTTCTCAGTTAAATGGAAGCCATTGCATGTGTTTGTCAATAGAATTCGTCATACTTTATCTCACATATCTTTACGTCATTGTTGGCACATGACATGTTTAGACTGCACAAATCTCCTCCAAATCCCTAATAGCCACTGATCTCTTTACTGTCTCCATAGTTTTGCTTTCTCCAGAAGGTCATGCAGTTGAATCATACGGTATGTAGACTTTTCAGACTGGCTTCTTTCACTTGGCAATATGCATTTAAAGGTTCCTGTGTGTCTTCTGTAGCTTGACAGAATACTATTCCATTGCCTGGATATACCACAGTTTATTTTTCCATTCACTTCCTGAAAGACATTTCGATTTTAGTGATCATGAATAAGGCTCCTGTAACATTCATGGGAAGAAGGCTTTTGTGTGCATGTAAGTTTTCAAATCCTTTAAGTAAATACCAGGGAATGTAATTGCTGGGTTGTGTGGTAGGGTATGTTTAGTTTTATAAGAAACTGCCAAACTGACTGCCAAAGTAGCTGTACTATTCTGCATTCTCACCAGCAATGAATAAAAGTTCCTGTTTCTCCTCACATTTGCCAGCTTTTGGTATCATCAGACTTTTGGATATTGGTCATTTTAATAGTCATGTAATAATATCTCACGGTTGCTGTGACTTGCAGTTCCCTAATGATACATGACTAGTAACTTCAAAATCCCCATTTGACAGCTGTATTTAGACCTTTGGACTATTTTTTAAATGAGTTGTTTTCTTTCTTATTTTCGAGTTCTCTGTATACTTTAAATACCAGTAATTTATCTGATATGTTTTGAAAATGTTTTGAATATGTTTTGAAAAGATTTTCTCCCAACCTGTGGCTTTTGTTTTCATTCTAAGCACAGTTTGAATAACAAAAGTCTTTAATTTTAATGATGCTCAATTTCTCAATTTTTTCTTTGTCTAACCCAATAAATCAGAAAGCTTTTTATCATTTCACATGACTTAACATTCAGGCAAGGTCTATATAGGCCCCTTTCAAACAGTCATAAAGTTTAGAAGCTCTGACCTCACAAACAATAACAACGACAACATAGAAACAAAAATGACAGCTTTCGATGTTGTCTCAGTAATTTCTCAATTCAAGAACAGATTACTGAGCTTTATAAGCAATACGTATAGATATCAATTTCACAATAAAATACCTTATGATATTTATCAAATCGCCTTAGTTTTGGTCACTTATTACTATTAGACTAAAATGTAATTTGTCAGACATGAGAAATCTTTTTGTAGTATTTTTTAGAGAACCAAGTATTTATTTTAGCCTTTTCAGTTCTTCCCTTGCTATTTCTCCAGTATAGTCATTCCAATTGTCTCTATAGATGTATTAATACCAGGTACATAATAAACACAATTATCTCCCACGTGTACCCCAACCCCATTCCCTGTTCATGCAGTCAACATAAAGGAAGCAGGTCAAAAGGAAGCAGGTCATGTACCCTGTGATGTGCTGGGTTGTAAGGAAAGGTACACAATTAATGTACCATGTCTGAGTTTTCTTCTTCTCTGTATTTGTTCCATTTAATGCATGTATGTTTTTTATTCCTCAGGCCTCTCCAGTCCTAACACACTCAGGGATACTTGATACAGCTATAAGGCTGTGTCTTTATCAGGTACCTTTGGGTTACCCCCAGCCAGGTGTGGGAAATAGAGGAAGTGAATGTCTGTATGCTCATTAAGTATCACACAGAGCAGAAACATAAAGAAGCCTGTGCCATGAATGGGTCTCTTCTTTCTCCAAAAACCACCTACCCCTTCAACTCCCACTGCTTAAAGGAAAATCTTGTATTAGTCTCCCCATTTTCTCCTCAAACTTGCTTTAGCAAAGCAGTTCTTAAACCTCTGTTAATGTATGTCCCCACCCCTAACTCAACACACAGTCTCATGTCACATCACAGAAAAGAAGTTCAAAACAAAACAAAACAAAGCCACAGTCTTATAAGAAAAATAGGTAAGTTTTACAAAAGTTGTGTACTGTATCTCTGCTTTGAATTTTGTCATTGGCCAAGGATAGTAAAACTCTTGGAAAACTATAAAACAGGAACTTACTTAATATATTTTACCCAAGATTTTTCAAACATTTTTGGAAGGATACTTATTAACATCTTGCAGAGGTAATGTTACATGAAAAACTTAGCATAAGACCAATCAGGTATTCTATGCAATAATGCAGATATATGAAAAAATAATATAATGAAATAAATGACTTTTCAAAAGGTATTGATCCTAGATCCACATTCTTTTTTTGGTTCAGGTGAGGCAATTAGAATGTGAAAAAAAGAAGCATAGAACAACTGTCTAATGAGAGGGACGAATGTTCCTGGGTGGAAAGTTATTAGAAGATAAATTAGTAGATTGACCCTTTTGCTGTCTACGCAGGTTTTTTTTTTTTTTGCTAGTACCAATAGAAACAAATTCATTTTATGGTTTGTGTCACTGGAAATGTATAACTTAGTGGTAGCTATATAGCAAACTTTCAATATGTAATAATAAGAGATTAGATGTAGATTTAATATCATTATTTAATTTATTTGCTTGAATACCAGTGAGGAATTTCCACTTAAGCTCTCGTTTTCCAGATGAGTGTTTAATTGAATTCCAGAATTCATTTTGAAATAGAACTTTGTGTAGAATATGAATTTCTTTGCAAGAAGAATCATTTGTACACTTGGGTTTGAGAGCAGTTTAATGTCAATATAACTTCTTTCCAGGCTTTCATTTCCTACTTTTTGATATGGGAATAATCTCATGGCGTGATTGTGAAAGTCTTAAAAGATAATGTTTGGGGGGAGGGGAAGGGATAGCAATAGGAGATATACCTAATGTTAAATGATGAGTTAATGGGTGCAGCACACCTACATGGCACATGTATACATATGTAACAAACCTCCACGTTGTGCACATGTACCCTAAATCTTAAAGTATAATAAAAAAAGATAATGTTTGCAAAGATACTCTGTGCACTCAAAGCGTGCTCTATGAACTTCATTACCGTTCACACTTTGGGTTTATGAGGCTTCCATTTGCTGGCAATTGAAATGTGACTCTGAGTTAGATGCCGTGGTGTGCGAGATGATGTTTATTGGAGTTTAAAGCACAGATAGACAACTAGATTGTCCTGCCCACCCAGACTGTGCTTCTCACTCTCACCGTGCCCTTTCTTAACCTTTGGAAACACCTGTATTTATATATAAAATAGTTTCATATACTATTTTATACTATATACTTCATATAGTTGTATTATGAAAAGTTAATGCACAGAAAAAGACTTGTGCTAGGTATACGGTTTCTTCTCAATTAAATGGAAGCTATTGCCTGTATTTGTCAATAGAATTCATCATACTTTATCTCACATATTCAGTGCTTTACATCATTTTTGGCACATGGTATGTTTAGACTGTGCAAGGGTTAATTACGCCAAATTTATCTATCTACAGTTAATATAGCCCAAGGTACCTTGTTTAGCTGAGCCAAAGTTTGTATTTATTAAAAATGTAAATTTATCTTGAAGTGATGCCTGATCTCACAGAACTATGGGTTCCAATCTCTAAATCACTGTGATCAGTAGTAAAACTATGTACTCTGTGTCTGTCCTACTAGCTATATTGCCGGAATCTGGAGCATGACTTTTGGGTCTTTCTGTAATGCCTTACCTCTCATCAAAATTCACAAAATTCACAAGACCTGCTCTCTGGATTGTGAGACTTTTGCATTACAAAGAAAAAGGTGCTGTCCTAATGGCATTCCAAAGCCATTTGAAATGAGTTGCTTTCGTTTCCAGGGAGTCATTTTTATGTTGGTTATCATTACTTTACCATTACCTTTTAATTTGGAAATGTTAAAATCCATTGCCATGCTCCTTGGAATATAAAGATCATATAGGGTCATTGAGATGAGTCTGAAAGTATGAGTCACTGGAGACCTTCTAGTGGGATAATGTTGTTAATATTGCTGGTATTCTATTCTTCACGTTTCCTCCAGTAAAATGTAAAGTGACCAAAATATAAGCGTCACGCAGGCAAAGATTCTTTTATTTGTTCAACGAACACTGCCTTCACATAGTAGTCAGTTAATATTCACTACTAGAATGCATGTTGAATGGCATCTCTTTTATTTGCCATTAGCGTTGGTCCACTTTATAGCAGTTGGACAAAAAAATTGGACAAAGTGTGTTGATCTTTTATGAAAAAATAGATATCTCTTTCTTTCTTTCATTGTTGCGTTTTCTGTGGGCAAGTTGATAGACACTGTAGTCCTGATGTTATTTTAGGGCATACAGTTGAAGTTACTAGATACTTTAGAGTTTATTTAATTATAATATGAAGCTTTGAGTTTCTGTTTCGTTATTAAATAATTTATTTTATGATAGTGTTGCTTAACTTAGTGTGCAAGGCCTACAAATAAACCTAATAAATATCTTACAAACTACCTTAAAATAAATCTAACATTTTTTACTGAAATATTTTTAAACATGTTGAAGTTGGAATGCCACGTAATTGTATACACACACACACAAAACACACACACACACACACACACATTAGGTTTTCATTTGGTTTCTTTGTTCCTATTATTGAAATTCCTATGCTAATAACCATATCAATTTATGAAACTCATTTTGAGAAAAAAGGCCTAAAATATAACTCATTTTTAAAATGATTTTCTCTTAATTTATAATGTAATACTTTAATAAAATATGGTAGGGCAATTTTGTATAAATATTTATGCTAAGTTTTCTACATAAGTTACTGCATATAGTCTAGTTTTTAATAGAAGGGTTTTTTTTTTTGCTTCAGTATCCACTTTAAAGTCAATGACATTTAGTGTTTTCTACTTTACAGTTCTAAGTTACTTTTGCTTAAAAAGTCATCTGACTTTTAAGTTAATGTCCAACTTGATTACTATCTCTCTGTATCTCATCGATGTGTTCTTGAAAGTAGTTAGATTTTGAAAGACATTACTAAGAGGGCTTTTTCTCATCTTTGGAGAGTAACTTGGGGTAAATGGTTGTCTTTCGTCTTTGTCCTCCCCTCTACCCGCAACTCCCTATCCCAGATCATTAGCTGAACTTGTGTGCTCAGGTTAATGTTCTGTTTCACCTTTCTTGTCAAATTGCTAGAGACAACTCTCTTCAGTTATATAATGTACACACAGAATCTCATCTTTTTAATCTCTCTCTTTTAAACAAATGTGTTCACCCTCAGATTTGCTGTCATTTAGAACAGGACTTCCTATTAGAAATATAATAATTTTCATTCATGTGGAATCTTCAATACAAAAAAAACCAGAAAAACACATATCAATGGTTTTCTTGTGTCATGCTGATAGTTGGGGGACAGCTGATATTAGAAAAAGTGACACTATATTTCTGAACACAAACCTTGTTTCATCTTAGAATGTGGTGTTGAACCAATTTTGTACCTCAGTGCTATAAACCTTAATGAGTTGTTAATGTGTGATTAACTGCCTTGGCCAAACTCAAAATCTTATTCACACATACAATACACACAGAGAACTTATTTTTATTTGTTCAGTCACTCCTTTAGTCCTTCATTTATTTCACAAACATTCATTGACACTTACGTGGCAGCACTCTTATAAGAATAGAATATACCCTGTTAAATCAGACATGATACTTGCTTTTGTGGAGCTTATGCTTTAATGGAGAAACAGAAAGTCAAGCAAAACCTCAAACTATATAACTTTAAATTGGATATGTGCTAATGAAGGAAAATGTGGCACTGTAAGAAAAAATAATAGGGAGTTAAAGGATAAATAGGAGTTTGGTGGATGAAATTTATGAAGGGCTGAAGATTTCAAACAAAAGAAACTGATGCAGGAGGGTGCAGCTTTGGAGTCAAGAATGAAGTTCTAGGAAATAGCAAGGAAATGGTAGGAGAGGAGGTCAAAGTAGGTAGGATTTTATATATTATCAATGGGAAAATATTGAACAACCCTAAGCAGAAACGCAATGATATATGTTCATCTTCATTACAAATTCTTCTATCTTTAGTAGACCTGTTTTCAGGCAAAATTTCATGAGAGAATAGTAACAAAGAGAAAAAAAGTGGTGTTCTCAGATTATCTCTAACTCACCTGATGACTTGAAGTTAAATGACCTCAACATTTTGTGAGGCTTTTCCTTCTTATAAAGTAAGGAGTTTAGATGAGGTGAGGTGTCCAATTTCATTTAGCTTCAATTTCCTGTAATTTGACAGCTGTCAAGTCATGCTTTGATTTGTTCTGTTTGTGAGCCAGAGTAACTTTAAGGCAGTATATTAACTAGGAGAACTATTTCTTTACTTTTAAACTTCAAAATTATGATGACGTAAGTATTTTAAAGAGCATTTAGAAAGTAGACAAATGAAAAATTTTTAACATTTTGGAATGCTTCTTTTATTTCTTTTTGAAACCTAGGTTTTTGGTGGTAGTGGTGATATTTATTTTTGCCAAACTAACCATTCCATGTAATTTTGTAGCATTTTGGGTTGATGACCACCGTAAGTCTAGTATTCCTATATGTGTTAAAACTTATCTTTACAATTAATGTATTTTCACTGAATTATTTAATTAAAAATTAAACTACGATTTCTAATACATTTTCAGTGAGATATTATTAGGCATTACCTGAAAGGGATTTCTGGAGAAAGAAAGAATTTCTGGTTAAAAGGAGTTGAGCAGGTTTTCCTAGAGCGATTCTCTCGGTCTCTAGGATGGAGCTACAGCATAAAATATCCTCCTAATTTACTTCACAAATTAGCCCTTAGATTTCATGAATTACTTATAATTCTTTTTGTAGACCACAGTTTCTTTGCTCTTCAGTATTTCACTTGCTTATGTGAGTTTCTAAAACTAAGTTTAATTTTGGAAATTCTTAATTTTATGTTTATATTTTGAATTTTGTTTAAAATTAAGTTTAGTAAAAAGCTAGGTTTTTATTTCTACCTACAAATTCAGTGTCCCGTCAATAGAAAAAAAATTCTCAATAATATTTTGAAGTTACTTTAGTCTTTGTCATTAAAGAATAAAAATTTACCAGGCAGAAATGCCCCAGAAGCTACCTATGGAGGAAATATAAATATTATTATTACCTACTAATATTAATATACAAAATAGTCAATTATGTGTATAGAAGTTAAATGTATATAAAAGTTAAATATTTATAAATGATACAGGACTCACGTGTTTGTATGCTCTGACTGCTGTGCAGTCACAGTCTTATAAATTGATAAACAGAGTTTGCAGTAAAGAAGGAGTTTAATGATTGCAGGACAGCTGAGTGAGGAGATGCGAGCACCCTCAAATCTGTCTTTCCAGAGAGTACTTGGTTGGGGTGAAGGGATTGTAGAGGGCCACGGGCTGGATAAATGGGGTCACTGACTGGTTTGGGTTAGGGGGTTTAAATCACCAGGATGTGGAAACTTCGCCCTTTAGTGAGTCAGCTTCTCCTGGAGCCCTTCGGAGGAGCTGATGTCAGTAGTTTCACTGGTATGTAGGATCTGAAAGAATACCTCAGAGAGAAAACTTAACACTTCACAATGCTCAAGTTGTTATCTATGAGTAGTTAAGTTTAACTATAATCTTGTGACAGGATATAAATGATTGTGGGGCTGTACCTAATAAACAATTATGAGGAAGCAGGACAGATAGCAAGTTAACTTAATGTTTAAGACTGGATGTGTTGGAAGCTTATTTTTATTTCATCCCCTCCCTCCTTTCCCAAATAATTTTATAAAGATTATAGGGGTGGTTTATATATATATGTATAAATAACTTCTAATATTTTATCAGTTAATAAAAGCTCACATTTTCTAGACATTTTTGTTGATTAAGCTAATAAGATGGCTTTTACCAATGGATCTTGAAATGTGGTATGCTAAATGAATTTCTGTTTTCAAAAAGAATTGTGCATGATCAATAATTCACTAAAACAGTAGGCAAGTAAACTATATCACTAAGACAGTAGGCAAGTAAACTATATTTTTAAATTTACTAGTGGTGTAATCTTGAGCAAGTCACCTGACACTTCATGCCTTAATTTATAAAAGAAAAAAGAGAACTTCCTAAATTACAGAGTTGGGTTCAAATATGAATGAGAAATAGAAATATGAAGGTATTGGAAATATTAGAAATAGGAATATGAAGGTATCTGCTATAGTGTTAGTGACTGACATGTACTTAACTATCATTGACAAAATTATTATTCTTTTCTTTTTTGAAATAATGGAGACATAGTAGAGAAGATTTTGTTAATTTGAGGTGTTTTAACTCTTTATTCAGTAAGTTCTTTGTAAAAATTTATAGGAAGAACTGAAGGGATATAAAGGGTTCATAATAAACACAGCAGATGATTTCTGATCCTTAAATCCAGAAACTCGGCCCTAGTTTATTTTACTTTCTTATTTCTTGCAAACTACCTAGAAAAAGTTGGAGAATGGCACTATTTTTTTTATTGATCTCAGCTTCAAAAATTTCAAAATGTAGTTTTTCATTAGTAGTAATTCAAGCTAGAACATATAATATATTCAACATTACACTAAGTGATTTACTTTTATATAAGTTATTTCATTTAACCTTAAGAATACTTCGTGGATATATTTATATTTACTTTTACAGATTAATAGACTGTTATTAGCAGAGGTTGGGTAACTTGCCGAACTCTGATACATTGCTAAGGAGTGATTCACCTATAATTGAGCCAGGTTTCTTCTAAATACTATGCTCCACTGTAAATACATGAGATTACAGGTTAAAGTTTGAGAATTACTTCTAAGTAATAAATAGCTCACTCAATTTTAATATCGATTCTGGTAAAATTCTTTATAAAGGGTTTAGCATTCTTTATAATGTTTGGGGTTGGGTCAGGGAGAAGATAATGAAAAGAGAACAGAGCAGATAAGAAACATTTTGCACATCTGACTTCCAAACTGATCCTCTAAATAGATTTTTTTATGCTATCTCATCAAATTGAAACTTTTTGATGGATATAGAAACAAAAAATATTGTATTAAAAATATTGAGAAAGATTGAGGAGAAAGAAAATTTTTTTGAAGAGAATCAAACTATATTATTTTAGGTATATTTCTGTGTGAATCTTGAAAGTAGGGAAAGAAATATGTCAGCAAAAATACTAGAAGTAATTTATTATTTGATTGTCACAAAAACATTGATTGAACTTGCAATCACTAATCTAGGATGCTCTTGCTCTGACTTATATTCCTTTCCCAAATATTCCAAACCATGACCTTGTATTAATAAAAGAAGACATTCAAGTAGTATATTGATAGTTTACAAGCACTTAGAATGTATATTTTGAAATTTTCTGGTGATCTGACGAGTGACTTTGAGTCTCAAAATTAGAGAAGTTTCTAATAATTCTGGATTAAATAAAATGTGAGGGAGTTAATCTTGAAACAAAAGGAAAAGAACTCATCCATACAAGGAAAGGACTTTGTGATTAACACCTGACTTTTCATCAGAAACAATGATAGTCAGAACACAATGGGATAGCACATCCAAAGTGCTGAAAGAAAGAATAAGTGTCTTGTTCTGTTTATGTTACCAAAGTTGTAATGTGCGTAGGATTTATATTTAAAGGGGAAAAACTTTAAGGGGAATTAGACATAGTCAATGGAAAGAATATGACCAATAATGTGTTCTAGATATGGCTTGGTTAGATATAACACGTTTAACTTTGGATAATTCAGGAATCCTTTGCAAATCTTTGTTTCTTTGCCTCCAATATAACTGGGCTGGAGTCAACACTAAAAAGCTTGAACTCTCAATATTGTGTATATCTGTTATTTCAAGTTATCTTTGCCTCCGATATAACTGGGCTGGAGTCAACACTAAAAGCTTGGACTCCAAATATAGTGTATATCTGTTATTTCAAGTTAGTATATTTTATGTTTCCTTCTTGATGGAAGCTTGTCTTATTTTGTTCTCTACAGTCTGTATTTTTTTCTTTTCATAGTTCTGCAGCAATTGTTTTTGAAATATAAAAATAATTCTTTTGTGCTGTGTGAAAATATGCATCCTTTTATTGAAGCTGCCAGACAGATGTGTTATTTCAAGTGGGAGACTATGATTTTTCTCTATAGATGATGGGTGGGGTTTTGTTGTTGTTGTTGCCATTTGTTTGTTTGTCTAACTTTACTAGTAGGTAGATTATTTGAATGACTGATCTGATTAACCATCATTCCTTCTAAATCTGTCTCCTTTCCTTCAGGTCTCTCATCCGAACACATTAGAAATTCTCAATACAGTTGGTATTGTGCCCAGCTAAATCCATCTGATTTTTGTTTTTAAAAATGGCAAGTTGATATAACATTTCATCATACTATATAAAATAGAAAAATCAGAACAAAATGTAATTGACAGTTTTCTGAGTGTCTTTTAGCTTAAGTTTTGAAATTGTTTTTGTCTATTTTTATTTAGGGTCTCACTCTGTCACCCAGGGTGGAGTGCAGTGGTGCAATTATGGCTCACTGTACTCTTGATCTCCTGGGCTCAAGCAGTCCTCTCAACTCAGCCCCCAAGTAGCTAGAACTACAGGTGTGTGCCACCACACCCAGCTTTATTTTTTATTAAAGAAAAACAATTGTAGACCTTAGCTTTCATTATGTTGCTCTGGCTGGTCTTGAACTTCCAACCTCAAGTGATCCTCCCACCTTTGCCTCCCAAGGTGCTGGGATTAAAAGTGTGAACCACCTCACGAAACTGTTTTTTTAAATTATCATTAGAATACTTGATAAAATAAAATAAAATAAATATCTGAAAATGATTCTGACATAGTTGGGTGCTGGCTTTAAAAAGTCCATTATGTCCGTTTTCTAAGGTGGCACTTAAACACATGCACACACGCACAGACTGGGTGGCTTAAACAACAGATATTTATTTTCTCACAGTTCTAGGGGCTGTAAATCCAAGGTCAAAGTGCTCCTCTGAGGACCATGATGGAAGGATCTGTTTTAGGCCTCTCTTCTTGGCTTGTAGGTGTCTGCCTTCATGCAGTTGTACTTCTGTGCATGCGTGTAGCTGATTTTTACCCCTTTCCAAATTTTATTTTATATGGACTTCATTTTTGTTGGATTGGAACCCACCCTGAGGGCCTCATTTTAACTGAATTCTTATTTAAAACATCCAAATATGGTTACTTTCAGAAATACTAGGCTTTAGAATTTCACCATATGAATTTGGAGAGAGGGGAGCACAGTTCAGCCCATAACTAACACACGGTAAGTAACTATTGACCAAGTTACTCATGTTACTCAAGAGAGATAATTCACTTTTTTAATACAAAGCAATTTTTTTCCTCAGTAGGTGTAAGAGTGTGTCACACAGAAGTAGCATTTTAACATATAAGATACGTAGCTGAGCTGTAAATATAGGAGACAGTATGATAATTTTTACATTTCAAATTCTCTGCCTGCATTAGAATATTTTTGCAGAATGTGTAAAACAATCTAATGAATAGATTGGAATGTGTGGGAACAAGAAATATGGTTGTGGTTTTTACATAAAGCTTTTATATAGTTCCTTTAAAAATATAATTCTCATTTACCGATTTCCCTAAGGTAATGGGTATATTTTGTTTAATTATTTTTGATCCCTTGATTTTTCTGACTATGGTTCACAAAAAAACCATAAGATAAAGTACCATCCTGTACCTTATTTTCATTCGACAGTTTTTTTCTGCTAAATTAATATTTTGTATATTTTTATTTTGTATATATTTGGTATAATTCTGTTAATATTTTATATATTTTGCATATTTGTATATGAGATGCAGATGCCTTAGACAACATGAAAATATCTTTGAACATCCCTATTTTACCAAGGAAGAAAGATAAGCAAAGAACATGATTTAATAGATTTTAGGATTAACTGGTAAGTTACACGAGTTTCAATTTCCCAGAACTCTAATATATATCCCTGCATTCTTATTATGAAATATACAGAAAACACCATTTTGTTGCCCATTGTTACATTTATTTATATTGTACACATAATCTCAAAGTTTATATTTTGCCACCATTTATGCATGAATTTTTCATGACAAATATTCCTAAGTATTCCCATTATAGGTATATGTTTCCCAGAATAGTGGTTTCAGGATGTCGTACTATTATCCAACTGTCAATTTACTTATTTATTTTATTTATTTTTTCTGTTTATTTTTAAGGCTAAGTGCGAGTGGAAAAGAAAACAAGAAATCTGTAACTGGTTGTGATTAATTAGTTTTGAACACCACAACATTTGGACTAGCCTGCTAATTTATTTTTCATCTATACTTACCTCATCAGCACTCCCTAATTCTTGCTTATCTTAAGCAATTGAAATTTTCACCCAAGCTTTAACCTAGTTAGAAATATATTTTTCTAAAATTCAAACTCCATACTGTTGAGGCCATACCTTTCTGAAATGCAGTAATATTTTCACTACTGTTTAAATCCAAACATTTCTAACTCTGTGTTGCAGATATGGATATGAAGAGGCTACTGCTACAAGTTTATACAGGCTGGGTATTTTGCACTTTAGTGACTGATTACTGTTTCTTTAGGAATGGACATATTTGTCTTGTTCTATAGTTGCCATTCATTGAATTGTTAAATGTGCGGTCAATATTGTATATGAGCTATTCAGATATGTGTGACGTGCACGTGCACAGAGATCTTTGTCCTTTGTGATTAGTATAACTGTGCATACCCATCTTTTTGTGAGTCTCTTGGTCATTCAAATTCAGCTACTCATCCTGTACTTTATCTTCATGCAACAGTTTTTTTTCTGCTAAATTAATATTTTGTATATTTTTATTTTGTATATATTTGGCATAATTCTGTTAATATTTTATATATTTTGTATACTTGCATATGAGATGCAGATGCTTTAGACAACAAGAAAATATCTTTGAACATCCCTATTTTACCAAGGAAGAAAGATAACCAAAGCACATGATTAATAGATTTTAGAATTAACTGGTAAGTTACACAAATTTCAATTTCCCAGAACTCCAATATATATCCCTGCATTCTTATCGTGAAATACACAGTAACAAGGAATGAAATTAATGTATTAAAGTATCTTAATCTATCTAATTAAATGGTGTTTTGAAAAGGACTTTAATGCTCTTTTGACATTGAAATAAAGTGAGTTTATCTTGAGATTCCATAAGATAATGAAGAGCTGGTAATTACATCTTTACATTTTATTGCTCTTTAAATGGCAGAATCTTCATTATTTCTGCAAGAGGTCACAAACATGTTCATCTTAACTTGACTATTATACAAATAAGGCTTTATTAATACATCTATAGGAGTAGCCAAATCACTTTGCCTAAATAACTTTTTTTTTAAAGAGACATATGCAAAAAAACATGAATGTATCATGAATTAATTTGTGCATGGTTTCCCTATAAAATAGTCACAGTAGCAACCACAATTATGGTAAATTAAAAGTTGTAAAACTAAATGTTTTTACATCAACAGTTTTCTCTTTAATGCTGTTTTCAGTTTAATGCTGGCCTATTTTTCTGGGCTTCCATACAGACTTTATAATTAGTTGGATACAGTGGTTGTATGATTAATAAAATATAGACTGGTGCTGCCATGTTTGCATTTGAATCCTGCCTCAGCCACCCAATATGGTATGAATGACGTCAAGTCAGAACCTGCGTTTTCTCATACAGAAAAATAGTCATAGAAACAGCAATCTCATAATGTTGTGTGTTGGTTAAATAAGAAAGTTATGTAAAACTGTCAAAGCACAATAGCTACACATAACAGGCATTCAAGTATTAGTGCCTATATTCTGATCTCTGTTTCCCTCACTTTTCTATTCCCCCAAGTGATAACAGAAGCTACATTTAAAATCACTATTCCACTCTACGATTTCTGTTGTAGAAAAATAGAGAAATCTGTGTTTTCTTATGTAGTAACTTTTATCTGTATATCTTCTTGAGTCTCTGGAGTTGTATAATTTTCATATATATAATTAATTTGACCTCCGGTCTCTACAGATAGTTTATCAACACACTGCTACACATAGACCCAGGTCTTTGATTTCCACAATGTGTGTGTCTGCATGTGTATTTATTAATATGCTTTATTTTCTGGCTGTTGAGTTGATGGGAGAAAAGTGAAGAAATCATAAGTAAAATTTTTACTCCACGATAAGGTGCTGATTTTTCTTTTAAGGAATATACCAATATAACTATTTAAACTTGGAACTATTAAGGTATCTTTTTTCTCTTTTTTGTAAGTATCTCAAGCTGAAATGACTGTCAGCAGGATGAGGCACATGCCAGTATATGCTGCCAATTTGAGATAGTTCATATCCCAGGACTTTTTTAGAATTGTCTATGTGCCAGTCTTGACAAAATTTCAGTTACTTGCAGAGTTTTCCTTTGTGCAGAAGTGAACTCAGTTCAGATATTTTGACTTCACTACTAAAAGTGTGTAAGTCAATTTTCTATAACTGGAGACAACTGACTCAACTTTTAAAATAATCCTAGGTGTCTCTAGGATTACTATATATTAACACAAAAAGGGTTATAACCACATACTACAATAATTAAAATAACATAAAATTACAAACAAATTCATGGCACTCAGACTTAATAGGTATGTATGGCCCTTACACATTTATTTACCCTAACAATTTGTTCTGATGGCAAAAACGTACCCAAGTAGGAAGAATAATGTTAGAAGGCATGGAGTAATCTTGCATTTTTCATTATAATTTCATATATAATTTCATTTTTCATATATAATTTTGTTTTTAATGCATAGTTACCATGCATTAAAAACCAACTTTCTTTTTAGCCTCTTTAAATAAACACATTTAACACAATCAAGATGGCAGAGATTTTCAGGGATCACCTTATCAAGTTGCCCATTTCTAAGAGTATTTGGAAGCAGATATTACTAAAAACAGTAGTTAGGGTGCCATAATTGCCTTGAGGTAATATTGACTGTAAGTATCTTCAGTGTCCAGAAGTTTTCCTGAAAAATAACTTCAAATATAAACTTCACGTGATAATTTACTTTCTTAAATTACAATAGTTTATTTTTGTTTCGTTGTTTTCGAAAATGGTTGCGATCAAGGTGACACATGCATACATGATCAGAGAGGCAGTTAATTAGGACGATAGATGCCTGAATCAAGATTTGCTGTTCTGTTTGTGTTTCATATGTTGCAAAAATAATATATTCACAGCAAAGTTACTGATGGTTTGGCTGTCAACGCTATGGATGTTATTACTGTCCCTCAGGCTTTGCTGATGAGTCTACATGTATCAGGTTGTCTCCTTCCTCTACTTATCTTCCGTCTTTGCCGCTCTAATAGGATCGAAGTAATTGTAAATCTCTCCCATTGAGTTATTTTTTCAAGTTTTGAAATTTTTAGTGTATAAATTGTTAAGTTTTGATAACCTACATTTTAGTTTATTTACTTATTTTCATGGTACATATTTAAGGCATACATATATGCCATGAAATTATTACTAAAATCAAGCCAGTTAACATATCCATCACCTTTGATAGTTTTATTTTTATGTGATTGGCAAGAGCACCTAAAAAACATACTTTTAGAAAATTTTCAGTATAGAATACAATATTATTAACTATTGGTATCATACTATACGTTAGATACAACTTACTCATCCTACATGACTGCCAGTTTGTACCCTTTGATCTGCTTTTTTTCATTTCCTCTTAATCCTTATCCCTGATGACCACCATTCTACTGTTTCTGTATACTTGGCTTGTTTTTAGACAGCACATAGAAGTGAGATCATGAAGCATTTTTCTTTCCATGTCTGGTTTTATTTTACTTAGCATAATGCCATCCAGGTTCATCCATATCATCAAAAATGGCAATTTTAATCTTTTTTTAAGATTGAATACTATATACATAATATTTATACTATTATTACAGAGTTTATAAGATTATAATATATATTATAACTAGATATCATAATTTGTTTATCCAATTGTTTTCATAGCTTGGCTATTGTGAACTATACTGCAATAAACATGGGAACACAGATGTATCTTTCATAGACTGATTTCAGTTCCTTTGGGTGTATACCCAGCAGGGGGATTGTGGAGTCATACAGTAACTCTAGTTTAAATTTTTGAGGAACCCTCATACCGTTTCCCAAAATGGATGTATCAGTTTACATTCCCACCAGCAGTGAACATGGGTTTCCTTTTTCCACACCCTCATCACACTTCTCTCTTTTTTATATAACAACCATCCTAACAGTTGTGAAATGATATATTTGTTTTGATTAACATTTTTCTGATTAATGATGTTGAGCACCTTTTCATACACTTGTTGCCCTTCGTATGTGTTTTTTAAATAACGTCTATTCAGATACTTTGGCTATTTATCAGTCGGATTGTTTTTTGACATTGAGTTGTGTGAGATTTTTATTTCACATGTCAACCCCTATCTGACATATGGTTTGTAAATATTCTCTCCCATTCTGCAGGCTGTCTTTTCATTTTGTTGAGTGTTTGCTGTGCAGAAGCTTTTTATGCACTGCATTTTGATGCAGTCTCACTTGTTTATTTTTGCTTTTGTTGCCTGAGCTTTTGGTGTGATAGCTAAAAAACCATTGTCAAGGCCCATATCAAGGAGTTGTTTTCTCTGTGTTTTCTTCTGGGAATTTTATACTTTCAGGTCTTACACGTGGGCCTTTAATCCACCTTGAGTTGGTTTTGTGTACAGTCTAAGATAAGGGTCCAGGTTTATTCTTTTATATGTAGATAACAAGACTCTCACTGTTGCTTCTTCACAGGAACCATTCTTTGCCCCAATTTTGGCCAAGTGCCTTCTACACCACCTTCAAGTCTAAGTGCAACAGAAAATGCACCTTCTCAGGAAAGACATTTATTGTTCACTCATAATTCGGTCTTTAATAGACATATCCAATAGAATATACAGTTCGCAAGATTAAAAACAAGGTTTATATTGCTTCATAAGAAGCAAGCACATTTTTGAAGCACACGGTAATTCTTGACAATGAAACCTGCAACTCATTATGATTTTTAAGTTGTGTGAGATGTGGATACCCAGCATTTTCATGATGAGGCTGTGCTTTCTTACATTTTCAGTGATGAAGAAGACATGCCAACATAGGGTTAGTTCCAGATAAAATGAAATGTTCCAAACAGTATGTATTGTTTATTTGAATCATCTGTGGGGGAAGGAAAGATAATTTTCCAAAGGACATTCCTCCTAAATTCTGTCTTAAAGTTGTTTGTAAGTAGAAGATTGAGTTTATATTACATTACAAGACCATAATGTCTTTATTAAATTCACTGTGCAATCTTTAATCAAATAAGTAAATGCATTATTTATTTCCAAGTTTGAAGCACACATTCTCTTCAGCTGAAATGCCAATTCTGGAGGAAAACATATCCAATTATATATGAAACTGAAGGCCATTTTTACTTTTTATTATTCTTGTAGCATTTAAAGACCAAAAGCCTGTCTTATATCTAGTTGCATGTTTTCAGGAAATATGCTTTTTGAAACTATTCTCATGAATATGAAATTAACCTCAATAAATAATTTATTTTTGAACTCTTATTTCTTGCTAATTAAATATCTTTGGCCAAAACATTTTTAATCCTCCTATTTGTTCTTTGAGAAATTTTGACAATAAATTCAAAACTTTTAATGGAGAATATTTAAAAGGTCTTCTTAGAATAAAAAGAAATTTTACTTTTTTTCTTCATCAAAGTTGTGTATCCCTATATTTCTAATGTTTAGGACATAAACAATTAGGTGTGATTATGACCACTAAATAAGAACAATATATATTTTTAGATTTCAGGCTTTAAAAGTAAAACACTAGTTAGAATTTTATGGTTAAATCATGTTCTTTGTACCATGAAAGAAAAGAAAATCATCGTGTTGTATATCAAAATATAATAATGAGGTATCATCTCTCTCAGAGATCTCTGAACAACATCATAAAACCTGAACATGTTTCTTTTCAGTAATATTTGAGTGATGAAGGCATCAAAAACTTGGAACAAAATAAGATTAAAGCAGAATAATAGCTTAAAAATTAGGTCTAAATTCTAGTTCTCTTGCTTGTGGCAAAACTTTGGTCAAGTAAGTAACCTCTGATTTCTCATTGTCTTCATCGATAAAGACAGAAAAATTCAATTCATCCTACTTTGCCAAACTCTGTGAGAAAGCTGCATAACTTTGAAATTTTGTGGTAGCATAGAATTTCTTAACCATCTAGATTATTAAAAATTCATTTAAAAATTAGCTATTTTTTGAAGTACAAATTCTAATAAATTCTATAACATTGAAAAAATAATTTTTCAAGTTTGGAAAACTTCAGGCTATGTGGCTAAATCAGAGGGCAATAGAGCATGTATACACCAATATATATCAAATTTTTCTTGTAACATTTTAGAGATTCTTAACTTTTACAGAAGCTTATTCACAAAAAGGGTTGCTACAAATTCAGAAATATATCCTTCAGCCTCTTCCATTAATTAGAAAACATTATATAATCAGTCACACCTGTCCAAAGTACATAATAAAATATAGCATCCTAAATAAGTATTTGTTACTTTTATTGCTTATGTTGTGAAATCGAAGCTTATTGCAAAGTAAATCAAATAAATTATTCTGTTCTGTGCTTATAAAAGTGAGATTTCAGACCCAATTTTAGATAATTTGCCATCATCATGGAAACGGAAAAGGTTGCTAAGTCAGTTATTTGTTCTTTCTTTCCCATCTCCTGGGGGTCCAGTAAATGATTATTGAAAAAGTGCTTATCAAAAAACTATTTTGAGCAACATAATTTAGAAGAAATATTATTAAGACACAAGCATTTTTAAGAGAGTTGTGAAATATTCATAGAAATGATCAATAAAATCAAAATGTGTGAAATACCACACAATAGTATACTTGATTGTTATGGGGGTGCAAAGTTAAAGTATTCTAAGGTGAGCGTGAAGTTCTGGAAAGTACTTTTTGGCCATTGACGAGGACTTTGTTTCAATGAAGGAAGCAAGAAGGGAGTGTTGAGGCAGGGACACTGGGCATCATGTTGAACAAATAGTAAAGACCAAAGACAGATTCTGGAAAATGGATGGCCTCTTGAGAGAAAAATTATGTTTGTGATACCAGCTTGACTTATTACTCTTATATAAGCAACTTCTAAATAAATGAAACCAAATTTGATTATGTTAGGGATTGCCTGGACAGAGACTTGGATTTTGGAGAAATTCAGGGCATAATTTTCTTGAATTCAAATCATGTAGATCATTGATTCTCAAAGAGTGGTCTTTGATCCAACAACATCGGTGTTACATTGAGACGTCAATTCTTGGACCCCCAGATCTGTTGAATCAGAAACTCAGGAAATCTCAGCAGTCTCTTTTGCAGCACGTCCTCTGGGTGACTCCATTGCACAGTGGAGTTTGAAAACCACTGCTGTGGACAAATAACCGAAGTCCCTCGAAGGCCGTCTGGCACTAGCTGTGGCAGCCTGTTAAGTGTGGCTCCTGCAGGACCATCCCTTGTTCACTCTATCTATTAAAGTTTAGTGGCAGATGGAAAGATAACAAATGATAGGGTACAATTTTGTATGTAAACCATAATCCGCGAAATAATCTATTTTCAATCTTCTAACTAGAAGGTACTTCACTCGAATTTAAGCTATTCTAAATAACAACATTTTTCTGAATTAAGAAGACATAGAGTCAAAGGACCAGGCAATCAATTACTAATTAGTGGTTAGTTAACAAGAAATAAATAAAACTATTATCAGAATGTCATTTACATAAGCAAAGCATAGCCAGGTAGGTAGATCCTATTAGAAGGATTATAAGATGAATAACTACACATCTATTCTGTAACACTAGAAATTATAAAAATGAAAAAAATTTAATTATCAAATGAACAAATATTGTAAGATTCCTTCACAGTGGTTTATCTTCATTATTGGAAGAGTGCTTTAGTACAAACTTTCTAGGCTCAGTTTGACAGAATTTATCAAGAATTTAAAAAATATGGCCATTGACACAATAATACGGTTAAACAATCATCTTAAGGGAATAGAAATCTAATCCAAGAACTAAAGAACCAGGAACTGATAAGGCAAAAGGGACTAAGGGATGGAAAGAGCAAGAGGGAGAGATGTGAGACCTTGCACCAAAGATAAAACTTAAAACTACAACAACGAAAATTATGGATAGACACTGTTACCTGTATATTAACATTAAGGAAAAGTAACAGTCAAAATTTTGTCTGGAATAATAGAAATGTTGTAAAAACAGGAGAGTAAGAAAAGGAAACTGATTGTATAGAATGTGAAGTGTGATTGTGGATTCCTCTCTGATACAGAGGGTTCATCAAGCACTGACAAATAATTGTGTGTGTGTGGATAGACTTAAATTCCCACAAATCAGCACCATTTATTTTATGGCTACATGATGCCATAATATATAGACATAAAACCATGAAATCACAAAGCAAGAAATGAAATTCTACATGGAATTGTCAACTTTGGCAAAATAAAAACATGCCTAGAAAAAATGAAAAGTTAATTCAGCAAAACAATGCATAAGGCTGATTATCTCACACTGGCAGATTCATTGGTAATTACATAATAATAAATATTATTAGTATCATTATTGATTTGCAGCATAGTGTTGAACAGAGCACTCTCTAGAGCCTGACTAACTCACATGAACCTTGATCCCGTCACTTTGTGGTGAACTCAAGTAATTTAGCCTCTCAGAACCTCAGTTTTTCCATCTCTAAAATAGTGATAAGGTAATGCCTATCTTTAATCAGGGCTAAATGGATAAATTATTTATAGGGGTTGGGAAGGTGCTTGGTGTTGTAATTACTCAATAAATAAAATATCCAATAATTTTTTTAAAATAAAAGTATAAAAATTATGTAAGGTTTATAATCATAAAAATACTCGAATCCAAAGATATTTACAACACAACGATATATTCTTTTTAAAAAATACTAACATTTAGGTTAGCTAATATTTGGTGTCCTATATATGAACAACAACAACATAAGGCTACATGTGAAAGAACCAAGTGGATGTCCACTACAATAAGAGTGAGGGGTCAGAGGAAGGTAAGTTTGTGCTTCGTGATAAATAGTGTTGCACGGAGGCAAGTTCAGGGACGTTTCTTAGAGGAAGTAATTTGGGCTATATGGAAGACTAATTGTAAAGTAAGGTTGAGAGCAAGGGTATTCAAATGCTGAAATATGATCCATGCAAAGTATGAAAATGTAAAGGGTTGTCCAGGTGGCAATGTGCAGATTTGTGGCCATTCGTGATGGCAGATATGGTTTTGTTTGCCATCTCTAGTTGAGTCTAGTACTGCTGATTTTGGCCAGACTATCCAGGAATTTGATGATCCAATTAATGAATCTGGTGTCGGAGTATAAAGATAGAATTAGGCTTTTAGGAAGACTAACGTGGCAATAGTGTGTGTTATGAGCGACAGGAAAGAGGAATTGCCCTACAGAAGGCCTAAAAGCCCAGAAACTAAAAAGGCAAGGAATAGTGATGGAAGGAGCAAGAGGGAGAGATGTGAGATCTCGCACCAAAAATAAAAATTAAAACAACAAAAAAAGTATAGATAGACTCTGTTACCTGAAAGCAACAGTGAAAATTTTGTCTGGAATAATAGAAATTTTGAAAAAACAGGAGAGTAAGAAAAGGAAACTAATTTTATAGAAAGAATGTTAATTTGATTTTGGATTACTGAAATGACAGCAGGCCATGGAAATGAAAGGAGCTAAGTAGCAGAGGGAATTGGTGATAGGAAGTTTTAGATGGAGTGGCTTCCGATTCATCAAATAAAAATAATAGTTGAGATTTCAGAGGTAGAAGAAAAGAGAAAATTTGAAGGCAGAAGATTAAAATTAATTACCCAGGGTTAGAAAAAAATCGTAAAAAAGAAGCCAGTAAAGATGGCAGGAAAGGGCTCATGAGTAGTTAAGGTAAGGATGAGGGAGGAGAAAAACCATGGTAATGTGGTTATATAACATGAGAATAATATGGAAGGAAGGGGTAATTATTTTAAAGAAGAAAGTGAAGGAAAACAGCAATAGGTAATGGTGAGGACCAAATACTGCGAACAGCTTACAGTTTGCTGAAACTGAAGGGACATTGGGATTGACCATTGTGAGGTGATTATGATTGCTAAATATAGTGCATATGGTGAATACAAAATGGAGAGGGTGAAAGAAGCAATGTATGAAAATATTTCAACGCAAGAAAGAATAGATTCAGGCATTTGGTAGATGTAAAATATAGTAGGCACAAAATGCATAGCAGTGCATAGAAACAGATAAGTATTAATTTTTTGTTCAGAGGCACTCAGTTACAAAAGAAATTATGTTCGCTGTTGCAATTATTATCAGCATAATAAGAGGAAATATTATGCACCCTGTATTTTGAAAGATAGGTGCATTTGAACAGTTGAGAGTAGCTATACTTCAAAGTAGCTATCATGGGAATGTTTCGGGGGTTAAAATCATTAATTAAGTAAAATTTATCGAAAATTTGTCAAAGTATTGTTGGCATTAACAGACAATTTAATTTTATGAATTATGGCTTGTCTTGTAATTCTATGTACTGCGTCAAATGTAAATTTGGCTAAACAATGTTTCGGATTTTACTGTTAGCAGTTATTCTCTAATGTTAGGTAAACATTTATAATGTTTTCAATTATTTGAGTTTAATTTTGCAAGAGATCTATTGAAAAGTTTAGTGAGTTGTAAATTTCCATATTGCACAATAAGAGGCAGTTTTGAGAGGCTAAAATATGTAGATACATTTACTTTCACAACTTTTTAGACTTAAGTCACATTATATTTATTCGATGGCAGCAGGAAAATAGTTGTTGATGCCATGTAAAACATAGAGAGATGTGTGTTTATACAGATAGTGTTTTTGATAAATTGATGAGCTTTATTTTATTTTTGTCGGGCTATAACATATTTTTAACCTGTCCTCAAAATATAAATAATAACAAGTAAAATGAACTTGTTAACAAGTATAATAATCTTTTTCACAATGGCTGAAAAAGATTGAATTATTTTTGAGATTCATAATGTATGCTTAAAATTTGGAAGAAGATACATACTTTGGGATTAGAATTGGCTAGATATAAAATAGTTGGCAGATATCTAGACAATTATCACTGTCATATATTGGTTTATTTTGTAATTGGGTACAATACATGAATATTGGCAAATTGGGTAAATAAGTTCTTCCACAGATACAAATTTAAACATATTTGTACAAATTTAATAGTTTGTTGGCCTCTTTATAGGTACTTTTGCAAGGCCAAATTCTTTATCAAATTATTTATATAAAAATGAATAATTTTTATAAATGACTAAGATATTTGAATATTTGAAGAGCAATTTCGTCTACCCTTTATTTATATGTACTAATATATTTTGGTAGCCTCTGTTTAGATCAATTTCATCTACACTTTATATGTACTAATATATTTTGGTAGCCTCTGTTTAGATCAATTTCATCTACTCTTTATTTATATATACTCTTTATTTATATATATACACTTTATATATACTCTATTTATATATACTTTATTTATATATATATATTAAATATACTTTATTTGTATATATATAAACTCTTTTTTTCCCATTATTTGGCTATCACTATTTACCAATGTTTATTTTTTGAAGTAATATGATCCTTGATATCAACAATTATGACATTCAATCAACAATGTGGTTGATAGAAGCCTTAAGAAAATTACCTGCTCTGATTACTTCTCAGTGAACAGGAGATGCTAACATGACCATATAGAAATAGTGTGTGAGAATTAAATCAAAGATTATGTGTGAATCTGTGATCTATAATTTATTAGCATAAAATCACTAAACAGCAAAATCCCATCTAGCTATAATTGGGAGAGATACTCACTAATGGAAGACAGGAAGTAGTATTAATCTGATTTCTACAGGACCAGGGGGCTTTTTATTGGTTGAGCCTAAGTTGGGCCATAGAACTCCAGTCACTGCCATGAAATTCTGAAAATCATTGAATAGCAACTCTCAGTGTACATGAAGCAGAAGTCCCATTGCCAGGTAATAGAGGTCTTTGGCTTGTGCCTATGAGCTTTCATTGGAGAGGAGAGAATAGTGTCAATATCCATGCAAATGGGAACAGCAGAAGCACAAGTTATAAAACTTAATTAAAAAGAAACTCTGCCAAAAATTTACATGTGACTATGCATATACCATGACCCAGAAACTCAATAAAAATGTGTACATGTGTTTAAAAAACCGTACTGAAATGTTTGTGTTAGCAGTATTCAAAATAGCCACACACTGGAGATCACTCAAATGCCCAGAAAATGTAGAAGAGATAAATTAATTATTGCACATTCATGCAGTGTAATACTATTAAGCAATAAGATTGAACTACAACCGTGGGCTGTAGTTAAATGACTCTCCAAAATACAGTGTTGAGTGAAGAAATCTAGACACAGAAGATACATACTGTTTAATTCCACTTATACAAAGTAGAAAGGAAGGAAATTTTTTGTGACTCTTGGAGTGGAAGAGACGAATTTCAAAGACATTAGCAATATTTCTTATCTGATTTGACTATTGGCTACATGGGTATTGACGTATAATACATTCTCCAAATGTATTACATGTTAATAAAAGTTTAAAAATCAATTTTTCATTGTCACAAAGAAAGAATGGTTATTTTCAATAATTCATATTAAAAACAAAATCTAAGGAAGTTCCATTGTGACACAGAGCATTGTAAGACAAGGACTATGTAATATACGGAAGAGGAATTAGAAACAAAAAGAAGACTCGGAGGAAATAAAAGGGAGGGAAATCCACTTATGAATGGCACAAACCATGTTTCTTTGCCACACGTCTGTGGAAAGGGTTACTCCATACCATAGAATGGAATAATTAAAGACTCATTATCTATATGGTGTGTTTTATTTTTAGCTGGTTGCCTCAAAAGTTACGTTACCTATCAAGGAAATGGCTTAGTGTTTGCTTCCCATTATGTAGCTTAGGTATTCTCAATTATCCCTCTGTTCTTTATAATGTGTTGTGTGGATCACTCTTTCATATAGTATCAAAGAATTGCAAAATAATACTTTTGTGCATAGAGTTCTACAATATGATTAAAAGCAACCAATTCAGGAAAACATGCTAATTAACAGATCAAACACTTAACGAAAGGAATTCTCGCCTGGCCTTACTCTGTCTCACAAATGTGCCTGGCAACGTAATAGACACTTGATAGGTTCTGATACGACTAGAGAACAGATCACAAGAAAGGTCCAAACATACACCAAACACATAGCTGAAAAGTAAAGTTGAAAAAAAATTCATGGTCTGTGCTTGGTAGAATGGATTATCTCAACCTACTACTACTTGTTGGAAATATCTAACTTAAAGTCAAATAGCTAATTGTAGACATAAAAAAGTTGCGTCTCCATATTTGGTTTTCAGTTGATTCAATGGAGAACAATTTTAGTTTTGAATCCATAAAGTTGAAAACTCTTCCTTTTTGAAAATGCTTAAAAAGGCTTTTCTGCCACAAGCAACACTTTCTACATGCCATATTTTATACTAGTTAGAGCCATTATTTGAGTTTACTTAAAATATAAGGATATGAATTTAGCTAAATAAATGAGTAGGGGTATGCTAGTTGCAAGTTAACTAGGATGGATCAATGTTCATGATAAGGAAATTTGAAAAGCGTCAACTGCCATATTGATACATACACATCAGCATATACTTTGTACTCAAAGATCCAGAAAAGGCAGAGTGACAAAGATAAATTGCACTATACATTACTTTCTGCTATTGATTATTTTCACTATTTACAACTTGTGGTATTTTGGGTAACAATGAGACATTCTTGTATATCACATGAACAATTTTGAAAACAATGAGTAAATTATTATAGCTTTAACATTTTCTCATTGAACTTGTCAATTTAGAGACACTATCCTGAAACCAGCTCTATGGAAAGATGTTATAATGTAAAGGAAGTTAAATGAGCAAGAAGTAATACAACGTTAGTTCAAATATGTCCCAATTTTTCAAAATAGTGATATATTACACATCAAAACAGTTTGTAAAGCTATATCTGAAAAAATCAGCAATAGTAGTTTTCTGTAGATATTAAATTTTACCATCGTAAATATGATGTAGAGAATTATAGTTCAGAGTAACTTGAATTGGAATCATGGTGCTTCCACTTAAAAACTGGTTGGCTTTTGTTAAACATTTCACTTCTTTGTTTTTCTGTTTTTTCATAAGTCTAGTGAATATAATAATGGGCTCTCTTTTTGCAGGGTTTTGTAGAGTAGTCAATAATTTTAAAAAAGTACTTAGAATGCCAAAATTATTCAATAAGGTTTAGTTATTATTTTACTAATATTTTATCTTAGCTAGTATTTCAAACTTCAAGATCTTTCATTTTTAATTTAATATGCTATTGATGGTGTTCAACAAAATTTTACCTATGTTTTACAAAAATAATATATTTTCTTTTTTTTTTATTATACTTTAGGTTTTAGGGTACATGTGCACAATGTGCATGTTTGTTACATATGTATCCATGTGCCATGTTGATTTCCTGAACCCATTAACTTGTCATTTAGCATTAGGTATATCTCCTAATGCTGTCCCTCCCCCCTTCCTCCACCGCACAACAGTCCCTGGAGTGTGATGTTCCCCTTCCTGTGTCCATGAGTTCTCATTGTTCAATTCCCACCTATGAGTGAGAACATGCGGTGTTTGGTTTTTTGTCCTTGTGATAGTTTACTGAGAATGATGTTTTCCAATTTCATCCATGTCCCTACAAAGGACATGAACTCATCCTTTTTTATGGCTGCATAGTATTCCACGGTGTATATGTGCCACATTTTCTTAATCCAGTCTATTGTTGTTGGACATTTGGGTTGGTTCCAAGTCTTTGCTATTGTGAATAGTGCCGCAATAAACATACGTGTGCATGTGTCTTTATAGCAGCATGATTTATAGTCCTTTGGGTATATACCCAGTAATGGGATGGCTGGGTCAAATGGTATTTCTAGTTCTAGATCCCTGAGGAATCGCCACACTGACTTCCACAATGGTTGAACTAGTTTACAGTCCCACCAACAGTGTAAAAGTGTTCCTATTTCTCCACATCCTTTCCAGCACATGTTGTTTCCTGATTTTTTAATGATGGCCATTCTAACTGGTGTGAGATGTTATCTCACTGTGGTTTTGATTTGCATTTCTCTGATGGCCAGTGATGATGAGCATTTCTTCATGTGTTTTTTGGCTGCATGAATGTCTTCTTTTGAGAAGTGTCTGTTCATGTCCTTCGCCCACTTTTTGATGGGGTTGTTTGTTTTTTTCTTGTAAATTTGTTTGAGTTCATTGTAGATTCTGGATATTAGCCCTTTGTCAGATGAGTAGGTTGCAAAAATTTTCTCCCATTCTGTAGGTTGCCTGTTCACACTGATGGTAGTTTCTTTTGCTGTGCAGAAGCTCTTTAATTGGATCCCATTTGTCAATTTTGGCTTTTGTTGCCATTGCTTTTGGAGTTTTAGACATGAAGTCCTTGCCCACGCCTATGTCCTGAATGGTATTGCCTAGGTTTTCTTGTAGGATTTTAATGGTTTTAGGTCTAACATTTAAGTCTTTAATCCATCTTGAATTAATTTTTGTATAAGGGATAAGGAAGGGATCCAGTTTCAGCTTTCTATATATGGCTTGCCAGTTTTCCCAGCACCATTTATTAAATAGGGAATCCTTTCTCCATTTCTTGTTTTTGTCAGGTTTGTCAAAGATCAGATAGTTGTAGATATGCGGCATCATTTCTGAGGGCTCTGTTCTGTTCCATTGATCTATGTCTCTGTTGTGGTACCAGTACCATGCTGTTTTGGTTACTGTAGCCTTGTAGTATAGTTTGAAGTCAGGTAGCGTGATGCCTCCAGCTTTGTTCTTTTGGCTTAGGATTGACTTGGCGATGCGGGCTCATTTTTGGTTCCATATGAACTTTAAAGTAGTTTTTTCCAATTCTGTGAAGAAAGTCATTGGTAGCTTGATGGGGATGCCATTGAATCTATAAATTACCTTGGGCAGTATGGCCATTTTCACGATATTGATTCTTCCAATCCATGAGCATGGAATGTTCTTCCATTTGTTTGTATCCTCTTTTATTTCATTGAGCAGTGGTTTGTAGTTCTTGAAGAGGTCCTTCATGTCCCTTGTAAGTTGGATTCCTAGGTATTTTATTCTCTTTGAAGCAATTGTGAATGGGAGTTCACTCATGATTTGGCTCTCTGTCTGTCTGTGATTGGTGTACAAGAATGCTTGTGATTTTTGTACATTGATTTTGTATCCTGAGACTTTGCTGAAGTTGCTAATCAGCTTAAGGAGATTTTGGGCTGAGACAATGGTGTTTTCTAGATATACAATCATGTCATCTGCAAACAGGGACAATTTGACTTCCTCTTTTCCTAACTGAATACCCTTTATTTCCTTCTCCTGCCTGATTGCTCTGGCCAGAACTTCCAACACTATGTTGAATAGGAGCGGTGAGAGAGGGCATCCCTGTCTTGTGCCAGTTTTCAGAGGGAATGCTTCCAGTTTTTGACCATTCAGTATGATATTGGCTGTGGGTTTGTCGTAGATAGCTCTTATTATTTTGAGATACGTCCCATCAATACCTAATTTATTGAGAGTTTTTAGCATGAAGGGTTGTTGAATTTTGTCAAAGGCCTTTTCTGCATCTATTGAGATAAACATGTGGTTTTTGTCTTTGGTTCTGTTTATATGCTGGATTACATTTATTGATTTGTGTATGTTGAACCAGCCTTGCATCCCAGGGATGAAGCCCACTTGATTATGGTGGATAAGCTTTTTGATGTGCTGCTGGATTCGGTTTGCCAGTATTTTATTGAGGATTTTTGCATCAATGTTCATCAAGGATATTGGTCTGAAATTCTCTTTTGTGGTTATGTCTCTGCCAGGCTTTGGTATCAGGACGATGCTCGCTTCATAAAATGTGTTAGGGAGGATTCCCTCTTTTTCTATCGATTGGAATAGTTTCAGAAGGAATGGTACCAGTTCCTCCTTTTACCTCTGGTAGAATTCGGCTGTGAATCCATCAGGACCTGGACTCTTTTTGGTTGGTAAGCTATTGATTATTGCCACAATTTCAGAACCGTTATTGGTCTATTCAGAGATTCAACTTCTTCCTGATTTAGTCTTGGGAGGGTGTATTTGTCGAGGAATTTATCCATTTCTTCTAGATTTTCTAGTTTATTTGCATAGAGGTGTTTGTAGTATTCTCTGATGGTAGATTGTATTTCTGTGGGATCGGTGGTGATATCCCCTTTTTCATTTTTTATTGCATCTATTTGATTCTTCTCTCTTTTCTTCTTTATTCGTCTTGCTAGCGGTCTATCAATTTTGTTGATCTTTTCAAATAACCAGCTCCTGGATTCATTAATTTTTTGAAGGGTTTTTTGTGTCTCTATTTCCTTCAGTTCTGCTCTGATTTTAGTTATTTCTAGCCTTCTGCTTGCTTTTGAATGTGTTTGCTCTTGCTTTTCTAGTTCTTTTAATTGTGATGTTAGGGTGTCAGTTTTGGATCTTTCCTGCTTTCTCTTGTGGGCATTTAGTGCTATAAATTTCCCTCTACACACTGCTTTGAACGTGTCCCAGAGATTCTGGTATGTTGTGTCTTTGTTCTCGTTGGTTTCAAAGAACATCTTTATTTCTGCCTTCATTTCATTATGTACCCAGTAGTCATTCAGGAGCAGGTTGTTCAGTTTCCATGTACTTGAGCGGTCTTGAGTGAATTTCTTAATCCTGAGTTCTAGTTTGATTGCACTGTGGTCTGAGAGAGAGTTTGTTATAATTACTGTTCTTTTACATTTGCTGAGGAGAGCTTTACTTCCAACGATGTGGTCAATTTTGGAATAGGTGTGGTGTGGTGCTGAAAAAAATGTATATTCTGTTGATTTGGGGTGGAGAATTCTGTAGATGTCTATTAGGTCCACTTTATGTAGAGCTGAGTTCAATTCCTGGATATCCTTTTTAACTTTCTGTCTCATTGTTCTGTCTAATGTTGACAGTGGGGTGTTAAAATCTCCCATTATTATTGTGTGGGAGTTTAAGTCCCTTTGTAGGTCACTCAGGACTTGCTTTATGAATCTGGGTGCTCCTGTGTTGGCTGCATATATATTTAGGATAGTTAGCTCTTCTTTTTGAATTGATCCCTTTACCATTATGTAATGGCCTTCTTTGTCTCTTTTGATCTTTGTTCGTTTAAAGTCTATTTTATCAGAGACTAGGATTGCAACCCCTGCCTTTTTTTGTTTTCCATTTACTTGATAGATCTTCCTCCATCCCTTTATTTTGAGTCTATTTGTGTCTCTGCACGTGAGATGGGTTTCCTGAATACAGCACACTGATGGGTCCTGACTCCTTATCCAGTTTGCTGGTCTATGTCTTTTAACTGGAGCATTTAGCCCATTTACATTTAACGTGAATATTGTTATGTGTGAATCTGATCCTGTCATTATGATGTTAGTTCGTTACTTTGCTCGTTAGTTGCTGCAGTTTCTTCCTAGCCTCGATGGTCTTTACAATTTGGCGTGTTTTTGCAGGGGCTGGTACCGGTTGTTCCTTTCCATATTTAGTACTTCCTTCAGGAGCTCTTTTAGGGCAGGCCTGGTGGTGACAAAATCACTCAGCGTTTGCTTGTCTGTAAAGTATTTTATTTCTCCTTCACTTATGAAGCTTAGTTTGGCTGGATAGGAAATTCTGGGCTGAAAATTCTTTTCTTTAAGAATGTTGAATATTGGCCCCCACTCTGTTCTGGCTTGTAGAGTTTCTGCTGAGAGATCAGCTCTTAGTCTGATGGGCTTCCCTTTGTGGGTAACCCGACCTTTCTCACTGGCTGCCCTTAACATTTTTTCCTTCATTTCAACTTTGGTGAATCTGACAATTATGTGTCTTGGAGTTGTTCTTCTCAAGGAGTATCTTTGTGGCATTCTCTGTATTTCCTGAATCTGAATGTTGGCCTGCCTTGCTAGATTGGGGAAGGTCTCCTGGATAATATCTTGCAGAGTGTTTTCCAACTTGGTTCCATTCTCCCCATCATTTTCAGGTACACCAATCAGACGTAGGTTTGGTCTTTTCACATAGTCCCAAATTTCTTGGAGGCTTTGTTCATTTCTTTTTATTCTTTTTTCTCTAAACTTCCCTTTTCTCTTCATTTCATTCATTTCATCTTCCATCAGCGATACCCTTTCTTCCAGTTGATCGCATCTGCTACTGAGACTTCTGCAATCTTCGCGTAGTTCCCGATACTTGGCTTTCAGCTCCATTAGCTCCTTTAAGCCCTTCTCTCCATTGGTTATTCTAGTTATCCAGTCTTCTAATTTTTTTTTCAAGGTTTTTAACTTCTTTGCTATTGTTTTGAATTTCCTCTCGTAGCTCAGAGTAGTTTGATCGTCTGAAGCCTTCTTCTCTCAACTCGTCAAAGTCATCCTCCATCCAGCTTTGTTCTGTTGCTGGTGAGGAACTGTGTTCCTTTGGAGGAGGAGAGGTGCTCTGTTTTTTAGAGTTTCCAGTTTTTCTGCTCTGTTTTTTCCCCATCTTTGTGGTTTTATCTACTTTTTGTCTCTGATGATGGTGATGTACAGATGCGTTTTTGGTGTGGATGTCCTTTCTGTTTGTTAGTTTTCCTTCTACCAGACGGGACCCTCAGCTGCAGGTCTGTTGGAGTTTGCTAGAGGTCCACTCCAGACCCTGCTTGGCTGGGTGTCAGCAGTGGTGGCTGCAGAACAGCGGATTTTCGTGAGACCACAAATTCAGCTGTCTGATAGTTCCTCTGGAAGTTTTGTCTCAGAGGAGTACCTGGCCGAGTGAGGTGTCATTCTGTCCCTACTGGGGGGGTGCCTCCCAGTTAGGCTGCTCAGGGGTGAGGGACCCACTTTAGAAGGCAGTCTGTCCGTTCTCAGATCTCCAGCTGTGTGCTGGGAGAACCACTACTCACTTCAAAGCTGTCAGTCAGACAGGGACATTTAAGTGTGAGGAGGTTCCTGCTGACTTTTTGTTTGTCTGTGTCCTGCCCCCAGAGGTGGAGCCTACAGAGGCAGGCTGGCCTTCTTGAGCTGTGGTGGGCTCCACCCAGTTCGAGCTTCCTGGCTGCTTTGTTTACCTAAGCAAGCCTGGGCAATGGCGGGCGGCCCTCCGCCAGCGTCGCTGCCGCCTTGCAGCTTGATCTCAGACTGCTGTGCTAGCCATCAGTGAGACTCCGTGGGCATAGGACCCTCCGAGCCAGGTGTGGGACACAATCTCCTAGTGTGCCATTTTCCAGGCCCGTTGGAAAAGCGCAGTATTAGGATGGGACTGACCCGATATTCCAGGTGCCGTCTGTTACCCCTTTCTTTGACTAGGAAAGGGAACTCCTTGACCCCTTGCGCTTCCCGAGTGAGGCAATGCCTCGCCCTGCTTCGGCTTGCGCACAGTGCGCTTCACCGACTGTCCTGCACCCACTGTTTGGCACTCCCTAGTGAGATGAAACCGGTACCTCAAGCAGAAATGCAGAAATCACCCGTCTTCTGTGTCGCTGGGGCTGGGAGCTGGAGACCGGAGCTGTTCTTATTCGGCCATCTTGGCTCCACCCCCCAAAAACAAAATATTTTCTAAATGCTTCACAATTTTAAAATAAAGCAAAATATTTAAAAAATTGATTAAAGGAAGTGAGACAAAAAAGTAAAAAGCTGTCTGAAAATTTTAAAATTACTGTAGTTATATATATTTAATATGCAGTATTTGGTATTCAGCTTATTAACTGATATCCGTCCTTAAGAGTTAATAATTGATCTGAACTCTCAACAGTAGTAAAACTGCACTGTGTGGTAAAGACACATGCAAGTTCCATGAAAATTTTACCAACCAAGTGAATAACTTTACAGAATACATAGACACAGTGATTTATACCAGTAATCTCTTTAAAGTGAGGTTTTGCTAGGAAACTATGCCATTTTCTTGACAAGCTCACATCTTGTTATTGAGTATCACTGGAATGGGGCAAAGCACATGTGGGATGGAGCGGGAGTAAGTGCTTGTGCATTTTTGCTTCCTCACTGGCTCCTCTCCCTCCACCGTGAGATCATACCTGGGTTAGTGTGCTAAAGAATGAGAGATTAGAACACAGGTGAATACTTTCAGCTGAGGGCAAACTATGTCAACCAATGTCTGCCTGACCCACCAGCTGAAAACCGATGCATGTGTAAGATCCACTGCTCCCAGCTCAGATAGGCAGAACCAGTTAACTAATCTATAGACATTTGAAAAATAATAAGTGATTGTTTTAAGCTATTAAATTTGGAGGTGGTATGTTATAAAAAGTTATGGCGGTGATAACTAACAGATGCTCTATCATACTAGGATGGCATGATAAAGATATGTGGGACAGTAACTGGCTAGGGATAAAGGGATGAGTGAACCTTATATTTTTAAAGGAAGGGAATATACACACATATACAGAGAGAGATAATAATAGACTTGCTTATTTAATTGTATACTAATTATCTTATCCAAGACAGGCAGGGGAAGTGCTGTACAATGTCTTGAATAGAAAGCAGAGAGTAGGATCAGCCCAAGTGGATAGTGTTGAACCCCACAAGAATGGATATAAGTTTATCTAGTAAGTGATTACATTGGAAAAATGGTTCCGAGGACAGGTTTTTTTCACACTCTAACCTATCGGGAGCACATGGAAATTCTCTTCTGGCACATAATTTTTAGAGTTGTTAATGGAAATTTAGGACATAACATGCGTTAAAATGCCTTGTCTACTAGTGTCCAAAATAAGTTGGGTGCTTTGTGTGTTTCTTGTGTCCCTTCAATGTCTATATAAACTTCTTAAGAGCCTCAGCATTCTGAAATTCAGATAATGACCAGTAAAACACAACCTTTATTTCTTCTAAGCCTGAAAGCTACACATTGTTTTAGTTAATTCTTAATTTCTTCCAAAGTATAAATTTTGTAGAGATGTTGATATCCTTTAATCCAGTATTTAGGAAGTATGCCATTTAATTTTATGTAAGTTGCTTAGTTTATTTTTTCAGACTTTTTTTCAAGAAATTCCATTTCCTAAAAAATACCCATGGGAGCCTTGGATAAGGATGAAAATGCTAAATTATATGCATAAAATACAAAATTAAAAATCAGTGACGTTTTTCAAGTTACATAAACTTGTCTTACATTTGTAGTAGGTGTTTCGTGTTACTATTAGCTGGATGAGTAGTAATACCAGTTAAAGTCCTCACGTTCCACATTTCCAAGTGATACAGGGCAAAGTATTTTGCCATCATGGACTTCAGATTTCATAAAGAAAGTGCTTCCATTTCTCTTATTAAATGAATTCTCTGAACTCCTAAAATGTATAAACTTTATGAGTATGTGGAACATGAGCCTCCCTCTCTGCCTTCTGCTTTCAGAATGATGTCAGTGCTTGAAAACGGAAAACAGTTCAGTGTCTTTAGGGGTTCCTGATCCAACAATTACTTATTCCGTTCATCTTCTATAGAAGCATTTCTGATGATGTTTGAATTTGACTTTCAGTCTGAGCCAAATGTATATGGCTTTTTTTTCTGCTTAGTATTCATTATCACACTTACTCTTGAAATTATAAAAAACTGTTGTGAAGCAAACAGAAGTGAGTAAGTTACCTCAAATCTTTTCATGCGTCAGCATCCATGACTGTGGAAGAGGCAGCAGTTTATTTTCGCATGAAATATGTCAAGTTTCTGTAGTCAAACTATACAAAGCTGGGCTGCACCTAATTATTGGTATAAATTACATAAGGCATCTAAACAGTGATAATTTAGAAGACTCAAAGCATTGCTATTCACTTAAATCTGAAGAGGATCTGACTGGACACATGTATCTCTGACAAAAAGTCCGAGTGCCATGTAGATGTTTATGTTGGCTTTCCTTGATTCTCGGCCAGTAACTTCTGTGAGGTCCGATAAGGCAAGCAATGAATTCTCTCTTAGCCTCATCTTCTTCATTTGTAAAATTGTTAAATATTTTGCAGGACTTCTTCATACTCAGACTTTAATTGTGGTTGGCTTAGAACTCTTTCTCTTTCAACATTGTCTTCATTTCTCCACCGTTTTACTAAACCTTAGTCGTGATTGTTGATATGTCCTCAAGTATCATATACGCACCACGTTCCTTGGAGGTGGTAGAGTGTAGTGAATAGTCAAACAGGTTCTGGGTTTAAATCCTGCATCTTCTGCTTCCTAGCTGTGTGATTTGGGTCAGGCTAGTTGCTATCTGAGCCTCATTTTCCTCATCTGATTGTTTTAAAGACAAAATAGTATATAAGACAAAAGAGATAAACAATATGTGAAAATATTCCAGCCTCTGACACATCGAAATTCTCAAGAAATATTTACTGTTCTCAGAACAATATTCTATTCTATTCACAATAACAATTGTTAAAATTTTTATGCCTGTTCTAAGCTAAAATCTCTACAAGTCCAAGGGTTAATCAAGAAACATTAAATGTCCCCCAAATAATTATTTCTATTTAACATACTTTAATTTTAAAACAGTTTTAGGTTCACAGCAAAACTGAGCATTGAAGTGTAAAAGCTTTAAGATAATTTTTTGCCCTTTCAGTATTTAATTTATTTTATTTAGACCTGATTAATTATAAAATTATTTTTCCTTAGCCATGAGAATTCAATATTACGTTATAAAGATATTTCAACTGGAAAGCGTTTTTTTTTTTTTTTTTTTTTTTTTTTTTTTTTTTTTTTTTTGAGACGGAGTCTGGCTCTGTCGCCCAGGCTGGAGTGCAGGGGCACGATTTCGCCTCACTGCAAGCTCTGCCTCCCAGGTTCACCCTGTTCTCCTGCCTCAGCCTCCCTAGTAGCTGGGACTACAGGTGCCTGCCACCATGCCTGGCTAATTTTTTGTATTTTTAGTAGAGACGGTATTTCACCATGTTAGCCAGGATGGTCTCGATCTCCTGACCTCGTGATCCACCCACCTCGGGCTCCCAAAGTTAATTTTTGAATATATTTCAGATTTTGCTCTAGCATATTTAATGAGATATTAATGTTACTATACAATCTAAATTTTGGCATATCATTTTATATCCCTCAGCGTTTAAAAATCCTTTGTCATTATAGCTTGTACTCTCTGTCTTTTAATAGTGAACTTAATCTATTCATACTAAATATGATTTTGACATATATGGATATATTTCTGCATCTTTAATAAAATTTCACTGTATTTTTACTTCTTTACTTTTTTCGTTTGTTTTCTGCTTTTCATTGACTTGATTGCATATTTTTCGGGGGTGTGTTGTTTGTATATTTCCTTTTCTATTTAATCTGTGTCGCTTTTCATTGCTCTTTAGTTATTAAATGTTGAATAAAATGCATTAGCACTAATGAAGCACAAGGTTGCATTAACAAAGTACAACTTGAATCAATCATCTCCTTCTACCTGAACAATTTAAGGGCTATAGAAAATTTTAGATATGATCATCTCTTCCAGTTTTTATGTTATTGCAACTTGTAAATATAATTATGTTTTGTTTTTTAAGTTCCAAGCTAAATAGTCATTATCCTTAATGTTATTATTGCTGTTACTTTGGTTATTGATTATTTAGATACACCAACGTGTTTTCAAGTTTCTGTATAACTCAGTGCCACTTAGATCTCACTCTTTTCTTCTCATTGAAGCTTATGTTTTGGTGCTCTTTGGTATGTAAACTCAATCATTTATTTGAATGTGTGTGTGTGTGTCTGTGGCAGGGTCTCAGGCTTTCACCCAGGCTGCAGTGCTGTGGTGCAATCATGGTTCACTGCAGCCTTGACTTTCTGGGCTCAAGGAGGTCTCCCACCTCAGCCTCCTGGGTAACTGGGACTACAGGCATTTGCCACCACGCCCACCCCAGGATAATTGTTTGTATTTTTAGTAGAAATGAAGTTTCGCCATCTTGTCCAGGCTGGTCTTGAACTCTTGAGCTCAAGCAGTCTGCTCTCCCCAGCCTCCCAAAGTGCTGAGATTACAGGCATGAACAACCATGGCTGTCCTGAAAATTATCTTATTTTATATATCTTACTCTTAATAATTTAGAAAGGTTTAAAATAATAGATTGATGGATATTTTCTCTTAGCACTTTGAAGAGTTTAAAATCATAGGTTGATGGAAATTTTCTCTTAGCACTATTGTCTTTTATAATTTCAAGATACTTTCATTTTAAATTATGAGTGGAAAACAGAAATTACCTAAAAGGGCACAATTACTAGACTGACAGTATTATGGGTTGAATTGTGTACCTTCAGCAAATAATGAGGCGGTAATACCAGTAGCTGTGAATGTGACCTTGTATGGCAATACAGCCTTTGCAGATGACCAAGTCAGGATGAGGTCATTAGGATGGGTCCAATCCAATATGACTCTGTCCTTTCAAAAAGGAGAAATGTGGACACAGGGAAAGATAGGCATACAGAGAAGGCGATGTGAAGACACAGGAAGAATGCCATTGATAAGCCAAGCGATATGGTCTGGCTTAGCTCCCGTAACTCCCATGTGTTGTGGGAGGGATCTGGGGGAGGTAATTGAATCATGGTTGTAGCTTCCATAACTCCCATATGTTGTGGGAGGGACCTGGTGAGAGATCATTGAATCACGGTGTTTTTTTCCCCATGCTGTTCTTGTGGTGGTGAATGAGTCTCACAAGATCTGTTGGTTTGATAAGGGGTCTCCTCTTTGCTTGGTTCTCATTCTCTCTTGCCTGCCGCCATGTGAAATGAGCCTTTCGTCTTCTGCCATGACTATGAGGCCTTCCCAGCACATGGAACTGTGAGTTCAGTAAGCCTCTTTTTCTGTATAAATTACCCAGTCTCTGGTATGTCTTCATGAGCAGCAGGAGAACAGACTAAAACACCAAGAAACACCCAAAGCTGCAAGACATTAGGAGAGAGACTTCTCTGGAAAGCTTTTTCCTTTTGGCTCTCAGAAAGAGCCACCTTTTCAACACCATGATTTTAGACTTCTACCCTCCAGAACTCTGAGACAGTACACTTCTGATTAAGCCACCCACTGTGCGCTGTTTTGTTAGGGCAGTCCCAGGAAAGTACTACAGCTACAAATCGTAAACAGAAACAAGAGCCAGGAGAAACCAGAACCTTCAACCCTCCATGTAGTACTCTATCCTTTCTTTCTGGAGGTTTTCAGAAGGCATTTCAAGGATTCAGCAGGGGGTTGGTAGACCATGCTGGGCCCACTGTGTCCCATTCCTGCCAGATTCCTGCAGGAACTGCACGGTTTACTAGGTTACACTTTCTGTTTATGGCTTCTCAGGATGCACACTTGACCCTATGCCCTCTCTTAATCCTGGCAGCCCCCCATACTCTGCCTAAATAAATACCAGTGGACATAACTACCAACATGCCAAAGTCCTCAACATCTCATATTCCATGCAAGAATACGTAGAGAGGCTCTTTATACTGTCATAGATTATACCAGCCGGGTATCCAAGTGATGTCAACAGGGCCCCAGTGTTTTTAGACATTTTAATAAAAATTCCTTTTTAAAAAATCAGATTTTGCTATAAAGTCATGCTTATAATCCCTATGTTCTTTTCTTGACAGTATGTTTTTCCAAAAGAATCCTCAGCCATCCACATAAAAACAGTTTCCATATATGCGAACTGGAAATTTTTATAACTGGTAGAAACAGACTAAAAACTGGACTTTCAAAAAATACAGTTGGCCTTTCATGTGTACAAGCTCCACATTCACAGATTCAACCAACTATGGATAGAAAATACAGTATTCCCAGATTGGGCAGCCCAAGGATGCAGAGGGCTCAGTTTTAATTTTCCCAGGTTATACAGGACCAATGTTGGAATTTTAGCATTTCTGGATTTTGGCATCCATCAGGGTTCTAGAACTATTCCCTCATGGAGAACGTGGAAGCACTGTATATACCAATGGCAAATAAGCAGTGAAAATATGCTTTACGCCACTAGTCATTAGGAAAACGCAATTAAAACTGCAATGAGATGCCCTATACAGCTACTAGGATGGCTATAATAAAATCACAGAAGACGGAGTACTGATGAGGATATGTAGAAACATCAGTGGTATAGTTGCTTTGGAAAACAATAGGGAAGTTTCTTTTAAATTTAAATATACATTTATCACATGACTCAACTATCAATTCCTGGATGTTTACCCAAGAGAAATAAAAGCATATTCATACAGAGACCCATTTGCTAATGTTTATAGCAACTTTATTTGCATGGCCTTAAACTAGAAATAATCCAGAGGCCCATGTATTAGTAAAGGTATAATCAAATGGAACACTAGTTTGCGATAAAAAAAATACAATATAGACATATGTAACAGCATGAATAAATCTCCAACGCATTAAGTAAACTCAATAAAAAACAATCAAGGCTACATAGTATATGATTCAATTTTTGTGACATTATTTAATAGCCAAAACTGTAGCCACCCAAATCTGAGTGGGGTAGACAGGGGCTAGGTGTCAGGTTGGGGGTGAGGACTGATTACTAAGGGGCACTAGGTAACATAGTACTTTAGGTTGCTGTAACAGAATATCATAGACTGGGTAGTTTATAAACAACCAAAATTTATTTTTCACAGTTTTGGAGACTAGAAGTTCAAATTCAAGTTACTGACAGATTCAGTGCCTGGTAATGACTCACTTCCTGATTCAGAGGTGGCTGTCATTCTTTGGTCTCCTCACATTGTAGAAGGACGGGATATCTCCAGGGTCTCTTATAAAAAGCACTATCTCCTTTGATTAAGTCTCTGTTCTTATGACCTAATCACCCTCCATAGCCTCCAACTCCCAATACCGTTATATTGGGTATTAGATTTCAGCATAAAATTTCAGGAGAATATAAAAATTGAATCTATAGAAGAAGGGAATTTTTAGGATGAAATGTCTCCATTGAAGTGGTTGTTACACTACTGTAAACATTTGTCAAAAATCATCAAAATGAACACTTAGAAAATGCTGTTATATATAATTATCGTTTGGTTGTGTCCCTCCAAAAGGCATGTGTTGGAACATAATCCAATGAACCACTGTTGGGAGGTGGGGCCCAATGGGAGGTGTTTAGGTCATGAAGGCAGAAGCCTTGTGAACAGATTCATGCTGATTTAAAATAACTTAAGGCTGGGAGTTCAATCTCTTGCTGTCTCACCTTCCACCATGAGATGACACAGAAAGAAGGTCCTCACCAGACACTTGCCTTTGCATCTTGTATTTTCCAGTTTCCAGAACCATGAAGAATCTCTACAAATTGCCCAGTCTCTTATATTCCATTATAGCAGCACAGACTGAATGGAACTATACATGCATTGCATTTGAATGAATATTAGTAAGAAATTAAACATTCACCACAATAAAGGAATCTTTGAATGAGCACTGGGTCCCTCTGAGCAAGGACATTGACAGATGTTATGTAAGAGAAAGGACTGGATCAGAACTTTGAGAGCAGAAAGCATCAAATATTCTACAGCTTGAGCCTTCTGTAATGGTAGCAGTAGGAACTGAAGATTCCTATGTTTTTATTATCTTACATGGTGAATTGGACTCCACTAATGGAGGGGCTTAAGATATGAGCAGCCATTTATTTTGTATAAACAGTTGTGCAAAATGAATGTGCCAATAAACCATAATAAAATAAATTGGGAGAGCTTCAAATCTAATCCACCTTTTAGGAAGTCTATGATGGATAGACTTGACCTACAGAATCTAGGCACACTTTTGATAAGCCAATAATTTCCTCTCTATATAGATACCCCTAATTCAGGCTTCAGGGGCTAAAAAGTGTTTCCAGAGTTGCAACAAAATGATCAATACTTGAACAACATAACACACACTACAAGATTCCTTACTTTGAATGTTGAATATGTGTAGATATAGAGATACTAACTGAAGAAATTAAAGTTTGGCAGCTTTTGAAAATGTAGTCATTCAAATATGTAAGGCATTGTTTGATGACACAACCAAAAATAAAGTTTTCATATTTCTTTATTCAGTATTTTACATAATCTAGGGAGATATAAACTTCTGGCTAACAACAAAATAAATGTTCGCTTAGGAAACAAGACTCCCAGACTTAAACATCGTTACAAAAATACATATGTGACCAGCTATGTTTGGTTTCTCCACTGTCTTTTGGTTGCACTCTAATTTTTCCAGCTTGAAGTATCTTGTCCTTACGCATTTTTAGACATCCAATACAGAGGTAATATTTATTTATTCAGTATTTGTCACTTTGAGAGTACTATGTTTTCTCAGATCTGAATCATCAAGTTGTTCTTGAATATTATACATTTCATTTTCAGGGTAGAATAAACTTTGTACTGATTATATTTGAATTTGTTACTTGAAGTGGAAATTGTAAGTGATAGCAGAAAGCCTGAGTGCTTTGAAATGAGGAATACTGGATAGTGAAATATTGGTTTAAATTCTGGATCTTCCAGTGATAGCTGCCATCAAGGACACAATTTCTTATCATTTTTAGCTTTAAATCACTCAATTTGGACATAGAAATAATAAACACATTTTACAAAGTTATGCTGGTGTGATGAGATCAGCATTCAGTAAAGGGAAGCTGATACGACTGTCAGTCAACGGATTCATCTAGCTATTTACCTACCCTTCTTTTGTTTTCCTCTCTGCAGCCAAAAGATTTAAGTTCAAATTCTGGATTGATGGTTTATTACATCTGTGACTTTTAGCAAGTTATGTACTTTGCAGTCTAAAATTTCACACTTATAAAATATGATATTAACATTAAAGAGTCTATAAGAATCTAGTTTAGTGCCTGAAATATAGTAGGTGCTCATTTAATGACAGCTACTGCTATTTTAACTTTTAGACATCACTATTACTACAAAACTGGCTTTGATATTTTACCTTTCTAAAATCTATTTTTTTGCTTCCTAAAATGCAGACTGTCCTGCATCCAAACTATATTGGAAATTAAATATTTTAATGGAAAATAAAAATCACACACAGGTCAAGTAAGTTATAGTGGTTTTGAACAAAAGGCATACAATTTCTTTTTAAAAAAATATAAAAAGTATTAAAACTATGTTCAACACGAATATACTTATATGTGTATTATATACATGCTGGAAATATCAGTTTTTAAGGGACTACATAGCAGCTACATGTTTTGATAATTGACATTATTCAGCAAATTTTTCTAATACATGAAGTATGTCAAATGATGAGTTCAGTATAACATTTTTATCTGCATTGCTTTGTTACTTTTGTGCATTACTATTAAATGCATTGTTATATGTTGCTGTAAGTTGTATTATTGCATATTAAAATCATTCTTAGATAAAATAAAAATCAACAAGGTCATTTGCACAGCTCGAGAAAATGTTTTTATCATACAGAGATTACGCATTTTTCTTTTAGCACTTTTTTTTGCATGAAATCAATTATTTCAGGTTTTTTTTTTAAAAAAAACAGCTTCCAGGTAAAGTAAATATTTTCACTTTTAGCTACACATGGATATCCTCCATTATTTATGTTGTCATATACTTATCTTAGTAAAAGGTTTGACTAAAAATAACTGCTTATCCAAAGTGTACTTATGTTAAGTGTAGATATATTTTGAGTAAATAAAAAGCAGGTATTTTTTTCAGAGATAATCTTAAAAATGCTTTTTCATGAATCTGGAAGTTAAATAGCTGGAAATGAAATCCAGAAGTAAATGATACCACTTGTAAACATACCTCTGACATTAGGAGTATACAGGAAATTATGACAAGTGTCTGTTATCATAGATAAGTAAGGGTATCCCATGGGTAACTAAAAATCAGCATATTTAATGGGAGCCAAGTTTCGTATTTTTAAAAGACATGGAGAAATTTATTTCATAAGAAAAATCTGTTTAAAATGGAAAATCTTTGTAAAAAAACTACTCTTTTTAAAATCCTTTGCTAATGGCCTTCTTGAACTTTATCTTAATGTATATAAGAATTCTTCAAAAATCACATTATATAATTAATTAAGGATTTTAGAGAAAATTAGAAAGATACTGCAATATGTCAACAATGTTTAAAACTGATGTTAAATAAGTCTGGGTGCAGTGCCTCACTCCTGTAATCCCAGCACTTTTGTAGGCGGGTCACCTGAGGTCAGGAGTTCAAGACCAGCTTGGCCAACATGGTGATACCCCAACTCCACTAAAAATATGCAAATTACCTGTGTGTGGTGGTGGATACCTCTAGTTACAACTACTCTGGGAGGCTGAGGCAGGAGAATTGCTTGAACCTGGGAGGTGGAGGTTACAGTGAGCCGAGATCACGCCACTGCACTCCAGCCTGAGAGACAGAGCAAGACTGTTAAAAAAAAAAAAAGAAAAAAATATCGCTGCTAAATACGTTTCTGGCTATTACTAATTTCTATTTGTGATGGTCTAGTTTGTGCTTTTCTTTTTTAATAAAGACTTGTTTTTTAAAAGAAAGCACAGTGATCTGGATGATGTCTTATGGTAAAGCCTTGGGGTAAACTCCAAAGGGTAAGTATTAGCAGTGTCGATGCCACCTCATTACAGTAACCACAATACCACATTTAAAGTGAAAAAAAAAATCAGACTTTTGTGAAGTGTCTTGCAAATTCAAATCCTTTCTATGATGGCAAATAAAACAGGAATTTGGAGCACCAAACTTGCCCCTTCCTCTGCAATAAACTAAACACAAAAGTTTCAAACATGTTTTAGAATGAATTCCTAATTTGATACATCAAATGACCACCCTCTCATCACATTGAATACCTATGGTAAGAAATTAGAATTCTCTCTCTCGTCCTTCCTTGTTAGTGTAGGGTAGAAGGGATTTTTTTTTCTCATCCATCACTAGGTTCATGGCTGAAGCACCTATAACAAAAGACAGTTTAACAACAGAAAAGCGTACATATTTATTTAATGTAAATTTTATGTGACATGTGGACCTTCAGAAATGAAGACCCAAAGAAATGGCGAAATCTATGTATATTTATGCTTAGGTTGGATGGGGAGTAGACAGTCATGAGGAAGCATGATTGAACAGAAGGAGTATGATCTAATGGTAATAAGCTGGGGGAACTTAGCAAGGCCTGTTTGTTCATATTACTTTCTGTGTCCCAGTGTGACATTCCTTGTCTCCAGATATGAGGGACATGAGGCTCTTATCACATACTTCAGAGGAAGATCAGATTTTTTTTTTTTTTTTGAGACAGTGTCTCCTCTGTCGCCCAGGCTGGAGGGCAGTGGCGTGATCTCCGCTCACTGCAAGCTGCACCTCCCGGGTTCACACCGTTTTCCTGCCTCAGCCTCCCGAGTACCTGGGACTACAGGCACTGCCACCACACCCGGATAATTTTTTGTATTTTTAGTAGAGACGAGGTTTCACCGTGTTAGCCAGGATGGTCTCGATCTCCTGACCTCGTGATCCACCCACCTCGGCCTCCCAAAGTGCTGGGATTACAGGCGTGAGCCACCGCACCCAGCTGAAGATCAGATTCTTTTACAGCTTGCTTCAGAGAAGAAGGATTGGAGAAGGTCAGAGACCTTTGTCCTTTGTGATTTTCTCAAATGTGAAGGTGCCATCTTCTGGGGTAGCACGTTCTGAACCCAATGCTCTGGGGTAGCGTGTTTTTATTTGTAGAATATCAAGAGAATGGTGTTGCATCTTTCAGAAAACCCAGTCTAGAAAATCTTAGGAATGAAATATACAACCTAATTTTATACATTTTTCTAATTTCTATTTATGGTTAATATTTGAAGAAACATTCCCTCATGCATATATAGTTTTAGTTTAATGTAAGTGGATAAGATACATAATAGTGCTGGTTGCAAAGATTTTGTGTTCCAGAAGAGTTCAATAATATTTTTCTTAAAGGTTGGCTTGTAAGAAGAAAATTTATTTCCAACATTTTAATCTTTGACTCTGCATTAGCCATTTTCAAGTAGATAAATTAATTTTTTTCACTTGAGTTATTTACTGAAAATTCGTGAACTTAATTGCTGAAAAGCTTCAGCTTTTGCTGTTTTTTTTTTTCGCTAATCAGTGATTCAGTGATTACTATTTCTTTTCTATTTTCTTTATATGTACTGTAATTTCTCAATGGCATTCAAAAAACCCTGGAAAGCACATTGAAAGTGGAATTATTTGAGCTGGACATATACTTGTGCATTAAAAAATTCTCCAAATATGTCTTTAAAACTTAATTAAAAATGTCAACTTAGAAACTTAATGTGCCTGGGTCTTAGTCCAGAGGACAGTGGTATCAGCTCAAACAGGAAGATAATGGAAGGGGATTTGAACTTTATGGTAAGGACTCCTGGTCAGTTTAAGAAAGACAATGACAGGATCAGAATATACGTTACTGCCTGCTGTGTATATGCAGCAATAGCGGTTATACCTGGTTCTTTGTCTCCAAATCAGAGCACAGGCCCAACAAGAACAATCCTCGGTCCACTTATGAGGGAGTCTTATCCACTCAGTTGGAGGGATGGTTTCCCTGCATATTGCTGCAAACTTCCTGTCACTGCACCAGAGGTTTAGAATTAGCATTAATGACCTTCAAACAGCTTAATTTCCCCAGAGTCATTGAACACAGCTAGTTGGCCCTACTAGGCTGAAAGCCATATGGCATCAATTGTAAATGTTTTGCTACCATTTCCCAACATAACCACCTGCCTGATTTACTGTTTGCTGGATGCTCACCTTGAATGTGAATATGTCCACATAATTTTTTTCTTTAAATTAAGAAATGTAGTTTAAAATTATGATTCATTTTATCCTATTAAGATGTTGAAGGGGGATGCTGAAGAAGATTCACATTGTCAGTTTTGTATAAATCCACTTGTTGGAGAAAAGTGTTGAAATGAAATTAACAAAACCATCATATAAATATAAACGTGTAGATTGTTAAAATTACAGTTTTAGGAAATTTGCAACATAAAGTACAAGGTAAATAAATATCTCATTTTGAACTCACATATTTAGTACAAAATATTGCCCAAAATCCATCCTAGGGCTTGGGGATATTTAGAAAAGAGAAGACCCCCAGAGCTATAGATCATTAAAAAACCAGATAGCTTAACTTCAAAATGCATTTTATTTTTCTTAATATTGGGTTTCAAGATAAAACCTTGAAGAAAACTGTAGAAGCCTTTACTCTTAGCCATAAAATAGACTCCATTTCCCCCCCTTTCCTACCATGTATACTCCCTTCACATTTATCTAATTGTATGCTGTCGTCTGTATGCCTTCTTAGAAGTTGCAGGGGCTAATCTTGAGTCTGACAAAGGAAGCTTGGAGACTCAGCTGCAAAATTCCCAAGATTACTGCAAGGTGGCTGGCTAGTCAACAACCCTGCCATTGTTGAGATGCTGCCAGCTCGTGATTCAGGAGGACTGAGACACAAAATAGCCACCAGAGAAAACACACAGACACTGTACTCAGCACAATTCTTGCGCGCCTTCCTTATCAATTTTTCCACACTTAAACCCCTACCCTCACCCCCAAAATTGAAGTGGTTGGTTTGAATGGGAATCCGGCTACATCCCCTTTACTAGTTTTGGTTAGTAAAATCCCTTTCTTTCTACCAGACCTCACTCTTGTGAATTGGACTCTGCAAGTGGTAAGCATTCAGATCTGTATTCAGTTACAACGAAGTGATCTCTCTGCAATGGATACAGAAAAGATAGGTTCAAGGGGAAATATAGGGGAAGAGGGAGCGGGAACTTAAATATTGGGGATAAATGAATTTGGGATAATTAAAAGCAGACATAGAGAAAATTCTGAAGGGACACTGGTAATAGTGTATATGGAGACATTGTGCTCCTCAATGGAAATGTTGAGGATACAATATTGCTTCCATGCATCTCCCTTTCAGCAATTCAGCCCAGTGACTTGATGCAATGACATCACCCGTTCTCTTCTGAGGAAACAGTTTTAGACATTCAAAGCCCAGTTGTTCAATGTAGCCTAGATTCTTTAATTTCTATTTCAGCTAATTAGTAGCAATACAAACTCTTGCCAAACAAGAAATGTGAATTCTTAAAGATTAAATTTTATTTTATCTCTATCTAGAGGTAGGAAACCAATCTTTTGGGAGGCACAAATTAGGATGACAGCCAAAATTCATTTATTCATTCCAAAATAAAGCCTTTATGTGTAGCGAATTATTTTTCATAATTCTAGAAAGTGGCATGTTCCAGCAATTATAATTATAAAGTGTACTGTTTTTGGAGGGTAAAATAGTAAGTCACATCATTAAGGTCAAAATGATGTTTAAAGGAAAACTATAACTATGCCTTTAGTATATTAAAATTAGATAATATTTTGTACATCTGTCCCTGCAAAATAAAACACTTTTTATATGTTTTCTTTGGCTCACACACAACTAAATTTGATGAGATAAAATATACAAATATTTGACAGGGTCAATTTCCTTTTCAAGTTGGATTTTAATTAATTCAATAAGCATGTATTGATGACCTACTGTATGCAATACATTTGGCTATATTTAGCATATCTGATTTTGCTCTATCATCATGGATCGTGATGTTTGTGACGGGGGATGTTTGCGACTGGAAGCTTTTTTTTCCCATTAGCCAAATAAATAAGTAGGTAAATGCTTAAATATTTTTTTAAAAATCCACGTGGTGTTATTTTGAGAGGTATAGAATTTATCTAAGCTCCAGTTCCTTCCATTGGAAAAATGAGTATTTAAATGAGGTAATATGTATAAAGGCAATGGCGGCTGGGCACGGTGGCTTGTGCGTGTAATCCCCGCAATTTGGGAGGCCCAGGTGGGACGATCGCTTTAGCCCGGGAGTTCAAGATCAGCCTGGGCAACAGGGAAAGACCCAGTTTCTACAAAATATTTTTAAAGTTAGCTGGGTGCAGTGGCACGTGCCTGTAGTCCCAGCTACTTGGGAGGCTGTGGCAGAAGGATTGCTTAGACCTGGGAGGTTAAGGTTGCAGTGAGCTGTGATCGCGCTACTGCACTCCAATCTGAACCACAGAGTGAGACCCTGTCTCTAAAAATAAATACAGAAATAAAGACATACATACATACATAAAAAATAAGGCAAAGAGTAGGCCCTCAATAACATGAGCTAATATCAATCTGTATTTCCATAAATTGGTATCATTCTATGTATCCATAGCCTCCAAACCTGTTATAGTCCAGTCTTCGGCTCCTTTTCCTGTGGCTTTAAAAATTTATATTAGATAAGGAAAAGAATCACACTATATACTTACCCTTAACTGTTTTATAGTTATTTTCAGATTTACATTTCCTGTGGTTACCAAATTACAAATGGCTACGTGTAAAAACATACCTTTCTGGACAGTTTAGTTTCTCAAAGTTCAGAGCAACTCATATGCACTTACATGTAAAAATTATATAAAATATGCATATGTTAACTTCTCATATATACTTAAAAGATACCTAACAAAATTGAGAGTTCGCAATGGTGTTACACACATATTTGAAGTTGCAAATAGAAAAAAACAGATATCCAGAAATCAGGCTGAGTTTATACCCTAGAGATATTTGCAATTCCTCCATAATAAAGTGACAGAATTTGTGACTTTGAAGCTAAAAATTATGCATAACTGCATTTTACACCATTTTAGCCATCAACAACTTATATTAACAACTAAATTAAGTTATACATCAAGCCAGAAAAGATCGCAAATTTCTTATGTTCTAGTATTGGAAGAAGAAAGGCATTTTTAGTTTAAAATTAAGTATGTGACACAAAATGGCCAGATGGTGCACACAATCCATTTGTTGCAGGGCTTCTAGTTCTTTCCATGCATTGGAAGAAAACCAGGTGACAAGTTAGGCAGCAGTTTTTATGTAGGACATTTCCAAATTGCATATAATCAGAGAATAAGGATCTAGAAGGTAACTTCCAACTAAAACAAGCCATTCTGACTCAAAGTCACAAGAATTCAGTCTTAATAATCACAAATGCTTTCTGTTCTCAAGCTTAAAAATCTATTCTCTACTTTCTTTGGACTCACAGTGTCTTAGAATTTTTGCACACATAGTCTTACATTTTCCTCTTCACAGAATGGGATTGGCAGAAAAAATGAGAGAACTTTTTGCAGTTAGTGATTTTTTCCAAGATCACAGAGCTAGTCAATACACCATGTGATTCACATAAAACATGAGAATAGCCAGTATGGGGTACCTAGAAATGAGGAGCATTGCAATTATAATACAAACAAAAATTATACCCCATTTTACTAGTTTGAATCATTACCACAATAAACATGGATTCATAAGTTAGGCTGTGATAGAACCAAAAGAAGACATTTATGTGATTTTTTTTTAATGGCATGCATCTGCTCAGGACAGGCTGTACTTTTTAGAGGAACAACTTTATCCTTCAGTAAAAAATTCTGAAGAAGTGTGATATCAAAGCTCAATTAAACTTGATATTTAAAGTCTTTATACCAAAATAATGAATCTATTCATGAACAATACAAGAATGAGATTTGGCAGGAAAGCTATGTCAGTATATCTCATGTCAGTGCCTAGCTAGGATGCTAATTCACAAGAAAAAATATTGTCATTCTCCAATGTCGGACAGTTATTTGAAGCCTGTCTGCTTTTTTTGGTAGAGATACTTTAAATAAGGAACCTGGGGAAAGAGTTACAGATATCTACTGGCATGAAGAGGAAGACCGTTTACTGAATATAATTGAATGGATATTTTTATGAGTATTGGTATTATTTCAATTTTCAATTAAAAAAATAAACTGGTATATGCAAAATCTTCATGCTGTGGGCCATATTGAAAGATAGTAAATAATTGAAATAAAATGCCGAGATATTGGTGGGGACCCGTCTGCACCTACTAGGGTCTTGATGTTACCTGAGCCCCCTTAGGTATTTTAAATATGTGCCAGAAGACAGTGCTTCTCAGGACATGATTTTTCTATTCCTAAAAATAAGTTACAGGAAAAATAGACAAATGAAGACTAAATGTTTCAAGAGGGAACCCATATAATGGGTTAAATGAGGCATAGGATAGCAGTGTGTGAGGCATTTTGTATTAGAGCTCATTTAAAATACCATCGGTTACATGAGGTTTCAGAAAAAAAGAAAACAGCCTGTGTTCTGCATAAACAACTGTATGCAATGTATTGTAAAATGGGTATGAGGAATTAAGGAAAGAATGCCTTTTCTTCTGGTGTTCATCTTCCTCCTGGTTCCTAGCCAACTACAACAATTTGTTTTATAATCTTGCTTATGGCACCTTCCATGGCAACAGGTGTTTACTCATTTTGACAAATGCCACTTTATTAACAATCGTGATGTATGCAAAGAGGACTAACAATCCCTCTAGTTATGCAAAGGACAGGCACAGTACCCGCTGGGGATCAGAGCCTACCAACTTTGTGACAGCTCACAGTATATTTTCACTATTGAAGCCAATGGAGTATATATTGAATATACACGTTGTTCAAGGATTGGTCCTGCTTTATGCTTGAGGCTTATTTTATTTTCAATGTGTCCTGATTTATTAAACTAGTTTTATGATGGGCACACCTAAAGAGCATCTGCCTCCTATAGAAGAAATGGCCATGTTATAGTGACAAACTTGGCAATGTAGAAATAAACTTAGAAATGTAGGCAAATATGAGATGATACCTGAACATCATCTCAGCCACACCACAGTTATTGAGATATTGTTTTCTAAGGGTAAGGTCCAAACACTTTATCATATTTTTATATCTTGCATGTAGTAGATAATTTATATACATACCAATCACACACACACACACACACACACAGACACTCAATGTCATAGCAATCTAATTAGAAATAAAAGCTTCTAAATTTCAAATAATGTGGAGCAAAACTATAAAATATTGTCTTAAGTTTTACAAATTTTTTAAAAAGATGATTCACAGAATTATGGAGGATATTGATCCAATTGAATAAAACATAAAGCCCTGAATACTTCTCCACTCTTCCATTTTTATAGAAACTAAGAAGCAATTTAAAGATTTCTTTTTTAATGTGAAGAAAAATGTTTTGTTAGATTTTCTGCTAAATGCCATTTAAATAATCAATTTGCCAACATTTAGGGAAATTGAGTATGCCACTTCCCTAAAAAGCTTGTCATTTCTCTTTAGGGTAACGTGTAACAGATGCATAGGAAAATTCAGGGATGTGCTTTGAAATACTATTAGTAGATAGCAAATGGGGGATAGATGGATAAAAATTTATTCTGTATATTACTGGGCAATAGTTAAAGGGAATAATGTATCTCTCTATATACATGGGTCTCAAAATTGGCCTCAAAAATGATACTGAGTTAAAAAACACTAAGTGAAACATGGTGAATATCACATTTCCCTGTGTAAATATAAAAATAGAAAAAATATAACAATCATTGTTGATATATATTTAGGAAAGAAAGGATTAATTGTTTAATATTGAGAGTAGATTAGACACACACATATATTAAGTATATAAGAATTAGCCTTTGGATTTGTTAATTTTTTGTTTTAATCTGCTGTATCTCTATTTACTATTTCATTCATTATTATTTTTGGTTTTTATAATTGCATTTCTTCTGCTTGGGTTTCTTATGTTTTCCCTAATATCTTAAGTTAACTGTTGAATTTATCTGTTTTCAGACTTTATTGCTTTCTTGTATGTTTTAAATATGCTTTCCTATTTCCAAATCTACAAATTTTTCAAAAAAAATTGTTTTTTTCTGACTTTGAACTTCGTTGTGCTTAGAGAAGTATATCTGTCTGATAATTCCTTGGAATTGGCTGATATGTGCATTATGTCTTCCCCACGTGGTTCGGTTTTCTCTGAAGCTCCGTGCGTACCTGAGAACACTGTGTATTCCTTCGTATGATGGGTTTGCTGACTTCTTCATATGTTTTGAGGAAAGTTATTAGAGGCATCGAAGTTGAAATGAGTGTATAATTATCATTGTTTTATGATGTTTTCCATTCTATGTGATGCTTTGTGCCTTAAAGACTTCACTCTATAATATTAATATAGATACACCAGCTTTCCTTTGACTAATATTTAAGCTGCCTAATTTCTTATCCATTGTGTATAAGTTTTCCCATGTTTTTATTTTCATGTGTGATTCTTCGATAGTATAATCCTGGATCTTATCTTTTATTGAATTTAACCTTTAACTAGAAAGTTAATTTATTTACATTTATTAGGATTGCTGTTATATTTGGATTCATTACCATCCTATTTCTTTTTATGTATATTCCTATTTTGCTTCATCGCTTTTACTTTTTACCACTTTTTCTGCATCCTTTACATGAAGTTTTTATTTAAATTCTATTTCCCTCTTTATTCTTTTAATAGCTACCATGAAATTTTAACAGATTTATTTAAAGTCTACATTAATCATTTTCTCTATTCCTTCTTTATATAACATAGGGAGCTTCGAATTATAAAAATCAAATCACCTGCTATTTAGTCTTACTTATTGTCCCACATTTTAATTATATCCTTTCTTTATTCCCAAATTTCATATTTTTGTTATTTCACATACACTCTGTGGTTTATCTACATGCTTTCCACGTTCTTCACTCAACATTTCTTCTTGTATCTCCAGCTTTCCTTTTGTGGTTATTTTCCATCTTGTTGACATATCATCAAAAGTTTGTTGAAGTGTGAATCTATTCACTTTTAGGTTTCCTAAAGGGAGTTTTAGTTTTTCTTTTAGGTTTACTTACATCTTACTTTTGAATTATTTCAAACATGACAAAATATGTGAGAGGAGTACAAATATTAATACTTCCTATATACCTTGCGCCCACATCCTTTACTTGTTTATGTTTTACTGAATGCACTTTGTATCATTCTCTCTCTTTCTTCATCCTCAGTGTTCATTTTATTACCATGTTGACAGGAAGAGTTGTTCTTGATATTAAGTAAGGATTTTAAATCAGCTTATTATCACTGCAAATTTCCAAAAGACAGAAAGAAGGGTAACAGTGTGAATCTCTCTATGGCTTCTAGTAAAAATGGAAATATTGCATAGATTGGAGGAAGGTCATAGAGCACTCTCAGAAGAAATATGATCGTATTGCCATCATAGAAGCAATACATTTGTCTTTTGTCTCCTTATTTGTTTATATTTTTTCAACTATTTAAATCAAACAATTTGAGGTGAAAGTGCACCACCACTCTCACCTACCAATAACAAGATAGAACACTGGAAATATTATTTCCCAAACATGAGTTTTCATTTTGATGATAGTCAGCTACTAATCTAGATGCTTGATATAAGAGACATTATCTAAGCTCTACCATACCTGTATCAGTAGAATTACTTCCCTATTATACATGAAGATATACAGGCATACCTTGGAGATATTGCAGATTCAGTTCCAGACCACTGCAGTAAAGCAAACATTGCAATAAAATGAGTCATATAAATTTGTTGCTTTTCCAATGCATGAAAAAGTCATGTTTACATTACAATATAAGCAGCTGAGTGTGCAATAGAAGTATGTCTAAAAAACAATGCACATACTTTAATTTTAAAATACTTTATTGCTAAAATGCTAAGGATTATCTGTTCCTTGATCAAGTTGTGATTTTTCACAGGTAAAGGGTTTGGTCCCAGTGTTGGTGGCAGCTGACCAATCAGGGTGGTGGTTTCCTAAGGTTAGTGTGGCTGTGGCAATTTCTTCTAACAAGGCAGCAATGAAGTTTGCCACATTGGTTGATTTTTCCTTTCGTGAAAGATTTTTTTTTTTTTTTTTTGTAGCATGTGATGCTGTTTGATAACTTTTTCCCCACAGTAAAACTTCTTTCAAACCCAAATTCTGCCACTGCTTTATCAATTCAGTTTCTGTAATATTCTAAATTCTTTGTTGTTATTTCAGGAATGTTCACAGCATCATTACCAGGAGTAGATTCTATCTCATGGAACAACTTTCTTTGCTCATCTGTAAGAAACAACTCCTAATGCATTAAAATTGTATCTTGAAACTGCAGCAACTCAGTCACATCTTCAGGCTCCACTTCTAATTCTAGTTGTCTTGCTGTTTCCACCACATCCGCATTTACTTCCACTGAAGAGTTAAACCCCTCAAAGTCATCTGTGAGAGTTGGACTCAACTTCTTCTAAACTCCTGTTATTGTTGATATTTTGGACTCCTCCCAGGAATCACAAATGTCCTTAGTGTCATCTAGAGTGGTGAATCCTTTCCAGAAGATTTTCAATTTATTTTACCCAGATTCATCAAGGGAGTCATTATGGCAGCAATAATCTTACTATGTTTAGTTCTTATGTAATAAAACTTGAAAGTTGAAATTACTCCTTGATTCAGAGGCTACAGAATGGATGTTGTGTTAACGAGCTTAAAAACACGAATATCCTTGTTCATCTCCATCAGAACTCTTGGGTGTTCAGGTACATTGTCAATGAACAGCAATATTTTGAAAGGACTCTTTTTTTTCTGAGCAGTAGGTCTCAAGAGCAGGATAAAAATATCCAGTAGACCATACTGTTAACAGATATGCTGTCATTCAGACTTTGCTCCATTTATAGAGTACAGGCACAGTAGATTTAGCACAATTTTTACTATTTTCAGAATCGTTAATCAGTATTGGCTTCAACTTCAATTTACCAGCTGCATTAGCCCCTACCAAGAGTGTCACCCTGTGCACTGAAGCTTTAAAGCCAGGCATTGACTTATTTTCTAGCCATGAACGTCCTAGACAGCATCTCCTTTCAATATAAGTCTGTTTCATCTACACTGAAAATCTCTTGTTTAGTGTAACAACCTTCATCTATTATCTTAGCTAGATTTTCCAGATTATGTGCTAAAGCTTCTACATCAGCACATGCTACTACTTCACCTTGCACTTTTTCTTTTATTTTGGGATGGCTTCTTTCCTTCAAAATTATCAACCAACTTCTTCTAGCTTCCAACTTTTCTACTTCATTTCTCTCAACCTGAAGATAATTGAAAATAATTTGGGCCTTGTTGTAGTTGGTTTGGTTTTCTATCCAGACTAATAAAACGTTCTTCATATCAGCAACAAGTCTGTTTTACATTCTTTGTCGTTCATTTGTTCACTGTAGTAGCACTTTCAATTACCTTCAAGAACTTTTCCTTTGTGTTACTAAGTTGGCTGTTTGTTATAAGAGACCTAGCTTTTACCCTCTCTCAGCTTTCAACATGCTTTCTTCATTAAGTTTAATCATTTCCAGCTTTTGACTTAAAGTGAGAGATGTATGATGCTTTTCTTCTCACTTGAACACTTACAGGCCATTGTAGGGTTATTACTTGGCCTAATTTTAATATTGTTGTGTCTCAGGGAATAGTGAGGCTTGAGGAGAAGAAGAGAGATGGAAGAACAGCTAGTTGCTGAAGAAGTGGGAACACACATGATATTAATTAAGTTCACTATCTTATATGTGCAGAGTGTATGGTGTCCCACAAACAATTACAATAGTGACATAAAAGATCATTGATCACAGATAACCATAACTAATATAATGACAATGAAAAAATCTGAAATATTGTGAGAGGTACTGAACTGTGACCCAGAAACCAAAAGTGAGCACATATTGTTGGAAAAAATGGTGTGGATAGAATTGCTCAAGGCAGGCTGGTCAAAACCTTCAATTTGTAAAATCACAACATCTACAAGAAAAGTGCAATGAAACAAAGTACGCTTGCCATTGCTCCAGGTTACAGAGAGAAAAAGTGGAAGAGATTAGATTCAAATCAAATCTCTGTGATGCCAAAATCCATGATCTTAATCATTAAATACATTGCTTCCAATTTTATGTCTAGATAATATATATTTCATAGGTTTTATATAAAAATCTATTGTTTAACATCATCTCATTAGTAATATATATATAATATTCAGAAAGTTTAAACAATGGTTACTTAAATGAACTACTGCTTTGTTAAGCAAGATACAAATCTTAATCTGTAATATATATTTAGAAGTAGGATTTATAACATTAAAATAAGCCATGATGGTTTTTCCAAAATAATGAGAAAATGACCCCTTAAATCAATTATACTTTAAAAAGAAAGATGCCTGTTTTGTCTGTCTTTATGAAGGAGATGAAATTTGGCAAGGCAAAAACTTTAGGTTGTTAAAAGAAGCAAGTTAACTCATGTTTATGTTTTATAACTTATTTTATTTTTTAAAACAACCTTGAGTTGAGTTTTCTTTGTATTTATTTTGTACTATTTTAAGATGTATAGGTCATTTGCAAATAGTTAGTTGCTGAATTTTCGGTGCAATCCAAATACTTAGTTTAGTATTACCTGTGGTTTACCTGCTAATTTAAACAGATGACTATAACATGCAAATTAAGATTATAACCACGCATTTTCAACTGCAAACTATATGGAAAGAGTATTCGATATGAAAAAGACAAAATAAAAATTACATAGTTTCTATTTTCTTTGCAGTTTAAAAATGAATTGGAAAATGAATTAGTAATAATGTTTAAAATGCATTTAATTGTGTTTTTTAATGTTGCATGGCATAAAATTTTGATAGCTCGGTTAGAAATGTATGTCTGAACTAGATTTCACAGAAACTGTTTTCCTCTTTGTATTGGTGAAATACTAACTGCTGTGTCTTGATATGACCACTTGATGGAACTCTTTCATTTTGCTTTCAGCATTCTCTAAGCAGTGACAAACTTACCTTTCTGGGCAGGTATAAAAGTATATATATGTATGTGTGTGTGTATATATACATGTGTATGTATGTGTGTGTGTATATATATGTATATATATGTGTGTGCCTATATATATGTATATATATGTGTGTATATATGTGTATATATATGTATGCTTAAAGGAATTCGTTATTTGGCATATTTAGTATTCTCTACCTTTTTTATGTATGTCAATTTTATTTATTTCTATGGAGAACCACAGTGTTAGTAAGTCGATCTGTAGAAAAAAAAATACTACTTCTTAAATAAACTCTTGTTCTCATTTCCCTCCAAGAATTTTTGGCAGAAAATTAATTTTAAATAATTCTTAATATTTAAATATAATAATATCCAAAATGTTATTTTCTTTATAATCAAACTGAAACTCTATTTCTGGGATGCCTTCAAAATTAATAGTCAGAAGCATTCACAAGGTCTTGGGAATTAGAGGGTGTTAGGTAGTTGTGGGAACTTCCTAACAATTATCCTTATTAAGAAAGATAGCTTGAGAAGGGGAGAGATTGATTTTGAAGTGAAGCTTTCAGTAAAGTCATATAGAACAATTAGGAAAAACTAGAAGTGAAGGACGGGGTGAAAACCACCTTCTCTTCTTTGAAAACATTGACGCTATAGGTCATCCAAGAGCTGTGGATTAGGTATCAATCATCTATTTGTGACCTTTCATTTAAACTTTCTGAAGTTTTGCATAAAATAGGGATAATCGTAAATCTCTCACGAGGCTCAGATACAATAAAACTCACTATAGTAACACATTTGTAAACTCTAAAAACATCGTGGAACTAGTAGTTATTGGAATGATCACATTGTTGTAAAGAAAGCCCACATTAAGCATGTCAGCATATCTCGGAGAAAAAGGCCGTCTTCGGTAACTCTACCTTACAAAATATTTTCCATGCTCTGTAGTGTCTGGCTCCTAGTCACAAGAATCTCAAGGAAGTAAGGCCTCTTTTTTGTTTGCCATTTATTCTAAGTGATCTCTGCCACTTCAGTGGCATCTAGTCCTATGCTAATGGTGGCTAAATCATTTTTCCAGTCCAGAATCTCTACATGAACTCCACCATCCTATTAGACACTTTCTCCCCAATATTCTGAAAACTTAAATTTCTCTTTGCTTAAACCAAACTCACTGTGTTTATTCTGCAAAACTGTTGCATACACTTGGCTGACAGAGTTTTTGGTTTTTAAATTGATGACTGTGATTAATTTCTCTTTTGGCTCCCCAGTACCCAGCCTACAGTAGTCAGTCACTGATTAACCATTGAATGAATGAAGTATTTTGAAGCTCAAGAAATAGATTTGACCGAATGGTGATAATTTCAAACATTAATTTGTTTTATTGTGACTCTGTTAGAGATTGGCTTATACAATATTACTTTCCTACTGATTCTTGTTTTTATCTATTTTTGGTCTACACAAGGCATTGAAAATATAAGGCACTGAATGTGCCCTCATTTTCAGAGTTTAAAAGAAATTTCATTGCTGCACTAATGATAAAAATTTAATCAACTCTTTTTTAGGAATAAGTTATAAAATACTATTCATGCTTTTTCTCAATATACACTTTTTCTTCTTCAATTACTGGAGTGAGGAAACTCACTTAAGAGGAATGTCTTTCAATAAGAGCAGCTGTAAGGAAAAAGCATATTTTCACTGCCAAGAAAAACTATCAGATAAAATACATTCATTGTACAAAAGAATTATGAACGATTTCTGTAGACAAGCAATATGGTATGTACTATTGAATGTGTTGAGGATAAAGTAATAAACAAAAGTACATGTTCTTACATTCTTTGAGCTTGTGTGGGAAACCCAATATAAACAAATGTGCTATTTATATTTTGGTTTAACTTACTTTATTTCAGGTTGCAACAGAACTATACAAAATGTGAAGTAGGGAAGGTGATGAAGTAACACAGGCTGCTATTTTCTAATGGGTTGTCAGAGAAGATCTGTCTAAGGGGAGACTTTATATAGATATCTGAGTGAAATGATGGGCCAAGTCATTTGGGGAAGACATTTTGGATTGCCTCGAGAGGACTCAAGAACCTTCCAGGGCTCTCCAGAACCCCTCTTCAGGGATCTCTGAAAAGATACTGATTACAGAGATGTCTGAGGACTGAGCTGGGACAATCCAACATTTGTAGTACTGATGCAAAGAAAGCCCACCAAAAGAGATTTAGATCATTTCTACAGTTCTATAAAAATATTTTTATGACTCCTAATTTTCATTTAGTTAGCGTATTTTTTCTTCTTCATGTCACCTTTACCCTTTTGTTGACTGTAAAGAAATCCATACACTTACGCAATGTATTCTGTGACAGCATAAGCTGTTTTCAATGATTGGAGCATCAATTTATAGGTAAGTATAACTTAATTAAAGCACATAAGTTCAGGTACTAAAATCAATACAAAGAGCATATTCTGCTACCTCCCAGTTGCCCGCCCCCGGTTTACATATGCTTAGCATTTCTGGTGGACAGAATCTTGCTGCTTGTGTGGGATTCTTGACATCACAATATTCATCGTAGAGTAGGCATGCAATGCTTTTAATTTAAATCAATAAGTTAATCTCAAGGGGCAGGGAAGTGAGCAAAAGGGGGCTTATGACCCTTTTTCCTAAAGAGCAACCAATGGTCAGCCATCATTGATTGCTACACAAGGCCACTCCTGAGATCCCAGTTCTAATATCATAAATAATCAAGTACATGAAAATAATAGAAAGTGAAACCCATGCTTTCCTGACAACAGTGTCTTGCTTCTGGAGATAAAACTAATGATTTTCCCAGAAAATTTTTAAGCAACATTTGGAGGAAAAGCTAAAGAGAGATTTGAATATTATTCCTTTAGGACAGGATTGCCTGGTAACTTACAGGGCACCTATTTAAATGTGAACTTCAGATAAGCCTCTAAGTATTTAAGATGTTCTTATACTAAAAAGTTATTTGTTTTTTACATGAAATTGAAATATAAGTAGAAATCCTCTATTTATATTTGCTAAATCTGACAATCCTATGTTAGGAATACTTTAGACAGATTAGGGTAAGATACATTTTCTGGAAACATCAAGCAACCTATTTTTGTTCGTCCATCAATCAAAGCCAAGGAGCCAATAGGATAGATTAGTATGGCTAAATGTCTTAGGCTATTGGCAAAAAGTGTGGGTGTAGTATTTTTCAAGACAAAATAAAAGAAAGGAAGTTAGCTTTTAGATGTATGAAATGTTCTTTCTTAGCTATGATTTTATTAAAAATATACTGAGATGAGAAAATCAATCCTTTCTCAGATGAGAAGAAATCCAAACATAAGCACAATAAAACGTGTGAAAGCAATAAAATACATGCTATAGAATTCAACCATATTCAAATATATACTGATAGAGCAAATATGAGAGAGGATAATAGTACATGAAGCTAAACTAGGCCCTCTTCCATGAAAAATCATAGGCTCAAATTGTCTGTGGAGGGGCTAGGCCATTCATAATGACAAAAGATGAAGACAATAATAAGAGTTATATAACATTTTTAGTAGTTATATTAAGCTTCTAAGTGAGGTTAAAAAGTAACAGAAATATTCCCAACCGTGTGATAAAAACATTAAAAAATTACTACAATTGACAGAACTCCAGGATCATAAGAGACTTGTTAGATTCTAAAGGAAGTTGCTAATGAATAAGGAAAGCTGTTAAACAGGCATTGAAAATCTCCAACGAACTAGGGCATGCATTAAAGAAATCTTCAGGAAAATGCAATATAGTAAAATTCAGAAAAAAATGTTTAACTGTGGTGTGGTATAAAACTCCAGTGGTGTGAATTTCAGAATCAAGAATAGACCTGAGAAGGAAGAGGAAGAGGAGTAGGAGGGGGACCTTTCTACCAAAGATCATTACCTGTCAAAACCATGAAGTCTCTTAATAAAATAAGCTACTGACTAGATTTTAAATTTGCATTGGAAATGCCATGACGATTAAAAATTTTTACATAAAAAAAGGCCTTGGTTATTTGAATGTGTTCTCTAACTCTGGTTGTGTGCTTGGAATTAAAGCCCTATCACTGGCGTTCCAACTCTGCTGTGATCCTATTTTGGGGGCTAGTTCCTGGCAATGATGCTATGAGCATATTTGCCAAATTGTCTAAAGACCACTTTTCTTGTTATGCAAATATCAGTTTAGTCATCCAACTTGTGTATACAGTTCTGGAACAAGAAGCATCTGGAAAAAAAGAACATATTATGACACTTAGCTAAAAGTGGGGGATGGGGATATTCTTTGGAGGAAAAGAATTCTATCAAGGACCTAATATATTTAATTCTGTTCGTTAAAAACAAATTTCCAATGGTTTCAAACCAGAAATTAATTAAAATAAAAATGGGAGTTAACATGAAATATTAACAAAACTTTATCATTCCTATTTGTTTTTGTTAACTGTGATTAATAAGTGTTCAGAAAAAACATGGCATTATATTAATGTCTCCTAAATATTTGAAAATCTATAATTTAGCACTTCTTACATTTCTTTATTATTATTATTATACTTTAAGTTCTAGGGTACATGTGCACAATGTGCAGGTTTGTATAAATGTGCCATGTTGGTGTGCTGCACCCATTAACTCCTCATTTACGTTAGGTATTTCTCCTAATGCTATCCCTCCGCCAACCCCCCACCCCATGACAGGCTGTGGTGTGTGATATTCCCAACCCAGTGTTCAAATGTTCTCATTGTTCAATTCCCACCTGTGAGTGAGAACATGCAGTGTTTGGTTTTCTGTCCTTGCGATAGTTTGCTCAGAATGATGGTTTCCAGCTTCATCCATGTCCCTACAAAGGACATGAACTCATCCTTTTTACAGCTGCATAGTATTCCATGGTGTATATGTGCCACATTTTCTTAATCTAATCTATCATTGATGGACACTTGGGTTGATTGCAAGTCTTTGCTATTGTGAATAGTGCCACAATAAACATATGTGTGCATGTCTTTATAGCAGCATGATTTATAATCCTTTGTGTATATACCCAGTAATGGAATTGCTGGGTCAAATGGTATTTCTAGTTTGAGATCCTTGAGGAATCACCACACTGTCTTCCACAATGGTTGAACTACTTTACAGTCCCACCAACAGTGTAAAAGCCTTCCTATTTCTCCACATCCTCTCCAGCACCTATTGTTTCCTGACTTTTTAATGATCGCCATTCTAACTGGTGTGAGATGGCATCTCATTGTGGTTTTGATTTGCATTTCTCTGATGACCAGTGATGATGAGCCTTTTTTCATGTGTGTGTTGGCTGAATAAAGGTCTTCTTTTGAAAAGTGTCTGTTCATATCCTTTGCCCACGTTTTGATGGGGCTGTTCGATTTTTTCTTGTAAATTTGTTAAAGTCTTCGTTGATTCTGGATATTAGCCCTTTGTCAGATGAGTAGATTGCAAAAATTTCCTCCCATTCTGTAGGTTGCCTGTTCACTCTGATGGTAGTTTCTTTTGCTGTGCAGAAGCTCTTTAGTTTAATTAGATCCCATTTGTCTATCTTGGCTTTTGTTGCCACTGCTTTTGGTGTTTTAGTCATGAAGTCCTTGCCCATGCCTATGTCCTGAATGGTATTGCCTAGGTTTTCTTCTGGGTTTTCATGGTTTTACATATCACATTTAAGTCTTTAATCCATCTTGAATTAATTTTTGTATAAGGTGTAAGGAAGGGATCCAGTTTCAGCTTTCTACATATGGCTAGCCAGTTTTCCCAGCACCATTTATTAAATAGGAAATCATTTCCCCATTTCTTGTTTTAGTCAGGTTTGTCAAAGATCAGACGGTTTTAGATGTGTGGTGGTATTTCTGAGGCCTCTGTTCTATTCCATTCGTCTATGTTTCTGTTTTGGTACCAGTACCATGCTGTTTTGGTTACTGTAGCCTTGTAGTATAGTTGGAAGTCGGGTAGCATGATTCCTCCAGCTTTGTTGTTTTTGCTTAGGATTGGCTTGGCAATACAGGCTCTTTTTTGGTTCCATATGAACTTTAAAGTAGTTTGTTTCCAATTCTGTGAAGAAAGTCATTGGTAGCTTGATGGGGATGGCATTGAATCTATAAATTACCTTGGGGAGTATGGCCATTTTCACAATAGTGATTCTTCCTATCCATGAGCATGGAATGTTCTTCCATTTGTTTGTATCCTCTTTTATTTCATTGAGCAGTGGTTTGTAGTTCTCCTTGAAGGGTCCTTCACATCCCTTGTGAATTGGATTCTTAGGTATTTTATTCTCTTTGTAGCAATTGTGAATGGGAGTTCACTCATGATTTAGCTCTCTGTCTGTTACTGGTGTATAGGAATGCTTGTGATTTTTGCAGATTGATTTGTATCCTGAGACTTTGCTGAAGTTACTTATCAGATTAAGGAGATTTTGGGCTGAGATGATGGGGTTTTCTAAATATAAATCATGTCGTCTGCAAACAGGGACAATTTGACTTTCTCTTTTCCTAATTGAATATTTATTTCTCTTTATTTCTTTATTTCTTTCTCTTGCCTGATTGCCCTGGCCAGAACTTCCAGCACTATGTTGAATAGGAGTGGTGAGAGAGGGCATCCCCGTCTTGTGCCAGTTTTCAAAGGGAATGCTTCCAGTTTTTGCATATTCAGTAAGATATTGGCTGTGCGTCTGTCATAAATAGCTCTTATTATTTTGAGATACGTCCCATCAATACCAAATTTATTGAGAGTTTTTAGCACGAAGCGCTGTTGAATTTTGTCAAGGGCCTTTTCTAAATCTATTGAGATAATCATGTGGTTTTTGTCTTTGGTTCTGTTTATCTGATGGATTATATCTATTGATTTGCGTATGTTAAACCAGCATTGCATCCCAGGGATGAAGCCAACTTGATCTTGGTGGATAAGCTTTTTGATGTGCTGCTGGATTCGGTTTGCCAGTATTTTATTGAGGATTTTCGCATCGATGTTCATCAGGGATATTGGTCTAAAATTCTCTTTTTTTGTTGTGTCTCTGACAGGCTTTGGTATCAGGATGAAGCTGGCCTCATTAAATGAGTTAGGGAGGATTCCCTCTTTTCCTATTGTTTGGAATAGGTTCAGAAGGAATGGTACCACTTCCTCTTTGTACCTCTAGTAGAATTCAGCTGTGAATCCTGGCCTTTTTTTGGTTGGTAGCTATTAATTATTGCCTCAATTTCAGAGTCTGTTGTTGGTCTATTCAGGGGTTCAGCATCTTTCTGGTTTAGTCTTGGGAGGGTGTATGTTTCCAGGAATTTATCCATTTCTTCTAGATTTTCTAATTTATTTGCATAGAGGCATTTATATTATTCTCTGAGGGTAGTTTGTATTTCTGTGGGATCGGTGGTGATATCCCCTTTATCATTTTTTATTGAGTCTATTTGATTCTTCTCTCTTTTCTTCTTTATTAGTCTTGCTAGTGGTCTATCAGTTTTGTTGATCTTTTCAGAAAACCAGCTCCTGGATTCATTGATTTTTTGAAAGGTGTTTTGTGTCTCTATTTCCTTCAGTTCTGCTCTGATCTTAGTTATTTCCTGACTTCTGCTAGCTTTGGGATGTGTTTGCTCTTGCTTCTCTAGTTCTTTTAATAGTGATATTAGGGTGTCGATTTTGGATCTTTGCTGCTTTCTCTTGTGGGCATTTAGTGCTATAAATTTCCCTCTACACACTGCTTTGTATGTGTGCCAGAGATTCTGGTATGTTGTGTCTTTGTTCTCATTGGTTTCAAAGAACATCTTTATTTCTACCTTCATTTCCTTATGTACCCAGTAGTCATTCAGGAGCAGGTTGTTCAGTTTCTATGTAGTTGTGCAGTTTTGAGTGAGTTTCTTAATCCTGAGTTCTAATTTGATTGCACTGTGGTCTGAGAGATAGTTTGTTGTGATGTGTGTTCTTTTACATTTGCTGAGGAGAAGCACTTCTTACATTTCTGATGTGAAAACTGTTTAAACACTATGGCATCCTAGTTTAATAATTACATATTGAGTGGTCCAAACAGACCATAAATTTTTCCGAAAGCAATATTCATATCACACACATTGAAGTTATTTTCGACTGGATATTATACGATGCTGCTTATTTAGGCAAGATAGGGTTTTCTTTTAATATTGCAATGTGTGATGTACTAAAGAACGTTTATGTTGAAGCTTTAAAAAGACAGAAATAAGAGAAACCCAAACACATTCTGACTGGCTTTAAAAGTAAGAATAAATAGTCCTTCCAAAGCATCATAAAATGGATATAACAGCAAAAAAAAAAAAAAAATGGGTAGAAATGTTATCGTTGTTTATTCTTTGTTTCCTCAAGGGGAAAAAGTAGCACTTTTATCATGGTTGGGACATAACTTCTAAAGAAAAACAAGTTTAGAGCTTTCTATATATTTTCTATTTCTTTCTTTAGACAATATTACCACGTGGTCTGGTCTAATGCAGCTGTGACACATACACACACACACACACATCACCGACCAGGATAGGCTGTGCTATTGCTTTTGCTTCTTAGTGTGAATATTGAAAGGCCACAGGGTCACCTTCAGCTCTTTGGACACTGGCTTCCTGTACGTCCTGCTGTGTTTCCTGCTTGAATGCACAAGCCTTATTGCACCGAGTATGTTTTGCAGAAATGTACCTTGATATGCCACATAATTCCCATACACATTTGCGGGCCTGCACTCATTATCTATTGAAAACAATCTGACCGAAAAGTGACAGTCTCGATTGCGATTTTCATTTGATCTTACAAATTATTTCCAAGGGCCACGGTGTTGGCACATTTGTAACTCCTGTGTCTCCTTCACCCTCTACAACAGACTTAGCCCCACCTTTTCATGGAAAAGCACAAGACCCTCAAATCATTGTGTTGTCCTAACGGCTTTCAAAGAATTACTTCCTTCGAAGTTATTTTCCTCTTTTTTTAACTTACATTTCTAAAGCTAGAGTCAGGATAGTTGATTCTGGTGCTGAAAAAAAATCAGTTAATAACGATTTTTATAAACTTCTACACATTTCTTTTGTGTAGGGTTGGTGTCGTGGAATATTGTGCATTTGGAGGTTAGAAAGAAACTGGTTCACTTTTTTTTTTTGAGGCAGGATTTCACTCTGTTGCCCAGGCTGGAGTGCAGTGGTGCGATCTCGGCTCACTGCAACCACCGCCTCCCGGGTTCAAGTGATTCTCCTGCCTCAGCCTCCCAAGTAGCTGGGATTACAGGCACCCGCCACCACGCCCAGTTAATTTTTGTATTTTTAGTAGAAATGGGGTTTCACCATGTTGGCCAGGCTGGTCTCCAACTCCTGACCTCAGGTGATCTGCCTGCCTCGGCCTCCCAAAGTGCTGGTATTACAGGTGAGAGCCAACACGCCTGGCTGGTTCACATTTTAAATATGTTACTTTTTAACCAAATGATTTGGGGCAAGTTTCTCCTGTTTTTCTTTTTTTTTTGAAATAGAGTTTCATTCTTGTTGCCCAGGGTGGAGTTCAATGGCGCGATCTCAGCTCACCACAACCTCCGCCTCCCAGGTTCAAGCGATTCTCCTGCCTCAGCTTCCCTAGTAGCTGGGATTACAGGCATGCGCCACCATGCCCAGCTAATTTCATGTTTTTAGTAGAGACGGGGTTTCTCCATGTTGGTGAGGCTGGTCTCAAACTCCCGACGTCAGGTGATCCGCCCGCCTTGGCCTCCCAAAGTGCTGGGATTACAGGCATGAGCCACTGCGCCCGGCCATTTTTCCCCTTTTTCACATGTGTTTTCTCAGCTATAAAATATTATTTATCCCGGTAGATCTCTATTCACCTCGAAAGTCAAGATAAAACTTTCCATTTGCTTCCCAGTATATATTTGGACATTTTGCCATACTGAACTTACCCATGCCTGTTTTTCAGTGTGTTCATTTGTATTACTTTGGAGAAGCTATTATCTTGCCATCCTCTTTGTTGTCTTCTGATTTCTACTCCCTATTTTTCATTGAGATTTTCTTCTGCCCTCAGGTAGTACATGCTCATCCATCTCCACTGTATATCAATAGGCCTTTGAAAATAATCCTAGCTGTAAATCCTGACGATTAAATAATTCAGAATTATTTCCTCATCTGCATCATCCTGATATATATTCCTATGTTGCCCACACTGTGTTCAGTGGTAGAAACACATGCTAAATTATGCATGTACATTTTCTTTTTTCTTTTTTTTTTTAGACAGAGTATCACTCTGTTGCCCAGGCTGGAGTGCACTGGCACGATCTTGGCTCACTGCAACCTCTGCCTCCTGGCTTCAAGCGATTCTGCTGCGTCAGCCTCCCAAGTAGCTGGGATTACAGGTGTCCACCACCATGCCTGGCCAATTTTTGTATTTTTACTAGAGACGGGGTTTCATTTGTGGGCTGGGCTGATCTCAAATTCTTGACCTCGTTATCTGCCCTCCTCGGACTCCCAAAGTGCTGGGATTCGCATGTTCATTTTCCAGTCACTATTTATGCATTCTTCAATCATACTGCTTTTCTCAGCATATACATACATAAAATGTTTTCTGTGCATGAAGCCTTATTCTAGGCACTGGGTATAGACTAAAAACAAAAAAAATAGGATAATCTATTCCCCTGCCCCCTTGAAACTCACAGTCAAACAGGAGAAAAATATATGAAACAAAAGAATAAAGTACATAATTTTGTCATTTGAATAAACACAAAGATAGAGTGATATTATAGAACAAAATCCTTAACTACTTTTGGAAAATGAGTAAGAGGTTTTAAAGAAATGCCATTTAAACAGATACTTTAAAAATAAAGAAAGATTCACCAAATGACAGGGATCAAGGAGGAACTATGAATAAGTAAAATTAACCTAGAGAGGAACTTAAGGAAGAAACGTAGATCAGAATGTGCAGAGCTTTGAAACAGTCATTTTAAGAATGTTCTTACCTTATCTGAAGGGTACTGGGAAGATACCGAAAAGTTTCAGCAGAAGGGTAACTTGACCTCAATTGTATTTTTAAAGAAATCATTCTAGTTTCTGTTTGTGGAGCAAGAAAAAAGAAAGATTGTTTGGGAAAGAACAGGAAGTGGGGGAAAATCATGAGTAGAATTCTACAAGCAGGTTTTGCAAATATATGTCTATAGCTAGAAGAAATATCTGGTACAGATATAAATTTGGGTCCCTTCAGTCTATCATTATTAAAGGAAAGAATGGGAGTAGGTGAGATTCCATTGAGTGTATATTGCAAGAAGAGTGGGGAAAAGTGTGGGGAAAACACTTTAAAAATAAGTAGAAAAGTAAGACCTGGTAACGAACAATCTAGAAGCAAGAATTATAGAGATGTGAGGAACATCCTCAGAATGAGGTTGCATTGTATGATGGGTGCTGTGATCACAGCCCTCTTTAAGGGTGGCCTCAACTGCCTGCAACCAATGACTGATCAACAGACGGATATGAAGGCACAGTCTACCCGTTCCAACTAGAACTTGGCCTTTATGCAACTCTGAAGTGTTATTTTAACACCAGTGTCCCCATAGGCTGAAGCTGCATCCAGCCCACTTTCTCTCCTTGTCCTACCATGCTTCTCTCTACTTTCCTAGATATTGCTCCCAAGAGAATTCCATAAAAGACATCCTTCTTGTTAGTATCAATCTGACATTCTCCTTCCCTGGGAACACAACTGGTAGCACATGGAAAACTGCGTGTGTGTGTGTGTGTATGTGTGTGTATGTATGTGTGTATGTGTGTGTATGTGTGTGTATGTGTGTGTGTATGTGTGTGTTTAAAGAGTGTGCTAGATTGTGTCTAGTAATCCTGCACAGTCAATAAATAATGTCTGCAATAGGAACAAAGTAGTGATTAGCCCTTTTGTTTCAGTAGTGAATGCAGCTAAATTGGTCAAGTCATGCCAGCAGCAATGGAATTGGACCCTGTAGAGGAATAAGAGAGGGAGACTGAGGATGGGTAATGTTGACAATCTTACTGAAGAGCTTAGGAGGAAACACAAAATCAGGACAGTGGTAGCACATGTAAAATTTGTTTCAGGTGGAAGAAATGACATTGACTTTGGAATGTTCCTCCACAGGTGGGGGAGCGGCCATAGGAAAGACTGGCGTTAGGTTGACTAGAGGAGGACGCAGCACAGTTTCCTGTCTTGGCTTTTGTTTGTTTCAGGGAAGAAAGAGACAAAGATTAAGGACAGCAGAGGGAAATACAGAGTTGTGTTTGTGGTAAAAGATTAAAATAGTCATTCTGAAGGGTGATGGGTTGAATTGAGAAAATAAACGTGGTCTCTTTTTTTTAGGCAGCATCAGGAGTTCAGTTGAGAGTAAGGACAATGAATTTATATGGCACAAATGTAGGCAATCACATATTCTACTTGTTTTCTTGTTTAATATAAATGGCCATGCATTTTGGGTTGGTTGGTAAATGGTGTTTGTGATGAAAACATCTGTTTCCCTTTTTTTTACTCTCAAGAAAAGAAAAACATTTAAAGAATATTTAAATTATCTTGCATTTGAAAAGAACACATGAATAAGCTTACATAAACATTTTCTCTGTTGGGGAATACTTCCTAATGAATCACATCCTTTGTCTATAGGGTAAAAGGAAAGAACATTATCTGACTAATAAGGAAGAAGGAGCACTTTGTGAATCTATAACAATAAGCATAGATATTTGTCAGTCTAAACTTACCTTGTTGAGCCTCTATAATTAGAATATGACTGATGAAGAGAATAAATATTTGTATATAATGTAATGAAAGGCCTTGTAAAGTTTATTTGCATAGGAGATGTAGGTGGAAGCCTGGCTCAAATTAATCAGTATTATCTGCAGAACTGATTGCATTCCACTTCGGAGAATAAACGACAGGACATCCTGTGGTTCCTTTGAATTCTGGACATTACATGAAAGGGGACATATTATTGTTCTCTTAAATAATATCCGACTTGTAATTAAAAATGAATGTAGGGTTTAATGACTTCTTTTGTCTTCTTTTTTGTGCAGAGAAAACTTCTAAAGCTCATTTTTAACATTTGCTATTCAATTTATAGATTTATAAGCCTAGTTCTTCTCTAGGTCTCTTTCATTACTGAGATTATTTTATTTTTAAAATGGGAAGTTGCAGCAATTATTTTAAGGGCTTATGAATTTTTTTAATCTTGGTTACAAATGTAAAACATTTTCAAATATTTTTAAATTTATTTATAAACCTTTATAACTTATTTTTTGAGTGCTTCAAATTTAGGACAGTAAATTTTTTCTGCATATCTAAATAACTTTTATAAATCTAATTAATAAAAATAGTGACCCTAAAATGCATCTAGTTGTTCCAAAATAATATATAAATACTAAAATATCAATTTAAAATACCATGTCAAAATCAAGCGAATAATTACATATTTTAAGTTTGAAATTATGAAACCATCATTCCAATTCACTAAGAATTCCAAATGTAATATATTTTATTTCACTTAAGTTCTTTAGTGTCTGCATCTACAAACAAAATTTCCCTGATAATTTTATTTTTGTAAGAACAATCAATATGGTGAATCCAAACGCTTTGCCAAATGTTCCAATATTGTTTATATTAGTAAGAAATTTAAAATCAAATATCTGTTTCAAGTACTCAACTGCACATTAGATATTGTACCTTTAAAACTCACTCTCTGCTGGGCATGGGGGCTCATGCCTGTAATCCCAGCACTTTGGGAGGCCAAGGAGGGCAGATCACCTGAGGTCAGGAGTTCAAGCCCAGCCTGGCCAACATGGAGAAACCTTGTCTCTACTAACAATACAAAAATTAGCCCGGCGTGGTGGGGTGCATCTGTAGTGCCAGTTACTCAGGAGGCTGAGTCAGGAGAATTGCTTGAACTGGGAGGGGGAGGTTGCAGTGAGCTGAGATCCCACCACTGCCCTCCAGCCTAGGCGACAGAGTGAGACTCTCTCTCAAAAAACAAAACGAAGCTTTCTCTCATAAGCGAAGTTCTCTTAAACATTACACGTATGTAGATTTCCAACACAGATTGGATCCTTTCCAATGCCAAACTATCTTTACTAGGATTTCAAATTTTTAAAGTATTTCTATGCTTAATTGGAAACCTGCCGAGGCTAAGGAGACGTGTACACATCATGAGAGCAACGACTATCTGGTAACTGAAGATACTCACAATACCAAACACTTAATTCTAAATCTTATGCTGTGGGAGATCATGTCATCCTGCGCGACTATGATTTATTATGACCGGAAATCTTTGCCAGGATTTTGACAGATATTTTTAGATTCTGTTTTTTTTTTCTGAGCTACTAATAAAAACTTATGTAGAGCTTTTATGTTGGTGACCCTCAGACCTCAAGGAGGAAGTTATACCACCCATTCCCTGGAGTTCTTTGGAACAGATTTCTAATTCTCCTGTCTAATCACAGAACTCTGCCCTCCCACCTACATTGGTCCTTTGTCTGTATGTCGAATGCATTATTTTAGCTCTTAAGAAACATATGTGTATTTTCCAACTAAACCGTAAAACTTCGTGGGAATACCAATGAATGCCTTTTCCATCTAACTTTAAAGAACTTTGAACTTCATAGAATTTTCTATTTTTTCATGTTCTTAATACGACAAAACACAGGTATTAATATCATACGTTATATGGCATTTGCATATCTCTTATAGCTTTATCTGACATGGGTTTGAAAATTATAAGGTCATTCTATTGGCATTTATTTAATTATTGCTTATGACATTTTATGTTGATTGAGCCCTACTTTTTTGGCTTTTGGAAATAAAGACTGCTGTGATTTTGTCTGTAATGGCGCAAACACGTTGTCATTCATTGACATATGAATGTACTTCAAGTTTAAAAGATGTCCTGTTTCTCTTGATCATCAGAAATCTCAGAGCTGACAGCACCAGGCATGTGTGTTTGTGTGTGTGTGACAGAGAGTGAGAGAAGGAGAGAGAGAGAGAGAGAGATTAAAAAAACACCCCAGAACATAGTAAAGTGACAGAAACAAATTAAAGATGAATTAAATTTCATCCAAACTTTAAATATGGTCATTTTGCATCTTTGAGAAAGTTGGGTAGCTTATTCTAGGACGATCATATTGGAGAAAGGATGGAATACCTGATTAGTATATTAACATAATTTTGAAGACATGAAATGAATAAAGTACTTGTTTCTAATGCATGATATGCAGGTGTATGTAAGAACTTTGTTAATAGTTGTCTTTTTGAAACAGTAATAGGTGTTTCCAGGTGTGCACAGGTATGTGCGAATATCAGAGATTAAAATAGAAACGGAACCAAAAAGCTGTGCCATCATTGAAAATATATTTGTTTAAAGACTACATGACACTTAGGAGGCATTTTAATGCAGTATTTTATGTATGCAATTATTTACATATGTTTAAGTGTTTTTTATTTGACTTCCATAAAGTTTAGATTTGTTGCAATCTTATTTTTACCCTTGAGGGAAGAGAGAGACCCTCTCATATTGTTTTATATTGTTTTATACTCAGTACTTGTTTTAAGAAAAAAACTAGGAAGTGAAATCAAAGACAGGCAGCTCAGCGCCAGACCCAAAACCAGGCCTGGGCCTGCCTGGCCTAAACCTAGTAGCTAAAAATCAACTCATGACTTAGAACCCGATGTTACCCATAGATTTCAGGCATTGTATGGAAGAACATTGTGAAACTCTCTGCCCTGTTCCGTTTCACTCTGACCACCGGTGCATGCAGCCCCTGCCACGTACCCCTTGCTTGCTCAAATCAATCACGACCCTTTCTTGTGAAATGCTTAGTGTTGTGAGCCCTTAAAAGGGACAGAAATTGTGCACTTGGGGAGCTCGGGTTTTGAGGCAGTAGCTTGCTGATGCTCCCCGCTGAATAAAGCCCTTCCTTCTACAACTCGGCGTCTGAGGGGTTTTGTCTGTGGCTCATCCTGCTACACCCTTAGTAGTATCTGAATCTTGGAAAGGAAGGGGAGGGAATATCCAAATATCTTAAACGGGGTTCTCGGACTTCTAATAAACAGTTAAAATCTTACACACAAGGTATTTAAAGCATACAGATGATTCTACATTTGTTCTAACAGATCATAGTGCCATGAATATTTGTCCATTAACGAACATCCCTTACGTGTAAGAACATTTTGCCACTGTGCTTTTAGTTATCCCCTTTTCACCTACTGTCCCCTGGAATAGTCTCTCCCTTTCGTTTCTCAGGGGTCTTCTTGAGCCTGAAGCTTTTATTGGGCCTCACTTTTTGCTGCTTTGTTCCTTCGCCAGTTCTGGGCCTTTTTGCTGCGTCGACTACGGGTTGAAAAAAGGAGAAAGCGCAACCCCAAGCTACTGACCTATGAGTAACAAGGTCACCGAATTCCCCTTAGTCCTGCTGGGGTCTGATCCTCTACTCTGTGAAGACCATGGCTGGGGAAGACCTAACCTTCACTCCAGCTCGCTTGGATTTGTCAGTCTTTGATGATGGAAGCCTGAAATGCAGACCTTATACCCTAACCAATTCTTCCTCGGCCAAAAAAAAAAAAAAAACCCAAAACCAAACCAAACCAAACAAAAAAACACGGCCACCTCTTTATGACCAACCATAGTTTTGGTTTAACCCTTCAAGACGCACTTATCTACTTAATCCACAATTACATTGTAGTATCACGCTAAGCATGGAGTTATTATCAAGGATCAAATGGCCTCTGGCCTTTTGGAATCCACATGATCTTGGAACTCTGTGAAGATTGTCTTCGGATCACTTTGCCCTGCTGTGGTTCACCTCACCCCGTGAATTTTGACTTTTCTATCTCCTTCCCTATTGTTGTGTAAAGTTACATCACGATGTTGAGTGGTGTGTTTTACACCCCAATGTCCCATAAACAAATACTTTTAATACCCTTTTGTTGGTCTAATTTGTAAGTGACCATTTTATACGCCACAGTAAGTACCTGTAAAGTTGGAGAAAAAGAAAAGAGAATTGTGTTGTTCTTGTGCTAAGAAAGGGCAGCATTAAACTCCTCCGTAACCTCTTTTCTGTATTTCCGTTTTAACAAGGGTAGAGTTATCACAAAGTGGGTGAATGTAAGCATTCTTCCCTCAAACATCTGTGTTCTTCAGCCTGTCCCACTTCACCCTTTCCAAAGAAGGGCAGGTTTTTAAATAGAAGAGAAGCAATGTTGAATAAAGAGTATATCAGAACGCTCCATAATTCATATAACCTCCAGACAAGTTCTCAAGTTTATTGGTCAGAAAACACATGGTGACATTCACTACTTTTTTGTTATTATTGTAAAGATTTCTGTGAGAGTGTGGGGCTCAGTCAAACTTTGTAGGGAGAAATAAGCCACAGTCACAGAGATTCATTCATTCATTCAACACGTAGCTTTGTTTCTATTATGCCCCACTGTCCTAGGCTCTGGGGATTAGACAGTGACCAAAACTGACAGGTATTTAGCCTCATGGAGCTTAAAGCATATTGAAGGGAACAGACAAAACTCACATAGGAATGTGCGATGTGCATAAATAAAATACTTTCGGTAAGTGCCATGACTAAAATACACCGAGGGCTGACATACAGTTGCATGTTGCGTAAGAGAGACTTGCGTTAGGTAAGGTGTCTAGGTTAGCTGTCTCTGAGGAAATTGCATTTCAGCTGGGACCTTAAAAGATTACAGTGAGGTCAGAGAGTGTCCTAGGCAGAGATAAATAGAATGCATAAAGGACTTTACGTTGAAAAATTCCTAAGCTGTTTGAAAAACTGATAGGGGCCAAATTGCAGGTGAAATGGATGACAGCAAGTCAAGCTATTACCATTTTATTACAAACCACACATAGGGTCTTTAAATGTTCCAGAATTTTGATTTTTTTTATTACCTGGGAGAGAATGTAATTTTATTTTCATCAAATCTTGTTCTTATAAACTCCTTTTACATTTTGCTTTCATCTGAGTAAGCTGACCATATAGTGCCCTCGTGTGGCGTAGTGCTGTATTACACGATTAATACTGTAGACTCTTTGAGGCATGATTTTAGCAAAATTCTTTTACACCTTTTTCAGTTAATCTAAGTCACTTCTAGCTGCTCTCACTCAGACTCAAACATAGAATCTTATTTATTTGTATTGTTGTGTTTTACTACGTTCTCACATTCCACTGTGGAATGGACACGCGCTGGGAGCACAGACTCCAGTGACCTCAGGATCCAGGCAGACTGAGAACAAAAATGAGGGAGGCCAGACCAGACCTGAAACAAAGACTCTGAGAGATTTGGAGACGCAGGTTATAGGAAAGACTTTCAATTTTATGTATTTACTTTATAAATAAGTAATGCCAAAATAAATAGCCTTGGGGACCATTGTATTTTTCAGTCTCTGTCCCTAGCTTTTTACTTTTAGCAAATGTACATGGTTAATTTCTCAGTCAACACCACAAATGCTTTGTATCCTTTTGTGCATTTTGACTATTTTAGAACTGATTATTTTGTGCATCAAGTTGTCTATTTCTGTTTCCAAGTTCAGCATTTTGCCACACGTTTATTTTGGAAAGTATTTCAGGAATCTTTGTTGCTCAAAACCAAGCACTGTAGCTGGAGCTGGTTTCTTTCCTCCTCTCCCTTCCTCTCTCTTCCTTCTTCCTTCCTAAGGCTTGAGCCATTTTTCACTAGAAGAGTTTTATTTTTAATTTTATTTTTATTTATTTTTTTGACAAATGACTGCCAGTATGCTTTATGGAATGCAGCTGTTGAACTTTATTTCCTGCTTTTCTTTGCATTAAAGTAGTCCCAAAATTGTTTTCTGAGGAACTCTTCACTTTGACTGCCAGCGCTGCTTGTGTACCTTTCAAGTCAGAAATTGAGCGGTCTGTTCAGGCCCATCTTTATCCAGCTCCTGCTTTTCACATGAGGATGTTTGTACTACATGCAATTTTGTTGACTTTTGGAGTGTAAAGCTTTGTTTGTAAATGAAAACATAGAATTACAGCTTTCCCGCTACTTGTCTGGGACTATAATCACGAATTCACTGCAGCTGGATACTTTTCAGACACGTGGATAAGATAAATAATATTTATGAAAGATGGCCTGGAGGAAACGAAGCCATCCATTCTGCCATGTTATCTAAAATCTGTTTCAAGATGAAGTGAGACCACCAAAAATGCCTAACTGGCTGGGCGCGGTGGCTCACGCCTGTAATCCCAGCACTTTGGGAGGCTGAGGCGGGCGGATCATGAGGTGAGGAGATCGAGACCATCCTGGCTAACACGGTGAAACCCCGTCTCTACTAAAAACACAAAAAGTTAGCCAGGCGTGGTGGCGGCGCCTGTAGTCCCAGCTACTTGGGAGGCTGAGGCGGGAGAATGGTGTGAACCCGGGAGGCGGAGCTTGCAGTGAGCCGAGATTGCACCACTGCACTCCAGCCTGGGCGACAGAGTGAGACTCTGTCTCAAAAAAAAAAAAAAAAAAAAGAAAAGAAAAAAAAGCCTAACTGGACCACATCGTACTGGGCCCAACACAGTTGCTTCTTACTGAACTGCTTTAGCCATCATAAAACCTTCTCTTCATGAGGGGCCGTAGGAAATATTTTCTCTTATTTCATATTGGTGTTCTCCCAAATAACTAGAATATATCATGCACGGTCTTGTTACTGGTTATATTTTCTCCTTTCTGCATGTTAATTAGAAAACTCAAAGTCAAATTTGTGCTCTGCCCTGACTCAGTGCATGATTCGCCAGTGTCCATTTGTTCACTGACCACATTTCTGACACCATCTTGCTTCCCTATTTTTTGTATTTTCTAAAGGTTCTTTCTAAAGAGTTTAAGTATTTTATATTGCTATATTGTATGCATTTGCAAGAAACTTAAATGCATTTGGAACAGAAGTGATAGATAAGTAACAACCATGTGATCGCTATCGATTCTGTACCTAATTATAAGTACATAATTCCTGGCTTAACCGTCTGTAACCTAAATAAGTAAGAATTAATACACCCTATAATTCCTCGATAGCTGAAACCTCCCCCCAGATTAATTTTATAAGCCATGCTAATCCTATTTCTCAGTGCACAGAGGTTGAACTTGTGGACTAATAGTGCATTAATATTCCTCATGAAAAATATAGCTAAATAGGGAGAAAGGAGATGAAAAGAACCAAAAATATTCTTTTAAGGATAATATTTGATCCTCTGCATCCATTCATTAAAGCTAATATTCATTCTCCATTTCTCTCTGTCCATCTGGTTCTATGAAAAGACCTAGCCTGCTCTCAACATGTGTGTGACATTAATAGATGTTAGTGATACAGAGATTGCCGTCCGTGCAGATTGACAGCACTATGTGGAGGTGAGAAGGAGTCTTGTTTACCACTTAGGATCTGGATCTCTGGTCTGCTTTGTCATGCAACACAATCCTTCTGGGATTTGTAAGTGACGACAAGCCTCAGCGATAATTATATTAAAATGCTTTTAACTTAGTGTAAACATAATTTAATAAGATGTAGATGTTCAAAAGGCTAGCCTTGAATTCAGTCTTGAGACCAGAGACAATATGCCTGTGTGCATGGTGTATGTCTGGAAAGCATGTACATTCTTTGACCCCAGTTAATTTCTACGAAGAAGTGTGTTAGTCTCTGATCTAATAATCTCATCTGCAGATTACTACATTTTTATTACGATAAAGAACACCTGGGCTTTTAAAATATAGTAAGGTTATCTTACCTGGAATATTAAATATTATTGAAGTTACAACTTTGGAGAAATTATATTTTTAATGAATATGGTTATATTATACCTGTTCGTTATTAGAGTAGCCCTCAAAGTTGGTGATTTATCAATGCGTTGCTGCTGAATAACAATAGCTTTATTGAATGTCTGCTTCATACTGAGCGTTGTATAAGAGGCTTTTCATATATTATCTCATTTAGTCATCATAAAACATTTTATGGAATGCATTGTCAACATTTTGTGAATGAAAAGTGGAGTAAATTGTTTGCATTCCCATAGGTGGGCAGGTTTTTTATGCTAAAAAAAAAGAGAATGGTTGCATTCACATCTCTTAACCTATATGCACACTTCCTTTGCACAGTGGGGTTTGGCAAAGCTCTATCTTCTGCTAGTGTTAGGGCAATTCTGATTGAAATCATACCATTTTCGATAAAATTAAAATTAAACTTGTATTTGTATAACTTGAAAATTTTGAATTTTTCCTGCACTGACAGGGAGGCACACTTCATGATTGGCACTCAGGTTTATGTTTTAGAGTAGCAAACAGACAGTGATAAGCCAGAAAAATGAGTTTGTACATAAACTGAAAATATTTTTACTTAATATAGTAAGCAGTAAATAATTAGTCAATGTTTTTGATCATATGAATGACAATTTGAACGTGGGAATATTGCAGCCCTTATGCACTGCAGATGAGATTATGGATTGTCACACTGGTTGAAAAGACAATATGAAATTATACAATATGTTTTAAGATGCTCACAACCCCTAAAAAGCTAGCAAGGAATCTCAGACACATGTGCATAAGGACACACAAGAGCATCCATGGCAGCTCTGTCTACGGTAACGGGGCACTGAAGATTAGCAGGAGAGCAAGTTAACAAATCATAGCATGTTTACAAATGGAATACTACACAGCAGTGTGAATGAGGGACCGGAACTGTAAATGTTAACAAGATTAATCTCAGGAACACAATGTTGAATGAAAATAGCACACCACAGAAAGATACATATTTCTTGAGTATACTTGAATAAAGTTCAAAGCACGCAACACTAAACAACATATTAGAGGCACATATGAAGGTACAACTATTAATAAAGATAAAGAGGAATTAAAAACCACACAAGATACAGGATAATGGTAATCTCTCTGGGGGAGAGAGTTGTCAGGATGAGGGACCCTCAGGGACCCTAAGGGTTTTGGCAACGTCTTTTATTTATTTTTTTCGAGACGGAGTCTCTCTGTCACCCAGGCTGGAGTGCAGTGGCGCGATCTCGGCTCACTGCAAGCTCTGCCTCCCGGGTTCCCGCCATTCTCCTGCCTCAGCCTCTCCGAGTAGCTGGGACTACAGGCGCCGCCACCACGCCCGGCTAATTTTTTGTATTTTTAGTAGAGACGGGGTTTCACTGTGTTAGCCAGGATGGTCTCGATCTCCTGACCCCGTGATCCGCCCGCCTCGGCCTCCCAAAGTGCTGGGATTACAAGCGTGAGCCACCGTGCCCAGCCTCAGCAACTTCTTATTTTGAGCTGGGTAGCTAGGCGGTGGGTGTAAGGAACCCCCTTTTCCATTTAATCTCAGTGTCTCACATTTATCACAAGCATTTTTTGTTTTTGCTTTTGTTTTTTTGAGACAGGGTTTTGCTGTGCTGCCCAGGTTGGAGGGCAATGATGTGACCACAGCTCACTGCTACAGCCACGACCTCTTGGGCTCAAGCAATCCTGTCACCTCAGCCTCTGGAGTAGCTGAGACCACAGGGGCATGCCACCACCCCTGGCTAATTTAAGTGTATATATATATATTTTGTGTGTGTAGAGACAGAGTTTTCCATATTGCCCAGGCTGATCTCAAACTCCTGGACTCAAGTGATCCATCTCCCTCAGTCTCCCAAAGTGCTGGCATTACAGGCGAGAGCCACAGAGCCTGGCCACAAGCGTTCCTTTAGTGTCTATGTATTCAATATTCCAACAAGGACAAACAATGAGAAAATATTTAGACCTTAAATATTTTCTAAGTAAACTTATTTATATCGCACTCTTTAGAGAAGCACCTCCTCTTACTTTATTATTTACACATATTCTTCTCTGAATTTAATTCATAAAAGTTATTGTCCACTGTCCTCTAATTTGTGCCACTTTTTCATCAAATGAGGAAGATATGTGTGTGTCCTCGTACCCTGGGTGGCATGTTGCAAATTTTTCACTCCTAGTAGTGCATAGTCCCTCTCTGGAAATCAGGTCAATTGGTAGAGTCCTCTGTATTTCTGCCTCCTGCCCCAGTGTATTAAAAATGATAAAAAGATAGGCCTCTTCTTCTTCGTGCTGTAATACAACCCAAGCATAGCAAAGCTTTGATTAAATGAGTACAGAATAGTTGGTAGCTGATGCTTGCTATTCCCCAGTGTGATTGATGGTTAATAACGAGTGTCAACTTGATTGGGTTGAAAGATGCAAATAACTGTTCCTGGGTGTGTCTTTGAGGGTATTGCCAAAGGACATTAGCATTTGAGTCAGTGGACTGAGAGACACAGACCCACCCTCAATCTGGGTGGGCGCTGTCTAAGCAGCTGCCATTGTGGCTAAGATAAAAGCAGGCAGGAGAACGCAGAAGGACCAGACTGGCTAAGTCATCTGGTCTCCATCTTTCTCCCGTGCTGGGTGCTTTCTGCCCTCGAACATCGGACTCTGAGTTCTTCAGCTTTCAGACTCTTGGATTACACCAGTGATTTGCCAGGGGCTCTCGCGTCTTCGGCCACACACTGAAGGGGACACTGCTGGCTTCCCTACTTTTGCAGTTTGGGACTCAGACTGGCTTCCTGGGTCCTCAGCTTGCAGATGGCGTATTGGGGGCTTCACCTTAAGATCATGTGAGTCAATTCTCCTAATAAACTCCCTTTCATGCATACATCTATCCTATTAGTCCAGTCGCCCTAGAGAACCCTGACTAATACACCCAGCTAGGAGGTACAGTTAAGTTGTCAATACCACCCACAGGCTGGTTCTTGTGGCCACTGCCTCTTACAGTGTTTATTTCTCCATCGAGTTCGCAACGGCTGTGGCTTGCTGTGCTCTCCCTCTTCTCTCTCAGTACCTGATGGCCAGAGCTGTTTCCAGATCTTTGCCTTTATAAATGCCTTCTTCCCTCCTACAGCTGATTCCTTCCAACAGGGCTCAGCAGGTGAAAGGCAGTTCACACAAGTCTTCTCTAATGAATACTGCTGTGATGCTTTTTGAAATTACTGACATTCCTATCGCTTTCATTAAACAGTGAAGATAGAAGATTAAAGGCCACTATCCCTGCACAAGAGCTCCTCCTTGTGGCCTGCCAATGTTTTAAATGTGCAAACCTTGGTGATATATTGATATCCTGTGATGAGTTCATCCCACATCAACAATTGAGTTTTCTTCTATTCTTTCGTATTTTATCACGTGTATAATTATTTTTCTCCAGATGAATCTTGTACTGTTTGTTATATTTACTTGTTCTTATATATATTGCCATATTGCCTAGGCTGGAAAAAAAATTGACTTACGCACTTATTTAGTGCCTCATTTGAAAAAAATGATGGTTTCAATTATTTGAAACTCTAAAGTACATTTTCTTCATGTCCGTTTTCTATATTTTAAAAATGAAGTACTTTCATATGTATTCATGTCACTACAGTCATAAGTTCCCGTCCAAAGTTCCACTGAAGAACCACCTTATCTTACACATCTCAAAGGAATTTAGCTGATGAAATAATTTGAACTAATCAAGGAAGGGATAACATCCTACTTTTTGCAGACTTTGCTTTCACATGTATGTTACACATGGACTATATTATAACAGTGTTTGCAAAAATTACTTTTAAGTACATTAATCACTGTTTCTGACAGGTAAAATGCTGAAATAAGCTTCTTGTAATGGGTGTGAATATTTTTTGGGGGCTTGCAGAATATTGCAGATTAATATCACAGAAAGCATGTCTAGTTCATGCAACAATTATTTTCATGCAAATTTTGTGGGTCTTTGCAAATAATACATATTTGTTACCACTCTTCTTGATAGCGAAGAAAATAAAAATAATAAATATTTGAGAAAAGATCAGGTTCACTTATACTACATATACCACATTATCTTTCATGTCAATAGTTGCCTTGCACTTTAAACCTGTAACAAAACATGAGAAATTTTAGAAGGGAAAATATTGGAAGATAAATTAATACCTCTGAAGCCTGTATTCCTATAAATTTAGTTGATAAAGCTCAGTTTATTTAGAGTTTTGAAGAGATATTTTCTCTTCAATGAAGAAATCTCCATAATTGAATGATCTAAATTTCAATGATTAAAAGTACTAGTAAAAGAAAATATTTATAGAAAAGCATTCCTTTAACAATTTTTACGTCCAAAATATGATTTAATTTTTCATGAAATGGGAATATGAATGATCATACATTCTTTTACACACACTTCATAAGTTTAAAAGTTCTCAATCTATTTTAAAAACCCATATGTAAACAACAGTGTCATAAGATATGTTAAGAACTACAGCAGTCAGAAAAAGTTAACAACCCTTGAAATGGCACAGGAAAGGACAGGATGTCTTCCAGGAAGAGGTGCCAATTCTGTTTAAAATTAAGAGACAATGGAGTAATGCAAATACTAACTTTACCCTGCAAATTGCAACATTTATCATCTAGCATCAAATGTGTATGCTGGGACTGACGCATGCACGCACAGATGGTTTGTGTTCTATAATAAAGTTAATTGGTGAAATAAAATAATGGGTTTAATTTCTAGCAAAGAAATGCTTGGTTAATCTAAATTAGTAATATTTGCTTATGGAATTTCCTACCCCAATTATTTCAGATGCTGTCCCTGAGATTTTTTTTGTTAAACTGCATGATACACATTTTGGGTGAAGTATTTTTAAAACTTAGGGTATCTCCTTATTTTCTGATTAAAGTAAAATTTCTCAGTGTTTCTGTAAGGACTTTGGCAAATACTCTTTCTGCTTTCTAAAACAAAATATAAGAACCAGAAATCTTTGTAATCCTTCACTATGTTGATGTCTTTTACAGCAGATTTCTCAGGAAGTATTGTTTGTCGTTCCAAACTGAAATTTTCCCTTCATAATCTAACATTCATATCTTCAAATCTGACCAAACTCTGTGTAAGTGATATTTTGTAAAACTCATTCTGTGTTTAGGACAAGTGAACACAAAGTTGTCACCTTCAAAATAGCTAACTGGTCATATCACATGTTAAATTGACTGGGGAAATTCTAAACATTGAAAGTGTTCAAATCTGGATTTTTCCTCAAGAAATATAACCTTTGGTTATTTTTATTTGAAAGAAGCTAGTTTTATGAATTAAGCTTTAATTCTGAGATAATTACATGATCATAGGCAGTTATAAGAAATAATGCAGAGATATTTTATTGCCACTTGCCTAGCTTCCCCCAGTGGTAATGTAGGCCAAACTATAGGACAGTATCGTAAGAAAGATGCTGACATCGATATAATCCACTGAACTTATTCAGGGTCAGTTTTACTTTTTACGTTAAAGTACATGATTCATTTAGTTTTTGTTTTTAAAATAAAATATCTGAGGGACAAGTCTGCTGACTTAGTTCTTTAAATTTTACAACTAATGCAAAGTTACTGAGACTTACAGAGCTTTGAGAAGTGCACTGTTATTTCCAGAGTTAAATTTAAATAAAACACTTAAACTCTGAGACTATTTTCTAGTTGTAAAAAGGTTAAAACTGCATTGTAGCTGTTCCTTTCCTTTCATTTCAAAACCTAAACAATGTTCTATTATTTAAAGGTAGTTCATTAATAAGCAAAGATTTGTTACAACCGTGATGACAATAACATGTATGTATATTTTAGCATTTGAATACATTCTACATGAAAACATTTCTTTATATTTAAACTATTATTTCATACAAATAGAAGTCAAAAGAAATGTTATCAGATGCTATAAAATAACTCTTCCATAATGTAGGATGCACTGGGAAAATAGTGAATAAAATATCATGTGCTGTTTTGGCATTAGATTTTCCATACATGAAGATAAATGGGTTCATTAACTTCTTCCACCCATCTTTTATATTTTGTAGATTGACTTCATATTACTGTGATAAGAGGCAGATTGAAATCCTGGCTTCCTGATGATATATCTTCTTGTATGAACTCTTGTTGATGTAGATTAAGTGGGCTAGCAGATACAGTATTACTCATAAAATAGCTTTTCAGAGCTTTATATAGTTTAATAAACATTTGCCTATTTCCCAAAAATATCGTGCAAACATACTAAATATAAAGTCAACAATCTGTACTTTATATATCTATTACCATTGTATAACAATGTAATTTATCTATTTGAAACTAAATTGACCAAAGACATTAACAAACATATAGGGAAATTTAAGTTTTATGTCTTTATGGAAATATGTTTTAAGTCCTGCCTTTTTGTAATTGAGAGTTATATTTTTACTCGAATATTTAAATGTTATATGTAATTACAATCATAAGGCAACACCTATCATGAATGAATCCTGATTTGGTGAGGTGAAATGTCTTAGTTTACGTTTGTATAAATTGTATACAATATTGTGTAATTTGTATAAAATATTTTATCTGAATTTAGTTCTTTAGGTCAGATGGAAAAACCTCTCCTGCCTAGCCCTACCTCCAATAATTGGAAAATCTACTTACTGACATGTCAAGTCACTTCTCTTGAGGAATCAACTTCTAAAAGTAGTAGTCATAGAGTGAGTTTAGACGGAAATTCAGAAACGTCAACTAAAGTTAACTATACCCCTGTTGTTCACTGTTATCATGACTTTCATTTTTCTATCCGGCCAAAAATACTTCTAGTTTTATTCCCTCCAAGTTTAATGCCTTCTTGTTTACATGCCTATTGCATGTTGTCACTTATAAGTAGGAGCTGAAGAGTAAGGACACATGGACATAAATAGAGATAACAGACACTGAGAATTCCAACAGGATTTGGATTATGTATTATATTATTCACATTAAGTCCTATGAGCCTATCAGTGGAGGTGCATAATAATTATTTCAAAAATAATTTTAAACATGGAAGTTTGAAACGCATTTTTGGCATTGTTTATCAGGGAAAGTTGGAGAGAAGAGCAGAGATTTTCTAGCTGTCCTCTTGGTATGCTTGCTTATGCATTAGCTTGCATAAACTGACACATCCCGTGTCAGCCCTGAAACCCTTAAGCTGAAGTTTGGGGAGGTGAGGAATCTCTGGACATATCCTTGAGTTGATTGATTATCAGTTTGAAAGGGCAGTGTACTAGTCTGTTCTCATGCTGCTAATAAAGACACACCCGAGACTGGGTCATTTATGAAGGAAAGAGGTTTAATGGACTCACAGTTCTACATTGCTGGAGAGGCTTCACAATCATGGCTGAAGGTGAATGAGGAGCAAAGTCACATCTTACATGGCAGCAGGGAAGAGGGCATGTGCTTTATAAAACCATCAGCTCTCATGAGACTTATTCAACATCACGAGAACAGCATGGAAAATAACCACCTCCATGATTCAGTATCTTGCACGGGGTCCCTCCCACAACCTGTGGGGATTCTGGGAGCTACAATTCAAGATGAGATTTGGGTGGGGACACAAAGCCAAACCATATCAGGCAGACCTTACTAATTGTCACCACCATCTTTTTATTGTATTTATCTTATGTTCTAATTTTAGACGCAGAGATTATTTGTTACATGGCTATTCCATGCGTGATGGTAGGGTATGTGCTTCTAGTACACCTGTCACCCAAATGGTGAACATTACACTCAATAGGCAGTTTATGAACCCTCACTCCCCAGTCGCCCTCCCCGCTTTTGGAGTTTTCAGTGTCTGTTATCTCCATCTTTATGTCCATGTGTCCCCATTATTTAGCTCCTACTTGTGAGAATGTGAAATGATTTGAGTTCCTGCTTCTGGGTTTGTTCACTTAGAATAATAGCCTCCAGCTCCATCCACATTGCTGCAAAGGGCATGATTTTATTATTTTTATGACTGTGTGGTATTCCATGGTGTATATATACATTTTTTAAATCTAATCAACTGTTGACCACCAGCTTTTATTTTATTTTATTTTACTTTTTTAAATTTTATTTTTTGAGACGGAGTCTCGCTCTGTTGCCAGGCTGGAGTGCAGTGGTGCCATCTCGGCTAGCTGCAACCTCCGCCTCCTGGGTTCAAGCCATTCTCCTGCTTCAGCCTCCCAAGTAGCTGGGACTACAGGCACCGCCACCACACCCGGCTGGACCACCAGCTTTTAAAAACAAACTTGATTGACTAATTTTACTAGTTTTTGTGACTCACGACTCATTCAACACTTTGGGGATTAAAAATACATCCTCTGGTTTTGCATCCATGGATTCAACCAAGTGCTAATTGAAAATATTTGAAAAAATGAAAAACAAAAAAATGATACAAATAACACAAATGATAAACAATACAGTATAACAACTACATAGCATTCACATTGTATTAAGTATTATAACAACTCTGTAGATAATTTAAAGTATACGGGAGGATGGGCATAGATTATATATACATATTACACCATTTTATGTAAAGGACTTGAGTATCTGCAGATTCTGAGGAGGGTCCGTTCTGGAAGCAGTGCCCCACAGGTACCATGGGATGACTGTATTCAGACTGAAACAAAATATTCTTAAACAGAAATCATTGGCCCATATAATAAAGTTCTAATACTAACCCTGCTTTTAAAAACTTTAAATTACATGATATTTTCTTTATAAAATGGTGACTTTTTAAAAGGCATGATCATGTTGGTTGTATTTAATTTTAACTACGTGTTCTAAAAGGGTCTCTAAAATAAAATTGAAAAAAAAAACCCATTCACTTTTAAAATACTGAGGTTTTGTTGCCTGTTTATAGAGGAGGTTACAAAAAAAAAGAAAAAGGATCTTACATGTATCACTACACTGAAGCAATTGCCTTCAGAATACTTAGCATAGACTTAAATTTGATTCTTGTAACATTCTGAGGAACATTTATGATGGGAGGGTTGCAGATGTTTATGGCAATTTAAGGAGGTACAAATCTTAAACATACATCAGTAGATTATGAATTCAGAAGTGGTGATTGGTAGCACTTTATAATCTGCAAATTGATTTGCTAAAGTCTACCCTATAATAGAGGAAAGTGTAATGTCAGATGTAGCAAATTGCAATTTTGGGGCATATGTTAATAGTATGCAGTTTCAATCCCTCATTAAAACAAAACAAAACAGCTAAAATTATGGTCTTTTTAAAAAAAATAATTATGTTGTGTATGCATGTGTATGTATTTAAACTATGTTATTTACCTGAATATTCTGTCTACTTAACTTTGGAGTTCCCCAAATTTTCTAAAGACCAGTTAGAAACAAAATGAGATCTTAAAATATTTTATCATGAGCATCTGGATTCCGTTCCTTTGTGTGTAATATTTTAAGTTACCATCATCTCTCACCGTCTAGGGCCTTTTATTTATAAGTGCTTCAATCTGATACTAGGCGTATTCAGGCTTATTCAAATGTGTGCCACTCACAGCCTGCAGTGCCTACGACATTGCAGGAGTTTCTTAAAGTCATTTAGACTCTCCATCCTTGGGTTTATACGACACATTTTTTACTTCAGTAATTCAGTAAGAATAGTCCTCAGTACCTCAGGAGGAGCAAAGTTTCTTATGCTTAGAGATGTTAATATTTAGAAGCTTTGGAAGGTTAGAAATACTTTAAAGGAGACAAGCATTCTCCTTAAAAAGCTAGAATATTTCCATATTTACTTTATAAACATGTTCATGGTTGATAAATAAGTCAGTTTTGGGTCACAAAAAGGGGTTGTGCTGCACACTTCTGCATTTGGAATTATCCTCAACATAGTAAGCTTTCAGGGTGACACGTAGATGGAACTTTTTTAGAGATACATCACTTTCTCGGGAAAGTATTGTGGAGTAGAAAAGATTTATAGAGATGGAACCGTATTATACGGAGCTGTAGATCACTGCTGCTGACCAATGCGACCAGCTTTTTTTTTCCCTTTTTGCAAATATTCACCAAATGTCCTTTGTCTTGTCTTTCCTTTTTGAAGTAACAATTCAATTAGTTTTTTTGGTCTGAAAAATCAGATCATTCCCTGTTCTACATCATTTTTCTTGATTTTTGTTCCTAATCTCATACCATAAACAAATGTTTTTGTTTAGCTGTGTTTGTCAGGAATGACAGATTTAACAGCAAAGCATAAATGTAGATAGGTAGTTAAAAATCCAGTACAGTAAATCACTGCTTTTACCATGTGTTTGTGAAGGGTTATGATTAAAAATGGAACCTGAGTGAGGTAGATAAAAGAAATCCAATAATGTTATTTTAGGAGGATAGTGTTGTAACGTTCAGAATTGTAATCATTATAAAGAGCTTTTTTTTCTCTTTTTTTAAACTATCACTTCTGGGACACATGTACGGAATGTGCACGTTTGTTACGTAGGTATAGACGTGCCATGGTGGATAGCTGCACCCATCAACCCGTCACCTCCATTAGGTATTTCTCCTAATGCTCTCCCTCCCATAACCCCCACCCCTGACAGGCCCCAGTGTGTGATGTCCCCTCCCTGTGTCCACGTGTTCTAATTGTTCAACTCCCACTTAGGAGTGAGAACACGCGGTGTTTGGTTTTCTGTAAAGAACATTTTTAAAAGGAAAACGGATACTATAGTTATTACTACTGAATGTATTTAGAAGTTCTAATAAGTTCATATTATGAATGTAATACTGCCTTTTGCATGAAGCACCTAGTGGGTAATTATAAAACTCATTGCGATCTAATTGATGAAATAGGTAGAGTGACAATTTCCACTTGTTGATGAACGTTACACATGAACTATCACATGTCGAAACAGCAGAAACTCTTTTTTTTTTCTTTTTTTGTTATTTGGTTGCAAGATGGTTTCTTTGCCTTTTTCTTTTAATTATTATTATACTTTAGGTTTTAGGGTCCATGTGCACAACGTGCAGGTTTGTTACATATGTATCCATGTGCCGTGTTGTTTTGCTGCACCCATTAACTGGTCATTTAACATTAGGTATATCTCCTAATGCTGTCCCTCCCCCCACCCCACAACAGTCCCCGGAGTGTGATGTTCCCCTTCCTGTGTCCATGTGTTCTTATTGTTCAATTCCCACCTATGAGTGAGAACATGGGGTGTTTGGTTTTTTGTCCTTGTGATAGTTTACTGAGAATGATGGTTTCCAGCTTCATCCATGTCCCTACAAAGGACATGAACTCATCCTTTTTTATGGCTGCATAGTATTCCATGGTGTATATGTGCCACATTTTCTTAATACAGTCTATCATTGTTGGACGTTTGGGTTGGTTCGAAGTCTTTGCTATTGTGAATAGTGCCTCAGTAAACATACGTGTGCATATGTCTTTCTAGCAGCATGATTTATAATCCTTTGGGTATATGCCCAGTAATGGGATGGCTGGGTCAAATGGTATTTCTAGTTCTAGATCCCTGAGAAATGGCCACACTGACTTCCACAATGGTTGAACTAGTTTACAGTCCCACCAACAGTGTAAAAGTCTTCCTATTTCTCCACATCCTCTCCAGCACCTGTTGTTTCCTGACTTTTTAATGATGGCCATTCTAACTGGTGTGAGATGGTATCTCACTGTGGTTTTGATTTGCATTTCTCTGATGGCCAGTGATGATGAGCATTTTTTCATGTGTTTTTTGGCTGCATATATGTCTTCTTTTGAGAAGTGTCTGTTCATGTCCTTCACCCACTTTTTGATGGGGTTGTTTTTTTCTTGTAAATTTGTTTGAGTTCATTGTAGATTCTGGACATTAGCCCTTTGTCAGATGAATAGGTTGTGAATATTTTCTCCCATTCTGTAGGTTGCCTGTTCACTCTGATGGTGGTTTCTTTTGCTGTGCAGAAGCTCTTGAGTTTAATTAGATCCCATTTGTCAATTTTGGCTTTTGTTGCCATTGCTTTTGGTGTTTTAGACATGAAGTCCTTGCCCATGCCTATGTGCTGAATGGTATTGCCTAGGTTTTCTTCTAGGGTTTTTATGGTTTTAGGTCTAACATGTAAGTCTTTAATCCATCTTGAATTAGTTTTTGTATAAGGTGTAAGGAAGGGATCCAGTTTCAGCTTTCTACATATGGCTAGCCAGTTTTCCCAGCACCATTTATTAAATAGGGAATCCTTTCCCCATTTCTTGTTTTTGTCAGGTTTGTCAAAGATCAGATGGTTGTAGATGTGTGGTGTTATTTCTGAGGGCTCTGTTCTGTTCCATTGGTCTATATCTCTGTTTTGGTACCAGAGAAATTCTTTTATATATTTTTAAGACATTATCACATCAAGGTATTTTGGTGTGATTTCCAACAGAATCGGCTAGAAAATGTTTTTTTTTTAAAAAGACAATGTGATTTGAGTATTTGGTTATCATCACTGACCATAACTATAAATCATTTCCATTCTCTTATAAACCAAAAACTACCTGTGGGAAAATTATTAGCTATCACATCTATGCTGAATGTTCATTCTTATGTAAACTAAAAAGCATTTTCACACAGAGACCTGATTTTTGTGTACATCAGATACAGAATAAAATCTAATATGGGTATTGTATTAATAATCCCATGTGGTGAAGGAACGATTAAGTATATCTGTAACCATAATCTTGAGAAATATTTTACCTTTTAGTAAATAATAAAACCCAACTGCTGTTGCAGCTCTCTGAGGTTTATAAAATTATGCTAGGGTTAGTTGTTTTAATCAGCACAGGACATTTTCGCCCCAGATCTGTTGTCTTCCGGGAAAACATTGGCTTCCACAGAAGGTGGTCGTTTTGAAGGCTGGCAGAGATTTCTGCTGGTGACTGTCACCGAGGATTTTCATCCCTAACAATGGGAAGTGTAAATATAATCTGATTGCTGTGGCTAATTTGGGTCCCTTTACAACTGTAAATAACTAGTCCAAGGTTTTTGCTTAAGGTGTCACACCAATGTTACAACTCTTTTGAATTTTTTCAAGTCAGGAATAGACATCTCCTTCTTACTGCTGTGTGAAAGATAATTAATAGATCTTGTCTGTGACTCTTGGAAAAATGATTTGTTATGGGCAGAGAAATAACAGAGAATAAGAAATCTCAAACTTCGCCATCTCATGATCATCCCTGTTCCCACCGTGGAATTTGATTTAATGTTCTTCCACCTTGGACAGCGGTCAGTGTTTCAACATTAGAAATTCTAGAAGCATGTTCTTGCTACAGTTTCACCCCAAGGACAAGATTATTGCAAAACTCCACTCGATTTGAGGATTTTATTTTCCCTGGTATGATTTGCAGCCACCTGGAAAATGCCATGTTTATTTATGTTATTCTTCTTTATAAAGATTGCGAAAAATCAATGTCAAGGTGAATTCACATGTGCAAATTCTCAGCAACAAGTTAATTTCATGTCAAAGTTTAAAAAAAAGTTATCATTCCTAAAACCAATTTTAGAAGCTGGAATTGTTTTACTGAGTAAATTCAGGTAAAGTGCATGCTTCCTTTGAACACCTGCATCCTGCATCTCATGGTCAGCAACCAAGTTAATAATTAGGAAACGCATCGCATTTCTGCTGAGTTGTTTGAACTCTCTATGTTTAAGTATAGTGTCATTATTCAGATTGGGTTTTTCTTTTTTTTGGTAAGATGTATTTTTTACTTTTAAAGGAACCTTTAGTCATTGTTTACTCTGTAACTAAACGTGGATACAGATATAAAATATTGCTTGCCTGTATTTTCTGTATTTGACCAGGAGTTATTAACAGAGTTGTTTGATAGCAGAGACGTGTTCTGTTGAAATTTGTGAAAAAAAACATATTTTATCTAGATGAACCTGTTTTCCAAATACTTTTTTGATATACAGCTGGAAGCACCAGAAATTTCCCTCCTGGAGAAAGTAAAGTCACACTTTTTAATTGTATTAGTTCTGTGCAGCTGCTGTAACAAATTACCTCTAATGGCTTGGTGGCTAAAACCCCAGAAATCCATTGTCTTATAATTATGTAGCTTAGAAATTCAACAAGGGTCTCAGTGGGCTGAAATCGAGGTATCAGCAGGACTGAGTTCCTTTCTGGAGGTTCTACAGGGTCCATTTCCTTTCTTTTTCTATCCGGCAGGGGCCACCCGCATTCCTGTGGTCCCACAGCATCCTCAAAGCCAGCAACACTGCTCTCTCTCTTTCTTCCTTCCATAGTCACATCTCCCTCTGACTCTCGCTCTTCAGCTTCTCTTTCCCATTTTAGAGACCATTCTGATGTCACTGGGCTTCCTGGGATGACTCTAAATAATCTACCTATTTTGAGGCCAACTGGCTAGCAACCTTAACTTTCCCTGTGGCATGTAACCTAACATATTCACAGGTGTACAGAGATTAGAATGCGGACGTTCTTGGGGGATATGGCCTAGTTCTGCCCACCACAAAGATGGAGCCAACTTTTAAAACAATCTTTGAAAGGCATAACTGACTTTTGGGTGCAACAGTAAAATTTAAATATTAATAAGATAATCAAAACAGCACGTCTAAAATAATTTGTTTTAAAAGTTAACTTACAAATTTCAATTGAAACATAATTTTTTATCAGAAATCCTAGCAGAGTTATATGCTGTCCGACTACTTCACTAATGTGATCCCCAAACAATTACAGGTGTACGAGTCACTGTAGTTTTACAACATTAGCAAAACATTGTACCAGGTTTTGTCAGTCACAAAACGCGAAATTTCAAATCCAAGTTTCTCCCTCCTTCATTGATATGAAGTGAAGTCAACACTCAATCTTACCTGGCATTCTTCTTACTTGGGATTAGCAACATATGCTTATATGAGGGTTATAGGCCTGTGTTCTAGATGCAAAGGAAATTGGGTTTGTGCTTTCATCTTAGAGACGAATTTATAAGGTGAAATTTTCCCAGACACAGGCATAGTATTCAAAGAAGTGCAGATCAAAAAGCATGAACAGTGTTAGCTATAGGGCTGTCAGAACGGAATCGTTGCTTGACCCTAGCAAATCATAGCTTTGTTCTGTTTTCCCCCAGATAATGGTGAGAAATCACAGAAAACATTGGGGGAGATTTCAAAATTGTTAAAATCATATATGTTGGAGTTAATATAGGAGAAAATAACGCCTACTGATACTAATATTTGTCTATGTCATTTTTAACAATCAGACTTCATTTAAGTGATTTTCTATTCATAAGTTAGAAATCTATTACTGTAAGTTCTTGATTAAGCTTATTAGATGCATTCATTCTAAAAGCCTGGTTACATTTTGTCACATATCAGCTCATTTAAACAACTGGCACTCAAATACTTAACCTATGTTTATGCAAGGTAACACTAACTATAGCCTTTAAAGAGGGAATGAGTCACCATACTTGGCAGCTATGCAAAAGTTTTGCATTGTTAATCATGAGCGTAATGTAATGTGGCAGAGGGCATGGGGCCTTTTGAGTTACTGGGCGAAGTCTAAAAATAGCTGCCGTTCACTGAGTCCAGACCATAGACGTTGCTCTGAGAATTTTTTTATGCTGCCCTCCTCCCTTTTTTTTTTTTTTTTTTTTGAGACTGAGTCTCGCTCTGTAGCCCAGGCTGGAGTGCAGTGGCACAATCTTGGCTCACTGCAAACTCCACCTCCCGGGTTCCCGCCATTCTCCTGCCTCAGCCTCTGAGTAGCTGGGACTACCGGCGCCACCACAACGCCCGGCTAATTTTTTTGTATTTTTAGTAGAGATGGGGTTTCACCGTGGTCTCGATCTCCTCACCTCGTGATCCGCCCGCCTCGGCCTCCCAAAGTGCTGGGATTACAAGCGTGAGCCACCGCGCCCAGCCAAATCTGTAGTCTTACACCAATTTATAACTTAGAATGGATAATGCAAATGAATACTCAAACTTATTTAATTATTTGATAATATTTTATATAAGTTAACTTCTTTAGTTGTACAAAATATTAAATTACGAAACCAAATATTTTTTATAATGAACCATTTTCTTAAGAATAATACAATAGACATAAGACTAATAAGACTTTGCAAAAATTGAGATGTTTATTGAACATTTTTCAAATTAGCAAGAATAAATTTAAGAGAAAACTTTATTTTAAGGATATTAGAATCCCCAGAGAAGAAAGGAATAGAGAAATATGATTTAGTCTGCCAATTTTATATGTGAAAAAACAGGCTGACCTATGTTAAGGAATGCAGTCAGTTAGACTGACAAAGAAATGAAATTAGAAATTAGGTTTTCAGACATTTATCTTAGTGGTACTTTATAATAAGTTCTTTTCTGTTCTCTTTAAAATTTCATGTTTATTGTTTTAAGAATTTCAGAAATAATATATAAATATTAAAAGATAATTAAGCTGATAGATATAATCAATCAAGTTAGCTTAGAATGCATCAGAATCTTTTGGAATCCGGGTGTTATCTTCTTGGCTGCGTGTTTGAAGCCAGCAATTTCTTTTCAATTGTCTTTTTGCCTTAATGTGAATTCTTTATTAGCTCTTTCGAAACAAAGACACTTTCCATGGACAAATACGAGTCTCCAGCTCGATGACTGTAGGGTGCCTGAGGTTGTGTGGCTGACACAGGAAGCCCGAGGCAATAGCTGAGCAAAGTGGTTCAGGTTGTGAATTCTGGAGTCGGCTTTTTTGGTTTGAATCCCAGATTTGACACAAATCAGAAATGTGATCACAGGCCAGTTATCTGATTTTTCTAAGCCCCAGTTCCCTTCAGTTAAAAATGGGGATAATAAAGAATACAACACAGCTCACATCTGTTGTATGATTAATTATTGTATATCAAGATCAAAGGAGGACAATATCTGCATAATAATCAGCAAATAACAGCTATTGTGTATACTAGTAACAGGGACTAAGAGGAATCTTTCTGAACAAATGTTTGGAAAACATGGTAGAGATTGGCAGCCAAATTTAGTCAAATAGTTTACAGAATTCCTGCGATTCACTGCTTTTCTTTACAATAGATACCAGAGCCTTGGAAATGTTTAAAAAAAAAAAACTATTGTTTACCTGAAGATCAATAAATACATCAGGCTCCGCACAATTAAGTAGAAAAAGAATCTTTTTTATATTATTATTATCCTGTAGCATTTATCTGTACTTGGTGTCATATCAAAAACGTTTCCGAGAGGGCCTGGTTTCTGCCAATTACGAAGTAGGAACTGTATTTATTTTGTAAACTTTCACCAATGCTCTAGTTACCAATGTTTATTTTTGCCTTCTAGTCTTGTCATATGAGAAATCTCACTGAAAACTACAATACCCTCTAGTGTACATGATTGCATATAGTTTAAACATTAATGTTGTTGTAGGATTTTTATGCAAAGCAGTAAAAGTTTGAGGTTAAGCCCTAAAATATCATTTTATTCATTTATCTGGCAAACTTACTGAACATGTAATATGTGATAGATAGTAATTTAGCTGCTGGATATATAGCAGTGAACGACGGGTAAAAATTTGTGTTCTCTTAAAATCTAAAGGGGTAAGACAATTATCAAAGAAAATATTTAAAACTCTTAATATGTCGTGTATTGGTGAGTGCTAAGGAGAAGAAGTACACATGGAGGGTGGAGGGTTACAAGGTCAGGAAAGACTTCATTAAGCAGGTGAAATGTGAGCAAAGACACAAATGAAAAGAGAAGGCAAGCCATGCAGAATGGCCTAGTTGTTAAGAGCACAGACTTTGCAGGTAGAGAGGCGTGCAGGTGTCTGGTGTGTTTGAGGGAGGGTAAGGAGTTCTGTCTGACTGGGCTGTAGTCAGCTAAAGGACAGTGAGAGCAGAAGGAGACAGCGGGGTAATGGAGCCAAATTACATAGTTCCTTGTAGGCCTCCGTAACACCTCAGGCTTTTACTTTGAATGAGATGGAAAGCCACTGAGGAGTTTGTAACCAGCCATACCTTATGGTCTGGTTTAATACGAGAAACTGTCACTGTGGGTGCCATGGAGAAGGTGCCCTAAGAGGCCACAGTGTGTTCATAGGAAATGCTAAGCCTTCTACCTGTGTGCCAGACACTGTCACCTCTCACCTAATGCAGGAACATCATTCCCCCAACTTTTCCCTTTCTTCTGCATCATCAATTCTCCTCCTGCTAATTAATAATATTCTTCACATGCAAACATGCTACAATTATTCTTATTTTAAAATACCTTTCCATATTCTACAAATCTCTCAAGATACTGCCTCCTTTCTCTGACCCTCAGAGCAAAACTCCATGCACCCATTATACCCAAATCCTTTCATCTTGGTTTTTAAAGCTTCCACCCCAATCTGCCTTCTCCTTTTCTACTGTCCAAAATTTGTTGTTGCCAAGGATAACATTGATCTCCATATTCTTCAACTTTTAGTCCTTTTCACAAAATTTGACACAGGTAACCTTCGACTTCTCCTTGAAACATGTTTGTCACCTGGGTTCCAGGTCACAGTATTGTCAGTTCTATTCACCATGTTATAGCTGCTGCTTCCTGCGTTCCTTCGTTCACCACCATCTTCCTGATTTCTCAGTTACAGCACAGAAGGGATGATTCTGGCATTTATTTACTTTATTTAAATGCATTTTCTTTTTTACCTCAGATGGTGTCATGCTTTAACTCCTATGCATATACTGCCGATTTTCAAGTTTATAATCCCCAGCCTTCATTGTGCTGTAGAACTGTGGAATTGTACATTGAGCCACCTAGTTGATATTACTTCTTGAAATCTAATAAGTAACTCAAGGTTATTATTTGCAAAATTGACCCTCTGATTTTCTCCCTAAACCTGGTTCTGCCGCAACTTGGCCAGCTCAATAAATGACAGTTTTATTCTTCGATAATTTAAACCAAACTCTATGAAGTTATCCTTACCTGCTATTTCTATTTTTCCCAGATTCAATCCATCAGGAAATCCTGCAAGTCTACTTTTAAACTGAATGCCTGTTGAGGTAATTTGCACAGACACTACTTGGTATAAACCACCATCAGCTCTCAATGGAATATTGCCTTAGTTTCCTGTTTGCGTCTAGAGCTGATGAAGCCGGACAGCAGGCTGATGGCTAGTTTTTTTTTTTTTTTTTTTCCTGAAAGAAATAAATTATTGTAATTTGGTGGGTCTTAAATAACTGACTTAGAAATTATGTAATCCCATTAAAAATACATACACTATTTTTTAATGAAAATTAGAAACATCCTAAACTTTATTTAGTAAAGTCTTGACAAGTTCTTTCTGTGTGAGTTTTAATGGTGAAATCTTGTTCAAGAACAAAGAACACGTTCGGACGTGTTAGGTAAGGGAAGGTCTAAGCTAAACTCAGAGAAAGAGGCCTATTGCTTTATTAGAATTTGTGATTCTTTGAGAGTCTTAATGTCACAAAAACAAGTATAAAAAGAAACCATAGAAATACCTCATTAGCCATCTAGTTTTTAATATGCTGTCTAACCAAGGGTTGCATTTCTTGAGTCAAAGGTAGCATTTTATGATTCATAATTTCTACCATTGCTAAAATTTTAAATTTGGTCTTAACATTTGATTGGTTCTCTTTCATAATTGCAATTTCAAGGCCTATAGTTTGTCTGGGTTGATAATTATTCAGATGAATGATTTATCCATTTAGATAAATATCAACTGGTTCTAATAATTTGCAGTTACTCTTTATGTCAGGTTGCTTAATCATAAATGCTTTCTTAAGACCTCCTCTTTGTCAAAACTGTTCTTTAGATTCCCATAAAACACTTCTGGAGTTAGAATTTTCCCCATCATTTCTAAAGATAAATGGAAGAACTCAGAAATTAATTTGACCTCTTTGCTGCCTTGCCATCCTACTTAATTACTACAGAGTTAACTATAAAAGCTATTATTTCATCAGTAACTATCTAATTTCTAATATCCTATACTGAGTATAAAATGTATGAACTGGTTGGGTTACTACAGAGTTAACTATAAAAGCTATTATTTCATCAGTAACTATCTAATTTCTAATATCCTATACTGAGTATAAAATGTATGAACTGGTTGGGTTATCTGGCTTTATGTTACATAATTGCCCGTTCAAATTTTTATTTCAACCTGGTTTATGTGCTTTGCGACATTTTGGATATATTCGTATTTTTAGGTATTTCTCGTTTTAGTAGAGACTGATGTTCTTAAATACAAGCTTTTACTTTGATTTCTATCAGCATTGTGAGAATTTGCTCATTTTCTAATCGGACTTTTTCAGGTCATAGAAAAATTAAGGAATGATATTGTCATTTAAATTCACTAAGAGAGTTGGAAAACACCAGCAGTGATTTGCAAGTTAAGGAAAGTAAACAGATGCTTTAAAAATATATATTTTTTTAATGATTATAATATTATTATTAATTGAAAGCTGATTTTCAGGAATGGAAACAAATGTTGATTTGTGGGTTCTTAATGTCAAGCTAACACCTGTTTCTGGTAGCTTAATTTACTTTGGTCCACTCTCTTCTTTATGTAAGAGTAAAAAGTGTTTTGTGGAACACACTTCAGTACCAAGAAAAGCTTGTTAATAGCTGTTCTACAGTATATATTCTCAAATCCATGTCATGCCACATCTTTTCATACGTTGTAAGTCAGTGGTTTAGGACATAAAAAAATGATGTTTCTCAAAACACTTGTTATTTACTCACACATACTGTGTTCTAGCATTCTAGAAGTGTCTTGGTAGATTTAAAGATTGGTTTGCTCTGTCACACTATAATCTAACAAAGTTTTCTTTGGCTTTTAAATCTAATCTCTGAGGCTGGATAGTAGACTTTCTTTCCCCCGCAAAAAAAATTTCGTTGGATTTTTTTTCCTTGAGGCATATCAAATTCTTATTTCCTTTAGGTTATAAAGAAATAGAGATTCAAAACATTGTGTTGAAACTTTTTCATATTTTACCCCCTATTTTGTGGAGAAATGTTTCAAAAAGTAGCCAATGCTATATTTCTTAGTTGTATTTTATTTTTATTTTTACTTCATATTATGTTGAATATAAAATAAAACTTGAGAGATGCATTTACCAGTTTATTCAATAAGGCCTTTTCTTTATATATACTCCTAGATAAATTTTAGCAGGAAGGTCAGAAACTTGTACTAAATTAGAGCTTAGTTTTTTTGTTTTGTTTTTTTAAGACCTACAAACTCCTCTTGTATCAGCACACTTCATATTATGGCTTAAGCTGTTATCAGAAATACTATTTCTTAATATCATATATTATTCTTTAAAGCGCAACAATTTAATACAACTATATTTATTAAGACCCTCACAGATCAAGAGCTGAGGGTGTTTATAAATGAAACATAAAAGATGACAGACATAGGGCCAGTGGTCTCGAGCAATGTCCATGAAACCCCAGTGCAGGAATGCAGGCAGGCCTCAGAGGCAGTAAAGTTATACTAAGAAGTAGAAAGTTGACAATTGTTTCTCTACCTATTCAGACCTCTGTTTCCTCATTTGTCAAATGAAATCAATAATAGAAAGTACCTCCCAGGACAAACGATGGGATGGATATAAAGCATTCTCACACTTTGGCACATAATAATTTTTCAGTGTTCCACAAGAAACCTTTATTTTGTTTTATCTTATTTTGTCCCTATTCTTTCCCCAGTCACTTGAAATGTTGGAAGGAAGGTGAGTGGACTGATCTGCTTACTGCTCTTGACTGCTCTTGTGTTGTGGCTGAAATTTGTAGGGGAGGCTGCTCTCCATAATTAAGTCTAGTATCATTGTTTCATACGTGTGTTTTTAATATTTTTAAAACATTTATTTAAAAACTTAAGCCTAACTGATTTGTGAACTTCTCAGAATGAGTATTCTTCTTAAAATATTAAATTAATAAGAAAATTAAGCACAATATAAGGAAGACAGTTATATAAAAACTGAACAATAAGTTAAATTGGAGTGTAGTCCAAGGCACTTGGGATGCTAGAGCTGTTATAAGTGAGCTTTCAATTTATGTCAAGAGTCCTGGTAGATAGAAGATTAAGAGTCTTTGTATCTTACCATCTTATAAAGTAAGTTATACGGGTTCAACTAGAGAGATAAGCAGTGTCCTGACAAACGTGAATACGGGTTCCCTTTTAAAAACGTTTCTAATAAAGGCATTGCGTTGAGCTTGCCTCCAATGTGGCATCTCGGTGGAGACATGAAGCTGAGGCTCCAGGTCCGTGGAGGTCATTTCTCACTCTTCAGTTCCATCAGATGATACGCCAGGGGTTAGGAGAAGCTACACCCCATCTCACATTTCAACTCTGCTGCAATGAGAAGGAAATAAGTCAAGGAAAATGCCTCACTTCGTTAAGGCAGGGGCAAGAGAGAAGAAGAGCACGATGGTTTGTTCATGATTTAAAAATATTCAGCCAGATGGCCCACAAGTAAATGTGGCCCAATTAATTGGTAATGTGTAATCAGATTAGCATTTCTTGCCTTCTTAGAGGAGTATGAAATGGGCAAAGAGATGGACAGAGGTGCCAAACGTATCTTCTTCCTTAATTTCTCATGAGGAAAAAGATGATGAGTAAAAAGGAAGGAATTAAATGAAGTTAAACTAATATTAAGTGAGATGTATCAATGTGTTAGGTTAAATACTTGTCATTAATCTGGAGGAATTAGTATAAAGTAAAATATAAGACTGTTCATAGTAAAATAGTCAATAAAATGAATATAAACGCAGATAGCCCACATATGCTAGTTTTTTAATGAAAAAGTTCTCTTTCAGATATGGCCCTTCACAATATATGTAAAGAAGACACAAAATAAATTGATCAAAAAATGGTAAAGTAACGTGTCAGATTATTTTTGAAAGATGTTCCTTTAAGCAAAAGTTAATGAAATGATGGTAGTTGCATATAAAGAAAGAAATATGTGACAATAGGGTCTTTCATATTCACTAGAAACATACTTGGCGATGAGACTTAACCCATTAGGCATGAATACGAACAGAAATGGAAGACATTCAGACACAAGTGATCATTTGTGAGACATGAGCTTGGTCGTATTTATCCTGCTGAGTTCTTTGTTGAAACGACATTGCTTCCCCACATGATCTTTCCCACAGCCCGTCTGAATTGTGCTGTGTGGAGCCGTGTCACCCAGGCTTTCTGTGCCAGGGCCACCTTGTGATGGCTCATCCAGTATCTACTATCCACTAGCCAGTAACTTCCAAGGCTGAGAGTGGCCAGGGGAGGAAGAAAGATTATGTCCTTATTACCAGGAAAGCAAGGTACACTGGTGATATCTACAGCCTGAATGTGACCAAATGCAGAGTGGAGAATCTCTGACATCATTCCACATCTAGGAGTTCCTATACGCTGTTCCTCTGTCTTTGCCTCCCGTCTGGAGTTAAATGAGGGATATTTTAAAAAATGTTCCCCTGAAGACTTTTCCTATTTTTTTTTTTTTTTGCTAGTGTTCCTGTTTTCCATATAACAAGTATCAAAAAGCATAGATGTGCTATTTGCAAAACTAACTGAAAATTTCTTAGATTGAATTAAATGTAACATTTTACACCGTGTAGTGCCTTTTTAAACCAGGTATCGCATTCAAATCAGCGATTCGCTACAGTATCCCAGTAACGTAGACAAACAAACGAGCATCTAAAATCTGATCACATCTCTTCCTTAACGGCTCCCATGAGTCAATAGAAACAGCAAAACAGAAGGAAAAGGAACATCTATAAAGGCCGCCTTAGTGCCAAGAAATTTTTATCCAGCATTATATTCAAGCATGGCAATAACACTGTGAGGCAATTGTCTTGTACTTACTTACAGAGCAGATAATAAAACAGGATCAGGAAGATACAGTAACTTTTCCTGGCTCTAAGTAACTAATTAATTGATGAAAAAGTTTGGGTTCAAATTCAGAGCTGTCCAATTCCATATTCTGTACTAATTCCAAATTCTTTATTACTTAAAATATTATTTTAGCAAATAGCTCAACGAAAACTTTTCACAGAGCAAAAAGGTTATTGCATTAATGCTCGCATGTACATTTGACCGATAATCTGTTGTCCTTTTATGTGACTGTAATTTTACCCACATTGAAATGTTTTTCCAATGTTGGTTATAGATGGGGTTTGAATGTCCTTTACTCTGCTGCGCCTCCCTTTGAGATCAACTGCATCCATTTGCTGGATGGTTAACTTAGGTTACGTAAATCTATAACTATGTATCAGAGTTTTTTTGGTCTGAATTGCTATCTCTAAATAAGTAACCCAGAAGAAAATTGCACTGGCCTTTCACCAGCACAACTGTTTTAGTCTTAAGACACCAGCAAATATATCCTCTGTTTCAGTGACCAATGAAAGGCCATATTAACTCACAGTTGGCTATGGCTGGCATTTTAGCATGATATAAAAAATGGAAATCATAAAGAATCCTATGGACATTTTGTACTATAGATATTATTTTTATAGAGGGTGGAGGTGCTTCATTTATGCATTCTAAGGAACAAAATTTAGCTAGTAATTAACAGTATTTAACCTGTGTAAAGTCTTTTATGCAAGCTGTAAAATTAATTTTGTTACAGAAATTGCATTACACTTAACAGCTGATGACCTATCTTACCACAGTAATGTATTTTTCATTAAAATGAAACATTGTGTTTCAGAAGCAGGAGCCAGGAATCAGGGGTTGAACTGGAAACGGCCACATGTGTTATATAGAATTGCTGTCTTCCAAAAGAGCATATAACCTGGCATTTCTCAGTTTATTACTGCATCAAGATGAGCAGATTTAAACTCTAATTAAAGAGATGCCATACATTGTCTTTTTACAACTTCGGTGACGTTAACTGTTGTCCTGTCGAACTATCCCTGGTAAATTATAACTGTTGTTTTGGTCTTTTATGTAAGCTCAGACGTCTAGGTTGGATTTATCGTGAAGTTGGAGTATTGCCTAGTATTTTCCTGTTTAATTCGGGCTCTACTTCCCTACTGTAATATTTTACTCCCTGGTAGTGCAAAGTGAATTTTGTTTGTTTTTATTTTAGTTGTTGTCGATTATCCCCTAAAACATAATTTTCAGTAGTACACAATAAATGCAGTGTGGATGGCAACTTCGGTAATTAATTGAGTCCATGAATGGAGTGATTATATTTTAAACGTTTCCCATAATGTGTAGAAAAGCAAAACAACATGAAACTAGGGATTGGGGAATTTGGAAATCTTATATAAATTTGATAATGTTTTAAAATCTTAATGAGGCCGGGTGAGGTGGCTTATGCCTGTAATCTCAGCACTTTGGGAGGCCGAGTGGGAGGATCATTTGAGGTCAGGAGTTCGAGACCAGCCTGGCCAACATGGCGAAACCCTGTCTCTACCAAAGATACAAAAATTAGCCATAAGTGGTGGTGGGCACCTGTAGTCCCAGGTACCCGGGAGGCTGAGGCAGGAGAATTGCTTGAACTCCAGAGATGGAGGTTGCAGTGAAGTGAGATCGTGCCACTGCACTCCAGCCTGGGTGACAAAGTGAGACTCCGTCTCAAAATAATAATAATAACAACAATAATAAATAAAATCGTAATGAATTTTCATTATAACGATTCTTCTTGAACAATATTTTTCCTATTATTATTTAAAAAAAGAAGTAATATACAAATGGGTAAGGAGGAAACACATGTGGGTATGACAAATTAAAATTTTAAGAAACGTTAGATGTAAAGACAAAAATGGATAATTAAACATTAAAATACCTTAGATTCTGAGTTGCAGTGGAAAAGTAGGAACAAAGTGGAGATAATCAGCAAAGTGAGTTGGAAGATCAAAGAACTGATTAAAGGAGTCTATTCCAATTCTAAGACAAACACTAGTTGCCAACTTCCATTGATAACCATTCCCCCTTTGCCACCAAAATCAAACAGAAGAGCGTAATTGCCTCATTTCTTAGAATGAACCTGCAATATAAATTTACTGCTAACAACCTGCTTTCCACCCCCTCTCTTCTTCCCAGAGAACTGCTTAATTTTTCAAAATTTCACAATACTGGAATATAATCTTCCTTTAGTGGCAATTAGAAGAGTGGAAAATCAATGCAACATTCGTATGACAGAGTTTGGTAGCGAGAGGATCGTAACAACCTGTGTTTTCGTTATTGGTTGTGAGGTAGGCCAGATTTTTTGTTAATGTTTCTGAGTTGAAATTCTTAAGTTGTTCCATTACTTAACCTATAACATTGTTTCATAGAAACAGATTTGGATGTATTTGGAGAATCTGAATCTGAGTCAACTTTTGCACAACTCAGTCCTAGTGTTGGATTTAGCAGTAAGCGATGTATTTATTTATGTATTTATTTACTTATTTATTTTTAATGACAGGGTCTTGTCCTGTCATCCCCAGGCTGGAGTGCAATAGCATGATCATAGTTCACTGCAGCCTTGACCTCCTAGGCTCAAGCAATCCTCCTGCTCAGCTTCCCAAGTAGCTAGGACTACAGACGCACACCACCTTGCCCAGCTAATTCTCATTCTTTTGTAGAGACAGAGTCTCCCTATGTTGCCCAGGCTGGTCTCAAACTCCTGAACGCAAGAGATCCTCCTTCCTTGGCCTCCTAAAGTGCTGGGATTATAGGTGTGAGCCACCATGCCTGGCCTCAGTAATAAGCTTTTAAAGAACAAAATCAAATTGTTCAATATCTTAACTAATGTAACATAATACTTTAAAAATTAGAAAAACAAAAAGCTTGCTATATGTAATTGGAGTAGATGATACATAATAAAATAACTTCAATGTTGAGTTTTTTGAGGGACCTCCATGGTTTTACTGGTTTACATCTCTACTAACAGTGTGCAAGTGCCCCTTTCTCCTCATTCTCATCAAAATTCATTGTTGCCTGTGTTTTATTTTTGATAAAACCATTTTAATTGGGGTGAGATAACAAGATAACAGCTCATCGTAGTTTTGATTTGTATTTCTCTGATGACTAGTGCTGCTGAGCACATGGACGGAACTGGAAGACGCCACGTTAAGTGAAATGAGCTACGCACAGAAAGACCAGTATCTCCTGTTTTCACTCATATGTGGGAGCTAAAAAAACTGATCTTACAGAGATAGGAGAACAATGATTATAATAAACTGGGAAGGGTAGTGAAGAAACAAGTATTAAGAGGGGTTGGTTAATGAGTACAAATACGATTAGATGAAAGTAATAAAATCTAGTGTTCATTATCACAATAAGGTAACCACAGGTAACAATAATTTATTGCGTATTTCAAAGTAACTAGAAGAGTGAAGTTGGAGTGTTCCTAACACAATGAAACAATAAATGCTTGAGGTGATGAATATCCCAATAACCCTCTTGTGATCATTAAACATTGTATGTGTGTATCAAAATGTACTCCCATAAATATGTGCAATTATGATGTATCATTAAACATTGAAAATTTATTTAGTATTATTAGTTTTTTTTGTTTGTTTTTTTGTTTTTTTTTTGTAGAGACAGAGTCTTGCTCTGTCACCCAAGCTGGAGTGCAGTGGCACAATCTGGGCTCACTGCAACCTCCGCCTCCCAGGTTCAAGCAGTTCTTCCATCTCAGCCTCCCAAGTAGCTGGGATTACAGGTGCATGCCGCCACGCCCGGCTAATTTCTTTTGTATTTTAGTGAAGACGGGACTTCACCGTGTTGCCCAGGCTGGTCTCGAAGTCCTGAGCTCAGGCAATCCGCCCGCCTTGGCCTCCCAGAGTGCCAGGTAAAATTTAGGATTTTAAATGAAGTAAAGTGTGACTAAGTAGGCAGAAATTACAAACAAGGGAGTAACAACAACAAAAGAAAAGAAAGAAAGAAAGAAATTTCTACAAAATCCTGAAAGATTGGCTTTACTAAAAATCTTGTAATTTGGAAAATGAGAGAAGAAAAATAGAACCAATGATATGCCTGATTGTTGCCCTCAAATATTTTATAGCAGGAATGCATAAGAATGAGATAACATAATTGGCCTTCACATAGATACAATATTTAAATGCTTTTCCCTTTTGTGTAGAAACATGACACACTGATTTCTCATGTTGAAGGCGAAATTAAATCTAGCCAAGTAGTGACCCGGCTCTCCGCCTGCCGTGGTTTAGTGAAGACCAGCAATTCTAGTCCGAGCTTAGAAGCCTCGGAGAGGATGCTGACGAAAGCACCGCTGCCTAACTCTCTGACCCAGGCTCAGTGCATACTGACCACCAGAAAAATCGGCTCTATTTGTGGCTTCAGCGCTTATTATTCCTGGTTGCTTTCAAATATCCTAACATAGTGAGACCATGAAGACATTTATAATTCAGTCCTAAAGTAAAATTCAACCATGTTTTTTTCTACTGTTCCCAAAGACCAACTTGTGCAGGACTTCAGGTGGAAGAACTGGTGCCTGGATTATGTTGTAAAAAACAGTATTTTAGCCTGATGGTAGGAGGATAACACATTCTTTTTCGTTTCTGCAAAAGATGCTAATTTCTGCCATTGTTAAGTTTCAGATTCACTCTGTTTAATCAAAGAACCCCTAAATGGATCTGAGGAGTTGCTTACAAAGAATTTTTTGATCATGTATGTCTGCTCACTGTCTACTCAGTTGTCACATTTATAAATGAAAGCATTTTAAAATTAGATGTCAGTCTTTATTTTCATCATTTTCACTTATTTCAGGGGCAAATTATCTGTTAAAATTTCTTTTTCAACCATCTACAACAGATCTAAATAGGCCAAGGATATGTAGTAAGATATATGACTCTTTATGCAAACAAAGAAGAGAAAATAGATCATCTTTTTCTTTGCGGCACTGGAATTACCATATTTAAAGCATTCTTCAAACTATTTTTAATCCTTGATTTTGCCAGTATGACATGCAATCTTACAATTGTTTGTCCTATTAGTATTCCTTTATAAAAATATTCTCTCATGCTAAAGAGACTGGCTTGTTAATGGAAAAAAATTTAACCAAGTGAAATTTATAGCTCCTCTTTTAAAAACACAGCTCTTTAAGGGCTTTGTGGCAAGAAATCAGGGGCATTAGCAACCACTTTCAAGTTACTTTAAGGGAAAATTCATGAGAATCATTGAAAATTAGTTTTATAATTTTTTTACAAAATTTTATATAGATACACATATATATACACATACATATATGTGTATATATATATTCTATTCCATGTACAAACTACATTTTTAAGCAGGCATTACTTAGATGCTTACTAGATGGAAATTAACAATCTATGGTTCTAAAACGTAGATTTATGTAGACTGATGTAGATACTTGAATTTTGCCCCAGCTCTACTTCCTAATAGATGTATGAATAGTCATGTAACTGAACCTATCTGAACCGATTTTCTCTGTAAATGGTGAAAATTATGCCTCAACAAAGGGATAGTGAAATGGGTAATATTTGATAATATGAATTTAGCTCAGCCTCACATAGTTAAGCAATCAATAAACAATAATAAAAATAATAAATAACTTGTTTTAATACTTCCCTATCTTTCAATACCTGGCATAGAATTGGATGAGAATGAAAAATTCACCTATGTCACCAAAGCAGACGTGAATTGAACACTTAGATATGTTTCACTTCACTCAGCTCCTGCAGAGAAATTTGCCATCAGAAAACAACCCATGTCTGAGGCTGCTGGATAAGAGCTTAAGGTCCCCTTTTCATAGATGTTCTCATTTCTCTCGAGCTGGATACCACACCTGTCCTTTAAAGGCCTGTAAGTAGCTAAACTATCATGGTTTTAAGTCTGTACAATTTCCCTTTGTCCTGTATATAGAATACAAAATGGCACATGAAAATACACACACACATACACACACACACACACCAGAAAAACTGAAAGAAAAGATAAAGGAAAGCCTCAAGAGCAAAATACTCAGATGCAGAAGTGTAGACATGCATTTAAAATCTAACTTTATTTTGCTAATGAAAATAGAATCAAGCCACAGATTTTTGTGACTGGCAAAGGTAATTGAGCCCCCAACCGTTAATCTCCTTTCTTCACTCCAAGCTACTTGATTCATTCAACAAACATATTTACTATCTACAAGCTTCAGTCACTGAGCCATATGCCCAAATAAATGTCAATCAACGCCCTAAAGATAGACTGATGTAAAAGGTAAGAAATTTCAATCCACTGTGTTGCATACCATGACAAAGTAGGTATAAGAGATGATGTGACTACTCTTACTACCAGAAATTAGGGAAGACTCACCAGAGAAAGTCACATTTAAGATGAGTCCTTAAGGGTTTAGCAGAAATTTAATGGATTGAGAAGAGGAAAGTTCCTTTTCGATTTTTTTTACAACTAAGTGTGTAAAGGCATAAAAAGTTAAGAGGGTAAACAACTGGCAGTTTCTTAAATAGAAGAGCTACATAATTGACTCCTATCTGTATACAAAATAACTCCTGTGTTCCCTGGAAAAGATTGTTTAGGAGAGAGTGACAAGTTAGCAGAGGCCAGTAAGAGTGGAGGGAGTGACAAGCCTTTTGTCTTTACCTCCTTCAAGTCTCTGCTCAAATATTGCCACTTTACAGAGATTGATTTGAATGACCTTTAAATAACAGTCGCTGCTACTCTCTTTCCTTATTTCCTATTTTATTTTTCTTTGAAAAAATCATTACAGGATTAGTTATGATTTTCCCATTAGTATGTCATTTTTTATATCTTTTGAGATAATTGCCATAGCCTCAGTGACCAGAATGTTGCCTGGGACGTAGTAGCTACTCAGTAAATATTTTGTGAATAAATCAATGATTTTTTTCAAAATGTGAGCTCATGAAGACCCGGCCCAAGGCGATCACCACGGGCATAGAGTAGAGAGTACAGACTTAAGAAGCTTTTCCAAATTAAATCAACCAAACGTATTTGGTGATGGAATATATGTAATGAGGGAGGAAAGATCAAAAAAGGAGGTGCTTCCTTCACAGTGTGGGAGATTGGATGAATTATGATGACATTCACCGAAATGAAATGTAATATGAACACCTTTGGGAAGGAGATCATAAATTCAGTATCAGGGGTGTTAAACATCAGTTCTCTGTCAGTCAAAAGGGAATGGAATTGCAGGCCTGGGGCCCAGGAGAAAGCTCTGAGATTAAGGTAGGGATGTATAAATCATTAAAAATTGATAGCAGTAGAAGACACAAGTATAAAAGTCATATGAATAGTGAGCATAAGAATATAAATACTGCAAAGTTTAGAGCATTTGGAAAAATATTAAGGTCAGGAAATAAAACGATAATATTTTTAAAATGAGAGTTAAGGATGACAAAAATTCTATGATTCCGAAGTTGCACTGGGAGTCTTTGAGATTGGCCACTGTTCATCAGGAGAACTAGATAAGTTTTTGTTTTTGTTTTGTTTTTTAACAACAGCATGGGAAGGAAAAAAATACACTTTTTGCTAGACTAGTTTGTGATTTTTGCACTTTAAAGTGTAGAAACTTACTAAGCTTTTAGATTTCAGAAATATGTAGGTCAACATCTGAGTTTAGATTCATAGAGCACTTTTTGTCTTTCACCAGTTTCCTGATAGAACCAGCATCTGAAATGTTCCCTCCTGTCCCAAAAGTCTACACTTCCTATGGCTTCTTCTATGTACTTATTTCCCGTTTGAATGTCTTTCCTTTTATTCTATATGTTACAAAGCAGAAATAATTGAATAGCTTGTAGACTTTCTCAGGTGCACACCCTTTTCCAAAATTCCATCATGGCAATGTCAACAATGATGGCAACATGACGGCTACCACAACTGCATGCTCATCAGGGAGGCATTGGAAAGCCACCCATCCATTGGTGAGCTTCTTCCAACTGACACCTGGGAAACGGCCACTTACCCGCTCTCAGTCTATTGTTTTTAATGGAACTGGGACTGCTGGATATTGTGTTGGGGAAAAAAATCCATGCAGAACCAATGATATGTAAGAATTAATGGAATTCCTAGAAAAAAGCAGACACTTTTGTGCTCTTTCGTGAGGGAATATGAGAAACAGCTGCTGCCATGTTGTAATCATAAAAGCAAACCTTAAGTATGAAGCCAAATATGTAGAAGAATGCAGATCTGAGAAACAAAGAAACAAAAAGAAAATAGTTATGTAAGCTCTTCATATGACTCATGTAGACTTTTTAGTCATATGAAGTAAGAAGTGGCTGTTCCTTAAGGTGGAGTTGCTTAGTCTTCTCCACAGCCACCAGAGTCCTAATTAGTCATTTATCATGTGCCATTAATTGTGCTACATATTTTATGAACATGATGTCATTATATTATATCATTTAATTTTCAGCACAATTCTATGAGGCAGTTATTACTACTGTTTTACAGATAAGAAAGCTGAGGAACAGAAAGGATGAGGAATTTACTCAAAATTACACAGTTAATTGAGGCACAGATGCAGGAATTAAACCCTAACCTATTCTAAATCCCTCATTATTATTCCACCTGTCCTGACCCGAATTTGGCTACATATTAGGGTTTCCATTATAATATCTGGCGTGCGGTTTCCTCTAAAGTCTGTCCATACTAGTGCCCTGTCTCCATCTTCACATGTCTGTAAATGGATTTTTAAATTATGGGGTTTACATTTCTTTTCTATCTACGTACACTGACAGAAGAATTACCACCTTACAGAATGAAATCACATTAATATGTCCTTGCTGCTCAAGAGGCAATTAGGGTATTCTCTGTGGACTCATCCAATCCTTGGACCACATCTTATTTTGTGAAACATATAGAAACCGAGCTTAATTAAATTAATAAAATAAAATGAAATACATAAATGTTCAGAATGTGTCTGAATTAGTACCCAACTACATTACTTAGGTAATATTTAGGCTTTTAAAAAAAAATTTATGAAAACTCATGTAACACCTGTGTGCTTGGAAATGCTGACTATTCTTGTACTTAAAGCTTATCCATGATCTGCTTCAGAGTTTGTGTAACACAAACCCCCAGTTTACATACACACACACACACACACACACATATACCTATATGATATGTATGCATGGAAAATTGAGTATATGCATATAGAAACATATCATTAAGTGGATTTCTAAAGTTCTTAAGAATCATTGACAAACCAATTCATTCTCAAAGACACCTTTAACAAATGTTTGATTCTTATCTTACCTTAGTTAAGTATTATAGGAATGCTATGGAAGTTTGACCTGATTTACAAAAGCTAATTTATCAGATATCAAGGAATCCCAGATTTTGTTTCTACTTTTAAAAAGGTAAACAAAAACTCACAAGCACTGCATATCTTTATCTTTTAAATGGAAGTAAATCTAGCAGGTATTTTTTAAAATAAAAAATATACATGAGACTTGCAGTTTTCATTACAGCATGTAAAGAGCTTAGCAGTCACCACTTCATTCTAACAACAAGTTAAAAGCTTATCAAATGAAAAACTAACAGTTCTTTTCAGATCCATCTAGACGTCAGATCACAGAGCAAACTGTTGCCCCTGAAATCGGAGAGACACACAGGCAGATACAGAGATTCAAAACCTACTTGCACAGAAACCCGTCAGCAGTAACACCTGTGGGAACCAGTGCCAGAGTAGGGAAACCTGAACCATAATTGAGGAATTGCTGGAGGCCCACTGTGGACAACTCTGAGAATTAAAAGCTCCAAGGGAGCACGTCACAAAGGGCCCCCACACTTTTGTGAATTTGAGCTCTAAGAACTCTACCGGGTCCTCACAGTGAATATTGGATAAAAGTCTCTCAAGCTTCTGCAAGGGAGAGGGAGAAATGAACCGATTTGAAATACAAAAGGGCAACCGTTCTTAAAGACTTGTCTTCCAGAGAAACTACTTTATCAGGGACTGACCGTCTGGGGTATTGTCAAAGCCTAACTGACGTGAAGGAAGGAAAATATCCTGTGTATTAGTCTGTCCTCACGCAGCAAAAGGATATACTTGAGACTGAGTAATTTCTGAAGGAAAGGTGTTTAATTGACTCACAGTACGGCCTGGCTTCAGAAGCCTCAGGAAACTTACAATCATGGTGGAATCGGAGCAAACACATCCTTCTTCACGTGGTGGCAGCAAGAAGTGAGAGCGAAGGGGAGGAAAAGCCGCTTATAAAACCACCAGATGTCAGGAGAATTCACCCACCACCATGAGAACAGCACGGAGGTAACGGCCCCCAGGATTCCATCACCTCCCGCTAAGTCCCTCCTATGACCCGTGGGGACTATGGGAACTACAGTTCAGTATGAGATTTGGGTGGGGACACAGCCAAACCATATCACCCAACTTCAGCCACTGCTTGTCATCCTATGTCACCCAATGGGCAGAGGTTGTGGATGGGGCTGAGAAGCAGGTGAAATTCATAGTCCGAAGTCACAGGCTCAACAAAATACTAATAACTTCCTCTACTGCAACACCTTAGCAATCTACTTAAGGCCTGTTTGCTGCAGTTCTATTTACCCAGTACATCATGTCTTCCTTTCAACACAATATTACGAGGCATACTAAAATGTAATAAGCACAATTTGAAAATAAAGAACAATCATCAAAATCAGAGTCAGATAAGGCAAGAAAGTTGGAAGTATTAGACAAGAAATTTTTTATTTAGTAACTATGATCAATATGCTATGAGATTTAATAGAAAAAGTAAATAACTTGGAAGAACACATAGACAATGTGAACAGATGAAAATTATAAAAAAGAGTCAAAAAGAAGTGTTAGAGTTTAAAAACACTAACAGCAATGGCGAGTGCCTTTGATGCGTCATTAACAGACTAGACGTGTATGAGAAAAGCCTCTCTGAGCTGGAGAATATGACTACAGAAACATCCACAATAGAAAAGAGAAGAGACAAATGATGAAATAAATCAGAATATAATATCCAAGAAATGGGAAACAACTAAAAACTATGCATAAAGGGAATACAAGAAGAAGAAAGAAAGAAGCAGGATTTGAAGCAATAATAACAGAGTTTCTCCCAAATTAATGACAGACACCAAACCACAGATCCAGAAAGCTCAGAGAACACCAAAGAGGATAAATGTCAGAAAACCTGCACGTAGGCATATTATACTCAAACTTCAGAAAAGGAAAGGCAAAGAAAAAGCCTAAAAAGATGCCAGATTTTTAAAATACCTATTTATAAAAGATCAAAGAAAAATATTATATCCGACTTCTTTTCAGAAGCAGTGTAAGCAAGAACAGAATGGGTTTAAATATTTAATGTCTTGGTAGAAATAAAACACTCTCCAAGCTAGAATTCTGTACCCTGCAAAATTATCCTCCAAAAGTGGAAGAGAAAGAAAGACACCCTCAAACATAAATTGAGAGAATGTTTGGTCAGTAGACCTGCCTTGCAAGAAATGTTAAAAAAAAAAGTTATGTAGAAAGAAGGAAAAGTATACAGGTTACAAAGTCATATCTACATAAAGAAGTGAATAGAATCAGAAAAGGAATAAGTGAAGATAAACCTTTTATTTTTGTTATTTTATCTAATAGTTGCTTCAAAATAATAATAGCAATAATGAATTAGATTGTTTATACTTCTGTTCATATATATGGCTATGTGTAAATAAAATGAGTGACACTAATGATACAAGAGACAGGAGTGAGTAATTAGGATTATTGTGTTATAAAGTTCACACTACCCATGAGGCAGTAAAGCATTGTTTCAAAGTGCATTTGGATTAGATGTAAAGGTATATTGCAACCTGTAGGGCAAGTAATTTTAATTGTAAGTAATATGGATGATATTAACACACTATAGACAAAGACTGTAAGAATGGATCAAGAAACTATAAGCAATTATATGTTATTTATAAAAAGTCTTATATCTAAAGACTCATAGATGAAAAGTAAAAAATAGGATGGTGAGAGATACACTATGCTAACACTAATCAAAAGAAAGCAGGAGTAGCTATATCAATTTCAGACAGAACAGACTTCAGAGCAAAGGAAGTTATCAGGGATAAAGAAAAATATTACATAATGATAAAGGGTCAATACTCCAAGAGCACAGAAAAATCCTTAATGTGTATGCACCTAACATCAGAGTGTTATAACATGTGAGGCAAAAACTGATAGGACTGCAAGGAAAAATGCATAAATCCACTCATAATTAGAGACCTTAATACCCTGCCACCATAAGTGGACAAATCCAACAGGCAGAAAATTGGTAAGGACATGGATGTACAGCATTACCAAATCATTTGGATGTAACTGACATATAGACTACTTTATCTGACAATAGCGTATTACACAGTCTTTCAAGCTCACATAGAACATTCACCAAGATAGATTACATCTGAACAATAAAATCACACCTTAACAAATTAAAAAAGATAGAAACCATGCATTGTCTGCTATCAGACTACACTGGAATTACACTAGGTCGATCACAGAAAGACAGCTGGAAAAATCTCAAAATCTTGGAGGTTAAATAACACATTTCTAAATAACCCATGGGTCAAATAAAATATCTCAAGAGAAAGTAAAAATATATTTTGAACTGAATTTAAAAGAAAATACAGTTTATCAAAATTTGTGGGAGGCAACAAAAGCAATGCATGAGGGAAATTTATAGCATCGAATGCACATGTTAGGAAAGATGAAAGAACAAGCAACAATATAACCTTCCACATTAAGAAACTAGAAAAACAGAACAAATTAAATCCAAAGTAGGCAGAGAAAAGAAATAATAAAAATTAGTGGAGGAATCAATGAAACTAAAGACGGATTCAAATAATCAGTGAAACAAAATACCGGTTATTTGAAAAGATCGGAGTGGAAGAGAGAGAGAATGAGAGAGACCACGCGAATTACCAATATCGGAAATGAAAAAGAGGACATCACTATAGATTTATGGGCATTAAAAGGGTAGTAAAAGAATATTACGAACAAATCTGTGCTTCCAAATTGGGTAATCCAAATAAAATTGACCAATTCCTTAAAAGACACCATCTGTCAAATCTTCCACTGAAAGAAACAGAGTTATAATAGGCTTATATCCATTAAGGAAATTGACTTAATCAGTTACCAGAATAGAAACACCAGACCCAGATGAGTTCAGGGAGGAATTTTAGCACACATTTATAAAATAAATTATGCCAATTCTCCCCAGTCTCTTTTGGAAGGCAAAAACAAAGGAGATACTTTCAAACTCATTATTTGAGGCCAGCTTTACCCTAATAGAAAAACCAAAGATATTATAAGAAAAGCAAACTACAAAACAATGTCTGTCAGGAAAATAGCTGCAGTAATACTCAAGAAAATATTAGCAAATTAAATTGAGCATGTATAAAAAGAATTATACACCACAACCAAATTAGATTTATCTAGGCATGCAAGTCTGGTTAAATATTTAAAAATGAATTAATGTAACCCATCACATCAACAGACTGAAGAAGAAAAATTACATGATAATACTAATATATGAAGAAAAAACATTTGACAAAATCAAACACCCATTCACGATAAATTCTCAGTAAACTAGGAACAGAGAACTTCTTCAAGTTGATAAAGCATATCTGGAAAAAGCTCTAAATCTACAGCTAATATCATACGTAACAGTGAGAAACTCAAAGCTTCCACGTTAAGATCAGGAAAAATGCAAGGAGATTCAATTCACCACTCTTCTCAAGATTGTACTGGAAGTTCGAGCTAATCAAATAAGAAAACAAAATTTTAAAATATAGAGTGGAAAGGAATAAAAAGAACTTTCCTTGTTTGCAGATGACATGTTTGTTGACATAAAAAATCCAAAAGAATTCTCAGAAAAATTCCTGGAATATTAGTGATTATAGAAAGGTATCAGAATATAAGGTTAATATACAAAACTCAGTTGCTTTTCTACATATTAGCAATGAACAAACACAATTTGAAATTACAAACACACTAATATTTACATTATTATCCCTCAAAATGATATACTTAGGTATAAATCTAACAAAATATGTACAAAATCTATGTAAGGAACACAGCAAAACTCTCATGAAAGATTTCAAAGAACTAGGCTGAGTGCGGTGGCTCATGCTTGTAATCCCAACACTTTGGGAGAGTGAGGCAGGCAGACCACCTGAGGTCAGGAGTTCGAGACCAGCCTGGCTGACATGGTGAAACTCCATCTCTACTAAGAATAGTGGCAGGCGCCTATAATCCCAGCTGCTCTGCAGGCTAAGGCAGGAAAATAGCTTGAATCTGAGAGATCATGCCACTGCACTCCAGCCTGGGTAACAGAGTGAGATCCTGTCAAAAAATAAATAAATAAATAAATAAAGGATATATTTCATGCTTTTGTATAAAAACCTCAAGGTAGTCAAGATATCAGTTCTCCCAAACTTGATCTATAGTTTCAACACAATCCGAAATAATCTTAGCAAGTTATTCTATAGATATCAACAAAGTGATTCTAACGTTTATACAGAGAAGCAAAAGAATCAGAATTGCCAATTTAATATTGAAGAAGAATAAAATTGGAGGAGTGATGCTATCAAACTTTGACTTACTATAAAGCTATTGTAATCAAATTAGTGTGGTGTTGGTGAAAGAATAGACAAATAGATAAATAGAACAGAATAGAGAGCCCAGAAATAGACCCACATAAATGGAGTTAACTGATCTTGACGAATGAGTGAAGGTAATACAGTGGAACAAATACAGTCTTCTCAGAAAATGGTGCAGTTTTCCATGTGCTAACAGTTGTGTTCCCAGGGAAGGAGAATGTCTGATGGGTACTAACAAGAAGGATGTCTTTTATGGAATTCTCTTGGGATCAATACCTAGGAAAGTAGAGAGAAGCATGGTAGGACAAGGAGAGAAAGTGGGCTGGATGCAGCTTCAGCCTATGGGGACACTGGTAAAATAACACTTCAGAGCTGTATAAAGGCCAAGTTCTAGTTGGAACGGGTAGACTGTGCCTTCATATCCGTCTATTGATCAGTCATTGGTTGCAGCCAGTTGAGGCCACCCTTAAAGAGGGCTGTGATCACAGCACCCATCATACAATGTAACCTCATTCTGAGGATGTTCCTCACACCTCTATCATTCTTGCATCTTGATTGTTCATTACCAGGTCCTACTTTTCTACTTAATTTTAAAGTGTTGAAGTTCCTCATAGTTTCTTTTCCCCACTCTTCATGCAATATACACTCAGTGCAATCTCACCTACTCCCATTCTTTCCTTTAATAATGATAGACTGAAGGGACCCAAATTTATATCTGTACCAGATATTTCCTCTAGCTCTAGACATATATTTGCAAAACCTACTTGTAGAATTCTATTCACCATCTTCCCCCACTTCCTGTTCTTTCCCAAACAATCTTTCTTTTTTCTTGCTCCACAAACAGAAACTAGAATGATTTCTTTAAAAATACAAATGAGGTCAAGTTACCCTTCTGCTGAAACTTTTCGGTATCTTCCCAGTAACCTTCAGATAAGGTAAGAACATTCTTAAAATGACTGTTTCAAAGCTCTGCACATTCTGATCTACGTTTCTTCCTTAAGTTCCTCTCTAGGTTAATTTTACTTATTCATACTTCCTCCTTGATCCCTGTCATTCGGTGAATCTTTCTTTATTTTTAAAGTATCTGTTTAAATGGCATTTCTTTAAAAACTCTTATTCATTGTCTAAAAGTACTTAAGGATTTTGTTCTATAATATCACTCTGTCTTTGTGTTTATTCAAATGACAAAATTATGTACTTTATTCTTTTGTTTCATATATTTTTCTTCTGTTTGCCCGTGAGTTTCAAGGGGGCAGGGGAACAGATTATCCTATTTTTTTTTGTTTTTATTCTATCCCCAGTGCCTAGAATAAGGCTTCATGCACAGAAAACATTTTATGTATGTATATGCTGAGAAAAGCAGTATGATTGAAGAATGCATAAATAGTGACTGGAAAATGAACATGCGAATCCCAGCACTTTGGGAGTCCGAGGAGGGCAGATCATGAGGTCAAGAATTTGAGACCAGCCCAGCCCACAAGTGAAACCCCGTCTCTAGTAAAAATACAAAAATTGGCCAGGCATGGTGGTGGACACCTGTAATTCCAGCTACTTGGGAGGCTGAGGCAGCAGAATCACTTGAAGCCAGGAGGCAGAGGTTGCAGTGAGCCAAGATCGTGCCAGTGCACTCCAGCCTGGGCAACAGAGTGATACTCTGTCTAAAAAAAAAAAAAAGTAAAAAGGAAATGTACATGCATAATTTAGCATGTGTTTCTACCACTGAACACAGTGTGGGCAACATAGGAATATATATCAGGATGATGCAGATGAGGAAATAATTCTGAATTATTTAATAGTCAGGATTTATAGCTAGGATTATTTTCAAAGGCCTATTAATATAAAATGGAGATGGATGAGCATGTACTACCTGAGGGCAGAAGAAAATCTCAATGAAAAATATGGAGTAGAAATCAGAAGGCAACAAAGAGAATGGCAAGATAATTGCTTTTCCAAAGTAATGCAAATGAACACACTGAAAAACAGGCATGGGTAAGTTCACTATGGCAAAATGTCCAAATATATACTGGCAAGCAAATGGAAAGTTTTCTCTTGACTTTCGAGGTGAATAGAGATCTACAGGGATAAATAATATTTTATAGCTGAGAAAACACATGTGAAAAAGGGGAGAAATGGCCGGGCGCAGTGGCTCACGCCTGTAATCCCAGCACTTTGGGAGGCCGAGGCGGGTGGATGACCTGACGTCGGGAGTGTGAGACCAGCCTGACCAACATGGAGAAACCCCGTCTCTACAAAAAACACAAAATTAGCTGGGCATGGTGGTGCATGCCTGTAATCCCAGCTACTAGGGAAGCTGAGGCAGGAGAATCGCTTGAACCTGGGAGGCAGAGGTTGTGGTGAGCCGTGATCGCGTCACTGAACTCCAGCCTGGGCAACAAGAGTGAAACTCCATTTCAAAAAAAAAGAAAAACGGGAGAAACTTGCCCCAAATCATTTGGTTAAAAAGTTGCATATTTAAAATGTGAACCAGCTGGGCATGTTGGCTCATACCTGTAATACCAGCCCTTTGGGAGGCCGAGGCAGGCAGATCACCTGAGGTCAGGAGTTTGAGACCAGCCTGGCAAACATGGTGAAACCCCGTCTCTACTAAAAATACAAAAATTAACTGGGCGTGGTGGCACGTGCCTGTAATCCCAGCTACTTGGGAGGCTGAGGCAGGAGAATCACTTGAACCCGGGAGGCGGTGGTTGCAGTGAGCCGGGATCGCACCACTGCACTCCAGCCTGGGCGACAGAGTGAAATCCTGCCTCAAAAATAAATAAATAAATAAAAGTAAACCAGTTTCTTTCTAACCTCCAAATGCACAATATTCCACGACACCAACCCTACACCAAAGAAATGTGTAGAAGTTTATAAAAATGGTTATTAACTGATTTTTTTTCAGCACCAGAATCAACTATCCTGACTCTAGCTTTAGAAACGTAAGTTAAAAAAAGAGGAAAATAACTTCGAAGGAAGTAATTCTTTGAAAGCCGTTAGGACAACACAATGATTTGAGTGTCTTGTGCTTTTCCATGAAAAGGTGGGGCTAAGTCTGTTGTAGAGGGTGAAGGAGACACAGGAGTTAAAAATGTGCCAACACCGTGGCCCTTGGAAATAACTTGTAAGATCAAATGAAAATCGCAATCAAGACTGTCAATTTTTGATCAGATTGTTTTCAATCGATAATGAGTGCAGGCCTGCAAATGTGTATGGGAATTATGTGGCATATCAAGGTACATTTCTGCAAAGCATACTGGGTGCAATATGGCTTGTGGATTCAACATTCCTTTATATAATTGCACTCAACTAATGTATGCCTTTGAAAGCAAGCACATCAAACATTATGTCTTAACAGATTTCTGAAAGAAAAATTGGAGTTCCTGGAGGCTCTTAAACAGTCTGCTGGTTATTTTATGGCATAGAGGAGAAAATTTACCCTGGAGAAATCTAGCCGAGCACATCCTCAGACTGATCACATTCACCTTCTCATCATGCTTCCAGTCTCAATTAAAAACAAAACAAAAAACAGAGAATCATATATGAGTAATCTGTCCTGAATCATACAGGGAAAATCCATGCTGAGATAATACTTATGCATCTGTCTTAGAACATGTCTAGAATACTTACTAGGAAGACTCACTATCAAAAGGGATTTTGGCATATGTGCATTAATTCAGCAAGCCTCATTTCTTAAATACCAAACATGTGCCAGACATTGTCCTAGGAAGAGAGGATTTAGAAAAAAAAAAAAAGATATATTTACATGTAGTCCAGCCATAGAAAAAGATAAGTAAGTAATTAAATGCAGGAGTATACTATAGCTTCAAAAATAAAACTTATGAAGGTGCGGAAATTAGCACACATAGGATAAAAAGGTCACTTCTACATAAGAGGAGGCGATTATCAAGAAGATTCACATAAGATTCAGTATTGACCTAAGGTTAAAGAGAGAAGCAGTGTTCTTGGACCAAGTTTTCTGGGAGGTGGGAGAGTAAAAGAAGTCCGGGACCAAAGGAAGCTACAACAGAGAGCACTGAACGAGCAGCCTTGCAGGTCTGACCCAGACTGTCATCTGAGAAAATTACAGGCAGTTTGATTGGTTGGGGCACAGGCCGTGAGGTGGGGCATGATGAGTGATAGCTGGAACCAGGCAAGGCTCATAAATGTCACACTAAGGAATTCTCACTGTTTTCTACCAGCCACTGGAAGAAACTGAAGAGCTTAAAGCAAGATAATGGCACATCACAAAACACATGGATTCGAGGTGGTAAGACAAAAAGAAGTTACTGTAGCAGAAGCATTAGGAAGTAGACTTGTATAATTTAACCGCAAAATAAGTACTTTTCCTACCCCACAAAAACATTCCAACATACAGAACTAATGTGGGTTATTAATTATTTCACATTGTTCCCTACTGAAACAACATACTTTCAACTTTGTTCTTTCAGTTCTGAGCGTGCTTATCTGCAAAGATACATAACCTAGTCTCCACGTCTTATCATAGAAAATTAGTACAGGTGACTTGTCTATTTTCAAACGGGGAGAAAAATATAATAGAAATAGATGCATTTAGTCCTTCTGAATTAACCAGCTAAGCTACTTGAGGAGGAGGAGATTATATCAAAATTTTAAACTTTTAAAACTAATTTAACATTATAACCACAAACGAACAGATATATATATTTTTTTTCATTCAGGAACTACTTTAGAGAAAAATTAAAATCCATGCTCCTGCCTTATTCAAAGCAAAATGATATTGGGTACAGCTGTTCATTTCAAAGGCCACTGCACATCTCCCATAAAAGCAGTGTGCTAGAGTGATAAAAACTGCCCACCAATGGTCATGCCTATGCCCGTTTTCTAAGGTGTTTGCCACACTCCTGTCAAGAGGTGAAGTCTGTTTCTTTAACTCCTGAATCTGGGTTGCCCACGTGGCTTGCTTTGATCAATGAAATGTCACAGAAATTATGTTCTAGGACTTTTGAGCTCAGGTCTTCAGTTTCTACTTTCCCTTTCGGAACTCAGCTCCGCATAAAGAATTCCAGAATCTCCTGTTAAGGAGGGTAACCACACAGAGAGACGGGAGGGTGACAGGCCACAGGCAGAAACACAATCTACATGGAAGAGACCCATGGCATTCCAGCCAAGAGCAAGTACCAGCCCCCACGTGCGAATGAGGTCAATGGGTTCCACTAGCTCCAGCTGAGCTGTCCCAGCCAAAACCATGTCAATCATGGACGAGTTCTCTCTTCTTCATCCTGCCCATACTACTGTCTCATGGCATCATACCCAATAAAATGGCTGTGATTTGAAGTCATTAAGCTTTGGGGTGCTTTATTACATAGCAATATATAAATAATAATGAGTAGCAAAATGCTTATTGCTAACTTTTCAGTGTAAAATTCCAGTGGCAGACCATGATGCCATGTAGAAAATATCTGGCTCAATTCGTACAAAAATGGCACAGCGTGTGGGACTCAGAGGAGACACCACAGTAGCAGGCCCTATATGCACAGCGGGACACACAGGAAGCCAGTGTCCAAAGAGCTGAAGGTGACCCTGTGGCCTTTCAATATTCACACTAAGAAGCAAAAGCAATAGCACAGCATATCCTGGTCGGTGATGTGTGTGTGTGTATGTGTCACAGCTGCATTAGACCAGACCACGTGGTAATATTGTCTAAAGAAAGAAATAGAAAATACATAGAAAGATCTAAACTTGTTTTTCTTTAGAAGTTATGTCCCAACCATGATAAAAGTGCTATTTTTTCCCCCTTGAGGAAACAAAGAAAAAACAACGATAACATTTCTACGCATTTTTTTTTTTTTTTTTTTTTTTTGCTGTTATATCCATTTTATGATGCTTTGGAAGTACTACTTATTCTTACTTTTAAAGCCAGTCACAATGTGTGTGGGTGTCTCTTATTTCTGTCTTTTTAAAGCTTCAACATAAAAGTTCTTTAGTACATCACACATTGCAATATTAAAAGAAAACACTATCTTGCCTAAATAAGCAGTATCCTATAATAGCCAGTCGAAACTAACTTCAATGTGTGTGATATGAATACTGCTTTCTGAAAACTTTACGGTCTGTTTGGACCACTCAATATGTAATTTTTAAACTAGGATGCCATAGTGTTTAAACAGTTTTCACATCGGAAATGTAAGAAATGCTTCTCCTCAGCAAATGTAAAAGAACACAAATCACAACAAACTATCTCTCAGACCACAGTGCAATCAAATTAGAACTCAGGATTAAGAAACTCACTCAAAACTGCACAACTACATGGAAACTGAACAACCTGCTCCTGAATGACTACTGGAAAAATAACAAAATGAAGGCAGAAATAAAGATATTCTTTGAAACCAATGAGAACAAAGACACAACATACCAGAATCTCTGGGACACATTCAAAGCAGTGTGTAGAGGGAAATTTATAGCACTAAATGCCCACAAGAGAAAGCAGGAAAGATCCAAAATTGACACCCTAACATCAAAATTAAAAGAACAAGAGAAGCAAGAGCAAACACATCCCAAAGCTAGCAGAAGTCAGGAAATAACTAAGATCAGAGTAGAACTGAAGGAAATAGAGACACAAAACACCATTCAAAAAAACCAATGAATCCAGGAGCTGGTTTCTTTTAAAAGATCAACAAAATTGATAGACCGCTAGCAAGACAAATAAAGAAGAAAAGAGAGAAGAATCAAATAGACGCAATAAAAAGTGATAAAGGGGATATCACCACTGATCCCACAGAAATACAAACTACCATCAGAGAATACTATAAGTGTCTCTATGCAAATAAATTAGAAAATCTAGAAGAAATGGATAAATTCCTGGACACATACACCCTCCCAAGACTAAACCAGAAAGATGCTGAATCCCTGAATAGACCAACAACAGACTCTGAAATTGAGGCAATAATTAATAGCCTACCAACCAAAAAAAGGCCAGGATTCACAGCTGAATTCTACTAGAGGTACAAAGAGGAAGTGGTACCATTCCTTCTGAAACTATTCCAAACAATAGGAAAAGAGGGAATCCTCCCTAACTCATTTTATGAGGCCAGCTTCATCCTGATACCAAAGCCTGTCAGAGACACAACAAAAAAAGAGAATTTTAGACCAATATCCCTGATGAACATCGATGCGAAAATCCTCAATAAAATACTGGCAAACCGAATCCAGCAGCACATCAAAAAGCTTATCCACCAAGATCAAGTTGGCTTCATCCCTGGGATGCAATGCTGGTTTAACATACGCAAATCAATAAATATAGTCCATCACATAAACAGAACCAAAGACAAAAACCACATGATTATCTCAATAGATTTAGAAAAGGCCATTGACAAAATTCAACAGCGCTTCGTGCTAAAAACTCTCAATAAATTTGGTATTGATGGGACGTATTTCAAAATAGTAAGAGCTATTTATGACAAACGCACAGCCAATATCTTACTGAATGTGCAAAAACTGGAAGCATTCCCTTTGAAAACTGGCACAAGACAGGGATGCCCTCTCTCACCACTCCTATTCAACATAGTGCTGGAAGTTCTGGCCAGGGCAATCAGGCAAGAGAAAGAAATAAAGAAATAAAGAGAAATAAATATTCAATTAGGAAAAGAGAAAGTCAAATTGTCCCTGTTTGCAGATGACATGATTTATATTTAGAAAACCCCATCACTCAGCCCAAAATCTCCTTAAGCTGATAAATTCAGCAAAGTCTCAGGATACAAAATCAATGTGCAAAAATCACAAGCATTCCTATACACCAGTAACAGACAGAGAGCTAAATCATGAGTGAACTCCCATTCACAATTGCTACAAAGAGAATAAAATACCTAAGAATCCAATTCACAAGGGATGTGAAGGACCTCTTCAAGGAGAACTACAAACCACTGCTCAATGAAATAAAAGAGGATACAAACAAATGGAAGAACATTCCATGCTCATGGATAGGAAGAATCACTATTGTGAAAATGGCCATACTCCCCAAGGTAATTTATAGATTCGATGCCATCCCCATCAAGCTACCAATGACTTTCTTCACAGAATTGGAAACAAACTACTTTAAAGTTCATATGGAACCAAAAAAGAGCCTGTATTGCCAAGCCAATCCTAAGCAAAAACAACAAAGCTGGAGGAATCATGCTACCCGACTTCCAACTATACTACAAGGCTACAGTAACCAAAATAGCATGGTACTGGTACCAAAACAGATACATAGATGAATGTAACAGAACAGAGGCCTCAGAAATACCAACACACATCTAAAACCATCTGATCTTTGACAAACCTGACTAAAACAAGAAATGGGGAAATGATTTCCTATTTAATAAATGGTGCTGGGAAAACTGGCTAGCCATATATAGAAAGCTGAAACTGGATCCCTTCCTTACACCTTATACAAAAATTAATTCAAGATGGATTAAAGACTTAAATGTTATATGTAAAACCATAAAAACCCAGAAGAAAACCTAGGCAATACCACTCAGGACATAGGCATGGGCAAGGACTTCATGACTAAAACACCAAAAGCAGTGGCAACAAAAGCCAAGATAGACAAATGGGATCTAATTAAACTAAAGAGCTTCTGCACAGCAAAAGAAACTACCATCAGAGTGAACAGGCAACCTACAGAATGGGAGGAAATTTTTGCAATCTACCCATCTGACAAAGGGCTAATATCCAGAATCAATGAAGACTTTAACAAATTTACAAGAAAAAATCGAACAGCCCCATCAAAACGTGGGCAAAGGATATGAACAGACACTTTTCAAAAGAAGACCTTTATTCAGCCAACACACACATGAAAAAAGGCTCATCATCACTGGTCATCAGAGAAATGCAAATCAAAACCACAATGAGATACCATCTCACACCAGTTAGAATGGCCATCATTAAAAAGTCAGGAAACAACAGGTGCTGGAGAGGATGTGGAGAAATAGGAAGGCTTTTACACTGTTGGTGGGACTGTAAAGTAGTTCAACCATTGTGGAAGACAGTGTGGTGATTCCTCAAGGATCTCAAACTAGAAATACCATTTGACCCAGCAATTCCATCGCTGGGTATATACCCAAAGGATTATAAATCATGCTACTATAAAGACATGCACACATATGTTATTGTGGCACTATTCACAATAGCAAAGACTTGCAACCAACCCAAGTGTCCATCAATGATAGATTAGATTAAGAAAATGTGGCATATATACACCATGGAATACTATGCAACTGTAAAAAAGGATGAGCTCATGTCCTTTGTAGGGACATGGATGAAGCTGGAAACCATCATTCTGAGCAAACTATCGCAAGGACAGAAAACCAAACACTGCATGTTCTCACTCACAGGTGGGAATTGAACAATGAAAGCATGTGAACACTGGGTTGGGAATATCACACACCAGAGCCTGTCATGGGGCGGGGGGTTGGGGGAGGGATAGCATTAGGAGAAATACCTAACGTAAATGAGGAGTTAATGGGTGCAGCACACCAACATGGCACATGTATACAAACCTGCACATTGTGCACATGTACCCTAGAACTTAAAGTATAATAATAATAATAAAGAAATGTAAGAAGTGCTAAATTACAGATTTTCAAATATTTAGGAGACATGAATATAATGCCATGTTTTTTCTGAACACTTATTAAGCACAGTTAACAAAAACAAATAGAAATGATAAAGTTTTGTTAATATTTCATGTTAACTCCCATTTTCATTTTAATTAATTTCTGGCTTGAAACCATTGGAAATTTGTTTTTTTTTTTTTTTTCTTACCCTCATTAAAATTTTATTTATTTTTATTTAAACAATTTTTTTTTTTTTTATTATACTTTAGGGTTTTAGGGTACATGTGCACAATGTGCAGGTTTGTTACATATGTATCCATGTGCCATGTTGATTTCCTGCACCCATTAATTTGTCATTTAGCATTAGGTGTATCTCCTAATGCTGTCCCTCCCCCCTCCCCCGACCCCACAACAGTCCCCGGAGCGTGATGTTCCCCTTCCTGTGTCCATGAGTTCTCATTGTTCAATTCCCACCTATGAGTGAGAACATGCGGTGTTTGGTTTTTTGTCCTTGCGATAGTTTACTGAGAATGATGTTTTCCAGTTTCATCCATGTCCCTACAAAGGACACGAACTCATCATTTTTTATGGCTGCATAGTATTCCATGGTGTATATGTGCCACATTTTCTTAATCCAGTCTATTGTTGTTGGACATTTGGGTTGGTTCCAACTCTTTGCTATTGTGAATAGTGCCGCAATAAACATACGTGTGCATGTGTCTTTATAGCAGCATGATTTATAGTCCTTTGGGTATATACCCAGTAATGGGATGGCTGGGTCAAATGGTATTTCTAGTTCTAGATCCCTGAGGAATCGCCACACTGACTTCCACAATGGTTGAACTAGTTTACAGTCCCACCAACAGTGTAAAAGTGTTCCTATTTCTCCGCATCCTCTCCAGCACCTGTTGTTTCCTGATTTTTTAATGATGGCCATTCTAACTGGTGTGAGATGGTATCTCACTGTGGTTTTGATTTACATTTCTCTGATGGCCAGTGATGAGGAGCATTTCTTCATGTGTTTTTTGGCTGCATAAATGTCTTCTTTTGAGAAGTGTCTGTTCATGTCCTCTGCCCACTTTTTGATGGGGTTGTTTGTTTTTTTCTTGTAAATTTGTTTGAGTTCATTGTAGATTCTGGATATTAGCCCTTTGTCAGATGAGTAGAAATTTGTTTTTAACGAACAGAATTAAATATATTAGGTCCTTGATAGAATTCTTTTCCTCCAAAGAATATCCCCATCCCCCACTTTTAGCCAACTGTCATAATATGTTCTTTTTTTTCCAGGTGCTTCTTGTTCCAGAACTGTAAACACAAGTTGGATGACTAAACTGATATTTGCATAACAAGAAAAGTGGTCTTTAGGCAATTTGGCAAATATGCTCATAGCATCATTGCCAGGAACTGGCCCCCAAAATAGGATCGCAGCAGAGTTGGAACGCCAGTGATAGGGCTTTAATTCCAAGCACACAACCAGAGTTAGAGAACACATTCAAATAACCCAGGCCTTTTTTTATGTAAAAATTTTTAATAATCATGGCATTTCCAATGCAAATTTAAAATCTAGTCAGTAGCTTATTTTATTAAGAGACTTCATGGTTTTGACAGGGAATGATCTTTGGTAGAAAGGTCCTCCTCCTCCTCCTCCTCTTCCTTCTCAGGTCTATTCTTGATTCTGAAATTCACACCACTGGAATTTTATACCACACCACTGTTAAACATTTTTTTCTGAATTTTACTATATTGCATTTTCCTGAAGATTTCTTTAATGCATGCCCTAGTTCTTTGGAGATTTTCAATGCCTGTTTAACAGCTTTCCTTATTCATTAGCAACTTCCTTTAGAATCTAACAAGTCTCTTATGATCCTGGAGTTCTGTCAATTATAGTATTTTTTTAATGTTTTTATCACACGGTTGGGAATATTTCTGTTACTTTTTACCCTCACTAAGAAGCTTAATATAACTACTAAAAATGTTATATAACTTTTATTAGTGTCTTCATCTTTTGTCATTCTGAGTGGCCTAGCCCCTCCATAGACACTTTGAGCCTATGATTTTTCATGGAAGAGGGCCTAGTTTAGCTTCATGTATTATTATCCTCTCTCATATTTGCTCTATCAGTATATATTTGAATATGGTTGAATTCTATAGCATGTATTTTATTGCTTTCACACGCTTTATTGTGCTTATGTTTGGATTTCTTCTCATCTGAGAAAGGATTGATTTTCTCATCTCAGTATATTCTTAATAAAATCATAACTAAGAAAGAACATTTCATCCATCTAAAAGCTAACTTCCTTTCTTTTATTTTGTCTTGAAAAATACTACACCCACACTTTTTTGCCAATAGCCTAAGACATTTAGCCATACTAATCTATCCTATTGGCTCCTTGGCTTTGATTGATGGACTAACAAAAATAGGTTGCTTGATGTTTCCAGAAAAAGTATCTTACCCTCATCTGTCTAAAGCATTCCTAACATAGGATTGTCAGATTTAGCAAATAAAAATAGAGGATTTCTAGTTATATTTCAATTTCATGTAAAAAACAAATAACTTTTTAGTATAAGAACATCTTAAATACTTAGAGGCTTATCTGAAGTTCACATTTAAATAGGTGCCCTGTAAGTTACCAGGCAATCCTGTCCTAAAGGAATAATATTCAAATCTCTCTTTAGCTTTTCCTCCAACTGTTGCTTAAAAATTTTCTGGGAAAATCATTAGTTTTATCTCCAGAAGCAAGACACTGTTGTCAGAAAAGGATGGGTTTCATTTTCTATTATTTTCATGTACTTGATTATTTATGATATTAGAACTGGGATCTCAGGAGTGGCCTTGCGCAGCAATCAATGGTGGCTGACCATTGGTTGCTCTTTAGGAAAAAGGGTCATAAGCCCCCTTTTGCTCACTTCCCTGCCCCTTGAAATTAACTTATTGATTTAAATTAAAAGCATTGCATGCCTACTCTACGATGAATATTGTGATGTCAAGAATCCCAAACAAGCAGCAAGATTCTGTCCACCAGAAATGTTAAGCGTATGTAAACCGGGGGCGGGCGACTGGGAGGTAGCAGAATATGCTTTTTGTATTGATTTTAGTACCTGAACTTATGTGCTTTAATTGAGTTATACTTACCTATAAATTGATGCTCCCATCATTGAAAACAGCTTATGCTGTTACAGAATACATTGCGTAAGTGTATGGATTTCTTTACAGTCAACAAAAGGGAAAAGGTGACATGAAGAAGAAAAAATACGCTAACTAAATGAAAATTGGGAGTCATAAAAATATTTTTATAGGACTGTAGAAATGATCTAAATCTCTTTTGGTGGGCTTTCTTTGCATCAGTACTACAAATGTTGGATTGTCCCAGCTCAGTCCTCAGACATCTCTGTAATCAGTATCTTGTCAGAGATCCCTGAAGAGGGGTTCTGGAGAGCCCTGGAAGGTTCTTGAGACCTCTCGAGGCAATCCAAAATGTCTTCCCCAAATGACTTGGCCCATCATTTCACTCAGATATCTATATAAAGTCCCCCCTTAGACAGATCTTCTCTGACAACCCATTAGAAAATAGCAGCCTCTGTTACTTCATCACCTTCCCCACTTCACATTTTGTACAGTTCCGTTGCAACCTGAAATAAAATAAGTTAAACCAAAATATAAATAGCACATTTGTTTATATTGGGTTTCCCACACAAGCTCAAAGAATGTAAGAACATGTACTTTTGTTTATTACTTTATCCCCAACACATTCAATAGTACATACCATATTGCATGTTTACAGATATCGTTCATAATTTTTTTGTACAGTGAATGTATTTTATCTGATAGTTTTTCTTGGCAGTGAAAATATGCTTTTTCCTTACAGCTGCTCTTATTGAAAGACATTCCTCTTAAGTGAGTTTCCTCACTCCAGTAATTCAAGAAGGAAAAGTGTATATAGAGAAAAAGCATTAATAGTATTTTATAACTTATTCCTAAAAAAGAGTTGATTAAATTTTTATCATTAGTGCAGCAATGAAATTTCTTTTAAACTCTGAAAATGAGGGCACATTCAGTGCCTTATATTTTCAATGCCTTGTGTAGACCAAAAATAGATAAAAACAAGAATCACTAGGAAAGTAATATTGTATAAGCCAATCTCTAACAGAGTCACAATAAAACAAATTAATGTTTGAAATTATCACCATTAGGTCAAATCTATGTCTTGAGCTTCAAAATACTTCATTCATTCAATGATTAATCTGTCACTGACTACTGTAGGCTGGGTACTGGGGAGCCAAAAGAGAAATTAATCACGGTCATCAATTAAAAAACCAGAAACTCTGTCAGCCAAGTGTATGCAACAGTTTTGCAGAATAAACACAGTGAGTTTGGTTTAAGACAAAGAGAAATTTAAGTTTCCAGAATATTGGGGAGAAAGTGTCTAATAGGATGGTGGAGTTCATGTAGAGATTCTGGACTGGAAAAATGATTTGGCCACCATTAGCATAGGACTAGATGCCACTGAAGTGGCAGAGATCACTTAGAATAAATGGCAAACAAAAAAGAGGCCTTACTTCCTTGAGATTCTTGTGACTAGGAGCCAGACACTACAGAGCATGGAAAATATTTTGTAAGGTAGAGTTACCGAAGACGGCCTTTTTCTCCGAGATATGCTGACATGCTTAATGTGGGCTTTCTTTACAACAATGTGATCATTCCAACAACTACTAGTTCCACGATGTTTTTAGAGTTTACAAATGTATTACTATAGTGAGTTTTATTGTATCTGAGCCTCATGAGAGATTTACGATTATTCCTATTTTTTGCAAAACTTCAGAAAGTTTAAATTAAAGGTCATAAATAGATGATTGATACCTAATCCACAGCTCTTGGATGATCCATAGCGTCAGTTTTCAATGAAGAGAAGGTGATTTTCACCCCGTCCTTCACTTCTAATTTTTCCTAATTGTTCTACATGACTTTATTGAAAGCTTTACTTCAAAATCAATCTCTCCCCTTCTCAAGCTATCTTTCTTAATAAGGATAATTGTTAGGAAGTTCCCACAGCTACCTAACACCCTCTAATTCCCAAGACCTTGTGAATGCTTCTGACTATTAATTTTGAAGGCATCCCAGAAATAGAGTTTCAGTTTGATTATAAAGAAAATAATATCTCGGATATTATTGTATTTAAATATTTAGAATTATTTAAAATTAATTTTCTGCCAAAAAGTCTTGGAGGGAAATGAGAACAAGAGTTTATTTAAGAAGTAGTATTTTATTTTTTTTTCTAGAGATCGACTTACTAACACTATGGTTCTCCATAGAAATAAATAAAATTGACATACATAAAAAACGGTAGAGAATACTAAATATGCCAAATAACGAATTCCTTTAAGCATACATATACATATATATATACACATATATACACACATATATACATATATATACACACACACATATATATACATATATATACACACACACATACATATATATACTTTTATACCTGCCCACAAAGGTAAGTTTGTCACTGCTTAGAGATTGCTGAAAGCAAAATGAAAGAGTTCCATCAAGTGGTCATATCAAGACATAGCAGTTAGTATTTCACCAATACAAAGAGGAAAACAATTTCTCTGAAATCTAGTTCAGATATACATTTCAAACCGAGTTATCAAAATTTTATGCCATGCAACATTAAAAAACACAATTAAATGCATTTTAAACATTATTACTAATTCATTTTCCAAATCATTTTTAAACTGCAAAGAAAATAGAAACAATATAATTTTCATTTTTTGTCTTTTTCATATCGAATACTCTTTCCATATAGTTTGCAGTTGAAAATGCGTGGTTATAAACTTAATTTGCATGTTATAGTCACCTTTTTAAATTAGCAGGTAAACCACAGGTAATACTAAACTAAGTATTTGGATTGCACCGAAAATTCAGAAACGAACTACTTGCAAATGACCTATACATCTTAAAATAGTACAAAATAAATACAAAGAAAACTCAACTCAAGGTTGTCTTAAAAAATAAGTTATAAAACATAAACATGAGTTAACTTGCTTCTTTTAACAACCTCAAGTTTTTGCCTTGCCAAATTTCACCTCCTTCATGAAGGTAGACAAAACAGGCATCTTTCTTTTTAAAGTATAATTGATTTAAGGGGTCATTTTCTCATTATTTTGGAAAAATCGTCATGGATTATTTTAATGTTATAAATGCTACTTCTAAAGATATATTACAGATACAGATTTGTTTCTTGCTTAACAAAGCAGTAGTTCATTTAAGCAACCATTGTTTAATTAAACTTTCTGAACATAATATATATATTAGTAATGAGATGATGTTAAACAATAGATTTTTATATAAAACCTATGAAATATATATTATCTAGACATAAAATTGGAAGCAATGTATTTAATGATTAAGATCATGGATTTTGGCATCAGAGAGATTTGATTTGAATCTAATCTCTTCCACTTTTTTTCTCTGTAACCTGGAGCAATGGCAAGCGTACTTTGTTTTGTTGCACTTTTCTTGTAGATGTTGTGTTTTTTACAAATTGAAGGTTAGTGGCCAGCCTGCCTTGAGCAATTCTATCCACACCATTTTTTCCAACAGCATTTGCTCAATTTTAGTTTCTGTGTCATATTCCAGTAATTCTCACAATATTTCAGATTTTTTCATTGTCATTATATTACTTATGGTTATCTGTGATCAATGATCTTTTATGTCACTATTGTAATTGTGGGACACCATACACTCTGCACATATAAGATAGTGAACTTAATTAATATGTGTGTTCTCACTTCTTCAGCAACTAGCTGTTCTTCCATCTCTCTTCTTCTCCTCAAGCCTCACTATTCCCTGAGACACAACAATATTAAAATTAGACCAAGTAATAACTCTACAATGGCCTGTAAGTGTTCAAGTGAGAAGAAAAGCATCATACATCTCTCACTTTAAGTCAAAAGCTGGAAATGATTAAACTTAATGAAGAAGGCATGTTGAAAGCTGAGAGAGGCTAAAAGCTAGGTCTCTTATAACAAACAGCCAACTTAGGAACACAAAGGGAAAGTTCTGGAAGGTAATTGAAAGTGCTACTACAGTGAACAAATGAACGATAAAGAATGTAAAACAGACTTGTTGATGATATGAAGAACGTTTTATTAGTCTGGATAGAAAAGCAAACCAACTACAACAAGGCCCAAATTATCTTCAATTCTCTTCAGGCTGAGAGAAATGAAGAAGAAAAGTGAGAAGCTAGAAGAAGTTGGCTGATAATTTTTAAGGAAAGAAGCCATCCTAAAATAAAAGAAAAAGTGCAAGGTGAAGTACTAGCATGTGCTGATGTAGAAGCTTTAGCATATAACCTGGAAAATGTAGCTAAGATAATAGATGAAGGTTGTTACACTAAACAAGAGATTTTCAGTGTAGATGAAACAGACTTATATTGAAAGAAGATGGGGTCTAGGACGTTCATGGCTAGAAAATAAGTCAATGCCTGGCTTTAAAGCTTCAATGCACAGGGTGACACTCTTGGTAGGGGCTATTGCAGCTGGTAAATTGAAGTTGAGGCCAATACTGATTTACGATTCTGAAAATAGTAAAAATTATGCTAAATCTACTGTGCCTGTACTCTATAAATGGAGCAAAGTCTGAATGACAGCATATCTTTTAACACTATGGTCTACTGGATATTTTTATCCTGCTCTTGAGACCTACTGCTCAGAAAAAAAAGAGTCCTTTCAAAATATTGCTGTTCATTGACAATGTACCTGAACACCCAAGAGTTCTGATGGAGATGAACAAGGATATTCGTGTTTTTAAGCTGGTTAGCACAACATCCATTCTGTAGCCTCTGAATCAAGGAGTAATTTCAACTTTCAAGTTTTATTACATAAGAACTAAACATGGTAAGGTTATTGCTGCCATAATGACTCCTCTGATGAATCTGGGTAAAATAAATTGAAAATCTTCTGGAAAGGATTCACCACTCTAGATAACACTAAGGACATTTGTGATTACTGGGAGGAGTCCAAAATATCAACAATAACAGGAGTTTAGAATAAGTTGAGTCCAATGCTCACAGATGACTTTGAGGGGTTTAGCTCTTCAGTGGAAGTAAATGCGGATGTGGTGGAAACAGCAAGACAACTAGAATTAGAAGTGGAGCCTGAAAATGTGACTGAGTTGCTGCAGTTTCAAGATACAATTTTAATGCATTAGGATTTGTTTCTTACAGATGAGCAAAGAAAGACACTCCTTGAGATAGAATCTACTCCTGGTAATGATGCTGTGAACATTCTTGAAATAACAACAAAGAATTTAGAATATTACAGAAACTTAGTTGATAAAGCAGTGGTAGAATTTGTGTTTGAAAGAAGTCCTACTGTGGGGAAAAAGCTATCAAACAGCATCACATGCTACAAAAAAAAAAATCTTTCACGAAAGGAAAAGTCAACCAATGTGGCAAACTTCATTGCTGCCTTGTTAGAAGAAATTGCCACAGCCACACTAACCTTAGGAAACCACCACCCTGATTGGTCAGCTGCCACCAACACTGGGACCAAACCCTTTACCTGTGAAAAATCACAACTTGATGAAAGAACAGATAATCATTAGCATTTTAGCAATAAACTATTTTAAAATTAAAGTATGTGCATTGTTTTTTAGACATACTTCTATTGCACACTCAGCTGCTTATATTGTAAGTAAACATGACTTTTTTATGCATTGGAAAACCAACAAATTTGTATGACTCACTTTATTGCAATGTTTGCTTTACTGCAGTGGTCTGGAACTGAATCTGCAATATCTCCAAGGTATGCCTGTATATCTTCACGTATAATAGGGAAGTAATTCTACTGATACAGGTATGGTAGAGCTTAGATAATGTCTCTTATATCAAGCATCTAGATTAGTAGCTGACTATCATCAAAATGAAAACACGTTTGGGAAATAATATTTCCATTGTTCTATCTTGTTATTGGTAGGTGAGAGTGGTGGTGAACTTTCACCTCAAATTGTTTGATTTAAATAGTTGAAAAAATATAAACAAATAAGGAGACAAAAGACAAATGTATTGCTTCTATGATGGCAATTCGATTATATTTCTTCTGAGTGCTCTATGACCTTCCTCCAATCTAAGCAATATTTCCATTTCTACTAGAAGCCATAGAGAGATTCACACTGTTACCCTTCTTTCTGTCTTTTGGAAATTTGCAGTGATAATAAGCTGATTTAAAATCCTTACTTAATATCAAGAACAACTCTTCCTGTCAACATGGTAATAAAATGAACACTGAGGATGAAGAAAGAGAGAGAATGATAAAGTGCATTCAGTAAAACATAAACAAGTAAAGGATGTGGGCGCAAGGTATATAGGAAGTATTAATAGTTGTACTCCTCTCACATATTTTGTCATGTTTGAAATAATTCAAAAGTAAGATGTAAGTAAACCTAAAAGAAAAACTAAAACTCCCTTTAGGAAACCTAAAAGTGAATAGATTCACACTTCAACAAACTTTTGACGATGTCAGCAAGATGGAAAATAACCACAAAAGGAAAGCTGGAGATACAAGAAGAAACGTTGAGTGAAAAACGTGGAAAGCATGTAGATAAACCAGAGTCTGTGTGAAATAACAAAAATATTAAATTTGGGAATAAAGAAAGGATATAATTAAAATATGGGACAATAAGTAAGACTAAATAGCAGATGATTTGATTTCTATAATTCGAAGGTCCCTATGTTATATAAAGAAGGAATAGAGAAAATGATTAATGTAGACCTTAAGTAAAAAAATCTGTTAAAATTTCATGGTAACTATTAAAAGAATAAAGAGGGAAATAGAATTTAAATAAAAACTTCATGTAAAGGATGCAGAAAAAGTGATAAAAAGTAAAAGCGATGAAGCAAAAGAGGAACATACAAAACAAGAAATAGGATGGTAATGAATCCAAATATAACAGCAATCCTAATAAATGTAAATAAATTAACTTTCTAGTTAAAGGTTAAATTCAATAAAAGATAAGATCCAGGATTATACTATCGAAGAATCACACATGAAAATAAAAACATGGGAAAACTGACACACAAAGGATAAGGAATTAGGCAGCTTAAATATTAGTCAAAGGAAAGCTGGTGTATCTATATTAATATTATAGAGTGAAGTCTTGAAGGCACAAAGCATCACATAGAATGGAAAACATCATAAAACAATGATAATTATACACTCATTTCAACTTTGATGCCTCTAATAACTTGCCTCAAAACATATAAAGAAGTCAACAAACCCATCATACCAAGGAATACACAGTGTTCTCAGGTACGCACGGAGCTTCAGAGAAAGCCGAACCACGTGGGGAAGACATAATGCACATATCAGCCAATTCCAAGGAATTATCAGACAGATACACTTCTCTAAGCACAACAAAGTTCAAAGTCAGAAAAAAACAATTTTTTTTGAAAAATTTGTAGATTTGGAAACAGGAAAGCATATTTAAAACATACAAGAAAGCAATAAAGTCTGAAAACAGATAAATTCAACAGTTAACTTAAGATATTAGGGAAAACATAAGAAACCCAAGCAGAAGAAATGCAATTATAAAAATCAACAACAATAATGAATGAAATACTAAATAGAGAGAGAGCAGATTAAAACAAAAAGATTAACAAATCCAAAGGCTAATTCTTATATACTTAATACATGTGTGTGTCTAATCTACTCTCAATATTAAACTATTAATCCTTTCTTTCCTAAATATATATCAACAATGATTGTTATATTTTTTCTATTTTTATATTTACACAGGGAAATGTGATATTCACCATGTTTCACTTAGTGTTTTTTAACTCAGTATCATTTTTGAGGCCAATTTTGAGACCCATGTATATAGAGAGATACTTTATTCCTTTTAACTATTGCCCAGTAATATATAGATTAAATTTTTATCCATCTATCCCCCATTTGCTATCTACTAATAGTATTTCAAAGCACATCCCTGAATTTTCCTATGCATCTCTGTTACACGTTACCCTAAAGAGAAATGACAAGCTTTTTAGAGAAGTGGCATACTCAATTTCCCTAAATGTTGGCAAATTGATTATTTAAATGGCATTTAGCAGAAAATCTAACAAAACATTTTTCTTCACATTAAAAAAGAAATCCTTAAATTGCTTCTTAGTTTCTATAAAAATGGAAGAGTGGAGAAGCATTCAGGGCTTTTTGTTTTATTCAATTCGATCAATATCCTCCATAATTCTGTGAATCATCTTTTTAAAAAATTTGTAAAAGTTAAGACAATATTTTATAGTTTTGCTCCACATTATTTGAAATTTAGAAACTTTTATTTCTAATTAGATTGCTATGACATTGAGTGTGTGTGTGTGTGTGTTTGTGTGTGTGTGATTGGTATGTATATAAATTATGTACTACAAGCAAGATATAAAAATATGATAAAGTGTTTGGACCTTAGCCTTAGAAAACAATATCTCAATAACTGTGGTGTGGCTGAGATGATATTCAGGTATCATCTCATATTTGCCTACATTTCTAAGTTTATTTCTACATTGCCAAGTTTGTCACTATAACATGGCCATTTCTTGTATAGGAGACAGATGCTCTTTAGGTGTGCCCATCATAAAACTAGTTTAATAAATCAGGACACATTGAAAATAAAATAAGCCTCAAGCATAAAGCAGGACCAATCCTTGAACAACGTGTATATTCAATATATACTCCATTGGCTTCAATAGTGAAAATATACTGTGAGCTGTCACAAAGTTGGTAGGCTATGATCCCCAGCGTGTGCTGTGCCTGTCCTTTGCATAACTAGAGGGATTGTTAGTCCTCTTTGCATACATCACGATTGTTAATAAAGTGACATTTGTCAAAATGAGTAAGCACGTGTTGCCATGGAAGGTGCCATAAGCAAGATTATAAAACAAATTGTTGTAGTTGGCTAGGAACCAGGAGGAAGATGAACACCAGAAGAAAAGGCATTCTTTCCTTAATTCCTCATACCCATTTTACAATTCATTGCATACAGTTGTTTATGTAGAACACAGGCTGTTTTCTTTTTTTCTGAAACCTCATGTAACCGATGGTATTTTAAATGAGCTCTAATACAAAATGCCTCACACACTGCTATCCTATGCCTCATTTAACCCATTATATGGGTTCCCTCTTGAAACATTTAGTCTTCATTTGTCTATTTTTCCTGTAACTTATTTTTAGGAATAGAAAAATCATGTCCTGAGAAGCATGTCTTCTGGCACATATTTAAAATATCTAAGGGGGCTCAGGTAACATCAAGACCCTAGTGGCTGCAGACGGGTCCCCACCAATATCTCGGCATTTTATTTCAATTATTTACTATCTTTCAATATGGCCCACAGCATGAAGATTTTGCATGTAACAGTTTATTTTTTTAATTGAAAACTGAAATAATACCAATACTCATAAAAAAATCCATTCAATTATATTCAGTAAACAGTCTTCCTCTTCGTGCCAGTAGATATCTGTACAGTTTCCACCTAAAATTGCAGAATTAAAAAAACTGAAAGTGGCTTAGATAGTTAAGGGACTAGTCCTAGAAATTAATTTACTGCTTTATTAGTCCATTTTCCTGCTTCTAATAAAGACATACCTGAGACTGGGAAGAAAAAGAGGTTTAATGGACTTACAAGTCCACATGGCTGGGGAGGCCTCACATTCATGGCAGAAGGAAAGCAGGAGTAAGTCATATCTTACATGCATGGCAGCAGGCAAAAAGAGAGACAGGGCTTGTGCAGGGGAACACTTCTTTTTAAAACCATCAGATCTCATAAGACTTATTCACTATTATGAGAACAGCACAAGAAAGATCCACCCCCATGATTCAATTACTTCCCACTGGGTCCCTCCCACGACACACAGGAATTATGAAAGTTCCAACTTCAGATGAGATTTGGGTGGGGACACAGCCAAACCATACCATTCCACCCCTGGACCCTCCCAAATCTCATGTCCTCACATTTCAAAACCCATCATGCCTTCCCAACAGCCCCCAAAGTCTTAAGTCATTTCAGCATTAACCCAAAAGTCCACAGTCCAAAGTTTCCTGTGAGACAAGGCAGGTCACTTTTGCCTATGAGGTTGTAAAATCAAAATCAAGCTAGTTACTTCCTAGATACAATGGGGTACAGGTATTGTGTAAATACAACATTGGCCATAACAAAGGGGCTAAAGGCCCCATGCAGGTCCAAAATCCAGCAGGGCAGTTAAAACTTAAAGTGCCAAAAAGATCTCCTTTGACGTCATGTCTCACATCCATGTCATGCTGATGGAAGAGGTGGATTAGCATGGTCTTGGGCAGCTCTGCCCCTGTGGCTTTTCAGGGTTTAGCCCATCACCTGGCTGCATTCACAGGCTGCCATTGAGTGCCTGTGGCTTTTCCAGGTGCATGGTGCAAGCTTTCAGTGGATCTATGATTCTGAGTTCTGGAGGACGGTGGCCCTCTTCTCACAGCTCCACTAGGTGGTGTCCCAGGACTCTCTGCAGGGGCTCCAACTCCACATTTCCCTTCTGCACTTTCCTAGCAGAGGTTCTCCCTGAGGGCACCACCCATGCAGCAAACTTCTGCCTGGGCATACAGATGTTTCCATACGTCCTCTGAAATCTAGATGGAGGTTCCCCCACCTCAACTCTTGACTTTTGTGCACCTACAGGCTCAACACCATGTGGGAGATGCCAAGGCTTGGGGGCTCCACCCTCAGAAGCAATGGGCTGAGCTTGGCCTCTGTTAGTCATGGCTGGTGTGACTGAGATATGGGGCACCAAGTCCCTAGACTGCACACAAGAGGGGGACCCTGATCTCCACCCATGAAACCATTTATTTCTCCTAAACCTCTGGGCCTGTGATGGGAAGGGCTACCACAAAGACCTTTCATATGCCCGAGAGACATTTTCCCCATTGTCTTGGTGATTAACATTCAGCTCCCGGTTTCTTATGCAAATTTTGCAGCTGGCTGGAATTTCTCCTCAGAAAATGGGATTTTCTTTTCTATCTCATTGACAGGCTGCAAATTTTCCAAACTTTTATGTTCTGTGTCTCTTTTAAAACTGACTTCCTTTAACAGCACCTGTCACTTCTTGAATGCTTTGCTGCTTAGAAATTTCTTCCACTAGATACTCCAAATCATTTCTCTGAAGTTCAAAGTTCCACAAATCTCTAGGATGGGGCAAAATGTCACCAGTCTCTTTGATAAAGCATAACAAGAGTAACCTTTTTCCAAACGAGTCTAGTTCCTCATCTCCATCTCAGACCTCCCCCACCTGGATATTATTGTCTGTATCATTATCAGCATTTTAGTCAAAGCCATTCAACAAGTCTCTAGGGAGTTCCAAACTTTCCCACATTGTCCTGATTTTGAGCCTTTCCAACCTCTGCTTGTTACCCAATTCCAAAGTTGATTCCACATTTTGGGGTATCTTTTCAGCAACACTCCACTCTACTGGTACCAACTTACTATATTAGTTTGCTTTCATGCTGTGCATGAAGACATACTTGAGACTGGGAAGAAAAATATTTTAATAGATTTACTGTTCCACATGCCTGGGGAGGCCTCACAATCATGGTGGAAGGTAAGGAGGAGAAGATCACTTCTTACATGGATGGCAACAGGCAAAGAGAGAGCTTCTGCAGGGAACTTGTGTTTTATAACCATCAGATCTTGTGAGACTTATTTACAATCACAAGAACAGTGTGGGAAAGACCTGACCCCATAATTCAATTACCTCTCACTGGATTCCTCCCATGACACATGTGAATGGTAGGAGTTACAATTCAAAATGAGATTTGGGTGGGGACACAGCCAAACCATATCAACTGTCATCTTGTATCTTTTCCTTATTATAATTATTGTACTAGTCAGGGTTCTTTAGAGAAATTGACCAATAATAAATAGATACATACATACATACATACATACATACATACATACACACACAGATGAAGAGATTTATTATGGGACTTGGCTCACAAGGCTAGGGAGACCCACCAGTCCCACCATGTGATGTCTGAAAGGTAGGAAACAGGAAAGCAGATACTATATATAACTCACGCTCAGTTTAAAGGTCAAAGAACCAGGAGTGCCAATGTTTAAAGTCATCATGGATGAATGTCCCAGTTAGAGCAAATTCACACGTAGTCTACCTTTTTGTTCTATTTAGGACCTCAGTGGATTAGAAGATGCCTGTTCACATTTATTAGGGCAGATCTTCTTCACTCAGTTTACTGATTCAAGTACTAATCTCTTATGGAAAGATCCTCACAGACACACTCATAAATAATGTCTTACCAGCTCCCTGGGTATTCCTTAGGTGAATAAAGTTAACACAAAAAAATTAAATATTTCATGAAAAAGATAAGGACTAGATAAAGAACAAAAAGATTAATGCATATTTTATTTTTAGGTTTTTTTTGTTTGTTTTGAGATGGAATTTTGCTCTTGTTGCCCAGGCTAGAGTGCAATGGCATGATCTCCGGCTCACCACAACCTCCGACTACTGGGTTCAAGTGATTCTCCTGCCTCAGCCTCCCGAGCAACTGAGATTACAGGCCACCACACCCAGCTAATTTTGTATTTTTAGTAGAGACGGGGTTTCTCCACGTTGGTCAGGGTGATCTCAAACTCCAAACCTCAGGTGATCCACCTGCCTTGGCCTCCCAAAGTGCTGGGATTACAAGCGTGAGCCACCGCACCTGGCTATTTTTAGTTTAAAGCATAAATACAACTCTTACCTTACCTTCCAATGGTGGTAATTCTAGCTGAGTGTTATTTTTTAAGCTCACAATTAAATTACTTATTTCCATTTTAGCAATGGATTACAAAAGGTTAGTCTATCTTTCAGTAATTTATTAGAAAAAAAAAACACCATTTTGTTATTGAACCCTTGGCAAAATTAAATTGAGCATTAATGCACTCCACCTCAATCTATGCTGGAGCAAAAAATAAGCCACTTTTAGAGGCCAACTCTATAAATGCGTTTCACAAAAGCCTAGTCATCCCTAAGTTTCCCCTTTATTGTTCCAGAGCCAGTCCCCAACAAATGTGTGGACAAAACCCAAAGACAAGTGACCCAAAACAAATTATATCCCCTATGAAGTCTAATCTCTGTAATTCTGTTAGCCCTTAAGCGGAGTTTTCAGGAAGTCATGTGATCGAGAGATAAACCAAAGTATTAAAAACATGCCTTATAAGCTTGTTTTTTAAAAGGATTTTAATTATAGTTTCTAGAAAAGTTAAAGTTTAGTAATTCTGTAATAAATACAGTTGAGATATACTTTATGCCTTGAGAATGTTAAGTGTGTTTCTAGAAACATAATTGATAAGCTTATTTAATTTTTAAAAGGATTTTAACAATGTTTTTAAGAAAAGTTACAGTTTAGAAATTCTGTAATGAATACATTTGAGGGAATTTTTATACCTTGAGAAATCAATTATTAATTTGAAGGAAAAAAACACACATGCCAATTAAAAGGAAATTCCTAGCTGTGATCAGTAACAGTGTGGCAGAAACATCGCCAAAAATAGGCCTGCAATTGCTGACATGCAAACCCGCCACCAATCACAGAATGTGTGTTACGCATCCATAGCACATACTTCTACAATTTCTCATCAGTTTGTCTGTTTCTCTGTCCACAGCCCCTCTGATATCTCTGTGAATTTTGTAGGCTAGCTTCAAATTTTATTTTGTATTGAGATCATTCTTATATTAACACGGTTCTAGCAAAGCTGAAGTGAGAACAGACAAACCTGAGAGACAAATCTTTTTTTGGTAATCTCCATACTTCTTCAATGTGTTCTTTTAAAACCTGCAACTCCTAAGAAGTTATTAACTTCTATTTTTTCTTGTTGTAAATTATAAAGTAGCTTAATATCCACCAGGTATTACTGGAAAACAGTCATTTTTGAGCTGTGTTTGAGAAGCAAGAACACTTTGTTGGGTTAACCAATTTTAAATGCTCCTAAAACATAGAGCCCCTTTAAGAATATTTGGCAACGTGCAGTGGCTTTTGCCTGTAATCCCAGCACTTTGGGAGGCTGAAGCAGGTGGATCATGAGGTCAAGAGTTCGAGACCAGCCTGGCCAACGTGGTGAAACCTCATCTCTAGTAAATGTACAAAAATTAGCCAGGCATGGTGGCGTGCTCCTGTAGTCCCAGCTACTCGGGAGGCTGAGGCAGGAGAATTGCTTGAACCTGGGAGGCGAAGGTTGCAGTGAGCCAGATCGCACCATTGCACTCCAGCCTGGTCAACAGAGCAAGACTCCATCTCAAAAACAAACAAACAAACAAAACAACAACAACAACAACAAAACGAATATTTAATAATGCAATACTTCATGGAAAAATAGAGTAGCCAAAACCCATTTTTTTTTTTTTTTTATTATACTTTAGGGTTTTAGGGTACATGTGCACAATGTGCAGGTTTGTTACATATGTATCCATGTGCCATGTTGATTTCCTGCACCCATTAATTCGTCATTTAGCATTAGGTGTATCTCCTAATGCTGTCCCTCCCCGCTCCCCCCACCCCACAACAGTCCCCGGAGCGTGATGTTCCCCTTCCTGTGTCCATGAGTTCTCATTGTTCAATTCCCACCTATGAGTGAGAACATGCGGTGTTTGGTTTTTTGTCCTTGCGATAGTTTACTGAGAATGATGTTTTCCAGTTTCATCCATGTCCCTACAAAGGACACGAACTCATCATTTTTTATGGCTGCATAGTATTCCATGGTGTATATGTGCCACATTTTCTTAATCCAGTCTATCGTTGTTGGACATTTGGGTTGGTTCCAACTCTTTGCTATTGTGAATAGTGCCGCAATAAACATACGTGTGCATGTGTCTTTATAGCAGCATGATTTATAGTCCTTTGGGTATATACCCAGTAATGGGATGGCTGGGTCAAATGGTATTTCTAGTTCTAGATCCCTGAGGAATCGCCACACTGACTTCCACAATGGCCAAAACCCATTTTTAAAATTAACATATATATTAACGTGAAGTATCTTTATAAAACAAATCCAAGAAAAATCAGTCTTACACATTTGATTTATAAAAAATCCAATATAAGATTTTAAATTTATATTAATAGTAATGTTTTATAATATTTCAGTTAAAATAGAACTGACATATATCATCAGATTTTAATATATAAACATCATAGAAAATATATTCTCCAACCAGCAGAGGATGAAGTTAGAAATCAGTAACGGAGAACTAGAAAACTTCAATTTCTGAGAATTAAAAACACTCTCTAAACAACTAATGGATCATTACAGAAATCATAAAAAGAAATTTAAAAATACAGATGAATAAAAACAAAAACAAAACAAACATTATGGGACATAGTAAAATAAGTGCTAAGGAGAAAACTTATAGTTATAAAAGCTTCCATTTAAACAGAATAAAAACAAAAACAAAACAAAAATTATGGGACATAGTAAAATAAGTGCTAAGGAGAAAAGTTATAGTTAAAAAGCTTCCATTTAAACAGAATGCAGATCTTAAATCAAGAACCCATTTGTACAACTAGAAAAAGAAGAACAAAGAAAACCCAAAGGCAGCAGATGTAGAGAATTTAAAATGTAGAGAAAAATCAATGAAATCAAAAGTTGATTCTTCAAAAAAAATCAATGTGAAAACCTTTAGCTAGATTGACTTAAAATAAAGAAGGCTCAAATCACCAAAATCACAAATGAAAATGAGAACATTATTACTTACTCTGCATAAATAAAAAGTATTATAAGAGTACTATGAAAAATTATATGTCAAAAATTGCATGTAGCAGATGAAATCGACAAATTCCTAGAAATATGCAACATACCAAGACTAAATCATGAAAAATAGAAAATCTGAATAGATCTATACTTAGTTAGGATTATGGATCTCTAATAAAAAATCTAGCAACAAAGAAAATTCCTGGACCTGGCAGCTTCACTGCTGAATTATACTAAACATTTAAAGAAGAACTATAATAATGCCAGTCCTTCATAAACATTTCCAAAAACTTAAAGAGGAGGAATACTTCATGTGAGGCCAGCATCACCATACTACCAAAACCAGACAAAGATGTTGCAAAAAACAAAAAACAAGAAAACACAACAGACTAATATCTATTATGAACATCAACGCAAAAATCCTCCACAAAATACTAGCAAACCAAATTCAGCAGCATATTAGAATGACCAAGTGGGATTTATTCCTGGAATCTAAGCATGGTTCAACACACGAAAATTGATCAGTGTAATACCCCATATTAACAGAAGGGAAAAAATAAGCATAATTGTCTCAATTATGCATTTGGTAAAATTCAACATCTTTCATATCAAAAACACTCAACAAACTAGGAACTGAAGAAAACTACCTTAACATAATAAAATCCATACATAAATATTCAATAGCCAACATCACACTCACTGTTAAAAGACTGAAAGTTTTACCTCTAAGATCAGGAACAAGATAATGACGCATACATTGCCACTTGTATTCAACAAAATACTGAAAGTCCTAACCAGTGAAATCGGGCAAGGAAAAGACATAAAAGGCACCCAAGTTGGAAAGGAAGAAGTACAATTATCTGTGTTTGTACACAGCATAATACTTTAGGTATAAAACTCTAAAGATCACACACACACTCACATGCACACACACATAGTTAAAACTAAGAAACAAATTTAGGAAAGCAGTAGGATACAAAAGCAACACATAAACATTAGTTTCATTTTTACTTACTAACAATGAACAATCAGAAAAGAAAGTTAACAAAATAATTCCATTGATTATAGCATCAAAAAGAATTAAATACTTATTAACTTAGCCAGGGATATGAAAGACTTGTAAAACGAAAACTATGGAAGACTTAAATAAACAGAAAGATATTCCATGTCCATGTGTTGGAAGACTTAATATTTTTAAGATGTTAACACTACCAAAAGCAATCTTAACATTAAATACTATGCCCTTCAAAACTTCAGCAATTTTTATAGAAAGAAATAATCTATTCTAAAATGTATATGGAAAAACCAAGGGACACCAAATAGCCAAAACAATCTTAAAAAAGAACAAAGCTGGAGAACTCACACTTCCTGGTTTCAAAATTTATTACAAAGCTTCAGTAATCAAAACAGGGTGCCACAGGCATAAAGATAGACTTACAGGCCAATGAAGTAAAATCGAGATCCCAGAAATAAATCTTCACATATATGGTGAAATGATTTTTGACCATGGGTCCAAGATCATTCAATGAGAGAAAAAACAATCTTAAAAAAAAAAAAAAATGGTGGGATGGTGGCGGAACAACTGAAAAATCACATATAAAATAATGAAGTTGGACCCTTGTATAACAGTATGTGGAAAAATTGACTCAATTAATCAAAGAACTAAATGTAATACAAAAATTACTATAAAACTCTGAGAAGAAATAATAGAACAAAAGCTTCACAACATCGGAGATGGCAATAATTTCTGAGATGTGACATCAAAGGTACAGGCAACAAAAGAAAAAAATTTAAAAATTGTAGTTGATAAACTTTTTAAAAAACTGTATTCAAAAAATACTATCATCAGAATAAAACGGCAACCCAGAGAATGAAAAATAAATTTGCAAATGATATTTGACAAGGGACTGAGATCCAGAATAGATGGGGAATTTTAAAATCTCACCAACAAAATAAAACAAATAGCCTGATTCAAAAATGGGCAAAGAACTTTTCTCCAAAGAATAGAAATGTTCAATAAGTACATAAAAGGAGCCTCAACATAATTAATCATTAATCAACATAATTAATTAGCAAATCAAAGCTAGAATAACATAACACCTCATACCCATTATGACAGTTACTATTTAAAAAACAGAAAATAAAAACTGTTGGCAAGAATGTGGGAAACTGTAACACTTGTGCACTGTTGGTGAGGATGTAAAATGATACAGCCACTGTAGAAAGCAGTATGTCAGTTCTTTTAAAGATTAAAAATATAAGTACATATAATCCAGCAACCCCAATCCTGATATATACCCAAGAGATTTTAAAGCAAGGTCTTGAAGAGATATTTGTACACACATGTTCACAGCAATATTATTCAAAATAGCTAAAATGGAAGCAATCCAAGTGTTTGTCAGTGGATTAATGGATAAGCAAAATGTAGTGTACACAAACAAAAGAATATTATTCAGCCTTAAAAATGAATACAATTCTGACATATTCTACAATAGGATGAAATGGAGGTCATTACGCTAAATTAAATAAGCCAATAACAAAAGACAAATGCTGTATGATTTCATTTGTATGAGGTTCTTAGAATAGTGAAAATCACAGACAAAACCAATGGTAGTTTCCAGAGATATATATTGATTAATGGGTCGAAAGCTTCGGTTTCACAAGACTAAAGAGCTCTGGAGATGGACGGTTATGATTATTGCACAATATAAATGTACTTAGTATCACTGACCTATATATAGCCATACACCACATAATGATGTTTCTGTCAACAACAGACCACTTACAGGTCATTATTGCTATAAGTTTGTTATGCAGCTGAAAAATTCCTATTGCCTAGTGAAACTGAAGCTATCATGTCATAGTACAATGCATTAATGCATTGCCTTTTCTATGTTTAGATACACAAATACTTAAGATTGTCTTATAATTATCTGTAATATTTAGTACAGTAACATGCTTTACAGGTTTGTAACCTATGGACACAATGTATCACTGTCTTTTAAGTGATGCATGGTCTACTTTAAAATAATTAAGATAATAAATTTCACATTAAGTGTATTTTATTTTGCAAAGTTACCATCTCTGTCTTCACTTACGGATATTGGCCAAAGTCTGAAGCAGGTGAGAGCCGTGATAATAAAATGAGTAGGAAAGTTTGTTAGGTGGGGCAGTGAGAGTTTGACAGAATTTACTGTCAAGATCCGATGCATAAGAACGGGCATTCATTATTACATGAAGAATAACAATTTTTAGAAGAGTATATGCAACATTATTCTATTTAGATAAATCTAAATAAAAATGACATATGTGTGTATATTTTATATGATTAGAATAAAGATCTCCAAGGAAACATGCAGATACTAATAGGGATTAGAAAGCTTTGGTAGAATTGATGTCCATTTAAATAAAAGAGTATTACCCTTATGTTCCAAGTGTATATCATGCTTGTAAAATAAACCAATACATTATACAAAATATGCTACTATTAAATTGAAAACAAATTCTTCTAATTATCTAAGAAAGGCAGAATTATGTAATGATCAGAAATAGACCCCTAAGCCAGGTTTTCTGGGTTGGATTTTCAGGTCTTCTATCACTCACCAGTTGTGTGATTAACCATTAGCGTTAACTTCTCCATTCCTCATAAATTTCTGTCAAGAATTCAGTATGCTGTACTTATAGATGTATGCATGTACACAGCATGCAGAAAAATACTGGTTTTTGTATTGTTATTATCCTATTCGGCCATTTGTGTTCATTCCAGTTAATGACGATACTATAAAAATTTAAATTTATGCTACAAATTTATTTTAAATATTTACGCTTATCTCATAGTACTGAGTATTCAAATGCTCTCAGTTCTTTTTATCAGATGCTAATTACTGGTTTATCCAGAGATCCGAATCTGTGTTACAGTCATTTTCCAAGCTTGCCTCTGAAAACTCAAACAAAGAATAAATATCACTCTGTGTTTTTTACAGTTAAAAAACAAGGGAAATAAACGACCATCATGGGCATTTTACTCTAACCATACTGGTTATTTCAAAAACTAAAGTAAAAGGCAAATCAACTTAGTGATTAGTTTAATAACTCCTTTAAAAGAGTGAGTTTTTAATTAATACAAATGTGGCTGCTCAACAATGTACTCTATTATTCTTCTAACTGTACATCTCTGAATAACACATTGACCTGTTCAGTGATATTAAGGTTTGACAGTGGCCTTTATGGAAACGTGGGCGTGTTCCAGCTTCCACTTGCAGTGGTGTGTTGTAACGATGTTTCAGTCACTTCCAGATGGGAATATTTAGGTATCCCCCTACTGGAAAGGTTTGAAGACTGCTACTATTTCTCAAGGAGCACATAGATAAACCGAATTAGTGAGCAAAGGATCAGGCAGAGTGATTGTGTCTAACCAGGTTGTCCATGCCAAAAATAAGACAAACGAAACTAATTATGAATAAGTAATTAAATGTCTGTGTTTTCCAGACTTTTGACAAGTGAGTTTTAATAGTTTTCAGATAACTTCATGCCAACTCTATGAATGTGCATAAAGGAATGAAATAAGCTGTTTAAATGCAGACTTCAAAATGTCTACCCTGTGATGACTGCAGTTGACATCAGAAACTTAGTTAGGAAAACCAGGATGTGGGTTAGTGAGACTGGCCAGGATCTCAGTGGAACAAGGAAACAGTCAATATTCAATTATTATACACAGTTTATTATTTATCCTGAAGCTGGCAATGTAAGGGGCACAATTCAGCTTTTTAGAACATAATGTCAAATGTTAAATACCATCAAATCAATTCTAATTTCAACAGGACTTCTGACTGTACAGTTAGTCTGCTACTATCTTTACCTTAAAGAGAAACATACACCACACCAGTTTATCATAATTTCACTTTAAAACTAAAGAATATTTTTAATCTATTTTGGGAACGGTTTTACACATTTCATTGTGCCAGTCTATAATGTATACTTCCCTTTCAGAAAATGTGCTTTCAGTACACTGCCAACTAGTAAAAATTACCATCTGGTTATGTTAAAAGCAGTTCTTCCTTCTTTTTCATTTCAGCTTACTCTCAATCCACTCAGAATCAGATTCTTCACATACTTCTAAAGCTTTTGACTCAAGGTCAGAATGAAGTAAAATATTGCACTTTTTTTCTAAGGAAAAAGAGCTGAGTCAAATACACTCTATCCTACTGTACACTGAAGCTTTCTTGTTAAATTACAATTGGGATGTGAAATGTCTAGGGCAACCTTGTCCTGATTACTGATGACAAATGATTTTGGTGGACTCAACTGCACTTCTACTGCATTAGAAACGCACAGCATAGAACCTTCCTCCCATCGTGGGTGCTGGTAGAGTGTCCAATTTAAAATTGGGAAACACTTCCCTCAAATTGCAGCTGAAATTCAGCTAATTTTATCATTTCCAGAGGAACCATTCAATACCACTTATGAAGGTCACAAGACCTGGTTTCTTTCCTAATCTGAAATGCTGAGGACTTGCATAGGTACATTAAAACGCTCTTAAGCTGATTGGATTTGCTGGCAAGGTTGAAGGGTGACTAGCAGACAACTGCCACAGTCAAGGGTCAAAAGTGTTAGCAAACTTTTGCATTCATCCTAGGAAGAAGACAACAGCAGTGATTTATTAGGTAAAACAAAGATGTGATTGAAATCACAAATGGAAGACAGAATCCTGGGACTTATTTTCTTCTACTGAAAAATCGGGGCTTTAAAAATTTAAATATATTATTAAAAGAACACATTAAGACTAGCAAACAAGCCTATGAAAAGATGTTCAACATCACTGATCACCAGAGAAATGCAAACCAAAGCTACAATAGATATTATCTTACCCCAGTTAAAATGGCTTTTATCCAAAAGACAGGCAGTAACAAATGCTGAGAAGGGTGTGGAAAAAAGGAAACATTTGTACACTGTTGGCGGGAATGTAAATTTGTACAACCACCCACGACGGAGAACAGTTTGGCAGTTCCTCAAAAAACTAAAAATTGAGCTACCACATGATCCAGCAATCCCACTGGTGAGTATATACCAAAGAGAAAAAAAATGAGTAAATCAAAGAGATATCTGCACTCCTTTGTTTATTGCAGCACTGTTTACAACAGCTAAGATTTGGAAGAAAGCTAAGTGTCCATCAACAGAAGAATGGATGAAGAAAATGTGGTTCATATACACAATGGAGTACTATGCAGCCATAAAAAAGAATGAGAGTCAGTTATTTGCAACAATATGGATGGAAATGGAGATCATTAGGTTACTGGAAACAAGCCAGGCACAGAAGGACAAACATCGCATGTTCTCAATTATTTGTGGGATCTAAAAATCAAAACAGTTGAATTCATGGACATAGAAAGTAGAAGGGTGGTTACCAGAGGCTGGGAAGGGTAGTGGGTTTTTGGGAGGGGGCGGAGGGTGGAGATTGTTAATAGGTACAAAAAATAGAATGAATGAGACCTACTACTTGATAGCACAATAGGGTGACTATAGTCAATAATAACTTAATTGTATATTTCAAATTCACCTAAAGAGTGGAACTGGATTGTTTGTAACTCAAAGGATAAATGCTTAGGGAATGGATACCCCATTCACCATGATGTACTTCTTTCACGTTGCATGCTTGTATCAAAATATCTCATGTACCCCATAAATATACACACCTACTATGGACCCACAAAAAATTTAAAAATAATTAAAAAACAATTTAAATATATATTACAGTTTACAGTATTTGTGTAATATCAATACAAATATTAATATTTAATAATTAATTAAAATATTTATATAAACTGCAACCCACATCTCTCACACATAGTAGGCATTCAACATAGAGTCACATCAGTTATTTTTTGTGAATAATAATAATCAAAACCTAACATTTAATACATACTATATAATTAACACTGTCTTTCAAGATATACGAACATCCTACTTTATTCCTCACAACAAGCCTATGATGTAGATATAGAATATAGGACATAGATAATTCCTTTGTACCAATGGAAAACTTGGGAAACTGAATAGTTAAATAATTAGTTCCAGCAATTAAATGGCAGAACAAGGAATAAAATATAAGGTTGTGTAATGATTTTGCCCAATTTCTTCACACTGTGAATGCTAACGCTCTAAAATATTGCTGAAAAAACACAAGGGCCCTTGTCTTCATTGATCTTGCATAATACAGAAAATGATGTTACATTATGGCAAATATAATCTGTTTATTCATTTCTGATATTAAAATAGAAATGCTTGGCTAACATTTGAGCTAGTTGTAATGTTATCATATAAAAAGTATTAACCATCTTGTTTCTGTTGCACAAAATAATACTTTATTTGAATACTTCACATGGTAAAAATAGTTGCAAAAATATTTTCTACATAGAAGTGTAAATATTAATTTATTTTAACATCAATGTGTATCTTATAATACATGTTTATTATTCCCTATCTTATTAATAATGTTTGTTCCTGCACTTAGTGTATTCTTCAGAAAATAGTGAGAGAAGTGGTGGGGAGAAGTTACTGGCCGAGAATCAAGGAACGCCAACATAAACATCTACATGGCACTCGGACTTTTTGTCAGAGATACATGTGTCCAGTCAGATCCTCTTTGGATTTAAGTGAATAGCAATGCTTTGAGTCTTCTAAATTATCACTGTTTAGATGCCTTATGTAATTTATACCAATAATTAGGTGCAGCCCAGCTTTGTATAGTTTGACTACAGAAACTTGACATATTTCATGCGAAAATAAACTGCTGCCTCTTCCACAGTCATGGATGCTGACGCATGAAAAGATTTGAGGTAACTTACTCACTTCTGTTTGCTTCACAACAGTTTTTTATAATTTCAAGAGTAAGTGTGACAATGAATACTAAGCAGAAAAAAAAGCCATATACATTTGGCTCAGACTGAAAGTCAAATTCAAACATCATCAGAAATGCTTCTATAGAAGATGAATGGAATAAGTAATTGTTGGATCACGAACCCCTAAAGACACTGAACTGTTTTCCGTTTTCAAGCACTGACATCATTCTGAAAGCAGAAGGCAGAGAGGGAGGCTCATGTTCCACATACTCATAAAGTTTATACATTTTAGGAGTTCAGAGAATTCATTTAATAAGAGAAATGGAAGCACTTTCTTTATGAAATCTGAAGTCCATGATGGCAAAATACTTTGCCCTGTATCACTTGGAAATGTGGAACGTGAGGACTTTAACTGGTATTACTACTCAGCCAGCTAATAGTAACACGAAACACCTACTACAAATGGAAGACAAGTTTATGTAACTTGAAAAACGTCACTGATTTTTAATTTTGTATTTTATGCATATAATTTAGCATTTTCATCCTTATCCAAGGCTCCCATGGGTATTTTTTAGGAAATGGAATTTCTTGAAAAAACAGTCTGAAAAAATAAACTAAGCAACTTACATAAAATTAAATGGCATACTTCCTAAATACTGGATTAAAGGATATCAACATCTCTACAAAATTTATACTTTGGAAGAAATTAAGAATTAACTAAAACAATGTGTAGCTTTCAGGCTTAGAAGAAATAAAGGTTGTGTTTTACTGGTCATTATCTGAATTTCAGAATGCTGAGGCTCTTAAGAAGTTTATATAGACATTGAAGGGACACAAGAAACACGCAAAGCACCCAACTTATTTTGGACACCAGTAGACAAGGCATTTTAATGCATGTTATGTCCTAAATCTCCATTAACAACTCTAAAAATTATGTGCCAGAAGAGAATTTCCATGTGCTCCCGATAGGTTAGAGTGTGAAAAAAACCTGTCCTCGGAACCATTTTTCCAATGTAATCACTTACTAGATAAACTTATATCCATTCTTGTGGGTTTCAACACTATCCACTTGGGCTGATCCTATTCTCTGCTTCCTATTCAAGACATTGTACAGCACTTCCCCTGCCTGTCTTGGATAAGATAATTAGTATACAATTAAATAAGCAAGTCTATTATTATCTCTCTCTGTATATGTGTGTATATTCCCTTCCTTTAAAAATGTAAGGTTCACTCATCCCTTTATCCCTCGCCAGTTACTGTCCCACATATCTTTATCATGCCATCCTAGTATGATAGAGCATCTGTTAGTTATCACCGCCATAACTTTTTATAACATACCACCTCCAAATTTAATAGCTTAAAACAATCACTTATTATTTTTCAAATGTCTATAGATTAGTTAACTGGTTCTGCCTATCTGAGCTGGGAGCAGTGGATCTTACACATGCATCGGTTTTCAGCTGGTGGGTCAGGCAGACATTGGTTGACATAGTTTGCCCTCAGCTGAAAGTATTCACCTGTGTTCTAATCTCTCATTCTTTAGCACACTAACCCAGGTATGATCTCACGGTGGAGGGAGAGGAGCCAGTGAGGAAGCAAAAATGCACAAGCACTTACTCCCGCTCCATCCCATATGTGCTCTGCCCCATTCCAGTGATACTCAATAACAAGATGTGAGCTTGCCAAGAAAATGGCATAGTTTCCTAGAAAAACCTCACTTTAAAGAGATTACTGGTATAAATCACTGTGTCTATGTATTCTGTAAAGTTATTCACTTGGTTGGTAAAATTTTCATGGAACTTGCATGTGTCTTTACCAAAACAGTGCAGTTTTACTACTGTTGAGAGTTCAGATCAATTATTAACTCTTAAGGACGGATATCAGTTAATAAGCTGAATACCAAATACTTCATATTAAATATATATAACTACAGTAATTTTAAAATTTTCATACAGCTTTTTACTTTTTTGTCTCACTTCCTTTAATCAATTTTTTACATATTTTGCTTTATTTTAAAATTGTGAAGCATTTAGAAAATATTTTGTTTTTGGGGGGTGGAGCCAAGATGGCCGAATAAGAACAGCTCTGGTCTCCAGCTCCCAGCCCCAGCGACAAAGAAGACGGGTGATTTCTGCATTTCTGCTTGAGGTACCGGTTTCATCTCACTAGGGAGTGCCAAACAGTGGGTGCAGGACAGTCGGTGAAGCGCACTGTGCGCGAGACGAAGCAGGGTGAGGCATTGCCTCACTGGGGAAGTGCAAGGGGTCAAGGAGTTCCCTTTCCTAGTCAAAGAAAGGGGTAACAGATGGCACCTGGAATATCGGGTCAGTCCCATCCTAATACTGCACATTTCCAACGGGCCTGGAAAATGGCACACTAGGAGATTGTGTCCCGCACCTGGCTCGGAGGGTCCTATGCCCACGGAGTCTTGCTGATTGCTAGCACAGCAGTCTGAGATCAAGCTGCAAGGCAGCAGCGATGCTGGGGGAGGGCCGCCCGCCATTGCCCAGGCTTGCTTAGGTAAGCAAAGCAGCCAGGAAGCTCGAACTGGGTGGAGCCCATCACAGCTCAAGGAGGCTGGCCTGCCTCTGTAGGCTCCACCTCTGGGGGCAGGGCACAGACAAACAAAAAGTCAGCAGGAACCTCCTCACACTTAAATGTCCCTGTCTGACTGACAGCTTTGAAGTGAGTAGTGGTTCTCCCAGCACACAGCTGGAGATCTGAGAACGGACAGACTGCCTTCTAAAGTGGGTCCCTCACCCCTGAGCAGCCTAACTGGGAGGCACCCCCCCAGTAGGGACAGAATGACACCTCACTCGGCCAGGTACTCCTCTGAGACAAAACTTCCAGAGGAACTATCAGACAGCTGAATTTGTGGTCTCATGAAAATCCGCTGTTCTGCAGCCACCACTGCTGACACCCAGCCAAACAGGGTCTGGAGTGGACCTCTAGCAAACTCCAACAGACCTGCAGCTGAGGGTCCCGTCTGGTAGAAGGAAAACTAACAAACAGAAAGGACATCCACACCAAAAACGCATCTGTACATCACCATCATCAAAGACAAAAAGTAGATAAAACCACAAGGATGGGGAAAAAACAGAGCAGAAAAACTGGAAACTCTAAAAAACAGAGCACCTCTCCTCCTCCAAAGGAACACAGTTCCTCACCAGCAACAGAACAAAGCTGGATGGAGGATGACTTTGACGAGTTGAGAGAAGAAGGCTTCATACGATCAAACTACTCTGAGCTACGAGAGGAAATTCAAAACAATAGCAAAGAAGTTAAAAACTTTGAAAAAAAAATTAGAAGACTGGATAACTAGAATAACCAATGGAGAGAAGGGCTTAAAGGAGCTAATGGAGCTGAAAGCCAAGTATCGGGAACTACGCAAAGATTGCAGAAGTCTCAGTATCAGATGCGATCAACTGGAAGAAAGGGTATCACTGATGGAAGATGAAATGAATGAAATGAAGAGAGAAGGGAAGTTTAGAGAAAAAAGAATAAAAAGAAATGAACAAAGCCTCCAAGAAATTTGGGACTATGTGAAAAGACCAAACCTACGTCTGATTGGTGTACCTGAAAATGATGGGGAGAATGGAACCAAGTTGGAAAACACTCTGCAAGATATTATCCAGGAGAACTTCCCCAATCTAGCAAGGCAGGCCAACATTCAGATTCAGGAAATACAGAGAACGCCACAAAGATACTCCTTGAGAAGAGCAACTCCAAGACACATAATTGTCAGATTCACCAAAGTTGAAATGAAGGAAAAAATGTTAAGGGCAGCCAGTGAGAAAGGTCGGGTTACCCACAAAGGGAAGCCCATCAGACTAAGAGCTGATCTCTCAGCAGAAACTCTACAAGCCAGAACATACTGGGGGCCAATATTCAACATTCTTAAAGAAAAGAATTTTCAGCCCAGAATTTCCTATCCAGCCAAACTAAGCTTCATAAGTGAAGGAGAAATAAAATACTTTACAGAGAAGCAAACGCTGAGTGATTTTGTCACCACCAGGCCTGCCCTAAAAGAGCTCCTGAAGGAAGTACTAAATATGGAAAGGAACAACCTGTACCAGCCCCTGCAAAAACACGCTAAATTGTAAAGACCATCGAGGCTAGGAAGAAACTGCAGCAACTAACGAGCAAAGTAAGCAACTAACATCATAATGACAGGATCAGATTCACACATAACAATATTAACGTTAAATGTAAATGGGCAAAATGCTCCAGTTAAAAGACATAGACCAGCAAACTGGATAAGGAGTCAGGACCCATCAGTGTGCTGTATTCAGGAAACCCATCTCACGTGCAGAGACACAAATAGACTCAAAATAAAGGGATGGAGGAAGATCTATCAAGTAAATGGAAAACAAAAAAAGGCAGGGGTTGCAATCCTAGTCTCTGATGAAATAGACTTTAAACCAACAAAGATCAAAGGAGACAAAGAAGGCAATTACATAATGGTAAAGGGATAAATTCAAAAAGAAGAGCTAACTATCCTAAATATATATGCAGCCAACACAGGAGCACCCAGATTCATAAAGCAAGTCCTGAGTGACCTATAAAGGGACTTAAACTCCCACACAATAATAATGGTAGATTTTAACACCCCACTGTCAACATTAGACAGATCAATGAGACAGAAAGTTAACAAGGATATCCAGGAATTGAACTCAGCTCTACATAAAGGGGACCTAATAGACATCTACAGAATTCTCCACCCCAAATCAACAGAATATACATTTTTTTCAGCAACACACCACACCTATTCCAAAATTGACCACATCGTTGGAAGTAAAGCTCTCCTCAGCAAATGTAAAAGAACAGTAATTATAACAAACTCTCTCTCAGACCACAGTGCAATCAAACTAGAACTCAGGATTAAGAAACTCACTCAAGACCACTCAAGTACATGGAAACTGAACAACCTGCTCCTGAATGACTACTGGGTACATAATGAAATGAAGGCAGAAATAAAGATGTTCTTTGAAACCAATGAGAACAAAGACACAACATACCAGAATCTCTGGGACACGTTCAAAGCAGTGTGTAGAGGGAAATTTATAGCACTAAATGCCCTCAAGAGAAAGCAGGAAAGATCCAAAACTGACACCCTAACATCACAATTAAAAGAACTAGAAAAGCAAGAGCAAACACATTCAAAAGCTAGCAGAAGGCTAGAAATAACTAAAATCAGAGCAGAACTGAAGGAAATAGAGACACAAAAAGCCCTTCAAAAAATTAATGAATCCAGGAGCTGGTTATTTGAAAAGATCAACAAAATTGATAGACCGCTAGCAAGACTAATAAAGAAGAAAAGAGAGAAGAATCAAATAGATGCAATAAAAAATGAAAAAGGGGATATCACCACCGATCCCACAGAAATACAATCTACCATCAGAGAATACTACAAACACCTCTATGCAAATAAACTAGAAAATCTAGAAGAAATGGATAAATTCCTCGACAAATACACCCTCCCAAGACTAAATCAGGAAGAAGTTGAATCTCTGAATAGACCAATAACAGGTTCTGAAATTGTGGCAATAATCAATAGCTTACCAACCAAAAAGAGTCCAGGTCGTGATGGATTCACAGCTGAATTCTACCAGAGGTACAAGGAGGAACTGGTACCATTCCTTCTGAAACTATTCCAATCGATAGAAAAAGAGGGAATCCTCCCTAACACATTTTATGAAGCGAGCATCGTCCTGATACCAAAGCCTGGCAGAGACATAACCACAAAAGAGAATTTCAGACCAATATCCTTGATGAACACTGATGCAAAAATCCTCAATAAAATACTGGCAAACCGAATCCAGCAGCACATCAAAAAGCTTATCCACCATAATCAAGTGGGCTTCATCCCTGGGATGCAAGGCTGGTTCAACATATGCAAATCAATAAATGTAATCCAGCATATAAACAGAACCAAAGACAAAAAGCACATGTTTATCTCAATAGATGCAGAAAAGGCATTTGACAAAATTCAACAACCCTTCATGCTAAAAACTCTCAATAAATTAGGTATTGATGGGACGTATCTCAAAATAATAAGAGCTATCTACGACAAACCCACAGCCAATATCATACTGAATGGGCAAAAACTGGAAGCATTCCCTCTGAAAACTGGCACAAGACAGGGATGCCCTCTCTCACCGCTCCTATTCAACATAGTGTTGGAAGTTCTGGCCAGGGCAATCAGGCAGGAGAAGGAAATAAAGGGTATTCAGTTAGGAAAAGAGGAAGTCAAATTGTCCCTGTTTGCAGATGACATGATTGTATATCTAGAAAACCCCATTGTCTCAGCCCAAAATCTCCTTAAGCTGATTAGCAACTTCAGCAAAGTCTCAGGATACAAAATCAATGTACAAAAATCACAAGCATTCTTGTACACCAATCACAGACAGACAGAGAGCCAAATCATGAGTGAACTCACATTCACAATTGCTTCAAAGAGAATAAAATACCTAGGAATCCAACTTACAAGGGACGTGAAGGACCTCTTCAAGAACTACAAACCACTGCTCAATGAAATAAAAGAGGATAAAAACAAATGGAAGAACATTCCATGCTCATGGATTGGAAGAATCAATATCGTGAAAATGGCCATACTGCCCAAGGTAATTTATAGATTCAATGCCATCACCAGCAAGCTACCAATGACTTTCTTCACAGAATTGGAAAAAACTACTTTAAAGTTCATATGGAACCAAAAAAGAGCCCGCATCGCCAAGTCAATCCTAAGCCAAAAGAACAAAGCTGGAGGCATCACGCTACCTGACTTCAAACTATACTACAAGGCTACAGTAACCAAAACAGCATGGTACTGGTACCACAACAGAGACATAGATCAATGGAACAGAACAGAGCCCTCAGAAATGATGCCGCATAGCTACAACTATCTGATCTTTGACAAAACTGACAAAAACAAGAAATGGGGAAAGGAATCCCTATTTAATAAATGGTGCTGGGAAAACTGGCTAGCCATATGTAGAAAGCTGAACCTGGATCCCTTCCTTACACCTTATACAAAAATTAATTCAAGATGGATTAAAGACTTAAGTGTTAGACCTAAAACCATTAAAATCCTACAAGAAAACCTAGGCAATACCATTCAGGCCATAGGCGTGGGCAAAGACTTCATGTCTAAAACTCCAAAAGCAATGGCAACAAAAGCCAAAATTGACAAATGGGATCCAATTAAAGAGCTTCTGCACAGCAAAAGAAACTATCATCAGAGTGAACAGGCAACCTACACAATGGGAGAAAATTTTTGCAACCTACTCATCTGACAAAGGGCTAATATCCAGAATCTACAATGAACTCAAACAAATTTACAAGAAAAAAACAAACAACCCCATCAAAAAGTGGGCAAAGGACATGAACAGACACTTCTCAAAAGAAGACATTCATGCAGCCAAAAAACACATGAAGAAATGTTCATCATCACTCGCCATCAGAGAAATGCAAATCAAAACCACAGTGAGATACCATCTCACACCAGTTAGAATGGCCATCATTAAAAAATCAGGAAACAACAGGTGCTGGAGAGGATGCGGAGAAATAGGAACACTTTTACACTGTTGGTGGGACTGTAAACTAGTTCAACCATTGTGGAAGTCAGTGTGGCGATTCCTCAGGGATCTAGAACTAGAAATACCATTTGACCCAGCCATCCCATTACTGGGTATATACCCAAAGGACTATAAATCATGCTGCTATAAAGACACATGCACACGTATGTTTATTGCGGCAGAATTCACAATAGCAAAGACTTGGAACCAACCCAAATGTCCAACAACAATAGACTGGATTAAGAAAATGTGGCACATATACACCGTGGAATACTATGCAGCCATAAAAAAGGATGAGTTCGTGTCCTTTGTAGGGACATGGATGAAATTGGAAAACATCATTCTCAGTAAACTATCACAAGGACAAAAAACCAAACACCGCATGTTCTCACTCATAGGTGGGAATTGAACAATGAGAACTCATGGACACAGGAAGGGGAACATCACACTCCGGGGACTGTTTTGGGGTGGGGGGAGGGGGGAGGGACAGCATTAAGAGATATACCTAATGCTAAATGACGAGTTAATGGGTGGAGGAAATCAACATGGCACATGGATACATATGTAACAAACCTGCACATTGTGCACATGTACCCTAAAACCTAAAGTATAATAAAAAAAAATATTTTGTTTTTGTAAAACATAGGTAAAATTTTGTTGAACACCATCAATTGCATATTAAATTAAAAATGAAAGATCTCGAAGTTTGAAATACTAGCTAACATAAAATATTAGTAAAATAATAACTAAACCTTATGAATAATTTTGGCATTGTAAGTACTTTTTTAAAATTATTGACTACTCTACAAAACCCTGCAAAAAGAGAGCCCATTATTATATCCACTAGACTTATGAAAAAACAGAAAAACAAAGAAGTGAAATGTTTAACAAAAGCCAACCAGTTTTTAAGTGGAAGCACCATGATTCCAATTCAAGTTACTCTGAACTATAATTCTCTACACCATATTTACGATGGTAAAATTTAATATCTACAGAAAACTACTATTGCTGATTTTTTCAGATATAGCTTTACAAACTGTTTTGATGTGTAATATATCACTATTTTGAAAAATTGGGACATATTTGAACTAACGTTGTATTACTTCTTGCTCATTTAACTTCCTTTACATTATAACATCTTTCCATAGAGCTGGTTTCAGGATAGTGTCTCTAAATTGACAAGTTCAATGAGAAAATGTTAAAGCTATAATAATTTACTCATTGTTTTCAAAATTGTTCATGTGGTATACAAGAATGTCTCATTGTTACCCAAAATACCACAAGTTGTAAATAGTGAAAATAATCAATAGCAGAAAGTAATGTATAGTGCAATTTATCTTTGTCACCCTACCTTTTCTGGATCCTTGAGTACAAAGTATATGCTGATGTGTACGTATCAATATGGCAGTTCACACTTTTCAAATTTCCTTATCATGAACATTGATCCATCCTAGTTAACTTGCAACTAGCATACCCCTACTCATTTATTTAGCTAAATTCATATCCTTATATTTTAAGTAAACTCAAATAATGGCTCTAACTAGTATAAAATATGGCATGTAGAAAGAGTTGCTTGTGGCAGAAAAGCCTTTTTAAGCATTTTCAAAAAGGAAGAGTTTTCAACTTTATGGATTCAAAACTAAAATTGTTCTCCATTGAATCAACTGAAAACCAAATATGGAGACGCAACTTTTTTATGTCTACAATTAGCTATTTGACTTTAAGTTAGATATTTCCGACAAGTAGTAGTAGGTTGAGATAATCCATTGTACCAAGCACAGACCATGAATTTTTTTTCAACTTTACTTTTCAGCTATGTGTTTGGTGTATGTTTGGACCTTTCTTCTGATCTGTGCTCTAGTCGTATCAGAACCTATCAAGTGTCTATTACATTGCCAGGCACATTTGTGAGACAGAGTAAGGCCAGGCGAGAATTCCTTTCGTTAAGTGTTTGATCTATTAATTAGCATGTTTTCCCGAAATGGTTGCTTTTAATCATATTGTAGAACTCTATGCACAAAAGTATTATTTTGCAATTCTTTGATACTATATGAAAGAGTGATCCACACAACACATTATAAAGAACAGAGGGATAATTGAGAATACCTAAGCTACATAATGGGAAGCAAACACTAAGCCATTTCCTTGATAGGTAACGTAACTTTTGAGGCAACCAGCTAAAAATAAAACACACCATATATATAATGAGTCTTTAATTATTCCATTCTATGGTATGGAGTAACCCTTTCCACAGACGTGTGGCAAAGAAACATGGTTTGTGCCATTCATAAGTGGATTTCCCTCCCTTTTATTTCCTCCGAGTCTTCTTTTTGTTTCTAATTCCTCTTCCGTATATTACATAGTCCTTGTCTTACAATGCTCTGTGTCACAATGGAACTTCCTTAGATTTTGTTTTTAATATGAATTATTGAAAATAACCATTCTTTCTTTGTGACAATGAAAAATTGATTTTTAAACTTTTATTAACATGTAATACATTTGGAGAATGTATTATACGTCAATATCCATGTAGCCAATAGTCAAATCAGATAAGAAATATTGCTAATGTCTTTGAAATTCGTCTCTTCCACTCCAAGAGTCACAAAAAATTTCCTTCCTTTCTACTTTGTATAAGTGGAATTAAACAGTGTGTATCTTCTGTGTCTAGATTTCTTCACTCAACACTGTATTTTGGAGAGTCATTTAACTACAGCCCACGGTTGTAGTTCAATCTTATTGCTTAATAGTATTACACTGCATGAATGTGCAATAATTAATTTATCTCTTCTACATTTTCTGGGCATTTGAGTGATCTCCAGTGTGTGGCTATTTTGAATACTGCTGACACAAACATTTCAGTACGGTTTTTTAAACACATGTACACATTTTTATTGAGTTTCTGGGTCATGGTATATGCATAGTCACATGTAAATTTTTGGCAGAGTTTCTTTTTAATTAAGTTTTATAACTTGTGCTTCTGCTGTTCCCATTTGCATGGATATTGACACTATTCTCTCCTCTCCAATGAAAGCTCATAGGCACAAGCCAAAGACCTCTATTACCTGGCAATGGGACTTCTGCTTCATGTACACTGAGAGTTGCTATTCAATGATTTTCAGAATTTCATGGCAGTGACTGGAGTTCTATGGCCCAACTTAGGCTCAACCAATAAAAAGCCCCCTGGTCCTGTAGAAATCAGATTAATACTACTTCCTGTCTTCCATTAGTGAGTATCTCTCCCAATTATAGCTAGATGGGATTTTGCTGTTTAGTGATTTTATGCTAATAAATTATAGATCACAGATTCACACATAATCTTTGATTTAATTCTCACATACTATTTCTATATGGTCATGTTAGCATCTCCTGTTCACTGAGAAGTAATCAGAGCAGGTAATTTTCTTAAGGCTTCTATCAACCACATTGTTGATTGAATGTCATAATTGTTGATATCAATTATCATATTACTTCAAAAAATAAACATTGGTAACTAGTGATAGCCAAATAATGGGAAAAAAAGAGTTTATATATATACAAATAAAGTATATTTAATATATATATATAAAGTATATATAGAGTATATATAAAGTGTATATATATAAATAAAGAGTATATATAAAGAGTAGATGAAATTGATCTAAACAGAGGCTACTAAAATATATTAGTACATATAAATAAAGGGTAGACGAAATTGCTCTTCAAATATTCGAATATCTTAGTCATTTATAAAAATTATTCATTTTAATATAAATAATTTGATAAAGAATTTGGCCTTGCAAAAGTACCTATAAAGAGGCCAACAAACTATTAAATTTGTACAAATATGTTTAAATTTGTATCTGTGGAAGACCTTATTTACCCAATTTGCCAATATTCATGTATTGTACCCAATTACAAAATAAACCCAATTACAAAATAAACCAAGTGATAATTGTCTAGATATCTGCCAACTATTTTATGTCTAGCCAATTCTAATCCCAAAGTATGTATCTTCTTCCAAATTTTAAGCATACATTATGAATCTCAAAAATAATTCAATCTTTTTCAGCCATTGTGAAAAAGATTATTATACTTGTTAACAAGTTCATTTTACTTGTTATTATTTATATTTTGAGGACAGGTTAAAAATATGTTATAGCCCGACAAAAATAAAATAAAGCTCATCAATTTATCAAAAACACTATCTGTATAAACACACATCTCTCTATGTTTTACATGGCATCAACAACTATTTTCCTGCTGCCATCGAATAAATATAATGTGACTTAAGTCTAAAAAGTTGTGAAAGTAAATGTATCTACATATTTTAGCCTCTCAAAACTGCCTCTTATTGTGCAATATGGAAATTTACAACTCACTAAACTTTTCAATAAATCTCTTGCAAAATTAAACTCAAATAATTGAAAACATTATAAATGTTTACCTAACATTAGAGAATAACTGCTAACAGTAAAATCCGAAACATTGTTTAGCCAAATTTACATTTGACGCAGTACATAGAATTACAAGACAAGCCATAATTCATAAAATTAAATTGTCTGTTAATGCCAACAATACTTTGACAAATTTTCGATAAATTTTACTTAATTAATGATTTTAACCCCCGAAACATTCCCATGATAGCTACTTTGAAGTATAGCTACTCTCAACTGTTCAAATGCACCTATCTTTCAAAATATAGGGTGCATATTTCCTCCTATTATGCTGATAATAATTGCAACAGCGAACATAATTTCTTTTGTAACTGAGTGCCTCTGAACAAAAAATTAATACTTATCTGTTTCTATGCACTGCTATGCATTTTGTGCCTACTATATTTTACATTTACCAAATGCCTGAATCTATTCTTTCTTGCGTTGAAATATTTTCATACATTGCTTCTTTCAGCCTCTCCATTTTGTATTCACCAAATGCACTATATTTAGCAATCATAATCACCTCACAATGGTCAATCCCAATGTCCCTTCAGTTTCAGCAAACTGTAAGCTGTTCGCAGTATTTGGTCCTCACCATTACCTATTGCTGTTTTCCTTCACTTTCTTCTTTAAAATAATTACCCCTTCCTTCCATATTATTCTCATGTTATATAACCACATTACCATGGTTTTTCTCCTCCCTCATCCCTACCTTAACTACTCATGAGCCCTTTCCCACCATCTTTGCTGGCTTCATTTTTACGATTTTTTTCTAACCCTGGGTAATTAATTATAATCTTCTGCCTTCAAATTTTCTCTTTTCTTCTACCTCTGAAATCTCAACTATTATTTTTATTTGATGAATCGGAAGCCACTCCATCTAAAACTTCCTATCACCAATTCCCTCTGCTACTTAGCTCCTTTCATTTCCATGGCCTGCTGTCATTTCGGTAATCCAAAATCAAATTAACATTCTTTCTATAAAATTAGTTTCCTTTTCTTACTCTCCTGTTTTTTCAAAATTTCTATTATTCCAGACAAAATTTTCACTGTTGCTTTCAGGTAACAGAGTCTATCTATACTTTTTTTGTTGTTTTAATTTTTATTTTTGGTGCGAGGTCTCACATCTCTCCCTCTTGCTCCTTCCATCACTATTCCTTGCCTTTTTAGTTTCTGGGCTTTTAGGCCTTCTGTAGGGCAATTCCTCTTTCCTGTCGCTCATAACACACACTATTGCCACGTTAGTCTTCCTAAAAGCCTAATTCTATCTTTATACTCCGACACCAGATTCATTAATTGGATCATCAAATTCCTGGATAGTCTGGCCAAAATCAGCAGTACTAGACTCAACTAGAGATGGCAAACAAAACCATATCTGCCATCACGAATGGCCACAACTCTGCACACTGCCACCTGGACAACCCTTTACATTTTCATACTTTGCATGGATCATATTTCAGCATTTGAATACCCTTGCTCTCAACCTTACTTTACAATTAGTCTTCCATAAAGCCCAAATTACTTCCTCTAAGAAATGTCCCTGAACTTGCCTCCGTGCAACACTATTTATCACGAAGCACAAACTTACCTTCCTCTGACCACTCACTCTTATTGAAGTGGACATCCACTTGGTTCTTTCACATGTAGCCTTATGTTGTTGTTGTTCATATATAGGACACCAAATATTAGCTAACCTACATGTTAGTATTTTTTAAAAAGAATACATCATTGTGTTGTAAATATCTTTGGATTCGAGTATTTTTATGATTATAAACCTTACATAATTTTTATACTTTTATTTTAAAAAATTTATTGGATATTTTATTTATTGAGTAATTACAACACCAAGCAACTTCCTAACCCCTATAAATAATTTATCCATTTAGCCCTGATTAAAGATAGGCATTACCTTATCACTATTTTAGAGATGGAAAAACTGAGGTTCTGAGAGGCTAAATTACTTGAGTTCACCACAAAGTGACGGGATCAAGGTTCATGTGAGTTAGTCCGGCTCTAGAGAGTGCTCTGTTCAACACTATGCTGCAAATCAATAACGATACTAATAATATTTATTATTATGTAATTACCAATGAATCTGCCAGTGTGAGATAATCAACCTTATGCATTGTTTTGCTGAATTAACTTTTCATTTTTTCTAGGCATGTTTTTATTTTGACAAAGTTGACAATTCCATGTATAATTTCATTTCTTGCTTTATGATTTCATGGTTTTATGTCTATATATTATGGCATCATGTGGCCATAAAATAAATGGTGCTGATTTGTGGGAATTTAAGTCTATCCACACACACACAATTATTTGTCAGTGCTTGATGAACTCTCTGTATCAGAGAGTAATCCACAATCACACTTCACATTCTATACAATCAGTTTCCTTTTCTTACTCTCCTGTTTTTACAACATTTCTATTATTCCAGACAAAATTTTGACTGTTACTTTTCCTTTATGTTCATATTCAGGTAACAGAGTCTAGCTATACTTTTCGTTGTTGCAGTTTTAAGTTTTATCTTTGGTGCAAGGTCTCACATCACTCCCTCTTGCTCTTTCCATCACTTAGTCCCTTTTGCCTTTTCAGTTCCTGGTTCTTTAGTTCTTGGCTTAGATTTCTATTCCCTTAAGATGATTGTTTAACCGTATTATTCTGTCAATGGCCATATTTTTTAAATTCTTGATAAATTCTGCCAAACTGAGCCTAGAAAGTTTGTACTAAAGCACTCTTCCAATAATGAAGATAAACCACTGTGAAGGAATCTTACAATATTTGTTCATTTGATAATTAAATTTTTGTCATTTTTATAATTTCTAGTGTTACAGAATAGATGTGTAGTTATTCATCTTATAATCCTTCTAATATGGTCTACCTACCTGGCTATGCTTTGCTTATGTAAATGACATTCTGATAATAGTTTTATTTATTTCTTGTTAACTAACCACTAATCAGTAATTGATTGCCTCGTCCTTTGACTCTATGTCTTCTTAATTCAGAAAAATGTTGTTATTTAGAATAGCTTAAATTCGAGTGAAGTACCTTCTAGTTAGAAGATTGAAAATAGATTATTTCGCAGATTATGGTTTAGATACAAAATTGTACCCTATCATTCGTTATCTTTCCATCTGCCACTAAACTTTAATAGACAGAGTGAACAAGGGATGGTCCTGCAGGAGCCACACTTAACGGGCTGCCACAGCTAGTGCCAGACGGCCTTAGAGGGACTTCGGTTGTTTGTCCACAGCAGTGGTTTTCAAACTCCACTGTGCAATGGAGTCACCCAGGGGACGTGCTGCAAAAGAGACTGCTGAGATTTCCTGAGTTTCTGATTCAACAGATCTGGGGGCCCAAGAATTGACGTCTCAATGTAACACCGATGTTGTTGGATCAAAGACCACTCTTTGAGAATCAATGATGTACATGATTTGAATCCAAGAAAATTATGCCCTGAATTTCTCCAAAACCCAAGTCTCTGTCCAGGCAATCCCTAACATAATCAAATTCGGCTTCATTTATTTAGAAGTTGCTTATATAAGAGTAATAAGTCAAGCTGGTAGCACAAACATAATTTTTCTCTCAAGAGGCCATCCATTTTCCAGAATCTGTCTTTGGTCTTTACTACTTGTTCAACATGATGCCCAGTGTCCCTGCCTCAACACTCCCTCCTTGCTTCCTTCATTGAAACAAAGTCCTCGTCAATGGCCAAAAAGTACTTTCCAGAACTTCACACTCACCTTAGAATACTTTAACTTTGCACCCCCATAACAATCAAGTATACTATTGTGTGCTATTTCACACATTTTGATTTTATTGATCATTTCTATGCATATTTCTTAACTCTCTTAAAAATGCTTGTGTCTTAATAATATTGCTTCTAAATTATGTTGCTCAAAATAGTTTTTTGATAAGCACTTTTTCAATAATCATTTACTGGACCCCCAGGAGAAGGGAAAGAAAGAACAAATAACTGACTTAGCAACGTTTTCCATTTCCATGATGATGGCAAATTATCTAAAATTGGGTCTGAAATCTCACTTTTATAAACACAGAACAGAATAATTTATTTGATTTACTTAGCAATAAGCTTCGATTTCACAACATAAGCAATAAAAATAACAAATATTTCAGGATGCTATATTTTATTATGTACTTTGGACAGGTGGGACTCTGATTATATAATGTTTTCCAATTAATGGAAGAGGCTGAAGGATATATTTCTGAATTTGTAGCAACGCTTTTTGTGAATAAGCTTCTGTAAAACTTAAGAATCTCTAAAATGTTACAAGAAAAATTTGATATATATTGGTGTATACATGCTGTATTGCCCTCTGATTTAGCCACATAGCCTGAAGTTTTCCAAACTTGAAAAATTATTTTTTCAAAGTTATAGAATTTATTAGAATTTGTACTTCAAAAAACAGCTAATTTTTAAATGAATTTTTAATAATCTAGATGCTTAAAAAATTCTATGCTACCACAAAATTTCAAGGTTATGCAGCTTTCTCACAGAGCTTGGCAAAGTAGGATAAATTGAATTTTTCTGTCTTTATAGATGAAGAAAATGAGAAATCAGAGGTTACTTACTTGACCAAAGTTTTGCCACAAGGAAGAGAACTAGAATTTAGACCTAATTTTTAAGCTATTATTCTGCTTTAATCTTATTTTGTTCCAAGTTTTTGATGCATTCATCACTCAAATATTACTGAAAAGAAACATGTTCAGGTTTTATGATGTTGTTCAGAGATCTCTGAGAGAGATGATTCCTCATTATTTTATTTTGATATATAACACGATGATTTTCTTTTCTTTCATGGTACAAAGAACATGATTTAACCATAAAATTCTAACAAGTGTTTTACTTTTAAAGCCTGAAATCTAAAAATATATATTGTTCTTAGTTATTTAGTGGTCATAATCACACCTAATTGTTTATGTCCTAAACATTAGAAATATAGGGATACACAACTTTGATGAAGAATAAAAGTAAAATTTTTTTTATTCTAAGAAGACCTTTTAAATATTCTCCATTAAAAGTTTTGAATTTATTGTCAAAATTTCTCAAAGAACAAATAGGAGGATTAAAAATGTTTTGGCCAAAGATATTTAATTAGCAAGAAATAAGAGTTCAAAAATAAATTATTTATTGAGGTTAATTTCATATTCATGAGAATAGTTTCAAAAAGCATATTTCCTGAAAACATGCAATTAGATATAAGACAGGCTTTTGGTCTTTAAATGCTACAAGAATAATAAAAAGTAAAAATGGCCTTCAGTTTCATATATAATTGGTTATGTTTTCCTCCAGAATTGGCATTTCAGCTGAAGAGAATGTGTGCTTCAAACTTGGAAATAAATAATGCATTTACTTATTTGATTAAAGATTGCACAGTGAATTTAATAAAGACATTATGGTCTTGTAATGTAATATAAACTCAATCTTCTACTTACAAACAACTTTAAGACAGAATTTAGGAGGAATGTCCTTTGGAAAATTATCTTTCCTTCCCCCACAGATGATTCAAATAAACAATATATACTGTTCGGAACATTTCATTTTATCTGGAACTAACCCTCTGTTGGCATGTCTTCTTCATCACTGAAAATGTAAGAAAGCACAGCCTCATCATGAAAATGCTGGGTATCCACGTCACACAACTTAAAAATCATAATGAGTTGCAGGTTTCATTGTCAAGAATTACCCTGCGCTTCAAAAATGTGCTTGCTCCTTATGAAGCAATATAAACCTTGTTTTTAATCTTGCGAACTGTATATTCTATTGGATATGTCTATTAAAGACCGAATTATGAGTGAACAATAAATGTCTTTCCTGAGAAAGATGCATTTTCTGTTGCACTTAGACTTGAAGGTGGTGTAGAAAGTACTTGGCCAAAATTGGGGCAAAGAATGGTTCCTGTGAAGAAGCAACAGTGAGAGTCTGGTTATCTACATATAAAAGAATAAAACTAGACCCTTATCTTAGACTGTACACAAAACCAACTCAAGGTAGATTAAAGGCCTACCTGTAAGACCTGCAAGTATAAAATTCCCAGAAGAAAACACAGAGAAAACAACTCCTTGATATGGGCCTTGACAATTTTTTTTTGGCTATCACACCAAAAGCTCAGGCAACAAAAGCAAAAATAAAGAAGTGAGACTGCATCAAAATGCAGTGCATAAAAAGCTTCTGCACAGCAAACACTCAACAAAATGAAAAGACAGCCTGCAGAATGGGAGAGAATATTTACAAACCCTATGTCAGATAGGGGTTGACATGTGAAATAAAAATCTCACACAACTCAATGTCAAAAAACAATCCGACTGATAAATACCCAAAGTATCTGAATAGACGTTATTTAAAAGGCATACGAAGGGCAACAAGTGTATGAAAAGGTGCTCAACATCATTAATCAGAAAAATGTTAATCAAAACAAATATATCATTTCACAACTGTTAGGATGGTTATTATATAAAAAAGAGAGAAGTGTGATGAGGGTGTGGAAAAAGGAAACCCATGTTCACTGCTGGTGGGAATGTAAACTGATACATCCATTTTGGGAAACGGTATGAGGGTTCCTCAAAAATTTAAAATAGAGTTACTGTATGACTCCACAATCCCCCTGCTGGGTATACACCCAAAGGAACTGAAATCAGTGTATGAAAGATATATCTGTATTCTCATGTTTATTGCAGTATATTTCACAATAGTCAGGCTATGAATACAATTGGATAAACAAATTATGATATATAGTTATATATCATATTATAATCTTATAAACTCTGTAATAATAATAAAAATATTATGTATATAGTATTCAATCTTAAAAAAAGATTAAAATTGCCATTTTTGATGATATGGATGAACCTGGATGGCATTATGCTAAGTAAAATAAAACCAGACATGGAAAGAAAAATGCTTCATGATCTCACTTCTATGTGCTATCTAAAAACAAGCCAAGTATACAGAAACAGTAGAATGGTGGTCATCAGGGATAAGGATTAAGAGGAAACGAAAAAAAGCAGATCAAAGGGTACAAACTGGCAGTCATGTAGGATGAGTAAGTTGTATCTAACGTATAGTATGATACCAATAGTTAATAATATTGTATTCTATACTGAAAATTTTCTAAAAGTATATTTTTTAGGTGCTCTTGCCAATCACATAAAAATAAAGCTATGAAAGGTGATGGATATGTTAATTGGCTTGATTGTAGTAATAATTTCACGGCATATATTTATGCCTTAAATATGTACCATGAAAATAAGTAAATAAACTAAAATGTAGGTTATCAAAACTTAACAATTTATACACTAAAAATTTCAAAACTTGAAAAAATAACTCAATGGGAGAGATTTACAATTACTTCAATCCTATTAGAGCGGCAATGACGGAAGATAAGTAGAGGAAGGAGACAACCTGATACATGTAGACTCATCAGCAAAGCCTGAGGGACAGTAATAACATCCATAGCGTTGACAGCCAAACCATCAAAAACTTTGCTGTGATTATATTATTTTTACAACATATGAAACACAAACAGAACAGCAAATCTTGATTCAGGCATCTATCGTCCTAATTAACTGCCTCTCTGATCATGTATGCATGTGTCACCTTGATCGCAACCATTTTCGAAAACAACGAAACAAAAATAAACTATTGTAATTTTAAAAAATAAATTATCACGTGAAGTTTATATTTGAAGTTATTTTTCAGGAAAACTTCTGGACACTGAAGATACTTATAGTCAATATTACCTCAAGGCAATTATGGCACCCTAACTACTGTTTTTAGTAATATCTGCTTCCAAATACTCTTAGAAATGGGCAACTTGATAAGGTGATCCCTGAAAATCTCTGCCATCTTGATTGGGTTAACTGTGTTTATTTAAAGAGGCTAAAAAGAAGGTTGGTTTTTAATGCATGGTAACTATGCATTAAAAACAAAATTATATATGAAAAATGAAATTATATATGAAATTATAATGAAAAATGCAAGGTTACTCCATGCCTTCTAACATTATTCTTCCTACTTGGGTACGTTTTTGCCATCAGAACAAATTATTAGGATAAATAAATGTGTAAGGGCCATACATACCTACTAAATCTGAGTGCCATGAATTTGTTTGTAATTTTATGTTATTTTAATTATTGTAGTTATTGTAGTATGTGGTTATAACCCTTTTTGCGTTAATATACAGTAATCCTAGAGACACCTAGAATTATTTTAAAAGTTGAGTCAGTTGTCTCCAGTTATAGAAAATTGACTTACACACTTTTAGTAGTGAAGTCAAAATATCTGAACTGAGTTCACTTCTGCACAAAGGAAAACTCTGCAAGTAACTGAAATTTTCTCAGGACTGGCATATAGACAATTCTAAAAAAGTCCTGGGATATGAACTATCTCAAATTGGCAGCATATACTGGCATGTGCCTCATCCTGCTGACCGTCATTTCAGCTTGAGATACTTACAAAAAAGAGAAAAAAGATAGCTTAATAGTTCCAAGTTTAAATAGTTATATTGGTATACTCCTTAAAAGAAAAATCAGCACCTTAGCGTGGAGTAAAAATTTTACTTATGATTTCTTCACTTTTCTCCCATCAACTCAACAGCCAGAAAATAAAGCATATTAATAAATACACATGCAGACACACACATTGTGGAAATCAAAGACCTGGGTCTATGTGTAGCAGTGTGTTGATAAACTATCTGTAGAGACCGGAGGTCAAATTAATTGTATATATGAAAATTATATAACTCTAGAGACTCAAGAAGATATGCAGATAAAAGTTACTACATAAGAAAATACAGATTTCTCTATTTTTCCACAACAGAAATTATAGAGTGGAATAGTGATTTTAAATGTAGCTTCTGTTATCATTTGGGGGAATAGAAAAGTGAGGGCAACAGAGATCAGAATATAGGCACTAATACTTGAATGCCTGTTATGTGTAGCTATTGTGCTTTGACAGTTTTACATAACTTTCTTATTTAACCAACACAAAACATTATGAGATTGATGTTTCTATGACTATTTTTCTGTATGAGAAAACCCAGGTTCTGACTTGACATCACTCATGCCATATTGGGTGGCTGAGGCAGGATTCAAATGCAAACGTGGCAGCACCACAGTCTATATTTTATTAATCATACAACCACTGTATCCAACTAATTATAAAGTCTGTATGGAAGCCCAGAAAAATAGGCCAGCATTAAATTGAAAACAGCATTAAAGAGAAAACTACTGATCTAAAAACATTTAGTTTTACAACTTTTAATTTACCATAATTGTGGTTGCTACTGTGACTATTTTATAGGGAAACCATGCACAAATTAATTCATGATACATTCATGTTTTTTTGCATATGTCTCTTTAAAAAAAATCGCTATTTAGGCAAAGTGCTAAAGAGAAGTTACTTCACCTTGCTGACATTGTGTCTTACAGTTTTACCCAACACATTTGAGTCATTACTTCCTTAGCTTAACAGGATTACTTAATTGCCTAGTCATGGAATGAATGATTTGGCTACTCCTACAGATGTATTAATAAAGCCTTATTGGTATAATAGTCAAGTTAAGATGAACATGCTTGTGACCTCTTGCAGAAATAATGAAGATTCTGCCATTTAAAGAGCAATAAAATGTAAAGATGTAATTACCAGCTCTTCATTATCTTATGGAATCTCAAGATAAACTCAATTTATTTCAATGTCAAAAGAGCATTAAAGTCCTTTTCAAAATGCCATTTAATTGGATAGATTAAGATACTTTAATACATTAATTTCATTCCTTGTTACTGTATATTTCACGATAAGAATGCAGGGATATATATTAGAGTTCTGGGAAACTGAAACTTGTGTAACTTACCAGTTAATTCTAAAATCTATTAATCCTGTGCTTTGCTTATCTTTCTTCCTTGGTAAAATAGGGATGTTCAAAGATATTTTCATGTTGTCTAAAGCATCTGTATCTCATATGAAAATATACAAAATATATAAAATATTAACAGAAGTATGCCAAATATATACAAAATAAAAATATACAAAATATTAATTTAGCAGAAAAAAAACTGTTGCATGAAGATAAAGTACAGAATGAGTAGCTGAGTTTGAATGACCAAGAGACTCACAAAAAGATGAGTATGCACAGTTATACTAATCACAAAGGACAAAGATCCCTGTGCACGTGCACATCACACATATCTGAATAGCTCATATACATTATTGACCACACATTTAACAATTCAATGAATGGTAATTATAGAAAAAGACAAATATGTCCAATCCTAAAGAAACAGTAATCAGTCACTAAAGTGCAAAATAGCCAGCCTATATAAACTTGTAGCAGTAGGCCTCTTCATATCCATATCTGCAACACAGAGTTAGAAATGTTTGGATTTAAACAGTAGTGAAAATATTACTACATTTCAGAAAGGTATGACCTTAACAGTATGGAGTTTGAAATTTAGAAAAATATATTTCTAACTAGGTTAAAGCTTGAGTGAAAATTTCAATTGCTTAAGATAAGCAAGAATTAGGGAGTGCTGATGAGGTAAGTATAGATGAAAAATAAATTAGCAGGCTGGTCCAAATGTAGTGGTGTTCAAAACTAATTAATCACAGCCAGTTACAGATTTCTTGTTTTCTTTTCCACTCGCACTTAGCCTTAAAAATAAACAGAAAAAATAAATAAAATAAATAAATAAGTAAATTGACAGTTGGATAATAGTACGACTTCCTGAAACCACTATTCTGGGAAACATATACCTATAATAGGAATACTTAGGAATATTTGTCATGAAAAGTTCATGCATAAATGGTGGCAAAATATAAACTTTGAGATTATGTGTACAATATAAATAAATGTAACAATATGCAACAAAATGGTGTTTTCTGTATATTTCATGGTAAGAATGCAGGGATATATATTAGAGTTCTGGGAAATTGAAACTCATGTAACTTACCAGTTAATTCTAAAATCTATTAAATCATGTGCTTTGCTTATCTTTCTTCCTTGGTATAATAGGGATGTTCAAAGATATTTTCATGTTGTCTAAGGCATCTGCATCTCATATACAAATATGCAAAATATATAAAATATTAACAGAATTATACCAAATATATACAAAATAATATACAAACTATTAATTTAGCAGAAAAAAACTGTCGCATGAAAATAAGGTACAGGATGGTACTTTATCTTATGGTTTTTTTGTGAACCATAGTCAGAAAAATCAAGGGATCAAAAATAATAAAACAAAATATACCCATTGCCTTAGGGAAATCGGTAAATGAGAATTATATTTTTAAAGGAACTATATAAAAGCTTTATGTAAAAACCACAACCATATTTCTTGTTCCCACACATTCCAATCAATTCATTAGATTGTTTTACACATTCTGCAAAAATATTCTAATGCAGGCAGAGAATTTGAAATGTAAAAATTATCATACTGTCTCCTATATTTAGAGCTCAGCTACGTATCTTATATGTTAAAATGCTACTTCTGTTTGACACACTCTTACACCTACTGAGGAAAAAAATTGCTTTGTGTTAACAAAGTGAATTATCTCTCTTGAGTAACATGAGTAACTTGGTCAATAGTTACTTACCGTGTGTTAGTTATGGGCTGAACTGTGCTCCCCTCTCTCCAAATTCATATGGTGAAATTCTAAAGCCTAGTATTTCTGAAAGTAACCATATTTGGATGTTTTAAATAAGAATTCAGTTAAAATGAGGCCCTCAGGCTGGGTTCCAATCCAACAAAAATGAAGTCCATATAAAATAAAATTTGGAAAGGGGTAAAAATCAGCTACATGCATGCACAGAAGTACAACTCCATGAAGCCAGACACCTACAAGCCAAGAAGAGAGGCCTAAAACAGATCCTTCCATCATGGTCCTCAGAGGAGCACTTTGACCTTAGATTTACAGCCTCTAGAACTGTGAGAAAATACATATCTGTTGTTTAAGCCACCCAGTCCGTACGTGTGTGCATGTGTTTAAGTGCCACCTTAGAAAACGGACATAATGGACTTTTTAAAGCCAGCACCCAACTATGTCAGCATCATTTTCAGATGTTTATTTTATTTTATTTTATCAAGTATTCTAATGATAATTTAAAAAAAAAGTTTTGTGAGGTGGTTCACACTTTTAATCCCAGCACTTTGGGAGGCAAAGGTGGGAGGATCACTTGAGGTTGGAAGTTCAAGACCAGCCAGAGCAACATAATGAAAGCTAAGGTCTACAATTGTTTTTCTTTAATAAAAAATAAAGCTGGGTGTGGTGGCACACACCTGTAGTTCTAGCTACTTGGGGGCTGAGTTGGGAGGACTGCTTGAGCCCAGGAGATCAAGAGTACAGTGAACCATAATTGCACCACTGCACTCCACCCTGGGTGACAGAGTGAGACCCTAAATAAAAATAGACAAAAACAATTTCAAAACTTAAGACTAAAAGAAACTCAGAAAACTGTCAATTACATTTTGTTCTGATTTTTCTCTTTTATATAGTATGATGAAATGTTACATCAACTTGCCATTTTTAAAAACAAAAATCAGATGGATTTAGCTGGGCACAATACCAACTGTATTGAGAATTTCTAATGTGTTCAGATGAGAGACCTGAAGGAAAGGAGACAGATTTAGAAGGAATGATGGTTAATCACATCAGTCATTCAAATAATCTACCTACTAGTAAAGTTAGACAAACAAACAAATGGCAACAACAACAACAAAACCCCACCCATCATCTATAGAGAAAAATCATAGTCTCCCACTTGAAATAAAACATCTGTCTGGCAGCTGAAATAAAAGGATGCATATTTTCACACAGCACAAAAGAATTATTTTTATATTTGGAAAACAAATGCTGCAGAACTATGAAAAGAAAAAAATACAGACTGTAGAGAACAAAATAAGACAAGCTTCCATCAAGAAGGAAACATAAAATATACTAACTTGAAATAACAGATATACACTATATTTGGAGTCCAAGCATTTAATGTTGACTCCAGCCCAGTTATATCAGAGGCAAAGATAACTTGAAATAACAGATATACACAATATTGAGAGTTCAAGCTTTTTAGTGTTGGCTCCAGCCCAGTTATATTGGAGGCAAAGAAACAAAGATTTGCAAAGGATTCCTGAATTATCCAAAGTTAAACGCATTATATCTAACAAAGCCAGATCTAGAGCATATTATTGGTCATATACTTTCCATTGACTATGTCTAATTCCTCTTAAAGTTTTTCCCCTTTAAATATAAATCCTACGCACATTACAACTTTGGTAACATAAACAGAACAAGACACTTATTCTTTCTTTCAGCACTTTGGATGTGCTATCCCATTGTGTTCTGACTATCATTGTTTCTGATGAAAAGTCAGGTGTTAATCACAAAGTCGTTTCCTTGTATGGATGAGTTCTTTTCCTTTTGTTTCAAGATTAACTCCCTTCACATTTTATTTAATCCAGAATTATTAGAAACTTCTCTAATTTTAAGACTCAAGGTCACTCATCAGATCACCACAAAATTTCAAAATATAAATTCTAAGTGCTTGTAAACTATCAATATACTACTTTAATGTCTTCTTTTATTAATACAAGGTCATGGTTTGGAATATTTGGGAAAGGAATATAAGTCAGAGCAAGAGCATCCTAGATTAGTGATTGCTACATATTAATCAATCAATGTTTTTGTGACAATCAAATAATGAATTACTTCTAGTATTTTTGCTGACATATTTCTTTCCCTACTTTCAAGATTCACAGAGAAATATACCTTAAATAATATAGTTTGATTCTATTGAAAAAAATCTTCTTTCTCCTCAATCTATCTCAATATTTTTAATACAATACTTTCTGTTTCTATATCCATCAATAAGTTTCAATTTGATGAGATAGCATAAAAAAATCTATTTAGAGGATCAGTTTGGAAGTCAGATGTGCAAAATGTTTCTTATCTGCTCTGTTCTCTTTTCATTATATTCTCCCTGACCCAACCCCAAACATTATAAAGAATGCTAAACCCTTTATAAAGAATTTTACCAGAATCGATATTAAAATTGAGTGAGCTATTTCTTACTTAGAAGTAATTCTCAAACTTTAACCTGTAATCTCATGTATTTACAGTGGAGCATAGTATTTAGAAGAAACCTGGCTCAATTATAGGTCAATCACTCCTTAGCAATGTATCAGAGTTCGGCAAGTTACCCAACCTCTGCTAATAACAATATATTAATCTGTAAAAATAAATATAAATATATCCACAAAGTATTCTTAAGGTTAAATGAAATAACTTATATAAAAGTAAATCACTTAGTGTAATGTTGAATATATTATATGTTCTAGCTTGAATTACTACTACTAATGAAAAACTACATTTTGAAATTTTTGAAGCTGAGATCAATAAGCAAAATAGTGCCGTTCTCCAACTTTTTCTAGGTAGTTTGCTAGAAATAAGAAAGTAAAATAGACTAGGGCCCAGTTTCTGGATTTAAGGATCAGAAATCATCTGCTGTGTTTATTATGAACCCTTTATATCCCTTCAGTTCTTCCTATAAATTTTTACAAAGAACTTACTGAATAAAGAGTTAAAACACCTCAAATTAACAAAATCTTCTCTACTATGTCTCCATTATTTCAAAAAAGAAAAGAATAATAATTTTGTCAATGATAGTTAAGTACATGTCAGTCACTAACACTATAGCAGATACCTTCATATTCCTATTTCTAATATTTCCAATACCTTCATATTTATATTTCTCATTCATATTTGAACCCAACTCTGTAATTTAGGAAGTTCTCTTTTTTCTTTTAGAAATTAAGGCATAAAGTGTCAGGTGACTTGCACAAGATTGCACCACTAGTAAATTTAAAAATATAGTTTACTTTCCTACTGTCTTAGTGATATAGTTTACTTTCCTACTGTTTTAGTGAATTATTGATCATGCACAATTCTTTTTGAAAACAGAAATTCATTTAGCATACCACATTTCAAGATCCATTGGTAAAAGCCATCTTATTAGCTTAATCAACAAAAATGTCTAGAAAATGTGAGCTTTTATTAACTGATAAAATATTAGAAGTTATTTATACATATATATATAAACCACCCCTATAAACTTTATAAAATTATTTGGGAAAGGAGGGAGGGGATGAAATAAAAATAAGCTTCCAACACATCCAGCCTTAAACATTAAGTTAACTTGCTATCTGTCCTGCTTCCTCATAATTGTTTATTAGGTACAGTCCCACAATCATTTATATCCTGTCACAAGATTACAGTTAAACTTAACTACTCATAGATAACAACTTGAGCATTGTGAAATGTTAAGTTTTCTCTCTGAGGTATTCCTTCAGATCCTACATACCAGTGAAACTACTGACATCAGCTCCTCCGAAGGGATCCAGGAGAAGCTGACTCACTAAAGGGCGAAGTTTCCACATCCTGGTGATTTAATCCCCCTAGCCCAAACCAGTCAGTAGCCCGTGGTCCTCTACAATCCCTTCACCCCAACCAACTACTCTCTGGAAAGACAGATTTGAGGGTGCTCTCATCTCCTCACTCAGGTGTCCTGCAATCATTAAACTCCTTCTTTACTGCAAACTCTGTTTATCAATTTATCAGACTGTGATTGCACAGCAGTCAGAGCATACAAATACGTGAGTCCTGTATCATTTATAAATATTTAACTTTTATATACATTTAACTTCTATACACATAATTGACTATTTTGTATATTCATATTAGTAGGTAATAATAATATTTATATTTCCTCCATAGGTAGCTTCTGGGGCATTTCTGCCTGGTAAATTTTTATTCTTTAATGACAAAGACTAAAGTAACCTCAAAATATTATTGAGAATTTTTTTTTCTATTGACGGGACACTGAATTTGTAGGTAGAAAGAAAAACCTAGCTTTTTACTAAACTTAATTTTAAACAAAATTCAAAATATAAACATAAAATTAAGAATTTCCAAAATTAAACTTAGTTTTAGAAACTCACATAAGCAAGTGTAATACTGAAGAGCAAAGAAACTGTGGTCTACAAAAAAAATTATAAGTAATTCATGAAATCTAAGGGCTAATTTGTGAAGTAAATTAGGAGGATATTTTATGCTGTAGCTCCATCCTAGAGACAGAGAGAATCGCTCTAGGAAAACCTGCTCAAATGCTTTTAACCAGAAATTCTTTCTTTCTCCAGAAATCCCTTTCAGGTAATGCCTAATAATATCTCACTGAACATGTATTAGAAATCGTAGTTTAATTTTTAATTAAATTATTCAGTGAAAATATATTAATTGTAAAGATAAATTTTAACACATATGGGAATACTAGACTTACGGTGGTCATCAACCCAAAATGCTACAAAATTACATGGAATAGTTAGTTTGGCAAAAATAAATATCACCACTACCACCAAAAACCTAGGTTTCAAAAAGAAATAAAAGAAGCATTCCAAAATGTTAAAAATTTTTCATTTGTTTACTTTCTAAATGCTCTTTAAAATACTTACGTCATCATAATTTTGAAGTTTAAAAGTAAAGAAATAGCTCTCCTAGTTAATATACTGCCTTAAAGTTACCCTGGCTCACAAACAGAACAAATCAAAGCATGACTTGACAGCTGTCAAATTACAGGAAATTGAAGCTAAATGAAATTGGACACCTCACCTCATCTAAACTCCTTACTTTATAGGAAGGAAAAGCCTCACAAAATGTTGAGGTCATTTAAATTCAAGTCATCAGGTGAGTTAGAGATAATCTGAGAACACCACCTTTTTTCTCTTTGTTACTATTCTCTCATGAAGTTTTGCCTGAAAACAGGTCTACTAAAGATAGAAGAATTTGTAATGAAGATGAACATATATCATTGCGTTTGTGCTTAGGGTTGTTCAATATTTTCCCATTGATAATATATAAAATCCTACCTACTTTGAACTCCTCTCCCACCATTTCCTTGCTATCTCCTAGAACTTCATTCTTGACTCCAAAGCTGCACCCTCTTGCATCAGTTTCTTTTGTTTGAAATCTTCAGCCCTTCATAAATTTCATCCACCAAACTCCTATTTATCCTTTAACTCCCTATTATTTTTTCTTACACTGCCACATTTTCCTTCATTAGCACATATCCAATTTAAAGTTATATAGTTTGAGTTTTTGCTTGACTTTCTGTTTCTCCATTAAAGCATAAGCTCCACAAAAGCAAGTATCATGTCTGATTTAACAGGGTATATTCTATTCTTCTAAGAGTGCTGCCACGTAAGTGTCAATGAATGTTTGTGAAATAAATGAAGGACTAAAGGAGTGACTGAACAAATAAAAATAAGTTCTCTGTGTGTATTTTATGTGTGAATAAGGTTTTGAGTTTGGCCAAGGCAGTTAATCACATATTAACAACTCATTAATGTTTATAGCAATGAGGTACAAAATTGGTTCAACACCAAATTCTAAGATGAAACAAGGTTTGTGTTCAGAAATACAGTGTCACTTTTTCTAATATCAGCTGTCCCCCAACCATCAGCATGACACATGCAAACCATTGATACGTGTTTTTCTGTTTTTTTTGTATTGAAGATTCCACACGAAAGAAAATTATTATATTCCTAATAGGAAGTCCTGTTCTAAATAACAACAAATCTGAGGGTGAACACATTTGTTTAAAAGAGAGAGATTAAAAAGATGAGATTCTGTTTGTACAGTATATAACTGAAAAGAGTTGTATCTAGCAATTTGACAAGAAAGGTGAAACAGAACATTAACCTGAGCACACAAGTTCAGCTAATGATCTGGGATGGGGAGTTGTGGGTAGAGGGGAGGACAAAGACGAAAGACAACCATTTACCCCAAGTTACGCTCCAAAGATGAAGAAAGCCCTCTTAGTAATGTCTTTCAAAATCTAACTACTTTCAAGAACACATCGATGAGATACAGAGAGATAGCAATCAAGTTGGACATTAACTTAAAAGTCAGATGACTTTTTAAGCGTAAGTAACTTTTTTTTTTATTATTATACTTTAGGGTTTTAGGGTACATGTGCACAATGTGCAGGTTTGTTACATATGTATCCATGTGCCATGTTGATTTCCTGCACCCATTAACTCATCATTTAGCATTAGGTGTATCTCCTAATGCTGTCCCTCCCCCCTCCCCCCACCCCACAACAGTCCCCGGAGCGTGATGTTCCCCTTCCTGTGTCCATGAGTTCTCATTGTTCAATTACCACCTATGAGTGAGAACATGCGGTGTTTGGTTTTTTGTCCTTGCGATAGTTTACTGAGAATGATGTTTTCCAGTTTCATCCATGTCCCTACAAAGGACACGAACTCATCATTTTTTATGGCTGCATAGTATTCCATGGTGTATATGTGCCACATTTTCTTAATCCAGTCTATCGTTGTTGGACATTTGGGTTGGTTCCAACTCTTTGCTATTGTGAATAGTGCCGCAATAAACATACATGTGCATGTGTCTTTATAGCAGCATGATTTATAGTCCTTTGGTTATATACCCAGTAATGGGATGGCTGGGTCAAATGGTATTTCTAGTTCTAGATCCCTGAGGAATCGCCACACTGACTTCCACAATGGTTGAACTAGTTTACAGTCCCACCAACAGTGTAAAAGTGTTCCTATTTCTCCACATCCTCTCCAGCACCTGTTTTTCCTGATTTTTTAATGATGGCCATTCTAAGTGGTGTGAGATGGTATCTCACTGTGGTTTTGATTTGCATTTCTCTGATGGCCAGTGATGAGGAGCATTTCTTCATGTGTTTTTTGGCTGCATAAATGTCTTCTTCTGAGAAGTGTCTGTTCATGTCCTCTGCCCACTTTTTGATGGGGTTGTTTGTTTTTTTCTTGTAAATTTGTTTGAGTTCATTGTAGATTCTGGATATTAGCCCTTTGTCAGATGAGTAGGTTGCAAAAATTTTCTCCCATTGTGTAGGTTGCCTGTTCACTCTGATGATAGTTTCTTTTGCTGTGCAGAAGCTCTTTAGTTTAATGAGATCCCATTTGTCGATTTTGGCTTTTGTTGCCATTGCTTTTGGTGTTTTAGACATGAAGTCCTTGCCCACGCCTATGCCATCCCCATCAAGCTACCAATGACTTTCTTCACAGAATTGGAAAAAACTACTTTAACGTTCATATGGAACCAAAAAAGAGCCTGCATCGCCACGTCAATCCTAAGCCAAAAGAACAAAGCTGGAGACATCACACTACCTGACTTTAAACTATACTACAAGGCTACAGTAACCAAAACAGCATGGTACTGGTACCACAACAGAGACATAGATCAATGGAACAGAACAGAGCCCTCAGAAATGATGCCGCATAGCTACCACTATCTGATATTTGACAAACTTGACAAAAACAAGAAATGGGGAAAGGATTCCCTATTTAATAAATGGTGCTGGGAAAACTGGCTAGCCATATGTAGAAAGCTGCAACTGGATCCCTTCCTTACACCTTATTCAAAAATTAATTCAAGATGGATTAAAGACTTATATGTTAGACCTAAAACCATTAAAATCCTACAAGAAAACCTAGGCAATACCAAGCGTAAGTAACTTAGAAGTGTAAAGTAAAAAACACTAAATGTCATTGACTTTAAAGTGGATTCTGAAGCAAAAATAAACCCTTCTATTAAAAATTAGACTATATGCAGTAACTTATGTAGAAAACTTAGCATAAATATTTATACAAAATTGCCCTACCATATTTTATTGAAGTATTACATTATAAATTAAGAGAAAATCATTTTAAAAATGAGTTATATTTTAGGCCTTTTTTCTCAAAATGTGTTTCATAAATTGATATGGTTATTAGCATAGGAATTTCAATAATAGGAACAAAGAAACCAAATGAAAACCTAGTGTGTGTTTATGTGTCTGTGTGTGTGTATACAATTACCTGGCATTCCAACTTCAACATGTTTAAAAATATTTCAGTAAAAAATGTTAGATTTATTTTAAGGTAGTTTGTAAGATATTTATTAGGTTTATTTGTAGGCCTTGCACACTTAGTTAAGTAACAATATCATAAATTAAATTATTTAATAATGAAACAGAAACTCAAAGCTTCATATTATAATTAAATAAACTCTAAAGGATCTAGTAATTTCAACTGTATGCCCTAAAATGCCCTCAGGACTACAGTGTCTATCAACTTGCCCACAGAAAAAGCAACAATGAAAGAAAGAAAGATATCTATTTTTTCATAAAAGATCAACACACTTTGTCCAATTTTTTTGTCCAACTGCTATAAAGTAGGCCAACGCTAATGGCAAATAAAAGAGCTGCCATTCAACATGCATTCTAGTAGTGAATATTAACTGACTACTATGTGAAGGCAGTGTTCGTTGAACAAATAAAAGGATCTTTGCCTGCGTGACGCTTATATTTTGGTCACTTTACATTTTACTGGAGGAAATGTGAAGAATAGAGTATCAGCAATATTAACAACATTATCCCACTAGAAGGTCTCCAGTGACTGATACTTTCAGACTCATCTCAATGACCCTATATGATCTTTATATTCCAAGGAGCATGGCAATGGATTTTAACATTTCCAAGTTAAAAGGTAATGGTAAAGTAATGATACAACATAAAAATGACTCCCTGGAAACGAAAGCAACTCATTTCAAATGGCTTTGGAATGCCATTAGGACAGCACCTTTTCCTTTGTAATGCAAAAGTCTCACAATCCAGAGAGCAGATCTTGTGAATTTTGTGAATTTTGATGAGAGGTAAGGCATTACAGAAAGACACAAAAGTCATGCTCCAGATCCCGGCAATGTAGCTAGTAGGACAGACACAGAGTACATAGTTTTACTACTGATCACGGTGATTTAGAGATTGGAACCCATAGTTCTGTGAGATCAGGCATCATTTCAAGATAAAATTTACATTTTTAATAAATGCAAACTTTGGCTCAGCTAAACAAGGTACCTTGGGCTATATTTACTGTAGATAGACAAATTTGGCGTAATTAACCCTTGCACAGTCTAAACATACCAGGTGCCAAAAATGATGTAAAGCACTGAATATGTGAGATAAAGTATGATGAATTCTATTGACAAATACAGGCAATAGCTTCCATTTAATTGAGAAGAAACCGTATACCTAGCACAAGTCTTTTTCTGTGCATTAACTTTTCACAATGCAACTATATGAAGTCATAGCCTATTTTATATGTAAATAAAAGTGTTTCCAAAGGTTAAGAAAGGGCACGGTGAGAGTGAGAAGCACAGTCTGGGTGGGCAGGACAATCTAGTTGTCTATCTGTGCTTTAAACTCCAATAAACATCATCTCCCACACCACGGCATCTAACTCAGAGTCACATTTCAATTGCCAGCAAATGGAAGCCTCATAAACCCAAAATGTGAACGGCAATGAAGTTCATAGAGCACGCTTTGAGTGCACAGAGTATCTTTGCAAACATTATCTTTTTTTTTATTATACTTTAAGTTTTAGGGTACACGTGCACAACGTGGAAGTTTGTTACATATGTATATATGTGCCATGTTGGTGTGCTGCACCCATTAACTCATCATTTAACATTAGGTATATCTCCTAATGCTATCCCTTCCCCTCCCCCCAAACATTATCTTTTAAGACTTTCACAATCACGCCATGAGATTATTCCCATATCAAAAAGTAGGAAATGAAAGCCTGGAAAGAAGTTATATTGACATTAAACTGTTCTCAAACCCAAGTGTACAAATGATTTTTCTTGCAAAGAAATTCATATTCTACACAAAGTTCTATTTCAAAATGAATTCTGGAATTCAATTAAACACTCATCTGGAAAACGAGAGCTTAAGTGGAAATTCCTCACTGGTATTCAAGCAAATAAATTAAATAATGATATTAAACCTACATCTAATCTCTTATTATTACATATTGAAAGTTTGCTATACAGCTACCACTAAGTTATACATTTCCAGTGACACAAACAATAAAATGGATTTGTTTCTATTGGTACTAGCACAAAAAAAAAAAAAAACCTACATAGACGGCAAAAAGGTCAATCTACTAATTTATCTTCTAATAACTTTCCACCCAGGAGCATTCGTCCCTCTCATAAGACAGTTGTTCTGTGCTTCTTTTTTTCATATTCTAATTGCCTCACATGAACCAAAAAAAGAATGTGGATCTAGGATCAATGCCTTTTGAAAAGTCATTTATTTCATTATATTATTTTTTCATATATCTGCATTATTGCATAGAATACCTGATTGGTCTTATGCTAAGTTTTGCATGTAACATTACCTCTGCAAGATGTTAATACGTCTCCTTCCAAAAATGTTTGAAAAATCTTGAGTAAAACATATTAAGTAAGTTCCTGTTTTATAGTTTTCCAGGAGTTTTACCATCCTTGGCCAATGACAAAATTCAAAGCAGAGATACAGTACACAACTTTTGTAAAACTTACCTATTTTTCTTGTAAGACTGTGGCTTTGTTTTGTTTTGTTTTGAACTTCTTTTCTGTGATGTGACATAAGACTGTGTGTTGAGTTAGGGGTGGGGACATACATTAACAGAGGTTTAGGAACTGCTTTGCTAAAGCAAGTTTGAGGAGAAAATGGGGAGACTAATACAAGATTTTCCTTTAAGCAGTGAGAGTTGAAGGGGCAGGTGGTTTTTGGAGAAAGAAGAGACCCATTCATGGCACAGGCTTCTTTATGTTTCTGCTCTGTGTGATACATAATGAGGATACAGACATTCACTTCCTCTATTTCCCACCCCTGGCCGGAGGTAACCCAAAGGTACCTGATAAAGACACAGCCTTATAGCTGTATCAAGTATCCCTGAGTGTGTTAGGACTGGAGAGGCCTGAGGAATAAAAAACATACATGCATTAAATGGAACAAATACAGAGAAGAAGAAAACTCAGACATGGTAAATTAATTGTGTACCTTTCCTTACAGCCCAGGACATCACAGGGTACATGACCTGCTTCCTTTTGACCTGCTTCCTTTATATTCACTGCATGAACAGGGAAGGGGGTTGGGGTACACGTGGGAGATAATTGTGTTTACTATGTACCTGGTATTAATACATCTATAGAGACAATTGGAATGACTATACTGGAGAAACAAGAAGGGAAGAACTGAAAAGGCTAAAATAAATACTTGGTTCTCTAAAAAATACTACAAAAAGATTTCTCATGTCTGACAAATTATATTTTAGACTAATAGTAATAAGTGACCAAAACTAAGGTGATTTGATAAATATCATAAGGTATTTTATTGTGAAATTGATATCTATACGTATTGCTTATAAAGCTCAGCAATCTGTTCTTGAATTGAGAAATTACTGAGACAACATCAAAAGCTGTCATTTTTGTTTCTATATTGTTGTTGCTATTGTTTGTGAGGTGAGAGCTTCTAAACTTTATGACTGTTTGAAAGGGGCCTATATAGACCTTGCCTGAATATTAAGTCATGTGAAATGATAAATAGCTTTCTGATTTATTGGGTTAGAAAAAGAAAAAATTGAGAAATTGAGCATCATTAAAATTAAAGACCTTTGTTATTCAAACTGTGCTTAGAATGAAAAGAAAAGCCACAGGTTGGGAGAAAATCTTTTCAAAACCTATTCAAAACATTTTCAAAACATAACAGATAAATTGGTGGTATTTAAAGTATACAAAGAACTCGAAAATAAGAAAGAAAACAACTCATTTAAAAAATAGGCCAAAGGTCTAAATACAGCTGTCAAATAGGAATATTGAAGTTACTAGTCATGTATCATTAGGGAACTGCAAGTCACAGCAACCGTGAGATATTATTACATGACTATTAAAATGACCAATATCCAAAAGTCTGATAATACCAAAAGCTGGCAAATGTGAGGAGAAACAGGAACTTTTATTCATTGCTAGTGAGAATGCAGAATAGTACAGCTACTTTGGGAGTCAGTTTGGCAGTTTCTTATAAAACTAAACATACTCCTACCACACAACCCAGCAATTACATTCCCTGGTATTTACTTAAAGGATTTGAAAACTTACATGCACACAAAAACCTTCTTCCCATGAATGTTACAGGAGCCTTATTCATGATCACTAAAATCGAAATGTCCTTCAGGAAGTGAATGGAAAAATAAACTGTGGTATATCCAGACAATGGAATATTATTCTGTCAAGCTACAGAAGACACACAGGAACCTTTAAATGCATATTGCCAAGTGAAAGAAGCCAGTCTGTAAAGTCTACATACTGTATGATTCAACTACATGACCTTCTGGAGAAAGCGAAACTATGGAGATAGTAAAGAGATCAGTGGCTATTAGGGATTTGGAGGAGATTTGTGCAGTCTAAACATGTCATGTGCCAACAATGACGTAAAGATATGTGAGATAAAGTATGACGAATTCTATTGACAAACACACGCAATGGCTTCCATTTAACTGAGAAGAAACCATATACCTAGCGCAAGTCTTTTTCTGTGCATTAACTTTTTGTAATACAACTCTATGAAGTTATAGCCTATTTTATATATGAATAAAAGCATTTCCAAAGGTTAAGAAAGGGCACAGTGAGAGTGAGAAGCACAGTCTGGATAGGTAGGACAATCTAGTTTTCTATCTGTGCTTTAAACTCCTATAACCATCATCTCAATCTACTAATTTATCTTCTACATAAATTAGTAGAGGAAGTGATGAACGGATGGAGCAAGGAAGAATTTTAGGAGAGTGAATCCCTTTTTCTGTGTGACACTGTAGTGAGGATTATTTGTCATTACACATTTGACAAAACCTATAGAATTCATAAGACAAGGAGTAAACTCTAATATAAACTACATACTTTAGTCAATAATAATGTACCAATATTGACTCATCAACTATAACAAATGTACCACACTATTGCAAGATGTTAAAAATCGGGGAAATTGGGGTAGAGGCTGAGGATGACGTGTGAATGCTTATTCACTTCTTTCTACAAACCTAAAATTGCTTTTAAAAAGTCGATACAAATTAAAACAAGGCAGGGTTTTCATGCAATGGAAAAAAACACACAATTTTAGTAAGTGACTGATAATTATGCTTATGCCACTTTGCTAGATTACACTTCATTAATAAATATAGTTTCATTCTTTATGTTATAAAGCAGAATAAAGTCAGATATCTAGAGAAATTGATTTTAATGATTAGAGTAAAAGCATTTTCACCTCCAGTGTCAGAATGAGTTCTTCAGAATCAGTCCATTTTATACTTAAATCAATCATTGATTTTAAAAAAATATTGAGAAAAACATTAACTTCACTTTTTCCATCAAACTCAATGTCATGACAGCATTGTGAGTCATTTCAATCTAGGATTAAAACCTATTTCTGGACCCAGTGGACTTACTGTGATAGATTCTGAAAATGTAAGACGTTAAAGTCCAGTCTTTGATCTGCTGTCCTCTGCAGTTATCAAAAGGTCAGTTTATCCTGCTTCTTTTCTCTCTTTTTCATATATCTTGCACTTCAGCTTAATATTAGTATTAAGCTAAATTTCTTATTTTATTTTGATTGATAAAGGAAAACAGATTGTTTCGATACAGTTACTGAGAATAAGCAGCAAAAGGTACTTATAAAGTACACAAGAGAGCTATCAGATAAAAATGTGTTCAAAAAAAGATTTGGAAATTTTTATTGCATGAATGTTCAAACGGAAAGGAAAACTTTCTGGATTCTTTATCCACCACACATGACTAGCAGCACTAAAGTAGTGAATAATGTCCATTCAATTGGTAGTTTTCATGTATTTCTGATATCAGAAATGGACTGTTAGTAACTAGTTTTAAAAGGAGAGCATTTTTGTGCATGGCATTCTCCTGAATTCCAAAGCCCAAACTTAACTTAGGCTAATTTCTCTCTGCTGGGAGCACCATTAATTTCTCATAGATAACATTTCATATATATGCGGCATTCTGATGATGTAAAGGAATTCACACATTATGGGCCTACAAGCCAAATTTAATCAATGGCTTGCTTCATATGGCTGAGAGCTAAAAATTGTTTTGACATTTTTGAAGTGTTTAAAGAAGGAGAAGGAAGGGGAGAAGAAGAATGAGTAGATGAAGGAGAGACAGAGACTACATATGGCCAGCAAAGCCTATAATATTTACTGTCTAGTTCTTTACAGAAAGAAGTTTTCCAATCTTGAACAAAACACACACATCTTTGTTATGCCAAAAAAGGACTACAGTAAGTCTTCACTTAACATCATCGACAGGTGCTTGAAAACTGGTCATAGGTATATAGATTTATGGTCACGTGATGTTTTGATACACGCATACGGGGGGATAAATTGGGGATGGTAATTGGTACAAAAATACAGTAAGCGAAACCGATTTTACCATAGGTTGACATCAAAAGAGTTCAGCTTCTATGGCTTTCGGTAACTAAAACGTCAACAAACTTGTAAATAAAGATCAAAACACTTCTAATATTAAATGCTGAAATAAATTTCAGCTATTCATACATTTAAGATCAATAAAAGCTAGTAAAATCATTATTTACCTACTTAATTCAGTTTAGGTTTGCAGTTGACCGCAGCCTATCCTGTCAACTCAGGACGCAATGTGGGAACCAGCCCTGGACAGGACGCCGTCGCATTGCATGTGCACTCAAACATACCCACAGTTACTCAGACTGGGACCACATAGACACGTCAATCAACCTCACATGCACAGCCTTGGGAAGTGAGAGGAAACTGGAGCATCCAGAGAATATCCATGCAGACATGGGGAGAATACATAAGCTCTACACAGACAGTGAATCCCAATTGGAATCAATTTGTTTTTTCTCATTAACATTATAATGAAATGACATTGAATGAAACGTCGTTATTCGAAGACCTGTTGTACTCAGTTCTAAACATTTCAGAATTAAGAGATCTACACACATCCTCTTCTATATAATGGAGTGGGTCTCTTAAAATTTCCTGGCAACATACTCTTAGCCTGCCTAGGAAACACTTTAGAATAGAACTGCAGTATAATAAATTTTCATATTATATTTATATCTTCCTATTTCTCCCTCTACTTATTAAGGTATAGTCTTGTATATGTAATCCTTCAGTTCCTGAACAAGGTGAACATACGATCTCATGATGTGTGTTTTAATTTCTTAACTTTGTAGAGATTTGGGAATGTGAGGATGATGGCAATGAAAGAAAGGAACTCAGCAGCTATAAAAGAAATCTGACCTTTAATTTTTTTATTGAGTTTGTTTGTTTTATTTTTCCTTCCTTTGCACAAATGAGAGCTTCTAGTTTTACAAAGGGTACCACCAATTTTAGGACAAAAATTTGTATTTGTGGGATAACACAAGTTGGAGACACAATGATTTAGAGATTGCATATCAATTTTATCAAATAAATGTGATAAAGTAGGTGATATGCACACACACACACACACACACAGACACACGTAGTGACGAAAACATTGACACAGATACCCAGATGGTACTTAACGTACTTTCAGCCTTAAATTCTTTCTCAAGGACAAGCCATTTGTTTGCAAATGATTTAGCATTCAAAAATGATTAAACACGAGAAAAAATGCATTGCACATAAAGTTCAGATTACAAATGAATTAAAGTCATACTAATATAACTATAATTTATAATGAATTCAAATAGCTTTCAGAAGGGTCATCTGTGGCATGTGAAGAGCAATCTGAATTGATTTTTCTGGAAACTGGTCACAGCCATGTTTTCTAGACTAGTGAGTGAGTGCTCATACAGCACCATGTGTGTTCAACAACACATAAAGTTGGATGACAAAATCTACTTTAGTGAGAAGGTAGCTATTTCCAGGGGCACCAACAGTAATGTCAGTTTTGAGTCTTGGGTTTGCTTTTGTTTGTTTACAAGGCAATGTAATGTTTAAGGAAAAAAAAAATTCTACCAATCCATGTTGAGTGAACATTTCAATCCACGTAAAGGCAAAAGTCAGCTTCCACCATGCCATGCAAACCTTATAGTACATGACATGTTAAATCGGTAACCTCGAAAGGGACTTCTGAGAAGCTATGAGTAAAAGACACACACAAAATGCCTTTGAGATAAATTCACAAATGAAACGGAAAAGGATATCTGTGTACATCCAAGAAGAATAGTAATTATCAGAAAACAAGAACACTTCTAAATTGAAAGAATCCCCAAAGTAAAAGAAGACCAAAGAAAAAGATATAAAGATGAGAAATGAGATGAGGCGAAAATGGTGAGCGACGAGGAGACATACTGAGAAAAAAATTAGCTAAAGATAGTGTGTTATTATTTCAGCAAAATTAAGTATATAAATAGTGAGAAATATGACTTGAAATAGATTCAGTACCTCAAGCAGAAACATAAACAAATAACATCTGGGTTTTTCTTTTGATAACCAGTATTTTAAATACAAAAATCTAAAAATGTTATCTTTGTGTAAGAGTTACACATTTATCATACCAATCAATAACAAAAAGGCGCTATAAATACTTTATGGAAATAAATGTCCTAGCAGATGTTAGCCAGACATCAGTCTTCACCGGTAAGGATTAGATTTGAAGGTGTTTGCAGATAATTAAAACTTGTTTTTATAAGATAACTTAGCAGCTAAGTAGTATAATGATAATGGGATATTCAAATTATAAGATATAAAATATTAAAGATAGAAGAACATGTTTATTTTTTCAATATAAATATTGTTACAGCTCAGAGAAACAGTATGAAATCTCAGGGCTCATGGAAGACCACATTCTAGAGATAGTGATTGACAGGGGTGGTAATTCCCCTACAGCGTGGTGCCTGTTGTCATGAAGTAGCATGTCTCCTACAGGGTACTACCAGCAGGTTCAAGTAGGAAGAGCCAATAGTCCATGTGAGAAACCCCGGAAGGCTAAAGATAGAAGGAAATATTTGTGCCACATTGAAGAGCAAGTTCACCAGGTGAATTGGCATGTGGCTAGGGTACAACTTCCCATACATATATAAATAATGAAACACACAAAAAATTATCAGAAAAGTATTTTATTATTATTAGAGTCATGATTAGCACTCTCCTCATCAGGAAAGTTTTATGTTTTTTTTCTAGCCCTACTCTATACTTTTTAAACACAGTCTCCAATTTTGAAAATAAAAGTTTCTTATTTTTAATTCAAATCTCAATTAAAATAAAACAAAAACCGAAAATGTAGAAGTTGCTTATTTTGACCATCTATATATCATACACAACAAAAAGACTGATAAAATTCCACTAAACACAACAGCTAGATCCGTATTCCCGTTACTGCTTAAGCCCATTCCAATAAGGATTTTGTACCAAATCTGCCCTTGCCAAGGCTACCTGGGGCCTTCATTTTATTATTTGCAATGGACAATTTTAACTTCACATCCATGTTGGCTTCCTTACATCCTAGATGCACATACAGCCAGATTTTTTCCCATCAGATGTGATTTGATCTTCCAACTTCGGAATGCCTTGATGACCTCCTCTTTATCTAAAGATCACTTTAAAAAGCCTGAAGTATTTGGCTCTTCCCTAAATCCTTGGCCAGATGTAATGTCATCCTCCCATTGGCTTTCTTTGTCCAAACTACATTAGCCTTATCTCAGATCTTCAAACAAGTTATAGTTCCTGCCTAAGATCTTTCTATGAGTGAGTGAAAGGTCTGATGAAGATAGTTCCTCTTTGCCGCCAAAGGTTTCATTGATCACGCTGATAATGAATTTACTGTTATTTTAATCTCTTACTGTTATACTCAGGCTTAAATTCTCTACCCTACACACTTGAGTTGACATAATTTTAATTTCCACTATGATGCTTCTCTCTCTTCTATCAACACTCTCTCCTCACAGGGTTTCATCCAGATCAGGAGTCAGCAACATTTTTGACAAAGAGCCAGATAGTAAATATTGCAGGCTTTGTGTTGCCAAGAGGCAAATTTATGGAACTTTCCCTGCTGAAAAATTTCCCTGTATTTTACATTTTAGACTTATAAATGCCACACGTACTTATAACTCATGAGCCATACAAAAACAGGCGGCAGACCAGATCTGGCTCATGGGCTATAATAGTTTTCCAACCCCTCACCTAGATGCATGACTTCAGGCATGATCTATAGGCTACGATGATCTCACATCTCTAGCCAAGTCAACTTGTCAGTGCCTACTTGATGTCTCCACTTGGATTCTAACTAGCGTCTTAATTTAAGATTAAAAAATGTAAAATCAATCACAAATACACACCTACCCACACCTCTGTCACTTGCAAACTGCCTCATGTCATCAAGACTTTGCCATATCACTAAAAGTGACCATAATCCCCCATGTCCCTAAATCCAAATACCTTTATATAATTCTTGCTCAGTAAATTCAATCATCTTCAAATCAACTTCCAATCTCAGCTGATTTTCTCCAACTTTATTGCTACACTCATAATCCCAACTACCATCATCCTTCAACTGGACAGGTGCAATAGTCAGCTAAATGAACCCCCTTCCTTCACTATTGTACCCTTCCACAATAGTACACCCTCCTAAGAGCTAACCTCATCGTATCACACATCCATCATACACTTTTCAATGTAGTTAATTTATATTCACACTTTGATATAAGATCTAGATTTGGTCCCTGAGAACACTCATGTAATCTCTCTCCATGCTCTTCCTTCATGGACATTCCAGCCAAACCGGCCTTCTTTTCTTTGTAAGAAACTATCAAGCTTTCTTTTTAAATTACAGAATCTTTATATCTGCCCTTCTTTCTGCTCAGAGCACCCCAGATCTTCAAAGTACCTTCCTATTTGTCTTCACTCAACTCTCAAATGAAATATTACCTCCTCAGAGAGAAAAATGCTCTGAAATACCTACAGCCAGATCAGTGCCTTCCTCCTTGCCAGTTTTACTCAGACATGTTATCACATGTAATCTTCTTCGTAGTAGTGTACCTTATAGCCCTTCACACCATTGCTTTGTTTAGGTATTTGTATGTCTTCGTCCTCTTTCCCTCCTCACTACAGTATAGCCAATTGTGTCTTCGCCTTCTTCACTGCTATATCCCCTACTGCCTGGTAGGCTTTCTATAAACAGCCATTTATTGACTTATTGACTACATGTATATGCTAATCCTTTTTACTAATTGTTGTTACACTATAAATTTCTCTTCTCCCTCTCTTTGCTTCCCTCTTCTCATGCCCCTTGATGCTTCCTACTCAATATTAACATGGACATCATTTTGTGTCTTCAGCATTTCTCTTTTCATTATATTATGATAGGTTAATTTTCCTAAGAAAACACTATTTTGACAAAAGCAAAGCATTAAAGTAAAGCAGCATAGGATCAATTTTTTCCAATTGAAAAGGAAACACCATCTTTCCGAGAAGACAATTCCACCAGGAAACAAAACAAACAAACACATTTCCGGTAAGTCCTAGTTCCCAAGACTTGAAGCCAGTATGTTTTTCCACTTTCAAGTATCCTTGACTGTACAGATAAAAGGTATCCACTTAGAGATATTAACTCATTACCACTGCCTAAATTTGGCTTCCAGAAACACAACTTAATATGACATCAATAGATGTGATAATAATTTGAAAGTAGCTTTATCAAAATCACCCAACAGAACAAGTTACTTTTCTAATTAGCATCTTCAGTTAAATATATAAATCTGATGAATAATAAGTTATGCATTATGCTAAATTGCATTGGCTCACTATCCTAGAATGCTTTCAAATTAATTAAAAATGAGATATTCAGTGATGAGAAATATAAAAAGATAAAAACCTATTTCAATCAGTTTAAATTAGAATTTAACATTTCTTCAATCCACTATTTTGTAGTCAATTGCAAGAGTAATAAAGCAAAATTATTGAGTCTTTAATAGTGACCGTTCAAAATTCATAATGAATTATTGAAAAGAAAACTAAGGTCCCTAGCAACTTTCCACCTCACTTCAAAGCACAGCCAAGGTCATTACAACAGGAAGTAAGACTCCACACAATTCCCACTTCTTCACCTCTATTCTGTTACTTCTGGAATCTTCTACTACTCCAAATTGTGTGTTTGCTCCAGACTCAGCAGTTCTCACCACCTTGTTCTTCCAATTACCATCTTCTCTGTGCGGCCCTTCTTGACTACCCAGTTAAAAGTTACCCTTTGAAAATTATCTGATCCCCATCCAGGATTACTTTTCACCATCTAACTTACGATACTTTGCATATTTATGTGGCTCATTGTCTGTTATCTGTCTCCCTAAGTTAGAATGCGAGCTTCATGATGGCAGAGTTTTGGTCAATTTCCTTCACTCAATAATTCCTGAACCAAAGTAAACACTTCATAAGTATTTTTTGAATATACTAATATATAGTCCGAATTATCAAGGAACTTATAAATAAATAAAGACACATCCCAGCATATAGTGCAGTTTGAGAAATATCGATAGTGTGGTATAGGAGGAGGTATGTAAACTATGAGAAGCAACAGTTAAATAAGAAGCAATCCAGAAAGACACACAGTGTGGGTGACATCTGAGTTAAAGGACAGAAGGTAAGAAGATAAACAGATGGAGAGAAGAGAGGAAGATCTTACAAACAAGCATCAGAAGTTACCATAAGAAAAGCAAGTACAAAATCATCAGAAGAAAAACAATTGCATCCCAGTTATTACCACAAACATAATTAACTATGAAAACCCAGAACAGTTCATGCTTTGATAATGCTAAAGTTGATACGTAGATTAAGATGTGATATAACAATCTGCAAATCCTAGTTTTCAGAAAACCTTTTTAGGCAAGATATGATGATTTAAGGAAGAAAAGTTGCTGATGGATGAGGCATGTTGTCCCTTAAAGACAAACACTATGAAGACTGCGTACAGCCTTTATAATGGAAAGGTGCCACGTTTTTTCTTTTTTAAGTCCTTGGAATCTCAGTTGGCAACTTTGAAATTCATGTGTAATTCATGAGTTTTTTAAAAGAAATGTAATAAGTAACACAAGTGATTCTAGAGCTTGTCTTTAGGCTGAGGTAGATATTGGCATTATAAATTGAAGTGCTAGAAAGGAACAATAAGAATTAAGAATAAGCAGTAATTTCTGCCAAGATCTGTGGCACCCAGTCTCACACATAAGGCTTTTTGGAATCTCTTGGTTTCCAAGGTTCAGGCTCTCATACTTTAGTTTGTACATAAAGGACTTAAGTTATTCTTAAAGCACAGTTTTAGCACTTCACACCAGGAGATGGTTATGAGACTGATCACAGGATAAAGTGAAATAGGATGTGTGCCTACTTGTAGAAGGAACCTCGTTCCTTTTGCCATTCTATTCCTACTTTTCTGGCAGGAAAGTCCTAGAAAAAATTTAATATACAGATTAATTTTAAACAATTTACATTATATTTTACTATTAATAGCTTCTAGAATATCTTAGCTTAGGCTGGCCCTGTTGGCTCACACTTGAAATCCCAGAATTTTGGGAGGCTGAAGTGGGCGGATCAACTGAAGTCAGGAGTTTGAGACTAGCCTAGCCAACATGGTCAAACCTAGTCTCTACTAAAAATCCAAAAATTAGCCGGGTGTGGTGATGCGTACCTGTAATCCCAGCTACGCAGGAGGCTGAGGCAGGAGAACCATTGAGCCTGGGAGGTGGAGGCCGCAGTGAGCCAAGATTGTGTCACTGCACTCCAGCCTGGGCAACAGAGCAAGACTCTGTCTCACAAAAACAAAAAACAAACAAACAAAAAAAGAGTATCTTAGCTTATATATTTCTCACATCTGATCCTACCACTTTACTTCTTTTTTCCTGTTTATACCAATTATTTCTATTCCTCTTTACATATAGGCAAAAAGATAAGACTAAAATGTGTCATAGACAATGACATCTAGTAAATTGACGTATTCTTCATGTTTAATTCTGCAACAGATTTCAAATACAACCAAAATCTCCAAATAAAATCTTAATTCTAAATTGAGTGCTTGTACAGTCTTCAAATATGTTCAAATAGAACATCAAAGCTCAATAAAAATAGTTATATCACTTGGGATGGTGTTTAAAATATTTTTTCCTAAATAAATTCAGCTTCAGAGGATGAGAAAACCTTCGTTAGGAGATGTTTTAAAGAACAAATTAAGTTAAATGTGAAGGAAATCATACTTTATTTTGTTGAATAGTAAGATTTTTTTGTTGCTATTGTGAATTAATGCCATCCAAATATTGAGTGATGTAATTCAATTTAGTAAAAGAAAAAAGTCTAAATTATCAACTTCTTTCCTTATAAAAATGAAATATGCTATAACTTGCATTTTTTCCATGGCAATGACCCTGATGATCAGAGAGGTTAAAACCTAAAAACATTTAAAATCATCTAATCTAAATTATAAAAAAGAAATCCCTTTCTTCAGAAAAAATAATTTTTTAAGGAAGCACTCATAAACAAATCTCTACTAGTAGATATACAGCATACACATCTCTTACTATCTCCCATGCAGACTGCATAAAAAGGCGTGCTGGCTACTTTTAAGAAAACAACATTCAGATGTCTGGAAAGTATCTGAAATGCATGATTAATCTACACAGATAATTTTCTCAAGAAACCAAATTTTGAAGACAAGTAATTCAAAAGTCTATTGTCTATAAAGTAAATCCGCTGGTATACTTAAACTGCTGTAATCCTTTCTCTGTTTACCTTATAGTGTGCACCTCTCAAGCTATGGGAATGCATGTCTTCTCTAAGAAGAGCTGACTTCTTTTGTAGGAAAAAGCTGTTGGAAATGACTGTTAGGATTTCAAATGTTTGGGAGTGTGTATTCATGTGGGTTTTACGTGTTGAATATTTGCATTTGTAATTTTAAGATGCTTAAATCAAAAACTAAAATGACCTATGCAACATAATTCTGCCATAGGATAAATTAAATTCAATTAAATATTCCCATACAAATTATTATCTACCACAATGTAAAAATATTTATATATCACAAAGATGTAAGAAACACTGACTTCTATTATACAGCAGAGTTCAATTTCACTACTACTTAGCTTGATGATATTTTAAGGTCATGTCTCTTGGAATACACATTCAATATTCATTGCCAAACGTCTGAGCTCACCTCTCTTGAAGCAATATTCAATTATCAAAGGAAAATAATTTACCAAGCAACCTCACAAAACACAAACTCTAGGTAGCATCAAGGTTTTTCAAAGTGATTATTCCTTACTGGTCGAGATCCTAAGATATTAAAACTCATAGATCACATGATCTGAGATTTTCTAATTGAAAAGCTGTAGCTGTAAACCTTTCATTCAAAGTCGGATACTACTTTCAGCTGTCAAAAGAATTATGCAATCACTTAAACTTCTGGAATGAAAGAGAAAATGAAGGGAACAATAAAAGTAACTGAAATGCACTGAGAAATGAACACAAGGAACCAAATGGAGGCAAAGACAGAGAGAGAGAGAGAGAGGGCTGTTTATCTAACCTTCCCTTCTTGAGTGGGTTTTCTCTGATATCTCTAGAGAACAATTGGATGTGTAACAATGAAATACAAAACACAAGATACTGTCTTCGTATAATTACTTGTAATGATTCCAAGATGGCATAATTTGAGAACTTGCTAAATAGGACAACAAAGTGATCTGCTTTTCCAAAATTTTGCCCCTTACCTTATATATTATTTCATGGTGAAGATCAATAAAACTGAAAATTGGAATTGCCAGATATTATCAGATTTTATTTTTTGAATGCTTAACAGCTGACCCAAAATCTGGTCATAAAAATGGAAGTTAAATTAAATTGTCCTCAAAATTTAAGTTTGCTACATTTGTAAGAACCACTTGCTTCTTCAAAATCTCAAACTTTCTCATATCTAGCAGCAAATTGAAATTAGGAATTTAAGCATGTAAATTCATCATGGAAACCAAATTGATTAAAATTTTCTGTGTATTCATGATAATGTTTAAAATTTTTGCTACATTTAAACCCTAAGTTAGTTACAAAAACCCTAAAATTATGCTTGTTTAAAAACTTGGGCTAACTTGCTTTTGAAAACATACTGACATATTCGTTCCATTCTTCTTATAATTATTTTTTTGTCACTCCCAAGCAGCACACCATTGTATATATCCCCAAAACGGCACTTCTTTGTTAAAGCCATTAGGACAGAAATATTTTTGAGCCAGATGCAATGGCTCATGCCTGTAATGTCAGTACTTTGGGAGGCCTAGGTTAGAGGACTGCTTGAGGATAGGAGTTTGTGACCTGCCTGGGCAACATAGCAAGACCCAGTCTTTACAAATGAAATGAAAATAAAATATAAAATAAACTGGCTGGACAAAGTAGTGCACACCTGTGGTCATAGCTACCAGGAGGCTGAGATGAGAGGACCATATGAACCCAGGAGTTTGGGGCTGAGAATGAGCTATGCCTGCACCACTGCACTTCAGCCAGAACTATGGGTTGGTGAGTTAGAAATAAGTTCTCAGTTCTGAATATAATAACTGCTCCTGGCACTCCCCAGAATGAGCTGGGTTTTCTTTTGCCTCTCTATAGTCCCTCTTCCTCAGGAAATACCCCCATGGTTCTGCCCGCTGTGCTATTAATTACACCAATGCTTATTATATGTCAGTTCAGTTTTATCTAGATTCTCCCAAAGTCAGTGCTGAACTTAGTTGTTTGAAAATGTATATATTGTAATAGTTACCAAAAAGACCAAATACAGCTAGATATTTATGCTATTTGTTTTATTTCCATCGTAGGTATATTTCCTTTTAAAATTCATATATATCTTTCTCTAAGGATTGTCTCCGTTTTCAGATGTTAAGCACATTCTCATGCACACACCACCTAAGCAGCAAAGACAGAGTCCACGTCAGGGAATGTCACATTCAGGATAAGTACCTATTATTCTGTAACTCAGAAGTAGGAAAATGGATGTCCTCAAGCAGATGCTTTTCTTGACAGATACAAAAATTTGACAAGGATCACTGACTGACTTCCAACCCACCATTCATCCCTTTTATCTTATTTTGACCCTAAGGGTCCCAGAGGGATAATGGCACTACATTCCTATTTAGAATTCAGATTTCAGATTGCATTTCTTATATCATTGTTTATAAGTAGTGGTTGCACACAGTCGCGATAATACTATGACATTAATCTACATTCCTCGTTAAATCGATTTTTGTCTTCCGTTTTTGAGCTTAGCTACAATTTCTCACACGGTTTCTCTAGGAAGATTCCTCAATGACTGAAACATTTAGAACATGGTCCATTCATAAATACGACACTGGGATTCCCCAATGACTGAAACATTTTGAACATGGTCCATTCATAAATACGACACTGGGATTCCCCAATGACTGAAACATTTAGAACATGGTCCATTCATAAATACGACACTGGGATTCCCCAATGACTGAAACTTTTAGAACATGGTCCATTCATAAATATGACATTGGGATTCCCCAATGACTGAAACATTTAGAACATGGTCCATTCATAAATATGACATTGGGATTCCCCAATGATTGAAAAATTTAGAACATGGTCTATTCATAAATATGAAGAGCTTGTGTAGAAAGTATAATTTACTTATCCTATTATGCTTAAGAAATTATGTGAAATAATGTGAAAATAATCTTAAAACATTTGCATGTATATTTGCTGCAAGAGTCATCTTTCATTGATACTTAATCATAATCATGGACATGGTGGGTCCCAATAACCAATATTTAATGCAAGACTGTAAATTTAATAGAGAGAAAACCTTATTTATAAATTTTCATGTGTTCTTTTCTTGACAATAAGGAGCTGTGAGATTTGTATTTTAAAAGATACTTAGTAATAAAAACTTTAATTTTTAAAACTTTTATTTTTAAATTCTGCTTAATTGCATAAAAGTTAAAAGGTAATATTTAATATTTAATGAGGCTTATTGAGCTAAATGATGATATGCAGCTTGGGTTATACTTGCAATTATAAGATTTGCTCATTATACCTAAGCAATCTCCTTCACTCAATCTAGCTACCACTAAGGAAGCAAAATTCCCTGAATCATAGTATCAAAGCATTCCATTATGTTTTCTATTAAGTTGTTTTGTTCTTTGAATCATTGTCTATTTTAATTTATCCTTTTAGAAAGAAAACAAATTACTTAACTTGCATTTCCCACTAGAAGCTTCACTACAGCTAGACTTGGAATTGATTTCAGGCCATTTTTTAATAAATGATGGTCCCTAGTGAAAGATAGAATACTTGAGCCATCAATATTGAGTAAATAAAAGGGTTTGGGTAAATAAGAGAGAAGATACCTATTTTTCTCAAATATTTTAAATATCTAATAACCTATTCCTCATCTAAAACAAGCCACAATTACTGGAAATGATGGTCAGAGGAAGGTATTAGCAACCCTGTGTAATACTACATGTCATGTTGGATCACTATTACAGAGAAACAGTTGTCATGCTGCATTTTAGTAATTCTACACATCACCAGAGAAATAGACAACTCTTATAGCCAAAGAAATCCAACGTAGCTACTGTCTACATATTCTTATTTTAGACCTTTGGTGAAAAAAACTACTATGTGTACTGAATATATTTTACATTAGTTTTATCACAAAAGAAAAATGAGAATTCTATTAGATGCAAACACAAATTCTGAATGACAGGAAAGAAAAATTAAAATCAAAGCTGATCTTAATTAACAAAATGTATTATCTGCTTACATGTATATACAACTGTTCATATACAAAGGCACAGATGCATTTGTGGTTTTGAAAAAATATCTATTTCATTTCAAATCTTCATTGAACAATATTACATATGGCAAGAAAACTGATCTTTTTGAAGGATCTTTTAAAAAGTGTTAAACTTTATTAGATACTCCAAACTAGCAAAGCTCAACTTCATCACAATTATATAATAACACTGCACACTTTCAATTTTATCTGGAGAAATATACCTATCCCTTGAAATAACTCTGTAAACTTCCTGCTCACAGATTTCATTTCAAGCCTTGAAAATGCAGAAAATCAATGCTGAATATACTTGCCCCGAAAGGAAAAGAAAATTTCAGGGGTGTCAGGATGTTTTATCACATAAAGTACAGAATTGCAATTTCTATATGAGCAGGCAACACACCTCCAAAAATAATACAATACTTATCACAAAATACATTCACAGGTACTAGATTTGGCACAAACCACTCCATACAGCTATTGATGAAATCAGTATTGAAAGCCTTATTCCAAAATCTATGGCCCTTTTCTACTCTCCAACTGACATTTCAGGATGCCACAACCTTGCAGCTCCACTCTCTCATTAATTTCCCCTAAATACCCTTGGCAGAAGAACGAGAAACGTCACATTTTTCATTTAATTTCTAAAGAACATCACATCCTTTAAGAATAGGTTCTTGAAATTTTAAAATGTAAAACATAAAAACCCTAAAGAGACAAACATCCAAAAACATAAAAACCCTAAAGAGACAAACGTCCAAAAACTTTTCTTCAAAATCACAACAACTTTATATGCTACGTGTTCCTGTAAAATACCACATACACAAACTCACAGGCACACCCACCCACCCAAAACCCACACACTCGAATATATATGGCCTCGTAATACCTCACATATATATACATGCCACCAAATGCAACAGAGACACACGCATATATATGGCCTCATAATACCTCACATATATATACATATCATCAATTACAACAGAGAAAAGCCAATTTCAGAAACATGGCTTCAATTTTGATGCATTTACTCACACTTAATTCTATTTCAATTTAACTGCAGAGATATTACAATACCCTGTAACAAAAACCTGACGGAAGATTGTAACAAATTGCTTAAACATCAAACCAAACACTAAACATAATTTCATCACAAAGTGAAATTCGCATCCAACTCGCAAAGAATTAGAAAATCCTTGCACTTACCTTGGCCTTGTCCATTCCCCAGATGACCCCAAAACACCACCGTCATCATCAACAGCCCCGGAGCCCACGTCCACATCCTTCTAGTGACACGCTCGTATCTTCTGGCCATTGCATCTTAAACTCTGCATATTCAGTGGGGTGGATGTGAAAGTACAATAAATTACATTCTTAGAGAAATACACTACGACTCAAATCCCATATCTAATATGCACTGTGCATTTCTGAATTATCCTGCCTACAAGGAGGTACATTTGAAAATCATGCTTCCCTTTAGGGTTGTCATATTGATGATTAATACGAAAGCTCATTCATTTTTAATCTTTAAGCATTCATCTGAATTCCATTTTTAATATCATTTTCCAAAACAGGCCACTTAACCTATGAATGTTAAAAAGTACTCCCGATATACATATTGGAGTTCAGTCAAGCAAAAGCATGGTGTATGGACACTACTTAAGTATAACTTGATATTTAGGCAAATTGATGAATTTAACATACCTTGTAATCTCTACATATATACAAAAGGACTTTTCAACACATTTATGTAAGTTTTGCATAAATACCCTTGAAAATATTCTCAAGTTTTAAGTGGTATTCTAATTATGTCAGTAATTTTAACTGAATAAAGAGATGTATCATGTGCAAAAACTAATCTTGTTTACTTAAAATTGAGAGTAAAATTAATTATAGAAGGTACAAAACACTTGTAATTTTGATTTCAGATATATGACCCACAGGAACCTTCATATATACAAATATTATACACATATATGACAATGTATATTTGAATGTTCATTTTGAAACTGCTTTTCATACTGATACATGAAAATACTTAAATGCCCACCAAAGCAAGGTTATTTATTCATACATTTGAATGATATACAGTAGCTCAAAAGAATAAACTTGAGTTGCATGTACTAATATGGATAAGTGTCCAAAATGAATAGTGAAGCAAAACTAGCAAATTTAATAATGATAAGTTCAAAACTACACCTTTCATATGTAAACATGTGCAATAGTTAAAACTATAAATTTTATGTTGCATAAATATATAATACAGTATAATAACGCATAAGAATGAGAAACACCTTCAAGACTAAAGTTAGGAAATTACAAGACTACAATTTAAATGGTTAGTAGGTGGAATTTTAAATCAGAGGTTACTCCTAAATCCCAATTTTTCCACAGTTGACAAAATAACGGAGTTAAGAAAAATAAACTTAATGATTTCCAGAATGAATGCTTTATTCAAAATGCTACGTAATTACAATTCTAATAAACTTGCAAGGGAATCCAGTCACCCAGAAATTTTTTATGCCTTTCTCCTACATCACGAAAGGGGAAGATTTAATTACCAACTTTGCATTACTTAACGTCAGACTCATAGTATCAGAGCTAAAGAGAAATTTAAGAAACACCTAACTCAACCTCTCCATTTTAAATGACCAAATGAGTTGAGAAGGTTACAATGACATTTCTAAGTTCATATGTAAAAACAGAATTTTGATGACAATGACAGTTTAAGTACTAATAAACACTCCTGGAAAAGTTACTGTAATCCAGGTTATTTTACTGTGCTAAATGCCTTACATTCTTTACCCAATTCAGTTTTCACAGAAATCCTATGAACAAAGCACTTCCAAAATTTACCACTTCACAGCTAAGAAAACAAGGCTTAGAGAAATGCTGCACGATCCCCTAGTCATGAGGTTAGTAGGTACCACTGTGGAGACTGAGGCAAAACAGGACGATTTCAAAGCCTATGCTCTGAACAAGTAAACACTAAGCAGGAATTTAGTTCTAGATCTCCCAGTTGTAGTCCAATAATCAGCCAAAAAATGGTGCTGAGAAGAGGGGAAAGAAAGATGTCTTGTATGTGGAGCCTCATGTATTTGATCCCAAATACATCTTCATATTGAAAATCATTAGAGCACAAGGCAATAGAATTATTAGTTTGTTTCTAAAATCATCAACCTTTCCCAAGTTGAACATACAAATATATTTTATCATATATATACTATATGTGTGTATAGCGTGTGTTTATCTAAGTATTCCTGTGGTTTATATATCTGGATTTGGAATTACAAGTGTTTTGTGGTTTATTATTTATTTATTATTATACTTTGAGTTTTGGGGTACATGTGCACAACGTGCAGGTTTTTTACATATGTATCCATGTGCCATGTTGATGTGCTGCACCCATTAACTCGTCATTTAGCATTAGGTGTATCTCCTAATGCTGTCCCTGCCCCTCCCCCCACCCCACAACTGTCCCCAGAGTGTGATGTTCCCCTTCCTGTGTCCACGTGTTCTCATTGTCTCCCTCTGTTGCTCTGGCTGGAGTCAGTGGTGTGATCATAGCTCACTGCAGACTCCAAGTCCTAGGCTCAAGCGATACTTTTGCCTCGGCCTCTCAAGTAGCTCGGACTACAGGCACGCACCACCATCCCCGGCTAATTTTTTTTACAGAGATGGGTCCCACCGTGTTGCTTGACTGGTCTCAGCCTCCTTAAGTCAAGGGATCCTCCCACCTGGACTTCCGAAAGCACTGAGATTACAGGTGTCAGCCACCGTGCGTTTTTTGATTTCTTCAATTAATTTTACTTATACACTTGATTACACAAGATTAATTTTGTGTACATAATGAATCTCTTTTGAGGTTTAAGTTACTGATTAATTAGAGTACCACTTAACAGGCGTGTCATCCCAGCACTTTGGGAGGCTGAAGTGGGCGGCTCACCTGAGGTCAGGCATGAGCCACTGTGCCCGGCTTACACACATTCTTTTCACTCCTGCTTGCAGATCTCTGTTCCCTTCTAATTCCAGTGGAACCACTTTCACTTAGTATCAAAATATCCAGATCCACTCATCAAAGTGTAAATAATCCTCCAGCAAATTACCTTTGCAAATCTATTTTTATGTAATATTTCCTTAACTTCTTCTTACCTACATCCAGTAGTCATTTTACAAGGCAGAATTTTTTCTATTTTATATAGAACTGAGGCAGTATTTGAAAAAAATCTCAAAACACTCTTCAGGAAGGACTGGCATCTAAAACACCAGTTCCAATATATATTTTAGTAACATTTTAAAGGACAGATGCTTTTCAAAATGTTATTATAATTTAAAAAAATGTAACCTTCCTCTCTGAGTTCATGTTTATGGAAAACTAATATTTCATAAATGCCAAGTTACTATGATGTATTATCTAAATGCTGCCCCTGCCATTCTATAAATACAAAAATCGTAACCTTCTAACTAACTTTGGTATTAGTCAACAACTGTGCTGATGAAAAGTAAAATCAATTCATTTAAAATAATTCTCCATGAACAAAATCAAGTAACTTGTAAGTAGTATGGTAGATGAACCAAAAAATAAAGTAACATTAACCAGAAAGACATGCCATGGACTTCTCTAATCTTTTTTTGGAACACCCTTTTCATGCATATGAAAATAAAAATTAAATATAAAATACCTACTTTATGTATGTACTTTTACTTGTGTCTATTGTTCTTTAAAGATTAAAATAACTCCTAAAGCCTGGATAGCTGAGCCCATTGTGCTCTTCTGCCCATAAAATAGATCGGTTGTGCAGTGAAAGAGGTAAAACTTAGGCTTTCAGGTTAGTTATGACGATGGAAACACAATTCTATTCAATAGTGTTCATCTTGGTCTTTCAAATGTTTAAGGTCACAAGGCAAAAGAGAACAGACTTTAAGAATGTTCGTGTATTACTTCTCGTCTTACCCAATAGCTACATTAGTTCAATTAGGCCAGTGTTTTGGAGTAAACAGCACTGTGAAATGTGTCGTGGAGTCCGGAGGCTCCACCACCTACCTCCATGTAGTTGTTCTGTCCGATGGAGCCTAGAGTAATACCTTAGGAGATGCATTACATCTACAGGTACCAACCAGGAAGGGTAGTCTTGAATTAAATGGCTTTAGAACACGTTATAAGAGCAAATCGAAGCTTCTAGGTATTAGAACCACTTCAATCACAGAGCGTCTCTGGGTTCTATCTGTGGCCAGCATCAAGTATCTGTCTGCCCTCCCCGAATGCTTTCTCTCATCATGTGGATCTTCTAGATGGTCTTATTCTTCCCCAGCCAGCCAACTTGATCAACAAGCCTAGGTATATTAGATATGTATAAAGTTGGTTCTTAAATAAAGTCCATTTCTGTATCTAGGTAAGTAATGTCTTCAGACTTACAATTTCATTGATATCTAGAAAAAGTGACTCTAGTTAGCTTCTAGTGTCAGTTTTTCTAGCAGCTTCTTTAAAAACAAAAATCCTCTCTGGAACAAAGCTTCCTTGCAAGTATTGCTGTTGGCAACAGTCCTCTTTACTGAAATGCTTATCCGGTGAAACTTGCGCTGTGCCAGTGAGCCTGCAGGTTGATGGTCCTTTTGTTCAACTTCTCCATTATAAAGCAACCTCTCTGATCACCCTTTTAAAACTAAAGACCAAAGAATCAAATGAGATCAGGAAGTGACCAGAGCTCACAGGTCATCAACTCCTCTTCTTAGCATATTATAGCACACAGTCTAAGCCCGAAAAACACAGCAGAACCCATTACAGCTCTCGAGTTCCAGTTATTAACATTGATTTTTTCCAATGGGAAATTTTCATTAGAAGCTATCACAGGACTCACATTCAGTAATAACTTAGATTAGGATACATACTGGAGCCTTTGTCCTTAGAGTAGGTGCCACTGAGTCACTATTAAAAGGAGTCTTTTTGATCTTAGTAAATTCTCACAGGGCTTATCTTAGTCTAAACTGTAACTGGCCTTTACTAGTGATGTCATGTGTAGTTCAAATTAATATTGTAATGTATATAAATTGTATATATAGGTATAATACATGCATGTATTTACAATTATTTATTTTATTTTATTTTTTAATAAGATAAAAGTTAGAGGTTAAAATATGACTCTAGGCCATTGTGCTTTAGAATGAAGAGCACAGACATGGGTTGGAAATGTAAATTTTGGCCCAATTTAATTTCTGTGACAAATTCATTAATGTCTTCAAGGTTCAGGCTCTATGTATGAGACAAATGAAAACAGCTCTAAGATTCCTGAAAACCCTAAAATATTAAAATTCCACTCTGCCATTAGTTCAGATAAATCATTTGCCAATTTGCCCCACAAGAACCAGGCATCTTTAAATGGTAACATAACATGCACTTCTCTCTCCCAAAGTGTGGTGCATAAACGTTCTGCTTCTCAATAACACAGGATGCCTGCTAAAATGTGCTGTCAGGGGGATTAGTAAGGAAATGTTGTATCAAAACTTCTGCAGATGTGGCCCTGAAATACACATTGTAATAAATCCTCCAGGCCTCTCAAGTTAGGAATAACTGGTTTATAAAATTGTACTTACTTAAAAATTATAGATAAACAGATTTCACCGTAACCCATTCTTTCTGTTCTGAATGAAATAAGGCTCTATATTCAGACTGAATTTTCAGTGAAAAACAACTTAAAATAGTGACAAATCATCTATAAGTTTAAATGAATATAACTAGGAGACCTGAAAACTCAGGTTTAGCAGTCATCTTCCAACAGTTTGAGAGCCCACAGGAGCCACAGAGCCCTCATGTCTCTCCAGAGAAGCAGGGTGATTCTTCCCCCTAAACACCATGCAATTCTTGAAGTGAGTGAAAGCATCCCTGCTCACACTGATACCCTCTCAAGTGAACTCAAAGTTAAGCCATCTCCAGCCAGACCAGATATCCTGGCCCATATCTCATTCATTAATATATGTTGAGAAGCCTTTGTTTCTTGGAAACTACATGAAGTGAATAGGCTGTGGACTCCACTGGACCTAGTGGTCTATATTTAACCAATTCCCTTCACACATATGTATCAGATGCTCTCTTAGTTACGGAGCTGCAGTGGTGAATAAGAAAGCCACAGTCCTGTACTCCCAGGGTTTCAATTCTGAAGACGAAGACAGGCACAGAAACCCAACTGAGCAAAGAGAAGAGATTATTACAAAATGTGTTCACATGCAAAGTGAAGCAAGGGACTGAATATACAACAAGGGTTTTGGGGCGAACATTAGATACAATCTTAATTCAGATTATATAAGATTCATACATATAATTTTTATATATAGATATATTAATTTGGGCCGGGCGTGGTGGCTTATGCCTGTAATCCCAGCATTTTGGGAGGCCAAGGCGGATGGATCACTTCAGTCCAGGAGTTTCAGACCAGTCTGATCAACATGGCAAAACCCCATCTCTACTAAAAATAAAAAAGTTAGCCGGGTGTAGTGGTGTGCGCTTGTAGTCCCAGCTACTCAGGAGGCTGAGAAAGGAAAACTGCTTGAACCCAGGAGGCAGAGGTTTCAGTGAGCCAAGATTGTGCCACTGCACTCCAGCCTGGGTGACACAGCAAGACCCTGTCTCAAAAGAAAAAGAAAAAAAGAAATATTAATTTGGATTATACAGATTCTAACCACTTCTTTCAAGTGAGAATATTTAAGGTAAGACCTGAGAATAAAAAGAGTTAGCTTTTCATACACTACAGAAAGATTCGTCTTTTAGGAAAAACCCCCAGTGTTCATGGACCCTAATATATGAGCAAGATCTTGGCATGTAGAAGAAACCTGTGAATTGGATGAAATGAAAAACTGAAAAGTAGGAATCTGGATGAAGTACAGAAGGGAGAAAGACTAATGTGAGACGTGGCTGAAAGAGAAGGATATGTGAAACAGTACAGGTCTTCATTAGTAATGATGAGGAACATAAATCTTAGTCCAAGTACACCAGAAAAGTGGGAGAGTTGGAAACTGAAAGACATGTTAAGAGATCACTTTGGTTTCTCTGTAGCTAACAGGGTGTAGGAGATTAAGAATTAAAGTAGGTTGACTAAGGATGACCTAAGAAAATAAGCGTAGGTAAGAAAATATGTGGCTCTGGCTAGGCTGGGGACATTGGAAATCAAAAGAGGTGGAGGAAATTACAGATGTATTTGGAACCAAAATATTTTTTAAATGAATGTTGAATTGGATATTGTCAGAATATTGAGGAAGGGCCAAAAATGACTTATAAGCGTCTAGCATGGCTGGCAGTGCCACTTACTGACATGTGGGAAACCAGGACATGTTACCTCTGAATTATTCGAGTGCTATTGTCATGTAAATCATCAACTCCCAGAATAAAGGTCTGGGCCAAACTCTAAGACTTTAAATTATGAGCTGTTTAGTAGTGTTTAGAGCTTAGAGAGAGTATGTGTGTGGAGAGAAAAGAAGAGCAATTAGGACAGAACCCTTAGAAACATCAATATTTAAAATTTGGGAAGAGAAACAGAAACAAATAAATTGTGGGAAAATGAAGCTCAGGGTAGTTGCAAGGGAATGCTAAAAATGAACTATGGCATTTGAGGAGGAAAACGTGGAAACTGAAAGCAAGAGAGTATGGATGGATCGTGAGGGAGCAGCAGCAGCTGTGTCCTAAGAAGAGTCTCAGTGAAAATGAAGGGTTGTAGGAATGAGGATATCTGGGCCAACGAGCTGGCAAGGAGTGATGTCCAGGAGGCAGAATATTTGCATCTAGATCCTGGTGGTATATACCCTTATAGAAAATGTTTCAGATTTGATGACAATAAAGTGGAGGAAAGAAAAAAAGTAATGGAAATAAAGATGTCAAAAAACGGGGAACCGAGGTTTGTACTGGTCCTTTCACGTGAAAGCTGAGCCACTAAAATGATGGCTGAACTTGCCTGAAGATGATATTGAGCAAAAGATCTACAGCCTTAAATAAATGGCAAGAGGCCAGGTGCAGTGGATCATGCCTGTAATCCCAGAACTTTGGGGGGCTGAGGCAGGCATATCACCTGAGGTCAGGAGTTCGAGACCAGCCTGGCCAACATGGCGAAACCCCGTCTCTACCAAAAATACAAAAATTAGCTGGGTGTGGTGGTATGCACCTGTAATCCCAGTTACTCAGGAACCTGAGGCAGGAGAATCACTTGAAACCGGGAGGAGGAGGTTGCAGTGAGCCGAGATCACACCATTACACTCCAGCATGGGTGACAGAGCAAGACTCCATCTCAAAAAAAAAAAAAAAATAAGACCAGAGTGCCCAGGAGGGAGGTCTGTTGATGATGGTAATACCAAAGGGGCATGGCCGATATTTCCAAGGGGTTTGAGTTTCAAAGGAACAGTCTAATTTGCAAGGAGCGGAGAAATTAACAGTCTAGAAGTTGTAACGGGAACCAAGAACAACCACCTCGGCTTCCAGCCATAGGTATGTGGAGGGTGAGAAAAAGACCTGTCTCAATTTATGAAAGCTAGAGGAAAAACTGCACTTTAGTATCAACCAACTTTTGTTTTAAGATAATTACAAACCAATATGGAACTTAGCAAGAGTCAATTTTGACAGTTTCCTGCAGCTTAGTAAATTCTGCACAAAATTAAGATTTAACACAAAAGTAGAGAAAAATTTTAATGGCATAGCACATTTCTTCACAATTCCTTAAACCAAATAATTCCCTGTTCTTCTAACTCTCACCTTACACTATCAACTAGGCTTCTTATTCAATGAACGGTTTAAGTCTACTAAGACACACACACACACACACACGTCTTATCCAGCTGCAGATCTCATTTTTGAAGGTACATTGAAAGTACATAGATCATTCTATAATCATCAACTATGAAGATTGTGAGCAACTGGAACAAGTATTCTTGGAAAAGAAGTTTCCTGTGTATAAGAAAAAAAAGAGTCCAACTCTGGGAACTGACTTGGCTGAGTCATCATTATATGCCACTGGCAAGAAATCAAGAAGTAACTCAGGACTGATAAACTTTGTTAAAGGAAATGGAAACAGCCTATCTGTGAGGCTTAATTCTTGATAATCTGGCCAAGATATAGCATCTGGATAAGAGTTCACTGACTCAACTAAATTTTGTGAAGGTGAAGTACTTGTTAAAATGAAAGATCTATTTAGAGAGAAATAAGTAGACATAATGTCTGCACTATGGATAGGTGTATACCTGTTTTTTGCAAAAACAGTTTGTATCTTTGAAATGCTGGTTTGCCCTGGACAGAGCTAACTTAAATAGAGACCTGGCGCGGTGGTTCATGCCTGTAATCCCAGCACTTTGGGAGGCCGAGGAGGGGGGATCATGAGGTCAGGAGATCGAGACCATCCTGGCTAACACGGTGAAACCCCGTCTGTACTAAAAATGCAAAAAATTAGCCGGGCATGGTGGCGGGCACCTGTAGTCCCAGCTACTCTGGAGGCTGAGGCAGGAGAATGGTGTGAACCCGGGAGGCGGAGCTTGCAGTGAGCCGAGATCGCGCCACTGCACTCCAGCTGGGTGACAGAGAGAAACTCCGTCCCCAAAATATATATATATAGTCTTTTTATATATATATGTATATATACCCAAAGGATTATAAGTCATGCTGCTATAAAGACACATGCACACGTATGTTTATTGTGGCACTATTCACAATAGCAAAGACTTGGAACCAACCCAAACGTCCAACGATGATAGACTGGATTAAGAAAATGTGGCTGGATACATATGTAACAAACCTGCACATTGTGCATATGTACCCTAAAACCTAAAGTATAATAAAAAAAAAAGAAAATGTGGCACATATACACCATGGAATACTATGCAGCCATAAAAAGGATGAGTTCATGTCCTTTGTAGACACATGGATGAAGCTGGAAACCATAATTCTCAGCAAACTATCACAAGGACAAAAAAAACCAAACGCTGCATGTTCTCACTCATAGGTGGGAATTGAACAATGAGAACACATGGACCCAGGAAGGGGAACATCACACTCCGGGGCCTGTCATGGGGTGGGGTGAGGGGGAGGGACAGCATTTGGAGATATACCTAATGTAAATGATGAGTTACTGGGTGCAGCACACCAACATGGCACATGTATACATATGTAACAAACCTGCACGTTGTGCACATGTGTCCTAGAACTTAAAGTATATATATATATAAAGAGAAAACCATTAAAGAAAGGCTATAATACACAGGAACACACAGACATACATACACCTGTGTGTCTATATCTTCAGTTATCACACTTTTTCTATACAGACTCCACACGAGACAAACATGTTACATTTTATGAGAAACTATACGTGGAAAGAGGAGAATTTGTGAAATCAATATAGAATGTTCCTTGTTTAGCATAATTCTAACTGTTTCTCATTAGAGGTCTGAGTATCAATCTGTATTATATGTGGCCATGCTGGCATTTGGGAAATTCCACAAGAAACTTTTTAAATATGAATTTGGAAAAGGGAAAAGGATTTTTAAAGTGTCTTTTTTTGTTCTGCATTCTATGTGGAACATCTATTTTGTGCTAACTGCTCGTGTTAGCTTGTGATTGCCTGTGACTATGTGGAAGATATACTTTACGTGACTATGTGAGCAATAGTCTTAAAGTTAAGAAATCTAAAATTTGGTTGGTTTAGTTGCTAATTAGGTAAATTACCTTGTAATGGTTACTTAACCTCTCAAAGATTAATTATCTTCAGTGGTACATTGAAGGTTCCATTCATATTGATTTTAGTAGACTTATCCTACTAAAAAGTAAATTTAACAGAAATTATTCTAGACCTCATTATTTCAGGAGACCCCACCCCAGCTTTTATTCCTAACTTCAAGAAATGCAGAGAAATTTAAAAATTCGATGTTCTCCCAATTCAACAGAATATAACTGAACTAAATCGATTTATGTATAATTCATTATTTCAACCTTTAACGCTATATCCGAGCGGTTTGTTTTCACCATAAAGTTATAGCTGTTTAGGCCAATAATTAAAGAGGACCTTGATAGAGAATGACAAGAGAGGATGATCACCCTATTGTCTATCTTCCAGCTGTTTTCAATGCCCTGAAGTTTTATTCACACCCAAATATTAGAATCTTATCTGAGAGAGCGTACTCAAATGATGAATCATGCTAATTTCTCAAGAAAAGTGTTACAGAATAATAAATGCCTTTCTGGTCAAAGCACTGATGCTCTGGAAATAATCTTTATCCAAATGAGGTACAGGAATTGTTAGGACTATTAAAAGTTTGTATATGATATCTGCCAGGTTCGACTGAGCTTCACTTAAAATCTACCATATTAGGGCCAAGTGTAATGACTCAAATTAGTGAACTTAAAAATTGTTTTAAAATGTTTCCTGGAGACATTTCAAATATTGCTCTCTGATTTATCACTGTTACTTTTGCTGAATTCAATTTGATGCCAAGATTTATTCAGATTAATCAAATGCCATAAACTCTGATACCTAATGTTCCTTAACACCTTAAGAACTTTTAAACAGATCAAATGTTGAAGATACGCTTTTAGTGAAACTGTACCTAAGCACATGAATTCTATTGAATATAGCTTTTTAGAAGACTAACAAAGAAAGAAGACTTAGGAAATTCGGAAACATTTTTTAAACCTTCTAGAGGGAATTAAACTACTGAAAAATAATTTCAATTGGTGAATCTAATGGCATTAATCAGAAGATAAGAAAAAAGTAACCATAAAACTTTATGGGGGTAATATTTGCTATGAGGATCAGGAAAAACAACTAATGGATATTAGGCTTAATATGTGGGTGATGAAATAAACTGTACAACCAATCCCATGGCATAAGCTTACCTCTGTAACAAACCTACACTTGTACCCCTGAACTTAAAAGTTAAAATTTAAATAAATAACGTTGTGCTATTAATTTCAACCAGAGCCTTTCCAAGGTGCAGGGAACTTTTGAGAATTTTATTTCTTGCAAAAGGAAACTTGATTCCTTGCTTAGGGCCTTCCTAGGAAAACCTCTATTCTTTGGAGAAGCATCATACTCCTACAATATTTAAGGACCATCATATTTGTCAGACTTTTTTTCTGTTTTACTGTGAGCAGTTTACAGAACATAAAGAAAAATCAAATCCGAAGGTGCACTACACGTGTTTTATCAAAAGGAACATTTTTGTGTACTTTTAAGAAAATACGACAAATTGAGTTTTCTGACCTATTACCAAGTTAGACATCTTGAGTGAATTGAATCTGTTGTAATCCTGTTTGGTTTTCATCCCATGGCTCTGGAAAACTGACATTTATCTCCAATTTTTCAACTCTGCTTCTTTCCAGTACCTCATCTATACGACTATTATAGTACTTTTCATCTGCTTCTACCACTACACTATGGCTGCATTACTTTTAACACAGTGTCCCACATGTTACCCATTTCTACCTTATATAAAGAGTAGAAATTGAATTGTAATTGAGTATCCAGTTGCCTCATATTCAGGTCTTCAACTGAAATAACTCCAGCTATCTCAAAACTTCAACCCTCTCTGGAAGTATTGGACCAAATTATCCCAGATTATAGCACTCTCAGGCTAAAATTACTAATGCTTCTATAGTTTCAGAGACTGTATCAGGTTATTCAACACAACATTCCATGCACCATTCCAGCCTCATATAATCAGAGGACACTTAGACGACTTTAATAGCCTTCAAAAGACACCCTCCTCTTTTACTTATATATATATTTATTTATCTATTTATTTAATGGAGACAAGGTCTCACTCTGTCACCCAGACTGGAGCGCAGTGGCATAATCACGGTCCACCGCAGCCTGCACCTGCCGGGCTCCGATCCTTCCACCGCAGCCTCCTGAGTGGCTGGGACCACAGGCGCCGCCACCACGTCTGCCTGGTTTTTGTATTTTTGTGGAGATGGGGTTTCACATGTTGCCCAGGCTGATCTGAGACTCCTGGGCTCAAGAGATCCACCTGCCCCGGCCTCCCAAAGTGCTGGGATTACATGAACGAGCCATTGTGCCCAGCCGGTCCCGCCCGGTTTTTAACCTTCGTACTGTTTATATAATCATCCTTCACAAAATAGAACACTTCATTACTCGATGGTTCTCATTATTCTAATATGAAGAACTATATTAAGAAAATAAATTCCTGGCCGGGCGCGGTGGCTCACACTTCTAATCCCAGCACTTTGGGAGGCCGAGGCGGGCGGATCACGAGGTCAGGAGATCGAGACCACGGTGAAACCCCGTCTCTACTAAAAATACAGAAAATTAGCCGGCGTGGTGGCGGCGCCTGTAGTCCCAGCTACTCGGGAGGCTGAGGCAGGAGAATGGCGGGAACCCGGGAGGCAGAGCATGCAGTGAGCCGAGATCGCGCCACTGCACTCCAGCCTGGGCGACAGAGCCAGACTCCAGCTCAGACAAAAAAATAAATCAATAAATTTCCAATATTTCCTAGCATATCCAATTTAATTCTATACATCACATAAAAATAAAAGCCGTCTTACTGTGTTAGTTTCTTACTGTTGTTACAGTAAATTAACATAAACTCAGAGGCTTAAAACAACACATTTTTTTTCTTTATACTTCTGGGGGTCAGAAGTCCAAAATGGGTCTTAGTGTGCTAAAATCAAGGTATCATCAAGTGTATATTTTGTCTAGAGATTCCAGGAGAGAATTCACCAGGTTTGAGGGGTCACATGTATCCCTGAGCTCTTGGCCTCTGCACATCTTGGACACAGCACATCACTTCAGCCTCGGCTCCAGTTTCCCCAAGCTCTTCTGCTCACTCTGGTCTCTCCGCCTTCCTGTCTGAAGGTTCTTTGTGACTACAGTGGGCCCACCTAGATAATTCAGGATAATCGCTCCAGTTTAAGGTGAGGTGATTAGCAATCTTAATTCCACCTCTAACCATAATGCTTCCATGCTGCCTAACAACACATTCAAAAGGTCATCCTGCTAAGGGTCATTATTCTACCTACACACTAAGTGACTGAGAAAAAGTAAAGTTATCTATCATGCCTTACCTATGGCGAGGAAATAATAACTTATAATGATTTATCTACGAAAACCTGTTTTTAAAAGCTTTGGTCCTAGTCTATTGATTAAAGTTTTGGTATATTCCAGATAAATTTCATGTCCTTGATGCTAACACATTGTGCACAGTAGATGGCCTTTTTAAAATAGTACTGCATAAAGGAATATTTAAGGTTGTCTGGACAATAGAAAAGGAACTTTAGTTGCTATGCCACAAAAGGCCGGATTTCTGCACATTACACCTCCTACCAGTGCACACATGTGCCAAACTCCTTCCTGAAAGCCTGGTTTATGTTTCCTATGTGCTTAGCAATAGTTTTACTCTCACGACTGTTTATATTAAGTCCTATTTTTTAAAGCATATCCTCATTTGTTTGTTTTCCTGAGCCTCTGAACTGGATTTCATCTGGTATGTATTGCACAGGTTTGCACACTTGATTGTACGCTACCTTAAAGCAGCCTCTTGTGTTCTGGACACGGTTATTTTTCTCCATGGTAAGGTGATAAGTGACTTCTCTGAGGACTTGCCACCTTAGAATGCAGTGGTGACATCACCTGCTCAGGCTCTGTCTGCAATGTGGAATTTAGTATTTTCCCACTTCTGGTCTAACTTGAACTTCATAATTAAGCAGAGCCGCCTTTTGAGGGAACAGTAGGGTGTCTGCCCCTAAACGTCTGTGTAAATGCAGAGACACATTTGGGAACATAACTGACTTTTATGTACAGAAGCCAGATGCATTTCATGCCCATGCATGCTTAGGGAAGCAAGTTCATCTCATCTATCACAATAAGCATCTGTGCCACTAAATTCCACTGCAGGATACTTTTCACACTTAGACAACAAAACATTTAAGGAAATAAAAGCTCTTTCCAATAAAAATGTGCATCAAATACTGTGTGTATGTTTAAAAAAAAAAAACTTCCTCTATAAGATAAGGCCACAGGAACTACTAAAAAAGCATTCTTGAAATACATTTTCTGATAGGCATCTAGGCCCTTGCCTTATATAAGATTTAAGGAAAGTGATGTGTGTGTCTTTATACTTGAAAGGCTGTTTTCAGCAGCAAAGGGTATGCTTTGAGATATCAATATAGTTTTGAGAATGCAAAAGTTTAAAAGAAATGGAATGCATATTCTCCAGGTATGAACATGCAATTGTCATTATTTTCCTACCATCTACTAGATTAGAAACAGAAGAAAAATTATGGAAATGTCTGTTTTCCCTCAATAGGAGTACCTATTTATTAAAGTTAATTATTATTCTTTAAACATTTTCAAAATAGACTCATAAGTGACAACTTTCAGAGAAAACAAGGGTTTTTGGATATATATATTTACCTATAACATGGATAAAATAATTTTGTTAAATAATAACTCCATATTAATAATGTTCTCTATTGTTTTTGCATTTTGTTTAACAATAGAGAATCTAATACATTTAGTGTTCATGAGTTTCATACAGTCTCCTGTCAATGTACTTTGTCTTTTTTTTATTGGACTACTAATCATTTATTTATGATTTGTTGGAACTACTCATATTTTAAATATGTCAAGTGAATTGCAAGCACTTGTTGCTGATTTGATATTTGCTTTTTACACATATTCATGGTATCCTCTGAAAAAGAAAAGTTTTATATTTTAACAAATTCCAATCCATAAATTTTTTTTAAAATTTTCTGTTATTGGTTAGGGCTATGTTTGGATATTTAATTTTAACCGTAATGTTGCAAGTGATATTTGTCTATGGTATTTTTTCTTTATATTTTGAAAAAGTGTATTTGACATCCACTATGGAATTAATATTTATTAATGACATATTATACCTTTGTGCAACTATAAAATACATATAGCCAATTATCTGAACACCATTTTATGAACTGTTTATCACTTATCCACTGATTTGAAACACTATCTTTATCATATATTGGATTTTAGGTTTATCGAGATTATGTAACATGAAATTATTTAATTATGAATTTATGTGAATTCAGGCATGACAGTCAGCTCTACTTCCCCACCACTACCCTGTAAAAGGATGGATGGAATAATTGCTTCCCTATGGCTTAAGTGTATGAGAGGTATCCAACATGGTCTTGATGAAGTGGGAACTACACAGAAACTGTTTTTGGCCCTGAAATGTACTCCAGCTTTACCAATTTGTTCTACACATATACCATTGAGGGTAGAAGCTGAATTTTGCTAATGATTATATTTACACTACTTAACATTGTGCCAGATACGGAGTAGATGCTTAGAAACATGTTTAATAACTTGTTTTATTGCTAGAGACCTAATTATCTGCTGTAGTGGTGCTATCTCATTCAGAATCATTTTGACCAGCCTTTCTCCATCATGAATAAAACACTTATTTACACACTTGTGTACATGCACATGTGCATAGAAACACACACACCCTTTGCAGAGACAAACTGCATTGAAAGCATGTGCAAACATTATAATATATTTGTTGATTCTGACCTGATTCTGATTCTATTGTATACATTTTCATTCTGATCACAATAACAATAAAAACAGAAAACTATAAGTTGTGAAGCTGGAAGATGCAGAACATGAAAGATCGAATTACCAATTTTTTTTCTATTTTCTTTAGTTGGCTGCTGATAAAATCAGAAAAGAAATGGACACAAAAATGAAAGTATGCAATGTGTGTGCGTGTGTGTGTGTGTGTGTCACATGCACTCGTTTCCATGATGTACATATGGAATTTCATAACCAACCAAACTAAGCTTCATAAGTGAATGAGAAATAAAATCCTTTACAGACAAGCAGATGCTGACAGATTTAGTCACCATCAGACCTGCCTTCCAAGAGCTCCTAAAGGAAGCACTAAACATGGAAAGGTAAAACCAGTACCAGACACTGCAAAAACACACCAAAATATAAAAACCAATGAAACTAGGAAGAAACTGCTTCAACTAATGTGCAGAATAACCAGCTAGCATCATGATGACAGGATCAAATTCACACATAACAATATTAACGGTAAATATAAATGAGCTAAATGCCCCAATTAAAAGACATACACTGGCAAATTGGATAAAGAGTCAATACCCACAGGTGTGCTGTATTCAGGAGACACATCTCACTTGCAAGGACACACATAGGCTCAAAATAAAGGGATGGAGGAATATTTACCAAGCAAATGGAAAGAAAGAAAAAAAAAGCAGGAGTTGCAATCCTAGTCTCTAATAAAACAGACTTTAAACCAACAAGGATAAAAAAGGACAAAGAAGGGCATTACATAGTAGTAAAGGGATCAATGCAACAAGAAGAGCTAACTATCCTAAATATATATATATGCCAAATACAGGAGCACCAGGATTCATAAAACGAGTTCCTAGAGACCTACGAGGAGACTTAGACTCCCACACAATAATAGTGGGAAACTTTCACAACCCACTATCAATATTAGAGAGATCAACAAGAAAGGAAATTAACAAGGATATTCAGACTTGAACTCAGCTCTGGTCCAAGTGGACCTAATAGATACCTACAGAAATCTCCACCCCAAATCAACAGAATATACATTCTTCTCAGCACCACATAGCACTTATTCTAAAATCAACCACATAATTGGAAGTAAAACACTCCTCAGCAAATGCAAAAGAATGAAAATCATAACAAACAATCTCTCAAACCACAGTGTAATCAAATTAGAACTCAGAATTAAGAAGCTCACTCAAAACTGCACAACTACATGGAAACTGAACAACCTGCTTCTGAATGACTACTGGGTAAATAGCAAAATTAAGGCAGAAATAAATAAGTTCTTTGAAACCAATGAGAACAAAGACACAACATATCAGAATCTCTGGGATACAGGTAAAACAGTGTTTAGAGGGAAATTTACAGCATTAAATGTCCACATGAGAAAGTGGGAAAGATCTAAAATAGACACCCTAACATCACAATCAAAAGAAGCAATGGAAAACACATTAAAAACCTAGTATAAGACAAGAAATAACTAAGATCACAGCAGAACCGAATGGGAGAGAAACACAAAAAAACCTTCAAAAAAAAATCAATGAATCTAGGAGTGGGTTTTTTGAAAAGATTAACAAAATAGATAGACCGGTAGCCAGACTAACAAGGAAGAAAAGAGAGAAAGATCAAATAGACACATTAAAAAACGATAAAGGGGATATCACCACTGATCCCACAGAAATACAAACTATTATTAGAGAATACTGTAAACACCTCTACACAAATAAACTAGAAAATCTAGAAGAAATGGATAAATTCCTGGACACATACACCCTCCCAAGACTAAAGCAGGAAGAAGTCAAATCCCTGAATAGACCAATAACAAGTTCTGAAATTGACTCAGTAATTACTAGCCTACCAACCAAAAAAAGCCCAGGACCAGATGTCTTCACAGCCGAGTTCTACCAGAGGTACAAAGAGGAGCTGGTACCATTCCTTCTGAAACTATTCTGAACAATAGAAAAAGAAGGACTCCTCCCTAACTCATTTTATGAGGCCAGCATCACTCTGATTCCAAAACCTGGCAGAGACCCAATAGAAAAAGAAAATTTCAGGCCAATATCACTGATGAACATCGATGCGAAAATCCTGAATAAAATACTGGCAAGAGAATCCAGCAGCACATCAAAAAGCTTATCCACCACGATCAAGTTGGCTTCATGCCTGGCATGCAAGGCTGGTTCAACATATGCAAATCAATAAACATAATCCATCACATAAACAGAACCAATGACAAAAACCACATGATTATCTCAATAGATGCAGAAAAGGCCTTCAATAAAATTCAACACCCCTCAGACTAAAAACTCTCAATAAACTAGGTATTGATGGAACATATCTCACAAAAATAAGAGCTATTTATGACAAATGCATAGCTAATATCATGCCAAATGGCCAAAAGCTGGAAGCATTCCCTTTGAAAACTGGCCCAAGAGAAGGATGCCCTCTCTCCCCACTCTTATCAACATATTATTAGAAGTTCTGGCCAGGGAAATCGAGTAAGAGAAAGAAATAAAAGCATGCAAATAGGAAGAGAGGAAATCAAATTGTCTCTGTCTGCAGATGACATGATTGTATATTTACAAAACGCCACCACCTCAGCCCAAAAATTCCTTAACCTGATAAGCAACTTTGGCAAAGTCTCAGGATATAAAATTAATGTGCAAAAATCACAATCATTCTTATATACCAATAACAGACAAGCAGAGAGCCAAATCATTAGTAAACTCCCATTCACAATTGCTATAAAGAAAACAAAATACCTAGGAATACAACCTACAAGGGATGTGAAGGACCTCTTCAAGGAGAACTACAAACCAGAGCTCAAGGAAATGACAGGACACAAACATATAGAGAAACACTCCATCCTCATGGATAGGAAGACTCAATATCATGAAAATGGCCATATTGCCCAAAGTAATTTACAGATTCAATGCTATTCCCATCAAGCTACCATTGACTTTCTTCACAGAACTAGAAAAAAACTATGTTAAATTTCATATGGAAGCAAAAAAGAGCCTGTGGAGCCAAGGCTAACCTAAGCAAAAAGAACAAAGCTGGAGGCATGATGCTGCCTGACTTCAAACTATATTACAAAGCTAAAGTAACCAAAACAGCATGGTGCTAATACCAAAACAGATATATAGACCAATGAAACAGAATAGAGGCCTCAGAAATAACACCACACATCTACAACAATCTGATCTTCAACAAACCTGACAAAAGCAAGCAATGGGGAAAGGATTCCCTATGTAATAAATGGTGCTGGGAAAACTGGCTAGCCATATGCAGAAAAGAGAAACTGGACCCCTTCATTATACCTTATAAAAGAATTAACTCAAGGTGGATTAAAAACATGAATGTAAAACCTAAAACTATAAAAACCCTAGAAGAAAACCTAGGCAATATGATTCAGGACATAGGTGTGGGCAAAGACTTCATGACTAAATCACCAACAGTACTTGAAACAACAGCCAAAATTGACAGATGGAATCTAATCAAACTAAAGAGCTTCTGCTCAGTAAAATAAACTATCACAAGAGTGAACAGGCAACCTACAAAATATGAGAAAATTTTTGCAATCTATCCATCTGACAAAGGTCTAATATCCAGAATCTAGAAGGAACTTAACAAATTTACAAGAAAAAAAACAAAAAACAACCCCATCAAAAAGTGGGCAAAGGATATGAACAGACACTCCTCAAAAGAAGACATGTATGTGGCCAATAAACATATGAAAAAAGCTCATTATCACTGGTCATTAGAGAAATGCAAATCAAAACCACAATGACATACCATCTCACACCAGTTAGAATGGTGATCATTAAAAATTCTGGAAACAGCAGATGCTGGAGAAGATGCAGAGAAATAGGAACACTTTTACACTGTTGGTGGGCTTGTAAAATAGTTCAACCACTGTGGAATACAATGTGGTGATTCCTCAAAGATATAAAACCAGAAATGCCATTTGACCCAGCAATCCCATTACTGGGTATATACCAAAGGATTATAAATCATTCTACTCTAAAGAAACATGTACACATATGTTTATCATGGCACTATTTACAATAGCAAAGACTTGGAACCAACATAATGCCCATCAATGATACACTGGATGAAGAAAATGTGGCACATATTCACCGTGGAATACTACACAGCCATAAAAAAGGATGAGTTCACGTCCTTTGCAGGGATATGGATGAAGCTGGAAACCATCATCCTCAGCAAACTAACACAGGAACAGAAAACCAAACACTGCATGTTCTCACTCATAAGTGGTTGCTGAACAATGAGAACATGTTGACACAGGGAGAGGAATATCACACACTGGGGTCTGTAGGTGGGTCGGGGGAAAGGGGAGGGAGAGCATTAGGACAAATAGCTAATGCATGTGGAGCTTAAAACCTAGATGACGGGTTGATGGGTGCAGCAAATTACCATGGCACAAGTATACCTATGTAACAAACCTGCATGTTCAGCACATGTATCCCAGAACTTAAAGTAAAATTTTAAAAAATGAAAGTATGCAATATGTGTATGTGTGTGTATACATACATATAAAACAAGCACTCATTTTCATTATGTACATATATGCACATCATGAGTGTGAATATATGTTAAATAATATCCTATCAGTTTTGTATTTGTAACACATATATGTACATGCATATACAACAAATAGAGGTGTTTTGCATAATAATTTCATTGATATTCATTTCATCAGCTAAGAACTAAAGAGAATTTAAATCAAAATCAATTATTCATTTACAGGTGTTTTTAACCATCATCTCCCCCTTTATCTTCACTTTTATGCCTCCTTGTATTGCCATTTTGTGACTTTTTTGCCATAAATTATACATATTTGGAACCGTCAGTTTAAGAAATTCAATCTTTGGATAAGATCTCTAAGATTGATTTAGTATGAATACGTGTGTGGGCCCACACTTGACAAAGAAAGGTCAGTTATAAATATATGTGTACACTTATCAAAATAATTCACATAAAATCTCTGAATAAAATTATCTGTATGCTTTTTCTGTCAATAAAAGCAGTATAGTATAATTCTTGGTAGTAAACCTGTTTGTTTTCATTCTGTTGCCTACCATGTGAGCTGCCATGTTGGTATAAAACATCGATCATTTGATATTTTACTACAGCAAATAATAGTGATCCCCCCGAAATAATAAATAAATCAGTGAGTTTCAAGGAAATAAGTTTTTGGATGGATCAGATAATTTGAAGTTGTTAGTTTATTCTCCAGCAAGGTGAAAGAAAAAAGCTGTTAGTTTGTTCTCTATCAGGTGAACGAAGATGAAAACTAAAGTTCTCAAGGCCAGTGCATAATAATGGTGCCGTATTCTGTGCATCAATCACCATTACCACATACCTATATTGCCAAATATTTCATGTACCGCTTTAGTGGTGATTAATCAATGTGCCATGGCACTGAAACTGAAACGAGACTTTGTAATACAAGTAATATTCAAAGGGTTTTGAAAATTTATCAGCTCTATAGATATAGATGAAAATTTATCATCGTCTATCTAGAAATCCTGTTTTTATAAATGTTACCTAGCCAAATATTGGTTTTATTTACTTAATATTTAGAAAACATGAGTTTAGTAAAAATTGTTCAGATTTTCTTAATGTAGTGTGTGAAATTACTATGTAATTCTACAAGAAATATGCTACACAGCTGATTACACAAATAGGTCAGCAGAGGGAGCAAAAGGTGCCTTTCCCGTATAATCCACAGCAACATCACCCGCTCTTCTCTCTACATCATCGATGTATGTTATCTAAAGTCCTGTGCAAATGCCACCTCAACACGAGTCCTCTAGCCTTGCCTTCTTATCAGAAGCAGCTCGAAAGCCCCGATAATTCTAGAACCACTGAAAAATACACACTTGTTGCAAGGATTGAAAAGCCTCATATTGCAAATTCAGAATTCACAGTATTGAAAAAATTCATAATTTTTTAAAGTTACAATACTGTGAACTATATAAAATGAATTATGCTGGGATCAGATGACTCTCTTCATTCCAGCCTATCTTATATTTTCTCATTCATTTCTCCACATAGTCACAACAACAGACTCACTATTACATTTCATTAATGGCTATTTTATAATAAATGATCTCAATAGCATTTCTGAAACCTCTGCTGTTCTGGTTTTACATAACTCTTGAATTTTTGAATGAGTTAGTTTTTGATTGAAAAAGACCTGACTCTTATGCTTAGAAAAGCCATCATTTCTTTCTGTAAGCTTTCCATCTTCTATAAGCTTTACATGTTCCATAAGCAAACATTCGCTGGTTTTGTGATCAAACTAGAGAGGCAAATTCAGTTAATAATAACAACGTCATTTATCATCCTCAAATCTAGTGTTATGGATAATAGGATCTCCACAAGGAGACGGTTGCACGAGCGACAAGAGAAAGGCAATCAACAGTCTTTTACTCATACCAAGATATGTCCACACACACTTGTTTCAACAGTCAAAGTAACGCCATATGTCCCCAGTGATGTGGGTGGGCAAAAGGAACAGTTGGCCTGCTAATGAGGGCCATATGTACACGCAGCCTATCGTACCATCCTTCTTACTTATGGCTGCTGAAAACTCAGTGGAAGAGCTTGCTCTGAGGAATGGCATGGCTGGAGGAGGAGAGGCTTCCTTAACAGCAGGAAAGGACCATTTGTTGTACAACTACTGTATCTCTGAAACTGGGAGCTAAAGATATGCATGTACGTTACTCATTCTCATTAAGAGTTACTTACGCATCCGTAGAGTTCTTTACTCCAGTTTCACCTTCTTTCACTAAATTCTTTTGCATTTATGTGCAAAGGGATTTTGGGCCCTTTTCAAAAATTACTTTTCCTAATCAATCTTGTTAATTTGATGTTCATTTACATCGGCTTCTCTTTATTTTTAGCTTGATTTCCAGAAAAATTATACTTTCTTTGACATTGTTAAATGTTACAATATTAAAAGAAATGAAAAAGACTTAAAAACTTAGAATATTTGAATGAGGGTTTCTGGAAGGCAGAGAGAACAATAAGGCAAAAGTACTTACTGCACTACTGTTCCAAAGTAAAAGAAAAACAAAGATTTTAAAAATGATTATAGCAGCTCTGTATCTCAACCAGGGTTTCCTTTGAAATTTCTAACACTGCAAACACTATTCAGCAATTTGCACTGATTATAAAATTTATTGTTTTAAGGTCAATTGTGATACTATGATCAGATAATATAATTTACTTTACTCTTAATGGCTTCATTTTGACAACTGAGGGAGCTTTCAGGAAGGACAATGCTTCCTGCACAACAACCAGTAAAGCATGTCACATCCATTTTCAATATAATTTTAAGAAAAATGAAGGACAAACTACTTGTGAGGCAGCAAGAATTCATTTGCATTAAATTAATTTGAACAGGGCATTTCAAGTTCTCTCTGGCAACAATAGAATAAAGGGGAAAATGAATCTATCTTATGCAATGATCCTCTTCTAGGTTACAGAAAGATTTGAAAGGCTGACATGACCATTGCTAAATTTCTTCTAGAAGTCTATGATTAGTGTCATAGATATAACTCATGAGATAAAATATTCACAATGAATGTTTGTGAACTGCATCAATTATGATGGAACTACTGTCTAACATCCCTTTGAAAAGTTATATTCTGCAAAGGTTAAAAAAAACCAACCTTTCGATGCTTTCTTATATGGATGAGATTTTGTCAACAAGAACTAAGCTTCACAATTAAGCACTATGGAAGATAATGTTCTAGGTTAATTTAAACCTAACTAATCCAGGACTTGGCCTTGATAAATAATGGGTTTAATTAATATTTTTGACCCTAGCAGTGCAAATACTTTTACTTATATTTTACTAAAGCTAGTTTTGACAAATCTAAGGGTATTTAATTTATCAGTATCTGTTGTCAGATGAAACTTCCCCATCAATACCTTCTAATGGTTCAAAAATAAACTGTTACCCCCACAGATACATTGTTTTTCCATGCGTAAGCAAGTACATTAATTTCAGGGTCTCAAGGCATAAAAGTGTTATTACCACTTGTGATAGGCTGCATAATAGTCCCAAAAGATGTTCTTCACCTAATCTCCCGGCCCTGGGAATGTGCTGCCTTACACAGCCAAAGGACTTGTAGATACGATTCATTTAAGGATCTGGAGACAAGGTGATTATCCCAGATCATCCATGTGAGTCCGAAGTAATCACAGGAGTCCTTAGATGAAGTGGAGAGAAGGACTCAAAGTTAAAGGAGGAGACAACGCGGAGACAGAAACAGAAATAAAAGCAACGCACCTTGAAAATGGAGGAATGGGGAAAAGACAATGAAGACAGGTGCCACCAGAAGCAGAAAATTTAAGAGAATGGATTCTCCCCTCAGCACCTCGAGAAGGAACCCACACTGCAGACACATTGACTTAGCCTAATTAAAGTGATTTTGGACTTCTGACCTTTGAAACTGCAAGACAATAAATATGTGTTAAGTTATGTAAATGTGTGGTAATTTGTTATAGCAGCAGTAATACAACTAATACACCACTACAATAAGCAAAGGAAATAAAGTGCAATAGTGACAAACTTAAGGGATTCCAGAAAAGAGAAACGAAGTGGTAAACTCAATCACAGGATTATATTAGTAACTGTAGTATATGTTACTTGCTTACCCTTTCAATCACATTATTGCTGTAATTATCATTATCATCCAATCAATATGATTACACCAGTATGTATAACTTAGACATGAAAATTTTTTTCTATTTCACCCTTCCCATAATTCCATGCAGCTACCCCTAAGCAACTATGTATCTGATGAAGCTAATATTTTCAGGGAAAAATCTTCCATGTTAAGCAGAAAATTTACATCTAAAATTAAATTCTTTTAAGCCAGTCTGGGGACAATACCTAGAAAATTCAAACATTACTTCTCAAGAATACCACTAGCAGTGAGTTTGTGACGCTATCTTCCGCCAACTGAATCAAAATTAATTTTAAATATTTTCAAAGCAATATTTTTAAAAATCGTGTACAAATTTTTTCCTCTTGGTAAAAATAAACCACTTCCCAACCATCCATTATATTTATGTTAATTACATGAACTCCATACATGAATTATCATACCACAAATAGAAAACTATTTAAAGAGAAAAATCTCACTTGGTGCTGACAGAATGACAGCATAAAACTGTTAAGCATGAGGAGAAAGTTGTTTGCGGTGTAAATATTTCCCTTTTCCTATCAAAGTGTGTCCTGCGATCTAGCGCTCTTCTCTCCACATGCTTAAGTACGGCAAAAGTTATAAAAACACTCATTCTAGTTTTCTATACTTTAATGGTTGTAGAACATCAGAAGAGAATTGGGAGATGGGAATGTTTTGTGCTTGACATTGCATTTGAGGGGAAAATAAAAACTTGGACATAATATGTGGGATGTCTCCACAGTAATACATGGGAGGGCAAGCAAAAAATGCTATCAAATTTCTACCATGCGCTGAGCCCCTTATATCAACAAATATCCAGCCTTTCTAAAGTACTAACAACCACTCTTCATAGCAGGTATTCTATTCCCAGCTTGTAGGTAAGAAACAAAGCTTCAGAAAGGGATCTTCACCAGTTTCACACAGTCAATAAAAGGCAGAACTAGGGCAAATATCAATAATAAAAATAGCAATCTCATCCTAATTGGACCTGGCACTGTTCTAAGAAGCAAATCATTAACAAAGGATTTTGAGTTACCACACTCTTAGTCTCCCCGTTTTACAAAAGAAGCAACTGAGGTAAAGTGAAGCTATGCCGTTTCTTTTCAAGCTCATATACCTAACAAGATACCACTTTAATCATGGGTCTGTGATAGATCGTGTACCTCATTTCTAGCGTTTGCTGAGATTTTTCTTATTAACCCTAAGCAAGTATTTGATCCCTGGTAAGTATGCTGTAATTTTTTCACCGCTCATTCTTATCACGGTTCTTCAAGAAAAGTACAGTTCAACACATTTGTCCTATTTGGTTACAAATTTTGAAATTCAAAATGTGTATCACACTAAGCTGTTAGCTCCATTTGGAATTTTAAAAAACTAAATTTTTCACTCAGTTAAAAAAAATTGCATTGTTTACTCCCATATCTACAATATAGCTTATAAGTCTATATTTGTATTGAAAACATAATTTTCTACAACTTTTATAATATTTAAATATTATTTAAGGTTTTAATAATATTTAAATATTTAAATAATACATTTAAAATCATAGTTCAACAAGTCCGAATAATCCATCACTTACTTATGACAGAATATTTGTTCAGTATCCTCGGTTTGTTCACTCTTGTGTAATATATCCTATTTTAAGGATCAAAACTTCTCTTAATGTCAACACTACAGCCTCTTCACAATTCCTACTGATTCCTAATTACCCTTCAGGAGCAAATAAAATGAATTTATACCAAATTTCTTTGCTTTGAAACAACTTCAGTGAAAATGGTGGTTGTCAACCATATCTACCATTCATATATCCCATTGTTTTCTGCATTAAATTTCATCTAATACTCCCTTATGCCATCAGTGTCACTACAAAGGGGGACAGGGGATGAATCTCATCATGAACAAAGGTATATACACTAGATCTTAGGATGTTCAATCATCTCCTTACTGTATTATGTCCCATCTGAACTACTCATATTAAAATGAGCAACTATGTGAACATGGTACTTTTAAGAAAGGATGTTCAAAAATTAATTCATATCTTGTACAAATTTGTATCCAAGAAAGCATGACCTAATAGGCATCACATATCTGAATGAAAAAATTCACTGTCAGCAATGAATGTTGATGACACTCCTTTAGCAAGAGTTGTACCGAGCTACCCACAATTCCTCAGCACTCACTATTCTCATACATGCGGTCGGACAATGTCCAAGGGTGCAGTGATTCTGTCCAGAGGCTTTTCTGGGCCGTTAGAGCTGTCTCAGCCTGTGTACAGGGTTATACAGACACTCTAGGGCATTCATGACTCTGATCACTGGAGCAGCCCTGTACTAACTGCAAATTTATGGAGGAAACTTTCAAGTCCTCTTGCCCCCCAGTTGGGGTAACTCTGTTACCTATTTCATGTGGTCTCAGTTCTCCAACAAAAATGATCTCGGCCTGCTCATCTTACTTCCATCTCACTACATGGCACAACTAGAATTTGACTAGGTATTCTGCTTTAATGTATATGCAAAGCCCTCTTGTTCAGGAATGTTTGTAGAATAATATTTCTAAATTAGGAATACAATTGGTCTTGTTCTTTCCTGAGGGATAAAATGTCATCTCTCTTCTTCTCTCCCTCTCTCCTTTCTTCCTAACTCAGCTAACCCTCTATCTGAAAGAATTACAAAGGAAGAAATCTAGGGCATTGTTTAGCATTCTCAGGAGGATTGGAAATGTTGGAATGACAGCGAGTATCACACATACACTGCTTGAAGTATTTTGTAGGATCCGAGGGAAGAGAAAATTTTGACATTCCAGAAAATTTAAGTCATCCTTTTAATATCAGGACCAGAAAGAAACAGGTCACATGGGCAAGAGCCATAAAACTAATTATCTTGACTCTTTCCAGAATACCTGAGCTATAAATGTACAGGGAATCCTGTAATCAGATGCAATGTTGTGTATAATATACTTAGTTCCCAAATGTAACTATGAATTTTATGTATATAATGTGAAAAATCGTTCCAAAGTATTTGAGACTCCAAAAAGTTTCCTAGCTAGCATTCAATATTCTTGCTTAACTTCTCCTTATACCCCTAACTGTATTGAGCATGCATAGACACACAAAAGCTAGGATCAACTATTACCGCTTAAGAAAGAAAAGGAGGAAAAAGGCTGTATTATAGGGATTTTGTTTTCTTCCTCAACTCTTGAAGAAGCCTATTTGTATCAGCCCGTGTCAGACAACAAAGTACTTATCAATAAAGATTTATGAATGTGGTCACATATGAAATATAAGAGCATTCAGTTTCTACCTCTCTTTTTCTCATAAATCCTACATCAGATAGACATTAGCTATATCTGCCAATGTTTCCACGGAATCTTAAAGACTATTCACTGCAAAGCTGGCAGTGTAGCCTGAAAGCAAGTTATGTCTGCGTTGCAACTTCACAATAAGTGGTTTAAAAATACAACTAAATGTGGCCTGTCTTTATCTTGATTATAAGACATAAATTATCCCAAGAATATTCTTAGTAAAAATTGAGTCTCCCTGTCAAGCCACTTCTATTAAGAAGGACACAGGTCAGTTTTTAGGAGTTTAGGTGTTATTTGGAAGTTAGGAGCATCTAAATATGGAATATAACTCCATAAACTTATAGTATATTTTATATCAAAGAGAAACGAGAAAAATAAGAAATGTTTTTACTATTATTTCATATAGCATATTCATATATAATTACTTCAGTAGTCTCAATGTAGTCATGCAATTGTTTGGGTAAAGAACTAAACTTGAAGTTAAATAGCATAGGTCTGAATTCTTATGGTTTATAACATTCATATATTTTATATGTTCCAGAATAATATGTAATTTCTAAGTTTATAACATAATAATTACAGAAATGTAGGTAGAGTAATACTTCTGTGACACAGTCTCTTCATCTACAAAATGGAATTAATATTGCTTTTCTCCTTAAATTTATATTAAAAATTGGAGAAGTAATATATGTGAAAGAACCTTACATTAAATATGCAAGTTTTATTTGTTGAATTCAAACAGTCATTAAAGAAAGAACAAAATAAAACATTACATTTGGATTAAAAAAGTAGATACATATATCTCAATCTGAGAAACCTTTAAGCTCTCTTGACCATAAAATGACATTGGATCCTAAAAGAGAATTTGGTAAATATTTGAAAGATATTTCAATTTCACACCTAAATGTTGATTCTGACATTTATTTCCTAAACTTATCATTTGTGTACTTACCTGCTATTAAATCCACAGGGGTCATGTGACTAACTGTATGCCCACCGATTTTATTGACAGGTATTCAGCAAGGCCCACAAAGTAAGTATTGAATTTTTTAAAAAAACAGACCCAAAACACCGAAAAGCAAAACACTTAGTAAATTCTTACAATCATGACGATCAAAAATTAGTGCTATTAGTAAGAAAGAAACTTCTGAACCAAATAAAGTCCTAATACCTCCAAGCAATTTTGTCTCTCTGATACACACACACACACACAAACACGATTTAAAAAATGAAGGAAATGTAAAAAAATAAATAAATGAAGGAAGTTCTGTGGGAAATGTCCATAATTTCATGCCCAGAATTTCTCTATCAATCTCTTTCCCCAAAGTACTTCCAAGAAAATAAAGTTGCCTTTCTCTCAACCTTAACTCATCACTTTTCTCATAGCATTTTCAAAAGAAATATTTCCTGTCAGCCGGCCACTTAAACTTTGTGCTGTTAAAGAAATCCAAAAAGGTATCAATTTTGCAACAAAGGATAAAGAGGAGACGAAGTGAACCAACATGGCTTTTAAGCTAAATTGCCGTCACCTGTCACAGGTTGTCTAGCGAGCCTCAAGTTCCCTCTAATAAGCTTATGGAGGGTGCGGAGCAAAGGCACCTCAAGGTGCTCTGCGGGTTTTCCCCTGGTAAATTAGGCTGAAAGGAAAAGAGTCCCACCCCGCACCCCCAAACTTGGAGACCAGGGCTGCCCTGCCGCATTCTGTGCGCAGATCTCCTACTTCCACGCCCTTCCAGTCCTTTCCTCGGCTTGGAAAATTGGGCATGAGGCAAGCAAAAGGAAGGACAGAAGGCCAAAACGGGCATCCGGGAAGCCAAATTTCTGTCTCAAAAGCTCGTCTAGAAACGCGTACATAGCGCGTGCCTTGGGGACATCTCCTAAAACCCCGTTCACTGAAGCTAATTCCTCCCGAACGCCCCCACGCCGGCTGAGGATCGCAACCGCCCATCCGCCCCTCCAGCCTGTGCAGCCGCCCCCAAAACCTCACGTGAATCGGGAAATGTCAAGGCAGCAGCGCCTGGGGAGCCGAGCAGCCTCGCCAGTTCCACGTCTCTGGTTCGAGACCCCTCGGTTCACCTCTTTGGGGAACTCACCTGGAGTCATGTTTAGACGGCAGCCTCCACCCAGGGGACCGGGAAGAGGCACCGGGAAGCGCCGCCGCGTCCTGTGAATAACGAGCGCAGCGCAGCAGAGCAGCTCCCCCCGGACCGGCCGCTCCCCGATTCCTCCCGCTCTGTCCGGGAACCGTCCCTCCGTTCTTTCCTCTCCCTCCCCTGCCTGCAGCCACCGCGCTCCCTCCTCCTGCTGGCGGCGCAGGGCTGTGCTTCCACCTCCCTCCTGCGGGCGCACGAGCTGCCCGCGCTGCTAATGAGCAGGCTCCAGGCTCCGCCCGGCCAGGGGTGCGCACACGCCCCATGCCGGAGAGGAGCTCCCGGGAGCGGAGCTATGGATACGCCTGGTGCGGCCGCTGGAGAAATGAACTGGAGGAGGCATCCAGCATCTCACACTTTCTGGCCACTCAGCTTAACTAAGCCATAACCCCAGACTTCTTCCTAAATCTCCAGTAATTTACAGGAGCTGAAAAGTCAATGAGGGGTTTGAGCACAATCTGTGTTAACAGTATTGTCAGTATAGAGATGCTAATCTGGCTAGATTCTAGGGATGAAATGTTCAAGGGACGGTATATGATTCTTTCTGGTGGTTATTTTGACATATTTTGGCTATACTTACAGATCTGTAAAATAAACCAGCAATCTTCTAATCATGACAACACAGATTCCTAATTGAAGGCAGCTGATACTTATTAAATACCAGGCTCTGTTTAATAGGCTCTTTTTTCCCAGCTGATCTTTACTACAATTCTGTGAGCACTACTAGCACCCCTATTCTATATTTTAAGAATTTGGGACTAACTTTTAAAACAAGACGGTCTTAAAACAAGACTAAGGAACATGTCCAACCTTGCAGAGATTCTAAGTTTCTGAGCCTAAATAATAACTGAAATCTGTAGCTCCCACAACCCATAGCCTGTGTATAATGTGTTGCAGCATCTTGGATGGTACTGTGTAACTGAACCAACAAAGATAATAGGACCATCAGCAAATACACACCACGAGACTAATGAATACCTAGAATCCTAGTGAGACTTGTAAATAGTCAAGCACCCTAAGTAACAATAGTTCAAGTGCATGCTAAACATGGTGATTACTTATCAAAGAACAGCAACCAGTATGAGTGAAGACAGGCAAATAATGTTCAAAATGTTCAGAATCAATGTCCAGCCACTTATGAGTTGAATTCCCCACTCTAAAAAAGAGGCCAGATGTGACGTATTCTAAGAAGTCTACAATGGGCGTGGTCTTTTTGCAACCAAAAAGGGCTTTTTAAACACTTATTTCCCATTAAGAATATGCAATAGCTAATTAATATTAAATCTGAAAATCAATGATAATTTATTTCAACTAACCTTACATGAAAAAATCATTACTCATTCAAGCTTTTAGAATTAGATTAAATAGCATTGAGTATCAAATTTACTTCAACCCATAGAAATAATAGACAGTTAATTAATAAAGTAAGTAATTTAATTAACTTTACTTTTGTGTCATGATGTATTTTTCCTTAGGAAAAGGATAAGACATTTTTTCCATGCTATAAAATACTAGAATATGACTTTTATATTTTTCTTCATGAAGATTAAAGAATTAATAAAATAAGTACAGACATATTTATTGTCAACAAATCTATCCAGATCATTCATTCTCCACTCAAGAAATTATGCTAGGCAAGCTTTATTTCTCCATATGTACAAGGCAATTCAGAGGTCAAAAATTTGAAAACACTTCAATGAACATCAACCATTAATTAACTAAGAGTAGATTTTATATATAAACAACTTTAAAAGACTATAAAAAGGTATAACAAACTTCTACTTTATCAGTACTGCTACTCCTGTTGAACACAAAGATATATAATTATAGTTTTCTCCCTATTTAAAATATTTATTGATTCTGGCATAATAATGTCATACTCATCCCTCAATAATCAGTGTACATGGAACCAGAAATCTTTTCTTTCACCTAGTCAATTTAAGTATTTCTGTGTTTTGCATGTTAACACTCTATTTATTCTGTGTTTCTAGTGCTTATCCTCAAAATTTTTATAGTTCCGTTCACATATGAATTCTACCAATCAGCACTATATATAAATAATGCAACGTATAAAATGTGTTAAATAAATGGATGTAAGATTTATGCTAAATTTTTCACATAGTAAGTACTTCAAAACGCTTATTATTTTTCCTTAAGCTTTTATGTGCATATATTTTATCTCTCCAACTAAAGAATAAACTTCTAAATAAGAAGAGTTTTGTCTATAAATTTTACGCATTTTAATACATTATTAATCTAAAACCTTGGACTAGAGTTTGGAATTCTTTTATGTATTCATTTATTGCTTCAAATAATAGGTGTCCATGCCATTTTTTCTAAACCTTGTGCAAGATGTAGGGTATACAATGATGTCCAGACTTTAGAGTCCTTGACCTCATGGCGTTTAAAGTGCAGTAATGTACAGTAATTTTAAAATCTATTTATTATTATTTAAAACAATAAATGAATACATTCTTGTCGAAAATAAATGAAAAGTCTCTCTGAATTCCCTGGCAAACGCCAAAACATGAAAGCAAAAGAGCTGCCTGAAAACAGTGCAAGCCACTCTCCAGAGGGTTTCTCTGTTGAAACAGCACATCGCATTATGGAAATAATGAGAAAAATTAGTAACTGTGCAAACGACAACACATATGCATCTTTGTGGTTTCTGACCTTTTAGCATCGTCGAAGCAAGACCACAAACCTTTCAACACCATGCGTGGTATTAATCTTGCACAGAATATAATGTTTTCACATATTTTATTCTGATTTCCTACAAAGTAATTTCAATTTCTAGCTAAAGCTAATGGATTTTTCTAGTGAAAACATTGTGTACCGAGTGACTTTCCAGTGAGATCCGCGTACCATGCGCCATTTTCATGTTCGTGCTCATTTCTCTGAAGTCTGTTTGCCTTTAATTCACCATAATAAAATTCCTTGTGTACTTTTATTGGCAACCATCGCATAGTGACACTTGCATCCAAATGTAATTCCATTTGAGCTTGGCAGTGTTTGCTTTTTTATCAGAAGAGGAAAGTTATAGGGAACAAGGGGCAAAGATGTGTGTAAGAATATCTGAGGGACCATCACAGTATCATCACAAATTCAAGATTTTTTTGAAACATTAGACAAGGGACTGACAGCCATGCCCTGGGATGGCTGAAACAGTTCACAACCTGCTCATGTTTATGACCAAAATCATCACCTAAAATGAATTCAATGTGAAAATATCATAATATCGTTTGTGTATAAGTAATCATGAAGCAGTTAGAGAAGGGAGTACAATCTAGTAAGAAATTGGAACAAAAAGTGTTAGACAAAATTCAAGAAGATTTAAAAGAAGAAAATTAACCTGTCTGATCTGAACAGACTTGGAAAAGCACATCAATCATAGCTCTATACATTGACCATAGACTTAAAGCATAACATAAAAATAAAGAAGGCAGATAACTCAGGAAAACATTTCTATTAAATCTATTCCGTAAAGTTTTCCCATACTTTTATTTTACTAACAGGAGAATACATTTAAATCTCACAAAATCATATATATTTTGTTGATTCAATTTGTAGCAGATAGAGGAGCATGTCCCAGTGCTATGACAGTGAGTTGTCACTATAACTTACCACTGCTTTACATCTTACCCACAAGCTAAAATGTTTACCCCTAGAGTCGTGACTTTGTATATGACAGGAGATTGCTACTAAAAGTAAATATATTTGGCTGAAGGGTAGATACATCTTTAGGCCATTATATCATTCACTAAAATTTAGCAGGCATTTACATATTTACCTGCTTAGTTCATATGACAAATATGTTTGAGAGACTGCCATATACAAAAAAAAAAGATGGAACCATCTTACAAATTTAGAGATTACTTAAAGAAATGGAACAGAAGGGTTAACTGTGATGGCAAGAATGAAGAGAGCAAAACCAGAGGGTACTTCAAGGAGAACAGGCATGAGAGAGGCATTATAATTTGGAGGGTGCTATGATTTGAACCTATGTGCCCATCCAAAGTTTGTATGTTGAAACTGAAATCCCAGGACAATGACATCAAGAGATGGGGCTTTTGGTTAAGTGATTAAGTGAAGAAGGATCCACCCTCATGAATGAGATAAACGTCCTCGTAAAAGATGCTTTAGAGGAATGCTGGGCTCCTCAGTCTCTTCTGCCATGTCGTTACATTGTCCGTTTTTGCCCACTTTTGTCACGTGAAGACGAAGCAAGAAGGTGCCACCTCGGGACCAACTGCCAAATCTCCGCTGCCTTGATTTCGGACTTCTCAGCCCCAGAACTGTGAGAAATACCTTTCTGTTTTTTATGAATTACTCAATCTGTGGCATTTTGTTATAGCAGCCTACAGACAAAAACAGGGTAAACAGCCTGGTGAGAGTGGATATTTTAGAAACTTGAGATGATTCAATGTCGCTGATTCTCCATTTTCTCATATGTAAAATGAAGGAAGTAATGCTGATTACTTCATAGTTCATTGTGCAAATTAAATTAACTATGTAAATAAAGCAAGCAATATAGTTCCTTTTATCTAGTATACATTCTTTAAGTGTTGTTGTCATTACATGAGGAAAACAAGAACTTCCCCAAACAGAAGGATGTGGGAACCAAAACTAAGATATAAGAAAGGACCAAAGTTCACTGTGACAATCTGGTCAAGCGCTGGTTAGGGAAGATAGCATAATGTTACGCATAGATATTATTTTAGGATAATTTTCCTCCACGCCGAACTCCTCTAGCACTTTCCCTACGTCTTTCATTGCACTTCTTCATTTGTCTCTTTAATTACGGTTATTTATATAAATCTTTTAGCTTCCTACAAAAATAAGCTTGTAGTGGGACAGATTCTTGAGGATCTATGTCAAAGCAATGTTTCTATTTCCTACAGCAAGTAACCCAGTAGTAATCACCCAGCATTTGTTAAAAGAATAAACATAGGAAGATTAATTTCCATTTTTTTCTTTGCCAATTTTTAATCAGAATTATACCATTGTTAGGGAGGGAGAAATTATAAATTGAGGACATGAGTATTAACATTTAAATCTGTTATTCTGCTTTATTTTAGAGCTTGCCATGTTTTGTGATTAAAAAAAGAAACAGGACATTCTATATAGCTGTTGCAAAACGTGTGGTCTGTTGGTGAACTAGCAGCACCAGCATTACCAAGAGTTCCTTAGTTTGCAGGACTACTGAGTCAGAATTCGCATTTTGACAAAACTCCAGGTGATTCATGCTCTGCATTTAAGTTGGAGAAGCACTGTTCTATAGTTCTCCTTGTGTCCTAAATGCATTATCAGTGAAAGAAAATACTATACGTATGATAATAATAACGGTAATATTAACAAAAATGTAACTATTAGTAATTTTATATGCTCTCCCAGATACTAAGTCCTTTATTTAATACTTGTGATAATTCTGCGAAGTTGCAATTGATATCACCTACTAAACTGATACTCAGAAATCTGAAGTAATTCTCCAAGGTCACAAAGCTAGTGAATCACAAACCAGATTTTTAAACTCTTGCTGCTTCATTCCAAAGACTAAACCGTTTCTAACTCACAGTTAATACATTTGCTTCTGCCTTCCATTTCCTAAATGTGGTTTCCTTTCTATTTCATTAACTTTACTTATACATGACTGATTTTTAACCCTCTGTAATATTTGCAGAATATGGTGTACTATGGTTAATAAGGACAATACCAAGTAATATCATGTTGAGAAAGCGTGCAGAAGTAGCATCAAAAAACAGACTTTTTCCAAAATGTTTACTAAAAACGTTCAATAAAAACAAGATTTTCTACTTAGAATTTCTACCTTGCATAACTCAAATGGAGCATGATTATTAAAATGACAAAAAAGATTCCGTAATTGCCTAAGAGCTAAGAATAAGAATTGCTATATAAAAAAGCATAAATATGCCATATGAATGACATCTCTAAGAATCATGGGAGTGCTATTTGGTATTTAGTATTTAGTTCCATTCTGCAGCATGATCAAAAAGAAGCATCTGTATAGTTCACTGTGCATTATAGCACAATAAATCACCTCATTAGGCTCAGATATATGTAAAGATTTACAGTCTGGGAAAGTCCACTAAATATTCTTAATCACTTCTTAGACTGTACTGTCCCCCATATTTCTCTTTTTCTATAGAAAGGTTGCACATGGAAAGGCTTTATTTGAAATCCAGCAATGAATGGAATGTCTGTGAAGCAAGAAATAGATGGAAATTGACATTTTAAAAGAAAGTTTGGCTTCTGAAGAGATATAGCTGTGACCTTGGTCTTTTTGTTGGAGAGAAGTATTCCCTAGCCTTACTGTACTATTTTTCCCAAAGCACCCTCTCTATTGTTCTCCCTTCATCTCTGGCTCCTATCATATGGCCCCTCCCTCATTCTATCTGGTGAGTTCTGAGAAAAATGCTTAAATTCTGCAGAGAAGATTGAGAACAATGTTAAATATTCCTCAGAGAAGCAAAATTTTATGTTAACAGTTTATATTTTCACATGAAATTGTCTATCTCTTCTCTCTGTCTCATGTATGTGTGTATGTGTATATATATATATATACAGTATAATATACAGTAGATATGTATATATAGAGTATAATATTCAGTATATATATTATAATATACCGTATATATGTATATATATACAGTGTGTGTGTGTGTGTATATACATATATATATATATATATATATATATACTACCATTTACCTCCCAGGCTATACGTCCTGAAATCTTAAAAGTAGAAAGCCCTCACAGGCCGCGGTTGCTCATGCCTGTAATCCCGGCACTTTGGGAGGCCGAGGCGTGCAGATCACCTGAGGTCGGGAGTTCAAGACCAGCCTGACCAACATGGTGAAACCCCATCTCTACTAAAAATACAAAAAATTAGCTGGGCGTTGTGTTGCGCGCCTGTAATCCCAGCTACTCATGAGGTGGAGGCAGGAGAATCACATGAACCCGGGAGTCGGAGGTTGTGTGAGCCGAGACCATGACATTGCACTGCAGCCTGGACAATGAGAGCAAAACTCCATCTCAAAAAAAAAAGATGGAAAGGCCTTAAAAGACTTTTGAAAATGAGATTTGTCAAATATTTATTAGAGATGAAGAAAATAAGTGCGGACCCACACGTAACTTGTCTGAGGTCACAGAAGTAGGGACCCACACGTAACTTGTCTGAGGTAACAGAGGTAGTCATGCTGCAGCAGGCTTATTGGTTTTCCTCTATGACATGCATTATTATTGTTTTTGATCATTTCAAGAGGTTTCTAGTAGATAGTGGGACAAAATTTCTAATTTGGGAACCTAATTTTCTCTGCAAATCTTCTTTACGTCTCTAGCTTATTAATACACCTCAAAAGTGTTACAGGAATTAATTCGCAGGATTTTGAAGAATATTTTGAGGTGTGCTGGAAAAAATCATGTCAACTATCAATGATTAGAAACTAAATAATCAATATTAGATATTGTAAAATTATATTTAAACTTCCATATGGCATAAATAAGTTATTTTAATGTACAGTCGTTGTACTTTGTAAACTTGCATATAAAATATTTGAAAAAATAACTTTCAACATGTAAAATGTAAATATACAAAGGAAAGGATCGGAAAAAATAGATAAAAATAATCAGGCTAAGAAAACACTACAGTGTCACCCTCAGAAGACTATAGAAGGATTCTCACCCTCGAGAAACAGAGGAACTTGAACATGGAAATGACCCTCTGCTGGCCATACTGATTATGGTACATAATTTTAAAAGGCTTTTAGAGAGAAGGGAAATGTTTTATTATGCATTCAGCACAGTGTTATGGTGATGTTTCTTAACTATCAGCTATTTTTTAAATTCCCATAATCTTTCTATAGATGACAAAGTTACATAAATATGAAGGATAAGAAGGGCCCCTGCAAACCTGATAATACAATTCTCTTTTCAATGATAACGTATTTCTAAGCGCGCATCTCCTAATCATATTGATGTGCATTTAGTGTTCTTTTACCTACACCTGTCAAAGTGGCTAAAGTAATCCTTCATGAGGAGATAATTTTTTCCTTTAGGTGATGTTTTCCGCATAATACTCTAACATTTCCAATTCCATTTTTCTCGAAAAAGTTTACATGATATACATATACAATTACTAAAACTTTGGCTGCATAAATAATTTAAATGGACTTTACTTCAAAGATAATATTTACTTTTAAAGTTGTAAACCTTTGAATCATCAATTAATTAGAATTATCTTTTTCTTTATAAATAAAGTTTATGTCCCTACATATTTATGATTTGGAAATTTTCACCTGGAAAATTTCATTTTCATTTGGATGCCTTGTCTTTAGTATAAAATTCAGTATTTCAATTTCAATATAATTTTTTGATTGATTTTTACCTGAAATTATGATAAAATAAGAAAAGTGAAAAATAGAGATAAACTTTAAGTACAATGTTATTTGTGCTTAATAATAAAATCAAGAAAGTAAAATATCTAAAATAATTATAACTATTTAAATAAACAAAGTATCATGTAATGGGCGAAATATTCTTCTGGCTCGTTTTTTATTCTGACAGGTTGTTTACAGGTTCTGAAGTTCAGTTTGCTCATCTCTAACATGAGGTTGAACTAGGTATGGCTTGTTTGGCTGAACTCTGTAAAGCTGGTCAAAAAAGTTGCATTTGCATTCTTCTTCCTGTTACTGTATACAATAGAATCCTTCCTGTTTCTACCATGAGATTCAGAACACAGTCTCTGACCTTTCTGAATAGTTTCCAAGTCTCCTTTTTCTCCTGAAGCCTTCTCATAAACGGCTCTACCATGCACCCTGCTTGTCAACACCAAACTCGAAGTATACCTGATGTCATCCCTTCCTTTACCATCTTCCTACCTGTATCCAATCTGTAGCTCAACCATATCAAACTTGAGAAATCTCTCTAATGCATCCATTCTGCTCATTCTCTATAATAACCACTCTAGGTCAAACCACGGCCAAACCCATCAGTTCAGTTCAATATTTTGATGGATCCCTAATGTGTCTGCATATTTCCACTTCCCCCTTCTACCATCTGTTCTCTAGAAAGCAAAGAAAGTAATCACCAAAAAAAGAAAAAGAAAAAGAAAACAGGAAAGGAATAACATCAGGTCATTGCCCTAGAAAAATCTTGCAGAAGCTTCCCAATACTTGTGGAAGAAAGCTCACACCCATATTCGGACCCCCTAACTCTAAATGTGTGTATAACCTCATGTCATGCATCCCTCAATTAATATGCTCCGGCCACCATGGACTTCTACTACTCATACACGCTGAACATTCTCCTGTTAGAAGGCCTTGTCATGTGTTCTTCTGATTGCCTGGAAATCTCTTGTCATCTTCTCCTCTTTCAGGCCTGAGATTAATTTCCTCAAACAGGCCTTTCTTGATCCTACCTTATCTCACTTTACCTTCAACTTCTTTTAAAAATCTTCAATCTGATTTTTCTTCATACCATATATTATAATATGTCAATATCTCGTCTATTTATGTGCTTACTAACTTATACTGAGGAGAGCCTTTTGAATAGAATCTCAATAGGCCGAGTTTCTACAACTATGTCCTCATACCTCAATTCCCAGCACTTGGCACAGGATCGAGTACAACAAACACTTACTGACTGGATAACGAACTACATGTAAGATAAAATCAAACCTTGCGGAATTGCAGGCATATTCCCTTACTCTTATACTCCTATGCTTAAAGTGAAAATATATTCATGTTATATTGCTCCAAATGTCCACTTCCAGTTTCTACAGAAAGAGTGTTTGACAACTCCTCAATCAAAAGTAAGGTTCAACTCTGTTAGTTGAATGCACAGAACCGAAAGAAGCTTCACAGAATGCTTCTGTGTAGTGTTTAATTGAAGATATTCCTTTTTCCACTATTGGTCTCTTAGCGCTCCGAATTTCCACTTGCAGTTTCTGCAGAAAGAGTGTTTCAGAACTTCTCAATCAAAAGTAAGGTTCAACTCTGAAAGTTGAATGCACAGAACAGAAAGAAGTTTCACAGAATGCCTCTGTGTAGTTTATATTTGAAGATATTCCTTATTCCACTATTACCCTCTTAGCGCTGCGAATGTCCAGTTGCATTTTCTACAGAAAGAGTGTTTCAGAACTACTCAATGAAAAGTGAGACAAACTCTGTTAGTTGAATGCAGAGAAGGGAAAGAAGTTTCAGAAAAGGTTTCTGTGCAGTTTTTATTTGGAGATATTCCTTTTTCCACTATAGGCCTCTTAGCGCTCAAATGTCCAACTGCACTTTCTACAGAAAGAGTGTTTCAGAACTGCTCAATCAAAAGTATGGTTTAACTCTGTTAGTTGAATGCACAGATCAGAAAGAAGTTTCACAGAATGCTTCTGTGTAGTTTTTATATGTAGATATTACTTTTTCCAATATAGGCCTCTTAATACTCCGAATGTAAACTTGCAGTTTCTTCAGAAAGAGTGTTTCAGAAATGCTCAAATAAAAGTAAGGTTCAACTCTGTTAATTGAATGCACAGAACAGAAAGAAGTTTCACAGAATGCTTCTGTCTAGTTTTATTTGAAGATATTTGTTTTTGCACTTTACGCCAATTAGCGCTCCGAATGTCCACTTGCAGTTTCTATAGAAAGAGTGTTTCAGAACTGCTGAATCAAAAGTAAGGCTCAACTCTGTTAGTTGAATGCAGAGAACAGAAAAAAGTTTCAGAGAATTCTCCTGTGTAGTTTTTATTTGGAGATATTCCTTTTCCCACTATAGGCCTCTTAGCGGTCCGAACGTCCACATGCAGTTTCTACAGAAAGAGTGTTTCAGAACTGCTCAAACAAAAGTATGGTTTAAATCTGTTAGCTGAATGCACAGATCAGAAACAAGTTTCACAGAATGGTTCTGTGTAGTTTTTATTTGAAGATATTCTTTTTCGAAATATAGGACTCTTAGCGCTCAGAATGTCCAATTGCGCTTTCAACAGAAAGAGTGTATCCGAACTGCTCAATCAAAAGTAATTTTGAACTCTGTTAGTTGAATTAACGGAACAGAAAGAAGTTTCAGAGAATGCTTCTGTGTAGTTTATTTTTGAAGATATTCCTTTTTCCACAATTACCCTCTTAGCGCTCCGAATGTCCACTTGCATTTTCTGCTGAAAGACTGTCTCAGAACTGCTCAGTCAAAAATATGGTGTAACTCTGTTAGTTTAATGCACAGATCAGAAAAGAGTTTCACAGAATGATTCTGTGTAGTTTTAATTTCAAGATATTCCTTTTTCCAATATAGGCCTCTTAGCGCTCCGAATGTCCAATTGCAGTTTCTACAGAAAGAGTGTTTCCAAATGGCGCAATCAAAAGTAAGGTTCAACTCTGTTATTTGAATGCACAGAACAGAAAGAGGTTTCACAAAATGCTTTTGTCTAGTTTTATTTGAAGATATTTGTTTTTCCACTTTACGCCTCTTAGCGCTCCGAATGTCCACTTGCAATTTCTACAGAAAGAGTGTTTCAGAAATGCTCAATCAAAAGAAAGGCTCAACTCTGTTAGTTGAATGCAGAGAACAGAAAGTAGTTTCAGCAAATGCTCCTGTGTAGTTTTTATTTGGAGATATTCCTTTTTCCACTGTAGGCCTCTTACCGGTGCGAATGTCCACTTGCAGTTTCTACAGAAAGAGTGTTTCAGAACTGCTCAATCAAATGTAAGGTTCAACTCTGCTAGTTGAATGCACAGAACAAAATGAAGTTTCACAGAATGCTTCTGTGTAGTTTATATTTGAAGATATTCCTTTTTCAACTCTAGGCCGCTTAGCGCTCCGAATGTCCACTTGCAGGTTCTACAGAAAGAGTGTTTGAGAACTACTCAATGAAAAGTAAGGCAAACTCTGTTAGTTCAATGCAGAGAAGAGAAAGAACTTTCAGAGAATGCTTCTGTGTAGTTTTTATTTGGAGATATTCCTTTTTCCACTATAGGCCTCTTAGCCCTTAAATGTCCACATGCATTTCCTACAGAAAGAGTGGTTCAGAACTGCTCAATCAAAGGTATGGTTTAACTCTATTAGTTGAATGCACATATCAGAAAGAAGTTACACAGAATGCTTCTGTGTATTTTTTGTTTGTAGATATTCCTTTTTCCAATATAGGCCTCTTAGCGCTCCGAATGTCCAATTGCAGTTTCTACAGAAAGAGTGTTTCAGAACGGCTCAATCAAAAGAAAGGTTCAACTCTGTTAGTTGAATGCACAGAACAGAAAGAAGTATCACAGAATGCTTCTGTGTAGTATTTATTTCAAGATATTCGTTTTTCCACTATAGGCCTCTTAGCCCTTGGAATGTCCACTTGCATTTTCTACAGAAAGAGTGTTTCAGAACTGCTCAATCAAAAGTATGGTTTAACTCTGTTAGCTGAATGCACAGATCAGAAAGAAGTTTCACAGAACGCTTCAGTGTAGTATTTATTTGAAGATGTTCCTTTTTCCACTATTACCCTCTTAGCGCTCCGAATGTAAACTTGCAGATTCTACAGAAAGAGGGTTTCAGAACTGCTCCTTCAAAAGTAAGGCTCAACTCTGTTAGTTGAATGCAGAGAACAGAAAGAAGTTTCAGAGAATGCTTCTGTGTATTTTTTATTTGGAGATATTTCTTTTTCCACTATTAACATCTTAGCGCTCCGAATGTCCACTTGCATTTTCTACAGGAAGAGGGTTTAAGAACTGCTCAATCAAAAGCATGGTTTAAATCTGTTAGCTGAATGCACAGATCAGAAAGAAGTTTCACAGAATGCTTCTGTGTAGTTTTTATTTGAAGATATTCTTTTTCCCAATATAGGCCTCTTAGCACTCAGAATGACCAATTGCAGTTCCTACAGAAAGAGGGTTTCAGAACGGCTCAATCAAAAGTAAGGTTCAACTCTTTTAGTTGAATGCACAGAACAGAAAGTAGTTTCACAGAATGCTTATGTGAAGTTTATATATGAATATATTCCTTTTTCCACTGTTGCACTCTTAGCGCTCCAAATGTCCACTTGCATTTTCTATAGAAGGAGTGTTCAGAACTCCTAAATCAAAAGTATATTTTAACTCTGTTAGTTGAATACACAGATCATTAAGAAGTTTAACAGAATGCTTCTCTGTAGTTTTCATTTGAAGATATTCCTTTTTTCAATATAGGCCTCTTAGCGCTCAGAATGTCCAATTGCAGTATCTACAGAAAGAGTGTTTCAGAACTGCTCAATCAAAAGTAAGGTCCAACTCTGTTAGTTGAATGCACGGAACAGAAAGAAGTTTCAGTGAATGCTTCTGTGTAGTTTATATTTGAAGGTATTCCTTTTTCCACTATTACCCTCTAAGCGCACCGAATGTCCACTTGCATTTTCCACAGAAAGGGTGTTTCAGAACTGCTCAAACAAAAGTATGGTTTCAATCTGTTAGCTGAATGCACAGATCAGAAACAAGTTTCACAGAATGCTTCTGTGTAGTTTTTATATGAAGATATTCTTTTTCGAAATATAGGCCTTTTAGTGCTCAGAATGTCCAATTGCAGTTTCTACAGAAAGAGTGTTTCAGAATGGCTCAATCAAAACTAAGGTTCAACTCTGCTAGCTGAATGCACAGAACAGAAAGAAGTCTCACAGAATCCTTTGTGAAGTTTATATTTGAATATATTCCTTTTTCCACTGTTACCCTCTTAGCGCTCCAAATGTCCACTTGCATTTTCTACAGAAGGAGTGTTCAGAACTCCTCAATCAAAAGTATATTTTAACTCTGTTATTTAAATACACAGATCAGAAAGAAGTTTCACAGAAAGCTTCTGTATAGTTTTTATTTGAAGATAGTCCTTTTTCCAATATAGGCATCTTAGCACTCAGAATGTCCAATTGCAGTTTCTACAGAAAGAGTGTTTCAGAACGGCTCAACCAAATGTAAGGTTCAACTCTGTTAGTTGAATGCACAGAACAGAAATTAGTTTCACAGAATGCTTCTGTGTAGTTTATATTTAAATATATTCATTTTTCCAGTATTACCCTCTTAGCGCTCCGAATGTCCACTTGCATTTTCTACAGAAACAGTGTTCAGAACTGCTCAATCAAAAGTATGGTTTAACTCTGTTAGTTGAATGCACAGATCAGAAAGAAGTTTCACAGAATTCTTCTGTTTAGTTTTTATTTGAAGATATTCCTTTTTCCAATATGGGACTCGTAGCGCTCAGAATGTCCAATTGCAGTATCTACAGACAGAGTGTTTCAGAACTGCTCCATCAAATGTAAGGTTCAACACTCTTAGTTGAATGCACGGAACAGAAAAAAGTTTCAGAGAATGTTTCTGTGTAGTTTATATTTGAAGATATTCCTTTTTCCAGTATTACCCTCTTAGCGCTCTGAATGTCCACTTGCATTTTCTACAGAAACAGTGTTCAGAACTGCTCAATCAAAAGTATGGTTTAACTCTGTTAGTTGAATGCACAGATCAGAAAGAAGTTTCACAGAATCCTTCTGTGTAATTTTATTTGAAGATATTCCTTTTTCCAATATAGGACCATTAGCGCTCATAATGTCCAATTGCAGTATCTACAGAAAGAGTGTTTCAGAACTGCTCAATCAAAAGTAAGGTCCAACTCTTTTAGTTGAATGCACGGAACAGAAAGAAGTTTCAGAGAATGCTTCTGTGTAGTTTATATTTGAAGGTATTACTTTTTCCACTATTAACCTCTTAGCGCTCCGAATGTCCACTTGCATTTTCTACAGAAAGAGTGTTTCAGAACTGATCAAACAAAAGTATGGTTTAAATCTGTTAGCTGAATGCACAGATCAGAAAGAATTTTCACAGAATGCTTCTGTGTAGTTTTTATTTGAAGATATTCTTTTTCGAAATATAGGCCTCTTAGCGCTCCGAATGTCCACTTGCATTATCTAGAGAAAGAGTGTTCAGAACTCCTCAATCAAAAGTATATTTTAACTCTATTAGTTGAATACACAGACCAGAAAGAAGTTTAACAGAATGCTTCTTTGTAGTTTTTATTTGAAGATATTCCTTTTTCCAATATAGGACTCTTAGCGCTCAGAATGTCCAATTGCAGTATCTACAGAAAGAGTGTTTAAGAACTGCTCAATCAAAAGTAAGGTCCAACTCTGTTAGTTGAATGCACGGAACAGAAAGAAGTTTCAGAGAATGCTTCTGTGTAGTTTATATTTGAAGGTATTCCTTTTTCCACTATTACCCTCTAAGCGCTCCGAATGTCCACTTGCATTTTCTACAGAAAGAGTGTTTCAGAACTGCTCAAACAAAAGTGTGGTTTCAATCTGTTAGCTGAATGCACAGATCGGAAACAAGTTTCACAGAATGCTTCTGTGTAGTTTTTATTTGAAGATATTCTTTTTCGAAATATAGGCCTCTTAGGGCTCAGAATGTCCAATTGCAGTTTCTACAGAAAGAGTGTTTCAGAACGGCTCAATCAAAACTAAGGTTCAACTCTGTTAGTTGAATGCACAGAACAGAAAGAAGTTTCACAGAATGCTTATGTGAAGTTTATATTTGACTATATTCCTTTTTCCACTGTTACCCTCTTAGCGCTCCGAATGTCCACTTGCATTTTCTACAGAAGGAGTGTTCAGAACTCCTCAATCAAAAGTATATTTTAACTCTGTTAGTTGAATACACAGATTAGAAAGAAGTTTCACAGAAAGCTTCTGTGTAGTTTTTATTTGAAGATAGTCCTTTTTCCAATATAGGCCACTTAGCAATCAGAATGTCCAATTGCAGTTTCAACAGAAAGAGTGTTTCAGAACGGCTCAATCAAAGTAAGGCTCAACTCTATTAGTTGAATACAGAGAACAGGAAGAAGTTTCAGAGAATGCTTCTGTGTAGTTTTTATTTGGAGATAATTCTTTTTCCACTATTACCCTCTTAGCGCTCCGAATGTCCACTTGCATTTTCTACAGAAAGAGTGTTCAGAACTGCTCAATCAAAAATATGGTTTAACTCTGTTAGTTGAATGCACAGATCAGAAAGAAGTTTCACAGAATTCTTCTGTTTGGTTTTTACTTGAAGATATTACCTTTTCCAATATACGACTCTTAGCGTTCAGAATGTCCAATTGCAGTATCTACAGAAAGAGTGTTTGCGAACTGCTCCATCAAAAGTAAGGTTCAACACTGTTAATTGAATGCATGGAACAGAAAGAAGTTTCATAGAATGCTTCTGTGTAGTTTATATTTGAATATATTCTTTTTCCACTATTACCCTCATAGCGCTACGAATGTCCACATGCATTTTCTATGGAAAGAGTGTTTCAGAACTGCTCAATCAAAGGTATGGTTTAATTCTGTTAGCTGAATGCACAGATGAGAAAGAAGTTTCCCACAATGCTTCTGTGTAGTTATTATTTGAAGATATTCTTTTTCCCAATATAGGCCTCTTAGCGCTAAGAATATCCAATTGCAGTTTCTACAGAAAGAGAGTTTCAGAACGGCTCAATCAAACGTAAGGTTCCACTCTGTTAGTTGAATGCACAGAACAGAAATTAGTTTCACCGAATGCTTCTGTGTAGTTTATATTTAAATATATTCATTTTTCCAGTATTACCCTCTTAGCGCTCCGAATGTCCACTTGCATTTTCTACAGAAAGATTGTTGAGAACTGCTCAATCAAAAGTATGGTTTAACTCTGTTAGTTGAATGCACAGATCAGAAAGAAGTTTCACAGAATTCTTCTGTTTAGTTTTTATTGAAGATAATCCTTTTTCCAATATGGGACACTTAGCGCTCAGAATGTCCAATTGCAGTATCTACAGAAAGAGTGTTTCAGAATTGCTCAATCAAAAGTAAGGTCCAACTCTGTTAGTTGAATGCACAGAACAGAAAGAAGTTTCAGAGAATGCTTCTGTGTAGTTTATATTTGAAGGTATTCCTTTTTCCACTATTAACCTCTTAGCGCTCCGAATGTCCACTTGCATTTTCTACAGATAGAGTGTTTCAGAACTGCTAAAATAAAAGTATGGTTTAAATCTGTTAGCTGAATGCACAGATTAGAAACAAGTTTCACAGAATGCTTCTGTGTAGTTTTTATTTGAAGATATTCTTTTTCGAAATATAGGCCTCTTAGCGCTCAGAATGTCCAATTGCAGTTTCTACAGAAAGAGTGTTTCAGAACGGATCAATCAAAACTAAGGTTCAACTCTGTTAGTTGAATGCACAGAACAGAAAGAAGTTTCACAGAATGCTTCTGTGTAGTATCTATTTGAGTATATTCCTTTTTCCACTATTAACCTCTTAGCGCTCCGAATGTCCACTTGCAGTTTCTACAGAAAGAGTGTTTCAGAACTGCTCCTTCAAAAATAAGGCTCAACTCTGTTAGTTGAATACAGCAAACAGGAAGAAGTTTCAGAGAATGCTTCTGGGTAGTTTTTATTTGGAGATATTTCTTTTTCCACTATTAGAATCCAAGTGCTCCGAATGTCCACTTGCATTTTCTACAGAAAGAGTGTTTGAGAACTGCCCAATCAAAAGTATGTTTTAACTCTGTTAGCTGAATGCACAGATCAGAAAGAAATTTCACAGAATGCTTCTGTGTAGTTTTTATTTGAAGATAGTCCTTTTTCCAATATAGGCCTCTTAGCACTCAGAATGTCCAATTGCAGATTCTACAGAAAGAGTGATTCAGAACGGCTCAATCAAAGTAACGCTCAACTCTATTCGTTGTATACAGAGAACAGGAAGAAGTTTCAGAGAATGCTTCTGTGTAGTTTTTATTTGGAGATAATTCTTTTTCCACTATTACCCTCTTAGCGCTCCGAATGTCCACTTGCATTTTCTACAGAAAGAGTGTTCAGAACTGCTCAATCAAAAGTATGGTTTAACTCTGTTAGTTGAATGCACAGATCAGAAAGAAGTTTCACAGAATTCTTCTGTGTAGTTTTTATTTAAAGATATTCTTTTTCCCAATATAGGCCTCTTAGCTCTCAGAATATCCAATTGCAGTTTCTACAGAAAGAGAGTTTCAGAACGGCTCAATCAAAATTAAGGTTCAACTCTGTTAGTTGAATGCACAGAACAGAAAGAAGTTTCACAGAATGCTTCTGTGCAGTTTATATTTGAATATCTTCATTTTTCCAGTATTACCCTCTTAGCGCTCCGAATGTCCACTTGCATTTTCTACAGAAAGAGTGTTTCAGAACTGCTCAGTCAAAAGTATGGTTTAACTCTGTTAGTTGAATGCACAGATCAGAAAGAAGTTTCACAGAATCCTTCTGTGTAGTTTTTATTTGAAGATATTTCTTTTTCCAATATGGGACTCTTAGCGCTCAGAATATCCATTTGCAGTATCTACAGAAAGAGTGTTTCAGAACTGCTCCATCAAATGTAAGGTTCAACACTCTTAGTTGAATGCACGGAACAGAAAGTAGTTTCAGAGAATGCTTCGTTGTAGTTTATATTTGAAGATATTCCTTTTTTCAGTATTACCCTCTTAGCGCTCTGAATGTCCACTTGCATTTTCTACAGAAACAGTGTTCAGAACTGCTCAATCAAAAGTATGGTTTAACTCTGTTAGTTGAATGCACAGATCAGAAAGAAGTTTCACAGAATTATTCTGTGTAATTTTATTTGAAGATATTCCTTTTTCCAATATAGGACTATTAGCGCTCATAATGTCCAATTGCAGTATCTACAGAAAGAGTGTTTCAGAACTGCCCAATCAAAAGTAAGGTCCAACTCTGTTAGTTGAATGCACGGAACAGAAAGAAGTTTCAGAGAATGCTTCTGTGTAGTTTATATTTGAAGGTATTCCTTTTTCCACTATTAACCTCTTAGCACTCCGAATGTCCACTTGCATTTTCTACAGAAAGAGTGTTTCAGAACTGCTCAAACAAAAGTATGGTTTAAATCTGTTAGCTGAATGCACAGATCAGAAACAAGTTTCACAGAATGGTTCTGTGTAGTTTTTATTTGAAGATATTCTTTTTCGAAATATAGGACTCTTAGCGCTCAGAATGTCCAATTGCGCTTTCAACAGAAAGAGTGTATCCGAACTGCTCAATCAAAAGTAATTTTGAACTCTGTTAGTTGAATTAACGGAACAGAAAGAAGTTTCAGAGAATGCTTCTGTGTAGTTTATTTTTGAAGATATTCCTTTTTCCACAATTACCCTCTTAGCGCTCCGAAGGTCCACTTGCATTTTCTGCTGAAAGACTGTCTCAGAACTGCTCAGTCAAAAATATGGTGTAACTCTGTTAGTTTAATGCACAGATCAGAAAAGAGTTTCACAGAATGATTCTGTGTAGTTTTAATTTCAAGATATTCCTTTTTCCAATATAGGCCTCTTAGCGCTCCGAATGTCCAATTGCAGTTTCTACAGAAAGAGTGTTTCCAAATGGCGCAATCAAAAGTAAGGTTCAACTCTGTTATTTGAATGCACAGAACAGAAAGAGGTTTCACAAAATGCTTTTGTCTAGTTTTATTTGAAGATATTTGTTTTTCCACTTTACGCCTCTTAGCGCTCCGAATGTCCACTTGCAATTTCTACAGAAAGAGTGTTTCAGAAATGCTCAATCAAAAGAAAGGCTCAACTCTGTTAGTTGAATGCAGAGAACAGAAAGTAGTTTCAGCAAATGCTCCTGTGTAGTTTTTATTTGGAGATATTCCTTTTTCCACTGTAGGCCTCTTACCGGTGCGAATGTCCACTTGCAGTTTCTACAGAAAGAGTGTTTCAGAACTGCTCAATCAAATGTAAGGTTCAACTCTGCTAGTTGAATGCACAGAACAAAATGAAGTTTCACAGAATGCTTCTGTGTAGTTTATATTTGAAGATATTCCTTTTTCAACTCTAGGCCGCTTAGCGCTCCGAATGTCCACTTGCAGGTTCTACAGAAAGAGTGTTTGAGAACTACTCAATGAAAAGTAAGGCAAACTCTGTTAGTTCAATGCAGAGAAGAGAAAGAACTTTCAGAGAATGCTTCTGTGTAGTTTTTATTTGGAGATATTCCTTTTTCCACTATAGGCCTCTTAGCCCTTAAATGTCCACATGCATTTCCTACAGAAAGAGTGGTTCAGAACTGCTCAATCAAAGGTATGGTTTAACTCTATTAGTTGAATGCACATATCAGAAAGAAGTTACACAGAATGCTTCTGTGTATTTTTTGTTTGTAGATATTCCTTTTTCCAATATAGGCCTCTTAGCGCTCCGAATGTCCAATTGCAGTTTCTACAGAAAGAGTGTTTCAGAACGGCTCAATCAAAAGAAAGGTTCAACTCTGTTAGTTGAATGCACAGAACAGAAAGAAGTATCACAGAATGCTTCTGTGTAGTATTTATTTCAAGATATTCGTTTTTCCACTATAGGCCTCTTAGCCCTTGGAATGTCCACTTGCATTTTCTACAGAAAGAGTGTTTCAGAACTGCTCAATCAAAAGTATGGTTTAACTCTGTTAGCTGAATGCACAGATCAGAAAGAAGTTTCACAGAACGCTTCAGTGTAGTATTTATTTGAAGATGTTCCTTTTTCCACTATTACCCTCTTAGCGCTCCGAATGTAAACTTGCAGATTCTACAGAAAGAGGGTTTCAGAACTGCTCCTTCAAAAGTAAGGCTCAACTCTGTTAGTTGAATGCAGAGAACAGAAAGAAGTTTCAGAGAATGCTTCTGTGTATTTTTTATTTGGAGATATTTCTTTTTCCACTATTAACATCTTAGCGCTCCGAATGTCCACTTGCATTTTCTACAGGAAGAGGGTTTAAGAACTGCTCAATCAAAAGCATGGTTTAAATCTGTTAGCTGAATGCACAGATCAGAAAGAAGTTTCACAGAATGCTTCTGTGTAGTTTTTATTTGAAGATATTCTTTTTCCCAATATAGGCCTCTTAGCGCTCAGAATGACCAATTGCAGTTCCTACAGAAAGAGGGTTTCAGAACGGCTCAATCAAAAGTAAGGTTCAACTCTTTTAGTTGAATGCACAGAACAGAAAGTAGTTTCACAGAATGCTTATGTGAAGTTTATATATGAATATATTCCTTTTTCCACTGTTGCACTCTTAGCGCTCCAAATGTCCACTTGCATTTTCTATAGAAGGAGTGTTCAGAACTCCTAAATCAAAAGTATATTTTAACTCTGTTAGTTGAATACACAGATCATTAAGAAGTTTAACAGAATGCTTCTCTGTAGTTTTCATTTGAAGATATTCCTTTTTTCAATATAGGCCTCTTAGCGCTCAGAATGTCCAATTGCAGTATCTACAGAAAGAGTGTTTCAGAACTGCTCAATCAAAAGTAAGGTCCAACTCTGTTAGTTGAATGCACGGAACAGAAAGAAGTTTCAGTGAATGCTTCTGTGTAGTTTATATTTGAAGGTATTCCTTTTTCCACTATTACCCTCTAAGCGCACCGAATGTCCACTTGCATTTTCCACAGAAAGGGTGTTTCAGAACTGCTCAAACAAAAGTATGGTTTCAATCTGTTAGCTGAATGCACAGATCAGAAACAAGTTTCACAGAATGCTTCTGTGTAGTTTTTATATGAAGATATTCTTTTTCGAAATATAGGCCTTTTAGTGCTCAGAATGTCCAATTGCAGTTTCTACAGAAAGAGTGTTTCAGAATGGCTCAATCAAAACTAAGGTTCAACTCTGCTAGCTGAATGCACAGAACAGAAAGAAGTCTCACAGAATCCTTTGTGAAGTTTATATTTGAATATATTCCTTTTTCCACTGTTACCCTCTTAGCGCTCCAAATGTCCACTTGCATTTTCTACAGAAGGAGTGTTCAGAACTCCTCAATCAAAAGTATATTTTAACTCTGTTATTTAAATACACAGATCAGAAAGAAGTTTCACAGAAAGCTTCTGTATAGTTTTTATTTGAAGATAGTCCTTTTTCCAATATAGGCATCTTAGCACTCAGAATGTCCAATTGCAGTTTCTACAGAAAGAGTGTTTCAGAACGGCTCAACCAAATGTAAGGTTCAACTCTGTTAGTTGAATGCACAGAACAGAAATTAGTTTCACAGAATGCTTCTGTGTAGTTTATATTTAAATATATTCATTTTTCCAGTATTACCCTCTTAGCGCTCCGAATGTCCACTTGCATTTTCTACAGAAACAGTGTTCAGAACTGCTCAATCAAAAGTATGGTTTAACTCTGTTAGTTGAATGCACAGATCAGAAAGAAGTTTCACAGAATTCTTCTGTTTAGTTTTTATTTGAAGATATTCCTTTTTCCAATATGGGACTCGTAGCGCTCAGAATGTCCAATTGCAGTATCTACAGACAGAGTGTTTCAGAACTGCTCCATCAAATGTAAGGTTCAACACTCTTAGTTGAATGCACGGAACAGAAAAAAGTTTCAGAGAATGTTTCTGTGTAGTTTATATTTGAAGATATTCCTTTTTCCAGTATTACCCTCTTAGCGCTCTGAATGTCCACTTGCATTTTCTACAGAAACAGTGTTCAGAACTGCTCAATCAAAAGTATGGTTTAACTCTGTTAGTTGAATGCACAGATCAGAAAGAAGTTTCACAGAATCCTTCTGTGTAATTTTATTTGAAGATATTCCTTTTTCCAATATAGGACCATTAGCGCTCATAATGTCCAATTGCAGTATCTACAGAAAGAGTGTTTCAGAACTGCTCAATCAAAAGTAAGGTCCAACTCTTTTAGTTGAATGCACGGAACAGAAAGAAGTTTCAGAGAATGCTTCTGTGTAGTTTATATTTGAAGGTATTACTTTTTCCACTATTAACCTCTTAGCGCTCCGAATGTCCACTTGCATTTTCTACAGAAAGAGTGTTTCAGAACTGATCAAACAAAAGTATGGTTTAAATCTGTTAGCTGAATGCACAGATCAGAAAGAATTTTCACAGAATGCTTCTGTGTAGTTTTTATTTGAAGATATTCTTTTTCGAAATATAGGCCTCTTAGCGCTCCGAATGTCCACTTGCATTATCTAGAGAAAGAGTGTTCAGAACTCCTCAATCAAAAGTATATTTTAACTCTATTAGTTGAATACACAGACCAGAAAGAAGTTTAACAGAATGCTTCTTTGTAGTTTTTATTTGAAGATATTCCTTTTTCCAATATAGGACTCTTAGCGCTCAGAATGTCCAATTGCAGTATCTACAGAAAGAGTGTTTAAGAACTGCTCAATCAAAAGTAAGGTCCAACTCTGTTAGTTGAATGCACGGAACAGAAAGAAGTTTCAGAGAATGCTTCTGTGTAGTTTATATTTGAAGGTATTCCTTTTTCCACTATTACCCTCTAAGCGCTCCGAATGTCCACTTGCATTTTCTACAGAAAGAGTGTTTCAGAACTGCTCAAACAAAAGTGTGGTTTCAATCTGTTAGCTGAATGCACAGATCGGAAACAAGTTTCACAGAATGCTTCTGTGTAGTTTTTATTTGAAGATATTCTTTTTCGAAATATAGGCCTCTTAGGGCTCAGAATGTCCAATTGCAGTTTCTACAGAAAGAGTGTTTCAGAACGGCTCAATCAAAACTAAGGTTCAACTCTGTTAGTTGAATGCACAGAACAGAAAGAAGTTTCACAGAATGCTTATGTGAAGTTTATATTTGACTATATTCCTTTTTCCACTGTTACCCTCTTAGCGCTCCGAATGTCCACTTGCATTTTCTACAGAAGGAGTGTTCAGAACTCCTCAATCAAAAGTATATTTTAACTCTGTTAGTTGAATACACAGATTAGAAAGAAGTTTCACAGAAAGCTTCTGTGTAGTTTTTATTTGAAGATAGTCCTTTTTCCAATATAGGCCACTTAGCAATCAGAATGTCCAATTGCAGTTTCAACAGAAAGAGTGTTTCAGAACGGCTCAATCAAAGTAAGGCTCAACTCTATTAGTTGAATACAGAGAACAGGAAGAAGTTTCAGAGAATGCTTCTGTGTAGTTTTTATTTGGAGATAATTCTTTTCCCACTATTACCCTCTTAGCGCTCCGAATGTCCACTTGCATTTTCTACAGAAAGAGTGTTCAGAACTGCTCAATCAAAAATATGGTTTAACTCTGTTAGTTGAATGCACAGATCAGAAAGAAGTTTCACAGAATTCTTCTGTTTGGTTTTTACTTGAAGATATTACCTTTTCCAATATACGACTCTTAGCGTTCAGAATGTCCAATTGCAGTATCTACAGAAAGAGTGTTTGCGAACTGCTCCATCAAAAGTAAGGTTCAACACTGTTAATTGAATGCATGGAACAGAAAGAAGTTTCATAGAATGCTTCTGTGTAGTTTATATTTGAATATATTCTTTTTCCACTATTACCCTCATAGCGCTACGAATGTCCACATGCATTTTCTATGGAAAGAGTGTTTCAGAACTGCTCAATCAAAGGTATGGTTTAATTCTGTTAGCTGAATGCACAGATGAGAAAGAAGTTTCCCACAATGCTTCTGTGTAGTTATTATTTGAAGATATTCTTTTTCCCAATATAGGCCTCTTAGCGCTAAGAATATCCAATTGCAGTTTCTACAGAAAGAGAGTTTCAGAACGGCTCAATCAAACGTAAGGTTCCACTCTGTTAGTTGAATGCACAGAACAGAAATTAGTTTCACCGAATGCTTCTGTGTAGTTTATATTTAAATATATTCATTTTTCCAGTATTACCCTCTTAGCGCTCCGAATGTCCACTTGCATTTTCTACAGAAAGATTGTTGAGAACTGCTCAATCAAAAGTATGGTTTAACTCTGTTAGTTGAATGCACAGATCAGAAAGAAGTTTCACAGAATTCTTCTGTTTAGTTTTTATTGAAGATAATCCTTTTTCCAATATGGGACACTTAGCGCTCAGAATGTCCAATTGCAGTATCTACAGAAAGAGTGTTTCAGAATTGCTCAATCAAAAGTAAGGTCCAACTCTGTTAGTTGAATGCACAGAACAGAAAGAAGTTTCAGAGAATGCTTCTGTGTAGTTTATATTTGAAGGTATTCCTTTTTCCACTATTAACCTCTTAGCGCTCCGAATGTCCACTTGCATTTTCTACAGATAGAGTGTTTCAGAACTGCTAAAATAAAAGTATGGTTTAAATCTGTTAGCTGAATGCACAGATTAGAAACAAGTTTCACAGAATGCTTCTGTGTAGTTTTTATTTGAAGATATTCTTTTTCGAAATATAGGCCTCTTAGCGCTCAGAATGTCCAATTGCAGTTTCTACAGAAAGAGTGTTTCAGAACGGATCAATCAAAACTAAGGTTCAACTCTGTTAGTTGAATGCACAGAACAGAAAGAAGTTTCACAGAATGCTTCTGTGTAGTATCTATTTGAGTATATTCCTTTTTCCACTATTAACCTCTTAGCGCTCCGAATGTCCACTTGCAGTTTCTACAGAAAGAGTGTTTCAGAACTGCTCCTTCAAAAATAAGGCTCAACTCTGTTAGTTGAATACAGCAAACAGGAAGAAGTTTCAGAGAATGCTTCTGGGTAGTTTTTATTTGGAGATATTTCTTTTTCCACTATTAGAATCCAAGTGCTCCGAATGTCCACTTGCATTTTCTACAGAAAGAGTGTTTGAGAACTGCCCAATCAAAAGTATGTTTTAACTCTGTTAGCTGAATGCACAGATCAGAAAGAAATTTCACAGAATGCTTCTGTGTAGTTTTTATTTGAAGATAGTCCTTTTTCCAATATAGGCCTCTTAGCACTCAGAATGTCCAATTGCAGATTCTACAGAAAGAGTGATTCAGAACGGCTCAATCAAAGTAACGCTCAACTCTATTCGTTGTATACAGAGAACAGGAAGAAGTTTCAGAGAATGCTTCTGTGTAGTTTTTATTTGGAGATAATTCTTTTTCCACTATTACCCTCTTAGCGCTCCGAATGTCCACTTGCATTTTCTACAGAAAGAGTGTTCAGAACTGCTCAATCAAAAGTATGGTTTAACTCTGTTAGTTGAATGCACAGATCAGAAAGAAGTTTCACAGAATTCTTCTGTGTAGTTTTTATTTAAAGATATTCTTTTTCCCAATATAGGCCTCTTAGCTCTCAGAATATCCAATTGCAGTTTCTACAGAAAGAGAGTTTCAGAACGGCTCAATCAAAATTAAGGTTCAACTCTGTTAGTTGAATGCACAGAACAGAAAGAAGTTTCACAGAATGCTTCTGTGCAGTTTATATTTGAATATCTTCATTTTTCCAGTATTACCCTCTTAGCGCTCCGAATGTCCACTTGCATTTTCTACAGAAAGAGTGTTTCAGAACTGCTCAGTCAAAAGTATGGTTTAACTCTGTTAGTTGAATGCACAGATCAGAAAGAAGTTTCACAGAATCCTTCTGTGTAGTTTTTATTTGAAGATATTTCTTTTTCCAATATGGGACTCTTAGCGCTCAGAATATCCATTTGCAGTATCTACAGAAAGAGTGTTTCAGAACTGCTCCATCAAATGTAAGGTTCAACACTCTTAGTTGAATGCACGGAACAGAAAGTAGTTTCAGAGAATGCTTCGTTGTAGTTTATATTTGAAGATATTCCTTTTTTCAGTATTACCCTCTTAGCGCTCTGAATGTCCACTTGCATTTTCTACAGAAACAGTGTTCAGAACTGCTCAATCAAAAGTATGGTTTAACTCTGTTAGTTGAATGCACAGATCAGAAAGAAGTTTCACAGAATTATTCTGTGTAATTTTATTTGAAGATATTCCTTTTTCCAATATAGGACTATTAGCGCTCATAATGTCCAATTGCAGTATCTACAGAAAGAGTGTTTCAGAACTGCCCAATCAAAAGTAAGGTCCAACTCTGTTAGTTGAATGCACGGAACAGAAAGAAGTTTCAGAGAATGCTTCTGTGTAGTTTATATTTGAAGGTATTCCTTTTTCCACTATTAACCTCTTAGCACTCCGAATGTCCACTTGCATTTTCTACAGAAAGAGTGTTTCAGAACTGCTCAAACAAAAGTATGGTTTAAATCTGTTAGCTGAATGCACAGATCAGAAACAAGTTTCACAGAATGGTTCTGTGTAGTTTTTATTTGAAGATATTCTTTTTCGAAATATAGGACTCTTAGCGCTCAGAATGTCCAATTGCGCTTTCAACAGAAAGAGTGTATCCGAACTGCTCAATCAAAAGTAATTTTGAACTCTGTTAGTTGAATTAACGGAACAGAAAGAAGTTTCAGAGAATGCTTCTGTGTAGTTTATTTTTGAAGATATTCCTTTTTCCACTATTACCCTCTAAGCGCTCCGAAGGTCCACTTGTATTTTCTACAGAAAGTGTGTTTCCGAACTGCTGAATCAAAAGTATGATTTAACTCTGTTAGCTGAATGCACAGATCAGTACGAAGTTTCACAGAATGCTTCTGTGTAATTTTTATTTGAAGATAGTCCTTTTCCCAATATAGGCCTCTTAGCGCTCCGAATATCCAATTGCAGTTTCTACAGAAAGATTGTTTTAGAACGGCTCAATCAAAAGTAAGGTTCAAATATGTTAGTTGAATGCACAGAACAGATAGAAGTTTCACAGAATGCTTCTGTGTAGTTTATATTTGAATACATTCTTTTTCCACTATTACCTTCTTAGCACTCCGAATGTCCACATGCATTTAATACGGAAAGAGTGTTTCAGAACTGCTCAATCAAAGGTATGGTTTAATTCTGTTAGCTGAATGCACAGATCAGAAAGAAGTTTCACAGAAAGCTTCTGTGTAGCTTTTATTTGAAGATATTCTTTTTCTCAATATAGGCCCCTTAGCGCTCAGAATGTCCAATTGCAGTTTCTACAGAAAGAGTGTTTCAGAAAGGCTCAATCAAAAGTAAGGTTCAACTATGTTAGTTGAATGCACAGAACAGAAAGAAGTTTCATACAATGCTTCTGTGTAGTTTATATTTGAACATATTCTTTTTTCCACTATTACCCACTTAGCGCTACGAATGTCCAGTTGCATTTTCTACAGACAGAGTGTTTCAAAACTGCTCAATCAAAAGTATGGTTTTACTCTGTTAGCTGAATGTTCAGATCAGAAAGAAGTTTCACAGAATGTTTCTGTGTAGTTTATATTTGAATATATTCCTTTTTCCACTACTAATCTCTTAGCGCTCCAAATGTCCAGTTGCATTTTCTACAGAAAGAGTGTTCAGATCTGCTCAATCAAAAGTATGGTTTAACTCTGTTAGCTGAATGCACAGATCAGAAAGAAGTTTCACAGAATGATTCTGTGTAGTTTATATTTGGAGACATTCCTTTTTCCACTATTACCCTCTTAGCGCTCCGAATCTACACTTGCATTTTCTACAAAAAGAGTGTTTCATAACTGCTCAATCAAAAATATGTTTTATCTCTGTTAACTGAATTTACAGATCAGAAATAAGTTTCACAGAATGCATCTGTGTAGTTTTTATTTGAAGATATTCTTTTTCCCAATGTAGGCCTCTTAGCGCTTAGCATGTCCAATTGCAGTTTCTACAGAAAGAGTGTTTCAGAACGGCTCAATCAAAAATAAGGTTCAACTCTGTTAGTTGAATGCACAGAACAGAAAGAATTTTCACAGAATGCTACTGTGTAGTTTATATTTGAATATATTCCTTTTTCCACTATTACCCTCTTAGCGCTCCGAATGTCCACTTGCATTTTCTACAGAAAGAGTGTTCAGAACTGCGCAATCAAAAGTATGGTTTAACTCTGTTAGCTTAATGAACATATCAGAAATAAGTTTCACACAATGCTTCTGTGTAGTTTTTATTTGAAGATATTATTTTTCCCAATAGAGGCCTCTTAGCGCTCAGAATGTCCAATTGCAGTTTCTACAGCAAGAGTGTTTCAGAACGGCTCAATCAAAAGTAAGGTCCAACTCTGTTAGTTGAATGCACGGAACAGAAAGAAGTTTCAGAGAATGCTTCTGTGTAGTTTATATTTGAAGGTATTCCTTTTTCCACTATTACCCTCTAAGCGCTCCGAATGTCCACTTGCATTTTCTACAGAAAGAGTGTTTCAGAACTGCTCAAACAAAAGTGTGGTTTCAATCTGTTAGCTGAATGCACAGATCGGAAACAAGTTTCACAGAATGCTTCTGTGTAGTTTTTATTTGAAGATATTCTTTTTCGAAATATAGGCCTCTTAGGGCTCAGAATGTCCAATTGCAGTTTCTACAGAAAGAGTGTTTCAGAACGGCTCAATCAAAACTAAGGTTCAACTCTGTTAGTTGAATGCACAGAACAGAAAGAAGTTTCACAGAATGCTTATGTGAAGTTTATATTTGACTATATTCCTTTTTCCACTGTTACCCTCTTAGCGCTCCGAATGTCCACTTGCATTTTCTACAGAAGGAGTGTTCAGAACTCCTCAATCAAAAGTATATTTTAACTCTGTTAGTTGAATACACAGATTAGAAAGAAGTTTCACAGAAAGCTTCTGTGTAGTTTTTATTTGAAGATAGTCCTTTTTCCAATATAGGCCACTTAGCAATCAGAATGTCCAATTGCAGTTTCAACAGAAAGAGTGTTTCAGAACGGCTCAATCAAAGTAAGGCTCAACTCTATTAGTTGAATACAGAGAACAGGAAGAAGTTTCAGAGAATGCTTCTGTGTAGTTTTTATTTGGAGATAATTCTTTTTCCACTATTACCCTCTTAGCGCTCCGAATGTCCACTTGCATTTTCTACAGAAAGAGTGTTCAGAACTGCTCAATCAAAAATATGGTTTAACTCTGTTAGTTGAATGCACAGATCAGAAAGAAGTTTCACAGAATTCTTCTGTTTGGTTTTTACTTGAAGATATTACCTTTTCCAATATACGACTCTTAGCGTTCAGAATGTCCAATTGCAGTATCTACAGAAAGAGTGTTTGCGAACTGCTCCATCAAAAGTAAGGTTCAACACTGTTAATTGAATGCATGGAACAGAAAGAAGTTTCATAGAATGCTTCTGTGTAGTTTATATTTGAATATATTCTTTTTCCACTATTACCCTCATAGCGCTACGAATGTCCACATGCATTTTCTATGGAAAGAGTGTTTCAGAACTGCTCAATCAAAGGTATGGTTTAATTCTGTTAGCTGAATGCACAGATGAGAAAGAAGTTTCCCACAATGCTTCTGTGTAGTTATTATTTGAAGATATTCTTTTTCCCAATATAGGCCTCTTAGCGCTAAGAATATCCAATTGCAGTTTCTACAGAAAGAGAGTTTCAGAACGGCTCAATCAAACGTAAGGTTCCACTCTGTTAGTTGAATGCACAGAACAGAAATTAGTTTCACCGAATGCTTCTGTGTAGTTTATATTTAAATATATTCATTTTTCCAGTATTACCCTCTTAGCGCTCCGAATGTCCACTTGCATTTTCTACAGAAAGATTGTTGAGAACTGCTCAATCAAAAGTATGGTTTAACTCTGTTAGTTGAATGCACAGATCAGAAAGAAGTTTCACAGAATTCTTCTGTTTAGTTTTTATTGAAGATAATCCTTTTTCCAATATGGGACACTTAGCGCTCAGAATGTCCAATTGCAGTATCTACAGAAAGAGTGTTTCAGAATTGCTCAATCAAAAGTAAGGTCCAACTCTGTTAGTTGAATGCACAGAACAGAAAGAAGTTTCAGAGAATGCTTCTGTGTAGTTTATATTTGAAGGTATTCCTTTTTCCACTATTAACCTCTTAGCGCTCCGAATGTCCACTTGCATTTTCTACAGATAGAGTGTTTCAGAACTGCTAAAATAAAAGTATGGTTTAAATCTGTTAGCTGAATGCACAGATTAGAAACAAGTTTCACAGAATGCTTCTGTGTAGTTTTTATTTGAAGATATTCTTTTTCGAAATATAGGCCTCTTAGCGCTCAGAATGTCCAATTGCAGTTTCTACAGAAAGAGTGTTTCAGAACGGATCAATCAAAACTAAGGTTCAACTCTGTTAGTTGAATGCACAGAACAGAAAGAAGTTTCACAGAATGCTTCTGTGTAGTATCTATTTGAGTATATTCCTTTTTCCACTATTAACCTCTTAGCGCTCCGAATGTCCACTTGCAGTTTCTACAGAAAGAGTGTTTCAGAACTGCTCCTTCAAAAATAAGGCTCAACTCTGTTAGTTGAATACAGCAAACAGGAAGAAGTTTCAGAGAATGCTTCTGGGTAGTTTTTATTTGGAGATATTTCTTTTTCCACTATTAGAATCCAAGTGCTCCGAATGTCCACTTGCATTTTCTACAGAAAGAGTGTTTGAGAACTGCCCAATCAAAAGTATGTTTTAACTCTGTTAGCTGAATGCACAGATCAGAAAGAAATTTCACAGAATGCTTCTGTGTAGTTTTTATTTGAAGATAGTCCTTTTTCCAATATAGGCCTCTTAGCACTCAGAATGTCCAATTGCAGATTCTACAGAAAGAGTGATTCAGAACGGCTCAATCAAAGTAACGCTCAACTCTATTCGTTGTATACAGAGAACAGGAAGAAGTTTCAGAGAATGCTTCTGTGTAGTTTTTATTTGGAGATAATTCTTTTTCCACTATTACCCTCTTAGCGCTCCGAATGTCCACTTGCATTTTCTACAGAAAGAGTGTTCAGAACTGCTCAATCAAAAGTATGGTTTAACTCTGTTAGTTGAATGCACAGATCAGAAAGAAGTTTCACAGAATTCTTCTGTGTAGTTTTTATTTAAAGATATTCTTTTTCCCAATATAGGCCTCTTAGCTCTCAGAATATCCAATTGCAGTTTCTACAGAAAGAGAGTTTCAGAACGGCTCAATCAAAATTAAGGTTCAACTCTGTTAGTTGAATGCACAGAACAGAAAGAAGTTTCACAGAATGCTTCTGTGCAGTTTATATTTGAATATCTTCATTTTTCCAGTATTACCCTCTTAGCGCTCCGAATGTCCACTTGCATTTTCTACAGAAAGAGTGTTTCAGAACTGCTCAGTCAAAAGTATGGTTTAACTCTGTTAGTTGAATGCACAGATCAGAAAGAAGTTTCACAGAATCCTTCTGTGTAGTTTTTATTTGAAGATATTTCTTTTTCCAATATGGGACTCTTAGCGCTCAGAATATCCATTTGCAGTATCTACAGAAAGAGTGTTTCAGAACTGCTCCATCAAATGTAAGGTTCAACACTCTTAGTTGAATGCACGGAACAGAAAGTAGTTTCAGAGAATGCTTCGTTGTAGTTTATATTTGAAGATATTCCTTTTTTCAGTATTACCCTCTTAGCGCTCTGAATGTCCACTTGCATTTTCTACAGAAACAGTGTTCAGAACTGCTCAATCAAAAGTATGGTTTAACTCTGTTAGTTGAATGCACAGATCAGAAAGAAGTTTCACAGAATTATTCTGTGTAATTTTATTTGAAGATATTCCTTTTTCCAATATAGGACTATTAGCGCTCATAATGTCCAATTGCAGTATCTACAGAAAGAGTGTTTCAGAACTGCCCAATCAAAAGTAAGGTCCAACTCTGTTAGTTGAATGCACGGAACAGAAAGAAGTTTCAGAGAATGCTTCTGTGTAGTTTATATTTGAAGGTATTCCTTTTTCCACTATTAACCTCTTAGCACTCCGAATGTCCACTTGCATTTTCTACAGAAAGAGTGTTTCAGAACTGCTCAAACAAAAGTATGGTTTAAATCTGTTAGCTGAATGCACAGATCAGAAACAAGTTTCACAGAATGGTTCTGTGTAGTTTTTATTTGAAGATATTCTTTTTCGAAATATAGGACTCTTAGCGCTCAGAATGTCCAATTGCGCTTTCAACAGAAAGAGTGTATCCGAACTGCTCAATCAAAAGTAATTTTGAACTCTGTTAGTTGAATTAACGGAACAGAAAGAAGTTTCAGAGAATGCTTCTGTGTAGTTTATTTTTGAAGATATTCCTTTTTCCACAATTACCCTCTTAGCGCTCCGAAGGTCCACTTGCATTTTCTGCTGAAAGACTGTCTCAGAACTGCTCAGTCAAAAATATGGTGTAACTCTGTTAGTTTAATGCACAGATCAGAAAAGAGTTTCACAGAATGATTCTGTGTAGTTTTAATTTCAAGATATTCCTTTTTCCAATATAGGCCTCTTAGCGCTCCGAATGTCCAATTGCAGTTTCTACAGAAAGAGTGTTTCCAAATGGCGCAATCAAAAGTAAGGTTCAACTCTGTTATTTGAATGCACAGAACAGAAAGAGGTTTCACAAAATGCTTTTGTCTAGTTTTATTTGAAGATATTTGTTTTTCCACTTTACGCCTCTTAGCGCTCCGAATGTCCACTTGCAATTTCTACAGAAAGAGTGTTTCAGAAATGCTCAATCAAAAGAAAGGCTCAACTCTGTTAGTTGAATGCAGAGAACAGAAAGTAGTTTCAGCAAATGCTCCTGTGTAGTTTTTATTTGGAGATATTCCTTTTTCCACTGTAGGCCTCTTACCGGTGCGAATGTCCACTTGCAGTTTCTACAGAAAGAGTGTTTCAGAACTGCTCAATCAAATGTAAGGTTCAACTCTGCTAGTTGAATGCACAGAACAAAATGAAGTTTCACAGAATGCTTCTGTGTAGTTTATATTTGAAGATATTCCTTTTTCAACTCTAGGCCGCTTAGCGCTCCGAATGTCCACTTGCAGGTTCTACAGAAAGAGTGTTTGAGAACTACTCAATGAAAAGTAAGGCAAACTCTGTTAGTTCAATGCAGAGAAGAGAAAGAACTTTCAGAGAATGCTTCTGTGTAGTTTTTATTTGGAGATATTCCTTTTTCCACTATAGGCCTCTTAGCCCTTAAATGTCCACATGCATTTCCTACAGAAAGAGTGGTTCAGAACTGCTCAATCAAAGGTATGGTTTAACTCTATTAGTTGAATGCACATATCAGAAAGAAGTTACACAGAATGCTTCTGTGTATTTTTTGTTTGTAGATATTCCTTTTTCCAATATAGGCCTCTTAGCGCTCCGAATGTCCAATTGCAGTTTCTACAGAAAGAGTGTTTCAGAACGGCTCAATCAAAAGAAAGGTTCAACTCTGTTAGTTGAATGCACAGAACAGAAAGAAGTATCACAGAATGCTTCTGTGTAGTATTTATTTCAAGATATTCGTTTTTCCACTATAGGCCTCTTAGCCCTTGGAATGTCCACTTGCATTTTCTACAGAAAGAGTGTTTCAGAACTGCTCAATCAAAAGTATGGTTTAACTCTGTTAGCTGAATGCACAGATCAGAAAGAAGTTTCACAGAACGCTTCAGTGTAGTATTTATTTGAAGATGTTCCTTTTTCCACTATTACCCTCTTAGCGCTCCGAATGTAAACTTGCAGATTCTACAGAAAGAGGGTTTCAGAACTGCTCCTTCAAAAGTAAGGCTCAACTCTGTTAGTTGAATGCAGAGAACAGAAAGAAGTTTCAGAGAATGCTTCTGTGTATTTTTTATTTGGAGATATTTCTTTTTCCACTATTAACATCTTAGCGCTCCGAATGTCCACTTGCATTTTCTACAGGAAGAGGGTTTAAGAACTGCTCAATCAAAAGCATGGTTTAAATCTGTTAGCTGAATGCACAGATCAGAAAGAAGTTTCACAGAATGCTTCTGTGTAGTTTTTATTTGAAGATATTCTTTTTCCCAATATAGGCCTCTTAGCGCTCAGAATGACCAATTGCAGTTCCTACAGAAAGAGGGTTTCAGAACGGCTCAATCAAAAGTAAGGTTCAACTCTTTTAGTTGAATGCACAGAACAGAAAGTAGTTTCACAGAATGCTTATGTGAAGTTTATATATGAATATATTCCTTTTTCCACTGTTGCACTCTTAGCGCTCCAAATGTCCACTTGCATTTTCTATAGAAGGAGTGTTCAGAACTCCTAAATCAAAAGTATATTTTAACTCTGTTAGTTGAATACACAGATCATTAAGAAGTTTAACAGAATGCTTCTCTGTAGTTTTCATTTGAAGATATTCCTTTTTTCAATATAGGCCTCTTAGCGCTCAGAATGTCCAATTGCAGTATCTACAGAAAGAGTGTTTCAGAACTGCTCAATCAAAAGTAAGGTCCAACTCTGTTAGTTGAATGCACGGAACAGAAAGAAGTTTCAGTGAATGCTTCTGTGTAGTTTATATTTGAAGGTATTCCTTTTTCCACTATTACCCTCTAAGCGCACCGAATGTCCACTTGCATTTTCCACAGAAAGGGTGTTTCAGAACTGCTCAAACAAAAGTATGGTTTCAATCTGTTAGCTGAATGCACAGATCAGAAACAAGTTTCACAGAATGCTTCTGTGTAGTTTTTATATGAAGATATTCTTTTTCGAAATATAGGCCTTTTAGTGCTCAGAATGTCCAATTGCAGTTTCTACAGAAAGAGTGTTTCAGAATGGCTCAATCAAAACTAAGGTTCAACTCTGCTAGCTGAATGCACAGAACAGAAAGAAGTCTCACAGAATCCTTTGTGAAGTTTATATTTGAATATATTCCTTTTTCCACTGTTACCCTCTTAGCGCTCCAAATGTCCACTTGCATTTTCTACAGAAGGAGTGTTCAGAACTCCTCAATCAAAAGTATATTTTAACTCTGTTATTTAAATACACAGATCAGAAAGAAGTTTCACAGAAAGCTTCTGTATAGTTTTTATTTGAAGATAGTCCTTTTTCCAATATAGGCATCTTAGCACTCAGAATGTCCAATTGCAGTTTCTACAGAAAGAGTGTTTCAGAACGGCTCAACCAAATGTAAGGTTCAACTCTGTTAGTTGAATGCACAGAACAGAAATTAGTTTCACAGAATGCTTCTGTGTAGTTTATATTTAAATATATTCATTTTTCCAGTATTACCCTCTTAGCGCTCCGAATGTCCACTTGCATTTTCTACAGAAACAGTGTTCAGAACTGCTCAATCAAAAGTATGGTTTAACTCTGTTAGTTGAATGCACAGATCAGAAAGAAGTTTCACAGAATTCTTCTGTTTAGTTTTTATTTGAAGATATTCCTTTTTCCAATATGGGACTCGTAGCGCTCAGAATGTCCAATTGCAGTATCTACAGACAGAGTGTTTCAGAACTGCTCCATCAAATGTAAGGTTCAACACTCTTAGTTGAATGCACGGAACAGAAAAAAGTTTCAGAGAATGTTTCTGTGTAGTTTATATTTGAAGATATTCCTTTTTCCAGTATTACCCTCTTAGCGCTCTGAATGTCCACTTGCATTTTCTACAGAAACAGTGTTCAGAACTGCTCAATCAAAAGTATGGTTTAACTCTGTTAGTTGAATGCACAGATCAGAAAGAAGTTTCACAGAATCCTTCTGTGTAATTTTATTTGAAGATATTCCTTTTTCCAATATAGGACCATTAGCGCTCATAATGTCCAATTGCAGTATCTACAGAAAGAGTGTTTCAGAACTGCTCAATCAAAAGTAAGGTCCAACTCTTTTAGTTGAATGCACGGAACAGAAAGAAGTTTCAGAGAATGCTTCTGTGTAGTTTATATTTGAAGGTATTACTTTTTCCACTATTAACCTCTTAGCGCTCCGAATGTCCACTTGCATTTTCTACAGAAAGAGTGTTTCAGAACTGATCAAACAAAAGTATGGTTTAAATCTGTTAGCTGAATGCACAGATCAGAAAGAATTTTCACAGAATGCTTCTGTGTAGTTTTTATTTGAAGATATTCTTTTTCGAAATATAGGCCTCTTAGCGCTCCGAATGTCCACTTGCATTATCTAGAGAAAGAGTGTTCAGAACTCCTCAATCAAAAGTATATTTTAACTCTATTAGTTGAATACACAGACCAGAAAGAAGTTTAACAGAATGCTTCTTTGTAGTTTTTATTTGAAGATATTCCTTTTTCCAATATAGGACTCTTAGCGCTCAGAATGTCCAATTGCAGTATCTACAGAAAGAGTGTTTAAGAACTGCTCAATCAAAAGTAAGGTCCAACTCTGTTAGTTGAATGCACGGAACAGAAAGAAGTTTCAGAGAATGCTTCTGTGTAGTTTATATTTGAAGGTATTCCTTTTTCCACTATTACCCTCTAAGCGCTCCGAATGTCCACTTGCATTTTCTACAGAAAGAGTGTTTCAGAACTGCTCAAACAAAAGTGTGGTTTCAATCTGTTAGCTGAATGCACAGATCGGAAACAAGTTTCACAGAATGCTTCTGTGTAGTTTTTATTTGAAGATATTCTTTTTCGAAATATAGGCCTCTTAGGGCTCAGAATGTCCAATTGCAGTTTCTACAGAAAGAGTGTTTCAGAACGGCTCAATCAAAACTAAGGTTCAACTCTGTTAGTTGAATGCACAGAACAGAAAGAAGTTTCACAGAATGCTTATGTGAAGTTTATATTTGACTATATTCCTTTTTCCACTGTTACCCTCTTAGCGCTCCGAATGTCCACTTGCATTTTCTACAGAAGGAGTGTTCAGAACTCCTCAATCAAAAGTATATTTTAACTCTGTTAGTTGAATACACAGATTAGAAAGAAGTTTCACAGAAAGCTTCTGTGTAGTTTTTATTTGAAGATAGTCCTTTTTCCAATATAGGCCACTTAGCAATCAGAATGTCCAATTGCAGTTTCAACAGAAAGAGTGTTTCAGAACGGCTCAATCAAAGTAAGGCTCAACTCTATTAGTTGAATACAGAGAACAGGAAGAAGTTTCAGAGAATGCTTCTGTGTAGTTTTTATTTGGAGATAATTCTTTTTCCACTATTACCCTCTTAGCGCTCCGAATGTCCACTTGCATTTTCTACAGAAAGAGTGTTCAGAACTGCTCAATCAAAAATATGGTTTAACTCTGTTAGTTGAATGCACAGATCAGAAAGAAGTTTCACAGAATTCTTCTGTTTGGTTTTTACTTGAAGATATTACCTTTTCCAATATACGACTCTTAGCGTTCAGAATGTCCAATTGCAGTATCTACAGAAAGAGTGTTTGCGAACTGCTCCATCAAAAGTAAGGTTCAACACTGTTAATTGAATGCATGGAACAGAAAGAAGTTTCATAGAATGCTTCTGTGTAGTTTATATTTGAATATATTCTTTTTCCACTATTACCCTCATAGCGCTACGAATGTCCACATGCATTTTCTATGGAAAGAGTGTTTCAGAACTGCTCAATCAAAGGTATGGTTTAATTCTGTTAGCTGAATGCACAGATGAGAAAGAAGTTTCCCACAATGCTTCTGTGTAGTTATTATTTGAAGATATTCTTTTTCCCAATATAGGCCTCTTAGCGCTAAGAATATCCAATTGCAGTTTCTACAGAAAGAGAGTTTCAGAACGGCTCAATCAAACGTAAGGTTCCACTCTGTTAGTTGAATGCACAGAACAGAAATTAGTTTCACCGAATGCTTCTGTGTAGTTTATATTTAAATATATTCATTTTTCCAGTATTACCCTCTTAGCGCTCCGAATGTCCACTTGCATTTTCTACAGAAAGATTGTTGAGAACTGCTCAATCAAAAGTATGGTTTAACTCTGTTAGTTGAATGCACAGATCAGAAAGAAGTTTCACAGAATTCTTCTGTTTAGTTTTTATTGAAGATAATCCTTTTTCCAATATGGGACACTTAGCGCTCAGAATGTCCAATTGCAGTATCTACAGAAAGAGTGTTTCAGAATTGCTCAATCAAAAGTAAGGTCCAACTCTGTTAGTTGAATGCACAGAACAGAAAGAAGTTTCAGAGAATGCTTCTGTGTAGTTTATATTTGAAGGTATTCCTTTTTCCACTATTAACCTCTTAGCGCTCCGAATGTCCACTTGCATTTTCTACAGATAGAGTGTTTCAGAACTGCTAAAATAAAAGTATGGTTTAAATCTGTTAGCTGAATGCACAGATTAGAAACAAGTTTCACAGAATGCTTCTGTGTAGTTTTTATTTGAAGATATTCTTTTTCGAAATATAGGCCTCTTAGCGCTCAGAATGTCCAATTGCAGTTTCTACAGAAAGAGTGTTTCAGAACGGATCAATCAAAACTAAGGTTCAACTCTGTTAGTTGAATGCACAGAACAGAAAGAAGTTTCACAGAATGCTTCTGTGTAGTATCTATTTGAGTATATTCCTTTTTCCACTATTAACCTCTTAGCGCTCCGAATGTCCACTTGCAGTTTCTACAGAAAGAGTGTTTCAGAACTGCTCCTTCAAAAATAAGGCTCAACTCTGTTAGTTGAATACAGCAAACAGGAAGAAGTTTCAGAGAATGCTTCTGGGTAGTTTTTATTTGGAGATATTTCTTTTTCCACTATTAGAATCCAAGTGCTCCGAATGTCCACTTGCATTTTCTACAGAAAGAGTGTTTGAGAACTGCCCAATCAAAAGTATGTTTTAACTCTGTTAGCTGAATGCACAGATCAGAAAGAAATTTCACAGAATGCTTCTGTGTAGTTTTTATTTGAAGATAGTCCTTTTTCCAATATAGGCCTCTTAGCACTCAGAATGTCCAATTGCAGATTCTACAGAAAGAGTGATTCAGAACGGCTCAATCAAAGTAACGCTCAACTCTATTCGTTGTATACAGAGAACAGGAAGAAGTTTCAGAGAATGCTTCTGTGTAGTTTTTATTTGGAGATAATTCTTTTTCCACTATTACCCTCTTAGCGCTCCGAATGTCCACTTGCATTTTCTACAGAAAGAGTGTTCAGAACTGCTCAATCAAAAGTATGGTTTAACTCTGTTAGTTGAATGCACAGATCAGAAAGAAGTTTCACAGAATTCTTCTGTGTAGTTTTTATTTAAAGATATTCTTTTTCCCAATATAGGCCTCTTAGCTCTCAGAATATCCAATTGCAGTTTCTACAGAAAGAGAGTTTCAGAACGGCTCAATCAAAATTAAGGTTCAACTCTGTTAGTTGAATGCACAGAACAGAAAGAAGTTTCACAGAATGCTTCTGTGCAGTTTATATTTGAATATCTTCATTTTTCCAGTATTACCCTCTTAGCGCTCCGAATGTCCACTTGCATTTTCTACAGAAAGAGTGTTTCAGAACTGCTCAGTCAAAAGTATGGTTTAACTCTGTTAGTTGAATGCACAGATCAGAAAGAAGTTTCACAGAATCCTTCTGTGTAGTTTTTATTTGAAGATATTTCTTTTTCCAATATGGGACTCTTAGCGCTCAGAATATCCATTTGCAGTATCTACAGAAAGAGTGTTTCAGAACTGCTCCATCAAATGTAAGGTTCAACACTCTTAGTTGAATGCACGGAACAGAAAGTAGTTTCAGAGAATGCTTCGTTGTAGTTTATATTTGAAGATATTCCTTTTTTCAGTATTACCCTCTTAGCGCTCTGAATGTCCACTTGCATTTTCTACAGAAACAGTGTTCAGAACTGCTCAATCAAAAGTATGGTTTAACTCTGTTAGTTGAATGCACAGATCAGAAAGAAGTTTCACAGAATTATTCTGTGTAATTTTATTTGAAGATATTCCTTTTTCCAATATAGGACTATTAGCGCTCATAATGTCCAATTGCAGTATCTACAGAAAGAGTGTTTCAGAACTGCCCAATCAAAAGTAAGGTCCAACTCTGTTAGTTGAATGCACGGAACAGAAAGAAGTTTCAGAGAATGCTTCTGTGTAGTTTATATTTGAAGGTATTCCTTTTTCCACTATTAACCTCTTAGCACTCCGAATGTCCACTTGCATTTTCTACAGAAAGAGTGTTTCAGAACTGCTCAAACAAAAGTATGGTTTAAATCTGTTAGCTGAATGCACAGATCAGAAACAAGTTTCACAGAATGGTTCTGTGTAGTTTTTATTTGAAGATATTCTTTTTCGAAATATAGGACTCTTAGCGCTCAGAATGTCCAATTGCGCTTTCAACAGAAAGAGTGTATCCGAACTGCTCAATCAAAAGTAATTTTGAACTCTGTTAGTTGAATTAACGGAACAGAAAGAAGTTTCAGAGAATGCTTCTGTGTAGTTTATTTTTGAAGATATTCCTTTTTCCACAATTACCCTCTTAGCGCTCCGAAGGTCCACTTGCATTTTCTGCTGAAAGACTGTCTCAGAACTGCTCAGTCAAAAATATGGTGTAACTCTGTTAGTTTAATGCACAGATCAGAAAAGAGTTTCACAGAATGATTCTGTGTAGTTTTAATTTCAAGATATTCCTTTTTCCAATATAGGCCTCTTAGCGCTCCGAATGTCCAATTGCAGTTTCTACAGAAAGAGTGTTTCCAAATGGCGCAATCAAAAGTAAGGTTCAACTCTGTTATTTGAATGCACAGAACAGAAAGAGGTTTCACAAAATGCTTTTGTCTAGTTTTATTTGAAGATATTTGTTTTTCCACTTTACGCCTCTTAGCGCTCCGAATGTCCACTTGCAATTTCTACAGAAAGAGTGTTTCAGAAATGCTCAATCAAAAGAAAGGCTCAACTCTGTTAGTTGAATGCAGAGAACAGAAAGTAGTTTCAGCAAATGCTCCTGTGTAGTTTTTATTTGGAGATATTCCTTTTTCCACTGTAGGCCTCTTACCGGTGCGAATGTCCACTTGCAGTTTCTACAGAAAGAGTGTTTCAGAACTGCTCAATCAAATGTAAGGTTCAACTCTGCTAGTTGAATGCACAGAACAAAATGAAGTTTCACAGAATGCTTCTGTGTAGTTTATATTTGAAGATATTCCTTTTTCAACTCTAGGCCGCTTAGCGCTCCGAATGTCCACTTGCAGGTTCTACAGAAAGAGTGTTTGAGAACTACTCAATGAAAAGTAAGGCAAACTCTGTTAGTTCAATGCAGAGAAGAGAAAGAACTTTCAGAGAATGCTTCTGTGTAGTTTTTATTTGGAGATATTCCTTTTTCCACTATAGGCCTCTTAGCCCTTAAATGTCCACATGCATTTCCTACAGAAAGAGTGGTTCAGAACTGCTCAATCAAAGGTATGGTTTAACTCTATTAGTTGAATGCACATATCAGAAAGAAGTTACACAGAATGCTTCTGTGTATTTTTTGTTTGTAGATATTCCTTTTTCCAATATAGGCCTCTTAGCGCTCCGAATGTCCAATTGCAGTTTCTACAGAAAGAGTGTTTCAGAACGGCTCAATCAAAAGAAAGGTTCAACTCTGTTAGTTGAATGCACAGAACAGAAAGAAGTATCACAGAATGCTTCTGTGTAGTATTTATTTCAAGATATTCGTTTTTCCACTATAGGCCTCTTAGCCCTTGGAATGTCCACTTGCATTTTCTACAGAAAGAGTGTTTCAGAACTGCTCAATCAAAAGTATGGTTTAACTCTGTTAGCTGAATGCACAGATCAGAAAGAAGTTTCACAGAACGCTTCAGTGTAGTATTTATTTGAAGATGTTCCTTTTTCCACTATTACCCTCTTAGCGCTCCGAATGTAAACTTGCAGATTCTACAGAAAGAGGGTTTCAGAACTGCTCCTTCAAAAGTAAGGCTCAACTCTGTTAGTTGAATGCAGAGAACAGAAAGAAGTTTCAGAGAATGCTTCTGTGTATTTTTTATTTGGAGATATTTCTTTTTCCACTATTAACATCTTAGCGCTCCGAATGTCCACTTGCATTTTCTACAGGAAGAGGGTTTAAGAACTGCTCAATCAAAAGCATGGTTTAAATCTGTTAGCTGAATGCACAGATCAGAAAGAAGTTTCACAGAATGCTTCTGTGTAGTTTTTATTTGAAGATATTCTTTTTCCCAATATAGGCCTCTTAGCGCTCAGAATGACCAATTGCAGTTCCTACAGAAAGAGGGTTTCAGAACGGCTCAATCAAAAGTAAGGTTCAACTCTTTTAGTTGAATGCACAGAACAGAAAGTAGTTTCACAGAATGCTTATGTGAAGTTTATATATGAATATATTCCTTTTTCCACTGTTGCACTCTTAGCGCTCCAAATGTCCACTTGCATTTTCTATAGAAGGAGTGTTCAGAACTCCTAAATCAAAAGTATATTTTAACTCTGTTAGTTGAATACACAGATCATTAAGAAGTTTAACAGAATGCTTCTCTGTAGTTTTCATTTGAAGATATTCCTTTTTTCAATATAGGCCTCTTAGCGCTCAGAATGTCCAATTGCAGTATCTACAGAAAGAGTGTTTCAGAACTGCTCAATCAAAAGTAAGGTCCAACTCTGTTAGTTGAATGCACGGAACAGAAAGAAGTTTCAGTGAATGCTTCTGTGTAGTTTATATTTGAAGGTATTCCTTTTTCCACTATTACCCTCTAAGCGCACCGAATGTCCACTTGCATTTTCCACAGAAAGGGTGTTTCAGAACTGCTCAAACAAAAGTATGGTTTCAATCTGTTAGCTGAATGCACAGATCAGAAACAAGTTTCACAGAATGCTTCTGTGTAGTTTTTATATGAAGATATTCTTTTTCGAAATATAGGCCTTTTAGTGCTCAGAATGTCCAATTGCAGTTTCTACAGAAAGAGTGTTTCAGAATGGCTCAATCAAAACTAAGGTTCAACTCTGCTAGCTGAATGCACAGAACAGAAAGAAGTCTCACAGAATCCTTTGTGAAGTTTATATTTGAATATATTCCTTTTTCCACTGTTACCCTCTTAGCGCTCCAAATGTCCACTTGCATTTTCTACAGAAGGAGTGTTCAGAACTCCTCAATCAAAAGTATATTTTAACTCTGTTATTTAAATACACAGATCAGAAAGAAGTTTCACAGAAAGCTTCTGTATAGTTTTTATTTGAAGATAGTCCTTTTTCCAATATAGGCATCTTAGCACTCAGAATGTCCAATTGCAGTTTCTACAGAAAGAGTGTTTCAGAACGGCTCAACCAAATGTAAGGTTCAACTCTGTTAGTTGAATGCACAGAACAGAAATTAGTTTCACAGAATGCTTCTGTGTAGTTTATATTTAAATATATTCATTTTTCCAGTATTACCCTCTTAGCGCTCCGAATGTCCACTTGCATTTTCTACAGAAACAGTGTTCAGAACTGCTCAATCAAAAGTATGGTTTAACTCTGTTAGTTGAATGCACAGATCAGAAAGAAGTTTCACAGAATTCTTCTGTTTAGTTTTTATTTGAAGATATTCCTTTTTCCAATATGGGACTCGTAGCGCTCAGAATGTCCAATTGCAGTATCTACAGACAGAGTGTTTCAGAACTGCTCCATCAAATGTAAGGTTCAACACTCTTAGTTGAATGCACGGAACAGAAAAAAGTTTCAGAGAATGTTTCTGTGTAGTTTATATTTGAAGATATTCCTTTTTCCAGTATTACCCTCTTAGCGCTCTGAATGTCCACTTGCATTTTCTACAGAAACAGTGTTCAGAACTGCTCAATCAAAAGTATGGTTTAACTCTGTTAGTTGAATGCACAGATCAGAAAGAAGTTTCACAGAATCCTTCTGTGTAATTTTATTTGAAGATATTCCTTTTTCCAATATAGGACCATTAGCGCTCATAATGTCCAATTGCAGTATCTACAGAAAGAGTGTTTCAGAACTGCTCAATCAAAAGTAAGGTCCAACTCTTTTAGTTGAATGCACGGAACAGAAAGAAGTTTCAGAGAATGCTTCTGTGTAGTTTATATTTGAAGGTATTACTTTTTCCACTATTAACCTCTTAGCGCTCCGAATGTCCACTTGCATTTTCTACAGAAAGAGTGTTTCAGAACTGATCAAACAAAAGTATGGTTTAAATCTGTTAGCTGAATGCACAGATCAGAAAGAATTTTCACAGAATGCTTCTGTGTAGTTTTTATTTGAAGATATTCTTTTTCGAAATATAGGCCTCTTAGCGCTCCGAATGTCCACTTGCATTATCTAGAGAAAGAGTGTTCAGAACTCCTCAATCAAAAGTATATTTTAACTCTATTAGTTGAATACACAGACCAGAAAGAAGTTTAACAGAATGCTTCTTTGTAGTTTTTATTTGAAGATATTCCTTTTTCCAATATAGGACTCTTAGCGCTCAGAATGTCCAATTGCAGTATCTACAGAAAGAGTGTTTAAGAACTGCTCAATCAAAAGTAAGGTCCAACTCTGTTAGTTGAATGCACGGAACAGAAAGAAGTTTCAGAGAATGCTTCTGTGTAGTTTATATTTGAAGGTATTCCTTTTTCCACTATTACCCTCTAAGCGCTCCGAATGTCCACTTGCATTTTCTACAGAAAGAGTGTTTCAGAACTGCTCAAACAAAAGTGTGGTTTCAATCTGTTAGCTGAATGCACAGATCGGAAACAAGTTTCACAGAATGCTTCTGTGTAGTTTTTATTTGAAGATATTCTTTTTCGAAATATAGGCCTCTTAGGGCTCAGAATGTCCAATTGCAGTTTCTACAGAAAGAGTGTTTCAGAACGGCTCAATCAAAACTAAGGTTCAACTCTGTTAGTTGAATGCACAGAACAGAAAGAAGTTTCACAGAATGCTTATGTGAAGTTTATATTTGACTATATTCCTTTTTCCACTGTTACCCTCTTAGCGCTCCGAATGTCCACTTGCATTTTCTACAGAAGGAGTGTTCAGAACTCCTCAATCAAAAGTATATTTTAACTCTGTTAGTTGAATACACAGATTAGAAAGAAGTTTCACAGAAAGCTTCTGTGTAGTTTTTATTTGAAGATAGTCCTTTTTCCAATATAGGCCACTTAGCAATCAGAATGTCCAATTGCAGTTTCAACAGAAAGAGTGTTTCAGAACGGCTCAATCAAAGTAAGGCTCAACTCTATTAGTTGAATACAGAGAACAGGAAGAAGTTTCAGAGAATGCTTCTGTGTAGTTTTTATTTGGAGATAATTCTTTTCCCACTATTACCCTCTTAGCGCTCCGAATGTCCACTTGCATTTTCTACAGAAAGAGTGTTCAGAACTGCTCAATCAAAAATATGGTTTAACTCTGTTAGTTGAATGCACAGATCAGAAAGAAGTTTCACAGAATTCTTCTGTTTGGTTTTTACTTGAAGATATTACCTTTTCCAATATACGACTCTTAGCGTTCAGAATGTCCAATTGCAGTATCTACAGAAAGAGTGTTTGCGAACTGCTCCATCAAAAGTAAGGTTCAACACTGTTAATTGAATGCATGGAACAGAAAGAAGTTTCATAGAATGCTTCTGTGTAGTTTATATTTGAATATATTCTTTTTCCACTATTACCCTCATAGCGCTACGAATGTCCACATGCATTTTCTATGGAAAGAGTGTTTCAGAACTGCTCAATCAAAGGTATGGTTTAATTCTGTTAGCTGAATGCACAGATGAGAAAGAAGTTTCCCACAATGCTTCTGTGTAGTTATTATTTGAAGATATTCTTTTTCCCAATATAGGCCTCTTAGCGCTAAGAATATCCAATTGCAGTTTCTACAGAAAGAGAGTTTCAGAACGGCTCAATCAAACGTAAGGTTCCACTCTGTTAGTTGAATGCACAGAACAGAAATTAGTTTCACCGAATGCTTCTGTGTAGTTTATATTTAAATATATTCATTTTTCCAGTATTACCCTCTTAGCGCTCCGAATGTCCACTTGCATTTTCTACAGAAAGATTGTTGAGAACTGCTCAATCAAAAGTATGGTTTAACTCTGTTAGTTGAATGCACAGATCAGAAAGAAGTTTCACAGAATTCTTCTGTTTAGTTTTTATTGAAGATAATCCTTTTTCCAATATGGGACACTTAGCGCTCAGAATGTCCAATTGCAGTATCTACAGAAAGAGTGTTTCAGAATTGCTCAATCAAAAGTAAGGTCCAACTCTGTTAGTTGAATGCACAGAACAGAAAGAAGTTTCAGAGAATGCTTCTGTGTAGTTTATATTTGAAGGTATTCCTTTTTCCACTATTAACCTCTTAGCGCTCCGAATGTCCACTTGCATTTTCTACAGATAGAGTGTTTCAGAACTGCTAAAATAAAAGTATGGTTTAAATCTGTTAGCTGAATGCACAGATTAGAAACAAGTTTCACAGAATGCTTCTGTGTAGTTTTTATTTGAAGATATTCTTTTTCGAAATATAGGCCTCTTAGCGCTCAGAATGTCCAATTGCAGTTTCTACAGAAAGAGTGTTTCAGAACGGATCAATCAAAACTAAGGTTCAACTCTGTTAGTTGAATGCACAGAACAGAAAGAAGTTTCACAGAATGCTTCTGTGTAGTATCTATTTGAGTATATTCCTTTTTCCACTATTAACCTCTTAGCGCTCCGAATGTCCACTTGCAGTTTCTACAGAAAGAGTGTTTCAGAACTGCTCCTTCAAAAATAAGGCTCAACTCTGTTAGTTGAATACAGCAAACAGGAAGAAGTTTCAGAGAATGCTTCTGGGTAGTTTTTATTTGGAGATATTTCTTTTTCCACTATTAGAATCCAAGTGCTCCGAATGTCCACTTGCATTTTCTACAGAAAGAGTGTTTGAGAACTGCCCAATCAAAAGTATGTTTTAACTCTGTTAGCTGAATGCACAGATCAGAAAGAAATTTCACAGAATGCTTCTGTGTAGTTTTTATTTGAAGATAGTCCTTTTTCCAATATAGGCCTCTTAGCACTCAGAATGTCCAATTGCAGATTCTACAGAAAGAGTGATTCAGAACGGCTCAATCAAAGTAACGCTCAACTCTATTCGTTGTATACAGAGAACAGGAAGAAGTTTCAGAGAATGCTTCTGTGTAGTTTTTATTTGGAGATAATTCTTTTTCCACTATTACCCTCTTAGCGCTCCGAATGTCCACTTGCATTTTCTACAGAAAGAGTGTTCAGAACTGCTCAATCAAAAGTATGGTTTAACTCTGTTAGTTGAATGCACAGATCAGAAAGAAGTTTCACAGAATTCTTCTGTGTAGTTTTTATTTAAAGATATTCTTTTTCCCAATATAGGCCTCTTAGCTCTCAGAATATCCAATTGCAGTTTCTACAGAAAGAGAGTTTCAGAACGGCTCAATCAAAATTAAGGTTCAACTCTGTTAGTTGAATGCACAGAACAGAAAGAAGTTTCACAGAATGCTTCTGTGCAGTTTATATTTGAATATCTTCATTTTTCCAGTATTACCCTCTTAGCGCTCCGAATGTCCACTTGCATTTTCTACAGAAAGAGTGTTTCAGAACTGCTCAGTCAAAAGTATGGTTTAACTCTGTTAGTTGAATGCACAGATCAGAAAGAAGTTTCACAGAATCCTTCTGTGTAGTTTTTATTTGAAGATATTTCTTTTTCCAATATGGGACTCTTAGCGCTCAGAATATCCATTTGCAGTATCTACAGAAAGAGTGTTTCAGAACTGCTCCATCAAATGTAAGGTTCAACACTCTTAGTTGAATGCACGGAACAGAAAGTAGTTTCAGAGAATGCTTCGTTGTAGTTTATATTTGAAGATATTCCTTTTTTCAGTATTACCCTCTTAGCGCTCTGAATGTCCACTTGCATTTTCTACAGAAACAGTGTTCAGAACTGCTCAATCAAAAGTATGGTTTAACTCTGTTAGTTGAATGCACAGATCAGAAAGAAGTTTCACAGAATTATTCTGTGTAATTTTATTTGAAGATATTCCTTTTTCCAATATAGGACTATTAGCGCTCATAATGTCCAATTGCAGTATCTACAGAAAGAGTGTTTCAGAACTGCCCAATCAAAAGTAAGGTCCAACTCTGTTAGTTGAATGCACGGAACAGAAAGAAGTTTCAGAGAATGCTTCTGTGTAGTTTATATTTGAAGGTATTCCTTTTTCCACTATTAACCTCTTAGCACTCCGAATGTCCACTTGCATTTTCTACAGAAAGAGTGTTTCAGAACTGCTCAAACAAAAGTATGGTTTAAATCTGTTAGCTGAATGCACAGATCAGAAACAAGTTTCACAGAATGGTTCTGTGTAGTTTTTATTTGAAGATATTCTTTTTCGAAATATAGGACTCTTAGCGCTCAGAATGTCCAATTGCGCTTTCAACAGAAAGAGTGTATCCGAACTGCTCAATCAAAAGTAATTTTGAACTCTGTTAGTTGAATTAACGGAACAGAAAGAAGTTTCAGAGAATGCTTCTGTGTAGTTTATTTTTGAAGATATTCCTTTTTCCACTATTACCCTCTAAGCGCTCCGAAGGTCCACTTGTATTTTCTACAGAAAGTGTGTTTCCGAACTGCTGAATCAAAAGTATGATTTAACTCTGTTAGCTGAATGCACAGATCAGTACGAAGTTTCACAGAATGCTTCTGTGTAATTTTTATTTGAAGATAGTCCTTTTCCCAATATAGGCCTCTTAGCGCTCCGAATATCCAATTGCAGTTTCTACAGAAAGATTGTTTTAGAACGGCTCAATCAAAAGTAAGGTTCAAATATGTTAGTTGAATGCACAGAACAGATAGAAGTTTCACAGAATGCTTCTGTGTAGTTTATATTTGAATACATTCTTTTTCCACTATTACCTTCTTAGCACTCCGAATGTCCACATGCATTTAATACGGAAAGAGTGTTTCAGAACTGCTCAATCAAAGGTATGGTTTAATTCTGTTAGCTGAATGCACAGATCAGAAAGAAGTTTCACAGAAAGCTTCTGTGTAGCTTTTATTTGAAGATATTCTTTTTCTCAATATAGGCCCCTTAGCGCTCAGAATGTCCAATTGCAGTTTCTACAGAAAGAGTGTTTCAGAAAGGCTCAATCAAAAGTAAGGTTCAACTATGTTAGTTGAATGCACAGAACAGAAAGAAGTTTCATACAATGCTTCTGTGTAGTTTATATTTGAACATATTCTTTTTTCCACTATTACCCACTTAGCGCTACGAATGTCCAGTTGCATTTTCTACAGACAGAGTGTTTCAAAACTGCTCAATCAAAAGTATGGTTTTACTCTGTTAGCTGAATGTTCAGATCAGAAAGAAGTTTCACAGAATGTTTCTGTGTAGTTTATATTTGAATATATTCCTTTTTCCACTACTAATCTCTTAGCGCTCCAAATGTCCAGTTGCATTTTCTACAGAAAGAGTGTTCAGATCTGCTCAATCAAAAGTATGGTTTAACTCTGTTAGCTGAATGCACAGATCAGAAAGAAGTTTCACAGAATGATTCTGTGTAGTTTATATTTGGAGACATTCCTTTTTCCACTATTACCCTCTTAGCGCTCCGAATCTACACTTGCATTTTCTACAAAAAGAGTGTTTCATAAATGCTCAATCAAAAATATGTTTTATCTCTGTTAACTGAATTTACAGATCAGAAATAAGTTTCACAGAATGCATCTGTGTAGTTTTTATTTGAAGATATTCTTTTTCCCAATGTAGGCCTCTTAGCGCTTAGCATGTCCAATTGCAGTTTCTACAGAAAGAGTGTTTCAGAACGGCTCAATCAAAAATAAGGTTCAACTCTGTTAGTTGAATGCACAGAACAGAAAGAATTTTCACAGAATGCTACTGTGTAGTTTATATTTGAATATATTCCTTTTTCCACTATTACCCTCTTAGCGCTCCGAATGTCCACTTGCATTTTCTACAGAAAGAGTGTTCAGAACTGCGCAATCAAAAGTATGGTTTAACTCTGTTAGCTTAATGAACATATCAGAAATAAGTTTCACACAATGCTTCTGTGTAGTTTTTATTTGAAGATATTATTTTTCCCAATAGAGGCCTCTTAGCGCTCAGAATGTCCAATTGCAGTTTCTACAGCAAGAGTGTTTCAGAACGGCTCAATCAAAAGTAAGGTCCAACTCTGTTAGTTGAATGCACGGAACAGAAAGAAGTTTCAGAGAATGCTTCTGTGTAGTTTATATTTGAAGGTATTCCTTTTTCCACTATTACCCTCTAAGCGCTCCGAATGTCCACTTGCATTTTCTACAGAAAGAGTGTTTCAGAACTGCTCAAACAAAAGTGTGGTTTCAATCTGTTAGCTGAATGCACAGATCGGAAACAAGTTTCACAGAATGCTTCTGTGTAGTTTTTATTTGAAGATATTCTTTTTCGAAATATAGGCCTCTTAGGGCTCAGAATGTCCAATTGCAGTTTCTACAGAAAGAGTGTTTCAGAACGGCTCAATCAAAACTAAGGTTCAACTCTGTTAGTTGAATGCACAGAACAGAAAGAAGTTTCACAGAATGCTTATGTGAAGTTTATATTTGACTATATTCCTTTTTCCACTGTTACCCTCTTAGCGCTCCGAATGTCCACTTGCATTTTCTACAGAAGGAGTGTTCAGAACTCCTCAATCAAAAGTATATTTTAACTCTGTTAGTTGAATACACAGATTAGAAAGAAGTTTCACAGAAAGCTTCTGTGTAGTTTTTATTTGAAGATAGTCCTTTTTCCAATATAGGCCACTTAGCAATCAGAATGTCCAATTGCAGTTTCAACAGAAAGAGTGTTTCAGAACGGCTCAATCAAAGTAAGGCTCAACTCTATTAGTTGAATACAGAGAACAGGAAGAAGTTTCAGAGAATGCTTCTGTGTAGTTTTTATTTGGAGATAATTCTTTTTCCACTATTACCCTCTTAGCGCTCCGAATGTCCACTTGCATTTTCTACAGAAAGAGTGTTCAGAACTGCTCAATCAAAAATATGGTTTAACTCTGTTAGTTGAATGCACAGATCAGAAAGAAGTTTCACAGAATTCTTCTGTTTGGTTTTTACTTGAAGATATTACCTTTTCCAATATACGACTCTTAGCGTTCAGAATGTCCAATTGCAGTATCTACAGAAAGAGTGTTTGCGAACTGCTCCATCAAAAGTAAGGTTCAACACTGTTAATTGAATGCATGGAACAGAAAGAAGTTTCATAGAATGCTTCTGTGTAGTTTATATTTGAATATATTCTTTTTCCACTATTACCCTCATAGCGCTACGAATGTCCACATGCATTTTCTATGGAAAGAGTGTTTCAGAACTGCTCAATCAAAGGTATGGTTTAATTCTGTTAGCTGAATGCACAGATGAGAAAGAAGTTTCCCACAATGCTTCTGTGTAGTTATTATTTGAAGATATTCTTTTTCCCAATATAGGCCTCTTAGCGCTAAGAATATCCAATTGCAGTTTCTACAGAAAGAGAGTTTCAGAACGGCTCAATCAAACGTAAGGTTCCACTCTGTTAGTTGAATGCACAGAACAGAAATTAGTTTCACCGAATGCTTCTGTGTAGTTTATATTTAAATATATTCATTTTTCCAGTATTACCCTCTTAGCGCTCCGAATGTCCACTTGCATTTTCTACAGAAAGATTGTTGAGAACTGCTCAATCAAAAGTATGGTTTAACTCTGTTAGTTGAATGCACAGATCAGAAAGAAGTTTCACAGAATTCTTCTGTTTAGTTTTTATTGAAGATAATCCTTTTTCCAATATGGGACACTTAGCGCTCAGAATGTCCAATTGCAGTATCTACAGAAAGAGTGTTTCAGAATTGCTCAATCAAAAGTAAGGTCCAACTCTGTTAGTTGAATGCACAGAACAGAAAGAAGTTTCAGAGAATGCTTCTGTGTAGTTTATATTTGAAGGTATTCCTTTTTCCACTATTAACCTCTTAGCGCTCCGAATGTCCACTTGCATTTTCTACAGATAGAGTGTTTCAGAACTGCTAAAATAAAAGTATGGTTTAAATCTGTTAGCTGAATGCACAGATTAGAAACAAGTTTCACAGAATGCTTCTGTGTAGTTTTTATTTGAAGATATTCTTTTTCGAAATATAGGCCTCTTAGCGCTCAGAATGTCCAATTGCAGTTTCTACAGAAAGAGTGTTTCAGAACGGATCAATCAAAACTAAGGTTCAACTCTGTTAGTTGAATGCACAGAACAGAAAGAAGTTTCACAGAATGCTTCTGTGTAGTATCTATTTGAGTATATTCCTTTTTCCACTATTAACCTCTTAGCGCTCCGAATGTCCACTTGCAGTTTCTACAGAAAGAGTGTTTCAGAACTGCTCCTTCAAAAATAAGGCTCAACTCTGTTAGTTGAATACAGCAAACAGGAAGAAGTTTCAGAGAATGCTTCTGGGTAGTTTTTATTTGGAGATATTTCTTTTTCCACTATTAGAATCCAAGTGCTCCGAATGTCCACTTGCATTTTCTACAGAAAGAGTGTTTGAGAACTGCCCAATCAAAAGTATGTTTTAACTCTGTTAGCTGAATGCACAGATCAGAAAGAAATTTCACAGAATGCTTCTGTGTAGTTTTTATTTGAAGATAGTCCTTTTTCCAATATAGGCCTCTTAGCACTCAGAATGTCCAATTGCAGATTCTACAGAAAGAGTGATTCAGAACGGCTCAATCAAAGTAACGCTCAACTCTATTCGTTGTATACAGAGAACAGGAAGAAGTTTCAGAGAATGCTTCTGTGTAGTTTTTATTTGGAGATAATTCTTTTTCCACTATTACCCTCTTAGCGCTCCGAATGTCCACTTGCATTTTCTACAGAAAGAGTGTTCAGAACTGCTCAATCAAAAGTATGGTTTAACTCTGTTAGTTGAATGCACAGATCAGAAAGAAGTTTCACAGAATTCTTCTGTGTAGTTTTTATTTAAAGATATTCTTTTTCCCAATATAGGCCTCTTAGCTCTCAGAATATCCAATTGCAGTTTCTACAGAAAGAGAGTTTCAGAACGGCTCAATCAAAATTAAGGTTCAACTCTGTTAGTTGAATGCACAGAACAGAAAGAAGTTTCACAGAATGCTTCTGTGCAGTTTATATTTGAATATCTTCATTTTTCCAGTATTACCCTCTTAGCGCTCCGAATGTCCACTTGCATTTTCTACAGAAAGAGTGTTTCAGAACTGCTCAGTCAAAAGTATGGTTTAACTCTGTTAGTTGAATGCACAGATCAGAAAGAAGTTTCACAGAATCCTTCTGTGTAGTTTTTATTTGAAGATATTTCTTTTTCCAATATGGGACTCTTAGCGCTCAGAATATCCATTTGCAGTATCTACAGAAAGAGTGTTTCAGAACTGCTCCATCAAATGTAAGGTTCAACACTCTTAGTTGAATGCACGGAACAGAAAGTAGTTTCAGAGAATGCTTCGTTGTAGTTTATATTTGAAGATATTCCTTTTTTCAGTATTACCCTCTTAGCGCTCTGAATGTCCACTTGCATTTTCTACAGAAACAGTGTTCAGAACTGCTCAATCAAAAGTATGGTTTAACTCTGTTAGTTGAATGCACAGATCAGAAAGAAGTTTCACAGAATTATTCTGTGTAATTTTATTTGAAGATATTCCTTTTTCCAATATAGGACTATTAGCGCTCATAATGTCCAATTGCAGTATCTACAGAAAGAGTGTTTCAGAACTGCCCAATCAAAAGTAAGGTCCAACTCTGTTAGTTGAATGCACGGAACAGAAAGAAGTTTCAGAGAATGCTTCTGTGTAGTTTATATTTGAAGGTATTCCTTTTTCCACTATTAACCTCTTAGCACTCCGAATGTCCACTTGCATTTTCTACAGAAAGAGTGTTTCAGAACTGCTCAAACAAAAGTATGGTTTAAATCTGTTAGCTGAATGCACAGATCAGAAACAAGTTTCACAGAATGGTTCTGTGTAGTTTTTATTTGAAGATATTCTTTTTCGAAATATAGGACTCTTAGCGCTCAGAATGTCCAATTGCGCTTTCAACAGAAAGAGTGTATCCGAACTGCTCAATCAAAAGTAATTTTGAACTCTGTTAGTTGAATTAACGGAACAGAAAGAAGTTTCAGAGAATGCTTCTGTGTAGTTTATTTTTGAAGATATTCCTTTTTCCACAATTACCCTCTTAGCGCTCCGAAGGTCCACTTGCATTTTCTGCTGAAAGACTGTCTCAGAACTGCTCAGTCAAAAATATGGTGTAACTCTGTTAGTTTAATGCACAGATCAGAAAAGAGTTTCACAGAATGATTCTGTGTAGTTTTAATTTCAAGATATTCCTTTTTCCAATATAGGCCTCTTAGCGCTCCGAATGTCCAATTGCAGTTTCTACAGAAAGAGTGTTTCCAAATGGCGCAATCAAAAGTAAGGTTCAACTCTGTTATTTGAATGCACAGAACAGAAAGAGGTTTCACAAAATGCTTTTGTCTAGTTTTATTTGAAGATATTTGTTTTTCCACTTTACGCCTCTTAGCGCTCCGAATGTCCACTTGCAATTTCTACAGAAAGAGTGTTTCAGAAATGCTCAATCAAAAGAAAGGCTCAACTCTGTTAGTTGAATGCAGAGAACAGAAAGTAGTTTCAGCAAATGCTCCTGTGTAGTTTTTATTTGGAGATATTCCTTTTTCCACTGTAGGCCTCTTACCGGTGCGAATGTCCACTTGCAGTTTCTACAGAAAGAGTGTTTCAGAACTGCTCAATCAAATGTAAGGTTCAACTCTGCTAGTTGAATGCACAGAACAAAATGAAGTTTCACAGAATGCTTCTGTGTAGTTTATATTTGAAGATATTCCTTTTTCAACTCTAGGCCGCTTAGCGCTCCGAATGTCCACTTGCAGGTTCTACAGAAAGAGTGTTTGAGAACTACTCAATGAAAAGTAAGGCAAACTCTGTTAGTTCAATGCAGAGAAGAGAAAGAACTTTCAGAGAATGCTTCTGTGTAGTTTTTATTTGGAGATATTCCTTTTTCCACTATAGGCCTCTTAGCCCTTAAATGTCCACATGCATTTCCTACAGAAAGAGTGGTTCAGAACTGCTCAATCAAAGGTATGGTTTAACTCTATTAGTTGAATGCACATATCAGAAAGAAGTTACACAGAATGCTTCTGTGTATTTTTTGTTTGTAGATATTCCTTTTTCCAATATAGGCCTCTTAGCGCTCCGAATGTCCAATTGCAGTTTCTACAGAAAGAGTGTTTCAGAACGGCTCAATCAAAAGAAAGGTTCAACTCTGTTAGTTGAATGCACAGAACAGAAAGAAGTATCACAGAATGCTTCTGTGTAGTATTTATTTCAAGATATTCGTTTTTCCACTATAGGCCTCTTAGCCCTTGGAATGTCCACTTGCATTTTCTACAGAAAGAGTGTTTCAGAACTGCTCAATCAAAAGTATGGTTTAACTCTGTTAGCTGAATGCACAGATCAGAAAGAAGTTTCACAGAACGCTTCAGTGTAGTATTTATTTGAAGATGTTCCTTTTTCCACTATTACCCTCTTAGCGCTCCGAATGTAAACTTGCAGATTCTACAGAAAGAGGGTTTCAGAACTGCTCCTTCAAAAGTAAGGCTCAACTCTGTTAGTTGAATGCAGAGAACAGAAAGAAGTTTCAGAGAATGCTTCTGTGTATTTTTTATTTGGAGATATTTCTTTTTCCACTATTAACATCTTAGCGCTCCGAATGTCCACTTGCATTTTCTACAGGAAGAGGGTTTAAGAACTGCTCAATCAAAAGCATGGTTTAAATCTGTTAGCTGAATGCACAGATCAGAAAGAAGTTTCACAGAATGCTTCTGTGTAGTTTTTATTTGAAGATATTCTTTTTCCCAATATAGGCCTCTTAGCGCTCAGAATGACCAATTGCAGTTCCTACAGAAAGAGGGTTTCAGAACGGCTCAATCAAAAGTAAGGTTCAACTCTTTTAGTTGAATGCACAGAACAGAAAGTAGTTTCACAGAATGCTTATGTGAAGTTTATATATGAATATATTCCTTTTTCCACTGTTGCACTCTTAGCGCTCCAAATGTCCACTTGCATTTTCTATAGAAGGAGTGTTCAGAACTCCTAAATCAAAAGTATATTTTAACTCTGTTAGTTGAATACACAGATCATTAAGAAGTTTAACAGAATGCTTCTCTGTAGTTTTCATTTGAAGATATTCCTTTTTTCAATATAGGCCTCTTAGCGCTCAGAATGTCCAATTGCAGTATCTACAGAAAGAGTGTTTCAGAACTGCTCAATCAAAAGTAAGGTCCAACTCTGTTAGTTGAATGCACGGAACAGAAAGAAGTTTCAGTGAATGCTTCTGTGTAGTTTATATTTGAAGGTATTCCTTTTTCCACTATTACCCTCTAAGCGCACCGAATGTCCACTTGCATTTTCCACAGAAAGGGTGTTTCAGAACTGCTCAAACAAAAGTATGGTTTCAATCTGTTAGCTGAATGCACAGATCAGAAACAAGTTTCACAGAATGCTTCTGTGTAGTTTTTATATGAAGATATTCTTTTTCGAAATATAGGCCTTTTAGTGCTCAGAATGTCCAATTGCAGTTTCTACAGAAAGAGTGTTTCAGAATGGCTCAATCAAAACTAAGGTTCAACTCTGCTAGCTGAATGCACAGAACAGAAAGAAGTCTCACAGAATCCTTTGTGAAGTTTATATTTGAATATATTCCTTTTTCCACTGTTACCCTCTTAGCGCTCCAAATGTCCACTTGCATTTTCTACAGAAGGAGTGTTCAGAACTCCTCAATCAAAAGTATATTTTAACTCTGTTATTTAAATACACAGATCAGAAAGAAGTTTCACAGAAAGCTTCTGTATAGTTTTTATTTGAAGATAGTCCTTTTTCCAATATAGGCATCTTAGCACTCAGAATGTCCAATTGCAGTTTCTACAGAAAGAGTGTTTCAGAACGGCTCAACCAAATGTAAGGTTCAACTCTGTTAGTTGAATGCACAGAACAGAAATTAGTTTCACAGAATGCTTCTGTGTAGTTTATATTTAAATATATTCATTTTTCCAGTATTACCCTCTTAGCGCTCCGAATGTCCACTTGCATTTTCTACAGAAACAGTGTTCAGAACTGCTCAATCAAAAGTATGGTTTAACTCTGTTAGTTGAATGCACAGATCAGAAAGAAGTTTCACAGAATTCTTCTGTTTAGTTTTTATTTGAAGATATTCCTTTTTCCAATATGGGACTCGTAGCGCTCAGAATGTCCAATTGCAGTATCTACAGACAGAGTGTTTCAGAACTGCTCCATCAAATGTAAGGTTCAACACTCTTAGTTGAATGCACGGAACAGAAAAAAGTTTCAGAGAATGTTTCTGTGTAGTTTATATTTGAAGATATTCCTTTTTCCAGTATTACCCTCTTAGCGCTCTGAATGTCCACTTGCATTTTCTACAGAAACAGTGTTCAGAACTGCTCAATCAAAAGTATGGTTTAACTCTGTTAGTTGAATGCACAGATCAGAAAGAAGTTTCACAGAATCCTTCTGTGTAATTTTATTTGAAGATATTCCTTTTTCCAATATAGGACCATTAGCGCTCATAATGTCCAATTGCAGTATCTACAGAAAGAGTGTTTCAGAACTGCTCAATCAAAAGTAAGGTCCAACTCTTTTAGTTGAATGCACGGAACAGAAAGAAGTTTCAGAGAATGCTTCTGTGTAGTTTATATTTGAAGGTATTACTTTTTCCACTATTAACCTCTTAGCGCTCCGAATGTCCACTTGCATTTTCTACAGAAAGAGTGTTTCAGAACTGATCAAACAAAAGTATGGTTTAAATCTGTTAGCTGAATGCACAGATCAGAAAGAATTTTCACAGAATGCTTCTGTGTAGTTTTTATTTGAAGATATTCTTTTTCGAAATATAGGCCTCTTAGCGCTCCGAATGTCCACTTGCATTATCTAGAGAAAGAGTGTTCAGAACTCCTCAATCAAAAGTATATTTTAACTCTATTAGTTGAATACACAGACCAGAAAGAAGTTTAACAGAATGCTTCTTTGTAGTTTTTATTTGAAGATATTCCTTTTTCCAATATAGGACTCTTAGCGCTCAGAATGTCCAATTGCAGTATCTACAGAAAGAGTGTTTAAGAACTGCTCAATCAAAAGTAAGGTCCAACTCTGTTAGTTGAATGCACGGAACAGAAAGAAGTTTCAGAGAATGCTTCTGTGTAGTTTATATTTGAAGGTATTCCTTTTTCCACTATTACCCTCTAAGCGCTCCGAATGTCCACTTGCATTTTCTACAGAAAGAGTGTTTCAGAACTGCTCAAACAAAAGTGTGGTTTCAATCTGTTAGCTGAATGCACAGATCGGAAACAAGTTTCACAGAATGCTTCTGTGTAGTTTTTATTTGAAGATATTCTTTTTCGAAATATAGGCCTCTTAGGGCTCAGAATGTCCAATTGCAGTTTCTACAGAAAGAGTGTTTCAGAACGGCTCAATCAAAACTAAGGTTCAACTCTGTTAGTTGAATGCACAGAACAGAAAGAAGTTTCACAGAATGCTTATGTGAAGTTTATATTTGACTATATTCCTTTTTCCACTGTTACCCTCTTAGCGCTCCGAATGTCCACTTGCATTTTCTACAGAAGGAGTGTTCAGAACTCCTCAATCAAAAGTATATTTTAACTCTGTTAGTTGAATACACAGATTAGAAAGAAGTTTCACAGAAAGCTTCTGTGTAGTTTTTATTTGAAGATAGTCCTTTTTCCAATATAGGCCACTTAGCAATCAGAATGTCCAATTGCAGTTTCAACAGAAAGAGTGTTTCAGAACGGCTCAATCAAAGTAAGGCTCAACTCTATTAGTTGAATACAGAGAACAGGAAGAAGTTTCAGAGAATGCTTCTGTGTAGTTTTTATTTGGAGATAATTCTTTTCCCACTATTACCCTCTTAGCGCTCCGAATGTCCACTTGCATTTTCTACAGAAAGAGTGTTCAGAACTGCTCAATCAAAAATATGGTTTAACTCTGTTAGTTGAATGCACAGATCAGAAAGAAGTTTCACAGAATTCTTCTGTTTGGTTTTTACTTGAAGATATTACCTTTTCCAATATACGACTCTTAGCGTTCAGAATGTCCAATTGCAGTATCTACAGAAAGAGTGTTTGCGAACTGCTCCATCAAAAGTAAGGTTCAACACTGTTAATTGAATGCATGGAACAGAAAGAAGTTTCATAGAATGCTTCTGTGTAGTTTATATTTGAATATATTCTTTTTCCACTATTACCCTCATAGCGCTACGAATGTCCACATGCATTTTCTATGGAAAGAGTGTTTCAGAACTGCTCAATCAAAGGTATGGTTTAATTCTGTTAGCTGAATGCACAGATGAGAAAGAAGTTTCCCACAATGCTTCTGTGTAGTTATTATTTGAAGATATTCTTTTTCCCAATATAGGCCTCTTAGCGCTAAGAATATCCAATTGCAGTTTCTACAGAAAGAGAGTTTCAGAACGGCTCAATCAAACGTAAGGTTCCACTCTGTTAGTTGAATGCACAGAACAGAAATTAGTTTCACCGAATGCTTCTGTGTAGTTTATATTTAAATATATTCATTTTTCCAGTATTACCCTCTTAGCGCTCCGAATGTCCACTTGCATTTTCTACAGAAAGATTGTTGAGAACTGCTCAATCAAAAGTATGGTTTAACTCTGTTAGTTGAATGCACAGATCAGAAAGAAGTTTCACAGAATTCTTCTGTTTAGTTTTTATTGAAGATAATCCTTTTTCCAATATGGGACACTTAGCGCTCAGAATGTCCAATTGCAGTATCTACAGAAAGAGTGTTTCAGAATTGCTCAATCAAAAGTAAGGTCCAACTCTGTTAGTTGAATGCACAGAACAGAAAGAAGTTTCAGAGAATGCTTCTGTGTAGTTTATATTTGAAGGTATTCCTTTTTCCACTATTAACCTCTTAGCGCTCCGAATGTCCACTTGCATTTTCTACAGATAGAGTGTTTCAGAACTGCTAAAATAAAAGTATGGTTTAAATCTGTTAGCTGAATGCACAGATTAGAAACAAGTTTCACAGAATGCTTCTGTGTAGTTTTTATTTGAAGATATTCTTTTTCGAAATATAGGCCTCTTAGCGCTCAGAATGTCCAATTGCAGTTTCTACAGAAAGAGTGTTTCAGAACGGATCAATCAAAACTAAGGTTCAACTCTGTTAGTTGAATGCACAGAACAGAAAGAAGTTTCACAGAATGCTTCTGTGTAGTATCTATTTGAGTATATTCCTTTTTCCACTATTAACCTCTTAGCGCTCCGAATGTCCACTTGCAGTTTCTACAGAAAGAGTGTTTCAGAACTGCTCCTTCAAAAATAAGGCTCAACTCTGTTAGTTGAATACAGCAAACAGGAAGAAGTTTCAGAGAATGCTTCTGGGTAGTTTTTATTTGGAGATATTTCTTTTTCCACTATTAGAATCCAAGTGCTCCGAATGTCCACTTGCATTTTCTACAGAAAGAGTGTTTGAGAACTGCCCAATCAAAAGTATGTTTTAACTCTGTTAGCTGAATGCACAGATCAGAAAGAAATTTCACAGAATGCTTCTGTGTAGTTTTTATTTGAAGATAGTCCTTTTTCCAATATAGGCCTCTTAGCACTCAGAATGTCCAATTGCAGATTCTACAGAAAGAGTGATTCAGAACGGCTCAATCAAAGTAACGCTCAACTCTATTCGTTGTATACAGAGAACAGGAAGAAGTTTCAGAGAATGCTTCTGTGTAGTTTTTATTTGGAGATAATTCTTTTTCCACTATTACCCTCTTAGCGCTCCGAATGTCCACTTGCATTTTCTACAGAAAGAGTGTTCAGAACTGCTCAATCAAAAGTATGGTTTAACTCTGTTAGTTGAATGCACAGATCAGAAAGAAGTTTCACAGAATTCTTCTGTGTAGTTTTTATTTAAAGATATTCTTTTTCCCAATATAGGCCTCTTAGCTCTCAGAATATCCAATTGCAGTTTCTACAGAAAGAGAGTTTCAGAACGGCTCAATCAAAATTAAGGTTCAACTCTGTTAGTTGAATGCACAGAACAGAAAGAAGTTTCACAGAATGCTTCTGTGCAGTTTATATTTGAATATCTTCATTTTTCCAGTATTACCCTCTTAGCGCTCCGAATGTCCACTTGCATTTTCTACAGAAAGAGTGTTTCAGAACTGCTCAGTCAAAAGTATGGTTTAACTCTGTTAGTTGAATGCACAGATCAGAAAGAAGTTTCACAGAATCCTTCTGTGTAGTTTTTATTTGAAGATATTTCTTTTTCCAATATGGGACTCTTAGCGCTCAGAATATCCATTTGCAGTATCTACAGAAAGAGTGTTTCAGAACTGCTCCATCAAATGTAAGGTTCAACACTCTTAGTTGAATGCACGGAACAGAAAGTAGTTTCAGAGAATGCTTCGTTGTAGTTTATATTTGAAGATATTCCTTTTTTCAGTATTACCCTCTTAGCGCTCTGAATGTCCACTTGCATTTTCTACAGAAACAGTGTTCAGAACTGCTCAATCAAAAGTATGGTTTAACTCTGTTAGTTGAATGCACAGATCAGAAAGAAGTTTCACAGAATTATTCTGTGTAATTTTATTTGAAGATATTCCTTTTTCCAATATAGGACTATTAGCGCTCATAATGTCCAATTGCAGTATCTACAGAAAGAGTGTTTCAGAACTGCCCAATCAAAAGTAAGGTCCAACTCTGTTAGTTGAATGCACGGAACAGAAAGAAGTTTCAGAGAATGCTTCTGTGTAGTTTATATTTGAAGGTATTCCTTTTTCCACTATTAACCTCTTAGCACTCCGAATGTCCACTTGCATTTTCTACAGAAAGAGTGTTTCAGAACTGCTCAAACAAAAGTATGGTTTAAATCTGTTAGCTGAATGCACAGATCAGAAACAAGTTTCACAGAATGGTTCTGTGTAGTTTTTATTTGAAGATATTCTTTTTCGAAATATAGGACTCTTAGCGCTCAGAATGTCCAATTGCGCTTTCAACAGAAAGAGTGTATCCGAACTGCTCAATCAAAAGTAATTTTGAACTCTGTTAGTTGAATTAACGGAACAGAAAGAAGTTTCAGAGAATGCTTCTGTGTAGTTTATTTTTGAAGATATTCCTTTTTCCACTATTACCCTCTAAGCGCTCCGAAGGTCCACTTGTATTTTCTACAGAAAGTGTGTTTCCGAACTGCTGAATCAAAAGTATGATTTAACTCTGTTAGCTGAATGCACAGATCAGTACGAAGTTTCACAGAATGCTTCTGTGTAATTTTTATTTGAAGATAGTCCTTTTCCCAATATAGGCCTCTTAGCGCTCCGAATATCCAATTGCAGTTTCTACAGAAAGATTGTTTTAGAACGGCTCAATCAAAAGTAAGGTTCAAATATGTTAGTTGAATGCACAGAACAGATAGAAGTTTCACAGAATGCTTCTGTGTAGTTTATATTTGAATACATTCTTTTTCCACTATTACCTTCTTAGCACTCCGAATGTCCACATGCATTTAATACGGAAAGAGTGTTTCAGAACTGCTCAATCAAAGGTATGGTTTAATTCTGTTAGCTGAATGCACAGATCAGAAAGAAGTTTCACAGAAAGCTTCTGTGTAGCTTTTATTTGAAGATATTCTTTTTCTCAATATAGGCCCCTTAGCGCTCAGAATGTCCAATTGCAGTTTCTACAGAAAGAGTGTTTCAGAAAGGCTCAATCAAAAGTAAGGTTCAACTATGTTAGTTGAATGCACAGAACAGAAAGAAGTTTCATACAATGCTTCTGTGTAGTTTATATTTGAACATATTCTTTTTTCCACTATTACCCACTTAGCGCTACGAATGTCCAGTTGCATTTTCTACAGACAGAGTGTTTCAAAACTGCTCAATCAAAAGTATGGTTTTACTCTGTTAGCTGAATGTTCAGATCAGAAAGAAGTTTCACAGAATGTTTCTGTGTAGTTTATATTTGAATATATTCCTTTTTCCACTACTAATCTCTTAGCGCTCCAAATGTCCAGTTGCATTTTCTACAGAAAGAGTGTTCAGATCTGCTCAATCAAAAGTATGGTTTAACTCTGTTAGCTGAATGCACAGATCAGAAAGAAGTTTCACAGAATGATTCTGTGTAGTTTATATTTGGAGACATTCCTTTTTCCACTATTACCCTCTTAGCGCTCCGAATCTACACTTGCATTTTCTACAAAAAGAGTGTTTCATAACTGCTCAATCAAAAATATGTTTTATCTCTGTTAACTGAATTTACAGATCAGAAATAAGTTTCACAGAATGCATCTGTGTAGTTTTTATTTGAAGATATTCTTTTTCCCAATGTAGGCCTCTTAGCGCTTAGCATGTCCAATTGCAGTTTCTACAGAAAGAGTGTTTCAGAACGGCTCAATCAAAAATAAGGTTCAACTCTGTTAGTTGAATGCACAGAACAGAAAGAATTTTCACAGAATGCTACTGTGTAGTTTATATTTGAATATATTCCTTTTTCCACTATTACCCTCTTAGCGCTCCGAATGTCCACTTGCATTTTCTACAGAAAGAGTGTTCAGAACTGCGCAATCAAAAGTATGGTTTAACTCTGTTAGCTTAATGAACATATCAGAAATAAGTTTCACACAATGCTTCTGTGTAGTTTTTATTTGAAGATATTATTTTTCCCAATAGAGGCCTCTTAGCGCTCAGAATGTCCAATTGCAGTTTCTACAGCAAGAGTGTTTCAGAACGGCTCAATCAAAAGTAAGGTCCAACTCTGTTAGTTGAATGCACGGAACAGAAAGAAGTTTCAGAGAATGCTTCTGTGTAGTTTATATTTGAAGGTATTCCTTTTTCCACTATTACCCTCTAAGCGCTCCGAATGTCCACTTGCATTTTCTACAGAAAGAGTGTTTCAGAACTGCTCAAACAAAAGTGTGGTTTCAATCTGTTAGCTGAATGCACAGATCGGAAACAAGTTTCACAGAATGCTTCTGTGTAGTTTTTATTTGAAGATATTCTTTTTCGAAATATAGGCCTCTTAGGGCTCAGAATGTCCAATTGCAGTTTCTACAGAAAGAGTGTTTCAGAACGGCTCAATCAAAACTAAGGTTCAACTCTGTTAGTTGAATGCACAGAACAGAAAGAAGTTTCACAGAATGCTTATGTGAAGTTTATATTTGACTATATTCCTTTTTCCACTGTTACCCTCTTAGCGCTCCGAATGTCCACTTGCATTTTCTACAGAAGGAGTGTTCAGAACTCCTCAATCAAAAGTATATTTTAACTCTGTTAGTTGAATACACAGATTAGAAAGAAGTTTCACAGAAAGCTTCTGTGTAGTTTTTATTTGAAGATAGTCCTTTTTCCAATATAGGCCACTTAGCAATCAGAATGTCCAATTGCAGTTTCAACAGAAAGAGTGTTTCAGAACGGCTCAATCAAAGTAAGGCTCAACTCTATTAGTTGAATACAGAGAACAGGAAGAAGTTTCAGAGAATGCTTCTGTGTAGTTTTTATTTGGAGATAATTCTTTTTCCACTATTACCCTCTTAGCGCTCCGAATGTCCACTTGCATTTTCTACAGAAAGAGTGTTCAGAACTGCTCAATCAAAAATATGGTTTAACTCTGTTAGTTGAATGCACAGATCAGAAAGAAGTTTCACAGAATTCTTCTGTTTGGTTTTTACTTGAAGATATTACCTTTTCCAATATACGACTCTTAGCGTTCAGAATGTCCAATTGCAGTATCTACAGAAAGAGTGTTTGCGAACTGCTCCATCAAAAGTAAGGTTCAACACTGTTAATTGAATGCATGGAACAGAAAGAAGTTTCATAGAATGCTTCTGTGTAGTTTATATTTGAATATATTCTTTTTCCACTATTACCCTCATAGCGCTACGAATGTCCACATGCATTTTCTATGGAAAGAGTGTTTCAGAACTGCTCAATCAAAGGTATGGTTTAATTCTGTTAGCTGAATGCACAGATGAGAAAGAAGTTTCCCACAATGCTTCTGTGTAGTTATTATTTGAAGATATTCTTTTTCCCAATATAGGCCTCTTAGCGCTAAGAATATCCAATTGCAGTTTCTACAGAAAGAGAGTTTCAGAACGGCTCAATCAAACGTAAGGTTCCACTCTGTTAGTTGAATGCACAGAACAGAAATTAGTTTCACCGAATGCTTCTGTGTAGTTTATATTTAAATATATTCATTTTTCCAGTATTACCCTCTTAGCGCTCCGAATGTCCACTTGCATTTTCTACAGAAAGATTGTTGAGAACTGCTCAATCAAAAGTATGGTTTAACTCTGTTAGTTGAATGCACAGATCAGAAAGAAGTTTCACAGAATTCTTCTGTTTAGTTTTTATTGAAGATAATCCTTTTTCCAATATGGGACACTTAGCGCTCAGAATGTCCAATTGCAGTATCTACAGAAAGAGTGTTTCAGAATTGCTCAATCAAAAGTAAGGTCCAACTCTGTTAGTTGAATGCACAGAACAGAAAGAAGTTTCAGAGAATGCTTCTGTGTAGTTTATATTTGAAGGTATTCCTTTTTCCACTATTAACCTCTTAGCGCTCCGAATGTCCACTTGCATTTTCTACAGATAGAGTGTTTCAGAACTGCTAAAATAAAAGTATGGTTTAAATCTGTTAGCTGAATGCACAGATTAGAAACAAGTTTCACAGAATGCTTCTGTGTAGTTTTTATTTGAAGATATTCTTTTTCGAAATATAGGCCTCTTAGCGCTCAGAATGTCCAATTGCAGTTTCTACAGAAAGAGTGTTTCAGAACGGATCAATCAAAACTAAGGTTCAACTCTGTTAGTTGAATGCACAGAACAGAAAGAAGTTTCACAGAATGCTTCTGTGTAGTATCTATTTGAGTATATTCCTTTTTCCACTATTAACCTCTTAGCGCTCCGAATGTCCACTTGCAGTTTCTACAGAAAGAGTGTTTCAGAACTGCTCCTTCAAAAATAAGGCTCAACTCTGTTAGTTGAATACAGCAAACAGGAAGAAGTTTCAGAGAATGCTTCTGGGTAGTTTTTATTTGGAGATATTTCTTTTTCCACTATTAGAATCCAAGTGCTCCGAATGTCCACTTGCATTTTCTACAGAAAGAGTGTTTGAGAACTGCCCAATCAAAAGTATGTTTTAACTCTGTTAGCTGAATGCACAGATCAGAAAGAAATTTCACAGAATGCTTCTGTGTAGTTTTTATTTGAAGATAGTCCTTTTTCCAATATAGGCCTCTTAGCACTCAGAATGTCCAATTGCAGATTCTACAGAAAGAGTGATTCAGAACGGCTCAATCAAAGTAACGCTCAACTCTATTCGTTGTATACAGAGAACAGGAAGAAGTTTCAGAGAATGCTTCTGTGTAGTTTTTATTTGGAGATAATTCTTTTTCCACTATTACCCTCTTAGCGCTCCGAATGTCCACTTGCATTTTCTACAGAAAGAGTGTTCAGAACTGCTCAATCAAAAGTATGGTTTAACTCTGTTAGTTGAATGCACAGATCAGAAAGAAGTTTCACAGAATTCTTCTGTGTAGTTTTTATTTAAAGATATTCTTTTTCCCAATATAGGCCTCTTAGCTCTCAGAATATCCAATTGCAGTTTCTACAGAAAGAGAGTTTCAGAACGGCTCAATCAAAATTAAGGTTCAACTCTGTTAGTTGAATGCACAGAACAGAAAGAAGTTTCACAGAATGCTTCTGTGCAGTTTATATTTGAATATCTTCATTTTTCCAGTATTACCCTCTTAGCGCTCCGAATGTCCACTTGCATTTTCTACAGAAAGAGTGTTTCAGAACTGCTCAGTCAAAAGTATGGTTTAACTCTGTTAGTTGAATGCACAGATCAGAAAGAAGTTTCACAGAATCCTTCTGTGTAGTTTTTATTTGAAGATATTTCTTTTTCCAATATGGGACTCTTAGCGCTCAGAATATCCATTTGCAGTATCTACAGAAAGAGTGTTTCAGAACTGCTCCATCAAATGTAAGGTTCAACACTCTTAGTTGAATGCACGGAACAGAAAGTAGTTTCAGAGAATGCTTCGTTGTAGTTTATATTTGAAGATATTCCTTTTTTCAGTATTACCCTCTTAGCGCTCTGAATGTCCACTTGCATTTTCTACAGAAACAGTGTTCAGAACTGCTCAATCAAAAGTATGGTTTAACTCTGTTAGTTGAATGCACAGATCAGAAAGAAGTTTCACAGAATTATTCTGTGTAATTTTATTTGAAGATATTCCTTTTTCCAATATAGGACTATTAGCGCTCATAATGTCCAATTGCAGTATCTACAGAAAGAGTGTTTCAGAACTGCCCAATCAAAAGTAAGGTCCAACTCTGTTAGTTGAATGCACGGAACAGAAAGAAGTTTCAGAGAATGCTTCTGTGTAGTTTATATTTGAAGGTATTCCTTTTTCCACTATTAACCTCTTAGCACTCCGAATGTCCACTTGCATTTTCTACAGAAAGAGTGTTTCAGAACTGCTCAAACAAAAGTATGGTTTAAATCTGTTAGCTGAATGCACAGATCAGAAACAAGTTTCACAGAATGGTTCTGTGTAGTTTTTATTTGAAGATATTCTTTTTCGAAATATAGGACTCTTAGCGCTCAGAATGTCCAATTGCGCTTTCAACAGAAAGAGTGTATCCGAACTGCTCAATCAAAAGTAATTTTGAACTCTGTTAGTTGAATTAACGGAACAGAAAGAAGTTTCAGAGAATGCTTCTGTGTAGTTTATTTTTGAAGATATTCCTTTTTCCACAATTACCCTCTTAGCGCTCCGAAGGTCCACTTGCATTTTCTGCTGAAAGACTGTCTCAGAACTGCTCAGTCAAAAATATGGTGTAACTCTGTTAGTTTAATGCACAGATCAGAAAAGAGTTTCACAGAATGATTCTGTGTAGTTTTAATTTCAAGATATTCCTTTTTCCAATATAGGCCTCTTAGCGCTCCGAATGTCCAATTGCAGTTTCTACAGAAAGAGTGTTTCCAAATGGCGCAATCAAAAGTAAGGTTCAACTCTGTTATTTGAATGCACAGAACAGAAAGAGGTTTCACAAAATGCTTTTGTCTAGTTTTATTTGAAGATATTTGTTTTTCCACTTTACGCCTCTTAGCGCTCCGAATGTCCACTTGCAATTTCTACAGAAAGAGTGTTTCAGAAATGCTCAATCAAAAGAAAGGCTCAACTCTGTTAGTTGAATGCAGAGAACAGAAAGTAGTTTCAGCAAATGCTCCTGTGTAGTTTTTATTTGGAGATATTCCTTTTTCCACTGTAGGCCTCTTACCGGTGCGAATGTCCACTTGCAGTTTCTACAGAAAGAGTGTTTCAGAACTGCTCAATCAAATGTAAGGTTCAACTCTGCTAGTTGAATGCACAGAACAAAATGAAGTTTCACAGAATGCTTCTGTGTAGTTTATATTTGAAGATATTCCTTTTTCAACTCTAGGCCGCTTAGCGCTCCGAATGTCCACTTGCAGGTTCTACAGAAAGAGTGTTTGAGAACTACTCAATGAAAAGTAAGGCAAACTCTGTTAGTTCAATGCAGAGAAGAGAAAGAACTTTCAGAGAATGCTTCTGTGTAGTTTTTATTTGGAGATATTCCTTTTTCCACTATAGGCCTCTTAGCCCTTAAATGTCCACATGCATTTCCTACAGAAAGAGTGGTTCAGAACTGCTCAATCAAAGGTATGGTTTAACTCTATTAGTTGAATGCACATATCAGAAAGAAGTTACACAGAATGCTTCTGTGTATTTTTTGTTTGTAGATATTCCTTTTTCCAATATAGGCCTCTTAGCGCTCCGAATGTCCAATTGCAGTTTCTACAGAAAGAGTGTTTCAGAACGGCTCAATCAAAAGAAAGGTTCAACTCTGTTAGTTGAATGCACAGAACAGAAAGAAGTATCACAGAATGCTTCTGTGTAGTATTTATTTCAAGATATTCGTTTTTCCACTATAGGCCTCTTAGCCCTTGGAATGTCCACTTGCATTTTCTACAGAAAGAGTGTTTCAGAACTGCTCAATCAAAAGTATGGTTTAACTCTGTTAGCTGAATGCACAGATCAGAAAGAAGTTTCACAGAACGCTTCAGTGTAGTATTTATTTGAAGATGTTCCTTTTTCCACTATTACCCTCTTAGCGCTCCGAATGTAAACTTGCAGATTCTACAGAAAGAGGGTTTCAGAACTGCTCCTTCAAAAGTAAGGCTCAACTCTGTTAGTTGAATGCAGAGAACAGAAAGAAGTTTCAGAGAATGCTTCTGTGTATTTTTTATTTGGAGATATTTCTTTTTCCACTATTAACATCTTAGCGCTCCGAATGTCCACTTGCATTTTCTACAGGAAGAGGGTTTAAGAACTGCTCAATCAAAAGCATGGTTTAAATCTGTTAGCTGAATGCACAGATCAGAAAGAAGTTTCACAGAATGCTTCTGTGTAGTTTTTATTTGAAGATATTCTTTTTCCCAATATAGGCCTCTTAGCGCTCAGAATGACCAATTGCAGTTCCTACAGAAAGAGGGTTTCAGAACGGCTCAATCAAAAGTAAGGTTCAACTCTTTTAGTTGAATGCACAGAACAGAAAGTAGTTTCACAGAATGCTTATGTGAAGTTTATATATGAATATATTCCTTTTTCCACTGTTGCACTCTTAGCGCTCCAAATGTCCACTTGCATTTTCTATAGAAGGAGTGTTCAGAACTCCTAAATCAAAAGTATATTTTAACTCTGTTAGTTGAATACACAGATCATTAAGAAGTTTAACAGAATGCTTCTCTGTAGTTTTCATTTGAAGATATTCCTTTTTTCAATATAGGCCTCTTAGCGCTCAGAATGTCCAATTGCAGTATCTACAGAAAGAGTGTTTCAGAACTGCTCAATCAAAAGTAAGGTCCAACTCTGTTAGTTGAATGCACGGAACAGAAAGAAGTTTCAGTGAATGCTTCTGTGTAGTTTATATTTGAAGGTATTCCTTTTTCCACTATTACCCTCTAAGCGCACCGAATGTCCACTTGCATTTTCCACAGAAAGGGTGTTTCAGAACTGCTCAAACAAAAGTATGGTTTCAATCTGTTAGCTGAATGCACAGATCAGAAACAAGTTTCACAGAATGCTTCTGTGTAGTTTTTATATGAAGATATTCTTTTTCGAAATATAGGCCTTTTAGTGCTCAGAATGTCCAATTGCAGTTTCTACAGAAAGAGTGTTTCAGAATGGCTCAATCAAAACTAAGGTTCAACTCTGCTAGCTGAATGCACAGAACAGAAAGAAGTCTCACAGAATCCTTTGTGAAGTTTATATTTGAATATATTCCTTTTTCCACTGTTACCCTCTTAGCGCTCCAAATGTCCACTTGCATTTTCTACAGAAGGAGTGTTCAGAACTCCTCAATCAAAAGTATATTTTAACTCTGTTATTTAAATACACAGATCAGAAAGAAGTTTCACAGAAAGCTTCTGTATAGTTTTTATTTGAAGATAGTCCTTTTTCCAATATAGGCATCTTAGCACTCAGAATGTCCAATTGCAGTTTCTACAGAAAGAGTGTTTCAGAACGGCTCAACCAAATGTAAGGTTCAACTCTGTTAGTTGAATGCACAGAACAGAAATTAGTTTCACAGAATGCTTCTGTGTAGTTTATATTTAAATATATTCATTTTTCCAGTATTACCCTCTTAGCGCTCCGAATGTCCACTTGCATTTTCTACAGAAACAGTGTTCAGAACTGCTCAATCAAAAGTATGGTTTAACTCTGTTAGTTGAATGCACAGATCAGAAAGAAGTTTCACAGAATTCTTCTGTTTAGTTTTTATTTGAAGATATTCCTTTTTCCAATATGGGACTCGTAGCGCTCAGAATGTCCAATTGCAGTATCTACAGACAGAGTGTTTCAGAACTGCTCCATCAAATGTAAGGTTCAACACTCTTAGTTGAATGCACGGAACAGAAAAAAGTTTCAGAGAATGTTTCTGTGTAGTTTATATTTGAAGATATTCCTTTTTCCAGTATTACCCTCTTAGCGCTCTGAATGTCCACTTGCATTTTCTACAGAAACAGTGTTCAGAACTGCTCAATCAAAAGTATGGTTTAACTCTGTTAGTTGAATGCACAGATCAGAAAGAAGTTTCACAGAATCCTTCTGTGTAATTTTATTTGAAGATATTCCTTTTTCCAATATAGGACCATTAGCGCTCATAATGTCCAATTGCAGTATCTACAGAAAGAGTGTTTCAGAACTGCTCAATCAAAAGTAAGGTCCAACTCTTTTAGTTGAATGCACGGAACAGAAAGAAGTTTCAGAGAATGCTTCTGTGTAGTTTATATTTGAAGGTATTACTTTTTCCACTATTAACCTCTTAGCGCTCCGAATGTCCACTTGCATTTTCTACAGAAAGAGTGTTTCAGAACTGATCAAACAAAAGTATGGTTTAAATCTGTTAGCTGAATGCACAGATCAGAAAGAATTTTCACAGAATGCTTCTGTGTAGTTTTTATTTGAAGATATTCTTTTTCGAAATATAGGCCTCTTAGCGCTCCGAATGTCCACTTGCATTATCTAGAGAAAGAGTGTTCAGAACTCCTCAATCAAAAGTATATTTTAACTCTATTAGTTGAATACACAGACCAGAAAGAAGTTTAACAGAATGCTTCTTTGTAGTTTTTATTTGAAGATATTCCTTTTTCCAATATAGGACTCTTAGCGCTCAGAATGTCCAATTGCAGTATCTACAGAAAGAGTGTTTAAGAACTGCTCAATCAAAAGTAAGGTCCAACTCTGTTAGTTGAATGCACGGAACAGAAAGAAGTTTCAGAGAATGCTTCTGTGTAGTTTATATTTGAAGGTATTCCTTTTTCCACTATTACCCTCTAAGCGCTCCGAATGTCCACTTGCATTTTCTACAGAAAGAGTGTTTCAGAACTGCTCAAACAAAAGTGTGGTTTCAATCTGTTAGCTGAATGCACAGATCGGAAACAAGTTTCACAGAATGCTTCTGTGTAGTTTTTATTTGAAGATATTCTTTTTCGAAATATAGGCCTCTTAGGGCTCAGAATGTCCAATTGCAGTTTCTACAGAAAGAGTGTTTCAGAACGGCTCAATCAAAACTAAGGTTCAACTCTGTTAGTTGAATGCACAGAACAGAAAGAAGTTTCACAGAATGCTTATGTGAAGTTTATATTTGACTATATTCCTTTTTCCACTGTTACCCTCTTAGCGCTCCGAATGTCCACTTGCATTTTCTACAGAAGGAGTGTTCAGAACTCCTCAATCAAAAGTATATTTTAACTCTGTTAGTTGAATACACAGATTAGAAAGAAGTTTCACAGAAAGCTTCTGTGTAGTTTTTATTTGAAGATAGTCCTTTTTCCAATATAGGCCACTTAGCAATCAGAATGTCCAATTGCAGTTTCAACAGAAAGAGTGTTTCAGAACGGCTCAATCAAAGTAAGGCTCAACTCTATTAGTTGAATACAGAGAACAGGAAGAAGTTTCAGAGAATGCTTCTGTGTAGTTTTTATTTGGAGATAATTCTTTTTCCACTATTACCCTCTTAGCGCTCCGAATGTCCACTTGCATTTTCTACAGAAAGAGTGTTCAGAACTGCTCAATCAAAAATATGGTTTAACTCTGTTAGTTGAATGCACAGATCAGAAAGAAGTTTCACAGAATTCTTCTGTTTGGTTTTTACTTGAAGATATTACCTTTTCCAATATACGACTCTTAGCGTTCAGAATGTCCAATTGCAGTATCTACAGAAAGAGTGTTTGCGAACTGCTCCATCAAAAGTAAGGTTCAACACTGTTAATTGAATGCATGGAACAGAAAGAAGTTTCATAGAATGCTTCTGTGTAGTTTATATTTGAATATATTCTTTTTCCACTATTACCCTCATAGCGCTACGAATGTCCACATGCATTTTCTATGGAAAGAGTGTTTCAGAACTGCTCAATCAAAGGTATGGTTTAATTCTGTTAGCTGAATGCACAGATGAGAAAGAAGTTTCCCACAATGCTTCTGTGTAGTTATTATTTGAAGATATTCTTTTTCCCAATATAGGCCTCTTAGCGCTAAGAATATCCAATTGCAGTTTCTACAGAAAGAGAGTTTCAGAACGGCTCAATCAAACGTAAGGTTCCACTCTGTTAGTTGAATGCACAGAACAGAAATTAGTTTCACCGAATGCTTCTGTGTAGTTTATATTTAAATATATTCATTTTTCCAGTATTACCCTCTTAGCGCTCCGAATGTCCACTTGCATTTTCTACAGAAAGATTGTTGAGAACTGCTCAATCAAAAGTATGGTTTAACTCTGTTAGTTGAATGCACAGATCAGAAAGAAGTTTCACAGAATTCTTCTGTTTAGTTTTTATTGAAGATAATCCTTTTTCCAATATGGGACACTTAGCGCTCAGAATGTCCAATTGCAGTATCTACAGAAAGAGTGTTTCAGAATTGCTCAATCAAAAGTAAGGTCCAACTCTGTTAGTTGAATGCACAGAACAGAAAGAAGTTTCAGAGAATGCTTCTGTGTAGTTTATATTTGAAGGTATTCCTTTTTCCACTATTAACCTCTTAGCGCTCCGAATGTCCACTTGCATTTTCTACAGATAGAGTGTTTCAGAACTGCTAAAATAAAAGTATGGTTTAAATCTGTTAGCTGAATGCACAGATTAGAAACAAGTTTCACAGAATGCTTCTGTGTAGTTTTTATTTGAAGATATTCTTTTTCGAAATATAGGCCTCTTAGCGCTCAGAATGTCCAATTGCAGTTTCTACAGAAAGAGTGTTTCAGAACGGATCAATCAAAACTAAGGTTCAACTCTGTTAGTTGAATGCACAGAACAGAAAGAAGTTTCACAGAATGCTTCTGTGTAGTATCTATTTGAGTATATTCCTTTTTCCACTATTAACCTCTTAGCGCTCCGAATGTCCACTTGCAGTTTCTACAGAAAGAGTGTTTCAGAACTGCTCCTTCAAAAATAAGGCTCAACTCTGTTAGTTGAATACAGCAAACAGGAAGAAGTTTCAGAGAATGCTTCTGGGTAGTTTTTATTTGGAGATATTTCTTTTTCCACTATTAGAATCCAAGTGCTCCGAATGTCCACTTGCATTTTCTACAGAAAGAGTGTTTGAGAACTGCCCAATCAAAAGTATGTTTTAACTCTGTTAGCTGAATGCACAGATCAGAAAGAAATTTCACAGAATGCTTCTGTGTAGTTTTTATTTGAAGATAGTCCTTTTTCCAATATAGGCCTCTTAGCACTCAGAATGTCCAATTGCAGATTCTACAGAAAGAGTGATTCAGAACGGCTCAATCAAAGTAACGCTCAACTCTATTCGTTGTATACAGAGAACAGGAAGAAGTTTCAGAGAATGCTTCTGTGTAGTTTTTATTTGGAGATAATTCTTTTTCCACTATTACCCTCTTAGCGCTCCGAATGTCCACTTGCATTTTCTACAGAAAGAGTGTTCAGAACTGCTCAATCAAAAGTATGGTTTAACTCTGTTAGTTGAATGCACAGATCAGAAAGAAGTTTCACAGAATTCTTCTGTGTAGTTTTTATTTAAAGATATTCTTTTTCCCAATATAGGCCTCTTAGCTCTCAGAATATCCAATTGCAGTTTCTACAGAAAGAGAGTTTCAGAACGGCTCAATCAAAATTAAGGTTCAACTCTGTTAGTTGAATGCACAGAACAGAAAGAAGTTTCACAGAATGCTTCTGTGCAGTTTATATTTGAATATCTTCATTTTTCCAGTATTACCCTCTTAGCGCTCCGAATGTCCACTTGCATTTTCTACAGAAAGAGTGTTTCAGAACTGCTCAGTCAAAAGTATGGTTTAACTCTGTTAGTTGAATGCACAGATCAGAAAGAAGTTTCACAGAATCCTTCTGTGTAGTTTTTATTTGAAGATATTTCTTTTTCCAATATGGGACTCTTAGCGCTCAGAATATCCATTTGCAGTATCTACAGAAAGAGTGTTTCAGAACTGCTCCATCAAATGTAAGGTTCAACACTCTTAGTTGAATGCACGGAACAGAAAGTAGTTTCAGAGAATGCTTCGTTGTAGTTTATATTTGAAGATATTCCTTTTTTCAGTATTACCCTCTTAGCGCTCTGAATGTCCACTTGCATTTTCTACAGAAACAGTGTTCAGAACTGCTCAATCAAAAGTATGGTTTAACTCTGTTAGTTGAATGCACAGATCAGAAAGAAGTTTCACAGAATTATTCTGTGTAATTTTATTTGAAGATATTCCTTTTTCCAATATAGGACTATTAGCGCTCATAATGTCCAATTGCAGTATCTACAGAAAGAGTGTTTCAGAACTGCCCAATCAAAAGTAAGGTCCAACTCTGTTAGTTGAATGCACGGAACAGAAAGAAGTTTCAGAGAATGCTTCTGTGTAGTTTATATTTGAAGGTATTCCTTTTTCCACTATTAACCTCTTAGCACTCCGAATGTCCACTTGCATTTTCTACAGAAAGAGTGTTTCAGAACTGCTCAAACAAAAGTATGGTTTAAATCTGTTAGCTGAATGCACAGATCAGAAACAAGTTTCACAGAATGGTTCTGTGTAGTTTTTATTTGAAGATATTCTTTTTCGAAATATAGGACTCTTAGCGCTCAGAATGTCCAATTGCGCTTTCAACAGAAAGAGTGTATCCGAACTGCTCAATCAAAAGTAATTTTGAACTCTGTTAGTTGAATTAACGGAACAGAAAGAAGTTTCAGAGAATGCTTCTGTGTAGTTTATTTTTGAAGATATTCCTTTTTCCACAATTACCCTCTTAGCGCTCCGAAGGTCCACTTGCATTTTCTGCTGAAAGACTGTCTCAGAACTGCTCAGTCAAAAATATGGTGTAACTCTGTTAGTTTAATGCACAGATCAGAAAAGAGTTTCACAGAATGATTCTGTGTAGTTTTAATTTCAAGATATTCCTTTTTCCAATATAGGCCTCTTAGCGCTCCGAATGTCCAATTGCAGTTTCTACAGAAAGAGTGTTTCCAAATGGCGCAATCAAAAGTAAGGTTCAACTCTGTTATTTGAATGCACAGAACAGAAAGAGGTTTCACAAAATGCTTTTGTCTAGTTTTATTTGAAGATATTTGTTTTTCCACTTTACGCCTCTTAGCGCTCCGAATGTCCACTTGCAATTTCTACAGAAAGAGTGTTTCAGAAATGCTCAATCAAAAGAAAGGCTCAACTCTGTTAGTTGAATGCAGAGAACAGAAAGTAGTTTCAGCAAATGCTCCTGTGTAGTTTTTATTTGGAGATATTCCTTTTTCCACTGTAGGCCTCTTACCGGTGCGAATGTCCACTTGCAGTTTCTACAGAAAGAGTGTTTCAGAACTGCTCAATCAAATGTAAGGTTCAACTCTGCTAGTTGAATGCACAGAACAAAATGAAGTTTCACAGAATGCTTCTGTGTAGTTTATATTTGAAGATATTCCTTTTTCAACTCTAGGCCGCTTAGCGCTCCGAATGTCCACTTGCAGGTTCTACAGAAAGAGTGTTTGAGAACTACTCAATGAAAAGTAAGGCAAACTCTGTTAGTTCAATGCAGAGAAGAGAAAGAACTTTCAGAGAATGCTTCTGTGTAGTTTTTATTTGGAGATATTCCTTTTTCCACTATAGGCCTCTTAGCCCTTAAATGTCCACATGCATTTCCTACAGAAAGAGTGGTTCAGAACTGCTCAATCAAAGGTATGGTTTAACTCTATTAGTTGAATGCACATATCAGAAAGAAGTTACACAGAATGCTTCTGTGTATTTTTTGTTTGTAGATATTCCTTTTTCCAATATAGGCCTCTTAGCGCTCCGAATGTCCAATTGCAGTTTCTACAGAAAGAGTGTTTCAGAACGGCTCAATCAAAAGAAAGGTTCAACTCTGTTAGTTGAATGCACAGAACAGAAAGAAGTATCACAGAATGCTTCTGTGTAGTATTTATTTCAAGATATTCGTTTTTCCACTATAGGCCTCTTAGCCCTTGGAATGTCCACTTGCATTTTCTACAGAAAGAGTGTTTCAGAACTGCTCAATCAAAAGTATGGTTTAACTCTGTTAGCTGAATGCACAGATCAGAAAGAAGTTTCACAGAACGCTTCAGTGTAGTATTTATTTGAAGATGTTCCTTTTTCCACTATTACCCTCTTAGCGCTCCGAATGTAAACTTGCAGATTCTACAGAAAGAGGGTTTCAGAACTGCTCCTTCAAAAGTAAGGCTCAACTCTGTTAGTTGAATGCAGAGAACAGAAAGAAGTTTCAGAGAATGCTTCTGTGTATTTTTTATTTGGAGATATTTCTTTTTCCACTATTAACATCTTAGCGCTCCGAATGTCCACTTGCATTTTCTACAGGAAGAGGGTTTAAGAACTGCTCAATCAAAAGCATGGTTTAAATCTGTTAGCTGAATGCACAGATCAGAAAGAAGTTTCACAGAATGCTTCTGTGTAGTTTTTATTTGAAGATATTCTTTTTCCCAATATAGGCCTCTTAGCGCTCAGAATGACCAATTGCAGTTCCTACAGAAAGAGGGTTTCAGAACGGCTCAATCAAAAGTAAGGTTCAACTCTTTTAGTTGAATGCACAGAACAGAAAGTAGTTTCACAGAATGCTTATGTGAAGTTTATATATGAATATATTCCTTTTTCCACTGTTGCACTCTTAGCGCTCCAAATGTCCACTTGCATTTTCTATAGAAGGAGTGTTCAGAACTCCTAAATCAAAAGTATATTTTAACTCTGTTAGTTGAATACACAGATCATTAAGAAGTTTAACAGAATGCTTCTCTGTAGTTTTCATTTGAAGATATTCCTTTTTTCAATATAGGCCTCTTAGCGCTCAGAATGTCCAATTGCAGTATCTACAGAAAGAGTGTTTCAGAACTGCTCAATCAAAAGTAAGGTCCAACTCTGTTAGTTGAATGCACGGAACAGAAAGAAGTTTCAGTGAATGCTTCTGTGTAGTTTATATTTGAAGGTATTCCTTTTTCCACTATTACCCTCTAAGCGCACCGAATGTCCACTTGCATTTTCCACAGAAAGGGTGTTTCAGAACTGCTCAAACAAAAGTATGGTTTCAATCTGTTAGCTGAATGCACAGATCAGAAACAAGTTTCACAGAATGCTTCTGTGTAGTTTTTATATGAAGATATTCTTTTTCGAAATATAGGCCTTTTAGTGCTCAGAATGTCCAATTGCAGTTTCTACAGAAAGAGTGTTTCAGAATGGCTCAATCAAAACTAAGGTTCAACTCTGCTAGCTGAATGCACAGAACAGAAAGAAGTCTCACAGAATCCTTTGTGAAGTTTATATTTGAATATATTCCTTTTTCCACTGTTACCCTCTTAGCGCTCCAAATGTCCACTTGCATTTTCTACAGAAGGAGTGTTCAGAACTCCTCAATCAAAAGTATATTTTAACTCTGTTATTTAAATACACAGATCAGAAAGAAGTTTCACAGAAAGCTTCTGTATAGTTTTTATTTGAAGATAGTCCTTTTTCCAATATAGGCATCTTAGCACTCAGAATGTCCAATTGCAGTTTCTACAGAAAGAGTGTTTCAGAACGGCTCAACCAAATGTAAGGTTCAACTCTGTTAGTTGAATGCACAGAACAGAAATTAGTTTCACAGAATGCTTCTGTGTAGTTTATATTTAAATATATTCATTTTTCCAGTATTACCCTCTTAGCGCTCCGAATGTCCACTTGCATTTTCTACAGAAACAGTGTTCAGAACTGCTCAATCAAAAGTATGGTTTAACTCTGTTAGTTGAATGCACAGATCAGAAAGAAGTTTCACAGAATTCTTCTGTTTAGTTTTTATTTGAAGATATTCCTTTTTCCAATATGGGACTCGTAGCGCTCAGAATGTCCAATTGCAGTATCTACAGACAGAGTGTTTCAGAACTGCTCCATCAAATGTAAGGTTCAACACTCTTAGTTGAATGCACGGAACAGAAAAAAGTTTCAGAGAATGTTTCTGTGTAGTTTATATTTGAAGATATTCCTTTTTCCAGTATTACCCTCTTAGCGCTCTGAATGTCCACTTGCATTTTCTACAGAAACAGTGTTCAGAACTGCTCAATCAAAAGTATGGTTTAACTCTGTTAGTTGAATGCACAGATCAGAAAGAAGTTTCACAGAATCCTTCTGTGTAATTTTATTTGAAGATATTCCTTTTTCCAATATAGGACCATTAGCGCTCATAATGTCCAATTGCAGTATCTACAGAAAGAGTGTTTCAGAACTGCTCAATCAAAAGTAAGGTCCAACTCTTTTAGTTGAATGCACGGAACAGAAAGAAGTTTCAGAGAATGCTTCTGTGTAGTTTATATTTGAAGGTATTACTTTTTCCACTATTAACCTCTTAGCGCTCCGAATGTCCACTTGCATTTTCTACAGAAAGAGTGTTTCAGAACTGATCAAACAAAAGTATGGTTTAAATCTGTTAGCTGAATGCACAGATCAGAAAGAATTTTCACAGAATGCTTCTGTGTAGTTTTTATTTGAAGATATTCTTTTTCGAAATATAGGCCTCTTAGCGCTCCGAATGTCCACTTGCATTATCTAGAGAAAGAGTGTTCAGAACTCCTCAATCAAAAGTATATTTTAACTCTATTAGTTGAATACACAGACCAGAAAGAAGTTTAACAGAATGCTTCTTTGTAGTTTTTATTTGAAGATATTCCTTTTTCCAATATAGGACTCTTAGCGCTCAGAATGTCCAATTGCAGTATCTACAGAAAGAGTGTTTAAGAACTGCTCAATCAAAAGTAAGGTCCAACTCTGTTAGTTGAATGCACGGAACAGAAAGAAGTTTCAGAGAATGCTTCTGTGTAGTTTATATTTGAAGGTATTCCTTTTTCCACTATTACCCTCTAAGCGCTCCGAATGTCCACTTGCATTTTCTACAGAAAGAGTGTTTCAGAACTGCTCAAACAAAAGTGTGGTTTCAATCTGTTAGCTGAATGCACAGATCGGAAACAAGTTTCACAGAATGCTTCTGTGTAGTTTTTATTTGAAGATATTCTTTTTCGAAATATAGGCCTCTTAGGGCTCAGAATGTCCAATTGCAGTTTCTACAGAAAGAGTGTTTCAGAACGGCTCAATCAAAACTAAGGTTCAACTCTGTTAGTTGAATGCACAGAACAGAAAGAAGTTTCACAGAATGCTTATGTGAAGTTTATATTTGACTATATTCCTTTTTCCACTGTTACCCTCTTAGCGCTCCGAATGTCCACTTGCATTTTCTACAGAAGGAGTGTTCAGAACTCCTCAATCAAAAGTATATTTTAACTCTGTTAGTTGAATACACAGATTAGAAAGAAGTTTCACAGAAAGCTTCTGTGTAGTTTTTATTTGAAGATAGTCCTTTTTCCAATATAGGCCACTTAGCAATCAGAATGTCCAATTGCAGTTTCAACAGAAAGAGTGTTTCAGAACGGCTCAATCAAAGTAAGGCTCAACTCTATTAGTTGAATACAGAGAACAGGAAGAAGTTTCAGAGAATGCTTCTGTGTAGTTTTTATTTGGAGATAATTCTTTTCCCACTATTACCCTCTTAGCGCTCCGAATGTCCACTTGCATTTTCTACAGAAAGAGTGTTCAGAACTGCTCAATCAAAAATATGGTTTAACTCTGTTAGTTGAATGCACAGATCAGAAAGAAGTTTCACAGAATTCTTCTGTTTGGTTTTTACTTGAAGATATTACCTTTTCCAATATACGACTCTTAGCGTTCAGAATGTCCAATTGCAGTATCTACAGAAAGAGTGTTTGCGAACTGCTCCATCAAAAGTAAGGTTCAACACTGTTAATTGAATGCATGGAACAGAAAGAAGTTTCATAGAATGCTTCTGTGTAGTTTATATTTGAATATATTCTTTTTCCACTATTACCCTCATAGCGCTACGAATGTCCACATGCATTTTCTATGGAAAGAGTGTTTCAGAACTGCTCAATCAAAGGTATGGTTTAATTCTGTTAGCTGAATGCACAGATGAGAAAGAAGTTTCCCACAATGCTTCTGTGTAGTTATTATTTGAAGATATTCTTTTTCCCAATATAGGCCTCTTAGCGCTAAGAATATCCAATTGCAGTTTCTACAGAAAGAGAGTTTCAGAACGGCTCAATCAAACGTAAGGTTCCACTCTGTTAGTTGAATGCACAGAACAGAAATTAGTTTCACCGAATGCTTCTGTGTAGTTTATATTTAAATATATTCATTTTTCCAGTATTACCCTCTTAGCGCTCCGAATGTCCACTTGCATTTTCTACAGAAAGATTGTTGAGAACTGCTCAATCAAAAGTATGGTTTAACTCTGTTAGTTGAATGCACAGATCAGAAAGAAGTTTCACAGAATTCTTCTGTTTAGTTTTTATTGAAGATAATCCTTTTTCCAATATGGGACACTTAGCGCTCAGAATGTCCAATTGCAGTATCTACAGAAAGAGTGTTTCAGAATTGCTCAATCAAAAGTAAGGTCCAACTCTGTTAGTTGAATGCACAGAACAGAAAGAAGTTTCAGAGAATGCTTCTGTGTAGTTTATATTTGAAGGTATTCCTTTTTCCACTATTAACCTCTTAGCGCTCCGAATGTCCACTTGCATTTTCTACAGATAGAGTGTTTCAGAACTGCTAAAATAAAAGTATGGTTTAAATCTGTTAGCTGAATGCACAGATTAGAAACAAGTTTCACAGAATGCTTCTGTGTAGTTTTTATTTGAAGATATTCTTTTTCGAAATATAGGCCTCTTAGCGCTCAGAATGTCCAATTGCAGTTTCTACAGAAAGAGTGTTTCAGAACGGATCAATCAAAACTAAGGTTCAACTCTGTTAGTTGAATGCACAGAACAGAAAGAAGTTTCACAGAATGCTTCTGTGTAGTATCTATTTGAGTATATTCCTTTTTCCACTATTAACCTCTTAGCGCTCCGAATGTCCACTTGCAGTTTCTACAGAAAGAGTGTTTCAGAACTGCTCCTTCAAAAATAAGGCTCAACTCTGTTAGTTGAATACAGCAAACAGGAAGAAGTTTCAGAGAATGCTTCTGGGTAGTTTTTATTTGGAGATATTTCTTTTTCCACTATTAGAATCCAAGTGCTCCGAATGTCCACTTGCATTTTCTACAGAAAGAGTGTTTGAGAACTGCCCAATCAAAAGTATGTTTTAACTCTGTTAGCTGAATGCACAGATCAGAAAGAAATTTCACAGAATGCTTCTGTGTAGTTTTTATTTGAAGATAGTCCTTTTTCCAATATAGGCCTCTTAGCACTCAGAATGTCCAATTGCAGATTCTACAGAAAGAGTGATTCAGAACGGCTCAATCAAAGTAACGCTCAACTCTATTCGTTGTATACAGAGAACAGGAAGAAGTTTCAGAGAATGCTTCTGTGTAGTTTTTATTTGGAGATAATTCTTTTTCCACTATTACCCTCTTAGCGCTCCGAATGTCCACTTGCATTTTCTACAGAAAGAGTGTTCAGAACTGCTCAATCAAAAGTATGGTTTAACTCTGTTAGTTGAATGCACAGATCAGAAAGAAGTTTCACAGAATTCTTCTGTGTAGTTTTTATTTAAAGATATTCTTTTTCCCAATATAGGCCTCTTAGCTCTCAGAATATCCAATTGCAGTTTCTACAGAAAGAGAGTTTCAGAACGGCTCAATCAAAATTAAGGTTCAACTCTGTTAGTTGAATGCACAGAACAGAAAGAAGTTTCACAGAATGCTTCTGTGCAGTTTATATTTGAATATCTTCATTTTTCCAGTATTACCCTCTTAGCGCTCCGAATGTCCACTTGCATTTTCTACAGAAAGAGTGTTTCAGAACTGCTCAGTCAAAAGTATGGTTTAACTCTGTTAGTTGAATGCACAGATCAGAAAGAAGTTTCACAGAATCCTTCTGTGTAGTTTTTATTTGAAGATATTTCTTTTTCCAATATGGGACTCTTAGCGCTCAGAATATCCATTTGCAGTATCTACAGAAAGAGTGTTTCAGAACTGCTCCATCAAATGTAAGGTTCAACACTCTTAGTTGAATGCACGGAACAGAAAGTAGTTTCAGAGAATGCTTCGTTGTAGTTTATATTTGAAGATATTCCTTTTTTCAGTATTACCCTCTTAGCGCTCTGAATGTCCACTTGCATTTTCTACAGAAACAGTGTTCAGAACTGCTCAATCAAAAGTATGGTTTAACTCTGTTAGTTGAATGCACAGATCAGAAAGAAGTTTCACAGAATTATTCTGTGTAATTTTATTTGAAGATATTCCTTTTTCCAATATAGGACTATTAGCGCTCATAATGTCCAATTGCAGTATCTACAGAAAGAGTGTTTCAGAACTGCCCAATCAAAAGTAAGGTCCAACTCTGTTAGTTGAATGCACGGAACAGAAAGAAGTTTCAGAGAATGCTTCTGTGTAGTTTATATTTGAAGGTATTCCTTTTTCCACTATTAACCTCTTAGCACTCCGAATGTCCACTTGCATTTTCTACAGAAAGAGTGTTTCAGAACTGCTCAAACAAAAGTATGGTTTAAATCTGTTAGCTGAATGCACAGATCAGAAACAAGTTTCACAGAATGGTTCTGTGTAGTTTTTATTTGAAGATATTCTTTTTCGAAATATAGGACTCTTAGCGCTCAGAATGTCCAATTGCGCTTTCAACAGAAAGAGTGTATCCGAACTGCTCAATCAAAAGTAATTTTGAACTCTGTTAGTTGAATTAACGGAACAGAAAGAAGTTTCAGAGAATGCTTCTGTGTAGTTTATTTTTGAAGATATTCCTTTTTCCACTATTACCCTCTAAGCGCTCCGAAGGTCCACTTGTATTTTCTACAGAAAGTGTGTTTCCGAACTGCTGAATCAAAAGTATGATTTAACTCTGTTAGCTGAATGCACAGATCAGTACGAAGTTTCACAGAATGCTTCTGTGTAATTTTTATTTGAAGATAGTCCTTTTCCCAATATAGGCCTCTTAGCGCTCCGAATATCCAATTGCAGTTTCTACAGAAAGATTGTTTTAGAACGGCTCAATCAAAAGTAAGGTTCAAATATGTTAGTTGAATGCACAGAACAGATAGAAGTTTCACAGAATGCTTCTGTGTAGTTTATATTTGAATACATTCTTTTTCCACTATTACCTTCTTAGCACTCCGAATGTCCACATGCATTTAATACGGAAAGAGTGTTTCAGAACTGCTCAATCAAAGGTATGGTTTAATTCTGTTAGCTGAATGCACAGATCAGAAAGAAGTTTCACAGAAAGCTTCTGTGTAGCTTTTATTTGAAGATATTCTTTTTCTCAATATAGGCCCCTTAGCGCTCAGAATGTCCAATTGCAGTTTCTACAGAAAGAGTGTTTCAGAAAGGCTCAATCAAAAGTAAGGTTCAACTATGTTAGTTGAATGCACAGAACAGAAAGAAGTTTCATACAATGCTTCTGTGTAGTTTATATTTGAACATATTCTTTTTTCCACTATTACCCACTTAGCGCTACGAATGTCCAGTTGCATTTTCTACAGACAGAGTGTTTCAAAACTGCTCAATCAAAAGTATGGTTTTACTCTGTTAGCTGAATGTTCAGATCAGAAAGAAGTTTCACAGAATGTTTCTGTGTAGTTTATATTTGAATATATTCCTTTTTCCACTACTAATCTCTTAGCGCTCCAAATGTCCAGTTGCATTTTCTACAGAAAGAGTGTTCAGATCTGCTCAATCAAAAGTATGGTTTAACTCTGTTAGCTGAATGCACAGATCAGAAAGAAGTTTCACAGAATGATTCTGTGTAGTTTATATTTGGAGACATTCCTTTTTCCACTATTACCCTCTTAGCGCTCCGAATCTACACTTGCATTTTCTACAAAAAGAGTGTTTCATAACTGCTCAATCAAAAATATGTTTTATCTCTGTTAACTGAATTTACAGATCAGAAATAAGTTTCACAGAATGCATCTGTGTAGTTTTTATTTGAAGATATTCTTTTTCCCAATGTAGGCCTCTTAGCGCTTAGCATGTCCAATTGCAGTTTCTACAGAAAGAGTGTTTCAGAACGGCTCAATCAAAAATAAGGTTCAACTCTGTTAGTTGAATGCACAGAACAGAAAGAATTTTCACAGAATGCTACTGTGTAGTTTATATTTGAATATATTCCTTTTTCCACTATTACCCTCTTAGCGCTCCGAATGTCCACTTGCATTTTCTACAGAAAGAGTGTTCAGAACTGCGCAATCAAAAGTATGGTTTAACTCTGTTAGCTTAATGAACATATCAGAAATAAGTTTCACACAATGCTTCTGTGTAGTTTTTATTTGAAGATATTATTTTTCCCAATAGAGGCCTCTTAGCGCTCAGAATGTCCAATTGCAGTTTCTACAGCAAGAGTGTTTCAGAACGGCTCAATCAAAAGTAAGGTCCAACTCTGTTAGTTGAATGCACGGAACAGAAAGAAGTTTCAGAGAATGCTTCTGTGTAGTTTATATTTGAAGGTATTCCTTTTTCCACTATTACCCTCTAAGCGCTCCGAATGTCCACTTGCATTTTCTACAGAAAGAGTGTTTCAGAACTGCTCAAACAAAAGTGTGGTTTCAATCTGTTAGCTGAATGCACAGATCGGAAACAAGTTTCACAGAATGCTTCTGTGTAGTTTTTATTTGAAGATATTCTTTTTCGAAATATAGGCCTCTTAGGGCTCAGAATGTCCAATTGCAGTTTCTACAGAAAGAGTGTTTCAGAACGGCTCAATCAAAACTAAGGTTCAACTCTGTTAGTTGAATGCACAGAACAGAAAGAAGTTTCACAGAATGCTTATGTGAAGTTTATATTTGACTATATTCCTTTTTCCACTGTTACCCTCTTAGCGCTCCGAATGTCCACTTGCATTTTCTACAGAAGGAGTGTTCAGAACTCCTCAATCAAAAGTATATTTTAACTCTGTTAGTTGAATACACAGATTAGAAAGAAGTTTCACAGAAAGCTTCTGTGTAGTTTTTATTTGAAGATAGTCCTTTTTCCAATATAGGCCACTTAGCAATCAGAATGTCCAATTGCAGTTTCAACAGAAAGAGTGTTTCAGAACGGCTCAATCAAAGTAAGGCTCAACTCTATTAGTTGAATACAGAGAACAGGAAGAAGTTTCAGAGAATGCTTCTGTGTAGTTTTTATTTGGAGATAATTCTTTTTCCACTATTACCCTCTTAGCGCTCCGAATGTCCACTTGCATTTTCTACAGAAAGAGTGTTCAGAACTGCTCAATCAAAAATATGGTTTAACTCTGTTAGTTGAATGCACAGATCAGAAAGAAGTTTCACAGAATTCTTCTGTTTGGTTTTTACTTGAAGATATTACCTTTTCCAATATACGACTCTTAGCGTTCAGAATGTCCAATTGCAGTATCTACAGAAAGAGTGTTTGCGAACTGCTCCATCAAAAGTAAGGTTCAACACTGTTAATTGAATGCATGGAACAGAAAGAAGTTTCATAGAATGCTTCTGTGTAGTTTATATTTGAATATATTCTTTTTCCACTATTACCCTCATAGCGCTACGAATGTCCACATGCATTTTCTATGGAAAGAGTGTTTCAGAACTGCTCAATCAAAGGTATGGTTTAATTCTGTTAGCTGAATGCACAGATGAGAAAGAAGTTTCCCACAATGCTTCTGTGTAGTTATTATTTGAAGATATTCTTTTTCCCAATATAGGCCTCTTAGCGCTAAGAATATCCAATTGCAGTTTCTACAGAAAGAGAGTTTCAGAACGGCTCAATCAAACGTAAGGTTCCACTCTGTTAGTTGAATGCACAGAACAGAAATTAGTTTCACCGAATGCTTCTGTGTAGTTTATATTTAAATATATTCATTTTTCCAGTATTACCCTCTTAGCGCTCCGAATGTCCACTTGCATTTTCTACAGAAAGATTGTTGAGAACTGCTCAATCAAAAGTATGGTTTAACTCTGTTAGTTGAATGCACAGATCAGAAAGAAGTTTCACAGAATTCTTCTGTTTAGTTTTTATTGAAGATAATCCTTTTTCCAATATGGGACACTTAGCGCTCAGAATGTCCAATTGCAGTATCTACAGAAAGAGTGTTTCAGAATTGCTCAATCAAAAGTAAGGTCCAACTCTGTTAGTTGAATGCACAGAACAGAAAGAAGTTTCAGAGAATGCTTCTGTGTAGTTTATATTTGAAGGTATTCCTTTTTCCACTATTAACCTCTTAGCGCTCCGAATGTCCACTTGCATTTTCTACAGATAGAGTGTTTCAGAACTGCTAAAATAAAAGTATGGTTTAAATCTGTTAGCTGAATGCACAGATTAGAAACAAGTTTCACAGAATGCTTCTGTGTAGTTTTTATTTGAAGATATTCTTTTTCGAAATATAGGCCTCTTAGCGCTCAGAATGTCCAATTGCAGTTTCTACAGAAAGAGTGTTTCAGAACGGATCAATCAAAACTAAGGTTCAACTCTGTTAGTTGAATGCACAGAACAGAAAGAAGTTTCACAGAATGCTTCTGTGTAGTATCTATTTGAGTATATTCCTTTTTCCACTATTAACCTCTTAGCGCTCCGAATGTCCACTTGCAGTTTCTACAGAAAGAGTGTTTCAGAACTGCTCCTTCAAAAATAAGGCTCAACTCTGTTAGTTGAATACAGCAAACAGGAAGAAGTTTCAGAGAATGCTTCTGGGTAGTTTTTATTTGGAGATATTTCTTTTTCCACTATTAGAATCCAAGTGCTCCGAATGTCCACTTGCATTTTCTACAGAAAGAGTGTTTGAGAACTGCCCAATCAAAAGTATGTTTTAACTCTGTTAGCTGAATGCACAGATCAGAAAGAAATTTCACAGAATGCTTCTGTGTAGTTTTTATTTGAAGATAGTCCTTTTTCCAATATAGGCCTCTTAGCACTCAGAATGTCCAATTGCAGATTCTACAGAAAGAGTGATTCAGAACGGCTCAATCAAAGTAACGCTCAACTCTATTCGTTGTATACAGAGAACAGGAAGAAGTTTCAGAGAATGCTTCTGTGTAGTTTTTATTTGGAGATAATTCTTTTTCCACTATTACCCTCTTAGCGCTCCGAATGTCCACTTGCATTTTCTACAGAAAGAGTGTTCAGAACTGCTCAATCAAAAGTATGGTTTAACTCTGTTAGTTGAATGCACAGATCAGAAAGAAGTTTCACAGAATTCTTCTGTGTAGTTTTTATTTAAAGATATTCTTTTTCCCAATATAGGCCTCTTAGCTCTCAGAATATCCAATTGCAGTTTCTACAGAAAGAGAGTTTCAGAACGGCTCAATCAAAATTAAGGTTCAACTCTGTTAGTTGAATGCACAGAACAGAAAGAAGTTTCACAGAATGCTTCTGTGCAGTTTATATTTGAATATCTTCATTTTTCCAGTATTACCCTCTTAGCGCTCCGAATGTCCACTTGCATTTTCTACAGAAAGAGTGTTTCAGAACTGCTCAGTCAAAAGTATGGTTTAACTCTGTTAGTTGAATGCACAGATCAGAAAGAAGTTTCACAGAATCCTTCTGTGTAGTTTTTATTTGAAGATATTTCTTTTTCCAATATGGGACTCTTAGCGCTCAGAATATCCATTTGCAGTATCTACAGAAAGAGTGTTTCAGAACTGCTCCATCAAATGTAAGGTTCAACACTCTTAGTTGAATGCACGGAACAGAAAGTAGTTTCAGAGAATGCTTCGTTGTAGTTTATATTTGAAGATATTCCTTTTTTCAGTATTACCCTCTTAGCGCTCTGAATGTCCACTTGCATTTTCTACAGAAACAGTGTTCAGAACTGCTCAATCAAAAGTATGGTTTAACTCTGTTAGTTGAATGCACAGATCAGAAAGAAGTTTCACAGAATTATTCTGTGTAATTTTATTTGAAGATATTCCTTTTTCCAATATAGGACTATTAGCGCTCATAATGTCCAATTGCAGTATCTACAGAAAGAGTGTTTCAGAACTGCCCAATCAAAAGTAAGGTCCAACTCTGTTAGTTGAATGCACGGAACAGAAAGAAGTTTCAGAGAATGCTTCTGTGTAGTTTATATTTGAAGGTATTCCTTTTTCCACTATTAACCTCTTAGCACTCCGAATGTCCACTTGCATTTTCTACAGAAAGAGTGTTTCAGAACTGCTCAAACAAAAGTATGGTTTAAATCTGTTAGCTGAATGCACAGATCAGAAACAAGTTTCACAGAATGGTTCTGTGTAGTTTTTATTTGAAGATATTCTTTTTCGAAATATAGGACTCTTAGCGCTCAGAATGTCCAATTGCGCTTTCAACAGAAAGAGTGTATCCGAACTGCTCAATCAAAAGTAATTTTGAACTCTGTTAGTTGAATTAACGGAACAGAAAGAAGTTTCAGAGAATGCTTCTGTGTAGTTTATTTTTGAAGATATTCCTTTTTCCACAATTACCCTCTTAGCGCTCCGAAGGTCCACTTGCATTTTCTGCTGAAAGACTGTCTCAGAACTGCTCAGTCAAAAATATGGTGTAACTCTGTTAGTTTAATGCACAGATCAGAAAAGAGTTTCACAGAATGATTCTGTGTAGTTTTAATTTCAAGATATTCCTTTTTCCAATATAGGCCTCTTAGCGCTCCGAATGTCCAATTGCAGTTTCTACAGAAAGAGTGTTTCCAAATGGCGCAATCAAAAGTAAGGTTCAACTCTGTTATTTGAATGCACAGAACAGAAAGAGGTTTCACAAAATGCTTTTGTCTAGTTTTATTTGAAGATATTTGTTTTTCCACTTTACGCCTCTTAGCGCTCCAAATGTCCACTTGCAATTTCTACAGAAAGAGTGTTTCAGAAATGCTCAATCAAAAGAAAGGCTCAACTCTGTTAGTTGAATGCAGAGAACAGAAAGTAGTTTCAGCAAATGCTCCTGTGTAGTTTTTATTTGGAGATATTCCTTTTTCCACTGTAGGCCTCTTACCGGTGCGAATGTCCACTTGCAGTTTCTACAGAAAGAGTGTTTCAGAACTGCTCAATCAAATGTAAGGTTCAACTCTGCTAGTTGAATGCACAGAACAAAATGAAGTTTCACAGAATGCTTCTGTGTAGTTTATATTTGAAGATATTCCTTTTTCAACTCTAGGCCGCTTAGCGCTCCGAATGTCCACTTGCAGGTTCTACAGAAAGAGTGTTTGAGAACTACTCAATGAAAAGTAAGGCAAACTCTGTTAGTTCAATGCAGAGAAGAGAAAGAACTTTCAGAGAATGCTTCTGTGTAGTTTTTATTTGGAGATATTCCTTTTTCCACTATAGGCCTCTTAGCCCTTAAATGTCCACATGCATTTCCTACAGAAAGAGTGGTTCAGAACTGCTCAATCAAAGGTATGGTTTAACTCTATTAGTTGAATGCACATATCAGAAAGAAGTTACACAGAATGCTTCTGTGTATTTTTTGTTTGTAGATATTCCTTTTTCCAATATAGGCCTCTTAGCGCTCCGAATGTCCAATTGCAGTTTCTACAGAAAGAGTGTTTCAGAACGGCTCAATCAAAAGAAAGGTTCAACTCTGTTAGTTGAATGCACAGAACAGAAAGAAGTATCACAGAATGCTTCTGTGTAGTATTTATTTCAAGATATTCGTTTTTCCACTATAGGCCTCTTAGCCCTTGGAATGTCCACTTGCATTTTCTACAGAAAGAGTGTTTCAGAACTGCTCAATCAAAAGTATGGTTTAACTCTGTTAGCTGAATGCACAGATCAGAAAGAAGTTTCACAGAACGCTTCAGTGTAGTATTTATTTGAAGATGTTCCTTTTTCCACTATTACCCTCTTAGCGCTCCGAATGTAAACTTGCAGATTCTACAGAAAGAGGGTTTCAGAACTGCTCCTTCAAAAGTAAGGCTCAACTCTGTTAGTTGAATGCAGAGAACAGAAAGAAGTTTCAGAGAATGCTTCTGTGTATTTTTTATTTGGAGATATTTCTTTTTCCACTATTAACATCTTAGCGCTCCGAATGTCCACTTGCATTTTCTACAGGAAGAGGGTTTAAGAACTGCTCAATCAAAAGCATGGTTTAAATCTGTTAGCTGAATGCACAGATCAGAAAGAAGTTTCACAGAATGCTTCTGTGTAGTTTTTATTTGAAGATATTCTTTTTCCCAATATAGGCCTCTTAGCGCTCAGAATGACCAATTGCAGTTCCTACAGAAAGAGGGTTTCAGAACGGCTCAATCAAAAGTAAGGTTCAACTCTTTTAGTTGAATGCACAGAACAGAAAGTAGTTTCACAGAATGCTTATGTGAAGTTTATATATGAATATATTCCTTTTTCCACTGTTGCACTCTTAGCGCTCCAAATGTCCACTTGCATTTTCTATAGAAGGAGTGTTCAGAACTCCTAAATCAAAAGTATATTTTAACTCTGTTAGTTGAATACACAGATCATTAAGAAGTTTAACAGAATGCTTCTCTGTAGTTTTCATTTGAAGATATTCCTTTTTTCAATATAGGCCTCTTAGCGCTCAGAATGTCCAATTGCAGTATCTACAGAAAGAGTGTTTCAGAACTGCTCAATCAAAAGTAAGGTCCAACTCTGTTAGTTGAATGCACGGAACAGAAAGAAGTTTCAGTGAATGCTTCTGTGTAGTTTATATTTGAAGGTATTCCTTTTTCCACTATTACCCTCTAAGCGCACCGAATGTCCACTTGCATTTTCCACAGAAAGGGTGTTTCAGAACTGCTCAAACAAAAGTATGGTTTCAATCTGTTAGCTGAATGCACAGATCAGAAACAAGTTTCACAGAATGCTTCTGTGTAGTTTTTATATGAAGATATTCTTTTTCGAAATATAGGCCTTTTAGTGCTCAGAATGTCCAATTGCAGTTTCTACAGAAAGAGTGTTTCAGAATGGCTCAATCAAAACTAAGGTTCAACTCTGCTAGCTGAATGCACAGAACAGAAAGAAGTCTCACAGAATCCTTTGTGAAGTTTATATTTGAATATATTCCTTTTTCCACTGTTACCCTCTTAGCGCTCCAAATGTCCACTTGCATTTTCTACAGAAGGAGTGTTCAGAACTCCTCAATCAAAAGTATATTTTAACTCTGTTATTTAAATACACAGATCAGAAAGAAGTTTCACAGAAAGCTTCTGTATAGTTTTTATTTGAAGATAGTCCTTTTTCCAATATAGGCATCTTAGCACTCAGAATGTCCAATTGCAGTTTCTACAGAAAGAGTGTTTCAGAACGGCTCAACCAAATGTAAGGTTCAACTCTGTTAGTTGAATGCACAGAACAGAAATTAGTTTCACAGAATGCTTCTGTGTAGTTTATATTTAAATATATTCATTTTTCCAGTATTACCCTCTTAGCGCTCCGAATGTCCACTTGCATTTTCTACAGAAACAGTGTTCAGAACTGCTCAATCAAAAGTATGGTTTAACTCTGTTAGTTGAATGCACAGATCAGAAAGAAGTTTCACAGAATTCTTCTGTTTAGTTTTTATTTGAAGATATTCCTTTTTCCAATATGGGACTCGTAGCGCTCAGAATGTCCAATTGCAGTATCTACAGACAGAGTGTTTCAGAACTGCTCCATCAAATGTAAGGTTCAACACTCTTAGTTGAATGCACGGAACAGAAAAAAGTTTCAGAGAATGTTTCTGTGTAGTTTATATTTGAAGATATTCCTTTTTCCAGTATTACCCTCTTAGCGCTCTGAATGTCCACTTGCATTTTCTACAGAAACAGTGTTCAGAACTGCTCAATCAAAAGTATGGTTTAACTCTGTTAGTTGAATGCACAGATCAGAAAGAAGTTTCACAGAATCCTTCTGTGTAATTTTATTTGAAGATATTCCTTTTTCCAATATAGGACCATTAGCGCTCATAATGTCCAATTGCAGTATCTACAGAAAGAGTGTTTCAGAACTGCTCAATCAAAAGTAAGGTCCAACTCTTTTAGTTGAATGCACGGAACAGAAAGAAGTTTCAGAGAATGCTTCTGTGTAGTTTATATTTGAAGGTATTACTTTTTCCACTATTAACCTCTTAGCGCTCCGAATGTCCACTTGCATTTTCTACAGAAAGAGTGTTTCAGAACTGATCAAACAAAAGTATGGTTTAAATCTGTTAGCTGAATGCACAGATCAGAAAGAATTTTCACAGAATGCTTCTGTGTAGTTTTTATTTGAAGATATTCTTTTTCGAAATATAGGCCTCTTAGCGCTCCGAATGTCCACTTGCATTATCTAGAGAAAGAGTGTTCAGAACTCCTCAATCAAAAGTATATTTTAACTCTATTAGTTGAATACACAGACCAGAAAGAAGTTTAACAGAATGCTTCTTTGTAGTTTTTATTTGAAGATATTCCTTTTTCCAATATAGGACTCTTAGCGCTCAGAATGTCCAATTGCAGTATCTACAGAAAGAGTGTTTAAGAACTGCTCAATCAAAAGTAAGGTCCAACTCTGTTAGTTGAATGCACGGAACAGAAAGAAGTTTCAGAGAATGCTTCTGTGTAGTTTATATTTGAAGGTATTCCTTTTTCCACTATTACCCTCTAAGCGCTCCGAATGTCCACTTGCATTTTCTACAGAAAGAGTGTTTCAGAACTGCTCAAACAAAAGTGTGGTTTCAATCTGTTAGCTGAATGCACAGATCGGAAACAAGTTTCACAGAATGCTTCTGTGTAGTTTTTATTTGAAGATATTCTTTTTCGAAATATAGGCCTCTTAGGGCTCAGAATGTCCAATTGCAGTTTCTACAGAAAGAGTGTTTCAGAACGGCTCAATCAAAACTAAGGTTCAACTCTGTTAGTTGAATGCACAGAACAGAAAGAAGTTTCACAGAATGCTTATGTGAAGTTTATATTTGACTATATTCCTTTTTCCACTGTTACCCTCTTAGCGCTCCGAATGTCCACTTGCATTTTCTACAGAAGGAGTGTTCAGAACTCCTCAATCAAAAGTATATTTTAACTCTGTTAGTTGAATACACAGATTAGAAAGAAGTTTCACAGAAAGCTTCTGTGTAGTTTTTATTTGAAGATAGTCCTTTTTCCAATATAGGCCACTTAGCAATCAGAATGTCCAATTGCAGTTTCAACAGAAAGAGTGTTTCAGAACGGCTCAATCAAAGTAAGGCTCAACTCTATTAGTTGAATACAGAGAACAGGAAGAAGTTTCAGAGAATGCTTCTGTGTAGTTTTTATTTGGAGATAATTCTTTTTCCACTATTACCCTCTTAGCGCTCCGAATGTCCACTTGCATTTTCTACAGAAAGAGTGTTCAGAACTGCTCAATCAAAAATATGGTTTAACTCTGTTAGTTGAATGCACAGATCAGAAAGAAGTTTCACAGAATTCTTCTGTTTGGTTTTTACTTGAAGATATTACCTTTTCCAATATACGACTCTTAGCGTTCAGAATGTCCAATTGCAGTATCTACAGAAAGAGTGTTTGCGAACTGCTCCATCAAAAGTAAGGTTCAACACTGTTAATTGAATGCATGGAACAGAAAGAAGTTTCATAGAATGCTTCTGTGTAGTTTATATTTGAATATATTCTTTTTCCACTATTACCCTCATAGCGCTACGAATGTCCACATGCATTTTCTATGGAAAGAGTGTTTCAGAACTGCTCAATCAAAGGTATGGTTTAATTCTGTTAGCTGAATGCACAGATGAGAAAGAAGTTTCCCACAATGCTTCTGTGTAGTTATTATTTGAAGATATTCTTTTTCCCAATATAGGCCTCTTAGCGCTAAGAATATCCAATTGCAGTTTCTACAGAAAGAGAGTTTCAGAACGGCTCAATCAAACGTAAGGTTCCACTCTGTTAGTTGAATGCACAGAACAGAAATTAGTTTCACCGAATGCTTCTGTGTAGTTTATATTTAAATATATTCATTTTTCCAGTATTACCCTCTTAGCGCTCCGAATGTCCACTTGCATTTTCTACAGAAAGATTGTTGAGAACTGCTCAATCAAAAGTATGGTTTAACTCTGTTAGTTGAATGCACAGATCAGAAAGAAGTTTCACAGAATTCTTCTGTTTAGTTTTTATTGAAGATAATCCTTTTTCCAATATGGGACACTTAGCGCTCAGAATGTCCAATTGCAGTATCTACAGAAAGAGTGTTTCAGAATTGCTCAATCAAAAGTAAGGTCCAACTCTGTTAGTTGAATGCACAGAACAGAAAGAAGTTTCAGAGAATGCTTCTGTGTAGTTTATATTTGAAGGTATTCCTTTTTCCACTATTAACCTCTTAGCGCTCCGAATGTCCACTTGCATTTTCTACAGATAGAGTGTTTCAGAACTGCTAAAATAAAAGTATGGTTTAAATCTGTTAGCTGAATGCACAGATTAGAAACAAGTTTCACAGAATGCTTCTGTGTAGTTTTTATTTGAAGATATTCTTTTTCGAAATATAGGCCTCTTAGCGCTCAGAATGTCCAATTGCAGTTTCTACAGAAAGAGTGTTTCAGAACGGATCAATCAAAACTAAGGTTCAACTCTGTTAGTTGAATGCACAGAACAGAAAGAAGTTTCACAGAATGCTTCTGTGTAGTATCTATTTGAGTATATTCCTTTTTCCACTATTAACCTCTTAGCGCTCCGAATGTCCACTTGCAGTTTCTACAGAAAGAGTGTTTCAGAACTGCTCCTTCAAAAATAAGGCTCAACTCTGTTAGTTGAATACAGCAAACAGGAAGAAGTTTCAGAGAATGCTTCTGGGTAGTTTTTATTTGGAGATATTTCTTTTTCCACTATTAGAATCCAAGTGCTCCGAATGTCCACTTGCATTTTCTACAGAAAGAGTGTTTGAGAACTGCCCAATCAAAAGTATGTTTTAACTCTGTTAGCTGAATGCACAGATCAGAAAGAAATTTCACAGAATGCTTCTGTGTAGTTTTTATTTGAAGATAGTCCTTTTTCCAATATAGGCCTCTTAGCACTCAGAATGTCCAATTGCAGATTCTACAGAAAGAGTGATTCAGAACGGCTCAATCAAAGTAACGCTCAACTCTATTCGTTGTATACAGAGAACAGGAAGAAGTTTCAGAGAATGCTTCTGTGTAGTTTTTATTTGGAGATAATTCTTTTTCCACTATTACCCTCTTAGCGCTCCGAATGTCCACTTGCATTTTCTACAGAAAGAGTGTTCAGAACTGCTCAATCAAAAGTATGGTTTAACTCTGTTAGTTGAATGCACAGATCAGAAAGAAGTTTCACAGAATTCTTCTGTGTAGTTTTTATTTAAAGATATTCTTTTTCCCAATATAGGCCTCTTAGCTCTCAGAATATCCAATTGCAGTTTCTACAGAAAGAGAGTTTCAGAACGGCTCAATCAAAATTAAGGTTCAACTCTGTTAGTTGAATGCACAGAACAGAAAGAAGTTTCACAGAATGCTTCTGTGCAGTTTATATTTGAATATCTTCATTTTTCCAGTATTACCCTCTTAGCGCTCCGAATGTCCACTTGCATTTTCTACAGAAAGAGTGTTTCAGAACTGCTCAGTCAAAAGTATGGTTTAACTCTGTTAGTTGAATGCACAGATCAGAAAGAAGTTTCACAGAATCCTTCTGTGTAGTTTTTATTTGAAGATATTTCTTTTTCCAATATGGGACTCTTAGCGCTCAGAATATCCATTTGCAGTATCTACAGAAAGAGTGTTTCAGAACTGCTCCATCAAATGTAAGGTTCAACACTCTTAGTTGAATGCACGGAACAGAAAGTAGTTTCAGAGAATGCTTCGTTGTAGTTTATATTTGAAGATATTCCTTTTTTCAGTATTACCCTCTTAGCGCTCTGAATGTCCACTTGCATTTTCTACAGAAACAGTGTTCAGAACTGCTCAATCAAAAGTATGGTTTAACTCTGTTAGTTGAATGCACAGATCAGAAAGAAGTTTCACAGAATTATTCTGTGTAATTTTATTTGAAGATATTCCTTTTTCCAATATAGGACTATTAGCGCTCATAATGTCCAATTGCAGTATCTACAGAAAGAGTGTTTCAGAACTGCCCAATCAAAAGTAAGGTCCAACTCTGTTAGTTGAATGCACGGAACAGAAAGAAGTTTCAGAGAATGCTTCTGTGTAGTTTATATTTGAAGGTATTCCTTTTTCCACTATTAACCTCTTAGCACTCCGAATGTCCACTTGCATTTTCTACAGAAAGAGTGTTTCAGAACTGCTCAAACAAAAGTATGGTTTAAATCTGTTAGCTGAATGCACAGATCAGAAACAAGTTTCACAGAATGGTTCTGTGTAGTTTTTATTTGAAGATATTCTTTTTCGAAATATAGGACTCTTAGCGCTCAGAATGTCCAATTGCGCTTTCAACAGAAAGAGTGTATCCGAACTGCTCAATCAAAAGTAATTTTGAACTCTGTTAGTTGAATTAACGGAACAGAAAGAAGTTTCAGAGAATGCTTCTGTGTAGTTTATTTTTGAAGATATTCCTTTTTCCACAATTACCCTCTTAGCGCTCCGAAGGTCCACTTGCATTTTCTGCTGAAAGACTGTCTCAGAACTGCTCAGTCAAAAATATGGTGTAACTCTGTTAGTTTAATGCACAGATCAGAAAAGAGTTTCACAGAATGATTCTGTGTAGTTTTAATTTCAAGATATTCCTTTTTCCAATATAGGCCTCTTAGCGCTCCGAATGTCCAATTGCAGTTTCTACAGAAAGAGTGTTTCCAAATGGCGCAATCAAAAGTAAGGTTCAACTCTGTTATTTGAATGCACAGAACAGAAAGAGGTTTCACAAAATGCTTTTGTCTAGTTTTATTTGAAGATATTTGTTTTTCCACTTTACGCCTCTTAGCGCTCCGAATGTCCACTTGCAATTTCTACAGAAAGAGTGTTTCAGAAATGCTCAATCAAAAGAAAGGCTCAACTCTGTTAGTTGAATGCAGAGAACAGAAAGTAGTTTCAGCAAATGCTCCTGTGTAGTTTTTATTTGGAGATATTCCTTTTTCCACTGTAGGCCTCTTACCGGTGCGAATGTCCACTTGCAGTTTCTACAGAAAGAGTGTTTCAGAACTGCTCAATCAAATGTAAGGTTCAACTCTGCTAGTTGAATGCACAGAACAAAATGAAGTTTCACAGAATGCTTCTGTGTAGTTTATATTTGAAGATATTCCTTTTTCAACTCTAGGCCGCTTAGCGCTCCGAATGTCCACTTGCAGGTTCTACAGAAAGAGTGTTTGAGAACTACTCAATGAAAAGTAAGGCAAACTCTGTTAGTTCAATGCAGAGAAGAGAAAGAACTTTCAGAGAATGCTTCTGTGTAGTTTTTATTTGGAGATATTCCTTTTTCCACTATAGGCCTCTTAGCCCTTAAATGTCCACATGCATTTCCTACAGAAAGAGTGGTTCAGAACTGCTCAATCAAAGGTATGGTTTAACTCTATTAGTTGAATGCACATATCAGAAAGAAGTTACACAGAATGCTTCTGTGTATTTTTTGTTTGTAGATATTCCTTTTTCCAATATAGGCCTCTTAGCGCTCCGAATGTCCAATTGCAGTTTCTACAGAAAGAGTGTTTCAGAACGGCTCAATCAAAAGAAAGGTTCAACTCTGTTAGTTGAATGCACAGAACAGAAAGAAGTATCACAGAATGCTTCTGTGTAGTATTTATTTCAAGATATTCGTTTTTCCACTATAGGCCTCTTAGCCCTTGGAATGTCCACTTGCATTTTCTACAGAAAGAGTGTTTCAGAACTGCTCAATCAAAAGTATGGTTTAACTCTGTTAGCTGAATGCACAGATCAGAAAGAAGTTTCACAGAACGCTTCAGTGTAGTATTTATTTGAAGATGTTCCTTTTTCCACTATTACCCTCTTAGCGCTCCGAATGTAAACTTGCAGATTCTACAGAAAGAGGGTTTCAGAACTGCTCCTTCAAAAGTAAGGCTCAACTCTGTTAGTTGAATGCAGAGAACAGAAAGAAGTTTCAGAGAATGCTTCTGTGTATTTTTTATTTGGAGATATTTCTTTTTCCACTATTAACATCTTAGCGCTCCGAATGTCCACTTGCATTTTCTACAGGAAGAGGGTTTAAGAACTGCTCAATCAAAAGCATGGTTTAAATCTGTTAGCTGAATGCACAGATCAGAAAGAAGTTTCACAGAATGCTTCTGTGTAGTTTTTATTTGAAGATATTCTTTTTCCCAATATAGGCCTCTTAGCGCTCAGAATGACCAATTGCAGTTCCTACAGAAAGAGGGTTTCAGAACGGCTCAATCAAAAGTAAGGTTCAACTCTTTTAGTTGAATGCACAGAACAGAAAGTAGTTTCACAGAATGCTTATGTGAAGTTTATATATGAATATATTCCTTTTTCCACTGTTGCACTCTTAGCGCTCCAAATGTCCACTTGCATTTTCTATAGAAGGAGTGTTCAGAACTCCTAAATCAAAAGTATATTTTAACTCTGTTAGTTGAATACACAGATCATTAAGAAGTTTAACAGAATGCTTCTCTGTAGTTTTCATTTGAAGATATTCCTTTTTTCAATATAGGCCTCTTAGCGCTCAGAATGTCCAATTGCAGTATCTACAGAAAGAGTGTTTCAGAACTGCTCAATCAAAAGTAAGGTCCAACTCTGTTAGTTGAATGCACGGAACAGAAAGAAGTTTCAGTGAATGCTTCTGTGTAGTTTATATTTGAAGGTATTCCTTTTTCCACTATTACCCTCTAAGCGCACCAAATGTCCACTTGCATTTTCCACAGAAAGGGTGTTTCAGAACTGCTCAAACAAAAGTATGGTTTCAATCTGTTAGCTGAATGCACAGATCAGAAACAAGTTTCACAGAATGCTTCTGTGTAGTTTTTATATGAAGATATTCTTTTTCGAAATATAGGCCTTTTAGTGCTCAGAATGTCCAATTGCAGTTTCTACAGAAAGAGTGTTTCAGAATGGCTCAATCAAAACTAAGGTTCAACTCTGCTAGCTGAATGCACAGAACAGAAAGAAGTCTCACAGAATCCTTTGTGAAGTTTATATTTGAATATATTCCTTTTTCCACTGTTACCCTCTTAGCGCTCCAAATGTCCACTTGCATTTTCTACAGAAGGAGTGTTCAGAACTCCTCAATCAAAAGTATATTTTAACTCTGTTATTTAAATACACAGATCAGAAAGAAGTTTCACAGAAAGCTTCTGTATAGTTTTTATTTGAAGATAGTCCTTTTTCCAATATAGGCATCTTAGCACTCAGAATGTCCAATTGCAGTTTCTACAGAAAGAGTGTTTCAGAACGGCTCAACCAAATGTAAGGTTCAACTCTGTTAGTTGAATGCACAGAACAGAAATTAGTTTCACAGAATGCTTCTGTGTAGTTTATATTTAAATATATTCATTTTTCCAGTATTACCCTCTTAGCGCTCCGAATGTCCACTTGCATTTTCTACAGAAACAGTGTTCAGAACTGCTCAATCAAAAGTATGGTTTAACTCTGTTAGTTGAATGCACAGATCAGAAAGAAGTTTCACAGAATTCTTCTGTTTAGTTTTTATTTGAAGATATTCCTTTTTCCAATATGGGACTCGTAGCGCTCAGAATGTCCAATTGCAGTATCTACAGACAGAGTGTTTCAGAACTGCTCCATCAAATGTAAGGTTCAACACTCTTAGTTGAATGCACGGAACAGAAAAAAGTTTCAGAGAATGTTTCTGTGTAGTTTATATTTGAAGATATTCCTTTTTCCAGTATTACCCTCTTAGCGCTCTGAATGTCCACTTGCATTTTCTACAGAAACAGTGTTCAGAACTGCTCAATCAAAAGTATGGTTTAACTCTGTTAGTTGAATGCACAGATCAGAAAGAAGTTTCACAGAATCCTTCTGTGTAATTTTATTTGAAGATATTCCTTTTTCCAATATAGGACCATTAGCGCTCATAATGTCCAATTGCAGTATCTACAGAAAGAGTGTTTCAGAACTGCTCAATCAAAAGTAAGGTCCAACTCTTTTAGTTGAATGCACGGAACAGAAAGAAGTTTCAGAGAATGCTTCTGTGTAGTTTATATTTGAAGGTATTACTTTTTCCACTATTAACCTCTTAGCGCTCCGAATGTCCACTTGCATTTTCTACAGAAAGAGTGTTTCAGAACTGATCAAACAAAAGTATGGTTTAAATCTGTTAGCTGAATGCACAGATCAGAAAGAATTTTCACAGAATGCTTCTGTGTAGTTTTTATTTGAAGATATTCTTTTTCGAAATATAGGCCTCTTAGCGCTCCGAATGTCCACTTGCATTATCTAGAGAAAGAGTGTTCAGAACTCCTCAATCAAAAGTATATTTTAACTCTATTAGTTGAATACACAGACCAGAAAGAAGTTTAACAGAATGCTTCTTTGTAGTTTTTATTTGAAGATATTCCTTTTTCCAATATAGGACTCTTAGCGCTCAGAATGTCCAATTGCAGTATCTACAGAAAGAGTGTTTAAGAACTGCTCAATCAAAAGTAAGGTCCAACTCTGTTAGTTGAATGCACGGAACAGAAAGAAGTTTCAGAGAATGCTTCTGTGTAGTTTATATTTGAAGGTATTCCTTTTTCCACTATTACCCTCTAAGCGCTCCGAATGTCCACTTGCATTTTCTACAGAAAGAGTGTTTCAGAACTGCTCAAACAAAAGTGTGGTTTCAATCTGTTAGCTGAATGCACAGATCGGAAACAAGTTTCACAGAATGCTTCTGTGTAGTTTTTATTTGAAGATATTCTTTTTCGAAATATAGGCCTCTTAGGGCTCAGAATGTCCAATTGCAGTTTCTACAGAAAGAGTGTTTCAGAACGGCTCAATCAAAACTAAGGTTCAACTCTGTTAGTTGAATGCACAGAACAGAAAGAAGTTTCACAGAATGCTTATGTGAAGTTTATATTTGACTATATTCCTTTTTCCACTGTTACCCTCTTAGCGCTCCGAATGTCCACTTGCATTTTCTACAGAAGGAGTGTTCAGAACTCCTCAATCAAAAGTATATTTTAACTCTGTTAGTTGAATACACAGATTAGAAAGAAGTTTCACAGAAAGCTTCTGTGTAGTTTTTATTTGAAGATAGTCCTTTTTCCAATATAGGCCACTTAGCAATCAGAATGTCCAATTGCAGTTTCAACAGAAAGAGTGTTTCAGAACGGCTCAATCAAAGTAAGGCTCAACTCTATTAGTTGAATACAGAGAACAGGAAGAAGTTTCAGAGAATGCTTCTGTGTAGTTTTTATTTGGAGATAATTCTTTTCCCACTATTACCCTCTTAGCGCTCCGAATGTCCACTTGCATTTTCTACAGAAAGAGTGTTCAGAACTGCTCAATCAAAAATATGGTTTAACTCTGTTAGTTGAATGCACAGATCAGAAAGAAGTTTCACAGAATTCTTCTGTTTGGTTTTTACTTGAAGATATTACCTTTTCCAATATACGACTCTTAGCGTTCAGAATGTCCAATTGCAGTATCTACAGAAAGAGTGTTTGCGAACTGCTCCATCAAAAGTAAGGTTCAACACTGTTAATTGAATGCATGGAACAGAAAGAAGTTTCATAGAATGCTTCTGTGTAGTTTATATTTGAATATATTCTTTTTCCACTATTACCCTCATAGCGCTACGAATGTCCACATGCATTTTCTATGGAAAGAGTGTTTCAGAACTGCTCAATCAAAGGTATGGTTTAATTCTGTTAGCTGAATGCACAGATGAGAAAGAAGTTTCCCACAATGCTTCTGTGTAGTTATTATTTGAAGATATTCTTTTTCCCAATATAGGCCTCTTAGCGCTAAGAATATCCAATTGCAGTTTCTACAGAAAGAGAGTTTCAGAACGGCTCAATCAAACGTAAGGTTCCACTCTGTTAGTTGAATGCACAGAACAGAAATTAGTTTCACCGAATGCTTCTGTGTAGTTTATATTTAAATATATTCATTTTTCCAGTATTACCCTCTTAGCGCTCCGAATGTCCACTTGCATTTTCTACAGAAAGATTGTTGAGAACTGCTCAATCAAAAGTATGGTTTAACTCTGTTAGTTGAATGCACAGATCAGAAAGAAGTTTCACAGAATTCTTCTGTTTAGTTTTTATTGAAGATAATCCTTTTTCCAATATGGGACACTTAGCGCTCAGAATGTCCAATTGCAGTATCTACAGAAAGAGTGTTTCAGAATTGCTCAATCAAAAGTAAGGTCCAACTCTGTTAGTTGAATGCACAGAACAGAAAGAAGTTTCAGAGAATGCTTCTGTGTAGTTTATATTTGAAGGTATTCCTTTTTCCACTATTAACCTCTTAGCGCTCCGAATGTCCACTTGCATTTTCTACAGATAGAGTGTTTCAGAACTGCTAAAATAAAAGTATGGTTTAAATCTGTTAGCTGAATGCACAGATTAGAAACAAGTTTCACAGAATGCTTCTGTGTAGTTTTTATTTGAAGATATTCTTTTTCGAAATATAGGCCTCTTAGCGCTCAGAATGTCCAATTGCAGTTTCTACAGAAAGAGTGTTTCAGAACGGATCAATCAAAACTAAGGTTCAACTCTGTTAGTTGAATGCACAGAACAGAAAGAAGTTTCACAGAATGCTTCTGTGTAGTATCTATTTGAGTATATTCCTTTTTCCACTATTAACCTCTTAGCGCTCCGAATGTCCACTTGCAGTTTCTACAGAAAGAGTGTTTCAGAACTGCTCCTTCAAAAATAAGGCTCAACTCTGTTAGTTGAATACAGCAAACAGGAAGAAGTTTCAGAGAATGCTTCTGGGTAGTTTTTATTTGGAGATATTTCTTTTTCCACTATTAGAATCCAAGTGCTCCGAATGTCCACTTGCATTTTCTACAGAAAGAGTGTTTGAGAACTGCCCAATCAAAAGTATGTTTTAACTCTGTTAGCTGAATGCACAGATCAGAAAGAAATTTCACAGAATGCTTCTGTGTAGTTTTTATTTGAAGATAGTCCTTTTTCCAATATAGGCCTCTTAGCACTCAGAATGTCCAATTGCAGATTCTACAGAAAGAGTGATTCAGAACGGCTCAATCAAAGTAACGCTCAACTCTATTCGTTGTATACAGAGAACAGGAAGAAGTTTCAGAGAATGCTTCTGTGTAGTTTTTATTTGGAGATAATTCTTTTTCCACTATTACCCTCTTAGCGCTCCGAATGTCCACTTGCATTTTCTACAGAAAGAGTGTTCAGAACTGCTCAATCAAAAGTATGGTTTAACTCTGTTAGTTGAATGCACAGATCAGAAAGAAGTTTCACAGAATTCTTCTGTGTAGTTTTTATTTAAAGATATTCTTTTTCCCAATATAGGCCTCTTAGCTCTCAGAATATCCAATTGCAGTTTCTACAGAAAGAGAGTTTCAGAACGGCTCAATCAAAATTAAGGTTCAACTCTGTTAGTTGAATGCACAGAACAGAAAGAAGTTTCACAGAATGCTTCTGTGCAGTTTATATTTGAATATCTTCATTTTTCCAGTATTACCCTCTTAGCGCTCCGAATGTCCACTTGCATTTTCTACAGAAAGAGTGTTTCAGAACTGCTCAGTCAAAAGTATGGTTTAACTCTGTTAGTTGAATGCACAGATCAGAAAGAAGTTTCACAGAATCCTTCTGTGTAGTTTTTATTTGAAGATATTTCTTTTTCCAATATGGGACTCTTAGCGCTCAGAATATCCATTTGCAGTATCTACAGAAAGAGTGTTTCAGAACTGCTCCATCAAATGTAAGGTTCAACACTCTTAGTTGAATGCACGGAACAGAAAGTAGTTTCAGAGAATGCTTCGTTGTAGTTTATATTTGAAGATATTCCTTTTTTCAGTATTACCCTCTTAGCGCTCTGAATGTCCACTTGCATTTTCTACAGAAACAGTGTTCAGAACTGCTCAATCAAAAGTATGGTTTAACTCTGTTAGTTGAATGCACAGATCAGAAAGAAGTTTCACAGAATTATTCTGTGTAATTTTATTTGAAGATATTCCTTTTTCCAATATAGGACTATTAGCGCTCATAATGTCCAATTGCAGTATCTACAGAAAGAGTGTTTCAGAACTGCCCAATCAAAAGTAAGGTCCAACTCTGTTAGTTGAATGCACGGAACAGAAAGAAGTTTCAGAGAATGCTTCTGTGTAGTTTATATTTGAAGGTATTCCTTTTTCCACTATTAACCTCTTAGCACTCCGAATGTCCACTTGCATTTTCTACAGAAAGAGTGTTTCAGAACTGCTCAAACAAAAGTATGGTTTAAATCTGTTAGCTGAATGCACAGATCAGAAACAAGTTTCACAGAATGGTTCTGTGTAGTTTTTATTTGAAGATATTCTTTTTCGAAATATAGGACTCTTAGCGCTCAGAATGTCCAATTGCGCTTTCAACAGAAAGAGTGTATCCGAACTGCTCAATCAAAAGTAATTTTGAACTCTGTTAGTTGAATTAACGGAACAGAAAGAAGTTTCAGAGAATGCTTCTGTGTAGTTTATTTTTGAAGATATTCCTTTTTCCACAATTACCCTCTTAGCGCTCCGAAGGTCCACTTGCATTTTCTGCTGAAAGACTGTCTCAGAACTGCTCAGTCAAAAATATGGTGTAACTCTGTTAGTTTAATGCACAGATCAGAAAAGAGTTTCACAGAATGATTCTGTGTAGTTTTAATTTCAAGATATTCCTTTTTCCAATATAGGCCTCTTAGCGCTCCGAATGTCCAATTGCAGTTTCTACAGAAAGAGTGTTTCCAAATGGCGCAATCAAAAGTAAGGTTCAACTCTGTTATTTGAATGCACAGAACAGAAAGAGGTTTCACAAAATGCTTTTGTCTAGTTTTATTTGAAGATATTTGTTTTTCCACTTTACGCCTCTTAGCGCTCCGAATGTCCACTTGCAATTTCTACAGAAAGAGTGTTTCAGAAATGCTCAATCAAAAGAAAGGCTCAACTCTGTTAGTTGAATGCAGAGAACAGAAAGTAGTTTCAGCAAATGCTCCTGTGTAGTTTTTATTTGGAGATATTCCTTTTTCCACTGTAGGCCTCTTACCGGTGCGAATGTCCACTTGCAGTTTCTACAGAAAGAGTGTTTCAGAACTGCTCAATCAAATGTAAGGTTCAACTCTGCTAGTTGAATGCACAGAACAAAATGAAGTTTCACAGAATGCTTCTGTGTAGTTTATATTTGAAGATATTCCTTTTTCAACTCTAGGCCGCTTAGCGCTCCGAATGTCCACTTGCAGGTTCTACAGAAAGAGTGTTTGAGAACTACTCAATGAAAAGTAAGGCAAACTCTGTTAGTTCAATGCAGAGAAGAGAAAGAACTTTCAGAGAATGCTTCTGTGTAGTTTTTATTTGGAGATATTCCTTTTTCCACTATAGGCCTCTTAGCCCTTAAATGTCCACATGCATTTCCTACAGAAAGAGTGGTTCAGAACTGCTCAATCAAAGGTATGGTTTAACTCTATTAGTTGAATGCACATATCAGAAAGAAGTTACACAGAATGCTTCTGTGTATTTTTTGTTTGTAGATATTCCTTTTTCCAATATAGGCCTCTTAGCGCTCCGAATGTCCAATTGCAGTTTCTACAGAAAGAGTGTTTCAGAACGGCTCAATCAAAAGAAAGGTTCAACTCTGTTAGTTGAATGCACAGAACAGAAAGAAGTATCACAGAATGCTTCTGTGTAGTATTTATTTCAAGATATTCGTTTTTCCACTATAGGCCTCTTAGCCCTTGGAATGTCCACTTGCATTTTCTACAGAAAGAGTGTTTCAGAACTGCTCAATCAAAAGTATGGTTTAACTCTGTTAGCTGAATGCACAGATCAGAAAGAAGTTTCACAGAACGCTTCAGTGTAGTATTTATTTGAAGATGTTCCTTTTTCCACTATTACCCTCTTAGCGCTCCGAATGTAAACTTGCAGATTCTACAGAAAGAGGGTTTCAGAACTGCTCCTTCAAAAGTAAGGCTCAACTCTGTTAGTTGAATGCAGAGAACAGAAAGAAGTTTCAGAGAATGCTTCTGTGTATTTTTTATTTGGAGATATTTCTTTTTCCACTATTAACATCTTAGCGCTCCGAATGTCCACTTGCATTTTCTACAGGAAGAGGGTTTAAGAACTGCTCAATCAAAAGCATGGTTTAAATCTGTTAGCTGAATGCACAGATCAGAAAGAAGTTTCACAGAATGCTTCTGTGTAGTTTTTATTTGAAGATATTCTTTTTCCCAATATAGGCCTCTTAGCGCTCAGAATGACCAATTGCAGTTCCTACAGAAAGAGGGTTTCAGAACGGCTCAATCAAAAGTAAGGTTCAACTCTTTTAGTTGAATGCACAGAACAGAAAGTAGTTTCACAGAATGCTTATGTGAAGTTTATATATGAATATATTCCTTTTTCCACTGTTGCACTCTTAGCGCTCCAAATGTCCACTTGCATTTTCTATAGAAGGAGTGTTCAGAACTCCTAAATCAAAAGTATATTTTAACTCTGTTAGTTGAATACACAGATCATTAAGAAGTTTAACAGAATGCTTCTCTGTAGTTTTCATTTGAAGATATTCCTTTTTTCAATATAGGCCTCTTAGCGCTCAGAATGTCCAATTGCAGTATCTACAGAAAGAGTGTTTCAGAACTGCTCAATCAAAAGTAAGGTCCAACTCTGTTAGTTGAATGCACGGAACAGAAAGAAGTTTCAGTGAATGCTTCTGTGTAGTTTATATTTGAAGGTATTCCTTTTTCCACTATTACCCTCTAAGCGCACCAAATGTCCACTTGCATTTTCCACAGAAAGGGTGTTTCAGAACTGCTCAAACAAAAGTATGGTTTCAATCTGTTAGCTGAATGCACAGATCAGAAACAAGTTTCACAGAATGCTTCTGTGTAGTTTTTATATGAAAATATTCTTTTTCGAAATATAGGCCTTTTAGTGCTCAGAATGTCCAATTGCAGTTTCTACAGAAAGAGTGTTTCAGAATGGCTCAATCAAAACTAAGGTTCAACTCTGCTAGCTGAATGCACAGAACAGAAAGAAGTCTCACAGAATCCTTTGTGAAGTTTATATTTGAATATATTCCTTTTTCCACTGTTACCCTCTTAGCGCTCCAAATGTCCACTTGCATTTTCTACAGAAGGAGTGTTCAGAACTCCTCAATCAAAAGTATATTTTAACTCTGTTATTTAAATACACAGATCAGAAAGAAGTTTCACAGAAAGCTTCTGTATAGTTTTTATTTGAAGATAGTCCTTTTTCCAATATAGGCATCTTAGCACTCAGAATGTCCAATTGCAGTTTCTACAGAAAGAGTGTTTCAGAATGGCTCAACCAAATGTAAGGTTCAACTCTGTTAGTTGAATGCACAGAACAGAAATTAGTTTCACAGAATGCTTCTGTGTAGTTTATATTTAAATATATTCATTTTTCCAGTATTACCCTCTTAGCGCTCCGAATGTCCACTTGCATTTTCTACAGAAACAGTGTTCAGAACTGCTCAATCAAAAGTATGGTTTAACTCTGTTAGTTGAATGCACAGATCAGAAAGAAGTTTCACAGAATTCTTCTGTTTAGTTTTTATTTGAAGATATTCCTTTTTCCAATATGGGACTCGTAGCGCTCAGAATGTCCAATTGCAGTATCTACAGACAGAGTGTTTCAGAACTGCTCCATCAAATGTAAGGTTCAACACTCTTAGTTGAATGCACGGAACAGAAAAAAGTTTCAGAGAATGTTTCTGTGTAGTTTATATTTGAAGATATTCCTTTTTCCAGTATTACCCTCTTAGCGCTCTGAATGTCCACTTGCATTTTCTACAGAAACAGTGTTCAGAACTGCTCAATCAAAAGTATGGTTTAACTCTGTTAGTTGAATGCACAGATCAGAAAGAAGTTTCACAGAATCCTTCTGTGTAATTTTATTTGAAGATATTCCTTTTTCCAATATAGGACCATTAGCGCTCATAATGTCCAATTGCAGTATCTACAGAAAGAGTGTTTCAGAACTGCTCAATCAAAAGTAAGGTCCAACTCTTTTAGTTGAATGCACGGAACAGAAAGAAGTTTCAGAGAATGCTTCTGTGTAGTTTATATTTGAAGGTATTACTTTTTCCACTATTAACCTCTTAGCGCTCCGAATGTCCACTTGCATTTTCTACAGAAAGAGTGTTTCAGAACTGATCAAACAAAAGTATGGTTTAAATCTGTTAGCTGAATGCACAGATCAGAAAGAATTTTCACAGAATGCTTCTGTGTAGTTTTTATTTGAAGATATTCTTTTTCGAAATATAGGCCTCTTAGCGCTCCGAATGTCCACTTGCATTATCTAGAGAAAGAGTGTTCAGAACTCCTCAATCAAAAGTATATTTTAACTCTATTAGTTGAATACACAGACCAGAAAGAAGTTTAACAGAATGCTTCTTTGTAGTTTTTATTTGAAGATATTCCTTTTTCCAATATAGGACTCTTAGCGCTCAGAATGTCCAATTGCAGTATCTACAGAAAGAGTGTTTAAGAACTGCTCAATCAAAAGTAAGGTCCAACTCTGTTAGTTGAATGCACGGAACAGAAAGAAGTTTCAGAGAATGCTTCTGTGTAGTTTATATTTGAAGGTATTCCTTTTTCCACTATTACCCTCTAAGCGCTCCGAATGTCCACTTGCATTTTCTACAGAAAGAGTGTTTCAGAACTGCTCAAACAAAAGTGTGGTTTCAATCTGTTAGCTGAATGCACAGATCGGAAACAAGTTTCACAGAATGCTTCTGTGTAGTTTTTATTTGAAGATATTCTTTTTCGAAATATAGGCCTCTTAGGGCTCAGAATGTCCAATTGCAGTTTCTACAGAAAGAGTGTTTCAGAACGGCTCAATCAAAACTAAGGTTCAACTCTGTTAGTTGAATGCACAGAACAGAAAGAAGTTTCACAGAATGCTTATGTGAAGTTTATATTTGACTATATTCCTTTTTCCACTGTTACCCTCTTAGCGCTCCGAATGTCCACTTGCATTTTCTACAGAAGGAGTGTTCAGAACTCCTCAATCAAAAGTATATTTTAACTCTGTTAGTTGAATACACAGATTAGAAAGAAGTTTCACAGAAAGCTTCTGTGTAGTTTTTATTTGAAGATAGTCCTTTTTCCAATATAGGCCACTTAGCAATCAGAATGTCCAATTGCAGTTTCAACAGAAAGAGTGTTTCAGAACGGCTCAATCAAAGTAAGGCTCAACTCTATTAGTTGAATACAGAGAACAGGAAGAAGTTTCAGAGAATGCTTCTGTGTAGTTTTTATTTGGAGATAATTCTTTTCCCACTATTACCCTCTTAGCGCTCCGAATGTCCACTTGCATTTTCTACAGAAAGAGTGTTCAGAACTGCTCAATCAAAAATATGGTTTAACTCTGTTAGTTGAATGCACAGATCAGAAAGAAGTTTCACAGAATTCTTCTGTTTGGTTTTTACTTGAAGATATTACCTTTTCCAATATACGACTCTTAGCGTTCAGAATGTCCAATTGCAGTATCTACAGAAAGAGTGTTTGCGAACTGCTCCATCAAAAGTAAGGTTCAACACTGTTAATTGAATGCATGGAACAGAAAGAAGTTTCATAGAATGCTTCTGTGTAGTTTATATTTGAATATATTCTTTTTCCACTATTACCCTCATAGCGCTACGAATGTCCACATGCATTTTCTATGGAAAGAGTGTTTCAGAACTGCTCAATCAAAGGTATGGTTTAATTCTGTTAGCTGAATGCACAGATGAGAAAGAAGTTTCCCACAATGCTTCTGTGTAGTTATTATTTGAAGATATTCTTTTTCCCAATATAGGCCTCTTAGCGCTAAGAATATCCAATTGCAGTTTCTACAGAAAGAGAGTTTCAGAACGGCTCAATCAAACGTAAGGTTCCACTCTGTTAGTTGAATGCACAGAACAGAAATTAGTTTCACCGAATGCTTCTGTGTAGTTTATATTTAAATATATTCATTTTTCCAGTATTACCCTCTTAGCGCTCCGAATGTCCACTTGCATTTTCTACAGAAAGATTGTTGAGAACTGCTCAATCAAAAGTATGGTTTAACTCTGTTAGTTGAATGCACAGATCAGAAAGAAGTTTCACAGAATTCTTCTGTTTAGTTTTTATTGAAGATAATCCTTTTTCCAATATGGGACACTTAGCGCTCAGAATGTCCAATTGCAGTATCTACAGAAAGAGTGTTTCAGAATTGCTCAATCAAAAGTAAGGTCCAACTCTGTTAGTTGAATGCACAGAACAGAAAGAAGTTTCAGAGAATGCTTCTGTGTAGTTTATATTTGAAGGTATTCCTTTTTCCACTATTAACCTCTTAGCGCTCCGAATGTCCACTTGCATTTTCTACAGATAGAGTGTTTCAGAACTGCTAAAATAAAAGTATGGTTTAAATCTGTTAGCTGAATGCACAGATTAGAAACAAGTTTCACAGAATGCTTCTGTGTAGTTTTTATTTGAAGATATTCTTTTTCGAAATATAGGCCTCTTAGCGCTCAGAATGTCCAATTGCAGTTTCTACAGAAAGAGTGTTTCAGAACGGATCAATCAAAACTAAGGTTCAACTCTGTTAGTTGAATGCACAGAACAGAAAGAAGTTTCACAGAATGCTTCTGTGTAGTATCTATTTGAGTATATTCCTTTTTCCACTATTAACCTCTTAGCGCTCCGAATGTCCACTTGCAGTTTCTACAGAAAGAGTGTTTCAGAACTGCTCCTTCAAAAATAAGGCTCAACTCTGTTAGTTGAATACAGCAAACAGGAAGAAGTTTCAGAGAATGCTTCTGGGTAGTTTTTATTTGGAGATATTTCTTTTTCCACTATTAGAATCCAAGTGCTCCGAATGTCCACTTGCATTTTCTACAGAAAGAGTGTTTGAGAACTGCCCAATCAAAAGTATGTTTTAACTCTGTTAGCTGAATGCACAGATCAGAAAGAAATTTCACAGAATGCTTCTGTGTAGTTTTTATTTGAAGATAGTCCTTTTTCCAATATAGGCCTCTTAGCACTCAGAATGTCCAATTGCAGATTCTACAGAAAGAGTGATTCAGAACGGCTCAATCAAAGTAACGCTCAACTCTATTCGTTGTATACAGAGAACAGGAAGAAGTTTCAGAGAATGCTTCTGTGTAGTTTTTATTTGGAGATAATTCTTTTTCCACTATTACCCTCTTAGCGCTCCGAATGTCCACTTGCATTTTCTACAGAAAGAGTGTTCAGAACTGCTCAATCAAAAGTATGGTTTAACTCTGTTAGTTGAATGCACAGATCAGAAAGAAGTTTCACAGAATTCTTCTGTGTAGTTTTTATTTAAAGATATTCTTTTTCCCAATATAGGCCTCTTAGCTCTCAGAATATCCAATTGCAGTTTCTACAGAAAGAGAGTTTCAGAACGGCTCAATCAAAATTAAGGTTCAACTCTGTTAGTTGAATGCACAGAACAGAAAGAAGTTTCACAGAATGCTTCTGTGCAGTTTATATTTGAATATCTTCATTTTTCCAGTATTACCCTCTTAGCGCTCCGAATGTCCACTTGCATTTTCTACAGAAAGAGTGTTTCAGAACTGCTCAGTCAAAAGTATGGTTTAACTCTGTTAGTTGAATGCACAGATCAGAAAGAAGTTTCACAGAATCCTTCTGTGTAGTTTTTATTTGAAGATATTTCTTTTTCCAATATGGGACTCTTAGCGCTCAGAATATCCATTTGCAGTATCTACAGAAAGAGTGTTTCAGAACTGCTCCATCAAATGTAAGGTTCAACACTCTTAGTTGAATGCACGGAACAGAAAGTAGTTTCAGAGAATGCTTCGTTGTAGTTTATATTTGAAGATATTCCTTTTTTCAGTATTACCCTCTTAGCGCTCTGAATGTCCACTTGCATTTTCTACAGAAACAGTGTTCAGAACTGCTCAATCAAAAGTATGGTTTAACTCTGTTAGTTGAATGCACAGATCAGAAAGAAGTTTCACAGAATTATTCTGTGTAATTTTATTTGAAGATATTCCTTTTTCCAATATAGGACTATTAGCGCTCATAATGTCCAATTGCAGTATCTACAGAAAGAGTGTTTCAGAACTGCCCAATCAAAAGTAAGGTCCAACTCTGTTAGTTGAATGCACGGAACAGAAAGAAGTTTCAGAGAATGCTTCTGTGTAGTTTATATTTGAAGGTATTCCTTTTTCCACTATTAACCTCTTAGCACTCCGAATGTCCACTTGCATTTTCTACAGAAAGAGTGTTTCAGAACTGCTCAAACAAAAGTATGGTTTAAATCTGTTAGCTGAATGCACAGATCAGAAACAAGTTTCACAGAATGGTTCTGTGTAGTTTTTATTTGAAGATATTCTTTTTCGAAATATAGGACTCTTAGCGCTCAGAATGTCCAATTGCGCTTTCAACAGAAAGAGTGTATCCGAACTGCTCAATCAAAAGTAATTTTGAACTCTGTTAGTTGAATTAACGGAACAGAAAGAAGTTTCAGAGAATGCTTCTGTGTAGTTTATTTTTGAAGATATTCCTTTTTCCACAATTACCCTCTTAGCGCTCCGAAGGTCCACTTGCATTTTCTGCTGAAAGACTGTCTCAGAACTGCTCAGTCAAAAATATGGTGTAACTCTGTTAGTTTAATGCACAGATCAGAAAAGAGTTTCACAGAATGATTCTGTGTAGTTTTAATTTCAAGATATTCCTTTTTCCAATATAGGCCTCTTAGCGCTCCGAATGTCCAATTGCAGTTTCTACAGAAAGAGTGTTTCCAAATGGCGCAATCAAAAGTAAGGTTCAACTCTGTTATTTGAATGCACAGAACAGAAAGAGGTTTCACAAAATGCTTTTGTCTAGTTTTATTTGAAGATATTTGTTTTTCCACTTTACGCCTCTTAGCGCTCCGAATGTCCACTTGCAATTTCTACAGAAAGAGTGTTTCAGAAATGCTCAATCAAAAGAAAGGCTCAACTCTGTTAGTTGAATGCAGAGAACAGAAAGTAGTTTCAGCAAATGCTCCTGTGTAGTTTTTATTTGGAGATATTCCTTTTTCCACTGTAGGCCTCTTACCGGTGCGAATGTCCACTTGCAGTTTCTACAGAAAGAGTGTTTCAGAACTGCTCAATCAAATGTAAGGTTCAACTCTGCTAGTTGAATGCACAGAACAAAATGAAGTTTCACAGAATGCTTCTGTGTAGTTTATATTTGAAGATATTCCTTTTTCAACTCTAGGCCGCTTAGCGCTCCGAATGTCCACTTGCAGGTTCTACAGAAAGAGTGTTTGAGAACTACTCAATGAAAAGTAAGGCAAACTCTGTTAGTTCAATGCAGAGAAGAGAAAGAACTTTCAGAGAATGCTTCTGTGTAGTTTTTATTTGGAGATATTCCTTTTTCCACTATAGGCCTCTTAGCCCTTAAATGTCCACATGCATTTCCTACAGAAAGAGTGGTTCAGAACTGCTCAATCAAAGGTATGGTTTAACTCTATTAGTTGAATGCACATATCAGAAAGAAGTTACACAGAATGCTTCTGTGTATTTTTTGTTTGTAGATATTCCTTTTTCCAATATAGGCCTCTTAGCGCTCCGAATGTCCAATTGCAGTTTCTACAGAAAGAGTGTTTCAGAACGGCTCAATCAAAAGAAAGGTTCAACTCTGTTAGTTGAATGCACAGAACAGAAAGAAGTATCACAGAATGCTTCTGTGTAGTATTTATTTCAAGATATTCGTTTTTCCACTATAGGCCTCTTAGCCCTTGGAATGTCCACTTGCATTTTCTACAGAAAGAGTGTTTCAGAACTGCTCAATCAAAAGTATGGTTTAACTCTGTTAGCTGAATGCACAGATCAGAAAGAAGTTTCACAGAACGCTTCAGTGTAGTATTTATTTGAAGATGTTCCTTTTTCCACTATTACCCTCTTAGCGCTCCGAATGTAAACTTGCAGATTCTACAGAAAGAGGGTTTCAGAACTGCTCCTTCAAAAGTAAGGCTCAACTCTGTTAGTTGAATGCAGAGAACAGAAAGAAGTTTCAGAGAATGCTTCTGTGTATTTTTTATTTGGAGATATTTCTTTTTCCACTATTAACATCTTAGCGCTCCGAATGTCCACTTGCATTTTCTACAGGAAGAGGGTTTAAGAACTGCTCAATCAAAAGCATGGTTTAAATCTGTTAGCTGAATGCACAGATCAGAAAGAAGTTTCACAGAATGCTTCTGTGTAGTTTTTATTTGAAGATATTCTTTTTCCCAATATAGGCCTCTTAGCGCTCAGAATGACCAATTGCAGTTCCTACAGAAAGAGGGTTTCAGAACGGCTCAATCAAAAGTAAGGTTCAACTCTTTTAGTTGAATGCACAGAACAGAAAGTAGTTTCACAGAATGCTTATGTGAAGTTTATATATGAATATATTCCTTTTTCCACTGTTGCACTCTTAGCGCTCCAAATGTCCACTTGCATTTTCTATAGAAGGAGTGTTCAGAACTCCTAAATCAAAAGTATATTTTAACTCTGTTAGTTGAATACACAGATCATTAAGAAGTTTAACAGAATGCTTCTCTGTAGTTTTCATTTGAAGATATTCCTTTTTTCAATATAGGCCTCTTAGCGCTCAGAATGTCCAATTGCAGTATCTACAGAAAGAGTGTTTCAGAACTGCTCAATCAAAAGTAAGGTCCAACTCTGTTAGTTGAATGCACGGAACAGAAAGAAGTTTCAGTGAATGCTTCTGTGTAGTTTATATTTGAAGGTATTCCTTTTTCCACTATTACCCTCTAAGCGCACCGAATGTCCACTTGCATTTTCCACAGAAAGGGTGTTTCAGAACTGCTCAAACAAAAGTATGGTTTCAATCTGTTAGCTGAATGCACAGATCAGAAACAAGTTTCACAGAATGCTTCTGTGTAGTTTTTATATGAAGATATTCTTTTTCGAAATATAGGCCTTTTAGTGCTCAGAATGTCCAATTGCAGTTTCTACAGAAAGAGTGTTTCAGAATGGCTCAATCAAAACTAAGGTTCAACTCTGCTAGCTGAATGCACAGAACAGAAAGAAGTCTCACAGAATCCTTTGTGAAGTTTATATTTGAATATATTCCTTTTTCCACTGTTACCCTCTTAGCGCTCCAAATGTCCACTTGCATTTTCTACAGAAGGAGTGTTCAGAACTCCTCAATCAAAAGTATATTTTAACTCTGTTATTTAAATACACAGATCAGAAAGAAGTTTCACAGAAAGCTTCTGTATAGTTTTTATTTGAAGATAGTCCTTTTTCCAATATAGGCATCTTAGCACTCAGAATGTCCAATTGCAGTTTCTACAGAAAGAGTGTTTCAGAACGGCTCAACCAAATGTAAGGTTCAACTCTGTTAGTTGAATGCACAGAACAGAAATTAGTTTCACAGAATGCTTCTGTGTAGTTTATATTTAAATATATTCATTTTTCCAGTATTACCCTCTTAGCGCTCCGAATGTCCACTTGCATTTTCTACAGAAACAGTGTTCAGAACTGCTCAATCAAAAGTATGGTTTAACTCTGTTAGTTGAATGCACAGATCAGAAAGAAGTTTCACAGAATTCTTCTGTTTAGTTTTTATTTGAAGATATTCCTTTTTCCAATATGGGACTCGTAGCGCTCAGAATGTCCAATTGCAGTATCTACAGACAGAGTGTTTCAGAACTGCTCCATCAAATGTAAGGTTCAACACTCTTAGTTGAATGCACGGAACAGAAAAAAGTTTCAGAGAATGTTTCTGTGTAGTTTATATTTGAAGATATTCCTTTTTCCAGTATTACCCTCTTAGCGCTCTGAATGTCCACTTGCATTTTCTACAGAAACAGTGTTCAGAACTGCTCAATCAAAAGTATGGTTTAACTCTGTTAGTTGAATGCACAGATCAGAAAGAAGTTTCACAGAATCCTTCTGTGTAATTTTATTTGAAGATATTCCTTTTTCCAATATAGGACCATTAGCGCTCATAATGTCCAATTGCAGTATCTACAGAAAGAGTGTTTCAGAACTGCTCAATCAAAAGTAAGGTCCAACTCTTTTAGTTGAATGCACGGAACAGAAAGAAGTTTCAGAGAATGCTTCTGTGTAGTTTATATTTGAAGGTATTACTTTTTCCACTATTAACCTCTTAGCGCTCCGAATGTCCACTTGCATTTTCTACAGAAAGAGTGTTTCAGAACTGATCAAACAAAAGTATGGTTTAAATCTGTTAGCTGAATGCACAGATCAGAAAGAATTTTCACAGAATGCTTCTGTGTAGTTTTTATTTGAAGATATTCTTTTTCGAAATATAGGCCTCTTAGCGCTCCGAATGTCCACTTGCATTATCTAGAGAAAGAGTGTTCAGAACTCCTCAATCAAAAGTATATTTTAACTCTATTAGTTGAATACACAGACCAGAAAGAAGTTTAACAGAATGCTTCTTTGTAGTTTTTATTTGAAGATATTCCTTTTTCCAATATAGGACTCTTAGCGCTCAGAATGTCCAATTGCAGTATCTACAGAAAGAGTGTTTAAGAACTGCTCAATCAAAAGTAAGGTCCAACTCTGTTAGTTGAATGCACGGAACAGAAAGAAGTTTCAGAGAATGCTTCTGTGTAGTTTATATTTGAAGGTATTCCTTTTTCCACTATTACCCTCTAAGCGCTCCGAATGTCCACTTGCATTTTCTACAGAAAGAGTGTTTCAGAACTGCTCAAACAAAAGTGTGGTTTCAATCTGTTAGCTGAATGCACAGATCGGAAACAAGTTTCACAGAATGCTTCTGTGTAGTTTTTATTTGAAGATATTCTTTTTCGAAATATAGGCCTCTTAGGGCTCAGAATGTCCAATTGCAGTTTCTACAGAAAGAGTGTTTCAGAACGGCTCAATCAAAACTAAGGTTCAACTCTGTTAGTTGAATGCACAGAACAGAAAGAAGTTTCACAGAATGCTTATGTGAAGTTTATATTTGACTATATTCCTTTTTCCACTGTTACCCTCTTAGCGCTCCGAATGTCCACTTGCATTTTCTACAGAAGGAGTGTTCAGAACTCCTCAATCAAAAGTATATTTTAACTCTGTTAGTTGAATACACAGATTAGAAAGAAGTTTCACAGAAAGCTTCTGTGTAGTTTTTATTTGAAGATAGTCCTTTTTCCAATATAGGCCACTTAGCAATCAGAATGTCCAATTGCAGTTTCAACAGAAAGAGTGTTTCAGAACGGCTCAATCAAAGTAAGGCTCAACTCTATTAGTTGAATACAGAGAACAGGAAGAAGTTTCAGAGAATGCTTCTGTGTAGTTTTTATTTGGAGATAATTCTTTTTCCACTATTACCCTCTTAGCGCTCCGAATGTCCACTTGCATTTTCTACAGAAAGAGTGTTCAGAACTGCTCAATCAAAAATATGGTTTAACTCTGTTAGTTGAATGCACAGATCAGAAAGAAGTTTCACAGAATTCTTCTGTTTGGTTTTTACTTGAAGATATTACCTTTTCCAATATACGACTCTTAGCGTTCAGAATGTCCAATTGCAGTATCTACAGAAAGAGTGTTTGCGAACTGCTCCATCAAAAGTAAGGTTCAACACTGTTAATTGAATGCATGGAACAGAAAGAAGTTTCATAGAATGCTTCTGTGTAGTTTATATTTGAATATATTCTTTTTCCACTATTACCCTCATAGCGCTACGAATGTCCACATGCATTTTCTATGGAAAGAGTGTTTCAGAACTGCTCAATCAAAGGTATGGTTTAATTCTGTTAGCTGAATGCACAGATGAGAAAGAAGTTTCCCACAATGCTTCTGTGTAGTTATTATTTGAAGATATTCTTTTTCCCAATATAGGCCTCTTAGCGCTAAGAATATCCAATTGCAGTTTCTACAGAAAGAGAGTTTCAGAACGGCTCAATCAAACGTAAGGTTCCACTCTGTTAGTTGAATGCACAGAACAGAAATTAGTTTCACCGAATGCTTCTGTGTAGTTTATATTTAAATATATTCATTTTTCCAGTATTACCCTCTTAGCGCTCCGAATGTCCACTTGCATTTTCTACAGAAAGATTGTTGAGAACTGCTCAATCAAAAGTATGGTTTAACTCTGTTAGTTGAATGCACAGATCAGAAAGAAGTTTCACAGAATTCTTCTGTTTAGTTTTTATTGAAGATAATCCTTTTTCCAATATGGGACACTTAGCGCTCAGAATGTCCAATTGCAGTATCTACAGAAAGAGTGTTTCAGAATTGCTCAATCAAAAGTAAGGTCCAACTCTGTTAGTTGAATGCACAGAACAGAAAGAAGTTTCAGAGAATGCTTCTGTGTAGTTTATATTTGAAGGTATTCCTTTTTCCACTATTAACCTCTTAGCGCTCCGAATGTCCACTTGCATTTTCTACAGATAGAGTGTTTCAGAACTGCTAAAATAAAAGTATGGTTTAAATCTGTTAGCTGAATGCACAGATTAGAAACAAGTTTCACAGAATGCTTCTGTGTAGTTTTTATTTGAAGATATTCTTTTTCGAAATATAGGCCTCTTAGCGCTCAGAATGTCCAATTGCAGTTTCTACAGAAAGAGTGTTTCAGAACGGATCAATCAAAACTAAGGTTCAACTCTGTTAGTTGAATGCACAGAACAGAAAGAAGTTTCACAGAATGCTTCTGTGTAGTATCTATTTGAGTATATTCCTTTTTCCACTATTAACCTCTTAGCGCTCCGAATGTCCACTTGCAGTTTCTACAGAAAGAGTGTTTCAGAACTGCTCCTTCAAAAATAAGGCTCAACTCTGTTAGTTGAATACAGCAAACAGGAAGAAGTTTCAGAGAATGCTTCTGGGTAGTTTTTATTTGGAGATATTTCTTTTTCCACTATTAGAATCCAAGTGCTCCGAATGTCCACTTGCATTTTCTACAGAAAGAGTGTTTGAGAACTGCCCAATCAAAAGTATGTTTTAACTCTGTTAGCTGAATGCACAGATCAGAAAGAAATTTCACAGAATGCTTCTGTGTAGTTTTTATTTGAAGATAGTCCTTTTTCCAATATAGGCCTCTTAGCACTCAGAATGTCCAATTGCAGATTCTACAGAAAGAGTGATTCAGAACGGCTCAATCAAAGTAACGCTCAACTCTATTCGTTGTATACAGAGAACAGGAAGAAGTTTCAGAGAATGCTTCTGTGTAGTTTTTATTTGGAGATAATTCTTTTTCCACTATTACCCTCTTAGCGCTCCGAATGTCCACTTGCATTTTCTACAGAAAGAGTGTTCAGAACTGCTCAATCAAAAGTATGGTTTAACTCTGTTAGTTGAATGCACAGATCAGAAAGAAGTTTCACAGAATTCTTCTGTGTAGTTTTTATTTAAAGATATTCTTTTTCCCAATATAGGCCTCTTAGCTCTCAGAATATCCAATTGCAGTTTCTACAGAAAGAGAGTTTCAGAACGGCTCAATCAAAATTAAGGTTCAACTCTGTTAGTTGAATGCACAGAACAGAAAGAAGTTTCACAGAATGCTTCTGTGCAGTTTATATTTGAATATCTTCATTTTTCCAGTATTACCCTCTTAGCGCTCCGAATGTCCACTTGCATTTTCTACAGAAAGAGTGTTTCAGAACTGCTCAGTCAAAAGTATGGTTTAACTCTGTTAGTTGAATGCACAGATCAGAAAGAAGTTTCACAGAATCCTTCTGTGTAGTTTTTATTTGAAGATATTTCTTTTTCCAATATGGGACTCTTAGCGCTCAGAATATCCATTTGCAGTATCTACAGAAAGAGTGTTTCAGAACTGCTCCATCAAATGTAAGGTTCAACACTCTTAGTTGAATGCACGGAACAGAAAGTAGTTTCAGAGAATGCTTCGTTGTAGTTTATATTTGAAGATATTCCTTTTTTCAGTATTACCCTCTTAGCGCTCTGAATGTCCACTTGCATTTTCTACAGAAACAGTGTTCAGAACTGCTCAATCAAAAGTATGGTTTAACTCTGTTAGTTGAATGCACAGATCAGAAAGAAGTTTCACAGAATTATTCTGTGTAATTTTATTTGAAGATATTCCTTTTTCCAATATAGGACTATTAGCGCTCATAATGTCCAATTGCAGTATCTACAGAAAGAGTGTTTCAGAACTGCCCAATCAAAAGTAAGGTCCAACTCTGTTAGTTGAATGCACGGAACAGAAAGAAGTTTCAGAGAATGCTTCTGTGTAGTTTATATTTGAAGGTATTCCTTTTTCCACTATTAACCTCTTAGCACTCCGAATGTCCACTTGCATTTTCTACAGAAAGAGTGTTTCAGAACTGCTCAAACAAAAGTATGGTTTAAATCTGTTAGCTGAATGCACAGATCAGAAACAAGTTTCACAGAATGGTTCTGTGTAGTTTTTATTTGAAGATATTCTTTTTCGAAATATAGGACTCTTAGCGCTCAGAATGTCCAATTGCGCTTTCAACAGAAAGAGTGTATCCGAACTGCTCAATCAAAAGTAATTTTGAACTCTGTTAGTTGAATTAACGGAACAGAAAGAAGTTTCAGAGAATGCTTCTGTGTAGTTTATTTTTGAAGATATTCCTTTTTCCACAATTACCCTCTTAGCGCTCCGAAGGTCCACTTGCATTTTCTGCTGAAAGACTGTCTCAGAACTGCTCAGTCAAAAATATGGTGTAACTCTGTTAGTTTAATGCACAGATCAGAAAAGAGTTTCACAGAATGATTCTGTGTAGTTTTAATTTCAAGATATTCCTTTTTCCAATATAGGCCTCTTAGCGCTCCGAATGTCCAATTGCAGTTTCTACAGAAAGAGTGTTTCCAAATGGCGCAATCAAAAGTAAGGTTCAACTCTGTTATTTGAATGCACAGAACAGAAAGAGGTTTCACAAAATGCTTTTGTCTAGTTTTATTTGAAGATATTTGTTTTTCCACTTTACGCCTCTTAGCGCTCCGAATGTCCACTTGCAATTTCTACAGAAAGAGTGTTTCAGAAATGCTCAATCAAAAGAAAGGCTCAACTCTGTTAGTTGAATGCAGAGAACAGAAAGTAGTTTCAGCAAATGCTCCTGTGTAGTTTTTATTTGGAGATATTCCTTTTTCCACTGTAGGCCTCTTACCGGTGCGAATGTCCACTTGCAGTTTCTACAGAAAGAGTGTTTCAGAACTGCTCAATCAAATGTAAGGTTCAACTCTGCTAGTTGAATGCACAGAACAAAATGAAGTTTCACAGAATGCTTCTGTGTAGTTTATATTTGAAGATATTCCTTTTTCAACTCTAGGCCGCTTAGCGCTCCGAATGTCCACTTGCAGGTTCTACAGAAAGAGTGTTTGAGAACTACTCAATGAAAAGTAAGGCAAACTCTGTTAGTTCAATGCAGAGAAGAGAAAGAACTTTCAGAGAATGCTTCTGTGTAGTTTTTATTTGGAGATATTCCTTTTTCCACTATAGGCCTCTTAGCCCTTAAATGTCCACATGCATTTCCTACAGAAAGAGTGGTTCAGAACTGCTCAATCAAAGGTATGGTTTAACTCTATTAGTTGAATGCACATATCAGAAAGAAGTTACACAGAATGCTTCTGTGTATTTTTTGTTTGTAGATATTCCTTTTTCCAATATAGGCCTCTTAGCGCTCCGAATGTCCAATTGCAGTTTCTACAGAAAGAGTGTTTCAGAACGGCTCAATCAAAAGAAAGGTTCAACTCTGTTAGTTGAATGCACAGAACAGAAAGAAGTATCACAGAATGCTTCTGTGTAGTATTTATTTCAAGATATTCGTTTTTCCACTATAGGCCTCTTAGCCCTTGGAATGTCCACTTGCATTTTCTACAGAAAGAGTGTTTCAGAACTGCTCAATCAAAAGTATGGTTTAACTCTGTTAGCTGAATGCACAGATCAGAAAGAAGTTTCACAGAACGCTTCAGTGTAGTATTTATTTGAAGATGTTCCTTTTTCCACTATTACCCTCTTAGCGCTCCGAATGTAAACTTGCAGATTCTACAGAAAGAGGGTTTCAGAACTGCTCCTTCAAAAGTAAGGCTCAACTCTGTTAGTTGAATGCAGAGAACAGAAAGAAGTTTCAGAGAATGCTTCTGTGTATTTTTTATTTGGAGATATTTCTTTTTCCACTATTAACATCTTAGCGCTCCGAATGTCCACTTGCATTTTCTACAGGAAGAGGGTTTAAGAACTGCTCAATCAAAAGCATGGTTTAAATCTGTTAGCTGAATGCACAGATCAGAAAGAAGTTTCACAGAATGCTTCTGTGTAGTTTTTATTTGAAGATATTCTTTTTCCCAATATAGGCCTCTTAGCGCTCAGAATGACCAATTGCAGTTCCTACAGAAAGAGGGTTTCAGAACGGCTCAATCAAAAGTAAGGTTCAACTCTTTTAGTTGAATGCACAGAACAGAAAGTAGTTTCACAGAATGCTTATGTGAAGTTTATATATGAATATATTCCTTTTTCCACTGTTGCACTCTTAGCGCTCCAAATGTCCACTTGCATTTTCTATAGAAGGAGTGTTCAGAACTCCTAAATCAAAAGTATATTTTAACTCTGTTAGTTGAATACACAGATCATTAAGAAGTTTAACAGAATGCTTCTCTGTAGTTTTCATTTGAAGATATTCCTTTTTTCAATATAGGCCTCTTAGCGCTCAGAATGTCCAATTGCAGTATCTACAGAAAGAGTGTTTCAGAACTGCTCAATCAAAAGTAAGGTCCAACTCTGTTAGTTGAATGCACGGAACAGAAAGAAGTTTCAGTGAATGCTTCTGTGTAGTTTATATTTGAAGGTATTCCTTTTTCCACTATTACCCTCTAAGCGCACCAAATGTCCACTTGCATTTTCCACAGAAAGGGTGTTTCAGAACTGCTCAAACAAAAGTATGGTTTCAATCTGTTAGCTGAATGCACAGATCAGAAACAAGTTTCACAGAATGCTTCTGTGTAGTTTTTATATGAAGATATTCTTTTTCGAAATATAGGCCTTTTAGTGCTCAGAATGTCCAATTGCAGTTTCTACAGAAAGAGTGTTTCAGAATGGCTCAATCAAAACTAAGGTTCAACTCTGCTAGCTGAATGCACAGAACAGAAAGAAGTCTCACAGAATCCTTTGTGAAGTTTATATTTGAATATATTCCTTTTTCCACTGTTACCCTCTTAGCGCTCCAAATGTCCACTTGCATTTTCTACAGAAGGAGTGTTCAGAACTCCTCAATCAAAAGTATATTTTAACTCTGTTATTTAAATACACAGATCAGAAAGAAGTTTCACAGAAAGCTTCTGTATAGTTTTTATTTGAAGATAGTCCTTTTTCCAATATAGGCATCTTAGCACTCAGAATGTCCAATTGCAGTTTCTACAGAAAGAGTGTTTCAGAACGGCTCAACCAAATGTAAGGTTCAACTCTGTTAGTTGAATGCACAGAACAGAAATTAGTTTCACAGAATGCTTCTGTGTAGTTTATATTTAAATATATTCATTTTTCCAGTATTACCCTCTTAGCGCTCCGAATGTCCACTTGCATTTTCTACAGAAACAGTGTTCAGAACTGCTCAATCAAAAGTATGGTTTAACTCTGTTAGTTGAATGCACAGATCAGAAAGAAGTTTCACAGAATTCTTCTGTTTAGTTTTTATTTGAAGATATTCCTTTTTCCAATATGGGACTCGTAGCGCTCAGAATGTCCAATTGCAGTATCTACAGACAGAGTGTTTCAGAACTGCTCCATCAAATGTAAGGTTCAACACTCTTAGTTGAATGCACGGAACAGAAAAAAGTTTCAGAGAATGTTTCTGTGTAGTTTATATTTGAAGATATTCCTTTTTCCAGTATTACCCTCTTAGCGCTCTGAATGTCCACTTGCATTTTCTACAGAAACAGTGTTCAGAACTGCTCAATCAAAAGTATGGTTTAACTCTGTTAGTTGAATGCACAGATCAGAAAGAAGTTTCACAGAATCCTTCTGTGTAATTTTATTTGAAGATATTCCTTTTTCCAATATAGGACCATTAGCGCTCATAATGTCCAATTGCAGTATCTACAGAAAGAGTGTTTCAGAACTGCTCAATCAAAAGTAAGGTCCAACTCTTTTAGTTGAATGCACGGAACAGAAAGAAGTTTCAGAGAATGCTTCTGTGTAGTTTATATTTGAAGGTATTACTTTTTCCACTATTAACCTCTTAGCGCTCCGAATGTCCACTTGCATTTTCTACAGAAAGAGTGTTTCAGAACTGATCAAACAAAAGTATGGTTTAAATCTGTTAGCTGAATGCACAGATCAGAAAGAATTTTCACAGAATGCTTCTGTGTAGTTTTTATTTGAAGATATTCTTTTTCGAAATATAGGCCTCTTAGCGCTCCGAATGTCCACTTGCATTATCTAGAGAAAGAGTGTTCAGAACTCCTCAATCAAAAGTATATTTTAACTCTATTAGTTGAATACACAGACCAGAAAGAAGTTTAACAGAATGCTTCTTTGTAGTTTTTATTTGAAGATATTCCTTTTTCCAATATAGGACTCTTAGCGCTCAGAATGTCCAATTGCAGTATCTACAGAAAGAGTGTTTAAGAACTGCTCAATCAAAAGTAAGGTCCAACTCTGTTAGTTGAATGCACGGAACAGAAAGAAGTTTCAGAGAATGCTTCTGTGTAGTTTATATTTGAAGGTATTCCTTTTTCCACTATTACCCTCTAAGCGCTCCGAATGTCCACTTGCATTTTCTACAGAAAGAGTGTTTCAGAACTGCTCAAACAAAAGTGTGGTTTCAATCTGTTAGCTGAATGCACAGATCGGAAACAAGTTTCACAGAATGCTTCTGTGTAGTTTTTATTTGAAGATATTCTTTTTCGAAATATAGGCCTCTTAGGGCTCAGAATGTCCAATTGCAGTTTCTACAGAAAGAGTGTTTCAGAACGGCTCAATCAAAACTAAGGTTCAACTCTGTTAGTTGAATGCACAGAACAGAAAGAAGTTTCACAGAATGCTTATGTGAAGTTTATATTTGACTATATTCCTTTTTCCACTGTTACCCTCTTAGCGCTCCGAATGTCCACTTGCATTTTCTACAGAAGGAGTGTTCAGAACTCCTCAATCAAAAGTATATTTTAACTCTGTTAGTTGAATACACAGATTAGAAAGAAGTTTCACAGAAAGCTTCTGTGTAGTTTTTATTTGAAGATAGTCCTTTTTCCAATATAGGCCACTTAGCAATCAGAATGTCCAATTGCAGTTTCAACAGAAAGAGTGTTTCAGAACGGCTCAATCAAAGTAAGGCTCAACTCTATTAGTTGAATACAGAGAACAGGAAGAAGTTTCAGAGAATGCTTCTGTGTAGTTTTTATTTGGAGATAATTCTTTTCCCACTATTACCCTCTTAGCGCTCCGAATGTCCACTTGCATTTTCTACAGAAAGAGTGTTCAGAACTGCTCAATCAAAAATATGGTTTAACTCTGTTAGTTGAATGCACAGATCAGAAAGAAGTTTCACAGAATTCTTCTGTTTGGTTTTTACTTGAAGATATTACCTTTTCCAATATACGACTCTTAGCGTTCAGAATGTCCAATTGCAGTATCTACAGAAAGAGTGTTTGCGAACTGCTCCATCAAAAGTAAGGTTCAACACTGTTAATTGAATGCATGGAACAGAAAGAAGTTTCATAGAATGCTTCTGTGTAGTTTATATTTGAATATATTCTTTTTCCACTATTACCCTCATAGCGCTACGAATGTCCACATGCATTTTCTATGGAAAGAGTGTTTCAGAACTGCTCAATCAAAGGTATGGTTTAATTCTGTTAGCTGAATGCACAGATGAGAAAGAAGTTTCCCACAATGCTTCTGTGTAGTTATTATTTGAAGATATTCTTTTTCCCAATATAGGCCTCTTAGCGCTAAGAATATCCAATTGCAGTTTCTACAGAAAGAGAGTTTCAGAACGGCTCAATCAAACGTAAGGTTCCACTCTGTTAGTTGAATGCACAGAACAGAAATTAGTTTCACCGAATGCTTCTGTGTAGTTTATATTTAAATATATTCATTTTTCCAGTATTACCCTCTTAGCGCTCCGAATGTCCACTTGCATTTTCTACAGAAAGATTGTTGAGAACTGCTCAATCAAAAGTATGGTTTAACTCTGTTAGTTGAATGCACAGATCAGAAAGAAGTTTCACAGAATTCTTCTGTTTAGTTTTTATTGAAGATAATCCTTTTTCCAATATGGGACACTTAGCGCTCAGAATGTCCAATTGCAGTATCTACAGAAAGAGTGTTTCAGAATTGCTCAATCAAAAGTAAGGTCCAACTCTGTTAGTTGAATGCACAGAACAGAAAGAAGTTTCAGAGAATGCTTCTGTGTAGTTTATATTTGAAGGTATTCCTTTTTCCACTATTAACCTCTTAGCGCTCCGAATGTCCACTTGCATTTTCTACAGATAGAGTGTTTCAGAACTGCTAAAATAAAAGTATGGTTTAAATCTGTTAGCTGAATGCACAGATTAGAAACAAGTTTCACAGAATGCTTCTGTGTAGTTTTTATTTGAAGATATTCTTTTTCGAAATATAGGCCTCTTAGCGCTCAGAATGTCCAATTGCAGTTTCTACAGAAAGAGTGTTTCAGAACGGATCAATCAAAACTAAGGTTCAACTCTGTTAGTTGAATGCACAGAACAGAAAGAAGTTTCACAGAATGCTTCTGTGTAGTATCTATTTGAGTATATTCCTTTTTCCACTATTAACCTCTTAGCGCTCCGAATGTCCACTTGCAGTTTCTACAGAAAGAGTGTTTCAGAACTGCTCCTTCAAAAATAAGGCTCAACTCTGTTAGTTGAATACAGCAAACAGGAAGAAGTTTCAGAGAATGCTTCTGGGTAGTTTTTATTTGGAGATATTTCTTTTTCCACTATTAGAATCCAAGTGCTCCGAATGTCCACTTGCATTTTCTACAGAAAGAGTGTTTGAGAACTGCCCAATCAAAAGTATGTTTTAACTCTGTTAGCTGAATGCACAGATCAGAAAGAAATTTCACAGAATGCTTCTGTGTAGTTTTTATTTGAAGATAGTCCTTTTTCCAATATAGGCCTCTTAGCACTCAGAATGTCCAATTGCAGATTCTACAGAAAGAGTGATTCAGAACGGCTCAATCAAAGTAACGCTCAACTCTATTCGTTGTATACAGAGAACAGGAAGAAGTTTCAGAGAATGCTTCTGTGTAGTTTTTATTTGGAGATAATTCTTTTTCCACTATTACCCTCTTAGCGCTCCGAATGTCCACTTGCATTTTCTACAGAAAGAGTGTTCAGAACTGCTCAATCAAAAGTATGGTTTAACTCTGTTAGTTGAATGCACAGATCAGAAAGAAGTTTCACAGAATTCTTCTGTGTAGTTTTTATTTAAAGATATTCTTTTTCCCAATATAGGCCTCTTAGCTCTCAGAATATCCAATTGCAGTTTCTACAGAAAGAGAGTTTCAGAACGGCTCAATCAAAATTAAGGTTCAACTCTGTTAGTTGAATGCACAGAACAGAAAGAAGTTTCACAGAATGCTTCTGTGCAGTTTATATTTGAATATCTTCATTTTTCCAGTATTACCCTCTTAGCGCTCCGAATGTCCACTTGCATTTTCTACAGAAAGAGTGTTTCAGAACTGCTCAGTCAAAAGTATGGTTTAACTCTGTTAGTTGAATGCACAGATCAGAAAGAAGTTTCACAGAATCCTTCTGTGTAGTTTTTATTTGAAGATATTTCTTTTTCCAATATGGGACTCTTAGCGCTCAGAATATCCATTTGCAGTATCTACAGAAAGAGTGTTTCAGAACTGCTCCATCAAATGTAAGGTTCAACACTCTTAGTTGAATGCACGGAACAGAAAGTAGTTTCAGAGAATGCTTCGTTGTAGTTTATATTTGAAGATATTCCTTTTTTCAGTATTACCCTCTTAGCGCTCTGAATGTCCACTTGCATTTTCTACAGAAACAGTGTTCAGAACTGCTCAATCAAAAGTATGGTTTAACTCTGTTAGTTGAATGCACAGATCAGAAAGAAGTTTCACAGAATTATTCTGTGTAATTTTATTTGAAGATATTCCTTTTTCCAATATAGGACTATTAGCGCTCATAATGTCCAATTGCAGTATCTACAGAAAGAGTGTTTCAGAACTGCCCAATCAAAAGTAAGGTCCAACTCTGTTAGTTGAATGCACGGAACAGAAAGAAGTTTCAGAGAATGCTTCTGTGTAGTTTATATTTGAAGGTATTCCTTTTTCCACTATTAACCTCTTAGCACTCCGAATGTCCACTTGCATTTTCTACAGAAAGAGTGTTTCAGAACTGCTCAAACAAAAGTATGGTTTAAATCTGTTAGCTGAATGCACAGATCAGAAACAAGTTTCACAGAATGGTTCTGTGTAGTTTTTATTTGAAGATATTCTTTTTCGAAATATAGGACTCTTAGCGCTCAGAATGTCCAATTGCGCTTTCAACAGAAAGAGTGTATCCGAACTGCTCAATCAAAAGTAATTTTGAACTCTGTTAGTTGAATTAACGGAACAGAAAGAAGTTTCAGAGAATGCTTCTGTGTAGTTTATTTTTGAAGATATTCCTTTTTCCACTATTACCCTCTAAGCGCTCCGAAGGTCCACTTGTATTTTCTACAGAAAGTGTGTTTCCGAACTGCTGAATCAAAAGTATGATTTAACTCTGTTAGCTGAATGCACAGATCAGTACGAAGTTTCACAGAATGCTTCTGTGTAATTTTTATTTGAAGATAGTCCTTTTCCCAATATAGGCCTCTTAGCGCTCCGAATATCCAATTGCAGTTTCTACAGAAAGATTGTTTTAGAACGGCTCAATCAAAAGTAAGGTTCAAATATGTTAGTTGAATGCACAGAACAGATAGAAGTTTCACAGAATGCTTCTGTGTAGTTTATATTTGAATACATTCTTTTTCCACTATTACCTTCTTAGCACTCCGAATGTCCACATGCATTTAATACGGAAAGAGTGTTTCAGAACTGCTCAATCAAAGGTATGGTTTAATTCTGTTAGCTGAATGCACAGATCAGAAAGAAGTTTCACAGAAAGCTTCTGTGTAGCTTTTATTTGAAGATATTCTTTTTCTCAATATAGGCCCCTTAGCGCTCAGAATGTCCAATTGCAGTTTCTACAGAAAGAGTGTTTCAGAAGGGCTCAATCAATAGTAAGGTTCAACTCTGTTAGTTGAATGCACAGAACAGAATGTAGTTTCACAGAATGCTTCTGTGTAGTTTATATTTGAAGATATTCCTTTTTCCACTATTAACCTCTTAGAGCTCGGAATGTCCACTTGCATTTTCTACAGAAAGAGTGTTCAGAACATCTCAATCAAAAGTATGGTTTAACTCTGTTAATTGAATGCACAGATCAGAAAGAATTTTCACAGAATTCTTCTGTGTAGTTTTTATTTGAAGATATTCCTTTTTCCAATATAGCAATCCTAGCACTCAGAATGTCCAATTGCAGTATCTACAGAAAGAGTGTTTCAGAACTGCTCAATCAAAAGTAAGGTTCAACACTGTTAGTTGAATGCACAGAACAGAAAGAAGATTCACAGAATGCTTCTGTGTAGTATTTATTTGAATATATTCCTTTTTCCACTATTAAACTCTTAGCGCTCCGAATGTCCACTTGCAGTTTCTACAGAAAGAGTGTTTCAGAACTGCTCCTTCAAAAATAAGGCTCAACTCTGTTAGTTGAATACAGCGAACAGGAAGAAGCTTCAGAGAATGCTTCTGGGTAGTTTCTAATTTGAGATATTTCTTTTTCCACTATTAGAATCTTAGTGCTCCGAATGTCCACTTGCATTTTCTACAGAAAGAGTGTTTGAGAACTGCTCAATTAAAAGTATGGTTTAACTCTGTTAGCTGAATGCACAGATCAGAAAGAAGTTTCACAGAATGCTTCTGTGTAGTTTTTAATTGAAGATAGTCCTTTTTCCAATATAGGCCTCTTAGCACTCAGAATGTCCAATTGCAGTTTCTACAGAAAGAGTGTTTCAGAACGGCTCAATCAAAAGTAAGGTTCAACTCAGTTAGTTGAATGCACAGAACAGAAAGAAGTTTCACAGAATGCTTCTATGTAGTTTATATTTGAATATATTCCTTTTTCCTCTATTACCCTCTTAGCGCTCCGAATTTCCACTTGCATTTTCTACAGGAAGAGGGTTCAGAACAGCTCAATCAAAAGTATGATTTTATTCTGTTAGTTAAATGCACAGATCAGAAAGAAGTTTCACAGAATGCTTCTGTGTAGTTTTTATTTGTAGATATTCTTTTTCCCAATATAGGCCTCTTAGCGCTCAGAATGTCCAATTGCAGTTTCCACAGAAAGAGGGTTTCAGAACGGCTCAATCAAAAGTAAGGTGCAACTCAGTTGAGTGCACACAACAGAAATATGTTTCACAGAATACTTCTGTGTAGTTTATATTTGAATATATTCCTTTTTCCAGTATTACCCTCTTAGCGCTCCGAATGCCCACTTGCATTTTCTACAGAATGAGTGTTCAGAACTGCTCAATCAAAAGTATGGTTTAACTCTGTTAGCTGAATGCGCGTATCCGAAATAAGTTTCACAGAATGCTTCTGTGTAGTTTTTATTTGAAGATATACTTTTTCCCAATATAGGCCTCTTAGCGCTCAGAATGTCCAATTGCAGTTTCTACAGAAAGAGTGTTTCAGAACGGCTCAAACAAAAGTAAGGTTCAACTCAGTTAGTTGAATGCACAGAACAGAAAGAAGTTTCACAGAATGCTTCTGTGTAGTTTATATTTGAAGATATTCCTTTTTCCACTATTACCCACTTAGCGCTCCAAATGTCCAGTTGCATTTTCTACAGAAAGAGTGTTTCAGAACTGCTCAATCAAAAGTATGGTTTAACTCTGTTAGCTGAATGCACAGATCAGAAAGAAGTTTCACAGAATGCTTCTGTGTAGTGTTAATATGAAGATATTCTTTTTACCGATATAGGCCTCTTAGCGCTCAGAATGTCCAATTGCAGTTTCTACAGAAAGAGTGTTTCTGAACGGCTTAATCAAAAGTAAGGTTCAACTCACTTAGTTGCATGCACAGAACAGAAAGTTTTTTCATAGAATGCTTCTGTGTAGTTTATATTTGAATATATTCCTTTTTCCAGTATTACCCTCTTAGCGCTCCGAATGTCCAGTTGCATTTTCTACAGAAAGATTGTTTCAGAACTGCTCAATCAAAAGTATGGTTTAACTCTCTTAGCTGAATGCACAGATAAGAAAGAAGATTCACAGAATGCTTCTGTGTAGGTTATATTTGACTATATTCCTTTTTCCACTACTATCCTCTTAGAGCTCAAAATGTCCAGTTGCGTTTTCTACAGAAAGAGTGTTCAGAACTGCTCAATCAAAAGTATGGTATAATTCTGTTATTTGAATTCACAGATCAGAAAGAAGTTTCACAGAATGCTTCTGTGTAGTTTTTATTTGAAGATATTCTTTTTTCCAATATAATACTCTTAGCGCTCAGAATGTCCAATTGCAGTATCTACAGAAAGAGTGTTTCAGAACTGCTCAATCAAAAGTAAGTTTCAACTCTCTTAGTTGAATGCACGGAACAGAAAGAAGTTTCAGAGAATGCTTCTGTGTTGTTTATATTTGAAGATATTCCTTTTTCCACTATTACCCTCTTAGCGCTCCGAATGTCCACTTGCAAGTTCTACAGAAAGAGTGTTTCAGAACTGCTCCTTCAAAAGTAAGGCTCAACTCTGTTAGTTGAATGCACGGAACAGAAAGAAGTTTCAGAGAATGTTTCTGTGTAGTTTATATTTGAAGATATTCCTTTTTCCACTACTACCATCTTAGCTCTCCGAATGTCCACTTGCATTTTCTACAGAAAGAGGGTTTCAGAACGGCTCAATGAAAAGAATGGTTTAACTCTGTTACTTGAATGCACAGAACAGCAAGAAGTTTCACAGAATGCTTCTGTGTAGTTTATATTTGAATATATTCCTTTTTCCACTATTACCCTCTTAGCGCTGCGAATGTCCACTTGCATTTTCTACAGAAGGAGTGTCCAGAACTCCTCAATCAAAAGTATGGTTTAACTCTGTTACTTGAATTCACAGATCAGAAAGAAGTTTCACAGAATGCTTCTGTGTAGTTTTTATTTGAAGATATTCCTTTTTCCAATATAGGACTCTTAGCGCTCAGAAAGTCCAATTGCAGTATCTACAGAAAGAGTGTATCCGAACTGCTCAATCAAAAGTAACTTTCAACCTTGTTAGTTGAATTAACGGAACAGAAAGAAGTTTCAGAGAATGCTTCTGTGTAGTTTATATTTGAAGATATTCTTTATCCCAATATAGGCCTCTTAGCGCTCAGAATGTTCAAGTGTAGTTTCTACAGAAAGAGTGTTTCCGAAGGGCTCAATCAAAAGTAAGGTTCAACTCTGTTAGTTGAATGCACAGAACAGAAAGAAGTTTCACAGAATGCTTCTGTGTAGTTTATATTTGAATATATTCCTATTTCCACTATTACACTCTTAGCGCTCCGAATGTCCACTTGCATTTTCTACAGAAAGAGTGTTCAGAACTGCTCAATCCAAAGTATGGTTTAATTCTGTTAGTTGAATGCACAGATCAGAAAGAAGTTTCACAGAATGCTTCTGTGTAGTTTTTATTTGAAGATATTCCTTTTTTAAATATAGGACTCTTAGCGCTAAGAATGTCCAATTGCAGTTTCTTCAGAAAGAGTGTTTCAGACCTGCTCAATGAAAAGTAAATTTCAGCTCTGTTAGTTGAATGCGCGGAACAGAAAGAAGTTTCAGAGAATGCTTCTGTGTAGTTTATATTTGAAGATATTCCTTTTTCCACTATTAACCTCTTAGAGCTCCCAATGTCCACTTGCATTATCTTCAAAAAGAGTGTTTCCGAATTGCTCAATCAAAAGTATGGTTGAACTCTGTTAGCTGAATGCACAGATCAGAAAGAAGTTTCACAGAATATTTTTGTGTAGTTTTATTTGAAGATACTCCTTTTTCCAATTTAGGCCTCTTAGCGTTCCGAATATCCAATTGCAGTTTCTACAGAAAGAGTGTTTCAGAACGGCTCAATCAAAAGTAAGGTTCAACTCTTTTAGTTGAATGCACAGAACAGAAAGAAGTTTCACAGAATCCTTCTTTATAGTATTTATTTGAAAATATTCCTTTTTCTTCTATAACCCCCTTAGCGCTCCGAATGTCCACTTGCAGTTTCTACAGAAATAGTGTTACAGAACTGTTCCTTCAAAAAGAAGGCTCAACTCTGTTAGTTGAATGCAGAGAAGAGAAAGAAGTTTCAGAGAATGCTTCTGTTTACTTTTCATTTGGACATATTCCTTCTTCCACTATTACCATCTTTGCGCTCCGAATGTCCACTTGCATTTTCTACAGAAAGAGTGTTTCAGAACTGCTCAATTAAAAGTATGGTTTAAATCTGTTAGCTGAATGCACAGATCAGAAAGAAGTTTCACAGAATGCTTCTGTATAGTTTTTATTTGAAGATATTCTTTTTCCCAATATAGGCCTCTTAGCGCTCAGAATGTCCATTTGCAGTTTCTACAGAAAGAGTGTTTCAGAGCGGATCAATCAAAAGTAAGGTTCAACTCTGTTAGTTGAATGCACAGGACAGAAAAAATTTTCACAGAATGCTTCTGTGAGGTTTATATTTGAATATATTCCTTTTTCCACTATTACCCTCTTAGCACCCCGAATGTCCACTTGCATTTTCTACAGAAAGGGTGTACACAACTGCTCAATCAAAAGTATGTTTTAACTCTGTTAGTTGAATGCACAGATCAGAAAGAAGTTTCACAGAATGCTTCTGTGTAGTTTTTTTTGAAGATAATCCTTTTTCCAATATAGGACTCTTAGCGCTCAGAATGTCCAATGGCAGTATCTACAGAAAGAGTGTTTCAAAACTGCTCAATCAAAAGTAAGGTTAAACACTGTTCGTCGAATGCGCGGAACAGAAAGAAGTTTCATAGAATGATTCTGAGTAGTTTATATTTGAAGATATTCCTTTTTCCACTATTACCCTCTTAGCGCTCCAAATGTTCACTTGCATTTTCTACAGAAAGAGTGTTTCAGAACTGCTCTATCAATAGTATGGTTTAATTCTGTTAGTTGAATGCACGGAACAGAAACTAGTTTCACAGAATGCTTCTGTGTAGTTTTATATGAATATATTTGTTTTTCCACTATGAGATGAAACAGGGTGGGAGAGTACATATGGAGGCTCATAACCTCAGTGTGGTTGGAGAAAACCGGCTGAAAGTAGAAACGGGAGAAAGTTACAAAGGGAATCAGATGTGTTAGTAGTGGAGGGAAAAGCAAATATTGAATACGACCCACAGATCTTGGATAACCCTGTGTTTGGTAGTAACTTACCTGAAAGGTTTTGACAAAATAGCGGGATAGATGGAGAAAATAATAAGTAAGTGTTATATTTCCTCAGTAGAAACAAACAAACAAAAAACGTGTAATCACAGCCTGATCTTTTAACTGGCCTCCACTTATCTTTCTGCCTGGTTTGGCATACATATTCCGCTGCCTGAAAACTGCCCAACACGTTTGAAAAGTTGTTGCTCACTATTACACCCAGGCATTCCTGCTTCACCAGCTGAGTTGTAAGGGGTCTCCAGGTGGCCTAGATTGTTCTCCTTATCATATACTTTATTTTCATTTATCGATTTGCCCAGAACATCTAGTGAAATATTACAGACACCAATAACATGAATAGAAACATAGCTATAGACACTAAAATGTAAATTGATGTCTTTTGAAAGGCTGTCATGTCTTAGATGCTAAATTTGGAGTATTTGCTTCTAATAAATAAATAGCTTGCTTTAATCATTCTGGTTTATGAATATAATATAGGGGAGCAGCTTTGATTTTGCCCTTAATCTTAAAAAACAATTAGCGAGGCATGGTGGCAGCACCTGTAGTCCCAGCTACTCAGGAAGCTGAGGCAGGAGAATGGTGTGAATACGGGAGGTGGAGATTGCTGTGAGCCAAAATCATGCCACTGCACTCCAGCCTCGGCGACAGTGTGAGACCCAATCTCAAAAAAAAAAAAAGATCATACAAGGAGTAAATGATGATTTAGCATAAAACACAGTTCATAGAACTCAAACTTTGTTATTTTATGGGATTATACTAACCTGTTACTATTCAAAATTTACCATTTCAAAAGAAGAAATATTGGTCTGGGAAAATTGCCATTGCTTATACAGAAGAATGGAAGAATCTTTTTGAGCACAACAATTCTAATGATATTCCTCATCACTGGTTCCAAAACCAAGCCCAAGGAAGGCCTGCATAGGGATAACGTGTAGAACACGCAAAAGAAACACACATCACCAGCTCCTCAACCCAGAGCTCCAAGGGAATGGCCAAGGAAGCTGTATTGTCCTAAGAAATTTGAGATTGTTTTGACTTACATTAAAACCTGCTCAATCATATGTATGTACACAGACACACACACACACACACACACACAGACGGTGTTGTCAGTGAAGCCTCTAACAATGCATCTTGACTGGATAGATTCGACAATTAAAATGACTGGAAGAAAATATTGCTCCATAAGTGGCACTTACTATTCACATAACACATTAAAAGGACATCTCCTAAATTAAATCTTGTCTATGATAAAAAGGCAGACAATCATGACCCAAGGCTAATTTATAACCGCAGAAATGTTCAAGACAGACCAATGCTTGCTATGTTTAGGAACTGACAAGAAAGTACAGGTCTTTATAATCTACCATTTTGCTTCATTTGATACCAGGTGACCTTCATAATGCAGGCAATAGAGAATTGCAAGACTTGTCGGAGATTTCAGGTCTTTGGAAAGCTACGCCCTTTCACAAGAACAACCGTGGAAACAGGAAGAAAGTCAACTCCCACTTAATGCAATCAGAATTTACAAATATTCATTCCTTCATTGAAATTTCAATAGGCACTTCAATATTATCTTTAATTAATTCTTTTGTTACAATCATACATCACAAAACATTTTGGTCAAGGATGGTGCACACACATGACAGTGGTGCAATAAAATCTTAACACTGTATTTTTACTGTACCTCTTCTATGTTTAGACATGTATAGATACACTTACTGTATAGATATAAGTAAGCATATAGATATACTTAACTGTTGTGTTACAATTGCCTACAGTGTTCAGTGCAGTAACATGCTGCACAGGTTTGTAGCTTAGGAGGAATAGGCTATACCATATAGCATAGGTATGTAATCAGCTATAGTATCTAGGTTTGTGTAAGTAAACTCTGTGATGTTCATATAATAGTAAAATTGTCCAGCAATGCATTTCTCAGACATACCCCTGTCATTAAGTGACACATGACTATGTTAGTTAACACTGAGGGAACTTCATGGGAAATGCACTCTGCAGCTCCATCATAAATAGAAACCGTTTATGTCAAAAAACACATAAAAGCATAGTTGCAAGATTACAATTCCTTCCAGATATTTCATTTAGTATCTCCACAGATCACTAACTGCCTGAATAGCATTCTTGAGTCTCCACTGCCTCACATTTGATTTCAGGTCATTCCATCAATTGTCAAAGACGCATCCAACATTAACTTTCCAATACTGGTTTGGATTGTGTCAACATTGTCATCCTGGGCCACAACAACACAAAAGGCTAACTCGGTGAGGTAACATAGACACTGATCAGTGAGATTTTGCTGACGGGTGGTACGATTTTTTAGCAAGATCAAGGGTATTCATACCTTCAGGCATATAGATAACATTGAAAAGGGCAGGTTCGTAGATAAAAAGGCGATGAGGAAGGGTTATTGCAGGATACATGAGCTACGGTGTCTCCTGTTTAACCTGAGTCTGAAGAGATTCAAAGTGCAGGTGCCATGCATGCCTCTTCAATAGTTCCATGTCGATTGATTTTCTGGGCTACACTTCCCAGCATTCAAATTGCTAAATGCATATAAATGACAACTGAATATTTATAACCTGGATTTGTGCTTTTGAGTGACCTTATCTATAGTTATGTGCTTCAGTGATCTAACTTGGGGTTGACTCCAAACTTTGATAAAGTAAAGACCCTGCTTATTCCTTGAGTATTGCTGCACTGACAACTGATTTAGTGAATGCCACTGTGAAAATAATAAACCTCTTGGTGAATATACTTAGACATGTCTTGTAACCTGTACACATCTTAACCAGGGATGTTACTTGATCTTTCTATGTACAGGAGTGTGTGGAGATAGAACAACATACATGATTGTAATTGCTGCCTGTGAGACTAATAGAAAATTCAAGCTAGTGAAGTATGTTTATGCATGCACACTTCTCACCAGCAATTTTAGGAAGTTCTACCCACAACCCATATGTCTTTTGATATGTGGGTTACCTTGGAGAGAGAAAAAGGAACTCTGAACACAGGCACGAAATCCTTTAGAATTTTATCTAGAGTTGGACTTGTCCCAAAGCTTTTGTATAAACTTGCTTGATGAGCAACTGTTGTCCACTGGTACCTTCACTGTACAATCCACACACAACCAAACTTCACAACTGGAGTCCTAAATTTGCACTTTGTTTGGTAAAGTTGAACGAAAAATGGTCTTTAAAGCATATGCTCTCTTATGAGAGCTGTTATTAGATTAATTTTACTCCAAGATATGCCAGTTAGGAAATAACTTCCAATTTAATTTCACCAGCCCCCTGTGGGTGGACTAATTAGTCATACATCACACTTACTCTGGTGGTGAAATGCCTCAAAAGAAGGTCTGCAGAGTGTTGCTCTACCTAGAAGGACTTAAATAAAGAGACATAAAAATCATTCATTAAGAAGGAAGAAGACTTTCCTTGCCTAGATTTTCACTTGTAGGATCCAATTAATTTTATCACTTAATATTTTGTCCTGGTGGGCATTCATTTTACAAATTTGTAAGATCAGTAGAAATGGTAACTTTCAGAAATCAAACTGTAAATGTTCTGTAGACATTGACAGAAAGAGCTATTTGGAGCTGTGCTTTTGCCAATTAGACACTCTGAGAAAATCTGTGAAAGGATATTTTCAGGAAGTCATTGAACCCCCTAAAAATCAAGTTTATTGCTCTTACCATAAATATAAATAATTTATTATCAACCATTTTCAATATTCTAATAAGTAACCTTTATTGTTCATTTCATTGGCATGATCTACGTAGACACGTGATTTATCTTCTTTTGCAATAAATTCAGAAAATTTCCTGCCTGGAAAAGCCATGTTTTAAAATTACCACCTGTTTGATGATTTTCTTATAAAAACATTTCCACTTAAGTACCTATCTCTATTTGTCCTTTATTTTCCCTTCCATTCTAGCTCTACCCCTTGTCTCCTTTGTGTGTCTCAGGATAAGTGCCCTATAACATTATGTAATTCTGGAAACCCTTCGATACCATGTTATTACATGTAAAAAAAAAAAGTATGTTTTAGCAAACTCTTTGTTCACAGATTATCTTTGACTACTTGCCTATTAGACAATTTTTGTAGGCTCCATATGCTATTAATTTATATTCACTTTTAGAAGAATTTTCATCAAAAGCAAAAGTCTTATGTAAATTGATTATATGCTACTTGTACTTCTGTGTATATATACACACAGAGCCACATACATATATGTAACTCCGGAGGCCTGCCTGGACTGTTTAATAACTGTCCTGAACAAGAGCAAGAAAAAGCTGGTCAAATTTCAAACAACAGGTTGAACTGGGGAGCTCACATTTTGCATAAAATACACAGTAGCGGCCTTCAAAAATTAAACATTTCTACTGTTTTAAAAAATTGTAGCCATCATAATATGAGGAAAAAATGTAATAATCCTTTGTAATTCTTGCCATTTTATTAACCACAGAGTCCTTACGCCCTAACTTCATTGGTATCCCTTTGAGATTAAACAGAACATTGAATTTAAAATTCTGAGAAATAAATAATTACACCATTTACTTGAGGCACTCTTTCCCCTTTCAAGAACTATTTTGAGAATTCATTAGCTAAATATTGCTATAATGCAGGCTAGTAATAAATGGAAATAACGAGTTCATTGTAAAATTTAAACTCATGATGGTATGATCTGGAATTTTTGTTAACCTAGAATACATAATTAGCTCTAGAGGTGAAATGAAAGACAAAATCACTTTACATATTAGTAAAAAACAAATAATGTAACTTTTTAAGCTACTGCTGTTCTTTTGCTCTTGAGAACCAGTGACATCTCTAATTAGAGAACATTATGGAAAGGTTAAAGATGAGAATACGTGCAGTCTGTCTACAGGAAACCTCAACTGTTCAGGTTAATGAAATGTTTGCTGAAGTCATATTAATTAGCAGGTTCACAGGAAACTAATATTTATTGTATAAATTCCATGGTAAAATGGATTAGGGCTCCAGGCACACAACTGTGCGCCATCTACGTTACCACACAGTGCCTACTTCTTTCCGTCTTTATTCATTTCTCTCCTGATGGTCTGTATGTTATTGTTACATAGTTCTAAAAATCTTCCATGAGGCAGAAATTTCATTTAATGATATAGCTTTGAAAATAAAGAAAAACAGTAGAAACTTTCTATTTTCTTATAAAGCAGAATTGTTGAATTTTCAAAGTTTCATTTATGTAGTGTCACAAGGTGACAAACGTATTTCTTTAATTCCCTCTTGTTGTTATTTTTGTGTAACATCAAACAAAGCCGTTTCTTTCATTTGAAGGTGAAAACTGCTCATCAAAATCCAGTTTAAGCTGAGAAACAAAGAACTAAATTTTGCATGAGAGATTATACACTGCATAAGTATAAAACAGGACCAGAAACAATGGTGGGTCAGCAATTTTAAAAAAGATGAACACAGGTTATCATCAAATCAATTGTTACCAACACACCAATTCCACCTCTAGGCCAGAAAATTAGCCACTTCCCACAGGAAAACAATAATTGAAGACAAAGTTCACCAGTGAAAGTTGGTTATTTTTTTTTCCATCCTTGCATCAACTAAAATGATATCTATAGTTCCTCTTAACACTTTTCTTACTTTCAAATATCTGGGTATGCTTAATTAGCTGAGGCCATGTTTCATAGGCACATCTGGCTACAAGGGAAACTGGGAATTTGAGCCCCAATCCTAATGTTTGTAGAGTATTTAGAAATTTGAGAATTCCCTCCAAAGAAAGAGTTTTTTAAAACACTGTTAAACAAAAAGTTTGAATTACAAAATGTGGTAGTAGCTCATGTCTAACTCAAATGCAGGGAAAAAAAAAACTGTAAACTCTAAAAAAAATAAATACACATTTGATGGTAATAAGAAACAGAAAATAGGCAGAAATAGTAGAATATTTGATCACTGATGAAGTTTTTAACCATTGAATAAAGAAAAATCCCAATGATTTAAATTTGCATCAATGCAGCTTCACACCTGATGACACTCCCTGGTCTGTGCAAAATTGCATGTCTACGAGTAAAGCAGTGAGTTTTACTAGCTTGAGGAATAAGAGCACAGAGTTCCAGGCTGACAGAAAAGAAGAACTGGGAAATTTGAGTGACATGGGAGGAAATCTCACACAAGTGAAAGTCACAGAGGAGAATGTCACAGAGTAAAAATCTAAAATCAGCACTTAAACTTCATTCAGATATATGACGGCTGCTACATTTCACATTGATAAAAAGAGACTCCATAGAATACAGCAGAAAACAACAGCTAAATTGCTAGTACAGAGCAGATATTTCAACCATTGCATATAGCTCAGGAGTAAAAGTTTGGTGTTTGACTACACAAAGAAGACTAATATTAGAAAAGAGTCGCTCTTCAAAGGAAAATAAAAGAACCTATCTCTACAAAATATCATCCACATAATCTAACATATAATTTAACCTGTCTAGACATAGAACCAGGAAAATATGACGCATAAGAAAAAAAGTAAACAATGGATTAAGACATTGAAATGGCCCACACGCTGGGATTAGAAGATAAGAAATTTAAAATAAGCTATTGTAAGCATATTCAAGGATTTAAGGAATAGACGATCATAAGAGTGAATATATGGAGAATCTCAACAGAGAAGAAAAACGACAAAGAAATAATGGGACAAATTTTAGAATTGAGGGACAGAATATCTTATATAAAAATGACATCGTACGCACATACCAGTAAATTAAAGATGGCAGAAAAAAACTATCAGTGCACTTAAAAAGAGATTAAGAAAAATTTCCCAATACAGTTAAGAACACAGAGGAATAAAAATAATAAAAATAGGGCCAGTCTAGAACTAATAAAATTGGAGTCCTAGAAAGAGTAGAGAAGTAGAAAATGAGACAGAAAAATCTATTTGAAAAAGTAAAGACCAAAAGTTTTCCTAATTGTCAGCATATATCAACTTACAGGTTTAAGAAACTCAAAGAACAGAATAAAAATAAAGAAACAAAGGCAGACATATCATAGTCACACCACTGGGCAAAAAAAGAGTAAATCTTGAAAGTAGCTAAAGGGAGGGAGAAAAATAATGTACATACATGGAAACAAACTGACAGATGACCTGTCATCAGAAATGACAGTTTAAAAAGCAATGAAACCACATCTTGAAAATAAAAAAAAAAAACCTGTCAACTCCAAATTCTATAACTAGAAAAAGTAATTCTTGAGAAAATAAAGATTTATTCAGATAAAAGAAAGCTTCGAACATCTGTCATTTGCAGACCTAAATACAAGAAATGCAAACGGAAATTTTTCGGGCTAAAGAAAGATAACAACAGATGGAAATTCTGAACTACAGGAAGCAAGGAGAAGCTCTAGGAATGGCAAGTGCATCAACATGAAAAGCTAAGGCTTTTTTCTTTTAGTTTTATAACAAACAACTGATGGTTTAAATAAAAAATTACGTGTACTGTTGATAATGTATGTAAACTATTCTAAATTAATAGCTCTGACAGGAGACTAAATGCAACAATTTTGCTGCAACATTTCTTTATGTTACATGAAAACGTTGACTGTTAACAGTAAGTGGACTGCGATAAGCCCAGGGTGCTGATTATAATCCCTAGAGAACCACCACATCATATGAAGACATTCTTCTAAAATGCCAATAAAGGAATTAAAATGGAACGCCGAATATTGTTCAGTTAATATAAAAAGGCATGAAAGAAAGAACAGAGGAGCAAAAAATGAGGGAACAAATAGAACATAAGAGCAAAATAGGCCGGGCGCGGTGGCTCACGCCTGTAATCCCAGCACTTTGGGAGGCCGAGGCAGGCGGATCACGAGGTCAGGAGATCGAGACCATCCTGGCTAACACGGTGAAACCCCGTCTCTACTAAAAATACAAAAAATTAGCCGGGCGTGGTGGCGGCACCTGTAGTCCCAGCTACTCGGGAGGCTGAGGCAGGATAATGGCGTGAACCCGGGAGGCGGACCTTGCAGTGAGCTGAGATAGCGCCCCTGCACTCCAGCATGGGCGACAGAGCGAGACTCCGTCTAAAAAAAAAAAAAAAGAAAAAAAGAAAAAAAAAGCAAAAAAGCAGGCTTAAATCCAACCTTATCAATAATTATTTCAAATGTATTTTAAATACTCCAAATAAAACACAGATTGTCCATCGGTATATTCTGTTGTATGAATATACCACATTATCTTTATTCATCTGCCAATAGACATTAATAAAAGTACCTATAAGAGATGCATGCCAAATATTATGATATAGATAAGCTGAGAGTAAAATAATTTCCAAGTATACCATGGAAACAACAAGCACAAGAAATCTTATGTGGCTATATTAATAGAAGAAAAAGTAGACCTCCAAACAAGCAATATTACAACAGAAAGCTATTTCATAATGATAAAATGTCAAGTACTTATGAAGACATAATGCTATATTGCTAACTGATAGAATAACTAAAGAAAGTTAAGATAAAATAATTTTGACAACAGCTTGACCTAATCAATATTGACCAAGACGATAGAATATATGTTCTATTATGCTACACGTGAAACATTTATCAATAGACTATAGACCACAAAATATCCCTCAAGAAGTTTCAAAACACTGTAATCATAGAAAGTATGCTTTCTGACCATAATGAAAATGAGTTGAAATGGGTAAAAACAAGCTACCCAGGAAACTCTACACTACTGGAAGATTTAAATACACTTTAAAATGCCCTTTAGCTCAAGGAAGAAATCATGAGAAACACCTTAAAATACATTGAACTGAATACAAATAAAAATATCCTATATCAAAATGTGTGGGATAAAGTTAAGCAGACCCAGAGTAAAGTTTTTGTATAAATGCTTATTCTAAAAAAGAGAAGTTCAAAACAAGTGAACTAATTTTCTACCTTAAAAAGAAAATCTAAAACAAGAGAGCAAATTAAGTCCAAACAAAGTAGAAGAAAGGAAATAAAACAGAAATTAGAAATCAATGAGACAGAAAACAGACACAGGAGAAAAGTAACATGGCCAAAAGTTAGTTCTGTGAGAAAGAAAGAAAACGCAAATTATAAATATCAGGGATTAATGAGATTGTACAGTTGTAGACACAAGGGACATTAACAAGATAATGGAATATTGTAAAACATTTTATACCAATTTTCATTACTTGGATGAAAGGGTGAATTCGTTGAAAAAAACATAAAAATATTCACAAGATTAAATGGAACATATGAATTGACATTTATTAAAGTAATTAATTGTCAAATAATTGCACATAAAAACATAAAACTAAAGAAAATAAAAAAATAAGCAAACTCCAGATCCAAAGAGTTTTGCTCGTGAATTCTTTCAAACATTTTAAAAAAATAAAATGTTTAAATTATTTCAGAAATAAAGAAGGGGGAAATTCCAAACTTGTTTTATGAGTCAGAATTCTGATACCAAAACTGCAAAACCCAGGAATGCAAAACAGATTTCAGCTTAAAGAGCTATCACCATTCTAATCTGTGATTCTAATGAATTTGGCTATCTTAGATACTTTATACACGTGGAATCACACAGTTTGTCCTTCTGTGACTGATTTCCTTTACTTAGCATTAATGTCCTCTAGGTTCATCCATGTTGCATATTGCAGGGCTTTCTGTTTTTAAAGCTGAATAATACTCCGTTGCATGAATATACCACATTTTCTTTATCTATTGATCTGCCAATAGACATTAACCTTATTCCCACATTTTGATTTGTGTAAATAATGCTGCAATGAGCCTGAGAATCAGAGAATCATCCCAATTTCAATCCTTTCAGATAAATAACCTGAAGTGAGATTGCCAGATCATATAGTAGTTCTACTTTCTTAATTTTTTTGAGGAGCCACCGTACAGCTTTCCATAGAGGCTGCACAGTTTTACATTCCCAGAAACACTGTACAAGTGTTCCAATTTCTCCCCATTGTTAACACTCATTATCTTTTTCTTTTAATAAGACCATTCTAACAGGCTTGAGGCAATATCTCTGTGGTTTTGAATTACATTTCCCTGATGATTAGTGATGCTGAGCATCTTTTTCATGTACTTGTTGATCATTTGGATATTTCATTTGGAGAAATATCTATTGCTGATTAAAAAAAGAAAAAACTCTCAGCAAGCTAGAAAAAGAAATTTTCTCGAAGTGATGGAAAGCATCCACAACAAAACATATAAACAATATTATATTTAATGGTGAAAGCGTCAATGTTTAAACCACACAGATTAGGACAAGAAAAGGATGTGTGTGTTCGTCACCTCTATTCAACATTGTACTGGTGATTCTAGATTTTGAGTATTAATATTTAGGGGACAACTGTTGTCACTGAAGCCCAAATCTTGGTCATCCTCAGAAAAAAAAAAAAAAAGTTGATTAGGTTTTATATAATCTAATTCTACTTGCTTTGGGCTTAATTTTAGAGAAATTCAATTAAGTTGCTTAATTTAAGCAACTTTTGCTTAAATTAAGCAACTTAATTGAATTTCTCTAAAATTACAGCTTGTATCAACTCTAGAATTTACTGGGCACCTCCTAGGACATAAACACTGCAATTTGGTGAGAGACATCAGGTAGGAAACAGCCTGGCTCTGACATAAATTCAACACACAGAGGGGGACACATGTTATGAGACTGACCTGCATTCTCCATCTCATAAAAGGGTTCTTGTTGCTGGTAACACAGATTAAAGTATTTCAATTACATTCAAGATAAAAGGATTAGCAATTGTATGTAAGATGTAAAAATCACCCCACAGGAAGACAAAAGTCTCACAAAAGGATATTTAAACAAGCCAACACTTTGAAATTTAGGCAGAGATCGCGCTTTCTGGTGAACTAAAGTAGCAAGAACAAAGTAGAGGCTCCAATTCTAGGAAAAAGGGGCCCTAATAAGGTTTACGATCCAGAAACTCAAGAAATCCAGACAGAAGGATGCAGTCTCCGCATTCAAGGCAGTAGCAATACCTGGATTACGAAGCCAATCCCCAAAGCAGGAACTCATAAACACAAATTGGATTGAGGAAGAAGCTTGCCCACCAGAAGATTTAGGTTATTACAAGGCAGAATGTGATAGAGAAAACGAGCATGGGGCTGGAAACAAAAGGAGGAAGCCCCATGATTACAACTAGAATATAACTGTCAGAGATGGTGCAGAAACAAGACTGAAGAGAGAACTCCTTAAACCCCACGTGCCTTACGTCAGGACTGATCCTGGACACAGGCTGGACAGCATAGCCTGCAAGTGCTGAGGGAGGAGGCGTGGGCTCCGCTGTGAGAAGGAGAAGGACATAGAGCTGAAAAGCAGATACGGGTCTTGAAATCGCGCAGAGGGTTTGGGCCTTTGTTGCTCTCTGCCAGCAGCTGCCAGTAGTTCTCACACTTTGGCTGGCATCAAAATCACCTGGGGCAGTGGTGGGGAGGGGGAGAGTGTTGTAAAACCACAAGTGACCAGGCAGAAAACACCTGTATGTTTTCCAATTCAGTAAGTACAGAAATATTAATTGGAACAAGGTGGAGGTCAGACATTGATAGTGCTGTGGACTGCTCCAGGGACATAAGCATGATCTTTAGAGAAGTGGCTCTAACCAGTTGAGGGCAACCACTGGACAGAGAGAGGTCCAGACCAACCGTACACAGAGACATCATGCAATTACACTTTAGCAACCTCTCCAAATAACACGTCTCTTAGAGAAACTTGGCAGGATGAAAACTAAACCATAAAATCCAGTGGCAATTATGTATCCTAGACACTTATATTTGTCTGGTTCTTCCACCTTGCCTTTGCTTGGTTAGAATTTTGGCTAGATAAGAGGTGGACTTACATGTGCTAGTGTGAGAACTTTGATACACTCATTTAGACATTGACCTACTATCTTGATGTTTGAAAGCTACAACCCAAAGAAATTTGTCTTTTTACATAAAACAAATTCAGCCCTTGCCTTCCTTATAGATTACATCTTCCACTAGCAGTAATAAAAATGTAACAATATGCGTAAGTCAAAGTATCTTCTTAGATCCTCTGTAGTGTTTTATTATTTAGTTGTGTGAATTAAAGTAACTCTCAAAATTTCAAGGATGCCTGAGCAGCAATTCATGTTCAAAGGCTGCCCTCTTGTGACAATGTGTTGTATGTTTTACTGTAAAAGTAATCTTATTTCACCTTATAACCTCTACAATCCAATTCATAACAGCATAAAAAGGAAATAAAACCTTACATAATTTTGAATTTTAGAAAGTACCTTGTTTATATGGCTCCTTTAGAGAATGAATAGTCAATTTGGTAAATATTCCAGTGAGTTGAAGGTTTGAATCCATCTCACTTAACTAGCTTGATGGATGTATTTCTAAACCTATACAACCCACTCCACTGCTTCTAAAAAATTAAAGTTAGCTGTAGATTGAGATGTCAGTGACACAGTTTATAGAACATAACTTAGATTGTCATCTACATTACTGTAACTACAAATACCACCATCAGATGGAAGAATCAGTTTTATCAGTAAACATCTCTAATTGAACTAGAAATGGTGTATGTCTTCTGGCTTTTACAAGCTCTTGGTCTAACGCAGGGGATATATGATGTAAAAATTACGAAACAAGGCCACGCGCGCTGGCTCATGCCTGTAATCCCAGAACCTTGGGAGGCCGAGGCGGGTGGATCACAAAGTCAGTAGATCGAGACCATCCTGGCTAACACGGTGAAACCCATCTCTACTAAAAATACAAAAATTAGCTGTGTGTGGTGGCGGCGCCTGTAGTCCCAGCTACTCAGAAGGCTGAGGCAGAAGAATCGCTTGAACCCAAGACGCAGAGGTTGCAGTGAGCTGAGATTGCATCACTGCACTGCAGCCTGGTGGCAGAACAAGATTCCATCTCAAAAATAAATAAATAAATAAATAAATAAATAAATAAATAAATAAATATAAAGTAACAGTGACTATAACGTTTTGTGATGTTAAACTTTGAGAGCTTTTTTTTTCTTTCTTTTCCCAAGTCCCTTTCCCAGTTTCAGGAGCAGTTATTCTAAGCTCATTGACGTAAAGGAATAGAAACAAAAGGTTTGGTGGAAAAAATAATAACCTGCTATCATTTCTGTCTTTTGTTTTTTAAAAGCTTGAGCATTTGGGAGAATTTGGAAAGATTGTGGAGTAAGTGCAAAGAAGGAATCCGCTAACAAAAATTATATAGGGTAAAATGACTTTTTTCCAGTTTAGAAAATACTCACTCCCTACATTCCTACCTTCCTTTCCCATAGTTAAGAAGAGGAAAAAGCAAAGGCCTCTTGGTAGCAGTGGTGACTTAGGCAGTTTCTTAGAAATATTCTAGAAGGCCTAGTCATCTTTAAAAAAAATAGCTACAAGGATATGTCTAAGAAGAAGGGACCATGGGCCAAATTACGAGTAGACTTTTGCATTCCAGATATGGTAAAGAAGAAGCAGGAAGCCGGTGGGCCTAAACAGGCCACACAGAAATGGACAAGGAATAGGCCAGAAGCAGCTTGTGGGGACAAGATGTCAAGCCCCAAATGTTAAACCCACCATCCATCCTCCAAATTCTGGCTCTGTTTAACAAGGCTGTGGTCTGGCACTAGGTGCCACCTCAGTGACTAAAGCATAATTCCCCGTCTCCTGCGAGTGTTGACAGCTGACTCCTGGCAACAACACTCACAGCACAGTAAAGTTCCTTCATCCAAGTTCATGTCCCTTCTCAAGGCATCCCACATCCGAGAACTGCTTGGTACACAAATATAATGGCCTGGCTTGCTTGCTCCAATTTGAGGTCATTAGGTAAACTCACCAAGATCCCTGTAGAGCGGGCCGCGGCCATGATAGTGATTGCATTGCAGCCAGCTTCCTGCTCTGCCCAATCCTATTGCTTTCACTCTTCGCAGGTGTTGGGAATATCCATTTCAACTTACTTGCATGCAAATCTCCAACTCCGAGTCAGTTTCCTAGCACACCTGACTGGTGACATCTCTATCACTATCACAGTACTTAGAGGTGGAGCATCTTAAAATGATTTAAGGCTAACTGCCCTAAGAGCACAGACAGATGGTGGCTTAAAATAGAATTTAAGTGGCTTTAAAAAAAACATGAAAGAAGTTGACATTGCACGCTCATATGAGCTTATGGATCAAACCATGCATATGATTTCTAAGATCCCTTGTGCAGTGTATATTTGCACTGTTTATAAATGACATCCCCTTGAATTGAATTCACTGCAATTCAAAACAGTAATTTGTGGGAAAAATTAGGTATGCAGATAGCCTAGACTCTACAGAGGCACACATCATTTGGAGAATAATAGTGAACTGGCTGGTCTATGAGGGAAGAAAACAGTGAATATAGACTACTAGTGAACAAGGATATTTTCCCATATATATTCAAATTAAGGTGAATTTCTTTACAGAATTATGCCTCAGAAAAAGTATTTCCCTATATATGAATCGTCACAAGTTTTCCCACGATGAGTACTTTTGTGATTATTTTGAATAACGAAGTAATATTTAAGGAAACTCTCTTGCCCCGAATGTACTTTATGTCAATTGATGTTGCATATAGAGATCATCAGAGTGAAGCTACAAGAAAAGGAGGAACATTACTTAGCAAAGACTTAGAGAATTAGTCCTAATAGTGTGAAATCAAAATTTCAAGTGAGGGAATAAATGCAGCTTTTAATGATTACTTAAATGAAGTTTAACTGTAGCAGGATCTACAAGAAATTGGCAACCTTTGGCTCCGGTAACAGAAACTCAGGATATCCGCCTTTCAGGGCTTTTGGATTCTGCATCATATTGAGAGAGACTCCTTTAAACAAGCAATAGGAAACTTCCTGTGACAACATAATAAATTCAAAAAGTTCTGTAACTCAGACAATGTAGATAGAAGTGAGGACTTTGGCCTAGACAGCCCTGTTCACTCTAAAGACGGATTAAACAAAGAAAAAGATATTGATATCAAAAATTCAATCGGGAATTTGATTAAAGCGTTTCATTAAATGTGATAATTTCTTAGTATATTATCTCACATATGCAATTTCCATGTGTAACAAATTAAATACAAGTAAACATTTGACTATATTATCTGCAGCATAATTTACATATCAATTTACATATTCAGTTTTGCTCACGTGAAAACTTGGATCTTCTCAAGAAGAAAATTTGTGAAATCTTTAATTCCTCATCCCCAGAAATGTAAATAAGTCAATATCAATACTGTAAGTCAATGATTTGTTCCTAGGAAGACAGTAAAAGTTTTACAAAAATGCTTTAGAGCCCTTCTCATTGTAAACCTAGAAAACAGAGAAAGGCTCTCTGATGGAAAAAGACAGACCTTAGGGAGGAGGACATTGCAATGGGAACATGCCTGACAAAAGAAACTATGTAGATTCAAATGGTGAAGGAAGACAAGGTCTTTAACAGAAAAACGATCAACCTGGAAGCATGGGGGAGTAGAAACAAATAAAGGAAAAATGAAGAGGCTTATGTAATTGTTTCGATACAGTTATCTTCAACTATACAGATCAACAACAAGGTCGATGTCAGTTGAAGGTTGGGCAGGTGGTTGCTGGATAGATGTCCTCACAGAAGTGTATTTTGTGTAAGGTTGCTATGGCCTTTGTGCAAGGTTGTGGTTTTTGTGGTATTTTGTGATAGTTTTTGTTATCAGGCCTAGAAGCATGAGAACCCTCTCTTCAAGGACTTCTCTGAATCTATTTGTCCAGGATTTTCTTTTCCTTTTAAACATTAGTGACAGTTTTGATTCTGATAACTTTCATATCATGATCCCTAATTTCAAAAAAAATTAAACATGTAATTTGTTAGTGATGTATTTGATAGGCTTGGATTTGTGAGTTACCTCTACTATCTGTAGTGGTAGATATATCTGAGCCTGCTTACACCAGACTTCCATCAGATTTTCTCTTCAGTGGAATTGGAAGAGGGGGTTTTGTAGAAGGGGATGAAGGAATTGTGTTGCATCAGAGGTCCCCATCTAACACCACAGGGACTTTTCCTGTGCTCTTGCCAGGCCGTTGTATTAGGCTGATGCAAAAGCAATTTTGGTTTCATCATTGAAAGTAATGAGACCATCTGACTTACAATGTCTGTGCCATGACCAGCTTCTAATAGCCTCCGAGGACCCCGCTGCCCTGACACATACTGTCCTGGAACCACGTCTGCTTTGTAACTCCTGAGGTAGCTGTCACCATGACTAATGCCTTCTCATCTTTACTCTACATGCAGGTAACAGTTACAATTACATCTCTGTGTATTCACAGAACAATTAGTACATCTAGGACTTCTACAAAATTTCCCTAGCTGATTTTGGTGTTCTGGTGTCCTGGCAGGTCTAGCCATGAAGGGATGATGCTTTATGAGCATTTCTGTTGAGTTTTTTGCTTTTCCTCAGAAACTGATTCCAACTTTCCCACATGTTTGACAATTTGTTTGAACTCATTTATTCTAAACCCATTATTTTTTGTCTATTATTTAACAGGGAGGGGGGCGAGGGATAAAAGATTACAAATACGGTGCATACAGCAGGAGGTGTACAGCCACCCTGGGATATGATTCCGAACATCCACGGAGAGGAGAGGCTGCTATTACACCCAATATCGCAGGGGATGTACATCCCTTCTGTGACATTGTTCTTAATATTCCAAGGCAGAGAAGTTGATATTACTCCCAATACCACAGAAAGTGTACAAACCCGTGTGATATTGTTCCTAGTATCCCGAGGGGGAGAGGATGACAATAATTCCAGCATCGCAGGCTGTGTTCACCCACTCTGTGATATTGTTATTAATATCCTGAAAGGGAGAGGATGATGTTACTCCCCATAATAGATAGATATTATTCCCCATAATAGGGCAGGAGGTGTACATCCACCACAGAAGGGGTGGACACTCCCTGCGATATTGGGAGTAACGTCATACGCTTCTTCCTTGAATGTTAGGAGCAGTATCACCGGGTGGCTGTACATTCATTGCTATGTTGCAGTCATGTCATACTCTACCCGCTGGATATTAGGATCAGTGTCACAGGGTGAGTGTACACCTACTGCGATATTAAAACTAATACCATGCTCTCCATCCCTGGATATTAGGAACAATATCACAGGCAAGTGTACACCTCCTGCGGTATTAGGAGTCATAATATTGTGAATTATTAAACATCAGTCTCAATCATTATCAATGGTAATATTAATTCATAGCATATAACGTTATTAATCATTAATGATTATTTTAAAGAGGATTATGCATGATTAAAATCAATTATTACTATTAATGTCATTTTTAATATTAGTTATTAATCTTAATGTTTATCATTGTTTTATTACCAACATCGGGAATGAAATCACCCTGTGATATTGTTCTTCATATTATAGGGAGATATTGCTTCTAATATCACAGTGGGTGGACCCCTCGTGTGTATGCTCTGTGACAGTGTTTTTTATATCCTAAGGAGGTATTACTCCTAATGTCACAGTGGGTGTTCACCCTGTGTTATCATTCTTATTTGACCTGACTGCCTTTTTTAACCCACACTACAGAAGGAATGGAACAGATAAAAAGATATGGAGATTGGACCGTGCTGCCGTGTGGCCGCTGCAGGACACCTTTAATATCCCTGTTTCTCAGGCTGTCGACGAAGGGGTTCAGCATGGGGGTGACCACCGTGTACATCACCGAGGCCACTGCAACCTTTCTGGGGAAACAGGACACATCTGAACTGAGGTTCCCTCCAACGCCTCTTCCATAAACCCAGCAAACAACTGACAGGTGAGACCCACAGGTGGAGAAGGCTTTATACTTCCCACCTGACGATGACAGCCTCAGAATGGAGGAAACCATTTTATAGTAAGAGGGAAGGGTCCCCGAGATGGGAAGGAACCCAAATACGGCAGCAGGAAAATACATGATTATGTTATTGGTGAAGGTGTCACAACATGCAAGATGGGGGAGTTGAGAAGGGTCACAGAAGAAATTAGGAATTTCCGCACCCTTGAAGCAGGTCGTTAGCAAGGCAATCAAGTTGTGCAGCTGGGAGTCTAGAAGACTGAGAAGAAAAAAAAAAAAAAAAAGGCAACCAAACTAGGAAGCCACAGAAACACGGGTTCATGATGGCCGAATGATATAGAGGGTGACAGATGGTTACAAACCGGTCATAGGCCATCACACTCAGGAGCGTGTCTCTCTTCCATGCCTCGAAAAATGGCAAACAGAGACATCTGATTCAGGCGGCCTGCCTAGAAGATGACTCTGCTGTGAGATTGCATGTCCACAATCATCTCGGGGACCGTGGTGGAGGTGAAACCCATGTCAGGCGAGGACAGGTTGGAGAGGAAGAAGTACATGGGGGTGTGGAGGTGGGAGTCAGGGCTGATGGCCAGGATGATGAGCAGGTTCCCCAGGACCGTGACCAGGCACATGGACAGGAACAGCCCGGCGAGGGTCGGCTGCAGTTCTGGATCCCCTGAGAGTTCTAGGAGGAGGAATCTAGAGACATCGGTTAGATTCTGTGGATCTGCATGGTTTGGACACATTTTGCCTAGAAAAGGGGCTTGAAAAATGGGAAACAAGTAAACCAACACCCGGCATTGTGTCTGCATTTTGGATAGAAGCAATTCACAAGGAATGTTTTCAGATTTCAGAGCAATCCACGCTCAGCAATCTTTTGCATTTCTGACAAACTCAATTGTCTTCTAATGCTTTCATCATTGATTTCTGTGTTCTTCACTTCTTGCTGTACACGCCTGCCTTAGAGACACTAGATTCAAGAATGTTCCAAGAACCAGATCATCATATATAACAAATGCGTAACTGCTAGAAAATACAGCCTATCTTGTCCGAAGAAAAATATGTAACAAAGCCGTTCTCTTCACTTGAAGAAAAAGGTTATCCTAATTAAAGGAAATTAAGAACTCAAATATTTTATTTTATTCTACTAGATTGATACAAATTCCCTTGATTTAGAACATTTATAAACACTGTATAGCAGCTGAGACCGGGTGGGGCGCGGTGGCTCACGCCTGTAATCCCAGCACTTTGGGAGGCTGAGGCGGGCAGATCACCTGAGGTCAGGAGTTCGAGACCAGCCTCAACATGGGGAAACCCCGTCTCTACTAAAAATACAAAATTAGCCGGGCGTAGTGGTGCATGCCTGTAATCTCAGCTACTTGGGAGGCTGAGGCAGGAGAATTGCTTGAACCTGGGAGGCGGAGGTTGCGGTGAGCCGAGATCGAGCCATTGCACTCCAGCCTGGGCAACAAGAGCTGAGACCGTGTCAGCTGGAAATGAAATGAAAGTTGATAGTTCATAAGCAGAAAATAGTTCCACATGCTGGTTAGGTCCTAGTGATTTCATTGTTCCGTTTTCTGACTTTTCACCTTCAGCAGGAGAGTAATTGCTTCCTCAAATCGGTGGGTCTTCTTTGAAAATTCACGTCAGCTACAACTCCTGTCCTTAGCTTAGGTGGACTTAGAGTTTTCATCAGAAAGTTCGGCCAGACGCGGTGGCTCACATCTGCAATCCTAGCACTTTGGAAGGCTGAGGAGGGCGGGTCACGGGGTCAGGAGTTCAAGACCATCCTGGCCAACATGGTGAAACCCCACCTCTACTAAAAATACAAAAACTTCTCCCGGTATGGCGGCGGGCGCCTGTAGCCTCAACTACTCGGGAGGCTGAGGCAGGAGAATGGCTTGAACCTGGGAGGCAGAGGCTACAGTGAGCCGAGATCACACCACTGCACTCCAGCCTGGGCAACGGGAGAAAAACTCCGTCTCAAAAAACAAAAAACAAAAAGAATCAAGTAAGTCAAAGTCACACTGATGACAGCCAATTGTTGTGAACCAAGGAAGTGTCAATTCAAGAATTAACATAGATTTTGACTTTTGCTATCTCTTCTGTGCCAAGCAAGATACAGGCTCTGGGGAATCAGAAACAAAAGGGACTCACTTGTTCCTCTCACAATACTCAGTACTTACTGAGATAAGGACAAAAGAAAATGTCCTGTCTGGAATGCAGGGAAACCGGAACTTCAGGTCAGGGGATATTTCTGTTGAACTGTATGGAGTTGAAGCTTAAAATAGTAACGAGTGCATGGGAGATTCACTTTGCCTTGACTTTCCGCATCCATCACAGAGAGATCACGCAGCGGGCACCCACGATCGGTTTCATCATCGCTCGCTTCCATTAGATCACCTAGAAATCAGCTCAGATGAGAGTGCTGAGTCTCAGAGGATGGACATCTCACCGCCTGCCATACACAGAAGTAGAAAGGGTGGTATTCCAAATTCATGGCCAGGCTCTAAGTCCCGGGTACTCTACTTCATGGTCTTCCAACTCTCAAAAAGTTGTGGTTTGGGTTTTGTTTTTGTTTTTGCTTTTTTGAGACGGAGTCTCGTTCTGTGGCCCAGGCTGGAGTGCAGTGGAGTGATCTCGGCTCACTGCAGCCTCCGCATCCCAGGTTCAAGCTATTCTCCTGCCTCAGCCTGCCGAGCAGCTGAGAGGACAGGCGCCCGCCACTACGCCCGGCTCCTTTTTTTCTATTTTTAGCAGAGACGGGGTTTCCCCGTGTTGTCCAGGCTGGTCTCAAACACCTGACCTTGTGATTCGCCTGCCTCAGCCTCCCAAAGTGCTGGGATTACAGGCGTGAGCCACCGCGCCCAGCTTCCAAAAGTTGTAAGCAGAGCTCAGAGGTCTTAACCATGGGCACGTCTGAGGAGCATTTTTTGAAACGCTTTCCAGCTTCCTCAGTAGGAATGGAAGCCAAACTCCGAATCGATGACTCCTTTGAGGCAGTCGAGAGCTGTAAGGAAAGCCAGGAACAGGGGAAAGGGAGAGATGCGTCCCAAATGATCCTGTGCCCATTCTTTCTGGAACATTTGATGTGACCTCAGCTGCCCTTTCTCTACTTGACACAGTGATTGTGGCACCCACTGGTCTAGCTGTGGTCTACAAGGAACCCCCAAAGGGAAGGGCACAGTGAGCAGGGGCATCGGCCTGAGTGACAAGGATTTGAGAGGGCAGGTTGGATGCAGGGAGAGGACTGGCCAAATGCCATGTGTCCGGACTTAGACTGCCTGGTTGAAATTGGACTTCACCCTTTTCGACTTCGTGATCTGGTACAAGTCCTATGAAAATGCATTGCTCCTTCTCTAGTCCGTAAAATCATCATGAAATGTACACTCGTAACTGGGAAACTACACAGATGAAATGAAACAAGCTGCATAGAGCACAGAGCTCAGAGCCTGGCCTTTAGGAAGCCCTCAGTGAGGGTTCATGATGCCCTGGTGTCTGTCTTCATCCTCTTTATCCTCATCATCACCTTCATCATCTTTGCTGTTCTTAGGGAATAATTTAGAGGACTCATTCCCTGCTATCTTGGGTGAGGTGTCTATAAAAAGGAAAACTCAGTGGGGGAGGAAGGCAAAAGTTTGAATAAGATTTCTGAGGCCCCCTCACCACAAGCAAGAACAGAAACTCCACAGTCTGCTGAGCTGACAGGTTGCACCTTGGTCTCCTCCCATCTGCCCACCGCACTGTCCTGTTTGTCCTGAGGATGAGGAAACAAAGCGAGGCTCCCGAACGTCCCTCAGCTGAACTGCCCTTCCCCCCTGCCAGGCCATGACTGTGGAGAACAGGTCCACGGTCCTCCCTGCGTGGTGCACGATGGAGGCTCAGACTCCGTCTTCAAGGCTGGCAAGAAGACAGGGTGAGACATGAGCCTCCTGATACAGGTGACGGGTGTGGAGCCCCCAGGACTGCAACCTCAGACTGCAGGGCTGGAGGCACAGACTGAGTACTGACTATTTTACGGCCTGGGGGGCTCAAGGCACAGAGCTCCTCATTAGCCAAAGTCGCCCAAGCTCCCCAATCTCTAAAGATTTCCTCATAAGACTGCAGGAAGAAGAAGAGAAAAGGGAGTGTCCATAGAAGCTTTGGGGCTCTTCCTGTAATCAGGAGGAAGCTTGCGTGTATTCTTCGCTTCTTTCTTTTCTTTCTAAAGATCCAACTGCTTTCATTTTCATCTTTGATTATGGGAAAATATACCACGTATCAATACTAAAAGTTGTAAATAGATATGATTTCATCTAGAATGGCCGCTATAAACATTGACAATTTCCACTATTTTTCAGTTGACAGTTGAATGACATTAAGGACGTTCACATTGTTTAGCAACCATCACCGCCGTCATCTCCAGAACAGTTTTATCTTTCAAAATGGAAATGGCACCCATTCACCAAACTCTCCATTCCTCTCTCTCGCCCACCCTGGGGGCCACCATTCTGATTTGCAACTCTATGAGTTTAACTACTCTAGGCACTTGATAGAAGTGGAATCATACCGTGTTGAATTAGTTTTTCTGTTTTCCTGTTTATTTATTTATTTATTTTTTTTTTGGAGACAGAGTCTTTCTCTGTCGCCCAGGCTGGAGTGCAGTGGCGTGATCTCGGCTCACTGCAAACTCCACATCGTGGGTTCGAGCGATTCTTGCGCCCCAGTCTCCCGAGTAGCCGGGATTACAAGCGTGCGCACCCACACCCAGCTAATTTTTGTGTTTTTAACAGAGACGAGCTTTCAGCATATTGGCCAGGCTGCTCTCAAACTCCTGACCTTAAGGGATCCGCCTGCCTCAGCCTCCCAAAGCGCTGGGGTTACAGGTGTGAGCCACTGAGCCTGGTCGTGTTTATCCTTTTGGGATTTCTTTATTTCACTGACGATAATGTCTTCAAGGTTCATCCATTTTGCAGCCTGTGTCAGAAGTGCCTGTCTGGTTTTGTTTTTTGATTTTGTTTCATTTTGTTTTGTTTTGTGTTTACATGGAGTCTCACTGTCGCACAGGCTGGAGTGCAGTGGCACAATCTGGGCTCACTGCAACCTCTGCTTCCCGGGTTCAAGCAATTCTTGTGCCTCAGCCTCCCGAGTAGATGGGACTATAGGCACACGCCACCACGCTGGGCTAATTTTTGCATTGTCTTTTTTTTTTTTTTTTTTGAGACGGAGTCTCGCTCTGTCACCCAGGCTGGAGTGCAGTGGCACGATCTTGGCTCACTGCAAGCTCCACCTCCCAGGTTCACGCCATTCTCCTGCCTCAGCCTCCCAAGTAGCTGGGACTACAGCTGCCCGCCACCACGCCCGGCTAATTTTTTGTATTTTTAGTAACACGGGGTTTCACCACGTTAGCCAGGATAGTCTCGATCTCCTGACCTTGTGATCCGCCAGCCTTGGCCTCCCAAAGTGCTGGGATGACAGACCTGAGCCACCACATCCGGCCAAGATTTTCTTTTGTTCCCACATCTAAGTGAAGACATGTAATATTTGTCATTCTGTGCCTGCCTTACTTCACTTAACATACAGACACTGCAGTTGCATCCATTTTTTCTGCAGTGGAGAGGATTTTATGCCTTTTTAGCCTGGATAATACCACATAGTGTGTGTATACCACAGTTTCTTCATTGAAACAAAATTCAAAAAAGCAAATATTTTTAAAATGTCTCAGAATGTGAAACTTTAGGGATACTGTGTCCATTTTATTCTTTTCTATTTCCCATTTTATTTATATGTAAGTGTAGAATAAAGCAGCAATCAATGTGTGTAGAGATCTGTGACTTCAACAAATGTAAAATGAAAATGCTAAGTGGTGGATGGGCACCGTCACTCACGCCTGTAATCCCAGCACTTTAGGAGGCCGAAGCGGGCGGATCACCTGAGGTCGGGAGTTCAAGACCAGCCTGACCAGTATGGAGAAACTATGTCTCTACTAAAAATACAAAAAAAAAAAAAAAAAGAAAAAAGAAAACTGAATGGGGCGTGGTAGCACATGCCTGTAATCCCAGCTACTCGGAAGGCTGAGACAGGAGAATCGCCTGAATACGGGAGGCAGAGGTTGCAGTGAGCCGAGATCGTGCCATCGCACTCCAGCCTGGGCAACAAGAGTGAAACTCTGTCTCAAAAAAAAGAAAAGAAAGAAAAAGAAAAAGAAAAAGAAAAGAAGAAAAAAAGAAAATATTACTCCCATTACCGCAGGGGGTGTTCAGCCCTGATGATATTGTTTTCTAATATCCAGGGAAGGAGAGTATGATATTACTCCCAGTATCACAGGGGGTGTACACCTTTTTGTGATATTGTGTCTAATATCCAAGGAAACAGAGGATGACATTACTCCCAATATCGCAGAGGGTGGACACCCCCCTGGGATATGGTTCCGAATATCCCAACGGGGAGAGGATGATATTACTCCCCATATCAACCCTGGAGGGTTATCTTCCGCCCCTACTCTTGGCCACCGCTTAGCCAGAGCTGGTCTTCTCTCTTGGCCCAGCTCAGTGAAGAAAAGTCTCCATTCCTCCTCTCCGGGGACCGTAAGGGTCACAGTGACTCCCGTTCCGGGTAGCTTTAGCAGCAAAGAGCCATGCTCTGTCAAAGAGACAGTGCCTCTCAGCTTGTTAAGCAAGTCCCTCCCCAACAAGGGCAAGGGACAGTCAGGCATGGACAAAAACTGATGAGTCACTGTATGTCCTCCAACAGTGCAAGTCCCAGGCAAGCAGAAAGCTTGCTTTGCTGAAACCCCCGTGGCTCCGATGATGTCAATAGTCTTTCTGGACAAGGGGGCGACCGGGGCGGTTACTAGCGAATGTCCCTCACCGGTATCTACGAGAAAATCAATGCCTCTACCCCAGACGGTCATTCTGACCATGGGCTCTTTGGGGACACTTGAGCCAGCTCTCCCTCAGTCCAAGAACCCTTCTGCCAGGTTGAGCAGGGCCCCTTCCTCCTTGTCCGGGGCCTCCTGCTCTGAGTCACCTTGTTTTAAGCTGAAGGCATTTGTTCTTCCAATGTCCTATTTCTTTACAATAAGCACACTGGTTACGCTGCCAACTCTGACAGCCAAGCTGAGCTTCTTTCCCAGGGCCCCCCTTCCCTTGCCTCTTTGGGGGGACCCCTCCGATTCCTGAAGCTAACAGGCAGGTCGGTGTCGCCGGGCCTGACGTTCATTCTCTGTGCGGTGTTCCTTACGGCTTACTGCATCCCTGTTTACAAACACCTGCTTAGCTCTTTCTAATAATTGTGATGTATTCGTCCCTGCAAGCCCAGACTGTTTCTGCAGTTTTCTTCTCATGTCTTCTGTGCTTTGACGGACTCAAGCCATGTGAAGCATGTGCTGATTTTCAGGGCTATCGGGATCAAAGGGAGTATACATACGATAGGCCTCACACAATCTCTCATAGAATTGTGCTGGACTTGGCTGGGAGCGGTGGCTCAAGCCTGTAATCCCAGCACTTTGGGAGGCTGAGGTGGGTGGATCACAAGGTCAGGAGATCAAGACCATCCTGGCTAACACGGTGAAACCCCGTCTCTACTAAAAATACAAAAAAAAATTAGCTGGGCGTGTTGGCGGGCGCCTGTAGTCCCAGCTACTTGGGAGGCTAAGGCAGGAGAATGGTGTGAACCCGGGAGGTGGAGCTTGCAGTGATCCGAGATCGAGCCACTGCACTCCAGCCTGGGGGACAGAGAAAGACTCCGTCTCAAAAAAAAAAAAAAAAAGAATTGTGCTGGACTTTCTTCTTTTCCCCGAATGACCTCAGAGACCTTGTTAACGTTTGTGGCCTTCTGAGCTCCCCTCTTGAATGCTTCCAAGAGAGCTTCCCTGTCTCAGTTTAGCCTTTGCATATCCTCTCTTTCATTTGGGTCCCACTGGGGTCCGGTTCCTGGTAACTGGGTCCTTCCATACTCTTGGGGGTTTTGATAATCAGCTGGTGCGTGTTCCTCTAGCCACTTAGTTGCTGCTAGGAACACTCCCCGCCTTTCATCTCTGTGAAAGAGGAACATGAGCAACCGGTGGCAATCAGCCCAGGTGGGGTTGTGGGTCTGGATAATAGTTGGGAGCAAATCAATTCGAGCTTGTGGCTTTTTGGTATAGGACAGGACATGGTTTTTCCAGTTGAGAAGGTCGGCACAGGTGAAGGGCTGGTAGAGAAAAACACGCCTCTCCACCACGTGACCATCCTTATCTATCCCAGTATACCGCTGCTCTGTCAGGGGCATCTGTATCCCTGTTCTGGGTCGTCAACGAGCTGCCAAGGGAGGGGTTTCTCCCGAGGCCTCACCTCCTCTCTTATCTACTCTGGGTGGCCTAGGGATACGCTTGTCTTGCGGAGGCACAAGCACTGTGGGCTCAAGAGTGGGGAGCCTCTTTCCCTGGTAAGGGGAGGGCACCACTGGGATCACTGGTGCCATCTCCTGCAATGGGTCTTCTGACGTTGGGTCGAACAGAACTTGAGGAGTTGATTTCCCTGGGCGGGTGGAGCGGGATCCTTCCTTAGCTGTCGGTCCCTTGGCTACTAGTATTGCTGCTGCCTGCCCTGTTAGCCACTGTGGGGGTTCTAGCACCAGCTGTCACCAAGTGTCTATGTATGGGAAGCGGTCTAGGTATCCTTTCCCAGTTACCTTGTGCCACACTTGAGAAACAAGGGACCTGTCCAGGCTTCCTTCTGACGGCCAACCCACTTCTAACGTTGGGCAATCTATTTCCCATGAAGTTTGAAGTTCCCAGGTGGTCTGGTGGTTAGGAGTCGGCGCTCTCACCGCCACGGCACAGGTTTGATTCCTGGTCATGTGAACCAAAAAGTGGAACACGACGCGTCGCAGACACAAACCCCTCAGACGCCGGATTCAAGAAGGAAGAGGTTCCTTTTAATCGGCCGGGGGCGTCGGCAGACTCGCGTCTTAAGAGCCGAGCGCCGCGAAGGAATACAGACTCCCTAGGCCTTTTCTCAGGGCTTACAACTCTAAGAGTTTCCACGTGAAAGGGTCCCGATGGATTCAGAGCACATGTGCTTTGAGTAGGGGAGGGGGGGTTCATCTTTTCACCTCAGGCCGGCTCATCAGTGGCAGCGGCTGGTCTTGCCACTGACTTCAATCTTCTTGGTTTTCAACTTTTACTTCCTCCTCCTCTTCAGAGACAGGAGACAGAAAGAGAAATGCCTTCTCTCCTCAGGGCCACAGGATGATATGACTCCCAATAATACTGTGAGGAAGGTCGCAATATTACTTATAACAATTAATAATATCAATTATTAATTGATATTAATAATTATCAATATTAATAACTGATCGTATAATTTTTAAAATCAATACCGATAATAATGATAATTAATATTCAAGAGTCATACTGACGATAACAATAAATTATTAATATTAACTATTAATAAAGCCTGATATTAATAACTGGGACTGATCATATTCATTAGAACACAGTAATATTAGCTCCTAATAATTAATATTAATATTAATAACCCAAAAACTTTTTATTAGCAATTATTTCTTTTTTTTTTTTTTTTTGAGACGGAGTCTCACTCTGTCACCCAGGCTGGACTGCAGTGGCGTGATCTTGGCTCACTGCAAGCTCCGCCTCCCAGGCTCACGCCATTCTCCTGCCTCAGGCTCTCCGAGTAGCTGGGACCACAGGCGTCCGCCACCACGCCCGGCCAATTTTTTGTATTTTTAGTAGAGACGGGGTTTCACCATGGTCTCGATCTCCCGACCTCGTGATCCACCCGCCTCGGCCTCCCAAAGTGCTGGGATGACAAGTGTGAGCCACCGCGCCCGGCCAGCAATTATTTCTTAACATTAATATTGGTAATTCATATTAATGTGAATCATAAATGAGTAGCAAGTAATACTAATATGACTCCTAATACCGCAGTGGGTGTACCCCCAGCTGCGAAAGTGTTCCCAATGTCCAGGGAGGGAGAGAGCATGGTATTACTTTCAATATCGCAACAGGTGTACATCCACCTGCCGATATTGATCCGAATAGAATCTCCAGGGGGTGGAGTACGACGTTCCTCCCAATAGAGCAGTGGGTGTACATTCACCCGGTGATATTGCTCTGAATATACACGGAAGAAGAGAACGCTAAGACTCCCAGGATGTAAGGAAGTGAACACCCCTTCGGTGATATTGTTCCTAATATCCGGGGGGCAGAGGGGAAGGGTGATATCACTACCAATATCGCAAGCAGTGTACACCCATGCTGTGACATTGTTCCAAATGGCCAGGAAGGGAGAGGACGCTATGACTCCCGATACAGCAGGAGGTGCACAGCCACCCTGGGATATGATTCCGAACATCCACGGAGAGGAGAGGCTGCTATTACTCCCAATATCGCAGGGGGTGTACATCCATTCTGTGACATTCTTCTTAATATTCCAAGGCAGACAGATTGATATTACTCCCAATATCAGAGAAAGTGTACAAACCCGTGTGATATTGTTCCTACTATCCAGAAGAAGACAAGATGATATTACCCCCCATATCGCAGGAGGTGTACACCCACTCTGTGATATTTTTCGTAATATGCAGGGCGCGAGAGGCAGGGGGGTGAGGCGCCCCCCACAAGGCGGGGACTGAGAGCCAGCCCCTCTGCCCCCCTGGCTCGTAGGACCCCCATCGCAGGGGGGCGAGGCGCCCCCCGCGAGGCAGGGACTGAGAGCCAGCCCCTCTGCCCCCTGGCTCTTAGGACCCCCATCGCAGGGGGGCGAGGTGTAAGAGCCAGCCCCTCTGCCACCCTGGCTCTTAGGACCCGCGGTGGACTCACAGCCTGTTTACCATATTGTGAGTAATATCATCTACCCCTCTGGAAATTGTCAACTATTGCACAGACGGGTGTACACCAGCTTTGTAGAGAGGACGTACACCTGTCTGTATTCGAGTAATATCATCCTCTTCCTCCCTGAAGATTAAGAACAGTATCACAAGGGTGTTTCTACTCCTTGAGATATTGAGTGTCACGTCCTCCTCTCCCAGGTTGCAATTAGAATGCTAACCCTAACCCTAACCCTAACCCAACCCTACCCTAATCATAACCCTAACCCTTAACCCCAACCCCAAACCTTAACCCTAACCCTAGCCCTAATCCTTAGCCCCAACCCCAACCCCAACCTAACCCTAACCCTACCCTAACCGTAATCCTAACCCTACCCCCAACCCTAACCCTAACCCCTAATCCTAACCCTAACCCAACCCAAACCCTAAGCCCTAACCCTAACCCCTAAAGCTAACCCCAATCCCTAATCCCTAACCCTAACGCTAACCCTAACCCTAACCCCTAACCCTAACCCCAACCCCAACCCCAACCCCAACCCTAACCCTAACCTGGGCCCTGACGACAACTCTAATCCTAACCCTAGGTTTCTTACTAAGTTTGTATGTACTTTGTTAATGTGGATTATTATGATTACTGTGTGAGGACTGCACAGCAGCATGGGGATTGCCAATCTTACGTTAATTTTTTTTATTGAGGCAGTGCATTAGCATTACAGGTGCTTGTGACATGAGTAATGTGGGTGTCATATTTTGGGTGTCATGTCTGCATTAGCAGTGCTGCATTTGTGTTTCGAAGCTGCAGCGTGGACCTGGCACCGTGGCCCCTTGCCTTCGCTTGGGAGAACTTTGGTGGGCAGGATTCAGAGGGGCTTTTGGTTTCCCATTTTGCACACTGAACCCTTCTAACTGGTCTCTGAACTTGATTATTCAGGGCTGCAAACAGGAAGGATTTTACTCACCGTCGATGCTGCCCCGAGTTGTCCCAAAGCGAGGCAGCGCCCCCAACGTCTGTGCTGAGGAGAATGGTGGTCCGCCTTTGCGGTGTCCCCCAGGTCTGTGCTGAGCAGAACGCAGCTCCGCCCTCGCGGTGCCCCTGGCCCGCACGCCCAGGTCTGTGCTGAGAAGAACGCTGCTCCGCCTTCGCAGTACCCGGGAGTCTGTGCAGAGGAGAATGCAGCTCCGCCCTCGCGATGCCCTCGCGGTCTGTGCTGCGGCTAACGCAGCTCCATCCTCGCAAAGGCACCGCGCCGGCGCAGAGAGGGGGGGCGCGCTGTCGCTCCGTGGCGCAGGTGCAGAGATGCGCAGCAGCCCGGCCCCCGTGGGGAGGCGCGGCGCAGGGCAGAGATGCACAGCGGCGCGTCGCCGGTGGGGAAGGTGTGGCGCAGGCGGAGACATGCACGCCGCCGAGCCGGGGGTTGGGGGGAGCGTTGCAGGCACACAGGTGCACATTCACACGCCGCCGGGCGGGACGGCGGGGGTGCACGCGGTGCAGGCAGAGAGACGCACGTAGCCGGGGGTGCAGCGCAGAGACGGGTGGAACCTCAGTAATCTGAAAAGCCGGGCACTACAGGACCTGCTTGCTCACGTTGCTGTGCCTCTGCGCCTCCTGCTGGCACCTAGGGCAACTGCAGCACCCTCTTGCTTACACTGGTGGCCAGCGCCTCCTGCTGGCGGCGGGACACGCAGGGCCCCTTTCCTCACAGTATAGTGGCGGTACGCCGCCTGCTGGCAGCTAGGGACGTTGCAGGGCCCTCTTGCTCACAGTGTAGTGGCAGCGTGCTCGCCTGCTGGCAGCTGTGGACACTGCTGGGCCCTCCTGCTCCAAGTGTAGTGGCGGCTGGCTCCCCTGCTGGCAGCTGGGGACACTGCTGGGCCCTCTTGCTTGCAGTGTAGTGGGGGCACGCCCTCTTCTGGCACCTGCGGACACTACAAGATCCTCTTGCTCCCAGTGTAGTGGCAGCACGCCCCCTGCTGGCAACCAGGGCACTGCAGGATCCTCTTGTTCATGTTGTGGTACCCGTGCGCCACCTGCTGGCAGCTAAGGACACTGCAGTGCCCTCTTGCTCACAGTGTAGTCGTCGTATAGCCCTGCTGGCAGCTGAGGACACTGCCAGGCCCTCTTGCTGGCAATGCCATGGCAGCATGCCACCTGCAGGCAGATGGGAACTATGCAGGGCCCTCTTGCTCCCGGTGTGACGGCTGGGGTCCGCTACAGGCCACCTCCTGCACCACTTAAAGTCAGAGTGCCAGTTATTAAGCCCCATCAGTTCTGTAAATTCAAACTGAAATGGAGCTATTACTGGGGAGAGCTGATGTCCCAGTTCTTGTCTAACTTGGAAGAAAGATTTTCACCAAGAGGCAGTACAAAGATGGCAGATAACTTCATTGAAAAGAAATACAGTGTGAAGAGCTTATTGTAGAAAAATGAGGAGGAGTGGGCTGATTGTGCATGAAAACAGCCTAAGAGTCCAGTGCAGGGAATTTTATTTTGGACTTCTTCACATTCCTGCCTGTCTCAAGTCTCTGCCTGTTTTCTTTGGTTTTCCTGCTACTGCCTTAGGTCCCTCATTTGCCCCACTTAGGCGTGTGGGACCTCTTCACTGTTGGTTGAGGTACGTGTGCTGATGAATCTGAATCTACTCTGGCACCAGCCTCCTTCCCACCATCCCAGGCAGGCTGACAGCAGTGATGTTTGTACCTACTGTGCCTGCCTATCTCTTTTGAATGTCCATCTCTGCCCTAATCTGTATTTATGGTGCCAGGTTTCTCTTAGGAATGTTCCCTTTGGCCTTCTTATGAGCAGGTAGCTAGCAATATTCTGACATTTTTATTGCAGAGTGAACGATGATTGGGGCATGTTATGAGGAGTTCTAGGATGTTTCTTTCTGCAAAGGTACCTCTTCTCCCTCCTACCCACAACTGACAAATGCCCATCCACTCTGGCACTAGAGGTGCTACTAATATGTGAATTTTTGGTGGTCCCTCCAGGTGAGCCTTCCCAGACTTTCCCTTTTCCACAAGCTCCCTCTCCTGTTCATGTCTAGTTATCTGTCTACTCTAACAGAACCCACTATCTTGTGTCTTTCCCCAAAATAGTGAGGGAATGATTAGTTGGAAACCATAAGAAATGATACGCATGTAGATTACAACTTTACAACTTACACAAATAATCACTCAAATTCATCCTTACACTAAAAATGCAAAACTATAGAATTTCTAGAAGAAACTATAGAAGAAAAGCTATGTGCCTTTGGGTTTGGTAATGAATTTTAACAAATGACACAAAAGGTTGATATACACAGAAGAAATGACAATGTGGATTTCTTAATATTTAAAGTTTATACTCTGGAAGAGACCTTGTTAAGAGAACAAAAAGAAAAGCCACATATTGAAGAAAATATTTGCAAAATACAGATCTCAGAATTTGTATTCAAAATATATAAAAAACTGTTAAAACTAAACAATAAGTTAAACAGCCCAATTAAAAATGCACACAGATCTGAACAGACACCTCACCAAAGAAGATCTACAGATGCCAAGTAAACATACAAAAAGATACTCAACATAATAGAGAATTGAAAACCACAACGAGATAGCACAGCTGGTCTATATGTCTTAGAACTGCTAAACTCTTTAAAAAATGACAAATCGCTGGAGGAAAAACAGAACTCTTTTCATTGCTGGTGGAACACAGTGTATAAGACCAAAATATGCCACCCCAAAATATAATGGTAGGAAACCAGAATATGCCACCCCAAAATATGTACCTTTGGCTTAAGAATTATTCCAAGCTGATTATTTTGAAAAAAATTCTAACAAAGGAAGTTCTGAAAACAAAGTAGAAGTTACACTTGTGTAAGGAAAATTTACATGTATCAAGGAAATCCCCATTTAAAAGCTACCTCTCTTGACACCAAGAAGAGAAGGATAACTAAATCACTAAAGAGTCTTATCAATGGAGAACGCCTGGACTTAAGTCTGTATAACAAACCTTACCCTTGTCTACTGTGCTTTTGCTGGTTAACTCCCCACTACTGCACCTCAAATCTTCTTTCTTTAAGTTAAAGATAGTATTTATGCTTGAATTGAAAGTCACCTGTGGGAGATTTACTCATTTTTCTGTGAGTATCTCCGATGTATCCATAAGGAATACATGTTTTTAAACTTTTCTGTTTTTCTCATTTTAATCTGTCAGTTTTTACAGAGGGTCCCATCTAAGAATTCCAAAAACATAGAAAATTTTTTTCCTCCCCATTACAAGTTGGGCAGTTTTTTCTAATGCTAAACAAGTCTCACCTTACAATCCAAAAATCACATTCCTAAGTATTTTGACAACTACTTTGATGTTATTTCCAAACAAAAGCTACCATGCAATTACTTACAGAAGCCCTATTCATAATGACCAAAGGAAAAAAAAGGAATCAGAAAGTCTTACAATAGATGACTGTGTGGGAATCCACTCAGACATCAAAAGCTGTTATAAAGATTATGTAAATGAAAACATTTGAGATACCGAAGATAAAGGAAGAAATCTTACCAGAACTTACTTTATCCAATTAAAGCAGAGCTCCCAGAAAAATACAACTGCCATTAACCCCATCCAAGGAGTTTCTTGCAAATTCAGCTGCCATGGAGACAGCATACCCTTTCCCATTAGCACTGACAAATGAAAATGAAATCATAAGCTCCCAACTGACTGAACAGACACACTCTTGGCTGAGGGGACCCCAGAGTAACTTTCAAAACTGAGTTCTCAGCTTTGCTAGGATGGGATGATGGGGGTCAGTTACACATCGTTATACCCACTCCTTTGCTAACCATGATGAGGCTTTCTTTCCTAAGGACTTAACAGAAACCAGCCCTTTCAAAGCCTCCACCACTGATGTCAGCCTCTCCTTTCTTGCCTGATAAAAGACCACCCATGACGGAGAGGTTCTGGCCAGTGTACAGAGGATGCACAGAGTGAGTTTTCATGTCCTCTGCTTCACCTTTTAATGTCAGAGGGCTGAAAATTCCACCCTGGGATCATGCTAACACTGCCATTTTTTGTACATGGGACCCATGAAGAAGCAAGAAACTCAATTGCGCATGCATGCATTTCTCCTTCCATAAATATTCATGACTCCTCCTAGAGCTTATTAAATAAATGTATTTGGCCATTCCACTCAGCATAAATTACTATTTCCTTTACCTCCTCCTTGAAGCATCTGTTTCTGGCTTCTGGCTGGAGGCTATGCTTCCCAGCCTGCCAGAAAGACAACCCTGCAGGCTGCAACCCTTTATAGGAAATACATCTCTCACTGGGTGTGGTGGCTCATGCCTGTAATCCCAGCACTTTGGGAGGCCGTGGCAGGTGGATCACCTGAGGTCAGGAGTTTCAAACCAGCCTTTCCAACATGATGAAACCCTGTCTCTACTAAAAATACAAAAAATTAGCCTAAATTGACTAATTTAAAATTGACTAAATTCTCCATTCTCAAACCTCTGCTGACTATGTGCTCCACCAATATGGAATTAATTCTACTTCCTTTCCTGTTTGGATGACTTTACTAAGAATTATTTCAAACTTTAATGACTCCTTTGAGGAAATTTTTATCTTCAAAATTGCCTCCTTTTAGACCTTTCCTTTCCCAATTGAGTCTCTCAACTCCCTATAATCACTAAAATTTTAGGCACCCTGCTCCATGCCTTGGAGGCTCTCAATGTGCTGAAGAATCTGCAAAAGGAAACACCTGGGGCTGAAAAATAAAATAGAAAAAAAAATATTTCTCACCCTCCATACGATTATACGTCAAAACAAAAAAAACCTTAAAAATCTCCAAAAATGCTGGTGAGAGAAAAGCTTTAGCCCTCATATGAAGAAGAAAAAAACTTGTTCCATTTTCCAGATACAGAGTTATAATACAAATATAAAATGGGGCAAAGACAAAAACCAATTCTTCTATATAAACTAGTGAATTTTGTAGTTATTGTAATAACATTAGTCAGGGTTCTCCAGAAAGGCAGAATCAATAGGATATATGTAGATAGACAGATGAGAGAAGATTCATTAGGGGAATTCGTTCACATAATTATGGAGGCTGAGAAGTTCCACAGTAGCCTGCCTCTGAGTTGGAGAACCAGGAAAGCTGGTAGCATGGCTCACTCCAGACACAAAGGACTCAGAATCAGGGAAGCCAGTGGTGTAACTCTGATTCTGAGGCCAAAGTCTGAGACCCTGAAGTTCTGATGTCAAGGGCAGGAGAAGAAAGATGTTTCCATTTCAGAAGGAGATAATTCACCTTTCCTTTTCCTTGTTATTCTATCTGGGCTCTCAACCAATTGGATGATGCCTGTATTCATCCATTTTTATACAGCTATGAAGAAATACCTGAGTCTGAGCAATCAATAAAGAACAAAGAGGTTTAATGGGCTGACAGTTCCACATGGCTGCAGGGGCCTCACAATCATGGCAGAAGGGGAAGCAAAGCCGTCCTTCTTCACATGGCAGCAACAAGGAGAAGTGCTGAGCCAAAGGGGAAAAGCCCCTTATAAAACCATCAGATCATGAGAACTCACTCACTGTCATGGGAACAGCATGGCAGTAACCACCACCGTGATTCAATCACCTCCCACTGGGTCCCTCCCACGACATGTAGGGATTATAGGAACTACAATTCGAGATGAGATCTGGGTGGGGACACAGTCAAACCATATCAGTGCCCATCCACATTGGGTCATGGTTATCTCAGTGTCTTCCAGAAACACCCTCACAGATATGCCCAGAAATTGTGTTTTACCAGCTATGTGTGTCTCTTAATCCAATTAAGTAGATGTCTAAAATTAACCATCAGAATATTTATGCCCGATTCATGGCTGAAATTTCAGGATGAAAGCTATGAAATCTCTATTTGTGTGTATATATCTATTAATGTATGTTATGTATGTGTAATATTTTCTTAACTCCAGAGAGCATTGCAAAATTCATTTATAAAATCCTCTAAAAGTGCTCTATTCTAACTTGGCTTGGAAAAAAATAAGCATTTATAAATAAATATTCACCAAACCCTAGAAATATAGAAAATGATCAAATGTTTTTTAAGTTAACACAATTTGGATAAAACTTAGTTAAATAAGATTAATATAATATTTTTGGTGTAATAAAACAACTATGTCTTCAAAGTTATCACTATTGAATATAAAACAAACATAAATTCCTATTCTGCTGGAGTTCTAGTCCAATAAGCTAATATTATACTTACTAGAAATGTAAAATCTTAAAGCTTATAGATTTGATTCTAATTAATTTGTCATTCTTATTAAAAACGTTATTTTCTTATGGTGAAAATATACACATATATTTAGAGTTAGCCAGCTGCTGGAGTTCTAGTCCAATAAGCTAATATTATACTTACTAGAAATGTAAAATCTTAAAGCTTATAGATTTGATTCTAATTAATTTGTCATTCTTATGAAAAACGTTATTTTCTTATGGTGAAAATATACACATATATTTAGAGTTAGCCAGCTGGACTCAGTTTAGATGATCCCAATTTTGTTGTGACATCCAAAACATCATAATCAGGAGCCAGTCGAACATATGCCTTCTTCTCTTTATCAGGACAAATAAGGGTGGTGACCTTGGCCACATCACTGTCATAGCACTTCTTCACAGCCTGTTTGATCTGGCGCTTCTGGCTTTAACATCCACAATGAACACAAGCGTGTTGTTTTCTTCTATCTTCTTCTGGCTGACTCAGCGGTCAGCGGAAACTTGATGATAGCACAGTGGTCAAGCTTGTTTCTCTTGGGGGTGCTCTTCCGAGGATATCTGGGCTGCCTCTGGAGTCACAGTGTCTTGGGCCGCCTGAAGGTGAGTGACATGCAGATCTTCTTTTTTGCGTGTGGCTGTGGACACTTTTCAATACTGCCTTCGTGGCCTTTAAAGCCTTCGCTTTGGCTTCGGCTTTAGGAGGGGCAGGAGCTACCTTCGCTTTCGGTGCCATCTTGTGAAAAGCGAAAAGCATTGTTTCAAAAATAATTTGTTTACAATAAATCTGCCTAATAGTAGTTTCCAAAGTACTTTTGGTAATTTTTAACCTTAAAATTAAGCTAGGTAAAAGATTTGCCTTAAATATCTAGACATTTATAAATAAGATACAATACTAAAACATTAATTACTGAACATAAATAATTCAAGTTTATATACTTTTGGCTTCCTATTTTTACAGAGAGACTAAAGATATTTTGGCCCATTAATGAACATCTTTTTTTCTGCCACACTGAGAAATTTTATTATGAGGAAACACATCCCTCTGGATGTTGGGAGATGGTATATTCATACATTTTCTAACCTACTATAGAATGCTAATATATGACAGTTTATAACTGTCTACTTCCTAGTTTTCTCTGGAAAATAAGAGATTACTAAGTATTAAAATTATAATCAATATATGTAAATAAAACTACTAGAAATAATAGAATAACTAGAAACAACTCTATGCAAAGCATGCAAGAAAAGTAGGGCATGTTTCACAAGTAAAGTAGGTTGTATATTTTATAAGGAAAATGATACATAAGATACAAATAAAAAGAGATACCTAATCTTCCCTGTGTTATATTTGTATGGGTAAAATGTTATGTTTTCAGAAATTATATAAAATTCCTGGAAATGTGTCAATGTCCTCTTTATCCATGCTATGTGCCAGTATAGAGTAACGAGTCAGATTTCCAATTATTATTTTAAATTTTGTGCCAGGTGCACTGGCTCATGCCTGTAATCCCAGCACTTTGGGAGGCTGAGGCGGGTGGATCACAAGGTCAGGAGATCCAGACCATCCTGTCTAACCTGGTGAATCCCCATCTCTATTAAAAATACAAAAATTAGCCAGGCGTGGTGGCAGGCATCCGTAGTCCCAGCTACTTGGGAGGCTGAGGCAGGAGAATGGCGTGAACCCGGGAGACGGAGTTTGCAGTGAGCCAAGATCGCGCCACTGCACTCCAGCCTGGGTGACAGAGCAAGACTCTGTCTCTAAATAAATAAATAAATGTTGTATGCCACAGAAAAAATCAAATATCCTTGTCAGTTGTGGTATAATGAACTCTCATCAGATCTTTCATCACAGCCATTTCATGCTCTTTGTCATTTAGATATTATTTCCCCCTGATGCTTTCCTGAAAGCTCCTGCAATCAGCTACAGGTCAGAATGTTCATCTCCAACACAGGACTCCCTCTGAGACTCACGGAAAAGACTATGACAGGTACTCTGGTTACAGGCTTCTGATGATATTGCTTAAAAAACTTTAAGACCATACACTTGACTCAGTGAAGATCTCCACAAGTCTAGTTGAGAAATTGATGGGTTCATGACACTGCTAACCCAAGATCCAACAAGACTGGAATTGATTACATGACACTGAATGAACTGATGAAAATTGATTATAATTTTATAGCTTTTTGGAGCATTGCTGGTTCTTTAATGTTCTAGTTTCTGGATTTAAGAAATCTCTTTCTTTTAATCTAACTGTAACTTACAACAATTTAGTAGATTATACTTTTTTAAACAGAAATGAAGCATTTATCTTTTTTCTCTGTCTGATTTTTCCAGAATTTTGAAATCCTTACTGAATACTCTTATTTTCACGATGATATAGTTGTTAGCAAAAGTCCAGTAAGAATCTATTCACCTTATAACAGGACATAATTGGAAATTTTGGTTATATTATCAAGGTTTTTACTGGAATATCATATTTAGGACGTGTACCTAAGATCAGTTATGACAAGCAATTTTAAGGAAGTAAGGTTGACTTTTATGGAGACAATGCTTACAAAGCACTGTGAGAAATGGGAAAGTTCTTCCTCAAAGATTAAGAAGTCACAGCTATCCACTATTTTTATGTGTGTGTGTGTGTGTGTGTATTCCAAATCACTTGTCCTAGCTTGCTCCAGCAGGCCTGGACAGAACTAGACAAGCCCCAGCCCGTAGTGCATGCCATTCCTTATTTGGAGATGCTTCCTTAACTATCCCTGGGCAACTTCCTTTTCTTTCTCTGTTCTATTCCCCTTACCTAATTAAGTTTTAAACTAACAGCCAATCAGGTAAAGTGTAAAATGTGAGGTCCTATTTCAGCCAATGGAAACTGGACACAGCACTAGGGTAGACATATCGGGTTATAAGTAACTCTGTCTCCTTTGTTTGGTGTGCTCTTGTGGCTGGACAGCTACTGAGTAGCACCCTTTATGCAGAAAGTAAAGCTTGCCTCGCTAACAGATCATTTGTTTCCACGTTAATTCTTTTTTTTTTTTTTTTTGGAACACCAAAAACTTCATTCCCAACAGCACTCTGAGAAAAGCCAGCCTGATACCTAGATTACAGGGTTCGCAGCCTTACAGGTTAGTAAAGAAGGTCATTTCCTGGTAGGCCCAGGAATCTAGGGATATTTTGGGGGCCTCAAGAAGAGAGGAATCCACACAAAGCTATAAGGACTGCAGCTGAAATCTGATAGTATGTTCTTAGCTTGGCTTTTAGCCTGAATTAGACCTTTAAAAGTCAAATCTGAGATTCTATATGAAAACTTCCAGTAAAGAAACTTGAAAGCACCTGTGTGGTCATCTCCTGTTCTTGCTGCACTTATGTAAATAATCAAGCAAAACCTAACAAAACTAGACTTATTTTTAAAACAAGAATAGTCTTATTTTATGATCAAAAATGATGGTTACTACAGAGAGAAATTTTATGTTTCAATGGAAAACTACAACATGGCCGGGCATGGCAGCACATGCCTATAATTCCAGCACTTTGGGAGGCCAGGAGTTCAAGACCAGCCTGGGCAACATGGTGAAACCCCATCTGTACCAAAAATACAAAACTTAGATGGGCATGATGGCATGTGCTTGTAGTCCCAGCTAATCAGGAGGCTGAGGAGGGAGGATTGCTTGCACCCAGGAGGTAGAAGTTGCAGTAAGCTGAGATTGCACCTTTGCACTCCAGCCTGGGTGACAGAGCCAGACCCTGCCTCAAAAAAAAATTTTTTTAAAGGAAAACTATAGCCATTGTGGGTTATGAGATTCTAGCCTTGTTTCTTGTTTCTGGGATATTTTTACCTCTTTGTAAACTAGATCCTGCCATCTGATGAATTTTGCCCAACAATGATAATTGGGGAACAAGAAGCCAAGTATTGTCTCTCCTACTAATGTATCTATTGTCAGTTAATTTGAAGGTCTCCAACCCTGGAACAAAGTTAGGAGAGGAAGGTTTTGCTCCCCAATTGGGAAAGAGCTCCCAATGGCCAAAGCAGAAACAAATTCAGCAACAAAACACTGCAACATTGAATAATAACCAAAGCTTAAAGTAACTATCTATGTGTCCACATTTATACAAATAAGTGCATAAGCAAATTAAGTTGAATAGAATTCTCCTTTACAAATGAATTCCAAATAATTGATATAGACACTCAGCCATCAAGGAGGTGGAGCTAACATCCCACGCCTTAAATGGGGGCTGTGCATAGTGACTTCCTCCAGAGGAATACATACAATATGGACAAGTAACTTCAAAGTAGAGAAACTGGACAAACACTAGTTCAGCCGGGTAATCACAGTTAATACCACTGGTGATAATTCACCTCGACACCATGAAGTGACAAGAATAGCACTTCACCTCTGTGATCTGCTTCCCCCAAACCCATAACCCCAGTCAACCTATCAGAAAAGCTCCAGGTAAATAACAATGGGAGACATTCTACAAAACACCTGACCAGTCCTCCTTAACACCGTCAAGGTCATTGGAAGAAGGAAAGGCTGAGAAACCATGACAGCTGGCAAATGTACCCTTTATGCAGAAAGTAAAAAAACGGCCTTGCTGAGGAAATTAAATTTCTGTTTAAGTGCTATTTCTTTACGGCACCGGGGAACAAGCATTTCTAACATAAGGAACTCCAAATAAAATATGGGCTTCAGTTAATAATAGCATATCAACATTTGTTCATTCACTGTGACAAATGATGTGAGACATACTGACAGAAGATGTTAATAAGAGAGGAAACTGGGTTGAAGCTACGTGGGAAATCCATGTTTTCTTTGCTATTTCTGTATAAATCTAAAATGACTCTAAAATAAAACTTAATTTAAAAGTTGTATTTTTTCAAGCACCTGCTTAATTATTTGTACTAGTAATTACTAGTAATTTACCCTGTTAACTATTCCTGTCTTTTAATAAGAACATTTATGACACGAAAATTAAAGCATACAGATTAATATCTAATTCCAAATAAATGCCTCTTTACATGTTTTATGTTAAAGTAATAACATAGGTGAATAAAGTTACTTAACATAATTTTTTCTGGTACTGTGGCTGTGCCTTGGGTTCACTCTCTAAAAAGGTGGTCGGTCGCCTTTTAGACAACCAGGAAAAAAATTCATTTTTAGAGACTCTATTTCAATTCATGGTTGAACATTGTCAAAAGAATGTTTAAAAAAGTTCCTTAGTATCCAAGATTTAAAAAAAAAAATTTTCAATGGCAAATCGATTCATCGTGACTGGATCACTTACTCGAAAATATCCCTGTCTTTGTTTTCCATGCAGGTTTTTTAGCAATAATACAATAGAACGCAATATTGGCCACTGGGGAAAAATATTCAAAGATACAATGTGAATAGAATTTGTAACCATGATAATTTAATGTTTCATTGTGATATTTTCTAAAACAGAAGAGTTTAAGAATATTCAAAGTCAATTTCCTCAATGATACTTTGCAGAAAGTGATGAAACTAGAGAAACAAAAATGGCAGGATATTCTGAGTGATTTTAGATGTTGCTAGGTTTTATGGGAAAAAAATAATTTACCTGTTAGAGGATCACAAAAAATTATTGGAAGCCCAAACTCTGAAATGTTTCCAAATTTAGTTGAACTTGTAAGTAATTATAATGTCAATATAGCTACTCATAAAGTTAATGATAAAAGAGGACCCATGCCTTATTTATGTAATAAAATATACAATGAATGATTAGTGCTCCTAGGAAAATACGCTGGACTTGAAATACAATTGAGAGTGTCAGAATCTGCCGGGCGCGGTGGCTCACGCCTGTAATCCCAGCACTTTGGGAGGCCGAGGCGGGCGGATCACGAGGTCAGGAGATGGAGACCACGGTGAAACCCCGTCTCTACTAAAAATACAAAAAAATTAGCCGGGCCTGGTGGCGGGCGCCCGTAGTCCCAGCTACTGGGAGAGGCTGAGGCCGGAGAATGGCGTGAACCCGGGAGGCGGAGCTTGCAGTGCGCCGAGATTGCGCCACTGCACTCCAGCCTGGGCGACAGAGCGAGACTCCGTCTCAAGGAAGAAAAAAAAAAAAAAAGAGTGTCAGAATCAAAAGATATTTGATTGTGTAACAGAAGTAGCCCATCATGAACAAATGTACCATCTCACAAAGTATGCTCACGTTAAACATACTGTCAAAACAGTGGAAGAAAGCTGCTTTGCCTCTGTTGAAAGAAAAGAATAATGGAGACAGTCCAGCTTAGGGAATTATTATGTTGGAAACATACAACGCTGGCATAAGAAAGTCCTGGCCAGGGATGTAACAGTGAACAACTCTGGCAGGTGTAGGAAAGGGTCGCAGCCATCATATCCCATCCCCAAACGCTCAAACTACATCTGCATGTATGTATGTGTTAGTATTTGGTACATGTTATTTCGTGTGGGGAGGTATAAACAATGCATTTAAACTTTACGTTTCTAGTTATAATATGCCTGTTGTTAAATCTTTCTATACCGTTTCAACTAATTCAATGCTGTGAGACAAATGAGCTATTAAAACACGAATGAAAGCGCCGGGGACCCCGCAGCGCCGGCCGGTCCCCAGCCACCACCCGCGCCGTCCTGATGGCGCCTCTCAGCGTTGCTGCTTTCTCCGCGCCAGGATCTCTCCCCAGAAACGCGCAGATCCGGAAGCCACGCTGTGCTGCGCTGCGCTGTCAGGACGCGCAGCTCCCGCCTCGCTGAAGGGACACCGTTTGACAACGAGCCACGCAGACCGTGATAGGGAAGTAAGGCCCACGGCAGCGCTCCCTCCTCAGCACTCGCGGCCGCGGACAGGACGCCTTTTCCTCCTCCTCTCACCTGGTGACCGGGTGTCCCGAACCGCGGCCTCCCGGGTGGGTCCTGAAGAGAACGCGGCTGCGCCTTCCCGGTCGACGGCCCGGGGCGACGAGTGCGGATCCGCCGCGGTTCCCGCGCGTGCTCCAGGTTGGCCGGGAGCCGGGCGCCCCCTCGCGGCAGTCCTGGGGAATCTCTGAAAATCAGCGTTCGAGTGATTCCAGGCCGCGATTTTGGAAATGTCCACTGAAATCAAGGCCACCATCCCGTGCCTCGATCGGAACGGAGGGAGATTTTAAAAACCAAAAAAGATGGCCCAGGCGCGGTGGCTCATGCGTGTAATGCCAGTACTTTGGGAGGCCGAGGCGGGCGGATCACCTGAGGTCGGGAGTTTGAGACCAGCCTGACCAACGTGGAGAAACCCTGTCTCTACTAAAAACACAAAATTAGCCGGGCGTGGTGGCGCATGCCTGTAATCCCAGCTACTCGGGAGGCTGAGGCAGGAGAATCACTTCAACCCAGGAGGTGGAGGTTTCGGTGAGCCGCACCACTGTACTCCAGCCTGGGCAACAAGAGTGAAACTCGGTCTCAAAAAAAATAAAATAAATAAAATAAAAACTAAAAAAGATGTCCAGTAGGCAAAAGTCAGTTGAGTTTCTTCATATCAGCAGTAATGGATGGAAATAATTGGAACTAGAAATATTAAAATACCATTTACAACAGCACCCCTAAAGCCGAATCCATTACGTATCAACATAACAAAAGGTGTGCAAATATGCATTCAGAAAACCATGAATCACAGTTGACAGAAACCAAAAGAGGTATAAGTAAATGCAGAGATGTTCCTTATTTAGGAGAAGTACACTCATTAGTGTGAAGGTGACAATTCTTTCCAAATTGATCTATAGATTCAGCCAAATCCCAGTTAAATTCCAGGCAAAGATATTGACAAACTGTTCCTAAACCCAGAATGGATGAAATAAGACTGAAGGAGAACAAAGTTAAGACCTCACACATCTGGATCTGAACACTCACCCTAAAGCCACAGTAATGAAGAGAGTGTGGCAGTGGTGAAGGGGTTAGACACATAGACAAGTGGGACAGAACAGAGAGCCCCCAAACAGACTCAAGCCAACTGACTCTGTCAAAGGGACAAAGGCAACTCAATGGAGAAAGAGAAGTCTGTTCCACAAAAATAACAGAACAATTGGAAACCACAAGGGAAAAAATGGAGACAAAAACCTTGTATTGTATCCAAAAATTCACTCAAAATAGTCCATAGACTTAAATTTTCAAGTGCAAACTTGTGAAAGTTATAGAAGAAAGCCTAGAAAAATATCTACATGGCCTTGGTTTGGGTGATGAGTTTTTAGATGCAATACCAAAAGCCAACCCACGAAAGAAAACAAAGCAATAACTGGGACTTTATTAAAATTTAAAATGGCTGCTCTGGTTAAAAGAACAAAAAAACCGTTCACAGACTGATAGAAAATATTAGGGGAACAGCCAGGCAAGGTGGCTCATATCCATAATCGCACCACTTTGGGAGGCCAAAGTGGATGGATCATTTGAGGTCAGGAGTTCGAGACTAGCCTGGCCAACATGGTGAAACCCTGTCTCTACTAAAAATACAAAACAAAATTTAAAAAATTAGCTGGATGTGGTGGCACACGCCTGTAATCTCAGTTACTGGGGAGGCTGAGGCAGCAGAATTGCTTGAACCCATGAGGCAGAGGTTGCAGTGAGCTGAGATCGCACCACTGCACTCCAGCCTGGGTGATGGAGTAAGACCCTGTCTCAACAAAAAAAAAAAAGAAAATATTTTGGAAACACATCTGAAAAAGGACTTGTCTGCAAAAATATTTTTTAAAAAAAACCTCTAAAACTCAAAAAGAATTAGATGAACAACCCAGTTGAAAATATGTGAAGATCTGAAAAGACACCTCAGCAAAGAAGATGCATAGATGCCAAGTAAGCATCCAAATTAATTAATTAATACTCAACAAACTTGTCATGAGGGAAAAGCAGATTAAATGAGATAGTACTGTACATCTATTAAAATGGCTAAAATCTAAAGAACAGTAGCAGTTGCAATAGGAGGTCTCATTCATTGCTGGGGGAAGGCATAAGGGTACAGTCACTTCAGCAGTTTTTTCAAAAACTAAACAAGTCTCACCATATGATCCAACAATCTCCTTCTTAGGTATTTAGACAACTGCCTTGAAAAATTATGTCCAAGTAAAAACCAGCACACACATGTATGCAAGCACTATTCATAATAGCCAAAAATTAAAGGAATCATGACATTCTTCAGTAGCTGAATGCATAACCAAACTGAAGTACGCGGTGCAATGGAATACTATTCAGCAAAAGAAAGGCACGACCAATCCACCCATGCTACCTGGACGGACCTCACAGGCACACTGCTTCATGACAGAGAAAGAAAGGCATGACCAATCCACCCATGCTATCTGGATGGACCTCACAGGCACACTGCTTCATGGGAGAGCCAGGATTCAGAGGCTGTATGTCCCCACTTATATGACATACTAGAAAGGCAAAACAACAGAGATAACAAACTGATCAGTGGTGACACGGGGTTCATGGGGGCAGGGATTTGAAGTACTCCATGTGATACTTTAATTGTGGATACCTGTCCCTGTCCACTTGTGAAAAGTCATAGAATTTTAAAGCCCAGAGTAAATTATAATGTATGCAAGTGGAATTACATTATGTAATATGTGGGAATATCCCCGGATGGAACACAGAATGTGACCAAGAATCTAACTGTATCACAAAAGATTAAAACAAAATCCCTGCAGGGCAAAATGTACTGACCTGAAAGGTCTCTTTAGAATTTAGTGGAATCTGGGGGCCGGGCACGGTGGCTCAAGCCTGTAACCCCAGCACTCTGGAAGGCCGAGGCGGGCAGATCACGAGGTCAGGAGATCGAGACCATCCTGGCTAACACGGTGAAACCCCGTCTCTACTAAAAATACAAAAAATTAGCCGGGCGTGTTGGCGGGCAGCTGTAGTCCCAACTACTCAGGAGGCTGAGGCGGAAGAATGGCCTGAACCCAGGAGATGGAGCCTGCAGTGAGACGAGATGGTGCCACTGCACTCCAGCCTGGGCAACAGAGCAAGACTCCAACTGAAAAAAAAAAAAAAAAGAATTTAGTGGAATCTGTAGAGTAAAGACAAAGGAGGAATGCATAAAGCATCCTCTTTATCTTATAAAGTTCTTTCCCACAGGGGTAATTCACAATTCTTGAGGGCCAGGCGCGGTAGCTCATGCCTATAATCCCAGCACTTTGGGAGGCCGAGGTGGGTGGATCACGAGGTCAAGAGATCGAGACAATCCTGACCAACATAGTGAAACCCTGTCTCTACTAAAAATATAAAAATTAGCTGAGCATGGTGGCATGTGCCTGTAATCCCAGCTACTTGGGAGGCTGAGGCAGGAGAATCACTCGAACCCGGGAGGCAGATGTTGCAGGGAGCCGAGATCGTGCCACTGCACTCCAGCCTGGCGACAGAGCGAGACTCCGTCTCAAAACAAAAACAAAACAAAAACAATTATTGAACCATTGTATCTCCATCTAGAATGGAGCAGCGACTTACGTAAGTGGCAGATGGTGGGAAGCAGGTCTCTCACTGCTGAGGTGGGAGGTTACAGATTACCAAAGGGAGGCTACAATGATCCATGTGATAATAAACCAGAGGGGCAACATCAGCATCAACTCATACTTAGCCTAATCCAGACACCGACAGCTCCACATAGAAATCTCGACGATCAGGCAGTCCACACAGGCTGGGTACACACAGGTATTTCCTGGCATGTCAGCTGTAAGACCTAAAGGCATTGAGGCCGCAGGAGCAATGAGTGCATTAAGCTCCTAAATATAGTTTTTCATGCGATTCTACAATAAAAGGAACCAGGGCTCTTTGAAGAAATGGCTTCACTAAAACTAAGGCAGTAAAAACATCAGCCTGGATGATCCTGAAGTATCAAAAAGTCAGGAGCTGCTCAGAACACACACACACACACCCCACAAACATACACACATACACACACATACACACATACCCACACATACACACAAGCACACACACGCACAGATTATGACAAAGAAAAACCAGAGCCAACAAGAAAGAGCTCCCAGTGATACAAATGGGAATGAATAAAGCAACAACATCCTGTAGTACTGAATTGTAACCAAACTTGAAATAACTCTCCAGGTGTCCTCACTGGCATAAGTCAGTGATTACACAGGTAAACAAAAGTGGGTGAGAGAAATCTATGCAGAAAAATCCCAAATAATTGTGGTGGACACTCAGCCATTAAGGAAGTGGCATTAACTCCCTACTCAAGCATGACCCTGTGCCGGGTGTGCAGTGAGCCGAGATGGCGCCACTGCACTCCAGCCTGGGCGACAGAGTAAGACTCTGTCTCAAAAAAAGAAAAAGAGAGAAGCAGTAAGCACTGATGTAGAAACTGCAGGCAAGTTATCCAGATCCAGCTAAGACGGCTGATGAAAGTGGCTACACTAAACAACATATTTTCTTTTCTTTTTTTCTTCTTTGAGATGGAGAGTCGCTGGTGAAGAAGCTGTGAACATTGTTGAAATAACAACGAACGATTTACATTATTACATAACCTGGCCGGGTGCAGTGGCTCACACCTGTAATCTCGGCATTTTGGGACGCCCAGGCGGGAGGACCGCTGGAGCCCAGGAGTTCAAAACCAACCTGGGCAACACAGGGAGACCCTGTCTCTACAGAAAAGTTTTTTAAAGATTATCTGGGTGTGGTGGCTTGCACAGGTAGTTCCAGCTACTTGAGAGCCTGAGGCAGGAGGATGGCTTGAGCCAGGGAGGTCAAGGCTGCAGTGAGCTATGATCACACCACTGCACTCCAGCATGGGCAACAGAGCAAGAACCTGTCTCAAAAAAAAAAAAAAAAAGAAGAAGAAGAATATTACATAAACTTAGCTGATAAGCAGCAGCAAGATTTGACAGGACAGACTCCAATTTTGAAAGAAGTTCTCCTGTGTGTAAAATGCCGTCAAACAGTATCTCATGCTATAGAGAAATATTTTCTGGAAGTAAGAGTCAATCGGTATGGCAAACTTCAAACTCCAATGGGGACACTGCTGATTTCACATCCATTGGAAAGACTTCTTTTTTTGTTTATTTTTTTGAGACAGAGTCTCACTGTGTCACCCAGGCTGGAGTGCAGCGGTACCCACTGCAGCTCATTGCAGCCCCAAACTCCTGGCTCAAGTGATCCTCCTGCCTCAGCCTCCCAAAGCGCTGAGTTTACAGGCATGAGCCACCACACCTAGGAAGACTTTTTGCTTTTTTTTTTTTTTTTGAGATGGAGTCTCGCTCCAGGCTGGAGTGCAGTGGCGTGATCTCGGCTCACTGCAACCTCTGTCTCCTGGGTTCTAGCGATTCTCCTGTGGGGAAAAGAAAGAGAGATCAGATTGTTACTGTGTCTGTGTAGAAAGAAGTAGACATAGGAGACTCCATTTTGTTCTTTACTAAGAGAAATTCTTCTGCCTTGAGATGCTGTAAATCTGTAACCTTACCCCCAACCCCGTGCTCTCTGAAACATGTGCTGTGTCAAATTCAGGGTTAAATGGATTAAGGGCTGTGCTAGATGTGCTTTGTTAAACAGATGCTTGAAGGCAGCATGCTCCTTAAGAGTCATCACCACTCCCTAACCTCAAGTACCCAGGGACACAAACACTGCGGAAGGCCGCAGGGACCTCTGCCTAGAAAAGCCAGATATTGTCCAAGGTTTCTCCCCATCTGATAGTCTGAAATATGGTCTCGTGGGAAGGGAAAGACCTGACCATCTCCCAGCCCGACACCCGTAAAAGGTCTGTGCTGAGGAGGATTAGTATAAGAGGAAGGAACGCCTCTTTGCAGTTGAGACAAGAGGAAGGCATCTGTCTCCTGCCTGTCCCTGGGCAATGGAATGTCTCTGTGTAAAACCCGATTGTATGTTCCATCTACTGAGATAGGGGAAAACTGCCTTAGGGCTGGAGGTGGGACACGCGGGCAGCAATACTGCTCTGTAAGGCCTTGAGATGTTTACGTGTATGCGTATCTAAAGCACAGCACTTGATTCTTTACCTTGTCTATGATGCAGAGAGCTTTGTTCACGTGTTTATCTGCTGACCTTCTCCCTGCTATCATCCTATGACCCTGCCACATCCCTCTTTCCGAGAAACACCCAAGAATGATCAATAAATACTAAGGGAACTCAGAAGCCGGCGGGATCCTCCATATTCTGAACGCTGGTCCCCTGGGCCCCCTTGTTTCTTTCTCTATACTTTGTCTCTGTGTCTTTTTCTTTTCCAAGTCTCTCGTTCCACCTAACGAGAAACACCCAGAGGTGTGGAGGGGCAACCCACCCCTTCGTTCTCCTGCCTCGGCTTCCTGAGTAGCTGGAATTACAGGCACCCACCACCATGCCCTGCTAATTTTTGCATTTTTAGTAGAGACAGGGTTTTACTATGTTGGCCAGGCTGGTCTTGAACTCCTGACTTCAGGTGATCCACCCACCTCGGCCTTCCAAAGTATTCTGATTACTGGTGTGAGCCACCGCACGTGGCCAAGATCTCTTTCTGGACACCCTCCATGGACATTTGCTTTTTCACTTCAGAGATGTGGAATTTCTTGTTCCAACAGTTTCTAGTCAGTAAACCCTGTGATTATCCCAGGCATGCCATGGCCAACCCCTTCCATGAAACGCTTCTCATGAAAATAGATCTGGGATCTGGGGGCCGCTTCTCTTCCCACAGGTAGCTCTTCTGGATGACCCCAGCTCCAACGCTGCCTCTTGTCCTCAGAATCTGTAATTTATTGGCCTTACTGATTACAACCATATCATCCTTACAAGGCCCACAAGAGCCCAGGTGGCAGGCATTGGTGTCCTTCTCTGGGGTTAAAGGTACATCTGCATGTGTCTCCTTGTGGATCAAGGCCTCCATTTCAACTACTAGATGTGAGACATTTGCTCCAATGGAGGACAGGGCTCCAGGTCACCTCCTCCCTGCACACGGGCACTCGGGGCTAGCCCAGCCTCCTTTCCCAGTGGGCTACTTTCCAGTCTCACTCACAATCGCTCTGAGTGACTCTGGAAAGAAGACAGTTATGGAACCTCTCCCTGTCCAAGTCATTCTGCTGATAGATCTTCATAACTCATCTCACTGAAGCATGGACCACCTTGGGAAGAATACCTCTGCCTTGGTAATTCAGACAAAGAATATGAGGCGCAGAGGCTGTGACCAAGCAGGTGACCCAGCCCTGTCTGCAGTAGCTGGGAGTGAAGCTAAGTTCTCACATTCACAGGGTGCCATGAGGGCATCCTGATCTCAAGATCCAAAGTGTGGCTGCATTTCCATTAACATTGACATATATATGTACGAGTATTTTGATGTGTAAAATTTTGCCAAGTGTCTCACATATTATGTTTTATCATAGTCACAGAATTCTGTCTTCCTCAATATAAACACTTGTCTTTTCAGAGTTAAAAGTTGGGGGTGCACGTGATTTTCCATAGAGCTAGCAGCTAAAAGATTCCAAATGTGTTTTTCACCATGGTTGTTTCATTGTTGGAATTCATGTTCCATTACGTGGCAATGCATCTCTCTCAGCTGCACTCCCACCTGAGCGGCAGCCAGGCTACCAATACTGCCGGGAGCATGTCTCCTCGAAGGGGAAGAAAACACCTGGCAGGACGCGACATTCTGAACTGTGAGGACTTTTCGGGGGACCAAAGTTTCTGAAGGTGGCAGTTTGTGTCTGTCTCCATGGGGTCCAGAATTGGCCACAGAGCAGAAGGCAACAGGGAGCCACTGGAATCATGGGGTAGCTTTAACGTTTAAGCTCCGACATAAGAAGTCATGCCCTCCCTGCGTTTCAATGTCCACAAATATCATAAACCACCTGCATAACTGTCTAGGAGTTTCAACTCATCGTCCAACGTCTAGAGGAAGGTGCCTGCAAATATTTATAATAGATAGGTCGGGATGTGGACTAGGATGTTTTATCAATTAATTGATTGATTACAAAAATGTAAGTCTTTTAATCTGAAATAGGGCTGGAGAATTTAGCAACGTATTATCAATTCCACATGAGCCTTCGAAGATCAGTTGTGCCATCTGCCTCTCAGTAAGCACTGGCATGTGACGTTTCTTTACTAACATGGAGTTTAATTTCATTTAGCTACTGTTCCATCCATTCATAATTTGAAAATCATTTTGTCTTTAGAAAAACCATACTACTGGCCAGGTGCAGTGGCTCATACTTGTAATTCCAGCACTCTGGGAGGCTGACAGGGGGATTGCTTCAGACCAGGAATTCGAGACCAGCCTGGGCAACATGGCAGAACCCCAGTCTCGGTCAAAAAAATACAAAAATTAGCCGGGCATAGTGGCGTACATCTGTACTTCCAGCTACTCGCGAGTCTGAGGCAGGGGGATCGCTTGAGCCTGGGAGGTCGAGGCTGCAGTGAGCAGTGATTATACCTACTGCAGTCCTGCCTGGGCGACAGAGCCAGACCCTGTCTCAAAAAAGAAGAACACCCACCCCCCTCCAAAAGCATACTATTACCTTTTCTATTAGATATCTCAACTGCTGTACATATTGCTCAAAGTTATGACAAAAATCTCTCATGTTGTGTCGTGGATTCCCTGAGGTGCAGCCTGCAGTGTGGCCCTGGACCCAGGAAACCCCTACAGGGAAGCTGCGTTGCTTGTCCACGTGGGGGGTTTCCAGCTAGACAGGTGAGCACCTGCAGCGACACCATCCTGTCCACACCCTCCCTGCCCTGACCCCAGGCGAGGGCCGTGGCATCACAGGTAGGTCTTTACTCAGTCATCATCTATTCATTCACTGGGCTAATTCATTCATAAATTCCATTGCTGGAACCTAAAAATTCCAAATAACCTGAGCTTCCACCTGCTGTGCATTACCCTCACCACATGCCTTGCCTGGTCTGTTAATTCTTTCCGGAGATTTCCTGTCCTTGTAGGGCCATTAAAATGTCTAAACTAGGCTGCTTGCTTATAAAACAGCAACTCAAAGTAAAAACAAACAAAACTAGGCTTAGATCCAACAAATCACAACCGTTCAAAACGAGGCTAACAAAATGCCGCACGCAGCTCGTCATGTCTCAGAAATGGTAAGTCAACAGGCGAAGGAGGAGACCTAGGAGCTGTCCAGCTTCTGAAAATACGCGGCGGGAGACTGAAGAACAAAGATTCCCTGCATTGCAGACAATGTGCCTCTTCCTGTTGTAGGAGGTGGTCAGCAGCTGAGAGCACTGGGGGCAGACAATCAGGCTTGGGGCTCAACAAGCCTCCGGGAAAACGCCCAGACCACACTGCTGAACCACCCCTGGGGGCTCGCAGACCCCCAAATCCCCATCACCAACGCGGTCCAGAAGGCCGCAGGCCACACTGCTGAACCACCCCTGGGGGCTCACAGACCTCCAAATCCCCATCACCAACGCGGTCCAGAAGGCCGCAGGCCACACTGCTGAACCACCCCTGGGGGCTCACAGACCCCCAAATCCCCATCACCAACGCGGTCCAGAAGGCCGCAGGTCACACTGCTGAACCACCCCTGGGGGCTCACAGACCTCCAAATCCCCATCACCAACGCGGTCCAGAAGGCCGCAGGCCACACTGCTGAACCACCCCTGGGGGCTGGCAGACCCCAAATCCCCATCACCAACGCGGTCCAGAAGGCCGCAGGCCACACCACTGCCGTGTGAAGTCAAGGAAACACTGCCTTCTTGCATCAGGTCCTAATAACTAACGTTAAAAGTTTAAATAACGTGGCCGGGCACAGTGGCTCACGTCTAAAGTCCCAGCACCTTGGGAGGCCGAGGCGGGTGGATCACCTGAGGTCAGGAGTTCGAGACCAGTCTGGCCAACATGGTGAAACTCCATCTCTACTAAAAATACAAAAATTAGTTGGGTGAGGTGGCGCATGCCTGTAGTCCCAGCTACTCAGGAGGCTGAGACAGGAGAATCGCTTGAACCCAGGAGGCGGAGGTTGCAGTGAGCCAAGATCGTGCCACTGCACTCCAGCCTGGACAACAGAGCGAGACTCCTTCTCAAAAATAAATAAATATTGTCCCACTAAAAGTAAAGGTAATGACATTTTGAACTTAGGCCAATTTTCTCAGGCAGAGTTTTCCTTTTTTGACTTAAGATAAACTTTTTCAGGCCGGGCACAGTGGCTCATGCCTGTAATCCCAGCACTTTGGGAGGCCGAGGCGGGCGGATCACCTGAGGTCCGGAGTTCGAAACCAGCCTCACCAACATAGAGAAACCCCATCTCTACTAAAAATACAAAATTAGCTGGGTGTGGTGGCGCATGCCTGTAATCCCAGCTACTCCGGAGGCTGAGGCAGGAGCCAATGGCTTGAACCTGGGAGGCGGAGGTTGCTGTGAGGCAAGATCGTGCCATTGCACTCCAGCCTGGGCAACAAGAGCGAAACCCCATCTCAAAAAAAAAACATTTTTTTCAAAGAGTAGCATAGTGATACCCACATACACAGCACATAGACTTAACAGCCACTAATATTTTGCCATGTTTGCTTCATGTTTTTGTGTTGTGAAATATTGTTAAGTTGCAGACATCACAAAATTTCACTCCTAAATACTTCAATATGCACCTATAAGAAAAGTAACCATGAAAGTGGGTGTGGTGGTGGCGCCTGTAGTTGCAGCTACTCAGGAGGCTGAGGCGGGAGAATCACTTGAGCCTGGGAGGTCGAGGCTGCAGTGAGCAGTAACTACACCACTGCACTCCAGCCTGGGCAACAGAATGAGACCCCGTGTCTAAAAAACAAAGTACATGGCCGGGCGCAGTGGCTCACGCCTGTAATCTCAGCACTTTGGGAGGCCAAGGCGGGTGGATCACGAGGTCAGATCGAGACCATCCTGGCAAACACGGTGAAACCCCATCTCTACTAAAAATACAAAAAATTAGCAGGGCGTCGTGGTGGGCGCCTGCAGTCCCAGCTACTCAGGAGGCTGAGGCAGGAGAATGGCGTGAACCCGGGAGGCGGAGCTTGCAGTGAGCCGAGATCACGCCACCGCACTCCAGCCTGGGTGACAGAGCGAGACTCCGTCTCAAAAAAAAAAAAAAAAAAAAAAAGTACGTATGATTTCCTACAAAACCACAATAACATATTGTAGCTAACAAGCTCAAAAAAATTTCTGCCTCTCATCAAATACTCAGGAGTTTTTAAAAACCAATTAGCCTCGGAAGGTGGGAGAAATGCAGGCCAGGAGTACAGCGCCATGGGAAATGATATTTACATGGCTAAGAATCTGAGTTTCCTGTGAGAAACAACAGAAAAAATGCCCTCCTTGTACAATGAGAGAAAATACTATTTTTTCCATAAAACCATAAGGGTGTGGGCAGCATAAACCTAAAATTATGCACGAGAGCTTCCCCATTGCTCCATGTGGGTAGAGAAATGTGTCCTAACTCCCAGCGTTGTCTGCTCTCGTGGTGCTGGGAATCCGTGAGAATTCTTGAGCCCGACACACAGCGTCTCGGCTTTTCTCATCAAAGGCAGACCAGTGCATGCACGGTCCAGCTGGGCAGCACGGAAACAGCGAGAGGCCACTGGCTCCCAAACCAAAGCTGGGCCCTTCTGGCTTTGGAGGACCCTCTGGGGATGGCTGTGGTCAGCACAGCTCTTTCCTTCTCTGCTCTCACAGCTGTGGTGCCGGTGGTCTTTGTGAAGCACGGAGACTCCCCCAGTAAAGGCCAACAGCTGGACTCAGCTGCATCATCTCTCTCACCCCGAGCTTCCTCTGCTCCTTACTCTTCACTGGCCATCCCAACACGGCCACCTGCCCCCCAGCAAACCACACGAGTCGTGTGCACTGTAGCTGCGTCCACAGACTTGCCCTCAACCCTCACTGTGGTCCTGGCTTTCAAGGCCACTGCACCTGGGAGGAGACTGAGGTGTTGGCTGGTGTCAGGGCCTCCGCGTCTTTCCCATTTGCTCCTGACCCAAGTGACTCTGTCTGCTGGGTCTGGCTGGGAGCCTCTCCCCCATCCACTGCCAGAGGCTCACATTCTGAGCCCAGATACATCCTGGTAGTCTGCGTCCTGGGATACCTGAGCTCCTTGGCCCTGGGAAGCTTCAGTGTGACTTTCTTGGCCAAGAACCTGTCTGACACCTGCATGGAGCCAAGTCCCTGACGTTCACGGACAGTTCTGCAGTGTCTGGGTCACCTTCCTTCCCATCCGCCAAGGGCAGGTCTCCTCCATCTTGGCCCCTAGGGTGGGGCTCCCAGGCTGCATCTTGGCCCCTGCCCTTCCCACCCAGTGCTACAGTACCCTCCCCGTAGGCTAAGGCCTGACAGGAACACCCTACAGGGGCCGGGGAATAAGATACTTAAGTTACCCACTGTAAAAAAACAAATTTACCCTTTACTCTCCATTGAAAAAGTAAGCTCTGTATGTTCTGTAATCACTTCAGGGAAACCAGCCCCTGAATTACCCGTTTCAGAAGTGTGGCCCCAAGGTGCACAGGGGTTGACACGAGCGGAGGGGAGGGGTTCGGGCCAGAGGGACCAGCTTTGGGCCTAAAGGACACAGGGACTGGACGAACCTTCAGAAGGGGGCTGACGCGTTGGCTCCAGGCTAAAATCCTGTGTGTGATCCTTCAGGCCTGACAACAGGCTCTACCCGGCGGACCTCCCAGGGATGCTGCCCTCCCCACCCGGACTCAGGCCCTGGGGGCGTCCAGCCACGTGCTCACTCACACCGTGCTCTTAGCCCAAGGGCCTCTGTTCAGAAGCCTCGACTAGGAACCTGGGGCAGAGGCCTCCCCGAGGGAGGCTGGTCCTTCAACCTGCAGCAGCCTTTTGTTTAGGCCCCTCTCAGCAGTGAAATGACCCTCGTGCGTGCCGATCCACCTGACCCTTGACCCCAGCACTGTGTGGGAGAAACGCAAGGGGCGGGCTTGGCTTCTGGCTTCTACCATCACAGCAGGTGAGTCTGCTTGACACCTGAGCTGCGCTCAGCCCAGCAAGGGAGCCCTCTGACGTGAGAAACACAGTCCGAGAGTGGCCATAAGGAACAGAGGCACTGAGCCCGCTTGTCAAACAGACGCCCTATTTTACTAAAAACCACACATACATTTTACAAAACAGCAACTATCTGATCTCTCGGTCCCTTCCTTAACCCCATAAAACAAGGGGATACTTGGGGACCGGCGGGAACAGGTTCCCCTCCAAATGCTGAGGGCGACCCAGGCATCTCCAGACCCCTGGTCCGGTGCAGGGCAGGGGGCAGCGGAGCCAGCTCACTGCTCCCATCAGCCCAGGGTTCCCGGAGCCCGTCCAGAGCCCTCAGTGCCTAACCAGGGCCAGAGGGATCACCTGGGTGGGCCTCAGCTGGACTCACAGCCGCTCCCTGCCTGGGCGGGTCCAGCCTCAGGAGGAGGAGTGCGGGTATCCATAGTGGTTGTGGTCAGCCTCGCTCAGGGTCAACGTCAGTGACAGGCTGGGCTTCCATTCCAGCTCCTCCTCCTTCGGACAGTGCTGTGGGGGTCGGGCTTTGAAGAATTCTGAGATGCAGCGGACCTGGTAGAGTGGAGGGAGGTGAGAATGGACAAGGGGCCGGCCAGGTACCAGGGACATGGGCGGGAGCAGGAGGGGGATGAACAGGGTCCCAGGTGGGAGCGAGGGGCCTGGGTGGGCAATGAGAGGAAAAGTGCCTGGGGTGGGAAGAGAGCGCTCTTAGTGGAGGACCAGTGGGGAGCACTGAGGAGCTGACAGGCCCAGGGAAGAACTACAGCAGGGCCAGGGGTCCAGAGATGGACTGGGGTGCATGGAAAGGAGTCCTGTGCACTGGGGTGCAGGGGAGGAACGGGGGGATGGAGGGCGGTCCAGGGAAGGACTGGGGTTGGGGGGAAGGGGTCCCAGGGGAGGACTTTGGGGGTAATGAAGAGGGTCCAGGTAAGGACTGGGGGGAAGTGGTCCAGGGGAGGACTGGGGGGAAGGGAGGGGTCCAGGGATGGACTGGGGTTTGGGGAAGGAGTCCCAGGGGAGAAATGGGGGGAAGGAGGGGGTAAAGGGAAGGACTGGGGCTGGGGGGAAGGGGTCCCAGGGGAGAAATGGGGGGAAGGAGGGGGTAAAGGGAAGGACTGGGGCTGGGGGGAAGGGGTCCCAGGGGAGAAATGGGGGGAAGGGAGGGGTCCAGGGATGGACTGGGGTTTGGGGAAGGAGTCCCAGGGGAGGACCAGGGGCGGAAGGAGGGATCCCAGGGATGGACTGGGATTGGGGGAAGGGTGCCTAGGGCAGCACTGGGGTTGGCTGGGGAGTGGTCTCTGGACAACACGGGGGATGGAGTTAGGGTCAGAAGCTCACAGTGAGGCCAGCCACCAGTGCGCCCTGCAGGAGGACAACAAGGACATCGCTCCAGTGGTGTTTGTAATCAGACACGCGGGTGTAGCCCACATAGAGGGCAAAGGCCACCAGGAAGAACTGGACTGTGGGTCGCAGCAGCCGTGCCCACTTCCAACAGAGCCGTGCCTGCACATACAGCTGGAGTGGGGAGAGGACATGTTAGCCTGTGCACCTGCCGGGTGCTCCCCCTCCCACTGCACAAATGGCAGCACTGAGGCTGGAGGCAAACAGTGATCAGCCCAGGGCCTCCCGTTTTTAGAAAAAAATCAGCCCCCACCACCACCACTACCCACCCATTTTACAGCTGGAAAAACTGAGGTCCAGGGAAGGGAGTGACTTAGCCACGGTTCCCCCGACAAGCAAGCCCCCGAGAAATAGACTCACTGCCAAGAACATCATGCAGTACATCCCAAAGGAAGAGTGTCCTGAGTAGAAAGACAACCTGGGGAAGGAGAAGGAGCAGGTGGCTCACTCAGCGTCTTCCAACCTCCCCCTTGTCCCCGCCCCGCCCACAGAAGGGAGGGTTTGACACGGAGGCTTCTGCTGTTAGATGCAGTCAAATCCCAGTAGCAGAAACTGTTCCCCTTTTCCCTTCCAGTTATCTGATAATGGAATAAGAGTCTCTGATTGGGGCTGTGGCATGAGATGCCTCATCCGTGAAGACTCGGAGGCCTGAACCCAAAATCCAGGGCAGACAATCGTGTCTGGCAAGCAGGCAACACCACAGTTTCGTTTTCACCGTGTTTCTTTTCAGGATTTTCTCCCATCTGCGGAACTGAGGGAAGACCTATTTTTATATAAATTCAAGATTCAGTGAAGGACATCAAGAAAGACAGAAAATAGCAGAGCAAGAAACTTCAAAAGCAATTTTTAAAAATGGCAAAAAAGTCACAATCAACCTTTTTGGAACTAATCAAAAGCTTGCAGCCACCAGAAGACTTGAGCAAGATAAACCAGCTAAGTCTCAGAAAAAACGGCCTTGTGGCATTTTAACTCATCCTGTGCCTCTCCCACTGCCTAGACTGTGGTGGCCTGAGGATTCCAAGAACAGACTTTATTTGCAACTGTGGACGGGAGTATGGCTCAAGGGCTGGCCTTGATCTCACCTGACTGGACGTTTTCCCGGTGCTGAGGGGCTACCCGGGGGACATTTGTAGGAAATATTCACAACACATTTATTATTCTCTGCTGCCTGGGGCCATAGACAGCAGATGAGGCAAACAACAGACTAACCAAACAGAGCGGGGGGGGAGGGGAGGGGGGAAGGCCAGGGAATAAAATGCTCTGGGCAATGAGGGCTTGGAACGCAGACAGAGCACTGCAGGAGTTCAGGAGAGGCCTGCAGTGCCCGAAGCTAAGCGCTCACGTCTGGCCGCCTTCAGGCTCCACACACACAGTAAGCAAAAGCTAAGGCAGAGTTGAAAACGTGCTTAACCATGGAAGGGCTGACCCCACATGCACACAGACCCTTCTACAAACTCTGTGAGGGTTTTATGGGTGTTTTTGATTCCAGATGTTTAAGGAAATCTCTGAACTATCACTGACCACTGGGCTAAAAGAACAGGAAGAAATGGCCACACGTGACAAAAAATACAGACTTTACAACCAGAAAAGTCATTAAACAAATAACTAGTGCAACAAACAGCAAGAACAAACCCGGGGGAGGGCGTGGGATCATATTTCCAGAGTTGCTACATTATAATATTCTAAACACCCAGTTTAAAACAAAACAAAACAGGCCGTGGGTGTGGTGGTTCACTCCTGTAAACCCAGCACTTTGGGAGGCCGAGGCGGGCAGATCACGAGGTCAAGAGATTGAGACCATCCTGGCTAACATGGTGAAACCCCGTCTGTACCAAAAATACAAAAATTAGCTGGGTGTGGGGGCACCTGCCTGTAATCCCAGCTACTCTGGAGGCTGAGACAGGAGATTTGCTTGAACCCGGGAGGCAGAGGTTGCAGTGAGCTGAGATCGCACCACTGAACTCCAGCCTGGGTGGCAGAGCAAGACTCCAACTCAAAAAAAAACAAAGAAAATAGGTCAATTAACAAAAAAAAAAAAAAAAAAAAAAAAAAAAAAAAAAAAAAAAAAAAAAAAAAGAAAGAAAGAAAACAGGTCAATTATTTGGCCGGGCGCGGTGGCTCAGCCTGTAATCCCAGCACTTTGGGAGGCCGAGGAGGGTGGATCACCTGAGGTCAGGAGTTCAAGACCAGCCTAGCCAACTTGGTGAAACCCCCTCTCTACTTAAAATACAAAAAAGTAGCTGGGTATGGTGGTATGCACTTGTAATCCCAGCTACTCGGGAGGCTGAAGGCAGGAGAATCTCTTGAACCCGGGAGGCAGAGGTTGCAGTGAGCCAAGATCACACCACTGCACACTGCACTCCAGCCTGGGTGACAGAGCAAGATTCGGTCTCAAAAAATAAAATTAATAAAAATAAATGAAAATACAAAAATTAGCAGGGCATGGTGGCGCACACCGGTAGTCTCAGCTACTCAGGAGGCTGAGGCAGGAGAACGGCATGAACCCGGGAGGCAGAGGTTGCAGTGAGCGAAGATCGCACTCCAGCCTGGGCCACAGAGCAAGACTCTCTCAAAAAAAAAAAAAAAAAGAAAAAGAAAAAGAGAAGGCACACACAGAAGACCACAGAGTGTATGATTCCATTTATATGAAACATTAAGAACAGACAAATCCGCAGACAGAAAATAGGACAATGGTGGTTGCCTGGGGCTGGGGGAGGAGCGACAGCTGACAGATACAAGGGTTCTTTTTTTTTTTTTTGAGACGGAGTCTCACTCTGTCACCCAGGCTGGAGGGCAGTGGCGTGATCTCTGCTCACTTGCAAGCTCTGCCTCCCGGGTTCACGCCATTCTCCTGCCTCAGCCTCCCGAGTAGCTGGGACTACAGGTGCCCGCCACCACGCCCGGCTAATTTTTTGTATTTTTAATAGAGACGGGGTTTCACCGTGTTAGCCAGGATGGTCTCGATCTCCTGACCTCGTGATCAGCCCACCTCAGCCTCCTAAAGTGCTGGGATTACAGGCGTGAGCCACCGCGCCCGGTCACAAGGGTTCTTTTTCTTTTCTTTTCTCTTTCTTTTTTTTTTGGAGACAGGGTCTCGCTGTGTCGCCCAGGCTGGAATACAGTGGCACCATCTTGGCTCACTGCCACCTCTGCCTCCCGAGTTCAGGGGATCCTCCTGCCTCAGCCTCCACAGTACCTGGGAATGCAGATGTACCCCATCGTGGCTGCTGGGAGTGAAGGTGCACCATCATCGTGGCTGCTAACATTTTGATTTGTTGTAGAGACGGGGTTTTGCCATGTTCCCCAGGCTGAGGGGTTTCTTTCTGATGTGATGAAAGTATTCTGGAACTAGGTCAAGGAGATGGCTGCACAACATTGTGAATGTACTAAAAATGAACTGGACACATTAAAATGGAAAAAAATGTGACTTTTATCTTACACAAATTTTATTTCAATTTTTTAAAATGGTCAACAATTAGGTGAAAAGTTTAAGGACTTATCAGTAGAGATGGTAGGAAGATAGTGCAGAAGGCCGGGCACAGTGGCTCACACCTGTAATCCCAGCACTTTGTGAGGCCGAGGTGGGTGGATCACCTGAGGTCAGGAGTTCGGGACCGGCCTGGCCAACATGGCGAAACCCCATCTCTACTAACAACACAAAAATTAGCCGAGTGTGGTGGCAGGTGCCTGTAATCCCAGCTACTTGGGGAGCTGAGGCAGGAGGATCTCTTGAACCTGGGAGGCAGAGGTTGCAGTGAGCCAAGATCACGCCACTGCACTCCAGCCTGGGCAACAGAGCGAGACTCTGTCTCAAAAAAAAAAAAAAAAAAAGATAGTGCAGAAGAAGGCAGGGTGTGAAACTTAGGGGAGACGGAGACAGGGCATGCTCCCCTCGGCCTCCCAGTGTCTGCGGGGCCCACGGAACCCTGAGGTCTGGCTCCTGCCTGGCCAGCTGCCTGCTGGCTCTTCATGATTTGGCTCCTGGGCCTTCTTCAGCTCACATTCCCCCCAAGAGTGAAGGCTGCTAGTCCACACCCACCTGGCCTCGGTGACGTCCGCAGGGTTTCCCCTGCACACTTTCTCCAGCTGCACATAGACCGAGCAGTTCATCCGGCTCCAGTCGGGGTCGCAGATGGCTAGGAAGTTGGGCCTCAGACGCCCGATCACGTACTTGGCCAGGTCTGTCAGAGACTGGCTCCCGGCCGCCCCGAACAGGAAGGTCCCTAGTACCTTGTATACAGCAGCCACGTAGCTGTTGAAGTCAGAGCGAGAATAGAGCCCGTCTGTGTACACCAGGTAGGCTTCCCCGGCAGAGACCTGCAAGTGGGGCAGCCGCAGGAACCAGTGGGGGTCTCGGTCAGCCCAGGGGCCTCACTCCTCCCCACGGGCCTCCCCAAGGCTGCTGGAGAGCTGGGGACTCTAAAGGGGGACCTATTACCCACAGATACCACTCAGGGCAAGGCTGTGTCCCCCAGCCCCACGCGGACCTCCAGGGCAGGGCTGTGCCCCACCCCATCCCCTCCCCAGTCCCTCTGAGCCCCTCCTGCCTTACGAGGACGATGGTGGCCGTGATGGTGACTCCAGCCATGAGCCCGTGGGTGATGGTGTCTGGACGGTAGGGGTACTGGATGGAGTCATCCCCGCAGTAAAATCCTCGCTTATACGGGGCGTTCACCAGCGTCAGGATAGCGAAGGGCAGGGAGGCTGGTGGGGAAGGACAGCCTGGGAGCTGTGAGGTTCTCTCACCAGCTGGGCCTTGGGGCCCCACACACCTGCCTTGGCCTGGAGGCCTCCTACCTCTACTCTCACCAGACAGCAAGGAAGAGCTTTTTTCACAGCCCAAGTAACACTCCCTTTCCCATCCCCCTCAGACACACACAAACTCGCAGGCCCTCTGACCCTCACACCCTTGCAGCCTCCTTTCTGCTCCTTGAAAAAACTCTGCAAACCCCCACTTTTGCACAGCCACTTCTCTCTGCCCAAAATATCTTTTTTGTTTTTTTTAATTTTTAAAAGTAGAGACGGGTCTCATGTTGACCAGGCTGGTCACAAACTCCTGGGCTGGAGCGATCCTCCAGCATCAGCCTCCCAAAGTGCTGAGATTACAGGTGTGAGCCAACGTGACAGGCCCCAAAGTATCTCTAACTTATGTGCTGGGCCCTAAAGTAGCTCTGAGTAACTTCTACTCTCATCTCCCCATCCTGACTGTCCATGCCAGCGTCCCTCTCACAGAAGGAAAGGTCTGTTCTGTTTCCCTCTTCCACAAGCAAATCCCATGTGGAATTAGTCAGTCACGTGTGGGACACTGGAACTAATTTCCCCCATCCACCCACCGGCACCAGGAGGGGCCTACCGTGTTCAGGGCAGAGTCCTTGGAGCCTGCTCAGGGCCTGGCCAGGGCAGATGTTTAATAAACATGTGTTAAAATAAGGCAGGACTTATTGTAACCTAAGAGCTGGCCAGAGAAGTCAGGAAGAAACCAAGGAAGGGCACAGCTGAGACGCCTTCGTTCACGCACTTGCCCCTTCAGCGACCCTCATGCCAGGCCACGCGCCAGCCACGTGGTAACCAGGACAGACCCAGCGCTGGCCTCAGGGATCAAACACACATTCAGGAGCCAATTATGGAAGGTGTTGCCATGGCACTGGGGCTCCTGGGGCCCTGCTGAGCTGAGGGTGGCCAGGGAAGCAGGAGTCATCTACGGAGGACAGGGGCAGAGGGCAGGTGCACAACAAAAGCCCAGGTCGGCTAGCCCAGAGACAAACCAAGGAAGGGTGTCCTTTGGCCCAGAAGGGCAGGTACAAAAGGGTGTGGCTTTTCTAAGTTCTGAATGTGTGGGAGCCCCACACTCCTCCAGACATGCTAACTTCAAGGGCCCTAGGACACCGGACACCTCCCATGATGGCTAAGTCTGGGGAAATAATCCAGTGAAGAAAACAGAGGTCTGCCTCACAGAGCAAGGAAGGTGGAGGGAATGCAGAATAGAATGGGCAGGCACGGCGCGGTGGCTCACGCCTGTAATCCCAGCACTTTGGGAGGCCAAGGCAGGCGGATCACGAGGTCAAGAGATTGAGACCCTTCTGGCCAAGATGGTGAAACACCGTCTCTACTAAAAATACAAAAATTATCTGGGTGTGGTGGCGTCCCAGCTCCTCGGGAGGCTAAGGCAGGAGAATCGTTTGAACTCAGGAGGCGGAGGTTGTAGTGAGCCGAGATCGCACCACTGCACTCCAGCCTGGCCACAGGGCGAGACTCTGTCTCAAGAAAAAAAAAAAAAAAAAAAAAAAACAGGCAGCGCCAGGGCCTGGAGGTACGGCAGGACTGCGGAGAGGGTGGGATGTAAGCACCTGCCTTCTGCTCCCACACAGGAGGGGTTGGAGCCGCTGTGAGTGAGGGGAGAGGCCTGGTAGGAGGCGAAGGTCAGGGCAGGGAGTCCAGCCCTACCCACAGCTCTCCGCCGGCAGAGGCTCACACAGGTCGGCCTCCGTGTCCCACCTCCCTGTCCCAGCAACTCCAACTAGAGACCCAGGCACCCCCATGACGACAGGTGCCGGGCTTCCCTCGGCCTGGAAAGCTCTCCGTGGGGTCCCCAAAACAGACACCTTCTCTTCTTTTAGCCCCTGAGAGCCTTCCCGCCCTCACACTGCCCTCAAGCCAGCATCTGGAACCTCAGGGTTGACTGAACTGTGATGTGCTCAAGCTTCCAGCATGGAGGTGCACTCGGCCTGGCCGCCACCCCCGGCACACAGCAGCAACAGCCAACCCCATCTCGGCTGTAGCTCCCACTGCTGTGTGACCTCCGGCAGGTGACTCAGTGCCTCCCTCACAGGCTGCTGTAAGGGAAATGTTTGTTATTTGCATGTTGCTCAGTGCCTGGCATACAGAAAGTGCCACCTAAATGTTTAAATGAATAACACCATAGGTGCTCAGGAAATGGCACCCAGGGCTGGCAGACACCCGCGGGGACATCTTGCTGTCACCTGGCCCACCCTAAAAAAGGGTCTCCTTCGGGAGGTGAGAGGACTTGGCCTCTGCTGTGAGATGGCAGAGAAGCAGGAAACACGCTGGGGAGGAGGGCACCGCCCAGAGATAGAACTCCGGGGCCACTGTCCGTTCAGCCACAGAGCAAACACTCGGCCTTTGTTCCCGGCACCATGCGGGAGGGGGCCTCGGGATGCCCCTTCCCCCAGTCTGGCCCACAAACCCGCCTGACAGGTTTGGTTCTCCTGGCCTCCCGGCCCCTCACCACCCCGTTCACCCGAAGCCTGGGACCCAGCCTTTATCTCCAGTGTCTCCCCCGCCCGAGCCAGGAGGGCGGCTGTACCTGCCCGCACATGCAGGGTTTCGAATCCCGCCGACACACTGGGTGCCAGGACCGAGGGTCAGCCCTCTCCGCGCGCACCGGGAGCGCCCACCCCAGGGGCGGAGGCGCGGACGTCCTGCCGGGGTAACCGCGGCCGCGCCCACCTCCTGGGACCGCCCGGGCCGCCGCCTGCGTGAATCACCTCCCACCTCCCGTTCCATTCCATTCCATTCCATTCCATTTCGTTCCATTCCGTTCCCTTCCGTTCCATCTCACTCCATTCCGTTCCATTCCGTTCCATCTCACTCCGTTCCATTCCACTCCATTCCATTCCATTCTAATCCATTCCATTCCATTCCACATTAACCTATTCTTTTCCTTTCTTTCAACAAGTTCTCAATCTGTCACCCTGGCTGGATTGCAGTGGCACAATGTCTGCTCACATTTTATTTCACTGTTCCATTCCATTCCATTTCATTCAATTCCATTCCACTCCATTCCATTAGATTCCATTCCATTCCATTTCATTCCATTCCGTTCCATTGATCCCCATTCCATTCCGTTCCATTCCATTCCATCCCATCCCATCCCATCCCATACCATCCCTTTCCATTCCAATCCAATCCATTCCATTACATTCAATTCCATTTTATTCCATTCCGTTCAATTGCACTCCATTCTGTTCCGCTCCATTCCTTTCCATTCCATTCCACTCCATTCCATTAGATTCCATTCCATTCCATTCCATTCCACACTATTCTATTCTATTCCTTTCTTTCAACAAGTTCTCCATCTGTCACCCTGGTTGGATTGCAGTGGCACAATGTCAGCTCACATTTTATTTCACCGTTCCATTCCATTCCATTCCATTCCATTCCATTCCATTCCATTCCGTTTCGTTCCATTCCTTTCCAATCCATTCCATTCCACACTATTCTATTCTATTCCTTTCTTTCAACAAGTTCTCAATATGTCACCCTGGCTGGATTGCAGTGGCACAATGTCAGCTCACATTTTATTTCACCGTTCCATTCCATTCCATTCCATTCCGTTCTGTTCCGTTCCGTTCCATTCCATTCCATTCCATTCCGTTACATTTCATTCCATTCCGTTCCATTCTGTTCCACTGCACTCCATTCCATTCCATTCCACACTATTCTATTCTATTCCTTTCTTTCAACAAGTTCTCAATCTGTCACTGTGGCTGGATTGCAGTGGCACAATGTCAGCTCACATTTTATTTCTCCATTCCACTCCACTCCACTCCACTCCACTCCATTCCATTCCATTTCACTCCATTCCATTCCATTCCACTCCATTCCATTTCACTCCATTCCATTCCATTCCATTCCACTCCATTCCATTCCATTCCACTCCATTCCATTCCATTCCGTTCCATTGCACTCCATTCCATTCGATTCCGTTCCATTCCATTCCATTCCATTCCATTCCATTTCATTCCACTCCACACTATTCTATTCTATTCCTTTCTTTCAAAAAGTTCTCAATCTGTCACCCTGGCTGGATTGCAGTGCCACAATGTCAGCTCACATTTTATTTCACCGTTCCATTCCATTCCATTCCATTCCATTCCATTCCATTCATTCCATTCCATTCCATTTCATTGCACTCCATTCCATTCCATTCCATTCCATTCCATTCCATTCCATTCCATTCCATTCCATTCCATTCCATTCCATTCCATTAGATTCAATTCCATTCCATTCCATTCCATTACACTACATTCCACACTATTCTATTCTATTCCTTTCTTTCAACAAGTTCTCAATCTGTCACCCTGGCTGGATTGCAGTGGCACAATGTCAGCTCACATTTTATTTCACTGTTCCACTCCATTCCATTCCATTCCATTCCGTTCCATTGCACTCTATTCCATTCCATTCCATTCCATTCCACTCCATTTCATTCCATTCCGTTCCATTGCACTCCATTCCATTCCATTCCATTCCATTCTGTGCCATTCCATTCCGTTCTGTTTCGTTCCGTTCCGTTCACTTCCATTCCATTCCATTTCGTTCCATTCTGTTCCTTTGCACTCCATTCCATTCCATTCCAATCCATTCCATTCCATTCCACGCTATTCTATTCTATTCCTTTCTTTCAATAAGTTCTCAATCTGTCACCTTGGCTGGATTGCCATGGCACAATATCAGCTCACATATTATTTCACCGTCCCATTCCATTCCATTCCACTCCACTCCACTCCACTCCACTCCACTCCACTCCACTGGATTGCCGTGGCACAATGTCAGCTCACATATTATTTCACCGTCCCATTCCATTCCACTTCACTGCACTCCACTCCACTCCACTCCATTCCATTCCACATTATTCTATTCTATTCCTTTCTTTCAACTAGTTCTCAGTCTGTCACCCTGGATGGTTTGCAGTGGCACAAAGTCAGCTTACAGTTTATTTCACCATTCCATTCCATTTCGTTCCATTCTGTTCCATTGCACTGCATTGCACTGCATTGCATTCCAGTCCATTCCATTCCATTCCACACTATTCTATTCTTTTCTTTCATCAAGTTCTCAATCTGTCACCCTGGCTGGATTGCAGTGGCACAATGTCAGCTCATATTTTATTTCACCGTTCCATTAAATTCCATTCCATTCCAATCCATTCCATTCCATTCCACGCTATTCTATTCTATTCCTTTCTTTCAACAAGTTCTCAATGTGTCACCTTGGCTGGATTGCCGTGGCACAATGTCAGCTCCCAGCTTGACTTAATGGAATGTGTTTTTATTCACCCATTGGAAAAGCCTTTGCTACATATTAATACAAACTTGTCACTAATAAACCCTTCTTTTTTTTTTGAGATGGAGTCTCGCTCGTCGCTCAGGCACGATCTCAACTCACTGCAACCTCTGCCTCCCAGGGTCAAGCAATTCTCCCGTCTCAGCCTCCTGAGTACCTGGGATTACAGGTCCACGCCACCACGCCTAGCCACTAATAAATCCTTCTTTAAGTAAGAAAATAATATAACATGAGCATAACTTTGCATGAATTTTAATGTCCTGGAGGCTTGTTGCTTTGTATAAAGTGCAGGTCAGTAAAAATTAAAATGAGGTAATGTGGTATAATACGCTTAACCCAGTAAGGGTACAATAAAGCATGGCTATTACTATTATTTTATTGTTATTATTATTTTGAGATGGAGTTTCGCTCAGTCGCCCAGGCTGGAGTGCAACGGCATGATCTCGGCTCACTGCTACCTCCGCCTCTGGGTTCAAGCGATTCTCCCACCTCAGCCTCCTGAGTAGCTGGGATTACAGGCACTTGCCATCATGCCCAGCTAATGTTTGCATTTTTAGTAGAGACAGGGTTTCATCATGTTGGCCAGGCTGGTCTTGAACTCCTGACCTGAGGTGATCCACCCACCTCGGCCTCCAAAAGTGCTGGGATTACAGGTGTGAGCCACCGCGCCCGGTCAAGGATGGCTATTATTTCACATGAATTCAACTGAAATCACGATAGGGCAACACCAATAACAATGTTTTCTATATAGCTTAAAAACTGTTCTTAGGCCGGGCGCAGTGGCTCACGCTTGTAATCCCAGCACTTTGGGAGGCCGAGGTGGGCGGATCACGAGGTCAGGAGATCGAGACCACGGTGAAACCCCGTCTCTACTAAAAATACAAAAAATTAGCCAGGCGTGGTGGCAGGCGCCTGTAGTCCCAGCTACTTGGAGAGGCTGAGGCAGGAGAATGGCGTGAACCCGGGAGGCGGAGCTTGCAGTGAGCCGAGACTGCGCCACTGTACTCCAGCCTGGGTGACAGAGCGAGACTCTGTCTCAAAAAAAAAAAAAAAAAGCAAAAAAACTGCTCTTTGTCATCCCCTCATCTACCCAACAGGAATTAGAACTAGCCTGTTAGGCTGCTTGACAGGACCATTGAATGCTAGGAATCAATCATACTCTATCCTCTCATTTAACAGATGGGGAGGCAGAGGTCCAAGGACTTTGGGAAACTTGTCCACAAAGGGACAACTACTTTGTGGCTGAACTATGTCTAGGACCAGGGTTCTCTTTATAAACACGAGTATCTCTTTCCTTTATCTGCCCCTTCATGTTTACGAGGCACCTCCTCAGCTCCATGATTTTATTACGCTACATCACTCAGCTCATGAAAACGGCTTTTTTTCCTCTTTTCTTGTCTTTGGAAGATTTTTTGCATTCTTGTAGCAGCTGATTCCATACTAACCTTTAAATTGAAAAAACATATATACACACAGACACATATGTGAATATGTGGGAGAAACTGCACTAGGTCTCCCTGGACAACCCAGTGCAGGCCACACCTTGGCAGTCACAAAGTACAAATAAGAAATGGTCTTCCCATGTGAGTTGCTTTCGACACTTCAAGGCTAAAGAGCTCAGAAGTGCTTACACTTTGAAAGAAGCCTGAAAACATTCATAGGCTACCCTTTAACGTGTCTCACTTGGAGACAGAAAAAGTGAGCAGGTTGACCAGCTGCTCCTCATGTACTTCTTGCAGTAAATCCTTCAAAGAATGAAGACTGAAGACAATTCATTTTTCCTCCTGGAATTTTTCCTTCTTATTGTTTTGCTTTTTTAAAGGTTGTTATATTCAGGTATAGGCATAAGACATTATAAAAGATAAGGGATATCATGTGAGGGAGGAAATCAGACAATCCAAAAAATCTTCCATAGAAATTAAAAATCAGAACTTGGGGGCAAGGTAGGAGGCAAGAAAGAGCTGTGACACATAGCCCAACTGTCCTCAAAAGCAGGAATGAAAAAAGATAAACAACAACAACAAAAAAAACAGACCTTAGCTGCATAATGAAGCTGGGGTCTTGGCCTGATAGCTTTTAATGTCCTTAAAACAGGGCTGGGCATCAAGCATCTTTTCCGGAATAGGCCAAGGAAGACAAGTCCAGTTTGGTTTTTAAGGCTTTAGTGAGCTCTGTGGCCAGCAGCTCATGGAGGGACACGCCGTCGTGGGAGTACACCCAGTTTTTCCCAGTCCAGTCATAACGCTTAGGTCCACTGGAAGAGAAAACAAATACATAGTAATTCCAGAGCACAGCCTTCAGATGAACCACTGATTCCACAAATGCTGCCCCCAAGAAACTGACTGGAGTAAAGCTCTAGAAAATAACACAAAATGAGCCATAGTGTATATCTGCCTTCTTATCTTAGCATCTAAGAAGAGTTTTACAATATATCTTCTGGAACAATTCCAAGAATGATTCTCAAAACCTGAAAAAACATTTGACCCTTACTGATAAGTCTCCAGGCATCACACTTTGATCTCCAGCTTTTGCTACCTCACATGTGATACCTGCTATGCTAAAGCAGTGTTTTAAAAATTAGGGCCATTTTTGTGCCACTGATGTAACTTGTGCCTTACCTATAATATTATTAGTTGTTAAGGTGAAATTCACATAACACATTAAGCATTTAAAAATGAATAATTTGGTGGCATTTAGTACATTTACGATGTTGTGCAACCACTGCCTCTGTCTAGCTTCAAAACATCTGCATCACCCTAAAAGGAGACCCAGTGCTGTTGTTCCTTGGTATCCATGGGGAACGGGTTCCAGGATCTGCAGATACCAAACTCCGTGGGTACTCAAGTCCCTGATATGAAATGGTACAATACATGCATCTAACCTAGGCACATCCTTCTGTACGCTTTAAGTCATCTCTAGATTACTTATAATGCCTAGTACAATGTAAATGCTGTTAATAGTTGTTATATTGGTTTTTATTTGTATCATTTTTGTTGTTTTATTGTTTTTTATTTTCAAATATTTTGATCCACGGTTGGTTGAATCAGATGTGGAACCCACAGATACAGAAGGCCAACTATACCCATTAAACAGTTATTCCCCATTCCTTCCTCTCCTAGCACCCCAGCAATCACCTAAACTATTATTTTTAAAAAATATTTTTCTTAATTCAATGTTAAATTCATGACATTGAGAGCCTGGTGGGCTAGTTCATCCACCACAAGCCCATCCAGTGAATAACGGCACATGCACGTTGTTTTGGGAATGCCGTATTCGTGTGGAGAGATTGGAGGCTGGCTTCTGCCATGTCTTCTTACACCAGATGTACATTCTGCTTCCTCCTGGCCTCATGGATGAGTGGCCATGGCAGCAGATAACACTGGTGCATGTGGCACCTTGATGGAGGTAAGAATAGAGTGCTCGGGAGCCCAGAAAAAAGGGCACCTGAGTCTGCCTGAGCACTCGAGGAGGGCTTTTCCAAAGACTGAGGCTAGGAGGAGGTCACCAGGAAGGGAAGCCTGGGCAATAAAAGTATCAAGGATTCCTGCATTATCAACCAAATGCTGGGGCTTGAACCTGTTCCCAGTATGGAGATAAAAATGAGTGAACCAAACCATCAGGGTCACAGGAAAAGGACTAATAAACCACACCAAGCCCAAGGACCGTCCCCTTGGCCCTATACTCTGATGCTGCTATTGGGTTCCCAGGCAGAGCCTGAGTAACCTCCAGACCCCTTCACACCGTCTGAGGTGCTCGGAGCACAGGCACTGATGCCCAACTGTCCCTAGAACTCTCCTTTATTCTGCAACCTCTTCAGGGTGGGCAAGGTGGGAGGAAAGACTGCTGATTTCACAGGACCTGAAAAGTAGTCAACTGAAAAACAAAACAAAACAAAACAAAAAAAACAGGCCACTGCAGTGGCTCACACCCATAACCCCAGCACTTTGGGAGGCTGACGTGGGAGGACTGCTTGAAGCCACGAGTTTGAGACCAACCTAGGCAACAAAGTGAGACCCCATGTTGACAAAAAAAAAATTATTATTAATTAAAAATAAATAAAATTAAGAAAAAACAAAACAAAACAAAAATCAGAAATGCAGCCAGATGAAAGATATTTTGAACCAATGTGAACGGCTGAGAGGAAAAAAACAAAATTTTTTTTATATTAACCTTTATTTGAAAAATAGTGCCTTACCATCCTAATACTATCCATCAAACTTCAATACGGGCAACTGCAGCATCAACCAATAACCATTGCTAAATTAACAAGAGATCAATCAAAAGTGCTTTAAAGGCAGCAGCACTGGCTGGTGTTCCCCCGAGTCTCTGGGCAATCAGGACCCAGGTACAGGGAAAACAGAATCAAACCACCTGGTGCTCTGGACCCAAGCCCTTGCATCGTTACCTGCCTCCCTCCTGGGGGCCCTGGCGGCCCAGGGTCCCCCTAGCACTTCTGGGCCCGTCAGCTGTGGGCGGGGAGCCAGGAGCCAAAGGCCACTTGTAAAACGTTGGAACTTAGTCTCATAGTCAGCCGGTTTCTTCCTGTTGTGGTCATTTTCTTTTTGGAGTGCCTGGAGCACTCTCTCAATGGACACGGCGACCCTCCAGCCTTCCCGGACCGTTTTCTTTCTTTCTTTTTTCTTTTTTTGAGATGGGGTCTCACTGTGTCACCTAGGCTGGAGCGCAGTGGTGCAATCTCAGCTCACTGCAACCTCCATCCTACAGGCTCAAGCAATCCTTCCACCTCAGCCTCCCGAGTAGCTGGGACCACAGGCACGCACCACCACACCCAGCTAATTTTTGTATTTTTGGTAGAGACAGGGTTTCACCATGTTCCCAGGCTGGTCTGGAACTCCTGAGCTCAAGCCATCTGCCTGCCTCAGCTTCCCAAAGTGCTAGGATTACAGGTGTGAGCTACCGTGCCTGCCCCCTGGGCCGTTTTCTTATTGCAAAGAATCTCCCTCTGAAAACTGGAAGTGTCTTTCTTCAATTCCTGGGCCAGGTTTTGGGCCATCTTCTTGTAGTAGTCACGGGTGTGACACATGCGGTTCAAGTTTTCACGCACCTTGCTTAGTCTCTGCTAGACGTCGGGCAGTAGGTGTCCTCCTCCGTGGACTCCTGATATGGCCTCATCACATGTTTTTCATGCAGTTAAGGCAGAGCGGGCAGCATCAGCTGCAGCCTCGGGAGCTCCGTCTCCAGCCCTGCCCTTGCACCCTGCAGAGGCCTACTCCCCGACCTCTTTACTCCTTTGGATTTCTTACCACATTTGCATGTTTGCTTCTACAATTGCCCCCTCAGGACATTAGAAAGATACACCTAAGGTCACCATTGTCATCCACACTCTTCAGAAGGACTTGTAGCTGGGAAGCTGGGGGACCACTATGTCTGGTTTCCCTGTTCCCCTCCACCGCCAAGTCCCCATCATACCACCCTGGAGCAGAGACAGGACATTCAGCGGGGTGGGTGTCAGAAAGTGACATTATTTATGCAATGTCTTGGGGGAGCGGAAAGAACTCACAGTAGCCGCTTAGCACGGGGAGGCCAGTTGCTTCACTCCAACATTCATGGCCTGTTTCATTCCTGCCTTGGCCTTTCCTTCTTCTCCTTTTTTTGAGACAGACTCACTCTGTCGCCCAGGATGGAATGCTGTGGCACGCACGATTTCAGCTCATCACAACCTTCGCCTCCTGGGTTCAAACGATTTCCTGTCTCAGCCTCCCGAGTAGCTGGGATTACAGGTGCCCGCCACCATGCCTGGCGAATTTTTTGTATTTTTGGTACAGACAGGGTTTCACCATGTTGCCCAGGCTGGTCTCAAACTCCCGACCTCAAGTGATCCGCCTGCCTCGGCCTCCCAAAGTGCTGGGATTACAGGTGTGAGCCACTGTGTCTGGCCCATTCGTCTTCTTTGCCTGCAAGCATTGCTTCTGTCTCGCAATTTCTTGGTCAGGCAGTTCTGCGGTTTGCTGACAGTCAGTGCCATCATTCAGACAGTCTGCAGTTTGCCCCTGAAGATCCTCTCCATGGTGCTGTGAAGCATTCAGGACGCGATTTGCATCAGTCATTCGGGGAAGTTCAGGAGGCCTGCTTTTCATGCTTTTTCAGAAACTAACCTAGGTCCTGACAGGAGGACCTGCTCATTTCATGTGGAACCCTCGAGCAGAGGGTTTGGAGCAATCAAGGACTGGCCTCTGGCATGGTCGACATAAGACCACCACCAGCGTGCGGTGCTGGCCTTTCTGTGGATCTCACCCTGGGCTGATTCTCCCCTTCTCAGCGTGTCATCTTCTGACCATGAAGGCCACCACAGCAGTGCACGCCTGGGTCACCCAGGGTATCTATAGGTTCCTTGGCACTAGTCCCAGGATTCTGCACATCACTAGCACTGCCGCCCACAGGAGGGCCAACAGCAGCTGAGTTGGCATGTCGTGGCAGCCAGCAGGCCCTCTGTGGCTCCCGAGGGCTCCGCAGCTCTGCCTGCGTTTGCCAGTGGCCTGTGGGCCACAAATGACCACTCGGAACCCTGTGGGGTGTTCCGTCTCAAACAAAACCAAGGGCCCATCAGTCACTGTAGACCTGCTGGGCTTGGGGGAGGGAAGGCACCCCATGTTCTAGAAAATTGTGTCCCTGATTTTGCTGTGCAAACAGAAAGTGACATTATTTATGCAATGCCTTGGGGGAGTGGAAAGAGCTCACAGTAGCACAGGCCACTCCAGGCCCCACCTGGCTCTACAGCACAGCTAGTAGGCCAAAGCAGGGCCAGGTCATAGCCCCGTGTCCACATGCAATCCTCTCAAGGTAGCTTGGTGGCCTGCCTCTGTTCCTGCTGAGGCTCGTTACCAATTTCAAGCTTCCTTCTGCTGCAGGGAAGCCTGGTCCCACCCACAAAGAGTCTGTCTCCCTTGCTAGATTGAGCTCCTCGAAGATGGGGCTGTGTTTTCTTCATCTCTGTATTTCCAGTACCTCATCAATGCCCATTATACACTAGAGGCTGTCATTTTTGGTCCTGTTTTCTTGTTGACTCTATTCTGACTCAGGACATGTCACTTTCCCCACTGGACCTTCATATTCACATCTGTGAAAAAGAGCAAGTGGGTAAAGACACTTCTCGCTTTAAAGCCCCTCCAATACACAGACCTCTGAAACCAGAAACAGAAGCTGAGGAATGGGGGATGGAGCATTTTCCCTGGCATGACGGCTGGGACCTGCAGATCTGGCTATGAGGGTGGTATCTTGCCAGTAGAATGCCTCCGCAGAGTTTCAACCTACTTTTCAAATCAGACTCAAGGATGATCTTTATTGTTGATAATTTTACGGTTTGTTTTTTTTTTTTTTGAGGCTTTGTTATTAACACAACAGCTTCTAGAAATCTTTTCCACAGACAGCATGACGCCTTCTTTGGCCAAGTTGGGCGGCTGCAGGCTCCAATTGCTCGGCAGCCACTATCCGGGCCACAGCATGTCCACAACGTCCTGCTCCTCTACAGAGGTTTCTCCAGACATTACCGTGTGTCTGGTCATTCCATTTGCCACAGGTATAAAAACAATGACGACGGCCCGAAGCTGCGGGATCTTCCCGCGGAATCCTGTGCCTTTGCAGGCACAGCTACACGGCGCTCCCACGCTCCGGCCTCCTCCTTTCAAGAAGACAGGCGCGGGACGGCCTGGGTCCTGCTCCCCGGGAACCCCGCAGTCTGTGTGGGCAGTAGGCCGGGAGTGGGGAGAGCCGCCCTGGTGGTGAGGGCCCGGAGCGGGCCGGCTTTGTGACGCAGCGTCCTGGCCTCCAGCGACCAGCAGACTGACTCGGCCTCCATCCCCCGCTGGGAGCTGCCGTCTTGCCGCCACTTCCCACAGAAGCACTGAGAGGTTGTCCTCAGGGCCCGCTTCTCTGCCTCCCACCGACTCCCATCCGGCGGTGGCCACACTCTGGATCTGCCGGAAACTGGGCGCAGGAAGGGGAGGGGCCTGAGGTCGACCTGGGAGCCTGTGGTCTCTGGGCGTGGCCTGCTCCGGCCAAGGCACCTCTTCAGTCTTATCCAGTCTCACCCTGCCCCCCCACCCCATATATATATAATTATTATTTTTTGTTGTTGTTGAGGAAGATAGTATCTGTGACAGTAAATGGCATGCTCAGCAGATCTTTCCAAATTCCCATGCTACTGAACACAGCTAGGGTAAGAGCCAGGCGCGGTGGCTCACGCTTGTAATCCCAGCACTTTGGGAGGCCGAGGCGGGTGGATCACGAGGTCAGAACATCGAGACCACGGTGAAACCCCGTCTCTACTAAAAATACAAAAAATTAGCCGGGCACGGTGGCTGGCGCCTGTAGTCCCAGCTACTCTGAGAGGCTGAGGCAGGAGAATGGCGTGAACCCGGGAGGCAGAGCTTGCAGTGAGCCGAGATTGTGCCACTGCACTCCAGCCTGGGCGACAGAGCGAGACTCCGTCTCAAAAAAAAAAAAAAAAAAAAATACGATATGGACGTTTTCAGCCTCCAGATATGGGGAAAGTTCTTTTGGGGTAAGTGCCTGCCCGATATCTACAAAGCCACTGATCCCCAAAAGTGATCGCTGGACTGAGCTGATCCACTTCGCTCCCCCAGAGATGAAGGATAAGAACACACAGGCTCAAGCACAGCCAGGGTCAGGAAGAATGACTGAGGCCACAGAGGCTAGTTGGCCCACAGAGGTTAAAATCCTCCAACCTCCAGCACACTAACTGGGTCTAAAAACCAATACAATCTGTGAATTAGGGCCTTCCTAGAATGACAGTGACTTCTAGCACTGTCCTGGATGACAGTGAACTCTAGCACACTTCCTGGATGAGAGTGTGGGGAAAGGAAACAACACTATTCTGAACAAAGCATTAGAGATCACAGAATAATAAATGGTATAATATTAATTGCCTAAAAATGATGTCAATGTTAGGGGGTAGAGTAAGGTTATAATTTTTAAAAAATGCAAACACCGTTAGTCTTTCAAAGAATTCTATGCTGGTTTTATCTGGCCCTTTCCCAATTCACAGTCAACATTCTCTCTTTGGAAGTGCTGATAAATGACTGGATCTGAGAGCTTTTTGTGGGCATTTCTCTTTTACTTTCTTACAACCACTTCAGCAGCCAGGCTGCTGAGGGATGAGGGACGTCTCTCCCTGCACGTTCTCAGGCTTTCAAATGCTTTGCAGGCCACATTGTGTCTCCAACACAATCTTTTATTCCTCTAGATTGAAAGCACATCAATGGAAAAGGCAGGAGGGATTAAATGCCCGAAAGCAGCACTATAAAACATTCTACCACTTCCACAGGATACACAACCCCATCCTGCAAAGGGAATTCAAATAACCCTTCACCTCAGAGGCTCAAAACAAGTAGAGGTCAAACTTTAACTTGCTTTGAAGACAAAGTGCAACTTGTTCAAACGCTACAAGGTCAAACGTAGCTTTTTTTAATGCCAGGGCAATAATTTAATAGAGGAAAACTGTCTAGGCTGGATTTGGAAAAGTTATAAGCTACTCACTTCAGATCTTCTTAATATCCTAATGCCTGCTTACAGTATCCAAATTGTCAGCAGGGAGAAGTTATATAACTAAACTTTTCTACTGAGAATGAGACAGGCTGCAAAATATCAGGAAAGGCTCACTTATAAGGATGCTAACATAAGATGGTGACCTTTTTTTTTTTCTTTTTTTTTTGGGACAGGGTCTGGCCCTGTTGTCCAGGCTGGAGTGTAGTGGCGCAATCTTGGCTCACTGCAACCTCCACCTCCTGGGCTCAGGCTGAGGCTGAACCTCAGCCTTCCAAGTAGTTGGGACTACAGGCGTGTGCCACCACACCTGGCTAATTTTTATATTTTTAGTAAAGGTGGGGCTTTGTGACATTGCCCAGGCTGGTCTCAAACTCCTGAGCTCAAGTGATCCACAGGCCTTGGCCTCCCAAAGTGCTGGGATTACAGGTGCGAGCCCGCACCCAGCCGTGACTTTATTTTTCTTTTCTTTACAGAAACAGGGACTCACTATGTTGCCCAGGTTGGTTCTGAACTCCTGTCCTCAAGTGATCCTCCTACCTCAGCCTCTCAAAGTGTTGGGATTACAGGTGTGAGCCACCATGCTCAGCCAACATTTCTTAAATGGTCCACAATGTCGCATTTCGGAAGTCTTTAAGAATTACATATGTTGACTTCTGAACATACCTACATACCTGGATGGAGAAGATAGCCAGATTTGCTTGTTTGGCGTCTGCTTGTTGATCACGTAGGTTCCTAGATCTCCACCCAGTTTAACAGTTAAGACGCCACTCTAGGGGATTAGGTGGAAAAAAGCATGAAGAAATTAAAACAAGAAAAAGCACTTCGTCATCATTGCTTCAGGTTTTATCTCAACACTTTCCATTTCTACAAGTACACAAAATACACCATAAAGAAATGTCTTTTTTTTTTTTTTTTGAGACGGAGTCCCACTCTTTCGCCCAGGCCAGATTGCAGTGGCACTATCTCGGCTCACTGCAAGCTCTGCCTCCCGGGTTCACGCCATTCTCCTGCCTCAGCCTCCCGAGTAGCTGGGACTACAGGCGCCGCCACCGCGCCCGGCGCCTGGCTAATTTTTTGTATTTTTAGTAGAGATCATGATCCGCACACCTCGGCCTCCCAAAGTGCTGAGATTACAGGTGTGAGCCACTGCGCCCGGCCAGAAATGTCTTTAATTGAGTATTTAGAAATAGAAGTTTGTGGAGGAAGAGCTTTGCTTTCAGAATCAGAATAGGATTAATCATAATGATGTTGTATCTCATAGAGCTTTCCCTGTTCCCTGTGAGGTCTGCAAGGTGAGAACGGTGATGAAGCTCGCAGAGTTAAGTGACCTCCCTGAGGCCTTGAGGCTGGCATCTGGGACTGCTGGTTTGTTGCCCTCAACCATCAACCAGAACATACTAGAGGACATAAAAAAACGCAGACTCTAACTCTATTAGAGTACCACGTCAGCCCAAACATCAGACACGACAAGTCTATTACAGAAGAAGTAAAAGGAAGGAAAGGAAGTATGCAAACCATCTGCTTTGCTTGTATTAGAAGGGCATTAGCTTCAGCTCTGTTGGTAGAAGGCAGAAACTCCAGATGAAGTTTTTTTTTTGCCAGACTCTTCCCACGCATCTAACAAGCTTCTCAGATACTCCTCCAAGGCTTTATTTTTCTCTAAAGAGCCTTGAATTCTTCAAAAGACTAGTTGGTCCATCTTTGAACAATAAATGTTCATTTAAATTTGAAAACATTCTTTCAACAAAAGAATCCTTTACTTCTAAAGCCTGTGGTCTCTTTAGAATGGGTGAGATATGAAAGAAACAGCTACAGGGCTAGTTCTCTGTATTGGAACTGGTAAGCAGGGTGGAGCCTGCTGTTCCCCATTGTGTGCATGACTTGCAGAGATACACGGCGGCAGCCTTTTTCTGTGCATTCTACAGCCTCCAACCAATCGAGAGGTTCTGAATGATTCTTATAACACACTTTTGCAAATATAGAGAACTATTTAGGCCAGGCATGCCTCACGCCTGAAATTCCAGCACTTTGGGAGGCCCAGGCAGGTAGATGGCTTAAGCCCAGGAGTTCCAGACCGGCCCAGGCAATATGGCAAAACCCTGTCTCTCCTAAAAATGCAAAAATTAGCCAAGTGTGGTGGCATGCGCCTGTGGTCCCAGCTACTTGGGAGGCTGAAGTGGGAGGATCGCCTGAGCCCAGGAGGTTGAGGCTGCAGTGAGCTGAGATCACACCACTACATTTCAGAGTGGGCGACAGAGTGAGACCCTGTCTCAAAAGCAAAGCAAAACAAAACAAAAAACCCAAAAAACAAAGAGCTATTGAAATTCCCGAGGGTAGTAACAATAATAATATAACTGATAGGAATGGGACAAGGGGCATTACTGGGTTATTTTTTTAAAATAACATCTTTTTCTGATTCAAAAACAAATGTATAGAAATGATGGAGACGTCAGCAATACAGACACTGATAAAAATATTAACCACTATTTACTCAGTTCCTGCTGTGCCAGGCTTGGTGTTCGGCACTTTGTGTAAATTGTTTCCAACTTGACTACAATTGTTGGCGGTAGGATTCGTTATTCCAGTTTCACAGATGAGGAAAACAGAGGTTCATAGTAAAGAGTACTTAGTAATTGGCGGAGCTAATCTTAAATCCAGGTCTGTGTGGGTCCAAAGACACTGTTCTTTCTATGACATGAAGCATTCTCTCGATCCCATTAACCAGCGATAAAAGATATTCACTCTCAGGTATCAGCTGCCAGTTTTTGTTTGTTTTTACAACAGGGTCTTGCTCTGGTGCTCAGGCTGCAGCAGTAGCAGGATCATGGCTCACTGCAGCCTCAAACCCCTATGCTCAAGTGATCCTCTGACTCAGTCCCTGCCTCCATAGAGCTGGGACTACAGGCACCACACCTGTCTAATTTTAACATTTTTCTTTTGCAGAGATGAGGTCTCGCTATATTGACCAGGCTGGTTTCAAACTTCTGGACTCAAGTGATCCTCCCACCTCGGCCTCCCAAAGTGCTGGGATTATGTTACAGGTGTGAGCCACTGCACTCGACCCCAATTTTATTTTTTTTGATTTTACTATAGTAAAAAGCACATAACGCTAAATTTACTATATTAACCATTTTAAGTGTACAGAACAATAAAGTATATTCACACTGCTGGGCAGCATAACTCTAGAACTTTTCACCTTGTAACACTGAAACTCTATGCCCATTAGACACTAATTTCCCCATCCCACAGCCCTTAGTAACCGCCTGTCTACTTTCTGTTTCTGATTTTGACTCATCTTTTTTTTAATTGAAAATAAAAAATATACATTTATGGTGGTGTTTCTATGATTTTTGACTACCTTTGACTACTTCATGAGTGGAATCATAAGTATTTGTCCTTTTATGAGTTGACTGCCAGTTTTTGAATGCATTTTTTTAAAAGGGCTAGGATTATACTATACATAAGTTTGTTTAAAAAACATTTTTTTTCCTGAAACCCATTTTTACTGTTTTGGTATGACTGTATTTCGTTTATTTAAAAGTTTCTTAAAACTGAGGCCGCACGTGGTGACTAATGCTTGTAATCCTGGCACTTTGGGAGCCCAAGGCAGGAGGATCGCTTGGGCCCAGGAGTTCAAGACCAGACTGGGCAAGATGGTAAAACCATGTTTTTACAAAAAATTACAAATTCGCTGGGTGTGGTGGTGCACACCTATTATCACATCTACTTGGTAGGCTGAGGTGGGAGAATCGCTTGAGCCTCAGAGATTGAGGCTGCAATAACCGGTGATCACGCCACCACACTTCAGCCTGGGTGACACAGAGAACTTGTCTCAAAAACAAATAAATAAAAGTTCCTTAAAACTGGACAATTCAGGAGTTTTTAGCATTTCACAAAGTGTGCAAACATCAACACTATCTAATTCCAGCTACTTCCATTGTCCCAAAAAGAAACCCTGCACCCGTTAATATTCACTCCCTATTTCCCACTCATCCCATACAGAGTTTTATAAATTATATTTCCATGAGATAATGAGCTCAAAGAATCAACACACAATCATTGGTAATTTGTCCTCTTTGTGGCCCTTAAATGCTCGAGTTGTGTGTGGCACCCTATACTGCGGGGGCCACAATCCAACAGAAAGGGCAGAGGACTGAGTATAAGATGCGAGTTCCAGGTCTGGTCTCATCACTGATCAGCGGCTCCTGTCTCCCATGATGTCTCTCCTGCCTCCTTCGAGGACTCAGGGCAAGAACTAGGGGCAGATGCGTGTTCAAGGTCCCCGCACTTGCGTCCATCACCACAATGCCTCAGCACACAGCAAATCAGGGGGTGCACATGCAACCACTGAAGCCCAAATTGACTTTTTCTTATTGGAATTGGAAATCTTTTGAGTGACTCCAGGCATCGGGCCACTCTTTTGCAAAGGGCATATTAATAAGCAAATGTGAGAGACCTTCTAGCTCCACAGCTCTCAAGCTATTTTCACCCCCTGGCACCTTCTCTGCAGTCAACTTCCTCCCTCCCAACATGAGACCCACTCACCTCTACCCTGCTACCCCTCTGTGGGTCCCACTGCCTCGTGGTGCTTCCTGCCTCTGCATTCAGAGCTGCCTGACTGCTTGCTTGTCCCCTGACCTCCACTCCTTTAAGCACCTTGGCAGCAGGAGATTTGTCTTTTCATGCTAGCATCTGCAGGTCTAGCACCTCCACCCCTCCTGCAAAAAGGACATTTGTGAATGAATGACCAACTGGTCAAATAGTGAATGAGCAGATGATGACCAGGTACTGTGATACCATCTGCCCAACTTAGGGCAAGCTTACACAGGGCAGAAAACCCCAATGTTCAACTTCTTCCCACCAGTCTGTTCACCGTAATTAGACTTTTTCCCCCACAGATCTGGAAACTGTTTCGGAAGGAAAGTGGTGACAGGAAAGAAACTAGCCGCATTAGTTCAGCAGAAATTCTTAATGCTTTCGGAACTGACTACAAATAGACCAGATAAAGAGGGCTTTCTCTTCATCATCATTATTATTCCTTAGACAATTTGAGTCTATTTTGGGAGTGTGCATGCCCTTAAGTGCAGAGGGAATAGTCAAAATATGTAGCAGTTTCTGAGACAGAGGCACTAGCCAGTCAGCACAGACAGCGGCCACAGCTGGTGAGCGTTATTGACTCCTCCTAGTCAAGATCAGCCCTACCCACATAGGAGCAAAAATAGCAATTACTGTTGTCACCAGGTCACTTGTAGAAATAGACACATGTAAGATGGCATGTTGGGTCTGGAGACTTCATATACATATGACCTCCTTCATTTCTAAAGTAGATACCAACTTGCTAGGATGCACTTTTACGTATGTCATTTTAATTGATCCTCTTATAAATCTGAAGAGAGGAGGTTAATGTCACTCATTTCATAGCTGAGGAACCTGCAGCTCGCAAAAGTTAGATATCACTTAAGGACTCTTGGAAAGAAAATACAAATCCAGGATGCTAAGCCAGATCCTTTGTCTCCATATCCAATGAGATGGTGCCTCACTGGGCCAGGAGCAGTGACACCTGGCCCATCACACCTCTAATGCCAGCACTTTGGGAGGCCAAGGCAGGTAGATCACTTGAGGTCAAGAGTTTGAGACCAGCCAGGCCAACATGGTGAAACCCCATCTCTACTAAAAATACAAAAAAAAAAATTAGCTGGACATACTGGTGCACGCCTGTAATCCCAGCTACTCGGGAGGCTGAGGCAAGAGAATCCCTTGAGCCCAGGAGGTGGTGGTTGTAGTGAGCTGAGATCATGCCACTGTGCTCCAGCCTGGGCGACAGAGTGAGATCTGTCTCAAAAAAAAAAAAAAGATGCTGCCTCGGAGCAGGGGTTTTTAACTTGGGATTAAGTGGTCTCAGGGGGCTGCAAACACTTCCAGCCTGAAGCTGGAATGGTACTCCTGAGTGTGTTAAGTGTAGCTAAAACTGCCTCCTTACATATTTTAAGTTTGGATCTAAGGGCTTCTCTGTACATAGTGAACTGCAATCTACTCTTGTACCAATCACTGAGTTTTGGCTAATCAAAGGCGGCCATCTGTTCAAACCATGTTTAAGGCAAACACCAAGCTGTAACCAACCTGGCTGTTTCTGTACCTCACTTTCATTTTCCTTTTTCTTTTCTTTTTTTTTTTTAAGACGAAGTCTCACTCTGTCACCCAGGCTGGAGTGCAGTGGTGCAATCCTGGCTCACTGCAAGCTCCGCCTCCCAGGTTCACACCATTCTCCTGCCTCAGCCTCCCAAGTAGCTGGGACTACAGGTGCCCACCACCACACCTGGCTAATTTTTTGCATTTTTAGTAGAGACGGGGTTTCACCGTGTTAGCCAGGATGGTCTCGATCTCCTGACGTCATGATCCGCCCGCCTCGGCCTCCCAAAGTGCTGGGATTACAGGCATGAGGCACTGCACCAGGCTCTCACTTTAGTTTTCTGCATGTCACTTTCCTTTTTCTGTGTATAAATCCTAAATCCTCTCCAACCACGTGGCACACCATGGAGTCTCTCTGAACCTATTCTGGTTGCAGCCTTCCCGATTTATGAATCACCCTTTGCTCAATAAAACTCTGTTAAATTTAATTTGTTTAAAGTTTTTTGTTTTTTTTTAAAACAGGTGAGTATGGAAGTTTTTATTGAGAGAGGGACCAGAGCAGTCATCAGATTCTTAGAGGGAGGTCCTGATCCAAAAAAGATGAAGAACTCTCAGCTCTAAGACAGTAATATGCTGACACCTTAGTGAATAAAGAACATGTCAAGAAGCAAATCCTTATTAAAATATCTAAGAGGCCAGGACTCCACCCGGGAAAAAAAGGAGGGCAGCTTGGAGGTAACTTCAGGTAGCGTGGTGACTCTAAGTCTCCAGGCAGATTTCACTAGGTTAAGGAGAGCAGACTCCACAGCTGCCTAGTGAGAAGAGGTCCTTTCAGCTCTGGTAGAGTGTCTTCTGTAATGACCAGTGCCAGTAAGGGGTGAAGCCTGGGGCCAGACATTGGCATCCACCTGTTACCTGGACCACTTGATCAGATGATACACCAGTTAAGAAGCCACTTAAGTCTCCCACTCCACAGGGAGAAAAAAGAGCAGATGTCCTCTTGGGTGTATCTGGATTACTGCTTTCATTTGTCTACTTGGCCAGTAGCGAGTTGGTAAAAGGTGTATAAATGCTGAGAGGCATCAATGAAAGCATGTTTTGGAAAAGTCTCATTTACACATGAATCAATATTTATTAAGTCCCTACTATGTACTTGGCAGTGTTCCAGACACTGGGATCAAAGAACAGACAGTGTCCCTGCTGTCGAGGAACTCAGTGTATTATAGGTGGTAGCTGACGTGTAAATGGACAATTATAACACAGAGGGATCAGTGCTCCACAGAGTCATCCTCAGAGTGCTGGGCAAGGGAGAAAAGGAAGGACCGTGACTGCTTGGAGTATCTAGGAAGGCTTCACAAAGGAGGTAACTTCCAGCTATGTCTCAGGGGAGGAAAAGACTGCCCTCCCACAAAGCTCAAGTAATAATATTATAAAACATGAAATATATAAATTACTTAGCACCTGAAGGACTCTAATCAGGAATTCAAACTCTAGGGTACAGAGTTAGCATTTCACTGTAGTTAATCACAAGTCCAAACTATAGATGGCAGCCACTATATATCTTTAGCTTTCTAAATCTACACTTAAGCATTTGCTAATTAGTAAATGATTTGTTAGAAATAATTTTGCCCATGAGTGATACTCAAAGTATATGAATTGGCTAGAAAAATATAGGCATCTCTTCCTTTGAAAGAATGGGTTACAGATTCTGGAAAGCCTACCAGCCTAATGTTGTCTTCAGAGAGACACTCTCAGGGCAGGAATCAGGAAGGTTCTCTGACCCACTACTGGGAGCAGAAGGTTTTGTCGCCTGGTTCAAATTGATTCAATGATATGAGAAATAAAAATAAAATTCTAAGCTCCCAACTGACTCAACAAACCATCTTTTGGCCAAGGGGAGCCCAGAGATACCTAAAAAAATTTTACGTTTTGGCCATGATGCGAAAGGAGTTCAAACAGGCCTCATTCTACTCCCTCCCTAACTGCCATTAGTTTCTTTTCCCCCTAAGGGCTAAACAGAAACTAGCCCTTTCAAAAGACTAACTTCAGGCCATGCGTGGTGGCTCATGCCTGTAATCCCAGCACTTTGGGAGCCCGAAGCAGGTGGATTACCTGAGGTCAGGAGTTCAAGACTAGCCTGACAACATGGCAAAACCCCATCTCTACTAAAAATATAAAAAAATTAGCCAGGCGTGGTGGCAGGAGCCTATAATCCCAGCTACTCGGGAGGCTGAGGCAAGAGAATCGCTTGAACCCAGGAGGCGGAGGTTGCGGTGAGCCGAGATCGCGCCACTACACTCCAGCCTGGGCAACAGAGCAAGACTCCATCTTAAAAAGAAAAAAAAAAAAAAGACTCACTTCACCACTGGTATCAACCAATCACCTAATTCTGCCCTTCCTTTTTAGTGGTTTCAGCACAACTGACTAGCATTCCTTCCTGATAACCACTGATCACAGAGAGGTCTAAGACAGGGTCTTGCCCTGTCACCCCGGCTGGAGAACCGTGGTGCGATCATGGCTCACAGCTGCCTCAAACTCCCGGGCTTAAGTGATCCTCCTGCTTCAGCCTACCAAATAGCTAGGTCTATGTAGATATGCAGTCTCATTTTGTTGCCCTGTAATACATTTCAGTTTCTGCCTAAAGTGAACATGGGAGACATGCTGCACATTAGCTTACTCCGCATGCCTGCACCATCCCTTTGTGAATATTCATAGATCCTCCCATAATCTGCTGAATATGTATGCTTAGCTGCACCTCTCAGCATAAATTCATGTTCCCTTTGCCCCTTCTTGGAAGTGCTTGTTTTTCAGTTATGGCCAGCGGTTCTGCTTCCTGCCTGTAGGTAGTGGGACCCTCTTTAGAAATAGTCCTCCTTTCTGCCGGGCGCGGTGGCTCACGCCTGTAATCCCAGCACTTTGGGAGGCCGAGGCGGGTGGATCACGAGGTCAAGAGATGGAGACCATCCTGGCTAACAGGTGAAACCCCGTCTCTACTAAAAATACAGAAAAATTAGCTGGGCATAGTGGCGGGCGCCTGTAGTCCCAGCTACTTGGGAGGCTGAGGCAGGAGAATGGCGTGAACCTGGGAGGCGGAGCTTGCAGTGAGCCGAGATGGCGCCACTGCACTCCTGCCTCGGGGACAGAGCGAGACTCTGTCTCAAAAAAAGAAAAAAAAAAAAAAGAAATAGTCCTCCTTTCTAAATTTACAGATTTGTGGCTGGGTGTGGTGGCACACACCTGTAATCCTCGTGCTTTCGGAGGCCGAGGTGAGAGAATCGCTTGAGGCCAGGAGTTTGAGACCAGCCTGGGAAACATAGTGAGACCCATAAATAAAATAAAATAATTAGCCGAGTATGGTGGCATGTGTCTGTAGTCCCAGCTACTACGGAGGCTGAGGTGGAAGGATCACTTGAGCCCAGAAGTTTGAGGCTGCAGTGAGCTACGATTGTGCCACTGCACTCCACCCTGGGTGGCAGAGCGAGGCCCTGTCTCTGAAAATAATAATCATAAATGCTATATTTTTATATAAATATATTTAATTAAATATAAATATATTTGTGACTTTTTCAGTTCAATAGAAGTAAACCAAACGACAACTTTTGCCAGGTGCCGTGGCTCACGCCTGTTAACCCAACACTTTGGGAGGCTGAAGCGGGTGGATCACTTGAGGTCAGAAATTTGAGACCAGCCTGGCCAACATGGTGAGACCCCATTTCTACTAAAAATACAAAAATTAGCCCTGTATTGTGGCACATGTCTGCAAGCCCAGCTACTCAGGAGTCTGAGGCAGGAGAATCGCCTGAACCTGGGAGGCAGAGGTTGCAATGAGCTGAGATTGCACAACTGCACTCCAGCCTGGGTGACAGAGCTAGGCTTCAACTCAAAAAAAAAAAGAAGTAAACCAAATGCAGCTGCTAGAATACTAGCACATTTGCTTCTAACACAACATTCATGCAAAGTACCCTGGTCAAACTGGGGCTTCACTAATCCTATAAAAACAGGTTTCATGACTGTTTTCAGGGCTTGCTAATCAATGTCTGCATGTGTGGGCAGAGTTTAGCCTGCGACTTGGTTTCCCTGCAGTTACAGGCTGTAGTAGAGGCTAGGGGAGAGGAGGCCCTTAACTCCCCCACGTCTCATCAGGCTGTGGACGCTCAAGCTGGCAGGTCAGTTTGTAAGAGTTCCCAAGCAGCCCAGCCCTCTAAGGCTGCCTGTGCAAGCACTTTTAAAGCCCTGCCCAGGCACTACTGCATTTTTTGCTGCTGACAGCAATTACTGAATCTACTTGGAAGGCATTCAATCCTTCCCTGCCCATTGCTCCTTTTTTTTTTTTTTTTTTTCAGTTCCCTCACTGTCCTTATAGTCAGGCTTGATACCTTCTCTAAGACTTGGTTGCCTGCTCCATCATGTGGAGTGCCTTCTCCATCCAGTGCTCCCGCTGCAATTTCCAACACCATTTCTATCGCTTTAGTCTGATGGCTGATTGTCCTCAACAATTCCATGACTGAATCCAAAATGCATGCTTCGTGACATTTCCTGGTAGTAGTTAATTGCCATCAAGAGGATTAACACCTTTGGGGGGCTGGGCGCCGTGGCTCACACCTGTAATCCCAGCACAATGGGAGGCTGAGGTGGGAGGATTACTTGAGTTCAGGAGTTCATAACCAGCTTGGCCAATGTGGTGAAACACTGTCTCTACTAAAAATACAAAAATTAGCTGGGTGTGGGGGCATGTGCCTGTAATTCCAGCTACTCAGAAGGTTGAGGCAGGAGAATTGCTTGAACCCGAGAGGCAGAGGTTGCAGTGAGATCGTGCCACTGCACTCCAGTCTGAATAACAGAGGGAGACTCCGTCTCAAAAAACAAACAAATGAACAAACAAACAAACAAACAGACAGACAAACCAACCAACCAACCCAGAAAACTCTCTTCAAGGGATTTTCTCCCGTTGGCAAAAAAGACTCTAAGGCCTAAGCAATAATTCTAAACCCATAGGCAGACCCTTGCCCAAATCTGCCACCTGGTGGCCAGTCGATAAAGACCAGCACTTCCCTGGCTTCTAGGATCTGGGGCTAATGTTTCATCCAACTCAGTTCTCACACCAGGCTGGACCTGGTGGCTCATACCTGTAATCCTAACACTTTGGAAGGCTGAGGTGAGTGGACCATTTGAGGTCAGGAGATTGAGACTAGCCTAACCAACATGGTGAAACCCTGTCTTTGCTAAAATACAAAAAAGCCGGGTGTGGTGGCTGGGGCCTGTCATCCCATCTACTCCGGAGGCTGAGGCAGGAGAATTGCTTGAACTCAGGAAGCGGAGGTTGCAGTGAGCTGAGATTGCGCCACTGCACTCCAACCTCGGCGAAAGAGTGGGACTTCCTCAACAAAACAAAACAAAAACAAGTTCTCATCCTAGCTGCACACTGGAATCATCTGTGGAACTTAAAAATCCCAGTGCCCTGCCCAGGTCATGCCACACCCCAGACCAAGTAATCCAAATCTCTAGGAATGAGACCTAGGGATACACATTAGAATCCCAGGTGAGCTTTTCAAAAATATGATTCCCAGGAATGCACCTGACCTACCCCATCGCTGTCTCACAGGGGCAGGGCTCCAGTCTTTATAATCTAAATAACTTTTGGGCAGTTATCTTACCCCTGCTGAAGAACTACGGGTCTAGTTTGTTGTTCCCTCCATCTGCCTGCTGGATAAATACACACTCAGGCCCCTCTCTGATTTGCCTTCATGGGTATCCACTGAAGCTGGAAAATGAGGCTCAGAGAGGCTGAGTGACTGGCCCAGAGTCACAACAAGCCTAGTAGAGCTGGGCTGCAGCTTGAAGCCTAGTCTTTATCTATCCTATCTATCCTATCTATCTATCTATCCTATCTATCTATCTATCCTATCTATCCTATCTATCTATCCTATCTATCTATCCATCCTATCTATCCTATCTATCCTATCTATCTATCCTATCTATCCTATCTATCGATCCTATCTATCCTATCTATCTATCCTATCTATCTATCTATCCTATCTATCTATCTATCTATCCTATCTATCTATCTATCTATCTATCTATCTATCTATCTATCTATCCTATCTATCTATCTATCTATCTATCCTATCTATCTATCTATCCTATCTATCTATCCTATCTATCTATCCTATCTATCTATCTATCTATCTATCTATCTATCTATCTATCTATCTATGACAGAGTCTGGCTCTGTCACCCAGGCTGGAGTGCAGTGGCGTGATTTTGGCTCACTGCAACCTCCCCCTCCCAGAACCCTAGTCTTTTAATCCTACCTACAACTCCATGCTACTTGATGCTTAGCTCCGCTGGAGGGAAATTCATTTTAGTGAACTAAAATTCTTAGAGGGGGAAACAGAAAAATTAAAAGAAGTCAAGAGGTACCCCAAAGGAAACATCATAGTCCTCAAACGTGTATGGCTTGTCTGCAAGGTCTTCAAAAAACTCTGCTAAAGAGTCCAGCGTTTCCTCTGCTAGTCTTTCATAGGTGGTCTCATCTAGAGAGCTGCAGGGGAAGCACAAAACCCAAAACATATGATTACCAAACGCTTCTATTTTATTAATATCAAATTTACACATTTGTTACTTAAATTCATTAAACTGATGAAAATAACATGTACAAATTAAAAGTTTTTCTTTCTTTTTTTTTTTTTTTTTTTTGAGACAGAGTCTCACTCTGTCACCCAGGCTGGAGCGCAGTGGCTGGTCTGAACTCATGACATCAAGTGATCCACCACATGCCTCAGCCTCTCAAAATGTTAGGATTACAGGCATGAGGCACCGTGCCCGGCCCAAAGTAAAAATTTAAACAGCACAGAAGGGGTTACAGAAAGAAGCAGGCAGCCCCCATTCCCAGAGGCAACTACAATTAATAGTCCTTTGTGGGCAAGGCAGCGCAGTGGCTCATGCCTGTAATCCAAGCACTTTGGGAGGCTGAGGTGGGTGGCTCACCTGAGGTCAGGAGCTTGAAACTAGCCAGGCCAATATGGCAAAACCCTGTCTCTACTAAAAATACAAAAATTAGCTGGGCTTATGGTGCATGCCTATAGTTCCCAGCTACTTGGGAGGCTGAGACAGGAGAATCGCTGAAACCCCAGAGGTGGAGGTTGCAGTGAGCTGACATTGTGCTACTGCACTCCAGCCTGGGTGACAGAGTAAGACTCTGTATCAAAAAAAGAAAAAAAAAAAAAAAAAAGCCTGGGCCTGGTGGCTCACGCCTGTAACCCTAGCATTTTGGGAGGCCGAGGCGGGTGGATCACCTGTCAGGAGTTCGAGACCAGCCTGGCCGACATAGTGAAACCTCGTCTATACTAAAAATACAAAAATTAGCTGGGCATGGTGGGGTGAGCCTGTAATCCCAGCTACTCGGGAGGCTGAGGCAGGATAATCGCCTGAATCCAGGGGGCGGAGGTTGCAGTGAGCCAAGGTGGCACCACTGCACTCCAGCCTGGGCAACAAGAGCAAAACTCCATCTCAAAAGAAAAAAAAAACAAAAAACATTTATTCTGATTCAGTAAATGCTATCACTGTTTATCCTTCTAAAGGTATGATCAGATTTCATTAGTAATGTTCAACTTTTCACAAAGATGGTGAATGCCATCTTAAAATCTATTGGAGATTTTTTTAATATTTAGATTTATGTAACTGGTTATGTAAATATATTTAAATACTGGGGGAAATTCCTTCACTGTCTCAGAACCAAGCAAGATTCACCTGTAGTTTGTGTTCATTTGCCTCTTAAAGGCAAGGGCTGAAGATAAGGTAGCAATGTCAACTTTCTATTTTTGGCCTTAACTATGCCAATCTAATTACAATTTTCTGTATCTAAAATGGTTCGCTTTACTTAGTGAAAGACATTTTAGCGTGGTTTATGTATAAGATCAAAGAAAGATTATTTAACACTTCTCACATTAAAAAAAAAAAAAAGAAAAGAAAGAGACAGGTCATATCAAAAGCCGGCCATGGGCTGGGTGTGGTGGCTCATGCCTGTAATACCAGAACTTTGGGAGGCCAAGGGAGAAGGATCACTGGAACCCAGGAGTCTGAGACAACAAAGACCCCCGTCTCTACAGAAAATTAAAAAATTAGCTGGGCGTGGGACATGCCTGTAGTTCTAGCTGCTCAGGAGCCTGAGGTGGGAGGGATCACCCGAGCCAGGGAGGTCAAGGCTGCAGTGAGCTGTGATAGTGCCATTGCATTCCATCCTGGGTGACAAAGTGGAACCCTGTCTTTAAAGTAAAATAAAATAAAATAAAAAAGAGTTGGCGGAGAAAAGAAGCCACTAGACTTTTCAGATACTGCTGATAGGCAAGTAAGTTGGACAATCACTTTGGAAAACTGTTGGACAGTATCTACTAAAGTTGAACGCATTTACATGCTATGACCCATCAATTCCACTCTTAGGGGGTATATGCAAAAGAAATGTGTACCCAGGTTCACCAAAAGACATGTACTATACTAAAATATTTGTATCATAACTATCCTATAGCCCCAAACTGGAAACTGCCCAAGTATTCCTTTGTAATATCATAGACAAATTGTGGTATATTCATGCAATGGAATACTACACTGCAAAATAGAATTGTCTATAGGAACAGCATGGATGAATCTCACAAACATCATTGTGATAGAAATACACAAGTATACACAAACATGTTTATATTTAATGGGACAGTTTATATAAAGTAAAAAAACAGGCAGAACTAATCTATGCTATTGGTAATCAGAATAGTTACTCTGAGGGGTTAATGACTAGAAGGAAAAGAGGGAGAGGTTAATGACTAGAAGTGCGCAGGAAGCTTGCTTGCAGGGGCTGCTAACATTCTATGTCTTGAGCTAATAGGGTATGTTCATAGGACTGTTCAATTTTTACAAATTCATCAAGCTGTATGCTTGTGACTGGATACATTTCCTTATAGATACTATTTTTCAAATTTAAAATTACTTTAAATCCACAGAGACAGAAAGTAGATTAGTAATTGCTGGGTTTTAGGGAAAGGCGGAATCGGGGAGTGATTGCTAATACAAATAGGGTTTCCTTCTGGAATAATGAAAACGTTCTGGAATTAGACAGTAGTGACAGCTGCACAATCTTGTGAATATACTAAAAACCCTTGCCTTCTACATTTTAAAATGGTGAGTTTTATGGCATGTAAATTATAACAATAAAAATATTATTATAATAAATATCCTTGTAAGAGCTTTTGTGCCCCTGTGAGGATATATTAATATCTGTCGGTTATAAGATGTGTATCAGACAACTCCACTATCTGAAAGTTTCCAAGGGGCCTAAAGTAAGACACCAGGGGCTGCTAGACAATTACTGTAAGACATACAGATTTGCCATATGACCCTCTTCCCCACCCAGTCCATCACCCACTTCCAGGATACAATGTGGGGAAGGCTACCTGACTGGACTGGGGAGGAGCTGTCCTTTAAAAAGAGTGGTTGGCCTGATAGGGTGTGTTTTGAGAGTGAGCTGGAGAGAAAGGGTGTGTTTTGAGAGTGCGCTGCAGAGAATGCGTAGGAGAGGTTGGTTGACATGTGTCTTGAAGAATTTGAGAAACATAAGGACACAACCGACTTTATACCTGACAGTTTTAAAGTCCAAAGTGAAAAGGTTGGAAGGTGCTACCTGCCAGCAGAGAGTTGGGCCCTGGCAGAAGTGGGCTGTCCTCCTACACATGGCAGGTCAAGGGTGTGCTTCCCAGAGGTCAGAGGTTGCTGGACTTGGGGCATCCTGCAAGGGCCCTATGCAACCTCCCAGGACTGCCAGAAGGAGTAAGGGGAAAGCGGCAGAGAGTCTGTTGGGGGAGGAATGCTGGAAGCCGAGGCTGGAAATGGATGCCACCAAAGCAAAAACCTCAAACACGCAGCAGAAACTGTGGCAAAGTCAATGAACAGACACCGCAGGCTGGGAGGCTCAGAGGTTCTTCAGACCTTGTGAGCCATGCAAAGCCCTCTGGAAATCTGGGTCTCAGATAACCTGGATGGCCAACTGTATGCCTACTGAGGGTATAGCTGTGGGGACAGTTAGAATGTTCCTGAATACCGGTGGCTTCCTGTTGCTTTTAGTACATGTGACAAGAAAAGAGCCAGGAGATGGAATGAAATGGAGCATTGGAGATAAAAGGCTGCACAAACGCGGAAAGTCAAAGGGAGAATCTAAGGCTTTCTTTTTTTTTTTTCCTTTTTTTTGAGATGGAGTTTCGCTCTTGTTACCCAGGCTGGAGTGCAATGGCATGATCTCGGCTCACTGCAGCCTCCATCTCCTGGGTTCAAGCGATTCTCCTGCCTCAGGCTCCCAAGTAGCTGGGATTACAGGTGCCCGCCACCATGCCTGGCTAATTTTTTGTATTTTTAGTAGCGACAAGGTTTCACCATGTTGACCAGGCTGGTCTTGAACTCCTGGCTTCAGGTGATCTGCTCGCCTCGGCCTCCCAAAGAGCTGGGATTACAGGCGTGAGTCACCGCACTCAGCCAGAGAAGTTAAGGCTTTGAACAGCAAAGGCTTCCCACTGAGCCAAAACAAGAGACCCAGTCCTGCTGCAAAAACCAGGCTGAGGGCATTGCTGGTCTCCGATCTTACTGTTTAACATGACCTCAAGGTACCTGCCCTTAGGCTGAGAGAGCTGGGCATGGGGGCATGGGAGATAAGGCAGCCTGAGGCTCCCATCCAGGGAGGAAACTTGGATGTGGTTCCTGGCACATGGGACTGCCTGAAAGTGAATAGCTCAGAAGCCTACTTTTGGGAAAAGCCTACTCTCAAAGAAAAATGAGTCTGAGCTGGGCACAGTGGCTCATGCCAGTAATCCCAGCACTTTGGGAGGCCGAAGCGGGCGGATCACCTGAGGTCAGGAGTTCAAGACCAGCCTGGCCAACATGGTAAAACCCCGTCTCTACTAAAAATACAAAAATCAGCTAGGTGTGGCACTGCAAGCCTATAGTCCCAGCTACTCAGGAGGCTGAGTCAGGAGGATTGCTTGAGCCCGGGTGGCGGACGCTGCAGTGAGCCGAGATCGCACCACTGCACTCCAGCCTGGGTCACAGGGCGCGATTTCATAAAAGAAAAAAAAAGAGAGAGCGAGAGAGAAATGAGTCTGGCCTAAAATAGCTGATTGGAGTCTTAAAACAGCCTGTGGAACCCCAAACTTTTATCAGCAGGAAGTGGGCTGTGAAGGCTGCTCGCCCCCGAGGAGGGCACACTTCCCACTGCCTGCCTCCCCTGTGGCCAAGGAAAATAACAGACAAGGAGGAGCCTCTTGGGAGGCTGAAGCAGGGATTTGTGGAGGAACATGCTCCTCTGCCAGGGCAGAGGTTGACCCAGTGCTCTCCAGCAGGGCTCCACTGCTGCGGGCAGCCAGTGCTGTGCCTCTTTTCTGAATGGAGTTACAGTTGCAGTTACCCTGCCCCTGTCCATCATGTGTGTATGTGTGTATGTGTGTCTGTGTCTGTGTGTTTCTATGTGTAGGTCAGAAGAAGCCATTCCTAAAGATGAGAGAGAGGAGGCTGCATGTCACCTGGAAATCTTGGACTCGGAGGTGGCTGTGGTGACCACATGGGCATCGGTTGGCTCTCTTGGGGCTGGGGGTAAATGCATCTGAGTGTGGAGGGAGGGTCCACGCAGATACTGGTTGGCAGGGGGTAGACTGTAGCCGTGCCTGACAGCTTTCCATGGAGAATGCCGTGCGGCTTCTTCCACGGCACTCGCTAGACTATATTTCCCAGCCTCCCTTACAGTTAGCTAAGGCCACGCCACTCAGTTCTTCCCACCAGAATGTGAGTGAGGAGTATATGCCATTTCCAGCCCTTCTGTGCTTCTAGCCCTTTCTGGCAAATGGAACTTGGACAAGGTGACTGAGACTCAACAATGCAAAGGAGAGTAAGGCACTGACAGATAAGGACCAAACTGGAAGCTAGAATGAGTGTAGTTGCTAATTCACTTCATGAGGTATGCGAACACTGTACTGCCCAGAGAGGAGGACACAAACATTACTGGTTTGAGCTATTAAATATTTGGGTCTATTCGTGATAGCAGCATGGCCTGCTCTAACTATCAGGGTATTAAATAAAATAATATCAAAACTCTGGAAACAACCTGAATGTCCAATAGGGGATGGGTTAAATGGATTATGTCACATCCATAGAATCTAATACTATTTCATTAAAAATAATGTGGTGGATACTCAGTCACATGGAAAGATGCCTAAGATTGTTGCTGCTCAGGAAGAAAATCAGGTTCTAATGGGAGAGGGAAGGAAGGAGGGAGGAAGATATCCATGACGTGGAAGGTGTTTTATCTTACCCTGGGTGGCCCAAAGTTCCGGATTTCCTCAAATGCATCAAATAGACATTCTGCTTTTTGACATTCCAAATCTGGTTGAGGCCACGGAGGTTCGAACTCTGAAAGCCAAAGTTAAGAAGTACGTTACTATTTTTCAGTGAATTATAACCCATTAATGCATAATTTATATATTGCTACGTCTACATTCAAGAGTGCCTGTAACCGAGTGCTCCATTTTTTCTAAGAAAAAGGGAATATGTTACTTTTCTTAAAAAAAATTATCCTCTCTTCTCTTCTCCTCTCCCCTGGTTCCTGGTTTCCTACCTAGCCCTTCAGAAATGCAAATACAACCTTTGATCTCCCCTTCACCATACATTCCCTGCAGGGCAAGCTTTTCTAACTGTGTGCTCTTCCAGAGCACAGATGTCTCCACATGACAGCAGATTTGCAGACCAAAGCAAACCCACCACGGAACTTTTACCTCCAGTGGGTGGTGGCCTGGCACTTCCACCCTCAGGGGTTGCCTCAGGACTTTCATTCACTGGGAGAGCATACTGAAAGCATGCCCACTTGGCCACTGCTACAGTTTATTTCTAACCAGGAAGGTGCCAAGTCAACTGTCCTGTAGAGTAGGCACAGAACTAGCAGAGGGACCCACCTACTTGCCCTTGCACACTTCCCCCCTTACCTTATAAAAGTGTCCACTTTCTGCTTCAAACGGGAAGCAGCACTTTTAAAGAAAGACAGGATGCTTTGTACCCCTTACCCAAGTTAGTTTCAGAATAAATTCACTTTTTTTTGGTACCAGGCCTTGCTCTTGTTAATTGGACTCTGCATCCGGTGAACAACTAACCCGCTTTTGGTTACATAATCATGCTAAAGTTTTTTTTGTTTGTTTTTTGTTTTTTTCGTTTTTGAGATGAAGTCTCGCTCTGTTGCCCAGGCTGGAGTGCAGTGGCGCGATCTCGGCTCACTGCAATCCCCGCCTCCCAGGTTCGAGTGATTCTCGTGCCTCAGCCTCCTGTGTAGCTGGGATTACAGGCACCCGCCACCACACCCGATTTTTTGTATTTTTAGTAGAGACAGGGTTTCACCATGTTGGCCAGGCTGTTCTTGAACTCCTGGCCTCAAGTGATCTGCCCTCCTCAGTTTCCCAAAGTGCTGGGATTACAGGCGTGAGCCACTGAACCCAGCCCTATGTTAAAGTTTTTTAGGAATATTTCTCAGGAATTTTTTTTTTTTTTACCTTCTTTTAGTGCATTACAGTGAGTTCTCCCTGTGTCTCTCTAAGCCCGTGTTGTCCAGCAGGCTAGCCAATAAGCCACATGTAGCTATTTACACTTAAATTTAATGAAATAAAATAAAGTCAGCTCCTCAACTGCACCACCAGTTTCAAGAATCCTGTGGCCACATGTGGCTAGTGGTGCAGACACAGCATTTCCATCACATCAGGAAGTTCTACCGGGCAGGGCTGCTGCAAGCTGTTCAGGTTACAGGGTGGTTAGCAGGAGGCTGGAAGGCATCCACAGTGCTCTTAAAAGGTCACTAAGAGAAGCAACAGGAAATAGCAAGAGGCAGAATCCTGCTGAAGTCCAGAAGATTGGCTCTGACTGCTGACTGCTGTCTGACAGACCTTATTATCATGATCTGCAGGACAGAATGTGACCTGTTGATTTTTTTTAGTCCCTAACTGCTGGACATCCAGGTGACAGGGTCTGAGTTGATTACCACCAGCTCTGCTGACCAGCTGGGGAGATGAAGGAAATAATCAGACAAGAGCCATTGGGGCACAAGAGTGGTGCAGCTGGAGTGGAGAGATGTAGGGGAGGTGACAGGGGAGGTGATGGAACAAGGCAGGGGCGGCCTGGGTCTTGCCAAGGACCTCAGCTGGACGTCATCCTGGGAATGCACCGAAGGGCTTTAAGAGATTGGTGATAAGATTTACATTCTCCAAAGGTCACTGGTTGCCATGGAGAGAAGAGGCGAGACACCGTTAGTTACTGCTCTTGAGCCAGTAGTGCCCTTAGCAAACTCAGAAAAGAGAAGGCAGAAGGCACAGGGCTGGGAAGTGCGTGGAGGAGGAAATGGGCTGGAGGACAGTGGAGGGGGAGGGTGGGGCGGAGTGCAGACCTTAGAAACACGTCTCTGAAGAAGTGAGAGGGCAGCCATGATAACCACTGTTAGAGCTACTGCACATTCTACAGCGTCCTCCGCCTGCTTGACACTGCTCTCAGCCTTTACGTAAACAGACGCAGTCTTCAATACAATCCTGTGAGGGATGTACTCTTACTACAGTCCTTATTCTTGGTAGTTACGTGCTACAAAGTTGCCATAAACACTCAACGAGCAAATTATTTATAGGAGAAATACAAGGCTAGGTCCCCCGTAAGCTGCTGGTCACAACATTGTTACCAATCGATCAATATATAACCTTATTTCTGTTTAAAGACACCTTATGTAATATACATAGTTGATTCATTAACACTGATCTTGACTGGGCATGGTAGCTCACACCTGTAAGCCCCACACTTTGGGAGGCCAAGGTGGGAGGATTACTCGAGCTCAAGAGTTTGAGACCAACCTGGGCAACATAGAGAGACCTCATTTCAACTTGAAAAATAAAAAACCTGAGGCTGGACACTGTGGCTCGCGCCTATAATCCCTGCAGTTTGGGAGGCAGAGGCGGGTGGATCACCTGAGGTCAGGAGTTCAAGACTAGCCTGGCCACATAGTGAAACCCCCGCCTCTACTAAAACACAAAAATTAGCGAGGCGTGATGACATGTGCCTGTAATCTCTGCTACTCAGGAGGCTGAGGCAGAAGAATTGCTTGAATCCGGGAGGTGGAGGTTGCAGTGAGCCAGGATTGCACCATTGCACTCCAGCCTGGGCGATGAGCAAAATTCCATCTAAAAAAAAATCAAAAACATTATCTGGGTGTGGTGGGGTGCACCTGTAGTCCCAGCTACTCAGGAGGCCGAGGTGGGAGGATTGCGTGAGCCAGAGAGGTAGAGGCTGCAGTGAGCTATGATTACACCATTGCACTCCAGCAGCCTGGGCAACAGAGGGAGACCCTGCCTCAAACAACAACAACAACAAATTAACCGATCTCAGGACAACAGCACCTTAACTCATGCCTGACAAAGCTTCTCTAACACATGCATTTTCTCTGTAAGGAACATCACAGCCTCCTCGTGCTCAACTTTGCACTACACTTGGAGACAATTTTAACAGAGAAATAACCAAGAAAAAAGCATAAAAATCTGAAAAGCATGGCACTAACCAGACTGTGAAAACGACACTGTTTACACTATGACACCTGAAATAAGAAGGCAGGGCAGCACTTTGTCAGACCTTGGCTGGGAACATGAGCCTGGAGGAGCTCACATTTTTTTGCCGCTCTGCACACATCTTTGAAACGACCGCAAAAGGCCAGGGGTACTGATTTGGGGGTAACAAATTTTAGCAAGTGGGCAAATTAACAAGTACAGAATCTTAACGAATAACGATCAACTATAGTCATGTTTTACAGATGAGGAAACTGACACACCAAAGGGTAACTTGCCTATACAGATACAGAGACGTTAAGTGGCAGAGCTGGGATTGAACCCAAGCTGTCTGGCCCCAAAGTCTGCGCACAGTGGAAGAAATTGTTTTCCCAGGAATTAAAGCAGCGCTCAAAACATCCAAGGAAAAGTGTCTGAGAATGTGGGGCTCACCTCAGGGAAGTTCCCGTCTCTCCAGGATCCTGGCCCCTCAACCCTTAGTTGTCTTCGTCGCTGATACCTTCACAATCGCTGTTTTTGTTTGTGTGTATGTGTGTTTAATTTAATAGAGATTTGATGGTTGTTATTGGTGGGAGGGTCAAATGCAGGTTACTCATTCAAAGGCACAAGTAGAAGTCTTTCTTCGGCTGTTTTTAATCATAAAAAAAGAACCCTTGCCAAATACTCCCTGCTTTATATTTTACCTGCTTTTGCCAATTTAATATTCCTTGGGCAACTGCTAAACCTTTTGGAACCTCAGTTTACTCCTCTGAAGGAAGGGACCGTGGTACTCACAACAAACCTCACAACCGTGAGCATAAAACAAGAGAACAGAAATAACCCAAGTACAGAGCCTGAGGGTATTCAGGCTCTGAACAAAAGAATGGAGACCTAGGTGAGAGGCAAACTTCGGCCTCTGCCTGAGGGAGGCTCCATTCTGTTCTGCTTGAGGAAGGCAAAGCTTGGAGGTCAAGGTCATAGGATGAGTGTTCTTCCTTTTTTTTTTTCCTGAGACGGAGTCTTGCTCTGTCGCCCAGGCTGGAACACAGTGGCGCAATCTAGGCTTATTGCAACCTCCGCCTCCCGGGTTCAAGGGATTCTCCTGCCTCAGCCTCCTGAGTAGCTGGGATTACAGGCGTGCACCTCCATGCCCGGCTAATTTTTGTATTTTTAGGAGAGATGGGTTTCAGCATGTTGGTCAGGCTGGTCTTACTCCTGACCTCATGATCCACCCACCTTGGCCTCCCAAAGTGCTGAGATTACAGGCATAAGCCACCGCACCTGGCCAGGATGAGTGTTCTTTCTAAAGCCACCCGGCAGCCACCTCTCCCTCTAACTCCAGGTCACCCGTGAGCCCTTGGACCACAAGTCATGGTAGGCTTGCCTAGCTTGAGGCTTCAGATGTGCGTGCTCACTCACACAGTGCCTGCTCATGGGATGCATTTGAGGAAATATTAGATAGTTTCTGGGCCTAAAGTCTCAGGCCCAGGGGTCAGGAACCACTAAACCCAATCATTGCCCACCCCCTGGTAAGGACTGGCCTGGATGGCCAGCAAGGAGCCCAGCTTTCCTTCCCAGGTGTCCCCTTGTCACCCCCGGCCCTGTCAAACCACAGCACTTGAAGAGCGAATCAGGACCCATACCTCGCAGGGGAGGATGAACTGGTACCACCACTTTTGGCATCAAATGAGTTGATTATTGGCTGCCCCTTTGCCCAGCAATTCCATTCTGAGAAATTCCCTGAAAGGAACTTCTGTCCATGCACAAGAACAGTCAGAGCAGCACCATCATAACAACAGAACACTGCAATCAACCAAATGTCACCTAAAGGAGCCTGGAGAGAGTGTGATATAGAGTGCGATATATTTACCCAACCAGCTACTATCCAGCAGTGAAAACAAATAAATGACAACCGCATGCATCAATGCAGATGACACTCAAAAACAGTGTTGAACAAAAGGGGCAAGCCATAGCAGAATAGATATAGCAGAACACCTTATATACAAACAATACATGGACTGGGGGAGATACAGAGGAGGTCAAACTCTAAGAAAAGGAAGGTACGATTAATAGAATTTGGGCTGGCAGATTCCTCCAGGGAGGACAGGGCAGTGATGGGGTGAAGACAAGGGCCTCCTGAGGAAGAAACAAATTCTATGTCTTAACCTGGTGTCAGGGATACAAGTATTTGTTATTTGTCTTAGTCTGGGATGCTATAACAAAATACCAGCCACTGCGTGGCTTATAAACAATAGAAATGTGTTTCTCAGAGTCCTGGAGGGTAGGAAATCCAAGATCAATGCACCAACAGCTCTGGTGTCTGGTGAGGGCCAGTTTCCTGGTTCATAGATAATGCCTTGTCACTGGGCTGCGTTGGGCTGTTTTACAAGGGCACTAATCCCAATCATATGGGCTCCACCCTCACACCTCATCACCTCCCAAGGGCCCCACCTCCTAATATCACTTTGGTGATTAGGTTTTAACATATGAATGGTGGGGTGACACAAACATGCAGACCATAACATTTATTATTAGTTTATAAGCAGTATAAGTATTTATTTACTTACTTATTTTTTTCTTTGAGATGGAGTCTCGCTCTGATGCCCAGACTGGAGTGCAGTGGCACGATCTTGGCTCACTGCAAACTCTGCCTCCTGGGTTCACGCCATTCTCCTGCCTCAGCCTCCCGAGTAGTGGGGACTACAGGCGCCCACCACCACGCCCGGCTAATTTTTTGTATTTTTAGTAGAGATGGGGTTTCACCATGTTAGCCAGGATGGTCTCAATCTCCTGACCTCGTGATCCACCCGCCTTGGCCTCCCAAAGTACTGGAATTACAGGCATGAGCAACCACGCCCAGCAGCGTATAAATATTTATATATCCTTTTCTATGTGTAAACTTGTGTAAATTGTCTGCAAGACAATAAAAATGATTTCAAAGTGAGTGAGGGTATAACCTCCTTGTTAGACCTAAAGCCAAAAGGTCATAGGGTCACAGGTGATGGTCTTGTCCCTCTAGGAAAATGGACAGATGTCTAAAAGTTGTCCAAGGCATGCAGAAGTGGATGCCACAGGAGCTTATGGAGTTATTTAAGAGGGAGCATGCTATGGTTTGAATGTTTGTCACCTCCGAAACTCATGTTGAAATTTAATTCCCAATGTGGCAGTATTGAGAGGTGGGGCCTTTAAGCAGTGACTGGGTCATGAAGGTTCCTCCCTCAATAATGGATTAATCCATTCATCGATTAAGGGGTTATCCTGTGAGTGAAACTAGTTAGGCTTTATAAGAAAAGAAAAAGACACCTGAGGTAGCACACTCAGCCCCTTACCATATGACGCCCGGTGCCACCTCAGTACTCTGCAAAGTCCCCACCAGCAAGAAAGGACTTGACTTTGGACTTCTCAGCCTGCAGAGCAGTAAGAAAAAAATTTTTTACCATATAAATTGCCCAGTTTCAGGTATTCTGTCACAAGCAACAGAAAATGGACTAAGACATCCAGTTATCTCCTCCTCGAAGCTGTCTCCAGTATTTAAGAGGAAACGTTAAAGACGGAGCCCCTGTCACATCCCTCCATCAAAAAACATAGGCTGCCTCGTGGAACCAGAGTCCTTCTCAGCCTCCAGGTAGGTAAGGCTGGGGGCTGGGGGCTGGGGGGCTGTGCTCTTAAAAGCCATTTCTGTGGATTCTTGGTTCTGCTGAGTAGACAGATCTGAGAACCAATGATCAGGTCCTAAATACTCTGTCCCATGTGGTGGTCACCAGCCCCCGTGGCTACTGGGCACTAGAAATGTGGCTACTGGGACTGAGGACCTGGATTTTCAACTTTATTTAATTTTAATTATTTGAGGTGATGATAAAGTAATAAAGTTATTAGGAGCCGTTTTTTTTTTTTTTTTTGAGACAGAGTCTCGCTCTGTTGCCCATACTGGAGGGCAGTGGTGCAATCTTGACTCACTGCAACCTCCACCACCTCCCAGGTTCAAGCAATTCTCCTGCCTCAGCCTTCTCAGTAGCTGAGATTACAGGCGTGCGCCACCACACCCAGCTAATTTTTGTATTTTTAGTAGAGACAGGGTTTCACCATGTTGGCCAGGCTGGTCTCAAACTCCTGACCTCAGGTGATCCGCCCGTCTCAGCCTCCCAAAGTGCTGAGATTACAGGTGTGAGCGACCACAACCAGCCTAGGAGACATTTAAGTGTGTTTGGAACAACTTGACTATGTGAACCTTCATTTTTAATTGTGAATTTTATAAAACTAAATACAGATCGAGTATTTACTTAGAAATTGTAAATTGATAGATGCTGGAAGTATATCAGTATGAAAGAGTATGCAAGATATCTTATTACTGATTTTTTGTGTGTGTCACAGAATCCCCCAAAATCTTGGCTCACTGCAACCTCTGCCTCCTGGGCTCAAGTGATTCTCATGCCTCAGCCTCCTGAGTAGCTGCGACTACAGGCACGTACCACCATGCTGAGCTAATTTTTAGTAGAGACGGGGTTTCACCATGTTGGCCAGGCTGGTCTTGAACTCCTGATCTCAGATGGTCCACTCACCTCGGCCTCCCAAAGTCCTGAGATTACAGGCATGAGCCACTGTGCCTGGCCTCATTACTGATTTCTAAAATACTGATTACATGTTGGAATGATAATACCTTGTATGTACTAGGTTGAATACATATATTGTTGAAAATGATTTTTTTTTGTCTTTTTAACTAGAAAATGTAGAATTATGTCTGTGGCTCCCACTCTGTTTCTGTTGAACAGCTGCTCTAGAAGTAGACGCAAGGGATAGAGAAAACCGTGGGGAACAGGCCTTCAAGTGAACTCACTTTCTGATGAATTTTGGAGACCAAGGGGACCTTAGGGTCAATCCAAGACAGTCAGGACTTTAAAATAATTAAACAGGATGGTGGCCCCAGTTGCCACTGCCACCCATCCAACTCCTCAAATACCCAAGACGTGCAAGGGAACTGTGGAACAGACAGGTTAAACAAATGTGATTAATTCAGTATACAAAAAAGAGGCCTAGCTGGTGACAGAGGTTGCTAACCATCTATCCATAAACGCAGTGTCCACCTCCTGGGTGCCAGCGCCAACTTGGGTGTGTTTGTCAGTCAACAGCCCTTAACAGCCACCAGGTACCATCCAAAAAACTGTACCACCTCTTGTCATTCTCCTAAATTAAAAACTGTGCTGATGGCCAGACGCAGTGGCTCACGCCTGTAATTCCAGCACTTTGGGAGGGCGAGGCAGGCAGATCACCTAAGATTGGGAGTTCTAGACCAGCCTGACCAACATGGAGAAACCTGTCTCTACTAAAAATACAAAATTAGCCTATAATCCCAGCTACTCGGGAGGCTAAGGCAGGACAATCACTTGAACCCGGGAGGCAGAGGTTGCAGTGAGCTGAGATTGAGCGACTGCACTCCAGCCTGGGCAACAAGAGGGAAACTCCGTCTCAAAAAAAAAAAAAAAAAAAACTGCTGACAACCCACGCTGTCCACACAGGCAGAGGTAAAAGCCCAGTAGGCGGCAGCTCAGGTAGTGCACAGAAGCCAAGTAATAAATGTCTGCTTTCCTAGAGGGGATCTCAGGCCCACCATGGACAGACAAACTTCCCTATTTTTCCAGAGATACTGGGACATCCATTTTATTTATTTTTTATTATTATTTTTTGAGACGGAGGCTTGCTTTGTCGCCCACGCTGGAGTGCAGTGGGCGATCTTGGCTCAATGCAACCTCCGCCTCCCGGGTTCAAGCAACTCTCCTGCCTCAGCCTCCGGAGTAGCTGGGATTACAGGCGCGGGACACCACGCCCGGCTCACTTTTCTTTCTTATTCTTCTTTTTTTTTTTTTTTTTTGTATTTTTTAGTAGAGTTTCACCATGTTGGCCGGGATAGTCTTGAACTCCTGACCTCAGGTGATCCACCTGCCTAGGACTCCCAAAGTGCTGGGATTATGGGCATGAGCCACCGCACCCTGCCAGGAAATCCATTTTCTAAGTCCTAACTTTTAAGCACTGGCAACCAATCCCAAAGTTTCTTCAAACACAATGTGGGCCAAATAACACGTGTCAGTGGGAAGTTTAAGCCTAAAGTACAAACTCCACAGAGCAACACAAATATGGCTTGGACGTGGCCTGCCTCTTTCATCTCCCCTAATATATGCGGTGTACCAGCCACTCAGAAGGGATCCCCTTTCGCCTTCCTGGCCTTTGCCCAGAGGGTTCCCTCCTCGTGGAACACCCTCCACCACTTCCTTGGCATCTTCAAGACCCTCATTAAATACCATGTCCTCCCCTTAAGGAATCTTCCTCATCCCCACAGCCATTCTTTGGGTTTCCTCCTTTTAAGTCGTGGCGTATCTGGGTCAGATATTTCTTTGTACCCCCAAGGGAAGAAAGGGGAACTAATGTGAAGTTCTGAAGACTTTATCTATGTTATTCCCATTTAATCCTCACACCAGGTCCGCAAAATGGGCGTCACCTTTATCTTCTCCCTACAGAAAACAAAGCCACGTCTCAGAGAGGTTAGGGGATCCCCCAAGGTCACATAGCTTTGCGGAGTGCTGCAGAATTTGGAATAAAGGTCGGGTCAGTTTCCAAAAGCCAGGGCCCCTGCTGCTCTAGCTACTCTGCAGCTCTGAAAGTTTCACCTCGTTCCAGGAAACCATTTCGTTCAAAAAAATCCAGCCTTGAAAATATCAGGTGTGTGCGCGCCGGTGCGCGGAAACACACACCCACAACACACACGCTATATACAGATACACACAGACACACACATTATGTGTATGTATATACTAGCAGATACCATCTATTAATATTACTGAAACAAGTTATCGCAGAGAAGTGACAAGCATGGAGACAGCCGCAGACCCCTCGGATCCGGTCCCCTCCACCAGCCCGCCCTGCCTTCGCCCGTGCCTTGCCCCGCAGTCGCACTGCAGGACAAAATGTCCCCTTTTCCATCGGAAAGCAGAAGCCAGTGTAAATGCAACCGGGAGAACTAGAGAAAGCGGTTGCCACGGCGCTGCCGCCGGGCCGCCCTGAGACGGAGCGGGGTGAGCCAGCCCAGGGCGCGTCCCCGGTGCGTCCCCGGAGCGTCCCCGGCGTGCGCGGCGCCTCCCTGCGCAGGCGTGTGGCGTGCGGCCCGCGGCGGTTCCCGGCGCCGATACTCACGGCGTGGCGGGGCGTGCAGGTCGCATCGATGCCGGTCCGCGGGCCTCGGCGGCCGCAGAGTGGGGCCAGCTCTGCCGGCCGCGGGGCCCGGATGAGGGTCTGGGCCTGGGCCGGGCTGGGGGACGCCAGGAGGCCGGCGACTGCGCGGCGTGCGAGAGTCCACATGCTGCTCCGAGTCTCCCGCCCGCTCCGCCCTCCAGCGCGCGGTGCTGCGGCGACCCCTGGTGGCCACTGGCCGCAGGCACTCTTCTGTGGGGAAACAGCCAGAGGTTAGACCTCAGGAAGAACTTCCCAGCTTAGCACTATTCGTGCATTTAACAAAAATGGAGAGCCTGCTTTGTGCAAAGCACGGAGTGCAGCCAGGACCCCTGACCCCAGGGAGACTGCAGCCTGGTGACCTGCCGCTTCAAAAATTCTAAACAGGAAGAACTTGGGAGCTGCTGTCTTGCTGGGAAGTGGGTGCATGCAGAATTGAGGCTGCTTGGCCGCCGGTGTGGGTTAACAGCAGTTGGGTGTGTGGGGCCAGGAGACAGACGCCTTGTGTAAATCTGTACTCTGCCCACTTCCTAGCTGTGTGACCAGAGGGCAAGTTAATTAACTTCTCTGTGCCTTGTTTATAAAATGCGTTTTATAAAAGTTCCTACTTCATAGGATTGTGGTAAGGATCAAATGAGTTAAGCCCTGTAAAGTTTTTCTTGGACAGGGCATGGTTCCGGTTAAATGCACAATAAATATTGTTAATAGATTATTTATTTATTTATTTATTTATTTATTGAGACGGAGTCTCGCTCTGTCGCCCAGGCTGGAGTGCAGTGGTACGATCTTGGCTCACTGCAAGCTCCGCCTCCCGGGTTCACGCCATTCTCCTGCCTCAGCTTCCCGAGTAACTGGGACTACGGGCGCCTGCCACCGCGCCCAGCTAATTTTTTGTATTTTTTTTTTTTAGTAGAGACGGGGTTTCACCCTGTTAGCCAGGATGGTCTCGATATCCTGACCTCGTGATCCACCCGCCTCATTTATTTGTTTGTTTGAGACAGTCTCACTGTGTTGCCCAGGCTGGAGTGCAGTGCTACGGTCCTGGCTTACTGCAACTTCCTCCTCCCAGGCTCAAGCAGTCCTCCCATTTCAGCCTTCCAAGTAGCTGGGACTACAGGGGTGCGCCACCACACCCAGCTAGTTTTTGTATTTTTTGTAGGAAGGGGGTTTCACTATGTTGCCCAGGATGGTCTTGAACTTCTAGGCTCAAACGATCCGCCCGCCTGGGCCTCACAAAGTGCTGAGAGTACAGGCGTGAGCCACCGTGCGTTGCCTATTGTTGATAGATTTTAAGAGAATTTTATTTCCGTTACATATTACAAAGGAATGCAAATTGTGAAAGTTTTCTTCACATTTTATATATGCTTTAGAGGATGTCAAATGTGAGCCGAGTGTGATAATGCATGCCTATGATCTCAGCTAATCAGGAGGCTGAGGCAGGAGTATCACTTGAGCCTGGGAGCTCAACGTTGCAGTGAGCTATGATTGTGCCTGTGAATAGCCACTGCATTCCAGCCTGGCCTTCATAACAAGACACTGTCTTAAAAAAAAAAAAGAAAAAAGAAAATGTCAATTGTGTACACTTTTCATGGCAGAGAAGATGGGAAGGTACTAAAGTTCTTCCAAAGCCACTTTGTGAATCGTGAAGAGAGACATGTTTACATACTTAGGCTGCTAAATGACAAGTGTCAAGAGGAATGTAAACTAACAGGTATGAGTGTTGAGTGGGAGATTTACATAGAGCTAGGGATGGGGGAACCAAGGAAGTATTCATGGAAAAAGTGGCCTTGGCACAGGGCCTTCAAACATAGAGTAGAGGAGGTGGGATCTGATTGCCTATCAAAGAGGTGGTCCAGGGCGTTCTGGATGAGAGACATCCTTCTGTGTTTAATTAATCCTAGGCAGCTGTTTATTAAGTATTGTTATGTATATGCCAGGCCTGGAGAAATCATTTTCCCCCTGCAAAGTATCTGGAGAGGGTTTTGATTGTCACAATGGGCAGCTGTGGGGTGGGTGTTTTCTACTGGCATCTAGTAGGTAGAAGCCAGGGATGAAACATCCTGTGATGTGCAGGACAGCCCCCCACCTGTGCAACAAAGAACTATCTAGCCCAAAATACTGCCAAGATTGAGAAGCCCTCCTTGAACCCATAAATGGAGAGCCCATAGGCATCAAAGGGGAGTGTTTTCGCTGCCAGCCATGGTCTCAGACTCTGCCACACCAACAGTGAGGCCCTTCCTCACATCATCAGAACTGCATTATATACTCAGAGAGAGAGAGCTGCGTCACTAGTTATTATTATTTGAGACAGAACCTTGCTCTGTTGCCCAGGCTGGAGTGCAGTGGCGTGATCTCTGCTCACTGCAATCTCCACCTCCTGGGTTCGAGCGATTCTGTCTCAGCCTCCAGAGTAGCTGGGATTGCAGGTGCCCACCACCACGCCTGGCTAATTTTTGTATTTTTAGTAGAGATGGGGTTTCACCATGTTGGCCAGGCTGGTCTCGAACTCCTGACCTCAGGTGATCTGCTCGTCTTGGCCTCGCAAAGTGCTGGGATTACAGGCGTGAGCCACCACGCCCTGTGCTGCATCATTATTAACTAGCACGCTTAGCAAGTTCTGGTATAGAAAGGTCACTAGCAAATGCTCCAGCTCCCTGCAAAGTTGATACCATTGCCCCATCTTTTTGGCCAAAGAAATAGACCTAGAGTAGCAGATCAGAGAAGATGAAGGCTTCGCAAGAACTTGTCCTTCTGCAGTTCCTTGAAGGTAGTCAAGAGGAATCAGGCACACTTGGTAAGAAGCTGGGTCACCGTGCCCGGCCGGCTAATTTCTTATGGTGGCACATCACTCACCATTTAACAAATATTAATGAAGCCCTACTGTGTCAGGCACTGTTCTAGGTGCTGATTATACAGCAGTGAACAAGACAGGCAGACATCCCTTGCTTCTTATATTCTATTGTAGGGACACTGATGATAACAAAATAAGGTAAACAATGTATTAGAAGCCGGGTGCCTCACACCTGCAATCTCAGCACTTTGGGAGGCTGAGGCAGAAGGATCGCTTGAGCTCAGGAGTTCAAGACCAGCCTGGGCAACATATATCTCTGTAAAAAATAAAAAATTAGCCAGGCTTAGTGGCATGTGCCGGTAGTCCCAGCTACTCAGGAGGCTGAGGTGGGAGGATCACTTGAGCCTGGGAGGTCAAGGCTATGGTGAACTGTGATGGTGCCACTGCAACTCCAGCCTGGGCAACAGAGTGAGGCCTTGTCTCAAAAAACAATGTGTTAGTTGGTCATCAGTGGTATGGAGAAAAAACAAGGAAGAGAGAGAAGAGGTGTAGTAGCCAGCTTCCAAAAGGTCCCTCACCTCTTGGGATTCCATCGCTTGTGTAGTCCCTCCCACAGTGTACCAGGGTTGGTCTGTGTGACCAATAGTAGATGACCCAGCTGATAGTATCTCCTGTCTAAGATCAGGTTATAGATGACTGCGGCTCCCTCTCTCTCTCTCTGATCACTCGCTATGTGGGAGCTGGTTGCCATGCTGTCAGAATCTATGGAAAGGCCCCTGGTGAGGACCTCCAGTACACAGCCCAAAGCCAGTAAGGACGTGAGGCTTGCCAGCAACCACATGAGTGAGCTGGAAGTAGGTCCTCTTGCCTCAGATGACCGCAGCTCTGACTGACAGCTGACTACAACCTCACGAGGAACCCTGAGCCGGAACCCTGAGCCAGAACCTTGGAGAAAGCCTTTTTCTCATGCCCTGGAGTTGAGAATGTAGATTGAATGTGCTCTGCTACGATTGCTGTTATTAGGCACTGTGGGAAGTGCTTTATATGCACTCTGGTTTAATTCTAATAGCCATACTGAGGGTACTATTATTATTATCTCCATTTTATACACCAAGGCTCAGAGGCTAATTCACCTTTCCAAATCCTCCAGCTAATAAGTGTCCAAGCTTGGACTCAAACTTGGGCCTTTTAACTGTGCTGCTATTCTATCTCTCCCTTGCTCTTTCCAGGCCAGGCTTGGGACATAACACTAACACACCTTTCCTTTCATTTCATCTCTTGTCCTTCAGTCATTCCTAAACATTGACATTCATTGAGTTCCTTGGCTCTGGCCACAGTCCTCTCTCCCTTTCCCCTCTGGAGCATCAAATAGTGATTACAGTATCCACAGGGATGGCATATGCCATTTCACAGTTCCTAGAATCCACTTTTCTCTTCTCATAAAGCTTCAGCAAGCCATTCTCATCTTGGGTTGCTTGTTTGCCTATTTGCTGTTACATCCATTCTCTGCTCCTCATCTGTTTCTTTCAAGGAAACCTGATCCATGCAAATTACGTTTCCTAAACTCCTTTGCCAATTTGTTTCAAGAGAGGTTCAGCCAATGACAGGCGCCTGTGGGAGATTGGCAGGTGGGTGGCAGAGAGGAGGCAGCTATTTCTGCCCTCCTTTTCTCCCCTCCCTCGTTCCCTTCAGGCCCCATCTCCAGCAGTGATTGGGTTTCCTCTGTGGCTCCGCCTCTTGCTGGACAGACCACTGTGGTTTCAGTCTCTGCTCCGGCTCTGTGTTAACACCTTTTTCCTTCTGTTCCTCTATACGTAGTTATGGTAAATGCAACTTTTCTGCATTTCTTAATTTTGAGTTCATCTAATTCTTCCTGGTAGCTCTTTCAGTCCTTGTGTCACCTTTGCAACAAATTCCCTGCATTAGATTCTCTCTGTGAATTGCCGGACCTAGGTTTTGTTTGTGAGGCTGGACCCCAGCTGATATTCATATCTGTTCTTTGGACTTTATTGCCATTTTAAATTGTTCTTTCTCAGGTATCTTCAACTATCGGATCCTGCTTTCTGATTACAATCTCCAGTTCCTTAATCTCAGGTCCTTTCTTCCATTTATCATGTTTGCTCTGTTCACCCACTCTGTTCTTCCACCCACTTACTCATCAACCTGTCAAGGAAAAAAGGCAAACTCCATAAAATATTTAAAGAGTTTTATTCTGAGCCAAATATGAGTGAACATGGCCCCAAGGCACAGTCTCAAAAGGTCTTGAGAATATGTGCCCAAGGTGGTTGGGTTACAGCTTGTTTTTTTGTTTTTTGTTTTTTTTTGAGACAGAGTCTCGCTCTGTTGCCCAGGCTGGAGTGCAGTGGCGCCATCTCGGCTCACTGGCTCACTGCAAGCTCTGCCTCCCGGGTTCACGCCATTCTCCTGCCTCAGCCTCCTGAGTAGCTGGGAGTGGACCGCCACCACGCCTGGCTAAGTTTGTGTGTGTGTGTGTGTGTGTGTGTTTGTGTGTTTTTCATAGAAACGGGGTTTCACCGTGTTAGCCAGGATGGTCTCGGTCTCCTGAACTTGTGGTCCACCCACCTCGGCCTCCCAAAGTGCTAGGATTACAGGCGTGAGCCATTACGCCTGGCCACAGCTTGGTTTTTTATGTTTTAGGGAGACATTAAGACGTCAGTCAATACATGTATACATGTGAGGTATACATTGGTTTGGTCCAGAAAGGTGTGACAACTTGAAGGGCAGAGGGTGCTTGCAGGTCATAGGTGGATTCAACAATTTCCTGATTGGCAATTGGTTGAGAGTTAAGTTATTATCTGAAGACCTGGAAGCAATAGAAAGGAGTGTCTGGGTTAAGATAAGGGGTTGTGGAGACCAAGGTTCTTGTTATATAGATCAAATCTCATAGGTAGCTTAGAGATTATAGATGTAAATATTTCCTATGCAGACCTTTAAAAGGTGTTAGACTCTCAGTTAATCTCTTCAGGGATTTGCAGGGCCTGGAAAAGGAAAGATCCACTTATATTAAAAGAGATTTTTGGGCCGGGCGAGGTGGCTCACGCCTGTAATCCCAGCACTTTGGGAGGCTGAGGAAGGTGGATCACGAGGTCAGAAGATCGAGACCATCCTGGCTAACAGGGTGAAACCCCGCCTCTACTAAAAATACAAAAAAGAAAAAAGAATTAGCCAGGCGTGGTGGCATGCACCTGTAGTCCCATCTACTCAGGAGGCTGAGGCAGAAGAATCGCTTGAACCTGGGAGGCAGAGGTTACAGTGAGCTGAGATTGCGCCACTGCAATCCAGCCTGGGCTACAAAGTGAGACTCTGTCTCAAAAAAAAAAAAAAAAGAAGATTTTTTTACAGATGTAAATTCTCCCCCACAAAAGAAAGCTTTGTAGGGCCATTTCAAAATATAGCAAGGAAACATATTCTGGAACTAACTTTGGGAGGAACTTAGTTCATAGTTTAACTTTGAAACAAGGACGATAACAGCCCTTTCCCAAAACAAATCCCCTTCCTGCCTGGGGACTAGACTGCCTTTACAGAACCAACACATTAGCCACAAGATTAGAAATTATGGTTTAGGAGTCATGCAACTGAAGGCGGCCAGATTCTGAACCTCCCCAAATTGCTCCTAGGGATAACATCACTATTGTAAAATCTAACATCAGGGCTTGAGATATTTTGCAGACCCTGCACTCAGTGGATCAGCTGGCACCACCCAGACCAATCAACTGGCTCATCTGATCTTGTGGACCCCCCAGCAGGAACTGACTCAGCACAACAGGACACCTTTGATTCCCTATGATTTCATCTCTGACCTGACCAATCAGCGCTCCTGACTCACTGGCCTGTACGTACCAAATTATCCTTAAATACTCTGATCCCCGATTCTTAGGGAGACTGATTTGAGTACTAATAAAACTCTAGTCTCCCATACAGCTGGCTCTGTGTGAATTACTCTTTCTCTATTGCGATTCCCCTGTCTTGATAAATCGGCTCTGTCTAGGCATTGGGCAAGGTAAACCCATTGGGCGGTTACAGACTCCAAAAGGGAGAGGGTATAATGAGGCATGTCTGACCCCTACCCCTTCCTGGAGTGGCCTGAACTAGTTTTTCAGGTTTCTTTGGACTCCCCTTGGCCGAGAAGGGGGTCCATTTAGTCAGTTGGGGAGCTTTGAATTTTAGTTTTGGTTTACAAACCCATCCATCGTTGTTTTTTTTGTTATTTTTTTTGTTGTTGTTGTTGTTGTGGGACGGAGTCTCACTCTGTTTCCAAGCTGGAGTGCAGTGGCGCGATCTCGGCTCACTGCAACCTCCACCTCCCAGATTCAAGCAATTCTCCTGCCTTAGCCTCCGCAGTAGCTGGGAGTATGGGCGTGCACCACCACACCTGGCTAATTTTTGTATTTTTAGTAGAGATGGGGTTTCACCATGTTGGCCAGGATGGTCTCGATCTCTTGACCTCATGATCTGCCCGCCTCAGCCTCCCAAAGTGCTGGAATTACAGGCATGAGCCACCGCGCCCGGCCTCCATCCATCATTGGCTATTGAGCGTCCACAGTTCCCCGCACTGTGGTTGCTGATGATATAGTGGTAACAAAGATTGATAATCAACATGTTCCCATGGAGCTCACAGTCTTGCGCAGGAGAGAGATGATAACGTAAAAGTATTTACAAAGTCACATAAGTGCGATGATGGAGTAATTATAGGCTACTACAGAAGCGCATGAGAGTGGCCTGGTCTTGACTTGGTGGAGGTGGTGACAGCATGAGTTTCTGAGATCAGAGAGATGAGGAGTTGGCCAGGTGAAAGAGGGCAAGGAGGAAAGAGCATAGCAGAGGGGACAGTATGTACAGACCCAGAGGCCAGATGTCCTCATCTAGTACAGTGTTGGAGAGGCTGAAAAAGGGAGATTCTCGAACAGACTCAAGCTTGGATGTATTGGGACCTAGCTCCTGGGGTTGTGCAGTTCTGAAAGGTCTGCAGTTTACCCCTAGGGTTGCAATCTTCTTATTCTTTTTTAACTCCAGGTTAGGCACTTCTGTTCCTCACAGTTCAAGTTCAGCTCCAGCCCTCTTTGTCCCTTATAATGCATACAAACTCTTCAAACCTCCTGCATTTCCTGAATTATGGAACTGGTCACTGGATGCCCCCTTTTCCTTGCTGTATTTGTATAGCTTTCTTCTGTCTTCAAGAGCTATCTAATTATTAAGATAATTGAATTGGGACCTCTCACTTCTCAGCTCTTTGTTCTATAGGCTATAAAGCATTTTGGGGCTCCTTCTGGGAAAACATTAATCGATTTAAATCAAGGGCATGCACCCAAATGCTGCAGGGGCCAGGCAGGTGCCAGAAATGAGTGGCAGGCCCTATGGAACACTTAGCCTTCCTGGGCTGCCTTTTTCTTTCTTGCTCTGCTGGAGACATGGCATAAGCACTATTTTACTTTTAACGCTAATGTAAAAAAAGAAAAAAAGCCCGCAGAGCCAACAGGATGATAAGCAGCAACTGTCATTAGCTCTGTGCGGTGGTGATAGTTGGGAGGGCAGGAAGGGCTGTGAAGTGCAGAGAAAACGCTTACGTAAAGTGCAATCGCAACTCAGCATAGCTGAATGGTGTCCTGTGGAAACGTAGGCCTACTGTGCACAAATATTACAACAGGAGACTGAAATCTGGATGATCTGGGGTATATGAAACTGACTGCTCTTTACATTGAGAAAATAATTATTAAAATTTAAAATACTCTGTTTAGGCCTCTATATTGGGGTTAAACAAAATGTGTTCATGGGCTCATCCGGTGGTTCTAAAACTCGGCTGTGCATTAGAATCACCTGGGGAGCTTTTAAAAGTCCCAACATTCAAGTCACATGCCTGGGCAGTTAAGTCAATCTCTGGAGGCAGATTCAGTCATCAGTATTTTTTTTTTTTTTTTTAAGACAGAGTCTTGCTCTGTCACCCAGGCTGGAGTGCAGTGGGGCAATCTTGGCTCACTTGCAACCTCCGGCTCCCGGGTTCAAGTGATTCTCCTGCCTCACTCTCCTAAGTAGCTGAGATTACAGGTGTCTGCCACCACACCTGGCTAACTTTTGTATTTTTAGTAGAGACGGGGTTTCACCATTTTGGCCAGGCTGGCCTCGAACTCCTGACCTCAAGTGAGCTCCCTGCCTCGGCCTCCCAAAATGTTGGGAATACAGGCGTGAGCCACCATGCCCAACTCAGTATTATTATTTTTTTAATGTCTCAGGTGATTTCAATGTGCAGTTAAAATTAAGAACCACTGCTTTTGATGTGCGTCGGTTTGTGAGCTCTGATTTATAGGGCATATTTTGGCAGAAGGATGTTGTGAATGTTCTGTTCCACCTGGGGCCTTCTGTTAATGGGCAGGTGTGCTGTATCACAGATGGTAAGTGCTGCAGACGAGATTTCAGAGGAAATCGTCAAGCGTTCTCCTCTTCTGTTTCTCGAGGGCCTCAACTCTTCATCATGAAATGTGGGCTGTTACAGTGATAGCAGAAGAGGTCACCAAGAAACTCATATGCCATTATACATTACATGAGTGCCGAAGCTCCTGTCACAGTCCACATTATCTGTATCTAACATCTTGTCCTGGGTACAGTTTCCCATTCAGCCACTTGGCTGTACTGTCTGTATGTTGCATGATAATTACTAGGCATTATACATGTGCAGTCACATTGCAACCATGTGACAATGCCCACTTCTTGTGTAGGTGTGCACAAGAAATTCTCTTCAAGGTCTCAGAAGGACTGAGTACGGCAGGCCTCACAAGACACAGCCATGATGGGCAAATAGCAGTGCCTGACATTCCTACCCCCATCCTCAGATAGTGGAGTTTCCCACAATCCCCCTCCTTGACTCTGTTCTCTCTTGGCTCACGTTCCTTGGCTAACACTCTCATACCTCTTAAATCTGTGCTGCCAATGCTTATCTGTCTACTAAGTTCAATCCCAAATTTTCAATGGCTAATTAGACATCTCTACCCGAATGTCTTAAGGACCCATGAACTCAATGTGTTCAATCCTGAATTCATTATTGTCTTCAATTGTTTCTTTCTTTCTCTTCCCCACCCCCGCCTTGTCTCATTTGCTTTGCTTAAACAAAAAAAAACTTTGCTTCTTTTATGTGGAAAGACACATAAAGGAAGAACTGAAAAACCAGGGCTCAGGACAGAAGGCAAGGAACTTATTGGCCAACAGCTGTAGAAACATGGACAGCCTTCTAAGACGCTGTATTTGAATGGCTCCTTTACAAATGCCTCAAGTCCCCATGTGTCTCTGCTCAAGATTCAATTCCTGAGAGAGAGAAACTGATTGATCTATCTTGGGTCCTGTGGCCATCCCTGACTTTCACTCAGGTGAGTGGGTGAGATTGGGAACCCAACAGAATCAGATGAAATGGGGTAGAAGTAATCCCTCAAAGATAAAACAGAGTGCTACTGCCAGGAAAAGGAGAACTACAAAATATGGGGAAAATAATTTTATAAAAATTGTCTCCCTTTTGTGGATTTAAACAATATATAAAAGTGACACATAAAATATAAGTAAATGCATTTGTGAGAAACCAATGTTTTACCTCATTTTTATTTTAATAAGTAATTCATGCTCAAAATTAATTTCAGCAGTTCAGAAGTTATAAAGTGAGAAGTAAAAATTTTCCTTCCTTTAATTTATGCTTCTCTAAGTGCCTAGTGCTATTCCCTAGGGGTAATCAGTTTTGGCAGTTCTTATATGTCAGAAGAAATATTTTTAGGTAAGCAAGTTGGGCCTATTTCTAGGACTACTTTCTTTTCAGGTCCCAACAATAGTACAATGCTCATTATCATGTGGGCCAAGCCACTTCTATAAATATTACGGCGGCCGGGCACGGTGGCTCACGCCTGTAATCCCAGCACTTTGGGAGGCCGAGGCAGGCAGATCACCTGAGGTCGCGACTTCGAGACCAGCCTGGCCAACATGGAGAAACCCCGTCTCTACTAAAAATACAAAATTAGCTGGGCATGAAGGCACATGCCTCTAATCCCAGCTACTCGGGGGCTGAGGCAGGAGAATTGCTTGAACCCGGGAGGTGGAGGTTGTGGTGAGCCGAGATCGCGCCATTGCATTCCAGCCTGGGCAACAAGAGCAAAACTCGGTCTCAAAAAAAAAGAAAAAAAAATTGTGGCAAAATTAGTGGTACCAAGGGATGAATGATTGCCCAAACTTTAAATAAATGGAGTACTTTATAAATTATTGTCATTATTTCTGAACTTCCTCTCATAATTTTTCATCTTTCATATAACAAAGGCCATGCCAATTTTTAAATCAACATTTTATAGATCATAAATCTGACTTTTGAAAACTTTGTGTTCAAAAATGTTCTTTTACACTATTCTGCTAATAAGGAGAAAACAAATTATTAATAGAAGCTGGCTTGTCAAAATCCAGGTATGATAAGTATTTCTGGACCAGAACATGCAGTGTTATGTAAATAATTCCCTCAGTGCTAGAAATTTGTAGTTTATTTCTTGTTTGAATCCTGGTGGAGTTTTTTCTTTTCTTTGCTCCCATCAATATTTTGCAGATAGAGAGGAAGTTAGAATTGAATGATCCAAGCCTTATGCAATTAGCCATTTGGAAACTGCTATATAAACAGTAAAGAGGAGAATCAGCTGGCATGACTGCCAGTGAGCAGTTTTTTTGGGAGAAGAATGGTCTTGATTACCTTTCATTGGGCCTACAGGAAAGCAGAGTTGGCTTTCACCTCTTCATTTGGCCCCCTAGGCAAGCTCCAAGCAGATCACGCAGAGGTATTTTATCTTGCTACACAGATCTTTTCCTTCTGAAAGGGTTTCTCTGAATGCAAAGAGATCCGTGTTTCCTTGGCATGCTAAGGACTCCCTTGCTCCCCAAGGCCGTGGAGAAAAGCAGAATGGAAAGTGGAGAGAAATAACAAATGTAATTATTCTGCGGCTTGTTCTGGGATAAATACTTGATGTTCTCACCTGTAAACGAAGCATGGGGACATTTCTAGCATGCAACATATGTTCCCTCTAGACCCCTGTGTCTTCCTAATTGAACTTCAGAGATTAATGCCACAAGAATTTGTCATGGAATGGCACAGCCTGCTTCTAAACAAACTGTCCCACTTCCAAGGCGTGAGCCCAAGAGAATGGCTTCGCACTAATTGCTCTTTGTGTATAAATTTCCACTGAATAATCTGGAGGTAAGTTAGAAATGGGCAGAATTTTAGCAGATCTACTGTGATGAAAATGAAGAGGAAATCACTGCGATTATGGGGGAGATGTGGAATTTCCATCTGCTGGGGATTTGCCTTGACCCCAAGCACAAGGGGCAATTGACCCTCCTGCTCTGTTCTTGTTGAGGGAATGTGGGTTTCCCTTTTGTGGAAGTTCAGATGATCAACAGCAGATTTTTCTCCGTTCCTCCTCTTCCTCTCTAACCTGACCGTCTCTGAATATACAGTCAGTACCCAAGTACTGGCCCCAGGTTAAACCATAAACTCAGAACCAGGCCTTGCACACAGTACACACCTGCTTGACCAACATCTGCTGAACTGAGTGGCAAGAACTCACAGTCACAATAGAAACCTTATACTTGGAGTCAAGTAATCAGGAATTCCTCTCCAACTTGCTTAGTTTCAGCCAGCAGGGCTGGGTGAAAGGGTGTTGTTTACTTGCACTAGCTACAGGTGATGTAGTCAGGGTGGGTAGGCAGAATTAGCTGTCAAACTTAAAGGGCAAGATGGAGAGAAAATAGGACAAGTGGATATTCCTGTAGCTCAGTGTTTATGATGTAGGACAGAATGTTTGTACAGAATTGACTGGGGAGAGCAGCTCAGAACCCACCCTGTGATGGCTGAGTGCTGGCTGTCTTCTGGAGGGTGGGTGGGGCTGACATGGTGGCCTGGGGGAGTGATGGAAGGCCCATCATCTATGTACTTTGACTTCTCATAAACTCCTATGGCATGTTTTTAATAATTGATAGAATAAGTAAACAGAAAGTCAATATAGAAGACCTGAACACTACTACTAGCCAACTTGACCTAAGTGACATTTGTAGAACACTGAATCCCCAAACAGCAGAATACACCAGAATATACATTCTTCTCAAGTGCATATGGGCCGTCTACCAAGAAAGATCACATTCTGGGCCATAAAATGAGTCCCAAGAAGTGTAAAACATTTTAGGTCACACAGAGTATGTTTTCTAACAATGGAATTAAATCAGAAATCAATAGGAAAATTCTTGAAAAATCCCAGGTATTTGGAAATGAAATACTTTTAAATAGCTTATCAGGCAAAGATGAAAAGGGAGCTTAGAAAATATTTTGAGCTGAATGAAAAGGAAAATACAACATACCAAAATTTGTGAGATGCTGCTAAAATAATGGGAGGAAATTTATAGCACTAAGTGATTATAATAGAAGAAAGATTTCAAATGAATGACCTTAGTTCCCACCTTAGGAAATAACAGCACATTAAACCAAAGCAAACAAAAGAAAGGAAATCATATGTATGTGTTAAAATAAAACATTACATGCAGTAAAATTGAATTTTGGTGGGAAGTATACAGTTCTATGAGGTTTTTTTGTTTTTGTTTTTTGAGATGGAGTTTCACTCTTATTGCCCAGGCTGGAGTGCAGTGGCACAATCTCTGCTCACTGCAACCTCTGCCTCCTAGGTTCAAGCAATTCTCCTGCCTCACCCTCCCGAGTAGCTGGGATTACAGGCATGGGCCACCACGCCTGGCTAATTTTTTTGTGTTTTTAGTACAGACGGGGTTTCACTATGTTGGTCAGGCTGGTTTCGAACTCCTGACCTTGTGATCCGCCCGCCTCCACCTCCCAGAGTGTTGGGATTACAGGCTTTAGCCACTGCGCCCGGCCAGTTCTATGAGTTTTAAAACAAATGTAGACCACCACCCAACACATGGTAAGCACCAGCACAATCAGGATACAAACATGTCCCATCACTTCCCACATTCCCTCAGGCTGTCCCTTCACAGTCCAACCCTCCCCTAACCCCAAGCCCTGGCAATCACTCATCTGTTCTCCGACACTAGTTTTTGCCTTTTCTAGAATGTCATAGAAAAGGATTCATACAGTAAGTCCCCTTTAGAGTTGGCTTCTCTCGCTTGCATATGCCTTTTCAATTTATCCATATTGTTGAGGGCAGCGCCGTGATCTTGGTTCACTGAAGCCTTGACCTCCCAGGCTCCAGAAATCCTCCCAACTCAGCCTCCCATGCAGCTGGGAATATAAGCGGAGGCCCGGTGGGGGTCGTGGCGCCGCAGCCAGGGCAGCCAGCCCCAAGGGGCGCCGCCGCCACCGCGAGACCCCCGGGCGCCACCAACCGCCACGGGCAACGCCCCCGCCACCGCCGCCGTCACCGCGAGACCCCCGGGCGCCACCAACCGCCACGGGCAACGCCCCCGCCGCCGCCGCCGAGACCCTCGGGCGCCACCAACCGCCACGGGCAACGCCCCCGCCGCCACCGCGAGACCCCCAGGCGCCACCAACCGCCACGGGCAACGCCCCCGCCGTCACCGCGAGACCCCCGGGCGCCACCAACCGCCACGGGCAACGCCCCTGCCGCCACCGCGAGACCCCCGGGCGCCACCAACCGCCACGGGCAACGCCCCCGCCGCCGCCGCCGAGACCCCCGGGCGCCACCAACCGCCAGGGGCAACGCCCCCGCCGCCGCCGCCGAGACCCCCGGGCGCCACGGGCAACGCCCCCGCCAAGAAGGACACCGAGCAGGAGGAGAGCGTGAAAGAGCTCCTAGCCAAAGCCAGAGGAGATTTCCTCCACAGATGGGGAAGCCCCGCTCACAACACCGCCGGCTCGGATCGGTGTGAGCGGCTCAGGGCGCTGGGCGCGGGCTCCTTCGGGCGGGTGCGGCTGGTGAGGCACCGGGAGACCGGCGGCCACTACGCCATGAAGACCCTCCACAAGCAGAAGGTGGTGGAGCCGAGGCAGGTCGAGCACACGCTGAACGAGAAGCGCATCCTGCAGGCGACCAACTCTCCTTTCCTCGTGAAGCTGCAGTTCTCCTTTAAGGACGACTCCTCCCTGTGCCTGGTGACGGAGATGCTCTCCCACCTACGGCGCGTCGGAAGGTTCAGGGGGCCCCACGCCTGTTTCTACGCCGCCCGGGTCGTCCTGGCCTTCCAGTACCTGCACTCGCTCCACCTCATCCACCGCGACCTGAAGCCCGAGAATCTTCTCCTCGACCTGCAGGGCTACCTGCGGGTCACGGACTTTGGTTTCGCCAAGCGCGTGAAGGGCCGCGCTTGGACCTTTTGCGGGACCCCGGTGTACCTGACCCCCGAGATCATCCTGAGCAAAGGCTACAGCAAGGCTGTGGATTGGTGGACCCTGGGGTGCTCATCTATGAGATGGCCGTGGGCTTCCCACCCTTCCACGCTCACCAGCCCATCCAGATCTACGAGAAGATCGTCTCTGGGACGGTGCGGTTTCCCTCCAAACTCAGCTCTGACCTCAAGGATCTGCTGCGGAGCCTGCTGCAGGTGGACCTCACCAAGCGCTTCGGAAATCTCAGGAACGGGGTTGGCGACATCAAGAACCACAGGTGGTTCGCCACAACCAACTGGATCGCCATCTATGAGAAGAAGGTGGAAGCTCCCTTAATCCCGAAGTACTCAGGCCCTGGGGATGCCAGTAACTTTGACGACTACGAGGAGGAAGAGCTCTGGATCTCCATCAACGAGAAGTGCGCCAAGGAGTTTTCAGAGTTTTAGGGGTGTGCTTGTGCCCCTGTGCGTTTTCTTCCCTTTTCTTTTTCTTTTTGGTGGGTTGCGGGTGGGAGGGTTGGACTGAACAGCCAGAGGGCCCCAGAGTTCGTTGTATCCAATTTCACCCTCACCCCACCCTCCAGGGTTGGGGGAGCAGGCAGCCCAGATATTTGGAGAAACAGAAACACCAGCTGCTCCCTCACCCCCTATGCCTTCCTGGCCCCTCTATGCTTCTCTCTTCCTCCTCCCACAGGGTTCCCCTTGCCCCAGCCCACTTCTGCCTATTTTAAACGAGTTTCTCAGCTCTATTCAGGCCAGGTCTTGCTGGTGTATCCAGGGACAGGGTGTGGAAAGAGAGGCTCAAACTTAACTCCAGCCCCGAACAGGCACCACTTACTAAGAGAGGATGAATGAAAAGCACACCTGCCCTTCGGAGTAATCCTGCCTGGGAAGGAGAGAGGTTTAGTGCCATGTTCAGTTGGCTGTTTGCTAGAATAAAAAATTTAAAAAAAATTAAAAATCTTATTTGAGTTCCACCAGTGTCCCCTTTTCTCCTTCCTCTACTTCCACTCCTCCCACCCTTCCCACCTTCCTGTGTCTCCCCATTCCCCAGATCCATTTTAACAAATCCAGGAAGCCAACTGACTTTGGAAGGAGGCTCTGGGGTTTGAACTTCCCCCATGAACTGCTGCTTTCCCCTTCCCCCCTCCCCAGGGGCATCCTCTGTCACTCTTGCAAAGGTCTCAGTTCCTTTAGGAAGCTCCACTCTCTTCTTCCCCAACGGACTTTTCTTCACCCTTGGGCTTTGGGAGCCAGACAAAGCAGCTGCCCCACTCCCTGCCAAAGAGGAGTTGTTTGCCAAAAAGACAGAGTGGGAGTCCCAAGCCCAAGTCTTTCTTCACAGCTGCATTTTCCCGAAACTCCTTAAGTTTATTCTCAGCCAGATTGTAATGCCCAGCCTCCTCTTTTGGGAAGGCAGTCCTGCAAAAGGACATGGAAGAGGCCCAGTACCTCCACCCCCACCTCATTGCCCAGGGTTCAAGGCTAGGGTTGCTGGGGACGGGCTGCCTGTTTTATTCACCCAGCAGCTTCTGCCTCCTCCCATCCTGGGGGCCCCTCTCCAGCCTAACTGTCAGCCATCCTTCACCTCTTCTCCCCTGACACCCAGTGCTGTTTTCAATTTTTTTTTTTTTTTTTTTTTTTTGAGACAAAGTCTCACTCTGTCACCCAGGCTGGAGTGCAGTGGTACAATCTCAGCTCACTGCAACCTCCGCCTCCCAGGTTCAAGCGATTCTCTTGCCTCAGCCTCCCGAGTAGCTGGGATTACAGGCGCCCACCACCACCCCCGGCTCATTATTGTATTTTTAGTAGAGACGAGGTTTTGCTACATTGGTCAGGCTGGCCTTGAACTCCTGCCCTCAGGTGATCCACCTGCTTTGGCCTCCCAAAGTGCTGGGATTACAGACGTAAGCCACCGCCCCTGGCCTGTTTTCTTCATAGAAAAGTGAGGAGCTGCTGGTGAGCCGCCTCATCTTCATATTTCCCCCTCTCATCACTTCTCCCCATCCCAGGAGGAGCTCTCAGGCCTGGGGTGGGGCCCCAGGTGGGCTCAGGGTGATTCGACCTGCTTGCTGTGAAAGGATGAGATTTCCTCTTGGACAGTGTGCTGTTGTAAACATGTCAAAACTATTACCGATAAGGCTGGGTGCTGTAATCCCAGCACTTTGGGAGGCCAAGGCGAGCAGATCACTTGATGTCAGGAGTTTGAGAACAGCCTGGCTAACATGGCAAAACCTCATCTCTACTAAAAAATACAAAAATAGCATGCGCCTATAATCCCAGCTACTTGGGAGGCTGAGGCAGGAGAACTGCTTGAACCTGGGAGGCGGAGGTTGCAGTGAGCTGAGATCGCAACACTGCACTCCAGCCTGGGTGACAGAGTGAGACTCTGTCTCAACAAAACAAAACAAAAAACCATTACCAATAAAGTTTTGTTTTAAAAAGAACTGGCAAAACTAATCTATGATGCTTGAAGTCATAATAGTGACCTTTGAGGATGGCATTGGTGGAGAGGGGACATGAAAGCCAGCAGGTGGCTGGGCACGGTGGTCTACTAAAAACACAAAAAATTAGCCAGGCATGGTGGCAGGTGCCTGTAATCCCAGCTACTCAGGAGGCTGAGGCAGGAGAATTGCTTAAACCCGGGAAGCAGAGGTTGCAGTGAGGCGAGACTGGACCACTGCACTCCAGCCTGGGCGACAGAGCGAGACTCTGTCTCCAAAAAAAAAAAAAAAAAAAAAAAAGAGCCAGCAGGTTAGCTGCAAATGTTTTATATGCGCTTTAGGTGTTGGGCACATGGGTCTACACATATGTAAAAATTCACTGGACTATACAATTCATAGCTGTGCACTCTAGCATATGTAAGTTATACCTCAGTCATTAAAAAATGGTTGAAAATGTTGAGGTTTTTTGAGACAGGTGAGACAACACAGGCAGGCCACGAGTGAGTTAGGTGGGGATAGTGTTTTGAGGATCACAGCCTCATGGTATTGAAATGGCTTTTGAGTTAGGTCTTAAAATAAAGGTTCTTAACATTTCTTGAATCCAGGTCACTGTGAATTTGATAAAAAGTATAGTCTTTCTCTTCATGAAAAAAAACACCCCATATACACAAAAGCGTACCCAATTTGTATATATGATTTCATGGCCCTATTAACATTTGTCTATGACTTTTCTAGAAATAAGTGGGTCCTAGGCTAAGAACCCTGCTTAAATGGGTAGATTTACAAATGCGAGGGGGGAAGAGTGGGATTCACCTATGAAAATCCATGTAGTAAGGGAGAGTGGTAGCACATATGAATGCTAGAGAGAGAGGCAGACGATCCTCAATCATCCACTTGTGCAAAATTCCCTGTTGACATCCTAACCTAGGAGGTGAGACATCCTAGGTTTCCAGCACTGACTCTGCAGGTGAAACTGCGGACTCAGTTATGCTGAGTAACTATGGCTCTGGGCTACATTCACAAAAGTTTACAGCATGCTTGCTTACAAGAATCAGCTTGTTTTAACTTGAAGTATTGAACACTGAGCATCTTACTCATCAGAATATCTTTCTGCAGCCTTGATCATTTTGCTTTCTAATGATTTTTCTCTCAGCCTCTTATGTCTCTGTTGCTAGGGACACTTACCAGGTGGTGTAAACTGTATTAATGGATTAAAATATTCATTGCTGAGTCCATTCCCATGTGAGAATGGACATCCCACACCTTTGACTCCAGACCTGTCAACGTCACTCACGTTGGTGGATGGAATGCGAATAGAAATGCTGTCAGCTGCACTGAGACAGAAGCTTTGTGAGCTCTCACTGGTTCCACCATTGCTCTTTTTCTACTGCCATGAAAGTTGCCTGTCCCACATAGGGGCTGCTCTGGATCCCAGAATGAAGAAGACTCTTGGAGCAGAGCTGCAGCTGGTTCCCACATGTGAGGGAGAAGTAAAACTATGTTGGTGAAAGCTCCTATGACCTTGGGATTGTTTGTTACCATAGCATAACATAGTGAAAGCTGACTAATATACCAGGACATTTGGGAAAGTCTTTTGGATGAGTTCAGCAGAAGCTGCTATTGAAGTTTTTTCCATTTTTATCCATCATGAAATTCAGTTTATTTAGGGTTTCTGAATATCTCAAATGAGGAGTATTTGGGTTATTTTTAATAAAAGAAATGTAAAGACTATAAATCACTGGAATCAATGTAGCACCACAATTGAGAACAAAATATTTTATTTCTCTCACAAAACTATAGTTTACAGTAGTATTTACTAAATAAATTATGTAATTTGTTTTACAAGCAATAAACTAGATCACAAATATTTCAAAGACGATGTATGTACATGACATAAGGCCTTTTATAAATAGCTTTGCTTTTCTCATTTCACTAGTAAACAGTGAAAAAATCTTTATAGAAGCTAGTTTTCTATAAAGTATAGGCAGACCTAGTATATTGATCTTTAAATGAAACAAATTTAAACTTTCAATGACATGAACTATAATTTTGCAAAATAATTTATACTTAATTTACCATTTGTGTGGATGGATTTTTAAAAATATATAAGCAGATTACATATGTTGCTTATGTATAATCACTGGATGCATGCACAATGAAATAATGCAAAAGTCCATAGGAAAATAGCACTTCCAACTCCAAAAAGGTGATTGGCAATGGTGTAGAAAGCAGCTTAAATATAGTTCATGCAGTTCTTCACAGTTCAGCAAGCAACAGCAAATGATAGAATAGGGTAGTATTTTTCACATCCCATCTGCTTATCAGCCTGAAGTTGACATCTCGAAAACTCTTAAGTCAGGTTGATGATTTCTCTGTGTGTAGTGGGGCTCAGCCAAGTTGCTGTGGATAATTCTGGTGCGGAGAAACTTCTCTGCCATAACTGTGCTCACATCTCATCCATGTGCTTAGGTGGTCACCATTTTCACTTACTGGGGGAGCAAAAAAGCAGGTGTGAGACTAGATTTTGGCATCATTTTGTAACCTCTCCCCATGAGTCGCAACGTAAGGTCATTATTTCTCCCAATCACTTGTGTCTGGAAAATGGGGTGCATTATGTTTGGGATTCTTCTGCAATGATCAGCATAGCATATGCTTCTTTGGTGGACCTGAAACCTGTTAATTACACCAATGCTTATCAAGATTGAGTCCTGACTACATCACAGCACTGTGCTCAGGACAGTGACACCCTCCTGCCCTCCAAGTGTGCAGGGATGAGGGGATGTGCTGTGGTATATTAGACCTGAAGCCAAAAAGAACAACTTGAACATGGCCTTGAACTTGTAAATGTTTTTTTCCAAACAATATCACTGTGGCTGGGTGGTAACAATATGTTCAGCAAATGGTAGCTATTTAAAATCAGAGCCAGCTAACTCAACCTGTGCCAGCAGCACTATGATGTATGTGGGGAAAGCAATATTATATTCAGCCTTTAGAGACTGACACATTGGGTCAAATCATCTGATTTCCTATTATTTTTTTTTTTTTTAGACCGAGTCTCTCTGTTGCCCAGGCTGGAGTGCAGTGGCAAGATCTCGGCTCACGACAACCTCTGCCTCCCACGTACACGAGATTCTCCTGCCTCAGCCTCCCGAGTAGCTGGGACTACAGGTGCCTGCCATCACGCCTGGCTAATTTTTTGTATTTTTAGTAGAGATGGGGTTTCACTGTGTTAGCCAGGATGGTCTTGAACTCCTGACCTCGTGATCTGCCCATTTTGGCCTCCCAAAGTGCTGGGATTACAGGCGTGAGCCACCGCACCCGGCCTGATTTCCTAATTATTTCATCTATAGAATACTATGCAACATCTTCTTGGAACCTTATTGTTTCATCTGTAAAATAGAGGTATCAAACTCTATAGGGTGGTGGTGAGGGATAAATTTTTCCATGGGGAAAATGAAGTGTTTTACACACACACAATATACACAAATCATATATTTATAATTGAGTACTGTACCTGGCATGTGCTAGTACCCCCAAAATTGTAGTGAGGAAGATTGGAGCTGGTGGTCACAAAGACTAGTGCAGCTCAGCACCTTTAATTGGAGGCTGAAAAAACTTGAGTAAAAAGTTTGAAATAACTGAAAATTATTAGGAAAGAGAACATGTCACATACAGGGAATTCTGTTTAACAATTAATATTTTATCTGAGCCTATTGGGCACTGTAATTTTTATGAACTTACTATTTTGTTTTATGCTTTGGCCGCTCTCTCTCATTCACCTAAGCTAGAAACGTTTGCTTGCCTAAATGCACAACATGGTCACGCTGTTACTCAAAAATAATCTTTAGGAAGAGGTGAGTGTAAGGTGCTATAAGCTATAGCAGTGGGCAAGCGGGATGTTGCCCACATTCCCAGGACAGCTGTCTTTAAGGTGGACTGGGGGATTTCATTCAGCCTCAGCCTGATAACTTTGATGTATGGTGCAGGTCTTTACTCACCAAACCAGTGACATACAAAATAACCCACATAAAATGTTGAGGTCCTACTGATTAGATTTAGAAGTCCTGCGTTCTTAAAAAACAAAGCAAAACAAAAACAAAAAGAGGTGATAGTTTTGCTTTCCTCGTTCTATAGATCACACTGGAGTTCTGTGTCTCACTTCCAGTGGCAGACTCTGAGAGGGACAGTGAGTAACCTGAGTGATGCCTGAGGAGATCCACCAGTGAAGGGCCCCGGAGCCAGGACCCCAGGGGAATGGCTAAAGGCCTTGGCTTTTTGGTCTAGAAAATAGGAGAGGTAGAGACAGGGCATAATGGCTGTCTTTGAGTCTCTGAAGACTAGCCTCAGGGAAGAAAGGCTTAGGTATTAGTTTAGTCCCAGTATTGCTGAAAGATGTGACACTGTCACCAGCAATAGTGGCACAGATGCTGTGATCCTGGGGTCGGGAGATGAGTGGAGACTCTCCGAATGTGTGAAGGGCGTAGAGTTGTAAAACTGCACCCCCTCCACTCTTTCTTCATTAAGGATCCTGAAATTTATGTCCTCCCCCAGCACATGTCATGTGTACATGACGCAAGCCCTCCCTAGATACATGGGCCCAGCATGCCATCTGCTGAGACTCAGTGGTTGAGAATGATCCCAGAAGCCAGAGCCAGGACAACTGCATGGAAGCCAGTTTTTTCTCAAGCTGGAAGTGCTTTCTAACCGGAGTAAAAAAACCGAGTGGGCTGGGTATGATGGGTCACGTCTATAATCCCAGCACTTTATGAGGCTGATCCCAGGAGTTCAAGAACAGCCTTGGCCACATAGTGAGACCCTGTCTCTATAAAAATAAAAAATAAAATAAAATAAAATAATTAGCTGGGTGTGGTGGCATGTGCCTGTGGTCCCAGCTACTCAGGAAGCTAAGGTGGGAGGACTGCTTCAGCCCAGGAGTTTGAGGCTATAGTGAGCTATGATCACACCACTGCATTCCAGCCTGGGTGATGGACAGAGACCCTGTCTCTAAAGAAAAAAAAAAAAGAAAGAAATGAGTGGTCACTAGAGGAGGAGCAATTGCTGTCACGTAGGGATCGGCCCCAGGAGAGCTGAGGCAGAAACTGTTTATCCTAAACCCAGCACCCAGAAGGCACTTGTGGTGGTCAGTAGAGAGGACTTGGGCGCTTGTGGGTAGCTTGGGCCAGATGACTATGAAGTTCTGTTTCAACCACAAGATCCTATTAAAAATTGTCTGTAAAGGCCGGGCGTGGTAGCTCATGCCTGTAATCCCAGCACTTTGGGAGGCCGAGGCAGGCGGATCACCTGAGGTCAGGAGTTCGAGACCAGCCTGACCAACATGGAGAAACCCTGTCTCTACTAAAAATACAAAATTAGCCGGGTGTGGTGGCACATGCCTATAATCCCAGCTACTTGGGAGGAGTATTGCTTGAACCTGGGAGGCGGAGGTTGTGGTGAGCAGAGATCACACCATTGAACTCCAGCCTGGGCAACAAGAGCAAAACTCCATATCAAAAATAAAATAAAATAAAATAAAATAAAATAAAATAAAATAAATAAAATAATTGTCTGAAAATTTATACCACTGAATAACTCACAATACTGTAAACAGTTGGTGACTTATGCAACGGGAACGATCTGAAAAGAATTTAATACCTTGATGTCTCTCATAAAATTGGTTAAATTTATAGTTTAATAAAAAAACACACAGGGTCTTATAATAATAAAAGATACTCTCCTCAGTATTAAAAATAAAGAATGATTTCCAGCTTTGGTCATAAAATGTCCTTTGCATTCACACAGTAAGTTTAGTTTAGTTTTTTTTTTTAAACTAAGGATGTCATAGAAGTTTCTATAAGCTCCTATAAACACTCACTCTCACCCTCAGGGCTCAATAATGTCAAAATTGGGTGAGCACTGCCAACTCTCCACCCATGTTGTAATGTAATTCTTGGATGACATGATCTGGATACATGAACGTGTCTGTTTTGCATTAATTTATAACCGTATTAAAATGAGATGGAGAGGTATCTGGGATCTGGAAGCACAGTGTCTTCTTGCTTGTAAACATGGCCACAGTGAGAAGTATGCAGAAACCATTTTATTTTTCCTTCCTTCAAATTCATAACTCAGGAGTCCTATATTAGCCATCACTGCAGAGACACAAACATCAGTTCTCTACCCTGGAGGGAAACTCATAGCTTGAGCTCATTCTTCAAAGTGTGGTACATGCCGAAGTCCCTTCTGCTCCCCAGCACACAGAGGGACTCTTCAGGGCATTATTGCCCAAAAGATTAGCAGCTTCTCCTCAAGGTCAACCAAGATTCAGACCCATCCTGACCGAATGGCTGTAGAGACTGAAATAAGGTTTGACCGCTCGGGGATCAGGGAGACCTCACGGGACTTGTCAGTGCCGTTCATCTTGGCCGACCTAACTGTGGTGAAGTTCCGCCTCTCTCAACGCTGGTGCTTTGGCAGAGGAGCCCCGAGACTACAGACCCTGGAGTAACATTTCAGCTCTGTCCCCAGCTGAACCTCTGTACACACAGACACACACACACACGCGCGCCCACAAAGGGACAGCATTTTTGCCTATGCACTGAGATACTCTGAGAATTCATGAACTATTTAAAATTCTGATACCTGACAGTAAAAAGTGTCGTAATAGTTGACATAAAAAGTAAAACTAGAGTATTTCAGCCTAAATCCCAGTGTTATTCATCCCACACATATGTTGGGGTGTAAGAGAGAGAAAGGTGTATTTTTATTTCTACCTAAAATAAAATGCTTGATTCTATGATTGAAACTACACAATAGTACACACACAAGGGGTCAGAGGTTACAAAGTTTTTCAATATTAAAATTAAATAATTTTAAACATTTATTTTAAAAAGTTATTTAAAATTAAATAATTAAACACTAATACAGAGCAATAAGGGAAAACAGCCAGTCAAAAGCAATCTGTCCACTAATTAACCCAGAAGCCCCTTCTAGGGGGCAGACTGTGAAGTCGGATTCCCTGGGGGGGAACCCAGGCAGGAAACACTCCCAGGAACACTCCCAGGAGGGCTTCCCAACTCGGATGGCCCCGGCTTACTTCTCAGAGCCACAGGAAGGGTATGAGAAGGTGAGGAGCTTCTTTTCCAAGAAACTTTTCCCAGACCCATTCCCTCCACTCCTGCTTGCCCTTCTCAAGCCTTCCCTTGACACCCTTGCCCCCGTCAACCGACCGCCTTACAAACATACTGAGAATTGCTGAACATCTGGGATGTGGGGTGAGGGAGTTTTAGGGCAGTGCTGAGAGGGGCGGAACTTCACCACACTTAGGTTGGCCAAGATGAACGGCACTGACAAGTCCCGTGAGGTCTCCATGATCCCTGAGCGGTCAACCCTTGGGCTGATATCCCTTTTTTTTTTTTTTAACTATAATTACCTCAGGTTTCAGTCCTGAGGCCTTATTAAAGCAAGAGCTTTCTCTGGTGTGCAGGAAATCCTCACTTTGGTTTCAGGTTGAAATTCTGCGTCCCGAGTATCTGTGACGAAAGCATGAGCTTTCCTCTCGGCCATCGTAAGCTTAGTCCCGTGTCTCATTTTCCTACACGCAGCTCCTGTTTCTGTCATCAACTCTGAATTCTCTTTTTTTCCACATCTGTTTCCTTTCGATTTCTACTGTCCTGATTCTTTTGGCTGATGTTCCTTCGGTTGCTATGAGATCACATCAACTCATCCCGCCTCCCTCTGCCCACGTTAGTCAAAACTCACAGCATCACCACAAATCCATACTAAGGCTCAGGATACCTCACCCCAACATCATCTCCTTGGCTCCGGTGTCCCCTTCATCTCTGGGTTCACCTGATTTATTTCCCAGAGATCCCTGGATTTTATTTTATTATTATTTTTTGAGACAGCGCTTCCCTTTGTCACCCAGGCTGGAGAGCAACAGCGTGATCTCGGCTCACTGCAGCCTCTGCCTCCTGCGTTCAAGTGATTCTCGTGCCTTAGCCTCCTAAGTAGCTGGGATTACAGGTGTGCACCTCCATGCCCAGCTAATTTTTGCATTTTTAGTAGAGATGGGGTTTCACCATGTTGCCCAGGCTGGTCTTGAACTCCTGGCCTTAAGTGATGGGCCCCTCTTGGCCTCCTAAAGTGCTGGGGTTACAGGCATGAGCCACTATGCCTGGTTGAGATCCCTGAATTTTAAATACAAGGTATCACCTTTGGGTTCTGGGAAGTCCAGAGTCTCTCTCTCTCTCTTTTTAAATAAAGCTCTATATTTTATTATATTCATATCTATCCTGTATTGGGAGTTACTTCACAAGGCACAATCATTTGGGGATGTAGTGCAGTGGGGGATTTCTCGTTGGATTCCAGTAATAGCAGGGACCCAAAAGCTCACCATTTCGTTAGGCATGGAAACAAATACCGTGCTAGTGCTGCAGAATCAGGACACAGCAGTGTGAACAGAAGAAAATCACACTGCTATGGAACTGCACTGCTGAAAGGAAACTTAGGCACGCTCAGGTCCAAATTTCCTACCTTTGTACTTAAAAAATATTTGGACTCAGCATTAGAGGTGAAGTTACTCTCTTCCAAGGACCAGGGACTACAAGGCTTCAACCGAGAGGCCTTGAGGCAGAAGGCAGGACTTCCGCCGTCCTTGAAGGACATGTACAGTTGGGATGGAGACAGCCATTTTGTTCCTGATCTGGTAGACTGTTGGTTGAATTCTGGGGTGTTGGCAGCACATGGAGTGCCAGGCCTCCTGCCGGCCCCCAGATGCCTCATTAAAGCATCCCACACCAAGCAGCAGGTAGATAAGCCATAAGGTGAAAGGAGACCCAAGAAGCAGCTGACACTCGTCTGTGCCATCTCCTGGGATGGATTTAAGATTTGGCCGCTCACTTCAAAACTGTTAGCGTGGTAACGTTCTAACACAGTTCGCTGCCTGATTAATTGGTTTTCTAAGGACCCAAGAGAAGCCCGAGAGCAACAGTGATTTTTCAGCACTTGCGTGACTCCTGCTAATTGTAAATATGGGTGGTTACCTCATGATATGGTTTGGCTCTGTGTCCCTACCCAAATCTCATGTCAAATTGTAATCCCCATGTGTTGGGGGAGAGCTCTGGTGGGAGGCGATTGATTCATGGGGGCAGACTTCCCCCTTGCTGTTGTCAGAGTTCTCACGAGATCTGGTTGTTTGATAAACGTCTGGTGATTGCCACTTCTGTCTCTCTACTGCCACTATGTAAGATGTGCCTGGCTTCCCCTTCACCTTCTGCCATGATTGTAAGATTCCTGACGCCTCCCCAGCCATGTGGAACTATAAGTTAATTAAACTGCTTTCCTTTATTAATTACCCAGTCTTGGGTAGTTCTTTATAGCAGTATGAAAATGGACTGATACATCTTATCATCTAACACATCACATAGATTTGTTGCTGCAACACAATCCACTCTGACCCCTGCTTCGACCACATTTGGAAAATGTGGGGGGAGGAATATGGTACTGGTTTCATTTGAAAAGGAGCACTGCGTGAGGACAACGCCACTGGCTTTTCTCTCACCCACAGGAAGGAATGCACCAGAGGCCCTCTGCCAAGACCCAGAGGGTGGAAATTAGAAGCTGCACACCCAGGCGGGGTGCAGTGGCTCCCACCTGTAATCCTGGCACTTTGGGAGGCCAAGGCGGGTGGATCACCTGAGGTCAGGAGTTCGAGACCAGCCTGGCCCACATGGTGAAACCCTGTTGTTACAAAAAAATATAAATAAATAAAAATTAGCCAGGTGTGGTGGCGTGTGCCTGTAATTCCCAGCTACTCAGGAGACTGAGGCATGAGAATTACTTTAACCTGGGAGGTGGAGGTTGCAGGGAGCCGGGATTGCGCCATTGCACTCCAGCCTGGGTGACAGAGGAAGATTCCATCAAAAAAAAAAAAAAAACAAAAATTGTGCCCCCATCAAGCTTTTCCATCTCAGCACTTTCCTCGGTAGCATTTTTCTTTACAAAAACACCCAAGTAGCTGTTATGGGCTAAACTGTGTTCCCCTAAAATTTCTATGTTAAAAGTCCTAACTGTTATCACCACAGAACGTGACCTTATTTGGAGGCAGGGTCTTTATAGAGGTAATCAGATTAAAACGAGGCCACAGGTTGGGCCTAATTCAATATGGCTGATGTCCTTATGCAAAGGGGAATTTTGGATACAGACACGCACAGGGGGAAGACGTGATGTGAAGACATAGGGACGTGAAGGCCACCTACAAACCAGCAAGAGAGGCTAGAACAGATCCTTGCCTCAGCCCTCGGAAGGAATCCACCCTGCCAACACCTTGATCTTCAACTTCTGGCCTCCAGAATGACAAGAAAAGAAATTTCTGTTCAAGACACCAAATCTGGGGTACTTTGTTACAGCAGCCCCAGAAAACTAATAAAATAGCCACCACTGGGATTTAGGAAGTCTTTAAAAAAAACCCCACATATTTTTATTTTATTATATTTAATTCTATTCTCTACTAAAGTTACTTCAAAAGCCACAATCACCTGGGAGTTCCACGGCTGTAGGCGAGGAAGGCTGAAGGGGAAGAATGGCTTTTTCCCCACCCCAGATTTGTTGATACTTTGTTAAAATTGCTGCTTAAACAGTAGAAAGAAGCACTTTCTGTGTTGAATCCCCAATTTGCCAAGGTAGCCTTTCAAAAAGCCTCCAGCGGAATCGGCCTCGATGGATGACGGGGGCACACTTGGACCTGGGGGAAGGTAGCACCTTCATTTTCGAGCCACATTGTAACTGTAGCCTTTAGTCCAACTCGAAAGGTGGCGGAGCTGGACCTGCCAGAGTGACCTGCCTTTGATGTCTGAAGGACACACCCCCCTCTGCTGACCTTGCACGTACAACACTGAAAGGCTACAATAAAGTACATGGAGTGGGAACTCCATTGAGACACTTGCTCTTCATTACGGTTCAGCTCTAGGGGCTCCATCACTCCTTCCCCGCCTTGATTATCAGTAGGTGGCAGTAGAGGGCTTGCTGAAAGCAGGAACTCAACGGCAAGCCCAGTTCATAAACTTGAGGGTGTAGGAGCTTCCTAGGCTTTGCTTCTACATTAGAGGCACGTGTAATGGGACAGCTGTCTTGCCAGGGGCGTCACACGGTCCCCCCTTACATTAGCATACAAGAATTCCAGGATGCTCAGAGCTGAAGGACCCTGTCAACAAGCTCAGGGGATCTCAGCTTTGGATGTGTGTAGAGCTTTAAAAAATACCAACGCCTCGGTCCACCCCCAGGGATTTTACTTTGAACACAAATTATGTTCCCAACAGGTGACTGACTCTGTTCATACAGTCATTTACCTGATACGTCTTTGAGAGGAATACAAACTAATTTGGAAACATCTACCTAACCTCACAGTGACTTAACCAGGGAGAGGGGAAGTGAACGGGAAAACGAGGCTAAGTGTGGTAAGGAGCAGTTAATTCACAGGCCCTTCGTTAAGGTAGAGGGGTGGGCTGAATCGTGTCCCCCCAATATTCTTATCCACTTGGAGCCTCAGACTGGAACCTTATTTGGAAATAGGGTCTTTGCAGATGTAATTAGTTAATATGAGGTCACATTGGATTAGGGTGAACCCTAAATCAAATGACTGACATCCTTATAAGAAGAGAGGCCACACAGAGGCACAGAATGTCACGGGGAAGAAGGCCATGTGAACACAGCAGCAGAGACCAGAGTGACGCAGATCAAAGGACCAAGGGACAGGTGGAGCCACCAGAGGTTGAAAGAGGGAGGGAAGGATCCTCCCCTGGAGACTTCCGAGGAAGTGTGGCACTACTGACACCTTGATTTCAGACATCTGGCCTCTAGAACTGTGAGACAATCCGTTTATGTCTGTGGTCATTTGTGACAGCAGGCCTTGGAAACCAGCATAGGCAGAAGCAGACCACGGGAAGCCAGGCCCTCAGCTGCCTACTCCTACTCGTGCCATCTATCACACTTGGGGGGGCTTTATTTTTTTATAAACCGAACAGTCCTTAAGCATTTTCCCATTCCCCCTCAGAGCCCAGGATGGGAAATGGCATGAATGAGGACAGTCCTGTTTACTACGTCCATGGGTGTGATCTAAACTTATTTTCCTAAAAGTTCTTGTTTGTTCTAATCTGGTTCTTTCTAAGTCTGCTGTTTGTTTCCTGCAGGCTCAGGGCCTCGCAGACCCCAAGTTCACACCACTAGAGGCTGTTCTTCCTCAAACACTATTCCCAAGAGTTGGAAAGTCTCCGGAGAATCGCAAACACTGGCTTTCTCTAACAAAGAAGACAAAAATAGAAACCACAAAGAGAAGCAATAGGAAGAGTCTAGAGGGATAAGGGAAGGGAAGAGAGGCCAGTCATAGGAGGCAAAGAACGAAAAATGAGGGGCAACCTGCGCCTGGATGTATAATAATAAAAGACTCAGGCAAACTGGAGCAGAACTAGCTTTTAAGAAAGTGGAAATCGGCCAGTTGCAGTGGCTCATGCCTATAATCCCAATTTGGGAGGCCGAGGTGGGTGGATCACTTGAGGTCGAATTCAAGGCCAGCCTGGCCAACATGGGGAAATCTCAACTCTATTCAGCCAGGCATGGTGGTGTGAGTCTATAGTCTCAGCTACTTAGGAGGCTGAGGCAGGAGAGTCACTGGAATCTGGAAGGCGGAGGTTGCAGTGAGCCAAGATTGCACCACTGCACTTCCGCCTGGGCAGCAGAGATATCCTGTCTGAAAAAAAAAAAAAAAGAAAAGAAAAAAGAAAAAAAGAAAGTAGAAATCAAGCTAGCCTGCAAGCCAAGATTCACTGTAAAGCTAGGACCTAAAAGAAAAAAAAAAAAAGCTACCGCAGCCCTGCAAACTGTCATTCAATTGCTAACTCTGAGCCTAATTTAACTGGAAAGCCAGTATGCCTTTATAACTCCAACTGGAATTCCCTACGCTAATCCTTAAACAGCAGTTTAATGCTGTTTGTTTTTTAAAAAAAACCCTATGGGTGACCTCCTAATCTAGACTGACAGGTTGCCTCATTAATTTGAAGCTCGCGTCACTTGTATTTCAAGAATGGGAATAACTTGTAGACGCTGTGAGACTTGGGCAATGGGAGGTCCATTTTCTCAGCTCTTCCACATGTCTTAGAAATATTATTTGTCAATAACTTAGGGGCCAAGCATTTCTGGAAATAAACAAGGGCCCTAATTTATCCTTTCCAAAATCTCTTCACTTCTCAACAACATGATCACGTGGCAGAAGGAAAGGGGCTTCTGGTCAAATGCCTTCTACACCAAACGCAGTGTTTGTCTTTTCTCCTTCCTACTCTGCTCTCACTAAAATCTACCAAAAACCCGAGCAGCATCTTTGGTTGGTAGGGGATCGAGTTCTCTCCTGAGAAGGAATAAGAAATGCCACTGTTTCAAATAAACACCCCTTGCAGCAGCCGATACTGGCCCCAACAAGGAATGATTAAAGAGACCCAATATAAGTCATTAACCTCAACGCCGAGGGATTCAAATCCAGAAATGCAGTTTCTTTTGCCAAAAAAGTTACACTGAATTTTCTAAGACCCCCGTGACCTAATTTAAAGGGTTTTTCTTCTCTTTCTCATGCTTTTTCCATACATAATAGTATAATAAGCTGTTAATTCAATCATTTTCACTTCTCTGCCACCCTTCTTCCCATGATCAAAGAGTATTATTAACTACCCTGAAAACATATTAAATAATCAAGCCGTCCAACAGCTGCCCATCGGAGAGCTAATCTCCAACAGTGGCGTGGCTAAAAAACAACTTAACTGTTTCTTGTCCTTCGCTCACAGCAATTTTTGTATTTCAAACAGTCATTTTGCAGAGAAGCAAAACTGGATGAAAGTACATGTTATTGAGAGGATGTTAATATGGAAAGTGTAAGGGCATAACCTTGGGCCTGAATAGTAGAAGCAAGGAAGTCACTGTTTTGTGGCAGCCATCTTTCAAACTTCTATATTATTAAAAAAGCAATCCCATTATCTCCCACTTACCCAGCCATTCCCAGCTAGCCATAAAAGGATATTCTCTCCCAATACACTTTTCAGCAGAAATGGCTTTTTGTTGGTTGTTCCTCTTTCCATGAAAACCAAATTGCATTCTACATCAGGCAAAGAAGCCGCCTTAGAAACGGAAATAACAGCCACTGTGACAGCATCCGGTGCCTTAGAATATCTGGGACTATTTACAAAGTAGAATCTTGCTCTATTATGAAGACTGCATGATTGCCCATTCTAAATCAATACAGCCTGCTCATCTCTGTGTATTCTTTTAAATACCCCAATCTGTGTCATCAACTCAAAATTCAATGAAAAACACATCTTTGGTCACTGGATAAAATCATCTTAGAAAACACTTCCCTTGATTTGAATATTTGAAAATGAGTCAAATAGCTTGGAACTCTACAGTGTGAAGGTGAATGGCCTTTAAAAAGCCATGCAGAATAACTAGGTACATAAAATTTGAACTAAATGTCTCACTAAGGATGATGGAACAATTAGCTGCCTTCTCAACTCACCGATCCTTTTTTTTTTTTTTTTTTTTCCTTGAGACGGAGTCTCGTTCTGTCGCCCAGGCTGGAGTGCAGTGGCGCAATCTCGGCTCACTGCAAGCTCTGCCTCCTGGGTTCACGCCATTCTCCTGCGTCAGCCTCTCCGAGTAGCTGGGACTACAGGCGCCCGCCACCACGCCCAGCTAATTTTTTGTATTTTTAGTAGAGACGGGGTTTCACCGTGGTCTCGATCTCCTGACCTCGTGATCTGCCCGCCTTGGCCTCCCAAAGTGCTGGGATTACAAGCGTGAGCCACCGCGCCCGGCCACACTGATCCTTTTTAATTTCATGTTCAGTTACAGGAAAAAGCAGGACAGCTAGCCTAATGCAAACACACATAATGTGTGGATGGATCCTTAAAAGGATATTTCATATGTTATCTGGTGGGCATACATCATTTGGGTTTAAACTTATGTATTTTTACACAAAGGTAAATGGTATTATACATTACTGTATAAATAAAAGCACTAGGGGATTAGGGCTACAACTACTAATAGAGAAATGCTGTCTTAAAGGAGAAGAAGCATTACAAGAGAAACCTGACCACGTTTGGCGACAACACTGAACAGGAGGTCACCAGAGAAGCTTCCAACTGCCCTTCAGATAAAGATGGCTGTGATTCAGAGCATTCAAATTATGTCAAAAGGAAAAAAGAGGCAATGCAAAGGCAAGATTGGTTTTCCTTTCTTGTGCTTTTCTTTTCCATTTTCTTTCTTTCTTTTTTTTTTTTTTGAGACGGAGTTTTGCTCTTGTCACCCAGGCTGGAGTGCAACGGCGCAATCTTGGCTCACCGCAACCTCTGCCTCCCGGGTTCAAGCCATTCTCCTGCCTCAGCCTCCTGAGTAGCTGAGATTACAGGCATGCACTACCACGCCTAGCTAATTTTGTAGTTTTAGTAGAGATAGGGTTTCTCCATGTTGCTCAGGCTGGTCTCGAACTCCCGACCTCAGGTGATCTGCCTGCCTTGGCCTCCCACAGTGCTGGGATTACAGGCATGAGCCACTGTGCCCAGCCTCCATTTGCTTTTTCATAATGCAGATGCAAATGAAAATACTGAAGGGAGGGCAATGAGCTGTACCCTTTCTGATCTGGAAGAGCATGCAAAACAAAAAATAAAATTTTCCAGCATGAAAACACATTCTGGAATTACAAGTTAATGGTGCAGGACTTTCTAGATGTATTGCCATAAAATTTAAGTTTAAAGAATGTGAAAGTTTATGGTACAGGAGGTGATTAAACAGCAAAATTTGGAGAAACAACGGTAGAGACTTTGGAAACCTTTCTTTTTCTTTCTCTCTCTCTTTCTCTCTCTCTTTCTTCCTCCTCTCCCCTCCCCTCCCCTCCCCTCCCTTCCCTTCCCTTCTTCCCTTCCTTCCTTTCCTTCTTTTCTTTCTTTCAATGTTTTTAGAGACAGTGTCTCACTCCATTGCCTAGGCTGGGGTGCAATGACGAGATCATGGCTCACTGCAACCTCAGACTCCTGGACCGGAGGGATCCTCCAGCCTCAGCCTCACAAGCAGCTGGGACTACAGGCATGCACCACCAAGCATGGCTAATTTTTTTTTTTTTTTTTAATTTTTGTAGAGATGAAGTATCACTGTGTTGCCTGGGCTGGTCTCGAACTCCTGGCCTCAAGCAATCTTCCCGCCTTGGAAAATCTTATTTCTATAGCTCTTTGTAATTTAGAATGAACCTGATTTAATAATTCATTTTATAGATGAGAAAACTGAGATCATTGAATTCAAGGGCAATGATTAATGAGAGGCAGAGACCAGCATAGACTCCAGGTGCCTATTTCTCTCTAATTAATTTATGCCTCATTTGGTTTTGCAACAGGTGAAGAGACTAAGTTAAAATATGATAAAAACTCTGTAGGGATCATTTCTGGGGGTCCATGAGGTCAAACTATTTTCCTAATAATACAAAGATGTTATTTGCCTTCTTATTCTCATTCCCTTTCATGGATGTACAATGGGGCTTTCTAGAAATGAAATGATGTGTTATATATATCAAGAAGACAGATACAGAAATAGATGTGAGAATCTTTTTTCTTCCATTAAGCCAGACATTAGGGATTTGCAGAAATATAAAAGAATGCCACCCTTCTCACAAAATTTATTTTTGTTTTGGAAAATATAATAATATTCATAAAAACATTATTTAACATATAACAGATTACTATTTTAAATTAATGAATACTTAAACAATTTTGGCTAGGTGCAGTGGCTCACTCCTGTAATCCCAGCACTTTGGGAGGCTGAGATGGGCAGACTGCTCGAGTCCAGGAGTTTGAGACCAGCCTGGGCAACATGGTGAAACCCTGTCACTACGAAAAAAGCACAAAAATTAGCCAGGGGTGGTGGCATGCACCTGTAGTCCTAGCTACTCAGAAGGCTGTGAGGCACAAGAATCATTTGAACCTGGGAAACAGACATTGCAGTGAGCCGAGATCACACCACTGCACTCCAGCCCGAGCAACAGAGCAAGACCTTGTCTCAAAAAACAAAAACATTCTGTTTTAATTTTGAAAACACAAAATATTGATACCTAGATACCAAAACACTCTTCAGAATTCTCAATAATTTTTAAGAGTTTAAAGGGGACCTGAGATCAAAAGGTCTGAGAACTGCTATACTAGAACATTAAAAAATAATCAGGAGACCGGACACAGTGGCTCATGCCTATAATCCCAGCACTTTGGGAGGCCGAGGCGGGCGGATCACGTGAGGTCAGGAGTTCAAAATCAGCCTGACCAACAGGGCGAAAACCCGTCTCTACTAAAAATACGAAAAATTAGCTGGGCGTGGTGGCAGGTCCCTATAATCCCAGCTACTTGGGAGGCTGAGGCAGGAGAATTGCTTGAACCTGGGAGGTGGAGGTTGCAGTGAGTTGAGATCGTGCCACTGCACTCCAGCCTGGGCGACAAGAGTGAAATTCCATCTCAAAAAAAAAAAAAAAAAATCAGGAAAAAACAGAATTTTACAAAAAATATTCTCAACAAAATCCCCTCATTCCTTCCTTTCTGCATCCTTCCCTCACTCTTGTAAGACACATGATTCCAATGAGATGGAGGTGAGACTTATATTCATGGTCAATAACAACAACAGGGTGCTCCTGGGTTCAAGTTTAGGCAGGACCACACATGGAGCTGAATTTGAGTTTAGGCTCACTCAGGAATATTGCACCTCCGCGACTGGTGAAAATCTAGTTTTTGTAAAGACACACGAAAGTGGCATGAATCCTTAGCTCATGAAGATGAGATTTTACTTAGCTTCTTTCTGAAAGGCTTTCCTGATTTCTGGTTCCAGATGAATCCAACATGGGACCAAAAATGTATTTTTTTCTCTATTTAATTCTCCATTTTCTTGGTTGGGGGTGGACCAACTTTTCTGTAAGGATTTTGTGATCTGCTACAACCTTATTTTTTTTTAAAGCAGGGGCAATGGTAGGGAGGAACATTGCTCATTGCAAAATATTTGTTTATGCAAAAACTAGGATATTCAGAGAAAAAATCTTTTTACAATGGTTGGTGGGGACCTGCTGTTGTACGTAGGGGGCGCTCAAGAAAAGCCCATCTGAAAAAGAGGTCCTTGCGCTGAGACCTGAAGGAAGTGAGGGAGCATGGGATAGGTGGAAAAGAATACACAGACACGAATGGCAAACACAAAAGTCCCGAGGCAGAGATGTGCTTGGTCTGTGGAAGGAACACCAAGGAGGCCAGCGTGGCTAGAATAGCGTCAGCAAGGAAGAGGGAGACCCAGGGAGGGGGCAGGTCGGAGACGCAGGGGAGACCAGACCATGCAGGGCCTGGAGGACTTTTTTTTTTTTTTTTTGGAGACGGAGTCTGGCTCTGTCACCCAGGCTGGAGTGCAGTGGCGCGATCTTGGCTCACGGCAAGCTCCGCCTCCCGGGTTCACGCCATTCTCCTGCCCCAGCCTCCCGAGTAGCTGGGACTACAGGCGCCCGCCACCACGCCCGGCTAATTTTTCTCTGTATTTTTAGTAGAGATGGGGTTTCACTGTGTTAGCCAGGATGGTCTCGATCTCCTGACCTCGTGATGCTCCTGCCTTGGCCTCCCAAAGTGCTGGGATTACAGGCGTGAGCCACCGCGCCCGGCCAGGACCTTTTTTTCTTTGAGACAGGGTCTTGCTCTGTTGCCTAGGTGGGAATGCAGTGGCATGATCTCAGCTCATTGCAACCTCCGCCTCCCAGGTGCAAGTGATTCTCCTACCTCAGCCTCCTAAGTTGCTGGGACTACAGACATGCACCACCATGCCCGCCTAATTTTCCTATTTTTAGTAGAGACAGGGTTTCACCATCCTGGTCAGGCTGGTCTCAAACTCCCGACCTTAGGTGATCTGCCCACCTCGGCCTCCCAAAGTGCTGGGCCTGATCCAATACTCTGTGTCGCTCCTGGTGCACAAGTGCAACTTCAGGAGTTAGCACTGAGTAATGCATGTGCAGTGGCTCCCTGGGCCTCCTTGAGCCTGTGTTTTATGCTTTTGCATATCCCTGACCTAGCACTGTAATTCCTCACAAGTGCTCTGCAGGGCATCAGTCACCCAAGATGCTACTCCCAGCAATTCTGGAGTCGTATCCAAAGTCCTGGCCAGGCATGGTGGCTTGTGCCTCTAATCCCAGCACTTTGGGATTCTGAGGCCGGGAAATCACTTGAGGTCAAGAGTTTGAGACCAGTGGCTCACGCCTGTAATCCCAGCACTTTGGGAGGCCGAGGTGGGCAGATCACCTAAGGTCGGGAGTTTGAGACCAGCCTGACCAACATGGAAACCCTGTCTCTACTAAAAATACAAAATTAGCCAGGCGCGGTGGCACATGCCTGTAATCCCAGCTACTAGGGAGGCTGAGGCAGGAAAATCGCTTGAACCTGGGAGTCGGAGGTTGCGGTGAGCCGAGATCGCACCATTGCACTCTACCCTGGGCAACAAGAGGAAAACTCTGCCTCAAAAAAAAAAAAAATTTTTTTTTGTGCAGGTGTACAAAGACATATAGCATACATGTGAGATGCACTTGGCACAGAAAATACTCTTTTACAGTGTAGCCCATCAGGGTATCTTTCTAGGCATTATCTAACAGTCCGATTAAGTTCATACAGGTAATTTGACAGGCACTAAAGGGTCACTCATGATCCTCAAAGCAGCCTTGCAAGGTAGGCAGGGTGGGCATTATTCCCCTCCTTAGGCAGTCAGAAAAGTTCCTGCCCAAATCACACAGCTGGTTGGTGACAACTGAGGAAAGAATCAGCCAAGATTCTCCAGCACTGAATTTGGGTTCTTCCCATGACCCAGTTCTGTGCCTCTTGGCCTACTAACTTACCAAGGAAGCAACGCCAACACGCAGAAGATTCAAACATCAGGGAGCACGGCTGAGTCAAAGGGAAACACTACCTCGTTGGGAATAACACTAAGGAGCCCTACTTTGCCTAAACATTAGAGGATTCGTTCTCTTGTTATACATGGTGATTTCGTATTGACCTAGATGTTCTTTTGTGTAATACACTGTAGGAAAACATTGCTTGTGAAAAGAAGCACCATTTGCAGAAGTGAAAGGGCGCCATCATTTCTTTTAAAATCCGAGCATGCCTGGTTTTATTGAACTTGTTCTTGTGTAAGCCATGGCCTGGATCCATTTACAAACCAGAAGTGGAGGAGAGGAAACTAAAAAATTACTTACTAAATAGACGTCAAGCACAGAAGCATTGTCATCCTGCACTTCCAGAGTGTTGGGCTCAGCCGTCAAGTAGATGGTCCCCTCTTCCAAGGTAAATGTTGAACTGGAAGGTAACCCTTTGCTGGAAAAATAAAGATGAATGATGAGCATGAGGCCCCCGGAACAAAATTTAAAGACACCTCCAAAGTCCTAAAGAGGGTGAGGTGGGCAGCTTTTGGGGATAAACAATTTTGAGAATTTGAAGGAAATATGGTTATGCCTGGAGACATGGTCACTTGAGTTTAAGGAATTCGGTTTTAGCCCAGGCGTGGTGGCTCATGCCTGTAATCCCAGGACTTTGGGAGGCTGAGGCAGGTGGATCACGAGGTCAAGAGATCAAGACCATCCTGGCCAACATGGTGAAACCTCGTCTCTAGTAAAAATACAAAAATTAGCTGGGTGTGGTGATGGGCACCTGTAGTCCCAGCTACTCAGGAGGCTGAGGCAGAAGAATCACTGGAACTCAGGAGGCGGAGGTTGCAGTGAGCTGAGATCGCACCACTGCACTCTAGCCCAGAAACAGAGTGAGACTCCGTCTCAAAAAAAAAAAAAAAAAAAAATTGGTTTTACTAGAAGTGCATTTTCTCTCTCTACCAGCACACGAGACACCTCATTGCATTTGGGAGAGGGGATTTGTGGGTCCCATGCCTTGTGAGTGGTGGCAGGATGTGAATCTAGGGGCTCATTAGTTACCTTTGACTTTGAATGATTGGTTCTTGCTGCTTCAATTTACAGTATTTACACCACCATAGTTTACAAAAGATAACCTTGTGCATCATTAGCACTGATGATTTTTCTTTTTTTCCCCTTTTTACTCTTTTTTTTTTTCTTTTTCAATTACATCAGTGGTTCTCAAACTTACATGTGCCTCAGAATCCCCTGGTGGGCTGGTTAGAATGAAATTTCTGGGATCCCTCCCACAAAGCTTCTGAGCCAGATTCTGGCATAGAGCCCATGGATTCGCATTTCTGACAAGTTCCCAGGTGATGCTAACGCTGCTGGTTCAAGGACCACACTTGGAGTAGCAGTGAACCACATAAACACAGAGCATTGTGTTATGTCCTCTGTGAGAGTAGCTGGAGCACACCCTTAGTAACTATGACAATACCAAAAGCCAAAGGAAGGCAGGTAGACAGTATATTGGAGCGTCATCTGAAGAGAAGCCACTGTTGTTTTGTTGTGATATAACCAGTGTTAACTGTCGAAACTCTTGAAGTAACTGGTCCTGTTTTTTTGAGACGGAGTCTCGCTCTGTTGCCCAGGCTGGAGTGCAGTGGCGTGATCTCAGCTCACTGCAAACTCTGCCTTATGGGTTCCAGTGATTCTCTTGCCTCAGCCTCCTGAGTAGCTGGGATCACAGGCGTGCACCACCATGCCTGGCTAATTTTTGTATTTTTAGTAGAGACGGGGTTTCACCATGTTGGCCAGGTTGGTCTTGAACTCCTGACCTCAGGTGATCCGCCCACCACAGCCTCCCAAAGTGCCACAAATACAGATGTGAGCCACTATGCCTGCCTTGCTCCATTTTTATAGTGTTAAAATTGGGTATTAATTTAGGGGCTCATGGATATACAATATTTTTCCCCATTAAAATCAAAGTTATGTTTTTAACCTGTGGAAATTTGCCATGGGAAGGTTTTGAAGGAACAAAATATTTGAAAAAAAAAATGGAGAAGAGTGTGATATTGGTGTTGGGAGAGTTGGCAGAAGGCTGGCCACTGGCCATGTGGAGGGAACCAATAGCAGCCTGTGGTCTTCCCTGGGTGGTAGAGCTGAGGGCAGGGCTGGGTAAGGTGGGCTTCATCTCTCCTTTTCCTCTGTGACCCCTTCCAGGTTTAGATCAGAGCTCACCTCTTCTGAAAACTCCCCATCTAAAGTCATCCTCTGAGGTTCCTGTCTAAGCCTCCAAGCTGAACAGGAGGCCACTGAGGACATTATAATCTCTGTCTTTCCCGAGTCTGGGAACTGCACATAATTCTGTCTTTGTACATATTTACCTATTAATTGAAGATACGTGAAACATTAAAAGCCCTGACCTTTTTAATATTAAAAAAAAACTTGTTAAAAGAATTGTGTGGATTTTTTTTTTTTTTGAGATGGAGTCTTGCTCTGTCAGCCAGGCTGGAGGGCAATGGCATGATCTTGGCTCATTGCAATCTCTGCCTCCTGGGCTCAAGCGATGCTCCTGCCTCAGCCTCTCAAGGAACTGGAATTACAGGCGCCCGACACCACGACCCGCTAATTTTTGTATTTTTAGTAGAGATGGGGTTTCACCATGTTGACCAGGCTGGTCTCAAACTCCTGACCTCGTGATTCACCCACCTCGGCCTCCCAAAATGCTGGGACTACAGGCATGAGCCACCATGCGCAGTAAATTGTGTGGATCTTAAGAAGTAAGTTTCACTTGTATTTTTCCTGATTACAAAAGTCATAAAGAGGCTGGGCGCGGTGGCTCACGCCTGTAATCCCAGCACTTTGGGAGGCCAAGGCGGGCAGATCATCTGAGGTCAAAAGTTCGACAGCAGCCTGGCCAATATGGTGAAACCTCGTCACTACTAAAAATACAAAATATTAGCCGGGAGTGGTGGCACACGCGTGTAATCCCAGCTACTTGGGAGGCTGAGGCAGGAGAATCACTTGAACCCAGGAGGCAGAGGTTACAGTGAGTCAAGATTGCACCACTGCACTCCAGACTGGGTGACAGAGTAAGACTCCATCTCAAAAAAAAAAAAAAAAAACCCCAAAAAAACTAAAAAAACCTAAGTTTTTCCATTCTTGAGTTTTTGTTTGATTTTTCTTTCCTAATATTAAGTGTATCAAATATATTAATATATATCAAATATATAAAAGAATATTCTGCAAGCTTATATAAAAGACTATTCCGGAAGTGTTTTTTCTTTTTAAATTTTTATTTTTTTAAACTTTAATTTTGAAATGACTTTAAACTCACAGAAAATGGGAAGGAATGCTGAGAAGTCCAGGATACCCTTCCTATCATTTGACCATATTTGCTTTGTCATTATTTATTTATAAATACCCATAAGCATTTTTTCCCTGAACTGTTTGGGGAGACTAAATTACATACAAGTCATTCCTTTACCCATAAGCCCATTAGTGTGAATTTCCTAAAAACAAGGACGTCTTTTTATATAATACAGTACAATTATCGAAATCAGGAAATGTAAAATGATATAATACCATGATCTAATCTATAGTTGATATGGTTTGGGTCTGTGTCCCCGCATCCAAATCTCATCTTGAATTGTACTCTCATAATTCCCATGTGTTGGGGGAAGGACCTGGGGGGAGATAGTTACATCGTGGAGGCAGTTTCCCCCACGCTGTTCTCACGGTAGCGAATAAATCTCATGAGATATGATGTTTTATAAGGGGTTTCCACTTTTGCTTCTCTCTCTTTCTCCCTTGCCACTGCCATGTAAGAAGTGCCTTTAGCCTTCCGCCATGATTGTGAGGCCTCCCTAGCCACATGGAACTATGAGTCCATAAAACCTATTTTTCTTCCCAGTCTCGGGTATGTCTTTATCTGCAGTGTGAAAATGGACTAATACAATAGTCCACATTTAAATTTTGCTGAAAATTTATGTTTTATTATTTATTTATTTTGAGATGGAGTCTCACTCTGTTGCCCAGGCTGGAGTGCAATGGCACGATCTTGGCTCACTGCAACCTCCGCCTCCCAGGTTCAAGTGATTCTCCTGCCTGGGACTCCCGAGTAGCAGGGATTATATACACTTGCCACCATGCTGGGCTAATTTTTGTATTTTTACTAGAGACAGAGTTTCACTGTTGGCCAGGCTGGTCTCGAACTGCTAGCGTCAAATGATATGCTCACCTCGGCCTCCCAAAGTGCTGGGATTATAGGCATGAGCCACCATGGCTGGCCCCAAAATTAATCAATTAATTAATTAATTTTTTTGAGACAGAGTTTCACTCTTGTCACCCAGGCTGGAGTGAAATGGCGTGATCTCGGTTCACTGCAACCTCCGCCTCCTGGGTTCAAGTGATTCTCCTCCCTTAGCCTCCTGAGTAAATGATCATTACAGGCACATACCACCCCACCCAGCTAATTTTCATATTTTAGTAGAGACAGGGTTTTGCCATATTGGCCAGGCTGGTCTTGAACTCCTGACCTCAGGTGATCCACCTGCCTCAGCATCCCAAAGTGCTGTGATTACAGGCATGAGCCACAGTGCCTGTAATCCAAAATTTATTTTTTTTAAATGATGCTACATGTATATAATCGTAAAATACAGCAGAAAGTAATTCTCTTTCTCCTGCCCTCTTGTGATCCAGCATTCTCCTCCCTAGAGGCAAACTCACCCATTTTGAAAGTATTTTTCAATCTAAGATTTACTTGTTATTTTTGGAAGCTATGAGTAAGCCACTGGCATGGTTAAGACAAAATTAACATACAAAAATTAATTAGAATATTATTTGAGACTTGACAGGTACATTTATCAATTATTTTAGCTAAAATATAGTATGATTACAGAAAAAAGAAATATCAGATTTACTTAGTATCATAAGGTTAAAATTTGATAAAATCAAATGGGCATCTTTCTTTTTTTTAAAACTTTGTTATTTATACTGTTTTTCACACAGAATAGTTTCCTATCTTAGTAAGTAGAATATTTTGAATATCATTAAATTTGGGTGACAAAAATGAGGCTCATCGAGACATGTACCCAGATTATATAAAGAACTCTTATAACTTAGCAATAAAAAGGCAAATAACCAAATTTAAAAATGAGCAAAGAATCTGGAGAGTTCTCCGAAGAAGACATGAATGGCCAATAAGCATATAAAAAGATGCTCAATATCCTTAGTCATAAGGAAAATGCAAATCAAAACTACAGTGAAATACCACTTTCAAAACTACTGGGATAGTTATCATAGAAAATCCGGAAAATAAAACTTGTTGGAGAGCAGGTAGAGTAACTGAAGCCCTCATACACTGCTGATGGGAATGTATCTGATAAAATGGTGCAGCTGCTTCAGAAAACTGTTTGGTGTGTCCTCAAAGCAATATGATACACCAATTCCACTCCCACATACACATCCAAGAAAAATGAAAACATGTCCACACACAAGCTTGTATATGAATGTTTGCAGGAGCATTATTCATAGTAGCCAGAAAGTGGAAACAACTCAAACGTCCACCAATTGATGAATGGACAAATAATTCATAAACTGGAATATTATTCAGTAATAAAAAGAATAAAGCGCTGATATATGCAACAACCTGAGGAAACCTTGAAAACATTATGCCAAGTGAAAGATGCCAGTCATAGAGGACCACATATTACATAATTTCATTTATGCAAAATGTCTCAGAACAGACAAATCTAAGGAGACAGAAAAGCAGACTCATGTCTCTGGCTTGATGACATGAGAGAGAGTTGGGTTCTGAGATTTCGAGCTTTCTAGTGAAGAGACTGTGAGCGCAGGCCCGTGGACGCCTGGGGAGCCATCTGCAATGTCCCAGGGCACATGCTGGTATAGCGCAGGCATGGGCTAGAGCACCTTCATCCTGGGGATGTCCTGCCCAGAGGTTACACACCGCTGGCCCACAAACCCAGTCTGGCTGGAAGAACTATGTTTTGAAGAAGAGATCTGTTGGCCAGGTGTGGTGGCTCATGCCTGTAATCCTAGCACTCTGGGAGGCCGAGGCAGGTGGATCACCTGAGGTCAGGAGTTCAAGACCAGCCTGGCCAACGTGGCGAAATCCTGTCTCTACTAAAAATACAAAAATTAGCCAGGTGTGGTGGTGGGTGCCTGTAATCCCAGTTACTTGGGAGGCTGAGGCAGGAGAACTGCTTGAATCTGGAAGACAGAGGTTGCAATGAGCCGAGATTGCGCCATTGCACTCCAGCCTAGGTGACAGAGTGAGACTCTGTCTCACAAAAAAAAAAAAAAAAAAAAAAAGATTTTAGTTTGATTTATTGCCAAATTGAGGAAAAGGAAATTCCCACAAAAACCCAGTTTCGTTTGAGAAATGAGAAGAACCACCAACTGTAAGCCTACCTTTCTGAGTAGCAGTGAGACTGCAGCTGCCTTCCTTAGATCGAGCGTGTCCTCTGATTGCTGCAGGGTCCCCACCTCGCTCCAGCATCCCACCCAGCCTGTTACACTTATGGGCACCCTCCCTCCCGGTGTGTCTGCCCAACATCTCTACCTCCAGGATGAGGCCCAGGGAGGTGCAGCGGCTTGCGTGGGTTACATGGTCACTGAACAGAGTTAGCATCTGAACTCTATTTTCCAATTAACTACCCTTTTATACAGTCATTGCTGCCAACATTTGAGAAGTTTGTCATTGTAGAAACCAAGGTAGTGTAGGCAAATGTGCCTAGGAGCTTGCAAAATAATTACAGAATACCCACAAAAACAAATATGGTATATGATGTTTGGTGCGAGCTGTGGAGATCTTTGTTCTTTTGGAAAGAGTAACAATGAACAGAAAGTTTTGAGGAAAAGTAAGTAAGCAAAATATGCTTTCCAAGACAACATATTTAAAACAATGGATATTAATATTGAACGATGATAATGCTACTTAGCTTCCAACAATTTAATATTTAAATGAAATTACATATATAAAAGAATTTGGGAGAATATACAGCCCTAAATGAATAATCAGGCATTTATATAGTAAAGTACCATTAAATATATTCTGAATAATCTGAAATTATTATTGTCTTGGTATTGAGTGTAAGCTACATAACCAATTAATTAATCTTTCTGTTTGTTATCCTCATTATGCAGGATCTACCAAGTGAGACCAGAGCACAGAATGGCATGTTACTTCCCTAAAAATCTTAGATTAGATACTATCTAGCACCCAAAAAAGGATGAGAATACATTTTCAGGAAACAGACACATGAGCTGAGAGAGCATTAACAGGCAGAGCATAAGCTTTGGAATCAGATGAATTTGACTTTCAATTCTGGCTCTTGGACTTAGTTATGTGTGATATTGGGTAAGTTTCTTAACCTTTCTGAAAGAGCTCCAGTTTCCAATATGTAAAATGAGAATAATAATACAGAATGAGTAGGGTTGTTGGAGTGATTTGTGGTAATGAATGTAGGATGCAAATATTTAGTTATTTAATTTGTATTTTTTAGAGACAGGGTCTTGCTCTGTCATCCAGGCTGGAGTGCAGTGTTGCAATCTTGGCTAGCTGCAGCCTTGGACTCCTGAGCTCAAGTGATCCTCCTGCCTCAGCCCCCAAGTAGCTGGGACTATGGGCATGTGCCACCATGCCTGGTTTTTCTTTTTAAAAATTTTTTGGTAGAGATGGGGTCTCCCTATATTGCCAAGGCTGGTGTCAAACTCCTGGGCTCAAGTGATCATCTCAAAGGCCAAGGGTTTAAGAGTCTGGCTGCCTGCCGATGTTCTGCACCATTACGTTTTGCCACAGTTCTCTTGATTCAGACTGAGGGCTAATTGCACATAATTTGCACCAAACCACACAGGCCTGTAATGCACTGCCGTTACAGGCATGAGCTACTGCTCGCAGCTGCAAATAGTTATTGAGTATCCACGTGTGCACGTTGCACCTAGAATGGATTCTAGCACCTAGAATACAGAGATCAAATTTTAAAAGTCTGTGCCTGATGGAACTTACATAGTATTAAAGAAGACAGACAATGAGGTAAGTATTTAAAATATGTATTATGTTGGTCAAAAGTGCTAAGGAGAAAAAAAAACACACACAGAAAAAAGATGGGAAGTGAGTAGCAGAGGCCAACTCCAAACAGCAAACTCTCTTTGCTCCGCCATCACAGGATCTCAGGCATGAGCTACATGCTCCACAGGACACTTATCAAGCCCTCCCAAGTGTCCCTGGGTGGGGACAGACACCTCTGATCAACAGTTCTCTCTAAAGATCACATTCTAACTGCCAGTCTTTTCTTGGCCTCAATAACCTCTTTTAAAGGCTGGAGGTGGGTAGTCAGCTGAGGGCTGTAGAGCTGATTTTCCGCCATTCAAAAACGAGTTTTGACCTTTGCAGGTGCTACAGTCTCACATTTACTTTTGTTTTGGGCCTTAGCCAAAACAGATACTAAAAATATTTCAGTTTAACATTGTCACATTATTTTTGGCAAAGAGAGATTAGTAAAGGTTATATGCACTACTGAAGAGAAAGGTGTAACTTTCCTAGTCAAGAAATGTTTCACATAGGACAGAAATCTTACCTAGGGTCAAGAACCTATAAACTGTATGCAGGAATATGCATGTGCATGTCCACTGTGGCTTAAAAATAATGAAATGTAATCATCAAAAGAGTAAGGAAATAACGCAAGAATAAGCCACCTAATTCAAATAAATGCATCCACAGTCTACAGCAAAGTCGTCTCTTGAAGATGCCCCAAGCAGTAAAGGTAATATAATTTTTATTTTATTTTATTTTTTTTTTGAGATGGAGTCTTGCTGTCACCCAGGCTGGAGTGCAGTGGTGCAATCTCGGCTCACTGCAACCTCTACCTCCCGGGCTTAAGCGATTCTCCCGCTTCAAGCCTCTCAGGTAGCTGGGACTACAGGTGCGCACCATCATGCCCAGTAACTTTTTTTTTTTTGTATTTTTAGTAGAGATGGGGTTTCACCATGTTGGCCAGGCTGGTCTTGAACTCCTGGCCTTGGGCGATCCACCCACCTCAGCCTCCCGGAGTGCTGGGATTACAGGCGTGAGCCACCGTGCCTGGCCAGTAATATACATTTAAAAAAAGGATTTTCATTTAAATGTCTATGCCATTGATCAAGTTAATATTCATTGCTCCTCAGGTCTGACTTTGGGAAGTATTCTTGCTTTTGTCCTGACATTTTTACTGCATTGTTGATTTCCTGGGCACAAGCCTATTTGGAATCAATTTCTAATTTATCTGGCTGAGAGTTTCCTAGGTTCTGTTTTAGGGGTCACTTAGAAGCAAGGATACCTCTCTTGGGAGGAACGTCCTGAAAATCTAGTGGTCAGGTCAGAGTGCCCACCATTTCTCAGACTTGTGGCTTGGGAAGATCCAGTTATAGAAGCAAATTTACGTGACTGGGTTCAGGAGTCTGGCTGCCTGCCTAGGTTCTGCACCATCAAGTTTTGCCACAGTTCTCTCCATTCAGACTGTCTGAGGGCTAATCGCATGTAATCTGCAACAAGCCACACAGGAAACTGTTCATCTACTCAGCTATGTTCTTCCCTTGTAAAAACACAGAAACTGCCAATACTCTTCCCCGGCTCTGTGCTCTGCTCTCTGAACAAGTCATAAACTTCTCACAGGTGACAGCAGTACAGGAGCAGCGATTTTTCTTCCTGGCTGTCTCTCTAGGAGGGAACGTTAATGGCACCCTGATGCCACACAGGCCTCTGTCATTTACAGAAAAAAAAAAAAAAAAAGATTCTTTTGGTTATCAGCAACATTAGTTTGGCTTCATTGGAGAGCATTAGCCTGGCTAGACTGCTGAGAACAGTCATTGATAATTTTATAGCCTGGAACACTCTGATTTCTGTTTGCAGACCTAATGAGTGTTTTATAGCTAATTCTCATGAGAGCATTTGTTGAGGGAACATATAGTACTATCCACAGTTTTTGTCTTTTAAAAGTCATTCTCTCACTGCCTCAATTTGTTTTAATCAAAGTAATAAACATCATAATAAAGCACACAACACAGATGACTTCTGATGAAAAGCAACAACCTCCTGCCCTCCCCACCCCCACCCTCCGGCATTCCCTAGGGGCAGCAGCCCTTTTTGGGATTTCTCTTTTAATATTTTCTGGCGATTCCCTTCATGTCTTTTGATGAATCAGGGGTTAAAAGATTCTTAACCTAAGGCAGCATCCACTGATTCACTATGAGGGACATTTACCCTCTTCTACCCCGTGTCTTCTCCCAACATTTGCTATTTATATTTTATTTTGTAACTGTAAATAACATACCTAGTAGCTTTTTTATTCCATCAACCACATACCGTATCCTTTAACTCCCCACATTATTTCATCTTTGTCCCTGCTTTCCCCTCTCACTTTATATTAGACACGCTTAAAAAAAAACCAAACAACTTTTATCTCCACTTTGTCAGGGCTGTTCATATTTATACCCTATCTTGCAGCTATAACAAAATTGCTCCCTCTCTGTCCACAGATTGGCTCTAAAATTAGAAAATTGACACATAGAGTTTATAGTATTGTGACTATATAAATATTGTATACTGCATGGCCAACAGTGAGTTAGGGTAATATTTCCCTCTCTGGGTTCAGAGTCATAATTGCTGGGTCATGCAAAGAAAAATGTTTCCCAAATCAAAGTTAAATGGAGTCTTTTTTTTTCCCCCAAGTTTGCTTAAATTCATGCCACATTTTAGGCTGCTTCCGGTTAGGAGGTTTTTGCCCTTCAGAAACTGTCATGTGGGGAAGAAACCTGAGGGAATATCCAGGCGAAGGGCAGAGGCCTCGATACAAGCTCTGCATTTCTGATTACTGGTTACGATTCTGGGCAAGTTATGACACTGAGCTCCCGGTTCCTCATCCGTGGGTGGGAAAGATGCCCAGCCCATCTCACAAGGCCAGCAAGGGGATCAGTTTGGACAGTGCAAGAGAAAGAAAGGCCAAGAGAGGGTAAAGCTCTTTTGGATAAGCAAACAGGAATATCAATAGGACTTTTACCTCTGAGACTCTGACTGTTTTCATGGGGCTTTGATGAGGTCTGCTTGCATAGACAGATTTATCGTAAGACCTTGGAAAGAATTCCTTTTCTGCTCTTAGTTTAGCTACCAGAACATTAACTGATAACAAATGCAGACAGGAAAGCTCTACCTGCAGAGAAAACCCACAAATACAGCCTGGTCTCACTTAATGGCTGCAAAGACTTGTTTAGTACCAGAGCCACACTCTGCTTATGGGCAAGCCCATTCCAGCGTGACCCAGGCGCTTCTGAAGTGATGGTCAAACCAACACCTTGTGCACCACTGGGAAAAAGCTCACCTTTGGTTGGGGCAGGGAGTGGGTGAGGACACTACAGGGTGTGGAAATTCTCAAGCTCTACCACTAGAGGTCCTGCTGCAGCCTGGACAGCATCAGCGTGTGGCACATCTCATGCTCCTGCCAGGACAGAGTGGCTCCTTCATGCTCAGCCCTTGGCTGAGTGTGCGGGCACATCTACAAGACCCCCCAACACAGACCCAGGGAAGTAGAAAAGCTTTGACCACAGTCACTGCACCCAGAATGCTCAGCCGCCTGCCACCATACAGGAGGCTTTCAGAGATCTGCTTGTTTTGCCTTTCTCACTTTCAGCCCTGAGCATGGCTGCTGCTCTTCCCCACTCTCCCACTTTTGCTATATTTTTAGACAAGGAGACTGCATGTTTCCAATGAAGGCAGCAGAGCAGCAGGCTCTCTCCTGGTATCAACCGATGGCTCCCCTCCCCTCAGTGAGCATCAGAAGCACGAAGCCTGCTGCAGGCACAGCTCAGACAACAGCACTTACAACCCATAGGCAGGAAAAGACTCAGTGTGTTTCCAGGTTTATTCATTGTGAGGACAGAAGCCACGATGGCTCAGAGAACTGGCAGTGACTGAGCTCCTGCCATGAGCAGCCTCAGAGGTGAGAAGAGGGCCTCCTCTCTCTTTGAGGGGAGTGACTGTGTGTGGGGGGGTGGCTGGAGGGAGAAGCCTTTTCAAAGAGGAACCCTCATCCAAGTTCAGGGACCTTTTTCACCATATATCTCTATGAGATTTGTTTTTCTTTCCAATATCATACCCCAACATGTACACACACAAGCACAGGTGTAAAGCTAGCAGGCATCGTTGACTGTGATGTTTATACTGTGATGACTGTATTACACATGTTATTTCATTTACTCATTAAAAAGAACCCTGTTAGGTGAGGTCTCTGGCTATTTATTTTGTACATTTGAGTATTAAGACTATCTTGTCTGACTTCTGGTGGCATTTGGATTTGAACGTAGGTCTGAATGGAGTAACATGTCCTACACATATTGCCTTGAGCCATCCAATCACTGCAGAAAATTAGCCCTTTCCTGTGTTTCTAAGTTATCCCCAGCAACCATGGTTCAATTATAAAAGAGAAAAACAGATACAGAGATCCATTTCCGAATGACAAATCTATTTCTATAGACAAGTCTTGATTATTTGATTTCATCAAAGGAACAAGGAATAGATGTTAAAGCATAACAACAGAAACCTTCGACACCCCTACTGATACCATATACAGAAATTAATTTGAGATGGATCACAGACAAAATGTGAAAGTTAAACGTAGAAAGCTTCTAGGAAAAAACAAAGGAGAAAAGCCCTTGGGGTCATGTCTAAGAAGGGGCAGAAGAGAACTTGCTGGTGGGATGGGGCAATGTTCTTTATCTTGATCTCGGTGATGGTAACTTGGGTACATATTTTTCAAAATTTATGGAACTATAAAGATTTCTGCATTTTTACTATATATAAATTTTACTTTAATAATGAACTGTCAGCATAATAAACAGTATCTGCTTTTCTCCCTACAAAACTACCAATCATCCATTCAAATGTACACTGAGTGCCTACTTCATTCCAAGTGCTGGGCTTAAACCAAAAAATAAGCAGACATGGTCAGAACACCAACTTAGGGAGCTTCCCAAAAAGTTGGGGCAACAACCTAAGTGTGCCTTATTTGATGAATGGTTAAAGAAAATGTGGTACACATATACAAAGGAGTAGTATTCGTCGTTAAAAAAGAAGGGAATTCTGCCATTTGCAGCAACATGGACGAACCTGGAGGACATTATGCTAAATGAAATAAGCCAGACACAAAAAGCCAAACACTGCATGAACTCGTTTGTAAAATCTAAGAAAGCTGAACTCATAAAAGCAGAGACTAGAATGATAGTTACTGGTGGAAAGGAGAAGAGGAAGTGAGGAGGTGTTGGCCAAAATTTATGCCAGATGAGGAAATTCTGGAGATCTGAGGCACAGTGTGGTGACCATAGCTAGTAATCATGTATTGTATACTTGAGATTTGCTAGAAGAGTTGATCTTAAGGGTTCTCACCACATAAAAAATATAACCACGTGAGGTGATAGATACGTTAATTGGTTTGATGTAGTAAACATTTTACAATGTATCACCTTAAATATATATAATTTTTATTTGTTAAGTATACCTCAATAAAGCTGGGGAAAAACCCTAAAAACCCCCAAAAGTTGAGGAGATATATATTAATAATAAACGTTAAAAAGACGCCAATAGGCCAGGCGCGGTGGCTGACGCCTGTAATCCTAGCACTTTGGGAGGCCGAGGTGGGCGGATCACAAGGTCAGGAGTTTGAGACCAGCCTGGGGTGAAACCGCATCTCTACTAAAAATATAAAAAATTAGCTGGGCGTGGTGGTACGCACCTGTAATCCCAGCTACTTGGGAGGCTGAGGCAGGAGAATCACTTCAACCTGGGAGGCAGAGGTTCCAGTGAGCCAAGACCATGCCACTGTACCCCAGCCTGGACAACAGAGCGAGACTCCGTCTCAGAAAAAAAAAAAAAGAAGCCAATAATTATATGACTATGAAATATATAAATGCAAAAAAATACCCCACCAAAATAACATCCAAGACAACAACAACAGCAAAACAAAATAAAAACCTTCACCATCAAAGTAATTTCTTTTTCTTTTTTTGAGACAAAGTCTTGCTCTGTCACCCAGGCTGGAGTGCAGTAGCCCAATCTCAGCTCACTGCAACCTCCGCCTCCCGGGTTCAAGTGATTTTCGTGCCTCAGCCTCCCAGGTAGCTGGGATTACAGGCAAGCACCACCACACCTGGCTAATTTTTATATTTTTAGTAGAAATGGGGTTTCCCCTGGTTGGCCAGGCTAGTCTCCAACTCCCAACCTCAGGTGATCTGCTCGCCTTGGCCTCCCAAAGTGCTGGGATTACAGCCGTGAGCCACCACGCTGGGCCCATCAAAGTAATTTCTATTAAGCTTCACAATACTGCATGGCTTCTGCTCTCTAGAACAATGTGTTTTACTGTTCATATTTGGCAGAGTCTAACATCATAATTAGTTCCCTTCCTAGAGCTCATATCCATGGAATTAAGAGAGAATATATTTAGGTAGATCCCAGAGGTGAGGCTTAGGTAGATTTAAAAAAACAGCAGTATGGGCCATCCATGAAACATTCCCTGGTAGACAGCACACATTGAAAACAGGGTTGATTGTGTTCTCTAGCTAGAGAAAAGCACCACAAAGGCAACAGGAATTGGAACCTTTTGAATCATAGGGCAGGGGTCCCCAACCCCCAGGCCACAGACTGTTACTGGTCTGTGGCCCGTTAGGAACCAGGCCGCACAGCAGGAGGTGAGTGGTGGGTGAGTGAGCATTATTGCCTAAACTCTGCCTCCTGTTAGATCAGTGGCAGCATTAGATTCTCAAAGGAGCGCGAACTCCATTGTGAATTGCGCATGAGAGGGATCTAGGTTTCGTGTTCCTCATGAGAATCTAATGCCTGATGATCTGAGGTAGACCAGTTTCATTCTGAAACTATCCCCACTCTCCCGTCCAATCCATGGAAAAATTATCTTCCACAAAACTGGTCCCTGGTGCCAAAAAGGTTGGGGACCACTGTCATAGGGCACCGATGGCCCCTGTGGCTCAGAGGATCAGTACAATATGTGAAGGAATGAGCTAGAACAAGAGGCAGGGTAGTGGGGTTGTGGTACCAATGTGGCACTAAGTAGCTGTGAATGCTGTACTTGGGTAAGGCGTTGAACTTTCCTACACTCCACAGTTCCCTTCTCTGTAAAAATCAGGAGTTTGGATTTGATCAGGTCTTGCTAGCTTCCAAAAGTTTTGTTTCTTAGCCTTAGTTGGTCTTCTCTAACTAAAGTTTGAGATCAGAGTGGCATATTGGAAATACAATATGCTGAACTGGAAATGCCTTTTGCTGTGTAAGCTAATGGAACCAATAAAGGTTTAAGACACAGTGAACAGGAAACAATTCGTGGCCTAAGTACTATTATTTCTCTGTACTGCACCTCAATGGCATAATTCCCATGGATAGTGGTTTGCAGCCAGATACTCTGCAATCTCTATACTTGCTGCTGTCAGATTCAAACAAACAAAAATTACTCAGAAAAACAAAGCTTTATTCAGAGCAGTGTTGTTATGGGTTGAATTGCATCTCCCTAAAATTCATGTTTAAGTCCTAGCCCCCAGTACCTCAGAATGTGACCCTATTTGGGAATGAGTTTGTTGCAGACATAATCAGTTAAGATGAGGTCATACTGGAATAGGGGGTGTCCTACTTTGGTATGACTGCTGTTCGTATAAAAAGGGGAAATTTGGACATAGAGACACAAACACATAAGGAAAGCTCCATGGAAGATAAAGGCAGAGATTTACAAGCCAAGGAATGTCAAAGATTGCCAGCACACCACCAGAAGCTAGCAGAGAGGCAAGGAACAGATTCTTCTTCACAGCCTCAGAAGGAAAACCCTGCTGATACCTGGATTTCAAACTCCTGGCCTCCAGAACTGTGAGACAAATTTCTGTGGTTCAAGCCATCCAGTTCATGGTACTTTGTAAGGGCGGCTTAGCAAACTAATACTGGTAGTATAAATGCCTGAAGGACAAGCTGGCCTCAGCAAATAGGCTGACTCACTGACTTTCCCTCCATAACACCATCTTGGGAAAAAAGAACTTCTCACTGACATGCATTCATAAATAAACACCTTAACTTTTAGGAAGTTTATATTTTAGGCAACTGAGAAAAAGTACAATTCATATTTCTTGCCAAACACTACATTTTCTGTCTTTAAAAAGTGAGACCTGGCTGGGTGCAGTGGCTCATGCCTGTAATCCCAGCACTTTGGAAGGCTAAGGCAGGTGGATTATTTGAGTCCAGGAGTTTGAGACCAGCCTGGGCAACATGGCGAAACCCAGTCTCTACAAAAAATATAAACATTAGCTGGGCATGCTAGCACACACCTGTAGTCCCAGCGACTTGGGAGGCTGGGGTGGGAGGGCTGCTTGAGTTCACAAGGCTGAGGCTGCAGCGAGCTGTGATCACGCCACTGCACTCCAGCCTGGGTGACACAGCAAAACTCTGTCTCAAAACCAGCCAACCTAACAAACAAAAACCCAGAACAAAAAGCAAGGCCTTTCTTCAGTAAAATCCAACAAACATTTTTTAAACCTTTATTAGTGGCCAGGAATTGCTAGATAGTGTTTGTGCCTTAGCTTTCAGAATCTACTCAGGTCGTCACCATGTCAATGTGCTAAAAACACACAGGGTTGAAATGAGCACCCTCGGCACGTAACTGGTATCCTTCAGTCAAAACCCAAATTACTATTAGGTCTGCAGAAGCTGCTGGAAAAAATAATATGAAAACAGATTAGAAAAGCAGCTTTGGGCCGGGCACGGCGGCTCAAGCCTGTAATCCTAGCACTTTGGGAGGCTGAGGCGGGTGGATCACGAGGTCAGGAGATCGAGACCATCCTGGCTAACACGGTGAAACCCCGTCTCTACTAAATATACAAAAAATTAGCCAGGCGTGGTGGCGGGCGCCTGTAGTCCCAGATACTTAGGAGGCTGAGGCAGGAGAATGGCGTGAACCCGGGAGGCGGAGCTTGCAGTGAGCCGAGATCCCACCACTGCACTCCAGCCTGGGGGACACAGCGAGACTCCGTCTCAAAAAAAAAAAGAAAAGAAAAGCAGCTTCGCTCTCACAGATGTACACTGTAATTATAACTGTTCAGAGCTATTGGAAAATCACAAGCAGAATTGATTTTCTGTCCTTGCTAGCTTCAAAGAGGTGCAGAATGACAGGAAAGTTCTCTTATTCATGGCTAGGCTGACACCAAACGGATTACAAGTTCTGATCTGACTAATGAGAAAATGTCACAGAAGCTACTGGTCTCTGCTGTGCAGGTCGACACCTGTCCTGAGTCACTAGGAACATAAGCAGTTTGGGGACAGACACACTTGTTCTGGTTTCTAAATCATGGTACAGCTGTAGTAATCTCTGGCAGTGGTTCTTTTATATACCCAAACCCTTCCTATAAGTTAAGGATCAAGGCTAGGCGTGTTAGAATCTGACGTTAGTAACACTCCAATTATTTAAATAGTGGTTCTCAAGCTTTAATGTGCAACAGAATTGACAACAGGAAGCTGCATTTTAAACAACTTGTTTCTGAAGCAGGTGATTTTAGAGCCTATACTTTAAGAAATGCTGGCTTAGAGAGAGATGGTAAAGCAGTGAGATGTGCAGTCTAGAAATGGCGTAGTATGCTTCTAAGAATGACTGAGGACCAGAATGATCCATCTTAGCAAGAATGAAGAGGAAGGCTGGGTGTGGTGGCTCACACCTGTAATCCTAGCACTTTGGGAGGCCGAGGTGGGAGGATTTCTTGAGTCCAGGAGTTTGAAACCAGCCTGGGCAACAGGGTGGAATCCCATTTCCACAAAAAATTAGCCAGGCACGGTGGCACACGGAGGATCGCTTGAGCCTGGGAGGTGAAGGCTGCAGTGAGTCAAGATCACGCCACTGTGCTCCAGCCTGGGTGACAGTGTGAGACCCTATCTCCCCCACCCCGAAAAAAATGTTGAGTAACATATGGGTCAAAGGGCACTGCTGAAGGTCCTGCCTGTGCCTCCTGGCTTGGTGCTAACTGCTCTGGTGCTGGTGTTTAGAGTGTCTGTAGGGGTTAGCATTCTGGCTTAGGAGGCTGGGGCCTGGTTGGTGTTCAGGAGCTCTGAATTCCACACTTAGGTCAGATATGTAACCATTTACCATATCACGCTGAATAAATCCTGCCTTCCAGAAAGCACATATAAGTAAACTAATAAAAGATTAGGCCCTTGGTTAAGAACCACAAACACGCTCCCCATTATTTTACACTGTTTATAGACCTGACCTCTTGTTATGTATTAATGTGCTTAGCCATTTGTAAATACAAATATTAATGTTTACAAGCTGTCACTGAAACTATATACCCTTTTCCTATGTTTTTGACCTACTCTTAAAAAGTCTAAATTATCCATTTTCAGAGTCCAATTTAAGCTTTAGTTATTTCGGATAACGTCTATCTTTCATAGGTATGTCTAAATTCTATTTGCGTAAAATTTCTTAATGGCTATTACTAAGAATTCTCTCAAAATATTTACCATTGATTTATCTACATATCTACAGCCTCTCCTTAGATTTTTTTCTTGTTAATGTGTTTGTTTTATTTTATTTTTTTGAGATGGAGTCTCGCTCTGTCGCCCAGGCTGGAGTTCGCTGCAACAGATGAGGTTGTTGTTTTATGACTGAGCTGCTGCGGGAGCAGGCACTGGAAGGCTTGAGTTCCTGCCTTGTGGTCCCCCCTTCTAACCAGCATTACTTAGCTGGGGCTTGCTTGGGCGGTCACTTTACCTTTCTGAGCTTGTTCTTTATCCCTATCACAATGATAAAAATCACTCTCATTATTTACAACAGGGTTGATGTAAATAATAACATGTGCAAGTGTCTACCATCTGCTTGCCTTCGGAAGGCACCTATTAGATGTCCTTGCTCATGCTGGAGGTGCCTGAATTTACCCTCCTCATTGTCTCCTGGTCCCTGGAGCATTTGGGAGAATTCAGTGAGGCTGACTGTTATAAAATCTGTCCCTTGTGTTCAATACATTTTAGTTGTTATTAGTATTATCGTTGAAGATAATTATATAAAGAAACACATGTTGTAGACTTGACTGGCTCAGAAGGAGTTGTGTACAACTAAAGGCTTAACAACCAGCATTTAGGAAAAAACCCATGTGCATATATGTATGTACACAAAGTTTTTATTTTTTTATTTTTATTTTTTGAGACAAAGTCTTGCTTGCTCTGTCACCCAGGATGGAGTGTAGTGGTATGATCTTGGCTCACTACAATCTCTGCCTCCCAGGTTCAAGTGATTCTCCTGCTTCAGGCTCCCACGTAACTGGGACTACAGGGACACATCACCACACCCAGCTAACTTTTGTATTTTTTTGTAGAGACACGGGGTTTCACCATGTTGGCCAGGCTGGCCTTGAACTCCTGACCTCAGGTGATCCACCCGCCTCGATCTCCCAAAGTGCCCGGATGACATAAGATTTTTAAAATAAACTTTACTAATAAGGAATGTGGGCCAGGCACGGTGGCTTAGGCCTGTAATCCCAGCACTTTAGGAGGCTGAGACAGGCAGATCACTTGAGGCCAGGAGTTTGAGACCAGCCTGGCCAACATGGTGAAACCCCATCTCTATTAAAATACAATTAGTTGGGCCACGGTGGTGCGTTCCTGTAGTCCCAGCTACTTGGGAAGATGAGGCACAAGAATCGCTTGAACCCGGGAGGTGGAGGTCACAGTGAGCTGAGATCGTGCCATTGCACTCCAGCCTTGGTGACAAGAGTAAAACTCCATCTCAAAAAAAAAAAAGGATGTGTAGCACAAAATTAAAAATAATAAAATATACAATAATTTTTGCCATAAGTTCCATATAACCAACTGATTGTCACAGAATTCTTTTCTAGATTTTTGCAGTTTTGTATCTTTAGCCAACTTATGACTGTAACTGGTGAATAATGAAGCTCCATTTCAACATGGGATTGGTTGATATTTTCCTTTACATTAATAGGACAAAAATAAAATGAAGACATCAGTCAGAAATTCATTCTTTCGTCAACAATATGAGAGACATTTTTGCTGAAGGGAAATATAATTTTCAAATACTAGATTACTTCTTCAAAGAAATACGTGTGCTTTTGGCAATGTAACAGCTATAGATACAAGGCATTTATCAGTTTAGAAAATAGATAATTAACAAAACAATAAATCTAGGCTTAATTTATAGCAGTTTTCAAATGCTGTGAAATAAATATTTCTACATTAATACATCAAGGTGATGCCACTGAACGCCAGGAGACAATGCACAGTAGCATCACCATTAGAGAGTATATCCACCATGTAGATAGCCCACCATTAGATAGTATATCCACCATGTAGATAAATATACACAGTAGCATCACCATTAGAGAGTATATCCATCATGTAGATAAATATACACAGTAGCATCACCATTAGATAGTATATCCACCATGTAGATAAATATACACAGTAGCATCACCATTAGAGAGTAATCCACGATGTAGATAAATATACACAGTAGCATCACCATTAGAGAGTAATCCACGATGTAGATAAATATGCACAGTAGCATCACCATTAGATAGTATATCCACCATGTAGATAAATATACACAGTAGCCCACCATTAGAGAGTATATCCACGATGTAGATAGCCCACCAGTAGATAGTATATCCACGATGTAGATAAATATACACAGTATCCCACCATTAGATAGTATATCCACGATGTAGACAAATATACACAAATTATCTCAAGAGCATAGATAATAGTAGGTAAGTAGTACAATAATTAAGAAGAAATCAGTTTTGAATATCACCTTTTAAAAAATACAGTTCATTTAATTGCAAGTTTATATAATTTGATTGTTAATAATGGCTGTTCTTCATGGTACTGGTACCAAAACAGATATATACGCCAATGGAACAGAACAGAGGCCTCAGAAAAAACACCACACATCTACAATCATCTGATCTTTGACAAACCTGACCAAAACAAGCAATGAAGAAAGGATTCCCTATTTAATAAATGGTGTTGGGAAAACTGGCTAGCCATATGGAGAAAACTGAAACTGGACCCCTTCCTTACACCTTATACAAAAATTAACTCAAGATGGATTAAAGATTTAAACATAAGACCTAAAACAATAAAAACCCTAGAAGAAAACCTAGGCAATACCATTCAGGACATAGGCATGGGCAAAGACTTAATGACTAAAACACCAAAAGCAATGGCAACAAAAGCCAAAATTGACAAATGAGATCTAATTAGACTAAAGAGCTCCTGCATAGTAAAAGAAACTATCATCAGAGTGAACAGGCAACCTACAGAATGGGAGAAAATTTTTGCAATCTATCCATCTGACAAAGGGCTAACACCCAGAATCTACAAGGAACTTAAACAAATTTACAAGAAAAAACAACCCCATCAAAAAGTGGGCAAAGGATATGAACAGACACTTTTCAAAAGAAGACATTTATGAGGCCAAGAAACATGAAAAAAGCTCATCATCACTGGTCATTAGAGTAATGCAAATCAAAACCACAATGAGATGCCGTCTCATGCCAGTTAGAATGGCCATCATTAAAAAGTCAGGAAACAACAGATGCTGGGGAGGATGTGGAGAAATAGGAACGCTTTTACACTGCTGGTGGGACTGTAAACTAGTTCAACCATTGTGGAAGAGAGTGTGGCAGTTCCTCAAGGATCTAGAACTAGAAATACCATTTGACCCAGAAATTCCATTACTGGGTATATACCATAAGAATTACAAACGATTCTACTATAAAGACACATGCACAAGTATGTTTATTGCAGCACTATTCACAATAGCAAATAATTGGAACCAACCGAAATGTCCATCAATGATAGACTGGATTAAGAAAATGTGGTACATATACACCATGGAATACTATGTAGCCATAAAAAAGAATGAGTTTATGTCCTTTGCAGGGACATGGATGAAGCTGGAAGCCATCATTCTCAGCAAACTAACACAAGAACAGAAAACCAAACACGGCATGCTCTCACTCGTAAGTGGGAATTGAATAATGAGAACATATGGGCACAGGGAAGGGAACATCATACACTGGGGCCTGTCGGGGAGTGGGGGGCACTCTATCATTAGGAGAATTACCTAATGGAGATGACGGGTTGAGGGGTGCAGCAAACCACCATGGCACACGTATACCTATGCAACAAACCTGCATGTTCTGCATATGTATCCCAGAACTTAAAGCATAATAAAATAAATAAATTATAAAAATCGCTGTTCTTAACAACTGGCTTGCAAAATTTGACTCTAGCAAGCAAGAAGATGCGGGATCCGGCATGCCACTGCATGAAGGCAAGAGGAAAACATTAGGAGCCAATTTTAGCATAATATTTTGAAGTTGCTGCTTCCATTGGAGTCACTATGGCTGCTGGCAGCATGCTGGAGAGGTGGATATCAGTCAGGGAGCCACAGATCCCAGTGGGACGCCAGAAAAATCGCAGGGGGTGCTCAAATCCGTATGTTTATATGTGATTTCTTAACAGAGAGTAAAAACGCAATTAAGTGAACATGATTTTTAAAAGCAACAGCCCATTTTCTTCAATTCTAAAAATGGAAACCTGATAAAGGGTACACACCATTGTGTATGGAATACGATATATAGTGAGGGAATAAAGTTCACATTTGGGTGAACAAAAGTTCCATCCATCTTGGTATTCACGACCTACTTTGCCTTACCAACACTTTTCCACATATTGCGGGAAAGATTATCTCAGATGACTGCATGCATATTGCTTGGGTAGGACAATTTCCTACTAATTGCCAGGAACAACCAAACCCTAGTGGTAATCATCAAAGCTTAGGCCAATCCTGTTACAAGTACACAATGAATACGCATCTAAAAGACTTGGCATAGTGCCTGGTCTTGACAACATGTAATTAACCCTAGTTATAATTCTGGATGGCACAGAGTTTCAGTGAGAAACAATTTAAGGAAAAACACATGCTCCTTTAAACAATTTTAGATTTTATCAGTCAATGATTTTAGAAAGTTACCATCATCCTTTATAACATATAAGAACACGTCAATGGAAAAGTCACCAGATTCAGAGTTGAAGAATTAGATTCTGGTCTTGATTCTGCTACTACCTATCTATGTGATGTTAAGTAAGTAATGTCACCTCTATGCACCCTGGTTTTCCAATTTCTAAAGTAAGGGTGTTGGGGTAAGTAACGGCTATTTTTTAATGAAAAAATTCAACCTCCACCACTAAAAAAATTTCATGTGCTATGAGTTAGAAATTCAACAAATATGTCCTCAATGTTACTCACTTGAACAGCCATTAAGACCCTTTTACAGATTTTCTAAAGTCACATTCTCTTTTGTTCTTCTGAACAAACACTGATTTCCCTTGTTTCCAAATGTATATTTGACCTTTTTTCAATGTTTATTACCAGTCTTCCCCACTGAAGTTTGTTTACTTATGAGAACACGGCTCTCTTTCCGGTAGATCATAAGGCAATTCCCGCAAGGGCCTCGGGTGGGAGGATATGCTCAGGTACAGAAGATATCTCAGTGTTGACCTGTTAAGAAAATGGGTGGTCCTAGACTCTGGGCTGGTGAGCATTTTTCTTCTACCTTCTGGCAATTTCTTATAAATGGCAAAGTCTTGTTTTAAAAATCTGAGTCTGTGGTTTTTTTTTTCTTCCCCTAGTACTGTTGAATAAAAAAATTCTACATTTCCAAGCATACTGTGCCTGCGATCAAGTGATGACACAATCAACACCCCTAATAACAGTAATAGCTTCCCGATTGAGGTGCTGAGCCTGCCACTTTACATACATACATTATCTCATTTACAGTTTTTTTTTTTTTTTTTGAGGCAGAGTCTCGCTCTGTTGCCCAGGCTGGAGTGCAGTGGTGCGATCTCGGCTCACTGCAAGCTCCGCCTCCTGGGTTCACACCATTCTCCTGCCTCAGCCTCCCGAGTAGCTGGGACTACAGGCACCCGCCACCAAGCCCGGCTAATTTTTTGTATTTTTAGTAGAGATGGGGTTTCACTGTGTTAGCCAGGATGGTCTCGATCTCCTGGCCTCATGATCTGCCTGCCTCGGCCTCCCAAAGTGCTGGGATTACAGGCATGAGCCACCGCGCCCGGCCTCATTTACAGTTTTAACAACCCATCAGGGTAGGTATTATCACCCAGTTGCATACATGAAGCACAAGAGGCCCTCAGAAGCTACACAATGTGCCCAAAGACACAGGTTTCCAACCCAGGTTTGGCCGGATAGTAAATATATAACCTCCCTTACAATGCCTCCCTCTACAAATAAAACCCCCAGCATGACACAGGCAAGACAGGCAGAGTGAAATCCAGTAATCTTGGAGAGGTTCAGTGCTTGGAGATTTCACTCTTAAAGTCTTTCACGAGACATAACTGGGAGCTGAGATAGGATGCCTCTTTTGAAGTGGCCGATGTGACATTTACTAAGCAAAACTTTATAGTCCACACATGCAAAAAAAAAAAAATATATATATATATATAAAAGGATCCTAATACACTGTCCACCCTGCAAGTATTTTCATGCTAAGATAAAAAAAAAATGAGCAGAATGTATTGAAATATCATGTGCTAGAAATGCATGGAAAATAATCTGTAGATACTATGTATGTTTCACAACTGTGTGAAAATACAACTAACTTTTATTAAGCAGTTATTAGAATAGGTTTTTTTGTTTTTTTTGGTTTTTTTGAGATGGAGTCTTGCTCTCTCACTCAGGCTAATCACGGTTCACTGCAACCTCTGCCTCCCAGATTTAAGCGATTCTCCTGCCTCAGCCTCCCGAGTAGCTGGGATTACAGGCATGCACCACCGCACCTGGCTAATTTTTGTATTTTTAGGAGAGACAGGGTTTTGCCATGTTGGCCAGGTTGGTCTCGAACTCCTGACCTCAAGTGATCCACCCACCTTGGCCTCCCAAAGCACGGGGATTACAGGTGTGAGCCACCATGCCTGGCCCCAGAAAAGGTTCTTAAATAGCTAGTTTGATCCTTGATTTAAACATCAAAACAATTCTATGGTATGGGGATTATGATTCCACTTTATATAGATGAGGAAAGGGACTTTTAGAGAAATTGTGGAAGCATGCCCAAGGTTATACTAACGTAAATAGCTTTAACCAGAATTCTGAGCCAGATCTGAGTCTTCTCTTTTCTTTCTCCACACTATTAATACAAATTATAGTGAACTTTTTGCTCACTCAGCACTCTTTTCTTCTGTTGGTAAGAGCAGCTCACTGGGTTTTTGGGGAGCAATCCTTCCGGTATTCTGTGTAGTCCTGTTGGGAATGCACATCAGAGCACTCTCAGATTTCTCATAATCTCAGAGAAATCTGAATCTTGGGCAGTGTGATGAATAATGTCAAGTGGTAGGAGCTGAGTAATAACACCAGTATGTCCATGGGTCTCAGCCTTCCCAGAGAAAGAGAATGTCTTCTAGAAGGTGCTGTCCCTGAGTCTGAGATTCTCTAGAAGCAAGCTCGATGAAAGCACGGCGTGACAGACTCCCCGAACTGCTGGATTCTCACCCTGTAGCAGTGTCTGGGAGAGGGCAGTGGCTCGATAAATATTACTCAATGAATGGTTGAATCCTCTGAGCTGCTGTATTTCATATTCTTCCCTTGGCTTGGTAGTTCAGGTTTTTCTTTAGATTATGTGAACTAATTCTTAGCTTCCTCATGATTTCCTTTGCTACTTCAGTTTCTCTTGCTTGTAAGCAGAGAACTCTATCTGATACCTATTATTTCCACAGAGTTGTTACATATGCCAAAATATTTGAGGACCCAGCCTGATGGAGTTCTGTTTGTCTATAGCAATGCCCTTCACCTATTATTCTCACTCAAGGAAGGAAGCTCTAGAAAACTCCTCAGTTGAAGCATCAAGGAACTACAATCTGTTATGAGAGATCATTTATTAGGTTGCATAAAGGTCCCCACAAAAAAGTCCAGCTACAATATGTGGGGAAGTAGTTTATTCCCACAGTGCCTTTGATTCATTCATAGGTTGAAACAACTACCACAGGTATCCAAAAATGGCACATATGCATGAAAAACAACTTTTACCCAACCTGAAATTCTGGAAACTGGGACATTTGAACTATAAAATTCAAAATTGTACATATTCAATGTTATACGGATTGGGATTCTATGGCAGGTGAGAATGTGATCTGCATAATAAACCAATCATAGTTAAACCCAGCTGCAAAAAGACGCATGGTATTAATATTTGACAGATTACTTATTCATCTTCTCTGCATACAGCTGTATATTGAGTTTCTCATCATTTCAAGTAAAGCCTCAAGAGACAGTTTTAGAACACAATCCCCCAACATTTACATTATAATAAAGTGTTACTATAATGCATGATTGTGGTACAGGTTTCTGTAATGTCATTTTGAGAGAGGAAGTATCCATGCCTTTTTGTTTAAAACTAACCTCCATACTATACCCAGATTTTGTTCATTTTCCTTAATGCGCTTTTTCTGTTCCAGAGTCCCACTCTGGATACCATGTGACATTTAGGCGTCACCTCTCCTTGGGCTCTCATAGACTGTGATGGTTTCTTAGACTTCTTGTTTTTGATGACCTTGACAGTTCTGAAGAGTACTCACCAGGTATACTGCAGAATGTCCCACACAATTTGGGTGGCTTGATGTTTTTCTCATGGTTAGACACAGTATTTGTAAGTTTTTGGAAGGAAGATCACAGAGGTAAAGTACCATATTAAGTCAAGGTTATGCACTATTAACATGACTTATCACTGATGATGTTTACCTTGATTACCTGGCTGAGGCAGTGTTTACCAGGCTTCTCTACTGCAAAGGTACCCCCACCTCCCTTTCCATGCTGTACTTTTTGGAAGCAAGCCACTAAGTATGGCCAGCACTTAAGGGATGGGGTGTTGTGTTCCACTTTCTTCAGGGTGGAGTAGCTACATACAGTATTTGGGATTCTTCTGTATGGGAATTTTGTCTCCTCTCCTCATTTATTTATTCAATCATATATTAATATTAGTATGGCCTCTTGGATATTTATTCTTTGGGTTATAACTCAAAACTGTGTTATTTTATTGCTCAAATTGTTCCAATTTTGGCCACTGAGAGCTCTTTCAGTCAGCTCCTGTGCCCTCTGACATACCCCCACTGTTTTGCTTTTTGAATACAAATAGCCTTTTTTTTTTTTTTTTTGAAATGGAGTCTCACTCTGTCACCCAGGCTGGAGTGTAGTGGTGCAATCTCAGCTCATTACAACTTCCGCCTCCTGGGTTCAAGCGATTCTCCTGCCTCAGGAGAATAGCTGGTATTACAGGTATGCATCATGCCTGGTGAATGTTTGTATTTTTAGTAGACACGGAGTTTCATCATGTTGGCCAGGCTGGTCTCGAACTCCTGACCTCAGGTGATCCACCTGCCTCGGCCTCCCAAAGCGCTGGGATTGCAGGTGTGAGCCGCTGCGCCCCGCTGCCTTTTTTTCTTTTTAATAGATAAGCCTAGATACCTGTATTTTTGGACGGTTTCAGCATGGAAACACTGAAGAACTAGGCTGAACTTTCTCATCCTTAAACACAAAGCTCTTGTATCACTTTACAGTTAATTCAGAAGTTTCAGATTGACTACATTTATTTCATTGTTCATTTGTGGGACAAAATCTGTACGACAGCTGTGTGTTAGGGTTTGGAACTAGCTTCGTTTCCTTAAGTCATTCCCAGCCTGTGATTGGTACTAGAGTTCAGGCAGAAAGCCTTCGTCTTGCAGAACGAGACTATCCATCAGAAGTGGCAATGGTGAGTTAGCCTTTCCAGGGACACCCTCTGCTCCCATCTTCACCTTAGACTTTCAAATTAAATCACAGAACTAATTGAGTCACAGAATATGTATCTTATATATATTCTATTCATTGTACTAGATAGTCATATATATTTTCTTATCCTCACAATAATCTTGTGAAGTCGACATTATTTGCAGATGAGGTGATTAAGGTGCAGGGAGGTAAAGTAGTGTAGCTGGTCAACAGCGGAGTGGCATTCTAATTTGAAAGCCTCTATGCTAGGTTACCTATCCAAGCTGAAAACCATGGCCATATAACCTTACAATTTCCTCAAAGGAGGCACATCCTGCCAAATGGTGGCAGCTTAAGTAAGGCTCAGGCCTACATAAAGCCACATGCCTGCAGGTCTGGTTTCACTTTGCTCATAAGGAAAGGGACAGAAGGTTAGTACACATATAACAGGCTTATTTTTCCTTCTATCAGGCTGTGTATTTATTGAGATCAATCAACCTCCTCTTGGGAGCTAAGAGAATTCCAGAATTGCAGCGTTTACGAGGAAACTTACAGGCATTCTAGTTTACAAAGCTCTGTGCTATTTCTCTCCTCTCTAAGGCAGTCTTCCCAGATGGCTGCTCAGCTACAGTGAGAGGCTTAGCATTTTCAGGGTAGCCTATTTCTTCTTTAGCCACACTATTAAACTCTTCCTTATATAGAACAATCCTTTGTAACTTCCACGCATGGGTTTTGATTCTGCTTTCTTGGAGAGAAGAACTCTCAGCCTGAGCTGACATGCCAGGCGCATCAGCTTCCTGGGCTGCATGGGGAGTCAGGTCAGCCTAGGTCGGATTCTGCTTATTTTGTGGCAGACCCAGGAGAGTACCCTTCACAGCAAGGCAACCACAGAAGTGAGATGCCAATTTATTCAAAGTTCATTGTATTAATACAGGTCCTGTTCTAAGATAGCTAAGATCGGATGTTTACTCACGATGAATAAATATTAGCTCTTTACTTCCCTTAGGGGCCTTTACTTCTCTTAATGGCATAATAATCATCCTTTTATAAACCCTTAAGAAACATTTCAATCCACTGTGTTAATATAACATGCTCTATGGGTGAGGGTGGAACCACACGAATTTCTAAGTGTCTATCAGGTTCAAAGTTCAAAACACCTCAAGGAAATATTGGACATGCCTGGATACAACAGCAGTCTTAAAGAAAGATGACTTACTGGCAAAACAGAAGGAAGTTTAAAGACTGCCACTGGGGAAGAAAATGCTATTGACTTCATTTCCTTCTGATATGAATAGCAGGTGCTCAGATGGATTGAACTGAAAAACAAGTGAGATGGGGGAAAATTAAGTAGCTTTACAAAATGTCGGGAGCTTAGAAATAGGAGATATATATTTATTCAAGTTCTTTTTCTCTGTGGATCAGATCTCAAGTTTTCATTTAATTTGGCTTGAAGAATTTGACCCATTGAAAGCTACTGTCAGAGCAGGCAGAAAGCGCCTGAAGTCACCACCACCAAATACTGACCATCCATGGCCAAAGGATCTATTGTCTAAAGTGTAACAGCTGTGTGATTTAACTCAGGATATACCTGAAATGTGGAATTTCAGGCAATGACTGTATAATGAATGCCCCCACTACCATTGTAAAGGTCCCTGATCTGGGGAAGTGTTAGTCACTGTAATAGCTGAACCAAAGCAAATTATCATTGGCAGGGACATCAAACGTGTCTTCCTTCCACAGATAATTTCAGGGCTGACTACAGGGTCATGTGACCTATGCAACTGCATGGATTCCTGGGCTTAGAATGGTTCCTTTCTTAGGTTTTTTTTTTTTTTTTTTTTTTTTTTTTTTTTTTTCTGAGACAGCGTCTTGCTCTGTCACCCAGGATGGAGTGCAATGGCATAATCTCAGCTCACTGCAACCTCCGCCTCCTGGGTTCAAGTGATTCTCCTGCCTCAGCCTCTCGAGTAGCTGGGGTTACAGGCACATGCCACCACGCCCAGCTAATGTTTGTATTTTTAGTAGAGATGGGGTTTCACCATGTTGCCCAGGCTGGTCTTGAACTTCCGGACTCAAGAGATCCGTCTGCCTTGGCCTTCCCAAAGTGCTGGGATTACAGGTGTGAACCACCACGCAGGACTGCTTGCTTAGTTTAATGTTCTGATGTTGCCATCTTGAAATTGTTAATAATTTTTGCACATTAGTCCTCACAATTTTATTTGAGATCCTGCAAATGTAGCTTGTTCTGAATGGCTGTGATGCTTTGGAAAGGTCAAGTTATTATGAGTAATAATCTAAATCAAACATAAGTTTCTTTCATCAATGCAATGAGATAAAGGTTCTTTTCAAAAGTAAAAGAAGGGTGGCATTTTAGGTTGAGAAAGAAATGGAATCATAAGGTTTTAGAGACTGGAGATCTTAGCAATCATGGTAAATAACAAGCAGAATTTGGATTAAGGTTTTGTCATATTGAAATGTTTTCACTGGAGAAGGAGACAATTTAGAATTGCCTTGAAGTTGTCAATATATATGACAATTGTGCTGTTAACTATGAATGGTTCTCTCTCTTATTTACCTGATAAACCTCTACGAAATATGAAATGAATATCAGTGCAGCTCTAGGGACCAGAAATAAAAACAGGAATTAAGTCAGCTGCAAGATCAAGTATTATAAAGAATAGTAAGCTTGGCCACTGTCCCCCTGCCCATAATTTTAATCCTCTGAGTTCCAAATTCAGTCTACATGGACTGAATGACTCCCTTAAAATCAAAGAACCACGTGAGAAGAGTAGGTAAAGCAATTAGTAAACCTCTAATTTTTCTACAGCAAGTAACAACAATAAAACCTATCTGTTCTTTATAAGGCAGTCAGAATTTGAGGACTTTAAATCATTTGCAAAGGGAAAGAAATGCTTCATGACTTGGCCAGAAGCTTACTTTACCTATTCATCTTAAAACAGCTAATCATAAGTCTTGTGATTTTGAATGCATTTAACCAGTTCTCTGAATTCAGAGAGGACTGATTTTTCTACTTGCATATGAAAAATAATATTTCTGCTTTTAGTAGGGGATAAATGTACTCAAATCTTTTGATTTTACACAAAACAGGAGTATTCTGTGTACAAGGAAATGTTTATTTGATATCATTTTTTCCCAAATCAGTATTTTAAATTAAAAAAAATGATCTTGATAGCACATACTGTAATGACCTTGAATAATTGGAGAGAGCAAAATATGTATTTCTGTTCAGGTAAAAATGGTGTGAACACATGCTTCCCACTTTGCTTCTTTTCTAAAAACTCATAAAAATGAGAGAAAAGCCTAGAACACACCTTATTCACAAAACTCTCAAAAGGCTGAAGGATTAGAAGCACCAGGAATCCATGAAATAGCATGTGTCGGGGTAAGAGGACGCAGCTAAGTTAATTATCTGTGGTTGAAAGTCTGGTTAAGCAGCAGGTAAATCATCTCCCAAAACTTCTACCAACATGCAACTGCCTTTTCTCAACCCTATTTTAAGAATGGAGGTTTATTCTCTGGAGTGGGTGGAACAGAGGGTCTCTAGATTGGGGATCATTAGTCACAGCACAAGGATAAGGGACCAACTGAAAATAAGGAGATAAGGAGGTACTAGCCTGCCAGATTCAGAGACGGTCTGTTCCCCAACTCGGCTTCCATCAAACTGACAGCCAGCCTTTATCCTCCAGGCTGGAAAGATTGGTAGAGCCTTTTCTGGGGATCTAATCAACCCAAGAAGAAAGACAAACACCAGGTTTCCCCAACTACACAGCCAGCCAAATTGCCCTACAGTGAAACACACAGATGACAAGCCCCAGCCACGTACCGTGAACTTTTAATCATTTTGTTAGTGCCCCACTTCTTGTTTGAAATAGTTTTGTTGATATATCATACGTATACCATATAATTAGTTGCTTTAAAGTATATAATTCAATGGCTTTTGGTATATTCGGAGTTGTGCAACTATCACCATAACCAATTTTAGAATATTTTCATCACCCGGAGAAGAAATTTGTGTTCATTAATAATATTCCATTTCCCCAAAATCCCCAGCACTACGTAACTGCTAACTTACTTTCTGTCTTGATAGATTTGTGGTGACACACTTTTACGTATGAACAGACAACCAACGATTACAAGAAATCTGAGAAAAGCTACTATTGTAAAAGGGATCGAAAATATCGAAAAAAGCTAACTAGAATAACCTAAGATTATGCAGGGGTTAGAAAATGCCAAAAAACCCTTATATCCCAACTATTATTTACATCCTCAGATAAGTTACAGCAACTATGAAATAAAAGAACGGGATACTAAAGGAAGACATTATCAGGACAAGAAGAGGTCCTGGAAAGTAAAAATGCAACAGTAGAATTGATTGAATTAGAGGGCTGTATGAAAATTTGAGGAAATCCCACAAATTAATAGAGTAAAAAGACAAACAGATGGGAGACAGAGAAAAAAACAACAGAAACGTAGAAGACTAGTCTAGTGGCTTCAATATTCAAATGAGGAGATACACAGAGAAATGAAAAAACAGAGGCAATGAAATCATCAAGAAAATTTCCTAGACCTAAGAAAAAAAGACCAAAAAGGAAAAAAGAAAATTTTCTAGACCTGAAAGACTTGAGTACGCACATTGAAAAGGTCCCCTGAATACAACACTCTACTACAGATGAAAATAAGACCAACTCCAAGACAATTAAGAAAAAGACATCTTTAAACTTTCAGAGATGGGGAGAAAATAGACAACATGCAGATGACCAGGAAACGGATAAATCTGAACTTCTGAACAGCAACTTAGGGAGCCTGAAGATAACGGAATAATGCATTTGAAAACCACTTCTGAAATAAAATTCTATACTCTGCTAAACTATTACTTATGAGTGACGTTAGCATAAAGACATTTTCAGACATGCAAGATCTCAAAAAACTAACTTTCCATGAGTCCTTTTCTCAAAAAGATACTGGGGGATGTGCTCTCCAGAAACACAGGACTAAACCAAGAAGAGGAAAATATAAACACTGTGAAGCAGTGGAGCCAACTTTACACAGTGAATTCCCAGAACAAAGGTGAAAGAAGTTCCCAGGATAACATCTGTGCACCAAACTTAGCAGACTAGACAAGGTCAGAAGACTCTGGGGAGAGATTATTCAGTTGAGTAACTCTGCTGAAATACCCGACGCGTCTGAACCAATTAGACATTTTAAAGAGTTTGAGATTCAATTATTAATATGTAGACAACTAAAGAAACAAAACAGAATGGAATATCATTTTGGGGAAAAGTATAAGGAAATATAATGAAACTTTACAACAGGGCACAGTTGTGAATGTGTTTATGACATAAGGTAAATTACAATCTAATAGAAATTATGATGCAACTCTACTTGGAGAATAGAGAGGATGAGAAGGGTTAGTGTGAAGGTGGGGTGATAAAAGGGAGCTATATCATCCTCTTCCAAAGTGAGAATAAAAAAACTGGAAATAGCAACTCAAGTATTTTGTTTAGAGAAATAACTAAAAAAATCAGATGAAAAAGGTGATTGCCTTTGGTGAGGAAGAAATAGGGCTGGGGAATGGAACGGGGTTGGCAGTTTCAATAATAGTCCTGGAAGAACTATTTGACTTTCATAAAAATAAAACCTAGAAAAATATGAAGAGAAATATGAAGAGAATATAGTATTTCATTCCACAGAAATATGTATAATGTAAAATGGCAATCACACTATGATTACGATCATGCAATGAATGACAGACACACATCTGAAAATGTCTGATGGGGTTTACAGAGGCATTAATGATTGTATTAAGGTAGTGGAATTAAGAATAACTACTGTCTTTTCCAAATTTCCTCTATCATAAAGTTCCTATACAATTTTCATAATCAGAAAATGAATTCACAAAGCAGAAAAAGTTTATTCCTCATTATAGACTGGAACTTGGTTCACGATTATTTCTGTCATTCAAATCTACGATTTTTCAAGTTATCACAGAAAGATCCTGAATGGTGGTTTCTTTCTTTCTTATTCTTTCTTTCCTATAAGTCAATGTTGGGAGTACTATGAACCAACTTTCTAAAACTTATAAATTGATCAAAGGTGACGATTACACTTACTTTCTCCTCTCAGTGCCATACATTTCTGACATAATATTTGCAACACCATAGAAATACTTTTCTCTGTCACCAATTCTGAGGAAATGTGAAAAAAAATCCTTCTAAATATCCAAGGTTAATACTACTTGAACCAAAAAAAGTTAACCTTTTAAAATTTGTGGTGTGAGACGTTTGCATTATGATAACTTTCCAACACTGTGGCCTGATTCTTGAGGCATCTCACGCCACATTCCACAGAGCCCATCTAATTTAAAAAATAATTAAAAATATTAACGTCTAAGAATGCGATTGAATAGGAGAAAAAAAGCAAAAAATTATATCTAGTTTATAACTTAGAGCTACAAAATCATGAATGTTGCTTGGATGTCTCAATAAAAACGAATACTGAGAAAAATTTCTCTAAGATTTGCACAAACCGTTCTCTTGTCTGTAGGATGCTCTGTTTCAAATCCATTTCCAGAATAGGCTTTTAGTTTGAGGGGTAAATGATCTGGTGGGTGGTATTTTAAAGAGTCTAAACAATTACTTAAGAAGCAGAAAATATGTTTCATTAAAAAAAATCATTCTGGCTTTTTCCTTACAGTCTGTGTTTGGCACAATCACTTTGCCGTGTCCCGTCTCTGCTAACAGAACCCCAGGTTCTGAGTTTAGGTAGTAGGTGCAGATCTGTAGTGATGGGATTCAGGATATTCTATCCATTATACGGCAACTTAGCATTTGAGGAAACAGCTCCTTGGCCAGTTGTGAGGGCTCATGCCTGTAATCCCAGCAATTTGGGAGGCCAAGGTGGGTGGATCGCTTGAATTCATGAGTTCAAGACCAGCCTGGACAACATGGTGAGATCCAGTCTCTACAAAAAATACAAAAATTAGCCGGGCATGGTGGTGCATGCCTGTAGTCCCAGCTACTCAGGAGGCTGAGGTGGGAGAATCGCTTGAGCCAGGAGGCAGAGGATGCAGTGAGCTGAGATTGCACCACTGCACTCCAGCCTGGGCAACAGAGCCAGACCTTGTCTAAAAAAAAAAAAGAAAACAGGTAATAAACCTACGAAGGTCACTCTCTGACCTTCTCTCACCCTTCTTCCCGGAAGCAGGGTGAGTACGCACATTGAAAAGGTCCCCTGAATACAACACTCTACTACAGATGAAAATAAGACCAACTCCAAGACAATTAAGAATCCTCTGGCCTGCCTCTGTAGTAGGCCGTAAGACCCCACTTGAGAGGTGCCCTCCCTATAACTGAAGGAAGGAAATATACTTATCTCTGAAGACACAGGGACATGGTGACCAATCTGAACAAAGAAGCCTTGCTAAGTTTCACCCAATCTTTTGCCATTAGATAATACCCCCTTCAGCCAATCATACTTTCCACTTCTTCATCAACTCTAGCATAAAACTACACATTCTTGCCTGTTTTTTTGGGTCTTCATTTCTGAAAGCTCCTCTGTCGTATAAAACATTAAATACATTTGTATGCCTTTCTCTTGTTAATATGTCTTCTGTTATAAGGGTTATAGGCATGAACCTAGTGATGGGTGAAGAAAAGATATCTTTCTCTCCTCTGAAGTAGTCTCAGGGGAGGTAGGCCTCTTCCCAGCCTCCTTTGCAGCTAGAGGTAGACATGCAATCCACTTCTGGCCATGAGCTGCTAAGAGGATGCTGCTGGGGGCACAACTGGGCAACCTCCCCCATAAAAAGCCTTGCAGACCGGGCGCGGTGGCTCACGCTTGTAATCCCAGCACTTTGGGAGGCTGAGGCGGGCGGATCACGAGGTCAGGAGATCGAGACCACGGTGAAACCCCGTCTCTACTAAAAATACAAAAAAATTAGCCGGGCGCGGTGGCGGGTACCTGTAGTCCCAGCTACTCGGAGAGGCTGAGGCAGGAGAATGGTGTGAACCCGGGAGGCGGAGCTTGCAGTGAGCCAAGATTGCACCACTGCACTCCAGCCTGGGCGACAGACTGAGACTCCGTCTCAAAAAAAAAAAAAAAAAAAAAGCCTTGCAATGAGGAATTTCTCCCTCCCCACCTTTTTTTTTTTTTTTTTTTTTTTTTTTGCTTTTTTTATTTCCTTCCTGCAGAAGTCCCTGGAGAGAGGATGTGATGTCTGAAGCTATGGCAGCCATCTTGTAACTATGAGGCCACAAACAAGAAAAGCAAAAACCAGAGTGAAGCATGGCAGAGCAGAAAGATGGAAAGAGCCTGGATACATAAGAGTGTCACTGTGCAGCTGTACCCACCCTAGACTACATACACCTGGACTTTAAGTAAATGACAAATATCCTTTATTCTATCTCAAGCCAGTGCTTCTCCATCTTTTTTGTGTCATGACATTCACAGTGGGTGGTAATATTTGTTCTGCCCTCTGGGGAACACAGAGGAGACTGCTGGCACCTGAGGTGAACTATGCTGGGGGCTTCAGCTGCCCCAGGACTCCTCCCTACCTTGAAGCCTGAGGGGATACATATCTCTGCACATCTCTTTGTGGCTCATCAATGGGCCTCACCATACACGTTGAAAAGTTCTAATTTAAGCCATGCTTACCTGTTATTTGGTTGAATGCACTTCTAAGTAAAACTTGGACTCAATGCTGCTTGTCAATGGAAAGTGACGAGATTTATAAGATATCATACATTCTCTAGCAACATATGAATATGCAAAAAATACTGATCTTAGCCCAAATCACATCATATGATTCTACTGACAGAACTATTTGCTATTTAACTCGTGTTCTTTCTTGTCAGTAATGGGGCCACTTCCTGATTAACTGCAGGCACATTTCATGAGATCCAAACATAGAGATTTTTCTTTCTTTTTTTTTTCTGAGACAGAGTCTCACTCAGTTGCCCAGGCTGGAGTGCAGTGGCACGATTTTGGTTCATGCAACCTCTGCCTCCTGGGTTCAAGCGATTCTCCTGCCTCAGCCTCCTGAGTAGCTGGGACTACAGGCATGTGCCACCATGCCCAGCCAATTTTTGTATTTTTCTAGAGGTGGGGTTTTGCCATGTTGACTAGACTGGTCTTGAACTCCTGGGCTCAAGCGATCCTCCTGCCTCAGCCTCCCAAAGTGCTGGGATTACAGGCGTGAGCCACCTTGCCCGGCCTGTAAGAATGTTTCAAACGATGCATTTGAGGGTACATTTATAATGGTTGAAGAATTATAGATTTTAGTGAAAAGAGTTTCATTTTATCTAGAAGTTTATCTTATGGGTCGTTATAATGTTTTTTATATGGTCTTAGGTTTGGGTACACAATGCCCTTGGCAATAATTGATTTTTCTATGAGCCTGACGTTAATGTTTCTAAGCAAGTCCTTTTTGTCAGCTCCACCAGTGCTTACCATAGAGGGTTGATGGGTGCATTAAATAAAATAATAAAATTAATAAAATAATATAAAAAAAGAGCTGTAAAGCTCTTGGCTGACTACATTGCATAAAGTACACATCAAAGACATAGTTCTCAGGATTATTATAAACAAAAATGTAAAAAGAATGTGCATGAATTAGTGGTAGACATAACTCATTGGATACAAAATATCTTCCATATGGATACAGCAAAATACTACATAAACATTACTATAAAAGTGCTATAAAAATATGAAGCTCTCACCACTCTCCAGAACTCACGTAATTATTTTAACCCGAGGCCAGCTCTCAGGTGACCCACCTTCCTGTTTTGGCAAAGAAGTGCCATGGTCTGGTTACATCTGAGAGCTGTGTATTCTTAAACAAAAATATCCAGTTCCCCACTTTTCCAGAGATCACACTGAGAGGGCTTTATGTGGGAGCCCCTTGTTTATTAAGAACTGTTTCTATGTCACGGGAGGCCAGGAAATGAATTTTAAATCTGTCTTAACCACAATGACACACGGGACAAATGACAAGGGCAAACTGGGGAGCTCTGCTGTCTCTCACAGTGCCTGGGCTGATGACTTCAACACATCTGTTTGCATTTGAAAAGTCAGATGTACTAATTATTGTTACAAACACAAATAAAAGTGATCAATGTACATCTTCCTGGAATTAAACCCTTTATGAAGCGACATTGTCACTTTTGGAATCCCTTCTTGGTTCAGCCAAGCATGGGCATCTCAAATGTTGCACGTGGATAATTATGAAACAGTTTCTGAGCACTTATGCCAAGGACAATGAACAATATGATCAGGGATGTGCAGTTTCCACCCTGTAGCACTCTTCCTTTACTGCAGGCATCATACATAGCTCCAGGCAAGTCATTTTTCCTAACTCTGTCTGCCTAACTCACTTTGTGTAGATTTTTCATTGAATACCATTTGCTTTCTATTGTGACTATTTATACAAATATTATAGTCTCTCAAGGGCAAAGATTTTCCATCTTTTCCATCCTTTCTAGCATCTTGTTTGGACTTGTTTGTGAGCACCAAGGAGACACCTCTGGAGACTTACAGATATACTTGGACAGCACTTGACCGTGGACCTGCCCCCCAGCAGATGGGGCAAGAGACAGTGAAATTTGGGTATTTGACTGCAACCCTGCTTGTTCCACATGTAGAGGAGATCTGGTGCAACTCCAGTTACCTGGAGCAGTATAACGGCACAGCCACTGCTGTCGTATCAACATTTTTCACTAGTCCTCTCTCACGCGGGGCTTGTCTATGGGGCATGTTGGCATTGAGAAGTCCTCATTTCCTGATTTACTGTCTCATGATAAGATACCAATCAAAGCTAAGACACAAAGAACTCTTTGAAAAATAGCCTTTTCAACTTGTCCACACCCAATCAGAAACATACTGATTATGGATTAACTCATTATTAATGATTTTGTCTATTTTGAAAGAGGCTGCCCTGAACAAGGAGTCAGGAATTGTAGGTCTTAGCTCCACTTTTGCTATTAAGTTATGCTGCAAACCTTAGAATCTTTGCTGAGCAGTTTTCTGGGCCTCTCTTGATCTGTAGACGAAGAAGCAGAGGCAGATGAAACACATCCCATCTAATTTTGCTGACATACTCAACCCTCTACAACTACAATAAAGGGTTAAAAAAGGACATAAACCTATAAAGAGGGGAGAAGATTGGAAGAAGCTAAGAGAGACAAAATTTAGGAGTCTGAAAGGCATATGAACAGGTAGTAATCAATTTAGCAAACTCGAGAGGAAAATCCTGAGCTACCACTGGGAAAAGCAAAGAAATATATAGCCAGGCAAAACCTTTCCCCATTCCAACATAAGACCGGAGGATTTGATTTTTTTTCCCCCTGTGGAAGACACAGAACAGGATATGTGGACCCAGGGACACCAGAAGCAACTGAGGTAAAAGAAAGAGAGGAAGTGAATATGTATATACTAGATGCTAAGATACCTATTCCTGCTAGATGTCCCAGAAGGCTGACAGCCAGGCCTTTCTCCTCCAAGCAAGAAACTGGAAGCATCTCCTGTAGGGAGTCTGACCAGCTCAATAGCTTGCTGGTCAACAAGCTCTGCTCAGGTGCTTAAGTTTCCAGTCAGGGATTTTTTTTTATTTTTTTAAGACTAGAGTCTTGCTCTGTTGCCCAGGCCGGAGTACAGTGGTGCAATAACAGCTCACTGCAGCCTCAACCACCCAGGCTCAAGCCATCCTCCCATCTGAGCCTCTGAGTAGCTGGGACTACAGGTGTGTCACGGCACTTGGCTAATTTTAATTTTTTTTGTAGGGATGGGGTCTCACTAGTATTGCCCAGGCTGGTCTCGAACTCCTGGGCTCCAGCAGTCCTCCTACCTCGGCCTCCAAATATGCTGGGATTATAGGTGTGAACCACCACACCTGGCCTCTAATCAGCTTTTCAGTCTCCCACTCAAACCTTAGTTGAGCAGACAAATGAAGATTTCCAAAAATCTGAAGGAAACCTCCAGTATAGAACATGTAAACTAAAACAAAGAGAAAAAGGCAGCCTGGATGAAAACAGACTAAAAAGGGAGAAGAAACAAAACTCAGAGCAAAACAAAAAACATAATCCTAACATCTTCAGGAAAAAAGAGAAATTACAATCATGAAAAAAGGAAAGATTGCTAAAAAATAAAATCTCAGTGAACAAAAAAAGAATTCTTATAAAACTTGGTAACGGAAATTAAAAACTCAGTGGAAGGATTAGGACATGAAGTTGAGGAAATCTCTCAGAAACTAGGACAGAAACATAAATAGATGGGACTGAAGACAGAAAAGTAGAGAAAATTGGAAGACAAACCCAGGATATCCTACATGCATAAAAGGAATTACAAAAAGGAAAAAGAAAATAGAAAGGAGGAAATAAGAAAATAGTTAAGAAAATTTCCCCAAACTCAAAACATGAGTTTGCAAGTTGAAAAGGTCCCCTGAGTGCTTAGCATGCTGGCTGAAAATAGACCTGCACCAAGGCCTAGCATCATGAAATACTGAGACACTGGGAGAAAATCAAAGAGTTTACAGGTTTCTGCAATAATAATAATAATAGAAAGAAAGAAAAGAAAGGAAGGAAGGAAGGAAGGAAGGCAGGCAGGCAGGCAGGCAAAGAAAGCAAGCGATTTACAGAGGATCAGGAATCAGAACAGCACTGGATTTCTCAATGGTAATTGGAAACTAGAAGACAATGGAGCCAAGCCTTCACCATGTTGAAAAAAAAAAACCCAAAATATTTGCAATCTAGAATTCTATGCCAGTTAATCTATCAATCAAGTGTTAGGGTTAGAATAAAGACTTAAGACATGCAAGATCTCAAATATTTTGCCTGCAATGAATATTTTTCATACTGGAGGATTTTCTTCTGGAAAATGTGTTCCACCAAAATGAGGGAGTAAACCAAGAAAGAGGAAGAAGCAAAGAGGAAGATGTAGGAGACGACAAACAACGGAACTGATACAGACAAGAGGTGACTAGAATCCCCAGAATGATGGAGCAGAGAGGCCCCGGTGTAACATTTGTACATTAGGTCCTAGAGGGCAACCAGTTCACTCCAGGCTGGTCAGAAGTGTCTGGCGGAAACTTCTGCAAGACAATAAAAGGAACAGAACCTCATGCACTTAAATGGTTTGAGAAGCTATGAAGACACTGGTGGAAAGCTTAGGGTTCCATTAGGGAAAAATACACAAAAACTAAGCAAACCGAAGAACAAGGCAGTTATTTATTACAATAAAAACAAAAAGTCACACAGGAAAGGAAACTGAAACATAGTATATGACACTATTCACACAGCCATAATAAAACACTCAATATCGATCGGACTACAGTCAAGATGTAACTATACAGGGAAACTGGAAGGGTGTAGGAGGAGGCGGTGGGAACAGTACACATACGTGATATGTGTGGGGTGGAGAAAAGACAGCTAAATCTTCGTCTTCTATAGTGGGCAGTTATTAGCTAATGCCTATACCCAATAGATCAAGCAATAACAATATAAGCATGTTATTTAGAAAAACCAAATTAATTGCCAAAGGAATCAGCTCAAAGAGTTGAAGGTGATTGCACATGGAGACGTAGGGAGAGGTGGACTACGGTTTGCCCTTTTTCTTAACACATGTTACACGACTATTTGTTAAACTCTGGGCATAGAATTTTGTTACAAAAATAATTTATAAATTTTAAAATCAATCAGTACATTTTTTAATAAATAAAAAGGCTGGATGACATGATGGCCAAAGGGCCTTCTCATCTCCAAAGCTCTGTGATTCTTTCAGGATGAGTTTTGCTACTTAGGTTGGAAAGGCAGGAGGGTGGACAGGGAAAAGGCAAAGGCACGACCGGTTCCCCAAATGAGCTTTGACCTGGCCTTGGAATACCTGGCCTCTCTCCTGTCACAACTCAGTGACCACACAGAAGGCAGTAGGTGAGGGTGGCTGGAATTAGGAGGACACCAACCGAAATGCACTCACATATAAATAAAGGACAAAAAATCTTTTCCCAGACAAAGTGCTTAGTCAGAACCATTCTTCCAGTGTGATGAGAAGCAATGAAAGAAAAGACAGAGAAACCCTACCATTATTTTTTTTCCCCATGCAGCCTTCAGGATGAAATTTGCATTTTAGCCAAATCCTTCGTTTTGGAAACAAATCTGGTCATTTTTAAGTTATTTGTGACCTTCCACACACTAATTTTTAATAGGACTGGCTGGAAAAATAATGAGCTCCATTACATCATTATATATTTCACCTTTATTATTTTATCTTTGAAAACAGGTTATTAAATGATTCCATTTTAGATTAATATTATTCTGAATGGAGAGTTTAACATTGTCTCCTAGTTCCCTTGTTACACTTACCTAATTCTCCTGCACCCATAACTATCATGAACTAAATGCAAAGACAGGTTGTGGTAGAGGTGTTTGGTCTGTCTGTGGGGAGGCTGGGCCAGCTTGGTGCTGTGACATGAATGAGTCCTCAGCAGCAGGTTTACGTTAGTGGACTTCCCCAGTGAAATTCCTTCCCTCCCAAATCAACAAGTCATTTAAATTACAGGAGATAAGGCTCACTACTGTGGTGATGACTCCACAGATAACAGAAGGATTAAACAGAGGACATCAGGACCAACTTTCTACTTGCTTTGGAAGAAATTGTTTGTTACTCTTCCTGTATATTTGAAGTATATCAGAGAAACAAAAATGAATCTTGGGATTCTTGCAGACCCCCCAACTAGAGGGCCTCTGGGTGGAGGAGACATGGCCAGAACTGGTAATATGAACCTGGAAGTTCACCTGTTACAGATCCCAGGCCCACACAGGGAACACTACTTTGTACACAACACAAGAGCTAGGCTCAGAAGGCAAACGGAAATACAGTGGTTGGGCCAAAGGGAAACGTCTCGAAGAGAGGCCATGGCAGGGAAGGCTGCTGAATGGGTGTGGACAAGCTCCTGGGAAGGGTGCTGCCCTGTGTGAGGCTGCTGGCCAGGGGCTCTCTAGGGTGAGATGAAATTTGCATAAGGCCAGCTTCACCCAAGAGTGCAACTGTCACATGGACAAACCAAACAGCAGAGTGAAAAGGTCAGGGTGGAGGGGGACTCTCAGGGCTCAGAAGGACCAAACCTTTAAGCAAAGAGGGGGAGTCAGTGGAGGCCAAGGAATCTGAAAAAGAGTTACCCTGCTTGACTACAGAACCAACGATCTCTGTAGACTCAGGGAGGTCACGAATAGCTGCTGGGCAGAAATGTATGTTGGCTTCAGGTCAGAGGAACCACACTGGGAAGCAGGTGTGGGGCTGGCTGAAGCATTTCCCAGAGGTGTTTCTAACCTAAAATATCTTTGATAAATGAAGTTTAGCCTAAAGCTGCCTCCTTACATATTTAAGTTTGGCCTAAAGGTTTTTCTGTACATCAATAACTACAACAAGCAGAGGTGTAAACCAACCATAGTTTACGTTTGTGCCAACCACTGAGTCTTGGCCAATCAAACGTAGCCAACTGTTCGGACCATGTTCCAATAAGGCAAACGCCGAGCTCTGACCAAGCCAGTAGTTTCTGTGCCTCACTTTGGTTTCCTGCACGTCACTTTCCTTTTGCCGTCCATAAATCTTCTTCCACCACGTGTCGGTGCTGGAGTCTCCCTGAATCTGCTATATGACTCTGGGGGCTGCCCAATCCACATATTGTTCACTGCTCAAGTAAACTCCTTTAAATTTAATTCAGCTGAACTTTTTCTTTTAACACCTTTAAGGCAAAAAGTCGCTTTTGCTTAGAGCCTGTCCAGGCATGTCTGAGGTATGAGAAAGGAACTGAGGTCCTGTTCTCCTTACTAGAATCTGAAAACATATTCACTTTGCTATGGTTTTATATTTCTGGCATTACATGTTATGTCCTTTTAATTTCTTGAAAGAGTCCAGCTGTGTCTCAGCTGAACCAATAGACAGGTGCTGTTTCACTACTCGGAAACAACAGAGAGGGGAGAAGAGTTTATTTCTAAAGAACTTTTATATCCTAGTGTGGGTAGAATTTCTTAAGGAGCTTGCCAAAATGCAGACTTCAGGGCTCCATTTCTAGATGTAGGTACCCCAATGTCGGAGCTAGTCACACTGAGAAGCATTGCTCTAGAGGCTCCATGAAGGAGGGCAGAGAATTGAAGAGTGTCTACAGAGGCACATCTACTACCAGCAAACCATTCTTCCAGAGACATGGCACCAGTGTTTTAAGTCAAGGGAAATAAAGATGTGGTGTTTTAGTTCCAGAATTAAGAGGCAAAGAATGGATAAAGAAGTCATTTTTTTGGTCAGTTAAAATATTCAAAAATTGGCCAACAATTTTCCCACTTTTTTTGGCAATATGATTTATCCATAAACTAAATCAATTTAAAAATCTTAGTAACACACAAAAAGCACCTAGAAATAGTATCACACACGAATTCCTCAAAAAATGTGAATGTTCTTTGAATTAATGCTGAATCCTAAATTATCCTTCATATAATGTCAGATATCTGAAAAATTCACTTCAATTTCCTGCCCTGGCAGAAATATATGAGGGATCATTTGAAAAGCTAATCACTTCAGAAGTAATTCTATAATTTGTCAAAAAGGAAAAAAGACATCTGGCAAAATCCAGGTGCAGACTAATGTGATGTAAATCCATGTTTTTTCTTCTACTTTTTTTTTTTTTTCTGGGGGTGGGGAGGAAAAACTAAACTAACAGGCATATTATAAAACTTCTGCAGGTTCCTTTTTTTTTTTTTTTTGGAGGCAGGGTCTCGCTCTGTTGCCCAGGCTGGAGTGCAGTGGCATGATCATAGCTCACTGAAGCCTGGAACTCCTGGATTCAAGCAATCCTCCCATCTTAGCCTCCCAAGTAGCTGGGACTACAGGCACGTGCCACCATGCTCAGCTGTGTTTTTTGTTGTTGTTGTTTTGGTAGAAATGAGGTCTTGCTAAGCTGCCCAGGTTGGTCTCGAACTCCTGGGCTCAAGAGATCTTCCTGCCTCACCTCCCAAAGCACTGGGATCAGAGGCATGAGCCATCACTCCCAGCCAGGTTCCAATTTTTTCAGCATGTGCCTCAGCCACAACTGCAGAGAGATGTGACACCACTCAGGTTCACTGGTAATGCTGGCATGCCTATAATGGTTCTAATTTTTAAAATGGAATATTCTTCTTTCAAGAGACTGAAGAATAACGAAGGTTTTTGCTTCTCTAAATATGTGGTATCATTTGCTTGATGACTTCGTTTCTTGACACTTGGGAAAAGGTGACTAAATCCTTCTTTTTACTAAGAATGAAAGAATGTGACCACATTTTCCCCTCATTCTGTGTTTGCTCCAGCCTAAGTAAGATTCAGATAAGATGTTGCAGGGGTGGTGGGTTCACAAATGATGTATTGGTAATAAAGCAGAAGTGTTTTTTAAGGGCATGGGTGATGGCTATCTGCTCCCAAACTGTGTCAGCTGCCTTATCAGAGGGAGTCTCACCTGGGTTCCTCAAGCTTACAAGCCTCTTTGAGGAATTCTCAAGCTAAAGATCTATCCCATGTGTCTGGAATTAGTTAAGACATTTCTAATATTTACAACCAGCACAGTACCCGGGAATGCGTTATTGATTGTCAGACAGACTGTCAGAATACTGGAGTCTCTAATTGCACAGATCATTGAAAAATTTATGGCTACTTTACACAGTACTATTATACTAGCATGATAATTGGTTCCATGATCACTTCTATAAAAGTCTGAATTGATTCCTGTTATTGCACTCACACTAACTTTGTAAAGCTTTGACCTTTTCCTCTCTCTCTTTTAAAAAAGATCCTGTGTCTGTCTAGCTTTTGCTCCATGTGTTGTGGTTGTTTTTATCCTATCTCAACTCTACTTTGCAATGCTGGGGCCCAGAGTTGCAAACGATATCCCATAGGCCCCTTGACCAGGTCCTGTCAGTCAAGGCATTGCAGGAGTTGGATGAGAAGGTGGCAGGAGGACAGAAGCTGCTGGCTTTCTGCTCTCATTTATCTTTCTTCCATTTCGGGGCAGTGTCCCTGGAGGTGGCTATGTTCTTGCACTATCCCAGCTCTTCAGGTAGCATCCTCTGCCACTGTCCCTTCTCCAAGGTGGCAGCAGGTATGGTGGCAGAGCTCATGGTGGGAGCTGCCTCCTGCAGTTATTTACCTGAGTTTCTGCAATTTCCCCCTTCAGTCTTCCAGCCTCCCCACACTCTGTAACCAATTCCCTTTGAAATTCTAAGTGTGCTTTCTGTTTCCTGAAAGGACTCTAACAAAGCACTCCGTGATGGCTTTTTGCTAAAAACATCATGCCCCTTACAGTGAGACTTATGCGGCAGCTGCAAGGTGTTAGTGTCTCAAATCACTTGGTTATTTTATTTCAACAAATGTTTTATGGGGCTTACTATGTGCCAGAAGGTATAAATGCTTTCTAATTGTTATTTCATTTAATCTTTATAACAACTCTTTGGGGGCAGCAGTATACTAATTCGCACTTTACAAATGAGGAAACTGAGGCACATGAAGAGCAAGTAATTTGCCCAATGTTAGATCACTAGAAGTGGTAGTTTGAGAGCTAATGTCCTAAGGGATGATTTAGCAAGACGCATGAGCATCTTTACCCACCACCATCTGAGGTGGTGGGGGTAGGAAGGCCTGTTTGCAAGGCGGAGTCAGCAGATTAAGAAACATAAAAGACAGGCTGGGCATGGTGGCTCATGCCTGTAATCCCAGCACTTTTGGAGGCTGAGGCGGGCAGATCAAGAGGTCAGGAGATTGAGACCATCCTGGCTAACACGTTGAAACCCCAAACCCTGTCTCTACTAAAAAAAAATTAGCTGGGCGTGGTGGCACGCACCTGTAGTCCCAGCTACTCGGGAGGCTGAGGTAGGAGAATCGCTTGAACCCGGGAGGCGGAGGTTGCAGTGAACTGAGATCGTGCCACTGTACTCCAGCCTGGGTGACAGAGACTCTGTCTCAAAAAAAAAAAAAAAAAAAAAAAAACCATAAAAGAACAAAGAGTCTGGAGAGGTCATCTTCAATGCTTAGCATCAACGAGTGCATCATCCTATGAGGGGCTGTGTAGCCCTAGACTGGTGTCTAGGTATGGCAGGTAGCTGCGAAGTTCACAGTAGGTAACACAGTTGTGCTGTCTTTCCCTTGAGATTAGGGTTAGGGGAATGGAATCACTAGGAAGTTTTTGCAACTAGCTGTTCTCCTTTCATTTTGTAAATATTAAAGATTCCTGCTGACCTTGCTGTATCAACAGAAGATACAGGATTTTCTAAACCCAGCAGGAACATATCTAATAAAAGTCTTTTCTCGATGATTACGTAGTGATTTGGAGTCCACCTGGAGAGTTGGAAATAACTTGAGGAAATAGCTATTTTAGGTTTCTTATAAATTTAAATTAATATTAAACTTTTAAAGTGTTTGAACATTCTGTCTCTAACATCTTTGAAGATGAAAATCCTCACTCAAAATCCCATGGAAAAAGAAAAGGCAAAAAGATGAAGAGAACTTGTATGGATGTCACCAAATTTCCATTAAAAGCATCATCTAAAACTTATTATCTGAAACTGTACATTCTATATCATTGTTGTAGCTGGAAGTCATGCCTCCACTTTTTAGCCATGTGGCCTTGAGAAAGTTACCTCATGTTGCTAAGCATCAATTTCCTCATGTGTAAGATGGAGACCGTAAATACAATAACTTTACAGAATTGCTGTGAGAATTAAATCACTTGATATCTATAAAGGGCTTAACATGTCCCCTAATAAGGTCCAATAATTAGCTGCTGTTGTATTAGATTATTATTGGTGGTTTGAAGTAGGATTAATATTATGACAGACAAGTTGCCCTTGCAATGCTGTTTTTAATAAGCAAAATTCACCAAAGCTGGTAGAACAAATACTATAGGTGGACATTAACATAAGCCCATTGGCTGGGCACGGTGGCTCACACCTGTAATCCTAGCAATTTGGGAGGCTGAGGTGGCGGGCGGCAGGGGGGGGGTGGATCACTTGAGGTCAGGAGTTCGAGACCAGCCTGGCCAACATGGTGAAACCCCGCCTCTACTAAAAATACAATAATTAGCCAGGCGTGGTGACAGGTGCCTGTAATCCCAAATACTCAGGAGGCTGAGGCAGGGGAATCGCTTGTACCCTGGAGGTGGGGGTTGCAGTGAGCCGAGATGGCGCCACTGGACTCCAGCCTGGGCCACAGAGCGAGACTCTCTCAAAAAAACCCAAAAAACTAAAACCCCAAAACCAAAACCCAAAAACCGAAACATAAGCCCACCACTTTGCCTGCTAGAAATATTTTAGTTATTAAGCAGCAAAGAAAAAAAAAGTCTTAAAGACAGGACCAGAACTCAGGTTAGGAAAAAAACCAACCAACCAACCTTATATGTTTGAGAAGGCCATGATACAGGAGTGGTACAGTGGAAAAGACAAGAGGCTTAGACCCTAGAGACCTGTGTTCATCTGAAGTCCTACTAACACGCTCGGATATGTCATGGAAGGTTTCTGCATTTCCATTTTCTGATATTTTAGACAAATCTAAAGAAAGATCTCTAACCTTTGGGATGGCTCTACTTGCATGTCTGTAAACCTTAGTGGTAAGCAATTTGTGGGGAAGGGCTTCTGGTTAGAGTGTTTCCGCCCCTGTTCTAGGTTTATGACACTGTAATGGCAGGAAGAAGAGGGCACAAGACTGTTAGATCTGCTGGATTAGCCTCTGAGATCCAGAATGTTGGACTCATTATTTAGGGAGCCTTTGCCAATTTTCCCTCTATGTGCAAATGACCAGTGGCTTTTTCTCTGACATTTTTGCCCTTCTCACAATACTGCAAATGTCTGCAGGGTGAGCCCAACTGTTAGAAATAGCCACTAAGCAAACCTGAGACTGGATAGAGTGGTGACACTGGTAAGACATCCTTGATGGGGAAACCATAGGTGCACTGGAATGAACTGTGACTTTCAATTCCTTATGCATAACCAGAGCTTTGGCTTTGCTACCAGCTACGCAGGAAATCATGAAAATATTCATAAGTGTAACCTATTTCTACAACATTAAATGAAATTGCTCTTAACTTTGAGGTAAAACACATTTGCCTCTATATTTCTTAGTGCTCAATTTATACCTCTTTTTAAAAGAACAGACTTCTTACTAGCAAAGAAAAATGCAAGTATCAAAAATTCAGAACTTAAATGTTGCTAGTTGACTAGGAAGCAATGCCCATGACAGTTTCTCTTTATTCCTATGATCTGCGTGCTCTAACACAAGACTGCACAGTGCAACTTGAAAATATGTACTCCCAATCAGTAGGTTAGATACATACTTTTAAGATGATACTATTTTTTTTCTTTCCTTCCTAGCCAATTTTTAGAGTACATTAAAAAAAGAATGGGTTGCTATTAGAGGTTTTGAAGTGACAAAGAATAATCCTTTAAAAAAAGGAATAATTCTAAGAGACAGCAGTTTCCCACTGCAGTACATAATTTAGGTGTGGAGGCATCCAGGCACTAATCAATACCTTGCCAACTTAAGGATTCTAAAAAGACTGACAGAATGACAACTGCTAGTTGAAGTATTTGCAGCTTATTTTAGCACAGATACGTAAAACATAATGTCAAAATCGGAAAACAGACCACTTTGCCTGAACAGAAAAATGATTCATAAAGAGAAAAATCTCACATGTAAATCATAACATCAATATTCAACCTATTTTCTTTTTCTTTTTTTTTTTTTTCTTTCTTTTCAATACATTTTCTTTCCAGGCTCTCTGGATTAGGTTTTGAAATTCAGTTGGCCAGATGAGATTTAGAGTAGTGTCTATTTATTTCCACATAGGACTAGGTGGGCTCTAAAGGAAAAAATGATAGAAACAAAAATATGACAATTTTTTTTTTTTTTTTTTTTGGTTTGCTGGTGAAGTTTGCCAGTTGAATAATGAGGGTTGGGCCCTGATAGGGATATTGACTCCTGGGAGTTCTCAAACTGTTGTCTTTAAGGTTTTTTAGCATCTTCATGCCTCTTTTCCTTATGATTTCCCTAAGTCCGTGATTAAGACCCCAGGCCCTTCTATCAGCTTCTTGTGCACATCAAGGCTAAAAGCAGACACACCTACAGGAGCAGGCAGGTGACAGCACAGATGAATGAGGAAGAGGGTGGTCACGTGGGGGGTCCAAGGTTTTCCCCTCCAGCTGATAAATGCCAGGAGGAAACAGAACCAAAATTATATGGTGACGAAGACACTGATATTGCAAAAGAATCTGGGTATTTTAGCGAAGTTGTTTGGTCTTTAAAGAGTGGCTCATTGAAAAAACATTCTAGGCTCACTGAAATGCTTTTGTCTGGGTTGCATCTCATTGGCAGGCACCAACTTGACTGTGGTTCCTGCTATAGTGCTGCTGGTGGCCCAGTTTGGTGGCGTGTTCCAGGATGGATTTCCTGGTGCCAGCCTGGAGCCCACGCCCACTGCCTTTCCACAGACTTTGTAGGCACCCGGTTTCCTAGATTAAATTCCTTTCTGGTTAAGATGAAGTGGTTTCCTGTTCTTGCAAGTGAACCTTGATTGATAGTGAAATACAAGATATCAAATTGCATTTTGGAGATACAGCGCCAAAGAAGATTACAACAATGCACTTGTTTTAAATAAATATTTAAAAGAAAGGAAAAATATCACAGATAACTAACTTTTTATTTTCCCCCTCCAAACCTATATGCTAGTCAGTATCGCCGTAAATAAAAGTATCAAGAATGACGGCACAGCTCTGGGAGCATGCGGAGGTGGAGCTTCCAGGATGGCCAGGAACGATTGGGAGTCAGGAGGAGGCCCTGCCAGGCCCCGGGAAAACCTTATGAATACTCTGAGTCTAATACCCCTGGTCAAGAGACTGGATACTTACCTACCCCACCACCACCACTGCTACCAAAACACAAAACAAAACAAAACCCCTTTACTGTTGGCTGAAAATCTCACTAAATGATTTAAGAGCACATCCGATTATATGCCCCAATAACTATCACGACAGCAAACTGTAAGAAATCACCATGGCTTCACATGAGAATGGTTTTTGACCTTGCTAAGAACTTCCTGCAACCTTCCAGCTATCTTTTGAGCTGCTATTTATATTTGAGAGCAAAAGAACTTTATATAGACCCATGTGTTCAGCTGCACCAAACAGACAGGAAGGCTGTTGCTTGACTAATTTACATACCAGATTCAAACATTTGACAATAATATTAAGTATTATACATTAATTTAAGTCATTTTAAATTTCTCCAATCCAAGGAAACTGACCAAATCAAATAACTTTGTATAGTTTAGATGAGTTAAATAATTTTTAATAGAGCCTTATTTGTTGGCCCTTAGAGCAGAACAATGCAAACTCAGGCCCAGCTAAGATTTGCGGCTCACCTTGCTACCCACTTGTTCTACTTTTCTGGACCTAGACTGGCCGCCTAACCTGCTGCCTACCTAATCTTTTATCTAGCTAAGAGAGGAGGAAACAGCAACAAAAAAGAATTACTATAGCAGGTCCGACTAGCAAACTTGAACTTGCCAAAAGACTAAGCTAGGCTCTATGGATATCCATATATTAAAAATAAATCCACCTTAATGACTCCTCTTCCTGGAAATCAACCAAACTGCTAGCCTGGAGATGGAAAATGACTTAAGGCGTAAGGAATTCTTCACCTGCATAAATCTGATCTTGATTCTTGAGAGCTAGGTTTCAATAAGAACTAGCCTAACATTTAACAGATAATTGTTATTTTACTTATTTTTTAAAATTTGTTTCTATTTTTATAACACTTTATAGAACTTATAAAATGGTGCTTATATAAAAATTCACACAAAGTTGCTAGAGAGCATACAATTTCCAAAAATCTTATAGGTTACATGAGATATTTTGATTACAGGCATGCAATGAATAATAATCATATCAGGGCAAATGGGGTATCCTGACCTCTGCTTCTCATGTTGTGTCTCCTTCTCTGACTCTCACCCTTCTTCTTCTGTCTGCCCCTTACAAGCACCCTGTGATTATATTGGGCCTATCTGGATAATTCAGGATACTCATCCCATTTCAGGATCTTTAATTTAATCCCATTTGTAAAGTCCCTTTTGCCATATAAGGTAACATATTCACAGGTTACAGGAATTAGGATGTGGACACATTATTCTGTTTACCATGGTCACTAAGATCACACATACCAAAGGAGAATATTACAATATCTTCGCAGCTACCTGTGTAATATTAACTAAGAGTGCTCACTATGAAGAAACCTATTCCTAAAAAATTTACTAAAAATGATGAAAGATTTGTCTTCTTCCATTTAGCCAAGTATATAATTTCTACATGACATAATGATCAACTGTAAAGAAAAATCATGAGGGTTTTCCCTCCAGTGTTCTTTTGCCACAGTAAAAATCAAGCATGTTCTCTCTCCGACTCACGAGGCAGATGACAGGCACATCCTGGTTGTTAGAGACGTGTCCTCATTCAGAGATACTGGTTCAGCCCTGATGTTACGTGGTAACAGCCTGATGGGTTATTTGACTGCACTAAGTATTACCTGTTTGAATAGAGTGTAGGCCTGTCGTGTGGATAGTGCTCATTGACGTATAAGGAAGAAGATGAAATCGTGGTCGCTAAGGAAGCAGCTTCAAACAGTGATGGAGTGCTAGGCACCAGGTCTGGCCTGTGTCGGGATCCCAGGGCTGGAAACGAAAGCAACACACACATTCACGAATCTCAAGAATAAATGAAGCTTTAGTATCTATAATAATCGAAAGGAGTCAAAAGCATTCATTTTACCTATCAGGCTGCAAATTCAATTATGAATTAACTGCACTTTTTTTTTCTGAATTACAGCAGAAATGTAAAATAGCTTCTTGCAAACAGGTTAAACAGAAAGGAAATTGCATTAATTTACAAAATGGCTCATGGAAATGACGTTATGAATGTTCTTTTAAAAACCTAATAAAGTGATTTACTATTTCAAAAAGATGGCATAAAAAAACTCTTAGGAGTTTAAGCAGATAATTTGACAGAGATTAAAAGGATGACTGGCAAGTGTATAAACAGACAGTGAACCTTTTTGCCCTCCCTGTGATATGCAAATAGCTGTGATTCTCAGGTTGGATCTAAGAATCCAGGCTTTTTAAGAGCCGGGAAACAAATACTTCAACAGACTAACAGTCAGCTCTACCTTAACCCCATCTGAGCCCATAAATACTTTTAAACATTATCCAGGACACTTACTGACATATTTTAACGCAAAGCTGCCCTTTTTAAAAATGAGAAAACACTCATTTATTCTTTAAAACTTAGGGACCCCTGAAATTACTTATGCAAGAGCCCACCCTTGTGAGGAAAGAGGAATGTTCAAGGCTGAGCAGTAACCCCTGCCCATCTCTCTGGAGTCTATGTGGATTCTTTCCATCACTCTCCCAGACTGACCTAAAATAGATGCTAATAAATACAATTATAACTTTAAGGTGTTCCTGATATTCCTTTATAGGCACAACAAATTCAAAATTAGAGATTTTTAGTGTGTAAATATAAACCGACCCTAGTAGGGATTCTTGTAGGAGTGTTAGGTTTTGGATTTTGGATGTGATGGGTATAGATGGTGGGGTAGGAAGCAACATGGAGGGGAAGCCAGGCAAGCACGGGAAAGGCTGGACTCTGGTCTGGGAAATCAGACGACACACTGGGGTGGTGGAGCTCTGCCTCCAATTCAAGTCAAAATAGAAAATTGTAGCGATGGATAAAAGATGATCATCATATAAAACCATTAATAACCAAAGTGCTCAACCTTCAAAAATTAGAAAGGCTTCAACTTTAATGTGACACCTGGCTTGCAATCTTCAATATTCTCGATCCCAACTTCTCATTAAATGGAAAGAAAAACACGAAAACTCTCCATAACATTGAAAACTGGCTGTCAAAAATAACCTGATATCAGATTCCAATGAATGGCCACTCCTCATAAGGTAGATGGAGCTGGTCTTCGACCTAGGTTTTGGGCATACCAGCTGTACTTCACAAAGTAGACATGACCTGAGTGACAGAGCAAAACACATCTGTCCAGTGACTCAATCTCAGGTCACACATCATTGGGAGGGTGACCCCTCAACCCACGAGGAGCAGCTCTTTGAGGGAGAAGTGTTTCCTCATGCTCCCATATCTTTCAGTTTTTTTCTAAAGCCAGTGTGGTAGGTAGAACTCTAAGATGACCCGTAATGACCCACACTCTTGTAAATTCTCCTTTTGTTGTGAGGCCTGCAAACATGATGAGCTGTTATTCCTGTGGCTATGTGATGTGACCTAGCAACAGGGATTTTACAGATGTAACTCAGGTTACCCTGAGTTGGCTAACATTGAGTTAGTCAAAGGGAAGATTATCCAGGGGAGCCTCACCTAATTGTACGAGCCCTTTAAATCTGGGTCTAGACGTCAGAGACAAGAAGTCAGAGAGACAAAGTGTTGGGGCTGACTTGCAGGACATTCTGTGTTTGAAGACAGAGGGGCAGCATGGTAGGGAATGTGGATGGACCCCAGGGCTAAACATGGCTCCTGGCTGTCAGACAGCAAAGAAGCAGGGATCTCCGCCCAACAGCTACAAGGAGCTGAATTCTGCCGACAACATGAATGAGCTTGGAAGAGGATTCGTCTTCAGCACTTCCTGATAAGAACTCAGCCGAGCTCAAAACAACCAGCTGGCATCATAATGACAGGATGAAATTCACACAAAACAATATTAACCTTAAATATAAATGGGCTAAATGCCCCAATTAAAAGACACAGATTGGCAAATTGAATAGAGTCAAGACCCATCAATGTGCTGTATTCAGGAGACCCATCTCACGTGCAAAAACTCACATAGGCTCAAAATAAAGGGATGGAGGAATATTTGCCAAGAAAATGGAGAAAAAAAAAAAAAGCAGGAGTTGCAATCCTAATCTCTGATAAAATAGACTTTAAACCAACAAAGATCAAAAGAGACAAAGAAGGCCATTACATAGTGGTAAAGGGATCAATGCAGCAAGAAGAGCGAACTATCCTAAATATATATGCACCCAATACAGGAGCACCCAGATTCATAAAGCAAGTTCTGAGAGACCTACAAAGAGACTTAGACTCCCACACAATAATAGCAGGAGACTTTAGCACCCCACTGTCAATAATAGACAGATCAATGAGACAGAAAATTAACAAGGATATTCAGGACTTGAACTCAGCTCTGGACCAAGCAGACCTAATAGACAGCTACAGAACTCTCCACCCCAAATCAACAGAATATACATTCTTCTCAGCACCTCACTGCACTTATTCTAAAATTGATCACATAACTGGAAGTAAAACACTCCTCAGAAAATGCAAAAGACTGGAAATCGTAACAGTCTCTCAGACTACAGTGCAATCAAATTAGAACTCAGGATTAAGAAACTCACTCAAAACTGCACAACTACATGGAAACTGAACCACCTGCTCCTGAATGACTACTGGGTAAATAACGAAATGAAGGCAGAAATAAAGATGTTCTTTGAAACCATGAGAATGAAGACAACGTACCAGAATCTCTGGGACACATGTAAAGCAGTGTGTAGAGGGAAATTTATAGCACTAAATGCCCACAAGAGAAAGCAGGAAAGACCTGAAATTGACACCATAACATCAAAATTACAAGAACTAGAGAAGCAACAGCAAACAAATTCAAAATCTAGCAGAAGACAAGAAATAACTAAGATCAGAGCAGAACTGAAGGAGATAGATACACAAAAAACTCTTCAAAAAAATCAATGCATCCAGGAGCTGGTTTTTTGAAAAGATCAACAAAATATATAGACCTCTAGCCAGACTAATAAAGAAGAAAAGAGAGAAGAATCAAATAGATGCAATAAAAAATGATATAGGGGATATCACCACTGATCCCACAGAAATACAAACTACCATCAGAGAATACTACGAACATTTCTTTGCGAATACACTAGAAAATCTAGAAGGAATGGATAAATTCCTGGACACATACATCCTCCCAAGTCTAAACCAGGAAGAAGTCAAATCCCTGAATAAATCAACAAGTTCTGAAATTGAGGCAGTAATTAATAGGCTACCAACCAGAAAAAGTCCAGCACCAGACAGATTCACGGCTGAATTCTACCAGAGGTACAAAGAAGAGCTGATACCATTTCTTCTGAAACTATTCCAAACAATAAAAAAGAGGGAATCCTCCCTAACTCATTTTATGACGCCAGCATCATCCTGATACCAAAATCTGGCAGAGACACAGCAAACAAAGAAAATTTCAGGCCAATATCTCTGATGAACATCGATGCCAAAATCCTCAATGAAATACTGGCAAACCGAATCCAGCGGCACATCAAAAAGCTTATCCACCACGATCAAGTCGGCTTCATCCCTGGGATGCAAGGCTGGTTGGTTCAACATACGCAAATCAATAAACTAATATAATTTTAAAATAAGTTTATCCTATTTCCCAGACTACAGACACCTGCAGTTTTGCATGTGCTATCAGAAAATCAGGTAGTATAGTGGGGGAGATGCCAGTGCAGGTGAGCTTAGGAGAAGGGGGTGAATGTCTGCTAGGAACTGGAGACATCACTTCAGAGAGGATCAAGGGCACCTCTGTAACTCTCTTGCTGAAATCACTAACTCCAGGTAAAAGTTGGTTTATGGGAAGATGAGAAAGAAAGAAACCAAACATAGCACATATGGATAAGTGCTGCTGAAGAAGGAATAGAAATAATACCACATCTTAAAGACTCTGAGGAAAAGAAAACCCCTAGAAGAGGTCTTAACTTCTGTAGAAAGTAGAAGACATTTTCAGGAAATGCTGAGATTCTCCAAAGAATATACTAATAGAAGAATCTAAAATGTCATTCTCCCATATTTGATTAGAAGGGAAAAAACAAATGATTAACTTGGCAGATAGAGAAAAGTATTTGATAAAATTCAGTACTCCTTCCTGATTAATAATAAAAAAAAAACTTTTAGCAAAGTAGGAATAAAAAAAGGAATTTCCTTGACTTGATTATGGGTATCAAATACAGCAAACTTCTTTTTCAACAGTGAAACATTAGAAGTACTCCCTTTAAAATCAGGACAAGGCAAAGCTGTCTACAATCACCACTTCTACTCATCATTGTACAAGAAGTCCTAGCCAGCAAGTAAGAAAGAAAAAAAGACAAAAAGGATGTGAAGTCAATGCAATAGCAACAAATGGCCAGAAAACGCAACTCTTAAAAAAGGTACTATTTTTACAAATCCAGAAAAAAATGTATATCAATATCCCTGCATGTATCTAAGAAATAAATCTAACGAAAGGTATATATACAAGCCACACAAGAAAAATATTATAAAACTTTATTTAAATTCATTAAAGCGCTCACTTTGGCAGCACATATACTAAAATTGGAATGATACAGAGAAGATTAGCATGGCCCCTGTGCAGGGATGACATGCAAATTTGTGAAACGTTCCATATTTTTCCTTTCTGCCTCTTTTCTTCCCTTCTCTTGGTACCTGCTCGTGGTTATGAAGCTTTCAAAGTAAAGAACATGTAGTACCTCCCAAGTATTACCAGTGGGTACCAAAAAAAAAATCATTAAAGAAGACCTAAATGAAGAGACAACTTATTGTTACATTGAGTGTATGTGTGTGCTTGTGTACTTGTGCATATGTGTATGTGTACATGCACAGAATAAGGTCTAGAAGTAAAAGCAACAAAATGTTAGTATTTGTTACCATCAGGTAGTGGAAGCAGACATTTTTCTTTTTGAATTAGTATTGTCCAATTTTTATCATAAACCACAAATTGTATTTCTTATGTGGTAGTTAAAATTTGCATGAACACTGCATCTTACTGTAGCTATCCTATTTATTTATTTATTTATTTATTTATTTATTTGGGACAGAGTCTTGCTCTGTTGCCCAGGCTGGAATGCAATGGTGCAATCTCAGCTCCCTGCAGCCTCTGCCTCCCAGGTTCAAGTGATTCTCATGCCTCAGCTTCCTGAATAGCTGGGATTATAGGCGCCCGCTACCATGCCTGGCTAATTTTTTGTATTTTCAGTGGAGACAGGGTTTTGCCATGTTGGCCAGGCTGGTTTCGAACTCCTGACCTCAAGTGACCCACCCACCTCGGCCTCCCAAAGTGTTGGGATTACAGGCGTGAGCCACTGCGCCTGGCCACTGTAGCTATCCTTTAAAAACTTAAATAATATATTTTATTTCTTAGAGCAGGTATTTTTAAATTTTTCTTCTGCAAATTTACTTGTATAAATAAATCACAAGAACGTTTGTCTTTTTTAAAAAGTTACATATCTTTACCTTCTTCATCAAGGCTGCTAAAACTTTGTCCTTCAGTCAGCAAATCTCGCTTCTCATCCTTCCATTCCTGGCTAATTGAGGACACAATCTCCTGTGAAGTGGCCTTTAGGGCGGCGATTGAATTGCACCGTTTCTTAGACGGTGAGGCCTTCAAAGCTAGACAGAAAGGAAAAGGACAAATACAGATATTTACTGTAAAATCATATTACTATGTTATTTAAAAGTGAATATTTTATTATTTATTAACATTTTAGTTATTATTTGAATAGAAGACAAGAGGCTTATTTTATATATACGGAAAGGGAGATGAACTTGTTTCATCTCATGAATACGACAAATTGGCTATATTATTTGTCCAAAATGACTTGACTTAAATCAGAATATCCTAAAGCAAATTAAAAGTTAAAATTTCTCTCCAGATTTTGCAATAAAGCAATAAAGTCTTACTTGAGGTAAAATTCAAATGTTTTATTGCTAAAGAATCATTCCCCCCACTCCAAACAATGTTTTTCTAGTGCTGGGAGGAGGATGGGTGAGTTGATAAGCACAGATGGTAAAGTATAGAGAATTCTCACGACCCTGGTTTTATTAACTTGGGACTGGGAATTTCTAAACATGCCAATGTTTGATCTTATACTCATGTTGCCCAATTTAGCCAGGTTACTTCTAGTTGTTTTTTTCTTTCTGTGACTTTCCACTGACATTTCCTACCCTTTAGGTCTTTTCTAGGTCATGGTTTTATGTCAGACGTATAATTCACTTCCAATCTTTGTCTAAACAGCAGTCTACAACGTCAGAAGTGTATTGGGAACCTGAACTAATGAAAATGTACTTTACCATCAATCATGCTTGCTGAAGCCTGGGACTTCACGGAGGACACGTCCATGGAAGCTGCTTAAGCAGCAGCCAGGCCATCCTTAATTACATTCACTATTTGCTGCAATAATTCTTCTTGGCTTAATATTGCTAGAGAATTTCCTTCGAGGGAGGGGGAGAGGGAAGTTGAGGCCTGTTTATGCTTTCCCCTGAATATGTTTTTGGCAGTGTCTCTCCTCCTTTAGAGGTTTGCATAAAGGGGTAGCCTGATAGCAAATGCATTAGAGTAATTGTGTTTCGCCTTGGGAATCTCGGAGCTTAGATTACACAGCTCATCTGGGGCCTTCCCAGAGGCTGCTTGCAAGAACTTAATTGGATTAGGATTTTGGGACACACAAATGAGAGAAGAATGGAGGACAATCTCTCCACTTAAAGAGAAGGAAGGTTTATTTGTCCCTCGAGCAGTCTTAGAATCATAATAATATCATCATCCTAATAAATAACATTCGTGGAGGGCTTTAGAGTCTGGAATCCAACATTCACATTGCATATCTCAAACCATCCACATGCATGAGGAAGAGGAAGGCCCTTTTTTAGGTCCAGAAACTGAGAATAGAAAGATTGTGGTTTGCCCAAGGTCACAGAACTAGCAAGCATGAATCTCAGGTGTCTTTCTTTTCTTCTTAAGTTGCTTTCTAGGTGGTTCATTTTCTAGCTCTTTAGCATTCTGTTTTCTGGTTAAACTGAGGGGAGAAAAAGATAAACCTTGAACTTGTTTTTCTTTGAGGGGAAGAAATTTTTGAATGTTTAAAAAATAAGTTATGTTTACCTTAATCCTCCACTCTCTCAAACAGTGGTTACACTTGTTTTACAAGGAAGAAGCCATTATTGTCACACTGGCCTCTGCCTTAACATTCTATCTGCTAACTTTTATTTATTTATTTTATTTTATTTTTAAGTTCTGGGATACACGTGCTAAACGTGCAGGTTTGTTACACAGGTATACATGTGCCATGGTGGTTGCTACACCTATGAACCTATCATCTCTATCTGCTAACTTTTATAGACCTTTAATAAACTCCTGTCTTTCAATATAGTATTTTAAAACTTCTTCTTCTTTTTTTTTTTTTTTTTTTTTTTTTGAGACAGAGTTTTGCTCTTGTTGCCCAGGCTGGAGAGCAATCGTGCAATCTCGGCTCACTGCAACCTCTACCTCCCGGGTTCAAGCAATTCTCCTGCCTCAGCCGCCTGAGTAGCTGGGATTACAGGCATGCGCCACCATACCTGGCTAATTTTGTATTTTTAGTAGAGACGGAGTTTCTCCATGTTGGTCAGGCTGGTTTCGAACTCCTGACCTCAGGGGATCTGCCTGCCTTGGCCTCCCAAAGTGCTAGGATTACAGACATGAGCCACTGTGCCCAGCTGTATTTTAAAACTTCTAAATCAGAGGATCTCAGATGTGGGTTGGAAACTAAGGGGTCTCTGAGACCCTTTCAGAAGATCTGTGATGTTAAAATTATTTTCATCATCATCATAAGACACTATTTGCCTTTTTCACTTTCATTCTCTCACATGTGTAGAGTTTTCTAGATGTTACATGATCTGTGATGTCTGATCTGTGATGTCACCACATATTGAATTCAGAAGCAGATGTGAGACTCCAACTTATCTTCTATTAAGCCAGACGTTAAGGATTTCAAAAAAAAAGGTGAAACAATTCCACTTTTCTCACTAAATTATTGGTGGAAAATATAATTATATTTTGTAATTACTTATGTTAAAAATTGACTGATGTTAACATGCAATTTTTTGTTAACTGGTAAGAATTAATAAATATTTTTAAATTTTTCCCGATTTTAACTTTTAATATCGGAAATATAAATAGCTATCACCCACATAAATAAAAGCTCTTTGGTGTCCTCAATAATTTTTAAGGGTGTAATGTGGCCCTGAGACCAAAAGGTTTGAGAACTGCTTTTCTACATCATAGTTCTTAGGTCAATGTTATTTCTCTAAACGAAGAAACAGCTATGATCAAAAGGTTTTCGGCAGTACCAAGGAAATGCGATCAGGGTGAGAGCCGTGTAATGAGGAAAAAATACTCAGGAGAGCTATACTCACGGCATTTCATGGAGTGGGGCCAAAAGACTGGAAAAAGAAGTAACTCTTTGTTCTTTATCAGCATCACATACAACGAAGAGCAGAGAAGACCGGAAAACAAACCTCTGCCAAGACCACATAGCACCACAACAAAGAGTTCACTTTTGTCTCAAGTGCTGAGTTTCTTCCTTAAAGGAATGATCTCACTCAGCAGATAAGAGCTTGGATTTTGCAGAAATTTAATTCTCAGGATCTCTTTTGACTGGGTAACATTGAGAGCTGGTTTGGGTGGCTGGCTGCTTCCTTTTGTGTGGCAGAAACGCCTGGGTTTGTCTTTGGCTCCACCATGGCTGGCGGTAGGTATCCTGTGCCCATTTCCAGCCTCGCATCCTGCCACTCAACTGCCTCCATGTTCACTTTTCAGCTCACCCTTCTGCCATATTGGAACCTACCATGTTCATTCTGCCCTTAGGCCTTTGCACATGCTGTTCTTTCTCCTTGAGATGCCCTTCCTGTCTCTCTTCTTAATGAACTCTGGGTTACATTTTCAGGATTTAGTTGAAATATCTTTTTCTCTGAGCTCTCTTTTGGAAGAAATGGTCTTTTTTTCTCTTATTTCTCTCCGCGTACCCATAGTAGCATATGCAGAAATATTAGCAATTGTTTCATTATAGATCTGTCACATGTTTCAATCTCTGGCTCAAAACAGACTATTAAATTATTGAGGGAGGAACTAATCAATATTTAAAAAGCTTTCTATATCATCAGTGCTTAGTGTAGTGCTAGATACATAATAGGTGCACGAGAGTTTGTTCATGAATGCGTTATTGTTCTGAAATTTTAGAACAGTTAATTTTCTTTAACAAATTAATTTAACTCATATTCTATTCAAGAAACTAAGCTTTAGTACTTTAGACAAATTATTCGTACGGAGAATTTCAGTGAAGTTTCAATATAATGGTGACTAATATTTCCAGGAAATATTACAGGATTTTGTAGACATTATTACACTGGCAGCATTACTCACTTGTGGGTGGGATGAAGGGATTTAAAAAGGTTAAAAAACACTGACTTCAAAAAAGAGACTTGAAGACCAGGTACTATTTTCTTGGTGGGAGGGGAGTATATGCCTTTAGGCATTAAGGGCTTTGAATTAACCATGGTTGATGAAACATCTTAAAGTTGTGTTTTCAAGTGTCTACTTTTCTAGTAATTTAATTACCCTTTGAAATGGTGGTGTTAGATAAAAATTCCATTCATTCATTGCATTATTCATCAAATAACCATTGAGTGTCTACTGTGTGCCAGGAAATGTGCTAAGTGAAAGTTAACGACTTTGTGCACCAGGGAATCCATGGACGTTTATTTCCTTTAGCATTATTATTATCATTATTAACATGGAAGGGTTTTAACAGAAATCAGCAAGAGCAGATTTATATTTTAAACTGATTCCTCTAGCTGCAGTGTGTGTGTGTGGGGGGGAAATTGGATTGAATGGGTACATGATGGGAGGCAAAGAGACCTGTTTGGGGCCACAACTTTATGCAAAAAAATAATAATAATAAAACCTTCAAACCAAGAAACCCAGTGGCTGAATCAGGAGAGGTACTATGAGAGAAGGGGCTGCACTCCTGATACTGCAGAGTGAGGACTGATAGGTGTTGCTGAGTAACCGCACGTGGGTGGTGAGCAGAAGGAAGGGGTCAAGGGATGACGCCAGCATTCTGGCTGGGTAATTGGGTGGATTGTGGTGGCCTTCCATAAGACGTGGACCCAGGTAGAGAGGCAGACTCTGGGGTGGTAAGTGGCTAAATTCAATTTTGGGCATGCCGAGCTTCTGGAATCCAGTGGATGCTTAAGTTTGGGGAGTGCACAGGCAAGGGGAATTGCTAGAAGTGTGGGGAGTAAGTTGCAAGTACACAGATGGTAACTGAACCCTTGGGAGAACGGGGAATTACCCAGAGTGCTGTATAAGAAGAGGCCAAGTCAGAGCCTGGACCCTGAGGAACAACCACAATAAGAGTGAGCAGGGATGAAAAGCTTCCAAAGGATACCAAGGGGGAGAAGAGAGGCTGGAAGGCAACCAGGGAAGTCCTGAGTTACGAAAGACAAGTGAAGAGAGTATTTTACAGAGAACTGCTATCAGTGGTCTCACATGCTGCAGAGTTTTAAGAAGACTGAAAGAGGCTGAGTGCGGTGGCTCACACCTGTAATCCCAGCACTTTGGGAGGCCAAGGTGGGTGGATCACTTGAGGTCAGGAGTTCGAGACCAGCCTGGCCAACATGGTGAAACCCTGTCTCTACTAAAAATATAAACATTAGCTGGGTGTGGTGGCGCATGCCTGTGGTCCCAGCTACTCCGGAGGCTGAGGCAGGAGAATCACTTGAACCTGGGAGGCAGAGGTTGCAGTGAGCTGAGACAGTGTCACTGTACTCCAGCCTGGGGAACAGAGTGAGACTTCACCTCAAAAAAACAAAAAACAAAAAAACCTGAAAGTTGTTCAATGGCTTGAGCAATGATTGTTGATTCCCTCAAAAATAACATTTTCGTAGAGTGGTGGGATCAAAAGCCACTGGAGAACACTGAATAGTGACAAGAAATAAAAAAAGTGAGACAGCAAGTACATCCAACTCTCATCTCCAATAGGGTGATGGTGAAGGAGGAAAAAGATACACCAGGAACTGAAGAGAGATGGAGTGTTGAGGAGGTTTGTTTCTATGATATATGAGAATGAGCAGATGGAAGGATGAGGTGTGGAGCCAGAAGAGGGAGTGAATGGTTAAAATTACCTGTAGTGGAGGTATTCTCTACAGGGATCTGTCCTGGACCTTAAGGAGAAAATCGGACCCAGTATACATGGTATCTTCATCCATTCAACAAATAAAAATTACAATATGTGCACCCTCCAAACCCACACGGCTTCACTAAGTGCTGCGGATACAGCAGTCAGCTTACTTTTTTTCTTTCTTTCTTTTTTTTTTTTTTTTTAGATAGAGTCTTGCTCTGTCACCCAGGCTGGAGTGTAGTGGCACAATCTCAGCTCACTGCAACCTCTGCCTCCCGGGTTCAAGCGATTCTCCTGCCTCAGCCTCCCAAGTAGCTGGGATTACAGGCATGTGCCACCACGTCCGGCTAATTTTTGTATTTTTAGTAGAGATGGGGTTTCACCACATTGGTCAGGCTGGTCTCAAACTCCTGACCTCGTGATCCGCACACCTCGGCCTCCCAAAGTCTTGGGATTACAGGCGTGAGCCACCGTGCCCAGCTAGCTAACATTTAAATAAAGGAGATAGGCATTAAGTAAGTAAAACCTATAGCATAGGACCTAAACTATAGGTCATTATAGGTCATGATAAATGTTAGAAAACATAAAGTAAGAAAAGTAGATAGGAATCACCTTTCCCACTGTAGCAGGACTATAAACATTATCACTACTATCTACACACTAAACAAAAGTGATAAAGTACCTGACTGTGCTTTGAAGTGAAATATCTTATTCAATAAGTGGTATTAGGACAATAGTTAACTACCTGGGATAAAACAAGGTTAGATCTCCCTCACTTCATACACCAAAATGAATACAACATAGATTAAAGAAAAAAAAAAAACATAAACAACAATCTAGAAAAGGTAAAAGAAAAATATGGGTGAACATTTATCTGATTATTCAATGGTGAAGTCCAGGCTTAACTAAAAAGAATCCCACATTTATGGGATGTAAGATATAAGATGGCAACACTCCCCAAATTCAACACAATCTTTATCAAACTACCAGCTACCTTTTTCCCCCCAGAAATTAACAAACTGATTATAAAAATTCATAGGGACATACAAGGAACCCAGAATAGCCAAAACAGTATGAAAAGGAGTAGTTGAAAGACTCATACTTCTTGATTAGGAAACTTAACAATACAAACCAGAAGTAATCAGGATAGTATGGTACTGGTATGAGGGTAGGCATATTGATCAATGGAACAGATGTGACAGTCAAGAAGTAAATCCTTATACTTGTGGTCAATCGACTTTCTTTTCTTTTTTTGGTCTGGTTTATGTTCTGTCATGATGATTTTCAATAAGAGTGCCAAGATAATTCAATAGGGGGAAAGAATAGGCTTTTCAACAAATGGTGGTGAAACAACTGGCTATCCCACATGCAAAAGAATGAAGATAGACTCTACCTCATATCATATACAAAAAAGTTAAATCAGAATGAATCACAAAACTAAATGTAAGAGCTAAGACTATAAAACTCTTCGAAGAAAACACGAGAGTAATCTTCATGACCTTGGGTTAGGCAATGCTTTCTTAGATCACACCAAAGGTACCAGCAACAAAAGGAAAAAAATTGGACATTAAAATTAAAAAATTTTGTGCTTCAAAAGACACTACCAAAAAAGTAAAAAGACAGCCCACAGAATGGAAGAAAATATTTGCAAATCATATATCTGATAACGGACTTGTGTCCAGAATATACAAAGAACTCTTACAACTCAATAACAAAAAGACAACTCAACTAAAAATGGGCAAAGGGTTTGAGTGAGCATTTCTCCAAAGAAGATATAATTGCCAATAAGCACATACAAGATGTTTAATATCATTAGTCATTAGAGAAATGCAAATCAAAACTACAGTGAGATACTACTTCATGCCTACCAGGATGGCCGAAAGAAAAAAAGACAGGCAATGACATATGTCAGTGAGGACGTAGAGAAACTGGAACCCGTATATGTTGCTGGTGGGATTGTAAAATGACACAGCTGCTTTGGAAAGGAGTTTGACAGTTCCTCAAAATGTTATCAGAGAGTTACCATCTGACCCAGCAGTTCCACTTCTAGGTATATATTCAGAAGAAATGAAAATATATGCCCATACAAAACCTTGTCCATGAATGGTCGTAACAGCACTATTCATAATGGCCAAAATGGAAACATTCCAAATATCTATCAACTGATGAATAAACAAACTATGGTATATCAATATAATGGAATATTCTGCAATAAAAAGAATAAATTACAATGCTACAGATAAACCCCAAAAATATTCTTTTAAGTGCAAAAAGCCAAACAGAAAAGTTCACATTATATGATTTATATGAAATGCCAGAATAGGCAAAACCATAGAGACAGAAAGTAAATCAGTAGTTGCCAGGGGCTGGGAAGAGGACGGAATGGGGAGTGACTGCTAATGGGTATGGGGTTTCTTTTTGGGGTAATGAAAATGTTCTAAAATTAGAAAATCGCTGGGCATGGTGGCTCATGCCTGTATCTGAACACTTTGGAAGGCTGAGGTGGGTGGATCACCTCAGGTCAGCAGTTCAAGACCAGCCTGGCCAACGTGGTGAAACCCCATCTCTACTAAAAATACAAAAATTAGCTGGGTGTGGTGGCTCATGCCTGTAATCCCAGCTATTTGGGAGGCTAAGAAAGGAGAATCACTTGAACCCAGGAGGCGGAGGTTACAGTAAGCCAAGATTGCGCCATTGCACTCCAACCTGGGCGACAGAGTGAGACTCCATCTCAAAATAAATAAATACATAAATTTGAAAAATTAGAAAATGGTGATGATTGCATAACTGTGAATAAATCAAGAATCATAAGCCTGTACACTTTAAAAGGGTGAAGCATACACATCTTAATTATATCTCAATAAAGCTATTATTAAAAAATAGATAATAAAATCAAAATAAGAAAATGTCAACAGATTTGATTACCCATGCGTTAAAAAACTTGTTCCATTAAAAACCTGATAAACTATCCAAACTAGAAAAATCTGTGACACATGCCATATTTTATGAAATTGAAGATGCCGTTGATTGTACCATTAATTTATATGCCCCTAAGAAAGAAAAACCTCCCAAGATGGGGAGTCTCCTAAGGGAGGCTCACCAAAGCTAGAACATTAAAGGGCTAGATCCTCCAAAACGCACCAGGGGCTGCAGTGAAACCCATGTTTTTCCAACCTTGGCACAGGGCTAAGAAAGTTGAAAAAATCTTTCTTAAAAATTGGAACCACAGCAGGGCGCGGTGGCTTAAGCCTGTAATCCCAGCACTTTGGGAGGCTGAGGTGGGTGGGTTGCTTGAGGCTAGGAGTTCAAGACAGCCTGGCCAACATGACGAAACCCCATCTTTACTAAAAGCAAAAACCAGCTGGGTGTGGTAGTGCATGCTTGTAATCCCAGCTACTCAGGAGGCTGAGGCAGAAGAACCGCTTAAATCCAGGAGACAGAGGTTGCAGTGAGCCGAAATCGCGCCACTGCACTCCACCCTGGGTGACAGAGTGAGACCCTGACTCAAAAAAAAAAAAAAAAAAAAAATTGGAACCACAAGCTGGTATTCATGTAGGCTTGCAGTCTCAATAAACACTAACTTATAGTCTATTCTAGGCCAAAGAAGCCTTGGGCAAATAATTTATGGTGATGTCAATTTGACAGCAATTTTAAGACACCATTGAGAGAGTCAAATGTGGAAGAAAGTTTCCCTTAGAGTGAAATAAGGTTAAAAAAGGGATTAGTATCTTTAATACATGGAATTGATATTAATAATTTGGAAAAATAACAAACACCCAATATAAATGGTCAAATGTTACAAAGCTCAGTTCTCAAAGGAACTACAAATGGCTAATAAACATGAATAAGGGTTGAACCTTACCAGTACTTAAGAAATGCAAAATAAAACAATCAGATAACATTTTTTACTTATCAGAGTGGCAAAATTTAAAAACCACAATGCTGGCTAAGGGCTGGTAGAATACAGGCTCTCATGGGAGACTTCTGTGGCAAATCTCTCTGTGCAGTTACGTGCATTTTACTGCCCTAGTACCCCTTTCTTGGAATCCATTCTAAAGAAATAATCCTAAATTTGGACACAACGTTTATCTGAAATTATGTTCATAAACTAGTAAGAAATAGAAAAAGGAGAAACAATGTAAATGCCCAATACTGAAAGAATGTTTAAACAGATTTTGGCAAAAAAAAAAATAGATTACGTCACACTCATACAATTTTAATCTGTTGCAACTTCAAATGGTGCCTTGTAGAATATACAACGATATGAAAAATATAACATTATAAACTATTCATGTTATAATGTTATGTGAAAAAAGAGGACTATACCTAAAATTGTGTACCATTATGCTATAATTTTAATATAAATACATAAAGCATAGAAATAAACATTGGTAGAAAGTACATCAAAATATTAGCAGTGGATATCTCTGGGTTGTGGCATTTCAAGAATTTTCATTTTTTTCATCTTCTTGTATTTTCCAAAATGTTTATATTGCAAATGTTTGACTTTCATTAATTAAAAAATCTCCAATAAATATTACCAGGAAAATTTGTCTTGTTTAAATATAAAACATGAACATTCTGCTTTTTCAGTTGTATATGGCTAAATTATCATGTTTTAGTTTATGAAATTGGACCACAGAATAGCAAAATGATAAAATAACTATATACAGGGTTATTTTCTCCTTTCACATATCTTAAAAACTTCCCACAGATATGACATATTCATTGTAGAAAATTTAATAAATATCAATATAAAGGAAAATAAGAGCCCACATACTCCCTTGATCTGGAATAAGCACTGTTAGCTTTGGGTTTAGTTTGCTCTTCTGTTTCTAGTTACTCAAGGTTTAAAGTTAGGGTATAGATTTGAGATCTTTCTTTTTTCATTTTTTTTTTTTTTTTGAGGTGCAGTCTCACTCTGTTGCCCAGGTTGCAGTACAGTGGCATGATCTTGGCTCACTGCAACCTCTGCCTCCTGGGTTCAAGCGATTCTCCTGCCTCAGCCTCCTAAGTAGTTATGATTACAGGTGCACACCACCACATCTGGCTAATTTTTGTATTTTTAGTAGAGATGGGGTTTTACCATATTGGCCAGGTTGGTCTTGAACCCCTGACCTCAAGTGATCTGCCCACCTCAGCCTCCCAAAGTGCTAGGATTACCATGCCCGGTCTCTTTTTTTTTTTTTTTTTTTTTAAAGGTAAGAGTTTACATCCATAAATTTTCCTCTGAGCACTGCCTTCACAGCATCCCATAAAGTTTTCGTATGTTTGTTTTCCTTTTCATTCATCTCTGAGGTTTTTCTAATTTCCTTGTAATTTCTTCTTTAACTCATTGCTAGTTTAAGAGTGCATGGTTTAATTTTCAAATACTTGTGAAGTTTTCAGTTTTCAGTGTTTATTGGTTCATTCCACTGTGATCTGAAAAGATACTTTGCATGATTTCAATCATTTAAAATGTATTGAGACTTGTTTTGTGGCCTAACATATGATCTATTCTAGAGAATGTCCTATGAGAATAACTGCTGTTTTGTATATTCCCTTACAATTCTGCTGTGCATTTAAGGTATACAGACTGATAACTACGTATAAGGTAAATACATCTATATTTAGCAAACTAAATGTGCTAACACATCATTTTTATTGGGTGCATACTATTCCATTATTTGACTGTATCATAATATATTTAACCAATATGTTACATGGTTGGACATTTAGATGCCTTCTAAATTTTTTCACCACTAAGCAGGACTCTAATGATTATGGCATCAATAAACACCTGACTGGGATACTTAATCATAATTACTAAGTGATTACTGCTGCAGGGAGAGAAATACATTAGTTCTTCCAATAAAAATCTTGCAAAAATACATAATGAAATTAGCTGCTAAAAGTAAAAAAAAATTTCATAAGAATCTTACCTTGAATTTTCTTGAAAACTCTGGAATTCATGAACTTGAGAAATCTGTCTGCGTAAAAGCTTGGTCTATGAACGGAAACAGTGTCCTGAAAAGACAAAAACACAGGATCACAGGGTCACCTCTTAATGTTCATCTCAAGTCAGAAAAGAGATCCATGCAATTGGTTCTCTGTTAGCCAACATTCTTAACCAAAGGTGGCCCAGAGATAGAAAACAGGAATGCCCCGTGTCCCGCGGTGCCCAGGAGTCTGGGGCTGAGGGAGGAGGGCACAGACTCAATCGGAACAAAGATTCTAGACACTCAAGACCAAACTGAGCAGGGGAGAGTCAGCAAAAAAAAAAAAAAAAAAAAACTGTGCTACATAAATCAAAACAGCTGCCCTTATTCATAACATTGTGTCCCAGGAGGAGTTTTAAAGTTATTTTTTTACATACAGGCAATCAGTGCATCAAGTGTCATCTGGAATGAAGGGTAACTCCCTTAATCATGAACAAAAATTGAAGACATAAACAAAACTATCCTAATGTAAGAGTGACACTGACGTTTAAGTTAAAAAAAGTTCTGGTTTCATCTCCCAACAGCAAGGTGAGGAGATGCTAGGAGGATTCCTAGGAGACAAGGCTAACAGATGACTCCTTTGCACTGAATTATCTGCTGATTGCATAGAGTTGGATTGAATTAAATTGTTAACTCCATTCTTCTCTCATGCTTGGCAGGAGTCTTTAGGGCTGAAGGGTCATTTGATTACAAATCCAGGAAAGGGGATGGATGAAGGAGCTACTTTTCTATGTTTATTTAGTAATCATTTATCCAAATCATGTATCCAAGCTGTACATTTGTAGACATAGTAAATTAGCTTCTATAATGCTTCATTTTGAATTCAGGCTTATGGATTCCAATAGAGAAATTTCTTTCTTTCTTTTTTTTTTGTGAGACAGAGTCTTGTTCTGTCGCCAGGCTGGAGTCCAGTGGCGGATCTCGGCTAACTGCAACCTCTGCCTCCCAGATTCAACTGATTCTCCTGCGTCAGCATCATCAGTAGCTGGGATAACAGGCACCCACCACCACACTCGGCTAATTTTTGTATATTTAGTAGGGGGGTTTTGACCATGTTGGCCAGGCTGGTCTCAAACTCCTGACCTCAAGTGATCTGCCCTCCTCGGCCTCCCAAAATGCTGGGATTATAGGCGTGAGCCACTGCACCGGGCCCTGCTACATCTTTTAAAATGTACTCTTTCTGGTATCCTCGCAGTATCTGCCTGAAGTGGACACATTCTTCCAACAAGGCAGTAATTTAGAAATATAAGCAGAAGGCAAGAGCCTGAGGGGTATCCATAGAGGATCAAGGTTCAGACCTTGCCTATAAAGAGAAGTTAAATTGTTGTTCGCTTTGGCATGAATAAACATTGTTTAAGTAACAGCCACGTCTGAAAACAAACAAAAATAGGTTCATGATATATAACCAGCACAGAAATTTTCATTAAAAAAAAAGAAAAACAGATGATAGGTATTATTTATTTATTTATTTATTATTTATTTATTTATTTGTTTGTTTGTTTATTTATGAGATGAAGCCTTGCTCTGTCGCCCAGGCTGGAGTGCAGTAGCACGATCTTGGCTCACTGCAACGTCTACCTCCTGGGTCCAAGCGATTCTCCTGCCTCAGCCTCCCGAATAGATGGGATTACAGGCATGTGCCACCACGTCTGGCTAATTTTTGTATTTTTAGTAAAGACAGGGTTTCACCATGTTGGCCAGGCTGGTCTTGAACTCCTGACCTCAAGTGATCCGCCCACTTTGGTCTCCCCCCAAAATGTTGGGTTTTAAATATACAAAGATGGGGGGCCCTTAGATGTACCTGGTTGGTACAAGACTAGACGATTCAGATCCATCTGGTAACAGGAAACTGAAATGGTCTCAGAAAACAGGAGGGGAATGGAATGAGGGTATTCACTCTCTCCCCTTCAATGTTCAAGGTACTATGCATGCAGTTCCTTCCTTTCTCAGCTGGAAGGAAACATAAAATTAACCTACCATATTGACCTTTCATAGGAGAAATTTTTGATCTCAGTAAGATTGAGGTTAATTTTTTTTTTTTTTTAATTAAAAAATTTTCTTTTAGAGACAGGGTCTTGCTATATTCAAGACTGGACTTGAACTCCTGGGCTCAAGTGATCGTCCTGCCCCAGTCTCTTGAGTAGTCAGGACTACCAGCACATGCCCCTACACCCAGCTTAGAGGTTAATTCTTGGAAATAAATGTGTGAACCTGTTGTTTAAAAGTGCATACGACTGAAGTCAGTCCTTAGCCGGCGGACAAAATGTAGATCTTTCATGCTGAAAGGTTATTAACAGTCTTCCACAGAACTGAGAAATTATGTGCTCCTTTTCAAGAAAGAAGAAGAATATCATCTATAATTTATTCTCTTTCAAAAGAAAGTATCTGCTAACATCTTAAAAGGAGATGTGTGACCAAATCCTTGACCAAAATATTCTTTGGAATGGCTACTTCAAGTTATTAACTTAGGCCAATAAATGTTATTAGTAGCAGGAAGTAGAAATCTAATGTCTAGATGGGACTGCGTGTGTGTGTGTGTGTGTGTGTGTGTGTGTGTGTGTGTGAGACAGAGACAGAGACAGAGAGAGAGACAGAACGGGAGAAAGAAGGAGAGAGAAAGACGGGAGAAACTGCTCTTTGTTAACTGATTTTTTTCTTCAGTTACATCAATTAAGACATTCTTGGCTGGGTGCAGCGGCTCATACCTGTAATCCCTGCACTTTGGGAGGCCGAGGCAGGTGGATCACCTGAGGTCAGAAGTTTGAGACCAGCCTGGCCAACAGGGCGAAACCCTGTCTCTACTAAAAATACAAAAATTAGCCAGGCATCGTGGCACGTGCCTGTAGTCCCAACTACTCGGGAGGCTGAGGCAAGAGAATTGTTTGACCTTGGGAGGCAGAGGCTGCAGCGAGCCGAGACTGTAGCACTGCACTCCAGCCTGGGTGACAGAGCAAGACTCCATCTCAAAAAAAAAAAAAAAAAAAAAAAAAGACATCCTCAGGCAGCCAGCATGTATAAATGTTGATGTAGAAATCCATACCAATTAAAAAGTTTTCACTTTCTGTGTATTTGTTAGGCATTGTGTTGAACACTGAAATGCATTATTTTGTCCCATGTTTACAACAGGCAGGTGTCATTACTATCCCCTTGGTACAGGTGAGAAACAAGGGTAAGATGCCAAATAACCAGCACTGTGCCTGGTCACATGGCTAGTTCAGCAGTGAATGCGGAGTTCAAATCCAGGCTGTTCACCATCAGAGTCAGGGCTCACACTTACTGTAGCTTGGTTGTGTGAGAACTTCATTTCAACTGCCCTACTGATCATCCCTACGAAAAAAGACCTCTCTCAAAGTTAGGTCCTTTGCATTTCACATAGACACAGATATCATTTTATTTTTCTGGCCGCTAGGCTGGATGTCATATATTTAAAGAGCTATTCAAATTTATGTCGTCCTTATTCTTAGATTTGAACTGATCTACTAGCCTAAGATTCTGAGTTCATAAAGACCGTTATTTCATTTCCTCTTAGAGTCTAGCAACAGTTTCCTGTACATACTCTGAAGTCTCTGAGAAAGCAGAAATATATACAGTGTAATAAGGAAAATAAGTCACTTACCCCATCATAAACAAGAGCTTTCCAGGAATGTTCTAACTTCTTCATTAACCTAGATATAAATGGAAAAATTAAAATGAGAATGTAAAATCATTCTCATTTGGTGATTTTTCAGAACCTTTTGTATATTGATTTTGAAATAATAAAAGACCACTCCTCAAACTTCTTACCTATATGATTGCAAAATGTCAATAATGCCCATAAATAAAAGTAGTTTTTCTCCCCTATGGCTTTTAGCTGGAATGCCTCCCATTCTGTTGACAGAGCAAAAGAGAAAATATTTGATTACATATTATAAGAATAGGAAGTTAAAAAATCATTTCTAATACATAGACTGAAAATAAAAATTGACAATTTTTAAGAATTCTGGGCCATCTCCCATTCATCTTTTTTTTTGTTTATTCCTTTTTGTTTTTGTTTTTTGGCCATCAGTTAAGGTCATCCTGGGAATCCAGAATGATGTATTAATACTTCCCTACAAAGGAGAATAATATCATAGCTGCTAACTGTGAAGAGTTGGATGGGAAGAAACCAATTTAAAACTTATTCCTACTTTAAAACTATGAGCAAGAATTTTTAGACCATTATAAAATATTCCTTTTAAAAAATGCAATACTTTTTTTCTGATCAAAAGAGTAATGTATATTTACTTTTAAAAATAAAATACAGAAAAACACAAAGAAAAAATATAACTAAACAGTTATTCCTAGGATGCAAAGATAACTACTTAATATCTGGTACACTTTTCTAGTATGTGTGTGTGTGTGTGTGTGTGTATGTATTTATTAGTCGAGAAAGGGTAATATTTATCATGTTTTATAATCTGATTTTTTTTACTTGCTAAATGATAAACATTTCCTTATATTCAATGCTAATATGGTTTTTAATAGCCTTATTGTATTTCACCATACTGATATAGGATAATTTAACTGATTATTGGACAGTTAGATTGATTTGCAAGAAAGAACTTTTGAAAAAATATTTAATCTGTGTTAATTTCCTTTACAGAAGTGAAATATGCCCACGGTTTAGTCATCGTTGGAGAATTCTAGAAGGCAGGCACTTATGGCCTTGGAAAATGATTTCTTTCTTTCAGTCTCCTTGCTCAGCTAGTACACATACCTGAGGCAGTCTGCCATTTCAGTAACTTACTTTGGTTGCAATTGTTTCTGTTAGTCAATATGCATTTTACACATGCAGATTAATCCTGTAGTTACTATCACATCTGGCTGAGACGAGAGACATCCGCCAGGGTGCAGGACTAGAATAACCGAGTCCCCTTAGGCAGATAAAAAGCTCCGAATTGCGAACATCATTCTTATTGTGTATTTGCTTAAAACATCTTTAGGCTGGGCGCAGTGGCTCATACCTATAATCCCAGCACTTTGGGAAGCCAAGGCAGGTGGATCACATGAGGCCAGGAGTTTGAGACCAGCCTGGGCAACATGGTGAAACTCCATCTCTACTAAAAATACAAAAATTAGCCACGTGTAGTGGTGCATGTTTGTAATTCCAGCTACTATGGAGGCTGAGGCAAGAGAATCGCTTGAACCCGGGAGGTGGAGGTTGCAGTGAACTGAGATGGCACCACTGCCCTCCAGCCTGGGTGACAGAGTGAGACTGTCTCAAAAAAATAAAAATAAAACAAAACATGTTTATTCAAATTCAAAGTTTATTCCTTCCTCTTGTAGTGAATGTTTTGAATATGTAGTTAATGGGGACAAAAACATTTTCAGCCATTGTTAAAAAAAAAATGGAGGCATTTGAAAAAAGAAACCAAGTGGGTGAAGGCGTAATAACTGGAGATATTGCCACTCATCTAGTTATCTTTAGATGAACAGAAATGGAGACCAGTTTAACCCATTTTAGCACCAAGTAGAAATTAATTCCTAGGGTCCCACCCTAAGGTGAATGTGACTATCTATAATTACCCAGTGACGTGGGCTGCCACAGTCAAGAGGGTGGGTGGGTGTGTGGCTGCACTTACGTGTCTGGGTTCTCTGTGATTATCCCATCTCCAGATTTCCCTGGACCCTGGATAGATTCCATAGCTGTTGAGTAGAGAACCTTCTGCATCCCAGGCCGCTTAGCATCAGGCACATTTTGTGAGGTCTCTTCCTCTTTCTCTTTGAGGGAATGGTCCAGGAAATGAATTCCCAACAGAAGGCTATAGTCCATGATCTTGAAGCTTTCCAGCACCTGAATGAGAAAAACAACCAGGAAGCCAGTCAACCCAAAGGCCTGTTCGTCTCATCTACTCATTATCAGAGAGCTCTAGATATACAGACACACAGCTTCTGTTATTCCTCCCAGCGGGGTGGCTGAGAGATGAAGAATCAAAATAAAAACACTTGAGGTTATTATTAGGCCACATGCAGGAAGGATTATCACAATGGCTCCAAGATGGGAATTTTAGGTAAATCTGAAACAAGCACATGTTTTCTCAGCCCTCCATGAAAGTTTCACTAATAGCACGGATTGAGTACTTTCCATGTGCCAGTGCTACGAAGCTCATTTGCATTCAATCTCAACAACTCTATAAACTAGGTACTACTACCGTCTCTATTTTACAGATGAAAAACTGGAGGCACAGAGAGATAAGGTAATCTTCTCAATATCACACAGCACATAAGTGACAGAGACCCAAGCAGTCAACTCCAGTGTCCACACTCTTAAGCAGTAGAGCAGAGAAACCAACAAGCGATAGTCTCTACAAGCTTGTAAGTTTGTACGCTTGTACCTTCCTCAGCATGAAGACGGAGCTAGAATGTGTCTTTGTCTGAATTCTGTTCTCATAAACTTGTTGGAAGTTAGTGGTCTTCTCAAAACCTCTTTTTTTAATTTTTTTATTTTTGAGACAGAGTCTCGCCCTGTCGCCCAGGCTGGAGTGCACTGGCGCAATCTCAGCTCACTGCAACCTCTGCCTCCTGGGTTCAGACGATTCTCCTGCTTTAGCCTCCCGAGTAGCTGGGATTACAGGTGCCCGCCAACATACCCAGCTAATTTTTGTATTTTTAGTAGAGACGGGGTTTCGCCATGTTGGCCAGGCTGGTCTCGAACTCATGACCCCATTATCTGCCTGCCTTGGCCTCCCAAAGTGCTGGGAGTACAGGTGTGAGCCACCGCACCCAGCCCTCAAAGTCTGTCTTTCGAAGGTGCCGTTCAGTTCCCTGTAGCAAGTCCTTTAAAAACATAATCTCAACAAAGCATAGTACTTCATGTTTAATTATCCACTCAGCAGACAGTGGGGAGGCAAGGGAATTAAAAATAGTTGGAAGCAGCCAGACAAAAGAGACGGCAATGCTCTGAAAAGAAAATGACAGGAGGCAAGGTTGAGATGGCTTCAGGGTATGGGTGGGGCTTTGACACTCAGGACCTTTTCAGGCGGAAGAGCAGTGTTCAGGAAGAATGCCTGCAAACTGAGTGTTTTCCTCTATGATATAGTTCTTTTTCTACTAGTTTGTGTATGATTCTCCCCTACAACAGACTTCTTAATACCTGGTATTTCTCACACAAAGCTAATCAGAAAAGTAAGACAACCCTGGTTGTCAGAACAGCTGTCTCTGAACCAACATGAGAAGCTGTTGCTATACTTTAGCTAGGAAACACCCTGAAGGATCATAGCCTATAGATAATTGTTTAGGGATAAAATAATCCAGAATTTCTTATGCTTCTTGTTCTTGTTCAGCCCAACTGCCTTTTGATATTTATGATATAGTAAAGAGGGGATCAGGCCTGGAGATTCAGTTACCTGTCGCTGCCGCTTCATGGATGCCACCTGGGAAAAGGCTTTGTGAACTATGGCATATGGCCTTCAAGAAATAGGTTATTCTGTATTACAGGCATCTTTGCCATCAACGAGAACTGAGAGTGGGCTGCAAATGGGTATCAATTATTCCAGAGGGTTCACGCTTCATCTTTCAAAAAGTCACGTTCAGAAGAGAGGCAGGAGCTGAGAGTAGAATCTTATCACTTAAGAGGATTGGGCTGTGGGATTTCCTAACCCAAGTGATCTAAGAGTGGTCTGATAACAATGTGGAACCAGCCTTCCTAATGGAAGGAGGAGTGATGTCAAGCTGGAGGACGAAGGCAGGGGTGAGAGGAAATCCTTTTTACCACTGATCCAATGCTTGAGTACCAGACCCTATGGCTGGTTCTCCGTGGAGGTGTTACCAGTGCCTCACCGCACCATACAGTAGCACAGACCATGGGAGAAAGAAAGACTGTTTACATCAGGAGCACCAAGGGCCAGACTCTTAAAAGGAAACACTAACAGATATTGGATGTTTTCTTCAGACAGAAACAAGTGGTAGAAGGGCCTTAACCTTTCTAATTCTCAACCATACTGAAATGATGGCTTGGGAACAGTACCCCCCTAGACAGCTTCAACAACTCTTCACAATGAATGACCATTTGCAGATGCTAACTTCCCTACTCATATTTATCAGTGCTAGCACTTCCTTTCTCAGAGAGACTTGGACAAGGACATGGGGGATGAGGGATGAAGAGCATGCACTCTGTGACCTCAGGCAGGTCACATCATCTCCTTGTGTCTCAGTTTCCTCATCTGTAAAATGCTGACAATATTACCTATCATATAGGGTGCTTGTAAAAATTAAATGTGGCAACGCAAGTCAAGTGCTTAGAAAAGAGTCTAGCATAAACTGCTTCATTAATTGCTAGCTCTTATCACTATGATTATAATTCATGGTGACTCATCCCTCACACTAGCTCAAGAGACAACAGGTGTCAGCTTGAAGTAAACATTCCTAGAATTACACTTCTGGGGGCCGGGCGCGGTGGCTCAGGCTTGTAATCCCAGCACTTTGGGAGGCCAAGGCGGGCAGATCACGAGGTCAGGAGATCGAGACCACGATGAAACCCCCTCTCTACTAAAAATACAAAAAATTAGCCGGGCGTGGTGGCGGGCGCCTGTAGTCCCAGCTACTCGGAGAGGCTGAGGCAGGAGAATGGCGTGAACCCGGGAGGCGGAGCTTGCAGTGAGCCGAGACTGCGCCACTGCACTCCAGCCTGGGTGACAGAGCGAGACTCTGTCTCAAATAAAAAAAAAAAAAAAAAAAGAATTACACTTCTGAAAACAAATGTCACTAAATTAGCCAACAAAAATAGAACTGTATTGCTGGCTTGCTTACCAGTGTCATTTTGGCAAATCCCAAATCCTTCAGAAGCTCTAGGTTTGTAGATACCAAGGGGTATGGCCTGGATGGCTGACAACACAGGAATTTTCTTTTGTCTTTTTCTTTCTTTTTATTTATTTATTTATTTATTTATTTATTTATTTTATTGAGATGGAGTCTTGATCTGTCGCCCAGGCTGGAGTGCAGTGGTGCGATCTTGGCTCACTGCAAGCTCCACCTCCTGGGTTCATACCATTCTCCTGCCTCAGCCTCCCGAGTAGCTGGGACTACAGGCGCCCGCCACCATGCCCGGCTAATTTTTTGTATTTTTAGTAGAGACGGTGTTTCACCATGTTAGCCAGGATGGTCTCAATCTCCCGACCTCGTGATCTGCCCGCCTCAGCCTCCCAAAGTGCTGGGATCACAGGCGTGAGCCACTGTGCCTGGCCAGGAATTTTCAATTCGCAAAAACACAGTCTTCTGCCCTGCACAGCCCAAAGCATCCTCCAAAGCAGTAAGCTGGCTTCAAAAGCAGGTCCTAAGAAGACTCTGACAACACTGTGGATGTTCCCAAAAGGCACCCAGAATCATTTACTCAAGTTAGCAGTGGCCAAGCTTAAAAACATTCCTGACACCATGATTTTCCTCTGCAGAGTATCCATGAATTAATTCTGCTTGTTAAAAACCTTTTTTTAAAAAAAAAAAAGCTTTTCTTATATTGTTATGCAATATTCAATCTCTGCAAAGCATTTTCCTCAGCAAAGCATTCATGAATTAATTGTTAAGAAGTTTTTTTAAAAAATGAAATACTTTTTCTTACATTTTTCCTGCAATATTCTACCTGAACCATGTGTTTTGTATTTGCAGTCTTTTCTCCCGGCCCATGAACAGGCCTAAGAGAACTGTGCAGTTTTACAGGTGAGACAAAGTCAGGCTGTGTGGTCCAAACTGAACTATTGGATAAAGTAAGACACTATCCTGATCCAGTAAGGGGTCCAATTTTTTTTTTTTTTAAGAATAAATTCCAAGAGAGAATTAACTTTTGAAAAAGTGATAAAAAATATTAAAAAGAGCTTCATCTCCTCTGTACTCTTCTGTTGGATCGCCAGCATCTGGGAAGGGTGCTGAGTTGTCCTCGTGAGGCCAAGACCCCTACTTTCAGTGTGGAAGGCTTAAAAAAAGAAATTCTAACCCCATATGTGGAAAGCCGGCCACTGCAGTTAGAGTTTGGGTTGGGAAAAATCACCATCGATTAAGAAATCTGAAGGAACAAAAAGAGAAATGTATATGCATATATTTTAAAACAAATTAAAAGGCTTCTGTAACGAGAAACTCTGGGAACAGATTTTAGTCACGTATTTTTAAGATTTGCATCAATTAGGAACAAAATAGTTCCGTTACTCATATCATCCCAGTCCTTTAATTAAAAGAATTGATAAATCTGCCAACAACTTAACATGTGTGAGCTTTAAGAGTTAGCGACATTCTGCAACATGACAGACACCAGTTGGTCCAGTTCATCATTCAGGTGCACATTTCCAGAATGTCTGCCTGAACTTGCTGTTGCTAGTGTATTCTGTACCTGTGCATTTACTCTTTAAAACTCAGGTTACAGTGCAAATACAGGTGCCTTTCCGTCTAGCTCTGGCAGGACTTTACTTCCCCACTTGTAAAAAAAGGAAACAGGAATGATTCACAGCACTATTTAAAACTGAAAGCAAGTTGGAATACTGCAAGGCTTTTTATTGCCAAAGTCAGATTCTTTCTTCCTTCTCTCTCAAGGACTAATTTAAGTCAATAACAACATTGGAATGTAGTAAAAAACTCAATGTCAAAGCAGCTGATAGCGTACCCTGAAGACACGATAAAAAAACTACCTGTTCTTGAAATGAGAGCATATTCCTCAGGTTTTCATGACTGGCGATGCATGAGTGCTCTTGTAACTTTTGTAGATTTGGGGACCTAATGTGGAAACATCCTAACTCAGAATCATAGGCATTGCCATCCTCTCTTTATGACTAAAGGCTACAAAGAGCAGCTGGTCCTCCTTTGCTTTTACATCTTTAACACCACACCACACTGTAAACTATCTTCTGTCTCACTGCTAGCAGGGGCTGGTGTGGCTGCAGGCTGGTTAAGTCTCTTTGCTCTGGAAGCAGATGGCCTGGTTTGACTCATGGCTCCCCCACTTGCTTGTTTTTGGGCAAAGTATTTAACATTTCTGGTATCTATTCTCACCTGTATTATCTCTATAATAGGGATTCCTACCAAATAATTCCTACCAAAGTTATTGTGAAGATTAACTGAGTTAATCCGTGCCAAGTCTTAGGCACACAACAAGCACTCAGTTAATGTCAGCTATTCATGTTATTCCTCCACCTGCAGAATCAATCCCTATGAGCACCCCACCTTGAATCTCCCCTCTCTCTTAGCTATTGTGCCCTGGCTTCTCTTGGTTCTTTGTCTATTTGGCTTTTCCACTTTTTCTTCCTGTGTCCTGAAGATGTTCACCAAAGCTCTCTAACTCTTTTCTCCACTTTCTAGTACTTACATTCATTGACTCTTTTGTTGGAAAAAAAAAATGTCTGAGTGCCACGCACTGTGGAAGTTGATGGATCTTCAGAGATAAATACAACAGATAACTATTCCATACTCAATATTAAACAAGCCCGAATGACACATTGTAATAAGGCCTGGAGGGAAAAATCAGAGAGCTGTGGGAAGATCCAACAGGAAGTACCTACTTTCGACTGGGGGTTATTTCAACAGTCCAGGTAAGAGACGGTAATATTTGAATGAGTAGGGGCAGCTGGGGAGCTCGAGGGAGAAGTGGATAGATTTGAGATCTTCTTAAAGGTAGATTCCAATTACCGTCTTTCTACAGAAAATTCCTAAATTGTTGCATTTAATCTGACTTCATTCTTAAGCTGCAGCCCAATATATTTCCTTCAGAACATCTCTAAACTTCTTTTTTAAATTAAAAAAATATTTTTTTGAAAGAGGGTCTCACTCCCTCACCCAGGCTGGAGGCAGTGGTACAAACATGACTCACTGCAGCCTTGACCTTTTGGGCTCAAGTGATCCTCTCATCTCAGCCTCCCGAGTGGCTGGAACTACAGGCACATGCCACCACACCTGACTAATTTTTTGTGGAGATGGGGTTTTGCCTTGCTGCCCAGGCTGGTCTTGAACTCCTGGGCTCAAGCGATCCAACCACCTCGGCCTCCTAAAGTGCTGGGATCACAGGCGTGAGCCACCATGACCATCTAAATGCCTACACATGGCCATGCTACAACCCTAAATTCTTATCTCACTCCAAAGCAGTTCTCTTTCCTCACTTCCCTCTTTTATTTGAAATCATTCTAATGTGATTTCATACTTCATGGCTCGTTTTCCTTCACTGAGTCACCCAATCCTGCAGCTTCTATTATCAAAACGTTCCTTCTCTCTAATGATAACAAATTAATTTCAGTTTCCCATTTTTTTTGTTTTTTTTTTGAGATGGAATTTTGCTCCTGCTGCCCAGGCTGGAGTGCAATGGCATGTCCTCGGCTCACTGCAACCTCTGCTTCCCGGGTTCAAGCAATGTTCCTGCCTCAGCCTCCCGAGTAGCTGGGATTACAGGCATGTGCCGCCAGGACCGGTTAATTTTGTATTTTTAATAGAGATGAGGTTTCTCCATGTTGGTCAGGCTGGTCTTGAACTCCTGACCTCACGTGATCCACCTGCCTCGGCCTCCCAAAGTGCTGGGATTACAGGCGTGAGCCACCACACCTGGCCCAGTTTCCCATTCTTTCCTCATGAATCCATTCCTGACATCTGTGCTTGACCAGGTCACATCACATCCTTACTCAAAGCCTTCAGTCTCTCACCACTGCTTGGTGCCAGTGCTTCAATTTGACATAGAAGGTCCTCACTAATATGGCCCCAGCCAGTGTCTTTTTGTTACTTAATGCCTGCCTGGAGACATTTGCCAGGCTAGTCTAACTGGAGCTCTTTACTCCTGAATGTGCTCTGAAGATGTAAACTCTGATGCTTCTGCTCATGTCGTTTCTTCTAGATGGTCCTTACCATCTTTTCAAATCCTACTGTTTTTTCAAAGCCTGTCCCCACTCCATGCAAATTTACTAATGATTTCAACAAACTATTGGGATATGTCTCCCCCCTGAAGACCCAAGCACCTTATTAGTGTCCCTCTGTCATATAAAATTCTACCTCAGGTTACATCTATATTCTTTGTATCATACACACAAGACTTCATTTCTCAACAAAGACCCGTTTGACTTAGTGCATTTTGCTGTGTGCTCTGAACACAGTAGGAATGAATATTTGTTATATTGCTTTCCACACGTATAAGTAAGTGAAAACCAAAATATTCAGCAGGAAAGAATGTAAAACACTACACCCTGTATCTTAAATATAAGAACTTGATACCTGTGCGTCATGATTACAATGCCCATGAACAAATTTTTGGCACTAAAAACATTTACTGTGATTATGTGCTCTGTGTTGTCAGAAAAATAAAGATAAAAGCCTACAGTGCTTTCAAACCTACCCACACCATAGGTATTTTATATACACTGTGTCAAGGGCAAAAATCAAGCTGATATTTATAGAGATTCTTTTGATTTACTGTTTAGTAGGCATACAGCTAAATGGCAGATAAAAGGCAAGGTTGTTTTGCTATAAATTAAGCTGAGCTTTGAGTCTAGTAAGACTATCACATTTTTCTTTAGGAAGCCTTTGAAAGAACAGCATGTCACAGGCTTGGTCAACTGTGAAGGCTCTTGAATCATTCAAGAATGCTTGGTGCTGGCCCTAAGATGGAACACATCTCAAGGCCTTCTTAGCTTTCCTGTCCTCTGCTCCCTTGTCATAGGGGTTCTTATGGAAATCAACCCATTCGATACATATTTTATTGAGCATCTACTATGTGACAGGTACTCTTTTGTTTAAAATTCCTTTGTGCAGTCTAGCAGACATATAATAAAATTAGGACATCCCCATTTTACCACTCCTGATGGTAAAATGGTCTAATCAGTGGTCATCAACAGGTACTAACATTGCAGAAAGAAAGGCATTCTGATATGATGTGCCTCCTGATGAGGGGAGACATCAAATATGAAGTCAGACCTAAATCTGACTCAACCTGTAGGATCCTACAATCCATTTACAGAAAAAACGCACAAGAGAGGAGTGTGTTAAATGAAACAATGCGATATAATCAGCAAAATCCAGATGCTCTGGGATAAACAACCCAATATCTTCAACAAATACTTTCAAAATGAAAAAATCAGAGTGACAAGGAACTTAGCAAGTAGATTCTATTTAAATCCTGATCCAAACCACAAAAAGTTGTTTCTGAAACAATTAGAAATTTGAACACTGACATTTGATGATTATTAGTATTTTTAATCCATTATAATGGTATCGTAGTTTTTTGTTTTTTTTTTTTAAGGAGTCCTTAGCTTTTAGGGATTCCTACTAAAATACATATGAGTAAAATGATGTGATGTCTCGGATGTGTTTCAAATTATATGGGAAGAGAGGAAGTAAAACAAAAACAAAAACAAAAAAAACCTAGATTGGCCATGAGTTAAAAATAGAGCACAGAGTATATGTCGATTCATTACAATATTCGGTCTACCTTTATATAGTTTTATTGTATAAACTTTTCAAAATTACAGTGTGCTATTTTGAAACGCATGTCTATACCTGTTTAGCATTAACTTACCCTTTGTCAGTGATGAGCTAGAGATGGCAGAGAAAAAAACAGAAATTAATAATTTGGGATCTTAACTAAAGTGGTTAAAGCAGAAAACTTGCTATGTTCCATCTCACTTGATCAATCTTTGACGGAAGATCTGAAAAATAACCAAATTAGCAAAATGTGGAGCTCACAGGAAGATGTATCAAGGGTCCTGAGTAATGTTTCCAGTTGGCCTAGAATCTAGTTCCTGAACAAGGAGTTAATGATTGGCAAATACATTTTTGTTAATATAATAATATAAGAAAATTCAAAATAGTGTCCTGGAGATTTTATGCAAATAGACATTTCTGAAAATACTGGTTTAGGGAAAAATGAATCCAAGGGGCCTGCCATTCCTCACAAAGTAGACCCCTCAGAGTACAGTTCTAGAATTCCTTGTATTGTGCCAGTTTAGTTAGAACCAAACACTTTCTTTTCAATTTAATTAAATTTCCTCAATAAAGCTCAGTGTTCTTTGCTAATGTCATAATGAGAAAATACAGGCTGTGACAAGCCATACAGTTTTGGCTGGTAAAGCAGAATGAAATAAATATTAAATCCTTAGCCTAGTTTTGGCAATAATGTGTTTTTCACGGTGTCTATGCCATGATTTAGAACTTGGGCTGTACTGGATTAACCTGTACCAGGGCTTTTCTTTTTTTCACACTTAAAAAACTTGAAGTAATACAAATATACCTTATATGCATTAAAAGTAGTCATCCATCATTTAAAAAGATTTCATATACATGTATATATATAATGTATGTGTATGTGTGTGTGTGTATATATATATATATATATTCACCAGCTTCCTATACTGGATGAATTTGGTTTGTTTTCTTTATAAACACTTCATGTCTTCAAATAAACATGTCTTCATAAATTATTTTGTAAACAGGTTTAAAAGTAATATCTCATGTTAAAATGTCATGTCATTCTCATTATATGATATATCTTCTTGTTGGCTTTACCATGAATGATTTACTTCATTGTGGCTTAACTGGTACGACAGCAGAGAGCCCAGGCATAGGCCAGCTGTCTCGTGAGACTCAGAGGCCACACTTGGTCCAAGCCCCCCCACATCCACATCCATGTGTAAGGTAAAATTCTGGAACCCTCACCACTGTCTGCTACAGCCCACCAACTCTGGTAAACTGCCTTTCTTGGTAAAAAGAAAAAAGTACTTACCCTTCACCTTTCATATTACTCTTATGGACAAAGAAAGAGAAGAAGAATGGAAGAATCTGTCCACGATAAATAAGACCTTGATGGTTTAGACTTAGTGTTTAAACTCTAAGCTTCTTAGAAAAAAGGACTACATCCTATTCATTTTTTGTACCTCCCGCAGGTCTTAGCACAGAGCCTTCTACAGAGAGAAAATTCGGAACTGTTTGCTGAACAACACGTAATTAATTTGGCAGGAAGGTAAGGCAGAATTTGTCAACTGAGATTCCTGTGGTGGTTTAAGGCTAAAGAAAACTGGCTGATGCATGCTCTAGGATTGTCGAAGCTTTCATAGAGCAGGAAAAATCTGATGCCTGGGAAAGTCACCATCGGTATTGAGAAACAATATCTAAGAACAGCAAGTACCTACAGAGTGAGTTTTAAAAGAAGTGATGGAAAATCCAGGTTCTGAGAAGTATCATTAGAAAAAAAATCATTTGGAGTCTTGAGTTATTTACTTTTTAATATTTATTTTAATATTTTTTAAGTATTTATTTTAATATACGCACATGATCAAAACTAAAGAAGGTACAAGAGTGGCTCAACATGACACAGTTGAAAGCCACACTTAGCATGAGGGTGACAGTTAAGGCAGAGCTGGAATGCATAAGTATGGAGAGGCCTGTGGCAATGTTCTCAGCTCTGTGTGTCCACATGGGACAAGGACCCTATGTTTCCAACGGTGCTCACCTAAAAGATGGAGGATAAAACAGGGACAGTTCACACCTAACCTGAGAGAGTTCAACTTTGAATAAAGAGAATATTTAACTGGAGAGGTGACCGTCTAAACCAGAAGAGACTGCAATGTTATTAATTGATAAGTTTAAGTTTGAGGAAGTGGATGCTAGTTGGGAAAAGGATTCACAGATAATTAAGTAACTACATTTCCCCCACACATCTGAGTGGACAGAGAGTAAATTTGCAATCTGGAATCACTGCTTTCTCTGGTCTTTGAAAATTTGATTGTAGACCTTTTTCTGAAATTGCTAACAAACTAGAAAAAAAAGTTGGATAGCCAATTCAGAAAGAGGAATATCAGAGGATGGAGAATCTCTACTTCTAAAGAACTCCCGTCATCATTTGAAGAGAGATCACCAGGTGCTTATGAAAATGCAGCAAACACTGAGTTGGTCGTTATAATGGTTTGTCTTTGGAACATCTGGAGCTGGCTGAATATGGGCAAAGTTTACAAATGAGGTCTTTGTGTGGAGAAATGAAGAGAGGAAGTTAACGAGATGTAGAATCATTCCAGCCAGGCTTGCATTAAGGCTGGATGAAGATATTTTAAATAAACGTTCAGTTTTAACTTCTCTGCAGCCTGAGTAGCTATGGACAACTGATCTGTCCCGTGAAGTACGTATCCCTTTTAAAAGACATTTCTGATGTATACATATAGAAAGTTCGCAGATCGGGGGCCGGGCGTGGTGGCTCACACCTGTAATTCCAGCACTTTGGGAGGCCCAGGCGGGCGGATCACGAGGTCAGGAGATCGAGACCATCCTGGCTAACACGGTGAAACCCTGTCTCTACCAAAAATACAAAAAATTAGCCAGGCGTGGTGGCGGGTGCCTGTAGTCCCAGCTACTCAGGAGGCTGAGGCAGGAGAATGGTGTGAACCCGGGAGGCAGAGCTTGCGATGAGCTGAGATTGCAACACTGCACTCCAGCCTGGGCAACAGAGAGAGACTCCATCTCAAAAAAAAAAAAGAGAAAAAAAAACAAAAGAAAGTTCGCAGATATATCCTTTTTATAAAAAGTTGAATGTTCTATATCAATTCATGAATAACAGATTGTCCTTGGCCATTTCATTCTTACGGAGGGAGACACTCCCCCAAGAACATTTTCTACCTTGTCACTTAGAAGTAGAGTATTTGAAGGGACAAAAATGAGGAGAGAAGAGTTATCCTTGCTTGATCAAACATTAAATTTGGCCGAGTACAGTGGCTCACACCTGTAATCCCAGCACTTTGGCAGGCCAAGGCAGGTGGATTGCTTGAGCCCGGGATTTCCAGACCAAACTACGCAACATGGTGAAACCCTTTCTCTACAAAAAATACAAAAATCAGCCAAGCGTGGTGGCATGTGCTTGTAGTCCCAGTTACTTGTGAGGCTAAGGTGGGAGGATCGCTTGAGCCCAGGAGAGAAGGTTGCAAGTGAGCCACGATCATGCCACCACGCTCCAGCCTGGGCAACAGCATGAGACTCTGTCTCAAAATTTAAAAAAACACTAAATTGAAAAATGTCTTTGAAGGAAGAACACTGGTGATATCAAAGGGACACTCAGTTGCAGGGTAGAAGGGCATGTATAGAGTGTTCACTGATACTGACAGTGATGAAGAGCCATATACGTGGCCCCAAACCTCTCAGAAGCCAGTATGGGGTGATCTTTTCTGAAAGGTTCAGAACCACTGGATGTCCAAAGTACTTTACTTTTCACAAGGTAATCATGCAGGCCCTGGTCCTACAGCACCATCGGTACTCCATAAATGTGCCCCGGATGTCGAATGAATAAAATTAAGCCCCATAAAATCAAACTGATTTTACTCTTTAAGCCTAAGTTGAAAGCTTCTGGGAGGAAGACAAGGTCATGTTTGACAGGTACACAACGCACTGGGTAATGTATCGCAAGGCACATTTCTGAACCATTTTTTAAACCTCGTAATATTTTCCTAGACCTTGGAAACTCTCAAATATACCTTAAATCTCTGTAACTTAGTCCTTCACCAGCTTCCAGAATTTCCTCCCAAGGTATGGACCCTCAACTCCATTTTGTAAATCACCAGGGTTTGCTGCCCCTACATCTCCTTCGGATTGGCTGTTGACAACCCTGCTCTGTTTTGCATCACGATCTGTATGACTGGCTTATGTCAGAATCCACAACCAGTTCCACAGCAGCCAACCTCAAAGCCTTTCCAGATATATCTTCAAAGCCAGGGTTGCTACCATCAGGCACCGTGTGGCCACTTCCCCTTCCTGCCATAGCTTTCCCCTCTGCACTCCCAGGATTCTCAACAGGGAGGAGGAGAGGGGTCCATTGGGGCATTTCCTTCCCTTTGCTCATTCCCCCAGATACTTTGTGGGTCTTTCCATTTGGGGCCTATATCGACCTTACGCCTACACTTAGGGTCATCTAATCAGAGACCAGTAGGTTCTTTTTTACAAAAAAGCCAGAAACGCTTAAGTAGTAGATACACCATTGTTCTATTTCATAAGCCCAAAGATTTTAGCTCTCCTTAACTTGAATTATTGCATACATAAATTTCTGTGGGACAAGTTACTTAAAATGAAAACTCGCTAGACATATAACAACAAACTCAGGAAATGCTTCAACTCTCCAATCTTTAGGTAATATCTCTTTTGGGAAGAAAGGAAAAGGAGTTTACTTCTTAGAGCCGAGGAAATCACCTTCAGTCTCCCATTTTCATTCTTTCTGTAGAAATTTTGATAATATTTTGGTTTGTAGTGAGAGTTGAAAAAAAAAAAAAGCAAGCTACTGACTTGATAATCCTTCCGTTTCTGTAGTGAATCAGAATTCTCAAAAGCTGCTCAACAGGATTCAACATCACACATTGAGTCCCTAATCTCCTCCCCTGGAAGATTTCAAAAACAATCAACCCCCCTGTAACCATCGCATTGCTCAGAAGGAAGCCTCACTTTTAACTTAATAGGATTTCGTGGGCATGCACGTTGGTAACAGTTGGCAAATGTCAATGGGCTTGATTATGCTTTTCGTTAAATTTTTAAAATTAAATGTCTGGATTATGTATTTTACTTTGTGTTCCTTAGTCACTTGGCACCGTGTTCCTTCCTTGAAACAGGCTGCAAGATTTCATGAACTCATTGTCCTGTCCAAACCAGGCTCTCCACTGGGATTGAGCCCTTTCCTGACTCCTATAGCACCTGCCCCTATACCTCCTTGTCAGAGTTAGGGGACCAGTCACTGAGCACATCTAGCCCATGCTGCCTATATCTGTCCATGTTATTACTTAATGTTTTCATTTCAGGGGCCTTACCACCATTACACACAAGCTCCTTAAGGAGAGTGTAACGATGAAAGAACATAGGTTTGGAGTCAGAGAGACCTGGCTGTAAATTCTGGATGCAGCACTGGGAGTTCTGTGGACCTGCGGAAGCTGAACCTCTCCTGAGGATTCACTTCTTTATCTGTCAAAAGGTAATCATACCACTCACTTCACAGGGCTGTTGTCAAGATGAATGAGAGAACCTATATGAAAAAGATTGTCTGGCTAAAAGTAAGTCTAAATAAATGTTACCTGAACCAACCTACAGATAAAGTAAGCCTTGGAAATGCATCCTTACTGTCCATGAAATAAAGTATTCTGTATTGTATTGTATATATGTATTTGATGATTACATATTACATAGGATTTGTTTTACAGGTTAAGCTACTTTGGTATCTACAGGTTATATCCAAGATGAAACCCTCTCTCCACCAAAACCCAGAAGAGCATATTCTGTAAAATTTGGGAATTGTCTTACTTAGTAGAAAGTCAGGCAGGAACAACAGCATAGAGTATTTTGATTTTTGTAGCTACCCTGACACTATCTTGCACGGATTATTGTGTTCCTTCTGTTACTGCCAGCAGCTCATTTCCATTCCCTACCTTCAGCAGAACTAAGCTGCAGCAAGTGGCAAAAGCCTAGACAAACATCAGCCTCCTCCAAGACTACTGAACAGTTGTGGTGTATGGATGGTCTTAGATGGCGACACCAGTCGCCACCTAAATAAAAACTGAGAGGATGAAGAGGTCAACACAGTTGCAATTTAGTAATTTACTGGCCTTTAACAGACCTTGGCCAAATGAGCCATACAAATGTACTCCAAACAATTAATCTACAAATTCACAATGTTGACATGATTTACTTTGGTTCTTTCAAGATGAACCATGTGTAGGTTATTACCAAAACCTGCTTTTATTACGTCCATTGACTAGGTAGGATTCACTATTCCAAGAATGTTTGCTGTTGCTACTTCCTAGGCTTCATCAGAAGATTGACACCAACAGAAATGCTGTGTAAGAACTCTCGAGTGAGCTAAGACTGGGAAAATGAGGTTCCACAGTTCCCATAGAGCAGATTTTTAGTAGCAAACGTTAAACATGTAATCAAGTAGTTACAATATAATGAAGCAATACCAATGGCTGTAGAACGGATTTAGGTGAAGTCTCACAGGAGTGCTTATTATTAGAAACACACACGTTAAACTCCTGTATCGTAGGCCTTTTCTTAGGAATCTTGTTAGTTGCATAGTCTCACAGGCATATTACCAGGCACTAAAAACTTAACCATTGAGTTTTTCTGCTTTCTTTTCACCACTCTTTTCTATATCCCCAAACTGCTTTATTAGATTTATCTTTTGCTTTCTGGGGCATATACTCAAGTAATTTTTTAGCAAGAGACTTAAATACACACTTATCAGAGTGGCTAAAATAAAAAACAGTGACAACAGCAGATGCTAGTGAGGAGAAGGAGAAAAACGGATCATTCATCCACTGCTGGTGGAAATGTGAAATGGTGCAACCACTCTGGAAAAGAGTATGGCAGTTTCTTAAAAAATTCAACACGCACTTACCATATGACATAGAAATTGAATTCAGGCATTTATCCCACAGAAATGAAAACTTATGCTCCCGCAAAAGCCAGTATACAAATGTTCACAGCAGCTTTATTTGTAACACTCAAAAACTAGAAAAAACCCACATGTTCGTCAGCGGGTGAATATTAAACTGTGATACATCCATACCAAGAAATATCACTCAGCAATAAAAAGGAGCACATTACTGATACAGGCAATAACTTGGATGAATATCAACGGCATTATGCTGAGTAAAAAAAAGCCAATCTCAGGTGTTACATACTGTATGATTCCATTTATACAGCATTCTCGAAAACACAAAATTATAGAGATGGAAAACAGATTGGTAATTGCACAGGATTAGGAAGGAGTTGTGAGGGAAGGAGGTAGCTGTGGCTATAAAAGGGTACCATTAGGCATCTTTGAGAAAGAACTATTCTGTACTTGACCATGGTGGTGGTTATATAAATCTATGTACGTCTAAAATTGCACAGAACCTCCCCCACCACACATGTGCATGTAAAACTGGTGAAATCTGAAAAAAGCTGAAGAATGTCAGTAGGTTGTACCAAAGTCAATTTCCTCACTGTGATACTGTACTAAGGTTGTGCAAGATTGTGCAAGATATTACCACTGGGGGAAACTGGGTGAAGGGTGTATGATATCTCTCTGTGTTATTGCTTCCAACAGCATGTGAATCTATTATCTCAAAATACGAAGTAAAAAAATTTACAGGTAGAAAAATTTACAAAGCCCTTGCATATATGATATGATGACATCATTATTTCTGTTCTCACAAAAAAATCTGGCTTGGCTAGGTAAGTCCAAAATCATTTTTTCTCAGACCAGAGAGTAGAAGGCATTCTTTTACTGTTTCCTAGGAACTCTTAGGATTCCTTCCAGCTCGAACAATCTTTGATTCTATGAGTTGGGTTTATTTGTTCACCAACTTTAACTTTGCTTTATGCTTATACTGCTATGATCTCAAACTATTATAGATAGCCAAAACTCATAATCTTAAGACAATGCAGTAAATCAAATATCTCATGGGTTTACAGTGTTTGTAAAACACACGTTGAAAGACAGTGGATTTGGCTGGGCGTGGTGGTTCACACCTGTAATCCCAGCACTTTAGGAGGCTGAGGCAGGAGGATCACTTGAGGTCAGGAGTTCGAGACCAGCCTGGCCAACACGGTGAAACCTTATCTCTACTAAAAATATAAAAATTAGCTGGATGTGGTGGTACACCCCTGTAGTCCCAGCTACTTGGAAGGCTGAAGCAGGAGAATCGCTTGAGCCTGGGAGGTGGAGGTTGCAGTGAGCTGAGGTTACGCCACTACACTATAGCCTGGGCAGCAGAGTGAGACTTCGCTTCAAAAAACAAAAACAAAAACAAAACAAGTAATTTAGCAGTGTGCAGTCAATGATGTCCCTGCACCCTTTTCATGTTTTGATTGAAGTCTAAAAACAAAATCGAATTCCTTATTGATGAGAGGATAATTTAAATTGAAGTATTTCTACCTTCAGGATATGTACATCTCCTTTGTACCAGGTCTAAAGCATTTTTGCTTCCCCAGTGATAACTGAGAAGGCAAGCAATATCAAAAAAAGAAAATAAACTGTCTGAACAGAATGTAAAAAGTTTACTACTAGCAAAATTATAGCTGAATGATAAGCAACAGCCATAATGTTAAATTAAGTATTATATAAAATAACCCATTTTGTAACCCATGCAAACATGCCCATAGCTGATAAGAATCTGATCCATAAATTTAGGGCTTGCCTTACATAGAAAGACCCTTCTTTGCATATTAGAAAGTTTCAGTATTCTTGAGACTGGCTTCATTAAATTCTGAGAACCTATTAATATTTATGGTTATAGTCATTTGTGTGAAAAAAGAAAATTGGTTCCACACTCTTTAAAAATTAATAACTTGCAGCTCAACAAAAATGATAATAAATGTAAAATAAGTCAATTAGGTCATTAATTATCAAGACTGTCCCTGAAATGACTCTCACTTGAAGGATTAAAAATATTTGGGTTGTAAACACAAGTTTTCACTAATATACTTTGTCTCAAAGTCATTTCCTGGAGTTATTAATAAATATTTCAGGATATAAAAATTTATCAAGTTAATTAAATGATATGGGATTATAGATTTTACATAGATAACTTATGTCAGAGAAAAAATAATCGTGGTAAATTACAATGAATACAAAAATAGATCCTAATTGTTCTTTTAAAATTAATACATACATTTTCAATTCAAAAGAGTTTTCCATCACAATCTTGCAACATGTACTGAGTGTATAGAATAAGCCAGGTGCTGCAGCTGCAGAGAGGTGTAAAGAATGAGCTTTGCCCTTTGAGACATTTAAAGTCTTGCTGCAGAGACAGTACATACACCTGAAGAAGACACGGGTCAGTGCTAATAAAATACAAGTCCATATTCACAATAGCAAAGACACAGAATCAACCTAGATGCCCATCAACAGTGGACTGGATAATGAAAATATGGTACACATGCAACGCGGAATACTATGTAGCCATAAAAAGAATGAAATCATGTCCTTTGCAGCAACATGGATGGAGGTGAAGACCATTATTCTAAGTGAATTAACACAGTAACAGAAAACCAAACATTGCATGTTCTTGCTTCTAAACGGGAGTTGCACACTGAGTGCATGTGAACATAAAGTAGAAACCGACAGACACGAGGGCCTACTTGAGGGTGGAGGGCGGGAGGAGGAGGGTAGAAAGATGGAAAATTTACCTATTAGCTACTATGCTTATTACCTGGGTGATGAAACAATCTGTACACCAATCCCTCATGACAATTGACCCATGTAACAAATCTGCTCATGTACCCCTGAACTTAAAATAAAAGTTAGAAAGAAAAAAAGTCCAATGACCATTTACAACATTGCTTCCATGGGAAAACTCACTGCAATATAAATGTACTTTTGTTACACAAATGACTCTTGATAGGAGGACAACCAGTACAACTTTTCAAATAATCCCAAGCGATTCAAAATGGAGATAATGTACTTTATTAAATTCTCAGGGCCATTTTTGGCAGGCATTGCAGTGAAACTGGATACTTCCTCCAAAATAGGCAGAACTTAAAAAATAGCTAGATACACAAAAATCACCAAAGACAGGTTTCTTGGAAGTACACCTAAACCTTTCTTTATCTTTTTTAAAATCATTAGACAGCTGATTATTCCTTTGTTCAAATACATATTCCAATAAACACTAAGTACCTACTAAGAACCAGGCATGTAGATATAAAGATAGATTAACCCTTGCTCCTCAGGCTCCAGGATTTACATGTGAACAAATAACAGTGTATTAAGTCTCACGAAAGAAGTAAGCCCAGGATGCATGGGGAACCACAACAGCATGGTCTTGGGGGAACTGATCCCTGAGTAGCCCTGAGACGAGTAGGTGAGGGCCAGGTGTAGAAGAGGGGAAGAACAGTCCAGCAGAGTGAGGTATGCATAAAAAAACCAAAACCTTTAGAGAATGTGGCCAGTAGACTAGAAGAGCTGGAGAGTGGCGATCTGCATCAGAGGAGAGGGGAGAGAGAAGGCTGGAGACAGAAGCTGAAGAAGGCATCTGGAGAAGGTAGCAGGGACCAGATCAGGAAGGATTTTAATGTTCCAAGCTGGGAATCATTGGCTTTCGCCCAAAAGCAGTGGGGAACCTTGGCCAGAGTGTTAAGTCTTCTAATCAGAGGATCAGTCTGGCAGCAGTGGTGGGGATGTGATGGAAGGCAATGATAATGAAAACCAGCAAAGAGGCTACAGCAAAACTCCAGGTGATGAATAACCAGGGTCTCAATAAAAGCAGTGGCTGTGCCTACAGTGAGCAGGGGGCAGAGCCATGAGTTATTTGGTAGACAGACTGGGACATGGTGATTTTACTGCATACAGGGAAAGAGGGAGAGGAGGGAGGAAGGAGTAGCTTCAGGGTGCAGATCTGGGCATCTGGCTGCACGATGGTCATGTTCCCTGGGTCACAGAAGACTGGAAGAGGTGCAGGCCTGGCGGAAGATGAAGGGGTACCTGGGAAGAGCAGTTTTCAAATAGGACATGCATCTCAGCTTGTCTGTCATGTGGGAGCCATTGGGGACGGTTTGAATAAATCCTGCTTTCTGGTTTTGATAACAAGTGATCTGTGATGTCTCTGTAGTACTCAATGTCACCACTCTTTTCCTGGGTCAAATTCACTTGTGGGTATGGATAGCTGTGGCACTGAGCATATAGAGGGTCAGACCAAGGGATAGGAAAGCCTTCAAGAAAGGGGACTGAACATTTACCTATCCATTTCTCCCACACCACACACAGCCAATGGGTAATAGCAATGTGGAGATGGGGTGCAGAAGCTGACATCTGGATGCCTGCTTTTGGAAAGAGCCCTCTGATCCCGTGGGGGAACTGGGCTCAGCAGGGTTGAGGCATAAAAGAAGATCAGTTTTCTAGAATAGTTCCAAGTGGCCAATGTGCTACATGGAGGAGTTGGTCAGGAATGAACCATCCCAAAGGGTAGGCTTATTATACACAGGGGTCTGGGACTGGGCTTGGGGAAGCCAGGAAAAGGGACTCAGGGGCTGCCACAAGGATGCCAGGAGAAGATGGCAGGTGTCAGGAGGACTCAGTGCAGGATGAGGCTGTTCAGGTCTTTTCAGATGCAGAGCTCAGAAACGGCAGCTCTGACTGGCAGTCAGGGAAGCAGCCCATGGGAAGCAGGGAATAAGCTAGGTCAAGCTGGCCCTTCCGGCCAGCACTCATGCTAAAGGAAATAGAATCCCAGGGTCTGAGATGTCAAGCCAAAATATAAAAGGAGAGGTAGGGGCGCCAAGAAGCAGGGGGAGGTCAGCCATAGGTTAAGAGGCTTAACAAATCTGTCTGGGAACAACAAAGAAGGTGGAGTCCAAAGGTCTGGGATTCTTGGATTTGCTACTGCTAAGCCCTTAAGAGCTCCCTGGCACCACCAGAAAGGGTCTTCTGACAATATGTGGCTCTCATGTCATGTGGCCACTTTCCTCTTCTACCTCACATGCTCTCCCTATTAACTGTCCCGAAACCAAACAACTATAGCTCCCGGAACACATCGTGCTATTTCGCACCCATTGTTTCATGCCTATTGTTCTCTTATCCTAGAAATATGCTTCTACTGCTTTGCATACCCAGAGAAAGCTTCTCATCCTTTAAAAGCAAGCTACAATGCTCCCTAATCGTCACAGTATAATATCATTGCACATACTAACTGTATGGCAATTGATAAAAAATAAAGGTCATGCACCTCATGCTTGGCATGTAGTGTGCTTGCAATATGTGCTGGTGAGAGAATAGAAGCATATATCCTAACATAGGTCTAGTTCACCTTTCTCTGCCTGGGGTGCTGACACAGTAATACATTTCTCTAACTGGTTTGTTTCTAGAGCCTTAGCCATACTGTCTCACAGGAATTTTAGCAGAAGAGATTCCTGATTGATAGGTGCTGGCCTCAGCTCAGACTAACCTTGCAGACCCTCTGGGTCTCTGCAGCCCCTCAGCCAGCACTGAGGCTCAGCTCTGCAAAGCAAGAGCAATATTTGGGCAATGTCAACCACATATCCTACTGCAGTCATCCAGTGAGTTGGCCTTTCAGAGGATGACCTGAAGAGAGAGAGAGGTAACTCTACGAAGGGGATTCTGAGCCTTGGGGAAGAAGTAAGGGAAGGAACAATGGGCTCCAAGAGATTCATGATCCATCACGAGGACGGGCATTTTTTGGGGGGAGGACAGTTCACAGCATTCATATGATTTACTAAGAGGCCCTTGACTATTAATATTAATATTCACCATTCCAGAAATAGGCTTTGCTTGAGGCAGCTCTGCTCAGAGCACCAGCTGTTGAATCCAGATCCCAGAGGACTTGGTCATGGTCAGGACAGATCAGGGAAGAGAGCTGAGTTCCCCTAAAGCTCAGCATTTACACACTCCCATACCAGCCTGAGAGAAGCCTTTCTGAAGGCAGAGGTACATATTTTAAAGAATGTCCAGGATCTGTGTCTTGTACAACTGCAAATGCAGTGAGTAAGAGGGAGTTAGCCTCAGGATACCTCTACCTTGACCTTTATGTTCCTTAAAACAACAAACCTGCCAAAGAATAAAAAATAAAAAGGCAAATCTCCAGGGTCTCACTTGTGATGAAAAGTTTGGTTTGACCTCGCGGTCTCAGTCCTGAGCTCAGGAAACACTAATAAATAGACAAATCCTGAGCAATGGCTCTTTTACATTTGCCTTTTCTTTTTTTTTTTTTTTCTGGCAGAGAAGCATGTGGTATTAGAAGGCAGCAGATAAAGGCTTTCCATACTAAAGAGGCAAGAAGCACACAAAAGAGAAAGCAAACCTAAAACTGGAGAGGCTGACACTAAACTCTGGGGAATTGAGAGTCACTTTTTACCCACATCCTGTAAAGGGCAGAAAAAACACAGGAAAAAGGTTTCTACTAAAATATGCGTGTTCTGTTTTTATGTTTTTTGAATAGAAAAACATGCATCACTCAAATCCACTCAGATATCTGAATATCTGTTGGATGTTTTTTGTTTGTCTGTTTGCTTGGTTCCTACTGTTCCTTCCCTGACTTCTGAAAAGATAATTAAAAAAAAATCCTCAGAGTGAAACTTTAAGTTTTAGTTGTTAGAAGCACATGCCTTTGTACCCAGACAGATGTGGGTTCTGTCATTGACTTGGTAAGTAATGCTGGATAAGTTTCTGAATCTCTTTAAGAACCCAATTCTTCAGCAATTAAAATAGAAGTGGGAATAGTACTGACTTCAAAGAGTTGCTAAGAGAATTAACTGAAATGATGCATTAAAAAATCTTAGACTAACCTGGCATACTGTAAGCGTTCAATAAATGGTAGCTAAACAATAGGAGTAACATCTCTGTCAATAAAGAAAAACAATTCTAAGGACACATTTTTGTGCACAATCATGCAAGCTATAACAGGTAGAAAGGAAGAAATTAAAAAAAAAAAAAAAAAAAAAAAAACAGAAACAGTAGGCCTGTGTTTCTTAGTGAAAATTCCCTACTTTATACCTTAGAAGGGGTGTCAGACTGTCTTCCTCACCTTCACGTGAGTTTGGGTCTAGCAGAGAAGTGTCCCCCCTCCCCTATAACAACATGGGTCATCCATCCAGGCCCATGGAAAGTGCAGAAAACCACAGCCTGTGCCATCATGCTTTCTGCCCACCTCCACTACCCAACTTAGCCAACTGGCTGGACGGTTCTCCCATGATCATTACCCTTCAGAAGCTATTAGCATTGCACTTTTCTTTTCTCCAAAAAAATTTTTATCTCTTTTCACCATGTTAGAAAAAAATCTTCCCTTAGTTTTTTTTTTTTTTTTTTTTAAAGCAGTGCAGCCTGGGGTAATTCCTCTTCACGTTGGACAATCACTCCAGCTAAGTTTGCATGGAATTGTGTCTGCCCTAACTGGCAAGCTTCATTCTTGCTCACCTCTTATTCAGACCACAAAAAATAATTTCAGCAAACGTGCCGCTCACATCATAGTTTTGCATCCACGCTGATCTCCAGGGAGCCATTGCTAATCCCAAGTACATTTTCTCTAAACTTGTCTCCCCAGTTTGAGTCTTACTTCTTCCAAGATTTCTATAAGGCTTTTCTTACTCAACACTACATTAAACCTAAATTCTATTTCTTTATAGTTAAACTATCTTCCCCACAGCGGAGAAAGAAAAGAAAACAAAGCTTTCTTGTTTCATTTTATCAAAGAAAGCTGACTTAGCTTATTAGTAAAATCAACAGAGATGTAATTTAAGGACTCTAGATAACTCCCTTATCAACTACCAATTCCTTCAATATCAGGGAAGCATGGCTCGGCACCAGGATTTGGAAAGATAGGATTCCACATGTCTGCCACTTTGGACATTCCTTATTTCTATGCTTTCAATAAGTGGCAGCCACAGTTTACATGAGCACAGAGTTCAAAGGAAATCACAACAATTAAACTTCCTTACCCGGCAGTCTCTCTGAAGTGTTTTCATAAGCGCGTTGTATGTTTCCGTATCAAAATACAACCCTTCGTGCATGTCTTGCAGGAAATCTAAGTCCTTAAACGTGGGGTTGGATTTCTCTCTCTCTTTACGGGATGCTCTTCGCTTATACGTTGAGCCTTTCAAATCATATGTAAAGTGCATTCTCATGGAGCGTGGCAAAACGTTGTTCATCACCACAATCCTGATATTAATGCCTCCTGATTGCATACAATACAGTCCGTAAAATTTTGGCAAAAGAGTCCTTGGATTCTGGTTTAAATTCTAGAAACCAAAAAAAGAAAAATATATTTACAATCTTCTATTTTGACAAAATAATGCTCTGCTAAAGATGTGTTTTCATGCTGATATAATAATTAAAAATGGGATGTGATTATCTTTATTAATGTTCATTACTAAAATTTTGCTGTTTCTAATCTATTTCTTAAGTCTGCTTATTGGACAGCAATTTTATTATTCTAAACTCAGGGCAGTGAAAGTGACTGAACTGGACATAATGTCCCAAATCGGCTCCAACTAAAAACAGGCAAGGAATTGACTGGTGCCATGAGTGACTATTCTCTAAGGTAGCTAAAGAGAAAACGAGTTGCCAAGGTATAAGGGATGAACATTTAAAATTTTAATAGCTCCTACAAAACTGTCTTCCAAAATGGCAGAGACCAATTTACAACCACACTCTGAAGGACCGTACACAGATTTTCCCATTACTCTTACCAGGGCTGAATAGCACCCAAACTTTAAAATCTTTGTAAACATGATTAAAGAAAAATAGAAACCTGTTTTTAAAAATTTTAATGCCACTGATTATTTATGTATTTTTAGTCACTTTAAAGATAACTTCGCTCATTTTTTTCTGTAGGTTTTTGTCACTGTTGAAATTCTTGATATATTCTGGATATTTATCATTTCTCTCATCTATATGGGGTAGTTTCTTCTAGTCTGTTGTCCTTTTTATTATTTAAAAAAATAGGGAGGCCGGGCGCTGTGGCTCACTCCTGTAATCCCAGCACTTTGGGAGGCCGAGGCGGGCAGATCACGAGGTCAGGAGTTCGAGACCAGCCTGGCTAGCATGGTGAAACCTTGTCTCTACTAAAAATACAAAAAATTAGCCTGGCCTGGTGGTGCATGCGTAATCCCAGCTACTCGGGAGGCTGAGGCAGGAGAATTGCTTGAACCTGGCAGGCAGAGTTTGCACTGAGCCGAGATCGTGCCACTGCACTCCAGCCTGGGTGACAGAGCGAGACTCTGTCTCAAAAAAAAGAAAAAGAAGAAAAATAGGGAATACATGCCTACTTTTGTTCCTTTTTAAAGTAGATAAGAAATTAAATAGTTTACAAAATGGCATGTATTCAATGAAAAGTGTCTCTGCTATCCTTGATTCTTCCCCCAATTCTCAACATTTGAGAAAACCACTGCTCTCACTTTATTTCATTCCAGAAATATTCAATGTGCTTATATTAATTTTGTGTCTGGTATTTTTTGTTATATAAATGTGTTGCCTTAAAAAAATTTCTTTTTTTTACTTTTTGAGAGACGGAGTCTTACTCTGTCACCCAGACTGGAGTACGGTGGCATGATCTTGGCTCACTGCAACCTCCGCCTCCCAGGTTCAAGTGATTCTCCTGCCTCAGCTTCCCAAGTAGCTGGGACTACAGGTGTGTGCCGCCATGCCCAGCTAATTTTTGTATTTTTAGTAGAGATAGGGTTTCACTATATGTCGGCCAGGCTGGTCTCAAACTCCTGACCTCGAGTGATCCTCCCGCCTTGGCCTCCCAAAGTGCTGGGATTACAGGCATGAGCCACTGCACTTGGCCTAAATGTGTTGCCTTTTGATGTGGTCATATTTATTTACTTGTTTCTTATTTGTGTGTGTGTGTTTGCTTTTTGTTTTTGTTTAACAAAGTTTTTTAATATCCCAAAGTCATAAACTTTTATTTTCTTCCCAATTTTTAATAGTTTTGGTCATTATACTTGGTCTTTACTCCATATGGAATTAACTTTGTGTGTATGTGAAATATCTGAAATAGAGAATTTAATTTTTTCCTCAAATGGATACTTATTGAACAGTCTGACATTTTCCAATTGAGTTTAAATCCCCCCATGTCAATACAGCAAGTAGACAAATTCACATAGATCTATTTCTGGACACTTTATTTGAATCCATTAATTTATCTGTCTAAAACTGTACTCATCCTGCATCCTTAACATTAGCTACAGCCTTATAGATTTTTGGTATATGCTATAGTAGGCCTGCTATTTTTCTTCTTTTTCAAAAATGTTTTCTCCATTCTTACAATCTTTCTGTTTGATTGTTCATTTTAAAAAATATTCTTCAAATGAGACTTGCTCTCACTTTCAAAGAAATTGACTTTGTCAAGCTACGTGAAAAATCCTATTAGAATTTTTGCTTGGAATTAGACTGGATTTATAAGTTGATTTGGGAGCAGTTGAAATCTTTACAATACTGAGTTCAAGAACAATGCAGATTTCTTCATTATTTCAGATCTTCTTTACGTCCTTCAATAACATTTTGTAGTTTCCTTCATATTGGTCTTGTAACATTTGTTTTTACAGATTCAAGTATTTTAGAATTTTTCTTATTACATTCTTTCTGAACTGATTATTGTTTATATTTTCCACTTACTATATCTTGTTTTTCCAATCAGAATTACAGTACTCACATGACTATTTACTTATTTCTTTATTTTTCTAATAATGTTCATTATAAGTTGTTGTCATCATGAACAGGATCTTTTTTCCCTTATATTCTCCCACTCTATATCATCTATATAATGGAATACAATGGATTCTGTAGATTTATCTTTTATCCTGCAAATCTGCTGGAGTCATATCACTTCTAAAAATTCCTGATTTACTTTCTTGAAGGTTTGCTCATTTTGAATTCTGTCATTTAAAGAGAACAGTGCTTGCACTTTTTTCTATTTCTTTTTGTACTCAAGACTCAATGCCAGAATTTCTAGTAAATTTATCAGAAAGGACTATTGACGGGAGGGGCATTCTAGTCTATTCCGATTGTTTCTAGAGAAAGGATTCTTGTATTTTTCCATGAGCTATTATGTGAACTTTTGGAGGACTGATAAATGTACAACTTGTATATTCATTTATTTATTATGTTTTTTTCAAAAAAAACTCCCCTGCCAATATTTAGAATTTTAATTAAGTGAAGATGTTGAATTTTGAGGGCCTTACCTTCTCCTCAACATCTGTTTGGGTAACCACATGACGTTCACATTTTTTCTTGTTAATGGGATGGATTATATTGTTATACTAGCTTACATAATTGGGATAAAATCACTTGTTCAGCTAAACTTAATTTTTCTTTGAGACACGGTTTTGCTCTGTCTCCCAGGCTGGAGTACAGTGGCTTGATCATAGTTCACTGCAGCCTCAACCTTCCAGGCTCAAGTGATCCTCCCACTTCTCAGCCTCCCAAGCAGCTGGGACTACCGGTGTGTGCCACCATGCCTGGATGATTTTTATTTTTTTGTAGAGATGGGGTTTCACCATGTTGCCCAGGCTGGACTTGAACACCTGGGCTCAAGTGATCCACCCACCTTGGCCTCCCAAAGTGCTGGGATTACAGGTGTGAGCCACCAATGCTGGCCCTTAACTTTTTATCTAATTTTAATTAAATATAAGTAGTCAAATATGACCAATGCAGTTTTACAAGAGGACAAGTATATCTGAGCTCAGAATTATGGAATTTTAAGATTTACTAATCAAGCAGGTTATCAAATATTATATCAATTTGATCCTAATTTTAGATAATTTTAAAATGTGTGCATGAACAAAGTATAACTGAAAGCATATACCATATTTTAGTAATATGTATCTCTGGGAAAGAAACTATAGTTAGTCTTTTTTTTTTTTTTGGCTTTTCTATATTTTCTGTTTCTCTAAAAAAAAATAATTGTTCAGTACTGAAATATTTTAAAATCTGCCTGCATGCCACTAAGATTTTTACTGAGATTTTTTTATTTTTATACTTCTATATGAGATTAATTTAAGTATTTAATGCTGTGTCTAGCAGATTTTGGAATTAAAATAATATTTTTACATAAAATGATTACATGGCATCTCATGAATGCATTTTTAAAAACAAAGATGATATTTATCACCACTTATAGCAAGTGATTGGCAGAACTTGGGCTTCTGAAATCCAGACAGCTTCATGTAGCCCTTCCAATCATAGAAAATTAAGAACTATTATAAAAGTACAATGAAACTGGAGGTATGAAAATTACTGGACTATTTGGGAAAAGTGGGGTTAGTTTTGAAAATTTTGGAGAAAATATGTAGCAAATCCATCTAGGCTAAGTTACTGTTCCTTTGTCACTAAAATATTACATGAAAGGTAATTTTTCACATTATCATATTTACCTATGAAATTCTAAATTCTGAAGTCTAGTAGCTGAGAAGAGTAATATAGAATATGTTCTGGTGTATTAGTGTAGGGGTTAAAAATGCATTCTCTGGAGCCCTTTTGCTTGTATAGCCCCAGCTCTGCAGCTCTCCAGCTGAATCACCCATGGCAAGTTACTTAATTTATCTTTGCCTCAATTACCTCTTCTATAAAAAGGTGATAATTGTAGTATCCAAGGTTGCTGTGAGGATTAAATGAGTTAATGAATGCAAAGCACTTAAGGCCTTGCTTAACATGTAGAAAGCAATCAATGACAGTTAACCGTTTATACTATTACTGCGTACTGGCTGCAAAGAGCTTTGCAACACATTGCTTCCTTTATCTTTCCTTTATTTTATATCCTGTATCCTTCCTTTATCACAACAACTATGTAAGATAAGTATTTCCCAGATTCTTTTTTATTTTTTATTTTTTGAGGAGTCTCGCTCTGTCGCCCAGGCTGGAGTGCAGTGGCGCGATCTCGACTCACTGCAAGCTCCGCTTCCCAGGTTCACGCCATTCTCCTGCCTCAGCCTCCTGAGTAGCTGGAACTACAGGCGCCCGCCACCATGCCTGGCTAATTTTTCTGTATTTTTAGTAGAGACGGGATTTCACTGTGTTAGCCAGTATGGTCTTGATCTCCTGACCTTGTGATCCACCTGCCTCAGCGTCCCAAAGTGCTGGGATTACAGGCGTGAGCCACCGCGCCTGGCCAAGTATTTCTCAGCTTTTAAAGACTGAGGGAACTAAGGCTGACCAGTTATGCTGCTTACTCAGGGTCACACAGTCAATTATTGGCTGGGCTGGGATTTCAACTCAGGATTGTGGGATTCAACAAGTATGCTCTGCCATTCAGTTCTAGTTTATTTTAAAAAATCTATTCAATGAATGTCATAGCATAATTTAAATGCAGAATAAAGCTTACCAAAGAGGAAGAAACATGCCTGAGTCACTGAAAAAACAATAGAAAAAAACTGTTGAGGAAAGTAATTAAACTTCAAGTAGAAGCGTTAATGATGTGCAGTTCCTTACCATGTAATAGCCTGGCAGTAGCTTCTGAAGAAACTCAGCTTCTTTGTGCTGAACTGTTTTGATGATAAATTCATCATCACTGGTCACAAAAAACAAGGATCCACTGGCTCCAGGGTTAGACAGTTCTATTAGAGGTTCACTGCAGATGGAATACTAAAAGGGTAAATGAATAAACATTAAAACATATACTTGATATACGTGATGCCTCCAAGGAGGACAATCATTGCATTGCACATCTTAGCTATGTTGACACAAGAAGCCTCTCTACGGGCTTTAAAAGAGGCTCCACGTATACCGAGAAGGCTCTTTGTGAGATTTCTAAAGATTTAATTGGTCTGCTTATCTTAATAATTCTATGATGAAAAACAGACATACACTCCTTACCCCCAGAGTCATGCGATAGAATCATGAATCATCCTATCAGTCCAATGAGATAATTCAAACAGTCGTGTTGACTAAGGTGCTTTGTTTCCCGCAAATGTCCATAAAATAACAAGTGAAGATGTGATCTGCACTGTGTTTTATCACTTGAACACCAACCCTATTCTCTTTTCATGATTTTCCCAGAAGGTGTCATCTGCTCGTGGTTTCAACAAGGAGATGACTTCAACATCTGTATCTCTAGGTCAGATCTTTCGCTAGGGCTCAAGACCTGTTCATCCAACACTTTAATAGACATTTCTATTTTGGTTATACCACACACAATTTATATGCAATAAGTTCACAATCAAGTTCATCTCAAGGCTGTGGTTAGCCCATATGGTGCCTTTGTGGTGATTAGAAAGATGCAACTCTTTATCTTGGCAGATGCAGCTCTGGGCTAGGGTACAAAGTGGGTGAGTAGAAGAAAGGCTGAGGCCGGGCGTGGTGGCTCACGCCTGTAATCCCAGCACTTAGGGAGGCTGAGGCGGGTGGATGACGAGGTCAGGAGATTGAGACCATCCTGGCTAACATGGTGAAACCCTGTCTCTACAAAAAATACAAAAAATTGGCCGGGAGTGGTGGCACGCGCCTGTAGTCCCGGCTATTCGGGAGGCTGACGCAGAATAATCGCTTGAATCCGGGAGGTGGAGGTTGCGGTGAGTCAACATCGCACCATTGCACTCCAGACTGGGCGACAGAGCGAGACTCTGCTCAAAAAAAAAAAAAGCCTGGATTCCAGTCTCCACTCCTTCCCCTCGGCCAGGTAGGAGAGCTTGAGCAGTGCACAGCCTGCACAACTGCATATGGTGACCCTAGATCATCTGCCCCCTGTTCTCTGCCTTTTCCCTCTTTTCCCTTAGAGAATGGGAGCATTATTTACCTTATTCCCCAAACCAGGAACTAGGGCAACATCCTTGATTCCTCACATTTCCTCATCTTTCCTAACCAGACTGTTGATGCTGCCTGCACCCTTCTGCCAACACCCTAAGTTCAAAGGTTTCATCATTTCATGCCTGGATTGTTAGGGCAAGCTTCCGGTCTTAATTGTCCACTCTCAACCCTTCTAGTACATTAACCAGGAAACTAGCCATCTTTCTGAAATGCAAATCTCTTCATGTTTTTCTGGGCTTTCACATCTTTTGCAGAAACACAAACATCGCATGTTCTCACTTATTTGTGAGATCTAAAAATCAATGGTTCTTAACAGAGCTTTCAAGGCCATGAATGACCCAGCCTCCTCCCCAGCCTTCTCTCTCATGACTTCCTCCTTCAACTTTAGCTCTAGCCACAGAGACTAACTTCTCATGTTCTTAAAAGTGCTGCATACTCTCAACACCCAGGCTTTTGTGTTTTCCTGTGCCTGCGACAACCTCTCTTCTACTTTCACCTGCCTACCACTCATTGCTGTATTTAAAAAATAACTATTGAGCATCTGCTATGTCCCAGGCACTGATAAAGCTTATATCCCAGTAGGAGGAAACAGACAGTAAACAAATAAATACATTACACATCAGAAAGTGGTAAGTGCAGTGGAGAAAAAATGGATCATGGAAAAAGCAGCAGAGAGCACCAGCAAAGAGTGAGGAATGAGTTGCAGTAAATTCTAAATAGGGTGGTCACTGAAGGCCTCCTTGCAAAGGTGACATTGGAACAGAGGTTGAGACCAGGCAGCAAGCCACATGGCTATCTGGGGAACGGGCACTTCAGGCAGAGGGAAGAGAAAATGCAAAGGCCTGAGACATGGTGGGTTCAAGGCAAGCAGGAGGCCAGTGGCCGTAGCAGAGAGGGCAAGGAGGAGCCCTGAAAGGGATAGACCCAGAGAGGTCAGGGGACAGACCACATCCAGTGCTACAGGCCACCGGAAGGACTTTGTTCTTTTCTCTAAGGGGGCCGAAAAGCCACTGGAGGGTCTGGAGTAGAGGACCACTGTGTTGGGTTAGGAAACCACTGTAGAAAAGGACAAGGGGAAGATGTAGGGAGCATAATTCATAGGCTGTTGCCACAGCTTCAGCTTTCAGTGCCTGCTGAGACCACTTGCTCTGGAAAACTCTTCCTGGTTCCGTGGATAAAAGATCAATTGCTTCCTGGCCCTGGATGTCCTCATCACAGAAGTCACCACAAAATCCTGCAATTGCCTGTTTCCTTTTCCTCGAGTTGCAGAGACTGTAAAACTCTGTGCAGCAGAAACTGTGACTATCTTACACTGTGATACAGTTCCAGGACCTGCGCCTTGGAACATGGTAGGTGCCTACATGGTAGGTACTCAAGAAATTTCCGTAAAATGGCTGAACTCCACCAACAATTGTATGGCTGTAAATATCACCAAAAAATGCTAAAAACCAGCAAAGAAGTCTGTTTTTGGTTTTATTAAGCTCAGTGTTTATTAATTAATAAGCCACATAATTGACTACAGAAACACTGGGTGGCAGAGAAAAATATAAGGAGGCCATGCCGGTATGAGATAGACCCAGCCCGGCAGAAGCTGGGGCTTAAAGAACCACATCATCTTTACATTTTTTTTTTCTTTTTTTTTTTTTTTTTTTTGAGACGGAGTCTTGCTCTGACGCCCAGGCTGCAGTGCAGTGGTACAATCTCGGCTCACTGCAAGCTCCGCCTCCCGGGTTCACTCCTACCTCAGCCTCCCGAGTAGCTGGGACCACAGGCGCCCACCACATGCCCGGCTAATTTTTTGTATTTTTAGTAGAGATGGGGTTTCACCGCATTAGCCAGGATGGTCTTAATCTCCTGACCTCATGATCCGCCCGCCTCGGCCTCCCAAAGTGCTGGGATTACAGGCATGTGCCACCGCACCTGGCCAAATTTTTCTATTTTTAAATTTTTGATAGACAAATAATGATTTTAATTTTTTTCATTTCAATAGCTTTAGGAGTACAAGTGGTTTCTGGTTACATGGATTAATTGTATAGTGGTGGAGCCTGGGATTTTAATGCACCCATCACCTGAGCAGTGGACATTGTACTCAATAGGCAGTTTGTCATTCCCCATCCCCTGCCCACCCTCCCTCTTCTAAGTCTTCAATGTCCATTATACCACTCAGCATGCCTTTGCATAGCTTAGCTCCCACTTAGAAGTGAGAACATGCAGTATTTGTTTTTCTATGAGACATAATAATTGTATATAGGTATCGGGTATGTGATGTTTTGATCATGAATACATTGTAGAATGATCAAATCAGGATAGCTAACATATCCATCACCACACACACTTCTTTGTGGTGAGAATATTTAAAATCCACTTTTTAAAATTAATTTAGAAAGATACACATTATTATTAACTATATTCACCTCGCTGTACAATAGATCACCAGAGCTGATTTGTTCCATCTAGCAGACTTCATATCCATTTGCCCACATTTTCCCTGTTCTCTATCCACCCCCTACCACCTCAGCCTCTAGTAATCATCATTCTCCTCTACTTCAATGAGTTCGAGTCTCCTGGATTCCATAAGTAAGTGAGATCATGTGATATTTATCTTTCTGTGCCTGGCTCCTTTCAGTTAGCACATTGTCCTCTATGATCATCCATGCTGTTCTAAATGACAGATTTTGTTGTTTTTAAAGGCTGAACAGTATTCCATTGTGTATATACATCACATTAAGAAAATCCATTTGTCCTTTGATGGGCATTTCTGTTGTTTCCATCTTTTCCATTGTGAATAATGCTGCAGTGAACATGGGAGTGCAGACATCTCTTCGCCACACTGATTTCTGCTACTTTGGATGGATACCCAGTGGTGGGATTGTTGGATCATATGGTAGCTCTATTTTTAGCTATTTGAGGAACCTCCCTACTGTTTTCCAAAATGGCTGTGTGAATTTACATTCCCACCAACAGTATACAAGAGTTCCCTTTGCTCCACATCCTCACCAAACACTTGTTATCATTTATCTTTTTTGATAACAGCCATTCTAACAGGTATGAGGTGATATTTCACTGTGGTTTTCTCTCATGATTAAGAATGCTGCCCATTTTTTTATGTATCTATTGGCCATCTGTATGTCTTTTTTTTTTTTTTTTTTTAAGATAAGGTCTTGCTCTGTCACGCAGGCTAAAGTGCAGTGGCCTGATCACAGCTTATTGTAGCCTCGACCTCCCCAGGCTCTGGTGATCCTCTCACCTCAGCCTCCTGAGTAGCTGGGACCACAGGCATGTGCCATCATGCCCGAATAATTTTTTTGTATTTTTGTAGAGATGGGTTTTTGCCATGTTGTCCAGGCTAGTCTCAAACTTCTAGGCTTAAGCAATCCACCTGCTACAGCCTCCCAAAGTGCAGGGACTACAGGGGTGAGCCTCCATGCTTGGCCTGTGTATCTTTTTTTTTTTTGAGGAATGTATCGTTAGGTCCTTTGCTCAATTTTAAATAGGGTTATTAGTTTTCTTGTTATTGAGTAGTTTGAGTTCCTTATTTATTTTGCGTATCAACCCCTTATCTGATGCATTATTTCCAAATATTTTTTCCCAGTCTGTCTTTCCCACACTGTCTCTTCACTCTGTTGTTTCCTTTGCAGCGCAGACGCTTTTTAGTTTGATGCGACCCTTTTGATCTATTTTCACTTTTTTGCCTGTGCTTTTGGGGTTGCATCCAGGAAATCATTGCCCAAATCAATACTGTGCAGTTTTCCCCTGTGTGTTCTTCTAGTAGTTTTACAGTTTCTGGCCTTCCGTTTAAGACTTTAATCCATTTTGAGATGTTTCTTGTTTATGATGTGAGGTAAGGGTCCAATTTCATTCTTCTGAATATGGATGGCCAGTTTTCACAACACCATTTCTTGAAGAGACTATCCTTTCCCCATTGTGTGTGCTTGCCACTTCTGTCAAATCAATTGACTACAAGGGTGTGTGTGTGTGTGTGTGTGTGTGTGTGTGTGTGTTTATTTCTGGGCTCTCTATCCTATTCCATTGGTCAATGTGTCTGTTTTTATACTAGTACCATGCTGTTTTGATTACTACAGCTTTGTAATATAAACAGCCATATCTTGAGGATGTAGGCATCTGAAAAAACATCAAGCCTAAAAATCCCAAAATTTTTGTTCTAAGCTTGTGAATATTTAAGTCCCTATCACAGAAAAACCTGAAAGGAGGGAGACTGAAAGAAAAAGGGAGAGGAGGGAGAGAGAAACTAGCAGAAACATGATTAAAAGGTAGCTTCTAGATACACCTTTTACATTATTTTGCTTTGAAAATACTGAGGATAAAAGAAAGAAAATTATCCCAGAAAAGAAAGAAGCAAGTGTTTTCTGGCTTCCTAAGTCATTGGCAACTTTCATCGTCCACTTCCCCTTCTTTCTGTTAGCCTTGCTTCGTGACAATCTCTTGCTAAACAGCATTAGAGCCTAAGCCTACAGATGAGTTGAGGATAAGTTAGGAAAACAAAAATAGCCATCGGACTGCAGACAGGACACCATAAAAACCAAGAGGAATCCGAGAGCGCTTGCCCAGCCATGTGTGCAGACAAAGTGTCCTTGCGGAAGAGTGATTTATGACAAGGGCGTGAGATTTGTACCAGTTGCTAGTTATGTGATCCCGAGTAAGCAATTTAGCATCTTGGAGTTTTAGAAGTCTCATTTCTAAAATAAAGGTAATAATATCTACTGGAAAGTTACTCGAGGTTTTTAAAGTAAATGCTTTTGAAAACCCTGGCAAAGAGTGACCACGTATTGCTGTTGTTAATTTTATGACATGATCACACACAGGTGAGAGAAGCACACAGCCTACAATATACTCATTCCACAGGCAGGTAAGGAAGAGCTGACACCACCCTAGGATACACTGAGGTTCTCAGCCTACTGCCCATGACTTCAGGGTGATCCAAAGAGACACTAAAACATTCTGAGTGAAACAAGAAAATGTTGGGTTTCTCATTTACTCACGAATTTGGGACCCTAGAATATAAAGGTGTGGACTCCAAGCTCGCATAAAATGTAAAGGCAGACCCTAGACACTCTTTAGGAATTTGGATTCTTTGTTCGATGGCATTTGAATTCCTGACACAGAACTTCCTTATGGGTAGGAGTTTATGTTGTGAAAATATGAAAACAACAAAGGATGCAGAAATTAGAGGCTGCAAATTGAGAAATTAGGGGGTGATCCAGAAAGAGATGTCTAGAAAAAACTGGATTCAGACCTGAACATCTGCTCCCAATTAAAGTCTCCAATTCTTCCATAAGCAGTGACATTTAAAAAAAAATGCAGTGACATAATATGAAGACTATTTCACTGGTTACTACATTGTCAAATATTCTTTTATTATGTCATTTATACATAACATGAATGAAATAATAAATTGTTTTGATCCACTTTAATAACGCTTTGGGCACTATTCATAGCCTAGCATCAATGTGCAATAAACTGTGATTATGATACTGAACAGGAGTATCACCATTATGCTGTAGAATTCTATGGTTTCTCACTCTACAACTTGGTTACCACATTCTCTTCTAAGCCACCTTCTTTGCAATATTGCCTCTTAAAAGCAAACGAAGAGGAGAGATGGGAACATTTTAATTAGTCATGATCAAAAGCCCCCATGTGTGCTCCTGGGTTTTATGCACCTTTCAGGCACTTGTCATCTGTGCAAGCTGTTCTAATGTATTCATGCTCTTGCTTCTATTTCCTGCAGGGTCTCCCTGCTATACCCACTGGAGAAAAAGAAAAACCAGAGCACAACCCAGCTGGGCCCTGCAATGTAATTTAACAATGTGAACTTGCCCCATGTGGCGGAGATAATTTTATGTGCCATTTCTTCCCCCGATGGTATGAAATATTCACTCTGCCCTCTTTCTTATTGGCACAAGTGAGCCTGAAAAGACTCATATAAGTTCTACTGGATTTTTGAATATCCAGGCATATGATGGAGAAGGAAAGAACCCATGGCTGGTTGCCTAAGCAGAGACGGGAACGCTCTGGGGCCCCTTGGCTTTGCCTTGGGAGGTGTTTGTCTAGGAACAAATAAGGAAGAAGGAAAGTTTGCACTGCTGTGTGAGCAGAAGCCCCTTCACCATACTGTCTTACAATCCAAATTATGCATGCTTCAACATGAAACTTGTAATCAGCATGCACAGGGTGAATTTTAATAGGACTGAGAGCATAGACAGAATAATTCAGGAAGGAATCCAGATGCAACAGCAAAAAAACTAAGTAGAAATACACACATTTCGCAGGTATTCAATATCACACCTAAGTATGGAGTTACCAATGGCTAGAGATTGTTCTCACACCCCCAACTTAAATCACTATATCTTCAAAAGTGTGGTTTGAGTAGCCCCAGTTTGACAGCCACCACGATGCACTTTGTGATTGGCACTGTATCCTTTGTTTCTTCACAGGGTTTTTCAAGCAATGTCTTATTTCCTATTTCTGTGCTTTCCTTTAGCTAAACTCTTCCAAAATGTGTTTTGTTAAAGGTGTTTGACTTCCTTCGGCTGTGTTCTTCAGAATGGACAATCATAGGTCAATGGGCTAGGGAGAGGCTAGTTTGAGTACATATTTGGTAAGAGGTCTGTGATTCTCATCAAATGTGGAAAGCACGAGGCCAGCTGGTGAAGGGTCTTCAAGCTTTTAGGGAAGGATGGGGAGACCACTGTTTGGTCTAGGCTCTGCCCCCACCAATGTGCATAACCTTGGGCGTCTCCCTTTGCTGATCCCAGCTTCAGATTCCTCATCTGTAAAATGAAGGATTGAGCTAAAAAGTCGCTGAAGGTTATTATATCTGACACTCAAGCATGCTGTGTCATGCAAACGACCCTTTCCTCATCTATCGCACTCCAGATCATTAGCTGCGGTCCCAGATAGAGCGGTTTGGAGGTGAGCTTCCAGAGACTCCAAGGTTTGTTGGGGAGCTGCCTCAGTCCTGTGCTGCAGGTGTCCCCAGTGCAGGCACAGGTGGCTGGCAGCAGCTGTTGGGGACCAGGTAGTCATGTTTAGCTAGGGCCATTGCCTTTGTTCTGTTTCTTGCAAGCCCCAGAGATGTGTCTAGTCACTGAACCATATGTGTGGTGAATGAGAGAGGTGGACACATGGAATCAAACAAAAACACACTTACATACCTGGCTCTATCTTTCCCCCTATTTTGTGTGTGTGTGTGTGTGTGTGCACGTGCGTTTCAGACGCAGTCTTGCTCTGCTGCCCAGGCTGGAGTGCAGTGGTACAATCTTAACTCACTGCAACCTTTGTCTCCGGAGTTCAAGTGATTCTCCTGCCTCAGCCTACCAAGTAGCTGGGACTATAGGCGCATGCCACCATGCCCAGCTAGCGTTTTGGTATTTTTGGTAGAGACGGGATTTTGCCATATTGGCCAGGCTGGTCTTGAACCCCTGGCCTCAGGTGATCCACCCGCCTTGGCTTACCGAAGTGCTGGGATTACAGGCATGAGCCATCACACTCGGCCTTTCTCTACCTTTTAAGTTATATTTAGATACATAAAAGTGAAAAGAATTGTGAAATTAACACTCACATATCTATCTTCCAGCGTCAACTCATGGACAACTCATTGATGATCAATCAATGATCAACTCACGGCCAATCTTGTTTCTTTTGGACCTCCAACCACTCTGCTACCTTACTTCTCTCAGATTTTTCTTTTGGGGGGGCATTCAATTTAACAGTTATAGTGAGATATTAAGTCAGATAGCATTCAATTCACCCATTTAGAGTATGCAATCCTTCCGATTAATTTTTGAATTGATAAACAAAAGTTGTACATTTTTATGGTATAAAACATGATGTTTTGATATGTGTATACATTGTGGAATGGCTCAGTGAAGCTAATTAACATATTCTTTACCTCACATATTCATCACTTTATTTGTGGTGGGAACTTTTCCTGTTTTAAAAAAATGATATATAATAGTTGTACATATTTTGGAGGTACAGGTGATATTTTGATACCTATACACAATGTGTAATGATCAAATAAGAGTAATTGGGATATCCATCACCTCAAGCATTTATCTTCAAAATCTACTCTCTAAGCAATCTTCAAGTATATATTATTATTACCTATAGTCACCATGTAGAATAGATCTCCTGTATTTATTTCTCCTAATTCAAATTTTGTTTTTTATTTATTTTTATTTTTTTGAGATGGAGTCTTGCTCTGTCACCCAGGCTGGAGTGTAGAGGTCTGAACTTGGCTCACTGCAACCTCCACCTTCCAGGTTCAAGTGATTCTCCTGCCTCAGCCTCTCGAATAGCTGGGATTACAGGCATGTGCCACCACGCCCGGCTTATTTTTGTATTTTTAGTAGAGACGGGGTTTCACCATGTTGGCTAGGCTGGTCTCGAACTCCTGACCGCAAGTGATCTTCCCACCTCGGCCTCCTGAAGTGCTGGGATTACAGGCATGAGCCACCGCGCCTGGCTGTCTAATTCAAATTTTGTATGCTTTGAACAACTCCTCAGATTCTATTGAAGTACATCCCAGATATCAAACCATTTCATCCATAGATATTTCAGTATATCCTCTAAAAGACAAGGATTCTCCTTTTAAAATAGAACCACGATATTATTATTCTACAAAAAAGTTATTTCTCAACACCATCAAATATCTTGTCAATCCCTGTATTTCCTTAGTTTCCTATAATTTAGAAGCTTGTTTATTTGAGTTGCCTGGACCTATCTCTTAATAATGTTAATAATGTTCCTGATAAAAACTCTCCCCTCCAGCCATATTGGTCCACTAAATGTCCTTCTGAAAACTGAATACATCCACATCTCTGGTTCTACAGTGCCCCTTCCGACCCTTCACCCCCTGAGCATCCATCTCTTTTCTACCTTTTAAAATCCTTGTAATTTTTAAGGCATGGTTAAAACCACACCATGCTCATAAGAAGACGTCCTAATGATCACCCCAGCAAAGAGAAAGACCTCTACCTCAACGCTAGAGCATTTCATGTTTTGCTTCAGTTTTTACATTTACTGCCTGGTAGAGTTGATTGGTTTTCTACATAGACAAATTAGTATTCCAGTTTGATTTTAAGTTCTTTGTGTGTCATGACTTGCAGTTTTTTGAATTTCCCTACAACTATTGGCAAAGTATTTTAGATATAATTGGTGTTCAAAGTGTCCACTGATTGATTACTTTACCTTTTGCTAGGTACAGGGACAAAGACTTTTCTTGTGAGAAGTGACGAGCTTAGATTCTTATGCTCCTTTGTAAATACTCTAACCACATTGCGAAAATAATTTTTCCAGCTTAAAGACTCATTAGGAAACTTGGGTAGGCTGTGTGGGAAGTTGTTCAGAAAAGGATCTTCCCCAAAGAAAGCAAATTTGTGAGGTCCAAATGAATGAAAGAATGGACTTCCAGCCTTTGGGGCAATGAATATGGGAGGGCTAAAGACAGGCATCCATCTGGTCATATTGACTGGATCAGCAGTGTGAAATGCAAGTATAAGGCATCTCTTCAGCTGGTGAGAAGTTCAAGGAAATTCAGAAAGAGAATCCATTAAATTTGAGTGTGTGGCAGAAGATGAGAGATCTATCTTGTTTTCCATAATATAATATCGAAACCCCACTGGGTTTCTCAAATATATTTCCTGAATGATGGCAACCCTCAGTAATTACAGAATGGCTAGAAACCAAAGGATGTTCTCTAACACACACGCACACACACACACACACACACACACACACAGAGAGAGAGAGAACAAATGTGTGAGCTTGTGTACTTGCATTGGTAGTGATGGGTAGAGGCACCTGAGGCTTCAATTAAAGGGGAGTGGTGAGAGAAAGAGCAATATATACATTTAAGGGCAGCAGGATGCTAGGGACTTTCAAACTTGCCCTCACCATTCTTTGGAGACTTACTGACGTGCCTTGAGGAAGCAGTATTGCTTCATTAGGCAGAAGTCATATGATTTTCTTAGGGACCAAGTAAAGAAGAAGATCATTCACAGATTTTCTTTTTTCTTTTACAAGAAGATTCAGAGGAGACATTTGAGAGTCTTCATCAGCACAGAGTAGAATCAGCTGTTAATTATTTACATCTTATCCAAATTATAAGATGCATATTAAGCACTCTGTTTTCTTAGGGACCAAGTAAAGAAGAAGATCATTCACAGATTTTCTTTTTTCTTTTACAAGAAGATTCAGAGGAGACATTTGAGAGTCTTCCTCAGCACAGAGTAGAATCAGCTGTTAATTATTTACATCTTATCCAAATTATAAGATGCATATTAAGCACTCTTTGTTACACGTGTTGCTATACGTCCTCTGAAAAGCATTATCCCAGGATCTGGCTCAAGTCTTATTAAGATCATTCAGAATGGGATAAACAATAAATATGTGATGGCATTCTTCCTACAGTCTTTCGGAAACCAATTCTGAAGAGCCCGCAGGGTGTTGACAATGATCAAATTATGAAACAAACCATTTTTTCACTTGCAGCAGAAAGTTCCTGGCTCCTTGAACAGGAATGAGGTAAAACTCTGAAGTCACATCAGACTATCTCTCACAAAAAGGCTGTTGTACCTCTTGAGTGCCAGAAGGCAGATGAAGAGCACAGATAAATCTGAGGATAAAACATGCCCTCGTACCAACTAAAAATATGTTTAAAAAGTCTGCCTGAAGAGATCTTGAGAACAAAACTATCCAGATTCTTTACAATGTTTATTCAAATTTGTAGGTCAAGGTGAAATGGTTGTAGGCCAAGGTAGTTGAGAGGAATGGTACAAATAAGGCAATTAACATAGAAAGGCTTTCAAATAGAATCTAATCAGCAAAATTCACAGGAGTATTTTGAACTAATTATAACATATCTGTTAGAATAATTATCTGAAGTCACAACTGATATTATAGTTATTTAAATATCAATTAACATCACAGATTTTGCAGTTATCAGTAAAAGCTACAGAGTCACATCAAATTTCTTGAAGCTAAATTTATAATCATAAAACTTGGAACTTTTACTATGCCCCAGAGCTTTATAAAATGAGAGACACAAGCCACTTGTTGCTGTTGCTATGAGACAAATGTTTACATCACACATTTCTATAGAAGGAAGAAAAATGACAGGTTCTTACCAAGTAATCATCAGGCTTGATACCAAAAAGTTCTCTGAAATATCGGAATGCTAATGGAGCGTATGTCTTAAATCTAAAGTCTGGGTAGTGATGTGCTGGGGTCAGATTGCTCCCTTCACTGAAGTAAAAATATTAAAAAGAGAGAGAAAGGGAGAACACATTAGCAAAGACAATTTTGACCACAAATTGTACCTCTATTAGTCCTGGGCCAATGTTATCTCTAGAAAAATCATCCCCTGACAGCGGGATTCTCAAAGTTCATGTCATAAAGGCCAATGATCACCAGGTAGAAACAGACGCTAGTTAGTGAGGTCACTCCATGCAGGCGTTCCCTGTCAATCAGCGTCACATGCCTGAAAATTCATTTATCCCTTTGTGCCTTCTTCCTGGAAAGATCACTCTATTATCACCAGTGTAACCACATTGTAATGCTTTGGGTAAAAGATCTAGGCCTTAGAGTGTGGAGCAATTTCAAAAATGCATTTTTTTAAATCACGAATTTTGGATATTTGACAAAAACTGTTAACCAGGGATAAGTGAAATAATTATTAAAACATCCTACCAACAGAGAGAACCATCACACGGAATAGGACCTCAATCTGAACTTTTATTTACATTTTCCAAAAAAGGAGACCTTTTTGCTGAGTATCAGAGGACGGAGCTGGCTTGTGTTGTTAGGGGTCAGCACCATATAATAAGTGGTTATCTTGAAAGGCTAGGATTACACTCAGGCAGCTGCAGGGCTACACACTAGGAGAGTGACACAGGGACTAAGACTGCCTGAGAGAAGGGCAGTCACATCGTAAGGAATGACCCCCAAATCATCCGCTCAGTTAAATGGTTACTGTTTCTCTAAGCAAGCCTAGTTGAATATTCAGTATGTATGATGCCCCAGTGCTGTATCCAAACATTTTCTCTTTCTATATTTTGGGATTTAGGAGGGGATTCAATCCCATGGGACTGTCAAAAGGAATGATTCTGGAACTTATATGGCACGTAATAATTTATTAATATAAACGTAGATTATATAGAAATAAATGGTAAAAGCAAAGAGGCTCAAAGAGACCTATAACATCCTTCCTCACTTTTGCAAGCAAGTAATAATAACCACAAGGCCTTAGGTTCTGAAGCAGGCTGCTTTCAGTGGGCTAAGAGCATTGCCAATTTCTTCTCTCTTTTTCGCCTTCTATCTCATACAAAGTAACTCATTCTATTGGAGCAGATTTCCCTCAGCATTCAAAGAGGTAAGATAAAACACCCATTTTCCACCTAAATGGAGTTTCTCTCATTTTGTTGCAGTTTTGGGCCCAAGATTTTATCAGAGAGGATGCTGCATTTACTATTATTATTTTCATTTTGGGTTAGTTCTGAGCTCCTTGGATTATTCATCTTTCCCTGAAGTTTCCATTAATTATAATAATTTTCCTTGGGTTCACATCTCTCTGACTGCTATGATTTATTCAGTTATGGTTTAAAACGATAGTGTTAGGTTTCCCTGGAGGTGAGACAGACACACAGACACATACATGTACACCTATACACACAAGAATGCTCATGTACACACAGCAGAGCAGCTTCAGGTAGAGAAGGGGAACATTTATTTCCTAAGGCATACAGAAATAATAATAGGTATTTGGTGGTTTAAAAAACCACTAAATCATTCCATGAAAAAGAATTAAATTTAGCTCGCTTTGGGCCATACTAAGATATAGAGAAGTAGGGGCCAACTGTGGGGCAGGCTTACCTACATGGAACAATCAAGAAATTATATTTGTAGGCTGGGCGCGGTGGCTCACGCTTGTAATCTCAGCACTTTGGGAGGCCGAGGTGGGCGGATCACGAGGTCAGGAGATCGAGACCACGGTGAAACCCCGTCTCTACTAAAAATACAAAAAATTAGCTGGGCGTGGTGGCGGGTGCCTGTAGTCCCAGCTACTCGGAGAGGCTGAGGCAGGAGAATGGCGTGAACCCGGGAGGCGGAGCTTGCAGTGAGCTGAGATTGCGCCACTGCACTCCAGCCTGGGCGACAGAGCGAGACTCCGTCTTAAAAAAAAAAAAAAAAAAAAAAAAAAAAAGACCCTGTCTCAGACAAAAAAAAAAAAGATCAAAAAGTTAACTTAAAAAAATAGCTGACGATATGATCAGGCACTTCACAGAAATTAAAAGATATGACTCAAACATAAGATGCTTAACCTCATTCATAAATGTCACCGAGAGACCATTTTACCTGGAAGATTGGTGAAAATCCACGACTGTGAGGTAGCTTGAAGGGAAATGGTATTCTGAAATATTGTTAGTGGAATGTAATTTGAGATTTTTTTTTCCCCATGAAGGACATTTTCACAACTTCTATCAAAATTACAAACATGTAACTTCTTGATCCAGCAAATGCATGCCTATGTTATCCTATGGATAAACTAGCATTTGTCCAAAACAATATATGTGAACATGGTTACTCATTATGGCAACCTGGATGGCCTTCGGGAGAGAACTTGTCTAATTAATTATGATTCAGCTACACAATGGAATTTTATGCGGTATTAAGAAAAGAATAAGGGTGCTTATTATGTACTGACATGGCAAGATCTCTAAGATAAATTGTTAAGTGGATGAAACATGATGCAGAATGCTGTGTAGGGGATGTCACCACTGTATAAAAAAGAAAACAAATATTCTTTTGGCATGCATATACATAAAAAATCCTTGAAGGAAAAAACAGCCACAAGTAACAGTGATAACTGGAGTTGGACACTGAAAAAAGGCAGAGGGACAAAAGGAACTCTTCACAGCATTCCTTTTAAGAACAGGACAAGCCTTGCTATGTATTATCATTCACAAAATTAAATAAACTTTAAAAGTTAGAGGTTAAAAGCCATAAACTGATTCCTCTTCCCCCAAACTGAGCCCTCCGTGCTCAGCACCACAGCAGAAGGTTTACCTCTGCATATTTAAGCTGTTCCAATGAATAACAAATACCAGCTTGACATGAATGAAGCTCTAGTGAAGGAAATGCAAATTAATGAGATCGCTGGCCCCTGCTGGGCCGGGATATTTGTCAGGGGAGCACAAGTGCAGAGAACAAAACAGCACGTCCAGTGAAGGTCAGCCAGCAGGCAACAACCTTGGTTCTCTGAGGCCCCATGCTGGCACGTTTACTGTGTGTAGATGTGGGTGCCAGCCCACAGACGTTCAGCATAGAATCTCCACAGCACAGGTACCAACTGCTTAGCAACTTCCAGCATGGCAGAACTGCCAACATTCAAACACAATGACTGCAATCAACGGTGGCCTGCTGAAGTCCACAGGCTTTCCTTGCCTGAGACTGGGGTTACCTGTTGGGTAACTGTGCTCAGCATCCAGACTTAGCAAAAATGAAGTCAGAAAAAGAGTAGACCTCCTCACAGTTTAAGATTTACCTCATATTTCTTCAATGCACTTATGTAGGGTGGAAAACAAAAAAACCACCTAACAACTGACTTTCTTGTCTTGGCGTAAGTTGAAGCTTTGGAAATCTCAGCTATGGGGTTTTGAGCAGTGGTTCTAGATGCTTGGATCCCATCAGCCAGTAAAATTTCAAAAACAAAAGTTTGGAATCCAACCTTGGATTTCCAACTGTATTTTGCCAAGTAAGAACCTAAACAATTAAGCAGACACACGTTACAATCCCTATCACATCAGGGCATTTTTAGCTCCAAAAAAGGAGAAAGACATTTCAAATAAAGAACAGAAGTTTCTCAGTCCTCTTCCCCACTTACTCACTAAGAAACAGTTAAAGTTCAATCACAGACCGGCTCTGGCATTCTGATATTCACCTCTTCTGAGGCAAGTTCATTTTTAAGGCCAAAGCTACTGCTTGTCTTAGTCTAAAAATACATATATCTTAATGGCAACGTATGTTCAGAATTACACAATGTTGAAGCTCGAGAAGGCATTAGCCACCATCTGGAATTTCCCATTTAGCAGATAAATCATAGTGCAGGGAGGGAAAATAATGGCCCAAACTGATCAGGAACAAACAAGATTGGGAGATTAGACTCACATCAGAACAGTAGAAAAGTCACAAGCAGATAGGAATGGCTTAACTTAGACTTGACGTTCCTCTGTTATTCCTCCTTTTCAGGATTCTGTTACAAGTTTCAGGGGTCTCTCCCAGCCCAAATATCCCAATTACTTCCACATGAGGCCCTCACACCACAGGGGCTGGTGGGTAGAATTTCACATACAGAAGCTTTGGGCAGCTGGTGTTCTCCTCTCTATGTACTAATAACAACACAGCTTTGTTTATGGGGTTTTAGAGCCTGATGACCAAGTGCTAGTTTTGGTGGCACTGGACTGAGAGATGTGGTGGTAAGCAATGGGGTAAAACTAATTTAGCATCTCAAAGACAACACAAGGGGTCCAGTTTTGGAGCTGAGACTGAGAGCTTTGTTGTCTCTAGAGCAGCATTTTCCATTTAGTGAGCTTTGTTTATTTCAAATTGTAACCAAACCATCAGCAGTGGCTCTGGGGACTTTTGACAAAACTAATACTTACACAACTCCTGGGTGACAGTGGTCAGTGTCCCTAAAGGATGCTAAATGCCCTCACTTTTTTCAACAAACATGACCTTACCCTCTGTGTGACAGGATAAATGAAGGGTGCTTTGTCTTGATGTGCAGACATTAGGAAAGCTTAAGTGGCACTACAATTGGGTGAATGCCACTACAATCCAGTAACAAACTACTGATGGTACCCAGTCTTCAAGTTGGACCTTCGTACACAGCAGTCTGTAAAAGCGGCCTTAAGGTATTATTAATTGCCTCTGCCAATTCAGCCAAGGTGGAGATCCCTTGGTTTCCACATACAATTCTTTATGTAACTAGAGAGAGAAACAGAAATTGGTCCTCTTTTTTGCCAAATTAGATGGTGCTCATGAATGGAAAAACAAAACAAGGCAAAACAAAAGACACACTCCTTGCTGGTGCCAACCTCCTGTTGCTGAGCAGTTCTGTGATGGGTACACATGAACTGCATTGTATAAGACGAGGCTGCACCAGCTTCAGAGACCAACCAGCTGACAGCCAATCTTTAAAAGTCAGCATCTGAAGACAGCTTAAATTCCCCAACCAAATAGTGCATTCCGGGATGTCATTTACTGGGAACATGTGACATCATCAGATATGTAAACATTAAACCATCCAAGAAGTTATTACCATACTGGAAAACTGTGCTTGAAGATAATTTCAAATAAAGCAGAATATTGTATAATATCCAGTGCATGCAATAAATCCTTTATCTTGAGCTAAAGGAAGAGGTGTATGGCTTTTATTAAGAGGAAATCAGTTTCTCCCCATCCTCACCAAATACACGTCGAAGAAAGACGTAAAGAGTTTTGATTTGAAGGAGCATCATATTATGGCTTGCCCAGCAGCAGTCACTTCTCATTTTCTCCCAAGAAGACTAAACTGGCAGCTTTGTCTTCTACCCACATGTACATAAAAACTGGTGCGGAATGTTTGTATAGATCAGGAGTTGGCAATCTTTTTCTTTTTTATTTATTTTTATTTTTATTAAATATAAAGAGATGAGGTCTCACTATATTGCCCAGGCTGCTTTCAAACTCCTGAGCTCACGCGATCCTCCCACCTCGGCCTCCCGAAGTGCTGGGATTACAGGCGTGAGCCACTGCACCCAGCCTTGGCAATCTTCTTCTATAAAGGGCCATAGTATTTTGAGCTCTGTGGGCCATACAGTCTCTGTAGCAATTACGCAACTCTGCTGCCATTGTAGATAGCAGCCGCAGACAATTTGTAAATGAATGGATGTGGCTTTATTCCAATTAAACCGTATTTACAAAAACAGGGAGTAAGCAGGGCCTGTCCCATGGGCTGTTGTATGCTGACCCATATGGTGTAAGACAGTGGTCCCCAACCTTTTTGGCACCAGGACCAGTTTTGTGGAAGACAATTTTTCCACAGACAGTGGAAATGGGGGGATGGTTTTGGGATGAAACTGTTCCATCTCAGATCATCGGGCATTACATTCTCATAAGGAGCAAACAACCTAGATCCCTTGCATGCACAGTTCACAATAGGGTTTGGGCTCCTATGAGAATCTAACGCCGCCAGTGATCTGACAGGAGGCGGAGCTCGCCCTTTAATACTTGCTGGCCTCTGCTCACCTCCTGCTGTGCTGCTGGTTTCCTAACAAGCCACGGACTTGCACCTGTCTGCAGCCCAGGGACTGGGAATCCCTGGTATAAGAGGGACTCTTGGATAAGTTTATGTCATTATGCCTTGAAACGCAGGCAGTTGGCTAGTTTGTCAAACCTGTAACATTGAGCGATGATATGAGGCAATATTTTATATGAACTTTTGACATATATGTTTACTTATCATTTAGGATAATGTTTTACCCTTGCCGTAGTTTCTTGGAATTCTTTTCCAAAAAGTGGGTATTCCCTGGCTGTCCAGATAAACCCTGAAGTGCACATGGGTCAAACCCAAGGGCAGTCTGTTTTCTGTAATGATCTTTACATCAAGGTAAACTCCTGTTTTACAAGTGAAGAGACTGAAATATAGGGGCTTTAAAAATACCTCAGCTGTGTAATTATTCTTGAATATGGGAAGATATTTAAACTTTTACCACCAGCTTTTAAACCATTTTTGCCACTTCCAGGTAAGGTAGTGATAGTGTCTCCTGGAGAAGAACACATTAGGGCTGTCTCTTAGGGGAACAAAGAAGCAGATTGAGGTCTATAATTCTAAGATAAAAGCTGGACACTTGTTCTGATTCAATAAAGCAGAAATACCATTCCCATGCTTTATTGCCACAACGTAGAGAAAAACAAAACTTTGGGGCCAGCTAACCCTGAGTTAAAATCTTGGCTTTACCATTTACCGGCTGGATAGCCTTGGGCTAAGTGACTTAATGTCTTAGGGTCAACTTATTTCATATACCAAATAATGTTCTTATAAACATGAAAGATAATAAAAATTAATATATGTTATATACGTCAATTAACTATATGAATAAAACTATGCTTGATTCACAGTTCTTAAAAATTTTGCCTCCCTTTGCCACCTTAGGTTCTTGTTTACATGGTACAAGCTTTATAAACCATCTTCCTTCTTCTTTATCCTATCAATACATGAAACCTATCTACAACTTTGAGCTTCTGATCCCAACACAGAATTTGGGGTCAAAATATTAAGATATGATCATGATTTTCTTACTCATCTACTTTGAGATTTTGGAACACATTTTGGAAGATCACGGAGCCAGACAGTTAAAAGAGATTTTTATATCCTCTTTCAGATCTTAAAACGGCCCAGGGCTTTTTCCATCTACAAAATGAAACAATTCATAGGACAAATTACGTACTTGATATTTAAAAATAACTTTGAGCAGCTTCGAAATATATAAATAAGAAAAAAACACAATGCATTTGGTTGCTAGGGGAAATGGATTCTGCAACTTCAGAAAGCAGTAAATTAAAACATCTCAAGGTACCTCAAGTAATTAGTTCTATGACCCAGATAGACTCATTGAGTTTTGGAGCCATCAGAGACTGCAGAATGTTTTGGATGCTTACAACCAGGGCCTGTCCTGCCCACCTACCGCTTTCCTCATCCCCTTATGGGCTTGGAAATACTTGGAGAGAGAAAGCATTATTTGATTGATTTATTGAAGTTTAATTGACATACAATAAAGTATACCATTTGTTACTTTTTCACATGTGTATATACACCAGTGAAGCCATCACCACAATCACGATACTAAATTTATCCATCACTTTATAGGGGTTTTTTGACTGCTACAGCAACTAGGAGATATTACTGGCAGGGCCTGGGGACCACAGATCTCCTGAAATGTACTGTCTTGCACAAAGAGTTGTCTTATCCAACAAAGCCAACAGCACCTCCAATGAGAAACACTGGGCTAAATCCCTTTGCTAAATCCATGAAGACACTGAGTCCAGATGATGAAACTGAGGCAAGACTAACATAAGTTTCTTCTGTTTACTGTAAATCCATCTGGTGTGCCTGTGTTACTTAAACAAACAAGATAACATCTGCTGAAAGAAATTCTTGGTCTGAATCAAATGTTCAGGCCGGCACCTGCCATGGTGGCGTGGGAGCCGGAGTCCAGGGGCGTAGAGCCAAGCCGGGACAATTCCTTTTCATTTAAAAATAACAAATAAGAAAAAAAATGCATCAAATGTTAAATATTGTATTGCCATTTTTTTTTGAAGGGAAGATATAGACTTTTATTTTCATGGAGTGTTTTTAGTAAGGCTGCTTGAATGAACAGAAAGCATTTCATGTATACTATAACTAGTATGGATTGTTACACGAACCTGAAAAGACGGTACAGTCATCCTACGTGGCAGCAGAGCCTTGCAAGGACCCAGGCTGTTTTTCACTCTGGTCAATTTGATTTTTTGGTTTTGACCCCAGCAATATTGCCTCACAAATCCATTTTTTAAATTCGAGTACCCACCAAAATCCTACCATCTGCACCTTGTTCCCTGGACTGGACTCTTGCCCGTCCTTCAGAGTAGATTCACACCTTCTGGTCCATGAATCTCCAGCCTTTGTCTTCAGTCACACAGAACATTCCCTCATAAACTCTACTATCTTTCCACTCACCGGCCCCCACCTTCCTCTTCCTACAAATCATCACTAAAAGGTAAAGCAGACAACATGTCATTTTTTGGTCTAGTACCTGATTATTTTAGACAGCCCAGAGAAAGGGTTGATTTGTAATTGTAATTGTATGCACAGTTATCTATTGGACCATTTAAATCTAACTTAATCCAACTAAATGTGCCTATATGCAAACATCAATATCTAGCCTTTCTATTTCATGCAGCTGTTTTAAATAGTTTTAATCTATTTTATATTTATCATGTAGCATTTTTATTATTCCATTGCATATGTGTATATATATATTATATATGTGTGTATATGTATACACACACACGTATCACTTAATACTTTTTAAAGTTTTTCTTATAGACTTTTACTCATTTTACACAATATTATTATAAAGAAAATGAGGGAGGTAATTTTTTTGTTTTTTTTTTTGAGACAGAGTACCACCCTATCGCCCAGATTGGAGTGCAGTGGCAGGACCTCAGCCCACTGCGACCTCTGCCTCCCAGGCTCCAGAGATTCTCCTGCCTCAGCCTCCTCCTGAGTAGCTGGGATTACAGGTGTGCACATTTATAGGCTGCAAATACTCTAAAATGCTATATTTTAAATGTGACAATGGATGCCTCTAAATAAGGGAAAGTCAGCTAGCTACTCCTCTGCCAGTGACACACCTGCTGCTGCTACCTTGGATGACAGTGAAGGCCAAAGACACAAAGTGCTAATAGATGTCATTTTGATATTTAAGATGCTTTTAAAAAGTGATTTGAGTTTTATTAGTTTTAAGAGTCATGTAATAACTCCAAGAACAAAATTTGTTATCTACCAGAAAGATTCTCTCTCTCAAGTGGAAAGTCATGGGTGAGGCCAGTGGTTCTCAAACCTTTCTGTGCTGAGAATCACCCCGAGGGCTTGTTAAAACAGATTCCTGGTTCCTACCCACAGAGTTTCTAATTGAGTTGGTCTGGGTGGAGCCCAAGAATCTGCATGCCTAGCAAGTTCCAGGTGTGCCGGTGTTTAGGATTTGGGGACCTCATGCCCGAGCCATGCTTTCCCCAAGTGCCCGTCAATAGTTGGCTGTGTTGATTGGACACTGGAAGTAGAAGAGGTCAGTCAGTGAGGATAGGGGGAGCACATGGAACGTCTTTATACCCCCACCTTCAGCTGTAATGCTCTCAGCACCCTAAGCTCACTGTCTCCACATTCCCACAAAAGTCCTCCTTTCTCCTGTTCTCTGTAGCCAAAGAACAACAAAGTTGACATGTCTGGGTAGAGACCTTTGGAGACCATGAGAGCTCAAACAAACATCCTACAAACACACTTACAAGCATTATGAGCCTAAAAAAAGCATCCCAAAAGATGAAGATAAACTCATGACCCCCTGGCTTTTAAGAGAAAAACATGTAGTTAATACATACTCTTTTTTTGGAATGGTAGACTGTTAAAAGCAAGCACAGAGAACATTTCCAACTATAGAAAGAAGAGTAGGGTCATGAGCAAGGATTATATCCTGGGCCTTGGGGTTGTCCATTTTCTGCCTGGAATCTGGTTCTCAGGGCTGCTGTAGGACCCTAGACAAGCAGACTTCAAAAGGCCAGTAGACCAACTTTATTCTGCAGCTAAGAGCATTTAAAGCAAAACTAGTTAGGTGACTTTTAAAAATTTATGGGCTCCGCTCCTTGCTGACTATGTGGGGGTTACCGCACGTCCATATACAGGTTTTATTTTTAGGCAGTTGACACCTGGACACAGAGATAAATGTGTAAAGACAATTCTTCTAAAGATACATATAGATTTTTAATAAGGCAATGAGGATACTAGTGGTAAACAAAGTGTCACTTTAGCTATGTTTACCCAAGCCTGGTAATAACATGGCTTATTTTGAAGAGAAATGTTTTGTTTTTTTTTTTTTTTTTTTTTTTTTTTTGAGACAGAGTCTCGCTCTGTCACCCAGGCTGGAGTGCAGTGGCGCGATCTCGGCTCACTGCAAGCTCCGCCTCCCGGGTTCACACCATTCTCCTGCCTCAGCCTCTCCGAGTAGCTGGGACTACAGGCGCCCGCCACCACGCCCGGCTAATTTTTTGTATTTTTAGTAGAGACGGGGTTTCACCGTGGTCTCGATCTCCTGACCTCGTGATCCGCCCACCTCGGCCTCCCAAAGTGCTGGGATTACAAGCGTGAGCCACCGCGCCCGGCCGAGAAATGTTAAAATCAATTCTCACAGCTCCAAAGACAAAATAATTATCTCCAAGTCCCCAAATTGAATATCTTTACTTTTATTTTCTAGATCATTTGAAAAATTCTGTCACTTGTGGTGATACTTCTTATTTAATGATTACTTCTCTTCCTAAATGAAGGTAGTAATAGAATTTTTAATTAGTTTTATTGTGGTAAAATATACTCAACATAAAATTTACTATGTTAGCCACTTTTAAGTGTACAGTTCTGTGGCATTAATACATTCATATTACCATCATCCATTTCCAGATGTATTTGCTTTTAAATAATTGATCCCCTCACACTAAAATGATGAAAGCTAGAGACAACATGTATGGGTAACTTTGGTATTTTTGCAAACAGCAGGATTCTCTGTTTTCTGGAGGAAAGTTAAGTTAAAGTCATCATACAAGAGAAGAGATAAGACTAGACTCAGATCTGAGGCCCAATTGTGGGCCTACCAGCCCATGCTTTTAAATTAGGGGGAGCAAAAACCTAGCACCAGTTGCTGTTTCATGGAAGCCTTCTTTCTATAAACCCTTGGCGGACATTACTGTGTGATTACTGCACTCTTTCCCACTGAACCTCAGAATCTTTCTCCATATGGTTTTCCAGGCATTCATCACAACTAATTAGAATTGGTCCATAGATGAAACCTATTTACCATCTCCACATAAAAATTGCAAGGCATCCTGATGAAACAGGAGGTAAACATCATTTGGATGGCCTTTGACCCTGCCAAAGGTCCAATATTCACATCTGTACATGTAAACATGTACATAGTAGAAAAGCCCTTCAATATGGGGTTGTCACAAAGAAGGTTCCTTAGCATGGAAATCATCACAAATAAGAATGTTCTTACCTGGGTAGGAACACACTTTCCACCACATAAAAGTCTTGCATAAGAACATCTCGTTCTGGCTTGGAAGTAAGATTACCCACTGTGTATCCTATTCCCAGCTGAATAGCACCTTTAATAGCAGATGATGCAGTCTGCAAAGAAAACAAGGGTCTCAGCATTAGTCTTAACAGTCAGGGCCTTGTTCAATGGTACAGGCAACAAAACATGAGTGAGGTTCAGTTCTCTTTCTTGCTCCGAAACAATGATGAAGCTGAGGTTTGGCAAGATGATAAGTTGCTTCTTTTGATGCAGAATCTATTCCAAACATTAAAGCTCTTTCTTTGCATACATTTTTTGTAATGTCTCTTATAATTTAATTTGGAAATTGCTTACTAGTCTCACCATAGATCCATAATAATTTCTTACATTGATCTGTGCTAAAACACACAGCATGGGGACACCAATATTTCCCATTTATTACTTTTCTAATATCATCCAATAATTAAGCTGATGTAATGTTAACTTGGAGAATAACTACTGTACGTGTGTGTGTGTGTGTGTGTGTGTGTGTGTGTATGAGTATACACATATATAGTTTTAACCAACATAATAAGAGAAATAACAGAATAACTCAATTTAGGACAATTAGAATGTATTTTTTTATGGTGAAATGTGTCATACTTTTTATGCCTTGCACTGCCTAATGTAGTGCTACATACATGGTAGGAATTAAATACTTAAATCAGTGGTTCTTCACCAGGAACATCTGACGATATCTGAAGACATTTTTTGGTCATCACAACTGGCAGTGGTGGCATTATGTCTAGTGGGTAGAGGCCAGGGATGCTGCATAGGACAGCTCCCACCACAAAGAATCATTCAGACCAAAATGTCAATAATGCTGAGGTTAAGAAACCCTGACATGAATGGATGTAATAAAGATCACTTACTTTATAGAAAAGATACTTTCTTTCTGATTTAATATTTTTACTTAGCAAATCTAAGACCCATCCCCACCTCCCCCTTGCTTTATATCTTTTTATTTCTTCAAGCTTTTAACACCAGAGAACACCTGTTTATTCTGAAAAAAATTTCTTCTCTTGATTTCTATGACAGAATATGATCCTGAAGCCACTATTATATATATATATATATATTTTTTTTTTTTTTTTTTTTTTTTTTTGAGACAGGGTCTTACTCTGTCGTCCAGGCTGGAGTGCAGTCGTGCGATCTCGGCTCACTGCAATCTCTGCCTCCCGCATTCAAGCAATTCTCACGCCTCAGCCGCCTGAGTAGCTGGGACTATAGGCATGCACCACCACATCTGGCTAATATTTGTATTTTTAGTAGAGACGGGATTTCGCCATGTTGGCCAGGCTGGTCTCAAACTCCTGGTCTTATGTGACCAGGAGCCTCCCGAAGTGCTGTGATTACCGGTGTGAGCCACTATGCCCAGCCCACTTCCAGCTTTTCTTATAGTCTCTCCTGTCACTTCTTCTCTGACCTCTCATGTTGTATTTGCTATAATTGCAGTGTCCCCAGAATTTGGTCCTTGATCCTCAAGTCTCCTTAATATACCCTGGTAATCAATCCATTCTTAATGACTTAAATACTGTTTCTATTCAGATGGCTCGCAGATTCTTTTCCATCAATTGAGATGCTGTTCTGTCAACACAAATGCAGTGTATACAGAGCCAAATTAATACCTTACAACCTCTCCACACTACTTCTGAGATGGGCTTCATTTCCCAAGGCAGTGTCATCTTCAGTTATCCAAACTTGACCTCCAAACAGACTACATCTAGAACAGGGCTAGGTCTCTAGTCCATCTATTGACTACTTTCCCATAGGGGCATCATTTCATCACTTTGCTTATTCTACAATAAAGGTTATGTCACCTTTAGTGTGAGGATGACTATCTACATCCTTGACACTTAGGGAGGTCGAAAAATGTCTTTGTGTTTTTCTTTTTTCACATGCCCTTTTATTTAAGATCCTAGGGCAGCAAGATGGCAACACACTAAGACTTAAGCCCACAGTGCATTGTTTCTTTAAAAAAAAAAAAAAAACCTGCTATTTTAATGCTCCCTCTCGGAGCTCTGCAATGCCACCAATTGGCGTCAGTGACCTTTTGTGCCAGTAGCTCTGACTTTTAAAGGCTGAAGTGGATTTTCTTCATTTTAACCTTGCATAAAAATTCAAAAGGCATCTCTTCTCTCAAGCGTCACTCAGACTGGTAAGGCACAAGAGGTGACATAAGCACTTCCCAGAGGGCCCGATACGCCACACGGTTCTAAGCCAGATCTATCAACAGGTTCACATGCTGCCCAAGTGCTCTGCACTCCCCCATACCACACCCCTGACGCTGCTTTCCAGAACTATCTGTATCTGCTTAACTCACAAAACCACCACAAAAACATCATTTTAACACTTCTTGGGCTGGAACAGCCTGCCAAACAGAGTATCCAATTCTTTGTTGTCTCCACCCTGGCAACAGAAGGTAGTCAAAGCTGTGACTAGTCTACACCTAGTGTTACCAAACTTCAGGAACATGAGAATCACTGGGTACACTTGCTAAAACAGATGACAGTCATGTCCCCAGAATTTCTGATTCCAAAAGTCTGGAGTGAGGACCAAATATATGCTCTTGTTCTAAGAAAAAATCTTTCTTCTCTGGTGTAAGGTTGAGTCCCTGAGGAGTAAGATTTTGAAAAGAACCCTGCTGTTATATAATTAGTTAAATCAAAAACAGACTGGTAATAATATTACTTTCCTTTCACAGCATTTAAAATTCAGGTGCTCTGATGGGAGAAATAATAAAAGGAGTTATTAATCTTTTTTGACCAACTAATTTATGCCAGGCACTTGATGTATTAATAACAACAATTATGATCATGATCTATCATAATCATAGCACATACTAATGTAGTGTTTACTACTAAATGGCAGGCACATTCTAAGTGCTTTCTGGTTATATTAACCCTTTTATCCTCATGACTCTATGAGGTAGGCACTCTTACTATTTCTATCAGCTCAGGAAGGTTTAGCAACTTACACGAGGTCACACAGCTACTGACAAGGTGAAGCTGGGACTCACCTCTAGGAAGGCTGGCTCCAGAGTCCTAAGTTATACTCCACTGCCTCTAAAGCAGAATCTCCTCACTCATTTGACCCTCTCCAGAACCGCGAGGCACAGTAACAACGGTTCCCATTTTACAGGGGTGGATTTAAGGCTCGGCAAGGTTACGTGACTTGCCCAAGTCCCTTTGCTAGTGTGTGGTGGAGTCTCACTGCCAAACCCAGGCTGCCTCCTCCATATCCGTGTTTGCGAAATGAGCCTAGAATCAAAGTCGGAAGTTCTCTTTTAAGTCTGGATGTTTGACCTCAACAAAGCAAAAGCTCTGAGAGAGCCATTCCTTTTGGTGAAAAAAGGGTAAAAATTTTATTTGCTTCCAATCATACCCACCCACAGGTAAGCCAAAGAAACACTTGTAAACTTCTTGGTAAAGCTGTACAAACACCATCGTTAATGTCACCACTGGTAACATGGGGACCATGAACAAAAGGCGGCATTTTGCTGACATACTAGGAATGACACCTCAAAGTTTCCTCCTCCCCAGGTCTGTGTAAAAACTAAATGCTTTAATAGTGAAACATTTGGGTATCACTAAAAAGCATCGTATATATGGAATCTAAAAATGTTGAAGTTGAAGTAGAACGCTGGTTACCAGGGGCTGGTTGGGGGCTGGGGGCTTGGGGAGATATTGGTCCAAGGACAAAATTTCAGTTAGATAGGAGGAATATGTCCAAGAGATCTATTGTACAATATGGTGACTGCAGTTAATAATAATGATCATATTTTAAAAATCACCAAGAAAGTAGATTTCAAGTGTTCTCGTCACAAAAAATAACTGTGAGGAAATGCACATTACCTCAATTAACTAACTCAACAGAACCATTTCACAATGTATACATTTTTCAAAACATCATGTTGTACACAATAAATATATATAATTTTTACTTGTCAATTAAAAAATAAAATAGAAAAAAAGTATCTTGTCTGCTTTGTGGAAATGTCTGAGGCACATCCTAATATTAAGCCAGAAGTACTTTGAAACTGTGAAAAAACACTTTGAAACACTACCTGGAGTGTCTCTGATGAGATTAGTACATCATGATGATAACAACGAACCTTCTGTGTGAAGTGCTGGTGATTGCAGTACTAGAACCAATAGTCCTTTCCCTGAAAACTCTAAGCCACCAGAGCTCCCTGCCTTCCTCCAGGATACCACCAACAGACCAGTGACCCGGTGGTGGGTCGCCGGCTTTGCACAACTGAGCTTCTCTGCTTTCCTCTACATGGCTTGGCATATGCTCTAAAAGTGCTAGGACAGGACTACTGCCCCTTTGAGTGCCAAGGGGAAACTTTGACTCCTTTAAAACCTACAGGTTTAGGTTTCAGAACACAGCAAACAGAGTCTATTTTTAATTCAGGTTTTTGCAAGGGCTAAGTGGAGGCAATATGTTGCCTGGATACTAGAAAAACCTCTAAACCATCTGATACTTGGAGAAAGGGAGAACCATATAATATCATAAAGGCAAACCACAAACGTTCAGTTTCCCAGCTCCTCTGTATTAACCCAAACGTGTTCAGCTACGATGGTAATGCTAAGAGGAAAATGAATATCAGCTTGCATTTGGGTAATATGTTATGGTTTTCAAAGCACTGTTTTTTAATGATCACATTTGATTGTCACGACTGTTACATAGCTAGGTAGGGTTTCTAATGCCATAGTATAGATAAGGAAACCGTGGCTCTGGGAGATGAACTTGGTCTAAATCCCTTAGCTAGTGTGTGCATACTCTGGTCTTCTAGAAGGCTCCCAATGTGGCATTCTACAATTTTGCTTTACTTACCTGAGTTTTCTTTGCTAGAGATGGATCTGATAAAAGCTGAGAAGCAGCGAACAATGAGATAATAATGATGAAAGTTACAATAAGACCAAATGCCTAGGCAAACCCAGTCTTAGAAAAGCAAGGATCTGACAAGATTTTGATGTCCTTACAGGAAACTGCTTTCTACAGCACACTATCTATAAAATTAGGTCACTTAATATGCCATCTGATATGACTGGCTTTAAAAGGAAATATTGAAACACTTCACGTCAACAGCATTTTTCCACCTAAGGTGAACGGATGAACTAATTTTGGGATTATGGCCAATATAGATGTTTGCAGACTGATTGTTTTCAAAAGTACAAATCTGATCACGTCAGTGTCTTGCCTGAAGCCCTCTAATGGGTTCTCAGCACCTCCCTGGAGGATTAAGTCGAAATCCCTTAGCTTAACACTGGAAGCCTATCTTAGAATATTACTCCCTGTCTGCTTCCCACCAACTCCCACACCTGATATATATTTTAAAAACCAAATACTCTACCCTTTGAGCAAGCTGAGCTTATGAACCCCTAAAAACTACATGTGAAAATTTTTGCTTGTGTGCATTTTTACCAGGGATGAGGTCCAATGCTTTCTCTGTTTCTGAGAAGATCTATTTTCCCAAAACCATAGATTTTGAGAGTCTAATTCTGAATCAGAGATATTCACTGACAAGGTGCCTTAGACTAGGCCATAAAGAAATGGTTCAGTATCACCTGTTAACAGCAAGAGAGGGCCAGGTGCAGTGGCTCACGCCTGTAATCCTAGCACTTTGGGAGGCCGAGGAGGGTGGATCACTTGAGGTCAGGAGTTCGAGACCAGACTGGCCAACATGGTGAAACCCCATCTCTACTAAAAATACAAAAATTAGCCAGGCATGGTGGTGCATACCTGTAATCCCAGCTACTCAGGAGGCTGAGGCAGGAGAATTACTTGAACCCAGGAGGCAGAGGTTGCAGTGAGCCAAGATGGCGCCACTGCACTCCAGCTGGGGCAAAAGAGCAAGACTCAGTCTTAACAACAACAACAACAAAACAGCAAGAGAGTAATTCTTATATGGGTGTATGGGAAGGGAGATGCTGACCAGCCTCCCCATTTATTTATTATTTCTCCCTCATTCTGCTTCAGTAACCACCCCGGTTCTACAACATATGCTGGAGTGCAGTGGTATGATCACAGCCCATTGTAACCTCAAACTCCTGGGCTCAAGCCATCCTCCCACCTCAGCCTCCCGAGTAGCTGTGACTTCAGGTGTATGCTACCATGCCTGGCTAATCTTTTCAATTTTTTGTTGGGATAGGGTCTCACTTTGTGGCTCAGGCTGATCTCAAACTCCTGACCTCAAGAGATTCTCCTGCCTCAGCCTCCCAAAGCGCTGAGATTACAGGCGTGAGCCGCCACACCTGGTCCACATTCCTTCATTTCTACGGCTCAAACCCAGCTCCAGGTGCTCCGTCCTCTCTCTGAACCTATACTCCAGAAAGAAGGCATATAGTCCACTTATTTGTCCCACTGAGAGAATTAAGGAGAAAGAAAGAAAGGGATAGATTCCCACTGAGAGAATTAAGGAGAAAGAAAGAAAGGGATAGATTCCCACTGAGAGAATTAAGGGAAAAGAGAGAGAGATGGCATGAAACTGGTTGTAGGACTATGGGAATTATACAGTTTGTGGATGGGCAAACCTCCTCCTCTCTGAGAGGAAGTGAGACCACCTCTTGCTTCTGGGTTCTTCAAATCATTTCTCAAGTTCTTCCCTGTATTAGTTTTCTATTGCTTCTATAAGAAGTTATTACAAGCTCAGTGGCTTAAAACAATGCAAACTTATTATCTTACGGTTCTGGAGGTCAGAAGTCCTAAAATCAAGGTTTTGACAAGGCTGCGTTCCTTTAGAGACTCTAGTGGAGAATCAGTTCCTAGAGTCCACCCGCATTCCTTGTGGCCTCTTCCTCCATCTTCAAAGCCAGTGGAATTGTTAAATCTCTGTCTCCCTCTGACCTCTGCTTCTCTCATCACATCTCCTTCTGTGACTCTGATCTTCTCACTTCGCTTTTATAAGGACCCATCTGGATAATCTAAGATAATCTCCCTATCTCAAAATCTTTAACTTAATCACAACTGCCAAGTGTGTGAACTTATTGGCAATGTCTTCTTAATAGGTTCCAGGGATTAGGACATGGATCTCTTTGGGGTCCCCTTTATTCTGTGGATCACACTCCTCTACTTCAGGATCGACCCTGGCATTTTTTCCAGTGTTGCCCCCAGCAGAGAGAAGAGGTTCCCTCAGAACCCCATTCAGTCAGAGGCTGTTCATTCTGCTAGCAAAGATCTGAGCACTTGGTATGAGCCAGGCATTATTTTAGGCATTGTGGGAAGCATAAGCCAAAAAAGAGACATGGTTCTTGCTCTCATGGGAGTTTCTAGTCTAGTGGGGGAAAGAGACATTAAACAGCCAAAGACACACATGCATAAAGACAAATGAAGTCAGTGACAGAAAGAACAGCGTGAAATAATTGAGGTCAGAAGGGCAGAGACCCACTCAAGAATGATGGAGTCTCAGAGGTCTCTCTGAGGAATGATCTGTAGGCTGAGACCTGAAAAGTGAGAATGAGTCAACAAGTCGTGTCAACAAAGGCTGCCTGTGTGCCTTCGTACAAACTGGGGACATAGAGGTGACCTGAACAGAGTCTTGCCCTTAAGGAATTGACATTTTGGACTACTATGTGTGGTGAGGAAAGACAAAGCACATTAGGAGATTAGGGGAGTTGATTTCCAGGGATAGAGAAGCAGTAAGGTTCAGGAACCTAAAAGCAAATCATATGAGTTCACTAGTCGGGTAACAGGGAAAGTGCCAGAACTGGAGGCTGGAAAGACTACACAGACCGCGATCTGGGCCTTACAGGCCACCCTAATGGTTAGATGTGTTTCAATGAGGGAACAGCATTCTTATGTGAAAAGGTTCACTCTGGCTGCTACTTAGCGTAGCAGGAATTGATTCTCTGCTAGAGTCTCTGAAGGAACGCAGCCTTGTCAACACCTTCATTTTAGGACTTTTGACCTCCAGAACTATAAGACAGTAAGTTTGCATTGATTTAAGCCACTGAGCTTATAGTAATTTGTTATAGAAGCAACAGAAAACTAATACAGGAAAGAACTTGAGAAATGATTTGAAGAACTCAGAAGCAAGAGGTGGTCCCACTTCCTCTCACAGAGGAGGAGGTTTGCCCACCCACAAACTGTATCATTTCCATAGTCCTACAACCAGTTTCATTGGAGGGATTATAGGCAGGAAAGTGATTGGGGGCAGTTTTAGTGGTTCATATAGAGATACTGATGGCTTAGAGAAGGGTGATGAATGAGAGGATGGGCAGAGGAGGTGGATTTGAGATATATTGGAGGGAGGGAGACAGAACTTGCTACAAGCTAGAAATGAGGGAGAGGAAAGTACCAGCAATGCCTCCTGGCATTTTCCTTCAGCAGTTGAGAGGACCCAAGTCACGTCACCAAGCTGAGGAAATTGAAGAAGGTACCTATTTTGGAGCAGATTCAGGGTTCCATTTGAGATGCTAATGAGACATCCAGCTGCAGATGCTAAAATACAAGTCTGGAGCTTGGGATAGGGGTTAGAGAGAATATTTCATTTTGAGGGTTGTTAGCATATAAATGATATTGAAAACCAAGGAGTTGAATGAGAAAACCAAGAGAGAGACAGGGGAGTATCCAAGGAGAGTCCTAAACCACAACAACATCTAGAAAATAGATGGAAGAAGGAAAAGCTTTGGAGGAGACTTAGGAGCGACTAACACAGTAGAAGAAAATCAGGGAAATATGGCTTCACTGAAACCAAGAAAAGAGAGTTTGAAGAAAGGAGTGACAACCGTCTCCACAAGTAGCTCTTTCATCTGATAATATAAATGCTACAACTTGATGGAATATCTAAAGCTATGAGTCAAATTCTCTATATTTTTCTCATCCATATTGTTAATTCATACATAAACCTAAATCTGGATCTAGAATATTTGACAAAATTATTTGATGGACTCGTCAAATTATGCCATCATTTAAATCATATTTTAGAAGTGATCCTTAGAAAAATAAAATACTATGTTAAGTTTAAAAAGCAGGACACAATACAGATCATAAAATTTAAACAAGAAAAACCAAGTGCATGTGTACATATCCACAGAGGAAAATAAGACAGGAAGGAAATATACCAAAATGTACAATTATTTCTGGATACTGGGATATTAGGTGATTTTTGCTTTCAAGTTTTGTACTTCCCAAGTTTTCTAAATTTTATGTTTTATATATAGGGAAGGGAATGTCCTCTAATGAGCTATTGCTACTATGTTTTAAAATACATTTTGAGGGATGACAAAGGCATGTTTAGGAGTTGCTCATCTTTTTTAGCTTTTTCTTTTAGGTCAAGGCCTTAGCAACAAACCTATGTAATGATTGTGCTTTTATAAAATGTAATCATAACAAGTTTATTTTTGCCTCCCACTGTTCCTCTGAATGTATTCTGGGGTTAGATTTTTCTTCTGCCCCAGCATGAAATGTACGGCAGGTCTATGACCCTTCTGGTGGCTTCTGGAATAAAAGGTCCTGTCCAGGTATGGTGGCTTGCACCTGTAATTCCAGCATTTTGAGAGGCCAGGGCAGGAGGATCACCTGGGCCTAGGAGTATGAGATCAGCCTGGGCCACACACTAAGACATTTTCTCTATAAAAAATCAAAAAATTGGTCAGGCATGGTGGTGGCACCTGCAGTCCCAGTTACTCAGGAGGCTGAGGCAGGAGGATTGCTTGTGCCTAGGAGGTAAAGGCTGTAGTGAGCTGTGATTGTGCCACTGCATTTCAGCTTGGATGACAGAATGAAACCCTGTCTCAAAAAAAAAAGTCTTCTGTTTATTCCCAGTCATAGATCTGTAAAAATGGTCTCATTTAGGCATTTGGTATGTATAGTCCAGCTTAATAATAATAATAATAATATAAAAAAATTATATATGCCTTTGGTAGCCATCTCTCTCTTCCCCCAGCTTGCCTGGCACAAGCCGGCCTCCAGCAGTGGGAGGGGCTTGGGAGCCTCTCTTCTCTTTTCTGGCTGGTTGCTAGAGGGAGGAGAAAAGAGGTAGGAAAGGTCTTTTTTGAAGAGTACAGTTGTAAAATGTACCAGGCACTGAAAAGGCTGTCCAGGTATGCATCTTTTTTTCTTGTGAGGTGCTCTCACGGGGTCTGCAGTTCTCCCCTCCAAATGGTTATTGCATTCCTCTGCTTGGTAGTTTCCTGTTGTTTTTCCAGTTCCTCACATAGACAGGACTGGGGTGACCCCACATTAGCTCTCTCTAGAGCTCAGCGCCCTCCAATGGTCACATATCATTTGTCTGGAACACTCATCCTCCCCAAGGAGCCTTTTTTTGGTTTTGCCATCATCAGAGCAGCTGACCAAAACTTCTCTTCTGAAAACTTTCTGATTTTTCAGAAAAATACTATAGTCTATTGCATCCCCCAGGCTCCAGGGAGCACACAGCACACTCTTCAGTGGTCTCACAGAAGCCTCCTTCCCTAGGCTTGAGATGGTGGGCAGACCCTCTCCCAAGCCTCTCCCTTATGTGAGTTACTCATGACATATCAACGACTCTTTCCAAATTTCCTCTTCCATATCTCACAGTGGGCCAGCCAGGCCCTTTCATAGAGTGGGATGATCATTTGACTGGTCTTAGACCACCTCCTTCCCCAAGTTCTACATGGCAGGCTGGCACCTGACCTTGGAATGTGATTATGCAGCTTGTATTGTGTGGGACTGATTCCCAGGTCCTGCTGATCACATGGGGTTTGGGCCAGCTGCATCAATGGATTGCTCACTGTGTTCCATTCCACCTGCCACGTGACTGCCAGACTCATCATTCCAACGCTCTCTTTCTCTTTTTCCTTTTAAAACCACCTCCCAGCATAGAAGCCTCCACTAATTTTTGGCCATCTGTAGAAAGGAATCCAAATTCTTTGCTTGGCCTTCAAAACTTTCTACAATTGAGTTCCTGTTCATGCTAAATGGTGTAATAAATCGATCCACAAATGCCAAGTCCTATAAAAAAACACACCCCTAAAATTCAATGTCTTGATTCAAGAGAAGTTTATTTTTTGACAGGGCATAGTCCACAGTGAGTGTCTCTGAATGATGATCCACTTGCCTTTGTCAGGTGATTCAGAGTCTGGCTCCTGCATCCCTGTGGCTCTAGTAGCCCCTAGGATCGTAAAATGCCCCCAGTCCAGCTGGCTGATAGGTAGAGTGAGAGAATATCCACTTCTTCCTACCTTTGCCAGGAAGTGACAGTGCAGGATATCTTACCCCAGGCCTGTCCCTCAACCCTCCTTCATGCTGCTCTGTGCCCTGGGTTACCATCAGTAAGGCCACATCAAAGGGCTCCCTCTGGCTTCTAGTTGGGTTTGGCCAATGGGACACCACGGCAGAAGACTGGAGGGAGGTTTGAGAGTGAGGTCAAAGTGTTTACTTCCATCCCTCCCTCCTGGAGGGTTTGACTCAGTCTGGTTGTGTCCTTCTAAAGGTTACAGCTCCTCTCTGTGGATCTTTCCAGATGATTCCTACTCTAGGATCTAGAAATAGTGCCATTCTCTTACCTTTTCATGGCTTGGGGGGCGGTATGGGAGAGGCGGGTAACAAGGTACATTTTGCCTCAAGACACTGAACTACCCCTCTTATGGTTTCTCTGCATTTCTCCCACATCTTTGCAAACAGTGTCTTTTTCTTTTTCTTTTTTTAAAATTTTACTTTAAGTTCTAGGATACATGTACAGAACACGCAGGTTTGTTACCTAGGTATACATGTGCCATGGTGGTGTGCTACACCTCTCAACCTGTCATCTAGGTTTTAAGCCCTGCATGCATTTGGTATTTGTCCTAATGCTCTCCGTCCCCTTGACCCTCCCCCGCCGACAGGCCCCGGTGTGTGATGTTCCCCTCCCTGTGTCCATGTGTTCTCATAAACAGAGTCCTCTTAAATTCCTTCCAAATTATCTAATTTAAGCGTGCCATCCTTTAACTGCCCAGCTCCTCCAGACAATGACTCATTCATAGTACAGCAGCAAGGATAAGCCACATGGCCCGGCTCACATGCAAGGAGGGCCGGCTCTGCAGCTGCTTTCCAGACCCAGCTGTGCTTTGGAAGAGGGGGCACAAACTCTGGTGGACCAGTTACTGTTTTGGCCACAAGCCAGAGATCCTCTGGCCTCTGTGCAAATCCACCACTTCAGCCAAACTGTCCCATTTAAACTTGCCTTGCGATTGCTGGTCTCTGCATCCACTGATCTCTGGGCTTTCCATGCTGCCCTTTTCCACTCTCTTTTCAGAATCCTACCCACTCTCCCAGGTCCAGCTTTACCAATCGTGCCTCCATACAGCCTCTGTTCATTATAGCAGCTAAAAGCAGTTAATCCCCTCTCCCAGTATGAATCATTTCATACGTGACTTTTGGGGTATTCTGTTATTTTCATGATTGGCAACTACATTTCTGATGTCATTTCTGCAGCATCTGCATTTTCAAAAATAAGAATACTGGAGTTCCATTAAATGGTGGCCTTCCCTAGGCTTGCACGGACACTCCATGTGGTGAACTTGCCTTATAACAAGGTTATTCTGACACACTAGGCACTAAACAACCTTGGAAGGAGCCCAACACACATCCACTTTATATTTAATTTTCCCTTTTTATCAAGCAGCCTTTTAACAAGATCCCAGTGTATCCATCTGTTTTATAGAAGATTTGCTTCTCAACATTTAATAGGAAAGGCAGAATAAAGAAAAAGTGTTTCATGGTTTCTTTGAAATGATCTCCACCTTAATTTGATTGGCAGCGAAGCATGTTGCCTCATTGGAAAGGAACAGCATGTTGAGTAAACACTCCTCATTAACAGAAAAATACTGTACTCCTAAAGCATTCATAATACAGCAGCATCAAATTATGCACACTTAATTTCCCTAAATAGAGACAGGCCATCAACTGCAGATGAAATTCTTGATTTAGGATAGAGCTGTTATATTTGCTGCATATATTTGCTGTTATATTAGTCTTTCAGAAATATTACACTTTAAACTGAGATATTCATTATAAATGTAACAGTATAATATCCTTAATACTATTCTTACCTACTAGGGAAGAATATTTCATTTGTCTGTGTATTCAAATAAAAATTGTTATTTATTTGATATAAATATCAACTTAGATTCAATAGATTAAAATAAGACAGGATTCACTTTTCATCCTAGAATCAACCAAAATAAAATTTGACAGAATCTTAGGGTGTTCAATTTCCTGGTAGAGGACTTGTTATTTGAAAGGTGAAATATTAGTTCAGTGCTAAGCGCTGTTTTGGGGGAAATAACACAATGCTTACAGCAGGTGTTACTGGCTGTCTCCAGCATCTATTCTCTTCTTACTTAGCAGTTGTTTCTTCATGAGGCTTGACTTTGCCCTCAGGGACATCTGGCTGTGTCTGGAGACAGTTTTGGTTGTCACACCTGGGCAGTGTTCCTAGCACTGATTGGACAGAGGCCAGGGACGTGCTAAATATCCTACAATGCACAGAACAGCCCCCCTCAACAAACAATTATCTGGCCCATATGTCAGTAGTTGCTGAGGTTCGGAAACCTTGCGATATAGTAACAGAGATTTCAACTGGGTATTTTGCCTCGTTCTCTTTTAGGTAAATATCATCACATTACTATTTTCTGGCTACTGAGCTGGGACAGGAAATGATGTGTCCAACTCCCAGGTCACATCTTCACCAGGAAGGGGTGTGTTGTGTACAGATGTGATGGACAGAGATGAAGCAGGCTTCTTTAATCGCTTTTGTTAGCTATACATTCAGAATGATAGAAAAACAAGATGGAAACCTAGGCCCCTGAATACCCTGCAGAGGCAAGTAAATGACCTCTGCACTTCACGTGTATGAGAAATAAACTTCAACTTAGCTTAAGCCATGGTCATTCTGGTTCTTGTTTTGATCTATATTCCAAGCGCATATACCCTACGGACCTATAACCAAATGCTCTTTACCTGAAAAACAATATAGGCTCAAAAATATATCAGACTGAAAGATAAATATCCATAAAGATACCATTGCTCAATTTAGAAATGTAAATTGTAGCCCATGCTCATTGAGAAAAAGTTAAAAAAAAACTCTTAACTATAGAATGTAAAACACCAATGTGCCCTTCTCATGCTTACTCTTCAGGGTTAACTACTCTCAACTGTTTAGTGTGTGTTTGGGGCTTTTTTCTCTACACACTGAAAAATACATGTCTGTACACATGCATTACAGATAAAAATGAGGCTGGGCGTTGTGGGGCATGCCTTTAATCCCAGCACTTTGGGAGGCCAAGGTGGGTGGATTGCTTGAGCTCAGGAGTTCAAGACCAGCCTGGGCAATGTGGTGAAACCCTGTCTTTACAAAAAATGCAAAAATTAGCTGGGTATGGTGGCTCTTGCCTGGAGAGGCTGAGGCAGGAGGATCACTTAAGCCTGGGAGGCGGAGGTTGCAGTGAGCTGAGATCGCACCGCTGCACTTCAGCCTGGGTGACAGAGGGACAGAGGGAGACCTTATCTCAAAAATAAAAATAAAATTAAAATGAGACTCTACTATTCATGCTTTGTTTCAGCTTGCTTTTTTTTTCAAATACTATCCTTCCATCTATACAGATCTCATTATTTGTAATGGTTACATAGATTTTCATAGCTTGTATGTACCACAATTGTTTTAAATACTCTCTTATTGATAGACACTAGGGTTCTTGTTCTCTCTCTTTAGTAGAAAATAATGTGGTGATGAATATCCTTGTTCATATATTCCTATACACTTATTTCTTGAATATTACTGCAGCTTTGATTCCTAGAAGAACTGCTGAGTTAAAAAAATATGCACATTTATACTTTTGGTAGGTACTGCCAAGATGTCTTCTATGGATTTCATCAATTTATATACCCACCCACAGAGTGCTGTGTAAGAATGATTCTATCCTCATACTCCTACCAATACCAGTATCATCAATATTGTTAACTTTTGCCACTCTTGTTGTTTTAGTCTCCATTTTCCTGATCACTAGTGAGACAGATTCTCTTTTTGTGTATTAATTGTATTTTTGCTCTTAACTTTATAATTTTCATTTTTTATGGTTATACACTAATAGTCACGGTCAATTATTTTACAGCAATTAAAGTTAAACTGCATTTGTAAAACAGTCCCCATGGAAGCTCCAAAACAATAAAATTTTCATGCCTTCTCTTAAGAGTTTTGATTATTAAAATTGTATGCTCTCACAGGGCAGAAACTATATCTATTCTTTATCATCTACCAAATAAGGTTCTTCTTTATTCCTTCTTATAATAAAATTTTACACTTCTCTAGCCTTTTTCATTTAAAATTTAAAATAGTCCTTTAGAAGAATTTACACCCATATTCACAATTAAATATATACTTTTGCAATAACAAATAAGGAGTGTGTTCCCTAATTGGCTCATTGGGATGCTGGACTCTTGGAGGAACATCTAACAGCAGCTTGTGGGTGAAGTGGGGGTTGAGAAACACACCTAGGCAGAAAGATATAGAGAAAATGCAATTGTGCCTGCCTATCGATGTCTTTTAAAGTCTTACACTGCAGGGCCAGAAAGGACCTCTTAGATGGGCTTCCCTGAAGTAAGAAATAATCAGGGATCTTTAGGTGGAATCTTTTCACATTATGGTAGTACCTTTCTTGCCATAACTCCACTCACTCTTCTTTTGATGGGGAATGAATGGAGTATGTTCATGGCTCTTTTCACCATTCTATTAGCTAGCTGGCCTTTCCTGAGTGCTTACTGTCGTCCAAGCCCTGTACAAAATTACTTACTCTTCATTTACATAAGATGAAACTGGCCCAGAAAGACAAATCAGCTTATCCAAGGCTACACAGTGAGGAGGTGGCAAAGCTGGCCCTTGAACCTAGATCTGTTAACCCTGAGTCCATGCCCATAACCATCGTACCTGATACCATAACCCCACATAGAATTACAGAAATAGCAGCTTTGTAGTTTTGTGTTTCAGTTTAGCACAGGCCCAGCCAAACTATGTGGCTACTCCAACTGCTTGTTTACTGGCTACATGGGCCTGTTTCCAAGCAATGCCAGGCCAGCTTCCACTGTTTGAATTTGCATTCTCCTTTGACTGGTAAATCCACGGTTCTCTCTTTGCCCATAGGTGTGGAGATGGGTCAGGGCCAAAGTCAAATCTCTGCTCTACAGAGTTCTGCAGGGGCATATCACAGCCCTCTGCCATGTCAGGTGCCCAGACACATGGGCACTAATTTAAAAGGTGTCCTAGATGGGGCCAAAGTGGAAAGGTTTCACTATAACATTGGGAATCTTTAGAACAGGAATTAGAATCTAGGCTGTTTACCAGCTTTAAGTAAAACAAGATTAGGACAAGCAACCTCCCCTCAAGGAAACCCTCAGCAACCTCCACCCTCTCATCCATCCCTTCTGGTCTAATGTTATCCCCACCTACTTCGAGAGGATATTAACCCCTAGCCACCAAGCTCTTGCTTCATATGAAGTCTCACACACACACACACACACACACACCCCACTGCTGTTGTTGCTGATTTAGGGAATGAGAGGGGATGATTATAACTCCCTTAAAAAGGTGGAAACCAGCATGGAAACTTAATATACTTGGAAATATCAGTGGCATACAAGATCTGGTTGTTATCTTTTACCGCCTATCCCAAGAGACTGCAAACCTTTCTTTTTCATCCCACCAACCGACCTCTTCAGTTTTAAAAAGAAGAATGTATTTAGCTAAGGAGGGGAAATAAACCAGCATCTCTCAGTGCTCTGATAGTGTTCACTGGGCCACTGGGCCCTGTTCTGCAGTTAATTAATTCAAGAGATAAATCTCTGACTTCATAAGACAGGAGGACTTAATTGCTATCCATTTACCCAAACAAAGAGAAAAAAATAGAAATGAAGCTTCTTATTGGGGTAGGGATCACTGGATGTTTTTTCCCACTTGTGCCTCAATTTTGGTCATGTAGCTTTTTTGTAACTAATCTTCTTGATCTATAAAAGACATAATGAGGAATATAATAAGTGGTACTGAAACAGGCCTAGAAGAAATCAAAATAGTTTTTCTCTTCCTTTCAAATCTCTACCAGTTTAACTCTTCCTCCTCTTAATTTTCATAATAAGCTCTAAGGGTTGATGATAGGGAATTATACACATATGTATTATATCAGAGATGTCATTGTCTATGTTAGAGGAATAAATAACATTTATGAAATAGAAAAGCAAAGCTCAGGGATCCAAGGTTTAGAAGGAAGAAAGAGGCAGGGTTACTGTTGCTAAATGAGATGGAATCATACATAGAACAAAAACACTTTCAAACTGACAATGCAGTGATTTTATAGACTGACAGTGAGAGGCATCACTTGCTGTGACTTGCTATTTACCAATCTCAAATCATTTTTCCATATGCCAGCCCTAAACACTCCTTACAGAATAGACCCAGCAGATGTAAGGACTAAGGAATGACATCAAGAAGGGATGAGGAAAATGGCTTCTCTCTAAATTCATAAGAATTTACAGGCCAAGCTGTCTTTTCTGAAAGAGTGGGGGTGAAGACATCCCTCCTTTAATAATTGAGTTATTTTAAATGACCGGCATAGCAATTGTTTACAGTACCATGTGCTTTGTAGTTCTGGCCATATTTCTGGAAAACCAGAGAAGAACAATGCCAAGAGAATTTTAAACAAAACAATCTGAAACATTAATATCAGTATTTACCTAAAGGGGCTTTAAAATTTAGAATGTAGGTGTTTCCTGGGTAGAAAAAGACTGGTTTTGAGTATTTGAAGACTCTAATGCAATGATTTCCATTGAGATATTTTAACACACATATATTTTATTGTGTTAAGTGCTTATTTTGTGTAAGATTAAGTTATTTGCAATATTTATTTCTCACCATAACACATATATTACCACCACAGATGAGGAAACTTAAATTCAGATGGATTGTACATATGAAGGATAAATCCTAGATCATGTTTTACAAAAAGACTATTAAATGGAACTCTTCCTAAATGTGTACATAGACTAATATACACAAAGTTCATTTACATGTTTTTCAAGAATCTCCATAACCTGGGGAAAGCACTCAAGGTGGGGGATAATTCTGGGTATTATGCATACTTTCAAGTTTGGATTAAGCATTTTTTGTCCATGTAACCTCACGTTTCAAGATCTAGGATTACATTGTAGTCAAGATGCTATTTTCCCCCTACACACTTTCTCTTTTAGAACAGTGGAATACAGTTTCCAAAATCCTCTATTTCTGAGCTCTGTACATTTAAACAAATAAAACAGCCATGTTAGGCCTTCGGCTTCTCCCACCTGCCTACAGCTCCCACGCTCCAAACTCACTGGCTTTTCCTCCCTGGCCTTCTGGATCCCTATCCTCCTTTCCTCATAGCCTTTAAAATTACTATGTTTCTCCTGTTCCCAGAGGCCAGGATCAGCCCTTCTGCAAGGAAAGCAACTAAGGTCTTCGGAAGAGATGCACTCTCCTCCAAAACCCAGCTGGCTACCCAAGCTGCAGATAGGATGAAAGAGAACCCCCACGGCTCTACGGCCCTGGCTCTAGGCTTCTAGCTCTTCTTCTACCAACCAGCTTTTTTGACCAAAGGTAGAAAAAGAGAAGTATTCACAGACAATGACTACGGTCCTGATTTCATAAGCCCCACCATATTAATTTACAAACATGGACAGACATTTGGGATCACCGACACGCAGCAAAATCAGTTTCAGGCTCCTTCTGCCACCAGGGGGCTGTGAGACTCTGAGACAGCTTCATTATAGCACAGGGGCTCACTTTCCTCTAGAAAATGAAGGCAGCTGGCTTAGAGAATTGCCAAAATTTCTCCCTCCTCTAAAATTCTATACGATATACGACATTCTGATTTCATTTATTTTTCAGTATAGGTGGTCACTGGAAGCCACTTGTTTTGTATGGTTTAACATATTTCATTCCATCATTTTCTCAATGTCTGTTTTTTTTTTCCCTCCCACTTACAGTTGCTGCTGTAAAAATGCAACAGAAAGTAATTGTATTTTGCCTTCTTTGGATTACAACTCTTAGAGAGCGATACCGAGAAACGAGAACAGGCAGTCATTTTTCTCACAAGTGGAGCAGGAGGAAGCAGCCTTGCTTCACCCATGTGCAATTTCCAGAAGTACCAGCTGCGTAGAGGCTGGGCTGCTGCTTATTTCTGTTTAGTCCTTTTCTCTTGAACTCTCAGAGAGTGTTATTAAATTGTTTTGGTTGTTGCCCAGGTCATAAAAGTTGGTGTCAGAGCTACCAACAAACACCTTTGGCTCTCCCCCATTAGATCTCCCCCATTGGATCTCCCCCATTGGATCTGGCCACCAGACTCGGACAACTTTCTGGGCTGTCAGGTGATGGGCCTGTTCTCAGCAGGTTTCCAAAAACCCCTTGACTTGATCCCAACAAACCAGTCTTCCAGTGCCCCAGTCCCAAATGCACCACTATTGGCTCCTGCTGCTACAACACAAGTGGAAGTGCCCAGTGCATAGTTGATTGCTCAATAGAGGGCTGCTTCCTTCCCCCTCGGTTCCCCCTTCCCAGGCATGATTAGAGGAAACTGTGGTGGGTTTCTGCAGCCCAGACCTCTGACCCCACACTCTTTCCAACAACGCTAACCTATCTGCCATCTAACCACAATGCCTTGCTCAGAGCTTAACTCAGTGTTGGCTGAATGACTGAATAGATGATATTGAATGAATGAAGATCATCTCAATGCCAAGCTTCCATGAGCCTATGGACACATAACCCCTACTGTAAGGCCTCTCTCTCATTTAGGCCCTGCAACAGCTAACTTTCAAGATGTACACAAGTAATCAGTTATCAGTCTAAAAATGTTTTGTTCTCTTACATGTTCTTGAGTCCGTTGCACAAAAGGCCTGGCCGACTACTGACTTTATCTTCACCTCCAATATTCTGTGCTTCCTCTAACAACCTCTACCTGTCTCCTGAGCCACACCTCCAGCTTCCCCTCTTCCCAGGCCCATGTTGGCAGGGCCCGTGTCTGTGCAGAATCCGTTCATCTTTCTCCCAGCACGAATATCAGATACTTGGCTCCAGAAGGTTACAAGAAGGGTTGCTTGGAAACAGGTTGGCTTGTAAAAGAAACCTGGCATGGTATATGGCTGAGGAGAATTTTCTACAGTCTCATCAGGTAAGGAAATAGGTTTTCCCAACAGGAGTAGAGAGACTCACTCTCTGAATTTAAGTGAGTGAAAGAGGCCTCAGTCTCCTCCATCTATCACCACCAACCAGGGCTGCCTGACAAGGGCATGGGTGGTCCTGATGCTGGACTTCCAGCTGCTGATACTTATGGGCTTGTGTGGTTATGATGTGCTGCCATGAAGCGGAATCACCTTGCCATCAGCCCTATACAATGAGCATGATTGGAAATACTTGTGTCTGTATCCCATGATATAATTTCTTTGGAATGTAACCACCTGGCAATGGGGAAAACCCCCAAACGATATGGAAATTTTTTTTCAAAAATTTAAAAAGTAACAAGGAAATACAAATCATTTTTACTACATTGATCCGTGAGTAGAACACGGCGCTGAGGGAAGGCTCTAGCAGCCTCCTAGCCATTTCCTCCCTCCCTGGACTCTTCTCCTTTTTCAGACACTGCTGCCATACTGGTCTTTGCCAAGACTTGGCCATGCTGAGGCCCAATTCCTCCCCTGGCACAGGGTTCCCTGACTGGGGCTGCTTGTGTAAAGAATGGATCAGGGTAAGGCATTCCTTAGTTCTTTATATTCACAATCACCTTTAAAAATTCTATGTTTGGTTATCTAAGCTTTATCAGGACCCCAAAGAAAAACAATACATAAAAATCCTCAACCATAGGACCCACAGACATGAAGAGCAAAGGGAAGCTGGTTTTTAACTCTGGTCACTGAGAACAGAGATCTCAGAGAGCAAGTGTGGAAGCAATACTGGGACCACCTTGGCTCACTTCAGTTCACAGACTATACCAGGTATGTTTATTCCACAAGCCAAGCTGTTTCTAAATTAATCAACTCTCTATATAGCCTTCAAAGCCATGTATCAGATAAGTCATAAATTCCTGTAGGCCAAGATTTCTCAACTTTGGCACTATTGACATTTTGGATTCGAGACTTCTTTGATGTGTGGAGCTGTCCTGTCCATTGTAGGATGTTCAGCAGCATCCCTGGTCTTTACAAATGGTGCCTGTAGCACCACTTCCTCCAGATGTAACAACCAAAAATACCTGCAGACATTAATAAATGCCCTCTGGAGGGGTGGTGAGCAAAATCAGCTCTGGTTGAGAACTAAGACTTTGTCTAAGTGCAAAACTCCCATACCAAGGTACATCTCCCTTCTATCTACAGGTGGAAGTACAGCATCAATGCTTGTTGTCTGCATATATGCTATCCACCTCAATGGGGTGTCTCATGTTGTAGGTGTGTCAAGAATAATGCTTTAATATTCCACAGTTTTAAGTCACATTTTGTTTCACCAAGCCAAGTGCAAAACACTTGAAGTGATATTACCATTTTTAAAAAACAACCTTGGGTAATTTGGAAAAGAAAGTGCACTTGCTGTTGCTTTTCTCATGATCCTTGTCTTTAAAGGTGCTGCTGGTGTAGTGTGTGTACAAACATGCCTGTCCACCCTCCCTGCCTCCATGGACATATGTGCACGTAGGCACTGACACAAAGGCTACTGTGTCCCACAGTAGATGAAAGCCAGGTTCTCAAGAGTAAACCAGGCAGGGAGTATATTAGCCATCGAAGCATGAGAAACGCCCAAGTGGAAATCGACACGAAGGCATCTTTGGGGCACATAGTTTGATGGTGTCACCCCAGTGAGTCCATCAGAGGTGTTGGAGATGAGTGCAGTGGGCTGAGAAACGCTGAGGGCCAGGGCCCAGGACATGAGCCACAGTGTGGCTTTCTGCACTCAGCATACTGTTGGCCAAGGGACTTAAGGTATTTGGGCCTCTGTTTTCTCATATGTTAAAGAACAGTTTCATCAGAGCACTTCCAACTCTAACAGTCTAAGTTTCTAAGAATACAATGCAGAAAATGCCACTTCCACCCACCCCACAATCCTTCTTCTTTCTAAATTAATCATTTCTGCTATTTCCACCTCAAATGATGGTCACTATTCTCAATTCAACAGAAACTGCAAAAAACACACAGAATATTCAATTACTGTCAAGAAAAAAGGTCTAATCCTGCCATCAGAAATGATGACTTTTATTCCTATTTTTTGTCCAAAGTTAAATCTCTGTGGATAGCTAATGTTCCATTTTCAAAGAACTATTAAAAAATCCATCTAAGTTTATCCAAACTGTGGGTTGAAAGATGGAAAATACCAGTCCCATGGTACATATGAAGTCACTGGCCTATTTATAGCTCTCAAGTGTAACCTAGGGATCACTTGACTTTATACCCCATGTAGAGATTTTCCATATATCATTTCCTTCTTCTGGACATGCTTCATAAACATGATCTGCTTCTGTAAATACCAAAGAAATAATACAGCAAATGGTTCTATGGGAGATACATAACAATCCAGGAAATGAAGGGGGGCACACTGTCTCCAGCAGTGAGTTCAAAATTTGATTTTGAAAATTCTGTTCAAACATGAATTGCTTCATGTTAACAGTAGTAACCTGAGCCACATTTGCTTTTCAGTCACAACATGTTGCATTTGAAGCCAGGTTCATGCTTATATCCCAGAAAATGAATTCTTATTTATGTAAGTTGATTACAGGCAGACTTAGGTATTGAAGGTACATTTATTGAGAGCACATTGATTTTATGGAGGGAGTGAAGTAGAAAAGGGAAAGACAGGAGGAGAAGGAAATACAGACTTGAGACAGTGATGTCTACACCTCAGGATCACAGTATCTACTGAGAGTACCAGACAGACTCACAGTAATGACAAAGGCATAACAAAGAGCTGCAGATGCACAGAGGAGGACACTGTGAAATTATATGGTGGCAGAAGAACAATGTCTCCCAAAGAGGTCCACATCCTAATCTCTAGAGACAGCAAATATGTAACCTTAGAAGGCAAAATATGTTACTTTACAAGCTTGCAAATACAATCAAGGTTGATGATCAGCTGACCTTGAGTTAGGGAGATGGGCCTAGACCGTCCAGGTGGGCCTAATGTAATAATATGGGTTCTTAAGAGTTAAAAAAAGAAGAGGCAAAGGAGCAGGTGAGTGAGACATAATATAAAAGGGACTCAATCTGCCATTGTTGGCTTTAAAGATGGAGGAAGCGGCCATGAGCCAAGAAATGTAAGTGGCCCCTGTGGAAAAGTCTTCTCTCCCAGAGCCTCCATAAGGAACACGGCCACACTGACACTTTGATTTTAGCCCAGCCAGAAGAATATTAAATGTCTGTTCTACAGAACTATCACATAATAAATGTTTTTAAGTCCCTAAGTTTGCAGTAATTTGCGACCGCAGCAATAAGAAACTAATACATATAGCAAGTGTGAAATATTTTCTTTTTCTCTTTTTTTTTTTTTTTTTTTTTTTGAGATGGAGTTTCATTCTTGTTGCCCAGGCTGGAGTGCAATGGCATGATCTCAGTTCACTGCAACCTCCGCCTCCTGGGTTCAAGCAATTCTCCTGCCTCAGCCTCCCAAGTAGCTGGGATTACAGGCATGCGCCACCATGCCCGGCTAATTTTTGTATTTTTAGTAGAGACGGGGTTTCACCATGTTGGTCAGGCTAGTCTCGAACTCCCTACCTCAGGTGATCTGCCCGCCTTGGCCTCCCAAAGTGCTGGGATTACAGGCATGTGCCACGGCGCTGGGCCGTGAAATATTTTCAATACTTTTAGGTCCTGTTTCCTTGAGGCACCCGAACATTTTCACTCTTCGTCCCACTAGCCTCAAGAGTTGATGCTAATTGGCACTGGGTTGAAATGAAGGAGACTGGCTTGCATCTCTTTGGTCCCAGAAAGTGGTCCTAGAGGACCATTTGTTGAATAAATGAATGGGTGATGAGTTTATAACATGGAAGAGTACACACTTGGCCGTCTGGGTAGAAAATGGTCTTGACAGGACCTCTCTGGAATGGAGACAACCATGGTTGGACCTAACAGGAATATAGCACCCTGGCATTTCTCTTCCGCTTTCTGCAAGACGTCCCCATCTCAGGCTCTGGTTATATCAGGGCTCCCCTAGGCTTGAAGGGCCAGTGGGATGGCAGCACAGTGTCATGTTTTATGCACATTCAAATTAATTTGCCTAAATTCAAACTCTCATGACAGATTTTGATAATTTTCTGTTGTATTCACTTTGCCAAGAACATAGAAAAGGGGGAGAAAATCTCTACTTTTTCCCACAGAGGATTAATCTTCCTAAACCAATAGAGTCATTTGAGTTCCTAATCCACAGGGTGTTTAAGGAAGGGTGGGAAAATATGCAAGACATTATTGCCTTTGCACCAAAGGGAAACCAACTCAGGTTTTCTCAAAAAGAGATGTAAGCTTCTCCCCACTCTTCACCTTCTTCTCTTTCCCCTCCCCAGGGCATCCTGCCTGGCCTTCATAAAATGACTGCTGCAAGAGATGATCACAGAATAAAACAAACAAAACCACCACCACCAAGAAGTCAAGAGACTTCAACGGCATTTAGCAGTCAACCACACCCCAAGTTTTGCAAATGAAGAAGCATAGGCCCAAATATACCAAGAAAATTACACTAAAATTCTCAACAAAAGGAAAACAGAGATGAAAAAGCACAGACTTTCAGGCCAAAGAAACACAAGCTTTTTCCCCTCTGCCAAAACCAAAATTTCTCAATGATTTCAACAAACTGCCCACCCCAAAATAACTTGCAAAAAGCACTAACTCTTAGGATAATTTTCACACATTACTCTGGTATGAGGAAGTGATCAGTAGACCCATAGGAAGAAATTTTAAGACATTCTCTAAACTATAAGGAAATAAAATGATCCCAATCCCATTCATCTAAACTGATATAAAATCTGAATTAAATCATATTTTAAGAGAAACATGATTTTATTACTTGCTAGTACTTGGAGTATGTCAAAAAGCTAACTGTGTTTACAATAATTGCCTTTCCATGGTCAGCTTAAATTATATGAAAAAGTCAATATTCAATAAAGATTTTAGTTAATTAATTAAAAAAATTATTTCAACTTTTATTTTAGAATCGGGGTACAAGTGCAGGTTTGTTACCTAGGTATAATGTGTGATGCTGAGGTCTGGGGTGCAATCAATCCTGTCACCCCATTACTGAGCACAGTATTCAATAGTTTTCTCAACCCTTGCTCCCCTCCCTTCCTCTCCCTTCAATTATGATTTTTTAAAAAGTTTTAGTAAAACTAGAGGCAGAAATAAACTTTCTTAACGCAGAAAATAATTTTTCAATCTAAAAGACAACAGTATACTAATGGAAGCACTAGAATGACACTTCCCAAATGTATGTGACCAAGGGATTTTTATTTATGTATCTATTAATAACTTGTGTGTGCAAAGAAGGCACTCTGGGAAACAGTACAAGAGCCATTTGTTTTTTAAAACACAAGTAAGACAAGGCTGTGCTGTTATCACAAGAATTCTTTGATACTGTTTTTGAATATCAAATTAATAAGACAAGCCAATTACAAAATATTGGTTAGATGGAGAAAAATGATAATTTACACATTATATGATTGCTACCTAGAATACCCAAGAATCAGTCATGAACCGAGTAGAATAGTTAAAAAAAAAAACAAGTTGTCAGTTTACAAAATAAACTCACATGAATCAAGATCTAATGTATCCCCAGTCAGAAAATGTAATGGAAAAAACATACCAAGCGCAAGAGAAAAAAAAAAAACTCAAAACATTAATAAGAAAAAACCCCATATAAGTTACACAGACATATATTCAACTAAAAATAGGTATAAAATCTATAAAGAAAATAAAAGTTTACTGAGGAGCATAAAAGACAATAAATATATAAACATTTCATTCTTGGAAGGAAAAATACAAGTTTAAAGATGCTTCTTTCTAAATTCATTAATTTAATATAATTCCAACAAAAATCACAATAGAAATTTTTTTTAGAGATAGTGACCTTATAATTCTAAAGTTCAATTAGAGGGAAAAAAATGTAAAACCATCACTAAGAAATTTTTGAAAATTAAGAATACCATGGGAAGTCTTGCATTACAAATTATTAAAATTAAAGCAAGGCTTTATTAGCACAAAATTACAAAATAAGAGCAAAGATAAAAGCCTTAAGGGAAGTATTAACAAATTTGACTATATAAAAGCTTGGGTCAAAAAAAAAAAAAAAAAAACAAGAGGGAAGGAAAAGTAAAAGTCTAATTTAAGGATGGAAAAGCATCCGCAATAAAAATGCAAGGCCCTAAATATATGAGTGCTTACAAATCAGACAGCAAAGGGTATTCATAAATAATAATACGCATAAATCAATAAAAATCGTCTGAAAAAGTCCAATAAAAATGCAAGGCCCTAAATATATGAGTGCTTACAAATCAGACAGCAAAGGGTATTCATAAACAATAATACGCATAAATCAATAAAAATCGTCTGAAAAAGTCCAATAAAAATGCAAGGCCCTAAATATATGAGTGCTTACAAATCAGACAGCAAAGGGTATTCATAAACAATAATACACATAAATCAATAAAAATCGTCTGAAAAAGTCTAACTTACAATAATAATGCAAATTAAAGTGAAAATTAAGGCATTTTCACCTATCTAGCTGTTAAAACATTTTTAAAAGAGCAGTGCTTAGTGCTCTTGAGGACTCGGAAAAACAGGGCTCCCTTAATTAGCTGGGGGACGTCTAAGATGGGATAACCATTTTTAAAGGTAATTTAGTAAAATGCTAAAATGCACAGACCCCTTAACTTGGTTTCCTGAGGTCATGGGCCAAGTTCCTTGTGTTCACTGCTGTATCCCTGCCTAACACAAACAGGTGCCCAGATTTATCTACTGAGGGAGAACACGTTGGGAGACAGGCATTCTGAGGCTGGAAAGCTGGAAACAAAGATACTGTTCCAGACCATCTGGGTGCTGAACGCTTTCCGGCCCAAGCGACCTTGCTAAGGCTGAATTTGGGTCAATAAGCAGGAAGGGCATGGATGTCTGTAACGTTTCCTATTCCAGGAGTAGACTGTGGGTTTAAATTCCTCTCTCATGGAAATGGAAGCCTGAGGGGAAAGGGCTTCGGCCTGGTGCCCCAGATTTGACCAGACTCTGCCTTGTGTACCAGCCACTGTGCGTCCCCACTACGGCCTCTGAGGGCCAAGGGATGCTGAGACATGCTGCATCTGCTCAGCATGGCCACCTGGCTTCTGGTAAGACAGCCTCCCCTTGACCAGGTAAATCAGGAGCTTTATCATAAAGTGTAGTTTCTTCCCAACTATCTATTAACTCATCTGAAGCAATTCAGGACCCTCATAATCCAAGAAAAAAAAAACATGCACACTAAAAAATAAGCTATATATATATATATATGTATATATATGTGTGTGTGTGTGTATGTATGTGTATAAGTATCCCATATGCTAAAAACAAAATTTTCTCCAAAAAATGAATAAAAAACATAGAGATAAACATCAATGCAGCTTGAGTTGGCATACTCCAAATTCCAAAGGAAATGGAAACATTTGATGTTTTTATTACATCAAATACTTCCTTGGAAAACAGGGTCTTGTTTTGTTTTTTATGAAGCAGAATCTCAGAAGACTCTATCCTTTGATTTTGTTCTCAAATGAAACTTTACTGCTTTAAATCTCTTTTGTAATTACAACTTTAAAATCCCTCTAATTTGTAATCTTAAAGTTATATCCAAATCAAGTATTTCAAAGAACATTGGGTTGGGGGACAGGAGTGGGGGAACTGACTTGTCTCCAAGATTAGAATAATTAATAAATAAGTTAAAAATAAAGAAATAACCTGGGGCGAGGGACTATACTGACTGTGCAGCTTAGTTTGTTCATGATTTTCTTTAAAACCCATGAATGGGTTTTAGATGTTGTCTGCCCACTCCCACCTTCCCTTATCCTGCTGTCTTCAACCACACACCCTCACCCCATTCTACTGTACTCTCTGTCCTTCAAGAGGGTGGCACTTCCTTCTCCCCAGAAAAACTCTATTGTCCCAGGAAGAACAGTTTGAATGTGTAGTCAGAGACAGATGAGGAAAAAGGGTTCTTGAAGCCCAATATAGCTTCCTCAAACTAAATCAGATACTGAGAGATGGTAAAGCTACAACAGAAAATTTGACATTTTTATTTAATATGATGGAAAGCAAAAAAAAAAAAAAAATTCACCTTCTAGGCACAGGCTTTTTAAAAAGGTGTCTTTAATGTATGAAGGTTAGATTTCCCTTCGCCACAGAATTCCACTGCTTTTTGAAACCATCTTTCACCTTCAATACTCAATAATAAGGACTACCACAGGAGACTGGGCTCCCAATCTGCAATTGGAATGGGTTTGAAATTTCCAATTCCATACTTCGAACAGTATCCCAATATGGAGTAGGTGGCAGTATTATTGGGGCCTTCACTAAGTATTGAATTCTATTAATACCTGGACTGCCAAGTCCCTATTCTCATAGGGCTTAAATTCCACTGGGAGTAGGTGGGGAGCCAGCATCAATAGTAGCAATTTGATATTTGTACAGCCAATTACCACCTTCCTGGTACCTTCTTATACAGCGTTAGATTTAACACTCAAGCCATACTAGAATATTTCTATGCTCAGACACTGTCTTGCACAAGGATGAGCTCATCAATGGCACAGCCAGCTTGACGGCCCTGGCCACACACTCCCTTCTCAGTCCACCGCTGGCGAGGAAGGAAGAGGGAGAGTAAGGTTCAATGTTCTGTCTGTTCTCATCAACGCCTGTTTCTGGGTCCTAAGTGCAGCTTTAAAGTCTACATTCCTCTATGATTTTGAGAGGGATACAGTTGCTTTTAAAACCGCTAGGCTATTGTTCCCTCACACTCTCTTTGAAATAGCAAACCTGAACAATCATTGATCTTGTTTCTTTCATGTTACAAAGAAAAGGGCATTGACTATGATGTTTGTTCTGGAGAAATGGGCTGCAAAACGATCCCAAATCCTGACCTCCCCTGACAGTTACTGTCATCTTTCTAGGGGCTGCCTTTAATTGAGCCAACATCTGGAAAGAATAGAACCTTTAAGTGACAGTGTTGAAAAAAGAATGCCTTTTTAAATTCATTGCTGAAGTTCTTCCAGGAACAGCTGATCACAAGCCATCTGTAGTCTACACATGAGGGGACTTCAGGATGCCACATCATTAAGAGCCAACTTTCAAATGCCTGTACAGTGACCCACAACTCAGGTAATCACTACCGTTTTGAAACAGAAAAAGCCAAGGAAATGGAACTGAGCTCCTTCAAAGTGTTCTTTCTGTGAACATCCACAGTACAAATTCTACCCCTCTTCAGCCCCCCAGCCCCGCCCCATATCTCACCTCTAATTGCACCTCCAGAACTGTAGGCTCAAGAACATATCTCTTTGGAAAATCTATAACAAACTTAGAATTAAGAAGAAAAAAGTGATACATCCTTTCGATGCTGTACCAGATGCTTGGTGGGACCCTAAGGATGTCAAAATAACTGGGCAAGGCTCCCGCTCAACAGCCACTCACAGTGCAGTTGGCAGGACATAACTGCCAACAATTATTACAAAACAAAGTCACCTGTGACATAACAGGGTTAAGTGCAGGGTGCTGAGGGAGGCTGGGGAGGGTGACTGACAGCCACCGCCTGGGAGGGTGGACAAAGGCAATGGTAGAACTGTTTCTGGAATGAAGACATCACAGAGTGATCAGCTTGTGTGGGAAGGAATGGGGATGGAAAAGAGGAGGGTGCAGCATTCAGTGCGGCCGCAGTTAGGTTCGTGTCCAAGATAATGGCAGGAGATGGTCAAGACACACCCACTGGGGATGGCTGTGAAGGACTCACATGCCACGCGATGGAGCATGGATATTTTCTGAAGGTACCAGAGGCCAATGGAAGATAATAAGGCAGTGACTTGGCCAGCTTTGTGTATTTTAGGAATATAACTGTGGAAAAGGATCTCAGGAGGCAACATCAAAACATGGATGTCCCCCCTTCCTGAGGCCTCTCTTCTCCATCTATTTCACTAATGCCTACGAATCTGCAATTTGACAAACTGAAGCTGCACCCCAGACCTCGAGTCCCAAATCCACATCCAACCACCCACTTGCCTCTCTGACATTCTGAAACTCACATGTCCAAATTGGAAGACTTGTTTCCCCCTTACCATTCATCTCTGTCTCAACAGATGGTCACAGCATCCACCCAGGTGCTCAAATTAGAATCCTGGGATCAATCATTCCTACCATGCCCTCACCCCCACATCCAACCATGGCTCCGTCCAGTCAGTATCAACTCTGAAATGAATCTCAGACTTGTTTCCTTCTTTCTCCTCTAGTCCACTACCTTTGTCTAGGCTGCTGCCTATTTCTCTAACTCAGGGCTTCTCATCTTAGCACTATTGACACTTGGGGCAGATGAGTATTTGTTGTGGGGTGGGGGGTCAGTGTCCCTGGCCTCCTACCTGGTGCCAGTAGCACCTACTCCCCTCAATTGTGACAGCACTGTCTAATGTCTCCTGGGGGACAAATCTGCCCCCATTGGGAACCGCTGCTGTCATGCTACTTGGCCACTCTTCCCTGCTCAGAACCTTGCATCACACTGGCCTCCACCTCAGTTCCTTGAATCCACCAAGCTCCTTCCTGCCTTGGGGCTTGGCAAAGGCCATTCTCTCTGCCAGGCACACTCTTTCCTCCACTCTTCTCTTGACTGCCTCCTTCACACACTTGCGATCCCAGCTCCTGTGCTGCCTCCTTAGGGAGGGTCCCCTGAATACCTTATCTAAAAGGCAGCAGTACCTTTGCCTATCTTTATTTTCTTCATAGTACTTTAAAAGTTAGTAATTATTTGATTGTGCATACTCTTTCTCATCTGTCTGTACCATGACAATGAAAGCATTATTAGGGGCAGGGACTATGTCTGTCTTGGCCTCTGTTCCACCCCTAAGGCCTAGCGCCATGCCAAGCTAAATAAATACCTGTCAACTGGAGAAATGAATGAGTACATGGACGTAAGTCAAATGCATGTCGTACATTCTAGGCAGTAAGCACACCTATAAAAATGGCAAGGTCACAGTATGAAAACTTAGCTCAGGAAAATTAGAATGTTGCCCAGACAGCCTACATTTCAGCCCTGTGCTCAATAGCCAAACGCTTCCTGATCTGCAATGAAACAGACAGCAGCGCATCTTGGATGAGCAGAAAACACTGATTTAAGAGGAAGAGTAGCTCATCACCTCTGCTGGAAAGAACTGCAGCAAGACCTCATGAATAGTTTAGAAGTCTCCTAGTAATTGAACCCAATTTCTGTCTCTGGGTATCTGGGCGTACATGCATGTCAGAAGTTGGGCAGAACAGATACAGGACTGAGAATCTTAATTTCACAGCCCCCACAGAGCCCACGGCCCATCTTCTTTTCCTTCCTTAATGATATGTTGAAGGGTCGCCTCTTTCATGCAGAGGACTGAGCTGCCACATCTTCCTTTCTCTGGCATAATAAAAGCAGCTGACACAGGACCAGACAGTAAACAGAACTTGCCAGAAAATGCAGTGTACCATTTGGGAGAATTGGATTCCCATAGAGGAAAATAACTTTCAAAATAGTCATCCTCCTAGCTAATGCTTTCTTTACCACATGTTTTTAAGTGATTGAGAAGATTATTACTGAGTTGTGACTCTTTCTGTGACAGTCTACAGAACTGCCAGTTAGGTTTTAAAATGTGTTCTTCTCCTAACTTGACAATCCAAGATATGTCACCACTGTCAAGTGCATCTCATCCTTTACTGTCAATTTTGAGTTCTGCACTCAGGGATAATTTTTGAAATGATCACTTTAGTCATCTTCCCATTTCTAGTGTTATGCACAGTGCCCAAGGGATTTTTTTGTTTTTCATTTTAAAATCACTACATACTTCCTAGAAAAAGTAATTCTTGAGGCTACAGTTCAGATTCTGTGTTCACAAGTGAGATACACTTTGATGAGAAAAATGGCTTTGGAACCAGTGAATCAGGGAAAACATTTTAAAATTGTTAAATTCTAGGTGGGGCGCGGTGGCTCACGCCTGTAATCCTAGCACCTTGGGAGGCCGAGGCGGGTGGATCACCTGAGGTCAGGAGTTCGAGACCAGGCTGGACAACATGGTGAAACTCTGTCTCTACTAAAAATAAAAAAAATTAGCTGGGCGTGGTGGTGGGCACCTGTAATCCCAGCTACTCAGAAGGCTGAGGCAGGAGAGTGGCTTGAACCAGGGCAGCAGAAGTTGCAGTGAGCTGAGATCACACCACTGCACTCCAGCCTGGGCAACAAGAGCAAAACTCCGTCAAAAGAAAAAAAAAAAAGTTACATTCTATTAATTTGTTCCCATTCCAAAGCTGTCTGAGTTTATCTTACTGCCCCCTGCTACTACTGCAGATAATTGAGAATCACTGTTTTAATGTCTTGAGCAGCACTGCCCTCCAGACACCAGGGCATTCAGACAATAATGCAGTGGGTAGGGTCTTACAGATCCTGAAGAAAGGCAGTTGGGGTTAAAATCCCAGACTTATTCTGCCACATACTTGCTTTATGCCCTGGAGCATTTAATTAACTTCTCCGTACCTCAGTTTTCTCATCTGTAAAATGGTAATAATAGTATCACCTCATAAGGTTGTTAGGAAGATTAAATGAATTTTCTAAAGTGCTTAGAATGACAGCGGGCATACACTAAGCACTTATGTTAACTCTTGTTATTAGCATTGCTTTTAAATTGCTTTTGATGGGTAAAAATTAGGCTTTAATTCACTGAATTAGTAGGCTTCTGGTTAAAATAAACTCAATATATTTGATAAATAAAATTCTTCCATCAGCCAATGATTCTAACTCCATAAAACAGCAAAAACTCTGAATAGGCATAAGGTATGTTCCCTACGACTATTGAGTAGATGTCAGACTAGAACCTAAATTACATTGCTGTCATCTTTTCCCAAATTCAGAACAGAGAACTTTAGAATTTTAAATTTTTATGTTCTTTTGCAACTTCTTAAGAGCCACCTTAAAAAAATCTCTTTTATGTGCTGAGGCAAAGGAGGGCAGGTAGTGAGTGGTGAAAGTGGATGAGCCACAGGCCTCGGGGAAAGGGGGCCTGCTGGCCAGATCAGAACCAGGTTGACTGAGCTGTGCAGGGAAGCGAGTGAACACCTGCTTATATTAAGGCTTTTAATTGAAAAACAAAAGCATCGTTGTGCCCTGACAACAGGGGCCACAGTTCAGATGGCCCCATTGGCTGCAGTAACACTGAACACCCCAACCTCCTCTCCTGCCATTCACACCAAACTCAACAACATTGTGGGGTTTTCCACCCGTGAAGAAAGCCATGCAGGACGTTTTGGGTGTAGAATACGATTTCCTATAGTTCACGTTTTAGAGACAGCAATGTGACATTTATTGGTATTAGGGACCAAAACACAGAGAGTCTACAGTTAATCAGAAGGCAGAAGCACAACAAACCTGGGAAACTTAACATATGGAGGCCGCCTCCAAAGTGAATGCTGAAAGAGGTCACTTCAGAATGAACCATTCAGGGCAACAGGCTAATGAGAGGATTGGCTCGCTCAGCTGTTTTAATCTGAAGCTGCCAATTCTTTTTGCTTAATTATCTGTAATGTCCTGCTTAAAACTCATAAAGGCAGATTTGCGATCACCTGCTTTAGTACTTAGTGAGGAAGGAGACAGAAGCACAAGGGTTTGGAGGGGTGATCCGACAGGGCGGGGGGTGCATGTTAATGTGATATGATTACACATGCTTCTAAGTGTAACGGAATTATTTTAAAAATGTCCCCTTTGTAAATGATGCAGCTCACCTCCTTGCTACTTAATTTTTAAAAACACAACAGCAGTTTACCTTTTTTTTTTTTTTTTGAGATGGAGTCTTGCTCTGTCGCCTAGGCTGCAGTGCAGTGGCACCCGTTTACTATTAAAAGCACATCTTTCTCTCTGATTTTAGACACCTGTTGCTGTTGGGATGCATACAGCATCATGCCCCAGTACTGTCAGCTCACCTCCCATGCCCAGGGTTGACTGCAGCTACGCCCAGGACACTAAGTAACGCTTCTCCGCGGGAATCCAGTGCTCTCTCCCCATGGAACTAATCTGGAAATCAGAGGCTCAGGGATTGCATTCTTGCTCATCAAAACAGTGACTTCACTCATTAGTATTCTACTTTTCCCAGTATTTGCTCACGTCTGTTAAATTGTTTGATCCTCACAGCACTATGAGCCAGCTTGGGTAGATATTAATTAATTACATTTTATCAGTGAGAAAAATTAAGGGTCACAACAACTAGGAAAAATGCCTGCGGTTATCAACCAGTATCTGGACTCACATCCGCCCTCCTCTTAAAACGGGTAGTTTGATTTGAACAAAGCTTCTCAGCCTTGGCACTAACAACGTTTAGATAATTCTTTGTTTTGGGGGTCCATCCTCTGCATCATAAGATGCAGCATCCTTGACCTCTATCTCCTAGAAGCCAGTAGCGCCAGCCCTCACGCTGTAACAACTAAAAATATATCCAGATATTGCCAAATCTTCCCCGGGGCGTGGGGGCAAAATTGCTAGTTGAGAACCAGCAGGTTAGGGTGTTTCGGATTAAGGTGGATTAGGAATCACACTTAGAATACCAAAGGATCATTCATCCTAGAGACCAGCATAGCTGCTATTCATGACAATTGCTGCTTAGCACAAACGAGTTTGCTTGTTTTATGGAAGTGGCAGCTTTCCAGAATCTGAAGGAAAAGAAGAATGGTCAGGAGAGAGAACACACTCCAGCCCCTCTTACCTCCAAAATCCTGAAATGTTATTTGTTCAGTTTTTGAACTGGTATTACCTTCACAGAGTTCAAAATTAAATATGCATAGAAAGATGTATTATTTACTTATTTTTTGAGCCGGAGTCTTGCTGTCGCCCAGGCTGGTGTGCAGTGGTGTGATCTCGGCTCACTGCAACCTCTGCCTTCCAGGCTCAAGTGATTCTCCTGTGTCAGCCTCCCAAGTAGCTGGGATCACAGGCCTGCACCACCGTGCCCAGCAAATTTTTGTATTTTTAGTAGAGATGGGGTTTCACCATGTTGGCCAGGCTGGTCTCCAACTTCTGACCTCAGGTGATCCACCCATCTCGGCCTCCCAAAGTGCTGGGATTACAGGTATAATCCACCGTGCCCAGCCATAGAGCCACCGAGCCACCATGCCCGGCCATACAAAGGTTTACACAGAGAAGTTTCCCACCAACTAAGGACCCTACTACCTGGTTCTCCCCGGAGACAGCCAGTGTTACCAGCTGTCAGAAACATTTTATAAAAGACCCTGTATTTAAAGAAATACTTCCTTTTAGATCAAAGTGTCTCTGAGCTATTATCTTACTCACATTGAAAAAGCAATAAAAGGCATCTTTCCTTGGAATGTGGTCAGGGTCAGGTACTATTTCCTCCTACCTCACCGCTGCCTGCCTCCGCTGATAGGAAACTGTCTCAGACACCGGAATGAAGCAACAACCAAGGTCTTCAAAGATAAAACAAAGTGAAAAAAACTGGGCATTTGGGTCAAGGATCCTGTGGGTGTCCTGGTCTGGTCAGTTTTCCACTGGAGCTTTCTGAGTGCTGTCAGCACATGTGCCTGTCATGGTGAAAACCAGCTAAAAAGACTCTGCACACTGTAGGCGAGGCGTCAGTGCCACAGGCGGGTGGCCTCTGCCCCTACGGCAGCCTGCTGTCATCAAAACCAGAATCTCCCAGTGGAGGCCTATTGTGGGCAGGCCCAGAAAGGAGGAAGAAACAGAAGAGGAAGGGGTGAGGGGCCTAGAACCACAGCTTCAGGGTGAAGAGGTGAGACAAGAAGAAAGGTAAATGGCAGTGCACGCTTCCCATGACAGTCAAGGCCCTGGTGTTGGGAAACGCTGACCCAGTCCAACGGACAAATGACAACATGGGACATCATGTGACTGGAGCTTCTAATCATCTTCCTAACAAAGAACTGCAAGGTAACCTGGCATATATCATTGTACCACCCTGACATCTGTTTGTTTTGGAGAAGTGGGGCTGGGTCATTTCTTCACATACAAAACAAACAAAACTTGAATCTCCAGCATCCGTATTTGACTTGCACTGAGACCATCCTCTTTCAAGTAAACTCGTGCCTTGCCTCCTGCTTCCTTTCAAGTCTCTTGCCTTTTTAAACAACAAACAAACAAAACGCCAAAATAACACAATACTCTTTCCCAAACTTCCTTAGTTCCACCAGTGGCAGAAAACTTCTGACAGTCGCACTGATTGGAAATCTAATTTTCTTTTCAAAAATATTCCCCACATCTTTTCCTACTCAACTTTGCACCCAACTTTGTTGCTCAACTAACACAAAAGCCTTCCCGTGTTATCTCCCTCAACCCTGTGCAACTTGTGCTGTACCACTAGCTTTGCACAGGCCTTTCATTTGTCACTAGTCCCTACAACAATGTTACAGTACATCACTGCCTGAAAACTGCACTCTCCAGCACGGCAGTCATCAGCCACGTGTGCTTATTTAAGTTTAAATTTAACTAAAATTAAGATTAAAAATTACAGTTCCTCAGACACACCAGCTACATTTCAAATGCCCTATAGCCACACATAGCTTGTGGCTACTACACTGGTGCAAATTATAGAACATTTCCATCATTGCGGGAAGTTCCATTGGACAACACTGGCCTAGAACATAAAATCCAAACACCTCAAACCAGCACCCAAGGGTAGCTGCAATTTAGAGCTAGCCCATACTTTCAAAACTGCCTACTACTTTCCCCAGACACTGCCACTTAGCTTTGTCCAGGCCAGCCTCTCCTGTAATGCCAACAAATCATGCTCCTCCCTGTTTCTGTGCCTGTGCTCTCATTGGACGCCCTGACATCAAGACAAACAAGTAGGTAAATCAAAATGCACAGTCACTTAAAAAGTGGAATTTTTGGCCGGGCGCAGTGGCTCACACCTGTAATCCCAGTACTTTGGGAGGCCGAGGCGGGTCGATTGCCTGAGCTCGGGAGTTCGAGACCAGCCTGGGTAACATGGTGAACCCCCATCTCAACTAAAATACAAAAAATTAGCCGGGCATGGCGGCGTGCATCTGTAGTCCCAGCTACTTCGAAGGCTGAGGCAGGAGAATCACTTGAACCCGGGAGGCAGAGGTTGCAGTGAGCCAAGATCGTGCCACTGCACTCCAGCCTGGGCAATAGAGTGAGACTCCATCTCAAAAAAATAAAAATAAAAGAGAAACACCACTTGTCTTGGCACTTACTCAACACCGATTTGGGTCAAGATTTAATTTTTTCATGTGGGTCCCTCTTTTTTCTCCCAAGTAAGTTGTAAGGTCGGGGGAGGCAGAGACAAGTTCATACATTTCTTCTGCATCCTCCTTTATTCTTCTCACTTTTTTACACCAACAGGGAGGTCAGAGGTTGTAAACTGGCCACTGCCTAGGGGCCAGACAGGGTCCACAGGCAAACTGTTTTGCCCAGAGTATATTTTTAAAAACATTTGAATTAGTTGCTGTTATTTAAAAATGGCAGATTTCACATCAAAATTTTCATCTCTCTTTTCTTGAAAAACATCAGAGTATCTGGCAACCCTGGGCGAGCATTCATTCACAGCTCTGTTGGCTGGAGTTGACTGCCTGCTGCCCCTTTTAAGGAAGGCGTGGGTTCTCCTGTTTACCATGGTGTCTTCGTTTTTTCACTCCCTTCTTAGCTGCCTGGCCTCAGTAGGCTTCTGCATTTACAAGTCTTGGGGAAAGCACTCAATAAATTAACTGATAATGGAAATACTCCACTCTGTAAATACAGCCAGGCAGCCTTTAATGCCTGTCTTCACGGGCAACTTGTTTGTTTTATGCAGCTAAAATCAAACTTCTTATTTTAGCCATTAGCTGAAGACATTATCAACCTCACAGACCAATGTTAGCTGTTCTTCCTGGGCTTGCCAAGAACTGAGAATGGATTCAGGAAATGGTCAACTGCAAGACAAAAGGCAGCCAGCCTCAATAATCACATGCAAATAGCTGAGACGCAAAGTGTAAAGTTGTCCCATGAACACTGAGTATTCCCTAATAAGATGTGGAAATCATAGCACTCATGACACTGAATGTTGCTGGCAGCTGCCCAGTAAATCTGGGGCTCCATACAGAAAGCCTAAACCTGCTGCTTAATTCTAACAATATTGGTTTCTTTCCTTTCGAACTCCTCATTATAGACTACTGTGTTCTAAAACTGTTTTCACGTCTTGCCTCTCCCGCTCCACTGTGAGCTACTTACAAACTCCCGTGGTATATTTCTCACTCCTAGCGTCAAGGACCAGGGGCCTTAACCTGGGATCGATCCATGGACTGGCTTCAGTCAATGCGAAAACACAATGGGTCGTCAAAGCTTCTTAGTAAATCTGTGCATACCTTATGGTCAGGGCTTCAGGACTGCGAAAGAAATTTAACTTTAAGGTATTTGTAAAGGGAATAAGATGTATGGTGGCTTTGACAACGCTCGTGTAGTCTGTTTGCTATCATTTACAGTTTTTTTGTCATTTGCATTTGCAAAGCACTGCTTTTATGCTTTCATTAAGGTCATGGGTGAACATGGTAAGCTACCCAGGGCCAACTCATGCATCATGCTGGTGGAAACTGAGTGAATAGGGAGCAAAATTGCCAGTTTTCGAGACCATTAGTCCAACCAGATACAAACACACTAAACATAATATTTAACCCATACTTACCCACCTTGTCTGAAAGGAGACTAGTGAATCTTTCAGATGCCTTTAAGTCAAGACTCATTAAATTTGAACACACTCTTTATGAGTAATTTAATGACTCTCTCAAAATAGGAAATGCAGTTAGTTTGAAATAAACTACATCTTTATGAACTTCTCCAGGTTTGTAAAAGATATGTTTCTTCTCTAAATATGTATAAATCATATGTTTAATAATAATGCTCCAATTATACTGGGGAATAATGTCTCACTTATAATCTGGTTTCCAGAATGTAGTCTTCCTCATTTTTGAAAATAGGAATAATATTTGCTTATGTCCTCTTTCCTGACAATTTTCCCATTCTCAAATTCATTTAAAGCTCACATTCAGAGGTTTTCCTATTCTAGCTTTAAGTTCTTTCATCTGGGAAATGGTTTATCTGGACCTAGAGATAAACACATTTGCAATAGCTAACTCCTAAGTCCACCATGAACACCTTCTCTAGTTTGAAGATCAGAGAATTAAACTGAATAATTCAGCTGAGCTTTTATCTGTCAGTAAAACAACACTTTCTCTAAGTGATTCCTTCTTCTTGCTATGCATATCAATAGCATATTTATTAAGGGCTGAAGTCCTAAGTGCTGTGCTGGTTTTCTTGGTGCTTTTTAAGAGAGGCTACGTACATCCCCTTCCATTGCTTATACTTTTTAAAACCAGAAATCATTAATAAGGTCCTGATATTATTACACATAAAAAAATTGTTCATTAAAAAAGACTTCTGGTCCCCTTAGGTTTTCTGTGTCTTCCCTTATTTCTCCTACCATAGAATTTGATTTTTAGTTTTTACAACCTAAAAAACACTGCTGAGTTAAATATCCTACTAGAGACATTAATCATAGAATTACCTATACTAATTATTGAAAACCTGCTTGACTGAATAAATTCTTGGGCAGGGGACACTTAGCAAACTCTGAGATGTCATGGTCACATTTTTTTCTATAACTTTTGCAGCCACAAAGGATCTCCTGTGAGTCAGAATTTGGTCAAGAATTTCAGTGCATCTTGATGCTGATTGAGAATACCGCCTGAACCTGATCTGAAGTAATAACAGGCTGGCAACATAATCATCTCTGTGTTGCTCCATGCTTGAATGAATGTACATGGAATCTTGGGTGAACGAGACAGGATTTGGTTTTTCACCTGTGTCTAAAAATAAATAATAGTGTATTGTTGCCTTTGGCCCGATGTACAAATTTTATAAAATATACTGCGGCACTTCTGAGCTCTTGAATCTTTACTCAACTCTTTTCCAACCACACTGTCACTTTGAATGACAACCTCCCGGTTTGTATTTCAAGGTTTGGCTGAGTGGAAAAATCAGATAAAGAAGATATACCAGGAAAAAGGGCATATTCTCCTACATGAAAATGGAACATAAGATACATCATGGTAGTTCCATGACCTGAATATGTGGTCAGAGCACATAGCTCATGTACTTTATGACTAAACATCTTGCAGGCTATCCATCAAAGTATAAAAGGAAAAATTAAAAAATAATAAACCTTCAATACACAAACATCCTACTCTTAAGAGGGCAAAATAGCAAGAACTTTGAAAAGCTAAAATGTATAGTCAATTTATAATCAGGAGTAGAGGTGCTTGGGAACATATTTTACCCAGTAACGTGTTTGAACATTAGCTTGGTAGCTGGGAGTTGAGAATTTATCAGTCAAAGACTGGTAAGTTAAGATACACTAGGAAGTCTGGAAAAAGACTTTTTGTGAAATGGGCTGAAGACATAAAATCTGAGCGGCTTAGAAAAGGTGGGGAAGAGGAGCATCTCACATTTTAAAAGTTTTAAAATACAAAGGTAGGAAATGTTTTAAACGTTGGTGGAAAGTAGTGAGTCCATTAAAGGATTCGTATATTATACACAGAACAGTGCACGCCCTCAGGAGCCTTCTTCTTAGGAATAAGAAGGGTCTTCAAACAACTCTCTTCACTCAATATTCTATATTATGGTGAACTGACCCCCAAAGATTCCCATGCTCTAATCCTTGGGACCTGTGAATATGTCACCTTCTAAGGCAAAAATGAATTCAAGTTGCAGAGGAAATTAACGTTGCTAATCAGCTGACCTTTTAGATAAAGAATATTAATTTTTATTAATATTTTTCCATATTTCTGTGAGCCTAGGAGGGCTCAATGCAATCACACAGGCCCTTTAAAGTGTCAGAGTGATACAGCCTGGGAGACTCCACTGGCCATTGCTGGCTTTGAAGATGGCAGGGAGCCATGACACAGGGCACGCAGGGAGCCACTAGAAGCCAGAAAAGACAAGGAAGTAGACTCTCCCCTGGAGTGTCCAGGAAGGAATACAGCTCTGCAAACACGTGGATCTCAGCCCAGGGAGACCCATGTCAGGCTTCTGACTCACTGAACTATAAGATAATGCATGTATGTTGTCTAAGCCACTAAATTTGCAGTAATTAGTTATAGTAGCAACCGGAAACTAAGATAGTAACTTACAACTGCTTTGGAGAAAGAAAGGCCTTTGATAATATTCACGTGCCAAACAGCAAAACGGTGTTCCTCTTTAGAAAATAAAATGCACACTCACCTTTTTATAGGTTTTTTCTTCATTTTGTTTCCCAGGTGCTGCCTCTCCATTTTCAGCAGCAGACGACATCTACAAGAGAAACACACTACCATTTGAACTTCAATGCTATTCTGAAATACAACATATTAATAATATTGCTAACCAAAGGATCTATTTTAGTTAAGTATGTTTCTGTTATTGCTATTGCTGTTGTTCCTAAGGAAGACAGAAACATTTCAGAATACTAAAAAAGGAATCTGCATTCCTTAATCTTTCAAAAATAAATCTAAAACATTTTCGTAATATATTTTATCCCATATGCTCTAAGAAAGCATGTACATGTGTATAAGTTTCTTTCTACAAAGCTTTTTTTTTAGAGATGGGGTTTCCCTCTATCACCCAGGCTGGAATTGGAATGCAGTGGTGTGATCATGGCTCACTGCAGCCTCAAACTCTTAAGTTCAAGCAGTCCTCCCACCTCAGCCTCTCGAGTAACTGAGATTATATGCATGAGCCACCGTGCCAGGCTACATAGCCTTTTAAAAAACTTTTCTTCTGGTTATACATGCTCACTGTAAAATCATCTGGGAAGTACCAAAAAATATGAGTCAGAACAAAAAAAATTACTCAACTCTACTATCCTTGGGCAAGTCCTGTATTCATATTTTGTCATATTTATTTCTACCTTTTATTATGTGTATTTTCATATGAAAAAACTTACAATACTATCTTACCCAGTATTTTTCACTGAACTTTTATGTAATAAACATTTTCCCATTTGATTACAAAAATATCTTTGTAAGAATTATTTTTTTCTAGTTGCAAGATATACCACTGTGTGGACGCCACTGTGTGTTAATACTTTAGTCAATGCTAATATTGAAGGATAGTTGAGGCAGCTCAAAGAGTTTTGCTCCTGCAAATAGTAAAATAATTATTTTATGCTTATATCTTTATCTAACTTCAATGTTTTCTTGGACTAGATTCTTGGAATTGCTAGGGCATACTAGGGTATTAAAAAATTTAAAACTTTTACTACATATTGGTAAATTTATTTCCAGAAGAGTATACTCATTCACACTGCTATCAGCAGCGAGTGGGGGATTGTTTCATTACACAATTAGTAATGACTGTTATCATCTTAAACAGCTTTGCTAATCTGACAGGTAAAAGAAATCATCTCCTGGTTTTAATTTGCATCTGGGAAAATTACTGGTGAAGGTTAACATCGTTTTCACATCAGTTTTAGTTCTTTGTATATCTTCGAGTCTTCCACTGTTTCGTCCATTTATCTATGGAGGTCTTAATGTTTCCGATATTGATTTTTACCTATTGTGGTTATTCATACTAGTGGTTTGCTTATTTTTATGTTTTAAGGTCATTAATTGCTTGCCAAGTGCATTATTAATATTCTTCTGTGTTACTATCTGCCTTTTTGTTTGTTTTTGAGACAGGGTCTCACTTTATCACTCAGGCTGGAGTACAATGGTGCCATCACACCTCACTGCAGCCTCGACCTCCCAGGCTCAGACAATCCTCCCACCTCAGCCTCCCAAGTAGCTGGGACTAATTTTTTGTAATTATTTTGTTAGAGACAGGGTTTTGCCACGTTTCCCAGGCTGGTCTCGAACTCCTGGGCTCAAGCAATCCTCCTGCCTTGGCCTCCCAAAGTGCTGGGATTATAGGCATGAGTCACTGTGCCCAGTTTACCGTGTCCTTTTAACTTGTTTCATAATTATGATATAGTGAAGTTTACATTTTTACACACTCAAAACTACTGTGTATCTTTGTGAATTCTAATGCCTTAAGATAAAATATGTTTTTTCATTGGGAGATCTGATCTTCAAATGTGTTTCTCTCTCTTCCTAATGATAAGATTTTCATATGTAACCTATAATTCATCTGAATTTTTAAAGCCAGTTACGTTACTTCTGTGGTAAACAAGGGTAACTTCATAATTAGGGAACCACAATTTAAGGGTCTTACGTTAAATTGCATGCAGAACATTGAATACACCAAGGAAGGGTAAAATTTCTGACTTTCTTTTATGCTTTTGAAGCATGCTTTAAATTCTGGGCTTTTAATAAACACAGCATACGCTAAACCTCGGAATTCATCAACCATTTCTCCGCCTTGGAACTAAGTGACTGAGTTTACCCACACTGCCATGAGCTTGACATGACTAAAAACCATCCAGGGAAATAAACGCAAGAACCACGGTGAGTCAACCTCACTAGATCTAGTACCGCCCACCAATCAAACCACCCTTTTACATAATTTTGCAATTCTATTTGCATCTATTTAATCTGTCTGTGTTGGAACAGAGTCTTCAAGGACAGATGTTTCACAAACTATTGTTTTCCATGCTGTATCAGCTTAAATTGACTTAAAGGATAATTCATTTTTCTAGTCTCTTTATAATAATATTTTGGTAAGTTTTGAATAAAAATGCCAGAAGAATTAAAATGGTTTATATATCAGGCTCAGGGTAAAATACAGGCCTTCAACTGTTTAACAGAGCCAACAGAATGAAGACCTCCCTAAAGAATGCCATTCCAGTAATTTCATTTTTAAGACTTGGCAGCTTTTAAAACCAAAAAACTACAAGGGCAACTCTGAAGGGTGCTTAAAAAAACAACCTTAACGAGAAGTCAACTAACTGGCATGAATGAAGGACAGAGGATGAGATGGTCTTAAAATATTTTTTATTACTTTGTGAATCATCCCTGACTTGACAGTAGGGAAGAGGAGGAGAAAAACAGGTAAACTTCTATTTTTTTTTTTAAACACTTCCTTTTAAGCAGCAGAAAACATATAATAATGATAAACGAAGGCCATGAACTATCATCTGGATTCAAGGGTTATTCATTTATTTTTCCTGTAGAGTGATGTTTAACAAAGGTCACGTGAACCTATTAATGAGGGACATTGGAGTCGGAGAGGCCATGTAGCAGGGACAAATAAGATGCTTGGGGATGTACTGGCAAACTGCAAAGGGCCATTACAACGGTCACAATGATGACTACTGTTTCTTCTTAGACTTGTTATGCTTCTGCACCACATCATCTGTAACTAAGGAAGCCAAGGTACGTATGAATTAAAAACATTGTTTTAAAAAACATTATATAACCATGTTGGGCATGGTGGCTCACACCTGTAATCACAGCACTTTGGGATGCCGGGATGGGACGATCACTTGAGGCCAGTAGTAAGAGACCAGCCTGGGAAAAACAGTGAGACCTCATCTCTATAAAAAATAAAAAATTAGCCAGGGGCAATGTCTTGCACCTACTGTCCCAGCTACACAGGAGGCTGAGGTGGGGGCACTGCTTGAGCTCAGGACTTTGAGGCTGCAGTGAACCGTGACTGCACCACTGCACTCCAGCCTGGGCAATAAAGGAAGAGCCCGTCTCAAAAAGAGAAACAAAAGCAAACATTGTGTCATTTTAGATAAGGGACTTGAGTATATTTTGGTATCCACAGGTCCTGGAATCAATCTCCCGCAGATACCAAGGGCTGACTGCACTGAGTTTCCTTTTGCGGTGATGCAGATGTTTTGGAACTGCATAGAGGTAGTGGTTGCATAACATTGTAAATGTACTAAACTGTACTAAAAATGAACACTGAATTGTTCATTTTTAAATGGCTAATTTTATGTTATATGAATTTCACCTGAAAGACACAGCGAGACATCATCTCTAAAAAAATTTTTTTGAAGTTATAGTCATGCGTATTTTCCACGTACACATAAAAGGAAGGAGGAAAGACATTCTCAGAAGTTCTGGTGATTATCTACAGATGACGGGATTATAAATGCTTTAGGTTTTCATTTTTATATTTTGTTAGATTCTCCAAGTATTCTACAGTGAACACTGCTACACTGAAAATAAGGAAAATACTATTTAAAAATTTAACCACACATAGTAATTAACAACAGAGACCACATCTCGGTTTTTTTTTTTTTTAACCCTTCTGGCATGTCAAAATTCATAAAATTTCTTGTTTCTGTTTGCTTGATGTTTGTTTCAAACTTGATGTCAAAGTTAAAGGTTATGAGCTAGATATATGTTTTAGAATATTTGTAAAAATATTTACAATAAAAAGGTAAGGGCTCTATACTGATATGATCAGAATTAATTAAGAATACAGACTTTATTTCCTTACCTTTGTAAATGAAATGGCAAGTCATCTGTAGTTGGTAGTGATGGGTGCCCTACTCATTGTTGAGACCGTTTTCTTTCCCAGGTTTCTGTTAAAATAGAAATTTCTGGTCATTATTTATTCACATCCCTACTACATCTCCCAAAAAAGATCAGAGGTAGCTATAGGGATACATGCAATATAAGCAGTTAAAATTAAAACAAAGGAAGGAATGTGGGTGAGGGAAAATAAACGTGGAGAGCAAGACGATTCTATCAGCAAGGGCTGTGCATAGAACATAAGCCACAGGGCCTGGTATGGTTGTTGAATAAACTATACAGTCTACAACTTGACTCTGAGATTCCTGGTTTCCAGGAAAGGAAAATACGATCAGTTACCAGATGCACAATGAGCAAAAGATAAAAGCAAAGCAGTTGCTCAAATGAACCACAGGTATCTGGAGATTCAAGCTGGAGTGGAAATTTCTCCCATGGATCTTCACAGAGGAGGTACCATGTGACATGTGGACAACTTTTCAATATTATCCCGATGATAAACGACCTGTGATTTCCATAAGGGTTGATTAGATGACACAACTTCAAAGACAAGTTCCAAAAAGCTGTTGTGCTATAATTGTGTTTTATACAGAAGAGATACTTGCTTATTATAATCAATTTAAAAATGTAGAGAGGTATGAAGTAAAAATGAATTAGGGTAGGCATGGTGGTTCACGCCTGTAATTGTAGCACTTTGGCAGGCTAAGGTGGGAGGGTTGCTTGAGGCCAGGAATTTGAGACCAGCCTGGGCAACATAGTGAGACTCTCTTAAAAAAAATTAAAAAAAAAAAAAGAATTAGGTCTTATCTCCCCCACCCTGCGACAGCCAATATGAACAGTCTGTTTGTTTTATAGCCTTTCAAAATCTTCCCTACGCTTTTTCACACACACATTTATTTCTGCCACTTGCTCTTATCAATGTATTTTTCAAATCTATATATCTACCTCATTTAAAACAACTACATATATTCACAAGATGGACATACCATTGTTTAACCAATCACTCTTCTGTGGATGAACATTCAGACTGTTTCCAAATTTGGCTACCTTAACCAGAGCAGGAATAAACAGCCTTATCCAAACATCTTTAATGTTCTAGTACTTTTTTTGTGTGTGGGAAAGAATCCTAGAAGTGGAATAACTGTGGGGCCAAACATGATAAGCATGTTAACTATCTGAATGACTATTGCTACGTTTCTTTCCGGAGCAAAGGTTGAAGCAATCAGCCCAAATGTGCATGGTGAGTGCCTGCTTATTGACACACGGATCAGCACTGGTGTTCGCCATCTTTAAAAGTGTTTGCTCACCTGATGGGCATCTCTGGTTTTAATTCGCCTTCTCCCACTACTAATGGGGCTGATTCTTTTCACAGGTTTATTGGTGATTTATAATTCCAGTTCATGCCCTTTGACTGTTTTTATACTGGGCTGTTTTATCTTTCTTTTATAATCAATTTGTGAGACCTCTTAGTATTTTAAACATTAGCTCTGTCCGAGAGGTTGCAAGTATTATTCTTCTTTTGGCTTTATTTATTGTGTCTTGTCATTACAGACATTTTAAATTTTTACACAGTCAAATCTGCCAGTTTTTCCTTTAAGGATTATAAATTTACTATCTTGCAATTCTTCCTTTTTGGAGGATGGATTATGAAAGAGAGCTCCCCCTAACCTGATGTTATACATGTATTCTCCCATATTTTCTCTTGATACCTTTATGGGTCCATCTTTAATATTAGCTCTTACTTCAAATGGAATCTAATCCAAATGGAATATTGCCCCAGATGGACAGCTAATTGCCCCTAAATCATTTACTTTATGATATTTTCCTTACTGGAAAGACAAGCCACCTTTAGCATACATTAAGTTTTCCTCTAAAATTGATTTAGTTATGGCATCTATTCTGTTCCAAACATTGACTTGTGGATTCCTAAGCTAATGCCATATTGCTTAAAATGCAGTAACATGATAGTATGCTTTGATGCCTGCTGGCACGACTTCCCCATGCTGACTGTTTTTCCTTCAAGTTTGGAAATTTTCTTGCATTTATATTTTTATGTGGCCTTTAAAAATATGTTGATTGGGCTGGGCGCAGTGGCTCATGCCTGTAATCCCAGCACTTTGAGAGCCCGAGGTGGGCGGATCACCTGAGGTCAGGAGTTCGAGACCAGCCTGGCCATTATGGTGAAACCCCGTCTCTACCCAAAATACAAAAACTAGTTGGGTTGGGTGGCAGGTGCCTGTAATCCCAGCTACTCGGGAGGCTGAGGCAGGAGAATTGCTTGAACCTGGGAGGCAGAGGTTGTAGTGAGCCGAGATCGGGCCATTGCACTCCAGCCTGGGCTACAAGAGTGAAATTCTGTCTCAAAAAAAACAAAAAACAAACAAACAAAAAAATCGTGTGGACTGGGCTGACAACATTTTTACCTTCCAAGTTGGGATTCTGACTGGGATTATATATAGTTATTTTAGAACAATTTTTATCTTTAGGATCATAAGTTTTCTCATTTGAAAAGATAGTATAGCTCTCTACTTCTCCAAATGTTAGTTTATGTCTTTTACTACAATCTTTTTTTTTTTAATTTGTCTTATGTCTTACTAAATTCACTCCTGGATATTTTCATTTGTCACTCTTTTAAATAGAGTGAAATATAAATCCTTACATTTCTAGAAATATAAAAATATAAAATTAGAAATCCTTATATTTCTAGAATAAATCTTAACTTTGATTTGATTTCTTAATCTTTTTAAAAGCATATTTTCATAAGTGATATTGAACAATTGTTGTGGCCATCTTTATCAGTTTTTGGTATGAAGGAATTTATACTTTTCATAAAATCGGAAGGCTTTATATACACTCACTTTTTTTCTGTTTATTACTCCTCTCTTGGGATTTATAACCTTTCTTTGAATCAAATTTTGGTAATTTATAGTTTATTAGAAAAACATCAATTTCCTCTAGATTTCAAAATTTATCGCCATAAACCTGAACATTGTCTTATTGACTTATTTTAATCCTTCTGGGATCTGGGCGATTTTTTTCCTCATTCCTAACGTTGCATGTGTATATGTACATTCTTCATATTATACACATATTTTCATTAGTCACATTCTCACCTTTTAATTGTTTTGTGGCCAATTACATTAATTTTAGCTTTTGTCATTAATAATACCTTCTTTCTTCTGATTTTTAAAAAAATTTCTTAGATGCAATATTTAGTTTATTTTTCATTCTTTTTTTTTTTAATAGTATCAAAGGCATTTAGGCTATAAAGTATTCCTAAATGCATTAACAATTTCTTCGTAAGTTTTGAAGTGAAATGTTCTCTTTAATTAACTTCCAGAGAATTTGTCATTTTGTAATTGATTTTCAATTTGATCCAGGAATCATCTATAAGAAGGCTTCTTAATTTCAAGCATTTACATTTTACTTATTATTATTATTTCACTGTCACTTTTTTGTTTTATCACAGTGGGATAAAAAAGGGGATAAGTAAAATAGCTTTTAACCCCAAATTCATTTAGTTTTTTCCTGTGGCCATAGAAATAGATTTTTGTAAATGTTCTATAGACACAAGAGAAAAATGCAGATTCTGTGTTTGTAGGCTATAAACACTATATACAAATACTAACCTGTATCATTATTTGTCTACTTTGTCAAATTATGAAATTATTATTATTAATTCTTTTGAGACAGGGTCTGGCTCTGTTGCTCAGGCTGGAGTGAAGTGGCATGATCTCGGTTCACTGCAACCTCCACCACCTGGGCTCAAGCGATCCTCCCACCTCAGCCTCCTGAGTAGCTGGGATTACTGGTGCACGCCACCACACCTGGCTAATTTTTTTTATTTTTTTGTAGAGATAGGGTCTCACACTATGTTGCCCAGGCTTGTCTCAAACTCCTGAGCTCAAGTGATCCACCTGCCTCAGTCTCCCAAAGTGCTGGGATTACAGGCATGGCCACCGTGCCCGGCCAAATTATGAAATAATTATATCAAAATTCCCTAATATAATTATAGTTTTGCCATGTTCTCCTGTATGTCTACTTCATTTTTTTGCCTTATAAATTCCAGAACTATGTTGGTCAGGAAATAAAGGCAATGCCTATAACAACGTTTTGTTTACTATTAATTACATTTGCTGTAACTATACTTATTTGCTGGTTTGCTCATATTATCTTTTTAATTTTAAGTCATTTAAAAACCTGTTTTTCAATTAAGAAAGCAAAATGACTATACACTATTTTCGCTGCCCATTTTTCCCTCGGCCTGCTGTGTAGACATGGAGATGAGCTACCCAGATCTCCTGTAAGAAGGGAAGACTGCCTTACTGCATGCCTCTGCAGGGAGCCAGTTTAGCCTAGGTCATGGCCTTCCTGGGGCAGTCACCTCTTGTGACTGAGTGGCATGGTGGCACTCTTCCTCCAGCTCCCCAGGCTTTGTGTGTCTTGCATGGGACTTTGATTTTGTGCTCCTTCCCTCATCTTTTTACAGGTTTTATCAGTTTCCTAGGGCTGTCCCTACAAAGTACGACAGTCTAGGTGGCTTCAAATGACAGAGATTTATTTTCCCACAGTTCTGGAGGCTAGAAGTCCAAAATAAAGGTACTGGCAGGGCCATGCTCCCTCTGAGACTCGACAGAATTCTTCCTTGCTACTTTTTAGCTTCTGGTGGTAGCCATCTTTCTTGGCATCCCTTGGCTTGCCACTGTGTTACTCCAGCCCTGGCCTCTGTCACCACATAGCCCTTCTCTCCATGTGTCTCCCTCTTCATGTGGCATTTTCCTCTTCTTATAAGAACACCAGTTATACTGGGTTAGAGCTCACCCTCATGAACTCATCTTAACTTGATTATATTTGCAAAGATCCTATTTCCAAATAAGGTCACATGCACAGGTACTGAAAATTAGGACTTCAACATATCTTTCTGGGGAACATAATACATGGGTGTTAATTCCTACTAACAATCTTGCAACCAAAACTGTGTCTCAGTGCTTGCTTCCAGAGAACCCAATCCATGACATCTCTTTTCTCTTTCTTGTCCATAGGTAGAGATACTTGGAATATTTTTACTCTCCATTGCCTGTTCCACTCCAAGCTACTAAACATCTCCTCATAGTCAACACGTCTCTTCCGTTTCAAGAAATCTTAATGAACGACTTAGACTTCGTAGTCACATTATCATCATTTACTTCGACTTGACCATAAGTTTTGCAGCGCTCATTGCTCATCACTCTTTCTTTGGCGCTTCATCTCCTCCACCTTGACACCTATGTCCTGATTCAATTCTCAGAAGTGGCATGTAGATGGCCCACTCTGAGTAACTCCATGTCCAGAAATGTCTTCCTTTTGCTCTTATGTAGGAATACAGCTCTTGGCCAGTGCAGGATTCTTGGCTCACAAGTCTTGTGTCCCATCTCTCTGTAAATACTGTATTGCTTACTACTTACTTCGCAGTTTGTAGATGAGTAGTTTCATGTTAGTCTGATGCTCCCTGCGTTGGAAGCATGCTGGTTTTCTCTGTCTGGAAACCTCTGAGGGTTTTCTCTTTTAACATTGTTCAAAATTCCATAATGATAGATGTGCCTTTTTTCATTCATCTTCCCCAGTAAAGAGAAACTGACAAGAAGTAAATACATGGAGATCCAAATAGGCAGCTATGTGATAACCTGACTTAAACCACAAATAGAATTTAGGTTATCTCAATGAGGAATGAACAGGCTGCATATCTTTCAGGCAGTCCTCCATGAATATAATTTCTCCTAACCAGTCTTTTTTGATAAGAACTGGACAGTGGAGTACTCAAAGTTGTAGTCTCTGGCAAGAGCCTGGAATGCAGAAATTCCAATGGCCAAGTAAGGACATACTCACAAGGTTCAGGTCTCCTTAGAAGATGTTACTGTGTAATCCGACACAAGAGTCCCAGTTAAAACTTATTTACAAAAATTATTTCTGATATGAAAGAGAGCTAACCTATGGTGTCATATGATTGCGCTGTTTAGTACCAGCTCAGTGAGCAATAATATGTGCCAGACAATGACTTTTTTTCACTATGTAGTTACTTATCTATTACTTCTGGTATTTAGTATCTGGATTCTGTGACCTTAAGGAATAAATAATTTATACTATTTCATAGCTTTCTATAGTTCTATGTTTTCACTCAATTTGAGAGAAGGGAAGATCATTTACTGAGCAACTACAATGTGTGAAATGCTGCCACATATGTGATTTCATTTATTCTTGCAAACAATCCCTTGGCACTCCCCAATTTAACATGTGCTATTTTGACACTTGTAACTGTCCTATAAAGTCCATGGGATGCAGTCATTTTAATTTTGCTGAGCTGGGTTCTCTTGCTGTGAGGCTGGTTTGTAAAAGTGAAGCCCTTAGTTGGTGAATGAACCTAGCAACCATCCACTCCCACCCCATGCACCGCCATCTCAGCCTGGCTTTGCCATTCTCTAAATCGGTGCTGGGCATTATGACCACCAGGGAAGCTTTTTGAAAATTCAGCTTCTGGGGCCACACACTGAAACCAGGGAATCACTACCTCTGCGTGGTAGACCTAGGGAGTCAGTATTTTCAGCACGCTTCACCGGCTTGGGATCATCTAAGCTACTCTGACGAGTAAAGGCAATAAAGAGAGTTTATCACTTCAGGAGTGCTTTCAGGGTCTGTTAGGGAAAACAGAAACCACTTTGGGTGTATTAAAGAGGGGAAATTTAATACATGGAATTGGTTATAAAAGTGATGGACGAGCTCAAAGGCTAAGCAAGAGATGGTGATGAAACAGATTAAAATCAACATGATGCCACTATTGCTTTTAGGGCTGCAGGCACAAGAGGAGGTGGTGTTAACAGACCTCAAAAGCAGAGGTCAGCTGGGGTCAGAACATCAGGACAGGGGTTGACTGGCAGAAGTTGGAACTGCAGTAGGAGGGGTATGTTTAGAAGCATGGAGAAGACAGTCACTATTGGAGATGCCACCCAAGACAGACAGGTTGGGGGAGAACATCCTGGTTTCTCCCGTCTACCTTCTACCCGCCAATCCCTGTCTATGGCTCCCAGGGGCCAACCTCATGAAAAGCATCTGAGCCCATAGGAAGTCTGAGAAATGTGTCCTATATGGGATGACTTCCCTGTGATGCAGAAGATGGGAAGAGTAAGGAATGGCTCTGAGGACAAACAAGCCAATGATGGGCCATAAAACAAAACAGAAATTACAAAGAAAGTGGGAAAGCAGTCAGGGAATAAGCCTGAGAAACATGATTCTCAATGGAAATGTGGATTGGCGGGTAGGCTAGGAACAGGTACACACGTTTCTATCGTTATGGCTCTGGGAATCTGTTAAGAGCTTAAGTAGATCACTACCAAGTAGTCAGGGTCTACTGCAGCCCCTGCATTAAGTCTAGGAGGAAGGAGAGGAGCGAGATTGTGACTTGGGATGATTTTCCTGGAGTCCAGCAAAGTGGTAGGGCTGAGATTCGATCCAGGGTTGTCTGACTTCAAAACTAATGCTCTTTCCACCATACACCTCTCTCTCTTACTTGTTCTATCCTACTTAAAAACAATGAGAAGATTGTCTAATCAATATTGCACTGCATTTTTCAACTTGTAAATGCAATCAAAAGGTTAGCCAACTATATTAATTTACATCATTATTTTCTATAAAACTTGTTCTACATCAGCGAGCCTCAACCCAGAGGGCGTGGCTTAATTGAAAAGGTGGTAGAGGAGCTTTTTAAAACTCTATAGTTACCGAAAGTTTTAGATATATTGTGCCTAGGGGCCATATGTGAGTCAGAAGCAACCCTTTCAACCTCTAATTCCCCAACTAAGGCCATACAACTCAGTATTTTTAATTTGCCACAGATGAGTTTGCTTCTCATACATGGCCAAATAAGTGGGAGAATTGCTAATTACCTTACCACTTAACTAAGTAGGCCAATCTGTAGACACGAGTGGTAAGGGACACTAGGCATGAGTCCTTACTCATCTTCCCATAAAAACAAACACTTTATTAAACACTGATAAAGTGAAGCAACAAGAATTACTTGGAAGAACACTGGGATAGGCCTCTGAAGGCCTGGGTTTCATGTCCATCTCTGCTGCTGTCCACTTCTCTTCGATTATGAATTGTGCTGACTCCATTAGATAGTGCTTTTGTTTTGGTGCCTCTGCCAAGTTTCTTAGGTAGGGCCTCACTTCAAATCCTCTTTGGAACGAGGAGAGGACTCATTCATTATTTGGTCATTATGAGTGCAACTTGCCCTATGAGAATTGGGTTTCCAATAGGATAGCCATATTCAAATATTTTCATGCCATTCAGGCTGTGTATGCTAACATTTCCTAGTGCATTTCCCGAAAGACAAAGCAATTGGAAGATAATTTGGGCCTTGGTCACACCTGCATGTTAAAGTTAATCATTTTTGTTTTATTTATTCTCTTTTGAATTCATTTTTTATTACCTAACACCAAATAAACCCACTCTTTCATTCATTCAATGAACATTTATAGAGCATAACATGTCAGGCAGTAAGCTAGGCTCAGGGCCATAATGACAAGGACAGGTCCTTGTCTTCAAAGAAATCCTGTTAGCAGGAGAGACAGGCATTGCAGTGGCTACAATTTACAATGTGACATGTCCTTTACTCTGGGTTTTTGGAGGAGGAATTGCATAAGTCAGCCTGTGGGGCTCATGGAAAGCTTCACTTAGGAAGAACACTGAAATTGGACTTAGAGCCGTTTGCTGGGGACATAAGGTTGAGAGGTAGAGGGTGGGAAAGAGTCTGGGCACCATGTTGGCTTCCTTACAAAAAGACCCAGCGCCATGAAGGGTATTTAAATTTTTAAGACTCAGAGATCATGAGTCTTGCATTTTAAGAATTTGCCCGCAAGTAGCCCGAGGTTTAGGATGTTACTTAAAGGGTTACCAACAGACTTCCTCATTGCTCCTTCCACCTATGATTGTAAGTCCCTCTTAAATCTTGTGCCAGAATAAAAGCAAATATGTGAAAATTTATATGGATTCATGAAAACTTAGGGAGCTATTCTTAGGAAAACGTCAGCCTGGTAAACAGTTTTGCTGGGAAGATAGGAAGTATCATAGTTCTTCTAGTGTCCTTACAAAGAGGTGTGTTACTTTTTAAATGTGGGTTTGGCAACAAAAACAACAGTAACAACAACAACAACAACAACAACAAAAAAGCAGGAGAAAGCAAGGATTTAAAATGTGCTGGGCTACTTTCTGAGGCTTAAATATAAACAAAAAAATGCACCAAACTGAAACAATCCTTAACACAGTTTCCAAAGCAGAAATGCCTGTATTTTTCAGACCAGAAAAAATTATCTTATATTAAGAAACCATAGGCTTAGAGTTTTTTAAAGAATATTTACATAAACTCTCAAAGAAATGCAGAAAATCTGTATGTTAAATATTTGTACAATGGTGGCCACTTCTACATACATATGTTCAGACATATGGTACGTTACACATTTGTATGCTTAGAAGCTGTAAAAATAGAACTATGGTGTCTTGCATTCAATGTGAAGCTCTCCTATTCTTACTGATGAAAATAATTTAAATGAGGTTTCACTTCATGTATCTAATATTTATATAACCAAGCCATGGCCAAAACCAATTCCAAACGATGGCACCTGCTCGCTATGAATCCAAATGGAGACCAATCAAAACAAATTGCAGGGCTCTTATATTCTCTCATAAAACACATTCATCAATTCTCAGAATGGCTCTCACAAAGTGAATAAACAGAATAGCTATAAATGGCAATGACAAAAGGATCAGCATCAAATGAAACACTTGTAATTCATTTTCCCAACAAAGGTTGTCCTAAAAGAATTCATAAGCCTTTTCAAGCCAAGCCTTCACTGCAAACATTAGACAGAAGAAAGTCGCCAGTGAAAACAGCCATGACGGATGTGTTGCTTTCAGACCAATGTAACTCACAGCCTTTCAAGAAAAACACCACTACTGCATGATCTTCTCCTGCAATGACTTTCATTTTACATATACAAAGACATAGTATGTGTCTGTGTGTATTTGGTGGTAGTGTCAGGGGGTGGTGGGGAAGCTGGGACTCAGGGGGAGTAATTAGTTAGAGAGTCAAGATATTTGGCATGGAGGCAAAGAATCCATGGAGATTTAACTAACACTGTTACTTTTCTATCTCTTCCCAGTCACATCTGGGATAATCACAAATAATCTCACATAGTTGAACTTCTTGCCTCCATAACTTGCTTACATTTTTTCTTCCCCTTTGGTTTTGTTTTGTTTTTGAGACAGAATCTTGCTCTGTTGCCCAGGCTGGAGTGCAGTGGCATGATCACCACTCACTGCAACCTCTGCCTCACAGGCTCAAGTGATTCTCCTGCCTCAGCCTCCCGAGTAGCTAATATTACAGGTGCACACCACCATGTGAGGCTAATTTTTGTATTTTTAGTACAGACAGGGTTTGCCATGTTGGCCAAGCTGGTCTCGAACTCCTGACCTCAAGTGATCTGCCTGCCTTGGCCTCCCAAAGTGCTGGGATTACAGGTGTGAGCCACTGTGCCAGCTTTTTACCATACATTTGATACCGGGTAGACTTCACAGTATTATGTCTTTACTACATGGCAATATTTCTCATTTTTCATTCACCAGCTTATGCTTTTTGTCCACATTTTATTTCTAAGCTATTTTTCTCTTTTTTTTCCTAAGAGTAAATGCCTTGGGAATTATTCAATCATTACAACAATTTATTATACACCATATGCAAATTAAACCAGTTTTGATTGGCAGAAAAATGTTTGGTCTCAGAAACAAATAAACAAGTCTGTTTGCCTTTGTTCCTGTAGTTCCTGTAGCAGCCTGCAAAGTATTTCTGGGTTTATGTCATTTTCTATTGAGAAACCAAAGCCACACAGATCCCTTATACGCCCCAAATACAAAGAACAGCTGAGAGTTTACCCTGCCAGGTGTCTGGGGGCTCTGTGCCTGTGGGGAAGTCTGAAAGGCCATAGCAGGGAAGCAGGAAGAACTGTTAAATAAATACAATCATCGGAGGGGATGGCCAATGCTGTTATGGGCAGAAAAGGACTGAGCAGGAGACAAATTTTGTCCAGTGGAAAAAAATTTTGAAAGCCTTTCTGTAGTTTGGGTGAATAAGCTGAATTCGTAACAAGTAATGAAAGTGGTTTCAAACTAGGCACAAATGTAAATGCCTAGATAGAAGCAGTCATGAAATGACCACTTAAGATCTATTCTTCAATGAGGAGGGTATTCATTTACTCAAACATGTATTCCCGGACGTCTTTATGTGAGGTACTTTGAGGTACACAAGATGAATAAGATGGTCCCTGTTCTCAAGGCACACAAAAGAGAAGCCAAAACTCAAGCACAGGTAATAATGGGAAAGTCTTTAACAGGATTAGAGTTAATATTTTTACTTGGCTTTGCCTCTAACGAGTATTCAACCATCACAGTTAGCTTATATGGAATGTTCTTTCATATGTAATAAAAAATTAAAAAGCAAAAAAAAAAATACCAAGGACAAAAGAGATCATAAATCAGCCACTAATCACTGAATATTAAATTTTCCAAGTGTTTGATATGTGCTTGGCTGTGTGCAGGTTCAAGACATACTAGGCAGGCAGCTGCTTTCAACAAACCAACAATTTCCCCAGAGAATCAAAACTAAAAGGAGTTCAGAAGGCAGGGAGGTGACAGTGGTCTAGAGTCAGGGTCTACAGTCAGCATTCTTAAGTCATGGATGAGATGTCAGAGCAGGAGGGAAGGAGCAGACGTGGAGAAGGGAAGGGCCATGGCATGTCTGGTAAGAGAAAATTATCCTGTGCTGATATGATGGGAATTCAAGGGAAGAGGATGATTAGTGGCAGGCTAGATGGCTTTGGGAGACAGCCATGAATATGACAAATTAAGGAACATCTGCTGAAGGCTTTTGAATAGGAGGCCGATAAAAATTGTAAAAATAATATTGCTTAAAAGAAGGCAAGATAAAATGGGAAGCAAAGACCAGATTTGAAGGGTGACTCTAGAGCCTGCTGCAATAGTCATGAGGATGAAGACCTGAAAGACCAGGGCAGAGCTGCAGGCTGAAAGGAAGGAGCCCCACAAGATGTTTACAACAAAAACATTGTCAGAACCTGAGCAAAACCAGGGACTGAGGAGTGCAGGGTTAGGAGTTAAGTCAAGATGGCAAGGTGTGCAAGCTTCACTAACCACTGAAGATCAAGGAGTTCTCAGAGCAGCTTTCTCCCCGCCTGGTCATAACCTGTGCCACCTTTATCCCAGCTGCAGAAGGAACCAAGGAGGGACACTAGAACTAGGCTAAACCAGCAGATTATCCACAGCAAGAACTTTATCTACCACACAGGGACTGAGTGAGTCAAGTGGTTTTGGCCCTGGACTTTTCAGGTCAGGTAGGGTCAGGGCTAGCCAAGGTCATGGGAGAGTGAAACTAGGAAAGCTGCAATTTAATCAGACTGTAGAAAGATGCACAGAGAAGGCCCTGTGTTTCCAGACAGACAGAGATACCGCTGCAGCCTGACAACTCTCCAGCCATGTAATGTCTAGCCATACTCCCTAGCGAGCATCTGGGTTCTGGGAGCGCCCCTGTATCTTCACAGTCCATTCGGCATTCACTTGAGTTCTTTGCAGGAGTTTCTAGTCCTTACAGCCAAACTCTCCTTGACTAAGACAGAAAATGTTTTATCAATAGGCTGCCATAAGCCTAGCAGAGGTCTTTGCTCCAGTCTCCACTTGTCACTACCTCCTCTGGAGAGCCACATCCTAATGTGACAGGTGATGACAGCTTGGTGGTCACGGGAAGAGGCTCTGGTGTCACAACACTGCCCAGCTTCACTATTGACTCTGTCGCACACCAGTTGTATGGCATCCTTAAGCGGCTTAAACTCTGTGTGCCTCAGTTTCCTCATCTGAAAAATAGAACAAATAACACTACCTCTCTCACAGGGCAGTCGTTAGTAATGTCCAAGATTTACAGCACTCCAATGTTCCTGGCACACCATACCCAGTCCCTGCACTCAGCACTGTGATGCCTATTTTTAGCTACTCTCACCAGAAGGAGCACGACAGGGAAGAGTGGAACTTCAATGCCCTGCTCCCAACCTTCTCGTGGCTACAGAAGAAACTCCAGGTATTCAAGGCCTTGCAAAGCGTGGTGCTCACCCTCATCTCTGGCCGCTCCTCCGCCATTCTTCCCACCCTCAAGGTGAAGGAGCCTCTACACACAGGGCACCCTGTGCCCCACATGCTCCCTCTCAAGTCTCAGAGGGCTCCTTCCTCTGCAAATGTGGCAGGTGCTCTGACAGCCTCTTGCCTGCACCAACAGTGCTTGTTCTACTTGAGCTAGCCTCTCCAGGGCTGTGCCAATCTCAAATGCCTCTCCCTGAGGACTTCCTTGAAGAATGCAGTGCTTCGTCTGCTGTGCCCTCACAGCCCTTGGTCAACGCACTTGCCTTCTGGACCAGTTAGGCGTTTAGGTGACCCTGGACTGCAAGTGCTCTCTGTCCTATAAATAATCATTATCACAGCCAATGCATATGAAACACTCCTTTGTGCCAGGCACTCAGACAAGTACTACATGAATTAACTCATTTAATTCTTCCGACAACTCCAAGTAACAGGTTTCTGTTATTATCCTCATTGCTTGGTTGCAGAGGAAAAGGAAGGCAACAGAGAGGTTAAATAACTTGCCTCTAGCTGGGTGAAGTGGTGCACACCTGTAGTTCCAGTGCTTTGGGAGGTCAAGGCTGGAGGATCACTTGAACTCGGGAGTTCAAGGCTGCAGTGAGCTATGATCATACCACTGTGCTCCATCCTGAATGACAGAGGGAGACCCTGTCTCTCAAAAAAAAAAAAAAAATTGAAAACTAGAAGAATAAAATATATAAATAACTGGCCCAAGGTCATACAGTTGGAGCCAGAATGGGAATGCACAGACTGTCCAGTTCCAAAGTGGCTCTTAACCTCTCTGCTAATACTGCCTATTTGAAGACTTCGCTTATTTCCTTAAGTCCGCTACCCGACAATCACTGCATCCTGCCCCCTGCCTCCCCGAGGAGTGGTGGGCCCTGTTTCCTACCTTCCCACCTGTAAACTATGAGCACCCATACCCATTCTTGTCCCTCTCTGATGCACAGCTAAGGTATGTTCTCAGCTCCCCACAATACATACCTGTCTGCAGTTCTATCAGATACTCTTTTTCTTGAATCGACTACTTCCCCTCATCTGGCTCTTCACCCTGAGAATATGAGCATGTGAACTCCTTCCTGAGACCCTTCCTCCTGGCTCCTGAAACCCCTTCTTCACCCTGATGCTCCCTCCTGGCTGCAGCATCATCCCACTCCCTTTATGCTCAAGGTCAACTCCTCAAAAGACTATTGTCCATTCTCCATCTTCACCCCCACCCCTCCATACGCTCATGGAGGCACAGCAATCCGGCCTCCCGGACAACCATCCCAAGTTCAAAGGTGGATTCCTCGTTGCTTCACCCAAGCAGTCATTTCATTAATGACCTTCCTCAACTTCTCTGAAGCATGGACACTGAATACGCTGCACACAGCAGGCTCTCAAATCTGTGTTGAACTGATGAATGACCAGTCCTCCTTCACTGACTGCCTCTCTTCCCTTGGCTACCTGACGTGGCCAACACTGTCATGCGCCTACCCCAAATACCCCAAATACCCCAAATCCCTTTTCCCATGTGCTTTACTAACAGGATCCTAGCTTTATTTAGGAAGGTGATGTCCCCAGTTCAACAAACAAGAAACTTGTATTCCCAGACATTCTAGCAGTGAGGTATCGACATACATTTACGTTCAGAGAGACTTGTTAGAGGCAAACTCAGTTGGGAAGTGCATGTCTGCCACTTGGCATTTGCTCTTTGCCCTTTCTTCCACGGATGATGAACTTGGGAGACAGCACAAGCAGGGCCTCCATATACGCCTGGTTTTCCCTTCCTGGTATGCCTGGCTTTCCTCCACTTCTCTGAACACTTTTTCTTGGGCTCTCTGGCAGGCTTCCACCTTTCTTGACTGTTTCTTAAATGTTCCTGTTCCTCATGGTCTTCCGAATTCTTTTCTTCTCACTGCTTCTGAATAATCTCTTCCATCACCAATGGGTTTAACTGCAACCTACTTGTGATGACTCACAAATAACTCTTTGAGCCCAGACTCTCCTGAGCTCAAGATTTATATTCCCAGCTGCTTTTAGGGTTTCTATAGCATCTCACAGGCACTATAAATTTAAAATGCTTCAATTGCAGTTTATCGTATCCCATCCTGCTCAAAGAATGCCACCATTAGCACCCAGTTGTCCAAGCCAGAAATCCAGGGGCCATCCCAATTCCTCCTCAATACATCCTCCCCACAACCCATCAATTAAGATCTTTCCAATCAATCTCCTTGATGTTCCTTGACTCTGAGTCTTTCTGTGCATTTTCCCTTACACAAACTTAATTGAGATTTCATCATTTCTAACACAGATTGCTGCCCTAGCCTCCTAATTAGTCTGCCTTGTTGGTGAACAACATTGCTAAAGGGGCTTTTCTATATGCAAATCTGTCTAACCACTCTCCTTCTTTAAAATCCTGCAAGGGCTTCCCACTGCTTCAGGGCAGACCTCAGAGTTTTTAGCACAGCTTATGACCTCTCATGACTCTCATATCTCCTCCCAGCTCACCCCAACACAATTGCAGCCATATGGGATGACTGTCAGCTCTCAGAATGCGTGGTTCTCTCTGCATCTTACCTTTGCACACACTTCAATGCCTGGTGTGCACATCCCCTTCACTCTCAGGCTAAGTGCTTTTTATCCTCCAACATGCAGCTCAGGCATGACTTCCTCATATGAATCCTCTACTATCGCTCCTGAGGCAAAGGGCAGCGTTTCTTCTCTGTACTCATGTGCTCTGTGACTAACTCTATTGTGACACTTATTGACTATATTGTAATCCTGTTTAAATTTCTTCTCTTTCTACTACACTATTGGCCCCTTGAGGGCAATAACCTCTGTCCATCCATCCATCCATCCATCCATCCATCCATCCATCCATTTTCTATCCATCACAGTGCCTGGCACATAAATAGACACAAAAATGGAAAATTTAATGCATATATGCGTATTTCTGTTGTTCTTAGATAAGCTACCTTGAGTTCAGAAAGGATGTCTCATTTTTAGTCCTTACACATTAAGTAGATGCTTCTAAAATGTTTTCTTCCTTCCTCCTTTTAGCATTGGATAATCAATGAATGTTCAAGCATCAAACTGACACGAAAAACTAAGGATGGCTATCAATTTAGTATTTCGAATACTTCCGTAAGATATCTTTGTTTGCTGTTCCAGGTTCATTTCATAAAGTTTCAGTTTCTTTGAATAGTTTCTCTTTTGGAATAACTTTAAAAATCATTACAAATGCAACTCATATCTATTTTAGAAATATTAGAAAGAGACAGAAAATCACAAAGAAAATAAAAGGAGCCGTCAATCTTCTCATCCAGAGATGCCCATTATTTATCTGGTGGGGTATCTTTTTCTAATCTGTTTTCTATGATGGTCACACACTGACTTCACTCTCTATCGCCTGTTTCCAGACTGGCACAAGGGCCAAAATGGGCTGCTAATATGCTGGGGCAAACCCCTATCATTCATTCCATCAGAACTCAACCTAACAGTCAAAAGACAAAACAAGGACAGCCCGTGTGGTGGCCACTCTAAACGATGAAGGCTTCTTAACCTGAGATTTGGCATATTTTGGAGCACGCTGTTCTTTGGCTTCAAACCATACTCAGGTGTGTCTTCTAGACTTTCCCTTATCTCTTTGATGAGATTCCGTCCAGCCTGACCAAATGTACTTCTTTCAAGTGGTATATTATATTCACAGGAGTAACTCTGTAATCTTATTATTAAACTCTGTCAATTCCTATGGTTTTGAAAGTACAAAAAAAAATCCCAAATCTTTAGTCTTGGAATATATTTCAAATCTCTCCCACCTGGCAGGGTGCCTCAACACCCACCACTGTGCAGATGTCTCAGCATTACATGTACCCTGTTGTCTCAGCATCAAGGAACAGCATAAACCTATAATTCTTAAATTCAGCCCAACTGAAAGAAATCCAGGAAGTATTTAGCATTGTTGTGATTATTAGCAATCCAATAGGAAAAAAAAAATGTGCCCTTTCCCTAGTGTTAATACCGCTAAGTACCCCTGGAATTCTAAGTTCTCTCATGCTCGGGCTTGTTATTTTCCCTTGGAGAGCCCTTGTTTGAGAATTTTCAGCAGAATATAAAGGACTATATCCTGGGTCAAGCAAAGCACCCTCTCCATCCCCTCCTCACACACACAAATTAAATTTGCCTTATCAGAAGGAAGGCAGGGGCGTCTGGGAACAGAGCAATGGGTTAAAATATCTATGGACCAATCCACCTGTGTGGTAGCAGCATGTGCTGACTCAGCGAGGCCTGAGAGCCCTAGGAATGGGCATGGAAGCCTGCAACTTGGATCGACACCTTTCCTATCTGGGATTTCTATATGAGGCGGAGAAGAGATGCAAGCACAGGGAGACAACTGCTCCACGTATTCCAACACCTGGAGTGCTTACAGCTCAAGCTCCTCAAGAACTTAACAGTCATGGAGAATTTGGAGCAAGGGTACCCAAATATGACCTTGGGAAGCCTAGGTCACCTTTGTTTGAATGACAAAAAGGCAACCTTTCTGACTTAGCAAATGCCTATGCCCTTGTAGAAAAATGAGAAAAAGATACCACCTCTGGGCAGACTTAACCCTGCAAAGAAAAAGGCCCCTTTTTAACAGCAGATACAGAGCATGGCAGCCGTGAATAGGTTGGAAATCAGCCTCCATCTACCCTTCTACTTTGTGCACTGCACTAACTGTAGAATCACACACAAAGGCCCGACATCCTCTTGACACAGACTCTATCCATGGACGACTGACTGGGATGGGTCTTCAAGTCCTTCTTACATCAGTAAGAAGGAAATGGTGAGGTCTGTTGAACCCCAGGTACTTCAAGCTACCCATGTTTCATCCCCAGGCCACAGAAACCAAGGAAAACTGGATTACTCATCCATTTAACAAACACCTGTGCATGTGCAGGCCCTGTCTAGATGCTGGATGAAAAGCATGGTGCAAACCTCAAGGGCTACAGCATTAGAAAGGAAACGTCTACCCCCAACGTTTGCAGGGCCTAAGCAAGAGAAAAAATGGTAGCCACATACCACATGCTGTGTGTGAGGCTTCTCCTCACTCACTGGCCCAAACTGGGCACCTGCTGCCCACAGGTATCTCCACCAGCCCCTTCACTATCACTATTTTCAGTTTCTCAAAGGAACCTGATATGGGAAAGCCAGGCTCATGTATGTTTTCTTTGGAGAAATATCTATTTAAGTCCTTTGGCTATTTTTCAATCAGGCTCCTTATTTTTTCTTTTGCTATTGGGATGTAGGGGTTCCCTATATGTTTTGAATATTAACCCCTTTTCAGATGTATAGTTTGCTAATATTTTCTCTCATTCCATGAGTTGCTTTTTCATTCTGTTGATCATTTCCTTTGCTCTTGAGTTTGATATTGTCCTAGTCCTATCTGTCCACTTTTGCTCTTGTTGCCTGTGATTTTGGTGTCACATCCAGGAAATTGTTGCCAAAACCAATGTCATGAAGCCTTTCCCCTAGCTTTTCCCCTAGGAGTTTCACAGTTTCAGGTATTATGTTTAAGTCATTAATCCATTTTGAGTTGGTTTTGCGTGTAGATATAAAAGTCTAGTTTCATTCTTTCACATATGGATATCCAGTTTTCCCAACACCCTTTCTTGAAGATACTATCTTTCCCTATTGTGTATTCTTAGTACACCCACTGAAGAACAATTAATCGTATATGTATGGGTTCATTTCTGGGGCCTCTATTCTATTTTATTGGCCTATATGTCTATTTTTATGAGAGTGCCATACTCTTTTGTTTACTGTGGCTTGTAATGCATTTTGAAGCTAGGAAGTGTGATGCTTTCAACTTTGCTCTTCTTTCTCAAGATTGATTTGGCTATTTGGGCTCCTTTGTGGTTCCATATGAATTTAATTTTTTTCTATTTCTATAAAACAATACCATTGGGATTTCGATAAGAAGTGCAACTAAGAGGACTTCATTCTTTTGCACAACTGTTGTCTACCCTAAAATTAGTCACTGATGAACAGAAGATATGTACTACAGATAGAGAGTTTCAGTATTTTCAAGCATACTCCAAATGCTTTTTAAAATTAAAGCCAACATATTGATGGAAGGTGTGCTTATCTCAAATATAATTTTAGCTGCATCCAGATTTCCCTAGCTTTGAACTTATATATCCAACTGACAGCTCCCTTTAGAATCCTCACAAACATATTAGAGATTGGTCCTAAACAAAACTCAAACACCTCTTTATTTCTGCCCCTGCGAACTTTCCCATCTTGTTCAATGTCACTTCATTCCAATTTTTACTCAAGTCAGTAAACTTCATTTACAAAAATCAGTCATTCTTGATTTCTCTCTCCTTCTCCTTAGTATGCCCTCTCCCAAATCTTGCTGATTTCTCAAAACCATCTTTTGTTCTCCATCCTAATTGCTACCCCTCAGCCCAGTCACCAATATCTCTTGCCTAGACTAATATAACATCCTCCTACTTGGTCTCCCTGCTTCCATTCTCCACAAGGCAGTAATGGTCTTAAAAAGGAAATCGGTTCAGGTTAGGCCTTGTGTAAAACCCTTTAATGTCTTCTCATGGCATTAGAATAAAATCCAGACTTCTGATCTTGGCCTATAAGACCCTGTGTGGTCTGCTGCCTGCCTAGCTCTCCATGCTCATCTGATGCTATGCTTCCTCTCACTCACCAGCCTCCTTTCAATTCCTCCAGTGCATGCACATGCCTCCCCCTTGCCCATGATGATTCTCCCTGGCCACTCTACCCAAAGCAGGTGCTTCTCTGTGGTTCAAGTTCTCAGCCCATTGTTTATTTCCTTCCTAACATTTATTGTAATTGGCAATGATTTTACTAACTACTAACTACCTTTTATTGTTTTTGTCTGTTTCCTCTCACTATAATGTAAACTCCATGAAGCCAGCAGCTTAACATGTCTATTAGGAACTAGAGTGAAAGTTAATTTAGTTCAATGTCTGGTCCATAGGGTCTATAGTAAGTGCTCAAGAAATATTTACCGAGTGAACAATCTTACAACCGTCTTAAAAATTCACCCCAATTATTGCTCTCCAGGCTTCTATCAATTAAACTTCTAAAGCATAAACAAAAATTCCTTTCTTATAAGACAAACTCAAAACTTTCATTATACTTTGAGGAAGTTTAATTCAAATCTGGGCTCCAGCAGATTATTTTCTTCAAATATTCACATTGGCTATCAAGTGGAACTCCATGGGGAATGAAAAAAAACCCATCATGGATGCAAATTCAATTATTAAAAAAAATGACAGTAGCATAACATACTCATGCCTTATTTAATGTGGAAAATATTTAAATACGATCATTATGGCTCTCTTACAGCATATCTATTTAGTCTAAACCTCTGGTTCCTTTCCACTATAAATCTACCTTGTTTGAAATCTCAGAATGTACAGCCCAAGGCTTTTCCAATGCTAAAACCAAAAAAAAAAAAAAAAGAAAAAGGGGCACAGTGATCTTTATCATATTTTGGAGTATTAATTACTAACAGCACAAAAAATTTAGCAGATAATTTGAACTATATATTCTTTATCTATTCTTTCTTCCAATCTCTTTGTGAATCTGTAGCCATAATTTCTAAGCAATTAAATCCAAGACAGGAAAACAGTACGTCATTGAGACAAGAAGTAGTTACAAGAACTCCTTAGTAAGCCATGTCCATTTCATCTGATCTTTCAAGGTCAAATGGTTTAGTAATTCCCTAAAAAGGAATAAACAATGAAGATTTAAAAAAACTGAGAAATATGGAAAAATAAAAACAATTAGCAAACACTACCAACATCACCAACAAAAAATTCAACCCAATACTTACTCCAAATGTTTTAAATCAACATTGCAATTCTTGTTTGCTGGAGATTCCTAGAATATACTGTTCTTTGCACATATTGATTGAAACTCATCATGTACCCCTTGTCTCCCTGGAGAATGCCTATCCACTTATCAACCTGCTAAAGAGTTGCTTCCTCTGTAAAAACTTTGCATTTCCTTCCTCTGGGTTCCTGTAGCATCTTGGACATACATCTTTTACACAGCAACAAATAACCACAAAGCATTGTAGACATTAAACGTATATGTATGTACCACACCAAGAGCAACTTAAGGACTTGTCCACTCGTCTTTGTAAGCCCAGGCCCTAGAACAGTGCCAGGTACATACTAAGTATTCATTCACCAAACATTTATTGCAAAAATGAATAATTAACTCACCTCTTTTATTGCTTTTCCTAAGATCTATATATGGTCACCATATTTTATAGCCCTAAAACTGACAACCATGATGTCATAAAGGGTTTTGGTGTCATTTTTAGGTGCATAAAATAGAAATATGCTAGTTTTGATGTCCAAATACTAGAATTTCTAAGATGTTTCCTGGGCAACTGGAGGGAATATTTGATAACTAACCTAGAAAACATGGGATCTCAAGTTGCCATAGCTATGAAAGACAGAAACGGTGGTGACCTTAAATCTGTGGGATAGATATCTAACTCTGGCTCCTTTCTCACCTCCCCACTTCCTATGCTCCAGCCTGTCTTTCATTCAAATGACACAATGGTAAGGATCACTGACTTCCTGGCAACCTCACTAGCCATGAAATACAGGTTGCTCTGGTTGAGGAGAAGACAACCTCGGAGCATCATTTCCTGATGACATTATCAAAACTCTCGAGATTGGATCAAATGAGGAAAATGCTGTCTTAGATTCATGAAAAAATCTGAAATGCAGATTATTTTCAGAAAACTACACTTCTCTTTTTTTTCAGTCACACACAGGAGCTCCAAACATGACCATCAAATAAATAACAAAATCGGTTCAGAAAGGAGTGTTTTAAGAATGAACAAAGTTGAATTAGGTATTTTATATTGGCAAGTCTAAGAAATGTTTGTGGTCTTTAAATTTTAAAAGTTTGCTCAGATGTACATCAGAACATTGTTTGTAATTGAGGCAAAAACTGAAAATAAACTAAAGAGTAACAGTGGATTAACTGTGGTACATCCACAGAAAAAAATAACATGCAACTATCAAAAAATGCAAAAAACACATGCAACTATCAAAAGCATATTTAAAACATTCACTGTATATTACATGGGGAATAAAAGCAGTTTATGGAGCTGAATATACAGCAGGATGCTATCGTTGTATGAAATCACACATGCATATTTAGACATAGAAAAAGCCTGGAACAATATACATGAAGTGCAAACAATGGCATCTCAGTGAAGTGTACTACTTTTGCTTATTAGAATTTTCTACAATTTCTAAAATGAACCTACATCGCTTCTCTCATTAGAAGTTGTAATTTGCCTGTTTCAGTATATTGTGTTCTTCTAATCTTTTTTTCACATGATTAAAATACATGTCTCATGAAAGTTTGCTCAAAAGTAAATGTCATTTAACTTCTTATCCTAATTATAGAAAAAGGTTGATTGTGTTAAAATTAAAGCAGATTTCTGAAGTCTCTATGAAAATATGAATGAAATAGAAGAAACCCAGCAATTTTCATGAATGTTAGGAAAACTAAAAGGAAAGCTCAGTGACTTCATATACCACCAAAATTGCAACATCATTTCCCTAGCAAGAGTTTTAGTCTGGAATATTTCCTAAAGTCTAAAACATTTGCTAATGTGCAAATATTTTAAGACACATATCACAGATTTCTGTGAGCAACCATTCCACATATTTTCCAAGCGTTACCTATCACCATTAATAAACATTCACTGAGTTCTTTCTCAGTCAACTGGTATTACGAAAGACAGATAATCTATTGCCCCTTTCCTTCAGGAAATTTGCCCTAAAGATAGGGGATTATTCCATATATTATATATATTCTTCGGGTTTCCATTTATTCAAGTTACCAGCTTTCTGAATAAATAATTTTACAATTTTATAGAGAATTCCTTTCTAATCCTTACTACTTTTTGTGATAAGAACCACTACCATTTAACAGATGAAAAGACTAAGACACACAAAGATTGAGCAATTTGCCTAAAATCAGAAAGCTTGGAAGTCATAAGGTTAGGTGTGGAATGTAGTTCTACCAACCTGTAGACACACAGATGTTTTAACCATTAAAACACACACACACACACATACACACACACTCTGTCACACACACACACACACACACACACACACTCTCTCTCTCTCTCTCTTACAAAGTAAGGAGTACAGGCAGAAGGTAGTACACTGATTCAGAGGAAAACCAATACTACCTAGAGCCAGAAGGATCAGAGGACATTCCATGGAGTGCACGGCCCTTGACTGACGTCTTGAAAAGCTGAAATGCATTATCAGGAGAGATAAGCAGTTCCAGGAGAAGGCACTTTTCCCTGCTGGTTACAAATATGGCTTGGATGTTGTCCCTCAGTCCTCTTTTGTAAAGGATCCAGACAGACTTCCCAACCCACAAGAAGGAACCTGACAATATTCTATGATTAGAATGAAATCTTAGTGATTCAAAGTTAGGAAAATAATGTTTGTTTTCTATCATTACCGGTCCTTTCCTCTCCCACTGTTCAGCAACAATTTTGCAAAGGAATAGGGAAAATCTGCTCCTGAATAAAATCTAAGAGGACAATGAACTATTTTTTTTTTTTAATTTACAGCACTCACTGAAGAGAAAAATGTCTCTGGGTTAGGAAACTGGGCCAAAGTTACAGAAATAATTGTGTCATGGGTGTGGAGCTATATTTCAATTTATAAGTGGAAAAAAGTCATCAGGAGAAATAGATGACAAGGGAATAAGATGAATCAGACAAACCCATGAAGGAAGTAAGTCAGTAAGCCCTTAGCTTGAACAGTTTACTCATGTTTGGAGTAAAAACATTTACTTATAAAATTGTTCCCTCTCACAATAATGCCAAAGAAAGAAAGAAAGAAAGAAAAGAAACTGTCATTTATCCTTGATTGTTCCCCCAAGCTATAATCATACACGTGTAAAGGAGTAGTTCTTGTGAAACAATACCAATTTACCAATAAAAGGGGAGGACGATGACCTTTTGCTTCAGTTCCTTTTTAACCTCAAGAATCTAGAAGAACCCACATCCTTCTTTAGCCATCTGGCTGTCTCCAGTTGTGCTCACTGTATTCTATCATAACTCCACTCAAGTCAGGCTCCAACTGCACCACTCCACCGCAATGACTCTCGCACAGGTGACTTGTAACCTCTATGTCACTAAATGCAGCGCTCAGTGATTAGACTTCATCTCACTTGTCAGATCAACTGCAACTGACACACCATCACTCCATCTTCTCTCATATGTCTTCTTCACATGGTTTCTAAAGCGCCGTGCTCTCTTGGTTTTCCTACCTCTCTGATTGCTCTAGCTTGGTTTCCTTTTTCTGATCTTTCAATGTTATAGAATGCTTCAAGGTTCAGTTCTTAGTCTTTTCTTTAATGACACTTTCCCCTTAGTGATCCCATCTACTCTCCTGACTTCACCATCCACAGGCAGATGACTCACAATTGTGTATTTCAGTCTAGCCCACTTTCCTGAACTTGACTCAGGTATCTAACTGCTTACTTGATGCCTCCACTTGAATGTCTCATAAAGATTGCTTACTTAACATATGCAAAACTCAGCAGCTAACGCCACTCACCTCCACAGCCATAGCCCCTTCCCACTGCCAAAAAATATCCTACTCCACCCATAGATTTCCATATTTCAGCTGATGGCAACTCCAGTCCTTCCACCTTTCAGTTCTCCTTAACTTCTCTCTTACGCCCACCTTAAATCTACTACCAAAATCTGTTGGTTCTATCTTCAAAATATATCTAGAATTTAGCCACTTCTTCCACCTCCACTGATACCACTATCATTATCTCTTACCTGGATTGCTGGATAGCCTCCTAATGGGTCCCCCTGCCTCTACCATGCCCTCAGAGTCTATTCTCAACACAGCAGGAGTGTTCCTATTAAAATCTAAGACAGATCATGTCACTCCTGTGCTCAAGGCTCTGTGATGGCTCTCATCTCACTCATAAAGCCAGTGTCCTTCATACAAGATACTATGCCACCTATGTTTGCAATAATCCTCACTATTGCCCACCTCTCTAATCCCCCCCAACTATTTTTCCCTTCAGCAACTCTGCTTCAGCCATCCTGAGATCCTGTTCCTTACACTATATGTGTATACACATACACACATACACACTTTATATGTGTAAATTTACATAGTAATTTACTTATTTTTTATGTTTGGTACTGCCCCTCCTTCTACCCTGTTAGAATGTATGCAAAATGTGGGTTCTACAGGGCAGGAGTCTTTGTTTTGTACACCGAAGTATCCTAAGAGACTAGCCCAGTATGAGGCACATAATCAGTGCTTTAATCAACATTGCTTAATGAATGAATTTCTAGTCTCAGCAAACTATAAAGGGCTCAGCCATGTGACTGAACTTGTTCCACTAAGAATCTTACTACATTCCTTTCTCTTAAAAAACATGTGGGCCGGGAGCAGTGGCTCACGCCTGTAATCCCAGCACTTTGGGAGGCCGAGGCAGGCGGATCACAAGGTCAGGAGATCGAGACCATCCTGGCTAACGCAGTGAAACCCTGTCTCTACTAAAAATACAAAAAAAATTAGCCAGGCGTGGTGGCGGGTGCCTGTAGTCCCAGCTACTCAGGAGGCTGAGGCAGGAGAATGGTTGAACCTGGAAGGCGGAGCTTGCAGTGAACTGAGATCGCGCCACTGCACTCCAGCATGAGCGACAGAGCGAGACTCCGTCTCAAAAACAAACAAACAAACAACAACAAAAAAAACACATGTGCCACAGTAAATGCTGAATAAATGCTTGTTGAATGAATTTCTAAATGGCACTGTGTTGTAAATGGAATAAAATCTCACCACAAATATCATGAACTCAATAAAACAAAACAAAACAAAACATAAACTGTGTACCATTTGTTCATCCATTTATCCATCTATTAATTCATCTACTCAACATAAATTTGGGTAACTGTAATGTGCTCTGCATTATGTCCCTGTATTAGGGACACAAATAAAAGGCTTAGTCCCTATTTTTGCATGGGGCAAAGACAAAAGAAACCACACAAATACAACTCAGACTATTAACTGCCTTTACAGAGGGAAGCCCTGGGAACAACAGGATCACAGAAGAAAGCACCTAACTGACCGAGGTTGTAGAGGCAGGGGCCATCAGGAAAGATGTGCCCCTTGAACTAAATTTTTAAGGAGTTAGTTAAGGAAAAAGAGTTGGCAGGGGTTGTGGAGGAAGGAGGGAGAAGATGCCATTTTAAGCAGAGGACACAGCTTCTCTGAAAGCACAGCCAGTAAGCATATACAGAAAACACTGAACTCCAGGCAGCTCAGTTGGCTAAAGTACTGGAATCCAGGGGATATGTTGAGGTGGAGAGGTCTTTTACTCATACTGCATAGTTTGATTTAAACTTGAACTTACGTGGTAGTCATTACAGTTGCATTCTCAAATTTGTATTTTAGAAATATCTGAAAGCAAGTAGTATGGTAAACGGAGCCTTGAGAAAGACTATATAGAAAAGGTATGAAATTTAAATTTAGAGTTAGAAATGCAATATAAATTGGTAAAGAGCATCAGGAATTTTAATTCTTGACTCAAAGTAACATGACAATTATAATTATATTATTTACCTTTTTTCCCCCAGAGGACTCAAAAGAAGAGAGCATTAAGGGAAAGAGACTCAAAGAAATTCTTAAACAACACATCCTGATTCAAATCCAAAACCTAAATGAAGTGAAACAAACAATGAAGAAAACCACCCTCAATGCCATCCTTTACTCAACAGAGAGCTCACAATAATTGTCCAAGAGAACATTCACGGTGCCAGAAGAAATGCCCAGTCCATCCATCCTCCCTTCACTCCCACTTCCTCCCAAACATCTCATATTTTCCTTGCCCGAAGATACCAATACTCAACAGCTACTTGTCACTCCCAAGTTCTGATAATCCTCTTGGCATCTCAACATTAAAATCTTTCTTTGTCCTTAAAGCAAGGGAGAAGGACTGCCGAATCCCAGGAGCAATTACCTCAAACAACCATTTTACTCTGCTGGGGCACAAGAGATCTTTCTCAATTGTATTCTTTCACAACATGCCTTGCTAGCCAAGCCTTAAGAGGTTAGTTTGGTTTGCGGGACCACTGTAGGCAACTGGAAAAAAAAAACCAGAATTATACCTGGCATTGATACAGAACCGAACTTCTGCAGGCAAACAAAAGCAACAGGTTCTCTGTTCTCTAGTTTCAGTCATGTTGCCTTAAAATTTGTAAATGAGTATTTTTTACATCTCCCCAAGTATTTATTCTAGAAATTCAAAAAGGAGAAACAGAAATCAGGCACAAAGAGGTCCTAGGTACAAGTACCAAATACTTACTTCTTTCTTAGGGCAGCACTTGAAATCTGGACCACAGATGCAAAATCAAAGCACAGCACACTTTCTATCTATATAGTACCTACATAGGTATATGCATAGTTCAGAATCATTTACAAAGCCCAAGTTTCTGTTTAAGAAAACGAAGGGAAAAATGGAAGAAAATCTAAAATGGCAGGAAAGCTGAATATGGCTCCAGGAACACAGAAAAAGGTCCACAAGGGTGAGTGAGTGGGTGCATGTGTGTATGTGTGTGTGTGCGTGCTCATGTGCGTTTGGGTGTACATACACAAGACCCAATTATTTGACATTATCTGCCTAACCTTATTCTGTTATAAAATTATTTTCACAAACAAGCTACATATAGAACTAAAAGTCACTGTTGAAGTGATTTCTAAATATTTACTGAACTTCTAAAAATAAGACTAACCTTTTGGAACCAACTGGTTTTTGATGGCTTGTTCCAAAATGTCTAATGTAGGGACATGATAGTATGAAACTGGAAGTCTAATCACCAATTCTAGAACGTTTTCAAAGGGAAGTTTTCCTTTTTTGAATCCTCTTATTCACCAGTGAATTGATTTTTCTATGAAGAAAAGTTTTTAAAAAGTAAAGTTTCTCAAGGATTGCTCAATTCCTCTGAATTTAAATCTCTACCTCTGGGGAGAGCTTCTCATAGAGAAAGAAGAGGTAACTGTGATCCTTCTTTGAATCTTGGTGTTACATTTTTCCTTTTAAGAAAATGCCACATTTTTAACTTACAGAGTTTTTTAAGGGAAAGGAGGGGAGGGAAGGGTCAAACTGGTTCTTGCCTTTGTTTCCCTAGGAATGACAACCTAGGAACAACCAAGGATACTGTATAAATTAAATATAACTCTGTTTATATATATGTATATATTTAAAGAAAACAAAAAAATCTAAAATTTGTGGGATTGGTAATTTCAAATTTCAAATATAAAGTCAGTTAAAAAATACGTAAAGCAGAGCAGGGCGGGACCTGTTCATAAGGCGGGGCAAGCGTCAGGTGCTCCGAGGAGTGAGGCCGGGTATTCAAGGGAGGGACACTTCAGGCTTGTGCAGTAGAGGAAGATTGAGCCTGGTCTTGAAAGATGGGGTTGAAAACCTGCAGAGTCCTGAGGCTTTCAGGCTGAAAAAGGCTTTCCTTTCTCACCTGACAATCACAGTCTATCATGATTTATAGACTCTTCTTGATCAACTCCTCTGGAGATGTTTTCCTGGAGAAACACCGGAAAAATGTGGTACACTGTTCTGTTTGTGATTTTTTGAGGTGCAAGAGAAAGCTACTGAGGCAGAAAATGTGCCTCCAGTTATCCTATCCCTCTCCACTGCCTCTTAAGTGTTTACCACCACAAGATCTTTTTTTGTGGCTGTGATCCAGATGGAGGTCTCCCCTCTATTTGTCAGAGTTTCTTCACCGAGTAGTGGACACATTTCAGGATTATTTTGGAGTCTGTTCAGAATTAGTGATGAAGGACAATGTGGTTGTGGTTTACGTGGCATTAGAAGAGATGCTTGGCAATGGGTTTCCAAGCCGACTCGTTGGCTACCGAGTCAAATATCCTCAAGGAACTGATAAAGCCTCCCACTGTCCTTCGAACAGTTGTCAACACCATCACAGGAAGCACCCATGTGGGTGACCAAATTCCCACTGGATAACTGTCAGTGCTGCCTTGGCGAGGTACTGGGGTGAAATACACCAACCGTGAGGCCTATTTTTATGTGATTGAAGAGATTGATGCCATTATTGATAAATCAGGTTCTACAATTGCTGCTGAAACCCACGGGGTGATTGATGCTGTATCAAGCTGACTGGAATGCCAGACCTTACACTTCCCTTCATGAATCCCAAGTGGTTGGATGATGTCAGCTTCCATCCTTGTGTTTAAGTGCTGGAAATCTGAGCATATCCTTTCTTTCATCCCTCTTGATGGAAATTTCTGCCTGCTGTCTTGTCCTGTCAGTGCACAGAAACTGGTTGCAATCCCAGTGTATGTCAAACATAATATCAGTTTCTGAGACAGTAGTTCACTTGTATGCTCTGGAAAAATGGTGGGACCCAAGCAGGCAATGGGGAAGACCACAGAGGGAATGACAGGCACCAGCTAGATGCCCAAAGCGGTCCTGAACATGAGCCTGACTCCAGGATAAAGGATGTACACATTCGGCCCAGTCACAGAGATGCTGTTTTGGGATGTAGGAAAAACAAATCCCCACAAGCTACCAAGTTTAAGGAAGATCATGAGTCTTCACGTTGGAGATTCCAAACCAGAACCGTGGTTCTTTGGAACCATTATTTCCTTCTATACACTTTAATTTATTACCTATTACTAAAAAAAAAACTTCCTGATATCTTCCTCTAATATGATAAAATTAACCTGCAGTTAAGATGCAGCAGCTGGCTATTTCTGGACTTCGGGTCATGTGGATATGTATGGAGGAAAGTACAAACCCTTTAAGGGCATAAAATACATGACCAAAGCTAGAAAGTTCTAAGTTTGAACCCGAAGGGAGAGTCTGCAGAGGAAAAAGCCATGAACACTTTTTCATTTCTTATCTAAAAGTAAAAAGCATCAGCCTGTCTCCTAGGACGGTCCCCTCCTGGGCCCACACATTCCTTTTTCTCCTTAGCCTGCAGTGCTGTGGAACTAATCAAGGGAGGAAAGGGTCACCAGGGAGAACTGGACAGAACTGAAACACAGCAAAACCATTTCTCAAGAACAAGGTGTGTGATAGCGGTAGAGATGCTTGATGCTTGTGTAACCATTTTTAACGTGGTTTCTACTGGAAAAGACCCAACATTTGTTGCTTGCTTGGCTTTAATTATCTAAAGCTAATGAAAGACTTCTTTGTTGATTTTTTAAGGTAGAAAGATTAGAAAGAGGCCGGGTATGGTGGCTCAAGCCTGTAATCCCAGCACTTTGGGAGGCTGAGGCCGGTGGATCACCAGAGGTCAGGAGATTGAGACCAGCCTGGCCAACATGGTGAAACCCCGTCTCTACTAAATATACAAAAATTAGCCAGGCATGGCGGCACATGCCTGTAGTCCCAACTACTCAGGAAGCTGAAGCAGGAGTATCACTCGAACCCGGGAGGCGGAGGTTGAAGTGAGCCAAGATTGCACCCATGCACTCCAGCCTGGGTGACAGAGCGAGACTGTCTCTGGACAAAAAAAGAAAAAAGAAAAGAAAACAAAAGAAAGAAAGGAAGATTAGAAAGACAGAAAAATTGGAAGAACAATGAATGTTAGGTCAAGGAAAGGCCTGTTAAGGATCTGATCTATGCAGGAGAAGGAGGAGGAAACAGAATTAAAGGAGAGTTATGAGACATCTTTAAATGAAAGATTGGCAAGAAAAGTAAATAAGCTCTGTATTAAGGAGGGATGGGAAGAAGAGGTGGTTTCTTTCTGATGCTTCTGCTCATATATAAGAAACACTGGTACTTCTACAAAAGGACTGGAGACTTCTTCAATTCGAGTCCACTATTGACATGAAAACCCTAGTAGAATCGTATTTTCCCTTGAAAACTGTGATGATGTCCGACTAGTTTTCAGACACTGCCCATTGCTGGCCTTTAGCACTTGGGTCTCATTGTCATTGAGAAGGTGGCCTGCCTTCTTTCCATGGTGGCTGCCTAAAATGCTTCCTTCCCTAACCCAACTCAATTTTACTCACTTCCCTTTACAGAATTCACCAGCCTTTTTCCTATTACCTGATCCTTTCACAGGATTTTCTAAAAAGCAGGAGAGTTTCAGAGAAGCCAGTTCCATAACCCCCAGTGCAGCCACAGGTTGTGTGTCACGGTATTGGAGAGGGCCAACTCATTTTCCACGAAGGTAGACATGGCTGTGAGTGATCTCACATCTGCATTTGTCAGTGCTGGGGTGGTACTGAATCCCAACCTTCTGGTCGGAAATTCTTCCATCAATCGCCTTAAGAGAATGGTTACCATGGAGGGTATGGTTGCTCCTTGAAGCTGCTTGGTAAAGTGGTCATTGCCTCACAGTCTTTTGTTTTGTACTCTACTCTACCATGTATTTATAACAGTTAGCTACCAGTCCCTTTCCATTCTAAAACAAAAAATTTCCCCTAAATCTTTGAATAAAATTAATGCTATAGGGAAAAAATACATAAAGCTGTGGAACCATGATTTCCTTCTATACACTTTAATTTTTTACCTATTACTAAAAAAAAAAAAAAAATCTTCCTGATAGCTTCCTTTAATATAATACTGTTTTAAGGAATGATTACCTATCATTTGATTCAAAACAGAAGTAGCAGCACTAGTAAAATAAAGCAAGTTGCTAAAGTTAGCTGGGAAATGCCTTCAAGTAATAATAAAAAAAAGTTTATAATAATAATAAAAAAACCAAAAGGGCCTAAACTCAAAAGGAAAAAAAATAGAAAGTAATAGGGACTCGAGAAAATGGCCTCGGTTTTCTCATCTCTTCAATGGGAATCCATAGCACTTGCCTCACAGAGTTGTCATGAGGATTTTAAACACTCATAAACGTAAAGCACTAAAAATAACGTCTGGACCCATAGTGAATGCTCAAGAAATATTAACACATCATTATTATTATTACTGGCAAAGATTCATGTTATCAGGCCATTTATCACTTCTACCCAGGAAGGCAAATGGTCATAAGGGAATCACAATCTGGTGAAAATCTTGGCTGCCAAGCAATGATAGCCTTATTTCACAGACAGCATACTGAAGACATGGCTCAAGATTTCTAAAATCTGGAAGGAAGAAGTAGTCACTAGAGAAGGATCAGTATTTCTGATTTCTAGAAGGGGGCTATCACCTATAAAAAGAATAAGGCTTGTTTTGCATTTGCCAAAGGTAGACTTGAATCAAATGGTGGAAGTTAGAGGGAAATGTCTGTTCACTACAAGAAAGGCTAACATCAGAAACAATCGCTTCATTAAAGGATAGCCTGCTTTGAAGGACAGTGTACTGTTAACTGACTGTGAAAGCCGGAGTTTCATCCGTCAAGGATGCTAATTGCCCAGCACATTTGTAAGCACATTGTGTACGGACCCATTCGATCCTCACTACAGCCACCCTGCTCCACTGTCTATACTCTTAACCACCACAATTCGCCGCCTACCTCCCAGCTCTGGAATCCTGGGCAAGTTACTCAACCTCTCTTGTGTCTCTTGTGTCTCTATTTCCTCATTTATAAAATGAGGATAACGATAGCACTTGCCTCAGATGATAGTGATAGATTAAATGCATTGATATATTTGCTTAGCACTTAGAACAGTCCCTGACACATAGCAAGTATTTTATTATTTTTTATACAAAGGTCATTTCAACTTTTAAGAAAAATTTTTTTACTTGGATGGCAAGTTACAGAAGCCACAAAGAACTCTCTCTGTCTTGGCTACAGTGAGCAATCGGACACAATTTCTTACCAAATAAGTGGCACTCAAGGCTTGCCTTCAGCCCTGATTCTCTAACAGCCATGAAAAATGTGGGCAAAACTGCTAGTGAGAGACCTACATTGAGATCAGATTCTCTATCCTTTGTCACGGCTGATAAGATAAAGCCCTGAAAAAAGTGGCCTAGCCCATAAGCCTCTGCTCCCTTCTCTTATCCTCAATGCCTCAGCCAATCATTCAAACCACACTTTCAGCAGAACCCTTAACTGCTTCACACACTGGGCTTTACCCAGTACCCACTTTACCAATTCCCAAACCTAGTCAGTCCAACCCACTTCCTTGTGCCTGCCATCCAACTGCAACCTGGCATTCAACATAGCCTAATAAGTCTTCTACTTGCCCTTAACTTACTCCTTTAGATTCTCAGAGGCAACATTAAACCTTTACTGCACTCAAGCTTCCAAATGATCTCCTGTCCCTATCCTCATGTATCCTAGATTCCTCAATAATTGGAAAATAGGCACAATCAGAAACAAATTCTACTTTTCATATACCTACCTCCATACTCCTAAACCCCTGCAACAACAAATCAACATTTACGGATATCTTTGCCTAGCCTTTTCACTCTCCTTCCTGTTTCAGAAGAAACATGTTTCCAGACCTCTTTTCCAAGGCCAACTCTTTCTTCTGTTCTCTGGTGCTACTCAAGAAATGATCATCATCTTCTTGGTTCAATTGTCTGGCAACCAATCCCCTGACTCCCACCTCTGTTAGATCTTCAAAATTGTTCTACTCATCTATAAACAGACCCTGAAAAAAAATGTTCTCAGACCTGTTTTCCTCATTTAAGTCATGATTCCTTCCCCAGTTTTATTGCCAAATAAACTGGTCTCTTGCTACAGGTATGTAACTGGTTGAACTAATAAATGGGAATCACTAGAAGGCAATCTGATACAAGTTATTCTTGACTACAATCAATCTTGTCAGTATGCTTAAGGGTCCCAACATCCAGAAGCCTTGGAGTTAATGATCCTTAATTATTTCTCCCATTTATAGTGTGTTTTTAACAAACATAATAAAGGAAAATATACCAGAGGTTTATTATATATGACAAACTGTACTTTAAATAAATGTTGCTATTGACTTTAGGACTTCTTGCACAAAGTTTATAGATTAGCAATACTAATACCTTAAAAATGCTTTTTTGAAGGATAATTCTTACACGAGCTAAGTAAGCCCTTACAGTCTACAGAATAATGATGGAAGTTATGAACAATACTATGATAATGTAAATTGTCCATATACCCTTAGAACCTTGTTTAATTTAAAAACTTCCCATCTATATAGAAGAATAAGCTTACAGAAATAATGTTTCCATACCTTCGGGGAAAAGGATCTAAAATAGGAGAGAACATGATGTATTTAAGGAAAAGAAAGGCAAGCCAGCGAGGGCAAAGCACAGAAAATGAGGCGGGAGGAGGGAAGGACCAAATTCCTCAGGGCCTCCTAGCCCAGAATTAATACATTTTGGCATACTCATGAGAACAGGAAGCAAATGAAAAGCTTTCAGCTGGGAGATGGAAGGAGCAGGTCCGCAATTTTAAAAGAATGACTCTAGTTGCTGTATGGAGAATGAATGGATAGCCAACCAGAGTGAGTATGATGAGCACAAGTGGGAGTTAGGAAGTTGCTTCACAAGCCTAAAAGGGAAATGCTGGTAGCCTGGATCAGAGTGGCAATGGAGGTAGAAATAAGGAGATAGATTCTAGCTGATAAAAATCAGTGAGACTTGAGGAATGATTAGATATGGGGGAAAGAAAAGAAGAGAGGTGTTAATGACATGTTGGTTTCCTGCATTTATATACATATATACATGGAAATGCCAGTAACACATCTTGTACAATATATACCAAGTTGTTAACAGAAGTTACCTGTGGAAAGCGAAGATGAATTTTACATAGTTAAAAGCAGACTTTTAAAACCACACAGATATGTACATTGTTTAAATATTTTATAATCAGCAGGTATACATTGCCTTCATACTTCAACTCACGTGCAATTTGCCTCCCTGAAAAGGATAGGAATGGCATTTTAGGAAGAAGGAACAATCTATCCCAAAGCACAGACACATGAAAGTACATGACGTATTTAAAGAACATCAAGTGGTCTAATGTCTGCAGAATAAGAAGGAAAGATGTATAGTGCAACAGAGAGGAGGAGAGGATTGAAGCTATTTCAGAATATGGCCAGATCATAAAGGACCTTCTATCTGAGGCTAAAGAAATCATTCCTTAAAGAGCAGGAAATGGGGAAGCAAATGAAGTTTGCAAGCAAGAGGGCGAAAAATATCAAGTTTAAATTTTAGATTATTCAAGAGGCAGTATAAAGACTGAACCAAAAGGAGACAGAAGACAGGCTGGGAGATCACTTATGCAAGAACTTAAGACAAAATCAGGGGCAACAGATAGAGAAGGGAAGAAATTTGAGATTCGTTTCAGAAGTTGACAGGACTTGGTGATTAAGCTAATCCAACAGAGAAAAGGAAAAGCCAAAGATGCTTCCATGGTTTCTAGTTTAGGAAATCAGTGATGACATCAATTGAGGTAATGCAAGAACAGGTGAAGTGAGATTAACAATTCCTGTGTTGAAGATAATGAAGTTCAAATACCTCTGGAGGCTGGGCAAGTTACCCAAAAAGAAGTCAGGCTATTTAAGTTTGAATCTGAACAAGGTCGAGAATGGGAGCACATGAACACTATTACTCAGAAGAGAGAATTTTAAACCTGTGGACACAGTCTTACCCTCGATGCAATTTCACTCCATCTTGAGGCAACTGTCAAGAGTTGACCAGTTCCATTTATTCTCATAGTTGTAAAAATTCCACAAAATTGTTAAAGTCTCTGTAAGCGATAACTTTAAAAAGTCAGGGCTTTTGTCTTGTTCTGAGTCATTTTTCCCCTTTCCTCTTTGTATGCCATTCTTTCTGTCAAACTATCTAGTTAAGGAAGATATATGAGGTATAAGGAAGCATAATATAAAAAAATTTTGCTATTCTTATTATTTTGTCTTAATTGTAAAGGCAAAGAAAAGAACATTCGACTATTCTACCGTTAGCAAAACCTAAGTTAAATAATGATTTACCTATGTGACTCTCCACTAGTTTTCTCTTGCAAATCATCACCCCTTAATTAACTGACATCCCCAAGGCAGTCAACTCAAGCTGTAGCTTTAACCACAGAGGTTAAACAATTCACAGTCCTGTTGTTGCTGTCAGAAACCCAAGTTACACGGTACCTTTGTCTAATCAATGGTGCCCTAGTTTGGTGGGAGATGGAGAGGAAGGGACCTGTTGGCAAGGAAACAGCTGCTTCCTTCCTGAACAAGGGAAAACCAGTAAGGTGACAGATGGGCACAGCAGAAAAGTAGCCAAAAATTGCTCTGGCTCCTGGTTGGCAATAATTTCTGGAACTGAGGCACAACTGAATATTTTAAAGTATATAAACAATTGAGAGAGTATTGTTTACCTGGGTGCGCCAAAGTTCAACAAGCCTTCCAACACGTTTTCTACATTTGAAAAACTTTTAAACTTGCAGTAGCACAAAGAGCTTAGCCTTAGCCTATGTACAGTGGGCAAAGACTGCAAGGCACTGTCTCATTTCACTTTAGGATTACACCCAAGCAAATGCACTTTCTGGTTAAAAAAAAAAAGGGAAAATTTTAATTTTCTCTATAGCAGTTATAGTTGTATGACTGACTGGAATTACTATTAAAATCTCATTAAAAATGTTTTTCTTAAAAGTTTACTTTTATATACTTAATTTGAAAAGATTTGTTGCAAACTTTTATAATTTGTTCTTTAATCATTTCCCCTCCCATCCACTTTAGTACCCAGAAAACTAAATATCCAAGAATTCCTGGGTAAAACAGACAACCACTAGATTGATATAACTAACGTATTTTTTTTAAGCTGTATAGTTCTTCATCAAATGGAAATCGGCAACCACTGAAAATAACATTAAAAATTAGTGTGGGCATGAAGTATGGAATTTTAAACATCAGTTTACTATGCTGATTAAGTCAACATTTATATTTTCATCAGAACTTAATAATCCCATAAATAAATAGAGCTCTCAATTATTTAAAAAAATCAAGGGATAACATATGTATTTAGACATATTAGCAGCGTAAAGATGTATGCTTCAACACACTTATTGGGGAAACGTCTGAAAATATTACTACACTGAATTCAAGGGTATCCAAAGGAACCTGACATAGAAGTTCTCTAGAATAACATCATTTCAGGAAATTTCAAAAAAGAAAAGGGGTCAAATAGGAAATAGCCTCAAATTAATTGACAAAGTTCAGTGTTTGCCCCAACTTGATTATTCTCTCTCTCCACTGCAAAAAGAAAGTCTCAGGATGAGTGAATCACTTAGACGAAAGTTCATCTAGTGGAATAAATGGAGAAGCCGCTTGGGCAGGTGACACAGGAGAGTCGGTGGTAGTGCTGACTTTCGCTGGTGAGTTACAAGAAGATCCGGCACTGCTGCTGTTTCCATCAAGGGTATCCGAAGATACACACACACCAGGATCTGACAGCTGTGCAACGTCAGAAGAAAGCATGTTGGTGATGCCCTGGAAAAATCTCTTTGGCTGATATTCAGTTTCCATTTCACATTTTCTTTTCAATGGTCCAAGAACACTTGGTCTAATGCAATTGATGGGGCTCTGGCTTCTCCGGGTGGTAAATCGGGTCGTTGGGCTGGGAATGGGGCTTGGAGGCAATCCGTTGCTACTTACAAAACTTTGCAAGGATGGCGAAAAACACTGCTTCCCAATTCCCCGAGTGGGTGACGGTGCTGGTGACACAGGAATGAAATCGATGCGCTTGGGAGAGGCGGATTTCTCCACGTCGTTGTCACTCAGGCTGAAACTTTCCTCCCAGGAGTGGCTTATCTGCATTGCGGTCTGCACCTCCCGCTCGTGGACCGTCTCTCGGTTGATCAAGTCCATGCCCTCTTCTTGTTTGATCTGGTGCAAGCGGCTGCTGTGCATGCGGACAGGGGAGGCCGGTAGCAGCAGGCCGTGGCGGCTCGGGAACGTTGTGCTGTTCCGCCTGGCGCTCGGCGCCTCGGCCTGGAACACCGGCGAAGTGTCACTGAGGCCGTGGATCAGGGGGGCGCTGTTAGACCTCCTGAGGCCCCCGCCGCCGCCGCTGCCACCGCCCTCCGCCGGGCTCCCGCCCGTACCCGGAGGCAGCTCCAGGTCTAGCTCCATCTTCTCCTGAGCCATGTCGGGGGCAGGGAGGCGGGGGAGGTGCTCAGTCAGGGACCTAGGATTCCCATTCCCCGCAGTCCAGGGCCGCCGCCGCTGCCGCCGCCACCGAGAATCTGTCAGCGGGCGGGCCCCTCTGCGCATGCGTACCCCTTCGCGCAGGCGCTCGCGATGTCCGTCCTCGCGGCGCCTGCTTAATGCGTAGTATGTGCGCGGCCGTGGGAGGGGAGGGGCGAGGAGTGGTCGGGCCGCTAGTCCGAATATTCCTTCGGCAAACAGCTATTGAGCGCAAGCTCGCATTGACGCACGTCAGTAAGATTGTCATATTCTGGAGTGCATACTTATAAAACAACGCGCTGAAAGAGAGGCCCATGGTGATGTGGGGCTGTATGACGTGGAGTGGCGCTTGGCCTAATCAGGGAGGGCTTCCTCGAGGAAGGAACAATCTCCTGAAATCTGAAGAAGCGGGCGAAATGGGTGCGATGTAGAACTTTGCAGGAAGCGGGAAGCAAGGGCTACCCAGCCAGGTGGCAGGCAGGAACCAGGAGGGGAGGAGAAAGTGTGGCCTGGAGTGGAGAGTGAGGGCTGGCGTGACGTGAGGTGGTGGATCAGACCACATTCTGGTCTTTATCTTGAGAACAACGAAAACTTTAAGGGCTTTCAAGCATGGATTTAACAGCAACTGAAAAGCTCACTGGCTTGCAGTCTGGAGAACAGATATTGGGAGATTAAAACCTTACAGAAAAAAGGCCACAGAGGATGGTAATTTGCACTAAGGTGACAGTGTCGCAGTGGAGATGGAGAGAAAAGTAAATTTGAGAACTATTTAGGTTAGGGGAAAAAGCCAAGACGGAGGATGGTATTGCTATTGATTTAGAGTCATAGTTCCAGCACAAGCATATGTGTGAAGTATGAAGGATTAAAGGAAAACCAGTAGGTCCTCACATTTTAAAAATGAAACCACAATTCTTGGCTCATGTAATTAATATAAAACCTTGATAGCTGATTAAAAGTGAGTTTGTATTTATTTGTTCATTTATTCAGTCAGTCAAGGTTTTTTTTTCAGCATACTTACTATGTGCCAAACACTGCTAGGAAATGGGCCCTAGTATGAACTTTTAATTCTTACTGAGGGGAAAATAGAGAAATAAACGCAGGCTATTTTCAGATAGTGGTAAGCCTTAGGAAAAGTAAGACAGTGTGATGGAGCACTACTGATAGAAGTCAGGGGACAATTAGAGCTGAGATCTAAATGACAAGAGCAGTAAGTCACGTGGACATCTGGGGAATGAGTATTCCAAGCAGAGAGAATAGCAAGTGCTAAGGCCGGAGGCAGCCATGAGTTTGATGAGTTAGCAGAAAAAGAAAAAAGGGCAGTGCCGCTGAAGCATAAGAGCGGGAGCGTTAGGAGAGGGTAAGAGTTGGATCTCATTCTGAGTATGATGAAATGCCACTGGAGGGTTTTAAGCAGGGGACTGACATTATCTGGTTTATGTTTTAAATATCACTTAGGCTCTGTGGAAAAGAGGCTGAAAGAGGACCAGAGTGGAGGCAGAAGGATGAATTCAGGAACCATGGCAACAGTACAGATAAGATTCTTGAACTAGGGTTGTAGCAGTGTCAATGGGGAGAAGCAGAGAGACTGAGGATATGTGTTGAGTTAGAACCAATAGGATTTGCAGATAGATTAAATTTAGATTGTGAAAGAAATAGATTATTCGAAGGGGACTCATAGCTTGTTTTATTTAAACTGGTGAGATGGTAGTATTATTGACTGAGAGAGGAAAAGAGCACAGAGTTGTAGAAATTAAGAGATCTGAAGCAGAAGAACAGAAGATGGAAAGAACCAACATTTTCTAAGTGCCTACTCCCTGCTAGGCACTTTAAACACTCCATAATCCCATTTAATCCTCACTGCATAGATATTGTTGTACTCATTTTATGAAGGAACGATTGAGGTTCAAAAATTGCAAAAGGCACTACAGCCAGTACATGGAAGAACAAAGATCTGAACCAATTTGAATCAAGGACTCATTTCGAAAACCTGTATTGTTGTTTCTGACTTTCACATGGATTAAAGAGAGGGAATTTCACATGAATTAGAGAAGGATGGCTAATTCTGAGAGGAAAGAAAGGTCTAAAACCAAAGTTGGGAAAGACAGAAGAAGGAGATGGATTTGGGAGACAAGGCAACAACAGAACCTAACAGCATGCTGTGCAGAGGATGAACAGGAGACACAAATGACTGAAGTTCTACTGTAAGTGGCTGAAAGAATGCTACAAATTAATAAAAACAGGAGAGAGGAGGAAATGTCTATAAAAAAATTAATATTAGGTAAGTAGAAAAAACATTAAATATAGAACTCAGTTTATAATACCCACAGCATATTACTGTTAACTTGCATGTTACTAAATTATTACCACTGTGGCTCAGATGTGCCAGATATTGTTGGTCCATGCCTGGATAAGCATAATAATTACCTTTACTAATAAAACACAAGGATGGTGATGAGCCCACAAAATAAAACATCTATGCTATTTGGTTCTTGCCTGAACACACCTATTAGAGATCTTAGCTGGTTTCCCAGTTTCCTTGTAGACCTGGGGACAGAGAATTGACTGAGTCGAGTACGACTCAGTGCCTTCAGGTCCTGGCACAAATATTAATACTGACTGAGAGGCTTTCATAACTGTTCCTTATAAAAAGCAATTGCAGTTCTCAACACCAAGTCTACATTCGCATGCCCCTTACTCTTTTTTTTTTCCTCCGGAGTACCACATGACATATATGTATACATTTTCTTGCCTCTTTCTCTCCTGAGAAAGTAAGCTCTACAAGGGAAAGACCTTTGTTTTGTTCTCTGTTATATGCTTAATATCTAGAACAGGGCCTGGCACATTGTACTCAGTAAGTACTTGTTGAATCATTGTGTGAATGCATGATAATGAATGAAAGGATGGACTAATATAGCTTTGTCTAAAAGGGAAGAGAACTCTATTATTTGAAAATCCAGTCTAACAGGCTTTTCTACACTGATTCTAAGAGCTCCATACCTTGATATATTTTTTAAAGATCAGGAATATTATTATTGTTTAGTGTGCCCTCCAGCCCATGCAGGTGTGTTACTGGAACTACCCATTATGTGAACTAAGAAACTGAAGCCCTAGGTTTTCTTTCTTTTTCAACGATATGCTGATAAAAATTTGATAGAATTAAAATGTTCAGCACTGAGGATTCTAGGCAGTGTTTAATATATTGAGTTACTACTTCCTTTCGAAGGAATCAAGGACAAATGAGAGAAAATAGCAGCCATAAAATGCAATGTAGCCAGCTGCAAATGAATAATGCCAGAGGCAGGATCCAAGGAACCTCCCTGGCTCATTTCCCCTTTCCGGTTTCACTCCATGAATTAAATACCACACTTAGTCAAGATTCATTCTCACTCTGAAGCCACAAAACCAGACATCTATTCCATAGTTAAACTTTATTGTGATTAATATTAGATTTTTAAAACAAAAAATATTACTTATTTTTAGGTTAAAAATAGTTTAGGGCCAGGCGTGGTGGCTCACGCCTGTAATCCCAGCACTTTGGGTGGCTGAGGTGGAAGCATTGTTGAGCCCAGGAGTTCATGACCATCCTGGGCAAGAGAGAGAGACCTCGTCTTATGAAATTAAAATAAATAAATAGCTTAAAAATGAGCATAACAATATCTAGGCTTGGGAGAGTCCCAATCTAATATCTAATTTATAAGATCTCAATGAGGAATAAGTGGGACTAGAATGTTTAAAGTGACTAGCAGGGAGTAGGCACTTAGAACAATATTATTATTAGATAGTTTTCTTTTAATTTCTAAGGGCAATTTTTCACTATTAAATTTCCAAATATATGACAAGGCAAATTTCCACCTCTGAATCCAAATTGAATGAATGTAAAATATGAAAATGTGTGTATGTATATAATCTAAGATGGGCTGGCAAATACCTCAATGTTCCACATTAATTAGCATCAACAACCTACAGTAAAAATATTGCAGAAAAAACTGCACTCGAAAACCACAGGAACGTAGGGTTAACTGTTACAACCACTTAGGAAAAATATTTTGCTGTACCTATTAAAAGAAAATATATTTATAGCCCACGACTAAGGAATCCTGCTCCTGACAATATAACCAAGAGAAATGAGGGCATACGTCTACTAAAAGACATGCACAAGAATGTTTCTTGCATTATTATTATGTGTAATAGCTCCAGACTCAAACAACCATAAACAGTTTAATTAAACAATGGAAGTCTTTACCCAACAACATGGATGAGTTACAATATAATGTTGAATGAAAGAAATTAAGTACAAAAGAATACATACACTATGACTTCGGTGTTATGAAGTCCCAAAACAGCCAAAACCAACCTAGAAGTCAAAATAAGTAGTCCCCTCCTACCCACAGTTTCGGTTAACCTGTGGCCAACGTTGGTCCAAAAATATTAAATGGAAAATTCCAGAAATAAACAATTCATAAATTCTAAATTACATGCTGCTGTGAGTGAGTGGCATGATGAAATCTGGTGCCATCGCACTCCATCTGACCTGGGACATGAATCATCCCTACAACTAGTGCATCCATGCTGTCTATGCTCCCTGCCCATTAGTCACTTAGTAGCCATCTCAGTTACCAGATCGACTGCTGTAGCAGTGCTTATGTTTGAGTAACTCTTATTTTACTTAATAGTGGCCCCAAAGCACAAGAGTAGTGATGCTGGCAATTGTAATATGCCAAATAGAAGCTGTAAAGTGCTTCCTCTAAGTGAAAAGGTGGAAAAAAATATGCTGAGATTGCTAAGATCTGTAGTAAGAACAAATCCTCTATCCATGAAGTTGTGAAGAAGGAAAAAGAAATATGTGCTAGTTTTGCTGTTGCACCTCAAATTGCAGAAGTTACGGTGACAGTGTGTGATAAGTGCTTAGTGAAGATGGAAAGGGCATTACATTTGTGGGTGGAAGACATGAACAGAAAGCATTCCAATTGATGGCAATGTGTTGCATCAGAAAGCAGTGAGCCTATATGAAGATTTCAGCAAGAGATCCCCTCAGATGAGTGACACCAAGCCACTTACTGCAAATAAGTGATGGTTACACCGATTTGGGAATAGGTTTGGTTTGACAAATACAAAATTTACTAGAGGTTTTGTCTGCCAATGAAGAAGCTGCTGCCACATTTCTAGCAGAGTTGAAGAAGCTGATCAAGGAAAAAAGATACTATCCGAGTGAGACTTCAATTGCAATGAAACTGGCCTCTTCTGGAAGATGTCCAGTAGAATCTACATTGATAAAAGTACAAAAGAGGCTCCAGACATAAAACATGGAAGGATGAATTAGCTCTAGTACTATGTAGCAATACACATAAAGGATTTGGTTTCTGCAGTTTCAGGCATCCACTGGGGGTCTTGGAACGTTTCCCCTTGGATGAGGAGGACTATTATAGTGGTTACCCTTAGGACTGACTGAGAGGGGCTATAAGAAAATGTTCTATATCCTGATCTGTGTGCTAGTTTACATGGGTGTACACATATGGAAAACATTATCAAACTATTTAAAATGTATACATGTTTCTATATAAAGTTAGATCTTAAAATGTTGATATGGACAAAAACAGCATGGAATGTAAATGGCGAAGGACAGAATAGGATAAGAATGTATGTACTTCATTTGGAAGGAAGATATCTTATTCAAATACTAACCAGAAATCGAAACTGGAATGCTGAGCTTCCAAATCTCTCTGAAAACCAACAGTATCAGTGGAAGAGAGCTAGCTTGACAGTAGAGAGAAAAGAGAAACACACACACCCCTAAAGTTGCATTTCACTGGGGCCCTAAACACCAGTAGACTCCAGCAACCTCACATAAACTCTGAAGACTTGTCTGAAGCCAGTTACAGATCACCAAGAATAGAACCATCAGCTTATCTTGGCCCTGTTCCCACAGTACCCTTAAAGTTAGTTACCTCTAAGAAAGCAATAAGGAGGAAATGAAGCCCATTTTATTGCCTTTTATTTTCTCAACTGCAAGCTTTGTGTATTTTGTTCAAGCAAAGTCGGCTCTGTTGCCTTCTCAGTGGTATCCTCCTAGAATAATTCATGAAATGGAACAGAATTAAAGTAGCATCATAGGAACTTAGTGTGGGCTGTTAGAACATATGTGCAGAATAAGAATTGTATTTAAGGACACAGTTCTGGCCACCAAGAACTTACTTGGTTATTCTGATGAAAGAAAATAATAGATGATCTCAGAAACTTACCAACCATTCAATTTGCAAATAATTATCGAGGGCCCGTTAAGTACAGACACCCTCTATGTTATCTACCTTCAAATTGCTTAATCTAATCCTTAAAACTTCAGAGCAACAGCAAAGATTAGAAAATCAAGGTAGAAGCGCACAAACCGGCTACTGAGCCCTCTCAACTTTGATAAAGTGAAAAGGCATCACACCATTGCACGGAGACATATCCTTCTTATGGAGACAGTGAACAGATAGAAACGGGCCTCAAAGACTTGATGGAAGAATCTTACAGGCTAGGCCCTCAGCACAATTCAAGTAAACAAGTAATTGTGGATCGTAGTTACTTTGTTCAGTTTTTTCCATGGGGGACTATAAAGGAAGATATTAAATTAAAATAGCCATCTAACCCCCAGTCTCTAATCCCTTAAGTCTTTTGAATAGAATAGAAAACAGGATGGATATCTCTCCTTGTTCCTCACTGTCCATTTTTTGATGCCTTTTCTTTGACATTAAAACCCTCTTAGGCCATAATCCAAGAGTGCAGTCGATAGCCCTTTCTTTGGTGAAATGCTTCTCTCTGCCTGTCTGCTATCCTTCCCTTGAAGGATTAATCCATTTGCCAAGGGGGTGGAGGAATTGATGGCTTTATGGAAAATGTATAAAGTTAACTTTAAAACATGCAAAGGCTGCAAATCTAGTTGGATTTATATACTTGGATCTTTCAGCTGGGTGGGTATTTGGGAAACTTAAGAGCTCAGTGTATTAGTGCACAGCAAGACATGGCAAAGAAAGAACCAAACTTGGAGTCAGATTATCGTACTTCCAGCAGTGGGACTTTGGGCAAGTCTGTCAACCTCTCTAGGCTTCACTTTTGTCACTTATGAAGTGGGGATGCAGCCTTTTTGTTGTAAAAATAAAATAATATGGTGTCCATAAAAGGCCTTGCAAACAGCAAAGGGCCTATAACAGAGTTCTTTATTCACATATTCAGTGCCATGATCACAAAATGATCCTACCCTTTTTCCACTACTCTTACCAGAAGGCTTCCTCTGTTTTCTTACTTTCAGTTTGATTATGTGGAAGGAAATTCTTTCTTCATCTTCTTCCCTAAGGCTATATAGTATTATAGAGCTATACATTTTCTGTGGTCTAAAAATTATGAACTGGAAGGTTCATATACAAGCAGGTACAGTTTCTGAGTAGAATAATTGGGCAAAACCACATTTCTAAGATCTTTGCCAGCAGAATCTGTGTGTCTGGGAAGAGAGATGGGCACTGGGGCAGAGAGGCCATCAATAACTAAAATGTAGCTGGATCAGTGAATACTATTCCCCGCAACAAGCCATTTGTTAATCCCCAACAGTAGCGGCTACCCTCCCCGGTAGCGCTGAACTTTTCAATTGGGACTAATCCCAGAGGCTTATTCTTATTTATTCACTTAAAACCCCATTTTGAATTACTGCTGTCATGTCACGATCCTTCTTGGCATACAATAAACTGCAGGGGGACACATATTTGGCTGTGCCTGACAAACAGGTTGAACCCAGCCTCTCTCAGACAAAATAAGAAGAGCAACTGAGAGAAGATTCAAGAAGTCTCAGTAGTTACTGCTCCTTAAGGTGTGTCTTTCCCTCCACGTAGCTGACATCTAGAGGGATGTTTGGAGGAGTAGGTCAAATGTTCAAAAGAAGTTTGAAGCTGCTACTGCAAACCTAGATATTCATAAGCAACATGCCTTAGGGAAATTTTTTTGGTTTTAGAAGGTGACAACTTCACAGCCAAGAATTCCTTAGCCTCTAAGACACTTTAAGATAAAAAGGAGGATTACGGAGAAAGCAGGCAGTTTCTTCTCTTTTCATGCAGCTTTCCTTTGAGCTAAATATGACCAGTAAATGCAACAAAAATAAAAAATACTAAGGGTGGGTATGTTCTAATTCCTCCTACCTCATACAAATTTATAAACTGAATACAACTGTATTTCAGTATCAACTTTTTCACCTTTAGCTCAATTTGATAGTAGGAAATGAATTTTTATCACCCACAGAGTTCAGCCATCTGAAAGTTCCCACTTACTAGGAAATGGTACAGATTTTTTTTCTTCACTCTCCTTTTGAAAACTAAAAGTCTAAGATAGTAACCTTCTTCAGCCCTTACAGTTAACACTTTTCATCAGACAAGGCTGTCTAATCATTATCATTATCATTATCACATGATGGTAGTTCACACCCAGCCAGAGCCTTCTAAGTATTTTGTGTATATTAACTCATTCGATTTCTAGGATTCTTACCCTCATTCTTTTTTTTTTTTTTTTTTTTTTTTTATTATACTTTAAGGTTTTAGGGTACATGTGCACAATGTGCAGGTTTGTTACATATGTATCCATGTGCCATGTTGATTTCCTGCACCCATTAATTCGTCATTTAGCATTAGGTGTATCTCCTAATGCTGTCCCTCCCCCCTCCCCCCACCCCACAACAGTCCCCGGAGCGTGATGTTCCCCTTCCTGTGTCCATGAGTTCTCATTGTTCAATTCCCACCTATGAGTGAGAACATGCGGTGTTTGGTTTTTTGTCCTTGCAATAGTTTACTGAGAATGATGTTTTCCAGTTTCATCCATGTCCCTACAAAGGACACGAACTCATCATTTTTTACGGCTGCATAGTATTCCATGGTGTATATGTGCCACATTTTCTTAATCCAGTCTATCGTTGTTGGACATTTGGGTTGGTTCCAACTCTTTGCTATTGTGAATAGTGCCGCAATAAACATACGTGTGCATGTGTCTTTATAGCAGCATAATTTATAGTCCTTTGGGTATATACCCAGTAATGGGATGGCTGGGTCAAATGGTATTTCTAGTTCGAGATCCCTGAGGAATCGCCACACTGACTTCCACAATGGTTGAACTAGTCTTACCCTCATTCTATAGATAAGGGAAATGAGACACAGAGAGGAGAGGTTAACTAAGTTGCCTGAGGTGACAGTAGAGGAATTTGAGCCCAAGGGTCTGGCTTCAGAAGCCGAGCTCTTATTCATCACTCCCTATTGACACACATGAAATACACTTGGGTTCCTCGAACCTGTCATTTTCATGGTGTTCCAGGTTTTCTTTGAAGACTGTTGGTAGAGTTGAGGTGTACAGGACAGCCATTCTGCTTATCAGAAAGATAGATGAGGGGTCCATATAATTGTGTGGGCTTACAGATACTAGCGAGTTTATAAAATTAAGCAATTAGTAAATGCCCTATTTGTCCCAAAGCAGTTGTGAAAACTAATGCAAAGGGATAGAACCACAGCATGTCAGATCTGAAAGGGACTTTAGAAATCACCTTCACTAACTTTCATCAGCAGGGAGTCTGAGGTTCAGAAGGAGCCAATGATTTCTTCAGGGTGAAAAAGGCATCCAAGAGAGAGCTAGGATGCTTGATGAAGTCTATAAGGATTGCTCCCTAATGTTTGGTCTCCAGATTCCTCTTTCACTTTAAACTCTTTCTCTATGAAACAGTAACCACTCCCATGGTTTTAACTATGATAAATATGCTGATATCTCTCAAATTTCTATCTCTAGATAGGGCTGACATTTCCAGACTGTCACATATAGTTACTTACGAGACATTTCCACTATATGTTCCACAGATTCTTCAAATGCATCTACACATGAACTCAGTTCTACCCCAAACCCACTACAGCAGCGGTCCCCAGCCTTTTTGGCACCAGACCAGTTGCATGGAAGACCATTTTCCCATGGGATGAGGTGGGCAGTGGAAGGGGGATCTTCCACTTCAGATCATTAGGCATTAGATTCTCATATGGAGTGAGCAACCTAGATCCCTCACATGCACAGTTCACAATAGGGTCTGCGTTTCTGTGAGAATCTAATGCTGCCACTGATCCAACAGGAGGCGGGGCTCAGGCAGTAAGGCTCACTGGCCTGCCGCTCACCTCCTGCTGTGTGGCCTGGTTCTTTACAGGCCACAGACTGGTACCAGTCCACTTCTTTTGAGCATGAACTGCACAACAATCTCTCCAGACAACCAAGTCAATACTCAAATTATTCTAGATCCTTCTCTCCTTCATCCTTATTTTTACCCTGAGAAGTCAGACCCCAGCAAGGTGCAGGAGGACTGGTGGCAAAAGGCAGGAAAAGAGAGGAAGAGAATCATGCCCCTCCTTAGGAGCTGAGATTTTTAACTTGCCACTCCCCTTCCTGAGGGAGAGGAGTAGGTATAATGAAGTCGGAGGCTTAGCTAATTACATAGCACTGGACACTTGGGATACCAGCTTGAAACAGTGATTTGACATGGTAGCGGGACATTTTATTGCCTAGGAGTGAGCAGAAAGAAAGGTTCTTGAATTTTCATTCAGAAGCCAGGGAAGACCTTTCTATTCCATGAGTGCTGCTTGTTGCATAAAGAAGGACAGAGGTCACTTGTGAGAAATGCTGAAGAAATAAGGACTTGATTTTTCAGGGGTGGGGGCAGGAACTGGTGATCTGGAGAGAGCTCTAGTAGAGGCCTAGGAGAGAAGGCGTGGAAAACCCAGATAAGAGGAGCCACACCGTAGGCAGGTGGTAAGAAACTGGAGGCAGTGAGATAGGCTACGTTTTCCAGAATTTGGCTAATTCACATTGAAAAAGTATTTTTCAAGTTCCAACTGGGTTCCAGGTACCCTGCTAGGCATTTTCACGAAAAATGAGAGGAAAGCAAGCAATGTCATGCCACCGTGACAGGCCACGGAAGTGTTCTTGAGGACAGAATTTCCTTAAACATTTGTTCTTTCCCCAGAAGTAACTAGAGGTAAGAAAAATACCAATGATACAAAAAAGGAAAGACAAATGGGACCAAAACCCTAGAGTGTATTGAGGGCATAGAAGTAAGGGCAAAATTATAGGTTATATTTATTTATTTAAAGTCTATAAAATAAACCTTAGTTTTAGATTAGCCAAATCTGGGGAATTACATTGTTCTTTTCTCATAAATAATAGCTAGTTACACTTTCAGTGTGCTGCTTATGTTTAACCCAACCCATCAGTAACAACATAAAAACATCTGCCCTTCAGCAAAAAGGAAGGGAAAATGCAATTAATGCTACTGCTTTTCGAATACCTAACAGATCTGACCACCAGATGTAGAATATAAGCTAGAAAAAAAACAAAGTATAAGTGACAGTGAAAACCTGTCCCATTTTTCCTACTTAATTTGCTCTTGGAAAATGTAAAATCGAAAGGCTCAATTAATCTTAATGATGTGTCACAGAACAGAAAGATTTCCCTGGGCTAAAAAGCGTTCTGCACATGCCTCAGAATTCAAAAGAAAGAATGCATTGAGGAAGAGGTAGACAATGGCCAGTTCCCCACAAAGATAGCCTCTCAATCTTCTTTTTCAATGTTTAAAATAATTTTTCAATTTAAAAAATAATACAGGGGAAATAGGGATGCATTACTGGGAATAAACAAGTTGTGCATTTACTGAGGCAAACACTCCATCACTTGTTCAAATGCTTCCGTGGCTTTTCCCAACAGGGCGACTATGACTAGCTAATTTCTATAAGTACTGTTGTATGACCAAGAGTGGTGAAGGTTTGCCCGGTATCTTCGCTTTATTATTAGCACCAGGGGTTTCTATTGAAACGCCTCCGAGGGCCAACAACAGATAGATAACTAACGGGTGACAGTACTGAGAGAATAGAGCATTTGCACTTAACAGACTGGAGAGACCCAGGCACCTAAAGGTGGCTGACAGCCACTGCTCAATTCCACCCAACAGCTGCCCTTGCAGAAGAGGATGCCATACATTGCCCAAGCTTCTAATTTTTTAATAGAGGTTAAAAATCTAGATTTTTTAAAATGTGGATCCTTACAATTTGTAGATATTCAACTAAAAAACAAATTTAAAAGTAAAACATAGGGTAGACCTAATCAAAGGTTCTAAAGGCTGTCTTAGGCTCTGAGGACAAGCTGTGACCTCTGGCAACTCATTCTTCTCTCTCCTTACTTTACAGTCTGTGCCTTCCTTCCCCAGGACTGTGAATTCCCCTTCTGCCCCTTGATGATCACTGCTCCATAAAGTCCTTTGTCATTTTTATGTATACCCAACTTCTGTCTCTGGCTACATGCTGAGAAAGGGCAGCCACTGTGTCTTGTAGGTAAAGTGTCCTGCAGCACTTAGTGTAGGGCCTGGGGTATGTCACATACATATGAATGATGGTGGAAACTTCGAATCATGTATACATCCACTTTTTCCTTTTATTCCCACTTCTATTCCCACCTGCATAGTTATAACTAGCCACCAATCATACTGATTTCTCTTGTTGTTTCCAATAATTTTTCAGTTGATTCTTTCTAGCTGTGCAATTGAAATATCCACAAATAATGTTAACTTTGCAACTTCCTCCCCAATATTTATGTCTATTATTTCCTTATCTCCTGACTGGTACTTTCTGTGTAAAGTTTATAATTTCAGTGAAAGTCAGCATTCTTATATATTTGATTTAAATGGGAATGCATTCTACTTATTTCACTAAGTTTTAATTTTTTTCTTTTTATTTGGGAATGTGTGTCAGTTTTTTTTGTTACTATAAACTTATAATTTTATTTATTCCTTTAAAAGTTCATTTTAGTGGCATATAATTTAGTGCAATAAAATTCACCCTTTTAAAGAATACAGTTCAGTTAGTTGTGACAAACTTAAACAGTCATGTAACCACTGCCCAAATTCATCTACTAGTAGATGTTGAATTTTAGTAATTTTGGCACCTATTAAGATGACCATACAGGTTTTTCTTTTTTCATCTAATATGTGGACTAGCTTCTCCATTATTGAGCCAAGCTTAAATTCTTGTGATGTACCTGCTTGATCATGGTATTTATTTAATGCATTGCTAAATTATTTCTTTCTTTTTTTTTTCTTTTTTTTTTTTTTTTTTTTTTGAGACGGAGTCTCGCTCTGTCGCCCAGGCTGGAGTGCAGTGGCACAGTCTCGGCTCACCGCAGCCTCCGCCTCCCAGGTTCAAGGGATTCCCCTGCCTCAGCCTCCCAAGTAGATGGGATTACAGGTGTGCACCACCACACCTGGCTAATTTTTGTATTTTTAGTAGAGACGGGGTTTCACCATGTTGGTCAGGCTGGTCTCGAACTCCTGACCTTAAGTGATCCACCCGCCTCGGCCTCCCAAAGTGCTGGGATTACAGGCGTGAGCCACAGCGCCTGGCATGCATTGCTAAATTCTATTTGATGGTATTTTATGAAAGGGTTTTGCATCAAGATTGATCTGCAGTGTGTGCACATACAGGCACATGCCCATGCCAGCTATCTTTGTGAAGTTTTGGTACTAAGATCATTTTGGTATCTTAAAAAATCTTGAAAGTCTGTCTTTTGCTCTATACTTAGAAAAAGTTGAAATAGTTATGTGACCATCTGTCAGGTTTACATGGGGCATTCTAGTTTATACTGGTTCTCTCAATTAAAGCTCCCTTCAATAAACTATATAGTTGCCCTACTTAATATCAATATCCCTGAATGTTTGAAGAATTAACTTGGGCCATCTGGGGGCCTGCACTTTGAATTTAGAAAGCATCTTTTGAGAACATTTTCATTTCTTTCATGGTTACTGACTCTCTCCTGGGACCACTTTAATAAAGTAAATTTTCCTAGAAATACCACTTACTTCACCTATCTCCATAGTGTTTCATATAGTACCTAACAATATTTTTTGGTTACTTCTCCTTTTCGATATCTGATATTGTTGATTTTTACTTTTTTGTAATAAATATTTATTTATTGTCAAAAAATTTAAAATACAGACACACAGAAAAAAATAGTTGAAAATTACCCACAATCCCATCACCCGGAAACAATTACTTTTGACATTGTAATAAAAAAGCATTCCAGATTTTTATCTGTGTACATACCTACATATCTACATAATGCAATGTTTATTAACTTGCCCTTTCCATATTTGTTGTGAACACCTTTTCCATATCAGTAAATATAGACTTACATTTTCAATTTCAATGGCTGTAAAGTAGAGCTATTCCATGACCTTCTTATATATATTTCTAATAGGGGATAAGCAGGTAGGTTAACTTTTTTCAACTATTTTTAACAATGCTGCATTGAACATTATATAAGATCTTTGTACGTTCATTTTGTTGGACAGATTATTCAAAGTAGAAGTGCTAAATCAAGATAGATACACTTATAACAATAGTTTTTGCTTACAAGAGATGTCTTTATTTCATATATAAAAAAGCAGCAATAAACAAAGTAAAAGTTTCCTGCAATCCATTATCCAGTAGTAGCCTCTGTTAACATTTTGTTATAGACATCCACCAAGTCTTAGTGCACATTCCTTTTTAACCATATTATACATACCAAGTTGTCACCTCCTTACCATATTATGCCATCTTTTCCTACACAATATCATTCTATATAGCTACAAGGTACTCAGTGGATAAAAGAGCCATAATTTGATTATCTACTAATGGAAATTTAAGGTGTTTCCAATATTTGAGATTAGAAACAATGCTATCATGAATATCATTGTCTTTATTTTTTGGCCGCTTGTCCAATTACTTCCTAAGGTTAAATTCCCAGCAGTGGAACTGCTAGATCAGAGGATATGTATAGCAAGACTTCTTGTAGACACATCACCCTTGAGAAGGTCTACATCAATTGTCATTCCCAACAGATCTGACACCGCTACTTCAACCTTGGTATGATCATTCTTCTTAGCCTTAGACTTAGATAACAAAAAGTGGCACTTTTTTGTTTTTTAAGTTTGCATTTTTAAAAGTTACTAACAAATTAGATATTTTCATGTGCTTTTTGGCCCTTCTCAATAAATGGCAAATCACTTTCTATAATCTATTAGTATTTCTCTAAACACAAAATAGCCATAATAAATTATATTTGTTTCTTAAAATCTTAGGTCCTATTTTGATGGAGAATTTATGTTAAAAGAAGAAAATGCATGCCTTGTACATTTAAAAATAGCTCTGGCACTTCTGCTTGGAACTTTGCTTTAATCCAACTCAGACAAGAGAACGACCATTTTCTCCATGTTGCATTAATAAAAATTCGTACTAGGCATCATTATGAAATATTTGCCAGAACACAGCATTCAGTACAGCACAGGTACACCCTCAAATTTTCAGCAAAGTATAAGCATTTTAATAAATATTTTATGACACAGTTTCATCTCCAACTGCTCCATGGAAAAGACCATTAAAATGTTACTAGTGGCAAGTTTTGTTTCATCACAATGCCAACATCTGTAATGTTTGAAATATTAAAAATTAGAAGCACAATTTTTCTCAGAGCTTTCGTTTTTAAATAAGCACCCATTATGAACAATTGTAACTGACTTCCTTTGGAGTAAAAACATGGTAAACACTCACTTTTGAAAAAAAAACAGTTAAGAACAAATGACCTGCAAGTGAATTCAAGATAATGAGCAGTGATTGTAGCATTCCATCAAAGCATTTTTGTTGAAATGCTTTAAAACAATATTCAGAATGCATGTTCTAAAAGGCAGGGAATTTACATGGGCCTTCTCCACTTTTAAAAAAAAAAATTAGTTTTATTTTAAAATGCAAATGTCAAATATGCTTAAAATGCTTCAGTATTTTAAATAACCATCACTAAAGAAATCAAGGTAATTACAATTTCAAAATCAATTACAAAATCAATTTTTCTTTGCTACATTGATGTTTATGGTTAAGAGACCACAGAATGAAGGTGAGGACAAGGAAAGCTTTAGTTTATCACCTATAACTAGCATAAATTCTTTGTCTTTGCTAGCAGTATTACTTTTTGTTTTGACAAATTATTGCCTAATTTGTCTGAGCTTACAATGCTTGGTAGAATGTATAAGGTAACATTATAGCATTAAACAGTAGTATGAAAATCCAGTAAAATAAATGTTTATATCCCTAAAGCATTCAGTAGAAAGATACCCAAATTCTAAAGGCCTACAGTAGTACCTTGACGAGTTAAGTTTATTATTATACAAATATAGCAACTTCATGAGACAAATTTTATACTCCCAACTCATTCATTGAACTACAGGTCCTCAAACATAATGGATCTCAAAATCTAATGTAAGAGATGATTAAAACAACAAGTTAGGAAAATAAGATGACATTTAGAAGTGGAAATGCCATCCTATGTAATCAATAGTACTGTGAATTCTCCCACAGTGGATGGGTTGAACTGACTATTCCCAAAAATAACGCACTGTTTAGGTGCTGAATGCAATGAATAGATGAACAGTATGGAGACCATTTATTGTTGAGATTAAAGTAAACCCCAAAATATCACCAAAGAGCAGCCACCTTTAAAGAAAATCAAGATGAACTGGAAAACCATTGACATTTCCTGAAAGCATGCTGAAACAAAGGTGATGATTCCAAAAAAAAAAAAAAAGAAGTTATAGTAGAGGTAGAGGGGTGTCCCAAAAAAGGGATATCTGTAAAAGGAGAGGGAGGAGAAAATCAGAGTGTCACCAGCATTTCCAGAGAAGGTACCAACCAGGTCCTGTTTCTCATCTCCCTAGCAGACAGGTAGTAAGTGAGCAAGGCTAATCCACCAGCCTTTCAAAGCACTCATCTACATTTACTCTGACTCTCCTCATCCTCACTTAAGAAACCATTTGATGTTCACACAGGAGCCCAAGGAGATTTACCAATTCATAGGAAGGAAATACACCACCTCATTGCCATAATTATCACAGCATGCTGAGTGGTTTCTATTTTGAGTGTAAACTGATAAAATGGCATTTTTCTTCATCAGTCTCTCTAAATGATTTCGAGTAGTATGCATCAATTCATGGGGTCTAATCAGCCTTGCTAAATGATGACACGGAGTTTATAAATCTATAGAGCTGCGAATTGTATTTTTTTAACATCCCTCACAATTTCCCCAGCCAACAGTATTAGGTCAAAACTCCTTAGCACAGTCTCTGTAGCTTTTGCCTAATTTTTCAACCTCATGTAATATCATTGTGATCATCATCATTGTCTACAAAGGCAGCTGACATTTCTTGAGTGCTTTTTATATATCAAGCCTAACCTAAGCATTTTACTGATGATATCTCATTTAAAACTCACAAAACCCCACAAGGTAGGTAGTGTTGTTTTATTGGTTTTACTAAATGGGGAAGTAAAGCACAGGAAGGTTAAACGCTTTGCCTCATTCACATGCCCACATGAATCTCACACTTAAGTCATACTCAAATATCTGCAAGTCTTGTAAATGTAGCATGCTTTTGCATACCTCTTTTCCTCTGCACAGGCTGCGCTGGCTTGGCCCAGAAAATCATCCAACTTTTTCTTGTCTCACCATTTCCTATTGATCCTTCAAGACTCCATTTGAGCAAAGCTTCCTCTGAAAAACCCAGATATCCCGGTCCATCCTAAGAAGAGTGAGATGCTCCCTTCTTCTGTGCTCTTATTTCCATATGTACCCATTCACACATAACATGAGTCTTTATGAATCTGTTCCCCATTGTGCACTGCCTCTCTCATAGAGAATGCCAGGGTCCTCGCATAAAGCCTCATATTCGATAACTGCACTACTCCAGAGGGTACCACTCATATAGACTACAGAGTGAGGAAAATGGCCACACGTGGAGTTGTACAGTATGGAAGCTCTAAGGATAGTATCCCCATTGTCTTCTAAAGGAAGCGGCACATCCCATACACTTATAAACATTTCTGAGTGACTAAGTGGCTGAAACAGAGATCACAATAAATGTGAAATGGAACTTAACCATTGAGCCCTCTTAACCAATGTATTATCCTCTAAACCAATACTTCATAAGTGCAAGTCTAAATAATACCATTAACCTAAAGATAAGTGTTAGTTCTGTTGCTCACTATAAGTACACACAGAAAAATCTCTGGTTTATCTCTTCTATGTCAGCTTCCTGTGCATTTTCTTTAAATGTTAACAATGAATTTTGAAGATTTCCTTCTAAGCCTTTGATAATGGCATAATTAATCTGCAAATAGATGTGGCATTTCCAAAGACGCAAATAATTATAGTGAGAACTACACATAAAAAATCTACCCAAGTGGACTGAAATGCAAATTAATACAGTCTAATTTTTCTATTTTAATGAGCATGTTCACTGTGGGCATTATGAATCTGTATTCAGAAAAACAACATTCCACGACTTTCAGCCACCTGCTCAGCAGGGAGAAAAAAATTGCACAATGAACTTTGGCAAACATTTATGATATTTTTGATTAGAAATAAAAAAATTAAGCTTAGATAATACATTCTATTTCTTTTAAAAGGACACAGTTTCTGTCTTTTTGCGGATAGGAACATGATCTTAGGTAAAAGAACCTTCTACACATAACCAGCTTTAAGAAATAGCTGGAGAATGTGACAGCTTTCCCTGAAGAGAATCTCTTCAGTTAATCCAGGACATTACTTAGCCCTAATTTTTTCAGTTGATTCCTGCCATCCATTAACTAATTCAGACTGGGAAAAGGGAACAGAGAAAAATAAATTACTAGCTCTGCAATTATTGGTTAAAACTTTAAAAACTCAGAAAGATGGCAATGTGATAGGCAGAATAATGGCTGCCAAAAGATGTCCACATCTTTACCCCTGGAAACTGTGACTATAGTCTATCACATGGCAAGGGGAATTAAGGCTGCAGGTGAAGTTAAGATTGCTAATCAGCTGACCTTAAAATAAGATTATCCTGGATTATGCAGTGGGCACAGTGTAGTCACAAGGGTTCTTTTAAGAGGGAGGCACAAGAGTCAGTGTACAAATGGTATGATGTGAGAAAGACTTAACCAGCTACTGCAGCTTTGAAGACCGAAGGAGGCCATACGCCAAGGAATGCAGCCTAACTAGAATCTGGAAAAGGCAAGAAGAGGAATTCTTCCCCAGAGCCTCCAAAAGGAAGGCAGCCTTGTAGACATCTTAATTTTAGTCCAGTGAGACCAATTTTGGCCTTCTCACTTCCAGAACTATAAGATAATATATTTGCATTGTTTTAAGCCACTAATTCTGTATAAATTTGTTACAGCAGCAATAAAAAATGAATATAGGAAATTTCACCTCAGAGAAGAAATAAATTATTTCTATAATCTCTAAAGCATGTGAATATTTCTTCCCCCAAAGGAGAGCCAAGAGCTCCAGCAGACTACCATATCTTAATGATCATTGCTTTCTCTACCATAATACTTCGCAGCAATTTTATAGCAATGGTCTGAAATATATTCAAATTGGTATGGAATTTTGAGGCTTTGTGCATACAAGATTCATTCCATTTTACAAGAGCCAGAGAGACCTCAGAGAAGAACGTCTGGTCCACTCCATCTAATTAATGTGCAAATGAAAACATCCGCATCAGAAGGCTTGGGTAATACTATACTCCAGGCCTCACAGCTAGTTAGTTGCACAGCCAATATAAGAATCTTCATTCTCTCTCTCTCTCCAATTATTCTCCAGTCCCTTATGCTACTAGTAACTAGGATTAAATGCTACACATAAAACTAAAACTAAAACCAAAATGATCACTATCTGCCAGATTACAACCATCAGAAAATATGTATGTGTTTTTATGAGGTAGAACATGTCAATAGGAAAATTTGAGAATAGGACTCTTTAGAATGAAGCCAAAAATACCTTTCCACCCCCCGCCAGCAAGGCTTGGCTGAGATGAGACTTTGGCATATGCTCATTTATTTTTAGCACATTTGTGAGCTCCTATGTATTATTATGCTAATACTAGGGGCAGAGCTTTAAGCAAAATAGTCATGGTTTTTTGGACTCAAGGAGCTTACAGTCTGGAGGTGAGGACAGAGAGATAAGCAATGGGGTCTCTGTTAGCTAAACGTTAAACCACAACTTAGAGGAAGAGTCCAGCAGAGTGAGCGGACCTTCATGGTTTGTCTCTGACTCATGGACTGTCCCAAAGTCCTAACAACCAGAAAGGCCAACAACTCACTCTGAGAAATGTGGGTATGAATTCTCCTTTTCACAGAATTCCAGCCTCAGCAGGTAAGAGAAACACCACTAGACACTGGTCATAGATAACTTAATCCCATGTCTCACTGTCCACCTCCATTGCATTTCACTGGAATAGTCCTGTTTGTTTATCTGGTTTTTTCACAGAGGACTTCTGTTTGCTTCAGGTTGGAATGTATGGTTAAAGTAACTTTTTCAGAGAAAGAGTAGTTTGACAACAATATTTTTAGTTCTGATTAACTAGAGTAGTTTTTATTGATTTGTGAGATGTACTAGGTAAAGCAATGGATGGATGACCCATCCCAAAAGAGAGCTGTGCTCATGGCTGAGTTACATGAGCTGTGCCACAGAGCTGAGCTTGTAGCTAGCCACAGATGTTTTACACACCAAAATTGTTTTATATTGTATTACTAAATTTAATACATTTAGCCCTACATTTGTTAACCTTAATAAAGGGTAATCCAGATCTCCTGATGTCTTAACTAAGATAATACAAAAATGTAGCTTCTGACCAACCCTGTTTGCTGCTTGAAATATTTCTTTTCATTTTTTACAAAAGCCATACCTTAGAAGATTGCTGTCTGATGGAAATTTTAATGTAAGCCATACAAGTAATTTAAATTTTTCTGGTAGTCATATTTTTAAATATACAATGTAATAGGTGAAATTTTAATAATGTATTTTAAAACTCAGTATACAAAAAACATTTCAGCATGAAATCAATATAAAAAGTAATGAGATTCCACATTTTTTTCTACTAAGTTTTCAATATTTGGATTGCAGTTTATACTTACTGCACATCTCATTTCAGGTGTTAAATTTTCTTTGAAAATATTGATTGTATTTATCCATTCTGACAATCTGTTTTTTAATTGGTGTGTTTAGAATATTTATATCTAGTGTACTTTTTGACATGGTTGGATTTAGGGATGCCATTTTATTACTTGTTTTCTGTTTCTTCTGTTTTTCATTCCTCGGTTTTCCCTTTCCTGCCTTCTTTTGGGTTATTTGTATATTTTTTAGTATTCCACTTTATTGTGTTTTTTTTGACATGTTTTATAGTTTTCTAAGCGGCTGCCGTAGAGATTACAATACACATGCTGTACTCAATCTTTAACAGTCTACTTAGAGTATCTTACCACTTCAACTGGAATGTAAAAATCTTAACACCCCGTAAGTCCCCTTACTCCCTGCTTTATGCTATAGTTGTCATATATTACATCTGCATTCACTGAAAACCTTATCAGACATTTGTTTTCTTTCAACCATTATGCATATTTTAGAGAACTAAAGAGGAGAAGATTAGTCTAGTGTATTTACCAGATATTCACCATTTCTATTTTTCTGCCTTCATTCCAGATGTTCTAAATTCTTTTCTGGCATCATTTCCCTTCTGTCTGAAGAACTTCCTTTAGCAATTTTCTTATACAAGGTCTACTACTGGCAATGAATTCTCTTAGTTTCCCTTCATCTGAGAATGTCTGAAAGTTCCTTAAGGATATTTTTGCTGAATATAGAACTCTGAGTTGACAATTATTTTCTCTTAGTAGTTTTAAAATGTTATATCACTTTCTCCATGATGAGAAATACACAGTCATTCAAATCATTGTTTCTCTATAGGTAATGCATTCTTTTCCTCTGTTTTCAAGGTTTTTTCTTGTCTTGGGTTTTCAGCAGTTTGATGATGATGTGTTTCAGTGAGATTTACTTGGGTTCATGTCTGGGGTTTTATGAGCTTCTTGAATCTGTAGCTTTATGCCAAATCTTGGGATTTTTCAGTTATTATTTATTCAAATCTTATTCCAGTGCCATATTTTTTTTCCTCTCTTTTCCTGGGGTTCTGATGCCATGAACATTAGATCTTTTATTATTATTCCACAGGTCCATGAGGATCTGCTTCCCCTCTCCCCGCAATCCTTTTTCTTGTTGTTGTTCGTATTGTACAATTTCTGTTGAGCTATCTGCAAATTCACTGACTTTCCTCTCTTTCACCTCCATTCAGTTATTGAGCCTACTTAGTGAGTTTTAAGAATTGCGGTTACTGCATTTTTTAATTCTAAAGTTTTAATTTGGTTCTTCTTTATATCATGTATTCAGTTGCTGAAAATTTCTTGTTTCAGAAGTGATTGTTTTTACTTGTTGAGCATTTTTATAAGAGCTGCTTTAAAAGTCTGTCAGACAATTCCAACATCTTTGCCATTTCAGTATTGGCCTCTGTCAATTGTCTTTCCCCATAAAAATGGATAATTTTCCTGGTTCTTCATATGCCAAGTAATTCTGGGTTGTATCCTAGACATTTGGAACACTCTATTACAAGACTCTGGGTTTTGTTTCAATCCTACTGAGAATGTTGCTATTTTTGTCTTAGCAGGCAATTGTCGTGAATAGCTTCAGGCTTCAAGTTCTAAACTTCTTTCTGTGGGTTATGTTTCCAACATCACTTTAGTTTTCAAAGCCTTTGTAGAGACTTCCACTTCTGGCCATAATGAAGTAACAGGAACCAGATTTATCCCTCTTTTGTCAATTTGGTGGAACTTCCAATTCTGGACATTTCCCCTCATCGTCCCGCCACTATTTACTTTTCAGGGTCCTCAAATAGCTGCTTCATGCATTCTATCCAGGTTTTATAGCTGCACTCCGTGGTAGAGTCAGAGTAAACTGTGTTTACTTCATCTTACCTGGAACTGGAATCTTCTGACTATATTTAGATTTCATAAAATTTGCAGTTGACAAAGTAGATTCATATACCCAGTTGCTCTAAACATACATAAATGTTTTCTAATAACTAAATATCAGTTTTTAAATTAAAAATAATTTTAAAATCACATATTTCAGCCACTCTTTAAAGGGCTTAGTATCCACACATGGTCAGAGCATTCCTAGAAAGTCATATTAAAGAATTTACAAGAGAGAGCAGGAGTATAACCAAAGGTCTAAAACAAGCATCCTCCACTACTGACTCTTTCAGAGAGAAAGAGGTAGGAACTCAATTTTTCAAGGCCTTTTTTTTTTTTTTTAACATAATGAAGCCCCCTAGTTCTCTTCAGTCATGATAAACCAGAGCTAAGTTTAATGAAACTAGGTCTCTGAAGTTTCTCCTATCTGAGTTTTGCTACCTTGGCCAGTAATGCAAACCTCTTTCTTTTAAGCCACCTTCCATGTCACAAATGTAATTTTTTACTGAAATTTTAATCTTGTCTTTTAAAATAGAAAATTAAAATTCTAGAAATGTGCTGCCAAACACTATAGCCACTAGCTACCAGCCACATGCAGCCACTTAGTATTTGGTAAGCCTGTAACTGACAAGGTGAACTTTAAATTTTATATAATGGTAATTAAAGTTTTTAAAAAATTGATGCTTGTTTCTGTTCTTGGGAAACTGCTAAGTATGTTGGAACAACTTGGGAATGTGAGTCTACTTTTTCAATTATGAAAGTTATGAAATCTAAATGCAGACTAAGTATTTCTAATGAAACCTGTGTATCTAAACTAATATGTGCTATAAGTATAAAATATACACCGGATTTGGCAGATTTAGTCTGAATAAAAAATAGAAAATATATTAATAATTTTTCATAGTTGATTACATGTCAAAACTATATTCTTGATATATTAGGCTAAACAAAATATATCATTAAGATTAGTTTTACTTGTTTCTCTATTTAAATGTGGATACTATGAAATATAAAATTACATATGTGGCTCTCATTATATTTGTATCAGACAATGCTGTTCTAAATCTCTTCTAAAGATTGAGATACATACAAGTATTTTAAGCTGAAATTCTAGAAAATGGAAATATAGGCAAAAATATAAGATACTTGTTTGGTGCAAAGAAGAAATGATAGAGGAAACATATAGAGAGAAGAATAACATATGTACACATTATCAGAATCCTCAAACAAGGTGGAAGATAAAGAAAATTCTTTTCTAATTCTCTTTATTTTCAATTAATTGAAACGCAAAAAAGATTAGGACAAAAAGATGTTCAAAATTACTCTTTGCAATACTATCTTTGTTTGTTGGTAGGCTGTTAATTTACAGATGACCTTGTAAAACAAAAACTGTAAATGAAGAATGAATATGCAGACTGTAGACTGCATAGCAGCTACTATACATTTTTAGACATCTATTTTTTCCACAAATGTGTCAAGCTGACAAAATAAGAATATAAGCAATTTACAAACTCTTCACATTAAATTCTAATTCAAGCTCTCCCTTTGTCGGCTTTGGAAATGGAAATGGATCTGCTATAAGTTTCTAGAATTAATATTACACAATAGAAGGAGACATGCTGACCTGTCAAACGGGGGGGTCTTAAAAAATATTTACATGAAATAACACATGGCCAAAGGCCCTAAAAAAGTCCCTGGAATTTGGTCTTAAGAGTAAGACAATTTATGCAGCCTCTTTCTCCACACGATTCTTTGTGCACAACGGGAATGAGTCTACACTGTTAACAGTCTGTAATCAGTGCCAGACGACTGATCAAAGATGGCAAAGTAGGGCCAGCTTTCAGAGGCCACCCAGTTGCTGAAAGAAAAGAAGTATTTTGTTCAGGTGACCTTAAGCTTCCTAGAGGTCAGGCAGGATGATCTAAGCATTGTTTTTCAGGCTCTCTGAGGACACCTGGATCAATGACTATTTGAAGACTGTGGGTGAACCATGCTGAGTTCATCCTGGGATTCATCCTCCGGCTCCACCCATTTCTAAGGCTGCACAGACCACCTCTTACTTCAGATTCCCACAGCCCAACTAGCCTAAATAACTTTAGTTTTCTTATTTAACTGTTCCACCATCTAGGAAAAACACATGTGATTGTAACGTTTAGATAAAAGGACAGTATACAAACCAGTATGTAGTGTGATAGCAATTACTCAGACACAAAACAACTGTAACTATCAACAGTGGTTATCCCTAATAACAGGCTTATATTCCCTCTATTTTTCAATATTTTCCACATTTTAAGGAGGAAAAATCTTGTGTTACTTATACAGAGCAACTTATTCTTTGTATGAGGGAGCAGTAGGAAACAAAAAGGGACTATATCTATGAAAGTACATGAATACATTTTGAATTAGTATCTTCCTTTGACATTAGCACCTAACATATTTGTGATATTTGCAAACTTCTTGTGATATCAGTAAGCAGAGGTATACTCATAAATGTGCTTTCAAGGTGCCATGGTGCTATCCAAAAACACAGATCAGTAGTAAAAACAAAAGTGGATTCTTTAGGAAAGCAGTCTCCAAAGTTAGAAAACAATAAAAGGAAAACATTTCTTTTTTGAAGTATGAGTGTAAACTTCAACCATTCAGTTACACCGTACATCTAAGGTCTTGACAATGCTGCATGAAAAATTAAGGCTTTATATTACATAAATGTTTGATCTACTTTCCTAACAATTATGATGCACTTCAAATTACTTCTTACAGATCTTTCCAAGTTCAGCAAGGCAGAAAGAGAAACACAATAAAATGTATTTATTTATTAGATCAATTGGTCACTGTTTAGGTGCAGAGTTCCAGGTAAATATAGTTGCCATTTTCACAGAGTTCAACTGCTGCATGTCAAGAAGATCACATATAGATAACATGTTATTTAAAAAAAAGAGACTAGCACTGCCAGAGTACTGTAGGAAGAGAACCACAAATCATTTGTGATAGTGAAACTCTAGTGACATTCTCTTTAAAGTCAGAAAAAAAGATGCCTCATAGAACTTCTGTTATTTTAATATCTTTCTAGAAGTATTATTAAAGAAAATTTGTTCCATATATATAAAATGTTAAGGACTATCATATTCTTTAACAATTCTTTTAAATAATTAGATACGAAAATAGGGAATCTGAGCTTGAGGTCTAGCACTGTCAGAAATCCATTTTTAAGAAAATTATTATCTGAATTCATATAACATAAAACTAAACATTTTAAAGTAAACATTTAGTATGTTCACAATGTTGTGTAACTACTACTTCTACTAGTTCCCAAACTTTCCTCGCAGTGCAGCAGTGAATTCCAGATGTGCTCCATCCTTGATCCTGATCATTTCCCAATGAAGCCCATGACTCTTCGAGGAATTTCTCAATTCACTCAGCATAACTAGGCAACTCATTCTATTCTAAAATCATTTAACAAATGTCTGTGTAAATCTCTACCAACAAAATGAAGGGCCATATAATTACCCAGAAAAGTCCATCTCTGGAGTCATCCATGAGAACTAATTACAAATCTGCATTTTTAGTAGCTGGACTTTTATTACCTGAACTACTACTCCCTGCCTCTATTCTTTCTCATTCTCTCATCTCAATCTTTGTGAAAGTTTGCACAGTATTCAAAGAGTGTCCAAGCCCAAGCTCACAAGAGACCAATTTATAGGTTCTCTATGCAGACCCTTCTTTGGCAGGCAAGGTTTATGCAAGAAATGTTTGCCTACGAAAAGCTGATAATTATAGGTATGCTTTAGAAAGAAATGGCAATTGCCACCAATATTTACATAGTACCTTAGAAATATGCTTTTATGCTAATCATAAAATTACAACTACCAACATTTTCTGAGAATTATGCTCTTGACACAGGTCTACGTGCTTTCTATACATTATTTCATTTGAACCTTACAATCGTTATAACAATACTGAGGCTTAGAAGTTACATGACTTGCCCAAAGTCATCCACTTTACAATAACTACCAGGCATACTTCTTCCCTGAGACCGCACTGCCAATAATGATCCCTGAACCGTTTCTATAAAGAATTCCCACAGCAGCTGGGATAAACCAAAGCCACATGGCTTAATTTTGAAAGGCACTCCCAGGCAGTCTGTGGGGAAGGAGCAAAAGGTTCACCATCTTTGAAAGACTTAGGAATTCCAACCATTAGTCATCAGCAGAGGTGCATCAACAAACACTGGTTTTCAATCCACGTCAAAGATATTTTCATTATCCCCATGAAAGGATTAAAAACTGTCCCCCCTAATATCACAACCTGCCCGCTTGTGCCACCTTCAGCACTCCCAACCCCTTTCCCTAAACTGCTGGTTTTCCATAGTCTTATCACTATCTAAACACTATACCATTTACTAATTGATTGTGCATATAAGTATTCTAGTGTGCTAGAATGCAAACTCATTGAGAACAGGGATCTTCATTTTATTCACTGCTGTGTCTCCAGTGTTTAGAGATACAGTGACCTGGGTCACAGTTGGAGCACGGTCCTCTTCCTTACAAAAGTATATGATGGTATCTATTCAAATCACTTTCTAACATTTCACCAAAACCTGCTAAACGCTGCTAAATATTTCACACATTTGAATGGAGACACTGACACATTCATAAGTGAATGCAACAGCTACGTCACCGAGGAGAAAGCTGTAATTATGGAATAATAGAACTATCACTGACAGATGGAAGGGTTGCTTGTTGTTACAGCTTACCCAGGGAATTATATAAAGAGTTCAGTGAGTTAGCATAACTGACAGGCAATCTATGCATACAAATCCCGGGGAGCTGAAAGGTGAGAGGGGAGGGCAATGAAGGAAGGATGTTTAATATTAAAACATATGTGCATCTTTATAACAGAAGTTACTGTTTGGAAAATGTTTTCAGTGGCCATTAGTTCTATAACGGAAACTATGGAAAACAGTGTGACAAAGTAGTATGGCAGAGCATGGGTTAATAACCATTCTCCTGCCTTAAATACTTTGCAATTTGCCAGGCACTGTTCTGAAGCCTTTACACACATTACATCATTTGAATATCCTTACAACAACCCTGTGATATAGGGACTGTTATTATTTTATAGATAATGAAACTGGGGCTCAGAGAGGGTGCCTAACTTGTCCATGGCCACACAGCTACTTAGTGATGGAGCTGGTATTAAGTTGTACTTAATTTGTACTCTACCTTGGTGTTTCTCAGCAGGGTGTAGTTTTGTCCCCAAGTTGACATGTGGCAATGTTTGGAGACATCTGTGGTTGTTGTAACTAGGGGGGAGGAACTACTGGCATCTAGTGGATAGGAATGCGGCTGAACATCCTCAGGGCAGAGGACCGCCCCACAACAAACAATGTTCTGGCCCCTAAGTGTCACTAGTGGGGAGGTTGAGAAACCCTGCTCTCAAACTCTTAACCTCTGTACTTAAAGCTTGAGAAACACCTTTGATACAAGGACTTCTGTCCTTTTTAGGAGGAAAACAAACTGTAACATGTGGTTACAGGTGGTCATGTTACCTTATAAGAGAAGTGCATTCATTTCCTGAGGCTGCTGTAACAAATTACACTAAATTTGGTGGCTTAAAACTATGAAAATTTATTCTCTCCCAGTTCTGGAGGCAAGAAGTCCCAAACCAATGTCACTGGGCTGAAACTGAGCTGCTGGCAGGGTTGTGCTCTCTCTGGAGGCTGCAGGGGGACTCTGTCCCTCGCCCCTTCTGGCTGCTGGTGGGTGCCAGAATTGGCACTCCTTGCTGGTAGCCACATCACTTCACTCTCTGCCTATGTCTTCACATCACCTTCCCCTGCATGTCCCTCTCTGTTCCCCTCTGCCTCTTTCTCGTTAGGATGCTTGTAAGATATTTAGGGCCCACCTGAATGATACAGGGTAATCCCCTCAAAATTCTTAATTCAACCACATCTACAGAGACTGTTTTTCAAAATAAGGTAACATTTACAAGTTCTAAGAATTAGGATGTGGATATCTTTGGGGGACTATGAGTAGATATTATTATTCTCATTTTACCATGAGGGAACTTCAAGTCATGTGCCCAAGGACAAATGGCTAACAAGTGGTACAGGCGGGATTTGAACCCAGCTCTGTCCACCTCAGAAGCTCATTCTTTTTTCTTTATACATTGTCACCTACAGAGGCTGGAGAAAAGATCTGAAACCCGGCCGAGTGCGGTGGGTCACGTCTGTAATCTCAACCCTTTGGGAGGCACAGGTGGGCGGATCACCTGAGGTCGGGAGTTCGAGACCAGCCTGACCAACATGGTGAAACCCTGTCTCTACTAAAAATAGCCGGGCGTGGTGGCACATGCCTGTAATCCCACTACTCAGGAGGCTGGGGCAGGAGAATCGCTTGAAACTGGGAGGCGGAGGTTGTGGTGAGCCAAGATCGTGCCATTGCAGTCCAGCCTGGGTAACAAGAGTGAAACTCTGTCTCAAAAAAAAAAGAAAGAAAAGAAATCTGAAACCCAGCCTCCGAGTGGGGCCTACTGCAAGAAAACTACAAATCCAGGCATATTCTAAGCACTGTCTGTAAAAATTATGCTGGCACAAACTTTCATGACATGAGTGTCTGAAGAATACAATCACCTGTAATCTTTGCATAGAACTGTCTAGAGCCTTCTTCCCAAGTCTAAAGTAAAATGCAGCAAATTACAGATATAACTGCACATGCATTTGTACTTTGTTATGGACTAAAATCCCACATTTGCTGTGAGAAGAAGTCATTGCCAGTGGAGAGAAGGATATGTTGGGACTGTGTGTCTGTGGGGCTGGAGTTTCCATAATCCCAGAAATGTTTTGATATTAAAAATCTTGGGCATTCAGCTGTAAAAAGGAATGAAGCACTGATTCAAGTCACAATGTGGATGAACCGTAAGACATTACACTAAGTGAAAGAAGCCAGGCACAGAATGACACAGATTGTATGATTCCTTTTATGTGAACTACCCAGAACAGTTAAATCCACAGAAACAGAAAGCAGATTAGGGGTTACCTCGAGCTACAGGGAGTAGGGAATGGGGAGTGACTGCTTAGTGAGGATGGGGTTTTATTTTGGAATGGTGAAAATATCTTGGAACTAGATAGAGGTGGTGTTCACCTCCATTTTTCATAGTAAAATGGTTAATTTTATGTTCTATGAGTTTTACCTAAATAAATACGTAAATGAGGCCTCTATGCTAAGCAAACTCTGCGGTCGACAATCCATTTCCTTACAATGTAGTGTTAAACCATACTGTCGATCAAATTCTAGGAGTGGCTTTTAGCTAAGATATTATGATTTTATATGACCCTGGATTGAATATGTCTTCTAGTACTCTACTTTTTGGATTATGACAAGAAGGTGTAAAAAACAGCAAATCATACAATTCTAAAATTCACTTCTAATTTTTTAACTAAAGTAATAAATACTTGCTGTAAAAAGAAGCTATATTATGCCAAAATTTATAGTAAAGTAATATCTAGAATAAAAATTTTACCTCCCACTCTCCTAAAATTAGTTGCCTGCTTGCATTTCCTTATAACAGAGCCAGATGAGATAATAAAATGGAAGTGCTGTGTTAACTCTGAAGCATATTTCAAATGCAAGGCATTATTATTAGTGTAAATAATGATACTCATCAAAAAGACAGCATAAAAGAAAACACTGCCACGTTACAGCGCGCACTTTATAACGACGTGGCAGTAATAACTAACCAACAAAATTGGTGGTCTATTATTTTACAATCAACAGACAGTAATTAAGCAACAAACTTCAACTGCTGCAGTTTCGATTTGATAATAACCAGATAGGACACACCAGAAGAATGTGCACATACGAGATAAGCCTCCTCCTCCTCCTCCTGAAGCAAGTACACTCAAATTGTTGCCCAGGAAGTCTAGACTGCCCCCAGGGCCTTATACAGAGTAAAACTTGTTAAAGGAGGAATGTGAAATTCTCTGACTTGTGGCCAGAGTTAGGACTGTCTATGGAATAGGCAGGGAAAGAATGAGAGGGAAGGTGATCGCCAAGCCTAGTTTAAGTCCAACGCCTTCCTTCAGAATCCAGCTTCTATTCCTAAGGAGAAAGACATTCCCATAGCCCATGAATCCCCAACTGTGTGGGCCAAGGGCAGGGACAGGTCCGGTGTGAGGGGGTTAGGGGAGGCTATGACAACTTTGGGGATCTACTGCCTGTACACATGCTGCTTTCACGGGGCTGCATCTTGAAGAGAATTTCTCTTGCTGTGTACCATGCAAGATAGATTCTGGGCTGCGAACTAGTTTTCCCATTCCAGCCCGAGGCCAGGCTGCTGCCACCTTGGCAGGATCTGGAAGTGGTAAGCCAGGCCTTGCTGCAAGGCCAGAGGACAGCTGGACATGAAGGACTGCAGGAGAGGCACAGACAGGACAAGACCAGAAGAGACATGGAAGTGCTGAGCTCTGCGCCATGCCTGCGACTAACCCCTTAGGTCATCGCACAGCTAACTCTCCTTGGTGTGGGTATCTGTAAAATGGGGTGGCGCCTCTGCTCCACTTGCCTCAAACTAAGTTCTTGTTAGAAGAGAGTGAGAGAAAAAGACAGAGCCAGAGGGAAGGAGAAAGTGAGACAGAGAGAGGAGAGAAAGGGCGAGGGGAGATGATGATGAAAAGAAAAATATACCAAAAATTAAGCCTTGTCTCAGTACTTCCAAAACTCTGTGCACGCCATATAACTAAGAATCTGTTTGTTAAGAGTTAATACACTTTGGGAGGCCGAGGTGGGTGGACCACTTGAGGCCAGAAGTTCAAGACCAGCCTGGCCAACATAGCAAAACCGAGTCTCTACTAAAAATACAAAAATTAGCCAGGCATGGTGATGCACGCCTGCAGTCCTAGCTACTCGGGAGGCTGAGGCACAAGAGTAGCATAAACCCGGGAGGTGGAGGTTGCAGTGAGCCGAGATGGCACCACTGCACTCCAGCCTGGGTGACAGAGCGAGACTATGTCTCAAAAAAAAAAGAGTTAACACAAAAGAAGAGAGACATTTGGGGAAAGAACAGCTTAAACAAAAGTAACTTTTTAATTCATGCTTTCATTCATTTATTCAACATATATTTAGTGAGCACTGGTTAGGTTCCGAATAAAACAGACATGAATTTTCCTTTATGGGGCTTACCATCTGATGCGAGAGTAAGACACTAAATAGCTTGTATAATTTATTTGGAAACATTGTCATTTATAATATAAGATGTACTGTGAGGGAAATAAAGGGAATTGCAGTAACAGAAAACAAAATTAGGGGAGATCTACTTAGGTGGGGTTTGAACAAAGAAGTCTTTCCTAAGGAAGGAACATTAAGGAATCCTAAAGGAACAGAAGGAGCTGGCAACACAGAGTGGGAGCAGGCAGCAGAGAGGGAGCTTCCTGGATGGAAGATTCAGGTGGAGCACAGGCCCTGGAGCAGGAGAAGGGCAGGAGAGGAAGAGGCTGGAGTGAAGTGGACACTCCTGTCTACTCCCAAGAGCCTTTTCTATGCTGCGTGTCATGTGCATCTCCAAGAGCTAAGGATAAGCCCTGCTTCCCAAGAAAGTATTACAGAATGTCAGAATGGGATGTGTCAAACAAGCCACTAAGATGGATGAGATACCAGATTCCAAAGTGAAGTGCCAGGCCTAGATGCAGTTTTTCAAAGAACACAGCCCAAAACCTTTTTCACTGGTCTTAAACCCCTTACCTACAGTGAGGCTACAAGTAGGTCAGACTGTTTGTTGGTGCCTAAAAGGAGAGAATGTTTGAAGCAAGCAGGCTGCAGTCCAGTCTGGTCCCAGCCTAAAGGACTAAGCTTAGGAAGAGATAAGAGTACCTGCCCCTCTCTGCTTCTCCCCTTTCCAGCCTAGTGAGGGGGCTCAACAGGACTACCTGGAGAGCATGAGGTTCTTACAATATGGAAGGCACTGTGACCTTGTTTGGGACTTCTGCCTAAGGAATCTGAAGAACTGGAGAGCTGGCTGGATGCTGACGGACAAGCTAAAGGAAACGACAGTTGCCCTGGGAGCAGCCTGCCTTCTCCCAGTTGGTGGGAACAAAGGAAGTGTGACTGTTTCCCATGGACCAGACCATAAGCATGTATACAGGGCTATATATTAGGGTCTTCCCAACAAGGGCCACCTGGACAGCAACAGAACCCAGCAGACCGGAGTACAAATGGATTGGTGGGCTTTCTAGAGACCGTGGAAGTAGTCTGCAATTAGGCTGAAGAGAGTGCAGCAGCCCCACCAAGGAAACTGGAGGTGAGAGGCCCCCAGAGACGAGGTGAGAGGGTATCTCCAAAGAACCCACAAAAGGGCCCCACAAGAGAAAGAATCAACTCTAAACACCCACAACACAAAAAGAGCTCTCCTATGATACCGCCTGCCTAGTAAAAGCTTTCCTACACTCCTTCCTGTTCCCCACCCAGCCCCTTACCCCAGTCCAGAAGTCATAGCTACTGAGTAAGCAAGAGAAAAAGCCTCCAACCACAGCCCCCTCTCCCTGCAACAGGCCCTAGCCAGGGGAAGGGGAGCAGTTATAAATATGAATGAAGTTGGAAGCTTTAACTATCCCATGACACTAGACATTTTAAATATCTGGCAAATTAAAGTGGGGCTTTTTATTATATATGAGGAATCAGAATAGCCACGTGATATATTTTCATCCAGAAAACAGGGGAAATGCTTTCCACTGAATAAGTTTTAACGGGAGAGTGGGAGACTTGATGAAGTTGTTTTTTCATGGCCTCCCATGAAACCTATTTGTTCAAGACAGATTATACATAGAACCCCATTGTGCTAGCACATCTCATGGAAAATGTACTTTCCAAAAATGAGGCCCGGCATGCCCCAGCTTGAGGATGAAGATCACTGTGGTTTGTGGGTCCACCTTGTAACATTGTCCAGCCTTGGCCAGGCCATGCAGAGCCTTCAGTATCTATGGCAACTGAGGCTATGGACCTCCTGCATACATCAGTGGTTCTCGTTCCTACACTTTCCTTCTTTTCCAGGAAGACAAATGTGTTTCAGGAAGGAATCCCTATCACCAGAAACTCCCACCAAGCTCAGCTCTGATCCTCCTGAAACAAGCTCTGATTGAGTTCCCAATATTGTGCCTCGTGAGTCTTCTTCTTAGATGTCACCCTAACAGGATTCCTGGTACATTCATCTGGCACCCAGTTGGGAAGGCCAGAGCCTCAACCCATACTCAGCAGGAAACCCAAGGAGAATCCGTGGAAGGACAGAGGCCTCTTTAACTCCACCCATTCAATCTCCCATTGTCTTAGTGTCATGAAAAGCAAATCTTAACATGCAGGGCAGTAAAACATGACACAGAACTCATCTTCAATAAACTGGCACTTTGGTTAAGCAAATGTGAAAAGTCAACAGCCAGAGCATCCTTATATGCCAGTGGGTTTTTAGCAAATCAACATACACTGACCAAGTCTTTCTGATATTGGAAATATTGCTTACCAAATCTACACCATGTGAAAGGGATTTCTCCTCACACATATGCACTGTTCTTATGAAAGCTCATTCAAAACTGGCATTAAAAGACATCTTGGGCCAAGCCTGGCTCGTGCCTGTAATCCCAACAGTTTGGGGGGCTGAGGCAGGACGATCGCTTGAGCCCAGGAGTTTGAAACCAGACTGGGCACATAGCGAAACCCCAACTTTATACTAGAATAAAAAATTAGCCAGGCATGGTGGCATGGAAGTGTAGTCCCAGCTACTCAGGAGGCTGAGGCAGGAGGACTGCTTGAGCCTGGAAGGTCAAGGCTGAAATGAGCTATAGTTGTGCCACTCTAGCCTGGGAGACAGAGTGACAACCCTGTTTCAAAAAAAAAAAAAAAAAAAGTTTTGGTATTTGGGCTATTTTTAAAATGCACAGCAGAGGATCTGAAGGTTTCTGGGCCTACTCCCCACTAGGTTCTGAGCTCCTTGAAGCAGGGACTATGTTTCATCCACTTTTGTACCCTCCTAGGGCCTAGTACAAAATCGGGTACATATGAGGGTTCATTCAAAGTCTGATAGCTGATGAGTGAGTGAACAAATGAACATTCTGGCTCATATTTTCAGTTAGATCTGTGTGAATACTATAATTAAATCTGTTTTTAAAAAGAGAGAGACCTGCTGTCCATCACTGTTGACCACTCTATTCTCTACAGACCATTTGGAGTGTGTTTATTTGAATCTTGCAGTCAGATGCTGTAGTGTTCTTTTGTGTAAAAGATTTTCCTGGGGCACCTCTTTCTACAGGCTCCTGAGGCCACCCACATCAGCTGCCCATTCACACCACTCAGAAACAGCAAAGATCCAGCATGGTATTGGGCTCCATCAAAGGGAATCAATGGGTCTCTCGAAAGGAATAATACTGCTTTAAAATAGGTATTTTCAAAAGAATTACCTTCACCTCTCTCCTAGAAGGACCTTTAGAGATGATGCAGAAAGAGAAAAGGCCCTCAAATGCTGAGAGGTATCAGGCACCAGAGAAAGGTCACAGGACTGGGGTTGGACGGCTCTGCAGTCACATCTCAGCTCTGCTGGGCCTTGGCTTCCTCATCTGTAAAATGGAAATAATAATGCCTACCTCAAACAATCATGGTGAAGAAGGGAATAAGTGAATGTATGAAGGCTCTTATTATAGCCCTTGACACATAATAAGGGCTCAAATGGTGGTTAGTTCTACATACAACGCAAATTACATACCCCTATCTGTGTATTTAAAGATAATTTTGTGTCTGACTGGTCCATAACTCTCAAAGGAGCTGAGATCCAAAACTCAGCTGTTTAGAACTTGGAATGCACTTTCCCATGGAAACAGTGCTACAAATCATAGAACTTTAGAATCAGAAACAACATGACCTTACAGTACATCTAGTGATGTAGTAAAACTTCCCACTAAATGTAAGATTTCTTAATATAGGCTCTCTGATATTGAAATTCCAAGCAAGGCCACCAAAACCAATGTAACCCATAATGTCATTGAAATCACATGCAAGGAAACAAATACTAGTGGAAAATAATTTTTAAATATTCAGTAATATTTCAGCTTCACATGTTCTTCTAACCTCAGCTAAGATTATCTTCCAATTCTGAAACTCATATAGAAGTGAGAAGACATAAACTTCTTATGAGTAGGGCCATGATAACCTACCCTGGTTCTCCCCACCCCCAACAACTACCGCCCAAATCTTCCAATTAGTAATATGTGATAAGGACTCTATCAGCAGCATGAACAAAATGTAACAGGCCATGGAGGAGAAAGTGATAACTGGGGGGCTAGAGAGGGTGAAGAGAAATGCCAAAGAGAGGAAGAGGTGAGGCGTGGAGAAGGGAGGCAGAGAACAGAAAGAAAAGGCTTGGTTACCAAGTTTCCCTTCTTTATCTCTTTGCTCAGAGTCAGCCCCATCTCAGCTGCTTGTGCAGAAGCAAAACTATTTGTAGAGGTCATTCCACAATGGATTGGTGGGCTTTCGAGACAATTTGAGACACTGTTTGGTCACAAGCTAATATCATTTTTTAGGGGTCACCCCTCATCCTCCACCTTGACCCCTGGCCATGGCAGTCTCTACCCACGCAGTGACAGCAAGAAGGCAGAGGGCTTTGGGATATTTCTACTGCTTGTTCTCTGGAATGGAATCAACTGACTGTACTTACAGCACATTCAGAAGCCAAGGGTGCTTAGTTTGGAGACTGCATAACATCGCCTTCGATATGGAAAATTCCAAAGAAACTGCAAAAGTGACCAAGGAAATCTAGTTTTGGATAAAAACTCAAAGTTCTACTCAGATGACATGGGATAATGTTAAATGAAACACAAATCAATTTATGAAAAAATATATGATTCCAATTTTTGAAATGTATGCACACACACTGTTTTAGGCATTCTTAGATATATCTGCTCAGAAAAAAGGAAGCTAATACTCCAGAACATGAACAATGATTTTATCTGTGTTAGAAAATGAAAGAGTAGATATATTTTTTTCTTCATAATTTTCTTTTTTTTTTTTTTTTTTTTTTGAGACGGAGTCTTGCTCTGTCACCCAGGCTGGAGTGCAGTGGCACAATCTCGGCTCACTGCAAACTCCGCCTCCCGGGTTCATGCCATTCTCCTGCCTCAGCCTCTCCGAGTAGCTGGGACTACAGGCGCCCGCCACCACGCCCGGCTAATTTTTTGTATTTTTAGTAGAGACGGGGTTTCACCGTGGTCTCGATCTCCTGACCTCATGATCCGCCCGCCTCGGCCTCCCAAAGTGCTGGGATTACAAGCGTGAGCCACCGCGCCCGGCCTTCTTCATAATTTTCTAAGTTTGGTTAAATGGGCAAGTAATTATATAAAAGTGGGTAAAATGGCATTTAGAAATACTAATTTGAGATTTTAAAGCTAAAAGACATCTTAGAAATGACCTGATCTAAAACTTCCCCCAGTCCCTCTCAGGTTTGTAGGTAAAAGACCTCTGGCACACCAAGTGGCTTCTGAGCCTGAAGTCTTCCAACTCGGGGATAACTAGCTACACCATGGCTTGAGCTAAGATCCTGTGATATTTATGGTCTGTGCCACTCCCATAATATCACGTTGCCTAGAGTCAGAGACTAATGAACTTCATAAGGAAATATGCCATGAGGAAGGCACAAGCCTTACTGTGCACACCTATATTTCTCACTAAATAAATATTTGCCTTTGAAGCATATCATAATTTTATGACATGCAAACAATTCAGTTGCTAAAGGAGCTCCAGTGATTTCATCAGAGCTACGGAACCAGAGTCCTAGTTATTAAGTTTGAACTCCTGCATTGGACAGAAGACCACTATCAAAGAGCTTCACGATAAAAATGTATTAAAAGGCACCTTAGTCCTTATGCTAGGTATCTCTGTGATTATGGAGAAGACATACATTATTTCTTTCTTCTACTGTTGTGAACTACACATATAACAGCCACTTAACTTCCATGGAACCCAAGAGACTGTAGAGACCCATTGTATCATACTGTATTAGAACTACTTAACATTTAGTCAGCCCAAAAACATGTATAGAAATCAGATAAACTAAAAACACTTTCTGAAAGTATCCATGTCCTAAAGGCTTTAAGTACTTCTATTTATAAAGCCTTGTTAGGAGCTAAGCAACATCTAAATCTTACCAAAAGATCCATCCCAAGATCTTCCATTTCTTCAGGTAGAAAATCCAGACATTGGATGCAAACACATACATAGCAGAGCCTTGGGCCACACAGAATTGGCTTCCTGTTTTGCTCCCTTTATCTTACTGGTAGGGATTGGGAATGCTTTCTAGGCAAAGGGTGGGGAGCTGGCCTATCAAGGACACAGCAGCAGGAAGGACTGGCGGCAGGTAGTGAGGTCAAAGAACTGTTTTTCAGATAAGCGCAGACTCTACACCTGGTCACAGCCACAATGGGTAGCTTGTTCCCTGCCCAATGTGCCAACCAGGAGCATAATACATGACCCCAGGATGTACCTGTGGCTGGCAGACAGCGTGCAGGAGTCTGGGCAATATGTCAGTCTCTTGGGTTCAGCAGTAGTAAGCCTAGACTGAGAACCTGAAATTAGCTATGCAGGTCACATGAGTTTAGGGCAAAGCCTCAAGCATGCATAGGCACAGCAGAGCAGAGAGTGCCTGAAATGAGCACTGAAAGCGTGAAAATGCTGCCTGGAGAGAATTCTCAGTGGAAGGAGCTAGAGGAGAAGCACAGGAAACAGCAGGCTGAGAAGTGTTGCAATCGGAGATATCACAGGCTGCAAAACATTCCTCCAACCAACATTACTTTGGTATTAAGGGAAGCCCCAAGAAGGAGGCTGAAATTTATGTTTAAATATAAATGCTGACTTCTTAAATATTTTAAAGTTTTAAGGAAAGCATATAATGTGCTAACGTGGCCTCTTGTCTTTGTCAGTCAAAATAAAGGTACCCAAAATGGATCAAGAACTATACTACTATATCCCTCAGTCAAAGATCTCCAACTCTGAGAGGTTAATCTAAGTATATAGACAAAAGAAGCCAAAGGCTAGATTGTATGAAGATGTACAAATGTTGTGTCCCATAAGAGCAGAAAACAAAGACTTGATGACATTTGAGGACTGGTAAGAGGGGAAAAGCAGACTAAGCAAGAGTAAATTGAGGCACATGAAATATTTAAACTCCTTTACAAATGACAATGTGAAGATAGGAAACAGGAAAATAAAATATGCAGTTTAAAAGTTCAAAATTAAATGGTCATAAAGATTACAGCAGAATCAAAACAGTGGTGCTGGGGAGGAAGCCAGAGAAACAGTCAATGATCAAATGCTGACGGTGGCCAGGATCGTTCAGGGTCGGCTGACGGAGAGTGGAGAAACTGAAGGCTGGACCCCATGGTAAAGCCATGGAGAACTTTTCTGGCCGGTGAAGAAGAGGCTATAGGCTCATCCAGAAATGTCGAGGTGTGGGCCTGAGCTCAAAAAAAAAAGAAAAAAAAATGTTGGCCTTCCTGAGATCAAAGTGGGCTCAAGTACACTGTGTGAAACTTGGACTGAAGTGTTGAAAATGTGGATAGTTTAATACGATCCTGAAGAAGGGTGATCTGAAGGAACTTGCAGATTAAAAGAAAAGGGGCCCCCTCTCAGAGAGGGCCCAAAAGGGTCTGTTTAAGCTAGAAATATCTGGAAGGGTCCATTTAAAAGTCTAGAAATTTGGCCAAACTCGCCAAGGGACATGAGAATCAAGTTGTACTGCCTGATACACATGAGAGCGGGAATGGAGCAGTGATTAACTTCACCCCACCCCTTGTCATCTCCAGCTTTCAGATGAGAATACGCAGGTCCAAGGAAGGTGATGCCAACTACTGGCCCAAGATGACAACCAGTTTATGGTGGTGACAGGAACAGTACTCACATCTTTTCCTCTCAGTCCAGCAATTCTTTATTATAGCATGCTCTCATAGCAACCATATGTAGGTGGACCCAGCATTCTCCTACCACATACGAATTAACCTTAAAAAGTCATTTTCACTATACAAGTGTTATTGTTTTTATTTTTAATTGGTGAAATTCAAGATGGCCAAAAATAAAATCAACTGTTGTTTCACTTATAAATACAACCTCAATTTTAGAAGTTCTCGTTATTTCTGTTAAATGTATCTAGTTGGTGTTGGCCTATTTTCATAGTTCATATTATGAAGATTTATTCTACAGGTTTACATCATCAGCCACATAAATATGAATTTTTCAGATTTCTATCCAAGTTCTAAGGATCCTTCTTCAGTTTGGGGCCAAGAAAACCCTAAATACCTGCCACTAGAAAGCTCGTTCTAGGCCGACGAACACTCAGTCATTACCTATGTTATGGCGTATGCATAGAATCAGCTATGAATCTATTGCTTTATTCTGTCATCCTCCAACATCTCTCTATTATCCGGCGAGAGATATTTTTCCAATGCTCTGACGTCTTTTGCGTTATCTTCCAACATAGAAGCCCCTTTGACAAACGAAAACGTGACAATTGGTCACTTCGCATTAGTAGATTTATGCTGGTTCCTAAGGATCAGTGCAATCTCTTCTCTGGACTCCTAAATAATTTATATGATGACAGTTCAGAGATTTTGCAAGGGTGCATTTCATACATTGAAAGTTTCAGGAATTCAACTTTGTCAAAAGCTATATAGAACAACATCTGCATACCTCTGGTCTTCTGGAACCTCTGCCACTCTCCAAGTTCACTCAACAATCACCAGCAATGGCTCAAAGATGATGCCTGCTAACTCCTTCAACCCTGCTAACCCTGAGATACAATCCAGTGTGCTGCAGAGAGGTAAATGCATTCAAATTACCTGGATTTTCTTTCATTGTCATCCAAATCCCTTTAGTAACACCCTTTTAATTTTGGAAATCATTTCCTTTGATGGAGAATTGAAAGCAACATAGTTCTGCATACATTGTCTATTCATGCTAGCCTGATGCCCGTACTTAATAGTCTAATCCTGTCCCCATTCTTCTAGCTCCAGATACAACTAAAAAGCAAAATAAACATAACACTATTCTCAAAACACAAATGACATATGCCGCCATGCACACTCCAAAAAGGTTCAACCTAGCCAGCAAGGAAATAAAATAAACATACCAATAAAATGTCATTTTGCAACAAACTGGAAACACACCTTTAAGTGACAGAAAGCGAACCTGGTGAGGCTGTAGGGAAATGGACATCCTTATATATTTACCAATAATTTAACTGTATTTGGAAGCAAATACATAAAATGTTCATGCTCTTTGTTCCAGGAAACCTAAACTTGGATATTTATCTTAAGAGACACAATCTGAAAGAAAAGAAGGTCAAAGTATATAAATATAGGAAGTATAGGAATATCAAAATGGTCCCAAACCGGATGCCTTCTAAGTATTCAACAATGGAAATGGTTAAGTAAACTATAAAACATCAGCTGTGGTAGGTTGAATAATGTCCCCGAAGATGTCCACATCCTAATCCCCAGAACTTGTGAATATACTACTTTACATAGTAAAAGGAATCTTCAAGATGTAATTAAATTAAGTGTCTCAAAATGAGGAGATTATCCAAATGGACCCAAAGTGATCACGAAAGTGTGTAGAAGACGGAGACAGGAGGTTCAGAATAGGAGATGTGGTGACTGAAGCAGAGGTGAGGTTTGAAGATGCTGCTGGCTTTAAAGATGGAGTGAGGGGCCATGAGTCAAGGAGTGAGGGTGGATTCTAAAAGATGGAAGAAGCAAGGAAATGGATTCTCCCTAGAGCCTCCAGGAGGAGTGCAGCTCTGCCAGCACCTTGATTTTAGGACTCTGACCTCCAGAACTGTGAGAAAATAAATTTGTATCCTTTTATGCCATTCCATTTGTGCTAAGTTCTACAGCAGCAAGAGACCAATAAACAAACTATTATGTAGCCACTGAATGTTATAAGCCTGAGGACTACAGAGCAACAGAAGAAAAATGTTAAAATACACAGATGGCAAAACTGTATGTACACAATTATTACATGTGAAATATGCATACGAATAGATCAAGATTAATAGATTAAGACAAAATATACTAGTAGAGTAAAAGACTTTTTAACTGGTCTTTCTGCTTCTGCAACATTCAGAGTGACCAGAGTGGTCCTTTTCAAATATGAAATCAGATGACCCTATTCCTCTGCTCAAAAGCCTCCAATAGCTTCTCTCTCCTCAAAGAAAAAGACCAAGTCCTCATAAGGACCTCCATAGCCCAACTCCACAGCAGTACACAGCTCCCACGACAGCCACTCACATGCGCTTTCCATGATTCCATCCCAGACACCACCTGCCCAAACTTGTGTTTGTCCTCACTCACTCCATCTCATTACCTGGCTAACCCCGCTTCAGGCTCATGGACCAACCTGCTATTCCTGGAGTGTTCCAAGCCACTCCTGCTTCAGGCTTTTGCACTGTCTGTTCCCTCTGCCTGAAATACTCTTCCTAGTGGTATACGCATGGCTCATTCCCTTGCTTCCTCCATGTCTCTGCTCAAATGCCACCTTAGCAATGGGGCTTTCCTCAACTGCCGTATATAAATAACAGTCCCATCATTCCACCTCAGAACCCCCCATTCCTTTATCCTCCTTTACCTTTCTCCAAAGCATGTATTATTGTCATATTTAAAATATCTATTTGTGGCTGGGCACAGCGGCTTATGCCTGTAATCCCAGCACTTTGGGAGGCTGAGGCGGGCGGATCACTTGAGTCCAGGAGTTCGAGACCAGCTTGGCCAACATGGCTAAACCCCATCTCTACTAAAAATACAAAACATTAGCTGGGCATGGTAGCACATGCCTGTAATCCCAGCTACTTGGGAGGCTAAGGCACGAGAATAGCTTGAACCCGGGAGGCAGAGGTTTCAGTGAGCTGAGATCGCACCACTGCACTCCAACCTGGGCAACACAGCAAGACTGTGTCTCAAAAAAAAAAACAACCCACAAATAAATAATATATATATAATATGTAATTCAAATATAAACTCCAAGAGAGCACAGATCTTGGTAGCTTCTAAAATCTACCACTGTGCATCCCCAGAGCCTAAGAGTTCATATAATAGGCATTAAAATTCACAGAGTAGGCCAGGTGTGGTGGCTCACGCCTGTAATCTCAACACTTTCGGAGGCCGAGGCGGGCAGATCACTTGAGGTCAGGAGTTCGAGATCAGCCTGGCCAACGTGGTGAAATCCTGTCTCTACTAAAAATACAAAAACTAGCCAGGTGTGGTGGTGGGTGCCTGTAATCCCAGCTACTCGGGGTGCTGAGGCAGGGGAATCGCCTGAGCCCGGGAAAGTTGCAGTGAGCTAAAATCATGCCACTGCACTCTAGCTTGAGCAACAAAGCAAGACTCTATCTCAAAAAAAAAAAATTCACACAGAGGGCAAGTGAAAATTCGTTAAGTAAATGATGATGACTAGAGATTACTTCAGAGAGGTGACAAGAACACCCATTTTAATACAGTTGCTTTATAGGTGAGCCAAATAACTTCATTTAGTAGAGTGATATAATTGTTTTAACAAACCAGCAGCTAAGTAACTTTTGGTGATATTTTTAGAAACTTAGTTCGATCATAAGTCCTTTCTTTATCTTCTGTGCATGTTTTTTTAAAACACAAATTAATCATAAAGTGTCCTCTGAAGCCACATGGGTTCCTTTAGATTCTATCTCCCCATATCTCTCATGAAGTTTCATCATATTTGTCTAATCAAGATTTCATTTTTCAGAAACTCTCATCCCTTCTGAATTACATATCCCTAAAAAGCTGTGGGATCTGATTTATTTTCATTGAATGTTTTTAAATCTGCTCTCCTAAAGCCCTAGTAATATGTCTTCGACCAGAGTTTTTTTCTTCATAGTTACAAATTCTGAGAGATCTGAGACAGGAAATACATACCAAGTGAGCTAAGAGCATCTCGTGGTGCCAGAAAGTAAGAAGGTGCTACAAGGCAAGGCAGCAAACAAACAAAGCCCCAAAACGACAAGAGTACTTCAAGGATTACAGGAGCCATCTGCAACAGGAGGCAAAAAACGACCTAAAGCTGGAACAACATGAGCAAGAAAACGAAGCAGTATTTGGATTATAACTCAAAGTATAAAATACATGAGTCCATAATGACATAAATAAATGATTGAATGAGTAAATAAATGGGGAGAATAACAGATTTTTCATGCAGAATAACTGCACATAATTTTTATAGATACTTCACCCTAAAGGATACTCCACTCTTTCTATGTGGGCTACAAAGAGTGACTTGCTTCCAAAGACTACTGTATAAAAAGGGAAGAGAATAAAAAGAATAACTTTACAGTGGAGAAACCTGACAAATATTTCTTCAGCCAGATGATCAAGATCAGCATCAACAGTGATCAGTCATATTAATAGTATTACCCTTGATATGATGTCCCCCAAACACTCCTGTGTACATTACTCCAGTCTAATGATGAGAAAAACATGAGATGAATCCCAAGCAAGGGCCTTTCTAACGAAACACCTGACAGTAATTCTCAAAACGGTCAAGGTCATCAAAACCAGGGAAAATCTGTGAAACTGTCATAACCGAGAGGAGACTAAGTAGACATGACAAATCTAATGACAAATATAACGTGGTATTCCAGATGGGATCCTGGAACAAGAACCACCACCAAAAAAAAAAAAAGGACATTAGGGGAAAACAGCAAATCTGAATAAAGTATTAACAGTAGTATATCAAAATATCAAAATTAGTTAATGAATTGTGGCAAATGTATGTACTAATATAAGATAAAGATGGGGAAACTGGTATGAGGGATATAAGAATTCTCTCACTACATTTGTAATAGTGTTCTAAATCTAAACATATTCTCATATAAAAAGTTTGTTTAAAAAAACTTCCAAGAGATCAGGACCACTGTCATCAAAGGCTCCTCCATCTTCCATGCCATGAAGTCATTCTTTCTTAATGGTTGCTGTGAAATCCAATATAGCAATTTATTTGTTGTATTCTGAAAAGTGACACAAATAGGCCGAAAGGTACCAGGTTGTTTTTAGCCCAATTACTCAGCCAGAAGAAGCAAAGATGGTCACCTCCTATCGCCTTTTCCAGTTTTGCCATTTGTATAGTATCAACAGATCAGCCTCAGCCTCCATCTGTTTGGCTGGTAGAATGTTCCCACAACTATCAAATGATGGGCTGCTTTTCTTTTTCTTTTAACCTCACCAAATGTTCTGCAGAATAGTTCTTCCATCAGATTGTGGATTTATAGATAAGCATGTTCTTCCTTCCTTATCAATCCTGTTTCTCCCTTTTGTATAGACTGGAGGGACATTCTTATCCTTGTGTTTCAAGAACATTTGAGCAAAATGTCATGGGAGCAGGTAGCAGTCATCACATTAGAGGAAAAATAAGTAGAGAGAAAAAGGAGGAGGATCTTCTATATCCAGTCCGTTTTATACATTTTGGACCCATCTGCCTGCTACCAGAAGTCTTCACTGGTCAACCACTCAACAAAGCAGTAGAGATATGTTGGATGTAGCTATGAGCCTTTGTTCTTGTGGTCCTTCCCTCCCAGTTAAGACATCTTTCCCTTTCTATTGTTTCTTCTAGCTTTATTAATGTTGTGTGCCTCCTACACAGGAGTGATCTTTCTCTCCTCTGAACTCTAATAAAACCTGTCTCACTTTGAGATCCCAGGCAGTTGGTTGTGTCTCACATGCGTATTTCCTCAACAACACTGTAGTAAACTCTTTAATGGGGTGAACTTCATCTACTTTTTTGTATATACTTTGTGCCTTGATCAATCAAATTCTCCAATAAATATTAGCAAGAATTTGAGTACTTAACATTGAGTTTTTAACAATAAGTCAATGAGGTAGGAATATAATTACCCTCATTTTATAGCTGAAAATGCTGAAGAATAAAGTAGCTAAGTGACTTTCGTGGGGTTGCATGGAAGTTACAGAGCCACAATTTCAGCCCAAATTCAAGCTCTTAATCACCACAGTACGCTTTACTGCCTCCTAATAAATATAGTACTTAAATGATCCTTTAAAGAGTCTAAGTATTGCCGGGCACGGTGGCTCATGCCTGTAATCCCAGCACGTTAGGAGGCCGAGGCGGGTGGATCACAAGGTCAAGAGATCGAGACCAGCCTGGCCAACATGGTGAAACCCCATCTCTACTAAAAATACAAAAATTAGCTGGGCATGGTGGCCCGCATCTGTAGTCCCAGCTACTTGGGTGGCTGAGGCAGGAGAATCGCCTGAACCCGGGAGGCGGAGGTTACAGTGAGCTGAGATCATGCCACTGCACTCCAGCCTGGGCAAAAAAGCAAGACTCCGTCTCAAAAAAAAAAAAAAAAAAAAAAAAAAAAAAAAAAAGAGTCTAAGTATTTCAATAAGTGGGGATCTCAGAAGAAAAGAAAAAAACCTTTGGTCTGTGACCTCAAACTGACTGAGAAAAATTTTATTCAATTGTTCTCCCCCAAATCTAAATGTCACACAGACTTTGTTCATAGTATAAACAACAGGATTCAATGGAAAGAGCAATTTTAAAAATTCTTTGGGAAGCACTGCGGTTAGCCCTCATTCTTCACACTGCTTCAAACGTCAACCAGTTAGACTGGTAGACACAAAATGAACAAACAGAGAAAACAAAATATGCAAGGCTCTGCAGTTTGGAGCTCAATGCCAGCCTGGCTCACATGCTTTGGTGGAACTGGCCAGAGATTAGCCATTGTACTGGAGGAATAACCAGCACCCAGCGCTGTACTGCATGTGTACAGACGGCAAGCAGCAAGGTTCTCTTCGGCAATCTGCTTCTGATTTCCCACTGGAAATTTTGTGGTTGGATGGTTGGCTTCTTAGAGGACTTCTAAAAATAAGTTACCATCAATTCAATTACACAAGTACACGAGTATTTACAATTACCTTGCGGCCCACACCTAGATCAAATAACTTTCCCTTCTACTATGAGGAAGAGGGCACCAAAATTCAACGGATGTGCAAAGCATCAAAATTGGTACAGGTTCCATCCACATCATCGTCGTTGTCATCATCATCATCATCATTGCCCACCGTGCCGCCCCCCCAACCCGCCTCCACATCACCAGCAACGGATTGTGAGCTTTTCACGGATGCCTGCCCACTGTGCCAGTAATCAATTGTAATGCCCACTCTTTCCAAGAAAGAATTACCCGGCTTTGCCTCAGGGACAGCAGACCTTTCTACTCCACTGTGTTCTTGCCATTTCTGTCATGTCAACTGCTACTTAACTCTGAGCTCTCCCAGAAAGCTATGCCCAGGGAAAACAATGGCCTTCTTACATTTGTTAGATGTGTCAATTTGTCTTCTTTTGGGTTCCACTTGCTTCTGTTTACCAGACCCACGTGTCTGGTTTAGCTATCAGATGTGAGACAAGTGCCTCCTCTGATCTCCTCTGCACAAATAGTAGGTGGTCAAAGTTCTGAATTTCCAGAGGGATATAGATGAAGACTCTAAAACATGCTGTGACTGATCCCTAACACCGGGAGAGTACAAGTCAGACGTGGTAAGAGAATGAATTTCCTTTGAATCCCAAATATGCCAAAGACTAAATGAATACTGATATAGTTTCAGATACTCTTGAATAGTGCTATTAAATAAACAACAACAAAAAAGATCCACGTAATTCAATCAGCAAGACTTTGGAGTAAAGGGAATTCCTTTTGACAACATTTTGTTTATTGAAAAATAAACAAGAGACCCTTCCTCCCTCAAGAAATTTACAATCCAACAGGGAAGATAAGACACACCTGCAAATAACTGAAACTACACCTTGAAAGGTGGTAAGTCCCAAAGGAGAGGTATAAATAAAATACTTATTTCCTCCACCTCCCTATTCCAACATCACAGTAAGAATTTCGGGAGTGGCTAGCAAGCAAATCTAGCTCGTGACTAGTTCACAGCAGCCCCACCCATGGTGCTTCGGTGGAGGCTCAGGAATCCCTCGAAGACAGAGACCAGCCAGAAGTGGCTGAGAGTCAACGCCATTACTTCCCACACCTCCTTCCACACACATTAAAAAAGGGTTGCAGTTCGCTTATTATAAAATGCTTCCTGAAATACAGGGAAGTGAACAATAGGCAGTTTTCAAAAGTAAAGAGTATAATTACAACATTTTATCACTTTTTAAAGTGTGTCTAAAGTGTGTTTAAAGTGTGTCTTTTTAAACTGTCTCTCAGAGTATTTTCCTAGCACGCATTTGCCCTGCGTACCAGCCTTTCTTCAAACCTGGGTTATACAAATCATCACATGCACTAACCTCAAAGGCTTAATTTGCAATCCTAAGGCTGTCTAACTCCAGCCACATTCAGTACTTTTACCACCTTTTTTTAAATTGCATTATCTTCCCCTAATTGAGTGTGTTTGCCTGGCTCCTCCAGCCCGTTGCAAATTCCCTGACGGCAAGGATCACACATTTGTTTTTGCAGTTGCTTCCCCATCCACCCACTCAGTCTAAAATGTTAGCCCCTTTGCCCTCCGCACCTTTCAAAATACTTTGCACATAAAAAGTGAAAGGAAGTAGCATTTACTTAGTTCCTGCCACCCATATTCCTTTATCTCAGTTAACCCTCTCAATAATCTATGGAAGTGGTCTACATTAGCCTCATTTCAGAGGCTGTTCTTTGCTGGGAAGACAAAGGAACTGGATCATCATTGATCCTGTCCAGTGTACACAATGCAGTGTTAGCTTCACCTCTTCTGTTTTCCCCACAAAATATATATGTCCTATCCAGACATCAGGGATACCAGAAATCATATTGGCACAACAGATATTCACAAACTGATGTTAAATTGAAATATGGCAACCTTTAGACATCAAGCGTTCTAGAACAGCCTCTAAGATTCTGAAGCAGCACTTGACCATAACACATGACCCTTGAAACCAAAATTATCACACATATTGAAAGGGATCCACAGGCATGTGCTAAAGGTAACTTTCCTTGACAGTGAAGATTATGGAAGTCACATCTGTTTACCGGTTAATGATTGAAGAAGCATATTTCAACTAAGACTTCAAGGAAACCAGTGGCCTGCCTGGCCCCATTTCAGGGTAATCCCTTCTCATGAAAAGAGGGGAGAAGAAATATTGGATAACTGTATTCAAAATTCTAAATTCAAAACAATCATGAAATCCATTCATCCTTTTCTTGTTTCCAACCTAGTCGATTTGAATTTGTGCCCAGCATATACATAAAGCCTACCCACCCATTTTAAGGACTCAATGAATCTTTGGAATTTATTGTCCCATTCCAATATAACTTGGTGTGACAAGCTCAAGAGTTTTATTTCACAACAAAGTCCAGGTTAAAGTCCACTACAGTGACTTCTGTTGGTTGAAATTCTCTGCTTTTCTGGAATTTACTTGTATATGACATTACTTAAAGTGTGATATCTGTTAAGAATTGAGAAATTTGTTTCTATATAGAAAAAAAATTTAATGTTGTAACGATATGGGCCGCGATAACGGATCTAAAACTTTCTTTGAAGTAATTTTTTAATCCAAAAATAAATCTCATCTGCTGACATGGCTCACTTTTTGGGAATGAATGTTAGTTTCAATTAGTCTTGAGGAGTATTTCTTCAATTATTCCATCCTCACTTTCATTGGAAGCATAGAGTAGACCCTCATTGGCATCCCATTTCCTGGCTGTTCGTATCAGGTGCTCCAAAGCTTGTTGACCCTGGGTATTATTTTCTATATCCTATGATACACCTCCTTTAAGTGATTTATATTTTCTTATGTTCTTCATGCCATATTCATATGCAGCCAAATACAAAATTAAAGGGTAAACAAAATCATCAACGCAAATTGCATGTAACCATTCTATGCTTCTTCATCCTGATCAGTGTACTTGCTTATAAACAGTCTTTCACAATATTATGTCTCTTTTTTCACTTAATTTCACACAGACTTCTCCATAATATTCTATCTGCAGGTAATATTCTATTGTTGTGAATTATTATGGTTTGTTTAATAATTTCCCCAAATGTTCGATACTGCAGTCATTTTTAGCCTTTCATGACTATAATGAATGTTGTTCTAACAAGATTTTTTTTTTCTCCTTTGAATTATTTTCCCTTGAAAAGGGAAATTACTGGATCTAAGGGTATATTCAGTGAAATGGCTTTTGTTAAATATTGTTGGTACCCTTTAGGAAGTATATACTAATTTGAAAGCTAACAAAAATCTACAAATATCAAATTCTACACAGCCATGCCAACATTGTAACTTATCATTTTATTTCTTAAGACTCAGTTACTTCAGACTGTATTGCTTTTACTGTTACTATGGATGATTATTTTTGTCTGTGTTGGTCCTTTTCATGTATAAAAATGATAGTACCTAATCTTTGGCCATTTATCCAAATAAAGGTTAGTTCTTGTATAATTATACACACACCTTACATATTCTGGATACTGACCATTATGTGTGTATAGATATAGATATGTTCCCTATCTCACTGCTTTTTAGATAATCTTAGTTATATTGGTTTTAATATAAATTTTAATACAGTTGAACATGTTAAGAAATTATTTTCCTTTTCTATTCTGGAAAAAACAACTAGACTAGAGCTTTTTTCTATCTCCCAGAAATGAACCAAGATACGCTTTGCCCTAGGTAACAGAAAGTAAGAGTTTACTCCTACTCTTCAATAATCATTGATTTAAAAATTATATATTCCAAGTAGAAGAATTTGAAAAGTTCTTATAAGAAGGATATTATAAGAGCATGAATATATTTGGATATAAATATCTCCATTCATCTAAATATTTTAAATTCTTGTTAAACCTTTCTTCAAAATTCCTTCTTTCTCCTTATGCAACCCCCATATACCAGTACCCTAATGTATTTCTTGCAATTATTACTTTAGAGCTAAGAAAGATAATTTTTAAATGACGATCGAACATATTAAGGTCATTAAACATAGGAAGAAATCATTAAGTGTGCCATGAATTACCACTTCTAAGCAGCTACAATTTAACTAGTGTCCTGGCTCACAGTCACCATTAGGGAAGGTACCTATGAGTACAACGAATGCAAACACTTTCACTTACAGAAGGCTTGACTTCCCCAGCAGCTCATTAGTCACGTCTTCACTGATTAGCAAAACACTCTCAGCTTTAAGCCTCTTCTTGAAATACTGCCTCTTCATGAGACACAGGGCAGGAGGTTCTTGTTGGATATCCTTTCCCTTCACTCAACCCTCTAATGGCTTCTCCTCACACTAAGAATAAAATCCAAAGTCATTATCTGGTTCCTAAACCTCCACTTGCCTTGGTCCCAAGTATTCCCCTTCCGCTACTTCTCTCAGCTTTGGCCATTCAGGCTTCCCCCAGTATCTCAAGTGGGCCAAACAAGCTGTACCTCAGGACTTGGCATTTACTATTCATCCCTTCTGCTTGGAATGTTTTCCCCATATCTGCACAGTTTGTTTCTCCACTTCATTTAGATCTTTGTTTGTTATGAACTGAATGTTTGTGCCCTGCCCCACATAAATTCATATATTGGAATCCATACCCCCAATGTGATGGTATTATATGAGGTGGGGCCTATGGGGAATAATGAGGTCATGAGGGTGGAGGCCTCACGAATGGGATTACTGCCCTCATAAAAGAGACACAGAGAGCTCACTTCCTCTCTGCTGTCTGCATGTGAGGATGCAACGAGAAGATGGCCATCTGTAAACCATAAAGTGAGCCCTCACCAGACACTGGATCTGTCAGCACCTTGATCTTGGACTTCCCAGCCTTCAGAACTGTGTGAAATAAATGTTCGTTGTTTAAGCTACTTGATCACTCAATCTACAGTATTTTGTAATAGCAGCCAGAATGGGCAAAGACAATATTCATGTGCCATCTCTTTAGAGAGGATTTCTCTCACCTCCCTTTCTAAAATAACACCTCACCACCACCACTACCATCATTCTATTCCTTATCTTACCTTGTCTTCCCCATAGCATCTTGTATCAAATAATGCACTTATTTTTCTTTGCCACTGACTGGGGAAAGGAATAGTCTTAGTACCTAGGGCTGTGTTAATAGGCACTCAAATATTTGCTGAGTCATGAATGAACTAAAGTTAAGTATCTCTTTAGGGGATGGCCTCAGAGAACAAGCCAAGTCTAATTAGGATGAAGGAGCACCCACTGTCTGTACTGTGGGGTGTCACACCTACCTTCCTTCCATGAGACACACTGCAGTTTTGTAGGGTAGAGAGATGGCTCTGGGGCTGGGTCAGCTGGCTCTGAAACCTGACTGTGTCACCTCAAATAACATACTTAGTACCAGTGCTTCTAGGTCTCCTTACCTCCTCTATTAAATGGTGATAATAGTATCCACTCCATGGTTGCTGTGATTATTAAACAAGTGTCACATGTTTATTGTTTAGAATGTACCCAGAATGCAGCAAGAGCCTAAGTGTCAGGTGTTTATCAGCACTGACTGTCATTTGAGGGCCCCTCCTTTCTTTATGTAACTCTAAACATAGACCACTTCCCCATATTCTTTATTTTATATTATTCAGTCTTACCCTCTACCTATTATAGTTACTTCATATTGTTTTTATCTTTATGGCCTAATTACCAATATGCCAATAATTTACTTTTTTCAGGGAAATGTATGTGCAAGGCAATAAATTAAACCAGATGGAAGACTTCGTGAGAGTGATCAACTCTTGCTTTTCCTATCCCTGCCACTAGTTTCATTCTCCCAAGGCAACTGTTCTTCAAATTTTGTTTTAGTCTCTTGATAGTTATCTCTACAACTGTTGATAACATGCTTGAATCTCTAGGTCTTGACCCATATCAAGGGTTCTCCTCACACAGCCCTGGCCTCCTCCTGAAGTTTAATATATTCTTCTAATTCTTCTGTTTAATTTATTTGTAACGTTAAGTACTAAAGTCTTCATTTCTGTTTTTGCCAACACCTGTTCTGAGGTAAAACTATCTTTATTCATAGACAACATGATTGTCTATGTAAAAAATAGGTGCGTGCTTAAAAAAAAAACACTTTACTAGAATCAATACAAGAGTTTAGCACCTTACCAAAAATCATGTAAGAATGGCAAATAGGCACATGAAAAGATGCTCAACATGATTAGCCATCACGGAAATGCAATTTAAAGCTACAAGGAGCCACCATGACACAACTATTTGAATATCTAAATTCAAAAGAACGATCATACCACGTGTTGATAAACAGTTGAAGCAACGGAAACTCTCATATGAGAATGCAAGATGGCACAACCACTGTGGAATTCCAGCAACTTTTAACAGCTATAGCTTATCTTGCTATTTTAAGAAATGAGGATATTAGCACCCTCTCCTCCCTGATGCCACATCCTACCTCCTGCCAACTACACTTTTTCTTTTGTTGAGGTTGCTAATATTTGTACTGTAGCCTGCAATCATAACCAAGTCTGCCATGCTTAGTCCACAATCTGATTCTAAAAGCAGAAAACTGAGAAACAGCACCTGTATGATTATGATTATGCCACTCTATTCACTGCCAGGCTAACTAAAGAATTAAGATTTGGGGCTCTTATTATAAATCCAGTGTCATGACTACAGATCCAATTTTGTGACACTTATGCCAATGGTGTTATACTCTATGAGTTTCCCTCATTTTTGGTCAGGTAATTCCAGTCAGATTCCTCTGTCGTTTGGTATAGGTCATCAGACTATAATCATTTCAATTTTTTTAATTTGTAATTTTTGTTGGTACATAGAAGATGTATATTTTTATGGGGCGCACGAGATTATTTTGATAGAGGCATATGATGTGTAATAATCATATCAAGGTAAATGGGATATCTATCACCTCAAGGATTTATCCTTTCTTTGTGTTACAAACAATCCAATCACACCCTTTTAGTTTAAATATTTCTATTATTAAATAAGATTTTCATTAGCATTTGACAAATGTCCAGTTAAAGTCAAACAAACTGAAAGATTCTATAGGTGTTAAAAGTGTTTTCTGGGTGACTTCTAGGAGCTTCTGATATTACATCTAAATGGGCAGCACCAAATAAAACACTAATCATTTTTGTATGCAAGGCAGAGCATTAGGCACTCAGAAGGTATGATAAGTTGGCTATCACATACCATACAAACTAAATGGAATAAGCAACAAACTTATTTAATACTTAGAGAATTATGTCCCAGTTTGGACCCTCTCACACAAATTATTTGCAGTTCACTAACATTATTTTTCTTTAACAAGTAAGTATGAGTTTTGCTTTCTTCAATACACATCCACATTCAGGGTTCGTCTCTTTTTAAAGATAAAAGCATGCCGCTCTCCTCATCCATGCTGAAGGTGATGTTTAAATTCTGGAACTCTAATCAGACTTTAGCAAAGTGTCCCACTCATATCTCTGGCCTTAGGGATGGGAGAGAATTCTCCTTTATGGGGACCTCTTGGCTCATATTTGCTTACTTGTGGGCTACAATGGTGGCTACCCTGAGCCTGATCTCTTTCTGCAATTCTTACAAAATAAATTCTCTAATGTGTGCAATGCTTTTGTTCTAAGGACCTCAAAGGTCCTCAGTTCATTTGGCCTCACAACATGCCTTTGAATGAGGTCAGGAGCCAGTGGCTACATTTTCATTCCATAGATGAGAAAAAGAAAAAAGCACAAATAGGGGCAAGTCACTTGACCAGGGCGCACCAAAGTGTTAGCAGAGGGGCCAGATGAGTCAGACAGAATCCGTGTTTCTTGGATAAGGGCTCTCACTGCATCCAAATTCAAATTGTGCAAATGTATGCAAAATGCCATTTTAAAACACAGGAAGTTTGACCAATAAGACCAGGAGATAAACTCTGCTCAGGAGAAGCCATCATAGGTGTAGTGGAACTGCCAAAAGATATATTCTTCTTCTATAGAGTTTAAAATAGTGGGAACGATAAATGACAAGAATTCTGCACTGGGTGTTGTAGATCTTCTTGCTAATTCACTTTTTTTTTTTTTTTTTAAGTCAGAAATAGAACATTCAGCCACAAACACATTTTAAGTAGGCACTTTTAGTTTGAGGTAGATCAACTGATATAAACCTGTATAAAATTTGAGTTGTTCACTTTGTTTCTTTATTCCTCTAGAGGAGAATAAAAATAATCAATAAAAAGTAGTAGAAGGAAAATTGAAAGCCTTTCCACTAAGATCTGGAACAAGACAAGCATACCCACTTTCAAGAGTTATGTTCAAAATAAACATACAAAAGTCATCAGAATTTTTATATGTGAACAGTGATCAAATCGAAAAAGAAATCAAGAAAGCAACCCCACTTACAATAACTACAAAAAAAATACCAGTAATAAACTCAACCAAATAAGTGAAAGGTCTCCGCAAGGAAAACTATACAACATTGATGAAAGAAATTGAAGAGGACACAAAAAATGAAAAGATGTCTCGTGCTCAGGGATTGGAAGAATATTGTTGAAATGTTTATCATTTTAACAATTAAATCTGTGTATCAATTTAACAATTGAATCTGTACATCACTATACAGAGTAGATTCAATGCAATCTCTACCAAAATAGCAATTATATTCTTCACAGAAGACCTGAATAGACATTTCTCAAAAGAAGACACACAAATGGCTAACAGGTATATGAAAAAATGCTCAACACCACTAATCATCAGGGAAATGCAAATCAAAACCACAATGGGATAACATCTCACCCCAGTAAGAATGGCTATTACCAAAAAATCAAAAAGTAACAAATGCTGGAGAGGATGTAGAGAAAGGGCAATATTTGTATACTATTGGTGGGAATGTAAAGATGTACAGCCATTATGGAAAACAAGATGTAAGTTCCTCAAAAGAAAAAAAAATAGGACTACCATTTGATCCAGCAATCCCACTGTTAGGTATATATCCAAAAGAAAGGAAATCAGTGTATCAAAGAGATATCTGTACTCCCTTGTTTACTACGGCATTTATTCACAATAGTCAACACATGGAATCAATGTAAGTGTCCATCAGTGGATGAATGCACAGAGAAAATGTCTCTTTCTCTCTCCCTCTCTCTCTCTCACACACACACACACACACACACACACAGAGGAATATTATTCAGCTACAAAAAAGAACGAGATCCTGTCATTTGTAGCAACATGGTGGAAACCGGAAGTCATTATGTTACGTGAAATAAGGTAGGCACAGAAAGACAAATATTGCATGTTCTCACTCGTATGTGGGAGCTAAAAATGTGGATTTCACGGAGGTAGAGAATGAAATGAGTTATGAGAGGCTGTGAAGGGTAGGGGAGAGGAGGGGATGAAGAGAAATTGGTTAAGGATACAAAAACACAGTTAGATAGATGGGAAAAGTTCTAGTATTTTATAGTACAGTAGGGAAATTATAGTTAATGATAATTTATTGTATATTTCAAATAGCTAGAAGAATGACAATGTTCCCAACACAAAGAAAAATGTTTGAGGTGATATCCTCATTACCCTGATTTGATCATTACACATTGCATACAGGTATCAAAATATCACACATACTCCAAACATATCTACAACTATTATATATTATATCATATATTAATAATAAATAAATACATACATAGCAATAAATAAAATTAATAAATTAATAATTATAATAAATGAAATAAAAATAACTACAATATGGTCAGCAAATGAGCCTCCAAAGAGGGAAAAGGGAAAAAAATAGCAGCAGGAGCAGCTAGAGTCTAGAGTATAGAAAGAGTGTTAAGGGCCGGGCGCAGTGGCTCACGTCTATAATCCCAGCACTCTGGGAGGCCGAGGCGGGGGGATCACTTGAGGTCAGGAGTTCGAGACCGGCCTGGCCAACCATGCCCAGCATGATGAAACTCCGACTGTACTAAAAATACAAAAATTAGCCTGGCGCGGAGGCAGGCACCTGTAATCCCAGCTACTCAGGAGGCTGAGGCAAGAAAATCGCTTGAACCCGGGAGGTGGAGGTTGCAGGGAGCCAAAATCGCACCACTGCACTCCAGCCTGGGTGACAGAGGGAGACTCCATCTCAAAAAATAAAAATAAAAAATAAAGAAAGAGCTGTTAGGTTTTCGTTGGGGGAGACAAAGCAGGCAAAGATATGATCCTTGCCGTCAGGACTTGAATCTGCTTGGAGAGATAAGCGGAGAAAAAATGAAACAGAAGCCTCCAGGGAAAGTTCCCAGAGAGTCACAGGAGCAAGAGGACCAAAGAGAATGTGTGCCTGAGAAATCGCTTCTAGGGAGGTAGAGTGGGGATCAGTGGGCTCAGAGAGGCCTTCCAGAACAGTAGGCTGTACGTGCTATCATGAAAATCTGATGCCATTTCCTTAAACAGAGAAAAGAAAACAACAGAATGAGCCACGTTATAGGGAAATGAAATTGTAAGTGAAGATCAAGAAGTGATCTTCTGTCTTCTTCTTATACAATTTCAGGAACATTTCATTTAGTCTCATGGCTTTAATTGCTGGCAAGAGCTCATAATACTGTGTCTTCATCATGGCTTCTTCCACACTTACACACAGCTTCTTTCTAGACGCTCCACCTTCATGTCCTGTATGTCAATCTCATTCAATCTCATGCTCTCCCACAACCCAGATGATATGACCATAACACAGCCAGTGTCTCCATCACGGACTGATCTTACAGCCACATCCTACCTGGATAGCCCCCAGGTATCTCAAATGCATGTCCAAAATAGGACTCATCATCACAGCCCTCCTGCCTCTGCTACCATATGTACAATGCCTCTACCTGGTCTTCTCTCTCAGTTGAGCATCATTCCCCAATCTCTCCAGCCACTCAAGCCAAAAGCCAGAGAATCATCTACTACTACTATTCCCCAAAACTCATATCCAGGTGGTCATCAAGTCCTAGAAATTCTCCCTTTTGAATATCAAATCTACTCACTCTTCCCTATCCACACTACATTACTTCAGGTCCTTTTCATCTCTCCTGTGATTAGTCTCCCTATCTCCAGTCTCTTACCCTTCTAATTCATCCCCTAAACTATAGCTCATGTTGCCATTATGAGACAAAATATGAGCTCATCACTTCTCCATCAAACTCTTCTAGTTGTTGCCTCATTGCCTGTAGAAGAAATGTTCAAACTCCTGAGCACAGCTGACAAGATGTCTATGCTCTGGCCTGATACACCTCTCCAGCCGTATCTTATTCCACCCACAGACACCCTACCCATTATCACGTTATACAGCTCCAAAATGCACTAACAAGCTTCATGATGTCATGCTTCATATGTGTTATGCCTGGTATAAAGTAAGAGTTTAAGAAATGGTAGCTGCTGTCACTGCTATACAGCTATGACAATGACAAGGATGATGATGAAAATGATCAACAGTCAACTAGGGCCAGAATGTACCCAAACCAAAGCATTTCAGATTTCAGACATGGTAAAGGATCTACGGATTTCCTGCCACGGCAGTGACAAAATCATTCTCTAGCAGCAGGTATTATAATTGCTTAAAGCGGGTAGATAGGGAGGTATGGAAGTTATTTGGGAAGCTTCTACACCAGCCCCGGTAAGAGACGTATCTGGAAACAGAGGTGAGAATAGAGGAGAACAGTTTTAAAAAATTTGTAGCTGCACAGAGACAGAGATGACCAAAGTAAAAAGATTGCTAAAATTTCAAAGGTGGGTTAAAAAAAATGAGGGTGTCTTTGATAAAAACAGTATTTGGGAGGGGAGGTGGACTGAATTTTTAAAAGGTGACTGCACAGCTGCAAGTAAAGAGTTTGTTCAAAGAGGTAAGAGTTGGGATCAAAAAATCAGCTGAGTAGCAAAGACACCATGGGGTGTGGGGTTATTAAGTCGGTCTAGATTGTTACAGGTGTGAAAAGCAAGGGACAGAAAAAAGACTGTAATCTGGCAAGAAACAAGGCTGCTCCTCGGGGAAGGAACTGGAAGCAGTGGCAAGGCTAGATGCTGGGCTACTGAAATTTTGCAAAGGAAGGAGGAGCTCAGAAGTCAACGGAAAAACAGTTACAGCTTAAGAATTTGTTTTTATAGCTTAAGAATGAGTTCATTCAGGCCGGGCGCGGTGGCTCACGCTTGTAATCCTAGCACTTTGGGAGGCCGAGGCGGGCGGATCACGAGGTCAGGAGATCGAGACCACGGTGAAACCCCGTCTCTACTAAAAATACAAAAAAATTAGCCGGGTGTGGTGGTGGGCGCCTGTAGTCCCAGCTACGTGGAGAGGCTGAGGCAGGAGAATGGCGTGAACCCTGGAGGCGGAGGTGCAGTGAGCCGAGATTGCGCCACTGCACTCCAGCCTGGGCGACAGAGCCAGACTCCGTCTCAAAAAAAAAAAAAAAAAAAAAAAAAAAAAGAATGAGTTCATTCAACAATGATAATGCAGGCTGTCTGCTGTCTTTGTGCGGGACAGTGTTCTAGGTGCTGGAGATAATGTAGTACACGGAACAAAGCTCCTGCTCTTGTGAAACTTTACGTTTCAGTAGGAGGCGGACAAATGAAGAAACAAACAAAAATGTAAGGTCAGAAAGTGCTGCTGCTGATCATTTGTAAAGCTTCCAGGCACATGTGTAGGATACTTAGCATTCGGTTCTAAAATGCTTCCAGAAGTTTTTTGACATATGTGGAAAACACTATTCCTTCTATAAAGTTTACACAAAATGAAATGATGCATCATGTTTGCATTATAAATTGTCATGTAGGAGAGGGAGTTTCTGAGAAACTGCTAAACTAAATAATGAAGTGCAACTGTACATACATCTTAAAAGCTGAATTTCCATTCTGTTTCCTATAAACAAATGTAAACAAAAGTCGTGTTTCTCTCTTAACCCTTAGCAGGAGAGACTGATTTCCCATTTGTTCCAGTTTCCATAATCTTCACAACTGAGTCTAAACAACACATCTTGAAAAAAATAAAAGGGCATCATTTAAATACAGCTTGCCACGGCAATGACACCATTGCTTCTTTTTGTTCCCATATAATGCAGTTGTAAACCTAAGAACAGTCTGGTTCACATCACTCCTTAAAAATAAGTTAATTTTGCAGTATTCAGCTTCCTTGTTTTATTGTGGATATTGAATTTGTTTTCCAATGGAAGATGGAAATCAGGAAAATCTGAGGAACTTTGCTATGCAGTTTCTCCAAGGAAAAGAGAAATGCAGTAATCTATAACCTTTAAAGGCATAAAGCATTGCAAATAAAGCTGTTACCAAATACTCATCAATTGCCACTATGTTTAACTTAAATGAAAAATTCTATGAAATCTTGCTTTAGACCATAATACAGTAAACACGTTATCAATATGTTATAAAAAGAAAGAAAAAAGAAAGCATGCCTATCACAGCCCGAAAAGGTATCACTTTATCTGAACAACCCAAAAACAGGGCAGAAGAAAACATGCTATTGGCTAATGAATGAAGCAAACAAGAAAGAACTAAAGCTTGCTTGCTTTACCAATAGAACACTTGAAGACCTCCCTCAAAAACTACTTTTGATTCTTTTTTAAAATTTCAGTTTCAATGGATAATATGAGTCTATCTGGCAAACACATTTCAGACAGTGTGGTTATCTGGTTCCCAAAATCACAATGGACTTTCAATAGCCAACAATGAGAGTGAAGGGGCTCACTGCTGAAAGCCACAGAAGTAGGGCCAAAAAAAAATTATCAAGAAAAAGCAGACAAGATTTCAGAAGACAGCAAAGTAGGGCCATTTGGTTTAGGGGCAAAGAGCCTTGCATTCCTGAATGAATACTAAATCTATCACTTTATAGTGGCATAAAAGATACACTCTGTTCTGTATAATCTTTTAAAGAATCAGGGACAGATGAGACAATGTTGGGAAAATTTTCTGTACAAAACTTGGCCATGATAATTGCTGGCAGTTAAAGGAGCAAGCAATCAGGAAATGTATTCTAGAAGTAAAACAGCCTGCCCAAAGGTTCTGTATAGCCAGGGGTTCCCTATTTTGAGCCCCTTCAATTTTGTGCTTGAGGGGCCAATGAAAATGAGCAGGCTTAATGTTTGAAGTCATTTCAGGAAGAAAAAAAACTACACTGTCAAATTATTCTTCACATATTTTTAAAGTCAGAGATTGTTTTCCTCACAGTATTTAGGTTCTTACTAAAATAAATTAGTGTGAACTTTAGGGTGAACACTATAGCAAAAAATATAGACATTTCCCAGTTTAAAGGCCATGTTTGATGATTGAAGCTTATGTATGTTTTATGACAGACAAGGCAGTCATCTGAGTCACTTTTGTCCAACTCAAAGTTCTATCATATGTCTACTCTCCAAGTTTCACTATGCCTTCTTGATAAATTAAAACTTTGCAAAGGGAGTCTTCAGGGGGTTTTAAACTCACAACTTTCTGTGGTTTCATAAGAGTGGACAGAGCACTGTATGTGGAGTCCTGTCAGCTCCTCAGTAAATGCACACCTCTGGGCTGACACACATCATAGCCAGTGCCAGGGGAATGGCAGATTGCACTCATGCTTTCTAAATAAATTGCAGGTCTCTGCCCTTCAATAGGGAGTAAAGTCAATTCAGTGACTCATGACCAGTGTATGGTGGAAGTTGGAGGTGGGAGGGAACACAACAGAAAATAACAGAGGACATTTCATGTGGTATGGCTAAGTACTGTTTCATGAAACCTTTATTTCTGTTATATTTATTATTTACATGTCTATGTATATACTAGGTTTCAACACAGGATGTGTTTCTTATAGCACACTAACTACGTCACAAAGCACTATCCGAGGTACCAAATGTGTCCCCCTCAAAACTCATATCAAAATCCTAATCCCAAGATGATGGTATTAGGAGGTGATTAGGTCATGAGGGTGGGATTTGGAGTCTTATAAAGGAGATCCCAGAAAGCTCTTTCTCCCTCTTTCTGTCACGTGAGGGTACTACAAGAAGTTTGCCATCTGTAAGCTGGAAGACAGCCCTCTCCAGAACCTGACCATGCTGGCACCTAATCTTGGACTCTTAGCCTCCAGAACTATGAGAAACAAACCGTTTTTGTTTATGAACCACCCAGTTTTTGACACGTTGTTATGGCAGCCTGAACCACCTAAGACAAGTTGGTATTTTTCTCTTATTTACAGTTCAAGTCTGACTAACTGGAAAAGCTATGTGCAAAGATTAAATGCAAGCTTGGGTTATGCCAACTTACATTAACCAGTTTTCATAGGATGCTACCGTCCAGTCTCTTATTCTATTCTAAAAATACCTGGATCATAAAAGAGAATTTTTTTTTTAGATTTTAGATTCAGGGGTTACACATGCAGGTTTGTTACCTGGATATATTGCATGATGTTGAGGACTGGGCTTCAATTGAACCCATCACCCAAGTAGTGAACACAGTACCTCACAGGTAGTTTTTCAACCCTTACCTCCCTCCTTCCCTGTCCCCTTTGGAGCTCCCAGTATCTACTGTTCCCAATTTTATGTCCATGTGTACCCAATGGTTAGCTCACACTTATAAGTGAGAACACGTGGTATTTGGTTGCTTCTGTGTTAATCTGCTTAGGATAATGGCCTCCAGGCGCATCCATGTTGCTACAGAACATGATTTTGTTCTTACGGCTGCATAATATTCCATGGTGTATATATACCACATTTTCTTCATCCAATCCACCATTGATGGTCACCTAGGTTGATTCCTTGTCTTTGCTATTATGAATAGTGCTGCAATGAATGTGTGAGTGCAGGTGTCTTTTTGATAAAACAGTTTATTTTCCTTTGGGTATATATCCAGTAATGGGATTGCTGGGTTGAATGATAATTCTATTTTCAGTTCTTTGAGAAATCTCCAAACTGTTTTCCACAGTGGCTGAACTAATTTGCAAACCAACCAATCGCGCATAAGCGCTCCCTTTTCTCTGAACCTTGCCAGCATATGTTACTTTTTGACTTTTTAATCATAGCCATTCTGACTGTATGAGATGGTATCTCATTGTGGTTTTGATTTGCACTTCTCTGGTGATTAGTGATGATAAGCATTTTTTCAAGTTTCTTGGGCACTTGTATGTCTTCAAGGAGAATGCTTTAGCCTCCAACTAACTTCTTCTTTAACAACTTCTTCCCTCTTAAATAATTAGGTTCTATTAGCTTTTATATTTAGATTAAATGTTATATTCTGTGAGGGGAGAGATCAGGCAAACCTCTTTAAGTCAAGTTATATGGTATGGCATCCCTTTTAAGTTGAAGCCATATAGTTCTCCATAGATGTGCAGAGCAAGTCAGATGTAACTGGCTGTATCCTTGAAGACAGTAATTCTTTTTAGGACAACCCCCTTTCAATTGCATGTCCATCTTCTTTCCTCTAAATAATCATTCCCATTCCTTCACATCTCTTGCTATGCTTTCCCTCCTTCTACTTTTACAATTCTAATTTTTAAAATAAGTAATCCACACATATGGGTCCAAATTCAGAGGTACAAATAAGTATGGGATGAAAATTCCCCTTCCATCCATGCCCCTCAGCTAGCCAATTCACCTCCCCAGAGGCAAACAAAGACACTAGTATCTCAGGTATTCTTCCAGAAATATTTTATATCATGCCTTTGGGGCAACCTTCCTTGGGGATAATACCTGCAGCTAACATTATAGAAATGCGGATCATGACAGGTGAAATCAGGCAGTGGTAATTAAAGTTGAAGATCAAGTTCATGGGCAGGATCGGCAATATGAACTGGTTCATTCATGACCTCTGTGGATTTCCTTTCTTTACTGGGAATTTACAAAAAGAATTTTTTTAAGGTAGAAGTATTGGTATTCATTTACTTATTCACTCAAGACAATTCTACATGTGCCGACACTATGGGGATGCAATGAGCCCTGATGATTAGCAGCTGGTGGGGGTGAGGAAACCAGTCAAATAATCACACTGTGGAAGCCCTCCTGGAGAGGGAACCGCTGGTCCTGTCCTAGACTGGGGATGGGTGGCCAAGGCCTCCTTTCAAAAGTAACCTTAGAACTGACTTGAAGCGTGGTCAGCCAATGCTGAGAACATTCCAAAGGGGGCAACGAGTGTGCTGCACAGAGGGTGTGAAGCTGGCAGGTGCAAGTGTGGCTCAGAAACAGCAAGGGGCAGAGTGGTGGATCTGAGACTGGAGTGGCAGAAGGACCAGGACCGTGCAGGGCCCTGGAACCATGTCAATGACCCAGATCTTCACTCCAGGCACAAAGGGAGGCCATTAAAGAGTCTGGGGCAGATCCCTGTGTTTCTCTCTCTCCAGCACCCCCAGCCCCAGGCCTAATCCCTTGGTCAGGAAATTTTCCTGCACCTATGTCAACTGCTTCCTGTTATGAGGAAATACAGAGAGAATGATTTTGAGTCATGTTTCTTTATCTATCCTGCCAGTTATGCAAAGCAACTCTGGCCTTTTCCTCAAAGCTGCCAGGATAAGCCACAGTCAAGAGTCAGAGACAGGTGCCTTTTGGGAGAGGCTTAGATTTTATTCCTAGACCACAGGTGGTGAATTTCTCTGCTATGATGGCCACAAATGTGATGTTGCAGGGTCCTGGGGGAACTCAGGGGCAGTGTATAAGCAATTGTGGAAGTAGAGCAGTCTTTGGTTCTTTGTTGGAGTGAGTGGAGTGCACCTTGGGAACTGCCGGAGAACACTTAAGAACTTGGTATTTGGGGTAGGGTTGGGTAAGTCCCTAGAGCTATACTGGAGTTTCCATCCTGTTCCTTTAAAGTAGTTGACTGTAGTTACGAACCTGCCTCTGACTGAACTCCAGGAGAGCAAAAACATCAGGGTAGAAAGCTACTTGGAAAAACAAGTCCTCAGAGGCTGTCCAAGAGCTCAAAAGGCCACTGAGGTGGAGAGCCCTGGGGCCAGAATTTGTGTGCTTCTGTGAGGGCCTGGCGGGGTGCAGAAGGTAGAGATCTGGCCAGCAGAGCCTCAGGTGCCCTCCAACCATCACAAGTGCCCTGGTTACAATATGGGTAATGGATTCTAGGAGACCCAGAGTGGACTCAGGATACCAGAGAGGCTCTGGCTCAGTCCTGCAGAGAGACAAGTTGGGCTAGGATAGAATCCGCACAAATGATGAGAAGCAGATGGAATGGGAAAGATATTCAGGAAGCAAATCAATAGACATTGGTGATGGATTAGATGTGGTGTGTGCAAAGGGTGGAGCCAAGGATGCTCCTAAGTTTCTGATCGTGCTACTTGGTGACTAGCGGTGCCCACCACGGAGCTAGGGACCTTGCAGGAGTATCAGATGCGGAGAAAACAGATCATGATTCTGGTTTTGAACATGTAGAATTTGAGGTGCCTTTGGGATATCCAAGTGCAATGTCAATTATGCAAACTAGAGTTCAGAGAAAGACTTACTTGGGAGATATAAATTTTAGATTCACTTATGTTCTCCTTTTTAAATCTCTTATTTCAAAACTATACTTTGAGGTGCTACACCATGAAACAGAGAAAAAGAGTATGGGCTTCATAGTCGGAAAAGCCAGGGCTAGAACCTTCGTGCCATCCCTTACTGGTTCTGTGCTCTGATACAAGTTACTACTAACCTGACTAGGTTTCCATTTCCTTCTCTTCAGTGAAGAAACGCTGCAGCTTGGAGGCACATGGTGATGAAAAGAAACAGCACTTGAGAAGTGCCTGGAACAGAGTAAGCTCTCAGCACAGTCAGCCTCCTTGACAGCCAGGACCATGTTCAATATTAACACTTTCTGTATACCACACAATATCCATCACTTGGCAGGCTCTATGACTACCAAAAGCTTTTTTATATTGTATCTAAAGTCCTAGATACCCAATCCATTCACAATACTTTGCTCTCCTGTGATCCACACAGTTCTGAGAAATGCCAAGACTGGCAGAGGGAGAATTTTTCATTTCTCCCCTCATATTTCTGAAGGAGCAGGCAGATAGCATTCCCTCAACACATCCTGGGTTTACCTGGGAATACTGAACACTTCAGGAGGCTTATACTTGGAGCAACAGATTTACCATGTACTGGCAATATTGGGTACGCAGGAGAATCACCTGAAGGCCTGTCCTCCATCCACAGAGTTCATCTGCATTTCTTTTCTTTCTTTCCTTTTCTTTTTTTTGAGTCAGAGTTTCACTCTTGTCACCCAGGCTGGAGTGCAATAGTGCGATCTTGGCTCATTGCAACCTCTGGGTTCAAGCAATTCTCCTGCCTCAGCCTCCCAGGTAGCTGGGATTACATGCACCTGCCACCATGCCCAGCTAATTTTTGTATTTTTGGTAGAGATGGAGTTTCACCACGTTGGCCAGGCTGGTCTCAAACCCCTGACCTCAGGTGATCCACCTGCCTCAGGCTCCCAAGGTGCTAGCATTATAGTTGTGAGCCACCGCACCTGGCCTCATCTGCATTTCTAACAAATTCTCAGGTAGTGATGACTGTCGGTCTAAGGACCGCACTTTGAGAGTCACTGCCCTGCCTTCTTCCACGGTATTGGGACTGTTGACGTAGCTGATGTTCAAATAAATATCAGCTCAAATACCAACTTTATGTGAGGCATCATAGGAATTGCCTTGTATATGAACACCGAAGTGTCTTAATTAGGAATGAATATGTTTATGATTTAGGTACATTTAGAGCCCATTTTAACAGTGTGGGAACGTTTTGTTTTGTGCTTGATAATTTCCTCTTGTTTGTTCACTACTATTCATTTATAAGTAAATGAAAGAAATCGGTCTTTAAATAGAGACAGTGTTTTCTTAATAATCATGCCAGAATTTATCACCTAAACAAGTGTTTTCTCATCCTAAAGGGTTCGGTCATCATTGTAAGGGGCTGCCATAGCTAACACGTAAGCCTCTCAGTCTGATTCAGCTTGAGTAACCTAAATGATGGCCCACTTCATCTCCACAGGATGGATGGGGCTTATTCATGTATTCATTTAAATATTTACTGAGGACCTACTATGTGCCAAACACTAGAAAAACAGTGTTATGAACCATGGCCTCTGCCCTCAAAGAGTTTATAATCTTGGGTTGAATGTGAGTTTGGGCACGGGGAAACAAGTGAAATACATAAATGAATAAGTATCCGTGTTAATCTGTTTTTGCATTGCCATAAAGGAATACCTAAGGCTGCATAATTCATAAAGAAAAGAGGTTTTATTTTGGCTCACAGTTCTGCAAGCTGTACATGAGGCACAGTGCCAGCATCTGCCTCTGGTGAGAGAGGGCCCCAGGAAGCTTACAGTCATGGCGGAAGGTGAAGGGGGAGTCACGCAAAAGAGGGAGCAAGGGAGGGGTAGGAGATGCCACACACTTTGAAACAACCAGATCTCAAGTAAACTCAGAGAGCAAGAGCTCACTCATTACCACGGGGAGGGTACTAAGCCATTCATGAGGGATCCATCCATATGACCCAAACTCTTCCCATCAGGCCCCACCTCTAGTATGGGGAATCACATTTCAACCTGAGATTTGGAAGGGACAAACATCGAAACTGTATCAGTATCCCTGTGACAAGTGAACAAAACATATGGAAAAGGTCTCCTTTAGGTTGGAAGAACAGAAAAGTCCCCAGGAGGAGGTGATATTTAAGCTGATTAACTTAGAGAAGCTTAAAGTCCATTCTTGTCTCTGTACCCTGAACCAAACTCACTATTAAGCCACTCTGCGCATTTGAAAACTATGCTTATTGGATACTTTCAAATAAAAACACAATATATTTAATATTTATTTTTCTCCTAAAGAAGATAAATAATACAAAATTATTCCTAGGCATTTTGGTTAAAAAAGTTGTAGTCTAGTGAATAAATACAATTTATGATTTAAAAAAAGGACTACTACAAACTATCAACATTAGTATCTATCAGACTGCCTAATATTTCTAAAATGGTTTGAAATATAATAGAATCATTAGAATAATTATGGAACATCCCAAGATTTTGAAGAGTGATATTCATTTGGATATATAAATTGTTCAGTAAACACTTATTAAATCCTCACCATCTGCCAGACACAGTGCCAAGTTCCAAGAATACAAATATAAATAAAACATATGATGCTTAACTTTTTCCATTGACAAATATTTGCTGAACACCTATGATGTGCTTACTACTCCCTCAAGGAGGTCGTTGCATTGCTTTTTAGTTGTTGTTGCTGTTTTGTTTCCTTACTTTATTACCAAACATATGATCAAGTGATCCAGAGAGCATAATGACGGGCATGGTTTAAAAAAGAAAGAAAAAAGTGTATATTAAATTAAAAACCCACTATGAAACATGTTGAACCCACTGTATGCCTTAAGTCTGTCTACGAAGCAAGGAAAGCACATTTTTATGGCTCGCTCTAATTTTATCCTCCCCCACAAACCCCTTGCTCAGCATGACTGAATGGTGAAGGCTTAAATATCACCTTTTCTCTTACAAACTGAATGAACTTTCTGCAGTCCTGTCTGAACTTTAGTTCCAATTCAAGATAATTATAATCTCTGGGCCCCTAGTACTTACAATTCTAACCCTTGCTTGCCTGAACTTCCACTGAAAGACATACACACCCATTTTAAAACCGGGAGCAATACCAAACACTCAAGGCTTTATATTTCATTGCAATTTCAAATTGATTTTCTAAAAATATTAGAGAAAATGAGTCTCAAGAACTTACTGTGCATCCATCGTGTAAATTACCCAAACATGTTACATATTCATTGTTTACTGAGTCCCATAAACAATACAGAAGACTTCCTGCAAGAACACACACTTCATGTTGTTCATTCCAGTGCTAGTTTGTTTTAACTTGAAATGATAATACCAAGGCACTGTCAGCTTACTGAACATGCAACCTTGTCTCAGTCACTCTGTTTCAAATCTTACCAAGAGTAATCTAGTTTGGGCAGGATTCCTGTGTTTTCCTGTGTGATCATCTCCTTTATACACCTCTGACGAAGCGATACAGAAGTAAATACAATTGAGAATAGAATGTACAAAACCAAGCCTGTTTTCCCTGACCTAATCTTATGTATTAAAAGGAACCTGACTGAATACAATTCTCTGTCAACAGCAGCTGATTGTTTACGACACAGTACCACAAAAATTTCATCAATAAATTAAGTTTAAAGTTGATTTTTAAAAAGAAAAAAAATAAGACAGAAGCCTAGGTTTCCTCCCACCCCAGTTCCCTGGCACTCAGCAAAAAGTAACACATCCTGCTCTATTGATAAGACCACAAATGAACAGTAGAGCTACATAATGTACAGTTCCAACTGACCAGCTTCTAAAAAAAAATGAAGGACTCCTTCCAACTCCCCTTAATGCACTTGATACAAAGAGAACATGTTTCAGCAACACATACATTTAGGACTTGATGTTTTACAGAATCTACTGAAGGCTCTGGCCATAGGGGAAAAAAAAAAATTTCCAGGATATTAAATGTTCTGACTCACCATCTAAGAGAAGTACAAGCAAAATGCAAATGCAAATTGAATGTATACATATTTATGACTTTACCAGCTGCATGACAAGGCTACCTTTGGCTTCTGGCTTTATATACCAGGAAGAGAAGTTGAAAATACCAGCATATACGTGTTTCTTTTCCTTTCTTTTCTGGGACAAGGCCTTGCTGTGTCACCCAGGCTAGAGTACAGTGGTGCGATCATAGCTCACTGCAACCTCGAACTCCTGGGCTCCAGTGATCCTCTCACTTCAGCCTCCCAAGTAGCTGGGACCACAGGCACGTGCCACCATGCCCAGCTAATTTTTTATTTTTGTATAGACGGGGTCTTGCTATGTTGCCCAGGCTGGTCTCAAACTCCTGGGCTCAAGTGATTCTCCCACCTCAGCCTCCCACGGGACTACAGGTCTTTGGTTTCTATTTGAATAGTTTCCTCTCTCCCAGCACTGATTGGAGCAAAGTATTATTTCTGAGTCTGGTGATGTATATAAGCCAGAAGAATCATAGTGAATAGATAAAAACAAACATTTTGGTTGAGCGCAGGGGCTCACACCTGTAATCCCAGCACTGTGGGAAGCCAATGCATGTGGATTGCTTGAATCCAGGAGTTACAGACCAGCCTAGGCAACATGGTGAAACTCTGTCTCTACCAAAAATACAAAAATTAGCCAGGCATGGTAGTGCGTGCTTGTTGTTGCAGCTACTTAGGAAGCTGAGGTGGGAGGATTACCTGAGCCTGGGGAGGCTGAGGCTGAAGTGAACCATGGTTGGGCCACTGCACTCCAGCCTGGGAAACAGAATGAGACCTTGACTCAAAAAACAAAAAAGAGGCCGGGCGCGGTGGCTCACGCTTGTAATCCCAGCACTTTGGGAGGCCGAGGCGGGCGGATCACGAGGTCAGGAGATCGAGACCACGGTGAAACCCCGTCTCTACTAAAAATACAAAAAATTAGCCGGGCGCGGTGGCGGGCGCCTGTAGTCCCAGCTACTCGGAGAGGCTGAGGCAGGAGAATGGCGTGAACCCGGGAGGCGGAGCTTGCAGTGAGCCGAGATCGCGCCACTGCACTCTAGCCTGGGCGACAGAGCGAGACTCCGTCTCAAAAAAAAAAAAAAAAAAAAAACAAAAAAAAAAAAAAAAAAAGAAGTAAAGAGAAAAAAATATATATTATTTTTAATGGCATCTGCTTGGGCAAGAAAACTTAAACATATAAATGCTAAACCATTTGCAAATGTACTAACTCTCTAATAATGATAGTAAACAGAAGTTTTCTGTTAATCTCTATGATTTCTAAAAGTCAAAACTGTACCTTCACCATAGAACTCCTGGGACAAACTTGAATATGAACCTTCTTATGAATTCCACATTGATCTTGGTCCTCCTGCTATCATCTTTGTGACCATAAGTAAGTCAATTCACCTAAGTTTTAGTTTTCTTACCCATAAAAGGTACTTCTAAACTAATTAATATTTAAATTCTTTATCAGAAGGAAATATACATCAATCCCCAATATAAATTGCAGATCCATTAATAATATTTAAGATCACTGTATTCTTTATTATCATTCTTCCAAACATAAAAACACTACTTGTCTGTATATAAAGAGGAGGAGTAGAAAGAGAAGATTGTTAAAAGGAACAGAAACTAGGTTGGTTTTGTTAATTAGGTTCCCCCTCTGAAACCACGAGCCAGTATTAGCATCTCCCGAAATTTATTCAATACCCTGTTTTAAAAACAGAATGGTTGGTTTCCCATCTCAAGACATACCCTTTCATAAAACGGGACAAGTCAATTTCTAGGAATGTATCTCTCAGCAGCTGTACTACTAACAACTAAAGGGGGGGGCAAGGAAAAGAGCATAACATAGATGACATAAGTCTATTGTCTATAGGGAGAAAGAAAAGCTCTTCCCTATATGATGCACTCAGAAAAGAGAGCAACAATGGGCTCTGTACCCGCCAGCTTCAGGAGGCACATGCCTGTAGGCAAATTATCTTATGTGTTGGGAATTTACATGGTAAGATGCTTTCTATGTTTTACAGCATATGTTTTCCTTATGAATGACTTCATTCACCCCCTTCATTAATTCAGCAGCTATTTACTGAGTACTTACTTTATGCAAATCACAAAGCTAAAAAAAAAAAAGTTATGAGCTTACAATTAGAATATTCAAGTAAGCTCTGACATGTACCTTACAGTACCTCAGCCCCTCAGAATATTTTCAAGTCAAACAGTAAACTAAACAATATACTGTAGATGCTAAGCTAAAACACACTTGTTAAGTTTCATTCCTTTGATGAAGTGGTGTGTAGTAAAGGTGGGAAGGGATAAACTAAAGGTGAAAAAGTAATTATCTAGGTCTCAGGTGATGTAGGGTAAAAAGGTGTCCTTCCTCTAGAGAAAATGGTAACATTGGATTACAAACACATCGGTAAACAACACAGAATGCTAAAGTTGGAAAGAAAAAACATAATTTCATACAAACGTTTTGTTTTATATGTGAGACACTTGAGACTTGGAAGTGATATGGTTTGGCCCAGGTCATACAGCCAAATGTAGTCCCAGAACTAGAACCCACGTCACTGGGGGCATGCTTAACAGTCCTTTGTGTATTGCAGTTTCCATGATGTGTCCTCATTGCTATCAGAACTGAAATTATGGCAGAATACACAAAGCAATGGACTGGACATCAGAAGATCCAAGTTCTAGTCTTGTAAATGCCACTAAATTAGATATAAATCCATGGAAAACTCCCACTGCTTGTCTAAACCTCAGTTTCCTCATCTGTAAAATGCAAACAGTAATTTACAGTGAGACTATGCAGACCACAAAAAATGCAGAAGAACTCTGCCATTTAAAAAACCACCTTATATCAGTACAGAGCAGGCACCTGGTTACGACAGAAAACCTAACTGTGATACTAATACCAGCACTTGTTACCTCGATAAATCTCTGAATCTGTGAGCCTCACGTTCCTTCTGCGTTTACATGGTAAATAGTCTTTGCCCTGCCTCCCTCAGAAATGTTTGGAATTAGGTGAGAACACTCAGAAGAATTTACAAATTGCAAGACACTTATGCAAATGTAAGGTGTTATGATTAAACCTCTCTAGTCTTAACGTGGACAAAAATGTAATGTGGTTCTATCATTTAGTGCTTTACAGTTTTCCTTCTCAGGTAAGATGTCATCATACATCAGTCTCAAACTCACCAGCTTTCTCATCAGTTCTCATAAGTCTCTGCCCACAGGACCATATCAGAACCACCGTTTCCCTCCGCTCAGAGATCACACATGAAACTCACTCAACCTCCCACTGGTTTACACTTGGCCGATTAAGGTTTTTTCCCAGCGTCTCCTTTCAGCTGGGAACGCTCTAGCAAAGCTTCCATGAACACTACTCTACTTCATCACATTAGAGTCCTAATGAAACCAATCCTTTCGCCTTTCTCCACTCCAGCAGCTGCAGAACGCTTCAGTCTCTTCGCAGAACAGGGGAGAAGTCTCTGGCTCAATGTGCTTCATTAGAGGGACAAAAGGGGTTCCCCAAACCGAGACTCAGAAGTACGGACACAGAGACCGCTTCTTCCTTGCACGAGATTAACACATTCTGAGGTCCTACCGGTCCCTTAAGGATCATTCACCTTAGAGCTACGGCCTCCTGCATCTGAGAATGTCACAGAGAGGTAGTGATAGTGGGTGTTATTTCTGGTCTGCAACACGCTCCCTTTAAAAAAGCATCAGAGTAACTAGGATTGCCTTGTTCGGAGCTCTGATTTAGTAGATTCGATGGAAGAATTAATCAATCTGCCCAAACAACTTCTCCGGAACAGGTTTCTACTCAACCACGCTGGGCACCAGACAAGACAGCTGGGGGTTGCGGGGGGCGGGGGATAAGAAATGACAACACACTCATCTGCATAGATGCCAGATAAGCAGACATTTGCTGTCTTCTGGCGACTCCTGGCACCGGCATAGTAAATCAAACCCGGGCATTCTCCCTCCCCAGTGCCCCCACACTCCCAGCCCCTGCCCCAGATGTTGACGCGTCACATTGACCAGGCTGGGGGAGAAAGCCTGGGAAACGCAGAAGTCTGTTGCTGCATTTAGACTGGAACCACACCGCACCTGTTCAATCCGGCTCCAGCGCCAGAAATGAGCAGACACCAACTCGCAAGCCCCTCTTGAGATACCAGGGCGCCTAACAAGTTCACCGCCGTTTGGTACGGGAGGATGGTGGTGGGAGACCCTTCCTTCCGCTGCCAAACTCTGCAGGTTCCCCTGAAGAGGGGAGAGGACTCCTATTTAAGTGAACGCAGAGTGATCTCCGAGTGTCACTGCGGCCCCGGGGATCCGGGTGACGAGCGGGTGGGTGCCCGCTGGGAGCGCGCAGCTGTGCTCCCGCGGAACGAAGGTCCCGCTTCGGTGGCCACGGGCGCCCTCTCCACGTCACCCCCAGCACAACGCAGACAGGCAAAGTGGAAGGGTAGAGAGACCGACGGGTTTCCGCAGAGATGCAGACCCCCAAGCGCGAGCCCCTCAGAAGGGTCTAGCGGGAAGGGGCCGGGGACGCACAGGAAACTTACCTCACCCGGGCAGCATTCGGGTGCCTCCGCTGCCAAGACCAGTTGCGCCACAGTCCGCAAGTTATCGGGACGTTGTCGCTTCCCCACGGCGAAGGGAGAGCAGTGCAGGCGAGGGGCGGGAGGCGCAGCAGGGCGGAGGGCGCGGCGGGCGCGGCGGGCGGGCCCGGGGCCGGGGGCAACGCTGGGGGCGGGCAGGTGCCGGGGCTGGAGCCGCGGGGCCAAACTCGCTCCGGACGCGCCTTGGCGGGGGCGCGCGGCCACGAGTGTGCAGTGCGCGCGCGCCGCGCCGAGTGTGTGTGTCCCCGCTTTCCCCTTCCTTCCCCGCCGTTCCTCCGGCCAGACGGAGCAGCGAGCGGCCGCCAAAGCCCAGCAGCTCCGAGCGGCTCCACTGACGGGCGCAGCCTCGCCGCGGCGCGTTCGGAGACCGGGAACCGGGGACCGAGAGGAGCAGCAGCGGCGACCCCGGGCTCGGGCGCGGGTTCCCGCTTGGTGCGCGCCGGAGTCGGAGCGAGGCGCAGAGAGAGCCGGCTGCGCGGCTGGGGAGGCTGGGGAGGATGCAGGCCCCGCCCGCCGGCCGCCCAGGCTCTTCCCCTTTTCTCTCCACCCACTTGCCCCATCCCCGCACGCCTTGCAGCGAAGCCAGACCGGTTTGCAGCACCGGGAGCGGCCGCGGCCGGAGCTTCAGCCGCAGTGGGCTGGGCGTCCCAGCCGGTGTGTGGGGACCCGGCGCCCGTCCCGCCGCCGCTGGCCCAGACTGAGAGCGGGGTTGGGGTGGGCCCCTGGAATTGGCGGGTGCCTCCAAGACTCCAGGGCTAGTCCGGGGGTTCCCGGCTGTTCTCAGCGTCTTGAAGGCCTGCGAAACAGGGCTGTGGGGATAGGGCGTCCCCTTTCCCCAGGCCACAGAACTCAGCTACGTCTGGTCGCCCGCCCGCTAGAGTCCGCCTGAGGCGGCGGAGCCGGCACTTGAGCGCAGGCGCCCCCTTCACCAGGAAGAGACAGGCCAGGATTACTAAGGCGTCGGTTGCTCCCGTTCTAAGGACAGCAGGTGTTCCCAGGAAGTAAGACCTACCCAACAGGTAGGGGTAGGCTCGCAAGGAGGTCCTAGGAGAGAGAAGCCGGGGGATGTCATGGGAAAGCGCTGTGACGGGGTGGAGGGCCAATTCCTACTGATAGCGCTGAGTGGGCTGGGGGCACTTGCAACGTCACCTGATGTCAGTCTAGCTGCGAAGAGGGTAGGGGTCAGATCTAAAGGACTCCTTTGGGAAAATGCTATCATGAAAGCTAAAGCTAAAATTCACTTAATAGGAACCAAAAGGTAGCGGATTCTTCCCGGCTGAATTGAAGCAAATGGTATTTTTCAGCCTCATCACTTCCTTCCACTTACCCTTCTTTACCAAAAACAACGCTGGTGGAAAACGTGGGATACATTCTGTCTAGGGAATAACAACATTTCATGATCCTTATCTTCAGAGATCTCTGGCTTCCAATTTGTGTTTGAAGGATACTCCCTTAGTTCTTTGCAAATGAACACCTCTTTCCAGTTTTGTAATCTCTTTGTTTCTCTCACCCCCCACCTTGAGTGAGTCTGTTATGGTTTAATATCAGCCTTGAATCAAGTGCAATAATTTCTTGATAACAGAAGTATCCATTTTTTTTTTTTTTTAGCTTTACTGAGGCATAATTGACAAATAAAACAAATATCTATTATTCTTCAGCTGTTTTCCCAGCCTGCTTCTTCCAGATGTGGCTGGTCATTACTGAGAGATTTACTGTATGGTTTGTTTAGAACCCTGTCACTTGGGTCTGCTTTTCTCCTGGCATCCTAGACGCTTCACAGCTCAGAGCAGGAGGAACACACATCTAGTCCAGCCCTCCCGCTTTACAGATGAGGAAACTAAGGTCTCAAGACATTAAGTAACCCAAGGACCAGAACACAGTTTCCCTGACTCTCAATGCCTGAACAATAACTGGCAGAAATATTGTATTAACAAAGTTCAAGATGGGGTGATAGACCAGTGGTGGAGGACAGAAGAACAGATCAAAGAACCGTTCATCTGACTGGTATGAATCACTGTATAGGGGGCAGCATCACACCGCTGTAACTAGCAGGCTAGTATGGGATCTGGGAAGGGTAATCCCAGTCTCTCCTTTCCTGCTTCTCAGACTTCAGCTCTGAAACCCAGAGTGGAAAATGAATTTGCCTCCCAGGGAGGTGGTGGTAAGTGAAAGTGCAAAGTCAGTTTCTGGTAATGCAGGGGAGATGAAGACAGGTAAAACCAAACAGTGGATCAAAAGTGATCACACATCTACATATAAATGTCCACACACATGTATCCATACACATGACCCTTTTCCCATTAATGAGCCTGGTATTGAGCCACTTCTGTAAAGCCCAAAAGCAAACAGCCTTAGGTTTCCAGAGAGAAGTGTCAAACCAGACTGCCCACTGGCTATTTAGAGAGCTAACTTTATGAAGCAGGATTCTAAGGAACTCTACGAAGATTCTTACGATTGCATTATTACTGTGAATTGATTAATGGAATGAATGACCATGTAGTATGAGACCTGGTATTTCTTCCTGATTCTATCTCTAACTCTATCAACAGGGATTTAGGAAAGTCATCCTGTATTGGAAGTAATACAACAACATCAACATTGTGAGCAATAGTGACTTGGCCAGAAATTCTGGAAACCTATTTAAAAATCAGAAAATATTCATCTAATTATTTTGCTTAATTTTAAAGGTAATTTTTTCAATTGATTCCTGACCTCAGTCCAAAACCTTAATAATGCTATTGAATACTCCTCTAACTATGAGAAACATGCATGGGTTCCTAGTAGTACATTTGATAGTATTAGTGGCCCCCAGTAAATGACCTCCTTTTTTCTCCAAGGTCTTTCCCTCTAACTTTGTAGTCCCCTCCTATTCTGGGCTCAACCATATGATTTACTTTGGCCAACAAGACAATAGCCGGCTTGATGTAAATGAATGCTGCAAAAAGGTTTACACATTTCTGTTTCCGGTCTTGGAATTCTGACATCACCAGAATAAGCCTGCTGGAAGATGAAAGACCCCGTAGAGCAGAGCTGAGTCATAACAGCTGAGGCATCCTTGACCAGTCAGCCCTCACTTGACTGCAGAGGCACAAGCAAGTCTGAATGAGATTGGCTAGGCTTGGTCCAGATCACTAGAACCACCCTCCCAACTCATAGATTCATGAGAAACAATAAATGGTTGCTGTTTAAAGCCACTGTTTCAGATATTGATTGCTGCTTAACAAATGATCCCAAAACTTAGTTGCCAAAATCATCAGTCATTTACTATTTTTCATGATTCAGTGGGTCAACTAAGCCTAGCTGAGTATTGCCTAAGGTCATTCATGGTTTTTTTGTTTGTTTTTGTTGTTGTTGTTGTTTGTTTGTTTGCTTTTGAGACAGGGTCTTGCTGTGTCACACAGGCTGGAACAGGCTGGAGTGCAATGGCATGATTACAGTTTACTGCAGCCTTGATCTCCTGGACTCAAGCAATCCTCCCACCTCTGCCTCCCAAGTAGCTGGGACCACAGGCATGCACCCCCACGCCCAGCTAATTGTTTTTACTTTTTTATGTGGAGATAAGGTCTCACTGTGTTGCCCAGGATGGTCTCAAACTCCTAGCTCAAGCGACCTTTCCACCCAACCCCTAAAGTGCTGGTATTACAGATATGAGACACTGTGCCTGGCCTGGGTCACTCATTTGACGGCATTCAACTGGCCACTGGCAGCTGGGCTGAGTTGGAAGGTTCAGGAAGGCCTCATTCACATATCAGGCACCTCAATTCTCCTCCACATGACCTCTCTCTGTCCATCCAGCTGGCTTGGGCTTCCTCCCAGCAAGGTGGTTAGACTTCTTCTATGGCATCTTGCTTCCAAGAGGGAGGAATAGAAACTGCCAATTCTCTTAAGGGTTGAGTTTGGAAGTTCTAGAATGTTATTTCTGCTTCAGTCTATTGGTCAAAGCAAGTCACAAGGCCAGTCGGATTCAAGAGGAGGGGAAATAGACTCTGCCTTCTGACTTGAGGGGTACTGTGTACGTTCAGGAATAAAAGAGCTGATAGCAGCCGTTTTTTGAAGACTACTTCATCCACTACATGTTTGGGTGCTTTGTGACACCACATCAGATCATCGATATATTCTTCTTAGCTACGCCACTTTGAACCAGTTACACATTCTTTCTGGACCTTTCTATGAAATGCCGGAGGTTGCATTTCTCTAAATTGCTAATGCACATTTAGTTTTTTTTTTTTTTTTTTTTTTTTTTTTGGTGACGTCTCAAGAGCAACTGAAGTCCAGTAAATATTCAGAGGGAACTTGAGGAACATTGGTGAGCTATGGATATTTCCACCTGTTCATCTGTCCTTTATTCTCCAATGAGAAAAAAACAGGAATCGGGATGAAAGGCATGCATTGCATTCATTGACATTGAAGAACAGAGAAGTAGAGCCGGCATCCTTCCCAAATCTCTAGGGACCATCCTCCTGCCACATTGCCCTCTCTTTCTAGAAACTTCATATCTAAGCAGATGAGAAAGGCTAAACGCTTAGCTGATGCCCCTGTATAACTTGAGACACTAATTTCAGAGGACCAGTTTACCCTGGGAAACTTACATTCAAGCAAAGGCTTGACAACCTCACATGCGTCGCCTTCCTTTTCTTCTTAATTCCCTGTACCCTCTTCTCTTTCATCCAGCTTTGCTTTCTTTTTTGCTGCCTTTTTTTTTCTTTCTTTCTTTCTTAATCCTATCTATCCCCTTGTTCCTCTTTCCTCTCGGGATTGGAAAGAGCATTGAATTAGGAGCCGTAAGACCTGGTTTGTCACTCCAGCTCTGTCCCCACAACAGTGAAATCTGCAATCTTTCTTGTCTGCACTATGAGAGTGTTAGACAAGATGCTCTGAAAAGTCCCTTACATGCCTAACATGCCAAAGGAATGTTCCTTCTGCAATACATTCAGTGCCAAGGCTTGGAGGAGTTTGCATATTAAAGACAGAACCCTTTAGAAGAGGTGCACTTGTATCTTAAGCCTTCATGAGTGATTTACAATACCTCTCAGTACTTTTTTGCTGAGTTTTTAAAAGCTAGAATATATGCAAATCTGCCAGACACATGTCCTATTTAACTTACTGTTCTTTGCCCAGAGGTTGGTATTACCTAGCTCTTCTCAAAACTCATTGATGTTTACATTCAGCTAGGAACAATAAGAAAACTGGAGGCCCAGTGTTAGCAGGCATACAGGTCTGACCCTGGAAAAGTTCTCCATAATACCTGGTGACCCATCTAGGAAGCAGGAAGAAGAGCTAAGCAATGTGCCCCTAAAATTTATAGCAAAAACATAAAATTATACATACGGAGATTATAATTATGTAAAAAATAATGCACATGAACGATAAATACCTGGAAAAGAACAATGTTTAAAGTTCTCATGTTAGGGTGGGAGAATTCTTTTTTTTTTAATATTTTTGTCAATATTATTTATTTTTCATCCTCAGTAACCGACTCAATAGCTGCATGAAGATAACAGATAAGCTTGATCTAGAGAGCACATGTGAAGTTTTTTTTTATATATATACTTTAAGTTCTAGGGTACATGTGCACAACATGCGGGTTTGTTACATATGTATATATGTGCCATGTTGGTGTGCGGCACCCATTAACTCGTCATTTACATTAGGTATATCTCCTAATGCTATCATTCCCCCCTCCCCCCACCCCATGACAGGCCCCCGTGTGTGATGTTCCCCTTCCTGTGTCCATGAGTTCTCATTGTTCAATTCCCACCTATGAGTGAGAACATGCGGTGTTTGGTTTTCTGTCTTGCAATAGTTTGCTGAGAATGATGGTTTCCGGCTTCATCCATGTCCCTACAAAGGACATGAACTCATCCTTTTTTATGGCTGCATAGTATACCAGGGTGGGAGAATTCTAAGGTTTAAAAAAAATTAATGTTATGTTGTTTCTAACATTAAAAATATATATACACCATTAAGAATACCAGTCTAATTTCCACCAGCCTGTATAATCTATTTTCTTTTGAATTCAGTTACTCCTTTTCTCTTTAACATTTTTTTCTTGTTACAAACTGACCCACATGCATACTTTTTTTAAGGTGAATTTTCAGTTTGCCCACAAGTTACAAAAACAACATGAACCAAATAATGATTGATTCGAGGAGTGAACAAGAAGCAAGAGAATATCAGAATGGAGGAGAGAAAGAAGGACAAAAAAATAGAGAATTGCCAGGATAGCATAGAGAATCCAGCTGCATTTCACAAAGATTCTTAAAGCATGCAAAATTTATACACACATTTTCTATATCAAGTCTGAACCTGTATTTTAAGGAAGTTGAACGTCATGGCCTTGATAAGGGAGACAGAACCACTGTGCCCCACCCCCACCTTTTTGGTTGGAGAGGCCAGTTTTAAAGCTTGAGGTAGAGGAAAGAGGCAGAAGTGAGTCAGCAGTGTTCCTCAACACACACCAAAATAATCATTGCAATCATTATACCATGAGTATCAAAACAACTTTCCTAAGGTCACAGAAATTATCTGTGGAACCAGGAGTCAAACCCCAGGCTGCCATTTTATCCCCAGAGAAGGAGGTGATGAGCGGAATGTGCCCAGGGGTCTTCATGATTGAGCATAGATTTTTCATGCTCAACCCTTCTTTGTTATAATATACCAAGTAGTTTGTTTTCTACCTACTCAAAACATTTTTTAAAAATCCTCATCAATTGTGAAACATTTGACGTCAAATTAGTCCAAATAAAAGGGTGACTGGTCTAGGAAGAATACCAAGAAATGATGGTATTTCAGCTCCTGGGATGGCTGCAAAAGAAGGAAAGGTAATGAATTCAACAAAGTCACTCAAACTTCCTAAGTAGAGGCAATAGCTGTCCACCCAAGACATAGCTGACACCTTCCTGGGGCCATTTCGGGGAGGGCTCAGGTGCTTACAGTGGACAAGGCAGATGCTACCCTGTGTGGAGGGAAACTTCCAGGGCAAAGACTCAGACTTTCTCAGCTTTGTTTTGTGAAAGAAGGCAGCATGTGTGACACTGATGACACCACAAACACTTGTTGAACAGACATGCATGTTAACGTTAGTCAACCAGTGAAGTCCACACGCAGACTGCTGAAGCCCTCTGTAACACTGTGCTATATGAATACACTGGGAAGACACATTGATTTTCACTTTTATTTCTCAAAACATTTAGTGACTCTCCTGACTTGGAACCATTTAGGTGGAACCTTACTAGCAAGACTGTCTCCTGCTGACAATATTTGAATATGAATGTTTTGCTAGCAAAATGGAGCTTCCTGTTCTGACACCCCTTATAAGATGTTGTCAGCAAGCTGTCACAGCAACCTAAAATATTTGGCTGGGATGGGAGAAAAGCAAAAGGAGCTGTGTTAATCAGGGTATGCAAACTGATGTAACATACAACCCTCAAGCCTCAGTGGATTAGTATAATAAAGATTCATTTCTTGTTCATGTCAACATTCACTGTGATTTGGTGGTGGGGCTGGTTTCGTGCAATCAGCCAGAGACCCTGGCTCCTACTGTCTCATGGCGCCATTATCTTCAGCAAGTGGCCTCTGAAATCCTTCCTGAACTGCAAGACAGAATGAAAGACTTAGAATGCCAGATGGGGTAGTGGCAATCATCACGTCACTCACATTCCACTGGCCAGAAATTGATCCCACAGCCCCATCTACTTGCTAGGGGTCTGGAAAACTCCATGTAAGTGCTGTGCCTGCGAAGAAGAGAAGAGCCTGGACACTGGGGAGCACTATATTATCACCCCCATGCACTGAATTAAACACGAGCCATTCATCTTACATTTAATCTTGCACAGCTATGACTGGAGGCTTATGAGGGAGAGCCTTAGTAGTCAGGATTCTTCTCCTGTGCTATATCCTGGTATTTCCCCCGGACTTTCACATTGGAAGCAGCCTGTTGTATGTGTGTGGTTTTGGATGGTACTGCTGTCTTGAAGTGTTTGTGGACATACATGGGAGCTTAAAGAGTCAGCAGCCTATATTGGTACAGAAAATTGAATATTTAAAGCAAGTGTGAAAGAAGTATTCTTCTGGAGCTCTTGCCAGGATGAGAGACTATTTAATTTCATTACCACAGGAGAAAATGGAGTCTGTGCAATCAGCTTTTAAAGTTGTTGCAACCAGAAACTTTGGAGCCTTTGGGATAGGAAAAAAGGCGAAGAGAAACAGAACTCATCCCTCTACCTGCAGTCAGCTTGTCCTGATGGCATGGGTGATTTCAGGAATAATAATTATAATGAGGAAAAGAGAAACAGGATGGGGCAAGCAAGAGGAATACAGCTTTTTATAGCACATATTTTAAGGAAAAATATGGGAGTTGGAAGTGCTTTGGGGATTACAAATAATTTAACCCAAAAGGCAAAGCTATTCTATGAAGATACAAGTTAGAAAGTATTGGAGAGTTGCCCAGCATCTCCATACTACTTAAAACTGTCTTTTCCACTGTGAAGCAGGCAGAGAACATCAGACTACAGCAAAGGACTAGGCGATGACCTCTTAAAAGTCTGCTGTGTCCTTGGTTTGTGTTTCCCATAGGTTGGGAACAGTAGGTGTTGCATGTTTGTGTATTTTTTTCTTAATTTTGGAGTAATGAATGTACGAAAGAAGCCCTTCTTTGTGACCATTCTGCATGCCAAGGGATATGGTGGCATTTCCTCTAGAGACTTTCAGAAGAAAAAATTAAATAAGAGGTTTATTTAATATACAAGAGTTTGTCTGTGATATCCTGATAAGAATAAAAGGCATAAATTGAACATGTACATATACTACAACCTCAAAAAAGTACTCAAAGCTGAGAAAAGTCTTGAAAATAAATCTTCCGAAATGTTAGCTATTGTTGCCTCTAGGTTAATACTGTATCTTCTTTAACAAAACTTTCTTGTGCTAATTTTTCAAATCAGAAAAAGATAAAGAAATTGAGGAAAAATGTAAATATTTGAAGATGACAAAAAGTTATGTTTGTTTTTAAAACTTAGGAAAATTTAGAAAAACAAAAAAGAAATCACTCTTAATTTTCTTCACCGAGAGACTGCCAGGTCCAACATTTGTTATTTGCTTACCATGCTGTCTTTCAGTTTTTCTAGATTAAAATAATGTTCACAGGGTGAAGGATCTAAATAGACATTTCTCAAAGAAGGTATACAAATGACCAATAAGCATTTGAAAATATACTCAACATTATTAGTCAATAGGGAAATGCAAATTAAAACTACAAAGACATCTACTATACAACACTTTATATCCACTAGGATGGCTACAATCAGAAAGAGAGATAACAATAAGTGTTGGTGAAGAGGCAGAAAAATTGGAACTGTCCTCCATTGCTTGTGAGAATCGAAAAAGAAGCAACCACTTTTGAAAAAAGTCTGGCAGTTCCTTAGCAGGTTAAATGTAGAGTTAAGATATGACCCAGCAATTCCACTCCTACATATCTATCCAAGAGAAATGAAAACATACATCTACACAAAAACTTGTACACAAATGTTCATAGCAGCATTGTTCACAATAGCCAAAAAGTGGAAACAACTTAAATATCCATTAACTGATAAGTGGATAAAGAAAATGTTGTATATTCATACAATGGAATATTTTCCAGAAATAAAAAGGAATGAAGTATCAATACATGCTATGATGTGGATGAACCTTGAAAATGTTATGCTAACTGAAAAAAACCAGACACAAAAGGCTACATGTTGTTTAATTACATTTATAGAAAATATCCAGTATAGACAAATCCGCAGAGACAGAAAGAGGTTGCCTCCGGCTGGGGAGAAGGCGCATAATAGGAAAATGAGGAGTGACTGCTAACGGGTACAGGATTGGGGGTAGGGAAGGTGATAAAAATGTTCTAAAATTAATGACAAATGCATAACTTTGTGAATATACTGAAAACCATTGAATTGTATACTCTAAATAGGTGAATGGAATGATATGTAAGTTATTTCTCAATAAAGCACTTTTTAAAAAAGGAAAAGATAATGTGCGTGTATCAAAAATTTCAAAGCATATTGAGGAGTCTAAAATTAAACGTAAGGTTTTTCTTCTTATCTACCCTCCAACATGTAGTTCTAGCCTCGTGGGAAGACCACTGTTAGAAGATTCTGGTTTTTTGTTCTTCTAGTAGTTACCGTTTTAACATTAAATAATATAATTATATATTATTTAATATATAATTCAATCTCTTAATTGAGCTGTCATTTTTAAAAGTATGTTTAACACTCAACTTTGAAAAGAAAAGAAAGTTGACACAGTTTGACTGTCTCCCACATCCTCTTTCCCTTTCTGCTTTCCAATTTTCTGAATTTATTTTGGTAATAGTTTCTACTTTTATAACTTTAAATAACATACTCAAGCTTCTATTTCTTGATTTATCAATTTTAGACACCAGCTCTTATCTAGAAGAAGGTAGACTTTAAATGTTTCATGACTATAAACTACATGGGAGAAGTCTCATTCAATAAAATATTGAGTTCTATCAACAGAAGAATGCTCTCTACTCAGTTTAATTATGACATTAAGAACTTAATTCAATGTTTCTCAAAGATGTTTCAAAATTTGACTAAGTGATAACACGATTATCTGAGAATTGACTATAGTAGGTAGGAGTACTGACCATGTTGCCTAGGTACCAAGAATAAAGAGGCCAAATTCTAGACTCACCGTAAATTCTTCATAGAATTTACTCGATGGGTGTTATTTAACATATTTTAAGAAGAGAACACATCTACTGATGGGAATCTGTCAAATGGCCACTGGAAAGTTGGACAGACAGCCACTGGGGCTTCCTTTCCACATGGAGAATTTGTGGTTCTAGAACCCTGAGTTTGTAGGGATGTTCTGCTGTCTCCTGTTAGCACTGTATCTCAAGTCTAGTCATGGTGATTATTTTGGATCTTGGACCAGGTGGTGAATAGAGGATGGTAAAGTCTAGTGTAGGACTGGGGCATACTGTGGGACAGAGGAGATAGAGAAGAGTGGAAAGGGAGAGTGGCTTTAAGACACACCCCAGGTATTCCGGTGATAATCACTTGAAAGAAATGCTTAACCTCAGCAGCAAACAAACAAACAAACAAACAAAAAACCCAAAGTGAAGCAGCTCCACATTCCCACTGCATACTCCTCATAAGGGAGGAATAGACATGAGCGCCCTATTTACTATATACTGTGCCTTGTGCCGATGCTTTCCCTGCACTATCTCATTCAATCCTCAACCCTGAAAACTCATTATCCACATCCACAGATAAAGCAACTGAGACAGAGAGTTGAAGTAAGGTCCCTTAAATTACCAAGAGCAAAGTAATAATTCAAAATCCAGTGTTGACAAGGCTTTGGGAGGACAGATACACTAGACAAATATTGGTATAATCTTCCTAGAGAACAACTAACAAGAGGCATACAACGATTAAACTAGGTTCTAGTCATCCCATTTTAGAGAATATGCTCTAAAAACAAAAATATGTAATTAAAAAATGATTGTACAAAACTATTCATTGCACTGATATTTTTTAAATGCTATCAGGAGATAAACCTACTAGCCAATAATTGAAGACTGATTTTCTTATAAACTATCATTAAAAAGTGGTCTTATTTGGACTATATTGATGTGCCAAAAAAAATGTACATAAGACAATGTTAAGACAAAAAAGTAGAACCCAACAGACAGTATGTGAACAGCAAACCAAGTATATAAAATGCCATGTATGGTATTGATTTGTCAGATTCGCAGAGCTCTCTCTTGTGTGTGCCTGAAGACTTTTCCTCTGGGAAGCCACGAATTCTGCTGTGATGTCAATAATACTCTCTGAGGGAAATTCCCTGAAGGGGAAATAGTGATGTCTCTGCCCTGCCCCTGAACCAATCTCTTTATAGACACACCCGTAAATATTGTTCAAGAAGAATTTGTGTTGAAAGCCCATGCCTGCAGAAAAGACTGAGTTGTCTCATCTGAACAAACCCCCAACGTAAGACTAAGGTATTATTCCCATTCCCAGCACTGATCTTGCAGGCCCCCATCTTCAGCCTTCCAACAAACTTTCCTCCTGCCTGCAATGCGCTGATATGCTCATCCTACACGGTTTTAAGACCCCTCTTAATTCCTCCCTCTTCCAAGAAGTCTTCACAGGAAGACATTACCACCTCTTGTAATTCCTATAGCACTTAGAATTCACTTGTTCTGCCAACATTTCATAGACACCTGTCTATCTCTCCGCGAAATGGCAAACTCCATGTGGTGAGAAGCCCTGTGTTTTTTAAATTGTTTTTGGAAACTTCATATTACATTAATACTTAACAGAGCGCTTTAAAATACAGCACAAAGTGTTCAAACAGTACTTGTGAAGTTGCTACCTGTTTCTTTCAAAAGAGGTCTCTTTTGTCCATGGTTCCTTTAGTGACTGTTAGTGTTTCAGGCATGGCACTGCAGACAAATGGATTTGGGAATCAAATATTCTCTCTCACCCCTTTCTTGCAGCTTCAGGCAAGTTTCTCAACTTCTTGGAGACCATTTTCTCATTCATTAAGTAGAGATATAAAATATCTCACAGAAGTATAGTAAGGATTAAAACTACTCATTCTTCAGGTATCAGCTTAAACATTACTTTGTTCAGGATCCCTTTCTTGACACCTCTCCTCACCTCCACGTTTAAATGAGAGATGTCTCTCTGTGCTTCCAAATGCTCTAAACCAGTGCCATCCAACAGAACATTCAGCAAGAATATTGTTCCATAATCTGTGCTATTTATAGGTAGCCACAAGCCACATGTGCACTTGAAATGTGGTTAATGTGACTGAGGGACTTTTGTGTAAGTATTATTTAATTTTAATTGCTTTTAAACAGCCCCATGTGGCTGGTGATGCCCAGACTGGACCGCACAACTGTAAACAATTCCCATTATAGTGCTTGGTTCATGGTTGAGTCTCTCTTACAAGATTGAGGTCTGTGATGAAACTCACCTGGGCTGTGATGCGCCCCATTACATCCATAGCACCTGGGCCAGGGGCTGGTGCACGGTAAGCTCTCAGCACACCAGTTATCATCATCTTCAATGTCATGTTGCCCAACTTTGTATTCCACGGTTTAGCCCAGCACACACTCTAGATGGTTCATCACTGTTTGCTAATTGAGTTAAGGGATTTCTAGACTTACAAATGAACCAATAATCTGTTCCTGGACAATATTCAACCAAAGGGGGTTGCATAAATGTCTTTCTACATTACACGTTGTATACAGGTATCAAAAGAATCACACTGTACCACATAAATATGTACAATTACTGTGTGTTCATTAAAAATAATTTTAAAATGTCTTTTAAATAATTTCTCTGTGTGCAGCATAGTGGTTAGAAGCCTCTGCCTGGATTCAAAGGCCAGCTCCTCCACTTTCCAGCTACATGACCTCTAGTATATAATTTTTTGTGCCTTAGTTTATTAGTCTGTAAAGTGGGGACATAAATGGCCCTGCCTTACTGAGTTGTTTCAAAGATTATATGTATTGAGGCTTATGACCACCATTTTACAGGCAATAGAGAGAACAAAGGGCTGCAATAAATTACCCTATAAAGATTCAAGCTGCAAAATCCAGAGTGTGGGGAATGATAGGCAGGAAACTGAGACAGCCACCCTGTGGGCTTTAGGGAGCAAATCTAAGGGCCAAGACACTACTCTGAGGTTGGTCATCTGGAAGCAAGGGAGGAGAAAAAAATATTTGACATCATTAGCCTTTACAGTAGAGGGAAGCCTCTCAGCTGAGGAAAAAGTGCTGAGTGAGGAGTGGTTGCTGTGTAGCAACTAATAATGTGGGTCCTAAGATTGTTGGTAAAACTCAATTGCAAAGCTGCCTTCAACTTTGTGTGGACTTAAGGGTGGGTAGCATTTTTTTTTTTTTTTTTTTTTTTTTTTTTTTTTGAGATGGAGTCTTGCTCTGTCGCCCAGGCTGGAGTGCAGTGGTGCCATCTCGGCTCACTACAAGCTCTGCCTTCCGGGTTCACGCCATTCTCCTGCCTCAGCCTCTCGAGTAGCTGGGACTACAGGCGCCCACCACCACGCCTGGCTAATTTTTTGTATTTTTAGTAGAGACAGGGTTTCACCGTGTTAGCCAGGATGGTCTCGATCTCCTGATCTCGTGATCCGCCTGCCGCGGCCTCCTAAAGTGCTGGGATTACAGGCGTGAGCCACCGCGCCCGGCCAGAAGGATGGGTAGCATTTTAGCAAAGAGGGCCTGGAAGCTTTAAATTGTGCCTGTAGGCTGCTGGCATGTCAGGTGCAGGAGATGTGTCAGTTAATGGTCTCAACTGTTCCAAGAGTAGCAGCTGCAACAAAAGCTCAGCCCTTTCCTCATACAGAAATGAGAGTGTGAAAGCAGTGGGTGGGATAAGAAGAGAATGAAACCGCTGGAAAAAAAAATGCCTGTTTCTGCTGATCTCAAGAGTTCCCTGGAGAACCCAAGAAGGACAATCTTTGGTTTCATTGCAGACCTTTCTGCCTTTTGTTCCTCAAAGTCCCAGACATATTTTTTCTGTTTCATGAACATGCCAAACTATTTCATGCTCAAGGTATTTAAACCTGCTGTTCCCTTTGCCAGGAAGGCTCTCAATCTGGGTCTTCCATGGCTGTCTTTTTCCATTTATGTAAACCTTGGTTCCTATGTTGTCTTCTTCAATAGGACATTCCTGATCATTGTATTGAAAGATTTCCTGTAATAGCCTAACCTTCCCTCTAACACATACACACACACACACACACACACACACACACACACACACATGCCAGTTTTATTCAGTGTATTGATACATATGAGTGAAAGGCTAAGAACAGCACATTATAAGTCTTTGGTATTGTTAGGTATCATTTTTTCCATAATACCATTTTTATCTAAATGTAACTTATATATGTATATACTGATTTTCAATGGTTAATCTACCCTTCTTTCTGATTAGCTCCCCAAGAGCAGGGACCTTGGCTGTTTTGTACATTTCCATATCTCTAGCACCGAGAGTAAAGCCTGGTACTTGGTGGGTGCTCAATAACCATTGTTGAAAGGGTACATTAACTACAGAAAAAAGTATGACACTGGGAAAAAAAGGCTAAAAGACAATCACTGATAATACTGGGTAGTGAGCTTCAGAGGTTTGTTTTCTTCTCTCTAGCTTTTCACATACTCCAAATTTTTACAAATAGCATGTGTTCCTTTTAATACTAAAGAGTTTAATTTTTGCAAAAAGACTTATGTTGGCATGCCATTTCTGCAGGCATGTTGCAGATTACAATCTTTGGATCTGTATACAACCACTTCTTAAATCAGAAGTCATCTGACGTTCTTCAGGAAGAACTGTCAGCACTGTGTCTCTTGGTATAATAAACACAAATGCAGGCCCTACTGAAAGCCCCCTGGGAGGGTCTGACAAGTCACATTCCATCAGCGGCCACGTACCATGTGACCAGCCATCCGCCTCTTTATCTCTAGCTCCTTAAGTCAGGAGTTTCATTTGGCTCCAGACCTTGGCACTATGAAGGTCAGCCAAGGTCGGGGCTCAAGTAAGAATGACTCACCCTGCTCTGCGCTCTCCACTGGGCACAGGCTGGAGCATGATGAATGCTGTGATTTTCCAGGCTCAACTCCCAGGAGGTGAGGTTCATTCCCTGAAACACTGGACCATGAAAGAAAACCCAGAGCATCCACCAAAGTGGTGTTTAGCATTTAGAAAACAAAAAAGAAGCTTCTACTGTCTGGTCCTATCCAGTGTAGTTCTGATTCAAAGTTGACCACCCAGTATGAACACCCCTTTTTAGGCTTGTGCAAAGGGGGTTAATCATGATGCTTTTTAAACAATAATGATTGTGCAAGATTGCACACATGCACCCAAGTATTAACAATAATACAATAAGCAATTACAATATCAGGGCCAGGTTTTATAAGATTTTTATATGCCTGGTTTACTTTAGAGTCTCTTGCCTTTAAAAACAAACAAACAAACAAACAAACAGAATATTAAAGGTACAGTAAAACTAGTCCCAATTCCACTCCTTTCCTTCCTTCCCAGTGGCACTCAGTAACATAAAGTAACTGTTTATCATTCCTTTACATGGTTTTATATATCCATATATTCATAAACTTTGTTAAATTTTTTGCCCATTTTAAACCTCTATATAAATGTTATCTTATGTATCATTTTGCAACTTTTATTGTTGTTCAGCATTATATTTATGAGATTTATCTTTGTGGATATATGAGATTTATCTTTGTGGATATATATGTGGATACATTTGCTAGTTTTATGTGTCAACTTGGCTAGACCAGTTAATCAGTTAAACACTAGGTGTTTATGTGAAGGTATTTTGTAGGTATGATTAAAGCCTGTAATCAATTGGTTTTAAGTAAAGAAGATTAGCCTAGATAATCTGAATGGACTTCATTCAATTGGTTGAAAGGCATTAGAAAGGCAATTGAAAGGCATAGCCAAGGCTTCCCTGGAGAAGAAGAGATTCTGCCTGTGAACCAAGCTTCAGCTTATGACTGATGGTTCCAGCCTGCCCTTCCTGACAGTCTCCCCGATGGATTTCAGACATGCCTAGCCAGCCCCCACAATCACACACAAGCCAGTTCCTTGGAATAAACCTCTTAATATATATCTCTCACTAGTTCTGTTTCTCTGGTTGAGCTCTGACTGATACAACATACTTGTCATTTTATTCATTCATTCATTCCTTTGGAGACAGAGTCTTGCTCTATTACGGTAGAGGGCAGCGGCATAATCATAGCTCATTACAGCCTTGACCTCCTGGGCTCAAGCGATTCTCCTGCCTCAGCCTCCCAAATAGCTGGGACTACAGGCTCCCACTACCATGCCTGGCAAAAATTTTTAATGTGTTTTAGAGATGGGGTCTCACCATGTTGCCTGGACTATGATTTACTTTTTTTGTTTTGCTATGGATCAGGGGTCAGCAAACTTTTCTTATTAAGGGCCAGACAATCAGAGAAATGCAAATCAAAACCACAGTGAGATACCATCTCACACCAGTTAGAATGGCCATCATTAAAAAGTCAGGAAACAACAGGTGCTGGACAGGATGTGGAGAAATAGGAACACTTTTACACTGTTGGTGGGACTGTAAACTAGGTCAACCATTGTGGAAGTCAGTGTGGCGATTCCTCAGGGATCTAGAACTAGAAATACCATTTGACCCAGCCATCCCATTACTGGGTATATACCCAAAGGACTATAAATTATGCTCCTATAAAGACACATGCACACGTATGTTTATTTCGGCACTATTCACAATAGCAAAGACTTGGAACCAACCCAAATGTCCAACAACGATAGACTGGATTAAGAAAATGTGGCACCTATACACCATGGAATACTATGCAGCCATAAAAAATGATGAGTCCATGTCCTTTGTAGGGACATGGATGAAACTAGAAAATATCATTCTCAGTAAACTATCGCAAGGACAAAAAACTAAACACCACATGTTCTCACTCATAGGTGGGAATTGAACAATGAGAGCTCATGGACACAGGAAGGGGAACATCACACTCCGGGGACTGTTGTGCGGAAGGGGGAGGGGGGAGGGACAGCATTAGGAAATACACCTAATGCTAAATGACGAGTTAATGGGTGCAGCAAAACAACATGGCACATGGATACATATGCAACAAACCTGCACATTGTGCATGCACATGTACCCTAAAACCTAAAATATAATAATAATAAAAAAAAAAAGGGCCAGACATTAAATATTTTAGGCTCTGTGGGTCATATGGTCTCTTTTTTTTTGAGACGGAGTCTCAATGTGTCACCCAGGCTGGAGTGCAGTGGCGCAATCTCGGCTCACTGCAAGCTCCGCCGCCCGGGTTCGCGCAATTCTCCTGCCTCAGCCTCTCCGAGTAGCTGGGACTACAGGCGCCCGCCACCACGCCCCGCTAATTTTTCTTTTTTGTATTTTTAGTAGAGACGGGGTTTCACCGTGGTCTCGATCTCCTGACCTCGTGATCCGCCCGCCTCGGCCTCCCAAAGTGCCGGGATTACAAGCGTGAGCCACCGCGCCCGGCCGTATGGTCTCTTGCAACTATCGAACAATGCTGTTGTAACATGAAAGCAGTTACAGACAATACATCAGTGAATACAAGTGTGGCTGGGTTTCAATAAAAGTTTATTTATACATATAGGTAATGGGCTGGATTTGACCCATGGGCTATAGTTTGCTAACCCTTGCTGTGTAGCATGCATTGTATGAATAAACCACAGTTTGTCTATTCTCCTGTTCATGGACATTTTCTACATTGTTCCTCCCTTACCACAAAATGCGGTACCTAGCATTCTTGTATTCATTCTTTGCGCACATGTGCAAGAATTATTCTCTATCTAGAAGTAGAATTGCAGGGTCATGGATTATGTGAATCTTCAACCTAACTAGAGAGTGCCAAATTGCATGCTAAAGAAATTGTTTCAGTTTATACTCCTATCAATAACAGTGCTTGAGAGTTTCAGTTTCCACATCTTCTGTACCATTGGAATTGTCAGACTTATATATCTGGTGGACACAAAATTGTATCTCATCATAGTTTTAACTTACATTTTCCTAATGAATAATTATGAGAAGCATCTTTTTATGTGCTTTTCTCCATATATATCCTCTTTGATAAAGTGTCTGTTCAAATCTTTTGGCCATTTTAAAAATTGGATTCCCTTATTATTGAGCTTTGTGGGCTCTTTATATATTATGGATACAAGTCATTTGTTGGACACAAGTCATTTATGTAGGAAAATATTTGCAAATATTTTCCGCCAGTCTGTAGCTTGTCCTTTCATTTTCTGAAGTGTTTTGCAGAGCAGAAATTTTAAATTGGCTAAATTTATCAGTGTGTGCTTTTATAAATTGTATTTCTAGTGACATATCTAAGAAAACTTTGCTTAAAGCAAAGATTTAAATATTTGCTTAACTCTTTGCAAATTTTTTTTCTATGTTATCTTCTAGAATTTTTATGGTTAAAACTTCTTGCATTTAGGCCTATAACAGTGTACAATGCATTTTTAACTAACTGTTAACTGTTTTGTATTATACAATACAGGATATAAGTTGAAGTTCTCTTTTTTTAGCATATGAATGTCCAGTTGTTCCAATACCGTTTATTGAAAAGACTTATTTTTCTACCTCCTTCGTATCTTTGTCAAAAATCAAGTAACCATCTATGTGTGGGCTTTCTGTTCTGTTTTATTAACCTATATGTTATATTTTTCTCAGTATCACACTGTCTCAGTTGCTGTGGCTTTATAGTAATTCTTGAAATCAGGAACCGTGAGTTCTCAAATTTGTTCCTCTGTTTTCTTTTTGTTGTTGTTGTTGTTTTCAGAGTCTCATTCTGTCACCCAGGCTGCAGTGCAGTGGCACGATCTTGACTGACTGCAACCTCTGCCTCCTAGGTTCAAGTGATCCTCCCACCTCAGCCTCCCGAGTAGATGGGATTATAGGCATCACCACATCCAGCTTATTTTTGTATTTTTAGTAGAGACAGGGTTTCACCATGTTGGCCAGGCTGGTTTCAAACTCCTGACCTCAGGTGATCTGCCCGCCTTGGCCTCCCAAAGTGCCGGGATTATAGGCGTGAGCCATTGCACACAGCCTTGTTCCTGTTTTTAATAACTGATTGACTCCTCTAATTTATTTGCATTTTTGTATTAATATTAGAATCAGCTTGTTGATATCTTCCAAAAAATCCTAGTGAGATTTTGATTAGGATTGTGTTGGATCTGTAGATGAATCTGGGGAGAACGGGCATTTTTGTATGTGTCTTTCCATATATGTAGTTCTTTGTTTTTTCATCAGTATTTTCCTGTTTTTAGCATATAGATTCTGCAAGTATTTTATTGCTTTATACATAATTATTTTCTTTTTGGGGTGTGATAGTAAATGGTACTTTAAAAAATGTTGTGTCTAATTGTTCACTGGTAGTATATAGAAATACAGCTGATTTTTGTATATTGAGGACAGGTATAGTGTTCCATTTCACAGTTGAGTAAACTAATAATCAGAGAGGGTAAGTGACTCAACCAATGAAGCACAGCTTTGAGTGGTAGGACAGGACCTCAGGTTCCCAGAGGGCCAGCGTTTTTTTAAGTTAGAATTTTTTTCTTCACTATCCTATTTGATGCTAATTTGGGAGAACATGCCACAGTATATGTAGGTCAAAATGGTCTCGCTTTGGCAATATACTAGTATGTTTTCTAACCACTGAGGTATCTCCAGAATATTAAACTTTCTTCAATTATTTTTATTGTGAAAGGTATTGTACATTCAGAAGAATATAAAATTGTACAGTTTGGGCCAGGTGCGGTGGCTCAGGCCTGTAATCCCAGCACTTTGGGAGGCCGAGGCAGGCGGATCACGAGGTCAGGAGGTCGAGACCATCCTGGCTAACACGGTGAAACCCCTTCTCTACTAAAAATACAAAAAATTAGCCGGGCAAGGTGGAGGGCGCCTGTAGTCCCAGCTACGTGGGAGGCTGAGGCAGGAGAATGGCGTGAACCCCGCGGGGCGGAGCCTGCAGTGAGCCGAGATTGCGCCACTGCACTCCAGCCTGGGTGAAAGAGCGAGACTCCGTCTCAAAAAAAAATAAAAAAATAAAAAATAAAATTGTACAGTTTGAAAAATGATAAAGATCCATGTACATGTGCATACAATATCCTGGTTAAGAAATAGGTCATTACTAGAACTTTAGAAGCTTCCTGTGCATCCCTCCCTAATCACATCCTCTCTTTCCCACCTCCAAGCAAGCATTTTCCTTACTTTTGGGGTAATCACTCCCTTGCTGTTCCTTACAGATCTCTTAGTTATATAGTCACCCCTCAAAATCTGTAGGGGATTGGCTCTAGGTCGTGTGTGGATATCAAAATTCATAGATGCTCAAATCCCTGATGTAAAATAGTGTAGTGTTTGCATGTAACCTATGCACATCCTCCTGTATACTTTAAATTATCTTGAAGTTACTTATAATACCAATAGAATAAAAAATATGTAAATATGGCCAGGCACAGTGACTCACGCCTGTAATCCCAGCACATTGGGAGGCTGAGGTGGGCAGATCACTTGAGGTCAGAAGTTCGAGACCAGCCTGACCAACATGGTGAAACCCCATCTCTACTAAAAATACAAAAATTAGTTGGGCATGGTGGCGGGCACCTGTAATTCCAGCTACTCGGGAGTCTGAGGCAGGAAAATCGCTTGAACCCAGGAGGTGGAGGTTGCAGTGAGCCGAGATCACACCACTGCACTCCAGCCTGGGTGACAGAGTGAGACTGTTAAAAAAAAAAAAAAAAGTAAATTGACGTTTCACTGTATTTTTAAAATTTGTATTATTTTTAATTGTTGTGTTGTTAGTTTTATTGTTTTAAAAAATATTTTAATCAGCGATTGGTCAAGTCTACGGATACAGAGGACCAACTATATTTGCGTATCTAAGCAAAACATGTGGTTTTAAAATACTAAGTAGCAGCACAAACCTAGATGTGAAAGGAAAGGTCAATCTTACCTCTATTACATGAAGACTTCCGGGAAAAGATGAGCTGAACAGAGTCCTCAAGCCAAGTGTGCCTCCAGATTCCCTGGGCGTGTAGAAGAGCCTTTTCTAAGGCATTCAGTGGGCAAGGTCATAAACGAGCACTAGAATAAAGGGGGAGAGAAAGGGTTAACACAGGCCTGGAACTCACCCATTCCCTACTGGGGGATGCCTCTGCCAGACCTCCCTGTAAACCAGGCATTTACGAGCAGAAAGTCTACAGGAACTACCTGCTCTGCTTAGACTGGTCTCTGTAAATCAACATGGAATTTATAGATTGAGGAGCATAGCTGGCTGGAGAATGGGGCTCAGGGTAGTGAAGTAAGCATTTCCTACCTGTATAATTAATGAACTATAAAACTGAGGGGCTCCAGAACAGACACAGCTTCCTTTGGGAGCAATTGCATACATGGTTTGAAGCTCATCTGTTGATCTGGCACCAAAATGTGTCTTAACATGTGACAGAGACAGTTTTCTTAAGCTGATTGCTCTGGGACTCTCCAGGAAAGAAATGTTCTGTTGTGCCTGGTGTTTACCTGTATTCTTTGAATCATTGGTAAAGTTTGGTGCTAAGATTTAGGATTCACACAGTCCCACTTGACAAACGGAAATTTTGCGTGAACTCAGTATGGATTGTCATAGGTGGGGCATCTGGCAATAATGTAGGATGGCCCAGACTCTGGATGTCCTACAGAAGTGTGCTCAGGAGAGTGGCATTCTCCAGTCGATGTCTTCCACGTTCACCATGGATCCCCTTAGCTTTCGAGAACAGCATAAACCACAGTGAAATACCATCTCACACCCGTTAGGGTGACTACTGTAAATTTTTTTAGAAATGGAAAATAACAAGTGTTGACAAGGATGTGGAGAAATTGGAACCTTAGTGCTTTATTGGTAGGAATGTAAAATGGTGCAGCTGCCGTAGAAAACAGTATGGCTGTTCCTAAAAAAATTAAAAATTGAATTTTCTTATAAATCAGCAATCCTACTTCTAGGTATATACTTAAAAGAATTGAAACCTGGGTCTCAAAGAGATTTTTGTATATGTGTGTTCATAGCAGCATTATTCACAATTGCTAAAAGGCGGAAAGCAACCCAAGTGTCCATTAATGCATGGATGGAAAAACAAAATGTGGCGTCTATGTATATGTAAAGACTCTATCTATCATCTATCATCTATCTGTCTATCTATCTATCATCTATCTATCCTATCTATCTATCTATCATCTATCTATCCTATCTATCTATCTATCTATCTATCTATCATCTATCTATCATCTATCTATCCTATCATCTATCTATCATCTATCTATCATCTATCACCTAACTATCATCTATCATCTATCTATCATCTATCTATCATCTATCATCTATCATCTATCTATCTATCTATCATCTATCATCTTTCTATCTATCCTATCTATCTATCTATCCTATCTATCTATCTATCTATCTATCTATCTATCTATCTATCTATCATCTATCTATCTATCTATCATCTATCTATCATCTATCTATCTATCTATCATCTATCTATCTATCTATCATCTATCTATCATCTATCTATCATCTATCTATCTATCATCTATCTATCTATCATCTATCTATCCTATCTATCTATCTATCTATCTATCTATCTATCTATCTATCATCTATCTATCCTATCCTATCTATCTATCTATCTATCTATGTATCTATCTATCCTATCTATCATCTATCATCTATCTATCCTATCTATCTATCTATCATCTATCTATCATCTATCTATCATCTATCTATCTATCTATCTATCTATCTATCTATCTATCCTATCTATCTATCTATCTATCTATCTATCTATCTATCTATCTATCTATCCTATCTATCTATCTATCCTATCTATCATCTATCTATCATCTATCTATCTATCCTATCTATCTTATCTATCTATCATCTATCATCTATCTATCATCTATCTATCTATCTATCCTATCTATCATCTATCATCTATCTATCTATCCTATCTATCTTATCTATCTATCTATCTATCTATCTATCTATCTATCTATCTATCTATCATCTATCATCTATCTATCATCTATCTATCCATCCATCTATCCATCCACACACAAGGGGATATTATTCAACTTTAAAAAGGAAGGAAATTCTGACACATGCTACAACATGGATGAATCCTGAGGACACTATGCTAAGTCACAAAAAGATAAATACTGTATGATTCCATTTATATGAGGTATCTAACATAGACAAATTCACAGACACAGAAAGTAGAATGGTGGTTTTTCCAGGGGCTGGGGAAAGGGAGGAATGGGAAGTTGTTATTTAATGGGTATGTAGTTTCTGTCTTGCAAGATGACAAAAGTTCTAGAGATTGGTTACACAACATTGTGAATGAGCTTAACACTATTGAACTGTGCACTTAAAAATAGTTAAGGCTGACTGGTGCAGTAGCTAAATACTCCAAATACTTAGGGTCACTTAATTTCTCTGTTATTGGTATGGTTCCCATTCTCATTAATTTCTTTTCTTTTCTTTCTTTTTCATTTAAACTGACTGAGTTAAAAATCCTTTCCCACAAAGAGTTAATGCATACAGAACTACTTTTGCAGAGCTCCAAGGAAGCTTAAAGAGGAGGACAGACGACTCCCTACTTACACTGCTGTCTAGTGGACACTTTCCTGAATTCCTCTCTTTGGCTTCATTTGTAAGCTTCATGATCCAGTGTTAAGGGGTCTCTTATTTGACTAAGTATTTCAGTTTTTCTTAACTATAGGGCATTTCATAGGTTCCTAAAGCTTCACATCCTCTTTTTTATTATGAGCAGGCGAGGTGCACCAATTCAATTTACTATTGAGGTGTCTTAGATTGACAAATGCTATGACTCCCAAAATTATCTTTCCCCAATACACACTAGGGAAACTTCGTATTTCCCAGAAGCATTATTTCCTCTGTAACTTTGGGCTCTAAAATATGGCTTCATGAGGACGGATATGAAAAATCATCAAACCATTAGACTCTTTGCAGAGTCACAAAATATGAAAGTATCTTTGATAGCCACAGACCTCCAGTAAGCACCTTTGGTAAATACAACAGGAAATGAGACTGCAATGGATTTGCTTCCTTGTTTTCATTTAAGACTCAGATGTTGGGCCTCAACCTACTACCTCACAAATATCACCTATACTTGAGAGATGAGAAGGCAAAGAAAGAAGACAAAAGAGTGCTAGACAGGAAGGAACTATCCCACAATCTGGATTACTTGGAGGAATGCTAGGGAAGTTGGAGGGTCTGAAGGATGGAAGTGGCTTTGCAGGTTGGGGTGAAGGGTGGGCAGGGATTGGTGGTAATGAGTGAAACCACCCAGCCCAGCAGATGAATGACCAGATGGCAACAAGAAGGGGTAGGATAAACCCCAACTGGGCGATTTAGGGGATGGATGACAGCCAAAGGAGCCAAGTAAGGAGACTGAGATGATGATAATAAAAATAGCAATGAAATTATCCATGCTAATTAGTAGCCAGATGCTTCCATACATTATTTCCAATCTTCAGTTCACCCTCCCAGAGAGATATCATTGTTCTGGCACTACAGATGCAAAAGCAGAGGGTGGGAGAATCCCAGTGTGGCAAAGCCTGTCTGCCCCTAAAGTACAGCTGCCTTCGATGATACCAGCCTGCCTCCCAGTTCATGCCAAGTTTATTCACTCACTCAGCCAGCCAGTCAGCTAGCACCTACTATGTAAGCTATATGCTGAAACCAATAACAATATTTGTCACTAAATGACAGAGAACCCTAACTACATTCATGTAAAATCCATTTCCTTTCTCAAAATTTTGTTTATAGGACTGTTAGAGCCATTCCAGTTAAACAATGTACTTTTCTTCATTTTTCTTCTTTTGTTTTTGACAGAGTCTCACCCTGTTAGCCAGGCTGGAGTACAATGGTATGATCTTGGCTCACTGCAACCTCCGCCTTCTGGGCTCAAGTGATTCACGTGCCTCAGCCTCCCAGTAGTAGCTGGGATTACAGGCATGTGCCACCATGCATGGCTAATTTTTGTATTTTTAGTAGAGACAGGGTTTCACCATGTTGGCCAGGCTGGTCTTGAACTCCTAGCCTCAAGAAACCAGCCCACCTCGGCCTCCCAAAGTGCTGGGACTACAGGTGTGAGCCACCGCACCTGGCCCATCAATGCACTTTCGAAGGTGAGCCTCTCTTACTTGGGTTGATGTAGGTGCAGCCTTCCCAACTTAGCAGTTCAGAAATGAGGAAGCTCTCTTTCAGATGGACTGAATCTCCCACCCAAACTAGTCAAGAACAGGAGTAAATATCTGACCAATGTAAGGTATGAGAAGTTTCAAAGCAGTGCTTAGTGCTCTTAGCTGCTAATTAGGTTCATAACCACCTGTCAACAACTGGGGGCATGGGAGGAAAGAATCTTGCCCCTATGGCCCATGATGCACTGGAGGATCTGGACAGCCTGAACATTTCACCCAGGTCTGGTCCACATAGACACATTCAAATAACCTTTCAATTTATGAAAAGCATTTTATTAAGCAGGTGTGTGATATTTTGGAGTTTAGATTCTAAAGATTATTTTTCATTCTAATGCCTTTTTGAGGACCAAATGTGAAGAAAACAGGCTCAAATACAGGTGTCAGGATAGGATTTTCTTCTCTCATATTGATTCCTTCTTTCCTAGCCTGCTCCATTTATTCACTTCCACAAAGAAATAAGTTAAAAACACTTCTATTTGTATAAGCCATGAAAATTATGCTCTGAGACGTGGCTACCATTTGTAGATGTAGTCCCTGGACCAGCAGCCCCAGCATCACCTAGAAGTTTACTAGAAATGCAGAGTCTCAGGCCCCAGCCCAGCCTACTAAATCAAAGTCTGCATTTTAACAAAATCCGCAGGTGATTTGTGTGCACACTAATGTTGAAAAAGCACCAGGGTAGAAATACATAATAGAAGCCTCTACATGACACCTAGAGACTTTGGACCTCTGGGATGGGGCCAGGTTCATGGAGAGGAATAAACAAAGGTGATGAGGAGGGAAAAAGAAGGAAGAGGAAGATCAGAGAGAAGAGGGTGTCCTAATACCCACTCTAGATACACACTGGGCAAGCTGATAGGGCGAAATGTTGGGAAAAATAAATGCTTGATTCCATTGCCTGGATTCCACATACAGTTGCCATTTGTTTCTGATGATGGACTGACTCCCCTTTCATCCTTACAGGTATTGTCAACATGACTAAGGGATTCCATGTGGCTCTAAAAGTTCGGGGGGGAAACTTTCTTTATAAAGCTAAACTGCTTCTGCAAATGGGACACATAAAGAGCATAGTTTGGAATAAATTTTTCACCAGGTGCTGGGTGCAGTGAATCACGTCTGTAATCTCAGCACTTTGGGAGGCTAAGGAGGGAGAATTGCTTAAAGCCAGGAGTTCAGGACCCCATCTCTATAAAAGGTAAACAATATTAACTAAGCATGGTGGCACGCACCTGTAGTCCCAGCTACTCAGGAGGCTGAGCTGGTAGGGTCACTGGATTCCAGGAGGTTGAGGCTGCAGTGAGCCATGATCACTCCACTGCACTTCAGCCTGGATTACAGAGTAAGACCCTATCTCAAAAGTTAAAAATAAATAAATAAATAATTTTTCACCAGGGACTCTGTTTGCCCAAAAATGTAAGTTGGGGATTTTCATTCGTAGACTCACTTTCCCTCTGAATTCCAGACTCACTCCACCAACTGCCTTCTCAGCATCTCCCCTTGATGTCACACAGATAGAGCAAACACAGCTTGAGCAATCTGCTCCCCATCATGTCTCTTGTCACTTTGCATCTCTATAAATGGCATCACCATCCATTAATTAAGCAATCATCCTAATTAATCAAGACAGAATTCTGGGCGTCACTCTCCGTTCCTTGATTCTTCCCTTTCATCATCCTCCCACACCTATTCCACAAGTCCTATCAATTGCATCTCCAAAATATCTGTTTAAGCCGTTCTCTTCTCTATATTCCCACTGTTTTGTCTCAGTCTTGGCCATCAGGACCTCTTGCCTGGACTCCTGGAACAGCCCCCTAATTGAACTATCTTCCATTTTTGCCCTACTTCCAATCCGTTCTCCTCTGTGAAGCAATTAGAAACAACTTCTGAAATAACACATTTTTCTTCTTCTTCTTCTTCTTCTTCTTCTTCTTCTTCTTCTTCTTCTTCTTCTTCTTCTTCTTCTTCTTCTTCTTCTTCTTCTTCTTCCTCCTCCTCCTCCTCCTCCTCCTCCTCTTCTTCTTCTTCTTCTTTTTCTTCTTCTTCTTCTCTTTTCTTCTCCTTCTCCTCCTTCTCCTTCTCCTCCTCCTCCTCCTCCTCCTCTTCTTCTTCCTCTTCTTCTTCTTCTTCTTCTTCTTCTTTTTCTTCTTTTTCTTCTTCTTCTTCTTCTTCTTCTTCTTCTTCTTCTTCTTCTTCTTCTTCTTCTTCTTCTTCTTCTTCTTTTTCTTCTTCTCTTTTCTTCTCCTTCTCCTCCTTCTCCTCCTCTTCCTCCTCCTTCTCTTTCTTCTTTTGAGCAGAGTCTTGCTCTGTCTCCCAGGCTGGAGTGCAGTGGTATGATCACAGCTCACTGCAGCCTTGATCTCCCAAGCTCCCAGATCTTCCCACCTCAGCCTCTCGAGTAGCTGGGACCACAGGTGCACACCACCACACTCGGGTAATTTTTGTATTTTTTGCAGAGGTGGGGGTTTCACCATGTTGCCCAGGCTGGTCTTGAACTCCTGAGCTCAAGTGATCTGCCCACCTTGGCCTCCCAAAGTGCTGGGATTACAGATATGAGCATCGCACCCAGTCAATGATAAAGTTCTTAAAACATTAAGCCCTATTTCTCCCCGTGTAAACCCTCCCCATTGCATTTAGGGAAACATTCAAATCTTTACCACGATTTCTCAGAAATCTCCCCTCCACAACCCCCTTTTCCTATTACCCTGCCCAGTCCCTGCAATGGGCTAAATCTTATCCACACTGGTCTGTTTCTTGAATTGCCAAACAGGGTTTTACATATGCTGTTACCACTTCCTGGAATCTTTTCACTCATTCTTTCCATAGTTTACTTCCTTCTTATGTTTTAGTTAGAATGTCACCTCCTAAGAAAGGCTCCATTTCAACCATCCTTCCTAAAATAAGCTTTCTCTGTAATTCTCTTACTTAGCCCCTTGTTTCCATCACAACGTTTATTACAGATTTGTTTCCATCACAACATTTATTACAGATTAAAACAACCTTTGTTTGTTTTTCTATTTGTCTTTGGAGTTGCTGCCCTTGCAGCAGGCTGAGCTCCATAAAGGCGTGGAGTTATCGGTCTCGCATGCGATAGTTTGCCCTGAACTCTGACAGTGCCTGGCGAAAGCAGTATTTCAACATATGTATGGTGAGTAAATGAAAGTCCAAATTATACACACAGGTTCACTGCGCATGTCCCAACATTACATCGTCATTTCTTAAAATCTTAGAATTCTTGGTAGATGCATTTCTATGTGGAGAATTTCTGATTCCACCTTCTACTGAACCCTAAGAAGGATAATTTCTAACTGTGAGAATTCCATGGGATCGCTGATTTCCTTGTGAGAAAGTATCACCTATTGACACATTTTTTTTCCTGTGTATTAGACTAAGTGTTGGCTCAAATGAATTGCACTGGGGAATTTCTGAACTATTAAAAAGTCAAACCAAAGAATCGCATCATTTGTATAATTGCACTTTTGAAGATTTAATTTTCATAGGTGTTTTAGCTCTTGATTTAACAAAGAATAAGCATTTGTTAGAAAACCAAATTATCTACAACCTGCTTTCTGGAATGGAAAATTAAACTATTGCAGCTACAATATCATAGATTTGCTTTGTTTCTAGGATACAAACTATGCATGCAAATTAGTACAAATCCATAGCTAGAAAGATTTGAGGCTGGACTCAACAAAACAGCCTGCAGCAAATAAGCATTTTCACAAAATTTGAAATTGGGAGCCACTGCTCTGGTACGGTACGTTATCGGGCATCTACTCTTCATGCCATTGCTAAGCAACAGATGGCCTTACCCGTTCTTTAGTTTATTCTGCTGATGCTTTTCTTGTTCCTGTTTCATCTTGCTCAGTCTCCTTCTCTGGGGCCTTTTACCCCAGCTACAGGTTTGGTGTCAGTGTACCCCAGAGTCCTGCTCTCAACTCCCTTCTCAGTTTATATTGTCTCCTTAAACCATCCAGTTTATGAAACAACACTTTCATAGCTTCAGTCCTCACCTGGAGACAGATGGAACCTACCTTTCCTTCTTCTGCCTGGAAGAGCTCTCCTCAGAACCACAGATCTGTATTCCTAACAGCCTATTCGATAAATCCTCCTGAATGTGCTGCAAGCGATTTGGGTTCAGTATTTACAAAATCAAACACACTAATAACCCCTGACCTTCAAAAAACATCTCTGCTTTTCCTCCTGGTGAGGGTACCATTGCTCACCCAGATGTTCAAGCCAGAAAGAAGGGATCATCTAGGACTTCTCCATCTTAATTACTCCCATATTCTATCGTACTCCAAATGCTTTCCATTTTACTTGCTAAATATTTCTTGGACGTGTCTCCTCCATGCTACATCCTTTTCTTTGGTTCAGACTCTCATAGGATACAAAGAGTAAATGTTTTTATTTTTAGGTGTTCTAAGCACCTTGTATACCTTTTCATTTAACCGTCTACAGCCAATCTCATCAATTATTATTATAATCCGCATTTTCAGATGAGGACATTGAGGTACAGAGAAGTTGAGTAACTTGCCCAAGCCAGTAACAAACACAGCTGGGATTTGAATGCAGTAGTCCACGTACATAACCACTAGGATATGCTGCCTCCCGTAATCTCTAGCCTGAAATACAATAGTCTTCTCATTCTTATTGCTGCCTCTTGTTTCTCATTCTAAAATCTTCATATAGCCACTCAAAAGCTTCCTCAGTAATGAAGATTGGATTAAACTTGTTCAAAACCATTCAATGATTCCTCATCTCCTAAAAGGCAAAGTCCAAACTGATTGGCATAACCTGCATTACCATTCAGGGTTGTCCCACCTGATCTGTCCCACCCCCATGTCCTTGACTTTAGTCATATTCCAAATGTGGGAATTGATTTTCCTCTGTGTCAGGTACTCCTCAGCTGGGACCCAAATCCCTTATCCCAGTAAACTCCAACCTAGTCTTCAAGATTCAAATATGACCTCTTCCTCATTTCTTTCCCTAAAAAATAAGGGTTCCTTCTTTGGTTTCCCATATTAACTGTATTATATAGCTATTGTCTCATTGTAATATAATTATTTGTCATTATTCATGTCTCTAACCTGGGCTGTGAGATTCTTGAGGGTGGAGAGAGTGCTGTAGACAGTTGTACATCCTATGCCTTCTCAGTGTGCTACATAGTTCATTGAACTATTCACTGAGCATTTATTGTTTGAGGGATAAGAAACTAGGACTTGAGAATAGGAGAATGATAGCTTAAACAATAGAACAGAATCTTCCCAGTGAATTTTATATGCATAATTTCTTGAAATTTCTAGCCATCAATTCCAAAAATCTATCTAATATAGACAACCCCTGATTTATGATGGATCTACTTACAATTTTTTGATTTTAGGCTGGTGTGAAAGCAATATCCATTAAATAATACACTGCTCAACTTATGAGGTTATGTCCAGAGAAATACATTGCAAATTGAAAATGTCATAAGTCATGTGTGTTTTCACTTACAGTATTTTCAATTTATGGTATGTTTGTCGAGACATAAACCTGTCATAAGTCAAGTAGCATCTGTCCATGATTCTCTTCTGCAAAATCCACTCATTTAACAGGCATTTCTTGAGTGCCTTTTATGAATAAGTATCATGCTAAGAGGTGGTCAACACAAAAAAGGCTTAGTGTCTATTTCTGATATGAGCAAGTCTGTTCAGGGGTTTAGTGTAAGTGCAGGGCACTCAAATAAGAACATGCATTGTGACAGAAACCATGGAACAGGAAGACTCAAGGATTACGACAGCACAGAGAAAAACACCAAACCTAGTGTGGTAGGGTGAGAGCAAATGTCTTGGAGGCGGTGATAGTGATAGTGCTTTCCAAGTGTAGAAGAGACAGCACCTATAATTCCAGAAAACAAAAAGATCATTGACTTTTCTGAGCTATGACATAACTTGATTTTGCCAAATAGGTAAACAACAGAGAGAAGATGAAGGGCATTTTTTGCCATGCTAAGAATCTTTGGCTTTATCCTGAAAGATGAGGATAAACTCCCCAGCTGTGAAGGATTTTAGACAAGGCAGCAACATGTCTTTTAAAAAATCACTCTGGGAGTGAGAAGCAGGGAGTCAAGAGAGTTGTTCAGTCATCTATCTAGGTGAGAGATAATGGAATTCTAGCTAGAGATCTCTACAGTGGAGAATGAACATTACGGGATGTGAGATAAATTAGTGGGGAAGAATTAAACAGCGAAGCGACTAATTGAACATAAAGATAAAGATAAACCAGTGGGAAGGATTAAGTTTGGTTCCCAGACTGGTAGAATGACAGAGCCATTCATACAGATATGGAATGTGAGAAATGAAGGCCAGAGGGGTAAGAGAATGAGTTCATATTTGGAAATTATTGAGATCGTAGCACTGGTATGCTAGTGGAGTTATCCCATAGAATCTATTCAAAATTCAGAGAGGAAAAAAAAGAACTCTGAGTTGGAGATAAAGTACAGGAAATCAACATATGAATGTTAAGTGAAAGAGGAGGAGGGAAGGACTAAGGACCGTTCCCTGAGGAAAATCCAGGCAAGGCATAAGAAGACATGCTGATGAAGTACCCAGGTGTCCACCTTCACAGTGAAAGAATCATGAAGCCATAATGCATCTAGATAAACAGATATTGGTGTAGTCTTCAGGGGTATGCTAAGGCCATTGGAAGCAGGATTGCCTATGCATGAGCCATATGCTCATCATTAGACCAGTGGCTTCTCAGTAGCCAGAGTAGGCTCTAGCTTTAATGAATGAAGAACATAATTTTGTTTCTAATATAAAGTCATGGCTGGGTGCAGTGGCTCACACCAGTAATCCCAGCACTTTGGGAGGCTGAGGTGGGCGGATCACCTGAGATCAGAAGTTCGAGACCAGCCTGGCCAACATGGTGAAACCCCCATCTCTACTAAAAATACAAAAACTAGCCAGGTGTGGTGGCGGGCACCTGTAATCCCAGCTACTCGGGAGGCTGAGGCAGAAGAATTGCTTGAACTCAGGAGGTGGATGTTGTAGCAAGCTGAGATCATGCCATTGCACTGTAGCCTGGGTGAAAGAGTGAGACTCTGTCTCAAAATAAATAAATAAATAAAAATAAAAACAAAGTTAGAGAGATTAAATGTAGTTGAGGGATGGCATGAACATAGATAGGCATAGCAATCATCATCCCTTGAGGAAACTATTCTTAAATATTTTCTGAAATGTGCTAGTATTTATATATTTGATTTTATCTAACCTCAGGTATGTATGTTTTCAGATTTTGATTTTGGGGGGAACACTGCTATACTGGGTGAAACTCATTAATAATACACAAGTCCAACCACTTCAATTGTATTGAGGTTTCATTATGTTTCCTAAAAGAGAGGATAAGAATGCATAAGCCAGAGAATTGAATGAAGCCTTTGCTAGAGACTTATTTTGCAGCCATCTTCAACAATTCTTTGGTCCTCGTGGATGGGAATGTTTATCTAAGTACTTGTGTAATATGCGGTCCCACAGAGTCCAAGCACCTGGAAAATCTAATTAGCCTGGTCTTGATTGACTGTGCACAGGATAATGCCACAGTCCTCAGTCTGCTCTTCGTCTCCTACAGCGTGCTTACTGATACGAAAATGAAGACACAGCAAGAGTTTCCATGAGCAGCTGCCAGACAGGCTTCTTGTGCTATCTTGTCCGTACAGAACAATTGCCCATAAATAAGGGGGTCTGTCCACCAATCAGGGGCTGGGAAGTAGGCTGCACCCAAGGAGAAATCACAGCAGCAGGTTGTATGACTATAACGCAGTTATATCATTAGAGGCAGCATTTTTCAGCCCTTGCTGGGGACAGCCCACCAGCAAACTGCATTGCATAGTTAAGAACTACAGTGAAAACATCAGGAAGAGGAAATTTAAGACTTGTTTTGTTTTGTTTTACTATCATTTAGCAAAATGTTGCTGCCACATTTGGCACTGACCTTGAAAGTTCACAAAATCCATCCTATAAAATGGTCTAAACTACCTTTTGTGGGAGTGAGAAGAATGTGATTCGGACATTGATTAGCAAATCCAAGCAGATGTGCTACTATCACGAAGCTAATAAAGCTTAAGTTTCCTGGCCCCTTGCTAGCATGAGCACCTTCAAAGACCTTGTATTCAAAATTTTGTGGTTTTCAGTTTGCATTCTGTATCTTAAAGAGGTCCCCAGGAATTGCAAAAACTTTAGTCCCATCAAATCTGGATCAGCCCGTGGACTTCAGCCATAAGTTGTCCTGTGGCCGAGCCCCCTAATTGTTCCATAGGATCTATTCTCTTTCATTAATTGAATGATCTAACCACCCACCCCACTCCAAGTTTTAGAAAGGCATGTCTGCCCATGTCTGTCTACATTTCTCAGCCTTTTTAGAGGCTAGGTGGGGCATGTGACCAGGACAAATTTGAGACATGGTTTTGCTCTGTTTCCCAGGCTAGAGTGCAGTGGCACAATCTCAGCTCACTGCAGTCTCAACCTCCTGGGCCCAAGTGATCCTCCTATCTCAGCCTTTTCAGAAGCTAGGGTTGCAGGTGTGCACCACCAGACCTGGCCATTTTTTTTTTTTTTTTGTAGAGATGGGGGTCTCACTTTGTTGCCCAGGCTTGTCTTGAACTCCTGGCTTCAAGGCATCCTCCTGTCTCAACCTCTCAAAATGCTGGAATTACAGGCATGAGCCACTGCACCCGGCCACCAAGACATTTTTGTCAGATGAGAGCAGAAGTAATATGAGCAATTGCTGGGTTTTCCCTTTTGCAAGAGTGTGCTCTCCTTTTTTATTTCCCCTCTTTCTTTTGGCTGACAAAAGGCATGAGCTTGGAGCCACGTTGGACCCAGAGACAGAAGCCATGTTCATGATATACTTCCCTCTGCAATATTACTTGAGAGAGATACAAGCTCATGTTTACTTAAGCCTCTGTACTTTGGGGGCCTTTTTTTGACAACAGCTCAGCCTGTGCTCTTCTCTCCCATTGGATTCACTGGGTCAAGGTTTACTTCAGAGGCAATGTGAAACTGAGAGAGCTGGCAGAGTACGCCTGAGTCAAAGCCTTTGGAGGGTATTGAAGAGTCAGGAGCTGGAGAGACAGATATGTAAGTAGTTAGGAAGAGAATCATGATAAAGATCCCCTCTTAGTCTCCTTTAATTGATAGCATTGTCATGAAGACAGCAATCCAGACTGAGAAAGAAATAGAAAATTTAGTTGAGATACAATGCAGGTTTTTCTGGCTGTCTCAGCTTTGTCTCTTCAAATATACAAGTGTTCAGAAATAGAATCATGATAAAGAGGGAATTCTGTACGGGCGTGGTGGCTCACACCTGTAATCCCAGCACTTTGGAAGGCTGAGGTGGGTGGATCACTTGAGGTCAGGAGTTCGAGGCCAGCCTGGCCAACATGTTGAAACTCCATCTCTACTAAAAATACAAAAATCAGCTGGGAATGGTGGTGTGCACCTGTAGTCTCAGCTACTTGGGAGGCTGAGGCAAAAGAATCGCTTGAACTCAGGAGGCAGAGGTTGTAGTGAGCCAAGATCATGCTGCTATACTCCAGCCTGGGCTATGGGAGTGAAACCTTGTCTCAAAAAATAAATAAAAAATAAATAAAGAGAGGATTCAGTCAGGTAACTGGTGGGCTCAGGATCAGAAGGGGGGCAAGAGAGATGGATCCCGGCGCATTGCGTGTTGGTGCCCACGGCTTCACAGTGGGTATATTGGGCTGTGGAGTGAAGAAGAGTCCATGAGGGAAGCCATGGAAACCATCAGGCTTTGTGTCTCCTGACCTGCACCCCCAGCCTCAGCTGATGGAACCGAGGATGAGTGCTGCTCCTGTGCTATGGCCTAAAGGCTAGCCAGTCCTGCACCATTCCTCCCACCAGTATGTTCTACTCTGATAGGATTGACTATCCTGCTCATACCCTTTCTCATATGAAGTTTGAATGAGAGAGCTAGAAAGAGAGAGTGAAGAGTGGGCAGTGTGAGTAGAAACCAAAAGACACGAAGGAAGAAGACAGTAAGAAAACAATAAGACAAACTGACCCGTCAAAAGAAGCAAGGAGAAGGGTCAGGAGAGGAAGCAGGTGGATGGAGGAACTGAGTCAGGACCGCAGCTCACTTGCTTTTGAGATTCCAGAACTTTGGCTGCAGGCTTAAAGCCACTGCTGTACCCTCCACTTCATTAGTTCTTCGTGAGATTCTCTGGCTTTGCAGCTTCTGAGAAGGTGCCTTTCTTTCTTTTTTGCCATGGGTAGCCTTCAAATAAACCCCTTTAACTGAGATGAACTGTGCTGATTTGAAGAGTCAAAGCCGAGATAATCAGAAAAACCTGCATTTTATCTCCTCCAAATTTTCTATTTCTTTCTCAATCTGGATTCACTGACTTCATGACAGTGCTATCAATTAAAGGAGAAGAAAAGGGAAGCCAGAGATATTTTTGGGACATGAAGGTCTGATGTTGAAGTAGAAAAAGTCAGGAAAGTGATGGAGTGTGTCCTTCGCTGCACATAATTTGTCCAGATGAACCTCGTAGCAGAATGACAAGATGTCATTTTTCATGTTTGCAGCAGATACAAATTTAGAAGAGTTTATGTGTATTTAGTCTCACTGCTGGAAGAGCTGTTAGAACATGACATGCTATTCTGGTTCCCTCCTGTGAATTCCTACTATGTTAGAGGGAGGGGAAGAGGTTTTACATTGTGTTCCTAAGACATCTACTTTAAGGAGCTATTTTTCTGAAAAGGAAAGATGATAGCTTCAATAATACCTGGCAGGCATCTGCAGAGCTCACAGCCATTTTTACGTTATCAGATTTGTCCTTCAACTCCTTGGAGAGAAAAATGAGTGAGCAGAAGCAGCGTTCTGTCAATTTTAGAAAATGAGGCTCTCTAGAATTCCTGCCTGATCTCCCACTTTTCTGCTCAGCCCATCCTCATCTCCAGCTCCATGCACCGCTTTCACATCCCTGTTTGCGCTCTGGGGCTACACGCCTCTTCACCTCCATCGCCGAGTATGAAAATCCACTCCTCCGTCAGCCAAGACTTGACTTAAATTCCAGGTCCTTTTTGAATTGGGGTGGCTGGAGGCTCTTTCTCTAGCTACAGAATAGCATTGCCACGTACCAGATATGGCTTGGGAAGACATCTGAAGACATATATATGTTCCCAACCAGGTGTTGGGCACCTAGGGCAGGGGTCAGCAAGCTATGGCCTAGGGGCCCAATCTGACGTACTCCCGATTTTTATCAATGAATACAAAACTCATTTGGATGAAGGAACATCTATTGGTATATAGCCACACCTATTTGTTTACATCTATAGCTGCTTTCATGCTTCAGTGGCACATTTGGGTACTTGTCTGCACACCTAAATTACATACTTTCTTATCTTTTAAACAATTTTGCTAATCCTTGACATAGAGGAAAGTGACCATGCCCAATCTAGCCTCTGATACAGTGAAGACACTCTGAAAATTCTTACGGAGGAAAGGGAGAAAAAAAGAAGGAAGGAAGGAGGCTCAAGGAGATAAAATGAATTACCCTCAAATCACATTTTGCACAATGAAATATTAGTAAGAACAGGATTCAAATCAGAACACACTTAGGATTGGCTATTTCCAGTAAGCAGGCAGGTGGAGGAGGGAGAATTAAAGGGATTGGAATAAAAGGCATTGTTCTAGTTCACTATTGCTGAGTTATCAACTACTTGCAAATGTAACAACCATTCTATTGTATCTCATGATTTTTGGGTTAGACATTTGGGGGACGGGGTTTGACTGGGTGACCCTTCAGTCCCATGTAGTGTCAATGGAGATGACTTGGTGGTATTCAGCTGGCAGACAGGCTGGTTTTAAAGGTCCGGTTGAGCTGTAGTATATGCCCAGTGCCTTGGTGGGTATGGTCGTAAGGCTGGGCTCAGCTGCGGTGTCTGGCTTCAGGATGGTCAGACTTCTTACGTGAAGGTTCAGGGCTCCAGGAACAAGCAGTCCAACAAATAGGCAAAAGCTACATCACCTTTTTATGATCTAACTCCAGAAGTCACATAAAGACACTTCCACCCTACTCTACTGGTTGAAGTAGTCACGAGCCTGCTTAGATTCAAGGGGAGGGAACATAACCCCCAACTCTTAATGAGGAAACATCAAATAATTTGTGGCCATGCTTAAACCACCCCAGGGGAAAGAAGATGAAATTGTTGGGGGCAAGTAACCAACATTTACTAAAAGTTTTTAGTAGTTATTTCACTACAACCTTCTGAAAAAAGTATTATTATTCTCATTTGACACCTTAGAAAATACATTGAAGATTAAATGACTTAATTAACTTACACAAAATGACTGAGCTGGTGAGTTATGGAGCTGTGATTCCAACTCAGGTGTAGCTCCAACTCTGGAACTTTTTCTATTATATCATGACGTCTATCACAGAGAAATGAAGAAGAGTCAAGCATAGTAGACAGGGCAGTGATAAGGTTAAAAGGAAAAGCCCATGTCTTTGCCTTCCAGACCTTGGGAAATAATTGTTGGTGGCAGCAGGTGCCTGAGTGTCTTTTTGCAAAGACAGAATGTCCGGGTATAACAACAACAACAACACTTGCTGAAACCCCAGTCTGCAAAGTGCCAGACTGATTGCTTCTCCAATTCCTAGTCAGCTATGCCAGGCAGTCTCTGACCTGAGTCACCACACCTTTGACCACTCAAAAGGGTGATGCTGATAAACTACTCAACTATCTCCTATGCAATAGGTGACTCTCACTTCTTTGTCTTCAAACCGATCCTCTCACACGGGCAAGCTCCAGGCCCCAACTTCAAACTCCCTATAGGCCACATCCACTTCGATGTTCCCGAAGCTCAGACTCAACATGTCGGGACACACAGCGTCATTTTCTCAAAGCACACTTTTGCTCCTCCTGCCCTCCTTGGTCTCCAGACCTGTGAACCCTCACCAATTGCTCCCTAACCTCCTCCTGAGGTGCAAGACAATATAGTCTGGTAGATTAGCACATGGGCTTTCATACTGTGCTGCCCGGGTTTGAGTTCCTGTTGGCCTTAGTTATATGACTTCAGGCAAGTTATTCTATCTCGTTGAACGTCTGTTTGAGATGATAGACTGAGATGGCAACAATAATGGTACCTCCTCAGAGCATTTTTAGAACTGAGCTAATATTTTGAAGTGTTTAAAATAGCTTGTGGCACATACTAGGCACTCAGTAAACATTAGCTATCATAATGCTCAACTGGTTTCCAAGTACTAGTAGTTTTTTTTATATATTTAGGGTTGTTTTTCTTACTACCGTGACTATCTTAGCCCAACTCCTCATGACCTTATCCCCACGTAGTTGTGATTACTTTACAGGAGAGGAGACGCATGCCCTCACTTCTTCTCCATCAATCTGTGTTGCACATAGCTAGCTGAAACATCTTCTCCATTTATTGGCTTCCTCTGTACTAGGCAATACACCAAGCATTTTAGAGATATTATCTACAACCTTCGCAACACCTCACTGAGCTGAGGACTCTATTATTCCTCCTATGACAGATAAGGACACTGGCCTCAGAGAAAATAACTTGTCCAGGGTCACACAGCTAGTAAGTGGCAGAGTCAAGATAAGAAACTTGTTGATGTTCTCTTATCACTCCATACTTCACTCTTCTGTGACATCAGACTTCAATATTCAATATACCATCTCCCTGCTTAGGAACTGAAGTAAATAAATAAATAAGCAAATAAATCAATGACTTCAGGGAAGGAGAGCTAGAAACCTTCAAAAGTTTTTTATTATATATAGGATTTCATTTACCCTAGTATTTAAACACAGGACAATTTAGCCCCAAATTAATTTTCTAATTTAGGGCCTAATTTCTAATTGGGACTTCTCAGCCCAAACTCTCTATTCTAGTCTGTCTAACCTACTCATCACTCTACCACAGACCACAGTCCATTCCTGTCTCTGAGTCCTGGTGACATTCACCTAGCTGGATTGCTCTTCCCCCACTACTGCACATCCATCTAGCCAAATTATACCCAGGTCACGCCTCAAACCCCACTTCCTCCATGGGCCAAAATAACAGATGCTGGTGAGGGTGTGTGGAAAAAAGAACTCTCATACATTGTTGATAGGAATGTAAATTAGTACAACCATTACAGAGAACCATATACAGATTTCTCAAAAAAAAAAATAAAACCTGAAAATAGAACTACCATATGATTCAGCAATCCCACTACTGAGTATTTATGCAAAGGAAAAGAAATCAGTATACCAAAGGGATACGTGCACCCCCATGTAATCAACTTGTATCCATCAGTGGATGAATGAATACAGAAAACGTGGTTTATTTATAAAATGGAATACTATTTGTCCAAAGAAAGAATGAAATCATGTCATTTACAGCAACATAGATGGAACTGTAGGTCATTATATCAAGTTAAATAAGCCAGACACAGAAATAAATATTGCATGTACTCACTTATATGTGGGAGCTTAAAATGTGGATCTCATGGAGGGGGAAAATCAAATGGTGGTGACAAGAGACTGGGAAGGATTTAGGTGTGTGGGTGAAGACAGATTGAATAATGGGTACAAACACACAGTTATACAGAAGGAACAAGCAGTAATATTCAATTATAGAGTAAGGTGACTACAGTTAACAACAATGTATTACAGCTAGAAGTGAGAACTTGAAATGTTCTCAACACATAGAAATGGTAAATGTTTATGGTGATGGATCTCCTAAACATCCTGAAACAGAATTACACATTCTACGCACGTGACACAATGTCACATGTACCCCATAAATATGTACAAAACCCAAACCAAGAAACAAAAAAATAATCACAAAGGGCCTGAGATTTCATAATAGCTACTTGCAAGCTAACAATTTAGCCAGCCAAGTTTCATGGATGCTGGTAGAAGGCATAGAACTCCTGGGTCGGAGACAAAGGACAGTTTTTAACTCACAGCAATGGTAGTAGCCAGAGTAGCAGCATTTTTGGGCCAGTTCTTCAAGTCCTGATGCCCCTGGGGTAATGTGGAGAGGAACAAGTGACACCAGCACACACAGTAAACTGCACTATAAGGAGAGGAATAGAGAGAACTTAGGACAGCCTCATCTTTTATAATGGATAGTAAACATGCTTCCCTTTTACTATCTCTAACCTCCAATGCTTGATACTTCCTAGAAAGACATTACCTCTCTCTCTCAATGTGTTTACTACACAAAAATCCTTGAAAAGTTAGCCAAGAACAAAGGTAGTCCATGCCCCCGCTCACAAGATATATGGAAACAAGAATCCCATGAAGAATGGTCTTTTGACACTGACAACCCAGGATACATTGATATTGCCTTCCTCTGTGTTTCTAAAACAGTATTTGTCTAGCTTGAGTGATGTGCAAAGCACTTCTGAGAAAACAAATTCTCATGGGCCCCCTAGGGTTCTCTTAAGCACTTATATTGTAATGTTATTTAAGCACAAGTAAGCCTAGGTGTATTCTCGTTGTGCTCGTAGCTCTTACATACTAGAAAAAAGGGCAAAGAGTATAAACACAAACCAAAACAAGAAAAGCAATCAATTTCATATTTACAATATTAAACTATTGTTACAGAAATTATTGCTTGGCTAAAACTAAATTGTCGATGTAGGCTTTAGTACTAAAAAGAAAACAAGTCCATATCTACATTTATCCTGCTCTTGTTTTTTTATTTCAACGATACCAGTGTGAATAATGCCTATTTGCAAAATATTTTGTACAAAACAGTATTAATAACAATAAGCTTTTGTTTGCTAATTCAGGGTTATTATACCTTATAGTTAACCTAAGTTAAAAAACAATTTTAAAATAAACAAAGAAAAAAAGAAAAGAAAAAAGAAAACAAAACAAAAAAGCAATTCTAATGTTACACTGCTTTATAGACTGAAAAGTTACATTCTCTTAAAATTTCTTAGCTTTACTGAATTACCAAATGTTTACTAAATGTGTTTGTCTAGTTATTGGCGGCATCAGTATATCTGGGTTTTTTTTTTCCTTGCAGATGTCAAAAACAAATTTCTAGTTTTATTAAAGGGTTGATAATAAGAATACCGACAGAATCCTGTACATATCAGAAATAGAATTTTACGAATAATTTGATCTTCAGTCAAGTTTTCTTTCCACCGCAGTCACTTTGACTTTACCTAGGATATTTAAACTCCTGTGAAAGCTTTGCTCATCCAGAGGAGTCCCATGTCCTTTGGCCATTCGTTGGCTGTAGCACCTCATTTACACTTCGCATCCACTAGAACAGTCGCAGCCATATGTTACTGCTTGACCACAGTATGTTAGTGTAAACGACAGCAAATCTAAAAGTCTCAAGTTACTGAATAACATGAGAGACTAAAATATTACTCTAGAAATAGGTTTTGTGATGGCAAATCATCACCAGACAGGACTTTGATATGAGGACAGAGGCAGGCACAGCCTTCTTCCTGACAATTTGACATTGGAACATAGCTATCCGTAATTAATAGTGCTCAGACACTAAAAGTCAATAAAGGTCAATATTTCTAATTTGTGGAAATTGTTTAACAATTATACATACATAAATGTCATATGCAGAACATACTTAAATCACTTTTTGATTATCCTAATCAGAAAAAAAATAACATTAGAAAATTTTTGTTGAGAATTGAGGATCCCCAAGAGTCTGTCCGAAAGCCTGCAGGAGTTCATGGACAAAGTCTGAGAAACCTGTTGCCAGGAAGCATCTTTGCCAGTGGTATGTGCCACGGGTCTTTTCATATCTTACTTCCTTCCTAGCTATTTTCAATCTCAAGATTTTATTGCTTTTCTGTCTCTTAGAGCTGACCTCCAACTCTTCAGACAACAAACACACTGACCTTTTTCTCTCCCCTCTGAGTCACTTCCCGCAGCTTTCTCAGCCTAACGCAGTCCTCTTCCTCATGAGTGGCCATTCTCTCGGCATCTACCCAGGAGGCTTGACAATGGCGACTGTTTTCTTCAACTGGAGAGACACTTAGGCACAAAGACATCAAGGGCTTTGCCTGAATTCACTCCTCGGGCCAGGGATCAGGCCCACCTCTTCACCTCCTTTTACATATTTACTCCGATACGCGGGTCCCTGCAGTCACGATTACACACAGCGAGCACCAGACCCTGCAAAAAGATAGCACCAATGAGGTGGGTCACAGTTCCTGCTACAACAACTTTTGTTGTTGTTGTTGTTGTTGTTTATTGAGATCAGTTGAGATCAGTGGTTTTTAAACACTTTTTTTTTTTTAACAACTGTGGTAAAATGCACATAACTTAAATCTACCATCTTAACCATTTTGAAGTATGTAGCTCGTTGGCTTTAAGTCCATTCACTTTCCTGTACAACGGTCACCACCATCCATTTCCAAAACTCTTTTCTTTTTATTTGCTTTTTTTTTTTTTTTGAGACAGTGTCTTACTCTGTCTCCCAGGCTGGAGTGCAGTGGCGTGATCACGGCTCACTGCAGCCTCAACCTCCTGGGCTTAAGAGATTCTCCCAACTCAGCCTCCCAAGCAGCTGGGACCACAGTCACCTGCCACCACGCCTGGTTAATTTTTAAAATTATTACTACTATCTGTAGAGATGGGGTCTCTCTATATTGTCCAGGCTGGTCTCAAACTCCTAGGCTCAAGCGATCTTCCCCGCCTTGGCCTCCCGAAGTGCTGGGATTACAGATGTGAGCCACTGCGTCCGGTCCAGAACTCTTTTCATCTTGGAAAACTAAAACCCGCACCTGGTAAACAACAACTTTCCATCCTTTCTCCCCCAAGTCCCTGACAAACACCATTCTACTTTCTCTCACCATGAATTTGTCTACCCTAGGCACCTCATAAAAGTGGAATCACATATTTGTCTTTTAGGAACTGGCCCTTCCCCTTTGATATAAAATACAATGCACGCACAAACATCAGATTAGCCTGACACCATGCTGGCCTTGGGAAAGGCCCTTGCTGTTCTGCACTCCCACACACAGGGCTGTTCTCTCTGCATACCTCTTCCCCCCACCTCCTGTCATTCAGACTTGTCAGTTCGTTGAAAGTTGACTCCATTCCTTTGGCCTCCCATATTGAGAGTGATTGGATTAGACCTGGAAGAAATAGCTGCTCTCACTGTGGAATAATGAGCAGTGGTTCTTACCCCTTTTTTTTGGGTTTGGCTAAGAGTTTTTTGAGGATCTAATGAAAGCTGTGTGCCCTCTTTCAGAAAATGGCACAGACATGCATACTTTCCCATTTAGCTTCAGGGGCTTGTATACCCTGATTTGATTTGGGTTCCCTCAAAAAGCAGACGTGAGGTAAAGGATTTGGGAACAAGTCATTCATCTGGGAGGCAATCCCAGGGAACATGACGAGGCCTGACACAGGAAAGGGAGGAAAGCCAATGAAAGGTGTGCTCATCAGCGGGTACCACTGTGGACAACAGAGGCCCACTGGCTCTGGGGACCCTCCAAGACAACGTGCAGAACATACCTCAGAATCGTCCCACTGAGGGGTGAAGAAGCTAGGTGCTTATTCACCAACTCGCATCTTTTATTGGCTGGAGGTCATAGTGTTAACTCTCAGGCCATTCCAGCCTGCTCTGACCTTGGGCAGGTGTGCTCCTGCAGCCGCACAAAGCCCTCAGCAACCAGGAAGGCTGGCTGGTTTATGGAATTACTCATTGAAGCTGAAGGTAACCTCTGGGTGGGCCGAGGAGATGGAGGAGTGGGGGTGGGGGGACATGAACAGTGTTTGCTGTGGCTTCCTAAAAGCTAATCCATACACCCAGGTTAAGAGCCTTTGGAATAGGCTTACTAACATCCTTCTAGCTATAGTAGCCTGTTGTTCAGTTTTCGCAGTGGACAACTTGCTTGTACTCTCAGGCCTAATTCTTCCAGCAGATATTTAAGGGAGTCCTCTTCAAGCAGCCTGTGGCAGGCATCCTTGCTGAGACTGCACCAGCCACATAGCTAAATATAGCCCCATCTGTGGGTCTGATGGAGCTATCATTATTTACTCTACATGTTCATTCTGACAGCAGTGAGTGACAAGGCCCAGCTCAGTGGACTCATGTGTTTAATTCTGTAGTTTATGAGAATAAAGCACACAGTGGGAACCTGCAAAAAGTTTAAATGGAAATGGCCTGGCTGCCACCTCAGATTGTATTCTCTGTTGTTCATTTCCCTGCCATATAATTAAAGCCCACAGAGAAGGCAATTTCATTAAGCAATAAACCACCACCAACATGGGGACCTTAATGATAAAATGCAATTTACAAAAACAACAACACCCAACCATGAGCATCAGGACTTTTTGATGGTGGCTTTCCTGATTGTCACATTGTGGGGTGTGGAAGCAGAGTAGAAACAATTAGGATCTGGAATCTTGGCTTCTGTTTAGGGTTAAATTGTGTCTCTCCAAAAATTGTGACCTGTGAGTATAACACTTTTTAGAAATATAGTCATTCCTTGGTATCCACGGGGGATTGGTTCCAGAATCCCTGTGGATACCAAAATCCATGGATGCTCAAGTCCCTTATATAAAATGGCAGTGTTTGCCTCTAATGTATGTGCATCCTCCCGTATACATTAGATCATCTCTAAATTACCATAATACCGAATACAAAGTAAATGCTATGCAAGTAGTTTTACACTGTATCGTTTAGGGAATAATAATAAGAAAAAAGTATGTGCATGTTCAGTAGAGATGCAACTCTCCTTTCTTTTTTCCAACTATTTTCGATCTGTAGTTAGTTGAATCCAAGAATGCAGAACCCACGGATATGGAGAACCAACTGTAGAGTCTTTACAGATGACCAAGTTAAGATGAGGTCCTTAGGGTGGGTCTTAATCCACTAAGCCTGTGCCCTTATAAAAAGGAAATTTGGACATACAGATAGGAATGCAGAGAGGGAAGACAGTGTGAAAACCCAGGGAGAAGACGGCCTGAGAACAGACTGTCCCGCACAGCCCCCAGAAGGAACCACTCATCTGACACCTTGATCTTGGGCTTCTAACCTCCAGATCTGTGAGACAATACATTTCTGTTTTTGATGCCACCTAGTTTGTGGTACTTTGTGACAGCAGCCCCAGGAAACTAACACAAACTTTGAATAAGGGAACGTGCTGCAGTCCAAGCTTAGGGAGAGTGACGGGGTGGCGAGAGAGCATGAAGAACATCATAACGGGAAAGACACAGCAGGAAGTGAGGCTGGGAGTCTGAACCATCACGGCACATGCCACTGAGTCACCAGGAATCAGGGACAAGAGTCAAGAGAGTTAAGACCAGGTATAGACAATTGGAGAAGAACTCACTCTCCATGAATAGGCCTGTTCTCTCCTCCCTTTCTCTTTTGTTGGGAATTCCCTCTACCTTCCTCCACAACTTTGAGGAACTAGCCCATTGAAGAAGTCCATGTCCCTTTCCCTCTTGCTGGGACTGCATTGAGGGGCCTCCTATGTACCCACAACACCTGCACCTTATCCCATCAGAGTGTTTATCTCTCTGCATTGTAATGGCCTCCCTGGAGTTCTCCTTATCGGCTGTAACCTCTCTGAGCACAAGTGCCAGGTCTTTTCCATTATGTATCCCCAACACAGGGGAAGAAAATGCTTGTTGAAGAAACGAACGAATGGTGGAGGAGACATAAAAAGCATGGACTTGATATTAAGATAAAAATTAGCTTGCATCTTGGGGACATTTATGTATTTCCTGAGCTTGAAGTGATTGTAGGAAGTGGCTTCCTAGGTCAGATGTTGGTCAGCAGAAGCAGCAGTTGGGAAGGGTTTGCGGCTGGTTGAGGTTGGCAACACTGTAACTAAAGCCATGTAGCATGCATTCATTCATCCGTTCATGCACAAGCGTGCTTCCAGTGCTGTAGTGTCCCAGGCACTGAGCTGGGTGCCAAGGATACAAAGACGGGAGACTAAAATTCCTTGAGGGCTTTACAGATTGGTGGTGGAAAAAACACATGTAAACAAGAAAGGGCAAAGGACATATTTTCAAAGATGTTTGCTGGATCATTGTTTATACTATAAAAAGTTGGGGACAACCTCAGGGCCTATTTGTGGGGAATTCTGACTATAGGAGAAACATGACCGTATATTCTGGTTGATAATTTAGAATATATCTTACAACCGGGTAGTTATTATCCTGGCCCTGAAAACTGTTGCCGCAGAAAAGTGTTGCCGCATAGCTGACACAGTAACTGTGCCTTAAAAGGCCATCCCTCCATTCTGTCAGGCCGGCAGCTTCAGGAACCTGGTAAGACCAGTGAATTCAATGAGCCCAACCCTATCACCACACTTGATTTGCTGCAAAATGAGTTCTTTGGTCAGAGACAATCCTGTGTACGGTACTATGACAATGAATGAGGCATTTTGTAAGTCCAGGAGTACTGGTTTTGGTAGAATTGTGGATAAAAAACGTAAATCTATAGCTGCTACTCCCGCCATGATGGAAGGGGTCCAGAGTAACCAACCTCCTGGCAGGGGAATTGCTGCACCCCAAGGGGATGGCGCTGCATGGGGGCTCAGTATTGGTCTCCACTATTGGCAGACTTGCTGAATGTAAGTCCATGTTGTTGAGCCCATGGGTAACCTCCATCCCTGCCTCCATGGTGTCACGACTGATGACCCCATTGAGCAGACAGGAGTTATTGGAGGAGAAAGCTGATTGACACAGAATAGGGTGCCTTGTTCACCTGGTTATTGAGATCTTCCTCTGTTGAGGTTGCTTTGTACTTATTCAGAGAAATCTATCCACATAATCCTTTTCCAGGTCTCCTTGTCAACAGTCTTCCAAATGTGTTCCTTCCAAGTCTGTGGCCATTTAACTACTTCCCATGAGTCAGTGAGTCATACCACTGATTATCATGAGGCATACTCCCGATTATCAATTCTTCCAGAAAAGGATAAGCAAACAGATACATTGCTCGATAGGATTTCCCTTTGCCTCTATCCTTAAGGGCTTTGAGAAAAGGTGTCATGCTCACCTAGCTGCCCACTTTCAAGTAATGCTAGCATATTGGGCAGGATGGTCTGTAAACCAGGCCTAAATAATTCTTCTTCAGTCATTCAGTTGTAGGGAAAATACCATGAGAATGTGGATGCAGGTTGGTAAAGAAGAAGTGAGCAGCAAGAGTAGAAGCCATCCTGAGCCACTTGTTTAGACAACTTACTTCTGCCTTCAGGATGGGCCTGAGTCTCTTCCACTCAATGAAGTGCTGTTTTGCATGCTCAGTGTTGTGATGCAGTGGGTCAGATAGTACTCAATGAATGATGGGCAACTCAAGTCCCATGTCCATTTGGTGGCCCATGATCAAACGGGCAGTCTATACTAGGGCTCAATTGCAAGCCAGAAACCATTTCCCAAAAGGAGAATAGTTGCTGAAAGGGGATTGTATACGTACTCCAACATCCTGAAGATATGCACCATGATTCACCTAAAGGAGCATTTCCAAAGGCTCCAGACAGCATCCATATTGGCCACAGACTCTTTAAGCACTAATAGATTTACTGGGTCATATGGCCCAAGTGGCAGAGCAGCTTGAACGGCAGCCTGGACGTCCATCAGAACTGACAACCTTTCAATTATTTGATGAATGGGTTAGAGCACTCCCAAATAAGGTATATGTGGCCTCCAAAATTCAAAGATGCCCACTAGCCATTATGCCTGTTTCTTCGTGGTAGGGGGACCCAGTGCGGCCACTTGTCCTTCACTTTGGAAAGATTATCTTGACGTGGCCTAGACGACTAGATTCCTAAGCATTTCACCTAGGCGGCAGGCCCTTGAGTTTTTGCCAGATGTATCCCACTCTCTGGCATGAATGTGTCTTGATGTGCTGTCTAGGGTAATGGCTATTTCCTACTTCGCAGGTCCAAGGAGCATGATGCCATAATGTAGAGGCCCAGCGTCACATTCTGTGGATTGAAGATGCAATACAAAATCCAGACTGGATTTTGACAGAGGACTGGAGAGTTCATAGAATCTTGAGGCAGGCAGTGAAGGTGCACGGCTGAGACTTGCCAGCTGAAAGCAAAGGGCTTTTGATGGTCTTTACTAAGACGTATATGGAAAAGCATTCACTGGGGCACTTGTCATCCTGGAACCCATGTAAAGCGTGGGTTGTGAAACCTGCTGAATCTGAAAGACTCCACAGATTTCCCATGTTGTATGCCTTGTTACTATTTCCATCGGTGATGTGGAATGTCAGCTGATCTCCTTTGATTCCTTTTTCTCAGCACAGCTTCGTTAACTCCTTTGTATCAAAATGAAAATCAGGAATATTAGAAGCATTTGACTTCTAAAAACAAGTTACACAACGGGTACTTTGCGGCAGGGAATGGTGTGAATCTATGGATTATGTTGCATAGTGGAATGTGGAACAGCAAAACATGCCAAGGTTATAATGAAATTCAGATATTCACTTTGGATACTTCCCTAGGAAAATTCTGTCTAAAAACAAACAATCACTCATATATAGAATCACACATTCTCGTTGACCTCCATTGCACTTTGGAACTGTATGAAAAGATACAAAGATGAATGTGGTGTCCCTTTCCTGAGGTGTTCACTGTCCAGATGCGAATGCAAGATTAAATTAGCTGGAACGAGTTCCCCAGGCTGCTAGTTAAGAGGAGATTTTTGATGAAGGACTTTTAAATGGGCACATCAAATACTTGCTGGGGAGAATATCACTCCCCAATAAAAGGGACATCGAATAATAGAATAGCTGGCCCGGAAGAGACTTTAGAGGCCATGCAGTGCAAGCCCCTTATTTGACAGATGAGGAAAATGAGACTTCTTGTGTGGAAGTGATAGGACCACAATCGCACAGCTAGAAATTTAAGAGTTTCAGTGAAGTTTAATATCCTGGCCCTTCCTTTCTCAAACTATATAATCGAAATGAGGAAGTTGCTTGACTTCCCAGTGCCTCAGTTTCCTCATCTGTAAAATGAGGTAAAATGAGGATAATGGCAGTACCTACTCACAGAGTGGTTGCAAATATCGCTCTAAAGGGGATATTTAATGCCAAGCATGGAGCGCAGCACTACATAGCAAACAATAAAAGTGCTATGTTATTAGTTGTAGTAGCAGGACAGGCTTCTGATTCTCACCCCAGTGTGATTGCTAATAGGCTACCTTTAAAACGGCTTTTGTCAGAATAGAAGGTTCTAACTTGTCTCCAAGGGGATTAGATTTCTAACAATGACCTTGTCAGGTGGTCTCTCATCACCTCTAACAAACAATGATCTTTAAAGTATAATGGCAACAGCTTTACTTTCACCTCCCAAATCTTGGGCAATGTCACTCTTGGCTGATGTTAACACAGAATCATTACAGAGAGGGCATTCTGGGAAACAGATTTCTCAGTTGACAATAGGACGTCACAGTGGGCCCCTTCCAACATAAACTCCATGTCAGTCCTTCTTCCTGTTGAAAATAAGTGACAAGATGTGCCATTTTATTGTATCCCTACATACTACTAGCATCACATGATGTATTAGCTAGTGAAATTTTTTGTTGGTAATGTGGTGGCTTGCCTCGTTTAGAGGCTCAAAAAACCATTCCTAGACACCCAGAACACTCATCAGCTTCTTCAGAAGGCAATGTAGCCATTTGAAATCTCTTTGAGGTTTCAGCTGGCAACACAGAACAACTTGTATCATTAAAAGGGATCTGAAATATGCAGTGCTAAATTGCAATGTATAATAATACATTTCTTCTCTTTGAATCCTCTGTTTTAAGAGAAAATATGCCTGAAGGATTAGAAAACAGCTCTCTCAAGAAATTTCTCAACATGTTTATTTTTAATTTTTAAAATTTAATTTTTATAATTGCACATGTTCACAGGGTATAGTGATATTTTGATACATGTAATGTATAGTGATCAGAGCAGGCTAATTAATAATTCATCATCTCAAACATTTATCATTTTTTTTTTGTCTTGGGAACAAAGACAAAAAAAATGATGTCCTTCTTCTAGTTATTTGAAATGATATGTTATTGGTCAGGCACAGTGGCTCATGCCTGTAATCCCAGAACTTTGGGAAACCGAGGTGGACGGATCACCTGAGAACAGGAGCTCGAGACCAGCCTAGCCAACGTGGTGAACCCCTGCCTCTACCAAAAACTACAAAAAATTAGCTGGGTGTGGTGGCACATGCCTGTAATCTCAGCTGCTTGGGAGGCTGAGGCATGAGAATCGCTTGAGCCCGGGAGACAGAGGTTGCAGTGAGCCAAGATCACACCAATGCACTCCAGCCTGGGTGACAGAGTAACATTCTGTCTCAAAACAAAAATAAAAAACATTTTAAAAATGAAATGATATATTACTGTTAACTATAGTCATCCTATAGCACTATGGAACACTAAAACGTATTCCTCCTATCTAACTATAATTTTGTATTCTTGAAAAAGTCTGTCCCTGTCTCTCCCTTCCCCTATGCTTCCAAGTTTCTGGCATGCTCTGTTCTACTTTTTACTTTTATGAAATCAACTTTTTTTTTTAGCTTCTACATATGAGTGAGAACATGTGGTGTTTAACTTTCTGTTCCTGGCTTATTTCACTTAACATAATGTCCTTCAATTCCATCCACGTTGCCATGAATAACAGGATTTCATTATTTTTTATGGCTGAATAGTATTCCATTGTGTATATACACCACATTTTCTTTATCCATTCAGCTGGTGCTGGACACCTAGGTTGATTCCATATCTTGGCTATCGATTGATTAGTGCTGCAGTGAACATGGGGCTGCAAATGTCTCTTTGATCTACTGACTTCCTTCTCTTTGGATAAATGTCCAGTACTGGGATTGCTGAATGGTATGGTAGTTCTATTTGTAGTTTTTTGAGGAACCTCCACACTGTTCTTGATAATGGCTGTACTAGTTTACATTCCCACCAACAGTGTAGAAGAGTCCTCTTTTGTCCACAACCTTGCCAGCATTTGCTATTTTTTGTCTTTTTGATAACAGCCATCCTAACTGGGATAAGATGATACCTCATTGTAGTTTTGATTTGAATTTCCCTGACGAAATGAACAAATGTTCATTTGTTCCTGTATATATGTTCAAATGTCCCTGAATATATGAACAAATGTTGAGCATTTATTCATACATTTGTTGGCCATTTGTATATCTTCTTTTGAGAAATGTCTGTTTAGATCATTTGTCCATTTTTAAATCATATTTTTTCTATTGAGATATCTAAATTGCTTGTGTATTCTGAATATAAACCCCCTGTAAGATAAGTAGTTTGCTAATATTTTGTCTTATTCTGTAGGTTGTCTTTTCACTCTGTTGACTGGGCAGAAGTTTTGTAGTTTGACATAATCCTACTGGTTTATTTTTGCTTTTGTTGCCTGTGCTTTTGAGATCTTACTCCTAAAATCTTTTTTTTCTTTTTTCTTTTTTTTTTGAGATGGAGTCTTGCTCTGTCGCCCAGACTGGAGTGCAGTGGTGCGATCTTGGCTCCCTGCAACCTCCACCTCCCGGGTTCAAGTGATTCTCCTCCCTCAGCCTCCTGAGCAGCTGGGACTACAGGCACCCACCACCATGCCCAGCTAATTTTTGTATTTTTAGTAGAGACAGGGTTTCACCATGTTGACCAGGATGGTCTTGATCTATTGACCTCGTGATCTGCCCATCTTGGCCTTCCAAAGTGCTGGGATTACAGGTGTGAGCCACAGCGCCCGACCCATAAAATCTTTTCTCAGATAAATGTCCTGAAATGTTTCTCCCATGTTTTCTTCTAGTAGTTTTATAGTTTTGGGTCTTACATTTATGTCTTTGATCCATTTTCTGACATATTTATTTTAAGGTCAAATAAAGTGGTGTGTTCTCTTTTAGTGATTCTCAAGAGAAGATACTCAGTAAGAATTAGGTCAGCCCCAGACAGAGATTTATTTTTAAGTAGTTCTTAGTGTGATAATATCTTAGGTAGCATAGATGCATTCAAGTCTTTCTTAGATGCCATTTTCCAATACACCGGATGGTAAAAAGAGTTTCTTTAAGTCTAAAGAAACTTGATAGAAATCTCTGCCACTTACTAGCTTTGGGACTTTGAAGAGGCTAACAAAGCAAAACCACCTTGGTTTTCCACATCTTTCCCTGGATGGATCGCTTCTTCTCATCCTTTCCTAGGGCATGTATATATTGCCAACTTTCTGTGACAAATTAATTTATATTAATGTATAAATGACATAGTAGGCAAGTTTTGACCTTTAAGAAAAGAATAGCTTCTCATTTGCTTCTTCTCTTGCCCCTTTCATTCTACTCCAAGGAGAGATTGTGGTAACTTGCTTTGATCAGCTTCCCCAACAATGACTGGGTGAAATTCCAGGACTGGTCAGAACCCTGAATGGGTTCCAGGGCAGTGCATGGACTGGTGTGTGTCTCTCTTTACTAATTTCCTCCTGGCTGGAAAGGTAAAACTGTAGTGGGCTGCTTGGGATTGCATCAGTCATGTCTTTTTGTCTCCTCCTTAATGTTCTTTCTTCTATTGCAGCAAGCAGGCCTGAGAGGGTTGTGTGGAGGGTCAGGTGGGGAGTAGGGAGACAGCTCTAAGCATTCCCAGATTCCCTTCCATCTGTCATCGGAGATGGGTGGCTTTTAACTGGGATGCTAGGCTCTGAATTTCATATTTAGACACCAGGCATGGAGGTGCATGCCTGTAGCCCCAGCTACTCAGGGGGCTCAGGTAGGAGGATCACCGGAGCCCAGGCGATTGAGGCTGCAGTGAGCTGTGATCAGCCACTGCTCTCCATTCTGAGCAAGAGTGAGACTCTCAAAAAAGAAATATATATATGCATATATATATTTCCTTTGGTGTTGTCAGTTTTCTTTAATTTGGCCATTCTAGCAAATGTGTAGTCTTTCCTTTTTAATTTATATATATATATATTTATAATTTCTGTCTAAATTATATATATAAATCATATATATTTATAAAGATATTTTTATATATTTATATAACATTTTATATATATATATAAAGTGGTATATTTATTACAACTGGTGAACCTACATTGATACATCATTATCACCCAACATGCATAGTTTACATTAGGGAGCCACTTCTGGCACTGTATATTCTGTGAGTTTGAGCAGATTTATAATGATGCATTTCTACCATTATAGTCTCATACAGAGTAATTTCACCGCCCTAAAATCCAGTGCTCTGTTTATTCATTCCTCCCTCCCCTGAACCTCCGTCAACCACTGATCTTTTACTATTCACATAGTTTCATCTTTTACAGAATGTCACATAGTTGGATTCATACAGTATGTATCCTTTGTAGATTGGCTTCTTTCACTCAGTAATATGCAGGAAAGATTTCTACATGTCTCTTCATGGCTTGATGGCTCATTTCTTTTCAGCTCCCAGAAATATTACATTGTCTGTATGTATCACAGTTTATTAGTCCATTCACCTCCTGAAGGACATCTTGGCTGCTTCTGAGTTTTGGCAATGATAAATGAAGCTGCTATAGACATCTATGTGCAGGTTTTTGTGTAAGATGTAAGTCTTCAACTCCTTTGGGCAAATTCCAAGAAGCAACGGCCAAACTGTCTTCCAACATAGCTGTACCATTTTGCATCCCCACCAGCAGCGAATGGGGGTTCCTGTGGCTCCACATCCTCACCAGCATTTGGTGTTGTCAGTGTTCCGGAATTTGGCCATTCTAGCAGATATGTAGTTTTTCCCTTTTAATTTTTTAAAGATCAATATTGACACTCCCTTTAAAATGGAGGCTGTGTGTGTCTATCTCTGATTTCATATTGACCATTCTTCAATTAGATAAAGGAATAATATTTTTCCAGCCCATTCTCCTCTGTTTGAATGTCGTATGAAAAGAAAGTAAAAGTTACCGAAGCAAATTCAAGAAATTGAGAAGAAACAGAATTATTCTTCCTCAGAGAAGAAAGTTAAGTCAGCTTTGAGAACAATTTGGGTGGCCTGCATTGTCTGGAAGCATTTACGTAAGTTTGCATTTGCCTGTTACAATATTTGGTAGAACTCGCTATTAAAATCATTTCGACCTGGTGGTAGTTCTTCACTTTCTCCTCTGTTTTCTCCTCTTCCTTCTTCCTTTTTGGGGTGGTAGAATAGAGTTTTATATAATCATAGATTCAGTGTCTTTAATGATTATAGATTCCTTTGGTTTTCCATTTCTTCCTGACTCAATTATGCAAAATTGTATTTTCCTTGGAAACTGTTCCTTTGTATAAATGCTCAAATTTATTTGTATAAAGTCCATGTGATTCTTTTATTATTTTGATATCTGCTTTATCTTAGTTTATCTTCCCTGTTTCATCTTATTTATTTGTACTGTCTCCTTTTTAATTTTTAAAAAATTTTCCCCTAATGTATCTATTTTACTAAACAAAATATTTGATTTGGTTGACTTTCTCTATTGTGTTTAACAGGAAGAAAAACTTATTTTCCACTCCTATGATTCATGTGTGAATTGATTTCCCTAAATAATCCAGATTTCTTTCCCTATTTCTTACTCCTCTGCATGAAGGTTAACTTGAGTGTCTGTTGTTGGGTGACAGCCATTGGTCCTCACTTCTTGGATGGGTTGATGTAAACCATCAAAAATTCTAAGCATGGAGAATTAGATTTCTTTTCACCTTCCAGTCCAGCTCAAGATAACAATCCTGGGTGTGTGTGTCTGCATCTCTCCTGTATGTAGTTCCAAGTTCTACAAACTAGAGGATGGGCAGGGAGTATTTGTAGATCTGTTTGGCTCTTGCTCTTAGTTACACCCTCTAACATAATTTATCATTAATAAAAGTGATAATTTGGTCTTCAGATCTGTGACTGTTGATCTTACAGTGGATTCAGAGTTTAAGAGACAACAAGGAAGTTATCTGGCTCTCTTACACTCCAACAATATTTGTGGTTTTAATTTTATTAATTTGTGCTGTTTTTGTACTGTGTAGTCCCTTTTTGTTCTTTCTTTAGATTACTTGATGTTCCTTTCAGCTGCTTTTACTTATATTACTGTTCCAATGAGTTTTAAATTTGATTATTTAATTCTAAATAATTATAACTTCCATTACAATTTCTTTTCCTGAATTAATTACAGATCTGCGTTTGGAAGATTTTTTAAAATTTTATTTCTTAACAATAGCATATTATGAGGATGTGCTTTTTGATGACCATAAAAAACCCTACAACTCTAAAAGGATAAAGTACTTTACAAGAGATGAGCATTTAAGGAAAGATGAAGAAAACAACTGAAATATCTGCCTGTTAACGTATCACCCTAGAATAACTTAAAGAGGCAATACCACTATCTTTCTAAGTCTGAATTTCCCCCTTTAAGTCTTATAACTTCTGCCCTATGTATATGATTACTTTCATATTCTTTAAATGGTATTTTCCTATCATGATATTCCTAATGTAATATTTTTACATTATTTTTAATCATTCTAATGTCTTAAACAAGACAACAAATTATGCTCAACTGAGATATTTTAAGAATTCCTTGTGTGTACACATGTGCATTTCAATGTAACCAGCATACATCAATATGTTTTTTGTTTTTTTTGTTTTTTTGTTTTTTTTAAACTATGGGGCCGGGCACGGTGGCTCACAACTGTAATCTTAGTATTTTGGGAAGCTAAGGTGGGTGGATCACTTGAGGTCAGGAATTTGAGACCAGCCTGGCCAACATGGTGAAACCCTGTCTCTGCTAAAAACACAAAAATTACCCAGGCGTGGTGGCAGGCATCTGCAGTCCCAGCTACTCAGGAGGCTGAGGCAGGAGAATCTCTTGAATCTGGGAGATGAAGATTGCAGTGAGCCAAGATTGCACCACTGCACTCCAGCCTGGACAACAGAGCAAGTCTCTGTCTTTAAATACATAAATAACATTTAAAAAAATAAAATAAACTATGGTAGGAACGGCCTTTATTGGCTGCAGCAGGAAGTGCCAGAGGGGATACAGCGTCTGCAGACTAGATTGATGCCTTCCAAAAAAAGGACATACCTCCAGTTAATAATAATACCTTAATATTGTTAAATATCCTGTCTGTGTTTACATCTAATTGTATGCTTTTAACACTTTCAATTAGGAACCAAATACAATCTATTCATTGCAATTAGTTCATAGGTCTTCTAAATTTCTTTCCATCTATAAATCCCTCTTCCACGGTTTTTTCCTTAAAATTTTTTGTTGAAGAATCTGATTCATTCTTTTAAATTCCCCACAATCTGGATTTTGCTGGCTGCATCCCTGTGATATTAACTGTTTTCCCTTGCCTTTTTATTTCCGGTAAGCCGATAGTTAATCTAGAGCCTTCAGTTTATATTTCATTTTGTTTTGTGTTTTGCACGACTCCTCCACAGCTGGTGATGTGTGTTGATATAAGGAAGTATATAATGTCTGATTGTCTCTCTTTTTGTCATATTAGCAGCTATGGATGACCACTGTCTAGGTCCATTATTTCCTAAAGGCATGTGAAATGATGACATTCTACCGTTCCTTCTTCAGCTATTAGCTAAACACTTGTGTAAGTTGTTTCGCAAATATTTTTGTTTACTCTGAGTTGCAGTTCATACAGTAATGTTAGGATAAATTATGGATTATTTTTCTTTTTTTATACCAGAACTCAAAACAATATAGTTGCTCTATATGTCTATCATAACTTGGCATCCTCCAAGGTGATCACAGAGGCTCTATGCAGTATCAATATGAAGTCATGGGTTTTATACATTTGATTTTTTTTTTTTTTTTTTTTCTGAGACAGAGTCTCGCTCTGTCGCCCAGGCTGGAGTGCAGTGGTGCAATCTCGCTCACTGCAAGCTCCGCCTCCCGGGTTCACGCCATTCTCCCGCCTCAGCCTCCCGAGTAGCTGGGACTACAGGCGCCCGCCACCACACCCGGCTAATTTTTTGTATTTTTTAGTAGAGACGGGATTTCACCGTGTTAGCCAGGATGGTCTCGATCTCCTGACCTCGTGATCCACCCGCCTCAGCCTCTCAAAGTGCTGGGATTACAGGCGTGAGCCACTACGCCCGGCCGACATTTGACCTATTCTAACCCTTTTCAGTTATTATTCTTATTTGTGTTCAAATTTTCCCATCTTTGGCCAAAGGGAGTTTATTCAGGATGGCTTCCACGTCATTTTGATATGACTTCATAGTCTTTGATAGTTCCTTGCTGCTCATATGACAAAATATTCCAGATTTATTTTAGATATTTTCTGAACAGACCTGGAATTAGCCTTGTGTATCTTATTTCAGTGCAAACTGATATTTTGCATTTAAAAAAGTGGCACTTATTGAGATAACATGTAGTTATTGTTTCTCAGTATTTTCAGTGACAGACTTTCTCTGGTTTATCTTTGCCTTTGGTATTCTACCCTTACACTATGATGTGTCTAAGTGTCTTGCTTTGAATATGCACCTTCCTATTCTCTATTCTGCCCTTCTGCAAGTCCTATTAAATGTATGTTAGACCTTTTCATTCTTTAAACACTGTTTGTTATCCTCATTTTAATATTTTTAATCTCTTTATTTCTCAGTGCTACATTCTAAGTAGTGCCTAGGATCTATATTGCAGTTGGTTCATGTTTTTTTCAGTTGCATTTTACTTGTACTTACCATTTTCTCAGGTTTTTAATTTTATGGATTACATTTAAATTTTTAGAAGTCCTTTCAGTTAATTTTCATTTCAGCCTGTTCAGTTTTCATAGTTGTTCTTTTCACATATTTTCATTCTTTCCTTTAAGTCTTACTCATTTTGAAAGTGTATTTATGGTATCTAACAGACAGTTTGACCATTAGAAACTCCGGCGATCTCATCCCGCTGTGTCTCTCCAGAGACCTACCTGTCAGGAAGAGTATGACCCACCAGAACCACTTTGATTTTTATTTCTCAGCTTGGGACTTCCTAAGTCATATGAACTGTGTAAACTTAAAACCCAAACCTATGTGAGGACATTCCTGTGGTCACAAATTCTTAAAGGAGATATTTCCCCCACACCAATACCTAGATTGAAACCAAGAAGTTTCCATGTTGTTGCCCTGTGCGGATGGGAAAATTTACACCCTTTCTGGTGTCTTGGTTGCATGCAGTGATTTCATTTTCAACTGTTCATTTTGCAGGGGTTTCAGGTCGTTGAAACACAAGACCGTAAATGACTGAGACCCTCCCCCACCAAGTTTCCATGAGGTCAACTGATTTTCTTATCACACTAGTTGTCAATTCCCTCTTCATTTTTGGCCATTGAAATTTTCCTTGCTTATTTTTATTTACTTCTTCTTTGCAAGCACTATCCATCTAAAAGGATGTTTTTGTAGTTTATCTGAAATTTCTATGTGCTCTGTACCAAAAGGGTTTTTAGGCCATGTAATTTGGCGTACCACCAGATTCAGAAATCCAGTCTCTGTTTTCATCTTTTCCAAAAACTTAATCTAAACCCATTGTAGTCTATATGGGCTAATCAAAACACTAAGCTTTTGATGAAAAAAATATTGGTTTAGCAAGTGGGTCAGACATTCTGATTGACAGTTGATAGCATCAAAAGACATGATGATTCCTGTGGGGAAAATAATTAAAGGGATTCTTCAGAGTGAAAATGTTAGTTAATTACATTCCACAATCAGATGGACCCTCTCAAAACATTTATATGATTAATGGCACATCGATACCCCACTTTAGCAGACACAGCTCCCAAATTGATCTCTTTGTAACTACCTTTGTTTTTAGTACAGTGATTCTGATTTTGTTGTCAAGAAGGCTAGTTTCAATGATCAGAACCACCATGTTGTACCATCAATATAAAATAGTGGCAGCTTATCCCCAAGTTTTAGAAAACTTTTAGCTAATGAATATCAATTTTCTCAGTTATAGAAAATGTCCCCATAATGTTTTCTTAATATTTGTGTACCCACAATTGCTTGTGTTCTACTCTTTAAAAATGAATGAATTAGTAGGAAACTTATAGTAACAGAAAAATTCATAAACTTGATTTGTTAAAGATATTGTGTGTACACTTTTCTGTGAAGGTGCAGAGATGTGCACAGAGTTATTGTAATAAGGTCTTTGTTTCCAGAAATAAACCTGTCTGTGACCCTGAGTGTTTCCATCTCTTTGAGATATTTTCCTGTTTTCAAATCCATTAATCCCTCTCAAACCTCACAACTTTGTTAAGGTTATTCTCTGAGGGAATTAGATAGATCAATAGTCCATGGTCTTGTGTAAAGGAAGTGATAATTTCTAGGTGTTCTGACCCCTGAGTAATGTAAGAAACATCACAGAATGAAGTTTTACAAATTTTGTTGTCACCATCATATGGCAAATAAGCACATAAAATTGGAAGAATTTTGATAAAGTTATCATGTTTTAAATATGCCCCTGTAATGTTTAAAAGTTGTCCATCTATATGGTCCAGTTTCAAAGCAGTCTGTCAATCAAAGAAGCCCAATTAGGCATCTAAAAAGTCATTGAAGAAGAACTGAAGATATTTACTGAGAACACGTAAGAATATATACCTCTCAGAATTCCTCCTTTATCTTTCACTCACTTTCAATATACATTGCATCAACCCCCGTATTTCTTTTTTCATCACTCCCCAAACCTCTTTCACAGCCCTAATCCTAGTTCCTCTCCTTCTTTTCACCCTCCATCTTTCTTTTTTTTCTTCAGGTTCTGAAATATTATATTTGCTGCATGATCAAAGGTCATAGTTGCATCTATTTTTAGGTGATGAAATGATGACTATTGACTAACATTAGTAATCACTTTCTCCAACATTTCTGAAAAGGTTTCTATCTACTTTGTCATATTGCTTTGAAAATTAGTTCTTGAAAACAATAAAAAACATACTGAAGCGCTAAATAGAATGTTGCATTGTACAAACTCCTTCATAGCCATGAGTCATTCCTCACAACAGTCCTGTGAGGTATGCCACATTCTTAATCATATATCACAAATGGAGACAGTGAGGTAAAGAGAAAGCTGTGGCATAATGGGATCAACACAGATAAAGCGTACTAAGGGCCTTACATGAAATTCAAATAGTGTAGCTCCCATTTTGTACATAAGAATCCTACTACAGTGGGGATGTGCTTCTCACTCCGTAACAGCAACCATCAGAGACAAGAGGGATTATCATGGTAGCTTCAGTTCTCATCCCTCCCTCTTTCTTAATAATTTTGCAGCACAAAAGTCCAACATGGTAGACCATCTGGCAAACTGGGACCCTCCTTAGATGGGGAAAGGAGAAGAAACGGGGCAGTGGGGCCAGCATCCTCTTTGGTGTAAAACTTAGGAACACTTACCTGCCTGATAATTTTCCCCCGACAGATTCACATGCACGTATCTGAAAAGTATACCCACATGTTTGTATTAAGAGCTGCATGAAGTTTTCTTTTTCTCCTTCTTTGAGAGACAGAGTCTTGGTCTGTCACCCAGGCTGGAGTGCAATGGTGAGATCTCAGCTCACTGCAACCTCTGCCTCCCAGGTTCAAGGAATTCTCCTGCCTCAGTTTCCCAAGTAGCTGGGACTACAGGTGTGCATCACCACACCCAGCTAATTTTTGTATTTTTCAGTAGAGACAGGGTTTCATTATATGTTGGCCAGGCTGCTCTTGAACTTCTGACCTCTGGTAATCCACCTGCCTCGGCCTCTCAAAGTGCTGGGATTACAGGCGTGAGTCACTGTGCCTGGCCTTCATGAAATTTTCTTTGTCATTTAAACTCTCTGGGTATCTGTTTCCTCATATGTAAAAGGACCATGAAAAGTAGTGTTTATATCCTAGAGTGGTCTTGAGGGTTAAATGAGATCACACTTGTAAAGAATTTAGAAATAGTGCACGGTACATGGCAAGGGCTGGAGGAATATTGTAGTTATTATTACTTAGTAGCAGTAGTCATCATACATGTGGGAGATAGAATTACTGTAAAAATATACCTTATACTGGCTTATAGGCAATATGCAATTCACCTTAAGCAGAGGCCTGTGATTAATATAAGTAAATATTTATAATATTTGGATAGTAATGTTGGCAATGGGAGATGTAATAAAATTTTACACTTTCCTCTGTAAGAACTTCCTTATTCAAAACTGTGATAAAACAATACTTTTTGCCTATCTATTGAAACACCAGTATTATCATATTTCTACCGAATTTAGTAACAACCAGCTTGTATCGAGTATTTGCAATGCACTGGATACCCTGCTAAAAACTTAATAGTTTTACCTTCTTTAACTACAACAGTAACTGCGAAAGATAGGGGTTATTATAATTATCTTCAGTTTTTAGGTGAGGAGAGTCAGGCTTCAGAAAATTTCCTTAACAAGAATGATGAGGACATTTTTCAGCTGGGCGCAGTGGCTCATGTCTGTTATCCCAGCACTTTGGGAGGCCGAAGGGGACAGATCATCTGAGGTTGGAAGTTTGAGACCAGCCTGACCAACACGGAAAAACCCTGTTTCTACTAAAAATACAAAATTAGCCAGGCACGGTGGCAGGCATCTGTAATCCCAGCTATTCAGGAGGCTGAGGCAAGAGAACTGCTTGAATCTGGGAGGCAGGGGTTGTGGCGAGCCGAGATCGCGCCATTGCACTCCAGCCTGGGCAACAAGAGCAAAACTCTGTCTAAAAAAAAAAAAAGAATAAGGACATTTTTCTTCCTTTGTGCCTCTATTATCTATCCTAAACATTTGTTGAATGGATGAAATGATAGTTAAAGCTTACCAGTCTTTATTTTGGCCCTTAACATTACATCCAAAACAGATTTCAAAATCAATTATGAAAACAGGTACAATCGTATTTTAGGAATAAAACAATTTCCCCAAGCCATTTTAGGAAGAAAATGAGGATGAAAAGGTAAAACAACACAAGCATCTTGGTGGGACACAGCTGGGAGATAGGCAGATTTTATGATTCAAAAGGGTTTCACAGGAGGGTGGACGGCTACGATCACAGAAGAAATCATCTTACCTTCCAAACCATCAGTAAGGATAAAGTGGAGTTGGAGATGCCATCCTACTTTCTTCACGCTCTTTGTGTTTCGAGGACTAGTGCTTTTCGGGCTGAGCTATTTGAGCTGCTGAGATAGAAACTGAAACGCAGGCTACCCATCAGCACACACAGCTGCTGCTATTATCCATAGTCTTGAGAGATGGGCAGGTTCAGAGGTCTGGGCAGGCCACACAACAACCAGGGCTTACCCACTAAGGTTAGACGACTTCTATTCCTCATTACCCATAGGGTAATATGCAGTGGCTCAGTGGCTCTCAGGATAGTCACAACTCTACTGTGTTGCCCTTGGTAAGCTGGAAATTATACCCTTGTTGACATGCTCTGCAGGCTGCTGTTAAAAATGCCAAACAGCAAATTTATCCACTGCTAGGTTCTTAACGAAACAGATTCTCTTTTCTCGAGAAGCCAATAAAACAGAGGTTGTCAAAGCGTGCCTGAACCAACAGGATTGACATCACCTGCGATCTTGTTAGAAATGCAAATCCTTTGACCCTATCCCAGACCTCCTGAATCAGAAACTCTAGGCCTCCTGAATCAGAGACCAGCAATCTGTGCTTGAACAAGACTTCCAGGTGATTCTGATGCATGCTCAAATTTCAGAACCACTTTGCTAAGGGATTAAGGTCAGGAGAATCAAATTGAATACAGAATAGAATATCTGAGGGGCAAGGCAATGGTGATGTTGAGTTTCTTTCCTAGCTGCTCTTTCCTTATTGCTTGTTGGAATATGTATTTTGGATGGCTACAGATCAGTTGGATAATTTTCAAAACTGTAATTTGCTAGTGAGGCTCAAGATTTAAATGAGAGAGAATGAAGTCAAAAACTCTGGCGACTACTTAAACAGATTAGAAGGGACTGATTTTTATGTTGAAATCCTTGTTTGAAAAAGATTTGTCACTATTCACATACCTTATATAGTTGTTGTAGATACTGAAAATGGGATAATTTATATAAAGTTGTTTTTAAGCCATAAAACATTATGCAAACATTAGTGTAAAGTTAGGGAGTTTTGGCAAGAGAGTGGGTGAGGCAAGGGAGAATGAAAGGGCCTGATATAGATTATGAAAAAAGGGACTTGAGGTCCCTATTCATTCATTTGACTATTTTTTCTTTTTTTCTTTTTTTTTTTTTTTTGAGATAGAGTCTTGCTTTGTCGCTCAGGCTGGAGTGCAATGGCACGATCTCAGCTCACTGCAACCTGCACCTCCTGGGTTCAAGTGATTCTCCCACCTCAGCCTCCTGAGTAGCTGGGACTACAGACATGCACAACCATGCTCAGCTAATTTTTGTTTTTTCGGTAGAGACGGGGGTTTCACCATGTTGGCCAGGCTGGTCTCAAACTCCTGACCTCAGGTGATCTGCCCACCTCGGCCTCCTAAAGTGTGGGGATTACAGGCGTGAGCCACTGTGCCCAGCCCATTTGGCTATTATTTAGTTGGCATAGAATATGTACCAAGGACTGTGTGAAGCGCTGGGAATAAAATGTTGAAGAAAAACAGACATGGCCCTTGCTTTCATAAAGCTTAAATCTAATAAAGGAGGCAGATATTTATCAAACAATGACATCAATGAATATCTAATTTCTAAACCTAAGGAAAATATTCTGAAGCAAAAGAATATAGTTCCATGACAGCACAGAACAAAGGAACCTATTCTAGATTGGTGGAAACGGGAGTGAAAAGGAAAAGAGGGAGGCTCAGGAGGACTTCCCTAAGAAAGTCCTGCTCTAACTGAAAACTGAAAGACGAGTAGAGGTAAGTTAGGTCAGGCTGGAGGATGAGGGGTTGGAGAGGAAAATTTATAGACTGAGGAAAGAGTGTATAAAGGCCCTGTGCAGAAATGCAGCATGGGGCCAGGTGTCCTGGCTCAAGCCTGTAATCCCAGCACTGTGGGATGGTGAGGCGGGTGGCTCACTTGAGGTCAGGAGTTTGAGACCAGCCTGATCAACATGGTGAAACCCTGTCTCGACTAAACATACAAAAATTAGCTGGGTGTGGTGATGGGTGCCTGTAATCCCAGCTACTTGGGAGGCCGAGGCAGGAGAATTGCTTGAACCTGGGAGGTGGAGGTTGCTGTGGGCCGAGATCGTACCACTGCACTCCTACCTGGGCCACAGAACAAGATTCCATCTCAAATAAATAAATAAATAAATAAAAAAGAAATGCAGCAAGGTGCATTTCAATTAAAATCAGGCCAATGTGGCTGTATTGAAGAGCATACAGGTGAGAATGGGGCAAGAAGCAGCTCGGGAGGTACAGCAGAGACAAGACTATGTAGGACCTAGAAACTGACTGCAACTCCTAGTGCCAGAAATTCAACTAGTGAATATAATATGTAAAGATTTTGTTCTCTTGCATAGAAGAAGCCCAGAAGCAGAAAATCAAGTCTTGTAGCATGGTTCTCCCAAGTCATCGGGACCCACACCTCTTTTATCTTTCCGCCTTACCATTTCTGGTTCTAGCCTCCTTCAAGGTCTCAAGATGGAGACTGGAGTGCCAGTCATCACAACCATATTTCAAACATGAAGAATCCAAAGGGCAAGGATCAAAGGACTTTCCTGGGTACTCTGTTTAATAACTGCGGCTCATATTGTATAGGTTATTCCTCTCTGTAAAGGAAGTTAGGAATATCTTTTTTCTCATTTGTGTCTGAGATATACTGCTGTCCCAATAACAAAAGATTTTTGGGAGGTAGAAGGAGAAAACAGTATTGTGGAAAGGCTGTCTTTGCAACACAGTGTTAAAAATTCTGATCATTTTCCTGTGATCCATAGGAAGTTACTGGCCAGTTTTAAGGAAGGACATGGTGGGACTGGCTGCAATGTGGAGAAAGGAATTGGGGCAGGGAAAGCAGAGTGAATGGAGAGAAAACTCAGGAGAATAAAGAGATGATGGCAGCACAGATTGATGCTGAAGTGACTATCCTATGGTGATGACTATGGAAGTATTGGAATCAAGATTGTTTTGAGAGACATTTAGGAAATGAAAGAGATAGGCCGTAGTGATGAATTAAGTATGGCAAGTGAGGGAGAAGAGGGCATCAAGAATGATATATGCTGGATGGATAATGGTGTCAATCATTGAGACAGAGAACAAAGGAAAAGGAGCAGTTTTGCGAGGAAGATCATAAACTTGGCCTTAAGCAATCTGAAGAGGAATGCCTTCCAAATGGAGATGTGGTAAACAAATAATCAGGCATCTGGGTCTGGAACACAGAGGTGTGGTCTGGGCTGGAGATGTAAGTTGGTATCACATAACTGAAATCATGATTGATAATGATTGTCAGGAGAGAGTGGAGTATACAAGGTGAGAAGAGGGTCTAGGACTCAGACTTGGGGAACTTCAATATTTAATGGAAGGTAGAGGAGAAAGAGGCAGAAATGGAGACAAAACAGGAGCAGTCAGAGACTTGGAAGGAAAACCAAGGTGTAGTATCAGAGGCAATAAAGTCCACGCAAGAGGGATTGTGCCCATTGTCAGCAAGAGGGTCAATGAGATAAAGACTGGAAACGTTTTTTGGATTTAGCAGCATGGAGACCACTAGAGATGTTTGTGAGGGCGACTTGACGGAATATTTGGGCTAGAAACCAGAGTGTAATGTGCTAAAGAGTGAGGCAGGTTTGAAAAAATGGCAGCAGTGAGTACATAATTTGTTAAAAGACTGGCTCTGAAGGAAAAGAGAGAAATACACTAGTGGCAAGAGGGAAAATATGGCCCTTTCCGTATTATTTTGTAATATGCAAAGGCCTAGAGTGACCTAGGGCTTCATTACTTATGGGAAGGACCCAGCTGAGAGGAGAGAAGGGGTAACTGATACATGGAAAGTTTCTGGAAAGGTGGGAGGATATGGGAACCAAAGCACAGGCCGTGAGGAGACCCTAATGAGGTCTAATAGACGGTATAGTGAGAAGTGCAGGATAGACAAGGATTTGAAGCCAGAAAGTAGGATATTGCAGTTCAGGATAACAATTTTTCATCTTACACTTTCCAAAGTACTAATATATCATCTCGGGGGAAATGAAGTCATACAAGTGTATAATTTTTAGGAAATGTGCAGATCACATTAAGGTTGTCACAGATGTTAAGCACTTCCCTTTCATTTTCTCTCTCTCGGGTATCTAATTCAATGAGACCTCAATAAAATAATGTAGTAGGAGTTAGGATTTACTAAGCCTTCTTGAGAGCATGTAATCCTTCCAACATCCCTGTGAAGTAGATGCTATTATAGTCTCAATAGCAGAGACGAGGAAATTGAGGTTTAGAGGGGTTAAGGAACTGGTCTGGGGTCACTTGCTATTTTGTGGTAACAGGATTCACAGGATTCAAAGCTTTATCTGAGGCATAAGTTCTGGTGATCTATTGCACAGTGTAGTGACTAGAACAATAATGGATTGCATATTTCAAAATTGCTGAAAGACTAGACTTTAAATGTTCTCATCGCAAAGAAATGAGTATGTAAGGTACTGTATATGGTTAATTAGCCTGATTTGATCATTCCACAATGTATGCATGTATTGAAACATCACATTGTACCACATAAATATACACAATCATTATTTGTCAATTTAAAGTAAAATTAAAACATTTTTAGAAAGCTTTATCTGCCTGTTGCAGGATTCTTTGCTGCCATGCTGGGCTACATGCCTCATCAGAAAAGACGCTGATGGGCAAATCCACTCAGACATAAACTAGTCTGCAAGGGAGGCAGGACTTCCCTGAGGTAAGATTAAACCCTGTGTTTGTGGCTTGGAGGTTATCACAGCAACATCCCTTAGTAGAAGTTTATCTCTTCTTAAAGTATCACAGAGTGAATGAAACTTATTATAAAATAGGGGAGAAAAGCAAGACAAATGAAACAAGAAATATCATCTCAAAAAGCAACAAGTTTATTTAAGGTTAATCTACACAGAGAGACAACTATCTATAGAACCTTAAAGTACTCAGGCAAATATGTAGCAGGTGGGATTTCCAAGTTGCTGCTCTGGGATTTCCAGCGTTTTACTGTGCAGCCTGAGGGCAAGTTTCTTTGTTGACTGTGTACTTCTACTTCACCAGGGAGTACCTCATTTTGATCTGCGCTGTTGTATTTTTCAGAGAGTTGCTTATTTCAGGGAAATGCCATATACAACGAAGAGACGTCCGGATCTACTTTACATCACATCTGGGCAGTTTCCCTGAGACAAAGTGGCTGCCTACAGGGTTTTCACAGGGGCGGGTCTTCGGTCATTTTTAATTGACATCAGTGAAATTTGACCCGTGGCTAGAGGTCACCGGGATGTGCACTTGAGTTTACTTCCCCTTCTTTAAGCTCCAGCGACTCCACCCAGCAAAACAAGCGATGGAATGATTGACATCTGTCTGCCAAGGGCGCTCCTGGGAACTTCAGGAGCATTCTATTTCTAGGAAGAAAGCAAGACTCTAGGGTCGGGGCCGGGCGCGGTGGCTCACGCCTGTAATCCCAGCACTTTGGGAGGCCGAGGCGGGTGGATCGCGAGGTCAGGAGATCGAGACCACCGTGAAACCCCGTCTCTACTAAAAATACAAAAAATTAGCCGGGCGTGGTGGCGGGCGCCTGTAGTCCCAGCTACTCGGAGAGGCTGAGGCAGGAGAATGGCCTGAACCCGGGGGGCGGAGCTAGTAGTGAGCCGAGATTGCGCCACTGCACTCCAGCCTGGGCGACAGAGCGAGACTCCGTCTCAAAAAAAAAAAAAAAAAAAAAAAAAAAGACTCTAGGGTCGGGATTTTCCATTACTGCTTCTGGAAATCTAAGAAATGCTTTTTAGTCTCTCTTCTTCCCTTCTTCTATTCCACCGAAAATAAAAACTTTCCCCCAAACCTATAAATCCTGGAAGTAAAGAGATAACACAAACAGACATTTTTGTTGATGTTCCTTCTTCTTTCACTTCAGCTTCTTTGTTAGAAGCAATTCGTGGCCTTTGAAGGTTGAATCAGGAAAGTTAAAGGACTGTAATTATTCAAAGTGTACTTTTCTTCCGGGGATGCTTGGGGGTTGACTTTGGGGTTCCACAGCCTGGAAATTTAAGGCAATAAAGAGCAAATGACAGTGACGGCCTCACGAAAAGTTTGCTTTCTCAACGCTGTGACAGGGGCTATAGAATAAAAAAAATCCTTGCATGTCATTTATTCATAATCTTATGAAGTAGATTATCTTTGCCCTATTTATATTTCTCACTTTAGATTATTGGGGAACAGCCTGAATCCAGGGAGGGTGATGTTTCTGGCTTCTTGCCTTATAACTAAAAGCAACTCCCAGTTTCTTGATTTCACTAATCTTTCCCGAGGCCTTAATATCTCTTTATAAGATATTGAACTTTACCTGACAACAAGTATATTTGAAGATAAGGCTGGTAGAAGAAAAACAGAACTACACCGTAATTATAACTATATACGCATATTAACAATGGCCTACATATATTTTCCAGCCATTGGGCTAAGCTCTTTTTAGGAAGTAACTTACAAGGCCGGGCGCGGTGACTCACGCTTGTAATCCCAGCGCTTTGGGAGGCCGAGGCGGGCTGATCACGAGGTCAGGAGATCGAGACCACGGTGAAACCCTGTCTCTACCAAAAATACAAAAAAAATTAGCCGGGCGTGGTGGCGGGCGCCTGTAGTCCCAGCTACTCGGAGAGGCTGAGGCAGGAGAATGGCATGAACCCGGGAGGCAGAGCTTGCAGTGAGCCGAGATCGCGCCACTGCACTCCAGCCTGGGTGACAGAGCAAGACTCCGTCTCAAAAAAAAAAAAAAAAAAAGGAAGTAACTTACATAAAAAATTTACAATAATCCTATAAGGTTGGTACTATTATCATCTCCTTATTTTCTGCTGAGGAAACTGAGATTTAGAATGATTGAACAGCCATTGCAAAATTGTAACTGAGACGGTGAAAGAGATCTGACCTAACCAATTCCATCTTGCTTCTAACCTCCAAGCTGTCCTTGTTCATTCCTGGGCATAGGCCGAACTAACTTTGGGAGAAACAGTTTATAGTTTAACACAAAGATGATGAAAGCCCCTTCCCCCAAAAAACCTCCTTTTTGCCTGGGGACTAGACTGCCTTTGTAGGACTAAGAAATTAGCCACAAGGTTAAAAATTATGATTTAGAAGGCATGCAGCTGGAGGCTACAAAATTCTGACCCTCCCTAAACTGCTCCTAAGATTAGTGCTTGAGATATTTTGCAGACCCTGCACTTAATGGATCATCTGGCACCACCCAGATCGATAAACTGGCTTGTCTGATCTTGTGGCCCCCACCCAGGAACTGACTCAGCACAAGAAGGCAGCTTTGACTCCCTTGATTTCATCTCTGACCAATCAGCACTCCTGGCTCACAGGCCTCCCCTGACCCACCAAGTTGTGCTTAAAAACTCTGATCCCAGAATGCTCGGGGAGGCTGATTTGAGTAATAATAAAGCTCCCATCTACCACACAGCCGGCTGTGCATGAATTATATTGATAAATTGGCTTTGTCTAGGCAGCAGGCAAGGTGAACCCACGGAGTGGTTACAAGTAAGCCAAAAATATTGTCTCAATAATAGGAATTCCAATCCAGACCCTATTCTTGACAGTTATGCTATCTTGCCCCTAGGAAATGTCACTTGTTAGGCATGAATTGCCAAGCAGAGAAGGAAGATGGCAAAGTTTACAGGAAGGAAAAATGTCAAGGCTCCTTTCACCAAACAAGGAGATCCTGGAACCCAAAGCTGGAGACAACTTTGTATCACATCCTTCACATCCCACTCCAGGCTTTCAAACATAAAATTAGAATTGGCCAGGTTAAGGCTTCTAGAATCCACAAGACTCTATAGCTTCAGTTGTCCCCCTCACTCATGAAGTCATCCCCAAGCGCTCAGCTCTCAGGAATATCCACTCCGGTGATTTTCTGCAGCACTATCAAGGAATAAAGCTCATAAAGAAATTCCTCATAGTGTTGCATAGCACGTTTTGGGTTTTTGTTTTGTTTTGTTTTGTTTTGTTTTAAGATGGAGTCTCGCCCTGTCACCCAGGCTGCAGTGCAGTGGTGCAATCTTGGCTCACTCCAACCTCCGCCTCCCAGGTTGAAGCAATTCTCCTGCCTCAGCCTCCTGAGCAGGTGGAATTATAGGCGTGCATCCCACAGCTGACTTTTTTTTTTTTTTTTTTTTTTGTATTTTTACTAGACATGGGTTTCCCCCTCTTGACCAGGCTGGTCTTGAACTCCTGATCTCAAGTGATCCACCCGCCATGGTATCCCAAAGTGCTGGGATTACAGACATGAACCACCGCACCCAGCCATAGCATGTTTGTATAGTTACTGCATTTCATCGCCACTAAACTTTGTGAAGTAGGCTAGGGCATACATTAACTTTCATTTTTATTATTTCTTTTCTGTGGACATGGAAATTGACCCCCAGAGAGGTAAGTTAACTTGCCAAAGGCACTGGACAAATTTGGGGTAGTGCTGGGACCAGTACTCAGGACCTTCAGCCGTAAGATCTGATTTGTTCTATGACACCATGTCCCTCCCGTCAGCATCAAGAGAGGTTTGTCCAGAGCCTGGGAGGTATAGGCCTTTGAGCAAAGTTCTCTGGATAGGAAAACAGATGTGGTCTCCACCCTGGGAAGGATTTCTATTTTCTTTGGGAGATGGCCCTTATTCTAATCCAGTTACTAACCACACAAATAGTTCATTGGTTTTTTGGAACTATATTGCAAGCACAGTCAAGTTTATACATCTTTTCTGTGCCCCCAGGGATTTTATACATTGCCCCACACCCAGCAGGTGCTTTGTGAGTTGGTTCAATGAAGCTTACATTAGAGACTAACAGTGGCAGTTTGGTAGAAATAGTGGAGACATTGGAACCTGGTCTGTGTTCATGTTCTGCCTCTGCACTTTCTGGTTGTGTGACCTAGGCAGGCACCTGACCTCTCAGTGCCTCAGGTACCTCAACTATGAAAGGAAGACCTTAGTACCTACCACACAGAGTGATGCAAGGACTGTGACATAATACAGCTATGGTCTTGAGTATACTACGTGGCACAGAGTAAGGAGGCAGGAAACGTTCACTATTTAGTTACTATTATTAGGATGTGTACCTTATCCTCTTCCTAATACTTTCAGCTTGTCATTGTTGAGCCGGCAAAGTTTCCTGTATGTATTTCAGCACATGCTTCTGTTGAATCTAATTGCAGGTGGTTCTCTTTTCTTTTCATTCAGGCAAGGAGGATGATCACATTCAAAGCTATAGTTCAACCAAGCGCAACTTAGCACTGTAACTTCCTTAGCTACGGTCATGCCTATTAATAGGACCAACCTGGGACCTTCTTGGCGAGTGTCAACTCCACCCACAACCAAGTTCACCAAAAACACAAGTTAAATTTGGAACAGGAGGCTTTGAACAAGATGCCCCTGGTTGCTATTTGTGGTACCCTTACCCTAAATGCAGTGGCTGGGGGAGCTGCATTTTAGTGTTACGATACTTCCAACAGGACAAGCAACTGCTAGAAACTGCTAGAATCCTATTCAAAGGATTCCTGGAGCGTCTTTAATAGAGCACATTAGTGTGGACCAAAGTCATTTCCCAAAGAGTGGGACCCCCTAGCCCCCGTGCCAAAGTTGGACACAAGGGCTCATAGAGTCCATCTGCTATCTCACAAGATGCTTCTGAGCCTAGATGATTTCCTCTCAGTAATGTCCAATCTGCCTGCTTGTTTTCTCTTCTGCTTTCCCTAAAGCAGCCTCAGAAAAAAGGAAATGTTGCCTGTGTTGAAATGGGGCCTTTGTTGGAAAAAACAAAACACAGTTTCACTGCAGGTCAGCATACTCATCCCTACACTCTCCTCATAATGGAATATAAAGCAACGAAAGTCTTGCGGGTTCATTACTTGGAACTCCACCAATTTGTCTCCAATCTACTCATTCCTTTGATTCAGGTAGGAGAGAGCAATGATGGCCCTGACTTCCAGAGTCACCTCCCACCTGGGACTTCCCAGGCCCAGAAGCACACTCCTTTCCATTGCTTCAACTCTTAATTCCTCTCCCCCAACCCACTGTATAGAAATTAGCATGAGTAGAAGTGTCTATCTCTACTGTGAACTATGTACTTAGCATAAAATACCTTTAAAATAACTTGACAGCAGCTCAGCCGTCTCTGGAAATATACCCAGTTGAGCCTTTTAATTATAAGACGTTTGTTGTTCCCCCTGGCATTTGAACAATTGCTTTTCTAATTTCTGAACCTACCTGTAGCTATATTTGAACTCTTAGGATATGCTAGGCTCTGCACTATCTGATTTAAACCTGACAAAGACTCCATGAATTAGGAATGACTGTTATACTCATTTTACTGTTAAGAAAAAAAGGGAAATTAAGTAACCCATAATGCTAACTTTTCTACCTCAGTGCCCCCCAGTTATAAAAGGCTGTGGGCTTTTCTCTCTCTCTCTCTCTCTTTTTTTGGTTGAGATGGCGTTTCACTCTGTCGCCCAGGCTGGAGTGCAATGGAGCGATCTTGGCTCACTGCAACCTCCGCCTCCCAGGTTCCAGCAATTCTCCTGCCTCAGCCTCCCGAGTAGCTGGGATTACAGTCATGCGCCACCACGCCCGGCTAATTTTGTATTTTTAGTAGAGACCGGGTTTCACCATGTTGGTCAGGCTGGTCTCAAACTCCTGACCTCAGATGATCCACCCACCTCAGCCTCCCAAAGTGCTGGGATTACAGGCGTGAGCCACCACACCTGGTCGGGCTTTGTTCTCTTTACGGATGAAAGCACCTTGAGGGTGGGGACCAAGCCTTAAAACTCTGTGCCAAGTTTTCAGTTGCATCGGTATTACCAGGCAGGAGTTTCACAAATGCTACAATCAGTCCAGTTCTCAACAATAATTTATACAAAGTGCGTATCTATTTAGAACTTTCTAGGTTTGAAACTTAGTATCAATCCCTGTGGAGTACACAAAGGAAGTACATCATCTATTTGGGGGGTAGTAGTCCCTATGAAACAGGAAAACCAATTAAATGTTTAAACTAAAAATAAATGTTTCAGCCTCCAGAGAAAGAGGAAAGCTTCAGTGGGGAGATGGTGGGATTTCAGGTGGCCCTTGAAGAACCAGGCCAATGTCAAGAAGCAGAGAGGTGGGAGAATGAGGAACAAGGTGTGGGAAAAGGCAGTCTTGGGGGAAGGAAAATGGGGAGTTGGCCTGTAACAATAGAATATGCACATTGTAATTTCTTTCACCATCAAGGATGAGAATTCTAGAAGGCTTATAGAGACTTCTCTTGATTAGAAAAACAAATACTTCTTAGCTCACCAAACAAATTTTCCGCCAGGGCCTGGTAGAGGAGGCAAAGGACCCATATAGGGCAAGTTCCAGATACAGAAGGAACTGGTCTTCACCTCCTTCTGGTTCTGGTGTTCTCCTTGACCACCCTTTTCTACTTCCAATCATTTTTCTCTGAATTTAGTTTTTGCAAATGGAAGATACAGGAGCTTTATGAGCAGAATAAAACAACCAGGGTTGGCAGCCTTGCTCTCAACCCTCTAGCTGTGTGTGATCTTTGAGGAGGATGATAGCAAACCTCGGTTCAGCATGTCTTGTGTGCTAGGTGATGTGTTAGATGATGTGCCAGGCATTGTGTGCGTGTTAAGTCATTGAATCTTCACAAGTAAGGTGGGTCATTACCTATTATGACTGCCCTTTTGTGACAAAACAGAGGCTTAGTGAGATTAAGTAATTTGTCTAAAGTTACACTGCTGGTCAATAGCAGAGCTGGGACCCCAGCCCAGTCTGCTCTCAGCCCACGCATTATTACTGCCCAAGTCACTGGATTTCTTGGAGCTCTAGTTTCCTCATTTGTAAAGCATTAATAAATATTTAATGAATATTAAATAAATATAATACAATATTCATAAATATTCATACTGTCTCCTATGGTAGAGAGTAGGGAGAAGTAATGTGATAATGTAAGTAAAACATCTAGCCTGTCCTTGGACATACTGAGTATTCAGAAGAAGCATCTTTATTAGTTTTTGCCATTCGAAAACAGTGAATGCTAAAATTGGCTCTGTCTTGGTTTATGGCTTTGCACTTCTTTGAGGATTCTGTACACACTCTGGAAGTACGAAGGACACTTAACATATTCTCGTATCTTTCTCAACCTCTGTGATTTTTTTTCTTTTTTTTTTTTTTTGAGACAGAATCTCACTCTGTCACCAGGCTGGTGTGCAGTAGCGCGATCTCAGTCCACTGCAACCTTTGCCTCCTGGTTTCAAGCGACTCTTCCTGCCTCAGCCTCCCGAGTAGCTGGGATTACAGGCATGTGCCACCATGCCCAGCCAATTTTTGTATTTTTAGTAGAGATGGAGTTTCACCATGTTTGCCAGGCTGGTCTCAATCTCTTGACCTTGTGATCCGCCTGCATCAGCCTCTCAAAGTGCTGGGATTACAGGTGTGAGCTACCATGACCAGTCTGTGATTTTTTTTTTTAAATGACACACAATTATTTTTTAACTTCTCTCGTTCTCTTTCTCTTTTTCTATTTGTCTTTTGCATAGCTTTTCAGATCTCACTGAAGGTGAAACCAGAAAAGTACTTCACTCAGAGGTGAGTGTATAGGTAATAAATATGTGGAACAAGACTCTATTGTCCTCAGGTAAAGGTGGGTGACCCTGGGTGCCCTTAGGTAAGCCATTAAAAACTGTTCCACCAAATACTCACATACTGGGCAGGTGTTTGAGCAGGTGTGGCAGCCTTGGGGCAGACGCTGAATGTGGCACAAAAGAGGTTAGTGGATATAGTTACACCTTCATAAAACGAATGCTATCTCCCCTGCCGGGTCTTAGCTACAGGGGCGAAAAATAAATATTTTAATTAGTTTCAGCTTCCAAAAGAGTCTTAGGCCAGACTTCTGAATCTGCCTCCTATAGGGAAAACACTTTCAAATTCTACCACTTGGCAAAAATTCCCTCCCAAATAAAACCCCAAAACAAAAATTACATTTCTAACTAAACAAGTAACTGTGCTTCTTAGACAGACAGCTTCATTACGCATTCAGCAGCTTGGATTGACACAATCTTGGGCAAAAGTGTAAGAGGCAAGAGGTGAAGCTGAGCTGTGTTTGGAAGTACACCTCAGAATCTCTCTAGATCGGAAGGGGTGGGGAAACATCAAAGCTGACTCCTATTTTTTTCTCCCTGAGCAACTTGTTAGGTTATTTAGGTCAGCGATGCTTTTAGGAATTAAAATTTTGCACTGTGATATCACTTTCACTCTTTCACAGAGCTTTCATCTCTCCACCCTGTTGACATAAATGATCACACCGAGTTTTATCTAGGTTAGTTTTAGAAGAGACTAAGTTCAGGGATTTCTGAGATAAAGAAAGGATTTTTATTTTATTTCTTTGCCTCAGGTAGCATTCAATATATAAATATTTCTCTTCATTAAATCCTAATCAAGTTTAACTAAACTTTAAAGACAGATGAGGAGATGTTATTTTAATTATAAAAGGTATCCACACGAACTTCTTTAAAGCAGTGGAGTTTTCTTGGTATTCATTTATCTATTCAACAGATTATCTTTGAGCTCTGACAATGTCTAAATACTGTACTGAGTGCTCCATGCACAGTGCTGCAGTAAGCAGCCTCTGGAGATGTGTGTGAAACAGGCCGATATGGTTCTGAATCACTATAGATAGAAGGAGCGGGAATAATGGTAGGTGGAGAAAAGCCCTTTGTTTTAGGTGGTCAGTCAAAGCTTCTATGAGGGAAGAATATTTATGCCAAGACTTGACAGATACCGGGGACCCAGCTGGATACAGAATGAGGCAAAGAGAAGAGAGGAGAGCAGGAACGCATTTCTGGAATAAGGAACAGCATTTGCAAAATTCTGGAGGTGTAAAAAGTTTGGCAAGTTTGAGAAACAAGCAGTGGGGCTGGAGTGTAGGGAATCAAGAGGAGAGGTTGAAGATGAGGTGGAAGTGGGGCTACATTGACATGACCTACTGAGAGATACTCACTTGACAGAGGATGAAGGAAGTCACAGCTATCTCGTTAGGGACCCACTGCTTACGTAAGAACTATCAGAAATGAAATGATCATTTTCTCTGTGAAATTATAAACTCAGTCAGTGGAGAATTGATTCAATTTTCATACAGTCATTTTACCACACCGTTGAATAAAATGTGGCACACTTATTTCTGTGCAAGTTAAGAACTTGTTGGGTGGCTTGCTAGCAAAATTTTTCCCCCTCAACTCTAGGGAATAATATCTGGGCCACAGGTTCCAAACTGGTGTTCCACAAGCTGACTTCGGTCCACAGGCAGAGCTTCTTTGGCCTGGACAGTATTTTCACAAAATCTAAATAAGTTGCAGGCCAGGCGCAGTGGCTCATGCCTGTAATCCCAGCACTTTGGTAGTCCGAGGCGGGCAGATCATTGAGGCCAGGAGTTCAAGACCAGCCTGGCCAACATGGTGAAAACCCCATCTCCACTAAAAAAATACAAAAATTAGCCGGGGATGGTGGCACCTGCCTGTAATCCCAGCTACTCAGGAGGCTGAGACAGGAGAATCATTTGAACCCTGGAGGTAGAGGTTGCAGTGAACTGAGATCACACCACCGCACTCCAGCCTGGGTGACACAGTGAGACTCTGTCTCAATAAATAACTAAGTTGCAGCAGCTGAAACTGCTATGTGTTCAGCAAACCTATTTCCTTCTACAGTTGGTGCACAGCTGCATACGTTTCCCAGCGTCCCCAGCAAGTAGGAGGAACCATATGACGAGTTCTGCCAATGGATATGAACAGAAGTGCCGGTCACTGTTTCCAGGCCTTGACGGTAAAAATCCTCCTCCCAGCCCTCCAGGTTCTCTATCTGTCCCCATTTGCAACTGAATGCAGAGAAGGAAGGTGTCATAGAAGATGCAGAGCCACATGATGAAAGGAGCCTGGCTCCCTGGATGGTGGAACAGTCTCCACAGTGACCCTCATTGGACTGTGATGTGAGTGAGATTGAAACGTCATTGTGTTTGCCACTGGGATTTGAGTTTGTTTGCTGCAACAGTGTCTTTGTTTGGGTTCCTCCCAGGATCAGGTTCAGAGATATGGATTGGTGTCCAAGTAGTTTATTGGGAGGTGATCCCAGGAAACATCAGTATACAGGCAAGTGGGAGAGTGAGAAGGAAAAGGGATGGATTCCAACGAATGGCACGTTATCTACCAGTTTGTACTGTGGCAGCTGGAGCTCAGTCACACAAGGAAACTCTGGGAGGCAATATAGAACATATCTCAGAGCTATCCTAACTGAGAGGTAAGCCTATCTATCATATTTATATACTTTCCTCTCATTGTTTGAGAGCTGCTTCCAAGGGCAATAATGCTTTAGCGTTCCTACGTGCGTTGAATGCAGGTCAAGTGTGTGCACAGTGTCTTCAGGCAGAGTGGAAGGCAGTCACAGCAGGCAGCCTCACCTGCAGAGACGAGTGCTGAGTGGTTATGAGTGGAGCACCAAGAGCATCTGCTAAGAACGTTTAGCACACACTGTGGCCAAGACTTAAAATTAGGTGACTTAACATAAAATTGGAGTTTCTGACTTCCTCCAAAAAATAAGACAGTCAACATTGAGCCTACATTTCTGTATGGCAATAACTGGCTGGAGCTGACTAGTGATTGCCACTTTAGATGGGGGTATGGTCTCTAATCTCCATAGCCCCCATAACTCCCACCAATCCTCTCTGTCACCCAGGCTGGAGTGCAAAGCCATGATCTTGGCTCACTGCAACCTCTGGCTCCCAGGTTCAAGTAATCCTCCCACCTCAGCCTCCTGAGTAGCTGGGATTATAGGCGCCACCACACCCGGCTAATATTTGTATTTTTAGTAGAGATGGAGCTTCATCATTTTGGCCAGGCTGGTCTTGAACTCCTGATCTCAAGTGATCTGACCACCTTGGCCTCCCAAAGTGCTGGGATTACAGGCATGAGCCACCGCACCCGGCCTACTGGCCCACTTTATGATTCTTTCTGTAGGCATTTGAATCTGTAACCACAGGCCTTCTACTAGAACAAACCTTGTGTTTTGTTCATTTCCTCCCGTGTTTCTCAATCCAGTTGCATTTTCTTCCCTCTGTACCCAACTTCAAAAGCTTCTCAAAATGTACTTTCTTGATGAGGACTTCCCTGACCACTTCACCATACTTCTATGGCCATCTATAGCTGTGCCGTCCAATATGGTAGCCACTGGCTGCATTTGGCTATTTTAATTTAAATTTCAGTTAATTAAACTAAGCTAATAAAGATGACTAAAATTTAAAAATGAGTTCCTCCATCATACTAGCTACATTTCATGTGCTCCATAGCCATAGGTGGATAATATATTGGATATGTCACATCTTGGACAGCACAGATATAATACATTTGCATGATGACAGAAAGTTCTGTTGCACAGTGCTGACCTGTGTCATAATTCTTCTTGTAGGTGCTTTATTGTTTACCATAAGTATTTACCTCTTAAGGTGAAATCATCTTTAAAAAATGAGAGCCAGTGTGTTCCACTTGTACCATATTCCTTGTATGGTACCACGTTCCACAGGTACCGTCACTTGTACCATGTTCCACAGGTACCATATTCCTGCTCACAGTCAAGTACCTAAGTGATTGCTTGTAGTATTATTGCTGATGTTTCTCAAGTTGCTGAATGAGGTGCAGTTACCAGCGTCCCCTGTAGTCCCATTCAGGGAGACATTGCTCGCTCTCCTGTCCTCTTCAGGCTTATTTGGAAGTCTGAAGATGCTGCCTAGGGAGAAAAGAGACAGGGATTTCAACATCATACTCTTTTAGGATTGGAAGGAAACTCATTAAGACCACTTATTGTTTCCTACTTTAAAGAAAAGTAACCCATACTTTGGTGATTTAATTTTTTATGTCTTTATTGTATTTAAAATTCAGTAAGAATTGGGACATGAAAACATCAGGGTAAAACATCCTGATTTGGGAGTTTGACAAACAAGGGTGGCATCCCAGCTCTGTCATTTATTAGCTACAAGACTTCACACCATTTACTTGCCTTCCCTAAGCCTCAATTTATTCCAAGGAGAATAATAACAATGTCTACCTCATGGAGTTTTGATGAGGATTAAATGAGATAAATGCCATAGGAATTGTTATCAACAATTTTGTTATCAACAAAAAAATCAAATCCAAAGGAAAAGCAAGCAAGATAAGAAAAGACCTACAGTTGTGTGCCTATTGGAAGGGATCAAAGCAGATAATGCATTCAGAAAATTCCTTCCAATAGAAACGTGTACACAGTTGCAGGGGATCCATTTTACAAACACTAATTTCCTTGGAAAATATTAATGTATTTTCATTAGCGTGGAGACTAGAGACTAGAGTTATGGGGCTGGCATTGCACCCTCCCCTTGCCCTACTCTGCCAAACAAATAATATCTCAAATTAAGGCTGCCTTTTGGTGGAAAAAAAAAAAAGGATAATGGAAATAGGATGACCAGGAATAAAAGGACTGGAGAGCTCCAGTCACTCAGTTTTGGGTCAGAAGATAAAATCATTATGGGGAATGTCTATCTCTTTTTCTGCCTTCGCTGTCCATATGTTTTATATGTTTGAAAATAATAGAACATTCTGAATGCAATTATTGCTTTCTTTCTCCAAAGAGGTAAACAGCGCCTGGGAAGGTTAATGTTCTCAAGCACCTCTGAGGCATGACTGTGTCCTTTTCTTGGTCATCAAGCTGTGAAAAGTCACAGTGCTGTCCAATAATCTCATGGAGAAACAAGCTAAAGGCACTTCCTTCTGGACAGAACAGATCACGCTAGGCCTGCCTACGAATGGCATTTTGGCTGGTGGCCATAATGTCATGATGGAACTTGGTTTGGGCAGAGAATCAGAAGTGGCATTTGGGAGATTTTCCTTCTTTAACTGCGTATATTTGATCATTTGGGAAAGATGCTCAAAATCAGTTGCAAAGTGAAATAAAGTAGATTACAAAAGAGCATGTGTGATATGATCACATTCTATTAAAAGAATGAGACTAGTTGGAAAGTGTCTAATAGAGTTCCTTCTAGCTGTAGAAATTCACACACAAAAAAAGGAATTTATCGGAAAGATGTGGAAGTTCATAGAAGTATGAGTTAGGTATTGCTGCATAACATAACACTTCAAACTTCGAGGCTTCGAACATTTATTTAGCTCCTGATATAAGGTAGTCTTCTTCATGTATCTGAGGTCAACTGTGTCTGCACAAGGTGGTTCTGCTTCTGAGAGTTGGCCGAGACCCCTGTGTTCTCCTCCAAGGGGTTTGTTATCCTCCAGCAGCTGACACCAGTTTTGTTCTTGTGGCTCCAAGAGAGACTGGAAGCACACAAGCCCTCTAGAAGTTGAGGCTCTGAGCTAACACACTTCACTGTTCCTGCATTCTACTGGCTAAAGCAAATCGCAACACATTCCAGATTCAAGGGGTGGGGAAGTAGACCTCAGTTCTTGATGGGCCTCTGTCTCTTGCACAGGGCATTGTATGGAGGCCACTAGTTGAGGCCAAGAATACAATCAATTTCCCATATTAGAATTGAAGGAGAAGGTGAAGAATTAGTTCTCAGGAGGCCCAGGACCCAGAGCTGCTCCAGGTGTCTGAAAGATACGTGCCAATGAGTGATCTCATTAGCGTTCCCCTCTCAGGAGGAAGAAACTCCAGCATTGTCAGTCTTTGAGGGTCACTTAGCTAGACACTGAAATCACAGCTTGGTCACCTGCCTACTGCTTTGCCAGCAGAGGACCTGACACCTGGGTTGGTAGTCTCACCAGAAATGATATTCCATTGATTGAGTGGCCATTCCCAGAGCAAATGTGGGTGTGGCTCCCTGAAGAAGGCAGAATGAATGCTGGGTCTTTCATACCAAAGTGCTTTGTTTATACACTAAAATGTTAACAATAGTAATATCTGTATGTTGGATTCATGGAAGAGGTTTCTGTTTGTTTGTTTGTTTGTTTGTTTGTATGTAATCCTGAATTTCTCTAAGGAATGTGTATTATTTATGTAAGTTTAAAAAGTTATAGGAAAAACAGTTGTAGAAACCCACAATTGTGTAGCAGGACAGGTGTAGTGGAAAGGTATTTGTACTTCGGGTCTTTTTGCCTCAGTTTCCTTCCTCCTGCCCCCTTTTTTCCTCCTCCTGCACCTCCTCTCCCTCCTCCTTTTTCTCCTTCACCATCTCCTTCTGCTACTACTGCTACTACTATGGCTAGACTTACGCACACACATGCACACACACAAAGACACACACCCCTTCCATCACATTCCAGAAAGGAAACTGCTTTGCGTCTCTGTCTTCTCATTTGTAAAATGATAGGAAGAGAGGAGATGGTCTCCAAAATCATTTCCATTTATAAGTAATGGTTACATACATAATTCTGATTTTCCAGATAATTTATTCTATATCCTGACACTTTCTCTTTGATTGTCCTAATATGCTATATTTTATCACTAAAAGCAACTCATCTCTGTTCTAAAAGCACATAGAGGGAAGGGTTTTCTTCAGCTCCCTTCTCTTTGGTCCCCGTCACCAGATGCTATGATAGTTGGCTGGAAGACCAAAGAGATCTAACAGCTATTAGTGCTCAAGGCTCAGGCCTTACCTACCAGAAATCAGTCTCCAAAGAAAATGTACCTCCTCAACCTCCACAACACCCCAACACTAATGAAAGAGGGAGCTCTCTCTCCATATACACTTTTGGAAGCCACTGATGAGGGCTTTTGCCTTGTGGGTTGTAATTAGGGTTGCCAAATAAAAATACAGGATGTTAAGTGAAATTTCAATTCCAGATAAGCAACAGTAGTATGTTAGTGTAAGTATATCCCATAAATTGCAGATATTGGCAATTTGAATGGGGACATACCTATACTAAAAATTTATTCATTTTTATCTGAAATTCAAATTTCATTTGCTAAATCTGCCAACCCTAGTTGGAATAGATTCCTGCTGTTCTTTATTCCCCCTTTACCACCCCAGACGCAGGAACAGAGAAAATATATGACCTCAGCCAGACTTTGGCCAAAGAAAGTCCTAAAACTTCTAAATATTTCGAAGCATCTGAAAGAAATCATGAGCAAATATTTCTCATTTCCTTGTGGTCATGATAGTCTGAAACAGGAATTAATGTCTGGTTCTAAATTCAGAAATAAAGCAGTTCTTTTTTTTCTTGTTTTTATTTTTTTCCTTCACAAAGGTATCACATATATTTTTTCAAAATCTAAAACAAGTAAAAACTATCATCAACCAGATGTAGCGCAAGGAAGGCCAAGTGAGATGTCTGCAGCTTCTTGGACACTCCAATGTTGAGAGTGGCCTTGGTTTAAGGATGTAAATAGTTCCACCTGGAGATCAATACCCACCCTAAAGAAAAAACACGTCGACATTCAGCTTCACATCCCAGTTGCATGTGAACTTCACGGGAGTTCATTACCACGTGTCTCCTCATTTCTGAGTGTTGTGATGACGTTATTGCTGGACTGGGAGGCCAAGGGTCACATCTCAGGGCATGGGATAACGTGAAGACAAAGCCAGAACAGTCCTGGCAGCCTTCCTCTAGGTTCACCCACTGTACCTTCATGCTTTTTTTTTTTTTTTTTTTTGAGACGGAGTCTTGCTCTGTCCCCCAGGCTGGAGTGCAGTGGCGCAATCTCAGCTCACTGCAAGCTCTGCCTCCCGGGTTCACGCCATTCTCCTGCCTCAGCCTCCTGAGTAGCTGGGACTACAGGCGCCCACCAACACGCCCGGCTAATTTTTTGTATTTTTAGTAGAGACGGGGTTTCACCGTGTTAGCCAGGATGGTCTCGATCTCCTGACCTCGTGATCCGCCCGCCTCGGCCTCCCAAAGTGCTGGGATTACAGGCTTGAGCCACCGCGCCCGGCCTACCTTCATGCTTTTATCTTTCTAACTCCAGCACGCACCTGGACACCTCAACACTTTGAACAAGAATAAACTGGGGGAAAGATGTTGCTGTGAGCCCTCTAGGATAAAGTGAGCAGGATATTTACATAGAAAGACTTCAACTTCTTCAATTAATAATTATTGGTAATAAGTTTACATTGTTCTAAAATATTCATAACAGTCCTGGAAACAGGATTTTATAGATATGTAAAATTGAGTCTTAAAGACCTTCATTAACTTACTTGAGGTCATACCACCAGTTTAAACATAGGCCAGTTTAACTCCAAAATCTATTTTCTTCCCCTTGACCATACCATATTGCTCTTTATTTCTGAGAGTTGCAAGCAGGTGTTTTGTAGGTCAAATCTCGTCCATGAACTAATCTGACATTAGGCAATATTGTTTCACCAGTATCACTTTTTTTAATCCTTGAATTTGAATGTCTTTAGGCTGGACATACACTTCCCACTTTGTCAACAGTCACCACCACTCTCTATAGTGTTACACTTGCTGCTAATCACATATTTCTGTTACCTCTCTGGCCGCCACAGGCATTCGAGTTTGCAATTCCAGGTTTGGTGTCTGAAAAGTGTTTTTACCAATACCATTTGTTACTCAGAATGAATGTATAGGAGAAATGATGGATTTTATAAAGACTGATGAAGAAATGTGCTCAGTAGTGCAAGATGTTTTTCCAGAGGAGTCCCCCACCAATAATTAGCAGAACCAGCGCCATTTTCAATACATCAAGCTCAACATCCTATGCTGAACATTCTTAGTGACCCATAGTCCGGGTGAAGTTCATTACACTCTCAGGGAATTGAATTAGAACACAGGTAAAGCTAAAGAAAGTGGGAGAAGAACTTGGAATTAGAAAAGGCCCGGTTCAAGGATAATTTGTATTTTACTGATATGGTCAGCATAGTATGAACTCTGGCTCTGCCGAACATCCAGTCTGCCTCATGTACAAAAGTTGCTGATCCAGGGGCCGGGTGCGGTGGCTCACGCCTGTAATCCCAGCAATCTGGGAGGCCAAGACAGGTGGATTATGAGGTCAGGAGTTCGAGGCCATCCTGGCTAACATGGTGAAACCCCGTCTCTATTAAAAATACAAAAAAATTAGCCGGGCGTGGTGGCGGGCACCTATAGTCCCAGCTACTCAGGAGGCTGAGGCAGGAGAATGGCATGAACCCAGGAGGCGGAGCTTGCAGTGAGCCCAGATCACGCCACTGCACTCCAGCCTGGGTGACAGAGCAAGACTCCATCTCAAAAAGAAAAAAAAAGAAAAAGTTGCTGATCCATTGCAGAAGAAAATTATAGAGAAATGTACTTCAATTGTGTGCCCTAAATAAACTCCATGGGGCCCCACGTAAATGAAGGAATGGCAATAACTGGGAGTGGCAGTTGTTTCCCTCTCAGCCATTGCACTTTTGAATAGGAGTCATTGTACCAACCGTTTAACATATTCATATGTTCCTGGTACTAATGAGGTTGGTCTATTTTAGCCTTTTTTGACAAGGAAGAAATGGCAGGCAGGCAGGTGTCCAAAGCACTAATCTATGAAAGGACAGTTTCCTCTGTGTTTGTAACAGGTGGAATGCTTCAGCCGATAGAACTCTATTCTTTGTTATGTTTCCTAAACAGGGCACAGTTTAGTCCTCAAATTTGCCAAGCAGGTCCATTTGCACACCTCTTGTTTACGTTATTTCCTCTGACCATTCCAGTCAGAAACGATGAAATCAAAGTCACCTCATTTGGTTTTTGTTTGTTAGACACTTATGTAGCGTATCTTATGGACCAGAGACACTTTTAAAGGAACAGCTCATTTAAACCTTGTGTTAGCTGTATCAAGTAGGGACCACTATTATCCCCATTTTACAGATAATGAAACTGTGGCACAGAGTGGTTAAGAAACCTTCCCAAGTCACACAGCAAACACGTGGAAAAGCTGGTGCTCTTGACCACTTTGTTATGTGCCCTTATCTTGATCATGTGCTGCCGTAACATGCATATCTTGGCTATACCATTGTTAATACTTCTGATTACCAGGGGAACATATTTTCCTACTATTCCCTTTGTACATTTTCCTTGCTGTTCTTGTCCTGAGTTGGCATTGATAAATTAGCCAGGTTTTATAAGTATTGGGAAAGCTCGCCATGGTGTTCTGATTATAACTGCATGCATGTCCTGCAGACCTGCTTTCATCCATCACTGACGCATGAAATAGAGCACCTTTAATACAGCACCTGAGACCCCAAAAAGTTAGGCCAAGTTGGTACAAGAACGCAAAGAACCATGGACTCACTAATTTTCAACAGATGACCAACTGCCACCTGAACTTCTGAGTGGGTTTTTCTCTGAGTCCACTTGATATGCTCTACTTCAGTGGGAGGGGGGTGGTGACAAGAAGTCAAGAAGACTTGAATTCCTGCCAACTGAGAGACAGCTGAAGGAAATGGGAACATTTATCCTGGAGAAGAGAAATATGGAGGCCTCAAGGACTGGCATCAGAGAGCCGACTCGCTGCTATGTGCAAGAAGGAGTGGGCTTATCTTAAGTTGTCCAGAGTGCAGTAGAAAATGGAAACTCTGGGCAATCAGATTTCAGCTCAATGTAAGTGATTTCTCTTTTTTGTTGTTTGTAAATTTTTGAGAAAATGGTTTTAAGTGATAAAAATAGCAACATACTGTTTGTAAAAAAAAATGTCAAACAGTAACAAAATGTCTAAGGTGGAGAGTAAAAGCCTCTTTTCCTTTACCCACTCCCACTCCCTAGGAATACCCTTGATATCTATCCTCCCATGTCCCCTATCTGTGCACATGCAAACGTGCTATCCATACATGCACATATGCCTACTATGCGTCCATATAAATTTCCTCTATTTTTGTTTTTTTCAAATATATGGCCATAAAATGCATATATCTCAGAATGTAATGAACAAGAAAGGCCCTTTAAGAGTAAATTTCTGTGATTTCCAAATGTTATTTCACAGAGATGCCCTGCTGAAGGATCTGAAATATATGACTTTAGTTATTGACTGTAAATATTCAAGTTGTTCCACAATTTTAGTTAATCTGACTTGACTTTTTAATTAAAAAATATTTACCAGATACCTACGAAATGGAAGTAGGCATTTTGTACTGATACTTATTCTTAAGAGAAAGGATATTCAAACAATTTAAGCTATTCAAAAATGGATGAGCTGCTTCGACATTTTAGCCACTGGCTATGTTCAAATAGACGGTGGTTGACCAGTTGGTTACGATGTTATAGCGGTGATTAATGCCACAGATGGCAAGTCGGGGAGACTTGGACTGGGTGCTTTCCAAGATCCATTCAGTGCTCTGATTCCCTGACTTCCTGCGTTCTGCTCACCTGGGTAGTGAAAGATGGCAGGTGGTGCCCTATGAAGAGGAGCAGCCAAATGGCTCCTGCTCCCCGTGGCAGGAACCGCAGGTGCACACACAACCTGGCTGGGTCCAGGGCCACTCACTGACATGTGGCTGGTAGACAGAAGCGCCTGCAGGCAGCAATTCTTGTTCCAGCTGCTCTCTGGACATTCAGGGCTTTCAACTTTGCTACCTGGATTTAAAAGAAAACAAATTCCTTTCTAAACACTGCAGGCTTCAAACTGAAGCAAATACTGTACATTCTTACGAGCCTGGCAGTGCAGGAAATTACTCCTTCACCTGTTTCCTATTTTGACATTTCATTAAGATGGAATTTAGTGGCCAGAAAAAATAATACTGAAATATTTGACCTTAAAAAAAAATACTGGCTAGAGTCTTCAATGTTTAGAACTCCCTCTGCATGTGCTTCTTTTCCTTTTGAAAAAAATGTATAACTCCCAGAAAAGTTGCAAAAAGAACACGTCAAACACCTGTATACTCTCACCTACATTCACCAGTTATTGACATTTTGCTATATTTGCTTTCTCTATATGTACATTTATTAGTATTATTATTATTGTTAGGAACTATTTGAGATAAGTTGCAGATAAGTTGCAGATATCATGACCCTTCCCACCTAAACACATCAGCAAGTCCTAAAAACGAAGACATAGTGCAATGATCAAATTTAGGAAATTTAACACAGCTTTGAATCTCTTACTGAATACAGTCATATCCAAGTTTTGCCAGTCTTTCTAATATTGGGCTTTATAACATGTTTTCCCAACCCAGGACTTTGTATTTCTACTTAGTTGTCATGCTTTTTTTTTTCTTTTTTCTTTTTTGAGATGGAGTCTGGCTCTGTCGCCCAGGCTGGAGTGCAGTGGCGCTATCTCGGCTCACTGCAAGCTCTGCCTCCCGGGTTCCCGCCATTCTCCTGCCTCAGCCTCCCGAGTAGCTGGAACTACAGGCGCCCGCCACCACGCCCGGCTAATTTTTTGTATTTTTAGTAGAGACGGGGTTTCACCGTGTTAGCCAGGATGGTCTCAATCTCCTGACCTCGTGATCCACCCACCTCGGCCTCCAAAGCGCTGGGATTACAGGCGTGAGCCACCGCACCCAGCCAGTTGTCATGCTTCTTTAGTCTCTTTTATTTGAGAATGAAAAGGCTCCCAATTTTTGTCTTTTAAGACATCAGCATTTTTTTTGAAGAGTGCAGGCCTATTGTTCTTTAACATGTCTCTGGGATTTGTCTGGTGTGAGATTCAAATTATGCACACACTGTGTCCTCATTGTGTCACATTAGGGGGCACCTGATGTCAGTTTGCCCCATTGGCAGTGAAGGTAACTTTGATCATGTGGTTAAAGTAGTATCCATGTGATTGCTCCACTTCTGGGGAATCTCTCCCTCTTTGAAATAAATAATCTATGGGGAGGTACTGGTGGTGTCACCCAGATTTCTTCACTCTAAAACATTTTTCCTTTGTGGCAATAATCTTCAGGAGGATAATTTTAGACTGGGTAAATAGCTTGTTTACAAACAAACTTGTTTTAGCATCCATCAATGGCTCTTGCCTGAATCAATTACAGTATTGCTATAGTGGATCATGCTTTTGGAAATGAGAATGTTGTCATATCGAGGTTTCCTCACTGCACTCCCCACCCCCACACATTATCTCCCCTAACACCAAAAGGGATCCCCCAGCCAAACCATCTCGGCCGATATATGCCAGCTATGACTAAAGATCCCTGATATCATCTCCTCCCCTCCATCCTGAAGTCTGAGATATGCCTGGGGGATAAAGCAGCTATGGAGAAGCAAAGAGAGCCCTAGACTGAGAATCAGAGAGCTGACAACCTGCATCTCCACTTGGAGGTTCCACGGATTGCTCTAAATGAGCATGTCCTAAACTGAACTTCCTGAGTCCTACCAACCTGTGCCTACACCAGCGTTCCAATTTCAGTGAATTCACGCCATTTACTCAGATGCCCCAGCCAAAAATCTGAGCAGCATTCTGTTACTCCTTCCTCTTCCCCATTCTCCATATCTAATCAACAACTAAATCCTGTGTGACGAGACATTCCAAACATCTCCAAGAATTTGTCTCCCTTTCTCCATCTCTATCACCACCACCTGGTCTAGGCTACCTTCACCTCTCACTCGGTCTTCTGCAATAGGCTTCTGCCTCTCCACCTGCCTCTAAGGCTTTCTCTGTGCTGCAATCCATTCTTCTCACTTCAGCCAGAGTGACCTTTCTGAAGTATAAATCTGATCATGTCCTCCCAAACCCAACCCCCATTAAACCCTTTGGTAGCTCTCCATCGCTTTAAGGACCATTGGTTAAAGTGGTAAGTCTAAACTCTCTCACATGGTGTACGAGGTCCCTACAACACAGAGTTGGAGGGAAATTTCCACCATGGCACCTCTTTCTTACCTTGTTTCTGGCCAGACAGATCAAGCTGGGCACAAGCTGACACACGTCTGGAATGTGTTTTGTAGGAATACGAAGTAATCATCTCTTAGGAAATCATGGAAGCAATCTTGACTTGGTCATTTCCAGGACTCTAACTAGATAAACCTGCCCCCAAGCTGTGGATCCTCTTTTTAGTTGAAAGAGAAGTACCTTGAACAGTTTATTCTTCAGGACAGGTGAAGCCATTGAAAAAGATCAGCAACCATGGGATGCATCATGATCTCACAACAGGCTTGAATAAGAATGGCTGCCACATTTATTATATCTTTTTGTTTGTTTGGTTGGTTGGTTGGGTTTTTTTGAGACGGAGTCTTGCTCTGTTGCCCAGGCTGGATTGTAATGGCACAATCTCAGCTCACTGCAATCTCCGCCTCGGGTTCAAGCGATTCTCCTGCCTCAGACTCCCGAGTAGCTGGGATTACAGGCACCTGCCACCATGCCCAACTAATTTTTATATTTTTAGTAGAGACAGGGTTTCACCATCCTGGCCAGGCTGGTGTTGAACTCCCGACCTGAGGCGATCCATCCGCCCCAGCCTCTCAAAGTGTTGGGATTACAGGCATGAGCCACTGCGCCCAGCCCACATTTATTATAATAAATTTATTATATCTTGAGAGAAAAGATATTGCAAACACATTGGATATATTTGTTTGTTCTTTTTTTTTTTTTTTTTTTTTTGAGACAGAGTTTCACTCTTTTGCCCAGGCTAGAGTGAAGTGGCACAATCTGGGCTCACTGCAACCTCCACCCACCAGGTTCAAGTGATTCTCCTGACGGAGCCTCCCAAGTAGCTGGGATTATAAGCACCTGCCATCATGCCTGGCCAATTTTTGTATTTTTATTAGAGACGGGGTTTCCCAGGCTGGTCTCGAACTCCTGGCCTCAGGTGACCACCGGCCTCGGCCTCCCAAAGTGCTGGGATTACAGGTGTGAGCCACTGCGCCTGGCCTATTTGTTTACTCTTTCTGACTAGCATGTGCATCCCATATCTCAGAGCAAGCACATTCCTCTGTTTTTATGCTATATTTGTGGTTTCGGGACAAACATGCAGAGAAAGATGAAGTCTTGGCTACTTTTTCTCTCCAAAAAGTCAGACTACATTTTAAATATTCTCTCCTTAGGCCAGAACTCTTCATCCATTGAAGAAACTTTTAAGAATCTATAAGGCACATTTCTTATAAATATTTAAAAATCCTCAAGAATATTGAGAGCCAGGCAGAATGATAAAGTATGATTAACAGCTACCTCTTACTGAGTATTTACTGTCTCCCAGGTACTATATTAAGAGTTTTCTTTGTATTTAACTCATACAGTGAGCTTTAAAATTAATTATTTCGTTCCCATTTTGCAAGTGAGAAAACTGAGGCCCAGAGCACTTCAGCAACTTGATTAAGATCACAAGATTTGGATTTTTAAAATTAATTTTTTTTTTCTAGCGATGGAATCTCACTGTATTGCTCAGACTGCTCTTGACCTCCTAGGCTCAAGCAGTCCTCCTACCTTATCCTCCCAAAGTGCTGGAATTACAGGCGTGAGTTACCGTGCCTGGCCCAAAAAATTAGGAATTAAAAGCAGCACTATCAGATGTCAAAGACCATGTTCCTTCTCAGTGTATTGTGTGTCTCAGCAAGCTCTCGTCTTTCTCCTAGAAGCCCACCTCCTTCATTTTAGGACCTTCCTCCCCCCTCCCTCCCTTCTTCCGTTCCTCCCTTCCTTCCTCACATTTACATTGCTAGGTGTGACTTCACAAGCCATCTATCACACTCTATTTTTTCTTTTTCTTTTTTCTTTTCTTTTTCGTTTTCTTTTCTTTTATTCTTTTTTTTTTTTTTTTTTGACAGAGTCTCTCTCTGTCTCCCAGGCATTATCTTGGCTCACTGCAACCTCCACCTCTCAGGTTCTAGCCATTCTTCTGCTTCAGCCTCCTGAGCAGCTGGGATTACAGGTGCCTAATATCACACATGGCTAATTTTTGTATTTTTAGTAGAGACGGGGTTTCACTATGTGGGCCAGGCTGGTCTGGAACTTCTGACCTCGGGTGATCCACCTACCTCGGCCTCCCAAAGTGCTGGGATTACAGGCACGAGCCACCGTGCCCAGCCATCTAACACACTGTAGATCCCAATTGTCCCACTGTGTTCTAGATTTTACCTTCTATTCCCAATCGAAAGTGGCCTGTGCCTCATTCTTTTAGGACTACTGTTTCATGCTATAATACCTTTAGTGTCTGGTAGTCAGGTATTCAGTAAATAATTATGAACATCACTGTGTGAGACCAATGTGATTCCTATACACATGGGGCTTAGCAAATACTTGCTGGATAAATGAATGAATCCTGGAATAATCAAATGAGCAAATAAATACTAATATACAATCAGTGACAACAGAGGAAGTTTGAGTAGAAGACAGAACATGAGTTCTGGAATAAGAAAGTTGGATTTGGATTCTGGCACTATTATTTGGGTTGTACTTAGTACTATTCACCAAATATTCCTGGCTGTGGTCATTTCACGCATTTGGTAGTATTCTATCTTGCACTGCTTAGTGTTTTCAAATTTCCACGAGGCATAGGTCTTTGGGATTGGGGAACAAGTCAGGATTTTTAGTTCTCAGGAACCCTGAAATCATAAATTATTCATTTTTCATGATCTGTTTTTACATGCATTTGTATAATAATGAGCAGCCATAATTGTGAATACTAAGTCATTTTTCTGTGATAGGGTTATGCTATCAGAAGTTTTCTATTAGAGGCTGGGTGTGGTGGCTCACGCCTGTAATCCCAGCGCTTTGGGAGGCTGAGGCGGGCAGATCACGAGGTCAGGAGATCAAGAGCATCCTGGCTAACACGGTGAAACTCCACCTCTACTAAAAATACAAAAAAAATTAGCCGGGCGTGGTGGTGGGCGCCTGTAGTCCCAGCTACTCAGGAGGCTGAGGCAGGAGAATGGCGTGAACCCAGGAGGCGGAGCTTGCAGTGAGCCGAGATCACGCCACTGCACTCCAGCCTGGGTGTCAGAGTGCGACTCCGTCTCAAAAAAAAAAAAGAAGTTTTCTATTAGAAATGACATAATAATAAATGCATGGCTTATTATTACTGCGAATTGATTTACTGCAACAAGAATATATGTTTCAGTAACATGTAAAAATAATCTTCATATAGACATCTGATACTAGAAAATATTAAAAGATGGAGACAATGACATAAGATAAATAGCAAGTAAAAATTATTACTAAAATGAAATCTATTACCACAAATATTTCTATAAGTTATCATTATTAAAATGAAAATGTAGAACCCACAAAGAATTATTTGCCCAGCCAATTTCCTGTCTCGCATGGACATTTGTTCAACTGTGAGGAGTGCATACAAAAGCATCTTCAAGCTGAGCTTTAGAACAACTACTGCTTCATTTAAGTTATTTGCTTTTTTAATAATGAAAATAAAAATATTTGTTTTTCTTGTCTGCTAGTTCTGGTTTTGATTTTGCCATAGAAATTGATGTTGCTTTTGCTAATTCAGGTTTTTGTTCAGTCTGTGATTTCCTGTCAGTCTTCCACAACATTCATATCATCTGCTCCTTGCATTTCTTCAGTTAAAATATTTACAAAGAACTATAGTCTAGAGGGAATATTCAAAAACTGACAAACACCAGTCAACATTACTGGGTTATATTCAAATAATATAACATTCAGATCCCTTAGCAAAGGTAACAGCACTAAATAGAACCATGCATTGAAACTGCCAATTTAAGGACATTTGTTTTCAAAACTGGTTCCTTAGAACATCGCTCATAGGATTTCTATGAAGTACACTACACGTACAAACTTACTGATGTTTATTTTATTTGCAAGAATGAGTCACCCATCAGCCAAAGCCATGAATACACACTTACAATATAACAATGCCACAGACAAGACTGATTAGATGATTCTCACTTCTCTAGTCCATCCTCCTATCCTGGTTCCCAGAAATGTTGACCTTAACCTTTGATTTTCCCCATTAGAATTTTTTGGTCTTGCTTTTCAAATCAACATGAGTAACATGTCCATGTTAATTCCTATGCTTTAATTCTTATGGAAGAATCGTAATACTCATTTTCTGTTTTCCCAATTTGTCGACTAAATTTCACTGGGACTTGGGATTTGGAAAAACATATACATTTACAGAAAACTGCCAGGAAGGAATTCCCTCATGGAAATACTACCACTGCCTTTAAAGTTACGTGTGGCCATGTCACAGGGTTTAGGCAATTGGACAGGAAAGGAGTAGCCTGTGTTATTTTCAGGCAGAACCTTTGACGACCATTAAGCGGCTTGCCACGTTTCCTTCTCCCTGCGGCGTTGGGCATGGATGCACACGTTGATAGAACCTCCAGAAGTAGTGTTCTGGAGTGACTTTGATAAGCTGAGACTGTAATAACTCAGGTCAAACATATAATATGCATGAGCAAGTTTTGTGAGGTTTTGGGGTTGTCACTACAGCATAACCTACAGTGACAGGCCCCATGCATCAGGCAGATTACATACCCTCCTTGAGTTTCAATTCTATTATTGAAAAAGAGGAAAAGTAATTTTCTTTTTCTTTTCTTTTTTTTTTTTTTTTTTGAGGCAGAGTCTCGTTGTCGCCCAGGCTGGAGTGCAGTGGCAGGATCTCGGCTCACTGCAGGCTCTGCCCCCCGGGGTTCACGCCATTCTCCTGCCTCAGCCTCCCGAGTAGCTGGGACTACAGGCGCCTGCCACCTCGCCCGGCTAATTTTTTGTATTTTTAGTAGAGACAGGGTTTCACCATGTTAGCCAGGATGGTCTCTATCTCCTGACCTCGTGATCCGCCCGCCTCGGCCTCCCAAAGTGCTGGGATTATAGGCGTGAGCCACCGCGCCCGGCCTAAGTAATTTTCACTTTAGTGTTTTTTTGTAAGGACTATCAAGATAAGTGCATAGCTTCGCGACCTGAGCTTGTGCTGTGAAAGGGGAAGGGGAGGTGAGTTAGCACATCTTTATAACCAAGTGCCCAGGATGGTGTCAGGCACACTGGGAAGGAAAAAGTATAAACAGACCCATGATGTAGTCTCTGAAATAAGCTCCCCTCTCTGGTATCCGAATACCACTAAACTGCCTGAGCAATGACTGTGCCAGTCACCTTACAATACACTATTGCTTAACCTCATAACCACCCTATAAGGTGGGGTTTTCGAGTCCATTTTACAGACAATGGAACAGAGGCTCAGAGAGGTCACATCTTTCAGGTTCCAAAACCTGCATTATTTTAACAATTCCATACCACCTCCCTGACATTTTGTGGCCAAATACTCTGGGTCGGGCCTGGTGTCTCACACCTGTAATCCTAGCACTTTGGGTGACTGAAGCAAGTGAATTGCTTTGAGCCCGGGAGTTTGAGACCAGCCTGGCCAACATGGCGAAACCCCGTCTCTACAGAAAATACAAAAATCAGCTGGGCATGGTGGCAGGCACCTGTAATCTCAGCTACTCAGGAGGTTGACGCAGGAGAATTGCTTGAACCTGGGAGGGGGAGGTTTCAGTGAGCTGCAATTGCACCACTGTACTCCAGCTTGGGTGACAGAGTGAGACTCTGTCTCAAAAAAAAAAAAAAGGAAGGGAATACTTCGTGCAGACACATCACATACTTTGAAACTGCCCTCATCAAAAGCTTGGGTGGACCCCAGTTGACAGAGCAAAAGAAAGAATGTCTCTGAGCCCAATGGAATCCACTGCAGTTCACTCCCCAGGGTCTCTCCTACAACTGTAAATCTAAATGCCAGCCATTCCCTGAGAAACCAGAAGCCAACTACAGAAAGCATGAGTTCGATGGAGAGAAGGTTCACATGGATATGCTCCCCACCACCCTGAGATTGCAGTTGTGGGTGCCTTAATGGCTGGGTGAGAACCAGGCTTTTGAGACCAGTTACCATTATACTGAACAACCATTACAGTAAAAGAAACCTAAAGAACGAAGCAACAGCCAATAAATATCTTTTTGATGAAAAAAAAAAGGTAAGTGTATAGCTTTGAATAGGTCTAATACATAATAAATATTCAATACATTTTTCCTATCCAAAGGGATAAAGAGAATATTATAGAAACATATTTTCAAAAATGGGAATCAGAATGACATCAGAATTCCCAAATGCAACATTGGAAGCTAGATATCCAAGGGGCAAAGCCTTCAAACTTCTGAGGGAAAAGTTGTCACAGCTAAACTATCAATTAGGTAGAAAAATCTATACCTAGCCAAACTATCAATTGAATATTAGGGTAGAATGCAGTCATTTTCACAAAAATTTGTACCCTACGCATCTTTTCTCTGGCAGTACTTCACCAAAATGAACGAACAGTTTGTCCAAGGAGAATACCTGTGGTCTAGGAAACAGGAGAATACAACCTAAGACAGAGGGGATTCCTGTGAAGGGTTTTCCCAGCTTGCTGTCTGGGCAGAGCCTTGTAAGTGGCTAGTCTGCAGCAGAACAGGACTCAAAGTGAGACATAATCAGGAGCAGTGTTAAACTGCTAAGGAACCAGACATACACAGAAAATAGTGCTGGGAGGGAGAGTACATTCTATTGGAGGGTTTGAGAAGAATTCATGACAGTACACAGCTAAGCAAAAGAAAAAATATACACATAAGGCAATTACTAACTCCATAAACAAGAAAAAAATTCGAAAAGAAAAAAATGAAGTCATAATAGACTCAGCAGAGAAGATTTGCAGAGTTGTAATAATTTAGTTACTAATTACTAATTGAATCAGAAATTTAAAAATAATTGCCAAATATAGGTAGAACAGGGGAGGAGAAGTCAGGAGAGGCTAACTGTTCGTTTTTCAAATTAGGTTATCAATAGATTATGCCTAAAATTGGTAAAACAAGAAATCTACTATCAGTAGGTTATTTTAAAATATGGAGGCAGCCATGCATGATAGCTCACACCTGTAATCCCAGAACTTTGGGAGGCTGAGGCAGGTGGATCCCCTGAGGTCCCGAGTTTGAGACCACCCTGGCCAACACGGCCAAACCCTGTTCTACTAAAAATATGAAAAATTAGCTGGGATTGCACCACTGCACTCCAGCCTGGGCAACAGAGCGAGACTCCATCTAAAAAAAAAAAAAAAAAAAAGGGAGGCATGTGTCAGAGGAAGCATGGGACAGATCTGAAAGGAGTTGCCTGCATTTAGGGTTTGAGAGCACTGTTTTCTGTTATAAACCACATAGTGCTGTTGACTCTTTAAAATACGGACACGTACTCGCTCTGAGGTGAAGATTAGTTACTTTTTAAAACTTAATTAGTACATACCTAAATCCATAAATATTTACATATTTACACAAAGCCCTGGGCTCCAGACCTAGGTCAGCCAGTGGCAATTTTTGTGACCTGGGGAAGTCCTTTCACGTCTCTGGGTCTCAGTTTCCCAATTTGCAAACAGAAGGTTTGAACTCCCGGGCTATTGCACCACCATCACTATTATCGAGTGATAATATTAGATATCACTAATCCACTATCATCAAAACACAAACTTGTAAAATATCTTAAAGTTTACAAACACATTCTTTTTATTTGCTTCTTTTTTTTTTTTTCTAAGATGGAGAGTATCGCTCTGTCACCCAGGCTGGAGTGCAGTGGTGCAATCTTGGCTCACTGCAACCTCCGCCTCCCAGGTTCCAGCAATTCCCCTGCCTCAGCCTCCCAAGTAGCTGGGTTTACAGGCATGTGCCACCATGCCTGGCTAATTTTTCTATTTTTAGTAGAGACAGGGTTTCACCATGCTGGCCAGGCTGGTCTAGAATCCTGACCTCAGATGATCTGCCTGCCTCGGCCTCCCAACGTACTAGAATTGCAGGCGTGAGCCACTGCTCCTGGCCCCAAACACATTCTTTTTCTTAGATAAAATACTAAAACCAAAATATTTTAGATTACAAAAATGGAAGTACAAAGGCTTGGACATATTTATTGGCCATGTGTTTTCTTAATGAGGTGGTTTCAGTAGCCAGGCAAGCTTTGTGTGAGCTACACTTTTCACTCTAAACAATGCGGATAAATATGACCTTGAGCGTTTTCATTTTCACATGCCCCATTTTTTGTCTCAGGACAGTTTTAATAGTGATTAAACCAGAATTCAGTGTCCAGATGAGCACACACAGAATAATCTTTTCACTGAAGAGCCCCATGTGTCCATTGCACGCCTTAGAGGTCTTGTGTGGAACTAATGAAGCCCTTTGATAGTTCAGGGATTTTCATTAGAGGGAATTCATCTCCACCTCACCTCAAGCTTCATGAGCCATTTCTCTAGCTGTGCTAAACTCCCAAACAAGTAGCAGCAGAGAGCATTTCCAAAAAAAGATATCAAAGTCGCAGCTACCCTAAGACAGAGCCTCTCCTCCAGTTTCTGCCTCCTGCAGCTTCTCCTTCCTTCTTCTCTGTTCTTTTCATGCCCACCACCCATACAGTCCGTTGCAGATGGATACGTGGTTCCGGTGATTTAACCTTACTTTCTCCGTTCAGGCCCCTCAGGCGTGATTTCTTCTTTGGAGTCAGAGCTCGCTTCCCCAGCACCAGGTGGTGTGGCTGTGAGCAGGTGATGTTAGCTGGGTATAATTTTTAAACTACCATTTATTTATCTGGCAAGAGCAAGCCCCAGTGATCCGCCTCCATTAAAAGTTCAATCCAGAAGAGTGAATCTGACAGCTCCAGACTTCTGGCCTCAGAGCTCTTGATTAATTTTTGTGCCCAGAGTGTGAGGCAAAACAAGGGGTGGATTTCCTGGGTGGCTGTTGGAGGTGCATTTGGCGGCCATTACTGCCCTTCCAGCTTCTTCACTCAGTTATGCTGAGCTGAGGTTTGTCACGCTTTGCATAAGAGAACTCAATGAATACTTTAAAAGCCTTAGTCTCATTTTACACGTGAAGAAACTGAGGCACAGGGTGGTGAAGTGGCTTGCTGAGGTTTGCACAACTAGCAGTTGGTTACGTCCGATTGGAGCTGAGGTCTGTGCTGCTGTAAAGCTCAAGTCTTTTCCACTTGGGTTGCGTCTCTCATCTCCTCGAGGGCACTGCCTGCTCTGTGCCGCCAGGACTGGGCTGGAGGTGGCCATTGGGGTTTCATGCAGAGGGTCAGAGATTTGCTGAGTGAATGTGGGCTGTCCCTGCTTTGGCTGCAGAAATATCTTTCCTCATTCTGGATCGCCCTCATCTCTTTGAATCCCAGGTACAGGCTGAGAAGGGTCTATAGGTGACATGCAGAGTATACCAGGACAGAATTCCAGTCCAACTTGGTCACAAAATGCATGTGCTTTTATGCCAAGTTATTGGACATGTGTCTAGAGGCATAGAGTGACTTCGCTGCTCTTTGTCTTTTTTTGCTGTGCCTTCTGTTTTCATTCCTCCAGCTCTGTCTTCCTGTTTGTGGTGGAACCTGAAGTCTCAGTGTAACCCTGTTCCCTAGACAGGTCTGTGGTATCTTCTTGGCCTTGACACTGAGGACTGGTTTAGAATCTGGTTTGTACTGTCCAACCTTCCAGTTTGGGAAGATAAGTCACAGAGCACCGTCTTCTAAGCAGCAAGAGTAGCCCCTGGGATAAAATTGCTGACGTCTCCGTGACGTCCCGGGACTCATGCGAGTGCAGGAGGCTCCATGTCTTTGGAGGCTGCATCAGACGGATTCTAGCCTCAACTGAATGAAACCTCTGAGTTTGATTTTACCTAACTACTCTTAATACTTACTTTAAAAGAAAAAAAAAGACCTGGCAAGGACTATAAATGTTTTATTTTAAAATAACATTTCTTGGATATATTTTTGTAGGGGGGAGGGCACAAATAGACTTCAGATATATTACATATTCATTGCAGAACATTTAGGAAAAAAAGAAAAGCAGAAACAAGAAAAATAAATATTTTCTATAACCCCAAGAACATGAATAATATTTTAAAATATGCATAGGCTTTTATTCTTTATAGACCTATCTATATTCACTTTTCTTTATACAAATGGAAATATATTGCATTTACTGTTGTTACCTGACTGTAGTCTAGTTAACAGCCAGTTCTCTCCAATCTGGTTTGTGAGCCAACCCTGATTTTGTTGAGACGCAGGACAGCCTTGTGCAGTGGGGAAAGCTGGGACCTTCTCCACCCTGAGGGAATGAAACTTAATTGGTCTAGGTCATTCTTAATCATTCCTCTCACCTTGTCAGTGATTGACTTGGGAGTAACCTTGTGACATTATTCTGGCCAAAGAGACATCAGGGAAGTCTGTAGGGAACTTCTGGGAAAAGTTTCTTTGCTCTTTAAAAAAAAATGACTTGTAGAGAGAAACTTCCCTTTTCAAGTCTGGGTATTGTCTGAATGTTATCTGAAACAACAGCAGCCAATTTGCAAACATGGGAGATGAGGGAGCAAGCTTGATGAACAAGATCAGCTGATGAACAAGATCAGAACCGGGACAGCTGTTCTTTGTTAAGCTTCTGAATTAACCGATGTTGCAACCATTCCCAAACTGGACATCTTGATAGATGGTAAAATAAATAGCTATACTGTTTATGCTGTTTAAATTTTTCTGTTACTTATAGCCAAAAGCAACTTATCTAACAGAATTTCTCTTGTCATTAGATATTCTTTTTTTTCATAATAGAAAATATTTTATTTTGAAAGGTTTAGTCATTGGGTCTACAACAGTTTTCCATATAAGGAAAATACAGTATTAAGGTATCTGTAATTGTCTTACATATTGAACAACCAATGAATGCATACAAGTAACCAATTATATGTGTGCAGACACTAGCATCAAGGAAATATTCATAGACACGTTTTCTAATAAAATATATTTTAAGTTTTTGATGATTTCTGCTATCATTTTTGCTATGTTATCTGAATAGCCATCCAGATCTGTAGTAAAAGACCTTATTAGCTACGTAACTAAAGAAGTACTTCCCCAAGGAAGCTGACACCATCATTCCAGGACTTAACAACGTTTCACGTTTTTTTTTGAGACAGAGTCTCACTCTGTCGCCGGGCTGGAGTGCAGTGGTGCGATCTCGGCTCACTGCAACTTCTGCCTCCCTGGTTCAAGCGATTATCCTGCCTCAGCCTCCCGAGTAGCTGGGATTACAAGCGCGCGTCACCACGCCCAGCTAATTTTTGTATTTTTAGTAGAGACAGAGTTTCACCATGTTGGCCAGGATGGTCTCCATCTGTTGACCTCGTGATCCGTCCACCTTGGCCTCACAAAATGCTGAGATTACAGGCGTGAGCCACCGGGCCCAGCCAACATTTATCTTTCAACATGACTATCCCATTAAAAATTTTAAAATATTTCTCAGAATTGTATTCTTCCGTCTTTTCCATAATATAGTATATGGAAATTGCTAATAGCGTTAAATTAATATTAATAAAACCCAATTCTATCTAAACCTTTTTCTCATAAGAAAAAACATTAAAAAACAGACTTTTTGTTTCTTCTAAAAGTAGTACTATGTGGACTGCTCAATTGCAATGCCAAATACTTCCAGAAACACCATAGGACCACCAAGCTATTCCTATTGCCTTGATAAATTCCTTTCCTGCTCCAGTTTCTCCATATTCCTGCTTTCTTGTGTCAAAATATCTTCGCTTAATTTGTTAAAATGAATCTGAGGGAAAAAATCTGATAAACTGGGGTAATAAGTTTTTTTTTCATGGACTTTTGTGATCACAAAATGACCAGGCTATTTATAGCTTCAGTGCTAACACTGTGATTGGGAATAAGAAGAGTACAACCACAATAAAATACAGCTATCTATTAGAAGAACTGCATATAGACATCTTTGGCCATGTAGGTTCTGGGCCTTCTGGAAATAAGTCAGTTGTATTGCCAACATGACAAAGAAAATAGCAATGTTCAGGATGAGGAACAATCTGGCATAGGAAGCAGATAGTGATGAGGCCCTGCTACGAGTGGTTGTCACCATCCATGCCTGTCCAACCCGGCCTTTCATCAAGCCCCATTTTTATGTTTCTCATATGTTACATCTGCAAAATCTAAGAAGTTTTTCATTTCATCTTCATTTATGGGTAGTTCTTTCTGTGCCTGAATCTGAGCTTTCTGTCTAATCTTTTTTTCATTGACCTCAGTCTGCGCAAAAGTATCAGGGACAGCATCCACAAATTTATAGCGTTCGCCTGCCCGTTGGTTTTTCTTTGACTTGCTTTGCTGCTGCTGTTGCTGTGTTATGGCAAAAATCCTGTCGATGGCTTCTTCAGCCTGTCTCTTATCCAAAAATCTCAGCAGGCGGTCCACAGTCTTCCTAAAGCTAGCTGGTTCTGGACTCAGGACAGTATCTGCTTCTCCAGCTGAAACACTGGCTTAAAATGCTGCAGGTTCTGTTCCACAATAGCAGCATAGTCCTTCACCTCAGGGACAATGCTGCTCTTGATGGCTGAATTCCGGTCAAACAGAATTTTGTGATGATCAGCAATGACGTGGGCAAAGGCAGACTGTCCTGCGGCCTCACCTGTCCACAGGTACGTTGTGTAGGCACGTTCACTGGTGGCTACGAACACATCGAGTTGCTGAGAGTCTCCATGGATGGTGAAGCTCTGAACATCTATAGTGACCCTATGAAGAGTTAAGCTGGCCTGGTGATGGGACTTCGGAGGTGCATGGTGACATTCACATAGTTTGTCCCGTTGTAGGGATAGCTCCCAGGATATGTCACTGAGGCAAATGTTGCTTTCTTGCTGTAGCCAGTATTGTCCATCAGTACTTTTTATAGAGACCATCTCTCTACCTGATGAAAGCCCCATGGATACCATCTACAACAGTTTCCTCAAAAGGAACATCCACATTGTGGAAGAAGCTCGCTGCTGTCTCCAGGGGACTCTCCTCTCCAAGGTGTATTTGGTCTACAAGGAGAAGCAGCTGTGGATGTAGGAGGATCAGATTCCTCTGAACATTCTTTAGGTTGAGCTGGGGGTTATAAGCTCCCACACCTTCTCCTCAGATGAAAACTACCCCATTTTTCTCCTCTGCTGCAACCACTCTCCCTTGACAGCTAGCTGCCAGGTCATGCTGGTATTTAGACCATTTTGATGAACAGTCTTCTGTGACTTGACCCTTACAGGGAGAAAAGCAGCTCTTTGACACAGCTGCAGAAAACATCAAAACATTGTTGAAGAAAATGTACTTTGGCCTGTACAGAGCCTCAGTGATGAAAGGCACACAACTGGGAGCAAAAGTAAATGAGTTTTGATCATAATGTTCATGCCCTGCACTACAATTTCTCCACCCTTTGATCCAATCTTTGTATTTGTTTCTGTGGACAATGTCACATATTGCATATCCCCTCAGTTTTCCAGACTTGAAAGAGAGGAAAGATTTATTGATTTCAGCAGGTAGTGCACTTCCATAAGTCACGACACCCGGTCTTCAAAATGATGCAGTGTAGGGGTGCCAAAGTCTGGAGGAGGAACTGATTTCAAGCTGGCATCATACCAGAGAAATTCTGTGTGCAAAGTGCACCAGCGCTGCCCTTTGGACAGTGTTCCTGGACCTTCCACACACAGTTCCTTCTGATTTGGTCAGCTAGCCAGTTACCATTGCTGTTACGCATGACAAATTTATCAAGGAACACTAATTGGCTTTCTGGACCATAAAACCAGTTGTAATTTGAGTCCGCAATAGCCACAGTCCTTTGAAACCCTGGCAGGATGGTTCTACACATAAAGGCAAAGTGTTGTTTAAGCCACGGATGGCCAACGCGGTTGATGTTGAAGTGCCTCTGGATGAGAAACATGTATTGGAAGAGTTATCTAGTGGTGTAGCTGCCATACACAACTCTTTCATAGAGGGAGCCATCCATCATCTCCCTGAGCAAGACCAGAGATTTCTCCATGATGGTCAGAACTTGTTTGGTCCATAAGCAGGCTTCTTGAAGATATCCTTGATTCGTCAGGACTAGGCTTCCTGTGAGCAAAGCCATGCAGTTGGTGGGCTGATGATTGTACGGGTATTGAAATTCCCGTCCCCTCCTGTATGAATTTTCATACATATACCCTGAGGCACCGGCAATCACTTCAAGAAACTTCTCCTGTTGTGTCTTGCTCAGGTAGTTGTTCAAGAAGTCATAAGCAGTGGCAAAACCAACCAGGGAGTGAGCACGCGGGACCTCATCCCAAGGAGCATCTTTCACCAGCCAACTGGGCTGCATTGCCATCCTCTCCATGTAGACTTTGGCCATGTCTCGGGCTTCAGTGTTCTCAGGATACAGCACACAGAACATTGCCAAGGCAACCAAGTTGTTTCCATAGATTTCATTCTAGCGGGCACTGTAATCCTTGGGATCCCAGGGAGGGAGGTATTCCAAGGGGCTGCACAGCATCATGTGCACAGCCTCCGTGAGGCGGGCTGCAATGTGCTCCTGCGAGCTGGCCACCCTGAGCTGCAGCTCTGCCACCTCTGCCCTGAAGTACAGCATGAGGTGGCTGTTGTCGTTGGCACTGGTGAAGGGAATCATGACTTCTGGGTCCTTGTCGGTGATGTAGGCTGACACAATGCAAAGCAAATATATGAAAAACACACTGGGAGAACCCCTGTGTGTGAGTCCTCATCATGGCATCAGATCTCCAAATCTCCAAGGCAGCCAAACCATCTTCAAAAGATCCTCTCCCCGCCGAGGCTCCGTCCTCTCCGGCCTCGCCTCCGCAGCCTCCAGAGCCCGCTCCCGGCCCCCCTCACTCCAGGGCGCCTGGGCTCCCAGCCCCCTCAGAGCCAAGCCCTCCCGCCACGAGTGTTGGTGGGCGCCGCGCCCGGGGATGCGCTGCTGCAGCCTGGGGCTAATATCATATCTAATGATATCATTATTCATATCTAATGATATTAGATAGATTAACATCTAATCATATATACATATAGATACGAATATCTAATGATATCATTATTCGTATCTAATGATATTACGTAGATTAACATCTAATCAGACATACATATAGATATGAATATCTAATGATATCATTAGACATTATCATACGATATTATTTTAGATGGCCTTGTACTATTCTTTTTACTCACATGCCATAATTCATGTAGCCACTTCTTTTTTGTATTTGTTTTAGATTCCCATGTTCCTGCTATTATAGCATTGCTGAAGTGACACACTTGTGCTCTTTTCTATGTCCTTAGTTTAAATTCTGGGTTAAATGTTATCAACAATTTTAAGGCTTTTTGTGCATATTCTAAGTTTCCTAGAAGTTGTTGTTAATGTATTTTGTTCTAACATTTAAAATCTTTCCAGTTAGGGTCCCAGCCTCTCTCTCTGTGTCTCTGTTTTGTTTTTAACAGTGATGTCAATCACTATTAAAAGAATCATTGTCAGAAACTACTATTCCTGCAAGTGTGAACTTAGTTCCTAAAATGAGTTCTGTTTAAGTAAAGTATGTCTTGTACTAAACTTTAACATTTTATGTGCTTCAATCACATTACATTGAGTTCAAATGATCAGAATCTTACGATGTTAGATTCCAGGGCCAAGTAAAGTTGTATGTTGGGGCTGATGGTTCTTAACTCTGGCTATACGTTTGGAATCACCTGGGGAACTTAAAGAAAAATGCCTTTAATGATGCATAATTGATGTACAATAAACTACACATATGAAAGTGTACAATTTGCTAAGTGTTAATATGTATATACACCCATGGAATAATCCCTATAATCAAGATAAAGAGCGGTATTTCATCACCTCCAAACTGCAGGGTTCACCATCCTTGGTTGCCTGATGGTCAGTGTCTTAAAGCCCATTGTTTCGTATATTTTCTCTGCTTTTCTTTTTCTTTTTCTTTCTCTTTTTTTTTTTGGTTGACTCAGGTGGGAGGGAAAATCCACTCCTTGATACTCCATCTTAGACCGAAGCAGATATTTTCCATCTGAGGAGCTTTTAAAAAATAATCTCTGGGCTCCACCCAAGACCAAATGAATTGTAATATTTCGGGGAAGGCCTTTTGTATTAAAGTATAATTTATATGCAATAAAATTCATCTTATTTAGGGTACAGTTTTGTAAATTTTGCCACATGTGTACAGTCATGTAACTATTACAATCCATATAGAACAGGTCCACGCCCTCTCCCAAATTCTTTTATGCCCCTTTGTAGTCAAGCTGTCCTTGCACCCCAAGCTCTTGGCAGCCGTTGATATGTTTTCTTTTCCTATAGTCTTGTCTTTTGCAGAATGACATGAGAATGAAATCATGCAGTATGTAGTTTTTCAGTGTGGGCTGCTTTCACTTACCATAATGCATTTGAGATTCATCAGTTTGGTTGATACGTTGTGTCCATAGTTCATTTTTATTGCTGAGTGTTACTCTATGTGGATGTGCCATGATTTGTTTTCTCTATTGCCCTGTTGAAGAACACAGCCTTAAAAATCTTCCCCAGGTGATTCTAATGTACCTCTGGCGATGAGAATCGCTGGATTAGATATAACTGCTCAATAGTCTATTAAGGTAAATATTAGGCCCTTTCCTTGTGGTCTGTCTCCTTCAAATCCCATCATCCTGTATCTGTGGCCTCCTCTGCCTTATCAAATAACTCATGATCTAATGTGTACCCCGGTCAACCCAGACTCTCCTCTTAACAGCCCATCCCTTGGCAACATTTGCTTATCCACCGCATGTGCCAGTCTCCCTACTGCTCATTTGCATGCATTCATCAGTATGCAGATCTCTCATATCCAATTTCTCAGAAGATTCCTCTTAGATTTCTAAGATGATAGCATCCAATTGATAATTAATGTTAATGCTTTAATGGTATATTAGGATTCTCCAGAGAAACAGAATCATACATACGTATAACAGGATACATATGTATACCTACGTATTTATGATAAGAGTTGACCAACATAACTATGCAGGCTGAGTACTTCCACGATTTGACATCTGCAGGCTGGACAACCAGAAAAGCTGGTGGTGTAACTTTAGTCTGAATCAGTCTGAATCAAAAGGCCTGAGAACCGGGGTATAGTTAGTGTAAGTCCCAGTCTGTGTCCAGAGGCCAGAGAACCAGGAACACTGATGTCCAGTGGTGGGAGAATATAAATGTCCCAGCTCAAGAAGAGAGCAAATTTGCTTTTTTCCCACATTTTTGTTCTATATGGATCCTCCATGGACTAGATGATACCCAACCACATTGGTGAAGATAATCTTCTCTATTCAGTTTACTGATTCAAATGCTAATCTGTTCCAGAAACACCCTCACAGACACATGCAGAAATAACATTTTACCAGCTATGCTGGCATCCCTTAGCCCAGTCAAGTTGACACATAAATTAATCATCAAAAATGGGTAATGTTGGCTGGGCACGGTGGCTCACACCTGTAATCCCAGCACTTTGGGAGGCTGAGGCAGGTGGATCACCTGAGGTCAGGAGTTCAAGACCACCCTGGCCAACATGGTGAAACCTTATCTCTACTAAAAGAATACAAAAATTAGCCAGGTATTGGGGTGCACACCTATAGTCCCAGCTACTCGGGTTGTGGGCAGGGGGTGGTGCTGAGGCAGGAGATTCGCTTGAACCTGGGAGGCGGAGGCTGCAGTGAGCCAAGATCAAACCATTGCACTCCAGCCTGGGTGACAGACCAAGACTGTCTCAAAAAAAAAATAAAAAATAATGTGACAGAGGTTAATATCAGGCTGGGTTTCTTGGAAACACTCAAAAAGTATAGCATGGAGATGCAGATCCTTTCAAATCCTCTCTTCAATTTTAGCTGTATGTAATCCTGAAGCTAGACTAGTTGTAATCCAAAAGGATGATGATTTTTAAAAATTAAAATACACGCACACAAAGTTCAACATTAGATGAAAGTGTTAAAAGACCCTCCCACCTTGTAGCACCAGTTCCAAACTCAGAAGTAACAACTGTATAAATATATTTTCTAGTATCTTTCCAGAAAATCTTTCATGTGTGTACCAGCATATAAAAATAGATCTATATTTTATCTTTTAAAAATTATTTATTTATACAAGAGGAATTTTACTATGCACAAGGTTCTGTGCCTTGATTTTTTCCCCTTAATATATTATGGAACTCCTTTCACATTGTACCTACCTCATTTTTATTTTTCAGTGTGTCAGATGAGTATGCCGTGATTTATTTAACAAGCTTACTGTTAATAGAATTTAAATTGTTCCCTTTTTCTATGTATGTATTTGCTTGTTTGAAAGCTATAGCCAAGTTTGAAAAGTGACACTTTTTAGAATCCAATTTTTGTTTCAGAATCGTTTTAAATTTACAGCATTTCAAAGATAGCAGATAGAGTTTCCATACACACTTCATGAAGTTTCTCCTATTATTAATATCTTACATTATTAGTATGGTACATTTGTCACAACTAATGAACCAATATTTATACACTGTTACTAACTGAAGTCCATGCTGTATTCAGAGCTCTTTAGTGTTGACCTAATGCACTGTTTCTGTCCCAAGATCCCACCCATGATACCACATTACATTTGGTCATCCTTGTCTCCTCAGGCTCCTCTAACTGTGATAGTTTCCAGACTTTCTTTGGTTTTGATGACCTTGACATTTGTTTTTGTTTTTGTTCTGATGGAGTTTCACTCTTGTTGCCCAGGCTGGAGTGCCATGGCATGATCTTAGTTCACTGCAACCTCCGCCTCCCGGGTTCAAGTGATTCTCCTGCCTCAGCCTCCAGAGTAGCTGGGATTACAGGCATGTGCCACCCTGCCCGGCTAATTTTGTATTTTTAGAAGAGATGGGGTTTCTCCATGTTGGTCAGGCTGGTCTCAAACTCCTGACCTCAGGTGATCTGCCCGCCTCAGCCTCCCAAAGTGCTGGGATTACAGGCGTGAGCCACCGTGCCTGGCCTGACCTTCACAGTTTTGAGAAGTACTAGTCGGGTATTTTTTATAATATCCCTCCACTGGGGCTTATCAAATGTTTTCCTGATAGATTGGAAATATGGGTTTTGGGAGGAAGGCCACAGAGGGAAAATGCCATTCTCACCACATCTTAGCAGGGACACATACTATCAACATGACTGATCACTGTTGATGTTGACCTTGGTCACTTGGATGAGGTACGATTCTGTCAGGTCTTTCCGTGCTAATGTTCCCTTTTTCTGTTCTTTCCATGTTGTACACTTTGGAAGAAAGTCACCATCTGCAGCCCACACTTAAGGGATAGAGAGCTCTGCCCTACTCCCTGAGGGGAAAGTATTATTTGGACTTTGTTGTATGAGAGATTTGATTATTCTTGCCTGTTTCAAAGGAAGGTGCTCTGAGGGGATTCCAGATATGTTGGATATATCTTGGAGATGATCCCATAGATTACATAGAGAGATTTGTTATTCTTTTTCACAACTGTATAGCACTGTATTGAGTATATTTGTCTAGCTTCATGAAACAATTTTTTATACTTGGGCATTTGGGTGTTTCCATTCTTTTGCCATTATGAATAGAACTGCAATGAACAATAGTTTCCACACACCCCTTTTTTGCCTTTGTATTTTTGCAGTGTAACTTTGGGATAGATTTCTAGAAGTGTGTTTACTAGGTCAAAGGGTGAAGGAGTGTGCACAAGATGCTACAAGATCCCTCCTGTAATGTTTCTAATGTTTGGCATTTCCCCCAGCAATATATGAGAATGCCAGTTTCCCCATAAGCGTGCCATAAAGCATTTTGCTAAACATGAATATTCTTGTTCATCTGGTGGGTAAAAAATGTTATCCCCAAAGAGTTTTAATTTGCATTTTCCTAATTCTGAGTAAAGCTGAACATCTTGTAATAAGTTTACAAACCACTGACAATTCTTATCTGATCTGTCTACTTGTTACTCCCTCCCTCCCCCACTTTTCTATAGGATTATTGGTTTTTTCTTCTCTATTTTTAGTACTTCCTTATATATTAGGAACATTAACCTTTTGTGACATAATTTTCAAAATGTCCCTGTTCGTCAAATGTCTTCTAACTTTGCAGTGGTGTTTTATTGCCATGGAAAGTTTCAGAAAATAAAATGTATCCATATTTTCTGGCTTAACTTCTAGAAGCAGACTGAAAAATTTCGGCTCTAAATGATTTCACCACCTCTTTCAGCAGGAGGTCCTATGAGCATCAGTTGTCATCTATCAGTCCTTTCTGCAGATACTTTTGGCGCAGATACTTGCATGCACCTACTATGCATCAGGAGTTGTACCTGGTTCCTTCCCTCCAGCTGATTATGGCATACAGAAGGAGGGAAAAACGAGAAGACACACATGTATGATCCAGTGTGATAAGTCTTACAATGGAGACAAAATGTTAAGGGGTAGACATTTACGGTGGGGTGACAGTTGGGACAGGATGAGGGAAGGCTTTGCAGAAAAACTGATTCAACTGTGGTTTTGAAGAGTAAATGGTGTGAGCCCAACAAAGGGCATTCCAGGCAGAGGGCACAGGCCATGTGTGCAAAGGCATGAGGAGTGTGCCATGTGGGTAACTACCTTGATGTAATGGCAGCCTCACAGAACACTACCAGGCAAGCTCTCTTAAAGACAGGCAATATAAAACCTCCCAGAACAAAGTAAAACACTTGAATGAGCTGGTTTATTGATTCCATTTAAAACACCTAGTGAGAAATAAGGAGACACGTGGAGTAGGCTAATACACTTAGAGAAAGATCTCAGCGGACGGAAGATCCCACTGTCTGCACCCTGTGCTAGCAATGTTCATTTGTTCTCTCTCTCTGCTGCATCAGCCTCCCCACCGTGTCCCGTGTATGTATGTACAGAGTTGATATGCAAGCAAGGGAGACAGGCATATGAAAGATGCCTACAGTCAGCAACACACACATTTGTCCCTTTGCTGAAACACAGGAATAAACACTCCTGAAGGCAGCTGTAGCTCAGCCCTCAGCCTGATGAGCAGCACTATGGCCTTCATATGCACTTCTTGGGCGGACCACATATAAGGCCAGAATGGCCATCATCAGTTGGGTTGATTTGAGGCCTCATGGATATTGACTGTGTCATGAACATAGGTGCCTCTCGGTCATTCCATTCTCTCCTTTCTATGTTCAGCATTTACCTCTTCTTTATGCTCTAACTTGTCTTGCAGGTGTCAACCTACTTATCCATACTTCCTATTTGTTTTTCTTGTCTTCTATGCAGAATAGGTTTTCCTCCAATAATACCCAGATCCACATTGCATTGTGACACATGTAGATACTATCTTTCATGAGTAGTTATAGGAAAAAAGATAGGGGGCTGCACCTCTCAGGAGGAGGAGCATCCCTTGGAGCCTTTTAGGCACACTGGATCAGTGGGTACAGTGGCAGAGCAACATTCTAATTGTGGAAAATAATAACCATGATACATAAAGCATATTATAGTGCTTTCAAAGGTTATCTTGTTTAGTTCTCACAAAAGCCCTATGAAGGAGTCACTCTTATTCCCATTTTCCAGATGAGGAAATTGAGGCTCAGAGAAAGTAAATAATTGCTCAAGGCAGTGAATTAGTGAGAGGCAGAACTGAGAGCAAAGCTTTGTTGTTCTGGCTCCAGGTCCATCTCTCTTTTTACATATTGCAGTGGGGATGAAATGGTCTTCACCTTCTCAAGTTCTTTAAAAAGATTAATGGCCCTAGGCCTGCAAAAAGTATCCAGAGATGGGTAGATGGGCACATGTGAAGTGAAAAGGGAAGAATTCTCACCCCTTCCCCAAGGCATGAGGGCAGCCTCACAGAATGCCAGCGACTATATCCAAAGAAATTATCTGTCCATTTGCCAACTTTCCCTCATTCCTTAAAGTCCTCTTTATAAGCCAGAGGTGATTGGTCAGCTGAGATGAGTACAACTGGATTCAGCCCCGTCCTTTGCTTGGGTGGTTCAGGACTTCAATTTGGAATGTGGAAGTGGCTGCCAGCTATTGGTCCGAGCCCAAATTGAGAGTGAAGATTTCCAGTGCAACAGCCTGTTTCAGCCTTCCTGAGTTCTCAACTGTAGACAGGCTTGCTGGATTACACATGGAGGCTTCCATCCATTTTGGAAGTTGGCTTACTTCAGTCTCTTCTCTGTGCTTGTAACTAAAGTCAGTGCTTCTCAAAGTATGGTCTCTGGACCATATCAACATTACCTAGAAACTTTTTGTTGTTATTGAGGTAAAATTCACATAACATACAATCAAAGTGAACAATCCACTCATCTTTAGTACATTCTCAGTGTTATGCAACCATCACCTCTATCTAGTTGCAAAATATTTTCATTACTCCAAAAGGAAAGCCTATACACATTAAGTAGTCAGTCCCCATTTCCCCCTCACCTTGGCCTCTGGAAACCATGAATCACTTTTCATCTCTACAGATTTGCCTGTTCTAGATGTTTCATATAAATTGAATCACACAATCTATGACTTTATGTATGTGGCTTCTTTCACTTAGCGTAATGTTTTGGAGGTTCATCCATGTTGTAGCATGTATTAACACTTCATCTTTTTTTAATGGTTCTAGGAACTTTTTAGAAATGAAAATTTCCTGCCTTACCCAGACCTGGTGAATAAGAAACTCTCAGAGGTGTGTGTGGGCAGCAATTTGTGTTTTCATAAGTCTCTTGGTGATTCAGATGGCTGCTAGAGTTTAGGAACCACTGACTTAGGGGATGCCAGTTTCTGATGTTTAACTCAGAAGGAAGTTGTTGGCTTCCTAAATTCAGTATACTATGATTCAGCTGAAGACCCATAGTTGATGTAGGCATTTTAAAAACAAAATATATTTTCATTTTTCTTGATGTAAGAGAGAGCTGTCAGGATCTGGCAAATTCATTTCTTGTCTTAAAATACATATATGTCAAAAAACTACAGGACATCCTTATGAGATAATTCCAAATGATTTTTAATCTCTCCATGTTAACTTTAACGTTTTCCATTTTGTTTCTATCCTATGTTGGGAATGGCTGATTGCTTCTCAAACATCTCCAGATGTGCTTTCCATTACCCAAGCTGTGCATTACAGGTGGCTGCAAACAGGGCCAACCCAGTGGACTCCTTCCTTCCCTCCCTCCTCATGTTGTAAATGGCATGCCTAGACCCAAGAGACCACTTACAAGGCTTGAAGATGCCATCAAACCTAGAGGAATTTTTATAATTTGACACCCCAATTCCAAATTTTGTCTCTGGCATTTCCTCCTCATGATGGCTTGCATAGTAATTTGTATTTTAGGAAGAGAAGTTGTCTTGGATGAAATGGGAAGTCTGATCAAATAATCTGGATTCAAGTGCTGATTTGCTTCATGTACCTGTTTATCCAACAAATATGGTATTTATGAGTGCCGTGTAAACTGCATATTGGGTGAGAATACAGCAGTGAACAAGATAGACACTGTTCCCCCCCTTTTCAATTTGGGGACTTTAAAGTCTTGTAGGACAGTAAAAGCAGCAAAGAGGTGATTTTAGCACTGTGTGATGATGCTGTGATGGGGGAGTGCCTGTCAAATATGCCACAGAGGATATGGGAAAAATACTTACTCCAGTGATGATGGTGGGTGTAGGGGGAGTGGGAGCCAAAAAAGGCTCCCAGGGAAAAGAGATGACTACGTTTAGACATGGAAAGGTGAATAGAGTTAATTAGGGAAATTTGGGCTTAGGAGGGACAGGAGAGGTTTTAATAGAAAGAGCACTCCAAGGAGAGAAAATGGTGTATACAGAGGGTGAGAGAAAGGACTCTTGTGGAAAAGAAGCTAAGAGGATTCTGAAGCATTGTTTGTAATGTTGAGGGTGGGTCTGGTCAGATGTAGTGACAGCAAGAGTCGAGGTTCTGGGGCAAAGTCAGGGCCCAGTGAGTCATTGCGGTCTTGTTGGAAATCACCGTGGAAATCCATGGAAAGGTTTAAAGCTGAGATGTGATTTGATCTGCTGTGTATTTTAGTGGTCACTTGGGCTATGTAAGGGAGTGAGTTAGAGGGAATTAGAGAGGAGGATGGAAGTTCAATGAAGAGGCCCTTGAAATCAGGACCTCTCATATAGGAATAATCAGATTGCAAATTTGACACGTTGTAGAATGATTTGAGAATGTCTATTAAGTCAAAGATGTGTATTCTTTGTGATTCAGAAATTCTATTCACAAGGAGCTCTGTACAAGATACCCATAACCACGTTCTTTGAAATTTAAAAAAATGGAAGCAATCTAAATGCCCATAAATGGGAGAATGGATAAAAAGGATACATAAAACATGGTATATTTATACAATGGGATGTTATACAGTAGTTAAGATGAATGAACCAGGCCTAGATTTAGCAAATTGAAAAACCTCAAAAACATAATGTCAGGCAAACAAGTGTGGTTTACAGAATTATAGATACAATTTGACAGTATTTACCTAAAGCTTATAAGATAGCCGGGCAGGCTGGCTCACACCTGTAATTCCAGCACTTTCGGAGGCCGAGGTAGGCGGATCACCCGAGGTCAGGATTTCAAGACCAGCCTGGCCAACATGGCAAAACCCCGTCTCTACTAAAAATACAAAAAATAGCTGGGTGCAGTGATGTGTGCCTGTAATCCCAGCTCCTTGGGAAGATGAGGCAGGAGAATTGCTTGAACCAGGGAAGTGGAGGTTGCAGTGAGCCAAGATGGCACTATTGCACTCCAGCCTGGGTGACAAGAGTGAAACTCTGTCTCCAAAAAAAATAAATAAATAAAAATAAAGTTTATAAGATAGACTATTATTTTGTGCACCATTAAGACAGAAAAAATGCTGAGAATTAAACTCTGTCAAAAAGTTTTCTTGTCACTTATAATTCCACACTGATTTGACAGTTTTTTAAACCATACATTACTCTTATACATGCATAAAAGAGGAAAATATAAGTAACATAATCAATTAAGATATTCTGTAAATTTTTCCACATTTACATCTGACTTCTTAGAAGTCTTTCCTGGTGTCTGTGTTTTTTGGCACAATAAAACCTCCATCCAAATTGAGTATTGGTGATATAGCATTTCTGAAAATAATCTATAAAAGAACAAAGTCATTGGCATTGTACTCTCAAGCCATTTTTGCAGTTAGGTACAGCTAACCTACTTTTGGTTCCTGCTTCTGGAATCTTGCTAAAACATTTCTGATTTGCCACCCCTTCTTCCCCTACCCTCTCCTCATAGCCACTTGGTTCCTCAGCATAAGAAGAGTACCCTGCCATTGTCTCCAGAATCTTTTCCCACACTTCCGACACCAATTCTGCAAGTTTGTTTCTCGTCCCTGTGATGTTAGAGAATATAAGGCCATGATGGTTATGATACAGCAGCCACCTGGCTGACTGCTTTTGGAAGATGTCACCAATGATGAGAGCATCCTAATTGCAGAGAGATGAAAATGTGAAAAAACAAATGTGCCTTAGAAACAATGAAATATGGTAGTTGTAATTGATGGATAAAAACGTATGTGGAAAAAAGGCCAGGTATGGCGGCTGATGCCTGTAATCCTAGCACTTTGGGGGGCCAAGGCAGGCAGATCACTTGAGGTTAGGAGATCGAGACCAGCCTAGCCAACATGCTGAAACTTTGTCTCTACTAAAAATACAAAAATTAGCCAGGCATGGTGGTGCACATCTGTAACCCCTGCTGTTCAGGAGGCTGAGGCACAAAAATCACTTGAACCTGGGAGGTGGAGGCTGCAGTAAGCCGAGATTGTGCCACTGCACTCCAGCCTGGGTGATTGAGCAAGACTCTGTCTTAAAACAAACAACAAACAAACAAACAAAAACAAACACATGAACAAAACACAACTCAACAACAACAAAACATATGTGGAAAATGCTTAACTTTATGCATGGACATGATAGACACCAAATCCAAGATGGCTTTTATCCTAAAGAAAGCAGTTAGTGGAAATGGAGACTATGTGATTGGTAACTGATGTTCAGGAAGCTTCAGTGAATTGCTAACATCCTATTTCTTAAGCGAGGTGGAAGATACATGGGTGAGTATTATTTTTCTATACTTGTTGTAGGACTGAAATATTTCAAAACAAAAAAAAAAGGAAATTGCTGCATGAGTGCAATTCTATTCATTGGCTGTGTGAGTCTGAGTAATCTGTGTAAATTTAGCCTTCTACTCCACATTTTAAAGATAGTATACCTCTCCTTCCTGCCTCAGAGGAATTTTGAGTTCTTATGAGGCTCAAATAGCAAATGCTTGTGAACACCTTTGTTCAACTGTTCAACTGTAAAGCATGACATAGAAAGATTATGAAGATTGTCATCTCACAAGCTAACCAAACTTCTTACTAACGGTGTGTTACCTTTAAATGGTGATATCTATTTCACTACCTCTGAATTGGGGCCAGCTTTGTGAGCTGCTTTGATCAATACAGTATGACAAAAGTGATACAGCAAGTTCCAGAACCTAGACGTGGATGCTAATATACCTTTGATTGTAACACTTTTAAAATCCTGAGTCACCACCCTGCTATTAAGAAGCCTAGTCTCGCCTATTGGAGCATGAGCAGTCACATGAAGAAGAACCATGGAGCCCAGCAACCAGCCAGAACCAAGGGCTAGACATGAGTGAGGCCATCTTGGTTCCTCCAGCCCCACCGACCCTCCAGCTAAATGTTGCAAACTAACAGAACTCCCGAGTCAACCCACAGAATCATGAGAAATAATAAATCGTCATTGTTGTTTTTAGGCCACCATGTTTTAGGCTGGTTTGTGTTGCAGCAAAGTCCACCTGAAACTAGAAGCCTTTGAGAGTTATACTGATCCATGACTTACATTTTGGTAGGATCTATTTTGCAGACCACATGACACTGCTAGCACTATATTGAATTTAAACAGTATTAAGCACCTACTGTGTGTAGGTTACTGGCTAGGTGCTGTGAAGACTACAAAGAGGCACCATCAACAGCTTACTTATAGCACTCAGAGGACCTCTAACCTCATTAAGAAGACAATATGTAAACTATGTAAAGTTAAATAACAATAAACTAACCTGAAAAATACAGGCTATCCAGAGAAAAGATAAGATGTATGAAGTTCTTAGTATGTAGCTGGACCTATGGCCCAGTTCATTTAATTTTCACAATAACCCTACAAGGTAGGCACAACGAGTATTCCCATTTTACAAATATGAAAACTGAGGACACTGGGTAAGTTGTCCAGGGTCACACAGCCTGGGTCCTGGCAGCCTGACTGTAGCCCATGTGCTTTAGCTCTGGACTAAATAAATGAGATCCAGAGCCGAGAGTACGAGGAGACAGATGCTCTGTGGCTGGGAAATGGTCAAGAAGCCCCTAGGGGAGGTAAGACCTCAGCCAGCCTTGGAGGATGGGTAGGAGTTGGGATGAAATTAAGGTAGGCGTGGTTCCAGGTGGGGGTCACGGCATGAGAACTGTGGAAAGAGTGGGGAATCACATGGAGCATTGGAGGACCCATGAGCAGGACTCCCTCTGGATCAGGGTCTGCCTCCCTCCAACCCACAAGTGGCCCTGACTGTCATTACTGGTTGCTTGCCTCCCAAAGAGACCCTCACTGCCTGACAGAGGGGATGCCTGGGGAGGGGGCTGGGAGGAGCTTGGAAAACGGGAGAAGATGGCAGTGTCACTGGTTGGGCTATAAGACAGAGCCCGAAAATGGATGGGTCCACTAGAGATTCTCCCCATCAGCTGGGTGGGAGGGAGTAGTGATCTAGCAGGAGCTGTCTTCCAGCTGCCCTGGGGAGCCCCTTGTCCCCATCTCCATTGACCAGGACAGCACAGAGGCCAGCATAGTATCGAGGCTGAAGAGGGCAGAGGGCAAGTTGCTAGGCCTGAGGACAGCTTCATTTGCACCAGTGGCGGGGGTAGGGCCTGCAGAGTGGAGCTGCTCCTCGTGGCCCCTGCATGTGATGGGGCCCAGGTCACCTTTTCTTGTCGTCCTACACCACCATCAACAAACCTTGTCTGCGGCTCTAGAGCAAGCTTGTCCAATCCACAGCCCACAGGCCGCATGTGGCCCAGGATGGCTTGAATGTGGCCCAACACAAATTCGTAAACTTTCTTAAAACATGAGATTTTTTTGCGATTTTTTGTTTTTTATTTTTAGCTCATCAGCTATCATTAGTGTTCATGTATTTTACAGGTGGCCCAAGACAATTCTTCTTCTGATGTGGCCCAGTGAAGGCAAAAGATTGGACACCCCTGCAATGAAATGGTGTGCTCAGATATGCTTTTGAAATTGGCACCACTTAATAATCTCTGAATCATCATGAAATATGTTAGTATGAGGCCAGTTCTTCTTTATTGTATGTATTTTTGGCTAAACTATGTTACTCAACATTATAAATGCCCACTGCACCAGTGGGGCTGCTGGTTGTTTGCAGAGGTGGTCGCTGTTCCTAAAAACAACTCAAACTGCATTGTAGGAAAAGCAGGGACCACGTGAGGCACCATCTGGCTTCACTATTCCTTCATTACAAACATTGCAGAGCTCATGTCCTGTTGGGCTTCAGGAAAGCCTCCAAACGAAGGGGCATTTGAAGTGGCCTGGAAGAATGGAGATGTTACCAGGTGAGGCTAGAAAGAGCAGGCACACCAGGTGGTGGAGGTAAACTCGGCGAAAGCCTGGTACCCACCACACACAGAGGATGATCAAGGATGAGGAAGAGGTCTAGGCAGGTTAAGGCTGGGAGTTGAGAAACAGAATAAGCTGGGACAGAGAAGATGGTTGGAGTGGTGCTGTGAGGGAGGACCCTAACCAGGGACAGTTTGGAGCCACAGCATTTCATTCCAAAAGCAAAGCAGAGAAGTTCAAGTTTAGGTGAAAGCAGCAATTCCACCTGATGAGTTCTTTATTCAGCCTTGAGAATCCAGGATAAGAACAGATCGATAGAAATCATATCATTATGAGAACATCCTGTTTAAAAAGATCAGAAGGCAGCCGGGTGCAGTGTCTCATGCCTGTAATCCCAGCACTTTGGGAGGCCGAGGCAGGCAGATCACCTGAGATCAGGAGTTCGAGACCAGCCTGGCCAACACGGTGAAACCCTGTCTCTACTAAAAATCCAAAAATTACTTGGGCATGGTGGCGAACGCCTGTAGTCCCAGCTACTCGGGAGTCTGAGGCAGGAAAGAATCATTTGAACCCTGGAGGTAGAGGGTGCAGTGAGAAGAGATCATACCGTCGCACTCCAGCCTGGTGACAAGAGTGAAACTGTGTCTCAAAAAAAAAAAAAAATCAGAAGGCTCTACCTAAACAAACCCTTGAAATGCAAAAGATATAAAGTCCATGTAGTGGTTGGCAAGATGGCCAAATGGGAATAGCTCTGGTCTACAGCTCCCAGCGAGATCAACGCAGAAGGTGGGTGATTTCTGCATTTCCAAATGAGGTACCCGGCTCATCTCATTGGGACAGGTTAGACAGTGGGTGCAGCCCATGGAGGGCTAGTCAAAGCAGGGTGGGGCATCGCCTCACCTGGGAAGTGTAAGGGGTCAGGGAACTCCCTCCCCTAGCCAACAGAAGCCGTGAGGGACTGTGCCATGAGGGATGGTGCATCCCAGCCCAGATACTACGCTTTTCCCATGGTCTTCACAACCCACAGACCAGGAGATTCCCTGGGATGCCTAAACCACCAGGGCCCTAGATTTCAAACACAAAACTGGGCAGCCGTTTGGACAGGCACTGAGCTAGCTGCAGGGTTTTTTTTTTTTCATAACCCAGTGGCACCTGAAACACCAGACAGACAGAACTGTTCACTCCCCTGGAGATGAGGCTGAAGCCAGGGAGCCAAGTGGTCTAGCTCAGTGGATCCCACCGCCATGGAGCCCAGCAAGCTAAGATCCAATGACTTGAAATTCTCACTGTCAGCACAGCAGTCTGAAGTTGACCTGGGATGCTCAAGCTTGGTGGGGGGAGGGGCATCCGCCATTACTGAGGCTTGAGTAGGTGGTTTTCCCCTCACAGTGTAAACAAAGCTGCCAGGAAGTTCGAACTGGGCAGAGCTGACTGCAGCCTGGCAAAGCCACTGTAGCCATATTGCCTCTCTAGAGTCCTCCTCTCTGGGCAGGGCATCTCTGAAAGAAAGGCAGTAGCCCCGTCAGGGGCTTATAGATAAAACTCCCATCTCCCTGGGACAGAGCACCTGGGGGAAGGGGTGGCTGTGGGCGCAGTTTCAGCAGACTTAAAGTTTCCTGCCTGCTGGCTCTGAAGAGAGCAGTGGATCTCCCAGCACAATGCTCAAGCTCTGCTAAGGGACAGACTGCCTCCTCAAGTGGGTCCCTGACCCCTGTGACTACTGGATGGGAGACACCTCCCAGCAGGGGTTGACAGACACCTCATACAGGAGAGCCCTGGCTGGCATCTGTCAGGTGCCCCTCTGGGACAAAGCATCCAGAAGAAGGAACAGGCAGCAATCTTTGCTGTTCTGCAGCCTCTGTTGGTGATACCCAGGCAGACAGGGTCTGGAGTAGACCCCCAGTAAACTCCAGCAGACCTGCCGCAGAGGGGCCTGACTGTTAGAAGGAAAACTAACAAACAGAAAGGAATAGCATCAACATCAACAAAAAGGACATCCACACAAAAGCCCATCCAAAGGTCACCAACATCAAAGACCAAAGGTAGATAAATCCACAAAGATGAGGGAAAAACATTGCAAAAAGGCTGAAAATTCCAAAAACCAGAATGCCTCTTCTCCTCCAAAGGATCACAGCTCCTCACCAGCAAGGGAATAAAACTGGACAGAGAACGAGTTTGATGAATTGACAGAAGTAGGCTTCAGAAGGTGGGTAATAACAAACTGCTCCAAGCTAAAGGAGCATGTTCTAACCCAATGCAAGAAAGCTAAGAACCTTGAAAAAAAGTTAGAGGAATTGCTAACTAGAATAACCAGTTTACAGAAGAACATAAATGACCTGACAGAGCTGAAAAACAGCACAAGAACTTTGTGAAGCACACACAAGTATCAATATTCAAATCGATTAAGCAGCAGAAAGGACATCAGAGATCGAAGACCAACTTAATGGAATAAAGCATGAAGACAAGACTAGAGAAAAAATAATGAAAAGGAACAAACAAAGCCTCTAACAAATATGGGACTATATGAAAAGACCAAAACTACGTTCGACTGTTGTACCTGAAAGTGACAGGGAGAATGGAACCAAACTGGAAAACACCCTTCAGGATATTATCCAGGAGAATGTCCCCAACCTAGCAAGACAGGCTAACATTCAAATTCAGGAAATACAGAGAACACCACAAAGATACTCCTCGAGAAGAGCAACCCCGAGACACATAATTGTCAGATTCACCAAGGTTGAAATGAAGGAAAAAATGTTAAGGGCAGCCAGAGAGAAAGGTCAGGTTACCCACAAAGGGAAGCCCATCAGACTAACAGTGGACCTTTCTGCAGAAACCCTACCAGCCAGAAGAGAGTGGGGGCCAATATTCAACATTCTTAAAGAAAAGAATTTTCAATCCAGAATTTCATATCCAGCCAAACTAAGCTTCATAAGTGAAGGAGAAATAAAATCCTTTACAGATAAGCAAATGCTGAGAGATTTTGTCACCACCAGGCCTGCCTTACCAGAGCTCCTGAAGGAAGCACTAAATATGGAAAGGAAAAACTGGTCCCAGCCACTGCAAAAACATGCCAAATTGTAAAGACCATCGACACTATGAAGAAACTGCATCAAATAATGGGCAAAAAACCCAGCTAGCATCATAATGACAGGATCAAATTCACACATAACAATATTAACCTTAAATGTAAATGAGCTAAATGCCACAATTAAAAGACACAGACTGGCAAATTGGATAAAGAGTCAAGACCCATCGGTGTGCTGTATTCAGGAGACCCATCTCACGTGCAAAGACACACAGAGGCTCAAAATAAAGGGATGGGGGAATATTTACCAAACAAATGGAGAGCAAAAAAGGAGTGGGGTTGCAATCTTGGTCTCTGATAAAACAGACTTTAAACCAACAAGGATCAAAAGAGACAAAGAAGGGCATTACACAATGGTAAAGGGATCAATGCAACAAAAAGAGCTAACTATCCTAAATATATATGCACCCAATACAGGAGGACTCAGATTCATAAAGCAAGTCCTTAGAGTCCTAAAAAGAGACTTAGACTCCCACACAATAATTGTGGGAGATTTTAACACCCCACTGCCAATATTAGACAAATAAATGGGACAGAAAATTAACAAGGATATTCAGGACTTGAACTCAGCTCTGGACCAAGCAGTACTAGTAGCCATCTACAGAACTCTCCACCCCAAATCAACAGAATATACATTCTTCTCAGCACATCACACTTATTCTAAAATTGACCACATAATTGGAAGTAAAATACTCCTCAACAAATGCAAAAGAATGGAAATCATAACAGTCTCTCAGACCACCGTGCAATCAAATCAGAATTCAGGATTAAGAAACTCACTCAAAACCACACAACTACATGAAAGGTAAACAACCTGCTCCTGAATGAGTACTGGGTAAATAACGAAATTAAGGCAGAAATAAGTAAGTTCTTTGAAACCAGTGAGAACAAAGACACAACATACCAGAATCTCTGGGACACAGCTAAAGCAGTGTTTAGAGGGAAATTTATGGCACTAAATGCCCACAGGAGAAAGCAGGAAAGATATAAAATTGACACCCTAATATCACAATTAAAAGAACTAGAGAAGCAAGAGCAAACAAATTCCAAAGCTAGCAAAAGCAAGAAATAACTAAGATCAGAGCAGAACTGAAGGAGATAGAGACATGAAAAACCCTGCAAAAAATTAATGAATCCAGGAGCTGATTTTTTGAAAAGATTAACAAAATAGACTGCTAGCCAGACTAACGAAGAAGAAAAGAGAGAAGAATCAAATAGACACAATAAAAAATGATAAAGGTGATATCACCACTGTTCCCACAGAAATACAAACTACCATCAGAGAATACTATAAACACCTCTATGCAAATAAACTAGAAAATCTAGAAGAAATGGATAAATTTCTAGACACACACACCTTCCCAAGACTAAACCAGGAAGAAGTCAAATCCCTGAATAAATCAATAACAAGTTCTGAAATTGAGGCTGTAATTAATAGCCTACCAACCAATAAAACCCCAGGACCAGATGGATTCACAGCCGAATTCTATTAGAGGTACAAAGAGGAGCTGGTACCATTCCTTCTGAAACTATTCTAAACAATAGAAAAAGAGGGACTCCTCTATAACCCATTTTATGAGGCCAGTGTCATCCTGATACCAAAACCTGGCAGAGACACAACAAACAAAGAAAATTTCAGGCCAATTTCCCTGATGAACATCGATATGAAAATCTTCAATAAAATACTGGCAAACCGAATCCAGCAGCACAACAAAAAGCTTATCCACCACGATCAAGTCGGCTTCATCCCTGGGATACAAGGCTGGTTCCACATACTCAAATCAATAAACGTAATCCATCGCATAAACAGAACCAATGACAAAAACCACATGATTATCTCAATAGATGCAGAAAAGGCCTTCGATAAAATTCAAAACCCCTTTATATTAAGAACGCTCAATAAACTAGATATTGATGGAATGTATCTCAAAATAATAAGAGCTATTTACGACAAACCCACAGCCAATATCATACTGAATGGGCAAAAGCTGGAAGCATTCCCTTGGAAAACTGGCACAAGAAAAGGATGTCCTTTCTCACTCCTATTCATCATAGTATTGGAAGGTCTGGCCAAGGCAATTGGGCAAGAGAAAGAGATAAAGCGTATTCAAATAGAAAGAGAGGAAGTCAAATTGTCTCTGTTTGCAGATGACATGACTGTATATTTAGAAAAACTCGTTGTCTCAGCCCAAAATCTCCTTAAGCTGATAAGCAACCTCAGCAAAGTCTCAGGATACAAAGTCTATGTGCAAAAATCACAAGCATTCCTATACACCAATAATAGACAAACAGAGAGCCAAATCATGAGTGAACTCCCATTCACAATTGCTACAAAGAGAACAAAATACCTAGGAATACAACTTACTAGGGATGTGAAGGACCTCTTCAAGGAGAACTACAAACCACTGCTCAAGCAAACAAGAGAGGACACAAACAGATGGAAAAACATTCCATGCTCATGGATAGGAAGCGTCAATATAGTGAAAATGGCCATACTGCCCAAAGTAATTTATAGATTCAATGCTAACCCCATCAAGCTACCATTAACTTTCTTCACAGAATTTGAAAAAACTACTTTAAATTTCAAATGGAACCAGAAAAGAGCCCGTATAGCCAAGACAATAATAAGCAAAAAGAACAAAGCTGGAGGTATCATGCTGCCTGACTTCAAACTATACTACAAGGCTACAGTAACCAAAACAGCATGGTACTGGTACTAAAACAGAGATATAGACCAATGGAACAGAACAGAGGCCTCAGAAATAATGCCACACATCTACAACTATCTGATCTTTGACAGACCTGACAAAAATAAGCAATGGGGAAAGGATTCCATATTTAATATATGGTGTTGGGAAAACTGGCTAGCCATATGCAGAAAACTGAAACTGGGCCCCTTCCTTACACCTCATACAAAATTAACTCAAGATGGTTTAAAGACTTAAATGTAAGACCTAAAACCATGAAAACCCTAGAAGAAAACCTAGGCAATACCATTCAGGACATAGGCATAGGCAAAGACTTCGTGACTAAAACACCGAAAGCAATAGCAAAAAAAGCCAAAATTGACAAATGGGATCTAATTAAACTAAAGAGCTTTTGCACGGAAAAAAAAAATCTATCATCAGAGTGAACAGGCAACCTACAGAACGGGAGAACATTTTTGCAATCTATCCATCTGACAAAGGGCTAATATCCAGAATCTACAAAGAATTTAAACAAATTTACAAGAGAAAAACAAACGACCCCATCAAGAAGTGGGCAAACGATATGAACAGACACTTCTCAAAAGAAGACATTTATGCAGCCAACAAATATATGAAAAAAAGCTCATCATCCCTGGTCATTAGAGAAATGCAAATCAAAACCACAATGAGATACCATCTCACACCAGTTAGAATGGCGATCATTAAAAAGTCAGGAAACAACAGTTGCTGGAGAGGATGTGGAGAAATAGGAATGCTTTTACACTGTTGCTGGGAGTGTAAATTAGTTCAACCATTGTGGAAGACAGTGTGGCTATTCTTCAGGGATCTAGAATCAGAAACACCATTTGACCCAGCAATCCCATTACTGGGTGCATACCCAAAGGAGTATAAATCATTCTATTATAAAGACGCATCCACACGTATGTTTATTGCAGCACTATTCACAATAGCAAAGACTTGAAACCAACCCAAATGCCCATCCATGATAGACTGGATAAAGAAAATGTGGAATATATATACCATGGAATACTATGCAGCCATAAAAAAGGTTGAGTTCATGTCCTTTGCAGGGACATGGATAAAGCTGGAAACCATCATTCTCAGGAAACTAACATAGGAACAGAAAACCAAACACTGCATGTTCTCACTCATAAATGGGAGCTGAACAATGAGAACACATGGGCACAGGGAAGGGAACATCACACACTGGGGCCTGTCAGGGGGTGGGGGGCTAGGGGAGGGATAAGCATTAGGAGAAATACCTAATGTAGATGACAGGTTGATGTGTGCAGAAAACCACCATGACATGCGTATACCTATGTAACAAACCTGCACATTCTGCACATGTATCCCAGAACTTAAAGTATTAAAAAAAAAGTTTTCTGACTATATACCCTAAGCTTTAGATAAATCTAAATTTCTTTAAAAGTTTGAAGGGCCTATGAATACAGAATAGTTTTTTACTAATGCGGTAGTGAATATACATTTATTATTTGGAAAATGGCAGAGAATCACAACTCTTATCTACCTCAACTGTTTTTAAACATTCATAGAAATTTAACGTATTAATAATTGAGTTTGGGAAGGCTGGAGCACTTAGAAAAATGGACTATTTTAGTGTCACAGGTGAGACAAAGAACAGGCTGAGAAGCTCATGAATAGCTGCATTCCTCTTACTGATTACAGAAAAACAAGAAATTCAGTGCTGCTAAAATTGGCTTCAGAATCATTTTCACGATAACCTATACATCATCCCAGAATTTCCTGAAAGAACATCTTTAGGTTATGATTGAAATCAAGCATGATTCTTTCAAAGGTTTTCCTTTAAGAAATTTTATTAGTAAAATTATGGTTAAGAAACATATAAATATACAGTATATGTATAGTACATAGTATAGTATAGTATATATACATACATATAGTATTTATTTTGTTACTATATATACACTATATATATATGTAGTAACAAAAAGAGTGTACTCTGATTCTCACCCAAAATGTTTCTATAGATGTATCATTTTGGCTTAGATAAAAGCAAGCAATCAAAAAGATGAATCCCTCTATCTCTTCCTTAAAAAATAACTCTTTAAAGTGCTAATAAATGCTTGTTTAATAAGTCTGTATATACAGATATAAAATGGGAGAATAATATATTGAAGGAATTTGTTGTATTTATCTTATTAACGTGGAATGGTAAAAATTCTTTTACTGTATGATAACAGTGTAAAAATGTTCTAAGACTGGGTCTTTTTTAATACCAAAAAAAGATATAAAGTGCATGTGTTGGCAAACTTAAAAAAAAATTACACACGTAATACATGGTTGGGTAGATAAAATGTGATAATACAGATATACCAAATGGAGGGAAAAATGAGAAATATTTAATATTATTTATAATTGTACCATCCAGGAATAATCATTTTAGGATATATCTGTCACACTTTTTAAAATGTATATATACACACATATATGACATAAATGGGGTCGTGCTGTTTTAGAACCTATTTTTTTTTAACTTAGCAACATATTGAGACTATCCATCTATGTCAATGTACCCCTCAGCGTCATTTAAAAGAGCGGTACCCAACCTTTTTGGCAACAGGGACTGGTTTCATAGAAGACAATTTCTCCAGGGATGATGTGGGGGATGGTTTTGGGATGATTCAAGTGCGTTACATTTATGGCACACTTTATTTGTCTTATTATTACATTGTAAAATATAATGAAATAATTATACGACTCACCATAATTTAGAACTCGTGGGAGCCCTGAGCTTGTTTTCCTGCAACTAGACTGTCTCATCGGTGGTGGGGCAGGGGTGCGGGGGTGGGTGACGGGAGACAGTGACAGATCATCAGGCATTAGTTAGATTCTCATAAGGAGCACGCAACCGAGATCCCTTGCATGGGCAGTTCACAAGAGGGTTTGCACTCCTGTGAGAATCTAACGTCACTAGGGATATAACAGGAGGTGGAGCTCAGGCGGCAATGTCAGCAATGGGGAGCGGCTGTAAACACAGATGAAGCGGCGCTCGCTCGCCCACCACTCCCCTCCCGTGTGTAGCTCTGTTCCTAACAGGCCACGGACCCATACTGGTCTGCAGCCCGAGGGGTGGGGACCCCTGAAAAACGATCGCTTATTATTCCATGTTGAAGTACATCTTAAACCTTCTCCAGTCCCCCACCACTGTCTATATAAAAACCTGAAGTGTATCCATTCAAGGCATGTGTTCTTGGCCACAGAAACAGGGCGCTTGAAAAACAAATCCCAGCATAATCATTCTTGTCCTTACGTTAATCACTACAGGGCTCTTTTCAGGGCACTCCAGTGGAGCATACTGCAGTCTTCCAAAAGGGTATTTGATGATTCATTTGCTTGGGGGTGGGGGGTGGGAGCACATCCACCCCGACTTGATTCCTCCTGCTATCCTTGGGTATTCTGTATTAACTCCAATTCCCTCAAAAAGAAGTGGCAAGGATCGACCTTTAGCAGTTGTTCGTGACCTACGTGCATTCTTGAAACAGGGCACACTTTAATAGGTTTAATGTTTCCTGCAAACTGTTGTGGATAGACCGAGCAGAACAAAATGCCTTTTCTGCTGCGTAAACAGTACCTGGCACCCCCCCCTCCCTATTCCGTCCCCCAATCCCCCCACCTCCCGCCAAAGTCACCTGCTTATGTCAGACCGGCCCTGACGCGATGGAAATGCTGGGCTGAAGTGTGCTTCTATGGTTTGAAGAGCACATTTTTCACTGGCATCATGCACACAGGACAAAGCATGTCTCTTAGATGAAAGCATCTTTAAAATAACATTATAAACAAATACCAATTGGAATCTCAGAATGCAGCTTAAGGGCCTCACTGCCCCCCTCTAGTGGTCACGTCGAGTCTCCTCGGGTTTCCTGACCGCGGACCGGGTCCTGTCCGGGGAATTCTGGCGCCCTCTTGCGGAGGGCAGGAGGAGGTCTGTGCAGACCGGCAAAGACCAGCGAGGCCTGCGTGAAGGATGCTAAAGACGAATTCCCTCCTCTCCCTTAAAGATTCCCTAAAAGCAGAATCGTTCTCATTCATTCTTTTAGGACTGTATGTCTTTTAGAAATGCATTGCATTCTTCGCTGCCTGCCTGGAGTAAGTACAATGACCGACATTAACCATTTTCTCAGAGATTCAGATTTTTCCTTTTAAAAAATTGGCTGTGGCCCCATGAAAAACAGCTGTAACTGCTCGGAAGCTGCTGAGATCTGATCACAGTTCTCCTACTTTTTTTTTTCCCCACTATGAAGCCTGCATGCGAACTCCCTGCAGCCTGCAATGCTTTCTGGGTTTTCATTTCTGTTTCCATTTTCACCTTTTCCCTCACTGTCTTGCTGCCAGTCTCTCACACCACTCCTGACCTCTTCCTTCCTTCTAACCTGCTGTGGGATCAGAAGCGAGGTAACAAAGCTCGCTAGAATTCTCATTTATCCACAGAATAAACAGACTCTCGTCAATACCGGAAATGCTCTCCCCTTTGCAGAATACGAAATCTCTTCTCTAAATACACGCATGCCTTTTAGTGCCTATGTAATCCTCATCCAGTGAGTAGGAAAGAGTTAAAAGAATGAAGGTGTTAAAAAGAATTTCCTCCAGGATGGGCAGCTGATCTTGTGAGCTGGGAGCTTTGGAAGCAGCCCTGATTTATTTATTTATTTATTTATTTATTTTCTTCTTTTTCTTTTTTTTTTTTTTTTTTTCCCGAGGCGGAGTCTCATTCTTGTTGCCCAGGCTGGAGTGCAGTGGTGCGATCTCGGCTCACTACCACCTCCGCATCCAGGGCTCCAACGATTCTCCTGCCTCAGCCTCCCAGGTAGCTCAGATTACAGGCGTGAGCCACCACGCCCAGCTAATTTCTGTATTTTTAGTAGAGACGAGGTTTCGCTATGTTGGCCAGGCTGGTCTCAAACTCCTGACCTCATGTGATCCACCCGCCTAGGCCTCCCAAAGTGCTGGGATTACAGACATGAGCCACCGTCCCCTGCCTGATTTCATCTTTGCCCCCTTGGCCTGGTTTCTGCTCGCTGGGCTGGAATCGCTTTCCCCTGGTGGTGGGGAGGGCTGTGTGCTACATAGGACTGAGGATTCAGAAAAAAAGTTCTGCAGGTGTGGATAAACAGAACGCTAAGCAGATATTGCCCAGGACAGCATAAGTGGAGAAGAATCTCAACCAGAGTCAAGGTTGCGTATGTCTGTAACCAACGGTGCAAATGTCAAGGCGAGAAGTGGTAATAGGGCACCTGGAGACCGCGGCGGGTGATGCAGGACAGGGCAGTGGGAGCTAGATAGAATGGTCATGTTTTTTTCCTAATAAGCTATTTGTTTATTTATTTTTGGCAAATAAAAATTGCATACCTTTACAGTATACAACATGATGTCTTAGTATATGTATACATTGTGGTATAATTAAATAAGTGGTTTAACATATTCATCACCCCCAGGTAGCTATTTTTTGTGGTGAGAATATTTAAAATCTATTAGCCATTTTCAAGTATGCAATGCATTGTTATTAATTATAGTCACCATGCTGTATAACAGATCTCCGTAACCTATTCCTCCTGTCTAACTGAAACTTTGTACCCCTCTCAACTATTCTCGACCTCTGGCAACCACCATTCTACTCTATGCTTCTGTGAGTTTGACTTTTTGAGAGTCCATACACGAGGGAGATCAAGAGTGGTCCTATTTTAATGTGATGCTGGCTTTGTGGCATGGAAATAGGCTGTTACTTGGGCAGAGACAGTGGGATGGGGGATATTTGTAACAGAAAAAGGTCTCAGATTGAGATGTTGTGTTCCTTAAGGAAATAATCTTCAGACAGGGCTCTCCTGTAGTGTTAAATGGAATCCTACAAAACGCCAGTGTTCCATGAGTTGTCAGTAGGTGGTCTATAGCAATTATTTTCTATATTCAGGTAAACTTTTGGCAATTACACACCATGTGTGCTGAAAAGCTTGTTAACCCACGCAGACCCACACTCTGCCCTTCTTCTCCCTGGAACCCCTGCCAGGTCACCTTGTTCTGGCTCCATCTCTTGATCAAAGGCTGTAACTTCAGTCAGGCTGACTTCTCTGTGGAGGGGGTTCTGGTACCCTGCTGGTGCTAGTGCTGGGGCGTTGCACTCCTCTTTGTGATTTCCCTATATCCTGCCCATACCTGTATAAACAATATTTTTATAAAACTGTTCTCAAATTACCCAAACTGAGTATGCCATCTCTTTCCTTCCAGGACCCTGGCTGACACACCATATATTTCATTAGAGAACAATGATGCCTATAGCATTTTAAAATATATTAATTGTATTGGTTAATTTGTTCATCGTAGCCTCTTCTACTGGAACACAATCACAGTGCCTGGTGCATAGAAGGTGCTTGTCTTAGATGGGGTTTTCTTAGGAGCAGACACTTAACCAAAAATGTGGGTGCATATGACTTACTAAGGAAGCGCTTCCTGGAGAAACTGCTAGGGGAGTGGGCAGGCAGGTTGGAGTAGAGGAAGAAGCCAAGCAATGGAGCGATGCCAGGAGAAAGTAGTCTCAGCCTGATCCCATGGGGCACACTGAGGCATAGCTGGTTTTTTGTTGTTGTTGTTGTTTATTTGTTTTTTGACGTGGAGTCTTGCTCTGTTGCCCAGGCTGGAGAGCAGTGGCCCGATCTCAGCTCATTGCAACCTCCACGTCCCGGGTTCAAGCAATTGTCCCACCTCAGCCCCTGGGTAGCTGGGATTACAGGCATCTGCCATCATATCCAGCTAATTTTTGTATTTTTGTAAGACGGGGTTTCACCATGTTGGCCAGACTGGTCTTGAACTCCTGACCTCACATGATTTACCCGCCTTGACCTCCCAAAGTGCCGGGAACACAGGCATGAGCCACTGCACCCAGCCTTAGCTGGCATTTTGAATGTCCCCTCCCACAACATCCGTGCATCATTGGTGGCAGAGCCCAGGGACCCTAGGGTGGGTCATAAACTCCCAGGCACTTCAACTCTCTAAATGGACAAAGTAGCTTCAGTAGCCACAGTCAAATCTCTGAAAAAGGGCAAAGCTGCAAGTAGTTAGCTGCAGAGCCCACAGAAGCTGGGGTGTGGGCACACGGAACCAAGGGGGAGTGGGATCTGGGAAGGTTTCAGTGGTGTCCCCCAAAGCTCTCATCAAAAAGTGTATTCATGAAGACCCCCAAAAGTTCCTTTATATAGAAAAATCTGATTTTTTTTTTTTTTTTTTTCTGATATAGAGTCTCGCTCTGTAACCCAGGCTGGAGTGCAGTGGTGCGATCTCAGCTCACTACAACCTCCACCTCCTGGGCTCAAGCGATTCTCATGCCTCAGCCTCCCAAGTAGCTGGAATTCCAGGTGCACGCCACTATGCCCAGCTAATTTTTGTATTTTTTAGTAGAGACAGGATTTTGCCATATTGGCCAGGCTGGTATCAAACTCCTGACCTCAAATGATTTACCTGCCTCGGCCTCCCAAAGTGCTAGGATACAGGCAGCCACCATGCCTGGCCCCAGAAATCTAATTTTAACACATAGGGCATTACTTTTTTGTTTTATATTATGTGTATTTACATCCCAATTGCCCAATGTTCTATTGACTACATTTTGGGAAAGAAACATTCCTCACCTAGAAAGCTAATTTTTCCTTATTTAGGACACTGGGTGTATCAGTCAGAATTCTCCAGAGAAACAAAACCAACAGGATATATATAAAGCGTATGGGCCGGGTGTGGTGGCTCATGCTTGTAATCCCAGCACTTTGCGAGGCCAAGGTGGGCAAATCACTTGAGACCAGGAGTTCAAAACCAGCCTGCGCAACATGGAGAAACCCTATCTTTACAAAAAATTAGCCACACGTGGTGGTGCATGACTGTGGTCCCGGCTACTTGAGAGGCTGAGATGGGATGATTGCTTGAGCCTGGGAGGCGGAGGTTGCTGTGAGCTGAGATTGCGCCACCGCACTCCAGCCTGGGTGACAGAGTGGGATCCTGTCTCAAAAAATAAAAAATAACAAAATAAACAGATACAAGAAAATATTCATTATGGAAAGTGGCTCATGTGATTATGAAAGCTGAGAAGTCCATGATGTACCATCTGCAAATGAGAGACCCAGGAGAGCCGGTGGTATAATTCGGCCTGAGTCCAAAGACCTGAGAAGCTGAGGAGCTGCTCATAGAAGTCTCCGAGGCTGAAGGCTTAAGAATCTGGAGCTCTGATGTCCAAGGGCAGGAGATGAATGTCCCTGTCTCCAGGAAGCATTTCCTCAGTAAATCATACCTTCACATTTCAAGAGTGTGAATTTGCCTTTCTCTCACCTTTTTGTTCTGTTTGGGCCCTGGATAGATTAGACGGCATTGCCCACATTGATGAGGGTGGGTCTTCTCTACTCAGTTTATGATTCAAATGCTAATCTCTTCCAGAAACACAGTGACAGACAAACCCAGAAATAATGTTTACCAGCTATCTGGGCATCCCTTAGCCTAGTCAAGTTGACACATAAAACTAACCATCACACTGGGGTTAGGGCAATAGACCCTCTTGTGGCTGAGACAGCAGGACTGAGTCTGTTGCCAGAGTCAGAACTTCTAAAGAAATGGAATACCCAGTGCATGACAAGTGTAATATGAGAAAGAGAAAAATGTCATCAGTAAGGTCATGAACCTAGCAAGCAAGTGGACAAGAGAACCCCAGGCCTGCACGAATAAGTAAGTGACCAAAGAGGAACTAGGACCCTGGAGGTCCTCAGGCAGCTTGAGAAGGTGATCATGAGTACAGCAAGGAGGAGGCAGGAAGAAGAGATCAATGTTAGATATCTCTGTGAGGAGCAGGCACATTGGCAGCAGTAATAAAGAGTCTACGAAATAATTTTTACGTCAGTAAATCTCCTGCCTGATGATGAAGAGAAGGCATGGACATATAAATGAAAATTCAAAAACTCAGAATAACATGATAGCTCTGCCCTAGCCACTCATGAGCAGAGAGATACTCATCACCCACTGGCCCAGGGGAAGGAGTAAACATTAAAACCAGAATCACCTTCATTCAGGGTGTTTAATTCAGATATGTAGGACTATTTGGTAGAAATTTTATAAGTTTGCCTACATGAAGTGATAATGTTCAAATAATCCTTTTTTTTTTTTGAGATGGAGTCTCACTCTGTCGCCCAGGCTAGAGTACAGTGGTGCAATCTCAGCTCACCACCACCTCCACCTCCTGGATTCAAGCGATTCTCCTGCGTTAGCCTCCCTAGTAGCTGGGATTACAGGCACCCACCACCACGATTGGCTATTTTTTTTGTATTTTTAGTAGAGATGGAGTTTCACCATGTTGGTCAGGCTGGTCTCAAACTCCTGACCTCAGGTAATCCACCTGCCTCGGCCTCCCAAAGTGCTGGGATTACAGGTGTGAGCCACCGCGCCCAGTCAATACTTTTCTTTCTTATATCTCTGTTAAAGGACCTTCAACATAGATGGTAATGTAGTAGAAATATATGTGAATACAAGGGATGATCGCATATCGCTCCATTTATCCAGTCTAGACAATCAACAATTGGCAAACATTATTACAGAAATTATACCCTAAAATAATATCCTGGTATACAGACATTGTTATGAAAATCTTTTGTGCTTTGAAGTCTTAAAAACAAACAAGGAAACAAAAAATAGTGCATTCTGATTCTCAACTATGGTCCCAGGGTTGAGAATGGAGTAAAGGCACTCTGGAAGGCTGAGATGCTGCAGTGTGTGATGTTCCAGAAGGGAGCCCGGGCCATTTCCTTTCTGCCATATTTGAATCCAGAAGGTCTGTATGCTTCATGTGTCCTTGCAGTGGACAGGTGCACATTGAATTAAAAGGATTAAGACCAGAACTCATCTAACCCTTGTCACACCATTTAAAGGAAGCAGAAATAGAAGCCCTGACCACAAACTTGAGCTGGTTTCTATGGTTTGAAAACGTACAGTTAATCCAGACTATTATTATTTCTGAGCTTCAACCACTAGCAGTAATATGCTATCACCAAGGGAAGTTTGACATTTTTATAGCCCAACCTGTAAGTGTGAAATAAAAGGAAATGAAAATGAACTCAACCCATTAACCACTTATTTGGCCCTATGGTTTGCCTTCCTCTGTGTTTGGGGAGAGTGTTACGGGGTCAGGGGCAGGGGATTAAAAACATGTGATGGAATCTCTGGTCCTAAGAAAATGAGTGTAAACATCTGTGGTAAAAAGGATGGATTAGGAGCAAATTAGAGCCATTCCGTATGCTAAAAGTTTGAGGAGCTTTCTAGAAAGAAATTTTGTACATATTCCAAAATATGAGTAGGAAAGCTAGAAGCATTTGAATCAATTCTCACCTTCTGATTTCTAAATGTGGACGAAGTCACTGCCTCTGACCTTGGGGAATATTTCCCATTGCCAACAAAGGCTGCTTGGTGAAGCCTGCAGCAACAAGCCTTTTAGAGGCCCTGTGCAGACTCACCTCATTGCACCAACCAAAGGATCAAACGACCCAAAGAGAAACTTCCTTGGAGTGGGCTCAGAGCTTCGCTCCTCCCTGTCCATCATCCCCTAGCATCATGGTCTAATTAATGTCCTTACAACGGACCCATTCTGTGACAGCTCCTCCTCCCTGGGGGTAGCCTGTCCTGTAAAGTGGGCTCCAACCCCCCTCTAGCCAAAGTCTTCTACAGAAAGAATATAGTTGCCGGCAGAAACTCAGTGGGGGAGGAGTCATGATTTTAGGTAGATTACCTGCAGGTTTCTGCCGACTCCCTTAACCACCCTCTACCACCACTCAATCAGTATTCTTCATTATGAGAGAAAAACAGTTGGCTGTGCATACATTGCTCTCAGCAGACCCAGGGCTGCATAATAAAATATGTACAAGAGTCATACAAGAAACAGAAATTGCAAAAGCCTGATGACTATCAGACCTCCTGAAAAGGCATTCAACATCAGGGTTTGTTTGCCTTTTTTAAATTGCAGTTGTTTGTTTGCTTGCTTTAACAGTGTGCTGGTCAAACAAAATACATCTCCAGTCTAAATGCTAACCACAGGCCACCAGTGTGTAACCTCTGAGGTAGACCTTCCTTTCTCTTCAGTGAACAGGAATAATGACAAAAAAGAAAGAAGCTGTTTTACCATCTTTGTTTATGCTGATGGTTCTCTCTCAAAGGAAACCAGACATTTTGTCCAACTGTGTGTGTAACAGCACAATTAGAAAGAAACGTTTCAAAACCCAAGGTTTCTTCCTGCTGCTAATGCCAAAAACAAGGATCTAAAGAATCTAAAAATAACATTGATTTTTGAAAATATGTTTATTTGGTACTTCTTGATGATAGTCTCAGCTCCAATGAGAACAGGTGAAAAAGGAAGTCCCAGATGCCTCCACTGGTTTGCTGCAGAGCCCAAAAGCTGTTGGCATTCGCAGTTATTATTTCTAAATTTCTAAAAACAGTATTAATTAAATAATCAGATATTGAATGCCTATGAGTCATTAGCTATGGGCATTTTACCCAGGATGTTTCTTGCCTGCAGGAATAGAACACTGACTGGTTGACTCAGTAGCAAGGGGTTGCTTACTTGATTGACCAACTGGCAACCTCCATTGTCTAGCAAAGACAGAGGTCTATGGGAAATGGGAGGTGAGTTTCATTGTCTGACAGTCTTCCATTAGAAGCAGCTCCATCTCCACTCTTTTTTTCATGGCACCTTCTGTTGGCAGGTGTGAAATCTGCACTTCTGACACTCTTAAGAAATAGAAGATTTTCTCCTTTAAATGATCACAGTACATATGCCTGGCTCTTAAAGAGGAGAGGATCTCAGGCAGGGATGCCACCCACATATCCCTCAATAGGCAGCTCACATGACACCAAACATTTGCAACTTTTTAAATAACTATCTGATTTTTTTTTTTTTTTGAGACAGACTCTTGCTCTGTCACCCAGGCTGGAGTGCAGTGGCATGATCTTGGCTCACTGCAACCTCTGACTCCCAGGTTCAAGCAATTCTCCTGCCTCAGCCTCCCAAGTAGCTGGGATTACAGGCACTTGCCACCACACCTGGCTGATTTTTTTTTTATAGTTTAGTACAGATGGGGTTTCACCACGCTGGCCAGGGTAGTTTTGAATTCCTTACTTCAAGTGATCCGCCTGCCTCGGCCACCCAAAGTGCTAGGATTAGAGGCACGAGCCACTGTGCCCGGCCCTATCTGATTTTTTTAAAGCTTAATTCAGAGTATGCATTTTGCCATTTTCCTTAGAAGACTGTTTATGGCTGTGTAGCTTCTTCAATACCCACTGTGAACTCTGACTTTTGAAACTCCAAAATCGCCTTATGAAAAATCCTGTCCTTCCTGGTAGTGTGGGGTCAGGAGGAGGTGGTGATGGTTAATGGTTACACAAAGTAGTGTGAGAGAATGAATAATACCTAGTATTTTGTAGCACAATGGGTACAAAAAATAGTGTGAAAGAATGAATAATACCTAGTATTTTATAGTCAAAATAGTTTAATTGTACATTTTAAAATAACTGAGAGAGAATCATTGCATTGTTTGCAACACAGAGGATAAACGCTTGAGTGGATGAGTATCTCATTTTCCATGACGTGAGTATGCATTGCATGCCTGTGTCCAAGTATTTCATACCCCATAAACATATACACCTACTATGAACCCATAAAAATCAAAAATCCTTTCATTCTTGATTCTACTACCAGAAAATTAATACTTGACCAAGTTACTTGTCTTCTGTGTTAATTTCCTCACTATCTAAAAACACTTGATCCTACTTTCCAAACTATCTTTAAGAATTATATGTGTATAAACACATATACTTACAGACAAACTCACCCAGGGCAATTTGTAGGAGTCCAATTAGTGAGTAAATTTTAACTATAGACTCGAAACTCTTTGATCGAAAATCCAAGTCGTTCAAATGACAGATTTGCCATTTTGAACCATGTAATCTTGGGAAATTATTTACCCCCTTCTGAAATTCTATGTATAAAAATGGAGATAAAACCAATCATCTTGCACAGTTGTTGGTTTTTTTTTTTTTTTAAAGCTGCCAGAATTTTTTAATGGGACTATAAAGATTACATATGGTTTAGGTCACAAGGACAACATAAACTTAAGAAAGAAAGGAAAAGGCAGCTTTTTTTTTTTTTTTTTTTGAGACGGAGTCTCGCTCTCTCACCCAGGCTGGAGTGCAGTGGCGCGATCTCGGCTCACTGCAAGCTCCGCCTCCCGGGTTCACGAAAAAGGCAGTTTTGAACCATGAGAATTGTTCTGAAAACATCCCACCTTACTGGAAGATGCCAGCCCAAGAAGAAAATCTACTATGGGGGCAGAGAGCCAAGAGAGAGAAGCAGGCTTCTTGGTATAGGAAGCTGGCCCTTTGGAGTAGCCTTTTTGACCCTGCTAGTAGAAACTGATCTTTTATTTATTTATTTATTTTAGACAGGGTCTCAGTCTGTCACCCAGGCTGGAGTGCAGTGATGAGATCACAGCTCACTGTAGCCTCAACCTTCTGGGCTCAAGTGGTCCTCCCACCTCAGCTTCCCAAGTAGCTGAGACTATAGGCATGTGCCATCATGCCTAGCTAATTTCTAATGTTTTTGTAGATACAGAGTCTCACTATGTTGCCCAGGCTGGACTCAAATTCCTGGGCTCAAGTGATTCTCCCACCTAGGCCTCCCAAACTGCTGGGATTATAAGCACGAGCCACCCGCCCAGGCTATAACCTAATCTTGAACACATAATTCAACTATTCTATTAGAAACTTTTAAACCACTACATAACTACTGACCTGAATTAGCAGTCTTCAAAACAGGACTGTGGGATCAGGGTTAGAAGTTCTATTTATATGCATTTATCTTACAAAAATGAAATTAGCCTTCATTATTGTATTAGTCTGTTCTCATGCTGCTAATAAAGACATACCCAAGACTGGGTAATTTATAAAGGAAAGAGATTTAATGGACTCACAGTTCCACATGGCTGGGAGGCCTCACAATCATGGCAGAAGGTGAATGAGGAGCAAAGTCAAATCTTACATGGTGGCAGGCAAGAGAGAGCGTGTGCAGGGGAACTCCCCTTTATAAAATCATCAGATCTTGTAAGACTTATTTACTATCATGAGAACAGCACGGGAAAGACCCACCCCCATGATTCAGTTACCTCTCACCAGGTCCCTCCCACCACACATGGAAATTATGGGAGCTACAATTCAAGATAAGACTTGGGTGGGGACAATTGTCATTTACTAGAAGCATGGTCCACACTCAGTCACCTATTCTCTAGCCATGTTGCCCACTCAGCATGGGAGGTGTACTGGTGGAAGAATTCCATGAGCAGCTGACAGTGGTAGCCACAAGTACTTCACTTTCAGCAGTTTGAGGCACACGGGCTTCAGCCAGGGGAAGTAGGTTTACAGAGGTGTGCTCAAATTTTAGTTAAATCAAACTTCCCAAGTGGAACAACAACAATAAAAAGATGTTGCAGTGAAATCATAAACCAACTCTATCACGTTAATAATGCAAGGACGCACACAAAATAGCAAATCTGTTATTTTGTGACTACCTAGTACGAGCCCTTTATCAGTCACATGACAATTTATAAAAGAATGTTGTAGAGAAATATATGACTAGAAGTTGGCCAAAATTTCTCAAAAATATTAATGTCTATCTGAAATATAGGTTTATATCCACTCTCACAAATGATCATCCTCATTGTAAATGTATCTTGTGGGTGAGATATTAATTATTGATAGTCTAGAAGCACCACAATTTGCAAGACCCTTAAAGGCTAAGCAGGCAAAGATTATGGGGAGACAGCACAGTAGGAACCACCAGAATCTATCTTCCCACCTAGACAATAACTACACTGGCAGAATCTGCTTGCACAGTTGTTGTAAAGATTATACACATAAGATGATCCAGGGACATCAACTCAGCACTGTTTCTGGTATATTTTGCTTTAACAATGTTGATTTCCTTTTCAACTCTTATTCATTTAATTTGTTAGAACTTAACATTTGCAAGGCCAGGCACGGTGGCTCATGCCTGTAATCCCAGCACCTTGGGAGGCTGAGGTGGGTGGATCACATGAGGTCAGGAGTTTGAGACCAGCCCGGTCAACATGGTGAAACCTCATCTCTACTAAAAATACCAACCCCCCCGCCAACCACCAAAAAAAGAAATTAGCCAGGTGTAGTGGCATGCACCTGTAATCCCAGCTACTCAGGAGGCTGAGGCAGGAGAATCACTTGAACCTGGGAGGCAGAGGTTGCAGTGAGCTGAGATTGTGCCAATGTACTCCAACCCGGGCAATAAGAGTGAAACTCCTTCTCAAAAAAAAAAAAAAAAATAGAACTTAGATTTGCAGCACTTGAGATATTAAATATAATGTGAAAAGATATAGAAGTTGAGTTGGTCAAGGGTATTTTCTAGTTCATTTTACTTCAACCATGTTATTTTATAGACAAGGACAACAAACCCAAGGTTACAAACTAATTAGTAGCCAAACCCAAACTCGAATTCAGGTTTCTGGACACCCAAGTTCAGGGCACTTGCCATCACATTGTCATAAAAGCCGTATTGTTAAATTTTCACTGTTCATTTATTAGCAATGTGATTTGATGTAGAGCATTCCTTCCAATGCTGGATTTGGCGTTTACAGTTGAGAGAGAGGAGAAAGGAGTTGACAAATATAAAAATAAATGCTAAAGAGAGAGAGCTACATGGGATGGAGAGTAGTAGCAGACAGAAGTTAGAAGACTGATAAATATAAATAATGCCTAGGGCTGCTGGAAGGAAGAAACATAGTGTAAAAATTACAAGGATATTATTAAAGATAGTTTTCTAAAGATTGATTTGCCTGTAGGGGGAGTAAACATCCCAGAATATATTAGGATGTGTCCTTGGTTCATTTGTTCTCCCATCTTTGTTGTCTGAGATGTTGTGAGACACGGCTGTTTGATGTTTTAGAATAAACATAAATACTGTCAAGATTCCACAGCTTATAAGCCCCAGGAAATGAATAGTAAACCTCCTTCTCTCCTCCCCACACAATTCTAAATACAAGTTAGTTTCATTTCAAAAGATTTCAAGAGAATGCCCTCCTCCCAGTTGCTTTTCTTCTTCTTATATTTTTAAAAATTGACTTAAATAAATGAAGCATCTAGACTTTGAATATTTGTTTATTGTAATTTGACTTAATTGTCATGTTAACTAAGAAGAAATCTCCCCCAAAGCACTACTTCATAGAGAGGTACCCAGACTTTAAAATCCCAGAGAAATATTGTTCAGTGTTCTTTTAGAAATGTATCCCCTTCCCTCTAGACACAATTATGATCAGCCTGTTTTATATGGCTGGCAACTAACTCAGGTTACAGAAAGAAATAATTATTGGTAACCATGTCAACCTATTGTGGGACACAGGCTCCACTTGAGAATACACACAGGCACACTTTGAAGCTGGGAGTCTTCACTTTGCATGTTATAAAACCCCAAATTATTTATTTAAAGGCAGAAATTTGATTTTGTAATTTTAAAGACTAATGAAAATTTACGTGGTTGATGATTTTATCAGTTACCTCAACGTTTGACAACCTTGTTAAGCAGCTTTCTAGAAAGGATATATTCAGTTCAGGCTCTCACCCTCTGAAAATTACATTAAACGACTTTGGTGGACATGGCGATTTACATAATCAGTAAGCTTCTCTGTAATGACTGTATTTGTATTTCTGTAAGTTTTTTGTATGAATGTGAGCAGCAAGCTTTAGACACTTGCAAAGGGATTAGGTTCACAGAAATGAATCCATTCCAGGCAATAATTTGGAAAGTCATATTTAAATCTTTAATTAGAACACTAAGTCCTAAAACTTAGCATAGCCTATAGAGTCTCTTTATATGAATTAGTTCAGGGATGGTGAAAAATCCAACAATGATTCTTTTATGTCATGCTCAATCCCCTAGAAAAACTAAGGTCCACTTCCCAGCTTTTCCCAACCTCTCTCCTTTTATAAGAAAATGGCATTAATGTAAAACATTAAATATTAAAATAACAGTGCTGTCCTATTGCTCAGAACAATTTTCTCCCAAGTATTCTTTAATAGGACAGTGGGTCTCAAATGGGTGAGCTTCAGAATCGCCTGGAGGACCGTTAAAACACAGATCGCTGGGTGCCACCCCCGAAAGTTTCTGATTCAGTGCATCTGAGGTGGGACTGAGTCATCTGCATTTCTAACAAGTATCAAGGCAATGCTGGTTCATAGGGAGCACACCTCAAGGATCACTAAGAATTCCGTATGTGTATATATGTATATATTCAGGATGTAATTCCCAAATACGCAAACACACACACACACACACACACACGCATGCACACGCATGAGCACACAGACACACACACACCACAGAAAGAGAGAATGAGAGAGAGAAGGCAAAGGCAGCAAAATGTTAATAATTGGTGGATTTGGGCAACAGGTATTTGGGAGCTCCTTACTATTGGTGTGAATTTTCTCTAAGTTTGAAATTATTTCAAAATACAGTTTAAAAAAATTATACTTTATGAAGCTAACACTTGATGTCTAAACAAATAGAAAACCAGTTCGAATCAAGTCTTCTTGGGCATTTGTCTTGAGTTCAAGTCATGCTCAGCACTTAACAGCTAACATGGTTTGGCTGTGCGTCCCCATCCAAATCTCATGTCAAATTGTAATTCCCAGTGTTGGAGGAGGGGCCTGGTGGGAAGTGATTGAATCATAGGGGCAGACTTCCCCCCTGCTGTTCTTGTGATAGAGTTCTCAGCACATCTGGTTGTTTGAAAGTGTGTAGCACTGGCCCCCCACTTCTCTCTCTCTGTCTTCTGCTGGCCGTGTGAAGATGTGCTTGCTTCCTCTTTAGCTTCTGACATGATTGTAAGTTGCCTGAGGCTTCCCCAGAAGCAGAAGCCTGTACAGCCCGCAGAACCCATTAGCTGATTAAGATTCTTTTTTTTTTTTTTTTTTTTAAAGTATCCAATCTTAGGTATGTCTTTATAGCAGCATGAGAATGGACTAATACAACAGCCAACCGAATTTCTTCTTAACTCATCATCATCAATATAAGACTCCAGAGTGCGAGCACACATATGGATTTCTGAAGCAGGGGCTTGTGTAGTGATCAGAACGGGGCTTTTGGCTTCAGACAGGCCTGGAGGTGATTCCTCAATCTGTCATTTACCAATTCTGGGAAACTGGGAGTCACTTAAACCAAGGCTGCTGCATTGTGCTCCAGAAGGTTCCATTTGCATAGAAAACAAAGTAAATAATGTTCCCTGTAGTTGTATAAGGCCGTGACCCTGATTTAAACTTTCTGCACCTCAGTTTTCATATCTGTAGAATGGGGAGAATAATAATGCTTAGAATGGTTACAGAGATTAAATGACAGTGCTTGTAAAGAGCTTACTTAGCACAGTTGGCTGGTCCATAGCAAGTGCTCAGGAAATGGTAGCAGTATTGAGGATGATGATAATGGTTCCTACTGGAAATTATGAATTCTCTTGAAGGAGAACTGGTCTGCATCGTCCTTTCCAGTTCCAGTTCCAATGCTGTGATCAGAGATGCTTCTATTTAACAAAGGCAACACGGACTTTTCACCTTTATTATTGTTGTTACTACTATTACTATTTTCTCTGGGGGACCTTGATGAAAAGTTATTACTAATAATACAATAATTCTAGTTATTTAACTTTTGTCAAAGAGACCCATTCATGATTTTTCCACTCTATAAATAAAAATCACATCTTCTTTGAAGTGGGCAACTTTTGTAATACCATTTCTTGGGGACATCAAAATCCAGTACGTTACTGATATGCCTCACAGGGCGTTTTCCCTCCAAGGACATATTGCCCTGGAGATTTTTAGGATATAAACATTTATCAGTTATCTACCTGGCGAGCAAACAGGTTGTTGCTGGAAAAGTCATGCTAGGCAGAAAATCCAATTGGCCAGATAAAAATATAATCAGAGAAGCAAGAAGTTAAGAGACAGGAGAATGATGTTCCAAGGACTGGGAAGAAGTTCGGAATTCTGTCTGTTGAAGAAACTGTTCAGCGCTCTGTCCGTGAGTCGCAGGTGTGCAGTAGCAATCTATTTCCAGCCTAAAGACCACTGAGAGAATAGTAGATTGGGAAGCCAGACCACCTGTCTAGCCCCAGCCACATCTCTGAGTATCTCTGAGACCTTAGCAAATCACTGAAACTCTTCGTCTACAAAATGAGGGAGCTGGATTATCTCAGAATCTTATCAAAGTATTGTTAAGCCATGAAGTCTGATATGGTTTGGCTCTGTGTCCCCACCCAAATCTCATTTTGAATTGTAGCTCCCATAATTTCCACATGTTGTAGGAAGGGCCCGGTCGGAGGTAACTGAATCATGGGGATAGTTTCCCTCATACTGTTCTTGTGATAGTGAATAAGTCTCACAAGATCTGATGATTTTATAAAGGGTTTCTCCTTTCGCTTGGTTTTCATTCTCTCTCTTGCCTGCCACCATGTAAGACAAGACTTTTCTCCTCTTTGCCTTCCACCATGACTGTGAGGCCTCCCCAGCCACGTGGAACTGTGAGTCCATTAAACCTCTTTTTCTTTATAAATTACCCAATCTCAGGTATGTCTTCATCAGCAACATGAGAAGAGACTAATACAGAGTCTTTGTTAAAATAAATTTTATGAGAATCTTCAAAAGAAAATCAAATACACGCAGGGGTGCTCAGTGGAAGTTGGGCTGGTGACTCCAGACGTTCACTCTGCTAACCTCTTACCTCTGGCAGCTGCAGAGGGAAATCGGAGGAAACCCAGGGGCTCCATAGAGCACAGATTCAAAAACCACTGAACTGAAGGAAGTGCCTTCCAGCTCAAACACTTCATCTCTACCTTTGATGTATTTCCTCAAAGGAATGGTCATATTTGACACTAAGTTCCATAAAGTTTTATTCCTCAGAATCCTTTATAGAGCTCTTTTATCTTCTGACAGCTCTGCATGGAAGCCATTATTAAGCTAACTTTGTTTGTGGGCAAATTTTAAATCTATTTGCCCAAGGCATTTGACAAAGACACAATCAGGGCCAAGCTGAAAAGCAGCAAGCTTTGCCTTTGGTACCCAGACGGAAATAAGAGACTACTTTTAACATTTGTTTCCACTGTCAGTCCTGTAACTCATCATGCAGATTCCATTTGAGTTATCACGGTTTTTTTGTTTGTTTTTGTTTTTTGATGTTGTTTAATTCTAGCCTTCCACATAACTGAGTTTTCAGAGCTAGAAACCATGTATGGTGAACCAGCCATCATAAATGTTACACAATTTTATGTATTAGCTGCACAGAAGTTGCTGAAAAGCCTGAAGGGAAAGCAGATGGTTAAAAAAATACTCTGTGAATTTGTGATACCTTGCTATGAGCAATTACAGATTATTAATTTCCTTGTTATACCTTTAGTCGAACAGATGGCACGAGACAGGGAACAGGAATTCTAGACAGTTGCCATGGCAATTGTTGGAGAGCCCTGGCCTATTTGTAATGATGTGTAGTGTAGTATCTAGGGCGAAGGTGAAATTGTGGGGCTTCATTCTGCAACACCTACTGATTTGAAGCCATTCAGACGACATCTGTTGGGTCCCCATTGCCTAAAAAGCAATGTCCTAGTTACTGGGGGTCGGGTGGGGAGAAAGATATCAAAGAAACTGAAGCATTGCCTTTTCTTTATAGACGTTTGCTGTATTGAGTAAACTACATATGAATAACATAAGAACACTATACAAGATATAATGAAACCAGTAAACGTGTCATTAATATAGGATTTCTTTCTTTAAACAACTGCTGTCCAATTAAGCAGTGGCCAAACCACAATCCTTAAAAGCTGGGTGAATTATCAGCTTTACTTGTGGACTATGTAAGAAGTATTATAGCTCTATGGCCAAGAGAATGGGTTCTGAGCAGACTGTCTGTGTTTAAATCCTGGTTCCGCTATTTGTTAGCAGGGTACCCTGTATTAGTTGTTGAACTTTGCTGTTTCCTGGTTTCCTCATCTATAAAAATGGGACTGACAATGGTATTTAGCTCATAGAGTTATTAAAAGAATAACATAAGTTAACTGGGCACGGTGGCTCATGCCTGTAATCCCAGCATTTTGGCAGGCTGAGGTGGGCAGATCACCTGAGGTCAAGAGTTTGAGACCAACCTGACCAACATGGTGCAACACTGTTTCTACTAAAAATATAAAATTAGCTGGGCGTGGTGGCGCATGCCTGTCATCCCAGCTACTCGGGAGGCTGAGGCCGGAGAATCACTTGAACCCGGGAGGCAGAGGGTGCAGTGAGCCGAGATGGTGCCATTGCACTCCAGCCTGGGAAACAAGAGCAAGACTCCGTCTCAAAGAAAAAAAAAAGAATAACATGAGTTAATGCATGAAAAAAGCTTAGCTCGGGTAGGTAATCAGTAGGTGTTGAGTATTAGCAAGAGGTAAAAGCCCTCAGTGTAAGTTCCTTCACTGATTTTTCAAAAGGCAAGACGCATCTGAGCTGAAGTAAAGAAAGAGCAGAGTGGTTAAGATCATACTATTATCTAGTTGACAAGCAACTTAATCTCTCTGAGCCTCAGTTTCCTCATCTGTAAAACAGAGACTACTATACTTACCTACTATAATCACCTCATGGAGAGAAGATGGACCCCTCACCGAAGATTTGGCTTGGATGTTGGGACTAATGATACATACACACACACACACACACACACACACACACAGAAGGTGTGAAAAGCTTTATATTTCACACAGTAGGGCTTTCAGGGGGAAGTAAAGTGAGCTTCCAAGAGGTCCAAGAATGGTTTAAGGGAGTGGGAAATGGAGGCTGGCTTTGGGGTTTTGTGGAGGTGGGAGAGTGGGGCTGGACGAAGCTTCGCTCTTGCAGCTGGGTTTTCATGGATTGAATGTCCCAACAGCATCACAGGAGGGTGCACCTGTGCTCTTTCATCAGCTTGCCCAGATGTGGGGCAGAAGTGGGAGGGTCTGGTGGGGTTTGAAAGCTTTCACTGGCTAAACATCAAAAATGCTGGTGATTCTTTATCACACCTCCATAGAGCTTTGTTGTGAGGATTAAATGAGATTACACAGACGCTGTCTTTAATTTAGTAGCTGGTAAACAGTAAATGCTCAATAAATGTTACCCTGTGAAATAACCTTTTTTTCTTAAAAAACTTCAACTTTTAAAATGTCTCCTAAAAAATACAAGAAGCAACACCTGTTTTTTCCTTGCTCTACTTGTTTATACTAGATTTGTTTTGAAACTTCAATATAATCTCTACATGTGAAGAAACAATTACCAGCAGTCCCCCAGCGATGAAAAAGCTGTGCACTAAGCATTCTGTTTTAAATTGATTGTCACTTGGAACACTCTTTCCCATAGAAACAATGTTATAAATAGAGTTAAGTTCCCAGAGGGACCCACAAATTCTTCCTAAAGCATAACATAGCTAAAATAGTCCTTGACAGAGCAGGAAACTAAACCCTAGATCACCACCTGGACCTCTCAGAATCCCAGACTCCACTGGCTCAGGGTGACCCTGGGTGAGACGGGACCCCAGGATTTGTGGAAACCTCGACAAAGAGAAGCTGGCTGAGTAGGATCTGAACTGAGCACAGTGTGTTTGGTGGGAGCCCACTGGCAGTGATGACTGCACTTCCCAGCAATCCCTAATCCGGACTCTTGTTGAGCCTCAGATCTGCCCCACAGCCCTGTGGGTGGAGTGGGGCTTGTCCTTAAGCGAAGGGAAGCTCTTATTCCCAGCCATCCTAGGAAGAGGTCAATCCAAAGGCAAGAAATGAACTGTGGTGGGCCTTAGCCTAGGGCGAGGGGAAAACATGGTCCTTTTTCCTGGAGCTAGGGTCTGAGGCATGGGGAGGCCTGGAGTGGGTGGTTGGGCAGAACTGACTCTGGTTACAGGGAACATGCCAGGACCACGTCATGAGCCGGCTCAGGAACCCACCCTAAAATGGATGTGGGTCTATGACAAGGAGGGAAGTTATTTTTTGGTGCTCTCTCTCCAGTTTCTACCTCCACGTGCAATGGCAGAGCTTGGCTCTTCTGAGATGTGGGGAATTATGGGAGGTGAGGTTGGGTGGAAGAGATGTCAGCAGCACCATGAAAGAGGGGATCTGAGGATGGAAGACGGCGAGCTTCAGAAGGGAAGAGCAGCAGTGTAGGCCCAGCTGAGGAGGCAAAGGACAGCCAGGGCACACTTGCAGAAGCAGAAAAATATCAGCACCTCACACAGCACTTACGATGTGCCAGAGACTTTTCCAGGCATTTTATAAGCACATTCAAACCTCTTAACCACCCTATGACACATTATTAGTACCCCCTTTTACAGATGGGGAAAACGAGGCATGGAGAAATTAAATAACCTGCTCAATATCAGACAGCCAGTAAGTGACGGAGCCAGAAATTAAGCATTGGCAACTTGCCTCCTGAGGCTGCAGTCTTAACCACATCGTTTATTCTCTTCCATACACAATCATTCGCCAGGGACAGCCCCAGAAATATTAACACATGGAAAGGCATTGAATAATACGCAAATGAAGTTAGTGAATTAGGGCTTTTTAACATAGCAAGTTCTATGTGTATAAAGTATATGAGGCGAACAATAAAACCCCTTGTCAAATTTGAAAATTTCTAAATAACTTACTTTATGTTTAGGAGTACTGTTGTCTTACAGGCACTTCTGGCTGGAATATACATCTTTATATATCTAATATTTCTATGTATCTATCTTTTTAAAAACACACTCAAGGGTCTACATGCATGTCTAACTGGTAAGGATTTTCTTTTTTAATAATCATCATCTGGCTGGAATTTTTAACTAAACCAATGTCAGTTGAGTGATACTATGTTTTTGTGAAAGCATTATCGAGAGGATTCCTAGAATAGTTCATTATTAATGTTCCTCTGACAACATGCCACAAAGGATTTTAAAGACTTCTGATGCTCATTCTCTTAAAACCATTTTCTTTACCTACTATTCATATAAACACCCATCAAAAGCCTCATATTGTTTCATTAACTGCAATCTTGTTACTCAATCTTTCAGTAACCAGTGATATAAGTCATGAGGTGACTTGCCTACTTGTTAGAACCATTTTTTTTTGTTTTTTTGAGATGGAGTCTCGCCCTGTTGCCCAGGCTAGAGTGCAGCGGCGTGATCTTGGCTCACTGCAAGCTCTGCCCCCTGGGTTCAAGAGATTCTCCTGTTGCAGCCTCTCAAGTAGCTGGGACTACAGGCGCCTGCTACCACGCCCGGCTGATTATTGTATTTTTAGTAGAGACGGGGTTTTACCATATTGGCCAGAAATCCTGGTCTCAAACTCCTGACCTTCTCATCTGCCTGCCTCAGCCTCCCAAAGTGCTGGGATTACAGGTGTGAGCCATGGTGCCTGGCCAGAACCAAATTGAAATGTAATATCCCAGGTCGTAAGTTCAGACCTTACTTCCTCCTGTGGTTTCTGTGCCCACAGGTGATGGTCTGAAGAAGAAAGGCCTTTGGAAAAGGGAAGTTAGCGTAAGCACAGAACTCACTTCCACATCAACTGATTGGGTGGTCTATGTATGATAACGATGACGATGCCTGGCGCCTGGTAAGCAATTATTTATTACTATTATTAAATCATCAAATAGCTATTATTAGTATTCCCTTTGGGGTCAGTGCTCTCTACTTTGTGGCTGTAGAGATTTTTGTTTGTTTCATTTACTGCAGAATTGCGAGTGCCTCTTAGAATAGTACCTGTCACATAATAGGGACTGAATAAATATTTGAATATTAGTTAACACAGCTTTACGCCAACCTAATCTACTTATGCATGGGGCAATTTGTGGACAGCAGGGCTATCTTTACCTCATTTTCTTTCTTTGATCCCATTTAAGTTCAGGTCTGCCCAAGTCCTGACCTCTGACTATATCCAGTTTTCATCTGTGCTACTTCCTTTTGGACTTTCAAATTAATGCTGATTTCCTTGGTGTGACCAGGGTATCCTATAACGAGTGACACTCTGTTCTTTTCCTGCCTGGTTACTTAAGGGAGGAAATCCTGCCCTACCTCTCACCTTGAGAACAAACTCTACCTCCAGCCTCACTGATTTTTTTCAAATATTTATCAACTACGTAGCAGGCAATCTGCTAGGTTCTGGGGACACAATGAAGAAGAAGAAAGGCAGGCTCCCTAGCCTTTGTGGGATTGGGCTGTAATTTGTTTTCTTAATATATTAATACCCATAAGTGGGAAGGATCAAAGCCAGGTTCATCCAATCAACAGGTTGCAGAGCCATGAAGAGAGAGAATACGGCCACGCTGACTAGGCACCCAGCCTGGCTTCCTGACAAATAGCCTCACCAAAGCAAGTGACCCCCCGACCACTACCCTCTCTCCTCTCTCTCTCCTTGCTTGTCTTCCAGCTGCACCCCTTTCCCATTCTGAATTGTCCAGGTTTTGTGTCATGGACCATGATAGAATGACTCATCTTTTCAGAGGGCACTTGTCTGCATCAGACTCCACATCTTGGGTTGCTATGTCTTGAGTTGCTAAAATAAGAATCAGAATGTTCTTATTCTTTGCTCTCTGTGAGTCAAGCCTTGGCCACCAGAAAAGCCTTGGTTGCCCCAAAGAACTTGGAGTCAGCCAGTCACAGTGGCTCACACCTGTAATCCCAGCACTTTGGGAGGCCGAGGCAGGTGGATTACTGGAGGCCAAGAGTTCAAGACCAGCCTGGCCAACATGGTGAAACCCCGTCTCTACTAAAAATACAAAAAACATTAGCCAGGCATGGTGGCACATGCCTGTAATCCCAGCTACTCAGGAGGCTGAGGCATGAGAATTGCTTGAAACTAGGAGGCGGCAGTTGCCGTGAGCCAAGATTGTGCCACTGCACTCCAGCCTGGGTGACAGAGTGAGACTCTGTTTCAAAAAAAAAGGAGAACTTGGAGCCAATAGGGCAGAATTGTCCTCCTTTGACCTAGAAGGCTATTGTATTTATGTTCCTCAGGATGCAAAGGGAAGGTGAGAAAAGGCGCTAGTGATCATTCTACGTTTACTTGTGTCTGTGGGCGCTGTATGACAATTACCTTTAGACAGACGCAATGTCTTTCCGCCAAACTGGTGGTTCTACAACATTACAGAATGCCCTGGAAGGCTTGCTAACATACAGATGGCTGGGACCAACTCCCAGACCAGTTTTTTTTTTTTTTAGATGGAGTCTCGCTCTGTCGCCCAGGCTGGAGTGCAGTGGTGCGATCTAGGCTCACCGCAACCTCTGCCTCCCGGGTTCAAGCAATTCTCGTGCCTCAGCCTCCCAAGTAGCTGGGACTACAGGTGCCCGCCACCATGCCCAGCTAATTTTTTGCATTTTTAGTAGAGATGGGGTTTTGCCATGTTGGCCAGGCTGGTCTTGAACTCCCGACCTCAGGTGATCTGCCCGCTGCGGCCTCCCAATGTGCTGGGATTACAGGCATGAGCTACCGTGCCTGGGCAAACTCGCAGCTTGTGATTCAGTGGCTCTAGAGTGGAACCTGAGAGTTTGCCTTTTAAACAAATTTCCAGCTGCTGCTGCTGCTGCTGGACAGGAGACTACATAATCCTCAACAATCCCACTGTTTCCATTGTTCCCTAAATAAACATTCCAGACCTAGCAGGCTTGTATACTTTCTCTTCCATGCCCTTTTGGGATCTTTGTACCTTAAATAGCAGAGAGAATGCTCATTTGCTTTCTATACCAGGGACTTAGTAATGCTTTGTCCACCAAATATCTCACACCTGAGACCCCAGGGAAGCTGCATTTCAGTCTCTGATGACCAACACCGCATACCAAGTTTCTCCTTCCAAAATTGGGTTGGAATGTTGGGTTGTTTAAAGTGTATTCTTATGAAAACCCCATGACAACACAAAAAGAAGCCCCACAAACTCTTTTAAAGGTTTTCTTTGACACATTGATTCCACATTGCATTTCCAGAAATTTGTGTGTTTTAGAAGATACCATCAAAGTTTTATCTCATCATAATTATAATCCCTGTGAGTAAAATGCATGATCTAAAAGTCCCTGGACTTTTAAAATTTAAGCTTTGTACCTAGTAAATGATTATTGAAGCAATTTGAGTACTGTTCTCAGTTTCCTGTAGACACGTGGGGAGGAGGTGGCAGGGAAGCTTGTTAGAAATAGAGTACTTCAAAGATTTTAACTTTCTTATAGGAACAAACACAATTGATTCCTAAAAAAGAAAGACTGAATGTTAATGACTCTACATCACAGTAAAATTTCCCCTTCAACTCTGCAGTTTTACAGAGCAGTATGAAGCTAGGCATAGCCTCTACCAATGTATCTACATTTAGAAGTCTGATGCCCTGGTTGTCTTTGCTTTTACCAGCTGGTCTTTCCCAGAGGCACACAAGAACTGAATTCATGCATTTGCATAAGAACAACAGCGGTTAACACTCATGTAGTGCTGACTGTGTCCTAGGTACTGCTTTATGCCTTCGGGATAGGTCAACAAGGTGAATCCTCACAACCACCTTGTGAAGTAGGTACCATTCTTATCCTGGGGAAACTGAGGCACAGAGCTGTTCAGAAACGTTATGCAAGGTCATACTTTCACATTATTTGCCCAGCCAAGTACCACTTTGGCTATTAGGTACTTATTATTTTAGAACTTGACTCCGTTTTTGTTTGCTTGTTTTGTTTTTTTTTGATGGGGTCTCACTCTGTCTTCCAGGCTGGAAGGTAGTGGTGCAACTGCAGCCTTGACCTCCCAGGCTCAGGTGATTCTCCCACTTCCGCCTACCAAGTAGCTGTGATGGCAGATGTGCACCGCCACACCCGGCTAATTTTTGTATTTTTTTGTGGAGATGGGGTTTTGCCATGTTGACCAGGCTGGTCTCGAACTCTTGAGCTCAAGTGATCCAGCCACCTTGGCTTCCCAAAGTGCTGGGATTACAGGCATGAGCCACTGCGTCCAGCTGACTTGGTTTTAACTTAAGTTTATTTTAAAATGGAATGTCATGTCTCTACTGTAAAAGGAAAATCAGTATCACTGGTCATAAATAGGAGATAACTATGAAATGGATACAACTAATGAAAAACAATGATATAAATTCTAGCCTGAGGCTGGGCATGGTGGCTCAAGCTGGTAATCTCAGCACTTTGGGAGGCTGAGGCAGGAGGATTGCTTGAGCTGAGGAGTTTGAGATCAGCCTGGGTAACCTAGTGAGACCCCATCTCTACAAAAAATTAAAAAGTAGACAGATGTGGTAGCACATGCCTATAGTCCCAGCTACTCAGGAGGCTGAGGCAGGAGGATCACTTGAGCCCAGGAGGTTGAGGCTGAGGTGAGCTGTGATCCTGCCACGGTCCTGCAGCCTGGGCAGCAGAAAGAGAACCTGTCTCAAAAAAAAGAATAAAAAATAAAAAATGATAGCTTGGCTCTTTTTGTTAAGAGGAAGGGAGGAGGGGAGGCAGTGGAGAAGGGCTAGTGTTGTAGGGGTGTTAAAAATGTCAAATCCAAAATATAAATACAAAACAAAGTAAAGAAACAAAATAAAATAAAAATATATATTAATACCAGAGTAAGACTTTCTCCTTAACATAATCATAATGAATGAGAGGTTTCCAGATCTGTTTTTGTCCTTTCTTTGTTCTGTGTCGTCTCACTGCCCTGAACCTCACCTCTGTTTTCTATCTGAAAATGCAAACAACTTCAGAGGTTCAGACATAACATATAGCTGTAGCCTGGCACATAGTAAGTGCTCAGTAAGTCATTATGATTAACGGTCGCTTTGTGGGGGCAGACAAAAATGTATGCTGGGTATCTTAGCTCTGTGTTTTATATCTGGGCTCTCACTTGTACTTATTTTGTTCTAGAAGATCAACAGAGCAGAGGTGGGTGGGAGTGACAATACACATTCAGCAGTGACAACAGTGACAAGGCAAAGATGCTTTTAGGGCTGTTGATGTAAGAAATCTGTTCATCTTCTGGGAGACATTAGAGACCTATAATCCATATTTCCATGATCTCGGCCCCAGGATCTTAATTTACAAAATTATTATTGGCTTCAGCGCTATCTATTAATTTGCTAAAAGGTTTGTAGCCTTTCTTAAAAAAATAGAAGAACATGACTTTCTTGCCAAGCTCTGATTACAACCATACTCCAAGAAAAAAATCCATACAAAGAGAACATACTTGTAGTTGGGGCTTTGGTCTATCTCCAGGGAATTTTTACTCCATGAGACGGCGCTTGCTGAGCTGTGTGCTCTGGAAAGTGACCTGGCCTCTGCAGCCCAGCCTCTCCAAAGTGGAAGGGAAGGAGGGCGGAAACAACGCGAGAGGCTGAGTGATGGGTCAAAAACCCAGCCCTGAGTGGTGCAACACAACGCCAAACCCCCAAACTTCCCTCAGCAATGGGGCTGGGTGGGGTGCCTGTGGCTTGCTCAAGAAGACAGGAAGAGGAATCAGTTAGTTCTGGACGGAAAAAACGCACGAAGTTATGTTAGCTGTGAAGAAAGTTCTGAACATGAATTCATGTGTTCATACTGATTCCTGGAACCCTTCTCAAAATATGATTTGGATCCTTTTGAGGGAAGCAGTTTTTTTCTTGGCCCCCCACCGCCCCAAGGGTAACAAACAAGGGCCTGGTTGGAAAGGTTGATGAGTAAGACAGCAGCTGGATGGGGACCTAGTGAACTCAAGGGCCTGTGACCCTTTCTCGAAGGGCAGCTCATGTGCAGCTCCTGCCAGTTATTACCATGCAGGCACGTGGATGCAGAACTGCAGACAGGCTGGTGATGAAGCGACTGTCTACCCTCATACATGCTGCTCCGTAATGCTGCGGCTTTCGCGTTAGATTCTGCCAACAGGGGGCACCAGAGAGAGACCGGGTGGCAGGATTGTGGGAGAAGGGACTTACAGCTTCCTAAGTGGTTGCCAGACCCACCAGCATGACCCCGGTACTTACTTTCTCCCTGGAAGCAACAGCTGGTTTCTGTTTCCTGCTTTCCTTCACACTCCCAGAACCAGGCTTATTGTGCCACCTCGAAAGTACCAGCCACTGCCAGGGGGCTCCCCCTCCTCAAAGGCCTGCGTCTGAGCTCCACATTTTCACTGAGAACTTCCCCCCCACGGAAGGCAACTACCTTGTCCAAGAATAAATTCCTTCCCAAGGGTGAGCCAGTGGCCAATGGCTGGCTGTTGCAGGGAAGGAAAGGCTGGGCCCCTAGCTTCAATTTGGTACACCTCTGGAGGACCGTCTAGCTCCAGAACTCTCTGCAGGATTGGTTAAGGCCTCTGGGTGGCAGCCCCTTTGTAGATCAGCTTCTCCCCTTACCCAATTCTGCCTTCTTCACTTCCTTACTGCTGCAGCTCCCTAAAGCACCCCCCAGTCAACTCTACATGCAATTCTCTATCTCAGAGGCTGTTTCCAAGGAACCCAATCTAAGCCAAGCCTGCTTTGTTTGATATACAAAGCATTGCTCTTATATATGAAATAAGTAAAGAAATACAAATGCTGTCAAGTTCACCAAAACATGTTCAACCAGAAAGAGGTAGGAAAGGAATGAGGGTCAAAGAGTAAGAGCAAAGTGAAGGGCAAGGGACAATGACTTGGAGAGTCTACAAGGTATATTAAACGGAGGTGACGCGAACAGTACCTAGAAGCAGAGTGGTCATTAAGAGCATAATGACTTCCTTGGAGCTTAAACCTCAGCATGTGTCATTCCCCAAAGCCAAGAAGACACAGCAGTCATCTCAGCCTTTTCTGGCACCCAAAGGCCTAAATGAAGACAGCAGGGGAAATACTGCCAGGGACTTTATTTGAATGCAACTTGAACTTGCTCCACCAGCAGAGGCCCTCCGTGGCCTAAGAGGGGATGAGGGTCTTTTCCACCTGTGTCTGGTCTCTGGCATGGGACAATAGCAACATGGCCTGTGCTCCCTTCCTGCTGAGTAGCACTGGATGACAAGGGATAGAGATGCTTCCAGAGTCCCAGCTCATGGCAGGGAGGCCACACTTCATCTCTTTCTGACACCCACCCAGCCTAGCTAGGAAAGAGGACCAGCTACAGCAGGAAGGAGTCTGTACTTCCATTGTCTACTGCACTGGTTGGTGTAGAAGGGAAGATGAATACAGGTTGAGGTTTAGCCTTTGTCATTGCTATAGGGTGCAGTATGTGAACCTCCATCACGTGTCCCAAGGTAACTCTTTCGGGAAAGTGAGATTGCTTTTTCATTAAAGTGTAACGTGTCCCTTTCCCTGCTACCTGCCTCCGCAGCTCACCCATGTTGTGTGCTCAGCAGGCCAGTCAGCACAAGCCAGAATCACGTCAAAAGGGCAGCAGTTGGGAGGCAGGGGTCAACCACACTGTAATATTTAACTATGTTACTTAAAAGCAACTGGAGAAAATGCATTTTAACTTTCAACTTCAAAGAGAGGCCAAGGCCAAGGGGATTATTGTAGTATCTCTCCCTGGGGACATATTGAGGAATAATGTTTGAAGGATATGAAAAATACGTGAGGCCTCTATTATCAGAAACCAGCAGCCTTGTTATCTCCTGCTGTTTATAGACTTGGCATTGGCCTGAGAGTGGAAGAGACACACAAATAACACAAAGAAGTGTGAGAATGGATCACACTACTCTAGGTGTCACTAAGTCACATCTATAAATGTGTATTCTGATGAACAGCGATATAGTGAAGTCAGATTGAGGGTGAACCACTTTAGAGATTGGATTTGGCAGGACATTACTCTCAGATGAGTGGTAAAATCAGACCCCTAGTGAACACATGCTTCTGCTCAACACGTAAACTTCAGCTGGAATTCACAGTCATTTGGACTGCTAAATAGGTCCAGAATATTTCAAATGGCAACAGTCCACTTTTAGACAATCAGGTATCCTTTTAAAGATATAAAATTGCATTGGTCACCATAATTATTTAAGAACTATCTTTGACACAGCTTCCTTCATCTGTCTATTCAATAAATAATGACTATGCCATCATTGCTGAGTACCAGATCCTGGGCTTGGAGCTGTGAGCACCCAGGTGAAGAGGGGAGACACAGTGCTCACCTCGATGGGGCTTGTAGTTTCATATGGAATCGAGACCTTAGAACAAATAAATACTTAGAGTTGTTTTGTGTGTTATTCTGGGAGGACTTAGTCTTATTTAGGAGCCAGTGAAGACCTCCCTAAGGAGGTAACAGCCTTCTGAGACTTCAGTGAATAAGGGGGAGTTGGATACATGAAAAGATGAGGGGAGAAGAGAGTTCCTAGAAAGAGAAGCACCTCCAAAGTCCCAGCCATGAGAGAGTGTGGCACGTATGAAAAGCTGAGAGCAGCCCCAGACAGGAAGCAGTGAGGGCTAGGCAAGGAAGACAGTCAGGGACCTTTACACAGGGCCTTCCATGACAGGGTTTTTAAAATGTATTTTTTGAGACAGGATCTGGCTCCATCACCCAGGATGGAGTGCAGTGGCACGATCTCTGCTCACTGTAACCTCTGCCTCCTGGGCTCAAGTGATCCTTCCACCTCAGCCTCCCGAGAAGCTGAAACTATAGGCGCGCCACCATGCCTGGCTGATTTTTGAATTTTGGGTACAGACGGGGTTTCGCCAATTACCCGGGCTGGTCTTGAGCTCCTGGACCCAAGTGATCCTCCCATCTAGGCCTCCCAAAGTGCTGAGATTACAGGCATGAGCCACCACGTCCAGTTCCATGACAGGTTATTGATTTGTAATTTCCCCTTATATTTAAATAGCAAAGCGACATGGCTAATAGGTCCCTCTGTCTGCAGAGGGAAGAAAGAATTGGAAAGAAGGAAGAGATGACATGGGGAGGCAAGTTAAGGAAGCGAATGTCCTTGTCCAGAAGTGGGATGACAGTGGTTTAGATTAGGATGGTAGTGTGTAGTGGAGAGGGGTAAAAGGTATCTCAAAATTGCCTTTTGGAAGGGTGAATAGGAGTGAAATAAACAGCATGTGGAGACAGAGAATGTTGGATGTGAAGGAGAGGGAAGGGCCAAGAATGACTCCCAGGGTTCCAGTTTCATTAGTTTGGGTAGATGGTAGTGTCCTTTCCTAATGCAAGAAACACAGGAGGAGGAGGTTTGGAGCGGGCAGTGGCATGAGGATGGCGGCAGGCTTGAAAGGGATGATGGTGAGTCTGGCTTTGATTTTGAATTGCTCTGAGCTTTCTGAGTGGACATGTTGAGTAGACAGTTGAAGACATGGGCTCGGAACTGACAGATAGATATAGGAGATATACAGATAGAGACAGAAGTAGAGGCAGAGATAGAGACTTGAGAGTCGTAAAAATAAATGAGGTCACAGGTACCTGTGGCTCCCTAGCTTTTTTGAAGGGGATCTACAATGTGAAATGTGTTTTGCATTACACATGCACACTCCATAAATTGTTTAGCATGAACAATTCTTAATCTGGCCGTACGTGATGTTCAATCATATGCTATTCTTTCTCCTAATGCTGGTGACAACCCTCCACATTGATTTAATGACCCATCAGTGAGTGGCTACCCATAGTTTGAAAGGTCTAATTTAGGGAATGCAGAATGAGAAGAAAAAAGGGGCCAAAGTAGACCCCTGATGAAGTCCATTGTGCAGGGGTCAACTAGAGAAGGCAGTGCCTGAAAGAACATAGTGAGGCTCCAATGGAGAGGGGAGCAGAAAGAACCCAGGGACCAGCAAGGTCTCTCCTCACATTTGTAAGATGAATACAGCAGCTCTGAGGATTGCCAGGTAACTTCCAAACAGAGGAAGCAGTAAGTGTCTACCTTGGGCTCCAGTAGACCAAGGAAGCTCTTTCTAAAAGCTCCCACCAACCTTCCCTTTTGTTTCATCCACCAAGATTGATCACACGACCAGGTCCAAGCCAGTAAGTGGCAAAAAGAGTGGAATAAGCACACGTGGCTGATTAAAGTCCTCACTCTGTGAGCCTGGGAAGGGGGGACGCTGCCTGAGCACAGGGCAGGGTGAACACCTGAACCTAACAGGAAGGAGTTAGCTTCCTTGGGAAGGGGAAGCTGTTGCCTGTACTCCTTGCTACTTAAAGTGTGGCCTAGGAAGCATCAGCATCACGTGGAAGCTTGTCAGAGTCGCAGAATTTCCAGTTCTACCCCCTTCCTGCTGAATCAGAGTCTGCACTTTCTTGAGATTCCCCAAATGATCCATGTGGCCACGTGTGTGAAGCCCTGGCCTAGACGGCAAGGGGGCCCACAGTGTCTGCTATGTTGACTCAGGTCACCCTGCTTCTCTGTCCATTCCTTCTCCCACTTGCGCTTCCATCACAAATCGCACAGCACCACACGTGCTCCATTAACAAGTCCTCTTTCATTTTCCACAGAAGGAGGCAGAACAGGGTGTTAGTGTAAAGGCAGCAACCTTCCAGCTGTGACTAGCCCAAGCCATCAGCGTTGTTCCTTTCAATTACCCTGTTCCTGAGAGGCATGAAATTCTAGCCTAGGGCTGACAGGGTCACTTGGCTGCTGAAAAGTTCTGTATTTAACAACTCTAGGTGGGGTTTGAGGGTTTGTTGGCTTGTTTTAAATCTTATTTACTTTTTAGTATAGCTCCTTTTACTTAATGCACAAGATTGCATGCTTTAGATTAGAACTTCTATACACAGGGACTATGAGACAACCCTCACCCTGAGGCCCCAGAAAATATTAAGTATTAGAATAAACTCGCATGCAGCAAGTTCTCTCCAGTGTTTGAGACTCTGAGGCTTTAAGAGACACACAGAGAGCCTAGGAAATTTTCAGAGAAGAACAAATTTGCTTAGAGAATGGGAGGATCAAACCTAAGAGGGAATGTTAAAATCATTCACATACCTGAGGCTTAAGAAAGGAAGAAAGAGAAGTGATTAAACATGTAGAATTAGATAACATTTTACCGAGGCATCACCCAACCAGTTCTCTTCAGTAATATTTGCTCTTTCTTTCTTTAAAAAAACCAGTTGTGCATACTCAAAATTTGATAAATTAGGAAAGGACTAACATATAATGCCTTCCTTGACTTTCTTCCTACCCATACATTCATTCGTATTTATTGATTACCTGTTATGTACCAGATACTCTGTTCTGACAATCTTGTCATTTTACTCTACTTAACATGAGAACACATTCTTGTAAAAAAACATAAATGTGTCAAGATGGAAACATTAATCAATTTGAGACAACAACATTTCTGATGTAGCTCTAATAAAATGTAGCAATTTCAATATAAAGGGCACTGTTTCCTTGTGTGGCATTCAGACTTTCATACTCTGTCCCCAGTGACTTTTCAGTCTCTCGTTTCATCCCTTGTCTCATTTACCTGCTGGCCCTGTCCCATCAGTCTACTCATCTTTGCCTTGAACTCACCAGATCCTTTCATGCAGTTCCCTTAGTTTAAGTACTTTTCTCCCTAAAGTACCTTTTGATGCTTTAAAACCCTTTAAACTTTAGAAGTGCATCTGTAGTATTCTCTGCAAAGGCTTCTGGAGTCTCACCATTTTAAATTAATCATTCTTTCCTCTGTCTTCCGTGAGCATGATGCTTCTACTACAGTTTCACACTTACCTGCTTTGCATTATGGTTGCTTGTTTGCATGGCTCATGGTAAGTTTCCAAAGGACAAAGAGCATATCTTATTCTTTGTGTTCCCTGCAGCACTTAGTTACATTCCTGGTGAGGTAGAATTAATGGTGCCCACCAAATATTTCTAGCTATTTGAATCTTCTGGCCCTACAGTAGATTTACACTTCTTGGTCCCCTGTGGTTGGTTGGGGACATGTGGCCAGTTACGGCTAATGAGTTATAACAAAGCGATGTGTGAAACCTGTGGGCCAAAATTTTAATTGCCAATGCAAGACCCTTCAGTGTCATCTATTCTCTTGGCTATTTTGACTATTCCTGTTTAGGAAAACAGCTACTCCCTCAGCTGCGTCCTAAAGCGAAGATAAGGTCAACTTAGAGCAAAGATTTAGCTGACCTATGATGGATGCTGTGAGAGAATAAGGAATACATTTTTGTTGTTTAAAACCATGGAGATATGAGGTTGTTTGCTACAAAGCAAATCCTAGCCCATCCTGATTGATACACCTGTAAACAACAGGTGTTTGATAAATACTGTGAGTCTAAAATATTTTGCAAATCTATTAGAAGCAGCAATTAACAATTTTATCATCAATTGTAAATGTATTAAGTAAAATTGCAAATGTTAAAATCAGCTGTGCAGAGAGACATTGTGATGTAAGATGAAGAGTGTAGGACATAGAGCCAGTAGGGATGGGTTTGTAAAGTGCCTCTAAATGACCTCGAGGAGGTCACTGATACTCTTAGGACCCAGCATCCCTCAGTCTTAAAGGGAACTTATCTACACTGCAATATTGTTGTGATAATTAAAGATAGCAAAAGTAGAACTGCCTGGTACATGATGGTACTTGGTACATAATTATTATGATTGTTTTACGTGTATTTTTCATATTGGACCATGTGAAAAGTGAAAAACACGAGAAACTGTACATAGCTCAATTTAAATCAAGATATTCCCTGCTATTCTCTCCTATAGATCAGCAGCAATTTTCTCCCTCCTTCCTTCTTCTACCCATTTTTCAAAAACTAAATAAATGTGGGCCCCTATTGATTTTTAAAAAGATAACAAACATTATATATGTATATGAAGATATAATAATTTATGTCTACGTCTCGTTCAGAGAAACAAAATATTGGTCATGAATTATTCAGCTTCTTCTTGGGCTAGGCATTAGTGACTCATATTAAATAAACAGATGCATGGAAAGAAAAAAGAAAGAGAAAAAAATACGACCCAGGATTTATTTTTAAGCTTTTGTGGCTAGAAAATGGGAATCATCTGTTTTTGAGGCACTCAATTATATTTGTAAAATTTTTTTAAAAAGTGAGCTTGATGATAAATATATGTGAGGATAATGTTTTGCCTTTTTATTTGGATTTCCAACACTTGTTCAAGTGCAGTGAACTAGTCATCCCAAAACACTTAAACAAAGGTTTCTAACCATCTAATACCACAATACCATAAGAGTTTATAGTTACTGTTATGGATGTTCACAGGTCGATTATACTCCTGGCTATGAGAAGTCGTTACTTCAGTCCCTCAACATAAGCAGGGCATGACTCATCTTTCTGAGGCAGTAAATAGCAACTTGGGTAGATCAGCACCATCTTTATACTTCTTAGAATACATTTAACTTAGAAACACATCCCCTCAGAAATACTTTATACACATTGTGACATGTGCTGAAAGAAACATTGCATTCCAAAGATAGGTTCTTGTCTCTAGGGCTCTAACAAGGGGGAGGAAAATCTCAACAACCATATTTTCCAATTCAACTAAGGATTCTGCTTCTGTAATAGCAGCGAAAAAGGAAAGCGGGAATAAAATCAAAAGACAGGAATGAGCAGATTTAATCCTCCCCTATTGCCAAATCAAACTTACTGCCTTTCTTTCCCATCCATCCCCTCTCTAAGTCTCTGCCTTGGTCCTCACCTATTTAACTGAAAAAAAAAAAAAATCAGATTGAATTATGAAGACTTATAGAACTACTACATGCCAGGAATTTCAATTCGTCTTAAGGATCTACGGTGCTGACATTTTCTCTCTTCTCAAGGACCTTATTATTTAGTGTGGAAGAAATAAAAGAATATCAGTAATTATACTTCACTATAATAAACAGTGAAGACTCATTCAAAATATAATCATTGAAAATAGTGTTTTCAAAAAACACATGTCATTATAGTAAAAAAGCAAAATATACAATTATGTAAACAACGTGATCCTAATTTTGTAGTCAATACCCACTCATATCCTTACACACTCAGAAAAAAATGCGGGATCGAATTGGCAGACTGAGCACATCAGTCTACATCCCCCCCACCGCCGACTTCAAATTCCATTAAAATACCAAACAAGAAAAGTTACAATCAAAGATCAGAAATTCTGAAGATTTCCTGGAATACAGACCAAAGAATTGATTGACAAAGAAATCAAAGCAGAAAAAGACCAGAAGGAGATTACTGCAAAGGTCAGGGCTGTTTTGTGCACTAATGTTCTAGAGAAATTTCAAGCTCAGGGTTAACTTGTACAGTGCAGGGAGGGGCCTTGTCAGTAATTATCTGATCAATAAATTAAAAGATTGCATTATGGGCCAGGCGTGGTTGCTCATGCCTGTAATCCCAGCACTTAAGGAGGCTGAGGTGGGAGCATCACTTGAGCTCAGAAGTTTAACACCAGCCTGGGCAACATGGCGAAACCCTGTCTCTACTATAAACACACACGCGCGCGTACACACACACACACAATTCAAAAATTAGCTGGGTATGGTGGTGGGTGCCTGTGGTCCCAGCTACTTGGGAGGCTGAGGCAGAAGGACTGCTTGAACCCAGGGAAGTTGAGGCTGCAGTAAGCTGTGACCATGCCACTGCACTCCAGCCTGAATGACAGAGCAAGACCTTGTCTCAAGAAAAATAAAAAATAAAATGGAAAGATAGCATTATGAATTGCCTGGCCTGTTATGATCTTCCCATCACTCTCACGTGCTGCATTTTTGCCAAGAGTGGTGTTTGCTTTCTGGTTAAAGCCTCAGTACCTGCTCTAACCAGTGAACCTGGGGAGTTTCCTATCAGAAAGGCTGACTCTGGACAGAGAAGCAGAGCAGAGTTGAGTAACTCTACATATACAACAAGGCGTGGCAGGAGGAGTGGTGGGAAGAAAAGGAAACCATTAGCTGCTTCTGATGTGAGAAGTTCCCAGACCACTTATGCTGGGGAGAGAAACCCCCTCACATCAACATCATCTACCTGAACACCTGCCAGCTTCTACCCCAGCACTCTAGAGGATTATGGCTCCCATAATCAGAACTTTCATTCACTGGGATGATTGTCACAGCCATAAAATAGAAAAAGAATCGGATTTCTGGATTATTGAAAATACAATCACTGCTACTTTAAAAATTGGGCTGAATATCCAAATGGATGTAAATGAGTATTAAATTAGTGAGCTGGAATATTGGGTCTGACTCTTCCAGGACACAGTGCAAAGAGATAAAGAGAGTTCCAGAAGCTCCTATGTCTACCTAAAGGGTTTGTAAAGAAGGCAACTCTGCCGCCCAGGCTGGAGTGCAGTGGCATGATAATGGCTCATTGCAGACTTCACCTCCCTCAGCACGCCCATCCCCAGCCTACCCACCCTGAGTACCTGGGACTACAGGCACACCACCATGCCTGGCTGATTTTTGTATTTTTTTGTAGAGATGGGGTTTTGCCATGTTGCCCGGGCTGGTGTCGATCTCTTGGAGTCAAGTGATCTGCCTGCTTTGGCCTCCCACAATGCTAGGATTACAACACCCCATATTCTTACTATCCATAAGACTACTGAATCCATATTAGGATTTATTTGTAGATTTTGTTTTTGTATTGTTTTGCACTAGAGTCTTTCCCACTGAGTGAAAATACTGTAATTTAAATTAACTTAGAATTTTTTTTTATGGCAAGCAATCAAACTGATAAGAAGTGAGGTTCATTTGTTACCTTTTTTAAAGAAAAATTTTAAGGATTGCTTTGCTTTTCAGTTTTGATTTAATTTGGTTTTTAATTATGTAAAATATGCATGTGGTTCCAATGTTATAACTATTTTAAAGACGCATTCAGATAAAATCTGTCTTCCAACTGTATCCTTCCCACCCTGTTCCCTCCCTCCTCCTAAAGGTAACCATTATAAAAATTAATTTTATTTGATACTCTCATTGTTTCTTTTTGAAAATATTGACATATATTCATACATATTTGTATCCCCTCCTTTTTTTAAACTATAAACTTTGCTATTTGATTTGTTATCTTATCAGTATACCCTAGTAATACAGAGATATTACTCATTCCTTTTTACAACTGAATAGCATTCTGACACGTGAATGTACCTTAGTTTATTCAACTGGGCCCTTATTCATGGCCATCTGAGTGTTTCCAGTCTTATTACAAACAATGCTGCTGCAATAAGTAAATCTGCACATTTAAAATTTTGTATTTTTGCCAATGTATCTTTGGAATATATTTCTAGAAGTGTGATTTCTGGGTCAGAAAGAAAAATGCAAATGTAAGTTTGCTAGCTGTTGTATTCCCACCTGCAATATACGAATGTCTTTGCCCTGCAGCCTTGCCAACAGAGTGTGTTGTCAAACTGAGATTTTTGCTGATCTGATAGGAAAGAAATTGTATTTTAGTACTTTCCTTATTATAAGTGGGGTTGAACATATTTAATTGTTTAAGGGCTATTTCCTATTTCTTTTAAAATCACTTATATGTTTATGTATTTTGCTCATTTTTATATTAGGTGAAATTACTTATTATTTCGAAATGACTGACGATGAGAGCATGGCATATAAAAATGTGGGTGATTTGGGTCAAAGTGACACAAATGGGTAGCACTAATTATATTTATTTGAAAACAAGACTGGAGATAAATTAAGCATACTGCAAAAAGGATGACAAAACAGTCATTAAAAGTAGACTAATGAAGTTGTTAATGATTAAAGCAAAAACTGGTGAATCATAAAACTAACAGAATCATTTAAAAAGGCCTGATTTACTGAAGATACTACCCCAAAATGACAAAAAATTCAAAGTATACTAGAGGAATTAATGATGATAACTTCAGAAAATTATGAAATATAAATTTATAAACAAAATAAAATCTTTCTTTAAAAAAAGCCTGAATGATTTTAAAACCAAATGCTGACTCTTAGATCAATACATGAACAAGTAGTTTTGAAAAGTCTAATGAAATAGCTATGGCTAGTCTCATCAAAAAAAGGAATAAAGACACAAATAGCAATGTTAAGAATTGGAAAGGTGACATTACTAGAAAATCAGATGAGACTTTAAAATTATAATTGAATACTGTATATAATATTATAACCGTATATTATATTATAAGTGAATGTCGTGTGTGTGTGTGTGTGTGTGTGTACAGAATTTGTAGGCATGTAAGTGGAATGTTTTTTAGGAAATTGTAGATTATAAAAATTGACTTCAGGAGAAGAGATAACCTTAAAACTTTTAGGAGAATTTGAAAAACTAATTGAAGTTTACCATAAAGAAATGGTGCCAGCTGGGCGCGGTGGCTCACGCCTGTAATCCCAGCACTTTGGGAGGCTGAGGTGGGTGGATCACAAGGTTGGGAGATCGAGACCATCCTGGCTAACACGGTGAAATCCCGTCTCTACTAAAAATACAAAAAAATTAGCCGGGTGTGGTGGCGGGCACTTGTAGTCCCAGCTACCCGGGAGGCTGAGGCAGGAGAATTGCATGAACCTGGGAGGCGGAGCTTGCAGTGAGCCGAGATGGCGCCACTGCACTCCAGCCTGGGCGACAAGGCGGGACTCTGTCTCAAAAAAAAAAAAAAAAAAAGAAATGGTGCCAAGGATATCCCCCCTTCTGCCCAGGAGTTAGAAAGCCTGAAAGACTATTGCTCTCATCTAACAACCAGAAAATGTCTGATAACCTGAAAATCATAATGTTTCTTGACTCCATCAGGGAGCTGAGGTTACATGGCAAGTGAATAGCTTCAATCTGAGCAAAGACAGGAACCTCCAACGTAAGCCGGGACACAAGCCCTGGCCCTCCTACGACAGGGCCCAGGTATAAGACACACGAATGCCATACAAGACAGTAAGAATAATTCAGCTGAAGTTTTTAACTAATTGTTAGATGCCAAATGTGGGCTAATGTGGGAGTACAGAAACACTAGGAGCTGTAGACATGATGGGGGTTTGCACCCACTTCTGGGCTCTTCTCCAGTGGATCTCCACCCAGCTGCTGGAGGAAAGTGTCAAGCCCCAGCTGGACACTGTTAAGCTGCTAGAGTCGGGAGGTGGCAAACCCTCCTTCCCCCAGGGCACAGGTGAAACCCATGTGGCTGGAAAAAGTGCAAAGAAAAAGCACTCTGTAAGGGAGGATCAGGAAACTATCCTGAGATCAGATTGTTAGAGGAAACTAATGCTGGAGAAAGAGTAGGTTCACTGAGCAAGCCCCAGTCTCCAACACCAGGATCTTACGGCCTGCATAAGACTAAGGTGGATCAAGACAACAGAGAAACCCCCTCCCCCTACCACCCAGCTAGCAAGCACCAGGTAATAAGCATAGTCTACTGCTGAAAAAATAGGCAAGAGTATGAAGACCCACCCCCCTCAGGTGCGAGTACTCAGTGAAGGTCTAAAGTTGAGGATAGAGGAGGAACATTGAGAGAAACCCTTCAGCAAGCCATCCCTCACCCCAAGCACCAGTTAATACCAGAGGAATTTGAAGCCAATAGTGCACTGAAGGGAACCATAATAACAACAAAACCCAAACTCAGCCCAAATCTTGACTAGATCCACTCAACTCCCTACACCAAGAGGTGAGCAATGGCAGAGTTGTGCCCATGTTCAGGCATGGCATATCTACTATTTATCTCAGTCTCTACTGTGCTACACACAGTATCTAGCAGTCAATAAAAAATTACAAGGAAAAAAAGTAAGAGAAAAAAGGTCTTGGACCCAGTAGTTTTATGAGTGAGTTCTACTAAATCTTTGAGCAACACATATTTTGCTATCACTTAAGTTATTCAAGAGTGTTAAAACTAGGAAGTGGAGAAAAGGGAAACAGAACATTACAGAGAATTTCATAAAGTGGGCACAGAACCTGCTTCATATTTACAAGTCACTGCCCATCATGCCAGGTGGTGCCAACGCAGGCAGTCAGATTCTGTCCTGGCTTGACGCTTCTGTTCTGATCCAGTGTGGCCACAGAAGTGTGGTCTTTTCAGTTTTCCAAGGATCTCCAAAGAAATTAAACTTGTTCTGGCTTATTTGTGGATTAAATTGACCTCCCTCTAGAACAAAATTTATCTTTCTGTTTGGCCAATAGACAGGACCAAATTTCCTCACCACAACTTCATTTACAGAAACAGGCTGCTGCCCCATGAGCCATATTCTGCCTATTAGATTTTTTAAAACATTGCTGGAACATATGATTTGTCTTGATTACTAAATTTCACCCTCCCCACTCCCCACAACCCCCAACAAATTTTGCACTCTAGGCAACTGCCCCATAGTTCCACCTAGTCCTGGTCTCCACAGAGACCCACTAGGTTCCACCCAGGGTGAGTGGGGCCTCACGTGCTGCTCTCACATCAGCTTACCTTACTGTGCCATGCACTTTGTGAGAAGCTGTTCTTTGCCAACCAAAAAAAAGCCTTCATATAAATCTTCTCCTGAGAGGGAGAAGAGGAGGGGTGGGTGGAAAGTTTCAAAAGCAAAGAAAACAAGAATGGGAAAGAGGAGGAAGTGGCCAGTGCTCAATGAACCCTGAAGTGTGAAAGGCTAATCCAGAAATCACTCAGTAATCACCACCGTGAAATCAGGCAGGGCTGACATCTCTTGCTACGCATATGCGCACCACCTTCCCTACCTCCCACAAAGCCTCACTTCCTAAACCAAAGTGACCTTCTGAAATCTGGCCAGTCGGCCTCAGCTCTTGGCCCCACGTCCCTCCTATGCAACAGCTTCTACACACCATTAGTTTCCTTCCAAAGTCCCCACCGACTTCTCATTCACAGCAATACTCTTCCTGTTTTCGAAACAAGGGTATTGGCCCATGTGCCTGGTTAACAGAAACTAGAGTGCATAGGGCTGTGAGAAGTTCTAAGGCATTTGTGTATTGTACCGGAGACTTTGAAAGAAGGGTGAGGTTTTGGGGGCTCTGATGTGCAAGGTAAGGTACTCAGTGTTCAGAACAATCCTCATGGATCTGTCATGCTCAAAGGAACAGTGTTGAAAGAGTGATTATGGTTTAAGATAATTTGGCTGTCAACCAAATAACATGTTGTTGCTTACTGCCATGTCAGACACTTCTGCTGATTGGTGAATTTCTTTTTTTTTTTTTTGAGACGGAGTCTCGCTCACTCGCCCAGGCTAGAGTGCAGTGGTGCGATCTCAGCTTACTGCACGCCCCGCCTCCCGGGTTCACGCCATTCTCCTGCCTCAGACTCCTGAGTAGCTGGGACTACAGGCGCCCGTCACCACGCCCGGCTAATTTTTTGTATTTTTAGTAGAGATGGGGTTTCACCGTGTTAGCCAGGGTGGTCTCTGTCTCCTGACCTCGTGATCCGCCCATCTCAGCCTGCCAAAGTGCTGGGATTACAGGCGTGAGCCACCGCGCCAGGCCTGATGGGTGAATTTTTAAGAGGAAGAATAATAAGCAAATAGACTAGTTTAAAAGCAAGGTATCGTTTCCTTGGTGGATCTCTTGAGAAGGAGATGGAAACAGTGATGGGGGACTTTGGCTTGGCCTCCAACGCGTCCCAGAACTTTTCTCTCTAGAGGTGTGAGCCATACCCCTCCAGCATATCCATTTTCCCATCAGTTCCATACTGTCTGTGAACTTCGGGGAATCATCAGTCTCTCTCTTCTGCAGTGTTCCCACCTTTAAATGGCCCCTTACTCTCATAATCAGTGCTGAGTAGTGGCAAGGGGGAGAAAATGGAAAAGTTGGCATGGGAGAGAAGGCAGATCCAGAAGATAGGATACAGCCCAGGTAAAGGGCCAAAGGTCTCCTGAAATGACTCTTTAAGGCAACGTCTTAGTGTTCGACTGCCTCTTTGTTACATTCTTTTTATTTTTCCCCAGCCCTGAGAATGTGGCCTGATTTTCTCTTCTGTTATCACAACTGCTCTTCTGCTTGAGTTTCTTCTACACCTTCAAGATGGCTGAAGAACAAGATGCTTTCTCTCCATGTCTGTGCTGTTTCACTGTGAGTAAAGCAAGTGTACATCTGCTTTCATTTCTTTTTTTCAAAAATGTTATTACTACTAGTGAGTGTGGGGAAAGAGGGCATACTGCAACATAAATAGGAGGGAAACTGCAAGTAATAGAAATTGTTTAAACAAGTACTTAAAACAAGTAATTGGTTTTAGTGATTCTTGGTCATTTTTGAGGCACAAAAGGGGAATAATGCTTATACAGCAGTGATCCATGTGGTTTAGAACTGAAGCAGAAAGAAGACATTCATGCAACCAGCAATCATATGAAAAAAGCTCAACATCACTGATCATTAGAGAAACGCAAATCAGAACCACAAAGAGATACTATCTAACACCAGTCAGAATGGCTATTGTTAAAAGTCAAAAATAACAGATACTGGCAAGGTTGTGGAGAAAAAGGAATGCTTATACACAGTTGGTGGGAGTGTAAATTAGTTCAGCCATTGTGGAAGACAGTGTGGTGATTCCTCAAAGACCTGAAGACAGAAATGCCATTCAGTCCAGCAATCCCATTACTGGATAGATATCCAAGGGAATATAAATCATTCTATCATAAAGACACATGCACACATATATTCTTTGCAATACTATTCACAATAGCAAAGACATGGAATCAATCTAAATGCCCATCAATAATAGGCTGGATAAAGAAAATGTGGTACGTATACACCATGGAATACTATGGAGCCATAAGAAAGAACAAGATCATGTCCTTTGCATGGATATGGGTGGAGCTGGAGGCCATTATCATCAAACTAACACAGGAACAGAAAACGTATTTACTGCAGGTTCCCATTTATAAGTGGGAGCTAAATGATCAAAACACATGGACACAAAGAAGGGACCCACAGACACTGGGTCCTATTGGAGGGTAGAGGGTGGGAGGAGGGAGAGGATCAGGAAAAATAATCAATGGGTACTAGGCTTAATACCTGGCTGATGAAATAATCTGTACAACAAACCCCCACGACACAAGTTTACCTATATAACAAACCTGCACATGTACCTCTGAACTTAAAAGTTAAAAAAGTGGGCACATACCCCTGATATAGATATAGCTTAATATATAATCTCCGTATATATATGACTACACTCATAGCACATATTACAAAGCACATAAAAAGTAAAGATCAAATATTTTCAGAAAAAAAGAAAGTATGCACAACAATGACAACCTTCAAAATAACTCTTCATAATAACACATGATAACTTAGCATCTTTTGCTTACAGTATGATGTTGGTTTTGTGTTATTACTGTAAAGTACACTGGTGGCTTATATTTGCAGACTAGAACTGTCTCAAGATGCTATGATGCTCAATTGTGTTAACCAGTTTATAATCAATTAACCTAAGCTTGATGATGGCAACTGAATTTCCAGGTATACAAATAAATTTGAGGGTGAAGCATAGTTCCTAAAAACTGTGCTGATCTCTGTTTTTATCTGTGGCATTGTGTATTATTTGACAATGCGAGGGAACACACTATCTTTTCAACCTAATTTTTCTTATAATTAAAATTACCATTTTAAGCATTGGTAATTTCTCACCAGAGAGTAAAGTTTTAATTACTCATAATAAAGTTTTATGATGGGCAAAAAGAGGAACTGAAGCAGAGTCACAGTTAAAAAAATTATAATTATTTAGTAATGTATATTTAATAATAAACATAAACATACAAAATAACCTCAACTTCACCAGTATTTCTCTTTCTTTTGACTTTTAAATTTGTTTATTTTTATTTGTACAGATTTAGGAGGTATTTCAGGTACAGTTTTATTACACAGATAGACTGTGTTGTGTTCATTAGTATTTCTTAGTCATTTTGAAGGAGAAATATGGTTCCCTGTGATACTTCATATTTCCATATTGATTTTTTTTTTCCTTTTCTTGTGTACTTCCCACAGATGCTGCAAATATTCCCAGCCCTTTCCCCTTGATGCCCAAAATAAATTCCTCAACTACCCTGAACCCAGGAACTATTCTTAATTTCACAAAAATTTTATGTAAAGGGACTGAGTCCTTCCATCCCCCTGCCACTTCCTGGACTTTGCTCTTCCATACCTAATTTATCACCAAAAACACACCACCACCACCACAACACTGCTGTGGAATGACAGGAGCCTCCTCAAAGGGCATTGGAGGGGAAGGAACTGTCTGGCAAACTATGAGGCAATGGTTCTAGTGTACTTTATTGGCACGGAGGAGGAAAAAGTATAGAGAAACTTATTCACTCGTGTTACTGTGATCACAAGAATGAGGCCTGACCTGTCATAATACCCAGTCTAATTTCTGCCTCCATTTTTGTCTGAAACAGAGAAGCCCAACTGTCTGACGGGCAGTTCCGATTGAGAGTACTCTTCCTCCATCACCTGATTCTTAACATTATCCTGGGGCTTTACCATCTGCCTGTTCCTGGGACCCAACTCCTTGTGCAGACCTTTCAGCTGGGGGTCCTGGGTCTTCCACAGATTTTTGGAATTATAACAGCAATGATAATAACAATATTGGTGAGGGTGATTATAGACAACATTCATAGGGCACTCTCTGTGCCAGGTACTGTGATAAATACTTAACATTGATTGTCTCCTCTGATTTTCAAAGTCCTAAGAGAATTTTTTTAGTTATTTACTGCTGTCTAAAAAATTGCCACAAAACTTAGCATATTTTAAAAAAATACTTTTTTTAAACTTTTGACCTCTTTTATTTGTTAAAATAGTCACATCCATATACATGAAATGATTTGATCATAATGCATTCATTGATTACGGCTCTTGCCGTCTTGTGGCATCCAGAATCCTGCCTGAAACGTTTTATCTCACAGTTTATGTGGGTGAGGAATCCGAGTATGACTTACCTGGGTCCTCTGCTTCAGGGTCACTTAGTCAAGGTGACGCTTGTGAGTAGAGTCATCTCAAGGCTCAGCGGGACGAGGATTTGATTCCAAGTTCACATGGTCATTGACAGGATGCAGTTCCTCATGGGCTGATGGACTAAGGGCCTCAGTTCTTCAATGACTGTTGACCAGAACCTGCCCTCAATTCCTCGCCTCATGGGCCTCTCCAATATGGCAGCTTCCTTCTTCAAAAGGTGCAAGCCAAGAGGGCAACAGAGACAGTCTGCTAGGAAGATGAAAACCACAATCTTGTGTAGCCTCCATGGAAGTAACTTCCTATCACCGTTACCATATTTTATTGATTAGAACGAAGTCACTAGGTCCAGCCTACACTCAGGGGAGAGGATTACTTACATAAGGACATAAATATCAGGAGGTGGGATCCTTAGGGATCATCTTAGAAATCTTCCATCTCACGGTTTGGGGAAGGAGGGAATAAGAGCTGTTTTAAGATTACAAAGACAATATCAAGACTAGAAGATCAAGGTAGTTCAAGGTCAAAATTGAAGCTAATAAAGGTAAGGCTAAGGGTTGGAATGGAGAAGTGCCTTATACAGCTTTTGATCCACACTGTCTTCCTCTCTAATATCCATGTCTCCCAGCCCTAACACGAAGGTAGAGCTAAGGAGATGGTGGGTAAGAGACTAAAGGTTATATGAGGGATTACTGGGGCACGGCACAAAAAACTGCTTCTCTCATTGGGAAAGTAATAGAAAATAATGGTAATGGAGTAGTGGAGTGGAACAGCAGCAAAGAGGAACTGAAGATAAGCTATCGTGAGTTAAAGCAACCCAGGGTTCCTATGGGAAGGAGACTTTTGGCAGAGACGTGCCACAGTATCACATAAAAAAGGGCAGAGCCAGGGCATAAACCAAGTCTGAAATAAGCTATCCACAATCAAAGACAGTCAAGCTAAAGAAAACAAATTCCAGCCAGGAAACAGAAGGCTGGTTCCGGAAAGATTTTTTGAGGCAATGCTGCCTAGAGCAGAGGTGTGGAGGGGAGGACGGGGAACATTATTAGCAGCATCCTCTAAAACGAATTCTATTTCATATGTACTTTATGAAAGGGGGAAAGATTGCAGGAATTACAGGCCCGAAATCCCCCCAAATTCCCGAGGCTCTGTCTATTATAGTCCTTTTCTCCAGCACTCTCCTTCCCCTCCCACTCAAGCTCTTCATCTTGTCAACAGAGCAGGAATCACGGAGTTCACACTCTGAACTTTTGTCTTGGAATTATGCCAGTATCATAGTGTGGGCGCAATAAGTGGGGATTCGTTGAGGGAGGCAAGACAAACATGTTAACAACATTGAAGAAATGCCTTTTTAGTACAGAGAAAGGGAGAAGGAATCAGGAAGGGATTTCTTACCAAACCACAAAGAAGATCGTTCTTTAAAGAATGCTAACTTCTCCAGCTTTTAGTGGGGAATTGCCCTGCGTGGGGATTAAGAGACCAGCGCCTTTTAATCAAAGGAGGGCTGTACGTTCAAATAACTGGGAACAGCTGAGTGTCCCACCCAACTCTGAAGAGCAAAACAGCTACACGAAGCCACTCCTGCCTGCAGTATACAATGCTGTGTTTTTTGGCTAATTCTCCAAGGATATTACACTTACTTTCAATGGTTAATGAATAGCTTCTACGTGCCTGTTTCATTTAATTGTCCAAAGGCCAGTGGGTCCCAGAGCATATAAAGCTGCAAGCTGGCTAATGAGCTCATTCTCTTAGAGCAAGCAGGGAAGCAGAGGAGCGGCAGAGTCAGGGTGCTGGGTTCCTAAGGTGCAAGAATGCAAAACAGAACTGGCCTCATTCTCTGTGCTCTTGCCCTCCTGATGGGTTTCCTGATGGTCTGCCTGGGGGCCTTCTTCATTTCCTGGGGCTCCATATTCGACTGTCAGGGGAGCCTGATTGCAGCATATTTGCTTCTGCCTCTGGGGTTTGTGATCCTTCTGAGTGGAATTTTCTGGAGCAACTACCGCCAGGTGACTGAAGGCAAAGGAGTGTTGAGGCACATGCTCGAACAACACCTTGCTCATGGGGCCCTGCCCCTGGCCACAGTAGACAGGTACGTGCTGACAGGCAGAGGGATCAAGAAGGGCTGAGATGGGCTGAGTTGTGTAAGATCTGAGTAATTTCTGATCCTACTATGGAGCAACTTACATGTCCCATGGGCTGTCTGTCTAGAACCAAAGCTTTATTATCAGGGAATTACTCTGGGGTTGTTACTAGGAAGAATGGCGCCGTCTTTGGGGAAAACCATGATGTAGGGGCAACTCATCTCAGAGAAACCCTACCACCACCCCCAGTGAAAACCCACCTAAGCCAATTTAGAAACCCAGGCTTTTTCGTTATATCATGGCAGCTGTCATTAATTAGTGGCAGGTGATGGTTAGTTACTTCCCATAACCTGGGATAAGGTTCTAAGGCAAGCAAGTCCCAGGCCAAATTCTGCCACACAACAAATGAGGAAGCAGGCATAAAATGAGTCCTGGAATCTCTGTGAGCTCAGAGAAGTCCCAGTTTACTGTCCTTTTAGGTGTTGTGATCTCACCTTGCATAAAACATTCCTTCAGGGGAAGGTGATAATATTCTAGAGGCAAGATTCATTCTATCTCACCATCTCATACATTAGGACAGTTATCATCAAAAAACAAAACCAAACAGCTAGTGTTGGTGAGGATGTCAATAAATTGGAACACTGTGCATTGCTGGTGGGAATGTTAAAATGGTGCAACCACTGTGGAAAACAGTGTGGAGATTCCTCTATACATTAAATATTGAATTACCGTTTGATCCAGCAATTCTACATTCTGAGTTTATACACAAAGGAACTGAAAGCAGGGATTCAAATGGATGTTTGTACACCAATGCTTCTAGCAACATTTATTCACAATAGCCCAAAAGTGGAGACAGCCCAAATGTCCATCAACAGGTGAGGAGATAAACAAAATGTGGTATATACATGCAATGGAATATTAGCCTTAAAAAGGAAGGAAATCCTGGCACATGCCACCACTTGGATGAGGTTGAAAACATTATGCTAAGTGAAACAAGTCAGTTACAAAGGGCAAATATTGTATGATTCCACTTATATGAGTACCTAGCATAGTCAAATTCATAGACACAGAAAGTAGAACAGTGGTCCCAGGGGCTGGTGGAAGGAGAGATTGGGGACTTATTGTTTAATGAGTAGAGAGTTTTAAGGTGATGGTTGTAGAGCAATATGAGTGTATTTAGTGCCACTGAACTATACACTTAAAAACAGTAAATTTTATGTCATATATATTTTACCACAAGAAAAAAAGATTTGGTTAATCTTATAGTCAGTATCAGGCAACAAGAAACCTCCTAATTCTTGGCTAGCCACAGGACCATTTGGGGATAACAGCCTAGGCATCATTCTCAGGATACAGGCTACAAGACTATAAATTATTTTGCCCTCTTCGTGCAAGAGTAGAAAGTATCTAAAATATTTTAGCTACTCCATGTATCTTGAATATAAGTAATCTTACCAATGAGGGTCCACTTTTGGCATCCTTTATGCTAATTAATAAGATAATAATTATGAAAACTAAAACTTATTTCCAATGTTATACTAACCAGCAGAGTTTCTGGGTTTGATTAAAAATTAAGATAAATGAAATGATGGTAGAAGATGCCTCTAGAGTGATGATTTCTTTTTGTATAAATGTTAGAGGACTACCTCTAGAGTGTGCATTTCTGATAAATGTAACTGATTGCCTTTAGGATATAGCTTAAATTGACTAACACTGCATAATATTACAGTATACTGAAATGTTTGAAAGTAAATTACGGACATCGTGACACCCCCATTTTACTGCCTCTTCTCGCTGCATATAATTAGATGCTCATCCCACGCAGAATGGCTGGCAAGTCAGCCTGGGAAGTCACATTTCTCCAAAGCATTTGCACTCAAAATGGATACCCAGGTTGAGATATCAAAGCAAATGGGTCTCCAATGATGGAATTCAGGGGACTGGGAATGTGGATGGCAGTTGAAGGAGGGTGGGGTTGGGAGAGGTAGCTGGGATTTGGGGCAGGCAGCAGTCATCCTGGAACCTTTCAAATCACTCCAGGGAACAGCTCACCTTTCTGTGTAAAATGCCTTTACACATGTACCCCATGACTCAGCCTTGGCTATTCTGAGTGAGGGCTGAGATTTACGCCTTACAGTAGACAGCTTCTTCAGCTCTGGCTTTGGGCCTGGTAACATTTGGAATGGAGTTGTGGCTACAAATGGCAGTCCCTGTTCTGTTGTGGTTACACACCATAAACACTCCCTGTAGGCACTGGAAGGATCACTCTATAAATACACAACTCAGCCGAGCTCACCGGTCTCTCTTCTTCCCCTCTCCCCCTCCCCCAAATTCATTCATGATGGAGAAGCCAGGAGGATTTAGCAATTAGCAATGCTGGGCAAGATGATCAATGAGAACATCAGCCCCCGAACGAATGGCTGCTTTAGCCTACTGGCATAGAAAGGGCTGCAACTGAAATTTGCATAAAGTTGTCAGTTGATATCATTTGAGAAACGAGTATGTTTGTATGTTTTCTTTGAAACTAGGTACTGAGTCTTGAAAGGGTGTTAGGATAGAGACATGGCATCTGATATAGTTCAGAGATGAGCACAGAGTTGGTTTTCATTCATTATTTTGTTGGCTGTGATGATAAGAGAAAGTGAGTGCAATTGAGGGGATGATGCCATGCGAGAAAGGGAGCAAGGATGTGGATGGACTAAGTACTCGGTAGAGAGAAGTTCCCTATCCAAAGCCCCCACCTCCTCTAATGTTGACAAGGATCTCACACTGAATGGCCCTGTTTCCACGAGCGAATGAGCAATAGAGAAGGAATAGCTTGGCATAACCCACCGGGAAAAAAAATGTGACTAGAGGCAGGCATCCTGTGGCTGATAAAAAGGTTCTTTTGGAAGAGCAGCACATTTTTTAAAAACTGGTGATGCCAGAAAGAGGTACATCTGTTTCAAGAATCCATGTTTCTTAACAGTTTAGCTTCGCACAATTTGAGCTGAGAGAGGCAGCCGTCTGCCTCTTTGGCATTAATGCCTAAATAACGCATGCATGTTTGTGCTGTTTTGTCCCCTAGGCCAGACTTTTACCCTCCAGCTTATGAAGAGAGCCTGGAGGTGGAAAAGCAGAGATGTCCTGCAGAGAGAGAGGTCTCTGGCATTCCTCCACCTCTATATACAGAGACGGGCCTGGAATTCCAGGATGGAAATGACTCCCACCCAGAGGCCCCACCATCTTATAGAGAATCCATAGCTGGCCTGGTGGTGACAGCAATCTCAGAGGACACCCAGAGGCAAGGCCAAGAGTGCTGAGGCAGAGAAAGCTCTCCAGCACTCATGATGCCACCGCTGTGGGGAGCAGCTACTGATAATAAAGGCAAATGAGGGACTGTGGGAGGAAAGGCCCCACCAGGGATCCCACATGAGAGCTTGGGGAGGGGATGACAGCCCTGAATTCCAGACATAATTGGCCATGCCAGGGCAGGGCCGGCCAGGGGCCCTGGAAGGGTGTGGCCAACACCAAGCAGACATTTCAGAGGATTCACACTAATCTTAACCCCGGCAGGCCTTGGGTCCCCAAAGGTGTTAACTCTGAGAGCTCTGCTTACAGAGATTCTTTCTGCTGTCACTCAACTTCCCTCCCATCACCTCAACTCCAGCCAGGGAGGAATAGATGCTGGTTGTCAGGACAGCCACATGCCTTCCTGTTCTATATCACCTAGTAATCTCAAAGGGAAGGTTTGTTGTTTAATTTATTGATTGTTCAGCCTTTCGTTTTGTTAGCTTGTTTCCTAGTTACCTCCAGCTGACCATACTACCAGAGTGAGGCAGTACTTCACATCCTGGGAGATACGCCCTCGGAACCCATGAATGTTATTTTGTATTATTTTATTTTCATGATATGTATTTTTTCTATGTAAAAGGAAAATGACTGTAATATTTGCCTTCAAGATGGTTCAAACACAAAATGTTAAATGAGCTGTTTTTTAAAAGAGGTCCTTATACAAATAAGCATGATAAGATTGCTTATAGACCCAAATGAAATAGACAGAATACTTAATTCATAATACATGGAAATCCGGGGTATAGGGTGGAATTTGTACTGGCCATAGATGGTATTAATATACCACTTGATATAACTCTCCTAAAGGTTAAAAATATTTGTATGTAATTCAAAGAATCCCCATATAAATCCCTAGAATTTGAAAGACAAGAAACTCTAATGATGTATGTTCATCATTAACAGGAAATTTCTTGTGTCTCAAGATACAGATCTTGACTTTTAGACTTAGGACATTCATTTTTAAATCCGTTGGTTTCTACTCAACTTTATTATATTTTATTGTTTTCTTTAAATACAAGACGAGAAGTCTGGTTGCAGGGTGGTAGAGAGAGATGCAGCCTGATGCTTTTGAACTTGGGCCAAGAATCTTCATCTCTCCGGGCCTCAGTTTTCTCCTCTATCAAGTGAGGCATTCATGCTGGCTTCACAGTTGTGGAATGCCTGTTATATGGCAGGCTCTGTGCCATGAGCTTTTCATGCGTGTTAGCCCTCATTCCATCTTTAAGAGACAGGCACTGTGATTATTCCCATTTTACATATGCATAAAACTGAGATTTTGAGAAGTTAAGAAACTTTTCCAATAACACAATGACTTCTAGGAGGGTGAAGAAGGGTCCCTAGAGGAACATGGGAGGACTGACTGACTTCACGCTTTTGAGCTAGGTAGCCCTGTCTAACTTCTCTCCTTCTAGGAGACAGTTTGGATTTCTCTCTCCCTTCAGAAAATGGGCTGTAACAGAAAATGGAGCCCCAGGGTTGCTGCAATATCTTAAAGCCCTTGGAGAAGTGGCAGAGATTGCTTTAGGGTTAATCGGCTTCTTTTAAAATATGTAAAATGTCCTCCAGGTTTTCTGCCTGGAAACTGGTCCCTTGCCTCATAGCAGAGTTTCCCCCGATCATTACATGGATGATGAAGAATGATTCCCAGTGGAGATAGCCCTTGGTGAATGGGCACAGGAAGGGCTTTAGACAGTTGGTGAGAAGGATGTAGATCATTCAAAGAGGAAGAGCGTGGTCAAGATGGGATGGAGCCTCCTCTGTGGCCTCATCTTCTCCATCATTGCTGAGTGCGTAGATTAAGTATATCCTGACAAATGCATAAGAAGCTTCATAAAAGGAAATCCTTGTCCATGAAGCATGAATTTGGGAATCTGTTATTTGAATCCTTGGCATTGAGGGCATAAAGATATGAAGGTCACTCATGGTTGTCCAATAAGGAAGTGATCATTTATTAGTAATGTAACTTATTATTCCTCTCTTGTCATCTCTTTCTATCCCTCTACTAAGACAGTTGTTATCCTGAAATTCTCCCTGGTGGTCTGAGCACATTCACTGACTTGAACAAGGACCATCATTGGTCTTTTGTCCAGAGTCTGCATTTGTAATAGATAGTTTTTCCAACTACTGGTAGTCAAGTGAAACAAATGTTGATTTTGGTTTACATAAGAAATAGTTTTAATCTCTTTACCGCAATAAATTTTGTACTTAAATTTCTCTTTTGCCATTTTTTTTTTTTTTTGCGTCAGAAAAAAAAATCAATAAAAGACCCTAAGTCAAAGTTTTATTCTCTGGTAAACTAACGCAGTGTCAGAATGCATTGATCTTTCTGCAAACCCAAACATTATTGAACTCTAACTGCTGATTTGGAAAATAACCTGGGTGTGTCTTTTTGAAAATAAAATACCAATAGTTATTTGTTGATTTTTTTAACATTTCATGTAAGGCAGAAATAATATCTTGGCAACGTGAATCAGGGCAGGTTCCAGAGAGTGACTGCATATGTACTCTGAATCATGTGTCAAGAACAAGGGTAGAACACAAAGCAAACTCTACATTCGAGAGACCCAGCAATTAAAATCCACTGGACAAATCAGACAAAAGTATCCGATTGTGGTTCATAATAATAATATAGTAGTCATCGCCTAGAGGATTCACTCAAGATAAATAGATACTGCCTCTGCTCTTCCTTCTGAGGTTTATAAAATTTACGGTCATGGATTGGAAACCGCAATTCCGTGAATGACAGGGAGAGCACATGCAACATGAGAAAGTGAAAAGAGAAAAATCCCCATTACAAAGAGTCTTTGCTCATTCTCTTCTCTCAACTGCGGATGGTGGGTTCATATGTCAATGGGGAAGGGAAGTTCTCAGCGTTGAAGGCCCTCCAGTATTGTAATCTCATAATGTCCCTTTGAGCAGAACGTTTGAGTAGGCCTTACCACCACTCCAGAAGGTGAGGATAAGGTCAGTTATCCTCAATTATAGATTAAGTTGTACTGTGTCTTTTGCATATCTGAGATGTACTGTGTTCATTTTCGACCTTCCATGCAAAACCTTACCAGTGCTTTTACTGACAGTCCTATCTATCATTTAAGATTCTATTTAAATATACTGTCTTTGGTGAGGCATTGCTCTAGCTCACCTACATTGCAGGGCACATATTAGGTGCAGATAGGCATGGAAAGATGATAAAGACATGGATTCAGAATCTATATCTTCTCCATATTCTATAAGGTTCCATGACAACCTAGGCTGACTCACATACCAAGTGGGCTGTCAACTGCATGAGCTATTTCTTCTAGTAAGGACTCCAGCTGGTTGGAGTGGAACAGGCATTCTGCTAAGCTCTGCTGCTTGGGATAATCTCTTGCTGTTTGTAACTGTCAAAGGGCCAAAGACTGATTACTGGAAGTTACATTATTTCCAAAGGCACACCGTTTCTCAGACCCTTCTACACTCGGGGATCGGAAGCTCCTTAAGACAGGTGTCTGGGATTTCAGTGTCCACATGTTTTGAGAGTATTCAGTGCATGATCCAGCAATGGAATGGAGTCACACAGTTATGTCATTACCAGCTCCTGCAGGTGCTTTTCAAATTCCCTACACCCATCTGAACGTCAAAGTAAATCCCATGCCTTACACTGATCCATGAGACCGTGCATCAAGCTTCGACTTCCCATGCAGAAAGCCTGCATGCCACGTGCAAGCCCTTCCACCTATAACATCATGCAACACGATTTGTCCTGCAAATACTGTGGATGTATGCTGCACTCAGATCAGTAAAAGTTGACAAATGATCTCATTTTAATAATGACTCCCTATCCATTTTCAAGAACATTTAATAAACTCAAGATTCCTGGGTGATGCAAAACAAATTTTTGTTCTGGGGGACTGGCTGACACCTGGAAGGATATTTAGCATGTTTGGTTTCCTACTACTGCCACTAAATGCCTCTCTGGCAAATACACACACATTTCCGAACACCCGCCCTGGTTGAAAACCAGCATGTGATGTATAGTGTTGCTTGCCATTTTTCTGCAGACACGTGGTGCAATGAGTGAACCCCTCTGTAACAGCTGATCACCAGAGTTGCCCTGGCAGTTGCCACACTCTATCCATAGTTTCCTCTATGATTGACTCTTGCAGTTCCCATGAAATTTGGGGTCTTTAAAGTCATTTACTATTTTTTTTTTTTTTTTTTTGAGATGGAGTCTCATGTTGTCACCTGGGCTGGAGTGCAATGGCACGATCTTGGCTCACTGCCGCCTCCCAAGTTCACGCAATTCTCCTGCCTCAGCCTCCCGAGTAGCTGGGATTACAGGCGCACACCACCACACCCGTTTAATTTTTTGTATTTTTAGTAGAGACAGGGTTTCACTATGATGGCAAGACTGGTCTCGAACTCCTGGCCTCGTGATCCACCCTCCTCGGCCTCCCAAAGTGATGGGATTACAGGCACGAGCCACTGCACCTGGCCAAGTCATTTACTCTCAAAGATCAGTGGCCACAGTGGCTACAGCCCTTTTTTTTTTTTTTTTTTTTTTAATAGAGTCTTGCTCTGTTGCCCATGCTGGAGTGCACACTGCTCCATTTTGGCTCACAGCAACCTCCACCTCCTAAATTCAAGCTATTTGCCTGCCTCAGCCTCCCGGGTAGCTGGGATTACAAGCATGCACCACCACATCTGGCTAATTTTTGTATTTTTGGTAGAGACGATGTTTCACTATGTTGGCCAGGCTGGTCTCAAACTCCTGACCTCAAGTGATCCACCCACCTCGGCCTCCCAAAGTGCTGGGATAACAGGTGTGAGCCACCACGCCCAGCCTAGAGCTTCATCTTTAAGAACATAAAGAACATTATATGGGGAACAGTGACTTCCTGCCTCTCTCCTCTCCCGAGAATTAGCCAAGAGGACATACACATATAGTTTGGCAAGAGAAGTTTGGATTTCAAGTAAGGCAGAAATAATATCTTGGCGATATGAATCAGAGCAGTTTCCAGAGAATGACTGTGTCCTAGACCCACCAAAAGACCTTCCCTTGACAACACAGCTGAAAAAAAGTCTGTCAAAATAGGCAGCTATGCAGCTGCTTCTTCCGGTGGCTGGGCCCAAGGCTTTGCTCTGCCTGACATTCACAACCCTGTGCCTGCTTCAACCCCATGCATCCAAGCCAACTCCTCAGGAGACCCCAAGCAAGTTTCCTCTCCAGCAGTCCTAACCCTCATCTCCTAGTCTGTCTTCTGACTCCACTCATCCTTGATGAAATTCTATAAATGCTTACAAATCCCAAGAAACTCTACTCTTGGGGAAACCACTCTCCTACCACCGTCTCTGAGTCTATTGCCCGTCTCTGTGTAGTCCCATAGCACATTATTTGTGCCTCTCGTAACATTTTTGTCTAACTGGTTATTTGTGTATGTTTGTCATAGCCTCCTATTCCCAAATTATAAACTTATAAGATCAGGAATAATGTTTTATCCATTTCTCTGCCCCATCTAAAACAGAACTCTGCCTAGAGGAGTTGCTCAACCAATGTTCACTGAATGAATGAATGAACAGATGGATGAATGGATGGACTGATGAGTAAATATATACTTGGGCTACTGTCCACACATGACTCCATATCAAAATAAAGAAATACAATTTTTATGTAAGCACTAATTTACATTTGAACTTACAAGTTAGAGATCATCAAAAGTTCAGCAACTTGAGAAAATAAGTATTTTCTTACCTAGAGCTGATACACCTAAGGATACATCTGAGCGTCCCGAGCAAGACATCTGTGATTAATGAACACATGGATGGCTGGCATGGATGTCCACTCATGAGACAAGAACCTGAGAATCAAAGCTATGACATGAATTTGATTCCACTGGTGATCAATCTTGAAATGTTTTGTTTTGTTTTAGAATCTTAGCTCAAAGCCACCTTCCTATTATTTTGAAATGAAGACAATTACAGTGGAGGTCTAGATGCCGTTTCAGTTTCTGCTGACTCCCAAAGGCAGTTTTGAGTAACTTACCTTTTCTGTTCCATTTAATACATGTCTCTAGTCATAATAGTGAAAAACAGCCCTTGCAGGTTTTCTGAAAGGCAGATTTATCAGGATAGGTGACCAGTACTGGAGTTTCTCAACTGGCGAGACAAACACATAAGTAAAAACCCACAATCCTTGGATAAGGTTGAAATTAGGAATTTCTTTTTTATTGGCCACTAAATGTCCTAGCAAGTTTCTGACAGAAGCACAGACAGAAAATGGAAACAAATACCCTACTGGGAATATTTCCTTGCTTGCACTAACCTTGACTACAGCAATAACACATTGCTTAACAGTCAAAGTGCACCAGGTCATTTCCGCAAATGGCAGGGTGAGTGACTGTGCTGTTCCCAAGGAAGCAAAACAGATGCAAACAGGTCCCACGTGCCGGGTGTCCTGGCTGAGTACGGAGGAGGCTGCTACACCGGCAGTACCCTTTTTCCAAGTGAGGAAAGCCAGCTGTGACCCTCTGCTTGCCGGCAGGCGTCTCCACCCGCCCCTCCACCATCCTGCCCATAGCTGTACCACCAATTACATTTTCTTCCAGCATCCACCTCATTTCCTACTTTTACAGCATTTCATCCTCTCCTTTTGCAGCCATTACAAATAAGATCGGAACTGTGTCCAAACAAGTGCATTAAGATAGGCCCCTATTGGCAAAGTCAAAGAGCTCTCACACATGGTGGTCTTTTTGTCTTCTCAAGAGGAACTTGTATAAACCCATGTACCAACATACTTGGTGTAATCAAGGAAGGGTTCCCCCCAAATTTTAAGCATTTAATTGCAGAGTCTTGTCAAGAAACTTCTTCCCAACTTTACAACTGAATGGCTGAATTTGAAAGAAGATATCCAGCTTAATAGCTAAAATAATATTATTTACAAAATAAGAGAGGAAAACACCTATTGATATACTTTGTTGGAAGTGCGCCATTGTGATTTGTAGAAAGCTTTAGAAGATGTGAGAGAAGGTGGTACAGGGATGTTGGGGATGGGATGCGGGAGGCAGGGCCATCAGGTGGGTGGCAGGAGTGAGGTGGGCTGTTGGGAGTTCTATAATAAAACCTTCCCCCATTGTAGACCTGACCTAGGATGAAACGCTAAACCCTCCTCCATGCTGGGAGTGTCTCCTCCTGCCTGCCCAGAGGCACCTGAGACTTAGGGTCAGTTTAATTCTGGCACTGTTCTCTCTTGTGATTTTAGAACATTTTCTCACTTGGCACCAGTGATGCACAGATGTTGTGATTAACAGCTGCCTAGCCCAGTCGTTGTCAAAAGGGGAGGTTCCTTTGTGTGATAAAATGTAGATATCAAATTATAGTGCAGCTTTAACAGACAACTAAAGGCCCTGCTGCATCTGGAGGAACAGGACAAAACCAAAAACAAATGGATTTTTTTTCTTTTCCCACCCACCCTCTATCCCCCAAAAGCAAAATATCTTTTGTTTTTCCAAAGTCATAAGAGGCACAAACAGGTAGCAAGAAGGCATCAGTGAAGCATCTCCCGCTGAGCACTCTCTTTCGTCCTGGTGAGTGATCTCTCCTCTATTCAGGTGATGACAGTGGGTCCCCTCCGGCCAGTTCTCTCATGAATCTGGGATATTTTCAGTGCGATGGCTATGAGAGGGCTCAGCACTGCCTGCAAAAGGAAAAGGAAAGTCTGTGAACAACTCAAATCAGTTACATTTTGGGGCATTCTGATGGATTTCTACCATAAGCATCTGGACTCAGATTCCAACTCACTGTTTACAGGCAGAGTCTTCATGAGCAGGACATTTGCTTCCTCCTCCACCAATGGAAGTTGGAATGGGCAGGGCAGGAGAGTAGGGGGAGAAGGTGATCTCCAAAGTCTTAACTAGCTTCAAAAGAAATTTATCTATAATAGGAAAATGTACAACCCAACTACCAACCATGAGAGCATTGTGAATTAAGGGAGTTCAGAAAAACCCCAGTCTTCTGCTGCTACACCCTCATCCTCACCACACACACACACGCGCACACACACACACACACACACACACAAGAATAAAAGCTCATTCTTCACCCTAGGGCCATGGATTTAAAGAACCTACAATCCTGATGTTTCTGAAATGACAGACCAATTCATTGGCCAATGTTGCAGAAATAACTGATCATGCCTTCCCATCAGATAACACTGGGCTTATGAGGCACCTCAGTGGATTCCCTGGAGGAGGTGGGCATGCTTTAGAAGCCTAAGGAATAGGTTCTTGGGAAGGTGAAGGGCATGAGAAGGAGGAAGACTTATTTCTTTCTTATTGTTTCATGGGATTGAGGCATTGTTTTCCAAGGTGTGGAGCATGCAACACTCACAATGATTTTCAGTGGTGCAAGGATATGGTATTGCTAATAAAACAGTGAGAAAATCAGTGTATTTTCCATTCTTCTTCAATCCTTCTGATTTCATCAAGGAGAAACTCTGTTTGCTGCCAATCTTTAACACTTTAACCAAGATGGTGCATGCCTCAGGCAAGAGTTACCCAGCTCGAATGTAATGTCACTGAATGTTTTTATTGAATTCATGTTCATGGTGTGCTTATATTTATCAAGTGGTATTGTTTATTCCATGTAGAGTACTTTTATAATAAATGAGTATATTGAGGTAAAAACAGAGTGAGTCAATTTAAGGACAAATATTGGCCATGCGTGGCGGCTCATGCCTGCAATCCCAAAATACTTCGGAAGGCTGAGGTGGAGGATCCCTTGAGCCAGGAGTTTAATACCAGCCTGAACAACACAGACCCCATCTCTACAAAAAATAAGTTAGCTGAGTGCAGTGGTGTGTGCCTATAGTCCTAGCTACTCGGTAGGCTGAGATGGGAGGATGGCTTGAGCCCAGAAGTTCAAGGTTACGGTGAACTATGATTGCATAACTGCATTCCAACCTGGGTGACAAAGTGAGACCCTGCCTGTCTCTGAAAAGAAAAAATAAAAATAAAATAAAAAATAAAGACACTTACTAATATAGAGATACTGATAGAAAAGAAGTTTGGGTAATATTAGGATAATGGAAGAAACAAAAATTCTGTAATTCAAGAAAAGAAGGCTTGCATTTTGGGAGGGGGAGAGGAATTCAGTTCCTTGTGGGCCCTAACCTATTTCCATGCATGAAGGGAGTGTACACATTCCAATCCACACAACAGGAGCACAAGGAAATGCACAAGGTACAAGACAGCACAAGCAATCCGTTGTATCCTGAGTGGCATGTAGATACAGAAGAATCCTGAGAGATGTGAGCCAGTCTTGTTGGGAGGGACCTAAATGCTAGGGTGAGGTGTAAGGTTTTAATTCATTAGGCAAGGGGAGGCACTGAAGTGTTTTGGGCTGAAAAGTGACATCAGAGCTGTGCTTTGGAAATATTGATCTGGCAGCAATTTATGGTTATATGTATTGAATTATCTTACTCTGTGAAGATGGCTAGATGGACAGGCTCACATAGACTCCTGGAAGCTGGAAGAAAAGTGAAAATCTAGAACACAAGAAAGTGGCACTTTCCTCTGGTCCCATGTTGATCATCTTGATTCGTAAAACAGAAGGGATTCTTTTCCTCTTAATAACCCTGTTGGTGCCCAGAAACATTTTACACTGGCACATTTCACCAGGACATATCCCACGTGATGCCAAGATAGAGGGATCTCTATTCTTTAGGAGCAAAGTGCCCATTTTGTACAGAAATTCAATTATTAGCTTTTGCTCCTCTTCCTGTCTTCTCTTCCTTATTTCCTGCTCCCCCTTTTTGGTTATGTAATTCTTCATTAACATCTGTCAAAGAAGTTAAACTCAGACAGAAAAAGAGAGTGAAGTTAAACTCAATCCCTTTAGCTGAGGTTTTAGAGGGCAAATAAAGATAAACATATACTATCCTATTATTTTAAGAAAATGCAATGAAAATGAATTTGAAACTTACAGAACTAAAGGATTAAAACATACTCGGTTTTACATCATTGTAAATTTCAAGATTTTTTGACTCCGCATCTTTAAGCGGTGGTACCTATTGGCAAAAGGGTGGGGAAGCAAGTTTTAACAAATACTGTAAATACCAGAGAAGTTCTCTTTTCTGATCTCCACTTAACTCTACAAACTAAAGCGTGCTTTCCACTTCTTCAGTAAAACATCCTGACTCAAGTCCGTAGCTCACTAGATGTCCGTGACCAATAGATCACTTTCTTATACGCTCACCTACTTCTACCTTCAGCAGTTGAGTTCTGTGTTTATCAGGAGTCAGTTAAGTTTGTTCCCTATACGTTAATGCCTATTGTACTAATTATTGAGACTATGCAATTTAATTATACGTAAACCAATGAAATGTAAATGCAAATAAGAAGACTTTTTTTTTCTATGAAAATTAAGTTGAGTGTTTTGGAAAGAACAGATAATGGTGATTAGCTAATCGTGTCAAATAAGATGTGGGTGAGATACCACAAAATATTAGGGAGAAATTTTAAAATTATAGAAGAATTATTTTTTCAGGTTGCTTCACAATTGTCCTTAAGTTACCACTGTAATATAAAGGAATCAAAGACAGATATTATAGATGACGAATTATGAGTGGGAATCTTTTGAAGAATGAGGATCACAATGGCAAACAGTATGCGCATATTAAAGAAAAGGTCTTGGGCAAAAATCAAAATACTGGCAAATGCATGTACATCTATATGTTTTATGATACAAATGTAATAGGATATCTGTGTGTATAGTGGACCTGCTTAACTCTCTTTCTGGATTCATCAACCAAGCATTTGTCCCTTCTTCTGTTCATGTCAGAGAAGAGGGCTTCCGTGGTGCTTATGCAAGCTGAAGGGAAGAAAATGGCACATGAGGAAACCCCTAAATATGAGGACTCCCATCCTGAGCCGAGAGCCCTGGGCAAATCTGGCACAGATACCATGGAGTCATCTGCCTTCAGGGAAATATGAGTGTTTGGGAAGAAGCACATCAGTGATAACCACCTCACTGATGTTCAGTCTTTTCAGCCATTTTCCAGGAACCACAGAACTTCTTTAGATTTTGTATGACCCTAGGAAGGCCCAGGAAGAAGTTCCTAAAAATACCCAAGACTGAATTTTTTGCCAGCTTTGTGGAAAGGAAACGTCAAGTTAAGCTCCTTTTTTTTTTTTTTTTGAGAAGGAGTCTCACTCTGTCACCCAGGCTGGAGTGCAGTGAGCGATCTCGGCTCACTGCAAGCTCCGCCTCCTGGGTTCACACCATTCTCCTGTCTCAGCCTCCTGAGTAGCTGGGACTACAGGTGCCTGCCACCATGCCTGGGTAATTTTTTGCATTTTTAGTAGAGATGAGGTTTCACTGTGTTAGCCAGGATGGTCTCGATCTCCTGACCTTGTGATCTGCCTGCCTCGGCCTCCCAAAGTGCTGGGATAACAGGCGTGAGCCACCGTGCCCGGCAAGCTCCCATTTTTACACTCTTCCCTGAGTGTATAAATTAAACAGTCATGTATCACTTAATGATGGGGATACATTCTGAGAAATGCATCGTTAGGCAATTTCATCCTTGCGCAAACATTATAGAGTGTACTTACACAAACCTAGATGGTATATATCTTTTTATTTATATATTGTTTTCCATATGGGAAACCAAGTGTCCCAGCACCATCGCTAAATATCAATCATTTCCCCGACTTGATTCACAACATCAGTATCAAGTGCCATGTATCAGGTTTCTATACACGCTCCATTCCAATCCTACGGGGCCACCATGGAATATGTGGTCTGTTGTTGACAGAGATATCACTACGTCATGCATGACAGTATATATGTGATAGAATGAGTGGCCACATCATGAGGGCAGAAACTTTGTCTTATTCAGGGCTAAGAAAAGTATCTACTGCTTAGGAGATACTCAATACATCTTTGTGGAGTAAATGAATGATATATTTGACAAAAAGATGATGAGGCAAATAGAGACTCCTGTGGGCATTCCTGGAGGACATTGTGTGCATGTGGGAGGGTCAACAGTGCTGGGTTTTTACTCATGTTTTTCTTTAGAAATCACACCTCTGATACATGTAAGCCCCAAACACTTCTCTCATATCATCAACCATGCCTCACAGTGGGTGGGAGTTAATTTTCCTGAGGCAATTGGAGAGGCCGTTGGAACGAGGAGCAAAAAGAGGGGTTATGAACTGTGGATGTGAGTTTTCTAACATGGAGCTGGAAACACAGAATTTCAAAAGCAGAGAGGAATGTAGATTGGTGTCATTTGATTTCTTCATGGCACAGATGAAGACGCTAAAGACCAGTGCGACACAGGATTGACCCACGGTCACACATCTGTTTGCTGGCTGAGCTGGGATAAGAACACAGAGTGGCCTGCTCTACTGCACTTTCCATCATACAGTTCTGCATATAAGATCTGAGAGTGACAAGGACAAAGAGAGAAAGACAAAATGCACTGAATGGGGAGGAGCAGGGAAATTGTGGGATTGCCACCCTATTGGACCAGATGAGTCCCACATCAGATGAGGAGTTGGGCAGGACTGACTAGTCTTCCTCCCTGACCAAAACCAGGCAGACAGTGGGAGAAGAGGTGTTCTCATTTATGTGGGTTATGTGAATGTCCTGGAAACTCCAAAATAACCCTTTGTGAATAAAGGAAATAAATTAATAGAGACTTTAATCAATTATGTTAGAGTATAGCATTGTTTTTCTAATTCCGGCATTTTTTTAGAGTGCCTAACATATTCTTTCTACAGTCAAGGGTAGGAAGCAGTGAACGCTTATCTTGCTCCAAACCACACAGGCCATGCATCCTTTCAAGATGGCATCTTCTGCCACCTTGCAGGGTTTTCTGGATGTTTGCTGTCCACTAATGTAGACAGGCTACAGGGGGAATTGGATCCTCTCTCTATTTAAAGTTTTGACACTATGTTTATCATGAATTTTTTGGACATTGATTTTAATTTTTTTAAAAATTGCACTACAATATTTATCTTGATTACTGAGTATTTTGGCATCCACGCCCACTTAAATTTTGCACCCAGTTAACCTCACATTAATCCTAGCCCACATAAATCCTAGAGTAGGTTTTAACTTGTCCCTATTCCCTGGAAAGACAGTTTCTCTTTTCACTTTCTCTCCCATCTTCTCTTTTGCTTTATGTCATTGTTATAATCCTGTTTCATGTAAATTAGATCCATTAAAAAAAAAACAACCCTAACAAACTGAACTTACTCTGGTAGAAGCAATAGACAGGAGGGATGTAAATGATCTGAATGTCACAAGACTCAAAGTAAATAGTTAACTGATTTTTCGGAGGAAAACAATACCCTAACCAGAATCATAATCACTTATCAAGCAAGATTGGTCAGAATCTGTGGAGGGAACCTAGTGCTGGGCTGGTATCTATGAGGAACATACATTTGTACAGTTGGGGAAGGAGTGGAGCCACGGGTGGAGAGCGAATAGGTGTGGATGACGATAATTCCCATAGTTCATCTTTTGGGGCAGGCAATACAAACCAGAGAATGCAGGTAGGTCATCCAACAGCAGAAAACACTGACATTTTGGCATCCATAAAATAGAGATTTATAACAAATGCTACTTTCTCCTGATCCCTAGGATCAACTAACAACACTCCCACTTTGTTTAAAACCTGCTAAACCTGAATGCCCGGTTTTTTCTGGGATTTCATGCAAACACTCATCTTTAGTCAATATGCTTTTGCATGGTCTAAGGGAGTGGTTCTTGAACTTGAACATGCACCAGTATCCCCTGGTGGGTCTGTTAAAGTGGAGACTGCAGCACCCCTCATCCTGAGTGTCTGATTCAAGGGGTCTGGGTTGGGGCCCAAGAACTGACCTTTCTAACAGCTTCCCAGGATGCTGTTGGTCCAGGAGCCACACTCTGAGGACCACTGCTCTAAGGTACGCTAATTATTGTGCCTGTCAAATGCTTTGCTCCAGCCCGAACCCAGGCTGCATTGTTTGCATCACATGATCCCACTCCCTGGCTGCATCTGATTGGACCAGAAGTGGCTGTCTGACCTACAGGCAGCCAATCCAGAGGCTGGCTAGCAACCTACAATACAGCCTGGGGCAAAAACTTCACCTAGCCTAGCAGATTATTTGCCTCAGGGATTTGAACTGTAAGTAATGAAAGAACGGACAGTTAGTAGTGGGAACTAAATCAGCAGGTTGTAATTAATTAACCATGAGGGCATACGACTCCATGGTAATCCTGGATTATGAGAAAGCACAGACTCTGAGAAACATGACAAAAAATGATAAGAAAGCAGGGGGAAACCAGAAGAATTAAAGAGAGCAGAAGGAAATAATAAAGGAGTTGGTAGAGAGAAAACAATGGCATGACTCCCAATTATCTCTGAAGATTCATTACCTCCCACTAGGAAGGCCTGAGGTGGTAACTGTACTCCAGGTCTAGCCTCTGAGATTTGGACACGTGACAGACCCTACTCTTGGCTTTCTGGTGCTAACTTTGGTCTCTTTGCATATTAAAATCAAAAATTTTAAGCAAATTAAAACAAAACCACAATTAATTTGAGTGTTTATCTAAACACTCAAAATGTGTTCCTCTTAGATTGTTTTGAGGTATCATCACGGTCCAGGATTCTACCACCAACAAACCCAAAAGCTTTTTTTCTTATGAAATGTAACATCTTGCAAACCAAAATTAACTTCCTCGCCATGCCAGTCCATGGTGCCACCTTCTCTTTCCTGCTAGGAGCAGATCCCTCTGAGCTCTCAATCTGCTGAGCTGGAAGTACTCCTTGGTGGGTCCTTCTCCCTTTCCTGTACATCCAAGCAGTTGCCACAACCTCTGGTTCTATTTCTCCCCATCTACTTCCTCATTCTCATCCCCATTGTTTCCTTAACACAGTACCCCACCATCCTGAGCTTGCACGAGTCTGCTGTCTGTTCTCAGTTTCATCAGAGAGAGCTTCTTTTTACAAGAGACTTGTTCACGTGAGGTTCGGATGGCTTCACCAAGGCTGTGGTCAGCCACTCTCAGCCTGGATGTCAGGCTCTTGACATTTAGATTTTACCCTCTGTGTTAGGCAGAATAATGGTCCCCTAAAGATATCAGGTCCTACTTCCCCAACTCTACAAATATTACCTTATTTGGGGAAAAACAGGGGTTTTGCAGACATGGTTAAGGAACTTGCAATGAGAACATTATCCTGGATTATTCAGTGAGCGCTACATGCAATTGAAATTATTCTTATATGAGAGAGTCAGAGGGAGATCATACACACCCAGAGAGAGGAGAAGGCCACGTGAAGGTGCAGGCAAAGGCAGTAGTGATGCGGCCACAAGCCGCTGAACGCCTGCAGCCCCAAGAAGCTGCAAGAGGTAAGGGAGGGATTCTCTCCTAGGGCCTCCAAAGGGAGTGTAGCCCTGCCCACTCCTTGGTTTCACACTCCTGTCCTCCTGAGCATGACAGAATACCTTTCTGTTGTTTTCAACCACCCCGTCTGTGTAATCTGTTACAGCAGCCACAGGGAATGAGTACACCCTTCCTCTCCACTCCTCCTCCCCAATCCCCTGCCTGCTCCTTCTCCCACCTGCCCACCCCCATTAAGCTGTGATCTCCCAGCCTGAAGCAGCCCCTCCTCTGACTTTCTCTCTCTTGCACTTTTTAATGCATCGTTCTTTCAGTTTAGAATGATTTTAAAATCTCACCCTCCCTCAAGGCGTCCTCCATGAAATCTCTCTGAACACCCCTACCCCACCCAAGTAGGACCTCTCCATTCCCTGGACCCCTCTCTATTAATTCCTGTGGTTTTTTTCTTCTTCTTGAATTATAGGAATTTGTTGGGGAGCTTTTCTCTTCCTTCACCACAGTTCAACTAAAGTCTAAGCTACTGGGAGGTAAAGTTTTTCTTAAAAGTCTTTGTTTCCTTCACAACACGTATCTTACCCACAGGAGATGCTCAAAATAATAATTGGTGGGTTTGGAATATTCTGTCAAAAGTGAGCTATTGGGTGTTGAAGGCACTGGGGCGATCTACTGAGAAACCACCTTGCTCTTTGTGCCCCCTTCATCCACAAGATTCATCCCTATTCACGAGGAAGAGATGAAGCTAGCCACCCATCCCCCATGTGCCTCCCCATCAATCTGAGTGAGGGTCCAGGCCTTTGTGCTCCTCATTACCTGCCTGGGAAGGCTTAATAGGCACTTGGGTGGTTCCAGCTGAGCCACTGAATGCTAATGTGAAGAAGGGGCTGGGGTGGTGGCTTAATAATTCCAGAGGTGAAAGAAAAAGAAAGCTGCCAATCCAGGAATGTGGTGAAGGGAAAAGGATTGTGCATTCTGGAAATCGTGTGAACCTGAGTCTCCTTGGATGCAGTACCGCTGAAGAGGAAAGGAGGCACTAGGAGGAGGCTGGCCTGCGGGCAGTGACAAGCACCACCAGGAAAAAAAACTCTATGCCCATGCCGAAAGCAGCACAGCAGACAGGTGGGCAAGGGTTCAACAATCAGAGATGGCATGGCTGAGCAGCAAGGAACCCCATTGCAATGGCAACCATAGAGACCCACTCTCTTCCCCAGGGCAGCATGAGGCCTCCTGTGCCTTCCGTTCCTCTGGACTATCTTTGATGATCTGGAAAAGGGAAGGGAGCCCCAAATGATCACTACCAAGCTTCCTGTCTATTCACATGGGGGTGGTGAGCTAGAAATGGTTTGATTTGTACAATAAAGAAATGTGACATCCCTCACATCCCAAAAGTCATGGAACAATTCCTATCTTTTATGATGATAAACCTGGAGTCACCCTCTGGCTTCATTTCCAATACAACTCAGTGCAGGAGACAGGTTCTGATTATATTGCCCTTCAAATCCTCAACATCCGTGCAATGTAACAGAGAGAGCCAAGAACAAGGCCACTTTATAAGAAATCCTGCCCACGAGGATGACAGGGAGGGGGAGTGGGAATTCATCCCAAGATCCTCTAGCCAAGCAGGACTCCTGGCGAGGGTCTGCCTCTTCTGGGAGGAAAGTGCCTTCGTTCTCACAAAGAGGCTGTCCACCAGCCCTTTGTCCTGTGCTCACCTATGGTGAGGCGCCTTTTCCTAATCTGCACAGACGTACCCTAAATGCTGTTTTACCCTAAAGGCTAAATGCTGCATGTTTACAGTAGCCCAGGTTCTAGGTAACTAAGATGACTAGCTATTTTAAATCCATTTTGGAAGCCTATAGAGTAGAAATTATCACTGAAAATGAAGTCAAATACATTTTTGCTAATAAAATTAAATGAAAATACTAAACATTGCAGACATGTTGATCCTTATTATAATACATACAACCCCCATCCTAACTTTAATCCCCTTTTCATGTCATAAACCTACTTGTCTCTCTTGATCCTGAATGGACCTAAAATTAGCCAAAATAGACAATATGATAAATGACTATAGATAAATCTGGATTTAGAGCCCAACCCTCAGAGAATCAATCTATCTTGTCCATTTCAGAAAAATAGCTCTTCTCAAAAGTTCTCTTCTGAGGAGGAAAAAAGCTATTCCAAGACAGAAGTAGATGAAATACTCCCAAAGAGGCTCAGCAAAGTGAAACTAAGCTAGCATTTTGGGAATGCAGCGACCTGCCTGACAGAAACCAGATTGGCCAGGGGGGCGTAGCCTCCTTCTCCACCACCCTCCCCACGTTTGCAATTGATTTGGGACTTTAGGAAGTGAAGGCATTTAGATTGCAAATCCAAGATAAGATAGAAGAGTCATGAAGCTGATTTTTTTTTTTTTTTTTTTTGAGACAGAGTCTCATTCTGTCACCCAGGCTGGAGTGCAGTGGCGCGATCTTGGCTCACTTCAACCTCTGCCTCCTGGGTTCAAGCAATTCTACTGCCTTAGCCTCCTGAGTAGCTGGGATTACAGGTGCACACCACCACACCCAGCTAATTTTTGTATTTTTAGTGAAGACAGGATTTCTCCATGTGGGCCAGGCTGGCCTTGAACTCCAGACCTCAGGTGATCCACCTGTCTTGGGATTACAGGTGTGAGCTCCTAAAGTGCTGGGATTACAGGTGTGAGCCACTGTGCCAGGCCTGATATTCTTATTCAAATGTGAGCTCTAATTGGCTCCATGCCCTGTGGGGATGAAGAAGGGGAGAGAGCAAGAGCGCTGGCCGCTGTCTGTGGGAGCAGCTGAGAGGCTTTAGGCACAATCTCTGATCCCTTTCACTGTGCTGCTGAATACTACAAATCTACCTGCAAGAGTTGACAGTTTAAATTGTTAGGACTGTTTCCCTGGCCATGGTTTCCCTGTTCCTCTCTTCTTTCTTTCTATCCACCTCTCCCCTCACCTTCTGCCACCAAAACATTGCAAAAGGATAGGGAATTACTAATTGGTTCAGATCCCCATCCCTCCCAAATGTCCCTCTCATGTCTTCACATTTCTCTTCATTGGGTATATCCACACTAGGCTTCCAGGTTTCTTTCACGTGTAACACACTTGCTAGTTCAAAGGGAAATTAGGATCTCCTCTGCCTTTACCAAATCGTTAGCAGAAATAAAACTTCAAGATTGAAACTGAGGTTAAAAAAACAAAAGGGCCTTTGCCTCTCCAGTTTGTTTCTCAAAGGACTCTCTCCATTCTCCATTTTCCTCCTTTGCCTCCCTTTGTTCTCCAAAAGACCTCAGAAGCCACGATCAGTGTTCTCAGTCCTCACTGCCATTTTAAATAGTTTGTGCCTTGGATTCTAAGTTTTGATTCTTTAGTAATTTTGTAATAGCTGGCACTGAATACCCAAAATGTGCCAAGCGCTATTCCAAATTCATGTATTGAATTAATCTCTAAATAGTCTATGAGGTAGGTGGTATGATTCTCATTTTACAGATGAGGAAACTGAGGCTCGGACGCATTACATAACTGGTGCAGTCACATGGCAATCAAGCGTCAAAGCTGAGCTCTGAACCTACTCAGTACTGTGATTTTTAACCTCAAAGCTAGGCTGTATCTCACTACCTAGATTGCCCTTATACTGAGGGAAAAGGTTTCATTTTCTGAAAGTTTATAAATATATTTGTCTTAATGCCTAAAGTTTCCCTGTTTCCAGGCACACTATTTGAAAATTACCTTTTTAAGGATTATGAAATATAACAACCACAGGGAAACGCAAAAAATTTAACATACTCTAATTATATGTAAAACTGATGCTTGTCTTTCTGAAGACAAAGCCTATTTGAGTTCTAAATGAACCCATCAAGTCGTTCTCCCTTGTTAGCATACTGTCAGCACATATAGCCTACGTCCAGGTTTTTTCTTTGGCAATACCTTTTTATGATATTAAAGGATTTCCCTTTGATTCCTATTCACAGAATTTTTATCATGAAGAGATGATACATTTTATCAAATGCTTTTTTTGTGTCAATTTTGTTTTCATTTTTGAATTCAGTTGCCCTTATAATACTCTGTATTCTTTCATTCCTCAGCATATAGGTAATTTTTATACGTGTCCCCTGTGGCATGAAAAGAATTTACACGCTGAGTTGATGTTGCGTGGTGTAGTATCTATATATGTCTATTAAGTCAGGTGTGTTAACTAAGTTGTTTAAATATTCTATGTTCTTACTAATTGTACACTTATTCTAATAATTACTGACAGGGGTGCTAAAATACTCAAGGGCAATTGTGGAAATTTTCTTCTTACATTTTCATCTCTCTCTCCCTCTTTTTTTGTTTTCTTTATAAATTTAAAACTACTGTGTCTTCCTGGGGGATTTAACTCTTTTATCAGTTTGAAGAGTCTCTCTTTATCTTTAGCAATGCTTTTAACCTTAAAGTCTATTTTATCTGAAATAATAGAGCTAGTTTTTAGGTTATCATTTGTATATCTTTTTCCACCTTTTAACTTTCAAACTTTCTGTATTTTTATGTATAAAAGATGTATCTTTTATAACGAGCTTATAGTTGTCTTTTTTTTTTTTTTTTTTTTTTTTTCGAGACAGGGTCTCACTCTGTCACTCAAGCTGGAGCGCAGTGGTATGATCATGGGTGACTGCATTGTCAATTTCCCAGGCTTGAGCAATCCTCTCACCTCAGCCTCCCAATTAGCTAGGACTACAAGTGCACACCATCACACCTGGCTAATTTTATTTATTTGTTTATTTATCTATCTATTTATTTATTTATTTTTTGTAAAGACAAGGTCTCCTTATGTTGCCCAGGCTGGTCTCAAACTCCTGGGCTTAAGCAATCCTACCACCTTGGCCTCTGAGAGTGCTGGGATTACAGGTATGAACCACCGTTACATTGTCTTTTTCCTACGGCAGTTAGTTCACTTATATTTAAAGTAATAACCAATAAATTCAAGTTTAAATCCACCACCTTATGTGCATTTTACTTGACCTACCTGTTTTTCTTTCTTGATTTTTTAAAGTTCCTATGTTTTCCTCCCTTAAGAAGTTATGTAATTTTCTTCTATTTTTTTAATCGGTACCTAGAATCTACAACATGAATCCTTGACGTAACAAAGTCTAATATTTATCTATGCCTTAATTTTCTTCCAATATATTCAAGGATCTTACCTAAACTACAATTATGCTCATGGTGTTTAGTTATTGTGGTTGTATAATTTAATTCTCCATCATATTAATTAATATACATATTTCAGCACATTATTATTAATGTTTTATACAGCCAATGTTCATTTATACCAACTCCCATTTTTAACATTTCTTTTATTCCTTGCTGCATTTTATTCCAAATATCCGTCTGGGATAATTTTCCTTCTTCCTGAAGAATATCCTTGAGAATTTCTTTTTGTGTAGATATTCTCTCAGCTTTTGTTTATCTGAAGATGTCTTTATTTTGCTTTCATTTTAGAAGGGAAGTTTCACTAGATTAAGAATTCTAAGCTGTCAGTCTCCTTATTTTTAGTGTTGATATAGAAAAATTAGTTGCCAATCAAACTATTCTTTGCCTTTGATTTTCTGCAATTTTAGCCTGATGCGTCTAGATGTGAATTTATTTTTATATATCCTGCTTGGCTTTCTAGAACCAGTGGGCTGACCTCCTTCACTGGTTCTGGGAAATCTTCACCTATCATTTTTTCCAGTGTTGCCTAGACCCGAGTCTCTCTCTCCTCTTTGACACTCCAACTAAATTATGTTAGCACTCCTCACTGTATCCTTTGTGTCTCTTACCCTCTATTCTGTATTTTTCTGAATATGATCTTTCATCTTCTAAAGGCAGCAATCTTATATTCTTTGTTCTGCAAATCATAAGGACTAAACTGAAAAATCAGATGCATAGTTTCTTCTGAAATATTTTAAGTTCACTGATATTCTTCAGCTGCTGTTAAATCCATTTATGTTCTTAATTTTGGTTATCTTTCTCAGCTCTTTAATTTCAACATCTTGATATATTTTTAAAGTTTTCAGTTATTTGCTGATGTTTTTACAGTCAGTGCTTTATTTCCATGAACATAGTGAAAATAACTATTTTACAGTGTGTATTGAATAAATTCCAGTATCTATAGGTCTTTTTCTGTGGTATATTGTTTCTGTTGATTCTGATACATGTTGCTTTGTGTATCCAAGTGCTTTATAATCTTTTATTGTTTGGTGCCCATTTTGTTTGAAAAATTGCCTATAGAAATAACTGGAGACCTAGAATATTGTTAGTTTCCTTCCTTTCCTTTCATGAGACTCCTGAGGGAGCCAGAAGGTCAGAGCCATGGATTTATAATCCTCTGGAGTACAGTCTGTATACCACCTTTGGAATGGTCTTCTTCAAGTTTACACCCTAGAGCAGGGGTTGTTAGGCCAGGATCTCTGCCTTCGATGTGTACTTAACTCACCACGTTTCTTCTGGCCACACGAAAATGCCACACAGCTCTGCCTCTTGCAGACTGTAATAGACCAGATCCTCCTCCACCTGGACCTGATACCTGTCACCTTTACCCTGGGCCAGTCATCAAAAGCACCTCTTCTTTCGTACCTCTCCTAGATAGACAAATTCCCCAGGACAGAAAGAGCTTTGGCTCATCTCCCTGAGTGCCAACCCTTTTCCTGTTCTTGTTACTGTTTTATTAGGTCATTGGTCAACCATGCTTTTAATAAGATGCTTTAATATATTTCTTTTTTTTTTTTTTTTTTTGAGACGGAGTCTGGCTCTGTCGCCCAGGCTGGAGTGCGGTGGCGCGATCTCGGCTCACTGCAAGCTCCGCCTCCCGGGTTCACGCCATTCTCCTGCCTCAGCCTCTCCGAGTAGCTGGGACTACAGGCGCCCGCCACCACGCTCGGCTAATGTTTTGTATTTTTAGTAGAGACGGGGTTTCACCGTGGTCTCGATCTCCTGACCTCGTGATCCGCCCGCCTTGGCCTCCCAAAGTGCTGGGATTACAAGCATGAGCCACCGCGCCCGGCACTTCAATATATTTCTTTCAGCTCTTTTCAGAGGGAAGGTTAGTTTGAATCACCTAGTCCACCACTACTAACAGTTAGAAGTCCTTCATATGGGATTTGTGTTGTTTTGTAATCATTTTCCTGCCAATATTTAAAAATCAAATTTCATTTGAAAGTCCAGATATCTTGCTTCTTTTAAAATCAGAAAACCTGGCAACCTTGAGTTCACATACTAACAATGCAATAATTAAAGACAGCTGAGCATCACCAGAGTGCCCACCACGCTCTATTGTCTTAAACTGGCCCCCATCTAGGACTTACTGCCTGTGTTGGTGGGTGACTGAATTTGCTACCACTGAACAAGCAATAGTGGACTAGAGGCAGTGAAATAATTTTAATATTAATAAGTATACATTTTACCTGGATAGTTACATATCCAGGAATCTGGGGCATTCTAATTTAAATTTTCTTTTTCTGAAATAGAGATTTTTCTATTATGAGGGCATTGAAGACTACTGCGGAGGGCTGGCAGATTTGCATAAGGAGCCCAGCAACCATTTGGGGAGTAAAGGTACTGCAGTCCTCCCCGTCCCCTATTATGCCTATGCCCTGAGATGCAAACTCTCAGCATGGACTCAACTGCTCATGACTACAACACAGAACTAGGCTAGGCGCAGTGGCTCAGGCCTGTAATCCCAGCACTTCGGTAGGCCGAGGCGGGCGGATCACCTGAAGTCGGGAATTTGAGGCCAGTCTGACCAATATGGAGAAACCCCGTCTCTATTAAAAAAAAAAAATACAAAAAATTAGCTGGGCGTGGTAGTGCATGCCTGTAGTCCCAGGTTCTCAGGAAGCTGAGGCAGGAGAATCGTTTGAACCCGGGAGGCGGAGGATGCAGTGAGCCGAGACCCCGCCATTGCACTCCAGCCTGGGCAACAAGAGCGAAACTCCGTCTCAAAAAACAAAACAAAACAAAACAAAACAAAACAAAAAAACAGAACTATATAAACACGAAATCCAGGAACTGTCTCCACTCAACCCAGCCCTCCTTGGAGCACACCAGAGCTGGCAGAGCAGCTGTGCGGGGGACGTCACAAAGCAAAGAGGCTGAGACCCCAGGCCCAGTTTGGCAAGGAGAACTCCTGGCTGAGTGGAGCCCTGAGAGTGTGTACTCTTTCCCCTCCCATGCTGAGGGACTGCCAAGGCCCAGGCAGGGACCTTCAGTGGCCAGATGGTGGAGGCCCACCCTACTACCTCCTCTCAGGCCCACCCATGGGGAGGTTCACCCCAGGTGGTGATGCTGCTTCTCTGGGAGAAGAGTTCACAGTCTCTCTGTACTTCCCATAACTTCCACCCCACAGCCTACTTGAGGTAACCAGTTACAAGCAGCACAGTGGCATTCTCCAGCTTCCAGAGGGTACAGCCTTCTAAGAAAGGGCTAGCCCTTGGGAAAGGATTTGAGGACATAAAAGGGAATAGGAGGACTGAAAGAGAGACCATGCTTCCTACTAGTCTGGAATTGTGGGGCTTGAGGACTGCCTCTAGAACATTCTTAGAGGACGGATTGAGGTGTGATAACTATGCCAGATTGAAGATGGGAATGCTGGTCTGTTCCAGTTTACTTTTCATAGGTGTGTGAGCACCCCCATATTTTTTGATGGCACATAATAAGGACCTTAGTTAAGGTCTTGGGCTCTGAGGCCCAAATCCAGGTTCAAATACTAGCGACACTATTTAGAAATGGTAGATTGTTCAAATTCTCAGGGCCAGAGTTTTCTTATTTGTAAAACATGGATGGATAGCATGACTACCTGTAGCACTGGATTGTGGTGAGAATGAGATATAACACACACAAAACGCATAGCATTCTGCCTAGCCCCCATGCAGGGCAAGCACTTGATATGTGCTGATGAACACTATTATTATTATTATTACCATTAATCATCATCGTTGAAGCCAGAAGCCTGATTTGCTATTAATAGAAAAGTAGGCTACAGGTGAGTGCACCAGCATACCAGTCCCAATAGGCTGACCTTTGGTAGATAGTCAACAACCCTTCTAGCTTAAGTTTATTTGCCCATAAAATAAAGTTCATGTTATCTTTTTGATAAAAGATAAAATAAAAAGAGATTAAGAATGTTGTGGTGTTCCCAGCTCTTGGAGTGAGAAAGCCACTCAAATCAGAGGCAACATCTCTCTGTGTCAGCAAGAGGGTCAGTGACACACCCAGTGGGGGAAAGCTTGCCTGCATTTTTGTTTGTGTGCACCAGGCCGTATATATCCAGCCAGAGAGAATACAATCAGATTGCAGTTGCGTAAGGCGATGTTGACAACAGAAGGAACAGACATCACAGCTTTTGGAACACGTTCCTTAAGGGTGTATCAGATTCTAAAGAAGTTAGCAAGGACTTCCACATTGAGCAAAGTTGAGTGGCAGAGTTGAGTAGCAGAAGCAAACTAGAAGAGAACTTCTGCCATGAGGGCTACCTGAGTCTTATGGAGGAGGCAGTAGTGGGACAGTCATTAACACCAGGCACTAAAAACATGGAAATGAGCCCTGTAAACGAGGAGAGACTCTTCCCCACAATAGAAAGACTATTAGTGAAATTAATGGATGGTTAATGCACACTTTATGAATGCAATTTTGACAAAGGAACATGTTCTTTTATGGCCTTTGCCTGTAGACTCAGCTGCCATTTCCCCTAACATATTTAAAGTGTTTTAAATAATTGACCTTTTCCCAGTAATTGAAGTGTGCTAGACTGTCTACCCACAATTTTAGCAAGGCTTTGTGCCTTGGCAAAATTAAATTAGAACTTTCTTTACTTCATCCACAGTTATTTTGAATCTCTCAGCTCAACTAGTATAATTGTGTGAAGAAAACTGTCTAACACTGCTGAGTTGATATTGAGAAAGAGTTTCTATGGAGATGCAAATTGAAACTGATTTTCTTGTTTCTTTTTTTGTTAATTGACCTGAGAAGCAGGAACAAGTCTTCAAGGATCTTGGCACATTTGTCTGGGTTATTTTCTGCATGCTTTATGGTTTTCCTAAATGAGGAAGAAATAGAGGCCAGGCACCCCTATAAATGCATCCTATTTAGTTTGGCATTAGAGGGTTTATCTGGTCTGGAGACAATGTCAGTCCTGCTAAGCAGAGGTGGATATAAGGATCCCACATTTCATCCATCACAGGACTTCTTGCCCTTTTTTCTCTCCAGTTTTTTTTTTTTTTGGTTGTTGTTTGTTTGCTTGTTTTTTGAGATGGAGTCTCACTCTGTCACCAAAGCTGGAGTGCAGTGGTGCAATCTTGCTTCACCACAACCTCCACCACCTCCCAGGTTCAAGCGATTCTCCTGCCTGCCTCAGCCTCCTGAGTAGCTGGGATTACAGACACCTGCCACCATGCCCGGCCAATTTTTATATTTTTAGTAGAGAAGGGGTTTCACCATGTTGGCCAGGCTGGTCTTGAACTCCTGACCTCAGGTGATTCACCCGTCTCAGCCTCCCAAAGTGCTGGGATTGGAGGTGTAAGCCAACACAGCCAGCATCAGTTTTCTTTTTTTAGAGACAGGGCCTCTTTAAGTTGCCCATGCTGGTCTTCAACTCCTAAGCACAAGGGATCCTCCCCACCTCAGCCTCCTGAGTAGATGGCACTTTATAGGCTAACGCCACCACGCCCAGCATTAGGACTTCTCAAACTTTAATGTGCACATGAGTCACCTGAGGAGCTTGTTAAAATGCAGAATCTGAGTCAGTAGATCTGGGTTGGGGCCTGAGATTCTGCATTTCTAGGTAGCAACCAGGTGATGTTGATGCTGCTGGTCCAAGAACTACCTTTAGTGCAGCAAAAGTATAAAGCGCTGTTAAAAACAGTGTAAACGTACTTTCTCTTAAACTTTTTATCGAATCTTATCCATTAAAAGGAAAGTGAATTCATAACGACTGCAAATTCTGAACAACATGGGCTGATATGAGTCAGAGCCAGCGGCTTGATTCAACAATATAGAAACACTTACATGATCAAAGACAGTGTAAAATGTATAACTGGGAAATCTTAGTATATCATCAAAGTATCTTAGCTTTTGTTAAACACCACACTGACTGTCCTGACTGTAACTCCCAAGAATACCGTCAAAAGCAAAGAAAGAAAGAAAAAAAACAACAGAATTGCTACTTCCTAGGGAGATGGGGTGAGGTTCCTTGGAGACTAGGTTTGAGGACCACTGTTAATGTGACCGAAACGCACTAGAACCTTGTTATCAGCTCCCGGAAGTCCCATTCACAGGGGCATGCAATGTCACAGCACTCCCTGGCTTGGGGTCACTACCGAATGTCATGTGTTTGCTTCCCTTTCTTTGTAAGAATCCACCAGGGCTCATATTCATACTTTCCTTTTTTCATCCTATTTATCTCTTAACGTTTTTCCCTTTTCTTCTGACATAGTGAGGCTCTTCTGAAAATCATGTGTAAGCAATTGCTTTAAAAAGAAAAACGAAGAACCCTTCTGACAAGAAACGAAATACCTGAAAAAGGAATTTGATTTCATGAATACAAACGTAATCATTTCCCTTTCATGTTTGGTTGTAATCAAAAGCTATGGAGTTCAATCTCAGAAGCCTAATGCTGAAGATTTCCAGAGAGATTGGATATTTTTTTCCCTAAAACTTCACAATTCATCTATGTATACAAATATACACAAATACAAATGTAATTTTCAAATTTACAGTGTGTATGGTTTAGCCAAACTCATGTTGATACATGCTGTACTGAATGTAATCAGAAATTGTAAATAATGTGTCATATTCAGAAACCTATAAAGGCAAGGGTCAACAAATTATAGTCCTTAGGCCAAACCCAGGCCACCACCTGGTTTTGGTGCAGCCATAAAAATGGTTATTATGTTTAATGGTCGGGAAAAAAATAAGATTTTGTGACATGTTAAAATTATCTTAAGTCAATTACAGTGCCTATAGTTTTACTGGAATATAGCTTCGCCAATTCATTTATGTATTACCTGTGGCTGCTTTTGTGAAACAGTGGCAGTTGAGAAGTTGTAACACAGACCATACGACTAATGTTACGGGTTGAATTTGTCTTCCATAAGTGCATATGTTTAGGTCCTAATTGCAAGTACCTCAGAATGTGACATTATTTTAAGACAGGGCCTTTACAGAGGTACTTATGTTAAAATGAGATCAGTAGGGTGAGCTCTAATCCAATATGACTGGTGTCCTTATTAAAAGGGGAAATTTGGACCCAGAGACACACAAGAAGGAAGATGATATGAAGAGATACAGGGAAAAGACAGCCATCCACAAGCCAAAAAAAGAGGCATGGAACAGATCAACAGATCCTTCCCTCACAGCCCTCAGAGGGAACCAGCTCTGTCAACACACTCATCTCAGTCTTCTAACCTTCAGAACAAGAAACAAGTTCTTGTTTTGTAAGCCACCCAGTTCGTGGTACTTTGTTATATCAGCCCTAGCAAACTAATACAGCTAGCAAAGCCAAGGGACCAGCTTTTCTGTTTAACCCCAGAGAGCACATGCCTCCTGGCTAGTCAAAGAAACTTCAGGCATCCTTTCTTCAATGAACCTGCCTTTCATCACACACCCACTCCAGTGTTCAAACCCTTTCTGGTAAAAGAGCTTGGAACAATGTCAGGTATAAACCAAAAATACAATTCTAAGCCCCAAACTGACTGAATGGACATCTCCTCCCTGCCCCCAATCATTGGCCAAAAGGATCCTGAAAACTAGTTGAGGCCGTGACAGAAAAAGGGGGTAGCATATGCTTCAGTATATCCTCCTCTCTGGAGCTTAGGTGTTCACATTTACAGATTCTAGGACTGACAGAACAGACTCTTTGTGGCAATAAGATACCAAATTCTAACTTGACCCTGATAAAGCATCAGATGACAGATAACAGGCACTGAAGGAAATCAAAGCATTTTACCCCAAAGAATATTTCTTTGACGTAGTTTTTTTTTTTTTTTTATGCTTTAGGGTTTTAGGGTACATGTGCACAATGTGCAGGTTTGTTACATATGTATCTATGTGCCATATTGATTTCCTGCACCCATCAACTCGTCTTTGACGTAATTTGGAATGGCTCTACAAAGCCATCTTTTGTGGGGGAAATCAGCCTTCTGTAGAGAATCCCCTTCCCTTGCTAGATCTTTTCTGGAGAGTCTGACACCTTTTGAGGTCTAATAAGAAACATTTACCGTCTATTCTCTCTGAAGCCTGCTACTTAGAGGCTTCATCCACATAACAAGAACTTCAGCTTCCACAACTTTCTTTATCTTAACTTAAGCATTTGTTTATACTGACTTTACCTCTTCAGACAAAGCTTAACTTTTTCAACCAATTGCCAGTCAGAAAATCTTTGAATCCACCTATGACCTGGAAGCCTCCCCTTCTTTTACATGTCCTGCTTTTCTGGGCCAAGCCAATGTATACTTTACATGTGTTGCTTGTGTCTTTGCCTGTAACTTCTATCTGCCTAAAATGTATAAAACCAAGTGTAACCCAACCACCTTGGGCACATGTTCTCAGGACCTCCTGAGGCTGTGTCACAGGCCATGACCTTTAACCCTGGCAAAATAAACCTCTAAAATGATTGAGACTCATCTTGGTCATTTTCTTTGATTTACACAGGCATTGTGCAAAACTCTTTACATATATGAATTATCTGATTTAATCATTACAACAGTATAAAATAAGAGGTATATCTATCTCAATTTGACTGATAGAGAAATTAAGTTGCCCAAGATCACAAAACTGGAAAATGGCAGAACTAGGACTCAAAACAAAAATAACTGATTTCAGCCAGGCGCGGTGGCTCACGCCTGCAATCCCAGCACTTTGGGAGGCTGAGGTGGGCGGATCACAGGAGATTGAGACCATCCTGACTAACAGGGTGAAACCCCGTCTCTACTAAAAATACAAAAATTTAGCTGGGCGTGGTGGCGGGCGCCTATAGTCCCAGCTACTTGGGAGGCTGAGGCAGGAGAACGGCGTGAACCCAGGAGGCAGAGCTTGCAGTGAGCCCACATTGCGCCACTGCACTCCAGCCTGGGCGACAGAGCGAGACTCTGTCTCAAAAAAAAAAAAAAAAAAAAAAAAGCTGATTTCAAAGCCCAACCTTTGTATCAGAGGCCATCCAGCCTTGATGGTACGTGAAAAAAAAACAAAATCTTGTTGGGGTGCTCCCTAACAATTTTACCCACCTGAGAAAGTGACAGTGGTTTTATCTTTTCCTCTGGCTGTTAAGCTGGTGTTTTTATTCTAATGCTTTGACATCTTGGGGCCCGGCTCACTCTGGAAGGTTTTGTTCTTCCCAGAGTTAGCTAATTCTTAGAGACAGCAAATAACACACCCTGGAGCTTGCCTTTCAGATGCAAACCAAACACTCCCTTTCTCAGCCCCTCACAGGGCTCTCAAACTTGGGCACCATTTTCTCCGCCCTAATCACCCCAAGGCTAGGTACCAGGCAATTAGGGACAGTATCTATGCTCCAGAGCCTGCTGAAATTATTCAAACAAGCTAATCCTCATCCTGCTCATCATGCTTTACCTTGCCTTTCCCACAGAATCCCCAAAAAGGCTTCACCCACATTTTCCCTTTGCTCATTCTGCCTCCTGTCCGACCCTGGTGCTTCCCTGTGTGGCCCTGTGTGGCGTGTTGTGCCCCCTCCTCTTGGGAACTGTGAGTAACAAACTATCTCTTCAACGGCAGTCATCTCATCATCTGTTGGCCTCCTCATACCTGAATAATAATGAAGTCTACATTTTAAGCCACTCTCTCAGCCTCATCTACCTTCCATCCCATATCATGACGGTATAGTACACAGGCCCAACCTGCCAAAGTATGCCTCAAGTGATGATTTGTACCAACAAAAATGCTCAAAAATAAAACCAAAAACACAAACATGACAACACCAGAATTGTATAAACCTTTAAAAGCTTTCCCTCCTGCCCAAGGCCTAAGCATTCTGGCATTGAGATGCTCCTCCCTGGAGTTTGTCAGGCCTGCCAGCATTCCTGGGAGTCAAAAACAAGGGATGGGAAACTCCCTCATCTGCATCTTGAACAGGAGTTCTCATTCTGGGATTAGGGCATCAAACTTAAAATCAGCCAACAGTAGACAGGAGAGCAAAAACAGCCACATTCTCCCCTTGACAGCTCAGACCCTGTATTCCCCATGTGAATGAAGCATGACCGTGTTAGGACGCCCAGGCAAAGCTGCCTCCAGATGCTGGCTGATTGCACACGCTAGTCCACAGCTTCCTTCTGAAGGCCACAGCCAACCTCCAGGTTCACTGTCAGTCCCCATTTGCTAAGATACACTCTTATTTATTATACAAGCAAAGCAAATTATTTACTGTACCCCAAGGAAGGACACCACTTCAAAGAAAACCTGAATCACCACCAGTTCATGAGACCTGGGTAGCTTTCTCCTGAAAGGCATGGAAATGTGGTTGTGTTGTGCATCTGGGCTGGAACAAAAAGGCTGCTGGGAAAGGCAGATTGTGCTGGACACAGCCTGTCAAACCCATTCATCTGGCAAGAGAAGTGATGACCAGTGACCTCTGGATTTGTGTGACCACTGCAAATTCATTCACGCTCCTTTTTCAGGCTGAGTAAACAAGATCCTGCAAGACTCGGTGATTTGAGGATATAAACATCACTGGGTTAACCAATAGCTGGTTAAGCATGTGCTTTAGACATGGTAAAATTGGCACCAAAACAAAAGATACGTTGGTAAGAAGTTGATATTTAATATTTTAGAAATTAGATTAGCATTATAAAGAAAAAAATCAAAACGTTTCTAGGTTTCCTTGTATTTATTTTTAAAGCTAATTTTGTTTTTTATCTTAAATGACATATAAGAAAGTAGAGAGGAGAAATAGAATTTTTTTTAGGGTCCAGGCTTTCTAAACTGTAATCCAAACTTGACCCAAAGCCAGGATCGAGACATGCCTTTTGGCTCTTCAGTGTTCTGTTCTTAAGACCACTGGTTCTTGGGATAAGCTGGCAATGCCAGTATTCTGGCAAGATTTGGAATTAAGGGCCTCTTTTGTATATATTGCCATGAAGAGAGATTTGAGATGAGCTCTGTCTGTGGGATTAACATGAGTGGTTCACGGTGGCAGTCCACAGTTTCCCACAAGTCCTACACCGTGTGTAGGGTGCATACACAGGGCTTCGCATGCTCAGTACCTTGAAAGGAGATGTGATCACAATGTTTGGCCAAGAAAAAGGCTTATGGTCATCAAAACTGTAAAAAGCCCTGGTCTATGATAGACACTAGGCCCTGAGGGAATCTCCCAGATTCCCAACCAAGGGAGGGAGTTTTTCACATGCCATCAGATGACCAACCCTCCTAGGAGTGTTCTCAGCTCCAGGGAAACAATATGTAGTAACGGCAGAGTATGAGTGCAGATTTCAACATCTAAGGGAGAAAAAAAGGACTGTTTGCCCCGGTGTTTTGTCTGCCTTTCCAGAAAGTACTCATTGAGGCAGAAACAGAAAAAAACCTATACATCTTTGCGTCTTTCCAAGTTTAATTCCGCTCCAAGAGCCAGTTATGAAAACACAGCCATACTAAATTCCTTTCTACACCACTAGAGGGAAATCTAACCCACCTGACCAGAACTTGTTTCTTCTTTCTTTAAAAAAAAAAAAAATTATAATAACAGAACTAAAATTTTAAGGCTGACACATACTTTGAGACATTATCCTGCTCAATACTTTCTACTCTTGCCCCTGTTTTAAAATTATTTGAATATACGTAGGCAAAGAGACTTAGAAAAGCACAAACCAGCCATCCTAATTGGGCAGGAGGCTTGACAGTTGAGAAATTATTCTAACAGTCAACCTGAATCCCTTCCAGTTCAGCTTGAGTTTATTTCCTCAAATTACATATTCATTAGTTATGGAGAACAGCTGGTCATCTTTCCCGCCTCACATTATTCCTTAAATTCCTGAAGACCTCCAAGTCACGCCTCTCCTCTAAGCGGAATGAGCCAGCTCCTTAACTTGGTCATAGAGTTTAGAGCCCAACTCTTCACCAAGTGTTTCTCTTCTAAAATCTCTCTTCAACACTTTGCCCTCCCCCATAGTTCCAAAGCGCAGCAATACCGACCAAATTCTGAGGAGAAAAATAAAATGAGGTATTTCCTCATGTTTTCCCTCATATATATGCTATTAATATATCCTTGCTGAGGTTTTCTTTTTAAATAACAACATGTTTTTATTCACTTTTAAAGCTGAATTTTCTTTTTTTCTTTTTTCTTTTTTTTTTGGAGAAGGAGTCTCGCTCTGTTGCCCAGGCTGGAGTGCAGTGACGTGGTCTCGGCTCACTGCAACCTCCACCTCCTGGGTTCATGCCATTCTCCTGCCTCAGCCTCCCTTAGTAGCTGGAACTACAGGCGCCCGCCACCACGCCCAGCTAATTTTTTGTATTTTTACTAGAGACGGAGTTTCACCATGTTAGCCAGGATGGTCTCGATCTCATGACCTTGTGATCCGCCTGCCTCGGCCTCCCAAAGTGCTGGGATTACAGGCGTGAGCCACTGTCCCTGGCCCTTTGTTTTCATTTTTAACTACATATGGGAAAGTAAGGAGAGGAAATATAATTTTTTTCAGGGTTTGGAGGGCTATAAACTGTAATCCAAACTTGACCCCAAACCAGGACCGAGGCACAACTTTTAGCTCTTTGAATCATATATACCTAGTATGATCCCAAAATCATGCTCTCATACACACATGCATGTACACACATATACGTATACAAAAATCTTTATCTTGTCATGAAGGTGAATGGCAAAGTGAATGTGGATTTGCATCACTTCTGAACTTCATTCTGTTTCTCTTTCACATCATATGTATTATATCCATTTCTACTTTATTCTCCAAGTTTTTGACTACTCACTCTAGATCCTTTATGAACTAGAGAAGATATCCAATACGTATTTAGAACATTATTATTTTCATGTTTCTAAATCCTATTCATTGCTAATTCAAAATTAGTACAGAAAACTGGTTGTTCTTAAGACGCTATTCACTTCTGTAACTGTTGTTAAAGGAAAAACCTTAAATTAAGAGTTTAACTGAGCAAAGGACGATTCTTGAATCAGGCAGCCTTCAGAACCAGATAGGTTCAGAGCGACTCGGAGCTGCCACGAGGTCAGATAACATTTATGAACAGAAAAAGAAAAGTGAAGTACAGAAAGCAGAAGTGAGGTCCAGAAACAGCTGGATTGGTTACAGCTCAGTTTTTGCCTTATTTGAACACATTTTGAAAAAGTGGCTGCCTGTAATTGGCTGAAACTCAGCCACTGTGATTTGCTGGGACTCAGCTACTTGTCACAAGAGTAGGTTACAGTCTGTTTACACATCCAGTTAGGTCATAGTTCACTATGTATGGAAAAACCTTTAGGCCAAACTTAAATTACGTAAGGAGGCAGCTTTAGGCTAAACTTCTTTTAACACTGTGGAATAACAAATACATTTGGTGTTTGTCCTCAGTTTCTGGCACAGAACTCCCAAAACCTTTGGAACTTCCTGAATGATAGCATTCTTTGTTATTATTTCAGCCACAGCAGACTTTATGCTACTAAGTGACTCTTGGTGGGCCCTAACATAGTTTCAGGTGGAGGGCTGGCTGCCGGAGGAACCAAACAGATGGTCAGAGGGTTGGAACGTTCAGCCCCACCCCGTGACCTATAGGGAGGGGAGCAGGGCTGGAGACCAAATCCAACCACCAAGGGTCAGTGATTTAATCCACCATAATTACCTAGTGAAAACTCCATAAGAACCCTTCAACAACAGGGTTTGAAGAGCTTGCAGGCTGGTGAACACATCAAGGTGCTGGAGGCTGTCTTACCCAGAGAGGGCATGGAAGCGCCACACTCCTTCTCCACACCTGACCCTATGCATTTCTTCCATTTGGCTGGTCCTGGGTTCTAGCCTTTATAATAAACCGGTAATGCTAAGCGAAGCACTTTCCTGAGGTCAGTGAGTCATTGTAGTGAATTATTAAATCTGAAAGGGGGTTGTAGAAAACCCTAAATTGGTAGTTGGCAAGGCAAAAATGTGGGTAGCCTGTGCGCCCCATTTGCAGCTGGCATTCCTAGTAGGAGCAATCTTGTGAGACTGAGCCCTTAACTTGTGGGGTCTGGGCTAAATCCAGATAATGTCAGAACTGACTTGAATAGAATTGTTGCACCCAGTTGGTGTCAGAGAATCATAGAATTGATTGATCTGAGGAAAAAACCTCTCAATAACACTGAACTGAGGATCCAGAGGTAGCCTTGGACTCAAGCACAAATAAGAAGAAATTCTCTTCTGGGCCTTCAACGTTAACATGGACAATGTGGATTTTGTTATAAGAAAGACTTAGTTTGAACCTCCAATCCAGAAACTACCCACTCTATGAATCTGAATTGCTCCCTGACTCAGTTTCCTTTCCTGCAAAAGCAGGATAATTCTGCCATGGGGCCATTGGAACGATGAATAAGATAAAGGATGTATTTAGAATGGAGCCTGCATATTGTAGGGACCTTAAAAATGGCATTTATTTTATTCAAAACCTCAGTCATAGGAGGAAACCTGATGATAGCACCAACATTCATCCTGAGTACAGAATATTTCAGCTTCCTGTGTGATATAATAGGGCTGAGAGATTCCAAAGTAATTAATGGTCAATATTGCAATAATTTGGCAAAACTGCGTTGGGCATTTACCATGTACCAGGTGCACTGGGGATACAGGAAACTAATCTGACAGTCTCAGCCTCCTGGTGCTTCCATTCTACTGGGTGGAGACAGACAATAAAATAAAATATATATATAATATTATATATTATATTATTATTATATATAATATGTAATATAATTAATATATTATATATTATATTGTGTATATATATATATATATATATATATATATATATATATATATCTGATGAGGATAAATGCCATGGAGAAAGCAAAGCAGGGTAGGGAAGTAAGAAGTACCTGCATGTGAGGGCTATTTTCTATCAGGTGGCCAGGGACACCTTTACTGAGAAGTACGGAGACAAGCCACGCAGATGTCGGAAGGAAAAGCATTTCAGGCAGCGGGAACAGCCATCGTAAATAACACGAGGCAGAGCGTTCTCGTCATGTTCACCAAACAGCGGTTGGAGTAGAGAAAGAAGCGGGAAAAGAGATAGGAAATGAGGTCAGAGGGAGAAGGGGGCCATTTCCAGTATGTCATTCAAGATCATGGTAAGGGTTTGGGCTCTCCTCTGAATGAGGTGGAGGGGAGGATTTTAGCAGAGCTATGAGGTGGTCTAACATGTTTTAGGAACTGCCATTTACTGAGATGGAGAAGAATGAAAGAAGCAGGATGCTGGAGTTTGTTTTGGAGGAGTGCACAGGAGGCTGGCGAGAATTCAGTGTTGCACACGTCAAGTTGGTGATGTCTATAAGACATTCAGGTGGAATCCAATAAGCAACAGAAACAGAAGTCCAGAAGACAGAGATCGATGTGTGAAAAGGTATTAAAAACAGGTGCTGCTCCTTCTACAGTTTTAAAGAATTCAAGGTCCTGCTGCTAGCACTTCACAGTTCACCCAGCTCTTTCCTATTCAGCGGGTGGCTCCTGGACCAGCAGCACAGTATTGCCTGGGAGCTTGTTAGAAATGCAAAATCTCTGGCCCTCCTCATACCTGAGTCAGAATCCACATTTTAACACATTCCCAAGGTGACTGGCCAGTATTTAGTTTGAGATGCACTTGTCTAATTAATATCATCCGGGAAATTTTTTAAAAAACTACAGGTCCCACCTCAAAACAATTAAAGTAGAATCTCTAGGACTGGGGCTGAAGCATGGGTACTTTCACCAAGCTGCCTGAGTGGTTCTCATGTGCAGCCTGCCTGGGCTGAGAACCTCTGAGCTGACTCTTCTCATTTCTGTATGTTCCCTCTTTCCTTCCAGGTTTCATTGCTAGTTTTCTTAGAAAGCCATCTCCAAAGAGATACGTGGTTCTAAGAGAGGATGCAGGCTGGTAGCTAGGGTAATCATGTCTCCTGGCTTATTGGGGACAATGTAAACATAATTACAGTTATTACCTTTCGCTCACAGAAGTACAGATCCTCAACTTTTGCTGGTTCGACTTAATGATTTTTCAACCTTATGATGGTGTGAAAGCGATACACATTCAGTAGAAACCATACTGTGAGTCCCCATACACCGACTTTTTCACTTTCAGTACAGTATTCAATCCATGTCATGAGATATTCAACACTTTATTATAAAATGGGGTTTGTGTTAGATGATCTCCCCCAGCCATAGGTTAATGTAAGTATTCTGAGTTTGTTCAAGGTGGGCTAAGCTAAGCTATGATGTTCCGCAGGCTAGGTGTATTCAATGCATTTTCAACTTATGATGGGTTTACTGGGGTGTAACCCTGTGGTAAACCTAGGAGCATCTTTATTCTGGTTTAGATGACAAATCCTATGTTCAACAAAATGGCTCTATACTTTGTTTCTGGATTACAAAGTCTTATTAAGAACAAGTAGAACAAAATGACAGATGACCTTTGGTTTGACAGGTGAATAAATATAAGGGACCTGGTGCTTAGGTATTAGTCGTTAAAGGCTTCTAGGTACAGCTTATCAAAAATACATACTTAAAGCTGGATGTGCTAGTTCACACCTGTAATCCCAGCACTTTGGGAGGCCGACGCGGGTGGATCACTTGAGGTCAGGAATTTGAGACCAGCCTGGCCAACACGGTGAAACCCTGTCCTTACTAAAAATACAAAATCAGCTAGGGATGGTGGCAGTCACCTGTAATCCCCGCTATCCGGGGGGCTGAGGCAGGAGAATCCCTTGAATCCAAGAAGTGGAGGTTACAGTGAGCTGAGATCATGCCACTGCACTCCAACCTCGGCCACAGAGTGAGACTCTGTCTCAAAAAAAAACAAAAACAAACAAATACTTAAATTCCTCAATTTTCAGGAAGACTGGGGGAAAATCAGGCCCCTCCTAAGGAATGGGGTGAGATCGGGTGTGACTGTATTTTGCCCTGAAAGTACTAAAGCCAAGGGTTGATTAGCCACGGGCTGATTATCAGTCTGTGATTTTCCCATCCCTTCACAAAACTTCTCCTTCCTTTTCCTTTTGGATCTTCCATTGTTCCTTAACTACTCCACCCACAGGCTGAAAGGGACAAGGGAAGAAGGTCAACGAGAAGCTAATTTAGCAGCCCTGCTAATAAATTGGATGAGAAAGAAAATGGAAACAATTGTACTGTTTCTGGTTACCTGTGATTTTAAACCCTTTTGGCTCATTCCTTTTTCCAAATGATTACCAGCTGGTTTGAGGGCTCATTGAAGGCCTACTGATTGCTGGTAAAATTAAAATAAACTTGTATTTTAAAAAACTAGGTAGTCTTCCAGCAACAGGCCTTTGGAAGCTTTCCTTCCTGATTTACCAAGGACACAGAGTGGGAGCAGGGCAAGCACCTGCCCATCTCATCAGGGCCCTCCCCGGCCCGTCCTCTCCTTACCACCAATTTGTAGGCATATATGGATATAATTTTTTAAAAATATTTGTGATGTAGATAAGAAATTATTTGATATTAACTTAAATAGCATAATCACTGTTCTACAAAAGGATGCAAATGGAAAATCTACATGTGAGAGTATGGTCTAAATGCATATAGATTATATCACAAGTTTTCCTAATTGCATCACTAAGATTGTTATGGGTATGTCTGCAAGGCAATCAGTGTAAATGTTTAAAACATGCTCTGTTCACATGTGTTCAAAATGTCTGGAAAAGAAACTATCCATGGGCAAAGTAAAACAGCCAGATACTTAATAAGCCAGTTGAAGGGAACTCTCTGTTCTCTTGCAAAATAATTGAAGTGTAGATGGCTATTGGGTTAGAGTGGGTAAAACATTAAAAACTACCTGTTGACTTGGAACAAGATTAGCAATGGAATCTCTGCAGATTAGAGAAGGTGGAAGGGGTTCTTTTGGTAGCTGAGAAAGCAACACGAGCAGGTCTTTCCAGTCAGGCCCTGATCAGGAATAACACTAGCAGCTTCAGGAGTACATCTTACTTTGATCTCTGTTCACAGTTAATCAAAGGCTTTTTGGAAGGCAGAAGCAGGTGGTCCTGGAAAGCAACCCTGTAAGGAGCCCCCAAATGCTCCAACTTAAAGGCTTAGGTAGAGTTCAGCAGCAATTAAGACACGTTGGCCTGCTGAGACAATCTTCTTGCTTTCCCCTAGGTGGTTAGATTTCTTTTAAAATCTTACTCTATGTTATATCCTGACTCAAATGTATTATGCAATAGGGCTTAAATTGGTGAGTCAATGATGTATGGTATTTTAACAAGGAGTTCTATTTTAATGTAAAACTTTTAGCTAGATCATGTGCTACATACTCAGGGGCCCATCGAGACAGGTCTAGGAAAACTCTTGCTTCTGAGAAGGGAGGGGAAATCAGCAATTCCAACAGCAACGTCAGTGAAGGGATTCACCAGCCCTTCGAAGGAAGTGGCAAATTATTTCCACCAACAGGATGAGAAATGTGCAGTCATGGGGACCAAAACCAGCATGACTTACGTTTCCTTTACTCACACGACCTTGTAAGAGTAGGCCGATGGAGGCTTTCAGCTTCAAAGGAAGCCTCGGGAAAAGAAAAAAAAAAAAAAAGCACTGCTTTTGTGGACTGCCTCGGGGAGAGACTCGTGTGTGTATAGGATTGTTGTGACACTTGTCTAAGGGCCGAGTCTCAGTCCAGTGTGGAAGGTAAATACAAATAAGCAAATATCACAGCCACTTACCCTGTGCAAATAGGGAAAAGAATGTTGAGGAAAAAATAGCCCGGAGTCAGAGTGAGTCAGTGTTGGTGAGGCCAGGAATATCATTCCTCACTCTGTACGTAGCTCTGGACTTTTAGGTCCCTGCTTTAATCTCCCTCCCCAACATGAGATGTAGAATAGTGTTTTATTCGGAAAGACAGGGTAAGCCTCAAATTCTTGCATGATTTGGTACTATCTTGGGCGAGATGTACTCACTAACCAATTATTTTGGTAGAGTGTGGCCCATCCCCTGCATGGAAAGGCTGTGATCCCGAGAGAAACAGCCAAGGGCTTCATGCTGGCCATGTGCTTTGCCCACTCCTGCTCCTGGTAACCGTGAGAACAGCTCTCAGCCTCCGCTAGCCTCTCCTGTCCCATCTAAGATGATTTTACCCCAGACAGATCTCCTGGCTGTAGGGTCAGGTGTAAGGATCTGTAGCACCCATTATTGCCAAGTTCTTTGAGACTCTCCAAAGAAACAGACCATGAAAAAAAACAACAGCAACAAACAAACAAAAAACAAAACAAAACAAAAAAACCACTAAACTACTGACAAAGAAAGAAAACCCTGCCAGGTATCTTACTCCATCAGGGCAAATTATAGCTAGAAATTCTGAGCACCTCTAAAATGAGTAGCAGTGAGTATTTCTCTGTCTCTCTACTTTTCCACAAAGGAAGTATGGCAGGTAGAACCAATGTTTTCATCTCAAAAAATCATCTCATCAAGGACCTTGCTTCAAAGCCCAGATTGAAGACACCAAGAAGACAGGAGCAGCCAGCTGTATAGCTTGAAGTACCCAACATTAAAGTGGGTCATTTCTGGTATTAATTAATGTTGCCTGGAGCTTTAATGAATGTGGGAGTGGAGAGGCTTATGGTTGTGTTATTTGTGATTTTTCTGGGTTCTTAATTAGCCTTACTGTTGAAAACATGAGGAGACTTTGCCAAACACAGTCTGGCTTAGCCTTGTCAATGTCTTTCCTTAACTTAAAAGGCCACCTATATCCTCTCCTCTCAGAGTGGACAATGTAGCAATCTCAGAGACAAATCTCGTCTGTACTGGCACCTCAAGATCATGGTCCAAATGTCTGGAGATTCAAAATTTACTTCAGCATAGTCAAGGCTCTGAGAGTTTCACCAGTTTGACTCTAGCGCTAAATTTCCTTGTCTACAAAAGGTGCCTTTTCTTTACCCCAATTAACAGACCACTGAACAGTCAAGAAAGGACAGTTGTTTGGGAAATGCTGGTCTAAACGGACCTTGTCTATAAAAGGTACCTTTTCTGTACCCCAATTAACAAACAACTGAACAGTCAAGAGAAGACAGTTGTGTAGGAAATGCTGGTCTAAACGGATTACAAATAGATGTGAGAGAGCAATTTTTCTGTTTCAAACACTGTAATGCATGAATTAAACTTGCTTGGAATTGCACTGAGCTTGTCCTCCAGTTGAAATTATCATGTACCTTTCCAGGAGGTAAAATAGCCCCACTAAAGGCCCACGGAGCTCTCTAAATTTGCCAGGAGCTGTGAGACACACTGCTGGGAGCACAGCTGTTTCTGTACCTGTGGCTCCTGGTCATGGCCTCTGGGGTCCCTCTCGTAGCTCTCTGCGTACAGTCTGAGGGTGGCCCGCACACCACTGGAGGAACTGAGCCGGAAGATGAGCCGTGACGCATCCGTGAAAATGATCCTCAGGCCCTGAGACCGAGAACATCCAGAATGGAGCAGTGAGCAAATGAATACACAAGTAATAATCATTAATACCTGCCATAGAAATCAGCATGTTTTTATACCTCAACACAATCAGAATCAAGACCATTTATATATTGGCTCTGGATACAGGGCATGTGATGAATGTGACGAACCTACTCAGAGTTACCCATTTGTCTCTTTATTCTATTTCCGTTGCTTTGTGGTTAATGTCGGGAAAGAGTTAGGAGCAAAGCTGTGAACAGATACTCGAGTTCTCTTGGGCTGGTGACGTGGGAATCAGAAAGAAGTGGAAGTCACAAGGATGAAATTATATTCAATAAATACTCCTAGGGCCAAAGTTTGTCCCTTGTAAATCTGTGGATGCAATGAAAGTAGGCAATTTGTCTATTACAGTAAGACGGATTGCCCATATTAAGGTTACCCTGACATGAAGTTAGGCTGCAGTTTCCTCTGCTGGCAAGGGAACCCTCCAGTGAAGTGCCCAGGGCTGGAGCCTCAGCTAGGCTCTGGGGGTTGCCAAGTACACTGCCATCCTCTTGGCTCTGTCCTTTCTTCTGTCAATTGAGAAACATGACAAGTCTCAATTATCTTAGGAGATTTATTTGCCAAAGTTAAAGACACACTTGGGAGACAGGCCTATGCCTTTCTCTAAAGATGATTCTGAAGGCTCTGAATTTAAAGCGGAAAGGGCAGGATATTGAGAAGTACACAATTTTCATGTAAGAGGTGGGAAAAATAGTCATTCATGCCTTTGTCTGGCTCAGTGAATCTGCATCGTGTTTTAACATAAGATGACACAGACAAATGACGCAGAGGAAAATTGCAGGGAATCTGCATTTTACATAAGATAACAGACAAGACCGGGCCAGGGGAACAATCAGATACGCATTTGTGTCTGGTGGGCCAGGGGTGACTGCACCTATAAACTATCAATTTATATTGCCATGGTGAAATTTTAATAGAAATACCTTCAAAGTAAAGATCTAGCAGCTCACCGGGAATTCCCTTGTGTGCAAAATATGGGGAAGGCATGTAGCTTTTCATCTTGTAGCCATCTTATTTAGGAACCGAAAGGCGGAGGCAGGTTTGCGTGACCCAGTTCCCAGCCTGAATTTTCCCTGTGGCTTAATGAGTTTGGGGGTCCCAAGGTTGAATTTCCTCTCACACTTCTCACCTGCCTTCTTCTTCTGCCTGATCACCAGAGTGGGGTGGGGCCAGAGCTGTGGCCACACCTACTAGTGCTGCCTAGGATTAATTCCTCATTGGCTCAGCACATCTCTATTCGCTATGTATCTATTCTCAGTAGAGGCAGGGATATTGTAAAATTATGACCATAAGATGACACTGTGACTTCTGTTGAAGGAAATGTGCTCTCCTAAGACAACTGATAAGGTAACTCTTATAAATAAGCGTATTGGCAGGGGCCAGGGGAAGGAAGAGGAGGGAACAAAATCATATATCTGGTGACTTGTTATTTTGGAAAACTTATATGTCTCAGGAGACGTTGATATCAGGCATTCTCCCAAAGCAATTTATCCTTGAAATTTCTCTGGCCTCAAGTCCTGTTTAAGAATAAACCATTAGTAAAAATATATATACCTGGTGCATATGTGACTGCAATTATTTACCCCCAGCCCCATCTGGTGATATCTGCTGGGGGACACTATGGTTCCATCTGAGAGTCTTTCTGCTTTTTTCAAGTTTTGTAGGCTTTTTTGTTTCAATCCCCAAATAAAAAGCTTTAGTTTCTTTTGGAGTGGTTCAATGTCTGCCACAATTTCTGTAACCAAAGGGAGCTATCTCCCCTACTGGCAACCAATTACTCTGTAATACTGGCTTTGCAAACAGGATAATATTATCCAGGATTTATTCATTGGGCAAACATTTTAGAGTGGCCCTTATGGATTAGGCACTGTGCTAAATCCTGGGTATATGAATATAAAGACACAATAATTGTCCTCCTTAAGCCTGGAGTAGTTTTTTACAATGAACAGAAACTATCTTCTTAACCACCTTATGCTGTTGGAGAAGTGAATAGTTACAAAATTCCAAATGGAGCGAGTGAAGCAATTACTGACTGTCTACAAATCACTGTATTTCAAATTATGTTCAAACCTACAATAAATCCCCAAAGGTCTCACAATTATATTAATATTCACAGCCTTGTTTTTACAAACTCTTTTGAAGCTGTTACTTATGTTTAAGCCTACATTCCCATTGTCACTACATATGGGGCGTGTGAGTACATGACTCTACTCCGAACTATGGCTTACCCATAAATTGGTTAAAGCAGTATCTAAGGATGAGGTCCTAACCCACCTGTTGCAGATTCCAAGTCACTTGGGATTACCTCTTCTGATGAGCCCCCAGACTCAACCCTTTAAAGTACCTCCCATTAAACAATTAACCTCTCAGATTCATTTTTGGCCAGTGAGGGGAAATTTAAGAATTCAGGTCATAACAAACCATAAACGTGTTATCTGCTCATAACTAAGCCTTTTAAAAATGAAATAATGTTATTGTTTTCCCCTGAGGTTAATTATAATGTCTTTGTACTACGTGCTACATGCCTAGAAGATTGTTAGAACCTGTCTGGTAGCCTGGAATAGATTTCTCACTTGGAAAGATGATAAAGATGTGAATAGCATGCATCAGCCTACTGGAAATGGTCCAGCATCTTCCCTGTTTCCTAGGAAACCAACCATGAGCTCTTAACTGAGAATCCATGTTGCTTTTCAAGACCATTCCTGGTGAGGAACATCATTAATTCTCCTTCTCCATATGGAATGTAAGGGTTTCTTTAGAGCCAGCCTAGTTCTGTGCTGCAACAATCCCAGCACCATGTCTTATGAGGGCCCCTTTTATGTGTGAATAACTGTATTGGATTGCTTTGGGATCTGCATGTTCTTTCAGGGAACTTAATGAATTTGCAACCCAAACACGAGCCATGTTCTTTCCATCATGCGTCATCGCCCAATAGCATTTAAACCATGAAGCCAAAGTTACCACTGACCAAGACTTGCAAAGATTCCAATTGTTCCTGAATTTCAATGAAAGAATACCAATAATCGCATTTATTTTTTAGGTTATACTAGGGGTTGGCACTATGTAGCCTGTAGGTAAGAAGTTGACCTGCCACCTACTTTTATGAAACAAGTTGTATTGGGGCACGGTCATGTCCATTCCTTTATATCTTGTCTATGGCTGCTTTTGTGCTACAGTGGCAGAGATGAATAGTTGTCTCAAAGACCATCTAGCCCCCAAGGTATAAAATATTTACTACCTAGCCCTTTACAGAAAATGTTTGCTGACCCCTGGTATAAGGCATTGCATTATTCACAACATAGAATACTTGCCTTTTATCCCTACAGCAGAAAATAGAAAATATAACCATTTGAATTATCAAAATCTCAGTAGAGAGAAATTATGTTTATGAAGACTGTTATAAGGATATAAAATCCCTCCATTCCCTGGTGTTCCAGCTTCTAGTCACAGGTTCATCTGAACCTGTATTTGGCTCAGATCAACTTACCTCTCACCACCTACTCCTAACATAAATGAATTTATTAAATTGCACTTTAGTTTTATGTTATCACTTTTATTGCAGGATGCTACAAGCTATGTCTTATAAAATCCACTTTTGTAGTCACTAGTAGAAATATCATTAGAGGCTGCATGAAGCTCTGCCTGAGACATTCCTTCAAGAGCCAAGTATTAGGAAAGCCGTTCCTTCCCTAAGGAACTTGTATTCTTTTTCTTTCTGACAATAAGGACTTTGTAACTAACCACATTTCCCTTTTCGATATGGCTGCCAGGATACTTAATGCCAAATTTGAGGTTCAGCCCAAGTGGATCCTTATGACTCGCATGACTGTAAATTTTTCTTCTTCTTTTCTTGACTCTACTCTTACTTATATATTCCCTAGTCTTGATTTATGTTTCTTATTTACATTCTAACAACTTCATTATGTGTGTTTTTGCCGCCACAAGTCTTGAAGAAACAAGGCTCAGTGAAAATGAATAAAACAAGTTTCCACCGCAGTGTTAACCTTAAAATTTTGGACTTGCTGAGTTGTGACTTTGGGTTCTTCATTAGCTAACAAGCTCTGGGAGGACAGAGCCCTATATACCTCATTCATCATCATTTTATCCACATAGCCTAGGACAATGCCTGGCACACCGTAGACCTTCCATAAACACTTGTTGAATGAATGTCACTGCATGTTCGACAACTAAAGTGAGCACCACGGCAGTCCCCCTGAGGCAGTCTCAGAGAGCCCGCCTTCGCATTTAGCAAGGATCCACAGGCTACATGAAAACACATGCACATTCTTCATGGTGACCTAGAGCTGATGTATCTACCTTGAAGAGTGGTTGCAAAAGATAAACTAATAAATAGAAAGTGTCTGGCATAGCATCATCATGGCAGGGCTTGACTGTTTACTCCTCTGCCATTTCTCAAGATGTCTTAAGACAAGGACCAGTTTTGGCCAAAAACAATGGAGTTGAACCATGGTGGGTTCTTGTCCCCAGATGTATGACCTTAGGCAAACCATTAGCTCATTAATTGCAAACTGCTACATACTGGAATCAGTGGAAGGTCTTTGAAAAATGGTGGTGCCTGCCTGGCTCTCACCCCAAACATTGGGATTTAATTCTTCTGGGGTGTTACTTGGGAATTAGGATTTTAAAAGCTCTCTGGGTGATTCTAATGTGCAGTAACTAATTGCAATAACCTCTTTTTTCTGGGTCACTTGCCTCATCTATCAAGTGACTGGACTGTGCTACATGTCCGTTATAAGGAAGGTCCTTTTAGGATTTAAGGTTTCATACATAGGCTTTCACTGGGCTGGGATCTTAGGAGGGCTGTTAACACAGTGAGGCTAATAAAACAACTTCATGCCACTGAGTCCTGAAAGCTTCCCCCTGGGGCCTTGTCAGCAGCAGAACCACCTCTTGAACCATCTGACATTATTATTAGTTTTTTTTTTAGCACAATCTTCGAAGGAATTCCTGGAGCAACTGTGAAAGAATTCATGATATCTCCCTAGCCACAGCAGCTAGAGTAGCTGGAATATCCAGGATGACACAGAGCCACACACTCAAAAAAGGGAAAAATATGCTGTCCTTTATTAGAAGACAATGTTAATTATGTGGTAGGGAGGAGGGTGGGTATCAAAAGAGCACTTCAGTTCTAGCTTAGTGTTTTCCTTACTTTTCAGGGCCTGTGGCTGTGAGCTTTAATGGTTACAGTGGAGTTCTGCTCACCTTAGCTTTGTCTCAGTGAAGAATGACTGATAAAGGATTTCATCTCCCTTGTCCATATGCAGCTATCTCCACACAAAAATCCTCCAGTGTGCTTCCAGTTATCACTGTAGCATCTCTTTTTCTTCCTGGATTTGCCCCCTCTTTGATTTACTGTTTATGAAGAGTCAGTTTGGAAATGATACAAGAATAGCAACTGGATAAACTCAGGCTAGAATGCTGGCTTGGCCACTTTTTAGCTGGTGGTCTTGAGTCACTTAAGCTCTCTAAGCCTTAGTTTCCTTAAAAAGCAGATGAAAAATAATACAGCCTAGCTTATTGGGTTGCTGCGAGTGTCAGATCAGAAAATGTATGTGAGAAGTGCTTTGAAAATTATTATTATGTAAATATTATTCTTACGCTAAACTTTTAATCAAAATGGTGCTATGCATGAGGGCTTTATTTAGTAATCATTTGCAAAATATGGAAGGTTGGAAAACTTAGGGCATAGCACCATTTTCAGTAAAAGTTGATGGTTTGTGATGTGATGGTACATACTTATTTATTTTTAAATTAGGCAGAACTAAGATTAATTTTAACTTTGCTCTGCCCTCTGAAATCACTACTAAACTCATGGATCTCTTACCATTTATATTATCTGCACCTCTTATTGAACTGGCTTACTCCTTCATAATTGGTCAATTTAGACCCTTAACATCCTGAAAGAAGGATCTTAGAGTCATTCTTGCCAATCTCTCTTTTTATTGAAAAGAAGTTAAAACACTTGCTCAAGGTAACGTATTTAGTAAATGGAGGAGCTTCACTTAGTTCCATGTAGGTCTTCTGACTCTAGGCTTACAATCTGAGGTTGAACCATATGCAATACTGATATTCATACATTGCTTGTCATGCGAAATATCTGAACAATATCTTATGTTTTGTATTTTTCCCAAAGCTGACACAGAGCCTTATGTAGGGTAGGTATCTGATAAATGTTTGATAAATAAATTTTAGGGTTTTTACTGTTTTTGTTTTAATTTTAAAAATAAACCCTTGTGTAAATCAATACAGGGATATCTGTAAGTTGCTAAACACACACAGAGCTGCCAGATGTTTGTTAGTTTGCAGACTGTCGGACATGTTGCAGCCAGGCAGGGAAGGGTGAACTGTACATTACCAGCACTTATTTGGCAGCATCGGACCTAGTCAAATACTGACTTGGGATGAATTCCAGGGGAAAACAGCACATGGCCCTGCCATCTGGTACAGCGTCGCATATGTAGTCAGTTGGCCACACCAGGCATGTGAACCTGGAGACAGGACAGCCTTGGAAGAGAGAGAATCTGCGAGCCTAACTCAGATCTTATCTCCTGCGGGAAATCACGACGATTTATCTGGAAAGCGTCAAGGTGAAGATACTGCTTTGTAACATCTGAACTATGTTTTGTAGAAGTGGGCATGCAGCCTAGAAAGCAGGAGACTTGGATTGAACAGACGTATCTTTCCACACACACCACAAAAACCCACCTAGAATTCTCCAATTTTCTTTAATTCATAGAGTTAGCTGTGAGCATGAGTTCAAAGGTGGTTGAGCAGGGCAGCAGTTACTCCATATGGTGCTTTTCTGTGAGCTAAAAAACAGGTCCCCCCCTCTCCCCCCAGCATGGATAAATTGCAGAAAACCGTCCTTCCTTTGGCTGGCTTGGACTTCAGCTTCTCCTTCCCCATTACGCTGGGTACGTTTGTGCAGTGTGCTGACTGCACAGCCATACTCAGCTGCCCTGCTTTTGGGAGCAGTTCTCGCCCAGCCTTTTTAAAAAACCAACCAGCCCTCTTGGGGGCTAACAATTGCAAATAACTATCTGGGGAAATCAAGTTCAAGTGACTCCTCACAGGCTCTTTTAAAGCACCCACCTAGAAAAGCCACACTAGGTGATGAGAGGGCTATTCCTCATCCAAATTCCGACTCTCAAAACTGGAACAAACTCATGCACGTTCTATTTCCCCATTTCTTTGGCCAATGACTGCTGATCCCTGTTCACACAATATCCACCCCAGTTCTGGGATATTTTGGATTCAGGCACACTTTACCCAGACAACAGCATAGCTTCCTCCCTTAGTTCCTGTGATCGTTTGCAGCTTTTCTCTTTTATATTTATATTTCCTGGTGAAGCCCACCCACCCGACAACACAGAGACATTAGTATTCCAATAGAAAGTAACTGCGTTGCCATTCGAGAATGCTTACACACTTGCTACACATTTTAGGACAATTTTACTACTGACACTTCAGACAATAGTTCTAAAGCAATCAACTTATGCCAGGAGAAGGTAATTCTTTATAACAAAACTCCAGTTAACCAGAAACAGGGAGACGAGAACTTCCCAACTAACCAGAAACAGGGTCTCCCTCATTCCATTTTCTTTCTTGCTTTTTTAAAAATTTGAGACGAGGTCTCGCTGTGTTGCCCAGCGTGGTCTTGGACTCCTGGACTCAAGCAATCCTCCTGTCTCAGCCTCCCAAGTAGCTGGGACTACAGGCATGAGCTATTGCACCCAGCTTTCCATTTTATTTTCAAATCAGCTGACAGGTCATTATAAAGTACTCAATATGTGTTTGGCCTTCAGAGGACAAATAGGAAAATCACAGGAAAAGTGGCTAGTAGAAATTATTTTTTTAAATCTATGGTTTTCAAAATGTCCCAGCACAAGGCATAGCGCAATACAGAGCCCGACTGTCTTTATTTTCCCCAACTGCAGTGTTGTAGAGTGAGCACTGAAGTTGAGAATCCTAATCACAGTTACTGTAGCATCCCACTGAGAATGCCGACAGGAAACCTTAGCTCTTTATCTGGAGAGCTAAACGACGGTATAACAACCACACTGGACTGAAGAAAAGCACAGAGTCTGGTAAAGTGGTTTCACCTGGGCTGCCTTCTACCCATTCTTCAGGGTGCAACTTAGATATCACCTCTCCAAGGAGAACTCTGTAGAGCTCTAGTCTAGTTTCCCCTGCTATGCACACCAAATAAGTTCTTCCTCTGTAATACCGTTCAACAAACTCTACAGTAATTGGAGTTTAATATCAATGTATCTTCCCTGCTGGATTTTAAGCAGCAGACAGGAATCTCAACTGTCCTGAATACTGTTGCATCCTTGGTGCCAATGAGCTGACTGGCGTTTAGTAGGTGTTTGGTAAATACTCACTGAATAGATGAAGATGTAAATGAATCAGCCTTTAACAACCTTCACCATATTGGACTAAGTTAGGAAAGGAATATATGTTTATTGCAGAGATTCTTTTCAACATCACAATTTTCAAAGAAAAAGGGTTTTTTTTTTTAACCCACGTCGAATCACAATAAACTAAATGTGATAATAGCCCATTCACTTAAACATTTCTGTGACTCAGTGTAGAAGGGCTATTTGTGGGTATGCTAACTTTCAGATTTAACTAAATTCTATAGGTGGGTTAATCAGTGTGACTAAAATGATTTCTGAGGCTCTACTTCCAGATGTGCAAACCACACTCCAGCAAATAGCACTCCAGCAAAAGGGACAATGATAAATTGTTACAATTACAGTCTCTCAATTAGTTCATTGATTAGAATGTGATCAAAGTTGAAGTTGAGGTCAGGTGCAGTGGCTCACGCCTGTAATCCCAGCACTTTGGGAGCCCGAGGCAGGCAGATCACCTGAGGTCAGGAGTTTGAGACCACCCTGACCAACATGGTGAAACCCTGTCTTTACTAAAGATACAAAAATTAGCCGGGTGTGATGGTGCATGCCTGTAATCCCAGCTACTCGGGGGGCTGAGGCAAGAGAATCTCTTGAACCCAGGAGGTGGAGGTTGCAGTGTTGCAGTGAGCCAAGATCACGCCACTGTCCTCCAGCCTGGGTGACAGAGTGGGACTCCGTCTCAAAAAACAAAAAACAAAACAACAACAAAAAACAAAAACAAAAAGTTGAAGTTGAAAGTTGACTAGCTAACTCTGAAGAGAGAAGAACTCAATCTTAAAGCTTCAGATTCTCCAGTTGATATGATTCAGTTGCTTTTATACAGTGCTGCGGACAACACCTTAGTGAGCTTCTTCACATTTGCTAACCAGGGGTTTGTTGGATGAAGGTACATATTAAAACACCACACGCTGGAAATAAAATGTGACTTTGAGATTGCCAATTTACTATTTCTAAATACTGAAATTAAAAAGAGCAGACACCTTCTTGCAAATTAAAACAACTCTAAAAGAAAACTGACTTCAGAATCAGTCTTCAAAGTGTGCTTTTTCTCTGAACTAAATTCAAATGGTTCTTTTTTTCCAGGTTAAGGACAACATCAAAATGTTTCCACGTAGCCTGCTTAACTTGAAGAGGTATCAACCAGCTCAGAGTTAGCCTGACATAATCAAATTGGATTTGGTTCTCCACATCACCTAACCGGTATGCATTTATTTACATCAGCTTTTTAACCACCAGCTGAACTGTTACTTGCAAATGACTTCAGCACTGGAAGAGTTTCATGATTTTTGAGCTTGTTAGAAATATAGGAGTTGGTTTGGGAGGCTGAGGTGGGCGGATCACTTGAGGTCAGGAGTTTGAGATCAGACTGGCCAACATGGTGAAACCTTGTCTCTACTAAAGATACAAAAAAATTAGCTGGGCATGGTGTTGCACACCTGTAGTCCCAGCTACTCAGGAGGCTGAGGCACAAGAATCGCTTGAACCCGGAAGGCAGAGGTTGCAGTGAGCCAAGATCATACCACTGCACTCCGGCCTGGGCAACAGAGCCAGACTCTGTCTAAAAAAAAAAAAAAAAAGAAAGAAAAGAAAAAGAAAAAAGAAAACAACAACAACATAGGATTTGGATGAGTCATAAAAAGAGACTCAGTTGCTTAAATTTTGCTCCTGAAGCGTCAAGGTTTCTCATTTCAAAGCCAGTTTTCAAAACATAGGTCATGGGTTTGGATTGATACCCACCATAGTGGAAATAGGCTGTCTCTCAGTGTGGAGCCATTTCTGTCACACTGTCCTTCACTCATAATACCAGGATTGGAGTATTCCTTCTATCAGAGCTGGGGGAGCTTCACAACTGTGGCACTGAGTGGAGATTCCAGGACTTAGGCCACATGTTAGAGATGGAGAAAAGATCATAGTAAGAGACCATCTTGATAATATTCTTTGGGGTATCGATGGTGAAGGGAAGAAAGAGCTCACCTAGCATGATGGATGGAAACCCTCGATGTTTGCACAATGAAGTCGCCCCTGAAGAAAGAGTGGCTCACCCTGCAACCCACATGAATCACACAACTCCTCTCTGTGCTACCTCTTTAGAAGGCATAAACTGGGAACTTCTTTAACTACTTAGCCATTTGACCAAAGTGCTCCCCTATTCTCATTGTAGCTATAGGCTTATTTTTTTCCACTCATACTTGAAGAAAATAGCATCAGTCAGTCATTCATGTGACTAGATTTCACTTGAAAATAGTGACATATCCTCACGAAGATAGAAGGAAGAACTGCAGTTGTTGAACCATGCCTCATGAAAATGCTTTCTAAATCAGAGTCTCTTGGGCCCTGTATAATGGAAAGCACACATTAATTTTTCTCTTGGCATCCAAGGCCACACATGCATCAGACTCTTGGAGGCAGCTATAGTAAATCCCATGAAACCAAACATGCCACATTGAGGCCAGGGAGATCCCTGGGAAATCATGTCAGGGGTTCAGAACTTCAGGGTTTCCTTCCTGCTCCTTGAATGGTCCCATAGAGCCAGGCAGGATAGACTTCACTGAACATTTCCACAGCAGCAGGGTTGGCAGTAGTGGGGTGGTTACCACCAGAACAGGATTTTAATTTCATTTTGGATGGAGAAGCATTTCTACTTTATCTCTAGAGATGTATGTGAAACAGCATTTTCTTCCATGGTTTATTTCCTGACTCTGACCTCAGGTCAAGGACATAAAGGAGACCAAGCTGCCTTAAAAAACCTTTCACTTTCTGAAGCCGAGTGTGTGTGCTGGGGGACAGGAGAGGGAGAGAAATGTGAGTTTGAATCAATTCCCAGATGACTTAGAAACTGAAGGGGACTTCTCAAATCTTTATGTGACACTGCAAAGTTGTGTGTTTTTTCTCTGCTTTTCTTATCGTATCTGGTTCATTCAATGCTACAATCTTTCCCAAGGATGCTTTTTTTAAAACATAAATAATTTTATTTAACCAATTGCTATCATTTGTTATGTGCCAGGATTTTATAAGTGTCATCTCACTTAATTCTCCCAAACGCTTATATGAGACAGCCACAATTATTATTCCTATTTCACAGATTTTAAAAAGGCAGGTGTAGTGGGGTTGAAAAGCTTGCCTAAGGTAACCCAGCAAGGAGGTGGCAGAGTTGAGGCTCAAACCCAAAACTTTCTGACGTCAAGCCTGCACACCCAACCATTGCTCACACGATTTGCAGCGGCACCAAGGATGCCTTGGGTGCTCTAGAGCAGAAAGCTGCACTTGAAGAGAATTTCTGGATAAAACAGGAACAGCACAAATTTTGTTTAACAATTCATTGTTGAAAATTATTTCTGTTATCTACATTTTTTTTAAGTAAGTAGAATTTAACTCAAACAAGAGATAACTGGGAATCTCCCACTACCTTGGCATCATCAATCTGAGTCTCAAATTTTACTGCAAAGTAATTTTAAAATAGAATAAATAGAAGAGTTGAGTGAGTGTTTTCTAACCCTAGGGCACACTGATTATTACTTTTAAAAATATACACCTGATCTGTGTGTGTGTGTGTGTGTGTGTGTGTGTGTATGTGTGTGTGACAGAGAGAGGGAGAGAGAATAGTTGTATCCTTTTCTTGAACTGATATTCAGTCAAATTAAGGATTCTGGTCAGGGGGAGGGAACTGATATTTCTTAAGCATCAATTAGGTACTTACCCCTGTACCTGAGGCTTCACATGACTTTCTCTTCAAACCCTCCCCGTGATGCATGTGTGATAACTATCACTAGTCCTCCCCTCAAGATGAGGTTCAAAGAAGTTAAATAATATGCCTAAAATCACAGATCTAGGCAGTGACAAGCCAGCGTTCAATCCTGTGTCTATCTGACTCCAACATAAGAGAAGAGAATACTGAAGAGAACCTCAACAACCTGCCTCCTGTAGGAAGCAGACACTTGGCAGTATTATGTCTCCTCTGAGCTTTGCTAACAGAGAGATATAGTTCTGTTTCTCCTTACAGAAATCAAATCTCCTTCTATCTTAATTAAAAATAATCCATAATATAGTAGGTTGTTTTAAAATAACAGTATTTTTAAATCACAAAGACATAATAACAAGGGTTAGCAAAGGTGTGGAGAAACTGGAACCCTCATATACTGTTGGCAGGAATGTCAAGTGGTGCAATTGCTTTCAAAGACCGTATGGCAGTTCCTTTAAGGGTTAAACATAGAGTTACTGTTTGACCCAGCAATTCCACTCCTATGTATGTACCCAGGAGAATTGAAAACCTATATCTGCACAAAAACTTGTAGATGGATATCCATAGCAGCATTATAGTCAAAAAGTAGAAATACCTCACATGTCCAATAACAAATGGATGGATAAACAAACTGTGGTACATCCACGTGATAGAATATTACTTGGTAATAAAAGGAATAAGTACTGATATATCGTACAAAGTGGATGAACCCTGAAAATATTACAATAAGTGAAAGAAGCTAGTCATAAAGGACAACGTATTATATGATTCCATTTATTCAAAATGTCCCACATAGGCAAATCCATAGAGACAGAAAGATCAGGGGTTGCCAGGGGCTGGGGGTTGGAGGGATGTTGGAAGGAAGATGACAGCTAAAGAGCACAACATTTCTTTCCTGGGGCGATGAAAGTGTTCTGAATTGGTTGTGGAGATAACTGCACAACTCTGTAAATATACTAGAAACTGTTGAAGTGTGCCCTTTAAATGTGTGAACTGTCTGGCATGTGAATTATATATCAATAAAGATACTATATATTTATATTTTAAAACTGTACCATGAAAAAAACAAATTATGCATTTGGTAGGCTCTCAATAAATATCCACTGAATGAATCCACCAAGGTACTTAATGGCTATTTTAGAATACTAGTTTATTTAAATTCAAATATGTCTTTCAGATGTCTATAGTTCGAAAAGTATGCTTATTTTGCACTATGTTACCTAAAGTGTGCCCAAGACTCACCTATCCCTGGGGCTGAATGCTGATGCATGTTGACATCCTGAGAGGGTCTCAACAGCACTGCTATGCAGGGATTCCACCTCTACCCAACAGGACCAACTGTAGCAAAGGAACCATCTGTAACTTGCCAACAATGGTGATGCTGCTAAGTATTAACTAACTGGTCTCTCATCACCCCCCTTGAGCCAAACCCAGACCTGCATAGAAGCTCTAGTGTGTCTCAGGACCACCAGCCAATGAAGATATCACCTGGGTCCTGGAATCTGGGAAAAGGAAAAAAAAACTTCCTTCTTTCTTTACCAGAAAAATTCCCAAGAGCAGATCCTGGTAGCATGTATCTATTTATAGCTACATTTGAGCTCAGATAGAAGAGTGTAGAAGAGGTTGGGGGAAATCAATACTGTATTAGCCCATTTTCATACTGCTATGAAGAATTACCGAAGACTGAGTAATTTATAGCGGAAAAGAGGTTTAATGGACTCGCAATAATAGTGGAAGGCGAGGGAGGAGAAAAGACACGTCTTACATGGCAGGAGGAAGAAAGCACGTGCAGGGGAGGTGCCCTTTATAAAAACATCAGATCTCATGAGACTTTTTCACTACCACAAGACTGCACAGGAAAAACCCACCCCCATGATTCAATTATCTCCCACCCGGTCCCTCCCATGACACGTGGGGATTATGGGAGCTACAGTTCAAGATGAGCTTTGGGTGGGGACACAGCCAAACCCCATCAAACACATTCCAGTGTAAAAACGAAAACCAATAGTCAGAGTCATGGAGGGGGAGGGGAAATGAAATAAATAAATGAACTTGAGATCCAATTGCAGAATTAGCCTGATGTGAACAGTTAAAGAAAATCCAAGGAAAAGGTATCCAAGCACTGAGTACACTGAGGAAGATATAAGGTAGAGGAATATTGGATTAACGGCAAAACAAATAAGCTCAACAGACAAGCTTCTTGCAAGTAGACAAAATCCATAACTGAGTGCAGATTAGACCATTCCCTCGAAGGAATGGTTTCCAAGCCTTCCTTGTCAGTGAGCAAAAATATCCCAAGGATACGTTTAAAAGCACATTATTTTATATCTCTTGAATTCTATATCAAAATGAGACTGGGATCTAAGAAAAGTTTGTAAAATGGAAGCGGGAATGTGGTCCAAAACTGGAAAAGACCTATCCAGGGTACAGGGGCTCAAAGATGCCAGCTGAGCTCCTGACTTCACATTTCCAAGGACTGACTCATTGGGACCCAAGGACAGGGATCTTTAGTTCTTGGTAACTTTTCTGAACCCATCACCAATAATGGCCACCACATATGAGCACCTGCAGGCTACAAACATTTCAGAAGGAAATGTTGGGTCTGGATTTATTTGACATATTGGTCTACGCATTACCAAGTGGAAAGAATACTGGACATAGAGTACCCATGTTCTTTTGTTTTTTTGTTTTTTGTTTGCTTGTTTGGTGTGTGTGTGTGTGTGTGTGTTTGAGACATGGTCTCACTCTGTCTCCCATGCTGAAGTGCAATGGTGTGATCATGAGTCACTGCAGACTTGACCTCTTGGACTCAAGCGATCCTCCCACCTCAGCCTCCTAAGTGGCTGGGACTATAGGTGTGTGCCACCATGCCCAACTACTTTTTTTTCTTTTTTTTTTGGTAGAGATGGGGGGTCTCACTTTGTTGCCCAGGCTGGTCTCGAACTCCTGAGTCACAAGTGATCCTCCCACCTTGGCCTCCCAAAATGCTGGGATAACGAGTATGAGCCACTGTGCCTGGCCAGAGAAGGCCCATGTTCTAATCTACCCTGTGCACTAACTTGTTAGTGGTCCTTCATCAAGGGCTTTCCTCTTTCCTGGCTGCAGGGTTCTCATCTATAAAATGAGGTCATCTTAGATCATCCCTAAGGACCTCTCCAGTTCTAGGACATTTTGGCCACTGATTCTGCCTGATAACCCATCTTAGTGATCTCCTAGCAAGTACCTGTTTCTTGGTCACAGTGCCATCCACAGGGTCCACGTATTCAAAGCTATCCGTCTTCGCCACGCTGTAGACATGGCTCCCCACAGCAAACTGCTGGCCGATGAAGGATTTGTCTGTGACCAGGGCCTCCAGGTCCCTCATGATATAATATGTCGTCTTGGGATCCAACCCCTCATAGTCAAACCTGGTGAGGACACAGGAGGAACAGAAACCTAATCAGAGAACCAGCAACTGGGTGGCCCGCTTACAGTTATCTAATCATTGGTTCTGTTTTCAGGGAAGGACAGCACAGACATACACCTTCAACTGACCTCCCCTCTTCCATTGGACCCTTACAATCCATTCCCCATACAGCGGCCAGAGTAATCTTGTAAAAATCAAATCATGCCACTTTCTTTCTATTAAATCCCTCTATAAATTCCCATCACTTTGAGAACAAAACTCAACACCTTAACCTTGGTCTATCAGGCACTGTGGGATCTGCCCTTGCCCACCTCTTTGACTCGACTTTGTTCTGTCTTTTTATCCTTGTTCACTGGCGCCAGCCACACTGGCCTCTTCTCCAGTACGCATTGACATTGCACCCTTTCCTGCCCCTGGGCCCTCGCGCTTGCTGTGTGTTCCTCTACCTTGTACGTTCTTCTGCCAGCTCTTCAAATACCAGGCTCGTTCTTTCCTTCCATTTTCAAACCCATTGTCACCATTAGAATGTGACCTTCTCTGACCATCTATCTAAGGCAGCTTCCCCACTCTGCCTTCTTCTCTCATCACCCTTCATATTTTCTTTTGGTAGTTATCCCAAACTGTATGTGTCTTGTTTGTATATTTGTTTCCTATTCATTGTCTCTTTGGCCACCAGAATATGTGCTCCAGGAGGACAGATACCTTAGCTGTCTTGTTCTCTGCTAATTCTGGTACATAGTAAGTTCTATGTAAGTAAAATGGAATGAAAAATGAGAGAAAGGAAAGGAAGGAAGGAAAGAGAGAAAAAACAAGGAAGGTAAAAAGAAAGGGAGAAGGGGAACTGAGCATGCTATGCAACTCTTGGAAACTTGGAAGATATGTCACAATTGTTCCATTCAAAAAAGTCCTCCTAGCCAAGAGTATCAAATGTAACAATGGGGCTGGAAGTCAATTAGAAAAAAAAGAACAGAAGACTAAAAATAATACCAATTGCATTTGTCATTGTGGGGTTTAAAATATGACGATGTATATCAACAGTTGGCACAGTGCCAGGCACTGGTGCTTAAAAACAGCTAACAACTTTTATTTGCCATCACTACCATAAATAAACTATATTTTACAATGTCAGATGGTCTTGGCTGAGACCTAATGGCACACCTAGGAGTGTCTATTTAAGAAGGAAGCCATAGGAGGGGCAGCTGCACCCAAGTCACTTGGAGGATCTTACATTTGGGCTTCCTGTAGGATAGAGAAAGGATGTGAGTTCTCAGAGTGAACTGGAAGAAGGAAGCTCTGAATAGTTGTTACTACTTTTTTCCACTTAAGATCTTTAAGACATCCAGTAAACATCAACATATTAGCCAAGATGCAAAATATGGAATAATACCATGTCTAGCAATGGGTTCCCTGCATCTATATCCCTTTCTTTTATTCTCTTCCTCCTACACAAGGTGTTTTTTTCTCAGCCTCAGAGAGAAAAAAAACGAACTCCCTCAGAACATTCTTTTTCAGCAGTGCATATATTCTGAGACTGCAGTCACTTTAAAGGTGACATTTGGAGAAGGTAGAGATCCAACCGAGGAGAAAGGGGCAGGAAGACAGGAGAAGAGAGTCCAGCAGGAGATAGAGAGGCATCGAAAGAGATTCAGGAGTTGAAAAAAATCCACTAATATGATACATCACGTTCAGTCTAGGGTGGAGAATCATCAGATTCGTTTGCCCAAACGTTCACCTTCATATACAAGCAGGATCTAGCACTGCCTTCCACCCCCAAATCCCCATCTGACCGCCACCAATAACAACACACTTTCAAGGAAGAAACGTTTCAATGGAGGATTCCTTCTGGGGTCTACTCACACAATAAAAATAATCTGGAAGATTTTCTCAGATATTCAGGCTCAGTATTAGTTAAAGTGAAATTGTTTTATTATTTTTAGCCTGCCAAAGAAAATTGTCAAGCTGGGAATAATTACATTTCACAAGCAACTTTTAATTTGCCATTTGCTGGGTGTTGAAGGAAACGTTTACCTTTCATTCTATGTATTTTTTCCTCCCTTTTTCTTTACCTCTGTGACCTTGCTGGAAAGAAATCTGTAACATAACTCAATGTCCTAGAAGAAATTAAACCTCTATCGCATATTATTCTCTAATATGGTATTTGTTATGAAGAAGTAATTATCATGTAAGCTCTTGGCCACAAAAAAACTACACTATAAATACAGTTATCATAACACCGGTTATTCAAGACACCAGCAGAAACCTAGATAATCATTCCACAAATTATGAGGAACACATCTCTGACTCAAAGCGATCTCACTACGCCAGAGGTTGTCAATCATAATATATCTTGTCAAGTTGGACTTTTTGGAACAGCTTCACGCAATAAAAGAATGTCATGTGCCAATTGACTCTTGGTATGCCAGGAAAAAAAAACACACACGAATCAGGGGGTTTTGGTACTTGTTAGAAATAATGAGTAAACCAAGTTTCTACCTGTCCTGAGAATTCATTTTTTATGATACACTGAATAATTTGACGTGTTTGGCAAGCTATCACATCCCCAGCTTTCTTGACTAAATGGGAACTAAGAATATGATGTTGTTGTTGTCTACATCTCCCAGAAGGTTGCAATCTCTTTGATTTTAACGAGTACAATCACAGGCTTCCTTATTCTCTGATACATATCTAAGTAAAAGGCTTCTTAACAGAAGAAATAATCACCTTATAAGGGAAGTCTAACGCTCTCTTTCTGTCCCTTAAGCTCTTGAAACACAACCAAACATTCAAAGTAGTTAACTATTCATGAACAATGCAAAATGAGTCACAATCTTTCTGTTTTTAATACAGAGTCTCTGAGACTACCGAAGGATTCCCTTGCCCCACCTCCAAGTTCTTTACAGTTAACTTCGTTTCCTACTCCCTCCTCCTAACCCATGGCTTGGTTCTTGTTATGTACACATATCTAGCATACCTAGGTTCACACTCCTAGCAAGTAACCACACTTCCAGAATACTCTTCCTTTCGTTTACTTAAACAACAGGAAACTGATATAGACCCCCAGCCCTAAGCTCCTACCCACTGATCTTTCCTTTTCTTCCTTCCAAAATAATGGTTTCCTTTTCTGTACTTCTTTCTCCCTGTTTTTTTTTTGTTGTTGTTTTGTTTTGTTTTGTTTTTGAGATGGAGTCTCACTCTGTTGCCCAGGCTACAGTGCAGTGGCGTGATCTCCACTCACTGCAACCTCCGCCTCCCAGGTTCAAGCGGTTGTCCTGCCTCAGCCTCCCAAGTAGCTACAGGTGTGCACCACCAAACCCAGCTAATTTTTGTATTTTTAGTAGAGACAGAGTTTCACCATGTTGGTCAGGCTGGTCTCAAACTCCTGACCTCAGGTGATCCACCTGCTTCGGCCTCCCAAAGGGCTGGGATTACAGCCGTGAGCCACCACACCTGGCCTGTACCTCTTTTCATGAGGACAAAACTTTAACAATATCTGGGGCTCTTGAACCACGAGGCTCCTTCAAGGGGTGCCAGCTCAGGCATCCTGGACACTGAATCTGATTATTGGTGAGGAGGTAAGACAGAGGTAGAGAGAGGATTACGAAAGCACTCCAACCTGTCACAGCTTCTGTGTCTGCCTTTTTTACTTGATAAATATGGATGGAAAACCAACAAGAAATGCCTCTGGTTTGACTGCACGACTCTCACAGCCATGATAGTTACCAAATAGCTTTTCAAAGCTCTGCAGTTCAGAGTTCCTCTTGAGAGGGCCACCTACCTTATAGGCATTGATGAAAAGATTAGAGAGTGATGTCACCAGGGGAAAGGAAATTGGTGCTTTCCAGCTTCGTAGCCTTTTACACCACCCCCAACTATCTATAAGGGGTGATTCAGCTCCAGCCTCTGTGTTCCTCAGACCTTCTGGGAAAATGCCTCCTTTTTAAGGTTCTAGCGCATTAGTTTTAGAAACCTGTTCTGGGAGTAGTTCTGCACGGTCCATACAGAGGCCCTTCCCCTTCTCACCTGCAATAGTAGTGGCGGCCAAATTTGGCCCAGTGATCTCGGACAATTTCCTCCACACTCTGCTTCCGGGCAGCAATAATGGAGAGCCAGACCAAGACAGCCCACAGGCCATCCTTCTCTCGGAGGTGGTCAGAGCCTTAAAGGTGAAAGAAAAATTCTGCTGAGGACTCATTTCTGGGAGCAAAGCAAAAGCTAAACGAATTAAGAAGACCAGTTAGCGATTGAATGTTATGTAGAAATGATTGGATCATATACCCATTACGTTAAATATATGTCTTCTAATACATTTGCATTTCTGAAAAATATGCAACTGAAATTCAAATAAAATAGTAACAAAAAATAAAACTTGGAAATTTCTGAAGGGATCAGAGAGCCAAGTTGACATCTCATTAGCCCAGTGAGATTATTCATTTATTCAGTAAATATTTGGTGACCCCTACAATATATCAGGCATTGTTCTGTGTCTTGGAGTAAAGCAGTGAACAAGATAGTTCTTTACTCATAAAGTTTGAATCCAAGTAGATGGAGTTAGGTGGAGACAGGCAAAGAAAAGTAGATAAGAGGACAAGATGCATCAAATAAGGACAAGTGCTTTGGAGAAAATAAAGAGGTGATGATGTCGGACAGCATAACAGCAGCAAAAGCTGCTTGACCTAAGGTTGGCTGGTGGTCCCCTGACCCAACAGATACGTCTGCCTGGAACCTGTGAATGTGACCCTATTTTGGAAAATGCTCTTTGCAGATACAATTAAGTTAGGAATCTTGACGTGAGATTATCTCAATCTTATCTGGATTATCCAGGTAGCACCTAAATCCAATGATAAACGTTCTTATAAGAAGAGAAGACACAGAAGAGGAGAAATACAGAAGGGCAAGCTATGTGCAGGTGGAGGCAGAGATTACAGTTATGCCGCCACAAGTCACGGAACGTGTGGAGCCGCCAGAAACTGAAAGAGGCAAGGAGAATCCTCCTCTACAGCCTTCCAAGGAAGCGCGGTCCTGCCAACACCTTGGTTTTAGACTTCTGGCCTCCAGAACTATAAGAGAATACATTTCTGCTTTAAGCCACCCAGTTGGTGGTGATTTGTTATGACAGCCCTAGGAGATTAATACAGATAATTAGGGTCTGCCCCCACTGAGGCAATGGCATCTGAGCTGACACCTGAGAAGGAGTCAGCCATGCCAAGATCTGGGGATGATGTATTCCAAGCTAGGGCACAGAAAAAGCAAAGTTCCTGAGGCAGGAATGAATAGAGAAACTAAATCCCACAGGTATTCATATAGAAAGAGTTAGAGGCAGTTCTTATTGCATCAGGCACACAAATGAAGACTGCAGTCTAAATGACCAGCTTCCCGCGCAATGAGAACCCAGAAGAGCGTGTCACAGGCCCATTTAGGTATCTGTCTGTTAGCCAGTTATAAGCTCTCTCTGAATTGAATAAAGCCCTGACTGTAAGGAAATGTGTTGTAGTACGAGACGTGGTATCCTGGGAAGGCTTTAGAATTAGGGCCTAAGCCAAATGCTACTTCACAGGTGTGGAAAGTTATTACAAAGTCATTAATTCCCCAGAGCCTCAGCTTCTCATGTGTAAAATGGGGACCCCATCACCCATTTTGCGGCATTGTTGTTGTATCAACTTCATCAAGTTAAGAGGACAAGCTCTAGAGTTACATTTCTCATGTTCCAATCCTGGCTCCTCCACTTACCTTTGTTTGCGGTACTAATCTGTAATCTATGGACAATAACAGCCCCTACCCCATGGGGTTACTGTCAGGATTAAGCAACTAAATATGGCTAGATGTTTAGAACAGTGACTGGGATATCACACATTTTTGCTGTTGATCTTGTTGGTAATTTTAATAAAGCTGTGCGAATTACTGCAAGGTGCTGATTCCTCAATACACGCTTTCAGAAATTGTTCTTGGTTATTCATGTAATTTTATCCTCTAACTCTAGCCATAGTAATGTCTTAAGAAACAGGACTGGGTCCACGGGGTGGACCTTCTTGCAGCAGGGCAATGGGAATGGACAACAGTACTCTTGGGTTTCAGAACTGTGAAACATACATAGAAAACCAACAAGGGAGACCCAATGCCACAGAGCTGTTTAGCCCCTGAAAATGGTATCAAACAATACTTAAGTCAAACATCTTTGACAACTTCTAACTAAAGCTATAGACCATTTACCATACTTGTGACATTTATGGTGTTAAATGTTAAGCTTTTTTTTCTCAATAAGGAAAAACGTGCAAACCTGACGGGGGCTGTGAAGGTACTAAAATCAATAAGAAAAAGGGTCAGGTTTTTAGTTCTTCCTACACACTGATCAAGGGTCTGCTAATGGCACTGTTGGATGTATAGTTGTGGTTGCCTCTGGGTTAACAGGACCCTGGGCATTAGTCATCACACCATGAAGTGTCTTTAGTCTCATCCAGTGAATTCTTTACACTGCTACAAAAATGGAAGAAGTCTGGAAGACTGAGTTAGCTCCATGGCCAACTGCCAAAAAACAAGTCTAGGAAACCCTGCCCAGTGGGATCATTTCAAAACCTTTTGTCCTTTTACAGCTGAAAAAAAAAAAATCACTTTTATTTACTGGCTGGAGAAAAATACCCTTTTGTTCTAAAACATGGGCTTTGCATACCTTCAAACTCCAGCTGGATTACATTACCTAGAGATAGAACCATTAGATGCTGTTAAATCTGTGAGATAAGATGTCATAACTTAGTGCTAGAGGGACATAAAGTTCTTTTAGTTGGATAAACAAAAAAACCCACCTCAACATTTGTAGCCAATTGCATAGTAAATTGTGAGTTGGCTTGGACATCCTTGCCTACAAGTGAAACATTTGCCAAGATTAATAAGGGGCTGATGATGAAGTAAAATTAACAATGCCCTTTATAGTTCTTTGAGTTTGGGACCGAGACATTAATGATGCTTCAATTACACACATGTTTCCACTGGATGATTATAGTGTACTTTGGAGCGGATTTGGGGGCTATAACTCTCCTTCTAAAAAGCCTTTCAGGGAAGTGAACGCTAATGCTGTATCAGTGACAGACAGATTAAACAAGAAATTCCAGAAAGCACAAAGGTATCAAATGGTTTTCTAAAACCCCACTATAAACAGAGTAAAAATGGGAGTAGGAGTGTTCACACTATGTATATGACAGAGATAATGGGCTGGATATTTTTTAATGTTTTCACAGGTCAATAAGAAAAAGAGAAACCTCAGTGGACAATGGCACAAAAGGGCACATTGGAACAAATGTCCGCCCTCATTGTGGTCAAAGAAAAGTGCGTAAAATGGGATATCATCTGGGGCCTGTCAGGTTAGCAAAGGTTGGACGGAGGAAGAGTTAACTTGGCAATAATGATCAATAGTCTTTTAAAATATCATGCAGCTTTCGACCCATCTATTTTATTTCTTAACCTTAAGTCATAGGACATTCAATGAAGTAGATAAGAGAATAAAGAAAAATTGGAAAAATATTGTTTTATTTTTCTGAGACAGGGTCTCGCTCTGTCACCCGGGCTGGAGTGCAGGGGTTCGATCGTGGCTTACTGCAGCCTCGACCTCCCAGGCTCAAGTGATCCTCCCACTTCAGCCTCTCGAGTAGCTGGGACTCTAGGTGCACACCACCATGCCTGGCTAATTCATTTATTTACTTTTTTAGAGATGGGGTCTCACTATGTTGCCTAGGCTTAATTGTTGAACAATAGGATCATTGTACAAAATTCATTCAAAACCTTGTGGGTAGACAAAATAAATCACATAAGAATCTTTAGTAACACAGAAAACTATGTTTATTCAATTCTTTTCATTTTATTTTATTTTTATAGTTTCAGGAGGTACGAGTCCAGTTTTATTACATGGATATATTTGCCTAGTGGATTGTAGTGTACTCATCATTTAAATAGAAAACATTGTATCCAATAGGTAACTGTGCATTCAATTTTAATGAAAAATCAGTTTACTAAAGAAGAATATTCAGTATATTTTTATAAAAAAATAGATATGTATATATGTGAGTACACAAGTAAACAGAAGAATATACACCAAACTCTTAACATGGTTATTATGTCTGATGTGGTACACCTGCAGATGTTTTTCCTCTCTTTCCTTTTAAATATTTTCACAATGACAATGTATTATTTCGTAAGAAAAAAATAAATTTTTAAAGCTGTTGGCCAGGCACGGTGGCTCACACCTGTAATCACAGCACTTTGGGAGGCCAAGGTGGCTGAATCACCTGAGGTCAGGAGTTCAAGACCAGCCTGGCCAACATGGTGAAACCTCATCTCTACTAAAAATACAAAAAAAAAAAAATTAGCCAGGTATGGTGGCAGACACATCCATGTAATCCCAGCCACTTGGGAGGCTGAGGCAAGAGAATCATTTGAACCCAGAAGGTAGAGGTTGCAATGAGCTGAGATCACGCCACTGCACTCCAGCCTGGGCAATAAGAGAGAAACTCCATCTCAAAAACAAAAAAAAGAAAATAAAGAAAATTGTCAATGGTGCATAGAAATTCACATTTAAAACAGGCCTTTTCTCGAGTCATATAGTTGGGCTCATCTAATATGTATTTTTTTATTGTCTTCTTTGCTTCATAATACGCATTTATGGTTCGTTCATGTCTTTTTATGGTTTGACAGTGAGTGTCTTTTTAGCACTGAATAACACCAGCACAATTTTTGAAGCTTGCCGCCTGGCTCAGGACATTGCAGGGAGAATGTACCCATATTTCCAAAGCTGTAAGTACCACTCACCTTGCCTTTCTCATCCAACCTAGCCCAGCCCAAAGCCCACGCAATCTTACTCTCAGCAGCCCTGAGAAGCAGCCATCTCCACCCACATACCAGAAGAAGGGAGCTCAGCTCTTCTCTGCCATGACTCCAGCAAAAACTGATACAAAAAGAGAGGGCCTTTTTTTTTTCTGGAGAAATATCACTGTTTCGCCTCCACTCAAATTAAACTTTGAATTTTCTCAATCTTCAAAACCATGCTACTTGAGCTAGGCAGGACACTAATAAGTATATTGCCCTCACAAAAGAAAAGGGAAAAATAAAGAGAATGCTCAATCATCTTAAAGATGTTTTCTTCACATGGAAACACCAGTGTGGACACATCAGCTCAACAAAGCATCTCATGCATTACTAACAGATCGAGCCATTACAGCTGAAACTCAGATAAGGAAATTCTGAATTTGTCAATTAGGAAAAATATAAGTCAATTTGCACCTGTTGCCAACTCCAAGTTGTAACATGGGTTAGCGGTTTTCAACCCTGCACTGCACATTAGAATCACCTAAGGAGCTTTTTAAAAATACCATCGCTCAGGTCTCACCCTGAGCCAACAAAATAAAAACTTTTAATGATGGGGCCCAGGCATTGGTATTTCTTTTTAAAAAACTCCTTGGGTGATTTTCACAGGCAGCCAGGCTTGATAGTCACTTGCTTCAGCAGAAAGGCACTGTATGCAGTCTCACGTTTGGGGCAGAATGCCTGGGGGTAGTGAGTTAGGCCTCTTCCTCTTTTTGCTTGAATGTGGTGCTAAGAGAAAGCAGCCATTGGTCTCTCATTTAATGCATGGCCCTGGCCTTGCTCACATGGGGGGTTCTCACTGGAGTCAGCTTCAGTATCAAGGTTTCTCCCTGCCAATTTTATCTGGAAAACTGAGGACTTTGCCAGCTTTGGAGTGACCAACTCATCTTGGTTTGCATGGGATTTTCCCACTTTTAGCACATAAAGTCCCACATCCCATGAAACTTCTTAGTCCTGGACAAACCAGGATTGTTGGTCATAAATAAAAAACACTACTCGCTCAGAGAGGTTTCTGATTATTTCTGAAGCACAATTACAAGGAGGATAAATTCCATTCTAAGAAGAAAGCAGCAAGGCACCAGGCACTGTGCTAGGGGATTTTATGCATCTATTATTTAATTTCCACAATTTGATAGCCCCCTTTTACAAATAACAGATTGAGCTTAGGTCATTTGTATGAGGCCACACAGCTACTAAGTGGTAAAAAGAGGGTTCCAAGCTGGGCAATTTGGCTCCAAAGCCTATGGACTGAATGGCCACTGGATTATCCCAGCAATGCTGTGGCCCTCAGGAGTTGCAAGGAAGCAGGTAAAGCATCCTCTGTGGTGAGAGCTGGGGCAGGCTTTCTAAAGGACAAGCTGCAAATTTTCCCTTTATTTCTCCAGTTTACCTTTTTTCATTTAGAAATGGTTTTCATTAATTTGCAGCCTTCTTATCCTTTTTTCAGCTACTCAAGACAAAGATTTGTCTTTGAAAAATAGTGGAGTTATGAGGTTAAAGTGGGGTCACTCTTTCTGGGTGGATCTGAGATTTGAGAACATGTTACAGAATTGTGATGGAGATTGATCGATCGATCAGTAGACTGACAGATTGATTTTCATTTCTCAAACCACTTATGTTCAGATCTTTAACATCAGGCGAAAAAGCAAGGCTAACTGAAAAAAGGTCACCTTTCTATGCTTAAAAAAATGTTCTTAAATGTACCTAATGTTCATCAATTAGAGAACAAAGCTCTCCTGCATGTAAGTCAGTCAGAGCCAGGTGCGAGTACAGAAGAGTCAGACAGCAGCAAAGGACACATCCTGGGCTGTGGGCAATATGGCTCCCAGTGAATAATTCTATGTCACATTTAATAAGTAAAATAATAATAAATAGTGTTTCACACAAGGCTGATACCCTGACCATAGCAACACCCTATATACTCCCTGAGGGAAGAGCCTGTCTCTGAAATTACTCCTCACTCTACCCTGGGCTGGCTCATAGAAGGTGTGCAGTAAATGTTCACTGAATGAATAAATGAATGCCTCTCTAGTATGTAGTGCATATCATTCATCAGATTTGCTCCTCACTAAGGGTAGCTAGTTAGAAGCAACCTGAAATATGATGGAAGAAACCTACAGATCATTCCCTCAAACGAAGTTGTCTCGCAGTGAGGAAATTGAGTCACAGAGAAGCTAAGCTATTTGTCTAAGAGAGGAGGAGTCAAGATGGAAGCTGGGTCCCTTAACTTCTCATACCGTGCTGTTTACATGAGACCATTCTCTCAAGTCCCCTGGCATTCCTTCTACCTTCATCCAAAAGAATAACCAGGAGGGGGTTGGGGAGGGTGGGAAATGACTCATCAGCACGACCTGAAAACATCAGCAGCAGACCCTGTGAAGCCAGCAAGGTTGGGTTTGAATTGTGGCTCAGCCACTGTGACTTTGGCCAGCAGCTTGACATTCCTCCCTAAACCTCAACGACTTCATCAATAAAATGGGGTCATTAGGGTCTCTGTCCCATCATTGTGAAGAAGACTCTAAAATAAAGTACAGGAGGCACTAGGAATTGTGTCTATCACTTAGGAGGCATCAAGCCATCCATCCCAGAGCAGGGAACACATTAACCATATCATGGCCAGCCAGCTGACACGCTTCCCTCACAGAGCATACCAGCATGCTCCTAATTCATACATCCCAACTCATTTTTTTTGTCGCCAAGGCAGATAGGAACAATAGGACTCTAAGAATTGTCCTTTTTTTTTGAGACGGAGTCTAACCCCGTCACCCAGGCTGGAGTGCAGTGGCACAATCTTGGCTCATCACAACCTCCACCTCCTGGGTTCAAGCGATTCTCCTGCCTTAACCTCCCGAGTAGCTGGGATTACAGGCATCCGCCACTACGTCCAGCTAATTTTTGTATTGTTAATAGAGACAAGGTTTCACCATGTTGGCCAGGCTGGTCTTGAACTCCTGACCTCAGGAGTTCACCCGCCTTGGCCTCCCAAAGTGCTGGGATTACAGGCATGAGCCACTGCACCCAGTCTCTCTTTCTATTTTTTTTTTTTAAGAGACAGGGTCTTGCTGTGTTGCCCAGGCTGGCCTTGAACTCCTGGCCTTAGGCAGTCCTCCTGCCTCAGCCTCCCACATAGGCACAAACCACCATATCCAGTTTAAGAATTGTTCCTTGACAGGTCATACACTGAATCAAAAATCTCTCCAGTGGCTTTTAAGGTTGAAGACCTGTCACTTCTACAGTCACGGTACTGTGTTCTCAGTGGGGCCACCTAGCAACTAGTAGTCTCCTAGAATGCAGATTGGGAAGCCTCAAAGCACAACTTTAGGGATTGTATTTAAATCCCAAGGGACAGTTCTCCTTGTTAAAAGTCCCTTACTAGACACTGGGAAAAGAACCCCTTCGTCTGTTTGGAAGTCTTCGGTCTCTGACTAAGGGCCATGATGTCCCAATACTCCCAGTCAGTCCCAGGATATTCTGGTCAGTACAGATGTGGTCTCGGAAGCCCCATTCCTTTGTTTCTGCTCCACCCTTAGGTGTCACACAACACTCCCTCTTACCACTTTTCATTAGCTTGGAGAATTAATAGAAGGATCAATGGAACTGGGACCATTGAGACTCCAAGAAAAGGATCTTAGGTGATGGAGACATTCTTCCAGTGCTAAGTGAGTGTTCTGTTTCCCGGCACAGGGGTTGATCATTCACAGAGGATCCAGAAGGGAGTTTCAATTTTCTGGCTTTATAAGAAGGCTCACAGGGATGTCAATCACAGAACCTCTGTGCTCTGGCCCAGCCTAGATCGAACTGCACACATGCACTCAGCCTGTTTCAAATAGCCCCACGGAGAAACTGCTCATCTAGCACTGATAATGCTGTCATCATGGCCTCCACACTGCACATCTGCAACCCAGCCAAATTTATACACACTGGCCACAAATAAGAAAAAGAAGTGCAGTAGGACCCAAGTAATCTGAAATGCATGGATATATGGCCTCTTTCTCTCTCCTAGAGACTAGAGTGGGCAGATGCGAAAACAGACAAATGTAGAGGGAATAACCAACCAGATGGGGACCGGACTAAAGTTTTCCTATATTTTACCTTTTGAGGAATATAAAATAGTAAATGTAATAATTGTATAAATAAGAGACAGTTAAACTTACTCAGTATTTGTGCAATGGCACTACCGTGAACCCAATCTTCAGTTAGGGTATACATCATTCATGTGTGAAATATAAATGAAGAAAGAGGCGTGACCCTAAACATGTTACCAACTCTACAACTCTCAGGGGAAATAAAGTGTTCATTCACAAAGTAACTGGAGAATGACAACATAAACCACAAGACAATACAGCACAAAATGACTATGCTAAAGTCAGTAAGAATCTGGTGCATACAAAAGATCACTAAAGCTGGAACCCAGCCCACTGTCGAGCATGGCTCTTTCTGTTATTGTCAACAACTACAGGCATAAGAAATAAACATGTTAATACGATAAATTATAAATAATTTAAAATCTGTTTATTAACACTGGCTTCAGGAAGGGAGATCTTCCTAGAAGCATGTTGTTAGCTATTAGTTTGTGCTAATAATTATGATGATTGAAAATATTTGAAAATTATATTTTATACAATTCTAATTTTGTTGTCATTCATAACATCCTTCCCCATCCCTTTCCAAATGGTCTATATTTGTGTGATTTTGTTTTATAAATCTTCCCAAATCTTGGGATACCCAAATACCCAATCTTCAGAAATACATCCATTTAAGGATGACAAAAAGATAACTACTAATAATACAACGAAGAAATAACAAAATGAACATTATTTGTTCCTTCCTTCCACCCACCTATTTTCCTTTTATCTTTCCAGCCTTCCTTCCCTTCTCCCATTCATCCTTCTATCTTTCCACCCATCCTGCAAACATTTACTTAGGGCCTACCATTTATCAAAGAAACGGAGCTGAGCAAGATAGACATGGGCCCTGCCTTGAGGGCATTTACAATGCTGGCACGGAATCCATGCATGGAAGCATCCAGCAAACCTCAAAAGACTGGAAAGATACTCAGGAGTCCTTGTGACACAGAATACACACACACTCAGGGCCTCTTCTTGTGCTAGAAATTGGGCACATATGAAAACAATGAACTTCAAGAGCACCAGGCTGTACTTGAGAGTTCACAGTGGAAAAATTTGGTGTGACAAGTATGGACAACTCATGCTAATGCCAGCAGCTCTGGATTCAATTCCAAATTTCTAGAAAGAGATGAATACATATAAGAGGTACATACTAAGTGCTCATTTAAAAAAAACTATTATTTTTATGAAAGACTCAACAAAGTACTTTCTTGGAAATAATAAACATTGTTACATCACTCGATTTTATTTGGCAAATTTGTATGACTATTGACATTAGTTTTTAAGGAACACATAGCGAAAAGTAATAGTGGCCGGCATGGTGGTTCACGCCTGCAATCCCAGCACTTTGGGAGGCCAAGGTGGGCGAATCACTTGAGGCCAGGAGTTTTAGACCAGCCCGGCCAATATGGCGAAATCCTCTCTCTCCTAAAAATACAAATTTTAGCCAGGGAGTGATGGCACACGCCTGTGGTCCTGCTACTTGGGAGGCTGAGGCATGAGAGTCACCTGAACCCAGGAGGCAGAGGTTGCAGTGAGCCGAGATAGTGCTGCTGCACTCCAGCCTGGGTGACAGAGCAAGACTCCATCTCCAAAGTAATAATAATAATACTGAAGATGGTAGCCAAGCTTGGAGATCTTCCAGGCATTCACAAAGAGAACGATTCTTCAGTATTACCTGTGAGTATTAACACAGCTCTGGGCTGTGACAATTTATATATTCTCAAAATGGTACGACTTCTTAGAAAACTAATGACAATGATGGAAACCAATAGAACATTTTCAACAAATGCCCCCCAAAACTTCAAAGGTTTTGTTTTATCAGATCTTAGTGTTACTGTTTTAACACATCGTTTTTATGTACGGGAACAAGCCCAGATTGCTTCAAATTTGGAACTTTAGAGGAGTAGCCAGAATGCCATTTAGATGAACAATCTTCTTCTATTTAAGTCTGAGGATTGACAAAATGTTCTCCTTTTCTCTTGTAAAGCAATTTTCTGAGACCCTTCCCAGGAAGTGGGTGAATACCTGGTCCTAGCACAAAAGATGACTTGGCTTCTTAAATGACCTTGGTTCTTTGATAGAGCGAGAAATGCAGGTTTCCTATTTTCCCGGACCTGGAGCCTTCCAAGGGAGAGAAGTCCCAGCACTGACACCTATCACTAGCTTATGACCTTGGCGAGTTCTGAGAGCTCAAGATGCTGGCAAGGGAAATTTTCACTCAGGATATATCTTTCCTCTTCTGACTCTATCCTTGGACAAAAGCTTAGCATTCTCAGCCTGAGGCAGATCCATATTTTGAAGTTTTCTTGGCATGAAACTACACATTTCTGGTTGGTACTCAGCTTCATGACCCAAAGATGCTGGAAAAGGCCTTCAGTTAAGAAAGCTTGGATCAATTTTAGAAGTTTCTCCCCTGTACTGAGGCTAGAATCTTCCAACTCTCCTCCTGTAGTTAGCTCATTTAATTCTGAAAACTATATCCTTAGAGAGCTCCTATTATCAGCTGACTTTTACAGGTTATGAACGAGGGTCAGAGAGGCCACACGGCTTGTCTGTAAGGAGTAGGCAAGGGTTTGAATGTGGGTTGTCAGTCTTACATTCCTGTGCCTTTGTACTGCCAGGTCCAAACCTGGTGCGGCATCCCAGGCACATTCTTGCTACTAATTCTCATGAAAAGCAGAACTACTGGTTTTCCCTTAAGCAATGTTTTCTACTCCTGTCTGCACGTGGAAATTACTTGAGGATCTGTATTTAAAATGCAGGCTCTCAGGCTTCACATTGCAAGGGATTCAAAGTGGGGGTGGGGTGGAAAATCTGCATTTTTAACAACCTTCTCTTGTGATCCTGCCACAGCCAGCTCAGGGCAGTAAGGAAGCTCAGTGCAAGAGCAGAATAAAGCCACTGTGGCCTTCCAAGGCTGAGTGACCTAACTCCTTCAGACTTTCTATGGGGCATTTACTACTGAGTGCGGGAGAGAGAGAATTAGTCATTGTTTTCATGGGAGAGACTGATTAGCACAGTGGAAAGCGGCATACACTTTAGGGCAGGGGACTTGTCTTTTAGTTCCACTGTAAATTTTTTTTTTTTGTCAGAGTCTCACTCTGTCTCCCAGGCTGGAGTGCGGTGGCGTAATCTCAGCTCACTGCAACCTCTGCCTCCCAGGTTCAAGTGATTCTCCTGCCTCAGATTCCCAAGTAGCTGGGATTACAGGTATCTGCCACCACACCCGGCTAATTTTTGTATTTTTAATAGAGATGGGGTTTCATCATGCTGGCCAGGCTGGTCTCAAACTCCTGACCTAAAGTGATCTGCCCACCTGCGCCTCCCAAAGTGTTGGGATTACAGGCATGGGCCACCACACCCGGCCTGTTTCATTGTAATTTAATTCAAGTGGAGAACTTTTCCAAGCTCCATGGGCACTGAATCAATCACTTAACCATGTCCTGGGCTCGGGGGCTTTATCTTATCTGTCCAACCAGCCTAAAGTCACTTCAACCTGCAGAATGGCAGAGAAGGCAGTATTTTAAAGCCTTATACACTGAAAACTCTCTTGTGCTCCTTTAAAGGAAAATTATAGATAAGTATAAAGTAGGAGACTTTTAAGATTCCCTTCCAGTCCAGCCTACATGTTGCAATCGGCATAGCTGTCTAAAAACAAAGCTTGCTGCAGTGTCTGTAAGCTGACCTCCCACCATGCAGAATGTGGCATCCTATTTCCGGTTGACTCAAGTCCCAATATGCAAGATGAACAGGCAAAGGGCTTCACGAATCAGCACCTCACCTGTATTTCCAATACTGCTTTTTGAAACTTCCTCCTCTACCCTACCCTATACATCAAAGGTCACCAAACTACAGCCCATGGGCCAAATATGGACTTAACTTTTTGTGATTAACATTTTATTCAAACACAACCTTGCTCATTCACTTATGTATTGCCTATAATTGCTTTTGTGCTACAATGGCAGATTTGAGTAATTGTGACAGAGATCTTTGTGGCCTCTTGGCTCCCAAAGCCTAAAATATTTACTATCTGGCCCTTTATGGAAAAAGTTTGCTGACCTCTGCTATAGAACCAATCTTTTTTAGATTTTTTTGACTATGACCTACAGTAAACACATTTTTCCATGTGACCTACTATATCCATACATGCATGTATGCATATTTATATGCACACAAGAACATTTCAAAAATAGTATCTTTACTACATGAAATGAACACGTCCCCACATTCCCTGCTCTCCCACCTCTATTCCTTCTTTGACATCACTCCCTCCATCTGGCAAGACCTTGCTCTTTCCTCTCTATTTGTAAATCCACTGCCCCAACCCTTCTGTAAGCACTCATTTAACTTCCATCTCTCATAAAGTGTGCTTTAAACCTCCAGCCCAAAAGCCCTTTCTCCTTTTGTCATCTCCCATAGCACATTTTCTACTCCTCAATTGCGGTGCTTCAAAGTTTATGCCTTGTAGAGCAAGTAACTATGCATCTCTCTTTTGTTCTTTCTTTTTTTATCTTTTTTAGACAGAGTCTTGCTGTGTTACCCAGACTGGAGTGGCATGGCTCATCATAGCTCACTGCAGCCTGGAACTCCTGGGTTCAAGAGATTCTTCTGCCTCAGCCTCCCAAGTAGCTGGGACTACATGCACATGCCACCGCCTGGCTAATTTTTTTTATTTTCTGTAGAGATGGGGTCTCACTTTGTTTCCCAGGCTGGTCCTAAACTCCTGAGCTCAAGTGATCCTCCCTCCTTGGCCTCCCAAGTGCATCTTTCTTATGGGCCCTAAAGTGCTCAGAAATTCTGAAGGGTGTGGTGTTGAACATTTTGTATTCTACACACCATCCAACACAATGCCTGGTACTCTGTCAGCACTGAATAAATGTTTATTGAATTGAAGTAGGCAAATATTTATTACTAAAAGTGTAACCTTACACATAAATGTTTATCCCTTTAATTGGAAAGTAAAAGTCTATAATATATTGTAAACACTTAATAAATGCTTATAAAGACAGAGAAAAGGGATAACCTGTACTTACCAGTTTTCATTCCAGTTCCTAGATTTATTTTACTAACTAGTGGCAGAATTATTGTATACAATATATAATTTCTAATTTTTTGAGTTACAGTCACTGGCCTAAGCACACCAAAGAGGAAGGAAATCATTCTATTTTTTAGGGCCCCAGCAGAAAAAGGGTATACTAGTTTCGGCTGTCCCAAGCAGAGCTACCACCTGTATATCCTGAGTTCAGACGGTAGTACTTGAGAAAGCTTGATATGGTCTCTTTTTGTCCCGGAAAACAAAGATGCGTGACATCTCTCGTGTACTATTAATTGTAGTGTTGGTAGGGTCCAACTGATTCATGTAAGAGAAAATATCCCAGGAAAAATTCCTTCATGAAGCCCAACATGACTTGAAATACTCATTATGATCATTTAGAGTGAATTTGTTATAATCTGTTTAAGTATGACCCATAGGACTTATTCTCAGAAATTCACTTATGAGTTAATACCAGGAAATCAATTACAATGTTTCACTGTATTCATATAACAAAAAAGAAAAAATATATTAATATATCACTAGATTCTGACAAGGTACCTGATAAATCCAGCAGTCATTGCTAATAAGACTCTAAGTAAATAGGAATGGGAACAATAGTCTATATAAGCATGATAAAGATTTTACCAATATTAAAAAGCAATTATCAAAACAGATGGTAAAATATTAATACTAAATCTATTGCCACTAAAATTATTAACTTTTTATTACTTAGTATTTTGAAGATGATAGCTAGTGAAATAAGATAAGAATATGAAATAAAGGGTGTATGCATGTTCTCACTTATAAGTGGGAGCTAAATGATGAGAACTTATGAACACAAAGAAGGAAACCACAGACACTGGGGTCTACTTGAGGAGGAGGGTGGGAGGAAAGAGAGGAGCAGAAAAGACAATTATTGGGTACTGGGCTTAATTCCTGGGTGATGAAATAATCTATACCACAAACCCCTGTGACATGACTTTGCTTAAGTAACAAACATTCACATGTGCACCTGAGCCAAGAAAGAAAGAAAGGAAGGAAGGAAGGAAGGAAGGAAGGAAGGAAGGAAGGAAGGAAGGGTGGGTTGTAGATATTAGGGGAAAAACACTAAAAATATTTTATTCATAGATTACGTGATTATATATGTTAAAATCCCAAGAGAATATAGAGTTTTTGGAAAAAATCCACTACAATTAATATGATAATTATATTAATAATTACTATAATGGCAACTAAGGAAGTTGCAAACCAGAGAAAAAGCACATTAATCAATAGCTTCTCTTCATATAAACATTAAGCAAATTAGAAAGGAAAATTAGGACAGCATCATCAAAATCAAAGCAATTTTAAAGCTCTATAGGAAATACGACCCAGTTTCTTCAACGAATAAATAATAAGGGCAAAATGTAAAGAAGAGAAATGTAGATTAAAAGAGACTTAAGAGACATATCACCCAATTACAGTGTAAGATCTTTTAGGTCCAATTAGAACAAACTGTTAATGGGGAGGGGGAAAATGAGGATAGAGGAAATTATGAAGAAATTACTTTTAGAGTTCCACTTGTGTACTTCTCTTTAGGATATGCAAATCAGTAAGAGAAAGCTATTTCCATCCTAGCAATGGTAAAAGGCCAGGAAATCTCAAACATGGTAAGTTTTCTTGAATTCAGAGATCTGAGATGACCACACAGTCAAGTGAATTCGAAAGAGAAGCCACTCCAAGGAGAGACAGATCCTGAAAATTCTCTCAGCTTTGGCAAAGCACAGGAGAAAGAGGAGGCTGCCATAAAAACCAGATAATAAGAAATCATGTAAGAGTTTAAAAAATTCTTAAAGGCCTAGTACAGGCTTTCACATTACTTTAAAATCACCTGGGGTTCCAGATACAAGGGGCACATTTTCAAGTTCTTTTCCACAGATTTCTACTGGGTCCTCACAAAAAATTAGGAACAAAAAAGGAATCTTGGTGGTACAGGTATGCAAGCGATGATCAGCTGCCCCTGGGAGACAAGGATGAAACCCTTCTGCTCCCCCAAACCCTTCTCTTGTATGAAACAAATGCTTTACGCTCCTAGGTGTACACGCTGAAAACCTTCTCACCCCCAGGTCCAGAAAAAGATCTATTGTCTCTGAGAGACAGGCAAAGTAAAAACCCTTCTGCCTCTGGGGAGAGGGTAGGAAACCTTGTGCTCAGAATCCTGCACCAATACTAGTCAGAGGTCACTGCTACCAGGGAAGGTTTAAGAGCCTGGAGATAGAACTGTATTTTGTGTTACAGACTTGCAGTCACTACTGAAAACTGAGGGTGAAACAGGGACACTTAAAAACCTCTCCAGTACCCTTCCCCAGTTCCAGTACCCAGTAAAAATATGCCACTGCTGGGGGAATTTGAAGCCTGTGGTACATTGAAGGTTAAAACAGAGAGTAAAACCCAAACCCAGATCACCACTTGACTAGGTTAACTTAACCTTCCACACTAATTGCCCCAAAAAAGAGTTGTACCCATTTCTAGGAATAAATACAATTGACCTGAATATCTACTGTTCTTATCCACATATTATTCAGCATTCAATAAAAATTTATGAGATCTACAAAAAAACAGGAAAACTCAAACCATTGTCAACAGATAAAGCAATCAGCTGAACCAAAGTCAGAGATGAACCAGAGACTGGAACTATCAGACAGAGTGTTTAAAACAACCATGTCTAATATGTTAAATGATCTAATGAAAAAGATAAACAATTGCATAAACAGATGGGGAATTTCAGAGAGCTGAAAACTATTTTAAAAGAGTCAAAGAGAAATGCTAAAAAAAAAAAACACAGTATCAGAGAAGAATAATTCCTTCAACAGGCTCATCAGCAGATTGGACACAGCTAAGGAAAGAATCAGTGAACTTAAAGATGTTCCAATAGAGATGATCTAAACTGAAACACAAGAAGAAAAAAAGTGGAGAAATAAATCAGAACAATGAACGTAAGAGCTCATTTGTCATCACAAGTTATCTAACACATGTGTAATTGGAGCCTCAGAAGGATAAGAGATGAAGAATGGGGAAGGAGAAATATTCGAAAAAACAATAGCTGAGCATTTCCTAAAATTAATGAACAACAACAAACAACGGAGCCAAGAATTCAAGAGAACCCCACATAGGGTTAAACACATACATGCATACACCCCTAGACACGGTATTAATATGATTAGACTTTTGAAAATCAAAGATTAAAAAATATTGAAGTCAGCCAAAGGCAGGAGATTGGGGGGTAGTTTACATACAGAGGAATAAACGTAAAAATTAAATCCGAATTCTTGGACATGATGCAAGCCAGAAAACAACTGGATGACGTATTTAAAGTATGTAAAAAAAGAAAATGTTTTTAACATTTTAGGTGTGATAATGGTACTGTGGTTATGTGATTTTTCTGAACAAGAGCCCTTATATGTAAAGATTCATCTTGAAATGCTTATGGATAAAACAACAAGCTACAGAGGATTGCTTCACAATAATCAGGGAGCAGCGTTCCCCTGCGGATGAGGGTAGAGATAAAGGAAGATTGATCACAAGTTTATGGTGGTTGAAATGGGAGTGACAGGAACATGGGGATTCAATGCGATATTCTCTCTACTTTTATACACTTTAAAGATTTCCATAATAGAAATTTTTAAAGAAAGAGAAATTTCTAAAAAGAAGAAACAAAATGGACAAAAGAGGTAAGCATATCACAGCACATACTCTACTAGGTTTCTCTGATTTTTTGCCTCTACTTAACTGTTCCTCTGTAATTCACAGAAAGTTCACAGATCTCCAAACTGAGATCACAAAAGGCTGCAGCCACCGTCCCCAGTAATATCAACCCAACAAAGCCTACCAGTGCCAAAGCTCTCTTCCCCACAGAGATTGCACCGTCCTGAGTCCATCAGATTTGAGAAGAATCTCCATCCAGCTGGGGTCTCATATACAGGGACCTTCATTGATTTGGCCACTCTGAAAAATGAAATTTGAGAAAAGTCAATTCATATACCTCATTTTCTGTTTTTTTCTCAGCACAGTAGGAAGTCTTTAGGATCTACTAAATCCATCGCTAGATTTCAGAACAACTTGGGTAGTGTTGACAGAGTTCAGGATATCAAGCCGTAAGTAAGAAAATAATAAACAACCCATTTCAATGGTTCTCAATTTTGCTTTCTCCACCATATAGAAAATATTAATATACAGAATATTTTTTACATTTGTTTCACTTCTATATATTTTTCTTTATCTTTTTGGAAACAGTCCATGTGGGGATATCAGAATCTAAATTAAGAGGGTATTTGGGCACAAACACTTTGGAATATTGTTTAACAGTATCTACTAGAGATGAACTTACCCATATCCTATGAACCAGAAATTCAACTCCTAGAAATTACTAATCACATGTAGCAGACACTGTAATGCACTGCTCAGATTTACCCCCACCCACCCACCTGCTCCCCCTTAGACACACGCATGCATACACACACACACACACACTTTAGACATTTTAGGATAAAAATATGCATTCTACCAGCTACTAGGAATGCTGATTGCTGACAGCTCGCAGATGTGGCCCCTATTCTCTGCCAAAGAGAGATGTGTCACCCCAAATCATGTTCCCATGCCTGGGTTAATCCACACGCAATGACTGGTATAAAGGGGTATATAAAGACCTGGCCTCCTTGCCCCAATTTTGCACAACTCTAGAGGGCCATTTCAGCTCCAGAGTTCCCCACAGGTTGGCTGAGGCCTTTGTTGTGACTGCATTTCAATCCAACTTCTCTGTGTTCAATCCTCCTTCCTCACTCCCCTGTAAGTTTTGATCTTGAATGCAACTTTGGTCTTAAAGGCAGAAAGGAATAAACTTCTTGAAAGCAAATATCTCTTAGAGCTGCTTCCTGGGGAACCCAGTGTGCAATGTTGCTCAACAGGGTGTATATATAAGATTTTACAAGAATGATCATAGAATCACGATTTGTAATAACTGAAATTATCCAAATGTCCATCAAAGTAGAATGGACAAATAATTTGTGATATACCATGTAATACCATAAATCCTATTGTGCAAACTATTGCTGCATGCAATAATTTCAATGAATCTCATAAATATAACCCAGACAGATCTGGCTTATGATGGTTTGACTTACAATTTTTCCCCTTTATGATTGGTTTATCCAGATACAATCCCATCGTAAGTTGAGGAGCTCCTATGACTTATGGTGGGGCTGTGGTTTCTACTGAATGGCTATTACTTTTGCACTATCATAAAGTCAAAAATTCTTAAGTTGAACCATCATACATCAGAGACTGTCTGCTGTGTGCATTAAATGCATTTTTGACTTAACAATATTTTTTACTTAAGATGGGTTTATCAGGATGCAATGCCATCTTAAGTCAAAGAGCATCTGTATTAAGTAAAAGAAGTCAGTAACAAAGGTATATATACTGTATTGTTCCACTTACATAAAATTAAAAAACAGCCAAAACTTATCAATGCTGTCAAGTTTCAGGCTCAGAGAAGTCAAGTTTTTGTTCAAAGTTTCACAGAGCTAAGGGGCAGTGCTAGAATTGGGACCCAGATCTGCTTAATTTCTCCTCATGTTCCATTCCTTTACACCATCCTGTCTCTTCAAATGTCTTAGTGCTTCATGAGGGATGTAGATCTCAAAGCAGGCTAGGGAATAAGCTGGTACCACAGACATTGGCCTGAAGAGTTTCATCTTCCCCAACGCTAGCAACTGAAAGAGAAAAACACCAAACGCCTACGAACAGCAAGATTTAGTTATTTGAAGGCTGTGAGTGCAGGGGATGACCATAGAGTGGGATCAATGAGGATCTTGAGAAAGGAGAGGAAGAAAGACAAACACAGGATAAAATACGCCACGTAGTAATGATTCCTTTAGGTTGGCTTTGTGGCCAACTAAAGGAAAAAAAAACATCTAGAAACTCTTGCCATGGGAAGGTGAACAACTCCCTTTTCACAAACCCCAAATACAAGGAATGTGCTCAGGACTGAAAAACTGTGTGCTGCCTCTTCCAGTTTGCCTTGAAAAGCACTTTTCAGGTGGTCAGCTGTTACTTCAAATATTCCGTCTTCTCTCTTTTTCAATGGTTTAAGAAAAATATAGAATCATGCTTACATTCTGGTAGGAACAAAGAAAGAAACCATCCACAAACTATACAGCAAAGGTAAATTTTCATTTACCTTTATTATAACATTATTTTCATGGTCAGAAGGCTATGGAAGGTCAGAACAACATGAATTTCATCATCAGAAGCTCAAGGAAGAGAGAAAAAGTCACACAGAAGCCTTCTGGGGCAGCACATAGTCAAGCCTGGGCCAAAGTTAATTCAACAAAGATGAATGCATGTGGATAACAAATAAAATGCGCAACATGGGGCAGAGGTGAGGGTGAGAGTGAGGGTACGGGGTGTGGGGATGTATGTTCTCTGATCAAAACATTCTTGTAGGTTCAAAGCCAAGTTGGCAGGTCTGAAGGGAGGGAAAAGGATTTCCCCAGCTCCCACCCTTTCCAATTAATCACTGTCAGGAGGTCATGAAGCTGAAAGCTGCGGCTGGATTTTAAAGGACCGGATACTTTTATAACTGTGAGCTATCCAAGCCAAAATAGCACTATGGGTAATCAAATTCCAGGATCCTGGCTATGAGTTAATTGTGTCCTAGGGTCAAAAAGGAATTTCCCTTTCTCCTCCCTCTCCTGAACTTGGGATTCATCCCAAACACAGCATTCAGCAGATACCATGCGTTAGATGGGTTTTTGGCAGAAGGCCCCTGGAATCTCTGAAATTCTCTAGTACAAAAGCTGAAAACGAAGTTGCCCATGCTGAGGGGCTGAACCCTTCTCCCTAACTGCTTGCCACTGTGTGGGGGAGATAAACATGAGGACTCACTTCCTAGGAAAGGCCAGAGTGTGAAGGGAAAAAAAGAAAAGTAACCTGGGCCACATTTTTCCTGCAAGTGAGAATGAGCCTGAAAACTATGCTGGATATAACTCTTCAGTCTGAATTTTAAAACCTCCTAAAATGTGACTTAGGTTGGAAATTGTATCAACCTAGCTTTCCAACAGTTTCTCCTGCACTACTCCCTATGTGTTCTATTCTGCTAACAAGATGAATGATTTCCTATTTTCCAAATATGCCCTTAAATTTTGTTGTTGTATACTGCCCAGTCCTTGTTTGTTTGTTTGTTTGTTTGTTTTGAGACCGAGTCTTGCTCTGTCACCCAGGCTGGAGTGCAGTGGCACGATATCGGCTCACTGCAAGCTCCGCCTCCCGGGTTCACGCCATTCTCCTGCCTCAGCCTCTCCGAGTAGCTGGGACTACAGGCGCCCGCCACCACACCCGGCTATTTTTTTTGTATTTTTAGTAGCAACGGGGTTTCACCGTGGTCTCGATCTCCTGACCTCATGATCCGCCCGCCTCGGCCTCGCAAAGTGCTGGGATTACTCATTTTTCCAGGATTAATCCTCCTTTCCCACCTCTGTCAGAATACTTCAAGTTGCCTGAAGACCTACCTTAAATGCTTTTACAGCATAAAGCCTGTTATCCATTTTGTGCTCTTATAATGGGATAGCTGATACTAGACAATTTATAAAAAAAAAATACAAATTTATTTCCCACAGTTCTAGAGGTTGGGAAGTCCGAGATCAGGGCACCAGCATCCGGTGTGGTGAAGGCCTTCTTGCTGCACATGGCAAAGGCAGCAGGAAAAGCTAGCCAAATGCTCTGTAAAGGCTTTTTATAAGGGTCTTAATGCCATTAATGAGGAAGGAGCCCTCCTGGCCTGAACACCTCTTAAAGGCCCTATCTCTGAATACTATCATATTGGCAACATCTGAATTTTGGAGGGAACGAAGTTCCAACATGAATATTGAAAGCAACAAAAACATCCAGACCATAACAAAGCCTGTGGCAAAGACTGCTACGTGGTCAACAAGCCATCTCATCTTTTCAGACACACAGGTGGACTGCAGTTCTCCACCTCCCTTGAAATTAGCTGTGGCCATGTGACTGAGTTCTAGCCAACGAAACTCAAGTTCTAGCCCATGGAACTGCTCTTTCACATCTGGCTATAAGATCTTTTCATTTTCCACGTTCTTTCTCCTTCTGCCAGCTTGAGGTGGACAAGCCCAGCAATCTTAAAAGCCGTATGTTGAAGATGGCTGACCCACGAGAGGGGAGGACCTGGATCTCTGAATCACCATTTGGAACAGAGTCAACTATGAATCAGGATCCACACCTGTTTTTAACTTTAGGGGACTGAAAACGCCTTTTTATGTGTTTGGGTGGTTATACATCTTGGGGATAGTTTTACAGTAGCAGCGACACTATCTTAATGAATATAGTCCTTTCCTCATCACTGAAATCAGTCCAACGTGACCCTTCCTTCTGCGGAGCTTCTGTGGTATGGGTCTTTATGTTTACATTGTCCTTGCATATGCTGTGTGCTGACTGAACACTTTCCCTCCACACACAAACACTATCACCACCACCAATGTGTTAGAACTTCTATGAGGGCAGAAATTGCATCTTAAATGTCTTCATGGCTCCTTCAATGTCTAGAATAAAACAGTGCCTCTCCAGACTTGCCCTCAATAAATGCTATATGATTTCAGTTGACTAATAGATATTATTTAAGGAGTTGTTAAAAGGGTTGTTAAACAGCAGGGGACTAAGTAAATCTATTTTATGGTCTTTGCCCCTTGTAGCTTTCTTTAAAATATAAAGTCATTTCTGCATGTTTTATCTGAATCAGTCATTTTGAGAAAAGAGAATTGCTCCAGGTATTAATTAGTGAGGCTATTAGGATTTGGCAAAGGCATATCTTAGAAAGACAGATCTTACAGAATGAGGGGCAGTGACTAAACGATCCTCAAAGGTTTGAGGAGCAAAAGGATACATTATTTTTATCTTATCAGTCTGATGGTCACCCTACCCTTATATGATCAAACAGGATAGTAGATACAAAAGTACCTTAAAAGTGACCTGAAAGCTCACTAAGCATAGGGGTGCTGACATATCCACCTTTGCGCCTCCAGGGTCCTGGCCAGTGCTTGCTCATAGTAGGTATTCAAATATTTATTAACCCAAAGCACTATATCATTATGTATGATAAGAGTTTACCAGAATATTATATATTGATGACTCTTTGTTTACCTTGCAAGAGAGTAGCCAAATAAACACAGACTGATCATATCAAGTGCATGAGGCATATCCAGCTGCTCTTGGAATCCTATTTCAAGAAAGTCGTGATAGATTTAAAGAGCATAAGATCCAGGTCTCTCTTCCTTTCCTCTGTCTTCAAATGTCCACTTTCTTGAGAGCCAAGGAGGGCCCATGGTACTATTTTCTACGCAGTGAACTCTCAGACCCCTTTTAAGACCCTCAGATACACAGATTAGAAAAAGATACTTGCATCATGTATATCTAACAAAGGACTTACATGCAGTTTATATTTTAAAAGCTCTTATAAATAAGTTTTTTTAAAGGCAGATAACCTTAAAAAATAGGCAAAAGTTTTGAACAGGCACTTTACAAAACAGCATATTCAAATAACAATTAGCATATGAAAAGATGCTCAACATCACTAGAGATCAGGGAAATGCAAATTAAAACCACAGTGAAATACTACTATGTGTCCACAAGACTAGCTGGAAAGAGTGGTATTGCCAAGTGCTGGTAAAGATGTGGAGCACTAATGTACTGTTGAAGGGATGCAAATTAGTACCAACTGTGGTGTATTTATTCAATGTGGTATATTCACACAAAGGAGTACCATAGGACAACAGAAATGAACTGCCTGCCATTAGATGAAACAATAAGAATGAATGTTATACTCATAACACTGAGTGAAATAAGCCAGACCCAGAGGAATATACACTGTATGATTTCATTTATGTATCATTCAAAAATAGACAAAACTCATCATTGATGGGAAAACTCAGAATAGTGGTTACCTCTCAGGAGGAGAGAGAATAAGTGATCAGAATGGGGAACAAGGAAGCTTCAGGTGCTATTCTGCTTCTTGATCCAGTTGGTAGTTACATGGGTGTGTTCATTTGGTGAAAAATTCCTTGAAGTAAACATTTATGAGTTGTGCATTTTCTGTATGTCCATTATACTTCAATTAAAAGTTTATTTAAAAGAAAAAGCTCTCTGCAGTGTTTATGACTAAGTGCATGTTTGAATTAGCGATGTTTACATAATCCCAAGAAACAAACTACTGAAGATGGAGTTTAATAGCATCCTGGATATGCCGGCTAACGTCTAACAGACATTAAACACAACAGCCCTCAAGTTAGCTCTTCAATATTTTCACATCGATGAGTTCACTCCCAGATCCCTTCTTTGATGTCTAGCATTGCTGGCTGGGGCTGCTGTATGGTAAAAGGCGTATATGAGTTTGTACTTTAGAAGCCTTTTTAAGAAAGCCTGCCTGGTTCATATATGAATGAGGCAGAGTTCAGCTAAACCTGGTTTTCCAATAGCAATCTTAAAACCTACTCTTAAACCCATTTTTTGGATGAAACAACTCACACTTTCAGGTATTAATAAAATAAACATAAAAGGTGAGGCTATCATAATAAGATAACTAGAAAAGGTTTTCAACCATATATATAAACTTTAGCAGAGTGCTATTCAATCCTGGGGCCTCCGTTATTTCAGCCTGGTCTAAACCTCAAAATCCACATATTAAATAACTCCTTCCTTGCCTGTCTTATCAGAGAGGTTGTAAGGTTCAAATGGGATAGTATATAATTTTGCAAAATGGCCTACAGAGTTGCAATATTATCACTGCTCTTAGTACTGGACCTTTCACTTAACCCAAAGGGAACTAAATATATCATTTAAAGAATATTTAAAAGAAAAAGCAAATGATAACTGCATGTCTCATAGTATCTCTAAACTCCTAGAGTTTGACCAATTATAAAACAAATAAAGGTGGACCCCAACCCCATGGGCCTTTGCCGCTTTACCTAGAAGCTTCTCCACTTTCATTTTAGGTAGGTGTCATGGGGAAAAGAGGAGGACTCTTCCCATTTAGATCTTAAATTCTGTTAGGCAACATGGGCAGGCAGATTTCTCAAAATCCTGACTTTACTTGAAAGAAAAAAAATTTGGCTTTAGGAAATTGACCAAAGATCCAAGAGAAAAATATGTAAAATTGAAACTACCGCAGGTTCACTCTCTTCAACTGTTAAATACTCTGGACCCCGACATCTGGGGAATTAACAGTTGTCTGTGTTTACAGCCTTGATGCTTGAGCACTTTAATGTAAGCTGTTCCTGGCTCTGGTTATTTTCAAAGAAAATACATTGCCGAAGGTCTAGGGTTGGAGAATTTTAAGTCTCAAGTGCTCCAGCTAAGTCGAGAGATAGTCAAGAGATAATTGTCAGCTATCCTTCAGGCTTCCATGAGATTGTTCCCAGACTAGCAAGACATGAATCACCTTCTTACCTTTTTGATTTGTTTTGCTTTGTATTTTTCAAGTTACACAGACCTCTTATTGGAGCTTTAAAAAAAACGACTTATGTAATAATCTTAGAATATTTAAAATCAGTTTATTCACTCCTATAAACTAAAAGTGGTAATCACTGACATGACAGCTCCAACCCAGGAGATAAAGCATTTCTGTAAAACAAGCTTTTTATGTTTCTTAAACTATTTTTGTTTGTTCTGTCTTCTATATCCAATTAGCATGTTTTCTTAGACAGTATTATAGAAATCTTATTGAATCTATGTCATAAGACATGAGGGAAAGGCCACATTTAGGCACTGGACATTAAATGAATATACAGCAATTATAAATGGATACTTGCTCTAAAAGAAGAAGAAAGAACAGAGAAGACTAGTATTTGTATAATGCTGCTTCACTACTCTGTGAGTAACAGAGTAATTCTAAGAGGCATGGGTACCCACTGAAATACAATGGCATGATCAGTGTTCCCAAAGCAAACCCCTCTCCCTTGCTATGGTGTTTCATATTGGATTCTGTTCCAGCAAGGCCACAGGGACCTCACCGTCTGTCCCGTGTTCTATAAGGGGGAATAAAGAATGGGCAGAATATTCTATAAGTTGGGTCTAAATATAAGAAAAAGATTGATAAACATAATCACATTGAAAATTATAAAATTTCTATTTGTCAAAGACACTAAAAAACGAAGTAAGCCATAGATTGAGAGAAGATAGTTGCAATGCATAAAATCGAAGGATTAATGGCTAATCTAAATGAAGAAGTCCTACAAACTGATAAGAAAAACTCAGATGACCTAAGCAAGTCACAGAGGAAGAAGACTGATTGGCCAATATGAAAATATATAGTAAATCAGGGAAATGAAAATTAAAATAACAGCCAAGTATCACGTCACACGCATCACATTAGCCAAATAAGAAAAAAAGAGGCCGGGCACAGTGGCTCATGACTGTAATCACGGCACTTTGGGAGGCCGAGGAGAGTAGATCACCTGAGTTCAGGAGTTCAAAACCAGCCTGGCCAAGATGGCAAAACCCCATTTCTACTAAAAATACAAAAAATTAGCGAGGCATGGTGGCAGGCACCTGTAATCCCAGCTACTTGGGAGGTTGAGGCAGGAGAATCACTTGAACCCAGGAAGCGGAGGCTGCAGTGAGCCGAGATTGCACCATCGTACTCCAGCCTGGGTGACAGAGTAAGACTGTCTCAAGTTAAAAAAAAAAAAAAAAAGGACAGGGCACAGTGGCTCTTGCATGTAATCCCAGCACTTTGGGAGGCCAAGGCGGGCAGCTCATGAGGTCAGGAGATTGAGACCATCCTTGCTGATGGGGTGAAACTCCATCTCTACTAAAAATACCAAAAAAAAAAAAAAAATTAGCCACGCATGGTGGCGGGCACCTGTAGTCCCAGCTACTCAGGAGGCTGAGGCAGGAGAACGGCATGAACCCGGGAGGCGGAGACTGCAGTGAGCCGAGATCTCGCCACTGCACTCCAGCCTGGGTGAGAGAGCGAGACTCTGTCCCCCTGCAAAAAATAAAAATAAAAAAAAAAGAAAAAATCTAATAATACCAAATGTTGGTGAAGTGTCATGGGAAAACAGAAACGACAAAAAAAAAAAAAAAAGACAGCAAGATTAAAAGTTGGTACACTCACTTTACACTCAGAGTTGTTTTAGAATTCCTGGTAGACTTGATCATGCCCTATAATCCAGCAAACTCCTCTCTGGTATCTTTCCTAGAGAAACTTGAACACACGTGCACAAGAAGATGAGGTTCAAGGATGTTTATTACCACACTATACGTGAAAGAGAAATAGAGCTAAATCAGAAGCAACCTATTATCCATCAGAAAGGCTCTAGACAAGCTGTAGTTTATTTCTACAGCGACAAAAAGCCATAGTCCAAGGCCACCAAATTATAGAATGCAAAAGAGCCACAAAAAAGAAACTGTATGTACTTTTGTCTTGCAATATTATCTCAGACCCCTGCTATTCCAATTACTGTTTCTTCATCAATAGTCCATATTGAAAACCTAGTGGGATATCGTTCCAACTCTTTAATAATAGGGTTCAGATATTTGCAACACTGAAGAATTAATGGGACTAAATGAAGAGACACACCACCACCTGGCTCAGAGAAGCAGCCAGAACTCACCAGTGCCACCAGGGCTGTGGAGGAAATTGGAAGATCTTACCCTCCCCCATAACTATGCCTCTGATGGCAGAAGGCAAGTCTGTGCACGCTCCTGCAGCCAACTGTAATTAACTAGCCTGGGCATTGCCCAAGATTCTTAGTGCCTTTTATTTACATGAATAGAACTCAAAACCTTTCCTGTTTTGTTTTAACTAAGAGATGGTGTTTATATTTTGTGTACTATGAACATTTCCCCTTCGTTTTCTCCTGCTAACCTGTCCACCAACATCACAGAAAAGAAATCGTCAGTCCTGGGTATGGTTCTTATTTTTGGCTCTCTTTAGGGAGTTCCTGTCTTTTGAACAATAGATTAACATCTCTCAGGGCCCAAACTCTACCCATTCTAGGCGGAGATGCCCTGAGCAGGGCAACATGCAAACATTTGCGTTCTCTTTGGGAATGTGTCAGCTGTCCATGGTGGGTTCGGAATACCATGGATTGAACACCACATTCCACCTGTTTCATTTCATCATGTAACTCTGATCTGTGACCCAATGGATGACGCAGGTTGCTGTTTCCTGTGAAGCCAAATCAGGTCACAGGCAGCTCTCTCTGCATGGTTCTGAGAAGACAAGCATATATCAAGGGATCCATAGGCAGCCACACTGCCTGAAAGGAACCATCTTCAAGACTGCATTTAGCTTCCCAGGGTTTCCTTTGGTCACTCAGGTTTGGGTTTAATTTTATTGGGAAGCATAAGGAAAGGTCATGCCATACTAATTCTGCTCTAATGATGTCTTTTAAAGAAACACTTCAGTTTAATGACACATAGTTATGAGGAAAGGGAATATTGACAAGGTTAATATTCTTTTGTGGGAAGTGAGAGTTTTACAGCAAAAGCTGAGGCTGAGTGAGCAGGAAAGGCAGCCAAACACGCGCTGCCTGTGGAATCAAGTTTAACGTCTTAGCACGGAGGAGAGTAGGGACTCTCAGTTCCCCATGCAGCTCTAGCCCTTCTTGCAGTGCGACCTTGGCCAAGTTACTTAACCTCCATAAGCCTGGATCTTTTACCTACAAAATGGAATGATAATACATCTCCTTACTCAGTGGGGACTAAATGCGATGAGGCCTGGGAGCCCTGGACCCCCAGAGCACTCCGTGGGCACCGGCAAGAGTGATCGGCCTCATGAACTCTCCTACTGCTGCACCCTCCTGCCATAACAAACTATTATTGAGATGGAGCCTCCTTCAAGCACCAGGATGCTTCAGTTCTTTGCACACATCGTTCACTTAGGTAGGAATAACTCCTTGTATCAGTGAGGTCCCCAACAGAATTGATGGCACACTCCGAACTGAGTAATTTGAGAGTTTAATACAGGAACTGTTTACACAGGTGTGGCTAGTGGAGAGGGCAAGTAACATCAGGGCTACCGGCATCCCATCCCTAGATTCATTACTGAAATCCAGGGACAGATCTGTGTGGATAGGGCTGCCTGGCAGGAACCTTGACCTTCAGAAGAGTCATGTTTCCAGCCTATGGAAATCCTATAGGGAGAGAAAGAAATCCCCGCTTGCATTCTCCTCCTTCTGTCTAGTAACTGCGGTGCTCCCAATCGCCCGAGCCCAACCAAAATCTGGAGGGAAGGGGAGGGGGGTCTCTTGATAGTCCCTATAGGTCAGTCTACAGGACGGGGAGCAGAGAGAAAGAGATGGAGTGGAGGTCTTGAAGGAAAATGAAAGACATCAGTACACTCTTCATCCATCCCCTCCTGGACTTACGCCGCTTCCTTACTTTCCAGGTTTATCTGGCCAGTCCTCTCTTTGTACCACCACTGCAAACCCCAGGAGTTAGACACTCAGCACAGGATAATGCATTAGATGCTGGGACACCTAACTGCCTCTCTAATCTGTGAGTCTCTTGAAGTTAAGTGCTTAAAGACACTTGCTCATTTCATGCAAACTTCATGGGGCCCATCAGAACACGGAGTCCTCCTACATTAGTATAAAGATGATTTAGATTCCAGAACTTGGTCCTAAAATACCAGTGGAAGCAAATGCATGGGATGATTGAAAGTTTGAGATAAGGAGGGAGATTACAGCCTGTTCACGCCTGTAATTCCAACACTTTGGGAGGCCAAGGAGTGGGGATAGCTTGAGCCCAGGAGTTTGAGACCGCCCTGGGCAAAACTCCTGGCTCAAAAAAAGAAAAAATACTAAAATTAGCCAGGTGTGGTGGTGTGCACCGGTAGTCTCATCTACTTGGGAGGCTGAGATGAGAGGATTGCTTGAGCCCAGGAGTTCAAGGCTGCAGTTAGCTATAATCATGCCACTGTACTCCAGCCTGGGCAGCAGCAAGACCCTGTCTCAAAAAACAAAACAACACCAGAAAGTTTAAGATAAAATTAAGTGATGGTGGATGAATTTCCAAAGGAATTACATACAAAGGGTTGGCTGAAAAGGTTAATAACCTTATATGTTAATTCGCCAAGTCCAGTGCTGTAAATTTATTATGAAAAGGTAAGAGACTATGGTAAAAGTGGACTCTCTACCTTGGCAGGATGTTTCAGAACCAAATGCTCACTTCATTGTAAAACTTCACAAAGAGGGTAGAGTATACATTTCTCACATTTACACAGTGCACCTTGTGGGGTTGGTGGTTTCATTCAGCACACATGGGAAAACGCTGGCTAAGATTTACCAACCAATATTTTCTTTATATGACTATGAATAGTGGTGGGGTCCAAGGGAATTTACTCCCACTGAACACTTTTGAAGAGCAAGGGAGAAGAAGGACTATGTCAAATGCTCTTAACTCACATCAAGGATTCCCAGCAAGATGCCTTGTCCAAAGAGCCTTGAGAAAGGAGATGTTAGAAGGTGATGCCTTGGAAGCAGAGATATCCCTCCTCCAGGTCCTAACTTGCACTAAGCTCTGAACTCAGCAGGGAAGGGAAGCCCTGCCTTAGCATCCACTCTGTGACTAGCCTAGGGGGGACAGCTGGAGGCATGGCTAGTGAACGTGGCTGACAGTAAGTCTGTTTGGTATCTAAGTGACGTGTTCTCTGTTCCCCTGAACAGTCCGGTTCTGGGGTTCAGATCCAGGGGAGGTGGTAGGGGAAGAGGAAGGAGATGGGAACAGCAGCTGTTTGCATTCAGGATCACCCCTGTAGTGCTACCTGCACTGAGACCGATCGTCTCTCAGAGGTCCTAGTCATCTATGGGAGACAGACCAAAATAGGTTGTTGAGAACAGGCAGTTCCTGAGATCAATTGGAGAAGCAGAGACTCCCCAGGGAGATGAGAAGGCCACTTAACTGACCCCCCACTTCTCTGGAGACTGAGGCAAGGGTCACGTTGGTCTGTGTGGTTCTATTCCGTGTAGGGGCTCTTGGTGCTTATGAGAAACTTCTTACTAAGAGAAGGGCAGGGAGCTTTTACCTCAGGGACTAACTGCCAGAAAACAAGCAAGCCTGCTGGTGGCGGAAGGGCAAAGGGCGGTAGAAAAGCGAATGGAAGTCTCCAGGGCTTCTGAGCTTGGAACTGCTTCAGGGGCGCAGTCTTGTGGTGGGGAAGGGGGGTGGTGAGCAGTCCCTTTAGGTCAAAATCCCACCGCCTACAGAGGAGGGAGATAAAGATGAATGGAGCAGGAGGAATACCTCTCTCTGTCAGGCCAGGGCTGAAGCCCAAGCTGTGCCTTTTGTGCTAAAGGTATCCCTTCTGCAAGACCCAATAATTTATCGCTATTAAAAAGTATTGTAGCACACTGAGTTTCTCAGAACAGAACACTGTAATGCCATCTGCTGAAGCGCTGTCATAGTAAATATTCAAATGTAGTGTGTTTGCAATGGGAATAATGCCCCCTTGATATGTGGTGCCCTTACACAGTGCACATCCTGTGCAACTGGATGCAGCAGCTCACCATTGGCCTCACCTGAATTCAGGCAGAATAGAACCTACTGTCCTCAAGTTCCCTAAGGACATTTCTGGTGTAGCAGGAAGTGGACTACATGCTTCAGAGAGAGTCACACAATGGAGAGTGGCCCTGAAAGCCTTTCACCATCTTTGAGCTGTTGAAGACCCAACTTTGAATGGCATATTTTATTTTTTCCAATTGTGTGCCCTGTGCAAAAGCATTCGGTGGTGGTAAACTCCGTGAGTGTGTGTGTATGAGGCCCCATCCCATATCATACCAAAAATATTAAAATATATCCATATCTCACATAAAAATCTACTTTTGCTCCAAAAGAACTTGAAAGAATTTTTATAATTTTGCTTTTGATATGACGAGGCTACAAGTCACTCATTTAATTAACTATTGGCAATGTTATTGCTCATGCACATTCCAGAAACCTTTCAAAAGAAGAAAATATATCCTACAATCCTACAAATTATTCTAAAGTGTTATGGTGATTTCTTGAATATTAAATTTAAGAACAAAGTGACAACATGTGGTATTTTACACATATTCAATTAAGCAGTTAATCATGTTGGCATTGCGGATGTCTTCATTTTGGAGCTTATAATTGTTTTCAGGTCTTTAAGTAGGTTCATGAATACCAACAGTGCTAGGCAAGGGGTTGAAAGTGCCAATGAGGGATAAAATGCATGTGTGTATGTGTGTGTGTGCTTGCATGTGTTTGTGTATGGATGTTCGAGTGAGTAGGTGGCTGTGTGTTTTGGGGACACAGAAGGATAGTTTAACTCATCAGGACCTTAGGTTATCTCTTGCACAATAAGGTTTCCGGAAGAATCCTCCACCATTCCTACAACATTCTGCATATCTTGTTTTTATTTTCGTAAAGTTCTACAAATTTATTTCTGAACATTCCATCCCAGAATTCTCTCAGCCAGCTCACATTTTCTCTGTCAATTTCCAATGCAGTTAATTATGCAGATTTGGAATATGAGATACAGACACATGCAATCCCAGCACACTAACCCAGCACTAAGCTATTGACTGAGTTTCTCTGAAAATCTTGAAACAGTGTTCCAAGAGTCAGAAAAAAGAAATGATCCTTCACTTATAACATATTTTCTAGCTGGATGAAATACGACAGTGGATTTTTTCCCCCTCATGAAACCAAATGTGCATATCCAATCCAAGTAAAAGTAGCAAATTGACTTCATATGATGTAAACTTTTATTAAACTTACAGTATGATTACACACATGGAATTCCCAGATAGTGGACTTAAAGGCCTAACCTAGCAAACAAGCTTGGACAGCGTTTCCCCCTCTTTTTGGCAAGCTGTAAAACATTCTGAGATGGGGGAGCTGGTAGTACTTAATTATTCACCTTCTTGGAAGAGGTTAAAATTTTTCACACTTCCTTGATAATGAGAACCACCTGGGGTGCTAATTAAAAATGCAAATTCCTAGACCTCTTTGCTGGAATATTCTGGGTTATGGGTCTTGGTTAGAGCCCAGGTGGCAGTACTTCAAAGTAGTGTTTTTTTTGTTTGTTTTGTTTTTGTTTTTGTTTTTATGTTCTATTTCTAGAGATTCTCGTTTTTAGGCGAGTTTAAAATATTTAAGAAAAACTGTACTCAAATGACAGTGAACAATTAACGTATGCAATTGTATATATCTATTCACAATTTTAATAGCTGAATTTTGATGCACGTTTTATACAGTGTTTAAGAGGTCCTCAAAAGGATATTATCTGATTGGAGGTTCAGACTTGAACTGACATTGAACATTGGTGCTGGTATGAGAGTCTACCATGTGAGCATGCTGACTATACTAGTCAAACCCCAGCAGGCTGAGGTCCAACTCTTGCCTCTCCTGGACATCTCTCTTAAATGTAAGCAAAGCAACTGTCCTCCCCACCCTACTCCCATAGCTGTAAGCATCTCGGTGGATTTAAAATCTGACAGACTGGGGTTTGAAGCTCCACTCTTACACTATTAATTCTGTGACACTTGTAAGCCATTAATTTATCCTCTCTTATCCTCAGTTCCTGCATCTAAGATTAAAGAGGCTGCGCAGTAGAGTGAAACAAGCTCTGGCTCCTTGGGTAGACAAACCTGGGTTCAAATCCTGATGCCCACCTTTCACTAGCTTTGGGGAATTCGGTAAGTCACTGCTTTTCTACAAGCCTTCATGTGCTCATAGGCAGAGATGGGGGTAGTTGTGACACATGATAAACACTCCATAAATGCAGCTATCACTTAACAGGCAGAAATCCTTACCTTGGGCAGGGGAAGGTGCTTGTGTGAGTTGAAAGCTCTCTGACCATGGGGTCCCCATCAGAGGGCACCCATAGCTGAAGTTCACCTTGAGGAAAAGAATCTCTCCTCTCTTAAGGAAATACTCCTCGATTTTACTTTCCAGGGACTCCAAAGGCTTGCAATTCCCAGACAAGCCATGCTTTTTGCCCTCCAGGACTTGGTGATGCTGCTTCCCTCACTTTGGCTAGCTGAGTCTTAACTGTCCTTTCAGTCTCAGCTTCTGGGAAGCACTGCTAGAGCCCCAGGGCTATAGACTAAAGGTCTGTGTCCATCCAAATTCATATGTTAAATCTTAACCCCCAGCGTAATATTATTAGAAGGTAGGGCCTTTGGGAGGTGATTAGTTCACGAGGGTGAAGCCCTCATAAATGGGATTAGTGCCCTTATATTGGAGACTCCGGAGAGCTCCCTCAACCCTTCTGCCACATGAGGATACAGCAAAAGGACAGCCATCTATGAACCAGGAAGCAGGCCCTTGCAACACCCGGAATCTGCTGGGTCCTTGATCTTGGACTTCCCAGCCTCGAGAACTGTGAGAAATGCATTTCTGTTGTTTATAAGCCACTCAGTCTATGGTACTTTGCTATAGTAGCCCAAGTGGATGAAGAAGTCTAGAATGAGAGGTCCCTCCTGGGGTTCCCCAGAGAGACACAATCAGCCCACCATCTGCTGTCCCATAGCACCTAGAGCATTTCTGTCATAACACCTTTCACACTATGCTGTCCCCCGCATGCATCTCCAGCAGCTTCAGGAGGACAAGGGCTGTGTCTTTCTCTGAATATCAACTCAGTTCAGGGTCTGGCAATGAACAGGGCTTGAGGGGTGCCTATTGATTGAACAATGATCTATGGACTACATTCCAATGAGCGTAAGAAATATTATCAAAAACTCAAGAGTGAAGAGATTCTAATATACAGAGCCCCAGCTGCTTTGAAAATCACTGCAGGTAGTAGTGGTGCTCCTGCTGCAAGTGGACTTTGGCTGCACACAGAAAAAGAGTTTAAGAACCCCTGAGCTAACTGAGAAAAGAAGGGAGGTCCTGGTTAATGCAGGTTTGTTAATGAAATTAGCATGACTCTTGGGTGCTGGGTGGAAGCCTGTAAGTGGGAACAGGCCTGTGCATGAAGGTGCGGGGGTCTCAAGAGAGGCTACACCCAGCCTTCCCTAAGTGTCTCCCCAGACAACCCCTGGCCTGGGTGACTCGGCTACCTGGGTGCCCTGGGAAGAGTGTTGCTTCCTGTCCCAGAACAGAGAGGGTTCATACCTTTGGAGGACACATACTGTCACATTTCTGTGATTTTAGCCTCTCCCGCAGAGTTTTGTTTGCTGGGAAATATACTTCAAAAAGGTGGATTTCAAAGAAGGAAGTGAGTCTAGGATTAGAAGCTACTGGAGAAGAAAACCTATTTGCCTACAAGTAGAAGCGCCTCCTCCCCTCAAAGCCCCCTTTCCTCTTCCCTCTTCCCCATCTTGTAAAATAAACCATAGTTTATTTCAGTGAAATCTCTATAGGTTTGCAATAAATGCTTTCTTTTTCTTTGCTCCAATTTAATTTGTTTCTGCCCCTGGCAACCCAAATGCCTGTATTTAAACAACCAGTGTCCTCAGACTACTAACTGGAAAACTGAATTACCAAGAGATTAAACAGTTTGTCCAAAGCTACGAACTGGTAAGTGGCCGGGCAGGGAGTCAGGCCCTGTCCGGCCCAATTCCAGAACCCATTCTCTGTACACTGAATCATGCCAAGACGTTCTTAGGGACCTCTATGTGTATTTCTGGATATGTTTTGCCTATAAAAAAATTGTTTATAAAAAGTGTGCTGGATTGAAATAATGGAACTGCAGGAAATACTTGCTGCAAAGACCAAAACTATAGCCTTCTTCTAGCAGTAATAATAATAATAACAGTTAACCTTTCAGCATTTACTATGTGTTAGACACTGTGCTAAACACTGTGAAAGGACGTTATCACCTTTATCCTCCCCGTTCTTAATAGAGGATATTGAGATTCAGAGAGGTTATATGACTTGTCCAAGGCCTCAGAGCTAGTACAAAAAAGCCCTGTGGTTCAAAGCCAGCTCTCTCTCTCTCCAAACTCGAGGCTCACCGTACAGAAATGAATGGTACAGTGCAGGAAGAATAAACCGAAACCTTAAAGAGGCAGTGGTTGCTTCTCCACAGCCATCATTATAATTCACAACAGGGAGGCAAGTACCAGTAATGTCAGGATGTGCAAGTTGTGAAATTTTCACTAGAAGTCAGAAGACAAGTGGTGAGATGGGATTTTAGTGAAAACTAAGAGGTCGGCTGCATTTGGCAGTGAGCATGATCATCAGACGTTTTCCTCCCTCCAGCTTGGCACCAGCAACTGCTGATGATTTATGCTTCAGAGTCACACAGAGCTTGCAGGCACCAGCTCTGCAGTAGCAAAGAAAACGGATGGGCTGTCTTGGGATGTTTTCCCTGCACGTAGCACGTTCCCTTAAAAGGCCTCCAGAGTGTATACAGTTCTGACAGGAGGGCAGAGCTAAAGAATGGCTGGGCCACTCTTCCCCCTTATATGGTCAAGTATTACAATGGCATCCTCCCTTCTAATTTATGAAGCAAAGGAGTGGAGGAATGCCGATCAGGAGATGGGAGGATGTTTTACCAGAGAGACGATATAAAGCTCATCTTGCTGGCAAATGACTTATAAGACCAAGTGGAACAGAACACACATTTGATGAGTTCAGTTTCTTTTTAACTCTAGAGAATAAACACTTTTATTCCTCTCTTGAATGTCAACATTCCATGAAGCCAAAGTATATGCAGAGTTTCTCCAGCCCAGTATTAGAGAAAGTGAAAAATAAAGCAAGAATAAAAACCTGTAGACTTCATCCTTCAGAAATTTATCTCCCTCCTTTCCTAGCCTTCGTTTCCCCATTAAACATATACACACACAGAGACATGCACAGCATGTCCACAACCAATCAGGCATCTGAACAGAGACAACAACTTCATTTTAAACAGAACACAGAAAGAAATAGGGGATCAGTCCTCTACAGAGAGTTCTTCTCCCTAATGGGCCTTGGCCATGTTGTTAGAGGCTATAGACCAAGTTTCCCCGTTCACTCTCTATCCTAAGGCTGGACCCAACGAAGACTAGAGGGTGTACAAAATGAGAATGTACGGGAAAGTGTGTTGCACATTATAAACCATATAATATCCATAGTTATTTCAAACATTGTGGTAACGTCCTCCTAGAATTCTTACTTTTAAAATTACTATTTATTGGTTTTGTTTAATACACAACTGGTTTTCTTGGACGTAACCGAGTATAAGCTGTGACATTATTTAAATTACTTTCACCCTTGTTATAATTCACTTTCATTTGGTCAGGCCTCTGGATATATTTGGAACGACATACTGGGCCAAATGACCAAACTCTTCTATCCTGCCTCAAAAAGCCAAGGAACGCTTGGCATCCATGCTACGTTTTAATGGAGCATCATACAAGGTAGTGGACAGGAAAAGACTCAGGCATTTTATACAGATAAAAAATATTCCTCACCATTTGTAAACCACATGTATGTAAGCAACACCTTGATGTGAAACTGATTACTTTTAAAAGGTACTTGGAGATCCCCAGATACATGGTAGAGCACAAATAACTACACTTAAGAAAACAATGGACTACACTCCCTTCAGGTTAACTCCCCAAATGAGAGGTATTTAGTGTAAATGTTTAGCCTGGAGGTTAATCTTAAAACCAGAAATTTACTAAAGCAGGCACTGCTGAGCCCAAATACATAGAATTTGAAAAGGTTCTATTTAAGGTCTTCATACGATCAGAACAATAAGGAAAACTCAGACTCTCTACCCTTTGGGTTTACTGAATGGCTACACTTGAGTCAGAGTGAGTGGGCAAGTGTAAGGAGAGAATGCAAGATCTCCACGTTGTGTCCCAACATGCAGGCAGTGGAGCCCCTGGTTACCCTGGTGTCTGCTGTATTCCAAGCATCCTCACACTATCTAGGGAGCCTAGGAGGGAGCTTTCAAAGAGTATGTCCAGTTGTTCAACCTTAACCATTTTCTAAGTGCTCGCAGCTCCAATGGATGGGGTTTCCTTTAGGGACTGGGAATCAAACAGATGGTGTGCAGGTCTTTAGCTTTGATCACCTGCACTGCAATTACCTGACAATCTTGTTTAAAATGCAGATTCATGGGTTCTATTCAGAAAGAATGGATCAGAATCTCTGGGGATGGAGCCCTGGAATCTGCATTTTACAAGGGATTTTTTTTCCACCTATCTAATCTTGATAAGATTCTTACAAACTCTAACATTTGAAGACCACTGCTATAAGCACTAAAAAAATCCTATTGAGTTTAACACAGTTTTATACTCAGCTAAGAAATTAAGTTCTGGCCCTAGACCCAAAGTACATATTTCTTAAGATTTGTAGCAAAAAGGGATATTAGGGGATACCTAGTTCAGCCTCTTCATTAGATGAAGAAAGCAAAGCTCCAGGCAGAGTAACTGACTTGCCCTGGGGTCTTAATGCCAGCTGAAGGCCAATCCCTGTGGGAGTTCTGGTCCAGGTCTAGTTCCAAAACTATTGCTCTTTCTGCCATAAGACCCACCACCCTCTCCACTCCTTCTTGTACCCCTTCTATGCCTACCTGCACACCCTCCAGTGGTGTTCAGTTTAAAATGTAGAATAACCCACCACGGTCATCTGAAAGCTGTTGTTTCTGCCTTTCAAATACCCAACCCCTGCTGAAGACAAGAGACCACTGGTTTACTTTTGTACAACTTTTCCCCTCCCCAGTGTATGTCACTCAAGGTGATCTCCTCTTGCCTGGCCAAAGAGTGGGCATGTGATTCAACTCATACTAAGAAAATGCTGAATCTTGAGTGAAGTGAGAATGAGGGAAATGTATGTCATTTCTTCCTTGATCTGGAAGACAATTCTCTGAAGAGATTGCCCATACATAATTCCCACCACCCAGGTTCCTATTATTTTTGAGACCAGCTTTTTCATTGATTCTGGGTTACTCCTTATCCTTCCATTGCATTCCTTTTAAGTAATCTAAAATTGGTCTTGCTACTAGCACCCCAATAATTCTACTTGACCCATTTGCTTATATCATAACCATATGCACTAGCATTTGACTGAACCCTATGGAAAGAGAAGTTAGGGTTAAATATCTCCCTTTTGGAAGCAGAGAGGATGTGAGACTTGCAGTTGGATGGGTGGGGATGAGGCAGTACTGGAAATCCCAGTCTCCCTCAATGCCCACCACTCTACTTATTCCAGATAGCTCAATATTTCTGTCATTGATCCCAAAACACCCCATCCTTGAACTAAAAGGCTATCTGTGCAGCTGAAAATAGAAAGTCATGAACTCACAACTGCAAAGCGATCCAAAACAAAAAAAAAAGAGAGAGACACTTCTCAGTAGTGCATGCAATCTCCTCAAGATCCACTGCCAAAAAGCAAATGGGCTCCACCATATCTGCACAAGTAGACAGACTGCCCTCCTTGTCAGTCTGGGTTTTACCTTTAATGTTGTCTCCCTCAGACAGCACCCTGATCGCTGATGTACACTACATCTGCATGCAATTTCCACATAATAGGAGGAGGGCTCCATTACTTTAAAGCCTTAAATGCCATTAAGAGGTCTTTCTGCCAAAACCCATATTGCTCTTTTGTTACAAAGCTATACAAATATTTATGTTTTCTGTTTGACTTGGCAGAACAAAGGACTCTCAGACTCTCTACTGCTCTTGCTTTGAAATGACCGTCTATCTTCTGCTGCAAGTTACTTGCTATTTACTGTGATTCTCCAAAATAAGTTCTAGCCTTTTGGAGGAGAGTTGATAACGAGGTCTAGCATTGGTAGTTGCTCCAGAGAAGTGGTATGCAAGCTGCACAGCACATTAGGATTAAGAGGGAAGCTTTAAAATGTATTTTAAGGTTTTAAATTAACCTACAGTGAAATTGACTTTTTGCTGTGTTCTGTTTTATAAATTTTGACATGTGTAGATTTATGGAACTAGCACAACAATCGGAAACATGACATTTCCATCAACCACAGAAACTCCCTCATGAAGTCACACACCTCTCTCCACCCCTAGCCCCTGGCAGCTACTGCTTTGTTTTTGTCTCCAGAATTTTGTCTTTTAGCATAATACAAATGGGATCATACAGTACGTGACATTTTGAGTTGGGCTCCTTTCATTCAGCAAAATCATTTGAGATGCATCCAAGTTGTGTATATCAGTACTTCTGTTTAATTGCTGAGTAGTATTCCATTGTATAGATATATCACAGTTTATTATTCACCTGTTGAAGGACTTTGGGTTGTTTCCATTTTGGGGGCTATTATGAACAGAGCTGCTATAAATATTTGTGTACAGTTTTAATTCTGTAGCTATAGAATAAGAGTGGGAGTACTGGGTCATATGGTAAGCATCTGTTTAGTTTTATAAGCATTTGACAAACTGCTTTCCAGAGTGGCCCATTTGGCATTTCCATCAGTTCTATATGACAGCTCTAGATGATGTGCATCCTCATCAACATTAAGGTATTAGCAGTAATTTTTATTTTAGCAATTCTAATTGTTATGTAGCAGTATCTCATCACAGTTTTATTTGCATCTTCTAATGGTTAATGGTGTTGAACACATTTTCATGTTCTTATTTGACATCCATATATCCTCTTTGGTGAAGTATCTGTTCAAACATTGTATATAATTTTAATTGGGTTAACTGTTTTAACTCTTTAAATATGTTGAAAAGATTATACCTTCTCCTATGAATTGCTGTAGCATTATTGTCAAAAATCAGTCAGCCATATTTATTTAGGTGTATTTCTGGACTCGCTATTCTGCTTCATTATCTCTGCCTTTGCTAATAACACACTGCTTTCTGTTAGTTAGGAAGTGTGGTGCCTCCCAGCACTTTGGGAGGCCAAGGTGGGCAGATCACCTGAGATCAGGAGTTCAAGCCAGCCTGGCCAACATGGTGAAACCCCATCTCTATTAAAAATACAAAAATTAGCTGGGCATGGTGGTGGCTCCTGCTGAGGCAGGAGGATCGCTTGAACCTGGGAGGTGGAGGTTGCAGTGATCCAAGACTGTGCCATTGCACTCCAGCCCCAGCAACAAGAGCAAAACTCTGTCTCAAAAAATAAGAAAAAAATAAAGTGTGATTCCTGTAGCTTTCTTCTTTTTGAAAATTGTTCTGCCTCTTCTAGTTCCTTTGCCTTTCAATATAAATTTAGAACCAGTTTGTTTATATCTACCAAAATCCTATAGAAATTTTTATTGGAATTGCATTAAATCTATAAATCAATTTATAAATAAATGACATCTTTACTATGTTGACCATGAACACTGTATATCTCTCCTTCTAGGTATTCTTAGACTTTTTTTTCATTAATGTTTTGTAGTTTTCAGCATATAGATCATGTATGTGTTTTAATAAATTTACAGCTAAGTATTTAATTTTTGAGCAATCTAAATAGTATTGCTTTTTTCAATTCAGTTTCCAATCGAACATTGATAGTATATAAAAATAAAATTGACTTCTGGGTATTGACTTTGTATCCTCTGACCTTTCTTTATTAGTTCTAGGAGTTTTTTTTGTGTGTGTATTACTTTGAATTTTCTATGTAGACAATTTTGTTATTTATGAATAGAAGCCATTTTATTTTTTCCTTTTCACCCTATATGCCTCTTAATTCCTTTTCTTGCCTTATTGCATTGGCTGGGTCTGCTAGTGCAATATTGAATAACAGTGGTGAAAGTGGATATCCTTGTCTTCTTCCTGATCTTAGGGGAGAGGTGTTCAGTCTTTTACTATTAAATATGATTTTAGCTGTAGGGTTATTGTAGATGCTCTTTATTTGTTTGAAGAAGTTACCTTTTATTCCTAGTTTGAATGGATGTTGAAATTTTGTCACATGATCTTGCGCCTCAATTGATGTAATCATGTGGTCTTTCTCCTTAAACTGCTAATAAAGTAGATTGTATTGATTGATTTTTAAACATTAAATCAGCCTCACTTTCCCGGTAAATCCCACTGATTTTTCTTTTTATATATTGCTAGATATATTGTGTTAATATTTTGTTAATGATTTTTACATCTATATTTATGGAATATCAGTTTATATTTTTCTTTTTTAAAAATTCTATGTCTAGTTTTAGTGTCAGGTAATGCTAGCCTCATAAAATGTGTTGGGAATTTTCCATTTTCTTCCTTTTTCTGGAAGATATTATTTAGAATTTTTTTAATGTTTGGAATAATTCACCAATATATTTATTTGCACTAGGATTTTTTGGAAGGTTTTAAACTATGAAGTCAATTTCTTTAATAGTCATGGAAATATTCAAATTACTTCATGTTGGGTGAGTGTTGATAATTGGTATTTTTCAAGGAATTGGCCCATTTCATCCAAGTTGTTGAATTTATTCATGAAGAGTTGTCCGTAGCATCCTCTTAGTATTATTTTAAAGTCTAAAGGGTCTATAGTAGTATTCTCACTCCTGATGTTTATAATTTGTGTCTTCTCTCTTTTCATCTTTGTTGGTCTTGCTAAAGGTTTATCAATTTTATTTACTTTTCCAAAGAACCAGCTTTTGTTTCTATTGGTGTTTTAAACTGTTTTCATTATCATTGATTTCTACTTTTATCTTTATCCATTCCTTCCTTGGGTTTATTTATTCTCTTTTCTCTACATTATTAAAGTAGAAGCATAGCTTATTGATGTGAAACCTTTCTCTTATAAATATAAGCTCTTAATGCTTATATTAAAGAATTTCCCTTCTAAGCAATGCTTTACCTGCATCCTACAAATTTTGATGTATTTTCATTTTAATTTAATTTAAAATATCTTTAATTTAGTTCATAGTATCATTTGACAAAATTTCAACATCCATTCAAACTAGGAATAAAAGGTAACTTCTTCAGCCAAATAAAGAACATCTACAATAACCCTTGAAATTTTTTCTTTGATGGATTATTTAGAAGCATATTGTTTACCTTCCAAGCATTTAGAGATGTCTTTGTTATCTTTCTGTTATTAAATTTTAGTCTAATTCTGTTATGGTCAGGGAACATACTTTGCATGGTTTCCATTCTTTTACATTTAGTTTGTTTGTTTGTTTTAATGACCCAGGGTGAATGCTCCATGCACTTGAAAAAAGTATATATTCTGCTGTTGGTTGGAGTGTTCTATAAATGTAAATTAAATCTAGTTGATAGATGGTGTTCAGTACTTCCTTATCTTACTGATTTTCCATTAGATCTATCTGTTTCTGTCTGTTCTGTCAGTTTCTCACAGAAAACTGTTGATGTCTTCAACTATAACTATAGATTTGTCTATTTCTCTTTTCCATTCTGTCCATTTTTGCTTATGTACTTTAAAGTTATCCTAATAGGAGCATATACATTTAGGACCATTGGATCTTTTTGGTAAACTGACCCAACATGATTTCAGTTTTCAAAGACTTTGCAGTGCAGTTTAGTTCTCAAGTTTTATATATACTGTTTAGGGTCAGATCTATTCATGCCCAGATCAGAGGTGAGCCCAGGAGTTTCTACAAAACTTTAAAAGTCATTTTCCCTAACTTCACCCTCTTTCTTGATATCCCTGATAATTTTCAGCTTCCCTGGGACTCTTTTTGATTCTCTGACCAGAAATAAAGTTGGGGCTTTATTTACTCTGTTCTGCCATACACGTTCCATGTCTAATATTTTACATATATATGTGTGTGTGTATATATGTGTGTGTGTGTGTATTATATATACACATGTGTATATATGTATATATATGTTCATGTCTAATATTTTATATAAAATATTAGAATGAGCTGGGGTAGACTCTGAGCTGTTGTGGGTAATCTGTAGCTGTTTGACCATCTTCTGAGAAACAACTATCATATATATATATTATATATATATACTCATATATATGGGCAGACATGGAGAGTATATGGCAGAACAGAGTAAATATATATATATTTTACATACATATTATATATTTTTTATATATTATATTATATATATTTATATATATAGGCAGACTTATAAAGATATATATATTTATATATTGAAACAGCATCTTGCCCTGTTGCCCAGGCTGGAGTGCAGTGGCATGAACACAGTTCACTGCAGCCTCGACCCTCCTGTGTTCAAGCAATCCTCCCAACACAGGCTCCCAAGCAGCTGGGATCACAGGTGTGTGCCACCACGCCTGGCTAATTTTTTTAGTTTTTTTGCAGAGACAGGGTCTCACTTTGTTGCCTAGGCTGGCCTTGAACTCCTGGGCTCAACTAATCCTCCCACGTGAGCCTCCCAAAGTGTTGGGACTTCAGGCATGAGCCACCATGCTCAGCCTGCCCATGTTTTAAAAGAAATGGGGTTAATGAGTAGGAAAACACAGAAGAAAAGAGGCAACAGTGTTTCTCCCTAGTCTCTTGGGACCAGCACTTCTCCAAGTGGCAACGAAGGCTTTCCTCCCTCCAAGTTTCAGGCTCTTTTTGGCCATCTTGGATTGTTTGGGAGCTATGGCACAGAGAGTAAAGAAGAGAAAGGGAAAAAAACAAAATGAAAAATGAGGCATCTCTCCCTCCTCCCCCAACATACACACAGAGATTCCCTCTCTGACTGTTAAGTTCCTCAAAACGGAACTAGAGGACTTTCCTGGAGTTCTCCCTGTCTGCACCCATGCCTGCTTCCAGGTTGCAGGCTATGTTGGGTTCAAGTGGAAGAATACTGGACACAGACAAAAGAGAAACTCATCATCAGTTCACTGGTGTCTTAAATTCTGGTCTTCTTCTCCAATCTAGCTCCTATTATTTACTTTTTCAGAGTCCTCAAATAGCTTGTTTCGTACATCTTGTCTAGACTTTATAGCCGCATACAATGGGGAAGACCATGGATGAACTGTGCTTACTCCATCTTACTCAAAGTCAGAACTAAATGGGAAGTTTTTCAACATTCAGATGCCCTGACTCCACTGTAGACCTACTGAATCTGAAAGGGGAGCTGGGAAGTGGGAGATAAAAGGTAGATGTTTGGAAAGCTCCACAGGAAATGTTGATACACATCTGAGGTTGACAGCCGTCTCTCAAAACATGGTCAAAGAGCTACAGATTACCTTCAACTGCTCAGATTCTATCTTTTTTTTTTTTTTTTTTTTTTTTGAGACGGAGTCTCGCTCTGTCGCCCAGGCTGGAGTGCAGTGGTGTGATCTCGGCTCACTGCAACCTCTGCCTCCCGGGTTCAAGCGATTTTCCCGCCTCAGCCTCCCGAGTAGCTGGGACTACAGGTGTGCGCCACCACACTCGGTTAATTTTTTGTGTTTTTAGTAGAGACAGGGTTTCGCCATGTTGCCCAAGCTGGTTTTGAACTCCCGAGCTCAGGCGATCTGCCCACCTCAGCCTTCCACAGTTCTGGGATTGCAGGTGTGAGCCACCTCGCTCGGCCAGGAACTCTGGGTTCTTAATCAGAGAGCAAATGTCTCCATGGGCCAAGCACATGATGTGTGGTAAAGCAGCCAGCTGGATATATGACAACAGAGAATTATGGGGACAATGTTGAACTAGACAGCCCGTGTGGCTGTTAGAAACAGCCTCCACTCAGCTTCAGACAAATATTGCTATAGGGAAATGTAGGCCCAGTACTGCTAGAACTGCAATTTTTCAATAATACCACAACAACTTGGATTTTTATATGAAATATCCCCATTTTTAAAGGTTAGCAACATAATTCAAAAATAAAATTGCCGAATATGTTTACTACTTTTAGTCTAGAGAGATACTGGCAGCATTTCTACAAAGTATTGTGGGTGTGTATATACGGTATATGCATGTGTGGGTAAAATGTGTGAGTGTGTGTGTGTGAGCGTGTGTGTGTGTGTGTGTGTCCCTTTGAAAAATTGATTCCTATCCTTGAGATGCCTAGAGATCCCCTATCTGTAGAAAAACCATTTGTTGTTTAGCAGCTTTGTAATGCAGTATCGTGTAAAGCACAACACCAGTCTGAAAGAGATATTCACCAGCTTGTAGACTGTTGCCTAAGCATTGCGCTCCCTGAGGCATTACTGTAAATTCCTTCCTCTTTAAGGCACATCCTTTCACGGAAGTTGCCAAGCTTCCTTTTCTCCACTAACAATATCCTCTATCAGAATCTCTTCCTTCAATAAGTACCCAGATGTAATAAAACAAGAGGAGAAAATTAGTAAAAGAGAGAAAAATCTCAAAAATGATCATTAATCTATGTTGCCAAGAATTTTTAATTTGCATGTCACTGACAGGTATGTGTCATGATCTCATTTGATTTTAATTTCAAAGTGATGTGAACTGATGGAGATAATGCAGCCAAATGTATGCTACAAACACATTTTCATAAACAAACCAGTTCTTAATTATTGTCAATAATGGAAACTCAGGAGTTAGCTATGCATAAATACAAAGGCATTTTTAAATTTTAGTGCAGAAATTCATTAATACACTTATTTCCAAGCTGGTTCACTTAGCTGATGGGAGCATATTGCTATCACAGCTAAAGTTAAACTTCTGAATGTGTCAGGAAATATATCTGGGTGCATGGTAGAGGGTAAAAAGCTTGGACCTTAGAGTCAGATAAATCTGGTTCTGAATTCCACAACCTTCACTTTACTAAAACACGACCTTGAGCTCTGGGTTCATCTTCTGTAAAATGTAGTTAATATTGAAATTTTTAAAATCAGCTTTTCTGGTTGCAAGGAACAAAGCCTCAACTCAAGTAACCTCAAATAATAGGGCAGGATTTTGTGAGATGAAGTGGTTGGTACAAATAAATTTACTTGGCAATGAGGACACAGAAATTTCAAGCATGAGGCCAAGCCTCCAAAGACATACAGGAAATGCTAAATAACCAGGCCTCAGAAAGAGAAAAAGCCTCATGTTGTTCAGAATCTAAGGAGTGTACACAGTTTGTCATTGGCTTGTTATCACCTTGACCCAGATACTCCTTCTCCCTGGCTGCTTGTCTTCATTCTATAAGTACATTTTTTATCTTCTGGGTCCTACTTTCTCATCATTCTGGTTGTATATAACTCCCATGATCATCATGACCTACCAGCTTCCCTCTGCCTGATGACCTGTAAAATACTCCCACTAAATCTTACCTACGTCTTATATATTCAAATTACTATGTTCAGGATTATTAAAAACAAGATATGATAGGCTTGGTAATTCCCTGTTTGGGTAAAGCTTTTTGCTGTACCTCAAAAGACACTGACCGGTTTGTAATAGACTACATTTGTGCCAGTTGCCCACCTTTGGCCTACTCTGTTATGGCTCAAGGGTGAAGTTTTGCTGTAAGAGCTAAGTTACGAGGGTGAAACAGGCAGGGGGGTCTCAGGGCTAGTTCCCTTAGTAAGTGTGAGGATGTTGGTGCTGGGGCTGACATTTCTGGCACAGTGACTCCTTCAGGCCATATCTAATATAGGCATCCAGCACCGTGCCAGATGTCTGGTAGGTGCAATGCATGTTAGTTTACCGAAAAGTTCACCAAGTTACTAACAAGTCACCTATTTCGTAAGGCAGAATGCTAGGTACTGTGGCAGTAAGAGTGACAAGGCAGATGTGGTCCCTGCTCTTATGGAGTTTCTACTCTAGTAAATGAGACATCCAAAAATATATATAAGCAACTCAGCAAGCCCACTTTTAGATACAGGATACAGAGAAAAGAAAACACATGTTCACATAAAAACTTGTACACACATTCTTGCAGCAGCATTATTCATAACAGACAAAAAGTATAAACAACCCAAATGTCCATCAATGGACAAATGGATAAACAAAACACTATAACCATATGGCGAAATATTATTAAGCCATAAAAAGGGATAAAGTTCTGACGCACGCTACAACACTGATGAGCATTAAAAACATAAAGCTAAGTTAAAGAAACCAGACACAAAAGACCTCATAATGTATTATTTTATTCATATGAAAGTCTGGAAAAGGGAAATCTACAGAGACAGAAAGTAGATTTGTGGTTGCTTAGGGCTTGAGAGGTGATGGGTGTATGATGGGGTGATAGCTAAAGGGTATAGGATTTCTTTTTGACCCGATGAAAATTGCCAACCATTATGATGATGGTTGCATGTATCTGTGAATACACTAAAAACTATTAAATTGTATACTTTAAATGTGCAAACTGGATGGTGTGTGAATTATATCTCAATAAAGCTGTTAAAATTCTAAAAACTAAACACATGCAGAAAATTAATAAAATTAAATGTGCATGGGCTATAAAGGAAACAAGAGACTGAGATAAAGAATAAAAGGGAGGGGCTCTCCTTAGGTAGTGTGCTCAAGGAAGGCCTCTCTAAGCGGATGGCACAGAACCCGAGAACTGAAGGAAGAATAGGAACCAGCTGTGAGAACAGCACTGCTAGTAGAGGAAACAGCTTGACCAAAGGCCTGGAGGCAGGCAGGACTCATGAGGAGAACCGCGATCACTTTCTCTCCCACTTAGGATGCAAGTGTTTCCGAGTGACTTTAAGATAATTTTTAATTAATTCCAATTTATTTAAAAATCAAATTAACACCAGTCTTTGGCAGCTTAACTATAAGTAGGAATAATTTATTTGTGATGTGCAGTAGTCACTCTAGTCAGGACCCTACATCACAGAAAGATCACAACTTTTTTTTTTTTTTTTTTTTTTTGAGATGGAGTCTTGCTGTCTCTCAGTCTGGAGCGCAGTGGTGCTATCTCCGACTCCCAGGTTCAAGCCATTCTCCTGCCTCAGCCTCCTGAGTAGCTGGGATTACAGGTGACCGCCACCACACCCAGCTAAATTTTGTATTCTTAGTAGAGATGGGTTTTGCCGTGTTGGCCGGGCTGGTCTCAAACTCCTGACCTCAGGTGATCCACTTGCCTCGGCCTCCCAAAGTGTTGGGATTAGAGGCGTGAGCCACCGCGCCAAGCCAAGATCACAGTTTTAACACCAGGTTTTCACACCTTTGGCTAACTAGCAAACAAAATAATTTACAAATAATATTTTGCAGAGTGGACCTCAAAGTACCCTATCAATGCAAAATTCTCAACCATGTCTGTATTGCTGTGAACAGATTTCAAATCTTCACTTCGACATTTTTTTCTTTTTTTTCTTTTTTTTTTTTTGAGATGGAGTCTCACTCTGTTACCCAGGCTGGACTGCAGTGGCACAATCTTGGCTCACTGCAACCTCTGCCTCTTGGGTTCAAGCCATTTTCCTGCCTCAGCCTCCCAAGTAGCTGGGGTTACAGGCGCTCATCACCACACACAGCTAATTTTTGTATTTTTAGTAGAGACGAGGTTTCACCATGTTGGCCAGGCTGGTCTCAAACTCCTGACCTCAAGTGATGCATCCACCTCTGCCTCCCAAAGTGCTGGGATTACAGGCGTGAGCCACCGCACCCAGCCCACTTTGATATTTTATGCGTTAAACTCGAATTGTCTCCTTGAGGGTCTCTTAGGAATTGGCGAATAGGATGTTTTATACAGGATAGTTCCAGACATCTGCAGACTTATTCAGTTAAGTATGGTAAATAACAAAATCCCTATCATTCTACTTGCCTTTTCTTTTGGCCCTGAGCCTTCAATAAGCAGTAGGTCGAAAGAAACCAAACCATCTTTCCTGACCTCTTCATTTTATTTATGTATTTGATTTTTACAAGGTTCAGTGAACAAAACATGGCGTTTAAGTGAAAGATCACTATCACATGAGGGCTGTTATCTGACTTGGAACTTGATTAAAACCAAATCTGTTCATCGGCCAACAGGTCAAATGTGCCCTGTCCCAGTACTGGGGAATATTTAAGATCATGCATAAACACACAGCCATCAAACTGATTCGAACTGGACGAAATAAAACAAAATCTGGCCTAAATGGGAGTTTGCTTAGTGGTGGCTCTCAGCTTTCAAAAAACTGTGAAAGAAAAAGTCACAGCTTGAATATGTCAAAAGAATCTTATAGGAGGTTAATGGATTTGTTTATTAATCAAAGCTTAATCAGAAAAAAAATATTAGCTCCGCTCTCAACAATCTTTTAAAGGGCAGATTTTCATATTGGTTTGAAACAGCCCTAAATAATTCTCTGAAATTGGGCAAATCAATTTGTAAAGGTAAAGACTCGTGGCACATTGGAACACAGAGGTCATCTTCTGTTCCACTTTCCTCATTTCACAGAGATGTGAAGAAGCAGCTTGCTCAACATGAACGACTAAACAGCAACAGAATCCAGATTAAGCCCCCTGCCTTTTGGGACAAAGGGTTTTTAACTTTGGGGAGGGCGGGGGGTTGTAGCATCAGCAATTAAAAATTTGAAAGCACACTCTTTGACCTAGAAACTACAAGTTTAGAAATCAATAGTATAGAAACAGTAAGGCAAGTGTGTCAAAAATATATATAGCAGGGTATTCACTGCAGTATTGTATATACAGTGCAAACTTGGAAGCAACCTATATATTCAACAATAGGGGAATTATTGTGTAAAAGATTCTATCATTGTATAACGGAATAAAACAACTGTTTAAGAAAATATGGTTCATTTAGGCCAGGCGCAGTGGCTCATGCCTTTAATCCCAGCACTTTGGGAGGTCAACGCGGAGGGATCACCTGAGGTCAGGAGTTCGATACCAGCCTGGCCAACATGGAGAAACCCCATTTCTACTAAAAATACCAAAAATTAGCCAGGTATGGTGGCAGGCACCTGTAATCCCAGCTACTCGGGAAGATGAGACAGGAGAATGGCTTGAACCCAGGAGGCAGAGGTTGCAGTGAGCCGAGATTGCACCACTGCACTCCAGCCTGGGTGACACAGTGAGATACTGTCTCACAAAAAAAAAAAAAAAGGTACATTTAAATATTCTGACATGGATATTCATGACAAACTGTAAATTGAAAAAAGCAAATTTCAGATCAAAGTGTAAATATAACCTCAATTTTTTTTTTTTGTTTAAAAACATAGGCACAATGGCTCATGCCTGCAATCTCCCCACTTTCAGAGGCTGAGGTGGGCCAATCACTTGAGGCCATGAGTTCAAGATCAGCCTGGCCAACATGGCAAAACCCTGTCTCTACAAAAAATACAAAAATTAGCTGGGTGTGGTGGCGCTTGCCTGTGTAATCCAGCTACTTGGGATGCTGAGACAGGAGAATTGTTGGAGGCAGAGGTTGCAGTGACCTGAGATGGCACCACTACACTCCAGCCTGGGCAACAGAGCAAGACTTTGTCTCAAAAAAAAAAAAAATTAAAAAATAAAAATAAATAAAAAACAACATAAAGCTGTGTGTGTGGGTGTATGCACATACAATGTCTGAAAAGTCACATACCACTCTTAATAGTGATTCTGTATAGGAAGAGGGATTTTTTAAAAACAAAAAACAACACAATAAAAAGAACCCCATAAGAATAATAAAACGACCCGTTTCCTGAGGCAAAATGCAAGAAAGGCTGCTGGCCTGCAAATATCTCACACATGATCAGTGGGAGCTTCCAGGAGTAGATTGGAGGGCTGAGGTTTTGACACTGCATTGGTCTTGATCACCCACCCCCATCCCCACCCCTAATACTTTGCTGTGAAAAATGATGTTCTTTCCATCTTACATGAAGTGCTATTCAAACCCAAGTTTCATTCTCCCCAGCAATCCCCTCTCAGACAGCTCCCTCCTTTAGCTACTCCTAGAGAGAAATTCTAGAAAATCTTGGCACAGAGTCCTGATAAATCCCCCATCCTTATAAGATGGAATAGACTCCAACTCTTAAAAGTGTATTTTGCCCTTCTAGCTGTTATAAGATCATTCTAGAAGAAGACTGTGATTTCATCTCCTGAGGTTTCTCTGAGGGCACACTCCACTGCCACAGCCTTCAGAACTGTGGACAGGTTGCCTCTTTTGGAAAGTTCAACAAAGTAAACTAAGAACTTTAATAGCTGCATTAAATCCTGGTGTTCTTTGTAAAAATGCTTTGGTGACAGAGACACAGTTTATTACTACCTGAGTATTTGCAGCCTCACTCTGAACCCTCAAGGCCTCCGCTTCCCAGTAAAGATAATTTTGTCTTTGCCTGATCAGCTTCTCTTCTTTGTCTGCCCCAACTTGACTCCTGGGTTCCTGTGATACAGAAACAGGAGAATGCGAAGAAAGAGGTAGGACTAGAAAAACAGAATACAAGAGGCAAAGAAAAGCGGACAGTGTTGGCGAGTAGTGGGAAGGAGGCAGTGGAGAACAAGGGCTCCGGATGGGCTGCGACAGTGAGGAAGTGGAGTCGGGAGAACCTTAGACGATGTGGCTAGGATCTGTAAATTGAATCTCTTTTAATGCATTCTGAGGACTGCAAGCAAAACTTAGAGTTTCATTTGCTTTTGGTTGTTTCTGCCCTGAAACTTGGTGACATAAGGCCCAGAATTTACTCAGGTTATAATATATTCTAGAGGAAAAGGTGGGTATAATACCTGTATGACTGTCTTTAAAAAGACCAAGGTACAAAATTGGTTGCTAAGGACTATTTATTGAGAGAATATAAATAGTTGATGCATATTATGATGAATGCTCTAATTACGAAAGACAGCTGAGATTCAAAGAAAGAACCATATAAGAAAATAAACTTCTAACTAGAAAATTACAATCACTGAAAGTTTTCAAACTCTGTTGTTCTTTTTTATCATAACAGTGACAAGACATGGAAAATTAAAATGCATATACTTAGGGGTATGGAAGAGGAAATCTGAGATTTCCCTTACTATGGAAAGTTGAAGCCATTTTTACACTTGGAAAAAAATGGATGCAAGCCTCCAAATTAGAAATGGTATCCAGAGAAACCCGATTCCAGAAAAGTTGATGGATGCGTTTAATGTCCTTGGGCCTGGAGAAAATTAGAATAAAATTAGGAAAGAGGAAAATCTGAAAGTCAGTGAGGAAAGTACAAGGATTTACAAAAATGCCATTCTAATTTTACTTGAAATTATTTACCTTTTATGTGAATGGTATAATTACAACCAATGATACATCCATAAGTTGAGTTTACTTTAACAGAATAAACACTGTGGAAAGGGAAAGCATGAAATGCACTCATTTGGCTCTCCGTGAGACCCAGAGCTGTTTAGGCCCCAAGGCCATAGCTCATGCACATCCAGTGCAGGCAGAAAAATTTAGAAATAAAATAAAAACAGAAACGATCACTCTATGCTGGACTGAAAAACTCAACCTGCAGAATGATGACAAATATCCCATTGTTAAATTTCAAAACCATAGAGGAGACAAAGGAAATCATGTATTTTTAAAATTATTAATTGTCGAAAGCTATTTCAATTATGTTTATTTTTTCAGAGTATTTCTACATTTCAAATGATATATCCAACAGCAGAATTTTTAAAATTAGGTTTTGCATTTCAAACAAAGCTCGAAGATGTTGAGAAAATAAAGGAAACAAAACCAACCTCAGTTACCCAGATAGTGTTCTTCCTTCCAGCAACACAAAAACTGAGTCTTATTCAAGATCACTGGCATTCTTCCCTGTGCGACAGAGGACTGCGAGGTTCAAGTCCATACATGGCTGTTGTTCAAAGGATAAGCATGGAAGAGTGGCTAAGAAGAAATCTGTCTTAAATCGCAACAGTGGAGATTATCTCTAAGAAGGATTTCCATATAATGATAGCTGTTAAACTCCAGGATGGAGGCTGAGAAAATCTGTGGCCTGTTCTCCAGATGTCAGGACAAATAGAAGGAATGCTTCTTAATCCAAGATTCTGCAATTGGTAGGAATCAATGAAAAATTGCCAAGGGGGGAATTTGTCACCCCATATTTCATTCTACAACATTCTTATTTCATTTAGCTTCCAAAAACATTGACAAAGACCACGGTCGGGTGGGGAGTTTCTGTCTTTTGAAGGCTATAAGAGTAATGAGCACTTCCTGAAGGGAGAGTCTTAAATTGAAAGTTTGAATTGACTCTTTGATATAAGCTTGTGTTTTGTGAAATTTGTGTTAGTGGTGAATATGATTGTCGTTCTCCTGCTTTAGAATCTGGATTGGTTTTTTTGTCGATTGGTTGGTTGGTTGGTGATTTTTTTTAACATTTGATTGTATTTATTGCTCTAGCAATGCAGAAAAAAAGTGAGCTTCCCACAGTAGGCATACATCAGATTTAATTAGAGTCCTGTCCAATATGAGAAGTAGAGAATTAATATTTTCTTGATATTTTTATGGTAATAGTAGTAACGAATGCATACTAAAAGTTTATTATGTGCTAGACCTGTTCTAAGTGCTTCAGAGTTTAACTTCATATCATTTTTAAAACAAGACGGTACAATCCTTATAAGCTGGTACTGTAACTGGAGCAGACCCTAAAAGTGTTTCATCCATATACTGTAGACCACTAGAAGACTCCAAACCAAGTTCATTTTCATCTTCATTTTGCAGATCAAGAAAGCGAAGCACATAAAGGTTAAGAGATTTTTCCAAGCTCATCCAACTAGTAAGTAACAGAGTTGATGTTTGCATCCAGTACTGCATAATTGATATCACCTCCCCAGTAATGTGGCAGTAACTTTTTGCATGAAATCAGAGTTATAAGGAGCATTCTCCAAAACACAAATACTCACAGAAATTTCATGAAGTTTCATAGAATGTATGTGCATATAAAATTGCAGAATGTGAAAGATAGAGATAGCAACTTCTAGGAACAACTGGGTCTCCCACAGCTGGTTTGAATTAACATTAAGAACCAACACTAAGACATGAGAAGCACAGAGCAGAGTGTCCTCCAACAGGCACTCCTGGAAATCCTGATTTCATGCAGAATCACAAACCCCAGATATATATTTCCATACTCCTGACAGGCTATTAGCTTGCAGCTGAAACACAACATGTGATCTTGGCTCAGTGGAAACAGGCATTAGGATGCCTACCTCAGAGCCAGTTAACAGAGGCAAAGAAAAAAACAGACACAGATGCTTTTGAAATAGGAACTGAAACGAAAATGTTTGAATTTGCTCATCAATACAAATTTGGGATAATGAAACCATCTACAGGCAGCCAAAAAATAAATCAAACACCTCGCAAACCTCTAACTATATGTGCACATATGAAATTGCCTCCAATATCCCATGCAACACAACAGTGCTAGAGCCATCTCCAAGGGGGCATTTAAAACTCACAAATCATTAATGTTTCTATCTGAAACACAGAAACAGTGCCCAGTCCCAGAGATGACCATTGACTAACTGACAGGCTTGGGCACATAATACTTTTCTGGTCAAATTAAAACAAATTATAAATATTACCAAACTGAGTTTCATCTGTTTATAAATTCAAGTGTGTTTATTTGTTCTAAACTGAACATATGGTTGTACAATGGATAGCCATAAAGTGTACAAATTTTTGGCCAAATTTGGAGAGCTCTTTACAGAGCATTATAAAAGGAAAGCCACAACATTCTAACTCATAAAGAGAACTCCAAGTCTTTACTCAATATCGCAGTGTTCAACATAAAATAACCTAGGATCTCAGAAACTTGTCAGAGTTCTCTGTGAGTCTCCACAGAGGATAACAAGAAGTTTAGAGCAGAGCTGCCTCTTTGACAATCTCTGCCCACAGAGTTCAAGCTAAGCCAGCACTACCAGAGGCATCATGGAAAACCTAGGATTGGTTTTCATCCAGCCTTAAGTAAATTACACAGACTTCCAAGGAACTAGTTGCAAGACAGCCCAGAGTCTGAGGCCAAGGAAAACTTTCTACACCCCCTTGCAGAACTATTTGCTCAATTTCTGCACCCTTTATCAAATTTTCCAGCAATAGGCAAATGGGAAGCATATAATGTTTAGACACATTTATTTATACACAAGTGAAAAGCACAGAACTCAGATCTTTCCTGAGTTGGCCAGAGACCCCACCCTCCCCAGCATTCATGCCCACAGCAGGTGGCCTTATGATGCTCGATAGGATCAAACAGGGATTTTCTGCTCCAGAGGGGATTTGGAAACCCTCCCTAACCCTGCTGTGTCAAGGAACTCTGTTCTCACATCTTGGCTCAGACAACAGAGCTTGAGGTTCTTTGACACAGGATATGGTTGTCAAATAACATTGCAGAGGCCCCTTCTGTCACCTCCATCTCTGTAACAAGATCTGTGTTACAGAATGACTGATATTAAGGGGTAGATGATTAAAATATTTGGGCAGAGCAGGAGCCTTCCCTGCAATCACATTACATGGGCCAAGGTCAACTCCACCCTTGGACCCCTTCTCAAGGAATTCTCAGATTCAAGACTAAGCTATTCCACTGCCAGGGGGGCTCTGCTTGCTAGGCTGACGAGGCCACCTGTGTCACATTTGCCTCTCTGTCTCCAGTTTCTAGCACCAGTGCCTGACATTGTTAAAAACTCTTTGATGAATGAATGCTTTGGCAAGTCAGGTGACCATAAGGAGCCTATCATGTATCCGCCATCTGCTCGGTCTATTTCCATTGAATAATCACTCACTGAGTTCTTGTGACAAGCCAGGCCATGCTAGGATGCAAAGATGATTAAGGCACAGTCTTGTCCTGAAGGGCCTTGCAGTCTAGGGGAGGCTTCACAGGCAAGTGGTTCTGAAAGAGCCTGAAAATGGAAATATGGCCACCAAACGTAGATTCTGAATCTTTCTGGCTGCCTTCGAGAAGGCATTTGAGTGCTCTGTGACATTCTAGGAAAGTTACCAAGGGAAAGTTATTTGGATGAAGTGAAAAGCTCAAAAGACAGGTTAGTTAAAAAAATGGCCATTCACTTTGACTCCATAATCTCCCTTCTGGAACTAGTCCCAGAGAAATTGGCCAAAAAAAAAAAAAAAAAAAAAAAGAAGAGAAAGACAAAAGCCTAAATGTACAAAGATGTTTATTACTGCACTATTATAATAGGGAACAACTGTAAACCATTTAAATGTCCATCAATAGGGAAAGGGCTAGTGAATTAGGGCACAACTATAACATTAGATATGAAAAGTGGAACACAAATATGTATAGGGTCCTGTGATTGAAACCATATATACATATGAACAAAGATCAGAAATGTGCTAAAAACAATGATATGTATGTGTAAGAAACCTGAAGGTTATAAGAGCCTTTTATATATTTTCCTCACCGGATACTCACAATAACCCTGGAAAATAGGCAGTATGATTGTGACATCCTCTTTTTTTTTTTTTTAAATACATGAGGAATTGGGATTCAGGAAGATAAGTGACTTGTCCAAGTTCAGAGTAGAAAATTTAAACACAAGAAAGACATCTCACCTCAAATTCCTCCTTTCCATTATACTCTCTGCCTCTGGGGAATGAAAATAGTTTCTGGGCAACTTCTGCAAGTTTTTAATCATGAACATACTTTTTAAATTTCAAGTGCTTTTGATAGTAAAGTCAGTTTTAAAAATATATAGCTAAAGCAGCATAAAGAGGTTTTACACACCAAATATCAAAAACCACTACCACTATAAAAATCTTAGCTGAGAAGTCAGAAAGTATCTCTCTTTTTTTAAATCTAAAACTAAAAGGATGTGAAATGTGAAATCTAGTGTACTTTCAATACAAATTTATTTTGATTTAAATTATAGAAAACCACTTTGGGCATCCCTTAGTGCTTTTTGTATCCTGGGTTTACTTACAGTGAAAGTCAAGACTTTGCATCATTAATCAGTAAAATTTAACAAATTATTATCATACTGTTTGGCCAATGAACACAATTGATTCAAAATGGTTTCTCTTCCACATGCCAAGAAAAAAAAACAATGAACAAATAAACACCATTTACCCAGAATATTAACATGTGACCTATTCTGGATTAAAAATATTTCTAAAATTCAAGCATCTCAACTCCAAAACAGGATAATGCTTAGGATAGGATTTGATCCAAACCCAACTCCTCTTGGAGTGCTCTCTTGGGTTTTTTTTTCTCCATTATGTACGTCAAAGAATATAAGGTAAGATGTATATTTGTGAAATTTCAAGTCAATCTCCTCCAATGTACATAAACAATGGAAAGTCTCCACATCCCTCCATCACCAGCAATAGCTCCTGGGAATCTCCTCTACTCTAATCCTTATCACTCTCGACCCTTTTCATGGTGGATTGGACAACCAGATGGGACGCTTTCACTGCGGGCCCTGCCTGCCATCTTTTGAAAACAATTCAGCAGCTTGGATGCTTCTACCATGTCATCAAGGGAGTTGCCTCTCCTGCGTTCCTCTTGCTCTTTTTTTTTTTCTCACTCCTGTAGAACTTTTGATAACTCTGGCTTGTTCCTAAACTTGTCTTTTTGCTTGCCAAGGAACAGTGAAAGAGAAAGAGGTGACTTACACTAGAAAGAGCATACAGAAAAGCCCTCAAAAAAGATGATCTCCCATTATAATTATCTAATTAATTGTTTATTTCAAATAAGAAACTTATAAAACAATGAATAGCAAATGAAGAGCTAGAGGATTATACCAAATTTGTCTTAGTAGAAATTTGTTTAATCATATAATTATATGAATTTCAGAGAAAGGAAGAAGAAGGTCAATTTTGGACCTCAGAAGACGGGTCTAGCTAATAAGGGCAACTTGAAGTCATGGTGTCAGGTTTTGCAAGCGTTCTTTAAAATCAAATAGTGCAACCTCCCACTAGTCCCCTAAGAGACATTAATAGGTGCACCTGGGATGGTAGTTCGTTGCTCAAATATGTTTGGGAAATGCTGCATTCTGTAGTCCTTACTGGAGAATCACAACAATCTGTCAAAGGCTATAAAAAGTGAAGAAGTTAAGAAACTTGCTTTATATTTATTTCATCCTTTTCCAAATTTATTTTGTCCATGGAACCCTTCTGCCTTGTTTAAGAACACCCATTAACATTTCTCGTGAGTAGTGCTATAGCTTCGGTTGACCCAAAATTCACATGTTGAAACCTAGTTACCAATAATATGATTTTAGGAGGTGGGACCTTTTGGGGGTGATTAGATCCCAAGGGCAGATCCCTTGTGAATGAGATTAGAGCCCTTATAAAAGAAGCCCCTGAGAGCTGCTTGCCCCTTCCACCATGTGAGGACACAGCAAGAAGAAACCGTGTATAAACCAGGAAGCAGGCCCTCACCAGACACCCAGTACACCAGCTCCTCGATTTTGGACTTCTCAGCTTTCAGTACTGTGAGAAATAAATTTCTGTTGTTCATAAGCCACACTGTCTGTGTTATTTTGTGACAGCAGCTGGAACAGACTAAGACAAAGGGTGTTCCATGAAACACTTTGTGGGAAATACAAAGTTGAGTCTTTTCTACACTAAACAACATCTCAGGCTTTTTCAGCAGCTCTTCATAGGAAACATTTCCAGATGCTTTACCTTCCTCGTTCATCATGAGGTCTGAGGCTTCTGGATGGCAGATATGCATAGAGAGGAGAGAGGAGTTCTGAAATGAAGTTAGAAGAAAATCGGCCACAGATTATATTTACTTCTTTTGTCAAGAGATACAGCAGTAGTGAATCAGGGTGGGTTTGAAAGTAAAACTCAGCCTCCTCAAATTCAGCCCAGTTTTCGCCATTTAGGTACATTCTGTTTCTCTAATACTGTCCTGTTTGCTTGTCCACTTTCTGCTCCTTCCATTGCAAGGAGGAAAGGAGGGGAAGGAATGGACTTACGTGTATGTGCGACACACTTTCCCCATGCAGAGGAACATGGTGTAGTATTTGAGGGATGTCTCCGACTATTTATGGAATCGCAAAGGGTCTTCAAGGGCCTCAGTCCCCAAAGGAAAGAGAGAAAGAGGGAGGCAGAGAGAGAGACAGAGACAGAGAGAGATAGAGAGAGAGAGATTTTGTGCTCTTGGGGTTATTTCCCAAAGGCTGCCATTCCAGGGGAAGAGAAACAACCTGATTGAACCTAATGTCAGCTCTGCATGCCATCCTCAACACCAAGCTCTTCAGTCCTGCTCCTCAGAGCACTCTCCCTTCAAAGGTGCCTCACCACCATTTACTCTTTCAAATTCAGGTTCTTGTGTGTTCTTTTAAATTTTTGCCCTTGCAGAATGGCCATAATCCAAAAATCAAAAAATATAGTAGATGTTGGTGTGGATGTGGTGAACAGGGAACACTTCTACACTGCTGGTGGGAATGTAAACTAGTACAACCACTATGGAAAATAGTGTGGAGTTTCCTTAAAGAACTAAAAGTAGAACTACCATTTTATCCAGCAATCCCACTACTGGGTATCCACTCAGAGGAAAAGAAGTCATTATACGAAAAAGATACTTGCACATGCATGTTTATAGCAGCAGAATTCACAATAGGAAAAACATGGAACCAACCCAAACGCCCATCAATCAACGAGTGGATAAAGAAACTGTGGTATATATATACAATGGAATACTACTCAGCCATAAAAAGGAATGAATTAATGGCATTTGCAGGGACCTGGATGAGACTGCAGACTATTACTCTAAGTGAAGTAATTCAGGAATGGGAAACCAAACATGGTATGGCCTCACTCATAAGTGGGAACTAAGCTATGAGGATGCAAAGGCATAAGAATGACACGATGGACTTTGGGGACACAGGGGGAAAGGGTGGGAAGGGGATGAGAGACAAAAGACTACAAATAGCGTGTACTGTATACTGCTCAGGTGATGGGTGCACCAAAATCTCACAAATCACCACTAAAGAACTTACTCGTGTAACCAAACACCACGTGTTTCCCAATAGCCTATGAGAAAAATTTTTTTTTAATTATGCCCTTGCAGACTGCTTTTATCATATGACTTATTTTCTTATTGTTGTGCTAATTAACTTATTTTAATTACCTCATCAACAATACGCCTTCTCACTTTTCTAAATGAATGGGGAAGAAAGTACACTGGGCCCGGCTAGGTGGCTCACACCTATAATTCCAGAATTTTGGGAGGTTGAGGCAGGAGGATCACTTGAGCCTAGGTGTTTGAGACCATCCTAGGCAACATAGTGAAACTCCTCTCAAAAAAAAAAACAAAACAAAACAAAAAAAAAAAACCACCACACAAAGAGTGACTCTTGAGGGTCAGTTCTGTTACCAAGAGGTAGGGGATGGGGACATTAGCCCCAACAGTAATCTCCTTCAGTTCCTCCCAATAATATAACTCAACATGAATAAAAACTGAGTGTTTGCTATGCAAATGGAGTTCCCGGGCAAACCCCTCATATAAATAGTTTTGAGCCAATCAATGCTACTAAATGTTTTTTCAGGTCAATAAATTATTATTTTATTGTTGAGATTGTTCCTCCTACTTGGCTACTTGGTCTATCAAAAGTTAGGAAAATTACAGTAAGGTCACTTACTATATAGCTTCTAAAATTTTTTTTTACATTTAAAAGTTATTTATATATTCTGATGCTGTCATTCAATACATAAATTTTATGATAGTTATTTAAAATAAAAGTGGTCTTCATTGCTTTAACATTTTATTACCTTGATTTTTGCTTTTTTCTCTTCGTTTTTTATATATTTGCCTAATTTTTAATTTTAAACCATTTTGAATTACATTTTTTAGACATATCTCTTATAAACAGTATAAAATTAGATTCTATATTATCTTTCTTCTCTACAAATTGTTCCATGCATGTCTTAATCTAGTATCCATCTACAAAGTAAGCATCTGGAATCAGTCAGGGGCCAGTTAGGAAAGCAGAATCAGCTCTAAGTATTTCTGTTTTGTTTTGTTTTGTTTTTGAGATGGAGTCTCACTCTGTCACCCAGGCTGGAGTGCAGTGGTATGATCTCTGCTCACTGCAACCTCCGCCTCTCGGGTTCAAGTGATTCTCCTGCCTCAGCCTCCCGAGTAGCTGGGATTACAGGCACGCACCACCATGCCTGACTAATTTTTGTATTTTTAGTAAAGACAGGTTTCTCCATGTTGGCCAGGCTGGTCTTGAACTCCTGACCTCAGGTGATCTGCCTCCCTCAGCCTCCCAAAATGCTGGGATTACTAGAGTGAGCCACCATGCCTGGCCACCTCTAAGTATTTCAAACAGAAGGAATTTAATATGGAGAATCAGTTGCCCAGAAGATGGAAGAGCTCAGACACCAAACAGAAGAAACTGAGACCCCCTATAGATAAACAACATCAGGAAACTGCGGTAGCCTCTGAGGCTGGAGCCACCCAACAGGACCCAGCCAGCCACCAGGGGTGAGAGAAAAAGCAGGCCCTAGGCAAAGGCCTATGCAGTGGAACTCCTGGAGATACAGGGCAGATTAGGGGAAGATCAGTGAACAGGGCAGAGTGCAAATGTGAAAATGATCAGTACACACCTCGTCTCCCCTTTGTAACACTATGTACCCTGACATGGACATGTGCCCCTGCATGTCCACGTGTGCATATGCACACATATACTCATCACACTATTCATTGACCTAGCTTTCATCAGCTTTTCCTTTCAGATAAGAAACCATGCATGGACAAAGCATACATCCCAAGTTACATCTATGATCATCATAACACCTTACATTTCTATAACACTTCACTGTCCCAAAGCACATTCAAAACCATCTGTGCATTTTTATTTTAGATTTCATAACCACCACATGAGGCAACTGAGGCATTTACATCTTCATTTTATAAACAAGGAAATTTGGAGAGATTAAGGTATCCAAATAATGCATTGAAGAGTCAGGTATGACATCCCAGATTCCTCAAGCACCAAGTCCAGGCTCTATGTTGTGTCTCCTGATGAACACCTGAAGGTCATGGGCGTGCACAGTAAGATCTACAGGCTCTAAGGTACCACATCTGGCCATAGACTAATAAACAAGGCTATACTAAACTAATTACTGGCAATAGTCAGCCTCTCAATTCTTTATACTTCACATAACCCATTTTAAGAAAATGTCATCACAATGACCATTTGTATAGTACACGACAGCTTACCATGTGCCTCCGTATTTCCCCATTTGATGTAATATTCCTAAGATACAGCATGATAAATACCCATATCTAACTGGCATGCATTGTGAGTGAATAAGCTCAAGGTCAGTGGAGCCATTTTTACAGTCTTCATAGATAATATGAACCTTGCATCCTACTTCATGAATTCAAAGGGGTCAGTTTCCTTCAGTTGTACTCAAGATCACAAGTAGAGAATTTTTCTTCAGATGTGACCTATTGCTGACTACTCCTCCAACCCACAAAATCACAGATGACAAAGCAGCTCCGACTCTGTCTTTGAGCCACACCAAGCCTCAGAGATTTGCTGCTGGGAGGAACATAACTCTAGGATCTTCAGAGCCCCCAGAGGGAGGGCTCAGCTGAGACTGCCATCAATACAGCAGGAATGGCCGAGCCCATTAAATAGCAGGAATTCCTCTAGGTGTACATTTTCAGCTTGATGATACCTTGATTTGGTGTGCAAGCAGTGACAGGTCCAAACACTGGGGTCAAGACATTTTCCAGGCACTTGAAAAGCTTCCTTAAGTGAGACTACAGATCAAAGGCAGCTACGCCATTTGGTAGGGAGCATTCAAAGCCTGATGGGAATCTGATTTTAACAGACAGTCTTCGAGCAGCATTAACACTCTGCAGAATGGAGATGAGGGGGATATCTCAACAATGTGAGGCTCTAACAGAATTCTGTCAAGAGGGGAAAAGGCCAGCCACTGCAAAAGAGGCACAAACCCTGCCCTAGATGTTACACTGAAAATTCTTTGATTTCTACTACAAAATTGTTCTGTCTTGCCTCTGAGATAACTGACATTGCCAGACTGGGTGCATTTGAATGCTAAGTAAAGACAGCAATAGATACTGGTTACCAGGGAAAGCTTCTAAGCAAAGCTAAGTCTCTGAGAGGATCAGCAGAGGAATTGTGGAGCCATCCTAGTCCTACTTTCTTCCCCCGGACCCCTACATTATGGCTTCTTCTGCCTCGGTTTTAAAATGCCCCAGCTCGGTCTGAAGCAATGCCTACTCTGATCATGGCCAAATCCTCCCCACAACCAATTCCTCCCAACCAGGATGCCCTTCTTTTCTAGACACCTGACTGGTAGAAATGGAGGAGGAGAAGCAAAGATAAGGGCTGGGAGCTCAGAATTAAACCTATTTGTGTTTTGCTGTTTTGCCCATAAAATGGCCAGTGATGGAGACCCCATATATTCGTTGAAAATTGCCAGCAATCTTAGAACTTTAAAACTTGGTGGAAAAAAACAGTTATAATGTATTATCTTCTATTCATCTTCCTTCTCAGACAACCAAATCTACACATCATGGTGTCTGTATCTCACTCCTAATTAAAAATTAATAATCAGCTATGGAATTGAGATCAATTGTGTGTTACATTTAATCAAAGGTATTTCACCAGATTTCTTTGATCTGATTTTTCTGTTGAGATTTTAAAGTAGAGGTTTATTTCCACCTATACGTTAGGGCAGGGGCACATCTTGTAAAGTATTGAGTAAAAGTTCCAGATATTTTGAAACGGGCCACCCGATCCTTACCACATTCTCTTTTTCAGCCCACTATAAAGCTCACATAAGCCTGGTTCCTCCCGCGGTATCATTTTACCCTCTGAACTTCATCTCCCAACACCTCCTTACTCTCTCTGACTCTGACATACCAAGCTAGAGGGGGTTTAGGCTGGTGACCTGGCAGGGGTTCCCAGGAGAAGGAGAAGGGGGGCTTGGCAAGGGAGCTGTTCATCTCCCACCCCCGCCGCAGCCAGCTGATAAGACCCCCAGGGCTCAGAGCGCATTCAGAAGGAGCCATCACAGGCGCAGAAACCAAAGCACAGCCAGTCAAGTGCAGCAGCAAGTCATCCTGCCAAATAGCAGGCCGCAGCAAGGTGAGAAACACAGGGGAAGGCCGCCCCAGCAACTGCAGCTTTGGAGATTTCTTCTGCTTGAACACAAAGCATCCTTTCTCCTATCGCCTTTTCAGTTCAGGACAAGCTATCAGTAACAGAGTCTGATTTCCAAAGCACTTCTCTCTCACACCCTCAATGCAGCAGGATGGTAACTAGAAGGTCTGCAGGCTAAAAATAATCCACTTCTTGTCTGTGAAGCTGTGCGCAGGAACAGAGTCAGGTTCTGAACTCAGATACCTTGTCTAAGCCGAAGTAGAATGGGAGGTGACAGAAACCCCACGGGGCTAATTCCCAGGGGATCCCTTCCTGAGTCCACAGAGTAAATACAACAGCATTCTAGTTGATTTGCCCAGTGAAATGGGACACTTTTGTGGGCAGGCCGATATGACCCCTAAGCTCAAGACACCTTTAGTCAAATTCAGCAAACAAAATGGAATCACGCGAGCAGGTGACTATAGGAAGACATACGGGGATGTGATATAGTGAAGGACGAAGTGGAGAGAATGGCCCTTGGTGGCCCCCAAAACAGCTCTGCCTCTTGTCGGGGGAGAAACAGCAAAAAAAGAGAGAGATCAAAGACGGAAGAATTAAGTTTGCTGTTCCCTGGTGGTATCAGAGAGGGCTTTGGCAATTGTGCATCTCAAGTGAAGCATAAGGCACACAGGGAACAGTTACTGCCAGAGGTTTCCATAACACAGAAAGTGAAATCAAAGTAGCCCAAGAAACCAGAGACAGGGGAGAGACATGGTCCAACTGAGGCAGAGCTAGAAAGCTTTTCCTGACTTCCTCCAAGGTCTAGCATCAAATCCCAAGAGATCTGGGTGGCTGCCTAGAACAATCTTTCAAGACAGGCAGGGAAAGGAGTAAGGCCTCAGTGGCTATAGCTGAAGCAAATACGTTTTGAAGACAGGAGTTGCCCCAGAATTGTGTCGCATTTATATGCTTTCTTGTCTCTTCCTGCTTGATGCGGTGTGTAATGTACTAATCTCCAACATTGATTTTACTTCTCAATATACTTTGCGGTTAAAAATGCCTATCCTATATTTTGAATATCACCCTGAATGATGGAAATGAAAGCATACGCAGCTCAATGTTTCATGACATGGATCATCCAGGATAATTGATCAAAAATTTCCACTAATGAAGATACAACACAAGCATTTCACATGTCCCCCGGGCCCAGGGGAAGTACAGCCTCTTGTTCTCTGACTCTCAATGTTTCTTCCTCAAGATCTCTCCTGGATTTGACAGGGATCTAGGGGGCAATAAAGAGCTTCTTGGGGCTAATCACATGTGCTTCTCAGCAGGATCAGCCTGAAAGCTGAAGGCATAACCCACCGTCAATGAAGGGACCCTCCAAATATGGCTCTGTCATTATGTCTCACTGTATTTTGACAAGGAAACCCTGTTTCATGGGACCTTCTGCAAAACCTAACTTAAAAATTGTGCCTACTTTACCTAGCTGTGCTGCAGATGGTCCTAAAGATACCAGTAGGCCTGTATCTGATTCACAGTATTCGTCTTATCAGCATGGAGAACTTAGCAGCTGGATGGTGAACTCATCGAACATGGGCTGGCCAGTCTTCACACCTCCCACTGGTATTTGATCTTGGCTTTCCAGCCAACCTGCTGAACCCCGTTAGGAAAAAAAATCTGTCAACATTCAGAGCTGAAGAGGAAATAGCATTTTTGAGATAAAATTTTCTTTGTAGCAGATGTATGTTTTATTAGCTTTATCAAGTGTCTTTTCTCAATAGAGTTCCACAGCAGTAGGCTGTAAAATAACAAAATCACACACAATCACGAAAGTTGGAAACACCTCTTTGAGGTTGCCTGCCTAAAGAGACCAAACAGAAATCCCGAGAATTGGGCGCATTTCTGAGATATTCTGCTGCAATTGTGTAAGATTTGTCTGCGAGCCTTAATTTTCTCATTACCTACTTATAACAAGTTAGGCACAAATAATTGGAACTGTTTATATAGGAAAAATTGTTGAGGCTTTAAAATGTCTCAACACCAAAAGAGAAGAAAGAGAATGCATATTCTTTAGTCTTAATTTGGTTCCCCAGGAGCAAATTTGAATCCTGAAATAAGAATTCAAACTCACATAGTTTATTTTGTGGGGAAGAAGGGAATGAAGAGAACACAGGTAGGGGAGAAGAGAAATAAGACAAGGAAGAGAAGAAAATTAATAAAGATAGGCTTCTCAAGCCAATTACCACAGTAGGCAACTGAAATTTAATCCCGCATGAGCACACTAGGGGCCCATGAAAAACACATGCTGCAGGGTCCCCCTGAGGGTTAAAGGAGCTGACGTATTTCTACAACAACATCATCATGCACTACTGCTGGAATCCCAACAGAGCCATCCATCACTTCTTATATAGACTCCTTTTGGCTCAAAGCACTTCACCTAGTATTTACTTTTCTCTTACTATTTCATCTTTTTTTGTGGATGACAGGAAATCACTGGCTAACCAATAATCAGATAAGCAGATCATTTGTGGAAGGAATTCCTCACCCTCTACATCTTCTCACGAGCATGGCTAATTTATTTCAGATCTGATAGCAATTCCACTTACTTAGAATTTGGATGTCATTCAATACACACCAGGCCACAACTGAACTGGACAGCCCCTTTTAAATTTCAACAATACAAACATCTCTCACAATAGTTTCTAGCTCCCAGAAAACATAATTTCTATTCTGAAAGAGGATGGGATTAATTCAAATTAATTTCAATTCAACAAAATGTACTTGTGTATTTATGTATGCTATAGCTAAAATACCATTAGTGTGTGTAGATGATAGATAGATAGATAGATAGATAGATAGATAGATAGATAGATAGATAGATATTCCTTGCCTTAACAAATTTATAATCAAGAGTTGAAGTAGAAATGTATAAAAATACTATAAAACAAGGCATATTACAATTACTCAAAGCATAAATAAACAAGGTGCTAGGCACCATTAAGGAGAGAGCAATAAATTCCAACCGGGTGAAAATGAAGGAAATTTCATTTCCTTCAGAAATGAAATGAATTTGAGTTATGTCTAAGTAAAGTTGGCTCCTGTCCCTAGCTGCAAGCTCCCTACCTGTGGTCAAGGTCATGGCTTCAGCTGTCCACATTCCTGTGTCCATGTTCCAGGGGATTCCTCCAGGTTCCAGGCTGTGTTTTGAATCCCCTTGACTGTGGTCAGGTGTCCCCATTGTCAGCCCTGAGGCTCTTCCCTGAATTCCCCTGCTGGCCTCTGCCCTGCTGGATCCTGCTAGCCTTTGGCTTCGGGGTCTCCCTGCTCACTGCCTCTCAGAACAACCTCAGTTCCTCTCTCTGAGAGGTGTGGGCAGATCCCACACTGCCCAGAGCTCTGCCCAGTTCTCTAGGTCTTCAGAATCTGACCTGGCCCAGGTTTTCCATCTGCATGTGCAGAGCAACTGGAGGCTGGACAGTGCTAGGCCTTGAATGACCAGAAAGCAAATGGACAGGAAGCCAGACAGACTTTGCATGGAATGTGGAAAGGTCCAGAGAAGAACTGGCTCCTTATGACATGAAGAATGAATGAGATCCCAGCACATAACATGGCACCTTCTTTTCTCCAGTCCCCTGGCTACTCTTCCAGCAGCATTACCATTGGTATACTTCTGTGTACCTCTGTGACCCTTCAACAAATTCTTCATAATGATCACGACTGTCAGTCTCTTCATGTACCTCAATAACTTGTGCCTCACACCCTTCTACTGATGGCTGTCCACTGCCTTTCAATTTTTCTTTCTGTCCACTAGGCAAATTCTGATTCTCTAAACCTTCTATTCAACCTTCAATGCACTCTCCAAATACCTCCCTCCTCTCTGAAGCCTTTTTTGCCCAGCATCCTCCAATCTTAGGCAAAGCTGATTCCTCCCTTCTTCGTACCACCAGTGTACCTTAACCATTATTTCTGTAACTGGTTTACTTGTCTATATGTCTTCTTGGGCAATGAGATTCTCCAAAGCAGAGATGTGCCTTATCATTTCCTTGTGCACCTCCTCTCTGTACTGGGCACAGTATCTGGCCCAGAGCAGTGTGGTCACCAGCCTGACCAGGGCAGAGGAGGTTGGTAAAGAGAAACGAGAGTTTGTTCACAGTGGGGAGACGGACATCTGGAGCATGTGTGTATTCAGGTCATTAGGTAGGAAGCAGGAAGACGAAAGTAGCCAACAGCATATCTTTTCATTGTCTTTAATTTGGACCCATTGCCAGAATCAAGAACAAAGAACCTGGAAGCCCCTGGATTTATCTCACCTGGTAGTCTGAGTGGACTCCAGTGATAGGGTGTCTTAGTCCATTTTGTGTGGCTATAAAGGAATACCTGAGGCTGGGTAATTTACTAAGAAAAGAGGTATATTTAGCTCATGGTTCTGCAGGCTATACAGGAAGCCTGGTGCCAGCATCTGCTCAGCTTCTGGTGAGGCCCTCAGGCTGTGTCCACTCATGGTAGAGGGTGAAGGAGAGCTGGCATGTGCAGAGATCACATGAAGAGAGAGGAAGCAAGAAGGTGAGGAGGTACCAGCTCTTTGTGACAACCAGCTCTCGTGGGAGCTGAGTAAGAACTCACCTCTAAGAGACGGAATTAATTTATTCATGAGGGATCTGTCCTCATGATCCAAACACCTCCCATTAGGCCCCACATTCAATACTGGGAATCATATTTCAACGTGAGGTTTGGAGAGGACAAACATCCAAACCGTAGCATATAGCCTTTGCAATTTCTTTTAATTGATTGATCTACCCTACACCAGAATGGGTGAAAAAGGACCTTGTTTTTTCTGTATATGGCTGTGTTGTTTTCTTAAGAGATGAGCTCCTGCAGCAGGACATCATGGGCACTAGCATTTCAGAAATAGTGGAGGCAATAACCCGAGCTCGGTGGCATGAATCCACACTTCACATTTTATTAGCAGTGTAATAATTTTCTAAAAGATTAGTATCACAGATGCACTGACATAAGAATGCTTTGAATTCTTTGAGTTCTCCAGAGGCATATTTTAAGTGTCAGATACAAACTTTACTTTTCCAAATAATGAAAACCAAGGCAGTTTTCCTGAAGGAAAGAGCATCTTTAATTAATTCTAGGTAAGTGATTCTGAAGGTTAACCAGAAGAGGCAGGTATACCTTAGGTGTAGTGGATAACCTCCAAGGTTTGGTGAGTACTAGCGTGTGTGAGTCTGTGCTTGCATAGTTGTTTCTGAAAATATTTAGGAAACCCCTTGGGGAGAATCCCCCTCCATTGACAGTCACCATCACTGGGAGCCTTTCTTACCCAGGAGAGAGGATATGGAGGCAGAATTTAGGGTGAGGGCTGTTACACTCATAATTGAGGCCCTGAATGGAAATGTGCTGAGAAAGAAAAGCATAAAGAGAAAGACATAGAAAGAAATGAAGATAGCCAGACAGGTATAGAAGGAACATGACTCCCTTTAAATAGAGAAACAGCCGCACAATACTCTCAAGTAATGCTGCTTTGTTATGTCCATATTTTGACCCATTGTGGTACCTGTCCAAATAGCCCTGATTTCAGGCCAAGCCCTGGCTTGATAAATGGAACTCACACAGTAACAACAGGTTTCCTACCACATCGATCTTGTTGATGTTGGAGCAAATTGAAGCAGATGTTTCCTGTCAACTGTGAATCTCTTCCCAAAGAACACATCAGCATCCTCAACCTCTTCAAGCCACACAAAAGACCAAGGACCTCCATGCAACTGGATTTCTCCTTAACCGCACCATTCTATTTGTTAGGTCCATTATCTCTAAACAATTAACATTTTCTGCAATACTGTGCTCCAGAATGTGTATATAATTGGAATACGGCACATGGCCCTATAAAAGAAAGAAACTATTAAGAAAATGGTCTCTTTAGCCAATTGGAGGAAATATAATTTCTGACCCAGGGCCGCTATGGCCAGCTGGATACTGATGCATAAAGATACCTAACTATTTGTAGCAGAGCAGGAGGTGGGACCCAGAGTGTGAGCCCTGAGATGATCTAGAAATTCCTGTGCAAATGGATCCATCAACGAAGGGTGATTTCATCCATTAAGGAAGACCAAGCTGCTTGTGGAGAAAATTTGACAACTGTTCGACAGCGCTTTTCCCTCCTTTAGGAAGTAGGGAACACTGAGTAAATGGGAATGTAGGAAATACTAGCATGTGATATTTATCAGAATAAGACCAGAAATGTCTTTGTAAGCTTCATGACTCTCAGATACCATGAAGCGTAATGTGTAAGTTTCACTTCCAGCTGCCAGTAATGTTATGTTTAGAGACAGCATTTTCTTCAATAAGCAATTCAGCAAAGTTGAAGATTTAAATAAAGGAGGAAAAATAATGCAGACTACATTATAAAGTAATAACAGCAGGTAATAGCCACGGAGTGCTTCTCCTATGCTAACTACTTTATGTTTATTATCCCATTTAAGTTGCATGACAATCAGACAAGAAGCAGATTAGAAAAGAGAAAGCCTTCTGTAGCAAACCATTCATTGTGAGGAACAAAGTGCTATGTATGGTGTTAGAGGGCCTGGGCTTTGAATTCACAAAGGTAGGGAAGCTACCTTGTCTGCTCACCACACTGATCAACTACTATAGTCAAAGCACTATACTCAGACTAAAAAATAAAAACAAATAAGTTGTGGTCCCTGTTCTTAGGGAGCTCATTTAAGTGCTCCCCATGAGCAACATTCATAATCTAAGGGAAGACAGCTTTATTACAGCCACAAGTTCCGATTCCCCAGGCCAACATAAGTGGTTTCCTCTAAGCATCCTCATTGCCTCTATTGTGGCATTCCATGCATTGTATTGAAAATGTTGCTGAGCATATCTGACTGTCACTAAATCATAAAAGTTTTTTGACAGTAAGCATGAATTCCATTATTCATACACTATCTGACCCAGAGAAGGTTTTCAATAAATGTTTATTGATAAGCAAGTGAGTAAGTTGTAGTAAGCAAGTGACGTCCAAAAGTAATGAGATTTTTAGGGAAATATCCATAATTCTAGAATTCTATATTGTCCTTAAATATTGGGAAAATCATATCTATATATATATATATATACACACACACATTATATATTTATATACATACACACACTACATATGTGTGTGTATGTGTATATATATATATTTTTTTTAAATATATATATTTATATATACTTTTTAAAGAGATAGGGTCTCTGTATGTCTCTATGTTGCCCAGGCTGGTCTTGAACTCCTGGGCTCAAGCAATCCTCCAGCCTCACCCTCTGGGGTAGTTGGGACTACAGGCACACCCGGCTAATGGGCAAATAACCTATGAATGAATTAGAGGTGTTGACAGTTGCCCACCCAAAATCATTCTCACTGCTTTTCATATTAAGAGAATCATGACTTTATTCAGGCACCTAGTCCTCAGCAAAGGTGAATTTACACAAAATAGGACAAACATGGCACAGGAGGACTTCTGGAAAAGTTTCCCTGACTTTAAAAAGACACATAAACAGTAGGTAGTCTCTTTTCTGCCATAAGACCACATCGTATGTGAGGGTAATAGCTCGCACTGCTGGGGCCTTTCCATGAGGAAATCTCATCAAGGTCAAAGACCACATCCTGAGAATGATAGAACCTGGTTCCTTGAAGACATTGCTGAGGCAATGAATTACCCACCTCTGCTGCGCCCTTTCTAGACATTTTAATACGAGATGTAACTTTTTCCTTATTGTTTATGTCATTTGTAATTCAGTTTTTGTTATTTGCAACAGAGAGCCACGTTGCTTCCCAAAAACCTTGTTCCCAATCTTTGTGGCTATAACATGACTCCATAGGTAAGACCTGGTTTGGCCTCAGAGGTTTGCCCACTCTGAGCATCAATTTACTTATTTTTAAAATGGGAAAAATACTTTTCTCATTGGGTTGTAAATTGTTATATCCTACACCCTGGAGTATTTTCTCTGGTAGATATTCCTCCTCTCCTCCCCCTCATCCTCCTCCTCCTCATCATCATCATCCTCATCACCATCATCAAAAATATCATCATCATAGTTTATGTCAGCATCCTAAATTCTTTAGTCTAAAGAAAAAAATTAGCAATTAAATATTAAAGATATTTTATATCTTCAAAGACTGCAATATTCTACACTGAATGTTAAGCACATCATCTAAACCCACAGTACAGACAGCTAGTTGTCCCTCTATAACTCTCATTCCCCTCTATCTTAATAAGACAACCCCTAGTTTTTAGCCACGCTCGGGGCCATTCAGAATGAAGACTCCATTTCTCAACTTCCCTTGGAGCTATATGTGGCCACATCACTAAGTCCTGGCCAATAGGATATACGCAAAAGTGTCACCCATCCACTTCCATGAATCTCCTTAAAAGATGGTGTAGTCCTTTGCCCTTGTTCTTCATCCTCTCTCTAGTTGCTGCCTAAATATGGGCATGGTGGCCAGAGCTCCCACTGCCTGGAACCCTGAGGACAAGGGCTGCATCCTACTAGGGAGGCAGAGCTATGAGCTAGATGCATTGTGGTCCCTGGAGGCTCTTTGCAGAACAGCCGCTATCCCAGCCCTTCTAGATGGGGAGAGCGAGGCCCTGAGAAGTGATGAGAATCAGTGGCAAAGTCAGATGTACCACCTCAGTCACACACTAACATTTTTTTGCTTTGTTCTAAAGTGTCTGCTTGAGCTCCTCCTCGAGTCAGCCCTCCTTGGCTCAATGGCATGCCTATCCGCAGCCACACACCAGCCTCTGCTCTGTGATCTCCTCTAGGAGTTGGCCCTTGATGGAAATTTCCTCTTTAAATCCAAACGACCTCATCCAAATCTCACATTTCACATTTCTTCACTCTCACATGTCTCATGCTCCTAACACCAACCTGACTTCTAAGAGTCATGTAAAGAAACCCCATCTGGGGGCAAATGTGCACCTTTCACTTCCCAAGTCTCTCCCTAGAGTACTAGTGAAATTAACTAACAGCTTTGCAGATAAAGGGACTCCAGACGATGTTATGAATTTTTCTGAAGTCATTATAAAAGCAAAAAAACAGCCATAATAATGATAAATTGGGGTTGAGATGTTAATTGTTAAAGAAAGTAGCCAGTGTTATATTAGTAACAAAGAAGTCCACTTTCACAAATCTCTCCTCTGTCCTCTCATGCCGGTGCACAGGTATATCAAAGAGCAATTCTTTTGCTCAGGATGTTTCTCTTATTTCACTTTTGTAGCTTTTGGCTGAACTACTAAACAGGTTATAAAATGAACAAATGCTTACAATATGCACACAAATCACATTCTGTGTTTTAATGGGATGTGTGGGCAATACAAAGTCAAACCCCTATTATCAGAAGTAGTGGTAGGGTAAACATTTCAGGTCTGTTTGGGGGTTTGAGGCTTTTGGCCAGCATACAGAGACAGAGATGTGTTATAAAAGAAACTCTGTATTTTCCCAGAAAGATAGTTTTTCTAAAGAGATGGGACTTCTAGGGTCCTATAAGTGTTCTATGGAAGCACCTAACAGAGGGAACAATGAATTTTCATGTGTTTTAGAGGATATTAATCAAAAGGTATGGATCAAAAGGCAATAGTGGCTGAGCATGATGGCTCATGCCTATAATCCCAGCACTTTGAGAGGCCAAGGCAGGAGGATTGCTTGAGTCCAGGAGTTTGAGACCAGCCTAGGCAGCGTAGTGAGACCTTGTCTCTACAAAAAATAAAAATAAAAAATTAGCCAGGTAGGATGGTGCATGTCTGTGTTCCCAGCTACTTGGGAGGCTGAGGTAGGAGGATCACTTGAGCCTGGAAGTTCATTGTAGTGAGCTGTGATTATGCCACTGCCCTCTAGCCTAGGCAACAGACAGACCCCTTCCCCACCCCAAAAAAACATAGGTCTATTCCTAGGTCACTAACAGAAAGGCTCAATATATTAATACATATTTTTAAAAAGCTAAAGAAAGTTAACAATAATTATTTACAAAGTAATCTGAAAAACTATAAAATAGAGATACGTGAGGTTCACACAGCAGAGTCCTTTGGAAGCTCTGATGGGCTCTGAAATGTGAATATACACAGCAAGAAAGCACCCCTGCCTCACTAGCATCCACATGTGGAAGACAGGGCCTGAGCACAGCCACTGGCCAACATTTAGTCCTTAATGTGGAAGCGTTGGAGACTACTCATGAGAATCCACTGCCTATGCTTCAGTCTCTTATCCATAAAGCCCCATTGCCATGACAATAATAGCTAACTTCATTGAACACATAGCGTGGACTGGCACTGCTCTAAGCACTATATATATATATATATATATATATATATATACATACATACATATATTACCTAATTTAATCCTCAGTACGAGACCCTGTGCTATGGTTTGAATGTTTAACCCTTTCAAAATTTCTGTTGAAACTTCATCCCTAGTGTGGCAGTACCAAGAGGTGGGGGCTTTAAGAACGGATTGGGTCATGAGGACTCTGACCTCATGAATGGATTAACTCATTCATGGATTAGTGGATTAATGAGCTACCATGGGAGTGGGTCTGATGGCTTTATAAGAGGAGAAAGAGAGACCTGAGCTAGCATGCTCGGCCCCCTCACCCCCTATGCTACCTTGGGACTCTGCAGAGTCCTTGCCAGCAAGAACGCTCTCATCTGTTATGCCTCTGGACCTTGGACTTCTCAGCCTCCATAACTGTAAGAAATGAATTCTTTTGCTTCATAAATTACCAAGTTCCAGGTATTCTGTTATAAGAAACCAAAAATAGACTAAAACACCCTGAGAAGTTAGGTAAACAGCCCAAGGTCATAAAGTCAGAAGGCAGAGGAGTTATAATTCAACCCCAGGTAGTCTGAATGCAGAGGCCAATAAAGGTCAGCGAGTTCCATGTCCCACTTCGTACATGAGCTCATTTGAGTACACTGGCAGACATAAATGCTTGCTTTTCTTAAACTACATTCCCTCTCTCTCCCTCCCACCCCAAAATATAGGTAGAAGAATCTGTGTGAGACAATCTTTATGAACAATGTCATCATGACTTAAAAACACTCCCCAGCTCTATCCTAGAGATTCACACTGAAGCCATGGACCTCCCTGAATCTAACAGAACACCTTACACAGAGATATTAACACATTTTGTTGGCAGTGAAGTTTGCTAAAGGAAAAGGGAACGTGGAAGGGAAGATGAGCTCCATCAGGAATATCCAGTACCACGCAGTGTGCTTGGCACACAAAAGGGGCTAAAAAAAGGTTTTTTGGAAAATGGAAATGTGAGAGGTAGGCAAGGTGGGGAAGAAGGGAAGATAAGAAAAGAAGGAAGGAAGGAAGGAAGGAAGGAAGGAAGGAAGGAAGGAAGGAAGGAGGGAGGGAGGGAGGGAGGGAGGGAGGGAGGGAGGGAGGGAGGGAGGGAGGGAGGGAGGCAGGCAGGGAGGGAGGAAGGAAGGAGAAGGGAAGGGAAGGAGGGATGAATAGAGATGGAGGGAAAGGGTGGGAAGAAGGAAGAAAGGGATAAAGAGGAGAGGATGAGAAAGAAGGACAGATGACTACGTGAGCACATGCAAAGGTCAGAGGCAAGAACCACTGTTCCAATTTGAATACCACTGTCAGTTATTAGTGAGTCTCAGAGTATTTGCAGGGGTAGGAGGAGGTAAGAAGGTCCTGAATTGCCCCTCCAGAACTGCACCCCAATGGACTCACCTAGATCATACCCCTTTGCCATCGGTTGGGTCCTAATTACTGCAGTTACTCTTTCTGGAAGGAAAAAAGAAAGATCTTGCTTTGGAGGACAAATGTATCCATTCTCAGTCACTTGGTGTGGGACAGAATGACCCTCCTCCTAGCTCTACCTAATGAGGGGAAGGAGGCTTAAGACTGTCAGTCTATCCCATCCTCTATAGCCCCAGAGAATCAATGAGTCAGAGAAAGTACAAACCCCAACCAAAGTCAAGACTTGAGATGATGTTTCCAGTTTCTTCTTGGAAAGAAAATCTTTGTCTTCCAACTTCATAGACAAGCTGCTGTAACAGCATAGGATCTAGAAATCCTGCAGACACTTACTACCTGGACCAGACAGTCAGAGGCTCAGAGCCTAAGGATGACAGTGATACCATCTAAGGCAGAGCAGACAAGAGGGAATACCAGGTCAAATGGTAGTATCATGTGAGCGGCTGGATCACGGTTCACCTGAGGCCAATCTACTTCAGTTATGTGGGCCAACACATTCCTTTAGCTATTTAGGCCCCATTTCAGCTAGTTTTCTCTAATTGGCTGCACAAAGATCCCAAGTGATATGATCTCTCTGTGAGTCCTGGTGGATCTTGCATTCTTAAATACAGGCATCAGCTTACAAGGAGTTTTCCCTCATGCCAGAATATAAACCACCAATGCCATCAGGACTCTAAAAGAACTTGGAACTCCAAATGACAAATTTAATCATCAGGCAGAAACCTGATCAGAGATGAGATGACTGGATTCCCAGGTCTGGATTCCACCCTCACCTGTGTAGGGCATATAGATAGGGCTGACAAGATTTGTTTTCATTTTTTCCTAGGCTTGAGCATCTCATATCCAACTGCTAACACATTATTTACTAGAGGATCTCATTGTACCTAATCAATATCTTTTATGTTTCTGGTCATCAGTATTGTCAATCTCAGATTTAAAACTTAGGCTGGGCACAGTAGCTCACACCTCTAATCCCAGCACTTTCGGAGGCCATGGTGGGTGGATCACTTGAGGTCAGGAGTTAAAAACCAGCCTGGCCAACATGGCAAAACCCTGTCTCTAGTAAAAATACAAAAAAATTAGCCAGGCATTGTGTCACATGCCTGTAATCCCAGCTAATCGGGAGGCTGAGGCATGAGAATTGCTTGCACCCAGGAGGCAGAGGTTGCAGTGAGCCGAGATTGCACCACTGCACTCCAGCCTGGGCAACACAGCAAGACTTCATCTCCAAAACAAAACAAAACAAAACAAAACAAAACAACCTCTAGAAGGAATCATACATGCTTAACCCACTTTACCCAGAATGTAAGGGAGAAAAGCTGCTGAAGCCTAATAAATAAGTTTTAGTGCAGCTGCTGATGATGATCTTCAAGCAGATTCTGAGGCAAAGATGTAAAAATTCCAACCTTACCTTGAACTACAGTCAACATTTTCCTGGAAGTCTTAAGTTAAAGCCAGGACTGCTTCTTTCAGAGTTTTACTAAACAGTACTGATGTTCAACGTCAAAATTACAGACGTATTGGGTTGAAATTAATTCTGCTTATCTGATGTCACCTACCACCTTGGGGGGAATACAGGTCTCTCTCCCTACCCCCACCCCTACCCCCACACCAACCCACAAGAATGACTTTCACTCGGAGTATAATCAGAACTTTTCCTGCCCTCACAAATAAGGAATAGTGAAGAGATTATGAGGCTTCAGCCAGATAATCTGGTATCAATATTGACTAATTTATTCTGTGTGACCTTGGGCAATTACTTAACGTCTCATCATCATATTTTTCTGTAAATACAATGTCAGTCATAGTGCCTGCCTCAAATACTTCTGAAGGTTTGTATGACAATCAAACAACATACTATATAACATAGCGGTCCCCAACCTTTTTGGCACCAGGGACTGGTTTCACGGAAGACAATTTTTCCACAGACTGGGGGAGGGGGATGATTTGGGGATGATTCGAGAGCATTCCATTTATTGTGCACTTTTCTATTATTATTACGTTGTAATATATACTGAAATAATTATACAACACACCATAATGTAGAATCAACGGGAGCCCTGAGCTTTTTTTCCTGAAACTAGATGGTTCCCATCTGGAGATGATGGGAGACAGTGACAGATCATCAGGCATTAGATTCTCATAAGCAGCATGCAACCTAGACTCCTCACATGCACAGTTCACAGTAGGATTTGCTCTCCTATGAGAATCTAATGCTGCCACCGATCTGACAGGAGATGGCGCTCACGCAGTAATGCTCACTCACCTGCTATGTGGCCTGGGGTTGGGGATCTCTGCTGTAATAGAGTTCACTTGTAAATAAAAATGCCTACCTGAGCACACAAAACTTTCAGGCAGCATCTTGATTCACCCTGTACATCTATCTTACCATACTATCTTTCCCTCAGCATTGACAGGTAAAGTGAAATCAGTGACCTTTAGCAAGCATTTAAGCAGTATTTCAATAGACCCAACTCAACACTACCCTAGAAAGTTGAAGCTAAAATCCATTTTAAAAATTTTTTGGTGGGGAGAGCTACAAAATACATTTTGAAATATAAAGCACACATAAGAACTGCAATGCTCTTTCACTCCAGAAATACCTTCAGGCCTAAGATGACTTACCATTATCCTCCTTCATTTTAAAATGTTGTCAAGCACCAAACTTCTCTGGTGGCTTGACAAAGCATATGATTGAGAGTTAGGCCGGGCTAAACTACCTTCCTTATATCTTTTATATCACCAATAAATTTGACTAATGACTGATATCTGAGAACCTCCAACTCTGTAAGTTATGTCTTTTCCAAAGACAAGATTGCAGGCCATATATTTATGTCCTGGTTCAAATAAAAAGGAAAGCAGTAGACAGTAATTCCAGAGACAACTCAACTCCCCTGAACCTAACCAATGTTTATGGGTGGTCTAGTAAATACAAACCTCTAGGCTGGGAACTAGAGTCATTCAAAGAGAGCAATGATTCTTGCCCCTAGTCAGAAAAGAAGTTCCAAAAGAGATGCTTTGTTTTATTTTTAAATAAATAGAGTTTGATTATTTTTATCACCTTTATCAAGATACAGTTTATATAAAATAAAATTCATTACTTCTTTTTTTATTTTTTGAGAAGGAGTCTCACTCTGTTGCCCAGGCTGGAGTGCAGTGGCAGGATCTCGGCTCACTGCAAGCTCTGCCTCCCAGGTTTAAGCGATTCTCATGCCTCAGCCTCCCAAATAGCTGGGATTACAAGCCTGCGCCACCACACCCAGCTAATTTTTGCATTTTTAGTAGAGACAGGGGCTTCACCATGTTAACCAGGCTGCTCTTGAACTCCTGACCTCAAGTGATCCACCTGCCTCAGCCTCCCAAAGTGCTGGGATTACAGGCATGAGCCACCGTGCCCAGTCAAAATTCATCACGTCTAAGTGTACAGTTTCATGAGCCTTGACAAATACACACACACACACACTCACGCACACATATATATGTATATATATATATATAGCTGTGTAACTACCATTGTAATCAAGATATGGAACATTTTTATCAGCTCAAAACATATACCTCATGCCTCTTTGCAGTAATCAATGGGATTGATTTTTAAATTGAATAAATATTTCAAGTCACAAGGAGTAAAAGAGAGAGGTTATTTAACCAAATGGAGCCTGCAAAGACCAAAACTGAGATTACAAAGGCAGGCCATGAAGTTAATGTTCCCGTTGGAGAACAACAGCACGCCACATGTTCGAGACTGGGTGGCACTGAGACTGGATGGCATTGAAACCCCAGTTTAAAGTAGCCTTGAATCCCTAATCAGACAGGGCGATTCTAAGGAGCTTCTTTCAGTATTGGATCCATCCACCACGGGTCAAAGTGACTTGTTTAGACCAAGAAGGGCCACATCGGTGGGAGGGCTGAAAATAGGCTGCTGGACACCCTAAAGCATGACAATGCCCTTCCCGAGACAGAATCTGAGTGTCAAAGAGTCCTCACAAATACAGCAGATAAAAGAGAGCTGACTTCCAAAACAGGTTCGTCTTTCAGTTCTCATGGGAGACTGATGACGACTATGTATTTTAGCACTTGGGTTACTTAACATTCATCTAAGTGTTTTTCTGACTAACTCAGATAGCAGAAACCCAAGATGGCTCAGAAAAATTGAATAAAAGCTGACGTATCCAGCATTTCCAAGAGGATTTAGCCACTATCTCCGAATCTCCTACAGTTTATAGTCTTAAGTGTTAACAATTTATTCCTCTCACTCTAGCCACTTAATACATAAATGCTCTTTACTAACTACAGGCCTGAGATCACTTTCCCATTAGACACCCACTCTTAGAAACACACAATTACAGACTTGAACCAGTCTCAGCATCCTTTCCAGTAGGTCAACACACAAACCATAAAGGAAGGCCACGTTATGGGTCTTGTAAATGCCCTGGTAATGAATCCAGTCCTCCTTCAATTCGCCAGGGCAAGGAATAAACAACCTGTGCTTATGTTCAGGCTGTGGGAAGCTTTTCATCATCGACTAGGAAATAACTACAATGCAGTTGCTTCCTTTCATCTCACATTGATTAAGCTGTATTTGCTAAGAGCGTCAGTACCCACATATCATTACTAAAAATCCAACTCATTACAAACTCACCTAAATGTAAATGAAAACCACAAATCAGGCATAGTTTTATTATACCCAAAGGAGATTGGGTCATTATGCACCATTCATTTTCTTCTTATTATTCCGGTATATTTTTCTTTGCAATCAACAGATAGTATCACGAAATGTCTCTTTGTACAAAAGTCAAAAGAAGCATGTTGATAGCTCATAGTAGTTAACTTTTTGAAATGTCCATTGCGGTGGAGGGAACATGGTATCAAAGGACTTACTGAGAAGGGGATGCTTGACTCAAGCCATAAAAGATAAAGGAGAACAAAATGGAATGAGGTGGGGCAAAGGGAATACATTTCAGGGACAGAAGTGCATGCAAAGGCACAGAAATGTGAGGGCATCGAATTTGGGGAACTGTAAGCAGCATGACATGTTTAGAGTGTAGGATAAGAATGTCTGCAGGAATGAAGTGTTTACAATCAGGATATTATGCGTGTTATATAATCAGGAGATTATGCATGTTGTGTAATCAAGAGATGGAATCTCCTGCAGGCATTCAAAGCCGACCAACCCATTTTAAACAAGGGAAGAAAATGCAGGACTTTCTGCTTTAGAACAACTGCCGTTGGGACAGTATAGAAGAGGAAATGAAGAAGAGGAAGTCTAGAGGAAGTGGGAACAGTTTATTGACTATTACAATAGTCCAAGCAAAAGATAATGAGAACCTAAAGTAGAAAAGGAAAAGTAGGAATGGAGAAGAAATAATGATTTAAAAACATTTAAGGGATCCCTCTAACAAAACCCAGTGATTAGTGGTACATCTGGAATGAGGGATTATTCCAAGGTTTATTATTTAGATAATAGGTGACTCATGCAGAGACTAAACACAGGAAAACCAATTTTCAGGAAAAATTAGGAAAGTTGCTATTTATACATGTTAAATTTGAGTTGTCTATAACAGATCTATCTACTGATATCAATTTGGCTGTGGAACTCAGGAGTAAAATTTTGTCTAAAGATAAAAGATGAAAATTAGAAGTGCCTAAAACTGACAACGGGTCTAGTATCTAGATCATCCAAGGAACTTCTGCAAATTCATCAGACTAAAAAGAAGAACCCTAAATAGAAAACAAAATGGTCAAAGGACAGGAACAGGCAATTAATAGAAAAAGAAACTCCCAAATTTCTCAAGCATATGAAGAGATGCTCAAGCTCATTAGTGATGTGAGACATGAAAAATTAAAATTGCAATGGTATGTTACTCTCTCTCTAGTCTACTGGATAAAAATTAGAAAGTTAGACAACATAAAGTGTTGGCCTGGATTTGAAGATGCAGGAACTTAGAGACTGGTTGGAGAAGCAGGCAAGAGATGGACATTCTGGAGTACAATCTGACAGTATTTGGTCAAAATTGACTAAATTAACTATAGACACCCCCTCTGGCCCAACAATTCTGCTTCTGAATACACGTGTTAAAGAGATTCTCACACATATCCACAGGGTGCCTGTGCATCAGTATGCACTGTGATAGGAAATGAGAAGCAGTCTGAGTGTTCATTGCTAAGCGAATCAAGAGGCAAAATATCATGGATGCACTCATGGACAAATAAGCAGCAGTTAGAAGCAACACCCTAGATGGATGTACAGCCATCAAGGGGATCTTAAAGTGTGGTCTTTAGTGGAAAAAAAGGTAAGAAATCAAATACAATCTCTTATATAGTACTAGTCACATTAAGTAAAAACATATGCAAAAAATATATACACAAAACCCAATAAACACATTTTTTTTGTGGTTATCTATGGTGGGGCAGTCAAACAGAGAAAAAAGAAATGCATTATCTTTTTTAAAGCAGTAAGAAATGAGCCTTCAATCAGACCAATCATTAAAGGATTGTTCAATGATACGTATGATTAACTCGACTCTCTAAGCCTGAGGTCCAAAAAAGAGGGAAGAGAATGAGACTAGGAGATAAGCAAGTAGAAATTAGCAAAAAGATGGGCCATTGTGCCATTTATGCTGGTGGCTTTTTGTCCCCTTCTACCCCAAAGTCCCCACTTCATCAAATGCCCTGTTCTCTTCCCCAGGAGGCAGAACTCCATAGGCTGCCCTCCGGCTTCCAGTGCGGTTTGGTTGTAGGAGGCACCAGCAGGAGGTTGGAAGGTGAGAAGAGACAAGTTGGGGCATTTCTCCCCCCTGACAAGTTCAGCTCTTGCCTGACACCCCACTTTTCACAACTCCAGACCTCACTAGGCTGTGGTCACCCTGACCTCTGCCCTGGACCCTTCTTAGTCCTAGGGGTGTTAACAGCTTCCTGCTATTGCTGACGCTAAGGTACCTCCCCATTCCTTCTTGCATTTTTTGGTTTCCTTAACCTCATCCATTTCTTAGACCAGGTTATTAAGTTACAATTACTAAATTCTCTTTAGTAAGCCCTTTTTGAGGGTGCCATCTCTTTCCTGCCTTGATCCTAACTGAATCAGCTATACAGAGTTTCAGGGCAATAACTTACAGGATAAAGGGCTTTCTTCTTTTTTTCTTTTATGTTAATATAAGTTACATTTGAACATATTTATCTGCTAAAGCAAAATAATTCCCATCATTCTATAGCAGAAGCAACGTATGGGAGACCGAGTAATTAGACACAAGCTCACATCACTATCTCTTCCACCACTGTCATCCATCATGACTGATCTGGGAGATGAAACAGCACAGATCTAAAGGACGCAGTAAGAATCGAGGTCACCAGAGATCCGTAGATACTTGCATACTTGCAGGATTAACACTGTCTGGATTCCAACGATCAGCTGAGTATGTTCAAGATAAAGCTATAGTACATATTTTAGATTGGGGATTGGCAACAAATAGCTGTAGATTACATTCTGAGAAATAAGTGTTTTCACATGTGTGGGTGTCATTTCTAATCCCAGCATCACAGTCAGGTCCAGATTCCCATTTCTGATCTTGGGTCCTATGCCTAATCTCCTCCAAGAGTCCTTCCCTGGATCTCCTATCTAAGCAAGATGCTCCATACCCACCAATGAGTACTGCCCCAAGTTCATTTCCACTAGCCTGTGTTACAATTTGTGTTTCTGTGTGTTTTGCTTATGTGTTATTCTTTGTCTTCCCCATTAGACTGAAAGCACTGCCATGGGGACCATGTCTAGGACATAGGAGGTCCTTAATAAATATTTCTTGGGTGGATAAATGGTGAACCACAGGGGTGGCATAAGAGCAAATAGAGGGTAGATGAGCACTAATCCATTCACTGCCCTGTTTATGGGTGGTGGACCTTGGATGGCCTTTTTCATAGTCAAAACGTACTTTTTAGTTCTGGCTTCTTGGGATGTATTCAAGGATGCTAGCCTTGTTTGAGACTGTAAATATGTCTAGTGAACAGGGCTTGAGTCTGTGTGTGTTTGCTTTGTTTTGCACAGAATTCGGCACAGCCCCAAGCACAGATGGGTGCTTCATAAATATTATTGAAGGATGATGACACAAAGGATAATTTAATACCTCTACACGGGGTGGAGACGGACCTCAGGCCATGAACATACTTTCAATGTGTTTTACTTCTGAAATCATTTGAACCAAAATGTTTCAGCAACACAGATTCATCTGCAACCACAAATCAGACACATTCAGAATGACAAAGCCCCAAAAGAATGCCATTTTCAAGGCTGAAACTGTATTATTCTGGGCTAAATGGAATCCTTGTTTTAGTGACACTGTAAGAGTAGAAATTAAACACACTGAAAATATTCCCTTGGGGAACCACAATTATCTGTGAACAATGAAAGTTTGTCTGAATAATTCATCAGCCTCAAGGGTACAGGCCTCCCCTTATTCTGGAATCCCAGGAGTCTAGGCAAGTGTGTCATTTAATGGGTCTCAACTGTGTCCTCAGTTGTTGTTCTTCCAGGGCCTGGCATTTATGGGCACATTCCTATAATTTTACTAATTTTTAAAAAATAAGCTATATGGGAAACCACTGTCAACGTCAAAATTTTGAAGCTGCATTGATTTTACCTAGGAAGAAAGAAGCTTATAAAGTGTCCATCATGAGAATCCACCTGGGACCTACACAAGAGATCAAATACCCAGAACAAATCACCACGTCAGAGCCCCACAGAATTCTGAATCCCAACCAGCAAGCATGAATAATCCTTTTAAATGGTCACTTACATATCAGAACAGGTCCTTTGTGAAATTTCTAAGCAAGGCCTCTGGTTTCTGACTGAAACAGAGATTTATTGAGAAGGGGGGGTAAAGTGAAATCAAGAACTACTGGGAAATTTCCACAAGAAACAAGGACAAATGGTTTTTGTTGTCAGAGTAAAACCAGCCTCCCCTAGGAGGCTGGAAAGTTATTTGCTAGCCCACAGGGGACAAATATTCTCAATTGGTTTGCCAGGGACTGTTTTGATCCAATTACAGTTACTGGGCAAATACAGTAGTACCCTATTATCAGAAGACCTAGTTTCAAATCCTGAGTCAATTTCTAATTCACTGTGTGACCTTGTACAAGTCACTTAAGCTCTCTGATAATTGGTTCAACATCTTTAATATGAGGAAAGTAGTGCCTATCTCAATTACCTCACAAAATTATTGCAAAGATCAAGTGAGATGATATGTTACAAATTATTTCTAAATTATAAGATTCTGTATAAGTGGAAGGGTTAAATATACTCCCATATTATTAAATACCCTACATATCACTCAGGATCCTATATGACTCTGAGTTCTTAATTTCTAGAAATGGTCCCATTTTTGCTTTGTTCCCTATAATTCTATGGAGTCTTTTTTTTTTTTTAAGGAAGGGTGTAGGCAAAGGTAAATGGGAGAAAACATTGAATCACATACCACTCTTTGGTGCTGCTAGGCAAGAATTTTAAACTGAGTTTAGTTCACCATCATGGACTTGAGGTCCATATCACCTCAGGGAGACAAATAGAGTGGGAGGCATCCAAAAGGTAGGTGATTCTTCTCCCCTCTAGTGAAGAATACAGGTCAATTTACAAAAAAATACTAGCAGCAAATAATTGGAAATTAAATTCATAAAACATTTATAATAGCGTCAAAATAAAGTACTCAGAAATAAATTTAACAGAAATTGTATAAGATCTCTACATTAAAAATTATGAAATACATGTAAGAGAAATTAAAGAAAACCTAAATAGAGAGATATACCACATTCATGGATTGGAAGGTTCAAGATTATTAAAATACTATTTTCCCCAAATGGCTCTATAGATTGAACGTAATCCCAATCAAAATCCCAGTAGGCTGTGGTAGAAATTGAGATGTTGGTTCCAAAATGAAATAAAATGCAGAGGACCTAGAATATATAATTTCCCTTTAATTTGACAAAGAAGAAAAACATGTTGGGAAGCTCACCTAATTTCAATGTAATATTTACTATGAATCAACAGATAGATCAGTGGTATAGGATAGAGAATCCTGAAATAGATCTACATACATATGATCAACAGATTTTTAATAATGGTACCAAGGCTATTCAGGGGAAAGAAAACTCTTTTTAAAAATGCGATTGGAAAAACCGGATAAGGGAAATAAGTGAACCTCGACCCCTACCTTATACCATGCTCAAAAATTAATTCAAAATCATTCTAGACATAAATGTAAAAGTTAAAACTGCAATGACTCTAGAAGAAAATATAGAGAAAATATCTCTCTGACCTTAGAGTAAGCAAAAATTTCTTGTAGTTGACAAAGACATATATAATAATCATATAATCCATTAATTATAAGAAAAAATAAACTGGACTTCATCAAAATTTAAAACTTCTACTCATCAAAAGATACTAATAAGAAGATTAAAAGTAGCCAGGTTCAGTGGCTCATGCCCATAATCCCGGCACTTTGGGAGGCTGAAGCAGGGGGATCACTTGAGGCCAGGAGTTTGAGACCAGCCTAGGCAACATAGCAAGATCTCATTTCTACAAAGAATGTTTTTAAAATTAACTGGGTATGATGGTGCATGTGTAGTCCTAGCTACTCAGGACGCTGAGTTGGGAGGATTGCTTGAGCCCAGCAGTTGAAGGTTATATTGAACTATGATCGTACCACTGCACTCCAGCCTGGGCAACAGAGTGAGACCCTTTCTCTAAAATAAACAAATAAATAATTTTTATGTCATCTGAAACTAAGATCATACTGAAATTTTCCCTCAGTGTCTCCAGAATGTCGTTTTTGAATGGTTTGCCCAATGTAGTATCTCATTTAGAACCACGTGTTATGACCCTTCAGTTTTTTGTTTTTTTTTTTTTTTTTTTTTTTTTTGAGACGGAGTTTCACTCTTGTTCTCTTGTTGCCCAGGCTGGAATGCAATGGCGTGGTAATGGCTCACTGCAACCTCTGCCTCCTGGGTTCAAGCGATTTTCCTGCCTCAGCCTCCCAAGTAGCTGGGATTACAGGCATGTGTCATCATATCTAGCTAATTTGTCCCATAGAATCTCATCTTCTGGATTTTGTGGCTATTTTCTCATGGTGTTGACTCATTCATAAGGTAAAATTTATATACAGTGAAATGCATCTTACGGGTACAATTCAATGAGTTTTGAAAAGTGTGTACATCCATGTAACCACCACCCAGATTAAGACACAGAACATTCCCATCACCTCAGAATGTTTCCCGGTGCCTTCTTCCTTCCCCTCATAGGGTAACACTGTCATAATTTCTATTGCCACATATATGTTTACCTGTCCTGAAACTTCACAGAAATGGAATTATATATCATGTATTTGTTTGTTACTGGCTTTTTATAATTTCATATTTTTTTATTCATCCACACCCACTGCATGTGTCAGTATTTCATTCCTTCTTATTATTGTGTAGTATACGAATATATAAATATATCACAATTTATTTTTGCAATCTCCTGTTGATGGACATTTGTATTGTTTCCAGTTATTAGCTATTATGAATCATGCAACTATGTATATTATTATACAGGTCTTTTGTGGACACATCTCCATTATTTTTGGGTAAATATTTAGGAATGGAATGTTGGTCAGATGTAGGCTCCATTTTACAAGAAACTGCCAAACTGTCTTCCATTCTACACTTTTGTTTGCAACGTACGAAAGTCCTGGTTGCTTCCTATACTAATCAACATTTGGTGTGGGACTTCGGGAACATGCCACTACACCTGGTTGATTAAAGAAAATTTCTTGTAGAGACAAGGTTTTGCTCTGTTGCCCAGGCTGGTCTTGAATTCCTGGCCTCAAGTGATCCTCCCACCTCAGCCACTCAAAGCTCTAGGATTATAGGTGTGAGTCGCCATGCCCGGCCAAAATTTATTAATTGGTAGTTGGCAATTGTTGACGGAAAAGAAAAAGCAGGTGACAAGCAATGTACTTTTTGATGTCTTCGGTATTATTACAGGCACATAAATTATATATATATTATGTATATTATATTATGTATTTTATTTATATGTGTATAATGTATATGTATAGAAAGACATACAGTAAGGAATATAAGTTTTTCTATTAACATAGGTAAGCCAAGGAAGGGGATATGATGTTTACATTTTCTTATTTGTGTTTTCTAACTTTCCACCAGGCAAGTATACTGCTTCTATAATAACACGTGCTGATTGAAAATGTCAGACTCTGAAATTCAGTGTTTTATAATATAGGGCGATAGACAAGAGGGATGGATAGAGCAAGAAGAATGAAACCTAATAGGGTTAGTTAGAGCCCTACTGAGTGAATCTCTTGTTGGGTATTTTCCACGCACTGTCTCGTTTCATTCTTACAATAAACCTATGAAGTATGATTTTTCTATTTGTACAGTGCTAATAAGGCTATAAGTTAGCATTTGAACATAATATAATCTGACCTCAAAACTCATGCTTTTTTCCCCTCACTTATACGTACATACTTTCAGGTTAATAAGTTTTGTTGCTAAACATTTATGTAGTATTTACTATGTACCAGGCACCGTGTTAAATGTTCTACATGAAGCACCTCATTTGTACTTCATGACAACCCATATAAAGATACCACTATTATTATCCACATTTTACAGATAAGAAAACTGAGGCACAGAGACTAAATAAGTCTCCTAAATTCCCACAGCTAGTAAGTGGCAGAACCAAGAATTAAGCTCAGACCGCCTGATTCTCCAGCTTCTACCCAGTACACTATAACGTGTTCCCATGCTTTCAACACATTCCCAAATGGAGCAGGGGAGTATAAGCGCCAGCAACCAACAAAGGAGACATCGACGCCAAAGGTCTACCATAAAGTTTTTCACGGTGACATCCTTGCTTACCTGTCCAGGGCCATGCTGGTTGGCATACTCCTCCCAAACCCGCGGACCCCCATCTGACGGAAATATGGAATGCAAGAGAGGTTGGCAGCAATGATGGCCAGGGAGTCAGAAGGGCTCACAAAGAAGCCATTTTGGCCTAGGATCATATAACGGTCCTGTAGGAAGGAATGCATAAAAATGATCAGACAGAAGCATCTGCTAGCAGCCCATTCCCATAATCATCACAATCCACTTTACTGCCATCTTATATTTAACAATCTAACAACTTGAATGAGGCCAAAGAGAGCATGGGAAACATTCTTCTAAATCTCTGAGTACCAAGGGCCCAGAATCTTGACACACCAGGAATATGTTCCACCTGTTGAAATGCGGCTCAAGCTTTAGAAGCCCCCAAATACTTAATTCTTTCTTTCTCCCAAACATAATAGAGAAGACTGGTTCTTGCAGAAATAGCTGATTTCTTAACTTGGTGCTTTCAACAACACCAGCCATAAAGAAAGATTTATTGAATAATATATATTTTTAAATAAACAAACTTTGTATGCCATAATGTAAATCTGGAACTAAGAAAAGCAATCGCTATTTAATTGCAATACTTAGTCATTAAAGAGAAGGGCAGATGCAGAGCCAGTTAGGGCACACATGTCCCATACATGTTAGCTCCAGATGTGTTCATTAATTCTCTGCTTTCAAATTCATGGCTCATTATATGGTCAAAGGGTCAGCAGACAGAGAGCTTTCCTACTTACCCCATCAGCATCAAATGCAGCTCCAAATCCATATTCTCCTCCTTTCATTGCTTCCAGAAGAGTCGTTGCATATGTCAGGTTTGGGTCAGGATGCTGCCCTCCAAAGTCTTCCAGGGGAACACAGTTTATTGCAGAATTGGCTGGGGCCCCCAGCTCATCACACAGAACTTTTCTCACATAAGGTCCCATAACTAAAAATAGATACACAGCAATATTAAATATTTGCAGAACCTTCTCCCCAGAGTATTTTGTTCTGAATAGTATAGGAAACACCATTTAATAACCCAGAAGAAAAATACAAATTTACAATCTTCTTAAAGACACAATATAGAACAATATTTGCTTGAACTACTATTTATTGGGCATCTACTATGTGCCAGTTACTGTGGTTGGAATACAAAAGATGTATTCAATCATCTAGTTACATAAATTTTTTCACGCAAAACTTTTCTAAAAGGTTGCCAGAAAGAAATCAGCTACGTAATAATGATTCATTGCCTGTTGCTTTTCATGTATTAAGAGCTTTAGCTGAATATATGCAAAAGCATTAAAGGGCTCTAGCAATGTTCTTTGTATCTGCAATCATTTGGATTCTGCCAAGTATATAATTAAACACTATAAACCACTGAAGCATATAAAAACAAGCACATTTTACCAAAATACATGCCAAGGAATAGTACTTTCCAGTTCAATGAACATTATGGAGTACGTAACATTGAGCTGCTCTGCTAGGAAATGAAGGGATCATATTGAAGGGATGCAAAGCACATAGTTTCTACATTCTTAGGCTTGTAATCTAGTAGTGGGATGAGGCAAAGCTGCAGATGAATGACTGCAGTGGTAAGACTAAACAATGCACATTGATGAAATAATTATATTCAATGGCTTCAGAGAAGCAATAACCATATATAAGGCTTCAAGGAAGAAGCAGCATTTCTGGTGGAACTTGAAGGAATAATATAAAGTTGGCAAGGGTTTGGGTTTGGAGTGGGAAGCCCATCTAAACAGAAGGAACATTATGAGCAAGGGAACAGAGCCTGAGGTAGAACATAAGGCACATTTGGGGAAGAGCATGTAATCCTCCTAGCTGAAATATCTGAAAGATATTGCTTTCCACTTATTTTCCACCAATACAACACACAATCCTCCCATAGCAGACATCTCTTGATTGTGCCTGCCCAGCACACATTTCCTCTTCCTCTGGATACAGCATTTGGGATTCCTATAAGAGAAAAACTCCCTTCCTCGTCTCAGTTTATGGGGTCTGGGTACGGCTAAATCCCACCTCCCCAAGGCTAAGGAGGTGACCCAGGTCTGCCCAATCAGCATCCTCCATCTCCTAGCCAGAGCAATTGATTCAAAGATGGACATACAGTATAAACCAGGCAATGAGGCTGAAACCCAGAAACACTGCTCATACTATTTGGAAAAAAAGCAAAGCTGTCTTCCCTGTAGGCCAGATCAATGCTAAGGCAAGAACCTGAAAGTTCTTTTCCTGAGGAATATGATCAGCCCAACAAGAAAGAACAAAACAGCCTAGCCAGAAGCCCTTAGAGTAAGGCCCATGGAGAAGACACACAGCAGGCTCAGAGATCCCAGCAGATTTTTAGTGCCTTATTCTTAAATATGCCAGAAAGCCAAGGATCACCAAAATTTTGAAGAATGTATTTGAGATGAGGTGAAAATAAAAAGTAAAGAGAAACCTGGAGGAAACAAAAATTATACAGGGAGAAGAAAACTTTTTAAAATATATCAGTAATATCCTAATAGAGATTAACAAGATAGAGTAGAATGGCTAAAATGGAAAAGACTGACAGTACCAAGTATTGGTGAAGATACAGATAAACTGGAGCCCTCATACATTGCCTATGCCATACGTTTCAAGATATGGTATCCATGAAATATAACTAGGATGCGTTTTTACAAGAGAGAATGGAATAGGTATTTTGGAAAATGATTTGGCCATTCTTATAAAGGTAAACATACACATATCATATGACTCAGCAATCCCATTCCTAGCTGTTTACCCAAGACAAATGAAAACAGAGACTTGTTCATGAATGTTCACAGTATCTTTCTTTACAATAGCGAACAACTAGAAGAAAAAGAAACCTAATTTTCATTAACCAGTGAATGGATAAACAAATTGTGATATATCGACAACACAATAAAATTGTACTCAGCAGTAACAGGAACAACCACTGATACATGCAACACCAAGAAAGTATATCAAAATTATTATGCTGAGTAAAAGAAGCTTGAAGCAAAAGGTGACATATTGTATGCTTCCATTCATATAACTTTCTGGAAAATGCAAAACTATGGCGGCAGAAAGCAGATGAGTGGTTGCCAGGGGCTGGGAATAAGAGGAGAGGTTTGACTACAAAGGGCTGCAAAAAACTCTTTGGGGTGATGGAAATATTCAATCTTGATTGTAATAGTGGTTACATGACTGTATATGTTGGTCAAATCTTATCAAAGTATACCTACCAGGAGTGAGTTTTACTGTGTATAAATGATACCTCAGTAAACGTAAGTTTAAAAAGATATGGTATCCATGAAATACAACTAGGATGCGTTTTTACAAGAGAGAATCTTTGGAAAATACAAACAAAAGTTTTGGGAAATTAAAAATACAATGGTAGAACTAAAGGAATGGAAGATAAAGTCAAGGAAATTTCCCAGAAAGTAGAACAAAATAAAGAGATGAAAAACTGCGCAGGAGAAGGGGAAATAGAATAATTAAAGGATCAATTCAGTAGTAACAACAACCAGAATGGTTACTAAATACTAATTCAAAAACTTTTCCAGAATTAAAGGGCACAGGTGTTCAGACTGAAAGGGTCCATCAGGTGTCCAACATAATAAAGATAGAGTCCCACTCTAAGATCCATTATTGTAAAACAGAGAAACACTGAAGATAAGTCAAAGCTCCTAAAAACTTCCAGAGAAGAAAAAGGAAAGACAATGGATTAAAAATCAAAATAGCACTGGATTTCTCAAGTTTAATATAATAGCTATAACACAGTACAGCAATGCCCTCAAACTTCTGAGGAAAAATAACATCCAACTTGGGTTTCCATATCAGTCAAATATTAATCAAGAGCAGGTGTAGAATAAAAGGCCTTTTCAGATATACAACACACAAAATATTTACCCACTATGAGCTTTCTCTCACTGAGTTCCTGGAGAATGTGTTCCTCCAAAATGTACGAGTATATCAAGGTGTCAGACAAAGACACCAGGGAACAGGACATTCAACATAAGAGATGTGTAAAAAGAATTACCACCATGGTGATAAAGGGAGATTGCATGATGACGGCATGCTCAGAGAGCAGCCAGTGCAGAGTGAGGCAGATGAAAGTCTCCAGGAAAATGAAGTGAAGGAAGATTTAGACCCTGGGGGAGAGCTTGAGGATTAAGAGTGGTAAATATACTTGATTAAAAGCAAGCAATGAGAAAACAAGATAATTGCTGTTTCCAAGGAAATCAAAAAGTTGTACTGTAAAGGAAATATAATTGTAGCATATTGCATGGCTCAGCAGTGTTGTGGTACTGTAAACACTAGATAATGATCTTACCGAACTGATGATATAATTAGGGAAGCATGCTAGAATTCCATAACTGCTGGGTGGAAAGGGTGGGTGGAGAGGTGGGTGGTGGGTGGAGAGGGTGAAAAAGAGCTGCAGTTCCAGTTCCCATAGTGTGAATTCAGTAATGCTCAAAACTGAAAAATCAACAAGGGTCTGTATATTCATAATATTTGATGATAGGGAGATAAATACAGAAAAGAAACAGCTGAAAAATTGAAAAACTTTAACTCTGGAAGGTAACAAATTGGGGGAAGACAGGAGTTGGGTACAGATTTTTTTTCATAATAAATCTTGAACTATTTATTTGACTGTTTAAACTATGCCATGCATATGATCAAATAAATAACAGTTTTACCATACTCCACACTCGAACATGCATAGCCTCAAACTCATTTGCTCAACTTTTGTTTTCATTTACATCCAAAGACAGAAATAAGGGTCCTGAAGTTTTCCAGAGCATTCCAAATATCTGAACATACACATGTTGTGTGAATATCTATGAATCCAACTTTCCTCTTAACCTCTGAAACCCAACAGGCGTAGAGGTCTCAATATTTCCTGCCCACTGATTTGGAGAAAATCACAAGCTTACCTCCATGCATTGCGTCAACGCGAATCTTCAGTTGGCTGGGCCCAGTCAGCAAACTCTTGATGGCATGAAAGTCAAAGATGGCCCGAAGGAGGTTGAGATAGATATCCACTGGGTCCACTATCTCCACTACAGATAGAAAAACAAAGGAAAATGTCATTGACTGTACCCATGAAAGATACTTGGAAGCATAAAAAGAATCACAACCTTAACAGCATGAAATTCTGGTCACAAGCCCATCATATCCCTACACATCATGTGGGAAGCAAAGTGCCCATTTGTTGACAAAAATCACAAATCAGGGCACAATCAAGATACTACAAACCTTTCAGGTGCTCAATGGGTATAAATGATACCAAGTTATAAATTCTTCCTTGCAGGGAAAAAAATCAATCACAAGAAGAAATTAAGATAAAAATGTGCCCTGTGACTCCTGCTCCCACTTCCCCTCCCAAAAAAATGCACACAGCACACATCTCAATGTTTAGAGGCATTTTGCCATATCCAGTTGTCTTTCTTGTGGGGGCTGGCCGAAGACTGACTCAGCTGGTATGAAACAAATCAGCAAGTGACCTCAGTAGTGACCCCTATTTTCCAAATGCCATTGTGCCTACCAGATTCGAGTGCAGAATTGGTGATGAATATATTCCTGGATTTGCACGAAATCTCATTCATGCCCAATCTAGCACCCAATTTCCAAGTGAATGGCAAATATCTAGAAATTCTCATTAAACACAAATGCTCTCAAGTTTCTAGCACCACCCAGTAACCAGGAATCCAAAAAGTTTTATTCATTTATGTGACATACCAAAAAGCTCAGAATACATTTTTCATACTTGTCAATCAGTATGCTCAGAATTATGCTCAGAAAGTACTTTTCCAAGAAGTAGTAAATCAATTCTTTAGGTGCTAAAATTTGTCCAGGAGCCCTGCCTTTTTAAATTCAATACTAAATTTTGAAACTTACGTATATTGTTTTCAGATTTTTCAAATACATACTACTTTGAAACCCTGAAATACTTTTAAACTGGCACTGAAGATATTACCAATCCACTTTCAATAATTTTTAGTAAATCCAGGTGTGATATTTAATGCATGAGATCTTAATATGCCATTTAATATTATCCCTTCATCTGATCAAATACATATCTAAAAATATTTTTTCTTGCACTTAAGTCAAGGTAATCTATGTGTTCATGCAAATATAATTATATTTGTAACATGGATACTTTTAAATTATCTTTTTACATGAGGAGCATAATAATCTATAAAGTAATTAAAAATTAATCTGTATAAAGTGTACACCTAACAATGATTAAAATGGTAAATTTTGTTATATATATTTTACCACCATAAAAAAATTAATTTGTAAGACAAAAGGTTATACCCTGGGTACTTTGGAAGTTTTACTCACTCTACATTATAGAATAATGGTTTTGATAATTTCATTCTGGCTCTTCAATTCTTGAACCACTTGCCTAAATACATTTGGTATTTACAATAGATAACACACAGTACCAAACAAATGTGAAAAACGAGGGAACAAGAAGTCAGTAAAAATTGAAAGTTCACATCAAATAGTTCATGCTCTTGACACTTTAAAGTGAAATGCAAAGGAATTATTTGTTTCTAATTAACTCAAGTTTGCTCAACACTTGAACCAGCAAGAATACAGCACATAAATTATCCCAAACGATTATCTCCAAATTCTTGGAAGCCAGGGAATCCCTCTACCCACCTCCTGGTATCAGTAACATTTTAGAAAACTCATTCAACTAGCAATGTGGCTGCAGCAATGAGCCTGAATGAGAGCTCCCAAAGATTCGGGTCTCGAGGACAACTATAAAAATGGTGAAGATGCCAAAAATAAGCCTAGTCCTTCCAACCATATGTAATCAGCATATTGAAATCATTTTGCTTAATATAATGTACCCCTTGCCTTCAACTGTCCAGCCATCCCATGAGTGTGCACACATAATGCCTGTGCATTCCCCCAGCTAGATTAGCAAAAGCAGGCACTGTTGCTTCCAGTGAGTATCATGGCTCTCTGTAAACTTCTGCTCATTACCTAAGCAAACAACTGACTCAAAACTGCTAAAGAAAGATTTGGTAACATTGGGCAAATACTGTGACCCCCACACAATCCATTTTAATCTTTTCTCTGTCTCTAAAATATCACATGGACACAAACCAGGTATTTCCTCTTTCGGGCTAAGTTAAATTACTTCTAAAATTAGGACACCATCTTAACACAAACTGCATTCAAGCTTATAGAAGCACTAAAAAAGTAAAACATGTTAGATGTATTGCTATTCTATGCCTTCTAGGAAAAAGCAATATGATAAAATATAGGGGGAAAATGTTGTATACATACATGTTATTAATGTTGTTGTCATATGGTCTAAAATTAATCTATAAAATAAAAAGCTATCTTCTGAATGCTGTAGAAGCTATATTTGCTTTACAATATAACATAATATTTTTGACAATCTCATTTTGGTTCTTCAGTTTTTGAATCACTTGCCTAAATATATTTGGTAGTGACTGAATTCCTTTGTAAAATCTCCTAACACGGTGCTTGGTATAGGGCAGGTGATCAATAATTATACATTCAATAAGCTGATGCATAATTATTCCAAGCTTGGCTGTGGCTTGGAAAAGAAACTCCTACCTTTCGTGAGAAATTTAGTAACCCATTGACTTGTTAGGTTTCTTCTTAACTAGCTAAGGCATTCCACCATCTTCACCTTAATTACTTAGACAAGTTTTAGCAATTCGCAGCCTATTTTTGGAATGCTATAACGAAGTCAACCATAAAACTTTTCCGATGTGGAAAATGATATCGAGTTTGGGAAGTGGTTTTTGAAAGTTTCCAGTTCTGAATATCTTGGCTGCTCTCATGTCTTCTCTCTACACCATATTAAGTTTACACACATTTATCAAGAGTCACCCCTGAGATTAACAATGCAATAATTTTCATGAGTGTACTTCCCTACAGAAACCAGTCAGCCCCACCCACATAGTTACTCTGACTTTTTCAAAATAAAATCTCTGTTACCTCTGAATGGTTTGAATTTGTTCTCTAGGTCAAATTCTTGTCTTCCTAGTCGAGATAGGTCGATTCGGAGATCAGGACATATAGCATATTCCTCAATTGTTTTGCTGATTTGGTAGATTTTGTCTGAGACAACATCAGGTGCAGGACCTAAAATTTGAACACCAAAAATACATGTTTTTAAAAGTCTCATGAGTTTCAAACAGTGAAATGTTACCATCCTCCTCCACCAGGCAGAGAAAGATTCATTTGTTCTCTGAACAATGATCAATGGTTCACAGTTCAATTAGCCTTGATATTTCCTATACTGTACTCATCCACTATGGGGGAAATTTGATCAGCCTCACCTGTTCTATGTAGACTAACAACCCATGTGTTTGTTTGTTTGTTTTAATCCACCTCTAAGCAATGACACATCTTTCCTAAAAATAGTTTCACACCTGCCAGGGAAACCTGATTACATAATCAGCTTTATTCAGGATATGAGACACAAACAGGACATGCATTTGACAAAAGTGAGGGATTCCAGATTTACATGCAGCTTCCCCAGTGCACCTAGAAGAGGAAACTATGCTTTCTACTCCCAGCTCTGCTGCGTAATTGATGTGTGAGCTTAGCAGGGTAAGTTAATTATTTTCCCCAACTCACAATCTCTAGTCATTTCTAAAATGAAGCTCAACTAAAAATATATGATGCATTTCCTCGGAAGGCCAAATTGACAAGTAGTATTAGCCTTTAAATAAATTGATCATGAAATCAATACTTGTTCACCTTTTGGGGTTTTGCTTTTTTTTTTTTTTTTTTTTTTTTTTTTTTTACCTTGTATATCTTAATGCAAGCCATTTCAGATTTTTTTTTTTTTTTGCAACAAGGTTGAGAAACAAATAAGTAGATTGAAATATCTAAAGTATAAATAATTGCTAGATGTATAGATCGCTTTCTGTATGAATCTTACTTGTCAACTACACTGTAACTTTCTACTGAACAAAAATTGTTTCTTGATTTTTAGAATATCTCAATCCTTAGAACTGCATTGTACAATACAATAGTTACTAGTCACATTTAGCTGTTGAGCACTTAAAATCTGGCTAGTCAAGTTGAGGTATGCTGCAATTGTAAATGCACACCAAATTTTGAAGAGTTAGTAGAAAATGCAATAGATTGCATTAATAATTTTTATATTGATGACATGGTATAATAATATTTTAGATTATTGGTAATAATTATTCTTTGAATGTTTGATAAATATTTCACTTGTTTCTTTTCACTTTTTTAATGTGGCTACTAAAAATTTAAAGTATGTATGCGACTCACTATATTTTTCTGTTGGACAGCGCTGCCTTAGAGTGTAGCACCATCACAGTATCCCAATAAATGCTCATAAAAAAGAAGAGCAATAATCCTATTCTAATAAGTGGGAGAGAAAACAGCCCAGAAGATTTTACCAACAATTTTCTTGTTCTGTGGGAAAAGTGAAGACCTCAAAAAAATAAACATAGCCCTCTGCTTCACTCCTTACCATTTTTTACCCTTCACAAAACTTAAAGAATAGGTAGTCGTTTCGTTTTTGCATTATTTTATTCTTGCTAGATTATAGAATGCATGAATATCTCCCTCCACTCCCTACACCCCAGGCACCACATTATATTCTTTGGCTGTGTCCATCATTTTCAAGTCCCTGACTTTTAATGCCAAAGCACACTGATTTCCAAAAGTAAAGCAAGTACTGTCTCTCTAGATAGTTGTCTATGATGCCATTCAACCATCCATGCTGATAACTTCAGAGTTCATCAACAACTTCTGAATTCCTTTTCAATTTCCAAGTTCCTTGATACCTTCCACTCCAATGACTTTCATCATATGCACACCAAAAATATGTACAATTATTATATTAAAATAATTGTTTTTTAAAGGATACGGCAAATCTACAGGCACTCATACAAAAATAAATTTTACAACACTAAAAAAGAATACCCAGGGATTTAGAGTGCATAAAATAAATAAATGAAAAATGGAAAAGCTAAAAAGCTTTTTAATTTGAGATAGTCCCCTTTATTTGTTTTTGCTTTTGTAGCCTGAGCTTTCAATGTGATATCCAAGAAATCATTGTGAAGGCCAATGTCAAATAACTTTTTCCCTATGTTCTCTTCTGGGATTTTTATGGTTTCAGACCTTATATTTAGGTCTTTTATTCATTTTGAGTTTATTTCTGTGTATAGTGTATGATAAGGGTCCAATTTCATTCTTGTACAGTTTTGTTTTCCAAGGAACCATTTATTGAAGAGGTTTTTTTCTTTCTCCACTATGTCCTCTTGCTGCCCCGGTCCAAAAGTAGTTGACTATATATGTCTTGATTTATTTCTGGGCTCTCCATTCTGTTCCATTGGTCTATGTTTCTGTTTTTATGCCAGTATCATACTGTTTTGGTTTTACTTTAGCTTTGTAATATAATTTTAAATCAGCAAGTGTGGTACCTCCAACTTTTTTTTCCTCAGCATTGCTTTAGTTTTTTGTAGCTCCATACAAATTTTAGTATTGCTTTTCTATTTCCACGAAGAATGTTATTGAAATTTTGACAGGGGTTGTGTTAAATCTGTATATTGTTTTGGGTAGTATGAATGTTTTCATAATATTAATATTTTTTGATCCATGATCAATGATCACAGGATATCTATTTATTTGTGTCTTATTCAATCAATGTTTTATAGTTTTCAGTATACTTTCACCCCTTGGTTAAATTTATTCCTAAGTATTTTTTTGATGCTACCATGAATGCCACTGTTTTCTTGATTATTTTCAGCTGGGTCATTATTTATGTATAGAAATGCTCCTGATGTTTGTATGTTGATTTTGTATCCTGCAAATTACTGAATTCATTTATTAGTTCTAAAAATTTGTGTGTGTGTGTTTGTGTGTGTGGGGGGGGAATCTTTAGAATTTTCTATATACAGGATTATATCATCTGTAAATAGAAATTATTTTACTTTCTCCTTTCCAATTTGGATGACTTTTATTTATTTTTCTTGTTTGATTGCTCTTGCTAGTCCTTCCAATACTATGTTGAATAGAAATAGCAAGAGTGGGCATCTCTGCCATGTACTAAATTGTGGAAAAGTTTTCAGTTGTCCCCAGTTGATTATGATGTTAGCTGTGGGTTTCTTATAAATGGCCTTTATTATGTTGAGAAACTTTCCTTCTATACCTAAAGTGTTAAGAGTTTTTGTTAAGAAAGAATGCTGAACTTTGTAAAATGGCTTTCCTGCACCAATTGAGATGATCATGTGGTTTTTATCTTTCATTCTGTTTAGCCAGTCTTGCATGTCAGGGATAAATACCACTTGGTCATGATTCATAATTTCTTTGGTGTGTTGTTGAATTTGGTTTTTGTCAATATTTATCAGAGATATTGGCCTGTGATTTTATTTTCTTACAATATGTTTGTCTGGCTTTAGGTATCAAGGTGATGCCAGCCTCATAAAATGTGTTTGGAAGTATTCCCTGTATCTCTAATTTTTGGAAGAATCTAAGAAGTGTTGGTAATAATTCTTCTTTGAATGTTTGATAAAATTCAGCCATGAATCCATTTGGTCCTGGGCTTTTCTATTTTGGAAAGTTTTTAATCACTTCTTCAATTTCTTTATTTGTTGTTGGAGTGTTCAAACTTTCTGTTTCTTCTCAATTCAATCTTGATGGGTTAGTTTTTCTAGAAATTTGTCCATTTCTTCTAGGTTCTCCAATTTGTTGGCATAAAATTGTTCATAATAATCCCTTATGACCATTTTTATTTCTGAGGTATCTATTGCAATGTCTCCACTTTCATTTCTGATTTTGAGTCTGCATTTTTTAGTGAATCTAGCTAGGAGTTTGTAGATTTTATTTTTTCAAAGAACTTTTGATTTTATTTATATTTTCTATCGTTTTTCTATACTACATTTTATTTGCTTCTGTTCTGATCTTCATTGCTTCCTTCCTTTTGCTCACTTTGGGTTTAGTTTGTTCTTTCTTTAGCTCCTTGGGGCATAATGTTAGTCTACTTATGTAGATCCTTTTCCTTTTTTAATGTAGGCATTTATTGCTGTAAACTTCTCTCCTAGAACTGACTTTGCCGCATACTGTGGGTTTTTATACATTGTCTTTCCATTGTCATTAATCTCAAAATATTTTTTAATTTCCCTCTTGATTTCTTCTTTGACCCGTTAGTTCATCATAAGCATGTTGTTTAATTTCCACATATTTGTAAATTTTCCAAGATTCCTCATGTTATTGATTTTTAGCTTCATACCATTGTGGTTGGAAACAATACTAGACATGATTTCAATCTTTTTGAATTTGTTAAGATTTATTTTGTGGCCTAACATATGGTCTATCCTGGAGAATGTTCTATGTATGCTAGAGAAGAATGTATATTCTTCTGTTGTTGGATGAATATAGGTCTGGTAGGTCCACTTGGTCTAAAGTAGAGTTCAAATTTAGTGTTGTCTTGTTAATTTTTCGTCTGGTTGATCTCTCCATTGTTGCAATTGGGGTACTGAAGTCCCCTATTATTATTATATTGCTGTATATTTCTTCCTTCATGTCCACTAATATTTGCTTTACATATTTAAGTGCTTCAATCTTGGATGCATATATATTTACAATTGTAATGTCCTCTTGATAAGTTGACCTCTTTATCATTAAATCATAACCTTCTTTGTCTTTTGGAACAGCTTTTTACTGGAAGTCTGTTTTATCTGATATAAATATAGGCATCCCTGCTCTCTTTTGGTAACTGTTTTCATGGAATATCTCCTTCTATCCCTTTACTTTCAGTACATGCCTATTCTTAAAGTTTAAAAATGGGTCTTTTGTAGGCAGCATCTAGTTGGATCTTGTTATTGATCCACTCAGCCATTCTATATCTTTTGATTGGAGAGTTTAACCCATGTACCAGCAAGGTTATTATTGATAGTTAAAGACTTACTCCTGCCATTTTGCTAATTGTTTTCTGGTTACTTTGTAGATAATTTGTTCTCTTCTTCCTCTATTGTTGTCTACCTTTGTGGTTTGGTGGTTTAGTTTTCTGCTTTGTGGTTACTATATTGTTTTTTAAATATTCAACATGAATACACTTTCTTGTTTGGATATCGTGTAAAATGTCTGCAAGGAGGGATAGATAATAAGTTTTCCCTTCAGAATGCACTGCTTTGCCTGGGATGAGGAATAATTTATAATGGTAACTGTTGCTGGTTAAAATTTGGCTCCTACCCACATTCACCCAAACTCCGTGTTCTAAATTAAAAGAGATTTAAGAGACTTGCCAAGCAAATGCATGGCATCCTTAGATGTATCCTGATTTGAATAAAACAGCTATAAATAAAAATATTTGGGGGATTATTGAAAAATTTGACTATAGATTAGTTTTCAGGTGATATTGGAGAATTAATGTTATCATTGTTGGGTATGTTAGCACAGTCATGCCGTAATGTGTCTTTCTTTTTAAGATGCATACAAAAATATTTGGGTGTGAAATGTTCTCATGCTATAATTTGCTTTAAAATTCTTCAGAAAAAAAGATAAGCAAAATAGAAAAACAAGATAATGGGTACATGTTATCTATTTCTTATTCTCCCTATTTTTTTGTGTGTTCAATTTTTAAAAGAAATTTACCCCTATACATATATCCCGCCCCCTCCACTAAGGACCCCTAAACTATAAATTGCTGTAAATATAAGAAAAAGTGAAATAATTCTATGATTTTGAGAGAAAGTCAACACTGTAGGAAAAAGAGAGCCCAGGATTTGGGCTAAAAATCATTAATCTGACCCTGATCAACCCTGTGCCTTCAGCAGTAACTCAGCCTCTCAGGCTTTTGATTTGTTCATGTGTAAAATGAGGGTCATTGTCATTTAGACAACGAACTTCAGGGTATGTTTTAATTTTAAAATTCAGAGTCCTTCCATATCAGATAAGCATCAACTATTCAATAGTTTATGCTGAAGAGTACAGGGGACCAAAAGACCACCCAAATGGGTTTGTGAGCCCATCATGCCACTTCTTTGTTGGATCGCCTTGGGCACCTCACTAAATTTTTCTGAGCCAGGTCCTCTTCACCTTGCTTGTCTATCATCAAAGGGTCACTGCGAGACTATAATAATATAAGAGGAAAGAAATAGTGATTATTAAGGCATATTCTGAACCACATACCTCCATTGGCAACATTAAACTTCACTCCAAACTCTCCCCCTGGTCCTCCAGGGCAGTGGCTGGCTGTTAGAATGATTCCACCAGCTGCCTTGATCTTCCTGATAATGCAGGAGACTGCAGGTGTCGACAAGATGCCATTCTGTCCAATAATCAGTCGTCCAATCTAAATCATCCAAAAAAAAAAAATCAATCCAGTTGCTTGGAATTAAAGGCATTTCAACACGAAAGTGCCCCAGGCTCTGTTAACATACAGCCAATCACCTGATAAAAGAAACAGAGCAGGCTTTAGATTAGGGGAGGCAGGGTAGGGGGAGCACTGACATTGTCTCTCCTGTCTCATCTCTCTAAGACCATTTGGTGCACCCGCATCTGGTAGTCAATTATTAACCTGTAAATAGGATATGCCTCATTGATCTTCAGTAGTTTGAAACATCTGCTTCCGATAATCGAGGGATTAGCTTGAATCACACAAGAAGTTCTTAGTTTGCTACTGACTCAGAAACTATGCATGTGAACACGCTAGAGATTACAAGAAAAAAGAAATGGAGTGCCTCTCTCCTTCTTCTGCTTCCTGTAACTTAGAATAAGCTCAGAGAGCAAGGGGACTGATTTACTACAACTTCATCATCTGTAGGCATATTTTAACTGTAATCTTCAGGAACGACTGTTCTCCTGAAAGTAGGAATTCTCTTTCTGCTGTTAAGTGAGAGCATGTGCTGGAGACATTGGAGAAATTACCCAGTCATGCTAAGCAGAGATCTGGAGGTCATCCATGGATGCAGCCAGATTCTTTCTAGAGCTACAAAACTGACTTTTTAAAAAGTCAGCAACACAGCACTGAAGAACATTTATTGCTACACCTTGTTTTAAAATTGGATTCAATATCATCCAATCTAGTAGTTCTCAATATTTCTACAAAATAGAATCACTTATGAAGCTTTTTAAAATCCCAGTACTCAGACTGCATTCTGGACTGATTATATTGCAATCTCTGGGGTCAAGAGCCAAGCATTAGTAGTTTTAAAGCTCCACAGATGATTCCAATGTTCAGCCAACCTTGGTAATAAAGCCCCCATGTTACTCAAAGGGCTGGCAGCATGGGCATCACCTGCAAGCTTGATAGAAATGCAGAACCTCAGCTGGGTGTGGTGGCTCCACCTGAAATCCCAGCACTTTGGGAGGCTGAGGTGGGCAGATCACCTGAGGTCCAGAGTTCGAGACCAGCCTGGCCAACGTGGTGAAACCCTATTTCTACCAAAAATACAAAAATTAGCTGATCATGGTGGTGCACGCCTGTAGTCCCAGCTACTCCGGAGTCTGAGGTGGGAGAATTGCTTGAACCTGGGAGGCAGAGGTTGCAGTGAGCCAAGATGGCGCCACTGCACTCCAGCCTCGGCTACAGAGCGAGACTCTGAAAGAAAGAAACGAAAAGAAAAGAAAAGAAAAGAAAAGGAAAGAAAAGAAAGGAAAGGAAAGAAAAAAAGAAAGAAAGAAAGAGAAAGAAAGAAATGCAGAACCTCAAGGCCCACCCAAGGCCTACTGAATAAGAACCTGTATTTTAATAAGATCCTCTCCTCTCTTTCCAGATAATTCATTTGATAAGTACTGATATAACCCACAAGCCAAAACAAACTTTAACATACAATTCAACAGCAAAGTTGCCCTGGCGCCATCATTGCTAGAGGTCAGTCACTGACCAAATATAACAATCAGCGAGATCAGGGAAAAAAGATACAGAAGAGATCAAAACACACACACACATACACACACAGACACACACACACAGCTCAGAAGCAAAGTGGCCTTGGGATGACTTAGTATAGAAATCCACAAGATCCCCAGGCTACATATTTTCAAGTAGAGGAGACAGATTATAAACAAATAAGCAATAACAATAATAGTTACTAGTGAGGTACATATTAGGAAGGAATTAGACTGCTGTAATAGAGAATAAAGGATGTCAATTTTAATAATAATATAATAATAATAGCTAAGGGAGCTTAGATTTTATTCTAAGTACAACCGGAATCCATTGAAAGGTTTTAAACAGTGAACGTGACCTGACTGCATTTTTAAACATCATGGGCTGAGAAGCCCAAATGGTCCTACTAAAAAGTTAAGTCACATCAAGTCACTAAAACATTCCAATAGCTTTCCTTGTCCCCCACCAACCCAAAACAAAGCCAAAGTCTTCATTGTAGTCTACAAGGCCCTACAGAATCTGACCTCCATCACCTACCATTCTCCATCGTCCTCCCGCCCTCCCTCTTCTGTTCCAGCCACAAGGGAACAGAACAGCTATTCCTCAAACACACCAAACATGATCCTGCCTCAGGGCCCTTGCATTTTCTTTTTCCTCTGCTTAGAATACTTGCCCAGATATTAATATACTTGCCCTCTACTGTCTTTTGGGTTTCTGTTTCAATGTAAGCTAATCAGAGATAGCACCCTTGACAGCCCTATATGATACTACAACCAGAAGTCCCTAACTTTTCTATTGTTTCCTATTTCCTTCACCCGGCTATAATTTTCTGGATCACATATATTGCCATCTAACATTTTCTATATTATTTATTTTCCCACTGTATGTAAAGCCCAAGGACTTTTTTTCAATGCTATATCCCAAGAACCTAAAATAAGTCTGGCATGTGGTAAGCATACAACAAATATTTGTTGAATTAATGAATGGAGAATAATGAATGAATGACGAATGGCTTCTCTGGGAGAAATACCTTGAAGTGGGGCAAGAGCAGAAAGAGGAATATCAGATGGGAGACTCTTCGAGTGTTCATAGAGTCTTGGACTAGGCTGGAGCTAACAGAAATGAAAACGAGTCATTTGGTTTGAGATACATTTTTGGAAGGAGGATGAACAGAATATGCAGGTGGACTGGAATATGGAAGCAAGGGGCTGTGGTAAACAGCCTCCAAAATGGCCCCAATGGTCCTTGCCTTTTGGCATTTGTGACTTTTTGTGGTCCCCTCCCACACTGAACGATGCAGATCTGGGTAATCAGTGTATATTGCAGAAGTGATTGTGTGTGACTTCCATGGTGAGGCCATAAATGGCATGGACACTTCTGCCCTGCTCTCTTGGACTGCTTATTTTGGGAAAGGCCAGCCGCCATGTCTTGAAGACACTCAATAAGCCCTGTGAAGAGGAAGCAAGGCCTGCCAACAATGGCCAGCACCAACTTTCCAGCCAAGGGACTGAGCCAACTCACAGTGGATCCTCCAGCCCCTGCCAAGCCTTCATATGACCAAACCAATACCAACATGTAACTGTGACCTCATGTGAGTCCCCAAGCCAGAATACCCATCTCCTGTCTCATAGAAATGATGAGAAATAATAAATATATGTGCTCACACATATTACCATCTAATTTTCTATATGATATGTTTATTTCCCCACTGTATATAAGATCCAAGGACTGTTTTTTTTCCACTGGTATATCCCAAGAACCTAGAACAAATCTGGCATATGGTAAGTATACAATAAATATCTGTTGAATTAATTAATGGGAAAAAATAAATGAATGATGAATGGCTGCTCCGGAAAAAATACCTTGAAGAGTGGCAGAAGTGGAAAGAGGAAGATCAGATGGGAGGCTAACAGCCAGCACCACCTTGCCAGCCAAGTGACTGAGCCATTTTGCAGTGGATCCTCCAGCCCCCGTCAAGCCCCAACTAAGCTACTAAGTTTCATGATTATTTCTTACACTGCAATAAATAACTAATACTGGACCAGTGAGAAAAGGAGTCAAGAAGAATCTCAGCTTTCTACCTTTAATAACTTAATGGATAGTGGTGCTATTAATCAAGTCAGGAAAGAGAAAGGACAATAATTACACCCATAGTAAGTATTATCCAAAGTCGTGATAAATTATTTTCCATATGCTCTTGCTAAAATTTATGTAGTCATTCAACTCATTTTATTTTGTATCATGAAACCAGCAATATTGAAGAACCTTCTGATATAGAACTGAATATAATTTAGTCACCGCCCTCAAGTAATAAGTCTGGAGAATCAAGAATCTAAAAAATGTTTGTAACTTTTGCTCAAAATTTTCTCTCAGCCATTTAAAGGGAAAATTATGAAGATTGTATAGTGGTGACAGACTGGGATAGCAGTCCACAAAAACTTAGGATGCCCTTCCATAGCACAGAGTCAATGCTGAGAACAGCTGCCTAGCCAGGGGCTACATTTTCCAACCCACCCTTGCATCTAGATGTGGCCACATGCTGCATTTAGACAATGGGTGATAAACTAGTAGGAGAATGAGAACAGAAGTAATGTGTGTTTCTTCTAAGCTGAGGATATCAGAAAACAGACATATCATCTCTACACTGCTTATTTCTCTTTCTACAGATTCAGCACAGGTAATCATGTGGCTCTGAGCAATGCCAGAGTCACAGGAGGGAAGGAACCTGGGTCCCCATCCCATTTGGTAGACAAGAGTCTTTGCCCACCGGAGACATCCTCATAGGATTATTGTGTGACTGAGAAATAACGTTCTATTGTTTTTAAGGCAATAAAAATTGCCTACATTTCAGGTTTATTTATTACAACCACCCACATTTTCTTAAGCAGTAGCGAAAGAAACATAAACCACAGTTTAATGCCAAATCAGAAATGTCAAATGCAAAATTATTTTATGCTATTACAGTATAAAGTTATGTCCACTTTGGGACAAGGACTTAGAAAAATGCAGAAATAAACATGTAAAGTTATTAAGTAGGAGCTATTATAGATAAATTTTTATCTTACTAAATTTCAGTTATTTTTGAAAAGATAATATACATTCTGTTTAAGAAGGTTAAAGTGAGTAATTACACTTGAATAGTTTCAACCTGAAATACTTTAGTTATAATTGGAGAATTAACAGAAGATTAAATTCTAGATATCTGGAAATTTTACCTATGTGAGATCTGCTCATTAACCCATCAATACCAGAGAGAAGAGGTACTGCTGGACATTGTCCTATCATCTGAGGGATAAGTACTGGAGGAGATGCGAAAGAGAGGGTGATGGGGCTTCTAAGGTAAGACATGGAAAATTGTGAACATATTTGTGTCCCATATGGACACTCACCAAAAGGTGACCTAGGCAGAGGAGGATTTTAATAATAGGATGACCAGTTCTGTGGATGTCAATGAGTGTCTTTCCCCCAGCCATTCCTGACATTGTCCAATGGGCTCATGAGCAAAGTGGCTGATATGGTTCAACATCTCATGTTGAAATGTAATCCCCAGTGTTGGAGGTGGGGCCCAGTGAGAGGTGTTTGGATCATGGGGGCGAATCCCTCATGAATGGTTTAGCACCATGCCCTTGATGATAAGTGTGTTCTCGCTCTGAGTTTACATGAGATCTGCTTGTTTAAAAGTATGTGGCAACTTCTCTTTTGTTCTCTTGCTCCCACTCTTGCTGTGTGATATGCCTGCTCCCACTCTGTCATCTGCCATGAGTAAAAGCTCCTGAGACCTCACCAGAAGCCAAGGAGATGCCGGTACCAGGCTTGTACAGCCTTCAGAACCATGAGCTAAGGAAACTTCTTTTCTTTATAAATTACCCAGCCTCAGGTATTTCTTTATAGCAATGCAAGAATGCTCTAATACCACGGCCGTGATGGCAGGGATGAAGGCTATGCACGGGCTCAACAATACGGACTTTCACTCACCAAGGCTGACCTGGCTATGGCCACTGCAGAGCGTCTACTGTACCAGCAGCTGGGACCAACACTGAGTCTCCTTATGGTGCCATTCCCCAAATGATCAGCCAGCTACCTGGTGGTAGATTGGTTAATTTGGGCCACTTCCATCACAGAAGGTGAAGCACTTTGTACTTACTAGAATAGACACAAAGAAGAGGAGATATGAAGACAGATGCAAAGATTGGAGTGATGCAGCCACACCCAGGAAGCCAAGGAATGTATTCTGCTGCCAGAAGCTGGAAGAGGCAGGGAATAGATTCTCCCTAGAGCATCTACAGTGTGTGGCCATGCCGCTACCTTGATTTTGACTTCTGGCCTCCAGAACTGTGAGAGAATAAATTTCTGTGATTTTAAACCACCAAATATGTGGAGTCCTAGGAAATGAATACAAAATTTGGAATCTAATACAAAGTTTGTATGAACTCCACAAGGCTGCTATAACAAATTGCCATAAGCTTGGTGGTTAAAAGCAATTAAAATTTATTCCCTTATAGTTCTGGAGGCCAGAAGCTCAAAATCAAGGTGTCCGCGGGGACCTGCCTCATCGAAAGGCTCTAGGGGAGGATCCTCCCTTGCCTCTTCCAGTTTCTGTTGCCTCCACATATTTCTGAGCTTGTGTTCACATCACCAATCTCTGCCTCTGTTTTCACGTCACTTTCTTCTCTGCGTGTCTGTGTCTTTTCTTCTGTTCAACCTCTCTCTACCAATTAGCCCAGGATAAATGTCATCAGAAAAGGTATGGCTTTCAAGATCTAGTCATTGATAAAAAGAAATATAACTTTTGGAAGCCCTTTTGTATAAAGAAAAACCACTCAACTTGAAGTTAAAAGGCATAGGTATGAGTCTTGACTCTACCCCCTGACATAGGATCAATCATTTAACTTCTCTGAGGCTCTGCATCTTTATCTGAAAAGCCAAGAAAGAAGAGGGTTGTTAAAATCCACCGAAGATCAGATTCTACAAACAAAAACTCTTTGTTAAATTAACCATGACACAAATTACTCTATTGTCTTCCTCGAATCCCACAACCCCCTCCAACATTTAAAATTTATCTTTAGATAGCAGATTGTCCCTTAAAGTACCATTTTACTCTCTGAAAAAGTCCTAGAAATACTACCCTCTGCCAATGCAGCAGACCGCTACCTTGCAAGGAAAAGATGGTCTACCTACATAATTATCCTTAGTTTTGTTTACAGCATTGAAGCAGGCGATATCTGACCTTCATTCCTGAGTGAAATCCAGACCACAGCCCAGGGAGGACCAAGCCATGGCATTCTGCTGCTTCCTGCTGAACGTTCCACACCACAGGGTCTGGCTTTGGCTGGAAGAAGGGCAACCTCACCCAGTCCTCCAGAAGATGCACACACCCAAGTAGATGTTACTGCCATTAAGGGGCATTTCCTTCAGCTCCCACGTGGAAAAGGGGACAAAGTGGACCTTAATCCACTGTCACTCACACACATACATAGGAGGCACACAGATACAGATCCCAGGGTCCACATCTATCACATATATGAACATTATCACACAGACCCCTGCAGACACACCTGTGAGGCATATGCATTCCCAAACACACAGACAGACTCAGGATAAATTTGTTCCTACCCAGCCATGACTTCTAAATGCTTGGGGAAACCAAGGCATAGTACAAAGGAGTGTGCAATTATCATTTCCCATGATGCCGTTACTTAAGAACTCTTCGTGTCCGTCCTTCTAATGGCACCAATGCCTCCCATCAAGCCTTAAACCTCACTTAAATTATGTCATTGGGCTTTTTCATCCACAAATGAGCATAGCAGGTGCCAAGGGAATCAATATGCCCTTTCACATGCCTTAGACCAGTGTCTCCAGAAAGACAAAATGTTATTTTACAAAAGTTTTCTCCCAGCACTTCTATTCCTTTACATTTTGCGCCATATACAACTATGGTTTTTTAATGATCTTATTTCTGACAGCGGTTTTTCTTCAGAACATCAGCAGCTTCTTTCCTAAATTAGTTTTAATATGAGTTCCGTTTCTTATTAGCTCAAATTAAAGTCCTAGAGATTAGCGAGGTACTATTTAAACCCTCAGGCTAAAATTTCAGAGTAGGTGCAGAATTTTGACTCTAAATGAGTTTTTCCTGTGACATAACGTGAATGAAAGCAGGATTTCTTTCATGTGTGAACTGTCTTAAATCAGACTTACCCTTTGTGATTGTCTTTTAGCTTTAAATGCCATTTAAGAAAAAAAGAAAAGAAAATTAAGCATGACATTCCCCAATATCCTCTGCTTACTGTGTTATAATCCCTATCACTCCCCAAGTGAATTGGAGAGAGTGAAGACACAATGAATAGAAACTTCCTTGATGCTTCACAGAGGAAGTGTTCTCCAGGACCGCACAGCCTCCACCATGTCCATCTACGAAGGGCTGTGGCAAGCCATATACACAAAGATGCCTGTTTCCTGTCTTCTCGGTTAAAAACAAAAACAAAACACTAGAAGGAACCCCAAAGCCAAGCTGCCACGGGTTGCAGAGTGCCAGCCCTTAAGTAGTGTTGTCCGTGGATAAACAGGAGATGGATAAGGGCAATTTCAAGAAATAACAAACTCAAGGCATGAATGTGGTTATCCAAACATCAAGGGACTCCTTCATTTGCATTTGGATAGTTGTGCAGTTATATGATTTGTTACATGGAGACCAGATGGAAGTAAGAGAGCTCATCCTCAACTTCCTGTACCTCTGAAAGTCTTTACATACATGCTGGAGAGAGAGATGAGAGTCCATTAGCATCAAACCACCATGGATTTCATAATCAATTCCTAATATCTAAATAAGTGCAGAAAAGTCACAGGCATCTAGAAGTGTGGCCCAAGTTCTGTTCTTCAATCGGCCCACCCATTTCTCAAGATTTCATTGAGAAGATCAAGAAATCTAATCTTCCTTGGATGCAAAATGGAGGTGGTGAAAATTGGAAGTATGTCCTTCCTGGTAATTAGGCAATTTCAGTACTCTGAAATCTTTACGGTATAGAGTCTGACTCACTAGAACAAGAAAGGGCCCCACTTATTGCCATTTTATGAGGTGACCACCCCAGCTGGATCCCAGGATAAGAACTACAAGCGTCCATTGGGTCTACGTGGGTCTGGGTCAAGAAAGCAGAGTTGAGTGCCCTGAGGTAAGCTGAGATTTTGGTGTTCGATGGGAAACAACGTAAGAATTGACTTTGCCACCTACCGCCTGAGTGGCTTTGAGCAAGATCCCAAATCCCTATGTATCTCGGTTTTGTTCCCTAAAAGATCATATGATGGAGGATGAAAGGAAGTAACACAGCCAAGACCCAGTTTACAGTGTCTAGCACCTAACAGACTCTTGACACGTTTCACTTGCCCTTGAGTCAGTCTTTCCATGTCACTGAATATTCTTCCACAACATGATTTTAATGGATATAGTCATCCATTATTTAAATGTACCATTATTGACCAATGTAAAAATGTTCTTTTACCTCAAATTTTTATATGTAAAACAAAAACATGTTTGAGGACTAAACCCACCCTGTGGTATAAATTAAACTGGATGTAGGCCAGGCATGGTGTGTCAAACCTATAGTCCCAGCACTTCGGGAAACCAAGACAGGAGGATGGCTTGAAGTCAGGAGCTCAAGAGCAGCCTGGGCAATACGGCAAGACCTCATCTCTACAAAAAATAAGAAAAATTAGCTGGCCATGGTGGCATGCACCTGTAGTCCTAGCTTCTTGGGAGGCTGAGGTGGGAGGATCCATTGAGCCCAGGAGTTTAAGGCTGCTGTGAGCTTGGATAACCACTGCACTCCAGCCTGGATGACAGAACAAGAACCTGTTTCAAAAAAAAAAAAAAAAAACACGAAAAAACTAAAAACTAAAACCTGGATGTAGTTTGCCAATAACTAAATAGCACATTAACTGTAGCATGCTTACACATCAACGACGCCTTTCTTCTTTAATCACAAACCTCCTCACTGAGAAGCTGCTGAAGTCCATGGTAGTGACAGGTACATGTCTGCATCCTTGTCCTGACCTGCATCTTCTTTGATTGTCCCCATCTGTGTCTCCGACTGGCACTGCCGAACCAGCCTGCTACCTGATCAATGTTGTACCGAACCGGACTGCTAACTGATCAATGTCGTTGAGCTCACTGCACAAAGCTGTTCTTACAAGGTAGATTTCTGCCTGGAATAGTCATACTTACACTGTTTATATTCCTTACTCCTGACCCATCCAACTCAGCACAAGTTCTATTTATTGCCATAGAAACATAGGTCATTTGGAAACACCTCTTTCATTTCTATGGAATGTTCAAACATTTCTGCCATTTTGGACTCTGTTCTAGCCTCTTGTTAAATATATCCAGAAAAGAGACAAAGCTTTATGGGGAGGCTAAATGCACACATATGCTACAGAATAAGCTATCTAAATGCTTAAAAATACTTCCCATCTGGCACCGCACCTTGATAGGTAGACAGAAATTAAGTATGTATATATCTATCTATATAGATACATATAAATATATATCCCCAAAACAAAAACTCATTCTCTTACTTACACATAGGTAGAATATAGGTGAATATACATACACATTTATAGGTAGAGCAAAAAAAACCCTCAGCCTCTTTATGGCCATGTGTTTTCTCTGAGTAATTGTCACAATTAATTAAAATACATTTGTATGCATTTTTCGATAAATTCCATCAGACCAGTTTCTGTCTGGTTGGAAAATAATAACTGCCTATTTGCCAAGTGCCCCTGCCCCCATACTATGTTCCAGTGAACTAAAGACCTCTGGCAATCATAGATTTACAACTCAGTGAGATTAAACAATTTATTGTTATTTATGACACCCAAGCTGGATCTTCTGTATTATATTCCACATTAGCATCTATCACTTTACATTTGGGAGATCCTGTCCAAAAAAAGATTATGCCTCCTAACCAAACATTCATCAGGGCTGCATGAACAGGCCCCCTGACAAACATCCTCCCAAAGTACTTTAAAGCACCGTGAGCTCCTGCAGCTGTGCATTTTCAGACGACTCAGCAGATTAGCGTGGAGTCTCTTAGCTTCTTGGTCTGTTCCTTTCAGTAATCTCTCATATGGCCCAGTCCATTCGGTTTGAAAATCCTCATGAAATGAGCAGATTAAGATCTGGCTTCAGTAGAGGGCCATGGGGTGGGCATGGAGGGGAGAGGGTTTGCTCTTAACACAGCGTGAGCCTCAGAAAGGTTTCAGATGGAAAAGCGTGGCACTGACTCAGCTCATGCTTAACAGGAAATAATGCACAGACCACACCAAAAAAGTCCTTTATGTTGTGTGAAAGTCTGCGTCAGAGCAGCTGCTGCCACCTCATGTACTGTGATAGAGTGTGCATGTGTGTGTTTGTGTGTGCATGAGTGTGAGTACGCATACAAATGTGTGCTGGGAGGGGGAGGAGATCACACCTTCAGCAGTCGCCACCTCAGCCTTAGCTAGCAGCATGGAGAAATGCCAAAAGTCAAGAGGAAGCTGCACCAAAGCAACTGTGATCACCACATCAGCAGGCGCTTTCTGGTTAGTAAAGCTACTGGGACTAAAAAACACACATGAACTCATCCTTCTTTTATTTTAATCAGAGCAAAATATTTTTATAATAATTGTGTTATATGAATAAATAATTCACAATGCTGTAACCCATTATCACATTCAATCCTCCCAACAACCCTAGAAGATATGTAGACAAGTATTATTACTTTCCCTATTTTTATAAATGAGGAAATAAAACCCAGGAGGCTAGGCGTCTTCCCCACAGTCATATAAGTTGCAAACAGTAGTATCATGATTCAAATCTAAAGCTTCTCCTTGTGTCTTTATTGTTTTAATTTTGAAGGTAATGCATATACATGTATGATCTTTTAAATCCAGAGATATATATGGAATAGATAGGAAAACGGACTCTCCTTCCCCATTATACACCCCCTCCACCCAAGCTATATCCACTGTTGACTAGAGTATGTACTTCCAATCCTATTTTCTATGCCTACATTATATACAGAAAAGCAGGATTACATTACACACAATATTCCAGTCATTGCTGTTTTTCACCAACAAGCTATCTTTCACATCTTTTTCATACTACATATAAATTTACATCCTTTATTTTAGTGGTGTATATTGTGTGGTTGTGTCATAAACTATGTACCTGTTCTCTGTTGAACACAGATTTTTTTCTGAGTTTTTCCTTAGCAAAATGCTGCAGTGAGTACCCTTGTACATAGATGTTTGTACATTTGTTCTAGAAAAATCTACAGTATAGATTCTTAGATTAAGAGATTCCCAGGTTATTAGACAACTACTCTATTAATTTAGATATATACTTCCAAATTGCCTGACCAAAAAGTTGTGTCAATTTAACTTCTATGAACAGTATACAAACATGACAATTTTCCAACACCTACACCAACTCTGGGTAATTTCATCTTTTTTAAAAGTTGATGGATTGTTTTAATTTATATTTCTCTGGTTATTAATAAGGTTGGCCACCTGTTCATGTGTTATTATTGATGATATTTGTATTGAATTGTTTGAATTTCCTTGATTTAGAAAACCTTTTTACATGTCATAGATATTAAATATTTGTTGTAAAACTCTCCTTCCAGTATTTTGTATGTGTTTTGTCAAGTAGAATAAACTCTTGCCCTCTCATTTCAGATTCCTCTCTTTCCATTAGAAATCCCTAAATGTAAAACTACATATTGATAGCTAAAAACCAGGATGTTTACTAGAGAAAAACAATACAAAGGCAACAATTAAATATTATGTTTATACAAAATACCTACTAGTACAACCTTAAAAAGAAAGTAAAAGTCAAATGCTTCTACGACTTCAGACTAAGAAAAAGAACTTTTGAGGTTGAATGTTCCTGAAATTTTTCTTTTCATACAACTACGGACATGACTTCAAAAGTTGATGTCACTAAAAATGTAAGATATGAAAGATATTTGAAGACTCAGAGAAGGTGGATTTTCATTTTAACAAGTCACACATATATTCTAGATATCCTCTTATTCATAACTAAGAGAGTCAAATCAGATGAAAGAATCTAAAAATTTCCTTTTGACTGTGTTAAGTAGAAGTAGTAGAGGCATATTGGCCAAATCTCGAGTGTTTGCAAATTGACTCTTAAGGCTATAGGCTGACACAGGCCATTGAAGCCCTAGCTTTTTATCTTTAATTTTAAAATCCCCGAACAATTTATACTAATTTTCCTTGTCCGTTATTTCCAAATAATCTTGTTTAAATGTTATTACAGTGCTTGCTCATGTTACTGTTGTCTAACAGAAGGGTATCCGGGGCCTTAAAACTGAGAGGGTTAGGATTAATGACTCCAATACCTATGCTTGGACATCTCCAAAAGTAGGTTCCAACTTCTTGTCCTCAAGTCTGTATAGAAACTAGCAAAGTTCCAGAGTTCACAAAAGGCTCAAAGAGAACAGATGTTTTACAGAAAATTCTTAGAGCAAGTTTCACGCATAATATTGCTGATGTGTGTCTGCCTTTTCAATAAACATCACTATGCTTTATCACAAGATTTAATAAAGCAGCTTAGTTAAAAATGCCATCTGGGTCTCTGGACACATTAAACAAAGCTTAAAATAACCACCCCAGCAACTGGGAGGACCCAGCTGTTCTCACAACCTCTCCCACTCCTTTTACTTCCCCATAAAAAGAGTGAATGAAGACCACAGACTAAAAGCATCCAGAAGGAACTGACACAAACAGGGAGATAGATGGAGTCAAGAGCTCCCATAAGTTTGCTATTGCTCACAAAACAGATTTGCTAATTCCACAACTTGGGGATGGGCATTCAGAAAGGGAAGCAGAAAGAGGGAAGAGAGAATCATAGAAGGGCTCATTCAAGTTTTCTAATGTGTCACAAACCTGTCCTCCCTAATGTCTGGATCATAGCAGCCCATTCCATTCACCTATTCTGCAGCGAACTCCGGTAGACAATACAAAGCAATCACCGCCCAGTTCTTTCTCCCTTCTAGAGATGAGATATTAGCCACCCAATCCCGGATTCTCAGATCCATTCCAGGAAGGAAGCACTAGGTATCGAAGCACAGGTTTCCCTCCCTCCCTTCTTCCTTCCACCCCAAGACTTGTTCCCCATATAGTTCTAGTAAATGCAAAGCCAAGTATATTCTCATTATTTAGAGCAACCAGCTTTTCATGGCAAGCTGGAATCAAATACAACCTGCACAAACATCTACCTGGAGGACACTCCTAAGGGTCCGACTGAGCCAGCCTTCTGCATACCAATGCATTTCAGCTTCCTAATTCACAAGACACTGAGACAGTCCTGAATTCTGCAAGGTGCACTGTGTGTTAATAATATCATTGCTGCTCATCATGTGGCCAATATAGGGCATGACTAGTCAACAAATAAATTTTCTCTTGGCTAAAACATGCAACAAAACTGTAAGTTGTTTACCAAGGGGCCTACTACAGGTTATATTCAATACATACAGTCAAATCATAATTATCTGAGATATATTCAGTTGACCATATGCCTTTATATTTCAGTAAAAGGTCTTTACATTTCCTAGTGCTATCGATGTTACAAAGTGCTTTCATACGCAGTGCTTCATCTGATTTCCAGGGTAATTAAATGATCCTGTCATACCTGATTTTTAGATGAGGAAATGAGTGGTTTCTGGGTATTTCAAGAGGCTAACACATCTGCCCTCCAACTTGTATGTGAAAACCAAAAACAAAATTCCAAGGCCCCTCGACCATCTGAATGGACTTTGACTCTTTTGGTCAATATATGGCAGAGCTAGGAAAAGAAGGTGAGTCTTCCATCTGCTGATACAGGGTTTTTTCTGCCATACGCCATTACCTCCAAGGCTAAAGTCAAAAGAGGGTGTGGTTACCACATGAAAAAATCTGGTTTGGATTTCCCAAATGTGTATGTAGTATTTGGTGATTTACCTTAACTTAACCTATAGTTCTTTTGGGTTTTAACAGTCTGACTCCATTTTTGAAAACAAAACAAAGTCGATTTTAAATGCTGAATTATAGATCTTTGCTGTCCAGCATGGTAGCTACTAACCACTTAAGTTATTTGAATTTCTATTTTAATTAATTTAAATTAAGTAAAATGCAAAATTCCGTTCTTAGTTGCTCTAGCCACATTTCAATTGTTCAGTAGTCACATATGGCTAGTGGCTGGGACAATGCAGAACATAGAACAGTTCCATCATCAAAGAAACTTCTATTGAACAGTGCTATTATATAATGTCATCTCCAGAGAAAGAAGACTTTAGAAAAAGTCAGAAACGGCCGGGTGCAGTGGCTCACACCTGTAATCCCAGCACTTTGGGAGGCCAAGGCAGGTGGATTCCTTGAGGTCAGGAGTTCAAGACCAGCCTGGCCAACATGGTGAAACCCCATCTCTAGTAAAAATACAAAAAATTAGCCAGGCGTGGTGGTGCATGCCTGTAACCCCAGCTACTCAGGAGGCTGAGTTGGGAGAATCACTGGAACCCAGGAGGCGGAAGTTGTAGTGAGCCGAGATCGTGCCACTGCACTCTAGCCTGGGTGACAGAGCAAGACTCCATCTCAAAAAAGAAAAAGTCAGAAACATCTTGAGGCAGGCACGGTGCTGTCATCTGTCCAATATTGAAGGTGATTTAAGAATAAGAAAGAAGAAGAGAACAAAGAAGAGAAAAAGAAGTTGCCTTGGGTGAACCCACCCAGAAAAGGACAAAGGCATTCCTGTAGTCATTGTGTTGCATTTTAGCTCTTAAACTTTTTAAGAGATTAGAATAATTTGACACATAGAAGATCTAAACCGCTGAAGAGGCTCTGAAGCAGATAAAAATAGAAAGAAAATTAAAAACTAATTAGTTACAAACTAAGCTTAACCACAATTCATTTAAACGATACTATTTACTCTTCACATGATTGGTTTTTCTTTTGCTTTATACTATGACATAGTTTATATCTTTAAAGGGGAATTAAAATATTTCCGGGAATTTTTAAATGTAAGTTCACATAGCCACATAAAAACTACAGAAACAGATAAAAATTATCTTCTCATTTATTCCCTAATACATTCAAATTAAATATAAAAATCCAAGCATCCACAGTGATATTCCAAAACGAAAAAGTGAGACAAAACAAAATTCACTTGTCACCTGTGGAGGTAGTTAACTCACCAAATCTTCACTCCAAACACCAGTAATTTATTATTATTATTATTGTTATTATTATACTTTAGGTTTTAGGGTACATATGCACAACGTGCAGGTTTGTTACATATGTATCCATGTGCCATGTTGATTTCCTGCACCCATTAACTCGTCATTTAGCATTAGGTATATCTCCTAATGCTGTCCCTCCCCCTCACCCCTCCCCCACAACAGTCCCCGGAGTGTGATGTTCCCCTTCCTGTGTCCATGTGTTCTCATTGTTCAATTCCCACTTATGAGTGAGAACATGCGGTGTTTGGCTTTTTGTCCTTGCGATAGTTTACTGAGAATGATGGTTTCCAGTTTCATCCATGTCCCTACAAAGGACATGAACTCATCATTTTTTATGGCTGCATAGTATTCCATGAACACCAGTAATTTTTAAAAGACAGAAATAAACATATGTTCTGCCTTCCCAGAAGGAACTATGTTTCAGGGTAGCCAAATAACCCAGTTGTGAAGAAAATGGTCTGCTTATAGAAAAATGCCAGCTAAAACATGTAGATAGAATTAGAGAATTAGAAATTCACCATTTTGAAACCCCTAATGAAATAATCAACTCAAGCAAGGATCATTAATAAATGCTAAAACAATCAAGTAAACACTGATACAGAATATAACTGAATATACACGGTACAAAGTTCACGTCACAGACTGCTGGCTTGACCCAAGAGGGAATATAACAGAGGAGATAGGCAGTGATCGCCCTAACCTTGTGATCATCTCAGCGTCACTAATGATGGGATGTGAGCACACATTGTTGCCTATGAAATATTTTTTAAAAAAAGTAGTTGAACCTGAATCTAACTAAACCTTGCAATGGGCTGAACGTGTATGTCTTCCCAAAATTAATATGTTGACATCCTAACCCTAAAGGTGCTGGTATTAAAAGATGGGGCCTTTAGGGGTCTTTAGGTCATAAGGACAGAGCCCTCACAATTGGAATTAGTGCCCTTATAAAAGAGGCCCCAGAGAGCTAGCTAGTCTCTCCCACTATGTGAGGGCCCAGCAAGAAGGCCAATCTATGAACCAGAAATTTGGTCCTAACCAGATATCAAAACTGTGGGCACCTTGATCTTAAACTTGCTAGTCTCTAGAACTGTGAGAAATAAATTTCTGTTCTTTATAAGTCATCCAGTTTTTGGTATTTTGTTATAGCAGGCCTAAAAGCCTTTAGAACTAACTTCCAGTTAACCAGAAAAAAAACAGAAAACAGAGTGAAAAGTTAAATGACACCATAAAAAGCAACCAGAAAATTCCAGAAGGGGAAATATTCTACAGGACAACTAACTAGTTTTTCAACAAGTCAAATTCATTAAATAAATACCTAAACAAAGAGTGAGGGTATTTTCTAGGTTGAAAAAGTCTTGAGCTAAATAATCAAATGCGATGTGTGTCCCTCGATTAGAAGAAACTAATTTGAACAAACCAGCCACAAAAGACATTTCAGGGAGACCAAGCTGGAAGGATCACTTGAGGCCAGGAGTTTGAGACCAGACTGGGCAACATAGTGAGACCCCCATCTCTAGAAAAGCAATAAATTAGCTGGGCATGGTGGTGTGCACCTATAGTCCTAGCTACTCAGGAAGCTGAGGCAGGAGGATCGCTTGAGCCCAGGAGTTTGAGGCTGCAATGAGCTATGATTGTGTCACTGCACTTCAGGCTGTGTGAAAGAGCAAGCCTTTGTCTCAAAAAATAAAAGGACATTTCATAATAATTGAGGAAATCTGAATGTGGACTGGGTAATAAATGATATAAAAAACCATTTTTTATTTTGTTTGAAAAGATGATTTTGTAACTATACAGGAAAATGTTCTTATTTTTTAGAAATCTGTACTAAAGAATTTAGGGGAAAATATCATTTTCTTTAATATACTTTCAAACACAAGCAAAAAATAATCATGACACAAATATAGCAAAATGTTTACAATCTATGTTCTATGTTTGTCTGTGAGTGCCATTAATCTCATCTCTCTGCTTTTCTGAAACTTTGAACATTTCGTAGTTTTATAATAAATTTTTTTACATCCCATAATTTTATAATAAATTTTTTAAAGTTTGAAGCAAATCAACAACTATAGCTTCAAAAATATCCTGACCCACAACAAACATTGAACAGGGTATATTTCTCCCACTTCCTAAAAAAGTTGGCCTAGGAAGGAGTATGAGAGCTGCCATAGCTCTCCCAAGGTTCATTATTCTCCATCACTCCATGGGAAATCCCAAAATAAATTAAAAAAAAATTGTTTAAATTTATAACGTTTTTTGATTCTATAATAATTTTATAATAAAATAATAATTTTATGTTTTTAATTTTATATTTTTAATTTATAAAAATTTTTATACATGTTTATGTTTGAAATGTCTATTTCAAACTTTATGAGATATTAAAATATAAGTAATATAGTTCATCATTTTAGAAATTCCATGTTTTTCTTCTCCTCCAGCAATTACATAATCAAAGAGTAACTGTAGTTTTTCCTAGAACATTGCTTTGTAGGCTGGGCATGGTGGTTCATGACACTTTAGGAGGCCAAGGCAGGCAGATCTCTTGAGATCAGGAGTTTGAGACTAGACTGGGCAACACAGAGAAATCCTATGAGTAGTAAAAACACTAAAATCAGCCGTGCGTGGTGGCGTGCACCTATAGCCCCAGCTACTCAGGAGGCTGAGGTGGGAAGATCACCTGAATCTGGGGAGGTTAAGGCTACAGTGAGCCAAGACTGTGTCACTGCACTCCAGCCTGGGCAACAAAGTGAGACTCTGTCTCAAAAAAAAAAAAAAAAGAAATTTAATTTAAAAAAAGAAAATTGCTCTGTAAAATTAACTTTTTCAATCAAAACCAAGATTTTTCAGATACAGAGAATGCAGCCCACTGGTCAGATTTGTCAGTTCAAAGAGAATAAATTCTAGTTTTCTATTTTTCTAGCCTGTTTATGACTATCCAATAGGATATCAAAAAAGACCAAAGCCTTTGGAATCCAAGTTTCATATTCCTGAGTCTAACTCAGCATGCCAAATCAGGAGACAAGCACATTCTCATCAATTTTCAATCATTCAAGACCAGTTTTGCTTATAATTATCCAGTTCTTTTAGACCACCTTTCTCCTGAAGCCAGTCTTATGGCTATTCACTTCCCTTTAGCATAAGCCCCCAAGAAGGTGAACAAAATGAGGAAAAGATTGGTTAAAGTTGGCTGTTTGAAATTCTGAAACATGTCCACCATTCCTTTCACCCATGCCCACCCCTCTTAGAAGTAGTACTTTCAGATTATTTAAGAGTCGACGCTTCTATGTGGATTTTAATTTGTCATCTGTCCTTTATAACAGCTAGTAGGTTAAATGTGACTCTATTTTAAGCATATATTGACCTATGCTAATTATCTGCTAAAATAAATTCCACCGTTAGAGTTAATAAAGTGCGTTTGTCATAGAAGATCCATTGAAATAAGAAGCTGAGAAGTCCTTATAGTAAAGTGGGCCAAGAAATAATAAGACATAATAATTTTCTCACGCAAATCAACAACTGTAGCTTCAAAAATATCCTGACCCACAACAAGTATTGGACAGGCCATGTTTCTCTCACTCCCTAAAAAATTGGCCCGGGAAGGAATATGAGAGCTCCCATAGCTCTCCCAAGGCTCATTATTCTCCATCACTCCATGGGAACAGCCTGTCAGAGAAGAGTGAAAGACCATCTGTCAACCTCTCTTCAACTCCCTGATTCCAGCCAAACTTCATCAATCCCAAGTGTGGAGCCAGAGAGAAATCAAACCCCATATATCCAGCATCATTGTCTGCTGGAGTCAAAAATCACAATTCCACCACCCACCCCGACACCACTGGCCCTGTTTCTCCCAATTGCTTTTTATTACGTTTTTTAAAAAATCCTCTTTCCCCATCCCTGAAACACTGAGAAGGAGAAATTATAGTAGATAAATATGAAGGATGGAGATCCTTTAAAAATGTTTTTAACAATAAATGAGAAAATGAAAAGCAGAGGGTTGGGAAGGAAGGAATTCAAATGCCAGGGAATTGTTCAGTTTCGCTTTTAAAGATGTTAACACTCATTTATACATCTGCAAGACACTTCCCTTAAAGAAAAGTTCTATGAGTGTGGGTCTGGTTGCATGAATAAGGATGAAATTACTTTTTTAGACGATGTTTCCCACAGATAATTCAGAGACCCCTGAAATTATGTATCCCTCTTGTAGATGTCCTTGAGATGCTGCCGGACTTGGGAAAGAGGAAACTGGGATATGGGGCTATGCCAAAAGGTGCTTCTAGTTACAGGACAGAGAGGAAAGGGGCAGAGGGAGAAAAACCCGAAGTCTGAGAATCTGGATTGCAGAAGAAGACTACCGAGGTCGTGGGAGAAGGGAGAGAAAACAAGGATGAAAACCGAAAGGGGAAGAGGCATGAAATGTTGTCAAATGCCAAAAGGCATTTGGAGGGAAGTTGGGAATTGCATTAAGAAAACCACTGCAAATCTCATTTCAGACCATTTAGAGATATGCCTCCTGGGAACTGTGAGCTCAGGCTGTTTAGCATCAAACAAATTGATCCACTCCATCCCTACCCTAATTAAATAAATCATTCAGTAATTCCACTGGGTTAAAGAACCAAAATATTAAAAACCTTCAGGGCCTACTCTTGCCAAATATGTCAGGGATCGTGTGTGTGCGTGTGTGTGTGTGTGTGTCTGTGTGTCTGTGTGTGTGTGTGTGTGTGTATGTGTATGTGTGTGTGTGTGTGTCTGTGTGTGCGTTCTGAGACACTACTGTTAAAAAGGCAGAGCTAAGCCTTAGGGCATTGGCAGATTATTGCAAAAAGGGCAGGCGGCAGAGGGACTATGATGGGAGCCTGCGAAAGAAGTGTGTGTGGGGACAGTGGGCAGTGAACGCGTTGGGAACACCGAGAGCTGCCTTGGAATCGACAGGGCCGGGCGGGAGAACGTCCGGAAGGAAAATGAGCAGGTGCGGGATGTGCGCAGAGTCGAAGAGTCCAGGGCGCCCGGGGCGGCTCCAGGAACGACCCCTCAGGGCTTTTGGGGGCGGTGGCTACTAATAGAAGCCGGTGACGGGGTGCGCCGGGGAGGCTGCGAGCGCGGCGGGAGCGGGGCCGGGGCCGGGCAGGGGTAGGGGGACAGGGGCTAGGGGAGGGCACGGCGGCGGCGCGGGCGAGGCGAGGGGCACCCGGTCACTCACCCCGTTGGCCGCGGCCATCTGCACCACGACCTCGATGGCCGTCCTGCTGAAGTACCTGCCGTCGCTGCCCACCACCATGGTGCAGCCCTGGCGGTCGCGCAGGTCGATGGACGACAGCACGCTCTGGATGAAGTTGGGCAGGTAGTTGCGCTGGCCCTCGAAGAGGCCGGTGGGTCGCCGCAGACCCCCGCCGCCGGCCGGCCGCTGGTCCTCGTAGGGTGCGGTGGGCACCGTGAGCACCGGTATGGGGCTCCCCTCCATGGCGCCTCCCGGCCGGTCCCGCTGCGGCGCCCGGAGCCGGAGGGAATCTGCAGCCTCTGCCGGGGGCCCCCCACCGGCCTGGCCGCGCGCCGGGACTCCGCCTCGACCCGGCCCCTCTCCAGCAGGTCTGCGCCCCGCGCCCCGCACCCGCCCGCCCGGGGACCGCCCGCCCCTCCTCTCCGCGCGGCCGCTCGCTGGCTCCCTCGGCAGGGACCGCTCCTGCCTTCCTATAACGTTTCCTCCCGCCCACCCTCCCTGCCGCCAGACAGCCCGGGGTGCCCTCGGTTTCTCCCCAAGTTGGACTCACTTTCGGGGTGTCCCAAAAGCCTGACTCCAGCGCCCGCGAGCCCGACCCCGGTGACTCCCCCACCCGCGCCCGGCCCCAGCCTTTCCCCGCGATCGCCGCCTCCGGGGCGCACCCTCGGCCGGAAAACAGCCGGCGGGCGGCGAGGCTTTGGGCAGAGTCCGGGCCCCTCTCCCTGTCTCCCGGGGAGTGCGCAGCCCACACGAACCAGCTTCTCTTTAGAACAAGGACGGGGAGGGAGTTGGGAGGGGGCTGAAACCTTTTGCCATCAGCGAACAGCCCCAGCCAAAAATAACCCTGGAAAGGCAAGCTGAGAACGGTTATCTCCTGCCAGCGCTGAAATCGGAGGCTGGGCGCTGCGTGTGTGTGTGTGTGTGTGTGTGTGTGTGTGTGTGTGTGTGTGTGTGCCCTCCCACCCCGACCATTTGTTGAAGGGAATCACCACTGTCAGACTTCAATCCAACTGGACCCACTCGAGCCATCCACACTTTTCTCCAGCCTCTTCCAAAACAGCACACTTTCCGGTATGGACAATTCTTTTTTTTTTTTTTTCCACTTGTTTGTTTATTGTGGTAGTTGCAACGGCAGCAACACAGACGACACATATTTCCCTATTCTCACCCTTCTCACCTTCCCTACCCAGCTCCTGCCTTAGAAACAGGCTTGTCCTACGCTGTATTTGTCCACACTGTCTGAACTCTTCCCTGAATTAATCGTTTTCAATAGGAGGGGGCTAAAGCCCTTATTAATGTCCTACCAGGAGGGAATGAATAAAGCCAAGTTAAAGGAGAATTGGGTAGCAGATACTGTGCTAGGTTCCTTTGCACGTATCCTTTCATTCTGCTGGAGCTAAAGATTTTCTGCCTCCTCCCCAAAAAACCCACCAAAACTCCAAAACCAGGAAATTCTCCATAGAAAATAGGAGTGAAGAGAGAAAAGACTAACAGGATAAAACCCAAAGCAGGAAGAAAGTTCTATCTCCCATTTCTCTCAAGGAATTTTTGGACCCACCAAGGCTACTGTCCTGAAATAACCTGCTGCTTCTCCTTCCCCAAATATTGTCCACTTCCTGAGAGTAAGGCTGACTTGCTGCAGGCTTATAAAGTGTTTGGTCACAGTAAGACAACTGTGAGTAATAACACACATTGTATACTGTTTTGCAATTGATAAAAGGCTTTGCATCTGTTTTTTCTTTGGAGGCTGAAGAAAAGAAGAATGGTATTCATGCAGTTCCCATTTTACAGATGAAAACAAGAGGACTTTTTCTGTGAAGTCAAGAAAGTGGTTGGGATGATACTTTCAGCCTGTCCGAATTATGTATTGCCCCTCCCCTTTTTATTAATAACATTGAAATGTGATGGGAAAACCACTGAAGCCATCGGTTGAAATGTGCTGGGACTTTTTAGCCATTCTCTTCAACATAAAGAATGGGTGTTTTTGGAGGGGGTGAGAGTAACGGGGAAACGTTGTGAAAGAGTCCCGTGTTTTAGCTGAGGCAGGAAGAATATATTTTGGTGAAATCTACAGCACAGCATGGTGACTGCAGTTAACAATGAAGTATTGTATATTTCAAAATTGCCAAGACAATAAATTTCAAATGTTCTCACCACAAAAAAGATAGGTTTTGAGGTGATTAATCTATTAATTCTCTGGATTTAATTATTCCACAATGTATACATATATCATAACATCACATTATACCCCCATAAATACATACAATTTTAATTTGTTAATTAACAGTTTTTAAAAAGAATGGTGTGGCAAGTTCGGGAGGTAGTTTTTTTTTTTTTTCCCTCTAGTCTCTACTCAGTCTCCAAGATCCCATTCCCCATAAAGTTCCTGTCACCCAGGTGGAGTGCAGTGGCACGATCATGGCTCACTGTACCTTCTCCCTCTTTGGCTCAAGCGATCCTCCTGCCTACAGGTACATGCCACCACTCCCAGCTAATTTTTGTGGTTTTTGTAGACATGGGGTTTCACCATGTTGCCTAGGCTGGTCTCGAACTCCTCAGCTCAAGCAATCTGCCCGCTTTAGCCTCCCACAGTGCTGGGATTACAGGTGTGAGCCACCAAGCCCAACCCAAAAAGTTCCTAACTTTTTATCTCCCTGGGAGTGCGCAGCCTACACACACCAGTTTCTCTTTAGAACATACTTAAGAGTCTTGGCTTAGCACCCAACAGACAGAACCTTAACATTTCTACGGATCTGTGCACCTCTCTGTGGTGTGGGGTTTTTAAGATCTCTTTCTAATGACATTTTATTTTGAAAAGCAGGACAGTTTCATTCCCAGAAGAGCAGGTATGGTAAATCCTTTGTTTCAGTAACGAAGACAATGATCTAAACCCTAAGCCTCAGAGATGCCCAGAAACCCTCCAGGCCTCCATCTCTCTGCTCCTAGCACCTGCCTCTCTCTTGATATCAACATCATTCTCCCCTCTCACAGCCCAGCTCCTTCCACAGACCCAGGGACTAGGCACCAACACCTCAGACTAGATTTTAGAGAATTACCATTCAAGAGGCAATCGTCTTCCCTTGGCTCCAATTTCAAGGTTCCCAAAGACTGGAACAGGGCTAGTTTGAGGCAATGTGCCCCACCACATAGCCAGAAGGAATCTTATAGTGAAAAGGAAAACAATTCTTCCAAAGTAAGGGGTGCTGATCCCCAGAGGGAGGACAGATGGGCGGCCAAACAGTAACTGGGCCACCACGTACTTCACACTCACTGATCAAGGCTTTCTAAAACTATTTTTCTTCTCTCTGAATTTATATAGCACTTTGTATCACTCATAAAGGAATGTCTTATAGGCTGATAACACCTTTCTATTCATGCTTATGTCTAAAGTTTAGGTTAGGATAATTTCCTAACCTCAGTGTCCTCACTATAAAATGGGAATCATTATAATCCTTACCTCATAAATTGTTGGGAGGATTAAAATACTTAGTAAAGTGCCTGACTAATAGAAAGGCATTCAATAAATGTTAGCTATTCATGGGGTCATCATCATTATATTTACCATTGTTACTAATCTCCTGTATTTCAAGAATTACAGTTTATATTTTTGTAGACCATCACTGTAGCTAAAGGGTCTTTGGGCCATAGGTGATATTCCATAAAGCTTGGTTAAATTGATCTGTGGTTTTTGACTATGGAAACTCAGAATTCCCTCAAAATGTACAAAACAGACTGACCTGCTAAATAAATCTCTTCAAAGCTGACCCCAGGTTTAATTGAATTAATTCCAATGAATTTGTCACAACGATGGAGAAAGCAAACTTAGAGGGCCCCACAGTTGTTTGCTGGTAAAATGAGAAGTTTGGATTAGATCAATGTTTCCCAAAATATTTTCCTCAGAGTGTTAGTGCCCCTCAAACCCTGCATAAAGCAAGAGTTTCATGACCAAGTAGCTTTTAAAACTCCTGTACACTCTACTCCCATTCTTCACAATGCACACTTTCATATTAAAAGTTCTGAGAGGTCCTCAATAGAAGACATCAATTAACTTTTTTTTTTTTTTTTAAGACAGATTCTCACTCTGTCACCCAGGCTGGAGTACAGTGGCCACCACTCCTGGCCTAAAAATTTTTTAACCTGGTGCTTCCCAACCTAAACTCAGAGGGACCAGTTTTCTTAGTGAAAGAGAATCAGAGTAGCTTGTAACCACAGCTGGTGACACTCCTCTGCCCCACTCTTTGTATGTCCTCAGTGGACTAGGTCAGGAATAAATAAATTTTCACGATTCTCAAGGGCTGATCACTCCTTTGTGCTGAGCTCAAAGCTTCTCTGTAGCATGGGTCACAATGAATGGTAGCCCTGATAGCCCAGAGTAGCCTTTCAGCCTTCTCTGAGCCTCTAAAGACTGAGGATCCTTGGCATGAAATAGGAGCGACTGATATATCCTTGCTTCCCCTGGGGACTCTCGTGCTCTCAAAAAGGCATCAGCCATCATCTCCATCTAGAGAATACACCAGGTGACTAAGCTTGACCAGCCTGTCCCAAAATGAGAATCTGGGTAAAATAAGTGTTGAAACACTTCATTCCTTGTAGATTCACAAAACACATTAGCATATTAAAGAGTGTGAAGTTCTGCAGGAAGAAAAACCTATTTAACTTTAATCCAACATTGCCAAGTTTTATTAGACCATGGAGGATTTTTCCAAAACACTTACAAACAGATCAAGGACATCAATCTTTCATGAAACACTTTAGATCCCCAGGGTCCTCTCCAGCTACATCATTCTGTGATTTTCTTTTTTATTTATGATGCATTAAAAGATTAATCTCTATCAGACGTCCATTTAGAAGTTCACCAGAATGTGCAAAGGCAGCAGGTAAAATTGCCGAAGGGTATTATAAAAATACCCTCCAGTGATTTTTGAGACTTCAACTGAAATATTTATATAACTATATATTTCAGTCTGTATATGTATATATATGTATACACACACGTATATATGTGTGTATATATATTTGTGTGTGTATATCTGTATCTACGTATATATGGCATTATATCCATTTTACAGATGCAGAAACTGAGCTTTAGAGGGTGAGAGCAATTGTCCAAAGCCACACAGCACACAGGACATTGATAAAGGTAAAAACAAGAGTCGAAGCCTGAGGTGTAAGGACACAGAGACAAGTACACAAATGTTTACAAGTTACACAAATGACGCGTGCCTTTAACATGAATTTCTTGAACATTCATTTAGAGGCCTTACAATGAAGACATCGGAGTGGCAGCAAGTTCTGTTGGAATCAGGGGACCGTGTTCTTCTACACTCCCCTGGCTGACAGGAAAGCACATTGATTTGGCCTGTGGTAGTTATACACTCCCATTGAGTCAGGGGCCACTTCTATGCACACAGGAGGTGCTAAAAATACGCTGTTGACTCATTGCCTCTAAGAGCAGAAGAAGTGCCAAAAGTATAGGACAACAGGCAGAAGAACACATGGAAAAACGTCACAGGGCGGTCCTCCAAGGAAGTGCTAGATCCCTTTGAAATCTGTCCAAACAGTTTCTGGTGCTGGGGAAAGTCAATTACATATTTCAATAACCCTACATGTCATACGAGTATCTCGTATGTGTTTGTGTACTTGTGTCTGTGAACTTACATCTCAGACTTCAACTTCTTGCTTCCCACCCTTATCAATGACTGCCTGCATGGCCTTGGGCAAGTTGCTTTCCCTCTTCAAAGCTCAGTTTCTGCATCTATAAAATGGACGTAATGCTACTTACCTCATGGGGTTAGTGATCACATTTAAAGAGCTAGTATGTGGAAACTGCTTGCACAGTACCTGGCACATAATAAGGGTTTAATAAGTGTTTGATGTAATTGTTACGATTATTACTACTATTACTAAAATAATAATTACTACGATAATGATTCTTATCCTCTACATTAGTATTATCTTTGAAAATGGGCATGGATTATGCCTATGTAGCCCTTTTGGCACAATATCTAGCATTGTATCACATACAAATTAGAGAATTCATGTTATTGAGCATGAAAAAATATTTTTACTGACCCATAAATTCTTCATAAGTAACTGCAAAAGAAGCCATTATCCCAACACATGAAACAAATAAAAAAAAATTCAGTTCCTCTGGTGTTTGTTTTTGGAGGTAGCCACAGGATACCTCAATTTTTTTTTCTTTTCAGAGAGACTGAGGGGCTCACCATGTTGGCCAGGCTGTTCTCGAACTCCTGGCCTCAAGCCATCCTCCCCCCTCAGCCTCCCAAAGTGCTGGGATGACAGGCATAAGCCACCACGTCCAGCCTACCTAAAATATTGAATGCTGTTAGTAAATCTCCTGAGGCCAGCATAAGAAGTTGACGGGCAAAACTAATGCAGGTATGTTTTTCTGGCTTTTGCATGTATTGGGCCTAACTTTGAAAAGCATTTACTATTAATGGCTAACTTGCAAAATTGGTGATTTATTAAAAGCAGATTTTAAATGTTTTACCTAAAAATAATAGGCCTCTGGTCTGCCAAAGATGAAGACTTAATTTCTAGGTGTTCCCCACAATACCTAGAAACATCAGTGTAATCGATGATTAAAAACTTTAACTATTCTCATCAAAGTTCTTTATTTTATGATACAGCAAAAGAAAAGTTTATTTTCTAACGGTTTCTCTATACTTTTTTTAATAGTTGAATTTCATTTCTGAAGCCTCCTAAAAAGAATAGAATTTAGATCTTTATCCCCCAAGAGGAAATATATTTTCCATGTTTAATTTAAATTACATTCCATCAGTCATTTGCAATCTTAGCCCACACGGAATTTTTTTTTGGTAGTTTTTACGTTTGGGCTTTAGGAGGGGATTCCCAATAATCTCTACGTAAATATTTTAACATTCCAATGTAAATTAGTTTTTTAAAGCTATTTTACTCATAAAAATGATGAATTTGCATGGCTGAGGGTGAAATAATGTGTCATCAGGACCCCTCAGTTTTGGGGGTTGTGAGTAGATCCCATCTTCACGTTCCTCCAGCCCAGCCCAAGCCTGGCTCTGGTCCTTCTCCCCCATTTATCAGGAACCACCATCCCCAGGGATTCTACGTGCCCTGCCTGACCAGTGTTCTCCATCAGAGTTTACCAATCTTCTGTTCATTCCCTCAGAGCACAGCTAATTTGAAAATTAACTCAAGCAAATAGAGGAACAATATCCCCACCACATTGCGTTTTAACATAGCGTTTCCTGGACACACTGTTTCAACCCAAGAGTTGGGCTAATGGTAGGAGTTCCATCTGCTAAAATACGGCTATCAGCTTCAGAGGGAAATTCATGAACCTCTTCATAGTTTGTTTTTATGTTTCACTTTGCACTGTTTCTAAAATTTCCTCTGAAGCCAAAAAATAAGTTATTTCCCAGCACACTGGTCACTTTTCATTTATTACTGGATTGATTTTTCTAACTTGCAGTAGGAGCTGAAATCGACCAGGGGGTTCTTATCCAACAGACAGCGGCAAAACTCTTTGTGTATCTGCGTTCCTTTCAACAAATGTGACTTCCTCAATGGCATCATTCGTGAGAGTAACACAGAGCTCAGCCATAATGTTCCTTCACTAACCCTACCAGGTATCCAACATAGGATGTTACTTCCTTTCACTGTTTTCTGACTCCTGGCAGATGTTAATCACTGGGATTTGGGAACAAGGAAATAGAATTTCTGAGAATGCTTGGGAATTCCCAAATTCATATGATTTTCATAACACTTCACTTACAAGTTTTTGAAAAATAATAAGTGACTATAATAACAAGCAAATAGTCGTTTTTTCTGTAACAGGATTATGTGAAAATTTTAGTAGTCTTCTGTTTTAAAAAGATATGATAACAAATGATGATTTGTTAATATTATGAGCCAACATATTTTAACAAGATTATAAAATCCAATAGCATTAATAGAGAAAACATTAAAAAGAAATGAAGATTATCACAAAATAAATGCTAAAGAAAAGTCCTTTAAAGATTGAAAGGTAACACCACAAATACTTAATGCTTTAATCACTGTTTATGTGACACTGTTAAACAAGGCATCAATCATCCCCTCCAATACTATTTAAATAACATAACATTCTGATTTCCTGGCAAGATGAACAGCACTAGAAAGAAGCAACTGTCAAAATTGCCGATTTAAGGGCATATTTTGTTTCTAAAACTTGGCCTTTCTTAGAACACCTTTCGTAGGATTTGTAAAACATATGCTATGCCTATGAACACATTAATATTTATTTGCAGAAATGGTTCACTGTTAGCAGTGGACAAGGCCATGAACACACACTTATAACACAGCAACAGATACAAGAAAGTCTGACCAAGGCTCCTGTACTGCTCCTGTCCTGTTCACCTTAACTTTCATCTCCACATGTCAGCGCTTCCTCATCTTGCTTGACTTGAAGTCAGGGCATTTCTTCAAGCCAGTAAGTTCTCTATACTGACTATTAAGCTGTAATTCTCACAGGAAAATTAGAATATTCCTTCCCGTTTTCCTAATTTCTCAACAGATTTTTCTCAGAATTCAGAATTCAGGAATCCATAAATATGGAAATGACAGGAGAGAATTTCCAAATGGAAATGCAATTCCCTTAGTCCATTTTCAGAAGAAATCATAGCATAGTGTTATCCTTCTCTTCTCCATTTTTTTTTTTCCTGCAAACTCATGGTTATCACTTCTTTAAGTACGTAGCTCACAATTTTGCCTCCCTTGCAAATGGCCCCAATACAGTGAAGTGGGCCCTCAGTAGCTGTGCCTTTACTACATAATCCCACATTTCTGACCATATACGGGGAGGGTGACCCAGGGAAGGATCCCTGACTCAATGGGATTTCTCTTGCTGTCTCTAGAATTTGAACACCGGAATCCAGACATACAGAGGCTGGGAGACATTGTCGTGTGCTATATTGATGATGGCAGCAGTGGGTGGTGTGGGGGCAGTTAATTGACAGCTACCTGTTGCTGACATCCCAGGAACTGCCTGAACCTCCTCTTTCCCAGTCATAAGATATCTAACATTCTGCAGTATTCTTCATTAAATCCTAGCATGGTTTAAGCTAGCCAGAATTAGGTTCTGTTGCTTTCAATCAACAGAACCTTAGCTAATACGTTGTTATTTCCTGGTCCTTGTTCCTTTAATTTTCCAGGAAAAGAAGGGAAAATGGCTTACTGGTTTAAAAAAGAGAAAAGGGACAACATACCATTTAAGCAAAATTTCGAAGCACTCAAAGAAATCTCTGGAAAGTTCCTGAGACATACATAGGTAGGATCAGCATAAAACTTGAACAGTGTATCTAGATCATGGTTGCCACGGTTGCCTTGACACAATGAACATCTGTATCAAGATCATATTTTCTTGGTGGGACAGACAGAACGTGGGCCAGGAAGAAGCACAAGGCGGGACTCACATTTACAGTAACCCTTGTTTTCCAGGGACCATACAACCCAGTTTGTCTAGAGCTTTTCATCCCGAGTTTGTTATCCCACCATAATTATAAATAGAACCTCCTTTTTCTCTCAAGAATATCCCACTTTGGATGATAATTTCTATGACTACCCATTAAGAACATTTAATAACTATAGAAAACTGCTTCTCTATATTTTTTGTATGTTTGAAACATTTTATAACAAAAATATCTTTAAAGTTATCACCTACACAGAATATAGCTGCCAAATGCTCCTACTCTGCTATTCTAACCATGAATCCCTCTGGGGCCCCTTCCTCCTACGGCGCTTGTGAGGATGAAATGAAATAAGCTCTATGAAGTGCCCAACAGTGACCAACACTGAATAAAATACAGCCACCATACAGTGGCCTTCCTTTATGTTTACCAAACTCCTGTTAAGTTATTCGGTGATGTTTTAATCTTAATATTTTATGTAGATTATACATTCATCTGATTGAAAATGCAAAAGGTACAAAAGGGTATACAGTTAAAAGTTTCCCAACCCACCACCATTTATCTCCCTGGAGGCAACTGTTTCCAGATTTTTGAATATCCTTAAAGAATGTCATACGTATGGAAAAGAAAGATTACATATTTATATGCATCTGTGTATGCATTTTCCTATGAGAGGCTCACAAAGTCTCCTTGAAGAGATATCATTATTACAAATACCTCTCGATTTAAAATGGTAAATTATATTCCAATAAACTTATGAAAATATTGTAAGCTGAAAATGCATTTAATACACTTAACCTACTAAACATCATAGCTTAGCTCGGCCTACCTTAAACACTCACATTAACCTACGGTTAGGCAAAATCATCTAACAGAAAGCCCATTTTATAATAAAGTGGGCTTTGAATATCTCATGTAATATAATGAATACTGTACTGAAAGTGGAAAACAGAATGGTTGTATGGGTACTCAAAGTACAGCTGCTGCTGAATGTGTATTGCTTTCAAACTATCTTAAAGTTGAAAAATCATAAGTCAAAATATTGTAAGTCAGGGATTGTTTGTACTTCCACTTTACATGATGAAATTGAGCCTTGAAAAGATTAAGTGACTCGCCCAAGGTCACACTGGCAGTTAAATAGTGAAACTTGGATTCAAATTGTTCAGTCACTGCATGTATTGTCTTGAAATTTGAAAAAGAGGAAGAGGAATTAAACTACTAAGTTGAAGGAATATTTTAGGCATAGAAGAGGCAGATGCCTCCATGACCAGGTGATTGTGAAAAGCCCACTTGCCCCAAAATATGTCTCCTGGTCGTATGAAATTCCACCATTTCAGACTTTTACCTGGGGATTTAGAGTAATCTGCTGTTTTCCTAGAGCTCCCCTAAAATAAAAAAAGAAATCTTGGAAGGCTAAATGTATGCTAACATTGGAAAACTCATTTTCTCCCCTTCGTAAGGCAAGGTACTGAAGGAGGGGGACATACGGGCTGGGCAGGGACATTCTGGAGGCATGGGGAGAAGAAACTGAAAGGCAAGGTTGGATGGAACAAAGAATACCGATCTCACGATTCGCCCTTGAACCTGCCCTAACTTTGTTCTAATAGACTTAGCCACTGACCTGCTGTCAAAAGACCACAGCAGATCTGACTTGTTTTCAATATAATGATGAATATTGATTTGGTCCCTTCATCCAACATTCTCAGCTGGGCCTTTTTTTGACCAAGGATATACATTACTAGGAGCGTATAGGCAGTTAATTCTTCCACACGGAACTTCGGAGTTTCTGAGTTAACCAGAATCACCCACCTTAACATCTGCCAGTTTATACCCCAAGTGCCCCCTCCCTGCTATGCCTCATGTTTTCAATATAGCATAAAATCAGAAATGAAAGATGAAACATCATAGCCAATATCACGGAAATACAAAGGATCCTAAGAAACTGCTAGGTATAATTACACACTAACCAATTGGATCATCTAGAAGAAATGGATAAATTCCTAGACACATAAAACCTACCAAGATCGACTCATGAAGAAATTAAAAAATCTGAACAGACTAATAGCAAGCAAGGAGGTTGAATCAGTAAGAAAATGTCTCCTATCAATGAAAAACCCAAAACCCGATGACTTCCCAGATTAATTCTACGAAACATCTTAAGAAGAAAAATACCAGCCCTTCTCAAACTCTTCCAAAAAGCTGAAGTGGAGGGAATACTTCCAAACTCATCTTACAAGGCCAGCATTACCCTGATTCCAAAGCCAGACAAGAACACTACAAGAAAGGAAAATTACAGGCCAATATCCTTGATCAACATAGATGCAAAAATCCTCAACAAAATCCTAGCAAACTAAATTCAGCAGCACGTGGAAAGAATCATTCACCATGATCAAGTCATGGTTCAACATAAGCAAATCAATACATATAATATACCATATTAGAAAAATAAACGATAGAAACTGGATGGCCATCTCAATAGATATAGAAAAAGCTTTTCACAAAATTCGAAACCCTTTCACGATTAAAAAAAAAAACACCCAACAGATCGTGTATTGAGGGACTGTATCCCAACAAAATCAAGGCCATATATGACAAACCCATAGCTAACACCATAATCAATGGTGAAAAGTTGAAACTTTTCCTCTACCATCAGGAACAACACAAGGATGCCCGCGGACACCATTCTCAGGGTAATTAGGCAAAAGAAAGAAAGAAAGAAAACGCACCCTAATAGGAAAGGAAGAAGTGAAATTGTCTCTGCTGACAGCATGATCTTGTTATATATAGAAAACCCTACAAACTTCACTAAAAAAAGGTTAGAACTCAACACAAAGAAGGGAACAATAAACACTAGGGACTCCAAAGGTGGGAGGGAAGGATGGTGGGAGCAAGGGTTGAAAAACTACCTATCGAGTACTATGCTCACTGCTTGGGCAGTGGGATCGTTAGAAGCCCAAACCTCAGCACCACGCAACATACCTGTGTAAGAAACCTGCACATCTACCCTCCTGACTGTAAAATGAAACATACAATATTTAAAAAACAAAAACAAATAAATAAAATTTGAAAACCGTTAGAACTGAACTGATACGTGAAATCAGTAAAGTTGCAGGATACAAAATCAACATATAGAGCCTTGAACACAGCAACATCCAGCTGTCTGACATGAAAGTCTCAGGGGCAAGAAAACCTCTATACGAACTCAGAAACAATGAGCTAAGTTGTGTTTATGTCTGAAAGGATGTTAAGAACTTCATTCATGTTACATCGGAGCCAATAGAAAGAACCAACAGGAAACCTGTACCCAACAAACAGAAAAGACAAGATGAAGGGAAAGCAGAGGTAAGGGCTTACCTTAGAAAGGGCAAGTGATTAGCTCAGTATGCAATACAGTGTCTGCTCCTGAGCCAAAACTTTGTATAATACTGTGGATATTACTTGCACAACCAGAAAAATCAGATTTTCAGTAGGAAAAAACACATTTTCGTTAGGAAAACGTGTTTCTGTATAAGTCTTAGGACTCAGCTATCTATAATAACATGAAAAGACAAAATTTTCATCCAAAATGAGTATTTTTGTTTGTCTTGGCTTGTTATTCTAATGTCAACAGCCTCTACATAAACTGTTGAAGTACATGATATAACCACCTCTTTCTCCATCTTTCCCATTGCTCCCATAGGGTTTCAATTGTGCAATTTCACCATTAGCAAAGCTTTTTGCTGAAATCTGGCTTTTCAAAGGGAGAGTATCCAGAAACAGAAGATGCTGATCTGGGAGGCTCTTCCTAATAGAACTGCTGCTTCAGTTTAACTTGAAAAAGCCCACACCCAGTTCCTAATGACAAACATCTGAACACCGGGTCTTCCCACGAGCAAGACCATGCTACGCCTCCTGCTCAGTCTGTTCTGTAAGCAACACACAAATTGCTCCCTGTGAAGAGGAGCCTGCCAGGGGAGCAACATTCCACCAGACCCTGATTTAGCAAGATATTTCCGTATCATTCCCTCAACCAGCTGGAAGTCCTCCACTGCTCTTGTGTAAAAATCTAACTCATCTCACTGAATTTCCTGATTTAAAAGTCTAATTCATTTCACCAAAAGTGTGACAGAAGGAAACCAAGTACACCACCTCTCTCTTACCAAACCAAAGCTATTGCATGTGCATTCTGGGGGAAAAATGGTCCAAATATGTTACGGAGGGGGTGCCAGCCCAGTGTCATCCTCTTACTATTGCCACATGACCTTGGCTGATGGCATCAGAGGAAAAACAAGTTTATCGATTACTTTCAGCCATTAAGCTCACTCCTCCATGAAAAATAAGTCACAAGTCCAATGTCTCTTATTAAAATAAGCACTGCAAAATATAAAGGAGTCACAGTTTTAAAATGGGACACATGTTCTCTAAGCGGGAACCACTTTAGAGATGCACTGTTTACACTGTATAAAGTCCCCTGGAGCCAGGGTTAGGAAGCGCATCTATTCTTTGATGAAGGAGATGAAGGGATAAAGGAGAAAGGAAAAAGAGCTGCCAGAAGTGAGTGGGAAGGAGCCCATGAGATAAAGGAAGTAAATCCATTTGCTGATTGCAATAATAATGGTAATATACGAAGCTATACATACATACATACATGCATGCAAACTTTCACATTTTTTAAAAAAAGAACTTCAGGCTTTCACACATGTAATCAGCCCTTATGAACTCTCCTGATTAGCTGCAAAGAAAATCTTCCCTTTTCCTTTTTCCTGCACCATCCTGGGCTGCATTTTGACTTGTTTTTTTTATTTAATGTATAAACGATCAGCTCATGCTCTGAAGTTTGTAGTCCCCGCCCGCCCCCGCTCTCTGTACACCGCTCATTTACACTGGCAGCTGTCGTGTTGCTGGACATTCTCAAACCCACCAGTTTCCCTCTTATGTTTGAGCAGACAAACATGATCATGCACTAGGCATCACTCTGCCACTCAAAATGCCTTTTTTTTTTTTTTATTGCATCTGAGAGAAATCTCAAGGTTGCAAACCTGGAGTCAGAATTGTCTCCATGTGTCTCAGTGGGAAGAGTATCGTGTGAAGAAATAAGTTGATTCTACTAATCAAAAGGAATATTTTTTTGATATCAGGTCATCCTCCGAATGAATTTATATTACCGAGAGGAGGGTCACACGAAGAAAATGGTCAAACAGCACCACCTACAGCAAGAGCTGAGAAGTGCAGCGGAGCCGGGCTGAGTCAGGAAAGAAAAGCAAGCTGGGGCCTGGCTCAGCCCTCTCCCCTCTCCTCCTGTCTGCACGGAAAGATTAGGATGACAGTGGCAGGAAACCTGTGCACCTAGTATGCATCACTTGAAGGGAACACACAGATTCCAGGAAACAGTTGGAAGGAAATGTTAATATCAGGCTCTGCTAAACAATAGGAAATCACTCCTAGATGAGACAAGTGACTTTCATCAAAGGTTCCTGGTACCTGAAAAGATAGCCCAGGGGATAGTGCACTACATCTGGTGTATGTAAATTAAGTGGTTTTTTTTTCCCTTTGTAATCAAGGCCCATACGCAAACAAAATCACACTTTAGAAACGGCCTATTTCAACTTGTAACTAGCTTGCTTTCAGGGGCTCCAGGTCAAAAAGAAATACAGCACAAAGACGCTTTCTCCTTAGGGATCATACACAAATTCACTCTGTCCGTTTCTTTCCCACATGGAGCAACAAAGCCATCAGACCTCTCCATCCTCCCGTTGGGTCCTTCCTGATTAAAGTGAGATAAATCACAGCCCTCTCTCTCCAGATGGCAGGTGACAAGAGGGGGATGCTTGCCTCAAGAAGTCCTCCCCATCCCTCTGCATTCATGCAAGCCGGAGCGGAGAGATGCAAGAAATTATGGATGCATTTTAATTCCCCAGACCCTGCAATTAAAAACGGAAATTTTTTGGCCAGGCGTGTTGGCTCACGCCTGTAATCCCAGCACTTACGGAGGCCAAGGTCGGCGGATCACCTGGAGTCAGGAGTTCAAGACTGGCCTGGCCAACATGGTGAAACCCTGTCTCTACTAAAAATACAAAAATTAGCTGGGAATGGTGGTGGGCGCCTGCAGTCCCAGCTACTCGGGAAGATGAGGCAGGAGAATCACTTGAACCTGGGAGGCAAAGTTTGCAGTGAGCCGAGGTCACACCACTGCACTCCACTCTGGGTGACAAAGCAAGACTTCATCTCAAAAAATTTTTCTAAAAAATGGAAGTGTTGTTCTTTCATTTGTAAATGCGTTTTGTTAAAGAGGGACAGTTTAAGCAACACTTTTTATGGTCTACATTGTTAAAATTCATCAGACATGGACTCTTGACTCCATTTTGCCGGGGCAGACCCAGTTCAAGCATTTACAGCAGCTAAAACCTCCTCAAATCAAAAAGAGGAATCAGCATTATTGCTAAGTTCAAATAAGGTCTTGTTTTATTTCATTTTTATTTTTTAATGCAGCCATTCCTCCGGGTGCTATCATCAGGTAAGATTATCAGTCCTGATTGGGTAAAGGTATTATTACAAAATGCAATTCTTAAAAATTCAGTGTCTAACTACACTTTTAATAAGCCTTTCCCCCTCCCCTATATATTCTCCCTTAGACACCCCTTCTCAAATTTAAAATCACAGAAACTAAAATACGATGCCTAAAGAGAGCCGAGTGACGGCCCAGTCCTGTAATTTGATGAGTGGGAGTACGGAAGCCCAGAGGAGGTCAACTAATTTGTTCCCTATGTCTTAGATAAGAAGAAAATGACCAGCTGGGAAATCCCACTCATGTCAAGGCAGAGGCACAGGCCCACAGGCTATGGTTGCACTGTGCCACACCCCTACATCCTTCTTTAGGAATCACAGAACATTCTCGTGTTGAGTCAGACTCACTGACCTCCTTTTCAGGCTCATTGAGTTCTGTCCTTACAGGCTACGACAAGAAGTTTTGGTATTATGCTACACCAAGACCATTTATCTAGTTCAAGAAGTGAGCACAGTCCTTACAGCCCAGCAACTTTCCCCATGTCCAGTAAATTTAGCTCCTCCATTAGAAGCTGTCAGAATGGAGCCTTCTGGCTCGTCTTGATTTTGATTTGTGCAAGAATGAATGGTTGTGCTAAGACAGCTTTCCTAGCTGATAGTGAGAAAACTGTTTTCTCATAATCTATAAAAAATATTAAATTAGAAGCACAGAGTTTAGTTCATGACTTTTATCTTCGTGCAATTTTCCTGTGGGCATAAATAATTTATTTTTGTCCTGCCTGCCCCCCCAATCCCTTTTCCAAGAGACTAAAAGGGTATCTAGTGCAAAGTAGATGCTCAAATGTTTTTTAATAAACAGTGATCCCAGCCACCTAGTGCATGTTGCCAAATGCCAACCCCATAAATGGTCAAACACATCATCTCATTCAGCCAATCAAAATCAAGTGCTACCTATTTTTTTAAGTTTTCATAGCCCTTGGGCATCTGCTTTCTCAGTATTTCCCAAACTTAAATCATTCTCATCCTGCCTTCATAATTTTGCTCTGTCAATTACCTCTGCTATTATTTATTTCACATATTTTTAAATAGCCCCACTTTTGAAACTTAAATACATGCCTTTTAAAAGGAAGCTTTATTACTACTATACATCAAAAGCCATTATTACTTGTTCTGAGTACTCATAACAACATGTTCACAACTATTAAAATTTAGTAAGGTACATGCATCCACATACTCTCTAAATTCATGGAGCATCTCCACACACTTTAAGAAACAATTCTGCATTACTCACTCAATTTTCTTGACATCCTTCTGACGCAGGACAAACCTTGGGCCCAAAGAATTGAGGTAGGAGTCCAAGCAAAGTGCCAGCCACATAAAGGCAAACCTTGGCTCAGAAGTCAGGACTACCAACCCCTAGGTTATGGTTCATGCTCTTTCCTCTGCTCTCCAGAACCTCCTATCTCCAAGTGTAGCTAGCAACCCAGATGCAGCAGCATCCCCTAGAGACTTGTTAAAAATGCAGAAGCTCAGGCCCCACCCCAGACCTATGCAGACTGAATCTGCATTTTAACAAAGTCCAGGTAATTCACGTGCACATTAAGTTTGAAAGGCCCTGGCCTAGATCAGCAGTTCTCTAACTTCGCAGCACATTAGAACCATCTGTAGAGACTTTAAAAATACCAGTGCCTGGGCTTCACCTCCCAGAGAATCTGATTTAAATGTCTGGGGTTTGCCCTGAGTCTAGGTATTTTCAAAAACTCCTCAGCTTATACAAAGCTGGCAGGGCTGGGCACAGTGGCTCACGCCTATAATTCCAGCACTTTGTGAGGCCAAAGCGGGCAGATGGCTTGAGTTCAGGAGTTTCAGACTAGCCTGGGCTAAAACCCCATCTCTACAAAAAATACAAAAAGTAGTTGGCCATGGTGGTGGCACATACCTGTAGTCCCAGCTACTCAGGAGGCTGAGGTGGGGAATCGCTTGAACCCAGGAGGTCACGGTCTGGTCAACAGAGCAAGACCCTGTATCAAAACAAACAAAAAATGCTAGCCGCTTACCAGCTAGGGAGGCCTGCACAGCCAAGTTTTCAAACCGGGGGCTACGTTAGTGGTTCCAGAACTGTAGCTGCATCAAAACCACCTGGATAGCTTGTTCAGCTACAGAAGGTCTGGCCCTACCCCTAGAGTTTCCAGCTCGAGGTCTGGAATGAGGCCTGATGATTTGCATTTCTAACAGCCTCCAGGTGATGCTGATGCTGTGGGTCCAGGGACCACATTTTGAGAACCTATGCTAAATGAACCGTCCAAGATCAAAGCTCAAACTTATTCCAAGAACTTTTCAAGGCCCACCTGCAAGTTGTAGTGGAAGTAAGCATCTAAGAGTGCAAAAAAGTTTCCCTATAGACTAAGGCCTTTTACCTGAGCTCTCAAATGTTCACATTTCTCTTATCAACCTAAATAACAAACAAAGAGAGACCCTCCACAAGAAAAAGATATTCGCTTGGAAACAGAGCCTTGCAATGGAAATAGGCAAGCCAGAGGAAACTATATGCATATTCACGGAGGTAAAGGAAGACAAAAGAAAAAATGAGGAAGATGATATGATCATTTTGAAATGATTATCCTTGGCTACAAAGATCAATAACAAAGGTGATGCCAGGCCCAGGTTGGACAGGCAGTTGTTGGGCAAATACCCTTCAGAAACATTGTTGTGTGCAAAGTTGCAATGGGCTTTGTGCAAGATTGTGTTTTTTGCAGTCTTCTGTGATAATTTTTTGTTATCAGGCATACAAGCCCAAGAATCCTTTCTTTAGGGCCTTCCCTGGCTCTATTTGTCAGGGTTTTGGTTGGGGGAGGGGTATTTTTAACAGTCCCAATGTAAAAAATGCCATAAGGTAGGTACCCCAATTGCTTGTTTCGTCTTCATAAAATAACTTTTCCGCCAGAACAAATTCTACACATAAATTGTACAAATACCCTGGGATGCAGTCCCTGGAAAAGTTTGGAGTCATTCTCGGGGTTCCCACCCAGGTAGGCAAGGGTAGCCACCACAGATAAACACAAAGTGGGGGTGCCCACTGGGATTCGGCAGCAGGCAGTGGCCCTGGTTCTGATACTTTGCTGAAAACACAGCTCCTCTTTGTCACCCTCAGGAAGGCATCCCAAACTGCTCGAGGAGTCCTTGAAGCCAATGTTACCGCTAGGACAGCAAGTTTGCCTGAAAGTTATTTGCCTTTGCAGCAGATTCATTAAGCCAGAACAAAGAGAAGACCAATGACTAAAATATTTCTCTCCTTTTAAAACTCATACTCTTTAACTCATAGCACAGTTTCATTGTCCATCTGGGCAAAGCCGCTGTCTCATTTTGCTTTTTCCCTCTTGTCTGTGATGCTCATACTCATCCTCCCTATCCCATCAGCAACCTCTCTAGTATGTTTGATATGTGTCCTTAAACATTATATCTTGGCCGGGGCACGGTGGCTCATGCCTGTAATCTCAGCACTTTGGGAGACGGAGGTGGGCGAATCACTTAAGCCCAGGAGTTTGAGATCAGCCTGGGCAACAGAGTAAGATCTCATTTTTACTAAAAATAAAAAACAAAAAAATTTAGCCAGGTATGGTGGCCTGTGCCTGTAATCCTAGCTACTGGGGAGGCTGAGGTGGGAGGATCACTTGGGCCTGGGAGGTCAAGACTGCAGTGAGCTGAGATGGTGCCACTGCACTCCAGGCTGGGCAACAGAGTGAGACACTGTCACAAAACAAACAAACAAAAAACAACTATCTCTATAGAAATAGGCAGGGTTGTTTTATATGCAAATGTGGCTTTAAATTACATAATGACATTACATCAGTAAGCCCATTTTTTCTTATAATTGCACTCAGCGTCATGATTTTAAGACCTGGGCATATTGCTTTATATTTTACCTCATGAGAAGTCACCTTTACACATCTGTTTCTCACACTGAAATCAACATGCTTTTGAGTCAGTATTTAGGACTGAGTGAGGCTGTTCGCTGGAGTTAATCTGACACCAGATGCATTTATCCCTCTTTAGGACTGTAACGAATTGCTTTCCGCTCTGTTCCCCCATGCTCACTAGTTGGCATCACAGGTGTCGCCTTTGAAAAAGAAAAACATCTCATCCCTTGGTTTCCTGACAACCACCACCACCCCCCTCCGCTTGGCTCTTTTTCACGGAATTTACACCAAACAGCACAGAGACGAATGTCTCTCTAACATCTGTGATTTATCCTTGTTTACACAAGATCACTCCAGCCTATAAAAAAATATTTTTAAAAAATATGAAAAGTTACCCCAATCTTGGATTACAGAGTTTCAGATGAAAATGAAAACATACTAAAATTGCTTATCAGAGAGTTTCCTGTTCTTATTCACCCTTACTCCTTTTGCAGATGTGAGTCATAAATCCACAACCAAATCCTCTCTCCTGCGAGGTCAACTCCCACTAACACCCATGAGGAGGGAATTTGGCTCATATAATAACACTTAATTAAAATGTATAATGTCCACATGTACATGAGAGATAAAAAGACTGCTTCTTCGGGCATGTTTCCAGCCCAATCTTTCAAAATACGTGAATTATTTCTTAATCTACTATACCCCATAAATGATAAATATAAGATACTAAGATTTAAAATACTTTCAATAACACTTTCCTAGGCCTCCAGATGAGCACTACATAAGTTTATAATAAAATATTTAAAATAGCTACCATGTATTATGTGTTTATAATGTGCCAGGCACTGGTCTAAGCATTACTCGTGTGTTTTCACATTTTAATCCTCATAAGCCAAAGACATAGATTTTTTATCCTTGTTTTAAAGATGAAAGACCTAAGGCTCAGAGATAAATTTTTTGAAAATCTTTAATCCCTTTATACAAGATTAGCTCATTCTCACAAGCCAAAAATAAAGCCCAAAACTCCCATATCTCCCCATATAAAAAAAATACTCTTTAACTTCTTTCTCCCTCCAGAAGCCCTCCTCCCTCTCCTTTCCATCTTCAGCCAACATCTGGAAGGTTCTGTCTACATTCACTCCTCCATGTTCCCACCTCCCTCTTCCCTTCCATTCCTTGCAACGTGGTTGCCTCTCACAGCAGTGAAGCAGAAAGCCGTTTCCTCAGCCCACAACCAGCTCCAACTTTGAATCACTGCGCACCCTTGGCCGCTGCCGCCTCCTCCTTCAAATTAACTCCCTGACTTGATCTGCTGTCTCTGGCACGCTCTGCTTACATTCACTCCTACTCTTCATGTCTTTCTGGGCTGCTTTGCCAACTCTTCTTCCTCTGCTGCCCTCATACATCCAGGCAGAGGAGCACAGCTTCTGCCTTGGCCTCCTGCCTTAGTTCTAACTGGTGTCCCCTGAGCATATCGAGCCCCCAGACTGGAGCCTGTGTCCTGGGGTTAATTCCCTTCCCTACCTGTGGAGACTTAGCTCCTGCCCACCAGTGGGGTTATCACAAGTGCCTGCCTTTTCCTCACACTCTGCCTCTTACAGGGTTTCCGTAGGCTGGCCATTTATGAGTTGTGTGACCCTGGACCTCAGTGTCCTCCCATAGAAAACAAGGAGCATGAACTAGATTTATCTCTAGTGTCCTTTCTAGGTGTTTCTTTCTTTCTTTATTTTTAAACAAGACCTCACTCTGTCACCCAGGCTGGAGTGCAATGTTGCAGTCACGGCTCACTGCAGCCTCAACATCCTGGGCTCAAATGATCCTCCTGCCTCAGCCTCCCAAGTAGCTGGGACCACCACTCCCGGCTAATTTTTTTATTCTTTGTAGAGATGGGGTTGCAATGTTTCCCAGGCTAGTCTTGAACTCCCGGTCTCCTAAGAATTTTAACATTTGAGTTTTCTTCCAACAAAGAGGTGGAGGAAAATATAACTTTATATAAACATATATAAACCCTGTTTCCCGCTTTAATTAAGCCATAAATTCCTGCAGCAGCTAGGGATGTGAAGAGGCAAGTGAGAAGAGGATATGTGCATAAGACTCTCAGCAGCTTTGAAGTAAACAGGGAGGACTGAAGTGACCCTGTGTCTCCGAAGGTGGCTGTTCATTAGCCTCCTTCTGTCCTTAGACCCAGCTGGAGCATTGCATGCACTGGCTGCCAGGTTGCAGGGGATGTCAGCACCTCCAGCTCACCTGATTGAAGGAGGCCATGTGGCTTTCCCTGGACTTCCTGCTTGGACAGTGAATCCCTGTAGGGCCTGGATCCATTGCCCTCTTCTTCTCCCACCCCACCCAAGCACTCTTCTTCATGAGTTTGCTTTCTTCTATCTTTTTTTCCTCCACTTTTCATTCAAAAATTGTTGATTAAGCACCTGCTATGGGTCAGACATTTTTCTAGAGTCTGGTAACACCTCAGTGAGTAGACAGGTTCTTGTTCTCATAGATCTTCCATTCTAGAGAGAAAGCTGAATGATAAACAAATAATATACCAGGTGGTGAGGGGTGCTATAAGGATCGGCAGGGTAAGTGGGTGAGAAAATGTGCTACTTTGTCCTCTAGAGGCCAGGGAAAGCCTCTCTGTTTAGGTGATATTTGACAGAGATTTGAAGACACTGAAGGAGTGAACCATTTGGATCTCTAGGGAAAGAGCATTCTTCCCCAGGCAGAGAACAGTAAGTGCAAAGGCCATGATGAAGAAGGGAGCTTGGCCAGAGTGAGGGACACAAATGGCAGCCTACAGTGCATGCAAGTCTTAAGAGATGAGGTTCCTGGTGCTCTTTGACTGCCCCAGAGATCCTGTGCCCACAACACACAGACCCAGTCATCCTAAAATACATCTATGCTATAGCAATTTATCCCAAAATTTCCTTTCATCATGATTTACCTTCTGGTATCCCACCCATGAAAGCAGAAATTTCCTGCTTTCTCCTAATAATTACTCATAATTCTCCTAATAATTACTCTGTCTCCTCCCCCAAAATGTAAGGCCAAGAAGAGCAGGGACTTGGCCTATTCATTCACTGCTCTAGGTTTAGTTCCTATTTCAGTACTGAAAACCAAGTAGGCCCTCAATAAATATTTTTTTGAATTTATTTATTTATTTATTTTATTTTTTGAGATGGAATCTCTCTCTGCCACCCAGGCTGGAGTGCAGTGGTGCGATCTTGGCTCGCTGCAACCTCTGCCTCCCGGGTTCAAGGGATTTCTGGCTAATTTTTATATTTTTAGTAGAAACAGGGTTTCACCATGTTGGCCAGGCTGGTCTCGAACTCCTGACCTCAAATGATCCATCCACCTTGGCCTCCCAAAATGCTGGGATTACAGGCATGAGTCACCACACCTGGTCAGCCCTCAATAAATATTTATTTTCTAGATGAAATGGGGAACCTAACTACGCTACATGGTAATGAGGCAGCTGACTTTCTTGGAAGCAGAAGACCTAATTCTAGATGTGGTGACATACAAGCAATAAAGGAAGGACCTCTATAAATCACTCATGTTTCTGAGCCTCAGCTCTCAAAGTGTTGGATTAGAAATAGGGATGGCAAAATCCTGTCACAGGCACAACAACTCACCCCCTCCCTTCCATGCCCACTAGACTCTCTGATGAAGCATGGCTGTCTCTCTCTGGAAAAAGCTACGGAATTCTTCCCACCCAGTGCTCCTAGCAGCCACAACCAAAGGGTCAGAGGTGATCCTTACAATGAACCCAATTTGCCATCCCTTAATTAGATGTTTAAGATTCCTTTCCACTTTAATATCCTGTGATGCAAATCTAAGCACGCCTGCTTGTTTGGCCACATGGAGGTACATGTTCCTGCAAAATCAATCCCAAGAAATCCTATAGCTCACGGGTAAGCAGGTAACCCCTGGTTCCATAGCAGAGGCAGTCACTAGTAATACTTGCTTCAATTGGGACAAATATTTTTCACCCAGAAACTAATTCAAGGCTACTTTTTTCAGACTCTTTCGAAGGCTGCTAGAATTGGTCCCTTGAGTAAGCTGAGTGTTGTGGTGCCCCTCAGTTCCCATGCCATAGAAGCTTGAACCTCATTCATTAATACGCTAGCCCTAAGGCTTAAAACCAGTCTGACCTGGCTTGGAGCCTTTAGATCACTCTCTAGCTTCTGGCCACTAAGAATGAGCTTCTAGGCCAGGCATGGTGGCTCATGCCTGTAATCCCAGCACTTTGGGAGGCCGAGGCAAGTGGATCACTTGCACCCAGGAGTTCAAGACCAGTCTAGGCAACATAGTGAAACCCCATTTCTACAAAAAAAGATACAAAAAATTAACCGGGCCTGGTGGCACGGGCCTGTAGTCTCAACATTTCAGGAGGCTGAGGTGGGAGGATCGCTTGTGTGGGGAGGTCAAGGTTGCAACAAGCTGTGATCACACCATTGTACTCCAGCCTGCATGACAGACTAAGGCTGGAGCGCAGTCTCAAAAAACAAAACAAAATAAAACAAAACAAAACAAAAAACCTGCAGCCTGCACCACTCCTACTGGTAGCCTTGCTCCGATATCAGCACTTCAAGCAGGTGATAACACTATGAGGTTTATTTTTAATTGCTAGACGTGGCGGTTGTACTTCTTCAGAATAAAAATGCACTTCCTCCCTTTGAAGTGAGATGTGGACCTGTGATTTGATCTGGCCAAGAAAGCGTGACCGAAAATGACCCGGACACTTCCAACGGGAGCTTTAAAAGCCAGTGCACAATTTATCACTGATCCTTTTTCTGCTTCAGTCATCATCGAAGCCCACATCAGGATGGAACTCCAATCAGCCTGGATTGCTAATTAAGGATGCTCCATGTTAGAGCAAAAAAATAAGTTGCGTTAAACCACAGAAATTTGGAGGTGGTTTCTTATCGCAACATAACCAGTCTCTACTGACTGATACTCCATGGCGTGAGATTACTCATGGGATTTTTCTAGCTCAGAGTTTCTCAATTTTGGTAGGATTGACGTTTGGGGTTAGTTAATGCTTTCTTGTGGGGACCGTCCTGTGCATTGCAGGATGTTGAGTGGCCTCCCTAGCCTCTACCCACTAGACACCAGTGGCACCCCATCCCAAGTTGTGACCATCAAAAATGCCTCAACAGTATGATTCCACTTATTTGAGGTACCTAGAGTAGTCAAAATCATGGAGACAGAAAGTCAAATGATGGTTGTCAGGGGCTGGGAGAAGAGGGAAATGGGGAATTAGTGTTTCATGAGTACAGAGTTACAGTTTTGCAAAATGAAAAGAGTTCTACGGATGGATGGTGGTGATGGTTGCACAACAGTGTGAAGGTGCTTAGCGCCACTGAACTATACATATGAAAATGGTTCAAATGGCTAATTTTATGTTATGTGCTTTGCCACAATTTTTGAAAATGGAAAAAAAATGTCTCCAGACATTGCCAACGTCCCCTGGAAAGCAAAATCGCCCGTTTGAGAACTAGTGTTCTAGCGGTAGTGCAGCACATTCAATTGTATAATATGTGTAAAAACATGGGCTTAGGGCTCAGCCCTGCTTTTTGTCATTGAGGGTTAGAATCTCATCTCTCTTAAAATATTTTTTATCCACTCAGATTTTAGGCCAGGATCAACAGGACAACTGAACAGTTTGATCTAGAAAAACCCTCTGTCTATGGACCCAAAACTGGTGTGATATGAATACACGCTGTAAAAACTCTTACACTGTTTTAAGCTTTCCATCTGATAAAGAGCGCACAGTAGAGATTCCATTTGGGATAATTTTTCCTGAAACCTACTTGTTTTCCATGCTGTTTCTACAGTTAAGGGGCCTGGTCTTAAAATGTGTTGAAGCGAAAGAATGGGAAGAGCCAAGGGAGATATCAGGGAATTTCCAAATGACAGAATTGCAGAACTGCCGGGCAGTCCTCTGCTGAGGAAGAGGCAGCTCACACTTTGAATGCATCTTGAGGAGTATTCTCCATACCTGAGGAATAAATTAAGGCTAATGAGGGGGCCTAAATGGTGATTGGCTCTGCTCTTGACGAATTGAATCCCATGCTGGGACAGAGGCAGCAGAGGGCTTCTTACACCCACCTCCACCACCATCGCCCTGCCTAAGTCATCTCAGAGAATCCTCTTTCTATCTCAGTATTGGGCCTACATTCTTATGCTTCAGCCCTTTTCCATAATGACCCCTCCAGATTGCCACACTCTAGAACCACTACACAGAGGGCGGCGTTACTGCTGTGTGGTCACTTCATCTCAAAGTGAGGGGCCAGCTCACATGATTTGCAGGGTTCCTCTCTCTGGCCTTCTAAAACATTCTCCAGCTTGAGGCTGAAATCACTCCCCCAAAGCCCCATAATAGGCATGAACAGATTATCCTCCCCTTTTTGGTTCTCATGGCTAGAATCCTTAACTAATCCTCTCCCCACAAAGTAGGGTTGATTTCACAAGCTGTTATTTCAGCTGCTCGTTCCGCCATCTGCTCTTGATTTGCTTGGTGAACACCTCCAGCGTGCTTGGAGCTGCACTGTCACGCTTCGCCCCACTCAGCTTCTGGCCCCCCACCCTCAAACACATCTGCATCTGCATACCCCTCCCACGCCCCAGTTCTGCCCACAGTAGATACATCCATCTGCGCTCCGGGCCCCAGCCCCTTGGGAGCTTGCGCTATCAATTACTTGCACTTAGTTCAGAATCTTCAGCCTCTCCATGTCCATGGCTATTTCATTTAGACAATGTAGTAACATGTTTAAACCTCTCCCGTCCTGGAAAAAAAAATGTCCTACATTTAACCCAATCTCCCTCTCTAGCTTAAAGTAATCTGTAAATTTCCTTGCTATTTATTTACTACATGTCCCAGGTTGAACAGTATCCACACAGCCCCAAAAATTCATATTCTCCCTAGGAATCTTAGAATGTGACTTTATTTGGAAATAGGGTTGTTGCAGATGTAATTACTTAGGAATGGACCCTTAATCTACTATGACTGGTGTCCTTAGAAGAAGAGGAGAGGGAACACAGACATACACACAGAGAGGAGGCCATGTGATGATGGGGGCAGAAACTGGGGTGATGCATCTACAAGCCAAGGAACGTCAGGGCTTGCGGGAAACCCCAGAAGCGAATGGAAAGGCATGTAACAGATTCTTCCCAGCATCTTCAGAGAGAGCACGGTGCTGCCAACACCTTGTTTTGAACTTCTAGCCTCCAAAACTGAGATAATAAATTTCTGTTGTTTTAACAAGATACCCAGTTTCTGGTATTTTGTGGCAGCAGACCTAGAAATTGAATATACCCCTTAAACCACCACAGTTTTCCTTTTGGTTCCAAGATACTTTCATGTATGACCTGCGAGAGCCAAATCCAGTCTTTATTTGGCCTCTCTGGAGCACATGCAACTCATTTATTCCTTATTGATGCTTCTCCCCCACATCCTTCTCGGCCTTCTTCATTGCTTCCTAATCTCACAGCCATCTACCGCATAGTGGAGTCCCTGGGTTCATCACCACCTTTTCCCACTCTGTTCATGCTCCACTGCAGTCTCATCCAAATACCAGCTCTCCTCCCACCCCCATGCTGATGATTCCCCAAGCTGTCCTGCCTGAGCCTCTCTCCTGAGATCTACTTTGAGTTCCCCACTGCCTCCTGGACGTTTCCACCTAGAACTTGTACAAGCACCTCAAAAACTACATGGCTAAAATGGAAGTCATGGTCTAGAAGCCTCCTTCCCAGATAAACCTGCTTTTCCTCCTGTAACCTGCATGTCTATGAGAGGATTCACGTTCACACAGGGGCATAAGCCAGACACCTGGCATCTTCTTGGGCTTCTCCTCTGCACCCTTGGACATGGTCACCGAAGCCAAGGGACTCTGCCCATAAGGGTTTGGGGAAAGTATCCTCTGCATCCCTGCTGGAGGTGCTGTAGCTCAACCTCTCACCACCATTTGTGACTAGCGGAGACCTCCACTACACCAGACTTTTATGCTGCTCTGGGAGCACTTTCTTATACCACCTTGTTTTAAGCCATTCCCCTGCTTCGAATGCTTCAGGGTTTCCTGGTCCCCTGCAGGTTGATGTCCTTAGCATTCCTCCACTTGGAATAACAACACCTCGTAGCATCTGGCTTTCAGGAGTTTAGAGTGGATGGCTCTGCATTCAACTCCAGGACCTCCCACACACTTGGTGCGCGGCCCTGGGCAACGTACTTACTCTCTCTGTGCCTCAGATTCCTCACCAGAAAATGGGGATAATAATAGTACCTACCTCATAGGGTTATTGTAAAGATTAAAAGAGCGAATATGTTCAGAGTACCCAGAACTGTGTCCAGCATGTGATAAGTGGGCACTAAATATTAACTGCTGTTGCTGTAAATATTACCTTTCCCCACTCATTTGCATAAAGCTTCCCATGGGCATTGTTTTCCAGCCAATCAGAACACTCTTCCATCTTGCAAGAAAAAAAAAAAAAGTCCTACCTGTGTTCCCCTGGCTCTTGGCCTTGACACACACTGTCTAGAATAGCTTCCCCACCATCTCTCATCCCACTCTCCCTATGAACATACCTCAACTCATCTTTTCTAACCTAAGTACCCTCCCCTGCAGTCAGGCATGCTCTTCACTGAGCCTTCATAAGGCCCTTGTGCTCACCTCTATTGCAGCACAGATCATACTGCATTATAAAGGACCATCTCCTGTCTCTCTGTCCATCTTTCAGAGTTTGCCGTATTGATCTTAGTGATGTCAGCCCGTGGCACTCAGCTAGACAAAGAAAGCAGGCTCAATAAAGGCTGGTAGAATTAAGTAAAGAATTGTATAGGCCGGGCGCGGTGGCTCACGCTTGTAATCCCAGCACTTTGGGAGGCCGAGGCGGGCGGATCCCGAGGTCAGGAGATCAAGACCACGGTGAAACCCCGTCTCTACTAAAAATACAAAAAATTAGCCGGGCGTGGTGGCGGGCGCCTGTAGTCCCAGCTACTCGGAGAGGCTGAGGCAGGAGAATGGTGTGAACCCGGGAGGCGGAGCTTGCGGTGAGCCGAGATTGTGCCACTACACTCCAGCCTGGGCGACAGAGCGAGACTCCGTATCAAAAAAAAAAAAAAAAAAAAGAAGAATTGTATAAAGGCATTAAATAGAGATAGCGTACAAATATGTCCCAGGCTGCCTGGGATAGTCCTGGTTTAGGCCATGGTCCTGATATAATTACTAACAACACCCTCTTTCACTGTCAAAAATATTTCCTTTGGACAATACATTATAAGGTCACTCTAGGTATTAGAGCTGTGATTCTCACCCTATCAGGCCCAATTTTCTCTTTGCTTAACAGCTATTTTAGAATACCCTATGCACTATCTTTAAATGGGATTGATAGTCAATAGAAACTGCCAATAACAGAATTTCCAAAAAACCAATGTAATACCCTAAATAGAATGCTAAATGGAAAATGAAGGAGATTTTTTAAAAAGTAGCTTAAACTAAGATTTCGTGTGCAGTATTTTGATGTGTAAATGCTTAGTTAAGTGACTTACACTTCTGGCCAAGATGGAGTAACAGAGACCAAAATTACTTTCTGACCTAAAGCAACAAAAATACTGGACAAAATATATGAAACTATGGTCCTCAAGCAACAAAGCGAATCTATCACTGGAATCAAGCGTCAAAGGGCAGTGATCCCCAAGAGATGAGAAACAAATGAGGCTAGCCCCACAATGGACCTCCCCAACACCTTATAAAACTCTCCAGGCCCCAGCACAGGAAGAAAGAACGCAGATGGAGCTCAGAGGTCTTCCTGAGTTATGAAGACAGAACTGTGAGTCTGGGAAGGCCACTGTGGCTAGAATTCATAGGGCAGAATATTGAGGAGGAGAGGGCTGTACAGAGACAGAACTCTGGAAATCTGAAGATAATACTTACCCTCCTTGACTGTTTAACAGAGTAGCGATCAGAGTATGCAGGTATGAAAACCGCCTGAGAGGCTGGGCCCAGTGTCTCACACCTGTAATCCCAGCATTTGGGAGGCCGAGGTGGGTAGATCACAAGGTCAGGAGATAGAGGCCATCCTGGCAAACATGGTGAAACCCCATCTCTACCAAAAATACAAAAATTAGCCGGGTGTGGTGACACATGCCTGTAGTCCCAGCTACTCAGGAGGCTGAGGCAGGAGAATCACTTGAACCCAGGAGGCGGAGGTTGCAGCGAGCCGAGATCGAGCAAAGCCTGGGCAACAGAGCAAGACTCAGTCTCAAAAAAAACAAAAACAAAAAGAAAAGAAAAGAAAAGAAAACTACCTGAGAATGGAAAAAGAATCATCCACAATGATTACAGGGATTAGAGGATTCCCAATGCTCACAGGGGGCCAGAAACAGTCCCTGTTAACATCAGTCAGAATAGAAAATCTCATAATTCATTAAGATAGAATACTTAGAAGGGTTCTGCCTCAGTAGTGAGCAAAACAGCCCTAGGCCAAATACTATTCTTATCATCTATCAAAGTTTACTGGCAAGATCCGGAAGGCTCAAACTTTTCCAAGTAGCTTAACTGTGTGACAGAAAAAAGCTCAGGAAGATTTATAGAAATATAAAAACATGCAAGCAGCCAATAAGGTAAAACTGGTGATCTATGTCATCCAATCAAAAATCATCAGGGATGTGAAGAGGCAAAAAATATGACACATAATGAGGATAAAAATCAATGATAGAGTCCAAGATGGCCAATAAAAACAGCTCCAGTCTACAGCTCCCAGCATGAGCGACGCAAAAGATGGGTGATTTCTGCATTTCCAACTGAGCAAATGGCACACCAGGAGATTATATCCAGCGCCTGGCTCAGAGGGTCCCACGCCCACGGAGCCTCGCTCACTGCTAGCACAGCAGTCTGAGATAGAACTGCAAGGTGGCTACGAGGCTGGGGGAGGGGCGCCTGCCATTGCTGACGCTTGAGTAGGTAAACAAAGCAGAGGGGAAGCTCGAACTGGGTGGAACCCACCACAGCTCAAGGAGGCCTGCCTATCTCTGTAGACTCCACCTCTGGGGGCAGGGCATAGCTGAACAAAAGGCAGCAGAAACCTCTGCAGACTTAAACGTCCCTGTCTGACAGCTTTGAAGAGAGTAGTGGCTCTCCCAGCACGGAGTTTGAGATCTGAGAACGGACAGACTGCCTCCTCAAGTGGGTCCCTGACCCCTGAGTAGCCTAACTAGGAGACACCGCCCAGTAGGGGCAGACTGACACCTCACACAGACGGGTACCCCTCTGAGACAAAGTTTCCAGAGGAATGATCAGGCAGCAACATTTGCTGTTCAGCAATATTCACTGTCCGGCAGGCTCCGCTGCTGATACCCAGGCAAACAGGGTCTGGAGTGGACCTCTAGCAAACTCCAACAGACCTGCAGCTGAGGGTCCCGACTGTTAGAAGGAAAACTAACAAACAGAAAGGACATCCACACCAAAACCCCATCTGTACATCACCATCATCAAAGACCAAAGGTAGATAAACCCCAAAGATGGGAAAAGAACAGCAGAAAAGCTGAAAATTCTAAAAATCAGAGTGCCTCTCCCCTTCCAAAGGAATGCAGCTCCTCGCCATCAGGGGAACAAACCTGGATGGAGAATGACTTTGACGAGTTGAGAGAAGAAGGCTTCAGACAATCAAACTTCTCTAAGCTAAAGGAGGAAGTTCGAACTCATCACAAAGAAGCAAAAAACGTTGAAAAAAGATTAAACCAATGGCTAACTAGAATAACCAGTGTAGAGAATTCATTAAATGATCTGATGGGGCTGAAAACCATGGGACGAGAACTACATGACGAATGCGGAAGCTTCAGTAGCCAATTCAATCAACTGGAGGAAAGGGTATCAGTGATGGAAGATCAAATGAATGAAATGAAGTGAGAACAGAAGTTTAGAGAAAAACCAGTAAAAAGAAATGAACAAAGCCTCCAAGATATATAGGACCATGTGAAAAGACCAAATCTACATCTGACTGGTGTACCTGAAAGTGATGGGGAGAATGGAACCAAGTTGGAAAACACTCTTCAGGATATTATCCAGGAGGACTTCCCCAACATAGCAAGGCAGGCCAACATTCAAATTCAGGAAATACAGAGAACACCACAAAGATACTCCTCGAGAAGAGCAAATCCAAGACACATAATTGTCAGATTCATCAAAGTTGAAATGAAGGAAAAAATGTTAAGGGCAGCCAGAGAGAAAAGTCTGGTTACCCACAAAGGGAAGCCCATCAGACTAAGAGCAGATCTCTCAGCAGAAGCTCTACAAGCCAGAAGAGAGTGGGGGCCAATATTCAACATTCTTAAAGAAAAGAATTTTCAACCCAGAATTTCATATCCAGACAAACTAAGATCCATAAGTGAAGGAGAAATAAAGTCCATTACAGACAAGCAAATGCTGAGAGATTTTGTCACCACCAGGCCTACAAGAGCTCCTGAAGGAAGCACTAAACACAGAAAGGAAAAACCGGTACCAGCCACTGCAAAAACATGCCAAATTGTAAAGACCATTGATGCTAGAAAGAAACTGCATCAACTAGTGAGCAAAACAACCAGCTAACATCATAAGGACAGGATCAAATTCACACATAACAATATTAACTTTAAATGTAAATGGGCTAAATGCTCCAATTAAAAGACACAGACTGGCAAATTGGATAAAGAATCAAGACCCATCATTGTGCTGTATTCAGGAAACCCATCTCACATGCAGAGACACACATAGGCTCAAAATAAAGGGGTGGAGGAAGATCTACCAAGCAAATGGAACACAAAAAAAGGCAAGGGTTGCAACCCTAGTCTCTGATAAAAGAGACATTAAACCAACAAAGATCAAAAGAGACAAAGAAGGCCATTACATAATGGTAAAGGGATCAATTCAACAAGAAGAGGTAACTATCCTAAATATATATGCACCCAATACAGGAGCACCCAGATTCATAAAGCAAGTCCTTAGAGACCTACAAAGAGACTTAGGCTCCCACAAAATAATAATGGGAGACTTTAACACCCCACTGTCAACATTAGACAGATCAACAAGACAGAAAGTTAAAAAGGATATCCAGGAATTGAACTCAGCTCTGCACCAAGAGGACCTAATAGACATCTGCAGAACTCTCCACCCCAAATCAACAGAATATACATTCTTCTCGGCACCACATCACACTTATTCCAAAATTGACCACATAGTTGGAAGTAATGCTCTCCTCAGCAAATGTAAAAGAACAGAAATTATAACCAACTGTCTCTCAGACCACAGTGCAATCAAACTAGAACTCAGGATGAAGAAACTCACTCAAGCTAGTTTCTAAGGATCGTGTCTGCGAGCCAGGATTCCCAATCCAGAGACAATGGCCCTGATGGGATGGAGCCGGAAGGCGTCACCGAGAGTAACTGGAATGAGATTGTTGACAGCTTTGATGACATGAACCTCACAAAGTCCCTTCTCCGTGGCATCTACGCCTATGGTTTTGAGAAGCCCTCTGCCATCCAGCAGCGATCCATTCTACCTTGTATCAAGGGTTATGATGTGATTGCTCAAACCCAATCTGGGACTGGGAAAATGGCCACATTTGCCATATCGATTCTGCAGCAGATTGAATTAGTTATAAAAGCCACCCAGGCCTTGGTCAGAATTGGCTCAGCAGATACAGAAGGTGGTCATGGCACTAGGAGACCATGGGTGCCTCCTGTCGTGCCTGTATCGGGGGCACCAACGTGCGTGCTGAGGTGCAGAAACTGCAGATGGAAGCTCCCCACATCATAGTGGGTACCCTTGGCCGTGTGTTTGATATGCTTAACCGGAGATACCTGTCTCCCAAATACATCAAGATGTTTGTACTGGATGAAGCTGACGAAATGTTAAGCTGTGGATTCAAGGACCAGATCTATGACATATTCCAAAAGCTCCACAGCAACACCCAGGTAGATTTGCTGTCAGCCGCAATGCCTTCTGATGTGCTTGAGGTGACCAAGAAGTTCATGAGGGACCCCGTTCGGATTCTTGTCAAGAAGGAAGAGTTGACCCTGGAGGGTATCCGCAAATTCTACATCAATGTGGAACGAGAGGAGTGGAAGCTGGACACACTATGTGACTTGTATGAAACCCTGACCATCACTCAGGCAGTCATCTTCATCAACACCCGGAGGAAGGTGGACTGGCTCACCGAGAAAATGCATGCTTGAGATTTCGCTGTATCCACCATGCATGGAGATATGGACCAAAAGGAACGAGATGTGATCATGAGGGAGTTTAGTTCTGGCTCTAGCAGAGTTTTGATTACTACTGACCTGCTGGCCAGAGGCATTGATGTGCAGCAGGTTTCTTTAGTGATCAACTATGACTTTCCCACCAACAGGGAAAACTATATCCACAGAATCAGTCGAGGTGGACGGTTTGGCCATAAAGGTGTGGCTATTAACATGGTGACAGAAGAAGACAAGAGGACTCTTCGAGACACTGAGACCTTCTACAACACCTCCATTGAGGAAATGCCCCTCAATGTTGCTGACCTCGTCTGAGGGACTGTCCTGCCACCCAGCCCCAGCCAGGGCTCAATCTCTGGGGGCTGAGGAGCAGCAGGAAGGGGGAGGGAAGGGAGCCAAGGGATGAACATCTCATCATTTTTTTTCTTTGAATAAATATCACATTTTGAGGCAAAAGAAGGAACTGTGAACATTTTAGACACCCTTTTCTTTGGGGTAGGCTCTTGCCCCAGGCACCAGCTCTTCTCCCAAAAAAAAAAAAAAAAAAACAAACACTAATCTCTTTCCCTAACCTGGTAACCTCAAGATCCCAGAGGCTCTCCTCACCTCAGCTGAGCTCCTTTGAAAGTGATTCAAGGGACTATGTCACTCAGCCTCATTTGCTGGACCAAATCCGGAGGGAGAACCCCTAATACCTCTGAGTGAGATTGCCCAGGGGGTTGTCCCCAGGTGGGGGGAAGCAGGGGAGAGAAAATGGTAGCCATTTTTACATTGTTTTGTATAGTATTTATTGATTCAGGAAACAAACAGAAAATTCTGAATAAAATGACTTGGAAACTGAAAAAAAAAAAAAGAAAAAGAAACTCACTCAAAACCACTCAACTACATGGAAACTGAACAACCTGCTCCTGAATAGCTACTGGGTACATAATGAAGTGAAGGCAGAAATAAAGATGTTCTTTGAAACCAATGAGAACAAAGACACAACATACCAGAATCTCTGGGACACATTTAAAGCAGTGTTTAGAGGGAAATTTATAGCACTAAATGCCTACCAGAGAAAGCAGGAAAGATCTAAAAATGACACCCTAATATCACAATTAAAAGAACTAGAGAAGCAAGAGCAAACACATTCAAAAGCTAGCAGAAGGCAAGAAATAACTCAGATCAGAGCAGAACTGAAGAAGATAAGAGACATAAAACACTCTTCAAAAAATCAGTGAATCCAGGAGCTGGTTTTTTGAAAAGATCGACAAAATTGATAGACCACTATCAAGACTAATAAAGAAGAAAAGAGAGAAGAATCAAATAGATGCAATAAAAAATGATAAAGAAGATATCACCACTTTTACCACAGAAATACAAACTACCATCAAAGAATACTATAAACACCTCTATGCAAATAAACTAGAAAATCCAGAAGAAATGAATAAATTCCTGGACACATACACCCTCCCAAGACTAAACCAGGAAGAAGTTGAATCCCTGAATAGACCCATAAAAGGCTCTGAAATTGAGGCAATAATTAATAGCCTACCAACCAAAAAAAGTCCAGACGGATTCACAGCCGAATTCTACCAGAGGTACAAGGAGCTGGTACCATTCCTTCTGAAACTATTTCAAACAATAGAAAAAGAGGGAATCCTCCCTAACTCATTTTTGAAGCCAGCATCATCCTGATACCAAAGCCTGGCAGAGACACAACAAAAAAAGAGAATTTCAGACCAATATCCCTGATGAACATCGATGTGAAAATCCTCAATAAAATACTGGCAAACTGAATCCAGCAGCTCATCAAAAAGCTTATCCACCATGATCAAGTAGGCTTCATCCCTGGGATGCAAGGCTACTTCAACATACGCAAATCAATAAACATAATCCAGCATATAAACAGAACCAAAGACAAAAACCACGTGATTATCTCAATAGATGCAGAAAAGGCCTTTGACAAAATTCAACAGCTCTTCATGCTAAAAACTCTCAATAAATTATGTATTGATGGGATGTATCTCAAAATAATAAGAACTATTTATGACAAATCCACAGCCAATATCATATGAATGGGCAAAAACTGGAAGCATTCCCTTTGAAAACTGACACAAGACAGGGATGCCCTCTCACCACTCCTATTCAACACAGTGTTGGAAGTTCTGGCCAGGGCAGTCAGGCAAGAGAAGGAAATAAAGTGTATTCAATTAGGAAAAGAGGAAGTCAAATTGCCCCTGTTTGCAGATGACATGATTGTATATTTAGAAAACCCCATCGTCTCAGCCCAAAATCTCCTTAAGCTGATAAGTAAACTTCAGCAAAGTCTCAGGATACAAAATCAGTATACAGAAGTCACAAGCATTCTTGTACACCAATCACAGACAAACAGAGAGCCAAATCATGAGTGAACTCACATTCACAATTGCTTGAAACAAAATAAAATACCTAGGAATCCAACTTACAAGGGATGTGAAGGACCTCTTCAAGGAGAACTACAAACCACTGCTCAATGAAATAAAAGGATGATATTACTCTCAACATCTCAGAGGGTTTACACTCTTCCTGGGATATGGTTTCTAATATTAATTGGGAGAGAGGATGATATGACTCCCAGTATTGCAGGGGGTGTACACCCCCTGTTATTTTGTTGCTAATATCCGGGTTGGGAGAGGATGATATTACTGCCAATATCACAGGAGTTGTACACCCCATCTGTGATATTATTCCTAATATTCAAGGGAAGAGAGAATGACATTACTCCCAATAGTGCAGGAGGTGTACACACCCCTGTGATATTGTTACTAATACCCAGTGGAGGAGACGATGATATTACTGGCTATATTGCGAGAGGTGTACACCCCCTGTGTGATATTGTTTTTAATATCCAGGGGGCTAGAGGATGACATTACTTCCATGATCGTAGTGGGTGTACACCAATTGTGTGGTATTGTTCTGAATATCCAGGGAGGGAGAGGATGATATTACTGTCACTATCGAAAGCGGTAGACACTCCTTCTTTGATATTGTTCCTAATATCCAGGGGGCAGAGTAGGATATTAATCCCCAAATCACTGTGGGTATACACCCCTTTTTGATATTGTTCCTAATATGCTGGGGGAGAGTCTATGATATTACTGGCCATATCACAGGGTGTGAACACCAGCACTGTTATATTGTTTCTTATTTCCAGCAATGAAGAAGTAGATATTACTCCCAAAACGGAATGGGCTGTAAACCCCCCATAAGATATTGTTCCTAATATCCAGGGGGAAAAGGATGATATTACTTTCAATGTTGCAGCAGGTGTATAATCTGCCTGTTACATTGTTCCTAATATCTGGGTGGGGGGGGGAGGTGAGGACGGTATTACTCGCAATATCTCAGATGGTGTACACTGCCCCTGTGATATTGTTCTAAATATCCACTGGGGTAGAAAATTATATTACTCCCAATATCGCAGGTGGTGTAAATGCCCCCCAATATTTTTCCTAATATCCAGGTGAGGTAAGATGATATTACTCCCAATATCACAAGTGGTGTACACACCTTCTTTGGTATTTTTCCTACTATTTACTTGTGGAGGGGATGATATTACTCCCAGTATCAAAAGAAGTGTACACGCCCCCTGTGATATTGTTCCTAATATCCAGGTTAAAAGAGGATGATATTACCGCCAATATCGCAGGGGGTTCGCCATACACTCTGCCTGTGATATTCTTTCTAATATCCAGGGGAAGAGAGAATAATATTACTCCCAATATCGCAGGGGCTATACACACCTTGTGATTACCGTTCCTAATATCAGTGAGGGGAGGAGATGATATTACCACAAATATCAGAAGAGGTGTACGCCTTTCCTGTGATAATTATTCCTAATCTCCGTTTTGGGAGAGGAGGATATTACTCACAATATTGCAGGGGTTGTACACTTCCCCTGTGATATTGTTCCTAATATCTAAGTTGGGAGAGGACGATATTACTCCCAATATCGCTGGGGGTGTACAACCCTTCTGTGATATTGTTCCTAACATCCACAGGGGAAGAGATTAACATTACTCCCAATATCCCAGGGGGTGTACATCCCCACTGTTATATTGCCCCTAATATCAAGGGGTAGAGAAAATGATATTACTCCCAATAGCGCCGTGTGTATACACCCCTCCTGTGATATTCTTCCTAATATCCAGGGGCTAAAGATTGATATTACTCCCAATATCCAGGGGATAGAGGATGATATTAAACCGAATATCACAGTGGGTGTACACAACTCTTGTCATATTGTTCCAAATATCCAGGCAGGGAGAGGATGATATCACTCAAAACATTCCTGGGGGTGTACACACCCCTCTGTGATATTGTTTCTAATATACAGAAAGGGAGAGGACGATATTACTCAAAACATTCCTGGGGCTGTACACACCCCTCTGTGATATTGTTTCTAATATACAGAAACGGAGAGGATGATATTACTCAAAACATTCCTGGGGGTGTACACACCCCTCTGTGATATTATTTCTAATATACAGAAAGGGAGAGGATGATATTACTCTCAATAAACAGAAAGGTCCAATTCCCATGTGATATTGTTCTGAATATCTAGGGGGAGGGAGGATGATATTGCTCCCAACATTGCGGAAGGTGTGAACACCTTCTGTGCTATTATTGTTCCTAATATCCAGGGAGAAAGAGGATGATATTACTCCCAGTATCGCAGGCGGGTGTAGGCCCCCCTGTGATATTGTTTCTAATATGTAGAGGGGGAGAGGTTGATATTACTGCAAATACCCCACCTGTGATATTGTACTGAATATTTAGCGGGAGAGAGGGGGGTGATATTACCAATAACGCAGGGGAAAGTCAACCCCCTCCCCCGCTGGATATGACGAGCCATAGGACAGGGAGGTGTCCACCCCCCACCACATGGAGAGTAATATCTCCCCGCTCTCCCCCCACCTCCAGCTTCTTCCTGCTAAGGTCCCCGTGCCCCTCCAGGTGGCTTTCTTGGGCAAGGCATAAAAGAAATTACGTGGTTTTCTTGGTCAGATTTGTTCGCAAGTCCATGAGAAAAACTCAGGGAGTCTTGCATAAATCCGGTGTTCCAGCAGCTAAGGCCGCCAGCTAGCCGTGCCCTACAGTCGAGATGGCATGTCAGGATTCCCCTCTCTTTTACCTGTTGACTCCTCCTCAGCCCTCCGGACTCTGCTTAGGTGCCTCTTCCTCCAGGTTGCCCGCTCCTGTCCCCACCCTTCCTTCCCTGCTCTCCTAATACCATGGGCTGACCCAGCGCAGCATTTCTCACACATCTCACAGCTGCCTGCCTCCTTGTCTGTATCTGGACCCCACAACCTGAAGGTGAGGGCTGCATCTGCCTTGATCATCATTGTATCCCTTGCTTCTACCGGAGCACTTAACACAGAGTAATTCCTCAGTCAACATTTTCTGGATGAGTGAACAAAAAATAAATCTACACATCAAGTGAAAATTAGGCTGAGCAGAAATGAAGCAAGTGATAAAGTACAAGAGAAGGATATACCTGTTATTCTAGGCATGCTAATTCTAACTTTGGAATTGCTGTGGTTATTTCATGTTACTCTGCCAGGCTTCAGTGTTAGGCAAGGGCAATTCTCTGTGTAAGCAGGGACAGCTCTCCTGAAAGGTCCTGTTGGTCCTGGGAAGTGATGGTACATGTGACTCATCCCTCAAACCAGAAGGCTAAGCTAAACTAGCAGGAGAGCTGCAGCAGGAACATTCTGGCAGGAAAGAAACAGCATGCTCTGTATACCAGCCGTGTGTGGCCCGAAATAAAGGATGCCCCCACCATGTGAAGACTGACCAGGACGCAGACACAAGGACGTCAGGCAAGATCCCACCCATGCTTAGGGACACAGTATGTTTGTTAGCATCATTAAGTACCAGCTGACGTGCATAGAGCATTGAGCATGTGCCAGGCACTGTGCTAAGCACTTCACATACACTATTTCATGTAATCTCCACCATGGCCATATAAGGTGAAACTTATAAATATCACCATTATATAGATGGGGAAATTGAGGCTTGGAGACGTTAAGTTGTTTGCCTGAGGCCACAAAGCTGGTAAGCAGCAGAGCTGGAATCCAAACCAACAGAAATTCCATCTAGATACCCAACTCGTCACCGCCGTTTATCCTTGGAAACTAGACTAGTCCCCGAGGAAACATGAATCTACATTTTATTTCAACAAATAAGAGCTCTTTCCTTACAGCAGTTATTTCAATAGTTTTAATAAAAATTTAAAATCTATTTCAAGGTTAAAGTTTCAAAGCCATCAAACATCAAATATATTATATATGAAAATACATTTGTATATATTATAAACAGATATATGATGTGATATAAAGTGCTGGATCCAGTGCATCAGAAGATACACGCAAAAGAAAGTACCCGACAGCATTATATAAAACATCAGCTGCTTACCAAATCGGCATTAAATACTTAAGGACTGTGGCCTATTACTTAAAGTATTACAAATCCAGCCTTATCTAAAAATCTCTATTTGTCCTAGGAAAATAATACTTTTTAAAAACAATAATTTGGTAATTTGAATAATATTTGGATCTATCTAAACTTAAAGCCTGTATATTTACCACGCTTTTACATGCTTACCAGTATTACAGACACAATAAATTTTATCAGGTATTTTTGATAATGTGCTAGGAATTGTTTGAAATATAAAGAAGAATAAGATTTCATTTTCACCATCTCAGAGATTCCAGATAGTGGTGGACACATAAACCCATGAAAATAACTGCAGGATGAGATAGATGAAATTATAGAAGCCCAATGTACCATGGAAAAATGGACATGGACATGGAAATTTTATTTCATATGCATACTCATTAAAGAAATAACAAGCCTAAAAAAGTTAGCTACCTTTGGTTTTTATTACTTATGTCTTACACTCAAGTGAACTTTTTTCTGTCTGATCTAATATCATTCAAATCCTGAGTCCCTTTAATTAAGTTATCCTAGAATGAATTTTCATGAGCACAGAATTTGTGCTATTACTCGATCTGCACCTCATGGATATTACCACATTTTAGATTTTATGTTTTAAAACACAGAACAATATAAAACCTAAAGTTTTAACATAAAATGTCTTTGGATCTTCAACTAAAATATTAAAGATATAAAAAACTTTATTCTCCTCAAAATAAAATTAGATTTAAAATTTTCAATGAAATAGTTGATTGATCATTTATATTTCTATAAATATATGGAAAATAATCTATTTTTTAATTGTAAGACATTACAATTTTAGATTGTATTTGCATTTAGGAAAATTTCACATAATCTTTCTCAGATCCATGCTTACTGTGATAAAAATTTGTTTTTTCAATAGTTGATTCTTCAAAATATCTTGACTAATCCTTCTCCCTCTACAAACAATATTATTATTTGCCAATATTCAAAAGTCTGAATAAACGACCTTATCCCTGGGAATATCTTGCCAAAAAACTATTACCTGCAGGTACAAAGTCCAGAATGTCAACTTCTTCAGAACAAACAGTTCAGTTTCTCTCATAAAAATGCAAGGGAAAAAAAAAAAAGAGGATTGAGGAAATCTAAAAGAGATATAATAGCCCGTATCAGCCAAACACAATACATAACCCTTATTAGCATTCGAATTCAAACCAACCAACTAAACAAAAAGTTGTTAGACAATTGAGGATATTTAAATATTACCTTGAAAAACTGATGCTATTAATGGATTATTTAGGTGTGATAATAGTATTGTGGTTACATTGATGGGAATCTTCTTTTTTATAAATGGGGTCTTGCTATGTTGTTCAGGGTGGTCTTGAACTCCTGGCCCAAAATGATCCTCCAACCTCAGCCTCTCAAAGAGCTGGGATTACAGGGAGGAGCCACTGCACCCAGCCTCATTGATGGAATTATCTTTTAGAGAAATATTCAAAAATACAATACAATGATAGACTATCTGGGATTTGATTCAAAATAATTCAGTGGGGAGGGGACTGTTAGCAGATAAAGAAGACACAAGGTTGGCCCAGAGGAGAATTACATAGAGGTTAATTATACTAATCTCTCTAAACTTAAAGAAAATATAAACATTGTTTGAAATATGACATAATGTATCCTATACAACTGATACCTTGAATAACACAATAACAGTCCCCTTAGTTTTAGGAACTACTTGTCATAAATACGCCCTTACATATAGACACCCCCCTCTATACACAGCAAAATCACATTATTTGACAAAAAGGAAATCTCTTAGGCTGCGTTTAATCTTATTGTTCTCTTTGCCTGGATTTGGGAATAGAAACTGCTTCACTGGCTAAGTAAATCATAACTGTCCCAAAATATTCTTAATCACTGATTTCAATAAACATATCCCTTCGTTCTAAGAACAATTAAGAAAATGAAGTTTATGCTCAGGTAAACCTGACAATGTTAAGGTAGTTGAGTAACAGGGAACTAATGATTAACTGAATTTCATACTAGATTCTCAAATCCTTTTTCTTTTTCTACTCTTAATATTTTCTTTGGACGGGGCGAATTCTAGCGATCACCTATGTAAGTTTTTTGCAGGTGGTATATATTGTTAGCGATCACCTATGTAAGTTTTGCAGGTGGTATATATTGTTAGCGATCACCTATGTAATTTTTTGCAGGTGGTATATATAGAATCAATGAATGCTTAAAACCAACTAAAAATAATTTCAGTGATTACATGAAAACATAGCTAGAAAAACTAAAGTATTTTTGTAGAAATTACGAGAAGGTTACATTAACAATTAGAATAAGGTTACTATTTAGATTGTAATCAGGTGTCAATGTGGAAAGAAATTTCTGAGCATTTTTCCGGAAGGCTGGGGAGGAATGAGAATCGTGACTCTCCACACTTGCAATAGAATGCGGTGAAGGACTGGTGCAAACTCTCAAAAGCCACCATTTGCTAAATCTCCCCGCCAGCCTTGTTAGTACTTACCACCGTTTGATTCCATTCTTTTTCTCGTGGTTTCTGCTGTTTCTCTAAATTTTCTAACGACCGTTATTAAGTAAAAAGGAAAGCAACGTGGCCGTGTGATCTAGGCAGCCCGGAGATGAGATTTTGGAATCACAAGCTACATTCCAATGTATAAACAGATTTTATTCATTTTGGATACTCAGTGTACACAGCATCGGCGCTGTAGAATGTTACTGCCGTGCCAGAAGGCACCTGCGTGGGACTTGCTGGCAACCGACAGTCCCCTCTGCTTGCAACCCTGGGCCAGCCCCGGAGACCCCTAGTCCCCCGGCTCCGGGACGTCCTCTCTCCTGTGCGGTGGCCACCAGCTCCGCTCCCGCTCCGATAGCCCCGGACCTGCCGGCCCGAGGGTTCGCGGAGGGCTAGTCCCTGCAGCACCTGCAGCAGCCCCGCGTGCCGGCCCCTGGCCTCTCGGACCTTCACCCCAGGCCAGCGCAGCGCAGCTTCCCGGGCAAGTCTCACGCTGCCGGGATCCAGTGCGCGGCGACCAAGCGGAGAGAGCTGGATCGAGACTCCGAAAGGGAATTCCGGCTTCGCGGGGCGGCGCGGGGCACGGAGCTGCCCACCTCTGCGCCGTGGGAAGGCGCCTGGGATTAGGAGGTGGCTTCGGGCCCGCAGGGAGCCCAGGGGAGGGATTCCCGGTCCCGCCGGCACCTACGTCGAGGGGTGCCTGGGTTCTTGGGGACCGCGAGAGGAAAAAGAACGAAAATCACAGCAGGGAGGAAGAACGCACCGAGCGCTCCCCTGCGAAGCAGAGTGGGCTCTAGTCGGGCGCGAGCCGCGGCGCGGTCCGGGGGAGTCTGGCGGCGCCGTTCCCCGCGATCCGCAGAGACTTGCAAGAAAAGGCACAGCCCGGGGCGCCAGGGTAGAGAACCGACCACGCGAGTCTTTCGGCGCGTGTGGGTCTCGGGGAGAGAAACGCGCTTCCTGGCGCCGGGGGCCGTGGGACAGAGGCCAGGAGGAGGAGGAACTCGGGGCCCTCGCCCGGGTCAGGCTTCCACCCCTGCGACCCGCAAGAGGCCCGGGCGGGAAAGGTGGCGAGCGCGGGCGGAGCTAGTGGTTCAGAAAGCAAACCCGGCCAGGTGCGGCTGCCTGAGGGTCCTCTGGAGAGTTTCCTAATTTCTCCGAGTTCCCTATTTCTAGTCTGGAAAATGGAGAATTCTATAGTGTCTTCTTCAGTGAGTGCTGGGAGCGCTAAAGGGGGATGGGTGCCCGGCAGACCAGGAGCAGGAGGAAGGGGTTGGCCGATGCTGTTACTATCATCGGCGTTACTAGTGGGCAGGACAGTGTGTGTGGGGGGGGTAAGGGGCCTCCCCGCGCCCCGCAGCCCCTCGCGCTCGGCTCCAGCTCTTTGGCTTCCTTCCCTGGGCAGCTCCAGGCTTAGCTGTCAGCCAGTTCTCAAGAAGACGATCCCGAGGGTCGAAGACCACCCTTGACCCTCGACACTGGACTCTTCGTGCAACTGAGAAGAGCCGTGATTTTAAAGCCCAGCTTCAGGGTTGCAGAAGCCCGAGATGTGGGAGGCGTCCGGGACCTCCCTGCAGAACCGCGGGGACTCGGCGTGGGATCCGGAGTGTGGCCTCTTGCTCTGTGCAGTCAGGAAGGCGGCCTGGTCTGGACGCCCCTGGGACGCGTCGTTGCCTGGGGGGAGGGGGGGAACTGCGGCGCCTCCACGACGCCTGGTCTGCCCGGCAAGTGTTTGGTGTCGTTGGCGGGTTCGTAGCCGCGCCAGGTGACCGTCCGTTCCGCGAGCCGGGCAGGGCAACCCCTGCGGGTCGCACCCGAAGGCCGGACCTCTCCAAGCCGCCTGGGTGCTTCCAAACAGGTGGACCCGAAGCTCCTGTTTGATCGGAGAATAACGTTTAATTTACTCCGCCACTGAATTGATTGTTTAAATATTCATCTTTGGATATGGTTTAACATTAGGCAAAAATTAGGAGCTTGGAGGCCGTTCCGGGATGGGGTCTGACCCTCAGTCATACGTGTTCGCAGCTGTGTTGGTCTGGCCTGGAGCAAGAGAAGGAAGATAATTGGGAGGGTGCCAAGAAAGCCTGGAGAAAGTCCGGTCTGGGTTCAGCGGCCGGCTGGAGCCGCTCTCCCAGGACGCTTGTTGACAATAAATGAATGAAGGTCGGCCTGGAGACGTTTTCGCACAAAGGGCAGAGGGGAGTTGGAACGTGAACCAGAGAGAACCTGGCATGAAATAGGACCCCTCTATTCTCAGTTTGTTTCCAAACTCTTAGACTGCCCCAGCCCTGCCGGATTTGCTAAAAGTGGTCTATTTCGGACGCTGGTGGTGCTATGGGGCTGACGGCTACCTGTGCAAAGAAGAGGGAAGAATTGGAAGCTGGGGTCTGGGCAGCTACCAAAAGTGGGGCTTGGGAACTTTTCAGAACGTCCTCAGAACCTCAGGAGCCAGGAGGAAATCTCCCGTAGGGGATCTCAGGTAGGGCATGCCAAGAAATTCCAAGAGATGGGATGGAGAAGAGAAGCCGGAGAAAAATCGGCCAATTAGACTACTGTAAAAATGTGTGTCTCCATGTTTGTCCTTCCTCCTGAAATAAGAAATTCATAGCTGGGGTTGGGGAGTAGAAGGGGGCTGGGGGAAAAACTTTCTCGCATTCACAGAGCAGCTTCCCTCAAAGCGGCACAGAATCGGGAACCCCACTCAGGGCAGGGGAAAACGGCCAAGTTCCTAGAAATTTGTTTTCTTTGTGGGGAGCAATTCATGATGGGTGTTCTTGTCTGGTTTCCCCCTACTCCGTCCCCTGACGCCTAGCAACCCTTAAACCTTTCTAGTTGCAAAGTCTTTTCAGAGTTTCTTTTTTAAGAAGTAAGTTTTGAAAATTCTAGTGCTTTATATATACACATGTTGGCCAGTACATTCCAAATTGATCTCAAATGGTTTTCCAGCTTGTTGGGGGGTGATGAAAAATAAATGGAGAATATATTTACATGCCCTCCTATTCTTTTCTTTTGGAAGTCTCATAAATACTAAATTTCCTATTTTAAAAGCCAGGACATTTTCAACCACAAATATTTGGAATTTTTAAAGGCCATATTAAAATGGATTACTTCTGCTATCTATAATAAATATGAATTGTGAAAATAAATTGTTTGAGAGAAAATAATGTGGGTTGTTAAAAGTTCCATTTAGAAAGGGAAGAATGAGACGGAATAGAAAATAAACGATGTAGCGTAGTGACTTAGCATTTTATTTCGTCTATATAATTAGGCTTAATTTTAACATCTTAATTTTAACAATAAAGATGGCACGTCAGACACACAGATAAGAAATCAATGCTCTGAAATTCATATCCTACTTACATTAAACATCCCTATCGGGAACACACACAGAGCAGAAGCATTTTGCACTTGACTTAGGAATAATACTTCCAGTTTCAAGGAAGTGAAGAAGGGGGAACATGTTTAGCATCGGAGGCTGTGTTTTTGTTTGCTTGCTTGTTTTTCTTTTAATGCCAGAACAAAATACCCCACTCACGTTCATAGTACCCCAGGAAATGTGCAAATCGGGAAAGCCATAGAAGCCACAACCGAAGGCAAGAAAAGACGACTTGACGCCCTGCGAAGGTTACGTTCAGGTGGTTTTTAGAGGAACGTAATCCAGCTGTTTCTTTCTAACCATTTCGCAGCGAACAGAAGTTCGTGTTTGCTCTCCAGCGGGATTCAGATGCACATGCCCAGTATGGGCCGCGCAAGGTGGAGTGAGCAGCTGCGGGTCGCTCCGCCCTCCCACCTGGCTCTAGGAGGGCCCTGGGGAGTTGGCCAGGGAACTGGGCGTGGGCGATACTAAAAAAGCTGGTGAGGTCCCCTCTCCGCCCAAAGGGGCAGCCAGCGATGTCAGCCTAGAGCCCTCTGCCACTGCCTGATACCTCAGCAGCCCCGAGGCGGCCGACAGGTGCCCGCCCAGCACCGCGCCCTTGGTGGGAGCGCAGCCGTTGGCGCAGTCCTCCTCCTGATGCTGCTGCTGTTGCTGCAAAATTGTCCGAGCAGCGGCGGCGGCGGACACGTGCAGCAAAGGGGCAGCGGCATGGGGATGCAACAGGCATGATGGTCGCTGGAGCAGGTGGCAGTAGCTCCACGAGGTCGGGGAGAAACTCTGCGCAGCCCCTGTACCCGCTCCCCTGACCCCTTGCATAATACTCTCAATGCTGAAAGAGATGCATCCGCCTCCCGGTCGCGGCGCCAGACCCTTGCCCTCCTCCCAAGGCTGAGGACCAAGTGAGGGCTGCAGCACGGGAAGGGTGCCGGGGGTCGCCAGGTCCGCGCCTTCTGCTTTCTTCGGTGCCCCGGCATAGGCGGGTGCCGAGAGCAGTAGGTAGCGAAGAGGATGAGGGTGCAGCAGGGCGTACGGGCGTCTCCCGGGGGCGGCGGTGGGGCAGGCCCCCGGGACAGGCTGCGGCGGGGCAGGGGCCCCAAGCAGAGGGCCTGGGTGGGGGTTGTGCAGGGCGGCGTGTGCAGCAGGTAGAGGGAAGGGGTGGGGCAGGTGGGCTCCCGGGGTCAGTTGGTGGCGCTTGAAACGCTTCCTACGCCGGAGGAAGCTGCCGTTGTCGAACATGTCCTGGGAGGCGGGGTCCAGGCTCCAGTAGTTGCCCTTGCCCGGGTGGCCCGGCTCGCGGGGGATCTTGACGAAGCAGTCGTTCAGAGAGAGGTTGTGGCGGATGCTGTTCTGCCAGGCGGGGAACTTGCGGCGGTAGTAGGGGAAGCGGCCACTAATGAAGGCGCAGATGCCGCTGAGCGTGAGGCGCTTGTGCGGACTTTGCAGGATGGCCATGGTGATGAGCGCGATGTACGAGTAGGGGGGCTTTGCCGGCTGCCGGGCATCTTCAGAGGCCGCCGCAGACCTTGGCGGTGCCCTGAACTTGGTGCCAAACTCTGAGGGGTCGCTCGGGCCGCCGCCGCCCTCGATGTGCTCTTGGGGAAGGGCACCCCCGCCCCACCGGGCCACCTGCAGCCCCGGCTGGGGCGACTGCTCCAGAAACTGCTGGCTCGCCTCCTTCTCCTCGTCTTCCTCCTCGTCTTCATCTTCCTCCTCTCCCAGGACATCGATTTCACCGTCTTCCCCTTCGGAGTCCCGGAGGCTGCGCTGCGGTGTGGAGCGAAGGCGCTCAGTTCTTGACAAGTTCATGGAGGAGCAGGTGCTTCAGTCGCAGGGGATGTGGCGGCCGATCACCTGGCCTGGGGCGGGCTGAGCTGGAAGCCTGGGATGAATGTTGCAAGAAGCAGGAACGCTAATGGTTACCCTTTGGGATGTTTTCGTCTGCTAGTTTCTACTCCTTTCCAACAACGTCCGGCAAAGATGGCTTTGCCTTTTATAAAAGCTTCTTCAAGACCATGTATGGTGGACTCCCCCCTTTATAACCCTTCTTCCCCTACCTCGGAGCGGTGCCACTTCCTCCTGACGTAGTCCAATGATGAGGGTCTTCTGGGCAAACACCCGTCCGGAGGAAAGCCCAGCCCCCTCCTCCTCGCACCCACCTGCCACCAGGGAAGATGCTCTACTCATCCGGCGCAGCCAGCCAGTTGGCAAGCCTTTGCATGGGTTCTGTTAAGGTGCATTTAAAACCGCGCAAATAAAAGCGAGGTAGGAAAGTATGATACTCAACATTCTATGACCACCTCGACATGCAGTCTTCCCTCCTGGAGAAAAGAAATGGTGGGGCGGGAGGCTGAAATGTACACGGTTGTTTGTAAAGGAATGTGTAACCGTAAAAGTATGTTTTTGTGTTTCACAGCTGGTAATCACCCATTTTCATTGGTAGAGTCTGTCCTTATCCGGAATGGTGAGCTGAATTATATTTAAGGTTCTGACAATATTCCCAGGCTTCAGGGGGGTGTTGCTTTGCTCCCTCTACCTTCCTACCCACCTCCCCAAGATGCTCTCCCTGACCCAAATTTTCAGAAAAGGTTCAAATGTCCCAGCACTAAATTCTGTAAGTTTATTCAGGGAAGGCAGGAGAGCTCACACGGAGTCCTCTGTCCCCTTGCAGCAATGGTTCTCCAACTTCTTTGAATACTTAACCACAGTAAGAAATACATTTTATATCACAATCTTACACATACAGACATAACACATAACTAAGATGGGTTTCACGAAACAATACACTTACACTATAGTGATCACTGATATTTCCTTTTTAAAAAAATGGCCATAACCAACTTAATTGATTTCACACATACCAGTATGGGCCCAGTTTGAAAAGTCCTGTTCTTACAAAGTGGCCCCACATACAAGAAATGCACCCAGTCTATAAGGGCTTCTCTTTCTCCCTTTCCTCCTTCCTTTCTTCTTCCTTTTTAACCAATTCATTTTTAGAGACAGGGTCTATGTTGTGCAGGCTGGCTTTGAATTCCTGGGCTCAAGTGATCCTCCCGCCTCAGCCTCCTGTGTAGGTGGGACTACAGGCGTGCCACTATGCCTGGCTCTGGCTCTTCATTCTTTTTTTCCTTTTTTTTTTTGAGACGGAGTCGCTCTGTCGCCCAGGCTGGAGTGCAGTGACACAATCTAAGATCACTGCAAGCTCCGCCTCCCGGGTTCATGCCATTCAACTGCCTCAGCCTCCTGAGTAGTTGGGACTACAGGTGCCCGCCACCACGCCCGGCTAATTTCATTGGTTATTTATTTGGGACAGAGTCTTGCTCTGTCGCCCAGGCTGGAGTGCAGTGGGGCGATCTCAGCTGCAAGCTCCGCCTCCCGGGTTCACGCCATTCTCCTACCTCAGCCTCCCAAGTAGCTGGGACTACAGGCGCTCGCCACCACGCCTGGCTAATTTTTTGTATTTTTAGTAGAGACGGGGTTTCACCATGTTAGCCAGGATAGTCTCGATGTCCTGACCTCATGATCCGCTTGCCTCAACCTCCCAAAGTGCTGGAATTACCGGCGTGAGCCACCGTGCCCGGCCTCTTCATTCTTTCAGAAATGTCAACAGTAAGTGCTTTTACTGTAATAATAAAACTTGGGACTTCAATGAGGCAAGAAGGGGCTGCAGTGTTGCCTTTAAATCAGTGGGTCCTCATTCACTATCTGCACTGGGGAGGGGCAATATGACAGCAGAACTATTCAACTCACTCACTCGACATCCTTAGAAGTAACACGATTTTTAGATTGGCTTCATTAAAATTAGCTCAGAGACTAAAGTAGCACTAGAGAAATAAAACAAATATTTGTTATATAAATAAGGATCTTATTAAAATACTAAGTAAGATACTATGCCACTGTATATATTCATAATTTAAAACCCACCTACCTGGGAAAACTTTGAGGTGCCATCTAATAAAAATGCAGCATAAAAGAATATTATGCCATTGATAGTCACATAGTATCTATAATTATGACAATGAATGTTCAGTGAGAAATCAAACGCCAACTGCAAGGGCAAAATACAATAAAAAATAGCTTAAAGTAGCTAGTGCCTTCAGGATAAAATCTGGAAAACAGCTTTCTTGCTAATCGTTTTTTAAAACTTCGCTGCTCCTGAAGTTTTTACCCTTGAAGGCTCCTCAGTTTATATGAAGCTTGGAGGACAAATAACAGACAGGTTTGAGCCTAACAGATTTGTTTGAATCCCAAATTTACCAGTGACTGCTTGTGTGACCTACTAAACTAAGCTCCAGGAGGGCCAGGCCAGGTGTCTTATTCAACCACATAATCCCAGACGCCTCCTCCCCAGCGCCCCCCGAATGTGAGGCACATTTCCTCCATCAGCATAGGAATAGGATGACCTGGGAAAGGGAGTATTGTTAGTTTTCCTAGTGCCAACTTCGATAGGGATTGGGGTTATTTAAAAATAAAGGAGAAAAATAAGGAGGCGCTCAAAAACAAAACACAAAACCCACATTGATGGGGGCATGTCAAAGGGGGAACAGGAGAAAACTGAAAGAGTTCCCAATGGCCAAAGCTGGGATAATTTGAGCAACAAAATAAAGTAGTATTAAATTGTAACCCAAAGTATAAAATATTCATGTGTCCACACTGATAAACATAAATGATCAAACTAATAAACAAAGCGAAAGGGACAACTATCCTTTGCAAAAGAATTTCACTTAATTATTTAGACCACTCCCAAGAAAGTATACTACAACTCCCCATTCCTTTAGTGTGGGCTGTGCTCAGTGATTTCCTTCCAAAGAGCACAGTATGAAATGGGGGAAGAGTAACTTTACAGTGGAGAAACCTGACAAACACTCCTTCAGCCAGGTGATCAGGTCGTCAACATCAACATCAATAACAGTCATAACCTTTTATTTCATGTCATAAAATGGTGACACTTGTTTTAAAAAAATTTAATAACAATGTAATCATATCTCTGCAATCAGCTGAAGTTCTAAGAAAAAATGACAATGTTGAAAGTTTTATCAACATTATTATAAACTTTCATGTTCAGTATATGTAAACTCCAAAGCCAATTTCAAAAGATATTTAAGTGAAATACCATTCTTTAAAAAAAAGGATATTATATATAATTGTATGAATGTTAAATGTTTTACAGTACTGATTTGCTACATTTTATTTATGCTGTAAAATAAATACCATTTTAAAGTTTATTGGAATTCATAACTAAAGTAATAAATAAATGCTTGAAATATACCCAGTAGAAACTTATTTTTATTATCCAATCCTTTTGATAAGAAATGCTTCTAGTGTTATGTACAAACTTGATCTTCTTTGAAATGTGTTGTCCACCGCTTTTCTGTTTGTGTCACAGTAGCTATAAATAGCTGTTTAAGGATATCCTTATCTAAATTCCTGCCTGCAAACAAAACAAAATACGACGTGATTACATTATGCTTATTAAAATGACACAGTTCACCTATCAATTCCAGTTCATTAAATGCTTTACGGTGTTTAGAAATTTACAAAAAGAATAGTAACTGAGTGATTCCATCTTTAACTTTCCAGTTCAGTACATCAAAACCACATTGGTGCTTGGATTAATCACTTTTCTAAAACTGAAAAAGAACAAAAGTCCTAACAAGCTTTTATGAATGTTGTAACATGATAAAGACGGAACACTGACCACAAGCTTATTTAGTTATAAAAGAGGACCTGAATGGTTAATCTGTTTAAGTGGCATATGATATCCCTTTCAAATGTATTTTTCACTTTGTTTTAAAACTGTTAATCCTTTGAGACTTACCAATGAGGACCAATCGATTTGTTCTCTCAGTATCATCCTTCCAGCTCACTGGAGTCTCCTCCAAATCATAGAGCTCATGGACACCCTGGACAATCACTTGTTGTGATTTGTCTTTGATTGACACCAATCCCTGCTCAAAGGAGAACTGACTGAACATTAATCAGCCTCAGTTCAAACTTAAAAGCAGAAATAGAGCATAAATGTTAATGGATTAATAATTGATATTCACTTAAAAAATACAAACTCTTAAGCTGAGAAAATTACTTAATTCCAATTATTTGTGAATTACAAAAAGTTTCTTAATGTTTTTAATTTTCAAAAAAGGTTTCTGTGTATTTTTTTTCTGAACAATCCCCTTTTCTAATGATAAAGTTAATACATCTATTAGGATGGTTTTCAGTGTTATTTATCACAACCAAAACCTGAAACAAAATGATGAAATATGTATCATATCCTATTGATTAAAGATTTTATATAATGTTTCACAGTTTTAGTGGGAAAAGTTGAGAAGTTAAAGGATTTTGGTTATATCAAATAATTTGTTTTAGAAATGGGTTGCAATCAATGAACAATGATGAAATAAAGAAAAACTATTGTATTTATCTGAATAAAAGTTCATTTTGTATTGATTTGCAGAAATGAGAAACAAATTATCTGATAAACTGGCTCCTATGGGGATGAAATTAATTTATTTGAAATAATGTTCTTAATATACCAAAAACTTTGTGCACACTTATGAACACACAAGAGTAGACACTCAACTGACTGGTTAAGCATACACCTAGAATCACTGCTTCCTGGAAGAAATACGTTTCATGACTTAAATACCCAAATATCAAGTAATGTGAGTGAGTTTCTAAATACAGAACAAGAACTCTTCCAGTCCTTTGTAACTTTGTTTAGAGTATGACAAAGGTTTAGTGTCTGCTAAATGCATCAGGAAGCATAATGTTCAGCAGAAGTGAGATTTGCAACATTATTTCTTTGTACTTGGGAATAGAGAGCAGAAGGTAACATTTCAAAGCACACAGGTTGTTCTAGCTGCAACCCTAAAGGAAGCTGTGCATATAAATCATGCCTTATGCAGTGATTTCCAAAGCTCCTTTTTCAGTCATGAAATAAAGAAAAATGAAAGTAGACAAAGATGATTTGTACTAAAACCAGTGTTTCTGTTTAAAACCAAATATAGTTTTTATAACAGCCAACAGTAAACTGTACCTTCAGCCTTATGACCTCCATGCAGTGATTGTCCTTGTTTCTCACATTCTTTTCCCACAGGAGATTCTGTATCAAGTGACACATTTTAATAAGACCAACCATTGCTAATAGCAACAACTATGTAACAAAACTGCTGATAAATCATTAATCAGTTAAAAATTGCATTCACCTGAATAAATATATTAAGCTGTTCTTCCTTTGCATTTCCTGGTACTTCAAATGTGATTGTAACAATACTCTGTAAATCAAGGGAAATAATAATAATTCTTTATAGCAATATCACTATATTTTTTAAATCACAAATTTTAAGATGAAAAGGAACATATTCATGGAATTTTACATTGCTTAAACCATATATATTAGGTATTATACTTTCCTCAGCATATGTGCTGTTTTTTTGGAACTAGCAACTCCATTTCCTACATTCTGCAGAGGTACCAATGGGTTTAGTATTTACACAAACTACTACCTTGTATTTTAAAAAACTCACTCAAAAACCCTGATGAAAGGGTCCTCATTATTTAATTCATTTTTTCGTGGATTCTCAGCAATAAGAATATATGCAACACATACAATGTACTCACTACACAGGGCCAGGTACTTTTGCCTGAGTCGCCTCATTTTATCTTTTGACAACCATCCTGGGGAGTGAAGATAACTATTTCATTTTAGAAATTGGGGAAAGTAAGGGTCAAAAAAACAAGCTACCTAGAGCCAGGAATAAAACTCAAAACCAAAGTAAATTTGTTCTCTTAAAAAAAAAAAATACAAAAGAAAGGCTTGGCTTATCTTTAACTGAATAAGCATGTGCCAAGAGGAGAAGAGTTCTTAGCGATGAGAATGATAGGATAATGCCCTCTTTGGCTTTAGTAAGGGTGACATCATCATGTAATGAATATTAACTTTAGGATTTATTTTTCTTCTTTATCTTGATAAATCTCTCACTGTCTACCCTAAAGAAACAGAAGCTTAACATTTCCTCTAACAGGTCACATAATTGAAACCCAAACCTCCCTTTGCCAATATAACCCCAAATTTCAAACTCAGAGATGAAAAGACACAAGGGCTAAGCATAACATTATAAAAACATACACCCCACCTTGGAAAATAGAGGCTCAAAAGCCAAGCTCAAAATGACTTTAAAAAGGTAGACAATAATATACTAAAGCACAGCTTTGCATAACTTCCTAGAACTGCATATCTGGCCTAGCAATTTTACTCACCATTACATAATAATACAGGCTTACAGAAGAAAATACAGTAAGGCCAATACTATTTTATAATCCAAACTCAGAGAATCGCTAAAGGTAAGTATTAAAGACCAATTTAGGCAGAAACATATGAGACATTTCTTTTTTTCCATAGGTTATTGGGGAACACGTGGTGTTGGTTAACTTCTTTAGTGGTGATTTGTGAGATTTTGGTACACCCATCACCTGAGCAGTATACACTGCACCCAATTTTTGTCTTTTATCCCTCATCCCCTTCCCACCCTTTCTCCCTGAGTCCCCAAAGTCCATTGTGTCATTCTTATGCCTTTGCATCCTCATAGCTTAGCTCCTACTTATGAGTAAGAACATAGCGATGCGCGGTTTTCCATTCCTGAGTTCTTTCACTTAGAATAATAGTCTCCAATCTTATCCAGGTCACTGCGAATGCCATTAATTCACTCCTTTTTATGGCTGAGGAGTATTCTATTGTATGTATATATATCACAGTTACTTTATCCACACGTTTATTGATGGGCATTTGGGTTGGTTCCACATTTTTGCAATTGCGAATTGTGCTGCTATAAACATACGTGTGCACGTATCTTTTTCATATAATGACTTCTTTTCCTCTGAGTGGATACCCAGTAGTGGGATTGCTGGATGAAATGGTAGTTCTACTTTTCGTTCTTTAAGGAATCTCCACACTGTTTTCCATAGTGGTTGTACTAGTTTACATTCCCACCAGCAGTGTAGAAGTGTTCCCTGTTCACCACATCCACACCAACATCTACTATTTTTTTGATTTTTGGATTATGGCCATTCTGCAAGGGCAAAAATTTAAAAGAACACACAAGAACCTGAATTTGAAAGAGTAAATGGTGGTGAGGCACCTTTGAAGGGAGAGTGCTCTGAGGAGCAGGACTGAAGAGCTTGGTGTTGAGAACTCCCAGCCTAAAGCAATCCTCCCACTTCAGCCTCTCGAGTAGCTGGGATTACAGGTACATGCCACCATGCCTGGTTAATTTTTTGTATTTTTTGTAGAAATGGGGTTTCACCATGTTGCCCAGGCTGGTCTACAACTCCTGGGTTTTTAAGCAATCCACCCACCTGGGCCTGTCAAAGCGCTAGGATTACAAGTATGAGCCACCACACCCAGCCTAAAGATTTTTATAATGATTTTTGCTTTTGTCAGGTTAACTATGTGACTTAATATTTTTAAGGTGTACAATAAACTCCAGTATGAGACAAAAAAGGCTTTAAAAATTAAGATAACACATCATGGGGCTCAAAAAGGATGATCTATATTTTGGAACCAGATGTTTTCCTACACCAATAAACTCTTTTCACGTTAGAAAAACCCTGAAAAAATCTGTAACCCCCAGTGCAGAAGATAAGGGTCACAACTCATAGTTGATTCTAATAATAAACTAAACACCATTTGTCACTTGGGTTTTCTCCTCCACCTCCCCACTCTCCAAATCCAGGTGTTCCTTATGGGGAATAAACAAAGAAGCTATTCCCTTATGGGGAATAAACAAAGAATCCAATTGTATCAAAAATTCAGGGATAGAGCCTTAATAACACATACATACTATGTCCTAGGAATACCCATTTCAGACTTTTTTTTTCCAGTTTTTGTTTTGAATCTAAAATTAACTCCTTTTTCCATGTATGCTGACACAGAAAGAAACAGAAAAGTGAGGCAATAATCCAGAAAACTAAAGCAAAATGAGGAATTGTCTCTAAAATAAAATTTAGGAACAACTTACTCAGGTTTGTTTATTTAGTCTGTTTCTTCTTTAGCCCACTGGGTTATTTCTCCATTTTCTACTCTTTTGCAAACAATACCTAACATGCAATAACTTTGTATGTTTTCTTCATCCAGAACACTAAGCCCCCTCATGTGCTTTAACTCAAAATCTGTACCTTCACACTCTAGCCCTCTGTTCTTCTTTGCCTGTATAATATCTATACTATAATATCTGGCCACCAAGGACAACTGAATATATGGCATTATATTCCAAATCACTTTGCCTTCCCGATTTTTCTATTTCTAGGTTTCTCTAGTCAATCTAGGCTTGTTTCCCATCACCCCTTCTTTTCTTTCTGATCCATACTCAGTCAGACAGGATATTCAGGCAAGTCTACTGGTGAAATAGCTCTGGATTTATCCCATTTCTAGTCTCACTGTAACCAACATGTTTCAGGCCCTCATCACACAGTATCTTCCCGCATGGTCTCCTGACTCTAAAGTCCAATCTAGCTTACATAACACTCCTAGACAGCACTGCTTAAGTTCTCTTTGTCTAGCAAATTAAAACCTAATACCTGAGACCAGGATTCCAGTACCAGCTCTCCACTAAGACTTCTGTACCAGAGACCTACTCATCTGTAAGAGTCTCACCTTCTCATTTTTAAACATCCATATTGCTCTTTTCCTTATTTCTTCCTGTCAAAAAATATCCTACCAGCTCAAGGTTATTTTTTGTTGAGTAAGTCAGAATAGCACTTACTCCTTCTTTGACTGGGAAGGGGCAAAAATGAACTCTCTACAATTCTGGATATCTTTTATATCTTGACCTGAGTGGGAGTTAGAAGGATATGTCTTTGAATGTGCATATAGACAGATATATAGGTACAAATATACGTAAAAATACATTGAGGCTGGGCACAGTGGCTCACGCCTGTAATCCCAGCACTTTGGGAGGCCGAAGCGGGTGGATCACCTGAAGTCAGGAGTTTGAGACCAGCTTGGCCAACATGGTGAAACCCCATCTCTGCTAAAAAATTAAAAAAAAAATACAAAAATTAGCCAGGCATGGTGGTACATGCCTATAATCCCAGCTACTCAGGAGGCTGAGGCACAAGAATCGCTTGAATCCAGAAGGAGGAGGCTGCAGTGAGCCAAGGTCGCACCACTGCACTCCAGCCTGGGTGAGACTCCAGGCGGAGCGAGACTCCATCTCAAAAAAAAAACCAAAAAAACAAAAACAAAAACAAAACCCAAACATTGAATCGTACACTAAAATTACACATTTGCATGCTTTACTGTATGCAAAGAAATAAATCAAACCAAAACAAACAAGCAAAAAACTATCCTCGTGAAGCATTTGAAGGGGTTCAGAACATGCTATCCCAAAATATGACACCTCAGTATCTGAGAAAACGGCAGAATCAGGAAGGTCACTCTCACCTTCTCTCCTGAAGCAGGTCATAAAACCTAGGAAAGATTTTCTGAACTTCCACTGATGCAGGTCATAAGAACCTCATTTAAGAGGTGCCCTCTCTGCACACAGAGAAAAAGAACATCCTTAACTCTGAATATGAAGGGTCACAGAGAAAAATCTGAGCAAACAGGCCTTGCTAAGTTCTTCCCAGTTTATTATTAGATCATACTGTTTTATCTAATTATGCTTCTCCATTACTATCCTCTTCCATATCATAACTAACATAAAACATACACACGTATGTTTTATGAAGGCTCCTGTGTCAAGTAAAACTTACTAAATAAATTTGTATGTTGAAATTTCTCTTGATAGTTGGTCTTCTGTTACAGAGACCTCAGCCATAAATCTAGTGATAGGCGAGGAAAAGATAAATTTCCTCCCTTACACCTCAGATCCACTGAACCAAATGAAATTGTTCATGCCTCTGAATCCCACAGCCCTTTGGCTGTGATACTATTTTTCCCTATGTTTATATTATCTAAAGCAGGACAGTGCATCAGAATCTCCTACAGAGGCTATAAAAATATAGATATGCTCTATTAAGTAGTAAAATGACATAATGTCTGGAATTTGCTTTAATACACTACAGCAAGGGCAATAGGTACATACAGGCTCATTATACTATTCTACTCTTATGCACATTTGAAATTTCCTATTAAAAAACATTTGTTTTTTTTAAATACTCCAGGCAAAAGAAATGTTGGGAGGATAGGTGAAATAAAATCAGCTAAATGTTGATGCCATTTAAACTGGGTGATGCATACAAGGGGTTTACTTAACTATTCTGTTTATTCTTTTATATCTTTGAAATCTTCCATAATAAAATGTTAAAAATATACATTAATATACACATACCCAAGTCCCAATCCTGGAGATTGAGGGGTGAGAACTACTGAGTTATCGATTTTTTTTTTTAAAAAGCTTCACATGTGATTCTGATTTATATCCCATTTGAGAAACACAGCTTTTCATTCTTTTAACAAATATTCACTGAGTATCCACCAAGCCCTGTACTAAGCAATAAAGATTTTATATTTAAGGAATTTATAGACTAATGCAAGGCAAAAGCATTTCAACCAAACTACAAGGCATCATAACTGCCACAACAGGGGTTCATTCGAGATTCTATGGATGGAGACACTGGCTGCTCCAAATGTTCATGGTGAGTACTGAGTTTTCTTCGTCTTTTCATCCCTATGATTCTTGGCATCATGTTCTTTACCCAGAAGCTCAAATGTGCTTCATGTTCATCTATATGACAGATACCGACTATCATAAAGAACTGGGTTTTGTTTTTTTTACCATAAATTCTATCCCCAAGGACTTGTATTTCTCTCATTTATTCATTTTAAAGATACGTGAAGAGGAATATCCTATTAACAAAAGTTTCACAGGGAAAGGTGCCACAAACATAGCAGTAAACCTGCTCATAAATAAGAGCCAAAATGAATACAAATGCAACTAGCTGTTATCTTGGCCCTATTAAAACCAATAGCAATTCAAAAACTGAGTGATCACTTGAGAGAGAGGAAGGAAGACTAGGCACACTGCTCACTTACACATCCCCCACTCCACCACTCAGGGTTTTAAGCGGAACAAAGAAGTTATCCTAAAGCTCTACGATCCATGATCTGCTTAACAGAAATGCAGGTACAGTAAAATTATATTTAATTTGTTCCTAGCATCTTAGATATTTACCTTAGGGATTAGAATTTTAGAGCATGGAAAACATCTTAAGGAGTTCAAATTTACAGTGCTACCTGAAGGTGAAACTCCAAGTCAATTTTTATTTAAATAAGCCAGGCTTATATCAGACCTTTCCTTAAACAATTCAACCTACTTAAAAACAGACTGCCTGTAGAACCCCCAGGCTGCTTTTAAGGAGTAATCCCTATCAGAACTAATCAATATGCTAAGCAACTACAGAATGGAAAGGCTAGAAAGCATGATTTCCTCAGATTCTAAAACAAATCTGGTTTGATGAATTCCTATTATGTGTTAAGAAATAGAATTAGACTATGTCAAAAGCATTTAAGATTCCAAAAATTATCACCACAGTTCAAAAATACCATTTTAGAAAAAGTTTATAATAAAATAGTCCTAAACATAGCCTATTTAGTTAAAGAGGTCCTTTAAAAGCATTCATTAAGAATTTTGGATTTAGATTTTTTTCTTTACCTGATCAAGGTGAGGTTGTGTTCCTGGCACATGCTGAAGTTTTTTCTGCAAACTAAAAACAACTGATTAGAAATTCAGAGATGAATACACTTCTGATTTAACTTTATGCATTATTTAGTGACACAAGGATAATGAAGTGACTTTCCATAACTGACTATTCTAATATTCTGTAATTCTAATTTTACACATTGTTCACAAATTCCAGTAGAGAAAAGCTGGCAGATTAAGTTTTTTTAAAATTTCTTCAAAAAAACCACACATTCATATATATACATATGCACAGAATAAAGGGAAAAATTAATCTTTTAGCAACACTATTTTGTATGGTTAAACATGTCAGTAGATTTCTTTACCATTACAACAGGTTTAATACAAGCTTAAATATATATATAACCATTCTAGTATCGCTCAGAGTTCCTTAATTTTCTCCTGCTTCCTAATATGAAAATAATGCTGGCACCTAAAGAAAGTCAAAAGGATAAATTTTCCTTTATCAATGTTTTCCCTTGAACTTATTAAAAAACAAATAGTATCCACAAATATAAATTTTCTATATAGTCAGTTACCAATTGAGAGAAAAAGAAAGTCAGAATGTTAAAAATGCATTGTTCTGATATGAAAAGCACAAGAAGATCAATATGGCATAACAAATTACAACCATAACAACTGTAGCATACATTTCAACACTGATGGGGACAGGACAGGAGGGGGAAAGGACTTAAAGCCTTGCAGATGTTTTGCTTTGAAGAACAGTGAGGGGTAAATTAGTAACAGCAAGTTTAGGAAAGAGAAAGAATTTGTAGAAACTATTGGAGGGAAAGAGTCTCTTTGGGGGGTCCTAGTAGGGAGAATGTCAAATTAAATCCTTCGCAGCTGGTTGCTCAGGAAAAGATTCTCCTGTCTAGCAGTTAAGCACACACAAAAAAGTCATGCAACGGCCTTCCCTATAGTGGTGAGATCACATTAAATGGCTACCTCAAGTGTCACTAAAGCATTGTAACTGCTCTTAAGTGTAGAATGAGATTACTTTAGAAAAATATTTTGAAAAATCATATGCTTTTCCCATATGTTCAGTATTAATGTTGTTGGACAATGGCTGTCTAAAACTTAATGTGCAGCAAAAAAAAAAAAAAATCTAACAACAAACATTTAAGTTTAGTTCCCAGTAAGTCTCAGAATTTCATGCCTTCGATTTTTCCCTATTATACACATTTTTAAAAGACTAATCTAGTGGATAAGGATATGCTACCAAAATCTGAAATTCATGAATCGGAAATCATCTTGCACATTAACTTGTAATCTTATAACAATTTTTGTCTCTGCGCACATAAAATGAAAATTCTGCACGCATAAAATGTAAAAAATCTCAAGCAGTTTAGTGTTTTGTATATTTAAATCATTACGTTCTATAAGAAACAATAATTTAGGTATTGTCAGTAAGATGGAATTAGCAACATTTCTATTTCTCCCAAGTAAAAATATAGAATGATATGAAGAACTGGATGCCTTGATGAAAGTACCTGTATTACAGCAAATTACAGCAAAAGACAGAAGTAGAAAGGAAAAACAGAAATTGATATACTGAATATCGAGGTGGGAAATGATTTCATACTATAATTCTTATTAGTGAAATAAAACACTAAAGGATACAATATGTAAAGGGAAAAAATAAAATTTCAACTAAAAAATATTTTAGTGTTTAACATATTAAATGACAATCAACTTGCAAGCTCTTGGACCCAACAGAGATAAATTAGTTTAAGAAAGGCAAATTTTGCTGGGTTCAGTGGCTCAGGCTTATAATCTCAGCACTTTGAGAGGCCAAGCAGGAGAATCACTTGAGGCCAGGAGTTCAAAGACGAGCCTGAGCAACGTAGCGAGAGCCTGTCACTACAAAAAAGTAAAAATAAAAAAATTAGCCAGGCATGGGTGCAAGCCTGTAGTCCCAGCTACTCAAGAGGCTGAGATGGGAGGATCAATTGAGTCCAGGAGTTCAGGACTGCAGAGAGCCATGATAGCCACTGCACTCCAGCCCAGGTGACAGAGTGAGATTCTGTCTCAATAAAATAAAATAATTAAATAAATATAAAAAAAAGAAAAGGCCAAGTGTGGTGGCTCATGCCTATAATCCCATTACTTTGGGAGGCTGAGGTGGTCTGATCACTTGAGCCCAAGAGTTTAAGATCAGCTTTGGCAACATGGCAAAACCTCATCTCTACCAAAATAAAAAATTAGCCAGGCATGGTAGTGCATGCCTATAGTCCCAGCTACTCAGGAGTCTGAAGTGGGAAGATGGCTTAAGCCCAGGACGCAGAGGCTATAGGGAGCTGACATTGCACCACTGCACTCTAGCCTGGGCAATAGACCCAGACCCTGTTTACAAGGGGAAAAAAAAAAAAAAAAAAAAAAAGAAAGGCAAATTTCATGCAGTATTGTTTCATTTTTTCCCCCTGTAAACATATTTAAATGTATCACAGGATCTGTAACTATCAAAACTGCCCATAGCATCAAATTAAAAAAATAGTTCTAATCCAGACATGGAGGATGAAAGGGATCATGGCTAACTAGTGAAATTGTACTGATAGTCAAAGGAAGGGCTAGAACCTTGAAGTAAAAAGAAGAAAAGGATCATCAAGAGAAAAGTTTGGATGGGCTAGACTTCTGGTTATTTCAGAAATGGGTAGCAAAAGACAAAGGCTCTTAAGCTCCCAGAATTAGGTGACAACCTCAGCCAATCTATCTCCCTAGTAAAGCCAGAACTAAGATGGGGAAAAAAGACCATTTTTAAATGAACAAATCAAATTTATGCTTAGGGCTGTATTAGCTTAATGGAGGAAAAGTCATTTCAAAATTAGTAAAACAAAAGCTTTATATGAAAAAACATAGTATAATTCTAAATGATTTTCATACATTCATTATCAAGCATAAGTGATACTGGATACCTGAAGCTGACATGAGGGAAAAAGGCTCAGGGAGATTTCACAACTTTGTACAGCAGTGGCTTGAAAGGATGTAACTATATTTACCATAAAACAACAAGTAGTCATTTTTACCTTACATAATTTATAAGAATTTTTAGAAAAATAGGCCGGGCACGGTGGCTCACGCCTGTAATCCCAGGACTTTGGGAGGCTGAGGCAGGCAGATCACGAGGTCAGGAGATCGAGACCATCCTGGCTAATACGGTGAAACCCCGTCTCTACTAAAAATACAAAAAGTTAGCCGGGCGAGGTGGCGGGCGCCTGTAGTCCCAGCTACGCGGGAGGCTGAGGCAGGAGAATGGCGTGAACCCCGCGGGGCAGAGCCTGCAGTGAGCCGAGATTGCGCCACTGCACTCCAGCCTGGGTGAAAGAGCGAGACTCCGTCTCAAAAACAAAAAAACAAAAACACAAACAAACAAACAAACAAAAGAATTTTTAGAAAAATAGAAATAACTCACATGTAATTCAGGTATACCAAACTTTCCTGCCTTCCTACTAAATGGAACTAGAAAAGCAAAATGCTGATTTTTTTCCAGGTACTCCGAAAATATCTTTATAATTTTAACCGTAATTTGTTTAGTCTAAAAAGGTACTGCTCCAATACCAGAAGCTACAGGTGAAAAACGTATCTCTCAACTGAAGACGACTTCTTGAATAACTGTGTCACTGACAAGTTTACTCTCTGAGCTTCAGTTTCCAAACTGAGAAGGAGGAATAACTGCCCTGCCTATCCCACACTTCTGGCTGCTGAAATAATCTCAATCAATTTCTTTTTTCTTTCTTTCTTGTTTTTTTTTTTTTTTTTTACAAACTACATGCAAATTTAATTTTTCCAATTTATAAAGTAAAAGGGGTCCAATAAAACACTGTTATGTCCTACCTCACAGGTTACTATAGGTATTGTTTTCAAAATGTGAACAATACTACAGACTGAAGGTAATAAAAAAAAAACTAGTTGAAAGTAGAATTAGTTTTTAAGGACATGGCTAAGGCAAAATTAGAAATATATATATAAGGCTGGGTGTGGTGGCCCACACATGTAATCCCAGCACTTTGGGAGACTGAGGCAGGAGGATCACTTGAGCCCAAGAGTTTGAGACCAGCCTAGGCAACATAGCAAGACCCCATGCTTACAGAAAATTAAAAAAAAAAAATTAGTCGGGCATGATGACACATGCCTGTGGTCCCAGCTACTTGGGAGGCTGAGACGGGAGGATCACTTGAGCCCAGGAGGTTGAGGCTGCAGTGAGCCATGTTTGTGCTGCTGCACTCCAGTCTGGGTGACAGAGAACTCCATCTCAAAAAAATAAATAAAAAGAAAAGAAATATATATAGGAATGAGAATTAGAAGTCTCAAGTATAGAGCCACCCACCATGCCTACCCATAAGCAAAATTGCCCCACCAATTCAAAATACCCAGAGAAATGTCCATTTTCATGATCTTGTATGGACATATACGAGACTTATGAGATATTCATTGCAGCATTATTTGCAATAGCCAAGCTGTGAGAACAAGTTAAATGTCCACTAACAGAAAAAGGGATAAAGTAAATGTGGTATATGTAGAAAATGGAATATTATTCAGCCTTTAAAAGGAAACCTTGCCATATGCAAAAACATGGATGAACCTTGATGACTTTATGCTACGTGAAATAAACCAGTCACAGAAAGACAAATAATGCATGATTCCACTAGTGTCAGGTAATTAAAATAGTCAACCCCACAGAAAGAGTGTAGAATGGTGGATGCCAGGGGCTATGAAGACAGGGAAATGGGCAGCTGCTATTCAACAGGTATAAAGCTTCAGTTAGAAAGAGTGAAATGTTCCAGAGATCTGCTGCACATCCTCATGCCTATAGTTAGCAATATCGTATTGTACACTTAAAAAACTGTTAAGAGGGTAGATCTCATGATAGATGTTCTTACTACAATAAAAAAAGAAAAAGATACTGATGCACAAGAATAACTAATCTTTCTTCCCTCCCTTACCAAAAAGATTCCCCACAGGAGAAGGCAGAAAACTAATCCATTATTAAAGTGAAGAGAGTTATTTGTGTGAGAATCCTAAGCTAAAATTCTCTATGTATTTCATGCACTTTCTCACAGAAAGAGTATTAGACATAGTTTATGGTGTAGAAGTGTTAACGATTAGCCTCTAAAGTTAACTATCATTTACACTATAATTTCTACAGGAAAATGCAATATGATTTCCAAACAACCAATTAGTACAACTTTCAAGAACATACCTCATTAAGAATGGTCTTGTATGCCAAAGGAATGGCAGGAAGCTTAAATCATGGACGCAATTGTGCAAATCATTCCTGTTAACTATGGGGAAAAAAGGTACATAACAATAAAAGTAACCAAATTATACAAAACCTACCTTATTCCAGAGAGACTATCAAAGGCATGAAGATCTAATACATTAGAGAGATGAACTCTAAAAGGAAGAAAACTAACGTGAGCAGTTGGAAATTCTGTGAAATACATCCAATTAATCAAGAAAAAAAAACTGACTCTTAAAAAATTTTATACATAAAACTCATAGAAGTGGGCAAATGGTATAAGATTTGAATCACAGTTGAATCAAGATTGAAAATTGGTTATTACTTCAATGAATTAGCTTTTTAAAAAACTTTCAATTATCTTTTCAATCCTGAAATTTATGAGCTTTTCAAATACATTTTCATAGCTCAAAAATCAGCTAAAGAACAGAAACTTTTCCAAGCAGCTTGTTACTCAAAAGATGAAACAAAAGAAATGACAAATAGAATTAACAAATAGGTACATTCCAAATACCTCTGCAATTTTTGTATTTCTTTTATTCCCCCTCCCTTGATATAACATGTAATATAAAAATGAGGAGTCAAATAATCAAGGTACAAAATATTAAGTTACTCTAGGACCCTGATCTTCACGTGATTTGATTTCATTCATTCAGAATGGGGCTGCATGTAGAAAGAAAATTCCCACCATCTGAATAGACATTATTTCTCTTAGAATTATTTAATGATAATTAAACTTATTTAATTGACTCCAGTGATTCAAATCAGGTGAGAATAAATAACATATCACAATTAGCATTAGGTTTGGTTTAAATATAAAAAAGCAAATTTATAAAGACTGTTGATTGAGTTATAATTTTAACATAAGCCCAGAAAACAGCAGAGGACAGGCCAGGCATGGTGGCTCACACCTGTAATCCCAGCACTTTGGGAGGCCGAGGTGGGCGGATCACAAGGTCGAGATCAAGGCCATCCTGGCCATGGCCAACGTGGTGAAACCCTGTCTCTACCAAAAATACAAAAATTAGCTGGGTGCGGTGGCACGCACCTGTAGTCCCAGCTACTCGGGAGGCTGAGGCAGGAGAATCATTTGAAGCCGGGAGGTGGAGGTTGCAGTGAGCCGAGATTGTACCACTGCACTCCACCCTGGCGCAGAGTGAGACTCCGCCTCGAAAGAAAAAAAAAAAAAAAACCAGCAGAGGACAGTGATTTCTCCATAATCAAAGCTAAGGTGAAGAAATATTTAAAGAAAATGACAAATGTATAATTTCAAATTTAGATTCCAGAAGCTTGCCAAACATTTGTTAAATTTTCTTACAAGGAAAAAAAACATCATTGGTCAGATTCAAGATTTTTTTTTTTAATGCACAAACATATAAGAAAAAACATCTCCTTTCTCTTAGGACTGACCAACTGTGCCTGCTTTGTTTATTCTCAACAGTCTATCACACACTCGTACTCATGGCAACAATACTGTGTTGGATTATGAATGCTTGTATTGGCAAACGACAGACAAATTCCCATCTTATTACTCCAAAGTTCTATGTTAGTAGACTATAACAACAACTCAAATTCTGGGCATTTTAGATGTACAGAATTAGAAAAATGATCAAGCAAAGAAGCAAATGTTCTATGAAGAAATTTTTGAATATCAGTTTACGCTAAAAGGCCAAAGTCTTAATATTAAACATATTTCCTTTTTCACCCCCCACCCCTCCCCCCACTACTGAGCGTATTTATATTGACAGGTCACAAACGAGGGGCATGGGGGCTCCATTTTGGGAGGCCAAGGTGGGCGGATCACTTTGAGGCCAGGAGTTTGACACCAGCCTGGCCAATGTGGCGAAACCGTCTCTACTAAAAATACAAAAATTAGCTGGGTGTGGTGGTGCACACCTGTAATCCCAGCTACTCGGAGGGTGAAGCAGGAGAATCGCTTGAACCCAGGACGCAGCGGTTTCAGCGAGCCGAGATCGCACCACCGCACTCCAGCTTAGGGGACAGAGTGAGATTCTGTCTCAAACCAGAGTGAGATTCTGTCTCAAAAAGATAAAAATAAATAAAAATAAAAATAAAAATAAACCAAATGAATGAAGTTTCCCTCCAAGTTTGTCATCTTCATCTTAGGAAACAGCTTAAAGTTTAATAAAGTTTACACATGCCAATTTTGTGAATATCAAATTCAACAGTTTGGAAACACAAGCTTCTAAATAAACTGTTTCACTGTGACAGTGTCCTTGAGAATACATGTCACCCAGAGGTAATTCTGCTTTATACTCAGATTCTTTCCATACTTCCAAAAAAGGATCAATATTAGACCTGTACAACAAATTACACTCTTTTACAGAAAATAATAAAATATCCAAGTCTCTCACCAAATTTTAAATAAAGAGGAAAAGTGTAAGCTTCCAGATGAAAGTTTCTATAGCTTTCCCTAAATTTAGTACCACCATGAAAAAGAAATTCTTCACTCATTCAAGGCATATGACTAGAAAACTAATTTCCATGGCATCAAATCAATTTCCTCCTTTGGAGATAAAACCATGAGATCTTTTCCAAAGAATTAAAATCGCCAAGAAAAGAAAAAAAAAGACCATTACCAGCATTTTAAAACTGAGTAAGAGAATGAAGTAAACAAAAAAGGGAAAGAAAAAGCTTCAAAAGTTCATTTTTCTCCTAATTTCTTGAACTCTCTATTCCAGAAGTACCTAATGTTTTTCCTAAAAGAGAGGCTTTCAATTTTCCCTATGTCTAAAGGCTGCTTTAAGCAGCCAAAGACCAAGGACAGTAGAGTGAAAACGAAGAGGGTTTTGGCTCTCCAAGGTGGGGCTGGAATCGCAGCTACTGCTTAGGGATATTTTCCAATGGTCATCTCTTCAAACTCCAGTGAGTCTCACAAACAGGGTGCACCAGCCAATCCAAGTATCCAGTATCTACAATGCAAACTGTAGATACTATCCAAATTGACAGCAGACAGCTCAGTAAATAGCTGAGCAAACTGCAATGATAGCTCAGTCTTGAACTCCGGAAATAAATTTCCAAATGCCTTCCCCAGTGGCACTTCAAACTCAAAAATGTTTACAAAACTAATCACATTTTCCAAACCTACTTCCACCACTACCCGACCTGTTGCTCCTCCTTGGTGTATTTCCTATACCTCAGAGATTAGCCCCACATTGAATCTACCTCCCAAGAGTCATGTTGCTTTTAAAATCCTTCACTAACTCCTTGCTCCCTACAGAAGAAAATCCAAACTATGTATCATGGCATTCAAGACCCTTTGTGGTAAGTTCTCTATCTCTTCAGTCATACCACTTCTTCTGTGCTACATAATCCCAAGTTTTCTAACCATTCTAAAATATTCAAAGGTCCCTGGAATACAAAATCTTCCTTATGCCTGGAAAGTTATCCCTATGCTAGTCCATCTATAAACGCCTTATTCATTCTTTAAGACTCAGGTCAACGACTGCCTTCTCGGTCAATATTTTCCTCACTCTTTTTCAAGAAAAGTTGAGTAATCATTCCCTCTATTTTCCTATTATTATAGAACTCTGTGCTTTTAAAATTCTTGTATTAATATTAATATCTAATATGTTGCCTTTTTGTTTGTTTGCTTCTCTGTTTCTGCCCAATGACTGATCTCCCTAAAGGCAGAGTTTTTGCCTTATCCATTGCTTATATAGTCCTTAAAATGCTATGAAATGCATAGCAGGCAGTTTGTCTAATTAATCTAACATTACTGACCAGCTGTGTTTTGGTTTTCCTCTGTTCAGCCCACTTACATTTCTAAAAATTAAGAAAAAGTCTAGAGAAGATTAAAATGACACATCTTCTAATCTTTTACTCCTACTTCTGAAATCTATGTGGTTCACTAGTACTTCCATTTGCTACAAAATCAACTTAAGTCTTACCATTAAGATGATGCTACACACTATTCCTTTTCCTTACTCTTAAGTACTCAAGGTGAGCCTTTTTCTGCACATGCTTATAGCAGTTTATTGTCAGTACTTGTCAGGTACAAAATGGTAAAAATTTTTTAAAAAACAAACAATAAAACAAAACTTCTGTAAGAGTGACTTTGACTATTTTGTTAACCAAATCTTCGTTTTTTTTGTTTTTTGTTTTTCTTTTTTTGAAACAGAGTCTCGCTCTGTCGCCCAGGCTGGAGTGCAGTGGTGCGATCTCAGCTCACGGCAAGCTCTGCCTGCCAGGTTCACGCCATTCTCCTGCCTCAGCCTCCCGAGTAGCTGAGACTACAGTGGCCCGCCACCACGCCCGCCTAATTTTTTGTATTTTTAGTAGAGACGGGGTTTCACAGTGTTAGCCAGGATGGTCTCCATCTCCTGACTTCGTGATCCGCCCACCTCGGCCTCCCAAAGTGCTGGGATTACAGGCGTGAGCCACCGCGCCCAGCCCAAATCTCCAGTTTCTAAACTGATAAGCTCAAGTTGCTACGCCTCAAGGAATTTGACAGAATATTTAATGTAAGATTCAGGACCCAATAGTAAGAATTCTACTCAGGACATCTGATCTTCATTGCAAAGAATTCTAATCCAACTTCAGTCCTCATAGCAAGGAAGTACTATTTCAGAAAGTCCCTAGATTCTCAGATGCATTGGCAAGCACCATACACTGAAGAATTCACAGAAGAAGATTTTAGTCACTTGCTCACTCAGCCACTTGAAGTAAGAAAAATCAATCACTGAATGTTTATTGTTCTATAATAAAGCAAATGTTAGAAATAAAAAGTTAGAAATGTCAAACACACTAAATTGTTACATAATAAACTAATCAAGACGCAACTTTTATTCAGGACATGGATATTTCCAAAATGAAAACAAGAGAAGAGAATTGACTTAAAATGTTTATAAATACAAATATTACAACAGAACCAAAGCTATTTATGAGCATTATTTTTAAAAGCTTGTTTAAGTATTATGCACTTGTCTGTGTGACATTTTGTAAAGAGGAGAAAAATTAAGGAGAAAGGAATTGTAGAACACTAACAGGAAGAGGACAGATACTGAGGAATGGCTCATGGTATAAGTGAGATTATCAGAGACTTTCTACAATGGAATTTGAAATGCAGGGAGCACATTTGGTGTATGGTTGTAGAGGACTTACACTAAGGGCATTCTTCTGCTACCTCTGCCAGCAGATGAGTGGCTCCTAAGAATGCATACCAAATTAATTCCCCAGCTGTTCACATGCATATAAGCAGCTGCTGCTGTTACTGCCTAACACTTACGGCAGTCTGTCAGCACCTCTAATCTCTGCCATAGCAGACAAGCCACTCACCTAAGGCCTCTGCTGTACTTCCAAAGAAAGAATTTCTCAAGTAGAGACTGAGTGGAACTAGACTGCCAGCTGTGAGCCTCAGAGGTCCTAGCTGCCTGTTGCTGAGTCTATCAGCTGCTGAGCCTTTCTCACCAAAAAAAAAAAAAAAATGAGCTTAATAAAATAACCCTGCACAAAAATTTTCTGAAATTAAGATAACATTCAATGGAAAACAGAATTTAATCTACAGAAATACCCTTCACAGATGTTTTAGGAACAGAACCTTGAGAAAATGAAAGTCAAAATTTAATAAAAGAATTTGTCAGTCGGGCGCGGTGGCTCACGCTTGTAATCCCAGCACTTTGGGAGGCCGAGGCGGGCGGATCACGAGGACAGGAGATCGAGACCACGGTTAAACCCCGTCTCTACTAAAAATACAAAAAAATCAGCCGGGCGTGGTGGCGGGCGCCTGTAGTCCCAGCTACTCGGAGAGGCTGAGGCAGGAGAATGGCGTGAACCCGGGAGGCGGAGCTTGCCGTGAGCCGAGATTGCGCCACTGCACTCCAGCCTGGGTGCCTGGGTGACAGTGCAAGACTCTGTCTCAAAAAAATAAAAAAGAATTTCTCAGGAACTTCAAGGTAAAGACTCCATGTATTTTTTTGGCAATTATGAAACACTAAGAAGGCTTTTTAAATATTAAAAAGCCCATTAAACACTTCAAATTAATATTCTTCAATATACTTCTTCAGATTTCTGTACTGAATTATCCTCTCGAGTGTTTGGAAGTCTTTTCTTCCTCATTAAGCAAACACTTACATAGTGTTATCATGGCTTTGTAATCTTAGTTTTAAAGACAGGCAAATGTACTAGCCAAATATGCCAAACTAACTTATTAAGAGCATTCCAAACAACATTTTGGATCCAATTCTTTTTAAATGCACTTACATCTTTCTTATATTACAATCAAGCATATTTGTCAATTACTTAATGTTTATTATTAATAACTAAAATGATTTGTTGTTAGTATATTAGGAATAGCTTTTTAAAAGTACCTTGATCTTTGTGTTTCTAAGATTTGTCCTAGTCCGTTTATGGCTCTGAAATAAATAATAAATGAGGAAGACAAACTTTAAAAGTAAAAATTAACTTTTTAAAAAAGTATACAAAGTACATTGTTTCTAAAACAGGAAATAAGCATACACAAATACATCTGGAACCAGAAAAAAATTAAAAACAGAAAAACAAAACTTGCTTTAAAAAATAATTATGATTTTCCTTCAAACAATAAATCACATATATTCCACTCGTACATCAATAAAACATATATGCAAAACTTCGCACAACTGTCAGATTAAGGGCTACTTTGTGGTTAATAAAAAGACACTTCACTTTAGAAAAAATCATTCATAAATAGTCAGTTATCTTAGGGTTCTTAAAAATGAGTAGATACTCAAAATTTTTACGGTGGTCACTTTTTTCGTCAGGCATACATGGCAGAAATGGCTATATACACACTAAAAATAAAAACCTAGTCGTAAGTGGTTTTGTCCCCAGCCTGTCCTTAGTATTCACAGTAATTCTAAGTCACACATCCCAGGTTCCCTTATAGAATAACCTCTTCAGTTCCCTAATTAGGCTCTCTGCCCGTTATGCCTGTTCTCCCTCTTTTGATACTATAGAATATGGCTTTGTATGGCACCAAAAAGTACCCGTTAAATTCTTTTCAACACACTGTACACCTCATCTATTTATCTTTTCCATTGCCTATCATCAATCATCAATTCTCTATCATGAATTCAATTGTCTATAGGGTTACTTACCCAAGATTCTTGCTACTTATTCAAGTTTGTTCTCATGGGTAAGGCTTCCCACATATAATGATTCTGAGGCAAGTCTCTCCACTATTTTACAAAATTCTTAATCTTCTTTTTTGAATACACTCTAGTCTGATGGTTATTTCCTCTCAAACATGTTTACCTTTTTTCAACTCCCCAAATATGATTCTGAGTCAGTCACAAGTCTGATATAAAGGGAGGGTAAAAGCCAAAAGAGTGTGTGATTCATCAAATTGCTTCTTCCAAATTCATTTCTAGTACAGTTAACAAGCTGGCTAATAGTCAATATTGTCAGTGTCAAGAGATTTAGCTTAGGTCTCTATAAGGATATAGAAGTCAAGTAATAATTATCATTCCTTTTATGCCAAAAACGTTTGCTAAATAGATTGTGTTCTTCTTAACAATCACAATGGTGCACAAGATTTTTGAAGAGAAACAAGATCAGAAGACCAGTGTCAAAAAATGTAAAAGCAATCTTCATTCATCACTTTGACCTTTTCAAAATCAGCCATCTTTTTCTTTCTTCCCTTTTCTACTATACCTTGAACTTACTATGTAAGCTAAGAAAAAAATTACATGATAATAGCTAACAGAGCACTTACTATGTGTCAGCACTGTGCAAAGTTTACCAACATTGTCTCATGTAATACTCAAAGCAAACTTATGATAGGCATTATGCCTTTTACAGAGGAGGCTTTAAAAGGGTAAATAAGCTCCCTAAGAAGACAATGAGAAACAGACCAAGGATCAGAACCCAAGCAGATTCCAAGGTCCATGATCTTCAACACTATGCAACAATACCTACCCTCCACATGGAGACATTATATTTTTTATAGTAAAGTTTAAGGACATTACTATTAAAATAAGATGAAATATGTGGAAAAAATACGAATTTTTTTCTTCCACAATCATTAATCATAATCTTCTAATGAGCCTTACCTTTACTGATTCAATTTATAATATCTACTATATGAACTGAGATGACAGATTCAAAATCTAATGTCAGTAGAACTTATAAATACCAAAAATAGTAATTTTGAGCCATCATGCTCAAAGCATTTTACACATTAAAGATAACCAACAATAATAGCTACCGAATGTCTCTCTGTATAGGGCTTTTATTAGTTCAGGTCTTACAAAATAATTCAAAACAAAGTCCCTGAACTATAACCTCATTTGAAAAGTCCATGTTTGTTTTCAAAAAGAATGGGAGTCTCCAGAACAGTCAGCAAAATGACTGTTAGCACATATTTGAGCATCATTCATATTGTCCTGATTGTCCTATGCTGATCAGCCTTGGCTATGGACAAAGAAGATATTAAACCAAGCTGGAAGACAAGGCATGGTTGACAGTTAACGAAGATGAAGTCAACGAGAGTTCAGGGAAAACTGAGACCACTTGAGTCAGGGAAGACTTCACATAGGAACGGGGGAGAGACAGAATAGGCTCTATAGAATAAACTAAAAAAAAAAACAAAAACAAGAAAGAATTCAGGAATTGGCAGGGTGAGAATACATTATGAGTAAAGACACGAACTGGTAGGATGCATCCATGGGAAAGTGAATTAACCATCCTGGGTAAAGTTAGGGAAGATTGACATTAGGAAAGAGTTAAAGAGAAGACAGGAAAAGAAAGATGGACTGAGAAGACCCTGAATATCAGTCTATTAACTGTGAACTATACTCTGCAAGCACTGGGGACCATTTATACAACAATTAGCCATCAACAATATATGTGATTCCCTAATGTTCTTGAAGCAGGTAAACCTTATACCTTAAGTTTCTACAGGGCAACAATCAGAGTAAAAAATATTCTGTGTATACGATATGGATCTGTAGGCACTTAACACACTTATCATTTTGTACCTAATTGTCGTTCTTAATTTCTTTACATCTTCTTCTGGAACCAAGTCTGTTTTATTGATGAGAATGATATCTGCCAAAGCAACTTGCCTAAAATAGCAAACAAAAAGAAATGTTAAGAAATTTAAAATAATATACATGCATGCAGATTAATGCATCAAAAGACAAATGTTAACAAATTAAAAATAAATAAAAACACCCCATGTAGATCAATATATCAGTTAAGAATTACATAGTGCTCTATAGGAGTGATTCAGTTTACTCCTAATCCGCTAATTTTTCAATGTGAATGATTTGTATTCATTACATACATACAAGTTCAGATTTCATATTACCCATTCACAAAGTATTTACTAAGTTTTCTTACTTGCTACTCTTGTGCTACAAAGATAAGTCTCAAAAAGTTTACAATCAAAAGGATGATTTTAAACTCATAATTTTCTTTGTGAAGAAAGGCACAAAATTCAGATATCCAATATGGTAAAAAGAAGAAGAGTTTACGTACTAAAATACTGTAATATTTACCAAAATTTTCAAAGAAATATTCTATAAGTTCACTTAATACTAAAAACTGTATTAAACAGGTTTTTAAAAACTATACTTCAGAGCTGGGCATGGTAGAGCACACCTGTAGTCCTGGCTACTTAGGAGGCTGAGGAGGGAGGATCCCTTAAGCCCAGGAGTTCAAGTCCAACCTGGGCAACATAGCAAGACTCCGTTTCTTAAAAAAAAAAAAAAAAAAAACTATGCTTCAGAAGATGTATCAGGATATTGCACAAATGTCTTCTTTATCACTATAAATATACTGCATATTATCTCTGTAAAGAATCCAGTTGACTGAATGCTAGATAACAAAGTAGATGATAATAATCAGAAGCTCTATTTTCTATTAATGGATAGTAAAACTGGAAATTCTTTCAATTTTCCTCAATTATTCAGGGTCTTATGCTTTATCTCAAAGAATACAACTAAATTCTCAAAACTAAATTAACTTTAGTTCACTGAAAAAGCAGACTTCAACAGTATGTACATCACAAATCCAATTTTGCTATTTTCTATTTGGCTTCTTTATATTTTCTATAATAACCATATTTTCCTAAGGAAAAAAGTTACAAAAATACTTAAGTTCAGCCAGGGGCAGTGGATTCATGCCTATAATCCCAGCACTTTGGTAGGCCCAGGCAGGTGGATCACCTGAGGTCAGGAGTTCGAGACCAGCCTGACCAACATGGTGAAACCCCCATCTCTACTAAAAAAAAAAAAAAATGCAAAAATTAGCTGGGCGTGGTGGCGGGAGCCTGTAATCCCAACTACTTGGGAGGCTGAGGCAAGAGAATCGCTTGAACCTGGGACGCGGAGGTTGCAGTGAGCCAAGATCTGCTGCACTTTAGCTTGGGTGACAGAGTGAGATTCTGTCTCAAAAAAAAAAAAAATACATAATAATAATTATATATATATATATATATAAAATCTTCAAACCCAAAGAAATTGTGTAACAAGAAAATATTTTTAAATGTTAATATTTCCCGAGTTCCTCAAAATTACAGAACTCCTGTGTTCGGCATTCACTTTATGCCACGACAAAAATGACTTTAAGTAAAAATTTAGTTATCAGATCATTATAAATAGATAGCAATAATTCAACTATGGGAAAAAAGAAAATACATTTTCCTTGACTATGTTTTAAAATTTCTTAGTTTGTTTTTGGTTTTCATCTTAGTGATTTTTCTCTTTACAATTAGCCAGCAATCAATATATACTTTAAATATGAATACCTAGTAGCTTCATTGATAAGGCCATCAGGTTTCTCTTCTGTTAAATGCTAAAAAAAAAGTTTGAATAAAGTTACTATAATACAATAAAAATCTAATGTCAACACAAAAGATTTTACTTTAGAGATATCTTCTTGCATCTAATAAAAACTTCAACATGTTCTGTTACTGAGTACACGAATTCAAAACTAACTTTTCTAGCTGAAAGCATTTTTCTTCCCCATTTGCAATTTTTTCTACAAGTGAACCTATGGGGCTTTATAGGGGGAGGAAGAGGGCTTAGGATTTCATACTCCTGACCTTTTCTTTTACTTAAAAGGAAAACCCCTTTGATTCACATAATGTCATAAAAACATAGAAGATTACAGTTCAGATTTTAGGTATTTTCCTTCTTACACTACTGTTCTTGTTCTAAATATTCATTATTACTTATTTTAAAAAAAGGATAACCACTGAAATATAGTTTCTTAGAATCTAATATACTTCCCTTCACACCAAAACCCCATATTAGAATCTAATATACTTCCCTACACCCCAGCCCACAATCATGCACCACGTGAACTCAGTACTAGGCCTTTCAAACACCCTAGAAACAAATCAGGGGTGGAAAGCGTGATTCTAGCCTAAAAGCACTTTATCGTTTAGAAACCCACACTTGCTAATCTGGCCTCTCAGTGCAACTGTTTATTTTACTGACCTCTCCAGAGTCAGGCTAACTCCAAAAAATATTTTGACACTGACTTAGGGCCCATGTGGTAGTTTTCATCTCTCTGGAGGCAAGGTGTTTTTTTTTGTTTTTTCTTTTTCCCCCTCATAATCCTGTTTACATCCCTAACGTCATCAACATCACAAGCTTCTTCTCTGGGAAATTACATTTTTACCCTCATTACCTCAAACCTCAATAGAGGTTCCCTGTCACAATAAAAAGCTGGCTACTGAGGTTTATAGGCAACTAGATTATAGTAATACTCTATATTTGAAGTCAACTTTACAAATGAATTAAATCCTTGAATCTAACTTTATAAATTATATACATTTTCTCATTTAGCTTTCATAACAATTATGGGAGATGGCTATTTTCATTTATAAAGGAAGAAACTAAATCTAACACCCTCATCATCACAGGATACTATCTTTTATATACAATCACAGGGACTATTTTTTTTTAATTGAACACACACCCATCAAGTAAAATGAACATAATTTTAAAGTCTTTGTGAAACCTTTTATGCCACATAAAATCAGTCTGTGTACAATGCTACACAAATGTTAATAATCATATATCAGAGCCAAGCCAGTTTCATAATTCATGGAGAGATGATCATTAGGAGTATCTGAATAGTTTGGAACCTCAGAGCAAGCAGGTAATAATTTTACTTAACAAGCTTGATTAGGTCTACAGAAGAAACATTTTTTCCTTCTAAAAGTTCAACAAATTCTATTTTGAGGAAAATAAAACTGAAATAAAATCATGGCAATGATACTTCTACTTCAGGTAAAATCTTGTTCAATTCAACTGCAGACCCACTCTGCAATTATGGAAGTCACAGAACTTGGCAAGTATTGTATCAAAAATCATTCCATGCCAAAAGACCAAGTTTAATATTTTTTTCATAATTCATCTTGGCCTGAGGCTACAACAAGTCCTATTGTTATATACTCTGCCTCTAGAGAATGAGGCTGCTACAGACTTTGGAATGGTGCCTGGCACACAGGCTCAACAAATATTTGTTGAATGAATTGTAGTTAACACCCCCTGTTGTGGGGATACATAAAAGATGTTACATGAAAAATGCCATCTAACATGCAGCAACAAATCTCTTCCCATCAAGCAGTAAATCTACTTAATGATATATTTTTGGCAAGGCATCTGCCTCTGAATGATCCTATAGTACTGAAAATTCTTTTTAAACTGAAATATTTTTCAAGATATTATACTATTGATCTTATGGAAGCTTTTTTAACATATGAAATTGGGGCTATTTGGCTATGAGTTTGTGAGGCATAAAAATGATATGACAGAAGAATTACAGATTTGTTTTTGCATTTCCATGCCTAAATGTAACTAATAAAATGGTAGCTTCACATGGTAATGTGCTATGTTTTCAATGCATTTACCTCTCCAAAATATTAGAATTCTTCACTCAAAGCTAACAGTGGTAGACTAACGTTTTACTACTTCCAGGCAGTCAGAAAGTATCAAATATAAAAATAAATGAAAATCACCCCAAATGAGAGCCTGCCAAAATTTGCAGCTGTATTAAAATTCTATGAATCATATACAATTATAGCGGAAGAAATAAATGTCCTCTTCTACGCACATAGGAAAGCTATACAAACATTTAAAAAAATAAGTGCATACTAACATTTATTTTCTTTAGACATCAGCCCTGCATTTCCCTCAAGTGACTTCCTACCTTCCGAAGTCAAACTCTGCAAAAAGTATAAAATCAATGTCTTCTATTCAAAAGAACATTCTCCAATAATACATTATATACCATTTGGTCATTAAGTCAGATGACTTTCATTTATAAAATAAAACAAAATGGAAATTTTGGCATTCTATTCCACCTGTATAAGTGAAGAAAAAATTTTCGTAAAATATTTTTTAAATATTTTATATTACATAGATGTCCAAAGTATTCCTTATCTCTGCTTAACAACTATGGCTTTTGCTTATGTATCAAAAAAGACAAAAATAATTTTGGTACTAATTAATCCAACATATTCAAAAGGCTAAGGTTCAAAACTCCAATTTAACTTACCACAAGAAACAAAGGAAATTAAAGGGGAGTGGTGTGAGATGTTGGTCAAAGAATACAAAGTTTGTTATGCAGGATGCATAAGTCATGGAGAACTAATCACAGCATGATGACTGTAGTTAATTCTATTGTATACTTGAAATCTGCTAAAACATAGATCTTAATTGTTCTTACCACCCCCTCTCAAAAAAATAACAATGTGAGGTGATGGATATGTTAATTAGCTCGATTGTTTTATAATGTAATTCACACATTGTATACCTTAAATATACATAATTTTTACTTGTCAATTATACCTCAATAAAGCTGGGGAGTTAGGGAGAGAAACAAAGGAACTCTGAAATAACACCACTGTAGACCTAACTTCATGAAAGGCCATAGGGTGTCCTCTTCTGCAGAAATAAAGAAAGAAGCTGGACCGAAAAAAGAGAAAGAAAGAAAAGAAAAAACTGTCTTAAAACTCACTGGCTATGAAAGAACACTGCTATTGACCAGAGTGGAAATAAATCTAGTGTCAAAGATGTCTGGTGTCATTTTTAAAAAGCAGCAGCAGGAACTATTTCTTTCAAATGGATTGGTTACAGACCTAACACTATTTTAGTTTTTAAAAAATTATTGCATAACGTCAGTCTATTTATTTTTCTGGCCTTTTCCAAGCCAATTGTTTTCTGACTGAATTGTTTCAACAGATTGTGCAATATAACAGAGGAACCAAGAAGAAACCTCTCACTTGACTTTCTCTGGTTAACTTCATTCATTGCTTCTATTGCATTAAATGTTGTCACATTTGTAGAACTGAAAAGAACAATGTCAGTAGCCCGGGTGTCAAGTCCTGAGAATAGAGAACTGTCATTTTAAGTTGTCCAATTCTTTGCCTATGATTAAAAAATGAATATTTCAGATCAATGGGTGACAATCCCATTAGAGTGATACCCCATGATATCAATTACCACTTCAGTTTCAATTTAGCTGGCTGGCCACAGGGTACCATTTCTCAGCTTTACTTGTGATGGGCTGGCTCTGTGAAGCATGACATTCTTATATTGCTGCCTATTATCCAAGTGTCATTACTTGTACTGCCTCAGAATTCTCTGAATCACAAGCAGCTACTGAGGTCAAGCTTTGCAACCAGAGGAATTGGACAAGTTGGAAAATTATTTATATCAAGGTAAAGTTATTTATCTGGCATCCGACTTAGAAAATCTAAAGTTTCCATTATCCTGACAGTGTGTCAGTTTTGTGTAGGTATATTGATTTAATAATTTAAGAGGTTTTATCAAGGTGGCAGGAGGTTAAACGTTTACTGTGTTTGCATTATTCAGAATGCTGCTTTGTTTTTTGGCCTCTACCATGCTGATAATAGATTCTATTTAATTCTTCTCCATACCTAACTATACATATAAAATTATTCCTATAATCATAAAATACATAAACAGTTTGACTTTCAGCAAGGCATTTTAAGTCTATCAAAATAAAAAAAAAACAAAATGCCTTAGCAGTTATCTGTCACATAGGTATATCAAATTTTGTAATAAATTTATGGAACAGCTAGATTCAAACATGCCTATAATAAACATTCAAAATGAATAATTTGGGGCTTTTTTGCTACCTCCATAAGCATTTCGCAAGAAATATGATTTCCAACAGTCACTGGAATTTTTCTGAGTGAAACTGTAACACTGTATTTGGGATCATTCTTTGACTCTTAAATTATATTCATAAATTCATAAATTGAGATTTTAAACTCTAAAAAAGGAGTTCTCTTCCAAACTTTTCAAATTAGGGCACTCTATCAACGAGGGAGAGAAGGCCCAGTGAAGAGGCATTGGTAGCTATTTGACAAACCTGACATATCCCCTTAGAGCATAATTTCAGCAAAGATTTGGGGAAAAAAAGCAAACTTAAACATTAACGAGTTCAGGCCGGGCGTGGTGGCTCACGCCTGTAATCCTAGCACTTTGGGAGGCCGAGGCGGGTGGATCACTTGAGGTCAGGAGTTCATGACCAGGCTGGTCAACATGGTAAAATCCCATCCCTACCAAAAATACAAAATTAGCTGGGCATGGTAGCATGGACCTGTAATCCCAGATACTCAGGAGGCTGAGACAAGGAAATCGCTTGAACCTGGGAGGTAGAGGTTGCAGTAAGCCAAGATTGTGTCACTGCACTCCAGCCTGGGCAACAGAGTGAGACTCTGTCTCAAAAAAAAAAAAAAAATTAACACATTCAGATAAGAGGTTGGATACAAAACAGACACTAATTTTTTTTTTTTTTTTTTATTATACTTTAGGGTTTTAGGGTACATGTGCACAATGTGCAGGTTTGTTACATATGTATCCATGTGCCATGTTGATTTCCTGCACCCATTAACTCGTCATTTAGCATTAGGTGTATCTCCTAATGCTGTCCCTCCCCCCTCCCCCCACCCCACAACAGTCCCCGGAGCGTGCTGTTCCCCTTCCTGTGTCCATGAGTTCTCATTGTTCAATTCCCACCTATGAGTGAGAACATGCGGTGTTTGGTTTTTTGTCCTTGCGATAGTTTACTGAGAATGATGGTTTCCAGTTTCATCCATGTCCCTACAAAGGACACGAACTCATCATTTTTTATGGCTGCATAGTATTCCATGGTGTATATGTGCCACATTTTCTTAATCCAGTCTATCGTTGTTGGACATTTGGGTTGGTTCCAACTCTTTGCTATTGTGAACAGACACTAATTTTTTAAACACTGAATTTAAACTTTTAAGAAATTACTGCTTTGGGCCGTATCCATATGCTCAGATTGGGACCGGGTCAGTGGGTGGGATAATTTCATTCTCTTCTGCCTTTAGCGGTATTTCACTTGGGAAGTTGAGAAACATCATTTTACTGTATGTAACAACATACTTTTAAAGATCTTACCAAATGCATTTTATAAATTCAACCTCATTTAAATGCATTTTAGGACCTTAGAAGTTAACAAAAACATTCATAGCAGGATGTCGTTTACACTTGATCTTAGCCAAAAGACCAAGAAGCGATGCAAGATGCCTTTTAATGGAGAGAGTCTTCTTACTAATCCTATGTGTATATCCTGATTTTCTTCAATATGTATTTTTTAAATTTTAAGTTCCAGGGTACATGTTCAGGATGTGCAGGTTTGTTACATAGGTAAACGTGTGCCATAGTGGTTTGCTGCACCTATTAACCCATCACCTAGGTCTTCAATATTTTTTAAAAACTCATTTCCAGTGTTTAATAGCAACTTAACAAGAAAAACAAGATCTCAGATGCTTTATCAAGCTCAGTTTCTTCTATGGAACAGAAAAACTTACCAATATTGGGGTTGAATCCTTGTGAAGAGTTATACATACCAAACTTTATCCTAACCCCATATGCTTATTACAAATTATAATTCCAAATTTATCACCAAATCAAACTCAGAGTAATAAAAAAGAAATATTTAACACAAACTAATAATTAAAACACAAATTTCACCTATTGTTCAAGATATCTTTTTGAAAAAGGTTTTTGTTAAAGAAAATTTCAGATACAAACATAAAGAAAATTAAACATTCAATCCCCATATTCCCAGCTCTCAACAATGAGCCACTCACAGCAATCTTTCAACTTACTTTTAATCCATATTTTGAATCCACAATAGTTATGATACCTACAAAGGAAAAAACATTTTAATCACTTTTTAAAAAGAGTGTTTATTAATATTTGTGCAACCATACTTCAGAATGAAAATTAAAACTATTTCAGTTCACAAATGCTACTCAATAAAACAATGTACTGTTTTTTCCTCTTGCCAGTGCTGCCATTTAATTAAATTCCAGTAATAAGTCAATGCATTTCCTGAGTGGCTACCACTATTTTAAGGCACTAGAGAAGATATAAAACAAATAAAAATTTTAAATTAAATGAGAAAATAAGATTTCCTTGGCACTGAAAAAGGTTACAATCCAAAATATAAGTCAAATTTCGTAACAGTCAAATGTGGTAAGTAAGTACATAAGACAGGTTATTTCTAGTTTATTTTCACATAATCAAAATCAAGACTTTTCTTAACATTTAAATTACTGCCTAAAGAATGAAACATCTTAGGATATCATTCCTAACATCTCTCACCAGATCCAAATCCAACTCATAAATGTTTTACAAAACATATGCCTAAGTTTCCAAACTACCAATTCATTTAGCAATCTCTGAATATATGCTGATAACAAAAGAATGAGTTTAATTATGCCTGAGGAATTCCACCAGTTACACGCCACATATATTAGAGCTCAATGATAGGGCCCAGCTTAATAATTCTTAAATTTCTTAATGATTCTTACTTTTGAAAAAGTAAGAAAATTTCGACTGGTTTTTAAAAAGGTGAAAAAGGGAAAGAGAAAGGGAGAAAACATAGTTGCTTAACTAAGAAAGTTTCTAATATATTTTAAATGAAGGCTTATCATTTATAAGTTTGTAAAGTAGACTGCCCAAAAGTGTTAAGGTAAATAAAGTAAAGGAGGAGTGTTTAATTCTTATCTTCAAGAGAAAATAAAAGCAAAAACATGATCCTCATATTGCCTGGCAGATTAAAATAAAAGGCTCTACCATTATATTATGGGCATAAATCAAACAACAGAGGATACAGAAAACCTACAAAGCATTTTTTTTTTTTTTAAAGAAAACCTTAGTGGAAGCACTAAATTGGGAGTTGAGTGACATCGAGTTCCACCATTGTCTGGGGTTTTTTAATCAATATGAAGAAAGACTTCATCATTAAACTAAAGTGTGAAAAGAACAACAATGCAAGGAATTAAAGTTATAATATGAATGAACAACAATAAGCTTAACCATAAAGATTTTACTTAAAAACAAAAGAGGCAGGGTGTGGTGGCTCACACCTGTAATCCCAGCACTTTGGGAGGCCGAGGCTGGCGGATCACCTGAGGTCAGGAGTTCAAGACCAGTCAGGCCAACATGGCGAAACCCCGTCTCTACTAAAAATGCAAACATTAGCCAGGTACGATGCTGCACGCCTGTAGTCCCAGCTACTCGGGAGGCTGAGGCAGGAGAATCGCTTGAACCCAGGAGGTAGAGGTTGCAGTGAGCCAAGATCATGCCACTGCACTCCAGTCTGGGCAACAAAGCGAGACTGTCTCAAAAAAAAAAAAAAAAAAAAAAAAAAAACAAGAAAGATAAAAGGAAATTTTTTTTTTTTTTTTTTTTGAGACAGTCTCGCTGTCGCCCAGGCTGGAGTGCAGCGGCGCAATCTCGGCTCACTGCAGGCTCCGCCCCCCGGGGTTCACGCCATTCTCCTGCCTCAGCCTCCCGAGTAGCTGGGACTACAGGTGCCCGCCACCTCAACCAGCTAATTTTTTTTTTATTTTTAGTAGAGACGGGGTTTCACTGTGTTAGCCAGGATGGTCTCGATCTCCTGACCTCGTGATCCACCCGCCTCGGCCTCCCAAAGTGCTGGGATTACAGGCGTGAGCCACCACGCCCGGCCAAAAGGAAATTGTTTTTTAACTTACCATCCAGATAAATATCACTCCCTAATTCAGCATCAACCCAAAACATAGAAGCCACTGCACCTGAAAATATATAATATTCATCAAATAAAAATATTTCTCCACACTGAGAAACATGATTCCACCCATGTTCTAATTTGCCCTGATAAAATTAACAGGTAAACACATATATCTTCTTATGGAAATTATAGTGATAGAACCTTATAATCCCCTATTTATAGCAAAAGGGAATTATAGTGATAGAACCTTTTACTATTTATACCCATTCCATTTCCATCCCTCTTGTTATTTCCTTTAAAAAAGACCAACTCTAACCACATATAAACACAACATCATTCTTCTACTGATGCCATAATAATTTAATTAACAGATATTATCAAACAATTTGAGCAGTATGGCTTTGTGCCATCAGACTTATTTTTATTTTCTCATCTCTTTAATATGATAATCATTCAGATCATAAATAGTGAATTATCACTCTAAAGGAAAAGGAAAACAAAACATAGATATTTCCAAAATCACTTGTCCCAAAAAAATTTACTTGTAATCTGTGTAGAACTCGAAGTAAAATTATATACTCTATGGCATTATAATTATTTCTCACACTAGTTATTTAGTACTGTATAAAACCTGGGTCTGAGGAAAAATTTTTCCTAAATAATAAATTAAAACTTGTTTTTGACAGAAACTGGTTCAGTACCAAACCACATACCCTGATTAGTATGCCACAACACAAGAAAAAGAAAACTGACAGCAAGGAAAGTATTTGATTTCTGAAAGCATCACAGGCCCAGTTAGTGACAGGGCTGTCTGAAAGAATGAGCGTAGGAGAAAAACAAGGATAACCAAACTCATTCCAACGTCTAAAGCTGTCCACCTACTCTGACAAGATGTCGGCCCCCAAGCATCACTCTGTGTCAACAGTGAAATACCTGTCAGCTGTTTACCGTGATTACTCATGCAAGATATAGCAAGGGCCACAAGATCTAATGGTTTCCTGATATCTATTGATTTTTTTCCCAAAAACTTAATAGTTTTCCAATTTGACTCAAATAGGATTTGTGAGTAACAGGGGCTGAATCAATGTCCGTTCTTTTCAAAGAAATTACTTTACCATGACAATTATTTAACTTAGAACTGGAGAGTGTCAGTCTCCAAAACGGGAAACAACTGAATTGCCAATAAGAATTTTGTTCACTTTCTTGGCTAAAACATGATTTCAATTAATGAGGGGGAAAATTAAATCTACTGTATCACTACTCCAAACAGTAAGTCATTTAAAAAAGCATGAATTTTTTCACTCAGTAAAATATCTAACACACATAAATCATTTTGTAATTTTTAAAAATTCATTGATTTTTATTCCAATAAATAGTTTATAAATCCTACTGCTAATATTTGCCTCCTAAGTTGAAATATAAGAGTGTATTAACGCTTTATTCTAAAACTGGTATTTATCTTTGATATAATACTTGCCAGACTACACGAGAAAGAGCAATTTAAAATTTGGATGTAGGTATTTAGGAGGAGTAAAGATGAATGAACAAAATTGATCAGTGGCTCTCAAACCAGGGTGCTTTTCTCCCCAGGGAATATTTGGCAATGTCTGAAGATGTTTTTGGTTGTCTCAACTAGGGGAATGCTACTAGCATCTAGTGGGTAGAAGCCAGGGACGTTGTTAAATATCCTACTCTGCACAGGGCAACCCCCTCACAACAAATAATTATCCAAAATGTTATCTGGATAACAATCACCCAAAATGTTATTTGTGCTGACATTGAGAAAACCTGAACTAGATTTTAGAATCTCCCTTCTTCAAAGTCTAATAAAACAAAAAATAAAAATAAAAAATAAATCAAAAAGGCCAACATTTTATTAGCAGCAACCAAATATAAAAGGGCCTGCCATAAATTTTGAACACTGACAGTCAAAATAAGAAACAAAGTTATATATGATTGATGGTCATTCCCAACTCTACCCCTACCTCCAATAAGAGGCTGTAGGGAAATAGTTTACAAAATCCCAGACACTTACCAGAAATACATTCCAAAATGGCAAAAAGTAGAGCCGAGGAATGAATAAGCAATACAGGGAAAAGTCAACAAAAAAATTTCAAGAGTTAGTTTTAACCATCTCCATGCTTTGGGAAGGAGAAGTTCAGGTCACATTCTAGGGCTCAGAACAAAGAGAAATGAGAGGTCTGAGGTCAAACGATGTCCCCATACAAGGCAAAGGAATTTTATTCATAAGCAGTTGGGCAGACCCAAGAGTGAAATACTTGGTACGTCAAGAGAGTAGAGCCTAAAGCCACATTGCCCCATTTGGCTCTCTGAATCACCACTTTTCCCTTCTCTTTCCCTCCACTCCAACAATATACAGCTTTCAAACTAGGGCTCAGGAGAAAAACAAACTTGGGTAAGGAGAGTGGAGTATTAAAAATATTTCCCATCAACACCACATATAAATTCTCCCATATCAAGAAGAAACATGTATGCATATGTATTACAGCCTGACAAAAAGAAACACACACATACAGGGAACAAAAGACAAGAAAGAACAAAAAAATGAATAAATGAATAGGGCACACAAGTGGCAAAGAACCCATTCTGGAAGGATACATAACCCAATAAAAACTAAAGAAAATTCTCAACAACTTCATCATAATGAAGAACTTGTAAACAATACAACCCTATAATAAACAAGCTCAAAAGCAAGAAGAAGCAGAATAAGATGAAAATGCAGTTTGTAGTGCTAAAGAAACTTAGAGCCTATATAACACAATGACTTAACCAATTAATTCATTTAAAATATCAAAAACAGAACAGACACTGGAGAAAACAGAATTATTGACAAAAAGAAAGGCTTCAGATGATCACAGTAAATGCAAAGGTAAAAGACAAATCAAAGCAATCAGAATACATAGGAAGAACAAAAGAAAATTCAGTATTAAAAAAACTGGTGTCATGAAGTAGAGGATCTAATAATTTGACCAAAAAAAAGTATTCATGGTAATAAACAAGGAAAATGTTCTTAAAAGAACTAAGGGCATATTATAATTTAAGGAAAAATGATTATAAGTGACACTTAGATATATCTTGCTTATACTACTGAATTTCAAAAATAAAGAAAAAAATTCTCAGGCATTTTAGATTTTAAAAAAAAGTGCCTTCAAAGAGGGAGGGGGAAAAATCACACTTTTCTACAGTAACACCAGATGTCCCAAAATAATAAAACAGTGAACACAAAGTTCTAATGAAAGTGTTCCCAAACAAGTTATTTTTCAGGAATGAAAGCAATAGGCAGACATTCTCAAGCATTAAAGAAAACAGCAAGCATTGAAACTCAGAGACTATAATACTCACAAATTCTTCCTAATAAAAGGAGAAAACATTGGACAAAGAAATCCAGCCAATCAAACACGAGGAGATTATGGAACAACGTTTACAAAGTTGAGGGGGAAAAAAGTGTGACTGATAAATTTTATACCTAGCCAAGTAATCCTTCAAGTAATATAAAAACAAAAGACAAATATTTTGAATCAATGAAGTGTATAAGAACCCAAAGAATGCATGCAGTACCTGTAACTTGAAAAGATTGCCTGACAATGAAATTCAATCAGGAGATGGACTAACTCAGGAATGGAGAAGCAACAGTACTGGTAATGAGCACCAAAACTATTAAAACATAGAACTAAAAGAATTATGACAGAACCATGACAACATAAATATGATCAACATGAAACTAGGCCAATTAATATCCTACAATGGCCTCTAAGTGTTCAAGTGAAAGGAACAGTCACCTGTTTCTCACTTTAAATCAAGAGTTAGAAATGATTATGCTTAGTGAGGAAGTTATGTTGAAAGCCAAGATAGGCCAAAAGCTAGGTCTCTTGAGCCAGTTAGCCAAGTTGTGAATGCAGAGGAAAAGGTCTTGAAGGAAATTAAAAGTGAGACACAAATGATAATAAAACTCCGGTAAACACACAAATGATAATAAAACAGCCTTACTGCTGATATGAAGTGGTCTGGATAGATGAGATGATCAAACAAGCCACAATGTTCACTTAAGCCAAAGCCTAATTCAGAGCAACCCTAACTCTCTTCAGTTCTATGAAGGCTGAGAGAGGTAAGGAAGCTGGAGAAGAAAAGTTGGAAGGTAGCAGAGGTTGGTTCACAAGATTTAAAGAAAGAAGCCATCTCCATAACATAAAAGTGCAAGGGAAAGCAGCAGGTGCTGATATAGAAGCTGTAGTAAGTTACCAAAAGATGTAGCTAACATCATTCATGAAAGTAGCTACACTAAGCAATAGATTTATTTATTTATTTATTTATTTATTTATTTATTTATTTATTTATTTTGAGATGGAGTCTCGCTCTGTCACCCAGGCTGGAGTGCAATGTGCAATCTCGGCTCACTGCCATCTCTGCCTCCCGGGTTCAAGCCATTCTCCTGCCTCAGCCTCCCGAGTAACTGGGATTACAGGCTCCTGCCACCAAGCCAGGCTAATCTTTGGTATTTTTAGTAGAGATGGGGTTTCACTATGTTGGCCAGGCTGGTCTTGAATTCCTGAACTCGTGATCTGCCCACCTCGGCCTCCCAAAGTGCTGAGATTACAGGCATGAGCCACTGAGCCCAGCCAGCAACAGATTTTTAATGGAGATGAAATGGCCTCCTTTTGGAAGAAGATGCCATTTAGGACTTTCATAGCTATAGAGAAGTCAATGCCTGGCTTCAAAGATTCAAAGGACAGGCTGACTCTCTTGTTAGAGGCTAAAGCAGCTGGTGACTTCAAGTTGAAACCAATAATCATTTACCATCCTGAAAATTCTAGGGCCATTAAGAATTATGCTAAATCTCCTCGGACTGTTTTCTATAAATAATAAAGCCTAGATGACAGCACATCTGTTTACAGCATGGTTTACTGTTTACAGCATGGTTTATTTTAAGCCCACCATTGAGATCTACTGCTTAGAAAAAAAAAGATTCCTTCAAAATATTATTGCTCATTGACAATGCACCTGATCACCCAAGAGCTGTGATGGAGATGTACAAGGAGATTAATGTTGTTTTCATGCCTGCTAACACAACATCCATTCTGCAGCCCACTGATCAAGGAGTAACTTTGACTTTTAAGTCTTATTTAAGAAATATATTTCATAAGGCTATAGCTACCATAGATAGTGATTCCTCTGATGGATGTGGGCAAAGTAAATTGAAAACATTCTGGAAAGGATTCATCATTCTAGATGCCATTAACAACATGTGTGATTCATGGGAGATCAAAATATCAACATGAATAGGAGTTTGAAAGATGATTTCAGCCCTCACAGATGATTTTGAGCGATTCCAGACTTCAATGGAGGAAATAACTGCAGATGTGGTGGAAATACTAAGAGAACTAGAATTAGAAGGGGAGTCTGAAGATGTGACTCAATTCCTGCAATCTTATAAGAAAACTTTAACTAATGAGAAGTTGTTTCTTATGGATGGGAAAAGAACGTGGTTTCTTGAGATAGAATCTACTCCTGGTGAAGATGCTATGAACACTGTCAAAATGACAACAAAGGATTTAAAATATGACAGAAGCTTAATTGATAAAGCAGGGTTTGAGAGGACTGACTCCAATTTTGAATGAAGTTATACTGTGGGTCAACTGCTATCAAACAGCATCATGTGCTATAGAGACATCTTTTATGAAAGGGAGAGTCAACTAATGCAGCAAACTTCATTATTACCTTATGAAATTGCCATAGCCACCCCAACCTTCAGTAACTACTGCTCTGATTGGTCAGCACCCACCAACATTGTGGCAAGACCCTCTACCAGCGAAAAGATTATGACTTGCTGAAAGATGAGATGATCGTTAGCATTTTTTAGCAATAAATATTTTTAATTAAGGTATGTATGTTTTTTACACAATTCTATTACACATTTAACAGACTACAGTATAGTATAAACACAGCTTTTTTTTTTTTTTTTAAGAAATGGGGTCTCATGCTGTCATCCAGGCTGGAGTGCAGTGGTGTAATCACGACTCACTGCAGCCTCAAACTCCTGAGCTCAAGTGATCCTCCCAAGTAGCTGGGACTACAGGCCTGTGACATCACACCTAGCCAAAACGCATAACTTTTATATGCAATGGGAAACAAAAAAATCTGTGTGACTCACTCTATTGTGATATTCAGTTTACTGCAGTGGTATGGAACTAAGCCCACAATATCCCTGCGGTATGGCTGTACAGTATAAGAATCACCTGAAGGGCTTATTAAAAACAGCTTGCTCGACCTCCTCCCTTAGAGATTCTGATTCAGTAGATCTGGATTGGTCAAGAATTTGCATTTCTAACAAGCTCCCAGCTGAGGCTGAGGCTGCCATTCAACATACTATTAAGTAGCACTGGCACAGAGATCCCTGGAATAAAATTTACCTACGTGCGTGTGTGTGTGTGTGTGTGTGTGTACAGTCTTGCTCTGTGTGTGTGTGTGTGTGTGTGTGTGTGTACAGTCTTGCTCTATTGGCCGGGCTGGAGCGCAGTGGCGTGATCTCGGCTCACTGCAACCTCCGCCTCCCAGCTTTCAAGCGATTCTCATGCCTTAGCCTCCTGAATAGCTGGGATTATGGGGTGCACCACAACACCTGGTTAGTTTTTGAATTTTCAGTAGAGACTGGATTTCACCATGTTGGCTAGGCTGGTCTTGAACTCCTGGCCTCAAGGGATCCACCTGCCTCGGCCTCCCAAAGTGCTGGGATTACAGGCATGAGCCACCATGCCCAGCCCCTACTTGTATATCACAATAGTGAGATGATTACTTTTCAACTTTCTTCTTTGTATTTTTTAGGTATTTAAATTTTTTTTACAATGAATGTTCTGTCTTTACCCAAACAATAAAATCTTTACTGTAAAGAAAGTTAAAAGAAATATTAACATTTTTTATAACTACAGTTTGTATAAAAGCTTTCTCTGTGATCTTTAGTTTTTCCTTCTTCTTCTGAAAAGCTGAATCGTGTTTAATTAAACTCTCTCAAAAGTATCAAGTTTTCGTCTATAAAATGGCAAAACTGGCTATGATGAAATAAACTGGTATTTGCTATTTCTAATAAAAGCATACAATATATTTTTCTTTCTTACCAGATTCAAATAATATTTAACACCAACATATTAGTCCAAGTCCTATCATCAGTCAGATTTATCAGAAAGGTATGAAAACCTATGCCTACTATAAGGACCAAAATAGCCTAATTCAATACTACTTTGAAAACATGGGGATGATGTTATTATGTAATTGTTTTAAGTACAATAACCATTGATCACATTTGAACCCTCAGGATACTTCAATATTTCTTTTGGACAACTATGACCTGTTTAGTAAATCACCCCCAAATACTTTAATACAGTTTTACAAATCGCCCCAATGCCAGAGACCCAGATTAAAAAAAAAATAATGGTATGGGTCAGATTCACAGAACAAGCACTAACTTTTATGCAAACTGAAAATAAAGATTTTATCTAAAAGTTATTTGGGGAAAATAAGCAGACTTTATCAATAATTAGAGCTTGGTAAGAAGGTAACAGAAACTCATTGTTAGAAACAGGTTGACTCTGTGTAGCTTTCCATAGTGGAGTTTAGAGTTTCTTGCCATGATTCCCTTATCAATGCAGTATAATAACTACTTACACAGCATTTACATTGTATTAGATATTATAAGTAATCTACAGATGATTTAAAGTATATGAGAGGATGTGCATAGGTTATAGGCAAATACTACACCATTTTATGTAAGGGACTTGAACATTCATAGATTTTGGTATCCTCAGAGGTTCTGGAACTAATACCCATGGATGCCAAGGGACGACTGTATTAAGAGGTAGAATGTCTCTGCTTTTCCTACATGTCTTTATTTTTAACAACTTCTGTTCTTACAAATAATCCTAAGTCAATCAATAAAACTTCAAATTCTATTAACAGCTTAAAAGTACCAAGATCATTCATTCAACTGCCAAAGAAAATTACAACCTAGTACTTTTCCTCTTTTAAACCAAAAAAAGTTTTTGGTTTAATACTGACGAAAGCTTTAATACTCATTTTAAATATTCCTCTAATACATCTATTTACAATATATCACAGAATTATATTCTGGTTATTAATAATCTCACTTCTTACCAGGATCTGCTAATCCAGTGGTCTCTAACAGTATGTAATCAAATTTCCCCTTCTTCTGCATCAAATTCTCAATAGCTCTAAGGCCATTGTCCCTGGAGAATACCAAAACATAATTTACAGTTAATTACCTACATATTTTGAAGTGATTATTATAAACACTTTAAAATATATTCAACAACCCGAGACAAAAGTAACCTTAGGAATGTGAAAATTTAACTCACTTCTAACCTTCTAACAAAATGTCCGTCCCATATTTACCAGTGAGAAAACAATAGATGTATATATATAATAGGTAAAAAGAAATCATATACATAATAATACTTTATTAAAATTAAAAGCAGAGGAAACTTTATCCGACCAAGTATCTTTTTATAGCTTCATGAAATTTAAAAACCCACATACAAAATAATGATAAAATTTATTAACTATAGAAGTTTAATATAGTAGCTAAAGGGACACTGATATTAAACACCATTTAATTCTATTTTACATTAGGATGCAAGGTTTTAATTTCTCTTTTTTCTTGTTTTATCAAAATTGAAGGAAAATACTTAATAGATTACATTTTGGTTGTTCAACAAAGTCTGTTATAATTTTATACTTGCCAATACATTTGACACAAAGTCAAACACCTAAGGGAGTAAATTATGCCAAAGAGATTTAATTCACTAGAATACACAAAATTAACACTACAAGCAGTCATTTTTATAATTCATTCAACAAATATTTGAGTGTTACTATCTGTTGGGTAACTCTTCTAGGGTCTATGGTAGACTCGTGAACAGACACTGTCCTTGGAAACTTAACTAGTGGAACATAATGTAAGGTTTTTCTCTTTTTTGATAGTCATTTATTTTTTTTATAAGGTTGAACACTTAGAAATATGACCAATGACATATTAAATTCAGAATAATCATTTTTTACATATGAGATTTTCATGCACTAGAGATTAAATAAGCCCTGACATCAAAAGCAATAAAAACTCAATAAAAGGACCAAAACATTAGAGCAGATAGAAAAGACAGCAAGAAACACTTTAAGAAAATGCTTCCTAATAAGTTTATTTTCTATTTGTTTGAAAATACAATGAAGCAAACTGTGTAAATTCAGTTAAATTACTCAAGAAAATTAAAGCTGGAAATATAATCAATAAACATTTCTAGTAAACCATGTACATAGTAAACACATTCCTCACTTCACAGAACAGCAGAGGCAACCGTTTCTAAGTTCCAGCCACTCTTCATAGAGCTCTCCACCATGGCTAACAGCTAAGGATTTTTCCAGCGCACTTCCTAGAATAATTAACAAACAGCACTCTTTAGCTTATGTCCATTAGCCAACAAAAAACAAAGATGAGGATAACTCAATAATGGAGATCTTAAAGCAGAAACTGCATTTTATAACCTATATTCTTTCATTTTATTCATGCAGCCTCGATATCTAAATTACAGTACACTACATTATTTTAGCTTTTATTTAAGATGACTTACGCCCTGAAAAAGACACATTCTAAAGTGATAAACAAACCTACTTCCTCCTTAGGCCTCTTACTTGGCCACCCCCATTTCTTAATAAAGTAGCTACCTCGAAGGCATTTTTTTCTTGTCCAGGGTAAACTTTCTAAATAGACTAGTATGTTTTATATACTGGATTTTGTATGCCCTTCAACCTCTTAAGAGACTGTCTTATCTATCTTTTTCTTTTCATTCTTCTTCTAAATTGTTTCTGTTAGACAAACTGCTGAATATTCCCAATGAGTAAAAACCCTAGTTCATCTTGAGGAAGATTTTTGGCCAGTGTATCACATGCTCATTTAAAAATTAAACTTATAGGGAGGCCAAGGCGGGCGGATCACGAGGTCAGGAGATCGAGACCATCTTCGCTAACACGATGAAACCTCATCTCTACTAAAATTACAAAAAATTAGCCAGGTGTGGTGGCAGGCGCCTGTAGTCCCAGCTACTTAGGAGGCTGAAGCAGGAGAATGGCGTGAACCCGAGAGGTGGAGGTTGCAGTGAGCCGAGACTGTGCCACTGCACTCCAGCTTGGGCAACACAGCGAGACTCCATCTCAAAAAAAAAAAAAAAAAAAAAAACTAAACTTTCAGTCAAATTCACATATTTTCCTAGCAATACTTACTTAAGAAAGAATAAACTATATTTGAAGTGCTTGTTATAAGAATTATTTTAAATGTTCTACTTTTCCTCTAATAAAGAAATATACCAAATGGTGAAGTTCTAAAAGTCCAGTAAGCAAATGAGCCCCCATAAAATTGAGTAGTTTTACATTTACATATTTTTTATATTTCAGCTACGTATTAATAAAGAGCTTCTAAAGAGGTTGATACAGAATTCAGACAATATACAGAACGTTAATGAAACATGAAGGAAAGTGTTGAGAATGCTGTGAAAAATAAAATTGCAAAAATGATTCAGGAAAAAATAAAGAAAATAGTAAGAATAAATGTAATCAGTGTGCAATAGGTTATTTAATAAGATAATGAAAAAAAGTCTGTTATTAGAAATCTCAGGATTTTTGCCTAAAAAGCACTTTTCTCTTTAGTTTATTAAAACCAGAAATCGAATATAACTGGCTTCCCATCCAATTCATAAAACCTAGCTCTTTTACTCTTTACACTGAAAAAAATAGTACGTTTTAAAAGAAATCGTTTAATAGATATTGTTTTTTGGCTAGACGTGAGATTTGATTACAATTCACACTTATGAAGAAAAACTCCTATGAAGATAACAGAAGTATTGTGTCTAGCGCTTTTTTTTTTTTTACTACAGTTTAATATTTGAGTTGAGAAGTTAAGCATGCTTATTTTCACAGATAATTTAAGATACATGAGGATAAAGACCATATGTTTACCTTATTTTTAAAATATTGAGTTTTAACCACATTACAGATAATAAACATTAAACAAAGTTAACTAATAAGAGAAGCATTTTCAAATATTTTTCATGAGTTGCAATAGAGTCCATACAAAAGTGCCCTTCTAGTTCCTAAAAAAACCATTTTTTGGCCAGGCATGGTGCCTCACACCTGTAATCCCAGCAACTTTGGAAGGCTGAGGTGGGTAGATCACAAGGCCAGGAGCTCAAGACCATCCTGGCCAACATGGTGAAACCCTGTCTCTACTAGAAATACAAAAATTATCTGGGTGTGGTGGCGCACACCTGTAGTCCCAGTTACTCGGGAGGCTGAGGCAGGAGAATCACTTTAACTCAGGAGACAGAGGTGGCAGTGAGCTGAGACTGCACCACTGCACTCCAGCCTGGCGACAGAGAGAGACTCTATTTCAAAAAAAAAATAAAATAAAAAATAAATGTTTTTTCATATGTCTAGATTTTTACTTCTGGAGTCATTTATTTCATGTAAAAACCTAGTTTAATTCTGTTAATAAGAATTCCAAAGTTATACAAAATAAAATTTTATTAAAACTAATTTCAGTATCTCAACCCATATAAATCTTAACAGAAATTAATCTAATTTTTCTAAAGCTATCCACATCAATACCTTGCATTTCCATTTTTAAATATGGAATATCAATTCACCAGAGGAATAAACTGTCACATAAAGTCTTGCAACATGACATTTACTGAACTTTACTTACCTTCCCCAAATTCATTTAAAATGACCGCTACTCTTTTACTATGTTGCTCTGTCAAAATATAGTTCAGAAGTGTTGTCTTCCCGGCACCTATAAAACGCATTTTTTGTATATTAAAATTTCAAAATAATTTTAAAGATACAAAAAACATATAAAGAATCCTAATGTTTTTGAGAATTTGCATGCTATTTTTCATATATTATTTTAGTATAGAACATCCTAGAGGATAAGATTAAAGCATCCTTTGAAACCTGTTGCAAAATACTTTATGTAGACATAAAATTTTATAAATATTTACAAATACTCCTACAAGTTGAAACAGTTTCTTCAACCTAGCCTAACCTTCCCTAAAATTTACACACAATCTTTTATTTATAATGACCTTTTATTTCAACATTAACCAGATGCAATTCAGGCTGACTATACGGCTACTTATAGTATGCTTTAAACAATCTATAAAAGTTTTTATGAAATGGGGAATAGAGCCAGGTAGTGTCAACAATGGACAGAATGTTCAGTAAGATAAATTCATAAAGCTATACCAACTTTATCCAGCAGGTGGCATATGAAACCCAATATGTCAATCTCCAGTAGAAAAAAAATAGTCTTGTGAACCGTACAGGCTAAAGTTCATAGAGGAAAAAAAGAAAATCCTAACTGCATAGTATTGTAGTTCAATTGTATGACTATATCATTTCTTTATCTTTTTTTTTTGGACATTTGGTTTCCAGTGTTTTACTATTACAGTGCTGCTAAAAACTTTTACATGTAGGCTATACATGTCTTCTGAAATACATTAAGTTTTCTAGTATATAACTAGATCTTCCTATAACTAGGAAGATTTTACGGACTATTAGGGTATTAATATCTTTTAGGTCATATTCCTTTCAAAGCTTTTTAAGAGATGAAGGCTGATATTTAGAGTACTTTAGGAAGCACAACATCACAAAAACATGAAGTAGAGAATGGAAGAGAGAGACAGGGCAATGAGGAAAATCTTAAAACCAGTCCAAGCCTGAGACAGAGACCCTGAACATGAGTGTTTCACAGGGCAGTGATGTGAAAACTGAAAGGAAAGGGTGAATGTAAGAAATCTTCTATGAGAAGATTTACCAGGGCTTTTTAACCATATTATGAAAAAAAACACTTTAAGACATAGTTCATTCATTCGAAGGCTTCTAATACGTTACAGATTTATGCTGGGCCTTGGTGAAAAAGTGAACAAGACAGTCTCTGCCTTCATAGAGCTTAGAAATATTAAGGGAAGCGGGGAATGGAGGGGAATTCAGCGAATAAGGAGGCAATTATGTCACAGGGTGACATATTCAATAGGAGATGTACAAAATGCTATGGAGAACCTAAGAGGGACATCTAGCCAGAGGAGTCACAGTAAAAAATACCTATTCCAAGGGGCTAAAATACTTGGCACCTTTGAAGTAACATTAGTTCATTGTGCGGGGCCAATTTGGCAGGCTGGAAAGGTTGGCAAGATCCAGATCCTATAGGTCCTTGTAATTCATGTTAAGGAATTTGAATTTTAACCCATAGGGACGCTACAGAAAGGTGTGACGCAATCGGATGGACATTTATAAAGATCATTAAGGCTAACATACAACGAATAAATTAAAGGGCAGCAAGACTCCAGATTAGTCGGGAGGCTTTTAGAGTATTCCAAATGGTTGGGATCAAAGGTGCAGGATTTGGGGGGATGGTAACGGATGAAGTTTCAGACATGTTAAGTTTTAAGTTGTAGGACATCAAAATAGAAATTACACAGGTGTGCAGCTAAAGATGGACAAAGGGGGAAGGAGGAGGGAGCCTTAAAAAAGAAGCCAGAGAAGCAGGTGGAAAAATCAGAAGAAAAATGTAATAGAAGCCAAAGGAACAGTGTTTCAAAAAGGGAAAATGGTCAGGGACAGGAGTGAAACTATTCCTAGATTCAGCAACAAGGTTGCTGGTATTAGTCCTCACTCCTGAGCTTCAGATCATTTTCTCCAATGATCTACTGACCTACCAGTGAGCAACATGGGAAAGGCCCGAGGGACACGTTTGAAATACATTGTTTTGGACAAGAAATTTGTTCATCTTCTCAGTAGAGCAGCCTCTGAATAACTGTGGGGAAATGCCAAAACTCAATTCCTTTATAAAATTACTTTCAAGCAAAAAAACGAGAATAAACTTACAGTCTACATAGCTTAAAAAAAAAACAAAAACAGTTATTTCTTATTTTTATATAAAAGGTCATGAGGTGGCCCAAGTCTGTGCCTGTCTCTAGCAACACCTAGGAATATTATTTCCCGGAAACAGTGTCATTTTATTTACATTTCTTAACTTTTTCCAAATTTCTAATAGAGTCATATATTTGTTCTAGCCCTTCTATTTAACTGTAAGGTTTAAAAATATATTTCTCAAACTTTTCCAGTAAGAAACTTCTAGTGTAAGTGCATAAACCGCCCTTCACGAAACTGCCAAGCTCACAAACCTGTGGTTTCGAGTATCCCTGTACACTCCTAAACGTTCTTAGTTTGAGAAAGTCCTGGAGGACAGAGATTTTATTCTTACTTCCTACGCAGTGGTTTACAAACAGACCTCAAAAAAAAAAGTGTTTGAGATAGGAGCACTCCCCGCCAACTGGCTGGAGGACTTTGGCTCGTGGGGAAGGGGAATCTCCTGAGGAAAGCCCCACGTGTCGGGCATTTTACAGAGGGGACATCCTTTAACGGCAATAGGTAGGTGGCGCCGGCCCAATGTCACAGGTGACAGGTATGTTTCCATTTTCAGGTGAGGTAGATGGGCGTCAGGAAGGTAAGGTAACTTGGTAAGAGGTCACAGAGATAATTGGGGGGCGTGTCTGGGCTTCAAAGCCTTGCTTCAAAGGCTAACTTTCCATCTCACTTGAGAAATGGGAATCTAACGCTGAGGGGACCGGGCATCATGAAACTCCCAAGATGAGAGGTAACCCATGCGAGGAGCAAGTGACCCAGCCTCTACCTCAAAGACATTTGCTCTTGATCCTGAGGCCCCAATGCCTCAGGAGAAGAGGCACCGGCAGCCCCCAAAATTCCAGGACACCAGAGTTCACGGCATTTTTGTGACCGGGATGGTTAGTTACCTAAATACCCGGTGATAATTGTGACTGGGATCTTGGCGCCGAGGCCAGACTTTTCCTCCTCCTCGCTTTGCTTCGCCTCAATGGGAACCAATTCAGGACATTCCTCCTCCGCAGAATCCTCTTCCTCATCCACAGATCCAACAGCGGGTAACATTCCGGCCTACAGCACGTCCCTACCTCAGCCGAACCGTTGGTACCAACAAGCCGTACCGCAGCCGCGCACGCCCCGCACGCACTCCAGGCCTGGACGGGGCGTGACGTCATCACATCGCGACGCTAGCTGATCCCGGCCGGATTACCTGGGCTCCGGAAGAAAACTGCCTCGTCCCTTAGCCACACCCCCCGGGGAGGTGGGCTCTCCCCGACGAAAGCTGGACTCGCCCCTGGGCGTGTTCTGTGAACCTGAGCGACGCTGCGGAGTCCTGAGGGCGCACTGACCACCCGTCTGAAGGTGTCACTGGCGCCTAGAGCCTTAATAAGCTACTGGCTGTAGGTAGGGCTGAGGCCAGCCTGCTGGAAATCTGGAGTGAGTAGCCTGACCTAACCAGTTCCCACAGGGCGTAGACTTTATCAGCTTGATTTTTTAGTCTCGTTAAAAAAAAAAAAGTTTTAATTCATAAGGGAAAGAATGGAAGGTTATAACATGACAATTTTAATTGTAATTTTTATACCTGAAGGATAACCAGTGACACTTTTTTCTTTTTTTATTATTTCATGTTATATATGTAATTCCAAATTTTTAGTATTCATGCATCACTTTTATTTACTTTTTTCTCATTATTTATTTGGACCTCAGGTAACCTAAGTTCATTAATCATATTTGCTGGTGCATGACACTCATCACTAATCCATAGATAGCCCTCCTTTCTAATATAAATTTGTAGTGAACTCCTTTGACCTCATTCCTAACCTAAGAGCATTACCAGTAAGTTACACGTACCTATGGGCACCGCCCCCATTTCCAATCCACAGCCTGCCCCATAAGATAGTAACAACAGTCATGAATTGGTTCTGGATTGCTGATCATTCCCTGTTTTCTTTTTAGTTTTATCACATATACCACGTATGTACTTAGATAATATGTTATTTAATTTTGGGTGTTTTTGAACTTCATAAAATTATCCCTATAATATATAAACTCCTGAGGCTTGCTACATTTTTCAGCATCACTGCTGTCTTGTATTCTGTCGTGTGGCTATACGGCAATTTATTCATTTCCTCTCAATTGTTCCACGTTTTGCTCTTATGAACAGGGCTGCTAAGAACATTTTTCCTGATGTATGTGTGTGCAACTTCCTCTTGGGTGTCTGTGTAAGAGTTGAATTGCTGGGTCCTAGATTATTCAAGTGTTATACTTTACAAGAAAATGCACCATTATTTTTCAAAATGTTTGTGCAAATTGATACATTTTCCCAGCAAATTATAAGAGATCTCATTGGTCTGTATGTCAATATTATCAGGCATGCATTTTTCACCAATCAGTTGAGTACAAAAGAAGACTTCATTGTGATCTTCATTTGCATTTCCTTGATTACTAACAAAGTTGAGAATCTTTTCTTGTGTTTTGGCAATATTTAATTCTTAGAATGACCCTGTGAAGTGTTATCCCTCTTTCAAACATGAGGCACCAAGAGTTAAGTTACTTGTCCAGGTTAGGTCATAAAAATCCATCTGATGCACAGGGAGAATGTTTTACTACTATCCTGATGCCAAATAAAAGGTTGACTTTTCCTTCCTTCTCTGAAATTCCCCATAAAATATACTGTATGTATTCCATTAGTTCTACCGATAAGGATATATAACTTGAAAGTATTTATCACACCTTTTGCAGAAAACAGTTAAGACGGAGGGTTTATATTTGTGCAAATGAGTATAATATTATATTCACACATACACTCAGTCTGAGAAATCAGGTCTTGAGTGCTTTGCCAGCCTTCACAATGTAACCATGAACCAGCTGAGGAAGAAATGAGGCAAATATCTTAGGCCTGGTGATTCAGTTCACTTTATTCTGCCAAAGGAGGGAAGCTGTGATGGGCAGCCCAAAATACATAGCTTACGCCCTAAACACAATGGTTCATGAGCTTTTTCGTTTCAGGAATGCTATGAAGTATTGATTTTTTTGGTAACCTAAGGGAAGGAGTAACATTGCACCCACAGGCATCACACTATTTTCTTGATGTCCCTTCAGCACTGCATTACTGCCTGAATAGCAGCTATTACAGCCCTCACCACCTTCTTTTACATATTTTTTAAAGTACATTCTTGTGGGTTCCCAATATGGCACTGGCTGAATGTTATACTAAAATCCCTCTTTCTGTTTTTTGAGACAGCGTCTCACTCTGTCACCCAGCATGGATTGCATTGCCACGATCACAGCTCACTGCAGTCCTAAACTCCTGGGCTCAAGTGATCCTCCCACCTCAGCCTCCCAAGTAGCTAGGACTCTAGTCATATGCCATTACATCTGGCTAATTTTTCTTTTTCTTTTTGTTAGAGACAGGATCTCACTATGTTGTCCAGTCTGGTCTAAAGTCTCATCTCTAACAATGAGCAACCTGTAACCTATGAGGCCAGCTCAGTCAAGTTGACCAAATAGCATTATTGTAACAGTGTGTAGCCTCAGTGAGAGCAAAATAAGTTTTACACATTGGCCAAAAATTAAATGCACCACAAATATCTATCAACTGATAGACAACCAAAATGTGACAAATGGATAAACAAAATATGATCTATCCATACAATGGAAAATTATTTGGCAATAAACAGGAAAAAGGACTGATATCTGCTACAAAATGAATCAATCTTGACAACATTATGGTAAGTGAAAAAAGCTATTCTCAAAAGACCACATGTTGCATGATTCCATTTATATAAAATATCCAAAATAGGCAAATCTATAGAGACGGAAAGTACATTAATGGTTCCCAGGAGTGGAGGGCTGGAGAGAGACTGCAGTGTTTTTTGGGCGGTGATTAAAATGTTCTAAAATTGATTATGGTGATGGTAGTACAACTCTGATTATACTGAAAACCATTGAATTGTACACTTTAAATTGGTGAATTGTATCATATGTGAAATTTATCTCAATAAAGCTGCTATTCTTAAAATAAATAAACACCTATCTGTGCATCAAAATGGGATGCCTGTGTGCATTTGTAGAGAAACACTGTCTTCAGCAGTTTCAAGTTCTGGCCTTAGGTACAAGTAAAAAGATTACAGCTTGATAAAATTTTTCCTTTAGTCTGTGATAAAATTTTTCCTTTAGTCTGTTCCATATTCCTCTTCAGTTAAATTTTTATCCATGGATTCTGTGGAGTCCTGTCATTTTATTTTCTTAGATAGATTTGTAATTTCAGTTCTCCCAAAATAGCTGGGCATGACTTTTTATTTTTATTTCTTTTTTCTTTTTGAGATGGAGTCTTTCTCTGTTGCCCAGGCTGGAGTGCAGTGGCATGATCTTGGCTCACTGAAACCTCTGCCTCCCAGGTTCAAGTGATTCTCCTGCCTCAGCCTCCTGAGTAGCTGGGATTACAGGTATGCACCACCACGCCCAGCTAATTTTTGTATTTTTAGTAGAGACGAGGTTTCGCCATGTTAGCCAGGCTGGTCTTGAACTCTTGACCTCCTGATCCATCCACCTCAGCGTCCTAAAGAGCTGGGATTACAGACGTGAGCCACTGCGCCGGGATTTTTTTTTTTTTTAAACTTATAAGAGGGTTATCTATTCTGAGTGAGACTCTCTCATCGTTGTTAAATTGAAAATGCCTTTTTAAATAAGTACAAAATTTCTTTTTTTATTTTTTTATTTTTATTTTTATTATTGTACTTTAGGTTTTAGGGTACATGTGCACAATGTGTATGTTTGTTACATATGTATCCATGTGCCATGTTGATTTCCTGCACCCATTAACTCGTCATTTAGCATTAGGTATATCTCCTAATGCTGTCCCTCCCCCTCACCCCTCCCCCAACCCCACAACAGTCCCTGGAGTGTGATGTTCCCCTTCCTGTGTCCATGAGTTCTCATTGTTCAATTCCCACCTATGAGTGAGAACATGCAGTGTTTGGTTTTTTGTCCTTGCGATAGTTTACTGAGAATGATGTTTTCCAGTTTCATTCATGTCCCTACAAAGGACATAAACTCATCATTTTTTATGGCTGCATAGTATTCCATGGTGTATATGTGCCACATTTTCTTAATCCAGTCTATCGTTGTTGGACATTTGGGTTGGTTCCAACTCTTTGCTATTGTGAATAGTGCCGCAATAAACATACGTGTGCATGTGTCTTTATAGCAGCATGATTTATAGTCCTTTGGGTATATACCCAGTAATGGGATGGCTGGGTCAAATGGTATTTCTAGTTCTAGATCCCTGAGGAATCGCCACACTGACTTCCACAATGGTTGAACTAGTTTACAGCCCACCAACAGTGTAAAAGTGTTCCTATTTCTCCACATCCTCTCCAGCACCTGTTGTTTCCTGATTTTTTAATGATGACCATTCTAACTGGTGTGAGATGGTATCTCACTGTGGTTTTGATTTGCATTTCTCTGATGGCCAGTGATGAGGAGCATTTCTTCATGTGTTTTTTGGCTGCATAAATGTCTTCTTTTGAGAAGTGTCTGTTCATGTCCTTCACCCACTTTTTGATGGGGTTGTTTGTTTTTTTCTTGTAAATTTGTTTGAGTTCATTGTAGGTTCTGGATATTAGCCCTTTGTCAGATGAGTAGGTTGCAAAAATTTTCTCCCATTCTGTAGGTTTCCTGTTCACTCTGATGGTAGTTTCTTTTGCTGTGCAGAAGCTCTTTAGTTTAATTAGATCCCATTTGTCAATTTTGGCTTTTGTTGCCATTGCTTTTGGTGTTTTAGACATGAAGTCCTTGCCCACGCCTATGTCCTGAATGGTATTGCCTAGGTTTTCTTGAATTTCTTAATTATAATATTTTAGGATCGATTACAGTTTCTGATGTAACTGAAAAATTTCTCCTCATTTAGCTTTGCTATTTTGTTTTGTCTCATTTACTTTAGGGTAAAACAGCAACAATAACAATAATAATGTGTTGAGCCCCTAAGCATCTGATAGGCACTGTGTTAAACACATTAAATGCATTATCCCATTTAACTCTCCAAGGTAAATACTATTTGTGTGCCCATTTTATAAATGAGGAAATTGAGGCTTAGAAAAGATAAGTACCTTGCTCAAAGTCATACAATCAGTAAATGGCAGCCCTTGGGCTCAATCCAAACCTGCCTGACACTAAATCTGCTCTTTTAAACCAGAAGATCTGCAAACTTTCCTGTAAAACTAGATGATAAATACCTTAGTCTTTACAGATCAAAAAGCAAATTTGAGGACATTGTGTAGGTACTTATATAATAAGAGAGAAAGCAAATGTCTACGAGTTTGAAATTTGAATTTCATGTATTAAACAAAATTATGAGAGGCCATTGTTTTGGACTGAGCTCCTGCACTAGTCCCAGGCGGACCAGACCAAACCAAAATGGAGTCACTCATGCTAAGCACCACAAAATCAAACTAAAACTTTAAAAAACAGGTCCCAAAATAGACGAGTTTTTTTCTTCTTCTCCTGAAAACAGGAGATTCCAGTATAATAAGGAAGTCCCTTCTGCTCTATCCCTTACAGAAAAGTAATCCAAAGTAACAACAGATTACTTACAAAAAAGTAATCTCAGCCAGACACAGTGGCTCATGCCTGTAATCCCAGCACTTTGGAAAGCCAAGGCGGGTGGATCACCTGAGGTCAGGAGCTCGAGATCAGCCTGGCCAACGTGGCAAAACCCTGCCTGTACTAAAAATACAAAAATTAGCTGGGTGTGGTGGCACACGCCTGTAGTCCCAGCTACTTGGGAGGTTGAGGCAGGAGAATTGCTTGAACCCGAAAGGTGAGGTTGCAGTGAGCCAAGATCGTGCCACTGCACTCCATCCTAGGTGACAGGGTGAGACTCCATCTCAAAAAAATTAAAGAAGTAATATGATGTTAACCAATCAGTTTTTTTTTTCTATACTGTTTCCTTGTTCCCACCTTACAAAACCCAGTGTTCTGCTATTTTCCAATGGGATTAGAGACCAAATAACTATTTATGATGATAAAAAATGAAGTCAATACCTAAAGTTTTGGGCAACCTCAAAATTAATCATCCTCTCAAAATTGAGATGTTGACCAAAAGGAGGAATTGTTAAATTCATTGTGGCCTAAAGCTGCCTCCTTACATATTTTAAGTTTATCCTAAAGGTTTCCCAGCACATAAAAAACTATAACTCAACTTGATATGTAAAACTTGATATGTAACCTACTCTTGTAACAAGTAGTGAGTGTCAGCCAATGACAGCAGCCAAACTTCAGCCAACCACAGGCAGCCAACTCTTCAAACCAGGTTCAAATAAGGCAAATGCTCAGCTGTAACCAACCCTACTCTGGTTCTGGGGGCTGCCTAATTCACAGATCATTCTTTGCTCAATTAAACTCTAAAGTTTTCCTTTCAACACGTATAATTTTCACATCATGAAATAATAATCTTCTTTAATTTTTTTTCCAGTGTATTAAAAATGTGAAAACCGTTTGCAGGCTATACAATAAATGGTAGCAGGATATAGTTTCCCAACTCATGATCTAAGCTAATATAATATACTGTTTTCTTAAGCAAAATTAATGAAATTTTGCAAAATTGGATCCTCCTTGCTATTTTAAACTCAGTTTGTAAATCACTCACCATTAAAACAACCCTGGACCCTCAAAGGGTTAGGTACCACTGTGCTAATTACCATAGTGCTAATATTCAGAGGAAGATCTGAAGCTGAGAAGCTTAAACTTTTTTTCCAAGGGCACTAATACGTGGCCTGGGAAAGACCTAATTAAGGTGAAACTCGAGTCTTTGCATTGTAGTAGCAGTCCTCCTAGGTGGGAGCAGAGCAGAGCAGATAAGCTCTTAAACTGTCTGGATTTCAGCAGCTCAGCTCTCTGCCAATAACCTTGCCATATGTCCTTTGGCACAATTCCCTACTAATTCTCTACTACGCTCCTTTGCTTCGTTCTTCTCTCTTGAATAGTTATCTTAATCACCATAAGAAAAAGAACCATAGCTATATCCAAATAAGAAGAAAGCTAAAAATAATACCAACTTGGTTTTGTTTTTTGTTTTTTTCTTTCTCATTTTTGCAACTTCCTGCAAAGGAAACAACATACTAGTGGCCAGCAATAGCTACTGGTTTAGAGGAAAGGAAACTGAGAGTTTCAAAATTAACCCAGTTCCTCTTATCTAGCTGTGGCAAGTAAATAAATAAAATATTTTTAAATGTTTAAAGTTTATCAGTTTATTTAACATTTTTCATTGGGTACACATGAACTTGTTGGGAACATATCTAAAAGGCCAGAGGCCAATGGCTTGTATTCTTGTGACTGCTTTGGTTAAGGTAGAATATCAATATTCAAGGGTCATCCATTCCTCTTTTAAGATATACAACCACTGTAAGGACAGGAAAGAATATTTCCTCTCCAGAATACTGAAGATCACTAGCAGGTGAAAAATGTACATTTCAATGTTTTTAGGGACTGTGACATTAAAGGCTGTAAGTAACATCGTTTGAATTAATTATCTTTGGTGGTTAAGCCATGCTATTAATAAGTCTTAGCTTACAGTTGAGTCACTTATAAGTCAGCTTGCCATAATAAAAAAAAAAGGAAAACACCATTCAAAGCCCTCAAGCTGACAAGTTAAGTGGTGCACCATTGTCTCTAAAAGAAACTATATTTTAGATACTATAGGAGTGGGCGGAATGACAGGAGTGGAGGTTGGGCAAAATGAAAAAAAATGTTTTGCAATGATTTATGATGTAATAGTTTAGGAGAGAGTCTAAATAATTTCTTCTGTCGTCATTAGCAATTTCAAACTGACATTTGTGGCTATAAATTTCACTTTCTAGTTTTTGTAGTGTTAGAGAAGCATATTCCAAAATCCATAGGCACCTGCTCATAATTCCTTAAACGTAAGTAAAAGGCGTGAAACAAATGATCCATCTCCATTCTTCCTTCCCCTTTCTATTCCCTCGAAGAGTGTTTAATCATACTTAATTGAAATATCATGCTACTGGCAAAGCCAGGTCTTTCTGGCTTCAAGACCAGGGTCTTTTGAGTCCTATAGCTCTGTCCCTCAGTCACTGTCTTAGACCTTTTGTGCTGCTATAACAAAATATCCAATACTGGGTAATTTGTAAATAATAGAAATTTATTTCTCACAGTTCTGGGTGCTATGAAGTCCAAAATCAAGGTGCCAGGAAGTTTGTGTCTAGTGAGGGCTGGTCTCTGCTTCTAAGATGGTACCTCAAAAGCTGTGTCCTCCTGAGGGGATGAACACTGTGTGTTCACCTGGCAGAAGGAGACAGAAATAAACTTTCACATTGTTTAAGTTTCTGTTTATGCCACTGAAACTAATCCTAACCAACTTATTTGATTAATTGTTTTTTAAATAATATAAGTAGGCTGTGCACTGTGGCTCATGCCTGTAATACAAGCACTTTGGGAGGCTGAGGGGAAAGGATCTCTTGAGGCCAGGAGTTCAAGGTCAACCTGGGCAATATAACAAGACCCTGTTTCTACAAAAATTTTAAAACTTAGCTGGGCGTGGTGGCATGCACCAGTAGTCCCAGCTACTCAGGAGGCTGAGGTGGGAGGATCGCGCGAGCCTAGGAGTTTGAGGTTACAGTGAGCTATGACCACTGCACTGCACTCCAGCCTGGGTGAGAGAGAAAGACCTTGTTTCTTATTAAAATATATATATACACACATATATATATGTGTGTGTGTGTATGTATATATATAGTATTTATATATAAATTATATATTATACCTGAATGTATTATAATTATAAAAAATTCAAACAGTAGAAAAGTATTAGGGTAAAACATGGAGTCTCTTTCACTAACCTCAATTTTACTTCCCTTCACCAATATTATATAAACACTGTGAGCAATTTAATAGACATAGGTCCAGATATTTTTGGTCCAATATTATCTTTGCCCCTGCCATGTTAGATATTTTTCTGTAGGAGAAGCAAGATTCCCTCCTGAAAGAATATTCCTGTTTAGACTAAGTCTTATGTATATGAATATATGTATTTGCATACATGTGCATTCATAAAATTATAACAGAAAGAGTAGATTTGTATACATATGTGGCTTTTGTTTTTAATAAATAGGAACATACATAGGCTTTGTTCTGGAGCTTGCTTTCTTCACTTGACAATATGCACTGATACTCTTTCCTTCTCACTAGAATTAGAAATACATCATTCATCTTTTTTTTTTTTTTGGAGGCGAAGTTTTGCTCATGGTGTTCAGGCTGGAGTACAGTGGTGCAATCTTGGCTCACTGCAACCTCTGCCTCCAAGTTTCAGGCAATTCTCTTGCCTCAGCCCCGCAAGCAGCTGGGATTACAAGCACCCGCCACAACATCTGGCTAATTTTTGTATTTTTAGTAGAGACAGCGTTTCACCACATTGGCCAGGCTGGTCTTGAACTCCTGACATCAGGTAATCTACCCGCCTCAGACTCTCAAAGTGCTGGGATTACAGGCGTGAGCCAGCGCGCCAGACCATACATCATTCATTTTTTAAACCACTTCATGTTATTCCACAATAGAGATATAACTATTTCATCATATCTTCAAAAGGGACATAAAGATTGACTAACTACCTCTTCAAAACATGCTCGAAAGGTAAATTCAACATATTATCAAGAAATATAAGAAAGTATTTTGATTAGCTATAGCTTGTATGTTTAATAATAAGCTTTATTCTTATTCTCCTTTGATATTTTAGACTTGTTAGCATCGCTTATTAAATTAGTTCAGTTATGGAAATATCAAATTCAATAAATTTTAATATTAATTTCTTATTAACAGTTCTGGTTACTTATAATTAATATGATTCTACCCATATACTGTATTTTTACAGCAAACTCATATCTTGGATTGTGTATTGCTATCCATAAATTTACACATGTACTTTCATAATTTAATTGTGGTTAGTGAGTTTTTGGCAGCAGTATACAATATATAGATTAAAATTAATTCTGAACTGATGCTAGAAGAAAGATGAGTTCACATATTGCATCTTGATAATAGTGCTGGTTTGTGCCTAAAGTATAGCTTAGCTATTCATATCTCTGGGTAATACCACCAGTAGGCTGGGTACAGTGGCTCACATCTGTAATCCCTGTACTTTGAGAGACCAAGGCAGGTGGATCACCTGAGGTCAGGAGTTCGAGACCAGCCTGGCCAACATGGTGAAACCGCATCTCTACTAATAATACAAAAATTAGCCAGGTGTGGTGGCACACTCCTGTAATCCCAGCTACTCGGGAGGCTGAGGCAGGAGAATCGCTTGAACCCAGGAGACGGAGGTTGCAGTGAGCCAAGATTATGCCATTGCATTCCAGCCTGGGCAATAAGAGAGAAACTCCATCTCCAAATGAAAAAAAAAGAAAAGAAATCTCTTTTCTCCCTGTCCAAATGGAAAAACAAAGAAAAAAGAAATAAAAAAAAAAGAAAAAAGAAATAGTAAGCAGAATATTATTAATCTATATGCTGTTACATCATAATGGTTCCTTTTACTTCATGTATTTTTGTTTATGAAATTCTGTAAATCATACAAGCTACAGATGGTGACAGCAGTAGAAATATAAACTTTAGCACACTTATGCATACATTAATATGTTCAAAATATATAAAGAAATGGTATTTATATAAATAAATACATATAATTATTTGATCATAATCAAAGGTTAACATGGGTTACCTTTTGGGGAGAGGAAATAGGAGAGGTGATATGGTTGGCAGACAAAGAGGGTATGGAGAAGTAATCTCCCACTGTATTAGTCTGTTTTCACATTGCTGGGCAATTTGCAAAAGAAAGAGATTTATTGGACTTACAATTCCACATGGCTGGGGGGGCCTCACAATCATGGCAGAAGGTGAAAGGCATGTCTTACCTGGAAGCAGACAAGAGAAGAGAGCTTGTGCAGGGAAACTCCCCTTTTCAAAACCATCAGATCTCATGAGACTTATTCACTATCACAAGAACAGCATGAGAAAGGCCTGCCCCCGTGATTCAATTACCTCCCACCAGGTCCCTCCCACAATACATGGGAATCCAAGATGAGATTTGGGTGGGGACACAGTCAAACCATACCATTCCACCCCAGCCCCTCCCAAATCTCATGTCCTCACATTTTAAAATGAGTCATGGCTTCCCAACAGTCTCCCAAAGTCTTAATTCATTTCAGCTTTAATTCATTTCAGCGTTAACTCAAAAGTCCACAGTCCAAAGTCCAAAGTCTCATCCAAGACAAGGCAAGTCCCTTCCACCTATGGGCCTGTAAAATCAGAAGCAAGTTAGTTACTTCCTAGATATAATGGGGGTACAGCATTTGGTAAATAGAGCCATCCCAAATGGGAGAAATTGGCCAAAAGAAAGGGGATACAGGCCCCATGAAAGTCTGAAATCCAGTGGGACAGTCAAATCTTAAAGGTCCAAAATGATCTCCTTTGCCTCCATGTCTCACATCCAGGTCATGCTGATGCAAGAGGTCGGTTCCTATGGTCTTGGGTAGCTCTGCCCCTAAGGTTTTGCAGCGTACAGCCTCTCTCCAGGCTGCTTTCACAGGCTGGCAATGAGTGTCTTTGGCTTTTCTCGGTGCACAGTGCAAGCTGTTCACGGATCTACCGTTCCGGGGTCTAAAGAACGGTGGCCCTCTTCTCACTGCTCTGCTAGATGGTGCCCCAGTAGGGACTCTGTGTGGGGACTCCAATCTCACATTTCCCTTTCACACTGCTCTAGCAGAGGTTCTCCATGATGGACCCGCCCCTACAGCAAACTTCTACATCTTCTGAAATCTAGGTGGAGGTTCCCAAACCTCAGTTCTTGACTTCTGTGCACCCACAGGCTCAAAGCCATGTGGGAGCTGCCAAGGCTTGGGGCTTGCACCCTCTGAAGCAACAGACAGAGCTGTACTTCGGCCCCTTTCATTCATGGCTGGGATGCAGGGTATGAGGTCCCTAGACTGCAAACAGCAGAGGGACCCTGGACCCAGCCCATGAAACCATTTTTTCCTCCTAAACCTCTGGGCCTGTGATGGGAGGGGTTGCCGTGAAGAACTCTGACATGCCCTGGAGACACTTTCCTCATTGTCTTGGGGATTAACATTCAGCTCCTTGTTACTTATGCAAATTTCTGCAGCCAGCTTGAATTTCTCCTCAGAAAATGGGATTTCCTTTTCTAGCACATTGTCAGGCTGCAAATTTTCCAAACGTTTATGCTCTGCTTCCCTTATAAAACTGAATGCCTTTAACAGCACCCAAGTCACCTCTTGAATGCTTTGCTGCTTAGAAGTTTCTTCCGCCAGGTACCCTAAATCATCTCTCTCAAGTTAAAAGTTCCACGTATATCTAGGGCAGGGGCAAAATGCCGCTAGTCTCTTTACTAAAACATAGGAAGAGTCACCATTGCTCCAGTTCCCAACAAGTTTCTTGTTTCCATCTAAGACCACCTCAGCCTGGACTTTATTGTCCATATCACTATCAGCATTTTGGGCAAAGTCATTCAACAGGTCTCTAGGAAGCTCCAAACTTTCCTACATATTCCTGTCTTCTGAGCCCTCAAAACTGTTGCAACCTCTCCTTGTTGCCCAGTTCCAAGGTTGCTTCCACATTTTCGGGTATCTTTTCAGCAGCGCCCCACTCTACTTCTACCAATTTACTGTATTGTTTCATTTTTATGCTGCTGATAAAAACATACCTGAGGCTGGGCAATTTGCAAAAGAAAGAGGTTTATTGGACTTACAGTTTCCCATGGCTGGGGAGGCCTCACAATCATGGCAGAAGGTGAAAGGCACATCTCACATGGAAGCAGAGAGGAGAAGAGAGCTTATGCAGCGAAACTCCCCTTTTTAAAACCATCAGATCTCATGAGACTTTTTCACTATCCCAAGAACAGCACGGGAAAGGCCTGCCCCCATGATTCAATTACCTCCCACCTGGTCCCCCCACAACACATGAGAATTCAAGATGAGATTTGGGTGGGGACAAAGCCAAACCATATCTCCCCACCAAAAAAAATCCTGTTTAGATTAAGTTTTATGTTTATGAATATATGTATATGCATACATGTGCATGCAGAAAGTTGTAACAGAGTATTACATATGTAAATATGTATTTTTTATATGTACTGATTTGTAGAATAGCAATTATAAGTGGTATGAGGTGAAAGAGGCAATTTGTTCATAAGTATGTGGTATGATTCCATTTCAGTAAAAATTAACAAAAACATGCTTGTATGTGCATGGGCATATATTAATATGTGCTCATATATATATGCTATACATATATGTATTTATGCTGATACATGTATGTGGAAACAATATGTGTGGGGTGATACACACCCTTGCAATAACATGAACTACCTCAGGGAGTACTATAGATGACAGAGACAGTGGGGGAAGAGGAGCAATGTTACCTTAAAAAAAAATCTTTGCATCCTACTACTGGTTACAAGAGGCATATAAAATTATTTTTAAAATTTTAAATAAATATGTTAGCAACCTTTGTATGGATGGAAAATTTTAAATATGTATGAAAATACTGATTGCGTATACCTTTTGAAATTCTACTGATAGGGATTTATCCTACATATTTACATATACAAACATTTATGGCATTCATAGCACTATTGTTTTAAAGGTGAGATGTTGGAAACATCCTAGCTATTTAACTATAGGGGAATGGCTAAATAAGTTTGGCTCATTCAAAGGATACCATGGAAGAGCAAGGCTTTGCATCATATTTCGATATGAAACTGTTAGAAGCACCTTTATTTTGAATAGCCTCTAAGAAAAAGTTGGATAGAAACAGTCTAAATGAAATGTTCTGATTAATAACAGAACCTGTACTATAAGATGGTGAATTTCTGATCAGAAAGGTGAAAAGTTCATCTACAGCTTAAGTGGACCAATTTAATTTTCTATAACATTCATATCTGATAGATTAAACAGGCACAATTTCCTTAAGAAACATGCTTTATAAGCTTTATGGTCACTACATTCTTTAAAGTTAAGGGATACATTCCTGGGAGATTAAATAAAAACTGCAAAGTTAACAGTTGACTTGCCTGAGGAGGTACTTGTTTTTCCTCAGTAAACACTGAAGAGAAAAATAATGTAATATAACAGAAACAGAGCATGTATCTGATAAACATGTAACAGCAAAAGGGAACGCACAGGCCTTTGCCCTACCTGGCTGGTGTCCTTTGTTCATTGTACTTCTGAGGTTGCCAGAATGTAAATGTTCATTTCACTATCTTAACTGAGCAGAGTAATAACCAGAATCATACTTTGAATTCTAAAAGCTCTTGGATCAAGAAGATTCTGTCTTTCCAAGGTTTGCATCAAATATCATTGTGACCTATACTATCTTTTTAAATATTAAGTGAAGCTTAATCAAAATTTTAGGTTTGAAATACAAGAGTCATTAAAAAGATATGTTGTTAGGTAGAAAAACATGCAGAATTGTATGTTGTTTCATTTGGAGGGGAGGAAAAGAAAATAGAAAATGCTTAATATAACAATTTTTATTTTTATTACTTCATGTAAGAACTTCTCTACAACCACTGACTTTCTTACTTGCTTCCTGAGCAATGTAGAATTTTAGTCATCACTTCGCCATTAATTTCTTGTTATTAATCCATTGCCGTTTTCCCATCTGAAAGAGAAAACTTCCTTTTAATTTTCTAACTCATTTTGAAACAATTTCAACTTACAAAAGTTACAAAAATAGTAGAGATTCCCATATACCCTTCACTGTGTTTTCCTGAATGTTAATATATTACTATCACTACAATGATCAAAAGCAGGTAATGAGCATAGATATGCTACCATTCACAAAACCAGAGACCTTATTCACATTTTGCCAGTTGTCCCACTGAAGACCTGTTTCTGGGCCAAGATCTAATCCAGCATCCCACATTGCGTTCGTCACCTCTCAGTCTACCTTAATCGGAAGCATTGCTCAGTCTTTGTCTTCCAGGACCTCGACACTCTTGAGGAGTACTGATCAGTTGTTCTGTAGAATGTTCCTTCACTTGGATTTGTCTTATGTTTCAGCATGATTAAATTGAGGTTACATATTTTTGGCAGGGATACTACAAATTGATGTTGCATCCGTCTCTGTGCATCACCTCAAGAGGCACATGACATCCACCTGTGCTTTTACTAGAATGTTAACTTTGTCAGCAGGGTTCCTCCACCATAAAATTACTGTTTCCCTGATGCAGTTAATAAGTACCTGATGGGGAGATACTTTGAAACTATGTAAATGTCTTGTGTTTTCATCATACTTTAGCTCACAGTTGATCATCCATTATTCTATTTCAAAATTACAGCTTTATTAAGGCACAACTTAGCCACTCATTTACGTGTACAACTCAATGAGTTTTAAATAACATTTATACAGTTGTGCCACAATCATCCCAATCCAGTTTTAGAACACTTTCACCATCCCAAAAAGTTCCTTTGTGTCTGTGTACAGTTAATCTCTTTAGCTTAGGCCCCAGGTAACCATTGGTCTGCCTTCTGTCTTTGTTTATACAATACACAGAATTTTTTCTCATTATTTACTTGCTTGACTTTTTACTCTGAACAAATATTAGTTTATGAGTGAGAAGAGAATTTCTAACACATTGTTAGACAGCCTGGAAGTCAAGAGAAATGATGGATTCTTTGGTGTCAGACTAAACATAAACTTTGAATATTCTGGATATTAGCAGAACCTAAATTATCCAGTTGCCTTAGATCTTCAGTTAATTCATAAAAATAATTCCAATTAAATTCTTTCTCTGAATTTATAAAATCAAAGGCATAACCTTTGATCCTTATAAGCACAAAGCAATTTTGATTTTATCATGTCAACATGCCTTAGAAAAATGGGAAGTTCCGGGGGTTTTATTTCTTTGTTTTTTTCTTGCTGTCATTTTGTTTTGTTTTCCTTTGGTTGGTTAGTTTTGAAGGCCTTCACTTTTTGGTTTGCTGTTTAAAATTATTTTCTCCCGGAGCCAATTTTATTAACCCAGTGAAATATAATTTCAAGGACATTGTGTCTTACCCACACCCTCCAAGGTATGTTTTATATAATAAGGCAATGTTGTTAAAATCAGGATAATTTTATTTTTAAAAAATGTATATATCTAGCATCTCTCAAAAGAAAATCCTTAGATCTAGCAGTACATGGCCCAAGTTTCCACAGCTGGAGCAAGTAGTGGCCATCCACTTTAGACAGAATGTGTTCTTCGGTTTGCCAAGGCCCCACCTATTCCCTATTGAATCACATCACGACCGCTTCATTCTTGTAAGCTCCTTATCTAGCCCTGTTGGACACTTGAGTTTATTTATTTATTTATTTATAAATTTTTATTTTATATATATGTATATATATATCTGTATAACCACAACCACAGATGTATGCATATTAAAATTTAACTATTTTCCATAGTTAAATTTTGGCAGGGATACTACAAATTGATGTTGCCAATGCCCCACCTATTCCCTATTGAATCACACCACAATAGCTTCATTCTTGTAAGCTCCTTCTCTAGCCCTGTTGGACACTTGAGTTTGTTTATTTAGGCATGGTAAAGTAAAGCTCACTAATGTTAAATTTGCAGGTATCCTCCCCAACACATAAATACCCAATACACTCTACCATTTCTATCTCCCCACACTTCCAACGTTTAATTTTGGTTAGATTATTTCTTTTTCATTATTATGACTATATAAATAATATCCACAGATGAGATTTATAGTATCCTCTGATTCTTTTTTCATTCCTACTCAACTTTTTATTTTCCCTGAAATTAATAATTTTATGAGTTATAATTTTTAATGAGTTTTTATTGTAGTTTTGGTTGCATAATACCATATATTTATCATTAATTCATTCCCAAGCTCTTAAAAAGTTGCTTAAATCTCCTTTTCGTATGTTCAGATGAATCCAGTATTCTTTTTTTTTTTTTTTTTTTTTTTTTTTTTTATTAATTTTTTTTGCATACAAAAACAATAAACATTTTCTAAAAATACATACAAACAAAAAGATGCGTATCAAACATATTAGGAAGGTTGCACATGGGAAGTCGGGGAATAGAAATGGGGGTGGGAGTTAAAATAAATGAGAGAGGGACTTTATATGGATCAGTGATAATAAGTCAATCCTCTATTTGACAAAGAAGAGGGAGAAGGAAGAGGAAGAAAAAGAAAGTGGGATAAAGGATCAGAAAGGGAGGAAAATAGAAAAAATTAGAGTATGACTCCAGGGTAGACCTGTTTTGTTGTCACTGAGTTGGTTGGTTGGTTTGTCTGTTGTATTCTTCATGTTTCGCCAAGTTGGCCAGACTGGTCTCGAACTCCTAGTCCGAAGTGATCAACCCGCCTCGCCCCCTAGAGTGCCGGGACCACAGGCGTGAGCCACCACGTCCAGCCCCCACATTGCTTCTGGCCTCCGTGGTAGACCTCCCAGACCCATCAAAGCATGACTATAATCACCTTAAAAGCACATACTGTTATGTAATATTGAGGTATCTAGACATTCTGCTGTTGGAGGAATTTGTCCTTGCAAGCATTACTAAACTGCTTCCTTAGCCATATGGCTCTAAAGCAACACAAATGTCAACTAGTAATAAAAATCACAGCCAACATGTCCTGAGAGCGTACTCAATATCTAGTAATATGCTCTGTGCTTTATGTCTATTATCTTAATTAATCTGTTTAATAAAAGGTATGGTAGCGTCTTTTCACTGCCTACACAACTCTTCTCCCCTTTGTTCCTCTTTCGTTTTGGCAGCTCAAGAAAATGAATCACCATAGTTCTGAGCCAACCGTGGGTTATCCACTTTTCTCAGTCAGATACTCTTTCTTTCCCAGCATCCCTTGAAGCTCAGGATGAACATCTAACCCATTTCTGGCCAGTGAACACTGTAGACAAATTTCCTGGAGGACTTCTGGGAAAGATGGAACCTCCCATGGAGAAAGCCCTGGCCTCTTCCTTTCTTCCATTTTGTGATGCTGTGGCTGCTTGGAGTCATGGGAGCCATGTTTTAGCCTTGAGGTCATAAGAATGACAACCAAAGGCCCATGTGCTGAGGATGGCAGAGAGAAGTGACAGAAAGAACCTCCGTTCATATGGCACTGCTGAGTGGCTGGCCCAGTTCTGGACCATCTCATCTGCTTTACTTAGGTAATAAATTTAGATGTTTAAGCCACTTTCAACTGGACTTTCAGTACGTTGCTGCTATAGACATTACTAATGGATACAGGTAATGATAATAATAGAAATAGTTACTTGTCACTTAGCATAAGTGCTTTATATTATTTAATCTTTATAACCATCCTATGAAAAAGGTGCCACTATTAAGCCCATTTGGTGGGTAAAGTTGAATACAGACACATTAATAATGTGCCAAAAGTCACATAACTCATAAGGAAAAAGTTAGATGCAAATCCAGGTGTTTGGACTTCAGAGTTCAAACTCTCAACCCCTGCATTATCCTGCCTCCTTCTAAGCAAGGACATGGCCGTGAACATTATGACATATATGGCCAATGGAAAGTTAGTAAGTGCATGGTGAGAAAGAGTCAGTTGAAATACTCATAAGAAGATATAATTATTTCATTTATCTGCTTTCTTATGCTCAATTTTACTAGTCAAGTCTCTTTGAAGCTTACTAATTAAAGCAAAAAAAAAAGTTATCAGAAGGCAGAATAGTGGAGCTGTCATAAGGGCAGACTTTAGGGTCAAACCTCCTGTGTTTCAATCCTGATGCCACTCATTACAAGCTAGGTAACGTTAGGCAGTCTTCTTAATCTGCGCCTCAATTTCCTCCTCTGTAAAGTGGAGATAATGACAATGCATTTCATATTTGTAAAATGAAGACAAACTGAAACAATACATTCTTAAATAACACTTGGCATACAATAACTAATCAATCAATATTAGCTTTTGATCAGGAATCTCTCTCTTTTTCCTTCTTCTCGGATCTGCCTTCTCGTCTCAGGCAGCTACACTGGTGGTGTCTAAAAGGCCACAGAATGTCCAGGCTTACATCCTTTTCTATTTCATTTGCAACACAATGAGAAAGTCTCCACTGCAGATGGTTCCAGCAAGAGTTCTGGGTTTGAGGCTTACTGACTTTTATTGGTCCTCTGACTTAATTATGAAGGACAGGGTGGCCATGCTCTGACGAGCCAGACTTAGGTTGGAAACCCACTTTTGGTGCCTACAGTGAAGGCAGCTCCATCAAGACTATGGTCTGAAAATGGAGGAAGCATCTTTTTCAGAAAATACAGAAAATGCAGATGCTGCTCCCAGAAATGGGAGAAATGGATACTGAATCAACACAGCAATATGTGCCTGCTATACCCACCTCATCCACAGAGCTGGTGGTGACATGTAAACACACACAACAAAAAAGAACAAAATAAATATTTGAGGGCATCAAGATAATGGATACAAAATAATAAATACAGAAATAAGATTAACACAGAAAATGAATACAGCTAAATAAATATAAAATGCAAAATTGAAACTTTCCAGCAATGTGACTGTAGCATGAAAGATTAAGACATTTTTCATTTAAAAAAGACTGAGAAGAAATATTCCAACATGCTGACAGCTTTGTTATGGGCCTAGAGGTGAGGGGTGGGTGGGCAGGAGTTTCTCTCTTAGCATAATGAGGCCAATATTATAACCTATAAGAAGTAAGATCAAGATAAATGAATGGGAAGAATATGATTTTTTTCATATATATTTGATGGGGGTCTCCAGAAGGAAATTAATTTTTTTCCATAGAAGAATGTTATCCACAGCCTGGAATAGAAGCCCACCACTGGATCTCCCCCAAGCATAGAACAGAGCCCAACTTTCCCCTTTGTAGGGCCAGCAGAAACTGGAACGGGTGGAGAGGGGAGTCCACAAGATTTGGTGGCTGCCTGGGAAATTGTCCAGACATAAGAACTAGCCAAAGGATGTGTAGTGGAAGGTTTAGGGAGAAGACAGACGGATGGGGCAGTGGGTAAATAGAGAGGCCCGAGGGAAGCGCAGGGGGAAGCTGGGAGTCAGGAGTGAGGCAGTGACCAGAGGCACGTAGGCACTCAAATGAGCGGCAAAAATGACCAGACTACATGTTAATCTCTTGACTCTCTGTCCCCGTAATTTATTTTTCTCTCCGTGAGATATGACTTTGGGAAAATTGCCTAAATTTTTCCCCAAAGAACTATGTATTTTGCATTAGTGTCCAATATGTGAGATCAGGTTGAGAAAGGTGGAGCTGACGGTGCCAAGTCTAGGAGACATCATGTTCCCCACCCCTCTGCTCCATACCCTACTGGGATCAGCAGCATCCTCACTGTGGACAGCCAGTGGCAAGGCCTCCCCCAAGAGACTATGACCTAGATACAGAAACAGCAATCACCGTGTGTGGGTTTCAACAGCCTGTGAGATCAAGCTTGAATTCTTTAACAGACCCTCACACTCAGGCCCTGCCCACCTCCAAGGCTTTATTTTTGCAACTCACTTCACTCTGCACCCCCGGGCTCCCATCATTCTTCTAATTCTCAGGATAAGTTGCGGTGTCGTCTGTCTCCCTGCCTTTGCACAAGTGCTCCTTCTGCCTCATGAACTTGTTTAAGACCCAGTTCCACTGTTACAGCGTCGGTATAGTCATTCTTCCTCAGCGTCAATCTCTCTGCCACTACCCTCTCCCAAGAACAAGTCATTTCCTCTCTGTGCTTCCTCACTTGCCCAGACTGTTATATGGCAAAATGTTCCTGGGCCTGAGCCTCTTCTTTCCTTCTTTATGTGTGTCTCATTCCTGGACTATGAGTTCTGGGAAGTCAGAGAACAAGTATTTTTTGTTTTGCCCCTACTATCACCTAGCCCAGTGCATGACATATGGTAACTACTTGGTAAAGGTCTGGGGGAATGAACAGAAGACACGTGGATGATAGAGTGAACTTACTCACTCATTAATGAATTAATACAAAATCCTTTTAGTTATAAAATGCTATGGTATAAATATTCCTACTGAATATGCAATAGCATTGTACATTCGAATATATTCTAAATGCTATATTTAAAACACTAATATGTATATTAAAATATATATATATAAAATATTTAAAAATCTGTATGTGTATATATCTAAAACACAATGATAATTTTTTTTTTTTTTTTGAGACGGAGTTTCGCTCTTGTTGCTCAGGCTGGACTGCAGTGGTGCCATCTCAGCTCACCGCAACCTCTGCCTCCCAGGTTCAAGTGATTCTCCTGCCTCAGCCTACCTAGTAGCTGGGATTACAGGCATGTGCCACGATGCCCGGTTAATTTTGTATTTTTAGTAGAGACGGAATTTCTCCATGTTGGTCAGACTCATCTCGAACTCCTGACCTCAGGTGATCTGCCCACCTCGGCCTCCCAAAGTGCTGGGATTACAGGCATAAGTCACTGCGCCCGGCCTCAATGATAATTTTTAAAGGAAAGTTTGCTAATCTTTGTTCTTTTCATATTGAAAGATTTTTTATGACAAAACAAGAAGAAAATGAGGAGCGACAAATTCTAATGTCTAAAGTATGGCTGGTTTTAAATACCTGCACGCAAATCTTTCTGTATGTTTCACCAATTGTAAGACAACAATAAAGATATCTACTTGCTAGTAATAATGTATGTGCTGGTTTGATTTTTCAAACCAGGAAATAAATACAAAACAGAGTTGAAAGATATTCATAAGAAGGTACAACTAAAATAAGAGAATAAAAAGGTAAAAATTGTCACTGTCTCCTGAAAGACAAGTGAAACTTGGCCATTTCCATTCAAGTTCACTTATTCATTCATTTATTCAATAAATACTTTTTGAGCACCTACTATGTGCCAGGCCTCTAGACACTAGAGATAGAGCACAAATTGACCAAACAAAAACCTCTGCATTGATGGAACTTTTATTCCAGGAGCATAAGCGATAATAAACAAATAAAATATATAGTATGTCAGATGGTCATAACAGCTATGGAGAAAAACAAAGTTGGAAAAGGAGTTAGAAAGTGTCAGGACAAGGGAAGGGGGCATTGTCATGTTAACTAGATGTTCTTGGAAGATGACATTTGAAGTAAATCTGGGGAGGTCCTGTGTGGTTTTGGGGAAGAAGGAAGGGACATGAAAATGATCACACTTTTTTTTTTCTCTGTAGTCCAGTCCTCAGGATCTTGCATTCCACTGCGCTGTGTTTATTGGTAATGACCCACACTTTTAATTAATTAAATGATACTGTCAGACTGAAAGAGATACTCTATCCCATAGAGATGGAACATGGCAACTTGACTCAAACCTTGGAGAATGGGGAGAGACTGGATGTGGTATAGGGGGAGGACAGCAGGAAGGATAACATAAGCAGGAGGAGGCCCTGGGCAGAGAAGAGTACTGCCTGCTTTAGGGACAAGCTGAAGATCTTCCCTGCTCCAACAGAAAGGTAAGGAATAAATCTGGTTTTGTGAAGTGGGCATACAATCTAGCCAGAAAAGGTCATGCTTGGTCATAGAGGCTACAGGAAGTCACCAAAGCTAAATGAGCAGAGAAGAAATATGATGAAACAGGTATTTTAGTAAACTTCATCTAGTGATAGAATCAGATTAGATAGGAGAAAGAAGAGGCTAAAGGCAGTGAAGCCATTTAAAATCTTATTTTTGTTATCTAGATACTAATTTATAAGGGCTGGACCAGAATGAAAGCCACTGTGAGAATAGGGATATTTACAAAGAAGTGATATTTATAAGGAATAAATGGCAGACCTTGGTAGGTGATTAGATCTGAAGGACACAGGAGGAAAAAAAGTTAGAGCTGACGTATTCCTAAAGTTCAGAGAGCGGCAAGCAGATGGAGTCATTCCAAGACACCGGCCTCTGTGTTCCAAAGACGGTGTGACTTACTCAGGATCACACAATTACCAAAAAGCTGAAGCCAGAACCCAGATTTCCTGCTTTTCCCTCCACTGGATGAATCCAAAGTTTTAAACCTGGAAAATGAGGAAGTAGTGTGCCACCACCGCCCCCCCCAAAAAATGGGTGATTATGGACAGATAGCTAGGTTCCAGTTGAGTAGGGTAGATGGAGAATTTTAGTTTTATATTGGAGTTTGAAGATATTACAGTACAGAAATATGGGAAATAGGCAAAACTTTAGGATAGGAAATGGCTCTGCCCTTACTAGTTTGTAATCTTGCTCAAGTCACTTAACTTCTCTAAGCTTCAGTTTCTCCAGTTGCAAAGAGGTGTGTGTGGGAGGATTAATGTTATTATTTAATGGTTGCTAGGAATTAATTTTTATAAAGAACTTGGAGCAGTACCTGGTACAAGATAAGTGTTATTTAGTTGTTTGTTAAATAAAACAGGTAAGATGCAATATAAAGAAAGAGATTGGCTTTCTGGGGAGGTAAGAAGAAGATGTGGGGAAAACTAGAGAATTTAGGATAATTGATGTATGGTCTGAGATAGAAGTCAAGTGAAGAGTTGTATAAAGGTGAAAAACAAAATTGAATGACACAGAGATACAGAGAAAGAGGAAGGCCAAGAGAGACCATCAGACGCAGAAAGAAGGAGGCCTCCCAGAGTTCACTCTGGACAGAGAGCTGATGGAAAATGAAAGAAGCAGTGAGAATAAGGAAGAAAGGCACTTGGATGGCTATTTGCCAGTGATATGTGAATGTATCTAAGAGCAGATCAAACTTGAAAATAGGCATTTGACTAAATTAATGGATAACACATTCATGGTGAATGGTTAAGAGTGTTAAGGAAATCTGGAGACAATTCTAACCATCAGGCAACTGACAGCACAGAGGATAATAATGCTGGCCTAACCTTCATGGTTAGGTACCAAATACTAAATCTATTGCAGTATGATCTGAGGCAAGATGGAAGATTTTATGATTCCCACATTCACCCAAAAAGTTTCCTTGATTGCAAATGCTGAAAATTTGAGATGCTTTCATTACATTTTATTTATGTTTGTGTGAAACCAGTATATTTTTCTTCTATATGAAAGTTCATGTCATAAACATTCAGAAACTCAGGAGTTCATCTGAAAGGCTGACATAGTACACCGTGGACTGAAGCCTCTGGGGCAAAATGTTTTCTATGTATCATTCGTTGAGTCTCAGTTTGAAGAAGTACTTACACATTTGTTCTCTTTGTATTTTGCTATAGAAATGTTTGCTCATAAATTCCAATGTAGTTAATAAGGATATTTTTGAAAGTCAGAAACTCTAAATTTCAAAAAAAGCTTTATTTTTCTCTGGGTTTGTTTTCATATGTAGTCTTTCGTAGTCTATGCAGTGAACTTTGTCTTATATGCTTAAAAGGGCACTGATATTTGGTGGGGGTTGGGGGACAGGGAATTACCTAACCCGTACTGAAAAGTTACTAAACTACCTGACACAGCTGAAACCAGAAAGGAAGGCTATATCAAGAAGAGACTGAATATAGTCCTTAGGCGGATTTTAGTATTAGGTTACAAATTAGGTTGTATTGGACTGGCACTGTCCAATAGGAATATAAGGAGGCTCACAAATGTGAGCCACATATGTGATTTTACATTTTTAAAAATGCAAGCCACATTTTTAAAAGGGAAAAAACAAACAGGTGAAATTAATTTTAATAATTTTTTTATATCCAAAGTATCATTTAACATGCAATCAACATGAAAATCATTAACAAGACATTTTGCATTATTTTTTCTGTACTGTCTTTAAATTCCAGTGTATATTTTACACATCCAGCAGTTGGCAATTCAGACTAACCATAATACCAATGTGGCTATCATATTAAACAGTGCAGGTTTGAACCAAAAATACTTTGCTTTGTTTGTTGTTGTTGTTGTTTTTTTTAGACGGAGTCTTGCTCTGTCGCCAGGCTGGAGTGCAGTGGCAGATCTTGGTTCACTGCAACCTCCGCCTTCCGGGTTCAAGTGATTCCCCTGCCTCAGCCTCCCAAGTAGCTGGGACTACGGCGTGCGCCACCACGCCCAGCTAATTTTTTGTATTTTAGTAGAGACGGGGTTTAACCACGTTGGCCAGGATGGTCTCGATCTCCTGACCTCGTGATGCGCCCGCCTCGGCCTCCAAAGTGCTGGGATTACAGGCGTGAGCCACTGCTCCAGTCCTGCTTTGGTATTTTTTAAGAGCAAGTTGGTAAATGGAGGCACTATATGGCGAGTGCTCCAGTATAGCACAGGTTAGAGCAGCATGCCGGCAACTTGAAATGAACACGGGCTTGTACACTCTAGTCAACACTGGGACTTTTCTGTTTTTATCTTGAGTTTGAGGCTGGGCTTCTTAGTAGACCTCAGTCTGAAACTGAAGTAAACCTGGACGCAGTGTACCCTTGAATCGCAAGAATGCCGCATTCAGTGTTTGTCCGGAGAAAAGCACTCATGCCAGGTTGTAACGAAAACATTTTTTGAGAACTCATAATGTTTATTCCTTGGATGAATCCATTATATTTATTTAGTGTCTCAGGAAGGATGATGGGCATATTGCTTGCAAAAGTTGATTTGAATCCTGATAGATTCCACTAACTTTTTTGTTTTTGTTTTTTTTTTTTTTTTGGCTGCCTTCTTCGAGAATGGTGTCGACCCTTAATAACACCTAGCCTTAAGAATCCCTGGGTTGATTCCCGACCTCGCCAACTTTGTGGGGCTCCCCCCACTTGCCCACATTCCCTGGCAGCCTCGCCGCTTCGGGCAGATGGAGTTTCCGGCCTGTGCTCCGTGGTGGCCTGTCGTCCGCCCGCGCTCCTTTCTGCCGGAGGTCAGCGGCCCCTGGCAGAGCGCGCCGTCTGCCCCAGTATCCGGAGGCCAGTTCCGCGCTGGGTCCACGCCCTCCTCGCCCGCCGCTGCCTGCGTGCCAGGCCGGGTGGCGGTGCCGGCCATCGCTGCTCGGAGCTTGGGCCCTCCCCCGCGGCGATTTCAGAGTAGAAGGTGGAAATGCGGAAGTTTCTAGCTCCGACTGACAGATGAGGTTTGCGCTTGGCTTGGCATGCTCCGCGGCTACTCCGCGGCGCGCCGGGCCCCCGCTTTCCGCACCCCGCGACCCTAGAAGCCACCGACCCGCCGGCGGGCCATGGCCACTCTGCCCAGAGCAGAGCGCCGCGCGTTCGCGCTCAAGATCAACAGGTAAGACGCCCCCCGCGGCGCGGCAGGTCGCGGCCGCACAGCCCAGCACTGGCGTGGCGCGGAGCATCGCTTCGGGGGCCGAGGCCGGACGAGTCCCTTTGCGTCCGCGGCGAGGCGCGCCTGAGACCTGGGGCGCCCGGTTCCCGAGGCTGCGGCGGTGGAGCCGCTGGACGTGCGGTGGCTCCTGCGCTGGACCCGGCTAGGTCCTCCCCGAGAATCTCGGTGCTCCTGGATGTCCTCAGCCACCGGGGATCGCTTCTCCGAACAACCTCGCCTGCTCCCGCCCTCCAGGTTCTTACAGGTGGCCGGGTCGCAGGAGGGTGATAGGCGCCGGGGTAACCGTGTTGGGCACGCCACGGAGCGTCTCATAAACGGCTCCTTCCTTTGAGGCAAGTCTAAGCGGAGGGAAAGAAGTGAAGTGGCTGAAATGAGAGTTGCGTTTGAGGCAGGCTGCAAGACTTCTGTTGTCCTGAGCAGGGCTCTGTCCTCTACTGCTTCATTATTCCAGAAAGAGTTTGGCTCCTGGTGGCATCGCTATTTTTATACCCTGGTCCAAAGGAGCCATGAAGTGGAAAAAGTGATTTTTTAAAAATCTCCACTTAAATAAACCAAAAGGAATGGCCTGTGGCTGACATTTTGAGATTTACAGCATTCCAGCAAAAAACTAAGGACTGGGGGATCCCAGCTCACCATCCAATTCCTAATCAAAGTTGCACAAACTAAATGTAAACACATTTACTGCTCAAAGTTCTCAGTAAAGGTGCTTTAACTGCAGTTTTTCCTCCACTGAAAACTGCTGACAAGTAGTTGGGACGTTTTTGTCTTGCCCTGCGAAAGCTAGACTGTCTAGTTAAAGGATAATAGGAAACTCATTCTGAAGTATCAACTTGTTCTATTGCCCACAGGGCTGTCCGATTTGTTAGTCTTCATTTAGCTGAGCCTGTGAAAGGCGGATTCCACCGTAGGTTCATCTTTGTGCTGTTAGTGTGTGAAGAGGTTTGAACAAGGAATTAAAAGCCCAGAAAAATAAGGCGGTAAGGTCTTCTAGAGGGCATATTGAGCTTTATTGACGATTTTATTTCCACTTGATATGTAACTGCCAGCAAACTGTTTTGCTTACCTTACTATTTCGTCATCTGTAAAATGAGTTTAATTATTTATGTATATTGCATATTAATGTTGGAGGCCAAAAGGTACTAGTCAAAAGGCATAAAGAGGCTGGGTGCCATGGCTCACACCTCTAATCTCAGCAATTTGGGAGGCCCAGATGGGAGGATTACTTGAGCCCAGAGTTTGAGACCAGCCTGGGCAACATAGTGGGACCCCTGTAGCTACAAAAAATAACTTTAAAACATTAGCCAGGTGTGGTTGCATGCACCTGTAGCCCCAGCTATTATTCAAGAGGCTGAGGCAAGAGCATCGCTTGAGCCCAGGAGGATCACAGCTGTGATCATGCCGCTGCCCTCCAGCCTGGGTGAGAGAGTGAAACCCTGTCTCAAAAAACAGACAAAAAAAAAAAAAAAGCAAAAATAAGGCATGAAGTATATCAGGGATCTCCCTATGGGAATTTTTTTCTACATTAGGGTTCATAGCTGTTGCATGCCAGGAGGGGCAATTCATTCAGGGAGTATAGGGAATCAAACCGAAGTTACTGATGGGTGTATTATTTGCCATAGCTACTGCTCCTCTGTCTTTGTGAATTTTAGGTCAGGAAGTGTGACTTGGGCTGAAAGATGTTAGAAACTATCGGGTTGGGCAGGGTTGATCTGGGGTGAGTGGCCAAGACTTGGACTAATCCTACAGGCAGTCTTGCAAGCAGCTGCGGGTTCAGTGTCACCTGGGGGTTAAGAATAAAGGCCCTGGTTAGTGTCTGATCTGCTTGCAAATTGGCTCTCTGCTACAAAGTCACTGTGCAACACTGGGCATGTTACTTAACTTCTCTAAGTTTTGGTTTCTTTATATGCCAAGTAGCGATAATCATAGTACCTACTTCTTATGACTGTGGGGAGGATTAAATGAATAATAGGTACAAAGTCTGAACTGCCAAGTGCTAGATGTGTAAAATACACATTGGAATTTAGAGATAGTACAGAAAAAATAATGCAAAATGTCTTGTTAATGATTTTCATGTTGATTGCATGTAGCTTGTAGTGTCTGGCTCAGAATAAATGGTAAATAATTTTTAGTTACCATCGTTAACATTACCATCAGCTTCATTGCTGTCGTCATCTCCATCATCACCAACTTTGAGAGCCTAAGATGGAAAGGTAGGAAGGAAAGCTGAAGTTGGAGAGCTTCAGGCAGAGATCAGTTTGGGTTGGGTATGGAAATGCCAGTGGCTGGCTGGGAGCTTTCTTGGGGCCAATGTTTCCCCTCCTGTGCCTTCCATCCGGTACTGAGAACACAAAACACATTCAATGGAAGAAAATATGTGATGAAATCTGATCAAGAAGAGCCCCCTCAAGTTAAATAAAGTATAAAATGTTCTATAATCCTCAGGCAAGAAAATGGATTGGAAATTCCTATTCTTAGAGTTCTGTTTTCCTTTTTGAAGCACTCTGTGTATTGTGTGGGAGAGTTATGCTAAGGAGCTTGGCGGAAATTATTATTCAAAGCAACAGATTAATAAGGACATACCTAGTATTAATATATCATTTAATTTCACCATTTATTGTTTACTTATTGTGTCCCAGACACTATATTATACAGTTGATGGATTTTATGATTAAATTCTCACAAAAACTATCAAGCTCATGAAGTCTTGTACAGAAGAGGAAAAGGAATCTTGGAGATACAGCTGCACAAGGCCATGTAATTTTTTCAAGACCATACAACCAGCAATGGCAGAGCTGGGATTGCAAACTGCTCCAAAGACTGTGTTCTTACTTGGGCCTATTGTTATTTTGATGCATGTATCCCAAGAATTTCCCTTAAAGCAAGAGAGGAATTAATTTTTAAAAGATCATCATTTTGGTAGCAGCATTGGCAGAGTGTTCTGTTTCTGATTAGTGTTTAAAATATAAACATTAACAATGTGATGTTTTGCAATGTTGAAGGTGGAAAAGAAATGTTTTCCCTTACGTGCCTACCTATTTTTTTTTTAAATAGATCAAATTCCAAAAGTAAGACTGTGTTGAAATATAGCCATTAGTACATTCAGCATGTGCTCATGTTTTTCACCTTACTACTCAGAATGGTATAAACTATCCCTTAAAAATATTTATGGGATAAAACCAGTGTGCTTCCTGTTAATGAAGTATTCAAATCTGATATATTAAAAATATTATTTGTAAAGAGTTCAGTTCTGTCCACAACAGTCTCCAAAAGGGGTGAGCAGACGATCTCACAATCTGAGAAGAAGCCCACAGTCTTTAAATTCTGTTGGCACTGGCCTCTCATGCTCTTATAAATTCTAAATTTCATGTGTTGTAAGTCATCATATGGGACTTGTTTGGTTTTAAGCGCCAAGTGTAATTGTATAACTTGTTATAGTTAAGCATTTCGCTAGAACCCGCAGCTCAGGAAGATATAAGAGAAAAGACCCATCACTGAATGTTTCTGAGGTAGAAAGGTGAAATTAATTTTCTTGTAAGTGCTATATACTTGTCTTCATTTCCATTTTATTGTTGGTGACTTGCGTGCCAAGGAAAGACTAGATCTAAGTTAGGCAGTTCATAATAACGTTTGCGTTTGGGATTTCAGGTGCTGCTGCATTAAATGTCATAACACGGTACTTGTAGGAACATCTAGTCTTGTTAATTGCCTGTTTTCTTACTGGAATTTAGTGCCTTTGTAGATTATCAAAATTATTACTAGTACTCTGAAAATTTATTAAACAAAATCTTAGTGTCTTTCAAATACAGAATAGATGTAAAATTTGATCAAATATTAAAGTAAAATAAGAACCCTGGATAAAGAGGATGAAAGTGTAGGATGCAGAAAAAAATTAACCCTCTTGTGGATAGTCAGGATTGAAAGGAAGAAAAAATAATGGCTTACTCTTCTAGAATGCTTTCTATGTGGCAGAGACAGTTCTAAATATTTACATATCATAACTCATTCACCTCTGTGAAATAGGAGCGATGACTATCTCCGTTTTACAGATGGAGAAGCTGAGTGCAGAGAAGCTACAGAAATTGTCCAAAGTCACAAACAACTAATTAAGCTCACACCTGAGATTCAAATGCAGGCAGCCTGGCTCCAGAATCTTCTCTTTTAATCATTATACCATGCTGCCATCTCAGTTTTATTTTAAAATAATAATAAGCAACATTTATTGATTATTTAGTATGTGCTACATATTGTGCTAAGAAGTTTATATACATTCATTTCATCCTTTCAGAAAAGGAACAAACAGGGCTGGGTGCAGTGGCTCATGCCTGTAATCTCAGCATTTTGGGAAGCCAAGGCGGGAGGATCACCTGAGGTCAGGAGTTCAAGACCGCCTGGCCAACATGGCGAAACGCCGTCTCTACTAAAAAATACAAAAATTAGCCAGGTGTGGTGGCGTGCACCTATAATCCCAGCTACTTAGGAGGCGGAGGTGGGATAATTGCTTGAACCTGGGAGGTGGAGGCTGCAGTGAGCTGAGATGTGCCACTGCATTCCAGCCTGGGTGACAGAGTGAGACTCTGCCTCAAAATAAAATAAAATAAAAAATAAAAAAGGAACAAAGTATTAGGCACAATAATCATCATCAGAGAGTGATTTTATGAAAGAAAAAAACAAGGTGGCAAGAAGAGAGAATAAAGTTACATAAAGATAGCATTTAAGAACAACTACAGGCTGGGCATGGTGGCTCACACCTGTAACCCTAGCACTTTGGGAGGCCTAAGCTGGTAGATGGCTTGAGCCCAGGAGTTCGAGACGAGCCTGGGCAACATAGCAAAACCCTGTCTCTACAAAAAATACACAAATTAGGCAGGTGTGGTGGCTTGCACCTGTGGTCCCAGCTAATTGGAAGGCTGAAATGGGAGGATCACTTGAGCCCAGGAAGTTGAAGCTGCTGTGAGCAGTGATTGCGCCACTGCACTCCAGCCTGAGTGACAGAGCGAGACTCTATTTCAAAAAAAAAAGAACAACCCCAATAATTTTGGGCATAACAACCAGAGCACAATGAACTACAGAGAGCTTTCTGAGAATTATTTGCTAATTTCATCTGCAAAGATAATACAAGCATAAAAATATATGTATTCAAATGTATAGATATATATCTGCAGTGACAGCAGAGCTGTTCCTCAGTAGTGGGGGTGGCTGGCAGAGTGAAGTAGTGTGCTTTCAGGAATTGCTTTATTTGTCTGATGTGTTCTAGACCAAAGACCAATAGAGGGGCTTGGGCAATCAGACTCAGAATTTTTGGTCTTTCACATTTAGAATCGGTTCCTTCCAGATTCTTGGAAAAGGTCCGTTAGTGCTTTAGGCATCTAGTGCTATTCTGAAGATGCCTTACAAAATGTATGCTGAAATAACCTTCTACCAGGGTGAATTTTCTTCATTTGGAGTTCTTTGAGTTCCGACCATTTACATATATTGATGAAGCTAATGTTTACTTCTTCATAGACCAGTGGAAAGAAAACGTAGTAACATGTAGTTACCCAGGGAAAGATGAAGAACTCAGGGGACCAAGTCTCCCATCTCAACTCCCCATAAAGGTAGTGATAGAATGGGATGATGTTAAAAACACCTCAACTTTCCGTCCCCTTTAAGGGACCATGAGAAGGTAGGGATGTGACCATACTCAGACTTCTTGCTGAGAAAGCTAAGAAACAAAAGCATTTAGTTTTTTTCAGTGGCAGGTGCTTATTAATGTTTGGCCTATTTGATAAAGGGTTAAAGCAACAGGAATGTGCTACTGCTGTTCCCACAAGCAGCTAGTCTAATTTCTTTCTGGTTTTTTTTTTTTTTTCTTTTTTTGAGACAGTCATGCTCTGTCGCCCAGGCTGGAGTACAGTGGCACCATCTTGGCTCACTGCAACCTCTGCCTCCTGGGTTCAAGCAATTCTCCTGCCTCAGCCTCCTGAGTAGCTGAGATTACAGGCGCGCACCACCACGCCTGGCTAATTTTTCTATTTTCAGTAGAGATGGGGTTTCACCATGTTGTTCAGGCTGGTCTAGTCTAATTTCTTACACAGTCAGCAGCAGAAAGGCTCTCTGGGCTCTAGGTAAACACATGAAATTTAGACAGTGTGTTTAAGTGTGGTTCCTATGCTTCTGGAGTTGGCACCGTAGTGGTACCATTTGCTGTATCGACAACAGGGGGGGTATAGACCAAAAACAGATTGGCACCTCTGAAAGTATATATGAACACATGTTGATGCAGCATTTCTGGTGAAACTAAGAAAATTGATAAAGTTGGCCTAGGGTACAAGACATTATGTCATATCCCACTGCATTAAGATTAAACACAAGATTAGAAAGGACAAATGATGGCAACAGAACCAGTTTCTCCAGCTGTCTATTCTCATGTTCATCATCACAGATAGGAAAGTGCAGCTGGCCCTCCACATCTGTGGGTTGCACATCCCTGGATTCAGCCAACCACAGATCAAAAATATTTGGGAAAAAATGTAGATGGTTGCATCTGTACTGAACATGTACAGACTTTTTTCTTGTCGTTATTCCATATATAATATAGTATAATAACTATTTACATAGCATTTACATTGTGTTAGGTATTATAAATAATCTAGAGATGATTTAAGTATACAGGAGGGCTGGCCATGGTGGCTCATGCCTGTAATCCCAGCACTTTTGGAGGCCAAGGTGAGTGGATCACTTGAAGTCAGAAGTTTGAGACCAGCCTGGCCAACATGTTGAAACCCCATCTCTACTAAAAATACAAAAAAAAAAAAAAAAATTAGCCAGGTGTGGTTGCAGGTGCCTGTAGTCCCAGCTACTCAGGAGGTTGAGGCAGGAGAATCGCTTGAACCTGGGAAGCGTAAGTTGCAGTGAGCCAAGATCGCACCACTGCACTCCAGCCTGGGTGACAGAGCGAGACTCTGTGTCATTAAAAAAAAAAAAAAACCGTGAACATCTCTGCATGTAAATCAATACAGAGCTACATTATAATTTACATAGGCTGTGTAAAATCCTGTTGATTAGATGTAAAATGATTTATTAAATTAATTTTCTATTATTGGGCGTGAAGATAGGTTCCAGGCTGGGCACAGTGCCTCATGCCTGGAAGCTGCCTCCCGGTGCTTTGGGAGGCAGACACAGGAGAATCAGTTGAGCCCAGGAGTTTAAGACCAGCCTGAGCAACAAAGTGAGACACCATCTCTACAAAAAGCAAAGAAAACATTAGGCAGACAGGGTGGTGCATGCCTATGGTCCCAGCTACATGGAAGGTTGAGGTGGGAGGGTCACTTGAGACCAGGAGTTTGAGGCTGCAGTGAGCTATGATTGCACCACTGCTCTCCAACCTGGGCCACAGAGTGAAACCCTGTCACAAAAAAAACAAACAAACAAAAAACCAAAAGAGACAGGTTCTAACTTTTCACAATAGTGTATAGAGTTTGATGAAGCAGTCTTATACATACCTTTTCTGTGCTAGTGCAAACATCTCCTTACAAATTTCTAACAGTATAATTGTTTGGTCATAGGAAAGAAACATTTTTCAAGCTTTTGACTGCCAAATTGACTCCCAGAAAAGGTATACCTGTTTCTGCTCCTACCAGTGGCCCTACGAATGCTCCTTTCCCCACATTCACACCCCCACCGAGTTTTATCATTCTTTTAAATCTTTATTTGCCAGTGTTGACCTCTTATCTTAAATGCCTGTAACCTCTTCCTGTTTAGCTTCTCTCCTAGGTCAGAGAGTGAACTCTGAAGTCATTCTTTAGGGATTAAAATAGTCATGCATTTCTCCTTTTTTCTTTGCCTTACATGCAACCATAAATGGTGAGAACCTCTATCCTTTTTTACTTTCTGCTTCTGTTCCTTTAAAAGGTGGATTAATGATAAAGGTAGATTGTTCAAACAACTTAGTTATTTCTTAATTTTGTTGTAAACTCTAGTTGCCAGACTTTAAACTGTGCTTTTTACTTTGCTTAACAATGTAATCCAATCTACCTCCTCCTTTGGGTGCCTAAGCCATAGCCCTTTTAAATAAAATAGCAAATGGAAAATCAGAATCCCTTTCTATCGCAAAATAAGATTCCAGATTACATAACTCATTGCATGTGTTTTCACTTGGATGAGAGAATAGAGAGTACGGACCTCTTTCATACTTTTTTTTTAACGTCCCTTTTCTTCTAGAATTGGTTTCTGGGGCTAAAAGGAAAGAGTAGTACCACTCTGCTCAGAAACCTCAAAAAACTTCGACTTCTGTCATTCTCATTAAAGGGGAAAATTCAATGTTCTTCTGTGATAGAGACCAAAAATACAAATAGCTGAACTGGAACTAAGTTAAGAAAAACAGAAGTTAATCAACTCCACTGCCTCACTCCCATCTCTTCGTAAGTTAGTAGGCTTGTAAGTCCTAGGCTGGTTAGTTCATTCATTTATTCACTCATGCCAGCCATTGAGGGTTATTGTGTTCTAAGTGCTGTGCTAAGCCCCAGAAATACAAAGACAAGTGAGTCATGGGCCTGCCTACAAGGAGCAAGCAGATTTACTCAAAATTGAGAGCTGGAAAAAGAAAGGCACTTTCCCTGGCCTCACAGCCCTCCATGACTTCAAAGTATTCCTCTCTGGGGTCATGCCACTAGGGATAATAGCATTATCCAAAACATTTTTGGAAATCCTTTTAGAATTATTCTCAGGGACTGGAGTACATTTATTTTTAAAAAGAAGCTTGGTGGTTTAAAATCTCTCTTTTTTTTTTTTTTAAGGGAGAATCTGCTTTATTATTTGAAAAGTTTCAAAAAATATAGAAAATACAGATGATAATATGGCAAGTATCTAAGGGTCTCCACTTAACAGAATTAACACCTGTTTAACATTTTGTCACTTTTGCTTTAGCTGTTTTTTTTTTTTAATTAAAAAAGAGAACATTACAGATAAATGTGAAGTCCCTGTTATTCTGTTGCCCATTTCTGTTCTCCCTGCTGCCCCCTGAGAGTGCTAACACAAAGGTGTACTTTTGGGGTGTGTGTGTATATGCATATCCATAAACAATATATGGTATAGCTTCTGGAGGGATCCAGAGTCATTAGCACTCAAGCAAGCTTATTAAATAAAATAATATCAGCTTCAGTTAAAGGTAAGATATAGCCGTGAAATAATGGAGCTGATTTTTAGGTACCTTGTCAAATAGTTCTGAAAGTAATTGCAAAGAGGAGTTCCAAAAGTGAGTTCAGAAAGACAGCTTTATCAGAATAAATTGCATGGTACTGCATACAGGAAACTATAAAGAACAACAGTTATTTAGAACTGTTCATTCTGACAGTGTTTTTCAATTACTCCTTAATATTATAACCACTTACTCATTTCCTGAAATCACCAGGAAATTTTTCAAAAAGATTTTTCTCCCCCAGAGAATGTACCCGCGATTTGCATTTGACCCAAGATAAGCAGTTGAGTCCATAACATGTTTATTTTTAAATACATGGTTTTAAAACACAAAATAAAAATTCTACCTCATTGCTTGGAGCCTCAATTAAGGAAAGTGCACATTAGCCAAAAGAAGATGTGATATTTGCTCAGAAGTCTTGAAGTGGATATTTTGGCCTTCGTATGACTGAATGGTCAAGCTTGACTCTCCTGGTTCGCTCAGGGAGGCCCAGTCCCTCTGCTGCCACGGGTAGAAATACTTTTTCCTAAATCGCTGCTTCTTCTCGCTGCCATACAGAGCAATATTCAGGACACAGCCAAAACCTTCTTTGGCAGACGTTTTTGTGTTCTCTCTACTCAGCTTTCTGCTGTGTAATATGAGCACTCTAGAGAAGTTGGGCTGTCCTTAGGAAATTACACTTGGGGTCTGTGATTTCCTAGGAAGGCAAACTGGAGCTCCCTAAGGGGTACTAGTCATCGTACGGCATTTACACTAGCATTGCAGTCCACTTTCACCTATGCAAGTAGAAAAACTCAGGCTCAAAGTCCACTGACAATGCAGGAGTCCCTTATCTGCTGGTTAACATACATGTTGTTTTAAGATGATGGCCATCTGTCGTCTGTGGGAACAAGACTATCACCCACCTGTTGACATGCTGGCTGGTTTAATATCTTACTCTTTCATTCCAAATAACTACCTGGTCTCACAAATCCCTTTAGATGGGTGTCCAATTTACCTCCTCTATCTTATTCTCTGTCCAATAATTTCATTCAAATCAACAAGATATTTTATCGATTGCCTATGACTTTCTCTAGGTATTATGGGAGATTTAAAACGCAAACAGACAAGCAGCCTATGCCCTCAGAATCCAGCTGGAGTGAGCGGGTGACTATACATGCAAAAGTTAGAGAGCATGGGGAACAGTGTTTGATTGTGTGGCTGGGGAAGGGTAAGGAAAAAAACTGAGAGACAAGTCTGTAGCCCTGGCTACAGTAGGTCAACAGCTCTGAGATGAGCCTCAGCTGGGCCCTGAAGGGATGGGACTCACAGATGAAACAACCATGGTGGGAAGAATAGTTAGCAGTGTGCAGAAGGCATTGGAAGGGATTCCAGGGGAGGAGTGAGGAGGGAGCCACAGTCGTTCCGATGTGAGGTAGTGAGATCTGGGATTAGACTGGGTCATCAGAATGGAAAAAAAGGGCCTGCTTCTGCAGACAGTTTAAAGGAATCAGCTAGATGTGGAAAACAACTACATACCTATTCATTCATTCATTTCATGCATATTGCTTATAGCCTACTATGTGCCTAGCACTATTTTAAGTGCCGGAGATAGAGTCATGAATAAGATAGACAGGCTTCTTATTTAAAAAAAAGTAATATACCAATGGGGAGACAATGAAGAAATAAACCGTAAACAAACAAGGAAACATCAGATAAAATAAGTGTGATGCAGAGAATGTAAAAGGGCCATTGAGAGGGCATGGATTCTTTAGATAGGATGGTCAAGGAAAGCGTATCTTAGAGAAAAACCTCTGAGCCAAGACCAAGCAGGGGAATGACCAAGTGCATGGTTGGGGCAGGAGTAAGTTTGATATGTTGGAAGAAAAGCAAGAACTGGTCTGTCTCTAGTGGAGTGAATGAGGGGAGAGGAGGAGAGCTGAAGAGGGAAGTTAGGAAAGACCGAATCACATAAAAGCCTTAAAGGCAATGGAAGAAATTTAAATGTTATTCTAAGTGCAGTGGTGTATGAGTCCATTTTCATATTGCTATGAAGAAATACCCAAGACTGGATAATTTATAAAGAAAAAAAGGTTTAAGGGACTCACAGTTCCACATGGCTGGGGAGGCCTCACAATCATGGCAGAAGGCAAAGGAGGAGCAAAGGCACGTCTTACATGGTGGCAGGCAAGAGAGCGTGTGCAGGGGAATTGCCCTTTATAAAACCATCAGATCTCATGAGACTTATTCACTATCATGAGAACAGCACGGGAAAAACCTGCCCCCATGATTCAGTTACCTCCCAGAACATGTGGGGGTTATGGGAGCTACAATTCACAATGATATTTGACTGGAGACAAAGCCAAACCATATCAAATGGGATGGTTTATGGAGCAGGGCATGATGTGATTGACTTTTGTGTTTAAAAGATCTATTGTACGAAGAAGTAAGGAGTGGAAGCAAGGACACCAGCTGGGAGGCAGTGGAGAATCCAGAGGCAAGATGACAATGGCAAAACTAGAGAGCAGAGCTGAGAAGGAGAGAAACAGGCAGCTATGGGATACATTCTGGAGCTAGGGCTGACGAATTAGATATGGGGTGGGGCAATGAAAAAGAAAAAAGAGAGAAATCAAGTTGTCTCCAGGGTTGAATATTGATGCTTTTAACAGAGATTGAAAAGACTGGAGGAGAAGCAGGCTTTTAGGGTGAATCAAGAGTTTAACTGGGGACATATGGAGTCTAAGATGCATGTTAGACATTCAAGTAGAATTACCTACTATGCAGTTTTATTTAGGAATCTGAAACTCAGGGGAGAAGTCAAGGCTGGATATTTAAATTTGCAAGTCAATACCAAACATATTTTTACATAAGAAAGAAAAAAATATTGATATGATGTTGATAAGTTTTTAATAGCCACAAAGCTATATGCATAATATGGTATCATTTTAATTAAAAAATAAATATATGCATAACTCTCTACAGAGATAAATGATCAATACATATAACAAGGAGAGAACCAGAAAGACATACGCCAATATGTCATGAGTGTTATCTCTGGGTAGTAGAATTATTGATGACTTTTGTGTACTTGGGACATGCATGTATGAGTGTATGTGTGCATGCATATTTTGCAAGTTTTCCTCAAAGAATGCTTTTGTACTTGGTAGGAGAAGCAATTATAAAATAAATGGCACAAGATTTCCATCCTGGTCAAATGGGATAAGGATGATGCCAATGAGAAATTATGAAAATTGGAAATTAGAGTTAGTTTTGGGAGGATGATTTTTTACTTCCCTTGTAGAGGTTTTGTTTAAGACGACATAGTAGACTGTACGTTTACATATATTTGCTGTCCCTCCCTATGGGAGGATTTTACTTTTCACCTGTTGAAGATGATGTGGTCACTTGGAGGTGAAGAGATAGCCTGGGCTTTGTCACATTATCTTTCTCCTATTCTAAACAATCTGCAGCGTTCCAGGTGGTGGATGAGCTGTCATCCTTCATCCTGGATTACCCAGAGATAACACTCATGACATATTGGCGTATGTCTTTCTGGTTCTCTCCTTGTTATATGTATTGATCATTTATCTCTGTAGAGAGTTATGCATATATTTATTTTTTAATTAAAATGATACCATATTATGCATATAGCTTTGTGGCTATTAAAAGATGATTAAAGCAGACCTGCAGCTGCCCTCTGAAGGTCTTTGTTTTTATAAACCACTGAGATTTTTGGATTGTTTGTTATCTTACCATAACCTAGCCCACCCTAACACAGATGAACATAAAATACAGAACATTTCTATTGGGAAGCTTGAAATACAGGCTTGGGGCATCAGTGGTAGGTCAGGATGGAAAATATTGATTAAAAAGTCATCTATGAGGTAGAGATTGGGACTGAAGAATGGGTAAATTTTCTAAATGGAAAGTATAAGAGGAAGAGAAGAGGAATGGGCCTAGAGGAAGAGTCACTGTCAATCCATACAAGAAAGAAGAGATACAAAAAGATAGGAGGGGGGATTTGGCCAACGCATGGCAGACCGTTGTAGTATCAGAAAAGAGAGCTAGGAGGGTAGTTACAAAGATCACATGCCAAATTATGAGGGCAAAGAGCCATTGGATTTGCCCTGAAGGTGGTCATTGAAAACTTCTGAATTAGCAGTTTTAGCGGAGCTGTGGGGAAGGAAGTCAGGTTTCATAAGGTTATAGAGGGAGTCCATGCAGAGGAAATAGAGGAAGCTGGTGGAGGCCACTCCTTTAGAAAGCTTGGATGAGGCAGAAGAGAAATGGGACAAGTGGTAACCAGAAGGCCCCTACAAGGCTGTGACTTTTACACAAATATGACACACAATGCTGAACAAAGGATGTGCTGATCTTACAGAGGAAGGATGTGTTTTATTCCCAAAAGAAACTCTTACATATGGGTAAAGTTATTCAAGAGACCCTATGCTGTTTAATATGCAACAAATTTTGCTTTGCACCAGCATTAAGACTTCTAACAATAAGTAAAATATTCTATTTAGATACTTTTTACAGGAGATTTTGAAACTCTCATGACACTGACATACTACCTTTCAGAACATGGTACTGTTTAAAATTCTATTATTTTTTAAATTTATCTTCATTGTTTAAAGTTGAAAAATTACAGGAAAGAGTACTTTTATAATTATATTTTTCTATTTACAAACCACCTACTGTGTGCTGAATTTTGCCTCCCCAACATTTTTCAGGGGAGCATGGCCCTACTCGCACTTTGAGTTCAGATTTCTGGCCTTCAGAACTCTGAGAAAATAAATTTCTTTTGTTTTACGCTATCCAGTTTGTGGTAATTTGTTACAGTAGTCCTGGGAAACTAACAAACCACCCCAAAATTTAGTGACTTAAAACAGCCATTATTATTTCACACAATTCTGTGGGTTGGCAATTTGGGCTGGGCTCAGCTGGACAGTTATTCTGCTGGTCTTCCTGTAGACATTCATATGGCTGCCATTATCGGGTGGCTCAAGTGAAGCTGTAGGGTCTAAGATGGGCTCACTCACAAGTCCAAGGCCTTGGTGCTGACTGTTGACTGAGCTTTCCCTCTTCCCATGGTCTCTTGTTGTTCAGAAACCTAGCTGGTCTTTTTTGCATTCTTAACTGGTAAAGGGAACATTCTAAGAGAATGAAGGTGGAAGTTGCAAGGCTTCTTGAGGCTTAAGTCTAGAGCTCTCCAACGTCACTTCCACCACATTCATTGGTTAATGCAAGTCATAAGGCAACTCAGCTTCAAAGAGTAGGAGAATAGAATCAACCTCTTGATAGGAGGGGCTGCAAAATAGTTGGTCATTTTAACCAACCACAGCACCCAACCAAAAAAATTAATACTATCCCGTTTCAAATTTCAGAATGTTTAAGCAGAAGGTCTTGTCTTTCCCTACTTATATCACAATACCCATTTTAGTGGCAGAGAAACTGAGACCAAATAAAATTGACTCCTTTAAAGTTACCAAGTGAATCATGCTTTGTGAGAGACATGAAGACAACTATATGTCTGGAAGAGCTAAACATAGTCCTGCCTGGAGGCAGGTATATGAACTTAAGAATCCCTTGAGATGCTCTTAAATCCCGTAATTACACTGATGGACTCCAGATTGCAGAGCTGTCTGGTCCAGAGATAAAGCAGCGGTTTGAGAGTATCAGAGAGAGGGGGGAGGGGAGAGGGGGTAGGGGAGAGGGGGGAGGGACAGCATTAGGAGATATACCTAATGCTAAATGACAAGTTAATGGGTGCAGCAAACCAACATGGCACATGGATACATATGTAACAAACCTGCACATTGTGCACATGTACCCTAAAACCTAAAGTATAATAAAATTAAAAAAAAGAGACTATCAGAGAGAGAAGGTGCCTGAAAATTGCCACATGTCCCCAAAGGCAGGATTTGAGGCTAAATTAAATGATTAAGAGTCACCAACCTCTTTATTCTCAAGAGTTACCAAATAAACTTAGAAACTCAGTGACTGCTGCTGTCTAGTGTTAGTTCTGGAATAGGAGAGTTAAAAATGAGTAGAAAAAGAAAATAGAGACAGAGAGACTAACATATCTGAAAGACATGTGCTGTGGGCAGTCTTAGAAGGATCATCCCTATATCAATTAGGATTGCTTTTAGCTGCTGCAAGTAACAGCCAATCAAACCATCTAATGCTTTAAACAAATTAGGGGTTTATTTATTTTTTTCTTACATAACAAGAATGCCAGTGGTTGGCCATGCAGGCTTGGTGTCATGGCCACCAAGGTACCACTGGAGACTCCGGTTCTTTGTGTCTTTGTGTCCCACCATCCTTAGTGTGTGGCTTTCATCCTTATGGTCACATGATGACTCCTAAAACTCTATACAGTGAATCAGTATTGGAGACAGGAAGAAGAAAGAAGGTAAAAAAGACTTGCCAACTAACTTTTCTCCCATTAAGAAGCTCTTCTAGAAGCTCACATAATGACATTTGTTTATGTATTTCATTGTTCAGAGCTGTGTTAGCTCTCTCTACAAGGGAGATTGGCAAATGTAGTTTTCATTAGCCCAGCACATTGTCACCCCCAACAAAACTAGGGTTGAGTTAGAATGAAGGGGCTAGTGGATATTGATAGGCCACTAGTAGTTTCTGCATGGCCTCCAACAATTGCTGTGGATGTAGATTAGTAACAGAACTTCCACTATGGCATCATAGCACCTCTATCCCACTAGTACCTGTAGTAGATTCAAATCATCTAATTCCAGGAGCCTGGCTTAAAGAAGAGGAATATTGAGGGTTCTAGGTCCAGTATTAATCAAGGTAAGCTAGCTGTGGAAACAAACAATCTCAAAATCTCAGTGAACGAAACCAACGAAAACTTGTTTCATGTTTATATCATAGTCTGATGCAGGTCAAGTGGTTCTCCTCCAAGCAGTGACTCAGGGACCCAGGCTGCTTCTATCTTATAGCCCTACCGTCTTGTGACTTCCAGGTTATGTTGGCATCATTCAGCCAGTGGCTAGGAAGAAGAGAGAGTGAAAAATTGTGTGCCCAATTCTTAAATACCTCCACTCAACAGTGGGACACATGGCTTCTACTCACACTCCCCTGGGGAGGACTGCTTACAAGATCCATCAATCTGCAAGGAGGGCTGGGGGAATATATTATAGTTCTTGCCTGGCAGCACTTCCAGCAGGAACACTTCACTATGAAAGGTGAGCACAAGTCTTTGGGGGGCAGCTAGCCTTCTGTGCCACAAAAGCCCAGTCACAAAGAAAAAGCCATTACCAAAATGTTCAATAAACAATATAGACCTAGTGTGGTTTGCTGTTGTCTGATAGATAAAAACTGTGTTGTTTTAGTCACAAGGATCTGGATGTGGGAGCTACAAGGAAAGCAAAAGCCAAACGAGTACAGCTGAAGCGCCTGAGATCCCAGGAGGAGACAAGAAGAATACAGGTGTCATTGTCCTATCAGCCAGGCAGAAAGATGGTAGGAAACAAGACCATTTAAAATCTAATTGCAATTGCAAGGGCTGGGCACTGTGGCTTACACGTGTAATCCCAAAACTTTGGGAGGCCGAGGCAGGTGGATCCCTTCAGCTCAGGAGTTCAAGACCAGCCTGGGCAACGTGGTGAAACCCAGTCTCTACAAAAAATACAAAAATTAGCCAGGCATGGTGGCATGCGCCTGTAGTCCCAGCTACTCAGGAGGCCAAGACTGAAGGATCAATTGAGCCTGGGAGGTTGAGGCTTCAGTGAGCTGTGATTGTACCACTGCACTCCAGTCTGGGTGACAGAGCAGGACCCTGTCTCAAAAAAAAATAAATAAAAAAATAAAATCTAATTGCAGGCAAGGCCACAGGAAGCGGCAAGTGCAAGTGAAGACTTCCTAGCAATCCCACACATTGATAAGCAGCCGGGTTGTTCAGCCAGTTATTTTCCTGAGAACCACCAATTTTAAAATATTTTAGGAAAAACCACAATATTGAGATATTTTTAAACAACTTATATTTAAACAGCATATATTTAAACAAAGCAATTAATTTAGAATGCATATTTTATTTGAGAAAAAAACAAGATGTTCCTGGTCTGGCAGATGACATTCTAAAATATTCACTCCCACTTGCGGAATGGCTGAGTTATAGTCCAGCCCCTCCTCCGTAGGGGAGGATTTAGTGGAGAAGACGAGTCATGTTACTTTTTGTGACTATTTTTCTTTGGGTTTGTTGACTCCTCTTGTTTTATTCACCTTCTAATCATTGAATAATCTGTACAATCAGGCTGCCTTATTCATGTTGGCAGTTGTTGTAGTAATAACAATGCACAGAGCCATTGCTACTAACAGAAAGCAGGGCAGACCTTTGAGTCTGAGTTTTGGGATACAAGTTTGATTCCATCCCAGCTCCACTGATTCCCAGCGAGATTTGGTTCAACATCATAGGACCAAATGAAATAAAAAGTATGAAAATGCTGCACAAATCAAAGAGTGCTAAAGACACATTAATGAAACATCTGTGAAATGGGTATAAGTACCACGTTTCTGAGGTAACGTGTAATACAACTGGCACAGGGTTCCACACATGATAGATGCTCAAAAAAAAAAAAATAAAAAGTTAACATGGACAAAGTAAAATAAACTGGAAATAGGAGATGGAGAAGGGTTAAAACAACAGCCACCATTATAATGTAAAGTAGGATTTCAGCTCATTTAGAAGCACAGAGGTTATATGGTAAGTCCTCACTTAATGTTGTCAGTAAGTTCTTGGAAACAGTGTCTTTATGTCAAACAACATAAAGGAAAATCAATTTTACCATAGGCTAATGGATATAAGCAAGAGTTAAGTTCCAGTACATATGTAACGACATATTTCCATTTCCAAAATATCACCAAACTTCTAAATAAAGACCAAAAGACTCCTAATATTAAACATTGAAATAAATGTGAGCTATACTTGCATTTAAGGAAGATTAATACAAACAAGTACAATAATTATTTACTGAGTTATTCCAGTTCGGGATCGTGGGTGGCAAGAGTCTATCCCAGGCACCCAGGGCCAAGTTTGGAACCCATCCTGGCCAGGACGCCATCCTATCTCAGCTCGCACTCACACACACTCTCACTGGGACCATTTAGACACACCAATTCACCTACTCTGTGCATGTTTGGGATGTCGAGGAAACCGGAGTACCCTGAGAAAGCCTACATGGGAGAACGTGCACACTCACACACACGGTGGCTCCAGCCAGGAATCGATTTGTTTTCTCACCAATGTTATAACCAAATGACTTTGAATGAAACAACGTTATTTGATAATCTGCTGTATTTAGAGTTGACAAAATTTATCCCTCTGAAACACATACACACATACACGCATGGTTGCACATACACATGCACACACACATGCATGCACACACTGCACACACTTAATGCTAAACTTGAAAGAGATTTAAAGGCAATAAGGAAAGTTGGACTTCAAATTTCCCCTGGACCTCACATTTTCTGGGTACTGAAAGATGTGGTAGATACACATGATTGCCTTTTCCAAAAAGTAACTTCTATGGAAAATCCTGACAGTTATAAGAGACTACAAAGGTGATTTGATAGAGCCACTTAAGTAATGTGTGCAATATGATCACCAGGAATACTTATATGAGAGATGAGAAAGAAAGGAAATGTTGAAAGAGCAGAACCATGAAGGAGAAGAAGCAATTGATCCTGAAGAATAGCAACTGTAGACAGGGATTGGAGACCTGCAAACATGTTTCCTATTCTTTCCTAAAATGAAGAATAGCTTCTTATTACAAAAGCTGTATATATAAATTATAGAAAAGTCAGAAGTGCAGATAAGCAAATATTTTAAAAATTATCTCTAATTCTTTGACTTATTAACCATTTTAACAGCTTGATTTATATTTTTTCAGATACACACATACATACATATTTCTACAAAATTGGAAGTATGCTTATATCTTGCATCATAACCTGCTTTTTTATTTAAAAAATATCACGAACAACTTTTCATATCATTAAATATTCTTGCATTACATTTCTAATGAATGAATAACATTCCATTGTAAGGATACAGCATAATTTAACTCATTCTGTATTGAGCTACATTAATTTCCAGTTATTCACATTAGAAACAGCACACCACTGAATAAATTTATGCATTCATCTTTGCTTACCTCTTTAATGATTCTTCACGATAAATGCTAGAAATAGAACTACAGACTCAAAGGTCTCCATTGATATGTGTGGCTGCCTTGTTTTCCTTTGCAAGGTTTTTTTTTTTTTTTTTTTTTTTATTATACTTTGCAAGGTTTTGTGTGGCATCCGCCTTTAAAAGAAGGTTAAAGATATTTTTCTTATAACATCCCTGAACTTTACCTCAATTCTTGGGGAAAGTTATTGAAAAGTAGTTTGTGTTCAAATAAGTACAAACTGGCAAGGTCAATCTTTTATACATGTTATCAGGAACAAATCAACCTTATAAAATGGAACTAAACCCATTATTATGATTGAGTCAGCAAACCTAAAGATGTATTTTGTTTGGACAAATACTATTAATTCCTTAAGTTCCCTTGTGGCCACAGTTTTTTTTTTTTTAATGAATGTTTTTCTGAGTAATCTTGGTCCTATTTGAGGCCATCTTCATATGCATTACCAGTATTTCCAGCTATACCCAACACGTAAACTAGCCCTCTGTAGGCAATCAAATGTATATTTTCCTGAAGAAAGTAAAGTTATATAGAATATGAGTATAAGGTCACCTAGAAGAAGCTATTAATGTATTATGCACAATTTCTTTTTATTGCCAGAGCTACATGTTACTTACATTTAAGTCTGATATTTAATTCACTATTATATTCCCTTATTAATAAATTAATTAATTCATCCATTCATATGACAGATATTTCTTGAGCACTTACTTGTGCCTGGCACTGTGTTAGACTTTGGGGATTTGGAAAAGCCCTGCTGCCCTCATGAAACTTACATTCCAATGATGGAAACAGATCATCTGTAAGTGCGTAAACTAATATGTCAGATAATGTCTCATTTCTTTATCTCTTAAATAAAAAAATATTCTATTCCATAGGGCTGTTATGAGAACTGAGTGAGACTATGTGGAAATTACCATACAGATGCTTAAAAAATATTATTTCTCTTTCCTCTTTTAGAAAAGGGAAAATGATTTGTATAAATCATTAAATACTCCCTTGATATTACAAAACCAGCAAATTGTTTTTTGATTTTATTTTTTAAATTGTCATATAATAATTGTACATATTCATAGTGGTACATAGTGATGTTTTGGTATATATAATTATAGTGATCAGATCAGGACAATTAGCATATCCATCATCTCAAACTCTAATCATTTCTTTGTATTGGGCATGTTCAATATCCTCCCTTTAAGAATTTGAAACGACACAATACATTATTGTTAACTACCTCATCCCACAGTAGTATAGAGCACTAGAACGTATTCCTCCTATGTAGCTGTAATTTTGTATCCCTTAACAAATCTCTCCCACCTTTCCCGTCCCCTTACCCTTCCTAGCCTCCAGTAAACTCTGTTCTACTTTTTACTACTATGAGATCGAAGTTTTTTTAGCTTCTGCATGTGAGTGAGAACGTGAAGTGTTTAACTTTCTGTTCCTGCCTTATTTCACTTGGTGTAATGTCCTCCATTTCCATCCATATTGCTGCAAATAACAGGATTTCATTTTTTAATGGATACCATTCCGTTGTATATCTATCCCACATTTTCTTTATCCATTCATTTATTGTCAGACACGTAAGTTGATTCCATATCTTGGCTATTGTGAAAATGCTGCAGGAAACACGGGGGCGCAGATGTCTCTTCAATGTAATGATTTCTTTTCCTTTGGATAAATTCCCAGGAGTGGGATTGCTAGATCATATGGTAGTTCTAATTAGCAAATTCTATATTCCACATTAAAGGAAGGAATAGGTAAATTTTTTTCAACTTTTTTATTTTGTTAGAGATGGAGTGACCCTCCCGCCTCAGCCTCCTGAGTAGCTGGGATTACAGAGGTGAGCCACAGCACCTGGCCTGAGATAGGTAAAAATTTTTTAAAATGTTTGTTTTGTTTCAGGCAAAATTAGGTATCAACTGTTTCTCCACAGAGAAGAGCAGCTTAAGCCTTCACAGCACGTACTTCTGATAATTCAGGTCTTCTTTTGCCATTTCTCAAACATAGCTATCTTGTGTTGCTACGTGCAATCTGCAGGACCTTAGAAGAATCATACATTTCATCTCTCTGGGCCTCATTTTCCTGAAGATGAAGTTATGTTATAGGGTTCATAAAGTTCATTTCAGGGCTAACTTCACTTTGTCTGTCCTTGTAAAATTTATTTCCCTAGTGGATCCACTCCCCACCCCCACTACTCCCCAAAAAATGACTGCTATGCTCCCAAACCAATAAAAAATGATAAACACTTGACTATGACTTTTTTCAAAACTCTGTTTGACAGAGAAGTGGAAAGTCTACTGTGGAATGCTTATATTTTAATTTGTCCTCATTGATAGGAGAGGACAAATGTAAACTAGGAGAAATGGAAAAACCGGTGATACATGTCTTGTTATGTCAAAGGAAAAAGCTAGAGACAATATGATTATTAATAATTATTTTTTAAAATTAATTCTTGCATTTATTGAGCACCTGCTATATCCCTCATATGCATTACCTTGTATAAGTCTTGTAACAGCCCAAAAAGTTGAGAGTGTTCTTATTCTCCCAAGGATGCAGATATGGAAACTGAAACTGAGTATGGTTATGCAGTATGTGAGTGGCAATGCTGCCATAGAAACCCAAGTCTAGCTGAGACCAAACCCATGTTTTTAACCACTTGCTTCTTGCCTTTGCCAACCATTGCCCCCAACAAGTCAAAACTTACTTGTTGCTGGAATATAGTTTCATCCTGGCCTTCCACGAAATTTGTTGAGCTTGGTTTTTTTCCATATGCCATAATATGTTTAGTTTCACCTCAGACGAGTCAGAGGATTTACTTTCAAGAAAGATGGACCCTGTCCACTCTAAACAGTACCAGAGGTAGCCTTACAGCGTCAGAAAATCCTGTGGTAGTATCTCTTCAGCAGAACTTGGAATACGATTTTAAGAGTTTTTTCTATCTTTCCATTAGAGCAGGCCAACACTGACTTGATTTTTCTCTGAAATTAGCTGTGGACAAAGATTCCTTTTCAAACTAAAGATTCTAAGCTTATTTTCCCCCATCACTTTATCAAAACTAGAAACAATCCACTAAAAAAACTGCCCAGCCTTCAGGGGCTTAATCAACTCAGTGGTATAAAGCATGACACTTGATTTTGAGATGCAGGAGAGAATATTTGGATTGCCGGGAGATGATCTTTATGTTTCTTTATGTGTATAACAAATACATTTCAACTCGCATCTAGCCCCTGAAAACCAGTGCATGTTTCTGACCCTGCGTGCTACTGACGTTGTGAATCGCACTGCAAACAGAACATGGGTCACTGTTGTTTTCCTGATCTGGGAAGACATCGTGGTGTGGTGAAAGGGACACTGCGCTGCTGATCGGACTTGGTTCTGTCTCTCCTCTGCTACCGGTGAAATGAATTTCAGATGCAAAGTGGAAAGATCAATCGTTTCTTGGCCTTTTGGCTAAGATCAAGGGAAGAAGAAAGATCAGATTAGTCCCGTGACGTCCAATATTTACTGACTGACACATGTTCTGTTTCATCTCAAGATTTCCAGGGGGCTCCAATTTGGACCACTGCCACGGTCCCAACTGCCAACCTGTGTTTTCCCTTCTTCCCTACCGTTCTCCCTGCAGCCTCAAGTGGCTCCAGATAAAGTGTTATTCTATATATCTCATTGTCTGAATCTAGAGGACTCTGATACCCAAATGTGTTTCTCAGAGTTTGTCAATGAAAGGGACCCTTTGACCCACAATCCCCCTTTCTCTTCACAACTCCCTCATCGGCATCCTCGAAGACAATCCATGGTGCCTACTACTCCTCATCTTGTTGATGTGATTTTAATGTTAGCTCTCGCTGGGCGTGGTGGCTCACACCTGTAATCCTAGCACTTTGGGAGGCCGAGGTGGGCGGATCACGAGGTCAGGAGATCGAGACCATTCTGGCTAACACGGTGAAACCCCATGTCTACTAAAAATACAAAAAAAAATTAGCCGGTCGTGGCGGTGGGCGCCTGTAGTCCCAGCTACTCGGGAGGCTGAGGTAGGAGAATGGCGTGAACCCGGGAGGTGGAGCTTGCAGTGAGCTGAGATCGCGCCACTGCACTCCAGCTTGGGGGACAGAGCGAGACTCCGTCTCAAAAAAAAAAAAAAAAAAAAAAGCTCTCAAAGTTTTCCTCCACATTCCATGAAAATACACTTTACAATCTAGTATTCCCCGCACCACACACACACACACACACACACACACATACTGAAACAAAAGAAACCATATCCAACTTCATTTCCGTTTCCAATTCATTCAACATTTTCTATTCTGTTCTATTGCATTTAAAAAACGCTGGCCACAACCCACTAAACTGATCTCAGATCAGACTTTAATAAATCAGACTCCCCCTTTTATACACACAGAGCACTCTCTACTGTTTCTTCCTAGTACTTGTCACAATTTGTAGCTCCTAAATCATGTGATTGCCTACTTAATGTCTCCCCCGACCTGCCCCTGGTGTTCTGTAAACTTCAAGAGGATATGTTTTGCTCACCTTTGAATTTTTAGAGCCCATACAACACCTATCGTAACATAAATGTTTAATAAATATTTATTAAAAGAATTAATAAATGAATGTGGCCAGCCCTATTCAGGTCTGCATGGCTCCTCCCTAGAGTTCCATCACACTTCACAGATCTAAAGTTTGCTCCCAGCTGTGGAGGTTTGAAGCTCGAAACTACTGGAGGTGTTTCCCCCCATAGGTCGTGAGGGCCCCACTGGTGTTTTCTTACTAGTCTGTCTCTAATTGATCATGACAGATGGGCCAGTGTGTTTTGAAGAAGACTGGCTGCTGCCTCACCAAATTCTGGGGGCAGGTGCCTTTCTCCAGGGGAATTAATGAAGAGACTCTCCAGGGGTAGGGCAGACCACTGGGAAAAACAAGACCTTTGGGTTTTCTGACCACTGGCCACTTGTTTTTCCCACATCAGGAGAGTTTATCATCCGTGCTCACCCACCTCCTGAGGTTGCTTTGCTGGTGCTGATTTCAGGTCCCAGGCCCCTAAGGCCTCATACTCACTCCACAAGCCGCCTACACAGCTGTAGTTATTTTCAGCTGACAGCTAGATTATTTTGCCTTCCAAGATATTTTAATTTATTTATTTATTTATTTTTTGAGATGAAGTCTCACACTGTCACCAAGGCTGGAGTGCAGTGGCACGATCTCAGCTCACTGCAACCTCCACCTCCTGAGTTCAAGTGATTCTCCTGCCTCAGCTTCCCCAGCAGCTGGGATTACAGGCAAGCACCACCATGCCTGGCTGATTTTTTTTTATTTTCTTGTAGAGATGGTGTTTCACCATGTTGGCCAGGCTGGTCTCGAACTCCTGACCTCAGGTGATCTGCCCTCCTCAGCCTCCCAAAGTGCTGGGATTACATGCGTGAGCCACCACGCCCGGCCGATAGTTTCTTTTTTAACAGGCAGCTCTTAAAGGCCTCAGAATACATCTCTAGTGATGAAATCATCAGGCAACTTGACAAAGAATGAAGAAATTGAAGGGTTCTCTCAATAGCATCCCAAGGAGGCTGACCCTTGCCTACCATAGGCTGGCTCCATTTGCTCTAGTGCTGTGAATAAAGGAAAAAACTAATATGTTGAAGCATTTATTTAGTGCCAGGAGGCAGGTGCTTTCTCAGATACCCTTTTTCTTCTCACATAATTCCAGGTCATTGGCAGAATAGAGATGCAAACCAAGAACTTGGGCAGCACCAAGATGCAGATGCTAAAACTTTAAACTTGCTGGACTAAATGATATGGGACTTTGAAATAATTATTCAGACAACTGAGGCAAGCAAACAAAAGCAATTAAAAATTGCGCATCTGGCTGGGCATGGTGGCTCACACCTGTAACCCCAGCACTTTGGGAGGCCAAGGAGGGTGGATTGCCTGAGCTCAGGAGTTCAAGACCAGCCTGAACAACATGGTGAAACCCAGTCTCTACTAAAAATACAAAAAATTGGCCAGGCATAGTGGCATACCTGTAGTTCCAGCTACTTGGGAGGCTAAGGTGGGAGGATTGCTTGAGCCCGGGAGATGGAGCTTGCAGTGACCTGAGATTGTGCCACTGCACTCCATCCTGGGTGACAGAGTGACACCCATCTCAGAAAAAAAAAAAAGGAGGGCATCTGGCCAGGTGTGGTTGCTCATGCCTATAATCCCAACACTGGAAGGCCAAGTTTGGAGGATTCTTTGAAGCCAGGAGTTTGAGACCAGCCTGGGCAACATAGCATGATCCCATCTCTACAAAAAAATTAAAATTAAAATAAAAAATAGCCAGACATGTTTGTGAGCACCTGTAGTCCCAGCTACTAGAGAGGCTAAGGCAGGAGGATCACTTGAGCACAGGGGTTCAAGGCTGCAGTGAGCTAAGATCGCACCACTGCACTCCAGTCTGGGTGACAGAGTGAGACCCTGTCTCAGGAAAAAAGGAGGCATCCAAAAAAATGTTCCCTTTGATCCATTTTTTATCTGACATAGACAGGAGAGGTGACGAAAGGGAATGTAAGAGTATTTAAGGGATTATTTCTTTATGGTAGCAGAAGGACAAACACATGTTTGAAAAATTTTTCACATTGTATAAAATGATATTTTCTTAGTGGTCTTGCTGTTGAATCCAGAGATTGTGGTCATGTAATTCATACGTAATTTATCAGTTATTATTTATTTTTAAAGCTTATTTATTTATTTATTTGTTTATTTTAGAGATGAAGTCTTGCAACGTTGCCCAGGCTGGCCTAGAAGTCCCGGGCTCAAGTGATCCTCCTATCTCAGCCTCCCTAGTAGCTGGGACTATAGGCACACACCACTGTGCCTGTCTAATTTATCAACTTTTAAATGAGATAATCTGCAAGTTCAAGGAAGTTAGATAAAGGGTGACACCGCAGAAAAAAAATAAGATTTTTCTCTTTAAGATGAATATTAAATTTAGAACTCCTTAATTAACATTGAGGATCACATGTGAACTGCAGATAGGGAATATTGAGTATTTAAAGCGTTCTGAATGACCTGAGTGTTTTCCTTTTGATGTTTATTAAAAATATGTACCACTTACAGCTGAATTGGGATATAGTTCTACATAAATTTGTTATTTACACCTGATATACAGAAAGAAGTGTGTTTCCTTATTTATCATACTGTTAATTTGAATGTGCTATTCTTTTTTTAATTGCTTTAAAGTCAATTGGGGAATCAGATTATGAATTTCTATTTTACTGCTTCCACATTTTCTAAGTTAATCGAATACGACAAGTTAGTGAGCTTGTAGAATTTACTTGAATTTCCTAATCTTTTAACTGAGAGGGTATTTTTGACAGCAAATATTTTGTAGCATCCATTTGTCATTTTTTAAGTATTCAAACTAGTTTTTTTTTTTTTTTAATAATGCCAAGTACACTTGGTGCCTAGTAAATCCTGGCCACTGTTATTGTTGTCATTATTCTTTTTTGTTTGTTTGTTTGAGACGGAGTCTCACTCTGTCGCCCAGGCTGGAGTGCAGTGACATGATCTCGTCTCACTACAAGCTCCGCCTCCCGGGTTCACGCCATTCTCCAGCCTCAGCCTCCCGAGTAGCTGGGAATACAGGCTCCCACCACCACGCGAGGCTAATTTTTTGTATTTTTTTTAGTGGAGTCGGGGTTTCATCGTGTTAGCCAGGATGGTCTCAATCGCCTGACCTCATGATCCACCCGCCTCGGCCTCCCAAAGTGCTGGGATTATGGCAGAGAAATGTTTGTTTCAAAAGTGTGGTAGTCTCTAAGGAAATAAATACTTCCAGACTAAATTCTGTTTATAGTATTATCATTAATAAACTAAAACATTACTTCTGTTTCATTGCCCCAATGTATATTGTATTAAAATGTTCTTTTCTGATCTTCTCTAAGTTAAAAAAAAAAAAAACAAAGTTGAGTAAACAAGCTGAGCAAACTTTGTGTTGAAACTTTAATATGTCCAAGGAAAAGAGTCTTGCATTAAGTCCAATACAGAGAGTCTGATAATTTGGTGGAGCAGAGAGCCTCATTTGAGGTGGCTTTTCATGAACACCGTCTCTGAGGTGTCACCTACTATCATATTCACTGTCCACCCTGGGCTTTGCCCCTCAAGCGCCGGGGCTCAGGTCTTTTGTTTTGCCTGTTTCTCCCTATAGTCTCCCTGACCTGTGCCTTTTAGACAAAACAGATTAACATCACCTTTAAGCCTCCAGCACTGAACATTCTGTCTTTATAAGGCCTGACTCATTACCAATTTTATTTGGTCAATTTTACCTTCCTTCCTTTCAAAGGAACACCATTTGCCTATGTCAAGTGTTCTCTTTCTTTTATTTTTTCCCTTCCTTCCGTCTTTCCCTCCCTCCCTTCCTTCCTTCCTTCCTCCCTCCCTCCCTCCTCTCTCCTCTCTCTCTTTCTTTCTTTCTTTCTTTCTTTCTTTCTTTCTTTCTTTCTTTCTTTCTTTCTTTTTCTCTCTTTCTTTCTTTTTCTCTGTCTCTTTCTTTCTTTTTCTTTCTTTCCTTCTTTCTTTCTTTCCTCTCTCTTTCTTTCTTCCTTTCCTCTCTCTTTCTTTCTTTCATCTTCTTTTCTTTCTATCTTTCTTACTTTTGATGTAGCTGTCACGACCTAATGAAAATACTGGCGTAAGTGATGCCACCTTTATATTCTCCACCTTCCTGTTCCTGTCCTTTTCACCAACGTGAATTGGTTTGTGGCTGTAAGTACTTGGTGGGTTATTGCGCATAGATTCAGTTGCATTTTTACTGAGATAGTGCTGTTACCAAAAGCAGGGGTGCTGCTTGAAGAAGCAGACCTAACTCTGAAAAATAGGGACTCTCCAGAAACATAATAATCTTAAGGATGGACATTTATGGCCTGTTATTGTTACTTCGTTCTAGGTGGCAGAGTGAAGTGAGTGAGGGCAAAACTGACTGTGCACTTACAGAAAGAGGGCTACCTCCACCACAGACAGGTAGTGGGAGGTCCCGCTCTTCCAGGTTGAACCCAATATCCCATCTTCTCATTCCTCTCTTGGTACCTGTTGTAAACACTTCCCTCACCTGGGACTGCATATAGGTGAAAGATTGCTGGGGAGTTTCCCAGGATCTTGGGCCAGTGCCAACAAATGGCAAACTTTCAAGTCTAGAGATGGTCTTATGGCATGACTGGGGGACACCTCTTCCTTCACCAGAGCATTCACATCATCCCCAAGGTGACATGCCCAGTTCTTTTGTCCAACAATGAACTCTGTGAAGTGGAGTGAAGTCATCACCCAAGCCTTAGCCTGCCTCTGACCACAGCCTATTACTCCACAAAGATAAATGAAAAGAGGAAAGTCAGTGATGTTTTATATCCTGTCAGTAGCAATCTCACAGCCTCAATAAATTATCTTTCAGAAGTTTAATATGCAATAACTGGCATTTCTTCTTCATTCCTAGCTGGTTAGACTGCATCACATCTGCCATGCCAAACTGTTAAGAGTAATACAATTCTTACTCTTAGTTTATTAAGAGTAAAAACTATTACTCTTAATAGTTTAGCATGCTATTACTCTTCTTTTTTTTTTTTTTTTTGAGACAGAGTCTCGCCCTGTTGTCCAGGCTGGAGTGGTGCAGTGGCACAGTCTTGGCTCACTGCAACCTCCGCCTCCCAGGTTCAAGCGATTCTCCTGCCTCAGCCTCCCAAGTAACTGGGATTACAAGTGCCCACCACCATGCCTGGCTAATTTTTTTTTTGTATTTTTAGTAGGGAAGGGGTTTCACCATGTTGGTCAGGTTGGTCTCAAACTCCTGACCGCAAGCAATGACCCCGCCTCAGCATCCCAAAGTGCTGGGATTAGAGGGATGAACTGCTGCACCTGGCTGACATGCTATTATTCTTACAGCGTCTGGACAATCCCTAACAGTCTGAAAGCTCTATAAAGTTGCAGGTAGTCCAAAGGCCCTATCCCTTATTCTAGAACACAGGCTTTATAACACAGACTTTGGTATGTCTGTAACAGTCTGAACTCCTCCACTGTATTCCACTTACTAGGGATCTTTTAAGTTGTCTTTATGTCCTGGCACAAGCATTTATCATATTTCTGGGAGCATGTAGGGTTCAAGATGCGAGGGCAAGAGACGGCTGAGTTGTTTGTTATTAAGCTGACAGGAAATGGCCAAGGCTCATGTGCTACTGCTTGCAGTTGGGCAAAAGGGGATAAATTAATTGCTTTATAGAAATTCCTTTCTGCATTCTTTAGGGAAAATTTTTCCATGTGAGCTAAATGAGTCAAAGGGGGTGGTTTTGGGCTTAACAGCTTTGACATTGTCCCTTCAAGGAATGAAACAATTAAAGAAACTGATCTCCTCTGAGAAAAAGACCATTTATAATAATCTATCTACTCTACATAAAATATTCCCGGTAGACTCATCAAAACAAGACCCTTTGATACCACATCATACTGGGTTTTTCCTTATTGGGATTCCCCCATGTTTTTTCTTTAATGCTTCCCCATGTTTTAGAAACAGATTTGCTTACCTGGAACCTTCCACCCTCAATTCCAAATTTATCCTAGTACTATCATTTGGGAGTAAATAACATCTAAGGGGCCTACACAGGTGGAAAGCCCATTCAAGAAACTGAGGATAATCAAATGGTAGAGTCGATAGTATGTGTATAATCCCAGGGAGGAGTTTCGTGATGGATTAGAAGGTCAACAGTGCCCGATGCAGCCGAAAGTTCACATTAAATCAGGACAGGAAGAAAGTCACTGGCTGTCCAGCTAAAGGTCTTTAGTGGCTATATCAAGAGAAGCTTTTACAGAAGGGTGAGGGTGGTAGCCTGCGAACACTGGATTAGGAGTGAGAGGGACTGAAGGAAGTGGGAGCTCCAGGTCAGGGGAAGGGGAGAGAATGAGCTTGAGGAAGGCCCTCTGATGAGGGGAAGGCTCTTTTCTGATGCCAGTGAGTTGAGCAGACTTATAGAAGGCAAAGAGGAGTCTGGGGACAGACAGGGATTGTCCAGGTAATGTAGGAAACATTTGACAAGGACAGATGTCGAATAAAAACACGAATGTAATTTCTGTTTCAGATGTCTCCTTTGCCTGCCCCATCCAACATTCTAGAAAAATATTTGGTGCATTAACAGATTTTGGACTTCACAGGGCTTCACTTTTATTGTGTTCAAGATTTGTTCCTTGGTGAAACACAGAGACAAACTACACAAAAGGAGAATCATAGTTGATGAAAAAAATCAATGTTTAGAAGTTGCTCTTAAATCTTTTACCCATGGCTAACATGGGTATTTGGATTACATTTGGAACGTATTCCAGGACTACTTATCCATGAAAGGATTAATGATATTGGAGCCAGGTTCAAAGTCTCAGCAACAAGCTAAAACCTGCTCTTTTTAGTATTCAGGGGTAAAGCTTAGTATCCTTTCTTCTGAAAGCTTTCGCATGCTAAGCTTTCCAGTGCCAAGCCCCCGGGAAGGAAGATACCAGAAGTTTAACTCCTATAGCAACTTTCTCTGAGATGCGCCTGGTTATAACATTTTCCAGTAGGGCTATCTTCTGTCTCCTTCTTTCTCTGTGCATACCAGTAAAGGCTTGTACAAGTTTCTTAAACTTTCTTGGCTTCAGTTTCCAAATTTGTAAAGTGAAGATAATAATACCTCCCTCATACGGTTGTTGTGAGGACTAAATGGGCTAATGATCAGACAGAAAGCACTCATTAAGTGTGACTAACATTGTTAATTGCAGTAATAGTAGTTCTAGTAGTAGACTTTTCCAGGTTATAAGGATTAAAGATACGCTCATGTTACCTAAGTTAATGGTGCATTATTTTAAGGGTACACCAAAAAGTAAGAAAAATGGGAAACTACTTAACCAGCACATAGGGTGCAGACCCGATAGCAATTCTGTTTTCTTTTTTTTTTTTTTGAGGTGGAGTCTTGCTCCGTTGCCCGGGATGGAGTGCAGTAGTGCGATCTCGGCTCACTGCGACCTCTGCCACCTGGGTTCAAGTGATTCTCCTGCCTCAGCCTCCTGAGTAGCTGGGACTCCAGGCATATGGCACCATGCCCGGCTAATTTTTGTACTTTTAATATAGTCAGGGGGTCTCACCATGTTGGTCAGGTTGGTCTCGAACTCCTGACCTCATGATTCAACCTCCTCAGCCTCCCAAAGTGCTGGGATTACAAGCGTGAGCCACCGCGCCCAGCCCCGAGGGAATTCTTATAGCCTGACAGGTTTGGGACTCTGAGTCTCTCTGTGTGTCTGTGTCTCTGTCACTCCACCATATGTTTAGTAGGGTCAACTAATTTGCCCAAGATCACACAATTAGTAGATGATTATGCAAGATTTGAACCAGTTATTATTCATTGGAATATGATTACTGTGTAAGTTAGCATGAGAATATTGAAAATAAATGTCGTGTTAGATTCGTTTATTTTTTAAAAAATGTCTACGTAGGTCGGGCGCGGTGGCTCACCCCTGTAATCCCAGCACTTTGGGAGGTCAAGGTGGGCAGATCACCTGAGGTCAGGAGTTCAAGACCAGCCTGGCCAACATGGTGAAACCCCGTCTTTACTAAAAACACAAAAAATTAGCCAGGCCTGGTGATGCATGCCTGTAGCCCCAGCTACTTGGTAGGCTGAGGCAGGAGAATTGCTTGAACCTGGGAGGTCGCAGTGAGCCGAGATCACGCCACTGCACTCCAGCCTGAGCAACAGAGTGAGACTCTGTCTCAAAAAAAAAAAAAAAAAAAAAAAAAAAAGTCGTGTGTATACTTCTTCACATCAATTTAGGCAGGCTTTATTGTTAACTTTTGTTGGTAGCGAAGATGCATTTAAACTACTTATTATTGTCCTAATCTAAGAAAAACAAAAATGGATGAAGTTGGTCCTAGGGTATCCCAAGGCACAGAGTGTTTTATTCTGTCCTTGGGACAGAGGTTTGATTCAAAATGTTTTTTCAGAAACTAGATTTGAACACCTAATTTTATTAATATTCTTTTTACACTTCATCCCTCCTGGAAAAGGACTGGACCCCAATTCCCACCATTGCTTTTTTGGGACCCATTATCTTCCTCAGCTTCCTATGCATCTACAGGGTGGTCTGGGCTTCACTTCCTCTGTGTCCCTGTATGAAATTAGGTGGATATGGATTAGTCTGATGTAGGAATATGACACTGTACTAAGGTTTAGTTTGTACGTTATTCTCCCAAGTAACTGATCTTTCCATCCAACTAAACACTTCCTATGTGCTTTAAGGTGGTAGGAATTACAAGCATAGCAAGTTATGATTGGTCAGGGATTTCTTTCATCTTTAAATGGTGACCTACTGTCCATTGTACCTATTCAAGGCAACTTTCTTTAGGAAAAAAGACCACAGTCTACTTTCCTGAGCATAAACTCAGTTCTCATTCCACCTCTATCACTTGCAAGATTTGTTAGGCTTTACCAGTCCCTTAACTTCTTTGAGTGTTTGTTGCCTTGCCTACTTCATTGGAAGTAAGGCTCTGGAACAGGGAAGGTTTGCCTCCATAAGACTAAAAGTTATGCTAATATAAGACACTAGCAAAACTGGAGACATGTTCAGCTCTCTTCTTGTGGGGAATACCTTGCCCTTGACCAAAAGCCTTGTCCCAGAAAGAGCCGTGTGGGTGTTGGCTTTGTGCCCAACATGTGGCTCCTCTGCCATGATTGATGGCTTCATTTAAGAAACAGGTTTTAGGATTTTTTTCCTAAAATCTTATTCCTGTTAATTATCATGGATCAACTTCACCTTAGCTTGTTTAATGCACAGTCACCTGGTATAAAAGCATTTGAAAACCTCCAGGGATCATAACCACCCTTATGCATTGAGAAAAGAGAGTGAGGCCAAGATTTTGAGATGTGTTCAAATGCAAGAAGCTTTTAAAATGCAAAGTATTCTAAAACTGTTGAAAGTCAAAGCTAACCGTTGTTCCCTTGTTGAAGGTAAAAAGTAAAGCATTTTTAGGAAAGCACTTTTCCTTATGTGTCTAATATTTGGGAACTGCATAAGAGAACAGTTTAATAGGAACCCTGATATCGACAGTAAGATATATTCTTAATGCAATAACCAGACCCAGGGCAGAATTTGCAACCCCATGGTAGGCATACAGGTGGCTGAAGAATAATCGGGACAGCAAGATCTCACTGAGATGCAATTCCATTCCTTCATTTGTTACAGATTAAGATTTCTGAAAAAGACCATCCTTCTAAACCCTCATGGACTCTGCAGATAATATGAGACCAGAAAATGAATAATTCCCAACTCTTGCTATCTCATTACTGGCCAGTGTGTCTGGCTTAGCTGAGTATGTGCCCTCTGAAGCATACCCTATAATTATTCAGCAGGTATAGTCCAGTTCATCCTACTTACTTTAGCAAGATTACCTTTCTTTTATTTTCCCTGTAAAAATCCTTCTCTTCCGTCTTTCCTCCTTTCTCTTTCCTCTTTGTTAACTTTTTTAATCTAAGGTGCCTTGAAAAACTTGTTTAAATAGTAGTAAGAAGGAAAATGTTGACTTATGCTATCCTGGGAACCTTGACCTTCCTGCATTGTGGATAAATCATTTCCCTGCAGGTGGAAGTGGAAAATTGCAGATAGAACCACATTGACTCACATTCTCCTTCTACTTCCATTTGAGTGAGCACCAAGTATGCATCAAGACTTGAGATTATAAAGTTGGTTTAATGATGAGACAGGTTTCTCGGTCGGGTTTTCCATTGGCTCGAAGTTCACAAGGCAGTTGTTGCTTGTCTCAAAGTGTCCTTAGGTGGACTACATCTGAACCCTTGGGGTTGTTAAAATGCAGATTCTAGCTGTGCTCAAACCAATGAATCAGAAGCTCAGGAGGGTGGCGCTCCGAAACCTGCATGGTTGATCAGTTCCTTAGCGGATTCTTATTTTTGTACGCTAAAGTTTGAGGGTCACCACTGGGAGGATTCCAGAACAGGGCCTGCAAAGGAGTTGTTCAAAGTTTGCTCAAGTTAACTTTGTTGTTACAGCATTAGCTTGAATATCAGAAGGTTTTGTATTTAAGTTCGCTAAAAAAAGAAAAAGAAAAAAAGAGAACAGTCTCAATATATAAAAGGAAAGGTTTTCATATATGTGCCCAATTATAATATCTTGAGTAATTTTCTAGGCATCTAAACAGAATGTCTTTAGATCGTCCTTATAATGATCCTGAGACTCTTCTGACTGTTTTGAGTTTAAGACAGGTAATAAGAAAGAAATCACCAGTTAATGCAGAAGGAAATAAATTTCCATACATAATAATATTCACATTTGCCATGTCTCTTTTAAAAAGTCCAAATAACAGGCCGAGTGCGGTGGCTCATGCCTGTAATCCCAGCACTTCAGGAGGCCGAGGCAGGCGGATCACCTGAGGTCAGGAGTTTGAGACCAGCCTGGCCAACATGGTGAAACCCCATCTCTACTAAAAATACAAAAATCAGCCAGGCGTGGTGGCGCGTGCCTGTTGTCCCAGCTACTCGAGAGGCTAAGGCAGGAGAATCACTTGAACCTGGGAGGTGGAGGTTGCAGTGAGCCGAGATCGCGCCACTGTACTCCAGCCTGGGGGATAGAGCAAGACCCCATCTCAAAAAAAAAAAAAAAAAACACCAGCTCAAATAACTTTACCATACGTGTCCTCTAGTCTCTTATCATTTCTTCATATGAAGAATAATTTATACTCATTGATGTAAATTTTGCTATATTTTATACAACAAACACAGTATTATTTTAATATTGCACATAGAGAAAAATACCTGTTCCCCTCAAAATGAGAAGGGTTGGTGTTTTTATTCAGGCTTCTTGATTTAAAATACCTGCTTGATCCGTAACTCAGGCCATACGATTTCACCAAAACAAATATCCTAATTGTTGTCATCTTGAATAACTGTTTAGTGCACAGAATGTAGTCTCATTTGTTAAGAAGTGATTTAAGAGATTATTACTTCTGCATCTATCGGACTGACATGACCAACTCTTTGGTAAGGGAAGAGTAAGGGAACTTATTTTATATCTAGATAGAAGTTTTATTAAGGATACAGTATTAGGATTCATACGGGAAATAGTGGATAGATCACAAGAACGAGGCTCTTTCTGAGCCCTGCAGGAAGGAATATTTGCAGAACAATAAAGGACATGGTGGCTTCCTGGAGAATGTTGGCTGAAGACTGGGCCTTACTTCTGGAAAAGGCTCAGTGCTAGAGCTAAGTGAGCATCAGTATGCCAACACAGGCAAGAAAATCCTGCAAGAGGCAGACTTGGTTCTTAGGTCGGAACAGGCTCTGCTTCAGAACTTGATCCAGTACCCAATTCTTTTCTGCTTCAGCTTCCTTTTCTATAAAATGAGGGTAGTACTTATCCCACGAGTGAGCTGTTACGAGGATAAATTTGGCTTTATTGAATGTGCATGATTCCTGGAACCCATAAAGATGTCAAATTTAGAAGCCTCAGAGAGATTTCCTTTGCTCTGTGAATAACTAAATTTGGTTAGCTGGGGTGGGGTCTGTCTGGGTACTTTTCCTTGTGAAGAATTTTTCCCTCATTCTGGTCATCTCCTCCCCTCCTATAGAGGCACCATATATTTTTCTTGTCTCAGTTACCTATAGTGATAAAACACCCTGAGCTGAAAGGATCACTGGATAGGGCAGTCTCAATACAAAAGAATGTGGCAGAAGCTCAGGCTTCAGTGCACATCAGAATAGTAACTTCATGAGGGCAGAGGCTTTTGTCTGCTTTCCTCATTGCAGTATCCCCAGAACTTTGAGCAAGTGCACACTCGATAAATACTTGAAAGAATAAATCAATGTCAGACATCTGGTCTATGTCTCATCTTTCTACTGTTCTCAACTAAGAGATTCTTGTCATTCTACAACTTTCCTGAGCCTACTCTCCTTCTCCAAATATTCACCCTTCCAGGCACTGATTCCACCTCCCACATCAGAGCTTTTTCTCAAAGTAAATAACAGTCAACAATTAATAGCTTCATAACTTTGGAACAGTGCAGTTTCTTTGGTTTAAGCAGCATTGTTTCCATCCTCCAAACAAAAATAAATTTTGAGAAAAGATGGAGATGGTTTGGGACTGGGGAAGAAGGGAATGGAGGAAGTGATTATTTGAGGGCACATTAACTATTTGTACGAAGTAGGATATCTTAGTTAAATTTGGCTAGATAGGAAGTAGGTATCATTAAACGGATGTCTGTTAGAATCTTGATTTTCAAATTAACTAGATAGTCAGAGTTACTTAGACTGAGCAAGGGTGATTACAGTCCTATGTCACTGAGGGAGAATGGCGAAAGGGCAAGGGAAGGCTGGCAGGTAGAGCTGGAATTTGTCTGCTAGCAATAAACCAGTGGTTCCCAAATGTAAGCCTGCATCAGAATCATCTGGAGGGCTTGTTTTTTGTTTGTTGTTGTTGTTTGTTTGTTTTTGTTTTTGTTTTTTGAGACGGAGTCTCGCTCTGTCTCTAGGCTGGAGTGCAGTGGCGTGATCTCGGCTCACTGCAACCTCAGCCTTCCAGGTTCAAGCGATTCTCCTGCCTCAGCCTCCTGAGTAGCTGGGATTACAGGCATGTGCCGCCATGCCCAGCTAATTTTTGTATTTTTAGTAGAGACAGGGTTTCACCATGTTGGCCAGGATGATGGTCTTGATCCCTTGACCTCATGATCCGCCCACCTCGGCCTCCTAAAGCTCTGGGATTACAGGCATGAGCCACCACACCCAGCCAGGAGGGCTTGTTAAAACACAGATAGGCCGGGCGTGGTGGCTCAAGCTTGTAATCCCAGCACTTTGGGAGGCCGAGGCGGGCGGATCACAAGGTCAGAAGATCGAGACCATCCTGGCTAACACGGTGTAACCCCGTCTCTACTAAAAATACAAAAAAAAAAAAATTAGCCGGGCGTGGTGGCGGACGCCTGTAGTCCCAGCTACTCGGGAGGCTGAGGCAGGAGAATGGCGTGAACCCAGGAGGCGGAGCTTGCAGTGAGCCGGGATTGCGCCACTGCACTCCAGCCTGGGGGACAGAGCAAGACTCCGTCTCAAAAAAAAAAAAAAAAAAAAGAAAAAAAACACAGATAGCTGGGCCCATCCTCAGAGTTTAGGATTCAGTAGGTCTGGCGGAGTCCTGATAGTCTGCATTTCTAGCTTGGCCAGGGGATGTTGATGTTGCTGGTCCCAGGACCACATTTTGAGAACCACTGCAATAGAGGGTGTGCATGAAGATACAACAACAATTACCTAATGGTCCTTAGCTTTGTTCAGTTGTCCCCCACAGGTTGAAGCAGTGTTCAAGGGCAAACAAAAACTTTCTCTCTCAGCCACCTCCATAAGTTCCATAGTTTAACAAAGCAAACTCTCAAAAAAGGAGGAAGTTAGAACTGCTCCATTTCCCCTTATAGCAAAGGCATGTGTATTTCACAACTGCAATCAGCTTGAATAGCAGAGGCTGGAAGGCTCTCCATGTCTTTACTGAAGCCACCTCACTAAGTCACACAGACATGCTGCTAATTCACTGCCTTGGCCAGCACGTCTGAAAATAAATAGCACCATTATAGGCCCTTTCATGAATATACAGCATGTGGCCTCTAAATTGGCCAAGGAGCTGGCTATGCTGGGGCAAATAACTTAGATAAATCACAAATCAGAGCGGAGAAATGAGGTGTTTTTAATCAACAGCATCCAACAATGTGTGTTGAGTTTAATTGAATCCAGGTAGAGGAGGAAGTGGGTGCAAGAGCTCGAAGTACGCTGAGAATACAGTTTTATTTTGAAATTCCAGGAGACTTAGAAATAACATGTTAATGATGAAAGGAGCCCTGAAGAGACTCTATTTTTTTTTTTTTTTTGAGATGGAGTCTTGCTCTGTCGCCCAGGCTGGAGTACAGTGTCATGATCTCGGCATACTGCAACCTCTGACTCCCGGGTTCAAGCAATTCTCCTGCCTCAGCCTCCCAAGTATCTGGGATTACAGACATGTGCCACCATGCCTGGATAATTTTTGTATTTTTAGTAGAGATGGGGTTTCACCATGTTGGCCAGGCTGGCCTCGAACTCCTGACCTCAGGTGATCTGCCCGCCTTGGCCTCCCAAAGTGCTGGGATTACGTGCGTGAGCCACCATACCTGGCCCTGAAGAGACTCTTAAGATAGTTTCATAATAGTTTAAAAAGTTGTGTGTGTGTGTGTTTACAATTTCTGTCATAAATCTATGGCAACCACAGCACAAACATTTTAGAAAAAGAAAAAAAAAAACAACTCTAGGTTGAGTGTGGTGGTTCATGCCTATAATCCCAGCAATTTGGGAGGCTGAGGCGGGAGGATCACCTGCATCCAGGAATTTGAGACCAGCTTGGACAACATAGCATGACTCATCTCGACATAAAATTAAAAATCAGGCATGGTGGTGCATGCCTGTAGTCCTGGGTACTCTCAGGGGACTGAGGTAGGAGGATCTCATAAGTCCTGGAGTTTGAGGCTGCAGTCAGCTGTGATCTCGCCACTGCACCCACCCTGGGTGACAGACCAAGACCCTGTCTCAAAAAAGAAAAAAAAATTCTATTTTCCTACCTCTCTAACATAACTGTGAATAGTAGTGTTTCCTTCTAGTTTTTAAGTAACTATTTAAAAACATGGAAGGTTTTCAAATGATATACTTAGATTTAAATACATTTTTAAGCTTATACTCATATAATAAGCATAGTAACTAAAAGAATGTTCTCTGGAGTCAGATAGTCTTGGGTTCAAATCCTCCAGACATTTCCAGCCCTGAGTTTTGCATTTGTTAAATAGGGATGATAAACCTGGTTCATAGCATTGCTGTGTGGATTCAATGAAGTGCTTATCAAGTGCTCAGCCCAGAACCCTGTGTAATATAAGCACTCAGTAAATAGTGGCATCATTTTCTGTTTTCACACACAAAAAATGAGTCGACCTTCTGCAATCCTAATAATCAGAAAGTTCTTCTTAATGGCCAGAAGTATACCTATTTCTAGTCTATGCATTTGGCAAAATTTCATTCCACAAATTGTTTGGTGGTCCCAGGAGCTGCTTTCAAGATCTTCTCTGACCAGCTTGTTGAGAGCTTTTGTTATCTGTGTTTTCCTCAAAGATTAGACTCATCAAAGACATGTGAAAGCCAAAACAAAGGAATGACCATTGGTGCTCAGAGTGAGAGAGATTGGTTTAGTTGTTTAGCCAGGCTATGTGGCTTTGTTCCCAGACCACAGATTATAACCACACCATTGTTGGCACCACATATAGTCATTCTGGTAAACTAGATATGGGTTGCTAGGGACATGGGCAAGAAACCACGGGTGGGGAGGTGTGGACCTCTCAGCCCTGCTCTCTCAAGCCTGGCCAAATTCACATCTGCAACGGGGACTTTGTTTCTGTTCCAGACCTGTTTATCCAACTGTCAACTTGACATCCACTTGGAGTCCTCATGAGAACCTCAAACTTAGTATGCCCAAATGAAATTTTCAGCCCACCAGAAGGTAACCATACTGTCTTGAGTCTTACAGTTACCCTGTAAACAAAGGGATTAACTTTACTAGACAGCCACTTCCTTCCCATAAAGTTAAGAAAAGAACCCCTCAATGCAACTGTTGGTTTTGCTTAACAAATAAATGGATTCTCGGTTCTTCAGGATAGTTACAGATAACAGTGGGCAGAATAGCCAGTTAATTCAATAACTCCTTAAAATTGTGGAAAGTATTTTGTACACTTTCTTTATATCACTGCTTAGAGTGTTAATTGGTAAAATAATCTGAAGGACTAATACACAAACATTTTCACCCAACAATTCCAATTCTAGGACTTTATTCCACAGATATATTTATACATGTATGAATTCATATGTACAGTTTTCTGAACATTTTTTATGCTGGCAGAAAACTAGAAACAACAGAAATGAATGAAGGAGACTAGTTAAGAAATTATTGCCCAGTTATATAGTAGAATACCTATGCAGCTGCAAAAAAAGAATGAGAGAATTATTATGTATTTGTCTGTTAAGTGAATAAAGCAAAATGAAGATCACCAGCAAACAGATAAGCAAATTGTGGTATTCATACAGTGGAATACTCCTCCATAATAAAAAGGAATGAACAATGGGTGAACACTGCAACATAGATGACTCTCAAGTACTGTATTCCCATTTTTGTAAATAAAAATGCGGGAAAAAATGTATACACGTATTTGCTTATAAACTCTATATGCACAGAAGGAAACACAAGAAATTATTACCCCGGGAGGCGGAGCTTGTAGTGAGCGGAGATTGCGCCACCGCACTCCAGCCTGGGCGAGACAGCGAGACTCCGTCTCAAAAAAAAAAAAAAAAAAGAAATTATTACCCAGATTGTCTATTCAGAGGGAACGGGGTACCTGGCAGACAAGAGTAGGAGGGAGACATTTTACAATGTGCTTTTTTATACTTTTTATATTTAAAATTGCAAAATATATTACATACTCAAAAATAGAATAGCTTATATAACTATGTCTAAATATTTCATGTAGTTTTATTCTCTGGCTATTTTCTTTTTGATTTTTATATAATTTTTTAAAATCTACTTACATAGCCCAGGCACATAAATGGAAAGAAAAATATGCTTAAAATTAAGTCATTTGAAAAAACAATCAAATATTTAGATGTTTTAGAGCTAGTATGTTTTTGTTGGTTTCTGGTTTAGTTCTACATGGCATCAGACTAGCTACTCTATATGATTTCTGGACCTTTGCGATTTGTTGAGGTTTGTTTTATGGTCAGGGATATGGTCAATATGTAGATGTTTAATGTGTGCAAGAAGAATGTGTACTCTGAAGTTACACATAGTGTTTTCTGTATATGTCAATTAGCACAAGTCTGTTTATCATGTTCAAGTTCTGTGTGTCTCTGGGTTTTTTTTATCTGCATGATAGAACAGAAGTATGTTTGAAACTTTTACTGTAGTTGTGGATGTAATATTTTTCCTCTTACTTTTGCCGTTCTTGCTTTATGTATTTTGAGCCTATATTACTTGGTACTTACATATTTAGAATTGTTGTGTCTTCCTGGTGGATTGCCCTTTGATTATTTAGGAAATGTCTCTCTTCAGTAATACTTCTTAAAGTCCATTTTGTCTAATAGTACTATAGCTACCTCAGCTTTCTTTTGGCTAGGTTTCATAACTTTCTAAATTCTTTCACTTTCAGTCTTTTTATGTCCTTATATTTAAAGTGTGTCGAAAGAAAGAAAAAGAAAGAAAGAGAGAAAAAAAGAAAGAAAGAAAGAAAGAAAGAAAGAAAGAAAGAAAGAAAGAAAGAAAAAGAAAGGACACCACAATCTACCTATTTTACAAACATGTATATGTAACCCTAAACCTAAAATAAAAGTTAAATATAAATAAATAAAGTGTGTCTCTTCATGAAAACTTGCTTAGCATCATTAGTCATTAGGGAAATGCAAATTAAAAACACAATGAGATACCACCACATACAACATATCTAGTATAATGGCTAAAATTAAAAATACTAACAACAGGAAGTATTGTTGAACATATGGAAAAACTGGAACACTGATTATGGGAGTATACAACCACATTGTGAAACACTTTAACTGGTCATTTACCCAAGAGGAATGAAAGAATATATCCATATAAAGATTTGAACACAAATATTTATAGCAACTTTATTTGTAATAGCTAAAAACTGAAAACAACTCAAATGTCCATAGATGAATGGATTAAAAAAAAAACTGTGTTATATCCATACAATGGAATACTCCTCTATAATAAGAGGGAGTAAACTACTAATACACAGTGCAATATAGATGGATTGCAAAATAATTCTGTTGAAAGAAGCCAGACCAAAAAAAGATATATATTTTATGATTCCATTTATATAAAACTCTAGAAAATGCAAATAATCCACAGTGACAGAAAGCTTATTAGTAGTTACCAGGAGAAGGAGGGTAAAAATTAAGACGGGGCATGAAGAAACTTTTTTATTGTAGTAATGGTTTCATGGGTCTATGCATATGTCAAAGCTTATCAAATTGTATACTTAAAATATGTGCAGTTTATTGCCAGCTAATTATACTCAATCTGTTTTTAAAAGTAAAATGTGCTTCTTATAAGTAACAATTTTTTAAAATGTAGTCTGATGACCTTTGTCTTTTAGAGAATTTAATCTGTTTACATTTAATAACTGATATAGGCCGGGCGCAGTGGCTCATGCCTGTAATCCCAGCACTTTGGGAGGCCGAGGAGGGCAGATCGCCTGAGGTCAGGAGTTGAAGACCAGCCTAGCCAACATGGTGAAACCCCGTCTCTACTAAAAATACAAAAATGAGCCGGGCGTGGTGGCAGGTGCCTGTAGTGTCAGCTACTCAGGAGGCTGAGGCAGGAGAATTGCTTAAACCCAGGAGGCAGAGGTTGCAGTGAGCCGGGATTGCACCACTGCACTCCAGCCTGGGCAACAGAGGGAGACTCCGTCTCAAAAGAAAAAAAAAACACTGATATATTTGGGTATAAATGTTCAATCCTACTGTGGGTTTTTTTCTGTTTTGCCCACTTGTTTCTTGTTGCTGTAGACATTACAACAATACATGTTTGACTTATTAGAATCCTAGTATTAATTAGTACTTTTACCATTTCCCAGATGATATAATATGGGCTTTAAAACACATGAAATCCGTTTACCCGTCATACCTTTTGTGTATCATTGATGTTTTAATTCTATGTATATTTTAAACTTCACATTATTACCATTATTATATTTATATTGTACAGTCACTGTCATTTAGATTTACTTATGTTTACTCTTTTGGTGTATTTCAATGCTTTCAGCACTTCTGTGTTTCCCTTTGGGATTGCTTTTCTTCTGCCTCAAAAACCCTCTTTACTATTTATGTTAGTATGGTTCTGCTGGTAATAAATTCCTCCATTTTTGTTTATCTGGTAAAATATTTTTTCCTTCATTATTTATGAAGGATATTTTCACTAGGTAGAAATTCCAGATTGTTAGTTATTTTATTTCAGCACTTCGAAGATGTCATTGCATTGGTTTGTGGATTTCACTTTTTCAATTGAGAAGTTAATTGTTGGTTGCATTATTACACTTTGAAGATAATGTGTCTTTTCCCTGGATGTTTTAAAGATTTTTCTCTTTGACTTTCAATAGTTTTACTATGATGTGTCTAGGTTTGATTTCCTCTGTATTGATTCTGATGGGCATTTAAAGAGCTTTATGAAGCTGCGTCTGGTATTTTTGTCAGACAATATTTCTTTAAATACTACTTCTGCTCCAGTTTCATCTCTCCTCCTCCTTTGGGATCCAGCTGACATAGGTTACATCTGTTACTTTATGACTCAACACACTTTTCTGCAAAGACTCTCTTTTCTTTAAACACGAGAAACTAAATGGTTGCAGGTGTTCTCTTAGGTGATTATGCTGCTTCATCAGTAGATGGTGATTATATCAAGAAGGAAACTTACATGATGATATATAAAGGCTGGGGAGAGGAGATGTCTCTGAAGACGTTGAGAAATCCTTCTCTAGTCTTGCTGCTGGAACCCTCAAACACTAAGTCATCTAATAAATATTCTACTGTCTTCAGAGGAGTTTTCTAAGTGAAAGGGATTTGGGACTTCCCTGTGAGGAAGAAACATAAGTTCCATGCCTTCCTAATAAGGGGAAAACTTTTCTTTGTAGTCATGTTTCCACCTGTTGAATCTGTTTTATGGAAGTTGTACAGTTATGGCTTGTCTGTTTATGAGAAGAGATAGAAAATATGAGAAACAATAAAACCTGAAATCATCCATTGGGAGGCCACAGGCTGAAGAACTTACAAGGAATTTATTCTAGAATTTATGGCTGAAAATATGTATGCATATATGTATATGACTGTATAGAGATACAGTTATGGCTAGAGATAGAAGATGTATGTATAGATATATAGATATATAAAGTTTGCTACAGAAATTCATTTTGTAGACTTTTAAAAGTGCACTTTACTAAAAGCATCCAAGAATGCATCTCAGAAAAAGCCTTAGATTTCTTTTATGTGGTCAACTCCAGGAACTACTCACTCTTGAGCTAGATGTGTGTTTTCAGACCTTATCCATGCAATGCACGGTGATCTAACCTTTTGATAGCTACATCATTCAAAGTCAGTTTTTCTACATGCAACAAATTTTTAAACCTTGATTTTTGTTTATTTATTTTGAGACAAAGTCTCGCTCTTGTCCCCCAGGCTGGAATGCAATAGCATGATCTCAGCTCACTGCAACCTCCACTTCCCAGGTTCAAGTGATTCTCCTGCCTCAGTCTCCTGAGTAGCTGGGATTACAGGCACCTGCCACCATGCCAGGCTAATTTTCGTATTTTTAGTAGAGACGGGGTTTCACCGTGTTGGCCAGGCTGGTCTTCAACTCCTGACCTCAGGTGATCCACCCACCTTGGCCTCCCAAAGTGCTGGGATTACAGGCTTGAGCCACCGTGCCTGGCCTAAACCTTGATTTTTAAAAAATACTACTCTGCCCTAACCTTGTAACTTAGGAAGTTTGGGGACAGGGGTGTGTAACAACCTTTCACTGCTTATTTGATGTAAATCATTTCTAGTCCTGAAACAATGGCTATTTTGCAAGGTTTAATTATACTGTATGTTGTGGTTGCATCCACATGTACACCCACAAATGTCTGTAATTAATACTTATTACTAGCTTTGTACTTTACACTGTATTCGTGGAGTGTTTTACAGTCGTTTGTTACCAAGAGTGAATTATATATTTGCTTTTCTTTACCCCACCCCTTTCACTATTGCTTAAAACATGTCAGATTCAGGAAAACCTCGAGACCCAAACCTCTTTCAATGCTTATGGACAAAGTTTTTTTCCTTAAATCAGTTTTAAAATCCATCCAGCCATTTTGGCTGCCGGCCATACCAGCAGATAATGAAAGAATTTTCCTTGAGGGTCGAAAGCCAGGGAGAAGCCTTCCAGGGCTGTTTGGTTTCCTAGTACAGCTGCTGGAGTAGCTCGTGGTGCTGATTGATCTGCTTGGAGATTCTTGTGCATCTTCGCCTGTTAGAGCTGGAAAGATGCTCAGGACTATACAGCCCAGCCCCTTTGGTTTACATACAATGAAACTAAGACCCACCTTGGCAACTAATGTGCTTAAACTCAAGCAAATGGCAAATGGCAAAACTCAGGACTCTGTCAACGAGTTTTCATTCTTTTCTTTTATTCTTCTAGACACATATTTTATAAAGAAATGAGGCAGCATGATGTTTAAAATACTGAAAGTGAGAATGAGAAAAACTGATGTCTACATATCATGAAATGATTTAAAAGTTTAAAGTGCATTGTCTTCTCCATCAAAGCTTCTTTTACTAATTTTTTTCTCAAAATCTGGCTCAGAAATCTTGTTTTAAAAGCTCCCTAAACTTTCCTAGGCAGAATTAGTAACTCCTTCCTCTTTGCTCACAAGGAACTGTGCATATTCCTGTAATAGAATACTTACCATATTATATTATAAGTATTAAATTATTCATCTGCCCTCCTCCCACCTACCCACTGGATCAGGCTTCCCAGGAGCAGCAACAGAGAGCCCAGCAATTTGTGTGTTCTCAATGTGGAATGAATGAATGAATGAATGAACCAACCATTCCTTCACAGTCTTGCACTATCAGTGAATCTTATGCTTTATTGGACATAAAAATCACGTGGAATTGCAGACTTAAAATACAGTTTTCCAGGCCATACCACAAAAGATGCTAATACAGGACTGGGGTGGATCCAGGAATTTGAATTTTTATCTAAGTAGCTGTTGACTTAATGGAAATGATCCAGCAGCCACACTTTGCAAGCTCTACTCTATGATTAGTTGCGGTTTGTAGTCCCAATTGTATATCATAATTATCTGCTGATCTGAAAAATACATAGAGCTTGTTTACCCACTCCTTACCACCAATCCATCACCACCATTCTGACTCCTTAATCGCAATGGGTATTGACATTTTAAATAAATCCCAAGGCTCCCTTCTGGGAAAATAAAGAAGATAATGTTTATAAACTATTTTGAGTTCCCTAGAAGAAGGGTATCTTAGCTCATTAAGGAAATATTACCATGATATAAATCTAACATCATGAAACTTATCTTGGACATGTCAAATTTGGTCTGAGAATCAAATGTAGAGGAAAATAAAACCCACACACAGTGCCTGCTGGAAACGGAACCTCTGCAAACACCTGCTTGGGCTGTGTTCCTTTTTGTGGAGACACATGTCCCCCTTCACTAGGACCAGGGTAGAGATGAAGAAGGTTGATTTGGACATTGGGGTGCTATATGTTCTTTTGGGACTGAAGTTCCATATTAGGAAACTTAATAGCTGACATTTACATAACTTTTGAACATCCCAGGTAGTATGCTGTGTCTGCACACTATTTTATATATATGCAATTTGTTTGTTTGTTTTTCTTTTTGTTTTTGTTTTGAGACAGGGTCTCACTTTGTCACCCAAGCTGGAGTGCAGCAGGCATGAACACAGTTCACTGTAGCCTCAACCTCCCAGGCTCAAGCAATCCTCCCACCTCAGGCCCCCGAGTAGCTGGGACTACAGGCACACACCACCATACCATACTAATTTTTGTATTTTTTGTAGGGACTGGGTTTCACCATGTTGCCCAGGCTGGTCTCGAACTCCTGAGCTCAAGTGATCCACCTGCTTTGGCCTCCCAAAGTGTTGGGATTACAGACGTGAGCCACTGTGCCCAGCCATATGGATTTTTTTTTAAATTATGAACTTACATAACTTCACAGGAGACAGACCTGAATGAGGTAGTTATTAAACTACTTTGTGACTATGGAAAGGATTTCTGATACTTGTAGTATATTTGCACGTATATTGTTATATTGTTGTGTGTTTGTATTTAGTTGCTCATACTATTTTTTACTGTAGCTTACTTCGTATGCAGGTATCCATGGGTCAACCTAATTTATGACATTTTAAATGGAAAAATGATATCCCATATATTTTATACTATTATTTGTTCAGTGTTCTTTCCAATGTGGGATGCTTTGGTTATTTCCAATTATTTGCTATCATGCTATCATATACAGAGTTCTTATGTTCATTTCTGCTCAAAATTATATTTTTGTTTGTATGAATTCCATGGTGTGTATTTCCCAAAGCGAGATAGTTAGATAAAAGAGTAACAGCAGTTTTATAGTTCTGGTTGCATATTACGGTATTACTTTCCAGACACACAGAGCCAATATACAACCCCACCAGGGGTGTGAGGCATGCTGGTTTTCCCACAGCTTGACCAACATGAAATTTTATCATTCCAGCCTATCTGTGCTAGCTTAATATGTATGTAGGGCCTCACTAGAGATATTTTATTTTAAAGTTCTTCAAATGATATGAAGCAATTCTTTTCCACGTGGAATGATTCACTATTTTCATTTTAAGGACAAACCATTCGTTCATATTTGACAGTTTTGAAGTGACAGGTTTAATTGCCTTCTGTATAATTGATTCTGTAGGGAGAGAAAATAGGAGTGCTATTAGGTATTGGGTTAGGCTCAAAGTGTCAAGGAAGAAGACTAGTTGTATAGTTCTGAATTAGGAAACTTGTATATGGAGGACTGGAACAGAAATACCAGTTGACCCTTTAAGAAGGGCTAGAGAACAGGAATATTCTGATTTCATGATGACAAAAATACTAGAGTTTTGACATAGGACAACAGATCTTGCTTCAAAATGAAAGCAAGACCCTGTCCTTCCTGCCTCTTTGATCCTCTCACAGTGCCACTTTCCTTCCTGAACATTTTCAGATATTCTTATTTCAGATAGACCACTCTGGTCTATAATAGGACAAGTTTCAGAATGGCCGTGAAACTAAGACATGTTATTTGAGAGCTCTTGAGGGAAGACCTGGAGGCAGCAGTCTCAGGGGAAGTCAGTCTTATCTGTAAAAAGGTCAGCTTGATCACAGAAAAGGGCTTTGGCTTGGTTGTGTTGGCCCTCCATGGCTTACGATCCTCGTTTCAAGTAAGCAAATAAATGATTGCAGTGTTGGTTTGAGTCCTATGGCGCCAAACACAAGAGACATTGTTGCTCATGCAATACAGACCTTTTGTTTTGGACAGTAGTCTAATCTGCTGATTTTTTAAAAATTGGTGACTGTCCAACTTATAATTAAAATCAGTCTATCAAGCACTTGGAGACAAAATCTGAGGTTATCCTTTCATTCCTAGTTGTCACACTAATTTTTTGCCTTCACTTTTGTCTCTGTAGAATATTTACACATACACCTATCTATCTCTATCTATTTAGATATAATTTATATACTACAAAATTCACCCATGTGTACAGTTCAGTGATTTTAAATGTATTCGCAGTCATCACTACAATCCATTTCAGAACATTTTCATTACTCCAAACAGAAACCCCAAACTCATTAGCAGCCACTCTCCATTTCTCTACAATATCCCCAACCTTAGGTGACCACAAGTCTACTTCCTGTCTCTATAGATTTTGCGATTCTGGGCATTTGATATAAGGAATCATAGAACATGTGGTCTTTTGGTTTAGCTTATTTCACTTAGGATAATGTTTCCGAGGTTCATTTATGTTGTGGTGTGTATATGTACTCTCTTCCTTTTTATTGCTGAGTAGTTTTCCATTGTGTGGATATACAACTTTTTGTTAAGTCACTCGTCAGTTGATGGACATTTGAATTTTTTCCATTTTTTGGCCTTTATGAATAAGGCTGCTATGAACATTCATGTGTAAGTTTTTGTGGGGAAGTGTGGTTGTCTTTTTTTTTTTTTTTTTTTTTGCAACAGAGTCTTGCTCCGTCGCCCAGGCTGGAGTGCAGTGGAGCAATCTCAGCTCACTGTGACCTCCGCCTCTCGGGTTCAAGCGATTCTCATGCCTCAGCCTCCCAAGTAGCTGGGATTACAGGCACATGCCACCACATCTGGCTAATTTTTTTGTATTTTTAGTAGAGATGAGGTTTCACCATGTTGGCCAGGCTGGTCATGAACTCCTGACCTCAACTGATCTCTGCCCACCTCAGCCCCCTAAAATGCTGAGATTACAGGTGTGAGCCACCACACCCTGCCAGAAGTATGTTTTCATTTCTCCTGGGTAAATACCTTTGAGTAGAGTTGCTGGGATACATGGGAGCTCTCTTTAAATTTTTCAGGAACCGCCAGATGGCTTTCCAAAATGGCTGCACCATTTTATATTCCTACCAACAGCATATGCATGCTCCAGTTTCTCCACATCCTTGCAAAGAGTTGTTATTGCCCGTCTTTCTTGTTATAGCCAGCCTAGTGGTTGTGAAATGGCATCTCATTGTGGTTTGATCTGCATTTCCCTCACGGCTGGTAGAATACTTACTTCCTATCCTAGTATTTCCTTATACTTTTAAAAAATTAAATAAAGAAAATGCTGTAGAAAATTAAGGAGCACAATTTGTCCCTACCGCTACAGCTTCCTCTGGTGTTTCACACTTCCTTGCCTCATCCTGTAACGGGCCACCACTAGGATGAATGTGCTTCAGCCTTATTCTCCCAGTCTTCTCTCCATTTGTCATTCAGAATCCTGGGAAAGAGAGATACTTGTCCTGCCGTGAGTTATGTGCCCACTCTTTTGATTTGTGTTTCTGCCTAGACAGTGCACAGCATGAGTGTTGGCATCTTGAAAGGAAACTAGGGTGCTCCTGAGGGAGAATAGATGCCAAAGTTGGGACAGAAGCCCAGTTTCCTGCCTCTCTAGGTGTAACTCATTGCCAAGGTCGGGAGCAAAGCGAACCAGGTAGGAAACCTCATCATGCGGGGTAGTTAATAAGTATGCCCTAGCACACGTTTTCACAGAGAAAACATAGTAAGCTTCATTTGCAATATTTAAGTATTACATTTAAAGTTATAAGGTTTAAAAATTTATATATACCCTTGTTGGATACAAAGCATGTTTAAAATATATGACCTCATTTGATCCTCAGTAATCTCTGTTAGTTTCTAATTATATTCAGTAGTGGTATTGGTATTGTATGTTTTGGCCTCATTGTGGTTTAAATACACTTTTGTGAACTAGCCTGAGAATCCAACCACCAACACAATGATGTAATGAGAAAACGTGCTCTGAGTTCCAAACAAATGGCTAACAGATAAGTGCTCAGAAGTCAACCTGTTTGTAAGCTGGGGTATCACTGGCCAGCAGTCACATGCCAGCAGGTGTGAGTAGACAGTGGGGAACAACTTCCTCTCACGTGTGTGGCTCCCTAAAGTGTTGGCTGAGCATTGTCCACATGGGTGATGCAAAGGATCACTCCACTAGGAGCAGTTTGGAAAAAATACAATCACTGGGAATTCCTGTAGCATTGAAGGTGCCTACAGGGAGATAGAAGTATTCATATAACAGTTCTCTGGTGTTCTCTGTTGTAGCAGCCAGTCAGCCTAAAGGGTTCAGCTGCTTGAAATGAGAATGGCTGGATCAAAATGGCAGCTCAGGATTTAAAGGATTCTAGTCAGAGACCAGACATCCTCACATAGAGAAAACTCTGAATGGCTGGGGGAGAAGGAGTCAAATGCCCTGGATCTTTTTCTTGGGCCTGAAAGTCCTCCTTCTGTCATCATCCTTCCAGTATTGGGCAGAACCCTGACTTCAGGCATCACGGCCTCTGTGAACTTCTGAAGGGTGTGTATTATCAGACAAAAACTGCAATGTCCACTAACAGGCCACTGAGGGTATCTTAGTCAGTTCTGCTCATCACCCAGCCAAGACCTGCGTTTTATAACATGATATCAAAGATTGCATCTAAAATTGTGATGATTTCTTAAAATAATCATTTCATTTAGATTTTTCTATTTTAATCCAAGGTATTCTTCAGCGGAAATAAGGAAACAGTTTACTCTCCCACCAAACCTTGGCCAGTACCATCGACAGAGCATAAGTACCTCTGGCTTCCCCTCTCTTCAACTAGTGAGTATGAGTTCCAGGTTTACTTAGCGATTGGTCAAGTGCAAAAGTGCCCAGGGTATGTGTTTGCCTCCTGTTCCTTAGATCTTCCTACCGTCACCTCACATTCTCCAGTCACCAGATCCTAACTCTGTGACTGTGTCTGGACATCAGACAATATCCCTCTCTCCCTCTGCCAACCAGTACTTAGGGTGCATAATAGAACCTCTGGGAGCTGTGGTTTTGATGTCTCTAGACTAGGTGGGCTTCCAGGTGACTCAGTCTCATCCAAATTATGGTTCATATTTGAGGGAGAAGGGCTAGCTTGAAAACTTACCACCATTTGTAGTATGCATTTTTTTGGAAAAGCGTATTCCAAAATCTGAAATGCCGAGTTACAGAGCTCCTTTTTGTAAAATCATTTTCTTGCTAGTATAATTTACATATAATAAAATTCACACATTTTTGGTGTACAATTTGGTGAATTTGGGCAATTTAGAGTCACTTAACCTTTACTCAGTCAAGAGATAGAATACTCCCTTTATCCTAAAGCGTTCTCCAGTGCCCTTTTACAATCTCCTCTCCCCATCCTCTCCCCAGGCCACACCCTCCAACTCACACAATCTCTGATTCACTTCTGTCACCATAATTTTGCTCTATCTGGAGCTTCATATCCTGTTACAGTATGTACAAACCTTCTTTTTTTGAGACAGGGTGTCAGTCTGTCACCCAGCCTGGAGTGCAGTGGTGTGATCTCGGCTCACTGCAACCTCAACCTCCCAGGGTCAAATGATTCTCCTCCCACCTCATCCTCCCAAGCAGCCGGGACTACAGGCGCATACCACGACCCCTGGCTAATTTTTGTAATTTTTGTAGAGACAGGGGTCTCGCTATGTTGCCTGGGCTGGTCTTGAACTCCTGGGCTCAAGTGATCCTCCTGCCTCAGCCTCCCAAAGTGCTGGGATTACAGTGAGCCACTGCACCTGGCCCTAAACCTTCATTTTTAAAACACATTTCCTCTTAAGTTGAAGATTGCCTACATTTTTATATCAATGCCAATTGTTGAGTGTGCCTATATGTGTTATATTATTTGAGCACTAAATGCCAGATGTGTGCCAAGTGAGATAAATCTGACAAATGAGATGGTTTGTAAAACCAGAAGTGAATATTCACTTCCTTTGTGAGAGACCTCCAGCCCTCCTGTGCTCACTTCCTCACACAGCACAGCAGCACTCTCTTGCTGGTTCTGGTGGTTATCTTGAAGAAGTTAGGTTATTTTTTGTTTCTAGTTATTACTTCAAAACCACTTCTGCTCTTAGAAATTTTGTAACCTTCCACTCAGTTTCCGGTAACCGCCATTTTGTCTCCTGTAACAATTTACACGCCGGGTAACTGTGAATCTTTTAAAGGTATGTTTTACTGGAGTGATTTCTGGTTATTTCAGAAGGATAATTTGTGTGTTGCGTCATTAATGAAATAGTAGTACTAAAAAACCTATGGCATCTTTTACTGCAAGAGGTAACTTTCCATGCCATTTTTTCAGAAAATCTACTTATGACTTCAGTGGCTTGCTAGACTGGCCTTTTTATTTGTACTTTTCCTGTGTTTCAGAATTGCAGAGTATAATAAAACCATATTGCATATTGTGCATATTGTGTCCATTTTCAGGTATATTAGATAAGCTTTACACCAAGATAAATTAGATATGCTTCTTGGTTTAATTTGTGCTAATATATATTTAATTGAAAATCAAAAAAAGATTTTTTTAATTGACTGAAGTTGTATTCCAAAATATGCAAAATTTAGTTTAAAATAGATTGGATACACTTTTAAATTTTAAACAAGGTAGAGGGTTTAGTGCTTTGCTTTTTTAAAAAGTAAATGAAGGCTGCAGCTTTCTGCAGTAGTTGTCTTGGGAAATAGTGTGGACATCCCTCCTAAGGAAGTTTAGCTAACAGGCTTTAACCCTTTCTCTCCATACCAGCTTTTACTTTTTTTTTTTTTTGAGATGGAGTTTAGCTCTTGTCACCCAGGCTGGAGTGCAATGGCACCATCTCAGCTCACCACAACCTCTGCCTCCCAGTTCAAGCAATTCTCCTGCCTCAGCCTCCCGAGTAGCTGGGATTACAGGCATGTGCCATCACATCTGGCTAATTTTGTATTTTGAGTAGAGACAAGGTTTCTCCGTGTTGGTCGGGCTGGTCTCTAACTCCTGATCTCAGGTGATCCGCCCGCCTAGGCCTCCCAAAGTGCTGGGATTACAAGCATGAGCCACCGTGCCGGGCCACCAGCTTTTACTTTAATGCCACAGCCTTAAATTTTCTTTCAGGAGAAATTATTTTATGTAAAGTTACAAAGGAAAATAATGCTTAATATTTGTAAGCATTCGTTTGGTAGTTTGCTGCCTCCTCAGTAAGTTTCCATGAAAGTGAATTTTGATGAATTACTACATTAGCTGGGTGGTGAAGTTAACATGTGGCTTAGCTGTCCATTTTCTAAGAGAAGATATCAAGAAAATAGCAACAATAAGTAAAATTGTTAAATTATGCAAGAATCACGTATTCCTACCTGTCATCATTTAGTCTTGGTTCTATTTGCATGTGAATATCCTTTAAAATATATTACTCCCAGTTATTCCTCTTTACTTTTCTGAACCTCTTTTCCCATCTCTTGACTTCAACTTCAGTATATGGCCTATGTTCCTTCTACCTGGAGAACGGAGGCATGTGGAAGCCCAGAGGATTGAATTCTTTTTTTTTTCTTTTCTTTCTTTTCTTTTTTTTTTTTTAGATGAATAGTCTACTTAGGAAATCCCATCTCTGTAATGTTTACCTGGTGTCGTGTTGTAATGTCAGAATGAAGCGGCTGTTCTTCCCTTTCAGTTATCGTCCCGAATGAAGGTTCCCCAAAAGAAATCATCAACTTGCATGGTGATTTCCTTTTACCTTTAAAAAAAATATTTCTTTTCATAGGAAAGATAATGGAACATGTCGGTAAGATTCATTTCTAGGAAGGCAAAGGTCATCTAAAGACTCTCAACCTAAAGCTGTTTTAGAAAACTTTCCTTAAAATCAGAAGCCGTAGGTTTTCATTGCATTATTTTGGCTAATCGAAAAATAAGACCAAGTGCGTTCTGACCATCGTTTCTCTTACCTTTATTTTTACAACCACCATTTCAATGGCCCACTTGCTGATACAAATGGTTGTTTAATTTTAAAAAGCATTTAATTGAAGTCGAGTTATTTAGAACCTGATCATTTACACGTCTTTGTTGTTGCTGTTTTGCAAGAGTGAAGAGCTTGGGGTCAGGTGAATCTGGTATGAAGTACAGTTGTCATTTATTAGTCATGTAATTTGTGACAAGCCACTTAATCTCTCTGAAGACTTCAGTTTCTTCATTTGTAAAATCGGCATAATAATGCTGTCCCTACTAGGGAATATAGAATTATATAATAGGTCCTTTGTATATATTGGCTAATATTTCCCTCTGATGATTTGGCACTATGGAGGCACTGTGGGAGATTAAAGGAAGATCATGAATAAAAGGTGACTTCAGCTCTGAAGGGCTTTTTGATCCATTTGGGAGAGCAGGTAATATAGAGTATACGGGCTTTGAAAGTGGCAGATGTTTAGAAGAGAAAAGGATACATGACGTAATAGGAGGCAAAGGCTTGATTGAGAAGGCCGAGAAGACTTAGAGAAAGCGTTCTCAGCCCTGACTGGACAGTAAAATTATCTAGGGACAATTCAATCAGAATTCCTGGGGGTGGGGACCAAGCATCAGTATTTTAAAGTTCCCTGGGGACTTTAACTTGAAGCCCAGGTTGAGAATCATTTAAAGAACTTTGTTATTTATTTATTTATTTAAATTTTTAATGTATTTTTTGAGATGGAGTCTCGCCCTGTCACCCAGGCTGGAGTGCAGTGGCGCGATCTTGGCTCACTGCAACCCCTGCCTCCCAGGTCCAAGCTATTCTCCTGCCTCAGCCTCCCTAGTAGCTAGGAATATAGGCGTGCACCACTACAACTGGCTAATTTTTGTATTTTTAGTAGAGATGGGGTTTCGCCATGTTGGCCAGGCTGGTCTCGAACTTCTGACTTCAGATGATCTGCCCGCCTCGGCCTCCCAAAGTGCTGGGATTTCAGGCTTGAGCCACTGCGCTCGGCTCATTTAAAGAACTTTAAAGGTAGAAGTATTCCAAATAGGGGAGAAAATATAAAGAAAGGTAACACTTATTTTGGCCTGTGCGCTTTGAATTTCAGAAGGTGTAGTAAGCAAACACCACTTACTAACCCTACAGATATATCCTTAGAAAATACAGCCGCTTCTGTCATAAATCTGATAAATCAGATGACAGGAATGGTGTATGTTTGATGTTGATTTTTCTTTTTGTTTTATTGGAGGTTTTAAAAACTATAAATGTCAGGTCTGATGACTGTGTGTATAAACACTTTTGAAGCAGATAAAATATTTTTGAATTTTGCATTTTTTAGTATGAAGGGGATCCCCCATTTGAAGTTGGTTTTCTAGATGTGATGATAAACTTGTTGCAGGTGTATTTGACACTCCTCCCAAAATCCTTTGTGACCGGGGTAGAAGGCAGCTGTAGCTAGTAAATAACCCTGTGTGTAGACTCGCTTACTGGCTTTGGCGTTCGCTATTGCCACAGCTGTGTGAATAGATTAACCAGAGACCCTCTGGTGCCAGCCACCTATGTAGGCTAACAAGTCTATAATCAGTACCTCTGTTAAAATGAAACTGTAATATACTATTGTCTTTTCATTTATTTATTTATTTATTTATTTAGAGACAGGGCCTCACTCTGTCGCTCAGGCTGGAGTGCAGTGGTGCAATCTCGGCTCACTACAACCTCCGCCTCCCAGGCTCAAGCGATTCTCCTGCCTCAGCCTCCCAAGTAACTGGGACCACAGGCACAGCATTGCGCCTGGCTAATTTTTGTATTTTTTTTGTAGAGACAGAGTTTCTCCATGTTGCCCAGGCTGGTCTTGAACTCCTGAGCTTCAGTGATCTGCCTGCCCAGGCCTCCCAAAGTGCTGGGATTAGAGGCATGAGTCATTACACCCGGCCTATTTTCTGATTGTTCAAAGCCAGGCACAATGGTTCATGGCTGTATGTAATCCCAGCAATTTGAGAGGCAGAGGCAGGAGGATAGCTTGAAACCAAGAGTTCAAGGCCAGCCTAGGCAACGTAGTGAGAACTCATCTCTACAACAAAGTTTAAAAAAAAAAATTAGCCAGGCATGGTGGCACATACCTTTAGTCCCAGCTACTTGGGAGGCTGAGGCAGAAGGATCACTTGAACTCAGGAATTGGAGGCTGCAGTGAGCCATGACTGAGCCATAGTACTCTAGCCTGGGCAACAGAGTGAGACCCTGTCTCAGAAAAGAAAAGAGAAGAGAGGAGAAGAGAAGAGAGAAGGGACAGAAGGGAAGGGAAGGGAAGGGAAGGGAAGGGAAGGGAAGGGAAGGGAAGGGAACGGAGGGGAGGGGAGGGGAGGGGAGGGGAGGGGAGGGGAGGGGAGGGGAGGGGAGGGAAAGAAGAGTAATGTACAAGAGAAGAGTTAGGAGACCCTGTCCCAGAGGAAAGGAGGGGAGGGGAGGGGAGGGGACAAGAGAAGAAAGAGTTAGGATCTGTGCCCTAAGGAAGCAAGAAGGATTTGAGACATTGTATAGGTGGTTAATAACCTTAAGCTACATATTTTATGGATGGAAAAATCCTATTTTTAAAAGTGAGAAAAGTTTTGAAGTGAAATGGAATGAATTAGCTGGACCATAACGGCTCTGACTGAAGAAAAGCGTGTAAAAAGCCACATCCTGGATATGTACCAAACACCATGGTTACATGGCATGTTTGTATATGTAACGTTTATTTTAAAAAAAAGTCTCATAGCTTAGAAGGCATTTATTTTTGTTATGTGTATAGGCTTCTGTGCAATAAAACAACCTTTTTTATTTTACAGCTCAGGATGACTTAAATGGTTAATTGCCTGATAAATATGGTCCTCTTTTATTCTTCTGATTCTGTTGTTCTTTTGCACTTCATCTTTCAGGGAGTTGTGCTATTCTTAGGTTTCATTGATTGCACTGGAAGGGGCATGATGGAAAATGAAGATCTCAAGATAGTTTTCATGCAAATTCACAATGGGAGATAAAATAAAAGAGTGGCAGTCATTGTCTACACAGAGCAGGCATTTCTTTATCGTCAATGTGCAGCAGAGGAATCAACTCAGCCTTGGTGAAACTAGAGTGATCCCCATGGCGGCATCTCCCTCTTAGTGGCGTCAGTGGTAGATTGTTGTTGGTGGAAGCAGGAAATTGTTTAGTCCATAAAGTACAGAACTTTGATATCACAGAAGCTAGAAGAACTTTACTGCCTTCAGCTTCGTTTAAAGATAGTAGAGAGCTTACTCATTCATTTGAGAAATATATATTGGGTCTCTGTGTCAGGAACTGCTGGCGCAGCAGTGAGATTGAAGATACAACAGTGAATACAATAGAGGGCCTATCCTCATGGAGTTTGCCTTTCAGAATGAGGGAAAGACACAGACACATAGAAAATGTCGATTGTATCAGGGAGTATCGAGGGCTTTGAAGAATGAAATCGTGACCCAGAATAGATGCTTTTAGATTGGGTCATCTGTGAAGGCCTCTATCTGGAAAGGAGACACTTGGGCAGAATTCTGAATGAACTTGACGGATATCTGAAGGAAAAATATTCCAGTCAGAAGGAACAGTAAGTGCAAAGTCCCCAAGACTTCAGTAAGTGACATGCTCCAGAAACAGCAAGGAAGCAGAATGAGGCCTGAACAGAGTGGGCAGTAGGAAATGCAGTCATAGAGAAAGCAGGGCTGGGTCACAGGCCTCAGAGACTGTAGAACACTGGCTCCTACTCTAAGACAGGAAGCTGCTGTGAGCATTGAGATTAGGCGTGGAACCATTTGACTTTTTATGAGGATCCCTCTGGCTGCAGTGTGGAAAATAGACTGGACGAGGGAGGGCAGTTAGGAAGATGTCACGGTAACTCAGGAAAGCAATGGCGGTGCTTTGGACTAGGGTGGTGGCAGAAGAGAAGGTGACAAGTATTTGGATTCTGGATATATTTCAGAAGCAAAGTGGACAGGATTTTCTGATGGATGATATGTAGAGTGTAAGAGAAAGAGAAGAAGCAAGATTGACTTTAATGTTTTCCACCTGGGCAATTGGTGGACTGGAATTGCCGCTTGCAGAGGTGTGGAGGTATGGAAGGTATGGGAAGAGCAGATTGCCAGGAAAGTTAAGAGTTAGTTTTGAACTCATTGTGTTTGAGAGGTCTGTTAAATTACCAGGTAGTGATGTTGAGGTGTAATTGGAAAAGTCAACCTGGAATTTATGGCAGAAGTTGAGGCTGCAGATAAAAACTTGTAATTTTAAAAATATATATTTAAAGCCATGAGAGCGAATGAGATCATTTGAGATTGAATGCAGATTGAGAAGAGATTTAGAATTGAACTCTAGGGCCCTGCATAGTAGGAGGAAAACCTAGTAAAAGTGGTATCTGTAAGAGAGAGTTACCAACTGTCCCAATTTGCCTGGTACTGAGAATTTTCTCAGTACATGAGATTTTAAGAGACTGGGACACCCTGAGACAATTGGTTGCCTTCCATGGGAAGAAAGTATGTCAAGAGGGAGAGTGTGATCAACTGTATCCAATGCACTGTGTCCAGTAAACCAGGACTGAGCAAAAACCATTGAATTTGGCATCATGAAGTCTTAGGTGACTTTGACAAGGCTTATCTGTTGTGAACAGCCAAGTATGTGTGAGGACCACTCTCCAAAAGGTAAATAAACATGCACGAGGATACAGGTGCGCCACCTGGAGACATCGTGCCTCTTCCCCATCCCCACCAGGAGTGGCGTGAAGCCTCCCCAGTGCTGTAACGAGGCAGCCAGGTCCTGTGTGACTGCACATGTGATTTGAGGGCAAGTCATTTAAGCTCTCTGTTTTCACTATCCTATTTGTGAAACATTGTTTAGATTTGTGGTTTGAGTCAGCTATCAGTATGCTATCTGTACACTACACTGTGTTAGGAGCTACGTAGATTAATTTTTAACAGATATGGTTCTGGGGTTGTAGGAATTTTCAATTTCAGAGCAAATAGAATCCTATCCTCTGTCAAGAGAAATAGCCTTTGACATGTGTTGGGGGCAAGGGAAGTCTCAAACTTGCTTAATTTTAAAAATGAATATTTGGTTATGGATCATTTAAGCTTTGGTGATATTTCTAATTATTTTTTGTGTGTTTCTCGTCTACTGACCAGAAGTCTGAAAAAAATAACTAAAAAGAAAGACTGCATAAGCCTTCACTAGAGAAGTATTGAAAATTGCTTGAGGGAAGTGACTGTTTCTTTAGCCTAGTGTCTGATTGCTGTAGGACCCCAGTGGTATTTGTTGAATGAATGAAAGGAGGTGTATCAGTCAGGTTCAATCAGAGAAACAGAACCTGTAGGAAATCCATATGGATGTGTATGAAGGTATTGGCTTGCTTACTGCTGGTGTGTGGCTAAGCCAGCTTAAAAGTCCACAGGGCAGATAAGTCAGGAAGGAAATATTCCAAACAGACTGAGCCCCCTTGGGCACAAGCTGAAGCCTGGAGTCTGAACTGCCAGAGAGCCTCTACCTTCTTAGAAAAGGCTTCCAACTGGCTAAGTCAGGCCCACCCAGGGGAATCTCTCCTTTGATTAACTTAAAGTCACCTGTTTAGGGACTTTAATTACATTGGCAATATTCCCTTCACAGAAGCACTTAAATGACTGATTATGTAACTGAAAAAAGGTGTGTATGCTACAAAATGGCTGCAGTCTCCCTTCTGAACTCCAGCTCTTGCGGGAGAACTCTCTTGTAGCTCACCCTGTCTGAAAACACCCTGGAAAGGAATTCGAGGAAATGTAATTCAGCCTAGCCAAGTTGACACATCATGAAGCCATCACGAAAGGTAAAGCCTGGTTTAGGAACATTTGCATTTGCAGTCTTAAGTATTTTTGTCTTATTTTTCAAAAGGGGTTGGGCACGGTGGCTCACGCCTGTAATCCCAATACTTTGGGAGGCCGAGGTGAGTGGATCACTTGAGGCCAGGAGTTTCAGACCAGCCAGGCCAACGTGGTGGAACCCCGTCTCCACTAAAATTACAATAATTAGCCAGGCGTGGTGGCGCATGCCTGTAATCCCAGCTATTCAGGAGGCTGAGGCACAAGAATTTCTTGAACCCAGGAGGTGGAGGTTGCGGTGAGCCAAGATCCTGCCACTGCACTCCAGCAACAGAGTGAGACTCTGTCTCAAAAAAAGAAAAAGTTGTTTTGGTTTTTACTTTTTTATTTTTTCTTATGTTATTACATATAACAAATGATATGCATACTCTGAAAAATCATGACATAAACGTGACCTTCTTGAAATTACTTTTATCTTCATTTAAACTAGTCTTTGGTCTCCACTGACTAGGAGACCACATATAGCGCAACAGCAGAGAAGGCAAAACAGTTAATTTTCATGTTTGACTTTTGAGCTTCCAGGGACCCAAGGCTTGCCTTGAACTGATCTTAGGAAATTCCTCATTCCCTACCCGACCCTGTTTCTAAACTGCATCCCTACTGAAATGCAATGCCACTGGAACTCTCTCCAGTATTTGTTTTCTTCTTTGGCTTGCCCCTAGATGTATGTATATATGTTTGTGTGCTTGTGTGTGTGTGTGTGTGTGTGTGTGTGTGTGTGTTGACTGCCTGATAGTAAAGCCTACTCTTGAGATTAAGACTCCTCACAGTTTAGAGAACAGAAATCTTTTTTGGTTCCTGGTTATTACTTGAATTTGCAAGAGGAACAACTGCTAGGGGGCCTAGTTAACAGTAGTTAGGGGCTCCACCCACTTGCCAAGGGCAAGACTAGTTTACACCACATTTGGAATGACCAATTTCCTCCCACTTTAGTTTCAGTGTAGAAAGAGTAGGGGAGACAAACTATTAAATGTCGACTTGGGTGTAGTGCTAGAACCGTACTCAATAATGCTATCACTGCTGTTTGTGCTTACCAGTTCTTCGGTACTGGAATTGATTCAGACCTCGAGAGTTTATGACTTTATCATCAACTGGGTATGTTGCCCTTGGCACATTGCCACACAGTGCTTAATGATGATATATGTTCTTTATCAAATTCCCCCCCAAAATAATGGCATTATTTATGTGTGAGAAAGTTGCGCATTTCACCACCTCATGGTTTATTAGAGTGCAACTCCATAAGAACAACTGGCTGTGATCCTCCATATCCCCAATGGCCAACTCAGGAGCTCAGTATGCCCTACCCAGTAGATGCTGAGCACATCATTGCTGAGTGAGGAATCATTTTCTCCCTGGATAGTCTCTCCTGGAGGTAACAGGGGCCGTGATCAGCCAGGTTTTTCATCATTTGTAGCTTTGAATTTCAGGGACATGACAAGTTTGGTTTTTTCTTTTGTTTTGTTTTTTTGGTTTTCTAGAAACGGTTTTCCTCTGTCACCCAGGCTGGAGTGCAGTGATGTGATCATAGCTCACTGCAGCCTCGAACTCCTGTGCTCAATGTTTCTCCCACCCCAGCCTTTGGAGTAGCCAGGAGTGTAGGTGGTGTACCACCACACCCATCTAATTTTAAAAAAAAAAAATTGTAAAGACAGTCTCGCTTTTTTGCCCAGGCTGGTCTCATACTCCTGGCTCAAGCAATCCTCCTGCGTTGGCCCCCCCAAAGTGCCAGGACTACAGGTGTGAGCCACCGTGCCTGTCCAACATGACAAGTATTATTCTCTGGCAGGAAGTGAAATTTTTTTTCACGGATGATTGCACACAAATGTCATATCTCCATGAGGCTTCTACTCACTAGTTTTACAGCTCATGTCACCTTGCTTCAAACTATGCTTCAGTATAATTTTGAAGTGTATATTTCCATTGCCTCTCCTTGAGTAATTGATATTTTTCACAATAAGTTTACATTTATTATCACTTTTATTTACTTACTATTATTACTCTGAGCAGCCAATCTTATGAGAAGCTCAGAGTGTAATGTGTGGGTCATGGTCAATATCTTATTTGACTCACTTCCAAACACACTTACTATTGCCTGGTGTTTTGATTATTTCAAAATATACAGATTTCTTGAAAGGCCTGCAAAAGAAAACAATCAAAATTATAGCGGTTAAGAACATGAGCCTGCCTCGGTTTGAATTCCAGATGGGCCAGTCCCTAGCTGTGTAATCATGGGAAAATTGTTAAATCTCTAGCCTTACTTTCTTCACCTGTAAAATGAGGATACAGGCCGAGCATCCCTAGTCTGAAAATGCAAAATTCAAAATGCTCCAAAATCTGAAACTTTTTGTGTACCTCCGTGACGCAACAAGTGGAAAATTCCACACCTGACCTCACGTGACAGGTCAGTCAAAACGTTGTTTCATACACACAATACTTTTTTTATTTGTATAAGTTTAAGTGGTACAAGTGCAGTTTTGCTACATGAATATACTGCATAGTGGTAAAGTCTGGACTTTTAGTGTCTCCATCACCCAAATAGCATCCATTGTATTCATTAAGTAATCTAGCATCCCTCACCCCCTCCCGCCTTCACACCTCTCCAAGCCTTTCATGTCTAGCATTCTGTGTCCACGTGTACACATTATTTAGCTCCCACTCCTAAATGAAAACATGTGATATCTGTCTTTCTGTTTCTGAGTTTTTTCACTTAAGATAATGGCCTCCAGTTCCATCCATGTTGCTTCAAGAGACATGATTTCATTCTTTGTTATGACTGAATAGAATTCTTCAGGCACAAAGTTATTAAAAATATTATATAAAATTACCTTCAGGCTATGTGTATAAGGTGTATATGAAACATAAATGAATTTAATGTTTCCAGTTGGGTTCCATCCCCTAGATGTCTTGTTATGTATATGTAAATATGACATGATACGAAAAATTCAAAACTCTGAAACACCAGTTGAACGCAACTTGCAGTAAGAATGCATACCTCACAGGGTTATAGTGAGGATTGAATGAGACAATCCTAGTCCAATTTCTTTGCACATAGTAATGCTCAATAATTATTACTTGAATGGGTATAAACTTTATAGTAATGAGGTTGGGGCTGGAAAAAATGCAGTTTCATTATTTCCTGTAGAAGTCATTCAATCCTGACTCTAAACTCTCTATTCCATGTGGTGGTTGGGTGGGGTGGGAGAGTCCTCTTTATCCTGTGGGGTTGGTCCTATGGAGGTGTCTGTGGCAGATTGGCAGATGCATTTGTCTTGTGCGTAGCTGGTGTCTGTTGTTTCCTCTGGCAGAGTTCACCAGTGTCCTAATGCAAACTTAGTCCTCATCTGGCTGCTGCACAGGCTGATCTCTGGCTCTTTTAGCCCCTCATGGTTCCTGTTGTTTCATTTTGAGAGGCACCCTTCTAAGGACTATAGTCCTGTCTTCAGCTGACCTTCAGGTCCCCAGTCAGAACGAACGGAACCAACTCTGTCCCTTCTCGTAGCACCTGGAAACCCTGGGAAATGAAGGGAATGCTTTGCTCTCAGCTATTGAAGTTGTCCTGTCACCTTCTCTTCTGCCCTCCTTTGCCATGGCATAGGAAAATGTAAGTCAGCAATCTCATTACTCAGTATATACCCAGAGGAATATAAATCATTCTACCATAAAGACGCATGCACATGAATGTTCGCTGCAACAGTATTCACGATAGCAAAGTCATGGAATCGACCTAAATGCCCATCAATGACAGATTGGATGAAGAAAATGTGGTACATATACACCATGGAATACTATGCAGCCATGAAAATAATGAGATCATGTCTTTTGCAGGAACATGGATGGAGCTGGAGGCTATTATCCTTAGCAAACTAACGCAGAAATAGAAAACCAAATGCTGCATGTTCTCACTTATAAGTGGGAGCTAAATGATGAGAACTTACCAACACAAAGAACAATAGACACTGTGGTCTACTTGAGGGTGAAGGGTGGGAAGAGGGAGAGGAGCAGAAAAGATAACTCTGTGGTCCTGGGCTTAATACCTGGGTGATAAAATAATTGTACAACAAACCCCCATGACACGAGTTTAGCTATGTAACAAACCTTCACATGTACCCCCAAACCTAAAAGTTAAAAAATCCCAGACGGGAAGTAGGGCATATTTTGCCTAATTTGCAGCTTCATCCTCACTCCCTAACTTACGTCACTCATGTCTCCTCTATCATCAGGGACAGCAAGAGTGGGGAGGGGACGACGCATGCCACATCTCCATTCTCTGATCTTATTTCCTCTTGCCTCTTCAGCAGCGCTTTGTCTCTCCTCTCCATCTTGAAGCCCTTACTGGTATATGGTTTCAAAGGGATGAAAAACCGGTTTCGTTAGTACTTCCCTTGGATCTGCCCTTGTCTCCCATCAAGGCAGTGCAAGTAAAGAATCCAAGATATTTGTTTTGTTGGTCCACTGGAGGGTAGACGTAGACAAAAACAGTAACTTCCCCAGCCCCCCTTGGGCTGATGACTCCAAAGACTCTGCCATAAATGAACACTTCATAGAGCTGCTGTTATTATGACACGAATCTACTTGATCTAAGTGATTCTTTTACTTTTGGATTTCACAGAAAAGAAAATAGATTTTAATTGAGGACTGAAAAGGTTGCCAACTTTTAATTTTATCAACTATAAGAACTATTTTTATAATTACCATCAATTTCTATTATTTCTTTTATTCCCCCTCTTTCCAACTGCGGAAGGTAAAATTGAAGAGCAAAGAACACTTATTTCAAAGTGAGTACATTTTGCTATGTGAAAACTCAGCAGATTGCCCTGAATTTGCTTGGGTAGCTGCAGTCCAGTGGAAATTTCTTCCCGATCAGCACCAGTCACCCCAGTGACATTTAGAAATCACTGCCCTCGATTGTTTCAGCCACTGAAACACTCGGTGTTCACTGTCAGCTATGATTATATATGAAGTGCTTTCGAGAACCAGTGTATACCATAACTTAGGCCAAAAGAAACACTGTGCCTAAATACTCAGCCAAGGAGTGTTGAGTTTGCCTGGATTTCTGGAAAATTGTCTCCATTCCCTAGTTCACTGTATTTGGGTAAACAAAACATGGCCTCGGAGAGCTTTTGCGGGAGAAATTATAAAAATTCAGCGAAGCTTTGTGATCTCATTTTGGATCTCCTCAGGATTCCTCATCAAGCTGCAATTAAGGAGAGAAAAATTCCGCCTTGGGGTGTGATTTTAATTACTCATCATGTTATGACTTGACTTTCTGTGCTGCATTTTTTTCCATATCACTACTTCTGTGTTTGACAGCTCCTCCAAAGAGTCGCTCTGTTTTATGCCAGGAGCGAAGTACTTACTAAGTCAAAGGAAAGCAAGGCAAACATCTACTATTGCCTTTGTGCTTTTACCAGAAAACTGGGTGAGAACCTCCTTTTCCTTTTCCCTGCCTCTCCAGCCTCAGTTTTATGACCCTGTGGAGCCAGTGGACTTTGAAGGACTTCTGATGACACACCTGAATAGCCTGGATGTGCAGCTTGCCCAGGAGCTCGGGGACTTCACTGATGACGACTTGGACGTGGTGTTCACGCCAAAGGAATGTAGGACTTTGCAGCCCTCTTTGCCGGAGGAAGGGTAAATAGTTTTCTAAAATGTAGATGTGATTGGGATTGTCATGATTGTTTTCAATAAGCGGGTGGGGAAGATGCCCTCGATCTGAACTTAAAAATAAAATAAAATTACTCAGTCCATTCAAATGTGTGGGACAGCCATATGATATCATCACCTAAGTATGGATAGTTTTTAAATAATTAGTTTGGCCAGAGCTTTTGGTGTGGAGACTAAGCCAGTGCAAGGGATGCAGGGGGACCAAATGAAATGCTCAAGAGGAGGTTAAAAGTGCAGGCTCTGGAGCCAGACCACCTGGCTGCCAGCTCAGTGACCTTGGCTGTCACATGACCTCCCACATCCTCGGTTTCTCCATTTGTAAAAATGTCAAGATTTTTAATAATAATTACTGAAATGCTGCCATCCAGAAGCACTTTGATTGCTTACAGTTATGAGACTGGATCAAGTTAGAAACGTAAGGTAAACTCACATTTATTGAGCATCTACTGTGTTCTGGGTACTGAGATAAAAAGATGAATAAGTCAAAGTCCCTGCTTTGAAGAGAGTGTCATGCAGTGCTAAAACAGTGGGGAGAGCTCTGTAGAATAAACATGTGAATAGCTAATTAGGGCTTGAGTTTCTATTGTTGGCTATTCTATATGTTTATAGGCATGGGCATTAGCTTTTGGTATCAAACTAACTGTGGAATTGTAGCTAAATGAAACTCCTGTTGCTTCCAAAATGTAAAAAAAAAAAATGTCTCTTTGGAGGTTTAGGATAAACTTTTATTTACATTTATTTTAAAAGCCAAATTAAGATCCATATCCTCCTGGACAGATTCCATCTTCTCATCTTCCCCAGAAAGTAAAGAAGATCCTGACGCACAGCCCCTGCCCTCTTTACTCTGAGATATTCTAGTTCTATTTTGGATTTTATTTCATCACAGTTTAAGGAGGTTAGATGATAATGGGGTGGTATTATTGTGAACCATTGCTCTCTTGTTCAGACAGTTCTCACTCACATAGGAGAACTGACCATATGTGTAGCTCTGATGTTCTAAAAATACACACTTCCCAGGAAACAAAATCATTGTCATTTTGGGGATACATACTCCCCCATTTTCAGTCCATTTATTCAGGTATGGCTTTAATATAAGTTAACATTTACTATTTTCATCTTTAATGAAGAATCATTTATTCCTTTATGTAAAATTTATGGATATTTCCAAATATGGTCAGAATCTTGGAAAAAGCTGTTTAAAATGCTTACAGTAGCCAGTCACCCCAGCTTGTTCCTGTGGTCCCAGCTACTCGGGAGGCTGAGGAAAGAGGATCGCTTGAGCCCAGGAATTTGAGTTCAGCCTGGGTAAAATAGTGAGACCCTGTTTCTTACAAAACAAAAACAAAAAACAGTACAATGAATTTAGAGGAAGGAGGAATTTTTGTTTTCGGTTTTTTTTTTTTTTTGAAATTTGATAAGGAAGATAATTTCTTATCATCAGTTTTTTAGTATACTATTGCCTTGTCTGATGACTTTAAGACAACCTCTACTATTTCAGTTGTTGCCAAAAAGTCTTCTGTATAATTAAGGCAGGGGAAGATATCATCATCACACCAGAGTAAACAATAGCTGACTCCTGTTGAACACCCCGTGCCTAGCCCAGGACTTTATGTTGAGCTGTGATGGCGTGGTAGTGAAAAACATGAACGCCACAGGTGAGCTGCCTGGATTCAGGTCCCTGCTCCACCGCTTGCTGTGTGACTTGGAACAAGATCCTTACCATCTCATTTTTCTGCAAAGTGAGAATAACAGTAATGCCTACCCTATGGTGCTGATTGAGAATTAACTGAATTAATACATATAAAGTGATTGCCTCAGTGCATAATGCACAGTAAATGCTACCTAAGTGTAAACTATTAATATCATATATGCATCTTATTGTGTGCCAGGCAGTATTCTAAGCCCTTTGCACACTAACTGATTTAATCTTCATCAAAGCTGTCTACTAAAAGGGGCACTCTTACTACTATAACGGCTTTAAGGAGAGGAAACTGAGGCACAGAAGGGTTGAGTGACTGGCTCATGGTCACATAGCTATAAGGGATGAAGCTGGGATTTGGGCAGTTAGGGCCCAGAGACTACATGTGTAACCCTTACAATATTTCATCTAATACTAACAGCATGTCTCTGTTCTTACCTCCTTATTACAGGTGAGAAAATTAAGGCTTGTAGCATTTAAGCCTGTTTATTTCTGGTACTAATGCATTTGCAACAATAGCAAAAAGCTTTGCTACAATTGTTATTTCTGATTTCAAGACTCTGAAGCACTTGAAGAGTATTGCTCATGGTGCATTCCTTAAGCAGACATGACAGGAACCAACTGAATTAATGATCACCAACAAAAGCCAGTGTTTGCAATTTTGTCAAAGCATAAAACAACTGTTCTTTTTCCTGGCTTTCAAAAAGGAGAGCATGCGTGTCCTAACAAGGTTACACATGCATAAAAAATATGTCCAAATTACCCTGTCAGAGATAGGTGTTTATACTTATGTTCCTTGTTTTGTATTCGATTACAGCTAGTTCTACCTGTCTTGTGTCAGAATGCCTTTGGGGGTAGTTATGATTTAACATGATTCTGTATAATAAAGAAAACCCACAAAGCAAAAAATGCCAACATGTTTGTCTGATCAAAGTAAAAATGTTTCTTGCCCCAGGAATACTTCAGGCATTTGGAATGATTGGGCAAGAACATCCTAAGCATTCTCACTGATAAGGATTTAAATTCATATCATGTTCCTTGCTCATGATAAGGGATTGTTTTGTTGTTTTACCCAGTAATAACATGTGTTTATTTCATTTTCTACCTCATTAGGGTTGAACTGGACCCTCATGTCAGGGACTGTGTTCAGACCTACATCCGGGAGTGGCTAATCGTGAACCGGAAGTAAGTTACTTTTTTTCCGCTTTCTGTATACAAATATTAATTTTATATTGTTAGCTTTTAAATATTTCTTAATACTTTGAACAGTTCTAGGTTTGCAGAAAGATTGTATGGAAAATAGAGTTCTCATGTACTCCTTCCTTATCCCCACTCCGTATCACACACACAGTTCTCCCTATTATGAACATCTCACTTTAGGGTGGTACATTTGTTTCCGTAGCTGAGCCAATATGGTTATGTTGTTATTAACTAAAGTCCATAGTTTACATTAATGTTTGCTTTTTGTGTTGTATATTCTATGGGTTTTGACAAATGTGTAATGACACGTATCTGCCTTTACAGTATCATACAGAATCATTTCACTGCCCTAAAAATCCTCTGTGTTCCACCTGTTCATCCTTCCTCCCTGGCAAACACTTTCCGTTTTTACTGTTTCCTTAATTCCACCTTGTTCTTCAATGTCTTTTTGAGGCTTGATAGCTCATTTTTTTATTGCTGAATAATCTTTCATTGCATGGCTGTACCATTGTTTATTTATCCGTTCACTTACTGAGAAAGGAAGTTCTATTTTACACATAAAGAATAGACTGCAAGCTTGCCCAACCCCTAGCCGGTGGGCAGCACGGGGCCTAGGACGGCTTTGAGTGTGGCCCAACACAAATTCATAAACTTTCTTAAAACATTATGAGACTTTTTTTGCAACTTTTTTTAAGCTCAGTAGCTATTGTTAGTGTTAGTGTATTTTATATTTGGCCTAAGATAATTCTTCTTCCAGTATGGCCCAGGGAAGCCACAAGTTTGGGCACCTGGAATACAGCCTTTTTGTTGTCTTCTAATTCTGATGAATTCCTAGGGGGAAAAAAATTAAGTGAATTGAAACCTGGCCTCAGATTCAGAGGTGGCATTCAAGTTTATGACCAAGAAATAAATTACTTGCTGGCCTTCCAGTAAGGGATCTTTCTTTCCTGGATTAATCAAACCTTCTGTGACATTGTTCTGAGATTTTTCTCTCCATGCCATGGACCTGGACAGCACTCTCTCATGAGAAACATCTATGCACATTGAAATTCTCAACCTGCATGGGTGTACATGTGGGGAGTGAGATGTGGACTGTCTACAGATTAGGGCACACCCCACTAGAGACACATCACAGAACCTTTGACAAGACGTTAGTAGTTTAAAATTCTGATAGCCTCACTCCTCCTATACCTCAGTAAGAATTACTATTCTATGGGGTAAATGATGAAAGACTTTGAGGATTGGGTTTTATCTAGCTCCTGGAAGGGTGCCACTGAGTTTGTGCTGACGTTTTCTGGAGCAATGTCAATATGCACACATTTTCAGCAGCAGAAAAAGAGAAAGCATTCGTTATTAAAAGTTATTAAGAGAAAGATGCTAATCCATCATCTGTTCTAATATGAATGGAAAACAAAGTTTGCTGGGGAGTCAAATAAAATTATGGTTTGCTGATAATAAATAAAAGATTTCAGAACAAGTTGTTCCCAAGTTTTTAAATGCTATCATTAGAGGTACTTTCTGGACATGAAAGATCTTAAAAAATCTGAGAAGGAACAACAAATAGAAAGGTCCATTTTGATACATTTGGTTTTCAGATTTATTTTCTATTTCGGGCTTGTCCACTTTTTCATTTCTCATGGCAATGCAAGCTTCTTGGAGTAGTGATTTTTCTTGATCTTGCACAAATGTAAAAGAAAAAAATGACTCTTTTTGGAATACTTGTAGAAATTTTAGAAATAATTATGAAACAAAAATCACTCAGTTTCATTCTAGACAGATAATCATCATGAACATTTGATGTCTATCCTTTGAGTAGTGTTGGGTTTTTTTAGTATATGTTTGTATGAAAACTAAATAAGATTATAATATCATTTTTGTAACATGCATTTTTGGTTTTTGCAGTAAAGAGTGATTCTCTCCCTTAGCTATTAAATATACTTCCTCAATACAGTGATTAATGATTGCATAATATATTTATACCAAAATTTATTTAACCAATTTTAGTATTTAGGCGATTCCTTAGTTTTCAGTGGTGTACTTAAAATGCAAAAACATCCTTCTCACTAAAAATTTGTACATATTTATGATTTTTTCTTTGGAATAAATTCCTACAAGAGGAATTTCTATGTCAAAGGATATGCACAAATTTAAAGATTTGGAATACTAAATCAAGCATTATGCTGGGTGCAGTGGCTCACATTTATAATCTCACTCAGCACTTCGGGAGGTTGAGGTAAGAGGATCACTTCAACCCAGGAGTTCAAGACCAGCCTGGGCAATATATAGAGACCCTGTCTCTACAAAAAAAAAAAAAAAAAAAAAATTAACTGGGTGTGATGATGTGCACCTGTAGTCCTAGCTACTCAGCAGGCTGAGACAGGAGGATCACTTGAGTCCAGGAGGTCAAGGCTGTAGTGAGCGATGATTGCACCACTGCACCCCAGCCCAGGCAACAGAGAAAGACCCTATCTCAAAAAAATAAATAAATAAATAAAAAGGCCGGGCGTGGTGGCTCACACCTGTAATCCCAGCACTTTGGGAGGCTGAGATGGGTGGATCACCTGAGGTCAGGAGTTCGAGACCAGCCTGACCAACGTGGAAAAGCCCCATCTCTACTAAAAATACAAAATTAGCTGGGCATGGTGGTGCATGTCTGTAATCCCAGCTACTTGGGAGGCTGAGGCAGGAGAATCACTTGATCCTCTAAATATAGCTAAATTGGGAGGCAGAGGTTTTGGTGAGCCGAGATCGTGCCATTGCACTCCAGCCTGGGCAACAAGAGTGAAACTCCATCTCAAAAACAAAAAAGATTATTGACACTATATGCATGAATCCTCAAGAATATTAAGATGTTATAATTTATCAACATTTCCAATTTTATTTGTTAAAAGATTGTCTTTTATTTTCATTTTCTTTTATTATTAGATTAGGCATCTTTCTTCTATATATTTCTTGGCCATTTTTTATTTTTCCTGGTGCTCTGCTTATTCATGAAATTTGTGCATCCCTATTAATGTATTTGTCTAGTCTGATTTATTTTTATAAGCACTTTATTTGTTAAAGATATTAACCCTTGTCTATCATGTACTAAAAATGTCTTCCCCAGTATGCCTTTTGTCTTTTAAAGTTGTTTTTAATTTTCAACATTCAGAATTATTTATATCATTAAATCTATATTAATATTTTTCCTTATATTTAATTTTGGCATCATGCTTAAAATTTGATTCACAAACTTATTATTATTTTCTAAGAGTATGGGATTAAAGCATTAATCCACACCATTAGCCACTTGACTGTTGCTTCTGTTCCCTTATGTGTCTCCATTTGTTTTTATCTTTTCTATAGAAGCAATGGTTATCCATATATTTATTCTATGCAAGTTTTTGCATCTTGTTCCCCTAAAAAAAGAAAGGAATATCTGTTTTAACTTTATGTTTGGCAACATTGTAGGGATGGGATTACCATTGGCCCAGTTCTCTGCACCCCTGTGTAATGGAGCAGTTCCCTTCTCAAAGGTCACCTAGTGGACAGGGAGAAGTGTACAACTTCAGAACTCATTGTCAGTTTCTGGCAAGCTTTCTTGTAGAAAAGTTGCATCTCTTTCTATCCCTCTGCCTCATTCTCTTGCACTCTGAATCTAACACTCTGCCCATGAAAACTATAATTCCTAGCACACACTCCTCCCAGGGCTCGTTCTGTCTCTATGTGCATCTGTCGTATTTTATCTGTAGGGAGAATCCAGTACACTATTGCCAGATGCCCTTCATCTCCCAACCTCACATAGTACATTTTTAACTTGCTTTCTGTGAGTTGTATCTGTATTGTTTTAGAATGATGGTAGAAGGAGAAGGACAAGGAGAAGGTGGTAATTCATATAAATGAAACCAGGTGGAAGCTGTGATGCCTTCATAGATAAGCCACTATTATGAAGAAGGAGAATTCAGATTTCTGTATAGACACTGACCAGGGACTCGTGGGCAGGAAGGTGTACAACACCTTCTTATCTGTATTCAGTGAGTTCCCCTTTGGGGAGACAAAGTTTGGTACATCCTTCTCTTTCCAGCTCCATCTGATCCACAGAGGTTCTGTCCAGATTCAGGCATTAAGGTATCTCTTCATTTGGATGAGTTTCCAGTTTTTCTGTGTCTTCGTAAGTGGTTTACTAGAAAGTTGGAGGAGGATGCAGTAGGGGTTGCTGGCCGTTTGTTAATTAATGATTGGTTATTTAGCTCTCCTCTAATTGGTTATGCGCCAAATAATGTATGATTGTTTTGAAAGAAATCAAGTAATGTGGAGGTGCATTAAGGAAAAGGCAGATCTCGTGCATCACTACTTCCCAGCGGCCTACCCTTTCCTTAACTCACTCTTCACTGCATAAAGCCCAGCTGTGTAGCTTCCAGATCTTTTCATACCCTCACAAAAAATATTTGTCTATTTATATTTTTCATACGAAGATATATGTATTAGTGTGTGTATTTATATATTACAAACATTTCTTTAAAATAACTGTCCATGTCAGAGCTATATCCCATTCCACTGAAATGCTGCCTAGTATTCAAAGGGTGAAGGAATGTGTCATAAGTTATTGAAACTAAATGACCATTTTGGTTGTCTCCATTTTTCATAATTGCAAATAATACTGAAACAAGCATATCTGCACATTTCCCCGTACACATGTGTGTGAATATTTCTGAGGGTAGAAATGAAGCCAGTGTACATGGTATGCTCTGATAGGTACTGCCAAATTCTTCTCCAGAAAAGTCGTGCTATTTCATTCCATTACCAACTGGGCATGAAACTGGCATGTTCCCATATTCTTGCCAGTGCTGGATATTATTTATTAAAATAAAATTTAAATTCCTCCAGTCTTCTTTTAGTTATTATTTTAATCTGGAAGCTATTACACCTACTTTCTGAATGCAGTGTCCTATCACCAAGTTTCCTTTCCTTATGTGTTCTAAAATCCCAGTTAAATATGCACTTAACCATACAACCGTAAGTCCCACTCTTGAGTATTTACGTAAAACCTATATGCAAATATAGCAGTTCAGCAGTTTCATTTGTAATTGCCAAACCTGTCTAGCAGTTTTATTTGTAATTGCCAAAAACTGGAACAAAACCCAGATTGTACTCAGTTGGGTAGTAGATAAACAAAGTCTGGTAAATCCATACAATGGAATACTACTCAGCAGTGAAATGGAACAATTGATATATACAACAACATGGATGAATCTCAGATACAGTATGCTAAGTGAAAGAAGCGAGACAAAGGCCAGGCATGGTGGCTCATACCTGTAATCCCAGCACTTTGGAAGGCTGAGGCAGGTGGATCACTTGAGGTCAGGAGTTCCAGACCAGCCTGACCAACATGGTGAAACCCCGTCTCTACTAAAACTACAAAAATTAGCTGGGCGTGGTGGCACGTGCCTGTAGTCCCAGTTACTCGGGAGGCTGAGGCAGGAGAATCTCTTGAACCCGGGAGGCGAAGGTTGCAGTGAGCCAAGATCATGGCATTGTACTCCAGCCTTGGCAACAAAGTGAGATTCTGTCTTAAAAAAAAAAAAAAGAAAGAACCAGACAAAAAAGATAACTGCATGATTCCATGTATCTGACATTCTGGAAAAGATAAAGCTACAGGGATGGAAAACAGGTCCGTGGTTACCAGGGTCTGGGAGTGGGGAAGGGGGCTGACTACAAAAGGACATGGGAGTGTCCTTTGCGGGGTGCTGGCACTATGGTGCCCGTGATGTAAAATCTGCCTTGGACCATTAAATTAGAAGAAATCAATTCCGTTTGTCCCAAATATTCCCTCCAAGTGAAATACTTTGGTAGCATATATAATAATAATTCAATAAATATTAGCTATTATATTTATTAAGTAGTACATATCAGAAAACACTTATATTAGCATGTCAAAGGAATGAACACAAAATTCTCTCCCATATATTGAATGTACCATGGAGCGAGGGACCTGCCTTCCTCTGGAGGACCATACTTAATGAAGCCGCTTTGCCTTATAAGGACATGCCTTTGTTATCCAGAACCATGCAGTCAAACACTGATTTAGTTAGCTCCTTTATTCCTCAATTATCTCCTTGCCGATATTACATTTCTCTATAATATCTAGAGATAGGCTTTTATGTCCTTGCTAGCTGTGGTAATGGTTTTGAATCCCACTTAGGGGGCAGAGGAGTAGAGTAATGGCCACTTGCGTTCCCTCCCACCCTCATCATTCTATAGGGCATTTGCCACTCAAGTTCTATAATTGAGACATTTAAATCATACAAATAATGCTGCCCATGAAGGATAGAGGAAAGTTTCAGATTTCTTTTTAAACCTAACAGAGAAAGATTAAGTTACACAAAAATGTAAAATACATGATCTCCAGTACATTGGAAGAAATGTATTTTCTTACTTGAAATGTTTGTGTTACTTAGACTGAAAGATTTATTAAACGATTTCCATTCTATCATTCATGTCTACAGCACCAAATTTGGTGTCCTTGTTCTAAAAACAATAGTACTTGTCTCCCCATGACTTTTGAAAATGATTACTGGTTTACTGATTAGCATGGCGTCATGTTTGCTTGTTTGTCCCACCTTTTATCTGCATATTTTGATAGCATTGTGTGGATTAATATTTGGTGACATCCTTTGGGTGATGTTAACGATTTTAAGCTTTATTTCTTCTGTCATGTCCTCTAAATGAACCAAAGAGGGATGAACTTCAGAATGTTTTTGATGCTTGGTGGAGTGCTGAACTCTTAAGTAATTAAACTTGTTTACATACTCTATTTATTCTTGCCGCAGAGACAGTGAAACATTTCATGAGTGTTATGGGCAGCATCATAAAAGTCTTTAGACTTTGTTTTTCATCTGGGGTGATTAAGGTAATTCTGAAGGAAGGTCGAGCTCGAGGAGAGCTGAGATATCAAGGAATGGGGTATCATCTGTTTTATTACTCCATATTTTACTCCCAGTGAACTGGTAAACGATTAAAACTCAAACACATCAGTGCATATAATTCAGTTACTCCCAAAACACCATAAAAATGTCTCCCTGATCAATAATTGCTTATTATGACATGCATTTGTTGTGCTAGCTGTCAAGGTGCTTAGCTATTTGCTTTCTAAAAGTATGAAAAGCACACCCGGCTCATCAGCCTATGTGGTAACAAAGGGCAATCCAGCTGTTGGTGTCACAGAGCCACTCTTGACCTGTGGTATGTAGGCTCCCTCCCCACTAAGTCTCTCCAGGCTCTGTTCACACACACCAGCCTGGTGCAGCTTGGATGCCCTCCTCACACCATATGGGTTCTGATTTTCCATGCCAGGCCGTCTGTCTTAAATGGATGCATCCTCACCGTGTTTGGGATTCAACTTCCTATTCTGGACCTCCTTGGCTACTCCCTACCCCAAGGCATGGAGGGCTGCCTTGTTCTGATGCACCTTATGATTTTAGCACCAAATTGTACGGGAAGGGAGAGAAGGGAAAGGAGGAAGAGGATGTGAAAGGAAAGAGAGGGTAGGGAAGAGGAAAAAGAAGATGAGGAACACATTATTTTCTAATCTTCACAATAGGTCCTCAGAATGAGCAACATTTCCCCCTATTTCATGCTTGAGGAAACTGTGACTCAGAGAGACTAAGGCACTTGCCCAAGGTCTCTTAGTACATTAAGGAGCCAGCATCTGCACCCAGTTCCTTCTGACTCTAGAGCCTGGATTCTGCCTGCTCCACCCCACTGTCATTAAGGAGAATGCTCTCAAAATGTGCTTGGTCTTTGGATTGTATCAAATGTGTTAGAATAGTGTTTTAAGAAAAGGAATGCAGATCTCCTGGGAAGCAATAGGTCGAGTTCATTTCATGAGAATCATTTTTCTTGCCATTGGCCTACTTCACCATTTTTCTCCTGTCTGCATGTAGGTGCAACAGGAACTTGGCTTTATTTGACTCCGTTGCCAGGGTGGGGTAATGAGACTGGGACTCTCTTGTAGCCAGTGGCAGTGAGCCAGCAGTCTCACTGCCTACCCAATGATGGTTCCTTCTGTGGCCAGCACTTCTGGAATGAGTCATCTTTACATGCTTGCCAACCCTTGTCCTCTGCTCCCCAGCCAGGTTCACCCTTGCTGCCGTCAGGGAGCTTTGAGACTTCCTGAGATTTTTAAATGGGGAAGTAGATGTTAAACCTAGTATGAGGAAGAGAGGGAAAGTTTGCTCTGGTTTCAAACACACAGTCATAGAAGATGCTAGTCTTAATGCTTTCCATAGCAAAAACTCTGAAGGCTTAAAGTGTACATATTGTGAACTGAACTTTTAACACTATTGTGTAACTAATTTGTTAATGCCCATTTATCATTGACTGTGGGGTCCATGTGAAAAACTCCGGCAAACACTCTAACAAAATGGAAGCCAGAAAAGAAATAAAGCATCATTTGTGTACAATAGCCAAAGAACAATAGCCAAATAAATTTGATGGTCCCAAAAGTTAAGCATCTTTTGAGGAGAAAATTTGATTTTAGGGCCGGTTGGGGTAGCTTATGCCTGTAATCGCGGCACTTTGGGAGGCAGAGGTGGGTGGATCACCTGAGGTCAGGAGTTCGAGACCAGCCTGGCCAACATGGCAAAACCCCATTTCTACTAAAAATACAAAAATTAGCTGGGTACGGTGGCGCATGCCTGTGATCCCAGCTACTTGAGAGGCTGAGACAGGACAATTGCTTGAACTCGGGAGGCGGAGGTTGCAGTGAGCCAAGATCATGCCGCTGTACTCCAGCCTGGGCGAAGGAGCCAGACTCTGTCTCCGAAAACAGAAACAAACAGAAAAAGAAATTGATTTTGATTTTTTCGGATACAGTGCGTGAACTTTTTCTCATAAAACATTAAAGCTGGCGAAAATACCTTAGAATTCACCTCATGTTCCTGCTTTACCCTATGAAGCAACAGAGGCACAGAGAGAAATAACTTGAGGATAAGAGAAACAGGCACACATCTGTAAGTGTGTGTGTGTGTGTGTGTGGGTGTGTGTGTGTGTCAGAGAGAGAGAGAGATGTTCCCTTGTAAATAAACACTGTTGGAAATAGCTGCATTTTATTAGAAGACAAAAAGTAATGCTAAAGCTGATATAGTTCTGGTTGCTAAGCCTCACACACAAAAGGTCTTTAGGTAGCTGCTTCCTTATTTTTATTTCTGTGGCCCAAAAAGGTCTCCTTGTAAACCTTCGTGTCATGTCATACTAAACCTTTGACATCCATACCCTTTAAAATGCACAGGTCCTTAAAAAAAAAAAAAGGCAAAGGGCAAATACTAATGTGGGAAATTTGAATTTTAATTAACTGTTTGTTTCAATGTTAGAATAAATTAATGTTAGATAAATTCTTTGGTAATTTTTTCCCCCTAAAATTGGATTTTTCAAGAAACGTCACTGGTTCAGTATATTGTTATTTGCGGTAGCATAATTTTAGGGGATAACTTAATATTTGCATATATTTGTCACTACTTGGGTTGGTTTTTGTCCCCTGACCCCCAGCCAGGATGTTAGATCACACAGATTTTTTTTTCTTTGAGCCCTTAGGGGAGAGTCCAAAACAGTCACTTTATGCACTAGGAAAGTTTATCCAGTCAGCACACACAGATATGTTGTTGCCTACATTTATATTTGTGAGAGTGACTGTTAAGAAGCTAGCAGGTTTATGAAATCCGTCTGAGAATCTCTCTCAAATAACTCTGTTAATGGACAATCCAGCAATCCTCCCAAGTAGCTGAGACTACAGGCAGGTGGTACCATACTCGGCTAATTTTTTGTGTTTTTTGTAGAGATGCGGTTTCACCATGTCACCCAGGCTGGTCTCAAACTCCTGGGCTCAAGTGGTCCTCCCGCCTTGGCCTCCCAGAGTGCTGGGATTACAGGTGTGAGCCACTGCACCCAGCCTGTATATTTTTCTTGAAATCCTTTTTGAATGTTTAGTCTTATTTCCTTATTCAGAGTTCACCTTGTTTATTGTTTTTTTTCATTTCCCCAATTTAGCGTGCTTTTCACCCAGCCCTAGCAATATAGGTTTGGGTCAGAGAAATTCAAGTGGCCAGGGGACGCTAAAGATAGCCCATTATGGCCGGGCACGGTGGCTCACATCTGTAATCCCGGCACTTTGGGAGGCCAAGGCGGGCAGATCACAAGGTCAGGAGATCAAGACCATCCTGGCTAACATAGTGAAACCCCGTCTCTACTAAAAATACAAAAAAATTAGCTGGGTGTGGTGGTGGGCGCCTGTAGTCCCAGCTACTCAGGAGGCTGAGGCACGAGAATGGCGTGAACCCGGGAGGCGGAGCTTGCAGTGAGTGGAGATTGTGCCACTGCACTCCAGCCTGGGGGACAGAGCGAGACTCCGTCTCAAAAAAAAAAAAAAAAAAAAAAAAAAAAAAGATGGCCCATTATGGTAAGCCCTGACTTGAATTAGTCACCAAGCTAGTCTTACCTCTTTTCTAGGCTAATTCTTGTTTTTTTTTTTTTCTTTTTTTTGGCTCAAAACAAATTGTTTGTCTTCAGAACACAATAAAATCCAGAGAGAGTGTCCTGTTCTTCCTACAGACATCACCGGGACATCTTATTCTTTAATTAATTCAGTCAACTAAAATTGGTCAAATACCTGCTCTCTGTGCCAGAGTTATAAACTTTGTATTTGTATAATTGCTAGTAGCTCTCTTATATTTCTTACTTTATCTATCTGGCATTTGATCTGCCTAATACCTTCCAGTATCACCTCATGTCCCTTTACTAGCTTGGTGGTTTTTCTATAGTTCAGGAAATCAAACAAAATGGTGTGTGACCTGGAGGAACTAGAAAAACAATAGCAAACCAAACCCAAAGCCAGCAGAAGAAAAGAAATAACCAAAATCATAGCTGAAAAAAATTAAGACGTGAAAATCCGTACAAAAGATCTATGAAACCAAAAGTTTGTTATTCAAAAAAATAAACAGGGTTGATAGACCACTAACTAGATTAATAAAGAAAACAAGAGAGAAGATCGATCCAAATAAGCACAATCAGGAATGACAAAAATGACAGTACAACTGATGCCTCAGAAATATAAAAAGTCCTCAGACACTGTTATAAATACCTCTATGCACACAAACTAGAAAACGTAGAAGACATGGATAGATTCCTGGAAACACACAAGCCCCCTAAAATTGAAGCAGGAAGAAATTGAAATCTTGAACAGACCAATAATGAGTTCTGAAGTTGAATCAGTAATACAAAACCCAGCCCAAAAAGCCCTTAATCAGATGGATTCACAGCCAAATTATACCAGACATACAAAGAAGAGCTAGTACCAATCCTACTGCAATTATTTCAAAAATTCAAGGGGGAAGGACTCCTCTCTAACTCATTCTGCAAAGCCAGTATCATTCTGATACCAAAACCTGGGAGAGACAAAGCAGAAAAGAAAACTTCACGCCGATATCCCTGATGAACATCAACACAAAAATCCTCAACAAAATACTGCAAACCAAATCCAGCAGCACAATGAAAAGTTAATTCATCACAATCAAGTAGGCTTTATTCCTGGGATGCGAGGTTGGTTCACCATACACAAATCAATAAATGAGACTCATCACATAAACAGAATTAAAAACAAAAACCACAGGATAATCTCAATAGACACAGAAAAGGCTTTTAACAAAATTCAACATCCCTTCATGTTAAAAACCCTCAACAAATTAGGCATTGAAAGAACATACCTCAAAATAATAAGAGTCGTCTATTATTCAACCATCCACAGCCAACATCATACTGAATGGACAAAAGCTGGAAGCATTCCTCTTGAGAACTGGAACAAAACAAGGATGCCTACTCCCCCCACGTATATCAACATGGTACTGGAAGTGCTAGGCAGAGAAATCAGGCAAGAAAAAGAAATAAAAGACAACCCAATAGGAAGAGAGGAAGTCAAACTAGCTCTGTCATAGTGCAGGCAATATAATTCTGTACCCAGAAAACACTGCAGACCCTGCTAAAAGGCTCCTAGAACTGATAAACAACTTCAGTAAAGTTTCAGGATACAAAATCAATGTACAAAAGTCAGTAACATTTCCACACACCAGTAATGTGTAAGTTGAGAGCCAAATCAAGAATGCAATTCCATTTATTTTATTGTTTTGAATAAAATACCTAGGAATACAGCTAATCAAGCAGGTGAAAGATCTCTACAATGAGAATTATGAAACACACTGAAAGAGATCAGAGGTGACACAAACAAATGGACAAATATTCCGTGCTCGTGGATAGGAAGAATCAGTATTATTAAAACAGCCATAGTGCCCAAAGAGATTTTGAGATTCACTACTATTCCTATCTTAACTGCCAACATCATTTTTTCACAGAATTAAAAAAAAAAACTATCCCAAAATTCATGTGGAACCAAAAAACCTGAATAGCCAAAGCAATCTTAAGCAAAAAGAACAAAGCTGGTGGCATCACACTGTGTGACTTCATACTACACTACAAGGCTACAGTGATCAATACAGCATAGTCCAGGTACAAAAACAGACACGTAGACCAATAGAACAAGATAAAGAACCAGAAATAAAGCTGCACACCTACAGCCATCTGATCTTTGACGAAGTTGACAGTAACAAGCCATGAGGAAAGGTCTCCCTATTCAATAAATGGTGCTGGAATAACTGGCTAGTCATATATAGAAGATTGAAACTGGACCCCTCCCTTTAATCATATACAAACATTAACTCAAGATGGATTAAGGACTTAAATGTAAGACCTAAAATTACAAAAACCCTGGAGAAAAAAACTGGGAAATACTATTCTGGCCATTGGCCTTGGTAAAGAATTTATGAATAATTCCCCAAAAGCAATTGTAACAAAAACAAAAATTGACAATTGGGACTTAATTAAACTAAAGAGCTTCTGCACAGCAGAAGAAACTATCAACAGAGTAAACTGACAACCTACTGAATAGGAGAAAATATTCGCAAACTGTAAATCTGAAGAATGTCTGATATCCAGAATCTATAAGGAACTTAGATAATTCAACATGCAAAAAACAACCCCATTTAAAAATGGGCAAAGGACATGAACAGATACTTCTCAAAAGAAGACATACACGTGGCCAAAAAATATATGAAAAAATGCTCAACGTCACTAATTATTAAATAAATACAAATCAAAACCACAACGTGATACCAACTCACAACAGTCAGAATGCCTGTTATTGAAAAGTCAAAAAATAGACTGGGCGTGTGGCTTACGCTTGTAATCCCAGCATTTTGGGAGGCTGAGGCAGGAGGATTATTTGAAGCCAGGAGGTTGAGACCAGCCTGTGCAATGTAGCAAGACCGTGTCTCTACAAAACATCAAAATAAACGGAAAAAAAAAAAAAGAAAAAATTAGCCGGGTATGGTGGCGTGTACCTATACTCTCACCTGCTGGGAGGCTGAGGTGGGAAGATTGCTTGAGCCTAGGAATTCAAGGCTGCAGTGAGCTCTAATCACACCACTGCACTCCATGCTGGGTGGCAGGACGAGACCCTGTCTCAAAAAAAAAATAAAGGGCAAAAATCAACATGTTGGAAATTAGTTCAGTCACTATGGAATGCAGTGTGAAGATTTCCGAAAGAACTTAAAACAGAACTACCATTCAACCCAGCAATCCCGCTACTGGATCTATACCCAAAGGAGTATAAATTGTTCTACAAAAGAGACACATGCACTCGTATGTTCATCACAGCACAATTCACGATAGCAAAGACATGGAATCAACCTAGATGCCCATCAATAGGAGACTAGATAAAGAAAATTTGGTACATATACACCGTGAAATACTGCACAGCCATAACAAAGAACAAAATCATGGGGTCTTTTTTTGGCAGCTACATGGATGCAGCTGGAGGCCATTATCCTAAATGAATTAACACGGGAACAGAAAACCAAATACCACATGTTCTTATTTATAAGCAGGAGCTAAACATCGGGTAAACATGGGCATAAAGATAACATGGTAGACACCGGGAACTACTAGAGAAGGGAGGATGGAAGCAGGTGTGGGTTGAAAAACTGCCTATTGAGTACTATGGTCACCACGTGGGTGACATCAGTATCATTCATGCGTCAAACCTAAGTGACATGCAGTCTACCCATGTAATGAATTTGCACATGTATCCCTTGAACCTAAAATAAAAGTCGGAAAAAAATAAAAGATAAGATATCCCGTATCCGCAACAAAAATAAAAATGGCGCATATTTGTGCACTTGACTTTGCAGCATGTTTTCCAAAGATGTCTTTGAGTCATAAAAATGGGAAATACACATGTTGGTTTCTCTAGTCATCACTTGACAACTTATATGTTTTACCTTTCTTATGATGGTCTGTCTCATTTCTTCAGTGACAAGGCTAGACATTCTCTTTTAAACTCTTTCCATAGCTGTATATTATTCAACACAATTTTAACAGAGTTCATAGAGTGGAGATTGAGGATGTTTGCAAAGATAAATCATTTATTTTTATTTTTTCTTAACCATGTCCTGCCTGCTTTATTCATTATTAAGAACATTGATGTGAAGATTAAATGGTTTTCTCTATTTTTATCTTCAAACGATCTCTATTTGTGGCTTCTGCACATTGCTAGATTTATTCCAGCCACTTACACTAGGGTCATAGTTTAGCTTCAGCTCGGAGCCAAATGCCCCACAGCTGAAATGACCGCACCTCTGAAGTGGCATTTTCCCAGGCCATGCCTCCCTTTAATAATGAGCCAGCCAGGGGGTAAATTCGTATCTCATTACAACAGAGCCTTGTGTTAGTCCTGGAGTATAATTAAATGTGAGAAATTACAATTGGTTCCCTCTTTGAAAGCTCTCTCAGCACCATGTCTACACTTAAGCCGTTACTTTTATTTTTAATCTAATGGTTTGCGCCTCTCTCTCCCCCTTTCTCTCTCCAAATTAAATATCAACCATAAAAGAAACCAAGGAAGTCCAGAAATTTGTGGCTTTAAAAAGACTGGATCCCGAAAAGATTTTCACAAGACGCTTCCGAAACAGACGTTTGAGTCGGAAACCCTGGAGTGCAGTGAACCCGCTGCTCAGGTATTTCCTATCAACAAACATGGTTACCAGGTTACTGGGCTCTTCTGCGAGGGCATGCTGTCGATTTTACAAACTAGAAGAAAGATAGACTCATAGAAAGTTTAAGTAGGAGGAACTTTACCATCTGAGTCAGTGATTTATTTTTTCAAATGTATTTGTAGCTATAGAAATTGGTGTTCAAATGAAAACCCAGAAACCCAATGATTAAAATAGAAAAAAGTGGAAAAGCTCTAACTGGGGGACAGAGACACCTTGGGCCCATCCCTACGACAATTCCTGCGGAGACTCTTGGTGCCACTAAGGCGAACTACAGAGTAATGAAAAGCTGAGGCCAGAATACCTGCATTCTCCTAGTGATTCTATCATGTACTAACTCTCTAACTTCAGGCAGGATAATTAAACTTACTGGGCTTCAGTTTCCTCCCCTGGGAAACAAGGATGATAATACTAACTCATGAGGTTATTTGAGTATTAAATGAGTTAATATCCATAAAGAATTAGAATAATGCCAAGTACACTTAGTGCGTAGTAAATGCTGGTCACTGTTACTGTTATTCTTATTATTCTTTTTTTGTTGTTGTTGTTGAGAGAGAGTCTTGCTCTGTTGCCGAGGCTGGAGTGCAGTGATGCAATCTAGGCTCACTGCAAGCTCCGCCTCCTGGGTTCACGCCATTCTCCTGCCTCAACCTCCCAAGTAGCTGGGACTACAGGCGCCCGCCACCACGCCCAGCTAATTTCTTTTTGTATTTTTAGTAGAGACGGGGTTTCACCATGTTAGTCAGGATGGTCTCGATCTCCTGACCTTATGATCCACCTGCCTCGGCCTCCCAAAGTGCTGGGATTACAGGCGTGAGCCACCACGCCCGGCCAGTTGTCATTATTCTTACAAAGTAATTACAGTTTAAAATTCAAGTTAAAGTGTACATATTGTGAAATGAACTTTCAACACTATTCTATAACTAATTTTTTAAATGCCTGGGGTCATTTGAAGAACTCCAGCAAACACTCTAACAAATAGAAGACAGAAAGCAAGCAAGCCTTCATTTGCATAAAACAGCCAAAGAACAATAGCCAAATAAATTTCATGTTTCCAAAAGTTAAGCTCTATACACCTATGTTCACAGCAGCATTATTCACAGCAGCCAAAAGGTAGAAGCAACCCAAGTATCCATCCATAATGAATGGATAAACAAAATGTGGTCGCCGAGGGCTGGGGGAGGGGGGAGTAGGAAGTTATTGTTTAGTGGGTAGAGTTTCGGCTTTCCAAGATGAACGGCGTTATGGAGATGGATGCTGGTGATGGTTATACTGCAGTGTGAATGTGTTTAACGCTACTGAGCTGTCCAATCTGCCCATTTTATAGATGAGAAAAATAAAATTGAGAAGAAAAAATTTGTTCCAGTTTGCACAGAACTTCTTGTAAACTAATATAGTTTTCAGCTTCCACGTGTCTTCATAATACAGGAATCTCACCATGCTGGAAATGATTCGAGGTTTTAAAATAATACTAATTATTCAGACAAGGTGGTCCCCCTAAAGCAAAGCCAACTACTTACTTGGAGCTCCACAGTAGAATCAGCTATCATTTCCAGCGCTAAATATGACAGGCTTACTGAGGGATAGAATACCTGGATACTCTGCTCTATGGGAGATTTAAGGAATTTTTCGTCATTAATGTTGACTAAATTCCATTTTCACCCTACATGCTGACCAATTAAATTGTTCCTCTTAATGTTAGTCAGACAGAAGCCACAGTAGGTATTTCAGCAGGAGAAATTTAACACAGGGAATTGATTAAACCGGTTTTGGAGGTCTGAGAGAACCAAAAGGGAAAAATTGAGGCTATCCTAAAATCGTCATTATGGAAAACAGCACACCACCCTGGGGCTGGGGTATATGGCAGTGGTTCTCCACTTTAGCTTCATCAGAATCTCCCAGAGGGTTTGTTCAAACATAGGTTGCTGGGCCCTGTCTGCTGGAATTTCTGATTCAGTAGGTCTGGAGGGTGAACCTCATACTTTTTAATTAGCATTTCCTAAGTGATGCTGTTGCTGCTGGTCCCAGGACCACAATTTGAGGACTACGGGTCTAGGGGAAGAGCTTGGAGTTGTCAGAACGTAGAAGCTCAGAAGAGGAGCCTGAGAGCAAGGACTGAAATCCCTGAGAAGGTACTGCCCAGCTGGTGGTGTTATCTCAGGATCTCGGAGGCAAAAACCTCATGGAGCCTGGACTCACACCTCACAGGAGGAGAAATTGCCCGGCTGGTGCTGGTACCTTCAAGGAGGTAAGGTAAGGGTGATTCTGGAAGTACCAAAAGAACTGAAGGCTAGAACCAACTGTCACTACGAAGGTGAGAGGAATAGGAAGAGGAAGGAGCCAGGCCCTCTGACCTCCTTGAACCATCCAGTAACCCTATAGGGCTCCCTATTGACAGAACCTAAAGGGAGCAGCAGAAACAGCGGAAATATGATTTGCTGACCCAGCATCAAAGAACAAAGCATAAAAGGGTGAATTTGGAGCCAAGAAACCATAGGTGAAGACCAGCATACACACAAAGCACATGCTTTCCTGCAGCATACTAGCAGAGAACTCAAGTCACTGTGCTGTGTTTTTTGTTTTTGTTTTTGTTTTGAGATGGAGTTTTGCTCTTATTGCCAGGCTGGAGTGCAATAGCATGATCTCGGCTCACTACAACCTCCACCTCCCGAGTTCAAGCAGTTCCTCTGCCTCAGCCTCCCGAGTAGCTGGGATTACAGACATGCGCCACCACGCCTGGCCAATTTTGTATTTTTAGTAGAGACGGGGTTTCTCCATGTTGGTCAGGCTGATCTCCAACTCCTGACCTCTCCAACTCCTGATCTCCAACACCTTGGCCTCCCAAAGTGCTGGGATTACAGGCGTGAGCCACCGCACCCGGCCCACTGTCTGTGTTTAAGAGCCAAGTTGATCATGTGATCCAGCAGTCTCACTACTGGATGTATGTCCAGAGGAAAGGATATCAGTGTATCAAAGAGACATCTGCACTCCCATTTTTATTGCAGCACTATTCACAGTAGCCAAGACGTGGACTCAACCTAAGTATCCATCAACAGAAGAATGGATAAAGAAAATGTGGTATGTATACACGATAGAATACTCTTCAGCCATAAAAAAAAGAAATCCTGTCATTTGCATCAACATGGATGAGTCTGGAGGACATTAAGTGAAATAAGCCAAGCACAGTAAGACAAATACTGCATGATCTAACTTATATGTGGAAGATAAATAAGTTGATCTCATAGAAGTAGTGGATAGAATAGTGGTAACTAGATGCTGGGAAGGATGGATGGAGAAGGGAATAGAGAGGTTGGTTAACAGTTACAAAATTAAAGCTAGATAGGAGAAATAAGTTCTAGTATTCGATAGTACTGTAAGGTGACTAGAGTTAATAATAATTTATTCTGTATTTCCAAATAGCTAGAAGAAAGGATTTTGAAAGTTCCCAACACGAAGAAATGATAATTGAGGCAATGGGTACACTAATTACCCTGATTTGATCATTACACATCGTACACGGGTATTGAGATATTACACTGTATCCCATAAATAGGTACAACTATTATGTGTCTATTAAATTTTTTTAAAGAGCCAAATTGTACAAAAGTTGTTTGTTTTGAAATATTGGAATAATACTCATCATGGAGAGAATCTCAGACTGTGAGATGACAGCAATGTTTTCAATTCCACTTTCATTCTTGGGCACCTTCTTATTGGGTAGAATGGTGAGGCCACATAGCTAGATTTATAAAATTTAAACACATATATGATAAGATTCCTTGGTACATGTAGATTTTATAAAAATTAGATTATATTATACATAATATTGCATAACTTCCTTTTTCATATTAGCAATGTACTGTGATTATCTTTCTCTTCCAATTAATACGGGTTCTTTCTGTTTTTGAGACAGAGTCTTGCTCTGTCGCCCAGGCTGGAGTGCAGTGGCACGATCTCGGCTAACTGCAACCCCTGCCTCCCAAGTTCAAGCTATTCTCCTCCCTCAGCCTCCAGAGTAGCTAGGACTACAGGCATGTGCCACCACACCTGACTAATTTTTTGTATTTTTAGTAGAGACGGGGTTTCACCATGTTAGCCAGGATGGTCTTGATCTCCTGACCTCGTGATTCCCCCACCTTGGCCTCCCAAAGTGCTGGGATTACAGGCATGAGCCACCGCACCTGGCCAGGTTCTTTCTTTTAATGGCTGCATAACATTCTATTTTATGAAAGTTCTAAAATCTCTTAATACTTCCTTTTTGGGGGCATTTAGTTTACTTCTATTGTTTTGCTATCACAAACTGTTTCAGAGATGCTCTTGACCTCACGTTCTTGCACACTTGCCAGTTATACCCTACGGATAAATTCTTAGAAGTGAAATTTCTAGATTAAGGGATGAGTAATGTTAGACTTTTGACTTTTATGTACCTTGACGTCCTTTTAAATAAATTTGGGAAATTAAACTCATTTTCCTCAAACTCTTATAAATTCTAAGAAAAACAAAAGTATTATTAATTGAAATGTTAATGTTGATTATTTCTAGCACATTCAGTTTATGTGCTAGAAATGTATGATCTAGTAGAGTAGTACTTTTGTGAGGTAGATGTCACAAAAAATGTGTAGTACGAAGAAATTGTCCAGTAGTACGTCCATTTAGTAGAATTTTGAGAATAACATTTTGCCATAAATTTTATAGATATTTACCATTAATCCATTTGTTGTCCTACACCATGTAGTTGATTACAGTTATACATTTTTTGCTGAGTCTTTGGTTCAAGGCACGCAGTTCCCAATTACAAAGACATTCCTAATGGAATAAAGCATACACTTTGTGACTGATTTAAGGTTGTTTTCTTAAAGCACACCGCAGCCAAAAGTGGACACCGCTTGAGTTGCAAATTTTTTCCTTTTTGTTGTTGTTGCTTAATCCAATAACTGTTACCAAATTCCTGTAGAAAAGTGTTGCCCACTCCCACATCGATCTTTGGAAGCATTACATTCAGCTTTGGTGTTTATACACAATTTAATTTGGAAGGCTCCTCACAAATCATCTTATTTTCCAGTTTCAAAAACCAAGTTTTGAGTGGAGATTAAGACAAGGTCTCTTTATTTCCCGGTGCAGTCTCCTATCTATTTATTTGTGAATGAATGAATTAATTGATTAATTAATGAGACAGGGTTTCACTTTGTCACCCAGGCTGGATTGCAGAAGAAGTCATTGTGGCCGGGCGTGGTGGCTCATGCCTGTAATCCCAGCCCTTTGGGAGGCCAAGGCAGGCGGATCACTTGAGGTCAGGAGTTCAAGACCAGCCTGGCCAACATGGTGAAATCCTGTCTCTACTAAAAATACAAAGTTAGCCAGGCGTGGTGGCACGTGCCTGTAATCCCAGCTACTCAGGAGGCTGAGGCAGAAGAATCACTTGAACCTGGGAGGCAGAGGCAGCAGTGAGCTGAGATTGCGCCATTGCGCTTCAGCCTGGCCAAAAAAAGCGAAACTCCGTCTAAAAAAAAAAAAAAAAATCCGATCTTTCCTCTTAGCTTTATTAAATACACTTTAACTTTAGAAGCTTAGAAGCACAGTAATTAGAACTGGCCTAACTTTAAAAAAAAATTTTCACAAAGAAGTTAGTAACTTGTAGGGTCATTTATAATCTTTTTCTCTGTTACATTTTTAAAAAGTTAATACAATAATTTATTTACTTATTTTTTGAGACGGAGTCTCGCTCTTGTTGCCCAGGCTGGAGTACAGTGGCACAATCTCGGGTCATTGCAACCTCTGCCTCCCGGCTTCAAGCGATTCTCCTGCCGCAGCCTCCCAAGTAGCTGAGATTATAGGCACTGGCCACCACGCCCGGCTAATTGTTTTGTATTTTTAGTAGCGATGGGGTTTCACTATATTGGCCAGGCTGATCTTGAACTCCTGACCTCAGGTAATCTACCCACCTCGGCCTCCCAAAGTGCTGGGATTACAGGCATGAGCCCGATATTTTAAAAATAGTACTTTATTACAGAAGCTAGATGCGCACTTTAAATTATTATCAGAAAATTAATGTGGCAGACAAATTCTATGTTTGTCTCATCATCTGGGCCTGTGACATTCACACTTTTGTGATGTTCATCCCTGACTGTGGGTGGGACCTGGGACTTGCTTCTGTCAAAACAATATAGCAAAGCGTGAGAGGATGTCACTTGTGATCATATTACATAGCAGCCAAAATGGATTAAAGACTTAAATGGGGCCGGGTGCAATGGCTCACCCCTGTAATCCCAGCACTTTGGGAGGTTGATGGGGGCGGATCACCTAAGGTCAGGAATTTCAGACCAGCCTGGACAATATGGTGAAACCCCATCTCTACTAAAAATACAAAAATAGCCGGATGTAGTGGTGGATGCCTGTAGTCCCAGCTACTAGGGAGGCTGATGCAGGAGAATCGCTTGAACCCGGGAGGCAGATGTTGCAGTGAGCTGAGATGGCGCCATTGCACTCAAGCCTAGGTGTTGCAGCAAGACTCGGTCTTCAAACCAAAGAAAGGTAATCATATCTCACTGCAGCCTTGAACTCCTGGGCGGGGTTCAAGCCGTCTTCCTACCTAAACCTCCCAAGTAGCTAAGACTGTAGGTGCACGCCACCATGCTTGGCTAAGTTTTGCTTTTTTTTTTTTTCCTTTTTTTAAGAGACTGAGTCTCATTGTGTTGCCTAGGCTAGTCTTGAACTCCTGGCCTCAAGCAATCCTCCCACCTTGTCTACCCAAGTACTGGGATTAAAGGCAGAAACCACTGCACCTGGCCCAGTCTCCTTTTTGTTACAACTTCCTCCAGCTCTGTTTTGCTCTAGTGTGCGACATGAGCATGGTTCATTAAGAGGCTCGGCCCCCCAGCCCCAGGAAAGAACAAGCCAACAGCCGACAGGAATGTAGTGCTGTTTTCAGTCCTTTCCTCAGGACTGGTTTGTCTGCATAAGATGAGTAACTACCTGCTTCCAGGTGACAAGAAGACGTTTAATTTTAGAATAGTCGATCCAGGAAGCTAAGATGTCATTCTCGTCAAATCCCCAGTTTCTTCAGAAGACTTGAGGCCTGGCTGAGATTCTGCAGTCCCAAATTGGAGCAGTCTTGAGACATCCAAGATTCTTCAGTTCTCGTTTTAGATTCGCTGTCTCTCTCACAAAGACCCACTGTTTTCCCTCACAGGCAGGCCCCCGCCACTTAAATGTGCTGTGCGATGTGTCTGGGAAAGGCCCCGTCACTGCCTGTGACTTTGACCTCCGCAGCCTGCAGCCTGACAAGCGGCTAGAAAACCTCCTGCAGCAAGTGAGTGCCGAGGACTTTGAGAAGCAGAATGAGGAGGCCCGGAGGACCAATCGGCAGGCCGAGCTCTTTGCCCTTTACCCATCAGTGGATGAGGTGGGTGCCACTGTTTCCATACTGGAGAATCTCAGTGAAAACTCTGAGAGTCGTGTGGACAATTGTGTTGTTCATTATTACTGTATAGCAGCCCATGATGCCGGGGCTCACTTGTATGATTTCTGGGGCCTTGTTTTTCACTCAGGCAAGCCTGTGTGTCATAGCAGAGCCAATATTGATTATCATACAGATGGGATTCTGATAATAATAACAACTGGAATTTTCACAGCACTTTACAAAATGTGTTCACTAAGAGCATCTCATTTAATCCCCAAACGTTTCAAGGGTCTACATGTAGTAATCACACCCAGCAAGTCAAACCATCCTATTATTTGAGGGTCTGTGTGGTCACTAATCCATTGAGACATTCATTACTTAAACTTTGATGTTCTTTAGTGCTTTGTTACTTTCTTTTTAATGGTCTGTATGAGCAACCAGAGAGACCTGCTTTGAAAACATCTCAGGCTGGGATAATCACAGCCCATGCTCCCAACGTGTAGGACTTTGGGATCTTGATTGTTTACTTCTTCCTTTATTGGAGCTGACTGACAACAATAGGATAATGTAGACTTTGCCTGTGGTCACTGCCTGAGGCACTTTGGATGAAATGAGAGGTGACCATTATTCAAGCCTTCTGTCTGTTTGAACTCCTTATACTGTATAGGAGGCTGTCAGTTTCCCCCTCTGCGTGAGGTTGTCCACACTTCTGGGTCTTGCCAGAACTGCTATATCTCTACCGTCCAAACTGTATTGAAAGTTCAGTTGGAAGAAACAGGATTTGAGGAAACTTTGCATAAAAGATGTTCTATCCATCCATGCCTCTAAATATTTGAAATTCGATCCTTGGATTAAGTGAGACAATCAGAGAGCCTGATACCCCCACCCTTCTGGGTTGTGTTTGCTCACCTGCCCTTCAGTGAGCTCACCACTGGCCAGCAAGGAGGACAGCAAAGGAAACAGCAGTCATGAGATAGGATATCACGTCCACATGGAAATACTATTATTGACCTACTCACCATCTAGCACCTTCCTCTTTGATGATCTAAAGGGCAATTAGCCTTCACATCTTCAGAGAAAGAAGAAGCACGCTTCTCCTGAGATAATATGAACACTTAGAGATTGTGCTCATTTTGTAACTAACTCTCTTAAATTCTTTACTTAGAGCAAATTTCTGTCCACCTTCACCAAATGTGGCAACTTACTGATTGGTGTCCTGAATTTACTCCAGCTTTCTTTTCTTTTCTTATCCTGATTTTCTAAGCACCTTGGTTTCCTCATCTATTTTTATTTTATTTGCAGTTTTTGTCAGCAGCCTCAAATGGTCTTCTGAATGAGGCAGAGTATAAAAATAAATTATCTCACTTATATATAGACTCTAAAAAAAGTGGATCTCATGGAAACAGAGTAGAAAGGTGGCTACCAGGGGCTGTGGGGAGAGGGAGAAGGTGTTGATCAAAGGCTACAAAGTCTCAGGCTGGAGGAATACGTTTTAGTGACCTATTGCACTGCATAGTGACCAGAGTTAATAATAATGTGTTGTATATTTCAAAACTGCTTTAAAAAAAGATTTTTAATGTTCACACACACACACACAAAAGGTAAGTTGGTGAGGTGATGGATATGTTAATTAGCTTGATTTAATCTTTCTACAATGTATACATAGATCAAAACATTACTTGATTTAATCTTTATGCAATGTATACATAGATCAAAACATTACACTGTACCCCATAGATGTTCACAATTACTATTTGTCAATTAAAAACTAAATTAACAAAGTATGAATAATGTGAGCAATATCATCATCTCCTTTCCTCAGATTAGAAAGCAAGAATTAGGCTAAAGAGCTTTTTCAAGATTCAACAGATAAATTAAATTATAAAATGGGGCCCTAACCCCATTTTACAAAGTTCATGTTCCCTTGTTTATGTATCTACATACATATGACTACCTGGTATGTTGGGACACATAACTGAAATCCAAAGATGATATTTTTAAATATCATGTAACTTTTTCGTTTCCATCCACAGTATTAAGACTTTTTACCAGATTTGTCAAGATATATTAAATCAGACTGATTTGGCCTTTAGTTTCCTTCCTCTTCCTCTCAGTTCTGTAATGGAGATGCCGATGTGTAATAGAGGGACCCAAAGTGGGTGCCAGAAGAGAGAGAACAATTAGAGGATGCAGAGAATATGTCCAGTGAGACATTTGCTTGTCAGTGTCTCCCTGGTGGTATTAGATGGGAGAATGTTCCATCCGAACTGATTAAAATAATGAAACATAGCCTGGTTTTAGAGGAACTTTGTTTTATGATCTTTGAAACAATGCAGACACTCCATTGGGACTGAAAGTTATAATCTAGGAGCAGGCCTAATGGGGCCTGCTTTTGTCAAACAGAGAGAAGTGCTTCGTAATTAGTGTTCCAGTTATTTGTAAATAGGCATGTCTAAAATGCTTGAGGGCCTCTATACCAGCCCTTAAATATTTTGAAGCTGTTGTCACAGAAATTGCATTTGTCCTTATAATTTGTGCTTTTTTCAAAGAAAGTTCTATGGAGGAAAGGTAAATTTCTACCTACTCTGACGTGATTACAAATGCTGGTTTTTTCAATGACACAATCAGATTTTTAAATATTATCATTACTTGATTTCCCTGTAAGAAAAGTTAGAAGAGAGGTAAACTAGTATATCCAAGTTACGGCTGAGTCTACGGGAGAAGCAAAAGTTGGACTTAACTACCAAGCTTCTATAAGGCAAGTTCTTTCCCTAATTCATTCTGATTCTACACAAGGTGGTCATTCTACAAAAGGCATTCTACGTCAACCCCTAAGAAAGATTCCACGAATACTCCAAATCACAAAAAAGTTTGCTGAGGCTCTTGGTTACAAGTGACAGAACCCAACTAAAACCTATTCAGAAAAAAAGGTTGGGGGGGTACTTCTTGGCTCACCTAAGGAAATCACAGGTAGGTAAATGTGGAGTTGACCTCCGGATCCATTGGGACAGTAAATGAAAGAATATCATCTCTCTCATACTGTCTCTTTCTCTCTCATTATCTCTTTCATTCCCTTCATTTATATATATCTTTAGGATGATGAAAACAAAAGGTATCCATTAATGTTTCACATTTCCACTTTCTGCTTGCTTGGGAATTAGTTCCCATTTCAGTTAGCTATAAAGCCTGAAAAAATTCATATAGCTTAGAAGAGACTTAGGAAATATATCATCCAAATGTCATATGTGGACCTTGTTTGGATCTTGATTTAACAAAATAACAGTAAAAACAAATTGAGACAGTCAGGGAAATTGGAAACTGACAAAAATTATTTAGTGGCAATAAGAAATTATTAATTTTTAGGCATAATAATGGTATTGCTATATGTTTTTAAAAGTCTTTATCTTTTAAAGATAAGTACTGAAATATTTATATATGTATATGGTCTCTGGGAAGTTGCTTCTACGTAATCCAGTACTGAGCGAGAAAGGTAGTAAGTGGGTAAAGAGATGAAACCAGAATGCCCCTGAATTGAACTTGTTGAAGCTAGGTGATGGGTGAATGGTGGTTCATTGCATTACTCTCTCAACTTTTGTATATGTTTAAAATTTTCCCAATGAAAATCTTTTTTAAAAGGATTTCAAAAATTAGAATCTAGACCAAAGGCAGTCCCAGAAATCCATGAGTGTCTCTACCTTCAGGTTGTTTTCCAGTTAGGGAGATCTTCGCTTTAGATATGTCTGTTCCAATGATCCTAAAAGGTCCAGATTGCCCTGAGCGAGTAGGCGTCAAAACAATCTCTCCTCTTAAATAAACTCAGCCATTCCACCCAGCAACATGGCCAACCGTAACCACAAGGAATAGGGACCACAGGGAGAGTTTGGAGTAATGATGAGCTTACCACATTGATCATTCCAGCAAAGTGGGTACATATTTACCAAGAAGGTGACTTTACTGCTATTTGCAAGAATGTTAAGCTTGCTGTGGGATATTCAGTGGAAAGCTCCCAGGAAAAGACAGTGAGACGTGACCCTGTTCTTTGGACCCTTGCGATCGGCAGAGCACTCACCAGTGTTTGGAAAGCATACTGCAAGAGTGAGAATTACTGTTTTCAAGGATTTGCACTGCTCATTTTTGCATAGATGAATATAATTAACATAGAATGATAGTTCAGATGCAGATGTTAAGGTTACAGTAGGGACTTGATATTTCTCTTTAAGTCTTTAGTTTCTGTGCGGTAAAATAAACAGGTAGAGCTCTTAATTTGTCATTACTAAATTTCATATACCTAGCACTTTAGCAAGCTCTGACTGCATAAGCCTGTCTAGAACTTGTCAATTCAACCCCAAGTCTCTATCATCTGTTTAAGGAAACAGTGAACTGAGAAAGTGACTCTGTATTATAGGATCAATGGTTTACAGCCTTAAGTGAACCATTCTGACTCAGATTTCAAATCTGAAACTCACATACTTACTAGTAAAGCCCTTGACAGGAGAAATATTCCAAATGTGTAATTAGAGTGTTTAAAAAACACACAAAAACATCAACAATAGATAGAAGATTTTGCAATGCCATCTGGTGGATGTTACTAAGCCATATCCATGTTCACATTTCCTTCCTTCCTGCTTCAGTCTCTTTGTCTTAAATGCTTGGGTTTCTAAAAGGAGAAACTGTTTGCTGCAAATGCTGGCTTTGAGGTTGGGGGTTGGAAGAGAAACTTTCTTATAAAAGGCAGAGTGTTAGAAAAAAAGCAAATCTAAGTTAACTTGAGCCGTGGAAGGTATCCTTCCCTTCCCTGGGTTAACTCTAATTGGAGCTCCTCACAGAATTCACTAATGATTTCCTTACGATGTGATTAAAAATAGGAGGATGCTGTGGAAATACGTCCAGTACCAGAATGTCCCAAGGAACACCTGGGCAACAGAATATTGGTCAAGTTGCTGACCTTGAAGTAAGTATCAACAGACACACTACCACTACTTTGAGATTTATCTTGCCTTTTACATACAAATGTTGTATTTATTATCAGAGCGTGAATCAAAGCGGAGCTCCCAAAATACTTTTAACAGTGGGCAGCTGTGGAGTAGTAGAAAGGGCACGTTTGAGTCCATTCCTGGATTTTTTTTCTACCAACCTTTTGATGGTCATTCTTCTACAATAGAGAAGGCAAACACACGTGTCTCTAAAGTTAGGCACATAAGGTAATTGAGTGAAATGACCTACGTTAAGAAAAATAGCACTTCAATCAGTGGTGTGCTGGAGTCGACTGTACTAACTCCTGAGATCTGACAGTGCACATCTCTTCCTGTGTTCAGTGAAGTCACATTGGTAACTTTAAATTGGCCATGGCGAAAGTATTTACAATGTAGAAATCAGCCAACGCTACACATTTGCACCACCCTCAGCACCCAGAGATTATTTGTTAAACATTTACCAGTATGCCACTGTTGAAACACAATGATAAATGCAACTGAAACTCAGTCTTAGTGCCAGGGGGCAATAGGGAGTGGTGGGGACTGTAGTAAACTATGTTAAGGGGGCACTCACTACTAGCAACAAACTCTTGCCATCCAAATAAACAGGCCCATTTTTGTCAACTGTCTTTTCTATTTTTTCAAGAGAAGCTGAAAACCTAGATTTTTCTGCATAATATACCAACTCCCTAAATATGTTCTCATTCCCTTTATAAACACCATATAATTAAAACAAAACACGACTACAGTCTGGTTTCATCTTGTGGGCCAATTATTTGCCACACACTACTTTAAAGCAGTTGCGTCCAAACATTTCAATTGTATACTTTGATAGCAAAAAAAAAATCCTCTATAGACATGTATTAATTTTGTACTTTCGTATTAAAATATTATCTACGTTATAAAACATATAACTGAGAAATTTTAAAGAATGAGCTAGATAAATCTAAATAAATTCTAGTATTTTCTTCTTGCACTGCAATAGATTGTCTTGTGTACCCTCGGAGTGCCTCCATGCCTCTCTTCCTCTCTGCAGACTGCTATTTTCGAGAATTAGTTCTTCAAATCCACAGACGAAAACTTTAAAGTTGTACATATTTTACCTAAGCAAAACTACAGAAGCGTAACATTTATTTATATACTATTAGATGGGTCATCCGTCTCTCAAAGTCACTTCATGGGTCCCTTCAGCAGCCCCTGGTTTGCAGTGAGAAGGCATCTGGATTCTGGATGTAAGGCTGGGTTTCAACCCCTGGCAACTTCCCTGGGATTTTGAGTTCTTCCCTATAAATGAAGTTGATAGACCTTATGGTCTCAAAATTCCTACCTACCACAAACTTCTATGATTCAACGCATAGCCTCTGCCGATTTCTTCTGCCTCAGAATACAAGCCAGCAGGTCTGCTCACACAGCTATGGGTGGTCTCTTGATGTTACAGTCTCCTCCCGCTGGCCAATTCTACCAGAAGGGCTTCAGGGCCTTTCGTATGGAGAAATGAGCAGCCCATAAACCTGCTGAGTGTCACGTAATGGGCACAGAAAAGCAAGCCCTTGCCCTTGCAAACCAACCTGGCAGTGGGAGCTTCCTTGTCTGTCTAGTCGGCAGGAGGACTGAGTGGAAGTGGCTGTTCCCCTCTGCATTGTTGAGGAAGCCTTCGCTATTGTCTGAGGGACCCACCTGCCCCCACAGGATGCATCATCAGGCTACTGTTAGATGCAGCGACTATGTCATTTGAGATGGCAGAAATTCTCCTCTATGTTGCTCATCGCCAAGCTTTCTAGACCTCTCCAGTGAATAAGAGGCAGCTGTTCTCACAGGTGGGAAAACATGGTCACTAAGAGAGATATGTGTTATTTTTAAAAAATTTTAATGGAGGCCAAGTGTGGTGACTCACACCTGTAATCCCAACACTTTGGGAGGCCAAAGTGGGAGGATCGCTTGAGGCCAGGAGTTTGAGACCAGCCTGGGCAATATAGCGAGACACCCTCTGTACCAAAAACTAACAGATGTGTTAATTTTTAGCCCTAGCTACATTGGGAGGATCGCTTGAGGCCAGGAGTTCAAGGCTGCAGTGAGCTATGATCATGCCATGGTATTCCAGCCTGAGCGACAGAGTGAGAGCCTGTCTCTAAAATTAAAAAAAGAGGAGTCACTTGAATATCTCTTAATGAAAATTGTCAAGTGCAGTTTCTAGTGATGTCCCCGCAACTGCCAAAGCAGAAATTAAGTCGAATTGACGTATTTGCCAGGTGCACTTGGCCTGCTCATGTGTTTTAAATAGTATCCATACTAACCTATAACTGCAAGAGAAGAGATGGACCAGAAAGACTGCCCTAGGAATAACTACTTAGAGTAAACTAGAGGAAAGAAAGAAACAAATTCTTATAGGTAAGCCTAGAATGTGACAGTATGAATAGTAAAAATATAAGGGTAATATTAATGGCAAATGTTTTCCCATCTACATTGATATGTAGGATTCTAATCATAATACTACACATTTTAGCAGCCGAGGAATTTGTTTAAAGTTGTGGGCATCTGTAACTGTCTGTACTGCTTTTCAGAAATATAGAAACCCTCAAAGATACAGAAGGAGTTAGGTTCCTGCCTATTTTGCAAGTGTTTGTAACAGAAAAAAAAAAAAAGAATGACAACAAATTATTTTTCTGTTTTGTATTTTAAGTGGAGAAATATTTTAAGATTTAATACCGTCTTATGGAAAGTAATCTCAGCTCTTAGGAGTCTTCTTGATGGTGAAACTTTAATGTGCAGAAAATTTACCCAGGCAGTTTATTTTAAATGCAGATTTTGGAGGACCTCCCATAACAATCTCCCTCAAGAGATTCTGGTTGAGTAGGTCTCAGGTGGGATCAAGAAAGCTGCATGCTGGCAAACTTCTTTTGCTTCAAAATGCTAGTTTCTGGGGACTACACTTGAAGAACAAACACTCATAGAAAAAGCCCAAGTTCTGTGATCACAGATGGCTGGGCTCAAAACCTGAGTGTGCCAGTTCCTAACTTTGTAGACTTTGGCAAGTTCCTTATTCCCTGGGAACCTTGGTGTCCTGGTGTATTAAATGCAGGTAATATCTGCATTACGCTGTAGTTGTGTAGAGTAAAGAGACTGATGTGTGGAAAGCACTTTTTATAACACAATTTTAAGTCTTTAATAAATGTGAATTCTCTTTTTCTTTCTCGGAACCACAAAGGACTTACTACTCAGTACCAACCTAAGTATATCACAGCAATATTCAGGCCCGTTGTGTAGTAGGGAGTACACAATTAAATATAGGCTGAGCATGCCAGGCAGCAGCTGGTGAGCCTAGGCCCAGGAAAGCCCCCAATTGGCCTGGTGCAGTGGCTCACACCTGTAATTCCAGTACTTTGGGAGGCTGAGGCAGGTGAATCACCTGAGGTCAGGAGTTCGAGACCAGCCTGGACAACACGGTAAGACCCCATCTCTACTAAATATGCAAAAATTATCTGGGTGTGGTGGCACATGCCTGCAGTCCCAGCTACTAGGGAGGCTGAGGCAGAAGAATTGCTTGAACCCGGGTGGCGGAGGTAACAGTGAGCCGAGATTGCACCATTGCACTCCACCCTGGGTAACAAGAGCAAAACTCCATCTCAAAAAAAAAAAAAAGCCCCCAATTAATGTGCAATTACCTGATAATAGAAAGAATAATCATAGAAATCCACAACAGTGGGCTTTTGGGTGGTAAAATGTATGTAACATAAAATGTACCATCTTTTTTTTTTTTTTTTTTTTGAGACAGAGTCTTGCTCTGTTGTCCAGGCTGGAGTGCAATGGCATGATCTTGGCTCACTGCACCCTCTGCCTCCCAGGTTCAAGTGATTCTCCTGCCTCAGCCTCCTGAGTAGCTGGGATTACAGGCGCTCGCCACCACGCTCGGCCAATTTTTGTGGTTTAGTAGAGACAGGGTTTCACCATGTTGGCCAGGCTGTTCTTGAACTGACCTCATGATCCGCTTGCCTCGGCCTCCCAAAGTGCTGGGATTATAGGCATAAGCCACTGCGCCTGGCCAAAATCTACCATCTTAACCATTTGTAAGGTACAGTTCAGTGGTGAGTACATTCACATTGTTCTGCAACCATCACTGCCATCTATCTCCAGGAATTTTTCTCTTCCCAAACTGAAACTCTGGACCCATTAAACAATAACTCCTTATCCTCCCTACTCCCCAGCCCCTGGCTACTCCCATTCTACTTTGTGCCTCTATGAATTTGTCTACTCCAGGTGCCTCATGTAAGAGGAATCATAAAGTAACTGTCTTTTTGTGACTGGCTTCTTTTGCTTATAATGTCCTCAGGTTCATCTATATTGTAGTATGTATCGGAATCTCCCTCCTTTTATGGCTAAATAATATTCCATTGTATATATGTGGCATATTTTGTTTTGGCCTCGTACATGCATCTGTTCATGGACACGTGGGTTACTTCCACCTTTTGGCTATTGTGAAACGCGCTGCTTCTTGGCATTGTTTTTAAGATACATTCACACACATCATTATACATGATCCTCACAACAGCCTGGAAGATGGAAAGGCAAGCATCCTTACCTTATTTTGCAGATAAATAAATGGAATTCAGAAAGGTAAGTAACCTGATTAGGATCGCAGAATTAGCAGATGGTGGAAGAGGAACAGAGTCCAGGTCTCTGCCTGGGTGCCCTGTGAGTCTGCCATGATTCCATATTGCCTCATTTCCAAAGGCGCCATTTGAGCAAATAACCCTTTTTGTCTGTGCTCACATTCTGTCCAAATATTCTTCTAAAAAGTCCTCTTTTGAGACAAAGCTATCCATTGATGAGGACATCCTCTCGCACATACCTGGAGACAAAACATGGCTTTATTGACATGACGTCTGAGGTGATGGTGGACTGGGGCCCTTTTCCTGGTGCTGTCTGCAGGTAACATCCAAAGCCATGGGACGTCAAGCTGAGAAACTTGGAAGGCCTTCATCAGTGTTCCATGTGCACCTGTAACGTCCACCAAGATACTGAAGGCAGATAATGCACCAGGATTGTGCTTTGGGATTCACCATTTCAAGGGGAATTGGCAATTAGGGCCAATATGAGGGCTCCTCTTTCTAGCTCTCATGGGGCCCCGGCACCTCAGTGTTTATCTGCTGTGCTCAAGCCCCTCCCTGAACTCAACTCAGCAACTCCCCAGTAATGGAGTTAGGAAGGGCCAGACATTCATCCCCATCAAAACCCAGCCTTCTTCTGACTGTCCCACTATAAATCTAAGGAAAAGCAATTGAACTTTTCTTATGTTGCCATCTGAAAAGCCCCCTTCCTTAGAATTGAATAATACAGATCCTATCCTTTAAATTTTTTTTATTTCAGTGGCTTTAGGGTAAGTGGTTTTTGGTTACATGGGTGAATTGTATAGTAGTGAAGTTTGAGATTTTAGTGCACTCGTCACCCAAGTAGTGTACATTGTACCCAGTGTGTAGTTTTTTTTATCCCTCATCCCCCTCTACTCTCCCGCTTCTGAGTCTCCAAGGTCCATTATACCACTCTGTTTGCCTTTGCATACTCATAGCTTAGCTCCCACTGACATACAGCATTTGGTTTTCCATTCCTGAATTACTTCACTTAGAATAATGGCCCCCAGTCCATCCAAGTTCCTGCAAAAGACATTATTTCATTCTATTTTATGGATAAGTAGTATTCCATAGAGTATATATACCACATTTTCTTTATCCTCTCATTGGTTGGTGGGCAATTAGGTTGGTTGTTGGTTCCATATCTTTACAATTGTGAAACGGATGCTATCCTAGCAATAAAATGTGAAATGTGAAAAAATCCATTACCTCAGACAGAAAGTCTACCCTCTGAAAACACAGTAGTTACAATCGAATGATTAGGAATTTTTCACAAACCTCCCATGTTTCTCCATTAATATCCCAGTGTGATTCTCATATACTTTGAGTTTTCCAAATATTTCAGGAAACTGCTCATATTTTTAACCAGTTTATATATATCTAGGTGTTTTCAGAAAATTCAAAATTATCTAACTTAAAGCCACATAGATTTTCCTCTCTTTCTATGGTAGGTTCGAGATTGAAATTGAGCCTCTGTTTGCCAGCATTGCCCTCTATGATGTTAAAGAAAGGAAAAAGGTAAGAAAGCAAAGAAAAATCCAAAACCTAAGGCACATATATTGTTCATGATTCTTTGCGTGTATGTTTTTAAATCTTCTTTGCAGCAAGAACCTATCAAATTTGAAAGCAAATGATCTTTGATGGGTCCAGGTCTGTTGCCTTTGCAATTTTTCAAGCAGTGGTGTAAGAATGTAATTTATGATCTTTGAAGAATTTTAGAGGGAAAGGCTACTGGAGGTGCTGGCCTGGGTGGGATAGAGAAAGAATGAAATAGCACATGGGGTTATGTATAAAACAAACCCATTTAAATACATTTTTAACAAGCTTGGATGTGCATGTAAAGCTTCCTCAGTCTGAGAGTTCTTTGCACTGTGAAATAGGCTTATCGTGACTGAAGGGCATCTTACATGGTAGAGGTCTCAATGTGTCACAGAGTTCAGACCTTACCAACTGTAATGTGCTTTTAATGAAAACAGTGACCAAGACCTCTCATGTGTTTTTAATGTTTAGTCACTTTGTGCCTCCTAGAAGAGGACAGCAGTAGCAAATGCAGAGTAGGATGGACACTTCTGCCCTTCTCTACCCATCATCATTCTGTATCTAAGGAAACAAGCATCTCCTGCATAAATAATAATCACTGAGATTTGTAGGATAAGTTAACTGCTAAAACAAGCAGAACCCCAAACTCAGTGGTTTAAAGCAGTAGTTCTCAAACTTGAGCATGCATCAGAATCTCCTGGAGGACTTGTTAAAACACAGATTGCTGGACCTCACCCACAGAGTTTCTGTTCAGCAAGTCCAGGTGGGGCCTGAGAATTTGCATTTCTAACAGTCCCCTGCTGATGCTGAAGCTACTGGTCAGGGGACCACATTTTGAAAACCGCTGGCTTATAGGCAAGAAGTTGCTGTCTTTGTTTCTTTAACCATCCGGGGTGGGAGGAGGGACCCCTCTGTTCCGCGCAGCCACTCAGACATGCAGGCTGGCAGTGGCTCCTCCATCTTCAGTATGTGCTCTCCCCAAATCACTCTTGTCACTGCCATTGCTGCCCCTGAAGAAGAGAAAAGAAGGATGGAGGAGGTCTGGAAGTTTGACACATTGCTTCTGCTCACAATTCACTGGAGAGAATTCAGTCACATGATCACCCCTCATTGCAAAGGAGGCTGGTAAATGTAGTTTCTGCCTGGGCAGCCACTCACCACTAAAATTCTCTTGGTGATGAAGGGGAGAACCCAACCATACAGTGGCTCTTAAGTAATATGACACTAAGAGAGCCAGGAGCACTGTTCACATCATGCTCTTGCTCAGAGTCTTCACTAAGGTTCATTCCCTACAACCAGGCTTTCTTCGTGATGGCGTTCTTCTACCTTCTTTCCATCCATAGTCTATGCAGAGTCAAGCTAGACCACTGACTAAGCTTCCCCCAGCCGTTCAAGCCTCTGAGATATTTATTCATACTCTACTCTCTCCCTGGTACATCATCACCCTCCACCCCTGCCTATCAGAATCTTCTAAGGCCCATCCATCTCCAGTGCTGCTTCTGTGAAAAGTTGTCCTTGTCACCCAACGGCAAATGGCCTGTCACTCTGGAACTTCCACAGTGCTTCTTTGTATGCATGTGGTGACTTGTATTTTGCTTTTAGTGTAGTTAGTTACATGTTTGCCTTTTCCCTCACCTTTTTTTTTTTTTTTTTTTGAGTCAGGGTCTCACTCTGTTGCCCAGGCTGGCATGCAGTGGGGCGATCTTGGCCTACTGCAACCTCTGCCTCCTGGGTTCAAGTGATCCATCCTTCCACCTCAGCCTCCCAAGTAGCTGGAACCACAGGCACACAGGCACATGCCACCATGATGGCTAGTTTTTGTATTTTTTGTAGAGGCAGGGTTTCGCCACGTTGGCCAGGCTGGTTTCAAACTCGTGAGCTCAAGCAATGTACCTGCCTTGGCCTCCCAAAGTGCTGGGATTACAGGTGTGAACCACCACACCCAGTCCTTCTCTCATTCTTGATTGTAAATTGAGAGCAGAGGTCCTGCTCTTCTGTAGTGAAGTAACTGATACTCAGGAAATACTGGTGGGGTAATAAACATTTAAATGTTTCAAGGAACGTCTCTCAAATGGCTCCAGAATACCTAGACATTGTGACAAAACATTTATCAGATTTATCCAAGAGCCACTTTCTTAAACCACGTCTATGATTATTACACTTACTCCTTCAGCAAAATTTCTCTGTGGTGTTTTTACTCCTTTTTAACGTGTTTAAACCATGAATGCAACAGGTCTAACTTATATTTCACTTTGCTGGTCATTTACAGATCTCGGAAAATTTTCACTGTGACCTGAACTCTGACCAGTTCAAAGGATTTCTGCGAGCTCACACGCCTTCAGTGGCCGCATCAAGTCAGGCGAGATCTGCAGTCTTCTCGGTCACCTACCCGTCCTCAGACATCTACCTGGTAGTCAAGGTAATTCAGCACGATCTGATTTGCCCAGTCTGATGTTTGCATTGCTGCATTGTTCCCAGCGCATGTTTGGGGTGCACGAAATCTCAGAATGTGTTCACATATCCTCTGAGATTCGCTTTGTTTCCTTCTCAATTTACCCCTTTTCCCTTCTAAGTAAACTGTTTCAGATACTAGAAAGACTAGGTTTTGGAGACATACAGACCTAGGTTTGAGTCCTGGCTTTACACCTAGTAATTAAATGGCATTGGCAGTTTCCTGGTCTTTCTGAAACTGAGTTTCCTCATCTGTGAAGTGGAGGTAATCACGCTGACCTCAGTGGATAGTCGTTACTACAGAATAAAGCTTGGCACATCTTGGGCACCCTTCTCCTGATTAAGGAGAGTTTCTTCAGTGACCTGGTGCAGAGAAGCTGCTGTGGAGAAAGGAACAAAATCTCTGGGCTAGAGTTTCCTAACGATGTTCATGTTGCTCTAGAGATGCATAGTTAAGTGTTCCCAAGTCCAGGCTCTTACAATTTGAAGAATAGGCTGTGGTTTTCAAGTTTCACCCTCCTTTCTTTTTTCCTTCTTACCATGTCACAGACTACTCTAATGAGAGTTGAAATCTATGGGGCAATTATAAGTAAAAGAGCCTTTCATTCTAGACTATACTCTTTGCTGTTGTAAGAAAACCAGATCCTTTCCCTGTACACCAAAATGGTTAGAAATTAACAAACATCAGATATTTTACCTACCTTAGCCCAGATAACTGGTCTTATTGACTCTTTTTTTTTTTGTTGAGCGGTGTTTCGCTCTTGTCACCCAGGCTGGAGTGCAGTGTCACCATGTCGGCTCACTGCAACCTCCACCTCCCAGGTTCAAACGATTCTCCTGCCTCAGCCTCCCGAGTAGCTGGGATTATAGGCACCCACCACCCCACACCAGGCTAATTTTTGTATTTTTAGTACAGACAGGGTTTCACCATGTTAGCCAGGCTGATCTCAAACTCCTGATCTCAGGTGATTCACCCATATATGGCTCCCAAAGTGTTGGGATTACAGGTGTGAGCCACTGCGCCCGGCCATGAAATCATTGTAAAAACAAAAGAACAAATTCAGGTGTCTGATTTCATGTGCCCCCAGCCTCTTAGGTTTGGAACATTATCTAGTTAGTACAGTGTTTTATGTCTGTAGTCTCAGTGATCACCTCATGATCTCATGGATTCCAAATAATTCAGATAGTTTGGAGGTCACTTAACAGATGGCAAATGTCTTTTCACTCTAGCTTCTTTAACACCGTATAACAAAGATTATGAGAGGTTACTGGAGCTTGAGGAGAACTTATTTAAGCTTATAGAAAGTATAGTTAAAATTATATTACTGAAAAGACACTTCTATTGTTGTCAAACTTTAATGTGTCTCCTTTTCGTTGCAATATTACTTAGACATACAGGAAAATTAAAGCCCGCCATGGTAGCCCTGTAGGTAAGTTCACAATTCTCTGTCAGCCTAGGAAACTGAAGAAGCCAACACTAGTTCTATAGAGCCAAATTTTATCTCAAACTCTACTTCCCAGTGGATGACTTTCTCTTGATTAATCCATCATATTCTGCCAAGTAACAGCGGTTACCCATTGGTTCCTATCACTTACTAAATATGTTCCAAAATTTTCGAATGTATAAATGTGTTCGTTTGGCATAACAAACATACTAAAGTGTTTGGATAGATTTAAGGAATTGAAATCTACTCAGCAAGACAGCCCCTGGTTGGCTTTCTGTTTGCTTTTCTTTATCATAATGCCATCATTGTTGCTTCTTTCCCTTTAAATATATAGTAAATGGTGTTAAACTATTTAGCACATCCAGGCAGACATTATTTGGTAAAAGGGGCTTCTTTCTTTTTTTGTTTATGTTCCCAGGCCGAACATCAGGGTCTTTACTGTATTTTAGGTAGCGTCATCTAGTTCAGGTGTTGCATATAATATGGCTTTAAGGGATTATTTGTGCTTAAAGGTTTAATTCAAGATTTTGTGAATTTTTTTAAAAAAAGAGTTTGTTTTACAATCAAGGAAAGAAGAGTGAAAATGGGAGTGAACTGGAAACTTTTCAAAAATTATTTAAAAATAGGTATGCCGTGCCTAATTTAAATATTTAATAAGTTGCAATGTGCCTATCCTTGCACACATAGGATTGAGAAAATCTGAGAGCCACATAGTTTGAGAAAACACAGAGAGCCTGGCACTGTAGAAGTCTTTCAGATGTTAAATTTCCCATCTGAAAGAGTTTACAAGCCAGTTAAAAAAACAACTTGGCATTCAAAGAAATGGGTTCAAATTCCTATTTTGCTACATTTGCTGTGTATTGTAGCAAGTTTAGTCTCTCGGTCTAATTGGACAACGATCCCTGTGCCTGAGTGGTTTTGAAGAAAATTGAAATAATGTATGTAAAAACACCTACCCTGTACCTGACATACCATAATTAGGTAAACAATAAATGGCCATTAAATATGAAAATAAAAATAGGTATGCCAAGTGTTAATCCTACCCCTTCTGAATAGAGCAGAAGGTAGTCTCTTCCCTTAAGAAGAGTTTTGGGTTAATCTGATAGGCTTCTTTGCCCTACTTTCCATGGTTATGAGGAGTCATGCATTTCATTACACACTTTTGCATAAATCATGAAGGAAAAAACAATAGTTTCTCATGTCGGCCTGCAGCTCCTTCTTATGAAGTACCTGGAGTTCTCCTTGCCCACTGCAGCCAGGGCATAGTATCTGCTGGTCTGGTCAAATCTGACTTCTCCTGCTTCCTGTATGTTCCATAATACACGCTACTAGTGCATGAAGCTGTGGCATTCCCCTTCCTTGCTTCAGGGTCCTAATTAAGAAGTTCTTAATCTCTGTTCAGAATTTATTCTAAACACCACATTTTTAATCCATTCACTTCATGGAAAAATTAGCTTCCTTCCAATTTGTTCTACAGGCTCCTGACTATGAGCTTCAGGAGAATAGGGGCAGTGTTTATCACCACCTTATCCCCCCAGCTACTACCATATAGAAGGAACTCAACAATGAGTAAATGATTGCTGATTACCAGGAATACTGGTCAGTTTCTAGCTCAAGTGTTTTGTGCCTGTTTTCACTGCGGTGCATCTCTCAGTGGGATTCGCCTTCTCTTCATGCTGTGGCAGTGGGAGGGGGTTTTGAACTTCTTTTATGAGAAGAGAGACTTCCTGCTTGGAGTCCTCCCTGAAGCATATATTCATTGAGTAGCCTCATGCTGTTTCCTTTGAAACCCCATAAATGCCCCTTTTTCATGGGTAACAATACCCATGTATTGTTAAATAGTTTGTGCCTAACTCACAGCACCTATTAAGTATGTGTCCCTTTTGGACTATATTGACCCAAATTCTTTCTTCAAGGATCATCTCAACCAATGGGACTAAATCCACTGGTTTTACTCTTCAACATCTAAGTTAAATTTTCTTTGAGCAGAGAGTTAGGAAATTTCAAATTTCTCCTTGTCTTTCTTTTAAATATGATGCCCAAATTTATGACAACTGGCCAGCCAGTCACTTTACCTGAAGCGAGACAGAAGACACTTCATTTATTCTTATTACCAGCATTCATTCCTATTAACAGCCAGTTAGCAAAGTGAGAAGCTGCACATCCCAATGCTTTTGAGTTTCTTTCCAAGTCTGTTAAATCCAGAGAATTAGCCCTAATAGGAATTACAAGGGATACAATTACAGATAATTTATTTGGTTCAGTCATTCATTTTGTGGAAGGTTTTAGTCCGTAACCTGACTTTCACAGAGACCATATCTCTTTTTTACATTGTAAGCAATAATAAAGAAAATGAGTTTTCCACTTCTTACATATGTCTCCTGGGTTTTGTTTTATAAAATAACTTTTATTACCTTTTTTATTATATACATAATACATGTTCATTGTTTAAAATAGAAAATACACATAAGCAATGGGAAGAAAATAAAAATCACACATAATTCCACCATACAAAGATAACTATTAACACTTGCTGCATTTGCTGAGTACCTCCTGTCACCCTTTTAATATGCGTTTATGATTTGTTAAATAAAATTATATGCTATTCTTTATATAAACCTTTTAATCAAAAAACATGTATCACAGATATCTTCCTATGTCATCAAATATTGTCATAAAATGTAATTTTGATGGTTGCATAGATTCCTTTATATGGGTATAATTTATGTGCCTTATTTTAATATTCTTTTTATTGGTAGATTGAAAAAGTCCTGCAGCAGGGAGAGATTGGAGACTGTGCAGAGCCCTACATGATTATCAAAGAAAGTGATGGTGGAAAGGTATGGTAATTTGAGTACTGTTAAATGGAGACATCTTAGAAGAAGCAGGTATTTTCAGAAGTGTGACATAAAATAGCTAATGGGCTTTAGTCCCTAATGTATCCCTATATAAGACACTACTACATTGTAATTAAATAAAAGAGGAAAAGAAAACTGGTCACTGATGATGACTTTTTTTTTTTTTTTTTGAGGCAGTGTCTTACTTTATCTCCCAGGCTGGAGTGCTGGAGTGCAATCACGGCTCCGTACAACCTTGAACTCCTGGGCTCGAGTGATCCTCTCCCTTCAGCCTGTTGAGCAGCTGGTACTACAGGCACATGCCACCATGCTTGGGTAGTTTTTTGTTTTTTGTAGAGATGGGGTCTCACTGTGTTGCCCAGGCTGGTCTCATGCTTCTGGCCTCAAGTGATTCTCCTGCCTCAGCCTCCCAAAGTGTTGGGATTACAGGCATGAGTCACCATGCCCAGCCTGATGATGATTTTTTAGAGAAATAAATCCTTGAATTTTCTAATGTTGACATACAGCAAGGTCTGACTGCATAACTTGTTTGGGGCAAGGCCACCCCCTGTTGTCTTCATTCTGAGGCTCTGACTCAGCTGGTCGGGAGGTCCATGGAGACCCCAAAACTAAACAGTGCCAGAGCTCTCCTGGCCTTCCTCAACAGCATGGGCCACTGCCCTTTCAGGTATGCAAATAACTGGGAATTGGCTGCCACTACCATGCATTATATATTCATTAGCACAGCATAGGTGTTGAGCCTATTAAAAGGATATCTTTTCTCAGCAGCAATTTGCAAAGATTATCAGTGTGATTTTTAAAACATGGCCTTGGCCAGGCGTGGTGGCTCACACCTGTAATCCCAGCACTTTGGGAGGCCAAGGCGGGCAGATCATGAGGTCAGAAGATTGAGACCATCCTGGCTAACACGGTGAAACCCCATCTCTACTAAAAATACAAAAAATTAGCCGGGCATGGTGGCACGTGCCTGTATTCCCAGCTTCTCAGGGGGCTGAGGCAGAAGAATAGCTTGAACCTGGGAGGTGGGGGTTGCAGTGAGCCGAGATCGTGCCACCGCACTCCAGCCTGGGCGACAGAGTGAGACTCCGTCTCAAAAAAAAAAAAAAATGGCCTTTCTGGAATAAGACTTGCCTTATTAGTATTGTACTTTAGAGACTCATAAATGTCAAGTAAGATTTATTGAACGCAAGGCATTTTTTTTTAAATCTATCTTTTATTCTGAACTCCGAAGAAACACCTTGGAAGTATTGTAAACTTCCTAAGGAGTTGTTAGGAAACTTTTTAGAATTTTTTGGAGTTTTCCAAGGCAACTTTTGGAGAAACAGGTTCACTTGGGAGCTTGGTAGATAATATATTAAACTTGATTTCAAAATTCTTTTATGCAAATCCAAGTCACATAGCTAGCCACCAAAAGAATTGATAATCTGGTATAATGAGTCCCTTTTTGTTTTTGTTAGCTAAAAATGTATTTTACTAATTAAGTGTAGTCTTTTGTAAACTCCTCGTTTTTTAATCTTTATTTCCTTATCAGCTAGACTTCTGGCCCAAGTGCATCATTTTTCTGCCTATTCACTGTTTTTATTTTTTAGTGAGAAGATATGTATTTACTCTTTTTAATCAGTAGGGTTTGGATTTTGGAGATGGCTATCATATTCAGGTCAGAGGCAGTTGACTTGGTGCTGATTGTTTCAGCTTGTTTTTTCCATTTTCGTCCAGAGTAAAGAAAAGATTGAAAAACTAAAACTCCAAGCTGAATCCTTCTGCCAGCGTTTGGGGAAATACCGGATGCCCTTTGCCTGGGCACCCATAAGCTTATCAAGCTTCTTCAATGTCTCCACCCTTGAGAGGGAGGTAACTGATGTGGACTCTGTGGTTGGTAAGATTTTCACCTGCATTGGGAAAGGGAGGGCTCCCCAGTGTGCCACTGCCCAGGTCCACAGCTTACTAGTGGGGACTGGGGGCACAGTAAGGTGTGGGAAGTGGGGAGGAAGAAGGAGATAAATGGAATGAAACACTATTATGACTGGATTACATATATTTGGACAGTGATCTCCAAAAGAAATTATCAAGAATGTTGGTGAAGATTAAGTATACTCTTACAGTAAGATTTTCTAGATGGTATGACACTTAAAAAAGTTGATTTTTGCTAGCCACCCCCTCTCTAAAGTAAAACTTTAACAAGAAAATGTAGTAACCATCTATAGTGTGTTAAGCAGAGACACCATGGTCGACTCCTAAACCTAAAAAAAAAAAAGCCTGGGCATTTTGTGATTGCTGATCTTCCTGCCACAGCTTTCTTTAATGCCAGCTATGTAGACCCAAGTAACTTATTGATAAGAGTTATGTATAGAGCTTAGAGGGCACACACGCTAGGTAATTCAGGTATAGGGCATGCTGAGGCCTCAGTCATCTCTAGGTCAAGGATAACCTGACAACAGAGACTGATTCTTAAGGAGCCACCAGAAGATGCAAAGATGTCGTGTATTATACTGAGGCAGAATGGCAAGTTTAGGTGGGTAGAGGTAGCAAGAAATTCTAATTCAACATCATAGTAAGAATTAAGGATAAGAAGATACTCAAAGACAGGGGTTGGACTGTTCTAGTTCTAAGCAATTTGATTATTTACAAGAGAACCCATGAGTTTTTGCAATATAAAAGCAACAAGATCTCCACCCAAATCCCAAAAGGGGATAAGAAACAACTGGGCAAACTATCAGGGTCCCAGCCCAAGTCTGAGTGTGATTTGCGGTTCTAATTCCCATTGGGCAGATCACCCAAGGCAGAAACTCAGTCTTGCTGCCTGGTGCACACAATGAGAGCAGAGAACACTGGGATTCAGAGTGTACACAGGCTGACCCCAGCATGTTTGGGTCACAATCCCAAATTCCTTCAGCGGCATTTGAGTACATGCCTCTCCCAGTGGAATGCAAATATAGAAATAAAAGAAAAGCAAACAATGTGCTGACTAAATAAAGCTTATCAGGAGACCTTGTTCTGGCTATAGCTCTGGACTTTTGCCGGGTGGCATTTGGTCTACCCTAATTTCCATGTGGGAGGGGCCCATGGATGCTCCTGGCCTCTCTCCTCTGGTCGGAGGAGGATTAAGGACACCAACAGGAGGACTAAGAAAGGTAGGGGCCAGTGGAAGGACATTTGCATTCAAAACAAGGATGGCCATATTCAGTGTTCCTGATGAGTGACTTTAAATATATTTATTGTGAAGTTAATAACTGCTGTGTGTTTGAACAGAAAGGCATACTTTGGAGTGACAATTGTTTTTCTTAAAGGGAGAAGCTCAGTGGGTGAACGGAGGACATTGGCCCAATCTAGAAGGCTTTCTGAAAGAGCCCTCTCGTTGGAGGAAAATGGGGTTGGATCCAACTTCAAAACCTCCACCCTGAGCGTTAGCAGCTTTTTCAAACAGGTATCTCTTCACATTACAGTGCGTCTGGATTTTTCCCCATATTGGCATGGGCACTGGAACCCACAGGAGGAGGATATGTAGTGATTAAGAGAGCAAATTAGTTAAGCTCACTGTCTTAGTTCATTTTCCGCTGCTTATAATAGAGTATCTGAAACTGGGTAATTTAAAAAGAAAAGGAATTTGTTTCTTACAGTTATGAAGGCTGAAAAATCCAAAGTTGAGGGCCCACACTTGGTGAGGGCTTTCTTGCTGGCGGGGCCTCTCTGCAGAGTCCTGAGGTGGAGCATGGTGAGCGGCTGAGCATGCTAGCTCAGGTCTCTCTTCCTTTTCTTATAAAGCCACCAGTTCCCTCCCATGATGCAGATTAATCCATTAATCTGTGAATGGATTAATCCATTCATGAGGGCAGAGTCCTCATGATTCAATCACGTCTTAAAGGCCCCACTTCCCAACACTGCCACCGTGGGGACCAAGTTTCACCATGAGTTTTGAAGGGGACATTCAAACCACAACATTTACAAAGCCTTAATTTCATTAGCCGGAAAACTGGAACAATAGTACTTAACTTCATGTGGCTAGCAGGAAGGTCAGGCGACATGAGACCTGTGAAGCTCTTCTTAGAGTGCCTGGAATACAGTAAGTGCTCAATGAGTGTTAGCTATTTTAACTGAGAGAAGGGTTAGGTTTTGTTCCTCGTGATGCAAACTATCCTATTTGAACTATCTTGGCCAATCCATTCATTAAGCTATGACAACAGTCTGGCTGGGACATCTCCTTCCCGGTGGATCTCAGGGTTTCTTGGCCTGGCTATTCATGTGCAAGTTTCCGCTTTCACTACTGCTTGATGTGCAAGTTTCCAAGGCTCCTTACTTGCTCAGAGAGCGTGACCATTCCAGATGGTACTCTTTGTTAGCTCAGTAAACATCAAGACTATTTAAAAAAATCAAAAACTGCTAGACTTGTAAAAGGTATAGAAACAGAAAGTAGAATGATGGTTGCCAGGGTCTAGGGATAGAGGGGATGGGGAGTCACTGGTTAAAGGGTACAGAGTTTCAGGTTTTTTTTGCAAGACAAAAGCATTCTGGAGGTTGGTTGCACAACGAGAATGTGCTTAACACTACTGAATTGTGCACTTAGAAATAGGTAAGATGGGCCAGGCGCAGTGGCTTATGCCTGTAATCCCAGCACTGGGAGGCCGAGGCAGGCGGATTACATGAGGTCAGGAGTTCAAGACCCGCCTGGCCAACATGGTAAACCCCATCCCTACTAAAAATACAAAAGTTAGCTGGGTGTGGTGGTGCACACCTGTAATCCCAGCTACTTGGGAGGCTGAGGCTGGAGAATTGTTTGAACCTGGGAGGTGGAGGTTGCAGTGAGCCGAGATTGCACCACTGCATTCCAGCCTGGGTGACAGAGTAAGGCTCCATCTCAGAAAAAAAAAAAAAAAAAGAGGTAAGATGGTAATTTTATGTTAGTTATATTTTGCCACACTTAAAATAAACTCACTTGGTCTGACTCTGTTTTGGAAAGTTTTCCATAGCTACACAGTCTTCGTGGAGCATTTAAAGGGGTTACATTAACAAACTGAAATGCAAAAGGGATGCTGAGGGGGCCTGTGCACCGTGCCACATAATAGAAATAGTAAGGGTCTGAAAAGGTTTCTGTTCAGCATACACCCCTTCCCAATCTTATGACCTTGGAGGACAAGGTACTTAACTAAGTCTGGGTGGTCTCATTGGGAATAAGACATATCTACCCACTTACCTTACTGGGTTGTTGTAAGGATTGGAGATCATGCATGTGTGCTCCTGACCCATCTTGGGCATACATGAAGGTGGGCAGCATTTATACTTAACCTTGTTCGAGACAAATGTGAAGAAAATGAGATGGAAAGATGCTTTCTCCACCTTCAAACATTTGAAGAAGAAAGTAAACTTATTCTGTGTTGTTCCAACGGGGTAATACTGGCATCAGAGAGTGAGAGTTATAGGGGGGAAGCTTTTGGCCTGGTTTTCTAATGGTCAGACAGGCTTCCTTAGAATGCAGCAGATGCCCCATCCCCAGAAGGACTGATAAGAGGCTGAGGCACAGTGAGTCACAGTGATTGAGAAGGGTTTAACAAGAAGTGGAACTCAGTGATTTCCGAGCTGCCTGTAATCCTAATTTCTATGAAAGACTTGTGAGAATAAAACTTAAAGGTAAAAATCTTCCCAGAAATTGTTTGTCCCCAACCCAAGAGTCAAAGGTGCATCTACATTAACTCTGACTTTTCTGTTGGCAGGAAGGAGATCGCCTTAGTGATGAAGACTTATTCAAGTTTTTAGCTGACTACAAAAGATCATCATCCTTACAGAGACGAGTCAAGTCAATTCCAGGTGTGAATGACTTATCTTTATCATCTTTAGCTGTGCCAAAACCGCTTATCATTAGACACATTCTTTGTCTAATGCCAGAATTTATAAAATCATGTTTGCCAAGTGAAATGTGAGATTTTGTGTTAGGGGTTAAGAATCTGAGTTGTTCTATGTTTTTGGCAAACCTATTAATCTTTTTTAAATTTTCTTAAAGGATTGCTTTAGTAAAAAAACCTTGTGCTTTAGATCTGGTTTCAGAAAATGAGATAATTGTTTAAACAGAGGAGCCCCTTTAATCAAATAAACTCTTATATTTAGTATTAAAAAAGTGAATGTGAGATGCTTTGGTAGAAGGCAAAGGCATCTTCCTTATCCTCACTCAGCAGCCCTGGAGGTACTTCTGTAGCATCCTCAGGTCCAGGGAAGCCAGTTTGTTTTGTTTTTGTTTTTGTTTTTGCTTTTGTTTTTGTTTTTTTTTTTTGAGATGGAGTCTTGCTCTGTCACCAGGCTGGAGTGCAGTGGCACAATCTCAACTCACTGCAACCTCTGCCTTCCAGGTTCAAGTGATTCTCCTGCGTCAGTCTCCTGAGTAGCTGGGACTACAGGCGCCTGCCACCACGCCCAGCTAATTTTTTGTATTTTTAGTAGAGACAGGGTTTCACCATGTTGGCCAGGATGGTCTCGATCTCTTGACCTCGTGATCCACCCACCTCGGCCTCCCAAAGTGCTGGGATTACAGGTGTGAGCCACCATGTCTGGCCGGAAGCCAGTTTTAAAACTCCCAATTTTTACTGCTAGCAATGCAGGGAAGTTACTCAACGACGTAAAATTATACTGTGGTAATTCAGGAAAGAACTTTAAAAATCGTCTAATCCGTTCCTTCTCATTTTACAATTTCTTGCTTTATATTTTATTTTATAGAGGCTAAATCTCAAAAGTTATCATGACACACTTTTCTCAAGCTGCAGGAAATTAGCTCCAAAGCTTTTTTATAGTACTATAGTTTGTTCTAATTTTCATGAAAGAAACACGGTGCAACAATCTTTCTTGATTCCCTCCTAACATGACAGTTTCTTTCCTAGAACATTCCTATTTTCTCTCTTTAGGCTTGCTGAGATTGGAGATTTCTACAGCTCCAGAGATCATCAATTGCTGTCTGACTCCTGAAATGCTGCCCATGAAACCCTTTCCTGAAAACCGGACACGCCCGCACAAAGAGATTTTGGAATTTCCAACACGAGAAGTGTATGTCCCTCACACTGTGTACAGGTAAGAAACAGATTCAGGCTGGCGCGGTGGCTCACGCCATAATCCCAGCACTTTGGGAGGCCAAGGCGGGAGGATTGCTTGAGCTCAGGAGTTTGAGACCAGCCTGGGCAACATGGCAAAACCCTGTCTCTACAACATATACAAAAATTAGCTGGGCATGGTGGTGCATGCCTGTAATCCCAGCAACTTGGCAGGCTGAGGCAGGAGAATCGCTTGAACCCAGGAGGCAGAGGTTGCAGTGAGCCAAGATTGCACCGCTACGCTCCAGCCTGGGAGACAGAACCAGACTCTGTCTCGAAAAAGAAAAAAGAAAAGCAGGTTCTTGGAAAACCATTGAACTCACATTCTGAGTTTTATTTGAATAACGTTTTCTCATCCTTCAACCTGTCTTCCTACTTCCTAAGTTTCAGGGAAATGAAATGTGATATTTACGTAACCGGAGGTGATTGCCAAATCTCTTTCTAAACATAGTTTACCTGATTCTCTTTAACAAGAATGGGTTACTTCAGATGTAATTGTAGTTTAGGATTATAGTGGACATATGTTTTGCAGAGATTAAAAAAAAAAATCTGCTAGTCATTACCTTTGTTTTCCTCTGTGCAGAAGGACATATTAGAAAAAGAGCAATGTGACCAAAATGTGCTAGTTGTCAAAAGGGTAGGTTTTCAGCTAAAGGCTAACTCTTTCCAATAGAATTTACAGCAATAACATAATAGTAGCACACATTCCAATAGGATTTACAGCAATAACCGAAATGTTCTATATGTGTGCCACCAGTACAATAGCCACTAATTACATGTAGCTGTTCAGCATTTGAAATGTGGCCAGTGCAATGGAGGAACTGAAAAATTAATTTTAATTACTTTTAATTTAATGTCAAGTAACTGTATGTGTCTACCATATTGGAGAGTATGGAGCTAGACACTAAAGGCCTAACAGGTTGGGCTGCCTTGGTTTCTGAATCACATATGGTGGCACCTGACCTATTCCATGGGGTCTGGAAGGAATGCGTGTCAACACACATCTGCCAAAGGCATTAATGCTCATGCACTTCTTTATTTTGAGACTATTTCCTTTAATGCAGAAAAGGATGCTGTCTATAAAAAGCATCTCTTCCCCACCATCAAGAAATGACATTGTTGTTTTCTGTATTTTTTTATAAAAGAAACACAGTGGTACTGATTCAGCTGAAGTCTTCTCTTATCCCCAGTCTCCAGTCACAGACTTTTACCTCACTTCCTAGACTTTTATCATCATGAAATTGTGTATGTCCTATTTTTCTCCTTGTACACATACACACACACACGTTTGTGAACACTCAATGGCATTATCTTCATATTCATTTAAAATTTACACAAATGACTTCATACTCTAGGTCAGGGGTCCCCAACCCCCCGGGCCATAGACCATTGCTGATCCTTGGCCTGTTAGGAACCAGGCTGCACGGCAGGAGGTGAGCAGCGGGTGAGTGAAGCTTCATTTATAGCCACTCCCCATTGCTTGCGTTACCACCTGAGCTCCTCCTCCTGTCAGATCAGCAGCGACATTAGATTCTCATGGGAACATGAACCCTATTGTGAACTGCATATGCGAGGCATCTAGGTTGTGTGCTCCTTATGAGAATCTAATGCCTGATAATCTGTCGCTGTCTCCCATCACTTTCAGATGGGACCCTCTAGTTGCAGGAAAACAAGCTCAGGGTTCCTACTGATTCTATATTATGATGAGTTATATAATTATTTCATTATATATTGCAATGTAATAATAATAGAAATAAAGTGCACAATAAATGGAATGTGCTTGAATCATCCCAAAACCATCCCCCGTTCCCTGCTGCCACCCCAGTCCATGGAAAAATTATCTTCCATGAAACCAGTCCCTGGTGCCAAAAAGGTTGAGGATCGCTGCTCTAGGTGTTGTATTACACTTTGTTTTTGTCACTCAAAAGATCGATTTGTTTTTCTTTTTTCTTTTTTTTTTTGTTTGAGTATTACTATGGAGTCATGAGTCATTTTTCTTTCTACTTACGCAGATTTCCACAAATTTTACCAATGGGAACTTTTTAATGGCTTGCATTTTTGGAAATATCAATATTGATTCGTATAAAGGTTTTTTGTTTTGTTCTTTTTTGGTTTTTTTTGTGTGTGTTTTTTTTTTTTGAGATGGTGTCTCGCTTGGTCACCCAGGCTGGAGTGCAGTGACGCAATCTCGGTTTACTGCAACCTCTGCCTCCCAGGTTCAAATGATCCTCCTGCCTCAGCTGCCCAAGCAGCTGGGACTACAGGTGCCTGCCACCACACCAAGTTAATTTTTGTATTTTTAGTAGAGACAGGCTTTCACCATCTTGGCCAGGCTGGTCTTGAACTCCTGACCTCGTGATCCACCTGCCTCGGCTTCCCAAAGTGCTGGGATTACAGGTGTGAGCCACTGTGCCCATCCTGTTATTCCTTTTAACTGCTGTATAGTATTCCTTTGTGAAGAGGCCATATTTTATTCATTTCCTTGTTGATATGCGTTTATGTCTTTTTCAAGTTTTCAGCTCTTACAAACACTATGGAGTAAGATTTTTTGTCTTTGCCCCTCTGTACACATTTGTGAAAGTTTACTTAAGAAATATATCTAAAAGTGAAATTGCCAGGTCAGAAGTAATACACATTTCAGTCTTAGTTTTCTAAAATTTTACATTTGCAGTCCCAACAGCAGTGTAGGAGAATTCCCATTTTCCAGTTCCTCACCCATACTTTCCAGTATGACGTATGTGGGACTAAAATGCAAAGAACTTCAGAGCTCACCTGATCCAAGCATTCCCACCCCCATAATTCCAGATGCACAAAATGAAGACCCAGGAAGGATAAGTGAATGGTTCCTTGAGGTCAAAAGTTACAGTGAGGTGGCCAGACACAGTGACTCACACTGTAACCCCGCTGCTCTGGGAGGCTGAGGCTGGAGAATCACTTGAGGCTAGGAGTTTAAGATCAGCCCGGGCAACATTGTGAGACCCCATCTCTACAAAACATTTTAAAAATTGCCCAGGTGTGGTATCGTGCATCCCTGTAGTTCTAGCTACCCAGAAGGCTGAGGCAGAGGACTGTTGAGCCCAGCAATTCGAGGTTACAGTGAGCTATGGTCGTGCCACTGCTCTCCAAATGAAGCAACAGAGTGAGACCCTATCTCTAAAAAAAAAATAATAATTTAGAAAATAAAGTTATACTGAGAAATACAAACAGCTATTTTTTAGGAATGGAGAGTTCTTACAGTATTCAGGAGGTATACACTTATTTCCCCATTTAATCCTTCCTGGAGCAGCTCTTCATGTTCAATCCTCATTCCTTCCATCTAAACTTAGTCCCCACGTCTCCCTCCTAGAGGAGATAAGCATTCTTAGGATGCAATAGTTTCGATTCTCTGTTCCTTAGAGGAAGATGAAGGCATGAAAATGTTTGCTTATGGATGCTTTGTATCTTTTTAGAAACTTTATCCTATAATTGGGAAAAAATGCTTGTGGCATTGGAAGAGACTTGCATCCAATGAATTCTATAGTTATTCAACTTCCCCTCAGCATTTAATCACCCACAGGTGGCATTTACAATCTTCTCTACTCCTTGCTGCAAACATTATCCCTTAATTACATCACAGTGGGACTTAGAATGTATTAATGCCCTGAATGATTCAGAAATGTAGTAGGGCAAAGGAGGCCAAGTCTGGACGGATTACAATGGACCCAACTTGTCATCATGAGAAACAGACCCGCAAATACAGAGTTAACCTTCTTGAGCTGTACTGGGCACTGTAGACGTGCCAAGGACATCCCTTTAGAAATGTCAAGGCCACCCTGTTAGAAACCAGGTCTTGGGGAATGACAGAAGAGACTTCTCTCCAGTTTGGTTGTGGCCCCTTCTCTTGGCTCACGGTTCTTCTCTGTGGCTCTCAGGCCACCATATTTTATAGTATATTTAAGGAAAGAGAGAGACAATGAACTTGGTTCAGAATCTTCATGAAAATTTCACAGAATTTAGGAAGCATCTTGTCTAAATCTCTTGTTTTAAATTTTTAGTTTTCTTCTCCAGTCCTTGTGTGGTTTAGAGTGGTTTTGATTAGATTGGGCTTGACAGTTACCCAGTCCCAGATGAGTGTCCCCTTTCCTGCACCTCCCCCCATCCACGACATGGAAATGGAAAGAATCGAGTGAGGTCTGAACCCCAGGTAAAATTGGCAAGCTGTCTAAGTTCGCCTTGGGTGACCTCACCTTTTCATTTCTGTCCATTTTCCTCTCTTTTTGTTCTTTGCCATCTCCCCATACCTCAAAAAACCTGGACCTCGTGGCTTGTCTATACTGGCCCCCAAAATAAAAGTCTCTTTTCAAGCAACGATCTCTAAACTCATTCACTATGGTATTGATAACAGGTATGGATTAGTCTTATCACTCCCAAGAGTATTATCATTTTGGGCCGGGTGTGGTGGCTCACGCCTGTAATCCTAGCACTTTTGGAGGCCAAGGCAGTGAATCACCTGAGTGAGTTCAAGAGTTCGAGACCAGCCTGGCCAACATGGTGACCCCTTGTCTCTACTAAAAATACAAAAAGTAACTGGGCGTGGTGGCGGGTGCCTGTAATCCCAACTACTCAGAAGGCTGAGGCAGGAGAATCGCATGAACCCAGGAGGCAGAGGTTGCAGTGAGCCGAGATCCTGCCATTGCACTCCAGCCTGGGCAACAGAGCAAAAAAACTGTCTCAAAAAAAAAAAAAAAAAAAAAAAAAAGAGGTATTATCATTTTGGCGGGGACAGCAGTTCCTATTTCTTAATTGAAGAAATCCAGATTTCTTCTCATTCCAAGAGTCTGTCAGGTAACTTTCACTGTCGATGTTGCTATTTCCATGCCAATCAATAATCCTAGTCATAGCTGTATCCCTTAAGGAAATCAAATAAATGAAATATGAAGATTTGTGGGGCAGATAAATTCAGGAATATTTCTTCGTTTATAGAGGATTCACCACATGAATTTGAAATATGGCTTGACTTATAAAAAGTTCATCTACCTGGAGCTTGTAGACAATACCTCTGTCGGGCCAAACAATAAATGCTTACACTGAGAAAGCCAGGTTTGGGATTTCAAATTAGTGTTCCCTTAACATAAACTGCAGAGCCCCCTTCGATGGAGGGAACCATTACCTAGTTCTAACAGCAGATGTCTTCTGGCCTTGAGTGCCAGTGGTAACCAGAGTCATACATTTTAGGATTTTGGTATTGATGAGGGTTTCAGCTGAACATTACTTGAGTTGAACTCCAGTTACCTTTACCTCTTTTAAAGGAGCAGCTGCCACAGTGCCTCAGGTAAAGTTGGCTTGGGATAGGGTGGCATTGCCTTCCAGTCCCCAGCCTCACCTTCCTCCCACCTCTTCACTGCCTCTTTTCTCTGCCCTGCCCCTTCAGGTGTCCTGTGCAGGGCACCATTCGAGTTGCATTCTAGTGTATTAGGTTGGTGCAAAAGTAATTGCGGTAATGTGTGTGCTGCCCCGTGTCTCTACCTTATTCAAGTTTCTTTAAGGAACAGCTGTAGATGAGTTCTGGTAGAACTGGGTAGTGCTCCCGCAAGTAACCCCATGGGTCAGTGAGGGTTGGGCATTCATAAAATAAATTCTTGCTCTAACAACAGAGACCAACTTCTAGAGCCAGGAGTGCTCATCCCAGGAATGACCAGGGGCTCCCAAACCAGCGGCTTGGGCCCTCTGCAGTGCCATGTGCAGCCTCTGTGGGTTGGAGGCATGGAGCTAGAGCAGGGTCCCCTGAACCAGAGCCAGGCAGGAGGCTCTGAGAAATCACAAGCAGAAGGACAGCAATTCTGAAAGCAGAGCAGAACAGCTGGAAAAACGGAGTTGATGAAAAGGATTATTCAAATCCAAGCTTGGCATTCCTTGCTCTGTGTCCAGATTAAGAAAATACTAGTGGTTTGCCTGGGAACACATTTGCGCCAACTCCTGGCTTATTTTCCATGTGACCCAACAGCTGGTACTAGAGACACCAGCTGCTTTCTGGTGGGGGCGGAATGAAAACAGCATGGGCTGAGGCCAAGGCCCAGCAAGGCCTTCAAGGGCATCCTATCCTGCGGCCGCCACGGGGGTGTGTGCGCAGATCACAGGCGATGAAGTCGTAATGAGCTTGTTAAGCTCCCTGCCGTCCCTTTAACTGGTGATTACAGTAAAGAGAGCCACATAAAGTACGTTTTCATCTCTCATTTCAGCCCCCGAGAGCCTCTGAGGTCTTGTTTATCCAATTATCAGACTTGCTGTGGAGGACTGTGCTTGCTGAGAACAAGCATATCAGTTGGAACATGATTTCTCTGAAGGATAATTAGCCGTTTTCAGGACTCCTCCTATTCAGCTGCATGTTCTCAGACCAGAAGTCCGATCTGGCCTAACGGGGCTGTGTTCCCATATCGCAGTGGAGTCTTAAGGAGTACTACCCGCCTTCTCTTCTGCAGGGGAAAAAGAATGGCATAGCATGCACTCAGGAGCTGACCAGAAGGAATGTCTGCGAGTTATGATTTAGTGACTAGAACTTCTAAGGAAAGAAATGAACCAGGAATAACTCCAAGCGAAGTGGTTAGGAAGGGGGGCAGGACATGGGGAGTATCCTTGAAAGGGACTTTATTTCATCCAAGGAAATAGATTCCCAGTGTAAGCCCAGTTAGCTCTGTATTCAGAGTGGATCTTCTCAGTGCTGGGAGAAGGAAGGGTGGTGGTTGTGCATCAGAGTAAGTGTCCAGCCCCACCCTGAAGACTCCCATTCAGGTGGTCTGGGATGGGGCACTGGTGGTCTGGCACTCTCTTTTGTTCAAAATCAAAGCTTCCCCCTCCTTCTCGTGGAAGGGAAGCTTCCACCAACCCTTAATGAGTTCCTCTACTAGATGGAGTTGTCCAATGCTCCATACCGGGCACAGCGGCTCACACCTGCAATCGCATCATTTTGGGAGGCTGAGGCGGGAGGATCCATTGAGCCCAGGAGTTCAAGACTAGCCTGGGCCATATAGCGAGACCCTGTCTCTACAACAGCAGCAAAAAAATTAGCCAGGGGTGGGGGTCCACACTTGCAGTCCCAGTTACTTGTGAGGCTGAGGCAGGAGGATCGCTTGAGCCAGGAAGGTCGAGGCTACAGTGAGCTGTGATCATGCCACTGCCCTCCAGCCTGGGCAACAGAGTGAGACTCTTTCAAAAAACAAAAACAAAAAACTCTGTCCTGAGTATAAGATGATCCGGAAGCTCAGTCCTTGGTTTTACGAGGCTTAGCAAGCAGTTGCTTATGGAACAGAAGCTTTTATAAACAAACCATTCACTTAGGAAGGGCAGTAGCAGCCCAGGCAAAATCTAGTCATTTGAATTAGCCAAGGAATGGAGACAGAGACCAAGTGAATTTCTGGTGCTAGTTGCAACTTGGTCTCGATAATAAATCAGGAACACAATCCCCACATTCCTCATGCCTTGCTCCAAAACTCAGCAATTCTCCTATTTGTAAGATCGAAAAAATTCAGGAGGGAACCAGCTGCCGAAGGTGATCACAGCAAAGCTACCGTTCCAGTATAACATTCAGCCACTAGAGGACACAATTCACTCACTTTCTAGATTCAGATACACAACTACCTTTGTCACTACAAAACATATGAAGTCGTGATTTATGAAAGTAGGACACGTATTTTATTTTTTGCCCTTGAAGTGCAAGACCAGGAAAAACTGAAAAGTATTGCAGCGTCCTACGAGATCACGGCTATCATTTTTTCGCAAAGGATTTTATTCTAGCCTGTCAGTTTCTGCCTCCTTTCATTAGTAAGTCCTGACCTTAGACATCTGGCATTTTTTTGGAAGGTGTAGTGGGGAGGGGGACCAAGAGATGCATCCCTTAATGTAGCTAAAGATCGAAATCTTCTCATTTTGGGGAGAGTTGCTTACTGTACATATTTACACGTTCATCAGTTCTGCCTCATATGTAAACCAAAGAATGTGCCGAATTTTCCTAGAATCATGGTTGAGGCAGGTAGGAGTAAGGAGGTGCTGTGTACATTAGTGTCACTGAGTCCACTGTTCACAACTCCATATCACTCTCCTTGTTTTATACTCTTGAGTCCACCATGCTTTGGTGTTACAGCCCATGTAGAACTGTCCTACCTAAAAGTCCTGCTGTCGGTTTAACAGTGACGAGTGTCATTTTTCCGCTGTCCTTTACATAGAATTCAGCAGGAAGCTTCATGAGGCGTCCTTTTTCTACATGGGTTGCCCTGGTTGGTGGAGGCAGAAGCAATGGAGAAGTGGTGATGACATTAGGGCAAAGTTAGGCCTGCATTTGACTGATGTTGAATAGTTTGTCTAGATTAGAGGGAGCACCTAAAATCCAAAAAGCCTTTTGTCTTTGATTTCTATACTTTTGTTAGTTTTACAAATTATTATTTAAAATCAGTCCTTTGAAGTGGCTTGTTCTCTTCTGATGGGACAGCTTGGGGAAACTGTTTAGTCTTATTTCTTTTGCCACTGGGAAGTTGTAGGGGACGCTATTTTGTAGCTTTTTCATCCTCAGTTCTGACCTCCTCACGTGCTTTACAGATGCCCCCAAAGATCAGCATTCATCCACCTTTCCCTGAGAGTGTTTGGCCATCTCTAAAGCAGAGGTATTTTAACAGCTCTCCTTAATGGATGTCCTGTGGTTTCAGGCCTCAGACAGGCTGCCCTTGGGCCCTCAGCAGAAGTCGGGAATCGTCTTATACTTCCGGATCATCTTATACTCAGGCAAAATATGAGATACTGCGTCAGGGTTTCCCAAGGGAAGAAACTGAGTGGGAGGTGCAGGTAAGCCCCACAGTACAAAATAAAACAGAGCTGTGAGTAGTTGAAAGGACTGTGTTTTGACAGCATAATAAGGTAATTGTTTAAAACCATGGCTAATTCATCAGATGTCGTGTGTCTTTTATAGTTAAAAGATGAAATTTCTTTACCCACTGGTGTAAACAACAGAAAGATTCTAAAACTTTAAAAAATGTGCCGGTCCTGGCTGCTTTGTTTCATGTTCTTTGACAACTTTCAAAATGTAAATTGAGATTCATGTAACTATTAGTGGAAATATAAATATCATGGCTTCATAAGGATAAAATTAGAGGAGCTCAACATAATGGCTCATTTTAATGATTTCTAAGGGGTTTCCATGCCCAGGCTAATAACTGTACATTTAGCAATAAGAAAATCTCAAAGCCTATTTCTTATCTTTCCCTAGAGTTATAGCTTTTAAACCCAAGCTGGTCATTCCTTTTGTACCACTCCACTCACTTGATAGGGTGACATGGGCTGAGCTTTCTCTCCTATCAGTGTTCAAAGACAAGTTTAGCAGCGTTTCTAAACTTCCTTCCATCAGCTCACAGGACACAGACCAGTTTTGCTATCCTATTAACAGATTTACATTTCTGTTCTCTCGAAGTGTCAGTTAATGTCCTTAAAGGTAATATGCACAAAGATACACAATAGTCTCTGAATTTTTCTCAGAAGACAAACTCAGAAACCTTAGAATTCTGATTCATTCTCTTTGGCTCAGACTTGATGAATTTGCTTCTCAGAGTAGGGGCATGAAAATTATTCTTCACTTAATGTAATCTGTTTCTTCTTTCTCCCTCTCCTGCCCTCCAATAGCACTTCTGAGCTTGTTTGTTCTTCCCCTTACACCCATTGTTGGAAACGTGGCCTCCCCTCATTCTCACCTTTCCAGAAATCTCCCTGTGCTCCTTATGCTTGGCTTATCGCAAACTTGGAGTTCTGTTTTCTCGTGCCCTTCTTGCATTTTCTTCTTTTAAGAGACAGGGTCTTGCTCTGTCTCCAAGATTGGAGTGCAGTGGTATGATTCTAGCTCACTGCAGCCTCAAACTCCTGGGCTCAAGCGATCTTTCCACCTCAGCCTCCCAAGAAGCTAGGACCACAGTTGTGTGTCACCATGCCAGCTAATTATTTCATCTTTTCTAGAGACAAGGTCTCACTCTGTTGCCCAGGCTGGTCTTGAACTCCTAGCCTCAAGCAATCTTCCTACCTCGGCCTCCCAAAGCACTGGGAGGTGCCACTCTTCTTGTATTTTTTACCTTTGCATTTATTTCCTGGTTACAATACTTTTAACTTAATGGCTGTTGAACTAGATTCTGCCAATGTACGTGCCGTCCAGGACACGTTCATGCCACTTTAATTTTCTTAGAACATCAGTGAGATAGTCTTACTAGGAAGAGATAAAGGGCAGGGGTCTGGTTTTCTGGCAGGTTTTCTTTCATTTTAATAACCAGCCAACCCACGGAGGAAGGAGTTGATTGATGGCTGCCTCCTCTTTTGTAAAGAACAAACATCAAATTAGTGGTTTGTCCTCACTTTGCGGATAAGCAGAATAATAACACCTGTGCCTCTCCCTGCATTATTTTGAAACCAATATAATTTTGTTTGGACGGAACACAGATAGCAACCTTAATGGGGTGGAATGTGGAAGAGGAATTACCAAAGGGGGACCAGTCAGCCTGTCAGGCAGCAACTCTGATGCCAAAGAATGGACACAGGATCAGAGCTGTGGACCCCTGTCGTGATTGCAAACTTCCTGAGGGTGGCAGAGATTCATACGATTTCTTCCATCAGGACAAAAATCAGTGTGTTGGAGCTCACTCAGGAAATGCTCTTTGGGATTGGCATGGGAAGGGGATGAGGCCGCTTGACAATTAGCCTAGTTCACTGGGATTGCATTGTAGGAGCTGGGTGGTGGTACCATATGGCCAACAGGAGATGCCAGCGATATCCCTAATTTCCCGAGCTTCCTGATAGGTCCTGGTATGGTCGGGGATCCGCCGGGATTTGCCTTGTATGGTCTACCTCTGACTGAAATTAAACTCTAAGTAGGTAACTGGGGAAGGCCTTTCTCCAGTGAGAAGGTTTTGATGTGATTTCATCATCGGGGACTGGATTGGACCTGGAGAAATCAGTTTTTGTATAGTCTCATTTCTAGAGTGGCACCCTGGTCTTGGGCAGGTCAGAAGGACAGATAGTTGGTCACCACCTTCAACACCAATCATGGTTGGAAAAGGGCCCTAGTAGGGAGTGCCTTTCTCACCAATCACCAAGGCTAGAAGATTGTCTTCAATTCTTTCAGATGCCACAAAGCTGTCATTAGAGCAGCCCATTGGGAAATCGTGTACTAGTTTTTGATGATCACATTGCTGTCATCCTTCACTGTTTCTTCCCTTGGTCCTGAAATTAAGGCTGGGCTCCATTTGACAAGTTATCTTCTGTGCAGGTAGAGCAGCAGGCTGTGTTAGCTCACAGCATCTACTCAGTAGGCATGGAAATACCCACTGAATGGGACTGAGAAAGTGGAATGGGAGGGGAACGTGTGAAGAACAGGAAGTTTTCCTCTTTTTGTCCAAAGTCTGTCTACTTAGAGCAACAGGATGGTGATGATGCTTTCTGGTTAAAGATGTCATGGCAAGAGTCTTCCCTAGACAGCTCTCTAGCAATAGCCAGTGGCATGTAAACCCTGCATTTTTGTACTGTATCCAGTGTTTCCAACTCCCTTGTAGAACTTTCCGTGAAGTCAGCAAGAACCCTGTGAGAATCAGGATTTGTCTAGAAATTTAGCATTTACCGAATCAATGATTCTCTGGACATGTCAGTACCTCCAAGGGATTCATATGCATGTTTGGTGGGCGTCGAGCATGTGGCAGTTTGGAGAAGGAAGTGGAGAATGCAGCAGCAGCAGGAGAAATGTTTGATGTTGCTAAACATCAACCCCACGGCAAGCCTAGAACTGGGGGAATGGGAGGCATGGTGCAGGTAGCTGCTGACACACAGCTCTAGAGATAGCTGCCTGCAAAGCTAGATGGGACTCCAGGCAATGGGCTTCAGGGCCTAACTGCTCTTTCAAGGTCACTGATTGTTACAGGAGCCATGGTCTGCAGCATTGAGCATGGAATTATTATTACTACTAAGCATGATTCTCACCATGATGCTCTTGGGGTGGAACACAAGAGCCCAGAGAGAATATGCTTATTTTATGCAACCTCTAATGTTTCCTTCCAGAGTTGTGATGAAACTGAACCAAACTCTAGCATGAGAATCAGTATCCCAGGCCAGCAGCCAAAACAAGTGGTGACACTTGGCCAGGCACGGTGGCTCATGCCTGTAATCCCTGCACTTTGGGAGGCTGAGGCGGTGGATCACAGGGTCAGGAGTTTGAGACCAGCCTGGCCAACACAGTGAAACCCCGTCTCTACTAAAAATACAAAAAATTTGCTGGGTGTGGTGGCAGGCACCTGTAATCCCAGCCACTTGGGAGGCTGAGGCAGGAGAATCACTTGAACTTGGAGGCGGAGGTTGCAGTGAACCAAGATGGCGCCACTGCACGCCAGTCCAGTGACAGTGTGAGACCCTGTCTCAAAAAAAAAAACAAGTGCCAACACTTTATATATCTAGCTCTGAAAGAAATGAAGTCTGTAAGAAGGACTGTTAACCCTCAAAATGGTCTGGGGTTGCTACGTCCCCTTGTGGACTTGTCACACTGGTGTGAGTGTAGGGAGTGGGAACACTTCTTCTCAGCTCCTTCCTCACCATGTGTCATTCAGGGACAAAGGGAGCAGGAAATCTTCCCTTTGAAAAATCTCGTATGCCTGGCAATACTCGTCACCCTGTGAATAATGTTGATGCATTTACCTAACCAATATTATAAGCCCCTGCTCTGTGTCAGACACTATGCTTGGTGCTGAAATAGACAAGGAGGGATGACTGCCTGTCTTGGAAGGCAAATCCCAGTCTCCTAACAGACGCTAGAACCACAGGCAACCACGCTGATCTACGCAATGACATGTAATGCAACTTTGTCCTGCAACCACCTTGAGATTTTGAAAGTTCTCCTACCTCCAAAACTCAGACAAGTCCCCTTTCTTGCCAAGTGCCTAAAGCAAGGATCTGTTTATAGAGGCAGCTGGGGACATCTGGCCAATTTATTTCCTAGCAGACCTGCTGTTTCCCCTGATTCCAATACTTTCTTCCCCAACCCAAACCAAGGCATCTGGCAATGTTAAAAACATCAAGAATGATAAAACAAGCATTTTAATGAAGATTATTGATTTATTCATTGGCTGTTTCTTTAAATGGGTAGAGAACTAATAAAGGATCTACCCTCAAATAACCGAAAATATCAGCCTCAGCGCCAGCAGAAATTGAAAGCTTTCTGGCTTTTATATGTGTTTTTCTCAGCTGGCAGATTTGTTTTAGGAAACTACTTGCAAAGCCTGGGAAAAATGTGCTCTCTCTGTCTGTTAAAGGAACATGCAGGTTGGTTGGTGCTGGTTCTGCATCTGACAATTCTGTCTGGTGGCCTTAAAAAAAAATACAGCATAGTCCAGATTTGGACTATGCAAATGGTGTCTTTAAACTTAACTTTTACGTCTTGAGCAAAGCCAAGTATTATTGAAATGTTTATTTTGTTTGTATCTGCAGGAGGTTTTCATTCAAAATATGTTGCTTTGGAGGAAAAGGAAGGGTGTTTGTACTAGGTACTTTTAACATTCTTCTTATTATCTGACCTATCACAACCACTTTAGGAGACATTAATTAATTTAGTTCATATAATCAAAACTGGAACCAAGGAAAAATTATTTATACTTTAGAAATTCTCATGTTCTTATACTTCTTTGGAGATTGAATTGACTCCAAAGAGACTATTTTGTGATTAAGAATATTTTTGTGGGCGGGCACAGTGGCTCACACCTGTAATCTCAGCACTTTGGGAGGCCAAGGCAGGTGGATCACCTGAGGCCAGGAGTTCGAGACCAGCCTGGACAACATGGCAAAACCCTGTCTTTACTAAAAATACTAAAATTAGCCAGCCGTGGTGGCGGGCGCCTGTAACCCCAGCTACTCAGGAGGCTGAGGCAGGAGACTCACTGGAACCCGAGAAGCAGAGGTTGCAGTGGGCCAAGATCACAGCATTCCACTCCAGCCTGGGTGACAGATCAAGACTCTGTCTACAGGAAAAAAAAAAAAAAAAAAAGAATATTTTTGTGTACGGAGTCATTATGTTATGTCCTTAGACCAGGTGGTCCAATTGAGGCAGAAACTTTTGAAGTAAAACCATTTTTTTGAAGGAAACACATATTTAAATATGAAAGAACGCTGGACATATTCTTTTTAACATTTGCATACTTGTATTAGTTATCTATTGCTGTATAACGAAACCTTTGCAGCTCAAAACAATAGTCCCTATCTCGCAAGTTTATGTAGGTTACGCAGGTGCAGCTGACCTACTTGGTCTGAGCCTTCGAAAAGCTGCAGTGAGGATGTCAGCCTAGGCTGCCGTCACCTCAAGGGTCCCCTGGGGGTGGATCCACTTCCAAGCTCACTCATGTGGCTGTTGGCAGGATGCAGTTGCTCACGGGTTGTTAGGCTGAGGGCCTCACTTCCTCACTAGGCCAGAGGCTTTCTTAAGTTCCTTAACGTGTTTTCTCATGGGGGGCAGCTCACAGCATAGCAACTGGCTTCATCAGAACAAGCAAGCAGGAGGGTAAGAGACAGAAAGCAAGACAGAGGCCGGGGTCTTTCACAGCCTAATCTCAAGAGCAGTACCTCATCACTTTTGTCCTATTTTGACAAACGTCATATTGACTTTTTGTCATTACATCAGAAGCGAGTCACTAGGTCTAGCCCACACTCAAAGGGAGAGGATTTCACAGAGCAAGAATATCAGGAAGCAGTCATTGGTTATTTAATTAGAAGCTGCTAGCACAGTTCTTAACGAAGCTACAAAACATTGAATTGGGAGGAATATGGGCGTAGGAGGGTGATGAGGGAGGGCAGGTTAATTCTATGGATGCTGAGGGCAGTGTGCCTCATGAAAAGTGTTCCCATCAGACTAGTGTATTTCTTTTTCTTTTTCTTTTTTTTTTTTTTTTTTTTTTTTTGAGATGGAGTCTTGCTCTGTCACCAGGCTGGAGTGCAGTGGCGTGATCTCAGCTCACTGCAACCTTTGCCTTCCTGGTTCAAGCGATTCCCCTGCCTCAGCCTCCTGAATAGCTGGGATTACAGGCACGTGCCACCACCCCCAGCTTATTTTTTGTATTTTAGTAGAGACGGGGTTTCACCTTGTTGGCCAGGATAGTCTCAGTCTCCTGACCCTGTGATCTACCCGTCTTGGCCTCCCAAAGTGCTGGGATTATAGGCATGAGCCACCGTGCCCAGCCCAGAATGGTGTATTTCTAGGACGTCTGCAATGCATCACTCTCTAATAAAAGAAAAAAAAAATAGCCACTTCTTGACAGATACTCAAAGGTGTGGAGTCCCTTACTAAACCACACTCCAAAGAAATAAGCCTACAAAATAGGGAAAAGTTGTTTTTCACCTAGAAAGCAGATTCCCTGCATTTTCTTATTTTCATATAGTGGGGAGAAACCCTAAGTTGTACATATGAAGAAATGGACTCATTTCTCCTCTTGCACAGCACCCCAGCAACCTTGTACACCCTATTCCTCCCTAACTGCCAACCGCACCCTCACCTCCCCAGCATCTGCAGATCTACATACATATTATCAAGTCTGTACAGAGTACTGAGTGAAATGGTCACCGTAGCTATGGAAAGGTGAGATTTGCAGGCTGTCTGAAATGTTTCTTGCTAAAGTAGTTCCAATCCTTCCCCCATTTAGAATAAAATACATTCTTAGTAAATGACTTCTAGGCAGAAAAAGAAAACCACACTGGAAATAGGATTCTAATAAACCAACATGGGGCTCGAGCTGGTGAACACATTTCTGAGCCATCCCTATTCAGAAACTACAAGACAAATATGACAAAGAATATCCAGATCACTTAGACCCTTCAAACCACATCCTGGGTTCCAAGGAGAGTGGCTGCGAGTTAGGAAAGATACATTTATCCAGTGGACCTTTTGACTGTCTTGTCAATGTTAAGTTTAAGAAAAAAATGTAGACTAAAAAATTTTGGCCGGGCGTGGTGGCTCACACTTGTAATTCCAGCACTTTGGGAGGCCAAGGTGGGTGGATCACGAGATCAGTAGATCCAGACCGTCCTGGCCAACACGGTGAAACCCTGTCTCTACTAAAAATACAAAAAAAAATTAGCCGGGTGTGGTGGCGGGCGCCTGTAGTCCCAGCTATTCTGGAGGCTGAGGCAGGAGAATGGCATGAACCCGGGAGGTGGAGCTTGCAGTGAGGCGAGATTGTGCCACTGCACTCCAGCCTGGGCTACAGAGCAAGACTCCGTCTCAGAAAAAAAAAAAAAAAAAAAAAAAAAAAAAAAAAAAAATTTGCTTTGGGTGCCTTCCCACCTTCCCTTGCTTCGTCACTTTCCTTAAGCCTCTAAGCATCCAGATCTTCCCCAAAGCAGTGCTTCCTAGTCAACGATTACCCTATCCTCTTTTTATCCGTTTTCTTCGCACACACCTTCAGTCCACAAATCCAAGCTTTTTGTAAGGAGGGAGGGTGAGTAAACCAGTTTGTACTAAGGTGAGAGTGAATTATATATAAACCTCTTAATATATTACATCTACTAAGCAGTGTTTCAGAAGGAAATTTGCTAACATGGACATCTTACTTGAAAAAAATTTCAGTTGATTCAACAAAGTATGGTTTAGAAATCATTTTCAACCAGCATTGGGAAGAGATTTTTTTTTTTCCTTAAAGCAGTTAGGTTTCCCCAGCAGATTTTGAATGCTTGGTTATTTGTGATTCTTTTCTATGGGAATCTGATCTGGATAAGACCTAAGATCATAAACACTCTAGCTTTCCCTTTGGGTCTTTTGCTATTGAAAACTAGGTGGACTTAAACAAGTTAAGTGGGTTTTAAGGATGGCTCCTTTCACCCATTTCTAAAAGATAGCATTCTTGAGGTTCTGCTTTATTTAGCAGAAGGAGTGCTGGTTTTCCAATCTCTCACTCAAAAGGAACTTTTACTTATCTCATAAAAAAGAATGGGATGGAGATTAATGTAATAGAAAAGGTATACTACAAATATCATAGCAGCTATATTTAATCAGTTCATGTTCGAAGATAAATTAATAGTAGTACTAAGAGTTGTGCTGTATAAAATCACCATCTCTCATGTTCAAATTGCAGCTCATCAGCTGAAAAAGCATGGATTGTTTTCTCCCTGAAAGAAATCTTTAAAAGTGGTAATCTTTAAAAATCTAAAAAGTGTCTAAGGCACTTATAGAGGTTATATAACAAGGTATAAAATTTCTGAGTGAAAGGAAAGTAAGGAGAGAGAAATAAATCTAAATGTGTGTAAGGTTAATATGTACACAGAATGTTTCTTAAGGCCTTTGACAGTTCCTTTAAAAATCACCTGCAGGCCAGGCATGGTGGCTCATGCCTGTAATCCCAACAGTTTGGGAGGCCGAGGTGGGCGGCTCACTTGAGGTCAGGAGTTCAAGACCAACCTGGCAACATGGTGAAACCCCGTCTCTACTAAAAATACAAAAATTAGCCAGGTGTGGTGGCATGCGCCTGTAGTCCCAGCTACTTTGGAGGCTGAGGCAGGAGAATCACTTGAGCCCAGGAAGTGGAGGTTGCAGTGAGCTGAGATCACGCCATTGCACTCCAACCTGGGTGACAGAGGGAGACTCCATCTCAAAGAGAAACAAACAACAACAACAACAACAACAAAACCTGCAAATTTGAGCTGCCTAGCAGCCAAGCAATAAAGGGAATCACAATGAACGATAAGATTCATATGTCTGCCAATTTAAAAACAAACCAGTTCTCTTGGGTCAGTGCTTCTCAAACTTGAATGTACATTCGAGACATCTGGTGCATTGTTAAACTGTAGGTTCTAATCTAGCAGCTCCATGGTGCATTTCTAACTTTGCTCCCAGGCAATGCTATGCTGATGCTGATGCTGACGTTGATGCTGCTACTCCTTGGACTGCCCTTTGAGTAGTAAAATTCTAGCTCACTCAAAAAAACCTCATAGTTTATTTGGAGTAACATCCCTTTAGCCCTTTAGCTCTTGTAAATGTTATAAGACTACATTACAATAAAGTTCTGGTGAGTCTAATTGTTGACCAGAAAGATTGTTTACTTCAGAGCACCTGGATTTGAATTGCAGCGTGCCACCTGCTGCTGTGTTACCTGGTACAAGTTAACGCATTCTCTTCGCACCTCAGTTTTATCGTCTTCTGAATGAGACTAATAGTAGTACCTGTCATAGATGCTTGTAACAGTGCCTGCATAGAGTAAGAATGAAATAATGTTAGCTATTTTTTATTATTACATTTAAAATAGATTTTGCTGGCAGTGAAATATGAATGATAAATTAAAATCATCTCCTCAGCTGTTTTCCTTGCATAAGTACCTTAAAATAATGTATCTAGATTTGCAATTTCCTTCTGAATCGTTGAATAAAAGACACCAGATAATCAGAAGATGTTACTGACATTAGTAGGCATTTGAAGTTCACTCTGATGGAATCAGTCTATTTACAAAAAATTGCTATAGAGAGTAAAAAGCGCCAACCTCTTCCTGTAGTTTTTGAATGACAGCATCTTTGTTCATGCAGTTGGCTTTGCTGCATTTCCACTTCAGTAAATAGTTCATCAATTTTTTGGCTCTGTCTTTGCAAAAAAAAAAAAAAATCTACAGAGGGTGAATTTTAAAACACAAATGAAGAAAAAGAAATTACTTTGAAATTGCCAAAATCGTTTGGCTGAAAGAGCTTATTTAGAAAAACAGAGCTTTTTATGTATAAACCTGTTTCAGTGGTGTCGTATCGGAATTGCATGTTGCTAGTAGTTTGCTATCAAACAACACTTGTGTTTCAAGCTATTAAAAAATGAACAGAATAGGCCAGGTATGGTGGCTTACACCTGTAATCCCAACATTCTGGGAGGCCGAGGCAGGCGGATCACTTGAGGTCAGGAGTTCGAGACCAGCCTGGCCAACATGGTGAAACCCCATTTCTACTAAAAATACAAAAATTAGCCGGGCCTGGTGGCATACTCCTGTAGTCCCAGCTACTTGGGAGGCTGAGGCAGGAGAATTGCTTGAACCTGGGCGGTGGAGTTTGCAGTTAGCTGAGATCATGCCACTACACTCCAGCCTGGGCAACAGAGCAAGACTCCATCTCAAAATTAAAAAAAAAAAAAAACAAAGAATAAAATAGAAACACCGATTTTTCTGGTATTTTGTACCCTCCCCCGAATATCCATACCCAAGGCATTTTGAAGATTTCCCTAAGCTGGAAGCACCAGACCACATGTTATTTAAAACATATTAAGATGTACCTACTGTATTATGTATACTTTCTATATAATTTTATAACAGTCTGCAAAGTAGCAGGAAGAAACTTTTGCCTTCAGGTTAAACTCAGAAGAGTTGCCATTGGCTAACGAAAAATTTTGCATTTAGTAAGCATTTAATTAAAAATTTATTAATTTCGGTTTTGAGGTTTTACTTTTCATATTTTTCGAGCCAATAACTTATGGAATCTCAGACATTTTTGTGGAATCTTAACTTGTTCATAGATCCTGGGTGCTTCATTTGTCATCCTGAGAGCTTAAATGGCCCTGCCAAAACCTCAACCTCAGCTCAGAGTAGGAAATCGTCAAGCACTTGGTAAATGGTGAGCAAATGGATTTCAGTCACTAAATGGAGCTGGAGGAATGGAGTGCTCCCTCAAAAAGAGCATTTCAGCTGGTCACAGTGGCTTGCGCTTGTAATCCTAACGCTTTGGGAGGCCCAGGCATGAGGACCCCTTGAGCCCAGGAGTTCGAGACCAGCCTGGGTAACACAGGAAGATTTCACCTCTACAAAAAGTAAAAATAAAAAATTAGCCAGGCATTGTGGTGGCTTGCGTCTGTAGTCCCAGAAACTTAGGAGGCTGAAGCAGAGGATCGCTTGAGCCCAGAAAGTTGAGGCTGTAGTCAGCTGTGATCACGCCACTGCACTCCAGCTCAAGCGACAGAGCACAGACTCCATCTCCAAAAAAAGAGGCTGTGACAGAGGAAGGCAGGGGGATGTTAATCAGAGAGACATAGAGACTGGGAGAGACTGAAAGAGAGGCAGAGAGAAATACACAAATTAAAGACACAGACTGAGAGAAATGGAAAAATGAAGAGAGGATCCCAGAGAGATTGATTGACTTCCCAGGTAACATATAATATCTTACAATCCTGCAGAATGTTTAAAGTTGCATTTTAAAAGGCACTCGGTTGGTTCACACAATCCTGGTAAGAAGATCATTTTAATTAGTATCATATTTTGCAGTTTCCAAAGCAGTTCTTAGGCCTCATTGCGTTTAACACCTGGCGCCATCCCTTTTATTACAGCTGAGGAAATTGACTTGTTCACCTTACATTTGTAGAGCATTTTGCAATTTTTTGAAGGACATTTCCACCCATTATCTAATCACAAGTCTCCATAAATCACATCTCCCCTGGTATAAAAGCAGCTCAAATTGCAGGTGCTACTGAGATTCAAAATGCAGCCCACAAAATCAGCAAATATTTTTTCTTTGTTTCCTCCTTTTTTAAAAAAGGCATAGATTTCATATTACTACTTTGTTTCAGGCTGTATATTGAAGTAACGAAAATAAAACAAAAATTGACACCAATTTTATTTTGAAATAAAATCTACTTTTCTCACTTTCCCACATCGTTTTCTAGCTGCTAGCCTTAATGCATATTCAATTTTTGCATATTTACAGCCCTGTCAAAGATAAAATTTTATTTTCTGCATTTTCACTCAACATTATACACTGAGTATTGGCCATTTAACTCATCTCAGTCCCACTTTCAAAGAGATACCCAGGAAAAGAAGCAGCAAGGGTCGTTCGACCTTGAACAACTACAGCTAATACTTTGGCTCTCTTTGAGATTTTTAAGGCCCGTAAGTAAAATATTTTCAGATTACAGAAGGCTTGGGATTCTGGCTTTATCACATGACTGATTGGTCCTCCATGTTCTCCTTGGCAGATGTGGGTATCAGTGACACAATGTTTTTCACTCAAAACATGGTTTAGCTTACCATTACCAGGAATGGCCGATGTATACGCATTCATATTGTGAAGGTTTATTTGCACCTCCACTCTTCTTAACCAGGCTGTTTTCACAGGAGAAATAACCCCAGCTTCATGAATCCTATTCCCATGACGTATTTTCCAGTCTCTTAAAATAATGGCCAACTCACATGGTCAGTAATGATTGACTCACCGTGACATCATCCATCACCTTTGTCACTGGAAGCCCACTTGCCTTAAAGAGTGCAGCATCTTCCAACTTTGCTCCAGCAACTTCAGCTCCTCGTTAAATCTCTCCCTGTAGGTCATCCCTGCAACCAGTTGACGCTGGAGCTCAGCAGCCAGCTGATGGGGGCCTTCACTCCTGTGGTCGAGCTGCTCCTCTCTCCTCTCAAAGCCCTCTTTCCTTCTCTCCTGCTGGCTGACCTAGAAGGTCAGCTAAAGAGGTGTTCAAAGTGTCCAGTTGCTTAAACAGGTGGCCAGTGTGCTTTTTGCTGTACTTGCTCCTTGAGCTGAGCTCCAAGCTGTAGAAGGCCATGGGAGAGCACGTTGATGTCATCTTGGGAATAATTAAGAGGGTCAGGTTTTTCTGTTTGTTTCCTTGCACCAAATGAAGAGCGGGATAAACTTGAAAGAAGCCAAAGTGATGTTTTTATATTGTGGCTTTGAATGATTTCAAGGTCCCTTGGTTAACCTATTCTCAGCAAAGGAAATAGAAGGTGGTCCCAAGATGGTAAGAGCAGAGTGTTTGGTTGATAATTTGATCTAAAAATGACCAGATTCCACAAGTTAACCCCAGAGCTGCTCAGTAACAGCAGTTTAAAAATAAGTTGAGGACTCGTTGCTAAATGAGTGGAAAGAATTTGGAGTTTCCAAAATAGTTTGTAATCAAGAAAAGCCATATGAGGGGAGTCCTGGAGGGAAAATTGCTGATGAATATCAAATGTCCCGTTCTCGATGCAGTGGTATATGTGACTGAAGAAAACCACTTTTGTCCACATTTGGGGAAAGATAAGATTATACTAAATGCCTGGCACGTACACTGGACCTTCAGTTACTTAGAAAACTTTCAAAATAACTTTGCCATAACAAGTGGCAAATTATTAAGGTCATGGGCTGTCTTCTCAAAAATACTTGGATAACATGATTCTCTGGCTAGTATGAGACCCTTAATTTATCACATATGAAGCATATAAGCCTGCTTATCAGTTCATTAATAATTATTTTTATCTGGCTTGGGCTCTGGGTTACTGGCCATGCAGGCAGATCTTCCCTCCCAAAAGAAAACATAATTATTCTCTTGTATTCGTTTCCTTTAAAGCATGCAGATTTAACAAAACATAATACTTAGCACTCTTACTGATTTAGAAATATGATGACCCTTAGGAAATGCATCTCCTTAAAAGAAATTCTAGGCAAACTCATTTAACCTTTCTGGGAGTTAGTTTCCTGACCTTCAAAAATGGGATGTTGGACCAAATTATCTTGAAGTTTCCTTCCAGCTGTGTGGTTGGTGGGGCGTGCTGGCAGTGTGGGGCAGGACACTGAATATCTGTGGTGGTGATGTTTGGATACAGGGGTGAGCAACCCCTTTGGAAGCAACATGCAAAATTGCTGAGCAGTGGTGGGGGTGCATGGGAATGGGTGGCAGTGCCCCTGTATTGGAGTGTAAGAGACAAGTGTGGTGAGAACGGTCTGGCAGGGCTACTACTGTTATGATTTACACAATCCATTTCATCCAGCCACTTCAAAGCACCTTCACAAACTCTGGCTCATTATTCCGTCAAACACAGCATTCAAGAAAGGTTGATTGGCATCTTCAAATTAATTCAAAGATGATGAAGTTGAGCATTGCAGAATATAAAGGGATTCTTCCAAAAGTACCTGCACTGCAGAGGGGCAAGATATATAAAGTGTTTATCACAGGTTTCTAACTGAAACAAGGAAATAACGTGAACGCTTATTTTTAGAGGAGACCAGTATAAATTATGGCATATTCAGAATATGGAATACCATGCACCCCTTAAAATCATGTTTACTAAGAATAGTTAGTCACATTGGGGAAATGGTCATAACTGAATAACATTTAGTGGCATAAAAAAAGATAAAGCTCTGTACATACAGTATGATAAAAATGTTTAATGTGGCTGGGCATAGTGACTTATGCCTATAATTCCAGCACTTTGGGAGGCCAAGGCAGGAGTATCACTGAAGGCCAGGAGTTCAAGATCAGCCTGGGCACCATAGTGAGACCGTGTCTCTACAAAAAATTTAAAAATTAGCCAGGTGTCGTGATGCATGCCTACTATTCCAGCTACTAGGGAGGCTGAGGCTGGAGGATCACTGGAGCCCAGGAGGTCAAGGCTGCAGTAAGCCGTGATCATACCACTGCACTCCAGCCTGGACAACAGAGTGAGATCCTGTCTCAAAAATTGAAAAAAAAAAGTTTAATGTATAGAGGGGAAAAGGCTAAATGGAAATATGTTAAAGTCTTGATGGTAATCTTCCTCGGTGTAGTGGTATAGTGGGTGGTTGCTATTCTTTTCTTTATACTTTTATGTACTTTTATGTTATGCGAGGTTGAAAAAATGGGCACACATTACTTTCATAATCATCTGTGTATATGATAATCATATGATTATGAAAGAGGGAGTGTGTGTGTGAAAGTGGGATGGACCAATCAAATAGAATGGTAGGGAAGACCTCAGAAGATATGACATATGAGCTCAACCCCAAAGATGAGAAGAACCAGCCATTTAATGAATGGGGAAGCCCTCTGGGGAACAGAAGGGACGAAGGAAGGAATAAGTTTGGAATGTCCTAGGTTTGAAAAAAGGCCAGCATGGGAAAATGATGAAAGTTAAGGTTAGAGCCATTGCCAAGGGCAAGGTCATTTAGGACCTATGAGAAAAAGTTTGGGAAACCCTTGTGGGGGCCTGACATAATTTATTTTACATTTTTGAAAGATCCTTCTGACCAATATATGAGGAACATTGTCAGAGGCAAGTGTAGAAGTCAAGATCTGTTGAGAAGGGGTTGCAGGGGTCCAGGTGAGAATGAGGGTGGTTCCGAGTGGAGAAACAGGGACAAGGTAGGTTGGAGTGTGGGTCTGACTTGTTAGCCGCGTGGAGAAAATAATTATCATCATAACTATCATTTATGTTTTTAGGGGGCCATATAACTTCAGTATGTTTTCAATGTTCACATCTGTAGGTTTACAGAGTTTGTACTTCATAAGGTACAGAAGTAAATCACTTGTCATAAATCATGCCTTTAGAAGCATATATCGTGCTTCTATTATAGTAATGATAATAATAGAAGTCTACTGCTAGTCATAAAACTTATCTGTTCAGAGAAGCCTTTTTTTTTTTTTTTTTAGAGAAGTCTTCTAGGTTTCAGTTGTTGCTCATTAGTGCTCACCACAGCCCTGTGAGGTTGGTGCAATTATGCTTTGGAAAAGCTAAGTAACTTGCCAAAGGTCATGCAGCTAAAAGAAGCAAAAGCTGGATTCAAATCTCAGCTCTCTGCCTCCAGAGAGAACACCCTCCACCCCTCTCTGACAATACCGCTCAACAGACATTAGCTCTGCTTATTTGATTGGAGGCAGTGGAGATGAACAGAAGTGAACAGTGAGCAGAGAGGGGTTTGTACCCCACACACATCCCTGCACCCCAACTGTAAACTGTCTTCCGTCATCACTTACTATATCCATGTCCACTCCTGACAGCATCAGTGGCTCAATCATATCTACCTGCATCAGGGTTTTAGGCTGCCTCAATTTAGACAGAGCAAGATTTGGGAGGTGCTGCTAAGATGGCCAGTGATTGAGTAGAAACAGCACTGTACTGGATCTCTGCCTGCTCTGTGGCTCATTCATCATGTGTCTCATCTTTAAAAGTTGGAGCTCAGTCTAGGTGCCTCCTGGCCTGAGCACCCCAGAATTCTATGCTAATCCCTTCATTGTGACATGGCCTGTCGTCTACTTTTCTGGGAAGACCACCTACACCTCACTGATATTTGAAGCTCATTGAGTATTGTGATATATCAGCCCAGAAAGTCACAGGGTACAGCAACTCATACTCGCTCCCCGCACCAGGCCAGCCCCATTCTGCCTCCAGGGAGTCACCCAAAATAGAGAGATGAGGGTAAAATGAGACCTAGGAATACTATTTATTTGCCTTCATGGCCTTTGAACTTGCACGTCCAATGTAACGGCTCCTGTGTGTTCTTGATTGTTCCAATTATCATTTTTCCTCTCGAATACCTGAAAGCATTCATTATTTTACAAGAGATTTGAGTAGAGAATCCCTGTGCCCTAACTTTTCTTTCCTTGATGTGGGGTGTTCTTCTGTGACTAGGTAAGTTTATCTCAATGTTTTCCCAAATAATTTCTCAGAATGTCAAATTCATAAAAGCTACCATGAAAGGATAAATAAGTGAAAGGAGTTCTGAGGTGAAAACATTTGGGGAAAGAAGAGTCTTTCTCCTTCTAAGGCATTCTCAGTGCACAGTAACCTGTTTATCTCACTTTGCCCTGGTCTGTCCCAACCACATTTGCTCAACCCCCCTACCTTCCCCCTACACTTGTTAACACTTTGCAGAACACTAGGGCTCTGTGGGACAGGCTGGGAAATGCAGGTTGACATGCCACTGTTAATACCTAGAACATTAAGGCAAACTTGTCCCTGAGAGATGTCAGGATAGCACAGTATGAAAAGGCCATGCTTATCAGGGCTCTTATCTGAGAGAATACAGTGGTTATGAGTATGACTCTGGAACTAGACAGTCTGGGTTCAATTCCCAGCTCTGCCATTTAGTTATATGATATGGGGTATATTACCTAACATCTCTGTATCTCATTTGTTCCTCACTTGTGACATGGGGATGATGACAGTGATAATAGTGCCTACCTATAGGATAGCTATGAGAATTAAACAAATTAATAAATATGAAGTATTTGGAACATTGGCCTGACTCAGGATAAGTCCTGTTTAAATGTTAGTATCATTATTACTGTTTCTTCAAGCCAGGAATATACTTCACCAATTATGTATACGCTCGTTCCTTCATTCAACAAATACTTACTTAATACTACTGTGTCCCAGGCACTGTTCTAGCTGCTGGAGATACATCAGTGAATCAAAAACATCAGAGAAAAATCCCTGTCCTTGTGGAACTTACATTGTGGTGGAATCTACTACTAATAATGCAAATAGAAAGAAAAATATATGCAAGTTACCCAGGCACTGAGTAGCCTAGTACCTGTCCTATAGTTGTCAAATGGATGGATATATTATTTATATTGTTGTTGTTGTTATACAGTAATTGAGCTTGGAGGTTTGAGCTGCCGTCTTAGATAAGAACAGAAAGCTAAGCCAATACAAGTGCCATGCCAGTAAGAAAAGGAAACTACTACATAAAGATTAGGAAGAAAAAAGAGAAGAATGACATTAGGCCATCATCTACGGCCATGACTTTTATTTAAAATGAGCTGGACCTTTTTTGCCTTCTTTATCTGTGTATCCGAGATACAATTACCTCTAGGCAGATTTCCACATTCCAAGACATTAAGACTTTCTAAGCTGCAGCAGACACATCTTTACTTGTAGCAAAACAGAGAGCGATGGGGGTTATTTTCAGATGACTGCAGCTGAAGAGGAAGAATCAAGTAATTCACTCCCTTCAATAATAATTCACTTCTGAGAGGAAAAACTTCTTTGGAAAAAGCACCCCATGAATGGAATTCTCAGCATTCGCTGAAGAACTTAGTTAAAATAAACTCTAGACCTTTTTCGTTGATTCTTTATCTCTTCTTTTCCAGAAACCTTCTCTATGTCTACCCACAGAGGCTGAACTTTGTTAACAAGCTAGCATCGGCCCGGAACATTACAATAAAGATCCAGTTTATGTGTGGAGAAGATGCTAGCAACGCGATGCCGGTAAGGAGGAAAATTAACATTTGCCTCAAATCAGGGTGGGCTGCACACACCTGTCAATTCACACGAGTCCAGGACTCATCAGTGTATGAGTCCATGTATTCCAGGCCAATACTGCTCAGCATGCGCAAGGGCTTCTGTGCCCGGGATATCAATGGGGAAACAGGGTCAGTCGTACTTCACAATCTCTTTCTCAACTTATTCTGTAGTGAGCTTGGAACATACAGATCATTTTAGAGGGTTAAAAAAATCATAAAGTCTTTCCATACTGCCCATAGGACCACCCCACTCTAAAGGCATGCAAAGTAAAGAGATGGCTCAACATGTCCACCATGTTTGCTGAGTGTCTTCCATGCACAAACTGTACACACTGTGTTATACACACACTGTGTTACACACTTACTCAAGCTTCGGACCACAGTGCTAATAAATACAAAGTACTGCCTAGTAATTATGAACACACACCACCTCCACACCTTCTAGGAGTGGATCTTTGTTCTGAGGCAAAATATAAATCAAATTTTATATATATATACATATAAATAAAATGCAGTGTGCTCCAAGGAGCTCAAAATGCCAGAATTTATACTTTTTAAACCATCTCCTACTAAATGAGATGGTGGTTAGCTATTACTATTTCCCATAAGTCATAGAATTCAGTTAATATAACTTTCTTTCTTTTTTTTTTTTTTTTTTGAGACGGAGTTTTACTCTTTTTGCCCAGGCTGGAGTGCAATGGCCACAACCTCCACCTCCCAAGTTCAAGTGATTCTCCTGCCTCAGCCTTCCAAGTAGGTGGGATTACAGGCGCGTGCCACCACGCCCAGCTAATTTTGTATTTTTAGTAGAGGTGGGGTTTCACCATGTTGGCCAGGGTGGTCTCAAAGTCCTGACCTCAGGTGATCTGCCCGCCTCAGCCTCCTAAAGTGCTGGGATTACAGTCGTGAGCCACTGCACTCGGTTAATACACCTTTCTAAAAAGAAAAAGAAAAAAAAGAAAAAGAAACCTTTCTCTTAATGTCCCACCCAAAGAAAAAAAGAAAAAATAAAAAACCTTTCTCCTAATGCCCCGTCTGTCTTCTCAATGCAAGGTGTCTTAAGACAGTGGTGGGGTCCTCTTAGTGCTCTCTGCTCAGGCCCCTGGCATGCCACTGCCAGGAGTACCAGGTATGCTTGTGCAGATCCTGTGGCAGCCAAGATGCCCAGCCAAGGGTGACTGGGGGCTAAAGTCCAGTCTGTTCTCCATTCACTGAGCCATGGGTTCTGGTGCTGGGATCACTGCATCTAGAGGAAAGAGCTTTTTTTCTCTGCACAAAGGTGAGTGCACGTGTTCGTAATGCAACCTAAATGCTGCTTCAGGCCCAAGGAGGTATCTTTTTCTAAACAGCACAAATGTAGATAAGGCAATGGAGATGCAAATCACCTAAGTGACTAGGTCTGTATGTTTGGAGAGAGAGGAACCTGGAACTGGGGATTTCTCACTCAAGGCAAAAGTATGTAACTTTGGCCTGTTGGATAGACCTCTAGGCAGTGAGGCAGAGTGGAGAGAGTACTGGTTTTCTAATCTCACAAACATGTGGCCCTTGGTCACTAATATAGCCCCTTGGAACCTCATTTCACCCTTCATAGCCAGTTCCTCTGCACTGGTGTGCTTGGGCCAGTTGTAGTCCCAGCACTTTTTTTTCTTTTTGAGACAGGATCTCACTCTTGCCCAGGCTGGAGTGCAATGGTGCAATCTCAGCTCACTGCAACCTCTGCTTCCTAGGCCCAAGCGATCCTCCTGCCTCTGCCCCCCGAGTAGCAGGGACTATATGCATGTGCCACCATGCCTAGCTCATTTTTGTATTTTTTTGTAGAGGTGAGGTTTCGCCATGTTGCCCAGGCTGGTCTCCAACTCCTGGGCTCAAGCCATTCTCCCACGCCGATCTCCCAGAGTGCTGAGAACAGGTGTGAGCCACTTCTCCTGGCCAACCCAGCACTCTTAATTGTACAAAATGCAGCTCTATGAGACCAGAACATCCTGTTGGCCTGATGATAGTCAGTCTGATGTACCCAAATTCTACTGATAATTTGATCCTTTCTCTGCTGGTGAACAGGTCATCTTTGGAAAGTCCAACGGGCCTGAATTTCTGCAGGAAGTGTACACAGCCGTTACATACCATAATAAGTAAGTCTATTTCAGCATTCTAAATATACGCCAAGGTGGTTTCATCATCCCCTGGTTTTTCCAAGTCCCCTGGGTGGTTCCTCCTAACTATTTTTATAATTCAGGGACTGAGGGGCAAAGGAAATCCATGCCAGTTCCGTGACTCTGTGTTGAAGATGTATAACTTTGCCATTAACCAAGACTGAGGGAAGAACGTGTCTTCAGGAACCAATATAGTTTTGACTTTTCCAGAAGCTTCTATTCTAGTATGATGCAAAGAGGTTGTATTACATTAATTAAGGAAACACATTTCCTAACTTGCTTTGAGACGCTAGAGGGGGCCAGAAGCACAATCCGGCTCCCCTTGCCCTGTGTGTCTCCATCCGCTCCACTGGACACCTGCCCCACTGCCTGCCTAGGCTGACCAAAGGAGAAATGGAACACTCATTATTCCACCGGCAAATGGAGTCATGGAATAATGCCTACCCTGTTATTCATGTCCCACAGTGAAGGGAGAGACATCTGCACAGTGTCAGACAGAATTGGGTTTGATCCAGGCCTGATAACCTGGGCCTAATTAAGTCCTTCATTTAAGCACATTCTGGGATTGGGATGAGGATTACGTGAGGTAATGTACATTACATACCTACATTATATTACAATGTACATAATGTACTTCGTAATTAATGAAGCACCTAGGGCTTCATAATGCAGTTAAATCCGGTTCCTTTTTCCTCCTGCCTCATTCATTTGCTTCTACTCTTTGATGAGTGCAGTTAGGTGCTAGGCTCGGTTCCTTGGGTAGAGATGCAAAAAGGAGGTCACAGCAGGAGTCCAAACCTCATCCTTTCTTCAAATTAAGTTGTTGGAGTTTTCCATTGTGTCGGGGAGTTTGTTTTTTTGTTTGTTTGTTTTTCCCTGACAAAGCCTTTAGTTCTTGAACAGTTTTATGTAAGGGAAGTGTATCTAATAACATCAGCTTAGTCTCAGGGACTTCCAGCTTCAGAGCAGAGTAATGTAAAATGAAAAGCAAAACACCAGGCAAATTCTGAGGAGCAAAGGGGCTGTGGCGTTTTACAATCAGATAAGTCATCATTCTTGCTAAAAGTTATTTGTGTATAATGTGCTTTTGAAACAGGTCTCCTGACTTTTATGAAGAAGTGAAAATTAAGCTCCCCGCTAAGCTCACAGTAAATCACCACCTCCTGTTCACCTTCTACCACATCAGCTGTCAGCAGAAGCAAGGGTCCTCCGTGGAATCTCTCCTGGGATATTCAGTGAGTCATTTCCAGCCTGCTGACTCACACTGCAGTTGTTGGTGCATCTGAGGTCCCCGCAGAGATAAACAACCAAATTCTACTCACTTGATTTTTTCCAGTCAGAAGTAGCAAAACATGCTAAGCCACATTATAGCAAGAGGCAGAAATGATTTGCCTTAGCAAATGTCAAATTTCAGGAATGGAAAGCTAGTGGGTGATAGATATTGGAAGAATACTCATTTGTTTTTTAAAAAGCATTGCAATGTTCACTGTTTCCAAATTTAATATCCATTCTTCATGTATAGAACTAGCTTTGTCCCCCAAGAAGAAACAATTTTTTCCTTAAAAAATGTAAAAGGTAAAATAAACACTGATGTTTTTCAGACACATACAAACATTGGCTACAGAGAAAAATGCTACTGCTTTAGCTCCAAAAGCAATAAATCATCAATATTACCATTTCGGGAGCTCTCAGAGATTTAAAATGCAAAGAACTGGACAGAAATTACTGCCAAAAAGAGTACTGGTCAATATCTAATCACTGTTTAGTTGCATTTGATTATTGCGAGCTAGATAAATTGCCAGAATTATATGCTGTAATAAATACCACTTTATTATTTACATCATCTGTTTCAGTGGCTGCCAATTCTCTTAAATGAACGTCTTCAAACTGGATCCTACTGTCTCCCAGTTGCCTTGGAAAAATTGCCACCCAACTACTCCATGCATTCTGCTGAGGTAATTGGCAAGCTGGCCATCAGCTGTTTCTTGTCCAGCTGTAGTCTTGGACCACCTTCCCAGACCCACTTTTCATTCCCATGTGGCCATGGATGCTCATTGTGTTCTCAGAGAGCAGCACATTGTTCTGATAGGATGGGAGGAATAACTGACTGTGAAACCTCATTCTTTTAAATGCCACCAAATCAGAATGGTTAGTAGCTGCAACCTACACCCAAGGCAGCATAACCTTGCATTATCTACCACAGAGGGATTCCCAGAATAATGTATTATAGAAGAGGAGGCAAACTAAGGCCAGTCGTAATAAACAACTGCTCCCATCAAGGATCCTTATAAAAGATTCCCAGACCAGATTCCATCCGTTTCTTTCTTGGGTCAGTTGTCACAGCCCTCTGGTAGATACCAAGGTATTTATTCCCCTACCAGTCTCAATGCTAATAGCCTTTCTTACTTCCTGTTTCTGGCACTTCCTCTTGTCCATCCACTCTGCTGCAGTGCACCCATTTAAAGAGAAGCCCAGGCAGATCACCTGAGGTCAGGATTTCAAGACCAGCCTGGCCAATGTGGCGAAACCCCATCTCTACTAAAAATACAAAAATTAGCTGGGCCTGGTGTTGGGTGCCTGTAATCCCAGTACTTTGGGAGGCCGAGGCAGGCAGATCACTTGAGGTGAGGAGTTCAAGACCAGCCTGGCCAACATGGTGAAACTCCATCTCTACTAAAAATACAAAAAAATTAGCCGGGCATGCTGGCAGGTGCCTGTAATCCCAGCTACTCGGGAGGCTGAGGCAAGAGAATCGCTTTAACCCGGGAAGTGGAGGTTGCAGTGAGCCGAGATCACACCACTGCACTGCAGCCTGGGTGACAGAGTGAGACTCCAGCTCAAAATAAATAAATAAAAAATAAATAAAGGGAGCCCAGGGGACTGTCCACCCTGACTGCACCAGCTCTCACACTGCTGTCCCACTTCTCAGTTCCTTGCATAGGTTTACATCAGTAAGCATTATTTTGAAGTAAATCTCGGATATCATATTTCATTTTAGTCTGCATCTTAAAAGATAAGGGATTTGTTTTTAACCGTCACAATACCATTGATATACTTTAAAATTTTAACTGTAATTTCTTAGTATCATCAAATATTCAGTCACTGATCAAATTTTTAATTATCCCACTAATGATATATTTTTGATGCTTGCTTTTCAAAATTGGTATTCAAATAAGGTCCACACACTGCTATTGATTGATATGTCTCTGGAGATGCTTTTAATCTACAGATCCTCCATCTCTTTTGTTTTCCTTGCAATTTTAAGTTGAAGAATTTTGCAGAAATTTGAATTTAGTTTCAACCGTTCCAGTCAACTTTCTTCTCTGTTCTTTCTCCATCTACCACCTCACTTCCGGCTGTTTTCCTCTTATGTTCTTTTTTCCCTAAAGAGAGAACCAACTTTTGCCCTGGACCACAGGCGTGTGTCTGGTAAACCAAAACCTCTCTCATCAAAGCCATCTAAGGGGCAATCCGAGTATGTCCACAGACATTTCCCTGATTGGTCTTTATGATTTGGACATCAACACCTTTCAGTAGCCCTCAAAACCACCTTATCATCAAGTTGCACACTCTAATTTCTTAGAACCCCCTATTATCTTCTTAAGCTGTAGGAAAAGACCTGAGTGTTGGAGAGAGACAAATCTGTGTCCAAAGTCTAGATTCTGCCACTCCCTAGCTGTGTGAACGTTGGTGAGTTGCTTACCCTCTCTGAGTCTTGAAGATGAAACTGAGCCCATATCTGCATGTCTGCCTATGAGGCTGCTGTAAGCATTAAATGAGATAATCCTTGCCAAACAACAAACTCAATTCCTAAGTAAACATTAATTCCTTTTTCTTACTTGCGCTGTGCCGTGTTTGTAGATATACCCTTAGCCTCTGTTAGTATCCTTTAAACCTGCACTGTCTAATAATATAGCCACTAGCTACATGTGGCTATTGAGGAAAACATGGCTAGTTGAAACTGAGATATGTGCTATAAGGAAAATATGCACCAGATTTCAAAAACTTCATGGGGAAAATTGTGAAATATGATATTAATAATTTTTTACATTGATTACATACTGAAACAGTCTTTAGGCTATATTGAGTTAAATGAAATATTACTTCCACGTGTTCCTTTTTTTTTTTTTTTTTAGAGACAAGGTCTTGATCTGTCACTTTGGCTGAGTGCAGTGCAGTGGCGTGATCACAGCTCACTGTAATCTTGAACTCATAGGCTCAAGCAATCCTCTCACTGCAGCCTCCCTAGTAGCTGGGACTATAGGCATGCACCACCATGCCCAGCTAATTTTTTTTTTTTTTTTTCAGTAGAAACAGGGTCTTGCTATGCTGCTCAGGCTGGTCTCAAACTCCTGGCCTCATGTGATCCTCCCACCTTGGACTCCCAAAGTCCTGGGATTATAGGTGTGAGCCACCATGCCCGGCCCCTTTTTACTTTTTAATGTGGCCACTAGATGATTTTAAATTACATGTATAGCTCACGTTATATTTCCACTGGACAGTGCTATTTTAGATCACAGATGGCAAACTAAGTGCCCACAGGATCCAGATGAGTAACATAAATGAATGCCTTGTTCTGGTGGCATCTGTTCACTCTGGAGATTGTCTCTTCCCCATCTGAAGGTCACAGCTGTTCCCTTCACTCTACAGATTGGTGACATGCTAGGATATAAGGCCAATTTTTTCATTTCTTCCAGTACTCAAATGATGTTAGAAAAGCAGTCTTTTATAGGAAATTTTCAGGCTTTCAAATATTGGTAACTAATTTTTTAAAGTTCCTAATACTTCAAACAGAACCTGTGTGTAGGCTACAGCCCACTTTGCGCCCCAGCTTGTGACTGCTTCAGATGGCTTTAAAGGTCTCCATCCCATGTACACATCTACCTTCCATTACAATGAAAGACATACAAACCTAGGCGAGGCCCTCCTCACTCAACACTGCAGGACATCTCTAAAGGAATGCAATTTCAGTGGGAATTTAAGGCAAGAAACTGTCTCTAAGGCCTACAAAGGTATTGATATATAAACAGTATAAAAGGGTCACTTTGAGTAATTAAAGCAGGAGCCGAGCTGGCCTAGAAACATGTTGCAAACACTTGGAAAAACTGTGGTAAAAGGGAAAGTAATATCGGGTACTCAAAAACATTAAAATTTCATGTCTTGTAAAGATATTCTATACTTTGTCCTGACAATTCTGATTAATGGGGAAATTGCTGGGATCTTAATTTATTTTAATTCCTAGAATCCAGAATCATCAATGCTGGTTTGGAACTTAGAGACAGATCACACAGTTCAACCCTCTTCTCACAGCATGAGAACAGAACACTAAGGCCCAGAAAGTTTAATTGACTCGTCTAAGTAAAAATAACTAGTTTGAAGCAGGGCACAGTGGCTCACACCTGTAATCCCAACATTTTGGGAGGCCGAAGTGGGCGGATCACTTGAGCCGAGAAGTTTGAGACCAGCCTGGGCAACATGGTGAAACCGCATTTCTACAAAAGATAGAAAAATTAGCCTAGTGTGGTGGTGTGTGCCTGTAGTCCCTGCCACTCCAGAGGCTGAGATGGGAGGATCATTTGAGCCCAGGAGGTCGAGGCTGCAGTGAGCTGTGATTGCACCACTGTACTTCAGCCTAGCGACAAAGTGGGACCCTGTCTCAAAAGGAATGAATAAATACATAAATAATAACTAGTTTGGTGTAGAATTGAGGTGGAATCCAGGGCTCCTGACTCCAAGAACAGTTAGATTAGGTTTCAAGAGGGTTCTGTATTTGTATAACCCTGATATTTCCAGTCAAGTTGCTCTGCATTGCTTGTTAGTAATCAGAAAAGGGAATTGGATTGCTAAGCTTTTCTTTTTTTTTCTTTAACACAGAAAGTCCCATTACAGAATCCTCCCATTAAGTGGGCTGAAGGACATAAGGGAGTATTTAATATTGAAGTGCAAGCTGTTTCTTCGGTGCACACCCAGGTAAGGAATGTCAAGGTTAATAATGAAGGTAAAGGTGCAGCAGAGGAGCCTTTGAAGGACAGGCCAATAAAAGATCACGGAAAATCCTTGTCTACAGGTCAATAAAAAATAATCCTTTAGTTCTTTGTGGGGACATGCAAATCTCTTTAGGTTTCATTTGTCACTGGAATAGAAAGACCTTTCAAAACCGCTGAGCACCTGAAGGAAAGAACCTAGTATCTGCACTGTTGGTTAAGAAACTTTGCAGTGAGACTTGATTTGAAACTCTCATCTGCTGTTACCTCTTTTCCCTCTGTAACTCTGCCACTTTACCAGCCTTTAAAAAGAAGTTCCATACTCCCTCCTTTACCTGCCACTGTCTGAGTTGTGCATCTGCTGAGACCCCTCTCTTGGCGGTGTGCTTACCTGGCATGCTGACCTCTGCTTACAGAACGTGTCAGAGCCTAAATTATTTCTTCTTTAGCTAATAATTATTGAAAGTTCAATTTCATGCACCACATTCTACAAAGAAGTTCATGACCTCGGTCTGAAACATCATGTCTTAGACTTTCTGGTCTGAAACGCTGGATAAGAGATTCTACCCATAAAGAGCTATTCGATTGTGTTTGTGAATCCACTGGTGAACATTGATGGTATAAAACCCCATGAGGCCTGCCTTCCCCCTTCCCAGGACAACCACCTGGAGAAGTTCTTCACCCTCTGCCACTCCCTGGAGAGCCAGGTGACCTTCCCCATCCGCGTGCTGGATCAGAAGATCAGTGAGACGGCACTGGAGCATGAGCTGAAACTCAGCATCATCTGCCTGAACTCCTCCCGCCTGGAGCCGCTCGTGCTCTTCCTGCACCTGGTGCTGGACAAGCTCTTCCAGCTGTCCGTGCAGCCCATGGTCATCGCTGGCCAGACAGGTATGAACCTGCAGGGCCGGGCTGGGAGGAGGCAGGAGCAAGCAAGCACTGCCTTCTTTAATGAGAAATGACTTTCCAGAAATCCAGAGGCCAATGTGATCTTCCTTTCCACCGATGATGTGTGTTCAGGGGAGGCCAAGTCTTGCGCTATTTTTTTCTTTTGAGACTCTCTGCATGTTGGAAAGAAAAACAAACATTAAAATAGGGTTCTTAATATTATAGCTTTCTGTAAACTTTATTAAATGGTTATAGGCAGTCTTTCAAATTCCATTTCTGGTAATTGATGAATTTATTTTACCTTGAAGATATTTTTGTTTTCTTGACTAACAGGAAATGGAACATTTTAAAGTAAGACAAGCTGTGTTAAATGGAGGGAAGGAACTCTCTAAATTGAAATGCAATGCAATCAATTTTTAAAGTTAAAACATAAACTCACTATTTTAAAGTGTATAGTTCAGTGGTTTTTAGTATAGTCTCAAGGTTGTGCAATGATCGCTACAATCTAATTTCATAACATTTTCATCAGCTCCAAATAAAACCCCATACCCTTTAGCAGTCACTCCCTATTCATCCTTCCCCCTAGAACTCGTCTGTTCTCTCTCTTACGGTCTATTTTAAATGCTTACTTTTAACAAATTAACACTAAATACAGTGTGTACATTTTCCCTTAGAAATAATCTCAAAAGCTTATCCTGGAGGCATGACCAGAGTCCAGGTTTCTCCTAACTCCTCCAGGGTAGACTGGCTGGTTTAGGGCATCTTTGTTTGCCACCATTTTCAGCTGTGCCTATATAGCTCTTTGCTTTCCAGTCCAGCAGACGTCTGTTGGGTACCATCCATATGCCCAGTACTGTACTACAAGTTGTAGGCTTTGTGACAATAACCAAGAGCATCTCAGACCTCAGAGGACTTATAATATGGCAAAGAGTCAGCAGCACAGGACAAGAGTCCTCAAAGGGACACAGCTAAATTTTGCAGTGGTGGTGGGGAGGGTAGTATCAGAGGAGAGAGTGAGAAAACGTTCACCTGGGAGGATGCAGGAGGTCCACATGAAGAGGTGGCTTTGAAGAAGGGATAGAGTGAAAACCGACAGAATAGGGGCAATGAGATGAGCGTGGCACAGCAGAGAACCAGAAAAGTGTAGGAGTGTCAAGAAGAAAGTCGATAGCACGGTTGGTGGTGGAACAGAAGCACATGTGGGAGTGGGCTGGGACAATGAAGTGAGGGAGCTTTTAGAGCCAGGGAGAGGCGTGTCCTCTTAATCTCTCATTCTGCTTTGCACCGTGATATGCATCTTTTGTGGTTCCACAGATCAAACGTCCTGTGTTGGAGGCTAACTTTTCATCCATGTAGCAGTTGCCTCTCCAGCTAGATTCTTGCAGAGCTCTGCCCTCCTTCGATTGCTTTCTGTGCCCTCACATATGTGGCACACTGCTTTGTATGTTCCAGCTAGTTAATACAGACTTGTTCACCAGACAAAAATATTTCTATGTTTTGAGCAGCTTCTCCATAGCAAGTTGCCACCTTGTGGTGTGGGGACCACGGGCTGTTGGCACAGGCAGAATAAGTAGAGGCGGCTAGTCTACAAGCATTTATTCAGAACCTATTCTGTGTCTATGCAATGGAAAGCACAGTGCGGGCACAAAAAATTTGAGAACTGCACTTTTTATGGGAAGGATTCCAGCTTTCACAGAGAGACAGTTTACCACCAGACACAGCTGGAGAATCACGTAACTCAGTTTCACTTGGGCCCTGTACTGTGTGGAGTCAGATGGCTTCATGCAGAAGGTGGGACTTATGCTGAGATTCCCAGGGTTGGTGGATTTTGTGGATAGGAGTGAGGAGGGCTTTCTAGGTGAGGACAACAGAATGAGCAAAGTCTCAGAGGTAAGAGAGCAGGCATGATGGGACAATACAATGACTGCCTCATTTTAAGGGAAGTTGAAGTGAGCCAAAAAGGGTACAAGGTTAGATAAGTATATTGGAGCCAAACTACAGAGGCGTGGGGCACCACAACAAGAGGGTCTGTGCAGTAAATCAAATGTGCGTGGCCCACTGTGGTTATGATTTGATATGCAAACATTTTTAGGTTAATCTGTATAAGAATCAGGGTCGTGCAGCACATCTCAAATCATAGTGTCCACAGCAGTCACATAAAGATGCAGAGCCTGATTAATACACCCTCTGGGGTGGGGCCTGAGATTCTGCATTTCTCAGTGGCAACCGGGTGATAGTGGTCATGTCCGTCTGCAGCCCCCACTGAGTAGCATCAGTTTACAACCTGGCTTAGAGAAGGGGGACATCTGGACAGTCTTATGTCTTTGTCATTAAAAACCGTCAATGCTACTCAGTGGCAGGAGGAGGGAGGTCAAATGAGGGAATGTGGAGGCATCTGTGGTACTCAGAGCCAGCATGCCAGAGCTCACCAAAACCATTTACCCTTCCCAGGCCTAGTTAAATTGGTCAGCGGTCAGGACTCATTGTCACTGTCCTGGAGAAACTTCCACCTCGGGCCCCTTAAGGACCAGCTGTGGGACTACCCATTTTTCTCTTGGTTCCTCAGCCAACTTCTCCCAGTTTGCCTTCGAGTCCGTGGTGGCCATCGCCAACAGTCTGCACAACAGCAAGGACCTGAGCAAGGACCAGCATGGGAGGAACTGCCTGCTGGCTTCCTACGTGCACTACGTCTTCCGCCTGCCAGAGGTGCAAAGGGACGTGCCCAAGTCAGGTAGAGTTGCCCTGCGTGTGGGACTCTGGTGGGCAGGGCATCACCACTTCCACCCCACTGCAGTGTAATCCAAAATAAAACATCCTGTGCTGGGTGCAGTGGCTCACATCTACAATCCCAGCACTCTAGGAGGCTGAGATGGCAGCATCACTTGGAGCCAAAAGTTGGAGACCAGCCCAGGGAACATAACGAGACCCTGTTTCTACAAAAAATATAAAAATTAGCAGAGTGTGGTGGCACATACCTGTAATCCCAGCTACTCAGGAAGCTGAGGCAGGAGGATCACTTAAGCCCAGGAGTTGGCGGCTGCAGTGAGCTATGATTGCACCACTGCACTCTGGCTTGGGAAACAGAGCGAGATCCCATCTCTTCAAACAAACAAACAAACACCCTAAAATTCCATTTTAGTTTTCAGGACAATACAAAACTTACATGAATACTGAAATTATGTGTTTCTTTATAGATCTTTCTTCCTCCTTCCTTGACTCTTTTTATGCTCTAAACACTTACTTTGTCTGCCCATTTGATAATCCCTCACTGGTCTTTACCCTCTTGCTAATGTATGATTCAGCTGGGAATCTCTTTTTTAAGATGGAGAAGTGGTGACTGATGCCTAGGATTCTAGTATAATAAAGGAAATAATATATATATCCAATGGCAGTGGTTCTTAAACTTTTTATTATAAAAAAAAATCCCTTTTCACATTTCCCTCAAACTAAACTATTGAAATAATAGTAATGCATTTCCCCAACTCTTCTTAATTATTTACGTAGGTAATAATCAAGTAGAACTTCTTGTCAGCATGATATAAAAATTAGTGTTGGTGAGTTCACAAAATTGCAGGCCCAAATAAATATGACACTTTTGTTGGTCTATGCAGCCTCATTTCTAGTAAATCTGAAAATTTGATTGAGTTTTTAAAAATACTAGTGATGTGGCTGGGTGCAGTGGTTCATGCCTGTAATCCTAGCACTTCGGGAGGCCAAGGTGAGCAGATCACTTGAGCTCAGGAGTTCAAGACCAGCCTAGGCAACATGGCAAAAGCCCATTTCTATAAAAAATACAAAAATTAGCCAGGCGTGGTGGAAGGCACCTGTAGTCCCAGCTGCTCAGGAGGCTGAGGCAAGAGGATTGCTTGAACCTGGGAGATGGAGGTTGCAGTGAGCCGAGATCATGCCACTGCACTCCAGCCTGGAGGACAAAGTGAGACCCTGTCTCAAAAAAAAATAAAAAATAGTAACATCTCATAGACTCCCATAACCACTTTTGAAAACATGTCAACATTTAAAGATGAAAAACAGTACTGTATACATCATATACAGTAATCCTCACAAGGTTCAGATGACTCTATGGATTTTTGAATCTGAGAAAACCTCACTGCATGAATTGTAAAGTTGTCATTTAAATATTGATAAATTAAAAATATCCACATTTTTAGCTTCTCATGAGAAATCAGAAGCTCTAGCAACCCTGGGGTCCATTTCCCGATGGCAGTGATAGACTGGAGCCAGTAGAACCCCCTGCCTTTGTAAGAGGCATGGGTTGGCTGTTTACCATAATCTCCATCACTCCCTGGTGTCTTATGCCCCATCGACTTCTCTCCAAAAGACTGCCTCCCTGCCCCAACCAGGATTTGTTAAGAAGACCATAATTCCAAGGCCTAATCCAGTGGCTTTTCATCTACCCTATCCCTCCTCAATTCCTTCTTAAACTCAGTAAGTAACTCTGTTCCCCTGTCTGTTGACGTGTCTGTGCCTGGTGGGGTGCAGGCGCTCCCACTGCCCTCCCCGACCCTCGGAGCTACCACACCTATGGACGCACGTCAGCTGCTGCTGTGAGTTCAAAGCTGCTGCAGGCCCGGGTGATGAGCAGCAGTAACCCAGACCTCGCAGGGACACACTCCGCAGCAGACGAGGAAGTGAAGAACATCATGTCTTCAAAGGTAGGAAAGATGTCAAACCCTGGAAGGGGACACAGCCTTTTTTATTTTTTAACTAAAACTTGGAGGAATAACACAAAAGCAACCACTACTGCTGCCCACCATGCTGGTCAGATGCTTTAATGCTCAGCTTTGGAGTGATTAACGTTCTTTAGAACAGATTAAGACCATTCTGACCTATGCAGCAGCAAGACTAGCATCTGAGGATTTGCTGAGAACTACTTAGCTCGGGTAGCAAAGTTTTAAAGCATCAGGGGTTTAGCCATATGGAGTCATGTGGCTAAACCATGCATTTTATTTTCAAGGAAAAAAAAATAGCTTTAACTTTTGATACCTGGAAAGGTTGTCTTTAATTTTGTTTTCTTTCTTTAATACCTACCTCTTACATTCATTAACATCCCCAGATTGATTATCTCACAAAAAAGTCCCAAGGAACGGCCAGGCCCAGTGGCTCTTGCGTGTAATCCTAGCACTTTGGGAGGCTGAGGCGGGCAGATTACTTGAGGCCAAGAGTTCAAGACCAGCCTGGCCAACATGGTGAAACCCTGTCTCTACTAAAAATACAAAAAATTGGGCCGGGCGCGGTGGCTCACGCTTGTAATCCCAGCACTTTGGGAGGCCGAGGCGGGCGGATCACGAGGTCAGGAGATCGAGACCATGGTGAAACCCCGTCTCTACTAAAAATACAAAAAATTAGCCGGGCGTGGTGGCGGGCGCCTGTAGTCCCAGCTACTCTGAGAGGCTGAGGCAGGAGAATGGCGTGAACCCGGGAGGCGGAGCTTGCAGTGAGCCGAGATTGCGCCACTGCACTCCAGCCTGGGTGACAGAGCGAGACTCCGTCTCAAAAAAAAAAAAAAAAAAAAATACAAAAAATTGGCCAAGTCCGGTGGCTCACGCCTGTAATCCCAGCATTTTGGGAGGCCGAGGTGGGTGGATCACAAGGTCAGGAGTTCGAGACCAGCTTGGCTAACATGGTGAAACCCGTCTCTACTAAAAATGCAAAATTAGCCGGGTATGGTGGTGCGTGCCTGTAATCCCAGCTACTCGCGAGGCTGAGGCAGGAGAATCTCTTCAACCTGGGAGGCGGAGGTTGCAGTGAGCCAAGATTGCGCCATTGCACTCCAGCCTGGGCAAGAAGAGCAAAACTCTGTCTCCAAAAAAAATACAAAAAATTAGTCGGGCATGGTGGCAGGCACCTGTAATCCCAGCTACTCAGGAAGCTGAGGCAGGAGAATCGCTTGAACACAGGAGGTAGAGGTTGCAGTGAGCTGAGATTGCGCCATTGCACTCCAGCTTGGGCTACAAGAGCAAGACTCCATCCCAAAAAAAAAAAAAATCCCAAGGAACAATGCCAAATTTTACAAGCAAATAAAAACTGACATCCTGAAAGGGTTGATGGCTTGCCGTATATTGTTTTTCCCTCTATGAATTCTTTAATTTTTTCATGGTAAAGCTTTACTTTCAGAACAGTTTTAGAGTTATGGAATTATATACTCTATATCCAGTCTCTCCTTTTTTAACATTTTACACTGGAATGGTCCTTTTGGCACAATTAGTGAACCAATATTCATGGAATATTATTCATTAAGGTCATCTTTATTCTCATCTTCTCAGTTTTTCTCCAATGTCCTTTTTCTGTCCCAGGATCCCATTCTGGGTGCCACATTATATTTTTCAATCTTGCCTCCGTGGCTCCTCTTGCTGGGAACAATTTCTTAGACTTTCTTTGTTCTTCATGACCTTGACAGTTCTGAGGAGTAATGGTCAGGTTATTTTGTAGATTGTCTCTCATTAGGAATTTTTAAAAGATTATGATATTATTCACATACCATAAAATTCACCCTTTTTAAAAAGATGCAGTATATGATCCAACAGTCTTTAGTCTACTCACAAAGCTACCACGATGAGTTCTTAGCCTGAATTTTTTCTCCAATGATCTGGGGCCTCAGGGTGGCTGAGCTATTAGAGTAATATCATTTCCCCTGATTAAGAGAAATCAAAATCTCTGGGTTGAGACACAGACACAGTTTCATCCTTACAAATTTCACCCACTTGACACAGTGTGGTATGAGGAAGGAAATCTGGAGACCAGGGTTTGGGGCTGGGCGCCAATACTGCCCTGCCATGTGGTCATGGGAAAGTCGTTTAACTGTGCTGGGCCTCATGTCCTCATCTCTGCAGAGATCCTGGTCCCTGGATGAACTTAAGAACCATCTACCCTGGATCTTTTAAAAACACTGGATTTGGCCGGGTGCCGTGGCTCATGCCAGTAATCCCAGCACTTTGGGAGGCTGAGGCGGGCGGATCATGAGGTCAGGAGATCGAGACCATCCTGGCTAACACGGTGAAACCCTGTCTCTACTAAAAATACAAAAAAATTAGCCGGGTGTAGTGGTGGGCCCCTGTAATGCCAGCTACTCAGGAGGCTGAGGCAGGAGAATGGCGTGAACCCAGGAGGCGGAGCTTGCAGTGCGCCAAGATCATGCCACTGTACTCCAGCCTGGGCAGCAGAGCGAGACTACGTTTAAAAAAATAAAACAAACAAAAAAACCACTGGATTCACCCCCTGAGGTGCTGATGATCTATAGTTTGAGCCATCAGGAATTTTTGATATTCTATCCTTTTTGACTTACAAAAATCAGTTCAGGGATGTGCTGGAGTGAGCTCGTACCTGTTCCCAAAAGCTGATTGCTTAGTTTTCCAGAATTTATTGAGCCAGTTTTGAAACAGACATTGTTAAAATTAAATCGTATAAACTTAAAATTAAATAAGTTATATTAAAAACAAAGGTAATCTGAATGCAATGTGGTATGCTAGATTGTATCCCGGAACAGAAATAGGACATGCGTGCAAAACTCGGTGAAATCCAAATCGTTCGTGGTTTAGTTAATAGTAACATGTCAATGTTAATTTCTTAGTTTTGACAGATGTACCTTACTATAAAAGATACTAAGAGAAATGCAATGAAAGGCATATAAGAAATACTACCTTTGCAACTTCTCTGTAAATCTAATAATAACTATATAACTACTCCAAAATTAAAAGTTCACTTTAAAAAGGGAAACCTAGTCCCTTCCTAATACTTTCACTACATGCTATGATATCTAAATTCATCATTCTTTATGTCTACTGTGTCTGTGTGATGGAAATATTATATAATGGCTTGCTACCACACATGTCTCCCTAACTGCATTTCCATGACATCGTGTTGGTAGATTGAAATCAGCTATGATGAAAAGTATTTATGGCACAGAAATTGGCAAATGCTACAAATTAGCCCTACCCCCCTGACGACTGGTTGTTAAACATTGCCAGCCCATCACAATTCAGCCTCATACTGAAAGCCCCTTTCAGCAATACCACTTTCTGATCACCCAGAAAAGAAGTGGTCTGCAGCTATTACTGACAGCCTTGATCTTTCTATTTTTCTTTAATAAAATGAAAATATTAAATTTTTATGTGGACAGGGTTAACAATTTTCTAATTATTTTGTAGCATGGGGAGAAAATGTCTCATAGAGCGTGACCCCTCCACTTCCTTTCAGAGGTGGTTTTTGACAATGGTGTTTAGGAGACAGTGTGGTGCAGTACCATAGGAAACCACAGAGAGACACTGTTCCCACACATTTTTTCCTGGCATCCCCTGAAGTCACAGACTCCTAGAACGTTGGAAGGGACTACTCAGCACCCCAGATTCTTAAATAGTTTTTCACCGTAGGTTGCTACACACAAACTATTAACGGGGATTATCTCAAGCGCAAGTAGAATTAGGTATAACTTCACTGTCTCTGCTTTGTTTTATATTTACTTATGGCAATTGTTTTACCTTTGTAACCAGGGAAAAAAATGTATAAAAAATGAATTCTGAGCTTGTGATTTCCAGGTGTCTGGCTTACCTTTCCATGGTTGGTTCACTGTTAAGCCATGGTTTGTGTGTTTTAGATCGCCGATCGCAACTGCAGCCGGATGTCTTACTATTGCTCTGGCAATAGTGACGTTCCAGGTTCAACTGCAGCCCCAAGGCCAGCCAGCAAAAAGGTACCGAACCCAGCAATGTGAAATTCATCCCGGGATGAGAACAGAAGGATTTCCTCATGCCCTCACGCTGTGCTTGAAAATAGTCAAAGTGCTCCCCTGCCTGTTCTTGATGTGCTAACACACACACACACCCCACACACACTTTTGCAGCCCTGTCCTTTACCCCGCGTTTGACCACCTAACTGCGCATTAACTCAGTGTTTCTCCCGCTTTCTCATGCATCAGAATTACCTGGAAGTCTTGTTAAAACTCATCGCTAGACCCTACCTCCTGTGAGTTTCTGATTCAATAGATCTGAGCTGGAGGCTCAAGAATTTGCATTTCTAACAAGTTCCCCGCTGATGCTGGTCCGGGGACCACATTTTGAGAACCACTGCGTTAGCCTCCTTTTAGTAGAGGGAAAGCTGGGGACAATTCATCCTTGACAAAAGTGAATGGCAATAATTAGGTATCACTTGTTTCAATACTATATAAACTAATATGAAATGCTTCCTCGTAATTCTTCACAATCAGCCTTACCTATGAGTTCAGAAACTTTAAAAGCTGTTAAACTGCTTACCAGGATTTTTAAAGCAACAAAATTCCCCAATCATAGTCACAGCCTATGTGGTCTGAGCGATGGAGGGAGAAAAAACTGTCTGCCCTAAGTTTCCTCTCTTCTAGGCACCCAAGAGTCTCACCTTTATAGTAGCTACTTAAGTTTTTAATGTCTTGGAAGACCTGTATTAAAATGTAAATACAGCAGGGCACGGTGGCTCATACCTGTAATCCCAGTACTTACGGAGGCCGAGGTGGGTGGATCACCTGAGGTCAGGAGTTCGAGATAAGCCTGGCCAACACGGTGAAACCGCCTCCTACTAAAGATACAAAAGCTAGCTGGGCATGGTGGCAGGCATCTGTAATCTCAGCTACTCAGGAGGCTGAGGCAGGCGAATCACTTGAACACGGGAGGCAGAGGCTGCAGTGAGCTGAGATCGTGCCACTGCGCTCCAGCCTGGGCGACAGAATGAGACTCCATCTCAAAAAAAAAAAAAAAAGAAAAAAAGTAAATATGCATATTGCAAAGGATAACACAGGAAGCCATTTGCAAGAGCTAACATCACAGGGAAATGTTTATTAAACAGGCAAGGAGGGAATGAGCCTCCCCAAGTCTCCCTTTGGACTGAGTGAGGGAAAGATCAAGTGTGGGAGGGCCGGGGCCTGGTGCTACACGCTTCGCAGTTTTCCAGGCACCATATGTCTAGTGAGAGGTATCAGGATTTAACTATAAAAGGAAAAGTGAAAAAAGACATAGTTAGGCTAAGAACAAATTTGTCCACTTGCTCTAAAATTTAATATTAGGCTATCATAGGCCCTATGCAGTGACTGGTTATAAGTATTATACCATTTTCCTTTCTTAAAAGCCATTATTTGCTTATAGCCTGACTTCTTTAACCCATATCCTGTCTGATTTTGCAGTTGCCATGTTTTGACCCGAAATGAGCAGAATAGAGACACTTTATTTCAAAGGGAAGTTTGGCCAATATGTTTCCTTAATAGCTTAGCAGACAGAGCTTTGCTGCTTGGCTATTTTATATAACCTCCAGAGCAAGGTGTTCTTGTAATAATCCTGCCCAGAAAGCAGCATAAATTACTTTAAGAAGCAGCTTATCCTTGTCTAATCTCTTCTTGCCATAAGACCCTGGCAGACAAACTGACCTATTTTCTAGAGGCGACCTTTGAAGCTGGGGGAGCACGTCTTTCCCACAATGAGAAGATCAAGGTATAGTCCAGTTATATCATGTGCACAGTTAGACCACCTGCTAGCTTAAAACTCAACCCCACGCCTCTCTCAAGTGAGACAGCTTCACTTAAGACTCACAACAGCAAACAAATGTGTTAACGTGTATTAAAATTATTAAGGTTTGACTAATCTCACAAAACAAAGTGAAACCAGTCAATAAGCTGAAACATCTAAGCATTCTCCATTCATCACCACTAACCCACTGGGGATCTAATTGGTTAAAATACCCAAGCATGTATACAGAGATTTTCCTTTTGTCATCTTTTAGTTTAGCTAAGTAGCTCTCAAATTTTAATGTACACAAGAATTAGTACATTGGGTTGCATGCATACTGGACTCTGTGGGTAATTTTTTTTTTTTTGAAACAGAGTCTCACTTACTCTGTCACCCAGGCTGGAGTGCCGTGTTGCAATCTTGGCTCACTGCAACCTCTGCCTCCCAGGTTTAAGTGATTCTCCTGCCTCAGCCTCCCAAGTAGCTGGGATTACAACCGTGAACCACCACATCTGGCTAATTTTTGTATTTTTAGTATAGATGGGGTTTCACCATGTTGGCCAGGCTCATCTCAAACTCCTGACCTCAAGTAATCTGCCCTTCTCGGCCTCCCAAAGTGCTAGGATTACAGGCATGAGTCAACACACCTAGCCCTCTGTGGAGGGCTAATTTAAACGACTGTCAAGAGCAATGTTTGCTGTAATCAGTTTTTGCTTTAGATGTTGACTTTAAAACAATTTGCAAATAAGGATATGATATTAGGGTGTTCAAATAGCTTTAGCTTTCTTACCTACTTTCTTACCAGAAAAAAAAATGAGTTTATCTATGTTTATTCCAGGTTTTGTGGGCATAAGATGAAAGAAAACCACAGAAAATTCCTAGACATCGTTTTTGGTATTAGTTAGGGTGACCAACTGTTCTCATTTGCCCAGGACTAAGGGAGTCCCCAAGATATAAGACTTTCTATTTTAAGACCAGGACATTATCAGGCACACTGTAATGGACAGATTGCCCTACCTTTAGTCTTGAACTTCTTCCTCATCAAAATGATTGTCAGGAGCATGAACATGTAGCCAGATATGCTGGAGAATGGGAAAGGTATAAGTCACCATGTGAGCCATTTGCTACTGAGCAGTAGGTGACTTGAAGGAAGTGAAGATGCAAAGTGGTGCTGGGGGACTTTCCAAGCATCTGGCCCTGGGACATCGAAATTTAGAAGTTGTGAGTTAAGGCTGATACTACTATGCCTTTCAGAGGCCAAGATCCTCTCCTAAACCCCACCGACCCTGTTTCCCACAATGCCATATTGGCATTATAAAAACAAAAATTGTCCAGTCTCCTAGAGAGTTTACACACCATCTAGACAGTGGTCCTTAAAGTGTAACCCTGGACGAGCAGCAGCAGCAGCACCCGGGAACTTGTTAGAAATGCAAATTCCCAGGCTATTGAATCAGAGTATCTGGGGGTGAGGCCCCCCAGTCTGTGTTTCGTCAGGCCCTCCAGGAGATTCTGATACACAGAGGCCGGGCGTAGTGGCTCACACCCGTAATCCCAGCACTTTGGGAGGCCAGGGCAGGTGGATTACTTGAGCTCAGGAGTTTGAGACTAAGTGGGCAGCATGGCGAAACCCTATCTCTACCAAAAAAAAAAAAAATTAGCTGGGCTTGGTGGCACACACCTTTAGTCCCAGCTACTTGAGACTAAAGTAGGTGGGAGGATTGCTTGAGCCAGGGAAGTTGCAGTGAGTGAGATTACGCCACTGCACTCCAGCCTGGGCGACAGAGGGCAGCCCTATCTCAAAAAAAAAAAAAAAAAAGTTTGAGAACTGCTGCCACCAACCAACTGATTTTATGGATGAGAAACCTGAGGGCGAAGAGAGGAATGGCTTACACATGGTCACACAGAGTTTTCAGCAGGACCCGAGAGGAAAGTAAGATGGTACCGGTTTTAATGGCTACCCAGAATGTTTCCCTCATAGGATAGAGTTTCACTCCCAGGCTGAGTCCACTCCTTCAAATGTCCTGTGCAGCACTGACCCCAGCCTTCTACCCACCGAAATGTCCTCCTGTCTCAGGTGATCTCAGCACTGACTTTGCCATCCACCACTTACTGCCTAGAACGTCTAAGACACATGCTTCAGGAACTGACAAGCTATTAAACTGGGGGGAAAAAAGAAACGAAAAAAAGTGTTGGTGAATAATAATAGCCTTTGCCATCACGGCCTAATTTTTCTGGTTCTTATTTAGCATTTCCATGAGGAGCTTGCCCTGCAGATGGTGGTCAGCACCGGAATGGTGAGAGAAACAGTCTTCAAGTATGCCTGGTTCTTCTTTGAGCTTCTGGTGAGATTCTTGCACGTTTGTATCTATGCTCAATAGGCCAAGAGAAGCACATGGCAGAAAGGAATTGACGTTTTGTTCACTGAGTCGCCCCTGCTGAAAACCTGGGGTGGTTTCTTGAAATCTAATAATCTCTCACCCCTCCCCATCCTTCTTCCACTAAATTGTGTTGCTTCTGCCATGAAAATCTATCTCCATCCTGTGAGTTCTCATCACCTTCACCACTACCCACCTGGCCACACACCGTCATCTCTCGTGTGCCTCTCGCAATGACATCCTCTTTTTCCTGCCTGTATCCATTTTTGCCCTTGGCCCACCCATTCTGCACATGACAGCCAATACTAAACAGAGAATGTCACGCTCCTTTTAAAAACCCATCGGTGATTTTCACTGCACTGAGAAGAAGGCACAATTTTTATCATGACCTAAAAAGCCCTCGTATGATTCTGTTGTTTTCCTCCCTCTCTAACCTCATCTCACGCCACATTCCCCCGTCATTCAGCCGCATGGTCCTCTTTTGGTGCTTTGAAGATGCCAAGGCCGTTTTGGCCTCACAGCCTTTTCCAGGTTCTCTTCCTGCTCCCTAGCTTTCACCTCCGCACCCCCAACACACACGGTTTCTATTCTTTGTAGATTTCAGCTTCAGTGGAACCGTCCCCAAGAGGCCTTTTCTGACCAGCTTATACTGTAATATATCTTCCTCTATTATTCTCCTTCTGAGCACCCTATTTATTTCCTTCCTAGCGCTTATCACACTTTCTAATTGTTTTTTCTGTCTCAACTATTAGATTTTTAGGATTTGGGTCTCTTTTGCGTATTATCCCATCTCTAGCCTCAGCACACTGCTTGGTACCATGCAAGGCCCAAATAATATCTGTTGGAAAACAGAATGAAATTTGTATATCTGTTTATCCTAAAACTTCTACTATTACTTGAGCAGAAAAGCAAAAGTTATAGCCATAATACCTTCATTTTAAAATAAGGGGAATAATAGTGATAACTATTTTTTTGTTTATTAATGGAAGTGAAAGGATTTTACCATAGAGGCACTAAAAATAAACATTTCATCAATGTTGATAAACAGAGATGCATAGTGAGATGATGTTGAATGAGAAAGGTCTAAAGACATCGCCACCAACTATATAAAAATATATATGCAAACAATGTGCAGGATTTGGAATAGGTTGAGATTTAGCAATAGTGATAGCTTTATATTCACTGGGTTCTTTCCCCTGTCCCATTAAGTGAATCTTTTTTTTTTTTTTTTTTTTTTTTTTTAAAGAGAGTCTAGGCTGGGCATGGTGGCTCACACCTGTAATCCTAGCACTTTGGGAGGCTGAGGCAGGCGGGTCACTTGAGGTCCGGAGTTTGAGAACAGCCTGGCCAACGTGACAAAACCCGTCTCTACTAAAAATAGAAAAATTAGCCGGGAATGGTGGCAGGTGCCTGTAATCCCATCTACTCAGGAGGCTGAGGCAGGAGAATTGCTTGAACCTGGGAGGCAGAGGCAGCAGTGAGCTGAGATTGCGCCATTGCACTCCATCCTGGGCAAAAAGAGCGAAACTCCGTCTAAAAAATAAAAAGAGTCTAAAGAGATGGGAGGGTTTCCACCTAAGCTCTAGTTTTTATATGCAAGTTGAAGCTCAAGAAAAAGGGAGAAATGCTGACAGTAGGACATAGAGAACAAAGGGCAAAGGAAACAAAAATGAAACATCCCCTGGGGAGGAAATAGGAAGCAATGTGGAACAGAGTTCAGAAGAAGTCAGGTTCATGCCACAGAAACACACCCAGGATTCAAATCCCATGAAGTTTTGCAAAGTCCCAACCTCTGTTTTGAGAAGGGTCCCAAAGCATCGTCCCAAACCTTTGCCACAGAACCACCTGGAGGTGCTTAGTAAAAATAAAGCAGAGATTCTTTCTTAAAGCACTAAAATTAGGAGGCTGGAGGCCAGCATTGTGCATTTACCTGTCTTCTCAGGTGACTTCTAAGCCTGTTAATGATCCACTGGTCTACAGCACCTCTGTTCTGTGAGTCCTAAACAGAGCTACGAGTCTTTTGGAATTTGTACCCAGACAACACCAGAATTTTTTTCGTTCTAAAAGCCAAGCTAAGTAAGGTGGTGGCTGCAGCTCTCAAGTCTTGGGGCAAGAGCATTAGCAATGAGACATGAGCTCCATGCTCTGGCAGGAAATGGCCTGGGCCATAAAATCCATTCCCCTCTTGTTTCTTGAGGCATGAGAAGTATCAAAACCAACACCCCATGCCCTTTATATCCTGCTTCTATTTACACATCCCACCCACCATCATGTCTCTCCATAAAGAAGATTCACTCAGCCTGGCTCTGCAAAAATGAAAAAATTAGCTGGGTGTGGTAGCATATGCTTGTAGTCTCAGTTACTCAGCAGGCTGAGGCAAGAGCATCACTGGAGCCCAGGAGTTCAAGGCTGCAGTGAGCCATGATCATGCCACTGCACTCCAGCCTGGGCAACAGATTGAGACCCTGTCTCAAAAAAAAAAGTGGGGGGCAAGAAGAAGAAGAAGATTCACTTGAGTCATAATCCAGCTATGGATAATTCATACAAATAATTCATTCCCAATGTGGAATTCAGTGTTGGTAATTCTGAGTGGTTCCATGTGGCATCTTAGAGCTCTCTTTCCAAAGGAAGTCTGCATTCTCTGCAGGTGTAATGATGACTCTGTTCTTCATAGAATCCCAATAATAGTTGGCGTACCAGTGGGAGAAAGAATAATCACATCAAAAATGTACTGAGCATCTTACTGTATATGTGCCAGGCAGTGTTTTGAGCATTTTAAAGCATTATCTAATGTAATCACTATGCAATCTTGAGGTAGGAGGAGCTTTTATTATCCCAAATTTACAGATGGGGTTGGAGGAAGGGTGGTGGCCATAAGGAGAGTCTCCAAGTCAGCCAAAGGCTTCAGCAGTGCCACTTCACTGCCCCTAACTGCTTTTGGCCTTGCACATTTATTTACTAGGGCTTGGTTGGCCCAGAATAGAAAGTGTAAGCTAAAGCACATGGCCCGTCTTACCTCTAGGAAGTCCCTTATGGTAAACAGATGAAGTTTTTTGGGAAGAAAGCCCTTGCTAATCTAAGCATATTGCAGGGGTTTGTCAACATGCAGATCACCCAAGACACCAGTTCTACCAGCAGCCTAAAGCCTAAGTCTATCAGGTCCTGGCAGGACAGAGTTTCCATTGCCCAAAAGGGTTAACTGAAAGGCATGATCAAAAGGACTCTGCTTAGCATGTATGGGAGATTCAGGGGCCAGTGAGGATTGGTGAGAATCCCCAAGGTACAGCAGCTGGCAGAAGCCTTTATCTATGCTAGCTCTAAAGAATCAAGAGTACAGCAGAGTAACTGGGGCCTAGAAAAATCTGGAGGCAGATGAGACAGTCTTAGAAAAGGAGCCTGGGGCCTTAGAAAAATGTTGCCACTACCAGGACCCCACTGCAGCAGGGATGAGGTCAGCGGAACTGAGTAACTACCTGGGCCTCTCTGTTCTCCCACCTACTGATCCCCTTGTTTGTGCTCCTATTGGCCAACTCCAACTGGACGCCAAAGGTTAAGGGGGCCTGAGTGATGTGGTCCCTCAAGACCCCCTTTCCAGCATTCAGAGACAGAGAAGGACAAACAATCCATCAGGGAGCTGGGGTCGAGGCAAATGGAAACTATCATCTCCCAGCCAGAACTTTGCAAGGAAATTGATCTCAGACTCAGACAAGGTGCCCAATTCTTCATACACTGTTTATGCATTTGCCTGACCAATGCCCAGGAAGTTATTTGAAAACCAAAACAGTTTTGTTTTGTTTTTTTTCCAAAAAGCTTGAGAAAGACAACAGCTTCCTTGGCCTTAGCCAACAACCTGGGCAATTTAACACCCTCTAGTTGTGTCAATGCCCAAGCGCTGATGAACAATCACCTTGGCATTAGAGCTGCTAAACACAATCCTTGGGCGACTTTCACACTTGCTAATGAATAAAATCCCTGTGCTTCTAGAAACTGCTGAGCCAGACCTTGGAGAAATAAATAGGTGACCTAGTTTACTCACTCAGGACATGAAGTTCCACATTAAGGGGTTCTTTAGAGGTACCCTTACTTTAAATGGGCCACAAAGGCCCATATAGGGGAAAAGATTTTTGTGCCTCGCCCCACTCAACAAATAATGGGCCAGGCCTCCACTAGTGTTTCTACTGGATTTTCTTCTCTGGAGATCCAGAGAACACAGTAGCTGGCAAGCTGCTGACAGTCTGGAAAGAGGCCATTGGTTGGAAGTATGGTATTGTGAGAATTATTTATTTGGTTGTAGGATGGCCAAACTTAGCAGACAGGAGCCAAATACAGCAGTGAGTTCTGAAAGTCTTAGTGCTGGGGTGGTTAGCCTGCCCAGAATCAGGATCGGCATTGCCCAAAACAAAGACGCCTTATCTTCTTAAGTCCTTTGTTAGGAGCATAGTGAGAGAGAGGCTTTTTTCAGACAAAAATGGGTCCAGTTCCTACCCTTCATTCAGGTCTTCTCACCAGGTGCATGCGGCCCTGTGGGATATGAACCCATCTCTGTATCCCAAACCAAACAGGATGCCGCCATGAGGAAAAACCATGGTTTCTATACTGAGCTTTAGGATTTGATGTCCTTAGGTCTTCCCTGAGCTAGCCATGGCATTATCTGAAAACATGAAACACATGAAGCCTGTGTCTCTGGTTTTTTTCTTATTTTACCTTCCCTTTGTTTTTTCTATTTGTTTCCATGCTAACAAAAATTGCCAGTGCTGCATGCGTCCTTAGAAACTGAATTCTGCTGTTACTGCATTAACCTTCTCTCATGCAGCTCCTGGGAGTGGAAGTCCCCTCTTCTTCCAGTCTCAACACAGAGGGCAAATGTGGGTAGTTCAACTTCTAGTGCCATTATTAGTAGTAGTAGTAGCAGTAGTAGTAGTAGTATTGCAATGGCTGTCTGACTAATCTAGACACTTTCATGAAAATGATTTCAGAGTGTAGGGACCCAACCACAAGACCTCCTAGTCTTCCCCATGTTCCTGATAGCGTAAGCAACTTCCAGCAAGGATAAGACTCACCCTCAGGTGGTGTCAAGGGGGCCTATATTGACCTGTGAATCTCCTGGCCCCAAGAAGATGTCCAAAAAATAAGCATGATCTTGATTTAAAATTGTGGTAGGCATTGAGATAGTATTATTCTAGTCATAATGCAGACAGTCGCCAACTGACACAAGGATATCTATATATAGATACGATATGTATATCCATATAGATATATCTGTATATAAATATCTTTGTGTCAGTTGATGAATTGTTTGCATTATATATGTAACCACAATATACACCAGTTTGTGTCAATACAGCAATTTGTGTCAATCGGTGACATGTACTGACACAAAGATATCTACATAGAGATACTAGATAGTTAGAGAGATAATCTGTGTATAGATATTTTTGTGTCAATTGGTGACCATCTGCATTATGTATGTAACTAAAAATTAGACTTATAGAACTCAAAGTTTCCCCTAGAGGTAATGTTTCCCCTGGAGGCAATGTTCTAAATAGTGGTTCTGTTTCCAGCTGGCCAATGTTTCCTGCTCAATATATAATATAGCTAAAATTTCCAGGAGCAGAAGATAACTGCTGGGAACTACAGAACTGTTTCTGGAAAAACTGTGCTCCCTCAAGAAACACTGAAACTCAAGATAGGAGGAACATTTCTCCCATGTTCTCCTTACTGTAGTTTCGGGAACAGAAAAGACTTTAGTTCGCATCAAGAACCTTGTGATAAACTGCTCCTTTCTACGTCGTGTGTTCTGTCCTATGATAGAAGACACCTAGCTGGTTACAGGAGCCCAGCTCAGGTCTGCCTTCCAGGATGTAGGCAGTTGAGAACACTGTAGCTAAAGAATTAAGCTCCTGGCTTTGTCAGCACCAAGAAGGAAGCCTCTGACTTGGGGTCAAAAAGAGGACACCCTTCCCACCTCCCGCCACCATGGTAACCATTGGTGTGTCTGCAGCATTTTAGTCCAGAGCTTGCTCAGGCACCACCAGCACAGATAAAGCGTCAGAAAATCCATTGTTAGCATTTCTGTGAGTCTTTCCCCCTTTTCTGCATTGTACAAGCAGGTCACCAGTCTCCATGTTGACGTTTCCCCCATCCCGCTCCGTAGGTGAAAAGCATGGCCCAGCATGTACATAACATGGACGAACGGGACAGTTTTCGGAGGACTCGTTTTTCTGACCGTTTCATGGATGACATAACTACTATTGTTAATGTGGTCACCTCGGAAATTGCAGCCCTTTTAGTAAAAGCACAGAAGGTAACTGTATTTTTCTCTTTATTTTCTAAATTGTTTACCTGGAACATATATTACTTTCATAATCAGAGAAAAATAAGCATCATTTTAAAACAATAATTAAAATATAACTGTAATGACAGTTAAACTCAGTATGTTATACTGGACTGGACCCTGATGTGGGGCTGGAAAATTGTTATAAAGAAATTACACACATGAGGCCAGGGGTTCGAGAACTGCCTGGCCAACGTGGTGACATGGTAAGACCCCATCTCTACTAGAAATACAAAACTTAGCTGAGCATGGTTGTGCATATCTGTAATCCCAGCAACTGGGAGGCAGAAGCAGGAGAACTGCTTGAACCCGGGAGACAGAGGTTGCAGTGAGCCGAGATGGTGCCACAGCACTCCATCCTGGGTGACACAATGAGACTCTGTCTCAAAAAAAAAAAAAAAAAAAAAAAAAAAAAAGAGAGAGAGAGAGAAATTGCAATATGGACTGTGGTTTAAATTATCATGTCAGGCCGGGTGCAGTGGCTCACACCTGTAATCCCAGCACTTTGGGAGGCCAGATCACTTGAGGTCAGGCATTCGAGACCAGCCTGGCCAACATGTTGAAATCCCATCTCTACTAAAAATACAGAAAATTAGCCGGGTGTAGTGGCATGTACCTGTAATCCCAGCTATTCGGGAGGCTGAGGCAGAAGAATCGCTTGAGCCCAGGAGGCGGAAGGTGCAGTGAGCCAAGATGGTGCCACAGCACTCCAGCCTGGGTGACAGAGTGAGACTCCATCTAAAAAAAAGAAAAATGTAGATATGAAAGATAATATTTTTGCTCTTAGGAAATACACCTTGAAGTATTATGGGGTAAATGGGCATGATATTTGCAACCCATTCTCAAATGGTTCAGAAAAAAATGTTTTTATGTTCATAGAATATTAAAGCAAATGTAGCGAAATGTCAAGTATTGATAAGCTTCGTTAAAGGGTATACAATGGTTCTTTGTACTGTTCTTGCATCTTTTCTGTAAGTGTGAAATTATTTCAAAATAAAAGCTAAAAACTATATAAAATGAAATAAATCAAACGTTTAAAAGGCAGCTACAAAAATCTTAGGAAGCAATGTTTATTGTTAATAGCTTTGTCATTATTGAGAATTTGCATAGTACCAAGTGCTCAGGAGATTTTCGTTTGGTTATTCCTCATGGCAAACTTTGTTGGAACAGCAATGCTATCTCCATATTGGCAGATGTGAGAATAAGGCACAGTGAGGTTGATAAATTTTCCACAAGTCACACACAGCCAGCAGTAAAGCCAAGACTGGAGATTTTAAACCCAGATACTGAGTCATGTAAGCCACCCAGGAAGAGTGGCCACGTGGAGAATGCGGAGAGAGTTCGAGGACCTCTCAGCGATGCTGTGGCAACCTCTTTATCAGGTCCCCATCCATCCCAGTGACTTGACTGGTCAGCATGGCTTGAATTTGCAAATTGCATATTAACAAAAGCAAAATAGTTTCAAACCATATTTTTAATAGTGTCAAAGGAAATTGATTTGTCCTTCTGAAAATAAAGGACATAAACATGAAAAACTGAATCCCAGATTGCTCTGAAGCACTGTAAAATCCCTCATAAACAGGAGCACTGAGAAATAACAGAAATTAAAAATTTTAAAAATAGGCGTAGCTTATTAATTGGGATTCATGGAGGAATTCACCCTACGGAGTGAATATACCCTGTGGAGTCTGACTCTGACCTCTCTTAGGCTGGAAATGCTGCCTAATTGGGGAATACATTTCTTAGGTAAAAACTAATTCTTTTATCCTGATTGGATTTTTTGTAATAATCCTTAAAAATTAAGAAACTATCTCATTGAAAACAGTAAGTACTTTTCAAGTCAGTTTGCCAAAAAAAAAGAAAATAGTTACAAAAAAAAAGTTACCAGGATATTAAAAAAAAATAGGATCCAACACAGTATATAGAGAATGAGCTTAATTATACACATATAAATATGCATGTAGAAAAAAAAGTGACTGGAAGGAAATGCACCTAAATATTAACAGTACATGAATAATTACTTGATTCAACCTCACAGTCATGGCTTTAGTTAAAGGAGACTCAACTACTTTGCCCAGTGTCACCCAGAAGGACAGTGGCTGAAATAATAGGGCCTGTCTCTCCCAATTTTCCCACCAGTGACCTGGAAGTTCAAATCCAGAGTGTACCATAAAATGATTTGGGTGTTTGTTTGTTTTTAAGGAAAACGAACAGGCGGAAAAGATGAACATCAGCCTGGCTTTCTTCTTGTATGACCTTCTCTCCCTCATGGATCGGGGCTTTGTGTTTAACCTCATCAGACATTATTGCAACCAGGTGAGTGTCCCCCCACCCCACCCCACCCCCGAGCGAGCCATTTTGTTCCTTCTCATATAATGTGATGTTCGTTGCCATGGTACGCTGTCTTATTCATTGCTGAGTTGGCATGAATCCTACACACCCTGTGTTTTGCAGCACATCCCTCATGTCTGTGCCATGGACATTCCTCAGACGTGCTGGTTTACCTTGATTCCTGGAGCATTTACTGATACAGTGTAGAAGGGTCAACAGATTCATCTGTGGGAATTAAAATTTGTGATACGATCTGAATCTTCAATTGGACATTCAACAGAAAATTAACATGGCTACACAGTACTTTCAGTCTTTGAAGAGTCCTCGCGCTCCCAGTCTGAGGTCTCTTTTCACATATTAGGGTAATTAATTAAATTGCTGTTGTGATGCTCCGACTTGAAAGAACCCTTTAAAGTGTTCTTAAATAAAATCATTGAAAGAGATTTAATTTCACTGAGCATATAGCAAATATTTCATAAACCAAGTACATAAACCACAACGTCCACCACCACCAGCACCACCTCCACCACTACCTCCACATCACCGTCACCATCACCACCTCCTCCACCATCACCACCAGTTCCACCATCACCACCTCCTCTACCATCACCACCACTTCCACCATCACCACCTCCTCTACCATCACCACCACTTCCACCATCACCACCTCCTCTACCATCACCACCACTTCCACCATCACCACCACCAGCACCACCTCCACGTCACCATCACCACCTCCACCACTACCTCCACATCACCGTCACCATCACCACCTCCTCCACCATCACCACCACTTCCACCATCACCACCTCCTCTACCATCACCACCACTTCCAGCATCACCACCACCAGCACCACCTCCACGTCACCATCACCACCTCCTCCACCATCACCACCTCCTTCACCATCACCACCAACTCCACCATCACCACCGCCTCCACCATCACCACCACCTCCACCATCACCACCACCTCCACCATCACCACCACCTCCACCATCACCACCACCTCCACCATCACCACCACCTCCACCATCACCACCACCAGCACCACCTCCACATCACTATCACCACCTCCTCCACCATCACCACCGCCTCCACCATCACCACCAACTCCACCATCACCACCGCCTCCACCTCCACATCACCATCACCACCTCCTCCACCATCACCACCGCCTCCACCATCACCACCAACTCCACCATCACCACCACCTCCACCTCCACATCACCATCACCACCTCCTCCACCATCACCACCGCCTCCACCATCACCACCGCCTCCACCATCACCACCACCTCCACCATCACCACCACCTCCACCATCACCACCACCTCCACCATCACCACCACCTCCACCATCACCACCACCAGCACCACCTCCACATCACTATCACCACCTCCTCCACCATCACCACCGCCTCCACCATCACCACCACCTCCACCATCACCACCACCTCCACCATCACCACCACCTCCACCATCACCACCACCAGCACCACCTCCACATCACTATCACCACCTCCTCCACCATCACCACCGCCTCCACCATCACCACCAACTCCACCATCACCACCGCCTCCACCATCACCACCAACTCCACCATCACCACCCCCTCCACCATCACCACCAACTCCACCATCACCACCTCCTTCACCATCACCACCAACTCCACCATCACCACCGCCTCCACCATCACCACCAACTCCACCACCACCACCCCCTCCACCATCACCACCAACTCCACCATCACCACCACCAGCACCACCTCCACATCACCATCACCACCGCCTCCACCATCACCACCGCCTCCACCATCACCACCAACTCCACCATCACCACCTCCTCCATCATCACCACCTTCTCCACCATCACCACCACCTCCACCACCACCACCTGCTTCACCACCACCACCTCCTCCACCACCACCACCATCTTCACCATCACCACCTCCTCCATCATCACCACCTTCTCCACCATCACCACCTCCTCCACCACCACCACCATCTTCGCCATCACCACCTCCTCCATCGTCACCACCTTCTACACCACCACCACCATCTTCACCATCACCACATCCTCTACCATCACCACCACCTCTACCATCACCACCACCTCCACCATAACCACCACCTCTACCATCACCACCACCTCCACCTCTACCATCACCACCACCTCCACCATCACCATCACCACCTCCTCCACCATCACCACAACCTCCATCATCACCGCAACCTCCACCATCACCACGTCCTCCACCATCACCACCTCCTCCACCATCACCACCTCCTCTACCATCACCACCACCTCCACCATCACCATCACCTCCTCCACCATCACCATCACCACCACCTCCACCACCTTCACCACCACCATCACCACCTCCACCACCATCACCACCACCACCTCCACCATCACCACCACCTCCACCACCTCCACCGCCACCATCACCACCTTCTCCACCGCCACCATCTTCTCCACCATCACCACCATCGCCCTGCCCACCTCTAGCAATATTATCACCTTTCCTATCACCTCCAATATTGCTACCTCCTCCACCATCACCACCATTAGCTCCACCATGACCACCTCCTTCACCTCCACCATCACTTCTTCCACCATCACCATTGTCACCATCGTCACCACTACCCACCTCCACCACCATCACCACCTCTCCCATCACCACCAAGTTCTCTGTGATTAGTCACTTAGTGACTTTAGATAAGTTTTTCCAATTTTATGGGTCTTAATTTCCTCAGTTTTAAAATAAGAAGCTCCTCCCTTAGGGGGTTTGAGAGATTTGAGGGCTGATCAAGGAAAAGGATAGAACCATAAAAAGCAGTTACATACAAGCTTCATTGAGTAGCACTTGGACAGGGTCACATAAGAGCGGAAGCCCCTCCCAGCATGAGAACAGCCGCAGGCTTGCAGTGAGGAGGGCACCATCCAGAGGAGCAGGGGAACTCCCAGGGGAGAGGAGGATTAGGGCAGAAGCTTATAGATCTGGGTGAGGCTGCTCCACAGCACAGCAGGGAGTCTCTGGGTCAGAAAGCCCCCAGGGCTGTAGCAGCTTAGGGCCCTGTATCTGCAAGGCTCTATCTTATCATTAGTAAACAGCTGTCCATCGAGATTTTATGGGGTCTGCAAAGAAGGCAGGCACTAAATGGATGAAAATCTGCTTATTTGAGCTATTTTTGTTAATGACTGGGCATGGTAAAATTTGAGTTAGGTATGAGCCAAGGGATCAGCACCAGTCTACAGTGAAGAAATAAACAACGCAGGGGCCAATACACAGAGACAATCTTTGACTTGTTTACATAACACCTCCCCTCCAAAAAAAGAAAAACACATGACTTTTCTAAAGGAAGTCCTGTCTACGGCCATACCACCCTGAACACACCCAATCTCATCTAAGGGAAGTCCTGATAAGAAAGTAGAATAATAAAAGAATCCTAAGGAAACATCAGAAGTCCCCAAGCATCCCCATCCCATGCACCCTGACCCCTGCTCTGCAGCGGATTTTCTGTCCCAGGACCCACCAGAATAGAATGGCAGAGGGACACTTCACTCCTCCTTGCCCTCCTTCTTCAGTATTTAGGATTCCAGGTTAGTCTGTTTTCAAAACTTTAAGTTGAGTGTATGAAAGATACCCTAGATCACCACTGTAGACCCAGGCTTAGCTACTCACATTCCCAGGCTATCTTCATTCCCAACAGGGAAATAAGGCAACCCAAGGTAGATGTCTGCCTTCCCTGCAAAACTCATGTTTTTATTTTCTCTTTGTCTTTCCTTTCTTTTCTCTTCCTCGCTATCTTTCTCTTTAAATTCTTTCCTTTTCTTTTAGTTACCGTTTCTTTTTTTCTTTCTCTCCTTGACTCAAATGCCAAAGATCCCTAGACCGGGAGTCAAGAAGCCTACATGCTGATTCCTGGGACACCATTAATTACTTCTGTGATTGGGAGCATCAGCCTTTGAGGCATTCATTTCCTCATCTGCAAGAAGACTAGGCTGGATTAGATTTATCCACCAATTCTGTGGTCTATGTCTGCCAGTAACATCCACGGATGTTACTTAGCACCGTTAGTGGCACTCAGGCCTCAAAAGGTCACTGACGCCCATTCCTGGTGATTTAATTCATTGATCCCAGCTCTCTAGATACAGGATGAACTTCATACCTGAAGCAAGTTGTATTCTTACAAAGTCGTCTGAGTTTATCATTTTGCATAACCTATTATGTTTTCTGCCATCTAAAGGTTTTGTGGCAATGGATACAACCTTAGTCTTTTTTAATGGTCACTAAAAATATGCAAATCCATTTCTTCAATTACTGCCTGTTACTTACAATGTGCTACTAAGTGAACACTCATCACTTGGGTAGGGGCATTGTGAGTCTTGACCTTTGGGGAGGATGTTTTTGGAATGCACCTTACTCCTCTTTTCAAAACATCACTCAAATTATTTTTGAAACGTCTATTTTTTTTCTTTTGAGATGGAGTCTTACTCTGTTGCCCAGGCCAGAGTGCAGTAGCACAATTTTGGCACACTGCAAACTCCGCCTCACAGGTTCAAGCGATTCTTCTGCCTCACCTTCCCGAGTAGCTGGGATTACAAGTGTGTGCCACCGCTCTCCGCTAATTTTTGCATTTTTAGTAGAGACAGGGTTTCACCATGTTGGCCAGACTGGTCTTGAACTCCTGGCCTCAAGTGATCCGCCCACCTCTGCCTCTCGAAGTGCTGGGATCACAGGTGTGAGCCACCATACCCAGCCTGAAATGTCTGTTTTTAATGATGTCTCAAGGGACCTATGAAAGATACCCATAGTGGGGCCTTCTTTTAAGTGCCAATGTCTTGTGGGTTCAAGTTCTGATAGCCAGCTTGACCCGACAACTGTTAATGAGTAACCTAAGTGACAGGCACATGACCAAGTTCTAATCCCTTCAATGTGCTGGTGGCTCCACTGGTCCAAAGTCAGCCAGGAGTGCACATCGAAAGGTTATGGGATCTGGTAACTGTGCTTACATAGAAGTTGTATGTTTTGGCTTAAAAATAATATATAATGGCATTTACTTGTTTTAAGTGGATGTCTAACTATGAATTAATTCTATAGGCAATATGTCCCACAACACGTTGGCTTCTTGTAAAATGGCTGAAAATATGTGTTCATTTAAATTATATTGTTTAGTCTGTAATCTCAGCACTTTGGGAGGCCGAGGCAGGAGGATCACCTGAGGCCAGGAGTTCGAGACCAGCCTGGCCAATATGGTTAAACCCCATCTCTACTAAAAATAGAAAAAATTAGCTGGGCATGTTGATGCGCACCTGTAATCCCAGCTACTCGGGAGGCTGAGGTAGGAGAATCGCTTGAACCTGGGAGATGGAGGTTGCAGTGAGCCGAGATCGTGCCACTGCACTCCAGTCCAACAGAGCAAGACTCTGTATCTCTCTCTCTCTCTCTCTCTCTGTATATATATAGTATATATATGCTATATATATACTATATATACTATATATATGCTGTATATATACTATATATATACTGTATATATACTATATATATACTGTATATACTGTATATATAGTATATATACTGAATATATATAGTATATATACAGTATATATAGAATATATATACAGTATATATAGAATATATATACTATATATACAGTATATATAGAATATATATACTATATATACAGTATATATATAGTATATATATTCAGTATGTATAGTATATATAGTATATATATACTAGATATCTAGTATATATATACTAGATATACACTATATATATACTAGATATACACTATATATATTTTTAAAAACTACTGTTGAAGTGAGTAAAGAGGAGGCATGTCCATCACAAGGATGATGCTTCATATTTCAATGCTGGGGTGGGGGGTGATAATGATGAAACACTGAGGGGCTCAAGGTGCATCAGCGCTCCTTCCTTCCCCTACTTTGCCTTTAGAGGAGCTGCCTCTGAGTCTGGGTCTTGCAGTTGTTCAACTTCCTGGAGGAAGTAAGGGGTGTCTTCCAGGCTGTCACCTTTGTCTGCTTTTCGTTGCTTGCTTCATGGTTTATTTTTTAAAGGAAGATTTTTCCGAAAAACTCTTCTAGCTTTCTTTCTCTTTCTTCTCCGTCTCTCACTCTAGGACAAGCTCCTTGAGTTTTCTGCAGGTACTGTGTACTTTCCTAAATAGTTTCATGCCTTTCTCTAGGGAACTGGTTCTACAGCTTTCCAATGGGGCCTTTAATTAGAAACTGCAAAAGAACACTTGTAGCATAAAAGTCATCTAGTCATATTCTGTTAGTTTCGTACAGGCTCATAGGAGGTCAACTCCTTCCATTGAGTTTCTTGAACACAGTAGAGTTTTTGTAAAATTAATTATGTACAGTGAAGATGTACCTCAAGATTTTCAGCACAGGCTTCCCATGGTATTAAAGATTTGATAAAGTGGAGATCAGGATAAGAATCCTCATTTTGGACAGCTATTAGGCTAGAATCACTAAGCGGAACTGTAATGAATGAAAATTTATTAGACCTCCGTGTAATGCAGAATTTACCATCTGTTGCACTATCCCATTAGTTTTTATTAAATTGATTGCCTTAATCTGGAGAGAAAGGATATTTTTGTGTCTGCCAACCTCAACTCCGCTTACCTTGTAATAAATGCTTCATTCCTCTTTTCATTTTTCTTCCCAGCTGTCAGCCAAGCTCAATAACCTTCCAACGCTCATTTCCATGAGGCTGGAGTTCCTGAGAATCCTCTGTAGCCATGAACATTACCTCAATCTGAACCTGTTTTTTATGAATGCTGATGCTGCTCCAACATCTCCTTGTCCTTCCATATCTTCTCAGGTAACAAAAGAATTATTTAACTTAAAGAATCATTCAAGTTATTTCATTTAACTAGCTCAGTTTAATCATGTATTTCCTATAAAGGTTAGTCTTATTAATTTGATGAAAAATCAAACTATTCAAACCCGATCAAGTATGCTACCCTGAAGTTACACCACCAGCTAAGAGTTTACAATCTAAGTAATTGGTTTCTCCCCAGGCTCAAGGCTCCCTGATCAGGTTAAGTAAAGCAAAGAATCCAATAAGCCCTATGAAATTTAGAAACTCACAGAAAAGTCTCAAATCTTCCTTTGTCTGACATTAGCCAATTATTATATTATGCAAATAAAGGATTCCAAAGTAAGTAAGTTTTGGAAACCATATGTTCAGCAGGTTTCTTTCCAATAGGCCCTCTCAGAGGTTTTAACTTGTTCATGTCAATTGTAAATACACAAGAAGCAGAAGAGGAAATGGGAGGAGGTATGCATGATAAGCAGTGATTCCCCAAATGATTTGACATGGAAACCCCACACCATCTCATACATTTTTTGAAGGGCTAGTGTCCTCTGTAGTAACTTTAAGAACATGCTGTTTGATAGTCACGTTCCATTTATAGGGAACACATCAGTAGCTCAGAGCATCAGGCAAAATTTCTCATTATTAGGTTATATTTCTGTTGCATATTCCTTGACACTAGTACAAAAGTGAAGGCTTGTCTTACTAATTGAAAAAAAAATCTTAGCCGTATATGCCATATGACATGATCCAGATATTAGCTACATGACCATCTTACTGTGAATAGGGAAAGATCTGACTCACAAGCAGCAATTCAAAATGCATAAACTTTTTACTCCATCCTGCCCAGCAGCTTAAGTCGTAAAACTTTCCTGGACTACGCTTGCCCTAGGTTCTTTCCCACCTTCCCCTTCTGACTGCTCCAGGGAGTGGCCAAACCCAGGGACCAGGCTCACAAAACTGTGAAGGATTTCTAAGGACACTTTAGATGCTCTTAATGAAATACAAAGTGTGCTCCCAGGATACAAATACAGGACAGGAATTACTGAGGACCAGTAAATCTAATACTTCCCTCCCTGACATCACTTGTAGTTGCAGGCCAGCAAAAGTCTGACAATGTGCTTAAGCCAAATTCACAAGCGTAGCTGAGGCCAGGCACGGTGGCTCACACTTGTAATCCCAGCACCTTCGGAGGCCAAAGGGAGAGGATCATTTGAGGCCAGGGGTTACCAGCCTGACCAACATAGTGAAAACTCATCTCTACTAAAAATACAAAAATGCATCAGGCATGGTGGTGTGACTGTAATCCCAGCTACTTGGGATGCTGAGGCATGAGAATTGCTTGAACCTGAGAGACGGAGGTTGCAGTGAGCTGAGACCATGCCACTGCACTCCAGCCTGGGTGACAGAGTAAGACTCTGTCTTTCAAAAAAAAAAAAAAGATACCTGAGTAAGCAGGGCCTTAAACAGAGGGGGCATTTGGTTATAGAGGAATTGCCTGCTCCCAGCCACAGGACTGGGTGAGGTTATTATTTCTCTGTCCAAATTTTATCCTAGGATTTTTATCTTCAGCTTTTGATTTCAGGTAGGGAAAGGAGTGTCATTCATTTTTCAACAGATCCAGGGTGCTTTATTTTCATCTTTCCTGCTGGGCAGTGTTCTCTCTGTGGGGATGGGAAAGCGCAATAACCACTCTGTGCCTCAGTTTCCTTATCTGCCTTATCTGGCACCAGCAGTACCTACCTCACTGGGGAGGGCTCACAAAGCCTGACTGGGGCAAGGGCTCAGTAAACACTAGCCATCGCTCTTTTCATTCCAGTTCTTGTGACTCATAAAATGGTTCCTTGCGTTTCTGTAGAACTCAAGCTCCTGCTCCAGTTTCCAGGACCAGAAGATCGCCAGCATGTTCGATCTGACTTCCGAGTACCGCCAGCAGCACTTCCTCACCGGGCTCCTCTTCACAGAACTGGCTGCTGCTCTGGATGCCGAAGCGGAAGGGTATGTTTCTGGTATTTAAAATGGAAGATGAAGCCAAAAAAAAGATGTTCTTTAATAAAATTTGCAGTCTAGCTTCTCACACTTGGTAAAAAAACTCTATTGTAGTCACCAGTTCTGAGGAGTAGAAACATCTGTCTTGAGAAAATGGTACCCACAGGCATGTGGAAAGGCACAAGGGATGAGTGAGAACTACAGAACGACTTTTCTTGGCCACCTATTTGAGTGGAATTTACCAGTTCTACCATAGCAGGTTTCCCAAGGTTGCTTTGATTCGTGAACTCCCTAGGAACAAAGCCATTTTTAACAAAGGGGATAGCATGCAGAGGCAACCACAAGATGTCACTTGGGTCAATGCTGATGAAGGAAATAATGGCTGCTGAGAAGGCAGCTGCCCCATGCCCAGATTAGGTTTCTTGCAGACAGTGCTTCTCAGGCCAAGAGACGTCACACATCCAGGGCTTCTGAATCCTTTTACCTCTTATCTATCTGATTACTCAGGGACATGTGGCAGTATCTAGCCTAGAAGTCAACAGACAGAGAGAGAGGTAGACCACCCCCGTCTTTCCTTCTCTCCCTATGCTCCATGAGCTCATAGAATCAGAAACCCACAGGCTACCTGATTGGACTGAAGAAGATAATGCCTTCTAAAATAGTATTCATTCCATTCAACAATTATTGAATGCCTTCCATGGGACAGACACAGTTAGCTGTTAGAGTACATCAGAGATATATCAGTGTACAAAACAGACAAAATTCCCTGCCCCTCGAGAGTTCACCATCCAGGGACTCAGATTCAAAGATGATTAGGATTGCAAAGTAATTGAGGTTCAACACTTCTGGTGTTTAGATTAGGCATTCAGAATTGCAGGAACTTGCTCACTATTCCATAACAGAGAACAAAATCTAAAGCCATGGTCTTCCCAGTCCCTTCCCAGGACCCACTCTCCTATACCAAACCATCTCCCTGCACAGGGAACCTGTTCCCATGACTCCTATGCTAAAGAAGTTTCCAGAATAATGTTTGCTAATTAATGGTAGCATTGCTGTATGTTATGGATGGATTTTTGTCTAAATGGAATTTCTAAAGTTCTCTCAAAGTGCTTACAATTTACTGAAGGAAACAGGAGGTTCCTGCATGAAACCAATAGAGGAGCACATCGAGTTTGTGCAACTGCAACTGTGACATGCATCCCAAGCAATGTACCGATGCCGACACCACTTAAGTGACTGTATGTCTGTGTCTCCTGGCAGGATAGTGTGGGGAATCTCATGCCTTTAGCTCTCAATTCTGCCTCCTTCCTGATGACCTGGCCGGAGTATATCCTTTGAGAACTTCACTTTCCATGGCTTCAATTCAATCTTCTCTTCTCAACTGTAACTAAATTTCTCCCAATTATCTCAGTAGAATGTTCTACCCTACAACTAACATAAATTTCCACAGCAACAAAAAGTATACCGAACACTTATGCTAATAAGTAAGATACTGAGCAGAAAGTTTGAACACAAAGAAAATTGCCTTCATGCACAAACATGTACATACATTTTCTTAGTTGTCCTTTAATAGCAGTACTTTAAGTGATTTCTAGAAACAATCTTTAGTATTTACAATAGCGTAGTTTCTATTTTCTGTTTTCATTCTAGATGGAAACAGCCATGACATTCTATTCTGGATTCCTTGTACAGTTGTTGCTGTTATATTATTAGCAACAAGGTAGAGTATATTCAGAGATAATTGTGTAGTTATGTTTAATCAGGTAGATACACTCTTCAAACACACACACACACACACAGACACACACACACACACACACAGACACACACACACACACACAGACACACACACACACAGACAGACACACACACACACACACACACACACACACGCACACACACACGCACACACACACAGACACACACACACACGCACACACACACACAATACCCTTTCTCCCCCAAGAGAGTAATTAATAGTGTAACTCCTTTGGCCACACAATAATCCCTGATTGCTGGGTTGTCAGTTACTCTCCTGGAAAGTCATTAGGTATACTGTCACAACGCTTCAACAATACTTCCTATTGATCAGCACTTCTTTTTTTTTTCTTTTGCTTCCGAGACAGTTGGTAGACTTGCCAACACCTGTATATCCATGGGGCAAGGGCCAGAAGGACACATCTCAGTACCTGAACCCCTAGGGAGCCACAGCTCCAGTTTCCACTGGGTTTCCCTTAGATCTCTGACACCTGGGTATATCCAAAAATGTCTATGCATCATTAAATCCACAGTGTTTTTCAAGCGTTTAGAAATTGTCTATCATCTTTGTGTTAAGCTAGCAAATTGCAATGCCTAATTCAAAACACATCCCATTGCCGGGACCACAGACTAAGAACAAGAACAGCTTTTGAAATGCAATTTACAATTATCTTTCTTTAGCCGCAGTGCAAGAGTCTGAGTCTTTTAACATTTTGGTTAATATTTTCTATATAATGTTGAATTCTGATGTAGCCTTATTTTGTTTGAAAGAAAAAAATGTATATATATATATATGTTTAATCTGGGTTCTTTTTTTTAATTATTATTATACTTTAAGTTCTAGGGTACATGTGCACAACATGCAGGTTTGTTACATATGTATACATGCACCATGTTGGTGTGCTGCACCCATTAACTCATCATTTACATTAGGTATATCTCCTAATGCTATCCCTCCCCCCTTCCGCCACCCCACAACAGTCCCCAGAGTGTGATGTTCCCCACCCTGTGTCCAAGTGTTCTCGTTGTTCAGTTCCCACCTATGAGTGAGAACATGTAGTGTTTGGTTTTTTGTCCTTGTGATAGTTTGCTGAGAATGATAGTTTCCAGCTTAATCCATGTCCCTACAAAGGACCTGGACTCATCCTTTTTTATGGCTGCATAGTATTCCATGGTGTATATGTGCCACGTTTTCTTAATCCAGTCTATCATTGATGGACATTTGGGTTGGTTCCAAGTCTTTGCTATTGTGAATAGTGCTGCAATAAAAGGATTATAAATCATGCTGCTGTAAAGACACATGCACACGTATGTTTATTGTGGCAAAATGTATATTTTTAAAATTGAACATCTATGACTAGGTTCCAGATACTCCACTATATATTTTACTTACTTTTTATTATAGTATAATTGATATAAAGGACCCAAATCCTAAGTGTAAAGTGCAGTTAATATTTCCTGTGAATATATTTGAGTAACCACCAGTCAGATAAAAATATAATATTCCATTTTCCTCTCTCAGTTACAGGCCCCCCTCAAGTAACCACTATTCTGACTCTTATTATCAGAAATTAATATTGCCTGCTATTGAATTTCATAGTCCTTTGCTGAATGTTGTGACTGTGACATCCTTCAGTGTGGTCGCATGTGTCAGTATTCATTTTTTTTCAACTGTGTGTCATATTCCTTTGTCTACTATAATTTCTCTTCTGTAAATTGACATTTGGGCTGCTTTCTGTTTGTGGGTATTGGGTTTCTTTGGGGGTATAAATATAGCCTATTTTTTATTTTAATATACTGTTCTTCAATAGTTTAATAAATATGTGTACATGGTCTTAACAAAATGTCAAAAGAATATACTCTGAGCTAGGAATAGAAGAGCAAACAATTCAAAGCAGGAAGATGGCAGGGAATAACAAAGGTGATAGCCAAAATAAATGAAATAAAGAATAGAAAACAATCGTGGAAATCCGCAAGATGAAAAGCTTGTTATTTGAAAAGAGCAACAAAATTCACCAATCTTTAGCTGAACTGACCAAGAAAAAAGGAAGAAGACTCAATTACTAAAATCATAATTGAAAGATTCAACACAATCATATCACAACAGACCTTACAGAAATAAAAAGGATTATAAAAGAATATAATGAACAATTGAAAGCCATCAAATTGATAACCTAGATTAAATGGATAAATTCCTTGAAAGGTACAAAGTACTAAAATTGACTCCAAGAAGAGATAGAAAATCCAAATAGACCTACAGAAGTAAAGAGATTGAGTTAGTAATCAAACTTCCCACATACACCTACTATGTACCCACACAAATTAAAAATTTAGACTGGGCGCGGTGGCTCATGCCTGTAATCCCAGCACTTTGGGAGACCAAGGCGAGTGGATCACCTGAGGTCAAGAGTTCAAGACCAGCCTGGCCAAGGTGATGAAACCCCGTCTCTACTAAAAATACAAAAATTAGCTGGGTGTGGTGGCAGGAACCTGTAATCCCATCTACTCGGGAGGCTGAGGCAGAAGAATCATTTGAGACTGGAAGGCAGAGGTTGCAGTGAGCCAAGATCATGCCAATGCACTCCAGCCTGGGCAACAAGAGCAAAACTCCATCACAAATAATAATAATAATAATAATAATAAATTTTAAAGTTTAAAACTTCCCACAATAAAAGCTCAAACCTGGGGGCTTTACTGATGAATTCTACCAAATATTTTTAAAAGAATTACTTCTAATTTTTTACCATCTTCTAGTCTTCTCTTCCAAGTAATAGAAGAGGTGGAATACTTTCCAACTTGTTCTATGAAGCTAGCATTACCCTATACTAAACCAGACAAAGACGTCATGAGAAAACTACAGGCCAGTATCTGATGAATATAGATGTAAGACCCTCAACAAACACTAGCAAACTGAATCTAACAACATATCAAAAGGGTTATACACCATGGCTAAGTAGGATTTATCTCAGGAATGCAAGATAGGCTTCATATCTGAAAATCAATTGTTGTACCATATTAATAAAATAAAGGACAAAACCCATACAATCATCTTAGCAGATGCAAAGAAAAGCATTTAATAAAATCTAATAACCCTTCCCGATAAAAACACTCAACAAACCTTTTAGGAAATAAGAGAACTTCCTCAACTTGACTTAAGGGCCTCTATGAAAAATCCACAGCTAATGCGACACTTATTAGTGAAAAATGGAATGCTTTATCCCTAAGATTAGGAACAAGACAAAAATGTCTACCCTTGCCACTTCTATTCAACATATTAGGAGTTCTATCTAGGGCAATTAGGCAAAAAAAAAAAAAAAAAAATGACATTTTAGGCCAGGCGTGGTGGCTCACACCTGTAATCCCAGCACTTTGGGAGGCCAAAGTGGACAGATCGCTTTGAGCCCAGGAGACTGAGAACAGCCTGAGCAACATGGCGAAACCCCATCTCTACAAAAAATACAAAAATTAGCTGGGCATTGGTGGCTTGTGCTTGTAGTCCCAGCTACTTGGGAGGTTGAGGCTGGAGAATTGCTTGATCCCAGAAAGCGGAGGTTGTAGTGAGCTGAGATCACGCCACTGCACTCCAGCCTGGGCCACAGAGTAAGACTCTGTCTCAAAAAAAAAAAAAAAAACTACCTCTATTCATAGGTGGCATAATCTTGTTTATAGAAAACGATAAGGAATCCACAAAAAACTCCATTACAACTAATAAATGAATTCAGCAGGGTTGCATGGTGTAAGATCAACATACAAGAATCGATTGTGTTTCTATACACTTATGATGAGCAATCTGAAAATGAAATTAAGAAAACAATTTCATATAAAATAGCATCACGAAGAAAAAATATTTAGGAATAAATATAACAAAAGAAATACAAGAGTTATACACTAAAAATGACAAAACACTGTTGAAAGAAATAAAGATATATATAAATGGAGGATATCATATGTTCATGAATCAGAAGACTTAATATTGTTAGAATAGCAATACTCCCTACATTGAGCCATAGATTAAATGCAGTTCTTCTCGGAATTCTAGCTTGCTTTTTTTTTTTTTTTTTTTTTTTTGGCAGAAATTAGCAAACTGATCCTAAAATTCGTGTGGAAATTCAAGGGACCCAGTTTAGCCAAAACAACTTTGAAAAACAAGAACAAAATTGGAGGACTCACACTTCCCAATTTCAAAACTTACTACAAAGCAAAGTAGTCAAGACTATGGGGTTCTGACATATGATAGACATATAGATCAATGAAATTAAGAGTCCAAAAATAAATCTTCATATTTATAGTCAAATGATTTTTGACAAGAGTGCCAAAACAATTCAATGGGGGAAAATAGAATTTTCAATAAATGGTGTTGGGACAACTGGGTACCCACATTCAAAAGAATGAAGTTGGACCCTATATTACACTATATACAAAAATTAACTAAATAGATCGAAGACCTAAATCTAAGAGCTAAAACTATAAAATTGTTACTTAAAATTATAGAGGTAATCATCATAGACTTAGAAAAGGCAATGGTTTGTTAGATATGACACACTCAAAAGTATGAGTAACAAGAAAAAAATAGATAACTGGACCTCAGTAAAATTAAAACTTTTGTGATTTATAGGACACCATCAAAAAAATGAAAAGGCAACCCACAAAATGGGAGAAAATATTTGCAAATCAAAAACCTAATAAGGGACTTGTATCTGGGATATACATTTTAAAATCTTACAACTCAGTAATAAAAAGACAAATAACTCAGTTTTTTAAAAGGCAAAAAATCAGAATAGACATTTCTCCAAAGAAGATACAGCCATAAGACCATGAAGATGTTCAGCATCATTAGCCATCAGGGAAATGCATATTAAAATCACAATTAAATACCACTTGATACCCTCGAAAATGGATATAATAAAAAAGACAGGTAATAAAGTGTTGGCAAGAATAAAATGGAGTCTTCAGACACTGCTGGTGGGAATGTAAAATTGTGCACCACCATTGAAAAACAACTTGCTGATTCCTCTAAAAGTTAAACAGGCTGGGCGCGCAGTGGCTCACGCCTATAATCTCAGCACTTTGGGTGGCTGAGGCGGGCAGATCATTTGAGGCCAGGAGTTCGAGACCAGCCTGGCCAAGATGGTGATACCTTGTCTCTACTAAAAATACAAAAATTAGCCAGGTGTGGTGGCAGGTGCCTGTAGTCCCCGATACTTGGGAGGCTGAGTCAGAAGAATTGTTTGAACTCAGGAGGTGGAGGTTGCAGTGAGCCGAGATTGTGTCATTGCACTCCAGCCTGAACAACTGCGTCTCAAAAAAAAAGTTAAACAGACCATACAAGCCAGCAAATGTACTCTGAGGTATGTACCCAAGAAAAGTAAAACTTAAAACTTGTATACAAATATTCATAGCAGCATTCATAACTCATAATAGCTCAAAAGCAGAAACAATCCAAATGTTTATCAGTTGATGAATGGATAAAATTCACCAATGGAATATTGTTTAGCAATAAAAAGGAACGAAGTACTGATGCTACAATATGATAAACTTGAAAACATCATCGTAAACAGCAGACCCAGGGTTAGAACACAGGCAGTCTATTTCTGGATTCTATATCATTCTATCCTATATTGCTTGGTTTTCACAGTCACCTTGTTGCTTAGGAGCATTTTGATCACTCTTGACTGTTTAAGAGCTCTTTAGTCAATTTCCTTTCACCATAATCTCTTGATTCCTGTGTTGTGCCAACAGAATCAGCAAAGTACAAAGGAAAGCTGTCAGTGCCATCCACAGCCTGCTAAGTTCTCACGACCTGGACCCACGCTGTGTCAAACCAGAGGTGAAGGTCAAAATCGCTGCCTTTTACCTGCCTTTAGTTGGCATCATTTTGGATGCTTTGCCACAGCTCTGTGACTTTACAGGTAATAGCCCTTCTGTTTTCTTTCTTGGATTGATGGGAGCCCCTGCCAAATGCCCCATCCGAATGAGATCTCTGTCATTTGTTCCAGTGCTGATACGTTCATATGGGCAATTCTTCACAAAAATGGTCTCCAAACCTCTTTAACACAGGCGTCAATCAGTTAAAAAAAGAAAAAGGCGTATAGCCCCATATGTGCTTTTTGTTTAGAAATTATTTACTTGTTTCTTCCTTCATTCATTTATTCATTCATTGATCTGCTAGTATGGGATGAACTTTATAAACCATACACCACAAAGGATGAAATAATAACAACATTACTCCCTTTGGAGATCATGCTCTAACACCTTGAAATAAGGGAAGGTATTCCTTCCCTTTTATGAATATGTAAGCAAAAAAGCAGTCTCAAATGAACCCAAATAATTGTTCCACGCAAAAAAAAAAATCGTGGCATATGTCAATATTAGAAAATTCTATCATAGCAGAGAAATATTGCCCTTGGCACTAAGTGGCTAATTTTGAGGTTAATGTGTCTAGATTAGCAACAAGAGGAAAGGATAAGTTGTCTTAAAGGGGTTTTGTGAAACCCCTGAATCTATTTACAAATTACACTGTGGATTAAGGAATGTAGAGGAAAGAAAATCCTCCCAAATAGAAGAACTTCTTATGTTGACCTGAGAAAGGCAGTCCATTGGCCTACCCTCTCCACAGCGTGCGTGTGTGTGCGTGCGTGCACACACACACACACACACACAATTCCTATCCCGTCAGAGTAGTTCTTGGTTTTCCTCCAGCTCAAGGGAAGTTTTGGAAATGTCCATACTGCTCTCTTGGCAGCTGAAGGGTGCTGGGATCTGGGGAATGCTTCCCTGAGCCAGCCTCATTACAGGCAGTCATCCTTGAAATCTTGGAACCATCCAGGTTTTCCCACCTCCTCCAAATGGAAAGTGTCATGTGGGACTAAATTATTTATAATATTATTACGGTGACAAGTATTTAGTTCATGAAAATGGGACCAAACGCCTATAGTCTTTAATTCATACAAATTGTAAAATGAAAAGCAAGTATTCCTGTGGAAGTAATTCTCTCCTTTCTTGAAAAAAATCCTCCAGCAAACTGCTAATGGGGTAACTCAGAAGAGAAAGGTTGAGACAGGGCTTAGGGTCTGTAGAGTTCTGTTGCGGCCAGAGTGCAAGGAAGAGATAGAAACAAGCTCAGCACACAGGGCTCAGCAAGCAGCACCATGAGGTCAGCAGCTTCCTCCAGTAGCTCCTGATTGCGGGGAAGTTTCTAAAAAGTTCCATTTCAAGAGCTTGCTTGTTCCCAAAGCCAGGAACCACTTCAGCACACATTCTCCAAAGTTTTCTTGTCAATTAGAATATTCCATATCAGTGACTCGGAATCAGAACTTTTCAACATTTGGTCTCCAAGCCTTTTAAACCTCAAAGACTTCTTTGTATATGCATTGAACTTTATGATCGTGATGTAGCTGATGAGAGAAAACAGTGAAAAGTATTTTATTGTTATAGGTTACATAGTACATCTACTAAATATGGAATCTTTAGATTGATAAACTCATAAGAATATAGTCTTTCAAATAGATGCATCTGAATTCAGATTCCAGCCCCATTTGTTAATATAAGTGACCTTTGAAAGGCTCAACTTTTCCATGCCTTCCTTTCCTCTGTAAACTGTAAAAATGTGATAACGATGCCTACCTTTTAGGGTTACGATAAAGATGAAACTTGAGAACTTCTATAAAAGCATTTTGCACAGCACATGTTTGTATCTTCCCCACTTTTTCTTGTAACTATAACCCTATGGCAATTAAGGGGAAATAAGAATGTATCTCTGTGTTAGTTGTGATAATGTTATCAGGTCTTGCATAATTTCCATGTGCTGTTTATTTAGCCATTTGTTTGAAATCCCAATGGTCTTAATAAGTATTTCTAAAAATTGGGTTTTGGCTCAGTGTGGTGGCTTACCCCTGTAATCCCAGCACTTTGGGAGGCCACGGCGGACAGATCACTTGAGACCAGGGGTTCGAGACCAGCCTGGCCAACATGGCGAAACCCTGTCTCCACTAAAAATACAAAAGTTAGCCAGGCCTGGTGGCACACCTGTAATCCCAGCTACTCAGGAGGCTGAGGTAGGAAGATAGAGGGGAGATGCCGCCACTGCACTCCAGCCTGGATAATATTGCGAGACTTTGTCTAAAAATAAATAAATAAATAAACAAACAAATAAGAAGAAGAACTGGGTTTTGTTTTCACAACTTCAGTGGAAGAAATGTTGTTTACACTCAAATTTTTCTAAATGATTGCAGGCCCGGATGGCTGTAATGTCGACAGGTCTAGAAAAACATGAGTCTTTAGTAAAACATGAGTGAATCAATCAGTTGTGAACGTTTTACCACACTTTCCCCAGAACTGCTTGAAATATTAATAGTTTTTGATTGTATGCTTGGTAGCATTCTTAAAAACCAGAATTTTAAATGGTTTATCCTTTTTTTTTGCTTGCATACATCTAGACCTATCTATAAATATGGGTATGTCTATATTACATAGATACAATAAATTGACATTCACTTTAAACATTTGGAATATAACAAATTATTGCTGAACTTGTGATAATAGCTTTTTATTCTATATAAGGTACTTGCTTCATTCTCTAATTGTAGGTTTCTTCTATTTGGTCATTTTTTAAAATAATGTCAATTATTAGAATAGAGAATAAAGTTTAAAAAATTATGTTACAGGAAACTATTATGGATGTTTTGAAAACTTTTTGATCACACAGTTTGAAAAATTAATTTCTAGCCCAATCTTGTGCTAGACGTTGTGTCTTTTCTTAGCCTGCTGTGTTTTCCTCTAGATGATAGCAGATACATAATGCTAAACATCAGGCTTGAAATTACTGTGCTGACTTCAGTGACTAGGAAGTATCAGTCTCTTATTGGGTAGGGGACATAGGGAAATGTCATGTTTGACTTGACGTCACAAACGATGTTTTCATTGCAGTTGCAGATACTCGCAGATACCGCACCAGCGGCTCGGATGAAGAACAAGAAGGAGCTGGTGCCATTAACCAGAATGTGGCTCTGGCCATAGCAGGGAATAATTTCAATTTGAAAACAAGTGGAATAGTGCTGTCTTCCTTGGTATGTTGGTGCACATGTGTCTGGTTGATTTTTCATCTCATGTCTTCTGTCATCTGTTTTGTTTTTTTTTGTTGTTGTTATTTGAGACAGTCTCACTCTGTTGCACAGGCTGGAGTGCAGTGGCGCAATCTCAGTTCACTGCAACCTCCGCCTCCGGGCTTCTTCATGCCTCAGCCTCCTGATTAGCTGGGATTACAGGCATGCGCCACCACACCTGGCTAATTTTTTTTTGTATCTTTTAGTAGAGGCAGGGTTTCGCCATGTTGGCCAGGCTGGTCTCAAACTCCCAATCTCAGATGGTACATCCACCTCAGCCTCCCAAAGTGCTGGGATTACAGGCGTGAGCCACTGTGCCCAGCCTCTTCTGTCATCTTCTAATGGGAGAACTCAGCTTAGAGCAGGCATTGATGCTTTCTGCCTCATTTTGCTGGAAAGAATCATTGTGAGGCTGGCAGCTGAGGTGCACACAAGTCAGAAAGAGTTCTGGCAACAGCAAGGGATGTGCAGATCAAATTCAGGCAGTCCCAGTGGTGCTGAGTTCAAGTTCAAGAAACCAGAAAAGAGGAAAACTTGGGAAATCTGAAATCGTTGCAAAGGAGATCAAACCAAGGCTCCCTGAGGGTGGAGGCTTAGGCTGTGTTCAGTCTATGTGTGTGTAATTCATACTGTGTTATGCCTCCAAAAAAAAAGACTGAAGGAGGCTGGTAGCTTAGCATAAGGGCTTCTTAAGCAAAAGACTGCAGCTTTTCTAGGACCCCAGGGAGCCTGAGGAGGGTTGTTTGGCTCTGTCCTTTTGTGTGGACTCTGTGGGCTTAAAGATGGGCTCCTCTGGGAATGTATCCTCTGATTCAGTTGAGGTGGGATTCATCTCTGTTCGTCGATGAGCTCTGACTATCCCTTGTGAAGACAGCACTGCATCCTCCAATGTCATTTACTTTCACATTTCAATGTAGGGTATAGATGTGCAGAGAATTTAACTTGCTTCTCCCGTGAGAAAGCAGCATCCTGACCTAACTCTTCTTAATGGATGACTTTCTTCTCTTCCTTCCAGCACTTAGCAAGCCCCATCCCCATGAGGACTGGGGGGACAGTGAGGCAGGAAGATGAGACAGAGAAAAGACATTTGAGATTTGACATCACTGGTCTTACTGTTGGAGAAATACTGTGTTTTATGACCTCCTCCACCTTTCTAATATCCATCTTACCAAAGTTAGCTGCTTGAGGTGGTATATGCCTTTTACATTATTTGCCTCTAAGGGAAAAACTCAAAAGTGCAAAGTTCACCTGTTAGAACATAGTCCTTGTGAGGTTGTATCTCAAGATTTCCTTTATTCTTGTCAACAAACTCAGAATAACTAAAGTTAAAGTTGCTTTATAACCTCTATTATTTCCATCCAAAACTAACATTTCCCTCCCATACCCACAAATTCCTCACTGCAATTTCACCAGTACATTCCACTGGGTATTAGCTACGCTGCATGAACCAAGGTTGCAGCCTCATTATTGTTGTTTGTGTTGATGAGATGAGTAACAGCGAGTGTGCTCAGCACTTTAAAATGAATACTTGTGGCCAAAATATTAAAGCAAATAGCCTGAACCCCCACACCCCAGCCCCAGGCAAACATAAATTATGGTTAAACTTCCATTACAGAGATCTCCACAAACATGGATTTGATTAATTTGCTGAGCAGTTCATGACCCTTATGTTATACTTTGCACTATGTGACAAAGAAGCTAAATCTTGAACAGGAAGGTTATTCATGGCACGCAGCCAGTTTCCTTCTCTCTTGTAAGTCTAACCCTCTGCTGTCCAGCACGAAGGAGAAATACTTGGAGATCTTAGCAGCATGAAAGCCCCTTTGTATCACTGGGATTGCAGCATGCATGATCAAGGCCCAGGGCTGATCACCAGGCCACACTGCTCCTAAGACAGAGGTACTCAGATACGTGGCTGAAAGCCTAGCTCAAATACTGCCCCAGGTGAGCCTCTTTGCTGAGTAGCCCTACTCAAAGAACACAGCTTCCCCTGCCTAGGGAAGGCAGGGCTACTGGAAACAGATCTCCAGCCTAGCAATGAAGTACAGTCATGGTATTTTGAGAGAACACGTTGAATTTTTCTGTTGCTTGACTGTTAAGCCTCAAATTTTTCTGTTGCTTGACTTCTTCCCTGGCCTCCATCCCCCAATCTGCCTCCCTCCAGCCCTATAAGCAGTACAACATGCTGAACGCCGACACTACTCGCAACCTCATGATCTGCTTCCTCTGGATCATGAAAAACGCTGATCAGAGCCTCATTAGGAAGTGGATTGCTGACCTGCCATCAATGCAGCTCAACAGGATTTTAGATCTACTTTTCATCTGTGTCTTATGTTTTGAGTATAAGGTAAGTCTGGAGTGGCACAACTTTATACCAGCTCTTATCTCCCAAGTGTAGTTCTGTCTTGTTACTCATCCCCTTTGTTTGGGCCACGGAGGCATCATTAATTTTTCTCATTTCTGTATTCAAATCCATAACCCATTTGTAGGTATAGATATGATCATTTCACAGGGAAAGGATCTCTGCCTTCTGCAGAGAGAACCCCATTTCTGTTAACAGAGTTTTGGCCGTAGGATGTTCCCAAACAGCGTCTCAGTGTAGCACATGTCACACTTGGCTGGCATCACTGTGGAGTGTGCTGTTTTGGTAACTCTCCACGTCAACAGAGATCTCACCAGAGGACGTGTCCTCCTACCTCTGTCTTGTCCAGGGAAAGCAGAGTTCTGACAAAGTCAGTACCCAAGTCCTGCAGAAGTCAAGGGATGTCAAGGCCCGGCTGGAGGAGGCTTTGCTCCGTGGGGAAGGGGCCAGAGGGGAGATGATGCGCCGCCGGGCTCCAGGTGTGTTGAACTGGCCCTTCCCTGCTCTCTGTCAAGCAGTTTTTCCCTGTTTGTGGGGAGGAATGTCCTCCCAACGTGATTAGACACCATTACTTTCTTGAGATATTTACGGTAGTGTCAGAGACAGCAGATTCTGGGAGTCTGTGTGTGACATTTGTGTTAGCCCTGTGCCTGTGAGGGAAAGCACTGTTCTACAATCACAGGAGCCCTGAAAACAGTACCAAATGACATCTTTTAATTAAAACTTGTTGATGGTAAAAGGTCACCTCTAAGAATGTCAGTCATGGATGAGGTGGAAGGTGTTTCCCTCGAGGCTGAGGCCTTTCTATGGTGACATTTGGCCAGTCTATCCAGAGCATGGTCAAGAAACTGAACAGTTCTGGGCCCAAGATCATCTTCTTGATCATTCAGGGCACTATTAGAATGGAACCAATTCCCTGAAATGGCTTCAGAGCGTCCCAGTCATTCAAGGATTCCCCACAGGAGGAATGATCTCAAAAAGGCTGAGCTCGAATCGAATGAAATCCCCAGGTACCCTCAGTCTTATTCACCATGCTCAAAGTAAAGCAGAGTGACAGCTTATTGTATTCGAAGGGCCACAGTGGCAGGGAACTTGGAGGGAGCTCATAGTTTTCAGTGGTGGTCAGGTACCCTCATTTGACAGCCATACTTTCGTACCCAATAATTCAGTAAGCCCCCGGAGTTTCACAGGAATCCTCTGCTCATGAGAAATATCTCTGACATTCCAGAAAGGCAGAGGTTCGTCTTATATTCTAGTCTATCAATCAAAGAGCGGGCCAACTTGGGCATAGGCATGGCGACTTTGTCTCCCACCAGCAACCCGCATGGACTCTCATTAGCTCGAGAAATGGTGCTGAGGCCTCTCAGTTGAGCTTGTTATGAACTTCTGGTTATCTTGGAGGGTTTCATGCTAATCAAATTCCTATCGTGCATTTCTTAACTCCTAGGGAACGACCGATTTCCAGGCCTAAATGAAAATTTGAGATGGAAGAAAGAGCAGACACATTGGCGGCAAGCTAATGAGAAGCTAGATAAGTGAGTCACTCAGCAACTTTCTGCTACTTTTACCTAAAGTCCAAAACTATTTTTCCCAGGCTACTTGTATTACTGAAACAACTGCATCCTTCCAGGGGTTAGAAAATGAAACATCATTATCTGTGTAAATACAATTCATCCAGGGACCCAGGATAATCAAAGGTATAGGGAGTTGTGGTTTCCAGCTCTTTAAAATTTGTCACATTGATAAGCATTTAAAGAAAACTAACATTTCTTTAGCAACCTCAGATGGCTTAATAAAAGCAGCTGATTTTGCAGGGAGGGTAGCAGGGGAATAGAGAAAGCAGGACACCGTGCCTAGGACTATATACTTTCATATCGATATTTCCTTTCTGGAAATGTGTACGAGATACACATTCAGATATATTTATGTCAGTGCTACTTAAAGTTGTTTTTTAAAACTGAAAACATTCTAAATGCGCCAGAATAGAAAAATATATTTAAAAGTTGGATTGCCATCAAAATGTTTTAAAATCATTTTAATGACATGGGGAAATGCTTATGACATAATGTTAAATGAAGAAAGGCAGAGTAGACACTTGGTTTTCAAGTAGCGTAGTGGCTCACACCTGTAATCTCAGCACTGTGGGAGGCTGAAGCAGGTGGATCACCTGAGGTCAGTAGTTCGAGACCAGCCTGGCCAACATGGTGAAACCCCATCTCTACAAAAAATATAAAAATTAGCTGGGCATGATGGCAGGTGCCTGTAATCCCAGCTACTCAGGAGGCTGAGGAGGAAGAATTGCTTGAACCCGGGAGGCAGAGGTTGCAGTGAGCTGAGATCATGCCATTGCACTGCTGCCTGGGTGACAGAGCAAGACTCCATCTCAAAAACAAACAAACAAAAAGAGCCTCAAATCTCTGTTGACATATAGTCAATGTATATTTTAAAGGCTGGAAGGAAATTTACCAAAATATTAACTGTGGTTTTCTTTGGATGCTGGGAATGTCAGTAATTGATGTTTTCTCTTTTATACTTTGCTGTGTTTCCTATAGTAGATGTGTATTATAATATATATTGTTATCAGAAAAAATTATAAAGAAATGAAAGAATAAAAAAACCTGTTTGGATCAAGATCTATGCTATAGATGAATAGATATATTGATGTGTATTGCTATATATGCAACAGTTTAGACATATGAAAGCTAAAAGTATATACGTTTGACTAGATAACACGTTTCCAATACCGTTTAGCCACAGGTAGCCTAATGAATCCCAGGGTTCACTGAGCAAAATGTTGTGGAGCTAAAATCACCCCTGACACACAGTTGACAAGATAGGATACCCCATGGGTGGTGAAGCACCCATCCAAGGGAGTATGGGGCAGACTTGATTAGCAGTGCTGTTTTGTAAATAAATGTGAGTTAGTATCTTTGTTGTTACCACAAGAAAGAATCATTCTGGTTAACTTTTGGGACTTTTGGGAGTCGCATTTATTTTAAAACATTAAAGAAATAAGTATATTTTTATTATAGATGTGACTTGGAAACCCAGTTGTTGGTATCATGCCTATTTGCTTTGGGTATGTTATTCTTGCACTAAATTCCCTGGACTGATTTATAAAATACTTGGATCTGAGAGTCCATACATTCTACTTCGGGCAATGAACAACAACTACACAATATGCATGCCATGGGTGCTACAGAATAGCTTACGTTGTTTAGCTCATCTACTCTACTAGATTAAGAGAAGACCCCTAAGTAGGCCTGTTTTGCCCCGGCTGTAAACTGGTGTTTCGGAAAACCTTTCCCTTTTGCTTGCAGGAGCAACACATTATTGGTCCTAACCATGCATGGCCTACCAGTTTGCTCTAGGTTAGTTCTCAGCCCTGCTCTACCTGGTGGGCTGCTGGTTATCACAGCTAATGATTCACATCTACAAATTCTCAGGGGCTTTGTGCCTTTTCTTTTTTAAAGGGAAACCACAGTAAAATTATAACTGTTCAACCTACCTACCTGGAAAATTTATCATTATAATAATGGTGTCTTTCACCCTCTTTCTGATCACTTTTCGATTATTTTGGCTCTGTTTCTTTTAGAGCAATGATCTTCCACTTAGGCTGCACATTAGAATCACCTGGGGAGCTTTAAAAACTATCAGTGCCCAGCTGTACCCTAGACTACTTCAATTGGAAACTCCAGCAGGACCCAGAAATCAATATTCGGTAAAACTTCCCAGGTGATTCTATTGCCACCAAATCCACTGTTTTAAAGGAATAGATGGTAAGCTTTTTTTTCTTTTTTTTTTCTTTTCTTTTTTTGAGACAAGGTCTCACTCTGTCGCCCAGGCTGGAGTGCAGTGGCACAATCACAGCTCACTGCAGCCTTACCCTCCTGGCCTCAAGCAATCCTCCCACCTCAGCCTCCCAAGTAGATGGGACTACAGGTGTGTACCACCACCACTGGTTACTTTTTGTATTTTTTGTAGAGACAAGGTTTCACCACGTTGCCCAGTCTGGTCTAAAACACCTGGGCTCAAGTGATCCACCTGTTTTAACCTCTCAAAGTGGTGGGATTACAGGCATGAGCCACTGTGCCTGGTCAGATGGTAAAGCTTTTAAAAAACCAGATTAGTGGTAGTGATGGTTGCACAATATGAATGTACTTAACACTACTGAACTGTATACTTACAAATGGTTAAGATGGTAAATTTTTATGTTAGGTGTACTTTATCACAATACAAAAATTTGGGAAAAAACAGATTAGGACACTCTAGATCTGTGCTGTCCAATACAGTAGCCATTAGCCACATGTGGCTATCAAATGCTTGAAATATGGCTAGTTCCAATTGAGATAATAAATCAAGATAAGTGAAAAATACACACCAGATTTTGAAGGCTTATTGTGAATAAAAGAATGTAAAATATTTCACTAGTAATTTTTATATTGCTTACATGCAAACAGTATTTTTTATCTTTTAGGATAAACAAAATATATTAAAAATAATTTCACTTTTTCTTTATTTTTTTAATGTGGTTACCACAATATATAAAATGACATATGTGGCCCCCATTGTTTCTACTGGACAGCATTGCTCTAAATTTAAAACTAAACTAGCAGTCAATTAATTAAAAAGGATGATAAGGGGCTGGGCGCAGTGGCTCACACCTGTAATCCCAGCACTTTGGGAGGCCGACGCGAGTGGATCACGAGGTCAGGGAATCGAGACCACGGTGAAACCCCGTCTCTACTAAAAATACGAAAAAGTAGCCGGGAGTAGTGGCGGGCGCATGTAGTCCCAGCTACTCGGGAGGCTGAAGCAGGAGAATGGTGTGAACCCAGGGGCGGAGTCTGCAGTGAGCCGAGATTGCAGCACTGCACTCCAGCCTGGGCGACAGAGGGAGACTCCGTCTCAAAAAAAAAAAAAAAGAAAAGAAAAAAAAAAAGGATGATGAGGTGAAAATGGTAAATTTGATGTTATATGTACTTTATCACAATATAAAAATTTGATGGCTCATGCCAGTGGTCCCAGATACTCAGGAGGCTGAGGCAGAGCATCACTTGAGCCCAGGAGTTTGAGGCTTCAGTGAGTTATGATAGTGCCACTCCACTCTAGCCTGGGTGATAGAGCAAGACCCTGTCTCTAAGGAAAAAAAAAAAACAAAAAAATCTTTTAGATTTCATTTATTTTACACATATATTATCACTTGGAGAATGAGAAAAAATGTCAAGTAGCCTGGGACCAGAGGGCCTGTCCTAAACATGAAAACAAGTAAAACACACAGAAGTACTTATTTTTTGAGTCCTCAGTGGTATATAAGCAGCTGCAATGCCCCCATTATTAGGTTAATGGGACTCAAGAACAGCTAAGTGGTAACCCTGGTCCAAGACATATGAGCTGATATAATGATACCCCAACCCCATGGTAACATCTTGGCTACTGAGGCATCTTGGTGAAGTCAATTCTTCATATGTTCCTTTGCTTGCAACTACATTTGGATGATGATACAAAATATCCTTTACAGCTTCACTTAGATTTCATAAGAATGGATGGGCTACCAAAAATAACCTTTCTGATTCCTTAAAGTGAAACCTAATAGAGGAGCGAGCACCAGGCGATTTGCCATTCCCTAGTGGGCAATGACCAGTAATGTCCAGCAGGATATTAGATCACCTGCCCTACAGGAATACAGTCTTGTTTCCCAGTGGAAAAGGACAAAAGACCCCACGCAGTTGGCTGAGGAACCTCAACGTGATCTTTGGGAAGTTAAGAGGCTGACTCTCCCCTGACCTGGCTGTGAAGCTCCACCCTTTCCTAACCCAGCCTCATCACTGCCAAGTTCACATCACATCCAGTCTCACTCTCTCTCGCATATTGCAGGGGCTTCCCCTTACTCAGATCTACAAATGGTTTTCATGCATGAAATACAGTCATGGCCCTGAGGCTTTAGGCAACAATCTGATAGGGGAGCTTAATTGCTAGTAGCAACTAATAACTGCTTCTCTACCCATAGTGTTATTTTTATAATTGTCCTCATCATTATTAATAATAGTGGAGATGAGGATGACCAGGGGACTTTATCTAGACAGTTGTTTCAACAAGACATGAATCACAGAAGGCACCTGCACTCTAGTTACTCAGGGCCGGTTGCTCTGTTTTCGTTTCAAGGTTGACTATTCTGGAGATTTCTTTACACCTTGGTGCATAGATTGCCATCATGGGAACCTGGCCAGGTTTGACATGCGCTTTAATTTGACCTCTTGTTGTTTCCTAGAACAAAGGCAGAGTTAGATCAAGAAGCCTTGATCAGTGGCAATCTGGCTACAGAAGCACATTTAATCATCCTGGATATGCAGGAAAACATTATCCAGGTGAGGAGAACAAACACCCAATCCAATCTGTTGGCCATAAATATGTTTACTAGAATAAGGACTTCTCGATGCAAAATTGTGAAAGACGTAAATGTGATCCCATAGTAACTTTTTTTAAAAAATGAAGTTGAGAAGTTTACTATTTGCAACTGTGTCTACCTTATAAATTCCAGAGATACCAAACATTCTTCTGGCTTCTTTGACTTAGGGCTTACTTGGAGAGGGTTAGGTGTTTGGCCAGCTGACCCTCTTGGTTAAATCTGTGTGAGTATGCACCAAGTTTATAATACAGATGTTGGGTTTATCGTTTAGTATCTAGAACAGTAGTGGTAACTAGGATTTTTTCTGATGGGTCAACTCCAGTTGAATGATAGTCACTGTCTGATATGGGAGCTATGATTATGACTAGGCTAGGTAAAAATAGTGCTAAATTTGATAAATGATGGCATCTTTGGACTTAAATTTGTTAAGGAAAGTCATTTGTGCTATAAATTTGCCATCCTTGCTGTAGAAAAATATAGCTTTGTGAACTTTGTACCGTACTAATTTTATCTTCTATGTGATACTTCCACAAATTCTCAAGCTGTCTAGGGAATAATGAGTTTTTAATGTTTCCATTGAGAAGTCATTCATTACAGTAGGTCCAGGATTGCTTTTAGGGCTAGAAGAAATATTGTTGAAACACAATGAAATCTTAATTCTCTAACTTTTAAATTGTCTAAAATCAAAGTAATCATCATACAAAAATAAACACAAAAAGTATGTGATTTTTTGTTAACTTTAATATCTTTGATAACTTAAATGCTTGGTATCACATTCACCATATCTTTATATAGCACAATATTAGGTGCCAAATATCTATACTAGCCCCCAAATATATTTGCAGTTTTCAAAGAAAGCTGAAACTTTTTGTTATTATCCTTGGTGTTGTTAGTCCTTCTGTAGGTGATAAACAAGCTTCTATTTAGAATAATTGCTGCCACCAAGCAGCCCCTGTTGTACTGGGAAGCCCACAATTGTGTTTCGAATCCCATAAGGAAAGCTATGTCTTGTACACAAAGAAAGAACTTTCTAAAAGATATGACCCAGGATGAGGGAGATGGGCCTTACACCTTCATTTAGGAACCCAGAATTAGATATAAATCCCAAACTCATTGGGAGCATTGAAATAAAGCCATTTGGAAATAGGTCTTTGGTTCGCATGGTTAATGGATGATACCCATGGTGGCTCACCAAACTCTTAAGACTCACCACTGGAGATGGAACATCAGCATTACTGAGCTAACTGTCAGGAACATCCAGTTCATTGGCACAGTGCAGGGATTCAATGATGCTGTTCTTCCATTCCCCCAGGCGAGCTCGGCTCTGGACTGTAAAGACAGCCTGCTGGGAGGTGTTCTGAGGGTGCTGGTGAATTCTCTGAACTGTGATCAGAGTACCACCTACCTGACTCACTGCTTTGCAACACTCCGTGCTCTCATTGCCAAGGTAAACATGGGATGCTTGTTTTCTTCCTCTTAATTAAGAGTAAGATTCTCATCTAGCTTCACACTTCTCTCTTCAGGTGGACCAAAACTCACAGAGCATATTAAGTGGCATCACAGTAAAGGTTTTAAGTCTTCCTAGGAAGAAAGCAGATGCCCTGATTCCGTGGGAAACCACCATGGAAAGAAAAGCAGTGGCTCCCCTACTTGAAATGTGGACCTAACTCTAGAAGTTTAAAATGGCCATTCACTGAAGGTCTATGACGTGAGAACAGAGATCAACTGAGTGACTTAGCAGTTTCACTCTTTCTCTGTAATACCTCCGCTGAGTGAGATTAAATCCTCTATGTGACACCCATTAGTCTTACAAAGTGTCATGCCATAAAATGCCAGGAAGGTCAGAAATGAATTTCTCACAGCCTGAGGAATGAGGATTATCCTGGGGTAACATGCAGATTATTTTTCCCTTTCTTTCTTTCTTTCTTTCTTTCTTTCTTTCTTTCTTTCTTTCTTTCTCTCTCTCTCTCTCTCTCTCTCTCTCTCTTTCTTTCTTTCGAGACTGAGTCTCGCTCTATCACCCAGGCTGGAGTGCAGTGGTACCATCTCAGCTCACTGCAGCCTCTGCCACCCGGGTTCAAGCGATTCTCATGCCTCAGCGTCCTGAGTATTGGGATTATAGGCGTGTGCCACCGCACCCAGCTAATTTTTGTATTTTTAGTAGAGACAGGGTTTCACCATGTTGGCCAGGCTGGTCTTGAACTCCTGACCTCAAGTGATCCACCTGCCTCGGCCTCCCAAAGCGCTGGGATTACAGGCGTGAGCCCCCGTGCCCGGCCTATTTTTCCCTTTATTGAAGATCTCAGTTGGTGCTTTCTACATGGGATCTTTCAAATTTAAAAAGTAAAATTCTTCTGCTCATCCTTATCTGGACCATTTTCTCTTTCTTCATCACCAGTAATTTCCCAGGAACCCAGGGAACTCAGGTTTACTTCCATCATAGTTGTGATTTCACCAGTGAATGCAACCTGGCTCACAGTGCAGTTAATAACACAGCTCTGACCTTAGCTGGACAGTTCATTATTAAATCTCAAGTCTACTCCATTGCTTAAATCCGTCTTCTGATTCACATAGCTCATTATCTTTATGGAATAATGCATTAACTCCTCTAGGCTTTTTCTTGTCCAAATGGACATTTGCGTATTTCAACGGTCCAGAAAGTGTATCAAACTGCCAAGTGATGCCTAATGGCCCCTTACATCTCTCCTAGTTTGGAGACTTACTCTTCGAAGAGGAGGTGGAGCAGTGTTTCGACCTGTGTCACCAAGTGCTGCACCACTGCAGCAGCAGCATGGATGTCACCCGGAGCCAAGCCTGTGCCACCCTTTACCTCCTCATGAGGTTCAGTTTTGGAGCCACCAGTGTAAGAGTTCAAACCAGCTGAGTGACCTGGAATCAGTAGAGAAAATTGATGCAAAGCATCAGCTGAGAAAAAAACATAAGGAAATTTTGGAATATTGTAGTTTACTTCTGTCCTGTGAGAAAGAAACAATTGAGTATGTAGATAGATAGCAGCTTCCATTTTAATTTGCATCTAAAAGTGAATTCATCAGATAAATGCAGTGGTCTCTATCAGTATGTTTCTAAAATAAACAGCCAGGGGCCAGGAAGGATGGCTTTCACCTATAATCCCAGCACTTTGGGAGGCTGAGGTGGGTGGATCACTTGAAGTCAGGAGTTCAAGACTAGCCTGGCCAACATGGTGAAATCCCGTCTCTACTCAAAATACAAAAATAACCAGATGTGTTGGCGCATGCCTGTAATCCCAGCTACTTGGGAGGCTGAGGCAGGAGAATCACTTGAACCTGAGAGGCAGATACTACAGTGAGCCGAGATTGCCCCATTGCACTCCAGCCTAGGCAACAGAGTGAGACTCCATCTCAAAAAAAATAATAATAAAATAAAATAACCAGGTGCAGTGGCTCATGTCTGTAATCCCAGCACTTTGGGAGGCCGAGGCAGGCAGATCATATGAGGCCAGGAGTTCAAGACCAGCCTGGCCAACATGGTGAAACACCCGTCTCTACAATACAAAAAATTAGCTGAGTGTGGTGGCACGCACCCGTAATCTTAGCTACTCAGGAGGCTGAGGCACAAGAATCACTTGAATCCAGGAGGCAGAGGTTACAGTGAGCCAAGGTTGTGCCACTGTATTCCAGCCTGAGGCCCTGTCTCAAAAAAATAAAATAAAGAAAGAAATGGAAGAATATTTTAGATTAAAAGTTATCATCTGTGGGGGAAAAAATATAATAGACAGGTTAGAATTCAGAAAAGTGTTTCCTGTTTCTAAATTCTGACTAGCTAGTGCCAGAATAACCTATGGAAGAGAATTTTAAATGATCAGTGTCATCTAACCTGAGTTCTATTTTAATATTTTATTTATATATTCATTTATTTATTGAGACCGTGTCTTGCTCTGTCACCCAGGCTGGAGTGTAGTGGCACAATCATAGCTCACTGCAGCCTTCAACTCCTGGGCTCAAATGGTCCTCCAACTTCAGCCTCTCGTGTAGTAACTGGGATTACAGGCACAAGCCACCTTACCCAGCTAAATTTTTTTGCATTTTTGTTGATATGGGGTCTTGCTGCGTGCCCAGGCTGGTCTAGAACACCTGAGCTCAAGTGATCTTCCCTCCTCAGCCCCCCAAAGTACTGAGATTATAGGCATGAGCCATCCTGCCTAGCCAAGACTTGAGTTTTATTCAAAGCAACGAAAACTTTGGAGTTCAGCTTTATTATAGAACAGTCAAGTTTTCTTTAGTTTGTCTAGATTTTGATACATTCTTTGGAATTTCCATTTGTGGCCACGTTAATAAGTATGCTCAAGTGATATATAAAGACAAATTGGCCCATGGAAGAACGTCAGCCTCCTCCAAATGCATTTGGGATGATTATTTAAAAGCCTTTAGGACATTCCTCAGGGGACCTTGAGGTAGCCATGTTTTTCCATGGGCCTGTAAAGAAAGAAGAAACAAAACCTTGTTGCTTCCCCAGAGTTCAAAATCTCAGAAATGTTGGCCACAGAAGCCCCCTTATTTATTTATTTAGAGACAGGGTCTTGCTTTGTCACTGTGGCTGGAGTGCAGTGGTGAGATCTTGGCCCACTGCAACCTCTGCCTACCAGGTTTAAGCGATTCTCCTGCCTCAGCCTCTCGAGTAGCTGGAATTACAGGTGTCCACCACCATGCCCAGCTAATTTTTGTATTTTTAGTAGAGACGGGGTTTTGTTGTGTTGCCCAGGCTGATCTTGAACTCCTGACCTCAAGTGGTCCACCCTCCTTGGCCTCCCAAAGTGCTGGGACGCCGAGCCAGAAGTCTCTTTCTTTTAATAAAGTTTAAATAAAGTCCCAAGAAGAAACTCTTGGCACAAAAGGATATACCGTATTCTTGGACCCAACTTTATAAGAATCTTCCAGCTTGCAGCACAAAGGCAGCCCAGTCCTCAATGAAAATTTAAAGGGAGCCTGACAGATTTATGTGAGAGCAATGTCTATTTAAACCATTTAAACAACAATATGAATCTTGTGCAAAGTGTAGCTCCCATTTCATTGAGAGAAGAGGAAATAATTAAGACGGAGTAAAGGTAACACTGAGGATTTGTTTGTGTCTGGCCACGCTGCTTTCCGTTATCCGCTGCTAAGTACGTCTTACTTACTTCATCTTTTTTTTTTTCACTGATGCAGAACTTTGCAAGAGTAAAGATGCAAGTAACCATGTCGCTGGCATCTTTGGTGGGAAGAGCACCAGACTTTAATGAAGAGCACCTGAGAAGATCCTTGAGGACAATTTTGGCCTATTCAGAAGAGGACACAGCCATGCAGATGACTCCTTTTCCCACCCAGGTACACCGAAGCACATACCTTGTCTCACGCATGAGTTCGGGGTCTGCCAACTATTGTGTATGTATGTGCATATATACACACTTTATCTATCAATACACTTATATAACATTTGCAAGTGTTTATTGTCCAATATGCATGCGCTCTCAGCACTCTGAGAGGTTTTAAAAAGAAATGCATCCACCACTGTCCCCAGTCTCAATATGCTAACAGTCTATTTGGAGTACAATTAGGAGGCAGTACAAGACAAGTGATACATAAGTGCCAACTGTGTGGTAAGGAACTAAGTGCTGTGTAAGGTTAGAGGAAGAGAGGTCATGATCAGTAAACAATCCGGTGTCCAGGAAAGCCTGCAGGGAGGGATAAGATTAAAGGCTGGGGTAGGATTCAGCTAGCAGGGGAAAAGTGAGGGGGAAATTGTGAGTAGTTGAAAGAATGAATTATTTGTGTCTGAAGGGATGGTAAAGGGACCGGCTTGTCTGGTGAGGGGTAAGGAAGGGCTGAGTTTGAGAGAGCATGTAAACAAAGTTGTCCTAAGGAAACTTGGAAGGACAGTAATCTCTTCCATGTCCATTACAATGACCATGGAACTCTAGCCTTTTATCTTGTATCTTTTAACTCCACCTCCTAGCCTGCTCTATGGTAGGGTCTTAATTAAGTGAGAATGAATGAATGAATGTTTTCTTTTATTCCCTTAGTCTGAGAACCCTATTTCCAGAGTCTATTTTGCCCTCTCAGGCAATGTTGCATCCTCATTCTCGGAACCTTTTTCCTCTCCTCTACATCAAATCCTTCCTCTCTCATTTCATCTTGACCATACTCCTTCAATTTCATCATTTATGTAGAGGTATTCACCAACAAGACCAATCAAAATATGAGCAGTTTAATAAAGGTCTTCAGTGCCTTCACCCAATGAAATGACTCTAGTGGTAGAAATTTTAGGAGCCCTGGCAGGCTGGCAGAGGGGAAGGGGGATAAGACAACATTCTGTGGCTGAGTCACCTGCCAGGGTCTATAGATCAAGCCATAGTCTTTCATTGTTTTTGTACTGCAGGCTCCCCTGGACCTCCACTGTTGGCTCTTGTAATTAAGAATAAATGATTACAAGAGGTTCTAAAATGTCTGAAGCCCTGGGAATATCCAGGAGGCTTCTGAGACATGGAACTCAAGCTGAGGTCCTAAGCTGCTTCCTACTTCGTATAAAAAGCCCTGATATTCCAGAGTAGAGTTTGGAACTTTTCAGGTTACAAATAACTGAAACTGGTTCAAACTAATTTAAACAAAAATGTTGGAGATAGAGATAGTATGAGGATTCAGGCAGATTTATGGATCTCAAGGGCCAACACACATCCGGGTCTCATAAACACCTGGGCTGGCGAAGATGAAAACTAGAGTCAGGTCTAGATGACTTTGCCACCCCTAGTCTCTGCTGCCCTCTGATCCAACCCTTGCCATGGCTTCCCCTTGCATTTCAATGTAATCCTAACTCTTCGCCTGGGACTACAAAGCTAAGATTATTTTGAGGCTTACACCTTTTGCAGGTGGAGGAACTTCTTTGTAATCTGAATAGCATCTTATATGACACGGTGAAAATGAGGGAATTTCAGGAAGATCCTGAGATGCTTATGGATCTCATGTACAGGTAAGCTTTCCTGACACACTCAAGCGGCACCACTTGGGGGTCGAGGATTTGTCACTGTGGAGTTCTTACTAATGCAATGATCACAGCTAACATGGATAGAGTGGTTTGGATGATAGCCAAATACTATGTAGAAATTAAGCATTCAGAGTAGGTTAATTCATAGTAAGTTTTCAGAAGGATCTCCCTAATTTAAAGTGAGGCATTATTTAATAACGCTATCTTCTACTTACCACGGAATGAGAGAAAAGGATAATTAACTGTTATAGGAATTATTTTCTATATGCGTTTGTTCCAATTATATTCAGACATACATATATAGTTTTACTTTAGAAATCATTTTTTACCCGTAGTTTAAAACTTGGTCTTCCAGTCCTTATTCAGGAGAAATTACTCACAGAAGCAAAATTGTTCGGATGCAACATCATACAAAGGGCAGTACTTTTGTTTTCTGTTTTATTTTGAGAGAAAGAAAAGGCAAAAAATTGCCTGAGAGCCATTAAAATAGACATCATGTTATCAGGTATTTTTTCCCCATAAGGCGTTTACTAAGTACTATTTCTTGGAGGTCAGCACAGCTTAAACATGAAATAAAAATAGTTGGACTAATAAATGTTTTCTTCTCTCTCGTTTTCTGGAAATGTAGGGCAGAATCTCAGGTGGAGGGGCATGGGGAACTCTTGGGGAGAAAAAAAGAAAAGGTCACACAAAGTAGAAGAACAGTGTCATTAACCCACTGTCCTCAAAACTGCTTATCAATCTGTCTTCAGAATTGCCAAGAGTTACCAGGCATCTCCTGATCTGCGGCTGACCTGGCTCCAGAACATGGCAGAGAAACACACCAAGAAGAAGTGCTACACAGAGGCTGCCATGTGCCTGGTGCACGCCGCTGCGTTAGTGGCTGAGTATCTGAGCATGCTGGAGGACCACAGCTACCTGCCCGTGGGCAGTGTCAGCTTCCAGGTAGGGGGTGTGCACCTTTTCCTTTAGAGCAGTGGTTCTCAACTGGGGCGATTTTGTCCCACAGCCCCGGGGACATTTGGCAATGTCTAGATACATTTTTGGTTATCACAACTGGGATGGGTGAGTAGGTGCTACTGGCATCTGACTGGTAGAAGCCAGGATGCTGCTAAACATTCTGCAATGGGAGAGCTCCCCTGACAAAGAATTATCTGGCCCCAAATGTCTGTAGTGCTAAGGTTGAAAAATCCCAAGTTCATACATTATATTTGCTTCTTCTAATTGCTTTCCCATCGTCATTTGTTTTTGTTTTTTTTAACTATTGTTTACAATAAAGGCACCTAGCCGTTATTAATAGCACTTTAGGAGACATTTGCAAACACTTTCACATGCATGGCTTCATTTGAACCTCCCCCTAAAGCTGTGAAGCAGGTAGGTAGGGAAGGTGTTATTATTCCCTCTTCACAGATGAGAGAACTGAGAGAGCAAGTTTTCTAAGGTCATTTAAACTCTTTTTCAAAGACTTGTAGTTAACACAGTATACTGACATCTGTGAAAGTTTGGAAAACATTGGATAAATGATTTTCCTCCTGGCCCATTCATTTGATTCCACTCTCCAACTTTGTAGGGGCCCACTCTCCAATCCAAAAATCAAGAAAGAATCAAATTGACCTGAGAAGGGAGACCAAAGGCTGAATCAGTACCTTCTTAGGATAAGCTGAAAATTACCCACAGCTGGCAAAGGGAAATTGTCTGCCAGACCTGAAAGCTGGCTCAGATGGGGATGCTCAGTGGCCACTTAAAGTGTTCTTACTGAATAGTTTAATACAGTCTTTAGAGAGAGAGAAAATAAAAAAGCACAATGCTGAGTACTTTTTTTGTAAGAGACGTAATTTGTAGAGATGACCATCCCTGAAACCATGAACAATATAGCTACAGTAATAGAGGGTTTTTCAAGCCAGACTCACGAAGTCATTTACAAGGGTTTGTATTATTCTTGTTTGAATTCACATGGCTGATTTTATGGAAGGCTTTGTTCTTGTTATTGTTCTTCAACACAATTTTGTGATGTCGTATGAACCAGAAAGAAAGAACAATTCAAAGTAGCTTTCCCAGGCTTAGAGAATAAGTCACTGAAACTATGCTGGTGCAGCCAGGAGCTTCTGGTTTTCCAGAACACAGCAAAGCTGGGTATTGCCTCCTGTGAATAACTCCTCCTTTCTTGTGGTCCTCAAGAACAAAAATAGTTATTCTGTGATTTCATGCTCGGCAAATGAATCTTCTTCTTAATTCAGAAATGTTTGTTGTCAAAGCTGATAATTAAATCTCATCAAAAAGCATAAAAATAACACCTGATTTCAAATCACATAAAAGTGCACAAGAAAGTTATAAAAGTTATTTTAGATGTATTTGCTTCTTTTCTCAAATTTTTTTTGACCATTTGATACTATCAAGAATAAATATTATAGCACTACTCTTTCAATTCCCGGGAAATTGTAAGGTTTAGCACTTCATATTGTTTCATTTACTAAACTATTTTATAATTCTTTTATTCCTTTTCCCATGACTATATTTTATTTAATATTTATCACTTAAATATCAATTGCATTTCATTATTGACTTTTATGTTTAGTAAGCCTTACTGTCCTAATTTTACCAAGAATTCAATTGATTTGCTAATAATGACATGCCAAAGTAAGACAGAATCATTATTACACAATCAACAGAAATATTCCACATTATCCCAACATGGGGGCATACAGCTCTATCTGTTCACATATCTTTATCCATTGATTCCTTCTTTTAGAGAATATTTATTGAATACTTATTCTGTCCTCATGAATGTTACATTCTAACCAGAGAGACACAATATAACTAATTATTCCAGTCTTTATTCAGTTATAATTATGAGAAATACTGTTATAAAGAGGCACAAGATATTGTGAGCATTTATGGTCCAGGCCTTGTGGGTCGGGGAAGAGTGAAGAAGGTGAAAAGGAAGGCAGAAGAAACTGAAGTGTGAGGGATTCTTGATGTACAGGAGGCAGTGAGTTAGGTGTTCTCAGCTACAGAAGAGAAGCCAAATTATATTAATGTCTATGAGTGAATTCTTACTTCTCTCAAATGGGACATACCCAATCAATTTGGAAATGTAGCTGGCGAGTGAAAGGACTCCCAACCCAGACTGACAGAAGGTAAAAATGGAATTTATCAGCCTGGATGAGGAATGTGAGCCTGGAGTAGCACCTGCCATACTGGACCTAGGGTCCCAAACAATGTCAGCAGAGCTCACTGTCATCACCACTTCCCATCTCTGCCATCTGTTGTGTCAGCTTCATTCTTCACAGGCTTCCCACACCACAGATTGGGTTTATATCTCTAGGTTCAAGTCTAGGAGAGAAGAGAGGTGCCTCCTTTCTAGCAGTTGCAGAGAAAGCCTCAGTGCATCTTACTGATCCTGTTCAGGTCCTGTGCTCATCTCTGAACCAGCCATACTGGCCAGAGAAATGGAGTGCTCTGATTTACTGACCCCAGGTCACAGGTCCACACCTGGAATTATGGGTGATTTCTTCCCCCAAATCAGGATGCTTTACTTTATAGAAGGGGGAAAGAATTCTAGACAGCATTAACAACAGATGTCCAGTGTTGATTTTGCAAATGCTCTATGCTTTGAGTTTCAACCTTGTTCTGCTCCAGTGAAATAGAGCTTTTGGAAAAGATTTATAAACTAGAGATAAATGAATATGTGCAAGGAAAATAACTTTGAGGTCACTGAATTCCAGGAAACTGAGATCACTGAAATTCTGTGTCCCAGAGTGCGATATTTATTTCACAACTGTAGATATGGACACATTCTTAGATACTGCTGTTACTTGTACCTCCCTGATTCTGAAGCCAAGAAAGTCTGCAGAATCCTTTTCCTCTGACTACAGCTAATGAGGCTACATAGCTTCAAATCTGTTCCTCTAATGTGGAAAATTGCATACAGTTCTAATAGTGTTAGTATCTTGGGTTATTAAATGCTTTCAACTGAATTTCTTGGACCTTCTGTTATCACAGAAAAATCATAATACATAGGCCAGGTTTGGAAGAAAGACTGGCCACTAAGGCTTTGAGAGCCTCCTCCTATATTCCTAAAACTACGTTACAGTATTTCACGTGAAGGGATAGGGCTATCTATGACAACTATGTCCTGATTGATTGCTAAGGTTGATTCACTTGATATTGTTAACCAGGCCAGAAGGCAGACAGCTTTTAGTTCACAAGCCAGCTCTGATCAGTTAGTAGTGGCTGACTGGAGCACTATGCTGAAGAATTTTGAGACTATATCCAAGCTCTGGGGAAAAAGTACTACAGTTGATTAGTTATGCCTGCCATGATTACAGCAATAGGAAGGAGTGGCATGTGTGCCACCTGTTTGTAATCCCTAAACTGGGAAAGTTTCCCATTTCTTCTATTTTCCATATGCATTTCTTCCATAGCTGTGAGCTAAGAAGTAAATGATTTTACCTGTCACATATTCACTGCCAGGGCCAGTGCTAGGGTGAGGAGGCACTCACCCTCAGAGTTAAGCGGGTATAAGATCAGTATTTCCACGGCCCTAAAAGCGAGTACCTCTCTAAATTTTATGTCTTGGGTTTCTCATTTGGTTCACCCTAACCGTGGTCTCCGCATGCTGTGCTAGAGGCTCTAAATGCAATAGTTTATGTAAAGGAAAAAAATGCATGGAAACAAAATGTTCAGGAAGAAAAAAACACACACACACAGTAACTGCTGCAATGCCATGAAAACTTCCGTAATGAAGACAGCCTCACTTGCTGTTGTCATATGTCACGGCTGTTTATCTGAAAGTCAACTCTGGAGTAGCAACATCCTTCAGAAGAACACCACTGGAAGTCAGAGGTCCACTCGGTGAAACAGGGAGTCTAATTAATGTTAGTTGGCCTTTGCCTTTTGAAAACCAAGACCCCAGCCCTATGTCCCTTAGGGTTATTGCACTAAACTAACTCAGCTGTTGTGACATTGAGGTCAGTGTCCTTTATACAAAATCTCCTAATGCTTAAAAAGAAAACCGTGAGGTTTGAAGACCTGTTGCTCAGTAAGCCCCTTCTGAATGAATGGCAGACAGATACTCTCGGGCTAGAATTACAGACCTAGTTTAGTCACAGCCTTGGTAAGGATCTGCACACCAGCTTCCTCATTTCCCCATTCGGGGTTCCTGTGGTCTCTTACTAGTCTGGTCGCCCTGTTCTCCAGGCTTATACTGTGGTCTCTTTCAGAATATTTCTTCCAATGTGCTGGAGGAGTCTGTGGTCTCTGATGACACCCTGTCACCTGACGAGGATGGGGTGTGCGCAGGCCAGTACTTCACCGAGAGTGGCCTGGTGGGCCTCCTGGAGCAGGCTGCGGAGCTCTTCAGCACGGTCAGTGCCCAGAGGGCATCCCCGGGCCTGGCCTCCCATACTCCAGCTGGACTTGGGGTGCTGGGAACACCTGGTCTTAATGGCCCAGTCAGCCCCACTTCCCGAGGACACATGCCAGGGTGTGCGGGGCAGGGGATGGGCCCGGGGAGGACTTTGATGTATGCAAATTGCATGAGCTCCCCAAGGGAGCTGAGATAGCGTTTCATCACAGTGCTGGTCTGAGCTTCACTGCATGCTCATTGGCTGGGCAGCAGTTTCACAGTATTATTTCCATTTAGTAGGGGTGGAACTAAGCCACAGAGAGGTGAAATGGCTTGCCCAGGGTTACACAATAAATGATGAGACATGTTTTCACTCCCTCATTTTTCCTCTCAGACAGAAAAAAATTAGGGAGGAACCACTGGGTGGAGAGAGAAGGAATACACAGACAGTGTCTTCCCTCCTAGGCACTGTGCAGTCTGACGGATCGTCACAGACCAAGACCAGCTTACAGAAATGTGGGCACAGAAACCACTGAGACTCCTCTGGTTAACTTAATCTGGATCTAAACACTCCTAGTATATATACTAGAAAAATATAGAGAGAGATGAAGTCATTGAGATTCAGGGCAAAGAGGAAACACTCTTGTCTCTTTTCTTTTCTTTTTTTGAGACAGAGTCTAGCTCTGTCGCTCAGGCTGGAATGCAGTGGTGCAATCATGGCTCACTGCAGCCTCCGCCTCCAGGGTTCAAGCAACTCTCCTGCCTCAGCCTCCTGAGTAGCTGGGATTACAGGTGTGCACCACCACAACTCGGCTAATTTTTTGTAATTTTAGAGGAGACAGGATTTCACCCTGTTGGCCAGGCTGGTCTTAAACTCCTGGCCTCAAGTGATCTGCCCATCTTGGCCTCCCGAAGTGCTGGAACTACAGGTGTGAGCCACCACGCCCGACTTGTTTTCATTTTAATAATCTCCCTCCTCCTTTAAATTTTAAGCCAAGAAAGTATTCAGTACGTTACTATATTTAGCTGACCCCATTTTGTTTTCATCTATACTATACTCATCCTTATTTTCCAATTTTTATTTCCAAGTTTCCTCTCTACAATTTTATGTATTTTAATTATTGTTTTAACTATCTTCCCTCTATTCTTGCTTTCCTTTTCAAGATTCAGAAAATTTGTAATATGCTCTCATTTTTCCTCAAATTCAACAAAATGAATTAGAATTCTACTAACACTTTGGAGGCATACATTTAGCATCTGGCTAGAGGAGGGCCTCTGATGAAATTTAAATATACTAAAACTGCCTGTCTGAATTGCTGTTGGTCCCTGCTACCAAACTTCTCTCCTGTTTTCTCTTTTTGTTTTGTTTTGTTTTTGTTTTTGTTTTTGGGGCAGAGTCTTGCCTTGTCACCCAGGCTGGAGTGCAGTGGTACAGTCTTGGCTCAGTACAGCCTTGCCCTCCTCCCACCTCAACCGCCCAAGTAGCTGGGACTACAGGAGCGTGCTACCACACCTGGTTGATTTTTTAATTTTTTGTAGAGATGGGGTCTCCCTATGTTGTCTAGGATGATCTGAACTTCTGGGTTCAAGTGATCCTCCTGCCTCAGCCTCCCAAAGTGCTGGGATTACAGGCATGAGCCACTGCACTTAGCCAGTATTTTTTTCTGTTTGTTTCCCAAAAGCTCTTCTCCCTACTTATCACCATACAGGACTACTTAGCAAGGTATCTAGTTCAGTTTGAAGGCTACCACTGTCCCAAAAATGCTCAGATACCCCTTCTTGCCCTGTAAAATACTGTGATACAACAATAAATTCACTGTCCAGCACATTGTTTGGGCATTGACCTCTGGTTGCTCTTCTTAAGTTTCCAGTGGATTAAATTCTCTCTGATGCTCTTCTCCTCTTTCCAAGGGAGGCTTATATGAGACGGTTAATGAGGTCTACAAGCTGGTCATCCCCATCCTAGAAGCGCATCGAGAATTCCGGAAGCTGACACTCACTCACAGCAAGCTGCAGAGGGCCTTCGACAGCATCGTTAACAAGGTAGCCAGGGAGCCTGGCTGGCAGCTCCTGTTACCTGGTGGCAGGCGACCCTGCCTTACAGATGCTTAGCCATCCTTCCTCTCCAGGGAGTGATTTATCTTTAGCACGTTGCTTTTGCTCTCACCTGTCAAAGAGAAAAGGGCTTGAATTCCTCTAACAGAGGACCAAAATTCCAAATGTGAAAAGATACAGCTTAGATTACTTTATAACCAGGAAATGGAAGAAATTTTTAAGTTTAATTAAAAGAAGGCCCAGAAATCTTTCATGGGATTTCTTTTGTTGTTATTTCTGAAGTTTATTCCGTAATCATTAAATTTTTTTAAGGAGTAATTTCTGTTTACATCAGCCATAGGAGTAAAATGCTTTGTTAACACAATGAAAGACCCTGCCCTTTGCAACTCAGTGGCTCCTCAGGATGACATAACTAAGGAGAGCTTTTTATATTTTGTTCCTCAGGATCATAAGAGAATGTTTGGAACCTACTTCCGTGTTGGTTTCTTTGGATCCAAATTTGGGGATTTGGATGAACAGGAATTTGTTTACAAAGAGCCTGCAATTACCAAGCTTCCTGAGATCTCACATAGACTAGAGGTAAGAAAGGTGACTCTGTGTGTCTGACCTGGTACACTTTACAAAAACAAGTTAGAGTGGGTCATTACCAAAAATCAACAAATAAAGAGTTATGGATTCATCACTGATCTCTACATAAAGTTTTCCCCTTTGCATTTATAAAAGGCAAAGTAGAAAGATATTAGGTGAGATCATGAGGTGATGTAAGATTTTGATAGTTTTTCCCTAAGACTCTGCGTATGCTTTTCCCAGTTTGTAACTTTATATGATGAATATTTATTTTGAAGTCTTTGCAAAATTCAGTCAAGGTCATGTGCTTTCTTATCACCCTTTCCAAATATTAATAGTTTATACCAGTAAATAGAGAGGAATAGAGTTTTTCAACGTGAAGTTTAGCATCTTGACTTTGAAGTACTCTAGCCAAAGGACTGAATCACCCCTAGATTATGGTGAGGACATCCTTTAGGTATCACTGGATGGCAGCTGGGGTCATTCTGATGTGGAGCTACTCAGCAGTAGCCAGACCATGGGCTGTGGCCAGCCCAGCTCCAACCTGCCCATGACATTTGGTCCATAATATAACCGAAAAATACAGCATGTTGTTAGAAGCAAAGCTGAAAGCATGGAGAAGAGAAACAGGCTAGATAAAGGTCAGGACAAAAGAAACACATGTTGTTAAAGGCCAAACACTAAGAACTCAGTCAAAGGTGCCTCCCTGAAAAAAACCTTCTCAAGCACATTTGGGGATTTGGATGAACAGGAATTTGTTTACAAAGAACCTGCAATTACCAAGCAGGACTGGGGTCCTTTGAACTGCTCACAATTAACCAAAGATTCACTCCTTAGGCTTTCATTGCTTTGAATTTGTGCCCTCCTATGAGTGTAAAACTTAAAACATTTGTGTTGCCTAATGGCTTCTTACACTCTCCATCCATGCCAAAAAAGACAAGAAGGTTTATCCTTACTTGACTCAAAGAAGCCATTGCCCAGAGTGGCTGGGTGAGTTGCCCCAAAATTGTTTTGCACATGAGAAAAAGCGCTAGCAATTGACCCCAGTCCACTTAGTTCCCTGTATTGTTTCCCCTACTTAGGATTAGAGGTATATATTTTATCTTCTTGTGCACTGTGATTTGTCACAATATGGGAAGCCTGGTGACCTCCAAGTTCCCAGGGTGCAGAAGGCTAGAAGTAAAGAGTGTCATACCCCAGGAGATACCTCCGCAATATAATGATGTTAGCTGAATTAGCGGCCAAGCATACATCTTATAGGGAAGCATATACCAGTTGACAGTGCTATTTTTATTTTTGTCTTAGGAAATGCTGAACTTTGCTCATTAGCTCAGAGGAACTCTCAATAATCAGTGAGCATCATTCTACCTTGCACTTGCTCCAAACGTATTTCACTTCCGAGAAGACAAAGAGTTGCATTATGTTAAAATAACCTTTATAAACTATTGGTTCTTCTTACCTAGGCATTTTATGGTCAGTGTTTTGGTGCAGAATTTGTGGAAGTGATTAAAGACTCCACTCCTGTGGACAAAACCAAGTTGGATCCTAACAAGGTATAAAAAAATTTACAAAAATAACCATCAAGCTCTAAATCCCTTCATTCTCTACCCAAGAATACATAATGATCTCATCTATCTGGACTCTCCAAGTCACTTAAATGCAATCATACCTTTTTGTCTAGAGTTCAACTACTAATTGGTCAGATCTTAAAGAAAATATAGTCAAAGGCAGGAATCGTAATAGGAGCTACCATTTATTAAGCACCAACTGTGTACCTGGAACTGCATTAGGCCCTCTACATACATCATTTTATTTCATCCTGCAACAACCCCTGGAAGTAGGTTTTGTCATTCCTATTTTAGAGATGAGAAAACTGAGACATAGAAGAGTCAAGCAACTTTCAAGGTTATGCAAGCAGCAGAGCCAGTACTCAGACTTGAGGTCTGTTGATTCCAAACCCGTACTCTTTAGCACTGCTCTTCACTGCCTTTTTATAAAACCTTTAAACTCTCCATTTCAAACTTGACAACATTTAGTGGCTTCCTTCTTTAGGCTGCAAATATTCCTTCCAGCCAAGTACAGGGTCACTGTGCTGTTGGGGGAATGGTAAAAAGGGCTTGGGTTTGGGTTTCCTCACTTTCACAAGAGGGTATGTTCCATTTCACCCCAAACTGGGTGTACAGTTCTGACGCTAACACCTGGAGGTGGTATCAGCTCCCACAGGTTAAAGGCTCAGTCCTTCTCAAGACTGCCCTGACTTCAGATGCCAGCTTCAAGCGGGACCCCCAGGCCAGCCACGCTTCTGATCAGCCAGCTACAAATTTGGGAGTTTCTATAACCTGTTAGCTTGAAAATAGGAGAAAACAAAACAAAAAATAATAATAATAATTTGGGAGTTTCTATGATACCCCTTAGATTAAATAATTCACTACAGTGACTCACAGAATTCCAAAAAGTACTCTGGTTACTATCAGAGTATTATGATAAAGGGTGAATCTTTTTTGTGCCTCTATTTATGGCTTCCTGGCTTATCAGTGTGTTCTCCAACCAGGAAGCTTTGCCAAGTCTCAGTGTCCAGAGATTTTGTTGGGGTTTCATTATGTAGGCAAATTGAACACAATCTCCAGCCCCTCTCCTGTCTCCAGAGGTCATCCAGTTCCTACCCTCTAATCACAGAATTGGTCTTTTTGGTGGCCACTTGGCATCCTGAAGCTGTCCAGGGGCCCAGCATGAGTCACCTCATTAGCATCACAAAGAAACCCATCACTGAGGAAATTCCAAGTGTTTCTAAAGCTCTGTGCTAGGAAATGTTGACAAAGACCAGATATATGCTTTATTATACCACAGGCTGATGCTGCCCGCTCAGCCCAACTCACATGTCCATGAATGAGCTTTCTAAGTTACTGGAAATAATGCAAGTGCAAGGCATCATTAAGGGCCCTGGGACAGAGGACCATTCACCATCTAGCAAACCTATAAAATGAAAGGTCCAAACTCCCAGTTCCATCTTCCAGGATATGAAGAAGATAATGGAAGAGGGGAAGAATTGGCCAAATTGAAGAGTTTGTTTTTCTACATTTTTCAGAACGCTTTCTCACTTAAGACACATTCCCTAGCCTAGGCTTGAAAGCAGTGAGTGTGTTAAGAGTTTAACTAATCTTCAGACACACATGTCTGGGAGATGGAGTTGGCCGTGTGCCCACAGTGATCTGTACATAGCACAAGCTGTGTAAAATGTGACCTCCCTCAGCCAAGGTGCCCTTTCCCCTCTTTTAAAATTCCCAGGGTAGGTTGTGAGAGTTTGGAATGAGAGTCTGAACCCAGAATTACAACCAGATTTCATTATACTAAGTCGTGATTTACAGTCTGAGGTCAGTGACCCCACCCATCTCTTTCAGTGGGTGAGTGTCCCAGCATCTGAACTCATGGTCACTTTTTTTTCTAAGAGGTTGTCTTCTTTAATGAGTACTTATTCGCTCTGTGTTTGAGGGTGGAGGTGATGTGAGTGTGTGTTTAAATGAGGCCTAGGCAGTAAAATTCAGTTTTGGTGTTTAGTTCTATGATTTTTGACAAACTCATGTAACTATCTCCATAACCAAGATATAGAACAGATCCACCACTCCAAAATACTTCCCATGCCCATTGGTAGTCCATGTTGCAGTAGTTCCTTCCTTTCCATTGCTGAGTAGTATTCTATTGTGTGACTACCTCACCATTTGCTTGTTAATTCCCCACTGGAGGGACATTTGGGTTGTTTCTAGTCTTTGTCTGTTATGAATAAAGTTGCTGGAGACATTTGTGTACAGGTTTTTGTATGGACATAAGCTTTCATTTCTCTCATGTACACACATAGGAGTGGGGTTGCTGGGTCCAATGGTAGTGCAGTTTAACTGCATGAGAGACCACCAGCGTCTTCTGCAAAGTAGCTGTGCATTTTGCATTCCCACCCTCTGTGTGTGAGAGCTCTGGCTGATCTCCATCCTTGCCAGCACTTGACATTGTTAGTTTTCTTTAGTTCGGCCATTCACGCTTCCTCATAACTGTGAGGTGGTCATGGTCATTCTGAGAAGGATAGTTTGTCTCTTTGGAATAGCAGTTTGCAAACTCTTATACCAAGGTTTCCACTGTGGATCAGTTTGCTCTGCCAGGAAGGTGAGGCCGGTGGCCCTGACTCTCCCCACAGGCACATTCCCCTCTCCCTCCTTGCAGCCCCTTCTCTCCTTGGGGGTTGAGAGGAGGAACTTCTGCTGGCCACATTCTCCCCTGCATCTGTAGCTTTTCTGCACCGGGCAGGGCAGTGCTGGCACGCCATGTCCCTGCATGCGCCTCCATTGCGTCAGGGATGGCTGTTTGCAGAATAGCTCATCTTCTCCCTCCCTGCCTTTTCCCCCTTAGGCCTACATACAGATCACTTTTGTGGAGCCCTACTTTGATGAGTATGAGATGAAAGACAGGGTCACATACTTTGAGAAGAATTTCGACCTCCGGAGGTTCATGTACACCACCCCGTTCACCCTGGAGGGGCGGCCTCGGGGAGAGCTGCATGAGCAGTACAGAAGGAACACAGTCCTGACCACTATGCACGCCTTCCCCTACATCAAGACCAGGATCAGCGTCATCCAGAAGGAGGAGGTAATGCACCCAAGGGATTGGCCACTACTGGATGAGTGGGCTGGGTGGCCTCCCAGGAGGACCCACAAACCTTCACAGTGGATTGGACTGAAAACAAGGAGGGATGCACTTGAAATATGATTATATGGTTGTCCTTTCACTCTCATGGTGCCAGAAAATCCCATTTAGGCAGCTACATATTTTATAGCACTATTATATTAAATATTTAATATTTTAAAGTTATGTCTTTAGTATAAGTATGTTTATGTATTTAATTATAATATTTAATATATATTTTAATTATAAACTTGTACAACATATGTTTTTACATTTTATATATTTTATATAAAATTTTTCTATATTTCAAAGCTTAGAGGTGATTCAAGCATAGTTGTGCTGTTAATTATTGGAGACGGGACCTGCACGTGGGCAGCCCCAGTGAGTCGGTGGTGTGCTGTGGGAAGGGGCCATGTAAGGTAGACTAGCTTCTCGTCCCAGCTTCCTCCTGTGACTTTGAACAAGCTACATATCTTCAGTTTCTTTATCTATGCATTAGCAGGAAAGACCTCTAAGTACAACACTATACTCATCTTATTAATAAAAGGACTGATCAAGAAGGTCTCTCAAACCACAGAATTGTTCAAAATTCTACACACCATAAACAACTTATTATTCTTTAAAACACATACATATACACTTACTTGTCATCCTTTTTATGCAGGGCCACAGACTACTCTGTGACTATGGGTTTGCTGATCACAATTCAGCATTTTGTTTTATAAACCACGCCCATAATGCTTTGTCCATGATTTTCAGTTTTGCTTTGTGTAAGCAGAGTGAGAGCTTAAAGATCCTTGTTAAACAATTTGAGAGCAGAAGCCTTCTGGATTTTTATTTTTTTCTCCCCTAGACTTTCACAGTGGTCTTGTGCACACCTAATATGACAGGAATTTTTATAGCAACTCACTTTCATAATGTCTTGTCCAAGCATTTGGCTTCGTTTTCATAGAAACAACTTTTTCCTTCCACACCCATAGTTCGTCAGTTTCTCCATTATCTAATTAGATTGGGTCATTAAAATAACAAGTATAACAGGTATAATCAAGTTGATGAACAAACACAGATGAATTGTGGTGAATATACACCTCTTCAGGCAGAAGCAGAAATAGCTGAGCTAAATGGAGAGTCGTCCACCAAGTAGTGTTCAGCCGTCAGGGTGTGGGTTTCACAGAAGTCAAAGAAAGCCTGAAGCGGTGACTCAGTCAGGAGGAGGTGGGTTTAGAAGCCATCTGCTGTACTTCCTATACTTCTTGCTTTGGACTTTTGAATACTGAGACATTCTAGGCATAACACAGATATAAACTCATGGTGCCCAAAACCATTTCAAAACCTTTTCTTTTCTTTTCTTCATTCCTGCCTTCCTTTCCTTTCTTTCCTTCCTTTCCTTTCGTTCTTCCTTTTTTTCTCTCTGCATCTCTGTCTCTCTCTCTCTCTCTCCTTTTCATTTTTGAGACAGGATCTCCCTCTGTTGCCCCAGAGTGCAGTGGCATGAACATGGCTCACTGCAGCCTTGACCTCCTGGGCTCAAGCAATTTTCCTACCTCAGCCTCCTGTGTAGCTGGGACTACAGGCTTGTGCCACCATGCCCAGCTAATTAAAAATATATATAGATATATATTTTGTAGAGACAGGGGTCTCACTTTGTTGCTCAAGCTGGTCTCAAACTCTTGGCCTCAAACAATCCTCCTGCCTCAGCCTCCCAAGGTGCTAGGATTACAAGTGTGAGCCACTGCACCAGCCTGAACTTTTCTTAGCCTTCCTTAGTTCCCCAACAACCTCAATAACCTCAACAACAGTTCTCAGCTGTTTGCTAGGGCTACAGAACAAAGTACCATAGACTGGGTGACTTAAACAACTGAAATTTACTGTCTGCACAATTCTAGAGGCTAGAAGTTTGAAATCAAGGTGCCGGCAGTGTTGGTGCCTTCTGAGGGCTGTGAGGAAAGGGTGTATTCCAGGCCTCTCTCCCTAACCTGTGGACAGCCCTCTTCTGCCTGTGTCTCTTCACATCATCTTCCCTCTGTGTTTGTGTCCAGATTTCCTCTTCTCATAAGGACCCTAGTCATATTGGACTAGGGCTTACCCTGCTGGCCTCATTTTAACTTGATTGCCTCTGTAAAGACCCTATCTCCAAATAAGGTCACATTCTGAGGTACTGAAGGTTAGGACTTCAACATGTAAATTTTGGGGGAACACAATTCAACCTATAAAATTCAGAAAAGACTCTACCCCAAACCAGCAGAACTTAGCAAATAGATTGATTGACCCTTAAAAGAATTCCATTTACTGGAAATTCACCCTCAGTTGGAGAAGGCACAGGTGATATCAAAAGCTTGTGTTATGATGGGGGAGAAAATCTTGAGTGCTGTGCTTCTAATATAGCCTTCTGCATTGTAAGTTGAGTAACATGAGGCTGTGTGCAGTGGCTCATGCCTGTAATCCCAGCACTTTGGGAGGCCGAGGCGGGGGGATTGCCTAAGGTTGGGAGTTTGAGACCAGCCTGACCAACATAGAGAAACCCGGTCTCTACTAAAAATAAAAAATTATCTGGGTGTGGTGGGGCATGCCTGTAATCACAGCTACTTGGGAGGCTGAGGCAGGAGAATTGCTTCAACCCTGGAGGCGGAGGTTGCAGTGAGCCAAGATCACACCATTGCAGTCCAGCCTAGACCACAAGAGCAAAACTCCATCTCAAATAAATAAATACATAAGTAAATAAGTTGAGTAACTTGCTCAATAATAGGAAAGGCAACCTGACAGGGTAGAAAAAACATGGACTTTGAATATAGACATACTTGTGATCAAATTATGACCTCCTCCCTTACTACCTGTGGCATTTTGTGGAACTTAACCTTACAAATCCCCCTTTGACTGTAAAATGGAGAGTATAAAGAGGTTGTTGAAAGGAATAAATGATAAATGTATGTAAAGTTCCTGGAACATAAGAAATCAAGAAATGTTAGGCCCATCTTTCTTTTTAACCTGTTAAGAGTATTTTAAATTACTCTGAAAGTCTTTCCCTAGCTGCCTCTTCAAATTCAGGTGGCCTCTCTGTCATAGCTCCAGGCTTGTCCATAGCTTATGAGACCAGACAGTGACTTCCCTGTGTTTATGTCTCATGTTCAGTTTGTTTTGACACCAATTGAAGTTGCCATTGAAGACATGAAGAAGAAGACCCTGCAGTTAGCGGTTGCCATTAACCAAGAGCCGCCTGATCCAAAGATGCTTCAGATGGTGCTTCAAGGCTCTGTGGGAGCTACTGTAAATCAGGTAAGCAAAACCAGAGGGTGGCGGCTCCTCTGGTTCTTATTATTTGGGTTGTCATTATACGTCTGCACCCTCCTTCCTTGGGGTTGATGAGGACTTTAATCCATAGACAAACACAGAGATGTTCCTATACTTAGCCTGAACACTTCTAAGGTTTAGAAGACTTTTGGGAGACCCTCTTCCCTTTTACCCCAGGTAAAAAAGAAATTCTAGAGATGAGTGGACCAGGTTTTAAGGAGTACCACTTTCTCAGAGCAGTCTCCACTTCGGGGCCAAACCTGACAATATGACGCAAATCTGGAGTCATGTTGAAGAACGCTTAGTCATGACCAATTCATGCAGAGTAATTGCAGGGCTGGAGACTCACCTACGAATGCCTATAGGAGAGAAGGAAAAGGACCTAGAACATCCAAATCTTGGGTCAGTCAGCCGATCAACCCAGCAAGCCAAGGACCTTGACAACCAGGAATGACCTGGGACCTGACTTCTTAGGCCACTTCAGACAAGACTAGGTCTTCTGATCAGACTTATTAGAACCCTGACTCCCAAGTTCAGCGTGGTGCTCAATCCGTCTCAGATGGAGGGAGATACCAGCCTGATACCTCTGTCCAGCGGGCCTCCTTAATTCACGTCTAGATCTGTTCTTGTCCATACTTCCACGCCAGATATTCAGTGGGCATCATGAGTCTTTTCTCATTCAGCATAATTGGATTTCCCCACAAAAACTCTGAGTGTACTTGACATCAAGGGAGCAGAAATAGAGAAGAGAAATGCCTATTACATTCCCAAGATCAGGAAGAAAAAATGAGGAAACGTTTGCTTCGTAAGTGTCAATCCTTTCATAAAATGGAAGACTTTCCAAACCCACAACCATGGTCTATCTGTATACTATGGATATCTCTGACTCAATCCAGCAGTTATGCAAAATGATGTTTGCCATGAGGGCAACTAGATAAGTGAACAAAAATGAATAGATGAAGGCAATCCTGATTTTTAGAAAAGCAACTCAAAGCACATACCATTTGATGTAGTTGTATTATAGTTATATATGACTGAAAATCTATTATTAGTAGTATTTGATTAATAAAATAATATTTGGCGCCAGGCTCAGTGGCTCATGCCTATAATCCCAGCACAATGGGAGGCCAAGGTGGGTGAAACACTTGAAGTCAGGAGTTTGAGACCAGCCTGGCCAACATGGTGAAACCCCATCTCTACTAAAAATACAAAAATTAGCCAGTGTGGTGGCAGGTGCTTGTAGTCCCAGTACTTGGGAGGCTGAGGCAGGAGAATTGCTTGAACCCAGGAGGTGGAGGTTGCAGTGAGCTGAGATTATGCCACTGAACTCCAGCCTGGGTGACAGAGTAAGACTCTGTCTCAAAAACAACAACAACAATAAAAAAGAAAATAAACTTGGGCTGTGTGCGGTGGCACACCCCTGTAATCCCAGCAATTTGGGAGGCTGAGGTGGGTGGACCACTTGAGGCCAGGAGTTCAAGACCAGCCTGGGCAATGTGGCAAAATCCCATTGCTACAAAAATGCAAAAATAGCCAGGTAGAGTGGCACACACCTGTAGTCTCAGCTACTTGGGAGGCTGACATGGGAAGATCACTTGAGCCTGGGAAGTGGAGGCTGCAGTGAGCAGAGATCATGCCACTGCTCTCCAGCCTGGGTGATAGAGCGAGACCCTGTCTAAAAAACAAAAACAGAAAACACACACACAGGGAAAATACATTTATACTTCTGAGTATTCTTCTAAAACTTCAGACTCCTAAGAAATCAAAATTTCCTGAGATGTCCAAGACCTTCCTTGTTTTTTTGTTGTTGTTGTTGTTTATTTCAAACCAACTACAAAATTAAATGTTCAAACTAAAAAGTCACTCCAGTATTTTCTCCCAAGCAATTTAATTTCATATATATATATGTAATTTTTTTTTTCCACCAGGGACCACTGGAAGTAGCCCAAGTGTTCTTGGCTGAAATTCCTGCTGATCCAAAACTCTATCGACATCACAACAAGTTGAGGTTATGCTTTAAGGAATTCATCATGAGGTAAGAAGGAAAATGGCTGAGAATTTCAGTAGAGCAGTGGTTCTCAAAGTGCAGTCTTAGACCAGCAGCTTCAGCATCACCTGAGAACTTGCTAGAAAGACAAAGTCTCAGGCACCCTCCAGACCTGCTGAATTGGAATCTCTGGAGGTGTGGCTCAGCAATGTGCATTTTAACAAGCCCTCCAGGTGACCCTGATGCACGCTGAAGTTTGAGGACAACTGCACTAGAGCAAGACTACTTGAACTACTAATGAGTAACTAACATGTAAGCTCTAAAACGCCTTTGTGGCTGGCATCCCGTGTGCCTCACACTCACTTGTTGTAAAATAAGTATCATCATCTTCCTCATTTTACAAAAGAGGAATTGGAGGTTCAAAGAGAGGAGATAATTTTACTTAAGGTCACACAGACAGTTGGCAGCAGAGCTGAGCTCAAACCCGGTCTTCTGAATCCAAATAGTCCACATGTCCATCAGTGTGCTGATATTCCACTGATGGACTAGAGTCCCAGAGGTTCTTTGCATTGGCAGTCATTGTAATGTTACAAATCTTATAATATCTTATTTTTAGAAACTTAAAAATATACACTGTCTCAAACTGAGAGAGGCAAGTTCTATAACCGGGCTTTTCAAAGGTACTATCCTGTGACAGTTCCCCATGTCAGACAAGTCTCATCTCTGTTCCTAAATTCTGCAGTGGAGCTGGTTTCAAGAGCAGTCAGTTAGGAACTGGGTCTTTGGTCAAAGTCTTGTAATTTATTGCAATATAGACAGATATATTGGGTCTCCTATGGCCCTAAAAAAATGAGTATGAAGGATGTGATGGCATTTCACCTATAAGAGAAAAGGACTTCAGAAAAATGTGTACCAATATTTCCTTTATTCAAAACTTTAGAGAAGAATATTAGGTATAGGAATACCTTCACTTGGCAGATGGGGATAAAGGAGACTAAAAGTTAAAGTTTGCTAAATTCAGTGAAAACTCATGAAAATGCTAGCATTTGTGAGGTTAGAGATACCTTCTCCTTCACAGGCTTTCGTGAGAGGTCCGCAATTTTGCTACATATGCACGAGACACACTGTACCCTGCAGTGAATCACAGCCGCTTGGTAATAGGATGTTTGTGTGGCTTCGTGTGTTTGTATTTTTGCATGTGTGTGAACATACTCACAGATTATCTTGATTAATGTTTTGATATTTGAATTGTTTCCTGTATTTAACAACAATTCTGACAGAAAAAGTAGTTGTTGTTGTTGTTGTTTTAGTACATAATACATATCTTTTAAAAGGCTAGAAAAATATTTGGGGAATTATTTTATTTTATTATTTCATTTTGAGACAAGGTCTCACTCTGTTGCCCAGGCTGGAGTGCAGTGGTGTAATCTCGGCTCACTGCGACCTCCACTTCCCAGGCTCAAGAGATTCTCCTCCCTGAGTCTCCCAAGTAGCTGGGACTACAGACGTGTGCCACCACACCTGGCTAATTTTTGTATTTTTAGTTGAAATGGGGTTTCACCATGTTGGCCAGGCTGATCTTGAACTCCTGACCTCAAATGATCCACCTGCCTCGGTCTCCCAAAGTGCTGGGATTACAGGCATAAACCACCGTGCCCGGCCCTATTTTTTATTTTTTGTGGAGACAGGGTCTCACTATGCCGTCTAGGCTGGTCTTGAACTCCTGGGCTCAGAGATTGGGGCCTTAAATAATTTTTTTCATATATTTTTATTTAAAATTCATTATGGTTGAAGGCTTCCAAAGTTGACAATGCCCCAGGACCTCTAAAAGGACCTGTGAAATGTTTAAAGAGCACTCACTATATTCCAGGCATGATATTACTTATGGGAATACAGAGATCTGGCTTGTTCCTCTGTTCTTAATGACAGGACATAGCTCTGCACGGCTGAATAACACAGTGCAGCATATGCACAGAACTTTAAGAATGACTAACTACAGGACCATAGAGATCAGAAAAGAGAAATCGGTTTCAGGCTGGAGCGTTTGTGGGAGGCGTTACGGAAAAACACCACTTAAATCTTGTCTTGACTATATACGTGGAAGAAAGGCGCTAGCGGGGAAGAGGGAGCCAGGACAGTGGCCCTGCCTGATCCACGGTATCACTTTCAGCTGCTTTAGTTACCCATGGTTTAAAAGTATTACTTACAATATGATATTCTGAGCGAGAGAGAGACCATTCACATAACTTCTATTTCAGTATATTGTTATAATAGTTGTTATTCTCTTACTCTATCTAATTTGTAAGTCAAGCTTTATCATAGGTATGTATGTACAGAAAAACAACGTAATATATGTAGGGTTCGGTGCCATCCGCAGTTTCAGGCATCCCCTGGGGGTCTTGGGACCTATCCCCGAGGATGAGGAGGACTAGGTACCAATGAGTGGACCAGAAGGACCACGAGACTCTGTCGGGAATGTCTCTGATGCACCAGGCTCCTGTAAGTGCAGCTGGAGCAACATGTTCTCACGAGCATGCTAGGACAAGGCGGGAAGATTGGAAATATGATAATATCACTAAATGAGGCTCTGAATAGAATTTAAATGTAGAAGAAACCTTGTCAAGAGAGTGATTTTCATTTACTTCAGTTTGCCTCTATTTTTTCTACTGGTTATAAATCTTGCAATCCAGTATCTCATGGGTACCATCCTTTCCATGACGCCACCTAGGTAAAATGTACTTACAAAATCTCTACTAAACATGCATTTCTCATTAGCTCCCAGCCCCGGGAACAGTTATTCCAAAAAGAACCAGGGCCCAGTAAAACGAGTCTCAGGCAAGAGATACAGGAGGAAATGGACTTTCCTAGGGTTGGTCCTTTAACAAAGTCATGCATTAGAGTTTCAATAATGATGCTATCATTCTCCCCAGATGGCCTGCAGAAACGCTGGATTTTCAAAATCAAATTCACCATTTTAAATGTTGTTCTCCTGCCTTTTTAATGGTGATTCCACAAGGGAACCAGTCCCACCTTTCTCCCCACTGGCTGGGCTGCTGCATTGTTCTAGCAATGCTAGGAGACTGTCCGTGCTTCCCTAACTTCACTGTTCTTACAAATCACCTGAGGATTTGTCAAAATGCAGATTTTGGCCTGATGCAGTGGCTCTGCCTCTAATCCCAGCACTTTGGGAGGCTGAGGTGGGAGGATTGCTTGAGCCCAGGAGTTCAGGACCAGCCTGGGCAACATGGCAAAACTCTGTCTCTTTAAAAAAATACAAAAAATACAAAAATTTAGCCAGGCGTGGTAGTGGTGTGCGCCTGTAGTCCCAGCTACTCGAGAGGCTGAGGTGGGAGGATAGCTTGAGCCCGAGGAGGTCAAGGCTGCAATGAGCCGTGATCGAGCCACTGCACTCCAGCCTGGGTGACAGAGAAAGACTCTGACTCAAAAAAAGAAAAAGAAAAATGCAGATTCTGATTCAGTAGGTCTGGGGTGGGTCCTGAAGCACTGCGTTTCTAAGAGGCCCCCAGGTGATGCTGCTGCTGCTACACTGGACCAAACTTTGAGTGGAGAGCCTGCAAAGATTGCTTAATTTCCTCCCTTTCACATTTCTCCCTGTTACCTCTCCCTCCTTCCCTAAGGGCTTAATCTCTTAGGCCATCCTTATCATGATTTACCTCTTTTGCCTTCTGCTTCCTCCCAAAAAAAAATAAATAAATAATAAAATAAAATAAAATTTTAATGGCAAAAAAAAGAAGTTGTAAATCTCAATAAAATTATGTGAGAACAAAAAAAAAAAAAGCAAACATGCTCAAACTGCTGCACCTTGAACCAACTATAGACGTCAGTTCATCCATTCATCCAGCAATTATTGAGCTCCTACTTTGTGCCAGGCACTGTGCTACATATGTGGAAGGATGAAGTCCCAATACCAGTGGGACGAGGCTACAGGCAAAACAGTACTGCTGCTCGTGATTCATCTCTATGTGCAGACACAACAGTTGGCCTGCCCTCCACTTCATTCTACAGAGGTCAGAAGTCGTGGGTGAGAGTTTGCTGATGGTGCACAACTGTGTAAATTTACTAAAACTCATCAAACTCTACACATAAAATGGATGAATGTTACGGTATGTAAATCATACCCTGAATACGGATAGTAGATGAGGTGCCTCTGTTGCTTAATTGCTTCTCAAGTCCAATCTGGAAGTTACAGCTTTTAATGAATAGAGTAACTATTTTTTCACATTGTTTGTACTGGTGTGTTTTCTCCTCCGCTCTGCTAACAGACAGCAGAGGTGACGCAGAAGTGGAAAATGTTTGGGGCTTCAACAGCTCTCAGGTTTCCCCTTTAGTAAGCTCCAGCTTCTCAGCAGACTTGGGCTGTAGATCAATAAGCCCAGATTTCCAAGGTGACCATAAATGTGTCTGTTGCTGAGAGCTAATAGCGGAAACGTTTGCTTGCCAGGTCCACTGCATCTAGTGCCACCACTGGGCAGCGACCTTTCTGACTCAGCTGTAGTGGAAGCAGAAACAGCCATAAAGAATCCTGGCAGCCTGACTTGCTGCAGCCAGCACTCATCCAGCCGGTCCTGCAACTCTTCAAACTGTTACCAAGCTGGGACCTCAATCAGCTTCTGTCTTTTCCTGCAATAATGAAAAACATCTCGGGTTCAGAAGCCAAGACAGAGAGATACAATGTTCTATCTTCCTCTTCTGCTTCCCCAAACACCCCGACCATTTAGGTTTTTACATTTTCTTCTTTATACTTACCTGGACTTTCTCATTCCTATAAAGACTAAGTGATGTTAAATTTGTTTTTAATTTAAATAAAAGATAGTAGTACTCATTGGCACCAGCTACAGCTTGCCTTTAAGAGAAGTAGTTTCAGATACACCCTGAAAGGGTTCTGCAGCATATATGTGGTCATAGGCTCAGAAAACAGGCTGTTGAGTGGTGGTGCTTTTAAACTGGAGCTGGGGTCTATGAAAAGGAAGGAGAAGGAATTTGAGTAGCCGAAGGACAACCGAATGTGTAGAGTGTAGGTGGAAACAGAAGCAGCAGTTTTAACTTGAGACCAAGGCCATATGCCTGGCTTATAGCTGGCAATGAGGAAATGGCTTTCCTAGGCAGTATATGTGGCGTTGGGGTTGGGAATATGGGCACTCAAGCCAGATTGCCTGAGTTCAGATCCCATTCTGCCTTAACTAGATGTGTGACCTTGAGAAGTTACCTACCCTCGGTTTCCCCAGATGTAAAATGGGAATAATAATTGTAACTATCGGGCGGGGTGCGGTGGCTCATGCTTGTAATCCCAGCACTTTGGGAGGCCGAGGCGGGCGGATCACGAGGTCAGGAGATCGAGACCACGGTGAAACCCCGTCCCTACTAAAAATACAAAAAAAAAAAAAATTAGCCAGGCGTGGTAGCGGGCACCTGTAGTCCCAGCTACTCGGAAAGGCTGAAGCAGGAGAATGGCGTGAACCTGGGAGGCAGAGCTTGTAGTGAGCCGAGATTGCGCCACTGCCCTCCAGCCTGGGCGACAGAGCGAGACTCCGTCTCAAAAAAAAAAATTAATTAAAAAAATAATAATAATAATTGTAACTATCCCTTGCAGTTAGTGTCAGAATAAAATGAGTTAATACATGGAACTTAGAATAAGACTCCGTACATACTAAGGGATCAAAAAGTGTAACATTGTTCAGTGGGCCAAATAGGGAACTGATGGATTTGAGTGGGAAATACAGAATTAATCTGACTTAAATACAGAGATTGTCTATCCATGATTTGTCTGTGTCTATAAAGTTTGAATCATAAGACACAGTGATGCTGATGAGACATGGCCTGGGAGCAGCAGGATTCTGGGTTTATATCCAGCTGTGCTGTCCCACAGGCATGTGACTGGACAGGGCACTTCACCTCTTTGCATGTTAGTTTTATCAACTATGAAATAAAGAGACTAGAATACAGCATCTCTAATAGTTTGTCATTCTCATATTGTACAGATAGTTCATTTACTGAGACTGGGTCTGTCAGGCATAATACCACCACCATGTGCTCTGGCTTCAGCTATGTGCAGGGACTGTTCTGAACATTTGATATGTTTCAACTAATTTAATCTTTACATTAATTTACGAGGTAGGCTCTTACCACCCTCACATCACAGATGAAGAAACTATGACATGGAGAGGTTAAGTAGCTTGTTTGAGGTTGCAAAGCCAGTAAGTAGCAAAGCGGGATTCAGAGTTGAGCACTCTGGCTCGAGTCCATCCTCTTAATTGCCCTGCTGAGCTGTTCCCTCTAGTGACTATATTCAGTTGCTAGTAACAGAAGTAAGAGTAGCTTAAATAAGACATTTATTTCTCTCTCACATTAAATAAGATTGGAGGTAGTCAATGTCGAGCTGTGCAGTGGCCTCGTAAAGTCGTCAGAGACCCTGGTTCTTTTCCAGTCCTTTGCCGTGCCATCCTGGTTATAGTGCACCCGTTCTTGTGGTCATGATGTGGTTGCTAGGGCTCCAGCCATCATGAGCACATCTAGGCAAGTCAGGAGTAGAAATGAGGAAAGAGCAAAAAGATAGGCCCCTTTCCCAGTGACTTCACCTATATTATCACTTCACCTACCTGCATGGGAGGCTAGGAAATGTAAGTTTGCGGGTGGCCACACTGCCTGGAGTTCTGCTAGCAGGGAAGAAAGAATGGACATTGAGAAAACAACTAACAAATGTTTGTCTGCCACTTTGAGGAACCGACGTATGGGCTGTGCTGAAAAAGGGGGGCCGAGGCTGGGTACAGTGGCCACGCCTGTAATCCCAGCACTTTGGGAGGCTGAGGAGGGCGGATCACTTGAGCTCACAAGTTCGAGACCAGCCTGGGCAACATGGCAAAACCTCGTCTTTACAAAAAATACAAAAAATTTAGCTGGGTTTAGTGGCGTGCCTGTAGTTCCAACTGCGCGGGAGGCTGAGGTGGGAGGATCACTTGAGCCCAGGAGGCAGAGGTTGCAGTGAGCTGAGATCATGCCACTGCATTCCACCCTGCATGACAGAATGAGGTCCTCTCTCTAAAAAAGGAGGGGGTACCAAGAAATACAGAGGGGGTGAGGGCAGCATGACTACTCCCTCTGTAGGAGACCTTAACTCTATATGTGGAGGCCCCAAAATGGTACTGTCATCAAAAGCCAGGAATGCTTTTCTGGAGGCGTAACTTCCTGCCCTTTCGAATCCCTATCAATCTGGTTTCTGTAGGACTGTGATTGCTGGAAAACCCCAGGCGTATTTGTTCTAAGAAAATACTGTGTTCAGTGAATTTCCCGAGAAAGGGAGCATCAGAGGATGTGAGGGAAGTCTGGAATGGTTGTATCACTAAGTGAGAGCAGCACAGATGTTTGTGGACCTATTGAGAATGTTACAGAAAAGACCATTTTTAAAAAGTTGTTTGCAGTGTCATTGTATGATCTTGTGTACATTTTCCAAGAGATATGGCTATTCTCTAGGAGGGATATTTAGCCCATGGCCTTCTTTAGCTTAGGGATTTAAATTAACATAGTAGAAATCGTTTCAATTTTAATCAAATAACCTAGAGAATATAACCCAAATGACTGAAAGGAAGAAATGTAGAAAAAGTATATAAAATAATTTTATGCGCTATAAAAGTTTAAAGACATAAAGTAATATTACTACATAAAATCTAATTTTTTACTCCAGCTATTAATATATTTTTCTTTATAAAACACCACATTTATTAATTGCTATGTAACAAACTACCTCACAATTTGGTGGCTTAAAACAAAATTTAATTATTATGCATGTGGTACATAATAATTTTTGCTTTCGTCATTTCTACTCCTGATACTTGCCTAGGATGTGGTCGTGATGGCTGGGGCCCTAGCAGGTGTATTGTGGCAGTGAGAATGGTTTTGCTGTAACTTGGGTATGGCTGGGCTCAGCTAAGCCGTTTTTGCTTGGAGTCTCTCAGTTGCACTGAGACAGTGGCTAGGACTTGAATTACCTGAATGCTTCCTCACTCATGTCTGGCGTCTGGGCTGAGAATACGCAAACAGCAGGGGCTCCTCCTCTCTCTAACTCTCCTTCTCTCCACGTGGTCTCTCCTGCATGACAGCTTTAGGGTAACTAGACTTGTCACAGGATGGTTCAGAACTCCCATAGTACAGAGAGAGAGAGACAGAGGCCATATTACCTTTTATTAGCCAGTTACACAGTACCACCTCCACCACATCCTATTCATCGTGGCTGTCACAAAGAACCACCCACCTCTTGATGGGGGTATGGGCAAGGTTCTAGGAGAGCACATTCTTGTGGCCATTTTTAGAAAATACAATCTGCTACACTCCAGAAGCATCAGTCTGCCTTATATCATAGCTTCTGATTTAATTCTCCCAGCAACCCTAGGAGATTATATGAGCTTATTATCCCCATTTTCCAGATGAGAAAATTGAAGATTTTTATGGTTAAGTCATCCTGCTAATGAGTAGCAGCTTGTTTCAACCCCAGTTGTCTGCATATAACACATTTAACTCAGTCAAGGGTACATGGTAAGCAATCAGAATGTGTTAGCTAGCTACTACTACTTCTGCAAACAAAGACTAAGGAGAGTTTAGTTAATTTCACCAAAGTTGTCAGAAGACGTCCCCAAATTAGCTGTTAGCTTTGGCAGGCCTCATCCCACCTCCTGTAGTCTGCCAGTGTTATAAACTTGGGCCTTGAAGTCGTCCTGAAACTGATATTATTTTACACATGGTTGTACTTGTAACCGTTAGTTAAGAAGCAATAAAAAAAAATAATAAGGGGTGATATAGATTTCTCAGGATTCAAAGGCCATATGCCTTCCCTTCTATTTCTTCCCTAAAACCTTTAATTCATAACCTTAGGTATCCTCTAATTTGCTTCAATTAATGACAAACATAAAAGATAGGTGAAAATCCAGTTAAGGGAGTTTTTTCAGATTCTGTGTGAGTTAAATCGAGTCCTTCTTCTATAGCAGGCTAATTCCATGATGAAGCTGTGGTCATAAGTTTACTTTTGCCTAGGCAGGTAGCTTTTCCTCGCCACATGCCATCCTCTTCCTCTTTAACTGTCATCCTGAAAATGTGTTCAGTGTTAAGAGGATTTGATAACAATGTCTGGGTATCTCCATAACAGCCCAAATCTAGTACCACTATTAGGAAAATAATGTAAGCCATCTTGATCACCCACATCTTATTCATTTGAAGGATAATATAATTATTACTAATTATTGCATGTTAGGTAACATACAGCCATTATTCTGTCCCTTTAAGGTTTATTGATTTGTACGTTCCCTTGGGTAGAAGAGTACAAAACAAAAGGCAAAACTTTATCATGTTTAAACAACATGATTTTCTTCTTTGGTGTGTACCATACTGTGTAGGAGACAGGGAAAACACCAGGTTTAATGGTCCACAAGCCAGATAACCATGATGAGTTCTAAAGATTTTCTCTGTCTTTAATGGTCTGCAGTTTTGCCATGAGAAGGCTGGATATAAATCTTTTATTGTTCATTAGAGGATTTATATCTCTCTTCAACTCTAGACAATTACCAGCTGTTATCTCTTTAAATATTGCCTCCCTCTCATTTTCCATTCCCTTGGAGATTCTATTAGATGTGGGCTGGATCTTCCTTATATCTCTATGTTTCCTAACCAATTTTTTCATATTTTTTATTTTTTAAATCTCATTGGTGATTTCCTTGGATCTGTCATACATTTACTTCTCCAATTATGTCTAGTCTATTATTTAACCTTTAACCTTTCCATTGAGGTTTTTGTCTTTTAGCAACTGCAATTTTTTTTTTTTTTTTTTTTTTTTTTTTGGTGAGACAAGGTCTGGTTCTGTCACCCAGGCTGGAGTGCAGTGGCATGATCTTGGCTCACTGCAACCCCCACCTCCCAGGCTCAAGCCATCCTCCCATCTCAGCCTCCCAAATAGCTGGGACTGCAGGCACCTGCCACCATACCCAGCTAATTTTTATATTTTTTGTAGAGATGGGGTTTTGCCATGTTGCCCAGTCTAGTCTTTAACTTGTGAGCTCAGGCAATCCACCCACCTTAGCTTCCCAAAGTGCTGGGATTACAGGCATGAGGCACCACACCCAGCCTAGTGACTGCATTTTTCTTTTTTCTAGAAGTTCTGTTTGGTCCTTTTCTGAACTTTTCCTGGTCTCTTTTTTCATATTCCCTGTTTATTTGTTTTTATCATGGATTTTATACCTTTTATTTATTTTCTTCTTTTTTTTTTCTAGTTACATGGTTACATAGGATTTTATACATTTTATTACCTCTCTATATTAACTTTGGTTTTTTACATTGTTTTATTATCTCTAATTCTTATTGGACTAATTCTTTTGTTTGATGCATCTGTTAGTTTTCCCTCTTGGTGGTTGGTTTCCTCATATGGTTTGTAATTTTTTATTGTGAGCTTATCTTTGCGGGGAGTGGCCCATATGCCCTGATTGAGAATGTGTTCCTCCAGAACAACTTTATGCTGGTTTGTCTGAGCCCTAGCAATTTCAGTAACCTTGGACTGGCTTTTAAGTTATTTCTCACCTTGAAGCACATACAGTCAAGGAATGTACATTTGTAACCATGTGTGGTGCAAGCCTAGAATTTCCATTTCTCAAGATGACTTTCTTTCCCATGAATGGCCCTAAGCTGACAGCGAGTTTCCATTCTGCCTCTCTGGACATCTTGCAGCATTTTTCTAAACCCTCTTTCATAGATGGGATAGCTTTTCGAGGCTCTGGGCGATATGCAGGTGGCATATCCAGAATCTCCCTTTGCCCTGGCCAAGGCCACATCACTAATCTTGTGTGAGCTTTGAAGCCCCTTCCCCTTAGCCCGTAAAGCTATATGCAGTCCTAAAATCTTAATAGGAAGTCCTGCTGACAGCTGCCTGACCACCAGCTCCTGCGGTTGCTCTGGCTTTGGTTTTTCTCTTTCTTTCTGGCACCTGGTGTTCCCGTTTCTCTTTCAACAAGTTGTTGCTCTGCTTTCCCAGCACTTCCATGTGTGTGTCGCAGGAGGGGGCTGAATGCCATCTGCTCTGTCTGCATGTTGCTGTAAATCACAGGGAGTTTTTGGTAAGTGTAACAGCTTCCATTCTGCAGTGTGTCTTGAGTCTGACTCTGAGATCCGTCACTTCCTCACAGCGTTATCTTGGACAAGCCTCCTAACATTTCTGAGTTTCAGGAACAAAATAGAGATAAATGCTGACTTTTTAGGGTTGTTGGGAAAATTAAACAGACAATACATGTAAAACTTCTTGAAACTTCTTCTGGCACAGAGAACTCAGAGGTTCTCAATTCTGGCTAGGTTGGCTTCAGTATCCCCTGGGCAACTTTTTAAAATTAGACATTTCTAGCCGGGCGCGGTGGCTCACGCCTGTAATCCCAGCACTTTGGGAGGCTGAGGCGGGTGGATCACGAGGTCAGGAGATCGAGACCACGGTGAAACCCCGTCTCTACTAAAAATACAAAAAAATTAGCCGGGCGTGGTGGCGGGCGCCTGTAGTCCCAGCTACTCGGAGAGGCTGAGGCAGGAGAATGGCGTGAACCCGGGAGGCGGAGCTTGCAGTGAGCCGAGATTGCGCCACTGCACTCCAGCCTGGGTGACAGAGCAAGACTCCGTCTCAAAAAAAAAAATAAAAATAAAAATAAAATTAGACATTTCTGGGCCAGAAGCAATGGCCCACACTTGTAGTCCCAGCTACCCAGGAGGCTGAGGTAGGAGGATCACTGGAGCCCATGAGATCGAAGTTTGCCATGAGCCGTGATCACGCCACTGCACTCCAGCCTGGGTGACAGAGTGAGCCCCATCTCAAAAAATAATAAAATAAGGTTAAAACAAACAAACAAACACAGAGATTTGTGGGTGCTACCCCTCAGCAGTTATGATTCGTTAAGTCTGAGATAGATCCCAGAAATCTGCATTTTGAAAAGCTCCACAGGTAATCTCTTTATGTCACCCAGTTTGAAAACGCTCTTAAAGTTACTCGAAAAATCGTAAGTAATTTCATTGTTCTCAGATTTCTAAGCACTTCAAAGTCATTTATTTCTCCCACACTGATATTTTCATCTCAGATGTGGTGAAGCCGTAGAGAAAAACAAGCGTCTCATCACGGCAGACCAGAGGGAATATCAGCAGGAACTCAGAAAGAACTATAACAAGCTAAAAGAGAACCTCAGGCCAATGATCGAGCGGAAAATTCCAGAACTGTACAAGCCAATATTCAGAGTTGAGAGTCAAAAGAGGTAAGAACAGGGCAGAGGAGGCCTCTTCCTGGGGGATAAAGGGCAGCGCATGGGGCCTAGCACCTTGGGGCATGCTCTGCTGTACTTGGGGAGCTGCAGAACCTCCAAAGGGTGGAAGAGGGTCCCGCAATCAGAGAGGCTACCAGAGCGTGATTCATTCTGTCTCTGTCCTCCCCATCCCTGCTCCTTGACCTCTCCCAGACACCTTGGTGTTGGTCTTGTGCCAGGGTATTCCCAGGGCTGAATGATGGCCTGTGTTGGTTTTTTGTTTGGTTGGTTGGTTTGTATGTTTGTTTTGGCACAGTATGAAGGGGTCGCAGACCTTTCACTTATTATTTGCTGAGTTCTCCATGACTGATGTCCGTTTCTACTGGGTGATCCACCCCCAACCCTTTCTAAAAGGCTAATTGATCTTTCTTGCTTCTGTGCGCTCTTTCCCTCTCCTCCCTCTCTTTTCTTAATTTCAGGGACTCCTTCCACAGATCTAGTTTCAGGAAATGTGAAACCCAGTTGTCACAGGGCAGCTAAGAAAAGCCATCTTCATGTGTGGAGACTGTGGCCCTGCAACCCTGGAGAAGGATTCGCTGGTACTTAAAAAATGGGACATTTGCCACCCAGGACTGACTGTACACTCCCTGACCAGCCAGCACTCTGGAAGCTTTGGGATCCCAGGAACCATGGAATTATACCCAAATGGACTCTGACCAGATTTTTGCCATAATGGGGGGCAGCGGGATGGAGGATGGGTACTCAGGCATGACTGCATATTTATTAAAGTGTGTTTTTCCACAATGTACCAAACGAGGCGTAAGAAGCTTCTCCTGCTGACTGGCCAATCACTGCCCATCTGAGAGATGATTTCCTCTGGCTTATATTTGAATTTATTGGAGTAACTCAAATTGCCTGAGGAAAAATGGAAAAATTATCCACCAGTCGACTCAAACTGAATTTCACTCTTTATAGGAAGGGAGGGCAAAGTTGTAGGAGTATGAAACATGTTCAATAAATCTGCAAAGGGAAGCCTTACAACAATTCTAAAAATCATCATGGTTGGAATTTTGAGAGGAGATTATTTGTGAACTTGTTGCCCTTTTGGTAATGGTGGACTAATTGTTGTATAGTTATTTTTGTTTTATTATTACTGTTATGTTAATTTAACATGCATTTATAGAAGAATACATTCAAAGCACTGATGTAGGAGATACACGGTACTTGGAGCAGTCAGCCAAAAATCACTGATACTGCTTTCACTTAAATGGAATTCTCCGATAATGCTTTGCTTTTTCTCTTATGTCACTGTTGTGTACTATCTATTTTTCTCCTCTCTGGGACCAAGTTTCTTTTTATAAAGCAATAATATCTCTGTTTTCATTTCAGAAGACTGTGCTGTCTGTCAGCATACGTAGATCAGCTACAAAATATATTCAACTTTGACTTCTTTTGACAATGGACTTTAGGAAAAAGAGGAACAAAGACATTATTTGAGAATTAAACTATATATTTTTAATATGACTGACCTTGACTGATAATAAAGATGTAATAAGAATTGCAAGCTAAATGTTTCTCTTTGCAACTCATGTTTTGTGCTTTGTTTTGTTGACCAACTCGTAATGTTTTGTAAAGCACTTCAGAGAGAAGACAGATGCATCATCCTAGCCTCCATCAAATAACACTATCCAAGGTGGCACCTCTTCTGCAATGTTTAACCCTGCTAGTCATGAACGATGACTTAGTTCGGATATTTCAGAACTTTTCGTTTATATCATCAGGTATGCATGAATTTATAATCTGAAAGAGAACTTAAAAATAATAATTAAAACTTACCAATTTAAGTGCTAAACTTTTTATTTTTTAGGTATTTGGGGAAGAACTCTTTTTAAAGTATATTATACACCTAACTGCTTTTTAAAATGAGTACACATGACATAATTTAAATCATATGTATTTCCCTACTCTTTGGGAGACACTGTGTTGAGGCCAAGGTCAAAAAACATTGTCACTGCCCTCCAAATCATCTCTGTTCCATGAGGAAGATCATATACATGTGTAGTAGCCACAGTACAAAACAGACTAGAACACAGCCCATAGCATGTAACCTTTTCCTGACTAACTCAAGGATAGGCCAACACCTATTGTTAGATTCTGCCCTAAAACAATAAGGGTTAGATGCTAAGTTATATAGTCCTGGACCTTAACTCAAATAGCCGTAATAACCCTAGTAACCTAGAATATTCCTGATTAAATATCCCCTGCTTTTAGATACCTGTTGTCCATTTGGGTTTGTTTTTTAGTCTCTTTTGTACCACAGTGGATACATTTGCTTCATGAGTGCAGGAATCATGTTCACTGCTGCATTCTTATCCCCTAGCCCTGCACCAAACACACAAAAGATACCCAATAAATATTTGTTGATTCACCAAATGAATGAATGATAAGTAGGCCTGCTTCAAGAAGTGCACTACCAATAAGAATGTAATGCAAGCCACATATGTAATTTTAAAAATTCTAGTAGCCATATTAAAAATAATAATAGGCCAAGTACAGTGGCTCATACCTGTAATACCAGCAATTTGGAAGACCAAGGTGGGCAGATCATTTGAGCCCAACAGTTTGAGACCAGCCTGGGCAACATGGCTAAACCCCATCTCTACCAAAAAAAATAAAAATTAACAGCCGGGCGCGGTGGCTCACGCTTGTAATCCCAGCACTTTGGGAGGCTGAGGCAGGTGGATCACGAGGTCAGGAGATCGAGACCACGGTGAAACCACGCCTCTACTAAAAATACAGAAAATCAGCCGGGCGTGGTGGCGGGCACCTGTAGTCCCAGCTACTCAGAGAGGCTGAGGCAGGAGAATGGCATGAACCCGGGAGGTAGAGCTTGCAGTGAGCCGAGATCGTGCCACTGCACTCCAGCGTGGGCGACAGAGCGAGACTCCGTCTCAAAAAAATAAAAAAATAAAATAAAAATTAACCAAGTGTGGTGGCATGTGCCTGTAGTCCCAGGTACTCGGGAGGCTAAGGTAGGAGGATCCCTTGAGCCCAGAAGGTTGAGGCTGCGGTGAGCCATGATCGTGTCGCTGCACTCCAGCCTGGGTGACAGAGTGAGACCGACCCTGTCTCAAAAAAATAATCAGCATCATAAAAAGAAACCAGCAAAATTAACTTTACTAGTATATTTAACCCAATAGATATAAAATATTATTTCAATATACTTCCACTATAAAAAATTATTTTACAGTCTTTTTTTTCCATATTAAGTCTTTAAAAATCTGATGTGTAATTTGTACTTACAGCACATTGCAGTTAGGACTGGCCACATTTTAAGTGCTCAATAGCCACATGGGGCTACTGGCTACCATATTGGATGGTGCCATTCTAGAAGCTTTCAGCTTTTCTAACTTGATGCCTCTGATTTGTGGGCTCCGAATATAGATAACCAAAGAAGTGGGAATAGTGTCTAAAGTAAGAATGACAGGGTATGATTGAGAGCCCCATGAGCTTACCTAGGAGAGAAACTTGTGGGGTTGGAGAATAAGGATTTGTCAATATTGGCTCTAGCTGTTCACACTCTTTCTGGGCTAACGCCCAGATCGTTTCTCAGCTGCAGATAGTTAAGTGGGGACATGGCTGCACTTTTTAAAGTGATGGCACAAAAAAAGATATTGAACGTTGGTCCTCTGATTATATACTCTAAATATGCAGTTAGAAAAGAAGCCTTTTAAGAATCTCTAAGAGTAAAGCAAATTAGTACCTTTGTTTCCTGAAAATGGGAGAAACTTGATATGCCACGACAGCCCTCTTCATTTTATTTGGAAAACTCTTCTATGAAAGCTTATTAGAGGAAATCTTCTGATTAGCTTCATGCCTCCCCTCCTTCAGCAAGGTCAAGGGTGCAGTTGTCACTATCACATAAGAGCCTCATGAAAATTAAACATAAATATACTGCACAGATCTGATTGGGTTTGTCATGCCACACATTGTTTTAAATTCCATAATTCTATAAAGAGTGCTTTCTATGACAATAGATCTGTTTTCAAAAAAAAAAAACAAAATTTAGAGTTGTCATTGGTAATTGTGGTTGCAAGTATGCTTTCAAAGACCAGAAACCTTTGTTTTGCTTTGAATGGTTTTTTTTTTTCTTTTTGAGATGGACTCTCACTCTGTTGCCCAGGCTGGAGTGCAGTGGCACGATCTCGGCTCACTGCAAGCTCTGCCTCCCGGGTTCACGCCATTCTCCTGCCTCAACCTCCCAAGTAGCTGGGACTACAGGCACTTGCCACCACGCCCAGCTAATTTTTTATATTTTTTAGTAGAGACAGGGTTTCACCGTGTTGGCCAGGATGGTCACAATCTCCTGACCTCGTGATCCACCCGCCTTGGTTTCCCAAAGTGCTGGGATTACAGGCGTGAGCCACCGCGCCCGGCCTTGAATGCATTTTTAAATGCTTGGTCTCTCAAATGCTGTAAAACTATTACTGATTATGTATCATTTTGCAAACAAACAAACCTAAAGGTTATAAATATATTATTAGAATTCAGGGTATGGCTGGGGTATGAACATCCTGTATATTCTTTTTTGTGCTTAAAGCAATTCTTCCCATTGCCTTAGATAGGTAGGGTTCAACTGGCAATCTTTTTAAATAAATGATAGAAAACCAAACTCAAACTGGCATTTTTAAAGGAGATGGTAGAGTTTAGTAGTTCACTTAGCAGAATAATTCAGAGATAGCATTGATTCAGACCCAGCTTGATTCAAGATCATATCCTAAGTCCATTTTCCATCTCTGCTTCCTCTTGGTTGGCACTCACCCTCAGGCTTTCAGCAGTGTTCCCTGGAAATTCTGGGCTCATGCATCATGGCAATAGCAGCACTGATCCCAGACCACAATTCCCCACAAACAAGAGAGCTTCTATGTCCCAGAATTCCCAGTAGAATTCCTTGGGTTCACTCTGATTAGAACGGCTCATGCTAACTGACGTTCTTCCCTCAAGCTACAAGTTGGGTAAATACTGAAACCATATGGCTGACAATGGGGGGACTGGGAGTTCCCTGGAGAATCAAGAAGGGGAAAGACAGTTAAACCACAAGGCTCACTACAGGAGGTTTTGCTTTAAACCAGATGCAGTCAGAAGAAATTTATGTAGAGGCAAATATTACAATCTAATTCATATAATATTCACCATCACTGGCCTTGTAGGACCATCCCCAGTAGAGGATTTGCAATACATGAAGAAGGAAGACTTGGGGTTTATATCCTGAAGAAGAGTGGGGACTGGAATAGATGGGTGGGGGGAGGGAATGTCTTGCTGTACCAGTAATTCATTTTCTGGAGTGTCTTACCAAAAATGGTGCAAATGACCAGGAATCAGAACTAGAGAGCTGGATGGAGTTGGGGGGCGGGAGTAGGAGAAAAATGAAGGCAACAGAAAAATAGAATATAATTACGTTTCAACAGAAAAAGCTAAGCATCAAAATTTTGTCTTTTCTCATCATTGTATCCCCAGTACCTGGCCCAAAGTGGGTATTCAATGAATGTTTATAAGTAACCAAAGCAATGAATGAAGGTAACCATCAGTGATGACGTCTGCCAGACTGCACCTTTTCTGTAGCTCTAAGGTAAAAGCAGCTCCTAAAGGAAATTAGACAACAGGGATCACTTGGTCCCAGAGGAATGACTTTCCATTCACTCTTGACTTTTCCCATTATTAATGCACGGGCAAAATTTAAGAGAATTTTTCCCCTTTCTACTGCTTTCCCTCAAACCTAGACGATAGCTTCAATATTGTTATTATTATTATTATATTTTTGAGACAGAGTCTCACTCTGTTGCCCAGGCTGGAGTACAGTGGCACCATCTCCACTCACTGCAACCTCCGCCTCCCTGGTTCAAGCAATTCTCCTGCCTCAGCTTCCTGAATAGCTGGGATTACAGGCATCCACCACCACGCCTGACTAATTTTTGTATTTTTAGTAGAGACGGGGTTTTACCATGTTGGCCAGGCTGGTCTCAAACTCCTGACCTCAGGTGATCTGCCTGCCTCAGTCTCCCAAAGTGCTGGGATTACAGATGTGAGCCAAGCTTCAATATTCTTAAACCCAACCTCACACAGCCTGATTTAAAAACTAAATTTCTGCTGGGCGCAGTGGCTCACACCTGTAATCCCAGCACTTTGGGAGGCCGAGGCGGGCGCATCACGAGGTCAGGAGATTGAGACCATCCTGGCTAACACGGTGAAACCCCGTCTCTACTAAAAATGCAAAAATAAAAAAATTAGCCAGGTGTGGTGGCAGGCACCTGTAGTCCCAGCTACTCAGGAGGCTGAGGCAGGAGAATGGCGCAAACTCGGGAGGCGGAGGTTGCAGTGAGCCCAGATGGCGCCACTGCACTCCAGCCTGGGCAACAGGGCGAGACTCCATCTCAAAAAAATAAAAATAAAAATAAAAAACTAAATTTCTGGCCAGGCACAGTGGCTCATGCCTGTAATCCCAACCCTTTGGAAGGCCAAGGCTGGCAGTTCGCCTGAGCCCAGGAGGTCGAGACTAGTCTGGCAAACATGTCAAAACCCCGTTTCTACAAAAAATACAAAAATTACCTAGGTATGGTGGTGCCCACCTGTAGTCTCAGCTACTTGGGGGGCTGAGGCATGAATCCGGGAGCTCAAGGCTACAGTGAACTATGATTACGTCACTGCACTCCAGCTTGGGCAACAGAGTGAGACCCTGTCTCAAAAACCAAAACAAAACTAAATTTCTGATAATCACTAAGTTTTTAATTATGAAATTACTGGAGGAAATGCAGCATCGCGTTGCTTGAAAACCATTTGGAGGGCCGTGCACATTCCTGATCCCTAAGTCCTTGATGCTGCACCCATCTTGAGGAGCAGTGCTCTCTCTGGACCGATGTGACTGAATCCAACCCAGTTCCTACTTGATTTTTGTGGCAGTAGCTTGGCAGCTAGTTTTTACCTTGACTGTTTTTACCACATATTAGGAGATGGCAAATTACTGGTAGCAAGGATAAAGGAGTGATTTTCAAGGCATTACAGCTCTAAAAAACAATCGAGAAATTGGCTCCTTCATCACTTCCTTAATGCAATGACATCACGACACTGATGAACAAATTGTTCTGTTATCCAACAAGATTATCAGGGTTATTAGTGAGATAATAAAAAAGTACGTGTGACTGCCAAAAGTCTCCAGACCAAGGACCAGAAGACCTGGTTTCTTATTCTTTCACTTTCTAGTCCTGCAACTCTGGCGAAGTTACTATACTGCTCTGAGCTTCAGGGTTTTTTCACTGTGAAAGAGGGTGCGAGTTCCTCCAATACTTCCAATCTATTGAGTAAACCCAATGAGATAATGCATGGGAACATGTTTTGGAAACTCAAAAGTGCTGCCCAAAATGTAAGGTAACATTATTTACAATTGACACTCCCAGAAAATTTAGCCAACATCCCCACACATTGCATCCGCTTCTGACAACATTAACCAAAATCAGGCCAAAGGTGCAGGCAGGACAGAGGCCTGACTTACCAGAAAATAACTGTCTGGTCTATTCCACTTGTAGTGCCAGTTTACATTGTCTGGCGAGAGCCAACTACCAGAGCCTCAGGGTAGAAGAAAGAAAGGGTATCAGTGGAACTGAGAGGGTATACAGTGGCGCCTGGAAACCCAACCTCGCCAGGCTTCCCTGTCTCATGTGTGCAGCCTGTTTGCAGTGCATTCCTCTGGAAGGTAAATACACGGAGTCCCGCAGCCCACCTGTGTCCACCTAGCCTGTAAGTGCCCCCTGAGGGTATCAAAGCACGCGGACTTCCACTTGAAACAAAGCCACTGGGCGGCAAGTTTCCCCGTTAACAACAACGAAGAAAGAGAGGACTTGGCAGCTATGACGGATCTGCAATAATTAAACTGACGTTGCTGTTTAGAAGCCTGGGGGTTGCCTGCAGCCTCCCAGGCTCCACTCCATCGGCTCCAACTCTGCAGGCTGGCGGTGAATGTCTCTAGATGCATATTAAGCAAAAAGTTTCTACAGAGGATCGCGTGGAACCCAGCAGTTGATTAAGAATCTCAATGGCCCTAATCCACCGAGAATTGAATTAAGGGCTCCCCAGCAAACGCAGCGCTTTAAATGGAGCCTAGACACAGCAAGCACGGCCGGGGGCGGCGGGGAAGGGCGGCGGGTGGTGGGGCGGGGGGTGGGGGTTGGCGGGTGGTGGGGCGGGGGGTGGGTGTTGGCGGGTGGTGGGGCGGGGGGTGGGGGTTGGCGGGGGTTGGTGGGGCGGGGGGTGGGGGTTGGCGGGGGGTGGGGGTTGGCGGGCGGGGCCGCGGGGCGGGGAGAGTCACTGCGCATGCGTGCGAGGGTGTTCCCGCCTATTCAGCAGCGAGGGCTTGGAAGTTAGCACGGTGAGGGGGTGCGCGGCGTCACTGAGGGACTCGGGCAGGCTGAGGGCTTTTTTTCCTCAAAACTGTGAAGCTCAGGGAAAGGAGAAGAAGTGGGAACCAAGTAAAGTAAAATCGTGGCAAGTGGGCATAGTTCTAAAATCTCCTTCGTGAGGCCCTTCCAGTGGGGAACCCAGAACGTGCAGCTCAATGTATGTTTGGAATGAATAGGTGAAAGGAAGCAGGAGGAAGAGGGAGTTCTAGCGAAGACTCCGGAGGGAAGCAACCCATCCCCCGCCTCAAGAAAGCACCGCCACTCCAGTGGGAACGGACACGCGTGCACATGGCCACGAGTGAGGTTTGAAAGAGGCCCCACCCTCCATTACACCTGTGCTCCACCGTGGCGCCCAGCCAAGTTTAATCTCCCGTTCAGCGCTTACTTCTGGAAGCTTCTTTCCCTTTCCTTCCCACCACTCATTGGCCTTTCACCCCCTAGTTTTTTGTCTGTGTATGGGACTGTCTTCCCCCACTCCCCTTGACTGAAGTTCCTTGAGAGCAGCAGCCGTCTTTTTATCGGGGAAGAGATTTGAAGATCAGGACATTCTTATCCAAGTAGATGCTAGTCACCTGGGTAGTCAAGACAGGGCCCTGCACAGTTAATGTGAATCTTGTCATAATGCCAGGGTTATTGTTTTGCAAGGGGCTGGTCATAGAACCCTAGATTGCGTTGTCACTGGGAAATAAGCTCATTTTATTAGCTTGTTTCTCAGCTAGCTTATGTCGAAATTTGCCACAGCTGTTACTGCTGGGAGCCTGCCCTGGATCTGATCATCAATTATATCATCTCTTCCATCTGAGGGACTGCACCTCACCCCTTGCTTTTTCAGAGCTGGCAAAGCTGGGCCAAGGAAAGCGATAGCGCCAGCTGAGTGGAATGTGCCAGAAGGGACCGAGGAGGGGCACTATGTACTGGGGAAAAGAGATGGGGTCTCCGGGACAGGGGTAAGGACACTAGACTGAGGGCACAAAGGAAGGAAACCATGAGAAAGTAGAGTAAGGAAGTGGGGAGCATGCTGAGGAGAGAGGTCAAGAGATGGTGAGCGCTCTCCTCTGCATGCCCCAGGGAGACGGTGATGACACTCCCAAGTCCGTGTGGGAATCCCTCCTTCTGCGGGCCTCAGTCTGTCATCTTCCTTGCAGCAGGACCAAAGTAAATAAGATAAAGTCACAATTTATCATCCTTTTTCACTCAACTTTTCTGTGAGGTGAATTGGCATTTTTGTAAAAGAATGCATTCTCTGCCAAGTGCAGTGGTTCAGCCCTGTAATCCCAGGGTTCTGGGTTGCCAAAGTGGGAGGATTGATTGAGGCCAGGGGTTTGAAACTAGCCTAGGCAACATAGCAAGACCTCCATCTCTGTAAAAGAAATTAGCCAGGCATGGAGGTGCATACTTGTAGTCCTAGCTACTTCAGAGGCTGAGGCAAGAGAACCGTTTGAACCGAGGCATTGGAGATTACAATGAGTTAAACGTTCTCCTGTACTGCCATGGTAGGTGGGTGTTGCTAGCCACATGAGGATATGTGAGCCAGTCACCAAGGACTGGGGCTGACTCCCCGAGCACGAGGACAGTAAGAATAAACCTCTGATTATTTCCCTGCCCCCAACCTCAACTTCAGTTAAAGAGATATACCCTTATGTGACTGATAAAAAGGAGCCCTGCTCTCCTAGAGTGATATCCCCATAGGCCAAAACACTGTCTTACATATAATTATTGGTGCTTCATAAATGGCTGATAAATAAAAAACATTTCTATCAGGGGATATACCCTACTTTATTCATAGCCTCTTATAGAGAGCTGGCCTGCCCACAGTCTCTGTAAGGGGCAGTTGTCTCTTCTGAGTGACCAGTTTCCCTGACCTCCCCTCAAGCCATGACTGACCGAGGAAGTCGATATGACCACTGAGAAGCAAGGCATAGCCTCAGACCCTGAGTTTCTAACTCTTTCCACTTTCCTAAGGTGGGGTTGTCCCTCATTTCTGAGAGATTTCCAACCCTCTGCCATATATTCCTCTTTTTATGAGGTCACTTGGGGAGGTATCTGCTTCTTAGCACCAGAAGAGCTGTCTCAGGACCCAGTTGCTGACCCAGTTGCTGAAAATGCTGAAAGTAGGAAATGGAGGTCAAGTGAAGGCCATAAAGATTTTCCCGCTCCTCCTCTTGAATCAGGGATGGCCTTATGAATTACTTTGGCCCATAGAATATGGCAAAGTGCTACTGTACCAGTTCTAGCCTTGGTCTTAAGGAGCCTGCCAGCTTTTGCTTTCACTCCCTTGGAGCCCTGAGCTAGTATAGAAAGAGATCCAGCTGCAAGGACTGGTTACACAATTTGCAGGGATTGCTGTAAAATGAAATGCAGGGTTCCTTTTTTAAAATTATTAAGAATTTTAAGGTGGTGACAACAGAGCACTATACCAAGCAGAGGCTTGATCCGAGCTGGTCCAGGCATCCCAGCCAGGCTTCCTGACGCATGAGTGATGCTATCTTGGATTTCTGGCCCCAATTCAGCTTCCTGATGGTTGGCATGAGAGCATGAACTACCCCAGGTGAGACCAGTAGAAGAACTCAGCCCAGATTACAGAACTATGAGCAAATAAATGGTTGTTATTGAAGTAAACCTCACGAAAGCTCTTCATGACAAATGGGTATAGTCCTGGGGGCCGCTAAGGCCTGGTTTGGTATTTATATAGCAGTAGGTAACTGAAGCATGAAGAATAAGAGTTTGCAGTGAGTGGTCACCTACCATATTCCAGGCCCTGTGCTGGTGTAGTGCATGTGCTAGCTCACCTGGTCCTCATAACACCTTCCGTAATTCCTTTCTACAGGAGAGAATACAGCAGTTTCAAGGACAATGGATTCGTACCACTGCTCCTCACTCAATAAACAGCAGAGACAGAATTTGAACGTGAGTCTGACTGATTCCAAAACCCATGTAATATCCCTGCATTGAAACAGAGAAAGATCCAGGGAAAGTGCACGTAGCTTGGAGACTATTGGATAGGGGGCTGATGCAGTCTTTCCAAAATTTCCTCACAAATTTACGGTTGAAGTATCAGGCAGAGAAATGATAACCAGGTGAATGACCCCTAATGGGACATCATCACATCACAGCTCTGTGATCATCAACCATAATCCCTAGAGGGTGACCTGGAGGTATCCTACAATGAGGCTTACTTGGGTTTTTTGATAGGTATAATACTGAGAAAATTTGCTATGGTTAGCTATGGGTATTCACCACTTATTTTGGTGTATATTATCCCCCAACAAACCACAGTCACCTGTGATCATCTGGCCATGTGTTCAGGAACTATCTTGCACCCAGCAAGAACAAGAATTAATTGTTTTTTGTTTTTTGTTTTTTGTTTTTTTTTTTGAGACGGAATCTCTCTCTGTCACCAGACCGGAGTGCAGTGGCATGATCTTGGCTCACTGCCACCTCTGCCTTCATGGTTGAAGTGATTCTCCTACCTCAGCCTCCCGAGTAGCTGGGACTACAGGCATGCGCCACCACACCTAGCTAATTTTTGTATTTTTAGTAGAGACAGGTTTTCACCATGTTGACCAGGATGGTCTTGATCTCTTGACCTCATGATGTGCCTACCTCGGCCTCCCAAAGTTCTGGGATTATAGGTATGAGCCACCGTGGCGGCCAAGAATTAATTTCAACATTAGACTCAGCCAGAGTTAATTAAGAAGCTTTCCCTACATGATGGCACCTCACAAGAAATATGCTATTTATAATATTCATTGGCTTTACTTGTCTTTACCAAGCCTTCCTGAGTGTCATCAGTGAGTGAGTGAGTGTATGGATAGGTACCTGCCTATCTGTCTGCCTATGGTGATGAACTCATCACTGTAGGTCAGCAATGACATTGAGTCTAAATGCTGTTGGCCATAAGGAAAACAATGACATTCCCTGGCTCAGAGGAAATGCTGGTAGGAAAGCCGTATGGACTAGTATTTATAAGTACAAGCTCAGGGGTCAAAGATGCTGAAGTTCAATGCTTGTCCTGTCTCTTACTAATTAGTGATATTGGACATATTGATTAATTTTGTAAGTATGTTTCTCACTTATCTATAAAATGAGATGTATGAGGGCTAAACGAAATGATGCATGTGAAAAACTGAATAAGGTGCCAGGCTTAGGACAAGGGCTCAATAAATGTCAGTGATTATTTTATCTGATGAACAAAAGAAGGCAAATGTTCTTTCTTTGATGCCCCCTGTCTTTTCCCTGTGTCCTTTCTCTAAAAAAGTATATGTGTGTAGTTTCTATGTCTTCCCTCCACTCTCCCATTACCTACCACTTCATCATCCTCTCACTACCCATCGCCACTTTCCCTCATTATCTTTTCTACATTTCTTCCCTCCTCCCCTGAAATGGGGTTGAGCAGGGGGAGATCAGAAGATGACAAAAGGCAGGGAGACATTGGTGGTAGGGTGACAATGGAGCGCCACGAGCTGTCTAGGCCATCTAGACTTCCCCTGAGGACCCTTCAGTATCTCTGAGAATACCGTTTTCTCAGGACTTCTCACACCGGGAGAAACCTTAGCAATCATCTGATGGTGTCCTTGTTACAGTAGATAGGCAGACATGTGCAGTGCAGGAGAGGGCCCCGCACCCTGACCAGGAATGTCAGGTGACCATCAGGTGATGGTCAGATGGTTGTTACACTGTCTCTCTCAAATAATAGCTGGTTGCAGCCAGCACCAGGGAAAGGCAGTCTCCAAATAGAAAAAACCTGAACGTGATGATCAGCAGCTTCCCGATAACATCTCAGGAATTGGAATGGGTGGGCTGGAGCACGTGCACTAAGAGGCAAAGTGGAGGAGTTTAATTGGTAAATGACCTTCCTGTAGGAATGTTACACTGGTAAGGGAAGAATACCTCAAGAAAGCATCTGTACCATTCCAGCAAATACACTGTGCATGCTCCCCTCCGAAGTGCTAGCAGGCCACTGCACATATGGACAGCCCACCCCAAGGGAAGAATTGGGAGAAGTAACCCAAGACCCCGAAAGTATGCCAACCTATAAGACCCCAAGTCAAAGGTCAAATTGTGCAGTTGATCTCTCAAGGTGCCCACTTGGCCCTCTTCCAAATGTTCTCTACTTCCTTTCTTCCTGCTCTAAAGCTTTTTAATAAACTTTCACTCCTGCTTGAGGACTGAGCTCTGATCTTATCTTCCAAATTACTATCTAAGGGGTCTAGGGAGTCATGCCCTACAAACCAAAAATTCTCATCAGATGGGTTTTATTTAACCCTATATTTTGTTACTTTTTAGTCTGACTCTGGCATAATATTACATGACAAGAAAATCAAAATATTTTATCCCATAACATGTGTCTTTGGCATATTTTGAAATGGCCCTGCAAAGCCATCCTTTGTAGGGGAAAATTTGCATCTGTAAAGAATCTCTGTTGACATAGCTAGATATTTTTCTTCCAGGCCCTCCCACCTAAAGAGATTAAGAGTCTAGCACCTTTATTAAATTATTTATTTATTTATTTATTTATTTATTTATTTATTTATTTATTTATTTATTTTTGAGACAGAGTCCTCTGTTGCCCAGGCTGGAGTGCAGTGTTGCCATCTCAGCTCACTGCAACCTCTGCCTCTTGGGTTCAAGCCATTCTCCTACCTCAGCCTCCCGAGTAACTGGGATTACAGATGCCTGCCACCACACCCGGCTAGTTTTTGTATTTTTAACAGAGACAAGGTTTCACCACGTTGACCAGGCTAGTCTTGAACTCCTGGCCTCACTGTGATCCACCTGCTTCAGCACTCCAGCCTGGGCAACAAGAGCAAAACTCTGTCTCAAAAAAAAAAAAAAGTTCGAAAACTAAACTACAAAGTCCTTAAATGCCCACTCCACAGTATTAGCCAAACGTGAACAAGATCCCAGGTGTTAGGCCAGGCGCGGCGGTGGCTCATGCCTGTAATCCCAGCACTTTAGGAGGCTGAGGCGGGCGGATCACCTGAGGTCAGGGGTTCAAGACCAGCCTGGCCAACATAGTGAAACCCCGTCTCTACTAAAAATACAAACATTAGCTGAGCATGGTGGTGCATGCCTGTAATCCCAGCTATTCGCGAGGCTGAGGCAGGAGAATTGCTTGAACCCGGGAGGCAGATGTTGCAGTGGGCCGAGATCACGCCACTGCACTCCAGCCTGGGCAACGGAACAAAAGACTCCATCTCAAAACAAAAACAAAAACAAAACAAAAATCCCAGGTGTTCTGGATTCCCATCCAAAAGAAAAGGAGAAACCAAACCCCCTGTTTCCATCTCACGCAGGATCTCCTGTCTTCCCAAAGCACTTTACCTTCTTTCCTGCCCAGCTGTTGAAATATCAAACTGTACCAAGATTTTGGCCACGATGGACTCTGTTCTCTGCACACTAAGTTATTTATCTTCCTGGTTATCAGTAGAATATAAATAAATAATACTGGTTGCCATTTATTGAGCAGTGTGTTAAGCATCCATATTATTTAATGGATGTTTTTCTAGCTGTGTTTTAAAGTTTTAAAGTTGCAGCATTTGAATGAATGAATGACTTCTGAGCCAAAGTGAGAAAAAGCAAACAAGACACATACGAGTTTTCTAAACTATTTGTCTCCCCGAAATCAGCTCTGCTACTTTGCACAAGTCTCCTTTCCTAAGCTCCCACTTCTCATCTGTTCAATGGGGATATGAACATCTACAAGGTTATGGTAATGTTTAAAAGCACATTTCTCTGATACTAAGTAGCCAATAAACAATCGTCACTGTCATTACCCCAGTTGGCAATTTGGGCAGGGCTTGACAGGGAGTTTGGGTGACAGGCGATAAAGTAAAGGACGTTATGGAAAGTCTGAAAGAACGTAATAAGGATAATATATTTTAAATGTATATTTCTCTTTTATATTTTGTAAATGACTTTTCCCCTAGTTAGCCTAAGGTAATTCTTTTTTTTTTTTTCCTTTAGACGGAGTCTTGCCCTGTCGCCCAGGCTGGAGTGCAGTGGCGCGATCTCGGCTCACTGCAAGCTCCACCTCCCGGGTTCACGCCATTCTCCTGCCTCAGGCTCTCCAAGTAGCTGGGACTACAGGCGCCCGCCACCACGCCCGGCTAATTTTTTGTGTTTTTAGTAGAGACGGGGTTTCACTGTGGTCTTGATCTCCTGACCTCGTGATCCGCCCGGCTCGGCCTCCCAAAGTGCTGGGATTACAAGCGTGAGCCACCGCGCCTGGCCAGCCTAAGGTAATTCTTATGACTCGGGGAGATTTGAGATTGTTAGAGCAGGAATGCAAATAGAAAAAAAAAAAAAAAAGATCTAGCTTTTGATTTCCAAATTTGAATTCCTAGAATAACTGTCTTTAAAATTCAGAGGTTGGAGATAAAGAAAAGGATTTTCTAGATTCCTATCACTTCCATTAAAATACCAAGGGTCAGAACAATGAACCTGAATTCTAAAGCTATTGGTAGAGAGAAATGACCTTTGATGTAAGAGGTGTCCCTACTGCACAGAAAAGATGGGGTGTTTTTCCTTTCCAAACCAAGGGAATGCCAGGGGAAGAAAAGATAGGGATTGGAGGGGAAAAGTGAGTTTTATGTATCTTGGCTTCTCCATTCAGGGCTGATATCACAAGTAGCAGATAAATTGAAGGAAAGGAATCCCAAAAGAAGAAAAAGACTGTGTTCTGCTCCTCACTTAAAACTCAGCAAAAGGGACCCCCACCAAATGGCCCATGCCAATATGTAACACAGAAAGGAAAACCAACAGCATGGGCCTCTTGGCTTGGAGGAAGCCAAAGTGCACCTTTCTTCAGTCATACTACATCTGGGTTCATCTAGCCACCTCTGCCATGCTGCCCAAGTTCAACCCCAATGAGATGAGTCATATACCTGCCAGGTGCCCTGGTGGAAAATTGGGTACCATGTCTGCCCTATCTCTTAAGATCAACGCTCTGGACCTGTCTCCAAAATAAGTTGGTAATGACATTGCCAAGGCCACAGGTCACCAGAAGAGTGAGTCAAAGGATTACAATGAAACTGACCATTCAGAACAGACAGGCTCAGACTGGGGTGGCACTTTCTGCCTCTGCCATGAGCATCAAAGCCCTCAAGGAACCAGAGACAGAGAGAAGCAAAATAATCAAGCACAGTGGAAATGCCATGTTTCATGACACTGTCAAGAATGCATGACAGATGCAGCACCAATCCTTAGTCACAGAACTCTCTGGGACCTGTAAAGAGATCTTGGAGACTGCCCACTCTATAAGCTGCAATGTTGATGGGTGCCAGCCTCCTGACATCATAGATGACATCAGATCAACAGTGGTGCAAGTAAATATCCAGCTAGCTATGAACTATGAAGGAAAAAATTTCAATAAGGGATCATTTGACAACTAAAAATGAAAACACAGCATGGTTATGAGACATAGGGTCTGCATGAGTGCCTTTGTGCCTCCTTGAAAAAGCCGGTTTCCCCATGCACAGATGTCAGTAATACAAGTCAACCAGGTATCCAGAGACATTGCTAAAAAATGTCAATACCAAATCTAATCATAGCATAACGACCAGTGTATACAAATCTAAAGCCCACTTTCTCCTGCTCACACCTAAAGCTCACTTTCTCACAACACTGCCACCCCAATATACCAAGAAACCATCTAGAAAGGAGGGCAGACAACAATAGCCACTTGCCTTTAAAAACAAAACCAAACTCTTTACACCAAAACTTCTTTCATATCCAAAGAGTCTAAAATACAGTTAGTGATGAATGTGGATGTGGAACCAATGAGTAAGAAAACAGTGAAAACAGTTGTAGAAAACAAGTGAAGCCACATTTACTTTGCACAACCAAATGTAGTTAGCTAAGTTTTTGACCCCATTATATGAAGAAGACAATTCATCCGTAACTCTACCATGCTAAACCTACATTACTTCTTTTTTTTTTTTTTTGGGAGTTTCGCTTTGTGGTCCAGGCTGGGGCACAGTGGGGCAATCTTGGCTCACTGCAACCTCCGCCTCCTGGGTTCAAGCAATTCTCATGCCTCAGCCTCCTGAGTAACTGGGATTACAGCTGCCCATAGATTTTTAAAATATTTCTCTTTCACTTGTCTTGCATAGGCATGATTATTGCAAATAACTGCAATACATATCAGTCACAATTTTATATCATGCTCTGTAAAATTCATCAAAATTCCTTTTCCATGCTGCTGTGTGTTCTTCCTGGTTACCAATGTTTATAGATGCATAAGCTATTAGTCAAAACTCTTGTAATTGCAAGTAACATAAAGCCAATTCCAACTCAACTAAAGAAAATGGGGATTTAATGGAAGAACGCTGGAGTTGCTCCTTGACCTACAAGAACCAGGCAGCCCTGGGGGCCTAAATGCAGGGGACAGGGGCTTGAAGTCACCAGAGTTCTTCACTGCTCATTTTTTCCTACAGATATCTCCACATAAATGTATCAGGCATTTAGCCATGTTAGGTCATTTTCATTAGCCACATTTTCCAAATGGGGAAGGAGGGGCTAAGGCAGTTAGATGACTCACTGCAGGTGATTCAGCTGCTAAATGGCATTGACTTGAAAACCAGCATCTTGATTTAGATTGGTGGATCCATACAAATTGCAAGGGACAAAACTTTTCAAAAGTATTTAAGAATAGTCACATAGGATAAGAATATATTTGATTTTTGTGAGGACTGCACCTGAAGGAGAAGAGAAACATGCAAATGGGGTTCCATTCCCCACACTAGGGCAGCTTCTGTCGTCTCAGAATGCCCACCTGGCATCTTCCTGACCCTTGGCTCACCCACAAGGAAGTTCATGGCAATATTGTTTTCAGAAGCCAATATTCTCCTGTCTCTACTTGCAAGAAAATAACTGGGCCCCCTAGGAAGTATAATTGGTGCGAACCGTGATTTATTATACACCCAGTTCTCCAGATGGCCTTTCATATGGAAATGATTTTTCCTGAAAACAGAAAAATGTGGGTTTTTTCCCGCCTCAGCAGGTTATAACAGGTTTACAATCCACTGCATCAAAACTAGAATCAAAAACTTTAATGGAGTTCCCTTAAAACAGAAACACAAAAAACACGTTCCATCTGGTAAATAATTGCCGGAGTTGCATTCCTGTGCATTCAGGCACAAGCTAACTGCTGTACAGCATAAAGCTGTGAAAATGTCTAGGCTTAATGGGGAAACATGAGATAAGATCTACTTAGGTCTATCATATACCCAAATTGTAACCTTCTGGGATGCTGGTTCATGCCAGACTCTCAAATCACCCATAATCTGATGAGCTAGACAGATGTGTAAGATTATTCCAGGATATCTGAAAATCTCACATGTGAGTACAAAAGGCTAGGTGGACACGTGCAGCCCTTATTCTATATGAATGAAGGGGAATGTTTACCAAAAAGGTCGTTTTCAGATGACCATAGTTGAAGAACAAAGTCAAATGTGGTTCTAAATTCCATGTCCTCTGCCTAAATAACAGATGAGAAAGTATGTCTAAAAAGGCTTATGTCATCCTGTGAGGGAATACTTAAGAATGGGGAAAGCATTTAGCAGTAAAAAGTAAATTACCAAAAGGGTTTAATGTAGTTAGTATGTAGCAGGTTAATTTCAGTAGATGACTCTAAGTTACGATTTTCATCCAGAAAGAATTATTTTAGTCAGCTTTCCACCAGTGGAACATACTTCCTCATAAGCTCCCTGCCTCTGAAAGCATAGGCAGGGGAGCCATGTATTAGAGATGTTGTGGGGAAGATCTACACTTTTGGAAAGCTGAAGATCTACAAATTAGGGATCACACTCAAATTCCTTAAGGGGTTGGGCAGATAAATTGTGTAAAATGGTAAGGCATTAGAAAGTGGACCAAACTGCAGAGGACTGGGGAGGCACAGCCTACCTAAAGACATTCAAATTTGGTACAGATGCTTCTTGGCTTACCATGGGGCTACTGTGTTCCAATAAACCCATCTAAGTAAAAAACGCATTTAATATACCTAACCTACCAAACATCACAGCCTAGCCTAGCCTACCTTACGCATGCTCAGAACACTTACATTAGACTTCAATTGGGCTACATCATCTAACACAATGCCTATTTTATAATAAAGTGTAGAATATCTCATGTAATTTATTGAATACTGGACTGGAAGTGGAAAACAATGATTATATGGTACTGATATATTCAGTTTCTGCTGAATGTGTATGGCTTTCACGCTATCATAAAGTTGAGTAATTATAAGTCAAACTATTGTAAATTAGAGACTGTCTGTATTTAAAAACAAAACAAACAAACTCCAAAAACAAAAATAGACTGGTCTGGCCAAATAGACCACTTTGGAAGGATTTGGCCTATGAATCAAGAGGATATTTGCCGCTCCTGGACTGGCAGATCCTTAAGCCTTCTTTGCGTGCTGAGTTCTGTGATGTGTATAAAAATAATGCACTTTTATCTAATAAGAGCCAAACACATTAACCTCTGTGGTAGGAGAAAGTGGAGTTGAATAGAAGTAGAGAATGTGGTCTCCATCCTCAGAAAACTCAAAAATACTTTAAAATAAGGTATGTCCATACAACGGCAGCCATCAATGGCGGGCAAAAAGCGTATGGCGGCTCAGAGGAAGCATTTCTAACTTCGATCTAGATGGGTTCAGAAAGAGCCACAGAATAGGCAAGGCTTGAGTGGGGCTTAAAAGAACAAATAGGTCTGACATAGTGGCTCACACCTCGATCCCTACTCGGGAGCATCGTTTGAGCCCAGGAGGTTAAGGCTGCAGTGAGTGAGCTATGATCACACCACTGCCCTCCAGCCTGGTTGACAAAGCAAGACCCTGTCTCTAAAAAAAAAAAAAAAAAAAAGGATGAACGTTCAGCTAAATGGAGAGTGTAGAGGAGGATAGAGTTGTTAGGTAGTCATAGGACAAACAAGAAGCCCAGGGGCGAGGAGGAGGGTCATGCTTGGATCCTTCTGAACCTCTCAACTTCTTCCTCAGATCCCAAAATTGGCTTCCCGCCACCTATTCTGTCCTGAGCCTCCTCCTCAGCCTCTGGACCTCTCCCTTCTTATGAACTAAAAGCTTTCTTAGGGTCGCAGTTCCCACAGCTTGGCCCTACCACCTGCAGTCAGAGCCCTTAGCATTCCCCATGTATTCATCTGGTCCGTATCCCAGCCCCACTGCCTGTTTGCAGACTTGTCAACACAGTCATTGGGCTACCTCTTGGACAATCACCCTTGATGCTAAATCACCCAAGCAAATTAATTGAATTTTCAAGTGACGAGGGTAATCCTAAGCACTTGATGATCAGAAGTGCGGGGGCACAAACTATTTTCGGAATTCGGATTTGTCTTTATTATGTGGTGTACACCTTTGTTAGGGTACTAAGTGCCATCAATAAATAGCTAGCAACAATTGATTGCTTACAACGTGCCAGAATCTGTGCTGAGCCCAGTGCATGCATGCCCTGCGTCGCCAACTGAACCTCCAAAATGGGGCACGTTATTTTCCCCTTTCTCGAGATGGGTAAACTGAGGCTCAGAGGGGTTAAATAGCACATGCAAAGTCATACAACTAACAGGGGCATGGATTCAAACCCAAGTCTTCTGTCTCCAAAAACTGACTACAATCACATGTGGTTGACGGTTATCACTGCATGTGCTTGTACCATTCATATGGATGTGTAAATGTACACTCAACGTCACACAGTCACCTGCTGGCCTATCATTGGATGTAAGCAGCTGCCATCTCCCAAACAACACACCAATTTGATGTGTGAATTTGTTTCACTGACTCTTCAGACACAGTAGTCCCCCCTTATCGAAGGTCCAAATACATGAAACAGAAAATTCCAGAAATAAACAATTCATAAATTTCAAGTTGTCCGTGTTCTGAGTAGTATGATGAAATCTTAGCCATCCTGCTCTGCCTGCCGGGGTGTGAATCATCTTTTTGTCCAGAGTATTCACACTATAGAAGCTCGCTGCCTGTTAATCACTTAGTAGATCTGTTGGTTATCAGGTCAACTGTCGCAGCATCACAGTGCTCGCGTCCAAGTAACCCTTATTTTATTTAATAATGGCCCAAAGAGTAATGAGGTCAGCATATTGTTTTATTATATTATTAGTTGTTATCCTTTATTGTACCAAGTTTATAAATGAAACTTTATCATAGGTATGTATGTATAGGAAAAAAAACATAGTATATAGAGGGCTCAGTACAATCCATGGTTTTGGGCATCCACTGGGGTCTTGGAACATATCCCCTGTGGATTGGAGGGGAGTATGATAATGCAACATTCTCACCACATTTGAATCATCTGGGGGCACTAATAAAAAAGCACTGATGCCTTAGCTTCAATCCCCAGAGATTTAGATTTAATTGGTTTTGGTTTGAATCAAACATTGGAATGCTACAGGAGCTTCCCAGATGATCCTAATGCGTAGAGAACATAGGCAGCGAATAGTGGCTAAGAGTGAGGGCTTGGGGTCTGATTTCTGTTATCATAGGCCAGCTATGACACACCTTTGAGTCTTACTTTTCTCATCTATAAAATGGGAACTACAGAACTGTGTACCTTATAGCACTGATGCAAGGGTTAAGTTAGATGGAAACAATGGAATGCAAAAATGGTAAGGCTCCTGGTGCCATCCCTAAAAGCCTCATTGATCCGTAATGAAATGGAAGCTTATAGTCTCTTAGGCAAACACTCATTGGTTACATGAGAAAATGTATTCTCCTGGCTTTCTACTCAGACTTTCTGACACCTCAGGGTAGAGGAGAGGGCTGGACAGGCACTCTTGGCAACCTGCTAGCTCTTTCAGAGATGTAAATGCAAAGGCCTTTCAGAGCTAGGCAGCTGACATACAGATGTGAAGTAACTGGGATAAGCTATCAGGGCTATTTAAAAAAAGGGAGACAGAGACAGCAGGTGTGATTTGAAGAGAAGATACCCCATAAAAGGCCTTAAAGTTCATTAAAAATAATAATTACTACCAACAAAGTGCTGGCCAAACAAATCCATCTGTGCCCACATGCAGCAGGTAGGGTGCCAGTTTGCACCACGAGTAGTCACACCTTCAGCTTTACAGATTCAGGTCATTGGCTCCTCCCTGCTTCTGCACTTGTGAGCTGAGGGCAGCTACTTCCCCTTCCATTGGAAGCCAGGGGGTTTCAAGGACATGTCTGTGACTATGAAGGAGCTTGCAGATGACAGCCAGATTTGTTAAAGGCAGACAGGCAGTTATTTGTTTAAAAGTTCCCACCCTACAGAGGGCCCATCTCTGTTTCAGGCTAGCTGTGTGGCCTTAACTAAGTTCTCTGAACCATTGCTCACATGTAAAATGTGGAAAAAATTATCCACTCCACAGGGATGTTGTGAAGATTAAAAGAACAAGAGATGTAGAGTGCTCAGTGCACTGCGTCTGCTCTGGGAAGCACTCCAGATGTGTCTGCTTTTGTTGTGATTTTGCCATTCTTCAACAAAGTAAAAAGAGCCTCAAGCACTGTAAGCATCATTGTTTCTCATCTTGCCCTGGAAAATCATTTAAATGACATGGTTCATTCTGATACATTACCTCATCTCTCCTTTGAAGCCACAGTCAAAAGCACTGACAAACAAGTTTGAGAGAGATAAGGAGAGGTGAGATAAAAGATATAAAGTGACCAAAAAAAAAAAAAAAAGGTAGAGAATTTGTTCCTTGTCTGTTCTCAAGGATCACAGGTCTGATGGCTTGCTGAATGGGGTACGGAGAGGTAACACAGTACACCTCCCAGATCTGTGGCCTGTAATGGCCCCAGTGAGCACTGAGCAGCACCCAGGCAGAGAGAAGGACTTTCTGGATTTATCTGGGGATAGTTACTCTCAGTGTTTCCAAGAATAAGAATCCAGCATGGGATTCACCCCACCTTCACTACATTTTGCTTTGCTTTGACATCTGCCATGGAGAATGCAAAAAAAAAAAAAAAAAAAAAAAAAGTTAGGTCTCATAAGGCATAAATGTGTCAATGGTTTGGCCTATCCAGGCCCAGATTTGTGTTCAGAGAGGCCCTGGAAGCCTGGACTAGTCCTAGACCAACTTTGGTTCTTGGGCTTTAAGAAACAGCATTCATTCACCTGATTTTCAACTGGGGAACCACCCTCCACCCTCACTCTCAGTCACTGTGCTTTGGATGAAACTGACTTTATCCCTGTCTTCAGGGAGTGAGTGTGATATTCAGGCCTGGCCAATCACAGCATCACATTCCTCTGACCCAGTGATAGATAGTGACCCATTGAGAAATGGGCATGTGAACCCCTCAGAGCCTGAGTGATACAAGGAAACTGTTTCTTAGGGCTTTGTTGAGGTATAATTTGCATACCATAAAATTCATCCATTTAAAGTAGACAGTTCAATGATTTTTAGTAAATTTTCAAAGTAACCACAAAAATTTGGTTTTTGAATATTTCTGTAATCACAAAAAGATCTCTTGTACCATTTGTAGGTACAAGGAAACTTTAGCAGAGTTATTGAGGGAAATTCACATGTTCCTTTTGTCTGGGTCTGTTTGCAATAATGTTTACAAGAGCCTGAAGCTACATAGAACCTGAGAATAAAGCAAAAACTACTTAGTAAAGAGATAGGCTGGGCACGGTGGTTCACGCCTGTAATCCTAGCACTTTGAGAGGCTGAGGTGGGCAGATCACTTCAGGTCAGGAGTTGGAGATCAGCCCGGCCAACATGGTGAAACCTCATCTCTACTAAAAATATGAATTAGCTGGATGTGGTGGCACATGCCTGTAATCCCAGCTACTCAGGAGGCTGAGGCAGGAGAATTGCTTGAACCTGGGAGGCAGAGGTTGCAGTGAGAGCCAAGATTGTGCCACTATACTCCAGCCTGGGTGACAGAGCGAGGCTTGTCTCAAAAAAAAAAAAAAAAAGAGATGTAGAGAAGGTGGTCTGGAGGTCCCTGGTTGAGGCTCTGATCAAGCTGAACCTGAAGTCAGAGCTTCCCCTAGACTCTTTCAGTTACATGAGCTGAGAAGTTTCCCATTGTCTTCAGCCAGTTTGACTTGTGTTTTCCATCTCTTGCAATGGGGTGAATCTCACCTAAATCCAAAAGTTATTGACCAGATTCTAAAGATTAGAATTGGAAACTTTATTAATTGAATATCAGACAGGAAGGCAAATCTCCAGATCTGTTGTAATCAAAGGATTATTTTACATATGATCATAGATGCCATTTTACAAATGAGGAGTCAGCTCTGCAAAAGTAAATTGCTTAACCAGGATACACAGGAGAACCTGGAGAAGTCCTTGTAACTCTGAATTTGATTTCGTAAACTGAATTTGAATTTGTAACCCTGAATTTGATCCTGTCTTTCCTCTTGAAGTAATCATCATCATCGTCATCATCACCATTACCTCTTACAAAATGTTTACTATGTGTCCGACCTATGCTGAGTATGTACTATGCAAATATTAACTCATTTAATCTTTACAACTGCCTTATGGGGTAGGTATTATTATTATTCTCATTTTACAGGTTAGGACACTGAAGTCTACAGAGGTCACATAACTTCTCCAAGGTCATATAGCCTGTGAATAGCAGAGGCAGGATTTGGATGCAGGCACACTGGCTGCAGAGGCCACACTCTTAATCCGTGCCCTGTACTGCCTTTTATAAATAAAAATTAATTTAACATAAGCTTTTAATCAGTGTTCCAGTGGTCTTTCAACTAGAGATACTACCTTTTTCTGAACTTATATTTCTGTCATTATAAAAAAAAAAAGCTAGCAAAAACCTCAATTATTTTCCATATTCTAAGACTTTTCTATTATATAAACAATTTTTATCTGATTTCAAGTAGTCATAAACTTCTGTGCTTCTTACAACTTTGTTCTGCTCTTCTAAACACAGTAAAAATGAATTTTAATCCTGGCAAAAGTCTAATTTTTATGTCTTCTTGCACTAAAAAACTAGATGACTGTTCTGCTTTATTGATATTTAATATGATATGGTAATGATATTTAATGTAATTTAATATGAAATTTTACATTTTATATCAGCCAACCGACAAAAAAGTAAGACCTGGAAGTTAACAGCCCACTTTATTGAAACAAAATGTACATATACAAAAAGTAACATAAATCTGTCTTCGAGTTCTTGAAATCAAATAAGACATGCAAAATGCTTTGATAGGTTTAGCTCTGTGTCCCCACCCAAATCTCACCTTGAATTGTAATAATCCCCATGTGTCAAGGGTGGGACCAGGTGGAGATAATTGAATCATTGGGGCAGTTTCCCTCATGCTGTTCTCATGATAGTGAGTGAGTTCTCAGGAGATCTGATGGTTCTTTAAGGGGCTTCCCCCTTCATTTGGTGCTTATTCTCCTTCCTGCTGTCACGTGAAAAAGGATGTGTGTGCTTCCCCTTCCATCACGATTGTAAGTTTCCTGAGGTCTCCCTAGCCCTGTGGAACTGAGTCAATTAAAGCTCTTTCATTTGTAAATTACCTAGTCTCAGGTATTTCTTCATAGAAGCATGAGAACAGATTGATACATGCTTCAAAAGCTCTGAAATGCTATATAAATGCAACATACTATACTCTGCAAGTTATTTTCACACACATTTTTCTTTCCTTTTTTTTTTTTTTTTTTGAGACAGAGTTTCTCATCACCCAGGCTGGAGTGCAATTGTACGATCTCGGCTCACTGCAACTTCTGCCTCCTGGGTTCAAGCGATTCTCCTGTCTTTGCCTCTTGAGTAGCTGGAATTACAGGAGCCCACCACCATGCCTGACTAATTTTCATATTTTTAGTAGAGATGGGGTTTCATCATGTTGGCCAAGCTGGTCTGGAACTCCTGGCCTCAGGCAATGCACCCACTTCAGCCTCCCAAAGTGCTGGGTTTACAGGCGTGAGCCACCACGCCCCGCCTCACACACACTTTTCTCACGTGATCCTTACCTAAGAGATGTATTTGAATGGGGATTATCAGGTGAATAAACATTGTTTTTTTTTTTTTAAGGCAGTGCCATGGATGGCTTTTATTTTTATGTAGAAGAAAGATATGGTGAGTGGTCTTTTAGGAAATTCAGCCAGTGGATATATACAAGATGGTTGAGGAGGGGAGCTGTAGGCACAGAGAACAGCTTAGAAGACTGCTGCTGCAAACACAGATAGTTCCCAACTCACAATGGTTTGGCTTATGGTTTTTCAAATTTATGATGGTGTGAAAGCCATACGTGTTCAGCAGAAACCATACTGCAAGTACCCCATAACCATTCTGTTTTTCACTTTCAGTACAGAATTCAATAAATTACATGAGAAATTCAAAACTTTATTATAAAATAGGTTTGTGATGATGATTCTTCCCAACTGTAGGCTAAGGTAAATAAATGTTCTGAGCATATTTAAGGTAGGCTAGGCTAAGCTATGATGTTTGGTAGGTTAGATGTAAGTGCATTTTCAACTCACAATGTTTTCCATTTACAGTGGGTTCATTGGGATGTCATAACCTCATCGCAGGTTGGGTATCAGTACCTCAAATATATTTGTTTAGTATAGAGAGTCTGTACAAGTTACTTGGAATTGACTTGGCTCCTGGGGCAACAGAACTTTGTTCTAAGTTCTAATGCCATTGTTAAAATCAATGGGTCATCAACAGGGCGCTAGAGATAATTGAGAAGCTACCCTATTGGGAGTGGTAGATAACTAGAAAAACAGCAGCATGAAGAAGTGTGGATTGGAGTACCTAATGGTGGCACCTGGGCAAATTATTCTAGGCATGTCTGCACAGACTCAAATGATGGAGGTGGGTTAGAGTTGGGCTTCCCAAATCCTCTGTCAGTGATCTCTTACTGCAGAAGGCAGCCTGGTACCCACAAGAGTCTAAGACAGCTTCAGCAGCCCTTTCCAATTTTCTCTTTAAAATTATTGTGGAATTTGTGTTTCACTCCCTAAAAAAGCGTAGGTCTGCCTTGGGGATACGTGAAAATTTGACAAGAAGTAAACACCTTCCCTGTTCAACATAGGCCCCACCTTCCCAAGCTCTCATTTCTGGGTTTCTTGTTCTTTGGTCCATATTCATTCTATGAGGAGATGGTCAACATGGCTACTAACTCCACATGAACTCAGTATTAACTGGTTAATCTACTCCATGAATCCCTACAAATATGGGAGCATGTTGGGGTGTGGTTCTTGGGTAATGAGTATGCATTTTGTTGAGGCTGAGGTTTTTGCTGCAATCAATGGTCTAGCCTCACAATATCTAGTGTGGTGGGAATGTGTGGCTCAAGAGGAGAGGAGGATGGAGCTTCTGGAGAAGGAAAGGCTTTGGAGCCAGCAGGGATATTAGAGTCTAACAAGTAACAGCAAGTTTCTTCCAGTTTTGTGTTCAACACTTTGTTGCTCATTCATGCTGGAAAAGAAGACAAGAAACAAGCCAAAATTTTCATTCATCCTCAGATTATCTTATTCTAACTTGGAGACAAAATCTGGATTTGAACCTTGTTTCTGAGTTGTTTGAACTCGAACACATCAACTAATCTCAATTACCTCAACTGCAAAGGAGCAGTTATGATAACATCCTTCCTGTCTCATTCCCAGGGTTACTGGGGGAGTGAATCAGTCAATGTCAATCAAAAATGCTGCATACAGACAGTGTAAACTGTGACTGTCTTGTAAGAGTGAAGTGTCAGTAATGACTGCCACTTTCATTTGGGGTCAGGATTCACTCTTACTGCTGCCTGTTATGTATAATCTTAAGCAGTGTTGTTTATTATTCTAAGAATACCATAGCTTTTGGGTCTGTATTTTACAAACCAAATATTGTAATTTTAGAGATAATGGAATATTAGGGGCATAATGGGGAAAGTTCAAGAATTATGGTCAGTGGAGAGATAGTTAAAAAAGAGTACTGGGATAGAAATTAGGTGACTTCACCTAGTACCTCAGTGATCTGGAGTCATCATGGCACCATGCTGGGCCTCAGTTTCCTTCATCTGTAAAATGAGGATGCTTGATCCATTGTTTCTTAACTGGGAGGAGTTTTGGAATCACCTGGAAAATCCCCAAAGGTAGAATTTCTGTTTTGTTTCTTGCTGTGTTTCCAAGGCCTGGAAGAGTACTTGGTGTGAGGAAGCTACTCAATAAATTCACATATATTTTATGAATGAATAAACTTTTTCAAAATTCATAGGCCTGCTTCCACTCTGAAATCCTCCTGCAGTTTGGGGTAGAGCCTACATGTGTATTTTGGAAAGGCCTTTCTGATCATTTTGCCAAGTGCCCCTGGCTAAGTAATAACCACCAAGAACCACTAAACTCAACAATCTCCAAGGTCCCTTCACATGCAGTTGCCACATTTAGCAAACAAAAATGCAGAGCATCCAGTCAAATTTGAATTTCAGATAAACAATGAATAATCTTTTAGTGTAAGTATAGGTCATGCAGTATTTGGTTGCTGCAACTTAAATAAACATAACCAGATAAGACTTCTGCTTAGACTGATAGTTTGGGCCAGAGAGTGGCACCTAGAAACTGGCCCAGATTTGAAAATCAGACAGAGATAGTCTTCGTTTGAGTCTCTGCCCCGATCTTAGCAGATTGCTTAACTTCACTGCGCTCCACAACTACCGTGTCTATCCTGTAGAGTTAGTGAAAGTATTAGAGATAATAGAGGTATGATGCCCAGCACTTAGCAGGCATTTCATAAAGCTTAGCTATTATTACTATTTTTTATCTGCTCCATGGGGTTTGAAGAAAAATAATAGTATCAATGAGACTGTTATTGGCAATACTGTTTACTAGTGAATTGGCACTCTCACATAACCAAGATTACAGTTACCAGTTCTAGGTAGAGCTTGGCAAAGTTAGATTGAACGCTGACCTTGTATTAAACAATACCTCTATGTCTGGGGGAACAAAACCATACTAAGTACAGATCATCCAGAATAAATAAAGGAAGGAAGTACTTTCATTTCATTCATTATGAAATGTCATTTGCTTAACAGACTTTTTTGATGTTAAAGATAAATATTTGTTCAGGTTTTATAGGGTCACTGTATGGAGAAATAGGCTATTACTTGGGCAGCGGAAATACTTTAATCCTGACCAGGTTTTTCTGACTTCTAAGTTAAAGGCGTCTTCTTCTTCTAGAGTTTTAGTTGTTTCTAGACATTTTTAATACATCTCCACTGGTTAAACAAATAGACAGCAAGGCACGGCGGTTCACACCTATAATCCCAGTACTTTGGGAGGCCAAGGTGGGAGGATTGCTTGAGCTCAGAAGTTCAAGACCATCCTGGGCAATAAAGTGAGACCTCATCCCTACTAAAATTAAAAAAAAAAAAAAATAAGCCAGGCATGGTGGTGCACACCTGTTGTCCCAGTTAGTTGGGAGCTGAGTTGGAAGAATCGCTTAAGCCCGGGAGGTTGAAGCTGCAGTGAGCCATGATTGTGCTACTGCACTCCAGCCTGAGAACAGAGTGCGACCTTGTCTCAAACTAGTAATAATAATAACAACAACAAGAGACAAACATAGTAAACATAAAATGTTCATTTAAAAAATTATCTCCAGAAAGATCTATTTGGACAAAATCTTTAGATAGTTTTGTTATCAAATTTAAAAAGAGATGACTGGAAAATAAATTGACAATTAAAGTTTCAACTGAGCAACTCTGATATTGGCAAAAATACTTTAAGCCCCCTATGTTTACTTTATTGCTCATTCAACACATATTTATTGTGGAGCACATATTATATACCAGACAGTGTGGTAAGTGCCAGGGACTATGAGTAAACAAAACAGAACAAAATTCTTGCTCTTGTGGAGCTTATATTCTGACATAGGAAAACAAATATAAACATAATAAATAAATTAATTAGAATACAGATGGCAATAAGTGCTATGAGAAAAGAAGAAGAGAAAGAAGATGAGACTATGTGAAGGGCTAAAGTGGCTTTTTTTTTTTTTTTTTTTTTGAGACAGGGTCTCATTCTGTTGCCTAGGCTGGAGTGCAGTGGTACAACCATGGCTCACTGCAGCCTCAAACTCTTGGGTTCAAGGGATCCTCCTGCCTCAGTCTCCCAAGCAGCTAGGACCACAGGCATGTGTTACCATGCCCCATCTAATTTTTAAACTTTTTGTAGACATGTGGTCTTGCCATGTTTTCCAGGCTGGTCTTGAGCTCTTGGGCTCAAGTAATCCTCCTGCCTTGGCCTCCCAAAGTGCTGGAATTACATTACACATGTAAACCACTGTGCCTACTCCTGGAGTGCATTTTTTTTTTTTTTTTTTTTTTTTTGAGACAGAGTCTTGCTCTGTCACCAGGCTGGTGTGCAGTGGTGCAATCTAAGCTCACTGCAACCTCCGCCTCCTGGGTTGAAGCAATTCTCCTGCCTCAGCCTCCTGAGTAGCTGGGACTACAAGCATGTGTCACCACGCCCAGCTAATTTTTGTATTTTTTAGGAGAGATGGGATTTCACCATGTTGACCAGGATGCTGTCAGTCTCTTGACCTCATGATCCACTCTCCTCGACCCCCCAAAGTGCTGGAATTACAGGTGTGAGCCACCGCAACCGGCCTGGAGTGCAATTTTAAATAGCATGGTAATAGTGGGCCTCTCTGGGGAGGTGACATTTGTGAACAGGAGAGAAGGAAGGAGCATGCTGATTTGGGGCAAGAGAAGGGGAACATCAAACGCAAATCACCTAAAGCAGGAGTGATATGGTTTGGCTGTGTCACCACCCAAATCTCATCTTGAATTGTAACTCCTACAATTCCCACATTTCGTGGAAGGAACCCAGTGGGAGGTAATTGAATCATGGGGGTAGGTCTTTCCTACGCTGTTCTTGTGATAGTGAATAAGTCTCACAAGATCTGATGGTTTTAAAAACGGGAGTTTCCCTGCACAAGCTCTCTCTTTGCCTGGTGCCATCCAAGTAAGACGTAACTTGCTCCTCCTTGCCTTCCACCATGATTTTGAGGCCTCCCCAGCTACATGGAACTGTAAGTCTATTGAACCTCTTTCTTTTGTAAATTACCCAATCTCGGGTATGTCTTTATCAACAGCCTGAAAACAGACTAATGCAAGGAACATGCCTGGAGTGTTTCAGGAACAGCCAGGAGGCAATGCGGCTGGAGAGGAGAGAGGGAAGAAGAGAGTAGTGGGAGAAAAGGCAGAGTCATTATTGTCATCATAATTGTGACAAAGAACTCCACAAACCTAACTTCCAGTTTCACGTCTTAGTTTATTTACTCTGTGACTGTAGGGAAATCCTTAACTACTTAAATAGAATGATAGTACTTAACTTGTAAAGCATTGATAGTTAGAGATTTATTTCACAAAACTGACTAGAGAGAATCAGTATAGCTTAGCCATGCTGTCGGTACTTATGTGGATAGCTCTGGGTTTATATGCTGATTTACTTACTAGATGTGTGTCCTTGGGCAGGTTACTTAAACCTCTCTGTGCTTCAAGTTTCCTTTCTGTAAAATGAGGCAACTAATAAATGCATCCTTTAGAGCTGTTGAGGGTTGCCTGGACAACTGTGAGGCTGTCTGTGAGAGACAGTCTCACATCACATGCTTAACATAGTGATTGGCATATAGCAAGTACTAAGTAAATATCATTATTTATTATTATTTGAAAAGTTTAATTAGGATTAAATATTTTGAAATATGCACTTAAATGTATATTTGAAATATATATTTAATAACCAAAACATGCTTTTGAGAAAAAATACCTTATTTTTATTAATAGTTGTGGTGGCCAGGTGCAGTGGCTCATGCCTGTAATCCCAGCATTTTGGGAAGCCGACGTGGGGGTGGATCACCTGAGGTCGGGAGTTTGAGACCAGCGTGACCAACATGGAGAAATCCCGTCTCTACTAAAAATACAAAATTAGCCAGGTGTGGTGACCCTTATCTGTAATCCCAGCTATTTGGGAGGCTGAAGCAGGAGAATCACTTGAACTCAGGAGGCAGAGGTTGCGGTGAGCTGAGATCGCGCCATTGCACTCCAACCTGGGCAACGAGAGCGAAACTCCATCTCAAAAAAAAAAAAAAAAAGAAAGAAAAGGAAAGAAAAACAGTTGTGGCCTGGTAGCCGGCCTCCCTGTCTCTGAATATTCACATCCTTGTACAGTCCCTTCCCATATTGTACCAGGGTTGGTTTGTGTGACCATAGAATATGGCAGAAGTGATGGTATGTCACTTCTGCGATTCAGTTATAAAAGACATTGCAGCTACCATCTTGGTCATTCTTTCTGTCTTTCTCTCTAACCCCACTTGCTCTGGAGAAAACCAGCTGCCATGTCATGGGACAGTTCAGATGACAAACCTTTTGCCAACAACCATGTGAGTTGCTGAGCCTCCCTAGAAGAGCCAAGAAGCCTTCTTAGAAGTGGATCCACCAGCTCTGGTCAAGGTTTCAAATGACAGAAGCCCCAGTGACATTCTGATTGCAACCTTATCAGAGACTGTGGGCCGGAACCATCCAGTGAAGCAGCTCACTGGATGGTTCTTAGGAACTATGTGAAATGATAAACATTTATAGTCTCATGCTGCTAGTTTTGGGGTAATTTGTTTTTTTTTTGAGATAGAGTCTAGCTCTGTCACCTAGACTGGAGTGCAGTGGGGTGATCTCGGCTCACTGCAACCTCCACCTCCCAGGATCAAGCAATTCTCCTGCCTCAGCCTCCCATGTAGCTGCGATTACAGGTACACACCACCACCCCTGGCTAATTTTTGTATTTTAGTAGAGACAGGGTTTCACCATGTTGGCCAGGCTGGTCTTGAACTCCTGACTTCAGGTGATCTGCCCGCCTCAGCCTCCCAAAGTGCTGGGATTATAGGCATGAGCCACCGTGCCTGGCCGGTAATTTGTTTATGTAGCAATACTCATAGTTTATATACATTTTTTTTTTCTTTTGAGATGGAGTCTTGCTTTGTTGCCCAGGCTGGAGTGCGATGGTGCGATCTCCGCTCACCACAACTTCCACCTCCCAGGTTCAAGCGATTCTCCTGCCTCAGCCTCCTGAGTAGCTGGGATTGCAGGTGCACATCACCATGCCCCACTAATTTTTGTACTTTTAGTAGAGATGCGGTTTCACTATGTTAGTCAGGCTGGTCTCAAACTGCTGACCTCGTGATCTGCCTGCCTTCACTTCCCAAAGTGCTGAGATTACAGGCATGAGCCACCGCACCCAGCCATACATTTTAAGTTTTAATAAACTTTTGAATATAAAGAATTTATTGGGCTCAAGCCCAATTCTATCATTTTTGATCTTTAAAGATCTTCACTGATCCTTGGTAGTTTACAAGCATTCATTTTTTATATAATTGTTATCAGTGTATACATCCTACTTCATATCTGATTTTTCCTCTTAGAATTATTTCATGTGTAGCAATAGAGTACAAGATTGTTAGCATTTATACTGGCTGTATAGAATTCTCCCCTGTTACTGTGTCACGCTACCTCAAATGGTCCCTTTTGTACCTAGTTTGGTCTGTGTGATGATAGAATATAGCAGAAGCAATGGTATATCACTTCTGAGATTAGATTATAAAAGGCATTGCGCTATCATCTTGGTCATTCTGACTTTCTCTTTCTCCCCACTTGCTCTGGGGGAAACCAGCTGCCACGTCATGGGCAGCACTATGGAGCAATCCACACGACAGGCCTTTTGCCAACAACCATGTGAGTTGTTGAGTCTCCTTAGAAGAGCCAAGAAGCCTTCTCAGAAGTGGATCTATACTGGCTGTATAGCATCCTGCCCTGTTACTATATGTCACACCACCTCAAACAGTCCCTTTTATTGGAATTTAAATTCCAGTTTTTCAAAATAATAACTGGCACAATAAAAATAGTGCAAATTAGCTGGGCAGTATACTGAAAGTTAAATAGACTAGCTCTCTTAGATACATAAAACACAGATAACACAGAAGGGGCAAGTCCTCCTAAAGTACATAGACCGTGAACAAATATTGAACACATGCATTTGTTAAATAAGTAAGCAAATATAAGGCTAACCTAAGACAGCGAGAGCAAAAGTAACTAGGTGAACTTACTTGTTTAGATAATAACTTTCTAGAATTCTGTGTGTTTCCTAGAGAAATACAGGAATGACAGCAGACAATAAAGCTTTGCAAAAATCCTATAAGTAATTGCCTTGGCTTCAAGTATCAAAGCAGAATTTCAGAGAGGGTCCTCCTGCACTAAAGTCATTGTGCCCAGACTATGAGTTTCTGCCTCCTTCTCTTTCAGCATTCTCCTCCCCTCCTCTGGCTGTCCTTTGTCAGACTCCACAATCATGGCTAGAAGAAAAAAGTTGACTTAACCGTTCTTTGTTGAAATTCGGGACTATGTTAGAGATACCAGGTTTCATTCAAATACAGCCTTCATTAAAAGACTCTTACGTAACCAGATCCTATGAGCAGAGAGCCATCATGCCTCCAACTCAGTTTCTTCAGATTGGCTGGTTTTGGTGCTCAGCTTTTGACTTTTCCCACCTTCCTGACAAAGTTTTGAGGACCACTAGGTAAGCACGCCATCTTCAACATTAAAAAAAAATCATGATTGAAAGGAGCTAGCTGCACTTCATATATCAAGGAGCATTGAATATAACTAACCCTAAAACTTCATCAGGTCATGAGGTTTTATTGACATCAGTGTATTTGGCTTCAGCTGTGATAATCAGGTTGCGCAGTCTCTTTTCCTCCTCACAATGCCCTGCCTCCCTTGGAAGACTCCCTCCACCCCACCCCAGCCCCATTCAGCTTTGTTTGGAAGAACCTTCATTTTTATCGCCCATTAAAGTTTGCTTAATGAAAAGGCTCTGAGGCTCAAATGACAGCTCAGTTGTTTGAAACCTGCTGGGTTAGAGAATGGTGCTATAAGGTTAAGATCAAAAGGTCACCAGGTCAGGGTTTCCTTGCTGAGGAAGAAAAGCTTCAGTGACAGTGACTCAGTGTAAAGTTATCATCACTAGCATAATTAAACACACACACACACACACACACACACACACACACACACACACTCTGCAATGCATACACTGTCCCAGCTGGAAGGGGTCAGGGTGGACTTCTGGCTCTGGCCTCCAGCAACCTGGGTTAAAATTCTGCCTCCACCACTTGGCACTGTGGCTTCTTGCAGCTATTTGAACCTCTGTGAGACTCCCTTCTTCTTTTCTGCAAACTGTAGATAATAATCATGACTACCTTACAGGAGAAGTAAATTGGTTCAGGGAACACAGTACAGTGCCAAGCATGGAAGTAAGCTCTCAATAAGAATTATTGATTATTAAAATTATATTCTTGGCCAGGTGCAATGGCTCACACCTGTAATCCCAGTACTCTAGGAGGCCGAGGCGAGCAGATCACTTGAGGCCAGGAGTTCTAGACCAGCCTGGCCACCAGGGTGAAATCCCATCCCTACTAAAAATACAAAAATTAGCCGGGCATGGTGGCACATATGCCTGTATGTGCCAGCTACTCGGGAGGCTGAGGTGGGAGAATTGCTTGAACTTGAGAGGTGGAGGTTGCAGTGAGCTGAGATGGTGCCACTGTGCTCCAGCCAGGGCAACAGAGCAAGACTCCATCTCAAAATAAATAAATAAATAAATGAAATAAAATTATATTCTTGTTGTAGTTATAACAACATTTTATATGTCTCTCAAGCCAAATTCTAATAGCATTACAGTTATTTTTGCACATGTATTATCTCCCTTTAAAGGACAGGTAGTTTCTTGGGATTATTCATATTTTTGTCCTTTATGAAGCCTAACCCAGCACTTTCAGCACAGCAGGCCTTCAATAAATATTTGGTAAATAAATAAATAAATGTTCTAAATAAAGTGGATCTGCAGGGACAGGTTTGTACACATAATCCCTCTACTTAGGATCCTAGTAGAATGCCATACACATTTTCAATGCTCTATAAATATTTTATAATAGTAACAATGATATAATAATTATAATTATGAATGAAGATTACTCTTAGCTCAATTTCCTGAACTAGAATTATGTCCATCAGCCACACAGAAAATGTATTTATACAGGGTTCTAGCTTAATGCAAAGTGAACCATAACTTGATTTTTAAAATAACTAAAGCAAATGAACCAATGTGTCCTTTACCTTTCAAACAGTTGTTTCCAGGAACCAGAAGTGTGGGGCTATCATATGCAGGTTGTGATAAATTAGGTCTTTTCCTTCAACATTTAGTCTCAAAAAAAAGAAAAAAAGAAAAAGAAAGAAGACTCCTTAAGGGAAATATGACCGTGGGCAAGGGTGAGGGAACGTGCAGCTTTCCTTAGTAAATCTCAAGCCTCTGAGTTGGTGTTGGAAATGATCCGCGGTAGCGAATCCAGCTGTCCCACTGTGCACACCCTCCCCAGTTCACCTTTTCTGTGAGGGAGACTCATTGGTGCTCAGGTGTGCATGTGACTCTACACACACATACACACACACACTCTCACACTCTTGCCACCATGACTTCCCTTTAATGTTCAAGAATCCTTCTCTCACAGTTCTGTAAAATATTTGAGAATGAAAAAAACTTTCAAAAAACCCTTAATTATAACTGCAGTATATAACCATTTTTTAAATGAAATTAAGGAGAGTATAAATTGGAAGGCTGAGTTGGGCAGATTGCTTGAGCTCAGGAGTTTGAGGTCAGCCTGGGAAACATGGCAAAACCTGTCTTGACAAAAAATACAAAAAATTAGCCAGGTGTGGTGGCATGTGCCTGTGGTCCCAGCTACTTGGGAAGCGGAGGTAGGAGGATCAATTGAGCCTGGGAGGTCAAGGCTGCAGTGAGCCGTGATTGTGCCACTGCACTCCAGCCTGGGCGACAGAGGGAGACCCTGTATTAACCACCCCAGCCCCAACACACACACAAGAGTATAAGGAAGAAAATTATTTCTAGGGACTACCCCAGTTCCATCCGTCCCAAAGGTCTGGTATGACTTCGGGGATCTCTCACTGGGGTGTCTTCCTTGCTCCCTCCTGACTTGCTTCCTTGCTGCCACATACCCTCTTAGGCCCTGATGGGAAACTCAGGGCATGAGATTTCTACCTGCAGCATACCCAAGGCTCATTCTGATCCAAGTTACTCTGTGAGGTCTGATCCTTACTGTAACTTGCTGAAAGAGGCACAGGTGTGTATTACTGCCATTTTACAGACAAGGAACTTGAGGATCAAGGAGATTCAAGAGTTAGCTATTGCTATTTGCACACAATTTGAAGTATTTAGCAGATAACTAATTGCACCACACAAAGGTACACAAATGTGTAGTAGTACACAAATGGGCTGATGGGGTGAAACTTAGAACCAGGGCAGATGCTCTTTAACTGCAAAGCTTGTATAACGCGTGGTCATGTTCAGTATTAATACTAGATTAGGTTAACTGAAATCTGAGACAACGGACACAAGACAAATTAGATTTGACGAGAAAGGAGGGAGAGGAAGAGGTTCTGAACATGGGCATGCTGTCAGTAGGATGGTCCTCCTTATGACCCACGTTTAGAGTACAAGGCCACATGTTTTCCTTGGGTGTGATATCAAATAAATAATGTGTGTTTAAAAATTTGCTGTAGGAAATTTGCTGTAATCTTAACAGTGGCTATATCTATGTGATGGAGCCATAAGTAATTGTTATTTTTCCTATATCCTTTTAAAAATATATTTTCAAAGCTTTTTGTTATAATGGCATGTAGTACTTTTATTGTCTGAGAAACGTGTTAGCTTACATTATATTATAAAAATACATGACTATCAAGTTAAAAACATTTGTGTTTCAAAGGACATTAATCAAAAAAGTGAAAACATAACTCACAGAATGGAAGAAAACATTTTAAATCATATATCAGATAAAGGACTAGTATCACTTATCAGATATGAATAAAGACTTCTTACAATTCAACAATAAAAAGACACGTAACCTAATTTAACAATAGACAAAAGATGTGAATGGACATTTCTCCAAAGAAAATATACAAATGGCCAATACGAATTCTCAATTAGTCTTAGAGAAAAGCAAATTAAAACCACAGTGAGATACTACTTCATAGCCACTAGGATATCTATAATCAAAAAGAAGATAACAACAACCGTTGGCAAAGACTTGGAGAAATTAGGACCCTTATACATTGTTAACGGGAATCTAAAAGTGTATAGCCACTTTGGAAAACGGTTTGGTAGTTCCTCAAAAAGTTAAACATAGAGTTGTCTGGGCGCGGTGGCTCACGCCTTTAATCCCAGCACTTTGGGAGGCCAAGGCGGGTGGATCACGAGGTCAGGAGATCAAGACCATCCTGGCTAGCACAGTGGAACCCTGTCTCTACTAAAAATTTAAAAAAATTAGTCAGGCGTGGTGGCAGGCGCCTGTAGTCCCAGCTACTCTGGAGGCTGAGGCAGGAGAATGTCATGAACCTGGGAGGCGGAGCTTGCAGTGAGCCAAGATCGCACCACTGCACTCCAGCCTGGGTGACAGAGCGAGACTCCGTTTCAAAAAAAAAAAAAAAAGTTAAACATAGAGCTATTATATGACTAAGAAATTCCATTCCTAGATATATACCCAAGAGAGAGGAAAATGCGTTTATTCAAAAACATGCACTTGAATATTCATGGCAGCATTACTAATAATAGCCCAAAGTGGAACAACGCCAATGTCCCTCAAAGGATGAATGGATAAACAAAATGTGGTACATCCATACAACAGAATATTGTCCAGCAATAAAAAGGAAAGATGTACTGAAGCCCCAGGAGCCACAGCCCCAGCTGAAGCTGGCATCCCTGGGCCCAATTCCTGCTGCCACAGTTTCACTATTGCCAGCCCCCAGACCTTGAAGATTCTCCATCACCACCAAGGCTGCTACCAACAGCCATCGTTGCAGAGGGGGCTCCTGCTAAATCATTTGCCTTGTACTTGAAGCAGGGGCCAGGGAAGAGGATTCTGGAAAGGACATGTGGGCCTGAGACACCTTAAAATCAGGAAAAGCCCTAAGGAGCACGAAGGGGAGGCATTTTTTACCTGTACCCTTTTGGGGATTTTTGGCTAAGACTGAGAATTAAATTGACATAGATAAATAGGAGAAATGCAAACAAATTTGTTTAATACAAGTTTTGTGTTGCACAGGAGACTTTACAAGGAAATGAAGACCAAAGATGCAATTAGAGATGAACATGTATATACTGATTTAGACAAAAAGAAATGCATTATGAAAATGTGACAAGGAAAGGGGCTTGCTAGTTAATTGGTGAAGAAGTGGCAAAGAGGATAAGGATTAGTCTAACAAGTTTGTTTGTAATATTTCCCTCAGACTCTTCCCCTCCTTGATGATGAGAATATTTCCTTCTGGTAGAGAGAGAACATCTTTTGCATGGGAATTTTATCTGCTGCTTTTAATAAACAGAAGGAAGGGCAGAGTGATCTTCTTGCACCTGCTATTTTTAAAGCGCCTTTAACTTAAAATGGTCAATATGCTAGAGTAGCATATTTTTAACTCCTTCAAGCAGCCACAACAAAATGGGGAGAAAAAATAGTGACAACTGTGGCAGTAACCTATGTGTGTCAAACATCTCTCATGAAGCAAAATTAACAATAATAATAAACAGTTATGGAGTTATCCTCTTGCTGAAAGAGATCCCATAGATACTAGGAATTTAAAAAAATCTGTAATGGAAACTGGCTTTAATGTAACTGGTAACTCCATAAGACTCTTCACGCTGAACCACTCATTAACAAGTGCTTCAGTTGATGAGCAAGTTGGTTCTTACCCTGGACTGCAGATGCCATTAGGTCTCTGCTGGCCCTGTGCTGATGAAGACTTTTTTAAGGAAGAAAATGATCCCCATATTAATTCATGTTCAACTACAGAAAACAACAAGTGAAACTTTGTTTGCTCCCAATTGGAAACTTAAATGTGGAAACAGCAGTGTGGAAGGAAAATTAACAGATGAAGGTGATTTATCCGAAAACGAAAAGGCAAAGGATACTTTACTCAATTATACTTAAAGGATGGACCTAAACTTAAAGCCAGAAACAATAGAAAATGTTGTAGAATCTTTCACAGAGGTGCCAAATGAAGTTTTTCCATACCCTGATTTTCTCCCTCTTACGGAACTTCAATACCCTGGACTTGCACAGATGAGCCCCTCTCAAAATCTGAAAATTGGAAAGCAACAGTGGAACCTTCAGAAAGCTCTGTTATTGGAAATGGAAAGATTACAACATATGACTATACAAAAAGAGAGCTCAAAGTTACAAATTACTTTCCGTACTCCAGCAGTTACTGAATGACTTTCTTCCTCCAAAGCTATTCTGAGAGTGGGACAGCCAAAACTTTCTAATTCATTGAGTCTTCAGACATCTTGTGTAGATACAAGTTGAGAAAAAAGAAAAAAAAAATTCTGGTTCTTTCAAGCTTGAGCAAAATGCTTCAAAATGGATTTGGAGCAATGCTGGAAAATACAAATGAAATTCTAGACCACCATCTCTAAAAATTTCACCCACCACAAAACAGTTGGTGGCAACTTAGGACTTTAAAATTCTTAAAAGTGCCTTTTTAAATCCATGCCAAGAACTTTTAACAAGGACCAAACAACTCACTGACTGTTTAAAGTGGCCTCAATAAGGTGTCTGCCCCCAAGGTCTTCAGTACCAGTCTCTATCTTTTCTTGAAAATGAGAAGAAATAAATCAAGGCACCAAGCACCAATCACAAACTTTATTTAAAAAAATAGTATTGAATAGACCATTCTATATTTAGAAGCTATTTGTTGCCTTCATTTATAGCTAAGGGCTTATCCATTGACCAAAAATAATTCTTTTCTTTCATATATCTCAGTGTGAGCAAATCTATTCCAAGAAGCCCAGCTAAAATATGGTTCATTGTTCCCAGATACAGGTATTCACACACACACACACACACACACACACACCCCAATTGCTTGATATTATATCGATTGGAATTTGTGAAAATTACTGCTGAGAGTATTTTAATTTTCTTAATTGTTACTTTTTTTAAAATAGAGATGAGGTCTCACTTTATTGCCCAGGCTGGTCTCAATCAAATTCCTGGGCTCAAGCTATCCTCCTGCTTTGGGCTCCCCAAACGCTGGGATTATAGGCCCGAGCACCCAGCTGAGAGTCTTTACATAAATCCAAGGGCTTCTATGCTGACATATTTGACAATCTTTCGCATGTTATATTTCAAGAAATGTTTCACTTAGTAAATGGTTCTTTTCAAAGATTGTTCTTTTGTGACTGTTTTCCAGTATAATTCTATCATCAATAAATGGTATAATGGGTGGGGGGAGGAAGAAAGTACTGAAAGTTACTACAGCATGGATGAGCCTTGCAACTATTATGTTAAGTGAAATAAGCTAGTAGCATGTTGTTATGTTCCTAGTTATATGCAACGTCCAGAATCAGCAAATCCATAGAGACAAAATAAATTAGTGGTAGCCAGCGGCTGGGAGTAGGGAGGAATGGGGAGTGACTAATGGGTATGGGGTTTCTTACTGGGATGTCAGTGTTCTGGAATTAGTGGTGATGGTTGTGTGACTTTGGGAATATATTCGAAACCACTGAATTATACATTTTAGGAGTAAATTGTATGGCATGTGAATTGTATATCAATAAAATGACTAAATTAAAAATGAAATTTCAAGTATAAATCCACTAAAATTCAGAATCTGCCATACTTTTGATTGATTCGTTTTTCCTTACCCTTGAGGGCCTACCAATGTTTACTGACTAAATGCAAAGAGGGAGAAATAAAGGAGAGGTGAATGCTGGGAATTCTGGGGATGGAGAGCACTTTTTTTTTTTTTTCTAAGACAGAGTCATGCTGTCACCCAGGCGGAAGTGCAGTGACATGATCTCGGCTCACTGCAACCTCCGTTTCCTGGGTTCAAGGATTCTCCTGCCTCAGCCTCCGGAGTAGCTGGGATTACAGGTACATGTCACCATGCCTAGCGAATTGTTTTGTATTTTTTAGTAGACATGGGGTTTCACCATGTTGGCCAGGCTGGTGTTGAACTCCTGGCCTCAAGTGATCCACCCATCTTGGCCTCACAAAGGGCTGGGATTATAGGTGTGAGCCACCGCGCCCGGTCGAGGGCACTATTTATCAATTTATTTTTGAGACAAGGTCACACTCTGTTGCCTGGACTGGAGTGCAGAGGCTCAATCTCCGCTCAGTGCAGCCTCGACCTCCAGGGCTCAGGTGATCTTCCCACCTTAGCCTCCAGAGTAGCTGGGACTACAGGCGCGCACCATCGCGCCCAGCTGATTTTTTTTTTTTTTTTGGTGGAAACAGATTTCACTGTATTGCCCAGAACTCATGGGGTCAAGTGATCTACCTGAGTCGGCCTCCCGAAGTGTGAGGATTATAGGCCTGAGGCGCTGCGCCTGGCCCACGAGCACTTTATAAATGCAGGAGTCCTCCTGCCTGTGATATCTCATCCCTTATCACCATGGAAGTAATTCTCCTTTTCATAGAAGATTAGACATTTGGGACGGGGTGGTGGTGGTGGGGGGATTTTAGAAAATATCTACTGCATGCAAATGCCCTACTCTACAGATGAAAAGACAAGGCCCAGGAGGAGGAAAGAGTTTGCTTATTGCCACTCAGTGAGCTGGCAAAGGGGCTGAGATTCAAAATGAGGTTTCCTGCCTTCACACATCTTCCGGCTGCCCTTCGCCTATTCCCTAAACAGTCAGGAGCCATCAAGTTCAGGAATTTGCAGGTGTGCTTCGCTCTGAACTGTGGAGAAGCAGCGTCTTCTCCCCAGAGGCAAGCATGTCGCCTTGTGAAGTTTGATGGCTCACTTGCACACTTACAAAAAAGACTGAGCGTGTGTAACGCCCCGCTGGATGTGTGCGGTGCTAGAGAGCTTGAGGGTGAGGGGAGGACTCTCTCCCTTAAGACAATCAGTTGATTGGAGAGCTAACATTGTTTTTTAAGTAATACCTGGTTTTTATAAAATCGTTCCTTCAGTTCCCAAGCTCTTCTTCCGTTTATTCAAGCCACATTCAATTTGAAAGACTAAAGTCACAGCTTCTCAATCCCTACTAATTTCTCTTGGACCTACTGGATTGCTCTAAATCGAGTATTTAGGACTTAACTAGGAAGCCAGTTCAATCCTGAGTCCCCGAGGCAGGCACTGGGTCTTCTCTGGAGTCCCCAGAACCTGCAACCTTCTGAACACGCCTCCTCCTCCCCTTTCCGCCGAGGACTCTGTCCTGCAGCCGAGCCAGGGCGAATGCACGGAGGTCGCAAGGGAGGTGCCCTTGGAGGCGGGAGGTTTCTGGCCACCCCGGCGACTGTGCTGATGAGGCACCTGCAGGAAACAGAGTTCTGCACGCTCCCGTCCCCCCTCACCCGGGGTCAGAAAACTTCCTAGCGGCGTGGAGGGAGGGGCGGTACAGAGGCGCTGGGGGGGACGCTGAGCAGGCCAGCCTCGTCGCCGGGACCCCCGCCCCAGCCGGAGATGGGAGGACCGCACCGTCTCACGGGGGGTGGATTTCTTTTCCCCTTGCGGGTGTGTGTGCGAGGATGGAGCTGGTAAATACGGGTTGGTAGAAGGAGCGAGCCGGGGTGGAGGAAGTTCTTCTGCTTAGTTCTCGCCGCGACGAGGCCCGCGGGCCAGGCGAGCCGACGAAGGTGCACGGAGGTGCCCGGTGGGCCTGGTGGAGTCGCCGCGGCGCGCAGGCGCAGTGAGGTCCGCCCGCGACCGGCCTCGCGGTACAAAGAGCGCGCCGCGGAGAGCCGGGCGTCCTCGGGGCTGAGGGAGCAGCCAGGGCTTCGCCGGCCCGCGCCGTCGTCACGCGCCGCCCCGGAGCGCAGCCACAGCTGTCTCCCACCCCGGGTGAGAGGCTTGCGGAGCCCGGCGGCTCCTGTGCGATTCAGGGTTTAATTCTGGCGCTTGCCGGCCGGAGCCGACTCCGCCCCCTGCATCCCGCCCCTCCCCGAGCTCCGGGTTCCCGGCGGAGCGAGCGAACTGCCGGCAGGTTGGGAGGAGCGGCTGAAGGTGAGTGACGCGGCGGCTGTGCTGCGCCCCGTGCCGCGGCGAGGTTGCTCCGGAGCGCCGGGTCCCTACGTGTGCCTCGGGCTGGCCCCCGCGCGGAGGCAACTTGGCGCGCCCTGGGGTTGCACGGCGGCCGTGGCGGTGGCGGAGGGCAGTCCCTGCGGGCTCCCGCTCGCCCGGGTGAACCCGGCGGCCTTGGGGCGGTCCTAGGGAGGGGTCCGAGAGGTGGCGTCGGCCCCGCGGCCGTCGGAGTTTGGCGCGCTGTGCAGCGGCGGAGCTTGGCCCGTCTGGAAGAGGGAGAGGCGCGCCGGGTACACAGCAGCGAGAAAGTTCGGGCTGGGCCGGCCGGCGGGAAGGTGCGGGCGCCTGTCCACCCCCGGCCCGGCGCTCTGACTCTTGGATGCCTCTGGGCCCTTCCCTAGCCCAGGGTGGAATGGGGGACCTTCTCTGAAGCGGCTCTCCGTGAAGTTCGATGTTGTGCTTTGCAGGAGGGAGTGGCGGTCAAGACCCCTTTATCCTCGGCCCCAGAGGGGCAGGTGACTTCGGGTCGCCCTCCGCCAGCTCCGAGATGGCTCCGGCCGGGGTTGGAGGGCGGGGAGGTGGGGGAGGGGCGTGGGCACTGCAGCGCTCAGGGCCTCTGGGGGCAGCCCACCCTGGAGTGGACAGCGTGGGTTTCGGAGGACCCTCGGTTCCAGGTCGGGCTTGTCCCTCAATGTCCCGTTTTCCGTGCTGCTTTGGGCAACACGCAGCGGCGCTCGCAGCAGCCACTGCCCCTTGACCACTCATTTCCTTCACCTGGGTCCCGTGGAACTTTCAGAGGCAACTGTTCTTGGTGGCTCTTGCAGGTCAGCACGAGCCGTGCTGCACGAGCATGACCTAGTGAAGGCCTTGGCCGTGTTAGCGTTAACAACAATTTATGGCGTCCGCCAGCGCTCGCTTTCTGCACATGGCCTCTATAGAGAGGGTCAGCCCATCTTATTAAATAATGGATTCTATTAGACCCTGATACCCGGGACTAATAAGGAAGCTTAATCATCCAGATCTATAATCGTGCAGTTCCTTTCCTCACCTTCATTGCCCCCCACCTCTGGAGCTGAATGGAGATTAGGGTCTGTTTGCTTATTTTGAATTCCTGAGTTTATTCAAGTTCGTTTTTAGGTGGTGTAACAGCTAAGTAGCTGTTGCCAGTTTCTCCTTTCATCCAAAACTTTCTCTACTAAAATGTTGAGCACGTTTTATTTAAAAAATTGAAGTGTAATAAACATATAAATTTACTCTTCTAAAGTTAAAATTCATTGGTTTTTAATATATCCATAAAGTTATGAAATCATCACTACTATCTAATTCCATTTCGTTGCCCCCAAAATGAAACCCTATACCGATTAGCAGTCATTCTTCCATCTCCCAGCCCGTCTCCGTCATTTTAAGGCAGCTACTTTGGAAGTTTTTCTAAGATAGAGATTGAGAAAACTGAGAGATGATTAACTTTGGTCCTTTTTCTGTTACTAGGTTTGGGGAAAGGTGCTGCTGAAGCAATGCAAGAAAAATTAAGTATTGGATTTCCTATGGGGAGGTTAAAATTAATAAGGATGGAAGAGAAGCTGCCAGTAGAGGAGTACCTCCTGTAGAGACCCACAAATTGGGAATACATTTTATCCCCTTAGGGCACAGGGATGCTTTCTGGGCTCTAGACTTGCCTAGTCCATAAATCACTGTAGTCGAGGTTCTGCCTCAGCAGAAGTGAGTTCTGGGTGTATGTGTGTGTGCGCGCGCTCGGCAGGGAATGTTAGAAGGAAAAAAGACTAGGCTTAAAAATAATTTTTTAAAATATCCAAACTGGCCCCAAAGAAAGAAACCAAAAAACCACAGGCAAATGGCTACTGGAATTGATACATTCAAGACTAGTTTCATTTCATGAGTATCAGTGTCTGTTCACAAATAGTTCTGAGTTAATGTGTGCATACATTAACTTTTTATCCCAGGTGGGAGGGGGAGGATGGAAAAGGATCTAGTTGGGGGCAGTGCAAGGAATTGGGGAGAGGGATGGGAGAATGGCCGAAAGCGGCAGTGCTTGTGGGAGCTGAGGACTGTTAAGATGGAGTAACTATAGGGTGAGCAGATTCTGAAGCAGCAGAGTGGGTCTGTGAAAAATTGGACACTTCACTCGCTTTTTGTTGGATAATTTGTGCATGTTTTAAAAATCATTTTTAGTAAGGAGAGTTGAAGCTATCCAAATTATGCAACATCCACTACACTTCTCACTCACCCTTCAATAAGAAAAGTCAACTTGTTTTCAAGTGTTTGGGGAAGTTTTAGGCCTGTTGCATGGGTGACAGCTTATGCCATCTTTTTTTTTTTTTTTTTTTTGGTAATTTAGAACATTGACATAGCAAGACTCTGTCTCTACAAAAAAAAATAAAAACTAACCGGATGTGGTGGCACATGCACCTGTAGTCCCAACTACTTGGGAGGCTGAGGCAGGAGGATCACTTGAGCCCAGGAGTTTGAGGCTGCAGTGAACTATGATCATGCCACTGCACTCCAGCCTAGATGACGGAGCAATATCCTCTCTCAAAACAAGATGAGCTGTACCACAGGTATACATCTCCCATACCCGCAGCCCTGCGGACGGAGTTTTGCTCTTGTCACCCAGGCTACAGTGCAATGGCACAGCATCAGCTCACTGTAACCTCTGCCTCCCAGGTTTAAGCGATTCTGCTGCTTCAGCCTCCCAAGTAGCTGGAATTACAGGCACCTGCCACCATGCCCGGCTAATTTTTTTTTTTTGAGACAGAGTCTCGATCTTTTGCCAGGCTGGAGTGCAGTGGTGCGATCTCAGCTCACTGCAACCTCCGCCTCCCGAGTTCAAGTGATTCTCGTGCCTCAGCCTCCCGAGTAGCTGGGACTGCAGGCAGCATGTCACCACACCCAGCTAATTTTTGTATTTGTAGTAGAGACAGGGTTTCACTATGTTGGACAGGATGGTCTTGATCTCTTGACATCGTGATGTGCCCACCTTGGCCTCCCAAAGTATTGGGATTACACGTGTGAGCCACCATGCCAGTTTTTGTATTTTTAGTAGAGATGGGGTTTCACCATGTTGGTCAGGCTGGTCTCCAACTCCTGACCTCATGCTCCGCCCACCTCAGCCTCCCAAAGTGCTGGGATTACAGGCATGCACCACCACACTTGGCTAATTTTTGTATTTTTGTTAGAGATGGGGGTTTCACCATGTTGGCCAGGCTGGTCTTGAACTCGTGACGTCAGGTTATCCATCTGCCTCTGCCTCCCAAAGTGTTGGGATTACAGGCGTGAGCCACCCTGCTTGGCCCTATTTTTTTTTTTTTTCCTTTTTTTTGAGATGGAGTTTCGTCCTTGTTGCCCAGGCTGGAGTGCATTGGCATGATCTCAGCTCACTGCAACCTCTGCCTCCCGGGTTCAAGCAATTCTCTGCCTCAGCCTCCCGAGTAGCTGGGATTACAGGCAAGCGCCACCATGCCCGGCTAATTTTGTATGTTTAGTAGAAACGGGGTTTCTCCATGTAGGTCAGGCTGGTCTCGAATTTCCCGACCTCAGGTGATCCACCTGCTTTGGCCTCCCAAAGTGCTGGGATTACAGGCGTAAGCCACCGTGCCTGGCCCGTAGCTATACATCTTAAGAGTACATCTTAACAAATTGTCACAAAGTGAACATAAACATACAACAAATACTCACAGAAGGAACCAAAATATTGCCAGCATTGCAGAAGTGCCCGTATACTCTTGTCCAATCACTGCCCCTCCCGAAGAGTAACCGTTGTGCCGACTATGGATTAGTATTGTCTGTTTTCATGCTCTACCCAGACTCACACGGTATATAGCTTTTAGTATCCTGGTTTCTTTCTCAACATTATATTTGTGAGTTTCAGCTGTGTTGTTGCTTGTGGCTTTAGTTCAATTATTTTCACTGCTGTGTAATATTCAATTGTACGACTACAATTTATCAATTTTTAGGTTTGAGGGGCATTTACATAGTTTCCAGTTTCTTACATGGTAAGTAGTGTGACTGTGAACATTCTAATTCTAGTACATGTCTTGATACACAATATCCAATACAAATGTGTACATTTGTACAAATTCTATTCAGAAGTAGCATTTCCCAGTTCCAAACTAGGATTCAGTTTAGAGGTGCAGTCAAGCGGATTTCTGAAGTGGTTGTAGAGTTTATACTTCTCTCCGCAGTGTGAGAGAGTTCTGTTGTGTCCTTTTTAAATTGGAAGAGCAGTAGATCTGCAGAGTTTGGCAGATGGACAAAATATGACCTATTTATTATTATTTTTTTTGGAGACGGAGTCTTGCTCTGTCGCCAGGCTGAGTGCAGTGGCGCGATCTTGACTCACTGGAACCTCTGCCTCCTGAGTTCAAGCAATTCTCCTGCCTCAGCCTCCGGAGTAACTGGAACTATAGGCACACGCCACCATGCCCAGCTAATTTTTGTACTTTTAGTAGACACGGGGTTTCACCGTGCTGGCCGGGATGGTCTCCATCTCCTGACCTCGTGATCCGCCCACCTCAGCCTCCCAAAGTGCTGGGTTTACAGGCATGAGCCACTGGCCCAGTATGACCTATATTTACCCCATCCTAGCAGACTAATTATTTGTTGTCTTCACTTCCAGTGCTTTTCCATGTCTGTTCATGTTTTTATGGAGTCACAATTCTAATACTCAATTTTGTATTTTGTTTCTTAACACAATATCTTAATATTGCTTCAGTCTCAGACTTTTTAATCCCTGCATATGCCTAAGGATATGCTTTCACTTAATAATCCTCTCATTAGAAATGTGTGTTAATTTCTGGTGTTTTACTAGTACATACTGTTGTGGAAATCATCTTTGTGCATACAGTTTTTACCTCCCTCTTGGGTATTTCATAAATTTGAGATTTTTGTTTGTGTGGCTTGGGATCTTTGTTAAACTGCTGTCTGCAGAGTTGTCCTTGAACCTAATATGGAATTGATTAAAGAAATCTTTTTTATTTTTTTAAGACAGGATATCATTGTGTCACCCAGGCTGGAGTGCAGTGACAGGATCAGAGCTCACTGTAACCGTGAACTGCTAGGCCCAAGCAATCCTCCCGCCTCAGCCTGCCTCCCGAGTAGCACATGCCACTGCGCTCAGCTAATTTTTCCTTTTTTTTTTTTTTAATTGTAGAAATGGGGTCTTGCTAGTTTGTCCAGGAGGGTCTCAAACTCCTGGCCTCAAACAATCCTCCCTCCTTGCCCTCCTAAAAGTGCTGGGATTACAGGTGTGAGCCACTGCACCCCGTCTAAGAAATCTTTAAATTGCTAATATATTACCTGCCAAAGGGTGTCTCATTGGGTTAAATTGCAATTGTGAAAATAATGGTGAGGTTGGCCATGATAACTTCTTTAAAAATAGCATAAATTGAACTTCTGTGGCAATTTCATTTAGCAATCACTGATTTTCTTTATATGATACTGTTTGCAAAGGTATTGAGCCAAGAGCTTGAAAGAATATAAGAAGAATCATACCATTAAGTAGTTGATTGTCCAGAAATTATATCTAATAATTAAAAATACCAGTTAGGCAAAATTCTTACACATGACCAAGGAGTGTTCGTTCTACAAACTCAGTGCTTGTTTAAGTTCTGAGGGAGAAGTCTTTCTTGTCTAGATGGTTAAGGGTTGCCTCCCCCAAAAGTAAGACTTTAGCTCAGCTTTAAGGAATCTCTAGAAATTGGCTAGGGAGCAGACATCACTAAAGAGACAGCCTTCTCAAGGAGAGAGATCAGTGGTGCACAGGGAGAGCCCCAGTTGACCACTGGACAGTGGGGTCAGTGATGCTGGCTTCCTTACCATTCTTTTTCTGGAAGATACCGAAAATAAGTGAATTAATATATAGGCCAAAAAAAGTACTTGGAGGTTTTTGGGAGAAAGCTGTTGGGTACATTCAAGTCAGCATCATGGGGTTTAATGGTAAACACCTGCCAGAGATTAAAATGCAGTAGGCTGCTTCTTTGCCTAATTATAGATCTTAACTCCTTTCCCCTCAGGTAAAATTCAGTGATAATTTGTCTAAGATGAAGGCTGCTAGACCAGCCTTCATTCTCAATAAGCTAATATCACCTAACTTTAGTAAACAGTACTTAAATTTGTATTATGTGCAAGGCCCTGGTGGGGGAAATCAGAGACTAGAAAGCTAAGAGTTCATAGGGAATTAATGTATAATGATGCAAAATTGTATTAATAGGCAAAATGATAGAAATACTCAATATTGATATAAAAGGTTCACTCTGGAAAGGAAGGGGATGGAGAAAGTAATGCTGAGTAGAGAGATCTGGGTGATATTTAGGGGGATTTGGCCTTGAAAAATGTGTACAGGTGGGAATTAGAGTAAAGGGCACTGCATTTAGGCAATAGGTTTTGAAAAAGTAAAAGTTGGCAGTGCTTGACACATAATACCATGGTCAGTCATATGCTTGGAGACCCAGGTGAATGGCAATTTGAAATTGTACCTTTCCTCCTGTGACTTGGGACTGCCGAGCCAGCCTGGTGATCTCTGTGGAATTATTGTAGGTGTAGGCCCAGGCTGGCTACTTTTAATCTAGAATGTGTTGCTTGCTGTGTGACCTTTGGCACAGTTACTGAACCTCTCTGTGTGTCAATTTCCCATCTATAAACAGGGATAATAAAAGCACCTCCTTTATTGGGTTCTTGTGAGGATTGAATGAGTTAAAACCAACTCTGTTGGTTGAGGCAGTCACAAACCTGTCCAGACTCAAGAACACTTAGAAGGGTAGTTGGTATACAGTTTTAAACATGTTTGCTGTTATTCCCTTAATTTTTGAATTTCTGAATTATAGAATTTCTAATACTCACACATAGTGTAAATAATATAAGCAAAGGGCTTAAAATAAAAACAAAACTCATCACTCTTGTCTGGTCCCAACTCAGCTACAGTCTTGGTTTAGGTGTGATAACTGCTGTTTCTGTTTTTAGTTCTTCTAGTGGTTATTTTAGCAAATTACCCCCCAAAATTTAGTGGCTCAAAAATTTGTTTTATGGTGTTTTGGATTTTATGGGTCAGGGATTCAGGCAGGGCTGGGTTGGGTGATTCTGCTGCCTTCAGTGTTGACTGAGGCCATTCCCTGGTACCCAGCTGGTGGATGTGCTGGTCCACAGGGTCCAAAAAGGCTTTGCTCCCATGACTTATTGCCTTGGTGGGAGTAGCTGGAATGCTGGGCTCAGCAATGACTGTTGAGCAGAGCACGTACACATGTTGACTTCATTTGTCTTCATGGCAACTACCTGTCTTCATGGTGACTTCAGCATGGTGGCTCCAGGTAGTTGAACTTGTGTGGCAGCAGGCTTCCCTCATGTGTTACTAAGGGTTCTCTAGAGAAACATAACCAATAGTATATGTGTGTGTGTGTGTGTGTGTGTGTGTATATAAATACACACACACACACACACACACAAGATTTTTGAAACAAGGAATTGGCTTATTCAGTTTAGAGGTGGGCTAGTCCTAAATTGCAGTGTGGGCCGACAGATGGAGACGAGGAGAGTCTAGAATATGACTGAAGGAGGTCTGCTGGAGAATTCCCTCCAGCTCAGGGAGGCCGATCTTTTTGTTCAGTTCATACCTTTAGCTGTTTGCATGAGGCCCACCCACATTATGAAGGGCAGTCTCTTTTACCCATAGTTACCTGATTTAAATGTGAATCTCTTCCAAAAACATCCTCCAAGTCATCACGTAAAATTAACCATCATACCCTGCTACGAGCACCTTGGGCAAACCGTTTGGAAGCTTCATGGCCTTTTATGACATATTGTCAGAAGTTAGTAACTTCCCTTTTGCCAAACTATTGGTTGTGGCACAAAACTTGCTCAGGCTCAAGAAGAGGGGACATCGACCTGCCACTTGATGGGAGTGTCAAAGAATTTGCAGTATAAAATATACTGCCAGTCTATGCTTGAGTTCATAAATTTGACAATATCTGTTAATTTCCTGCTAAGAAAGAAGTGGAATTTATATTCCCTCACACCTGTCTTTCCTCTTATCTCTGCCTCCTGGTTTTTATTAGATATCTTATTATTTTTGCCTTATTATTTTTAGTTGTCTTCTTTTGGTTACCTTTCTGATTTGAAATAAAGCAGTCCATTCTTTACCAGGCCGTAGAGATATGGAAAACTCAGGTTTGTTGAAGGGCATGGTGTTGGGGAGGGACACGGCAGAAAAACAGCAAAATTGTCTTGAATGGTGGAGGCTTGACAATGAGGCTTTTGTTAAAACACTCCAGCCGCTAGAAATGGGAATTGCCTATGAGCGTGTCCTCTTTGTGAGCCTAGCAGGTGGCATAATTTGACAGTTTTTATTTTTTGTCTTTGGCTTTTAAACTCAGTTACCTGTTTGCCTTTTCCTTCCCTGCACTTTGCATTTAAATTATGAATGCTGGAAGCAAATGATATTTTCACCAATGAGGAATCTTATTACAGACACATGGTTGAGTTGAGTGTATGTGGATGTGCTGTCAGAAATAAGTGCTCTCTTGCTTTTTCCATTACCAAAGCAATCAGTTAATTGGAAACAGAGTGTCAGGAGCCCTGTAACTCTGTTGGAGGTGCTTTGGGTTTTTTCTTTTTTTGGATTCGTTTAGTTAATATAATTGAGCAACGGGGCTTAGTTTAACTCTCAGAACACACAACTAATCCCTTTTTATAATTATCGCCCAAGAAACACATAAGAACCTCTTGTCTTGTTGGTTTGCATTCATTGTATATTGCAGATATAACCGCTTTTGATATTTGTCTTATTAATAAAATTTGACGTGGTTAGTGACAAGAATGTAAATTTGTGTTTGCTATCTGCATAATATTTTTGGCTAAATTTTTTCATATTTCTGTTGTTAATTCTGACTGGTTCACCCTTTGACCTTGGGGAAAAATAGAACAAAAGCAATTAGAACAAAAATAGATACTTTGGGAGGCCAAGGCAGGCAGATCACTTGAGATCAGGAGTTTAAGACCAGCCATGGCCAACATGACAAAACCCCATCTCTACTAAAAATACAAAAATTAGCTGGGCTTGGTGGTGCACACCTGTAGTCCCAGCTACTTGGGAGGCTGTGGCAGGAGAATTGCTTGAACCCAGGAGGTGGAGGTTGCAGTGAGTCAAAATCACGCCGCTGCATTCCAGCCTGGGTGTCAGAGCGAGACTCCCTGTCAAAGAACAGAAGTTGAAATGAAACATAAATACTGTATTCACCTTTTCTCTTTTCTGTCCTCCTCTTCTCCTTCCCTCCCTCTCTTCCTCCCTCCCTCTCTTCCTCTCCTCCTCCCTGTCTTCCTCTCTCTCTTCCTCTCTTCCTCCCTCTCTTCCCCTCTTCCTCCCTCCCTCCCTCTCTTCCTCTCTCCCCTCCCTTCCTCCCTCCCTCCCTTCCTTCCTTCCTTCCTATTCATCTCAATAGAGCTGCTTTTTCCTATAAAAATAATAGCTTCAGGGTAGCCCTTTTTAGGGGATGGGATTATCCCTGTTACGAGATGGTTCAGCTCACTTTTCTGCCAAATACTCCCTCATCTCCTTTACCCAAATGGAGCCACAGACCAATCTGACCATCTTGGTGTCATATCCCCTTCTAGTCACAACTCTTGCCCTGAGGGTATCCTTACTTCTAATATCATAGATCAACTTAGTTTTTGAACTTTATGTACCTGAAATCAGAGAGCGTGTACTCTTGTGTCTAGCCTCTCTCCATGTTATATTTGTGAGATTGATCCATGTTGTATGTGGTTATGGGTTCATGCTCATTGCTGTATAGTGTTCCATCATGTGAATATACTGCTGTTCATCCTATTGTACATGAACATTGGGTTTCCAATTTTGAACCAGTATGAACAGTACTGTCATGAATGATTTTGTATGTATTTTCTGGTGAATATAGCTACACATGTAAGTTAGATACATATCTAGGAGTGCAGTTTTTGGGCCATGCAGTTCAGCTGGAGTGGGTACTGTCAGAGTGGTTTTCTCAAGTGGTATTCCCAACAGTGGTGTATGAGTTTGAGTTGCCCCACAGTGCTTGTTATTGTCTGTTGTCTTGTTTTAACTAATCTGGTAAACCTGTGTTATTGATTCCCTAGATGACTAATGGAAATGAACACCTCAAAAAGGGTTCATTCTTTTTATTTTATTGCATAGCAAAGTAGAAAAACAAAGCCAGTTTGGCCGGGTGCAGTGCCTCACGCCTGTAATCCCAGCACTTTGGGAGGCCAAGGCGGGTGGATCATGAGGTCAGGAGATTCAGACCATCTTGGCTAACAGTGAAACCCCGTCTCTACTAAAAAAATACAAAATATTAGCTGGGCGTGGTGGCGGGCACCTGTAGTCCCAGCTACTCAGGAGGCTGAGGCAGGAGAATGGCGTCAACCTGGGAGGCAGAGCTTGCAGTTAGCCGAGATCGTGCTGCTGCACTGCAGCCTGGGCAAAAGAGCGAGACTCCATCTCAAAAAAAAAAAAAAAAAAAAGAAGAAAAAGCCAGTTAAAGAATTCATCTAGAGTCATTGTGTCAGTTCTTTAACCACTCTAGCTTTTCTGTTTCTCTACACTCATTTACTGTGTTTTTTTCTTTTAGTTTTATGAGAGATGTATTTCAAGGAATTTACTTCTAATAAAAATTCAAAGAACAGAAGTTTATGGATAACTCTACTAGTTCTGAGAATTAAGGTATTTAAAGGATGAAACTTTGCTCATACCATATTACTCTTTCAACTTTTCTTATTTGTTAACTCAATCTATTGATTTTTGCCTTTCATTTTGACATTTTTATAGGAGAATTTGAATCATGTTCTATAGTTTCCAGGAATTAAATTTCCACATAAATGTAAAAGAAAACTTGAGATCCTGATGAACAATTTTTTAAAGAGTGAAAGGGGAATTGTTAACGTAGGGGTAAGCTATATATTGTGAGACTTCAGTGGCAGTGCTGTTAAGTTTTTGTCACTTCTTAGCAAATGAAATGCATAGTTTCAAGGAAACCTCACATGTGATTTGATGTGTTTGAGTTTGTTTTGATTTGTTTCCTGTTGACATTTTGAAGTTTCTTCCTTTAGCTTTTATTCTGGGCACCTATTTTATCCTCTCAGTTGTTTCTTTTTAAGACCTGTATGCCTGTTTAGGAATCCAGCATGCAGCTGTCTTCTAGCTTTGTACTTCTGTGCATATATTCCATCTTCACTTAAATATTATTGGGGTATTGCTGATCACGGGACAGACACAAGGTGGTCTTAAATATCTGTAAGGTACTTAATAGGTATTGTTTGGCCTGTTTGTGGCAAGACTATGTCCTGGGTCAGATAATCTAAAGGGTTTTTGGACAATTCAGGCTTCTGACCTTGGAGGCAGAATAAGATTTCTCTGCCTCCAGAGACACCAAACTTTTAACTCCTTTCGGAGTTATAATTCAGGAGTAGGAGGAAAGTTTGCTGAATTCCTATCAAGGAAAGGTGGTTGAGAGACATGGTTGAAGATTGCTTAATTCATCACACTTCCTCAGCTCTGGCATGAAACAGTTGGGAGAAGTGATTCAAATAACTGCTGATGAAAGTTGTATATTGTTTTTGCTTTTTTAAAGTTTAGGGAATTCAGGGCTAGCTCCCAAATGAGATCATGTGAACTTAGTGATGTTCTTTCTGGTGGGTCTTTGTTAGAGTCAGTGGGGAGGGAAGGGGAGCGGTTTTGGCTGTAGAGTGGGATCTGAAAATTGTTTATAATGCAGGGAATGACAGAAATGTGGGTGGGAGGTGCAGTGCAGAGACACTGGCTTGAGGAATAGCAAGGCCTTTTATGATGCGCCCAGGTGGGAGGGGAGTTATTAGGTTATGCTTCATAGGCATTTAAAAATATTTGTTGAATGAATATGGATCATTTTATCAGTAGCATGCTAAGGCTGTCAGATCTGCCTGAAGCTATTGATTCACTAGTTATCATTATAGTGGCTTAGCAGCCCACTGGGTGGTACTTGTCCTTCAGGTGATTAGGAATTTTATGCCTCCATCAGCATAAGTTTGAACACTTGGGTTATGAAGAAATTTGTCCTAATGAGGTTTGACCCCAGATGCCCTGGCAGGTGTGCATCTGAGTGTGGTTTCTGTTCTTCATCACCCTCTACACACACACACACATACACATCCCTCTTGTGTTTTTTGGTGCGCTCAGAGCCACAAGGGAGCTATTAGTTATCCTTCCAAAATTCAGCAAGCTGTTTGTGTTTGTTTTTGTTTTTGTTTTGAAACGGAGTCTCGCTCTGTCACCCAGGCTGGAGTGCAGTGGCGTGATCTCGGCTCACTGGACCCTGGACCCTCCGCCTCCCAGGTTCAAGCAAGTCTCCCGCCTCAGCCTCCCAAGTAGCTGGAATTACGGAGTGCCCCACCATGCACGGCTAATTTTTGTATTTTTAGTAGAGACAGAGTTTCACATTATTGACTAGGCTGGTCTTGAACTCCTGATCTCAAGTGATCCACTTACCTCAGCCTCCCAGAGTGCTGGGATTACAGGCAGGAGCCACCTCACCCAGCCAACCTTGAGGGTTCTTAGCCATCCCCCAAATGATCTGATAAAGTAGCCTTAGTACTGTGGAAAAAACTGTCACTCTTTCCTGCTCTGTCAACTTTGATAGCAAAAGGAGGAAACACTGCTAAAGGGGCTTGAAGTTTATATAGTTTATGAATCATTTTCTTGGGAACTTTTCAAAGAAAGTGTTGTAAACCTCTGACCTCACATCCAGTTTGACCAGATAACTGTGCTTACCTGTTTAGGAGGCCCATCTGATTTGAGTCCTGGCTTAAAGCAACTGTTCACATGTTGAAGTCTGTATTTAACCTCAGGTCCCAGGTTGGGTTGTGTCATCCTGAGCCTCCCCTTCTCCCTCCTTGACCCCCAGTGACCCAGGGCAGTTTTTACTTTCCCATTTCTTCCTGGCTTTTTACCTATATTTTTTGGCCAAACACTTCAAGGGGATCTGATTCAATCTAGGGGAGGGGTTCGGAGCGTGGGTTCGGAGCATGGGTTCTAGAATCGAAACTCTACTATTTCCTGTGAGGTGTGTGTTTTCTTTGCTTTTTTGTGTTTGGAAAGAAATATTAATATTGTCATTCCGTGGTGTTTTAAGTGTGTAAAGAGGAGGAACTGGGAGGAAGGTGAAGGAAGACCTAGCATGTAGTATTTCCTGACTATAATACTCCGTAGGAAAAGTCCTCAAAGAGCCACCTTGTTTACTTTAGGCCAGAGGAGCGGAGAAAGGGCAGTGATCCTAGATGACTTACAGTGAACAAGAGAGGTGGAACTCTGGCAGGAAGTAAAGGGTAGAGGCAGGCTCAGGGACCCAAGTCTTGTAGGAAACCACAACTCCATGAAGCCTATATGGAGTTTCTTAGCATTGTCTTTAAATTTTTTTTTTTTTTTTTTTTTTTTTTTTTTTGAGACAGCGTTTCGCTCTTGTTGCCCAGGCTGGAGTGCAATGGCATGATCTCGGCTCACCACAAACTCCCCCTTCCAGGTTCAAGTGATTCTCCTGCCTCAGCCTTCCGAGTAGCTGGGATTACAGGCATGCACCACCACGCCTGACTAATTTTGTATGTTTAGTAGAAACGGGGTTTCTCCATGTTGGTCAGACTGGTCTCAAACTCCCAACCTCTGGTGATCCACCTGCCTCGGCCTCCCAAAGTGCTGGGATTATAGGCATGAGACACTGCGCCCAGCGTCTTTCAACTTTTACTAGGCACCTTATAATTGTGTTTTTTCCCCCAAAGCCCTCTCTCACCACAGCCTCTGGATATCAAGATCTATCATCCTTAACTTAGTAAGTGTTCTGAGTTTCTCTGGACTTCCAACTTGTCAGGATCTGCCACAAATTTGCAAAAGGTGGTGCTGAATATTTTTCCTTCAGAAATTAAGTTTTTAATTCTTGTATATTTTCATAAGAGTAGCTATGAGAGGAGTCTTAACTTTGGGTATTGTTTTTCTTTGGCTTCTAGAAAGAAGTTTGAGAGGTCTAGTGATTTTCATCAAGTTCTTTTTTAAGCAATCATTTATGAAACTATTCACATCCTCAGGTCTTGGTAAGATTTCCATGCAGAGCCTAATACTAAAAAGCTAAAGAAGAACCTGGACTTTTTGGAATGATTTCGACCTCTCATAAAATCCCAGACAATTACATTTCCTTATTTTTCCAGGAGACTGGTATGCCAGTTAAGTTTATAACCTTGATCCTTGTTTTATCCTCCATCAGTTAGAGATTAATTACATGCCTTTGGAATGGTGAGCTGTTGAACCTTGTCGTCTTTGAAACGTACTATTGTTCTCAATAAGGTCTTCTAAAGGTCAGACAAACAAGTCATGTAGATTTTTCTTCTCCCCTTAAAGCATGCATTTATAAGGCAAAAACTTAATGATCATTCATTCCATTCCATTGATTTTTAAAACATCTTTAAAAATGAAGTGGTTTCATTACTCATATTAGTCTAGTTATGCTCAGTGACTTAAAAGAATATATTTTAATTTCTAGACCTAATAAGCCACTCCGCTCTGGAACATACTTATGGTAGAGGGTGAGAAAGGAAATGACCATAGCTTGGTGTGGTGGCTCACACCTGTAATCCCAGCACTTTGGGAGGCCGAGGTGGATAGATCGCTTGAGCCCAGGAATTCAAGACTAGCCTGGGCAACATGGCAAAAACCCATCTCTACAAAAAATACAAAAATTAGCCGTGTGTGGTAGCACGCATCTGTAGTCCTGGCTACCTGGGAGGTGAAGGTGGGAGGATCACCTGAGCCTGGGGAGGTTAAGGCTGCAGTGAGCTGTGATCATACCACTGCACTCCAGCCTGCTTGGCAGAGTGAGACCCTGTCTCAAAAAAATAAATAAAAATTAAAAAGGAAATGACCAGTTCATTCATAGTTATTAACACTTCTGCTTGTGTGTCACTTCTACTCGCCTTCGGTTGGCTGAAGAAAGTCATATGGCCAGGCCTGCCAGCAATGCGGTAGAGAAGTTCGATTAATTCTTCCATCTGGAGATGCTATAAGTCACGTAACAGTGGGGGGGATATAATCCTCTTTCAGGGAGGTTAGCGAATAATTGAAAACAATATAATCTACCATAATGGAAAACTATATTTAACTCAAATTTAATGGCCTGTATTCTGATTCAGAAATAGTTTTTAGAATTGGTTAAATCTGTACTTTGGGTTTTATTTTGAAAAGATTATGCCTCAGAAATCTGCCTAGATACGGAAAACAGGGTCTAGTTTTTGGACAGGACTGATTAATCTTTTATGAATTGGAGAGCTGTACCAACAACTTGGTAGCTTTCCATTAGTTGTTTCCCATGGCTCTAAATCTGTATTTTAATCAAGAAGTTACACTTCTTCTTCTCTTGACTTTTATATCTTGATTTTCCATGCATTGTTACTATCCTATTGGTCAGATGATTTTTGTTTAATTGCCTGATTTAATATGGTTTTGGCAGCCAATTAAAAGTGGATGCTACTGTCAAGAGAAGGGTAGAGATGGGGCCTTTCGACAGAAATAAAATTCATTAAAGCCTCATCAATCCGTCTTGGTATGTTTCTTTCAAAAATGAAACTGATGAGCTGTTGCTGATAGTCTTACTAGGAAATTTCTGTCTTATATAAAAGGTATGAAATCGGAATTCTTTGAAGCAAGATGACAAAATGTAATCATACATTGCTGTGAGGAACAGAACGTTTGTGTCTCAATTGGTTATTCACCATCTACATGTTGAGATTCTTTTTGTGGGGAATCTTGGCCATTTCTGCATGTTCACCCTCACACTCCTTTTTATGAGGTGTGGGGGCCATCTACTTAGGCAACAGTCTTAGATTCTGTAATTTTTATGAGAATGCTCAAGTCTCTTCTGCTTGGTTGACTTTTTTTTTTTTTTTTTGAGACAGAGTCTCGCTATGTCGCCCAGGCTGGAGTGCAGTGGTGCAATCTCAGCTCACTGCAAGCTCCGCCTCCCAGATTCACGCCATTCTCCTGCCTCAGCCTCTCCGAGTAGCTGGGACTACAGGCGCCCGCCACCACGCCCGGCTGATTTTTTTTTGTATTTTTAATAGAGACGGGGTTTCACCGTGGTCTCGATCTCCTGACCTCGTGATCCACCCACCTCGGCCTCCCAAAGTGCTGGGATTACAAGCGTGAGCCACCGCGCCCGGCCCGCTTGGTTGACTTTTAAAGTAGGTGGACCAAGCCTCAGCCGGTGTCAGACTGCTGCACTTAGGGTTCTTCCTGAGCTCTTAACCTGCTTCCAACTCTTAATGAAAACTTGTTTTTGGGAAATAGTGTTCATTCATGAAATTTCATCAAAACTCCGGGCACTTGGAATTCTGTACTTTCTTTTCCCTCCAGAGTGTTTTTTTTTTGGAGACGAGTTTTGCTCTTGTTGCCCAGGCTGGAGCACAGTGGTGCGATCTTGGGTCACTGCAACCTCCGCCTCCCGGGTTCAAGCGATTCTCCTGCCTCAGCCTCCCGAGTAGCTGGGATCACAGGTGTGTTTCACCACACCTGGCTAATTTTTGTATTATTAGTACAGATGGGGTTTCACCATGTTGGCCAGGCTGGTCTTGAACTCCTAACCTCAGGAGATCCACCCACCTCGGCCTCCCAAAGTGCTGGGATTACAGGCATGAGCCATGGTGCCTGGCCCAGATTCTTTTACTGAATGAACATCTACTGTGTCTTCAGCTTCCATTATTTAGACATAGAGAAGAGTTTAAGAAACAGCCACAGGAAACTCACACATGGTGATCCCTTTTGCCTCTCTCAGTGGCCCTTTTTTGGAGAACTGTTAGAAAAGTTGCTGTAGGCCTTGATATTAGAAAATGTTGGCACATTTCTTGGGAAAATGTTTGATTTATTGAATAGTGTAAATATTGTAAGAGATTGTGATTTCCTCATTGCTTTGACCAAATTTATATCGCACTGTATATCCGATATATACATGTTGCATATGCGATATATACATGAAATGGAGAGCTTGATGATGGTTATTTACTAATTTAGGTCTCATCTTACGATTCTGTTTTCCCTTGTGCTAAATTTATTTATTTATTTTTAAATTAAAGGTAAATATAATTGCATCTAGTTTGGAAAGATGCCACAAGTGTTTTTGGAGCGAGTTTGGGTACAGATATATATATCATGGTTCCTTCGTGCAGTTAAAAGTTTTAAGAGGGTTCTATGTTTGGGAGTGCACATACACACAGCTAGATAGCACTCCTAATGCTCCTTTCTGTGCTCACTTGGTCTCCTTCATGGTTCTCACAAGCAGAGCATATGCTCCGTGGCATACCGGGGGTACTCAGTGCTCTGTCTCTGTACTAAGACTCAGAGAAAGGCGTGCTTTTTGAGCCCTTTTGCTTATGAGGAAGGGGGTCCTGGTGTGCCCCAGGGTCTGTTCTCCAGGTCTGGGACCCAGAGTGGGGCTGAACTGGCAGAAGGCAAATACCATAATGGTTACTTCTGCAGGGACAGATCTGGAAGGGACTTCTTGCTGACTTTTGGGTTTTTAATTTGGTATTTTCTGATGAGTGGCTTTGGTACCTAATGTAGCTCATGCTGTAAACTCTAGTGCACTCCTTAAGCTTAGCAATGTGTGTCTGCCCGTGCTCTGCTGACCACCAGCCTCTGACCTGCCCTGGTTTTCACTTCGTTACTCCTCCCTTGGTGCTTACAGCTCATGGGAATCAAGCCAGAATTGGCCCAAAAGCTAAATGCCTGCACTGCTGAGCTGTGGTTTCCCATGAAAATGCCTTCCCTGACTTAATGTTAGCCTTTTGCTTTTATTGATGGTTGATGCAAAACATGATCATCTGTAAGGTCTCAGTTCTTGATCTCTTTTCTGTAGACACTCATTCTCGTGGTGACCTCATCTTCTCTCATGGCTTTAAGTGTGGTTGATATTCCAGTCATTCTCACATTTAGGTCTCCAGGTCTGACTTTTTTCTCCAGTTCCACTCCGTAAGGTCCAACTCCTTCCCCAGTATCTACACCCGAGTGTGTGGTGGCCACGTCAAATTGAACGTCACCCAAACAGAATTTCTTATTTCCCCCAAACTCCTTCTCCCCACAGGCTTCTGGTGGTAAAACCCCTAAACTTTGTAATCGTCTTCACTCCCCTATTTAGTACACCCTACCTTTAATTCAGTCGCAAATCCTGTTCCACCTTCAAATATATGTAGAATCTGCGTCGTCCTCCCTCTTTCCACTGCCACCATCCTCTCTCACCTGGATTACTGCACTAGCCTGATACCTAGACTCTCTGCTTCCCTTGCAATCCATTCTCAACAGCCATCTTTTAAAAACAAAAGTCACATTGTGGCACCGCGTAGACTGTCTGTTGGTTCCTTGTTTCCATGGGAGGAAAAGTTCTTACAGTGAACTCCATGGTTGTCCTTGCCTGGTCCGTTGTTATTCTGTAGCCTCTCCTGTGTTCGCCCCCTCTCTGCACTTCCACAGATATCCCTATTGCCTCCCTTAGGGCCTTTGCACTGGCTCCTTCCTGTGCCTGAAGTGCTCTGTCCTCACCTCAGTGAGGTCCTTGCTCAGATGTCACCATGTCAGTACCGTGACTATTCAAAGTTATAACCTGTCTTCTCCTGGCACTCCAGGTCCCTCTTAATCCGTTTGGCCTCTTCTTTTTTTTTCATATCACAAATTAACCAGTATTATTATGGAATTTACCTATTTATTGTTTATTTTCAGCATATCCCAGTAGAATATGGGCTTTTCCAGGGCAGGAACCTTTAGCTGGTTTGCTGGTTGGTGGTACATCAAGCTCCTAGAACAGAACTGGAAACTTAGAAGACCCTTAAATAGATATTTGCTGTTAAATGAACTGCTGATAAGGATTTACAATGCTGTTCAGAACCCATTGTATGAGGAAATATACATTTCAGTTCACTGTTAGGAAAACATTTATTTCCTTGAAGAACAGGATCTCCCAACTTACCTGATTCCCTTTTCTGCTTTGTCTACCAGGATGCCAGGAACTAAGTGTCATGCTTAGTTGTGAAAGTGATTGGCTTCAACTTGCTGGTGAAGTAATACAACCCTTCCCTTCCTTTCCCCTTTCCCCAGCCTTTACTTGTTTAAGTTGTTCTGCAGTTTTTTTGTTTTTTTTTCTTGACAATAACTCTGCCTTTTATTGTTTGACTTTTCAAGTAACTTTTGGGAGTGTATGGTATATAAGAATTCAAGTCAATCTTCAAAGGAAGAGAATTCGTTTATTACAGAGATTTGTTTATCTGAGCTTATGGCTGGTTTTATTTTAGCTTTTGCCAGGTTGGCACCATTGTTTCAGGTAGTATGTCACTTACTGTTTTTTTTTTTATTGTTGTTGTTGTTGTTGTTTTTGAGACTGTGTCTTGGCCTGTCATCCAGGCTGAAGTGCATTGCTGTGTTCTTAGCTCACTGCAACCTCCGCCTCCCAGGTTCAAGCGATTCTTCTGCGTCAGCCTCCCAAGTAGCTGGGATTACAGGGGTCCACTACCACACCTGGCTAATTTTTGTACTTTTAATAGAGATGGCGTTTCACCATGTTGGCCAGCTGGTCTCAAACTCCTAACCTCAGGTGATCTGCTCGTCTCGGCCTCCCAAAGTGCTGGGATTATGGGTGTGAGCCACCGTGCCCGGCTAGTTAGTGGTTTTGATCAGTGTTCTGAAATAGTAATTTTGGGTATGCTGTCTCTCTACTTAGGCTTCTTTTTGACTGAATTTCACTTAAACACGTATTAACATGCTTGTAAACTACTATTGTCTGTTACTTTGGTTAGTCAATCCCAAACTCTTGTTGTTGTTGTTGTTGTTTTTTTTTTTTTTTTTTTTGAGATGTAGTCTTACTCTGTCACCCAGGCTGGAGTGCAGTGGCTCACTGCCCTGATCTCAGCTCACTGCAACCTCCGCCTCCTGGGTTCAAGCCATTCTCCTGCCTGAGCCTCCCAAGTAGCTGGGACTACAGGCACGTGCCACCACATCTGGCTAATTTTTATATTTTTAGTAGAGGCAGGGTTTCGCCATGTTGGCCAGGCTGGTCTCGAACTCCTGCCCTCAGGTGATCCACCTGCCTTGGCCTCCCAAAGTGCTGGGATTACAGGTGTGAGCTACTGCTCCCAGCCAACTCTTGCTTCTTAAACCCAAGGACCCTGATTTCTGACAGAATATGTATACATACGTGTGTGTGTATTTATTTGAGACAGAGTCTTGCTCTGTGGCCCAGGCTGAAGTGCAGTGGCATGATCTTGGCTCGCTGCAACCTCCATCTCCCTGATTCAAGTGATTCTCATGCCTCAGCCTCCTGAGTAGCTAGGATTGTGGGCATGCGCCCCCACGCCCTGGTAATTTTTGTATTTTTTTAGTAGAGATGGGGTTTCACCATGTTGTCCAGGCTGGTCTCGAACTTGTGGCCTCAAGTGATCTGCCTGCCTCCGCTTCCCAAAGTGAGGCATACAAAAAGCCGTAGAATTTCATATTTTTGAGCTGGCCAGATTTGTCAATGACTCTAATAAGTGTTGCATTTTTATTTAAGGAGGCAGGTGGTGACGTTCGCCCTGTGATTTAGGAGAATAAGCAGCAAAGGTTGGACTGGTTTCCCTGCTCCCCTGGCTGCTGTTTCTCCATTAGAACTGGAACTCGGGATTTCACAAGGACCCTTTGGAAACAGCGCGGTTAGTTTTACAAAAAATTGCATTTGTCACCCAAAGGATCAGTCTTTTTCTAAAATTTCTAAAATAAAGAATCAGTTTGTTTCTGAAATTTGGTTACCTGAAGCCATTGACAAATTAGTTGTTTCTTATTCAGGTTGCTTTTAATTGAGTTCTGCATGCAAACCCCACATGTATCCCTCTCTGCCTCTCAGGTGAATGAAGCCTTTCTTGGAGAACACAAAAGTAGGAATTCTGATTTTATTTTGTGATCTTAATCACTTTACAATCATAAAAATTTTGGAGCTAATGAGAAACCTGAAAAATTCTGAAGTCTTCAAGGAGTGTGATCCTGGTGCTGTCTCTCAGGCGTTTCTCCGAGAGAACGGGATGGCCGAGCAATGACTGTTCCCCAGCCCACAGGTAGGAGCTGGTGGGCAGCCCCAGCAGTGGTAGACCTAGAAGTCTTAGACTGTCTTAGATGTGATTTGAAATCTGGCTTTTATGATGGGAGCAGCACACGTAAGACCATCGTTGGTTCTCATATGGGAAAAACCCTTGAATGTTGGCTCTAGGACAGATTTAAAGGCTGGGTGCGGTGGCTCATACCTGTAATACCAGCACTTTGGGAGGCCGAGGCTGGAGGATTGCTTGAGGCCATGAGTTCAAGACCAGTCTGGGCAACCTAGCAAGACCGTGTCTGTACAAAAAAATAAAAGTTACAAAAAAGTATCTAAATGAAATTTAACAATGTTTTATATACGTGTCTTCTCACACTTCAAAAAGTCAAGTTGTTCTACAAAACCGTCCATGAAAATAGTAGCTGTCTGCCCTGCTTTTCCCACCTGATTCCCTCTCCTCAGAGGAATCTCTCATCTATCTTCTGATGTTGAACCATAAGAAAATGCTGATATTTGACTGCTTTAGACCTGTGAAAATGACTGTGTCTTGAGAAAGAATGCTTATCATGTCAATTCTTGATTTTTTTTTTAATTCAATTTTGGATATTTACCTTCCTCACACTGTGGAAGATGAAGATATAACTCTTATGACTTGCCCCAACACGTCTCTTCTCCCTCTCTAATATTAATATGATTTTTATTTGATTAATATATAATGTTTATAGTATTATTTAGACTGGAAATAATTCCCAGCCAAGACATGTAATTTAAATGATATTTCCTTCCTCATACAGCTTTTGCCCATCCAGAGTTAATCATTGTTTTGAGTGCTTGTTTTAAGTACCTGTCACTGACTCATTCCCAAACTGAAGCCTAACCCTCCTCTCTGTGTGTTTGCACACCTCAGGGTAGCCATGCATTCATCCTTTCTTCCTGAAGGCATCCCTTCTGAAGTATTCAGGCCGTTCTGTACGTTTTGTCTGTTTCTCTTCCCTGGATACTATGGTATCCTCCTTCTTTGTGGTTTCTTTTGGTCTCTGGTTTTTGTGGGGTTTTTTTTGTTTTTTGTTTTTTGAGATGGAGTTTCACTCTTGTTGCCCAGGTTGGAGTGCAGTGGTGCAATCTCGGCTCACTGCAGCCTACACCACCCAGGTTGAAGTGATACTCCTGCCTCAGCCCCTCAAGTAGCTGGGATTACAGGCAGGCGCCAACACACCTGGTTAATTATGTATTTTTGGTAGAGATGGGGTTTCACTGTGTTGGCCAGGCTGGTCTCCAACTCCTGACCTCAGGTGATCTGCACACCTCTGCCTCGCAGAGTGCTGGGATTACAGGTGTAAGCCCCTATACTCGGCTGCTCTCTGGTCTTGGTGGAGAGCATTGGCCAACAGCTTCTGCAAAAGGTTACAAGGGAGATAGTCGTCTTGAAATTTGGCATGTCCAAATTGTCTTTTTTTTTTTTTTTCTTTCACCTTCACAACTTACTAGTTTGGCCAGGTATACAGTTCTAGTTTGAAAGTCCTTTTCCCTCAGAACTTTAAAGAGATTGTTCCCTAAAGTTCTAGGTTTTTATTAAAAAAAAAATAGTTTCCCCTCACTTTCTCTTTAAAAGTTTTTAGGGGTGGGGCACGATGGCGCATGCGTGTTATGACAGTACTCTGGGAGGCCAAGGCAGACGGATCACGAGGTCAGGAGATTGAGACCATCCTGGCTAACACGGTGAAACCCTGTCTCTATTAAAAATACAAAAAATTAGCCAGGCGTGGTGGCGGGCGCCCGTAGTCCCAGCTACTTGGGAGGCTGAGGCAGGAGAATGGCATGAATCCGGGAGGCGGAGCTTGCAGTGAGCCGAGATCGTGCCACTGCACTCCATCCAACCTGGGCGACAGAGCAAGACTGTCTCGGGGAAAAAAAAAAAAAACTTTTTAGGATTTTTCTTTTTGTCCAAGTATTGTGATTGGTCTTTTTGCATTCATTTTTCTGGGCACACAGTGGCCTTCTCAAACTGGAAACAATGTTTTTCAATTATTGGAACATTTAAAAAATTACATAACTTTCCCTCTTTTCTCTTCATTGAATTTGCATTTTTTAATGTTGATGGTCCTTCTGGGGAATCCTCTGATTATCCTACCTTTTTCTCTCCTGTTTTCTATGTCTTAGCCTTTTTATTCCATTTTCTGGTGGATTTCCTCAGCTTCACCTTACAGCCATTTTACTGAATTAAAAAATAACTTTTTTTTTTTTTTTTTTTTTTGAGATGGAGTCTCACTCTGTCACCCAGGCTGGAGTGCAGTGGCTTGATGTTGGCTCACTGCAATCTCTGCCTTCCAGGTTGAAGGTTGAAGCAATTCTCCAGTCTCAGCCTCTCAAGTAGCTGCGTTACAGGTGCCTGCCACCATGCCCAGCTAAGTTTTGTATTTTTAGTAGAGACCCGGTTTCACCATGTTGGCCAGGCTGGCCTCAAACTTCTGACCTCAGGTGATGCACCCGCCTCGGCCTCCCAAAGTGCTGGGATTACAGGCATGAGCCACCATGCCATTTTGAAATGGCTAATATGGCTCAATTTTTTTTCTTTGAGGCAGGATCTTATTTGTAAGCCAGGCTGGACTGCAGTCTTAAGATCACTGCCATCTGCACCCTAGACCTCCTGGGCTTCAGCAATCATCCCACCTCAGCCTCCCGAGTAGCTGGGACTACAGGTGCATAACACCACATCCAGCTAATTTATTATTTGTTGTAGAGATAGGGTCTCACTATGCTTCACAGGCTGGTCTTCAACTCCTGGACTCAAGTGATCCTCCTGCCTTGGCCTCCCAGAGTGCTGGGGTTACAGGCGTGAGCCACTGTGCCTGGCCCATGGCTCAGATTTAAAAGACATAAAAGGTGTATAGTGAAAAGCCACCCACTTCCTGTACTAGCTACCATATTCTCTCTTTAGAGGCAACTGGTATTCGTCCTTCCAGAGATAACTCTCTCTCTCTCTATATATATAGAGTTATATATATATAGAGAGAGTTATATATATATAGAGAGAGAGTTTTATATATATATATATATATATATATATATATATATAGAGTTATCTCTGGAAGGACGAATATATATATATATATATATGTATACACACACACTTTTTTTTTTTTTTTTTTTGATACAGAGTCTTGCTCTGTTGCCAGGCTGGAGTGCAACGGTGCCACCATGCCCAGCTAATTTTTGTATTTTCAGTAGAGACGGGTTTTCACCACTTTGGCCAGGATGGTCTCAGTTTCTTGACCTTGTGATCCTCTTGCCTTCGCCTCCGAAAGTGCTGGGATTACAGGTGTGAGCCACCGCACCTGACCTCATATATATTTTTAAAAGTGTGTGTATGTGATCATATTGTCTCTCCCTGTTAAGTCACAGATGATAATAGACTTTATATATTGTTACATATCTTTTTTTCATAGAACCATATGTCTTCAGACTATTCCATATAGAGGTGTGGTTTTTTTTTTAAATCATTCTCAACAGCAGCGTAGTATTATTTTAAACTCCATATTTTGTTTAATCAGTTTCCTATTGATTTTGCTACATCCAACAATGCTGCAAGGGGTAATTTTGTACATATATTATGCTCACACGTGATAGTGCCGTGTGTGATGAATATAGAATTACCAGGTGAAAGGATATGTGCATTTGTACTTGTCACAGATATTACTCCAACTGCCTTTCATGGAAGCTGTGCTAACATATGCTCTCACAGGCAAGGTATGAAAGTACCTGTTTCTTTATATCCTTGCCAGCACAGTATGTTATGAAATTTCTTAATCTTTACCAATATGTTAAGTAAAAAATGGTATCTCATCTGGTTTTAATTTGCATTTCTCTTAGGAGAATGAGCATATTTTCATAAATTTTTAAGAGCTGTTTGTATTTATCTTTCTGCGAACTGTTCATATCCTTTGCCATTGGGCTGTTACCAAGTTGTATTACATTATACCTAAGGGAAATAAGCCTCTCATGTGATAAGAATTGGAGTTGTTTGCAGTTTGTTCATCTTTTGACTCGGGTTATATTTCATTTTTCCATGTAGATGAATTTATCAGCAGCTTATTTTAAAGTCTTTGGATTTAATATCATGAAGAGAAAAAGGCGTTCCCCATCTTAAAATTATTATTTTTAAAATGTCCATGGTTTCTTTTGGTACTTTTGTAGTTTTGGTATTTTTATATTTAAATTATTTATCCATATTGAATTTATTTTAGTACATATGGATCCCAGTTTACTTTTTTTCCCAGATGGCTGATGGTTTTCGCAATCATTTGTTAATAGTCCATTTTCCTTCTGACTAAATCCCCCATGCCTATGTGTCTGTTTCTTGACTTCTGTTGTGTTGCTCTGCCTAGCTCTGTGGTGTTGAGCTATTCATGTTTTAGTTGTGACACTATTCTAGTTGTTAAGAAGATGTTTGTATTAGGGAGGATTGGGCTTGTATTAAATATTTTACTGTTGATGTTAACTGTCAGTTTTGTAGTGGCATTTAAAAATTAATTACATGGCTGAGAGTGGTGGCTCATGCCTGTAATCCTAGCACTTTGGGAGGCCCAGGAAGGTGGAGTGCTTGTGTCCAGGAGTTCAAGACCAGCCTGGACAATATGATGAAACTCTGTCTATATGAAAAATACAAAATTAGCCGGACGTGGTGGTGCATGCCTGTAGTTCCAGCTACTTAGGAGGCCGAGGCTGCAGTGAGTCGTGATTGTGCCCCTGCACTCCATCCTGGGTGACAGAGTGAGACAACATCTCAATAAAATAAAATAATTTTTAAAAATGAGTTATACAAAGTTTAAAGGAAACTGATCATATTTTATGTAACTCAAAGAATGTTTAGGGACCTAGGCTGGTAAAGGTCAGAGTTTTCTAACTCAAGGTTTGCTTCCTTTTATCTTTTTTTTTTTAAATCCCTCCAATGAAGGGGAAACAGATGCTAAAACAATGGTGAGAAGTACTTAATTGGCTGGGTGTGGTGGTTCATGCCTATAATCCCAGGACTTTGGGAAGCCCATGCAGGAGGATCATGTGAGGCCAGGAGTTTGAGACCAGCCTGGGCAACAAAGCAAGAACCTTCCCTCTACAAAAAATAGCCAGATGTGGTGGTGCATGCCTGTAGTCCCAGCTACTCAGGAGACTGAGGTGCGAGAGTTGCTTGAACCCAGGAGGTTGAGGCTGCAGTGAACTGTAATTGTACCCCTACACTCCATCCTGGGTGACAGAGTGAGACCCTGTCTCAAAAAAGTAAAAATAAAGTAGTACTTAATTTGGGATCAAGATCGGCTTACAAATCAGAACATTCAGGCTTGAAGAAGAGAAAAAGCAATTAAATAGGTCAACAATTGCAAAGCAAAACTCAGTTTGAGAGTTGGATAGAGAGATTTGATTGTGGGGACTCTGTGTCATTTGAGATGTGACTCTTGGTCCAGTCTGAGGTGATGAAAATACAGCATCAGTAGTTAACTGGAGTACAGGAGCATCAGTGCTTTTCTTTCTGCGAAAAGTCTTTATTTGCCTAAGATGAATAAAGGAGACTGTGGTGAACCAGAGACCATTTTATTCTGAACTGTGGCAGAGTAAAACGCCTTCTGGTGTCTCTCCTCAGTGTTACTCTGAAATGGCCCATATATTCGGAAAAAATGTGGCTTCTTCTGTGTGTGTGTGTTGTGTGTGTTGGCGGGGGGCGGGGGCTAGATTGTTGTGTTATATTGTGATACCAAGAGAGAACTTTTGTCTAGATGCTCACCTGAGACATCCACCTGGCCTCCAAGCAGCATGCACGTGAGTGAGGAATTTCAACAACTTGTTTTTTTCCTATAAGATAATTAGTGTAAAACATTCACTCGACATGAGCACAAACACAGAGGCATTATAGACTAGACTGGAAAATCACCTGTGGGCCACTTTGAGCCCCTGTGGTCAGTCCTTTCCTTGGATGACTCTAAAGGGGACTTGGGCCCCACTTAGACATAACAGTGTATACAGTTTTAAAAGGAGTTTGAGAGCATTCGTCTTTTTTTTTTTTTTTTTTTTTCGGAGACAGAGTTTCACTCATGTTGCCCAGGCTGGAGTGCAATGGGGCGATCTCAGCTCACTGCAATCTCTGTCTCACAGGTTCAAGCGATTCTCCTGCCTCAAGCACCTTTTTTTTTTTTTTTTTTAAACTATTTCAATCATTTTGAGTGTATAGTTCAGTGATGTTAAGTATGTTTACATTGTTGTGCAACCATCATCACCATCCATCTCCAGAACTCTTTCATCTTCGTAAATAGAAACTCTGCACTCATTCAACCCTTAACTCCCCTTTTCCCTCCACTTCCTCCAGCCCCTGGTAACAACCATTCTACGTTCTAATTGTTTTATTTTTAAATTTAGATATATAGTTGATACTCAGAAGCTTAACATTCCTTTTACGAAAGTCTTCAGCAAGCTACTTGGCTTGAGCATCTTATTTGCCCCTTGAGCCTTACCCTGGGAATAAAATACAGCGTTTATCACTGTTTCTGGAACATCATGGAAGTGGATAAAACTGCTTGAGTTTATTATGTAGAAGTGCCTTTCCAGATTTCTGGAGTGTGGATTGAAGATTTTCATACCAGCAGTAGGGTCTCAACCTTGTTTTTCTTATCTCTTGGCAAGAAAGCACAGCTGGCCATTGGGGTCTAATAAACCTTGTGTACACAGCTGCAGGAGGGAGCAGGGAGGTGGCTGTGCTCGGAGGCTGGCTGTTTTGCCGAAGATAATGGAGCATCTCTGGCACCATGTTGCTGGTCGAAACAGTTTTGGAATTGGATTTGTCCTGCAGTGATGTCTTTGAAGAGGAAAGCACTTTTGAATATTTGCATTGCTTTGAAGCCAGTGCCATGGAGATATTGTGACTTATTGCCAGTCAGAGGCAAAGCTCAGTGTGTGAGGTTTTGAACAAAGGTTGTTGAAAAAAGGAGATAATCATTAGTTTTTGCAGTAAAATTCATTGAACCCCAAGGGTGATTTGGAGGGGTCATAGCTATTTTTAGAATCTGTTGCTAATCACCGTATATCATAGATGTTAAGCCTAGGTTAAGAGCATGAGTGTGGGTGCAGAGTTTAGATTTGCCAATTTGTGACTTTAGGCATGTTTAACCTTTCTAAGCCTGTTTCTCCATCTGAAGAATGGACATAGAGAAAATTTATCACTGGGCTTTTTGTGGGGGACAGATGAGGTAAGGCATAATGCATTTAAAGGGGCAGGCACAGTCTAAATACTACCTAGTGCTCCTGGACAGGCATAGAAAATGAAAAATTATTTATAGATTTTCCCCTCCTCCAAAACACTCTTAAGACCACGTGATTTTTATTTGACTTATCTGAATCCTGAATAGTTTTTACTGGATCATACTCTTGTATCTGGGCTGTCCTAGTTTGAAGGTGGTGCTGCTGGGTGAGAAGCCAAGGATGAGAGAGGCTGTTTTTTTTGGAGGCCCAGTCTGTCAAAACCGAGGTGGCATTTCTAGTTCCTGATAGAGTGAGACAGATGCAAAGGTCATGGGAGCTTTGAACAGTTTCTGTGCATTGTGCGTTTTTTCATCTTCTGGAAGTAGGCTGGAATTTGTTTTCAGCAGCTAAGTTCATTATGTAGTTGCCTCTAAGCCGTGCCTCCCATTTTCCATGTTTGTGAAAAGCAAAACAAAACCACCAGGCACATTATGTTTTAGGAGGACCTGGAGATTGACTAGCTGACACCCCTAGATTTCACATTTATGTTGAGATAAGGAGAATAATGTAAGTCACCCAGACTTTCCGTTATTCTGCATTTTTATTCACAGGGATGAACAGAGGCTTGCAGATTGGGAGAAAGGGGTGGGCAGAACCAATTCTGTTTTCTGGTGGACCCAAATAATGCATCTGCTTTGATAACTGCCTATCTTGATTTGCTTGGAAAGGGCATAGAGTAATAAATAGTTTGTGGGAGTGTGAAGAATGAGCCTTTAGACTGACCCAACTTGTGGAAATTCAGAAAATGCAGAAATGTGTGTTCTTCCAGCTTGTGAATCCTGAACAATGGAATTGTTAGAAGAACTTTTGAAACTTGTTCTTTTTTTGAAAGCATTATTGTGCTCAGTTGGGTACATGCGCTTTGGTCTCAAAAATGTGTGCCTTAATCACATTGCTGGGGAGGCTGTGGATTTCACTATCAACAGAAAGTAATGTAAGATGTGATATCTTCTCAGCAGGCACTAAGGAGATTTTCTTGAAAGAAAAAGGGAAAATGCTGCTCTTAAGCAAAAAATGTGGACCACGTTGGCAGACATATGTCTTTGAAACATACCAGCAGCGAATTATTTAATTATTTGCCCCTTAGTTTTATCTTGATCACTCCTAGGGTGATTTTTCACCCCTCTTAGTTATGCAGCAGCCTACTGGCTGACATTTAACTCTTGACTGTTCATCCTGGGGAATGAATTACTGTGATTTATAGTCAAGGGTACAGATGTAAAGAGACAGAAAGGATCAGATGTTTCTAGTGCCTTTTTTCTTCCTCTGATGGCTTCTCCCAGAAACTTGATAAAAGCACCAACACTAAAACATGTTTACAGTAAGACAGCTGTTTATTCATCGTAAGTAGAAACTTCTATTAGTTTGTATAAAATTTTGCCCATGTGGGAACAATTAGTCTTTTAATTTGAGTTGTGTATTGTAATTCCATGGATGGAGATGGGTGGAGGTTGGGGCGAGGGGAAGCTGAGGTAAGAAGCCAGGCCCGAGAATTTAAAATGATGTCTTTCTTTGAGGATGCCCCCTTTGCCCCTCCTGCTGGCCTCAAAACCGTGGGATTGGCCACATCACTTCCTGTCCAAGTTGGCACTGACAGTGGCACAGTAACTCTGCCCAGTGTTCTCAGACTGCAGTGGGCAAGTTTCCAGCAATAGAGTCACCCGAAGAAACGACGCAGCCTCCTTTTTTTCTTTCTCTGTTGCCCGGGGCAGTTTCCTCAGACCTCACTACCCATGTTCCTTGCTTTTCGAATACCCCCATTAGGTCCCCAAACCTTGCCTTTGATGTATGTGGCTTCCTGAGGATCCCCTACATTTGCCTCTGTTTCCTTCCCTTATGCAAAGGCCCTAAGTCTTCCCTGGGGGAAGAGTCCTCTGGGGCTTTCCTGTGGGAGAAAGGAAGGATCTATTCCTGCCCACACTTCTTTCTCTCCAGATAGAGAAATAGCTCACGTTTTTGTTGCCTACTGTGTACTGGGCACTGTACTGTGAGTTCTCATGTGTCACCTCACAGGTACTATGATCATCCCTGAGTGATGTTCAGAGAGGGGGTCTGCCCCAGGTCACAGGGCTGGGAAATTAGTAACATGCAAGGAAAATGGCTTTACTCTCAGCGTGAAGTGAAACAGACAATACAGTACACCTGCTGAGTGACAGAGTTGTCCCTGAGTTTTAGGGCCTTTGCCCGCCTTGGGGCTCCACTTGCTTGGTGCACAGTAGGCAGCAAATGGGCTGTGGAGTCATGGTATTTGTGATTTCCTGTGTCCTTGACAGGTGAGGTATTCTCTAAGGCTGTTTACGTTCTCTCTACCACGCTCTTCACAAGCAGTCTTTATTGTTTATGTTTCTATTGACAGGTCTGTTTAAGGCAACGTAAACCTTTCCCACCATGTTCCTCAAAATTCTTCCAGGCTCCTTCACTACCCAATTCCAAAACCATTTCCACATTTTTTGGTATTTGTTACAACAGCACCCCACTTTCAGGTGCTAAAGCCTATTAGTTTTCTACTCCTGCTGTAATAAAACTCACAAATTTCATGCTTAAAACAGCACACGGGCAGGGTGCGGTGGCTCACATCTGTAATCCCAGCACTTCAGGAGGCTGAGGTGGGTGGATCACTTGAGGTCAGGAGTTAAAGACCATCCTGGCTAACATGGTGAAACTCTGTCTCTACTAAAAATACAAAAAAAATAGCCAGACGTGGTGGCGGGCACCTGTAATCCCAGCTACTCCGGAAGCTGAGGCAAGAGAATCACTTGAACCCAGGAGGCAGAGTTTGCAGTGAGCTGAGATTGTGCCACTGCACTCCAACTTGGGCAACAGAGCGAGACCGTCTTAAAAAAAAAATACACAAAAGCACACATTTTTTATATTACAGTTGTGTACATCAGAAGTTGGACACAGGTCTCACTGGAATAAAATCAAGGAGTCAGCAGGACCAGTTCCTTCTGAAGGTTTTGGGGAGAATCTATTTCCTTACTGCCGCAGCTTCTAGAGGTCGCCTGGATTCCTTGGCTTGTGACCCCTTTCTTCATCTTCAAAGCCACCACTGGCAAGTTTAGTCGCTTTTACTGCTGACGTTTCTTCTGGCTCCTCTTCTGTGATCCCATCTTTCTGTCTCCGACCACAGAAAGAAAAGACTTTAAAAAGACTCATTAGTTTGGGTCCATCTAGATAATCCAGGAAAATCTCTCCATCCCAGAGTCCTTAATCTTAATGCCGTCTGCCCAGTGACTTCTGCCATGAATGTAACATGTTCACAGGTTTGGGAGTTAGAAGCTGGACACCTTTGGGGGGCGCATTTTTCTGCCTGCCACACATGATAAGTTATAAACACAATACAGTTAACTCTCTTAGTTCGCAGTCAGCACCCCTTTAAAGTGTGTGGTTTCTAATCAAGCATTTATTCAGGGTGCATCTGTTGCACCTGGCTGGCAGCATGCACCTTGCAGGTCAGGTGTGAGATAAGCAACAGCTGTTGGAAGACTGGAAGCTACCTCTCTCTCCTTTAGGGAAAGGAAGCGAGAGAGAAGCAAGGAGACCACTTGAGTTGTGACTCTCTTGCTTATGGTGAAATTAAGAACTAAAACTAAAACAGCAAGAACCCTTTCATAACGGAAATACTGAAATATAAAATTAAACCACCTCCTAAAGGACTCTTTTTCCTTTGAAAACAAAGCTGAGCTGCGTTGATGCTTGCACCTCTGCTCTTTCGTGGGAAAATTGGACCCCTCTGTGACATTTGGTATGTTACTGAGCAGGGTTCCGTTGGGGAGGACGAGAAGCCCCCTCTCCGCTCGACACTTGGAATTTGATGCCAGTTGCTGTCTGACAGCTGGTTAGCCTGTCAGGCCCTCACAAGTTAAATCTTGTCTCGGAAAATAATTTGCTAGAAGATCAAAGTATGGATGGGGTAAATTAACTTTTCAACAAGCCACAGGTTTGGGATAATTGTCTCTCAAGTGTTGCTAATGTCTTTGATAAGTAATTTGGGGGGGCTTTTTTCCTTGAGATTATAAATCTTGATTGATTTGTATGTTGAAAAAGAACTCTGAAAGCTTGCACCTAAGATGAAGCCCAGGAATAACCTGAAATAATCATAATAGGTATATTTCAACACCTGTGTCATTCAGAGCAGTGATTCTCAACAGGTGGGGGTGGGAGATTGATTTTTGCCCCACAGGGGCATTTGGCAGTGTTTGGAGACATTTTTGATTGCCATGATTTTCGGGAGGGATGCTACTGGCATCTAGGGAGTAGAGGCCAGAGATGCCCAGAATAGCCCACAACAAAGAGTTATAGAATGTCAGTAGTGCTGAGGTGGAGAACTCTTGATTGAGAAAGGAGTGTTTTCTATTTTACTTATTTTCGTGTGTCTTAACACTATTCCTGGATTTAATTTCTTTGAGGATAGGGTCCATCCTTTTATTTTCCTACTCAACACAACAAGTTGCCCTGAGTAGGCTCAAACATCTATTTACTGTTGATTCCCCTCTCTCTTGTTAAGCTGTTCATCCTTTTTTTTTTTTTTTTTTTTTTTGTCTTGGAGTAGAGCTATTGAGGGCAGCACTGATAAGCAGATGGTAGAGCTATGACAGAATCAGCATGGTTGGGAGAGCGGAAAGAACACAGCTCTGGACTTGTCTCAGCCCCTGCTTTCTCGTCTGTAAAAAAAGAGTTAATAATAATGCCCAGCTTAGGATGGTTGTATTTGAGAAAGATTGTGTTGCAAAAAATTGGGGATGTAGTAAGTGCCCAGTAATGCCTTCTCAGGCAGCTGAACAGGAGACTGTGTGCAAGGTCCTCTATCTTAGGACCCTATTTTTTGTAAAAAGTTGCGTAAATCAGGGGCAGACATCTTACACGTTTCAGAATTGTTCTCAGTTCTCCAGGAAGAAGAGGAAAAGAAGCATTTATAGCATTTCAGTAAAGGTTGCTCCATGATTGACAAAACAATTTTGCGGTTCCTAAGAGGCACGTTCTGCCTCAGGCTGGAGCAATTTTTAAAACTAAATTGACAGCAACTAGTTCAAGTTGGAACAGTCCTAACTTAATTATGGATACCTGCAGAGGTTCCTTCAAACAGGTGGGTTTCAACAGCATGGTGCGATCTAGCAAAAGCTATTGTTTGCTTAGTTATTTGTTTGAGAGTCAGCTTAGAACATAAGGAAGGAGTCAGATTTGGGGTTGAATTCTGTCTCTGATTGGATCAGAGCCTCCATTTTCCTATTCATAATACAGAAATAATGATCCTCCCTCAGAGGATGGTTATAAGGGTCAATTGACAACATTTGTTAGAAATTTGGCATAGTAAGTACTTCATAAATGACACCTGTAAAAGTTTTTGTTTAAAAATTTTCCAGCTTTTGTTTATTTATTTTTTGAGACAGTCTCACTGTGTTGCCCAGGCTGGAGTACAGTGACACAATCTCAGCTCACTGCAACCTCCACCTCCTGGGTTCAAGCAATTCTCCTGCCTCAGCCTCCTGAGTAGCTGGGATTACAGGCATGAGCGACCACGCCTGGCTAATATTTATATTTTTGGTAGCGATGTGATTTCACCATGTTGGCCCAACTGGTCTTGAACTCCTGGCCTCAAGTGATCCACCTGCCTCGGCCTCCCTAAGTGCTGGGATTATAGGCATGAGCCATCATGCCTGGCTGAAAACTTTCCAGTTTTTAAATGTTGTGTACATTTTTGCTCCAGATTGCTTTGGCTATTCGGGGCGTTTTATAGTTCCATACAATATTTTTTTCCACTGTAAAAAATTGCATTGGAATTTTGATAGGAATAGTATTAAATCTGTAGGTCACTTCGGGGAGTATGAACGTTTTTAACACTGTTAATTCTTCCAATCCGTGAATACAGGATATCTTTCCATTTATTTATGTCTTCAATTTCTTTTAGCAATGTTTTATAGTTTTCAGCATATAGATCTTTCACCTCCTTGTTTAAATTTATTACTAAGTATTTCATTCTTTCTTTCTTTCTTTCTTTTGAGACAGGGTCTTGTTCTGTCGCCTGGGCTAGAGTGCAGTGGTGCGATCACAGCTCACTGCAGCATTGAACCCCTGGACTCAAGTGATCCTTTTGCCTCAGCCTCCCAGGTAACTGTGACTACAGGTGTGCACCACCATGCCTGGCTCATTTTTAAATTTTTTTGTGGAGACATCTCTCTTTGTTACCCAGGCTGGTCTTTGAACTCCTGGACTCAAGCAGTCCTTCTGCCTTGGCTTCCCAAAGTGCTAGGATTACAGGTGTGAGCCGTTGCACCCGGCCTTATTCTTTCTTGATGCTATTGTAAATGAAATAATTTTCTTTATTTTTTAGAGAGTTCATTATTAGTATATATAGTAGAAATGCTACTGATTTTTATGTTGATTTTAGTATCCTACAACTTGACTGCGTTTATTCTAACAATCTTTTGGTGAAGTTCTGAAGGTTTTCTATGTATAAGATTATATCATCTGCAAACAGAGACAGATTAACTTCTTGCTTTCCATTTTTGATGCATTTTATTTTTCTTGCCTGATAGCTCTGGCTAAAACTTCTAGTACTATGTTGAATAGAAGTGGTTAAGAGTGGGCATCCTTTTTTGCTCCTGATATTAGAGGAAAGGCTTTCAGCTTTTTACCACTGAGTATGATATTAGCTACAGGCATGCCATATGTGGCCTTTATTATGTCGAGGTCCATTCTTTATACCTAATCTGTTGAGCGGTTTTATCATGAAAGGATGTTGAATTCTTTCAAATGATTTTTATACAGCTATTGAGATGATCACATGATTTTTATCCTTGATTTTGTTAATGTGGTATTAGTTAATTTTAATTAATTTGCATATTTTGAACCATCTTTGCATCCCAGGGATAAATCCTATTTGTTCATGGTGTGTGATCCTTCTAATGTGCTTTTGAATTTGGTTTGCTAGTATTATAATGAGGATTTTTGCTTCTCTAGTCATCCAGGATATTGACCCATAATTTTATTTTCTTGTAGTGTCCTTGCTGGCCTTGAAAAATGAGTTTGGAGGGGTTGATTCCATCCTCTTCAGTTGTTGGAAAGAGTTTGAGAAGGGTTGGTGTTAATTCTTCTCTTTAAATATTTGGTAAAATTCACCAGTGAAGCCGTGACATCCTGGGATATTCTTTGTTGAGAGGTTTTTGATTTCTGATTCAATGTCCTTACTTACTATTGGTCTCTTCAGATTTTCAATTTCTGTATTGTTCAGCCTTGGTGTAAGTTGTATGTTTCTAGGAATTTATCCATTTGTTCTAGGTTATCTAATTTGTTGGCATGTATTTGTCTATAGTAGTATCTTTTAATCCTTTGTATTTGTGTGGTATCAATTGTAATGTTTCATCTTTCATTTATAATTTTGTCTTTTTTTTAGTTCAGCTAAAGGTTTGTCAATTTTATCTTTTCAAAAAACTCTTGGTTTTATTAATCTTTTGTATTGTTTTTCTAGTCTCCATTTATTTTTGCTGTGATGTTCACTTTTTTCCTTCTGCTGACTTTGGGCTGTTCCTTTTCTAATTCCTTGAGGTGTAAAGTTAAGTTTATTTGAGATCTTTTTTCCTTAATATAGGAGTTTATTGCTGTACACTTCCTTGTAGTACTGCTTTTGCTGCATCTCTTAAGTTTTGGTTTGTTGAAAACCAAAAAAAAAAAAAAAAAAAACAAAACTGGAGGCATCATACTACTTGACTTCAAAATATACTAAAAAGCTGTCATCAAAACAGAATAGTAATGGCTTAAAAACAGACATATAGACCAACATATAGACCAATGGAACAGAATAGAGGCCCCAGAAATAATTCATATTTACCGTCAGTTGGCTCTTTGACAAGTTGCCAGGAACACACAATGAGGAAAAGAGAGTCTTTTCAATAAATGGTGTTGGAAAAACTGGACATCCATATACAGAAAAATTAAATCCCTTTCTCCATATACAAAAATCAACTCAAAATGGACTAAAGATTGGGGGCATGGCTCAGGGGTAGAGGATTTGACTGCAAAATGGACTAAAGACTTAGTGAGATACAAAAGTATAAAACTACTTGAAGAACACGCAGAGAAAAAGCTTCTTGACATTAGCCTGGGCAATGATGTTTTGGATATGACCTCAAAAGTACCACAGAAGCAAACATAGACAGATGGGATTATGTTAAACTAAAAAAAATTCTGCATAGAAAAGGAAACAAACAATAGAATGAAGAGACGGCCTATAGAATGGGATAAAATGGTTGCAGACCATACATCTGATAAGGGGTTAATATATAAAATATACAAGGAACTCATACAATTCAATAGCAAGAAAACAAATAACCTGATTAAAAAATGAACAAAGGACCTTAATAGACATTTCTCAATAGAAGACATACAAATGACCAACAGACACATGAAAAGGTGCTCAATATCACTAATCAGGGAAATGGAAATTAAAACTACAGTGAGTAGTCAGATGCAGTGGCTCATGCCTGTAATCCCAGCACTTTGGGAGGCCAAGGCAGGCAGATCACTTGAGGTCAGGAGTTCGAGACTGGCCTAGCCACATGGCAAAACCTCTTCTCTACTAAAAAATACAAAACCATAGTGATACATCACCTCACATCTATGAGAATGGGTATTATCAAAGGCAAAAGGTAACAAGTGTGTTGGGAAAATGTGAGATAAAGGGACCCTCTTAGACTGTTGATGAGAATGTTAGTACAACCAATATGGAAAATAGTATGAGTATGGAAGTTCCACAGAAAATAAAAACTGAACTTCCATATGATCCACCAATCCTACTTCTGGGTATATATCCAAAGGAATTGAAATCAAAGAGATACCTGTACTCCTGTGTCCCTCGCAGCATGATTCACAATAGTCAAGATATGGCGACAGTGGAAGTGTTCATCAGTAGTTGAATGGGTAAAGGAAATGTGGTATATGTGTACACTGGAATACTCTTCAGCCTTAAAAAAGAAGAAATCCTGTCATTTGCGACAATATAGATGAACCTGTTCATAAATGAAATAGCCAGGCACAGAAAGACAAATACTGCATTTTCTCACTTATATGTGGTATCCAAGAAAGTCAAACTCTCTCACAGAAGCAGAGAGTGGAATGGTGGTTTTCAGGGGCTGGGAGATTAGGGGTACTTGGGAAGACCTTGGTTAAAGGTAAAAAGTTTCAGTTAGGATAAATATGTTCTGGAGATCTATTGTACAGTGTGGTGACTATAGTTAATGTATACTTGGAAATTACTAAGAGATTAGCTCTCAAATGTTCTCACCACAAATAAGTGTGAGGTGGATATGTTAATTAACTAGATTTAATTTCACAAAGTCTATGTACATCAAACCATGTATATTGTAAATATATACAATTTTTATTTTTAAATTATAACCTTAATAAAAGTGGGAGGAAAAGTGATAAAAGGTAATAAGCCTTTAAAGGTAATAAGTTAACTTGTCACCCAACCTATTTATTAATTTTTCTATACAATGTAATGTATTCGGAGAACATTGAGGCCGGGCACAGTGGCTCACGCTTGTAATCTCAGCACTATGGGAGGCCGAGGTGGGTGGATCACTTGAGGACAGGAATTCAAGACCAGCCTTGCCAACATGGTGAAACCCCGTCTCTACTAAAACTACAAAAAAAAATTAGCCGGGCATGGTAGTGGGCACCTGTAATCTCAGCTACTCGGGAGGCCAAGGCAGGAGAATCACTCGAACCCAGGAGGTGGAGGTTGCAGTGAGTCAAGATCACACCATTGCAATCCAGCCTGGGCAACAAGAGTGAAACTCCATCCAAAAAATTGATGTTTGAAAATCCCCAAGCGTCAGAAGACACTCTGCTGCGTGTTTGTCCTTCAGTGGAATTCAGTACAGATCTCAATGACTTGTTCTCATTTCACCAGAAAATGATCATTCTGCATTATGCTGTCAGTGCAGATGGAAAACTAGCAGCAATTTACAAAGTTTCCACTTGAAAAAACATAACTCTAATTGATTTTAAAAAGTAGTTGATTGTTGCAAGACTTGACATTTCTCTAGTTAATTTCTACACCTGTTGTTTTGCCCCTTACCATCTTCAAAATCTGAATCCAAATCCAGGGCTTCTCTGTTAGGAGGCTCCATAGCATATCTCTTTAATCCTGATAATTTCTCAATTTTTGGTTTCCTACCTACCTACCTATTTTCTTAGGCTACCTTTATTTGCTTAGTAAATATAACATTTCATGTTCTATTACTTTTATTTTATTTTATTTTTGAGACAAGGTTCTGTTGCCCAGGCAGGTGTGCAGTGGCATGATTATGGCTCACTGCAACCTCCATTTCCTAGGCTCAGGTGATCTTCCCACCTCATCCTCCTGAGTCGCCTGGACCACAGGTGTGCACCACCACACCTGGCTATTTTTTTTTATTTTTTGTAGAGACAGGGTTTTGCCATGTTGCCCAGACTGGTCTCGAACTCCTGGAATCAAACAAGCCACCCCGCTTGGCCTCCCAAATTGCTAGAAGTACAGGCATGAGCCACTGCACCTGGCCTTGTTAACTTCTTATGTCATTTCCCCACTTTAATATATTTGAGGGCTAGTTCTGTGTCATGTTTGTATTTTAACATCACTACAGCATCTGGTGCAGAGAGGGGCATTCTATAGTCTTGGTACTTCTTATCTTCACGATTGCTGATGAGCCATACAAATTTGAGATGACCAATTAATAGATGCACCGGCCAACTAACACTATGTGAACGAGTAAGTGAGGCTGAAGCTGATGGATGATGCAAAGTGGGGACATAACATATTTCGCTGGGGAACCAGACAGATATGCAGAGTAAGCGCTCTGATAGGGGAAGTACGGGCTGTTATGGGCATGTAATACTGGGAACATCAGTGGGAGGTGGAGGTCACAGTTGAAGCTGAAACCTGTTGGGTGAGGTGGAGTTAGCCAGGTGAAGTGGTAGACTTGGGGAAGAGGAGAGGAGTGGGGAGCATCCTGTGTTTAGAACCAAAGAGAGTTTACTGTGTGATTATTGGGTGGGGGTGGGAGGGTAGGTCATAAAGGGCCTGGTAGACTGTTAAGAAATTTTAAACTTTATCTCAAGAGTTGTGGGAAATCACTGACAAGTTTTAAGTTGGTAGGTGAAGTGCTGGCTGGAGGAATCCCTCCAGCTTGGGTATATGAGGATGGCCTGAGAATGGAGGCACCTGTAGTAATCCCCCAGAGGGAGACATTGTAGCCTGAGCTGGCCTTGGGGCTAGAAAAAGTGGACAAATGGCGGTTTAGGAGGAGAATCTCTGTGAATTGATTGAATGGGGGAGAGGGAAACATCAAGCGCAGTGCCCAGACTTCTGGGACTCAGTGAAAGGAAGCCTGGGAGGTTTGTGAGGGCAGATGCTGAGCTCATTTATAGACAGATTGAGTTCAAGGATCCACAGATCATTGAAGGGAAAATGTGAGCTTGAACCCTGCATTTGAAGTTCAGAAAAGAGAACACAGTGAATTGAGTTCTGGGAGTCTTTCCATGTGGATGGTAACTGCAGCGGATGAGGTAATAAGATCACCTAGTTAGAGATGGGGGAGCACAAGAGGGCTTAGGGCAGAACTCTGAAGAGCACCCTGCAAAGGAGACTGAGGAGGAATGGACGGAAAGGGTGGAGGAAATCTTCAAGGGTGCATTTCAAGGAGGCAGTGGTTACCAGCATTAGCTCCTGCAGAGCCAAGAGAATTGAGTCATTTTTGCTGGGCTTAGCAACAAGAACTTTCAGGGACTTCATGGCAGAGTGACAGCATATGGAGATGCAGTACTGTTGGCCTGTACAGAGCCTTTTTTTTTTTTTTTTTTTATTCCCGGAGATGGAGTCTCGCTGCTCTGTCGCCTAGGCTGGAGTGCAGTAACGTGATCTCGGCTCACTGCAGCCTCTGCCTCACGGGTTCAGGGGATTCTCCTGCCTCAACCTCCCAAGTAGCTGGGATTACAGGCGTGCACCACCATGCCCGGCTAATTTTTTTGTATTTTTAGTAGAGACAGGGTTTTGCTGTGTTGGCCAGGCTGGTCTCGAACTCCTGACCTCAAGTGATCCGCCCGCCTCGGCCTCCAAAGTGCTGGGATTACAGGTATGAGCCACCGCACCCTGCCAGTACAGAGCCTTTGAGGACGTTAGAAAATGTGTGCCTTTCTGGATGGACGCAGTCCCTGGCTTGGTGAGTGGACGGTGCATGGGACTTCAGCTCTTACCACCTTAGCTGGGTGCACTTGTTTAGTGTGCAGAATACACCTTCCATGCGTGGTGGCCTAGGATATATCTGCACTTCTCAATCTAGGGCACTGTTGCCTCCCAGGGAATATTTGGCAATATCTGAAGAGATTTATAATTGTTACAGCTGAACCAGAAAGGGTAGGTGCTACTGTCATCTAGTGTGTAACGGCCAGAGATGCTGCTACACACTCTGCGGTGTCCAGGACGACCCCTGACAACAAAGAATTAGCCAGCCCCAAATACCAATTGTGCTGAGAAACCTTGGTGTCTGTGAACCTTTCAGGCTCATGGGAAAAGGCAGTGAGAGAGGGTGATAGCTGGAGGTGGGTGGACCTGAGAACAGTCTCCTTACTACTTTGCTGCAGTCTCATTTGCTTGTGGCAGTTTTCACGTTGCCTCTCCCACCTCGCTACCATGGAAATGTTATTCATCACGTTGTAGGTTTTCATCTGTTTATTCTTATGTGGCCATTTTCACTATTCCCTCTCGCACCCCCACTCCCCCTGAGCAGTGTATTCTGTAATGCAAGGCAATCTTGTGTCCTTATTTGTGTTTCTGGGCACACTGTAAAACATCTGTATTTTAATAGTATCTGTCAGGAAATTCTATTTTGGCAACCAAGTACGGGCTAATCTAAAGTAGCCCATACTTCAGTGCTCTGTTGATAAGGCTCTAATGCATAGTTAGCCCCTTGACTGTCAGGCTTGGAAAAAAGACAGGAAGTATTCCTTGTCTTTGGAAACGAGCCTACTCTGGCTTTGGGAAGAAAAGAGCACAAATGGTTCTCACCAGATAGGGTTGCAGCAGCTCTCCCAGCTTTTTGGGAACAAATCAGGTCATTATCTCAACAATGTCAAAACTGTGTTCCCAGATCAGTTGTTGTTTGAAACATTTGGGGCTGATGCGGAGGAGAAGAATTAATTAGCAGCTCCCTCTCTTGGTGTTCTTTTTCAGCCTTCTCAAATTGCAGCACGAGAGTCCCTTAGACATGCTGGCTGCTCATTTGATAATCTGTGTTTTGCTCAGTACAAAAGGTTGCTGGCTAAGTTTTGTGAGCTCCTCTAACGTCAGGCTGACAGTGTCTTGGGTTCAATTAACAAAGTCTACAGTAACATTTTGTCAATGGGGAAGGACTTGAATTCACAGAACTGTCTTGGAAAGCCCTGGGTAAGTTTGAAGAGCAAAGCTGCCTTTTCTGTTGTCAGAAATATTTTACCCCGAAACCATGTAAAGCCTGTGCAAGAATGAAAACAAGCTTGAGTATTAAGATTTGGCACAGTGTGTGCAAGCAATGAGACGGGGTTAAAAACAGGAAGTGCCTTAATTTAAAGATGGTGATGGGGAGACAGATTAAAATAAACTGCTGGCCATGTTTAATCTGAGATAGGCAAGCCTTGGTTGTGGGCGCATTCCCTTCTGAATTACTCTTTATGCAGATATATTTTAGGCCTCTTTCTGTTAAATTGTCTTTCACATGGTTTCAAAGATAGGGCTAGTAATAAGAATTCTCTTCCTGCATGGTGGGTACCATTATATAAATGGTATAAGCAAGCTTTTGTTGTGTGTCTGTATAACTGCTTGGTCTGCCACTCCACAAAATAGTAAAACACATTGTAGCTTTTACATTTCTGTAGTGGACTAGCCCATGCTGTGAAAGAGGAAGGTGGTGGTGGACAAAAAGTGGTAGGTTTTAGGCCGAAGGATATTGATGTGAAACTTTATTTCTGATTATGGCAGTCTTTCATCATGTAATTTAAAAAGCCTGAGATCATCTTTTTTGTTGTTTTTTTTTTCTTAGGACTGCAGGAAGTGTTGATAAACATCTGTTTAAGTTGTCTATACCATGAAATCCATAATCTTCCTTCATAACTATGATAGCATATGGTTTTCTATAGTTAAGAAAACTATTTCTCATGTATTTCATGGTTTGGCCAAATCCTTTTATTACATTAGTACTAAAAAATTCCTTATGATTTCTTGAGAAAAGAATATTTATTATGGATAAATAAGGGAAAGTAAGATAATTCTTAAACCTTAGTATCAGCAGTCATTCTAAACCACATTACACATCTTTAGTAAAAGTGGTTACAAAAGATTTTTCTCACTTCAAAAGATCCTCCAGGGAGGAGTCCTAGCTTTTTCTTGGTGTTATTTTAGGTATCAATTCAGGAGGGCTTTCTGCAGGTTTGTCAGTGAGATAGTTGGGGGGTTCCTGAGCTTTTTATTGCCGTAGGTGAACTTGGTACTACTTCTTTGGCTTTTAAACCCTGAGCAGCATGTACAGATGCCCTCACATGCTTTCTGGGATGACTTTAACACTAAATAGCAGGGGTGTTTCTCAAGAATGTGTAAGGAAAGAATGCAAACATTTGTTTGCACAAACAGATATTTGTGACTTCTGTGAAAAAATTCCAATAGTTGTAATGTAGGAAATTTTTATAAACAAACACCCCTACCAACTAACCCATTGTGTATTTTTATGTGTGTGTAGAAAAAAATGAAACGATATACTAAAATGTTAATGGCAAAGTTTCTCTGGGAATTGAGAGAATTTAGTTAAAAATTTTTATCAAGATTTTTAAAGTTTTATAATGACCACATTATGTTTATGTAATAAAAATAAAATAGAGGCTAGGCACAGTGGCTCACACCTGTAATCCCAGCATTTTGGGAGGCTGAGATGGGAGGATTGCTTGAGCCCAGGAGTTCGAGACCAGCCTGGGCAACATAGTAAAATCCTATCTTTATTTTTAAAAAATAGAATAAGAGAGGGGGACAGTAAATGCAAATATATAAATGACAGAAATTTTGTGGTCTGGTCAAAGAACTATCATTGCATGAAATTATAGATATGGTCATGTAAAGTTACCTTTTTTCATTATAATTCCACCAATAATTCTAAAGTTTTCTTTTTTTTTCCTACTTCTTCCACAGAAAAACAGGACAAGGAAACCTGTGTGAATTTTCAGCTTTTCACCTTTTCTTCTCTGATTTTATTTCTTCCTCTCTCTTACTTTGACAGTCCTCCCAGGCCTCCTGAGAGAATAGAGAAGACCCCCTCCCAGAACCTTCCTGTAAGGCCTTCCCGCTGACTTGTTGTAGTGGATGTGACTGTGTGCCAGGTGCCTGCTGAAGACCTCTGTCACCGACTGTGCCCTTTGGGAAAGAGTCAACGATGGCCTTCCCCTATGGCTGACTTTGCTCATGTTCAGGCTCTCCAGCTTGCTGGTGAGAATTGCCAAGGAGTGGTTCATGGCAGGATAGAACTAAACTGATAGATGAAAGCTCCACCCACAGTGCTTCGAGGCAGGCTCCCGTTCATGTTTAGCAGTTTTCCTCCCTTCAAAATAAAAAACTAGCAGTCCTTAGGGAGGACAGTTTTTTCCTTCCTTTTCCTATTCTGGCTCCAACAGCTGTCTCAACACAGCCCGAGATGGGGAGCAGCCTGGCTTCCACTGGCAATAGCTGTATTGTGGGAGTGTGAAAGAGAAGCCACCTTTTCCTCCCTCAGCCCGAACCACCTGGCCCCTTTGTTCTTTCTCCTCCTCGTTCTCTGGAGTATGAGTGGCTGTGACTCCATGACATAGGAACTAGGAAGCGGGGTGGGGGAGGGGGGTTTGGTGCGTAAATCCTCACGCAGGTGGCGGTGATTGTCTGTGTGGAGGAAATAAGCCTGGTTCTTCCTGGGACTGCTTTCATCTCCTTCTAGCTTCCAGAGGGTAAAATGAACCTTAATGGAGGTTGGGGGATGGCACACACAAAGTCCTGGGTTGAGGGGGCAGTGGTCAAAAAGTTCCCTAGGGAAGTATACAAAGGACAATTAACACTGGGGACACTGAGGTGGGTTTTGGTCCTTTCCACAGAACTGACACCTTTCAAAGCAAGGACTTGCATTCTCGTGTGGAATGTCAGCAGTCGCAACACCACTGGGTTGGATGCAGGGTAATTATTCAGAATCATGAGTTACCTGTTTGCAAGCAATCACATTGCAGGTGGGATAAATAAGCAGACAGTCTGTGTGGTAGGTTCCCCCACCCCAACCGCCTCCCCTCCCCTTAGGGATATTGTAATTTTAAGTATTGTTTTGGATATTGGTAATTCTAAAGCTCCAATCTTAACTGGGCTTTATGAAAGCTGTTATAGGGTGTTTATTACCAAAAAAACCCTCTTATTATTTAATAATACGGTGCCTAGCCACTCCTTTCTTCCCACATCTGTACATGAAGCCTGATTGCAGATCTTGAACAGTATATTTCTTTGGGCTAAGCAGCAAGAACAGATAAGGTATCTAATATCAAAACACCACTCTCAGGGCCAGGTGGCGTCGCTAACACTTATAATCCCAGCAATTTGGGAAGCTGAGGTGGGAGGATTGCTTGAGGTGGGAGGATTGGTTGAGGTCAGGACTTTGAGGCTGCAATGAGTTAACGCACCACTGCACTCCAGCCTCAGCAACAGAGGGAGACCCTGTCTCTAATAAAACAAAAACATTACACCATTGTCAGAAAGTGATTTGTTCTACTTTGTTGGATTAAATTCTCTCACGTGCAAGGTAGTGGCCAGCCTCCTAAGAAGATACACAAGCTCTTCACTGTAGATATTTGGCGGTGTGGGAGTTACAAGGTTAATTATGAGCATAAGGCCCAGGAGTCTTTTCTTCCTAACCATTTCATGTTATCCTAGTTCTTTTTCCATTCTTTCTCCGAACTGTCTTTATACTTTATTAAACTTTTCTTTTTCCCAGACTCCAGAATAATTTCCTGTGATATGTTTTAGCAGTTTCTCCAAGAAAAGGCTCCAGGAGTCTTTAAATCCAGTCCTCTTTCTGCTGTATCTTTGTGCCTCACATCTTGAGAGAAGTTGAGTGGTAGAAAGTAAAGGAGAGAAAAACAGATGGGTCAGGGAGGAAAGCCAAGATGGAAAATGGATGGGAATGAATGAGGAACATGATGTGGGTTGGGGTGTCAGTTCATGGTTAATACAACATGTGTGGCTCAGTATAACCAGATTGTCATAAGAAGCTCAGGCAGCTCTTCCCCTCTGTTGCCTGGGGCTTTTCGCAGTTACAGTAAAAGTGGAAAGATGAAGAATAAGGGCAAGCAGAAAACACAGATTTGCCTGTTTCCGTCTTTTTATCCAGATTGAGTAGATGGGAGGCACAGCTGTTACCCATGATGGTATTTCATGCCAGATTCAATCTACTAGTTTGGTTTTATAGGCATGATTCCCAAATTTTGCATCTGAAGTTAGCTGTCAGTTTAAATTCAGAGGGTCCACAGTTGTTTTTCAGATTTTTCTTGATTCTGCTTTTGGAAACCAGAAAGATGTTGAATTTACTTTTCATCTGACAATATTGCACATCTGTGAAGCCAACTGATCTGAAAGTGTTTACCGCTTAACTCTATGAAGTTAGCTGGTTATCCTGGATGGCTGGGACAATGGCGAGGACTGTTTATAATGGTTACTCTCACCTGTGCTCCAGACGCTTCACTTGGTGCTAGAAATACAGCAGTGAACAGACATCGTTCTTGCCTCCACACAGCTTGCAGTTTAGTAGGGCAGACTGACGACATTAAAAAGATACGATCAGTGTTGTTATAATGGTGGTAAGAGTTAAAAAATAAGGGGCCAGGTGCAGTGTCTCACGCCTGTAATCCCAGCCCTTTGAGAGGCCAAGGCAGGAGGATTGCTTGAGCCCACCTCAAGGAGACCACCCTGGTCAACATAGCAAGACCTTGTTACTACAAAAAAAAAAAAAAAATCAAAAATTAGCTGGGTGTGTTGGCGTGCGCCTGTGGTCCCAGCTACTCAGGAGGCTGAGGTGGGAGGATCACTTGAGCTCAGAAGGTCAAGGCTGCAACGAGCTATGATCGCACCACTGTATTCCAACCTGGGTCAGTGAGACCCTGTCTCAAAAAAACAGAAATAAAGGGAGCGTGTAACAGTAGGATCTAATCTAGCCTAGGGAAGAACGGCATTCTTGAGAAGTGACTTAAGACCTGAAGGACCAATCGAATTGTCTGTGTGAAGATTGGCAGTAGCTGCTCTGAGAGGGAAAAGCGGAAATAGCATACGCAAAGACCCTGAGGTAGAAAGGGAGCTCTAGCCTGTTCGTGTGATGATTGTGGGAGAATGAACAGGAAGAAGACAAAAGTAGAAGCAAGAAGACCAATTAGGAGGTTCAAGGACCTGCCTAACTAAGGTCAGTTAGCCGGTGATTGCCCAAGCCAAGACTCAAACTCATTTTTATGAAGGCTCCACACCCTCATCTCCTCAGCAGTTGTTAAACAGTATTTGATAATGGTGTTCATGTCAACCTGGCACATGTCTAGAAGACTCTTAAGTGACTTTTTCTTCTCACATGGCTTTTTGACCTTTTAAATATAATATATTTTAATATTATGTTATTAGCTGCACAAAGGAAGGGAACTGCTCATTTGAATGAACCAGAAGAAACTTGGAATTTTGCCTGCCTTCTGCTTTGTCCCTGCCAAAATGTAATTTCTTTAATTCATCAAATCACATTCTTGACTAATCTGCTCAAGTCTGTACTATGCCTTGGCCTTTTTCCCTATGACAATTTAGGGATCTTTAAAGAAAATATTTTGAAATGTTTTCTCTCGATCAGGGTGTTTGTGGTTAGATATTGCATACACTGCTTTTATTTGCAGAATGAGCTATTTTTCTACCATGTGATCCTTTGTTAGAAATGAACATGATTGTGGCCGGGCGCAGTGGCTCACGCCTGTACTCCTTGGACTTTGGGAAGCCGAGGCAAGAGGATCGCTTGAGCCCAGGAGTCTGAGACCAGCCTGGGCAACATAGAGAGACCCCTTCTCTACAAAAAAATTAGAATATTATCCAGGCCTGGTGGCACAAGCCTGTAATCCCAGCTACTTGGGAGGCTGCGGTGGCAGGATCGCTTGAGCCTAGGAGGTTGAGGCTGCAGTGAGCCATGATTGTGTTACTGCACTCCAGCCTGGGTGACAGAGTGAGACCCTGTCTCAAAAAGAATGCAGTTGTAATTTTGTCACTTTTATTTAAAAAAATCATTTATCAGGTGCTTGCTATGAAAAGCAATTTAGATGTTTACAACCTCTACCTTCTAGGGACTTGTGTGTTCAGAAGTATTTAAAATGAAATAATTATCTTAGCTAACAATGATAAAATTACTGTGGAGCATTGAGGGCTACTTTGTGCCAGGCAATCAACTTTAAACACCTTTGATTTTCTCCCTATGATGAAGGGTATACTGTAGTTTTTATTAAACATTTGGGGAAACTGAGGCTTAAAGTGGCTGAGTTTTCTAAGAGCATGCAGGTGGAAAGCGATCAAGCTGAGTCCTCGGCTTCATAACTTCTCGGGATCCTTGATCTTCAGCACCCTGTAGTTCTGGTTCATTTTAGGCAATTATCAGAAGTCACCTCAAATGCTGAGAACCTGTGGAACACAGGGGATGAAGTAAATGTGAGCAATGTAATGAAGCGTTTCCTTATAAACTCTTGTAAGGAGTTTGTTCCAGAGATGAAGTATGAGAAAAATATAAGCCAATTGTTCAGTTTCATATTAGTCACCCTCTTCTACTGAACTTTGGTAAATTCAAAGCTTCCCTCTATACAAATTTACTTTTATAGGAATATTATAAAATCTATACTTAGAAATATTAGAAAATAACCTGTACTTAATAGGTTTAATGGAAATTAAGCCCAAATATAATGGAAATCTGAATGAATGCTCATTTAAAAAATATAATTTATGACATTGGTTCTCAAACTTTAGCGTGCATTTGGGTCCTCTGGAGCATTATGTTAAAACACAGATAGCTGGGCTCCAACCCCAGACCTTCTGATTCAGGAGTTCTGGGACTGGCCTAGGAGTGTACATTTTTGACAAGTTGCCAGCTGTATGAGGGTTCTCCAAAGAGACAGCATAGGTATATTAGGAAGGAGATTCGTTATAGGAATTGGCTCGTGATTATGAAGGCCAGGAAGTCCCAGGATGTTCCCCAAGAAGTCTCAAGATCTGCCATCTGCAAACTAGAGAACAAGAAGGCCATTGGTGTAATTCAGTCTGAGTCTGAGGGCTGAGAACCTGGGAGCACCTGGCGTAAGTTTCCATCTCCATCTGAGTCTGAAGGTCCAAGAACCAGGCGCGCTGATGTCTGAGGGCAGCAAAACATGGAAGTTCCAGCTCAAGCAGAGAGCACGTATTTGCCTTTCCTCTCCGTTTTTGTTCTATTCTGGCCCTCACTGATTGGATGACACCCATCCACACTGATGAGCATCCATATTGGCGGTCTTCTTAACCCTTTTCCCACCTAGAAAAAAAGTGCAGTTTGTGGCCAGGGCTTATTTAATTTTACGTAAACAGGCTCTTGGAGGCTAAAGCAAATCGGACTGATTTTCAATGTGAAAATAAAATAGAAAATATTATTTCTAAACAGAACTAACATCAGAATCACCTGAATTATCGGAATCGTCTATTTCAGAAAAATCGGATTCATCAAATGAATCTTCCATCAACTGTTAGAGAACGATGTTAACATCACTCATAGGAGTGCTATGTTTTCTAGGATTTGACATTTTCAGCAATTCAGAATTACTATATTTTGTAAATGGAAATGCCACTACTAAAGACAGAATCCTATAAATAGGATGATGTCTTTTGTTTCCAAAGTCGATATACTAGAACGATGTGAAAATTTAAAAAACGAGATATTTGGTGGCAAGGTTATCTTGGGGTAAACACTGCAGCTGCAAGCACCATGGGCAAGTATTCTCAGGGCAAACAGGAAGAGAGTTAGTGAAGACTACTAATTCAAATGCTGATCTCTTCTTGACACACCCAGAAGTAATGTTTTACCGGCTGCCTGGGCATCCCTTTGCCCAGTCAAGTTGGCATGTGAAATTAACCTTCATACCAGGTAATGTTTCTGCTGCTGGTCTGGGGACCACACTTTGAGAACAACTAATAAGTCATAAGACAGTAGAACCCCTAGATAGTAATAAGTGCTAGTGAAATGAGCTCGCCAATCGCTAATCCCCGAGAAGGCCATTTCCTAGTCTTATACCACATCAGTAATCTAAAGCAGGATGGCGATCTGAAGTCCTGAATAGTCAAGCGTGATATCATGGCTCTGGAGCCCTCAGCACTATTGGGAAGACAGTGGGGACACCTGCCTCCGCTACCTTCTACACCGTGTACATGATGGCACGTGACTTAGATGTGCAAAGTGTACACAGTGTCAGCTTTGTGATGATAAACTCTTCCACTCAGTCTGCTGTGAATATGGCATAGTCACTATACTGCTGAATTAAATAAATCAAATGAGTGAACATAAATCAGGATTCAGATACCAATTAGGTAAAATACTGTAGTTTGTATATGATGGGGATTATCCTTTTTCTGGAATGTTTCAGCATCAAACCTTTGCTGGGTTTGTCTTCTTGCAGTGACTGAGAATTAGCTGAAATAACTGTAAAAGCGTTAAGATTCCCATTTGGCTGGAGACTAAATCACAGAGGCTGGTTTACTAAGCCTTAAGAAATTCCTTTAGATTTGATGTGTTCAGACTTGTACTGGAATATGAAATATTCAATTTGACAAGATCTGTGAGTTCCGAGTACATACGTGTTTTTAGAAATGTGTTTCTCAAAGTACAGTCAGGAAAAAATCCCTTTGAAATGCTAAAACTACCTTTAGTGGTGATAAAGATGCCGACAACCCCTTCTGTTTAAATAAAAACAACTTTTAACCTTCATGATGTTATAATAACATCATTAACTTGTGTAGACAAACATCAGTGCTCACATTTAAAGTAATCATTAAACATTTTCAGAGTTATACTTAAAATGACTTTTTAATCATACTATAAAATATTGCTGCAAAGTTGTTGGTGGGGTACTAAGTTGTAGTTCTTATTCTTTCTCTAGAGTCTGTTTTGGCTTTACCTTGGGGGGAAAATTCCCAAAGAATTGTAACTGAATACAGAAGCATTTTAAAAAATCTTATTTTAAAGAGGAGGAGAAATTTTAGAGCTATTTCTGATAATAAACCTCAAAAACTGAGAAGTATTAGAATTTATCTTGGTTAATTTTCTTTTTTTAATGAACGAGCATGCATTGCTTATATAAAACATTTCTCTGTGTGTGTCTGTTTCTGATGCAGATAGAAGTTCAATGTGAGTTTAGTGATTCCCAGGGAAGACTTAGGGAAGGGAACCTTGGTTTCTGAGTTGTGCTCTCCTCTGACTGTGTGGTGAGTCTTAGTCTCTGGAGTCAGCCAGATCCAGATCTTAGTCTCATGGAGTTAGCCATGATCATTTTAAACTTATAATTATTAAAGTGCTGTGATGTACAAAGGTGATTATGAAACTAAAATTTGAGGAATTAAATTAGATACAGTGACTATTAGGCTTTGCTTTTTAGTAACTGTTTTTCATTACTTCATTGATCCAGAGTGAGATTTTTAAAGCTAAAGTCCTTGTTCCATTAAGATAATTCTGTCATTTGTCCAATTACTCTCCCTACTCAAATTCCTAGCCACTTTGGTACCTTCTCTCTAGCTCTTGCCCTGCTTCATGATGTTCCTGAATAGTTTTAGTTTTCTTTGTTTATTTTTCCACTTTCTTGGGCCAGACCTCCAATTTAATTCTTTTAGTTGAATGAGCTTCTTTCTCGCTTGTTACAGACTCACTTAGGGCTCATTCCTGTCTGCCGTAGTGCCAGTATGGTCTCAGCAATGACACGCAGTATGGGGACTTTGTTTGAACAAACCAGCTTTGAGATGATAAAAATTTGAATATGGATTGAGTTCTTGATGATAAGAAATTGTTAATTTTGTTAGGTTTGTTAATGGCATGGTAGTTAGTTTAAAAACAAATTTCTGGCCGAGTGTAGCGGCTCATGCCTGCAATCCTAGTACTTTCAGAGGCCAAGGCAGGAGGATCACATGAGCCTGAGAGGTTGAACCTGTAGTGAGATGAGATTGCACAAGTGCACTTCAGCCTGTGTGACAGAGCAAGACCCTGTCTCAAACAGAAAAAAATAACAAATTTATTCATTAGTTATAAACGCACACTGATGTTCTTATAAGTGAAAAGATACATTGTTTTGGTTTTGCTTTAAGATTCCAGCAAATATAAAACAGAAAAAGAAGGAATATATTAAAAAGGCTGGCAAAATACGTATCATTGTTGAAGCTTAGTGATGGGTGCATTGTATTCAATATAGTATTCTCTTTCGTATATATTTGAAGTTTTTCATAATAGAAGGTTTAAAAATTTAGAACAAAAATGAATGTGGAGTTTCAGGATCCTACCAGATGTTTCTAAAGGAACTTTAAGTGACAATGGGGAAAAATGTCCATATCATCCTGGAGTTTGAGGTGGGGAATTCTTGGTAGGTGCCTATTGAAAAATAGCCAAACTGTTAGTCAAAAATGTACATATGATCTCATGGCTGCAGATAGTAATGTAGAAGACAGATCACAAAAGTACAAATCCTTGGGTGAGGAAGAACAGGAGAAAGCAGCCCAAGAACTTACTGAGGCCCCAAGAACTAAGGAAATCTGTTTTGTAAAAGGACCTGTATGGCCAGGTGTGGTGGCTCACACCTGTAATCCCAGCACTTTGGGAGGCTGAGATGGGAGGACTGCGTGAGCCCAGAAGTTTGAGACCAGCCTGGGCTGGTTTAATTAAAGTAGCTGGGCATGGTGGCACATGCCTGTGGTCTCAGCTACTTGGGAGGCTGAGGTGGGAGGATTGTTTGAGCCTGGGTGGTTGAGACTACAGTGAACTATGATCGTGCCACTGCATTCCATCCTGGGTGACAGAGTGAAACTCTCTCTCAAAAAACAAACAATCAATCCTATACAAACAATGGTAGGAATGTCAAGGAACCCAGGAGTGAAGATAGGATTAGTCAGATGCTGTGAGAGGAGGTGGAAAAAACCAGTGTAGAATGGGCAGGCACCTTTGAAAAGGCTAGAGGAAAATTTTGGAAAGGAATTAAGAAGGAGCATAGCAAAGAAGTCTAGACATATAGACTTGGAGCTGTTCTGTTGTATAAATAGGATATCCAGAGATAGCACACTGCTCACTGCAGGAAATAGAGGATAATTTGGAAGAACACCCCACTGTTATTATTTGTGGCAGTTATGTTCTATAAAGTCGCTGTGGACATAATTAGTGAATACTGAGCCATTGCTCCTAGGGGAACAATACAGAGTTAGATTCCTGTGAGCCTCTGGTTGTAACGATTTTGTCAGCCGTCAACCAATCAATACATAGCCTTGTTTTACATGTGTTTCTGTTTAAAGTTACCTTGTTTAATGTACATTGTTGATTCATTAATGTTGACCTGGTGGCGAACAGCACTGTATCTCATGCCTAAATGAAGCTTGCCCAATGCATCTCTTCTCCCTAAGGCACATCACGGCCTTGTTGTGATTAAGAACATTAGACAACACTAAAGCATGATGTTTGGGACTCATTTTAAGCAGCAAAATCACCAATAAACCCACAAAAATGAAAAAAAAAAAAAGCCCTAAAAACTAGCCACAAAAGGGACATTTATTTATAGTATAAGGGCTAGAACAAAGAGTGTAGGCTGGTTGTTTGGCTTCAGCTGGGTACATGTATGTGGAATGACTCATATTTTGGTGTGTACTTGCTTTGGTGGCACATATACTAAAATTGGAATGATACGGAGAAGATTAGTATTGCCCCTGTGCAAGGATGACACAAATTCGTGAAGCGTTCCATAATAAAAAAAGAAAAAATATATTTTGGTTTTCTCCACCTGTGCGCAGATGACCATGAGCATTGGTTTTGGGGTTTTAAATAAGTTTTAGTAGATGAATTTGCAAATGTGGAATCCATGAATAATAATGATGTACTGTATTTTTTCATCTTTATTTCTTAATTGACAACTGTGATCTGTATTTTTAATGAGGCTTTTTTTGGGGAGCTTGATAGGCATTGAGTGTTTTTCCCAAAGATTTGTCACCTTCTTGTGAATTGTCTAGTCTGTTGTTTTGGTTTTATAGATTTATTCTAAACTAAAAGTTAATGGTAGTTGCCATTTATAATTTCTTGCAGAGGTTTTTGCAGAGATCATCCATTTAATATTTTTGTGCACTGAAGGTTTTAATTGTACAGTCAACATTGTCATTCACTTGTGATTTTCATGTTTTCCAAGCTTAGAAAACTTGAAGGATGATGACTTTTTTATTGGGAAGGTTAAAAAAAAAAAAGGTTAAAAGTGATGGATGCCTAGGCTAAGGGTGGTGACTGAATATGTGGTACTTGAAACTGAGTTTCAGTGTCCAGGCCTGATTTCATTATATCTTGGGACACTTAAAAAAGTCTTGCAGAGGCAATCTGCTTGAAAATGCTGTATAAACCTTAAACCTCTGTAAACTGTCAAATATAAGTGCATAATAATTTCTGATTTGTAGACTTCTGTTGACAATCTTTCAAGACGGGAGAAAGGTGAAAAAGACTGAAAAGACAAACAGGCATTTTTCAGAAATTAAAAACATGTACGTTTTCTGAAATAGAGAATGAGAGATTTTTCTAAACGTGACCCAGAAGGCTTTCAGGTGATTTCCTAACAAGATGTGAGTTTTCTCGGGTTAAATATGGTTGTGGCTCTCTACCATGTGCCCCGGTCTTATCTTTGTTATGCCCCTTCACACATACTGTGTTCTTCACATACTTTTCCTTCTGCTGGCTAGTGCTTCCCTGTTTCTGGAACTTTCTTAAGCATTTTTACCATGTATTGTAGTTATTTGTATTGTAATTATGTGTCATCTTTCTTCATCTTAGAAGAGAAGTTTCTGTCTTACTCCATGTTTTCTATTGTAGACCCTAGTTCAGTGCCTTTTAAACAGCAGATATGGAATAATCCTCTAATGGAATAAATGGAGAGAAGAAGGGATAGTTTGTGGTTACCTGGGAAAGAAGTGTGGTTAAGTCAGCATGGGTTTCTCAAGAACAAGCCTTTCTTGAATTAACCTCATTTCCTGTATAAATCATATACTTATTGGAGAGAGAATTTGGGTAATGTTGTTGTTAGAGGATATCAGAATAAAAAAACTACATGTTTCGTTAAGTTCTTAGGATTTTTTATGGATAAGTTGGAAAAGCATGGGCTTGATTATAGTAAGATAGTTGAATGTGTTGCAGGTTGATTAACTGTTGACTTTGTGCAATTCACTGCCTTGTCAGTGCTATTCTAACTTTTCCATCAGGGAACTACTAAGGAAGAGGAAAGTTTATACTTTATTTTGGAGGGTTTAGAGGGTTGAGGGTACAGGAATTGAAGGTTGGATTGTGGGCAGGGTATAGGGAGACTTCAGAAGCACAGCCAGGAGCGAAATGTCTTTGAAGTCTCATGTTTTCACATAAAGATGCATTCACTTTGTATTTTTAACATACCCATGTTTGTTTTAAAATACTTTAAATTATCACCAAATAAAATGTTTGAGTAGCCCTTTCCAAATGTCGTGATATTCTAGTTTGAGAAGACTGGTCTTTGATCAAGAAAGGTGGATCAAATTTGTGTCTGTCCCATTGTTGGGAGGGAAGCTACCCAACTGCATGTCAGACATCAGGATAGAAAAAAAAAAGGCTGCAAAAAGTTGAAGGCAATCAACATGAACAAATATACAATTAAGCTCTACTGAATGCAGCTTCCTAGAGTCAGGGGAAAAGTTGCATGTTTATAGAATGGGAGACCTGGATCAGTAGCAGCTCTTGTTAAAAAGATTTAAGGTTTCAGCCAGCTATTTGATATGGGTGGCCTTCTCTGGCAGCTTTAATGGCACAGTACTCAGAATTAAGGAGATTATCACCCTGTTGTTTTCTGAGTTCGTTAGGCTGCCTCCAAGGGCTTGTTTTCAAACAACTTCTACATTTTAAGAGAGTAAGCCAGGGAAGTAAACGGACTAGAAACTATTCCCTACCAGGAATAGTTGAAAGGCTATCGGGTGGAAAGGAGAGCAAAGTTAATTCTCAACTTCAGGGGGCAGGATTGGAACTTATGGGTAGACATAAGAAGGACATGATTTTCTATTTCAATCAATTAAGATTTTTTGCTTTGTAAACACACATAAAATGGATATCATATACTATTTAGTAATCACTTTTTTCACTTCATAGAGCATGTATATCTTATGTTACTATTTATATGTTCATATGATTTTTAATGGCTATGTAACATCTCTCTATATGAATGCACTCTTATTTATTAAAACCATCCCTGACTGGTAGTTACTTTGGTCATTTCCAATTTCTTAGTATAAACAACAACTCTACAATGAAGATATCTCAAATACACTCATCACTGTGCATTTGTTGAGTTATTTCCTTAGGACAAATTCTTAGCAGCAGAATAGCTGAGTCAACATTAGTACTATTTATTTATGGCTTTGAATACTTATTGCCAAACTGCTTGTTACCAGTAATAGGAACCGCATGTGTTAAAGAAGTCAGATTACCCCAAATTAGAGATGTTGTCATAGGGGTTTTGGCAGTGGGTTGAATGTTGGACAGTGATCTAAGGCTCCTTAAAAAATTCATGAAAGTTTTAATGTAGGACCAGATGACTGTTTCATCTAGAACTTTCACATTTCAGTCTTACTATGTAAGTCACACTGTTATAGAAAACTGTTAAGCGTCTGTAACGGAAAATACTGCAGACGTTTTCTGTATTCAGAAAGCACTGTAGAAATTGACTAAGGAAGAGAGGCACGTGGCAGGCAACAACGCAATGCTGTTAGGTTGCGTGTATGATAGAAATAGTAAAGGAATCTTTCAGCAGATTAACCATTTTATAACTTAGGTAAGTTGGGGTTTTCCAACTAAGTAAATTGCATTTTCTACACCCTGCCAGAGCTGGGTAACAGCTGCTTCTGGGGAAGATGGGAACAGACAAAAAGCTACTCTAGATCATGTTCCCAATAAAGAGCTCAAAGTGATTTTGCACATGTTTTATCCTCATGACCTAAAGCTCAGCTGCAGTGAGATGGTGTAGTGCACTGAGATGATCAGCAAAGGGGATTCCAGCTTCACTGCTTGAGTAAGCCCCTGGGCCTCTCTGAGCTGTACCTTCTTAACCTGTATAGGAGGCGAATTATCAGTACAAGTCAGAGAGTTACAGTGAGGATTTCCTGACATGATATATCGGATAGTACTTTATAATCTGTAAAATGCCTTACAAATATTAGTTGTCAAGTTAGACAACTGATGCTAGTGGAGATTTCCAATTTAAAGCTTTCTTTTTTTTTTTTTTTTTTTTTTTTTTTTTTTTTTGAGACGGAGTCTCGCTCTGTCGCCCAGGCTGGAGTGCAGTGGCGCCCTCTCGGCTCACTGCAAGCTCCGCCTCCCGGGTTCACGCCATTCTCCTGCCTCAGCCTCTCCGAGTAGCTGGGACTACAGGCGCCCGCCACCACGCCCGGCTAATTTTTTGTATTTTTAGTAGAGACAGGGTTTCACCGTGGTCTCGATCTCCTGACCTCGTGATCCGCCCGCCTCGGCCTCCCAAAGTGCTGGGATTACAAGCGTGAGCCACCGCGCCCGGCCCAATTTAAAGCTTTCTAATGGATGAAAGAGCTAGTGAACTTCATCAGGGCAGAAGTGGGTCTGAGTTTCCTTGATTTTGCCTTGATGTTTGGCTCATAGTTGCAGTTCACTAAATATTTGTTGAATGAAAAAAATGAAATTAGCATTTCATTGTTTCATTAACACATTAGAGAGGCACCCATGAAAATGTGTGCTTCTCATCTTTATGGAGTAAGTACTGCTATTCATATCTTACAAGCAGGGAAACAGATCCATCAATTCTCAAATCACTCTCACAACCAGATTGTGCATTTTTCAGGTGATTTCTAATTACATGAAAGAGATTAGATCCAGTACCCTTTTTTGGTTATTTAAGAGGAAAGATGGAACCAAGCCTGTGTTCTGTAGCTCTATTGTGTAAAATCACTTAGAGCAAATGAATGAAATATTTTGTCAGACTTTTTTACTTACTTACCCTTAATAGAAAAAAAATTTATGTATAGCCCTCCCCAGAGTCTCCGTTGCCAGGAAGCTAATGTTGCTATCCCTGATATGGCAACTTTGTCTGTTTTTCTGTTCTTTGTGCATTGTGTTTGGTCTTAAACTGTGAATATTCCATTAACTGAGAACTCTGAACAGCCATTGTGTAACTGGAGTGGTAGTCTGTGTCAGTTCGATGCATTGTACTTGAGAATAAACATGCTGTTTTATTTGTGGTGGGACTTCTCTCATTGACACTAATAATAAGTTGTTAACTGAAAATAGAAGGCTATTAATAAACCTCATAAGTGCTTTGCGTTGTTGAAACAATCCTTCAGTGTAGGATTACATGATTTTACAGATATCTATGTGTGTGTCTATATTTTCAAATAGGCAGTAGACCCATTCGTTTCTTATCCTTGGGTGTTAGGTCAGAAGTGTCAGTGAAATTGAGTCCAGAATTGTAGTTTCGCATGCTTTCCTAGGGAGAGGTTTCTCTTCTTTTTAATCAGAATCTCAAATTGCTGTATGGTTCAGAAATGTTTAGGGACCACTGACCCAGCAAATTCAATTCAGCCCTGATAGTTTGTTTGATCCATGGTGACTCTGTCACTAGAAAGTGATATAAAATACCTAGACTAGCACAGGGCACACATAGTGCTAAACAAATATTTGTTGGAAACCCAATAAAAATCACTGGTGCTTTTTTCCTTTCTCATAACACATTGTGGCCTGTGAACCTCTAGAAGACAGGATCTTTGTCTTACTCCGTCTTTGGCAGCTGTCTTAACTTCTACGTCTGTCTCCTAGTGTCATAGAATGTGCACTTTCTTTCTTTTTTTTTTTTTTTTGAGACAGAGTCTTGCTCTGTCACCCAGGCTAGAGTGCAGTGGCGCAATCTCGGCTTACTGCAAGCTCTGCCTCCCACACCATTCTCCTGCCGCAGCCTCCTCAGTAGCTGGGATTACAGACGCCCACCACCACGCCCGGCTAATTTTTTTGTATTTTTTACTAGAGACGGGGTTTCACCGTGTTAGCCAGGATGGTCTCGATCTCCTAACCTCGTGATCCGCCCACCTTGGCCTCCCGAAGTGCTGGGATTACAGGCGTGAGCCGCCGCGCCCGGCCAGAATGTGCACTTTCTGTAGCAAAGTAGAAGTAAAACTTTTTCTCACCAGACACCCTCATGCATACAGAAAAATCTGAACATGTATCCTCAGTATAGACACCTAGTTATAAATTATATATGTGTACATATCTCTGTTGAGGATACATGTTCAGATTGTTTTATGCTAATATGAAACATACATAGTTGCAATGTTAAGAGATGAAAAGTAATGTTTTAGCATATATTGATAACCATGATGACTTTATATTAATATTAAAAGCTATACCTATTTCTGCCCATGCCTACTTTTGGTGTTCTTATAATCTGAGCATGCCCCCAGTTCTGGCTCTTTGCAGCCCCTCTACCACCTCCTATAACTCTTTCAGGAGATGCCCTTACTGTTAACTGCTTATTCTCTGTGCTTCTTAATTCATATTCTCGAGAGTCAGCATCTGATTGACTCAGTTCACCTTATCATTCCAGGCCAACTCATGTGAGTCTCACTGACATACAGTGTTGTTTTTGGCTTCTCTTGGGAAGCCCACTCTGGTCCACACAGGTGAGTGCATGAAGTGGGAAATGAAGACACTTGGCACGGACATGGCTGTTGAGGTAACAAAGAGTGCGTGCAGGGCAGCTTCACTGAGAAGGAGCCTGGTGAAGCTGGAATGGTGACTGCTTTCACCATTAGACAAATGTCAGTGGGTAGAGAAGAGAGACAAAAGTGAGATTTTAGAAACAGAAAAATCCCCTTTTTTTTCCTTTGCAAATCCATACCTATATATTTTGAAGACCACTAGGCATGTCTGGTGAACTTTTTGCAATTTAAGTTAACCAGAGAGCTGGAGAACATTTATTCCTGTTAAGATCTTTCCCACCCATTCAACTCCCTGACTAGTTACTGCTAAAGAGAAAAATGGTAGTAGCTTCATCTTTAAGACTTAACCCATAGTTCTTGCAATGGGAAAGTCAACCCTAAAGAATGGTTTCATGTTTGCTTCCATTCTACCTTGTGCAGACAGTAGTTTAAGGCTGTCTTCTGCAGAGCACAACTTGTGTAGTCACCCAAAAGGGTCTACCAGTTCACTGAGACCATGGTATTGCAGTAAAGAAAGAGTTTAGTTGACCCAAAGCTGGCTAGCCGCATGGGAGATGGAGTTATCACTCAAATTAATCTCCCTGAAGTTTTGGGGGTTTAGGTTTTTCAAGGATAGTTTGGTGGACAGGGGACTATAGAATGGATTCTGCTGATTGGCTGGGGATGCCATCATAGGAGTGTGGAAAACAACTGTCATTCGCTGAGTCTGCCTCTGGGTTAGGGGCCATAGGACCAGTTGAGTCATGAGTTGCAGGTCCAGGTGGAGTCAGCCAGTCGTCAACAATGCAACAGTCTGAAAAGACATCTCAAAAGGCCAGTCTTAGGTTCCCCAAGAGTGATGCTATTTACAGCAGTAATTGGGGAAGTTAGAAATCTTGTGACTTCCAGAACAATGGCTGGTTATCATTTATACCTGTGCTTTTAAAAAAACTTTTATTTTGGGTTCAGGGGTGCATGTACAGGTTTGTTAATATGGGTAAACTCGTGTCATGGGGGTTTGTTGTACAGATTGTTTCATCAGCCAGGTGTTAAGTTAACAATATATAGTTATTTTTCTTCGTCCTCTCCTTCCTCCCAACCTCCACCCTCCATTAGGCCCCAGTGTCTGTTGTTGTCCTCTATGTGCCCATGTGTTCTCATCATTTAGCTCCCATTTATAAGTGAGAACGTGTAGTATTTGGTTTTCTGTTCCTGTGTTAGTTTGCTGTGGGTGATGGCTTCCACCTGTCATGCAAAGGACATGATCTTATTCTTTTTTATGGCTGCATAGTATTTCATGGTGTATATGTTCCACATTTTCTTTATCCACTGTACCACTAATGGTCGTTTAGGTTGATTCCATGTCTTTGCTGCAGTGAACATACGTGTGCATGCATCTTTATGATAGAATGATTTATATTTCTTTGGGTATACACCCAGTAATGGGATTTCTGGGTGGAATGGTAGTTCTGTTTTTAGAACTTTGAAGAATCATCACATTGTCTTCCACAATGGTTGAACTAATTTATACTTCCACCAATACTGTATAAATGTTCCTTTTTCTCTGCAGCCTCGCCAGCACCTGTTATTTTTTGACTTCTTGATAATAGCCATTCTGACAGGTGCAAGATGGTATCTAGCTCCTTGCGGTTTTTATTTGCATTTCTCTAATGATCGGTAATGTTGAGCTTTTTTTCCACTTACTTGTTGGCTACATGTGTCTTCTTTTGAAAGGTGTCTGTTCATGCCTTTGCCTACTTTTTAATGGAGTTGTTTTTTTCTTATAAATTTAAGTTCCATGTAGGTGCTGGATATTAGACTTTTGTCAGATGGATAGTTTGCCAAAATTTTCTCCCATTCTGTAGGTTGTCTGTTTACTTTGTTGATCATTTCTTTTGCTGTGCAGAAGCCTTTTAGTTTAATTAGATCGCATTTGTCAATTTTTGCCTTTGTTGCAATTGCTTTTGCCATTCTCATCACGAAATCTTTGCCCATTCGTATGTCCAGAATGTTATTGCTTAGGTTATCTTCCAAGTTCTTGAGTTTTACTTTTAAGTTTTTAATCCTTCTTGAGTTGATTTTTGTATATGATGTAAGGAAGGGGTCCAGTTTCAATTTTCTGCACATGGCTAGCCAGTTATCCCAGCACCATTTATTCAATAGGGAGTCCTTTCCCCATTGCTTGTTTTTGTCAGGTTTGTCAAAGATCAGATAGTTGTAGGTATGCGACCTTATTTCTGGGTTCTCTAGTCTGTTCCCTTGGTCTGTGTGTCTGGTTTTGTACCAGTACCATGCTGTTTTGGTTATTGTAGCCCAGTAGTGTAGTTTGAAGTTGGGTAGTGTAATGCCTCCAGCTTTGTTCTTTTTGCTTAGGATTGCCTTCTATGCCTACATCTTAGCAGAATTCAGGCCCTTCTCATAATCCTAACCTTGTGATGTTTCATTAGCTTTACAAAGTTGATTTAGTTTTGGAAAGTGCTATTCTCATTCTTGCTTTAAAGTTAAACTATAAACTAAATTTTCCCCAAAGTTAGCTTTGCCCATGCCCCAGAATGACCAAGGACAGCTTGGAGGTTAGAAGCAAGGGTCAGATATCTCTTACTGTCACAGTTTTGCAAAAGCAGTTTCACTTCCCTCTTCTAAGTCCCTTCTACACAGATTGGAGCCAGCAAAGAGAACTTTTGCAGCATTTCTTAGTTTGAATGTGCCATATAAATGCAACATGTTTGGAAATGTGAAACCTAGTCATCCATGAGAATGTTTTCCTCTGAAAGGCAGCACTTCTTGATAAGTCCCTTCCTCATGGAACTTTGGTGCACTGTTGGCCCATTTTTAAATTTATTGGTTACCCAGGGAGATGCCCGAGCTTATCAGAATTAGACTTTCTCATTTGAGTACGTTCTTGCAGTATAGAAGGTTGCAGATGTTTTATAACTTTAAGAGGCCCAGTGGTATTGAATTTAGAGTTCATTTTTAAAACTGGCTGCAAAGTCACCAGCATGGACAAAACTTAACAGTCTTCCAAAGAGAGAGTGCCAAAGTTCAGCACTTGGCATTCTTGGTTTTATTTTTTTCTTTGCGCCCATATCAGGTAACTATGATTATCTTCATTTTACAGAGGAGAAAACAAAGCTCAAAAGTTAATTTGACTAAAGTCACAGATGAGTCAGGTATGAGGTAGAGAGTGATCCTGTGTGAGAATAGTTTACATTTATCTTAATGATATGGTCGTAACCATTATCTTATCTATAATGCATGTTAAAAATCAACCTCTCAAGATTTTTTACATCAAAGGCAAAAATGTTCAAATGTTGATATAATCCCTTCCATTCATTTTTATATTTTTGTTTAAAATTTTCAGCATCATACCCAGTTTTCAACCTAACTTTATAAAGCATTTCCTTAATCTTCATAAACATGTTTAAGGTATGTATCATAATTTAATAATTATTACGTTTCTGAAATTTTTACAATAGTGAGGCAGTAGATGTATTTTTGTGTAAGTCTGTGAGTTTTTTTTTTTTTTTTTCCTGTCTCTCCCATAGAGGCAGAGACTTGCTCTGTGACCCAGGCTGGAGTGCAGTGGCATGATCGTCACTCTCTTGCCCAGGTTGGAGTGCAGTGGTGCAATCGTGGCATGCTTTAACCTCAAACTCCTGGGCTCAAGCTATCATCACGCCTCAGCCTGCTGAATAGCTAGGACTGCAGGTGTGCATCACTATGCCTGCCTAATTTTTTAAAATTTTTTTGTAGAGATAAGATCTCAGTATGTTGCCTAGGCTGATCTCAAACTCCTGGCCTCCCACGTTAACTTCCCAAAGTACTGGGATTACAGGTGTGAGCCACCATGCCTGGCCAAGGTTGATTTTTTAAAAACATTATTTCCTTAGTATGTGTATTATTAGAAGCAAAATTACAGGTCAGAAGTCACATTTTAAAACATCATGACCACTTAAAAAACCCTTAATACATTTTGCCACATTGATACCTTTTAAAAATGGGATCGATTTCCACACTTATCGGGGTATGTGCGAGTATGTAGCTCACTGTAGACAGAGCTCCTGGGGAGGGAGGGATGGCTCTGCTGCTCTTCTCCCCAGCTGTAGAGGTTCGTTTGGGGACCGCCTCCACTGTGGGGCATTGGGAGGCTGTTAGTGCAGAGGTATCTTCTCAGCATCTGCCTGACACACTACTGTATCCAGCTGCCCGACCCAGTCCTGCCCATCTGCCTTCCTTTCTTCCTGCCTCCCCTCTGTTTTATCAACTTTGTCTCAAAAAACATAGCTTCCTATCTCTGTATGTTCGTCTCCTATTTGTGGTCCCTCAGTATGTTAAAGTGCTTGCTAAGGTTTGAATGTCCCATGTGACTCTCATGTTGAAACTTAATCCCCAATGTGGCAATATTGAGAGGTGGGGCCTTTAAGAGGTGGCTCTGCCGTCATGAATGGATTAATCCATTCATGGATTAATGGATTAATGGGTTATCAGGGGAGCAGGACTGGTGGCTTTTAAGAAGAGGAAGGGATCTGAGCTGGCACAGTCGGCCCCCTCACCATGTGATTCCCTGTGCTGCCTCGAGACTCTGCCAAGTCCCCACCAGCAAGAAGGCGCTCACCAGGTGCAGCCTTAGACTTTGGACTTCTCAGCCTTCGTACCTGTAAGAAATAAATACCTTTTCTGTATAAATTACCCAGTTTCAGGTATTCAGTTACAAGCAACAGAAAATTGACTGACACAATACGTTTATTCTAATTGTGTTCACTTTTCTTTCATCTAGACTTACCAGAAGTTTACTTCTCTGGTTGGCTTTTCAAGGAAGCTTTTGAATTTATCACTTCTGTTTTTTCTATTAATGCATTCATTATTAGTGAAGTATTTTGTAATCATTTTTCAAACAGATTAGGTGTTTTTTTTTTCTCATTTCAATATGTAGTTCACTTATGTTAATTATTTAGGGCTTACATTTTTCTCTGTTCTCAACCTTCATCAGATTCCGTAACATTTGATGTGTTGTAGGGTTTCTGTTTTCATTCATTATACACCTTCCCCACCCCAGGCCTTTTCATTACTTTCAACACAGTCTCGTATTAGGATTTATGTTTTTTAAAACAATTATTTAGGAGAATAGAATAGTTTTTTCCTCCATGTATTGGGTTTTTTATTTGTTTAGATGTCTGTTGTTTCTGTGATAGCTTTGTTTTAATCTGTGCTTGGAGAGTGGTCTCTCATTGCTACTTTGCAGAATGTATTATTCTTTGGCCTAGTATGATTGTGTGTGTACATTTGGGGACAAAATGTTTTTGTGGAGATAATGTAGACTTAAAATTTTAAATCCGTAGCTGTATTTTCATTATGATGAAAATTTGATGTCCTTAGCATGCCCTGAATATAAAGCCTTGACTTGCTTTCTGAGCATGGTTAACAGCGTTGAGATAAGAGAGGTTTGCTGGCAGTTGGACTGATGGCTGCACTGTTGTCCAGTGGGCCCAGCTGGGTATACAGCTTGCTATATAAATAGAAATCTGGACACAGGTCCCTAGAAGCCTAATCTGTGACCTAGACCGTGTCTCTGAGGTACTCTTACCAGAAAGTTAATGTGTTAGAGGATCTTTCATCAACATAAAAGGCAGAAATAATTTTCCAAATGCTGTTGATAAAATGTGAGTGCGTGCTGCTTCATTCTGTTATGGAAACTGAGCACTGGAGATTTATTTTCCTTTTTAACACCATTTGCCTCCAGTAACTTACACTAATTGTCATATATACCAAGCCTTTGAAAATGTGTAGTTTTTGTAAGTTTTTAGGAAATATGCATGCTAATTAGATAGTGACTAAATTATGTTGCTTTTCATGTGAATTTAGTAAAGTCATTTAAGACCCGTTGGCTTAGTTTTTCATGAGACTTTCTAAACATGTTTAATCTCTGCATACTATTTTAATAATAATGTAAGTTTTTGACTTTTTGCTATCATAATAGGCAGTGAATATATTTGTGCTGAAATCTGTGTGGAATTTTTTTGAACATTATTTTCTTACTGTATATTATTAGAGGTGAAATGTTTGGGTCGGGAGTTACAAACATATATATTTTTTAAAAACTACTCTAAAGACCCTTGATACATTTTGTCAAATTGATGTCTTGTAAAAATGGGACCAGTTTGCACCACTGTTGAGGTATGAGAGAGTGCCCATCTCCTTGGGGACCTAGCCCCTTGATGGTTCCAGCACTCCATCCAAAACCAGCTCCACTGTGGGGTGTTTTGTGTGACACGGTGGTGTCATATGTCTTCTCTACAAGAAAAGGCATTGTTACCAAGGCAAACAGAGATATTTGATACAGTTATGTATAAACCAGGGGAAGCCTTTGCCAGAGAGATTGTTGACAATTGCTAGAGGGTATGATAATGCAGAAGTTACAGAGTGTTCCTTTGGCAACACGTGTTAATGGATTTGTTCCAGTGTTAGAGCCCTTTTTAATGAAAATTCTGAACACCTACACTGGAAAAATAATAAAATAAAAAGCCTTAGTCAGGAATGTATTGCTTGTTAAGATTTAGCCAAGGAGGTCACATGTTATTTAACAAGGTAGATTACTTTTTTCTTTGTAGTAGGTAATGAAATAGCTATGCTTCACTTCTAAATAAAAAAAAATTTAAAAAAAGAACACATTTTTTAAAAAGAAAAACATGACTAAGATAACTGTCTCATTTCCAGGCACTTTTTAATCTCATATAAGTTTACATTTAGCGACTTAACAATTTGGCTTTTTTGAATGAATGCCAGAAATACAATTGGACTATAGAGTCTCAGCTGAGAAACAGACACGTGGAGCAAGATATGTTCCGTCATTTATCAGAAAAGTTAAAGGCAATTCATTTTGTTTAAAAGGCAGCACATAGATTATTCAGAGAGAGAAAAATATGGGTTTATAGGAAAATTCTTACGTATTTGGTAAGGACTCTGAGTTTGTACTTTAGCTTCATGTCTCATAAATCAAGTCCTAAGTTCACCAAGTGATAATATTCCCAGGTTACTTGTGGGTCTAGGTTCAGAACAACTTGGAACGTTGTGGTTGGGCATCTTTTTCTGCCGTCCAACTTTGGAGGTTGCTGGGAGGAAATGCTTATTTTCCTTTTTTTGGGCATTTCAGTTTAAAACAAATTAAAAATGGAAAGTCAGTGTTTTCCCTCCACTAATACATCCCTAACTTATGGTTGTAATAAACAGTGATTAGAAATATATGTATATATTTTAAGAGACAGGGTCTTGCTCTTTTCCCAGGCTTGAGTGCAGTGGAGAAATTGTAGCTTACTACAGCCTTAAACTCCTGGGCTTAAGGCATCCTCGTTCCTCAGCCTCCTGAGTAGCTAGGACTACTTGCTTGTGCTGCCATACCCAGCTATTTCGGATCACGGTGTCAAGAGATCAAGACCATCCTGGTTAACACGGTGAAACCCCGTCTCTACTAAAAAATAGAAAAAAATTGGCCGGATGTGGTGGTGGGTGCCTGTAGTCCCAGCTACTCAGGAAGCTGAGACAGGAGAATGGTGTGAACCCGGGAGGCGGAGCTTGCAGTGAGCCGAGATCGCCCCTCTGCACTCCAGCATGAGCGACAGAGCGAGACTCCATCTCAAAAAAAAAAAAAAAAAAATTTTTTTTTGTAGAGACAGGGTCTTGATATGTTGTCCAGGCTGGTCTTGAATTCCTGGCCTCAAGCAATCCTCCTGCCGTGGCCTCCCAAAGCACTGGGATTACAATATGGACATAAGCCACCATGTCCAGCCCTACTTCTGCTTTTTTGAAGGACGTGTGTTAAGCAGAAATTTCTAAAGTCAGTGCATTCTTTGCATCAGAACTTGGTTTAACTCATGAGTTAAAACATCTCTGTTTCTGGCATAATGGTCTTTCCACATTTCCATCTTTATATTAAAAACTTCTGAAATAAAATTTCTTTTTGGGCTAGAAAAAGGTAAGATTGGATCAAGTGATCTCTTCAGGACTTGCCTTTTCATGCTTTGCAATCTCATTACTATTATCACAAAGTATGTCCTAATACAGTAAAGTTGAGGTTTAACCAAAAGTTCTCTTTTCTTCTGGCATGCTTTGTGAGAAAATATTTGAGCTGGTTTAAATTGTAATTGCTGGCAGATATGGAAGAGAGTCTGACTTGGAGTATTCATGATGCTGATATGTTGCTGCAGTCAAGTGCTACATGAGTGAATGTCATTACTAAAGGACAGTCTATAATCAGAGAATAAAGTATAATTTGTAAATGTGGAGGAGCTAGAGGAACAAAGTTGTTGCCTTACCAGTCACTAAACTGATCTAATAAATAAAAATGAGGATTTATTATTATTATTATTATTATTATTCTTTTTTTTTGAGACGGAGTCTTGCTCTGTCACCCAGGCTGGAGTGCAGTGGCTTGATCTTGGCTCACTGCAAGCTCCGCCTCCCGGGTTCATGCCATTCTCCTGCCTCAGCTTCCCGAGTAGCTGGGACTACAAGTGCCCGCCACCATGCCTGGCTAATTTTTTGTATTTTTAGTAGAAATAGGGTTTCACCGTGTTAGCCAGGATGGTCTTGATCTCCTGACCTCGTGATCCGCCCGCCTCAGCCTCCCAAAGTGCTGGGATTACAGGCATGAGCCGCTGCGCCCGGCCGAGGATTTTTTTTTTAAAGCCAGAAGTAATATAAGCCAGTATCAGTGAGAAAAGGTGGTGAGGATAGCAGGGATTAAGTAAGTCGCAGGCATTTTATTTTTATTTTAAAGAAAATGTTAAAATGGTTGACATTTTCTAGCTCAACACTCCCACCCCCACCCTCACCCACTGATTGTTTGCTTTAAAAATCCTGAGTGAAAAGACAGGAATTACTTCATTGTGGTGAGAGTGACTGATGTCAGAAGGTCAATTTTCCTACATTTACAAGATTCATACACACTTTGGAAAGGTTTTCTGTTAGATTGGGTGGACTGTAGATGAACAGTGCACTTTTTGTTTTGCAGTTGCATTTAGCTTTAATTAGAGGTTTAGAGTAGAAAACCGAGAGTTGCTTGGAGGAGCCAAGCCGGAGATTAATGGGCTGTGCCCATCCACCGCAGCTCTGTGCTTCCAAGAAGTTTGCCAGGGAAACCTGGATTTGTCTTTATTATAGTGGAAGGAGTCTTGTCCTGTAGAAGTAGAAATCGCTGATGCATCACTGGCATCATGTGGCCTTTGTTCTCTGGCCGGACATGTTTGAAAAGCCCAGCTCACACCCACTTCTCCGTTAGGAAAGGGGGCAGAAGCTCTGCACCTGTAACATTCCTTAAAGGCTATGGATTATGAGGATGTTGAGTGGGCAGGGCCCTGACGGTCTTTACTGAAATATCAGAGCCTGCCCTCTCATAATGAATGAGGCTCGAGAGAACATTTCCTTGGCGTATTTTAATGCTTGACCTAGTTGAGTGGGGTGCTCTGGGAAAATGAGCCTCACTTCCTGCTTTTCCACCTTAGATTGAAGTATGTCATTTATGTGATTTTTAATATTGAAATGAGCAGCTGTACCACTCTGTTCTCAACAGGGAGGAAGCCTTTTTATTTGTAATGATTGAAATATTCTTTGTCAGCCGGGCAGTGGTGGCTTATGCCTGTAATCCCAGCACTTTGGGAGGCTGAGGCGGGTGGATCACCTGAGGTGAGGAGTTCGAGACCAGCCTTGCCAACATGGTGAAACCCCATCTCTACTAAAAATACAAGAATTAGCCAGGCGTGAAGGCACATGCCTGTGGTCCCAGCTACTCGGGAGGTTGAGGCAGGAGAATTGCTTGACCCTGAGCGGTGGAGGTTGCAGGGAGCCGAGATCGCACCACTGCACTCCAGCTTAGGTGACGCAGTGAGACTCCGTCTCAAAAAAAAAAAAAAAAAAAAAAGAAAATATTTTTTCTCTTTTTAAGCGTATATGTATTTTTAAGTTGAAACCTGTATTTGCCTTGTCTTTATGCCCACAGGGGAACTTCAAGTCATTTTATATCAAAAGCATCTTCTCAGGTTATTCTGAATTTTGAGAAGGCTAACATTTGCTAGGCTTTATGTTTACAAAAACAGAAGCAGAAAAAGCTCCTGGGCTTCTCTCATCTTGCTTGGCAAATGAGGAGTCTAGGGTACTTGTCTTAAATGTTCTGACGTATTTCAATTAAAGCAGTGAACAATATTCTAAAAGACAATGCAGCAGCTGGTGCTTAGTAATGTCCTTAAAACTGCATAGTAATAACCTTCAGTGAGATTTATATAATTTGGAGGTAAGCTCCACTTATATCTGGAAAGTTAAAGCACAGAGAAAGTTAGTACAGTATTTGCCTGAGGTCAGTCACACAGTTGGTGACAAAAGCCACCATTCTTAGTACTTTATTTGAGACTTCTGTTTTATATAATAGATTAGAGAGGCCAAGCACAGTGGCTCTTGCCTGTAATTCCAGCACTTTGGGAGACGGAGGTGGGAGGATCACTTGAGCCCAGAAGTTTGAGACCAGCTTGGGCAACATAGCAAGACCCTGTCTCTACAAAAAAAAAAAAAAAAAAAGGAATGGTGATGCACACCTGTGTTCCAGCTACTCAGGAGACTGAGGTGGGAGGATTGCTTGAGCCTGGGAGGTTGAGGCTGCAGTTAGCCATGATCATGTCACTGCACTACAGCCTGGGCAACAGAGCAAGACCCTGTCTCAAAGAAATTAATTACAGAGATAGTGTTCTAGTTAATAGCAAGGAAGGAATGGCTTAAACAGTAAGCTTGGCCGGGCACAGTGGCTCATGCCTGTAATCTCAGCACTTTGGGAGGCCAAGGCGGGCCGATCACTTGAGGTCAGGAGTTCAAGACCAGCCTGGTCAACATGGTGAAATCCTGTCTCTATTAAAAATACAAAAATTAGTCAGATGTGGTGGTGCATGTCTGTAATCCCAGCCACTTGAAAGGCTGAGGCAGGAAGATCGCTTGAACCCAGTATGTGGAAGTCACAGTGAGCTGAGATTGTGCCAATGGACTCCACCGCAGGCGACAGAGTGCGACTGCATCTCAAAACAAAAAATAATAAGTTTAATGAATGATTCCCAAAGTATGGTCCAGGGACCAGCATCATTCACATCATCTGGGAGCTTATTAGAAATTTTAAATTCTTAGGCCCTACCCAACCTACCGCTGACTCTGAAGGTGTGAGTCTAGGAATCTGTGTTTCTTAAAAAGCCCTCTACATACTTCTGATGCATGGTAAAGTTTCAGTGCCACTAGCTTCATACCATCCTTTTACAATTTTATGAGTTTAAATGCTCAGGGCTGCTGAGATAACATACCCTTAGGTCCTGAGTGTATTCAAGGTAAGAAGCAGCTGGCAGCCTCCTTGAAGGCCCAGCATAGACAACCTTACTGGGCCTCCCTTTTAATATACAGGTAGGTAAGAAAGCAGAAGAGGAACCAATATTTGAGCCGCCTGTGCTCTGCCAGGCACTGTGCCTATCTTTTCCACAGGTCCCTTGCATTTAGCCCTCATGCCAATCATGTGCTTGTCATAGTGTGCTCCTTATATGTTTTGGGTACTTCATCATTTTCTAGTTGTAATCTCAGTCTTGAGAGCAGGCTCAGACATTTGCTTTGATTCTTGCACTGGCAATCACGGAGGCTTGGCATTGTTTCCTTTAGAGGACTACATGGGGCATGCAGTTTGTGTTGGAGATACAGAAAGCTTCATCCTGAACTTGGTGCTTCTTCCTGGAACAGTAATTTTATTTCAGGTTTGTGTGAGAGGAGGAGGAGGGACCTTGTCTCTTTTGCAAACCATGACGTTCCCTGTACGTACCATATACCTGGTGCGTGGTAAATAACTGTTAAATAGATTTCTGTACTATTAACAGAAAGCTTGTATTGTGTCCGGAATTGGTTCCTTCCAGTGGGTTCTTGGTCTCAGTGACTTCAAGAATAAAGCTGTGGACCCTCGTGGTGAGTGTTAACAGTTCTTAAAGGTGGTGTGTCCGGAGTTTGTTCCTTCAGATGTTCAGATGTGTCCTTAGTTTCTTCCTTCCAGTGGGTTCATGGCCTCGCTGACTCGAGGAGTGAAGCCACAGACCTTTGCAGTGAGTGTTGTAGGTCATACAGGTAGTGCAGACCCAAAAAGTGAGCAGCAGCAAGATTTATTGTGAAGAGCAAAAGAACAAAGCTTCCACAGCACGGAAGGGGACCTGACCGGGTTGCCGCTGCTGGCTTGGGTGGCCAGATTTGATTCCCTTATTTGGCCTTGCCCATGTCCTGCTGATTGGTCCATTTTACAGAGTGCTGATTGGTCTATTTTACAGAGAGCTGATTGGTCCATTTTACAGAGTGCTGATTGGTCTATTTTACAGAGAGCTGATTGGTCCATTTTACAGAGTGCTGATTGTTGTGCTTACAAACCTTTAGCTAGACACAGAGCGCTAATTGGTGTGTTTACAATCCTTTAGCGAGACAGAAAAGTTCTCTAAGTCCCCACCTGACCCAGAAGCTCAGCTGGCTTCACTTCTCATTATCATCTCCCAGATAGCTTGTGCCCATCCTTCAGACTTACTTTTTTGTTTAAGGCAGTGATTCTCAAAATGTCCCTTGACCAGAATCAGCAGCACTTGGAAACTTGGTAGAAGTGCACATTCTCAAGTTCCACCCCAAACCTCTTGGATCAGAAATTCTGAGGGTAGGGCCCAGGAATTTATGGTTCAACAAGACTTGCAGGTGATTTTGATTTATGCTAACATTTGAGAACCACTGGCTTTACACATAAGAAGTAGGATTTTAACATTGTACTTTTTATTATAATTTTCTGGGAAATTGAAGCTGTTTCACCTGTAAACTTTGGGGATAGGAGAACCCTGAAGCTCATGACAGCATCCTGCAAAGCCTGAAAGAATGCTAGTTGCTGATCATTACCTGTGCACACATCATTCCCTCACTCAGAGCCCAGCTAGGAGGCCTCCTTCCACCTTGTAACCAGGTCACCCCTAGATTTGATCACTTACTTCACAAGAACTGAGAGAGAAGAGAAAAACACAAGAGGATACGGAACTGGCCATACTGGGGCTTATGGTTTAAAGGGCAGAACTGAGCCATATGAGGACCCCTCAGAAAATTGCTTTCTCATTGGATCACCCCAGAAATAAATCAGTAAAAGCATTCACCTTTTGTTTTCTTTGCTTCAAACAAAGTAGGAAACAGTCTTCTTGCTTTATATATCTACATACCAAGTAAGGAAGTATGATTTGGATTCTTGAGTCTCTTTATCTTTCAACTGTGTGTGTGTGTGTGTGTGTGTGTGTGTGTGTATTTGCCTTTGCCAAGCCATGGAGGGTAAAAAATGATATATATTAGCAACATTGTTTACATGGAACACAGACAATTAAATGTTTCGCTTCTTATTAATCTTGAAAGAAAAAGCCTTTTTTTTTTGTTGGGGTGGGGGGTGCAGCCCTCTATACAAAAATCTTAAAAACTAAATATATCTATTCTAATTGTTTTCCCCTGGGACATCATCATAGCTTAGGAGTATATCTCAGTGTTGATTTTAAAAAATACATGTGTAAACAGCTAGATTTATGCATTGTTATAGCATCAGTGCAAGATTTAGGAAAAAATCAAGCATGACAATTGAAAATAAAATACCCATTACTAAGTTGGACTCTTCTTTATCCTCAAGAAATTGTACTTGGATGTTTATGGGAGAAATTATTCCAGATCCTACCAGTTCTGTCGGAAAACTGATATTACTCTAGATAATCATTTATAATCATTTTCTCCCACCTCTGTATAATATTTAACTTTTATTTGAAATGTAGGCTCAAGCTATGCTAAAATTCCACCTCGAAGATGACGAGCTTCCATGGGAAGGGGATGGAAGGCAGAGCACCCTCATAACTCTAGGAATTTGACTGTTGTATCTTGAGTTAATAAAATGTCTGTAGCTGAAAATATGAAAAATTGACTATATGCATGTTTGAACACATAGACATAAAAAATGCCAGCTGAAGCAGAGTATTCCGCATGCAAGCCTAGAAAAATTGGGTTCAGTGAGGCACAGTTTGGCAGGAAAGGCACACTGAAGCTACAGGGATGGGAGGTCTAGTAACTGGGGAGGTATTCAGTTGAGGGCTGGTGCCCTCCACGTAGCCTTCCCTGACCCACCCACCCTGGGTCTGCTTCCCTCTGCCCCCAGTGTGGGCTGCCCTAGCACAACTGGGTATTAGCTTGGTAATGGGGAAAGGATGGTATTCAACTGGGAATCTTTGGCTTCCAGGAACAAAACGAACTTGGGGAGCATGTTATCAGGATACTGAAGTCCTCCCCAAAATCCAGGATCCTCAGAGAAAACCTAGAATCAAAAATAGAAAAGCCCAAGGAGGCTGAAGGACTCTGTCCCTGTGTGTTGTCCCTGCCTCTCTCGGCTCCATCCTCACCTGTCTGCACTCCAGCTCTGTTATGTCATCCACAGCATGCAACCTACAGATCCAGCTCCATCTGGAGCCCGCGTGGTAGCTCCTCAGCCCAAATTTTAAAGCCCTAGGGGAGGAGCATCTTGCTCAGCGTAGGTCTCACGTCTTTTTGTGGTCCAGTGTGCCATGGTGGGGGAGATAAGTGGGTGCAGGGAGGCAGTATGGGAGGTCCACCTCTGACCCTGTGGCCCAGTCAGAAGACCCCAAAGAGGGGAGTAGCTTGCATAGATGGAACAAAAGCATTCTCCCTGTGTTATTCCATGCACATGTTGCTGTGGGTTTATTCATTAACCCCACACTTGGAAAGTAATCATCTTTGGCTCTAAGAAAATCTGGAGGTTGGTCTTGAAAAACCTCAGGCCAGACAGTGAATCAGCCCTGGATTGTGCTGAATTTTCTAAAGTGACTCCACCCCATGAGGCTTCATGGCTGTCAGCATCGCTGTCTCCAGTGGTGCTGTGTCCAAAATTGGTGGGTTCTTGGTCTCACTGGCTTAAAGAATGAACCTGCGGACCCTCGCGGTGAGTGTTACAGTTCTTAAAGATGGTGTGTCCGAAGTTTGTGGCTTCTGATGTTCGGACGTGTTCAGGGTTTCTTCCTTCTGGTGGGTTCGTGGTCTCACTGGCTACAGGAGTGAAGCTGCAGACCTTCGCGGTGAGTGTTGTTACAGCTCTTAAGGCAGCGCGTCTGGAGTTGTTTATTCCTCCTCTCCGGAGTTGTTCATTCCTCCTGGTGGGTTCATGGTCTCGCTGACCTCAGGAGTGAAGCTGCAGAACGTCGCGGTGTTACAGCTCATAAAGGCAGTGCAGACCCAAAGTGTGAGCAGCAGCAAGATTTATTGCAAAGAGCGAAAGAACAAAGCTTCCACAGTGTGGAAAGGGACCCGAGCGGGTTGCCACTGCTGGCTGGGCAGCCTGCTTTTGTTCCCTTATCTGGCTCCACCCACATCCTGCTGATTGGTCCATTTTACAGAGAGCTGATTGGTCCGTTTTGACAGGGTGCCGATTGGTACGTTTACAATCCCTGAGCTAGACGCAAAAGTTCTCCAAGTCCCCACTAGATTAGCTAGATACAGAGCACTGACTGGTGCATTTAGAAACCTTGAGCTAGACACAGAGTGCTGATTGGTGTATTTACAATCCCTTAGCTAGACATAAAGGTTCTCCAAGTCCCCACTAGACTCAGGAGCCCCGCTGGCTTCACCTACTGGATCCTGCACTGGGGCTGCAAGCGGAGCTGCCTGCCAGTCCCGCGTCGTGCACCCTACCCAGCTCTTGGGCAGTCAGTGGGACCGGGTGCTGCGGAGCAGGGGTCAGTGCTCGTTGGGGAGGCTTGGGGCTGCACAGCAGCCCACAGCATCGGGGGAGGCTCAGGCATGGCGGGTTGCAGGTGTCGAGCCTTGCCCTGTGGGGAGTCAGCTGAGGCCCAGAGATAATTTGAGCGCGGTGCCGGTGGGCCGACACTGCTGAGGGACCTGGCACACCCTCTGCAGCTGCTAGCCAGGGTGCTAAGCCCCTCTCTGCCCGGGGGTCGGCCACTCTGAGTGCAGGACCCGCTGAGCCCACACCCACCTGGAACTCCTGGCCCGCAAGCGCCGTGCGCAGCCCCGGTTACTGCCCGCGTCTCTCCCTCCACACCTCCCTGCAAGCAGAAGGAGCTGGCTCTGGCCTCGGCCAGCCCAGAGAGGGGCTCCCACAGTGCAGCGGCGGGCTGAAGAACTCCTCAAGCACGGCCAGAGTGGGCGCCAAGGCCGAGAAGGCGCCAAGAGTGAGCAAGGGCTGCCAGCACGCTGTCATCTCTCAATGCCTATCTTAAACAGACCCTTTACATGGCATTGGTGGCAGGTGAGACTGGAAGTTCTTTGTGAAATGCTTGCATGATACAGGAGCCTTCTTGTGAATTTAAAAGTGTCTTTTATTCTGAATACCATTTTTATATCTGATCTACTGATGGAAGTCAGTGATGTTGAACTAAGAAAAATATATAGGTTACTAGCTATGAACCCTTCCTTCATTAGTGTACTTGCTTACTAAGGGGTTAATTTGGATTGGGAATGAATCTTAGTCTACAAACTAGAGGTGCAGAGAGTATTGCACTTTGCTAAATAGGCTTAATCTTGACTTTAAGCTTCTGCTTTCGGATAGCAGAAAGATTCACCTCGATTATTCTTGGATTTCTTTCCCATATCACCCTCCTGGAGTTGTGCCAAGGTTCCAGGCTTTACTAATGTCATGATGGTCAGGAAGGCCTCCGAAGTATCCGTTTACACCAGTCGCTACTGCTTCTGGGCTGCATTTGAGGCTAGGGGGGATGCTTTGTCAACATCCAGCCATCCCCCTGGGGTTGCTGCACACCTGAGGGTGCAGCCAGAGCGCAGGTATGGCCATCTGCTGCTCAGAGTTTCACACTCATTCACATCCAAGATCTCCCTTAAGTGTGGGAGATCTTGCTATCTTCTCACCTGCTTTTCTCCTTAAGGAACCCTACCACAACCTCCCTGAAGCAGGTAGGCCAGAGCCCTCGACCCTTGTGAGTGAGGAAATTTCAGAGAGAAAAACATTGAGAACTCCCCATGCCGCAGAGTCGGTAACTGCTCAAATGCTGGCTGCCGCCAGGTGGTGCAAGAGGCGCTGCTTCTCTGTGGTCACCTAGCAACAGTCTCCTATGACCAGTTCCCCACATAGAGGTGGCAACTGCCCTTCCTCATCGCTACTTGCTGGGGGTTTGTGGGAGAAGGGGAGTATGGGGGTGTGTGGCTTTACCTGCCCCAAATTGTCAGGAGGATTTGAGGCATTTCGTTGTTGTTGTTGTTGTTTGGCTGTTTCCAGAACCCATTTGGAAACCTGTTATTCCATAAGAGTAGCCTTCAAATTCCTAAGCATTTTCTATAAATCTTCAGTGAATTAATGAAAGTATTTCCTTTTCACTTTTCTAGCAATGGGTAGTCTAGTTCTGTTAATATTCCTGCAAAGAAACTCATCTACCAGGTTCACTCACATTGCACTTTTGCCCTCAGAATCCTCAGTGGCTAGCCTAATTGAGTACAACCAGTTTCGATGATCAGCTACCTTCCTTCTGCCATTATTTCACATGCTGCCTTGCCCATAGCACAACCAATGCATTTAAAAAATAAAAACATTTGGGGGTGGGAGAACTATGATTAAATAAAGGAGATCTCTGTGGAATATGGCAAAGCTTGCATACAACTTTAATAAAAATACGCTGTCTTGAGCAACCAGCATATTACAAAGGCTCTGTGAATGCCTCTTCATCTAGAATTTCAGTACAAGCTGTACATAAAATATTTATACAGCAGAGTGTGCTTCGCCCCTGACAAAAGCCTAGGTTCAGATGTATGCTGTTACTATAGACGTCACTAACATATAAGCCGGTGAAGAACCTTTAATGTGTTTGTAATGTTAGCAAAATGTCTGTCATCAGGTTAAACTTGTAGTGACTGATAATGTAGCCTTGGCTGCTAGCCAAAATATTTTTCTTGATAGCAGAATGACAATTGTAAAGATATGTCATAGAGGAAGGGGAAGAAGAGAATTTACTGGAGAAACTTAAAAGAATGGTTGGTGCAGAACCTAGTAACTTGGTTTGTGGCTGGCAGAGAAGTGGGAGTAGTCCCTGGGATTACTTCTAAGGAGGAAATTTTACTACAAACACAGCTGGGAATAATTCTGTTACCAAGTGTTTTTTAGGATCAATACAGAGCTTCTTTGTAAAAATTAAAATCTGTCAGTTTACTGTCTGTGGGTATCGGTTACATTTTATCTGTAAAAGAGGAATGGAAATGCCTGCCTAGTAGGTTCATCATAAGGACTGAGAGAATACGGGACCTTGTTAAGTCCTCAGTAAGTAGCAGCAATTTTGTTTTTGTTTTTATGATGATTACTTCCACCCATGACTTTACCTGCATGTTCTTTAATCTTCAAACTAGATTAGTGAAGTAGTGATGTTTCCATTTTAGAAATAAAATACACCGGGGAAACGAATTGTAATACACATGACAAAGCCTATATATTAGTATCCTTCTATGTGTAGGATCCCTCAGTATCCTTATATAAAGATCTTTTCTGGCTCTAATATGCTTCAGTTGATTTTGTTCCTTGTAGGCAAAAGTTTCAGTAAATGTACTATTTTCTCTCCATTATCCAGGATATATGGATTAATATTAATATATAAATATATAAATCCATCATATATTAATATATATTAATATATACATCCTTAATATCATGGATATATGAAATTAATATCCTGCATATATGAAAAGGTATTCCAGGTCAATAAGATGAGCACAGTAGTAGAAAAAAAATAGAGAACATGAACAAGAGTGTAAAAGCTACAAAGTGTTCAACCCCAAAGATATGCTAATCAAAATTTAAAAATTAAATTTATAGAATACAGTTTAAAAAATAACATTACCCAGTGTTAGAGGGAGTGTGGAGGAGTGGGTATTGTCATGTGCCACTGGATCAAATATTGTGTAGGGCAAATTGTCAATATCAGACCCTCATATTTTCTATGCTTTTGACCTTGACCTTCTCTCAGGCAAATACTTGATGGTATAGTGAAGGATATCTTTCTCAGCATTAAATATATAATCAAAAATTGGAGATGACTTAAGTGCTTCAAGGGAATTTATTAAAATGGTTATTGAGCAGACATTAAAAATGAAAGCATACAATACTATTAAATGATACAGAATTTCCATCAGAATAAGTGGGAAAAAACAAGTTACAAGTAATATCATATGATTCACTTTTAGTGAAACTTATATGAACTTACACATTTGTGTATTATGTTTATGTGTGTTATGCATACATATCAAAGTGGAAGGAGGTTCAACAAAGTGTTAATTATCCTCATGACTTTTATTTTTTTGATTTTTCTGAACTTACAGTAAAGAACAAAGTACTACTTTCAAGGAAGAAAAATTATTTTTTAATAATTCAGCATAAATTACATAGGTTATCCAAAGATAGTAATATGGTATTTGATCTGAACCTGGACTTCTGTTCTGTTGATTTGACACATTTTGGTGTCTTTCCTTTTATGTTAAATAAGTAACTATCATTTACCTACAGCAGAAGAAGAATATAACTTAGCTTTTGAGACCTGATAACAGAGCTGTTGAATAGTTCTGTAAGATTTGTTAGGGAACCAAAACCAGGCATGTGAGGGTGGTGCTGGAAGAGAAAAGGTGGGAAGGGTTTGCAGTCAACTGTCAGTTATCTTCAGCAGTCTTGGGTATTTCGTTGAGCTGTTAAGCTCAGGGTTAGAAAATGGCCAGCACAAGCGTTTTGGCTTGAGAGCCAAAGTTCTTGGCAGGAAGTCTCTGTTTCCGTTTGCCTTCCTCCCAGTTTCTCCTGAATGCCTTGCAGTCAGCATCCTGTACCTGCCATTTTGAAAATTGCCCTCAGGGGTCATGAATGACCCCCTTCCTAATTGTTAAACCCAGTGACACTTTGTCCTTATATCTGCAGCATTTGATGTGTTACTCAACTCTCTTTGGGCTTGTGTGCCTCTCCCCCCTTGTGGTTATTCTCCTGCCTCTGTAACCATTCAGTGTCTTCTTCCATGTCCCTTGACCCTTCACTGGGTCTTCTACTGATTCTCCTTAGAACCTTCATTTACCCCTGGAGCTTCAACCATCATCTTCAGGTAAAACTCTAGTGACCAGTCATCTTTCCCCACTATGGATCATCCTTGCTGCCACTGAGACTTTGGTCTTAAAATGGTACTTGAAATTAGAACACGTTCACTTTGTCACAAAATCTGGCAGATATTGGACATACTTCGAGTTCATATCGGGCTTCATGAGACAGCTGTCAGATTGTCTACCAATGGTCTACCCATTGATGATGGAACAAGCTCCTTGTATGAGCCTCAAATAAAAATGATGGAATTAATAAAAGACTCTTACCTTAAGGCACAAAGGCCAATGAATTTCAAAAAGCATTGACAGAACCAATCCAAAAAATAGGTAGTTTGTAAAAACTCTAATATAATCCACACTGAAGTAAAAAGCATAACTTGGAATAATCGGAATAGTCTTTGTCAGCTGGACAGCTAATCTCAGTGAACATGAAAGAGTAGACAGTAGTGTTAAGGCAGTGTGTGAGGGTTAAATTGTTTCCAAGGTCGGCATTGTTGGGGCTTTGGATTAAAACTGGGCCTTGACAGAGGGGATAAGAAAAGTCTATGGGGAACTGATGGGCACAAAGGCAGGGTGTAAGTGTGTGGTCTTGAGAAAATGGTCAGACTAATCTGATTGAATAGCAGGCGTTTATTGGAAATTAAAGGAAGATAAAGTAGTGATAGATAATGGAAGAACTGAAGGTCAACAGGGGAGTTTATATGTGATGGAAGAGAAAATCATTATCACTAAGGATGTAGATGTAAGAAAACGTTAGGTTTGGAAGTTATAAGACCAGAGAACTTCAAAGTTTGTGGGATTCTGTAAGGTGGGATGGGAATAACCAATATTGTTGAGTATCTGCTGTGTCATCTGTAAGGCATAAGATCTCATTATTATTTTACAGCAACCTTTGGAGTAGATGTACTAGTTCCCATTTTATGCATAGTGAGAATGAATTTTGAGCAGACATACTTATCTAAGTTTTGCGGAGTGGCTGGACCAGGATTCATGCCCAGTGACATCTGACTTCAAAGCACAGTGAGGATGGAGAACGTTGAGACCAGTTCTTCATTTTACAGTCAAGGGGATGGGCCCAGGCATGTTCAAGGTTACAGGAATAGGATGAAAGCAATTTCTCTGTAAGAGAGAGTGGATAGTCTGTGATCTGCAGAGGAGCCAAGTTAGAGGCTCTTGTTATAAACAGATGAGGTATGCCAAGGAAGTTGGGTTCAGCAGTGTGATAGGAGTGAAAAAGAAGGGGTAGAGAGCAGCCGGACGTTCGGGGAAAGTGGTGGTGGACTGATAGTGGAAGGTAACGATGAGAGGGATGACTTGAAAACAGTTCCAAGGTTTTAGTCCCAGGGAACTGCCATTAACAGTTTTAGGAGAAAAGCCATGTGTTTGTTATGGAGTGGTTGAGTAAGTAGGACATTAAAAAATACATAAAAATAGAGTGGTATGCATGTGCTGAATTATGTATGTACTACCAAACACACGGAGGAGGAGAACAGAGCAGAAGGTGGAAAGCTATGAGGGATCCGGCGCTTTTCTTTGCAGTGGTAGAGAGTCACAAGAGCAAATAGCTAGCCTTTACCTAAAGCAAAAGGGACTCTTTGCATGGTATCTTAGGCTCCCTTTTATTCTGGCCTGCCCCTGCACCCCCAGCAGGAAAGTGGCTTAACTGTACTTTGATTTCCAAAATGCATAGCAGTCTCTAATGTTGATTCCCCTCTCCTGTGGATCTCAAGCCTAAAAATGAGTATTGTTCCATTACATTTCCCTCAAAGAGATTTCTTTTTCCTTTCAGAATGATGGTCACTATACTGGATGGACTTCTGAACTAGTGAATTACTTTCATCTTTTGATCACACTAGGAAATTGTCCACGGAGTTGAAATATTTATTACAGTAATTTCTGGCCTTACATAATTAAGGTAACATACCATTTTTTTCTTTATCATGAAGTTGTCATGTTTGTCTCCTTTAACTTTGCTTTTTAGAGGTACGAATCCATTCTCTAGTCTTTTATGCTCCAATAATCTGTTCAGACTGCTCTTGACCTACAAATGTATGATTGCAGAAAAGACTTTTATAGGATGAAATATGAGCAAGCTGTTTTACTCTGAAGAATAAAAGTGAATTGTATTACTCTGCAGATTAAGTCAATAAATACCCCATTTTCATAAACACAATATGCATAGACTAGATAATACTAGGGAAACTTAATAGATCAAAAGGAGTATTAAGACTACTTGAAAAAAAATGGAGATACTCAATATATTGCAGGCTTTATTCAATAAACCTAGAAAATAGAGTTTAAATCAAAATCTGTTACACTGTTTCTAATCAGTGTTAAAAATGTACTCTATTTCCAAGTTTTTAGAATATGTACATGTGTTGTATGTGTTAGCTTTCTCTATTTTTGCAACTTGAGTAACATTTATTGCATGCTTGTGCTGTGCCAAGCTAAATACCAAGTATTTTATATATATTAATTTATTCTCATAACCCTTGGGGTTAGTACTTTTATTATCCCCATTTACACACAGGATAATTGAAGCTCAGAGAAATTAGCCAGGCACAGTGGCTCACTCCTGTAATGCCAGCACTTTGGGAGGCCAAGACAGGCAGATCACTTGAGGTCAGGAGTTCGAGACCAGCCTGGCCAACATGGCGAAACCCCGTCTCTAATAAAAATACAAGGATTAGCTGGGTGTGGTGGCACATGCCTGTAATCCCAGCTACTAGAGAGGCTGAGGCAGGAGAATTGCCTGAACCTGGGAGGCAGAGGTTGCATTGTGCTGAGATTGCACCACTGCACTCTAGCCTGGGTGACAGAGCTAGACTTGGTCTCAAGAAAAAAAAAAAAAAAGAAATGACTTGCCCATGTTCACATAGCTGGTAAACCCACACTGGTTCAGAACTTAAACTAGTGAAATACCATAGCCCGTATGAATGGGCTTTTTTACATACTTCTTTTCCTTAATAAAATGCTTATTCCTTTTTTCTACAGCATCATTTTCAATGACAGCATAGTATTCAGATACATGGAAATGTAATGGTTTCTCTAGCCCATCTCCTTTTATTAGATGTTTATATTGTTTCTTGTTATTTACTTTTAGAAATAACATTGCAGTGGCCATCTGTCATGCACATCTATGATTTTTCCTTAGGATAAATTGCTACGAGTGGCATTGCTGAACATGGATAGAATGTAGCACCCAGGTGTTGATGTATTCTGTTAATTTACTCTGTTGATGTACTGTTTTCTCTAAAGGCCACAGCAGTTAAGAATCTCAGTAGCAGTATATTGAAGTACCTGGTAACTTTCACCTCTCAGCAACATTGGTAGTTAGCAATTTGTAAAAAAAAAAAAAAAAAAAAAAAGTGTTTGTTTTTAAAAAACATTCTAGGTATTCCTGTTTAAGTCCATATTATCTCTTGCCTCTAACGCTGTAGTAGTCGTGATCTCCCTACTGGTTTATTTCTATCTAGCACCCACTTTGCCACTAACAGAATCGGATAGGGCACGGACTGTAGAGTTAGATGCCTGGGTTCAAATCATGACTGTGCTCTGCCTCAATTTCCCCATAAGAAAATGAAGATAGCAATAAAAACTCTCTGGTAAAGTACTTTAGAACAGCGCCTGACTTTTGGTATGTGTTCAGTAATCGTTGGCTTACTACTGTTGTCTTCCAGAAGCCGTTGCTTATATGATTAAAAAAAACCCAAGGTTATACTTGTTTTTGAATTACAATTATTACCAAATCAGTAAATCGCAGTAAAAACTGAAGTGCTGACCTTGAAGCATTGTTAGTGTTAACACTGTGACCAACCTGAAGATCACAAATTACCTTCCCTGACTCGGTTGATGGCTGAGAGGTCAGGGATAGAGTAATAACAGGAATAACTAGAATGTTAAAGTGCTTTATATTAAGCTGCCAGTGCACTTCCACACACATTATCTCATTTGATCCTCACAACACAGCTGTGAAGGAGATGGAGCTGGTATTATTAATCTCATCTTACAGCGGAGGAAATTGACTTGGAGGATTAAGTGGCTTGCTCACTGATGGTTGTGGAAATGGTCAGTGGCAGAGCTGAATGTGTACTCTGGGCCTTCTGACTATAAATACTTACTCTTGATGCTTCATAACATCACGATAAGCTAAGGAGGTGCAGGTGTAGATGCCCAGGTTTGGAGATTTGCTGGAAAAGAAGGAGCAAAAGAGGATGCCACTGGGAGGAGGCAGCAGAGTTGGGGTAAGGAAATTTAGATATACTAAAAGAGAGGGAGGTACCCAGTGGGGAGACAGGTGGGGAAGGAGTCATAAAGAAAGGGGAAAACTGAGGGGGCCAGGACTTCCGTGACTACAGGGCTGGCTGAATAGATCAGGGTGGAGGGCTTCATCTTTGAGACCCAAGGGATGCCACCCCTGAGCCAGGAAGGAGGGAGGAGATGGAGCAGGTAGACATAGGTGATTTGAAATAGAAAGGAACATTAAGAGGGCTGAAGGATTATGGCCTGAATGAAGAAAGAAGGATTTATTTCTGGAGAGTAAAAGTAGTAGGTTTGGGATTTTAGATTTGAGAAAGAGAAACCATTTAGCATATCTGTGTGGGAAATGGGCCAAGGAATTAGAAATGCCTGCTAAAGACCTCTGCAGGATGCAGGACCCAGATAAAAACGTCTGGGCTCCAAGTCGACAGATTCTGTGAACCCCTTAGGCATGCTGAGGATTTCCTTGCCAGATGTGTGTAACTATCTGAGGATGTTTCTTTGTGAGCTCAGCGCTCGACAGGCACAGGAGCAGTATTAGGATGGAAATATTTCTTCATTGCTTGAGGAGAGAGGAAAAAAACGGCACTCTGCAATAACCCTCTTTTTTTTTTTTTTTTTTTTTGAGATGGAGTCTCGCTCTGTCGCCCAGGCTGGAGCGCAGTGGCGTGATCTGGGCTCACTGCAAGCTCCTCCTCCTGGGTTCACGCCATTCTCCTGCCTCAGCCTCCTGAGTAGCTGGGATCACAGGCGCCGGCCACTACGCCGGGCTAATTTTTTGTATTTTTAGGAGAGACGGGGTTTCACCGTGTTATCCAGGATGGTCTCGATCTCCTGACCTCGTGATCCATCCGCCTCGGCCTCCCAAATGCAATAACCCTCTTGTTTCCAAATACCAAAGCAGCTGTTGGGCTGTGCTCCTGTCTGGGTACCTTTTACTCAGGAGTTAAGTGCCAAATGATGATATTTATGGTTGCTTCTTGGGGGCTACCTGGTTTTTTAATGAGTGAAGACCAAGTAGCAATAGTTTTGTTTTGTGTTCTAATAGCCTTTGGTATTATAGTCAGGGAGGTGAAGTGAGGAGATGGTCGATGCTTTCCTAATCTGTGAAATGAGGAGTTGGACCAGGCAGATGCTCCCCAAAGTCCCTTTCTAACATTACCATTTTCTCATCCAGCTCCAGTCTATGCTGCCTCTTCTCCCTCTCCTCCTTTACCAGACAGTTTAGTGTGTCTCAAGTTTTATTTTATGGTGCTTTAGATATATATATGTATATTTTTGCTTAGAGACTTCATGCATTATTAAAAGTAGTATATAGTGACTGTAGAAGAATGAAAGATGTATCAATAAATAAAAGACCTGTTAAAAATGTGTTAACTTTACCACCATTAAATAACCACTGCTTGTATTCTTCCAGAGATTTTGTTTTTTAGGTGTGTATGCCTAAATAAGATTCTTAAATACAGAAATGCACCCTGGTTTTCTCAGTTGAAAATTATAAACCTTTCTCCTTATCAGTAGTCACTGCTGTGTAATTATTAAAGATTGATGAAGATTCTGTTTCAGGAATGTATTTTAACAAATCTCACTTTGGACATGTACATTAATGTACATCCTTCTAACTATATTTGTGAAGCTGCTCTTAATTATTTCCTTATAAAATTAGGAAAGAGGTTTAATATATAATACATATTGCCTGGAAAACTGAACCAATTTATAATTCCATCACCAGTATGCGAGAGGTCTCTTTTCCCACACCCTTCTTAACATTGGATAGTGGAGTTTAAAACAAACAAAACCTTACCCGTTTTATAGACAGATGACCATCTTTTCATATGCCATTTATATTCCTTTGTGAGTTTTCTGTTCATATCCTTTGCCCATTTATCCAGAGGGGTATTTGCTATTTTTGTTACTGACTTGCAGCAACAAGGTTTTAAAGATTTAAAATTTTTAAAATGTCTTTTATTATAAAAGTATGTTAATTGTTTTGATAATTTCTTTTAATTTTTATACTGCTTTTAAATGTATATAAATATTTAATTTTAGGTTACCAAATCTTTTCCTTTATGGTTTCCATATAGGCTAACTAGGAAGTAAGAATGCCTTGGTATTTGTTGCCCATTGTCAGTTCTTCACATAGCAGAGTAATCTCTTTCAAGTGTGATCACATCTTGGCATACCCCTGCCTGAGCTCGTCATGGCATTCTTGTTATCATGGCCTGCAGGGCCTGGCATGATCTTGCTTTGTCTGCTGTAAAGCCCCACGTCTTGCACTCACCCTTGAACACTATGTTCCAGCCCCACTGGTCTCTTCTCAGTCCAGGGAATATGACAACCTCCTTCCTGTCCCTGAGATTCTGCAGGTACAGTTTCTTTGCTTGGAAAATGTGTGCACACGCACACACACTCTTTTGAGCACTTCTCAATATGCAATTATTTATTTATCTATTTTTGAGATGCAGTCTCCCCCAGGCTGGAGTTCTGTGGTGCAGTCTCGGCTCACTCTGCAACCTCTGCCTCCTGGATTCAAGTGATTCTCCTGCCTCAGCCTAGCAAGTAGCTGGGATTACAGGTGCCCACTACCACGCCCGGCTAATTTTTGTATTTTTAGTAGAGTCAGGGTTTCACCGTGTTAGGCAGGCTGATCTCAAACTCCTGACCTCAGGTGATCCACCCATCTCAGCATCCCAAAGTGCTGGGATTACAGGACTGAGCCACTGTGCCCAGCCACAATTATTATTTCTGATTAACTTGCCCTTTTCCTGTTTCCCCCTCCAGCCTGTAACACCATAGGGGCAGGACCTTGTCTGTGTTGTCCACAGCGAGGTCTCCAGTGCTTAACATGTAGTATTTGTAGGAGATCGGTCAGGGTGGTGGGAGAAATGTAGGAAAAGATGCAAACCTTCTTGGAAGAGGTTTTGCAAAAGCTTCAAAAAAGGGTTTGGCTGAAGGCAGCCAAATTTTCTTACCCGGAGCCTGAGACGGTAAGATTAGGTTAGATAACAAGGGGTTAGCAAAGGTTAGATAACAAGGGGATGTAAAGGAATTGATCTAGATAAGTTAGTTTACTTAGGCCTGGGAACCTGGCCTTTAATCATCTGTGCGCAGGACTGCTCTCTCCCAGGGAGCAGCGGGAAGCTGGGGCAGGGGGAACCATGTTACTTACCCACAAGTGTGTTGACTCAAAGACCTTTGTCATTAAATCCATAATGAATAAATGCCCACAGCGCTGGCTTGTCAGGGCCACAGCTGCTACGACTCTTTCTTTCTGTGAGCACCCGGGTCCCCTAGCCCGCTCTTTCACTGGATACCTGTGTCTAAGTACGTTTTTTCATCCGTCGCTCTGCCAGGATCTGCCGGTCAGACCTGGCAATTATTTATAGAAGAAATGAATCAATATTACATCTCTAACCACAAGATTGCACAGATATTTAACTATATTTACCTTATTGTAGTTTTATGGTTTCATTTCACATTTTAAAATATTTTATCTGTATGAAACTTAGTTTGAAATGTGATTTGAGATAGGAATTAAAATTAATTTCTTTCCCAAATGAATAGCCACCTGCAATTTTTGTAGTTCTTGTTTATTAGAGAGTCTTTACTCAAATTATAGTCCTTAAGCACTATTATATTGTTTTTTGTTTCTGTTGTTTGCCTTTGTCTCCTTGGGTAGTCCTTTGTGCAAAACGTAAATGCAGAAACTGTTCGTTGACTTGAGCCAAATTCCTCATGAGCATGCTATGCTGGCTCAGTACCAAGAAAGATGATCTTGGCATCCCCCACCATAGCCTACCTTCTAAGAAGAAAGAAGACATAATGTGACTGACTTAGGGATTTGTACTATTTGCTCAATATCTAATGCTAGTAGACAATCTTGTTTTAGATAATTCTGGCCGCCAGTTTTTTTAAACCGTTGAAACCTGGAAATTTGAACATTCCAGTGACTACTTTTCCTAACTGCCTCTTATCTCTAGATGTGGAAAAAAATCCTTTGGCACACCATGTGTTCCAATTTTTGATTTGGAAAATACGGATCATTATTCTTTTCCTTATTTTAACTCTTTGAAAATTAAAATTAATGACAAAAGTCACATGTGCCCATTGTCACATATTCAAACAATAAAACATACAGACAAAAAAAAGGATTCTTGTATCCCACTTTTTGATCCTATTCCTAATATAACCACTGCTGAGTTTATTGTATATACTTTCAGATATTTTTTATGCTTAGTGGATATTATTAGATCTTTATACATCCCCCCATATACTTGCATTCTTTTTTTTTTTACTAATGTCATAAACTTTGTTATATACCTCAGTGGGATTTAAAAACACGTGAAGCCTTTGTTTTTTGGCTGGTGGCAAAAAAAAACCCAGCGTAACTTAGAGAAGTTACCCATTGATGTTTTCACAGGGCTTTAAACACGAAGACCTGATTTGTTTGTGTAAATCATTGGATGTAATCTTCCGGAGGGCTAGGGCTGGGGCTTGGGCACATTCAGAAACATGGTATAATCTGATAACGATGATTTCCATCCCACTACAGAGGAAGAAATGGAGACTCACAAGGGACAGAAGTGAATTCTTCTAAATTTATGAAGATGAACACTTCGCTAAAATGTGTTCCCTGGGTTATGACAAGTAACTGGATTTCTAGGGAATGGGATGACAGGTAGGGTGCTATCAGTTTATAAAATTTTTTATAACCTTGTCTCTTATTTCTGCTGCCCTCCCCCGGCCATGAGAACACAAGATAAATTTGGAGTGGATGAGGGTGGAGAGCAAAGTGACTCCCTGGGCTGTGCCCTTCACACTGGTTTTAGAAAGCATACAGCTGACTGCCCTGGGGTCTGATCTATGGTGCTGCACTCGAGAGAACTGTAAGGTCTTCTGTAAGTGATGGGGGCTGTGGACTTATGCAGAATTGCACTTGTTGGGGGTTTTCACAGTACCCACCTTATTATACTAGAGAGGCAAGTTTCATTGCTTAAGGGGACAATTTATGGCAATAGGCTTATCTCCTTATTTTAGCTCTTTATGTTTTTCTGCCTTTAATAAAATGTGAAGTCACAAAGCAATTAAATAGTAGTGTAGTTTTCAGGCAGGAGGTGGAGAAAGGCTAACTAGGGGGAAAAGGCCAACATGATTGACAGAGGCTGGCTGGAGATTTACATTGAGAATAACTCGTTCTTCAAAACTTTCTTCATTTTCTGGTGAGAATTATGGGACAAATCATATACCAGAAGGATGGATGATTAAAAGTGTAGGAGTTATGATTTCTTTTTGACTTTGTAAGTCTCTGAATTCTCCACCTTAACATAGAGTTCTCATTTCAAAATGGGAACCAGCCCTGCCAGAGACTAAAGTGAGCCAGAAACACTCTAAAGTCTTAAATAGTTAATAAGTGTGAGATTGTTTATATTTTGTAAAATGTCTTAAGATACAGTGAAATGGAGAATCCCTGAGTGTTTTTTTGATTTCCTAAACTCTGATCCACAATTATAGATGTTTTTGAATGTTCAAAAATATTGAATGTGATTTCAGTTGTTTCTACAATTTAAAAAAATTAATAATTTTCAATAATGACACCTTAAATGAGGAAAAGGCTTTTAAAACCAAATATAAAAATCTGAAGAGTTCAGATTCTCTGTCTCTCCTCTTTCAACCTTTAATGTAAAAAACAAATCCTTTTGTTTCAGCCACTCTGTATTGATAATGGCTTATTTATTACAATCAGAGGAATTAAACAATAAAGATATATAGACACTTTGTCATCTTTTCTTATTATACGAACAGTTTTAAGAATTTTTATTCAGCAGAACGCAGATTCAAAAAGAAAAAAAGAATTTTTAGAGAAGTTGCCTTTTAATTTAAATTTCTTGTTTTGTCCTAATAATCACGTTGAAATAGCCAAAACAAATAGTTTAAATTAAAATGCAATGTTGGCCCGGCATGGTGGCACATGACTGTAGTCCCAGCTACTCAGGAAGCTAAGGCCAGCAGATTGCTTGAGCCCAGGAGTTCAAGACCAGCTGGGGCAATATGGTGAGACCCTGTCTCTACTTTTAAAATGTGGTGATTGATACCTGTTGAGAGAAGGGTTAACTGAAAGTTACTCACATGGCCCAGAAAGTAGCTAAAAGGACAGTGCTTTTTCTGGTGTGAATTTCTCTTGCTGTGAAAGCACTCTGAAGGGGAGACCTAATGCCATTGCAGGAGCACTTCAGCTCCAAACTTGAGCATTGCAAACAGAGCAAGAACCCGAGGAAAAGCCTGCAAAATGAGTCTGCTGCGATATATGGTGTGCTTTTGGATAGTTATTCGTAATAATTTTTTTCTTTTTTTTTTTTTTTTTTTTTTGTTTGAGACAGTCTCACTCTGTTGCCCAGGCTGGAGAGCAGTGGCGTGATCATAGCTTACTGAAGCCTCAAATTCCTGGGCTCAAGCAGTCCTCCCACCTCAGTCTCCTGAGTAGCTGGGACTACAGGAATGCACCACCACATCTGGCTAATGTATTTTTTGTAGAGGTGAAGCCTTGCTTTGTTGCCCAGGTTGGTCTCAAATTCATGGACTCAGGTGATCCTCCTGCATGGGCCTCCCAAAGTGCTGGGGTTATAGGCATGAGCCACTCCGCCCGGCCTCATGAGAAGATTTATGATGATAGATAGAAGAATTGTTAATTTCCACAGCTTGACAAATGATAACAAACAGCTTTTACAGTTTGAGCATCCCCTATCCTGAATGCTTGGGACTAGAAGTATTTCAGACTTTGGACCTTTTTGAATTTGGGAATATTTGCATATACATAATGAAATTTCTTGGGGATGAGACACAAGTCTAAATACAAAGTTTATGTTTCATATACACCTTAGATACAAAGCCTGAAGGTAACTTTATACAGTATTTTTAATAATTTTGTGCATGAAATAAACTTTTAACCTCATTTTGACTGTAACCTGTCACATGAGGTCAGGTGTGAAATTTCCACTTTTGGTGTCATGTTAGCATTCAAAAAGTGTTGGATTTTGGAGCATTTCTTTTTCAGATTTTTGGATTAAGGACATTCAACTTCTGTACCAAATTAGTAAATATTTTTTGAGTTCCTACCCACATCCCTGTGTATGGGCTCTAGAAGCAGCCATGGTTTAGTTTCCTCACCTGTAAGGGAGGGTGTGGAACTTCTTTTAATGTACATCACTGTAGGTTAAGTTCGGGTAGAGGAAAGACTAAAGGTAACCAGGGTTGGCTGTCCTCTGAGCCCCTGTGCTAAGCTGAACTAGGCTTTTGTTTCTGGCAGTGGATCATTTTGCTGTCACGGAGGCGGTGATTATTTACCACCCCTGGTTTTGAGTGGGTTTCCTTTTCCCCCAGCAATAACTCTTAGAGTGTTCTACAGAGAGGCAGCGGGATTCAGAAGATGCCCTTTACACTGGTACCACTGTCTCGTTATGTCATGGTAAAGTAATGATGTCCACCATCATTACTTTACCAGTTCGCCATTGGTGTTTTGGTCTTACCTATACATTATTTTTTTAAACTTTTATTTATTTTTAATGAGATGAAATTCACATAATATAACAATAGGCAGTTTAATAATTGACAATTCAGATGTGTTTAGTACATTCATAATATTGTGTAGCTGCCACCTCTCTCTAGTTCCAAAACATTTTTGTCACTACAAAAGAAAACCCTGTGCCCAGTAATCAGTAACACACAGTTCTCTCCTCTCTCTCATCCCTGACAACCATTAATCTGCTTTCAGTTTCTATGAATTTACAGTGCCAGATAACACATGTAGAATAAATGTTCTCATACAATATGTGACCTTTTGTGTCTGGCTTCTTTCACTTAGTATATTCATCCATGTTGTAATGTCTCAACCATTTTATGGCTGAATAGTCCATGGTATGGATATGTCATAATTTGTTTATCCATTCATCCGTTGATAGACTTTTGATTTTTTCCCCACCTTTTGATTCTTATGAATAAGGCTGCTATGAACATGGGTGTATAAGTACTTGAGTCCCTGTTTTCAGTTCTTTTAGGTTCATACTTAGAGGTGTAATTGCTGGGTTGTATGGCAAGTCTGTGTAACCTTTTTGCACAACTGTTTTTTCCACAGGGCCAAACCATTTCTAGTCCCACCAACAATGTACAAGGTTCCAGTTTTTCCATATCCTTGCAAACATTTATTTTCCTTTTTTAAAAAAATTATAGTCGTCCTTGTGGGTATAAAGTAGTATTTTATTATGGTTTTGATTTACATTTTCCTAATGATTAATGGTATTTATCTTTCCATGTACACATTGGCCATTTGTATATCTTCTTTGGAGACATGTCTCTTAAAGTCCTTTGCCCATTTGAAAACTGTTATTTGTTTTTGACTTGTAAGAGTACTTTATATATTCTGGGTACTAGACCCTTAATATATGATTTGCACATAGTTTTTCTCATTTTTAAGATTTTCTTTTTTTTAAATTTTTTAATTTTTATTTATTTATTTTTTGAGACCGATTCTTGCTCTGTTGCCCAGGCTGGAGTACAGTGGCAAAATCTTGGCTCACTGCAACCTTTGCCTCCCGGGTTCAAGTGATTCTCCTGCCTCAGCCTCCCGGGTAGCTGGGATTACAGACATGCATCACCACGCCGGCTGATTTTTTTGTATTTTTAGTAGAGAGGGGGTTTCACCATGTTGGCCAGGCTATCTCAAACTCCTGACCTCAAGTGATCCACTCGCCTCGGCCTCCCAAAGTGCTGGGATTACAGGCTTGAGCCACTGCCCCTGGCCTCCCTGTGTTTTCTTCTAAGAAGTTATGCTTTTATTTTTTATACTTAGGTTGTTAATTCATTTTGAGTTAATTTTTCGTATGGTATGGGGTAGGGACCCAATTTTCTTCTTTTGTATGTGGATATCCAATTCTCCCAGCACCATTTGCTGAAGAGTCTATATTTCCCCATTTGAATGGTCTTTGTACCCTTGTTAAAAATCTGTTGGCCATATATGTGAGATTTTATTTCTGGACTCTTTATTCTATTGGTCCATATATCTATCCCTATACTAGTACTACACCGTTTTTGATTACTGTAGCTTTGTAGTTAAGTTTTGAAGTTGGGAAGTGAGTGTTCTTCAACTTTTTTCTTCCTTGTTTTTAGTGTTGTTTTGGCTATTTGGATTTCTTTCAGCTTCATCTGAATTTAAGGATCTGTTTTTTCATTTCTCCAAAAAGGGCTGTTGGAGTTTTGATAAGGAGTACATTGAATCTGCGGATGATTTGGAGTAATATTGTCATCTTAACAATATTAAGACTTCCAATCTATGAATATTGGGTGTATTTCCATTTATTTAGGTCTTATTCTTCAGCAGTGTCTTGTAATTGCCAGTGTGTAAGTCTTTTGCCTCCTGTGTTAAATTTGTTCCTAGGTTTTTTGTTTTGTTTTATTTTGTTTTTGTTGTTGTTGTTTTTTGTTTTGTTTTTTTCTGAGACAGAGTCTCATTCTGTTGCCCAGGCTGGAGTGTGGTGGCACGACCTTGGCTCACTGCAACCTCCACCTCTCGGGTTCAAGCGATTCTAGTGCCTCAGCCTCCTGAATAGCTGAGATTACAGGGGCACACCACCACGCCTGGCTAATTTTTTGTATTTTTAGTAGAGGCGGAGTCTCGCCATATTGGCCAGACTGGTCACAGACTCCTGACCTCAGGCGATCCGCCTGCCTCGGTCTCCCAAATTGCTAGGATTATGGGCATGAGCCACCATGCCCGGCCATCCCTAGGTATTTTATTCTTTATATGCAATTATAAATATGATTGTTTTCTTTACTTTAGGAATGATTTGTTTTTTTATTATTATTATTATTATTATTTTTTGAGACGGACTTTCGCTCTTGTCACCCAGGCTGGAGTGCAATGGCACAGTCTTGGCTCACCACAACCTCCGCCTCCCAGGTTCAAGCGATTGTCCTGCCTCAGCCTCCCGAGTAGCTGGGATTACAGGCATGCGCCAACATGCCCTACTAATTTTGTATTAGTAGAGACAGGGTTTTTCCATGTTGGTCAGGCTGGTCTCAAACATCTGACCTCAGGTGATCCGCCCATCTCGGCCTCCCAAAGTGCTGGGATTATAGTTGTGAGCCAGCATGCCCGGCAAGAAATATTATTCTTATTTTTTAAAAAAAATCTCTAGTGGTTATTTTAAAATTCAAGGTAAGAACCCCACTATTCCTCCAAATATTCTTTAGAGGGGTCCCTGTTAAGTTTGATATACATCCTTCTACATATTTTCCATGCATTTATATACAGACATACTTTCTTACTGTGAATAAAATGATATACTTTATCTACATTTTAACATTATTTTACATAATTATAGATTGTGTCTTTCTCTGTTAGTTTACTTATTTCTCCTAAATGCTGCAGAGTAACCCATCATACTGATGTGCTACATAGCTGACCCTTGAACAACATGGGTCCAATTATATGCAGGTCCACTTATATGTATGTCCACATGCAGGTCTACTTTTATGCAGATATTTTCAACCCAACATCGATTGAAAATAGAGCATTTGAGGGATGCAAAACTTGCATAAAGAGAGAATTGACTTTACATACACGCAGGTTCTTCAGGGCCAGCTACAGAACTTCAGTATGTGAGGATTTGGGTATTTGCAGGCAGTCATGGAACCAGTCCTCCTCGTATATCAAGGGATGACTGTACTTTGTTTAAGGCTTTATTTTAATGATCATTTAGTGTGTTTTCGGTGTTTTATGGTATAAATAATGCAACAGTTAACAATTTTGTACCCACATCAACGTATACTCATGTAAGTCTTTAAGGTAATAAGAATTGCTGAGGCAGAAAAATGCACATAATTACGTTAAATTTTTTTTTTAAGTTTTGTGTTATACATAACATATAATTTACCATCTTAACTGTTTTTTTAATTGCACAATTCAGTAATGTTATTTACATTCACATTATTGTGCAACCAGTCTCTGAAACTCTTTTTCATCTTTCAAAACAAAAGCACTATATCTGTTATACAACAACTCCCCACTCCCCTCTTCCCCTGGCAGCCATTCTACTTTCTGTCTCTGTAATTTTGACTATTCTAGGTACCTCATAAGTGGAATCACACGATGTCTGTCTTTTTGTGACTGGCTTATTTTACGCAGTGTAATGTCCTCAAGGCTCATCTATGTTGTAACGTGTCCGAATTTCATTCCTTTCTAAGGCTGAATAATATTCCATTGTAGCATCACATTGCGTAATTAAATGCTTGGAAAGAAAGAAGAAAAGGAAGGGTATGTCTGGCTTTTTTCATTCCCATACAATGTGGTAACATATGTAATAATCTAAATAGAATATAAATAAATAAAATGAAGTCCTTTTAGGTATGTGTATGAGCTATATAAACAGGTATTTTTAAATGCATTGTGGATCCAACTTCTTATTATTAGGTGAGGAAACAACTAGTAGCACGTAAATGCTTCTTGGGCTTCTTGCACTCTTGCCCTCCATACACCTCACCTCACTCCCAACATATCTTTCATTATCCCTCCACCCATTGCTGGCAGTCATTTTTAAATAGCTTTAGATTTTATGCCAAAAGATCTTCTGCTTGTTGACAGATTCTGTGAATACGCAGTGTTCTCTTGTTTTGCACTATCCAAGAAAGATGAGTTTGGGAATTTGCTAACATGTTCTAAAGTTAAAGACTTTTTGTTCTGGGATAACTGGAAAGTTTAGCTATACTCCAAAAGGCAGCCCATCTTCATTTTTCAAGAGGGTCACTGTGATGGTGTGTTTTTCTGAGTCTCATGTCTCATACTTTTCTGTGCTCTTTCACAATTAACTAAAGCAGGTGGAGGGAGATGCTTTTGTAAAATGCCCAAAGAAAAGAAAGCCAGATGGAAGTGAGGAGTAAGAGTAACCACAGTTGCTTTCCTCTTCCATCAGTCTTTAAAAGCTTTTTATTTTGAAATAATGTTAGATTTAGAGAAATGTTGCAAAGGTAGTACAGAGCTCACATACCCTTCACTCAGTTTCTCCTAACGTTAATATCTTACATAACCATATTAAACTCTCGTTAATATAATTATCAAAATTGGGAATTTAAATTGGTCTAATACTTCCAGCTAAACAACAGACCTTACTAGCATTCTATCTAGTTTTCCGCTATCCTTTTTTTCTGTTCCATGATCCAACCCAAGATCCACATTGTATTGAGTTGTTCTGACTCCTTAAACTCCCACAGTTTGTGACAGTTCATTGTCATTCCTTGTCAGTTATTTCTGGTCAGTTATTTTGTGGAATGACTCTAGATTTGGGGCTGATGTTTTCTAGTGTTTACCTTTAGGTTATGCTTTTTTTGTTTTGTTTTGAAAGAAGACCACAAAAGCAATGATGTATCTTTTTTATTGCCTCATAACAGGTTACTTGATGTCAGTTTCCCTTATTGCTAGTGCTATTAGTGTGGACTCATCATGGACAGTTACTTCATTCTGTGGGTTATAACCCAATATTATCGTCATTATTTTCTTGTTCAAATTATTCTAGCTTTGGCCACTGGGAGCTCCTTCAGGCTGACTCTGATGTCCTTTTGACATGCTTCCATCTTTTTTCAAGTACTTCCTCACATTATGGCATCCCCTGATGCTCCAGACTAATCTTGTATTTTCCTTGCCCTACTTTGGGAATCAGTCACTTCTCTAAGGAGCCTGGGTCCTTTTATTGGACAATGGTGTTTAGAAACCAATTATCTGGGTACCAGACACGCACATCGCAACTGGGGTGGCATTGCTTTTGTCTTCCATGAGTTTTATGGTAAGCTCTTTCCTGTGAACATGGTTGTACCAGGTCTGAAACTCGTTTTTAACACTTCTAAGTAATCAGTCACTTTGATGTAAAGTCGTTTTGATCACTTAATGTTGAGTTGTTAAAATCAATGCACATACCCTGTAGAAAAATAGGTACTTTATCAATGGAATAGATTAACTTTTTGTGGAAAAATACTTTTACATTGATAGCTAGCATTAGCATCCAGACATTTTTGACATTCCTTCAATGACTATTCCTGAGTTTCTGATTCTCATTTTTAGCCCATTCCATTTTTATTTATTTTATTTTATTTTATTTTTTGAGACGGAGTCTCTGTCTGTCTCCAGGCTGGAGTACAGTGGTGTGGTCTTGGCTCACTGCAACCTCCCCATCCTGGGTTCAAGCGATTCTCCTGCCTCAGCCTCCCAAGTAGCTGGGACTACAGGCATGCACCACCATGCCCAGCTAATTTTTGTATTTTTAGTAGAGACAGGGTTTCACAATGTTGGCCAGGATGGTCTCAATCTCTTGATCTCATGATCCGCCCGCCTCAGCCTCCCAAAGTGCTGGGGGTTATAGGTGTGAGCTACCGCGCCTGGCCCCCATTCCATATTTTAATGAGAATATCTTTCGGTTAGGTATAGAGGTAAATACCTAATTTACAATGTCTAAGTACAGATCCACCATCCTATAATAACTCTTTTTGCATAAGCTTCTGATAAGTTATTTTTGTCCTTATAATTTTATGTGTGAAGTCTTTACAGTCAGAGGACATTGACAAAGTATTTAAGATTGAAAGCCTGTTCTCCTTGATGATTCAGTGTAACTTCTTTTGACTGCTGCTTTTAGTTCTTGCAAAATAGATCTTGTTTAGATGAGATTCCAGCATGACTCCTTTGTAATTTTTCACATTTTTGCTATTACATCTCAACTTTTGAAGAGCTATTTCTGTGAAAACGAAACATGCAGTCAAGGCACATTCCACGTGTGGCTGATAGAGTTATCATAGTTACAAATCATATTTATCCACAGTGGTAATTATCTTCCTAAGTGTTTTGTTCTACTTCAGAACTCATTTGTGGGCCTTACCACCTGTTTCTTATGTATGGCGAAAGAGTCTCTTATTCTCTTTTAGAATATAGATCTAAGAGTAGATTTGTATCAGGATTTGAAGGATGAATCTTTTTCAAGGATGTTTTTCCTCTGGACCATGGCATTTTGTAAGAAATTTCCCTATTCATCCCATCCCTGGTGCACATTAATTTGGAGGTGATGTTAAATGTGTCAATGTGGCACAAATCTCAACTGGCAAATAAAGCCTAGTACTGAATTGTTTTCAGTTCAGAAACATGGCTGGCTGACGTTGACACTGAATGTCTAAATTATCTTTGCAGCAATAAGAACTTGAAGTAGCTTTGATAACTAATCATTGTATGATAACTCAGCCAGAAGAATTTACTAAGAGCAGTTTGTGTGTCTTCCATCTAATGTAAAGGTTAATAACGTAAGTCATATTCTTGGTGCCTTTAGACCTAGTTATGTAGAGAGACATCACATTGACATTCAGTAATTCTTACTCTTAGCAGTTCCTTAACTCTAAAATCATCATTTTCCTTACCTTTCCCTAGTTCTAGAACAGCAAAATATTTTACTTAGATTCTATCATTAATTAATGTCCTGGTTTGAATTTTTCTCTTCTAAAAAATGTAGGCCAGGCATGGTGGCTCACACCTGTAATCCCAGGACTTTGGGAGGTCAAGGCGGGCAGATCACCTGAGGTCAGGAGTCCGAGACCAGTCTGGCCAATGTGGCGAAACCCCGTCTCTACTAAAAATACAAAAATTAGCTGGGCGTGATGGTGCGCGCCGTAGTTCCAGCTACTCTGGACGCTGAGGTATGAGAATCACTTGAACCTGGGAGGCAGAGGTTGCAGTGAGCCAAGATCACACCACTGCATTCCAGCGTGGGTGACAGAGCAAGACTGTCTTAAAAAAAAAAAAAAACAAAAAAAAAGTAAAATTATTTTGGCCTTACCATGCTTGGTTTCTTTGTCTTTGTTTTTTCATTAACTTTATGTTTGGGGAGGAGAATGGAGTGTCAGTGATTTCAGCAAAAAGTTGGGGTACCAGTTCATAATAAATTAGTGTCTATCATTAATGTTACAGCTGATATTAAAAGTACCAAATACGTTATTGTTCTGATTATTGTGGTCCTTAAATTTGTCTCTTTCCTGGAGACATGGTAAACAATAATGATGATTCTAATAATGACCATTTATTGAATGAGCATTACATGTCAGACATTGTATTGGTGATGTGGTTTGGCTCTGTGTCCATCTCAAACTGTAATCCCCACATGTTGAGGGGGGGACCTGATGAGAGGTGATTGGATCGTGAGGATGGTTTACCCCATGCTGTCCTCCTGATAGTGAGGGAGTTCTCATGAGATCTAATGGTTTAAAAGTGTTTGGCAGTTTCCCCCTTGCACCCACGTCTCTCTCTGTCTCCCCTGCTGTCATGTGAAGAAGAGGCCCTTCCCTCCCCTTGGCCTTCCACCATGATGATAAGTTTCCTGGCCTGGTGCAGTGGCTCACACCTGTAATCCCAGCAGTTTGGGAGGCCAACGTGGGCAGATCACTTGAGGTCGGGAGTTCAAGACCAGTCTGGCCAACATGGTGAAACATGTCTCTACTAAGAAAACAAAAATCAGCCGGGCGGGTGGCGCACACCTGTAATCTCAGCTATTCAGGAAGCTGAGGCAGGAGAATCGATTGAACCTGACAGATGGAAGTTACAGTGAGCCAAGATTGTGCCACTGCACTTCAGCCTGTGTAACAGAGCGAGACTCTGTCTCAAAAAATAATGATAATAGTAAGTTTCCTAAGGCTTCCCCAGCCATGCAGAACTGTGAGCCAGTTAAACCTTTTTTCTTCATAAATTGCCCAGTCTCAGGTATTTCTCTATAGCAGTGTGAAAATGGACTAATGCAATTGGGCAATGTCTGACAGTTTGCAAATACCATCTCATTTGTTTTTAATAGAAACCTCCAGCCGAGAGTGGTGGCTCACGCCTGTAATCCCAGCTCTTTGGGAGGCCGAGGCAGGCAGATCACATGGTCAGGAGTTCAAGACCAGCCTGACCAACATGATGAAACCTGTCTCTACTGAAAATAGAAAAATTAGCTGGGCGTGGTGGTACGTGCCTGTAATCCCAGCTACTCAGGAGACTGAGGCAGGAGAATCACTTGAACGTGGGAGGCAGAGGTTGCAGTGAACCCAGATTGCACCACTGCACTCCAGCCTGGGCGACAAAGTGAGACTCCGTCTCAAAAAAAGAAATCTCCTAATACTAGCCATGAGGAAAGATAATCACTGTCCAATAGTAAAGCATGTGCTTAACCGTGTGTTAAGCTCTGAATTCAGATTAAGGGGCATCTAAAACAGGCAAAGAGCATCAGGAAGGGCTTCCTGGAGGAGGAAGTGCCTATACTCAGTCTTAAAGAGCACGTGGGAGGAAAAACCAGTGAAGCCCTCCTGCTGTAGACAGAATGATCAGCCTGGGCAAAGGTGTAGAGGGGTAAGAGAGCATTAAACATGAGGCAGCTGTGTAATATTGTTTCCTGTAATCTCTTCTGTACAGGTGGAGAGGTAGCAAGAGACCCAAATGATGAATGGCTGTGAGTGCCATGCCATAGTAAAATTCTGGGTTTTAAAAGAGAGTAAGCATGATCAGGCTGGGGATGTTGAGGAGGGGAAAGAAGGGGGATAGAGATGGAGACCACCCAGTGGCCCACTTTCCCTCAGTGCTTTGGAATATGGGGAAATGAACAGAGAGCCACTGTGCCCAGATTTTATTATAGGTTGAGCAGTGATCAGGATGGGAGAGAGAAATGGTAATGGGACTAACTGGCCCATACACCAGATGGCATTTGAGGGGAGTGCCAGGTTTGTGTTGTCAGAGGGCCCTGTGTTCTGACTCCCTTCCCATTAGAGTAGATGGTGATTAAACAAGCTCTGCCACACCCTAAATTCTGGTTCTGGGTTTTACTATTCAGTCAGTTTTATCAAATTAAGATGATCATGTTCCCTTCTGAAAAATGATAGGGGAAGAAAAACCATAGAGCTTTCCCCCAGTATATAGCATTGAATTACACATATTCCTACATAAACACACACACACACACACACTCACACATATATATGTACATACATATATAATAGAATTTTTAGATAATATGTAAAATTTTAAAAAATATATTTTTAGAAGGGCTGGGGGTGGTGGGGGCGGTGGCTCACGCCTGTAATCCCAGCACTTTGGGAGGCTGAGGTGGGCAAATCACCTGAGGTCAGGAATTCAAGACTAGCCTGACTAACATGGTGAAACCCCATCTCTACTAAAAATACAAAATTAGCCGGTTGTGGTGGTGCATGCCTGTAATCTCAGCTACTCAGGAGGCTGAGACAGGAGAATCGCTTCAACCCAGGAGGTGCAGGTTGCAGTGAGCTGAGATCCCGCCGTTGTACTCCAGTCTGGGCAACAAGAGCGAAACTCTGTCTCAGAAAAAAAATATATGTGTGTGTGTTATAAACATATAAAATATATATGTGTGTGTATATCTTTTTATATATTTATATATATATTTTACCTACATATATATTTTTTAGAAAATAAAAGATGCAGTATGTCAGTGCTTTCTTAAGACAGTTGCAGCTACAAAGGAAGATTAAAGCTTTTTAAAAGTTACAATTTTTATCTGTTTGTGGAGAGGACTGAAACTAGTAAGCTCTTGAAATGTATTCATCCTCTCATCAAATATATATGGACCTACCATATGCCAGGTACTGTTCTTACTACTGTGGAAACAGCATAAAGGAAAAACAAAGTCCCTGCTCTCAGAAGGTTTAGAATGAGATAAGGCAGGCTACTGAGTTGGCTTAAAAACTAAGAAGAAACTAGTGAGGTGTAGTTGCCCATTCAGATTTTTAAGTGTTTTATGCCCAAGGAAAACTGTGGGACTGGGACTTGAATTCTAATTTTATGTTTTCTTGGGTCATTCTTTAAAACAGGGTCTTAGACTAGTAATTAATACAACGGCGCTCTCTTTCACCTTCCTCAGTTCCTTCTTAGACTTGTAATTAATCCAACGGCTCTCTCTTTCACCTTCCTCAATTCCTTGGCGTGCTTGTTCGGTCGTTCAGAGTGGCACTGAGGTAAACTTTGGCGTATCAACATCCACTTGAAAGCAGATGGTTATCAAGGTGCAGTGGCTTATGCCTGTAATCCCAGCACTTTGGGAGGCCAAGGCGGGTGGATCACTTGAGGTCAGAAGTTCAAGACCAGCCTGGCCGATATGGTGAGACCCCATCTCTACTATAAATACAAAAATTAGCTGGTGTGGTGACGCACACCTGTAGTCCCAGCTATTTGGGAGGGTGAGACAGGAGAATTGCTTGACTCCGGGAAGCAGAGGTTGCAGTGAGCCAAGATCATGCCATTGCACTCCAACCTGGGCGTTACAGCAAGACTCCATCTCAAAAAAAAAAAAAAAAGGAGATGGCTATGCCTGTTAAACACTAGTTCAGTTGAGTACCTCTCCTGTGGGCTTGTTGGTTCTTGTGCAGATTCCTGCTCCTGCCCAAGTCCAGGACTAGCTGCACATACCTGCACATGTGCCTCACCCAGTCCAGGACGGCTAGCCTTGTTCTCTTCACCCAGCCCAGCAGCAGAATGCTAGGAAAATTTGCTGGCAGGGCTGTAAGAACCTCTATAGTTTCTTCCCGTTTACTTGTTCTCCCAACTTACTATGCTGGGAGGAAATATTATGGTGTGGTGGTAAGGATTTTAGGCAAAGAAAAAAGCACTGAAAATGGATGTGGTGTTAAAATTAGGCCAGTCTTTTGGAAGCACCTTAGCAACCTCCTTTCATGTTCTTGTTACCTTTACCTGGTTATATTGTAATGTTCATTTTTCCTTGTGAAAATCTCTGTGTGTGTGTGTGTGTGTGTGTGTATGTGTGTAATTTATCTAGTACCATGGAATCTTTTAAGGAAAGACTAAAAAACTTTCAGAATTATACCAGTAACAGTTTCATTTGTTGTATAACACATTCTACATGACCATCGACGAACTCTCCTTTATCAATATTTGTGTATTGTCTTAAAGAGCTAAAATAAATAATTAAAAAAAATTTCTTTATATATAATGTTGGCCAATGTGACCTATAAGAAAAGATTATTGTTTCAGAGCATGTGAGATGAAGATGATTGACTTTAGGGCATTTACATGTGGGAACTGTCAAGGTAGTTGAAGTTTACAAGAGTGGCCCCCTCCAGTCACTTCAGGAGGAGTGCCATCATCACGAATGACTGATTTGGTCAGTCTGTCTTTCATCAAGCCAGGGAGATAAACAGAATTGAAAAATTGTTCACAAAGGTTGTCAGTTATTAGGGCGTGGCTGATGAACCACACCTGAAGAGCTACCTAGATGAAGACAACTCACAGAGTTACTTAACAGCCTCCACCCCAGTTGATGGTCCAGATTGTCTCCAAGGGAGGTGAACTAAGCCAGTGTTGAGGCTGAGTGGGATAAGGCCATGGTGATACGCATAATAGATGCATTCATACACATTGCTTCAATAGAGCATTTTCTTGGATGGAAGCATGGGAAATAACACATGGGCATACACTCACACTTGTTGTTAGCTTTCGGGGTCACTGCTGATCTCCTTCCTTGTTCAGTTACCCTTTGGGACTTGAACTCCTGCAAGATCATTGAAAATCTTCATGTTCTCAGAACTCAAAGGGAAGAAAACTTGACCCCTAACCCTTCAGAAAGCTGGTTGAAAAAAAAAAAAAAAAAGAAGGATTTTCCACAAATAGCAATTGGCTTTACCTAGTATTATTTACCACATTATTAAACTGCTAATTGCAGTGGTGTTATTATAATGCCACTATATTATTTTGATTTAGAAAACATTTTATGTTTATTGTTTATAAATTAAATAGATTTGCTTAACAGTTCTTTGGGAATTCCTTAAACTTTATTGCTAGCTACAAGTCCATTTTAAATAGAATCAATAGGCTGGGCATGGTGGCTCACGCCTGTAATCCCAGCACTTTGGGAGGCCGAGGAGGGCGGATCACCTGAGGTCAGGAGTTCAAAAACCAGCCTGGCCAGCATGGTGAAACCCCGTCTCTACTAAAAATACAAAAAATTAGCTGGGTGTGGTGGCGTGCATCCGTAGTTCCGGCTACTGGAAGGGCTGAGACAGGAGAATCATTTGAACCCAGGAGGTGGAGATTGCAATGAGCTGAGATCGTTCCACTGCACTCCATCCTGGGTGACACAGTGAGACGCTGTCCCAAAAAATAAAATAAAATAAAATAAAAATAATGAATAGACTCAATAGACATTGATCCTGCTAACATATTTTGCCTTTTAATCTATTGGTACTTCTTTCATTCCCTTTAAAGTTAATTCTGAATAAAGGAGAAGTATCTTAATTTGGTTAATATCATAGTTTGAAAGTATGGCAAAATTATTTTTTCTCAGGCTACTGGCTAGCAAGTATTTTATATTTATTCACTAAAGAAAATTTTTAAAATTTCAAATTACCTAGAATTTTACCACTCTCACATACAAATGTTTTTATCTTTCTTATACATATATTTATGTGGTTTAATTTTTATTTGGAATGCTTGTTTCACTTGAGGTGTCAGGACTTTCCACTCATTTATGAAGCCTGTACAATTGTAATGATAAATACTGTTACATTAATGTACAATAATTTATAAAACTGACTTTCTCATGTTTAAAATTTAGATTGTGTCTAATTCTTTGCTACTTTAAGTATCATTGCAGTGAAATCTTCAGGCCATAATAAGTTACTTCCTTGCGATAAGTTCACAAGAGTAACTAGATTAAAGGTATGAATACATTTTAACTTGGTTAAACACTTATGTTTATCAAAAACTCTTTATAAAAGTAACACAATTATCCTAATAAATTAGAATATTAGAAGTATATAAGATGAAAAAACCATTCTCACTGAACTTCAGTCCTGCTCTCCATGGTGAACCATGATGATACCTTAAGCAAATGTTATATGTAATGAGAAAAGATAGTCCTGAAGAATTGAGTGATATGGAAGTGATAATGGTGTACTATATGGGTGAAAAAATAAAGTACTGGTTTAGATACATGATTTAAGAAATAGAATCCTGACAGTTCCCTCTGTGGATAAGCCATAGAGGTGTCCAGTGTTGATTTAATATAGCAGCTGGTTTGACAGAGTACCCTCTGCTGCGGCAGGTAATGTTAAATGATGTCCATGTCCCCCTTGACTCTGATCAAGAGATGGCTAGAACTTGCAGGTTCCAGCTTTGCTGGGTTTAAGGGCCATTGAAGAATCCTTGTAGGTAAGGGAAGAATTGTACATTCCGGGATCTGGAGGCATAGCTAGCCTTGGAAAGCTCAGAGGGTTAGTTGAGACAGCTTTAGACTTGCACATCTGTGGCCTGAGTATCTTTGAGTTTTGATTTCATCTTCTAGACCCAGAGGCAGAAATCATGTTTGTGGTTATTTTTCTGGGAACTGAGACTGGGCAAGGGAAAGAGGCCAATACACAAGCGTGCTGTTTATAAATGGTTAACATCGTCCCCAGTCCCGTAGAAGAAGAGTGGAATGGTACTCTCCTGTTTGGTGGTTTTATTCGATTGTTTTTGAATTCTTTGTCTGTGACAGAAGGCATCTTCTGTGTCCCTTCTGTTCTCACTCACTTTATTACTCTGGCGTGATTATAATTAGATTACCTTATCACTCCACTTGCCAGCCCTGTCTCCATCCCCAAGACCTGAAGGGACGGTTGGCTTGACATGTGAGAAGGTTTTCTGGCCTTCAGAGATGTCGCTGTCCGCCCCCTGAGTTCCATTTGCTAGTACTGGGTCCAGCCCACAGCTTTCTACTAAAAACAACAGGCTGACTAAAGAATCTTTTAGTAAGTCACAGACAGTTGTCGCTGAACCAAGAGCCCAGCTCACGGAGCCAATTCCTCACCGACTCTATGCCTTAATTTCCAATGTGTGAGCTTGGATGACTACACTTACCTCCAGGTTTGTCTGTAGGACATAGAAAAAAGTACAGGACTCAAGTAATGATTGAACTTGGAATAAAAACCTTAAGGCCCATGTCCTCTGTCTGTCATGCTTTTCAGATGTGTCTTAGTACTTGCTCCTTGCACAGAAGCTGAATCCAAACAAGCCACTGAGGAAATTACATTTCACTTCACTTTTTAATAACATAGGTATGTCGATCCCATTAGATAGGAGCATGTCTAAAATTCAGAACCTTTGACACTAATTATCTGACTGACAAATGACAGTGTCATTCTATTTTGCAGGCATTTTTGATAGTAATATTTTCGTAATATTTTTGATAGTATTCGTAATATTTGATAGTATTCGTAATTTGATAGTATTTCGTAATATTTTTGATAGTAATATTTTTGATTAGTAATATTTTTGATTAGTAATATTTTTGTAATCTTCGTCACCTTGACCATCTAACTTTTTTTTTTTTTTTTTTTTTTTGGAGAGCCTTGCTCTGTTGCCCAGGCTGGAGTACAGTGGTGCGATCTCAGCCCACTGCAACCTCTGCCTCCCGGGTTCAAGCGATTTTCCTGCTTCAGCCTCCTGAGTAGCTGGGATTACAGGCGCATACCACCACACCCAGCTAATTTTTTGTATGTTTAGTAGAGATGGGGTTTCACCGTGTTAGTCAGGATGGTCTCGATTTCCTGACCTCGTGATCCGCCGGTCTCAGCCTCCCAGAGTGCTGGGATTACAGGCATGAGCCACCATGCCTGGCCGACCATCTAACTCTTATGCCTGTACATATAAAAGTACATTGAAATATAGGATTGGCTTTCATTTGCATAATGAACTCACATATTACCCGTAGTACCTCCCACACAAACCCACCCATGCCTCTTACATTGCACGTTGTTAATAGGAAACTATCTGTTGTTTTGTGCTTTTGGCAGCTGTAGACAAAATACACAAAGCCAGGTGTTGTGGCTCTTGGGTAAGACTGAGAATGTGATTTTTGCAATCTGTGTTTTTTTAATAGCCACTTATTGGAGATAAGAAAGAGAAATTCAGTACAAAGTCTAAGATGTCCCAGTGATGAACTCTCACTGGGTGTCATTATCTCAACAGGAATGAATGTAGTTCAACAGTATGTAGGCCCGGTTTCTTAGACAAGCATGGTGTCTGCTAAAGTGGTGATAAGGTGTCCCACATTATCCGTGTGTTTTGAAGACAGCCTTTAGGGTTTCAGTATTATCATCTGTATGCCTTCTGCTACAACGGTTTATGTTCTGCCTTTTAGTAAGCCTTTATGTTAAAAACCTTTCATATTAAAAAAAGTTATCATTTGGAATACATAGGTCAACTCTCTAGGAATGGGACAAAGTACAGAAACAATGAGACAGGATTTGTGGGATGAGAAGTAAAAAAAGCAGTCTGTTCAGTTGAAGAAGCTGCTTAGAAATTTACACCAGACATCTCAGGCGGCCATGCTGGAATGGAATGTGGAAAAGGTAGCAGTTACATGTGAGCAATACCTTTGACTGTGACACTCTTTCGAATCCCAGTTGAGACCAGCAGCAGCTCTCCTAATGGGGAGTCAAGAAGTAGAAAGAGACCCTAAGAGTCATATAAGACATAAGTCACCTTTGCCTGTGCTATTTGCCATACATATGCCTATGGTTACATGGAGAGGATCCCAACAGGAGCATCATACGCACAGCAAATAACACTAATGTGTTGTATTTATATGTACCAAATTAAAGGGGCATACAAAATGAAATTTTTAAATGAGTGGGTGAAGATATTGGGACAGAAGGAAGATTACAAGAGGAGGAAATATGGAGTGAAGATAGAGGTAGCATGTACTGTAAAAGATCTTGTAAGTAGACTGGAATAGGCCAGTAATTTGGCTCCATGCTTCCTAGCAGCCAAGACAAAGAAGTAATTGTGACCAGATACATAGTTCACGGCGTCTTTAAGATGCAGTAAGCTAGCAACTCAAGAAAAGCACAAGTACTCACCATATAGGGACAAGTGGACCATGCTCTGAACAGCACACTAGATAGCAAGTACAGCTGTAACAATCATTGCTGGAGATAGAGCAGAGCTTCAGTCCTTTATGACAAGCTTGTCCAACCCATGGCCCACAGGCTGCATGTGGCCCAGGACAGCTTTGAATGCAGCCCAACACACATTTGTAAACTTCTTAAAACATGAGATTTTTTTAAAGCTCATCAGCTATCATTGGTGTTAGTATATTTTATTTGTGGCCTAAGACAGTTCTTCTAGTGTGGCCCAGGGACGCCAAAACGTTGGACTCCCCTGCTTTATGGAAAATCGAATTTGTTTACATTCTCCTGTTGTATTCATTTTTGAAATTTTGCTAATTCCTAAAAGGAATCCACAGAGTGCAAACTCTCTATTACTAACTTTTTTCCTCTTCTCAATGTAAATTAGATAGTATTTCAAATGAGATTAAAAACAGGTACTTCTTCAGCTTTACTTTAAAAATACAGGTTCATGAGCCCTTTAAGTTTTGTGACTTTCTGTTGTAAAAAGGACTGTATTCACTAGATGGCAGTATCAACAGCCGTTTGGGAAGTTAAATATGAGTGTGACTGCCCTAAGTGCTAAACATGCTTAAAAGTAGGAAGACCATTTACTTGAGCATAAAGGATCTCATTTCTACACCCTTCATTAAAGAGTAGTTTTCCATTTTCTCCTCCCCTCTTATCTGAGGCCGGGAAGAAGGCGCTGTGCATAGCAGCTCCAAGCATCTCTGGGTGGCACTGGAGGGCCATTTTTCACAAGGAGCAAGTCGGCCAGCAGAGTGCTCAGTTCTTGGTCATCCCAGCGGCTGCAGGGTTTCCAGCCACTTGTCCTTGCTTCTTTCTTTCTGAACTTTCAGTTCGGGGTAGGAGTTACTGACAAAAGTTCACAAACCAGCTGTGGGATAATGGTGTATTGATAAGGTACAAAAGTGTGTTTAGCAGATGGGGATAATTCTTTTACCCTCAGTGTTTGTTTAAATTGTTTCTAGCATGAAAGCAATATGATCTCTCTCAGGAAATGAGATTATTTTCTCTATTCAGGTAATAGGATCTTTTACCCATTTCCATCTTTGAGGAGTGATTATATACTTTTGCAGTTTTTTTAAATGAAAAAGATTTATTTTTAAGTCATACTGGCATAAAGTTAATGGTATTTTGTTAAATTTTAGTATTTTTATAGCATATCTTTGGTGACACTGATCTTGGTCCTATGCTAGCGGCAATCTCTTAACAGTAGTGCTGCTGGTGTTAGGAGTAGGACAGTTCCTCATTGTGTGGGACTGTCTCGTGTGCAGCAGGGTATTCTGCATTCCTGGCCCTTGCCCACTAAATGCCAGAAGTGCGCCTCAGACGTGACTGCCCAGTAACACTCCTGTGCATTTCTGTGTGCTTCCTTGGGTGGGGGCAGTACTGTCTAGTGTTGAAAACTGCTGGACTAGAGATTTTGGTGTAGGTTGTGGGCCTTGTGGATTTAGTGAACATGATCTTTTAAAGAAATGTATGTAAATCTACTTTATATTTTTAAAACATCACAACTACAGCCCATCACCCTGAACTTCTGCTCATTCATATTTATATATGTATTCTGATTGTGATTACTCCTACATACAATTTTTAACATAGTACAAAATTCTACATATATAATTTTATGGTACCCATCCCCCCACCCTTTTTTGAGACAGGGTCTCAGGCTGGAGTGCAGTGATGCAATCATGGCTCACTGCAGCCTCCATTTCCTGGGCCCAAGCAGTTCTCTTACTCAGCCTTCCGAGTAGCTGGTACCACAGGTGTGCGCCACCATACCCACCTAATTTTTAATTTTTTGTGGAGGGTCTACCCGTGTTTCCTGGACTGGTCCTGAACTCCTGGCCTCAAGCAAGTCCTCCTGCATTGGCCTTCCAAAGTGCTGGGATTATAGGCTTGAGCTACCGTGCCTGGCATAGTATCATCATCTTGATAGCAACATACTATAAATATATTTTATTGCATTTTATTTGAAACTGTTAATAGACACATAATTTGCTGATGAATTGTATTCTTTGCTCTTTTAGTCCATGTGGCATCATATGCTCTTTCTTTTTGCCAGAATTCCCTCTTTTTTTCTTTTTACAGAAGTATCATTGGGTGGGAGAAAGCCTTACCTGTGATGATTTGAATACCCACATTTTAAAATTATGCTAGTTAAGAAGAGGGGGAATAATGTTGTTTCTTTTCTCTTTTTCTTATCAAATAGACTAAAAAGGCTACTTGAGTTTAAGGGCTGGAATTTGATTCCCACTTGTTCTTGTGGTACCTAGCAGAGAGTCAGTCCCATAGTATATTCTTTAGGTAAAGACTTAATTAATCGGTGTGCTTTCAGTTTATTTTCCCTGGTTGGTCTTTGCATTTGTCCATTTAACACCAGCTTCTGGATATTAGGTCACCATAAAGTCCAAGACATAAGGAACAAATGTTACGTATTCCCTTTGACATTTAAAGACAGAAGATAGTGGTACAGGAGATCCCAAGTGATACCTAACCTAGTTAAAGACCCATGAGGAATGAAAGAACGAACAGGGAAAACAACTGCTGAATCTAGGTGGAAAAATGCTGACCTACTGCTGGTCCTTGGTATGCCAAGATCCAGAGGTGGTGCCAGCTGATAGCATATGTTCAACACCTGTGTTGATGCCATTTGCCTGCCCAGACAAGCCTCTTCAGGCATGAAAGCCTGAGGAAGGTTTCTCATATTCAGGATCAACAGGGACTCTTCTGTATCCATCATACCAATGTCACCTCCCCACCCAGCATCAGTCGAGCACCACACCCACTGAAGCTCAATAAAGAAATGTTTAATGCTGAAGAGTTTCAATCAACAAAATGAAATTTTCAGGTTTAGGTAAACTTAGGAACTGGTTTGGGTTACCAGACTTCTGAGTTTTATCCAGTCCTACCTTATTGCATGACATAACCACGAGGACTAAAGCGAAGCCATTTCAGCAGTCACTTCAGTGACTCCTCAGCATTTAGGTGATATTGTATCAACTCGTGTCTGAAGCAACTTGGATTTAAGATAGTAGATCTTGTGCTGATTCTTAGAATAGACATCCTGAACACCACTTAAATTACTATCAAACTGCATAGCCAGATGTTTAATTTGCGAAACCTCTATTTTGTCACTTCTCCAAGCTGTCATTTAACCTAAAAGCTGCTGTCTTTACACATATAAATCAAAGAAATATTTTATTTATATTCACTTGATACCTACCAAATTTCACCACTGGAATTTCTGAATACTTTATATCCTCTATCCTTCCATCCAGGCTTGGCTTTACTAAGTGTCCTTTGTAAGCCACTCAGTATCAATCGAGATAGTAATTATTCTACAAGACCCCAAATCTCAGTGGCTTTCAACAACACACACTGATGTTTCACTCATGTGCTACATGTCCATTGTTTGTCAGCTGCAGCTCTGTTCAGTGTTGACCTCAACCTGTGATGGAGCAGCCTCTGTTTATGTCACTGCTGTTCTTCATAGCAGAGGAGGGAAAGAAAGCAAGGCAAAGTTCCACACTAGCCCTTAAAGCTTCTTCCTGGAAGTAAGACATGGTATTTCTGCTACCACTTCATTGGTTAAAGCAAGTCACATGCCACACCCGAGTTGAGTGGGAGTGGGGATATGTGATTCCTCCTTAGGAAAGAGCAGGAAATTTTGGTGAATTGTAATGTAATCTACCACATGTCTAAAATGTAGTCCCTTCTCTAGAAGATCTCAGTAGTCTAAGAGACAATAAATTTTTTTTAATATACTACCATAAGTGAATGGTAGGTCAGTTAGGTCGATTTTTTTTTTTTTTTTTTTTTTTCCATTCTTGCAAGGAATCATTATGTCTAATAAAATATAATACAGAATTTATGAGATACTTGAACTGTCCTTAATGTTATTTTACTGAGTCCAGTTCTTTTGGCAGTGGTTTAGTTTCTTTAACAATCTGTATTCTACAACTTCACTTGTTGCCTTCCTTGTTTAACATTTATTTTTCAAAACCAGACATGTCTTTTGTCTTCAAAGGATAAATGGAATTGGTTAGGAGAAGGATTGGGGAGGAGGGGGTGTGTGGCAAATGTCTAATAGCCTATGTTTTATTCCCTTATTTTCTCAAAAATGTTAGGTCATGTTCATACAGGTTTATCTGTTTAGTCTAAGAAGTAGTTACTTTTGCTCTCTGGCCAAAGAGGTTCAGGACCCTGGAGCTTTGTTCTTTGGGACCCTGAAGGCAGCCTGGCAGGCAGAGCCCAGTGTCACCTTTACAGCTACTTGATGGTGATAAGGAGCCAGCTGCTCTTCTTTCACCTGGCTGTTGGGGGAGGCACACCAATATCGGTGGGCAGGAAAAGTTACTTCCCAGGCTGAAATTTTCCCACCGTAAACTTAGGCTGATAGGCTGACACTCTGCACCTGTCTTCCTCAGCAGAAATTCCCATCAGCAGGCCAGTTTGTGATGCGTGCATGTGCACACTTCAGATTGCTTCTTCCACTTTCCTCTTTCCTGCTCAGGTTTCTCATAGGAGTAGGCTCCATGTAAGACTTCTCTCTTTTGTGAAAAAGAAAACACGTATTTATAGAATGGAATTTCTTACTGAAAGAGGGTGTGGGCAGAGTGGAGGATGACATGAATCCTGACTCAGTCAGTAACATTTGTGGAACCACTCTCCGGATGCCACACTTACTGTGGGCAGTTATCAAAAAAATCGGTTTGGCCTACCTGCCTCCTGCTGTAATTCATCCTGCACACAAGACATTATCTTGAAGGTTATTTCAGTACTCCCCATGGAATTCTATTTCCTTTGGGTAAAGAAAAGTATTCCCAAGAATAAAATATACAGATGAGAGCCCACGTAATGTAAAATTATGGCATTCATTGAAGAAAATATAGGCTATTCTTATTGCAGATCACATTTATTTATTTATTTATTTATTTATTTATTTATTTGCGAGACAGAGTCTTGCTGTGTCACCCAGGCTAAAGTGCAGTGGTGAGATCTCGGCTTACTGCGACCTCCACCTGCTGGTTCAAGCAATTCTCCTGCCTTGGCCTCCCGAGTAGCTGGGACTACAGGCGCACGCCACCACACCTGGCTAATTTTTGTATTTTTAGTAGAGACAGGGTTTCACCATGTCAGCCAGGCTGGTCTCGAACTCCTGACCTCAAGTGATCTGCCCACATCAGCCTCCCAAAGTGCTTAGATTACAGTCGTGAGCCACCGTGCCTGGCCCCAGATCACATTTTTAAAATGAAGAAACAGGTATTTTCTCTTAGTCAAAATACTTATCGGAACAATTTTTTTTGAAAGCAAAGATTGCATCGTTTAAAAAAAGTATTCACTCCTAGGCATCTGAATCACTGCTTCACATGCACAGTATACATTCATGAAATTATTTTTTTAAATGATGATGAATGCCAGGGCTTGCTTAATTTTTTCAAAAAAAGTCTCCAACCACAACAACCAAACTGATCATTTGGGAAGTGATGTTTCCATTCAGTAAGAAAGCTCCTGCACACTGGTGAACAAGCAGTGTTTTCTCCTCTCATCGCTGACATTTAATATCTGTCCTGAGGCAAAATTGGCTCCACCTTATTAATCCATGGCTCCTCACAAGCCTTAAAACAGAGAATAAAACTTGTCAAAGAAGAAAAGTAGAAAATTAGAGAAAATAACCTCACTACTTATTTTCAGGCACCTTGTGACTTAAGAAAATGTTTTTAAATGTGGACTCTACATTTTATGAACTTAAATTTAGTATCTGTTGGTCAAAATCCACAGGACCTTTAGGAGAGAAAATGGCCATAACTAAGTATAAGCCTCTCTTTTTAAATGCTTACCTAGGTCAGTTAAAAGCTTCCTCGTAGGTCTGAATCCTCAGTTCTTGCTTTAGAGGCAATACTTAAAGGAACAGGGGAGAGCTACAGTGCTTTTGAATTTCAGAGAGGTCTCTTATTTGTGCCTCAAGAATAGTTTGTATAAATGTTATATTTCAAGCCACACAGTACTTAAAACCATCACACTGTTTAGTTTATCTAGTTGGATAGAAGAGGGGGCGAAAAAACAAAGCAATATTAAATTAGGGCAGCAGCATCAGGGACGGGCTGATGTGAGAACGACTTCTTTCTTGGGACAGGTACTATGTTAATTGTCCCTTTGCCTATCGTCAGATTTGGGTGGCCCAGTTGCTTTAAATTTTGAAAACATGAGTATTGACGCAAAGAAGAGCCAACATTAGTTCAGAATAGCTGAATTCATCATTCTTTTAGAACCAGTTTTGCTACTATATATTCATAATAGCTCTTCAGCATTCATCTAGTGATAAAGATAAGTGATGATCCACAAGAAAGCTTACCTTTGACTTGTGGGTGCTCACGGACTACGGAATGCAGATGTGCGTAGATCAGCCGTACTGTAATTTTCAAGGGTTTAATATGCAATACATTCCCATATTAAATGTTGAAACATTAAAATATTAATAATTTGCAGTGATTTTTAAATACTTTAAACAGACTCTTCCACTGGTGAGATTGTTTTTCCAAGTAGAGTTAGCTAGTTTAAATTCTTTTGTTGTGGCTGGGTGCAGTGGCTCACGCTTCTAATCCCAGCACTTTGGGAGGCTGAGGCGAGCAGATTACCTGAAGTCAGGAGTTCGAGACCAGCCTTGCCAACATGGCGAAACCCCGTCTCTACTAAAAATACAAAAATTAGCTGAGTGTGGTGGTGTGTGCCTGTAATCCCAGCTGCTAGGGAGGCTGAGGCAGGAGAATCACTTGAACCTAGGAGGAGGAGGTTGAGCCGAGATCGTGCCACTGCACTCCACAGCCTGAGCGACAGAGCAAGACTTCATCTCAAAAAACAAAGTTTCTTTTGTTGTATTCTCACTTGTCTATTTCAGGTCTAGGCAGGCAAGAAAACTTTGTCAGGTACACTGGTGTCTTCCAAGATGTGCATACTTACACCCTCTGTTACTCAGTGACATTAATCACATCCATTCCTTTCCCACGCTGTCTTGGAAGAGGACATTAACTCTTAAATGACCTGCCACCTAAATAAAACCTGCTTTCTTGGGCCATAGTAAACAACACGTAATTCTTTGCCAGAAAAGCAAAATAATGATAATTATAACTTTTTTTTTTTTTTTTGTAACGGAGTCTCGCACTGTCACCCGGGCTGGAGAACAGTGGCGTGATTTCGGCTCTCGGCAACCTCTGCCTCCCAGGTTCAAGCGGTTCTCCTGCCCCAGCCTCCTGAGTAGCTGGGATTACAGGCGCCTGCCACCACACCCAGCAAATTTTTTGGTATTTTTTAGTAGAGACAGGGTTTCACTATGTTGGCCAGGCTGGTCTCAAATGCCTGACTTCATGATCCACCTGCCTCGGCCTCCCAAAGTGCTGGGATTACAGGCATGAGCCAACCTTTAAAAATTTAAAAAATTTTTAAAAACCAACTTTTTAAATTTTCAAAAACCAATTTTAAAAACCAGTTTTTAAAAAGCCAACTTTTTAAAATTTGATATTGGAGCATAATAGAATTCAGCAATATAAGATTTGATTGGGAATAAGAAATAACATCTCTTTTAAAAATGACTACAGCCCTCTTAACAATTTTACTCTTAACCAATTTTGGGGTACCAGTTTACTAATTGATCAAATTCCAGATTGGAAATTAGTCATCATTTGATTAACCAGAGTTAAGCCTCTTGAATCAAATTCTCTAATTTATTATCTCCCATCTGATCTAAATTCTCATTTAGGGGATAAATTGCCAAAACACTTTCAGAATGCCCAGTACTAGAAATCTAAGCTATTCAATTCAGTCTCTTCTCTGTTTTCAGGCTCCTTTCCTGACCCTTTGAGGAACCTAATATATTTAGCTGAAAATTTTACTTTGGGGCCTCACCTAATAAAGGTAAATAGAAAACTCATAGCTATCACATAACATACATATTGGTTAATAATTGCAACCAAAGGTAAATTAATAATTTTGAGCTATTTATATTGGCTCTGCCAAAATTACATCATTAAATTTGGCTTTATGAAGCATTGCTGACTGTAGTAAAAACAAGTGTGAGCGGAGTCTTCATGTTCACCGAGTCAGGTTTCAGTTCCACGTAATACTGACTTGGCAAGTGTGGAAATTCTCAAGTCATCATTACCAAAAAAGAGTGAGTTCACACAGGGATTTCTGATCGTGTGACCCATTACTGGGGAAAAAAACCACACATACAAAGGCCTTTGACCCCAGTAATTTTGTACTGGTATATTTACTCTGATCTTAAACTGCAAGGAACATCCGCAATTAGAGTTTTGCTTTGTTTTCTAAGTCTGAAACTTGATAATCCATTTCTGCCTTCCCATGACTAGTGGACATTCCTCCAGCCAGTGGTGAGTTCCTCTTTCCTTTGCTCTCAGCAAGAGCCTGGGTTGCCCTCCCATCTGCTAAGCAGAGCCTACCACAAATGCAGCTCAAATCTCAGTTTCCAGCCCTGCTTACTCACTCACTTGTTCCTGAATCCCCACATTACCCATCGTGGCATCTTACTCTGTGGACCTCACGTGTGAACTTTGCCCTCGCCGGTGGAAGGGATGCAGTCCAGATGGGAGATGAAATCCAAATGCTCCACCAGAGGGCTTTGGTTTGTTCTGAGGAGCCCTGGTGCTGCCGCAGCCTCTTGGGAGGGAAGGAGGGAAGAGGAGAAGAAAAGTTTATACTAAGTTTGGTTTTCATTAAAAATTTTTCCAGCTCTTCTTTAAACTGATAGGTTCAGGGTCTTTTTCATACAACAGTCTACTTTTAGAGCTTTTGTTGGTTTGTTGTGTCATGGGAATTTATAAGGGATGGAAGGAAAAGGGGGACAAGGAGTGGTCTAATTTCGGTCAGTAGAAGAATGCCTGAAACCTGTTTAAATTCATTTGGAACTGATGACTTCTACTTTTAGTATCCATAAAAGACTTCCCTTGCAGCACAAAGAAGCTAATAATCTGTGTATGTTGTCACTTCATGCTCTTCTTAAGCTCTGTGTGTTGGGGCACTGCTCTAGGTGTGGTGAAAGACGGCTACAGGATAAATAAGGCATGGTCACTGCCCTGGAAAGAAGTTTAAAATCCAGTGGGAGTAAATGATAAATGCATACCTAAATGTCAGATGGAGCTAGTCCGTACCTGGAGGATTGCATAGAAGCATCCTGACAGGGGTGCCAAGAATACGCAATGGGGGAAAGGACAGTGTCTTCAATGAATACTGTTGGGAAAACTGGATATCCACATGCCAAAAAATAAAATTGGACCCTTAACACCTATACAAAAATCAACTTGAAATGGATTAAGACTTAACTGTAAGAGGCTGGGTGCAGTGGCTCACGCCTGTAATCGCAGTACTTTGGGAGGCCGAGGCGGGCGGATCACAAGATCAGGAGTTCGAGACCAGCCTGGCCAACATAGTGAAACCTCACTCTACTAAAAATACAAAAATTTAGGTGGGCATGGTGGCGGCGCCTGTAATCCCAGCTAATCGGGAGACTGAGGCAGGAGAATGGCTTGAACCCAGGAAGCGGAGGTTGCAGTGAGCCAAGATGGCGCCATTGCACTCCAGCCTGGGCGACAGCAAGACTCTGTCTCAAAAAAAAAAAAAAGGCTTAACGGTAAGGCCTGAAACCATATAATTTCTAGAAGAAAACACGGGAAAAAAGCTTCTTGACATTGGCCTTGGCAATGACTTTGTTGGTGTTACCTCAAAGCACAGGCAACAAAAGCAAAAACACAAAAGTGGGACTACATCAAGCCAAAAAGCTTCTGCACAGGAAAGGAAACAACCAACAAAATGGAAAGGTAACATACAGGCTGGGAGAGAATGTCTACAAACCATATATCTGATAAAAGGTCGATGTCCATAATATATGAGGAACTTGTACAACTCAATACTAAAAAAAAAAAAGTGGAGGTGGGGCAAAAGACCTTAATAGACACTTTTCCAAAGAAGACACACAAATTGCCAACAGGTGAATGAAAAGATGCTTGCCAGGTACGGTGTCTCACGCCTGTAATCTCACCATTTTGGGAAGCTGAGTCAGGTGGATTGCTTGAGTCCAGGAGTTCCAGACCAGCCTGGACAACATGGTGAACTCCTGTCTCTACAAGAAATACAAAAATTAGCTAGGTGTGGTGGCATGCACCTATAGTCTCAGTTACCCACAAGACTGAGGTGAGGAGGCTGAGGTGGGAGAATCACCTGAACCCGAAGAGGTGGAGACTGCGTTGAGCCAAGATGATGCCACTGCACTCCAGCCTGGGCAAGAGAGTGAGATTCTGTCTCAAAAAAAAAAAAAAAAAAAAAAAATGGTGCTTGACATTACTAATCATTAGAGAAATGCAAATCAAAACCACAATGAGATATTATCTCATATTTGTTAGGATGCCTGTTGTCAAAAAGACAAAATATAACAAGTTTTGGCAAGGATATGGAGGAAAGGGAAGCCTTGTACACTATCAGGGTGAAAACTGGTACAGCCATTATGGACATGAGTATGAAAGTTTTGTAAAAATACAACTGTGTGATCCAGCAGTCCCACTTCCGGATATATATTTAAAAGACATCAAATCAGTATGTCAAAGAGATATCTTCACTTCCATATTTATTTCAGCATTACTCACAATAGCAAAGATGTGGAAACAACCTAAGTGCCATTTATCTTAAGAATGGTTAAAGAAAATGTGGTGTATATACAGGATAGAATAATATTTAGCCATAAAAATAAGGAAAGCCTGCCATTTGCAACAACTGGATGAACCTGGAGGACATTATGCCAAGTGGAATAATCCAGACACAGAAAAACAAGTACTGTATGATCTCAGTTATATGTACAATATAAACAAGTTGAATCCACAAGCCAAGAGTAGAATGGTGATTGTCAGGGTCTGTGGCATGGGAGAAACGGTGAGATGCTGGTCAAAGGGTACAAGCTTTCATTTATAAGATGAATATGTTCTGGAGATTTCTTCCCTCCCCATGCAGAGGGTAACTACGTGTGATGACAGATGTGTTGATTAATTTGATTGTGGGAATCAATACGCAATCTGTATTTATATCAAATAATCACATTGTATATACCTTGAATATGTATAATTTCTATTAATTATTCCTCAAGAAAATTCGGAAAATCAGAAGCATCCTAAAAGTTGCATTAACAACAATAATGACAACAGGCCAGGTTTGGTGGCTCACACCTGTAATCCCAGCACTTTGAGAGGCTGAGGTGGGTGATCACTTGAGTTCAGGAGTTTGAGACCAGCCTGGCCAACATAGTGAAACCCCATCTCTATTAAAAATACAAAAATTAGTCGGGCATAGTCATTCCTGTAGTCCCAGCTACTCAGGAGGCTGAGGCAGGAGAATCGCTTGAACCTGGGAGGTGGAGGGTGCAGTGAACTAAGATCACGCCACCGCACCCCAGCCTGGGCGACAGAGTGAGAGTCTGTCTCAACAAACAAACAAAAACAATATCCCCTTTAAAAGCACAACGAAAAAATAGCTACCTTACCAAGCCACCAATGAGAGCCCATCTCTGAGGAAAAGGGGTGTGCAGCCAGACAGGCTTCAGTTTAAAAGCTTAAACCTTGACTTGGACTTCATTTATGCCCTGAGCAAGCTGTTTAACTTTTTCGTTCCTTAATTTCTAAATTATGAAATGGCAATGGAATGAAATAGAAGATGAAATTGTGTTTGTATGACGCCCTGGGGTCTGAAAGGTGCCCCTAATAGTGTGCAGCAGTTAGCACTGTTAGCGTCCCGGGCAAACCCACAGCCCACAGATCTCTTATTTGGCAACAAATTCCTGCAGATTAGCTCTAAGAGCCAGATTTCCTTATGGAGGAAAAGACTGCTACTGTCATGGGAAAGATTTGTTGAAACATGTTTTTTAGTACAGTTTTCTAAGTCCTTATCAATTAGGGCCAGCCCCCAGATAAAAACCGTTAAGTATTTAGCTGTAAGCCAGAGGTTGAGAATAGGAAATATCTGAATCTTTAAGAACTTGAGTCCAGCAAAAATACTGGCTAACAGTCTGACTGAGGTGAAGTAAACCTTGTTTCCAGCTTTCCAGAAAAATTGTTTATTACTGGGCAAATCTTGGGCCTCCAAGATTGCCTATATTTTTGTTTTTCTTTTCTCTTAATCTACAGGAAACTGGTGGGTTGGGTCTTGTCATAGTTATCCATTGTTAAAAGTTCTGTATTTCTGCAAACCTTCTTGTGCGAGGAATATCTGGAAAAAAAAAAAAACATTGAGATCACTCTTTAAAAATTAGTGTTTTAGACAGGTTTCTGCTTTTCTCTGCTTTGTTAACTGAAACAGCCCCCATAGAAACATTCTGAAAGAGTTACTTAAACAAGTATTCAGAATAAAATGAATGGAAAGAAGTTTTGAGTCTCCTTGACCAAACATGGACCTGTGCTTTAAAAAGCTCAGCCCCTGAGTGTGTTGCACTGTGTACTTAAAGTCTATGATAGTTTAGACTCTTTCTAGGCTGCCCATATCTCTCACCACTCGGTTCATTTCCCGGTTTTAACCACTCTCCACGGTCCCTGGATGATCATTTTCATCCTGAGCCTCTTATTCCCACCTTAAATCACTTGAGAAACTCCCCTGCACTCCATTCAACTTTCTGGACCTCCCCTTTAATGTTCGGCATTTGTGCATTCTACAGCTTGGTGCACTTGTTTTCTGACCTCAAGAGTCAGGAGAGGAGCTATCCCAGCTTCAATTGCTCATCAATAAGATACAGAAAATACTCTCTAGGATTACTGAAGAAATGAAATAAGCAACCGTATTTTAAATATTTTATCTACTATAAAAGCATTGTGCATCCAGGTGCAGTGGTTCATGCCTGTAATCCCAGCACTTTGGGAGGCCGAGGAAGGCAGATCGTCTGAGGTCGGGAGTGACTGGCCAACATGGTGAAACCCCATTTCTACTAAAAATAAAAAAGTTAGCCAGGCGTGGTGGTGCACGCCTATAGTCCCAGCTACTCAGGAGGCTGAGGCAGGAGAATGGCTTGAATTCAGGAGGCAGAGGTTGCAGTGAGCCGAGTGACAGAGCGAGACTCCATCTCAAAAAAGGAGAAAAAAAAAAAAAAAACTGTTGACAAAATTATACTTATTATTCTAAATATAAACATTCTGAATGCTCCTTTAGTCAGATTGTGTTTTCTCTTTTGTTTTTGTAATTTTCACTTAGCAGAAGGCTGTACATAAATCAAGCCCTTAGTAAATCCTTATTTAGTGAATAAATAAATATTGCCAACATCTGGCCCCAGCCCTATTTGGCCTCAAATTTCTGAGGGCTGGTTACCACTATTGCTGAAAATAGAAAAGGAGAAACAAAAAACAAAACCCACCAATTCAGGACAGAATATATTTGTGCTTAAACAAGCACACAGTACTCTCACATCCACCCTCGGTCTCCCTGAAACTCTGACCGGCAAAACCAAGACACAAGGTGGAATGACATGATGCTTTCACAATAGCAGACTGAAGTTAGACTCCAGAAGACAGCTTTACAATGTATTAAACCAGATAGAAGACAGGCAGCTGCTATTGGTGTTTTGCACTGGTGCATCTCAGTCTCTTCACATTCTAACTCATTCCTTTTGGTGTTCTGTGTAGCTATCTTGGTCTTTATTTCATGTTTATTTGATTTGCTCTTTTCTTGTACCCTTTATTCCAAGGGAAAAAAAAAAGGTGGGGGTTAGACAACAGAAAATGAACAGCACAGAACTCCTTTCCTTAAATACTGCCATCCTGGAAAATCTAGAATCATGAAATGTAAGATACAGATTGTGCCCTAGATCCTCCTGTCCTACTCTTCATTTTATGGAAAAGTCCACCCAGAAACGTGATGGATGAGGGCAGAGCCTGGAAGAACCCAAGTCTCCATTCCCTCCTCCTTCTCCCTAAACCACAAAGCCTGCTTCGAGTACCCAGGGTTACCCAGGTTGGAAATAGAAGTCCTCATCTTCTGCCTGGGATTTCTCACTCCCAGCCACAGAGCTTCTCCCCCCTCCCACTGGAAGCATTGTGCCCAGGAGAGGACCTTTTTCTCTTATCTCTGCTGGTAAGCTTGATTATGAGGATATTCCTGGGGACCTAGAATTTAATCTCTTCTCCCAAGGTGCTCTTTGATGATGTTGAGGGTCTTCTTGCCAGTAATGAACAATCTTCTTGTTTTGAAGCTGCCTTTTATCTTGTTTAATACATTGTAAAGTTGTCTTCTGGAGTCTTCTTCAGTCTGCTATTTTGAAAGCATCATGTCATTCCAGCTGATATCTTGGTTTTGCAGGTATGAGTTTCAGGGAGACCCGAGGGTGGATGGGAGAGTGCCGTGTGCTTGTTTAATTAAGCACAAATATATCCTGTTTTGGATTGGTGGGTTTTGTTCTTGTTTTTCCCTTTCTATTTTCAGCAATAGTGGTAACCAGCCCTCAGGAATTTCAGGCCAAATAGGGCTAGGGCCAGATGCTGGCAGTATTTATATATTCACTAAATAAAGATTTACTAAGGGCTTGACTTATATACAGCCCCCGCTAAGTGGAAATTACAACAAAAAAGAAAAACACAGAATCTGACTAAAGGAGCATTTAGAATATTTGTATCTAGAATAACAAGTATAATTTTATTGGCACAATGCTTTTACAATATATAAAACCCTTAAATACAGTTGCTTATTTCATTTCCTCAGTAATCCTAGAGAGTATTTCCTGCATCTTATTGATGAGGAATTGAAGCTGGGATAGCTTCTCTCCTTACTCTTGAAGTCAGAAAACAAGTGGGTGGAGCTGTAGGCCAAGCCCCAGCCTGCTTGTCTTCAACCTGCTCCTGGCTGCAGAGTCTTGACTGACTTGCCTGTCTCCAGTGTGCTTTCATTCCCTTCAGGGGGTAACTTGTCAGACCTTGCCTTGTTTTTGAGACTTTGGTTTCTGTCTTGCCTTCTTCCTAACTTTGGTATTCTTAGCTCCAAATCCTGAATAACTCCTGGAATGGGCCTCCCAGTAGGTGGGGGTTCCTGTGTTTCTATTCACAGATGTACATATTTTTATAGTTAACATCTGAAATCAGTATACATCTTAAAGTTGCCGTGGAAGTTCATTTCTTCGGTGTCTGCCTCTGCTGGTCACCCAAGGTGCTGGTAAACTAAGACCAAAGTTTAGATTCCCTGCTTGAGGGCACTTGAACCACAGTGGCGGTGTGAGTTCAGAATGCAAATGAGAGTAACTACTGACTTAGGATTCAAATCTTCAGGGGAGATTCCTCCCCTCTCTGCCCAGTTCACAGGTTGAAACATGCAAGGCTCTTTGCCATCCCTTTCTGCATGGCGGGTTTCTTTGTGGCCTTTTGGTTCCCTGGATTCAAGTGGTCCTTGATCCCTGTTCAGTTTCCCATCTTGGGCCAGGCATGGTGGCTCACGCCTGTAATCCAGCACTTTGGGAGGTCGAAGTGCACAGATCACTTGAGGCCAGGAGTTCAAAACCAGCCTGGCCAACATGGCGAAACCCCATCTCTACTAAAAATACAAAAAATTAGCTGGGCACGGTGATGGGCGCCTGTAATCCCAGCTACTCGGGAGGCTGAGGCAGGAGAATCACTTGAACCCAGGAGGTGAGGTTGCAGTGAGCCGAGATGACACCACTGCACTCCAGCCTGGGCAACAGGGCGCAACTCTGTTTCCAAAAAAAAAAAAAAAAAAAAAATCCCATCTTGCATGCTTTTCCTTTCTCTGTAGTATGTAAAATAATGTATGTTTATGATCAGTGAGATCTCAGATCTGATAAAATGCAGTGTTTTGTCATGAGAGTTGCTCCCAACCGCTGATGGGGTTGCCTTGTTCAGCACTTTTTAGCACCAGGGGAGTAAGCCGTGTTCTTGCTCCCCCTCCCTCAGGCTGAGGCTTTGCTTGGTCACCTGCTAAGACAAAAACCAGAGTGGATCACCAGTAACCCTCCCTCTCTTCCCCCAGCCACAATGGCAGCTGCCTAACTTGGTTTCTTGCTGGTTGCACACATGTGACAGAAATACAATGTTAATAAATATTTCTACGTGTAATGGAGAAACAAGCCATAAAAGTAGTTGTTTGCCATCTGCTCAGACACATTGTTAGGAAAGGCAGTGACATTTTATGATTCAGTAACTTAACTATTCTCCTGCCTTCTGTAAAGGCACATCACATGTAAATAAATTATAAACATCTAAACACATCCTGAGAGAAGTGCATTGGTCTCTGAAGCAGAAACAAATGATACCTGATTCTCCCTTCTCCCAGAGGAGATCTCAAACAACTCAGTTACAGTGCCTTACAGTTGTAACCTATAGTACAAACGTGTTAGAGATACAACAACTTGTATACATATGTAGAGAGAATTGGCATAACAAAGTAGAGAGGAGAATTAGACTAATGGGTGCCCCAATCAGTGATTCAGGGAGAGGACCATATTTTAAACAGCAGGCAATAACTCATTTACTGAGGGTTTTCTGTGTGTCAGCCACTGTACTAGGCACTTTGCTCATCTGTAAGTGGAAGAGTGCTTGTTTTTCAAGATCAAAGGGAATACTAAGAAGAATAAAAGAAGGCCAGGCGCAGTAGCTCACGCCTGTAATCCCAGCACTTTGGGAGGCTGAGAAAGGCCGATCACTTGAGGCCAGGAGTTCAAGACCACCCTGGCCAACATGGCAAAACCCTGTCTCCACTAAAAAATACAAAAATTAGCAGACGTGGTGGCATGTGCCTATAGTCCCAGCTACTCAGGAGGCTTAGGTGGGAGGACTGCTTGAGGCTGGGTGGTTGCGGCTGCAGTGAGCTGAGGTTGCACCACTGCATTCCATCCTGGGCAACAGAGCGAGACTCTGTCTTTAAAAAAAAAAAAAAAAAAAGGTGGGGGGCCAGGCACGGTGGCTCACACCTGTAATCCCAGCACTTTGGGAGGCTGAGGCAGGCAGATCACAAGGTTAAGAGATGGAGACCATCCTGGCTAACACAGTGAAACCCCATCTCTACTAAAAATTCAAAAAAATTAGCCAGGCGTGGTGGTGGGCACCTGTAGTCCCAGCTACTCCGGAGGCTGAGGCAGGAGAATGGCGTGAACGCAGGAGGCGGAGCTTGCAGTGAGCTGAGATCGCGCCACTGCACTCCAGCCTGGGCAACAGAGTGAGACTCAGAAGGATAAAAAGTAATAATCCGAAGCGTACCTTCGTTTCAGGTGGAAGGTGAGAGAGGCTGCAGAAAGCTTAGGTCTGGGCGCGGTGGCTCATGCCTGTAATCCCAGCACTTTGGGAGGCCAAGGCGGTCAGATCACCTGAGGTCAGGAGTTTGAGACCAGCCTGGCCAACATGGTAAAACCCTGTTTCTACTAAAAATACAAAAATTTAGCCAGGCGTGGTGGCAGGCGCCTGTAATCCCAGCTACTTGGGAGGCTGAAGCACGAGAATCACTTGAACCTGGGATGTAGAGGTTGTAATGAGCCAAGATCGAGCCACCACACTCTAGCCTGGGTGACAAAGCAAGACTCTGTCTTAAAAAACAAAACAACAACAACAAAAAATGCTTAATATCTGGTTGTTGATTGTTTAAGGAAAAGGCCAAGTGAGGGTATGACTGGTTGGTAGAAATATGTATCTTGGTATAAGCAGTTCTAGGAGTGATATGTATCTTTTGCTGTTGTTATTGTTGTTTCTGTTCAGTGTTAACACGTTTTGCATTGCACCTCAAATATTTCCTTACTCCTTTGCCTTTGAGACAAAGGGCATGAGTTTATAAGTTGAGTTGAAAATAGATTAAATATATAGTACAGCCTATGCCCAGCAAGCAGAATTATCTATGCAAGTTATGTAGCCCACACAGAAAAACAAATGCTGTGTGGCCTCATTAGCACCCCAGGATTTGTGGGGCTTCCCCCCGGGCAGCCTTAACCAGGAAAATTTCATAGTCTCCTTGGCATTCCATCCCAAGATTTAAGACTTCTCGTTTCATCTCCTTGAGGACCATCGACTATACGCTTGAGCTCAGCCGTCCCACGCACTGAGGCTTATCTGTACTTCCAGCCCAGACCTCCCTCCTAATTCCCCACTATACCTCTGCACTGAAACAACCTCTTAGGATCTCCTTCTTAGCACATTCCTCCTCCTCTAGGCAAGCCTAGTCATTTTCCTCATCTCAGCCAGAGCAGTAATTACTGAAAACTAACCCAGTATGGTGGCTTCTGAGCTCAGGTGTCTTTCAGTGACTCATGCTGCTTCCAAAATAAAGTCCAACTGTTTGGCTTGGCATTCAAAACCCGTAGTCATCCATCCCTTGCATATTTAACTCCTCACACACCCCATTCTGTGGTCTCCTTCCCTTTGCATCTGCTTTAGGTGCTCTTTGAAGACTGTACTTCCTCCCCTTTGGGGTCAATTTAGTCATTTAAGCCTCATTTCAGGAGTGGTGTCCTCAGATAACCCTTCTTCACATGCCAGTTTGGGTTATCTACCACTGTGGCTCTATAGCTGTCAGCTCACACCAATAGGATAAGTATTTAACATACTGTTAAATTACAGTACGCCATAATAACTTCTCTTCCATCATTCTGTATTCCATAAGTACAAAGACTATGTCATTAATCCCTGTCTTCCTAGGATTGTGTCTAGCCCTTAATAGTCACTTAATAAAGGCAATGAAAAGGAAGTAACTTTGACTTTCAATTTAAGTTTGACTAGGTATGGTCAAACGTTGGAAAGTGGCAGTGAACTTCTTTTGAAGTCAGAATTCATATTTTCCTTTAACATCAGATATTGGCAGCCAGCTTTTCCAGATTTTCTTGGCCAAAAATATTACTGAAATTGCATGCTCCTAGATTTTGATCTCTAGGATGATACATCTACAGCATGTAATTATTTGTCTCAATAATTGAGCTTTACCTTAGGACTCTAAGAGAAGAGGTTAAAGGAATCAGTGGTTTAGTAATTGTATTGTTAATCTTAAAATGAAAGTTGAATGGAAAATATTTTAAAAACTGGTTGAGAAGATAATTATTGAGAGCATGGAAAAAATAATTACTACATAAACTGTAACTGGTGCAGATGGAGGTTTTATGAAAAATAAAGCAGCTTGTAATTTTTTACAACTTCTTTCAAATGCAAGTTTAGTAACCTTCAGGCACAGGGTGAGTCCTTCCTTTTGGATGGGTCTTTTAAAATTAATTTTATAGCTGCACATAGACTGCCAAGGTGAGAGGCAGGGGAGGACATTTTCATTCCACTGAGTCACATTGAGGATTTATCTTATACTTGATTATCACATTATCTGGTTTGATCCTCATTAGATAATGAGAGTGGTGTTTTGTTTTGTTTTGTTTTTCTTCGAGATGGAGTCTCTCTCTGTTGCCCAGGCTGTAGTGCAGTAGTGAGATCTCGGCTCACTGCAGCCTCCACCTCCTGGGTTCAAGCGATTCTCCTGCCTCTGCCATTCAAGTAGCTGGTTTTACAGGCATGCACCACCGCACCCGGCTAAATTTTTTTGTAGTCTTAGTAGAGACAGGGTTTCTGGAACTCCTGACCTCAGGTGATCCACCTGCCTTAGCCTCCCAAAGTGCTGGGATTACAGGCGTGAGCCACTGCTCCCAGCCTGAGAGTGTTTTCGCAAAGCAAAATCGCAGAGGTAACATGGCCCCCTCCCTCCACATCTTATGAGGTTTCCTACCATTTTCTGTCCAATGGTGACTTTTTCTACACTCACTTTTAGTGCCGCATAAGAAGGATATTTAATGAAACCTTTTATGGGCTATTGATAAGAACCCAACCCTTGGCCGGGCGTGGTGGCTCACGCCTGTAATCCCAGCACTTTGAGAGCTGAGGCGGGTGGATCACAAGGTCAGGAGATCGAGACCATCCTGGCTAACACGGTGAAATCCCATCTCTACTAAAAATACAAAAAAAAAAATTAGCCAGGCATGGTGGCAGGCGCCTGTAGTCCCCAGCTACTCGGGAGGCTGAGGCAAGAGAATGGCGTGAACCCAGGAGGCGGAGCTTGCAGTGAGCCATGATCGCGCCACTGCACTCCAGACTGGGAAACAGAGTGAGACTCCATCTCAAAAACAAAACAAAACACCCTTTTTTTCTTGCCATTCAAGTTACTTCCAACAGTGCTACCCCTTCTCCCAAGACTCTTAAGGTAGTCTGTCTGTCCATAGCATTGTATCGAGATTCTTAAACCTGGCATATGAGCTCTCAGTAATTAATTCTGACTCATCTTTCAGGCTTACTGTTTAAATATGTTTTATTTATTGATGTTTGAGACAGGGTCTCCCTTTGTCACTCAGGCTAGTGTGCAGTGGCATGTTCATAGCTCATTGCAGCCCCGAACTCCTAGACTCAAAGGATCTTCCTGCCTCAGCCTGCCAAGTAGCTGAGATTACAAGCACATGCCACCACACCTGGCTAAGTTTTTTAGTAGGGACAGAGTCTCCTTATGTTGCCCAGGCTGGGCTCAACTCCTAGCCTCAAGTGATCCTCTGGCCTCAGCCTCCCACAGTGCTGGGATTATGGGCATGAGCCACTGCACTGGGCCATAAATAGATGCAAGTCAAAATCCAAGAAAACCTTGAAACAAATTGCCTTACATGGTAAGAAAGGTTTATCTTTTTCATAAGTTCAGAGATGAACTTCTGGGGTTAATTAATTTGTAATTGCCCAACTGCAGAAACAAAGCCAATTCACTGAGACTGTGATATCGCAGTAAAGAAAAAATTTAATGAATGCTAGGCTAACAATATAGAAGATGGAGTTATTATTCAAATCAATCTCCTCAAAGGCTCAGAGAGTTAGGGCTCTTCAGGGATAGTTTGGTGAGCAGAGGACTTAGGGAATGGGTGCTGCTGATTGGTTGGGGATGAAATCATAGGGGTGTGAAAAATGGTCCAATCCTGTGCCACCTCACCTGCACTGAGTCCATGTCTGGACTTCCTAGGTGAGGCACAGGATTGGTTGAGTTGCGTCCTGGCTCCCAGTGGGGTCACTCAGTTGCCTGAATGCAAAAGTCTGACAAGCATCTCGAAAGACCAATCTTAGGTTCTATAGTAGTGATGTTATCTATAGGAGCAATTGGGGAAGTCACAAACCTTGCAACCTTTGGCCATCTGACTCTTGAGCAGTAAGGGATTGTAGAAAGTATGCCTACATGTTAGCAGAATTCAGGCCCCTCCCATTATTCTAGTCTTGTGGCCTTTTACTAGTCTTACAAAGGCAGTTTAGCACGTGAACAAGGAAGGGAATCAGTTTCGGGGAGGGACTGTTATCATCCTTGTTTCAAAGTTAAATTACAAACTAAATTTCTCCCATGGTTGTCTTAGCCCATGCCCAGGAATGAGCCAGCCTGTGAGGCCAGAAGCAAGATGGGGTTGAACCATGCTAGATTTCTCTCATTGTCATAATTTTTGCAAAAGGACTTTCAGATTTAGTGGCCCACTGATATCATTAGAGGCCCAGGTTCTTATCGTCACTTCACTCTGCCATCCACTGTGCACTGGTACATCCTGGGACTTGCTCTGCCTCTTGGCAAAATGGCTACAGAAGTGCCAGGCATCACATCTAGACAGGGCATCTTGTGGCTCTTGTAGGAGTAAGGAAATATTTCCAGACCCACCCTAGAGAACATCTGACATTGCACTGACCAAAAATGAGTCACATGGTCCTTTATAAACCAGTCACAGGTAAAGGGAATGCCGTTACTATGGTAACCAGCACAGGGGGAACAGAGATGGAGAGTCAGCCACCAGGACTACAGGGCTTCCTTTTCTCCCGTTATATGTCCCTCCTCCACCCTGACCTCATGGTGACCCTAAAAAGCCTGTGCCTGCCTACCACCAAAGCTGCTCTCTGCTGCTCTAGATCCTAGGTACCCAGCCCCCCAGGCCTATACCCGAGTTCCCTTTGCTCCATGGAACTTTCCTTGCCCACTCCCTGTTCTACCCCTTTGCCACCTGTGTGAAGGTCACATCTCTGTAGCTGGACCCTGAGGTCCTTTGGGGCATGCCTGTGCTGCTCTCTGTTCCTTCATGTACTTTGTAGAGAACGACAAACGCTGACTTTATTTGTGCAAACCTTTTCCCCAAAATGCTAAGACTAATACAACCCACAGATGGAAGTACTCTTACATCCTATTCATAATCAGCCCCTTGAGACTGGAGCTAGTCTTTAAAATGGAATAATAGTGTTCCCTTTCTATTATTAGAATAGTAAGAATTCTGTATTAGTAGAATAAGAAAAAGTTAATGTGGCATTCACAATTTATTAATGTCCCTTCATCCATTTACTCACATTCCTTTTTTTTCTTTTTTTTTTTTTTCTTTTTTTTTTTTTGAGACGGAGTCTTACTCTGTTGCCCAGGGTGGAGTGCAGTGGCACGATCTGAGCTCACTGCAACCTCTGCCTCCCGGGTTCAAGTGATTCTCCTGTCTCAGCGTCCCGAGTAGCTGGCAATACAGGTGCACACCACTACGCCTGGTTAACTTTTGTGTTTTTAATAGAGACAGGTTTCACTATATTGGTCAGACTGGTCTTGAACTCCTGGCCTCAGGTGATCCACTTGCATCGGCCTCCTAAAGTGCTGAGATTACAGGTGTGAGCCACCATGCCTGGCTTTATTCCTTCTTAATGAGGCACAAACTCAGTTTCTGCGTGGTACATATAGCCTTTAGATTTTCATAGTTTTACTCTTTTTCTGATATTCTCAGACAAATGGTTGTACATCAGAATTATCGGAGGAGCTTTCAAAAAATATGCCTATCCAAGCATCAATTAAAGATTCAGTTTCAGTTGGCCTGGGTTAGGGCCCAGGCTGCTTTTGTGAAAGTTCCCAGGGATTCTAGTGGGCGGCCAGGTCGAGAGCTTCTGCTCTTAGATCTTTGTATGCAGAACTCTCCTTGCTGAGAATTAGCAGAATAATTTCAAACTTTTCAGAGCTCTTATCCAGACTGCTGCCATATATTACTCCTTCTCATATTAGCACTGCTGATCATGCAGGGTATGTCCTGATTTCTTTTGTGTTTGATGGCTAAATATCCACCTTCCCTTTTTTCTTTTTCCTGCCTGGGTTGTAAACATCTCATTTCTCTTCTGTTCCACAGCATTCAGGACAATATTAAAGAGATCATGGAGGCTCAGTAAGTTCCCATCAACAGAGTCCGAAACATTGTCCACTTCATAACTTGCTGGGCATTCCGTCCTGTACACCTTTAAACAACCTTCCTGGCTAGGCGCCGTGGCTCATGTCTGTAATCCCAACACTTTGGGGGGCCAAGGCAGGCGGATCACGAGGTCAGGAGTTCGAGACCAGTCTGGCCAACATAATGAAACCCCATATCTACTAAAAATACAAAAAATTAGCTGGATGTGGTGGTGTGTGCTTGTAATCCCAGCTACTCAGGAGGCTGAGGCAGGAGAATCGCGTGAACCCGGGAGGTGGAGGTTGTAGTGAGCCGAGATTGCGCCATTGCACTCCAGCTGGGCGACAGTGTGAGACTCCATCTGAAAATAAAAACATAAACAAAACAGAAACCCTTTCTTTAGGCCCAGAGAGCCAACCTTTCCCTCAGAGACTTTTTTTAAACCAAGCCACTTTAGACTTTGCCAGCCCTTCTGTAGTCCCCTATTCAAAACTTTGTTTGTACCTTTCAGGAATATTTTATCTAGTGCTTTATTTATTTCATCCAGTTATGTGCCCCTTCTCCCCATTTTCTGACAGTTTCTACTTTATTCCACTCCTCCAACAACTCCTTAATTTCAGCTGTATCAGCAGAACTTCTCCTAGGTAATTGGAAGAGTTGTCCTTCTCTCAACCCTATTCTTTCTCAAGTTTGCTATTCCCAGGTCTTCTGTTTCCTTCAAACACTACCACATAGTCTCATTATCTATACACAATAATGATGTGAAAGCTTTTGTTTCAGCATTTGTTGAATGTTCGTTCTTTTCTCTGGCCTTTCATCATCTATGACAGTACTTTGTTTAGAAAATGGAGGGTAGGGTGGCACTTGTATAGTCCATTTTGTATGGTTCAACATTCATTTCATTGTAACTAATGATGACTGATAGCTGATGTCATAAGTAGTGTTTCTTGCAGCAAAGTTTCATAAATTTTAGCATGCATCAGAATCACTTGGGGGTACTTACTCAAGTACGTATTGCTGGGACTTACCTTCGAGGATATCTAACTCACCAAGTCTGGGGTGAAGCCTGAGAATTTGTATTTCTGTTAAGTTCCCGGATGATGCTAATGCTTTATCTGGGAACCACACTTTGAGAACCACTGTCCTATCGGATCAAGAAATAAGCCAGGAACGAGTGTGTATTTTTTTCTAGTTAAATATTTAATGTTAAGATGTTTAGAATGTTTTTAGGGAGGTGCTTGTCAGATACTTTTCCTAATAGTGGGTACTCAGAGTATTTCATGTGAGACTACCAATATGTCATATATTTTAAAAACTATTAGACTGGGACAGATGGGAAACTGCCTTCAGCATAAGAAAAGCCAATATTTTTCGTAAGTCCCAAAAGCAGCTTTTGGGGTTGGTTGATTCAGTGGTTCAGTGAAACCGTCAGAGACTCTGGTTCCTACCATTCACTCCACTGTGCCACGGACCATGTGCTGGTACATCTTCAGACTCACTCTGCACGGTGACAGAATGGCTGTACAAGTGCCAAGCATCACATACAGGTTACATACAGATGCACACTGTTTAATATCCAAGCTTATGCAGTATCAGTAACTGTTAGAGAAACTGAAATGGAGGATCCAGAACTTCTTATCAAATATAATCCTTAAGATACAAACAAAGCAGTCATTGAATAGTTTCTTAGCCCATTTTCTGTGGCTTATGATAGAATTCCTAAAACTGAGTGGCATATAAAGAAATTTATTTCTTATAGCTATGGAGGCTGAGAAGTCCAAGGTCAAGGGGACACGTGGTAAACACCTTCTTGCTGATACCAGTAAAGCCTACTGAGCTGGAGTGTCACTTGAATCATTATTCGCCACTTTTGCTTTCTCTTCCTACGTGGGTCCTGAGGTTTTGCTCTCATCATCATCTTGCTTTTCCAGAAGGTAACTAACTTGTTACCCTCTGCTATGTCAGAGAGATTGTTTGCTTCAGGATAAACATATAAACAGAGTTTCAGATAAATCTCTATTTCCTGGCCACTGGGGCTCGAGTTATATTGTTAGCACCAGCTCTGTAAAGTGCCTCAATGTGTTTTTTCAACCAAAGGCAAAATATTTGGCAAAGAATATGTTGGTTCTTTACCTCCAGGTTCTGGGCAAACTTTGAGTTTCCATTCTTTTGAGATAGAGTGACTTTGTTGTCTTTCATAAACTTGTTAAATTTGCTCTCTGCCGTTGAAGAAGCACTTGGTTCCTTCTAATTCTTCTCTGTAGATTCCTCTGATTTTCCATCAGAATAGGGAAATTTTCTCTTCTGTCCCTTCCAGAGAATTATTCTTCTCTCTGCCATTCAATTTGACTGTATTATTGCCAGGAAGAGACAGATAAAAGGGCATCAGCAATGCCAACAACTTAGGAACAGTTCATTCCTTTTTCCTACAGCTGAGCAAGTGGATTTGACTGTACTTATTTTTGTGTATTTTAATATGTTCACCTGAGCAAAGTCAATGATCTAGAAGCTTCATAAAATGAATAGTGCATAACAGAAATCACACCTCAGTGTAAGTCCTACCTTCCTACAGGAGTCCCATAAAAAACACTCTTAGGACGTGCTTTTCCCCCACAGATCTGATTGCTGAACACTGTTTCACTAGGCTTCAACAGGTCTCTTGAAAGCTGTCATTTTACTTCAGCTGGGATTACATTCCACCCTATTTCACTTAAATATACACCTTCCCTTTAATTATCTCTCACTCTTATGATTGGCAGTAATCAGTGTGGCAAGAGTTCACTTTCTTTTCACATGGAGATTTGGTCTTAGATTATTTTATTTTTATTTATTATTATTATTTTTGAGACAGAGACTCACTCTATCACCTGGGCTAGAGTACAGTGGCACCATCTGCAACCTCTTCCTGCCTGGCTCAAATGATTCTTGTGCCTCAGCCTCCCAAGTAGCTGGGATTACAGGCACACACCATCACACCTGGCTAGTTTTTGTATTCTTAGTAGAGACAGGGTTTCACCATGTTGGCCAGGCTGGTCTTGAACTCCTGGCCTCAAGTGATCTGCCCACCTCGGCCTCCCAAAGTGCTGGGATTACAGGCACGAGCCACTGCGCCTGGCCTGATCTTAGATGATTTACCAAACAGTGCCACACCCTCTGCCTTCTGTGTGTGTCTCAGGCTCTAAGTAAAGTCTCTGTCTTAGTCCATGCAGGCTGCTGTAACAAAATGCTACAGACTGTGTAATTTATAAGCAGCATAAATTTATTGCTCACAGTTCTGAAGGCTGGGAATTCCAAGATCAAGATGCCAGCAGATTCAGTATCTGGTGAGGGCCTGTTCCTCAAGGATAGCGCCTTCTATGTCCTTACATGGCAGATGGGCAAAAGAGCTAACAAGCTTCCTCAAACCCTTTGTAAGGGCACTAATCCCATTTGTGAGGGTTCTACCCTGATGATTTAATCACCTTCCAGAAGACCCATTCTTAATGCCATCAGGTTGAAGGTTGGGTTTCAAAATATAAATCTTGGGAGACACAAAACATTGAGAACCATGGCAGTCTCTCAGACCTCATTGTACTCAGCTTCATTTTAGGATAACTCCACATTTGAGTTAAGAAACCAAGAGTTTGTATTCCCAACTCTATGCTTCATGAGATTAAAGACTCTTGGCTTCTCATTCTCACTGCTCAGGCAGGGGTAGTCCATCTGAATGGACTGTGTGCTTTTTGGGGGGCACACATCATTTTTATTTTATATTATATTTTTTGAGACAGAGTCTCGCTCTGTCGCCTGGGCTGGAGTGTGTGATGTCGGCTCTCTGCAGCCTCCGCCTCCTGGGTTCAAGCGATTCTCGTGCATCAACCTCCCAAGTAGTTGGGATTACAGGTGCGTGCCATCACGCCTAGCTAATTTTTTTTTTTTTTTTTTTAATACGGAGTCTCTCTCTGTCTCCCAGACTGGAGTGCAGTGGTGTAATCTCGGATTACTGCAACCTCCGCCTCCCAGGTTCAAGTGATTCAGCCTCCTGAGTAGCTGGGATTACAGGCACCTGCCATCATGCCCAGCTAGTTTTTGTATTTTTGTACAGATGGGGTTTCAGTATGTTGGCCAGGCTGGTCTTGAACTCCTGATCTCAGGTGATCCACCTTCCTTGGCCTCCCCAAGTGCTGGGATTACAGGTGTGAGCCACCACGCCTGGCCTAATTTTTTTTTTTTTTTTGGTGGTTTTTTTTTGTTTTTTTTTTTTTTTTTTTTTTTTTTGAGGTGGAGTCTTGCTCTGTCGCCCAGGCTGCAGTGCAGTGGTGCAATCTTGGCTCACTGCAAGCTCCACCTGCTGGGTTCACGCCATTCTCCTGCCTGGGCCTCCCGAGTAGCTGGGCCTACAGGCGCCTGCCACCAGGCCCAGCTAATTTTTTGTATTTTTAGTAGAGACGGGGTTTCACTGTGTTAGCCAGGATGGTGTGGATCTCCTGACCTCGTGATCTGCCCGCCTCGGCCTCCCAAAGTGCTGGGATTACAGGCGTGAGCCACCGCGCCCGGCCACCATTTTTAAATGTCTGTGTTGCAGTGAAATTTTAAAAGAGAGAGCTAGGCCGGGCGCGGTGGCTCACGCCTGTAATCCCAGCACTTTGGGAGGCCGAGGCGGGCGGATCACGAGGTCAGGAGATCGAGAGCATCCTGGCTAACACGGTGAAACCCCGTCTCTACTAAAAATACAAAAAATTAGCCGGGCGTGGTGGCGGGCGCCTGTAGTCCCAGCTATTCGGAGAGGCTGAGGCAGGAGAATGGCGTGAACCCGGGAGGCGGAGCTTGCAGTGAGCCGAGATAGCGCCACTGCACTCCAGCCTGGGGGACAGAGCAAGACTCCGTCCCAGCAAAAAAAAAAAAAAAAAAAAAAAAAAAGAGCTAAATTTGATGTCAGTTTTTAAATAGATGCTGCCAAGAGCCATATTGATAGCCCAAACCAACTTTCCATTTACACCAGTGATATACTTCAAGCCTGAAAAATGTAGTCCGGTGTGGGAAGAAGCCCTGTGATGGTGAGAAATGCAGTAAGAAACTGGGTTCTCCCATGGAACTGATAATTAATGCAATCAGATGTGAACAGTATGTTTAAGGATAGTCTGGACATGAATATGTATAATCTGTCTTTATCAGATAAACAAATAAAAGTCTTTTACCTAATCGTTGTTTCCTGAGTTAGAAGAATCCGTATCAGATACCTGCTTTGGTCATTGGAAGGAAAGTACAATATCCATCTTGGTGATCCTCCTTGTTTCTTAGTACTCTGTATATCCTTTCCAACAGACGGGTTTGTTGAATGAAGTGGCTAAGATCATCATCATGAACAACATGCAGATGGAGCTTCTGCACAAAGTTTAGGGTGTTCTAAGCATTGGGACTCCAAGGCATATTACCCCGTACTGAAGAAACTTGGAACAGAGGCATCCTCAAATCCTAACTGCAGGGAAGTTTAGCCTGTGTCCTTTGTTGATGGGGGAATGATTCAGTAAGAAAGAAGCCAGTGATTTTTTTTTCTCTACCTATCTTATATCTTACTCTCTTGCCATTTATTCTAATACCTTTTCATCCTATCTTAACCTTCACCTACCAACTTACCCTGATCTTAATGACAAGGTAATTCATACATTTTGGTTTTTTAAGAACTACTTTATTAAGGTATAATTCACAAACCATACAGTCCACCCTTTAAAGTATATGATGCAATGGTTTTTAGTAAATTAACATAATCATATGACCATTGCCACAAACAACATTAGAACATTTTCATCACCCCAAAAAAGAAAACCCATAGCCATTGGCAATCAAAAAGCCATTTCCTCCCCAACCACCACACACCCCCCAACACTAGGCAATCATTATTCTACTTTCTGTGTCCATGGGTATATTAAATACTGTGTGTTAACTGGGGATGGGATGCCCATACTCAGAAAGGTTGAGCTCATGTGAACTTTTGGCTTGGATTTCTGTGCGGATTAAACCAGCTTACTTCTGACATGGCAGATGCTGGGCTTTTTAACCTCTTTCCTCATTGTGCTTCCTGGCTTGTTACCTCTGTATCATAAAAGCATGAAAGGTCCTAGAATAAATGGGTCTGCAGAAAACTGCATGGTTAAGTTATCCCATTTGTGTTTTACAAAGATACTGGAAGGGAATAACCTTTATCTTTGAGGGTCACATACAAAAAGCCATTTCCTCATCCTCCCTAACCTTAAAAAATCGACATTATTTTTACAGCAGCTTCTCTAAATTGACTTACACTTGAACAAACTAAAAACTACAAGAAGAATAGAGCTTAGCTGGGAGGCCTGGTTTTGAACAAGTGTTTGATTTTGCTAATCTTGGTAGTGCATAAGGTCACTTTTGTAAATTTCCTGTAGAAAAATTCTTGGTTCTTGGACACAGCTACCAGAACAGAGAGATGGTTTATATTTTTTCTATGAATTACCAGCTGATAAAATTCTCCTGCTTTGAGTGGGAGAAAAATTCAAGCCGGACAAGAACTTTTGTGGCAGGTAACTCTTACTTGAAGTTTATTTGAATTTCTAGAGGCGAATTAATTTCTCTGTCTGTCTTTCACAATAAATAGGTGCCTGTCACCTTTATTTTTTTCTCTATCTAATGAGCTGCTTCTATAGATGGAAGAAAGTTAGTGCTTCCTTTTGATATTTTGAGAGTTTTATTTTTGGGCCTCTCCTTGACTGTCTTTTCTCCTTGTAAAGCCAGTGTCGAAGTAATGGCAATGGTAAGTATGCTTAGCGTTCTAAATTTTTTTAATACATGTTTATTACTAAGTAATTTGTCTCCTTTTCTTCTACTTTACAGCTCCATATTAAATATGGTGGGACCTTTTAATAAAAAAGAGGAAAGCCTATTTGGAAACATATAAAAATAGCACAGGATAGGTCATTTTTAAGATTCTGGTCAGATCACAATTTGGAAAGATCTTATTCTTTAAAACAAAAGTTTTGAACCAAGGATTTATTGAAGGTGGGGAGTGACTCTCATTCATCTCCATCTTCCTTTGAAATTTCCTACAGATTTTTTGGTGTGTGTTTGTGTGTGTCTGTATTTTCTGGTGAGAAGATCCATAACTTTCATAAGCATCAAAGCCACTGCCTTTAAATATCTTTTTGATTACTTTTACTGTAGTTATTGTTTTAAGATCTGCTTTTTGCCATTTAAAAACATGTTTCACATCAGAATAAGATCCTTTTTGCAGTACTTTTTTCTGTTGTTTAATACCTACCCAAAATTTTGGTCCAAGCTCTAGGGGCCTCCTCCCCTAAGAATTTGGTTTAAAAGCAAAAGATTTTTAACATTAATAAACTAGAATTTGCTTTTTTTATTTTTAAGTTTTTTTGTTTTTTTTTTTTTGGTAGTGATAGGGTCTCTGTGTGTTGCCCAAGCTGGTCTCGAACTCCTGGGCCAATCCTCCTGCATAGGCCTTCCAAAGTGTGAGGATTACAGGTGTGAGCCAATGTGCCTAGCATTGATTTGTGGGGTTTTTTTTGTTTTTTGGGTTTTTTTTTGGAGACAGAGTCTCGCTCTGTTGCCCAGGCTGGAGTGCAGTGGGATGATCTTGGCTCACTGCAACCTCCACCTCCTGGGTTCAAACAGTTCTCCTGCCTCAGCCTCCTGAGTAGCTGGGATTACAGGTGCCTGCTACAGGGCCCGGCTAATTTTTATATTTTTGGTAGAGACGGGGTTTCACCATGTTGCCCAGGCTGGTCTCGAACTCCTGACTTCAGTTGAGCCACCCGCCTTGGCCTCCCAAAGTGCTGGGATTACAGGGGTGAGCTGCCACACCTGGCCTTGATTTGTTTTTGCATGTGAGAAAATGTATGTTCTAGTGCAGTGTGGTGTGTCATAAGGAGCCTGATTTGTTCTTACCAATGCAGTGATTACGTTGGTTCTTCTCCATGCGGTAGAATGCTAGTAATGTGGTAATGCTAGTTGCCAGTCTTTTTAATCTCTGTAACAGAGGAAGCAGAAGTAGAGCAGATCCTGGCCTTGTAGGTCTAGAGACCGAACTATAGTGTCTTCTGGGAAAGCACTTAAACAAAACACAGGTTTATAAATTGCTATGGTCACTAGCGTTTCAATCAAGATGGTGAGTACCTACGATTTGTGTGTATGTGCTACCCTTTTGAGAAGCATTGATTAGTTCGTTCTCTCACTGCTATAAAGAAATACTGGAGACTGGGCAATTTATAAAGAAAAGGGATTTAATTGGCTCAGGGTTCCGCAGGCCAGGAACCATGGTGGCTTCTGGGGAGGCCTCAGGAAACTTAGAATCATGGCAGAAGGCAAAGGGGAAGCAGGGACGTTTTACGTGGCCAGAGCAGGAGGAAGAGAGAGAAGAGAGGTGCTACACACTTTTAAATAACCAGATGTCACAGTAACTCACTGACTCACTGTCACAAGAACAGCACCCAGGGGATGGTGCTGGCCCATTCATGAGAACTGTGCCCCCATGATCCAATCATCTCCCACTAGGCCCCACCTCCAACACTCGGGATTACAGTTCAACATGAGACTTGATGGGGACACAGATCTAAACCATATCAAGCATTAATATTACTATTAATCTGTGTGAAAAGGAACTGAATTCTGCTGTGACATTTTTTAAGAATTAGTCCTAGTAGGCGCGGTGGCTCACGCCTGTAATCCTAGCACTTTGGGAGGCCGAGGCGGGCGGATTGCCTGAGCTCAGGAGTTCAAGACCAGCCTGGGCAACATGGTGAAACCCCGTCTCTGCTAAAATACAAAAGAATATTAGCCAGGCATGGCAGTGTGCACCTGTAGTCCCAGCTACTCGGGAGGCTCAGGCAGGAGAATTGATTGAACCCAGGAGGCGGAGGTTGCAGTGAGCGGAGATCACACCAGTGCACTCCAGCCTCAGCGACGGGGCAAGACTCCATCTCTACAAAAAAAAAAAAAAAAAAAAAGAATTAGGCTTAGGGAGTGCATGGTGGCTCACGTCTGTAATCTCAGCACTTTGGGAAGCCAAGGTGGGCAGATCACTTAGGGTCAGGAGTTCGAGACCAGCCTGGCCAACATGGCAAAACCCCATCTATACAAAACTACAAAAATTAGCCAGGCATGTGGTGGACATCTGTAATCCCAGCTACTGAGAAGTCTGAGGCAGGAGAATCGCTTGAACCTGGGAGATGGAGGTTGCAGTGATCCGAGATCATACCACTGCACTCCAGGCTGGGTGACATAATAAGACTCTGTCTTAAAAAAAAAAAAAAAAAAAATTAGGCCTTAAGATAATAAGCAGTGAAATAAAAGAAGTCATATTTTTAACAAATGAAATCCCTAATGTTTAAAAATTATTTAATGTATAAAATTATCAGTTTTTATACATTAGGGATTACATTTTTTAAAATAATGACTTCAGGCTGGGCGTGGTGGCTCATGCCTGTTATCCCAGCACTTTGGGATGCCAAGGTGGGCGGATTACCTGAGATCAGGAGTTCGAGACCAGCCTGGTCAACATGGTGAAACCCCATTTCTACTAAAAATACAGAAATTAGCCGGGCATGGTGGTGGCGTGCACCTGTAATCCCAGCTACTCGGGAGGCTGAGGCAGGAGAATTATTTGAACCCTGGAGGTGGAGGTTGCAGTGAGCTGAGATTGTGCCACTGCACTTCAGCTTGGGCGACGGAGCAAGACTCCATCTCAAAAAATATGTATATTATATATATATATGACTTCATAGACACCCATTGGTCTATACAACAAAAACAAGGCGTTAGGAAATTATCTCATGATTTAGCCACAAAATTAAAAGATTTATTTCAACAAACATTTATTGAATGCTTACCGATTCGACTGGATGATGTGTAGGAATAACAAGAGATCTGAGGCATAGTAGTAGACCCATGGAGCTGATAATTTCAGGGCAGAGTAGACATCTAATAAAGTCTTTGTTTCCTTTTGTAAGTTTCTCTAAGTTTGTTTAGGATACCTATTTTGGCAGCCATACAGATCTTCAGAAAATAGGGATTATCACCAGGCACCGCAAGGAAATAGATGGAAAAATATTTAAAAATAAATTGTAAGCCAAGCATGGTGGCTCACGCCTGTAATCTCAGCATGTGATTTGGGAGGCCAAGGCAAGAGGATCACTTGAGGCCAGGAGTTCAAGACCAGTCTGGGCAACATAGCAAGACCCGTATCTACTTAAAAAAAATTTAATAAAATTTAAAATAAGTAAATACATTGTAGTAAAAATGTAGGTTATGTTTCTTCGTCTGAAAATAAGCTATTCTGAAAAGCTAAGCTTTCCCAGTGGTACATGAGTTCTCTCTCTAATTATATCTTCTGTATTCCTCTCTCACTTGAATAATTTTCTTTTGAAAACTTTCTGAAGTTATATGCTTTCAGACTTTGTGAAATAATATGTTGAACATGGTTTAATCATCTCTTAATTAGGTTCATTATTTTCAATCATATTATTGTATTGTGCTGTGATAACAATGTTCCTAGGAACTGGACAGTTTATAGAGCAGTTCGCCTGATCATTTTGGTTTTTTAAGTATCTTTTTTTTTTTTTTTTTTTTTTTTAAATATGAAATAGCCCCCAGTCCCAGATCTTCAGTGGGTAATTTTGGGAAAGTGTTTTTCATAGAAATGTTGAAGTCCATGGAAGTCAGGTAGAACACTAAAGGACCCGGTTGACCCAGTACATTGTAACCCTCTGCTCTCATGTGCACCTCACACACAGCCAGTCTACAGATTAGAGACCACCATTTCTGGGGGTTGTTATCCTTTTTCTTTTCTTTTTTTTTTTTTTTTTTTTTTTTTGGAGACTGAGTCTTGCTCTGTCGCCAGGCTGGAGTGGTGCAGTGGTGCAGTGGTGCAGTCTCAGCTCACTGCAGCCTCCACCTCCCAGGTTCAAGCAATTCTCCTGCCTCAGCCTTCCGAGTAGCTGGGACCACAGGCTCACACCACCACGCCTGGCTAATTTTTATATTTTTAGTAGAGACGGGGTGTCATCATCTTGGTCAGGATGGTCTCAATCTCTTGACCTTGTGATCCGCCCACCTCGGCCTCCCAAAGTGCTGAGATTACAGGCGTGAGCCACCGCGCCCGGCCGGTTCTTTTCCTTTAACTTGTATTAACTGCATAGTAGTTAGTTTCTCTTTCTTCTTTCTTTAACAGGATCATCTCAACATATTTAAAAAATATGCCGTATATATATATATAAGATTTGCCATCTCTGGGTCATTAAATGGCATCACAGACGTAGAAATGTCCCAGTTCCTTTTTTATGACATTTATCCATTCATGCAAAAGAAGTGTGATAATTAATTAAAAATAATTTTGAACATTGGGTATCCTAGGCTCTGAGTGCAAGGCTCTCAGAAAGTTAAAATGACATAATCCTCGCACTTGCAAAGCTTAAAGCCCAGTGGGGAAGGGCAACATGACAGGAGCAAAGGTAGAGTGTAATAAGTGCTGTTGCAGAATCGCAGGCCAAGGGGAGCTCATGTCTTTGAGCTTCAATTTCTTTATCTGCTGCAGGGGAGAGTAGCTCATGAAGCTGTTCTGAAGCTTATCTAAGACAATGCATGTGAAAACACTGTAAAATTATAAAGCTGTGGACATGGCAGTTGTCACGTTTGGTTTAAAATAGAAGCTGGGAGACTCTTTTTTTCTGAAACCATGTGGATAATCCAGGGATGAGACTCTAGTTAAAGTGAGGAAAACAATGTACTTGCATGTCAAATGCAGTTCCTGGGAGAATGTTTGAGATTGTATTATTAGGAGACTCTCTTTCCAGAAATCATTTTGTTGGCATTTATACTAAGTGGTGATGACGTTGAGAACAGCGTAGCTTCATGTGACGTCTCACGTTATTGTCAGCCTTTCTTAGTACCCATGGTATGTTTTTACTGTATCTTGTGAATAAGATAATATATTAAGTCTCCTGGCATATAAGGATATATGTAAGATACGTTTTGTATAGTTGGTTTCTAGAGTGTCTTCATAGCAGTCGTCTGGTATTTCTATTTATTGCTATTCCCCCTCCCCCTCTGTTTTTTTCCCATTAGTTCTTTACAGGTAGGGAGATTATATGTCCCAGTTTGCCTGTCCTAGTTTATGTCTCTTGACCCTACATCCCATCTACTTAACATTCTGACACCCTCAAAGGCTTCCCAATTTGGACCTCACCTTATCTGGTCAGCGTGGCTCAAAGCATAGAAGAAAATTAAATGAAGAGCCAGCAAATTAGTGAAATTGTACAGATCTGTGATAACTGACTTCAGTCACTGAGCTGAGCTGATTTACAGAGCGTGGATTTGGTCCAGTAATATCCTGGAATGCAACTTACAGATGTAAGTAAGTAGTGCCTGATTATAGCTACACACTACAGCAGGTTTCCTAATGAGCTGTTAAAACGAAAGCATGTGTTTGTTCACTCTGGCACAGAACAGTAGCTTTGACGCTTCAATAGTTTTCACCATAGCATGGCTTGTTGGAGCTTGGAGACTGGCATTCCTTCTTAAAGGCCCATCAAGGTTTTCATTCACTGTGAGCTGTGTGTTAGGCTGGTATTGATCTTGTTTTTGACCATCATTCACCCATGGCAGCCAACCAGGGAGGTGTAAAATGCTTTCCTCCCCCCTCCCCACTTGTGCACCTCTTTTGGTGTGACCCATGTGATGACAGTTACGATGCAGCTTGGAGGGATGGCCCTACATTGCAGCTTCTCTGCCTCATCCCCGCTACCCTTTTAGAATGAGAAAAGAGGATTGAAAGGTCCAAAAGCCTAGAGAGAAAATTCTGCAGTCCTGTGTTTTTCTGAGCAGAAGGGAAGGTGCTACTTTGTATGACTGCTTGCAATCCCCAGTATAATAGAATAAAACTGTCCCTACTGCCAGCATTAATATGAAATTTGCATAAAGGTGGAGGAATTACTTTATTGTTTTATTAATATGCAATCCCAATATTGTCATTGCAGGGCATCTTGCAAAAAGTTCATTGCAAATTATGCTGAGTTAAAATCAAATACATAAATCTGCCTTTCTCTTTTGGCAGCTGTAATGGAGTTTGGGATTGGCTTCTATGCTTATTAGAGCCAAAGAATGTATATTATTTAATTCTCGCAAAGTGAAAGTAAAAGAACAGGAAATAAAGAAAAATCAAGGGAATGGAACATTTTTAGTGCGATTCCTGTTTTACTCTCCAGCAAGGGAAAGTGGCTTAAAGATCGCTGTTAAAACAGTGCTTCTCACACTTTAATGTGAGACTCTTGTTGCGTAGATCCTGATTCCTGGGTCTAGGATGGGGGCCTAAGATTCTGCATTTCTAACTAGCTGTAGAGCATGCTGGTGCTGCTGGACCACAGGCCATGACTTGAGTAGCAGGTTGTCAGGAAATATGTGCTTCAGCGGGCTCTGACTCTGCATATCACTGTTGTGAAATATGTGGGTTACAGTGGCACACACCGGACCCTCAACTGTCAGGAGGAGCTGTGTTTTAGCTAGAGGTTAGGGTGAGAGGGACCACCCAGACTTGTAAAACCCAAGTATTGTCCCCGGACTCTTTACCAATCTTAAGGTATCCCTAACAGAGGCCCACTGTTCCTGCTAATGAAATGAATAAAGAAATGTTACAGTCCATGGGTTTGGAATTCTAGTAATGGCTTATTTTACATCTATTAAAGGCTACAAGGAAAGAAGTGGAGGGAAGGGCCAGAAGACCAAGACAATAGGAAATGAGAAGAAATGCAGAAAGGAGAGTTCCATTTCCTCCTGCTTCTATCAAAGGAAAAAAAGATGTTATGCGCCTTCTCTTTCCACCTCTAAATAAAGCAACAGGGCCACCACTAACTAGTTTGTGTGACCATATTCTGGCTATTTAACCTCTGCTGTTTCACAAAAAGTCTTCATCTGTGAAAGGAGGAATTTGGACTCGGGACAGTTTTCAGAGCCCCTTCAATTGTTAAAGCATAGCAACTAAGAATTTTATGGTCATACAACACTAAAAATCATACAACACTAAAAATCATACGTATGTCCTTAGGAATGGGGTTTTATTTCTGTAAGAGCACCTCCAAAACAAGTGTGTCTGTTAATATATGTGCATTTTACATTTTTCTTTATATTCTCTTCCTTTTAAGAAAATCTGTTTTGTTTCATTTCTTCAAAATTCCTGAAAAATTTTGTCTTTTTATATAATCCGGAGTTGGCTGTGTTAATTTCTGCTTCCATCATACTAATTTAGGAAACCTGGCCTAACAGTGGCAGGAACAGCTAGAACTTTCTTCTGTGACTTACTGGCATTTTCCCTAAGCATCTGCATGTGTTGGGTGTATGTGTAAGTACCATGCATTGGATACATCCTCTGTTGAAAGGATAAAGGAATGCTTGTTCCACCAGTTACCTGGGGTCCAACTCTGTTCTGTACTCAGCCTGTTCTCTCAACACAATGATGTCTTCAGCCTTAGGACAGAAGTCTGGAGTTTATTCACATCTTTATTTTGATTAATTGTTTTACACATCAGGCTCCATATAATGTAGTGGATAATGAAATGCTCTAAGTAAGTTAGGGATTTTCAATTCTTAGACTTGTGGATGAGAGAATTTCAAAAATTATCTACAAATTTACCCTCATAGATAATGTTTGTATGATATACAGAGGTTGAGTTTTATAAAATATAAATTGCTCTGAGCCAGAAATGAAAAATAAATGTAGAATCCCATGATAAAAAACTAAAGTTGCTATGTTAAAATTAATAGTATACTGGGATTTTTGATACATTGTTTTGAGGATGTGTTTACTGTGTTCAAAGCAATAAATTTAGGAATGGAATCTAGTTTCATTAGCCCTCCTGTAACATTTTGCTGAGAATATAAATTAATACCTACTTTTTGAGGGACAACCTGACAGTATCCATTAGAATGTGTGGGCTCTATTTTCTTCGTCTCACAGGTTCACTTCTAGTAATTTACCCATTTATAATTAATTACTGCAAATATTTATTTGGAATTATTGGACAGGTACAGAAAGCTATACGTAGAAGTACGTTCATCAAAGTGTTCGCAGTGTGGGCCAGGTGCGATGGTTTACTCCTGTAATCCCAGCACTTTGGGAGGCTAAGGTGGGTGGATCATCTGAGGTCAGGAGTTCGAGACTAGCCTGGCCAACATGGTGAAACCCCGTCTGTACTAAAAATACAAAAAAATTAGGCAGGCATAGTGGTCCGCACCTGTAATCCCAGCTACTGAGGAGGCTGAGGCAGGAGAATCACTTGAATCTGGGAGGCAGGGTTTGCAGTGAGCTGAGATCGTGCCATTGCACTCCAGCCTGGATGACAAAGATACTCTGTCTCAAAGATAAAATAAAGTGTTTGCAGTGTGAAGAAACAATCTAAATATTCAACAATAAAGGAAGGTCAAATGAGACAAATATGAAAGGGGAATACTATGCAGCCATAAAAGAGAGATGTGGTAATTATCTTAGGAAGATGACTATAATAATGAAGTTAAAAGTTATAAAGGAACATTTGGGAAGAACGTATAGGTACGTACATGCTTATATAAGCACAAGGAAGAACTGGGAAGCAATACACCAAAACGTCGATAGTAATAGAATTACGGCTGATTTTTTACTTTATCTCTCACTCATTTCTTTGTTGTTGAATATTTAGTACTAGTACATGGAGAGGGAATAGAAAACTTAATTTGGAAGGGATGGGGAAAAAATAGCCACCCTGGGAGCTGAGTTAGAGGAGAACACAGAGCCCAGGTGTTTCAGCATCTCTTCTGGCGCTGGCGGTGGGAATTCTCTGACTAGTCCTCACTGTGCCAGAGAAGCTTCCTGCACACAGCTGGGTCCTGTGAGGCAAGACCTGTGTCCTGCTGACTCATACACAGCATCCCATATGGCCTTAACTTTATTTAGCAACGTCAGCTCAAGGAAGCATTGTGTTCCCTGTGGGCCCAGGATTTAGAAGAGCATAATCATAGAATGTCTGTCAGGCCTGGAAGTGTCATTAGGGCTTTCCTAGTCTGGACCTGAAGAATCTGAGGCCCAGAGCATTTAAGTAGTGTTCCCAGAGTCCCAGAGGTGGTTTGAGGCCAAGTGGACATGAAAATGCGGTTCCCAGGCTCTTGGTCTCTCTAGGGCTACTACTTTGCTTGTCTCTAAGCTCTGCTGTGGTGGATGAGTCTCCAGTTCTCACAAGCAGTTTTTAAGGCCAGAGCAAAAGGTTTCCAGGTAAGAGAATTTTTTTTTTTCATAGAAGATTAAATTAATAGGACTTTTGTTCAGATCTGCTTTCAGTGAGATACATGGAAATTCAGAGGTTGTTGACTTTCCTTGGGTCTGGCCTCTTTTGGATATTTAATAAAGGCTGCAAAACCTTTCCCTGGAACAATGCATGTTTGCTGAAAACCACAAAACTTTGCGTTTGATTTTGGAGGTTTCAAGAGCCCTGTAAAGCCTGTCCCTGAGTTACAGGTGTCCTTTGTCTTGTGCTTCCCTGTTTTCAAGCAGTTCTCTTGCATTTGGAGGTATGGAACTGTGATCTGGTTTGGTTTTCATACCTTTGTTGCCGGTATGTTTTCTTCAAATAAAAAAAGAGAAGGAAAGGATAGCAACTAGGGATGAACACGCCTCATCACATTGGATACTTAGTGTTTTCTTTGTGTTTACAGTTGTTAGATTGTCATTCCAATAAAAGTACAATTGTGTAATACTTTTTAAAGCTCCCATCACACTAGCACACACTGCTTTCATTTTTTGCAGTGTGTTCCACTCTGTTCCTGTCCACATGGATACTTCATGGTTACAGCCAAAGACTGTTCATTATGCCCTTTCTTGCTAACACATGAAAGATACAAACTGAGGCTGAAATTGAGTGGCTTCTTACCAAAAATTAGGTATTTGAATAAGAGCAGATAGTTTTTACTTAAAAGTTGTAAGTTTTGAAAATGGCCACATGCAGTGGTTAACACACTGATGACTGGACTTCCTGAAAAGTTTCTGATTCAGTAGCCCATTGTGGGGCCCAAGAATATGCATTTCTAATAAGTCCCCAGGTGATGCTGACACCACTGGTCCCTGGCCAGACTTTGAGAAACAGTGGCCCAGAGAATAAGAGTCTTAGAAGGCAGGGTGTTTTCCAAATTTTGCCGAAGAGAAGAATCACTTGAGAATGTTTGTTAGAAATGTAAATTTTAACACCATGTGAGACTCACTGAATCAAAATCTCTGGGAGAATCTTGGGATACTATATTATCAGATTTGGAGGAACTACTATTCTGTTGCTGTCAGGTAAGCCCCATAGAGCGTCACTTGTTTGCAAACCACTGACAGGACAGTAGAATTTTTTTTTTTTTAAACACTAACTCAACCAGAAGGGACAATATAATACATTTACCACTCTAACAGTTTCCTCACCCACTGTCTGCTTTGACCCTAGACCCCGTCAGCCCCTAGCAGCATCCACATTTTTAAGTGAATTTTAAGTCACGCTTCTAAGACATAAATATTTTTGTTTCAGGTACCAAATATATTGTTTGAAAGAGATAACAGAATACCTGCTTTCTGAGAATTTCCTCAAGTTTTACTGAGTTCTTTTTTAATAAGCATAGTCAGGATATGCGTTTGTGTGTGTGTGTGAGAGAGAGAGTGAGATAAAGGGAGGAAGGAAAAAGAAATGTGGTTTTCTGATAAGTTCAGGTTCCTTAGTGATGGTGATGCTGTTGATCTCGGAACACGTTTTGAGAACCACTGGAATAGACCAAGCAGTTGGAATCTCCTGGGGGAGCTTTGAAATATACTTCTGCTCAGGTCCCACCCCCGGAGAATAGTTTAATTGGTCTTTGGTGAGACCTAGACAGTAATTCTAATAATCATCCAGCCGGGCGCGGTAGCTCACGCCTGTAACCCCAGCACTCTGGGAGGCCTAGGCGATTGGATCACCTGCGGTCAGGAGTTCGGGACCAGCCTGGCCAGCATGGTGAAACCCCCGTCTCTACTAAAAATACAAGAAATTAGCCAGGCATGATGGCACACGCTTATAATCCCAGCTACTCGGGAGGCTGAGTGAGGAGAATTGCTTGAACCCAGGAGGCAGAGGTTGCAGTGAGTGGCGATCACTCCATTGCACTCCAGCCTGGAAAACAAGAGCAAAACTCTGTCTCCAAAAAAAAAAAAAAAAAAAAAATCCAAGGTTGTGAACCATTACTGTAGGTCGCTCCAGATAAAAGGTAATGGGTTAGGAAGCTTAAGACTTGATGAGGAAAAATAAAGGTTAAACCAGTGCTCCTCCCACTTCAGTGTGCATACAAATCACCTGGGGGTCTTGCTGGAATGCGGATTGATTCTGTAGGTCTAGGTCGAGCCCAAGATGCTGCTTTTTTTAATCAAGTCAGGCAGATGCTGCTATGATTGCCCGGAGATCCACACTTTGAGTAGCGAGGTGGTTAGAAAGTGTTGACCTATGTAAGTGCTTATCAACACACAGTTTTTATATATTTTTAAGTAGTATAGAACAAATAAAAGCAATGTCATTGAGATTTCAGATACCTTAACTTAGAAACAATAAATATTTTGCCATTAATGACTATTTCCCTTCCCTTGATGGCTAAAACATTTTGTTTTTGCTTCTCCCTATCTGCTTACTCAGAGTTTCAATCAAATGTTTGTAAATTAATTTTGCTTTAGTATGACACATGTATTAACAGGCCTTTCCCCTTTATAACTGGGTCCCAGGATTCACGGAGTTTGAGAATCTTGCCTTCTGGCTTCCTCCTTGCCTCAGACCCTGCCCTTTGGGTGTTATTGCCCTAGGAGGCTGAAAGTTTAGTAATGCCCCAGGGGCTCTTTGCAGGAGCTAGTCACTTCTGGCACTTTTCTTGCTGTCAGACTGCAGGCTCTGGGAGCCAGTCTTCTTGTGACATGGCTTCATCCTGCGTCTCTGGCTTGAGCCCAACCTTTCAGGCCTGGGTTAGGGGTGAAGCCTTTTATCTGGCAGGTCCCACAGTCTGGCGCCTTTCCTAGTATGGTGGAGTTGAGACCTTGCTGTCAGAGCCCGTTCAGAAGGAGAGAGGGAGAGACAAGACCTTCGAGTGAGGAGGAAGGAGTTTAAGTCCCTTCTGTGGAATCTCTTTCCCCTGGCTTGTTGCATTTTCTCAGCTGAACATGGCAGAAGTGGTTGATATTTGAATTAGAGGCTACGGAAGCGTCCTTGGGAAGTGGGTGGGGCTGAGCCAGTGATCTTCCCTTCTGCCTCTACCTCGTGCTGACCAGGGGACAAGGCTCTGTCTCCTGGGTTTCATGCGTATCCGTCTGAAGGGACCACCCACACAGGCTTTGTGTGAGCAATAAAGCTTTTAATCACCTGTGTGCAGGCGGGCCGAGTCGGAAAAAAGAGTCAGCGAAGAGAGATAGGGTGCGGCCATTTTATAAGATTTGGGTAGGTAAAGGAAAATCACAGTCAAAGGGGGGTTGTTTCCTGGCAGGCTGGAGTGGGGGGTCACAAGGTGCTCAGTAGGGGAGCTTTTGAGCCAGGATGAGCCAGGAGAAGGAATTTCACAAGACAACGTCATCAGTTAAGGCAGGAACAGGCCATTTTCACTTCTTTTGTGGTGGAATGTCGTCAGTTAAGGCAGGGACTGGCCATCTGGATGTGTACGTGCAGGTCACGGGATATGATGGCTTAGCTTGGGCTCAGAGGCCTGACATGGATGTGACCTGTCATTGGTCAGTCTGTGACTATACTGCTGTTCTCCATTTATTCTTCAGCAGAATGGGATCAGGCTTTTTCAGTCATTTCCTATTTTTAAAGGACATCTCCATGGCAGATGCCCCTACTCCCTCCCTGTGTCTGAATATTTGCCTGTCTAGCATGGGTAGGTGAATGTCAGCAGAACTCTTGAAGAATCATGAAAGGGATGTGATTGTCCTAGCAGAGGAGCCTGTGACAATAAAAAAGCAGAGAATGTTCTGAGTCTCCTCTATTAAAAAGGGAAAAGCTTAAGTGAGGTTTATTTCCACTAAAGGAAAGCAACATAAGGCAGCTTGACCTTGAGTGTGACTGGAGCACCGTAAATGCTACTTCTACTTTTTTCCTTTTTTTTTCTATTGTGGTAAAAAACACATAGCACAGATTTGCCCTGTTAATGTTTAAGTGTACATTTCATTGTCCTTAACTGTATGCACAGTGCCATGACAGATCTCTAGAACTTTTCCATTTCACATGACTAAAATGCTATGCTCATTAAACAACTCTGTGTTTCCCCCTCGCGCCAGCCCCTGGCACCAGCCTTTCTACTTTCTGTGTCTATGAGTTTAATTACACGTATATGTCATAGAAATTTGGCTTTTTGTGATTGGCTTATTTCTTTTTTTTTTTTTTTTTTATACTTTAGGGTTTTAGGGTACATGTGCACAATGTGCAGTTTTGTTACATATGTATCCATGTGCCATGTTGATTTCCTGCACCCATTAACTCGTCATTTAGCATTAGGTGTATCTCCTAATGCTGTCCCTCCCCCCTCCCCCCACCCCACAACAGTCCCCGGAGTGTGATGTTCCCCTTCCTGTGTCCATGAGTTCTCATTGTTCAATTCCCACCTATGAGTGAGAACATGCGGTGTTTGGTTTTTTGTCCTTGCGATAGTTTACTGAGAATGATGTTTTCCAGTTTCATCCATGTCCCTACAAAGGACACGAACTCATCATTTTTTATGGCTGCATAGTATTCCATGGTGTATATGTGCCACATTTTCTTAATCCAGTCTATCGTTGTTGGACATTTGGGTTGGTTCCAAGTCTTTGCTATTGTGAATAGTGCCGCAATAAACATACGTGTGCATGTGTCTTTATAGCAGCATGATTTATAGTCCTTTGGGTATATACCCAATAATGGGATGGCTGGGTCAAATGGTATTTCTAGTTCGAGATCCCTGAGGAATCGCCACACTGACTTCCACAATGGTTGAACTAGTTTACAGTCCCACCAACAGTGTAAAAGTGTTCCTATTTCTCCACATCCTCTCCAGCACCTGTTGTTTCCTGATTTTTTAATGATGGCCATTCTAACTGGTGTGAGATGGTATCTCACTGTGGTTTTGATTTGCATTTCTCTGATGGCCAGTGATGAGGAGCATTTCTTCATGTGTTTTTTGGCTGCATAAATGTCTTCTTTTGAGAAGTGTCTGTTCATGTCCTCTGCCCACTTTTTGTTGGGGTTGTTTGTTTTTTTCTTGTAAATTTGTTTGAGTTCATTGTAGATTCTGGATATTAGCCCTTTGTCAGATGAGTAGGTTGCAAAAATTTTCTCCCATTGTGTAGGTTGCCTGTTCACTCTGATGATAGTTTCTTTTGCTGTGCAGAAGCTCTTTAGTTTAATGAGATCCCATTTGTCGATTTTGGCTTTTGTTGCCATTGCTTTTGGTGTTTTAGACATGAAGTCCTTGCCCACGCCTATGACCTGAATGGTATTGCCTAGGTTTTCTTGCAGGATTTTAATGGTTTTAGGTCTAACATATAAGTCTTTAATCCATCTTGAATTAATTTTTGTATAAGGTGTAAGGAAGGGATCCAGTTGCAGCTTTCTACATATGGCTAGCCAGTTTTCCCAGCACCATTTATTAAATAGGGAATCCTTTCCCCATTTCTTGTTTTTGTCAGGTTTGTCAAAGATCAGATAGTTGTAGCTATGCGGCATCACTTCTGAGGGCTCTGTTCTGTTCCATTGATCTATGTCTCTGTTGTGGTACCAGTACCATGCTGTTTTGGTTACTGTAGCCTTGTAGTATAGTTTAAAGTCAGGTAGCGTGATGCCTCCAGCTTTGTTCTTTTGGCTTAGGATTGACTTGGCGATGCGGGCTCTTTTTTGGTTCCATATGAACTTTAAAGTAGTTTTTTCCTGTGATTGGCTTATTTCACTTAGCATAGTGTCTTCAAGTTTCCATTCTATTCATGTTGTAGCATGTGATAGAATTTCCTTTTTTGTAGGCTAGGTAATAGTCCATTGTATGTATATACCACATTTTCCTTGGGCGTTCTTCTGTTAATGGACTTTCAGGTTGCTTCTGCATGTTGGTCATTGTGAATAATTCTGTAGTGAGCATGGGGGTACAAATATCTCTTTGAGTTCCTGTTTTTAGTTCTTTTGGACATATACCCAGAAGTAGGGTTGTTGAATCATATGGTAGTTCTATTTCTTATTTTTTTGAGGAAGCTCTATACTGTTTTCTATAGCAGCTGCACCATTTTACAAATTCACCAACAACCCTCACCAATGTAGGGTTCCAGTTGTTCCATATGGCTACTGATGCTTTGTTTTTTTGTTGTTGTTTGTTCTTGTTTTTTTTTTAATAGTGGCCATCCTAATGAGTATGAGGTGATATTGTGGTTTTGATTTGGTTCTGCCTTTTTAAACTCCGAATTCAGTCTCTGGTTACAGCTTTTCCCATAACCATTTTCAGTTGAGGTGTGTATGCTGTGTTGGTAACATAAATTTAACGTTGTGAGAGCTTTTATCAGGTAGCAAATTGTAAAGCCCCTTCTAGGTCAGACACTTGACCTCTGTAAAGCTTAAGTTAGGAACTTGTATGTTCTTAAGAAAACACAAGAAAATATGAGAAATTTCTGTTTGGCTTGAGCCTTTCTGCTTTCTTGGTGGTGGTAGTGTGGGGGTGGTGTAGGCTCTCCCTAAGTTGCCCAGGCTGGAATGCAGTGGCTCCTCACAGGTGCAGTCATAGCTCACTACAGCCTCGAACTCCTGTCTCAGCCTCACAAGCTGGAATTACAGGCATGGACCACCATACCCAGCTCCATTCTGCTTTAAACAGTGGAAAAAATACATGTATTTTTTAAATGGAAGGGCTGGTTATATCTTCAATATGAAATCCTCTATGTGAAATCTGAATAAACTATTCCTGGAATATCCAGTGTCCTTTCCTCGTGATGATAAACGAAGCCCAGAGCTGCCTGTCTTTAAAGATAGTAAGAAGCCTATGCATAAACAAAACATTTAAAAGTAAGATCATTTATTTTATTTTACTTATCACCTTAAACCCATCAATGACTTTTAACTTAGAAGAAAACCTAGTCTTCCTACTGTGACCACAGGACTAAGCAAATCTCATGACCTACCCTCTGCTTACCTCTCACTTCAGCCCAATCTACTCTTTCCCTCTCTTAAAAACCCAGTAGTTCAAAAAAAAAAACCAGTAGCTCGAATATATAGAGCTCTTGCTGGCCCCGAGCCTCCAGACCTTTTAAAGAAAAAAAAAGATTGTAATTTTGATGAAGACCACTTTGTCAATTTTTATTTCTATGGCTCTTACTTTTGGTATTGTGTCTAGACCTCTCCAAGCCCTAGGTCTTAAAGATCTTCTAGGTTTTCTTAAGTTTTATAGTCTTTTTTTTAATTTTAGATTTAAGATTCATTTGGAATTAACTTTTGTATAAGACAGAAGGTTAAGAAGATTCATTATTTTGACTATAGATAGCTGTAGCTATCAGATTGCTGTAGCACTGTTTGTTGAAAAGACTTTCCTTCCTTTTCTGAAAGAGTTTTTCTTTTCTGAAATGCCTTTGTCAAAAATCGCATGGGCACATTTATGTGGGTCTATTTCTGGGCTGGATGCTGTTCCTGGGACCGTTTTTACCTTCCACCTTCCCCGTAGTTAACTCCTACTTATCCTTCAGGTCTTAGTTTCAATATTGTTTCCCTGGAAAGACCCTTAAGGACCACCCATTCCTATACATCTGCATACCCTCAACTTCAGTCCTAAGGAAGGGTACTTCTGTTATTCTCACTCAACACCTGTTTTTTTCTTCTTCATTGCATTTAGCATAATACGTTTATAACTTTTTTTGTTTGTGCACATACAGTTCGTGCCTATAAGCCTCAAAAAGGCAAGAACTGAGTTTATTTTGTTCACCACTGTAGTGCCCAGCACTGTGTCTATTGCATGCTGAGTTCTCAGTCAATATTTTTGAATAAATGAGTGAAACAAAGTTAGGCTTCCTGGGGGATGTTTTCTAAATCCCTAGGTATCATTTTCTTAAAATCAGAGGATATTCTTGGCTCTTGGAGCCTTAGGGCATAATTTTTTCCCAGTTAACCCATCTTTGAAGATAGGGATTTTGAGAACTTTTGGCCTACCTCAGAGTCACCTAGAGGGTTATCAAAATGCAGATTGCAGGGCCCCAAACCCAGAGTTCCTGCCTCAGTAGGTCTGGGATGGGCCCCAAAATTTGGATTTCTAACAAGTTCCCAGAAGGTAATGCTGATGCTGCTGTTCTGGGAACCCACTTTGAGAACTGTTTTAGTCTGTTCTTGTACTGCTATAAAGAACTACCTGAGACTGGGTAATTTATAAAGAAAAAAGGCTTCACTGACTCACAGTTCCACAGGCTGCAAGGGAAGCATGGCTGGGAAGCCTCAGGAAACTTACAATCATGGTGGACGCAAAGGGGAAGGTGGCATGTCCTACGCGGTGGGAGCAGGAGAAAAAGAGGGAAGCAGGTAATGCTACGCACTTTTAAACGACCAGTTCTCGGGGAAGGCCGCCCCTGTGATCTAATCACTTCCCACCAGGCCCCTCTTCCAACACGGAGGATTATAACTCATAAGATTTGGGTGGGGACTCAAATCCAAACTGTATCAAGCACTAGTGTTTTAAGGTTAAGAATCTGAAGAGGCCCGAGTCACTGAGCTGCCACTGCCAAGGACTCAGCTCCCTCTTCTCCCGCCACTGCCCCCTTTTGCAGCCATTTCCACTGAGGAAAAGGAATCATATGTCCGTAATCCAGAATCTTCACTCTTTTCACCCCTTTGCTGATACAAGTAAGGGTGATGACCTTCCTGCTGGCACTGAGGATTATCCATATAAGAATTCATCCAACAGAGAAATGGCAGGAAGACCCTTACTACTGTCTAAGGGATTGCTGATGATTATGATAAAAGGAAACCAATGAAGGCATTTAAAAAGAAATTTGCCTGCAATGGTACTGTAATTGAGCATCCAGAATATGGAGGTCATTCAGCTACAGGGTGACCATCGCAAGAACATGTGCCAGTTCCTCTTTGAGACTGGAATGACTAAGGACAACCAGCTAAATGTTCATGGGTTTTAAGTGCTGTGGCTCGCTGAAGCTTGAGTGAGGTTTTCCTTGCAATGAGTAGAATTTCCTTTCTGTCCCTTGTCACCAGTTTAAAAACCTCACAGCTTGTATAACGTAACCATTTGTGGTCTGCTTTTAACTTGACCTAGTGTAACTCCTTCATGTAGTAAACTGAAAAGAACCATGCTGTCTAGTCTTGAAGTCCCTCATTTAAACAGAGGTCAAGCAGTAGGTGCCTGGCAGTGTCAAGCCTGAAACAAAGCAATACCCTCATGTTTCAGCCACACCCAGAGCCCTAAGGTCATAGACAACTATGTCTGGCCAGAAGCATCTCCGCTCTCCCTCTGTAGAGTTCCCTGCCCTAAGAGACTGTCACCACCCGAACGATCCTTGGTGAATCTAAGAGGAGGCGATGGGGTAAGGCAGCAACAGCAATTCTACCACTGGAAGGGAGCCTTTGGTGGTCAAAGAAAGATCCCTTGGTGTCTACAACCTGACCAGGGGCAGAGTTTTAGAGAGTCCCCCTTCCCAACAGCGAGGTGATGGGACATCTGGCTTTCCACAAAGGTCTTTTTGACCAGACATGTCCTAGCTAAGGGATGTCCACACACCAGAATGTGAGGCCAACCTTCCATCAAAGTTAAACCTTTGACAAGGGAACAAATCTCAAACTGATGTACCAGTCATGTAGCTAGCTGTAGAGCTTGCAACTTAATGGCAACAGCTGTCCAATGCCATGGGAAGTAACAAACTGATTTTGAGGTTTATTTTTTTTTTTCCCCTCCAGTTTTAATGTTATGTGTAATGTATTTAAACCCTTTTTTTAAATTTAAATTCTAGGGTACATGTGCACAACATGCAGGCTTGTTACATATGTATACATGTGCCATGTTGGTGTGCTGCACCCATTAACTCGTCATTTGCATTAAGTATTTCTCTTAATGCTATCCCTCCCCTCTTCCCCCTCCCCACAACAGGCCCCAGTGTGTGATGTTCACCACCCTGTGTCCAAGTGTTCTCATTGTTCAGTTCCCACCTATGAGTGAGAACATACGGTGTTTGGTTTTCTGTCCTTGCGATAGTTTGCTGAGAATGATGGTTTCCAGCTTCATCCATGTCCCCACAAAGGACATGAACTCATCCTTTTTAATGGCTGCATAGTATTCCATGGTGTATATGTGCCACATTTTCTTAATCCAGTCTATCATTGATGGGCATTTGGGTTGGTTCCAAGTCTTTGCTATTGTGAATAGTGCCACAATAAACATACATGTGCATGTGTCTTTATAGTAGCATGATTTATAATCCTTTGGGTATATACGCAATAATGGGATCACTGGGTCAAGTGGTATTTCTAATTCTAGATCCTTGAGGAATTGCCACACTGTCTTTTACAATGGTTGAACTAGTTTACACTCCTACCAACAGTGTACAAGTGTTCCTATTTATCCACATCCTCTCCAGCACCTGTTGTTTCCTGACTTTTTAATGATCACCATTCTAACTGGTGTGAGATGGTATCTCATTGTGGTTTTGATTTGCATTTCTCTGATGGCCAGTGATGATGAGCATTTTTTCATGTGTCTGTTGGCTGCATAAATGTCTTCCTTTGAGAAGTGTCTGTTCATATCCTTCGCCCACTTTTTGATGGGGTTGTTTGATTTTTTTCTTGTAAATTTGTTTAAGTTCTTTGTAGAATCTGGATATTAGCCCTTTGTCAGGTGGGTAGAAGCCAAATCATGAGTGAACTCCCATTCACAATTGCTTCAAAGAGAATAAAATAACTAGGAATCCAACTTACAAGGGACGTGAAGGACCTCTTCAAGGAGAACTACAAACCACTGCTCAACAAAATAAAAGAGGACACAAACAAATGGAAGAACATTCCATGCTCATGGATAGGAAGAATCAATATCGTGAAAACGGCCATACTGTGCAAGGTGATTTATAGATTCAGTGCCATCCCCATCAAGCTACCAATGACTTTCTTCACAGAATTGGGAAAAACTACTTTAAAGTTCATATGGAACCAAAAAAGAGCTCACATTGCCAATTCAATCCTAAGCAAAAAGAACAAAGCTGGAGGCATCGTGCTGCCTGACTTCAAACTATACTACAAGGCTACAGTAACCAAAACAGCATGGTACTGGTACCAAAACAGAGATAGAGACCAATGGAACGGAACAGAGGCCTCAGAAATAACACCACACGTCTACAACCATCTGATCTTTGACAAAGCTGACAAAAACAAGAAATGGAGAAAGAATTCCCTGTTTAATAAGTGATGCTGGGAAAACTGGCTAGCTATATTTAGAAAGCTGAAACTGCATCCCTTCCTTACACCTTATACAAAAATTAGTTTTTTTTTTTTTTTTTTTTTGGAGACAGAGTCTAGCTCTGTCACCCGGGGCTCACTGAAATCTCCGCCTCCTGGGTTCAAGTGATTCTTCTGCCTCAGTCTCCCGAGTAGCTGGGATTACAGGCACCCGCCACCATGCCTGGCTAATTTCTGTATTTTTAGTAGAGATGGCGTTTCGCCTTGTTGGTCAGGCTGGACTCAAACTCCTGACCTCAGGTGATCCACCCACCTCGGCCTCCGAAAGTCCTAGGATTACAGGCGTGAGCCACCACACCAGGCCTAAACCCTTATTTAAATAAAACTTGTTTTCAGAAAAAAATGAATCTGAGGATGTGTTGCATGTCCCCCTTTTACTTAGCGACAATCGCAGGCACACTTGAGCTTGTCATTAACAGTATTCATCAATTTAAGAGTTGATCAGAGAAGGTCATATAAGAATCCAATCTCAGTGGAAATGAAGGAAAAATTTTTGCTAAAGCAGAAAATAAATGAGAACTGTACATTTAAAATAAACAAGAAATGAACAGAAAGCCTTTCAAATAATACTAAACTAACTGTTATATCTGTGGCTACTACATTGTTGTTCTTTAATGCTTAAATAGGTAAAAGCACCGATATTTTAGTTGAGACTACCAGCAGTAGGAATGCTTGCTTAGTAAGACCAAGACCCCACTAATACAGTCATATTTATAAAGTCAAGGTTTAGGTTTCTGCTAGGGTCTGTTTTCCCTAAATCTATTACAAACAAATGAAAGCAAATCAATAAATACTGTTTTATCGTACCTATACTGAGTCATAAAATTATTTTCCTCCCAAGTCAGGAAGAAACATAAAGTTGATTAACTGAAAAAGAAGAAAGTTTAATCATTCTGATTTCCATTCAGATGCTCTTCTTTAGACTATCTATTGCTGCTTTGTTTTGTAACAGAACAGCTGATTTTCGGCCTAGGTTTTCATGATCTGGTAAACCTTCACCACAGACAGTTTCTTGGAAAGAAACTTTGCAAGTGTCACTTATCTTTAAATGTTCAGTAAGCTCTGTGGGTCTCAGAGACCCAGCTGGAGCAGAGCCAGCACGGGATTCTGAAAGCATGTGCAGGCTCCGAGATGGTTTTAACCTGTTCCTTGGCAGTGCAGCCCTGTGTACACTCTTGGAAAGATACTGTTTACTTTCATGATGTAGAATGGATGAGCAGTGAGGTTTTCTAGGAAGGCTGAACACACTCATGCCCACTTTGGGACACAAGGAGGCAGATGCTATCATGGGAACTCTTCAAATAAGGTGGTATGGTTTGGCTGTATCCTCACCCAGATCTCATGTTGAATTGTAGTTCCCATAATGTCATGTGTCGTGGGAGGGACTTGGTGGGAGGTAATTGAATCATGGGGTCAGTTACTCCGATTCTGTTCTTGTATGAGTTTTCATGAGATCTAATGGTTTTATAAGGGGCTTTCTCCACTTTTGCCTGGCACTTCTCCTTGCTGCTGCCATGTGAAGAAGAATGCGTTTGCTTCCCCTTCTGCCATGATTGTAAGTTTCCTGAGGCCTCCCCAGCCATGCTGAACTGTGAGTCAGTTAAACCACTTCCCTTTATAAATGACCCGGTCTCTGGTGTGTCTTTATTAGCATTGTGAGAATGAACTAATATCTAAGGCAAAAAAGATGAGTCAGGTATTAGCTTTTAGTACAGCTAATCTGTTAAGCACGGTATGAACCTACATTTAATTTTCTTTGGGCCTAAAGCTCAGTTCTGTAGTTAGATTACTTTGGGGGAGAGGGTGGGTAGGTATTTAATTTGTTCATTGCTGTATCTTAAGTGCCAAAAACAGTGCCTGGCACACAATGGGCACTCATTTGTTGAATGAATAAATAAATTTATTTACTGTTGTTTCTTCCATATATTCTCTTTATTGTCAAAATTTTAATTTGTTCTTGTGCCTGTGATAAAAATACCTCCACCAGCTTCTTACCTATATTACCCCAAAGAATAAAGTTGCAAGTATAATCATTTGGACAAACACAGCATAAAATTTCCCTAATAAGCAAATCTCAACCTTTTTCCTACATTAGAAATGAAAGCCTGTATCCAAGTATGATTCTGATCTGGTTGGGATCTGTGTCCCCTCCAAATTTCATGTTAAAATGTGATCCCCAATGTTGGAGGTGGGGCCTGGTGGCAGATGTCTGGGTCATGGGGAAAGATCCCTCATGAGTGGCTTGGTGCCTTCCTATAGTAATGAGCTTTTTCCCCTGACTTCATGAGAGAGCTGGTTGTTAAAAAAGAGCCTGGCACTTTCCCTCTCGCTCTCTTGCTCCACACCTCACCATGTAATATGCCGGCTCCCCCTTTCCTTCTCTAAGTTTCTCGAGGCCTTCACCAGAAGCAGATGCTGGCATTGCACTTCCTGTACATCTTGCAGAACCATGAGCAAAATAAACCTCATTTCTTTATAAATTACCCAGTCTCAGGTATTGCTTTGTAGCAATAGAAACTGACTAACACAGATTATAATTTAGATCTTGATCCATAATTGAGATTTCTCTTCATCTCTAACCCACTCATACCAAGAAAATTATCTACTATATTCGAGGAAGCCAAATGGGATTGGGTCATGCTGGGTAATTTGGTTGCAAAATGTCTAAGAGCTGGTTAATATTACCCCTACTCTTCCTATGGTAGGAGCCAGTATGGGAAATCACCAGAAGATAATCAGATAATAAACTATGGCCAGAGTTTCTACTCCGACATACTTTTGTTACTTTAATTATTGACTATTTTTGTGTAGTCTACAGGAATTTGTGAGTAATCATACTTGATGCGTAATAAGACAGGTTTTTGGTTGTCCATATGAAAGGCTAACTTACTTGAAGAAATCAAATGAGCTCTGCATTTTTGTTAGGGTAAAATATTTGTATTTGTGTATGTGTGTTTTTCAGTTTGGTTCTTGTAGAATCTAGTTCCTTAAGGTTCCTCTTCATTACCCAGTCTCCTTACAAAGGTCACGTTTGTCTCTGGCAGTTTGCTTCATTTACGACTAAGCCCTCATAAGGAGACCGTGCTCTGGCCCCAGCTGCTACTTGCCATGCCCTTTTTCTCATCCTTCGCCTTTGCATGTGCCATCCCCTCTGCCTACAATGCTCTTCCATCTTTCTTGTCCTGAAAAGCACTCACTCATCCTTAAAGACTTAGGCCAAGTGATCTCTTATTATGAATAATTTTTTTGGCCACTTGCACCATTTTCAGGCAAAATAAGACTACCTTTTTATGGATTAGAATTGAACTGTGTATACACTACTCTTATAATTGTTTCTATAATATTTGCCTCCAGCCCTAGTGTGTGAAGGTACAATGCCTTAGTCTTTGTTATGCCTCCAACATAGAAACTAAAGAGTGCCTGTACATATTCTAGGATATTGTAGGTCTTTAAAATGTATTATGGTAATTAATTAAAATATTCATACAAGTACATAAAATATTGAAAGTAGCTTCCAGTGATAACAATTGTTAAGGTTGCAAGATTGAATAATTTTTGTATATTCTGTCTTTTCCAGATTTTAGGTAAAGTTAATTATATTGCCTTTTAAATTTTATTGTTAAATGAACAAAAATACTGTGATGTATTATAAAAAGATCTAGAACTTTCATATCAAAATGGTTTCTCCTTTCATATTTTTCTTTTTTGTTGTTATTATTATTTTTTTATTAATTTTTTTGCACACAAAAACAAACATTTTCTAAAAATACATACAAACAAAAAGATGCGTATCAAACATATTAGGAAGGTTGCACATGGGAAGACGGGGAATAGAAATGGGGAGTGGGAATCAAAATAAATGAGAGAGGGACTTTATATGGATCAATGATAATAACTCAATCCTCTATTTGACGAAGAAGGAGAAGGAAGAGGAAGAAAAAGAAAGTGGGATAAAGGATCAGAAAGGGAAGAAAATAGGAAAAATTAGAGTATGACTCCAGGATAGACCTGTTTTGTTGTCACTGAATTTGTTGGTTGGTTTGTCTGTTGTATTTTTCATACGTTTCGCCATGTTGGCCAGACTGGTCTCCAACTCCTAGCCCGAAGTGATCAACCCGCCTCGGCCCCCCAGAGTGCCGGGACCACAGGCGTGAGCCACCACGTCCAGCCCCCAGATTGCTTCTGGCCTCCGTGGTATACCTCCCAGACGGGGCGGTCGGGCAGAGGCGCTCCCCACATCCCAGACGGGGCGCCCGGGCAGAGGCGCTCCTCACTTCCCAGACCGGGCGGCCAGGCAGAGACGCTCCTCACTTCTTCCCAGATGGGGCGGCCAGGCAGAGGTGCTCCTCATTTCTTCCCAGACGGGGTGGCCGGGCAGAGGCGCTCCTCACTTCCCAGACGGGGCGACCGGGTAGACGCGTTGCTCATTTCTTCCCGGATGGGGCGGCCGGGCAGAGACGCTCCTCATTTCTTCCCAGACGGGGTGGCCGGGCAGAGGCGCTCCTCACTTCCCAGACGACGGGCGGCCGGGCAGAGGCGCTCCTCACTTCTTCCCAGACGACGGGCGGCCGGGCAGAGGCGCTCCTCACTTCTTCCCAGACGATGGGTGGCCGGGCAGAGGCGTTCCTCACTTCCCAGACGAGGTGGCCAGGCAGAGGCGCTCCTCATTTCTTCCCAGACGATGGGTGGCCGGGCAGAGGCGCTCCTCACTTCCCAGACGATGGGTGGCCGGGCAGAGGCGCTCCTCATTTCTTCCCAGACGATGGGTGGCCGGGCAGAGGCGCTCCTCACTTCCCAGACGAGGGGTGGCCGGGCAGAGGCGCTCCTCACTTCTTCCCAGACGATGGGCGGCCGGGCAGAGGCGCTCCTCACTTCTTCCCAGACGATGGGTGGCCGGGCAGAGGCGCTCCTCACTTCCCAGACGATGGGTGGCCGGGCAGAGGCGCTCCTCATTTCTTCCCGGACGATGGGTGGCCGGGCAGAGGCGCTCCTCATTTCTTCCCAGACGATGGGTGGCCGGGCAGAGGCGCTCCTCACTTCCCAGACGATGGGTGGCCGGGCAGAGGCACTCCTCACTTCCCAGACGATGGGTGGCCGGGCAGGGGCGTTCCTCACTTCTTCCCAGACGATGGGTGGCCGGGCAGAGGCGCTCCTCACTTCTTCCCAGACAGGGTGGCCGGGCAGGGGCGCTCCGCACTTCTTTCCAGATAGGGTGGCCGGGCAGAGACGCTCCTCACCTCCCAGACGGGGCGGCGGCCGGGCAGGGGCTGCAATCCCAGCACCCTGGTAGGCCAAGGCAGGCGGCTGGGAGGCGGAGGCTGCAGCGAGCCAAGACCACGCCACCGCACTCCAGCCCGGGCCACACGGAGCACCGAGTGAGCGAGACTCCGCCTGCAGTCCCAGCAGTTCGGGAGGCCGAGGCGGGCAGAGTACTCGGGGTCAGGAGCTGGAGAGCAGCGTGTCCAACATGGCGAAACCGCGCCTGCAGCCAAAGGAGGAAAAGCAGGCTGGCGAGCGCTGGTAGTCCCAGGCAGTCCGCGGTGCGGGGCAGCAGTGAGCCGAGTAGATTACATGCAGCCTGGGCCACAGAGGGAAAAGGAAGGAAGGAAGGGAGGGAGGGAGGGAAGGAAGGGAAGGGCTCTCTTTTCATATTTTTCGTTTTTAAAATTGATATATATTAAATGTACATATTTCGGGGGCCCATGTGATAATTTGATACATTCATATAAGCAAATCAGGATAATTGGGATATCAATCATCTTAAATATTTATCTGTTTATGCTAGGAACATTTGAATTATTCTCTTCAAGCCATTTTCAGTGTATTAATATACACTTGATTAATGTTAACTGTAGTTATCCTACTGATCTATCGAACACCAAATCTTATTTCTTCTAAGTGTATTTGTACCCATTAATCAACTGCTCTTCATCCCCCATCCCCGCTACCCTTCCCAGCCTCCGGTAACCACCAGTCTACTCTCTTATCTTCATGAGATTCACTTTTGTAGCTCCCATATATGAGTGAGAACATGCGATATTTGTCTTTCTGTGCTTTGCTTGTTTCACTGAACATAATGACCCCCAGTTTCATCCATCTTGCTCCAAACAGAATTTAATTCTTTTTATGGCTGGATAATATTCTATTGTGTGTTTGTACCACATTTTCTTTTTAAATATTTATTATTATTTTGTAGAGTTGGGGTCCTGCTATGTTGTCCAGGCTGGTCTTGAACTCCTGGACTCAAGCAATCCACCTGCCTTGGCCTCCACATTTTCTTTATTCATCCATTGATGGACACTTAGGTTGATTCCATATTTTGTCTAATATGAATAGTGCTGCAATAAACATGCAAGTACAGATCTCTCTTCAATGTATTGGTTTTCTTTCTTTTAGATAAATACTTGGTAGTGGAATTGCTGTATCATATAGTATTCCACCTTTACATTTTTGAGGAACCTCTGAACTGTTTTCTATAGTGGCTGTACTAATTTACATTCCCACCAACAATGTGTGAGGATTTTTCTTTCTCTACATCCTCACCAGCATGTTATTCCCTGTCTTTTTTGATAAAAGTTATTCTAATTGGGGTGAGATTATATCTCATTGTGGTTTTGATTTGCATTTTCTGGATTCTTACTGATGTTGAGCACTTCTTATACCCATTGGTCATTTGTTTGTCCTCTGTTGAGAAATATCTGTTCAGGCCTTTTGCCCTTTTTAAAATCAGATTAGTGACTTTTTGCTATTGAGTTGTTTGAGCTCCTTATGTATTCTGGTTATTTATCTCGTCAGATGGGTAGTTTGCAAATACTTTCTCTCATTCTATGGGTTGTTTCTTCACCTTCTTGATTGTTTCCTTTGCTGTGCAGAAGCTTTTCAGCTTGATGTAATCGCACTTGTCCATTTTTGCTTTTGTTGCCTTTGCTTTTGAGAACTTAAAAAATTTTTGCCCAGACCAGTGTCCTGGAGCATTTCCCCAATATTTTCTTTTAGTAGTTTTATAATTTCAGTTGTTAGATTTAAGTCTAAATCCATTTGTATTTGATATTTGTACATGGTGAGAGATAGAGGTCTAGTTTCATTCTTCTACATATAGTTGTCCAGTTTTCCCAGTGCCATTTATTGAAGAGACTGTCCTTTCCCTGTTGCATGTTGTTGGCATCTCTGTCAAAAATTAGTTGGCTGCAAATGGCATGAATTTATATCTGGGTTCACTATTCTGTTCAGTTGATGTTTGTGTCTGTTTTTTATGCCAGTACCATGCTGATCTGGCTACTATAGCCTTGTAGTATATTTTTAAGTCAAGTAGTGTGAGGCCTCCAGCTTTGCTCTGTTTGCTCAAGATTGGTTATTTGTGGCTCCATATAAAATTTAGGATTGTCTGCTCTATTTCTATGGGGAATATCATTGGTATTTTGATAGGGATTACATTGAATCAGTAAGTTGCTTTGGGTAGGATTGTCATTTTAACAATATTCTTTCAATCCATGAGCATGGAATAATATCTTTTCCATTTTTTGATTCATCTTCTATTTATTTAATCAGTGTTTTATAGTGATCCTTGTAAAGATCTTTCACAACTTTGGTTAAATTGATTCTTAGGGGCCAGTCACAGTGGCTGACACCTGCAGTCCCAACACTTTGAGAGGCCAAAGTAGGAGAATTGCTTGAGCCCAGGAGTTTGAGACCAGCCTGGGCAGCATAGTGTGACCTCATCTCTACAAAAAAATCAAAATATTAGCCAGACGTGGTGGCATGTGCCTGTGGTTGCAGCTACTTGGGAGGCTGAAGTCCGAGGATTGCTTGAGACCGAGAGATGAAGACTGCAGTGAGCTGTGATCACGCTGCTGCACTCCAACCTGGGTGACAGAGCAAAACCCTGTCTCAAAAAAAAAAAAAAGATTCCTGGGTATTTTACATTCTATGTAGATATGATAAATTAGATTGCTTTCTTTCTTTTTCAGATTGTTCACTATTGGTATATATAAATCCTACTGAATTTTGTATGTTGGCTTTGTATCCTGTAACTTTACTGAATTCACTTATTACTTCTAATAGTTTTTTGGTTTTTAAAAATAGAAGATCCAGTCATCTACATTCAAAGCAAATTTGACTTCTTTCTTTCCAATATGAATACCTTTATTTATTTTTCTTGACTAACTGTCTGGCCAGGACTTCCACTTTATGTTGAATGAAAGTAGTGAAAGTGCACACCCTTGTCTTGTTCCAGATCTTAGTGGAAAGGCTTTTAGATTTTCCCTGTTTGGTATGATGTCAGCTGTGGATTTGTCATATATGGCCTTTATTATTTTGAGGTATGTTTCCTCTGTACCCGGTTTGTTGAGGGTTTTTATCAGAAGGGATATTGAATTTTATTGAATACTTTTCAGCACTTATTGAAATGATCATATGTTTTTTGTTCTTGGTTCTGTTAATGTATATCACATTTATTGATTTGCATGTGCTGAACGATCTTTGCATCCCTGGGATGAATCCCACTTGATAATGTTGAATGATCTTTTTAATATGTTGTTGAACTCAGTTTGTTAATATTTTTTGTTGAGGATTTTTCTGTGTTCATCAGTGGAATTAACCTATCATTGTCTTTTTTTTTTATTATTATTATTATGGCCTTACCTGGTTTTGGTATCAGGGTAATGCCGGCCTTGCAGGATGACTTTGAGCATTCCTTCCTCTTCAATTTTTTTTTTTAAGAGTTTGAGCAGAATTATTATAGTTCTTCTTGAAATGTTTAGTAGAATTCATCAGATCCTAGACTTTTCTTTGATAGGAGACTTTTAATTCTGTCTTTGATCTTATTACTTGCTATGGGTTTATCGAGGTTTTCTCTTTCTTCATGGTTCAATTTTGGTTGTATATGTCCAGAAACGTATCTTTTTCTTCTAGATTTTTCTATTTGTTGGCAATTGTCTCTAATGATTCTTTATACTCCTGTGGTCTCTGTTGTTTTGTATCTTTTTGGTTTCTGATTTTATTTATTTGGGTCCTCTCTTTTTAGTTAGTCTTTCTAAAGTTTTGTCAGTTTTTTCTTTTTTAACTAAACTTTTGTTGATCTTCTGTAATGTTTTAATCTCAGTTTCATTTATTTTTGCTCTGATCTTTATTATTTCCTTTCTTCTAGTAAATTTGGGTTTGGCTTGGTCTTGCTTTTGCAGTTCCTTGAGATGCTGCATTGTTAGGTTGTCTTTTAGAAGTCTTTCAACTTTTTTGATGTAGATGTTTATTGCTATAAACCTCCCTCTTAGTACTGTGTTTACTGTATTCCATAGATTTTTGGTATGTTGTGTTTCCATTTTTATTTGTTTTGAGAAATTTTTAAATGTTCTTATTTCTTCATCAACTCATTGTTTATTCAGGAGCATGTTGTTTAATTTCCATGTTTTTGTATAATTTCCAAAAGTTTTTTTGTTTTTTGTTTTTTAGAGATGGAGACTCACTCTGTCACCCAGGCTGCAGTGCAGTGGCACAGTCTGCAACCTCCACCTCCTGGGTTCAAGTGATTCTCCTGCCTCAGCCTCCCAAGTAACTGGGATTACAGGTGTACACCACCACACCCAGCTAATTTTTGTATTTTTAATTAGACAGGGTTTTGCCATGTTGGTCAGGCTGTTCTCAAACTCCTGACATCAGATGATCTGCCCACCTCAGCCTCCCAAAGTGCTGGGATTACAGGTATGAGCCACCACACCCAGCCCAAAATTCCTCTTGTTATTGATGTCTAGTTTTATTCCATTGTGGTTAGAAAAAATGCTTGATGTGATTTCTACTTTTAAAAATTTGTTGAGACTTGTTTTGTGGCCTAAAATATGGTTTATTCTGGGGAATGTTCCATGTACTGATGAAACAAATGTGTATTCTGAATAGTTGCGTGAAGTGTTTTATAAAGATCAGTTAGACCTGTTTGGTCTGATGTGTAGTTTGATACAATGGTTTCTTTGTTAATTTTCTGTCTAGATGATCTGTTTATTGGTGAAAGTGGGGTATTTGACTTCCTCCACTACTATTGTGTTACAGTCTCTCTCTTTGTATCATTAATGTTTGCTTTATATACTTGGGAGGTGAATTTTAGTCCATCAAATGTATTAATAGTTCTAAGACTTCCGTTTGGTTTTTTGAATAATGTCTCTTTGTTAAATTTCTCTGATAAATTTCTGAATGGAGAATTACCATTTTGTTTCTTGTATTTTGGTTTTTTTTTTTTTTTTTTGAGACGGAGTCTCACTGTCACCCAGGCTGGAGTGCAGTGGCGTGATCTCAGCTTACTGCAGGCTCCGCCCCCTGGGGTTCACGCCATTCTCTGGTTGTTTTGTAACTCTTCTCCTCCTTTCTTCCTGTCATCATTTATGGTTAAGTGACTTTCTCTGGAACTATGTTTTAATTTTTTTTTTTTTTTAGCATGTTTATTATAGGTTTTTACATTGTGGTTACCATGAGGCTTATAGAAAACATCTTACAGATATAACAAGTTATTTTAAAGAGATGACAGCTTTTCTTAGATAAGCAGTCCCCAGTCTGTTTTGGCACCAGGGACCAGTTTCATGGAAGACAATTTTTCCGTAGGTCGGGCAGTGGGGATGGTTTTGGGATGAAACTGTTCTACCTCAGATCATCAGGCATTAAATCCTCGTAAGGAACGCTCAGCCTAGATCCTTCGCACTTGCAGTTCACAATAGGGTTTTTGCACTCTTATGAGAATCTGTGCTGCTGATGATCTGACAGGAGGTGGAGCAGGCAGTGCTGTGTGACCTGGTTCCCAGCATGCCACAGACCAGTACTGGTCCATGGCTCAGGGGTTGGAAATCCCTGTCTTAGATCACAAAAAAAGAATAAATAAAAAACTTTAAAACAACCCTCCATCTTTAATTCCATCCCCTGACATTTTGACTTTTGTTGGTCTCAATTTACATATTTTTATATTGCCTATCTGTTAACAGGTTGCTGTAGCTGTTATGGTTTTTCATAGATTTGTCTTCTAGGTGTCATACTAGACTTATGGGTAACTTATGGGTGGACTGCACATGACAATTACAGTATTTGGATATTCTGGGGGTTTCTATACTTGATGTTACCTGTAGGTTTTATACCTTCAAATGTTTTCTTTTTGCACATTAATGTTTTTTTCATTTCAGATTGAAGAACCCTCTTTAACATTTCTTGTAAGACAGATCTAGTGGTGGTAAATTCTCTTAGCTTTTGTCAGAAAAAGACTCTCTCTCCTTGAAGGATAGCTTTTGTTTGTCAGAAAAAGACTTTCTCTACTTGAAGGATATTTGTGCTGTTTGCTGGATAAAGTATTTGACGATAGCAGGGTTTTTTGGGGTTTTTTTCTTTCAGCACTTTCAAAATCTCATTGCACTTCCTCCTGACTTATATGGTTTCCATTGAGAAGTGTGTTGCCAAATGAAGTAGAGTTTCTTTGTATGTTATTTCCTCCTTTTTTCTTGCTGCTTTTAGTATCCTCTTTTTGTCCTTGACCTTTGAGAGTTTTATTATTATATGCCTTGGGTGTAGTTTTATTTGGGTTAAATCTGTTAAGTGTTTTCTGACCTTCCTCTACTTGGATATTTTTCTCATATTTTGGAAAGTTTTCTGTTATTATTTGAGTAAGCTTTTTTTCTACCCCTCACTCTTGCTCAACTTTCTCTTGAACACCAATAATTCTTAGATTTGGTCTTTTAAGGTAATTTTCTATATCTCGTAGGCAATGTTTGTATAATATCTTTTCATTTTACTTTTTCTCCTGTATGTAATTTCAAAGAGCCTGTCTTTGGGCTCACTGATTCTTTCCTCTGCTTGATGCATTCTGCTGTTGAGAGCCTCCAATAAATTTTTCAGTTAGCAAATATATTTTTCAGTTTCAAGATTCGTTTGATTTTTTATCACTTCAATCTCTGTTACATTCCTCTGATAAGTTTCTGAATTGCCTTTCCGTGTTATCTTGGAGATCCCTGAGTTTCCATAAAACTGCTATTTTGAATTCTTGGTCAGAGAGCTCATGAATCATCATCTCATTAGGGTCAGTCACTGGTTCCTTGCTTTATACATTTGGGGAGGTCATGGTTCCAGGTTCTTATGGATATATGTGTGTGTCTTTGCATTAAAGGATTTATTATTTATTCCAGTCTTCTCTGTCTAGTCTGTTTTGGTTTTTACTGGTATGTTTGCTTAGAGATTATTTGTAATTTATCTGTTGAATTTCTTACACGTTTTTCCCACCAGGTCACTGCCTCTTTTTCAGCACTAGATGGTACTTAAAACCCAGGTTTGCCTCTGTTCTTCTAGCAAAGGATCAGAGGATTGCCTGGCTGGAATGGGGGAGGTTCCAAAGGAGCTATCCCTGTGGTATGGAAGGGCTGGCTAGGAGTTCATGCCCAAGAGACCTGTGGAATCTACCTCCTACAGCGTAGTGCTGCTGAACAGCCACTCTGATTTGGCATCTCCTTTGGTTGAGTTACAGAGCGGAGCTTCCAGGGCTGGAGATGGTAATCCTGCCTCCTCCCTTTGTGTCCCGCTGTCCACAGGGTGGTATCTCCCTTCAGGCACTCCTGATGCTTCTCATGCGTTGAGGCATGGATAGGTCTCCTCCCAAAGAAGCCAAGATGATAGGCAAGTTATGTGTCCAACTTAATCTCACTTTTTCCAGTGTAGAATCTGAGTTGGGGGAAGTTTTACATGTGCTTGATACCAGGCAGATTGGGGGAAGGGTGTCACAGATATGAAAATCTGATTCTCTTACTGTCTGCTGGAGTTTTTTGTTGTTGTTGTTGTTTTTGTTTTTCTTTACTTCTCAGTGGCCCCAGGAGCTGACCCATTCTCTTTCATGAGTTCTGGGAGATTGCTGGTGATAATCTCGATGATGTATATTTATTTTGGTTATTCTGTGGGGAGGAGTGAAGCCAGCTTTCATCTACATTTTTAAAGTATAATTCTTATTTTGAGTGGCAAGAATCTGATTCCAGTATCCTGCCCTAGTTTTTATAGATTTTTTTTTGTTGTTGTTGTTGTTTTTGTTTTTTTTTTTTTTTGAGACGGAGTCTCGCTCTGTCACCCAGGCTGGAGTGCAGTGGCGCGATCTCGGCTCACTGCAAGCTCCGCCTCCCGGGTTCCCGCCATTCTCCTGCCTCAGCCTCTCCGAGTAGCTGGGACTACAGGCGCCCGCCACCACGCCCGGCTAATTTTTTGTATTTTTAGTAGAGACGGGGTTTCACCGTGGTCTCGATCTCCTGACCTCGTGATCCGCCCTCCTCGGCCTCCCAAAGTGCTGGGATTACAAGCGTGAGCCACCGCGCCCGGCCCTTTTTATGCATTTTTGAAACTCCTGCCATTGCATTTAGAACCTACCTGATGGAATTTTTTTTTTGTTTTTTTGTTTTTCAGTTTAGAAAGTATTTGATTTTTTGAAACAGTTGACATTCATATAAAGAACAAGGTTGATAATCAAGCCTGCTCTACTAATTCTGTGCAGTCTATAAAAGAGTGTACTGGGGCTGGGCACGGTGGCTCACGCCTGTAATCCCAGCACTTTGGGAGGCCGAGGCATGCAGATCACAAGGTCAGGAGATCAAGACCATCCTGGCTAACATGGTGAAACCTCGTCTCTACTGAAAATACAAAAAATTAGCTGGACGTGGTGGCGGGCACCTGTAGTCCCAGCTACTTGGGAGACTGAGGCAGGAGAATGGCGTGAACCCGGGAGGCGGAGCTTGCAGTGAGCCGAGATGGTGCCACTGTGCTCCAGCCTGGGTGACAGAGCGAAACTCTGTCTCAAAAAAAAAAAAAAAAAAAAAGAGAAGAGTGTACTGGTTAAGTACTGAGAAAAATTTCCTGTGTGTCATGTAAGTACTTCGGGCTCTTAAATGTGTTACTCCAAGGAATAAGGTTGCAAATACAATTGCTCTAAAAACATATTATACCAGCCTGGCCAACATGGTGAAACCCCATGTCTACTAAAAATGCAAAAATTAGCTGGGCATGGTGGCACACACCTGTAATCCCAGCTGCTTGGGAGGCTGAGGCAGGAGAATCGCCTGAACCTGGGAGGCGGAGGTTGCAGTGAGCTGAGATTGCACCACTGCGCTCCAGCCTGGGTGACAGAGCAAGACACTGTCTCAAAAAAGAAAAAAAGAAAAAAAAATTACATAAAATTCTGAGATGCAGCTTTCTTATCTAAAAAGGATTTGCTTAAAGCCTCCTTGCAGTAAGCATATACGTAACTAAGGTGACTACCTTACGTATATGCATCAGTCATTTATGCCCTAAGTTCTCATTTCTTAAAACAGTAGTGCCCTTACTCTAAATCACATAATCACAAGAACCCTAGGGCTGAATTGCTCAGCTTTAAATGTCAGCGCTGTCATACTAGCTGTGTGATGTGAGCAAGTTCTAAAACTCCCTGTTTCTTATGTATACAATAGAGAGAAGGGGTAATACTTTGTAGGGTTGTTGTGAAGTTTAAACAAGGTAATAACAGTTAAGTGTTTTTAAAAGTCCCTTGAATGTAACAATTGCATCAGTTGTAAGATATGCATTTTTCTCATATGGCCTCTGAAATGAGGATGTGTCTTATAATGAATGTAATTTCTTAATTAGCATTTTATCATTTAATTAGTGACATCTTTTTTATTAGTAGTACTTAATGATACACTTTGGGTTACATTTTATATTTCAATAACTAATAGTAAGAGGTCTATTAACATTAGCTGCCATCAACATCACCATCAATATTATCATCAGCATTATCTTGTTTCTAACTCAGATAGTGTAATTTGATAGTTTAGCAGTGCTAGAGTATATATCAAATCTCAATTTTATCTAACTACTTGTTTGCATTGGTGTATTTTTATCAAAGTTCTAGTGTGCTGTTTTTCATATTTGTATCATTTTAGCTAATGTAAAGTATTTATGGGGTCAGCTCATGAAATGGTTCTGTCATTCATTGTACCTTACTTGGCGATCTACTAAAACATGCATCAGCATCCTTCAGTCTCCCGAAATAAATAGAGATGAAGACAGATTCTTTATTTTCTCTGTTGATGTATTTTCCTAAATCCTTTCACAGGAGTCTTTTTTTTCTTAGCTAGGAGAACTAAGCCACCATTGTACCACTTAAGATTTACTGGTTTGCACTGTCCTCTGAGGGAGAAAAGAAGCAATTTATCGATCTGTAACACAGGAATGGACTGTGGCCAAACCTTTTCTGGTTTTTACAATGCACCGACATAAGAATCTGCATAGCATTAAGAAGAACGGGCCCTCACAATTTGAGGCCGCCTATCAGCATGAACAATAACTGAGAAAAATCAATACACAATATTCACCTGTTCTCTTTGCATAAACACTGCCAGGATCCATCCCCAGTGACAGTGTCTTCTTCTTTTTTTTTAGACAGGGTCTCACTCTGCTGTGCAGGCTGGAATGCAGTGGCATGATCTCGGCTCACTGCAACCTCTGCCTCCCTGTTCAAGTGATTCTTGTACCTCAGCCTCCCAAGTAGCTGGGATCACAGGTGTGTACCACCGTACCCAGCTAATTTTTGTAGTTGTAGTAGAGATGGGGTTTTGCCATGTTGGCCAGGCTGGTCTCGAACTCCTGGCCTCAAGTGATCCACCCACCTCGGCCTCCCGAAGTGCTGGGATTATAGGCGTGAGCCACCGTGCCCGGCCGACCAGTGTCTTGTTATTTTACCAGTGATATGCCTATAGTTCCTAATTTAGGCTTCCTCCTTATTTTGGTTTTATTATCCAGTTTGGGGAAGGGTGAGAGGCACCAATTTGGATCTGAGAAAAAGATCTTCTGCCAGATGAAAGAGTTTCAATAACAGGAGAGGACCTTGGGCCAAAGTTTATTAAGCTTGACTAGGAAGATTCTGGGCACATCTCCATCCAAATACCTTGACACATACTTCATTCACCCCTAGCACATGCAGCTTGTCCCTTCTTGTCTTCTGTTTGTCTTCAAGGTTTTACATGGTGGTATTTACAAGCCGTTATGGAGCAAGAATGCAAACACACAAGGCTAGCAAGGGGCCAGTAAACAGGGTTTGGCTTAGGGTTTTGTGGTTGTTAGCTTTTAAAAGCGTACTTAGTTGAATAATTCCAGAAACTGGGCTTCTTTCCTTTGCCCCTTCATTTCCCCACCCCTCCCTCTCTGGTCTTCCCGGTCTCCTCTTTTTTTTTTTTTTTTTTTTTTTTTTTTTTTAATAAATCTGCATTTGTCAGAAATGTGTAGACATTCACTTCTATTCTTAAAAGACAGTGTTTATCCCTAAAGCCTGCCTTTTGATTCAGCCAGCAATGACTGCTCACACAAAAGTTATTGCTCTCCAAGTTCAATGTTGTGGACCTGAACCAGTGCCTCTGTTTCCAAGAGAAAGTCAGGTGATTACCCCTTCATCAGGGAGATTGGAGCCATCCTATCCTCCTGGTGTGCCACCAGCCAGACCCTAAGGGTCAGCAGGGAGTGGACAGTTTAGAATCTCCTCTCTCCAGGTGAACACAATGCTAGTCAGTGTAGCTGGAAAAGCCATGCAGGGGACAGGCTTGTCAGAAGCAATCTGTTTAAAAAAAAAAAAAAAAAAAGAGAAAAAAGTGTCCTTTTGAGTTTACACTGAGTTGCTTTCATAGTAGTTAGCTTTGAACTGTGGTGCAAATCCATTTAAACAATGAGGAAAATTTCACTAAGTGGCAAGAAATTCTCACCCTGTGTGATCAAAGCAGTCAGCCATTTCCTTTTCCTTCCTTTTTATTTACTTATATTTCTGACCCCTTATAATCTTCATGATTGTAGCCTGATGGTTTCCTTTTTTGAATAGCATTTTTAAAAATACTGTTTCTTTTTCCCTGAGGGCTTTAAAGCAAACAAAACAACATTGACAGAAAGGGTCTAAATTTTTAGTTTTATTTTTTGAGACAGTCTCATTCTGTCGCCCAGGCTGGGGTGCAGTGGTGCAGTCTCGGCTCACCGCAACCTCTTCCCCCCAGGTTCAAGTGGTTCTGGTGCCTCAGCCTCCCGAGTAGGTGGGATTACAGGCATGCACCACCATGCCTGGCTAATTTTTGTATTTTTTAGTAGAGACGAGGTTTTGCCATGTTGGTCAGTCTGGTCTCAAACTCCTGACCTCAGGTGATCTGCCCACCTCAGCCTCCCAAAATGCTGGGATTACAGGTGTGAGCCACCGCGCCCGGCCTAAATATTTATTTTTAATAATTATTATTACAAAAGTAAGAAAAGAGCTAAAATCCATGATTTCATCACCCAGAGGCAACCACAGTGAACATTTTGGTACATTTACTTCTCATCGTTTAAATTAAATATGTACATATACACATACATATTTTTAATAAAATTAGGTTTAGGATAGTATACAATTTTGTTTTTCTTTTAACCAACATACTTTGAATACTTTACCTTATTAAAAACTTATATGATTTCAATGGCTGCATTAGAATTAGCGTATACAGATATTATTTTAGTCTGTTGTTAAGAGGTCATGTGGGTTTCTGAATTGACACTTTAATTCTCAACTTAGAATTTGTTTCACCGAAGTTCTTCTGATTTCATGGGTCTAGAGTCAGAGTTTGGGCACAATGGAAATGGAATTTCTGTGTGTACTATTGTTTACTATTTGCTAGTATTTTTCAGAAGGTATTTGCAAAAATCAAAGGGGAAACAGTGTTCTTTTTTGTTTTTCTTTTTTTGTTTTAAATTTTGTGATTGAAATATAAGTCTTATTATAGTAATCTCAGGTAACTTTTAAATAGAAATATCAATATAAAATGAATGTATTGCCCAATGTGGACACCAGTGTTTCAAAACTATGTGCCATGCGCTATCATTTTGTTACTGGAAAGGGGTCCTAATCCAGACCCCAAGATCTTGGATCTCTCACAAGAAGGAATTAGAGGCGAATTCATAGAGTAAAGTGAAAGCAAGTTTATTAAGAAAGTAAAGGAGTAAAGAATGGCCACTCCATAGGCAGAGCAGGAGCATGGGCTGCTCAACTGATTATACTTAGAGTTACTTCTTGATGCTAAACGAGAGGTGGATTATTCTTGTGTTTTGCAGGAAAGGGGTGGGCAGTTCCTGTAACTGAGGGGTCCTCCCCTTTTTAGACCATATAGGTTAACTTCCTGACATTGCCATGGCATTTGTAAACTGTCCTGGTGCTGGTGGGAGTGTTTTTTTTAGCATGCTAATGCATTATAATTAGTGTATAATGAGCAGTAAGAATGACCAGAGTTCACTTTCATCTCCATCTTGGTTTTGGTAGGTTTTGGCCGGTTTCTTTTCCACAACCTGTTTTATCAGCCAGGTCTTTGTGACCTGTGTTTTGTGCTGACCTGTCTCATCCTGTGACTAAGAATGCCCTAGACTTAAAATAAAGGTCTTAGCCTTATTTTATCTAGCCCCTATTCAAGATGGAGTTGCTCTGGTTCGAATGCTTCTAACAGTTTGAAGTTTATCCAACAGCACAGTGGGAGATAATGAATTTTTGTTTGTTTGTTTTAAGAGGAGGAGGACTGACTGGATCAGATTTGTGTTTTAGAAAGGTGGTTGCGTGTAAGAAAGAGGCGTTGGTAGAAAGACTTCAGATATCTCAAAAGAATTTCCATGAAGCTGATCTTTTTAAAAATGTAAACATTTGGTGGAATAATTGCTTTGAAATTGCAGTTGAATAAATGAACTTTTTGAACCAGAATTTGGAAAGGAAGATATGCTTAAAAACGAAAAATATTTTGTAGAGTGCTACACATTAGGAGGTCATTTGCATTTGGTGACCACTTTCCTAAAGTAGTCACATTTCTAGAGAACCAATTTTGTTTCCTATAGAGTATTATGTGTAGACACCTCCTTTCAGTATGTAGCCACTGGTACATCCGTGGGTGTTATCTCCATACTGCCAGGTCCAATGCGGTCACCTCCTGGATCTACAGTCTTTCTCCCCCTATTCCAATTTGCTTTCTCTGTTAGCAGTCATCTTTGTAAACAGAAGTCTGAGATTCACTGTTGTACATTTTTTAAATGATCCATTTTGATGGGGCTCTCTTTATTGTTTCAGGTTGAATGCCTTTGAGAACTTGATGCATAAAATTTGCATGACTCCTCACTCCTTTCTGGATCTGTCATTGGACTCAAGCCAGCATGGCTCACACCACAAAGGTTAACGGCAGTGCCTCAGGTAACCCTGTGCTCTGGCGTGTGTGTGTTAAATGTATGTCTTTTCTCAAACTAATTTTTTATTCTCTTTAATAATGAGCGGATAATAGCAAGTTGCCTAAATAACTAGGATTTCAAAGCAATTTTCTGTCCATTGAAGTTTCGGTTTGTTTTGTTTTACTCTCAGAAAATTTGCTTTTATCTTAGAGTCCTGCACTGAAATCAGTTGAGTAAATTATTACCTAAGTCAATTCTGTTGAAGTGTTGAAAGACAAATGTAAATCCTGAATGCTGATGCAAATGTAATGTATGCTCCTCTTGCACTTCTTTCTGAGGGATTGAATGAGGAGAGAGGAAATTAGGCTGGATGCTTAAAACCAATTCCTAGTATCCACTCCCAAGCAGCTTTTGTTTGATGTTGCTAAACAGAGAGAAAGGAGGGAAGAGAAGTATATGTTCTGTAAAGTGATTCTCTTAGGAATATGCAACAAGCCATATTATGAATCATAAAGACCTGTATTTGAATTCTTATTTTGGTTATATTAGAGACTTGTGTAGTTTCACTTTCTGTTCCAATATTGCTTCTGTGAGATTTGGGAGAAATCTGTACACGAAATGCAGAGAAGATCCTCCTAAGAGACACATCGCCATGGGGACAACCTGCCCAAAATGGCAAGTGTTCATTTCTCTTGTGAGTTATCTGCCAAATAGCTGAATGAGCGAGAACAGTAATCGTCTATGTAGAAATTTTTTCTGAGCGTCTGAGTCCAGAGTCCTACCTCTGCTGGCTCTGTACACCTTGAAATGACAACATTATATACTGGAGCAAGTGTAGAATCGGAGCCAGGAAACCTGAATTTGAGTCCTAGTTCCAGCACTAACCGTGAAATACTGGTTAGGGCTATTTCTCCACATGTAAACCATCGGTAAATATGTCCACCTGCCAGTTTAGGACCAGTGAGCACACCAGAAACATACTTACAGGAGCTATGTAAGCCATAAAGCACTTTTGAAGACAACAGCAGGAAGTGACCTCTAAAGTGGGCCTTCCCAGCCCATGAATGTGACTTTTTATTCTAGCAGTCTCAGCTGCAAGTATCTCATCTGGGTAGAACACTATAACCCAAACCCAGATAAACTATGTAACCCAAACCCAGATAAACTCAGTTGTTTGTTCTGGGACGACTGATCTTTCCCTGTCCATTCCATTTTTGACCTTTTTACTGCCCAGCTTCTTGAGACTTTTATAGATTCTGCTGTGGGACTGCTATCAATAATAAACACATGAATGATAACATCTAACATTCATTGAACACTTAATATGCACCATGGTGCCTAAAATGCTTTGCCTGCATTTTCATACTTAATCCTCACAATAATCTAATGAGATTAAGCTATTATTTTACTGTCATCATCATCCCTGTGTAATGTCACAGAGAAGTTTGGGGACTTACCGTAAATGAAGTAAGAAAAATCAGAATTATGGGCAGTGGCTCACACCTGTAATCCCAGCAATTTGGGAGGCCGAGGGGGATGGATCACCCAAGGTCAGTAGTTCAAGACCAGCCTGGCCAACATGACGAAAGCCCATCTCTACAAAAATACAAAAATTAGCCAGGCATGGTGGTGCATGCCTGTAATCCCAGCTACTTAGGAGGCTAAGACAGGAATGGCTGGAACCTGGGAGGCAGAGGTTGCAGTGGGCCCAGATTGCACCACTGCCCTCCAGCCTGGGTGACAGAGTGAGACTCCATATCAAAAAATAAAATAAAATAAATCCGAATTATGATGACTTTCTCCAGTAAAATATTTGGTGAGAGAGGAGATTGAAACATTATGAAATTTTAAGTGTAGTGGGTGGGTTTCAATTCCCTCTGATGATGTGGTTTCCTCCCTTGCCCTCCATTTGCTTCCATTCACACGCTCAGGAGAAGGGGTGTTTAAGGTTATTGGTGCCTCAAGACCTCAACCTTCTTCTGGTGCCTTGGGCAAAATCCTTTCTTCATGGGTTTAGACACCTACCCCACTAGTTCCTTTCCAACTTGGTTTCTTCTGTACTTACCTTTTTTCTTTGTTCCTGAGATGTAATAAGCAAGCTGTAACTTTTCCTTCCCACCTGGTATCCTGCCTAACAGGTCTGGGCATTGAGGTTGAAAGCAAAAGAAAGCTCTCTGATTTGTGACTTACAGGGTGTCAGAGTATGAGTTGTTACTGCAGACAGTTATCTGGACTGTGCAGGGGAAGATTTTTTTACTTATTCTAGTCACCATGACCCCTGTACGTCTATAAGCAAATATAATTAGAGACTCAACCATAAACGGTAATATATACGCAAACATACATATATGTGTATGTGTCTGTATATGTCTATACACACATAGCCTCAGCCCCCCAAGTAGCTGGGATTACAGGCCCATGCCATCATGCCCGGCCAATATTTGTATTTGCAGTAGAGGTGAGGTTTCACCATGTTAACCAGGCTGGGGTTGAACTCATGACTTCAGGTGATCTGCCCACCTCGGCACTTTGGGATTACAGGCATGAGCCACCGCACCCAGCCGAAAATTTAAAAGTATAGATGCATGTCATATTGTCTGAAAACAAAACAAAACAAAACAAAAGGAAGAATTACTGGTGATAATACCACCTAGAAATAAATGTCTTCCTATTTTTTATATAGTCGTCCAATGTTATATATTTCACATGGCTGAGAATATGTTAATAAAAATCATTCCTTTACCTTTTCCCACTTTGTGTTACAAAAGAAACACCTCTCCAGTGTTTAAAAAAATACTCAATGTAAGAGATGCAGGTTATAAATACACTCCTATGCATGTAAATAACATTTAGAGAACCTAGATGAAGATGAGATAAAGAGGGCTTCCTGGCAGCTAGTGAGGGCCAATTACTGGTCTCCTATGAGAAAAGGATAAGCTATTTGGGTTTGGTAGCAGTTTTAGATGTGGAGTAAATTATATGTTTTTTCAATTTCAAAAAATTGCTGCTTGGGTTCCATAGAGCATGAGGGGAAATTTCATGTGACGACGGAGTCAGGGCAGTGGCAAAAGAAGCATTTTCCATGGTCTCAGTAATAAAACAAGCAAAAGAGGAGCCTCTGGGAAAGGCCAAACCATGCCCTTGGCACAAAATACATCCGACGAGTGATCATCTCAAGTTGACATCCCCATGTAACATTTAAATGGGGTAAGGGGTGATTCACAAACTTTTATACTCTGACTTCCCCTTGGAGTCCTTCACTGAGGCTGGGTAAAAGAAACTGCTTTTAAAACGAGCTGTTCATTAATCTGTAATTTGTAAAATGTATTATGCCACACTTCAGACATACAAAATGTGTGAAAGTTATATAACAAGCACCTTTGTACACACTACTTAGCTTAAGAAATAAACCTTATTAATATAAGCCAGATATACATGAGCACCTACTATGTGCTGTTTTAGGTACTGGGGATACAGCAGTGAACAAAAGAGGCAAAAATTTCTGCCCTGAAGGATTGTACATTCTAGGGAAAGTTGAAGTCTCCTGTGTACACGGCTGCCAGAAAAAAAAAATACTAAAGTGTTCACTGTTTATCTAAAATTCAGTTTAATGGTGTTCTACTTGTGTGTGCAGCCGTACCTGTGTACCCCTTCCAGACTGCACCCCTTGCCCTTCCTTACCGCCAGCCCATTGAAATCAATCATTCCTTATCTCTTTTTCACCAGATCCTCCATCCTACTTCTCTTGATTGGTACAGTATTGTTTTCATTAATTTAAAACATTTTAGGCCAGATGGGGTGGCTCAGACCTGTAATCCCAACACTTTGGAAGGCTGAGGAGGGAGGATTGCTTGAGGCCAGGAGTTCAAGACCGGTGTGGGCAACATAGCCAGACTCCATCTCTACAAAAAAAAATTTTTTTTAATTAGCCAGGCATAGTGGCATGCACCTGTCATCCCAGCTACTCAGGCTGAGATGGGAGGATTGCTTGAGCCCAGTAGTTTGAGGCTGCAGTGAGTTATGATGGTACCACTGCACTCCAGCCTGGGTGACAGAGCCAGACCCTATCTCTAAAGCAAAAAACAAAAAACATTTTATTATGGTACTGCTAACAGTACTGTAATGTCTTTTGTTAAGGAGATAAGAGCATCATAAATTGCTCTTGACTGTTCTCTCATAGCCAGCTAGGAAGTAAATGGTGATCGTTGGTTAGGAAAATAGCTGTGTTTCTTTGGGGTGTAGGGATGAGGCAGTCTGCTTTTTCCCCAAGTTTCTGAATCATGTTGTAAACTGGATGCACTGATTGATACCTCTCTAAACACTAACTAATGTTGTGAAACTTTAATTAGAGCTTAGATATGCTTTAGAAGCCAAGTAATAAGTGGCTTATTTGTGAAAGAAAGATAATAATAGCTATCCTACCTTCTTCACAAGGTGGTTGTGCGGGGAAAAAATAATAGCTGTAAAAACACGTTTTTAAACATAAAGTTCTGGTCAGATATCAGGGGATAGCACCATTCCCCTTGTTCTCTTGTCCTTGTCACGAGCTTCTGATCAGGAAACATCCCAGGTACCCTCATGTCAGGCCCTGCTGGATGCCATGATATTGGGGCCAGAGTTGTATTAACATCCTCATTAAACCCAGTTAAATGACATAAACGGATGAGCACTGGGAGGTGACTTTTTATGCCTGCTCTTATCATCTTTATTTTTGCTAATATTTGCCTTCCCCAATTTATTATAGCTTTTCCCTCAGCTGTTTCTTTTTTTACAGCCTGGATATATATTTTTTCAGACAGATACATATTTATTTGTTAAAGATGCTTATTGAATTGCATTCAAATGTTATTTAGGCCAGGCGTGGTGGCTCACGCCTGTAATCCCAGCACTTTGGGAGGCCGAGGCATGTGGATCACCTGAGGTCAGGAGCTTGAGACCAGCCTGGCCAATGTGGTGAAAATCCATCTCTACTAAAAATATAAAAACTAGCTGGGTATGGTAGTGAGCGCCTGTAATTCCAGCTACTCGGGAGGCTGAGGCAGGAGAATTGCTTGAACCCAGGAGACGAAGGTTGCAGTGACCCGACACAGTGCTACTGCACTCCAGCCTCCGTGACAAAGTGAGACTCCGTCTCAAAAAAAAAAAAAAAAAAGTTATTTAAATTAATGATAACAAAAAATTTGATAGGAAACCAGAAGAGAAGAATTACTCAAAATTCCACACTAGGTCTTATTTTTAGTATTTCTTTTTCATCCTTTTCAGGCTAACAAACTTAAACACAGTTTCAATAAGCTTTTATGGATTTGGATATCAGCTCTTGACTTCAACATCCGTTGCATTTTTCCAAGTCTTCATGGAAAATAGTTTTCAAATTATTATTTTCGATGACTGTATAATATTCCTTATGGTGTTTCTAGCAGCTGAATTATTCTTTTTTTGTTTGGATGTTTGGACTGCTTCCAGATTTTCCCTATGGTAGATGATGTTGCAGAGAACATCTTGCCTGGTCATTTTTCTCCTCCTTTTTTATTATTTCCCAACAATTTCAAAGAAGCAGGATGACTGGGTTAAAGGGCATAGTGTTTTCATGGCTTTAGTAACTGTTGTGGGGCTTGAATCTTGTTATCTTGGTCAGTTATTTGGCTCCAGCTTTTGTCTCTATGCTGATCTTAAATGAGTACAAAGGCCACTGATAAGACCCGGTCAGTCGGATAGAGCCAGACTCATGGCCGGGTGGGCAGGATGCTGCCGTGCGGTGTACCCCACTCTTGCTTGTGTAAATATTTTTCTGGGCAGGACCGTTTCTCAAACAGAACTCTGAGCCCACTGCGGTGAACCTGATAGCAGGAATTACGTGCTATTTGTCAAGTGTAAGACTAGTTTGCACTGACTGGTCTGGCTAGAACCAACCTGGTGTTTTCTGAGATCATCTGTAAGGAAACACACAGCACAGCAGAGGCGGTGTGCCCATGGTGGTGAGTCTTAGACCTGTCATCTGTGTTAGCATTACCCCGAAGGCAGAGGGTTGGCTGATTAGAAACTATGGCTGCTTTAATTCATGGGTACCCTCCGTGACTTTTCAGGGTCTCCTGGTTGAATGAATTTGCAGAAGGATTAAAATGTGTGTTCTTATTTGTGCTTTGTATTCTCCCATAAGTAGTATGTTGGAGACTATTAGAATAGCTGAGAGGGTAAAACATAAACACATAGGTAGGAGCCTGCCATAAACATGTAGGTAGGAACTAAAAGGGCGTCTTTTCATTTCAGTTGTCCAACCTTCCTTCCATATTCTCAGATGACAAAACACAAGTTGCTGAGCTCACACAGCTAATGACTAAGCCAGAAGTTGGACATGTAGAACGTTTTTCCTTTGTTCAAGGTTATTTATTATGTTGCCATTTAAAATCAGAAGTGTGCTATCTGTGAAGTTCTGATTAAACAGATCAAGTGAAAAGGATGTATTTCAGAAAACTGCGTAAAACCCTAAAGTACAGTGGTTAAAAATAAAACGTCCTCCCTGATAGGGATTATGTTGGTAAGTTATTTTTTTTCTTAGTATGGATTAATTTAAACGTATTCTAATTCCTTTATTTATTGCATCATACAGCTTCATCCTAGTATTAGTGTGTTTAATAATTGCATTTAATTAGATTATGCATTTCAACTTTCAATGAAACTGTAGTTATTAGTCTTTTGAAGGCTAATTTCACACTGAAGTTTGTAGATGAAATAATTTTCTTATAGTGGTGGTGTTTGAGGAGATAATGTCACCACTTCTTAGATTTCAATTTCATAACCCTTAAAATGCTGGGACCACCTACAAATAGGGGACACGCTGGGTTTTGAAGTCTTGCCTGTCTGGTTAATCAGAACCCCAGAATTCACCCAGCCCCCGGAGAGGTTTTGAAAAGCCCCTCACTCATCAGAGCTTGCTTGTTTCATAAACTCTTAAGGCTTTGTTTTAACCTGTAGCCAGCTTCACCTTATAAGCTTTCTTGCTCCAAGCCTTGAGCCAGTCATAATGGCTTAAGCATCAGATTTCAGACAGGCGATTAGCTCTCCAGCTAAGCCAAGAAAGGGTGATTTATCTTCCAGTGAGTACCAGCCTATTTGAGTGTAGGAAGGAGAAAATCTGTGCTCCTGCTCCTGGGTACTGGGCAAAGAAACCCTTTGGTTGGGGATTTTTGCCCAGTACCAACTTTATAGGTGCCAACAAGAAAGAAAGAAAAAAAATACATACAAAATAAACACCCAGCAGGGAGATTCGCTGTGTTAAGAACTCGAGCTGTTGCTATTATTCTAAGAGACTGGGTAGCCAGTCAAAGGATTAAAACAGCCCTTCCTACAAGGATTTGAAAACTCTGTGCTCTGCTCTTCCTCAGCAGACTTCTCGTTGTGAGTATTGGCATTTACTTCTGATTATGCACTTCCCCTCTTTCTTGAATGAGTTGGGTGGGCTAGCTGAGCCCATCAAAGATATAGCTCATTTGCTTCCTTTTCCAGGGTTTGCCTTCTTCCTGTGTCTGGGATAATTTCAGTTCATCTCCTTTGTGCAGTTTCTGAGAAAGATTTGTATGGGCTTGGAAGAAAATGATCGTGACTAAAGCTCACAGCCACTCTTTGGCTCCTTTTCTGTAAAAGGTGGTTTGATTTGATCTGGCATGAAAAATATTATCATAATTCTCAAATTCACAGAAACGATAAGTTCTTGCTCTTTCCTGACCAAAAAAAAAAAATTAATTGCATTGGGTAGACTTCTCTAATAAAACCTTTAAGAAGACCCATCGAGGAAATCAGATTTTATAAGATTCATTCAAACAGTTGTAGAAATTCTAAGTTCAAAAAACCAAAAGCAGACTATTTTCTTTTTCCTTCCTTGGCTTCTCTGTTGGATATTTTTGGAGTGCGCCTTAACTGAGTTACTCATTTCCACATGCTTTAGGAAAACTATGCTCATGTTTTACAGGCTAAGCCTGGTTCTGCTTTTGAGCTGCAGTTCATTATGAATCCTAAAAACACAAGTTTTTGAAATGCAGCCCATTTGTACATATAGCATTAGTCATCTCAGCTGGTAGTTCTATACGATGAGTTATCTCACCACTTAAAAATAAGTACGCTGCTATTTTGAGATTTAAAAATATATCTAGTGACCAGATTTCTTATCCTAGTTAAAGCAAGCCATGGCTGAAACTCAGATTAAATAATATTCTATAAAAATGAGAAGGCCACTCTAATCAACAGATAGCAAAACAGAACTACAGACTTAAGGGAGGGCTGTGCTAAGGGACAAATTGTTGGATTTGTAGGATTTGTTCTTATCCTGACAGTTAAATCTTTGTACTGTTACCTTGTTTATGGCCAGATTTGCCTGATCCCTGATTTCCCTCCCAACTGGATCAGAGGTTGTGGAATTGGAATTTCAGCATACAAACCTTGACTTAAAGGAGGTAGTACTGGAGTAACCACTTATGGAAACAGTTTGCTACTGATAGTTACTAGTACTGAGTTTATTTTAGTTCCTTTTTCATGATTTTATTCCATTGGAAAAGTTTTCTCTCAGGGATCTTTTATACTTTGGACATGATCTCTGTTAGGCAGAATCAAAAGATAGCTGTGTGGCTTTCTGAATTTAGTCTCACAATATTTGGTTTAGTTGATAAATCCCATCCATCAGCTTTGCAAATAATTTTGTGAAAACATTGATTCAGCTTGTCCTGCCCAATTTTCCCGTCCCTGCCCACTTTACTGAGTGCCTTTTCCATTTGCATCCACTGTCCTTTAGGCCAAGGCATTTGAAGTATTTCTGTACAGCAGGTACATTTAAGACTCTCCAGGAAGAAAGGGGGAAGAATATTCCAAACTGAAAACATAAAAGAGAGACATGAGGTATTTCCAGTAACTTATATGCCCATTGCTTAATATCTTAAAAACCCTACTCATGTGCATCAACTCTTACTTTTTTCTAACTAAAACCAGAAAAAAGTTCTCTCTTCCTCTGTTCTCAGTATCCCCCTCATGTAAGTCTATGTACCCAACACAACACGGTGCAGCAGTAAGTCTATGTACCCAACACGGTGCAGCTGATTTATTTATTTTTCCCTCAGCATTTTTAGGTGGATTGACTGGGATGCTTTATTAAACTCAGGGACGCACGATGAATATGTTTTTTGGGGCAACCTGTTTGGCATGTTCCCCCTCAGCTGTGAGGACAAAGACTGGTTTGTCTTCTTGTGACCTGGCAGAGGAGGCAGAAGTACCTGGTGAGCTTATGTAGCATGTACCCCAACCGGTGCCCCACCTCTTCAAGTGGTGAATCATCAGCCTGATGATACACTGATTTTTAGAACACGCTAGGGTGGAGACCTGGAAGTCTGTACACTGGTGGGGGAGGGAGGGATGGTTTGCATGTCAAACCATTTCAACAATGCAGCTTACAGGAAAAAAAAAATTAATTGCAAAACACTGATGCCCTTTGCCACCAGATTTTTCCATTAGCACTTTACACAGCTTCCAAATCTGCCCCAGGGACAGCTGTTTGGCAGTGTGAGGGGAAATGGCAGCATCACATCATAAGTGCAATGATTGTTACCTATGAGCCTATCCGGTAAGGGATCCAAGTGGGCCCAAGCATCACACACGTGCTGGAGCTGAGTGTTCTCTGAGGAACATGCTAGGATATTACTTGGTGCTAGAAAACAGCCGCTGGAATTCACAGCACCACAGGACGCTGATTGTAAATGAAGAATCCTGAGACTGAACATCTTCTAGAAAGGTAAAGGAGGCTTGGGGCTGGGGGGTTTTCCTCTGGGGTATTAGCCTTTGGCATGTTGTCCCTGGATGCTCTGATGATGAGACTTTGCAAATACTGCTGAATTTCTTTCTTTTTTTTTTTTTTTCATACTGCTGAATTTCAGTTGGGGTATTGTTTGGGGACTACTGGAAGGAATGTTATGAAACTCCATAGAAATACTTCAATTCAGTGAGTTCATTCATTCAGTCACCCACTTTTAAATGACCATACAGGTGTATTTGGCAGAAGGGTGGCCATCTTCCTTCTTTGTGTAATGGCCCAGCCCCGAGGCTGCGAGCATTGGTCCTTCTTTGCCTTTTTCTCCCTGCTTTGTGGTTTTGTGTATGTAAGGATGGCTGGCAAGATTACGGATCATTGAGCTTTGTATTTTTCTGTTATTTTTCTGTCTCCCCAAACATTTTCACTTTCACAAACTTTAATCTCTAACTATTATTCCCTTATCTTAACTCTGAACTTTTGTTTTGGGCCTTATTTTGGCTGAAATCATGGTCTATTTCCGTTTCTTCAGTTCTTGTGTCTGTAAAAATCACAGTAGGCCTTACCGGAAGTCCATGACTACAGGTACTCAGAGACCAGCTGTATCCAAAGAGTTGTGTAAGATAGGGGCATCTGCTCCCTCCCATTGCTGTTTCCCAGTCTCACCCTGCCCTGTTCCCCAGTTAGTGACTTTGATTTCTTGACCTAGATATCTTTCCCATATCTTAATATAAGCGCTTCTAATTCTTCAAGTCCTGCTACCTCTCTTACCTCTCCCAACAGGTGTTCTCAGATACTCCCAGTGGGAGTTCCTCTCTTCCTCTTCTTTATTCTTATTATTCTGTTATTATTCTGTTATTATTTCTATTAAATAATTGCCATCAGTTGCTTTTAATTAAGAGTTACGGTTGTGTGCCTCACTAATCTTATAAACTTGAGTGTTTTAAGAGGCAAGAATCATGTCATCTTCTTCGTATGCCCAACAATGCCTTGCTTAGTAGTCCTTGTAGAATCAACAGATTCAATGTTCAACCAGCAAATATTTGCAGAGCACCTACTTTGTGCTGGCATGATGCTGGGCATATAATACAGGTCAAAAATCAGGCCCAGCACCTGCCTAAGAATTTGTGGGCCTGAGCCCTGCCAGTTGCCAATCTGATGTGCTATATTCTTTGCAGTTTTCTTCCAGCCTTTTCCCCTAAGTTCCCAGTTGGTCGCTCTGTGAATTCATGTGTGACACTTCACCTGGGTGTGTTTCCTGGGTGAACAGATGGCTTTTACTGTGTCACACACACACTCTTGCGTTCTGCCCCCTCTTGTGAAAGTTGTAGTTATCTGCCTTCTCTCCCTCACTTGCTCTAAGGCAGGCTTAAGATGGTATTGTTGCTGGGTGTGGTGGCTCATGCTTGTAATCCCAGCACTTTGGGAGGCCAAGGCAGGCAGATCACTTGAAGTCAGGAGTATGAGATCTGCCTGGCCAACAGGGTGAAACCCCGTCTCTACTAAAAATACAAAAATTAGCTGGGCGTGGCAGTGGGCACCTGTAATCCCAACTACTTGGGAGGCTGTGGCAAGAGAATAGCTTGAACCCGAGAGGCGGAGGTCGCAGTGAGCCGAGATCTGCAATCCAGCGTGGCTGACAGAGCGAGACTCTGTCTCAAAAAAAAAAAAAGAGTGAGAAAGAAAGATGGTATTGTCTGTTAAATGTCTTAATGCCTTGGATTCCAGAGAGAGGTGACCAGGTACGTTGTGGCTGTCTAAGGGGAAGATTATTGTCAGGGGCCTTTTGGAAAGTTCTTTCTAGCTGCCATGGCCTTTCATTGCTTTTTGCGGCATGTTAGCAACACAACCAGATACGGAGGAGGTGGGAGTCCAGTTGGTTCCTTTTGTCTCAGGCCTGTTCTCTGGTGCAGCTTGGTGGGCTGGTTGCAACTATAGGTAAGAACCTGAGCTGGTAGCCCGTGGGGGTATGGCTGGCTGGCCTGCTTTCCTTCTTTCCCACTGTTTTCTTGGGAAAGTCTCTACAGACCTCACCTCTTTTAGGTGTGAGGAGATAAATAGTCCTTACTATTCCTTATTTACAGCCTTTGTAGAGTCTTTGTCCTTATTTAGTTCTGTGTCCTTATTTAGTTCTGTGTCCTTGCTATTCCTTATTTACAGCCTTTGTAGAGTCTTTGTCCTTATTTAGTTCTGTGTCCCCCAATTCATTTGGTATTGGCTTTTCTTAATGCTGATTTCATATCTTGGATGAAAATATATTATGAGACCATCTCTTCTTTAGATATGACAAAGGTAATAACCATGGGGCAATCCAGACTGTAAAGAAAGCCTGAGGTGTAGAAAGCCCATGCGACACTAGTTTTAAGCCTTCACGTGTGTTTGGGGAAATGCATTTGTTGAATAAAGGATAAGAAGACAGAAGACTTTTTATGTTTCTTGTCTTTTAAGATAGGACCATCAGATAGCATCCTCTTCCTAAAGTCACTCTCCTGACAGGAATCAGACCCCTCTGCTGGGGCATCCCCTCCTCATGTGGAAGGCAGGATGGCCTCTCCTTGGAAAATCTCCACCCACATTAAGTCTTCTGAGCGGATCCTGCTAATCCAGGCATGTAAAGGAGGAATCCTCTTCCAAGACCCAATATGGTGCACACCTCACAGGAGGAGGAATGGAAAAGCAGGCCCCTTTGCTGGACTTTCCTTTTAATCCCCTAAATCCTGTCACATCCTAAGACTATCAAAGAGATGGGTGGAGAAGAGCCTTGGTGCTGTGGAAAGGGTCATACCCGCTTTCTCCCTCATCGCAGCTCAGACAGTGTAGGTCTCACACCCATCCCAAGCATCTAAGGGGAGGTGTGGGTTAAAGTAGCACAATACGGTATTTGAACTCTTTAGGGGTTTGGGGAAGTCCAATATAACACAAATAACCCAGGCCCTCAGCGTGGGGTAGCAGAGCATCCTCTTTTCACTCTATCTCTTTCTAAGGCAAATACTCATAGGTAGAGTTTTTGCAAGGTAAGCTTACCTGAGACAGAAAGGGTGGAGGGAATGTGAGATTGTTTTGATTGCTGTCCTTGGGCTTTGTTGTGGCTTTTGTTGTTGTTTATAAGAGCTACAAGAGGCTGGGCACCGTGGCTCAAGCCTGTAATCCCAGCACTTTGGGAGGCCGAGGTGGGTGGATCACCTGAGGTCAGGAGTTTGAGACCAGGCTGGCCAACATGGTGAAACCCCATCTCTTCCAAAAATACAAAAAAAAAAAAAAAAACTAGCTGGATGTGGTGGCAGGCACCTGTAATCCCAGCTGTTTGGGAGACTGAGGCAGGAGAATTGGTTGAACCCGGGAGGCAGAGGTTGCAGTGAGCCGAGATCCCGCCATTGTACTCCAGCTTGGGTGACGGAGCGAGACTCTGCCTCAAAAGAAAAAAAAAATAAAAGGGCTACAAGAGAGAATGTCCCTAGTTTATGGCTTTTCAGTACCAAAATAGTATGAATTGAGCAGTAGAGTAAGCAGTAGCAGTAGAATAGTAGCATGCCTATGCATGACATAAGCCTCATCTGTAAAAGGCCGAAGTAATCATACCTTGCTGTAGGGTTGTTGTGAGGATTAAATGAGTTCGTGTATGTATAAGGCATCTGGAGCAGTGGAGTCCAGAAGAATTGTGCACAGTGGGTGGTGGGGAAAGACGGGGGCAGGGAATGTTGGGGGAGGAAAGTGAATTCAATGGATGTCGGGAAATAGGCATCTTGACCTGTCCACAGTGTAATTCAGGCCACCACTCACTACTTAATTTAACTTTTTTCTTATCTCTAGACTAAGGGAGCAGACTCTCTGGGGGAAAAGTCTTGCTGCAGTAATCCTGTTAAGCGGAAGAACTGAAGGTTCAGGTTGAAGTCTCAAAGTTCCAAAGCCGCCATCCCAGGCATAAAGCCTGTGCTGGTATACTCTCAGCCAGCCTGGTACCACAGAAGGCTTTTGTCTCCAGCAGGTTCCTTTTCTCACTGGGCGTCACCTTTTCTGGCTATTCTCCACCTGTCAGAGGCCAAGCCTTGAGTACATCTTCATCTTCCCACATCTTATTTGGCTTCTTTCTTTGTAGGTATATTGAGAGAGTAAAGGCAGTTAGGTGTGTCTTTCTCTCTTCAGTGGGAACCTTTGTGACTGATGGTTTCCAGGCAGAAGGGTTTCATATTTTTAATTGTTGCCCTTCCCAACCCTTGTCATCGTCTGATAAAGGACTAGGCATTTATTTGCATACAATGACTTTTTCTGCTGGACCTCACCTTCACGGAAGCACAGAGGCAAACACCCACAGGGTCAGATACAAGCTACTTTAGCAAAATGATTGACTTCTACTGCTTTGTATAATCTAAACTCTTAACACGACACAATATTTATGAATAAGAATGTAGCAGATTTTTTTTTGCAGGATCAAGAAACAGTACATTCAGTGCTTTATTCGTTTAACTTTTAAGAACAAGTCTTTTGATAGTTTTAAAATTTTATATATGTATATGTGTGTGTGTGTGCATATATATATATATATATATATATTTTTTTTTTTTTTAATAGAGACAAGGTCTCACTATTTTGCTTAGGCTGGTCTCAAACTCCTGAGCTCAGGTGATCCTCCTGCCTTGGCCTCCCAAAGTGCTAGGATTGCGGGCATGAGCCACTGCACCCAGCCGATATTAAATCTTAGTTTGAAATATAATAATGTAACTAAGTAATACCAGAATTTTTTTTTTTTTTTTTTGGAGACCAGAGTCTCACTCTATCACCCAGGCTGGAGTACAGTAGCATGATCATAGCTCACTGCAGCCTCAACCTCCCAGACTCAAGTAATCCTCCCAGTCTCAGCTCCCGAGAAGCTGAGACTACAGGGGCAAGCCACCACACCTAGCTAATTTTTTTTTTTTTTTTTTGGGTAGAGACAGGGTGTCACTATGTCATCCAGGCTGGTCTCAAACTCCTGGGCTCAAGTGATCCTCCTTCCTCAGCTTCCCAAAGAATTGGGATTACACGCATGAGCCACCATGCCCCCCAAAAAGGGTTCTTTTAAATGCCTTCTTCACCTTTGTCTAAGTACATTGGGTAAATGTGGCACTAGTTGAACAAGATTTACTGAATTTTATCACAAGGCAGGCAAGCAAAGCCAGTTCTAAACAATGAAACAGACTTCAACAAAGATGAGGGATGACCCTAAATAGCCTGCTTTGTAAAATTCAAAACAGGGGACAGCTGTGTAGAGAGAGGCACAGTTTTATAATAATTCACTGGACCTGCCTAGTTTGGCTCATCTTGGTGCCTGCACATGCCCTGCCTTATTCCGTTTACTTTCCTTCTGTCTCTTCTCTTACTGGTGACCAGTTACTGATGGGAGACCTTAAAGGTGATTATCTTTGAGACACACATTTTCCTGTGTGAAGACACAAAGATTAAACTCTATAAGACCATGGCATTTATTTGGGCTTGGTTTATACCAAATAAACCAACAGATTAAAAAATAACAAACTGAAAACAAAGCTTCAAGTGCCAGGTATTTTGAAATAGCAGATTCAAATAATTTCATATTACTTTACACAACAAGACCTCCATTAATAAGAGATTTGGGTTAGATTTTTTCTTCCCTTTTTTTTACTTTAAACTTTATTGAGCTGTTTTATATACCATAGAATTCACCCATTTTAAGTGTATGGTTTGATAAGTTTTAGTATATGTGGACAGTTGTATATCCACAATCCGGTTTTAGAACACACCCAGAACATTAAAAATTCTCTTGAGCTTTATGTTATCATTTACTTTTGACAGAAATGTTTTCTTCTGCTTTTGAAAAAAAAAAATTCTGGGCCATGTGTGGTGGTTCATGCCTGTAATCCCAGCACTTTGGGAAGCCAAAGCTGGAGGACTTCTTGAGCTCAGGCGTTCGAGCCCAACCTGGGCAACATAGTAAGACCCCATCGCTACAAAAAAATACAGAAATTAGCTGGGCGTGGTGTCATGCACTACTCTGGAGGCTGAGGTGGGAGGATCACATGAGCCCAGGAGGTTGAGGCTACAGTGAGCTGTGATTGCACCGCTGTACTCCAGCCTAAGTGACAGAGTGATACACTATCTCAAAAACTTTTTTTTTGAGGTAATGAATTTAAATCATTAGGGGAACATACCATTCTTACTAACTTTTTGAAACAAAAACAAAGGTTGCTCGAAGATGTTATGAATAAAATGTTTAAGAGTATGAGGGTACAGAGCAAGGGAAGGAGGCTTGGGCCTATGGTTTAGAAATGGTGAGTGTTTTTAGCCTTCTAATTGTATGTTGCATTAAATAAGAAGAAACCAAAAAGGAACCACTTGCCTCCACTCTGGCCTCGGTTCAGCATAAACTGAATCATTTCCTTCACAAGCCAGCTGCTGTGCTATAGCTCAAATTATAACAGAGAGCCTTTCTCTGCAGTGGAGGGTTGGGGAAAGAGGGAGTAAGTCAGCACAAACAATGAGGAAACATTTGCTGCCTTTCTGATTTCTTCCTAGAATTAACAGGCCTACAGCTGCATTTCTAGGTCAGCATTTCATATATCTAGAGAGTGTGAGGATAGTTTGAAAAATCAGAAGGAAGATGAGAGAGGGCTTTGCCTCTTTTTTAAGATCTTGCTAGCAGTTTTGTTTGTTGGTAATTTTTGCTGTCTCACTGACGCCAAGAGTCCTGGAATTAAACCCCGTGGCCAGCAGGCTGTTAGTTCGTCAGGAAATTCCAAATGGGTATAAATAAATTCTCTGCAACAGCTCCTGGGCTCTTTGCCTGCTAATGTGTGGAGTCCCTTTAATGCCGAGGGAAGTTTGCCCGAGACCTGGCTTCCTGCTCGCTGAAAATCACAGTTATTTTGTTTCTGGGTGGGTAAGTAAGAATGCCCACAAAAGAAAGAGAGGAGGAGAGCATGATGTTTGGGTAGGGGTCGGTGAAATATAAACTCGAGCTCTGTGTGTTGTGAAAAAGATTTGCTTTTACTTCAAGCTAGAAAGAATAACCCAGTACTTGATTGTTGGTCCAGTGAAAATTTCAGCTTTACCTGTGGCTTTAACATAAAGATGTCATTGTTGCAGGAGTGAATGGTTGTACATATATATGTGCTAAGATTTGAGTTTTTGAGTTTAAGGTTTAGTTCACTTCAGTAATTTCCTTTTTTGTTGCTAAATCCATCTTTGGGTATTTGTTTTCAGCTCTGTTTTTCTGATAGGGAGTTGCTCAATATTCTTTAAAGCTGGCTTCTTTTATAAACACTATAAAACAAAATAAGGACAGGGATTCACACAAATACTAGTTTTCTACTGCCACCCCACGTCCCCCTGGCCAAAGAACTGTAATGTTCTGTTAGAAAAGCCTGTTTTATCCCCAAGTTAGCCAGTGCTCCGTTTCTGCTTTTCACAGCATTACTCTCTGAACTGGCACATTTCCTTTTTATGCTTAGAACAGCATGTTACTTTTGAAGAAAGTTTGGAAAATAACAGTCCAAGCTCATTCTCTTCTGTGCATGCATGATTGATGCTGTATTTCAGCAATAACTTTTAAAATTAGACAGTGGACATTGGAGAGCAGCATAGTTGGGCTTGCACTTAGGAGCCCATGGCATTTTGGCTGTTTTGAGACAGATTTGGGGTAAAGAGTTGCTGCATCTTGTAGTTGGCACTGAACACTGGAGAAGAGGGCCACTGTATAAACCGCAAGGCCCCTGTTACCATCACATGCCTCCCTAGCACAATGTGCCCTTTATTAAGACATGCCGTTCCACTACTGAGAATAGTAACCCTTTCCGCTGTCTTCCCCTCACTCTTACGTGCAGCCTGGCTTCTGGCCTCTTAACTCATGCCCAGAGTAGAATTGGCAGTACCCAGGAGGGACACTGCACTGGGGATCGTTAGGTCATGCCAGTTAGGATGCCGCTGGAAAGGTGCTGCTGAGTGGGACGTGCACAGGGTAAGACTGCAGCCTCTGTCTGCCTGAGCTCATCTGGTCTGACACCTGCTGTGATTCATTTTTCTTCAGACCATGTTAAGAAATTTTGTATCAAGTATAGTCAACAGTTACGCATAGCCTGGAAGCAACTTTGGAAATCAGAGTTCCACTGACCCCCTCATTTTAAGGGTATGAATCACGTCACTGCATTGTATGATTGCAGGGCTCTCCTGCCCATTGCTCATCCGTGAACTAGGAATTGATCACAGTTCCTGTTCTTGTTTTATGAAAAGAAAAGTATACCTTCCCCCAGCCTAGGCAGGCCATTCAGGATGACTACCATGGAGGTGCTCTGGGTGGTTTAAAGCACCATCTTTGCACAGCGTGTTAGAGAGCACCTGTGCCCTGAGGACTTTGGGAGAGCTGCAGAATGAGTGTGCAGAATAATCGGCACTCACCTTCGTCCTCGTGTTGTGAGATGGAGATAGGTTAGCCTGGCCATAATATACTTTAAAAGTTGGGGGGTGTTTGTCTGCTTTTGCTTTTATTTCCTTCCTGTGCTGGACTAGGACTCCCCCTTATCTAACTAGTACATACTACTCTGCCCAAGCAGTGCGTGCGCACACACACATCCCCTACAGCTCCCTGCTGGCATCTCCTTCATACACTCTAAGAAGAAGAAACTAATGTAGAACTCAAGATTTTAGCAGACTTACTTGATCTTGAACAAGTATCACAAATACCTTAAACCCTGACTTCCTGGGGGTGGGGGCAGGGTATAGAGGAGGAAGAGTTCTGGGTCCTCTGTGGGGGACCAGGGTTGTGTTCTTCTCCAGACAACAGAGGGTGATCCAGTACCACTAGTAGTGACAGTAGAACCCACACATTGTTCTAAGTGACAACACACTGATGCAGGTACTATTGTTTTCTCAAACAATTGGAATATAGTCTAATTTGCTGACAGCTGCAAAGCAGCAGAGCCAGGATTCAAACCCAAGCAGTCTGGCCCCAGAGTGCCTGCTTCAAATCACTACATCTCTTCCTCTGTTATACTTACTCATCAGTAGGTGCCTAGATGTGGGGCTTTTCACTTCAACAGATACTAAGAGGGCCATGTACCAAGGGCCAAGTACTGACGAATACAAACATAAATACTGCTTGAGGGCCGGGTGCGGTGGCTCACGCCTGTAATCCCAGCACTTTCGGAAGCCGAGGCAGGCAGATCACGAGGCCAGGAGATAATTTATAAAAAGAGCTCTCATGCCTCCCTCACCCAGATTCAGGTTTCCCACGGTTAACATTTTACTACATATTTGTTCCATCTGTGTGTGTGTGTGTGTGTGTGTGTGTATAGAAATGCAGTTGTCATGTCTTTTTAGTCTCCTTCCATCAGGAAAGTTCTCGTTTTTACCTTTTTTTCACAGCTGTGATGGTTTTAAAAAGAGAGGCCTGACATTCTGTAGAATGTGTTTCAGGCAGGGTCCAGGCCATGCCTTCTTGGAAGGACAGTGCAAAAGTGATGCTCTGCTCTTCCCGATGCAAATACATGATGTCAACTTTGATCACCTGGTCAAGGTGGTTATTTGTCAGCTTTCTCATCATAGAGTCGCCATTTCTTTTTTTATTATTGATGTTATTTTCTGGTGAGATATTCTGAGACCACATCAGTATCTTAGTCTTTGGTAGGAAATCTCTACCCACTAGCCTTAGCTAGTGATTCCTACCTGAATCCGCCACTGTTCTAATAATTGGTCCATGGTGATTTTCTGTTTACATAATTCCTTGTATATGTATTAGTAGGTATTCCAACATATTTATTATAGCATGATGGACTCACAAGTAGATACCTATTCACTGGATTATAACTTGTTACTATCATTAATTATGTTATTTTAATGTTCAAATTATCCTAGATTTGGCTAGTGGGGGTTCAAAAGAGTTTGAATCAAATAGACCCTTGACATTGGTGTTAAATAGCCAATCTGATGTGTGCTGACGATTGAGACTAATAACTGGTAGGCGGAGGGTGTTATCTGAGTTCTAGATATGTATTTATCTCAGACAGTATGGGTCACCTGCAGCAAGATCTGTGGTAGGCAGGCCAACAGTAACCCTCGGGACCCTAGAGGCAAGCCAACCTGAAATTCAGCTTGTCAGAGATCCTCTGGTGGGTGGAAGTTTTTCATTTTCAGAGTATATTGCTTAAGTTCCCCAGGCCTATCGTCTACCTTTAGCTTTCCCTGTTGGCCAGTTCAGGCCCTGGTCAGGTGTGGGTGGAGGGATACACAAAGCTGGAAACAGCGTGCTGCCCGCCTTTCTCTCCTGCCTCCAGAGACACTTGCTGGCTGCCAGGGTCTGCGTTGTCTTAGCCTCACAGGCATTTTCAGTCCTTGCTCTTCCCATCCTAGAGTTTCAAATACAGAGCAAGTCTGTGTTCTACATCTCAACATGCTAAATCAGAACCTGGATTCCCTAAAATATTGTCTCCTGTTTCTTCCTGCCCTCACTCATGCCATATCCGTCCTTCCCAGGTTAGATTTCTCATACTTTAATGACCTTCAGAAGAGGAATCCCATCACTTTTTTCTGCAGTGAGTCATCCATTGGTTTAAAGAAAAATATCTTCTTTTTTAGTAGCAGAATGAGGTAACAGAGCCCTAGAAGACAAGCCCAGAGACCTGATCCTGGTCTCCAGCTCAGCCCAGAGTAGCTGGAATTTGTCAGGCCTTCTCAGTTTCCTTCTAAGTATTAGGGGCAGACAGAGTTAAGGCTACAGGCTGGCTAGCCCAAATGCAGACAGTATCAAAGTTCTAGTTATTGAATACCACCAGAACTTATCTTATGATTACCACTTATTATCTAATTGGGTAGATAAAATTCACATGGTGCAAAGGAATTTGTTATACCTAGACAAAAATTCATGGGGACTTGAATAATCCATGGAAACCAACCCTAATGGAGGATGCTGAGAATGTTAATCTCCAGCATCTAGCCAGAGCAATCTTATTAAAATGCAAATCTGATCATTTCACTCCCTTGTTTAAAACCCTTCAATAGCTTACCAATGCATCTATGATGCAAAAACTTGATTCCCAGGGTTCTGTGGAATTAGGGCTCTGTCTGTTCCCCTTCTGTCTCACTGCAGTCTTTGCAAAGTCCTCTTCCTAGTTCCTAAAAGTGGCAGGTTTTGCATATGCTCTTTCCTCTGCCTAGAATTTCTCCCATCCCTCCACACATCCGCAGCACACTGCCCAGTGGACTCCTTAGCTACCACTCCCTTGAAGAACCCTCCCTACCTGTAGCCTAGGCGGGGTCCCTGCTCTGTTCCAACATAACGCCTGTATTTTACTTTCACATCACTTAATACAGTTGTTATTTATGTGATCACTTGTCTGTCTCCTCCTGTACTTCATAAGTTCTACCCAGACAGGCTCTGTGTCTGTTTTGCCTATTGCAGGCACTTAATAAATATTTGCTGAATGAAAGAATACATCCATCTTTCAGTGTAACAACTGCATCTTCCTTAGATCAGCATTCTCTTTACAGAGTGTGGGAACAAGTAGATGTGGAAGATGGAGCTGGTATGGAGGGGGGTAGTGATGGGAGACAGTGGAAGATGTAGGAGTAGTGTGCAGGTTAACGTCTGTTAAAAAGGTTCAGATAAGATTATCTGTGAGAGGAAATCCAAAGATTTGGGGGGAGAAGCCACAAGGAGTTAGGAAGAGTTAGGAGTACAGGAAGCAACACCACATTCTAACTTAATCATATAAACAAACCAAGCCTGTAAAATTGCAGTTATGCTACATACGTGTCAACTGACCTGATATTTCTTAGGAACTCCTGGCATATACTTTTGCTTTCTTTAATGTCACAATTTTATTTGCATGAAGTGTTTAGGTAGCTTTTTGAAACAGCTATACTAGCCTGGGCAACATACTGGGACCCCATCTCTATAAAAAATTTAAAAATTAGCCGGGTTTGCTCACACACATCTGTAGTCCTAGCTACTAGAGAGGCTGAGGCAGGAGGATCATTTGAGCTGGGGAGTTCAAGGCTGCAATGAGCTGTGATCGTGCCGCTACACTCCAGCCTGAGTGACAGAGGGAGACCCTGTCTCTAAAAGAATGAATGAATACATACTTACCTACCTACCTATAACCTGAAGAGGTATTGGTGAATTGCAGTAGGCAGTATAAACTCTGAGGAGAAGGATTTCAGGCTTCTTAGAAAAAGCCTAGCACTTGGCAGGTGCCCATCATTTGAATGACTGAATGAATGGGTTTTATCTGGGAGGGAAAAGAGCAGGCTTAAAAACAACTCTTTGGTAAATGCAAGAGCAAAAGAAAATCTCATCTGTTATCCATTCCTTTAAACCAGCAGGAGGAACACTCATATTGCTACCCTTTTTATTGTGTATTCTCTAACAAATGGTGTTCCTCACACAAACTTGATACAGGTAGCAAAGCTGCTGGGTCTCAAAGAGCTTAATGTTAACAGTGTCATCAGGAGATGCCACCTGCTAAACCCGTTCAGAAGGATGCTGTTGTACTTCGCTGTCTTCTTAGAACACTTTCCGCTCCTGGAAAAGTTGATGTGCTAACTTAATTACTCTCATACTCTGAGTAATTAGCTTCATGAGAACTTGCCTCTCTTCCTGAGTTCATCCTACTGGTTTGCCTTCCTGCTGACGTGGGATCTTTTTGACTGCTTTGAACAGCAGGATGCTTACACTCTGGGGCTTTTAAATGTGGAAATCTGTGATAATTATGTACTTCTCTAGGACTGACTCAGCTCTTCAAGCAAAATCTTCATGCTTCATGTGAGAGGGGACAATAACATTAATGGGAATTAGCAAAGTACTTCAGTTTCAACAGTCAGGTGTGGTATCTGGCAAAGAAAAACACATAAATAGTGTGTGAAAGTTGTGGCACGGGGTGTAATTATTTTTCACAGCACCATCAGTCAGTAATTGGGCCTAGAGTGTGCAGCAGTGAAATCAGAACAAAGAAGTCAGTGTGTCCTAATTAATAGATAGAGTAATAATATCAAAGTCTCCTCGTTTTAAAGTCCACAGGACACATTATTTCACCCCGGTGCTTTTTGCTCATATTAAAGAATGGGTCATTATGGTAGAGAATGTAGAAAGTATTGAATGCTTTTTTTCACTCAAAAGTGGCATTTTTATCACTTGAGCACTTGAGCATAGTGTTATTGGCCTCAATAGGAAATGAAAGACTTGAAGACTACAGACATTTTTTTTTTTTTTTTTTTTTTTTTTTTTTTTTTTTTTTTTTTTTTTTTTTGCGATGGAGTTTCGCTCTTGCCCAGGCTGGGGTGCAGTGTCATGATCTTGGCTCACCGCAACCTCTGCCTCACAGGTTCAAGCAATTTTCCTGCCTCAGCCTCACAAATACCTGGGATTACAGGCATGCATCACCACGCCCAGCTAATTTTGTATTTTTAGTAGAGATGGGGTTTCTCCGTGTTGGTCAGCCTGGTCTCGAACTCCCCACCTCAGGTGATCCGCCCGCCTCGACCTCCCAAAGTGCTGGGATTACAGGCATGAGCCTCCATGCCCAGTGGAAGAATACAGATTATATGGCCAAAATTTCAGTTGCTATCTGTGAATTTTTATTCTTCTCGCTGTCCCCAGCACAGACTTTCTCAGCCTCAGCACTGCTGACATTATGAGCTAGATAATTCTTTGTTGGGGGAGGGAGGGCCTGTCTTCCGCATGGCAAAATGTGTGCAGCAGCTCTGGCCTCTACACACTAGATTCCAGTAGCACCCCAAGCAGTGACAATGATAAATATCTTCAGGCATTGCCAAATATCTCTTCGTGGGGGCAAAATCACCTCCACGCCTCATTTGGTTGGTTTAAAAGAAAAATTACCTCCAGTTGAGAATCACTGCAAGCAGGTTAGTACTCCCAGACTAGTTTCCTGCGATCTAATCTTCTTCCTGGTGAGTACGTTAATTTTTATGTCTTTCCAAACCGTGTATTATTTGGACAGCAACTTTAGTTTCATTGAAAGTTAAAATCATATAGTACTTTATGAATCTAGATGAAATGATTTTTGAAATATCCATAACTCCATTTCACTTTATTAATGCAGAAGAATTGCAAGCAAATTTCGCATTGTTCTTGAGGCAGTAAATTGGACCCCTCTCACAGAGCACTAAGTTTTATAGGAGACAAAGAAGGAGCAGACTTGCCATCAGTTTGTTGATTTCACCTTTTCTCTGAACACATAGGAATTTGGTGTGAACTTGGAGAGTTTTCTCTAACCAATGCCGTGCATTGGTGTTTGGTTACCCCCAATTGCAGACTGTGCAAACTTAGTTGGGAGAGAGGGAGGAAATGGACTCTGTGACCCTTGGTGTCTAGGACTAAGTTGGCTCAGAGATGATGCCAACCTAAGACAACATGGAGCCCAGTGTTAGTTAGTGGGCCGTCCACTTACCTTGAGACACTGGTATAAATTGTGGCGATGCCAGCTGTCATGTAGCTGTTTGCTTCACTTCTGCCTTTAATTACTTTTCTATGCACTCCATCCCCACTAGACTGAGAGCCTTGTGAGGGCAGAGACTTTGTCCATTCTGTTCAGTGTCCACAGCCCCTAGAACAGTGCGTGGTAAATAGTAAGTGAAGATTCATAGAAAACTAGAGAGATAGACAGAGACAGAAAGTAGATATTAATTCGTGTGCCTTTATTATCAGTATCAATTATAAATGTAAGTCGAATGTGTGAATAAATGTTTTATTCAGTCTGTACTTCCCACTGGATATTATAACATTTTAACTGGTCCTATTGAATTTAGCCTCTTTGCCTACCTCAGTCTCACACACACACAATTGTCAAGACGATCTTTGTTGATGCCTTTTAGCCCCTAGTTTCAGTGGAAAAACTTGCCCTGCTCCGGGATGTGAGATTGGTGGCCTCTCCTGTACTCATCATCTTCCCCTTGTCTAATCTTGGCATTCCTTCAGCAGCACCAACAGGTCTGCCCTGGCTCTTCACCTTTTTACTCTGTCATTTACCTTGTCTTCAGAACTCATCTCTGGTTAAGTCGGTTCTGTTTTGATCACTAGTTTACATACTTTCATACTGCATTGTGTTTTGGTTTTTTGGAGTGGGGGCAGGGTTGTTTTTTTTGGGGTTTTTTCAGACTGAGTCTCACTCTGTCGCCCAGGCTGGAATGCGGTGGTGCAGTCTCGGTTCACTGCAGCCTCCGCCTCCCAGGTTCAAGCGATTCTCCTGCCTCAGCCTCCCAAGTAGCTGGGATTACAGGCATGTGCCACCACACCCAGCTAATTTTTGTATTTTTAGTAGAGACAGGGTTTCACCATGTTGGCCAGGCTGGTCTCGAACTCCTGATCTCAAGTGGACTGCCCACCCTGGCCTCCCAAAGTGCTGGGATTACAGGCATGAGCCACCACTCCTGGCCTGCATTGTTGATATATGCCTTTGTCACTGATCTCAATTAGTGTTATGTTAAGGGTGTTTGGTAGTCATCTCTCAGCTAGACTGTATCTCATTTTATTTCTTATAAATTTTTCCTCCTACCCCTTCCACTGAACAGGACCATTTTCTGTACCCAATAAAGCTTTCAATAAATGTTTATATAATGAAGGTAGAGGTGGTGCCAGGAGCAGTCTCCACCACTGGATTTCCAGACATTCAAAAAATTCTTGTCAACACCAGGGAGAGCCCTCCAATTCTAGAGTATTTAGTTGGAAGCTGTTACTCTCAGGATTTCAGCTGCAGATAGAGCCAGTGGAATTTTGACTGTGCAAAAGCAGGCATAGTTCTGTTAGTCCAAAAAGGCTTAGTTAAGAGTCTTTTTATAACCCAGGTAGAGATTTTAAAAAAAAAAAAAAAAAAAAATTTTTTTTTTTTTTTTTTTTTTTTTTGAGATGGAGTCTTGCTCTGTCACCCAGGCTGGAATGCAGTGGCGTGATCTTGGCGCACTGCAACCTCCACCTCTCTGGTTCAAGCAATTCCTCTGCCTCAGCCTCCTGAATAGCTGGGATTACAGGTGTACACCACCATGCCCGGCTAAATTTTTTGCATTTTTAGTAGAGATTTGGTTTCACCATGTTGGCCAGACTGGTCTTGAACTCCTGACCTCAGGCAGTCTGCCCACCTCGGCCTCCCAAAGTGCTGGGATTACAGGCGTGAGACACTGCGCCCGGCCAAAGCTGTTGCTTTTATACTTCCTCTTGATTCTGAATTAATAATTTAAGTTTTATTGTAACGCTTTTCCAGTTAATCATTTAGCATCTTTCTCCTTTTTAAGATCTAGTCTTAATTTTTGAGAGGGGGAGAAGAACTGCAGTACCTGTTAGAATTCAGTGTAACTCCAAGTAAACAAGACCCAAAACAAACGATAGCTAAAACAAAATAGACCTTTATATCTTTTTCACTTAAAAGTATAGAGGTAGGCTTTTCAGAAATATTATAGTAGCTCTGATCCACAAAGTCCTTTGAGGCCCAAGTTCCTTCTAGTACATTGTTCCTCCACCCCTAGATATGAACTCATGTTTCAAAGTTCTACACTAGTGTTCCAGTCATCACATCTGCATTCCAGGCAGCAGGATGGAGGAAGGCACAAAGAAGAACATAGATGAAAGAATTATTTCTGTGTTTTTTAATGGAGGTTCCTTGGGTATGCTACATGACACTTCTGTTTACAGACTTTTATTTGCCCCTATTAGTGTGGAAGGAGGAGATAATGCATACTAAAGAACATCAAGCTGTCTTTGCCATGGCCACCCCTATTCATTCACCTCCCAAGTGAACTTTCTCAGTTTATTGCAGTCAATTCCATTTGCCTTCCAAACAGTGACTTCTTGTAATATATTTTAAGAAAAATGCCCAGGCCAGGTATAGTGGCTTATACCTGTAATCCCAGCATGTTGAGAGGCTGAGGTGGGAGGATTGCTTGAGACCAGGAGTTCAAGACCAGCCTGAGCAAAATAGCAAGACCTCATCTCTACTAAAAATAATTTAAAAAAATTAAAATTAGCCAGGCATGGTGCCACGTATAGTTCCCAGCTACTCAGGAAGCTGAGGCGGGAGGATCACTTGAGCCCAGGAGGTAGAGACTATAGTGAGCCATGATCATACCACCGCACTCCAGCCTGGGCAACAGAGTGGGACCCTGTCTCAAAAAAAAAAAAATAAAAGGATCAATACCCATGTGTTGTAAAAATTATAAAATATAAAGAACAAAATAAAAATCATCTATAATTCCACAACCTAAAGATAACAACTGCAACAGTATTGTGTAAGAAATGTCCTTAACACTAATATTTAATGAACCACTTCTGTCTTCAGAGCATCAAGATATTTTTCAAAGTTTATTATCTTACACTGTTGGCCAGGCACAGTGGCTCACAGCTGTAATCCCAGCACCTGGGGAGGCCAAGGCAGGCAGATTACCTGAGGTCAGGAGTTTGAAACCAGCCTGGCCAACATAGTGAAACCCCATCTCTACTAGAAATACAAAAATTAGCTGGGCGTGGTGGCCCGTGCTTGTAATCCCAGCTCCTCGGGAGGCTGAGGCAGGAGAATCCCTTGAACCAGGGAGGTGGAGGTTGCAGTGAGCCAAGATGGCGCCCCTGCACTCTAGCACGTTTATTATGTTATACTATATATTCAGTTATTTATTCCTTCAGTAAACATTGTTATACATCTCCTTTCTTCCCAGCATGTTGATAATTGGTGTGTGGTTGGGAGAGGAAGCAATAAAAAAAATGTGTATATATATATATTTTTGGGTGGGGGCGGAGATGAAGTTTTTCTCTTGTTGCCCAGGCTGGAGTGCAATGGTGTGATCTCGGCTCACTGCAACCTTCACCTCCCAGGTCCAAGCGATTCTCCTGCCTCAGCCTCCTGAGTAGCTGGCATTACAGGTGCCCACCACTATGCTTGGGTAATTTTTTATATTTTTAGTAGAGATGGGGTTTCACCATGTTGGCCAGTTTGGTCTCGAGCTCCTGACCTTCAGGTGATCCATCCTCCTCGGTCTCCCAAAGTGCTGGGATTACAGGCGTGAGCCAGCGTGCTCTGCCAAAAAAAAATTTTTTTTAATTAAATTTTTTGCTCTCTAGGTGCTTATAGTCTGGTACAAAAGACAAAAAAGTGTTTTGGTCTTGTTAAAGTTGAGAAATAAATCAGGGACTCATAAGTGCCTAATTTATGTTGACGTATGTAAACATACACTAGAAAACAGGATATTAAAAAAATAATGACACTGGGTAGTTTTATTGTAGAATAATTTTTACCATGGACAATTGTTTGTGAAAATGACACCTTGAAAACACATCTTGCCTTTTTACTTGCTGGAGAATGAAACTTGAATTACAAGTCCTTTGGGTAGCCTGGTTTGAGCAGTATTAGGAAATAAGCAAGCCTCACTTAGTTAAATTCTAACCTCTCCTGATTCCCAGAAGTTCAAAGTTTATTTGGGGGTAATTCAATGTGATAACATGCTTTTTGTGATTTCTACAAGGTGAACTAAAGAAATAACTAAAGATGGACCAGTTAGGTTTTGGTAAAAACTGTGATATGTTTTGTTGTGTTTTAAATACTGATGTTGAGTCAGTTCATCTTTCCTACTGAAAATCCTTAAGTGGGAAAAGTAGCTATGTTAAGAAACACATAGAAAAAGTAGGAGTTACACCAAAATATTAACGCTTGCCACTAGATGGTAAGATCTGAATGCCTTTTTTTTACGTTCTTTAAATTATCTGTATGTGGCTTTTTTTTTAATGTTTTACAAGCAAGTACTACTTTTGTATCTGGAAAAAGGTTTGTTTTTGTTTCATTTTTTAAGAAGAAGCTTTCATCAGTGGCAAAGGCTCAGTTGAAATTAGTCATAAAGGATAACTACCTGCCACGTGTCATAAGCCCAGGGCTGAGAAGAGTCAGGCAGTGCTCTGAAACCAGTGAATGCTGCGGGGATCCTGAGAACCCACAGAGAACAGTGGGGCTGATTGTGCCTCTGCACCTCCTCAGGTGACCAAGGGCTGAGCAGGAGGACACAGACTCTTTCATGAAGAAGTGACTAGCATAGGAAAAACAGAGCCTCTCTGTAGAGATGCTTAAAGTGCTAGCTTTATTTAAAAATCAACTGGCAAAACGGGAGTGAAGAACACACATTTTCAGAAGATCCCAGTTTCCTGTTTTCATTAAGAAAACTGGGAATGCGGAACAGCTGAGTGTGGTGGGGGTGGTGTCACTGCAGCCGGAGGGAGACTTCATTGGTGAAAACTCAGCCTATGGCATTTGTGCGTGGCCGGCTAAGTTTACACGAATGTTGAAACTTTTCCTTATGGGGTGAGGATCGAGGACGTCTGAGGCTGGGTCCGGGTGAGCTGGGAGTGAGCTGGTGTGCGGTGCAGCAGGGGCTGGCAGAGAGCGCAGCAGGCGCCACCTGGTAGGTGAGCTGCGAGTGGCGTGGGGCGGTCACTGCTGGCCGAATTCCAGGGGGGCCTGGGCGAGGGTGGCGGGCCGGGAAGGCTGTGCACTGTTTGGCCACTTTACTCCACTGCGGCAACCCCACAGGTCTACAGGAGTCCAGCTTAGACTCGCTGGCTCGCACACACATCCCGGGTGGGCCAGATCAGCCTGCCTGACACCCAGGCTGTAGTTTCTCTTTGTTTATGGAATTTCAGACAGTACTGGAAACAGGTCTGGCTGCATATTTTGAGTGATCACCTTCTCCATGTGGAGATGAAAGTTAAAAAGGAAAGAGAGAAGGACAGCTACGTTCTATTAACATGAGCACAAGTTTCCAGGCACAGCACTCCAGACCAGCCCTCCCATTCTTAGGCTAGAGCATGACTGCTGCTGGGGACTTCTTTCACATAGAATTCACTTCCCACACGTGTTAGAATCGAACAGCTAGAACAATTTAATATTGTTTTAAATTAGGACGTAAGGAATGTATGTCCTTTTTATTCCTCTGCTTGGCAGACTTATTTTTGTACTTTTCTTTCCAACATTTGGGAAGAAAGCGGGCAAATGGAGGCAGAAGTGTTCTTCATAGCATTCACACTGTCGGGTGGAAATGTTCGGCAGTGCTGGGGATTGGGAGGGCAGACACCAACCAGGTTTGCTGGAAGTTACTTCAAACTGGACAGCAGTCAAGTGGGTTTATATACTCACGAGAGGGCAAGGAGACTGATGGCGTACATTTTCACTCATTGCTTTTGAGTTCTTTCCATAGCTCTAAAAATGCACAGCTTGTTAGTGTGGCTCTGGGAAAACACAACACATGACTTGATCCTACAGTTTAAACAAATAAAAATGACCTTGCTTTTAAGTTTGAAATGCACAGCCCAGGTCAGCGACAAGGTCTGTGCTTTGAAAGGTTCTTGTGTTTCCTCTTTTAAATGTCTGGTTTAGCCTTAAGTAGTATTTACTGAGTGCCACATGATCCAGTGGTTGGAGTATGTAGGTTTTACCCTTATCTTCATTCTTTGCATCTGTTTGAACTCATCAAAATACAAAACAAGGTGTTCCTGGGATAGAGAATGTTTTGTCCAAAAGAAGTCAACACGGAGAATACTTTTCCTATGGTTGAGACAGGGTTTGGTTTTGTTTTTAAATGAGGAGAGAAACTGAGAAGTGGAAAACACAAAATAGAGTTGAAGTGTTTCCTCTGTGTGCTTGTACTCATGCTGCCAGAGTTAATCACTAAATATCCTGTGCCCCAGCTTTGTCAGCCGGGGAGGTGCCAAGGCAAATTATAAGCCCATGGAGGTAGTCAGGAGCTGAGTGCCCTTGGCCTCCATTTAGAAAGGCAGCCCAGTCTGCAAAAGACAGCAGCAGGGACATCTCATCCCAGGCCTCCTGGTTATGCTGCTGACTTTGTCTGTCTGCTACTGACTTTTAGTTTTTTTGTGTGCCTCAGATAACACTTTGAAAAACAGGAATCTTAATGTCTGCTGTCTATATTCCAAGAGACTGTAGATGACCAGTGAAATTATCTACTGGACAATGCTTTCATGTCTTTTTTTTTTTTTTTTTTTTTTTTGAGACGAAGTTTTTGCTCTATTGCCCAGGCTAGAATGCAATGGTGCGACCTCGCCTCACTGCAACCTCCACCTCCTGGATTCAAGCAATTCTCCTGCCTCAGTCGCCCGAGTGACTGGGATTACAGGTGCCCGCCACCATGCCCAGCCAATTTTTGTATTTTTAGTAGAGACGAGGTTTTACCACGTGTTGGCCAGACTGGTCTCAAACTCTTGATCTCAGGTGATCCACCCGCCTTGGCCTCCCAAAGTGCTAGGATTACGAGAGTGAGCCACCATCCCCGGCTTTTCGTGTCTTTTATAATGAATTCTTTTAAAAATATTTAGTAAGGACTTACTATGTGCTTGACTCATTAATCATTATCTCTGAGCACTGATGGACATAAAGATGGAAAAAGATGGAAATAGTAGACATTTTAGACTACAAAAGTGGGGAAAGAGGGGAGTGAGGGTTGAAAAATTACCTATTGAGTACAGTGTTCACTATTTGGGTGATGTGTACACTAGAAGCTCAAAGCTCATCATTACACAATATATCCTTGTAACAAGCCTGCACATGTACTCCCTGAATCTAAGATACAATTTTAAAAAGTAATACAATTATTATCTCATTACATTGTTTTTAAGCCTGTGAGTTAAATATTTGCATCTCCATTTTTACTCAGGGAGAAACTGAAGTTCAGAGAGGTTTATTAACTTGTTTACCCAGGCCGGGCGCAGTGGCTCACGCCTGTAATTCCAGCACTTTGGGAGGCCAGGGTGGGTGGATCACCTAAGGTCAGGAGTTCGAGACCAGCCTGGCCAACATGGTGAAACCCTTCTCTACTAAAAGTGTAAAATTAGCCAGGCGTGGTGGTGCACCCCTGTAATCCCAGCAACTCAGGAGGCTGAGGTAGGATAATTGCTTGATCCCAGGAGGCGGAGGCTGCAGTGAACCGAGATCACGCCATTGCAGCTCCAGCCTGGGTGACAGAATGACCTGTCTCAAAAAAAAAGAAAAAAAAAAAAAACTTGCTTACCCAGTTGTTGTAGATCCAGGTTTAAAACATAGGCGTGTCAACTCTTAAAATCATACCAGCTTGCTATACTGCAACAAACACAAATAATAGTTTTTACCATTAGGTGTATTGCATGTCATCATAATATTGTTTTCTCCCTATTCTAGGAAAAGCAGATGATATTCTGAATGGAGACCAGGACAAGGAACAGAAAGACCCTTACTTTGTGGAGACCCCCTATGGTTATCAACTAGACTTAGATTTCCTCAAATATGTGGATGACATACAGAAGGGAAACACCATCAAAAGACTGAACATCCAGAAGAGGCGGAAGCCATCTGTGCCATGCCCAGAACCCAGGACCACATCTGGTCAGCAAGGTGTATGGACTTCCACCGAATCCCTCTCATCCTCCAACAGTGATGACAACAAGCAGTGCCCCAACTTCCTCCTAGCCAGAAGTCAAGTTACATCAACTCCAATCCCAAAGCCACCTGCCCCTCTGGAGACCTCACTCCCTTTTCTTACCATCCCAGAAAATCGACAGCTGCCACCTCCCTCACCACAACTCCCAAAGCATAACGTTCATGTCACCAAGACACTGATGGAGACCCGGAGAAGACTGGAACAGGAAAGAGCCACCATGCAGATGACACCGGGTGAGTTCAGAAGGCCCAGGCTGGCCAGTTTTGGAGGCATGGGCTCCACAAGCTCCCTCCCCTCTTTTGTGGGTTCTGGAAACCACAATCCTGCCATGCACCAGCTTCAGAATGGATACCAAGGTAATGGGGATTATGGTAGCTATGCCCCAGCTGCTCCCACCACTTCCTCCATGGGGAGCTCCATCCGCCATAGCCCCCTGAGCTCAGGGATCTCCACCCCAGTGACCAACGTGAGCCCCATGCACCTGCAGCACATCCGCGAGCAGATGGCCATTGCTCTGAAACGCCTGAAGGAGCTGGAGGAGCAGGTGCGAACCATCCCTGTGCTCCAGGTAAAGATCTCTGTCTTGCAAGAAGAGAAAAGGCAGTTGGCCTCACAGCTGAAAAACCAAAGGGCTGCATCCCAGCACAATGTCTGTGGTGTGAGGAAGCGGTCCTACAGCGCAGGGAACGCCTCCCAGCTGGAACAGCTCTCCCGGGCCCGAAGAAATGGTGGGGAATTATACATTGACTATGAGGAGGAAGAAATGGAGAGCGTAGAACAGAGCACACAGAGGATAAAGGAATTCCGGCAGCTTACAGCAGACATGCAAGCCCTGGAGCAGAAGATCCAGGACAGCAGCTGTGAGGCCTCCTCAGAGCTCAGGGAGAATGGCGAGTGCCGGTCTGTGGCTGTGGGTGCTGAGGAGAACATGAACGACATCGTCGTGTACCACAGAGGCTCCAGGTCCTGTAAGGATGCAGCTGTAGGGACACTTATTGAGATGAGAAATTGTGGGGTCAGCGTGACAGAGGCCATGCTTGGAGTGATGACTGAAGCTGACAAAGAAATTGAGCTGCAACAGCAGACCATAGAAGCCTTGAAGGAAAAGATCTATCGCCTAGAAGTACAGCTTAGAGAAACCACCCATGACCGGGAGATGACTAAACTAAAACAAGAGCTGCAGGCTGCTGGATCAAGGAAAAAGGTTGACAAAGCCACGATGGCCCAGCCACTTGTTTTCAGTAAGGTGGTGGAGGCAGTGGTGCAGACCAGAGACCAAATGGTCGGCAGTCACACGGACCTAGTGGACACGTGTGTTGGGACCTCCGTGGAAACAAACAGTGTAGGCATCTCCTGCCAGCCCGAATGTAAGAATAAAGTTGTAGGGCCTGAGCTGCCTATGAATTGGTGGATTGTTAAGGAGAGGGTGGAAACGCACGACCGATGTGCTGGGAGGTCTGTGGAAATGTGTGACAGGAGTGTGAGTGTGGAAGTCAGCGTCTGCGAAACAGGCAGCAACACAGAGGAGTCTGTGAACGACCTCACACTCCTCAAGACAAACTTGAATCTCAAAGAAGTGCGGTCTATCGGCTGTGGAGATTGTTCTGTTGATGTGACTGTCTGCTCTCCAAAGGAGTGCGCCTCCCGGGGCGTGAACACTGAGGCTGTTGGCCAGGTGGAAGTTGCCATCATGGCAGTGCCTCGTACTGCAGACCAGGACACTAGCACGGATTTGGAACAGGTGCACCGGTTCACCAACACCGAGACGGCCGCCCTCATAGAGTCCTGCACTAACACTTGCCTAAGCACTTTGGACAAGCAGACCAGCACCCAGACTGTGGAGACACGGACAGTAGCTGTAGGAGAAGGCCGTGTCAAGGACATCAACTCCTCCACCAAGACGCGGTCCATTGGTGTTGGAACGTTGCTTTCTGGCCATTCTGGGCTTGACAGGCCATCAGCTGTGAAGACCAAAGAGTCAGGCGTGGGGCAGATAAATATTAATGACAACTATCTGGTTGGTCTCAAAATGAGGACCATAGCTTGTGGGCCACCACAGTTGACTGTGGGGCTGACAGCCAGCAGAAGGAGCGTGGGGGTTGGGGATGACCCTGTAGGGGAGTCTCTGGAGAACCCCCAGCCCCAGGCTCCACCTGGAGTGATGACTGGCCTGGATCACTACATTGAGCGCATCCAGAAGCTGCTGGCAGAACAGCAGACACTGCTGGCTGAGAACTATAGTGAACTGGCAGAAGCTTTCGGGGAACCTCACTCACAGATTGGCTCCCTCAACTCTCAGCTCATCAGCACCCTGTCGTCTATCAACTCTGTCATGAAATCTGCAAGCACTGAAGAGCTGAGGAACCCTGACTTGCAGAAAACCAGTCTGGGTAAAATCACAGGTAGGTGGTACCCTGAGGACCTGGGAATGAGGAAGGATGGGGGAAAATGTCTTTCCAGAAGCTAAGGATTATTTTTTAGCTGCCGGAGCCGTTTTTGGAGGAGAAATGGAGAAAGCTTTAGAGTGGTAATCTGTAGAATGAAAACTAAGAATCAAAATCTATAAGCACCTCTGCTGATTCTTATTATCTGGTAGCCTCACTGGCCTCTGGCTGAGGACTAACGCTGGAAGAAAAGTAAACGGGTGTTGGCTGGCCTAGAGGTTGTCTTCTGGGGCTGCTAGTTTGGTAAGATGCTTTATTCTTTGTCTTTCAGTTATTTACTTGCACATTATTTATAGAAATGCCTTTAAAAAATCCTACCCTGTTTGTACCCACTATTAAAAGTATATTATCAATTAGAAATACTGGCATAAAATGTTTTCAGTTAAAACGTTTATGAGAGGAGAGATTCCGTTAATTTGTTCTTTAATTCAGCATATAACTATTGAATTTGAGTCAGGTGCAATGGTACACATCTGTTGTCCCAGCTCCTCTGGAGGCTGAGGTGGGAGGATTGCTACAGCCCAGGAATTTGAGGCCAGCCTGGGCAACATAGTAAGACCTCCATGTCTAAAAAAATATGAAGTAAAAATTGTTACTACTTAGATTCCTACTCTGTCTCAAGCATAGGTATAGGCCGTGAAGATAGTGTGAACAAAACAGAGCAGAGCCCCTGTCCCTGCGGTGCTTACATTCTAGATGGGGTGCAGGATATAGACAGTAGACCTATAATATGTCAGGAGGTGATAAATACTGTGAAGAAATTAACTCCGGTTATGGGAACAGCGAGTGGTAGTGGTCAGGGTGAGGGCTGTTTGAGATGAGGTGGTCGAAGAAGGGACCCTTGATCAAGAACTTGGAGAGAAGGGAGTCTTTTTCCCACTCTTCTTTTTTGTTTTGTTTGTTTGTTTTTTTGAGACAGAGTCGCTCTGTCACCCAGGCTGGAGGGTAGTGGTGCCATCTCGGCTCACTGCAACCTCTGCCTTTCGGGTACAAGCAATTCTCGTGTCTCAACCTCCTGAGTAGCTGGGACTACAGGTGCCCACCACTATGCCCAGCCACTTTTTTGTATTTTAGTAGAGATGGGGTTTCACCATGTTGGTCAGGCTGATCTCGAACTCCTGATCTCAGGTGATCCACCTGCCTCGGCCTCCCAAAGTGCTGGGATTACAGACATGAGCCACCGCACCTGGCCCAATAGGCGCTCACATTTTTGTCTGTCTTATTCTTTCTCGTATTCATTGGGATTCCTGCTCACTCTTCCTTCTTGAAATTGAAAGTAATAATCAGAAAGCCACCCTGGATGATTTTATGGCTTACAGTAATTCCCTGTGAGCCTTACCAACCTGATTTTGCTTGTGACCATGTGCACTGCCTCTCACAGTGTGTAACATCATCCTCAGCTGAGGACCACACTGCCTGGCTTCCGTTTCTGGCTCTCCAATTCTCATGAATCAGTGTGACCTGGGAAAGAGTGTGCATTAGATTAATTTTACATGAAAATGTGTAATACAGACTTAAGTAAGCCATCCACAGAAATTCCAGTCTTTCTATTAGCGTCTGACGGGGCAATGATTAAAATAGACTGAAATATGTTATTTTTATATCTTCCTAGGTTTCCAGTTTCAAACCTGAATTATTGTTAGTTTTCAGTATCTGTGCTATAGGACAGTTAGTTTGTTGTGGAAGAAAAAAATGAATATGACAGCTCATGTGTGGGGTTTTGCCTTTTAGAATCCAAAGAGTCTCATAAACATACAGGGAAGTCATTTTAGAATAAACAGGATTAAAATGAGCTGTGGACTGAAACAGAGTCTGCAAGAACTCATGCCATGTCTGCTTTGACATCCTTTTAAAAATCATGATGTCAGATGAAGTCAAAATAAAATTCTTAAATACCTCCAGAGACAGATGGCACAGTGGATCATCTATTATAAAAGCATTTTGTTCCCAGCCTTCCTCCCTCCTCCCCAAACTGGGGTTTCTATTTCACATTCTTGCCAAAAATATTCAGCTGTAACACTGAAGTAATTTGCTGACGCCCCTGAGCACGGAGACCAGGGAGCAAGTTTGGTCTGGCTGTGTGACAGTGTTTTTTCGTCTATTTCCAGTCACACTGACATGCCACACATCACTGGTTAGATCCAACCCTGCTAACACACACCTAATTAATCAGCTAAAATACAGAAGACCTACAGCACTTGTGAACAAAACAATAAATATTTTTAACAGCACTTATTAGTCACAATGGCAGCCCCTCTCAGAGCACGCAAGAACAACTTTAAAGTATTTCTGTAATGCACATCATATTTGTGTTTTCACCATTTTGCTTAACGTTCTAATGCGGAATTAATTAGGTTAGGAAATGAACGCAGAGTATTCCATTTTTGTTATCTGGCATTGGTCGTATGGACTGAAAATTAAAGCAACTTGGCATAGTAAAGTGGAGATGCCCAACACTTCGAAGCTTTGAGAATCCAGGTGGCTCAGGGTACACTGTGCGTTCCTGTGGACACCACACCGTAGAGAATAGCACTCACCACAGTCTAGAATGCGTTTCTGAACCAAAATATATACTGGAGTATAGAAGGGTATTCATCTCAATGTTTTTTTCCCCCCAGATAAAACAGTAGGGAATTTGGGTCTGACGCCTACCAAAAAGAGCATATAAATGATCACTTATTTGAACCTAACACCGTATTCTAATTTAAGGAGGTTGTTGAGTTTGGGCTCTGAAGCTAGACAGTGTGGGTTCACATTCTGTCTCTGTCACTAGAACAGATTGTCTTTGTTCCTTCACAGGGTTGTAATGAAGATTCAGTGAGTCAATAGGAGTAAAGCACAGAGTATAAATGCTCAATGAAAGCTGGCTGACGTTGTTGTGATGGTTAGAGTATTTCCAGAAATGGAAATGTAGATCTAGAACAAATGATGCCACACAGAAATTCTACAAGTTGTCTTCTCTTTTCAACCTAAGTTTTTATCTTCATTATTCTAGGTGATGATGCCTCTACCCAATTATTATACCTCTCCAACTAACAATTGTATCAATATAAAGAAGTAAATAGATAACAATGGGAAACACAAAATTGATAAATTTTCAGTCCAGAGTCATTCCGAATCCTTGTCAAAGCTCAAAACGAAGTATATTAGTGGCCAATCCATAGAATTGTGTTCATTTTTCCTAGAGTTGAAGATTTGATGATGGTGTGACTTTTCAGTATGCAAAAAAGTGTTATTTTTAGCAGCATCATAATGCTTAACACTATATTTAATTTCTTAAAATTTAACTGGAGCATGCGTCATAAGAAATTAATAGTTCAAGCCTAGGCAACATAGTGAGACCTTGTCTCTACAAAAAAATTTTTTTTAATTATCTGGTCATGTTGTCCTGTGCCTGTAGCCTCAGCTACTCAGGAAACTGAGGTAGGATGATCTCTTGAGCCCAGGAGGTTGAGGCTGCAGTGAGCCGTGATCACACCACTACACTCCAGCCTGGGTGACAGAATGAGACCTTGTCTGGGGGTGGGGAGGCGGGGGGGAGATTGTGCGCGGTGGCTCACACCTGTAATCCTAGCACTGTGGGAGCTGAGGCTGGCAGAGTGCTTGAGACCAGCCTGGGCAATATGGTAAAACCCCATCTTTACTAAAAATACAAAAATTTGCCAGGCGTGATGGCAGACGCCTGTAGTCCCAGCTACTCAGGAGGCTGAGGTGGGAAGATCACCAGATCCCGAGAGGTGGAGGCTGCAGTGAGCCATGGTTGTCACCCACTGTAGCCTGGGTGACAGAGTGAGACCCTGTCTCAAAAAAAGAAAAGAAAAAGGAAAAAGAAATTGAAAGTTCAGAAGAGCATATAATAAAAGAGTTAAAGCCTCCCTGGCGCACTCCTGTGGTAGCCCACGTGTGTTTGGTATTTACAGATGTGCATGCTTGCAGGTCTGTATTGTAGAAACATATATTTTTGTAATAAAATTTGAATCATACATAGTCTGCCTCTTTGTTTTTTCACCTAAAAGGTCACGAACATTTTTCTAGGATTTGAGAGACAATGTCTTGGTTTTGATGGAATTGGAACCTGATGGTGACCAGAGGTGTTTTGTATTTTTTAATTCCTGATAGTGTGAGTTTAACACATTTAATATTTTCTTTTATAAAATAAAAAAGTTAAGAGGAGATGAGTTTCTGTTATAACAAAAACGTTGGTGAAAAAAGTTTATTCTTCCTGTAAATCAGTTGGATTGTTTTTGTTTGAGGCATAGATTAGTGTTTTCTTTTTTTAATTACTATTTTCTTCCAGAAAGGGAAGAGGAGAGAGAAAATTCCAGACAAATGACTTACAGTTACAAATACTCTAAAAATAAGTGTCTCTGAGCAAATACAAACTAAACTGTGACAGTGGAATTTAACTGCCCGCCCCATGATTTATAGAACATTCATCTCTCATACTAAAAGGAACTGCTTTTTAAAATCAGCTTCCATATTTATACTCTTATTAGTTATCTTAGTTCATCAAAAGTTAATGAACTCGAAGTCATTCCTGTAACTATGAAAGTAAGTTGTAGACAAGAGATCTGAGCCAGAGCAAAAGGAGTCATTCCAAAACACGTTTCTAGGTAGTTTTGTCCTCATTCAAATAATGTATCATTTACCTGTCTTAGCACTTGGCTTCTTAATCACTTTCTTTTAATGCTCAAAAGCACCAAAACAATGCAATCCAACTGTTTCTGGGACCCTGCAGATATAAAAGCATGATGTAGGTAGTGGAAGGCCTAGAAGTCAGAAGAGCTGACTTCATACTGGCTGTGTAGTTAACTTGCTGTATCTTTTTTTTTTTTTTTTTTTTTTTTTTTTAACTTTTAAGACAGGGTCTCGCTCTGTCACCCAGGCTAGAGTGCAGTGGCTTGATCACAGCTTGCTGTAGCCTGAACTTCCCGAGTTGTAACCATCCTCCTCCTTCAGCTTCCTTAGTAGCTGGGACTACAGGTGTATGCCACCATGCCTGGTTAATTTTTGTATTATTTTTAGAGACAAGGTCTCCCCATGTTGCCCAGGCTGGTCTTGAACTTTTGGGCCCAAGCAATTCGCCTGTCTCAGCCTCCCAAATTATTGGGATTACAGGTGTGAGCCACCCCACCAGGCCACTGTATCATCTTAGAAAGGGAGATTTTGGACTTCCATGGCCTCCCGTGTCAAATAAATAGGGTGAGATTAGTTTTTCTTCTACGGTCCCTTCAGCAGGATTATTCTATACAAGTGTGAGTTAACTGTTTATGTTGGTGACCACACATGTATTAGCATTCAGGCTGAGTTCTGAGAGGAGTGCGTAGTAACAACATATTTGTCCTTTCTCCTCTATCAAAGCTGCATGCCTTTCCTCACAAAGTAGTATGTACCAATAAAGAAGATGGTCCTTCATGAATCATCTCTGCTGCCTGTTCCCCAAACCATCATTTGGGCTGAAAGAGTGAATTCATGCCCGAGCCCCCCACCCTTTTTTTTTTTTTTTTTTTGAGACAGAGTCACACTCTGTCACCCAGGCTGGAGTACAGTGGCACAATCTCGGCTCACTGCAACCTCCACCTCCTGGGTTCAAGTGATTGTCCTGCCTCAGCCTCCTGAATAGCTGGGACTACAGGCACACGCCACCACGCCTGGCTAAATTTTTTTTTATTATTATTAGTAGTAGTAGAGACGGGGTTTCACCTTGTTGGCCGGGCTGGTCTCGATCTTCTGACCTCATGATCCACCCGCCTTGGCCTCCCAAAGTGCTGGGATTACAGGCATGAGCCAGCGCGCCTGGCCTCAAGCCCTTTTTCTTAAAGAAAAACAAACATTATTTCAGATCCCTTTGAATTTTAGTCATACTTTGGGAAATTAACCTAAATATTTGAAAGGACTCCATGATGAATTGGAAATTTCAGTCCTACCTGTTCTCAACAAGTAAATTTAGATGTTCTTTAAAAATTAAATCAGAATGTCAAGCTGAAAATTTGGCACAGCAACATGGTTAATTAGCTGGCTACACTCTTCTTTTTTGTGTTTTCAGAAAGTACTTGGCACTATCAATACAAATACAGATCAGCATACCAGAACAGTTGGAATAGGTGAACAGAGCAACTTTTAAAATCCATTTTAATATATTTTTTAAATTGATTTTCTAACAAATTTGGAAACCCATTGCTATGTACCGGTAACTAATACCCATTCTGGACGGATAAATGTTACACAGAAGACTGGAGAATTGATCTCTTTAAAACCCGTTCAGCTCTAGTTTTGGGTGTTTGGGTTTGTTTTCTTTTTTTAAGAGATGGGATCTTGCTTTGTCACCCAGACTAGAGTGCAGTGGAATGATCAGGGCTCGTGCCACGATCAGGGCTCGTGCCACTGCAGCCCCCAACTTCTGGGCTCAGGGCTCAAGCAATCCTCCCACCTCCCAGCTCTAGTTTCATTGAATTATTTTTCTTGTAAAACGGTTTGCTTTTAACTTTCCTTTATGTCAAGTACATAAAGTTTTCATTTTTTTTTTAATTTCATACTAGTTTATTTAGGAGTTCCATTTTCACTCCTCAATAGATTTTATGTATTTCTCATATGCTTCTTCACTCATAAGTTCATCTAGTTCTGAAGGGTTACTCAGTGTCATCTTGATCAGCCAACTATCTTCATAACAAGATTTGTTTACAAGTCCTGGATTTTCTGCAAGAGCTTCATTAATTTCAGTTACTTCTCCTGATAAAGGAGAATAGAGTTCACTAGCAGCTTTCACACTTTCCAAAGCACCAAACTCATCTTGGTTGCTCAATTTTGTCCCAACTTCAGGCAGACTACAGTAAACAACATCTCCCAACGCTTCCTGTGCAAAATTGTTGATTCCCACTGTTCCAATGCCATTTTCTGTTGTTACCCATTCATGTTTCTCTGTGAATTTACGCACCGAGAGCAGAGTGGGTCCAGTGCGCAGCGTACGGATGGCGCCCACCCCCAGCTGCCAGGGCCTCAGCAGGCAGGGCGCAGAGCAGGGAGCGCACGCCCCGCATCACTATGTTCGCAGGGGTGCGGGGCTCGCAGCGCTAGGCCTTGGCCACCCGTGCCAGGAGGCGGGGCGGGGAGGGCAAAGTTTTCATTTTAAGTGGCTTGTATTTCATTATAGTCATCTCATTTGCCTTAGAATTTAATATATGGATAATTATAAAAGCTAAGTGCACTTCGGAATGATAATGAATGCATCAAAGGTGTCTTTCTTCTTTTCCAGAACACCGAGATTTCTGTTACTTGTCCTTTAGTGTTTACTAATCTGACCAAGTTGTAAAATGAAGCTTATGCTTTATTGGTGTTTATGGCCGTTATAAGTTTGAGTTAATGACAGAAGACTTCACAGTTGCCCACTCTGCTGTCCATTTCTTCCCATTTGTGCCTGTGAAAACCATTGCCACCTGGTGAGAATTTTGAGCATCTAGACCAGAGTGCCAGAATTCTGAACGTGTTTTGTAATTACTCCACATGTTGCTGTCGTTTTATTTTGTTGAGACCAGGTCCCACTCTGTCTTCCAGGCTGGAGTGCAGTGGTGCAGTCATAGCTCACCATAGCCCCTAACTGCCAAGCTCAAGTTATCCTCACACAGGAACCTCCCAATAGCTGGGACTACAGGCACTTACCACCATGCCCAGCTGTTTTTTGTTTTGTTTTGTTTTGTTTTTTTGTTAGAGAGGAGGTGTCACTATGTTGCTCAGGCTGGTCTGCAACTCCTAGGCTCAAGCAATTAACCTACCTCAGCCTCACTAAGTGCTGGGATTACAAGCGTAAGCCAACGCACCCAGCCTGTTTTTTGTTTTTCTGTAGAGACGGGGTTTCATTCTGTCACCCAGGTTGGAGTGCAGTCTCAATCTCCCGGCCTCAAACCATCCTTCAGCCTCAGCCCCTCAAAGTACTGGGATTACAGGTGTGAACCACTCCCAGCCTGTAATTACTCCTGTTTTTATCCCTATTGTTCAGGTAGCATTTACTTTCTGTTTAGCATGAACATCTACCATTAGTGGCCCAGGGCTGTTAATTAAACCACCATCGGTTCCTAAGAATTCACATGGATCCAAGTTGATGGGTTGAAACTAGAGGGGAGTCTAAACTCTTAATTTCAGTAGTCAACTTTTATATTGGTTAATTTAATTCAGTGGATCTCAATCCTGGCTGCACAATAGAATCACCTGGGGAGAAGTTTGAAAATATTGATGCCTGCAATTGGAGATACTAGTTATATTACCAAGGCTTTGACTGGAATGGCATGTTTACAGACTGCTTTGGGGAACTGAAGTTGACCTTTAGAGGCTGTGAAAGCCCCTTTGAAAAACTGACCTCATACCTTGTCCTTTACAGGGTTCCTAACCTGTGGTAAGTAAAGAATGTCACTTTCTGACAAGCTCCGGAGCCCCAAGTTATTTTGGGACCTCGGGAAAAGAGGAAGTCACCTAATTTATATAGGTATCTGCAGGCACAAATAAATTCTTGGCTGGGCAGAAGAGGTTTCTAAAAGGTCTCATGTGAGATTCCTTGTGAAAAATTTCAGCGAAGTCAGTGTAAAAGAAAAAGTGGGGGTGCTATATGGCAAATACTTACTCTTGCTGCACTTTATGCAAATAATTAGCCCAAGCATAATAAGACTAAAACTTATTTTGGAAATAAATTGGTCCTGCTATGATTGGTCTTTGATAGAAATAGAAAACCAGAGAGAGAAAAAACACATTTCAGAAAAACTATAGTACCCCTTTTATTGACTCCAGCCTTGTCCATTTTTTTGGATAAGGTTATCTGCTGATAACCCAATAATTGATTGGTTCTCAGTATCATTTACCTGGGTTCCTCAAGGCTTCAGGTTGGTTCAGCAGGGACTCCTGAAGCTAGGACTTTCACTCCTTATGGTAGGGCTTACTATTAATCTTATAGTCTGCTGTTCACTTATGTGCTTTTCTAAAACTGTGGATAAGAATGACCCCAACCGGACACCAGTGAAGGCATACAGTCAACTTCAAGACGGTTTCACTCCTCTTACCTTGGGGGCAACCCCTTCCCCAACAATGTTTCATAAACAAGAAGAAATCAGAGCTGTCATCAGCCTTTCCCATCTCCATAGCTCACACCTCACGATTGAGGTATACCAAAACCCAAGGGGGTGGGGACCTTGAAACTGCCTTTCCAAAATCATGACAGTAAAAGAAACCTGACATAGCTGACTCCATCTTACTTCTGACCTCCAAGCTGTCCTTGTTCATTCCTAGGCACAGGCCAAGCTAACTGTGGGTAGAATTTGGTTTATAGTTTAACCATAAAGCAAGGATGATAATAGCCCTTCCCAAGACTAAACTGCCCTTGTAAAACTAATGAAAGCCCACAAGGTTAGAATTATGGAAGGGCCTTGAATTCTATTTTATTTATTTATTTTATTTTTTTGAGATGGAGTTTCACTTCAACTGCAAATATGTTTGTTCTCTCTCTCTCTCTCTCTCTCATATCTAGACCCACCCAGATAGTTCATTGTATCTACATTTTTTAAAGTCTCACCCTCAATTCAGGTGATTCTAAAGGGTAGCTAGGGTTGAAACGATTGAATTTTGTTTGTTGGCCTCTTTATTCTTTGGCTTTCCTGGCTGCACATTTTCTTCGTTTTGCTCAAACACAGCAGTCATTTGTCAGTCTTACGTTGGTGCATGTGGTGCCTGCAACTACAAATGGGTCCTTATCAAGTTCAGAGAATTGTTTATAGGCCACTCAAGACCAGCCAGAGTTTCAACACCATCCAAAGAACATTTTCTGGGAATATAGGTGACCATTTCCCTCTGACTTGACAAATTAGAGCCAGTTTGGAATTTAATGAGGTTCTTTTCCTTACCATTTAAGCCTCAGTAGAATCCTTATGATCTTCAGTTGAATCACATGGACACTTATTAAAGGCTCTCAGTGGTCCAGCACTGTTGTAAGTACTGGACAGGACACCAAATAAGAGTGTAGCATGGAGGAACTCAAGATGCTGACCATCTCATTGAGGAGACAGGGCATATTTTAATCTGGACAGTAAGTGCCACAGGACAATGATGGGGAAAAAAAGAGATCTCTGTGGAATGGTTGGAATGGTATCATAGAAAAAAGACTAGAGAAGATAGAATTTGGGCCAAGCCTTGAAAAGAGTATGGGTCGAATTCAGCTGAAGGATGGTGAATTTCCAGACCTGTAGGATGATCTAATTACTCCCTACTCACAGAGTTGGAGTAATTAAATCACATGACCACTCTGAAGAGAATGGACAGAGCGGAGGAGTAGTTGAGAGGTAAAATTCCCAGAGGCAAGATGAAACCTTCCACCTTGACCCTTGGATGCCTGCAGGAGGAGGTGGACCTTGATTGGAGAAGTTTTAAAAAGCCCTAGTTTACAAAAGTAAGCTGTGGTGAGAAAAATTACGGCACCGGATATCCCTGGGTGACACTGTCTGGAAGGGGTGGGAGGAAAGGCTTACCACCCCTTTAGAAATGTTAGAAATGTTCTGTATCTCTGTTACAGAGGTGGTTACACAGTCGTATGCATTTACCAAATTCCATCCAACTTACACTTAAAATCAGTGCATTTTCATGGGGCACAGTCACATGCACCTGGGTGCTGTGGTCCTAGGTACTCCAAAGACCAAGGTGGGAGGATTGCTTGAGCCCAAGAGTTCAAGGCTGCAGTTAGCTATGATCACATTCCATTGCACTCTAGCCTGGGTGACAGTGTGAGATCCTGTCTGTAATTAATTCATTCTGTGCATTTGATTGTCTATAAATTGTGTTTGAATTTTTTAAAAATTTTAAGCTGTATTTAAACAAAGAGAACCTATGGATTAAAAGACTTTAATAGCAACCAATGGAAATACATGACTGGGATTCTGATGCAAACACCCTATTAAAGAAATTTTTCAGAGACTATTGGAGATTGGGCGCAGTAGCTCATGCCTGTAATTCCAGTACTTTCAGAGGCCAAGGTGGGTGGATAGCTTGAGCCCAGCAGTTCGAGACCAGCCTGGGCAACATAGTGAAACCCATCTCTATTAAAAATACAAAAAAAAAAAAAAAAAAAAAAAAAAAGCCAGGCATGGTGGTGTACGTCTGTGGTCCCAGCTACTTGGGGGGGCTGAGGTGGGAGGATTGACTGAGCCTGGGAGACAGGTTGCGGTGAGCTGAGATCATGCCACTGCACTCCAACCTGGGTGACAGAATGAGATGGCATATCAAAAAAAAAAGACTATTGGAGAAATTGGAATACTGACTGGATTATGTGATAATCATAATTACCTTTTTTTAAGATTTGATAGTTTTAACCTCAATGGTTTGCATTTTTTAGAGTTCTTTTATGGACATATACTGAAATATTTATGGATGAAAATGATAGAGTCTCTAGCTGTTGCTTCAAAATAATCCAGTGTGAGTGGGCAGAGGGAGTTATCAGGGAAACCAGATATTTTCTAATCATTGTTGAAGCTAGTAATGGGAAGACAGGAGTTTATTAAACTATTTTCTACTTTTGTATATATTTATGGTTTCAATAATAGTCAAAACTATCATGTATTTGCGTTTAAAAAGTCATTGTTGGTTATTGAAGAGGAAAATGCATTGTACAAGCATTTCTCTAAAAAGAGTGTTCTGGTGGACAGGCGCAATGGCTCACACCTGTAATCTCAGAACTTTGGGAGGCCGAGATAGGCGGATCACTTGAGGTCAGGAGTTAGTGACCAGCCTAGCCAACATGGTAAAATCCCATTTCTACTACAAATACAAAAAATAGCTGGGTGTGGTGGTGGGCGCTTGTAATCCCAGCTACTCAGGAGGCTGAAGCAGGATAATCGCTTGAACCGGGAGGTGGAGGTTGCAGTGAGCGGAGATTGCGCCACTGCATTCCAGGCTGGGCGACAGAGCAAGACTCAATCTCAAAAAAAAAAAAAAGAGTGTTCTGGCACTCAGTGATTAACTAGTGAGGCTTTTTGGAGGCCGCTGCAATATTTTCTAAGTAATGAGGAACTGACTTGGAGAAGGAAAAATGAAGATAAATGCCCTGCTTTATTTACTTTGCTTAAAATAAGTCAAAGGTACATTAGGCATTTCATATTTGCAGTTAGGGGACACGTAGGGGACATCAGGTCACATAGTGTTAAACATTGTTTGGACCGCTGAGTTCAGTATTGTGTGTCTGTGTGTTGAGGAGGAAGTTGGAGTTGTAAAGGAATCGTCCAGGTAGCCCCCGTGTCCCACAGCTAAAGGAGAAAGCATTGTGTTGTTGATTTGTGGACAAGGGACTGTTCACAGAATTAGGAAATGTAAGTTCTAGTTCAGCTCTGTGGCCCGGAGCAAGTCACTGAACCTAGCTGGCCTTCAGAATCCTTAGCTGGCAGTATGAGAATTAAAATTTAGATGATATCCCTTGAGGTCAGGAGTTTGAGGCCAGGCTAACCAACATGGTAAAACTCGGTCTCTACTAAAAATACAAAAATTAGCCAGGCATGGTTGTGCACACCTGTAGCCCCAGCTACTTGGGAGGCTGAGGCAGGAGAATCGCTTGAACCCGGGAGGCAGATGTTGCAGTGAGCTGAGATGGCGCCACAGCCCTCACTCCAGCCTGGGTGACAGAGCAAGACTCTGTCTCAAAAAAAAAAAAAAAAAAAAATTTTAGATGATCTCTAACCCCTTACGTTGAATTTTTTGCCACCTCTCACTCTTTTATTATAGCGTCATTGTTCTAAACCAGTTTTCAGAGTGGGCCACCTGCATCAGTGATTCTTGTAGGTGGTGGGGAATGTCAGAAATGCTATCACTTGGCCCCCATCCCAGAACTACAGAATGATCTTTTGGCAGCATGTGCCTGGGAATCTGCATTTTAGCCAATGTCACAGGTGATTCTTATGAAGAATAGAACTCAGAGCAGTTTTAGGGCTCATTATTAGTTCTTTTTCTTCAAATTGCCTCAAAATACAATCAACACTTAAGCTGCTTTTCTTCTAAGAATCTAAGAGATTTCAGAGCTTTACTTTGAAAGGAATAAAGTTGTAATCACCTGACATTTGTGAGTAGATTTAAATGTTTAATTTTTGTTAGTAATTTATGTTTATAAAGTATAATTTAGGAAATACTAGAGACAAAAAGAAAAAAGTGATAGTAGCCTGTGACTCTTTAGCCTTAGCAAAGCAGTGTTAAACGGGTTTCCTGTATATCCTTCCATGATTTTTCTAATACGTATATATGTAAATATAATTATTTACTAATGCCAGTAGGCAGCAATGAGAACAAAACCTCTTTTGTATTTTTTTTTCCCATGAGTAAAACGTAAGACTTCAGATTCAGATAAATTCTGGTGTGTTATATGGCAGGCCTTTCCTACAAGGGGTGGAGAGGCCATCCTTTCTTCTCTTGGTGGGAATGGTCTGAGCTGTGTTGTGAGGCAGGCCGCTGATTTGTGTGATGTATCATTAGAGGGAATCAGCCCATTGATCTTTTCTAGTTTCCATTAAACTTGAACTGAGAGGCCGGGCGCAGTGGCTCACGCCTGTAACCCCAGCACTTTGGGAGGCTGAGGTGGGTGGATCACCTGAGGTCAGGAGTTCGAGTCCAACCTGGCCAACATGGTGAAACTGAGTCTCTACTAAAACTACAAAAATTAGCTGGGCATGGTGGCATGTGCCTGTAGCCCCAGCTACTCGGGAGGCTGAGGCAGGAGAATTGCTTAAACTGGGAAGGCCCAGGTTGCAGTGAGCCAAGATCGCACCACTGCACTATAGCCTAGCAACAGAGTAAGACTCCGTCTCGAAAGAAAAAAACTTGAACTGAGACAAAAATTAAAAATAAGGCCAGGCGCGGTGGCTCATGCCCATAATCCCAACATTTTGGGAGGTCAAGGGGGGCAGATTTCCTGAGGTCACAAGTTCAAGACCAGCCTGGCCAACATGGTAAAACCCCGTCTCTACTAACAATACAAAAATTAGCCAGGCATGGTGGCAAGTGCCTGTAATGCCAGCTACTCAGGAGGCTGAGGCACAAGAATCTCTTGAACCAAGAAGGCAGAGGTTGCAGTGAGCCGAGATTGTGCCACTGCACTCCAGTCTGGGCAACAGCACGAGACTCTCTCTCAATTAAAATAAAAAATTATTTACCAAAGTAGGTTTATTTTATCCATATTATTGTATGACCTATTTTTAATACACGTCATGTTCAGCTTTCTATGTTAATATTCTCCTATATCAAGATTTGTAATGGCCATATAGAATTCCTTTGTATAAATATACCAGTGCTTATATGGTTGTTTCTTATAAGCAGATTGTCTGCCTCTTTTTACTGTTTTAAACATGGAAACAATAGCCTTCTGTATCTTTTTGTACATCCTTAGGATAAAACTTTTAGACAATTAAGTGAAATAATTTTTCATTTTTAAAAGTGATTTTGAACACAGTTAACCCATATTCACTATAGAAAAAATGGCAAATCCAAGGAAATTTATTATTATTATTATTATTATTTTTTAGACAGAGTCTTGCTCTGCCGCCCAGGCTGGAGTGCAGTGGCATGATCTTGGCTCACAGCAACCTCTGCCTCCCGGGTTCAAGTGATTCTCCTACCTCAGCCTCCCGAGCAGCTGGAATTATAGGCACTCACCACCATGCCCAGCTAATTTTTGTATTTTTGTAGAGGTGGGGTTTCACCATGTTGGCCAGGCTGGTCTCAAACTCCTGACCTCAGGAGATCTACCTGCCTCAGCCTCCCAAAGTGCTGGAATTACAGGCATGAGCCACCGCGCCCAGCCTAATCCAGGGAAAGATTAAAACTACCATAGCTGTTTCATTTCGCAAAGAGGCAGATAACTTTTCGTGTGTGTATGTGTGTGTGTGTGTGTGTGTGTGTGTGTGTGATAACGTATTTCAATAGGATCACACAATACATGGAATTTTATTATCTGCTTTTTTCAATTAACCATATATTACAAACATTTTTCCACATCACCCACATTGAAAATTCTGTGATATATCTGTAAACCAAAAGTAAAACCCTAAGCCCCCTAACCAACTGAATAGATCCCTCCTGTCAGCCAGGGGATTCCATAGTAAACCTGAAAAACTAGTTCAGGCCATGATGGGAAGGAGGTGTCAAACATGCCTCATTATACCCTCCTCCCTTTGGAATTCAGGCACAACTGACCAGCATTAACATTAAAACAGAAATCTTAGGAGTGACAAACAGACTCTTTATACCAATAAGATAACAAATGCCAACCTGACTCTAGTATAGCATCACATGACAGATAGCAGAACCTAAAAGAAATTGAAGTATTTGACCCTAAAATATATTTCTTTGATGTATTTTGTTTTTTGTTTTGTTTTGTTTCTTTTGTTTTCTTCAGATGGAGTCTCTGTCACCCAGGCTGGAGTGCAATGGCACAATCTCAGCACTACAACCTCCACCTCCCGGGTTCAAGCCATTCTCCCGCCTCAGCCTCCCAAGTAGCTGGCACTGCAGGCACCCACCACCATGCCTGGCTAATTTTTGTATTTTTAGTAGAGACGGAGTTTCACCGTGTTGACCAGGCTGGTCTCGAACTCCTGACCTCAGGTGATCCACCTGCCTTGGCTTCCCAAAGTGCTGGGGTTACAGTCATGAGCCACTGCTCCCGGCCTCTTTGATGTACATTGAAACGGCCCTGCAAGGCTGTCTCTTGTGGGGAATATCTACATTATGCAGAGAATCCCCTTACCTGTCCAGGCCTTTTCCTAATCCAGGAGAGATTAAGAGTCTGGTACCTATTTAGGTCTGAAAAGAGACATTTACCATCTATGTAGAGGTCTGAAAAGAGACATTTACCATCTATGTAGATGAAGCCTGCTACCTGGAGGCTTCATCTACATAATAAGAACCTTGGTCTTCACAACCCCTTATCTTAACCCAGACACTCCTTTCTGTTGATTCCAGGCCTTTAGATAGTAAGTTAACTTTTTCAACCATTTGCCAATCACAGTATCTTTGAATCTACCCAAGACCTGGAAGCCCACCCTTGTTTGAGTTCTTCCACCTTTCTAAACTACTGTACACCTTACATGTATTGATTTTTGTTTGCCTGTAACTTCTAGTCCCCTAAAATGTATAAAATTAAGCCGTAGCCCAGCCACCTTGGGCACATGTTCTCAGGACCTTGTGAGATTGTGCTTTTGGCCTTGGTCATTCATACTTGGCTCAGATTAAACCTCTTTTTTACAGAGTTTGACTCTTTTCATTGACATATCTGTATACATTAATTACAAAATGTTATTTAATCCAAATTGCATCGGTCAGTGAACAGATTTTAAGTGGCTAACATATACAAAAGCACTCTAGTAGATTTGGTAAGAGAAACAAAGTTGATCAGAACTGTTTGATGCCCTCAAAATATTTACCATCTACAAGGGAGTCTAAAACCATCATACAAGTCATCTTGTACATTGTATCACAGATCCCAGGAGAAGGTACAAAAGATGGGCTGTGAGAGTTCAGGGCAAGAACATTGTTAGTGAAGGAGATCAGGGAAGGGTCTGAAGAGGCAGTGATGAGAGGGTGCAGCTGTGTGAAGATGGGTGAAGAAAGGTATTCCAGGTAGTAAAAGGGCATAAGCTGAGGCATGCTGCCAGGAAACAAGAGACCTGCATCTCTATACAGCGAGTACTGGCACTTAATGGGATACAGTCCCTGTCCCAGTAAGGATGACAGGAGGAGTGGGAAATGAAGTTGGGGGGGTCAGCCAGTACCAGGTTATGGATTAGAATCTCTGGCTCTGCAGTGTGGACTACACTTCCTGAGCAGTGGGTGCTTTTTAGGCGTTGTTGTCACATTTTGTTTTAGCTAGAATGATGATGGCAGTGGAGCGGGCTGCGAGTAATGCTCTGAAGCATTGTGCCAGAGTGGAAATAGTAATGGAAGAGGGGCAGTAAGAATACTACTTCCATGACTAGAAACCAAGGCTACGATGGTAGCAGCCAAAACAGAGAAAAGAAGAGGTGCTATGGAGTTAGAATGACGAGGCTCGGCAGTCTGCCTATGCTGATGAAATCGGGAAAGGTGAAGAGTCAAAGGGGCTTCTGAGTTTTGGTGGCTGGGATAATAGTCCCATTTTAAATTATGAGTTGCAAGAGTTGTTGTTTTTAAGCCTGCTTTTTCAGTCCTAGCATCACACACTCTGTACCTTTGTTTTTCCTGATAGGCAATTATTTGGGATATACCTGTAAGTGTGGAGGCCTTCAGTCAGGAAGTCCCTTAAGCTCCCAGACATCCCAGCCTGAGCAAGAAGTGGGGACCTCAGAAGGAAAGCCAATCAGCAGCCTGGATGCCTTCCCCACTCAGGAAGGTACACTGTCTCCAGTGAACCTGACAGACGACCAGATCGCCGCTGGCCTCTATGGTAACTTTTCTCACTCACAGTCATTGGCATCAGGATTCTAGGGCCAGCATTGCCAGCATTCCAATTTAATGTCAATGTACCTTTAAATTGACCTGGAAGAAAGTTAATATCGTTGTTTGGGAGGTAGGCCCAGAATATCCTTAAATAAGGTTACCAAAGAGGCTGGGCATGGTGGCTCACACCTGTGATCCCAGCACTTTGGGAGGCCAAGGCAGGCAGATCACTTGAGGCCAGGAGTTCGAGACCAGCCTGGCCAACATGGTGAAACCCCGTCTCTACTAAAAAATACAAAAATTAGCCAGGCGTGGTGGTGCACACCTGTAGTCCCAGCTACTCGGGCGGCTGAGGTGGGAGAATCACTTGAACCTGGGAGGTGGAGGTTGCAGTGAGCTGAGATCACACCACTGCACTCCAGCCTGGGTGACAGAAAGAGACGCCGTCTCAAAATTACCAAAGAAAGAAAGCTGTACAAGAAAGCTTACCTGGTATTACAAATTATGAAATATTTTAAATAGCATTTTATTCACGTTCTGGCAGGCATAAGTTTTTTCAGTTTATCTCAGCTGAAGAAAAATAATAATCCCTGTTTAGTGCATAAATGGTCCTTGAGGCTCATGAGACACGACATCACTTTATAAGCAATAAAGCCGGATACAAATGTCAATTTTCACCGGCTTTGTTATGTCTGGAAGTACTAATTGATTTTTTTCCCATGTGAAGAATGTTAGTAATGGAACTTTGAATTATTTTCTTTGCATGCACACACTTTCCCATTGAATTTTGTGGAAACTTCTCACATATATATGCCAAGATCTACATTTACATGCATGAGAAAAGAACTGTACAGGAAAAAAGATCATTTAACATGTATGAGTGTGAGTTTTCATTTTTATTGCCTTGACTTTTTCACAGCATGTACAAACAATGAAAGTACACTGAAGTCCATCATGAAGAAGAAAGATGGTAACAAAGATTCAAATGGCGCAAAAAAGAATCTTCAGTTTGTTGGCATTAATGGAGGGTAAGGAAAGATGGTGGTTCTAGAGGCTAATGCTGTCAGTCTCCTTTGCCTCCTGCCTAAGTCACATTTCAAGGTGCCTAGTCGGGGAAGCGGCCACAGCGCAGTGATGGAAGATTCCCTCCTCAGAAAGGCAGAAAGGTGCATTTGGGCTTTTCTTTCCTCCTCTGGTGCTGTCTTTAAGGATTTGTCACTCTCTTAAGGATACCTGATGAAGCCGAGCAGTTTACATCTCCTCACCTCTGATCTGAAAGAAATAGTCTTCAGAGAACGCAGCAGGCTTCCTGCACTGTGTTGGACAACTTGTACTTACCTATATGAGAACTCACAATTGAGCAGAAAAAGACTGAGAGCATCACTCTCTGGGCCAACGATCATCATCTATTCCTTCAGAATGGGTCCTTTTGCTTAGCTCTCCATGTTTACGACCCACATTGTAGGGTCTTTCACAATTGATAACCACATCACCAGTTTGCTGCCTAAATAGAATGGTTATTGTTTGTTCCTTCTGTTTCCATTGGCCCACGTACATAGTTAAGCCCCTTTGTTGTCCTACAATTGAATCAAATCAATGAATTGATACATGGCCCCCACAAGAAAGAAATAATACAAAGTTAGTTAAGATAATGTTTATAGCAAAGTGTACCATTAGGGTTTAACCTTATGGTGCCTGTTTTCCAGATCTTAGAAGTTTTATTCAGTGATAATGGCCAGGAGATTTTGGAGGACATACACCAGAAAAACTATTGATTGCCTATGTAATCTATTCACCTTGATACTGGGAGAATAAATAGGATGAAATAGGAAGAAATGGGGTGGGGGGGGACAAAAAGTTAGCACCTACGGATCTGTTTTCCATAAAGTATGTTTTCTCTTGATTTATACTAAGCCGGAGATGCCATTATTTTCTTTAACAAGTGTTACATGATACGTTGCTTATATGATACCGATTACCAATTTAAGTTAGAATCCATTCAAAACCACCAGGCATTTAAATAGACCTTACTTTGAACTTCTAAGTGCAGGATCTAAAACCACTAGTGAAATTTCTGGAGTCAATTAGCAAATCCCTTCATAGAAATTTCTATCACTGGGTCTTTGTGAGCACACCTTGCATCTCCTGAAATCCCAATTGCCACCTAGGTATGAAACAACTTCAAGTGATGATTCCAGCTCAGATGAAAGCTCTTCTTCCGAGTCAGATGACGAGTGTGATGTCATTGAGTATCCTCTTGAAGAAGAGGAAGAGGAGGAGGATGAAGACACTCGGGGAATGGCAGAAGGGCACCATGCAGTTAATATTGAAGGTTTCAAGTCTGCCAGGGTGGAAGATGAAATGCAGGTTCAAGAATGTGAACCTGAGAAGGTGGAAATCAGAGAGAGGTGTGGTACATTCCCCTTCCCTCCCTTGCCCCTCCCACATTTAATGTACTTTGGCAATAGAGTTGGCCAGTTCAGAGCTTTTGTAATTAAATGTTTGCTTTTATCTGTTCCTCAGAGGTATACACATCTTCAGATACTAACAGATACAAGTGCAGAGTATCGCAACTCTTTGATCTCTTATGGTAGAATGGCCTGATACCTAATCACCCTTGTTTTCTGAAACCTTAACTCTGCTATATAATTTAACATATGGAACCACAATCCACTAAAACTTCTATTGTTTGAACACCTCACCTTATATTTAAAGACATTTTGGCCGGGCGCGGTGGCTCACGCTTGTAATCCCAGCACTTTGGGAGGCCGAGGCGGGCGAATCACGAGGTCAGGAGATCGAGACCACGGTGAAACCCTGTCTCTACTAAAAATATAAAAAAATCAGCCGGGCGTGGTGGCGGGCGCCTGTAGTCCCAGCTACTCGGAGAGGTTGAGGCAGGAGAATGGCGTGAACCCGGGAGGCGGAGCTTGCAGTGAGCCGAGATCGCGCCACTGCACTCCAGCCTGGGCGGCAGAGCGAGACTCCGCCTCAAAAAAAAAAAAAAAATAAAATAAAGACATTTTAATTTTTTGGTGGCCCGCACACTTTAAGATTTCAGATTTTATGTTTAGCCATTTACCTGGATACAGGTGTCAGTATCATTATTACGGGATCATGGTATAGATGAGGCCTCAGCCAAAGATCACATTTACTGTAAAGAGGATGCATGTCACTTACATGTTTGTATTGTTACACATTGAATGATCAGGAATGCCACAAGAATGGAGTTGGGTATATCATAAATAGTAGCTGAAAAACACTCTGGTTGGCTGAAACGTGTGCCTCAAAATGTAAGTTTTCAAGACCATTAGATAAGGATTTGATGCTCATGAAATAGAGAATAGCAAAGATGGAAACTTCAGTATGGTTTTTCACTATGTGAAATATAAACAGAACGTTTCAGAAAACTTACCTCTATTTAATTTGGCAAATGAAAGTTTAACTGCATTAACACAAGGTAAGTTTTTTTAGTTTATATTTCCAAGTGTTTCACATGGCTGTTTAACAGCTTTGAGATTTAATTTATATACCATATGTCATTTTTTTACTTTTCATTTGGGTTAAACACTTGAGTCACCAAATGTGGGTTCAGATGTGTGGTTTACTGGTCAGCACAATGGATATATGGTAATTTGTGTAAAGTCAGGGCAAGAGAATCGCTTGAGCACAGGAGTTTGAGACTAGCCTGGACAACATAGTAAGACCTCATCCCTACAAAAATATCAGTTACCTGGGCATGGTGTCACATGCTGGCTGCTCCAGAGGATAAGGTAGGAGGATCACCTGAACCCTGGAGGCTGAGGCTGCAGTGAGCCATGATCATGCCTCTGCACTCCAGTCCGGGTGACAGAGCAAGACCCTGTCTCAGAAAAAAAGTAATTTGGGTCTCCTTCAACCCCCTTAAGATTAAAAATATTTTTAAAAACCTTAGAACAGGTTGGGCACAGTGGCTCACACCCATAATTCCAATACTTTGGGAGGCTGAGGCAGGCAGGCAGATAGCTTGAGCCCAAGAGTTCGAGACCAGCCTGGGCAACATGGTAAAACCCTGTCTCTACAAATACAAAGCCGGGTGTGGTGGCACACACGTGTAATCCCAGTTACTTGGGAGGCTGAGGTAGGAAGATTGCTTGAGCCTGGGACAGCAAAACTACAGTGAGCCGTGATTGCCCCACTGCACTTCCAGCCTGGGCAACAGAGTGAGACCTTGTCTCAAAAAAAAAAAAAAAAACCTTAAAAATGGCAAAAAAAATCTCTAAATGTTATTCCAGAATGTCATAAAGGCCAATTGGTGGAGCCGAATGTCACCCTCCCAAAAAACGCCTCAATCTCTGACTGGAGGTGTTGGCTCTGCACAGTGGACCCCTAAGAATGCCTGTGCTGCCTCCACCCAAGCACCTTGTGCCATAATGACCTGCCTAGGCTGGCTTGGGGCCACTTGCCTTTTAAAAATATATTTTTAAAAGTTGAAGCTGGGCAGTGTCCCACACCTGTAATCCCAGCACTTTGGGAAGCCGAGGCAGGTGGATCACCTGAGGTCAGGAGTTCAAAACCAGCCTGGCCAACATAGTGAAACCCCGTCTCTACTAAAAATACAAAAATTAGCCGGGCCTGGTGGTGCACACCTGTAGTCCCAGCTACTAGGGAGGCTGAGGCAGGAGGATTGCTTGAATCCACTAGGGAGGCTGAGGCGGGAGGATTGCTTGAATCCAGGAGGTGGAGGTTGCAGTGAGCCAAGATCATGCCACTGCACTGTAGCCTGGGCGACAGAGCAAGACCATGTCTCAAAAAAAATTACATATTTGGGTTGAAATAAAAATGATTTTCTTCTTGTGACCAATCATAACTTCTTTTTTTCCCTTTCAGGTATGAATTAAGTGAAAAGATGTTGTCTGCATGCAACTTACTGAAAAATACCATAAATGACCCCAAAGCTTTGACCAGCAAAGATATGGTGAGTCTGACCTGCAAACACCATCCCTTGTGTGTACAGAGTGCATGAGTGGGCTCATTGTCAAGGCCAGCTGGAGGCTGCCTGAGTTGTTGCTTGTGTGCTTTTCTCCTGAACTGTTTCCAGCATGAGTGGGCTGGGTGAACATCACGTTGTCTTGCTCCCTGGATCACACTGCCAGTGTCTCCTTGAGGCCCAACTTCGGACATCCTTTACCCACCCTGGACTTTCTTGGGGTGGAGGCATCTGAGGCATACACTTGCAGACAGAAAGGAGGGCTAATTGCAGTCAGTGGTCATCTTTCTGCATATTTCATTTCTATTTATAGAACAGTAAGATCCAGGGAGCAGCATCCAAGAATTTTTTTTTTTTTTTAAGTTAGGTTTCTTTTAAAAACATATGCTATCTAGGCCGAGGTCAGCATTCCTTTCAGTTATGAAAGTGTATGTTATGCTCTGATGTGCAATGCAGGCGGCCACTATTTTTAAACATAAAAATAACTGCACTTGTCATCTCGCAGTCTAAGAGATTCAGAGCAAACACCAAAGAGTTTGTGGTTGCCTTAGTGATCATGAATGGTACAACATAGGACACATAAATATTTCTATGGCAATGGTTAATCTGATACCATGGCCAAGAATGATATATTCTCATGTGTTGAAGTTATGTGCACATTCTTTCATCGGCCAGACTAACCCACTGGTTGACAGCTGTCTTTTTTTTTTTTATTAGTGCATTGAGAAAATGTAGGATCCCCTAAGGATACCAAAATGCACAGATGCTCAAGTCCCTTATGTAAGATGGTGTAGCATTTGCATATAAACTATACATATACTTTAAATTCTGCCATATATTTTAAATCATTTCTGTATCATAATACCTAATACAGGACCAGGTGCAGTGGTTCACTCCTATAATCCCAACACTTTGGGAGGCCGATGCGGGCGGATCACATGAGGTCTGGAGTTCGAGACGAGCCTAGCCAACATGGTGAAACCCTGTCTCTACTAAAAATACAAAAAGTCAGCCAGGCTTGGTGGTACACCCCTGTAATCCCAGCTACTCGGGAGTCTGAGGCTGGAGAATTGCTTGCACCCAGGAGGTGGTGGTTGCAGTGAGCCAAGATTGCACCTCTGCCCTCAAGCCTGGGTGACAGAGTGAGACTCCGTTTGAAAAAAGGCCTGGAGTGCAGTGGCGTGATCTCTGCTTACTGCAAGCTCCGCCTCCCGGGTTCAGGCCATTCTCCTGCCTCACCCTCACAAGTAGCTGGGACTACAGGTGTCCACCACAACACCCGGCTAATTTTTTTGTATTTTTAGTAGAGACGGGGTTTCACCGTGTTAGTCAAGATGGTCTGAATATCCTGACCTTGTGGGTCGCCCATCTCGGCCTCCCAAAGTGCTGGGATTACAGGCGTGACCCACTGCCCCTGGCCTCAAAACATAACACAATATAAATGCTATATAGTTGTTATACTGTATTGTTTTGTGTTACATAGTTTTCAAATATTTTCACTCTGCCGGCGGTTGAATCTATGGAAATGGAACCTGTAGCTACAGAGGGCCAGCTGTACTAAATAAAATTTCTGGTCAAGGCTAGGCACAGTGACTCACACCTGTCATCCCAGCATTTTGGGAGGCCAAGGCAGTGGATCACTTGAGCCCAGGAGTTCAGTTTGAGACCAGCCTGGGCAACGTGGCAAAACCCTGTCTCTACAAAAATTAGCCAGGTATGATGGCATGTACCCGTGGTCCTAGCTACTTGGGAGGCTGAGGCAAGAAGATAGCTGGAGGCCCAGGAAGTTTGAGGCTGCAGTGATCCATGATCATGCCACTGCACTCCAGCCTGGGAGACAGAGTGACACCCTCTCTCAAAAAAAAAAAAAAAAATTCCTAGTCAAGGGGACACATAGAACTACATATTGAAATTCTTGGATTTGTATTCATGAAAATACCTGGCTATACCCTGGTCACTAGTAAAACCATAAAATCTCACTGCAGTATATTTCCCATCAGGTTTAACCTAAACTTAAAACTGCTGCCTTACAACCCCAGATTTTGTAGGCATAGTATACTTTTCTTTCACTGTTCTCAAAATACTAGGTTACGTGGCCTTTGGGAAGGATTCTGTTTTCCTGCATCCTCCAAATTGCCGAGCATGGTGTCATCCACACAGACTGTGATGGGTACATCTTTTTAATTGAATTTCCGTTTGGTGTAAAAGTGTTTAAAGTATTGTGTTTTGAGAAGTAGTGGACGAGTGAACACAGTGCCACAGCTAGATAATTAGGTCAGGACACCAGTTATTTAGCAGTAATAGAGTTAGGATGACCAGAAGACATAATTTCCCTTCTTTCAGTGTGACAATTCCAAAGAAACAGGAATCTGAATATATAAAATACAGAAAAAAAAAGGACACTTTTCAGGTGACCCAAAATGTGATTGAAATAACGGTTAAAACTAAATAATCAGTAGCAGGATGATAAAGAGATGGAAGGTCTATAATCCCAACTCTACCTTTTCTACAGGAAGAGGACTTCTTGGGTTCTGGTGCTGTTGACATAGGCTGTGTTTCTTTGATACATTTTTAAAGAGTAAGCACTGCAGAAATGAACGTTACACTCATGTGAAGGAAGGCCCACTGAAAAGACAGTGTAGTCATCCTCCTCACTTGTATGGACTATGCTGAGTCTCCACTGAGCTTCATGTGACCCAGGTTTGAGTTGATCATCCACAAAGCAAGTGCCTTCTTCATGTGTCCACAGCCTAAGGAAGTCAGAGGGGAGTTGATGAGAAAATGACATTAGTTCCAGACAGGCTTCCTTTTTATTTTCCCTTTCCATGGTTGAACAGTTGTATTTGGGACTGGGATGGGAATTGGGTTGGCTACACACGTACGGTCTCCAAACCTAGTGCTGTGCTAAGGAGTTGAAGGAGGTGAGCTTGGTCTGGATAGGAATGAAGCAGCATAATTCAGTGTGGGCTACTTAATTTCTTCCTAATTTCTATGAAAATTGTTCACAAGGCCAGTATGATTACATAATATTAATAGCTTAATAAACTGAGCCAAGCCTTAGTGTTTGTTCTCTTCACAAAAACTATGAAAGAGTGGTATTACCCAACTTTTCAGATGAGTAAATGGAAGTGGAATAACTTCCTTAGGGTCATAAAGCTTTTAGGTAGCAGAGCCTGCATTGGAAACTCGGTGGTCTGGCTCCAGAGCCCCTGTTTCTGCACGGTGCTGTCTGGTCTTCTTTGTAGACATTAGAATCTACCTGTGGTTTAAAATCAGGAGGAATGTCCCAGTTTGGTGTTTGAAGCTTCTCTTAGGGCTGTTGGTTTTTGAGAGCAGATTCTAACTGCATATATACTTTGACTATAAAAGGACAGGTTACTTTTGCTTTCAACTAGGTCTCAAAAAGTCTATAAATAGAAGAACTAATGGCCACTCGGTGTTTTGGCAGAGGTTCTGTCTGAACACCCTCCAGCACGAGTGGTTCCGCGTGTCCAGTCAGAAGTCAGCCATTCCAGCCATGGTGGGGGACTACATAGCTGCTTTTGAGGCCATCTCCCCAGATGTCCTCCGCTATGTCATCAACTTGGCAGACGGCAACGGCAACACAGCCCTGCATTACAGCGTGTCCCACTCCAACTTCGAGATTGTGAAGCTCCTGTTGGATGCTGGTATGTTGGCTGCTCTTCCACCCCCTCTCTTCTCTAACAGCACTTGGGTTGTGACTCATCTCAGAGAAGCTGGTTGAGCCACTCCTGAATTCTCTGACCATGCTAAAATCCTTTTTATTGCTTTTCCACATGACATGGCAAGAATTTTCTTGAGTCATTCAAAAGAGGCTTGAAGTTTAAACAAAACTGGGTGACACAGATTCTAGATCTGTTTTGAAAGGAGGTTTTGAGGATCTTCTTGCTGCAGTTCAGCTGCATTCAGTGAGAGGCGTATCCCTGGGTAAGAAGCATGACTCACGTTCCTTCCTGAGCTGAATCATGCAGGCTGGGCCGGTTTGCACTCAGGAGGCAGAGTGCTGCTTACAGGCCCGGGTCACAGCCTTGGAGCTTGTGGACCACTTGATTTGTCCTTACCCCGTGACTGCTATCCTTGCATCAGTGTGTGTGGCTAGTCAAGAGGGGGACTAAGCAAAGCCACCGTAACAGATGGTCAAACGATCGCTCTTCTCACCAAAATATACTGTTATTGGGGAAAAGCATAGAGCAAAGGGCATATTATTCTTGTCTCTCAACCATAATAGAATAGTAGAAACTTGCTATCCCAGAATAGAGCCAGTGGACGTCTTAGACATGAAGTGAGGGAGGGGCACATAAACAGATGGTACCCTCAAGAAACTGTGAGCTTTCAACTCTTGTTCAAATGGAGCAGCCCCCTGCCACACAGTCCCCAAATCTTTCAATTTTTGTAATACATATTTTTACTTCTAGTGACAGAGAATTCACAGTATCTCAGTCTGATTAATGAGGATACAATGTGAACCTGACTTAGAATATGCCATAAAACTGTTCCAATTTTCCAAAATTCTGTCTTCATCCACTGTCCAATCTCTTCTGCTCTGTTTTGGGAACTTGGAATTGATGCAGATAAGAAATCCAAGCAGATTTATTCTTCTTTTCTCTTTTAACTGTGTTTGTTCCCTATTTTTGGAGCCATGTTAGGGTATAACTGCTTCCATCTTACAGGAAGGAATTTCAATACAGGAAGGAATTTCAAGGCGCTCCTCGTCAGGTTTTCCAGACTATAAACAGAGCTGGTGATACGGTCAGCCGGAGTGATTGTTTAAACAGAAGTGGATAATATCCAGGGAAGCTGAAAACAAGATTTCACTATCACTCCTGACAGGAACAGCTTAGTATACCCTTGGATAAAACATCTTGGCAAATTAAATAATTTTAATTCCATTGTTGGATGGTTTGGGTTAATCACTTAATGAATTGTTACTGCTCCCCCTTGTAGGCTGAGATTCTGGCTCCATAAGGTGTAGATCTAGGATGCTTCAGCATCGATGCAGAGCAAAGTCCAAGATGCTGAGGAGCCCCGATGCGCACACAAACTCACCTGTTTCTCCACCACAGGGCCTTTTATTTTCTGCATAAAAAACACTCACTTTTAAAAACATGTCCTTAGTATGGAGCTGTTTGGGATTTTAAGGTAATGTTCATGGTACCTTTTCTTTTCCTTTATGATAGAAGCATTCTAAACATTTTAACTTCATATTTGGTCCCACATAAAAGCTGCTTTCTAACACTCACCATTCCAGTCATTTCAGAGAAAGTGCTGAAGGAACTTTTAAATGCCCGAAGGATAATTTAATCCCTGAAGAGACTCCTTAAGAATTACAGGAATAGAAAAAGTCTGGTTCATCGAGTCTGTTAAGGGGACTTAACTGCATTTGCTCTCAGACCATACATTCTAGAGCTGGATGTTATATGATTGGAATTCTGCTTCTCAGGATCCCCCCGACAAGCCAGAATAGTCAATTCAGTGTCTCAGAATGAGCAGTGTTTGGATAAGCAGGTACCACCCTGTTCAACGTTCCATACATAAGCCTTTACAAACCCTTCTTTCATGAGTAGCTCACTCTCTGCTTCACTTTCCTAAACACAGCTGAGTGCCTAGATCCCATATGATCGTTTATTCTCAAGAGCAACCATTAGAACAACCACCCAGACTTCTAAGCCATTGCATTTCCGCCACCAGTTGCAAACAAGATATGCTGCAGAAGCATACCGTTGTTTCAGGTCTCGTGAAATAGGGAAAAAAAAAAAAAAGTTTTTGGTATAGTGTGAAAACATTTCTCACGTTTCCTTCTAAGTCACTCTAGGTCTCCAGCCAGTTGGTGCCATTTCAGTGGGCCCCTATATACACCATCCCTTCAGTGGCTCCGTGAGCGGCTGCTGTTAGAAGGTAGGCTGCTTCCTAAGAGACTTTTTTTTTTTTGGCAGATGTGTGTAATGTGGATCATCAGAACAAGGCAGGCTACACCCCCATCATGCTGGCGGCCCTCGCCGCTGTGGACGCAGAGAAGGACATGCGGGTTGTGGAAGAACTCTTTGGCTGTGGGGATGTGAATGCCAAAGCTAGTCAGGTTAGCGCCCTCGGTTCCCGTGCTCAGGAATGTATCCCTGACCGGCAGGCAGCATACAGGACTGCGGTGGCCACTCTGGCAGAGCAGGCATAGATGCCATGCTCCCACCACAGTGCACTTGTTTGCAGGCCTGCCCTGAGTCCACGCACTGCCTGGTACTCCTTGCTGACCAAACATACCAGAGAAATAGGGCTTAAATTTCACACTGGAAACTTCTCCTTCATCTTGCCTTTCCTCCGTTTGCATAGTTTGCATGGCAATACTGTTAGTTCCCCTACATATAAATGATTGGGCATCCCCATAAGATACTCAGTGACTGTTGCTTCCTGTCTCTGTGTTGCAGTGTCTTCATAGCAGGCAGGGTCCCAGGTCCGGATGTGTTCACAGCTTGACTTTTTTTTAAAGAGACAGTTGCTCTGTCACCCAGGCTGGAGTGCAGTGTGGCATGATCTTGGCTCACTGCAACCACCTCTGCCTCTTGGGTTCAAGCGATTCTCCTGCCTTAGCCTCCCGAGTAGTAGGGACTAACAGGCACACGCCACCATACCTGGTTTTTTTGTTTTTTTTGTTTTTTTTTTTTTTTTGAGACGATCTTGGCTCACTGCAACCACCTCCGCCTCCGGGGTTCACGCCATTCTCCTGCCTCAGCCTCTCAAGTAGCTGGGATTACAGGCGCCCAGCTAATTTTTTTGTATTTTTAGTGGAGACAAGGTTTCACCATGTTAGCCAGGATGGTCTTATCTCCTGACCTCCTGATCCACCCGCGTCGGCCTCCCAAAGTGCTGGGATTACAGGCGTGAGCCACCGCGCCGGCCCCTGGCTTTTGTTTAGTACAGATGGGGTTTCATTGTTGCCCAGGCTGCTCTTGAACTCCTGAGCTCAAGCAATCCACCCGCCTCAGCCTCGCAAATTGCTAGGGTCACAGGCGTGACCCACTATTCCAGGCCCACAGCTTGACTTTTAAACACCACCTGAACTTCCAGCCCCTTAATATACCGAGACATCCTCTACGCTAAAGTTGGCTCCTTACTTTATGCCCTTCCTTAGCTCATAGCTCACGGGAAGCTGGTTTCTCCCTGCCTGCCACCACCTGCCCCAAGTAGTTCCATCGCCAGTTCTTTCCGTTCTGTCACCGCACTCTTCCCCCTTTCCCTAGCACAGCCCCACTGTAGGCCCCCACTGCCAGCTCAGTATGTACTTCTGAAGTCCCTGTCATCTCTTCCCATAGGCGGGACAGACGGCCCTCATGCTGGCGGTCAGTCACGGGCGGATAGACATGGTGAAGGGCCTGCTGGCCTGTGGGGCTGACGTCAACATCCAGGATGACGAGGGCTCCACGGCCCTCATGTGTGCCAGCGAGCATGGGCACGTAGAGATTGTCAAGCTGCTGCTGGCCCAGCCCGGCTGCAACGGTCACCTGGAGGACAACGTAAGCTGTCTCCATCGGGCCTCCTGGCCAGGGGGCTGGGGGACTCTGGGCGGGAGCTCTGGGAGTGCTGTTTGGCCAGGAGCGACCAAATCCTCCTTTATTATTCTCCCCTTGGATTTGTGTCGCCATCTAGGCGCCTCCCTTCACAGCCAAGCTTGGCTACACTTACTGTGTGCAAACTAACACTCTCATAAACTAGTACTCAAAGCAGAATAAATAGGCCCTACCCCAAAAATTCATGAAATGTAAAAGTGATTTAACGGGCACGTCCAAGAGCCCCTCTACTAAAGGGGAATCAATGGATTTGGTGCTGCAGAATGAAATTCAGTGTAGGTGACTTCTAACAGGTCCACCTGGAAATCTAGATTATTAATCATTAGAGGCTGGGGTTACACGGTGACTAAAACCAGTTCCTACTATAGTGAACCTTTCCCACCCAAAGTGAAGGCACTGTGACCCATCAAAGTGAGTAGCTTGTGACACAGCGTATGCCAGAGCCTGCAGAGAGTAGCTTGACTTCTTGAAGCATTTTCCCGTTTCTGCTTAGTCTGTCCCATCAACACCACTCTGCTCTCTTCTCCCAGTTCCTACGCTGTCCACATCTCCCGATAACTCCTTGACCGGGAAACTCAAGCAAAGGGGGTACTTCCGGGTGTCTCCAGGCCACAGGAGAGTGGTGGTGATAGGGAGAAGGTAGGAACTGGCATGGAGGCAGTGAGATGGTTTAAAGGTCACAGAGGTCGGGCTGGCTTGGTTCCGTTTTTGAAAGTTTATAGATCACAGGTTTGGATCAGAGCTTCTTCAGCTCAGAATACCAAAAAGTTAAGAAAATGTCCTTTGTAGGTCAGATCCTTCTGAGCCCAAGCGAGTAGGGAGAACAAACCAGCGGAGTTTTTCACTGGTATGAGGGACTGACTAGCTTCACACTCAGCCATCTCCACAGGAGCACACAGGAGCTAGAGCTGTACCAGATTCCCTTCTTCCCCTCTGTGGGAGGCAGAGCTTCTCACTTCTCTTTCTTCCACAAGAGTTTGTTAGCTGTGTTGTGGTTTTTGTTTCATTTTACTTCTATTCTCTTTCAAAGCATGTGAGGGGAAGGATCATAAGATTAAACCGAAGAGAACTGTGTCCTGCTGCTGCTGCTGACCAGAGGGAAATCCTTATCTCAAGACTAGATAGGCTGGGCATGGGGGGGTCACTCCTGTAATTCCAGCACTTTGGGAGGCTGAGACAGGAGGATCACTCGAGCCCAGGAGTTCAAGACCAGCGTGGGCAACATAGTGAGACTCCCATCTCTATAAAAAAAAATCATCCAGGTGTGGTGGTATGCGCCTGTAGTCTCAGCTACCGCGGAGGTTGAGGCGGGAGAATCACTTAAGCCCTGGAGGTCAAGGCTACAGTGATCTGTCATCATGCCTGGGAGACAAACCCTGTCTCACAAAACAGACTAGACAGAAAACAAGTTGTGGTGTTCTTTCCCTTGATACTCCTTTATATCCATTTAAATCCCTGAAATTTAATGGAAATCAAGCAGTTAAGTGAAGCTTTTTTCACCCATTATGTAGTGTTTCCCCTCATTTCCAGAAGATGGATCTGTGCAACCCACTGGGATTATGTGCTTACACACAGATGTTACTTGTAGCCTTCAACTGAGGTGGTTAGGGTTTTAGGATCACAGTCCCCTAAGAAGAAAGGTAAAAGATCTTTGGCAAATTGCAGAGTCTCTAAACACACACTACTGCTGCTTGCCTGGTCATTCATAATTAGAAGAAAAAACAACTTTTTATCCCCATCTTCTGCTTCCCTCTCCTGGTGGGCAGAATGGTTGAGTAAGCTAATCCTCTTAACTGGGACCTCTGGAGGGTGGAGGTTTGCCTCATTCATCTTCACATCCTCAGGCCTTCACACTTAGGGGTCCCAAAAAAGTTTCCCAGAGGACCGAACGAGTAGGGATATTTGGGAAACCTTGCCAATTATTGGAGGGTGTTTTGTTCTGTTACTTTTCGGTTGTCTGGAGGTTTGGGAAACCCAACATACCTTGTTCTTTCCATCTTACCTTAAGGATGGCAGCACTGCACTCTCGATCGCCCTGGAAGCAGGACACAAGGACATCGCTGTTCTTCTATATGCCCATGTCAACTTTGCAAAAGCCCAGTCTCCGGTCAGTGTTGTGCTTTGGCATTTGTAAATAGGCTGAAATCCACCAGACTGGTGGACCCCCTTCCTCCAGGAATTGACGGGAGACAGATTTTATGTTGATTCAGAAAATGGAAGTTTTAGTCTGGAGTTTAAGAGTTCATCCTTTCTGCCTCCGCCCTGCAAAAGGCAGGAGAACTAATGTTTTAACAGAGGCTGGGCCTTGCTTGTCCTTGCAAGTCATATGCTCAGCTTCCCATAGAGGTTTTGATTCTGTGCAGAACTATCCAGATAGCACCCCCCGAGCCCGTGGGGATATTTCACCATGGTTCTGGCATTGTTCCTGAAGCCGATGGCAGGCAGCCTGTAGTCCACAGTTCACTCGGAGTGGGAAGGTGACTTCCCAGGACAGCCGGACATAGCACTGCTCAGCCCAGCTGGCCTTGGAGCTGTGGACACCTGTTCCCAGCCAGAGCTGTCCTGGCTCGGGCTCACAGCTGGTTGTTGGCTGTGGTGCGCCAAGATCCTATGTCACAGGGTACACATCTGCCTGAGGTCACTTATTAACCCCCAGTTTTTTTCCTTTCCTGGTCTCTAGGGCACCCCTAGGCTTGGAAGGAAGACGTCTCCTGGCCCCACCCACCGAGGTTCATTTGATTGATTGTATGCAAATAACCCTCCATTTACATGCCACCATTAAGCTGCTAATTGTTCCTGTTGGGATGACAGATACTGAATGTGTATGTATTGTGCCTGAGCTCACCAGCAAACAGAAGCATCAAGCCCAGGGGTAAAGGCTGAAGCTTTCACAGTGCAGAGAATGCCAGCCTGGGCACGCGCACCTCCTTTCTGGCCATCTTCTGTGTAGGGCACACTTTAACCCAGTCTCTGTTGCTGTTGAGTCTCTGCTGCATCTTGTACAGTCATAGGGAATTCTGATCTGAAGGGGCACCTTCTGTTCACTCCCACAAAGAAGTGTCAGGTTCTCACAGATGTTTGAAGATTTTTCCACAAATATTTATATTTACTAAATGTGGAACCATTAGAAAGCTCTTCCAAAATCTCATTCCAGCATAGTTTTGGATTTTTCTTTTGTCTTCTTTTAAAATAAGGAAGTCGAGATGAATTTGATCATCGGTAACTTGGGCCTGGGCTAGACAAAACTGAAAGTGTGAAACTTACAAAAGAATATTCTCATTTGGTTTTAGCTGGGTAGATGTAATATGTGACTTTTTATAAAAAGGGTTATCTATATGAAATTGACACAGTATTTTAAACTTTTATATTCCATACTAAAGACATGAAGAACTACATGTAACGTTATCATTTTTATTAATTGCACAACTCTAATGATAAAGGTTGGATTGTGTTAGAGGAATTGGCTCTGTATTTGCCTGTAGAGAAACACAGTGTAGTTCTCGTTGTATTTATGGATTCCTTTATACCGTGTCACATTGACTTTGGTCCTCTATGTATTTAAATGTTTGAAGTGCCTTAGACTCTTGCCATATTTTCAAAATAAAATTTCATTAAGCTCTTTTCCGTGTCCCTGATTCATCTCTGACAGCTGTCCGCCCCAAGCCAATTGACTTACGGCAGTGGCAGCACACGCTGATGGATTGAGCTGAGCACGGAGGGTGAGTGCGCCAGTCGGCCCCAATAGGGAGACAGCATCTTCCGAGGGCACTTGTCCACTTCCACAGCTTGCAAGTCGGGAGGCTGAAGTTTGAGGCCTCCTTAGGCAAAGCGCTCTTCTGGAGGGGAGCCCAAGATGGTTCTTCTCAGGTGCAGAAGCAGTAGTCCTTGACTCTGAGTACAACTGCTGGGTGACTAGGTGATACGTGTAGTGACAAGAAAGGAGAGATAAAGCCAGACAGACTCTGTTCTCAAAAAAAAAAAAAAAAAAAAAAAAAAAAAAAAGAGTCTCCCTCTGTCGCCCAGGCTGGAGTGCAGTGGCATGATCTTGGCTCACTGCAAGCTCTGCTTCCTGGGTTCACGCCATTCTCCTGCCTCAGCCTCCCAAGTAGCTGGGACTACAGGCACCCGCCACCACGCCCGGCTCATTTTTTGTATTTTTAATAGAGACGGGGTTTCATCGTGTTGGCCAGGATGGTCTCGATCTCCTGACCTCATGATCTGCCCACCTCGGCCTCCTAAAGTGCTGAGATTAAAAGCATGAGCCACTGCATCTGGCCTCAGATTCTTTTTAAACAGTAAAGAAAGTCGAGACCATCTCATTAAATGAAGCAGCATGACAGCCAGGATTCAAACCAGGTGTTTTGGCACAACTGCTGGTGGTGAGTTTTGGCCAAGGCCATCTATGAGAGCCAGGTGCATTGGAGAAATATCAGAGACTTCTTTCCCTCCCTCCTTCCTTCCCCCCCTTTTAAAAATTAAACATTATTGAGCTCAGAAAAGAGGCCAGAGAGTAGACTTTTCCCATAGGTGTTTCATTCTGAAATCTCTTTCAGAGTCAAGATCTGAACCTTTTGGAGGAAGACTTGGGGGGCTGTGAGAGCCATGCCGGCAGTGCAGGCAAACCTGGGCAGCTACAGACCAGCTCTCCCAGGACCACAAGGATGACCTTCCTCTGCATGAACTGTGAAAGTGAGGTCACAGCCACCTGGAGGCACATCCCTCTCAGGGCATAACCTACTAGCTGAAATACGTGAATTTCAGGTTATGTAGCTGTTTAAGCCCAAGTTCCTACAGATCCAAAATGGCACAATAAAAGCAGGAGAGAGAGAGAGAGAGACAGAAAGAGAGAGAGAGAGAGAGTGTGTGTGTGTGTATATGTGGAGAGAGAGAGGTACAGCCGTGCGTGGTCTGCCCCTTATGGGCATGACCTACCTTTTGAGCAAATAAGGTTGTACCTCTGGTGGTTTGTGGGCCTGGAAATTTTCTTTGTTCCATCTGAGAAAGGAAAGGCATGAATGTAAATGAATGAGCAAATGAACCCCCGTGTCTGCATGCTGCCCTTCTGATTTCTCATGCTAGATTTTGAAAAAGAAAATGAGTGCTTGTTTTATCTTTGAGTGAGGTCTTACATGATATGTATCTGACCTCTAATGAATGCTAGCTGGTACCTTGTTTGCTCTAATCACACTAGGCATTTAGAATGCCTTTTATCTTGGGATCCTGGTATACTATATAAACAAGCCTGATTATACCCATTGGTAGAGCTGCAGTTTGTTGAGACACAAACTCCATAAAAGGGATTTGTGACAGGAGGCTTGGGCAAGGTTCCCAAGTAAGACCAGCATGGGGTTGGCAACTCCTGATTTTATTTTCCAGCTTAAGGGAAGTCTAGGTGGGTGTGGTGGCTCACACCCATAATCTTAGCACTTTGGGAGACTAAGTCAGGCAGATCACTTGAGACCAGGAGTTCGAGACAAGCCTGGGCAATATAGCAAGATCTCATCTCTACAAAAGAAAAATTAGCTGGGCGTGGTGGCATGCACTGTAGTGCCAGCTACTTAGGGGCTGAGACAGAAGAATCACCTTGGCCCAGGAAGTAGAGGCTACAGTAAGCCATGATTGTGCCACTGTGCTCCAGCCTGGGTAATAGAGTGAGACCCTGTCTCTTAAAAAAAATAAAAATAAAAAATAAAAAAAGGAAGGTTTAAATCTTTAAGTGATGAAGAGCCAATTTCCCAGAAACCTTGCCTTGGAAGTTGAACCACTGACAGTTGGGAGCCACCCCAAGACAACAGGAATGGAACAGTGGGACTTTTGAGAGTTTAACGTTAAGAAAGTAAAACTAAGCCAGGTGTGGTGGTTCACACCTGTCATCTCAGCTACTGGGACAGAGGCTGAGGTGGGAAGATTGCTTGAGTCTAGGAGTTTCAGGCCAGCCTGGCCAATGTACTGAGACTCCCAACTCTTTAAAAAAAAAAAAAAAAAAGGAAAAAGAAAAACTGGCAACTTGTTCTCACACTATTACAACTAAACTGACAACTAAATGTCTCAACAAGGGGGAGGAAGGGTGCTTCTGGAGACATTTACTAGGAACACTTCATCTAGCACTGGTCTCCAAAATAAATGAAGCACTGAGCCCTTTCCTTGTAAGTTAATACTTGGGAGAACAACATTATCCCTGATTTTTGTAGTACTGAAGTACTGCCAATATCTGACAATCCGTGCAGATGGAATCACATAAGAAAATTATTGCTCCTTCAAAGGAAATAATGACCAAACAACCTTTCTTTAAATCCTGCTAGATCTTTTTTGGGGGAACTTGCTACAAGTAGAATTACATTTTTATGATTTTGTATAAGCCTTCCCTTCACAGGATACTTAAGAATTTCCAGAGGGAGCGGATAGAAAATGCAAATTTCAGTCGGACACGGTGGCTCACGCCCATAATCCCACTACTTTGGGAGGCCGAGGCAGGCAGATCACCTAAGCTCAGGAATTGGAGATCAGCCTGGGCAACATAGTGAAACCCCATCTCTACTAAAACTACAAAAAACTAGCCAGACGTGGTGGTGCACGCCTGTAATCTCAGCTACTCGGGAGGCAGAGGTTGCAGTGAGTCAAGATCACGCCATGGCACTCCAGCCTGGCCAACAGAATGAGACTCCGTTCTCAAAAAACAAACAAAAAAAGCAAATTTCCAGCCTGGTCTGAGAATCCCCATCCTTAACAGGCATCCCAGGGGTTTCTGAACACAGCCTTTGGTCCACACTAATAAGCTGTTGCTCCCAAAGTATGAGACACGATACATCTATTCCTCCCCAGACGTGTTAGGCAGGGTGGGGAGCGACATCAAAACAAACATGGGCTTTACCTTGGCTCTGTAAGGAGCCGGCCTTCCACTGGTGATCAGGATCCCACATAGGCTGTGGGGCTGCACATCCATGTTCGGTAGCATTTCTGCATCTCCTGAGCTGCAGACAGGCAGGTGCTGCTTTGCTGTCACTGGTGCAGGCAGCTCGATGCCTTGAGGCTGGTTGCAGGAGAGCAGGTGCCAGCCGGGCAGGCCGCTTCTCATGTGTCAGGCAGCCAAGAGATTCTTGCTATGGTCCCATCTGCTCTTTTAGGAAGTACTGGATGTGCTGAAACAGGTAATAAGGAAAATATTTATTCGGTAAAATCCCTGAGAGTTCAGAGAGCTCACCCACCCCCAATACTGCCTAAAATATGTCACCCCCCAGAAAATCCAGTCTTCCAACAGGAAGCTTACTAGGATGAAATCTCATGCTTCGGTTTGTAACACCATCTGCCAAGACTGAGAAGTTCCGGTGCCTAGCTGAGAAATACTAGTTGAATGAATGAGTGTAAAAAAGTAACTGAAGTGTGGTGTTAGAAGTCAGGAGTGTTGCCATGAGGGAGCTGGAAGGAGCCCAAATGGGGCTGGTGAGCTCCTGGTAACGGTCAATTTCTTGCCTGGGGATAGCTGCACTGTTATGCTCACTTTGTGACCATTCATCAGGCTGTAGACACACGTGTGTGCTTTCCTGTATGTATATTAACTTCATTTTTTTAAAAGTTTAAGAAAATGAAAAAGTTTGATCAAAAAAGACCTTGGGAAGGAAGGTGTAGATTTGAGCATCAATATGATCAAAGAGATAGTGAAAGAATGTAAAAACTGGAAACTCTTAGCCCTGCTATTTCTCGAACGTGAACACACAGCTTTGCATGATGGCCGTTGTGGCCCACTCATACCTTGAATAGCAGTCACGAGGGCTGTTCTCAGATACTCCAGTTCTTTTTCTGGGCACAACAGGATAGGATGTACTACCCACACAGTTTTGAAGTTAGACTTGGCCGTGTGACTTCTCCAATGAAACAGAAGAGGGGTATGTGTCAATTCCAGATGGAAGCTTTAAAAGCCAGTGCAGTTTATCATATCTTGTACTCCCCTTGTCATAGTGAGGATCACGGAAGCAAGTGTTGACACAGACATCCCACTGGCGTCGTCCCTGAGTGACTACGTGGAATAGAGTTCCCTTGCCAAGCTGTGTTGCAGGTGTATTAGGAACAAGAAATAATCCTTTATTATGCTAAGCCAGAGAAGCCAGGGAGTGACTTGCTGGCACAGCGTAACTTAGGTTTTCTTTATCGATACAGAAACTGGTTCCTGGAAGTGAAGTGCTGCTGTGTCACCAAATGGCTTAGTAGTTGATTGGTGGACAGCAACAAAACTGTCACTGGGGACTTAATCATGGAACAATGACAACTATTTGGATGACTATTTTCTTAATAATCCCCAGGGATGGTACATACCAGTACCATCCTAGTTGCAGAGAGAGAATGTAACCTATTCTCTACAGTGGATGCCTTAGGGCACTAGGGACTAAATATTTTTGTGAAATGAAAGCCATTTCCTATGTACAGTCTGCCTAGATTGTCTTAGAAACGTGTAGCTCTCAAACTTTGGTGTGCATCGGAATCCCCAGGAGGGTTTGTGGAAACACACTGCTGGGCCTCAACCCCGAGTTTCCAATTTGGTAGGTCTGGAAAGAGGCTCAAGAATTGGCATTTCTAACAAGTTCCCAGGTGGTGCTGATGCTTCTGGTCCAGAAACCCCACTTTGAGAAATGCTGCTCTAGAGGTGAGGCTCTGACAGACAGGATTCCTGTCCATCAGGGAGCTCTAAAGTGTCTTTCATCTTTGTAGGGCTTTCATCTTTTGCAGTTTCTTCATCTTTTGCAGTTTCCAGTGACTAAGCCTTACGGGTTAACCTGTTCCGTATGGAACTTTTGCTCCCCAGTATAAAAAACAAATTCTGCAAAGATACCATTGCCCAATAGGAAGTCTTTCTACAGCTTGTACAATATATCAAGTGTTTATAAATCCTGAATTCATCCAGAATTTGGCCATAGAACTTGACTCACAGCAGTCTTGTAAGAAAAAAAAAATGACTCATACATTTCCCTTAGAAAGAAATGTTTCTTTATGCTAATTCTGTGAGTCTTTGTGTCAGCTCACTGCCTTATGAGTGCACATTTTAAAAAATCATGGTTGGCCAGGCGCCGTGGTTCATGCCTGTATGTAATCCCAGTACTTTGGGAGGCCGAGGTGGGTGGATCGCCTGAGGTCAGGAATTCGAGACCAGCCTGGCCAACATAGTGAAATCCTGTCTCTACTAAAAATAAAAAAATTAGCTGGGCATGGTGGTGGGCGCCTATAATCCCAGCTACTCAGGAGGCTGAGGCAGGAGAATCGCTTGAAACCGGGAGACGGGGGTTGCAATGAGCCAAGATAGAGCGGTTGCACTCCAGCCTGGGCAACAAGAGCAAAACTTTGTCTCAAAAAATAAAAATAAAAAAAAACATGGTCTCCTCTGGAAACCCAGGTGGCATGGAGGAGTGTGTGCTGCACTGCCGCCCTCTCAGCTGCTGCCTCTGCATTCCATCCTGGGTTCTGATTCTGCCATCGGGCAGAAGTGCACAGTGTTTGTCCTTTCCAGAGCAGAAAAACGGTCATCCTAGGTGTTCACACTAGGATCCAAGAGACTGAGTAATCTGTATTGGAAAGCCACAGGGGCCCAATGGACCCAGGAACCAATTGAAGGTCCTCTTGCGTAGGACACATACGGTATGTGCACAGCGCTAAGTTCAGAGACCAAGTTGAGATGAGTTAGAAGAGGGAGAAGACAGTAGTTTCACTGGGAAAGGAGGCAACTTGTTTATATCTTCTCTCACCTATAAATTAACCTCTAAGAGACAAGACACTCAGAAAGCACACTTGCTGAGATTGACTGACAGAAGGCCTTGAATGACCAAAGGGACGTTAATGAAGTTCCCCATATGCTTCATTCCGTCATCATCAGAGATATATGACCACTACATAACCAAATAGCTAGAAGCCTGGCGTCTGTCTTATAAAGCTTGCTATAGATATTGGTCTGTAGAACATTTTTTTTTTTTTTTTTTTGAGGCGGAGTCTCACTCTGTTGCCCAAGCTGGAGTGCAGTGGCGACGTCTTGGCTCACTACAACCTCCGCCTCCCAGGTTCAAGCGATTCTCGTGCCTCAGCCTCCTGATTTTTATATTTTTAGGAGAGATGGGGTTCTATTTTTGTATTTTAGGAGAGATGCCTGGCTAATTTTTATATTTTTAGGAGAGACGGGGTTTCATTATGTTGGCCAGGCTGGTCTCAAACTCCTGATGTCAGGTGATCTGCCCACCTGAGCTTCCCAAAGTGCTAAGATTACAGGCATGAGTCACTGTGCCTGGCATATATTTAAAAAGGTAGAGCACAGTCATTTTACTTACCTTTGTGTGTCGGAGTTTAGGGATTCCAGCTGAGGACAAACATCCTACACTTGCCAGTGCACGACAGTCTTGGGTTCAGAAATTTGTTTTGCCAAATTCTTGTCACTGCTTCTCATCCTTTTTAAAATTAGGGGTCCCAAACACTGCCATCACCCACCAATAAGTCTTCTGAAGATTACCTCTCTGCCGGGCACTGTGGCTCACACCTATAACCCCAGCACTTTGGGAGGCTGAGGCGGGTGGATCACCTGAGGTCAGGAGTTGGAGACCAGCCTGGCCAACTTGGTGAAACCCCGATTCTACTAAAAATACAAAAATTAGCCGATCATGGTGGCTTGCACCTGTAATCCCAGCTACTCAGCTACTTGGGAGGCTGAGGCAGAAGAATCCCTTGAACCCAGGAGGCAGAGGTTACAGTGAGCTAAGATCACACCACTGCACTTCAGCCTGGGTGACAAGAGTGAGACTCTGTCTCAAAAACAATTAATTAAAGATTACCTTTCAATGATCTGTACCTACATTTACCTCCGCATGGAGAGGAGTTTCACCCAGGTGCCAACATGATGAACATTAACTGCTATTAGCAATCCACCCATCCGGGTGGACAGGCTGTTAACCATAGTCTACAGAAACGTAGGCAGTCACTCTTCCCTTTGCTTCCCCCCTCCTGTTCATTTGATGCCTAATAAAGAATGACTTTTCACTTGTGCTCACTGTCCAGTTTTTACCAAGATATGAAATACATCTACATCGCCGAAGACCAATGCAAGATATTCAGTTTGGAGCAATGCAAGGAAAGAAGTAATCTACAGAGAACTATTTTATTTGAAGGTGAAAGTTGCTTCTGATAACTCTTCAAGAAGTGCATCATTCTAAGTGGGACATTTCGGTTATTTATGGTCACAATATTGTTAGGTAACAGTCCTCAAAGCCTCAGTAGCCTACCATAGTAAGCATGCATTGCTCACACCTCTGGGTGCCCAGCGAAGTGGCTCTGCTGACCTCGGCCAGTCTCACAGCTGTCAACTGACCTAGGCTGGGTAGCTAAAGTGTGTTCTCATGGCCATAACAGAAATGCAAGAACACAGGTGGACAGGGATCCTGGAGGCTCAGGCTCAGAACTCGTACTCCATTAATTTCATGGCACTTCATTGGCCCAAGCAAATCATAAGACCAGTCCAGATTCAAAGAGATTGGGAAACAAATCCTTCAGTGAAAGGAACTGCAAAGCCACATGCCGGAATGTTTGGCTATAGAAAGAAAGAAAGGATTTGGAGCCATAAAATGCAATAAATCCATCAGAGTGGGATCCTCTCCCAGTAATAGTTCCGGCCAGGATTTTGGAATTGCTCAGAGGACATACTTCTAATAACCTACTTAAATACCTGTGGGGAAGGGTGGAGCTAGGAACTCTGGTCCACCCTTGAGATTGATGACTGCAGAGCCTTTGCTGTGGTGGAGCCTTTTGTAAGTTCTCAGCCACACCATTATCCCTACCTTGAGTGCTGCCATCACGAAGCCCCTAACCAGAGCCATCATCTGCTAAGTGTCCAGTGACTGAAAGTAAACAGAAGGTAGAAAATGGTAGCTTGTTGGAAAACATGGGGGTGGTAACCCAAAAACAGCTTTAAGAGAAGAGAGCTATCATAAAAGTCTTCGGAGCTAGTTTTTTGGGGGTTGTTTTTTTAAAGCAGAGTCTCACTCTGTCACCAGGCTGTAGTGCAGTGGTACGATCTCAGCTCACTCCAACCTCCGCCTCCTGGGTTCAAGCGATTCTCGTGCGTCAGCCTCCTGAGTAGCTGGGATTACAGACCTGTGCCACCATACCTGGCTAATTTTTGTATTTTTAATAGAGATGGGCTTTCAACATGTTGGCCAGGCTGGTCTCGAACTCCTGGCCTCAAGTGATCCACCCGCCTCCGCTTCCCACAGCGCTGAGATTACAGGCATGACCACCACACACGGCCTTGGGAGCTAGTTTCAAGTGGTATTTTTGAGGAGTACCGGGGCGAAGCACCAGTGAGGGAAGAATTCCATCTCCAGCCTGTTCCCACTGAGGAGACTATACCATGAAGCACTGGGGGAATCGGACCTCCACAGCCTTTGGCTTCCAACTGAGAATCAAGGCAGGGACAGGCATGAGTCATAGTAGAGTCCCCTTAAACCCTTAGCTGGTGAGCGTCATTTCACCACAAGCCATGGCTATTTCCTGTGGCCAACAGGAAAAGGCTGCATAGTCATTTCTGAATTCCTGTGGAAGAACTACTCTGAGGCAGTCTTATCAAGCAAGTCTAGCTCCGTCTCTGGGCAGTGACCTGAAGGCATCTTCCTTACCTTTGACAGCTGATCCCAGACTACCTGGTCACATAGGTGTTGGACATTGGTTGTGCCATGCTAACCCCAGGAGGAGGAAGTGGAGGAGCTGACCGACAGGAGAGGTTACCACTTGCTAATGAAGTTAAGGGAATCCTCATTGCCCAAGGACGTTTCAGCTCTTCTGCCTGCTTTGAAGGTAGAGCATGCTGCGGTCATCACTTTGGTCAAACATGAAAAACAGCCTTATAGGAGAGCAGGCGGAGCTCATGGGGGAATAAAGATAAACATCGTATTCGACATTTTCGGAAGCACTGAAGATGATGGGGTTAATAAGCCAGTGGTCTGATCCGCCTTGTGCTCACGGAGAGAGGCTGAAACGCCTTACGACCTCTGGCTTCTCCCTGCAAAAACTGAAGAGATCCTGGAGCTAGGATAAGGGACTTTTTTTTTTTTTTTTGGAGAAGGAGTCCCACTTTGTCGCCCAGACTGGAGTGCAGTGGCACAATCTCCACTCACTGCAACCTCCGACTCCCAGGTTTAAGTGATTCTCTTGCCTCAGCCTTCCAAGTAGCTGGATTACAGGCACCCACCACCAGTCCTATTTTTTTTTTTTTTATATGTATTTTTAGTAGACAGATTTTTGCCATGTTGACCAGGCTGGTTTTGAACTCCTGACTTCAGGTGATCCACCCGCCTCAGCCTCCCAAAGTGCTGGGATTACAGGCATGAGCCACCGCACCCGGCCAAGACAGGGGACTTCTCACACCTGCTTGACAGAGAGCTGAGGGAAGGCAAGGGAGTCCCCGTTGCAGCTGGCTTCCAACCCCCTGCATGGCTGCTTCTCTGTGCTGCTTCCCTGCTGAGCTTCAACGCCCTTCTAGGGATGCCATTTTCCTAACAACCAAAATGGCAGGCAGAACCAACCTCATTTGCTGAGGTTGAGAGGAGGGCGCCTGACACACAGTAGGGTTCAGAACCTGTCCAATGAGGTGAATTTTGCAGGTTGTTTGTGGCAAGTGTTTTTTTTTTTTGAGAGGGAGTCTCGCTCTGTCACCAGGCTGGAGTGCAGTGGTGCGATCTCGGCTCACTGCAACCTCCACCTCCCAACTTCAAGCAATTCTCCTGCCTCAGCCTCCCGAGTAGTTGGGATTACAGGCACACACCACCACACCCGGCCAGTTTTTTGTATTTTTAGTAGAGGCAGGGTCTCACTATGTTGGCCAGACTGGTCTCGAACTCCTGACCTTGTGATCTGCCTGCCTCGGCCTCCCAAAGTGCTGGGATTACAGGCGTGAGCCACCGCCCCCGTTCATGGCAAGTCTTAAGGCTGTCAGTAACACATCTGAAGGGGGCCGTTACGCCAACAGGAAAGAGACACGTTCTGTGCTTCTCCAGGAGGAAGAGGGTCCAAGTACTGAGCCAAAAATCCAACAACTAGCACACATTTAAATGGACTCTCCCAGGCGGGAATGAGGCAGCGATAAACACTTCAAATAAAGACACTTGTTCAACTAAACTCCAAACGAGCACCACTCGCCCCCCTGTGAAAGGCCTTAGTAAGGAGTGCAGGAGGTTAGCTGAATGGGGTCCCAGCCAGCACAGAGACTGCTGCTACCTGCAACCCCACCAGTTCCCTTCACTCCTCAGCCTGACCTATCAGCTCCCCCTAGTGGCCAGTGGGAGACACATCCAAGCATGAGCCAGTCTCCCAACAACGTTTAATTTTATTTATTTAGAGACAGTCTTCCTCTGTCACCCAGGGTGGAGTGCAGTGGCACGATTTCAGCTCATTGCAACCTCTACCTCCTAGGTTCAAGCGATTCCCCTTGCCTCTGCCTCCCAAGTAGCTGGGATTACAGGCACGCACCACCACACTGGCTAATTTTGTATTTTTAGTAGAGACGGGGTTTCACACCATGTTGGCCAGGCTGGTCTCGAACTCTTGACCTCAGGTGATCCACCTGCCTCGGCCTTCTAAAGTGCTGAGATTACAGGCATGAGCCACCACGCCCAGCCAACAATGTTTTTAAAACAGGACATAATGGGTCACAAAATTAACGTAAATACGAGCATTTTTAAAACTTCAATAAATCTGAAATCTTGATTGTATCAGATATATTAATGGTCAACATCATTTCACGAAACTTTATACGCGCGCACGTGTGTGTGTGTGTGTGTGTGTGTGATCTCAGTCACAAAATAAGATGTCTTCGGGGTTTTTTGGTTTCTCCTTAAGACGGGGACTCACTCTATCACACAGGCTGGAGTGCAGTTGTACAATCACGGCTCACTGCAGCCTCAACATCCTGGGCTCAAGCAATCCTCCCACTTAAGCCTCCCAAGTGGCTGGGACCACAGGCGCACTCTACCACACTAGGCTAATGTTGACGGAGGATCTCACTGTGTTGCCCAGGCTAGTCACTTTTTTTTCTGGTAGCCTCACGGTCTAGAAAAGTTTCAAAGTTTATAGCAAGTAGCTTTTTCTTTCAACATCAGCCTACCTCACTCTTCTTTTTAATTATGTTTGACTTTTTTATTGTAGTAAAACGTACATAGTATGAAGTTTGCCATTTTTACTATTTTCAGTGCATAATTCAGCCGCATGAAGTGTATTTACAATATTATGTAACTAGCACCACTATGCAGATCCAAAACTTTTCCATCACCCATAAAAGAAACTCCATAACCATTAAGCAATACTGTCCATATTCCCTCCCTCATCCCCTGGTAGCTTCAGTTCCACTTCCTGTCTCTATGCCTTTACCTATTCTAGATAGCTCACAGAGTGGAGTCATGCAACAGTTGTCCTTTTGTGTCTCATGGATTTCTCTTAGCATAATGTTGTCAAGGATCATCCATGTTGTAGCACATGTCAGAACTTAATTACTTTTCATGGCTGAATAATAGTGCACTGTATGTATATTCTGCCTTTTGTTTATCCATTCATCTGTTATCACCACCTCATCTTATTTTATTTGAGACAAGGTCTTACTCTGTCACCCAGGCTGGAGTACAGTGGCTCAATCATGGCTCACTGCAGCCTGGGACTTGTCCGGCTCAGGTGAGCCTCCCACCTCAAGCCTCCCAGGTAGCTGGGATTACAGGTGTGCACAGCCATGCCTGGCGAATTTTTTGTAGAGATGGGGTTTCACCATGTTGCCCAGGTTGGTCTCAAATGATCCTCCTGCCTCGGCCTCCCTAAGTGCTAGGATTACAGGCATGAGCCACCACAGCCAGCCACCACCTCATTTTAAAATAAAGGAAATGAAGCTCAGACTGGCGCAGGGTGACCCCACTACTTAGCGGGAAGGCTGATCAGAAACAGCAGGCCTCCTGCCTTCTAAGCCAAGACTTTTGTCACTACTCCAAGCTACTGACAAGCCTGCTTTGCCTTGACACCCTTTATTTCATATTCTGTTCCAATTCGAAGTCGTGAAAAATAACAAACCCTTAGATAGCACTTAACCACACAGCAGGCGCTGTTCTGAGTGATTTGCTCGTGTTCACTCATTTTCTCCTTTCTGGAAACCTATAAAGTAGTTGAACACCATTACTATCCACTTTTTATAGATGAAGCAACAGAAACATCAAGAGGTTAAGTAACTTGTCCGAGATCACGCAGCTATTAGTGAGAAAGCCAGGCAGACCTGCGCCAAGTCTCTGCACTGAATCATGTCACCGCACTGCCCCTCTCGCAGAGAGAAAAGCATTCTTCACCAAAGCAACACCGTATTTCTAGTGACGAGAGACTCAAATTCCAGGCAAGAAATCAAATAAGGTATCCTGTAACAGATTAACTTAGGAAGACAAATGTATTCCAAGGGCAAGACTGCAAGTTATACCTGCCTTTACACAAACGTCCACAGTCCCAAATTCTGCATGGGGTTTGTGAGACAGTCTCTTCCTCTCACCATGACAATCTAGGAACAACAGGACAAATGACAATTTTTCAGGCCCAGAACTGGTTCCCTGACACATTCTAGACCCTTCTTAAGGACACAGAAATCTGATTCTGGAGAAGTCCTTGCTCTTGAAATCCCAACTGTGCACTGTTCCGTGTGCCTGAGTCCCACGCCCAGCCTACCATGGCCACCATGGCTTCTACAAAGCCCAGAAGCATCGGGCACCTGAGAACCCTGCCCTTGTTACATTTAAGTCATGTGACTCATTGACTAGCAAGTCAGAAACTTCTAGGAAGAAAGCCAAAGAGAATCCACAGCTGCTTTCTCCAAGCCAAATTTACTTGAAAATGCAAGTGATGAGGCCGTCACTCCCACCCTGAGGATGGGGGGAAGGAGGATGGAGGCTTTGCTGTCTCCCAGAAAACCAACAATGACACAATTTCCAGGAGCCGTGACGAAAATATATTATTAGAAAATCCAAGCTCCAAGAGACTCCTTGTCCTTGCAGTGCGGCCATCTGTGTTCTCTAGGTTGTGGTTTTTGCCGGCAAGTCTAAACACTTCCATTGATCGGTCAACAAGAACAGAACTTGTTTACCTGCCACAGTACCTCGGGCTGTAGTTCTGATAAGGGCCCCTTAAAATGCCCTTCCCAAGCAACCAGCCTGCTTGCCTCTGCTATTTCCTTTTTATTCAGGAATGCCTCGTGCTACTAAAATAGCAGATAAGATTTAAACGCACTGCCACTTTGTGTGTCTAGCCATTTTAAAAAATTATTTTCAACCTTACAAGTATTAACATCTCCTACATCAGAAGAAAGGTGCCACAGGAATCAGGGTGCTACACAGCATAGGGTTTGGGGGCACACTCCTGTGATACTCCATTGTATTAGGGCTCTCCAGAGGAACAGAACCAATAGGATATATATAGATGTATACAAAGTGATCAATTACAAGGGACTGGCATATGCAATTAGTGAAGCCAGGAAGTCCTGTGGTCTCTACCATCTGTGTGTTGGAGGCCCAGGAAAGCCAGGGGTGTGGCTCTAGCCCAGACCAAAAGGCCTGAGAACCAGGGCAGCCAGTATCTGAGGGCAGGAGAGGATGGAGGTCCCCGCTCAAGCAGAATGGGAACTCTACCTTCCTACACGTTTTTGTCCTATTCAAGCCCTCTATAAACTGAATGGTACCCACCCGCAGCAGTGAGGAAAGCCTTTACTCGGTCACCGGTTCGAATGCCTGTCCCTTTCAGAGACACCTGCGCACAGGTTTGCCAGCTTTCTGGGCATCCCTTCACAGTCAAATTGACACATAAAAGAACCATTATACCTTCTTGTCCAGAAGTCTTTGCAGATAACCATCCTTGAATTCTAATGAAGCCTGGGAACCTATCCAGAGCTGGGGCAAGAAAGAATCCATGCAAGTAGGAAACTAGCAAAACCTGCAGGCTCCAGCATCCTGCCAGTCATCTGCAGACCCCAGAGGGGTCCACAAGCAAGTATTCAACAACACTGTCCTAGTTACATTGAGGTCATGTGGCTTCTTGACCAGGAAGAGAGAAACCTTTCAAATAAAAGCTAAAGAGAATCCACAGCTGCCTTCTCCAAAACTGTTCCAGCTAGAAAAGCAAGTGATGAGGAAATCACATGAGCTCATGCTTGTGAAGCACTCTGTACAAACATGCACTGTGGAAGCATTTGCTGTTTTGCTAATGATAAGGTCATTGTTTTCCTCGACGTCACGTTGTTCATTCCAGTTTCACTCACTGGCATCTCTCCCCAGAGCACATAGGCACTCACACAAAAATAACTGTCTTCCAAGTTATCCCACAGGTATGGACAACAGCTGGTCCAACCATTGGGTTGTCCACAGCCTTGCTAAGTTCCACCAGGCTGCTCTGATGGGGAACAAAAAAAAAAAAGCAACCTGTGGGCAGAGAGGAGGTTTTTCTAGGGAATCTGCGTAGACTCTCTTTGTCAAATGTGGGAAGGAAAGGAGTCCTCCCAGGAATTAGAATCTGCTGCGAGGTTGCACCAGGGCATCCACGCCTGCGTCCCTCTCAGTGTTGGCCTCGCTGATCCCACCATCCCTCCAGCTGAGCTGTAGAACTTCCAAGACTCATTCCCATGAATATGTTAGCTAGGTGGTCAAGTCTACAGGTTCTTCCTCCCCACAGTCCTTGGGTCCGCCCTCTTCCACTGCTGCTAACATAGTTCCAGAGCACCACCATTTCCTCTGGATTGCTGCAAGGTCATCTGAACTGGTCTCCCCACTGTCAGCCCTGTCCCCTTCAGTGCAGTCATGTTATTCCCTGTTGAAAGCCTCTCAATGGTCTGGCATGATGAAGCTTCTTCCGTAATCTGGGTTCAGCTGCATCACACTCCTCCCACACCTCCAACTGAGCTAAACCAAAATGCCACAGGAGTTCCTGACCTTAAGCCCTTGTGTCACTCACTTTATTATTCATAGTTTGTCCCCAGTGTTGCAACCAAGAGCTGAGGCTCCTTGGGTTCTCTCATTTTTGAACATCAAATGCATGTCTCCTTTGCCACGCTATGTGACTGCCTGATTCACAGGAGCATGGCCCTACAAGTGTATGGCAGGTGGCCCTATCTGTATCAGCAGATACACTGGCAGACAATCAGGATGGATCAGGACAATCTCTCTGAATATATCCATCCAGTTGGAAGGAAGGCAATCAAGATGGAGATTAAACCCAGCTTAACATGGGACTAGAGGCAAAACAGCCTCCCTTGTGAGGTTCCGAGTTGTAGAGTAGGAAGGTGGCATGCCCTTAGCTTACTGCCCCCTCGCTCCCATTTGTTGGCTGACAGCTTCATTTCTCATTTCTTATTAGACTAAAGCTTGACTCTTGCTCTGCTGTTTCTTTTCATTGATGAAGCTTAAATAAACAGTAATTATGGCATGCAGAATAGTGTGCTCCAGATTTCATATGGTTAAAGTCAGAGTCTTCATTTTTGAAAACATGCTCCAGACAACTTTGGAAAAGGCAGAATTACTTCCTCTTGTAGGCCACTGGACAGACTCTACTTCATCCTAAAGTAAGGTGAAGGCCAAAAGGGGGCTTCCAGGGCCAGCTACACGAGACCTACCTCTTGCCTTAACTTTATTCACTTGTGGCCAACATCAAGCGATCAGCCTATTTTGGGGCCGGGCATGGTGGCTCACGCCTGTAATCCCAGCACTTTGGGAGGCCAAGGCAGGCAGATCATGAGGTCAGGAGTTCGAGAACAGCCTGGCCAACATAGTGAAATACCATCTCTACTAAAAATACAAAAAGTTAGCCAGGTGTGGTGATACCCACCTGTAATCCCAGCTATTCAGGAGGCTGAGCCAGGAGAATCACTTGAACCTGGAAGGTGGAGGTTGCAGTGAGCCAAAATTGCACCATTGCACTCCAGCCTGGGAGATGGAGTGAGGCTCCATCACCAAAAAAAAAAAAAAAAGCCTGTTTTTGCCTATAGTAGAAACATGATTTTGAGTCTTAGTCTAACACTCTAAAATACTGTAAGACTATAATAAAACATTAAACTAGACTTCTTATAAAATGATATATCCTTCCCTTCCAGAATTGGAAGAATGATATTTTTCCCTCCAGTAAAACAAAGGAAAAGAGAATTGGCTGGGCGTGGTGGCTCACGCCTGTAATCCTTGGGAGGCCAAGACAGGTGGATCACCTGAGGTCAGGACTTCGAGACCAGCCTGACCAACATGGCGAAACCCTGCCTCTACTAAAAACACAAAAAAAATTAGCCAGGTATGGTGGCTGGGGCCTGTAATCCAGCTACTTGGGAGGCTGAGGCAGGAGAATTGCTTGAACCCAGGAGGCGGAGGTTGAAGTGAGCTGAGATCATGCCATTGTACTCCAGCCTAGGCGAGGAGCAAGACTCTGTCTTTAAAAAAAAAAAAAAAAAAAAAAAGCCGGGCACGGTAGCTCACGCCTGTAATCCCAGCACTGTGGGAGGCCGAGGCGGGTAGATCACAAGGTCAGGAGATCAAGACCATCCTGGCTAACACGGTGAAACCCCATCTATACTAAAAATATAAAAAATTAGCTGGGAGTGTTGGCGGGCGCCTGTAGTCCCAGCTACTCGGAAAGGCTGAGGCAGGAGAATGGCATGAACCCGGGAGGCGGAGCTTGCAGTGAGCCAAGATCGCATCACTGCACTCCAGCCTGGGTGACAGAGCGAGACTCCGTCTCAAAAATAAAAAAATAAAAATTCAAAGAGAACGACTTCTTTCAAAAACTACATGGAAGTCGGGCACAGTGGCTCACGCTCGTAATCATAGCACTTTGGGAGGCCAAGGCAGACGGATCACTCGAGGTCAGGAGTTCGAGACCAGACTGGCCAACATGGTGAAACTCCCTCTCTACTGAAAATACAAAAAAATTAGCTGGGTATGGTGGTGGGCGCCTATAATCCCAGCTACTCCGGAAGCTGAGGCAGGAGAATCGCTTCAGCTGAGGAGGCAGAGGTTGCAGTAAGTGGAGATGGCATCAGTGTACTCCAGCCTGGGGGGACAGTAAAATAAAAATAATTTTAAAAACTAAGTGGAAATTAAATGAAATTTATTATTACATGTTTCCAAATAAAACATTACAATTAAAATCCTTTTTAAAAAAACTTTTAAAATCTTTTTGAAAAAACTTTCTAAAAAGCAATTTAGAGGGAATCTGCCTTTTACAGTATTGAATGCACTGCTCTTTTCCTTTCCACTTTTGTCTTTCGTTCTTTAATTCCTTCATGTCTCGCAATAAAGGAAGAAACACGTACAGTTTGGGCATATATCTAATTGCACATATCCTGGCCCTAGTGTAAAAGACCACAGGGTTTACAGGACCGCGTAGCCTTTTCTTAATTTAAAAGAATACAGGACCCAGGAGAGAACCACTCCCCGCAGATCCAGGCGTAGGGAGCTGTCTGCCCTGTGGCGCTCTGCCACCTAGTGTCTAAACCTGCATACTGCACTCTCCTCGGTATCCCTTGGTCTGCTAAGGATGAAGTTTCTTCCACCATATGGCCACCGCCATCACCATCACCTTACGACCAACCCCACTGCTCTGCAATGGAGAACAAGCGCCACCATGTTGCCAGGTTCTAGAAAGCAGCAGCTCTGGAACCAGACAAACCTAACTTAGACTCCTAGCTTCCTGTTTACCAGCGGAGACTTTGAGCAAGGGAACTTAGCTTTTTAAGCCCTAGTTTCTACATCTATAGAATATGGACAGTAAAAATGGTTGTCTCTAGACTTGTAACCACTGAACTTCTAGAAAGCCAAATGGGTGTGATGTTATAAACATTAAATGAAATATCACAGATAAAGTGCCTGCAAAGCATAGATCAGGCTGGGTGCAGTGGCTCAGGCCTATAATCCCAGCACTTTGGGAGGCTGAAGCAAGCAGATCACTTGAGGTCAGGAGTTCAAGACCAGCATGGGCAACAGGGTGAAACCCTGTGAGGACTAAATTATGTTTTTTTATCTTGCCCCAACTCCTATCTAAGGAGTCTGGGGCATCACGCCCTACAAATCGTAAATTCTCCTCAGATGGGTTTTTTTAGCCCTATATATTGTGACTTACTTTCCAACCTGATTCTGGCATAACTTTATGACACAAGGGAGAAAATCAAAATACTTTACCCCAAAACATGTTCGTCATATTCGTAACGGCCCTGCAAAACTGTTCTGTATGGGGGAGAATTTGCATCTGTAAAGAATCTATTCACATAGCTAGATCTTTTTCTTCCAGACCCTCCCAATCCTAAAGACATTAACTAAGATCTAAAGAGGAAACATTTGTCATCTATTGTTTCTAAGGGCCGCACTATGAGACTTCAAAAGAACTTAGGTCTCCACAATCTTTATCTTAACCTGAACATTCCTTTTCTGTGAATCCCAGGTCTTCACACAAACTAAACCAATTTTCAACCAGAAAATATTTAAACTCACCTATAGCCTGGAAACCCGCGTCCCAGCCTCTCAACCTTTGACTTGCCCCACCTTTCTGGACTAAACCAATGTAGTTCTCAAATGTATTTGATTGACATCTCTTGCCTCCCTAAAATGTATAAAACCAAGCTGCACCCTGACCACTTTGGGCACATGTTTTCAGGACCTTCTGAGGGCTGTGTTGCTCATATTTGGCTCAGAATGTCTTCAAATACTTTAGAGAGTTTGACTCTTTTCATCGACATACTCTAAACCTTGCCTCAGACTCTCCCTCTGCCTTATGCCCCTCTAATTCTTTCTTCTGTGGCGGCAAGCATTGAAGTTGCTGCAGACCTACACAGATTCGCTGCCAACATCCCGACCTGTCATTTTATGGGTAAGGAAACTAAACTACAAGGTCCTTAAATGGTCTCTCCACAGTATTACCCCAACCTGAACAAGATCCCAGGTGTTCTGGATTCCCATCCAAAAGAAAAAGGGAAACCAAACCCCCTGTTTCCATCCCACCCAGGATCTCCTGTCTTCCCAAAGCGCTTTAGCTTCTTTCCTGCCCAGCTGTTGAAATATCAAACTGTACCAAGATTTTGGCCACGATGGACTCTGTTCTCTGCACACTGAGTTATTTATCTTCCTGGTTATCAGTAGAATATAAATAAATAATATTGGTTGCCATTTATTGAGCAGTGTGTTAAGCATCCATATTATTTAATGGATGTTTTTCTAGCTGTGTTTTAAAGTTGCAGCGTTTGAATGAATGAATGACTTCTGAGCCAAAGTGAGAAAAAGCAAACAAGACACATACGAGTTTTCTAAACTATTTTTCTCCCCTAAATTAGCTCTGCTACTTTGCACAAGTCTCCTTTTCTAAGATCCAGCTTCTCATCTATTCAATGGGGATATGAATGTCTACAAGGTTATGTCAAAGTTTAAAAGCACATTTGTCTGATACTAAGTAGCCAGTAAACAATCATTAATGTCATTATCCCAGTTGGCAATTTGGGCAGGGCTTGACAGGGAGTTTGGGTGACAGGCGATAAAGTAAAGGACATTATGGAAAGTCTGAAAGAATGTAATAAGGATAATATATTTTAGATGTATTTTTCTCTTTTATATTTTGTGAATGACTTTTCCCCTAGTTAGCCTAAGGTGATTCTTACGCCGCAGGGAGGTTTGAGACTATTAGAGGAGGAATGCAAACAGAAAAAAAAAAAAAAGGCAGACTGAGCTTTTGATTTCCAATTTGAGTTCCCAGAAAAACTGAGGCCTGGGGGTGCCTCTGGCAAGATGGCCAAATAGGAACAGCTCTGCTGCAGAATAGGTCTGCAGCTCCCAGAAAGACCAACGCAGAAGGCGGGTGATTTCTGCACTGCCAACTGAGGTACCCTGTTCATCTCATTAGGACTGGTTAGACAGTGGGTGCAGCCCACAGAGGACAAGCAGAAGCAGGGTGAGGTGTTGCCTTACCCTGGAAGCGCAAGGACCCAGGGGCCTCCCTCCCCAAGCCAAGGGAAGTTGTAAGGGACGTGCTATCTGGCGCAGGTACTATGCTTTTCCCATGCTTTTTGCAATCTGCAGATGAGATTGTCTCGTGTGCCTACATCACCAGGGCCCTGGGTTTCAAGCTCAAAACTAGGTGGCTGTTTGGGCAGATACCCAGCTAGCTGCAGGAGGTTTTTTTTTGTACCCCAGCAGTGCCCGGAACCCCAGCGAGACAGAACTGTTCCCTCCCCTGGAAAGGGGGCTGAAGCCAGGGAGCCAAGTGATCTCACTCAGCAGTTCCCACTCCCATGGAACCCAGCAAGCTAAAAACCACTGGCTTCAAATTCTTGCAGCCAGCACAGCAGTCTGAAGTCCACCTGGGACGTTCGAGCTGGGCTGGGGGAAGGATGTCCACCATTACTGAGGCTTGGGTAGGTGGCTTTCCCCTGACAGTGCTAAGGATGCCAGGAAGTTCGGACTGGGCAGAACTCACCACAGCACTGCAAAGCGGCTGTGGCCAGGCTGCCTCTCTAGAGTCCTCCTCACTGGGCAGGGCATCTGTGAAAGAAAGGCAGCGACCCAAGTCAGGGGCTTATAGATAAAACTCCCATCTACCTGGGACAGAGCACCTGGGGGAAGGGGCAGCTGTGGGCGCAGCTTCAGCAGACTTAAGTGTTCCTGCCTGCCAGCTCTGAAGAGAGCAGCAGATCCTGACAAGGAAGATTCTCCCAGCACAGTCCTCAAGCTCTGCTAAGGGACAGACTGCCTCAAGTGGGTCCCTGACCTCGGTGCCTCCTGACTGGGAGACACCTCCCAACAGGGGTCGACAGACACTTCGTACAGGAGAGCTCTGGCTGGCAACTGGCAGGCGCCCCTCGGGGACGAAGCTTCCAGAGGAAGGGCCAGGCAGCAATCTTTCTGTTCTGCAGCCTCCACTGGTGACACCCAGGCAAACAGGACCTGGAGTGGACCTCCAGCAAGCTGGAGCAGACCTGCAGAAGACAGTCCTGTTAGTAGAGAAACTGAGAGAAAGCAGTAACACCAACATCAACAAAAAGGATCCCCACCCAAAAACCCCATCCAAAGTTCACCAGCCTCAAAGAATAAAGGTAGATGAATACATAAAGATGAGGAAAAATGAGTGCAAAAATGCTGAAACTTCCAAAAACCAGAATGCCTCTTCTCCTCTCCAGCAAGGGCACAAAACTGGATTGAGAGTGAGTTTGACGAATTAACAGAAGTAGCCTTCAGAAGGTGGGTAATAAACTCCTCTGAGCTAAAGGAGCATGTTCTAACCCAATGCAAAGAAGCTAAGAACCTTCACAAAAGGTTACAGAGACTAACTAGAATAACCAGTTTAGAAAAGAACATAAATGATCTGATGAAGCTGAAAAACATAACACAAGAACTTCGTGACAGGCACACAAGTATCAATAGCCGAATCAATCAAGCAGAAAAAAGGATCAGAGATTGAAGATCAACTTACCAAAACATGGTGTGAAGACAAGATTAGGGAAAAAAGAATGAAAAGGAACAAACAAAGCCTCCAAGAAATATGGGACTATGTGAAAAGACCTACAACTGATTGGTGTGCCTGAAAGTGAAAGGGAGAATGGAATCAAGTTGGAAAACACATTTCAGGATATTATCCAGGAGAACTTTCACAACCTAGCAAAACAGGCCAACATTCAAATTCAGGAAATACAGAGAACACTACTAAGATACTCAAGAAGAGCAACTCCAAGACACATAATTGTCAGATTCACCGAAGTTGAAATGAAGGAAAAAATGTTAAGGGCAGCCAGAGAGAAAGGTCTGGTTACCTACAAAGGGAAGCCCATCAGACTAACAGCAGATCTCTCTGCAAAAACTCTACAAGCCAGAAGAGAGTGGGGGCCAATATTCAATATTATTAAGGAATTTTCAACCCAGAATTTCATATCCAGCCAAACTAAGCTTCATAAGCAAAGGAGAATTAAAATCCTTTATACACAAGCAAATGCTGAGAGATTTTGTCACTACCAGACCTGCCTTACAAGAGCTCCTGAAGGAAGCACTAAAGATGGAAGAGAAAAACTGGTACCAGCCACTCCAAAAACATACCAAAATGTAAAGACGAATGACACTATGAAGAAATTGCATCAATTAACGTGCAAAATAACCAGCTAGCATCATGATGACAGGATCAAATTCACATATAACAATATTAACCTTAAATGTAGATGGGCTAAATGCCCCAGGTAAAAGACACAGACTGGCAAATTGGATAAAGAGCTAAGACCCATCAGTGTGCTGTATTCAGGAGACCTATCACACGTGCAAAGACCCACAGAGGCTCAAAATAAAGGGATGGAGGAATACTTACCAAGCAAATGAAAAGTGGAAAAAAAAAGCAGGGGTTGCAATCCTAGTCTCTGATAAGACAGACTTTAAACCAACAAAGCTCAAAAAAGACAAAGCAGGGCAATACATAATGGTAAAGGGATCAATGGAAGAAGAGCTAACTATGCTAAATACATATGCACCCAATACAGGAGCATCCAGATTTATAAAGCAAGTTCTTAGAGACCTACAAAGAGACTTAGACTCCCACACAATAATACTGGGAGACTTTAATACCCCACTGTCAATATCAGATCAACGAGACAGAAAATTAACAAGGATATTCAGGACTTGAACTCAGCTCTGGAACAAGTGGACCTAATAAAATCCTACAGAACTCTCCACCCCAAATCAACAGAATATACATTCTTCTCAGTACCACATCTCACTTTTTCTAAAATTGACCACATAATTGGAAGTAAGACACACCTCAGCAAATGCAAAAGAATGGAAATCATAACAGTCTCTCAGGCCATGGTACAATCAAATTAGAACTCAGGATTAAGAAACTCACTAAAAACGGCACAACTACATGGAAATTGAACAACCTGCTCCTGAATGACTACTGGGCAAATAATGAAATTAAGGCAGAAATAAATAAGTTCTTTGAAATTAATGAAAACAAAGACACAATGTACCAGAATCTCTGGGACACAGCTAGAGCAGTGTTACGAGGGAAACTTATAGCACTAAATGCCCACATCAGGAAGCAGGAAAAATCTGAAATTGACACCCTAACATCACAATTAAAAGAACTAGAGAAGCAAGAGCAAACAAATTCAAAAGGTAGCAGAAGACAAGAAATAACTAAGATAAGATTAGAACTGAATGAGAAAGACACGAATAACCCTTCGAAAAAAATCAATGAATCCAGGAGCTATTTTTTTTGAAAAGATTAACAAAATAGATAAACCGCTAGCCAGACTAATACAGAAGAAAAGAACCAAATAGACACAATAAAAAATGATAAAGGGACTATCACCACTAATCCCACAGAAATACAAACTACCATCAGAGAATACTATAAACACCTCTACACAAATAAACCAGAAAATCTAGAAGAAATGTATACATTCCTGGACACATACACCCAAGACTAAACCATGAAATTTAATCTCTGAATAGACCAATAACAAGTTCTGAAATCCAGGCAGTAATTAATGGCCTACCAACCAAAAAAAGCCCAAGAACAGATGGATTCACAGCCAAATTCTACCAGAGGTACAAAGAGAAGCTGGTACATTCCTTCTGAAACTATTCCAAACAATAGAAAAAGAGGGACTCCTCCCTAACTCATTTTATGAGGTCAGCATCATCCTGATACCAAAATCTGGCAGAGACACAACAAAAAAAAGAAAATTTCAGGCCAATAGCCCTGATGAACATCAATGCGAAAATCCTCAAAATACTGGCAAACCAAATCCAGCAGAATATCAAAAAGCTTATCTACCACGATCAAGTTGGCTTCATCCCTGGGATGCGAGGCTGGTTCAACATATGCAAATCAATAAACGTAATCCATCACATAAACAGAACCAGGGACAAAAACCACAATAATCTCAATAGACACAGAAAATACCTTCAATAAAATTCAACACCGCTTCATGCTAAAAATTCAAACTAGGTATTGATGGAACATATCTCAAAATAGTAAGAGCTATTTAATGACAAATCCACAGCCAATATCATACTGAATGGCCAAAAGCGGGAAGCATTCCCTTTGAAAACCAGCACAAGACAGGGATGTCCTCTCTTACCACTCCTATTCAACATAGTATTGGAAGTTCTGGCCAGGACAATCAGGCAAGAGAAAGAAATAGAGTGTTCAAATAGGAAGAGAGGAATTCAAATTGTCTCTGTTTGTAGATGACATGATTGAATATTTAGAAACCCCACTGTCTCAGCCCCAAAACTCCTTAAGCTGATAAGGAACTTCACCAAAGTCTCAGGATACAAAATTCAATGTGCAAAAGTCACAAGCATTCCTATATACCAATAATAGACAAACAAAGCCAAATCATGTGTGAACTCCCATTCACAATTGCTATAAAGAGGATAAAATACCTAGGAATACAAATTACAAGGGGCGTGAAGGACCCTCTTCAAGAACTAGAAACCACTGCTCAAGGAAATAAGAGAGGACACAAACAAATGGAAAAAAATTCCATGCTCATGGATAGGAATAATCAATATCATGAAAAATGGCCATACTGCCCAAAGTAATTTATAGATTCAATGCTATCCCCATCAAGCTACCATTGACTTTCTTCACAGAATTAGAAAAAACTACTTGAAATTTCATATGGAACAAAAAAGAGAGTCCATATAGCCGAGACAATCCTAAGCAAAAAGAACAAAGCTGCAGGCATCATGCTACCTGACTTCAAACTATACTGCAAGTCTACAGTAACCAAAACATCATGGTACTGGTACCAAAACAGATATAGAGACCAATGGAACAGAACAGAGTCCTGAGAAGTAACACCACACATCTACGACCATCTGATCTTTCACAAATCTGACAAGAACAAGCAATGGGAAAGGATTCCCTATTTAACAAATGGTGTTGGGAAAACTCGCTAGCCATATGCAGAAAACTGAAACTGGACCCCTTCCTTACACCTTATATAAAAATTAACTCAAGATGGATTAAAGACTTAAACATAAAACCTAAAACCATAAAAACCCTAGAAGAAAACCAAGACAATACCATTCAGGACATAGGCATGGGCAAAGATTTCATAACTAAAACACCAAAAGCAATTGCAGCAAAAGTCAAAATTGTCAAATCGTATGTAATTCAGCTAAAGAGCTTCTGCACAACAAAACAAACTATCAGAGTGAACAGGCGGAGTGAACAGAATGGGAGAAAATTTTTGCAATCTATGCATCTGATAAAGGTCTAATATTAAGAATCTACAAGGAACTTAAATTTGCAAGAAACAAGTCCCATCAAAGTGGGAGAAGAATATGAACAGACACTTCTCAAAAGAAGACATGTTATGCAGCCAACAAACATATGAAAAAAAGCTCATCATCACTGGTCATCAGAGAAATGCAAATCAAAACCACAATGAGATACCATCTCACACCAGTTAGAATGGTGATCATTAAAATGTCAGGAAACAAAAGATGCTTGTGAGGATGTGGAGAAATAGGAATGCTTTTACACTGTTGGTGGGAGTGTAAACTAGTTCAACCATTGTGGAAGACAGTGTGGTGATTCCTCAAGGATCTAGAATCAGAAACACCATTTGACCCAGCAATCCCATTACTGGTACATATCGAAAGGACTATAAATCATTCTACTATAAAAAACACATGCACACAGGTTTATTGCAGCACTATTTACAATAGCAAAGGCTTGAAACCAACCCAAATGCCCATCAATGATAGACTGGATAAAGAAAATGTGGCACATATACACCATGGAACACTATGCAGCCATGAAAACGAATGAGTTCATATCCTTTGCAGGGACATGGATGAAGCTGGAAACCATCATTCTCAGCAACCATAGGAACACAAAACCAACCACCACATGTTCTTACTCGTAAGTGGGAGTTCAACAACGAGAACACATGGACACAGGGAGGGGAACATCACACACCAGGGCCTGTCAGGAGATGGGGGGCAAGGGGAGGGAGAGCATTAGGATAAATACTTAATGCATGCAGGGCTTAAAACCTAGATGAGTTGATGGGTGCAGCAAACAACCATGGCACATGTATACCTGTGTAACAAACCTGCACGTTCTGCACGTGTATCCCAGAATTCAAAGTAAAATGAAATTAAAAAAAAAAAAAAAAAAAAGAGAAACTGAGTATTAAGAATGCCCCATCTATAGACTCTAGATATTGAACTTCTAGAAAGCCAAATGGTATAGATTGATTTTTCTCATCCATCTGCCTCTAAAGAGTCAGCTGGTGCAAGTATCATTTTTATCCCTATCTTAAATATAAGAAAATTAGGCCAGGCACAGTGGCTCACACCTGCAATCCCAGCACTTTGGAAGGCCGAGGCAGGCTGATCACCTGAGGTCAGGAGTTCGAGACCAGCCTGGCCAACATGGCAAAACCCTGTTTCTACTAAAAATATAAAAAATTAGCTTGGTGTGGTGGCAGATGACTGTAATCCCAGCTACTTGGGAGGCTGAGGCATGAAAATTGCTTGAACCCAGAAGGCAGAGGTTGCAGTGAGGTGAAATTGCGCTCCAGCCTAGGTGACAGAGCAAAACTCTATCTCAAAAACAAAAAAGAAAAGAAAATTAATGCCCAGAGAAGTGAACCCAGGTCCTCCACATTCTAGTTTAGGTCTCCTTTCATGACAGCCTCCAGAGAAAACATTTGGATTTTTAGAGACAACCATGAAGGCTTGATGAGAGGCATCGCCTTCTGGACATGACCCCCATTGCCAATGAGTATGTTTTTAATCTTTTTTTTTTTTTTTTTTTTAAGATGGAGTCTCACTCTGTCCCCCAAGCTGGAGTGCAGTGGCATGATCCCGGCTCACTGCAACCTCTGCCTCCCCAGTTCAAGCAATTCTGTCTCAGCCTCTGGAGTAGCTGGAACTACCGGGACCCGCCACCATGCCCGGCTTTTTTTTTTTTTTTTCTTTCTTTTTTAAAGTAGAGACAGGGTTTCACCATGTTGGGCAGGCTGGTCTATAACTCTTGACCTTAGGTGGTCCACCCACCTCAACTTAAGTGCTGAGATTATTTTAATCTTTGACAACCCTCCACCTATTTGAGGTAAGGATTCAGAAGAAAAAAAAAAAAAAAAAAAAAAAGCAGCCTGTAATCCCAGCAATTTGGGAGCCTGAGGCAGGCAAATCACTTGAAGTCAGAATTTCGAGACCAGCCTGTGCCATCTCTACTAAAAATACAAAATCAGCCAGGCATAGTGGTGTGCACCTGAAATCCCAGCTACTTGGGAGAATGAGGCAGGAGAACCACTTGAATCCAGGAGGCAGAGGCTGCAGTGAGCTGAGATCGCACCATTGCACTCCAGCCTGGGCAACAAGAGCAAAACTCCGTCTCAAAAAAAAAAAAAAAAACAAAATATTCGATCTTTCCTATTAGCTTTATTAAATACTTTAACTTTAGAAGCACAATAATTAGAACTGAGTATAACTTTTAAAAAATTTTTCACAAAGAAATTAGTACCTTGTAGGGTCATTTATAATCTTTTTTTCTGCTGATTTTTAAAGTTTTAAAACTTTAATACAACATTTTATTTATTTTTTGAGACGGAGTCTTGATCTTGTCACCCGGGTTGGAGTGCAGTGGTACAATTTTGGCTCACTGCAACCTCCACCTCCCAGGTTCAAGCGATTCTCGTGCCTCAGCCTCCCGAGTTGGGATTATAAGCACTGGCCACCATGCTCAGCTAGTTTTTTTTTTTTTTTTTTTTTTTGAGACCAAATCTTGCTCTGTCACCCCAGCTGGAGTGTGGTGGCACAATCTCAGCTCACTGCAAAGTCCACCTCCCAGGTTCAAGCCATTCTCCTGCCTCAGCCTTCTGAGTAGCTAGGATTACAGGTACATGCCACCACGCACTGCTAATTTTTATATTTTTAGTAGAGATGGAGTTTCACCATGTTGACCAGGCTGGTCTCGAACTCCTGACTTCAGGTGAGCCGCCCGCCTCAGCCTCCCAAAGTGCTGGGATTACAGGCGTGTGCCACCACGCCCAGCCAACAGTTTTGTACTTTTAGTAGCGACAGGATTTCACCATGTTGGCCAGGCTGATCTGGAACTCCTGACCTCAGGTGATTCACCCACCTCAGCCTCCCAAAGTGCTGGGATTACAGGCATGAGCCACTGCATCTGGCCCAATATTTTTAAAATAGTACATTATTAAAGAGGCTAGATGTGCACTTTAAATTATTAGAAAATTGGCCCAGTGCAGTGGCTTATGCCTGTAATCCCAACACTTTGGGAGGCTAAGGCGGGTGGATCACCTGAGGTCAGAGTTGGTGACCATCCTGACCAACATGGAGAAACCCTGTCTCTACTAAAAACACAAAATTAGCCAGACATGGTGGTGCATGCCTGTAATCCCAGCTACTCGGTTGAAGCAGGAGAATCGCTTGAATCTGGGAGGCAGAAGTTGCAGTGAGTCGAGATCACGCCATTATACTCCAGCCTAGGCAAGAGCAAAACTCCATCACAAAAAAAAAATATATATATATATATATATATATATATATATAAATATATATATATATAATCAGAACATTAGTGTGGCAGACAGATTCTATGGTTGTCCCATCATCTCAGCCTGTGACATTCACACCTTTGTGATGTTCATCTCCGACTGTCGGAGGGACCTGCGACTTGCTTGAACCAAAACAATATGGCAAAGGGTGCTAGAATGTCACTTGTGATACTACGTAGCAGCCTTTTTTTTTTTTTTTTTTTTTTTTTTTTTGAGACAGAGTCTTGCTCTATTGCTCAGGCTAGCACCGTTACTACTGCAGTGATGCATTCTCAGCTCACTGCCTCCTAGGTTCAAGTGATTCTCGTGCCCCAACCTCCCGAGTAGTTGGGATTACAGGCATGCACCACCACACCCGGATGATTTTTGTATTTTTAGTAGAGATGAGGTTTTGCCATGTTGATCAGGCTAGTCTTAAGCTCCTGGCCTCAAGTGATCTGCCCACTTTGGCCTCCCAAAATGCTGAGACTACAAGAGTAAGCCACTGCGCTTGGCCCATATTACGTAGCTTCTAATGTCTGTCTTGTGAGAAACATTCTTCCATATTGGCTTTGAGGAAGACCAAAAAAAACAAACAACTGTATTTTGACTAGAGCAATGGACAAAGAATGCCGGAAAGTACCAGTGGAGTGGTGAAATCCCGGCACGGCACAGAAGCTCAAGATGGCACCACAGAGAGGGGCGTGAGGCATCCTGCCTCTGACACACTGTCTCCCCAACTGGATTCAGCTCAGAGCCAGAGGAGACTTCTTCTTATGGGGAAAAAGGTAAGCTGGAGACCCTCACAGGTCCCCACCACTGCCATAAATGCTAGAAGTCATTGCAATAGGAGGGTCTCCCAGTCCTCACAGGGCTTAAATCCAGGAGGAACAGTTGCCAGGAGTCCACACTGATACCTTGCCCCAGGACAGGAACACTCTTGGCACTCGCAACCTCCATGATCTAAGCTGGTAGGGCACAACACCATCTTGAAACCAGACCCACAGCTGCAGTACATCCTGTCCTAGGGGCCAGTAGCCACTAAACCCCTCCATTCCTGAGGCCCTGCCATCATCCCACTACGTTCACATGGTACTTACAGCACCAATACTCCAACTGCTCAGAGCCTAGGCCTGGAGGAATGACCAAAACCCCAGTATCTGAACCCATGAGACACCTTATTCCCCAGGGAAACAGGAGGACTTGCATAGTGGGGAAGCTGTGACAGCAGCCTGGCCTGCATGTGCCTGCCCCTGGCATGACTGCCAGCCTAGAGATGCCCCCTACTTGCCAAAGAGCTACTCATAGCTACCCAGCTCTCATGGACCCACCCTCAGCCAAACATCCAGCCACGAGGATGCAACCCTGTCCCTCCACAGAGAGCCCCACGCAGCTCCCTGGCATGCATGGCCGCACCCAGCCTAGTGGTGGCCCTGCCCTTCTGCAGAGCTCACTGCACAGCTTGCCAGCTCATGCCACACACACACACACACACACACACACACACACACACCCCTCCTCTGACCTGACAACCAACCCAGTGCCCCCAGCCCCAGCAAAACCGCAACACCACTGTCACGAACCCCCATGGCCTGGGTCACTGAGACAATTGCAGACATCACAATCAAGAATTTACAGTGGAAAAATCTGTACAAAGACCATGTTACTGAGTTCATCCAGAACCAAAAGCAAGGCACCATTCCCAATCAACATCCTAAGACCCAATAACAGGGAAAAAACCTCTTCCTACAAAAACCACTCCATAAAATTGGAAAAAGTGCCTGTTCCACTAGATGCATAGATCTCAATCTAGGGATGTAAGAAACATGACAAAAATCAAGGGAACATGACACCCCCAATGAAACACAATACATCTCCAGAATAGATCCCAAAGAAAAGGGTATTGATGAAATGGCTGAAAAGAAATTCCAAGTAATGATCCTAAGGCAACACAGCAAGATACAAGAGAATACAAACAGTTTAGTGAAACCGGGAAACAATTTATAATGTGAATGAGAAATTCAACAGAGATAGATACCATAAAAAGGAATCAAAAAAGAAATCTTGGAGGTGGAGAGTTCAATGAATGAAATAAAAAAATACAACTGAGAGCTTCAACAGCAGACTAGATTAAACAAAACAAAGAATTTCTGAACTTTAAGACAGGTGTTGACTGGGCATGGTGGCTCTTGCCTGTAATTCCAGCATTTTGGGAGGCTGAGATGGGCGGATTGTTTGAGCTCAGGAGTTCAAGATCAGCCTGGGCAATATGGCAAAACCTCGTGTCTACAAAAGATATAAAAATTAGCCAGCCGTGATGGCAAGTGCCTGTGGTCCTAGCTACTCAGGAGGCTAAGGCAGGAAGACTGCTTGAGCCTCAGAGGTTGAGGTTGCAATAAGCCATGTTCACACCACTGCATTCCAGCCCGGGTGACAAAGCATTAAAAAAAAAAAAAAAAAAAGAAATGAAAATTTAATACTTGTTTAAGCAAACAGGTATTTATATTATAGAAATGTCAAAAGGAGAGGAAGTGGAGAAAGGAATATAAAACCTATTTAATGAAATAATAGCTGAAGACTTCCTAAATCTTGAGAGAGAGATGTATATCCAAATCCAGGAAGCTTAACAGTCCCCAATGAGACCAGGCATGGTGGCTCATGTCTGCAATCTTAGCACTTTGAGAGGCTGAGGTGGGAAGATCACTTGAGTCCAGGAGTTTGAGACCAGCCTGGATAACACAGTGATACCCTGTCTCTACACCAAAAAAAAATAAAAAAAACAACAACTAATACTAACTACTAACTACTAGCTACTTGGGAGGCTAAGGCAGGAGCATCACTTGAGTCCAGGAATTTGAGGTTGCAATGAGCTATGATCACACTACTACACTCTAGTATGGACAACAAAGAGCAAGATCCTGCCTCAAAAAAAAAAAAAAGTCCCCAATAAGATTCAACCCCCAGAAACCCTTTCAAGGTAGATTATATCCAACTGTCAAAAGGCAATGGCAAAGTAAGGATTCTAAAAGCTGTGAGAGAAAACATCAAGTCATATATAAGGGAATCTCCATTACACTATCAGCAGATTTGTCAGCAGAAACTTTACAGGTCAGGAGAGAATGGGATTATAAACTTCAAAGTGTTGAAAGAAAAAAAAAAAAAAAAAAACTTTCCACCAAGAATAAACTATTTGGCAAAGTTATCCTTCAGAAATGAAGGCAAAATGAAGACCTTCCCAGACAACCAAAAGCTAAGAAATCTCAGTAGGCCACAAAACAAGTTTTAACAAACTGAAATAGTAAGTATCTTTTTGGAATGCAACAGTATAAAACCAGAAATCAATAGCAAAAACTTTAGAAACTCTATAAATAAATGGAGCATGCTTCTAAATAACCAGTGGGGCAATGAAGACAGTAAGTGGGGGAAATTTGAAAATTCCTTAAGACAAGTGAGACTGGAAGCACACTCCAAAACCTATGGGTCACAGCAAAACAGTTCTAAGAGGGAGAAGCTCATAGCAGCAAATGCCTACATCAACAAAGGAGAAAGATTTATAATAAACAAGCTAACAACGCACCTCAAGGAACTACAAGAACTAAACACAAAATTGGTAAAAGGGAGCAAAGAATAAAGCTCAGAGCAGAAATAAACAAAATACAGACTGAACACTTCAGAAGATCAACAAAATGAAGAGTTGGTTTTTTGAAAAGAAACAAAAATCAATAAACCTTCAGCTAGACTAAGAAAAAAGGACCCGAATAAATGAAATCAGAGATGAAAAAGTATGCATTACAACTTATATCATAGAAATATAAAGGATCATAAGACACCATTATGAGTAACTATATGCCAACGAATGTGAGAACACTCAACAAATGGATAAATTCCTAGACACATACAACCTACCAAGATTAAATTATGAATAAATAGAAAATCTGAACAGAATAGTAGCAACTCAGAAAATTTGAAGTCTTCCGAAAAAAAAAAAAAAAAAAAAAGCCCAGAACGTGATGGCTTCACTGCTGAATCATACTACACATTTAGAGAAGAACTAACACCATTCTCCTCAAACTATTTCACAAACTTGAGAGGAGGGAATACTTTCAAACTCATTTTATGAGGCCAATATTACCCTGATTCCAAAACCAGACAAGGACACAACAAAAGAGAAAACTATAGGCCAATATCTTTGATAAACACAGATGCAAGAATTCTCAACAAGATACTAGTGAAGAAAATTCAATAGCACACTAAAAAGATAATTCATTATGATCAAATAGGATTCATCCAAGAGAAAGCAGGATGGTTCAATATACTCAAATCAATAAATGTGATATATCACATTAACAAAAAGAAACAACAATAATCATTATCATTTCAATCGATACAGAAAAAGTATTTGACAAAATTCATCGCTTCATGAAAAAACTCTCAATAAATTACGTAGAGAAAGATTGTACCGCAACAGAATAAAGGCTGTATATGACAAACCCATAGCTAACATACTGAATGGGGTATGATCAGGAGCAAGATCAGGATGCCCACTTTACCACTCCTACTCAACATAGTACTGGAAGTCCTAGTCACAGCAATTAGACAATAAAAAAAGGCATCCAAATTGAAAAGAGGGGAGTCAAACTGTCCCTGTTTTCAGACTACATGATCTTACACATAGAAAACCCTAAAGACTCCCCCAAAAAGCTGTTAGAACTAATAAATGAATTTAAAGTCACAGGAAACAAAATCAACATACAAAAATCAAGTGTTTCTATTTGTTAACAGTTAACTATCTGAAAAAGAAATTAACAATTCTATTCACAATAGCTACAAAACCAATAAGATACCTAGGGATAAACTTTACCATGACAGTGAAAGATCTCTACAATTAAAACTATAAAACACTGATGAAAGATGACACAAATAAATGGAAAGCTATCCTATGTTAATGGATTAGAATAATTTTGTTAAGATGGCCATACTATCCAAAGTGATCTACAGATTCAAAGCAATCCCTATCAAAATGCCAATGACACTCTTCACAGAAATAGAAAAAATACTAAAACTTATATGGAACCACAAAAGACCTCAAAATAGCTAAAGCAATCCTGAGCAAAAAGAACAAATCTAGAGGTATCATACTACTTTATTTCAAATTATACTATAGTAAACAAAACAGCATGGTTAACCTTGGCATAAATACAGACACACAGAACAATGGAACAGTATAGAGGGCCCAAAAATAAGTTTATGCACCCACAGCCAACTTTTTTTTTTTTTTTTTTTTTTTTTTTTTTTTGAGACAGTCTCACTCTGTCACCCAAGCTGGAGTTTGATGGCGCCATCTCCACTCACTGCAGCCTCCGCCTCCCAGGTTCAAGTGATTGTCCCACCTCAGCCTCTGGAATAGCTCGGACTACAGGTACTGATCACCACACCTGGCTAATATTTTTGTATTTTTAGTAGAGAGGGGGTTTCACCATGTTGGCCAGGCTGGTCTCAAACTCCTGATCTCAAGTGATCCACCCACCTTGGCCTCCCAAAATGCTGGGGTTATAGGCATGAGCCACCATGCCCCACCTGATTTTCAATAAATGTATCAAGAACATACATTAGGGAAAAGGTAGTCTCTTCAATAAATGGTGTTGGGAAAATTGGATATCCACATACAGAAAAATGAAACTAGACCCCTACCTCTCACCTTATACAAAAATTGATTCAAAATGGATTAAAGACTTAAATGTAAAACCCAACACTATAAAACTACTAGAAGAAAACACAGGGGAAATGCTTTACAACACTGGGCTCCACAAGGCTTTTTTAAAGAAGACCTCAAAAGCACAGGTAACAAAAGCAAAAGGAGACAAATTGGATTACATCAAACTAAAAAGCTCTTGCATAGCAAAGGAAACAATTAACGTAGTGAAGAGAAAAGCTACAGAATGGGAGAAAATATTTACAAACTCTAATATACAGAATATATACGGAACTTTTTTCCCCCAACCAAGACAGAGTCTTGCTCTGTCGCCCAGGCTGGAGTGGAGTGGCCCAATCTCGGCTCACTGCAACCTCTGCCTCCGAGGTTCAAGCAATTCTCCTACCTCAGCCTCCCGAGTAGCTGGGATTACAGGTGTGTGCCACCACACCTAGCTAATTTTTGTATTTTTAGTAGAGACGGGGTTTCACCATGTTGGCCAGGCTGGTCTCCAACTCCTGACCCTCAGGTGATCCACCTGCCTCGCTCTCCCAAAGTGCTGGGATTATAGGCGTGAGCCACCACTCCCAGCCCAGAATATGTAAGACATTTAACAGCAAATAATAATAACCTGATTTTAAAATGGGCAAAATACCTTAATAGACATATCTTAAAAGAAGACATAAAAGGCTAGAGGGTACAGGAAAAAATTTTCAATATCACTAATTGTCAGGGAAATGCAAATCAAAACCACAATGAGATACCACCTTACTCCAATTACAATGACTGTAATAAAAAACAAAGAAAACAAGATTTGTCAAGGATGTGGAGAAAAGGGAACACACAGTGCTGATGGGACTGTATTTTAGTATACTGGAAAATAGTACAGAGGTTCCACAAAAAATTAAAAATAGAACTACCACATGATCTAGCAGTCTCACTACCAGATAGCTAAAGGAAATCCAGTATGTCGGAGAGAGAGCTGTACATCCATGTTTATTGCACGACTAGTTCACAAAACCCAGACTATGGAACCAATGTAAGTGAGCAGCAAGTGACAAATGGATAAAGAAAATGTAGTATCATACACAATACTATTCCACCATAAAAAAGAAGGAAGTCCTGTCATTTGTGACAATATGCATGAACCTGTAGGACATTATGTTAAGTGAAGTAAAGATTGGGGAGGGGAGAAGGAAAGAGGAACATGGGGAGAAGCCGGCCAACAGGTACCAGGTTACAATTAGGTAGAAGTAGGTTCTGGTGTTCTGTTAGTCAGGTAACGATGATTAATGGTAAGGTACTGAATATTATGAAACAGCTAAAATAGAGGCTTTCGCGTCTTCTCGCCACAAAGAAATAAGTGCATGAGGTGACACATTAAATACCCTGATTTGATCATTATACAATATATAATATCAAAACATCAAACTGTATTTCATAAATATCTATAATTACAAGATGTCAATTAAAAAAAAAAAAACACCTGAAAATGTTCTGCGCTAAGCAGGTCTATGTAAACCTACCCTCAAAGTCTGAGGAAGCTGAGGGGCCAGAGGAGGCGGCAACAAATCCAGTTTCTCAGGAGGAAAACAAAACAAAACAAAAACAATGTAATAGGCCCTTAAAAACACAAGCCATGCCTCAGGCCGCGCGCGAAGAGACGGTGTATCCCCTCTCTGTTACCCCCATCCCAGACCCAGGGCTTATATAGTAGAGGAAATTTGCCTCAGGGCAGTATTTATGGTAAGTATGTGTTTACATTAACATCAAGGTAAACAGTCTAAGGGCAGGATTTGTGGTACATGAAAGTAGAAATCTTACAGGCATTTCCGGGACTAGCGTTGAAGAAGTCAACGTGGCAGATTAGCATCAAAGATGGAGCTGCTTTAGCCTCAGAACTGACTAGACTAAAATAGTCAAGAAGTTAACTATGTTTTTAAAGGAATCATTAGCCTAGCCTAAAAATGTCTGTGACTGCTTGAGATTTTAAATGATCCTTGTAATGACATCTTGTAATTATAGATATTTATGGGATACGATTTGATGTTTTGATATTATATACCACATAATCCTCAGGGTATTTAATGTGTCACCTCATGCACTTATTTCTTTGCAGCGAGAATGTGCAAAAGCCTCTATTTTAGCTGTTTTATAATATTCAGTGCCTTACCATTAATCATCATCACCTGACTAACAGAACACCAGAACTTACTTCTATCCAATTGAAACCTGGTACCTGTCGGCCAGCTTCTCCCAATTTTCCCCTTCCCTTCTCCCCTCCCCAGTCCTTGCTTCACTTATTCCTCCCCCTCCCCGCCGCCTGCCATCACTTTGGAGCAGCAACCAGTCTGAGAATGCTGTTCATCCCCCAAGGAGGTTGTGAGGTCATATCACAAACTGTCTTTCCTCTACGCTCATTCCACAAGAATCAACACTGAGGGCTTCTGCGGCCAGATGTGCCGGGGTTTTTGCCTACATGCCAAATAAGTAAATCAACATGCAGTGACATCATCTGGGTGTCCTCCAATCCAGTTCAACTCCAACACTATCTACCTGGAGACAGTGTCAGACACCACATGCTGAGGGCTCAGTCCCACAAGACTGCCCCCAATTCTGATACCAGCTGAAAGCCTGAGGTTGTGTTACATGCTTCTGACCAACTAGCTGTAAATTGGGGATCCCACAACCTCCTCTTCAAGTTTGATTAATTTGCTAGGATGGCTTACAGAACTCAGGGAAACATTTAGGTTTACGGGTTTATTAGAAAGAATATTACAGGCCGGGTGCAGTGGCTCATGCCTGTAATCCCAGCACTTTGGGAGGCCAAGGCAGGTGGATCACCTGAGATCAAGAGTTCGAGACCAACCTAGCCAACATGGTGAAACCCCGTCTCTACTAAAAATACAAAAACATTAGCCAGGCATAGTGGTGCACACCTGTAACCCCAGCTACTCAGGAGGCTGAGGCAGGAGAACCGCTTCAGCCTGGGAGGTGGAGGTTGCAGTGAGATCATACCACTGTACTCCAGCCTGGGAGACACAGCAAAATGCCACCTCAAAAAAAAAAATTACAAAAGATACAGATAAAAAGATACATAGAGATTTATGGAAGGGGTATGGAGCTTCCATGCCCTCCCTAGGGACACTGCATTACAGGAACCTCCACATATTCAGCTATCCAGAAGTTCTCCATATTTTCGGAGAGGTATGGAGGATCCACCCCCTTGGGCCTTTTACAGAGACTTCGTTTGATAGGCACGACTGAAAGATGGATACCCATGTGGAAATGGCTGGACAAAAAAGGTATGATCTAATAAATACTAATAGACTGAGTGGGGAAACCCAGCAAGGCCTGTCTGTTCAGATTCCTCTTGGCCTATATGTGAAGCATTCTTTCCTCCTCGGTATGGGGCAGGATGCTTTCTTTACATCTTATGACCTATAAATCAGACAAGATAGATCAGAGAATTTCTTTATGGTCAGCTCCAAGACCAAAAGGCTGGGGGAGATTCCTGCCTTGGAAAGAAAACAAGCAAGTGAAAAGAGGGCAGGAGAAAGAGCGATTCTGTTTTGTAAGGCCTAAAGTGCCCTAACATTATAGCAAGGGGTATGGGAGTTACGAGCCAGGAAATGTAGATGAAAACTTGTGTGTATTCTTTCAAATATGACATAAGTATCATAATATATAACAGATCATCTCACTAATGCCCTCTTCAGATGATTTCCAGGAAAGTAAAGAAAAAACAAAGCAGAACCAAGGGCCATGGAGAACACAGACAGGGAACTACTCGTGCGAGTTGACTCAGGGCCGCCCGATTGAAGCAACATACCGTCTCTGCAAGAGTGGAGGTCTCGGAACGTCCTCCCACCCTTAGTCTACTTCAGGATTGCTATGGACCAGCAAATGCTGTGTATCTCCCACTTCTCCCATTTCCACTGGGAGCATTTAATGCTGTTATCCCAGCCTTATTCAACCATTGCATTTTTAGAGAGGAGAACATGAATAGCTCCTCTTCCTAGTTCACTGGTTTCAAAATCAAGAGGAGCCGTACTCCCTATCAGTGAGACTGTGCCTCATTCACTAAAGGAGACACCATCATGACATGCTAAACTTTGAGCTGAATCCTGAAACTGGATGGAAGGCTTGGGCTCTCTGGGAAATGGGAGGGGGATGGGTATGTTGTGTGTGAAGGAAGGCTGAATTGAATATTTGGTTACCAGATGGGTCGACTGTTAGAGATATTAGTCATGTTCACCAAGTATTCTAGTTCTGTCTTCTTCTGGGGACCGGGTAGGGCTGCACTTCCGGTCCCCCTTGTAGTTGGTAGAGACTGAACGACTAGTTCTGAGCAACGAATCATGAGCAGAAGTGACATACGTCACTTCTGAGCCTGAGCATGCAATTGTCAGTGTGAGACCCTCGAGAGCTCCCTTTCCCTTTCCAATGACTGGGAATGTTCTAGAGAGTGGCTGCTCCATTAGCCTGGGGCCTGCAGGAAGGATGCAAAGCAGAGCCTCCAGCAAACCACCGATGGGCAAGTTGGATGAGCAAAACCCAACAGGCCAGGCTCAGTGGCTCACCCTGTAATCCCAGCACTGTGGGAGGCTGAGGGCGGTGGATTGTTTGAGCTCAGAAGTTCCAGACCAGCTTGAGCAACCAAGTAAAACCTCTCTCTACGAAAAAAAACAAAACAAAACAAAAAAACAAACATTAACGGGGTGTGCGCCTAGAGTCCCAGCTACTTGGGAGGCTGAGAGAGGAGGATCACTTGAACCTCAGAAGCAGACGTTGCAGTGAGCTGAGATCATGCCACTTCTCTCCAGCCTGAGCAACAGAGCAAGGCTCTCAAAAACAAAAAAGCAAAAACATCTTTTGTCATTTTAAGCCACCGAAATTTTTAGTTTGTAGGTTTCTACAGCATAACTTAGCCCATCCTAATACTAGCACAGAAAGGACTAAAAAACAAGCCTCTTCCTAACAGCTACTCCAAAACTCTTTCTACAGTGATTTAATCCCTAATAAGGGAGAGTCTGCTCAGTTTTTAGGGAATTTCAATAAAGTTGATTCCACAATACCCTTTGGGAGCTAAAAGTTTTATAAATCTTAGCGTCTTCCTCGATTGACTCACACTGTAGTTCAGGCCTTTTTGTGTGGATATACCTAAAGACTTTGATTAAACCACAAAATCTCCCCAGCCCCCCAACCTTCTGGAGCCTAAAGAGTTTCCTGTTAATGTGCAAGCCACTGTATTCGGTTTCTAGGGCTGCTGGAACAAAGCGCCACAGACTGGGCGGCCTCACAGCAGCGTATGCCTCACAGTTCTGCAGGATGGGTCTCAGAGCAAAGTTTCTGGAGGGTCAGTTCCAAGACCACACAAAAAAGGAGCTGTTCAAGCCTCTTTAGTTTGTACATGGCTACCTTTCCCAGGTGTATTCACATCTTCTTTCCATACATGTTTGTATCCAAATTTTTTTTTTTTGAGACAGTTTCACTGTCGTCGCACAGTGTGGTGTGCAATGGCCTGATTTCAGCTCACTGCAACCTCCTCCTCCTGGGTTCAAGCAATTCTCCTGCCTCAGCCTCCCAAGTAGCTGGGATTACAGGTGCCCACAATCATGCCTAGCTAATTTTTGTATCTTTCTTAGAGATGGGGTTTCACCATGTTGGCCAGGCTGGTCACGAACTCCTGACCTAAGGTGATCCGCCCACCTTGGCCTCCCAAAGATCTGGGATTACAGGCGTGAGCCACTGTGACCAGCCAAATTTCCTCTTCTTAGAGGACCACCAGTCACACTGGATCAGGGCCCAGCCTATTGATCTCATGTTAATGGAATTACTTCTTTAAAGACCCTATCTCCAAATATAGTCACATTCTAAGGTCCTGCAAGGTTAGGACTTCAACATAGGAATTTTGGTGAGGAGCACACAATTCAGCCCATAATAGCCACCCTCCAAAAGGTATTGTTTGGAGTCTTCATGAGCTTGAGAAGATATCTGTTTACAGTCAGTTCCTTTGCAGGATGCATTTAGTCGAAGAAAGATTAAAAGGACTGAAAAAATCTTAGCTCTGTTCTCATCTATGTGGTCTTATCCCATCACAAGCTTCTGTAGCAGGGGAGCCCTTTCGAGGCCCCTTTTGCCCAGTATGTAGCAGACAGCAGGACAGAAAGGGGTGTCATGACCTTGAACCCACAAAACTGAGCTGGACACACCTGATTCCATGACAATACACATGTGGAATCAATATAAATTGTTGTCACTTCCATTCAACAGACACCTTGGAGCACTCAGCTTATCACTCTTAAGCATCACTTTACTTAACAGTTCTAAGAAGCTGAGAGTATTAGATTTCCTATTTTATAGATGAAGAAACAAAAGCTGAGGTCTTCTGGCTAGGATCATAGCTTGTAGGAAAAGGTGCTGGGAAGTTTCAGATGGGCTTCTTGGAGGGTGGGATTGTATCTTAATCTAACAGACACACAAGCCTCAGTGGTAAAGAACACAGGCCTTGAGCTGGTCTAGCTCTGTGAGCAGCTCATATACCTGGCTTGTCTAGTTCTGTGATTTTGAACAAGTCACCTGCCACCACTGTGCCTGTTTCCTCACCTGTAAGATACAAAATTTTCTATTACCTATTTACTGGGGTTGTGAAGATTGGAAGGGATAATATATGCAAATCCTTCAGCACAGTGCCTAACAGAGTGCCCAATATCTGCTGTTATTCCCAGCTTGTACAGTGTCCAGCAAATAAATGAGCTCCACCTATCTATGCTGAATAAGGAAATGGACATTTGAATGGGGAACGGTGGTTGGCTAAATGGCAGTAGCTAGGGCTGCAAGATGGAGGAAAAGATTTTTGTTCTCTTCAACTGATTTTGTTTAGTTTAGGAGAGATATAGATGTGTAGTAAGCAAATAAATGAATAAGACGCTGTGTGGGGCTGCAGTCCGGCTAGGATGCTAAGGTAGGGTGCGGCTGCTTCTTGGGCCACTGCACATACCCTGCAGGCTAGGGCACAGGGTCTAATGAGGGAAGGCTGGTGTGGCTGGCACTTCTGCTCCACGCTGAGTGGTGCTGGTTTCTCACCACTGTTGATGAGCACTTTGCACTGTAAAATACTCTAACTGCACAGTGCTACACAGACTCTTAAAAGTCACAAGGGGCCGGGCACAGTGGCTCATGCCTGTAATCCCAACACTTAGGGAGGCCGAGGTGGGCAGAACATGAGGTCAGGAGGCTGAGACCATCCTGGCCAACATCGTAAAACCTCATCTCTACTAAAACTATAAAAATTAGCCGGGCATGGTGGCACACACCTGTAGTCCCAGCTACTCAGGAGGCTGAGGCAGGAGAATCGCTTGAACCTGGGAGGTGGAGGTTGCAATAAGCCAAGATCGCGCCACTGCACTCCAGCCTAGCAACAGAGACTCCAACAACAACAACAAAAAGTCAGAGAGACTGGGTGTGGTGGTTCACACCTGTAATCCCAGCTCCTTGGGAGGCCAAGACAGGAGGATTGCTTGATTCCAGGAGTTTGACACCAGCCTGGGCAATATAGTATGACCTCATCTCTACAAAAAAAATTTAAAATTAGCCAGGCATGGTGGCACATGCCTGTAGTCCCAGCTACTTGGATGGCTGAAGCAGAAGGATTGCCTGAGCCCTGGTTGAGACTGCAGTGAGCCGTGATGGTGCCACTGCACTTCAGCCTGGGCAACAGAGAGACCTTGGCCAAAAAAAAAAAAAAAAAGTCACAGGGAAAGCTTGTCAGTGCTGCTACTGCAGCAACATTTCTGAGTTCAGTAATTAATTAACGTTCTAAGTAATTAAAGCATGTTCTAAGATCCTCCTCAATCTGCTCGCATGCCTGACAATCTAATAAAGTGTCAGCTGTAGCCCATTTGTCAAAATCCTAAAGTCTTGTTACCTTAATCTCCTTCATGCTAAAATTTCCTACTAAAGAAAGCAAGAGGCTTTAACTGAAGGCAGGGCATAAGGCCCACTCACTGCAGTGTGGTCTTTGCTAAACGACTATTAGTTTGCGAGGACTACTATAACAAAATTACTACAAACTGGGTGACGTCGAACAATATAAATTGTCTCACAGTTCTGGAGGCTGGAAGTCCAAAATCAAGGTGCTGGCAGCGATAAGCTTTCTTTGAAGAATGTAGGAGAGAGCCCTTGTCTCCACTCACTTCCACTGGTGCCCAGCAACCCTGGCATTCCTTGGTGTGTAGATGCATCACTGCAAACTCTGCCTGTCTTCATCTGGTCCTCTTCCCCCTGTGTCTGGGTCTTCACATGGTGTTCTCTGCCCTGTCTGTGTCCACATTCTCCCTCTTCATATAAGAACACCAGGAATTGAATTAGCCCTCTCTAATCCAGTAATCCAGTATGACATCAATTTGTTTTTTGTTGGCGTTTTTAGACAGGGTCTCTGTCACCCAGGCTAGAATGCAGTGAATCACGGCTCACTGCAGCCTTGACCTCCAGGGCTCAACCAATCCTCCCACCTCAGCCCCTTGAATAGCTGAGACTACAAGTGCACGCCACGACATCAGGATCATTTTTGTATTTTTGGTAGGGATGGAGTTTTGCCATGTTGCCCAGGCTGGTCTCCAACTCCTAGCCTCAAGCAATCTGCCCACCTCAGCCTCCCAAAGTGCTGGGATTATAGGCCTGAGCCACTGTGTCCAGCCTGACCTCACTTTCAATTGACTAATTACATCTACAAAGATCCTATTTCCAAATGAGATCACATTCTGAGGTTCCACGTGAACATGAATTGGTGGGGGGTGATATGACAACTGTCAACCCAGGACAGTGACTAAATCTTCCTGTGTGAAAGCTGGGGGCATGTTCCGAAGTGGCTGATTAGCCTACTCTCCTGAGGATACCTTTACCTTGGCCCCTGGTCTGCCGCTAGGTAATGACAGTTGAGCGCTTACTCTGGGCCAGGCCCTATCTAATTTTACACGCAGTAGCTCATTATATTACCACAAAAATCTTAAGAGGCTCTCACCATCCTCATTTTAAAAAGGAGGACACTAAAAGCTCTGAGATGTTAAATGAACTACCTAGGCCCCCACAGGTGAACCAAACTACCTCCGTGCCCATGTTCTTAACCCACATGCTCTGCTGCCTATGGCGGGAAACCAGGGTATCAGAGCACTTAGGTCTGAACAAAGTATGCTTCTTCTCTGCTTATTTTGCTTTTTGGAGTTTTAGGAAATGTAAAACTATAATACGTAGGGGAAACACTACATCAATATTCACATTTCTATTTTTATCTTTATTTTTTGAGATGGAGTCTCACTCCGTCGCCCAGGCTGGAGTGCGGCGGCGTGATCTTGGCTCACTGCAACCTCTGCCTCCTAGATTCGGTTTCAAGCGATTCTCCTGCCTCACCCTCCCAAGTAGCTGAGACTACAGGTGCACACTGCCACATCCAGCTAATTTTTGTATTTTTAGTAGACAGGAGTCTCACCACATTGGCCACGTTAGTCTCGAACTCCTGACCTCAAATGATCCACCCGCCTCGGCCTCCCAAAGTGCTGGGATTACAGGTGTCAGCCACTGCGCCCGGCCAATGTTCGCATTTTTAAAACAAAAATATCTAAAAGGAAATTAACCAGGATAATTAGAACTGTGCAGCAATGGGAAAGCAGAAGTCTACCTATGAGAACCAGTATAAATCTCTTTCAATCAGGCACACACAGCAAATTGAAACCAAAGACCCCGGGTAAGATACCTTCGTATCATGATTTGGGTTTCTTCCCTGAAGCCATGAGCACCACGTAGGGAAGGTGCTGCCTCTAGTTTCTCCTTGGTTCAGAGAGCAGCTGCTGGTTTCCAGGTTCAGGAGTAGGCCGGCGGGAACAGTCCTTCTGGCACAAACACTATCCTTCCTGAGGCCGTGCCCGAGATGCCTCTTCCACGGGGTGCCTCCCTCCTGGACGTGCCCTGCGAGCCTGCTCTACCCATCTCTAGAGGAAAGAACAGGCAGAATTTTTTTTTTTTTTTTTTTTTTTGAGACAGGGTCTCACTCTGTCACCAGGCTGGAGTGCAGTGGTGCAATCTCGGCTCACAGCAACCTCCACCTCCCAGGTTCAAGCGATTTTCCTGCTTCAGCCTCCTGAGTAGCTGGGATTACAGGTGTGTGCCACCATGCCTGGCTAATTTTTGTGTTTTTAGTAGAGACGGGGTTTCAACCGTGTTAGCCAGGATGGTCTCCATCTCCTGACCTCGTGATCGACCCACCTCAGCCTCTCAAAGTGCTGGGATTACAGGTGTGAGCCATCCCACCAGCCGGCCGGAACAGGAGGATATTTTAAAGGAGCCACATCCTCCAACATCACCTCTCCCACCTGCGAGGTGAGTGATAGCTTCCCACCACACTCTAGTGACATCAGCACCGCAGGCCTGGGGCCACCCAAACTCACTTGTGCATTCCACAGTAGTCACTGCAATGTGGGCCTATTAGACACTGGAGAAGGAAGGCATGGAGCCGCCATGGTGAACAAGATATGGACCAGTGCCTCCCCCATGGAGCTTCTGTTCTGCCAGGGAAATAAACAAACATAAGCTCATTTCAGAGTGCTAAGTCCTGAGAAGCCGCTGATGCAGGGCACTGTGATCCCCGGCGATCTCTGAGTGGACAACGTGATCTGTGTGTTCAAGCAGAGCCTCTTTAAGGAGATGTTTGAGCAGAATTACAAGGAGGTACAGCTTTGTTAGGCTGAAGCGGGGCCTCAAGAGACACAACGCTGGATTTATTCAGTCTGCCTGGCCTGCCTCCACCTGGGGCAGGCAGAACCTACCAACTAAATCAACTTCTGCTGTTGGTAATGAGCCTTGATATACCTTCCAGTCAGTATTGTTAAAGCAATGCTACTTAGTAGGGCAAGTGTAAATACAAAAAACGTATTGACAAAGATTTTGCTGATTGTGAAATAAATGTGGGCACACAGTTGGAAGTAAGCTTGTTAACTGTTCAGTATTGGGAAACAATCCACTTCATCAAGGCAGCGAAGGGACATTCCCTTGGGAACAACTTCTACTTCAATTTACTATTTTAAAAGGGAGCTAGGAAGGACGTTATTTTCTTTAAACCACAGGCCACTTCTGCCATTCTTCTGTTGTGGTTACGGTAAGTCAGACCGTATCTGAGTTAAGGCTCCCTGAAATCTGGGAGAAGTCTTTGGATTCCACGCAGTGGCTGGGGTTCCTATGGGGTGTTGTCTGTCCTGTGTGGAGCCAGGGCTGGGTGGCCAGTCTCAATAGCTTTCATTTTCTGTACCAACCCTGCTGTAAAAGGCTGCCTTACATGTAGTCATGGGCACCCACAAGAGGAAGGGGATATGGAGTCAGTGGCTTGAGGTTGGCTCTCTCAATGTCCATTCCAATTGCTTTCTAGCTAAACTCTGAACTAAAGATTATGGAAAGCTAAATTCCATTTTTTTTTTTTTTTGAAACAGGGTCTTACTCTGTTGTCCAGGCTGGAATACAGTGACACAACCTTGGCTCACTGTAGCCTTGACCTCCTGGGTTCAAGTGATCCTCCCACCTCAGCCTCCCAAGTAGCTGTGACTACAGGCACATACCACCCTACCTAGCTAATTTTTGTATTTTTCGTAGAGATGGGGTTTATGCCATGTTGTCCAGGCTGGTCTCAAACTCCTGGGCGCAAGCAATCCACCTACCTCAGCCTCTCAAGATGTTGGGGCTACAGGAATGAGCCACTGTACCCGGCCTAAACTTGATTTCTTGTGTCCTCTGCAGCTAGGGTGCAGATACGTAACACGCTTCTAGTTCTCCCCAGAGAACGACTTCCAGGAGCCTCAGAGCTGAAAGTAAGCAGTGTGACGCAGCAGCCATATATATATAGGCAGGGGGGATGGGTTCTTTTGGCAAACACACGGGCAGACACAGCTGATTCTTCTGCGTTAACTCTGACAGAATCTCCAGCCTCCAGTCCCTAATTTCGCAGGTGCCAAAGAGTGGGAAGCAGCAGCATTAGTGCTTGCATTAGAATCATCAGGCAGTGGTTTACAAACTTCACTGTACATCGGAATCACCTGGAAAGCTTATTAAAACACAGATTGCTGGGCCCCAACTCCATAGTTTCTCCTTCAGTAGGTCTCAGGAGTGGCCTGAGATTCCCACTTCTATGAAGTTCGCAGGTGATGCTGATGCTACTAGTTGGGCGACACACTTTGGAAACCACTCTTTAAAAGTGTGGTTCATTTCTCGTGGCTGCTGTATCTGTGGCTGCGTTGTTCCTATGTATAACTTCCAAGGTTGTGTGGCTTTCCTGGGGATTCTGCGAATCCAGTAGTACCCGTTGGTAAACCCCTTTCTGCTTAAACTAGCTTGAGTGAATTCTGTTGTATGCAACTAAGAACACTGATCCACATAAGATCCTTGGTCTTCTTTACTGATGCTCTAGTCATGTGCCATTTTCTACTGAATCCTCCTCTTCTCCTCATTAGGATCCCTATGTCAATGCCCTGTCCCTGCCTCCAGTTCTTAGAGGAGTCACATGACTCATGCTGACACAAACCCTGTCTTACCAGAAGTTGTTCCACTTGCCAATCATATCTAAGTATCTCCCTCTCATTCTGCAACATTTCCAATTTCCCCACCTTCTCCAAAAATAATCCACGAATCCTCACTGAACAACAGGGCTGGGGTCTATTGCTGTAAAGGCAAAAATATTCTGAATTTAGCACTGAAATAGCACCACAGAATAGTAACTGAAAAAAGTCTTTTTATCTACTAAAGCTAAAAAAAAAAAGTCAGGTGCCAGACGCTTGCTTCAAACCCGTTTTTAAAGATTTGATCCTTTCTTTTTCCTTTTTTGGTAAAATATCTTACTGTGAAACTTATTATTTTTAATTTGTATTTATTTATTTTTCTGAGACAGAGTTTCACTCTTGTCGCCCAGGCTGGAGTGCAATGGCACAATCTTGACCCACTGCAACCTCTGCCTCCCGGGTTCAAGTGATTCTCCTGCCGCAGCTTCCCAAGTGGCTGGGATTACAGGCGCCCACCACCACGCCTGGCTAATTTTTTGTGTGTATTTTTAGTAGAGACGGGGTTTCCCCATGTTGGCCAGGCTGGTCTTGAACTCCTGACCTCAGGTGATCCACCTGCCTGGGCCACCCGGAGTGCTGGGATTACAGGCATGAGCCACCGCACCTGGCCTTAATATGAAATTTAAAACTAAAATGACCTAAAGGAGCCCTCTCTGAAGGGTATGAGAGTGTGTAAGATTGATAAAATGGCATCTTGCTAGACACGTCTATTTAAAAATTGGTTAAACGATATTATTTACCCAATGAACCATGAGAGCTCAAAGAAAACAACAACAATAAAAAAACAAAACCAAACACAATAACAGTCCCTCAGGTAAATGCTCCTTCAGACAGTTTTTAAAATGTGTATCATTTACTTGATAAAGCACAGCAGCCTATCAAGAGAGGAGTTATGGTCTGCTGCATAAATAGGCATTTGGACAGCTTTAAAAATGCATACTCTTTACATCCAAATGCCGAGTGAAAACTCCAATAGGCAAAGAGCAACCACTTTTCTTTCTTTTTTTTTTTTTTTTTCTGAGACAGAGTCTGACTCTGTCACCCAGGCTGGAGTGCAGTGGCACAATCTCGGCGCACTGCAACCTCCGCCTCCTGGGCTCAAGCAATTCTCCTGCCTCAGTCTCCCAAGTAGCTGGGATTGCAGGTGTGTGCCACCACACCTGGCTAATTTTTGTATTTTTAGTAGAGACGGAGTTTCACCATGTTGGCCAGGCTGGTCTCGAACTCCTGACCTCAGGTAATCCGCCCACCATGGCCTCCCAAAGTGTTGGGATTACAGGCGTGAGCCACTGCGCATGGCCAGGAGCAACCACTTTTCAAAACTGATGGGCGATCTGGCCACATTGTGTCTTTAAAGCTCTTCTTCTTCAAGATCTGCACAAACATCTATTTATTTACTTATTTAAACGATCACTCTGGGCCTGGGTGGAGGGTGGGGCCCCTCTCTGAGCTCAGGCTGGCTCAGTGTTCCCACCCTTGTCTGCTCATCAGAATCACCTGCTGAGCCTTCCCAGGCCCCCACCTCAGAGGGGCTGGAACACTGATTGCTTTAAATCCCCGGAGGTGATTCTGATGTGTAGTTAGGTTTGAGGACCCCCAGGCTAGATGCAGAATCTGCCCAGAAAGGTAGAGTGCCTTGTCCCAGATCACACAGTTTAAGCCTCAGGGAGAAGTCAAGTGTCTGGATCCTGAGTTTCCACTCCTATGGCTGCTCCACGTTCTCTCCTTTCCTTTCGGAGTTGCCTTTTTAATTTTAATATGATTTTATTCCTTCTTTCATTGCATCTATATTTAAAGTATGTTAATAGTGTACAGTAGCTATGCAATCAAATTACCAAGCATTTAGAAAATACAAAGGGAAAAAACATATTTCCATTCCCCAAACACCAGTTCAATTAGTACTATTTTAATATTCCCTGAGATCCTGTTTTCTACTTCTACATATAAAATTTTCTCTATTCATAAATATGAGTTTATATGTTTGCATATTTAAAATGTTTATTTTAATATTGTTTTTTAGAGATAGGATCTTGCTCTGTCACCCACACTGGAATGCAGTGGGGTGATCATGGCTCACTACAGCCTCAACCTCCTTGTCTCAAGGGCTCCTCCCACCTCAGCCCCCGAGTAGCTGGGACCACAGGTGTATGCCATCATGCCCAGCTAATTAAGATACAATTTTTTTATTTCATTCATTTATTTTATGTTTTGAGTTGGAGTCTCACTCTGTCATCCAGGCTGGAGTGCAGTTTGCGCGATCTTGGCTCACTGCAAACTCCGCCTCCTGGGTTCAACCGATTCTTCTGCCTCAGCCTCCCAAGTAGCTGGGACTACAGGCACGTGCCACCACACCTGGCTAATTTTTGTATTTTTAGTAGAGACAGGGTTTCACCACGTTGGCCAGGCTGGTCTCAAACTCCCGACCTCGTGATCTGCCCGCCTCAGCCTCCCAAAGTGCTGGGATTACAGGCGTGAGCCACTGTGCCTGGCCTATTTATTTATTTGTTTATTTTGGACACATAAGGTCCTGCTGTGTTGCCCAGACTAGTCTTAAACTCCTGGGCTCAAGTGATGCATATTTTAAAATTGTATAATCCAACTGTTCTACCTTACTATAAAGTCTCTATTGATTTTATATTAATTTTAAAAGTAACATATGTTCACTGAAAATTTCAAGGAAATATATACAAAATAGAAAATGGGGCCCAGCGTGGTGGCTCACGCCTGTAATCCCAGCACTTTGGGAGGCTGAGGCGGGCAGATTGAGGTCAGGAGTTTGAGACCAGGATGGTCAACATGGCAACACCCCATCTCCACAAAAAATACAAAAAGTAGCTGGGTGTGGTGGTGCACACCTTTAATTCAGCTACTCTGGAGTCTGAGGCAGGAGAATCGCTTGAACCCGGGAGGCAGAAGTTGCAGTGAGCCAAGATCTCACCATTGTACTCCAGCCTGGATGACAAGAGTGAACACCATCTCGAAAAGGAAATGGAAGGCCCTAAACTCTATCCATCCCAGTTTCTTTTATTTATTTATTTATTTATTTTTATTTTTACTTTTTTTGAGACGGAGTCTCGCTCTGTCGCCCAGGCTGGAGTGCAGTGGCGTGATCTCGGCTCACTCCAAGTTCCGCCTCCCAGGTTCATGCCATTCTCCTGCCTCAGCCTCCCGAGTAGCTGGGACTACAGGCGCCCGCGACCACGCCTGGCTAATTTTTTGTATTTTTAGTAGAGACGGGGTTGCACCGTGTTAGCCAGGATGGTCTCGATCTCCAGACCTTGTGTGTGATCCGCCCACTTCGGCCTCCCAAAGTGCTGGGATTACAGGCGTGAGCCACTGCGCCTGGCCCATCCCAGTTTCTAGAGGAAATCTTTTCTATGCATTTTCTGAAATGGGATTATATGATGGGTGCAGTTCTGTAATTTGTAATTTGTTTCTTTTTTTACTTAAAAGAATGCCTTGGTCATCTTTCCACGTCAGTGTATACTGATCTACCTCATTCATAGTATCCCATTGAATAGATATTCCATAATTCAGTTAACTGATCTCTCATTGAGACATTTAAAAGCCTTTTCTATAAAAAACAAAGCCTGGGTGCAGTGGCTCATGCCTGTAATCCCAGCACTTTCGGAGGCCAAGGACGGTGGATCACCTGAGGTCGGGAGTTCACGACCAGCCTGGCTAACATGGTGAAACCCTGTGTCTACTAAAAATACAAAATTAGCTGGGCGTGGTGGTGTGTGCCTGTAATCCAAGCTACTCAGGAGGCTGAGGCAGGAGAATCGCTGGAACCTAGGAGGCAGAGGTTGCAGTGGGCCAAGATCACGACATTGCACTCCAGCCTGGGCAACAGAGTGAGACTCCATCTCCAAAAAACAAACAAACAAACATATGAACAACCAACCAACCAAGTAAATCTCTGGGCTTTCTAGCTCAGGCTACTATCTGGTCCCTGCTGCCCTTCCGAGGGGCAGCTCCCCCATGCCAGCGTCCTAGTGCACATACTGTGCTCTGAAGAGAGAGAGCTGGGGAGCAATTCTGTCATTGACTCCCATACATGAGGTTTAAAAAAGAAGAAAAAAAAACCAAAAGGAGTGACACTGATAATTCACCTCATATTCAAGGCAACGTTTCTCTGGTCTCTTCTCCTGCTGCCAGCTCAGGAATGGGAGACAAAATGGAAATAGAGCTATTCAGCTCCAGCAACACAGGTGTTTCGTTGTGTTTCGTTTTGTTTTGTTTTCAGATGGAGTCTGGCTCTGTCGCCCAGGCTGGAGTGCAGTGGCCTGATCTGAGCTCACTGCAAGCTCCGCCTCCCAGGTTCACGCCATTCTCCTGCCTCAGCCTCCCGAGTAGCTGGGACTACAGGCGCCCGCCACCACGCCCGGCTAATTTTTTGTATTTTTAGTAGAGACGGGGTTTCACCGTGTTAGCCAGGATGGTCTCAATCTCCTGACCTCGTGATCCGCCCGCCTCGGCCTCCCAAAGTGCTGGGATTACAGGTGTGAGCCACCGCGCCTGGACTTGTTTTGTTTTTAAACATCAAGGAAGCAAATGAAGTGGAAACGCATTGCCAAATGAGTAAATTTTACAGAGAGCAATTAAGCGATGTTTCAAGAGCCTTAAATATGCTCTTGAGCTTTGGACCCAGAGATGCTATCTTAGGGAAAATAACCTCAGAAAACAATTTGTGCAGAAACATTAAGAGCCCACGCCCTGGAGATGAACTGCCAGGGTATGAATCTTGAATTCACTGTTGTCTAGTGTGTGGCTTTGGACAGGTATCCCCCACTGCCTGTTTCCTCATCTCTAAAATGAGAATAATAGCTGTACCTCCTCATTGGGCTGCTTTAAAGATTGAGTGAATTAACTGACACCGGCCATTTAGAAAAGAGCCTAGAAGGCTTTGTAAATGTTAGCTATTATCACTTGTAATAGCAAAAATTGATGGGGAATTGGTAAAATAAATGATGGGATATTATGGGGCCATGAAAAATCACCATGGAAAATTATTAGATATCTCTGGACTGTAAAGATTATGGGCATTTTTAATGTTTTACACATTTTATAAAGTTTTCTACTATATCAATTACTTTTATAATCAGGAATTGTTTTTAATAAAGAAGCATCTTAGGGTATATATGTACAGTCAACTGTCCATATCTGTGGGTACCCTCATCAGTGGATTCGATCAATGGCAGATAGGAAATATTTGGGACAAAAAATGGATGGTTGATTCTGTACCTAAAATGTACAGACTTTTTTTTCTGTTACTATTCCCTTCCAGTACAGTATAACAACCATTTCCATAGCATTTACGTTGTTTTAGGTATGATAAGGAATCCAGAGATGATTTAAGGTACACGGGAGAGTCTCTGTAAATTATACGCAAACATCACGCCATGGGACTTGAGCATCTGCGGATTTTGGTATCTGAAAGGGGTCCTGGGCCGGGCACAGTGGCTCACGCCTGCAATCCCAGCACTTTGGGAGGCCAAGGCAGGAGGATCACTTGAGGTCAGGAGTTCAAGATGAGCCTGGCCAACATGGTGAAACCCTGTCTCTACTAAAAATTGAAAAAAAAAAAAATTAGCTGGGCGTGGTGGCACACATCTGTAATCCCAGCTACTTGGGAGGCTGAGGCAGGAGAATCGCTTGAACCTGGGAGGTGGAGGTTTCAGTGAGCTGAGATCACGCTGCAGCACTCCAGCCTGGGCGACACAGTGACACTCCACCTCAAAAAAAAAAAAAAAAAAAAAAGAAAGAAAGGGGTCCTGGAACCAATCCCCTGTGGAGACCGAGGGGCAATTGTGCTGCACCCTGCATAGTAACGCTTTTCTTCCACATCAATGCTCCCTCAATGCAGTTTCCTGCTCTCTGGGTATCTCCAGACGTGTGGCCCTTCTCCCATCACAACTGTCCCACTCTTCACTTCCCTCCTTTCCTCCCCCTTACATGACCTCCTCTCAGGATGGGATTCTGTGAACTCAAGCTCAACTGTAAAAAGGCATAAAGCATTATGCTTGCCACAACAATGTACGTTTTACCAGGAAACAAAGGACAAAATTCCTAAGAGTGGCATTTTAGTCAACACCAAGACAGTGGAGGAAGCTGTGGAATAAGCAGGAAGGAAAAGGGCTTCCTGACGCTCCTGAAATCAAAGCCTGTTAATGCATTTGGTTGAGTTATTCATTCTGGCTCAGCCCAAAACCACTGACAGCTCAAAGTGAGAAAAACCTTATTTCCTAAGAGGTACAAAACTTGCTAAAATAAACATGAATGTTGGGAGGCCAAGGAGGGTGGATCACTTGAGGTCAGGAGTTTGAGTTCAGCATGACCAACATGGTGAGACCCGCCTCTCTACTGAAAATACAAAAATTAGCTGGGCATAATGTCGCGCACCTGTAATCCCAGCTACTCTGGAAGCTGAGGCAGGAGAATCACTTGAACCCGGGAGGTGGACGTCGCCGTGAGCTCAGATCAGATCTCGCCACCGCATTCTAGCCTGAGTGATGGAGTGAGACTCCATCTGAAAACAACAGCAAGAACAACAAATGCACATGAATAAAGAAACCAAGTCAAAGGCAGGGTGGAAGAGGGATGGAGAAAGAGCTAGTTCACCCAGCAGAGTTTTATTATTTGTAATATAAGATAGGGTTTAAATGAGCCTTTAGGGTGTCAAAAAGGAGTCTCAGGGGAATATGCCAATTCCTTAGTGAGGGCAAGAAAAACAACAATGACCTCTAAGAACTACACATGCCTGGCTTTCTGCCCGCTATGGGTAGAAGGAAGAAAAGGATGAACGCCCTTTTGAGTTCAGAGGGCGCCGTCCTGGGAAAAGGAAATGATTAGAATTTACATCTGAGCCCAGGTTTGTAACAAAGAAATTGCTTCATAATTTAAAAATTATTCATCCCCGCCTATGCTGTGGCCTCATCCCAGGAAGTAGCAAGTCAACTGTATCCAATGAGGGATTAAAGATAATAAATAAAAGAGTAGCAATTAATTGCGCATCCTGATTTAACAGGCTGGGTTGCCTGGGTCATGCTTGAGTGACTTATCAAATTTAGCTCTATTATGACTGTCTTGTATTTCAATTGATGTCTGTGCTCACATCTGAAGGCACTTGTACCACAAGGCGCTTTCAAATAGAAAAGAATTTAAACGTATAGATTGTTATCGGATTCTATCATTCTTACAGCACGAGCCAAAAGTGTTGGAAATGGCAGTTTAATGAGTCATGCAAAGTGACTCAGTATTCAAAGTCAGTGATTCAATTGTGTTTCCCCCCTCCAAAGGCCACTGGAGGCAGAGCGATAAAGTTGTTTTTGAAATGCCTTGGTTCTGACTTGCCTTTTTGTAATTCTTGCCCATTTTCTTGCACTTTAAAAAGCAAAGGCATCCCAGTGGCCCAAACCCCAGGCCACCTGAGAATCAAAATCATTATCAGAGCCAAACAAGAAAAATAAATACATCATAACGGTGAGGGGATTGGCAAGGGGACTTTAAATGCAGTGCCCACAATGAACCCACCCCTTCCTGTACTCTTCTTGCCAGAGCAGAATTGAGAGACGGGTGCAGGAAAGGGCTGTTGCTGAAACGTGGGTACAAATGTGCTCCTCTCTGGCCCTGTCAGCGTCCTTGGCCCAAGACCTTTGAAGGTGCCCTCGACAGCCCTAACAGGCAAAGGTTTCTCTGCTTGAATGACAAATCTCATTTTAACAGTGCACTAATTCTTTCATTTGCTGCCCTACATGTTTTTATCCTCAGGCCATAATTTTACCTGCCAACTCAGGTAAATAGCCTTTAATAGGACAAAGGCTTAAAAAGGTTACACTGTACTGGATTTTGTGCTGAGACTTTGTACTTTCACTGCTGAGTCCTCAGAAGAGAGATTTTTGTCATCTAAACCAAGTGTGAGTCGCCCCAAAGGGCCCCCTCCTTGCAGCGCTTTGGGAAGGGAAGGGTGGCTCTATCTGCCCATCAGACGGCTTGGCCGCTGCTCCTTCAGCAAATGCTTTCCTCCCTTTGGTGTGAGTGAGCCAGGGGGCTGGAGACTGTCCCCACTGTGTCCACTCGTCATCTTCCTCCATAACATCACTGCACACTGTTACATAGGAATATTAGACCTGATGGGCTGGGGACAGCTTAAGGAAATCACAATTTAGAAGAGGAGAATTTAAAATTGAACAGGAACATGACTTTTCCCATATATAAAGGCATAGCTCTCAAGAAAGAAAAGGAACAAAATGTAAAATAACTGCCATGTATGATACCACCTAGAAATCAAAGAAAAACATGAAAACCTTCTAAAAATACAAAGAATTAACCAATATGCTTACATTCAGTTCCTAGCTCCTCCCTCCAACAGCATTAATATGGGGTAGCATAATTTGTCGATAACACACCATAGTTGGGCAAAGCCAGACCATTCAGAGTCTCCAGAAACCACATGGGCTTTAATTTGAATTTTGGGAAATCTTTGTAATTTGTAGTTTGGCAATTTGTGGCACTCAAGCCCACAGCCACAAATTGGCTTCAGATGAATATCATGTATTGATGGGCTTTATTTCTTGTATATTTTCCAAGACACAGTCACATATTTTTGGACTCTTTAATTCATTAGCTATCCAGCAGGCACAGATACTATATTAGCTTGCTAGGGTTTCGCAAAAACTGGGTGGCTTACACAATAGAAACTTGCTGTCTCACAGTTCCAGAGGCTAGAAGTCCAAGATGAAGGTGTCAGCAGGGTTGGTTCCTTGTGAGGTGTGAGGAAAGGATCTATTCCGGGCCACTCCCCTGGGTTCTAATGTCCTGCTGGCAATCTTTGCAGTTCCTTGGCTTGCAGAAGCATCACCCTCATCTTTGGTTTCATCTTCACATGGTGTTCTCCCTGTGCACATGTCTGTGTCCAAACTATTTCCTTGTTTTGCTTTGTTGTTGTTGTTTTTGATTTTTGTTTTTGCTTTTTTGAGACGGAGTCTCACTCTGTCACCCAGGCTGGAAGTGCAGTGGCGTGATCTCAGCTCACTGCAATCTCCACCTCCCAGGTTCAACAGATTCTTATGCCTCAGCCTCCCGAGTAGCTGGGACCACAGGCACCCGCCACCACGCCTGGCTAATTTTTTTGTATTTTTAGTAGAGATGGGGTTTCACCAGGTTGGCCAGGCTGGTCTTGAACTCCTGACCTCAGATGATCCGCCTGCCTCAGCCTCCCAAAGTGCTGCAATTACAGGAGTGAGCCACTGTGCCTGGCCTACATATTGCCACTCAGGGATATTTGTTAAGAAGACATGCTTTTCACGGGGAAAATGGTTAAGTAAATTATTATCCACTTGATGGAATTGTATGTATTGATTTTAAATGATGGCTTTGAGCTCTATGTAATGACATGGAGAAAGTGTATTAATAATGTCAAAGGGAAAAAGGCAGAAGGATAAATGTGTTCTTACAAACTCATATACAATGATTAACAGTTATAATAAAGTCCCACACCTTTGTCCAGGCCTGCATGATTCAGCCCTCTGTCCAGCTCTCTGACCGGAGCTGGTCTCTTGCTGGTCTCTTGCTGTGCTCCAGGTACTCAGGACTTCTTTTGGTGCCTCATACACATGCAGCTTGTTTGCACCCCGGGATCTCTGCACAGCTCTTCCCTCTGCCTGGAATGCCCTTCTCCCTCTCTTCATATGCTACATCCTTCCTAGCAATTCAAGTCAAGCGTGGCTCAACATCATGCCCTCATGAGGCTTTCCCCGAAAGCCCATCTAAAGAAGAGAGCACAAGCCTCCTTATCATCTTGTTCAATTTTCTTCTCTGGTGAATGTGAAATTATCCTTATTTCAGCTTATTTATTCATTTTCTTGTTTACTTTATGGTAACAGGAGCTTTGCCAATTGTTTGCTATTAGATCCCCATATCCCAGAATAACATTTGGTCAGTTACTATCTGTTTTTCTATGAATAAATGAAAATATGTGGCCGGGTGTGGTGGCTCACGCCTGTAATCCCAGCACTTTGGGAGGCCGAGGCAAGTGGATCACTCGAGGTCAGGAGCTGGAGACCAGCCTGCCAACATGGTGAAACCCTGTCTCTACTAAAACACAAAAAATTAGCCAGGCATGGTGGCAGGCACCTGTAATCCCAGCTACTCGGGAGGCTGAGGCAGGAGAATTGCTTGGACCTGGGAGGCAGAGGTTGCAGTGAGCCGAGATCGTGCCACTGTACTCCAGCCTGGGCAACAAATAGAGACAACATCTCAAAACAAACAAAAAAAGAAAAGAAAAGAAAAAGAAAATATGCAAAGGAAAAGAAAGGCAATAGCTGCTCCAAAGAAGACATATTTTAGATAAATACTCATGTGTATGGGCAAAACACTCAAGGACTGTATTTGTGACTAATTGTATAACAGGTAATTTTAGTTTCTGCTCTGTGGAAAGTGAAGAGCATTCCAACTAAGGGTTTTAATGTAGTTTTTTTTTTTTTGCACCCATGCTGTTGATTGCTAAATGTAATACTCTGATCATGATGCTGAATAAATGTCTTTTTGAAAAATGTGCTGTGTAAAGTTAGTCTATTCTGAAGCCATCTTGGTAAATTTCCCCAACAGTGTGAAGTTAGGATTCCTTCAGGGTGATGACAGGTTCTATTCGGAATTTATTTACAACCCGCTTGGATGGAGATGCCATTGTCTTCAGAAATCTTGGTGTAGTTGATCTGATAGTTACTGTTGTGACCTGAAGTTCACCGTTAAAAGGGATCAAGCAAAATCATGTGGTTATAAAAATGGTTGTCAGCACATCCTATGCAATGTATCTAAATTGAATAATGCTACCATATAAAATTATAGATGGGAATGAAGCTTGTATCATCTATTATCATGTGTAATCAATAAGTGATTTAATTTTCTTAAAAAAAGAAAAAGCAAGGCAATACCTCAAATTGCTAGCATTTTCTACAAAGATACCTGAGTTAAGGTTGTTTTTTTCTCTTTCTTAATATTTTTATATGCTTTCTATAATATTATTTCCCTCCCTTCCTTTTTTTTTTTTTTTTTTTTTTGACATCATCTCGCTCTGTTGCCTAGGCTGGAGTGCAATGGGGTGATCTTGGCTCGCTGCAACCTCCGCCTCCTGGGCTCAATCAGTTCTCCTGCCTCAGCCTCCCAAGTAGCTGGGATTACAGGTGTGAGCCACCATGCTAAGCTTGAGAGTATTTTAATTTTTAATCTATTTTTTAGAAAACAATATAATGAAAATTGGGTTTAGATGGTTCACCTCAATGTGAATCAGCCTTTCTTTAAATATGGTACTACGGTCTGAATGTCCTGCAAAATTCATGTGTTCAAACTTAATCACCAATATTATGTATTAAGAGGTGGCCTTAGGCCGGGCACGGTGGCTCACACTTGTAATCCCAGCACTTTAGGAGGCCAAGGCAGGCGGATTATCTGAGGACAGGAGTTTGAGGCCAGCCTGGCTAACATGGTGAAACCCCGTTTCTACTAAACATACAAAAAAATTAGCCAGGCATGGTGGCACGTGCCTGTAATCTCAGCTACTCAGGAGGCTGAGGCCGGAGAATCACTTGAATCTGGGAGGCAGAGGTTGCAATGAGCTGAGATTGCCCCATTGCACTCTGGCTTGGGCAACAAGAGTGAAACTCCATCTCAAAAAAAAAAAAAAAAGAGGTGAAGAGGTGGCGTTAGCACCTCGGGCATAGTGGCTCATGGCTGTAAATCACCCAGTCTGTGATCTTTCGTTACAGCAGCACACATGGACTAAGACAATGGCCTCGTACTTGCAAAGCAGTCTACCTTCTTTCCGGAGAGGTGCTTAGTTATTACATCAATTGCAAATAGTTTGCTTTGACCTAAAGACAAATCTAATCGCATTAAATAAAGATCACATAAAACTGCTAACAACCGTGTTGGTGAAATGGGCAGCTTAAGGAAGGGAAGAAGAAAGAAAAGAAAGTCCCCAAATCCAAAACAAAACAAAACCAAAACCAAAACCAAAAACCAAAACAAAAAAACAGCAAATGGAACTCCAAATGAATGGCGTATTTATGCCACCTACTGGATTCTTGTTGCACTGCTTAGTTGTGCCCTAATTTCCAGAGTTCTTTCTTGTCCTCTGACAATCCACAAATCTACCAGTCTTTTTAATACCCAACTTGACTTCCTTCCTTCCTTAAAGTTCCAGAACTGTTAATTGATGTGTACTGGGCACATGTGAAAATCAACTCAGTCTGCAAGTCCTTGCTCAAGGCTCCTTCTCTGCAAAACCCTACCTGACCCACTGAGGTGCAGGATCAACCCCTCCTTCGGCCAAGTCTTTCTCCTCAGTTGACAGCTCATCTAACCTTGTGCTGTGAGGGCTGGTGTGTCTGTCTCCCCCTTAGCGTGTAAGTACCTAGGGGCACACTGCTTCTTCCTACCTGCTTTGTACCTGGAGTGTCATAAGGATGGTGTTAATTCAGTCAGACCTTGTTCAAGTGCTATAATTAATTCTACCCTCACAACCCTATGGGTAGAGATTATCATGCCTGTTTCACAGATAAGGAAACCAAGGCACAGAAGGGTTAAGGAACTTCACCAAGGCCACCAATGTAGAAGTGGCAGGGCAGTCTTCAAGCCAGGCAGTCCAGCTCCCTGTGTCCTTCGTTGCTATGCTCCCAGCCACTTGATGAAAACTGAGGTATCCTCTGTGCTTCATTTATGAAACTGGCCCTGTGTTCACCTGTCATAGACAGCCACCATGCTGGGCTGTAGCGCTGCCCTGCAGGTCCCCTGTGCCCTCTTCTCCACTCTGCTCTGTGTCCCAAAATCTGGCCTCTATGCACTGCATCAACAGGCCCCTTGTCCTCTGGCTTCAGTTTGCGTGTGGTCATAAGAGGTACCCGTAAAAGTAGGAGGAGGGTAGGACAAGGGCAAAGAAGGAGTCTTTCTTTCCCTGGTTTTCTCCCTGCTGGCTGGCCAGAGGTTGACTGCAGGTCTCTGCTGAAGCCACAGCCTCTGCCAGGTGGCATTCTCCAAAGCTTCAGCCCCTTTCTTGGGTTCCTAGGACTATTCCTTGTCCCTTCAGGTGTCGGATGGTGGTGGCTCCCTGTGTTGCCATCCCCGGGGAACCCTGTTGCTATCCCATGTTGGTTTTCCTTAACCTTCCTCGAACCTCTGTAAATTATCTCTTTATGAAATTCTCCTCCATTCCCCACCTAAGGGTACCACCCACCTCCTGTCAGTAGCCTAACTCACATAGCCTCCAAATACTTTACCCACCTGCGGAAATTCCTCTCCGCTGCTCAAATCCCACCACTCAGTTTTTGGGAGTTACAGGTATCCTTTGTTGAAAGGCAAATGTTAGGAATCCCAAGCCAATAATAACTATTTATCAGTTTGCTTTCCAACCCTGATTCAGGAGGAATAAGTTTTACACTGGGTAATAGGAACAAAGGAGCAGGCCAGGAGTGGAAGAGAAGGCGAATGAGAGGTGAGATGGCCCCAAGGACAAAATTCGCATAGATACTAAGAACACTTCCAGAGGATGCTATCCTCTGCAGTGGCTGCAGCCTGGGCACTGTGTGGGGAACAGAGATGAGTAGGATTCACAGCTCTGCTACTTAAAAGCTCACAGCTCTTAACCTCTCAGAGCCTCTCTTAATTTATAAAAGGTGAACAACAGTAGTATATGCTTCATAGGGTTGTTCTGAGGATTAAACAAATAATGCAGGCAAAATGCTTACTGCAGTGACCATCCTGGCCAACATGGTGAAACCCTGTCTCTACTAAAAATACAAAAAAATTAGCTGGGCGTGGTGGCTTGTGCCTGTCGTCCCAGCTACGAGGGAGGCTGAAGCAGGAGAATCGCTTGAACCGGGGAGGCAGAGGTTGCAGTGAGCTGAGATTGTGCCACTGCACTCCAGCCTGGTGACAGAGACAGACTCCGTCTCAAAAATAAACAAACAAACAAACAAAATAACCATCACAATGACCATTTAGGCCCCATTTAGTACAATACTTTACAGATTATAAGATAATGCTGCTCTGCAATGTGTGTGTGTATGTGTGTGTGTGTGTGTGTGTGTGTGTATGTGTATGTATTTGTTTTCTTTGTTTCTCCTTTAGGCCATGAATTCTCAGAAGTTAAAACTGGTTCTTGGGGGGCCAAGAAATCCTAGATATTACAGTGGTGTGTAGCCCTCCAAAGTCAAATCCTACCTGACAAAATCTTCTTCTTTAATATTTATCTCACTAGGGAGAAATTAAATTGTATATATGTTACAATTTCCTATTATAGAACTTAATTTGTTTAAATTTAATTAGTTTAAATTTATTAAATTACCATAAATTTTCTCCTTAGAAAGTGTGTTATAGACCGAATGTTTGTATTCCCTCAAAATCACATATTGAAAGCCTAATCCCGGCCGGGCATGGTGGCTCACGCCTGTAATCCCAGCACTTTGGGAGGCCCAGGCAGGCGGATCACGAAGTCAGGAGTTTGAGACCAGCCTGACCAACATGATGAAACCCCGTCTCTACTAAAAATACAAAAAATTAGCCAGGCGTGGTGGTGCAAGCCTATAATCCCAGCTACTCTGGAGGCTGAGGCAGGAGAATCGCTTAAACTTGGGAGGCGGAGGTTACAGTGACCTGAGATTGTGCCACTGCACTCCAGCCTGGGCGACAGAATGAAACTCCATCTCAAAAAAAAAAAAAAATAAATAAATAAAATAAATAAATAAATAAATAAATAAATCCTAACCCCAAATGCAATCGTATTAGGAGGTGTGGCCTTTGGAAGGTGATTAGGTCATGGGGGGTGGAATCCTCATGAGTGGGACTGGTGCTTTTATAAGAGACCCCAGAGAGGCTGGGCACGGTGGCTCACACCTGTAATCCCAGCACTTTGGGAGGCCAAGGCGGGTGGATCAAGAGGTCAGGAGTTCAAGACCAGCCTGGCCAAGATGGTGAAACCCCGTCTCTACTAAAAATACAAAAATTAGCTGGGTATGGTGGTGCACCCCTGTAATCCCAGCTACTCGGGAGGCTGAGGCAGAAGAGTCACTTGAACCTGGGAGGCGGAGGTTGCAGTGAGCCGAGATCGCACCACTGCACTCCAGCCTGGGCGTCAGAGCAAGACTCCGTCTCAAAAAAAAAAAAAAAAAAAAAAAAAAAAAAAAAAAAAGAGAGACGCCAGAGAGCTCTCACTGTCTTCCTACCAGGTGAGGGTAAAGAAGTCACTGGTCTGCAACCCAGAAGAGGTCCCTCACCTGAATCTCACTGTGCTAGACCCTCATATCGGATTTCCAGTCTCCAAAATTGTAAGAAAATAAATGTCTATTGTTTAAACTATTCAATCTATGGCATTTTGTTACAGCAGCCTGAGCCAAGACAGAGTAAAAATTAATAATATCAAAAAATGTGAGAAACACTGTGTTAGGCCCTTTTGCAGAACATATTAGAACTATCTCTAGCAATAAAAGGAAAGGTGTCTCACGCCTGTAATCCCAGCACTTTGGGAGGCTGAGGCAGGAGGATCCCTTGAGCCTAGGAGTTTGAGATCAGCCTAGGCATGTAGTGAGACCCCGTCTCTACAAAAAATTTGTTTTAATTAGCTGGGTATGGCGGTGTGCACTTGTAGCTGCAGCTATTCAGGAGGCTTAGATGGGAGGATCACTTGAGCCCAGGAAGTTGAGGCTGCAGTGAGCCACAACTGCACCATTGCACTCCAGCCTGGTCAACAGAGCGAGACCCTGTGTCTCAAAAATAAATAAATACATACATAACAATACAGGGAAAGGTACGGTGCAGTGTTTTTCATTGACTAGGTAGGTTTTTCAACTCTGTTTGCTGTTTCACCTTTAACTTTATGAATGATGAGAGGAGTTAGTGTTCTTTGATTTAGTCAATCTTTTAAAAAATTGTGGCCATTAAGTTGTAGTAACTCAATATTAAAAGTAATTTCCACAGAAATTTGTTTTGTTGTCAATAGCTGTAGCACTAACACTGCATTAGTCAATTTCTGACAGCAAAACCAGCACACTCCACCCACAAGAACCTTATTACAGCTCTGATGAAACCAGTTATATTTATGATGATGACTTGCAGTTAAATCTACCGCTAGGACCTCTTCCTCCTGAGCCTCTGTCCTATTCAAAATGCCATTTATTTCGAGAGACTGCTAGTCATTTCTGTTGGGCATCCAATAAGCTGCCAGGCTGCTGTCTAAAAGAAAACCACTTGTTTCTGGGGGCTTTTCAAAGTTTCCCTTTAAACGCAAGCTACTTAAATAACCAGAGCACAACCCCCAGCTCTATGACTCTTTTTTTTTTTTTTTTTTTTTTTTTTAAAGACAGAGTCTTGCACTGTTGCTGAGGCAGGAGTGCAGTGCAGCTATCTCAGCTCACTGCAACCTCCACTTCCCAGGTTCAAGCAATTCTCCTGCCTCAGTCTCCCAAGCAGAAGTAGCTGGGACTACAGGTGCACACCACCACACCCGGCTAGTTTTTGTATTTTATTAGAGACTGGATTTCACCATGTTGGCCAGGCTGGTTTCTAACTCCTGGCCTCAAGTGATCTGCCCGACTCAGCCTCCCAAAGTGCTGGGGGGGATCACAGGCATGAGGCACTGCGTCCAGCCTTATGACTCTTTAAAATATGTGACCTGGGCAGGTAGCCAGGCACCTCAGAGCCTTGCTACCTTCATCCTGAAAGTTCAGGTGATGATGCCGGGCTGCCCAGCTCAAGGAAAACAATCAGTGAGCCGCCATATGCCACCGCATGGCAGGTAATCTTACAACGAAGCAAAAGCTTCAGTATTTTCTGCATAAGTTTATGACTAACGAGAAACTGCACACAGGCTGTTCCTTCCACCATTTCTTCTTCTGCATGCTATTGGCCTGACTAACACGGGCCCATCCTTCTGATCTCTGCATAGAGCTGCTTCCTCTGAGAAGCCATTCTTGATGCTCCTTGATTTCCCTTCCCTACCAACCCCAGGTTATAGCCTTTCACCACATTCTTTAATGGACTTGCATTCCTAACATGCCTCATAATCTGTACGTATACATCTCTTTCTGTGATTATATGTAAAATGGAATGGAAGTACCACAGAGCTAGGCCCTCATTCCATGTTCCCAGCTATAGCCCTGTGTCCAGCACACGGCTTGGCACTCAGTGGGTGTTCAACACATATTTTTACCAAGAGTTAATAAACATGTCTTTCCCTTCTAAATCTCACCACCCACACATTTGAAGAGAAAATACGGAGTTTCTTTTCTCTTCCTAATTTTTCCAAAAGGACCCTTTTAAAAAAAAAAAAAAAGAAAAGAAAGAAAATTGAGGAAAGCAAGCTTAACCTCTGTTCACACATTGCCACATTTTCTTATCAAACTTCTAGAGACTTTATAAATGGAAAAGTGATATTCAAGAAACTGTCCTCCATATAATAATTTGCAAAAGTTGGGACTGGGTTCCCAGAAGCCCCTCCCTTTAATGAAATCACAGTGACCTGCTGCCTGACAGTCCTGTCCCTTTGCCTAACCTACCAAGGACCTGCCTGGGCCTGACTTTTGAATCTTGTCCTTGTCTTTCATTTCTTCCCTATTTTCCACTAAAGCTCCCCTATCTTAGATGTGTTGTATCTGTTAAGGGAATGAATCTGGTGTCAGTGCAAAATGAAAATATGATAATCAAATATATTTTCATGGAATAATATGTTATCCCTTGGGAATAGCATGGATATTCATTCAATCATTATTTATGATTAAGCAATCAATCTGTATACAATACTGTGTTGGGTGTTGAAGAAAATGTAAAGACATAAAAATGTGGTTTTTGGCAGATTTCCGTTTCCAACAAAACAGCAAGGTAGATATTTTGAACAACTCCCCAAAACAAAAGACCTATACATTATTAATAAAATATTGTAAATATCCTATAAATACATGGTTGATCTCACAAGAAATGAAGGAAATCCCCAGAGGTCAAACACAAAGAAGCAGCTAAAAAACTGAAGGTAAGAGAATGGACACTTTGGATACCCTAGTGTGGGTTGCACCCGTTTTAGTGATGAAGGGACTTGGGTTTTAAGGCTCTCACAGGGCCAGGAGACAAGGCCTTTGGCTTCTCCTAAAAATGAGTTCAAATTGATAACCAACACAAAGCTGGGGCTTTCAAAGGGATACATCCTGAATGAAAGAGTGAACTAGAAAATCATACCCATTGGCCAAGAAAGATGATGAGGGAGCTTGTCTGCCTGGGCCTTGGCTTTGGATGCATGGGACAAGATATGGGGAAGACATCTTCCATGAGAATTTGTAACCACAAACCTATCTTCACAGAGTTTTAGGGCTGGAAGTTAAACTACCTGGGAGGGCTGAGATATTATTAATGTCAAGAAGTGGTTACGGGCTGTTAACACCCTTAGGAGTAGCTGGCAGAAGCAAATGCAAAATGTTTCTGGAGGACCATACCCTCAACCTAGATTGCCTTTTCCACAGATAAATCTTCACAGACCATGAGCCCAGAAGCCCACATTTTAAAATGCATGCAAAAAGAAAACATGATTCCAACCACCTTGGAGTTGGACAATCATTCAGAATCATTCAGAAAGAGTAGGCCTGGATTCACATTCAATGAAACGTTATGGGCCTGGCGTGGTGGCTCACACCTGTAATCTTAGCACTTTGGGAGGCCAAGGCGAGTGGATCACTTGAGGTCAGGAGTTCAAGACCAGCCTGGTCAACATGGTAAAACCCCATCTCTACTAACAATACAAAAATTAGCTGGGTATGGTGGCACATGCCTGCAATCCCAGCAACCAGGGAGCTTGAGGCTAAGCCACAAGAATCGCTTGAACCCAGGAGGCGAAGGTTGCAGTGAGCTGAGATTGCGCCACTGCACTCCAGCCTGGGCGACAGAGTGAGATTCTGTCTCCAAAAAAAAAAAAAAAAAAAGAAAGAAAGAAAAAAAAGGAATGTTATGTTAAGATGAATTTTTCACCAAGGATTTTGCAGTACTAACACTTCATCCCAAAACATATAACTATCAAAGGTAGAAATTGTAGGTACCCTAGAGAGCTATGAAAAAAACTTTTGGCAGGGCGCGGTGGCTCACGCCTATAATCCCAGCACTTTGGGAGGTCAAGGCGGATAGATCAACTGAGGTCAGGAGTTTGAGACTAGCCTGGCCAACATGGTGAAACCCCATCTTTACTAAAAATAGAAAAAATTAGCCAGGCGTGGTGGCAGGTGCCTGTAATCCTAGCTACTTGGGAGGCTGAGACAGGAAAATCGCTTGAACCCAGGAGGCAGAGGTTGCAGTGAGACGAGATTGTGCCACTGCATACCAGCCTGGGTGACAGAGCAACACTCTGCCTCAGAAAAAAAAGAAGAAAAAGAAAAAACTTTTATACAGGCAAGACCTAAAAATCGCTTAAGACTTGTTGATCCCACAGCTAGCTGCCAGCGAGTAGCTGAGAATCAGGAGGTTTGTACTCGTGCATTCAGATAAGGCTCACAGAATTCTGGAGCCAGAAATTTAAGTATTACCCACCATGGAGTGAGTATACCATCATGATTGAGCATACTTGCACTACCATTTCCGGCCGCCTGGGTTACAACCCTTACTTCATCCCTTTACTTATCCTCTCAGTCCTCAGTTCCCCCATCTTTAACACAATGACAGTGCTTACTCCGGAGGTTGGGTATCATGATTAAGTGAGATTTGTTCATTTAAAGAGTTCAGCCAAGTGCCAGTTTAATAAATATTAGCCATTCTTATTCTCATTATAAACTGATAACCAGATTCAAATTATTTTTCATGAGATATGCATTCAAATATTACCTCAAAAAGCATTCAGAAAGCTAGTTCTAAACCAACAACACATAGAAATGTCACCTCCTAGGGCCATGCTGGGCATGGTGGCTCATGCCTATAATCCCAGTGCTCTGGGAGGCCAAGGAGAGAGAATCACTAGAGGCCAGAAATTTAAGACCAGACTGGGCAACATAGTGAGACTCTAAGAAAAATAAAAATAATTAACTGGGCATGGTGCTGTGCACCTATAGTCCTAGCCACTCAAGAGGCTAAGACAGGAGGATTCCTTAAGCCAAGCCGTTTGAGGCTGCAGTGAGCTGTAATCACAGCACTGTACTCCAGCCGGGGTGACAAAGACCCTGTCTCAAAAAAAAAAAAAGAAACTCCTAAAGCAATCAACTTATCCTTTCCTCTCCAACTGTATATTCAGCAAAACCAGGTCTTCCTTTGGGTTAGGCAGAGTTCTTAGCTAGAACATTCAAAAGCACAAGACATAATAGAAAATAATGGATAAATTAGACTTGATCAAAATTCAAAACTTTTATACTTCCAAAGAAACCATTAAGAAAATTAAAAGAGGCCAAGGGGCCCAGCAAAGTGGCTCATGCCTATAATCTCAGCACTTTGGGGGGCCAAGACAGGAGGACTGCCTGAGCCCAGGAGTTCAAGTTCAGCCTGGACAACAGAGCAAGATCTTATCTCTACAGAAATTTTTAAAAAAATCAGCCAGGCATGGTGGCAGGCACCTGTAGCCCCAGCTACTCAGGAGGCTGAGGCAGGAGGATCACTTGAGCCCAGGAGGTCAAAGCAGCAGTGAGCCATGATCATACCACTGCACTCCAGCCTAGGTGATGGAGTGAGACTCGCTCTCAAAAAAAAAAAAAAAAAAAAAAAAAAAAGAGAGAGAGAGTTATGGACATAAGACCTTTATCAGATACATGACTTGTGAATATTTTCTCCCAGTCTGTGGCTTGTCTTTTCATTTTCTATTCTTCTTTTTTGAGATAGAGTCTTACTCTGTTGCCCAGGCTGGAGTACAGTGACGCGATCTCAGCTGACTGCAACCTCCGCCTACCGGGTTCAAGCGATTCTCCTGCCTTAGCCTCCCTAGTAGCTGAGATTACAGACACATACCACCACGCCCAGCTAATTTTTTGTATTTTTAGTAGAGATGGGGTTTCACCATGTTGGCCAGGCTGGTCTCGAACTCCTGACCTCAAGTGATCCACCTGCCTTGGCCTTCCAAAAGGCTGGGATTACAGGTGTGAGCCACTGTGCCCGGCTCATTTCTTTTTTTTTTTTCTTTTGAGAGAGGGTCTCACTCTGTCACCTAGGCTGGAGTGCAGTGGTGTGATCATGGCTGACTGCAGCTTTGACCTCCCAGGCTCAAGCAGTCCTCCTGCCTCAGCTTCCTGAGTAGCTGGGACCACAAATGTGTTCCACCACACCTGACTAATTTTTTATTTTTAGTAGAGATGGGATCTCACTATGTTGCCCAGGCTGGTCTTGAAACTCCTGGGCTCAAGCAATCCTCTTGTCTTAGCCTCCCAAAGTGCTGGAGTCACAGGCATGAGCCATTCTGGCCTAGAATAAGGACTCTTAAAACTCAGTAAGAAGAAGACAAACGATCTCATATTAAGACAGCAAATAATTTGAATAGATTACTAAAGAAGGTATGTGAATAATTAATAAGCACATAAAAGATGCTTAGCATCATTAATTCGCCTTAGGGAAATGCAAATTAAAAGCACAATGAGATATACTTTAAATCCACTAGGATCACTGTAATAAAAAATACAGACAATAATAAGTGTTGTGGAGGATGAAGAAAAACTAGACCCCTCATACACTGCTGGTGGGAATGTAAAACCGTGTAGCCACTTTGGTTTTTTTGTTTTTTGTTTTTAGACGGAATTTCACTCTTGTCACCCAGGCTGGAGTGCAATGGTGGGATCTCAGCTCACTGCAACCTCCACCTCCTAGGTTCAAGCGATTCTCCTGCCTCAGCCTCCCGAGTAGCTGAGATTACAGGCGCCTGCCACCATGCCCAGCTAATTTTTGTATTTTTAGTAGAGACAGGGTTTCACCATGTTGGCCAGGCTGGGCTCGAACTGCTGACCTCAGGTGATCCGCCCACCTCAGCCTCCCAAAGTGCTAGGATTACAGGTGTGACCCAACATGCCCAGCCAGTGTAGCCACTTTGGAAAACAATTTAGCACTTTCTTAAAACGTTAAATATAAAATGACCCTATAGCCTAGCAATTCCAATCCTAGGTATCTATCCAAGAGAAATGAAAACATAGGCCTTTACAAAGACTTATAGCAGCCTCATTCATCACACTACAAACATGGAAACAATGCAAATGTCCATCAACTGGTTAATAAATACACAAAATGTGGTATTACACATCAGTATGGATGAACCACAAAACCATTATATTAGGTAAAAGAAGGCCAGTTCCAAAGTGTCTATATTGTATCATTTCATTTTCATGAAATGTCCAAGAAAGACAAATCTTGGAGAGAGAAAGTAGATTAGTAGCTACCTTGGGCTGGTAGGAAGGATAGCCAATGACTGTAAATGGATAAGAGGAATCTCACTGGAGTGATGAAATGTGACTACAGAGATGTTTGCACAACTTGTACATTTACTAACAATCATCCAATTCTACACTTGAATCAGGGGAATTTTATTATTTATAATTATACTTTACAAAAGTTATTTTTAGGCTGGGTATGGTGGCTCACACCTATAATCTCAGCACTGTAGGGGGCCAAGGCAGGTGGACTGCTTGAGGCCAGGAGTTTGAGACCAGCCAGGGCAACACAGTGAGACCCTATCTCTACACAAAAATTTAAAAATTAGCTAGGCATGGTGGTGTGCAGCTGTAGTCCCAGTTACTCAGGAGACTGAGGTGGGAGGATCCCTGGACACTGGGACATCGAGGTTATAGTGAGTTACGATTGTGCCACTATACTGCAGCTTGCGACACAGTGAGACCCTATCTCTTCAAAAAGAAAAAAGGCCAGGCGCGGTGGCTCACGCCTGTAATCCCAGCACTTTGGGAGGCTGAGGCAGGTGGATCAGGAGGTCAGGAGCTTGAGACCAGCCTGGACAACATGGTGAAACCCCGTCTCTACTAAAAATACAAAAATCAGCTGGGTATGGTGGCGTACACCTGTAGTCCCAGCTGCTTGGGAGGCTGAGGCAGCAGAATCACTTGAACCTGGGAGGCGGAGACTGCAGTGAGCCAAGATCACGCCATTGCACTCCAGCCTGGGTGACAGAGTGAGACTCCATCTCAAAAAAAAAAAAAAAAAAAAAAAAAAATGTCTGTTCTGTTAGCCTATGAATTTTTGTGTAGGTTTTTAAGAATTAATGCAAAATTTAAAGTTTTGCATTTTTTATGTTGATTCAATCTGCATTGTAAAATACAAATGAAAAAACTACATGCAGAAGATGAGAAAAAGAAAATCAAGTGTAAAAACTACTGATCCAGACAAAATGAAATTCAAGAAAAAAAATCATTAAAAGTGACAAGAAAAGACATTTCATTCTCCATAACAAGTGTAATCTACTGAGAAAATGTAATAATAATGAGTCTTTATGCCCCAACAACAGAGCTTCAAACTATAAAGGGAAAACCCCAATTAATTCAAGGGAGGAAATGAACAGCTCTGTGTTCACACTTTCCTCAGAAATCAACAAATCAACTGGGCATAAAGTAAGAATGTGGAGCATTTGAAAACAAAATGAACCTGACTGTATGTATCTGTGTATAAATAAAATTTTGAACCTACCAGAGAGAACACAGCCTTTTATACTAGCCATAGACCACGCTCCCAAATTACCATTAAGGATTAAGTCACACAGGAAAGCTCAATAAATTCTAAATATCAGAATTTATTTTTAGGAAAATAGCATTACATGAATTTTGTTGTTGTCAGAAAGTCCATAAAATTCACTTTGAAAATTATCTGCCGGGCCAGGTGTGGTGGCTCACACCTGTAATCCCAGCACTTTAGGGGGCCGAGGTGGGTGGATCGCTTGAGGTCAGAAGTTCGAGATCAGCCTGGCCAACATGGTGAAACCCTGTCTCTACTTAAAAATACCAAAAAATTAGCTGAGTATCGTAGCTCGTGCTGGTAGTCTCAGCTACTTGAGGGGCTGAGGCAGAAGAATCACTTGAACCTGGGAGGTGGAGGTTGCAGTGAGCCGAGATCGCACCACTGCACTCCAGCCTGGGCAACAGGGTGAGAAAAAAGAAAAAGTCACCTTCCTAGGCCAGGTCCGGTGGCTCACACCTGTAATCCCAGCACTTTGGGAGGCCAAGACAGGGCAGATCACTTGAGATCAGGAGTTTGAGACCAACGTAGCCTGGCCAACATGGCGAAACCTCGTCTTTTCTAAAAAATACAAAAATTAGCCAGGCATGGTGCCTGTCGCCTGTAATCCCAGCTACTCAGCAGGTTGAGCCAGGAGAATTACTTGAACCCGGGAGGCGGAAGTTGCAGTGAGCAGAGATCATGCCACTGCACTCCAGCCTGGGTGACAGAGCGAGACTCCATCTCAAAAAATATATATATAAATAGGCTGAGTGCGGTGGCTGACGCCTGTAATCCCAGCACTTTGGGAGGCTGAAGCGGGTGGATCATGAGGTCAGGAGTTCAAGGCCAGCCTGGTCAAGATGGTGAAACCCTGTCTCTACAAAAAATTAGCTGGGTGTGGTGGCGGGTGCCCGTAATCCCACCTACTCGGGAGGCTGAGGCAGATAATTGCTTGAACCTGGAAGGCGGGGGTTGCAGTGAGCCAAGATGGCACCACTGCACTCTAGCCTGGGCGACAGAGCAAGACTCGTCTCAAAGAAAAAAATTATATATATATATAATTTTTAAAAACCCAATATACTCCTCGTTTTCCTTTTCTTTAATTTTCATAGATTCTATTTTGCTAGAGTTAATGAAAAGGCTTTTCCCTCATAACCTCTGGCTAATTCTGTCCCATTACAACTGTTAATTTCTCTTACAAAAAAAAAAAACCCTAAGGCTTATTTCCCCTTTTCTAGGTACCTACGCTTAGAACGGCCAGCAATATTATGTTTCACTCTGAATGGGTGACCGTCTCCCTAGTGACCCTTCTTCCTTGCCTCCTATCCTCCTTGCATCGGCCCTTTTCTCCAGTTAGGAGGGGGCCTTTCTAGCTGGTTCCTCTATCCACGGCTTCCTGGTTCTTGACTGTTTGCCATGTGCCAGGCACTTGTGTTAGGCTCTTTTTTCACTTGTGGTGAATCAAGCACACCGGCTTTCGCAGGGCTTCAGGAAAAGGTAAGAAATGCCAAGAGCCAATTTGCAGGTAGAAAGGGTAGAGTTGAAGATCGGGGGCAGTGGTGGGGTAGTGTTTGTTTTTGCCTGCTTCTGGATTTTCGGAATAGAGCTGTGTAACCTCTCCCTCTCTGGGATTTATATCATCCTTTTCCAATTTTTCCTTCTTCAAGTGTCCTTTATTATCTATTTTCTCCAGTCTCCTATTGGTTTCTTTCTTAGTTTGATGAATTATACTCTTAACTCCTATGCTTCCTCCTTCACCCACAACCAGCCCAAATTTAAATACTAAAAAGAAAAATAAATCACAGGCTAATGCTAACCTTCTATAGCGTTCAGCTTCTGCTACAGAATGATAAAGTGGGCTAAAATGTCATTTCTAATCCAGCTACAGAACCAGCAAATATTTTGAAGTCCCTAATGGGACATAAGTGTAGATGCCTTACCCAGTAAATTACCCGGCAGGGAGTAGAATGTATCTTCTGCATTTTGTTTAGCAAAAGGATTGTTACCATTGTCCCATCTGCAGTGAGAATTTAGAGCACATTCAGAATTCTTTAATCTGGAAACTTGCCCTGGGATGTGCAACACGGGGATTCCATCGGACTGGAGGAGAGGAGATTCTCTGCAGAGCAATGTGTTCGCTATGCTAGCACAGTGCCTTCCTGCCAGAGTACACTGGGATTTGAACCTTCAGGAATGAAACATTGAGATACTAACTATGCAATTTGCAAAACCACTTAAGCTGCTTACAAAAGAACCACGTTTGTTTTTTGTTTTTTCTTCGAGCAAAGACTTAAATTTAGCAAAAACAAAAAACATCATTGATGAGAAGGAGCAAGAGGAAGACTTCTGGTGTGCTGCAAATAGTCGGTATCATAATCTGAGTGGCAGTTACATGGATACATACAAATGTAAAAACTGACAGGGGTGAACACTTAAGATTCTTGCACTTTATGTGTATTATACTTCTTTTTTTTTTTTTTTTGAAATGGAGTCTCATTTTGTCGCCCAGGCTGGAGTACAGCGGTACAATCTCCACCTCCTGGGTTCAAGAGATTCTTGTGCCTCAGCCTCTGGAGTAGCTGGGATTATAGGTGTATGCTACCTCACCCAGCTAATTTTGGATTTTTAGTAGAGATGGGCTTTCACTATGTTGGCCAGGCTGGTCTTGAACTCCTGACCTCAGGTGATCTGCCTGCCTCGGCCTCCCAAAGTGCTGGGATTACAGGTGTGAGCCACTGCTCCTGGCCTCATACTTCATTATAAAAATTTAAAAACACATGGATGCTGGTGGTAGTTGCACAACCACATGAATATATTTAATGCCACCGAACTGTACATTTTAAAAAAGGTTAAAATGGAACATTTTATGTATATTTTACCACAATAAAAAGTTGAAAGGCACATACTTAATTGAGTACAGCTCACTACCATATATTAAAGGATGCTATTGGTCAGGTGCAGTGCCTCACGCCTGTAATCCCAACACTTGGGGAGGCTGAGGCAGGTAGGCTGCTTGAGCTGAGGGGTTCAAGACCAGCCTAGGCAACATGGCAAAACCCTGTCTCCACTAAAAATACAAAAACTAGCTGGGTGTGGTGGAGCACACATGTCTCAAAATTTTTTTAAAAAAGTAAAAAAACAAATAAATAAATAAAAGATGCTACTTGACCCTAGTGATGGAAAAGTTAACATTATAAGTAGACAGAAAACCACCTCTCTGCCTGGAACATTTACCTTCGTTCTTCACTCATTTTCCCAAGTTGCTTCCTTCCCAAGGTCTATAATCTCTACTAGAAAATGGAAAAGTATTGGACACTGTGCCTCCTGTCCTAGCCTCCTCATGACCCGCACCTGACCCAACCCTCATACTCTCCCCTGCATGCATGACTTCCAGGGTTGGGGGAAGATGAACAAAGGCCTAGGGTTCAAGGGGAGGGCAGGGTGCAGGCAGGGCAGAGAGGAGGGAAAGGCCCTGCAAGGATCTCTGCTCTCCTCCTATCTCTGGCTTCCCCTCACCTCTCCTCCCCCAGCCTGAGGCAGGGGGCAAATTGTAGACTTTTAGTCAGGAAAGAGACCCTAGGTCATTATTTCATTTCATTTTTAAATGGAGCGAACGAAGTACAGAGAGATGAAAGGGCTTTTCCAAGGTCACACAGTCAGCTGGAGGCAGAGAAAGGACTAAAGTTTAGGCCCTCTGATGCCCAGTGCCGTCTGAGACCTGTACCTTGTGCGCAGTCTTATCTCTCTGCTGCTCCAGAATCCTCTCTTTTCTTTCTCCTCTACCTTCCTGCCGGAGTTTGTGTTTGTTTTTGTTTTCGTTTTGAGACAGGATCTTGCTCTGTTGCCCAGGCTGGAGTGCAGTGGCATGATCACGGCTCACTGCAGCCTCGACCTCCAGGGCTCAAGCAATCCTCCCACCTCAGTCCCCAAGTACCTGGGACTACAGGCGTGTGCCACCATGCCAGCTAATTTTTATACTTTTTGTAGAGATGGGGTCTTCCTATGTTGCACTGACTGGTCTTGAAGTCCTAGGTTCAAGAGATCCTCCAGTCTCGGCCTCCCAAAGTGCTGGGATTATAGGCGTGAACCACTGCACCTGGCCTGGAGCACTTTTTTTTTTTTTAATTATTATTATACTTTAAGTTCTAGGGTACATGCGCACAATGTGCAGGTTTGTTACATATGTAACCATGTGCCACGTTGGTGTGCTGCACCCATTAACTCGTCATTTAGCATTAGGTATATCTCCTAATGCTGTCCCTCCCCCGTCCCCCCACCCCACAACAGTCCCCGGAGCGTGATGTTCCCCTTCCTATGCTGGAGCACTTTTTATAAGCACTTTACTGAGGTTTTTTTTTTTTTTTTTCTGAGACAGTCTTGCACTGTTGCCCAAGCTGGAGTGCAGTGGTGCAATCTTGGCTCACTGCAAGCTCTGCCACCCGGGTTCACACCATTCTCCTGCCTCAGGCTCCTGAGTAGCTGGCACTACAGGCACCCACCACCACACCTGGATAATTTTTTGTATTTTTAGTAGAAATGGGGTTTCACCTTGTTAGCCAGGATACTCTCGATCTCCTTACCTCGTGATCCGCCTGCCTTGGCCTCCCAAAGTGCTGGGATTACAGGCGTGACCCACCGCGCCTGGCCTAGCACTTTACTGAGTTTTAATTCACATGTCTTAAAATTTACCCATTCAAAATGTACAATTCAATGAGTTTTAGTATATTGAGTGTTACGCAACCATGTCAATTTTCAAACACTCTCATCACCTCAAAAAGAAACCCTGTACTCATTAGTGGTCACTCCCCATTTTCCCTCAACCCCTAACCCTAGGAAACCATCAATCTATAGATTTGCCTTTTCTGCACATTTTGTATTAGTGGACTCATATAATATGTGGGTCTTTGTGACTGGCTTTTTCCACTTAGTATAATGTCTTCAAGTTTTATCCACACCATAGCCCTCCAGATTATTCAATTGCTCTTGTCAAGGTAAGTGGAATAAAGGGGCAGAGAGAATAATAAGAAAGAGAATAATAAGAAAGAGAAGAATGAGAAAGAGAATTCTGAGGGCTATGACACAACAGCACGATGAGATGATGGCAGGAATAAATTCCCTTCTATGTACCATGTACCTAAGCAATCTATTAATATTTATTGTCTTATTTAATTTAATCTTCATAGTCTAGGACCACTACCATCCCCTATTTAGATGAGAAAGACGGAAAAGGAATTTGATAGGTTTTCCAAGGGAATTCAAGTCATAAGGAGTAGAACAAGGATGGGAATTCAAGTTTGCCTGGCCCCAAAGCCCACTATCTTTCTTTCATTAGACTGGGCTTTTTGGGCTATCAGATTCTGACAGTGGGTAGTTTCACACCCATGAGTGGCGGAGACTTCTGGTTAGTCAAAAAGAGTGATGATTTTAAATCATTATACTTTCTTAGCCCAAAATCTCCTCATTCATCATCCTTACATTCCTCATTGCAATACTGTTTCCAAGAGCCAAGGAAGAACAAGACCTATATGACCAATGTAAAGGACTAGATAAAGTGTGGCACATCCATGCAGTGGATTCAGCGGTCACATAGGTTGAAAAAGATCCTTCTGGACTGATAGGGAATAATCTTGATATACACAGTGAACAAAAGCCACATACAGAACAATATGTATACTATGCCACCATGTGTACAAAAAATGTGGAGGGGAAGTGGAAAGTAACACACATATGTATGTTTTTACTTGTGTATGCACACAGTAACTCTGCAAGAAATCTCATAAAATGTAAAACCAGCCAGGTGAAGTGGCTCATGCCTGTAATCCCAACACTTTCGGAGGCCAAGGCAGGCAGATCATCTGAGGTCAGGAGTTCAAGACCAGCCTGGCCAACACGGTGAAACCCCATCTCTACTAAAAGTACAAAAATTAGCTGAGCATGGTGGTGGGTGCCTGTAATCCCAGCTATTCGGGAGGCTGAGGCAGGAGAATCACTTGAACCAGGAGGCAGAAGTTGCAGTGAGCCCAGATTGTGCCACTGAGCTCTGGCCTCGGTGACAGAGTAAGACTCTGTCTAAAAAAAATAAACAAATAAATAAATTTAATGAACCCCTTGGGGATAACAGGTTTTGGCCTGGGTGCTGGGGATACAGCTAGGAACAAAGCCAAATAGAAAAGATGGGAAAGACTTTTGTAGGTGTCATACCTCTTGTTGTTTTGTTTTGAGAGAGGGGCTCACTCTGACACCCAGGCTGGAGTGCAGTGGCACAATCATAGCTCACTATAACCTCAAACTCCTGGGCTCAAGTGATCTTCCTCCTTTAGCCTCCCTGTAGCTGGGACTACAGGTGTGCACCACCACACGCAGCTAATTACAGCCTCTTGTTTCCTGTATCCAAAAGTCAGTTCCTTTCACACCAGTCATAACTCCTCTATGAACAGAAATCTTCCACCTCTCTCCTGATTTTTCTATAGCATTTAGAACTGGTCTGCACCACACTTAACCATTATTTACCTGCCCCTTTGTTTTGTTTGCTGTGGCTTCAAGAATGCTCAGCGTAGATCACCCACACTCAGCTGCTGTCACCGGTCACACAATTGTCTAAGATCATCCCAGGACCTAAGAAATATCCCACTTCTCCCTTCCCACTACCCACTTGTTCTCACTGCCACCATCTGAGGAACAAGAGATAAGCAATGGGACCTTCCTAGGATGTGGTTAAAAGTGGGAACCTGTCCTAGGTTCACATTTGGGAGGCCAGAGGTGGGAGGATTGCTTGAGGCCAGGAGTTCCAGACCAGCCTGGGCAACCTAGCAATACCCTGTCTCTACAAAAAATAGAAAATCGAAAGAAAATTAGCAATGCATGGTGGCATATGCACACCACTGCGCTCAAGCTTGGACAATAGAACAAGACACTGTTTCTTAAAAAAAAAAAAAAAAAAAAAAGCTGAACCTGGGTCCGACTGCTGTTCCCCTTTTTTCAGATTGGGCAAATCAGTCAACCTCTGTACACCTCAGATTCCACAAGTCTAAAGTGGGGATAATGACATGACTTCTGTCAATGGCTGTTGTGATAACTAAATAAATTAATATACAGGCCACATAAGTAAATAAATTAATATACAGGCCTGGTACAGTGGCTCATGCCCCTAATCCCAGCACTTTGGGAGGCCAGGGCAGGAGAATCATTTGAATCAGAGTTCAAGACCAGCCTGGGCAACATAGGGAGACCCCATCTCTACAGAAAAAAAACAAAAATTAGTCAGGCGTGGTGGCACATACCTATAACCCCAGCTACTCAGGAGGCTGAGGTGGGAGGATCACTTGAGCCTGGCAGGTTGAGGCTGCAGTGAGTTGTGATGGCACCATTGCATTCCCGCCTGAGCAACAGAGCAAGACTCTGTCCCAAAAAAATAAAATAAAAATAAAAATGAATACACAAAGCACTTATAACAGTGTTAGGCACATAGAAAGCAATATGTGGATTTTGTTAATGATTGCTATTATCTTTAGTCATTCCTTCCCCACCTACCACCCCTCTCCCTCAAGTTCAGCCAAACATAACATGTCTCCATTTCTGGAATATATCATGCACCTGCCTGCTTGGCTGACAAGGTTTCTTGTCTTCCCTGTCTGCCTGGTAAGGCTGGACTCTCTGCAGAACTCTCCTCATTTCCCCAGGTGAAATTAGCTGCTCCCTCCTCAAAGTGCCATTGTCCTACTTGACTTACATGGCCACCTTTCCTGGTAATCACGAGATCTGCAATGGCAGGGTCTATGTCCTGTTCATCCTCTAAGCTAGCAGTGGCCTGGGAAAGGGGGACTGTCTGAGGGGCAAGGACAGGATGACCATTTTAGACCATGCTTGTCATTTATAAGACTTTGGACATACCTCCAAATGTTAGACCCTTTGACTTATCTTCATTTAAAAAATCATACTGGGGGTCTAAAAAAAAGAAAAAGGAAAGTTTACAGCAGGAGTCCTGCACTGTTTCGTAAAGGACCTGATAATACTTTAGGATTTCTGGGTCATCTGGTCCGTGTTGCAACTATTGAACACGGACTGCCCATGTATCTTCAAAGTAGCTCAACAGCACAGGAATGGGATGAGTGTGGCTGCGTTTCAATAACATTTTATAAATGGACCCTGAAATTTGAATTTCATACCATTTTCATGTGTCACAAAATAGTTTACTTTTGACTTTCATTCACCCATTAAAAATGTAAAACTCGAGGCCAGCCTGGCCAACACGGTGAAGCCCCTTCTCTACCAAAAAACACAAAAATTAGCTAGGTGTGGTGGCGCGAGCCTGTAGTCTGAGGAGGCTAAGGTGGGAGAATCGCTTCAACCCACGAGGCAGGGGCTGCAGTGAGCCATGATTGTGCCACTGCACTCCAGCCTGGGCGACAGAGTGAGACCCTGTCTCAAACAAACAACAAAAAAAGCAAAACTCAGCGGGACACAATAGATCACACCTTGTGATTCCAGCACTGTGAGGCCAGTGCAGGAGGATCATTTGAGCCCAGGAGTTCTATACCAGCCTGGGCAACATAGCTAGACACCGTCTCTACCAAAAAAAAAAAAAAAAAAACAAACATTGCCGAGAGTGGTGGGATGCTCCTCTAGTACCAGGTACTCAGGAGGCTGAGGTGGGAGGATTGTTTGAGCCTGGGAGGCTGAGACTGCTGTTAGCCGTGATCATACCACTGCATTCCAGCCTGGGCAATAAGCAAGATCGTGCCTCAAAAAAAAAAAAAAAAGTAAAGCTCATTTTTTTGCTGCAGCCCATACAAACACAGAAGGTAGCTGGATTTGGCAGAAGTGCCTGCGGCTTGTAGACTACTGGTATAAAGGATCTTTCCTTCTACTGCTTTTCAATTGTTGTTTATTTTAGAGACAGGGTCTCGCTTTGTCGCCCACGCTGGAGTGCAGTAGCTCAGTCATAGCTCATTGCAGCCTGGACCTCCAGGGCTCAAGTGATCCTCTAGTCTCTGGACTATAGTCATGTACCACCATGCCCACGCCCAGCATTTTTTTTTTTTGGTAGAGACGGTTCTTGCAAGTTGCCCAGGCTTTTCTTTTCTTTTCTTTTTTTTTTAGCAGAGTCTCGCTCTGCGGCCCAGAGCTGGAGTGTAGTGGCGTGATCTTGGCTCACTGCAGCTTCTGCCTCCCAATTCAAGCGATTCTCCTGCCTCAGCCTCCCGAGTAGCTGGGGCTACAGGCGGGCACCACCACGCCTGGATAATTTTTGTATGTTTAGTAGAGACGGGGTTTCACCATGTTGGCCAGGCTGGTCTCGAACTCCTGACCTCAAGTGATCCGCCCGCCTGGGCCTCCCAAAGTGCTGGGATTACAGGCGTGAGCCACCGCGTCAGGCCTTTTTTCTATTTCTATGAATCCTTGGGGGAAACAGTGTATCCAAGGACCCTTAAAAGTAGGATTGCCAGATTTAGCAATAAAAATACAGAACACCCAGCTAAATTTGAATTTTAGGTAAACACGGGATACTTTTTAAAAGTATATGTCTCATGCAATATTTACGTATCTTATCTGACACGCCTAATTCAAATATTATAGTACTCTCCAGGTGCAAAGATATTCTCAATTCCTGCGCCCCCACCTCCCACACTACTGGCCCGTGGCCCACCTCTCACCATGCTCCCGGTCTTCTTCCTTCCTCTCTTCCCTTCTTTTCCCTTCCCCACCCCCCTCTCCAGCCCCATTTCCCCACCTCCATCCCCTCCCCCAGTGAGAGTTAGCAGTTACCGCTGTATATTCCCACGTGGAGAGCCCTTTGACCTCACCGTGTGGGCGGGAAAACAAAGACACTCCCTGTCAATCAGTGGGGAGCGGGCCTGAGGACCACCTCTCCCCAGCACGGGAGCTGCAGGAAGATGGCGCCAGTCACGTGGGGCGAGTCCATGCAGGCAGTGGCAGCCTGGCTGCGGGCTGGTAAAGCCCCAGTCAAGAACGATTTTTTGGGGGGTTCTCAGGAAGAAGAACAGGAGATTACACTTTGACAGGCCCTAGTGTGTCAATTCCTGGCACTATGATTATCTCTTCCGTGACTGTTTGCAGCTTTCATTAGTATTTGTAGATAGCAATAAATAAAAATACCCCAGTCTTGTCTCCGAACGGGTCCTGTAAACAAAGGAAAGCTTTGTATTCCTCCTGAGCCTGTGAGAGTAGGACGGTGTAAGTCTGCAAGGAATGCTCGGGGACAGGAAACTGGGCACGCCAGGGATGGAATGTCGAGGGCAGAGTCGGGACTGCGTGGATGTCCCCACCGTGAGACCCAGCCCTTTCTTAGAAGATCTAATTCTAGTTTGTATCTTTACCACTCCTTGATATGGTTCATAAATCCAAAAACTGCTCTCCTAGAAGCCTGCTTCTTCCAGGAAGCCTCCTGTCCCGCTCCAATCCTAAGTGTTTTTCTCTTTTAAACTCCTTAACTTCCTTAAAGCAACCTTTAGCAATGAATCTTGCACTAACGGTTTAGCAATGAGTCGCAACACCTCTTGAACTGTTGCTAATTTTTTTCTAAGGTGAAATATTTCACTTGTTTTCCTTATTTTCCAAGGGCCAGGAACATGCTTTTTATCAGTATACCTGAAGTCACGGTTGGCTAAAGGTAGTTTTGACCCTTCAAGACACAGCAGACGACTGTGACAATAATCATATAATCAACTCTGGCATATCAATAGTCATATAGAAATATATAAGCACCACTTTGGGAGGCCAAGGCAGGTGGGAGGTCAGGTGTTCAAGAGCAGCCTGGGCAACACGGCATTTGTATTTTGGGTAATCTCTACCCAAAATACAAAAATTAGCTGGGTGTGGTGGTGCGCCTGTAGTCCCAGCTACTCGGGAGGCTGAGGCAGGGAATCACTTGAACCCTGGTGGTGGAGGTTGAAGTGAGCCAAGATCATGCCACTGTACTCCAGCCTGGTTGACAGAGCCAGACTCTGACTCTTGGCTCATTTTTCTTCTGTAATTAGGTGAATTTTTGTTTCTATAACGTATCTCTAAAATGGTGTAGTTTTCTCCAATAGTTGGTAAAGCGGAAACCTAACAAGGCCTTCTTTGAAAAAAAAAAAAAAGATTGATAAAATACATAATAGCCTACCTATATGTGTCTACTTAGGGTTTCAATTGTTAAACTTTGAATCAGTCACAAAATATTCATTTTACTATTCCCAACTCTCTACCCTATGTAAGTGATCTATGATAAAAATACAGGTACACTTACATTGTTATTTATCCTAGCAGTATCCATATGCTAACCTGTTTGACTTGTTTTTATTTTGTTGACAAGCTGAAAAATCAGAAAGATAGTGGCTACTGAACCCAATAGGGGATGTATCTGAGCACTTTTGGTGATATACATTTTAACTTCCAATTCATCTTGAAACTCTTAAATGAAATTTTCTTTCAGTATTTGTTTTCACTGTTTCCTCCGTTCTTTTAGGTCTCTTACAGCAGAAGGCACAGGAAAGTTTGAGATAGTCTCGGTTTATGAGATCATTAATTGTATAAGAAAGTACTTAAATAGACAATAATTTTGGGTGGATTATTAAACTCAGAAAGCAATCATCTCCTTTTTAAAAAATAGTTGAGCCGGGCGCGGTGGCTCATGCCTGTAATCCCAGCATTTTGGGAGGCCAAGGAGGGTGGATCACAAGGTCAAGAGATCGAGATCATCCTGGCCAACATGGTGAAACTCCGTCTCCACTAAAAATACAAAAATTAGCCAGGCATGGTGGCACATGCCTGTAGTCCCAGTTTCTCGGGAGGCTGACGCAGGAAGATTGCTTGATCCCAGGAGGCGGAGGTTGCAGTAAGCCGAGATCGTGCCACTGCACTCCAGACTGGCGACAGCGTGAGACTCCGTCTCAAAATAAATAAATAAATAGTTGGTTAGGCAGAGCACAGTGGCTCATGCCTGTACTCCTAGCACTTTGGGAGGCCTAGGCGGGTGGATCACTTGAGGCCAGGAGTTCAAGACCAGCTTGGCCAACATAGCAAAACCCCATCTCTACTGAAAATACAAAAATTAGCCAGGCGTGGTGGTGGGTGCCTCTAATCCCAGCTACTTGGAAGGCTGAGGCAGGAGAATTGCTTGTACCTGGGAGACAGAGGTTGCAGTGAGCCAAGATCACGGCACTGGACTCCAGCCTGGGTGACAGAGTGAGACTCCGTCTCAAAAAAAATAAATGTTGTTTAAAATAAGTTAAAATCTAATATAGCAGGCCAGGCGTGGTGGCTCACACCTGTAATCCCAGCACTTTGGAAGGCCGAGATTGGCAGATCACCTGAGGTCAGGAGTTTGAGACCAGCCTGACCAACATGGTGAAACCCCCGTCTCTAATAAAAATACAAAAATTAGCCAAGTGTGGTGGTGCATGCCTGTAATCCCAGCTACTCAGGAGGCTGGAGCACGAGAATCGCTTGAACCCAGGAGGTGGAGGTTGTAGTGAGCCGAGATGGCACCACTGCACTCCAGCCTGGGCGACAGAGGGAGACTCGGTCTCAACAATAACAAAAAATCTAATATAGCAATTTGACATTTGTTTGCTCTTCACACATTTCAAGCAGTACATGTATATTGTTAGTTTATCCCCCATGAAATTCAACTTTGCAAAATAGATTTTTTTTTTTTTTTGAGACAGGGTCTCATTCTGTTGCCCAGACTGGAGTGCAGTGGCATAATCTCAGCTCATTGCATCCGCGACTTCCCCAGGCTCAGGTGATCCTCCCACCTCAGCCTCCTGAGTAGCTGGAATACCGGTGTGCATCACCATGCTTGGCTAATTTTTCTATTTTTTGTAGAGACAGGGTTTCTCCATGTTACCTAGGCTGGTCTCAAACTCCTGGGCTCAAGCAATCCGCCTGCCCCAGTCTCCCAAAGTGTTGGAATTACAGGCTTGAGCCATCTTCCAGCTGCAAAATATATGGGTTTTTTGTTTGTTTGTTTGTTTTGAGATGGAGTCTCGCTCTTTTAGCCCAGGCTGGAGTCCAGTGGTGCGATCTGAGCTCACTGCAAGCTCTGCCTCCTGGGTTCACGCCATTCTCCTGCCTCAGCCTCCCGAGTAGCTGGGACTACAGGCACCCACCACCACGCCTGGCTATTTTTTTTTTTGTATTTTTAGTAGAGACGGGGTTTCACTGTGTTAGCCAGGATGGTCTTGATCTCCTGACCTCGTGATCCACCCGCCTTGGCTTCCCAAAGTGCTAGGATTACAGGCGTGAGCCACTGCACCCGGCCCAAAACAGATGTTTTTAAAAGCAGATTTCTTCTTGAAGTTTGTTTCTTTCTTTCTTCTTTTTCCTTTTTTGAGACGAAGACTTGCTCTGTTGCTCAGGCTTGATTTCGGCTCGCGACAACCTCTGCCTCCTAGGTTCAAGTGATTCTCCTGTCTCAGCTTCCCGAGTAGCTGGAATTACAGGTGTATGCCACCATACCCGTCTAATTTTTTGGGTTGTTTTTTGTTTGTTTGTTTTGAGGCAGAGTCTCACACTGTCACGCAGGCTGGAGTGCAGTGGTGCATCTCAGTGCAACCTCCACCTCCCTGGTTAAAGTGATTCTCCTGTCTCAGCCTCCCGAGTAGCTGGGATTACAGGTGCACGCCACCACGCCCAGCTAATTTTTTTGTATTTTTAGTGCAGACGGGGTTTCACCATGTTGGCCAGACTGGTCTCAAACTCCTGACCTCAGGCAATCCGCCCACCTTGGCCTCCCAAAGTGCTGGGATTACAGGTGTGAGCCACCGAGCCTGGCAATTTTTTGTATTTTTAGTAGAGACAGGGTTTCACAATGTTGGCCAGGCTGGTCTTGAACTCCTGACCGCAACTGATCCACGCCCCTCAGCCTCCCAAAGTGCTGGGATTACAGGCGTGAGCCACCGCACCCCGCCCTCTTCTTAAAGTTTTAAGCAATTGATTCTACAAGAAAAATGTATGATGATAAACTATTTTTTTCCTTTAGATTAATATGAGTCAGTCTACTGATTGTTTCAAAACAGCAGTTAATACTGAAAAGTCATCTACAATTATCTTAAAAATAAATATCTTGGGGCCAGGACAGTGGCTCACAACTGTAATCCCAGCACTTTGGGAGGCCGAGGCGGGTGGATCACAATGTCAGGAGTTTGAGACCAGCCTGGCTAAGATGGTGAAACCCCGTCTTTACTAAAAATACAAAAATTTGCCAGGCACCGTGGCAGGCGCCTGTAATCCCAGCTACTCAGGAGGCTGAGGCAGGAGAATAGTTTAAATCTGGGAGGCAGAGGTTGCAGTGAGCCGAGATCACACCATTGCACTCCAGCATGGGCGACAGAGTGAGACTCTGTCTCAAAAAAAATAAAAAGATAAATAAATATCTTGGCCAGGCAAGGTGGCTCACACCTGTAATCCCAGCACTTTGGGAGGCCAAGGCAGGCAGATCACGAGGTCAAGAGATTGAGACCATCCTGGCCAACGTAGTGAAACCCTGTCTCTACTAAAAATACAAAAATTAGCTGGGCAGTGGCGCACACCTGTAGTCCCAGCTATTTGGGAGGCTGAGGCAGGGGAAAATCGCTTGAACCTGGGAGGCATAGGTTGCAGTGAGCTGAGATGGCGCCACTGCACTCCAGCCTGGCAGCAGAGTGAGACTCTGTCTCAAAAATAAATAAATAAATAAATATCTTAATTTATCTGGATTATGAGTCCATTTTCTTTGAATTACTTTATTTAACCTGCATCACATGCAGTGCTTTTTCTAAATGACAAAGTTTCTCTTTTACATGTCAAAACTTACATTTTAACAATTTTCACTGGGGAAAAAAAATCTAAAATTATTCACACGCTTAAAAAAAGAGTAATGAGGCCAGATGTGGTGGCTCATACCTGTAATCCCAGCACTTTGGGAGGCCAAGGCAGGTGGATCACGAGGTCAGGAGATCGAGACCATCATGGCTAATACGGTGAAGCCCCGTCTCTACTAAAAATACAAAAAAAATTAGCCGGGCATAGTGGCGGATGCCTGTAGTTCCACTTACTGGGGAGGCTAAGGCAGCATAATGGCGTGAACCCAGGAGGCGGAGCTTGTTGTGAGCCGAGATGGCGCCACTGCACTCCAGCCTGGGCGACAGAGCGAGACTCCGTCTCAAAAAAAGAAAAAAAAAAAAAGAGTAATGAAATGAACATGACGTGCTCTTTTGATAACTCATACAGGCATTACTTGTGAAAACCAATCACTCTCTGTATAGTCTAAAAAGCAGTGATGGCCCCAGCCCTGAGTAACACAGACCCGGCTTCCCTGTTTTATGGCTGTGCTGCCCCCTCTCATCAGCCTTCCATTTTGCTAACCTGCCAATGTGCTGCTTATGATGTGCCACCTTAGTGTACCCCTCATCTTCCTAAGAGCCTGAGACAGGCTCTGGATGCTCAGATAACATCAGGATGCTGTGCTTGAGACAAATGTTTACCACCTAGAGGCTTTGTCATTTACTTCCAGTTTCCAAGCTGGGGTTCTAATTACTAACTTTGTTGAGAACATGTTATTTGGGAAGAACTAGAAAACTGCTCAGATCCTAAAACCTGCCTCGTAGACCCCCTCATCTTCAATTTGCGCTTCAAAATTCCTCTTACAAGGGCGGGAAGCGGTGGCTCACACCTGTAATCGCAGCACTTTGGGAGGCCAGGGCAGGCGGATCACCTGAGGTCAGGAGTTCAAGACTAGCCTGACCAACATGGAGGAAGCCCTGTCTCTACTAAAAATGCAAAATTAGCCAGGCATGGTGGCACATGCCTGTAATCCCAGCTACTCGGGAGGCTGAGGCAGGAGAATCTCTTGAACCCAGGAGGCGGTGATTGGGTGAGCCGAGATTGAGCCATTGCACTCCAGCCTGGGCAACAAGAGTGAAACTCCGTCTCAAAAAAAAAAAAAAAGAAATTCCTGTTACAGAATTAGAAAACAGTAATAGCTCACACTTGGACAGTCTTTATTCTCTCATAGGCACTGTTTTAAGCCCTTTACATATGTCAATTATTGCATCTTCACAACAGTTCTCAGGTTATTTCCAATTTTCAGATGGGGAAAGGGTGGCACAAACAGGGTAAGTGACTTGCCCATAGGCATATGGCTGGTAAATAGCAAAACTGAGACTCCAACACAGGGAGTCTGATTGCAAGACCTCTATTCTTACCTAAGATACACAGGATCCTGACTGCCTTTGTTTGTCTGCGTGGATGTTGGTGGGAACTCAAATGCATAGAGGAAAGTGGTTGGTAATTAGGTTTCACTGCTGCAACCTCAAACATAGCCATCTTTCTGAACAACTAGGTCCACGCCAGCACTATCTGCTTTCAGGTTCCTCCTGTTCCTCCAATCCAAACTACAGTCAGTGTCAGCTACCAACAATGATCAAGCAATTTCTATGTGGCAGGCATAGAACAAACATCTTGGCATTTTACAAACATCCCTAATCCCTGATATTGTCCCTGTGTAAGGACAGAAAGCCCAAAGATGCTGCTAACCGGTTTGTTCCAATCAGGCAGTGATTGGCAGAACCCGCACTTACACTTTCATTCCTCAAACACCTCAAGGACGAAAGCCTCCATCACTCTCAATTTGCCTAAAGGATAGAAGCCAAATTCCTCACTGGCAGGCAAGGTGCCATGCTATCTTTCCAACCTTATCTCCTGCTGGGCTCCAGCTTGACTCCTCTGTTCCAGACTGGCATGTCTGTGCCCTCTCCCCCAACCTACAGGCACACTCCCAATGCCCAGCCTTCCTTTCGTTGTTCCCATGACCTAGAATGTCTTGTTTTCTCCTTTCAGCCTCCTCAAATCCTGTGTGACTACAGTTTAATCTTCCATCTCATACAAGGTCCTCCTCCACTAAATGCTTCAGGTCCTAGCAGTGCCACTTGTCCCTTCTACCTGCTGGTAGGAGCAGCAGCATTTAGTGGAGGAGGACTCGTATGAGATGGAATCAACCTGGACATTCATCACACACAGCTGTACACGTTATCGTCAGTTCAGGCCAGCTGACTCACAGCTGCACATTTGGCATAGGGAGCTGAATATTTTGATCATATAGTATCTCACTTCATATACATGGTCAGAGGCACCACAGAGAAGTTTCCCTTGACCTGTTGTACCAAGATCTGGGATAAAAACAGCTTTCTGCGGATGAAATGCAAAGTAGATGGAATTGATCATCAGTGCCTTCTGTAGCTTCCCCTCCCCACAGGTTCTTCCAATATGTGGCAGGTGTATATGTGTATATATCTGCTTTCTCTGTACTCTTTTTTTCTTTCCAATTGGGAAATAACAACCACAATAAAAGACATGTTACTGTGTACCACTTAATTTTCTCAGCACTCCACAAGTATTAACTAATTTAGTCTTCTCAGTAACCCTTTGAAGTAGGCATTAGTATTAACCCCTTTTTATAGGTGATAAGACTGAGTCACAGAACAGTTAAGGAGCCTAAGGTTACAGAGCTTGGATTCAAAGCTATGCATTTAATCAATATGCTATATTGCCTCACCAATAAAACAATGTATTGTTTTATTCTAATAGTAAAACTAATGCCTGCTAAGTGTTAAAAAAAATCAGACAGGGCGGGCACGGTGGCTCACGCCTGTAATCCCAGCACTTTGGGAGGCTGAGGTGGGCGGATCACTTGAGACCAGGAGTTCCAGACCAGCCTGGCCAACATGGTGAAACCCCATCTCTACTAAAAATTAAAAAAATTAGCCAGGCGTGGTGGCAGGCGCCTGTAATCCCAGCTACTAGGGAGGCTGAGACATGAGAATCGCTTGGCCCCCAGAAGCAGAGGTTGCAGTGAGCTGAGATCCTAGCTACTAGGGAGGCTGAGACATGAGAATCGCTTGAACCCGAGAAGTGGAGGTTTCAGTGAGCCGAGATCGCACCACTGGACTCCAGCCTGGGCGACAGAGCAAGACTCCGTCTTGGAAAAAAAAAAAAAAAAAGTCAGATTATAAAGTAGGAGAATACCATTCATAACCCTATCACACAGGGAAAATGAAATAACCTGCTTAAGCACAAATAAACATGCATTAGTTGTATTTCAACAATGAAAAAACCACAATGGAACCATATTGTAGATTATGGGTAGTTTTCTTTGTGTTTTTTAATTAAAAAAATTTAAATAGCTTCCTTGAGGTATAATTTATATACCATAAAATTTGTTTTAATCATACAAATAATTTTAGTAAACTGACAGTTTTGCAACCATTACTACAATCCAATTTTAGATCATTTCATTACCCCTAAAATATATTTATTTATTTATTTATTTAAACATTTTTATTATTTGGAGAGAGTCTTGCTCTGTTACCAGGCTGGAGTGCAATGGTGAGATCTTGGCTCACTGCAACCTCTGCCTCTGGGGTTCAAGTGATTCTCTTGCCTCAGCCTCCCAAGTAGCTGGGACTACAGGCGCGTGCCACCATGCCCAGTTTATTTTTTGTATTCTTAGTAGAGACGGGGTTCCACCATGTTGGCCAGGCTGGTTTCGATCCCTTGACCTCAAGATCCACCTGCCTCGGCCTCCCAAAGTGTTGGGATTATGGGTGTAAGCCACAGCACCCGGCCTTATTTATTTATTTTTGGAGATGGGGTCTCACTCTGTTGCCCAAGCTGGACTGCAATGGTTTGATCATAGCTTACTGCAGCCTCAAACTCCTGGGCTCAAGCCATCCTCCCACCTCAGCCTCCCAAGTAGCTGGGATTACAGGCACAAGCTACCATGCCTGTCTTCCGAAAGAATATTTTATATGCATTTACACTTACGCCCAGTATCTACCTCTGGTTACTGGCAACTGGCTAATCTAATTTCTGTCTCTATTGATTTTGTCTCATGTGAACATTTCATATAAATGAGGTTATACCATAGGTAGTCTTTTGAATCTGGCTTCTTCTACATAGCATAATGTTTTCAAGGTTCATCCATGGTGTAGTATATATCATTACTTCATTCCCTTTGATGGCTCAATAATATTCCATTGTATGGATGTATCACAGTTTGTTCATTCATTCACCTGTTGATGGACATTTGAATTGTTTCAGATAAATAATGCTGGGCTGGGCACGGTGGCTCATGCCTGTAATCCCAGCACTTTGGGAGGCCAAGGCGGGCAGATCACCTTAGGTCAGGCATTCAAGACCAGCCTGGCCAACATGGTAAAACCCCATATCTACTAAAAATACAAAAACTAGGCTGGGTGTGGTGGCTAAGGCCTGTAATCCCAGCACTTTGGGAGGCCGAGGCGGGCAGATCACCTGAGGTCAGGAGTTCGAGACCACCCTGACCAACATGGAGAAACCCCATCTCTACTAAAAATACAAAAATTAGCCGGGTGTGGTGGCACATGCCTGTAATCCCAGTTACTCAGGAGGCTGAGGCAGGAGAATTGCTTTAACTGAGGAGGTGGAGATTGCGGTAAGCCGAGATCGTGCCATTGCACTCCAGCCTGAGCAACAAGCGTGAAACTCCGTCGCAAAAAAAAAAAAAAAAAAAAATTAGCTGAGTGTGGTGGCAGGCGCCTGTAATCCCAGCTACTCAGGAGGCTGAGGCAGGGAGAACTGCTTGAGCCCAAGAGGCAGAGGTTGCAGTGAGCCGAGATCGTGCCCCTGCACTCCAGCCTGGGCAACAGCGAGACTCTGCTTAAAAAAATAATGCTGTTGTTGAATCGACAAATGGGATCTCATTAAACTAAAGAGCTTCTGCACAGCAAAAGAAACTATCATCAGAGTGAACAGGCAACCTACACAATGGGAGAAAATTTTTGCAACCTACTCATCTGACAAAGGGCTAATATCCAGAATCTACAATGAACTCAAACAAATTTACAAGAAAAAAACAAACAACCCCATCAAAAAGTGGGCAGAGGACATGAACAGACACTTCTCAAAAGAAGACATTTATGCAGCCAAAAAACACATGAAGAAATGCTCCTCATCACTGGCCATCAGAGAAATGCAAATCAAAACCACAGTGAGATACCATCTCACACCAGTTAGAATGGCCATCATTAAAAAATCAGGAAACAACAGGTGCTGGAGAGGATGTGGAGAAATAGGAACACTTTTACACTGTTGGTGGGACTGTAAACTAGTTCAACCATTGTGGAAGTCAGTGTGGCGATTCCTCAGGGATCTCGAACTAGAAATACCATTTGACCCAGCCATCCCATTACTGGGTATATACCCAAAGGACTATAAATCATGCTGCTATAAAGACACATGCACACGTATGTTTATTGCGGCACTATTCACAATAGCAAAGAGTTGGAACCAACCCAAATGTCCAACAACGATAGACTGGATTAAGAAAATGTGGCACATATACACCATGGAATACTATGCAGCCATAAAAAATGATGAGTTCGTGTCCTTTGTAGGGACATGGATGAAACTGGAAAACATCATTCTCAGTAAACTATCGCAAGGACAAAAAACCAAACACCGCATGTTCTCACTCATAGGTGGGAATTGAACAATGAGAACTCATGGACACAGGAAGGGGAACATCACGCTCCGGGGACTGTTGTGGGGTGGGGGGAGGGGGGAGGGACAGCATTAGGAGATACACCTAATGCTAAATGACGAATTAATGGGTGCAGGAAATCAACATGGCACATGGATACATATGTAACAAACCTGCACATTGTGCACATGTACCCTAAAACCCTAAAGTATAATAAAAAAAAAAAAAAAAAAATGCTGTTATACGTTTTAATGTACGAGTTTTTGCATGCGCGTATGTTTTCACTTCTCTGAGGAAGAGACCTAGTATTGAAATTATTGGGTCATATGTTAAGTTTTCCACAATTTTACATACCCATCAGCAATATACGAGAGTTCTGGTTTCTTCACATCCTAGTCAATACTTGCCATTGTCTATCTTTTTGATCACAGGTATCCTAGTGAGAGTGAAGCAATAGCTTATTATGTTTTTTATTTGTATTTCTCTAATGAGTAAATACACTGAACATCTTTTGGCTATTTGAATATTTTCTTCGGTAAAATGTCTATTCAAATTTTGTTTTGTTTTTTTTGACAGGGTTTTGCTCTGTCTCCCAGGCTGGAGTGCAGTGGCGCCATCTCAGCTCACTGCAGCCTCCCAGGTTCAAGTGATCCTTCCACCTCAGCCTCCTGAGTAGCTGGGACTACAGGTGCACACCACTACACTTGGCTAATTTTTAAATTATTTACAGAGATGGGGTCTCCCTATATTGCCCAGGCTGGTCTTGAACTCCTGGGTTCAAGATATCCTCCTGCCTCAGCCTCTCAAAGTGCTGAGATTGTAGGTGTAAGCCACCATGCCCAGCCATATTAAACCCATTTTTTCAATTGGGTTATCTTTTCATCATTAAATTGTAAGAGTTGTTTATATATTCTGGATACCAATCAGATATACCTTGATCAAATATGTGATTTTCAAATATTTTCTCACAAAATGTTTTGGCTTGTATTTTCATTTTCTTTTTTTTTTTTTTTTGAGACAGAGTCTCGCCGTCACCCAGGCTGGAGTGCAGTGGCGCGATCTTGGCTCACTGCAGGCTCCGCCCCCCGGGGTTCACACCATTCTGCCTCAGCCTCCTGAGTAGCTGGGACTACAGGTGCCTGCCACCTCACCCGGCTAATTTTTTGTAATTTTAGTAGAGATGGGGTTTCACTGTGTTAGCCAGGATGGTCTTGATCTCCTGACCTTGTGATCTGCCCACCTTGGCCTCCCAAAGTGCTGGGATTACAGGCGTGAGCCACCGCGCCCGGCAGTATTTTCATTTTCTTTTCTTTTTTTCTTCTCTTTTTTTTTTTCTTTTTTTTTGAGATGGAGTCTCACCTTGTCGCCTAGGCTATAGTGTGGTGGCGCCATCTTGGCTCACTGCAACCTGCACCTCCAGGTTTCAAGTGATTCTCCTGCCTCAGCCTCCCGAGTAGCTGGGATTACAGGCACCCACCACCACGCCTGGCTAATTTTTGTATTTTTAGTAGAGACGGAGTTTCGCCAAGTTGGCCAGGCTGGTCTCGAACTCCTGACATCAGGTGATCTGCCCACCTCGGCCTCCGAAAGTGCTGGGATTACGGGCATGAGACACCGCGTCAGGAGGTATATTCATTTTCTTAATGGTATCTTTTGAAGACACAAAAGTTTTGAATTTTGGTGAAGTCCAGTTTGTCAGTTTTTTTCCTTTCATCACTTTTGCTTTGTTTTTTCTCAGATGGAGTCTCGCTCTGTGGCCCAGGCTAGAGTGCAGTGGTGTGATCATGCCTCACTGCAACCTCTGCTTCCCCAGTTCAAGCAATTTTCCTGCCTCAGCCTCCTCAGTAGCTGGGATTACAGGCGCAGGCTGCCACGCCTGGCTAATTTTTTGTATTTTAGTAGAGATGGGGTTTCACCGTGTTGCCCAGGCTGGTCTCGATCTCCTGAGCTCAGGCAGTCTACCCACCTCCGTCTCCCAGCATGCTAGGATTACAGGCATGAGCCACTGCGCTGGGCCCACTTTTGCTTTTGGTGTTATGCCTAAGAAGTCTTTGCCCAACCCTGACATGTTTTAGAACTGCCCCTCCCCCCACTTACCAATATGTCTTGGACGTATTTCTGTTTCAGTAAATACAGATCTGCATCATCGTCTTTATGGCTTCCATGTCTGGAAAAAGAAGAGAGAAAGGAGACAACAAAGCCAGGCTACTTGAAATATCCAGTACAAATTTGTTCATTCTTGGGGCCTTCCTGTGTCTATTTTTTTTTTTTTCTTGAGGCAGAGTCTCACTCTGTCACCCAGGCTAGAGTGCAGTGGCACCATCTCGGATCACTGCAACCTCTGCCTCCAGGGTTCAAGCGATTCTCTAGCCTCAGCCTCCCAAGTAGCTGGAATTAAAGGCACCCACCACCCTGCCCAGCTAATTTTTGTATTTTAGTAGAGACAGGGTTTCACCATGTTGGTCAGGCTGGTCTCGAACTCCTGACCTCAAGTGATCTGCCTCGGCCTCCCAAAGTGCTGGGATTACAGGCATGAGCCGCTGCGCCCAGACTTTTTTTTTTCTTGAGACGGAGTCTCCCTCTGCTGCCCAGACTAGAGTACAATGGCGCAATCTCAGCTCACTGCAAGATCTGCCTCCTGGGTTTTAAGAGATTCTCCTGCTTCAGCCTCCTGAGTAGCTGAGATGGCAGACATGGGCCACAATCTCAAAAATTAGCCTGGTTAATTTTTGTATTTTTAGTAGGGACAGGGTTTCACCATGTTGGTCAGGCTGGTCTTGAACCACTGACTTCATGATGCACCTGCCTCTGCCTCCCAAAGTGCTGGGATTACAGGTGTGAGCCACCGCGCCTGGCCACTTTTTTTTTTTTTTGAGATGGAGTTTTGCTTTTTTTGCCCAGGCTGGAGTGCAATGGCATGATCTTGGCTCACTGCTACCTCCGCCTCCTGGGTTCAAGTGATTATCCTGCCTCAGCCTCCTGAGTAGCTGGGATTACAGGTGCGCACCACCATGCCCGGCTAATTTTGCATTTTTAGTAGAGAAGGGGTTTCACCATGTTGACCAGGCTGGTCTCGAACTCCTGACCTGAGGTGGTCCGCCCACCTTGGCCTCCCAAAGTGCTGAGATTATAGACGTGAGCCACTGTGCAGGGCCCGTCTCTATTTTTGGTGGTCTCCTGTCTGGTACCTCTTCTGTGGTTTGTGAATAAAAACTTTACTAGGCTATTAACTTCATCACAATATTTTATGTCTTAATACCTTCGTCACGCTGGGTGCGGTGGCTCACGCCTGTAATCCAAGCACTTTGGGAAGCCAAGGCGGGCGGATCACGAGGTCAGGAGATGGAGACCATCCTGGCTAACACAGTGAAACTCCGTCTCTACTAAAAATACAAAAAATTAGCTGGGCGTGGTGGCGGGCGCCTGTAGTCCCAGCTACTCGGGAGGCTGAGGCAGGAGAATGGCATGAACCCAGGAGGTGGAGCTTGCAGTGAGCGGAGATGGTGCCACTGCACTCCAGCCTGGGCGACAGAGCAAGACTGGGTCTCAAAAAAAAAGAAAAAAAAAATAATACCTTGGTCACACAGATTCCTAGTGCCGAATTTTCTGTGGGCTTACATTCCTCCTTCACAGATTCCAGTAATAGGATGCTTATAAAGAACATATATTCCCCTGTAATTTGGGATTTGACAGCTGCTTCTTCCTGCATCTACTTCAGTCTCTAGAACTGGACAGGACCTTGGGAATGATTCAGCTCCAGTTTATATATTAAAATACAAATATGGGTCAGGCACGGTGGCTCACACCTATAAATCTCAGTGCTTTGGGAGGTGGAAGGAAGAGAATCACTTGAGGCCAGGAGTTTGAGACCAGCCTGAGTAACATAGGAAGCCCCTGTCTCCACAAAAAATTTTAAAAATTGGGGCCAGGCTTGGTGGCTCATGCTTGTAATCCCAGCACTTTGGGAGGCCGAGGTGGGCAGATCACGAGGTCAGGAGATCGAGACCATCCCGGCTTACACGTTGAAACCCGGTCTCTACTAAAAATACAAAAAAATTAGCCGGACATGGTGACAGGCGCCTGTAGTCTCAGCTACTTGGGAGGCTGAGGCAGGAGAATGGCATGAACCCGGTAGGCGGAGCTTGCAGTGAGCTGAGATCGCGCCACTGCACTCCAGCCTGGGTGACAGTTCGAGACTCCGTTTCAAAAAAAAAAAAAAATTAGGCATGGTAGCACATGCTTCTAGTCCCAGCTACTTGGAAGGCTGAGGCAGGAGGATCCCTTTAGCCCAGAAGCCGCAGGCTACAGTGAGCTATGACTGTGCCACTGCACTCTAGCCCAGGCAACAGAGCAAGACTCTATCTCTAAAAATTAAATAAATAAATAAAATATAAATCTGGAAAAAGATAATAAATGTTGGATAATAGCAATTGACATGCATGTTTTAATGGAAGATTGTTTTAATGGAAGATTTAAGTGGTTATCATTTATAAGTTTCCAGAATGGGATAGATGGTTGCATCCTAGCTCCTGTCAGGAGTATTCACTGGTTTCACAGGTAGGGTATGAGGTGGTGTGTAAAGCTAGAAGCTTCTTTTGGAAGTAATTTTCAGACAGAGAATACTAATGGAGAAATTTCAGACTGAGGGAAAAGGCCTGGGAGAGAGGTCTCAGAATTAGAGCTCCAAGGGCAGATTCCAGGATTTCAGAACTCAGTGCTGAAAACACCAAACTGCTGAAAGAGGTGGCCACAGTACAACCATTTTGATGAGAAGCTGAACAGGATGACCATGCCTCTTTGGAGAAATAATCCCCTAGGTCTGGAGGCGGCCCAGGATCCTGAAGGTGAGTACCAGTGCTGGTGGAAAATAAGGAGCATTCAAAGGGGTCTTTAACTTGTTAACATGGAAAACAATAGCAATGTACTGCTGGGGCCCCCTGCTGTGTGTATAGAATATACTGGAAGACTAAGACATGGAGATACCAGCTGGGAGCTAATGTAGAGATTCAGACTTGAGGTGAAGGGCTGGCCTTAGGGTGCACGTGGGTGTGTAGGAAGAACTTTTGCTCAGCAGGCCTTAGGGATACATTTGTTGTGCAGGTGCAGAGGACACAGGCATGGCTGGGGCGGGAGTTCAGGATGAGATCCCTGGGACAGGCTGTAAGATGATCCAGACAGGTTGGTTTTTTTTTGTTTTTTTGTGTGTGTGTGTGTTTAGAGGTATAATGACATACAGTAAAATGCACAGATATGAAGTGTAGAATGAGTTTTGATAAATGTCTACATCTGTGTAACCACCCCCCCCAACCCCAGTTTTTTAATATATATGTTTCTTTTTAAGTTTGAGTTTCCCGTGCCTGCAGAGTCTAAGTTTAAGCGGCCTGACAGGCAAGAAGCTATATGCACCTGAAGTGAACGGGAACACGGGCTGGAACAGTGGATCGTAAAGTTATCTGGTGCGAAGGAAGTAGAAGTCTTGTGAGCAAATGAACACAGATGCAGGAAGGGATAAACGGAGAACAGAAAGTTCCAACCTTTGAAATTTTTGAAGTGCTTGTGCCCTACACACTGAGGATCTTATTTGCCGTATATAGGGCAAATCTCATTTACCCTATAAATTTCGCAGGCCTTCCACCTCACATTTAATTCTCTTAAGCGAGAAAAAAAATTTTTTTTCTGACTAGGCTGCTGCCAAGGTCGGCTCTATCAAATCTGGTGCGTCTTTCTGGGGGAAAGGGAGCTAGAGGACCCCGTAGGGTGGTTTGCACCTCCTCTAAGCATGCAAGCACGGCTCTGGTCTTGACCTGGGGAGCCCAGCTTTCTCGGTGCACCGTGCTTTGGCAACCAGGTCTTGGCGCCTCCAAGAGCGGGGGGAGGGGTGCCACACGATTCCCGGGCCGCTCTGTATCTCTCTGCGCTTGCAGGGACCCTGCAGCAAAGCCCTGGATGTTTGCAGCCGGTGCAAGTTTGCAAACAGCTGGAGAGCGGTGGCTGGAGTGGGGGGCGTTGGGCGTGGCCACACTCCCTCCCAGGCAGTCCCGGGAATGTTCTGAAAAGTATCCAAAAGTTCTGAGTCGCGCGCGCGCGCGCCAAAAGAAAAGGCACAACCCCCCACCACTCCGGGCGTGGCGTGTCCAGACCTCGCCACTTCAGCTGCACCTCCGGCTGCAGCGCACACGTCTCCTGCGCCGCCTCCTCCGGAGCCTCGCTGTCCGTCGGGTTCATCCCTTACAGCAGTCTCCAGGCGAGAGAGGCGGCCAGAGTGCTCACACATCTCCTAGGGGCACCATGCCCAACGACGAGGCATTCAGCAAGCCCTCTACACCGTCGGAAGCCCCTCACGTCCCCGGGGCACCGCCGCAGGGCAAAGCCGGGGGCTTTGGCAAAGCGTCTGGGGCGCTAATGGGGGCAGCCGGCTGCTCCAGCGCCGGGGGCAGCAGCGGCGGAGGCGGCTCCGGCTCGGGGGCGTCGGGCCTGGGTGCCGGGAGCAAGAAGTCCCCGCGGCTGCCCAAGTGCGCACGCTGCAGGAACCACGGCTACGCGTCGCCGCTCAAGGGCCACAAGCGCTTCTGCATGTGGCGGGACTGCCAGTGCAAGAAGTGCAACCTGATCGCCGAGAGGCAGCGCGTGATGGCCGCGCAGGTGGGTGCGGGCGTCCGGGAGCCGGGGTTCAGCCCTAGGGTTTTTGTTTTTTTTTTTTTTTTGATGGAGTCTCGCTCGGTTGCCCAGGCTGGAGTGTAGTGGCGCGATCTCGGCTCACTGCAATCTCCGCCTCCCGGGTTCACGCAATTATCCTGTCTCAGCCTCCCAAGTAGCTGGTAGTATTGGTGCACGCCACCATGCTCGGCTAATTTTTGCATTTTTAGTAGAGACGGGGGTTGCACCATATTGGTCAGACTGGTCTCGAACTCGTGACCTCAGGTGATCCACCCGCCTCGGCCTCCCAAAGTGCTGGGATTACAGGCGTGGGCCACCGCTCCCGGCGGGGCCCGAGGTTTTTGAATGAAGTCCCCCCAGCAAGGCCGTCGCCATGCGGGTCTTGGGTTGTGGAGAGATGCTGCGAGTACCGCCGACGGCCGCGGCGCTTGGGGTCCTGGGCTGCGGGCCACGCTACAACGCCGGTCTGGGAGGGCCGGAGACGCGTCTGTGATCCAGCCCCCCGGGCAGAGTTGCGAGCTTCGCTCCGCTGGGGGTTCCCTACGATCTGTGACCTTGCCTTTCGGCGGAGTTGCGGGGTTCACCTCTACGGGAGTCCATGGGATCTCTAACTCGCGCCGCTGAAGAGAGTTGCGGGGGTTCCCTCTGCTCCCGGGTCCCTGAGGTCCCTGATCCCGCTCTCAGGGCAGGGAATTTCGGGTTTCGCCCCTCTGGGCTTCCCCGCAATCCCAGAGCCCGCGCTCCAACAGAGTTGGCGGGGTTTATTGCGCCAGAGGAGCCTTCAGGATCCTCGCTCCCGCCCTCCGAGGTGAGGGTAGTGGGGAGGGTTCGACTCCAAGGGAATCCCCGGGATCTCTAGCCCCGTTCCCCCAGCAGAGAATTGCGGAATTCTTTCCGCTTCAGGGTCCCAAGATCTCCGACCGTGCCTTGGGAACTGAGGGTTTCGCGGTTAGATTTCCTCGAGCGTCCGAAATCTCTGACTCTCCCTCCTTGCTGAGTTGCACTTAAATTAGAGAGGATCTTGGAGGGCGCCAGCGCTGGCCGCTCGGTTAGGGGGAAAGGGAGACTCGGCTGGGCTGCTGCTTACTCGGGTAACCCGTCGGAAAGCCTGTGTTGTCTTTCTGGAAAAGTCGCTGCAATGGACGCAGCGTTGCGTCGTCTTCCCTGTGCGCCTGGCGCACTTTTTGTCTTCGCCCCCCGTGGATGGAGCCTGAGCGCCTCAGCCATTTTGAGAACTCTGGAAATTTTATTAGCATTTTAAAATGTGCATTCTCGACCGAAGATTAAAGTGCAAATTACTTTGAAGATGTTTCAAAGCACGCTTAAGAATTTTAAAAAATATGCGCAGGTGGAAAAAAGCGCGCTAAGGTTTGAGATTTTGTCCGTCTGTGGTTTTGTTTTTTTAAAGGTTCGTAAGTCGGCTGGTAATTTCACATTTTAACGGAAAGTTAATGTCGTTAGCGTTCTAAAAGGATTTTTAGAAGGCAGTAATCCACGTTATTTCCAGTTAAAAGTTGTTTCATCTTTTTAAGGCAGGTTATTTAAAATGAAAAGATAACAAAGAAATGTTTGCTAACGATGTGCTACTTTTGATTAGGAACGTGTAAATATCCTCCATTGACAACAAATGCCCGAAGGTTATATGCGTTTATATAATACATCAGATTTTTACAAATGTGTTTTATACTAAACGTATTTTGGCTTCACAGATGGCGAGTGCAGTCATGAAAATAGATATTGTTTTGCTTAATTTCTTAATAGATTTTTTAAGCTTAATCTATAGTGGATGAAAAGAATACACTGGGTATGGCAGTAAAATGCGTCACAATGAGTTTACTGAAAAAAATTAATGGATTTTAAATTATACTCTGGGTAGAAAAATACTCTAAACATTTAGTTGTTGGCTTAAATATTTAGTGTGGAGAACATGCTTGGGGGATTTCTCAAAATGTAGTAAAAATATTCTAGTAGAGGAATTAATTTTGAATAACCTTTATTAGTAGAGGAGGCTGCTTACACCGTTAAAAACAAAAGCAACTCAAGGTCACTTAGAATGGGAAACTTCAGTATTTTCTACACCGGAAGGTGTGTACTGTGCCAGATGAATCCTTAAAAATCCATAAAACAACTACTTTTAGTCATTTTTAAATAGTTTGAAATTGATCTTATGTATGATTAAAAAACAATTGTATAGTTGCGTTTTTAATCAATTGTTATCCCCTTTCCTTTTTATATAATATTTCCTAAGAAACCTTGAGAGATGGTCCTTAGCGTAGGAGTAGATACTTGGGCATTTTGGATATGCATCGGGTTTGTGTAAGGGTGTGAGTATGCACTGACATACTTCAGAGGTTTGCAGGGGTTTAAAACTTGTTTCTGGTCAGATTCATTGATGTTCTCTTTCTAAGCCTCTTGCTTAGTAATAGGAAATCCAAGATTTAAGCTTAATTATTTAATCTTAAGTAATTAATTATTTAAGGTGAATTTTTCTAAGTCGAAGACTTTTTTTGGCTATGAGGAAAATTACTTCCCAATTAATCAGCTTTCTATGTTTGGACTGTAGTTTTCCTAAAGCAATATATAAATTGTCGTTGTTTTTCTTCCTTTCTTTTTTTTTTTTTTGAGACAGGAGTCACGCTCTGTCCCCTAGGCTGGAGTGCAGTGGCACAATCTCGGCTCACTGCAACCTCCGCCTCCCGGGTTCAAGCGATTCTTCTGCCTTGGCCTCCCGAGTAGCTGGGACTACAGGTGCACGCCACCACACCCGGTTAATTTTTGTATTTTTAGTAGATATGGGATTTCAGCATATTGGCCAGGCTGGTCTCAAACTTCTGACCTCAGGTGATCCACCCGCCTTGGCTTCCCAAAGTGCTGGGATTACAGGCGTGAGCCACTGCGCCCCGCCTGTAGTTGTGTTTTTTAATAGAACGTTTTGATTTCACCTTTGGCTTATATTTGGGCAGCTCTGCGGTGTGGGTGCTTCACTGTCAATTCATGAGCACCATACCTTAGTTTGAACAGAAAGTCTTTGTTACATGTAGTAAGCAAAAATACAATTAATTTTCTTTAAACCTGTTTTTTTCAATCTTATTATTTATTTATTTATTTTTTTGAGATGGAGTCTTGCTCTATTGCCCAGGCTGGAGGGCAGTGGCTCAATTTCGGCTCATTGCAATCTCCGCCTCCTGGGTTCAAGTAATTCTCCTCTTGGCCTCCTGAGTACCTGGGATTACAGGCGCACACCACCATGCCTGGCTAGTTTTTGTATTTTTAGTAGAGACAAGGTTTCACCATATTGGTCAGGCTGGTCTCGAGATCCTGACTTCAGATGATACACCTGCCTCAGCCTCCCAAAGTGATGGGATTACAGGTGTGAGCAACCCCACCTGGCCTTTTTTCAATCTTTAACAGTGTTATTTAAAAGAAGATAAATTGAAGAGGGACCATGAAGAGCTTCTTGGGTATGTCAGGTCCTTTCCAGTCCCCAGTTCTGGCTCTCTCCTTCCTGTCTGTCTGGAATATCACACACCTGTCTTCTCCCTTCCTCCCTGCCTTCAGCCTCTTCTTCCTTCAGGGACTTCAACACCAGATTCCAGCCCGTTTCCCCACTGCTTCTCCCATATGCTCCCTCCACCCCAGGAATCAGGGCTCTGCAGGCTTTCCTAAGCAGCCCCTGCCTTTCCTGCCCACCCTGTTCCATATTATTCCAGTATGTTCTGCCCCTTTATCCTTGCCTGTCCAAGTCCTCCTCATCCTATTCTTCAAGGTTCTGTCCAAATACTACTGCTGGCTGATTTTAACATGTTAAAGACATTTCTCTCTCTGACTTTCTTCTGTAGGAGTGAAAGGTACTTCTGTGTACCACTCTTGTGGTGTTTGTCACAGTTTGCCTTGTGTTGTGGTTGCGTCTTTCTTTGCCTCCTGTTTCGGTGCCTTTTTTTTTTTTTTTTTTTTTGGAGACGTAGTCTTGCTTTGTCGCCTAGGCTGGGGTGCAGTGTCGCGATCTCGGCTCACTGCAACCTGTGCCTCCTGGGTTCAAGCGATTCTCCTGCCTCAGCCTCCGGAGTAGCTGGGACTACAGGTGGGCCAACATGCCCGGCTAATTTTTGTATTTTTTTTAGTGGAGATGGGGTTTTACCATGTTGGCCAGGCCGATCTCGAACTCCTGACCTCCGGTGATCGGCCCACCTCCGCCTCCAGAAGTGCTGGGATTATAGGTGCGAACCACCACTCCTGGCCCTGTTTCATCTGTTAAACAGTAAGTAACGTAGGATGCAATCTGCTCTTACTGGTCTGTATTTTTAGTACAGTGGCCTTTTACGAGTTTGTGGAATGAAGGAGTGAGTGATCCCATTTTCCTTTCTAATCTGTCAGTGCTTCTGACCCACTCTGCTCTTCAGATTGTACTCCTCCCCTTGGCTGACTACAGTTTTTTCCTGATCCTCCCTAGCCAACCTTATTCTACACAGTCATTTGTTTAACAAGCTTTTTTGTTTGTTAAGAGACAGGGTCTTGCTCTGTCTCCGAGGTTGGAGTGCAGTGGCGCAATCATAGCCCACTGCAGCCTCAAACTCCTGGGCTTAAGTGATTCTCCTGCCTCAGGCTCCTGAGTAGATGGGATTCCAGGCATGTGCCACCATGTCTGGCAACAAGCATTTTTTAGCACCTACTGTCTGGCTCAAAACTGTTTCTCAGCTTTGCACATCATAGTTACCTGGGTGGGTTTAAGAAGAAATGGGAGATTTTCAGATCTCACCTCCAGAGCTAGTGAATCATGGTGTCTGGGATGGGTGGGGCTTCTGTGTTTTTGCAAAGCTGATTCTGGAGTGCTGAAGGATGACTCGTTGTCGTGTGCTTTCAGGTGGCCCTGAGAAGGCAGCAGGCCCAGGAAGAGGAATTGGGCATCAGCCACCCCATCCCACTGCCCAGTGCAGCCGAGCTACTTGTTAAAAGAGAGAACAATGGCAGCAACCCGTGCCTCATGACTGAGAGCAGTGGCCCCTCTCAGCCACCACCGGCCAGTGTCCCCACCACTGCAGCTTCAGGTAATCTGGAGGGGCTGGGGTTCACATGGAGGCTGGGCATGAGGGAGGAAGAAGGGCTGCAGCCACAGAAACAGGACTCCTCTGAGCTACGTACAATGTTTAGAGCTTAGAGGATTTTGTAAAGGATTCTCCCTCTGAAGGTCTGTTTTTGCCTACATCACAAAGCGGGGGCCATGAATTCTAGAAATGCAGGTTCAACTCTTTCCTGTTGATTATTAGTCAAGACTGAATCTGTATAGAGAATGGTGTCAGAGAGAGGTGAGATTGTTCAGATTTCATCTCAATCCACCCCTTCGATTTCCAGTCTTCCTTGTGGGAACTAAATATCCTTGTTTCCTAGAACTAGAAGTCCACTTCTCCACTGCATCTATTTGGGGAAAGCGTCTAGAAAGGCCAAATCCTAGCGTCAAATTTGAATGAGAGGGAAGTAACACGGGAAGGTAGGCCACGTTGGCTTGAATTCTCTCCCCTGGGTGCTAAGGAGGAATATGTTCTTTTTTACACATGTGAAACCTGAGACATAGACAGTTACGGGATTGGCCAAGTTCACTGAATTAGAAAGTATCTGAATGAGTTTATCTGTCTCCAAAGCTCAATACTCAACATGCTTACTGCACTAGGTCTCTAAATTACAGGGGTCTGGAGTTGTGCTGTCCAATATGGAAGCCCCTAGCCACATGTGGCTATTTAAATTTAAATTCATTACAATGAAATAAATGCAAACATTCAGTTTCTTTATTACACTAGCCACATTTCATGTGCTCACTAGCACATCTAAGGGCTATCATATTGGATAATGCATTTCTGTCTCTTAGAAATTCTAATTCGATGGCACTGGTCTAGAATGTGGGAGCTATGAGATATCCACCAAATAAAGTCCTGTGGAATCTTGTTGTTTCCGGCAACTAAATACACATACTATAATTCACAGAATATCTTTAAATGTCTTTAAAGTGTTCTAAGCTCCATGAAATACAGCCTAGCAGTGTGATGTCACCTTGACTAAGCTTTCACGAATTACTCCGTTTGCTGGGCTTAAGCAAGGTGTACTGAAGTCACACAACTGTATATCATTAACTAACTGTGCAGCTTTCGAGAAGTTACTTAAGCTCCCTGGGCCTTTTTTTCCTCTTTTCAAAAATGAGGAAAAGTGTTCCTGAGGGTCTTAAAGATCTTATGAATCTTGGCCATTATTAAAAAGGAAGTTAAGCAGAAAAGAAGTTAAAAAAGAAGTTAAGCACCAAAGAAAGCAGGAAGGTGTGTCTGTCTCTGTGTATTTTACTGAAGTTATTGACTATGTAATTAACAGAGGTCAAGATACTCTTTTTTCTTTGCTTGGACTGGCTGCTCATAGTAGGTCCTTATAATAGTTTCCACACCTTTCTTTCTTTCTTTTTTTTTTTTTGAGATGGAGTCTCGCACTGTTGCCCAGGCTGGAGTGCAGTGGTGTGATCTTGGCTCACTGAAGCCTCCACCTCCTGGGTTCCAGTGATTCTCCTGTCTCAGCCTCCTGAGTAGTTAGGACTACAGGCGCCGGCCACCACACCTGACTAATTTTTGTATTTTTTAGTAGAGATGGAGTTTCACCATCTTGGCTAGGCTGGCCTTGATCTCCTGACCTCAGGTGATCCACCCACCTCAGCCTCCCAAAGTGCTGGGATTACAGGCATGAGCTGCCGTGCCTGGCCAAAACTTTGGTTTTCATAGGAAGGAAGGAGTATATCAGAAATACGATCTTTACGCTTTAAGATTTTAAGATGTGTCCAAGGTTTAGTGACTAAATGATACAGGGTCACGGCTAATCTGGTGGATTTAGCTGTGGGGCTGAGATGAGAAATGGGATGTGTCACATGAGTAAAGAGGGTGAGTCCCAGTGCCAGGTTTTCCATAGGGGAGTAACTCATTTGATTTTCATAAACGTGTTAGGAGGTAGGAATTATTATCCTCATTTACAGATAGGAAAACCAAGGCTTAGTAAATGGTAAGGAGACTGCCACAGAAAAGAGCTGGCTGAGCTAGGATTTATTCCAGGCCTGTCTGGTTCCAAAACCCATGGATTTCCCATTCTACTTGACTGGGACCAGTTGCCATGTTCCCTTGGAAAATGGACACTTACGATTGTTTAGAGGCTGTGGTCTAATCCTCAGAGCAATTTAGGGCTGGTGGACAGTTAGCAACAATGTTAGGGGAAAAAGTCCCTGCCATTCTATCTTGGCACAGAAGGCAGCAGCCATGGGTCTTCCCAGGAAGAAATACAGGGAAAGGCCAGTGATGGATCAGTGTCAGTGCTGGATGTGGCACGACATCAAGGTTTGATTATAAACCCTAAGATAGTGGAGCTTTAGAGAAGGACTTTAGGCTATGCAGAGTTCAGAACGACTCTCACAAGGGTGTTTCAGAGTGGTGATAGGGAAAGTTACAAAAGGAAGCAGTGGGGGGGGCAAGATAGAGGGTTCAGGGTCAAGGAGGATTTAACCAGAGTCCCTTCCTCACCTGTGGAGTTGACAGACCTTGGAGTCATTCTACAGCCTTGAGCTAGCACTCATAGGGAAGGGGCATGTGGAAGCCTACAGTGTGCTGTGCTCGTTTGCTCAGGCACAGGTGGGCAAGTATGGCTCCAGCAGCCTTTATCTTCTGAGGACGATGGGCTCGCTCTGTCTCTCTCTCTCTCTTTTTTTTTTTGAGACGGAGTTTCCCTCTTGTTGCCCAGGCTGGAGGGCAATGGCGCGATTTTGGCTCACCGCAACCTCCGCCTCCCAGGTTCAAGGCATTCTCCTGCCTCAGCCTTTCAAGTAGCTGGGATTACAGGCATGAGCCACCTGTCTAATTTTGTATTTTTAGTAGAGACGGGGTTTCCTCCATGTTGGTCAGGCTGGTCTCTAACTCCCGACCTCAGGTGAGCCGCCTGCCTCAGCCTCCCAAAGTTCTGGGATTACAGGCGTGAGCCACCACGCCCAGCCGACAGTAGGCTCTCTGCTAACCAGCTCATCTCTGTGGGGCAGGAGCTGCAGGTTGCTGTCATTCATGGGATTTGCTACCAGACCTCCCGAGTGGGGACTGATAACTTCTGGACTGAGTTAGGATGTGAGCAAGAGGGAAATTCAAATGCCAGCAGAATTAAACTATGTAAATATAGAGGCAGAAAGGTGGAGTGTGGGAGAGTGGGGCAGAGAAAAAAACAGACTGTGGAGAGTCCTGAAGCTTGTATGCAGCAAAGGGAGCTTAATTTCTTAGATAGCTTCCTGCTAACAAATATATAGCTTATATTCATTTTTCACAGGTTGGATTTACTTAAAATAATTTCATGCAGGTAAATGGTAAACATGTATAGTGGAGTACAAAAATATATTCCATAAAAGATCATTGTTCTTCTAACCCCAACCTGCAGTTCTCTTTGTCATTCCAGAATGATTTACTGCATGTACAGGTGTATGTGTCTGTTTATCCTTTTCGTATGTGTATATAAAATATTTGTGTAATTAATATAGTGGAAGTATATTGTTCCTACTTGTGTCTAGTTAGCTTTTTTTCATTTACTACAGCTAAGAATTTTTAGTGATCTAGAATTCCACTGTACAGATGTGGAAGGCCAGCCAGGTGCCGTGGCTCATGCCTGTAATCCCAGCACTTTGGGAGGCCAAGGCGGGTGGATCACCTGAGGTCAGGAGTTCTAGACCAGTCTGGCCAACATGGCGAAACCCTGTCTCTGCTGAAAATATAAAAATTACCTGGGCATGGTGGCACACGCCTGTAATCCCAGCTACTTGAGAGGGTGAGGCAGGGGAATCTCTTGAATCTGGGAGGTGGAGGTGGCAGTGAGCTGAGATTGTGCCATTGCACTCCAGCCTGGGCGACAGAGTGAGACTCCATCTCAAAAAAAAAAAAAAGAAAGAAAGAAAAGTAGATGTGGAAGGCTGTGATTTGAAGTTATGCAGTGAGAGGTGAAAGTTGTAGGAGTTGTCAGGGAATAGTAAAACCTACCAACCTGGCATACCTTGGGGCAAGTTGCTAACTTTCTACTTTCTAATACCTGATGTCTTGTGTTTACTAGGTTAGTAGCTTAGTGAAATTTAGTCAACATTTATTTGTTTATTTATTTATTTATTTATTTATTTCTTGAGACAGAGTCTCGCTCTGTCGCCCAGGCTGGAGTGCAGTGGCGCAATCTTGGCTCACTGCAACCTCTACCTCCCGGGCTCAGACAATTCTCTCACCTCACCCTCTTCAGTAGCTGAGATTACAGGTGTGCGCGGTGATGCCCAGCTAATTTTTGTACTTTTAGTAGAGACAGGGTTTCACCATGTTAGTCAGGCTGGTCTCAAACTCCTGACCTCAAGTGATCTGTCCGCCTTGGCCTCCCAAAGTGCTGGGATTACAGGCGTGAGCCGCTGCATCCGGCCTTAGTACACTTTAAAGTCCTTGAAGTTTCTTAGTTATCTCCTTCTGTCTCCCAAAAGGGCCAAAAGCGAAGAAGAGAAATGCCCAAGAATTATTGCCAAGATTATTGGCCAAATTCTGAGGACACTTAGAAGGAAATTAAGTATTGTTTCATTTCCTGGAGAAACTGGCCTCTCTGAGGAGGATAACATATGTTAGAAGAAAGTCTCTAAAATCTTTAGCCAAAGATTGGCTAAGACTGACCAGATTAACTGGATAGTCTTTGAATAACGAGTGTAAAATATTTTTGGCGTAATTTTCTTTTATGATTGTGGGTATTACTGTGCAAAGAAATAGTCTTTTGAAGAAATTCTGTTTATTGCTGTTGCTTGTACCAGCAGGATCAGTTGTTAGCAGGTACACTTTTTTTTTTTGAGACAGTCTCTCTGTATCGCTCAGGCTGGAGTGCTGTGGTGCGATCCCGGCTCGCTGCTACCTCCGCCTCCTGGGTTCAAGAGATTCTGATGCCTCAGCCTCTTGAGCAGCTGGGATTACAGGCCCTCGCCACCACCCGTTTAATTTTTGTATTTTGGTAGAGATGGGGTTTCACCATGTTGGCCACGCTGGTGACCTCCAGCGATCCGCCTGCCTCGGCCTCCCAAAGTGCTGGGATTACAGGTGTGAGCTACCGTGCCTGGCCGCAGGTACGCTATTGATAAGCAAATAGTTTTTTCCCAGCCATTTTTGGAGTATTCACACACAAAAAAAGATAAACGTTTTTGGCTATAAATGACAAAGAATTAATGGCAAATTTACATTTTTTCCTGTGGTTTCATTTTTTGAACTTCAGCATAAAATGTACTTTTTTTTCCCAAGAGTTATTAGCTGACTTAAATCTCAGGTTTTCTTCCTCTTTGTAAATTTAGGCTCCTCTTTCATTTAATATTCTACTTTTTCTTCAACCTCCCGTGCTCCTACAGAATGCTGTTTGACACAGTACTTATGCTAAGGTCTGCATAGTTCTCTGCCTCCTTTTCTGTGCAGAAACTGTCAGATGAAGGGTTGCACTGTAGATAATTCAGTTCTGCATGTGTGTCCTTTGTAAGGACCTGAATGTTATCTCTCTTGGGGCCCTCCCTCTTGGAGCACCGGGGACTTCCATCCACACTCACATTCACCCTCCCCCAGATCAAACCGTCTTGGGGCCCCCCTGGGCAGCTCCAGCCTCTTCTGTGGCTCATGGCGCAGTTTCAATCACCTTTCCCCTGTTAGAAGGGTCGGTCAGCTCCGTGTCTAATATTGAAGGGGCCTTTCCTTCACTTTTCTTCAGCAGTTACTCCACTTGGAGATCATACAGTGAGAGAGCACACGCCAGTTGGGAAACACATTGTGCTGTATGTTTAAGTGCTTAAAAGTTCATAAAACATGAAATGTGTTCATTTGAAAATGGAATAGTGTCCCATGCAGTTTTTACAAGTAAGAGATATGGCTGGTGAATTCACAATGGAAGATACTGAGTTGTTTAAATTAAAAACAATTTTTTAGAGCAGTTTTAGTTTCACAGCAAAATTGAGAGGAAGGTACGGAGATTTTTTTATATACTACCTGCCCCCACACATGCAGAGCCTCTCCCACATTACCAGCATCCCCCATCAGAGTGGTGCATTTGCCAACATCAATGAACTTACATTGATGCATCATTGTCATCCAGAAACCCTAGTTTGCATAGGGGTTTGCTCTTGTTGATGTACTTTTTATGGGTTTGGACAAATGTGTAATAGCATGTGTCCACCATTATAGTATTCAGAGCATTGCCACCGTCCTAAAAATTCTCTGTGAGGTTATTTAAATTTAAGATAACATTTTAAGCATTTTAAGAGTTTTTTGCAAATTTTTATTTTAATTTTTATTTATTTAATTAACTTTTTTTTTTTTGAGATGAAGTCTTGCTCTTGTCGCCCAGGCTGGGGTGCAGTGGTGCGATCTCAGCTCACTGCAACCTCCGCCTCTCAGGTTCAAGAGATTTTCCTGTCTCAGCTTCCTGAGTAGCTGGGATTACAGGCATGTGCCACTACACCTGGCTAATTTTTGTATTTTAAATTAGCCACTCCCACTAATTTTTATATTTTTGGTAGAGACTGGGTTTCACCATGTTGGCCAGGTTGATCTTGAACTGCTGACCTCAGGTGCTCCGGCCGCCTCGGCCTCCCAAAATGCTGGGATTACAAGCATGAGCCACCAGGACTGGCCATTATTATTTATTTAGAGATAGGGTCTCATTCGGTCTCCCAGGCTGGAGTGTATGGCTCCATCATGGCTCACTGCATCCTCCAACTCCTAAGCTCAAGCAGTTCTCCTGCCTCAGCCTCCTGAGCAGTTAGGACTACAGGTGCACACTATCATGCCTGGCTAATTTTTAAAATTTTTCTTTTTGTGGAGACAGGGTCTTGCTTTGTTGTCCAGGCTGGTTTTGGACTCCTGGCTTCCAGCAGCCAGGAGTTGAACTCCTGCTTTAGCTCCCAAAGTGCTGGGATTACAGGTGTGAGCCTACACACTAAGCCTGTTTTTTTTTTTCAAGAGACAGAGGTTCGTTCTTTTGCCCAGGCTGGAGTGCAGTGGCACAATCATAGCTCACCATAGCCTCAAACTCCTGAACTCAAGTAATCCTCCTGCCTCAGCCTCCCAAGTAGCTGGGCCTACAGGCGTGCTACATGCCCATCTAATTTTTTTTTTTTTTGAAACACAGTCTCACTCTTGCCCAGGTTGGAGTGCAGAGGCGTGATCTTGGCTCACTGCAACCTCCACCTCCCAGGTCAGGTGATTCTCGTGTCTCAGCCTCCTGAGTAGCTGGGACTACAGGCGCATGTGACCATGCCCAGCTAATTTTTGTATTTTTAGTAGAGACAGGGTTTTGCCACGTTGGCCAGGCTGGTCTTATCTTTGGAGTTTTCTAATGTTGTAAAGAAGGAGATACTTTATTCAAATAAGCAGTTAAAGCTTTTTTTTTTTTTTTTTTTTTGAGACCGAGTCTCGCTGTGTCCCCCAGGTTGGAGTGCATGCAGTGGCGCGATCTCAGCTCACTGCAAGCTCCGCCTCCTGGGTTCACGCCATTCTCCTGCCTCAGCCTCCCAAGTAGCTGGGACTACAGGCGCCTGCCAACACGCCTGGCTAATTTTTTGTATTTTTAGTAGAAACGGGGTTTCACCGTGTTGGCCAAGATGGTCTCTCGATCTCCTGACCTCGTGATCCGCCCGTCTCGGCCTCCCAAAGTGCTGGGATTACAGGCGTGAGCCACCGCGCCCGGCCAGTAAAAGCATTTTATACAAATTGGATTGAGAGTTTATTTCTGAAAGATTCGGCCACTTAAGTGAAATGAGATCCATTTGATTTTAGATAGCTTTCAGTTACAGCTAGAATAGGAAATGATATTAGGTTAAGAAAAAGGTTTTCAGATAAAAACATTCCCAAATTTTACTTTCAGATTAAACAAATTTTCAGAGTTCCTAGCAAAACAAAACAAAACTCCTTTTTTTTTTTTTTGAGACAGAGCCTCACTCTGTCACCCAGGCTGGAGTGCAGTGGTGTGATCTCGGCTCACTGCAAGCTCCGCCTCCCGGGTTCACGCCATTCTTCTGCCTCAGCCTCCTAAGTAGCTGGGACTACAGGCGCCTGCCACCTCGCCCGGCTAAGTTTTTGTATTTTTAGTAGAGACAGGGTTTCACTGTGTTAGCCAGGATGGTCTCGATCTCCTGACCTCGTGATCCGCCCGCCTGGGCCTCCCAAAGTGCTGGGATTACAGGCGTGAGCCACTGTGCCCAGCCAAAACTCCTTAAACTGAAGCAGTAGAGGCAGAAATGAAAGAAAACGCTTAAGATTAATGGGACTGATGGTTTTTGTTTGTTTTTTGTTTTTGTTTTTATTTATTTAAATTTTTTTTGAGGCGGAGTCTCGCTCTGTCGCCCAGACTGGAGTTCAGTGGTGCAATCTGAGCTCACTGCAAGCTCCGCCTCCCGGGTTCACGCCATTCTCCTGCCTCAGCCTCCTGAGTAGCCAGGACTACAGGCGCCCGCCACCACGCCTGGCTAATTTTTTTTGTATTTTTAGTAGAGACGGGGTTTCACTGTGTTAGCCAGGATGGTCTCAATCTCCTGACCTCGTGATCCACCTGCCTCAGCCTCCCAAAGTGCTGAGATTACAGGGGTGAGCCACCACGGCTGGCCAGGGACTGATGGTTTTGATAGCCTATTTTAGATAGTGTCTCAATTTTGTTTATCTCAGGGATAGTCTTTGCTTATATGTCAAGTATAGGAGTTTAACTGATTAGATAGAAACTTTCTGTGGATAGTATTTTAATAAAGCAATTGTGAAAACAAAGTACATAGGAAGTAACCTACTGGTCTACCTTTGACTAGAAAGGAAATTTAGAAAACATCTAAAGCCAGGAAACACATAAATACAGGGGTTAAAGTTACAAATAATTTTTATAACAGCATATTAAAAAACAAAAACATTTGATTGGTTTACATCTGTTTCCCTTGTGAAAATGTAATCTTTAAGCACAAACACTGCATTTTATCCATCTCTGTATAGTACAGTATCTGGCTTTATAGTTAATGGTCAATAAACCATTGCTGAATGAATAAATGATTGTTAAATTTGAAGTTATATTTTAAAATACTAGATAAGTGATCTGAACCCACCTGTAGACACCAGAGAATAAAATTATTGATGTTCAATGTACATTTTTGTTGTGTGATATTTTAAAAATATATCTGAATTTTTTTTTCTTTTTGAGACAGGGTCTCGCCCTGTTGCCCAGGCTAGAATGCAGTGGTGCCATCTTGGCTCACTGCTGCCTTGACCTCCTGGGCTCAGCAATTCTTCCACTTCAGCCCCGAAGTACCTTGGACTACAGGCACGTGCCACCACTCCTGGCTCGTTTTAAAGATTTTTATAGAGATGGGGATCTCACTGTGTTGCCTAGGCTGGTCTCAAACTCCTGGGCTCAAGTGATCTTCTCACCTTGGCTTCCCAAAGTGCTGGGTTTATAGGCCTGAGGCAGCATGCCTGACCTCTGAATTTTTTTTTTTTTTTTGAGTTGAAGTCTTGCTCTGTCAGTCAGGCTGGAGTGCAATGGCGTGATCTCGTCTCACTGCAACCCCTGCCTCCCAGGTTGAAGCGATTCTCCTGCCTCAACCTTCCAAGTAGCTGGGATTACAGGCGCCCGCCACCATGCCCAGCAAATTTTTGTATTTTTAGTAGAGACGGGGTTTGACCATGTTGGCCAGGCTGGTCTCGAACTCCTGACCTCAGGTGATCCACCCGCCTCGGCCTCCCAAAGTGCTGGGATTACAGGCGTGAGCCACCGTGCCCGGTGACCTCTGAATTTTTAAGGTGGTTAAAAATTCAAATGTAGTTTAACAACTTAAGATGTAATTCATATACCAGGTAATTAATTTGTCTCAAGTGTACAATTCAGTGTTTTTTAGTAAATTCACAGGGTTGTACCACAGTCACAAGAATCTTGTTTTGGAACATTTTAGTCACTCTCCGTGTACTCTTCACTCCAGCCCTAGGCAGACACTAATATATTTTCTGTCTCTACAGAGGTGTCTATTCTGGAAATTTTGTATAACTGGAGTGATAAGATGTGTAACCTTTTGTGTCTTACGTCTCTTAGCCTGATGTTTGTAAGTTTATCCATGTTGTAGCATGTATTTTTAATTATTGTGTTCCTTTATCATAAATATTTATGATAATATTTCATCATATGGATAGATAACACATTATTTTTCTGTTTATCAGCTGATGAACATCTGGGTTGCTTATGGGTTTTGGCGATTATGAGTGATGTTGCTGTGAACTTGTGTGCGAGAGTTTTTGAATGAATGTATGTTTCATTCTCTTAGGTATATACCAAGTAGTGGTGTTGCTGAGTTTTATGGTAACTCTATCCTTAACGTTTTGAGGAACTGCCACACTTTTCCAAAGAGGCTGCACTATTTTACATTCCTACCAACAGTCTATGAGGGTTCCAGAAAATTCAGACTAAGTTTTTTTAAGTTACAAGGGAAGATGCCTTTATCCTAGCAAGCTACAGATAATTAAAACCCTGTGAGAGTCTCTCATGACAAGTTTAGATTATGAAGGATTCTTTAGGTTTGCATTTTATTATCAATAGACACATGTTAATATTCAGGCTGGGTGCGGTGGCTCACGCCTGTAATCCCAGCACTTTGGGAGGCCGAGGTGGGTGGACCACCTGAGGTCAGGAGTTCGAAACCAGCCATGGTGAAACCCCGTCTCTACCAAAAATACAAAAATTAGCCAGGCGTGGTGGCACATGCCTGTAATCCCAGCTACTCTGGAGGCTGACGTGGGAGAATTTTCTGAGCCCAGGAGGTGGAGGTTGCAGGGAGCTGAGATTGCTCCACTGCACTGCAGCCTGGGCGACAGAGCAAGACTCTATCTCAAAAAATATATGTATGTGTATATATTGAATATATATATATATTCGGTCTTTGAAAACGTTCCTTTCTTACTTAATTGTCACATAGAGTTTATATTGAAAGGAACAGTGTTTGTGGAAGTAAAGCAATTTATAAAGGGACCTGGGGAGAGGTTTTATTTGCTGTAGCTGTATTATTGGTTGGTAGAAATATTGGTATCTATAGGAAGGGCTAAAGTAACATTTTGGACTTTGGGTGACGTGTGTTTCCTGAAAACAAGGGAGCAAGAATTCTGTTGCCCTAAAACTTGGCAAGAATAGTTTTAATCTGTTTCTTTTTTTTTATTATTATACTTTAAGTTTTAGGGTACATGTGCATAACGTGCAGGTTTGTTACCTGTGTATACATGTACCATGTTGGTGTGCTGCACCCATTAACTTGTCATTTAACATTAGGTATATCTCCTAATGCTATCCCTCTCCCCTCCCTGCACCCCACAACAGGCCCTGGTGTGTGATGTCCCCCTTCCCATGTCCAAGTGTTCTCATTGTTCAATTCCCACCTATGAGTGAGAACATGTGGTGTTTGGTTTTCTGTCCTTGCGATGGTTTGCCGAGAATGATGGTTTCCAGCTTCATCCATGTCCGTGCAAAGGACATGAACTCATCCTTTTTTATGGCTGCATAGTATTCCATGGTATATATGTGCCACATTTTCTTAATCCAGTCTATCGTTGTTGGACATTTGGGTTGGTTCCAAGTCTTTGCTATTCTGAATAGTGCTGCAGTAAACATACGTGTGCATGTGTCTTTTAATCTGTGAGTTTCTAAAATTGGAAAACCACTGTCACTCTTCTGGGGAGTAAAAGAGAAAACCTGAGAGTTGGTGAAAATGAAGAGCTGTCCTTCATGTGGCCAGTGGGAAGAGGGCAGTTCACAAAAGACTTTCAGACCTGGCTGTAGCATTGAGGAACTTTTATAGGTGGTGACACTAGGTATTGTCCTTGTATGGTGCTGCCTTGCACTTGCTGCCATAGGGAACTTTTGGAAGGTCACAAAGGTCATCTGTGTCATCAGTGTCACTTGCCTACTCAGCAGCATCCCCATGTAGTTCTTTGACTCACATATTCGTAGTTACCTGGTGGTTTGAGGATCCTGTCCTGTTGATCACCCCTCAGATACCTACTTACTTTTGGAGTCTTATGAATGCCTTTTTGTCCTCTTTTTATATTAATTAACTTATCTTTAAAAACTTTTATTGTGGTACAATATGCACAACTTAAAATTTATCATTTTAGGCTGGGCACAGTGGCTCATGCTTGTAATCCCAGCATTTTGGGAGGCCGAGGCGGGCAGATCACCTGAGGTCAGGAGTTCGAGACCAGCCTGACCAACGTGGCAAATCCCTGTCTCTACTAAAAATACAAAAATTAGTCAGACATGGTGGTGGGTGCCAGTAATCCCAATTACTTGGGAGGCTAAGGCAGGAGAATCAATTGAACCTGGGAGGCGGAGGTTACAGTGAGCTGAGATCGCGCCATTGCATTCCAGTCCGTCTCAAAAATATATACATATATATATATATATATATATATATATATATATATATTTATCATCGTAACCATTTTTAAGCGTAGAGTTCAGTGGTATTAGGTACATTCACCATAATGTGCAACTGTCACCACCATCCATCTCCAGAACTTCCCAGACAGAAACTCTACCCATTAAACGATTATTTCCCGTTTACCCCTCTCATGAACTAACTTATGACTGAGGCCAGTCTCTTCTGCAAGCCCAGCTTTCTTGGAAGTTTCCTGGCTTCTGAAATCACCTGTAGACTCACATGAGTTAAGATGATTCCTTTGATCTCTGCCAGCATCCTTTCTTGGCTCTCTTAACTCCCAAATGTTTCCTGTATTGCTGACTTCTTTCTTTGTTTTAAGTGCTGCTCTAACCTATGCCTCTTAGGTAATGGAGGGCTCCAAAGTCTATAAAATAACTGAGGTTTATAGGGAAGGGATGCAGGGGACTGTATTCTAACACCTTATGCAGTACACTGTGAATTCTGTCTGATGATCTGGACTCTGAGCCTAGGAGTGCCCTTAGTTGTACCGTGAAGCAAAGGAAATGGAGTGGGGGTGCTTGTGGGTCCCCTGGGGCTCTAAATGCTCTCTCACTGGGTCTTGACTTGTCAGGGTCCCTTTTGCGGTTGTCAAAAGCAGCTATGCAAATGTATATGTGCATTTCTGTTTCAGTCTGAAGGTGTCTTCACTTTCCAAATGATAAAAAAATCCAGTTCAGTGTTTTTGACTCTCCTATGAAAATTCACATAAATATTGATTACTATTGTTGAACCAAATTACACTTCAAACCCAGTTTATGCTAGTCTCTAAAGGTCTGCAGGCAGACTTCATAGTTGCTAATGTGGTCCTATTGTACAATACCACTGAAGATGCTTTCCAGAAAAAAATGTATAAGAAACTCTTAAAGTAGACTATAAATAGCTGGCAAGTTGTCAAAAGAAAATAATCAATTCAGTATTATAGCAGATTTTCTGATGTTTATTGGCAATAAGGGTTCTTAGATACTGCTTCAGCCATCCATTGCCATTCAACGTATACTAACAGATGACTTTCAAAATGTTGATTCCAGCACTTATAAAAATTGCCTTTAACTACCCGTTAACTGTAGTCCTGAGGTTTTAGGGTTTATCTTAAATATATGGTGGGGCACGATGGCTCACGCCTGTAATCCCAGCACTTTGGGAGGCCGAGGTGGGTGGATCACTTGAGGTCAGGAGTTGAAGACCAGCCTGGCCAACATGGTGAAACCCCATCTCTACTAAAAATACAAAAAATAGCCAGGCGTGGTGGCTCATGCCTTGTAGTCCTAGCTACTTGGGAGGCTGGGGCAGGAGAATAGCTTGAACCCAGGAGGCGGAGGTTGCAGTTAGCCGAGATCGTGCCATTGTACTCCAGCCTGGGTGACAGAGTGAGACTCCGTCTCAAAAAAAATTAAATACATAAAAAGTAAAATAAAATACAAATTAGTTCAGTGAAGCAGAATGGATTTATCAAATGACAGTAAGTTTGCTGAATTGAATTGAATTCATCTCTGCTGGAGGGTTTGCTATCTGAGCAAGATCTCCTCCCTTGCTCTTCTTACTCTTTTTTCATTTTACTTCTTTATTCATTCAACAAACGTTCATTCTGTGGCTGCATTGAGCCAGATCCTATTCTAGGTACAGGATATATAGCAGTGCATATATCTCTCACATGGATCTTATATCTCTCGGGGGCTGCCAGGGAAGACAGTTGATAAACAAGTACATCAATAAATAAGATATTTGCAGTAAGTGGTAAGTGCTGTAAAGAAAAAGTGATATGATGGATGTGACCAAGGGGACGGAGGCTGTTTTAAATAGAGTGGTCAAAGAAAGAAGGTCTCTCTAAGGAAGTTAAATCAGAGCTAGTCCCAAATGACAGTGAGCCATTCTCATCAAGATCTGGGGAAAGAGCATTTGAGGAGGAAGGAGCAGCCAGGTGAGACTGTGCTGAGGCAGGCAGCTGTGAGCCCGAGTGCTTTGAGCACAGGGTGACACCAGTGGGGTTGTGTCATGAGCTCATAGCAGTAGGTCACACAGCTGCCTGTGTAGGCCACGGAAAGGGTTGGGAGTTTAGCATGAATGCAGTGGAAAGCCATTAACTATTAAAGCAGTGAATGGTGTGATCTAATTTACTTTCTTAAAATATCTCTCTGCTGTTGTGTGGTGTTGTTTGAAGGGAACTGAGTGAGAGATTGATGGGAAAGTTGTGCTGTTGTCCAGGTGAGAGGGAGAGCTGCTTAGACTGGGGTGGTGGCAGTAGAGATGGAAAGAAAGGCTGGGATGGGAAGTCTATATTGGGGGTACATTTATATGTAATTTTGGTAGGTGTTGTCAATGGTATTCCCTTCTGAGAGTGGCTGCTACGGCGTTGCCAGTACTAGGTTGTTGGGGTTTTCCTAGTTAGGTGAGCTTGTGTACATCAGTGTGGTCAGGTGAATAATGGCCTCCCAAAAGATGCCTATGCCCTGATCCCTGGAACCTGTCAAGATGGTACCTTACATGGCAAAAGGGACTTTACAAATGTGATTGAGTCAGGAGTCTTGAGATGAGTGAGATGATCCTGGATTTTCCGGATGGGCACAATCTAGTGGCGTGAATCCTTAAAAGTGGAGCGCTCCCTGGGTGTGGTAACTCATGCCTGTCATCCCAGCACTCTGGGTGGCTGAGGCTGAAGAGTCGCTTAAGCTCAGGAGTTTGGGACCAGCCTGGGCAACAGCGAGATCAGGTCTCTACAAAAAAAAAAAAAAAAAAAAAAAATTAGCCAGGTGTAGTGGTGGGCGCTTTTAGTCCCAGCTGCTTGGGAGGCTGAAGTGGGAGGATTGCCTGGTCCCAGGAGTTCGAGGCTGCAGTGAACAGTGATCATGCCCCTGCATTTCAGCCTGGGTGACAAAGTGAGGCCATGTCTCTTAAAAAAAAAGGTGGGGGGGCAGGGGAAGTGTGGACAGAACCTTTCCTGGCTGCTCCTAGAGATGCCATGACAGAAGACACAGGAGAGTTTCCAGGCTTGACAGAGACTTGACCTGCTATTGCTGGCTTTGAAGGTGGAGGAAGGGAACCCCTCAGCCAAAGAATATGGGAGGCCTCTACAGGCTGGCAACAGCCCTCAGCTGACAGCCAGCAAGGAATGGGACCTCAGTCCTACTGACACACAGGGAGTTGAATTCTGCCAACTAACTGATCGGGCAAGAAACAGTCCCTGCTAGAGGCTCCAGAAAGAAATGCAGCCCCGCAGACACCTTGACAGAGACTGGCGTCAGGCTTCGGACCCACAGAACTCTTAAGATAATCAATTTGTGTCATTTACACCACTAAATTTCTGGTGATTTGTTAACACAGTGAAAGATGACTAATGCAACTGGTATAGTTTATAATCTAGATTTCCCTTGTTAGTCGGGTTGAACGTCGTTCCGTATGTTTAAAGGCCATTTGTATTTTATTCTCTGAACCATCTATGTCCTTTGCCCATTTCTCTATTGATCCCGGCCAACATTGAGAAATTCCTTATTTATTGTGGAGATTGGCCCTTTTTGATACGAGGTGCAAGTTTCCCCCCACTATTTGGTATTTTAAACCAGTAAACTATACGAGACTGGCAGGGGACAGACTGCAGGGGTGATAAGAGCCCCAGGACTGAGTCCTCGTCACTGCACTCTTTGGAGGACAAGCAGAAGAGCAGAGAAGGCTGTAACCTTTCCAGTTCCTGTTGGTAGGCCATTCTTCAGTCCAAATGAAAATGCCCATAGAATGGCTAAACCAATGTGTTATTTGTATTCTTTTAACTTCTTCTTTTTCTTCTTTCTTTTTTTTTTTTGAGACAGTCTTGCTTTGTCACCAGGCTGGAGTGCAGTGGTGTGATCTCGGCTCACTGCTGCCTCTGCCTCTCCGGTTCAAGTGATTCTCCACTTCAGCCTGCCGAGTAGCTGAGATTAAAGGTGTCTGCCACCACACCTGGCTAATTTTCATATTTTTAGTAGAGACAAGGTTTCACCATGATGGCCAGGCTGGTCTTGAACTCCTGATCTCAGGTGATCTGCCTGCCTTGTCCTCCCAAAGTGCTGAGATTACAGGCGTGAGCCACCATGCCCAGCCAGTATTCTTTTTTTTTGTTTTGAGACAGAGTCTTGCTCTGTCACCCAGGCTGGAGTGCAGTGGCGTGATCTCCGCTCACTGCAAGCTCCGCTTCCCGGATTCACGCCATTCTCCTGCCTCAGCGTCCCGAGCAGCTGGGACTACAGGCGCCCGCCACCACGCCTGGCTAATTTTTTTTGTATTTTTCTTAGAGACAGGGTTTCACCATGTTAGCCAGGATGGTCTTGATCTCCTGACCTCGTGATCCACCTGCCTTGGTCTCCCAAAGTGCTGGGGTTACAGGTGTGAGCCACTGTGCCCGCCAGCCGGTATTCTTTTAACTTCTATTCCTCAGTTCAATTTTAGCCATTAGTAGGTCTCAAGTTTTAAGCCAAAAGCTTCAATGAGTAAACCATCTCATAGTCATGGCTTGGAAGTTTCACAGTTCCATTCATTATATAATAAACTGTGGTATGGCCGTGACGCAGGAATGGGGAGATACACTGTCCAGTCACATATTCTGGTTACTAGAGGCTAATCTTATTCTCACCGGTGTGGTCAGTGAGCATGGAATTAGAATGCATGTTACCTTCAGCTATCTCAGAGTCATTTTACTGTTTGCGTTGATGTAGAATGAGCATTGTCATTATTCATGCATGACATTTCCAGGTTTTTCCTGAGCGAGTGGTATATGGCTTGATCAAAGGTCTCGAATATTGAAGACACCTGGGAAAAGAGATTTGTTGTTATCTTGATAACTTTACACCTGGAAAGGACTCTCAGTGAAAGAACCTAAGATCTGGAGTCAAAAGACCTGGCTCAGTTTCTTACTACCTCTCTGATTTTCAGCAGTTCATTTGTGAAATGAGTAAAATAATAATATCTATCTAATACATCTTATAGAATTGTTAGAGTGCTCATTTTTTTCTTAAGATATGTATGGTACTTAATTTTTCATAAATATATATGATACATCTGAAATATAAGATATTTATGAAAAAAATCTTTGTACACTGTGATGAAGTACATGAACATGTCATAGAGCTCACATTTCAGATATTAATAGGAGGAGTAGATGAATGAGCCCAGATACGATTTATCCTGTAGCCACAAACAAGTTTTTGCAAAAATGAAGCTACATGAACAGATACAACAAGAATTACATCTTTGGGTGAGGATTACGTAACTCATCACATTTCCCTGCACCCCCAGTTGCCAGGAATCTCAGAGACAAATCTTAATGCTCAAACATGGTAAATGTATTAAACCGTCCCATTAGAATATAAGTATTCCCCCTTCTTTTCATGACCTTCTTTTCTTTTTCTGTTTTGTTAACTTCGCTGATTGATGCCTTCAGTATTAGTCATCTGTCATCCTTTCAAAAGAGAGTGAGGGCAGGGCACGGTGGCTCACAGCTGTAATCCCAGCACTTTGGGAGGCCAAGGAGGGCGGATCACCTAAGGTCAGGAGTTCAAGACCAGCCTGGCCAACATGGTAAAACCCTGTCTCTACTAAAAATACAAAAATTAGCTGGATGTGTTGGTGGGTGCCTGTAATCCCAGCTGCTCAGGAGGCTGAGGCAAGAGAATCGCTTGAACCCAGGAGGCAGCAGCTGCCGTGAGCCGAGATCCCGCCACTGCACTCCAGCCTGGGTGACAGAGTGAGAGTCCATTTCAAAAAAAAAAAAAAAAAAAAAAGACAGTGGGGAGTGTTTTATAACCACACAAATACTCAGGACTCTGAGATTGGGACATTACCTTTAGCAGAACAGGTAAAGCACCATCAATGCACATTTAGAAATCGTCAGGACATTGCATATCAGATTAAGAAGCAGGAGGCATCAGCCCTGGCCTGCGGGTGGGACAAGGGAATGTCATAATATTTCAGACCCCTTGACATCACCACCTTTAAGAAGCAATGTGGGAAAGCTGAACTAGGTGTGTCACACTGTGATCCATTGCAAAAGGGACTCATTTACCCTGTGGTGGGGGTGGAATTTTTTTTTTTTTTTTTTTTGAGATGGAGTCCCGCTCTGTCGCCCAGGCTGGAGTGCAGTGGCGCAATCCCGGCTCACTGCAAGCTCCGCCTCCCGGGTTCACGCCATTCTCCTGCCTCAGCCTCTCCGAGTAGCTGCGACTACAGGCGCCCGCCACCACGCCCGGCTAATTTTTTGTATTTTTTAGTAGAGACGGGGTTTCACCGTGGTCTCGATCTCCTGACCTCGTGATCCGCCCACCTCGGCCTCCCAAAGTGCTGGGATTACAAGCGTGAGCCACCGCGCCCGGCCGGGGGTGGTATTTTTAAGTGTTTAGTTTCAGAAGTTTTCCTTCTTGAAAACACTCTCAAAACTTGTGTTTACTTGAAAATAAAGTGTCAGATTTTTCATTGGGGCAAAACAGAAAGCAACAAAGGAGTCTCAAGGACACTGTTGGGCTAATACACTGATACCAAATGCAGTGGATGGGCAAGGAAGTAACAAGCGGAAGCAATGTATATACGCGGTGCATAATTCCTCATTAGTGAGTTTGATATGTGTGTGAGACTGTCCCATGGCTTCCCACCCCAGGAGCTGCTACCTTGTAGAATCCAGTCATCCACTTGATGAGGGTGGCGTTCATTTTCCTTATCACCCTCTCCCTCAATTTTTATCTGAGAGATGGAATTATGAGTTACAGGAGGAAGGAGTAAGAGGCACATCAAAGCCTTTTTGTGTGGCTTTGAATAAGGGGCCTTATTGGTTTGGGGTTGTTAGCTTTGGGTGTGCTATTTTCATCATGAAGCACCTGGGGTTTGTTTTTTTCTAAAAGATGTAGATAAACTAGAGAGAATCCAGGGGAAGGGCAACAAAAATGATATATGACTTGGAGAGAAGGAGAATAACAGTCTATAAATATTTGAAAGGTAATATAAAAGAGGGAGAGAGATTATTTACAGCAGTGGAGAGGAGTTTGATAGGGAACAAAAGCATGCATCTAGGAGCAGGGGGAAATTGGGTAGGACTGAAAAAAACAAAGCATAATAAGGGTGATTAAGCAAAGAAATGTAATTCTCACATTAGTTTGTGTTTCCAGGATGCAGGATAGTAGGAGGAAGAAGTGACGTTTGTCAAACTGAAGATCCACGCACGACTGTGAATCACGTTTCCCTAATTCCTCTCTGTGAAGCCAGGAGAGCGGGCAGTGCTTTATTCTGTGCCTCCTAAGCATGCAGTCAGTTTAATTCTCAACTCTTGGCGTTACATTTTCCTAAGTGGTAGTAATAATTATAACGCGAGTAGCTCTCATTTACCGAGTGTCTGCCTTATGGCAGGTGTTGTCTTAGCTGCTTTGTTATTTATATTCTCATTTAATCTTTACGGCAACTCTGTAAATAGGAAGTATGTTTTTCCAATTATAGGGAAATTGAGGTTCAGTAACTTCTACAAGATGGCACATGTATTAAGTGGTGGAGTTGGAACTCAAACCCGGGTCTGTGACCCACAGGCCATGCTCATGCCCTACATCGGGCTCCATTACTCTGTCACTGTGGTCACGAGAGTAGTAATTGAGACCCAGTAGGTGGCCAGGTGGTTTGTATCCTGGTACAAGGGTAAGTAAAATAGTTGATGTCCAAGGCTCCCTTTGCTTTTTCTCTTGTTTTCCTTTCTTGAGATATATTTTCTCTGTATCAGTAAGTGCTGTGTTATTAACATACTACATTTTATCATTCTGTCAATTAAGTTATACTTTAGGCTTTCAGTCATCCTTGTGGTTATATAGTGATATGTACAATCTCACTTAGGAAATAAACAATTGCTGTTTTTTATTTTGAGACAGGGTCTCTATTGCCCAGGCTGGAGTGCTGTCGTGCGATCACAGCTCACTGCAGCCTTGACTTCCTGGACTCAAGCAGTCCTCCCACCTCAGCCTCCAGATTAGCTGGGACTATAGGCGCAAGCCACCATGCCCGGCTAATTTTTGTATTTTTTTGTAGAGACGGGGTTTTACCATGTTGCCCAGGGTAGTCTCAAACTCCTAAGCTCAAGCGATCCGCCCGTTTCTGCCTCCCAGAGTGCTGGGATTACAGGCGTGACCACTGCACCTGGCCTGAAAGAAAATATGTTACAAGACAAGCATTATCCTGGATCTTACAGGGGATCTCTTAGCTGTATTCCATGTTTTCTTCAGCTTTCTGTCTCTGGTATTTGATAATATCCGGTGTATTGATGGTTGCTTTAAAAAAATTCACAGAATTCTTCACTACTTAGAATAAAAGTGAAGAGCTATGTGTCTGGGTTTTTCGTGTCATTGCAAGAAGTTACCGAACCTGGAATCAAAAGGCCTGGGTTTCAATCGCAGTTCCAGCTGTGTTTCTTTGTATGCTGGGCACCTTTCTAAGCACAGCTAGCTCCTCTGTCTTGGGCCATTGTACCTCTCGGTCTCTCAACCTTACAAGGTTATCATAGGTAGCGTTTGAATGAATATACGTAAAATGTTGTTTATGAATTGCAGAGTATACTTAAATGAAAAATGATAAGTTTAAAAGTTAGCATTGGCTAGGCACGTTGGCTCATGCCTATAATCCCAGCATTTTGGGAGGCCAAGGCAAGTAGATGGCTTGAGCCCAGGAGTTTGAGATCAGCCTGGGCAACATGGTGAAACCCCATTCCTACTAAAAATAAAAAAATTAGCTGGGTATGGTGGCGCACACCTGTGGTCTCAGCTACTCGGGAGGTGGAGGTGGGAGGATCACCTGAGCCTGGGGAGGTTGAGGCTGGAGTGAGCCATGATCGCGCCACCTCACTCCAGCCTGGGTGACAGAGTGAGACACTATCTGAAAAGATAATAAAAATAAAAGCTTGCATCCTTTATATTAGCAGCTCTTTTCTTAGTGCAGCTCCTCTTGGTAAAAATCTGATATAGTTAGGGATGGTTGAGGCTTCTGAGGAAGTTGGCATCCAAAGGTCCTTGTGAGATTTTTATCAGGGGCAGAACAGAAAGTACCCAGTGAATATCAAGGATATTCTACCAAGGCCACAGCTTTTGCCTCTTCTTTCCCTTTCACTATGGTGACATGCAATGGAGACCATGCCAGATCTTAAAGGTGGATGGCAGAGAAATCAAAATGTGGCTCAAGGCACTGGCATATTCATCTACACTTGCATTGTGAATACAAAGGTGTACTCATCTGCACCTTTCCATTTGTCAGTCGCCCTAGCTGTTCTCCTTGGGAATTACCTTCCCTTTAGAATTGTGTACCTTTTAAAATTCAGAGCTTTTTGAATTTCTGTCTCCGGGTCGTTGCTCCTAGTTGTCGTCTCTACTGAATTCTTCTCTAAAATCATCCCTACATTACTTTTACTGTAAGCTGAAATGATTTGACTCTGGCCATATTTCTCCCAAGGTCTCCTGTCTCGGTTAACTTGTAAGGCTACTCCTCCCCTCTCTTGTTCTCTTTGATCTTTTATAATTGGCTTAAAGCTCTGTATATTTAATTTGCAGTGACTTTGTTTCTCCTCCCTATTTTGATTTTTTCAGTCCCCAAGAATTTAATAATCTGTTTCTCATTATTTTCTATTTTTCCTTAAGGTGTCACATACTCTGTCACACAGTTAGTAGTCTTTTCTCCTCTTCTCCCCATTTGGTTTAGATTAGCTGTTAATGGAAGTCTGCAGTTTTTCTGTATTTTGGCTTGTAATAAAGTACTGTATGTTCTGTGGAGTTGGTGGGCTTCCTAGATACAGACTTGGCTGAACCTGAAGACCCCTGCATGTGTATATGGTAATGTTGTAAAAATATGGCCCTGGAGATAAACAGTTAAGCACCCAGTTTGTGTTGAATGAATACATTTCTTAAGGTTTGGGAGCTTTCTCTTATAAGTTGACCTTTTGGGGGCCAATTAGTGACGGTTCAACGCGTAAGAAAGAACAGCTTGCTGGGCGTGGTGGCTCACGCCTGTAATCCCGATACTTTGGGAGGCTGAGGCAAGCGGATCACCTGAGGTCAGGACTTTGAGACCAGCCTGGCTAACGTGGTGAAACCCCGTTTCTACTAAAAATACAAAAAATTAGCCGGGCGTGGTGACATGCGCCTGTAATACCAGCTACTTGGGAGGCTGAGGCAGGAGAATCGCTTGAACCCGGGAGGCGGAGGTTGCAGTGATGAGCTGAGATCGTGCCATGGCACTCCAGCTTGGGCAACAAGAATGAAACTCTGTCTCAAACAACAACAACAACAACAACAAAACAGCTCTGGTAGCTATCCCATGGCCTGTGGTTGACTTTTTGGTGAATCCTTCCTGTGACAGCATCTGTCATAATTTTTTCACTAAGCTTAGCTCTTCAGCTGTGAAATCCTTTTAGCCACAGCATTGTAGTCTCTTCTCAGAAGGTGAAGCTTTCTGATACTTTTCTAGTCTGTCACTTTTCTGGTCTTTGTTGGGTCCCAGAAAGAACCCCTGGTCAGTCTAAAGGCTTTGCTTATTTTGTTATTTAAGCTTAGGATCCCATATTTCTCATTTTCTTGACTTTTTTTTTTTTTTGAGACCGGGTCTTACTCCATTGCCCAAGCTGGAGTGCAGTGGCATGATCGTGGCTCACTGCAGCCTCTAGTCCTGGGGCTCAGGTGATTCTCCTCCCACCTCAGCCTCCCGAGTAGCTGGAACTACAGGTGTGCACCGCCACACATGGCTTTTTTTTTTTTTTTTGTAGAAACAGGGTTTCGCCATGTGGCCCAGGCTGGTTTTGAACGCCTGGGCTCAGCTGATCCTCCTGACACCCAAAGTGCTGGGATTACAGTGGTGAGCCATTGTGCCCACACATTCATGCCTTTTAAAACTGTATTCTTGGGTTTCAGGGGGTCTTTGAACTCAAGGTCTGGCTCTGTTGGCCAGGCTGGAGTGCAGTGGGGCAATCATGGGCTCGTTGCAACCTTCGCCTTCTGAGCTCGAGCCGTCATCCTACCTCAGCCTCCTGAGTAGCTAGGACTACAGGTGTGTGCACCAGCACGCCCGGCTAATTTTTTTGTAGAGATGGGGTTTTGCCATGTTGCCCAGGGTAGTCTTCAATTATTGAGCTCGAGCAGTTCTCCACCTTGGCCTCCCAAAGTGCTGGGATTACAGGCATGAACCTGGGATTACAGGCATGAACAGGCAGCCTGGCTGGTCTTTGAACTCTTTTTTTTTTTTTTTTGAGATGGAGTCTCGCTCTGTCGCCCAGGCTGGAGTGCAGTGGCGCGATCTCGGCTCACTGCAAGCTCCGCCTCCTGGGCTCACACCATTCTCCTGCCTCAGCCTCCAGAGTAGCTGGGACTCCAGGCGCGAGCCCCAGGCCGGGAGAATTTTTTTGTATTTTTAGTAGAGACGGGGTTTCACTGTGTTAGCCAGGATGGTCTCAATCTCCTGACCTCGTGATTCGCCCGCCTCGGCCTCCCAAAGTGCTGGGATTACAGGCGTGAGCCACTGCACTCAGCCGGCCTAGTCGTTGAACTCTTAAAGCTGCATTTCTTTTGGAAGATGGCCCAGCATTTGTGTCTGATTCTTCAAGGAGTCCGTGACCTAAGAAGTATTAAGAACCACTGCTTTGAGTTTAAAACGATGGCCCTTTTCCAACAACTACCATTTCTCATTATATTTTCTTCATTTCTCTATACACCTATTTACATTTTTCTATTGATTTCTGAGTAAATAGATAGCAGAATTTATATTATTTGAGACACTTTTAAAAGTTACTTCACTGAGGTATAATTTACATGCCATAAAACTCACCATCTTTTTTTTTTTTGAGATGGCGTCTCACTCTGTCACCCAGGCTGGAGTGCAGTGGCATGATTTCGGCTCACTGCAACCTTTGCCTCCCAGGTTCAAGGGATTCTCCTGCCTGAGCCTCCCGAGTAGCTGGGATTACAGGGCCCCGCCACCATGCCAGGCTAATTTTTTTGTATTTTTGGTAGAGACGGGGTTTCACCATGTTGGCCCGGCTGGTCTTGAACTCCTGACCTTGTGATCCACCCGCCTCGGCCTCCCAAAGTGCTGGGATTATAGGCATGAGCCACTGCGCCAAGCCAAAACTCACTATCTTAAGGTGATGTTTAATATATTCTCAGAGTTGGGTAAACATCATCACTATCAAATTCTAAAACATTCTCATACCATTTCCAAAAAACTCATATCCATTACTGGGTACTCGGTTTCTTCCTTCCCCCAGCCTCTGGTAACCGCTAACCTACTTTCTATCTCTATAGGTTTGCCTATTCCAGACATTTCATGTAAATGGAATCATACACTGTGGGATTATTTGTGTCTGACTTCTTTCACTTAGCATGTTTTTGAGGTTCATCCGTGTTGTAGCGTATTTCAGGACATCAGGACTTCTTTTTATTACTTACCAGTATTTTATTGTATGAATATACAACATTTCATTTACTCATCAGTTAATGGAGAACATTTTATGTTCAAATTTTTGTGTAAATATATGTATTCTCTTGTGTATATACTTCAAAGCGGACTTGGTGGTTCACGTGGTGGGTCTGTGTTTAACATTCTGATAGACTGCTGGGTTTTTCAGAAGTGGGTGCACCGTTTTACGTTTCCAGCAGTGTAACATACATTTACACAAAAATTTGTTCATCTGGGCCAGCTGATTGGACGGTGCCCCCCCCCCCATTAAAGGCAGATCTTCTCTACTCTGTTCATGGATTCGCATGCCAGTGTGTTGCGGAAACACTCACAGACACAGCCCAGAAATAATCCTTGAGCAGTTTGCTAGGTAACCCTTAACCCAGTCAAGGTGACATCTAAAATTAACCATTACACCATCCTAGTGAGCACGGAGTGGTATTATTTGTGGTTCTGATTTGCAGTTTGCTGATGGCTAATGATGTTGTGCATCTTCTCATGCACTTTGTGCCATTTTTGTCTGTCTTCTTTAGAGAAAATGGTTATTCAAGTCCTTTGCCCATCTGTAAGTTTTTTTGGTTTGTTTTTTTAAGTTTGAATTTTAAAACACATTTCTATAAACATTTTTTTTTTTTTTTGAGATGGAGTTTTGCTCTTGTTGCCCAGGCTGGAGTGCAGTGGCACAATGTTGGCTCACCACAACCTCTGCCTCCTGGGTTCAAGCGATTCTGCTGCCTCAGCCTCCTGAGTAGCTGGGATTACAGGCGCCCCGCCACTACGCCCAGCTAATTTTTTGTATTTTTTTTTTTTTTTTTTTTAATAGAGATGGGGTTTCATCATGTTGGCCAGGCTGGTCTCAAACTCCCGACCTCAGGTGATCCACCCGCCTCGGCCTCCCAAAATGTTGGGATTACAGGCGTGAGCCACCGCACCTGGCGTCTATAAACATTTGATGTTCTTAGGTTATCGCTAAGGAAGGGAAACCCTTTAGCTTGGCAGTGGCAAGGGTGAGGTGAAAGGCAGTGGAAAGGTGTTTTCATAACTGGGGGAATGGCCTTCTAGTGCCTTTTAAGTATCGTATTGTCCTTTTGGAGAGACTAAGGCTAAAGATGACCTGCAGGGAGAGAATAGACAGTGCATAGATTTGGAAGTGAGAAAAAGAAAAGAGAAAAAGTTCACCTGCTAGTACTCCCCCAAAAATTCAATTATTAGAGGAAAAGAAATATAGGAAGTGGGCATATTTAACTTGGAAGTGGAAAGTACCTAAAAGCTTTCAAGGAAATAAATTATTCCTACAGAGTATGGTGACCATGTATTTTGTATTTCTCTAAGATTAAATGAGGAAACAAATTTAAAATGTAGTCCTTTTGGTAAGTGAGATTTTAGCACTGGCATGGTGCTCTCTCAGCTTTGAATAGGGGATGGAATCTCATTTCTCCTCAAGTGTATGATTCTCTTTGAAGGTAATGAATGAGTCAACAATACCTCTTGAAATTTTTTTCCAGTCTTGAGATTCTATTAAATCGTTTTGTTTTGTTTTTTTGAGATTATGTAAGTTTTGATTCATGGATAAGAACATCAGAATCATTTGAATAGTTCTCAGAAAAATCATAGCGCCTGCATCTAATATTTACACAGGTGAGATATAGATTGGGTCCCTTTTTATATCCAGATCTAGTTCTTGCTTTGTTTGGCCTTCAGTGTCATTTTCAACCCTTTATTTGTTTCTGAACTTGTATGTAAGTTTATTATACACAATCTTAATACATACAGCAAATGCGTATGAGGCACACACAAGCCTTAAATACATGTCTGTGCATACCAAGTTAGATATTCTCGTTAATGATGGCAACTGCCATAAACTCCCTGCTCCTGGTTAGAAAAAGGGCCATGATGCCTGAAAGGAATTTGGAACAAAGCAGCACCCCTTTCTTCAAATCTTGATGGGTTAATTTCTTGAGTGAAATTTAGGTATGCATCCTCTCTGTGGACACAAAAGGAACTTCCTTCTTGGCTGTCTCGGCCTTCCCTCCTCTCTTCTTGGGACTTCTCATAACCCTCTATTAAAAACAATAATAACAACAACTTAATCTTTTTTTTTTTTTTTTTGAGATGGAGTCTCAATGTGTCACGCTGGCTGGAGTGCAGTGGCGCTATCTCGCCTCACTGCAGGCTCCACCTCCCGGGTTCATGCCATTCGTCTGCCTCAGCCCCCCGAGTAGCTGGGACTACAGGCACCCGCCACCACGCCCGGCCAATTTTTTGTATTTTTTTATTAGAGACGGGGTTTCACTGTCTTAGCCAGGATGTTCTCAATCTCCTGACCTCGTGATCCACCCACCTCAGCCTCTCAAAGTGCTGGGATTACAGGCGTGAGCCACCGCGCCCAGCCAACAACTTAATCTTAAAACCTGTATGTTTGTAGGAGTATGTGGTTGTCGTTCTGATAATGGCCCTTGCCTCATTGTAAATTTTAAAAAACGTGTCTTTATTCTCTTACTCTTAAAACCAGTATTGTTTCCGTGTTGGAATAAACCTTGAGAATTGTGGGTGAGGCTAGTGGTTGACGCAGTTACAGATGATACCAGGTGCTGCCCACAGACTTTGCAAACTCACTTTCCACAGATAGGGCTCCCAGACCTGGGCCCTAGGGCTTTAGAGTCTTTGTCCTTCTCTGACACAGGCTGGACCCTCCCCACAGAGATTTTCCTAGGTTCTGCATCTATTTTGAATACTGTCACATAGTTTTTGATACTTGAGAGGTATCCAGACCTTGTGAGGTAAAATTTCAGAAAGCATGTTAGGTTTCTGGCGATCCAGATGTACAAATTCTGTACAATGAAGATCACCAAATGAGGAAAATAAAAATATATGGATGATGGTGTGACTATAGTTGTGGGGCCAGTTAGATAGCTTCTGTCATGCTGTTTGTGTCTTGGTTGCCATAGAGACATTTTAGGTAACAAGCCCAGCATGGCTCTTGGTAGTCATTTCTTTCAGTTCAGATTTGATTTTCTTTTCAAGCAAGATTTTGAGACATGTGTATGTGTGTGTATGTATTTGTGTGTACGTGTGTGTGTGCATATATGTATGTATGCACAGACACATAGATATATATGCTCATATCCCAAGTTACCAGAGCCTTCAGGGCTTTTGAACTGCTGGAAAATAGCTGCCTTCAGTATTTAAAAGCCAGAAGCCTCTGTCTCTGGCCAAAAAGAGGTGCCACATTTGATTGGCAGAGCTGTGTCACATGCCTGGCTGGGAACTCGAGTTCCCGCCCCTCCACTGGGGATGCTGGAATTGACACAGTATAGCATGTTTTGCTGCACCCTTTTATCCCTGTGGTTAGTGGTAGATTTGGTGGAGCAGTTAGCCCTGGGGACACTGGCTGGCAGTGAGGCTGCAGTGTCCAGGTACAGAGCTAAACAAGAAGCCAGAATTTAGAGGGAGCTGCTTGCAGGATAAGGTAGAAGAGCCACGAGTCAGGGGCGTTGGGCCAGTGGGAAGTGACCTGGGGCCAAATCATGACTCTCAGCCACTGCCTTACCTGACATTCCCTGCTGAAAAAGAGAGAAGGCCCTGACCGTCACAGTTTGTCTTTGGAGCTTAAGAACTTGACCTCTGTGCTTGACACACTCCCATGTGAGTGCTTAAAGTTAGTAGTGATTTATATTCTTTTCCAGGAAACTGCTAGGTTGACTCCTTGTCAATAGGTTTTTTTTTTTTTTTTTTTTTTAATCTATTGAGACAGAGTCTTGCCCTATCATCCAATCTGGAGTGTAGCGGTGAAATCATAGCTGACTGCAACTTCCACCTCGTGGGCTCAAGTGATCCTCCCCACTCAGCCTCCTGAGTAGCTGGGCCTATAGGCTCTTGCCACTATGCCCAGCTATTTTAAAATGTTTTGTAGAGATGGGGTCTTGCCATGTTGCTCAGGTTGGTCTGGAACTTCTGACCTCAAGCAATCCTCCTGCCTTGGCTTCTCGAAGTGCTGAGATTACAGGCATGACCACTGTGCCCAGGTAACAGGTATCTGAAAATGTCTATCAGCCAGTCTCCACGGCTCCCTTTTCCCCTTCTGACACAGCATGGTAGACAAGTGTGAGGTCTCAGAAGAGGCTGCCTCAACCATGGTACCACTTCCAGTTACATGTGTGTCCTCAGACTTGCCACTTGAACTTCTCTGGGTGTAGAAACCAGGGATAAAATTACCTCCAAGGACTTCTCTGTGGTCACATTCTGTGAAAGGCTATTGGATTTCATTATCTGTGGTTCACCTTCCCTGACTTTGGTAAAAATGATGGTTGAAAGAATGGATGAATTTTTATTTGTAGAATCACCTTCTTTTAATGTCAAAGAAGCTTTATTCCAAAGGGGGGGAAGACAGAAGGAGAGTAAAGACATTAGTGGGGGCCACACAAAAATTGAGTGGTCTCGTTCCCAGGATATACGTACACTCTGCTGAACAGTTTTTGAACTGTGTAAAACCTTAGAGATATGTTTCACCCCCCTGCAGGGTGCAGTAAGGTTTCTGAAGGAGGCGATGGTGGAGGAGACAAAGAAATGCCAGCAAGTGGCTAAGCATTTGGTGGGCACATGTATGGCCAGCAACCCTGTTTGCCCCTTTTCTTTCCCTGCTAATGTTGAAAAGCAAGCTAAATGTAAAGCTAGCACTAGATGTCAGTTCTAGCATTAATATTTTAAATCCATAGGGAATCTGCACATCTCATTTCAGTCACTAATTTGAACATAATTCCTACTCCCATTCCAAAAAAAAGCTAAATATGGGATTGTATATATTGAATTTAAGATGTAAAGCTTCTCTGTGTCTCTGTTCACTTTTCCAGTAGCAGTGTTTAAAAAGCACGATACAATTAAACAGCAGAATCAAAGCAAAGGGAGTATAAAGGGCTCCAGATAATTCCCAGTTTGGGTTATCAGCTCCCACACAATGGAGAGTTGATTATTTTTCCTTTATTTTAGGGGAGGTAAAACTCCATGGAGGTGAGAAAAGTACACTTGGAAGAGGTTTGAAATATTCCTGATTCTGGCTAAGTGTGCCTGTACAATGACCCAAGGTTGGCTTTGGAATGTACCATTAAAGTACTGGAGGTCAGAAAAGCTTCCTTCACAAATTTGGTTAAGTGGAGCAGGTTGGTAAAACATCCAGCAACCCTGGAGGTCATAGACCACTCTAGGAGAAATAATTATGCATGGTAATGGACAATTACAGATAATGGCCTTCCGGGGGTGGCAGAAAATACACAGCCCCACAGCCTTGCCTGGAATGAACATTGAATAGCACATTAACTTTATAGCAAGCTAAAAGTTCAACCCTGGAACTGCAGCTGCCGCCCCCCCTCCCCCAAATAAAAATGTCTGCCTGTCTTAAGGGAATCACGGGAGTGGCTGCACTTCTCAAAAGCAGAGTCGAATAAAGGAGGAGATGGGGCTGGGGGAGACGGACTTTGGAAAAGGGAAGGAGTAGTGCACTCTACTCCACTGGGTTGCATTTGCCTCACTAAGTAGAGGTGGTGGCTTGCAGGAGGTGCACAGCAAGCGGTTGTTGCTTTCCTGGCGCCAGGTTTGTGTTTGACGTTTAAAATAGCCCTGTCATGATTGCCTTGTGGGAGAAACACATTGTTCCCGCATTTCCTGATTATGACTTTAGGGAGTAATATCACACCAAATGCACTCAAGGCTACTGTCTGACCTCAGAGAAGGCCAAGAGTGGAAGATTCCAAGTTCAGCTGAGTTTGGGAAGCTTGGCCAGGTGCAGCCCAGCCCTCCTGCAGTACCCTAATGATGAGGATTTGGAGCAGGATAACTTTTTGTGCGGAGTTATTTGGTGGCTCTCTTGCTTGATGGCAGAAAATGTTATCGCTGTGTTGTGATTGTGATAACAATAATAGCTAACATTTATTGAGCACTCAACATGTGGCAGAGCCTTTCTAAGTACATATATTCTCTCATATAATTCTCAAGTAGTAGTGGTATTTCTTTGCTCCATGCAAAGGCTGGGACATGCAAAACGTATGTAACTTGCGCCATGATTGCATGGCAGTAGATTTCAGATCAGATCAATTAGTTTTGCTTGGGAGCCAGTGCTCTCAACCTGAAGTTGCGCTGCCTGGCCATATTGTGTCATTCTTAATGCCTGTTTCATGGAAAGAAATATTTCAGACATAAGGATAAAACCAGAGCTGCCTGGTTAGGACTTTATTGCCGTCTACTAAGAACACAACCCTGAGAGCCAGCTCCGAATGAGATGCCAGGCTCTAATTCTCTCAGATCAGTCCCCCTAAACAGACAGGAGCCTGTAAGATGGAAGTTCTCAAACTTTTTACTTGCACAATCTCTCTACAACCTTAAAAAGTATTGAGGACCTCAAGAGCTTTTATTTATGTGGGTTATATCTATCGATACCATACTAGAAACTAAAGTTGAGAAATCAAAAAAAATTATCCTTTTAAAATAATAAACTCATTACCTCTTAGCATGCGTAACATATTTCAATAAAAATTATTACATTTTTCCAAATGAAAAAGAAAAAACAAACGAAGAGAGTGGCATTGTTATACAATTTTTGCAAATCTCTTTTATGTTTGGCTTAATAGGATGTAGGTGGGTTTGCATAGCTGCTGCTTCAGGCAGGTGGTTGTTTTAATGGAAATACAGGAAGAAAATTCGCTTCATATAGATAGAAGAGGGATAGAAGTATTTTAATAGCCTTTTATATCATTGTCACTATTCTTTGATACTAGACCAAAACTGGGCAAGTGGTAATTGCTTAAAGATTAGTTGTGGTGTGGAAACCAAAACGGTGCTAACGAACGTTTTGTACTCTGTTTCATTAAAATCTATTGATCTGTCTCAGACTTGGCTTCCAAGATCAGACTAGATCTGCTGGTGCGTTCAAGGTGGTACGGCCGTAGACTCTCTTGTACTTTGGGTGGCTCTTTCATCGATGTATGACTTTATAACATTATGCATTGGTCATTTGGGAAATATTAGTTCAATAAGTTATGTACAACTTCCAAATGTTGACACATTTTATTACAAAATACCAGAAAATCACTTTCATTAATACTACTACTGATCTTGTTAGAATAATCTTCAAGTTTGGAAGCTGTCATCCACGTAGTGGGGATCCATAAATTTTCTGAAATTCTAATTTTTAATTGAAAACTCAAATTTCGGCAATAAATACTGTCAGTTGTTTTCCTTGAAGTGACAGGCTCACTTAGTTCATTTTCAAGGGAATGCCGCCAAATATCCGAGTTTCAATAAGTGTAGTTTGTCATCAGTCATTCTTCCAAGGATGTGGTGTTCCTTTAAGAAAAAGCAGTGAGTGTAACTCTTCAACAGTTGCCCAAATGTCCTTTTTCCTTTGGTGTGCAGAAAGCCTGTGTGAGTCCTTCCCACTGAGTCGCACAGTTTTTGAAAAGACGTGTACTCCGAGGTACAGATTTGATCAAGTTACTATTTCTTTCTGCGTCAAGGGCATCTTTAGCAAAATTGATATAACATTTTTTAAAAGTTTTAATATTTTCCTTCATTGCAATGAGGACTATGCGAGCATTAGTATACTTGGGTAGCTTGGGCTAGGCGTGGTGGCTCACACCTGTAATCCCAGCACTTTAGGAGGCCGAGGCGGGTGGATCACCTGAGGTCAGGAGTTCGAGACCAGCCTGGCCAACATGGTGAATCCCTGTCTCTACTAAAAATACAAAATTACCTGGACATGGTGGTGCATGCCTGTAATCCCAGCTACTCAGGAGGCTGAGGCAGGAGAATTGCTTGAACCCGGGAAGCGGAGGTTTCAGTGAGCTGAAATTGCGTCACTGCACTCCAGCCTGGGCAACGAGCAAAACTCAGTCTCAAAAAAAAAAAAAAAAAAAAAGAAAAGGAAAAAAAAGTGTACTTGGGTAGCTTGCCGTGTGCTAAGGACCAGCGGTCTTCCCCACCCTTGCCCCTGCATCATCAGTGCCTGTCACCACAGCGAAAAAGGCAGATTACATCTTTATGTTACTGCAAAAATACTTCTGACCTCTTGGGCCCTCAGAAGGAAGTTGTAGGCCAGGACCTCCAACCACATTTTGACAGCTGCTGCAGTAAGACGTAAGGGTGTGATTTCTTGACATCAAAGCACCAAGCTTGAATGAGTTTAAAGCAGTTCTTAGCTTGCTCTGCCTGGGTCCCATTGCGGGAGGCTGTCATGCAAAGTGGTCTGGGGTGTGACCTGATCGTGGGGAATCCTATAGACCCCCCTCCACCTCCTCCTCCTGTGCAGCCAAGTTTGAAAACTTCTGGTTTAGAGGCAGGTTCTCAAACATTCTTGGTAGGGAGGGGGCTCTCCAGTCCTGTACAGTTGGATAAGTTACTGTTCGTGACAGCTGGGAAGATTTACAAGACAAATGCCTGATTGAAAATTGGCGATAATAAATTGAACTAGGTGTAATCTGGAGTTGAACGGAAGCTATGTGAAACAATATGGTGAGGTATAATTCGGTTTCTTAATTGTATACATTTATGTAGAGGTCCACTCACTGCTTCACATCACTTTCTGGGACCTGCAGGGACAAAGACAAAACATCTATGATCTTACTAGTAAAAGAAAGTCATAAAAGCAGGATCTGTATCCTAAATCTATATGGAGCTGACCATGAGCAAACTTAAACATGTATCTTTGCTACCTTTCTGTCCAGCTCCCTTCGTGCTCTAGAGAGAAAGACCCTGATAAATTAAGCTTCTCCATTTTAAGTTGATTACAGTTCAGAGCAGATCTTTTCTGTGGAGACCTAAATACGTGTACACAGTCAGTCAAACAAGTTCCTAATTTAAAACATCCTCAGTGTACGAAATATTTAAAAGGTTTGAGAAGGAATTCTTTGTAAGACCTCTTTTAGAATGTAGCCCTTGATGAAGAGGAACTGTGTTGGGAATCATCCCTTTCTTCTCCTCCACCCCCAAACTCAAGCTTTCCCATTGGCCTGTTTGTGGCACAACCTGCTCCTCCAGTCTGCTGGGAGGTGTTGATAGAGTCCCAAACTGTCTCTGGTATCTAGCCAATGGTAGGACATTCTGAATTGGCCTAAAGAGAGAAATCTCTGTCTTGGCCCATGAGACAGGCTTTCATGGCCATGAGCCGTTGCCTTGGAGGGTCAGAGAAATGGCGTTTCCTCCAAATCTGACTCTCACTATAGGATTAGCAGTTTTCCTCGGTGACTTGGGGGGATTCTAAGGCACAGGCAGGGGTGTGGAAGAAGGAGGAAGCTGCAGAGAGCAGGAATGAGGCAGGGAGAGGCAGAAACCCGTGCCGGTGGAAGTGGGATGCAGCTAACTTTAGCATGCCACTGTGCCTTACATGCCAGCCTTTTCAGGCCCAGTTAAGTTTCTCTGGGGGTGTGAAAGGGAATCCCAAACTCCATACCACTATGCCAGGAGCACCCGCACTCTCCTCCTGCAGTGGACCCTGTGCTCCACGTGCTCTGCAGGCTCTTCTCTTAACCTTACTTGTGCCTCGAAGCTCTTGCTGTGTGTCTCCTCTCTTTCCTTGACTTGGAATTCCTTATCCTTTATACATCCAGAGCGTTCTCTTGCTTAAAGGTGTCTTCAGGGAAACCTTTTCGAGTCCTTTACATTCTCCTTTGCACTGTTCATCACCCGAGCTCCTCCAGGCCAGGGATTTGCATTCTTCTCGGCCAGCACTTTGGGGGTTGCTGCACACAATGGATGGGTTTTGACTTCCTAGGCTTTTCAGTAGCCCCAGGGCAGCCTGTTTCAAATCAAGTCCTGCTCACCTTGAAGTCCTGTGTTTGCTCAGCCTCATGTTTGTATTTTCCCGTCATCTTCCTTTTTGATTTCTTTGATCTGATTGTGCTCAATGGTGCCCCCATCTGCCCTGCATCTTTTTTTTTTTTTTTCTGAGACAGAGTCTCACTCACTCTTGCCCAGGCTGGAGTACAGTGGCATGATCTTTGCTCACTACAACCTCTGCCTCTCAGGTTCAAGTGATTCTCCTGCCTCAGCCTCCCGAGTACCTGGGATTACAGGTGCCTGCCACCATGACCGGCTAATTTTCGTATTTTTAGTAGAGTTGGGGTTTCACCATGTTGGCCAGGCTGGTTTCGAACTCCTGGCCTCAAGTGATCCACCCGCCTCGGCCTCTCAAAGTGCTGGGATTACAGGCATGAGCCACCAAGCCTGTCCACCCTGCCCTTTTCACTCTCTCACTCTTTCCAGATTCCATACGCATAGCCTGCCGTCCATCCCACATTGACGCTCCACTCCCCTTTGAACCAAGCCAGCTCCTATCTTTAAGAGCCAATTTCAGGTTCACTTTGCTATGAAAAGAGTTCACACCAAGAAAAAAAAAAAGGAGCTTGACATTCTTTCAGAACCAAATTACATTAAAAAGACAAGACAAAAATCTCTTCCTGGGAGAAAGGAGAAATAGGCTCTACCACATTCCATGTCTTGTGCTACAGGAGTGACACTAGTGAGCCAACATCAGCGGAACCTGTACTTTGAAGGTTGGGATGAATCCTTCTCTCCCCTCAGTGAGGAGCATCCCAGTGCCATGAAATCAGTCATCGTCGAATGATACAGCCTTTTTAAAAAATACATTAACTCCCCAGACCCCCAAAAGGTGAGCCCGGGTGCAGTGGCTCACACCTGTAATCCCAGCACTTTGGGCGGCTGAGGTGGGAGGATCACTGGAGACCAGAATTTGAGACGAGCTTGGGCAACATAGCGTGACCTTGTCCCTACAAAAAAAAAAAAAAAAAAAAAAAATTTTGCCATGTATGGTGGCGTGCACCTGTAGTCCCAGCTACTTGGGAGGCGGAGGCAGGAGGATCACTTGAGCCTAGCAGTTGGAGGCTGCTGTGAGCCATGATCGCACCACTACACTTCAGCCTGGGTGGAGCAAGACCTGTTTCTTAAAAAAAAAAAAAAAATGGAGAAAACAACTTACGCTTTTGCTATACACTCTTAGCGCTCAACACAACATATTAGTTGGTGATGGATAGTGTTCAGACTTACCGGTGAGTAATTTTGCCTGACTGGTATGTAACTCTTAAAACTCAGAAGCTAAGTAGGACAAACACCATGCAAGGTATGGGGTTACAGAGAGAAAATCTGGAGTATATAAATTAATCATTTATATGAGCTCATGTGAATCACAAGTACTCTTACTGTTTGTAAATGGTAAATTTGGTTTTGTGACCTTTTTTTACTTTATTCTGGAAACTGTGACTTTTTTTTTTCATGGAGGTGAGTGTAGATCCAGATTTGAACACAGAGGACTCAAAGTGCAACAACTTTGGGAACCATGACACCAGCAAAGGGGGGCAAGCCTTCACCCACCTTGAAATGAATTACTGGTTGACTACTATTAATATGCCATGGGCCCAGAGACCAGCATATGACACTCCATGATCAATAAGGGTATTTATCACGTGCAGGTATTGATCCCTCCTGAAGGAGTGAATCATATTTCACACTGCATATGTTAGTGCAAAAAAAAAAAAGTAGCAGAGGGATTGCGAAGCCCCAGCAAAGAACTGGATGTGCAGAAGGTAAACGGGTGGAGCCATTAACATGCGTATTAGAATAAGAAGTGATTGAGCTCATAAGCAACATCTCTGCAGGTGCATCTGAGGGGAGACAGTGAGCTCCGTTATGGTCTGTGGGACAAATGCTATTGGTAATTTTTCCAGATACATATTTCTTGAGTTCCTGCTGCTTTTCCAAGTAGTTGGATCCAGTCCTTCTGATCTTTTGTCCTTATTGCACAAATTAGGAGTATATACCAATAGTAACACTTAAAACATCTGGGCAGGTGTGGTGGCTCACACCTGTAATCCCAGCACTTTGGGGCTGAGGCAGGCAGATCATTTGAGGTCAGGAGTTCAAGACCAGTCTGGCCAACATGGTGAAACCCCGTCTCTACTAAAAATACAAAAAGTAGCCGGGCATGGTGGTGCGCACCTGTAATCCCAGCTACTCGGGAGGCTGAGGCAGGAGAATCACTTGAACCCAGGAAGTGGAGGTTGCAGTGAGCCAAGATCACACCACTACACTCCAGCCTGGGCAACAGAGTGAGACTCAGTCTCAAACAAAAACAAAAACATGTAACTTCATATTTCCATTTGCATCGTAACAGCAGATCTGAAATGGGAAAGGTTCTCTTGTCCCCCTTTTAGAGCGTGTGAAGGAGGCATGGCTTGCTGCTTCAGTGCCCCACTGCTCAAGCCTCTAGGGGAGCATACAGATGGGCAGGCTCTGGGGCTTCGACCCCGTGGCAGTGTCTAGGGGTGAATGTTTACAGCTGAAGCCCCAGTGGGTGTGTGTTACGGGGTGCCTTTTAGTTTAGCTGTCTGTAGGTGGCTTGCGGTAGTCAGCTCAATTAGATCCTCTGCCTTATTGCAATGATAGAGGGCTTTCTGTATCCCCTGGTTCTTGCCTTGGTGTATCAGAAGAATCAGATCACACGTGGGCTTGGAGAATGAGTGTAAGGTTTTACAGAGTGGAAGTAGCTCTCAGCAGATGGGGGAGCCAGAAAGGAGATGGTTTTCCCCTGGAGTCAGGCTGTCGAGCGGCCCGACTCTTCTCCTGCTTCCCCAGCCAAACTGAGCGTTGTTCTGCTGGTCAATGGCCTAGGCCCATCAGTGACCTGCCAGTGCCTGTCAGTCTGCTCTCAACGTTGAGCTGCTTGCCTTCTTGGACCAATCTACTCCTCTCAATACCCAGCCGCTGCTGTGTCTGCCCGCTAGGGTTTCGGGGGTTTTTGTAGGCACAGGATGGAGGCATGGCAGTCCAGGGTGGTCTTGGGAAATGCAACATTTAGGTGTGAAGGCAGAAGTGCCTGTCTTCACCTAGTCCATGGGCACAGGCTCCTGCAGTGGAGCCTTCGCAAGGGACCACGCCCACCTCTACCCAGCACTTCCCTGCCCACTTCTGTATCAGATCTACAGGTTGATAATTCTGTAACGGACTCTAAGGGACTGCTGGTTAAGAAAGCCAGCACATTCTCTTTCTGTTATTATTCGTTATAATAATACAGCACATTCTCTTGAAAACAATGCTGCTAGCTTTCTGTTACTATTTATTAAGCAATTTTGGTCAATTATCATTCTAGGAAAATAGGGAGTGAGATCTAGCTTAAGAATTTTCAGCAGACTCATTAAAATGTTTCCCTTCAATATACTTCTGTGGTTGCTGTACTTAGTTGTATTGGCCATGCAGTTTTAAAAGTCCCTGTTAGAGTGCACTTGAGCCATGGAGACTGGCAGGAGTAATTCACATTCAGATCAAGGGACTTGATAAACATTGGTGCATTCAGCTCAGGTTCATGGAGCCAACTGTGTTTTTTTTTTTGAGCGGAGTCTCACTCTGTCACGCAGGCTGGAGTGCAATGGCATGATCTCGGCTCACTGCAACCTCCGCCTCCTGGATTCAAGCAATTCTCCTGCCTCAGCCTTCCAAGTAGCTGGGACTACAGGCACGGGCCAATATGCCCAGCTAGTTTTTGTATTTTTTGATATGGGGTTTCGCCATGTTGGCCAGGCTGGTTCCGAACTCCTGACCTCAAGTGATCCACTCGCCTCAGCCTCCGAAAGTGCTGGGATTACAAGCATGAGCCACTGCGCGCGGCCAAACTGCCACTTCTTCTTGTGACTTTTTTTTTCCTGTAGCTCAGAGTGGGAATGGATATGGTTGGGGGAGCTTATTAATTGTATGTGGAAAACCACTTCCTGAAAACTTTATGTATATATAAATATATACATATTTTAAATTTTGTAAGATAAATTTGTGTGTTTTGTGGCATATCAGTTGGAAATATTGCTTTTAGGTTTATCATCAATTAATAGGGACACTTAGGCTGGCCTGCCATCTTTGCTGACACTCCAGTGTTGAAGCAAATTTTGCTGGCTTCTCTCTGGGGAGTTTGCTGTAGCACAGGCTGGACAGATGGTACATCTACTCTGCTCATATGCTTATCCTCTGTCAGTCTGGGTAAGGAGTCAGATGTTCCTTCTGAAGCTGGGGTATCCTGTGACCACTCGGCAGTTGAACAAGCATCAAAAGGGAACCTGGATGGCTTTCCTGGTCCCTGGATGACAGATATTACAGGCGGGCGCCTGTAATCCCGGCTACTCTGGAGGCTGAGGCAGGAGAATCACTTGAACCTGGGAGGCGGAGGTTGCAGTGAGCCGAGATCAGGAGATCACGCCACTGCACTCCAGCCCAGGCAACAATGCGAGGTTCTCTCTCAAACAAACAAACAAACAATGTAACTTAATTGTTTGGAGGGAATTCATAGAACAGGAGACCTGCCAGTGATTTTCATGAAGTTCCTTCCTTTACTACGGCCTCCTTGTGCAAGCTTATAGTGACTTCTTGCCTGGAGTATTTAAAGCACCTAGTCTGTTCCCACATCTCCTTATTCTCTTAGGTCTGTATTTTGTGCTTTGATCGGATTCTTAAATATTTTTCTGCTGCTCCCTTGCTCTGAAAACCTTCATTGATTCCCTAGAGGAGAACTTGTTGGCCTGGCATTCACATTCAAGGTCTTCAGCAATTAACTCCAGCATAACCTTCCATTCTCATTTGCAGTTGTCTCTTGTGAACTCTGCACTCCAGCCAGGCTCATCTGGTCACTGTGGCTGGAATGCGTCTTGTCCTTTCTCTCCTTTGGGACTCGGTTGACCTCCATTATGACTCTATTGGCATTATTCTCCTTTTCTGAGTGTTTACGCACTGTCTCTAAGTCACCTCCATTCTGGCTCATCACTCACCACGGCCTTTTCGGACACCTCTCTGTATAGAACCATTTGGTGACATTATCTGTACTGTCACTGCGGCACTTGGATTATTGCTTTGTAGATTTCCTACTTTGCACCTAATTTCCCCAAATAGATGGCAAATTCTTAAGAAGAAATGAAATGTTTAAAATATGTTTTTGTGCCTTTGACAACATTTAAAGGAAGCTTTGAACATAGTTGTTATATGATAACTAATGAATGAATCAAATCTAAATATAAAAATACAACTTAAGGTCAAGAATAAATGATTTTTGTAACACCTGCTCCTCTGGATTACCCAGAAGTCTTCTGAAGAATATTAAATTTTGACTCTGCAATGTTTTGTACCTAACTGAATGCCTGACAAATAGTAGGCGCTTAATAAATATTTGTCAGCTGGAATAAGCACTTGAATAGATGAATTAAGTTATTGTGGTTAGAAGAAGTGAAGAAAGTCTGGATGTAAGCCATGAAACTCACAACTATTTGGCAGCAATACACACACAGCACATACAGCTTGGGATCTGAGCTCTGAGTTATTTAGGTAGAAGCCCACCTTTTCAATACAATGGAATTCTTTTTTTTTTTTTTTTTTTCCTTTTGAGACAGGGTCTTGCCCCATTACCCAAGCTGGAGTGCAGGGGTGCGATCTCGGCTCACTGTACCCTCTGCCTCCCAGGCTGAAGTGATTCTCCTTCCTCAGCCTCCCTTAGTAGCTGGGACTACAGGCATGCACCACCATGCCCAGCTAATTTTTATATGCTTTGTAGAGGGGTTTTGTTTGTCCAGGTTGGTCTCTAACTCCCGGGCTCAAGTGAACCGTGCACCTCGGCCTCCCAAAGTGCTGGGATTATAGCCAGGAGCCACCGTGCATGACCTCATTTGTTGTATACTTTTATTTAATAGTCAAGACTGTCACAATGATGCAGTCGGGGCATGAAGGTATCTCATATTTTTAGGAATAGCGTATGGAGCAGTTGCTTTGAATTTTGAGAGTAGACCAGTGTGTCTCAACAATTTTAGCACATCAGAATCTCCTGGGCTGGGTGCAGTGGCTCACACCTGTAATCCCAGCACTTTGGGAGGATAAGGCAGGAGGATATCTTGAGCCCAGGAGTTTGAGACCAGCCTGGGCAACATGGTGAGACCCCCATCTGTATAAAAAAAAAAAAAAAAAAAGAATTTCTGGAGAGCTTAGTGAAATTCAGATTGCTGCGCGCCATTCTCAGGGTGTGTGATTTTGTCAGTCTGTGGTGGGGCCCGAGAATTTGCATTTCTTTACGTTCCCAGGTATCGCTGACGCTACTGATTCAGGGACCACACTGTGCGAACCATTGGATTAGACACATGTAGCTTGACAGATATTAATTTCAACCTTTCCATGTACTAGTAGTGTTCATATAAATGCCAGGAGTTATAAAGCTGTTTTTAACACGGACTGAGAATTTTAATTGGGAATTTTAACATACAGAATTCGGTGGTTTATAAACATAGTACTTTGTCAAATCTAACTTTTTTAAAGTGGTTAAACATTTTAACAGTGTAAAGGCAGACATCTACTCTTCCAAAGTTCAAGTGGTTTTATTATTTAAATACTGGTATGGAACAACTTTTCCAATACATATCTCATATTTATTCTTAAAGCTTGGTATAACTTGAAAGAGGAAATAAAATATGGGTAAGTGGAAAAGTGATGGTGTTGTTAACTAATTACAGTCAGCTGTAACAAAACAAGTTATTGCTTTGACCTGACACAGCATTTTATTTGAGGCTTACTATGCAGTTTATTGAAGCCATTCTCTTGTTACCTTCAGAGTTATTACTGCCATTATTTTGTTGCTTGATAAACTGAGGCCTGATAAAAGGTTCAGATTAAGGTCATGCTGCAGAAATTCAAGAACTTGTGCTGTGCCCTGATTCTAGAATGCTGGAATCCTTGGGTTTCTATTTAAGTATTCGTCTGCTACTACATTTTGTTTTCTTTTTTAAGAAGCTTGGTTTTGAAAGGCAGGCCCTAAGTGGGAGGTATTCAGTGTTTTTAACTGCAGGGACAGGCCTAAGGGACTAAAATGCCTTCCTAAATGTCTGTGAGATTGTATAGGAATGAACCATTAATGCTGATGACTGCGTGGTAGGATAGGTCATTTATTCTTTTTCTGAGTTAGATGCTCATATAATTTATTAAATTTGAGAAGGTCATAAGGCTTTTGTAATCAGATAAATAATAGAGATATGACCTTGAAAACAAAAGATTGATATAGAAAACCACCACTTACGCCACCAAACTGGTGTTTTTGTTTGTTTGTTTGTTTTGAGACGGAGTCTTGCTCTGTCACCCAGGCTGGAGTGCAGTGGCTCGTGATCTTGGCTCAGGCCAAATGAGCTGAGATCTCAGGCCGCCCGCCTCGGCCTCCCAAAGTGCTGGGATTACAGACGTGAGCCACCGCACCCGGCCCAAACTGATGTTTAAAATAAGAGAAAGGCCCAGTGGGGAGGTTGAGGAGGAGTGAATGGACATGTGCCCTCTCCAGACTTGGGGATGTGGAATAATGGCATTGGAATGTCTCATCTCATTAGCTGGGAAGAGGAGAGAAGAAAGGAAAGGAATAGAATAAAATAGCGGTTTGGGAGTGCATTTACAGGAGCCTAGCATAGGTGGATTTGGTCTCCTTTCAGAGAAAAGTGACACCAGTGCTGACTTTAAAATGAGGCTTCAAAAATAAATTTTGTTGTAGATCTCAGCCAGACCTTCCAGAGCTTGCACCTTAGTTATGCCCTCCCCCTCCCTTGCATGTTTCCATTTTCCCACACACTCAGCCAGTGGATGGTTTCTGAGCACCTTCTTTGCGCCATGCATTGTGCTGGAAATTTCTCTCATGAGCCACTTCTGTCTGCTTAAGGACACTTAAACCTCTTTATTTATTTCTTTATTTTAATTTTTTTATGTGAGTTGGAGTCTCATTCTGTCACCCAGGCTGGAGTGCAGTGGCGCGATCTCTGCTCACTGCAGCCTCGGCCTCCCAGGTTCAAACGATTCTCCTGCCTCAGCCTCTGGAGTAGCTGGGTCTACAGGTAGGCGCCACCATGCCAATGTCCGACTAATTTTTTGTTTTTTTGTATTTTTTTTTTTAGTGGAGACGGGGTTTCACCATGTTGGTCAGGCTGGTCTTGAACTCCTGACCTCAAATGATCAGACCTATTTCAGCCTCCCAATGTACTGAGATTACAGGCCTGAGCTACCGTGCCCAGCCTTAAACCTTTTTAGAAAAGTGAAACAAGGCCAGGTGTAGTGGCTCATGCCTGTGATCCTAGCACCTTGGGAGGACAAGGTGGGTTGATCGCTGGAGCTCAGGAGTTTGAGACCAGCCTGGGCAACATAGTGAGACCCCATCTCTATACAAAAAAAATTAAAAAAAAACTCCTAAGAGCTTATTAAAATTCAGATTGCTTGAGGTCAGGAGTTTGAGATCAGCCTGGCCAACATGGTGAAACCCCGTCTCTACTAAAAAAAAAATACAAAAATCAGCCAGGCTTGGTGGCTTGCGCCTGTATTCCCAACTACTGGGGCTGCTGAGGTGGGAGGATTGCTTGAGCCCAGAAGGAGGAAGTTGCAGTGAGCCGAGATCGCACCACTGCACTCCAGCCTGGGTGACAGAGTGAGACCCTGTCTCAAATAAATAAATAAACAAAAGTAAAACGACAAGTTTTACTTTTTTTTTTTTTTTTTTTTCAGACGGAGTCTTGCTCTGTCGCCCAGGCTGGAGTGCAGTGGTACGATCTCGGCTCACTCCAACCTGTCTCCCAGGTTCAAGCGATTCTCCTGCCTCAGCCTCCCAAGTAGCTGGGACTACAGGCATACGCCACCACGCCTGGATAATTTTTTTTTTTTTTTTTTGGTATTTTTAGTAGAGGCAGGGTTTCACCATGTTAGCCAGGATAGTCTTGATCTCCTGACCTCGTGAATCGCCTGCCTCGGCCTCCCAAAGTGCTGGGATAACAGGCGTGGGCCACCGCGCCTGGCTGGAGCTTTTACTTTTAACTCACATTATTTTTGACGCCAAGCTACTTGAAAAATGATTATTCCTCAATCCCTTCAGCAAATATTGACCCACTGTGTCTGGCAGTGTGCTAAGCACGGAAGACACAGTGGTGTGCCCAGAGGCTGGGTGCCTTCTTGCTGGATCTCACGTCCTGGTAGTCCTGGTTGGAGAGAGGCCATTCACTGGAATCATCTCTTTGGATTTCTTGCTGCTTGTTGCTCCTTGCTCTCTTGCAGGCCTGCGTCTGCTCCTTTCATCATGGTCAAAAGCGCAAGGCCCTGAAGATGTAGTTGTCTGTTGGTCTTTTCTAGAACTGTTTGCTTGATGTCCTAGCAGCAGCTGACACCACAGCCTGCTTGCTCTGTGATTCATGTCAGCTTTAACCTCTGTGACATTGCATTCTCTCTTTTTCACTCTTCAGGCCTTGGCTCTTCTTTATTCTGTAACAGCTCCCCTCTTCCTTGCCCAGATGGAGCTAGCACCTCCAGTGGTGACTCTTGGATCTGGCTTCCAGTCTCAGCCTCTCCCAAAAGCACGCGTTTCATGTTCCTCACCCTCACCCAGCCCTCCACCTGCCCGCCCGCCCCCCCTCTGCTCTACACACCCAGGCTCCTGCTCTCTGCCTCCCCTGCATCTTAATTCCTGGCAGCCCCTCAGCCCTCCAGTTCTGTTGCGTTTCATCCCCCACATGTCCCTGGAACAGGCTCCTCTCTTATATTTGCAGGCCTTGGAGGTCTGGTCTGTCCCTGAACTTACTTTGGTGGTTCCCTAGCAGGTCTTTCTGCCTCTGATCTCTCTCTCCTTCACTTGCCCTAAGCAATTGCCCTTAGATAAATCTCCTTCAAGCACAGCTCTGACGGTGTAACCTCCTTGCTCAGAACTCAGTGGTTCCCATTACATCCCAGAGTCAGGAGAGCTGTACTGAGGCCCGCCTCACCTTGCCCTAGCCCATCTTTCATAGTAGATGTCTCCTTCCCTTTTCTCATCCAGTTCCTCAGTCTCACTGCCCTGCCCATCATTCCAAACTCTACCCCCACTTTCCTGCTTCCACTCCTTTGTCCTTGCTGCTCCTTTTCTTTCCTCTCCTTTTCTCATTTTTCACCTGTGTCCTGCTTCTTTTTTTAAGTGCAACTCAGGTGCAGTTTTGTCCATGAATTCCTAACTAGGCTACAAGCCATCTCTGTTTCCTCTGACTTCCCATGAAAGTTTATGGGTCTCCCTGTATGATGGTAGGTGGTGGTATTTGTAATCCCTTCACATCTTCTATCCTTGACCGTAGACTCCCTGTGGGCGTGACAGCCTGGAAGATCTTTCAGGCACCCGGACTGGCTCTTAGAACATTGTTTAATAAATATCCATCGGATGGATGACTTCGGAATTCATTTATTGGAATTGACAATAAACAGTTTAATGTCTATGCCAGAGGTTGGCAAACTAGTCTTTGGGTTAGATCAGCCCACTGCCTGTTTTTATAAATAAAGTTTTATTGCAACACAAGCATGCTGCAGCAGTGACTGAATAGTTGACAACCTGAAATAGTTACTGACCTCTTACACTAGAAGTTTGCCCCTGCTCCGTACCTTTGGCCAGATTTCTGAAGATACATGATCAGCTGTGGAAGGAAGTTAAGGAAACAAGCGTTCACCTAAATTCACCTAAACTCTTGACCACTTGCTTTGACTTTCTGATGTGTCTATGTGGCTACAATTAATTTTGTTTTAAGAATGCACAATCAGGTCAACTAGATTCGATCTTCAGTTTCTTGACATTAGGATAGGAATTTCTGGATAGAAGTCGTGCTGTTGGGCTTTATGTAATTAAAATCACCTCTGAAATGGTTTCGGTACTCTCAGTAAAAACAATCAGCTGAGTCTTTCCGTTGTGCCACCAGAGTGAAGCGAACCTTAGAAACCCTCCCTTATTTTGTCTATAGGGGAAGCAACAGATGGTTTTTTCCTCTGCATATTCAGGTACCTTGCTCCGCAGGTCTTGAGTAGGAAGGTTTAGAAGTAAAGTTTCATGGACTCACATTAATACCATGTTGTCTTTTTCTTTTTTCTTCCAATTTAGAGGGACGTATGGTCGTCCAGGATATTCCTGCTGTCACCAGCAGAGGGCACGTGGAGAACACACCTGACCTGGTTTCAGACTCCGCCTACTACAGCAGCTTCTACCAGCCGTCTCTGTTTCCGTACTACAACAACCTATACAACTACCCGCAGTACTCCATGGCCTTGGCTGCTGATTCTGCTTCTGGGGAGGTGGGAAATCCCCTCGGGGGATCCCCTGTGAAGAACAGCCTTCGGGGCCTCCCCGGACCTTATGTGCCTGGTCAGACAGGAAACCAGTGGCAGGTATGATATTAATTACCCAGAGAGTGAACTGGGTGTGTGAAAGCCACATGCATGTGCACACACACGCACATACAGAGGAACACACGCACTTGTGCACACAGAGGCACACACAGGTGACACACACAGGTACACACGTATGTGTGTGTGCCATTTTGCACACATGTAGGCACAATATGCAAAATGTGTAAGGAATTTTTTACTCCGTCAATAATGCCCTTTAGCCTCAAAGGTTGGCTGCAAGGAATTAGAAAGAAATAATGTACAAACTTGTTTTCTTTTTCAAATTTTACTTTTCTCATTTTTTGAATGTTGCATAAGTAACCAGTTGGGCACAGGCAGATCACAAGTACTGAATGAGGTACCACCTCCTCCAGCTTTGTCCACCACTTTCGTTGGGCACCTTAGAAAATGCTGGGTAAAGCCTTCTGGGTGGCAGTAATCTGCGTGATGAATTTGCACCTTGGGAAGGAAACAGGTCATAATCCGCATGGAAGAAAGGTAAGAAAAGGAATTAGGTCACTGTTGAGCTGGACCCAACCTGGGTGCATTTTTCGCTAGGAATAGAGTCAGTCTTTCATTCTCCAAGTATGTTTGTTTGTTTGTTTTGGTTTGGTTTTTGACACACTCTCGCTCTGTTGCCCAGGCTGGAGTGCAGTGGTAGCATCTCAGCTCACTGCAACTTCTGCCTCCTGGGTTCAAGTGATTGTTTTCACCTCAGCCTGTCAAGTAGCTGGGATTACAGGCACCCACCACCCCACCCGGCTAATTTTTGTATTTTTAGTAGAGATGGGGTTTCACCACGTTGACCAGGCTGGTCTTGAACTCCTGACGTCAGGTGATCCACCCCCCTCGGCCTCCGAAAGTGCCGGGATAACAGGCATAAGCCACCACGTCCGGCCCCAAGTATGTATTTTTAAAATAGCATGCAATCAATAGCGTTTGATATTTGGAGGAAAACAAAGCATTTTACTTCATCAGAGAAGGAAGCGTTTATCCAGGGCTGTTCTGCTTCCTCAGTTGCAACCATTTTCATCATGCCTGTTTGTTAGCAGCGGATTCAAGGCATCAAAAGCATTTTGAGGTTAGATTACCATGTATAGCGATATGTTGTGGGAATATGTGGGTGAAAGGTTAGACTCAACACCTCCGAGCCCCCTTCCAAGTGAAAGACATTAGGATTCTGCAAGAACTGTTCTCATTCTGGATGCAGTTGCCATGCTCAGGCTTTCTCAGTGGGGCTTTGATTCAACGCAATGCCACATACATATTTGGGAGTTCGGTGCAAGTGTTTGACCCTCTTTTCGTTTTCCCAGCTTTATTGAGGTATCATGGGTAAAAAAAGTTGTATATATTTAAGATGTATGATGTGATGATTTGATATATGTATACCTTGCACAATGATTGCCACAATTAAGCTAATTAACAAACACATTAATCACCTTACATAGCTACCATTTTTGTGTGTGTGGTGGTAACACTTAAGATCTACTCTGTTAGCATTATTCAGGTACACAATATATTATTAAGTACAGTCACCTTGCTGTATGTTAGATTCCCAGAACTTACTCATCTTATAACTAAAACTTTTTTTTTTTTTTTTTTGAGAGGGAGTTTTGCTCTGTCGCCAGGCTGGAGTACAGTGGCGCGATCTCGGCTCACTGCAACCTCTGCCTCCCGGGTTCAAGCGATTCTCCTGCCTCAGCCTCCTGAGTGGCTGGGACCACAGGCACACGCCACCACGCCCAGCTAATTTTTGTATTTTTAGTAGAGACGGGGTTTCACCATGATGGCCAAGATGGTCTCTATCTCTCGACCTCATGATTGGCCCACCTCAGCCTCCCAAAGTGCTGGGATTACAGGCATGAGCCACCACTCCCAGCCATAACTGAAACTTTTTACCCTTTGCCCAACGTTCTTTTTTTTTTCCAGCTCAATGAATTTTATTTCCCTTGCTGTTTATAAATGCTTTCATTTGACCAGTAGGTATTTGTCAACCATTAGTATCTTGGTTCTGTTGAAGGAGTAAGAACATTTTAAACAGAGATTTTTTTTTTTCTTGCCTTTTCTTTTTTTTTTTTTTCTGAGGCAGAGTCTTGCTCTGTTGCTCAGGCTGGTGCGATCTTGGCTCACTGCAACCTCCACCTCCTAGGTTCAGGTGATTCTCCTGCCTCAGCCTCCTGAGTAGCTGGGATTATAAGCACGCACCACCACTCCTGGCTAATCCAGCATCTCTTTATTTCCTCCACCTCAAGCTCCTGGCAACCACTGTTCTCTGATTCTCTGAGTTTGACTTTTTAAGAATTATTTGGGCCAGGAGCAGTGGCTCATGCCTGTAATCCCAGCACTTTGGGAAGCCGAGGCGGGCGGATCACGTGGTCAGGAGTTCAAGACCTGCCTGGCCATCATGGTGAAACCCCATCTCTACTGAAAATACAAAAATTAGCTGGGTGTGGTGGCACACGCCTGTGGTTCCAGCTACTCCGAAGGCTGAGGCAGGAGAATCGCTTGAACCCGGGAGGCAGAGGTTGCAGTGAGCGGAGATCGCGCCATTGTATTCCAGCCTGGGCGACAGAATGAGACTCTGACTCAAAAGAAAAAAAGAATTATTTGACTTTCCTAAGCCCACTTCAAGAAAATGTGAACTGGAATTTTCCTCTAAGCCATTCTGTTCCATTTTGCCTCTGCCTTTTTTAGGTATTAAAATGTTGTTAAAATTGAAGTCATTAGGTTGATAAAATTGAAGTAATTCCACTTTTTGGTTCTTTTGCTACCCTCAGGGATCTGACTCCTTGGGCATATTAAAATGTCAATTTTAATCCCCAGAGCTACAAATTTTCTTAAGTTTTCCATATGTTTTATTTTTGGAATCATATTATTATTATTATTATCATCATTTTTGAGATTGTCGCTCTGTCGCCCAGGCTGGAGTGCAGTGGCGCCATCTCGGCTCACTGCAACCTCCGCCTCCCGGGTTTAAGCGATTCTCCTGCCTCAGCCTCCTGAGTAGCTGGGACTACAGGTACATGCCATCACGCGTGGCTATTTTTTTTTTCGGTATTTTTAGTAGAGATGGGGTTTCACCATGTTAGCCAGGATGTTCTCAATCTCCTGACCTCGTGATCCACCAGCCTCAGGCTCCCAAAGTGCTGGGATTACAGGCGTGAGGGAATCATACTATTTTGAAGGGAGCTTAAAGCACATTGATATTGGAATTGAAAGGCAATATGCGTATAAAGGAAATACAGTGATTTATGGAACTGAGACTGAGATGGGAGCCCGGGAGTTGGAGGCTGCAGTGAGCTATGACTGCACGACTGGACTCCAGCCTGGGTAACAGAGCAAGGCACTGTCTCCAAAAAAAGAAAATTAAGTAGATTTTGCATTCTACTATCTTCTCCCTATTATGTCGTTGTTGGTTTTTTTCAATTTAAGAATGTTTTAAAAATCATATTTGTTCATTGTAACTGTCTCCTGAGAGCCACTGCGCCTGGCCTAAAAAATCTATTGAGTTCTTCACTATTTGTTCATATGTATTTTCGTTAGCTACCTCAGATCCCCTTTGTAGCAAGATAGGGTATAAAAATACATATGTTAATTATTACTAAAAGACTGACATGTGAATATGGACCAAGTATGAATGTGTATGGATTGATTTCTATATCGTTGGGGAAGAATTTGATCCCCTTAGGAAATAGAAAACATAAAGCATAGGTAAAAATTATAATGGTGCAAAATGTGTTAAGACGTTGATGTTATAAAGAAGTATTAAAATTAAACAGTAAAAACCTACAAATAATATTAGCTAATGTTGAAGGGAGAGAAACTGGATGGCTCACTTTTTAACCAGAGTGGTTTTTCTTTTTTTTTCTTTTTTTGAGGCAGGGCCTCACTCTGTCATTCAGGCTGGAGTGCAGTGGCATGATCTTGGCTCACTGCAACCTCCACCTCCCAGGTTCAAGTGATTCCTGTGCCTCAGCCTCCCGAGTAGCTGGGAGTACAGGCATGTGCCACCACGCCCGGCTAATTTTTGTATTTTTAGTGGACACGGGGTTTCACCATGTTGTCCAGGCTGGTCTCGAACTCCTGGCCTTAAGTGATCCGCCCACTTGGCCTCCCAAAGTGCTGAGATTACAGGCGTGAGTCACCGTGCCCAGCCCAGAGAGCTAGCAGAAGTGTCAGGAACAGAGATCCGATGGCAGTCTTTTCCTCACTTCGCTTTTTCTGCTGTCCTGGAAGGCTCTCTCCCTCTGCTCTTTGGACAATGCCTTGCCCCTCCTGGTGGCAGCTTCCTAGGGAGGGCAGAGTTGGCGGCTCTTCTTTGGTTGCTGCCCTGCTTTTCTGTCTTCTTTGTAGAAGGTGACCGACCACTGCACTTGGAGAGCACTTGTGCTGTTCTCTCCTGACTGATTTACTTGGTGTGAAAATGGCTCAGCCTTGGGGGCCAGAATCTGAGGTTGAGTCTTCAACTACTTTCTTGACTGTGTTGCTAAGGCCGGACTCTCCTCCTAACTTCACCAGATGGAGTCATCTTTTTATTAGCTATCCTGCCTAGTAGGATGTAAAATCTTTTTTTCTTTTTAGATTCTGATACAAATTTGGATAGTGTGGACATTTTAGCCATATTAATTCTTACAGTCCATGAACATGGAATATCTTTTCATTTATCTGTCTTCAGTTTCTCTCATCAGTGTTTTATAGTTTTCAGTATAGAAATCTTTCGCTTCTTTGATTACCTGTATTTTTTTAACTATTGTAAATGGATTGTTTTCTTGATTTCTTTTTCAGATGGTTCACTAGTCATATATAGAAATGCTAACTAATTTTTGTATGTTGATTTTTGTATCCTGTAGGATAACTCCCTTCTGATTTATATCAGAATCAAGAAAGATTCAAATCTTTCTTCAAAAAAAAATCAACATTTTAAAAAAGAATTAAGAAAACAATTTATATTAAAACCAGTAACTCCTTTTTGATTCCTAGAAAAAAAAACTGACGCTAGTGGAGATCGTCATAACTTTTTAAAGCTAGAAGGAATTCTTAGAGATGAGTAGAAAGGGTTTCAAATTTTTATTGTACAGTTGAAGACTTCCTGCAAGCCTCCCTATAAAAACAAGCAAGCCACAGATAATTACTGAGCACCTACTAAGTGCCAAACTTACTTAAAAAATAGAGCAGTCTCCTAGCTCGGCATTCCAGAATCTTAAGGCTCTTTTGTGTAAATGCCCTGCCTGCTGAGAGCTGCTTTTAATTGCTTCTGGTCTGCCTCAGCCTGTGTAGGAGATTTGTGGCCCAATCATAGATTCCTGTCCTGTTGTGAAACAGGAATAACATTTGTGACACTGGAACAAACTCACGATGAATGGCTGGTTCCGCTGACCAGCAGCTCAATTTCACTTCTGCGTTTAATTGCCTGCAAAAGCTGTTTATTGCCTTGTGCACTCCTCCACGGCAACATTATCTCTTAAATAAACATGTTGTACCAGGTTGACAAGGGAGAGGTGCATATCAAGTGAACAGAAATAAATATAGGAGGACTCTGAGCTATGCCTCGGATCTCCTTTCAGGCCCTATGGCAGGTGCCCTCTTGACTGCTTTTCCAAAGCTTGTGCCACCAGATGTGTAGACTTACATTCCAGCCACGTTTAGGGTGTGGCCAAATGGCAGCATTGGCAGTGATTTCATTCTTTCTAGTGGTTATGTGGTCTCCTCTGAAGTGTTTTATGGTCGTCCACTGACGATAAGGCACCTCGGAGGAATGCATTCATGTCTTAACATGCTTCGAGAGCCTACTATGTGCTGGGGATCTACCACTGAACAAAACACAAAAATTGGGAAAAGTGGGTCTTGGGAGAAGGCTGCTATTTCTTGATCCCTGTAGTTGGGGATCACCTAAACCGTTCTGTATTTGAAACTGAGATTCAGGTAGGAAGGAAACCGCATTCTGGCATCTGGGGCTTGAAGCACAGAAAAAAGTGCCCCCTTGTGACTGTTCTGGGTTGGTGCTCCAGCATCTTCTGCCTGCTGAGGGTGGAAGGGTTGGGCAGGGCACTCAGAAAAGCCAGTACCTTTTCACTGCTTGTCCGCCATAAGGAGCAGCCAGACAGGCTCTCGTTTTCACATTGCTCCTCCTTTTTTGTTGTTTTTTAAATGTGGCTCAGCATCAGGACAACCTGTTTGTTAGCTTAAAAGAATGATAAAACAAGTCACTTTCCAAAGCATTTGCTGTGCGGGGGCGACCAGAGCACTCTCTGCAGCTGTGCCACATTTGTGCTGTAGGAAGGAGCAGTGAGGGTGGGGCCATGGGATGACAAGGCGGAAACGTGGGTCTCAGGAGACAGTTGTAATGAACAAATATGATTTTAAAATATTCTTAAATTGAAAAAAAAACAACAAAGACATAATAGGGAGAAGACAGCAGAATGCAAAATCTACTTAATTTTTTTTTTTTTTTTTTTTTTTGAGACAGCGTCTTGTTCTGTTACCCAGGCTGGAGTGCAGTAGTGCAATCATAGCTCACTGCAGCCTCCAACTCCTGGGTTCCAGTGATCCTCCCGTCTCAGTCTCACGAGTAGCTGGGAATATAGGTGTGTGCCACCATGCCCCACCTGGCTAATTAAAAAACTTTTTTTGTAGAGATGGGGGTCTCAGTATGGTGCCGAGGCTGGTCTTAAACTTTTGGCTCAAGTGATCCTCCTGCCTCAACCTCTAGAAGCGCTGGGATTACAGGCTTGAGCTGCTGTGCCTAGCTCTACTTCAGTTTTTTTATTATTATTATTATTTTTTAATTGAGACAGGATCTTGCTCTCTCACCCAGGCCAGAGTGCAGTAGCATAATCTCAGTTCACTGTAGCCTCCACCTCCTGGACTTAAGCGATCCTCCTACCTCAGCCCCTTCAGTAGCTGAGACTACAGGCATGTACCACCACACCTGGCTAATTTCTGTACTTTTTGTAGAGATGGAGTTTCACCATGTTGCCTGGGCTGGTCTCAGACTCCTGGAAGCTCAAGTGATCTGCCTGCCGTGGCCTCCCACAGTCCTGGGATTGCAGGCATGAGCCACCAAGCCTGACCAATTTTTTTTTTTTTTTTTTTATTGTGAGACAGAGTCTCCCTCTGTTGCCCAGGCTAGAGTGCAGTGGCGTGATCTCCGCTCACTACAACCTCCAGCTTCTGGGTTCAAACAATTCTCCTGCCTCAGCCTCCCAAGTAGCTGGGATTACAGGCCCCTGCCACCATGCCTGGCTAATTTTTGTGTTTGTAGTAGAGACAGGGTTTCACCATGTTGGCCAGGCTGGTCTTGAACTCCTGACCTCAGGTGATCCGCCTGCCTTGGCCTCCCAAAGTGCTGGGATTATAGGCGGGAGCCACCACGCCCGGCTGCCTGACCAAATTTTAAGACATAGTAGAATACTTCACATGAGTTTTTTTTTTGCCACTGAGCTCCACAGTCAGGTTTCCCAGGATGATGTACATCTATCTGGTCACTGGAAACTCCTGGGAAGTTCTGGATGGAGAAAGCGGGAGTGACTTGCCTTACGAACCTTCCCTGGGCCCTCTCACCCTTGGCCAGGAGCCCTTCACAGTCTTGTTATCCACAGGATCACACCCTCCCACCAAGGCTGCCCTCTCACCCCCATGGCCCACACCATCAGCAGGTGAAACTAGCCCTCTTTTTTTTTTTGAGACAGAGTCCCTCTCTGTTGCCCAGGCTAGAGTGCAGTGGTGCGATCTCAGCCCACTGCAACCTCCTCCCTAGTTCAAGTGGTTCTCCTGCCTCAGCCTCCTGAGTAGCTGGGATTACAGGCGTGCACCACCATGCCCAGCTAATTTTTATATTTTTAGTAGAGATGAGGTTTCACCATGTTGGTCAGGCTGGTCTCGATCTCCTGACCTCGTGATCCGCCCTCCTCGGCCTCCCAAAGTGCTGGGATTACAGGCGTGAGCCACTGCGCCCGGCCCTAGTGTCCCTTTTTGCAGCCAGCTGGTTATTGGCCACTCTCTACTGGTAGGCCCACATTGACTGGCTTTTTCCTCTTGAAAGAAAAATTGACAAGGTTTGCAAGCAGGCATAAAAGGAATTCATAAAGACATACTCAGTTGGAAACACTTAAAGTAATTTTTTTCCTTAGGAAAGGAGATCGAAAATAGATATTTGCTGTGGGCTCTTAGGCTAACAACCATAATTTGTTTTTTCAAGGGGATTATAAAGACATAAATTCTTGTTGGTGACTGAAAAGATTTCTTTTATACATGTTCAGTTGCTATGATGTGGTATTTATTTTGTATTTGACCACCTTTTTGAACTCTGTAATTCTAATAATTTTATAGTTGCTTATTTTGTAGTTTCTAGGTAAGCATTCATTCCATAGAAACATTGCTCCTGACATTTTTACTTCTCTTTAAATTTCTCCAGTTCTAATTCATGTTCTTAGTGCATTGTTCAGTTTAGACAGTGATGGTGGGTGCAGGTGTCATTGTCTTATTCCTTATTTTACCGGGAATGTTTCTAGTGGTTCACTATTGTATATGCAGGACATTACCAGTGCTGGTTTACAGAGAAATGAGGAAAATAAGGACAAGTGAGTTTTTCTTAAGGCCAAATTATTCAATTCAAGAAAGTGTTTTTATTGGGGCTGTAGCCTTTCAACTTTTTTTTTTTTTTTTTGACAGAGTCTCACTCTGTCACCAAGGCTGGAGTGCAGTGGCATAATCTCGGCTCACTATAACCTCTGCCTCCTGGGTTCAAGCAATTCTCCTGCCTCAGCCTCTTGAGTAGGTGGGATTACAGGCATGCGCCACCATGCCCGGTTGATTTTTGTATTTTTAGTAGAGATGGGGTTTTGCCATGTTGGCCAGGCTGGTATCAAACTCCTCACCTCAGGTGATCCACCCCCCTCAGCCTCCCGAAGTGTTGGGATTACAGGCGTGAGCCACCGCGCCGGCCACTTTTCAACGTTTTAAAACATAATGTGATGGTTCTATTAGATGGCGGGATTTTTTTTTTGTTAGTGCTGTTATTCAGCAATATAAAAAGTTGATACCCATTGTCTCTCGCCTCCTTCCTGCACCCCCTCCTCCCCCACCTTTTTTTTCTCAAGACTGCTGCAGTACTCAGTATGTCCTTGTGACAACAGTGAAGTTCTTTAGGGGCTTCACTGTGCTCCCTTTAGCACGCTTATGTGGACTTACATTTGTGCTTACCTCTTGACCTGCAGGGTGCTTCCCCTCCCACCACATTTTTTTTTTTTTTAGATGGAGTCTTGCTCTCTTGCCCAGGCTGGAGTGCACCAATGCAGTCTCGGCTCACTGCAACCTCTGCCTCCCAGGTTCAAGCGATTGTCCTGCCTCAGCCTCCTGAGTAGCTGGGACTCCAGTCACACGCCACCATACCCAGCTAATTTTTATATTTTTAGTAGAGACAGGGTTTCACCATGTTGGCCAGGCTGGTCTCGAACTCCTCACCTCAAGTGATCTGCCCACCTCAGCCTCCCAAAGTGCTGGGATTACAGGCATGAGCCACCGCGCCCAGCTTTCCCCTCCTTTTTATGACAGCCATGGGAACACCTCATGCTAGTCTAGCATTTTGAGGAATTCATTCACAGGAACCCCAAGTAGGTTCTGCCATCAGGTACACGGTGAGGATGTAATGATTGGGCCTACTAGGTCAGTAGGCAAGTTTTGGAGACTCGTCTGTTTAAGGAAATGCAACTCCAAAGTCATGATAGACCCCAGAAAGTTAAAAGCCAGTGGAATTAAAGGTGTCAGGTTCCCTGAGTTTGGGGGTCACATTACCGTTACTATAAACTTTGCCTTAAATGGCTTGTCAAGTCTTAGCCATACCTATGATGTTTTCTTCTGAAACATAATTCCTCATTAGGTTCCTCTCTTTTAAGGAGAAATAGTGGACCCAATTCTCTTGGGTCTTTACAACACAGTCTTAACTCCTGCAGGGAGCAAAGCTTTCTTTCTCCAGCTGGCCCTGTAAGGAGCAGTGAGAGTCCTTGCCCCTCCCCCCTCCCCCCACATTACGCCTCTGAAGCATTAAGCCTGGGTGAATGTAGTCCTGGCTTTCTGATTCTAGGTGATCACCTCACCTACCTGCACTTTCACCAAGGAGTTCCTATTTTGTCTCGTTTTAGCTGATGAGAAGTGATGATCGTGACAGTCATCATCTGGTTTTTATTACACCTTTCCTTGAAGGAATTGCTGTTTTGTTTCACAGATGATGAAAGCTTAAATACTTGCACGCTTTTGATCCTGCAGCAAGGGTAGTTGTTTGTAAGAATTGGTGCCTGCGATGACAATTTTCCCAGTGGCTCTTTGTCTGGAGCCAAAGCTCAGGGAGAATGATGGTGGGAAGTTTAGATGCTGAGCCCAGACAGGTGGTGAGAGGTAGGGTTTAGGAATATCCCTTAGCTACAGTATAGTGCACGGGAGAGACATTTTTGCAGTGTGTTTTGGTTAAAAATATGTAGATTCCAGAAGAAACTAGAACTGGCCTCTAGATACCTGGGGCCCTGGAGAACAGGCAGCTCTGACTCAGAGAATATCTAGAAGGAGTGCGGACCTGGGCAGCCTAAGGGATTGTTTTCTCAGTCTGGTGGAAGCGGTCCAGTAGCAGCCCAGGAAAGCCAGATAGAGTGAAACCTTAGGTTTTCCAGCAACCTTCGGAAGACTTGTGTAAGTCCTGCGCTGTCCTACAGATTCATTTCCATTGTTAGATGACTTCAGTTTGATCTGGGCTGAGTAAGAAATCCCCTGTAAAGTGCTGATGTACTCCAGGGACTACTTCACAATTGAATCGGAGGCAGAAGCATATTATTAGTCTTGCGAGGTTGTTACATTACCTATTATCTGACACAATAGCATTAGGTTAGTAAATAATATAGTCATTTGGGGATTCTGTAATTGGCTTGAAATTTAGATAATTAGATCACAGTTTTTGAAAGCTTTCAGATTTGATTTGGTTTGGCTGGTGGCCAACATCCATTTGTGTTTGCCCTTTTAGCTTACTTTTTTTCCTGTTAAGTAGACATGAATATGATATAAAATTAGTTGCTTTTCAGAATGTTTAATTACATGTATAAGTGATTCTCAGATTTCTTAGGAGTCTGTATTTCTGTGGTCTCTTAAGTGTTCCTCATTATTTGAATAAAGATGAAAATCAAGGGAATGTATAACAGACAGGTTTGCCCTGTTTTTTTAATACCATAATAGAAATAAGATAGAAAAAAAGACGAGTTGCCAAAAAATATCCACTGTATGACAGAGTATGCATAAGAGACTCCTTTATGCATTTATTGATTGTTTTTATTGAGTGGCTGCTCCGTGCCTGGCACTGTGCTAGAGACTCTCAAGTACTGGCTCATGGTGGAATGGATGAGAAAGAAAACTCAAAAGACCCATGTGGCCGGGCACGCTGGCTCACGCCTGTAATCCCAGCACTTTGGGAGGCCGAGGCAGGCAGATCACCTGAGGTCAGGAGTTTGAGACCAATCTCAGCAACATGAAGAAACCCTGTCTCTACTAAAAATACGAAATTAGCTGGGTGTGGAGGCGGGTGCCTGTAATCCCAGCTACTCAAGAGGCTGAGGCAGGAGAATCGCTTGGACCAGGGAGGCGTAGGTTGCGGTGAGTCGAGATTGCGCCACTGCACTCCAGCCTGGGCAACAAGGACAAGACTCCGTCTCAAAAAAAAAAAAAAAAAAAAGACACATGTAATTCACTTATTCCTGTTTCGATCAGAGCCTAGGAAGAACTGTGATCCCTTGTGGAAAGATGAGCCCTTGCTGTAGCATGCCAAGAGGCAGGGTGGGGACGAGTGTTTGATCACCACTATTGTTTAGAATTTCCAGTGCATGGTGATAGATTGACTTTAGTGGGTTTTATTTTTAAAAAATTATCCCACAGTGAGTGTACCACCTTACTGCCTCCACGCAGGATGGGTTTTCCTCAGTACCCCCTCCTTGATATAGCATTGGCCCTGTGGGCATCACCATTGAGATGCACAGCCTCCTGGAAGGGGTGTTCATACATAGACTGAGGAACAGGGAAAAAGGTATTATCTCCACATTTTGTTTATCACATTCCTTCTCACAACATTCTTTCTGGCAAGTCCCAGTTCTAGGAGAAGGAAGGCAGACATAATTCTATGTCTGGAGTATTTGTATAAAACCAAAAAATGGGAAGGCCTGGAAATTTCGTTGTCTCCTTACTCCCTTACCTCTGTGTGTGTGTGTGTGTGTGTGTGTGTGTGTGTGTGTGTGGCACTGCAGGACATGTCAAACTAAAGTTTATGTACTTAAAATAATCTTTAAAGTGTATAGTGGAAAGGTTTTTTGTTTGAGTCATTTGTTTGCAAACCCTGACGAGGAGTCTTTTCATTGCGGTGCCCCGTTCTCCCGTCGATAGAAGCAGGTGGACCCGTTGGGGGGAAAAGGAGAGTGCAAGCAGAACAGCCCTGGAGCAGCGTCACGCTGCTGGGCACTCCCTGTCTCCTATTCCGTTTCATCCATAAGCACAGCCTTTCAGGGCTATGAGCCTCCTTTTGTGGATAAGGAAACTGGGGCTCAGGGAGATGAAGTAGCTAGCTAGTACTGCACATCTGGAAACGGGGAAGCTGGAGTTTGGACTTTGCCTGACTGCAGAGGGGCGGGCACCTTTGTTCCTGTGGTGTCTCTGCCTTCCTTGCAGGGCAGTGCACATTTCTTGGTTTTCCTTGTAAAGCCCTGAACTTCTGGAAAATCACTAGGCATGCTGTGTCTCAAGATGCTTCTGTGACACACACACACACACTCACACACACACACACTCACACACTCACTCTCACACAGTCTCACACACACTCACACACTCTCACACACACTCACACACACTCACACACACTCACACTCACTCTTCCAAATCCATACACTTTAGGGAACAGTGGTAATGTGTTGCTTTTGGTCATTCTTGTGTCATTTCAGTTAGTTGGAGGTGGACTCCCTTCATGGTCTTAGAGTGGGCAGGGCTGTTTCATGCCACCCACAAGTTGAGTGTGTCCATCAGAGGTCACCAGCCTGCGTTCAGATTGTGAACACCAGTTTGGTAAAGGATGTGAGTGTGAGTGTGTGCATGTGCTTAGTTAGAATGTGGCCCCAGGCAGCCTCACCTTGCCCTCCCGGCAGGCTCTCATGTTCTGTACTCATAAGATACCCCTCACACTGCTGATTTATGCTAAAAGTATCCTAATATTTCTGACAGCTCATGTGTGACATGAATATAATCCATATTTCTTAGAGCAGCTAATCCAAGCGGCTTATTTTCCTATACTGCTGATAGGGCTATATCTCTTGATGTCGCAGCCCTGGAGATTGTGATAGTAACATATTGTTTCTGGATCACTAGTTTTGTCTAAAACAGTAGGTTGGAACAGAGTAGCAAAGGTTAATTAAGTTTGTCCATCAAGGTGGGAACAGATATGGATGCCTCTGATGTTTCTGGTCCTGAAATCAAAGTTCCTGAATGTGTGGTTGTGGGCATCATTTCTCATTTTCAGACAATCAAAAAAAAAAAGTTTATTTGCTCCAGAAGTAGAAACAGTGTGAAGAGTTGTTAAAAGCTAAAGGCAGCAAAGTAGGTCTTTATACTAAGCAGATATCTTCATTTAAAATTAGAATGTTTCCTCGATTTAGTAGAGATAAATGTCAGAAGCATCTGAGGTGATTTACTTTGAATCTTGCTGTCTCTACTTAATCCCTTGGGACCAGAACCAAGTTACTTGATCTCTCTGAGCAGTTTCTTCCTGTATCAGTGATTATTAAATTATGAAGACTCATGAGATAACAAGACAATTCTCTATATTATTTCTCAATAGATGCTCATTTTCTTCCTCTGAAATTTGGTTAATCTTATCGTCAGTAACCAGTATTTTCTCAGGAAAATTAACATTAAGAATATCATCAGTACAACCCCCATCCATACAAACACGCACCCCAGTCTTAAGAAGCATTGTAGATGCCTTCAGAGACTGGACATGTGAGAGAGTGGAGCGTGCTGATCATTATTAACCAAATTTTAAAAAATACAACCTTTTTAATTTCCTTTCTCTCCAGCCATTTTACTGAAACTCTGTTTCTTGGTGGCTTTCATGTAAATGGTACTTGGATTTATGCCTGGTATACATGGGTTCAGTTGGGAAGTCAGGGTCTGTATTTTAGATTTGTGAACTAGACAAATGTAGGTTTCCAACCCAGGAGCTGGAAAATCCTGCATAGATTTCTCAAGATGAAGAAGGCGCTGAGCTAGTCCCAGCCAGACACTGGTCCTAACCAACCACCCCGCTCTCTTTTGTGAATCCCCTGAAATGCACCAAGACCCTTTCAGGTTTTAGGAAAAGGAAACAGTTTTTAAAATTTGGCTTTTTCTTACTATTTACCTCCTTTTAGAGGTACTTGCGTCCCTTTACCTAATTTATACATCGGTGTCTTTCAAACGTTTTAGATTGAGACCCACAGTGAGAAACTGTATTCCAGTATAAATTTACACACACATACACAAAATGACAAGTTTTGTAGAACAGCTCTTACCCCTTACGCAAATTGTATATGCAGTGAATTCTTATATACTGTTCTCTTTTATTCTGTTCTGTTCTATTGCATTCTGTTCAATTCCATACAGTTCTCTAATATATATATGTGTGTGTGTGTGTGTGTGTGTGTTATGTATGTGTATATATATGTGTGTGTGTATATATATGTGTGTGTGTGTATATATATATATAAATAAAACACACTGACTGCAAACTGAACTATTTGAGGGCCCTATAAAAGGTAACACTTCTGCCTTTTGGAAAACATGGTCTCAAGTAGTACACTGTTGTTCTGTCAGTACCACTGATCGCAGATAGTGGAAACAGTTGAGCAACACAAGTTAAAAAAATAATTTGGCCTTTGTAAAATGTCAAAATACTCACATCTGAATTGCTTCTGGGCTAAAGATAAGCAAAATGGACCACTAATAAGTACAAGTGTAATCCTGATATCGTATGAGGTTCCTATCCTTAATGGGTATTCAAGATTGTTGTGGGCTGGGCATGGTGGCTCATGACTGTAATCCCAGCTCTTGGGGGTGGGGGGCCCAAGGTGAGAGGATCACTTGAGGCCAGGAATTCAAGACCAGCCTGGGCAACATAGTGGGACCCTGTTTCTACAAAAAATATAAAAAATTTTGCTGGGCTTGGTGTTGTGCGCCTGTAGTTCTAGCTACTCAGGAGCCTGAGGTGGGAGGATCGCTTGAGCCCACGAGATTGAGGCTGCAGTGAGCTGTGATCACACCACTGTACTCCAGGCTGGGCGACAGAGAGAGACCCTGTCTCTAAAAATGTTTTTTTAAAAAAGACTGATGTGAATTTCTCTTCCATGCCCTCTCCACAATTTCTGGAAATTGGGGGAGGGCTTGCTTTATATCCTCATGTTCAGTTTTGGTTCTGTTTTTCCATATGACTTGTTTATTTTTTTATGGTTCATCTTAGGGCTGTTGTTTATTTTTATTTTTAGAGCTACTGTGATACAGACTTTCCTTTGGTTCTTTTTTTTTGAAAACTCCACTCACACTTTTTCTTTTGTTTTTGCATGTGTAGTGGGAAATTTGGGATTTGCGACTTAAAACATCTTAAATGTATCGCTTCTTAAATGATTGGTTCTCTCTGCCCTGTTGTGTGAGCATCCTCCTCTCCACTCCTCCCCCATTTTCCCCTCCCACCTCGCTTGGGCGCATTTGGAGGAAGAGTTTTCGTTTGGAAAAAGGACTCTTGGCTTCTTCAGCATCTGAATGCCCAGCCCCAGCCCCACGCTTAGCACAGCACCTTCACCCCTGTCCACCCCTCACCCCACACACGTCGAAGGATCCTCTTGTCCTTTGCGGAATCCCTTACAAAGGCTGAGTCCTCACAAATGCCTGTCTCTCTGCCTCCTTTCCTTTCCTCCCTCTAGGAGGGGAGTGGAGGGCATTCCATAGCAGGACCACCTAAGAGAAAGCAAGGTGAACGCAGGAGAGGAAGGGAGCAAAGGACTCATCGTCAGAGCACTGGAGACAAAAGGAAAGGAAGTCGGGAGGGGCAGGTTTTCCCTGCGGGAATCTGCTTGGGTCACACACCTCAGCATTTGGCCTGGTGCTTTGGTAATCTCTGAAATGTATGCATAATAGCAATCATTTTAGCCTATATATTAAAATTTTTTTCTCAGCTGTGAAATGTGGAATGCTGAAAAATGAATGAGGTGTGTATTTCAGAAGGTGAACGGGGCTTTTTGGGTGAAGCCCTTTGCATAGGTGAAGTCTGTAGGCTGAGACAGTTCACGGTATATGCTTAGCTGAGCTTGGGAACAGGCATCCCATTTAGAAGCATCTATTAAACTAAAGCCATCATTTAATGAGGGTAAAAGTCCATCCCAGCCTTCACACCCAGCACCACCAGACGACCCAGAATTCTACAGCCTGTGAAGAGTCCTACCTTTATAAAAAGGTTTCTGTTCAGAAAACCAAAGCTTCACCCCAAATACGGCTTTTGCCATGTAAGACCGTAAGCCACATATCAATACCAAGGAGTTTTTTTGTTTCTGTTTTTTGAAACAGGGTCTTACTCTGTCACCCAGGTTGGAGTCAGTGGGGTAAACACAGCTTCCTGCAGCCTCGACCTCCTGCGCTTAAGCCATCCTCCCACATCAGCCTCCTGCGCAGCTGGGAACACAGGTGTGTGCCACCACGCCTGCCTAATTTTTTAAATTTTTCGTAGAGATGGAGTCTCACCATGTTGCCCAGACTGTTCTCCAACCGCTGGGCTCAGGTAATCCTTCCTCCTTAGCCTCCCACGTGCTGAGATTTACAGGTGTGAGCCATTGTGCCTGGCTGAGTCGTTACACTATTTGTTTAAATATCAGTTTGCAATTAGGAGTGTTATCCTATGGAATAACTCTTCTCATTAAGACTCTTCCCCTTTCTGCAAATGAGCATTGCTTAGAGCCTCCAGTGAAGCTGAACGAAGCTCTAGAGAGATAGAAACTTACCGCTGAAGATTTTTTTGTCTTGAAGCATGGAGAATCAAGATACCTAAATACTGATGATGAAAACTTTTAATAAATGTGAGCACAGGCACTTTTAATGAAAAAGGCATCATCTGATATAAGTTCAAAAACAAATGAAAAAGCTTAGAAATTAAAAAAAAAAAAGACTGTTCCCCTTTGTTACATCAACTCTAGTTTTATGCAGCCAAGCCATGTTTAGTAAACAACTAGATGACAATTTGGTCTTCACAAATCCCTTTTAGTCATTCACCTGGATAGACTGTTCACTTTGACGCAAGACCAGACACTCATCTAAATTGTTACTAGATAACCAGTGACTGGTATTTGGGATTTTTTTTTTTAAAAAAGAAGTGAACTCAAACATTTTTATGATTTTTTTTTTCAGATATTATTGTTACCATAAAATAGAGTGGCTAACATGTATAAAAGGAAATTATGGCTCGGATTTACTGTTATGCATATTCTTAACAATTTAATAAAACACAACTCCAAGGTCTTGGGTTTCCTGCAAGGTTAATACTAACACCGTGAGCATCCTCCGCCAGCCATCGCTTATCCATGGGTCGTACTCTGGTTCAGAGACTTTGGATGGGTAATAACATATAAACCATGTCTCTTGCTTGCCAGTGACCACTGCTAATAATAATAGTAGTCATCATTCACTGGAATCCTGGGTTTTTACGGTTTACTTGGTTTATTTATTTGCTTAGTTTAAAGGAATTACAAAAACCCTTGAGAGGAAACAAGGAGGCATTTCACAAAGGAGAAAAATATATATCCCTTCAGGAAAACTCAGCGGCTCCTCTAATTTCTTTGCCGCTCTTGTCCCTCAACAGCACTTAGCTGTTGTCTTGTAGCAGGAGGTGAGGGACTGAGCACAGGGGTGCTGCTAGGTTAGTTTAAAGCGAGCTTCTCACCTTGGCGCTGTTCAGGCCTTGGGTTGGTTAATTCTGTGTCTTGTGGGAACTGTAGTGACAGTCAGCAGCATCCCTGACCTTGACCACTAGATGCCAGCATCAACTCCCTGCCCCCTTGTCACAATCAAAAGCATCTCCAGATGTTGCCAGATGCCCTGTGGAGGACCAGACTGCCCCTCGTTGAGAACTACTGGTTTAAAGTAAAGTGAGTTTCGAAGGCTTTGCTAATTTCCCATTTCGTTTAAGCCGAAAGCAGCAGGGTCGTGATTTTCTTTTCGAAGTTAGAAGAGAGCAGGAAGTGATTTAGTGTGAAATTGCATTCTGCCTTTTTCTGGGTTAATTGCAGTTTTTGTTTCTGTTTTTTGTTTTTTGTTTTCTTTTTTTTTAGACAGAGTCCCACTCTGTCGCCCAGGCTGGAGTGCAATGGTGCAATCTCTGCTCACTGCAACCTCTGCCTCCTGGGTTCAAGCGATTCGCCTGCCTCAGCCTCCCAAGTAGCTGGGATTACAGACGCCTGCCACCACACCCAGCTAATTGTTTGTATTTAGTAGAGACGGGGATTCACGATGTTGGTCAGGCTGGTCTTGAACTGCTGACCTCAGGTGATCCACTCGCCTCAGCCTCCCAAAATGTTGGGACTACAGGGGTGAGTCACCACGCCCATCCATGAACTGTGGTTTTAACGTCCTGTTTACATTGCTACACATGCACTTGGAAACACATAGAATTGTCCTTTTTTTCTTATGAGCAAGTTGTCACCTGGGTGGGTTGTTTGTGGGTTGTTCTTTGAGGTGGATGTAGCTGAAGTGACTGATGACCTCAGTAAGTTCGTGTATTAGTCTGTTCTCACACTGCTATAAAGATACTACCCAAGACCGGGTAGTTTATAAACAAAAAAGGTCTAATTAACTCACAGTTCCACATGGCTGGGAGGCCTCAGGAAACTTGCAATCATGACAGAAGGTGAAGAAGAGGCATCTTCTCTTCTTCACAAGGCAACAGGAGACAGGGGAAAGAGAACAGGGGAAACTGCCAAACACTTTTAAAGCATCAGATCTCAACAGAACTCCCTCCATATCATGAGAACAGATTGGGGGAACCGCCCCCATGATCCAATCACCGCCTATCACGTCCCTTCTTCGACACGTGGAGATTACGGTGTGAGATGAGATTTGGGTGAGGACACAGAGCCCAACCGTATGAGTTCACATTCTAGTAACCTCAAATGGAGTCTGACCCTTTGTATCTTTTTCTTCTTTTACTGAAATTCTTTTATAGCTCAGTAATCTTGGGGATTCATTAAGGATAGTATTTGAGTATAAATAACTAAATTCCTATTTCCTAATAGTTCTTTTTATTTCATCCTTTCTGAAAACATGGAAAAGGAATTAAGGGAATAAATAAGCATATGCATGGATTTGAAATTGTGTTTATTTTCCAGTAAGCGTTAGTTAAAAAAAAGAATTTTACTGTTCATCTTCGTCTTTTTGTCAAATAATTCATACATTGGGATTGGCAGCGTTAGCCAGTCTGTCAGATTTAGCCTGTTTTAATCAATATAGGGGATTGTTGGGATCTCGTACTTCCAAGGTATGTGGACGATATGTTGGTAATTGTAGAACACTGGTTCTCAATCTTGGTGTCATCCTAGATTTACCTGGGATCTTTGAAAATACCAAGCGCCCAGGCCACATCCCAGAGCAGTTAAACCAGATTTTCTTGAGTGGAGTCCAGGCATCAGTACTGGGTTCCCTTCTCACCTTACTCCAGTGAGAGTGAAGTTTGAGAAGGAACCAGTGCCACTGTTTACAAATAAAGTTTTATTGGAACACAGCCATACCCATTCATTTTACAAATTGCTAGAGACTGTATAACTTGCCTAAAATATATATACTGTTTGACCATTTACAATAAAACGTTTGTGACCCCTGCTATAGACTCATGGTTAACATTTTTCAAACATTTTGAAAGGAAGGTTTGTATAAACTTTCATAGTAAAAAAAAAAAAAAAAAAAAAAAAAAAAAAAAATACAGCATTTTGCAGAGCGTTTAGGCCCAAATCCTATCTGTTTTCATGTACCCTGGCAAAATTGAAAAAGCATTTTCCTTGAAGAACTGGCTTGAAGATATTGTCAAACCTGAAGTAGATGTGACAAACTCAGCACCCACAGCAGGGAGGCTCCATTATTTATATTAGGCTTACGTCGGCACCTTGCTTCTAATTCAGTGTTCATTACTCAGACTGTGTAATTGACCTAAGGCAGTGTGTGGAGACACAAACAGCTTGTCAATTCAAAGTGTGTCTGAGTTTGTTTTTACTGCTGCAGCAGCTGTAGATGGCAAGAGACCCCTGAAAAAAATCTTTTAGTTCTGGGGAGTTTTGTGTATAAAAATAAAAAAGAATGAAAATTAAAAATTGCTATTTACATCGTTTCACTCTTCCAGTTCAGCTGGAAACTGGATGGTTGTAAGCAACTGGTAATTTTTTTTTTTTTTTTTTTTTTAAGCTGGGGCAGTGGCTGACACTTGTAATCTCAGCACTTTGGGATGCCGAGGCGGGCGGATCACTTGAGGCCGGGTATTCAAGACTGGCCTAGGCAGCATGGAGAAACACCGTCTCTACTAAAAATACAAAAATTAGCCAGACGTGGTGGGGCGTGTCTGTGGAGTAGGCATCTGTAGTCTAGCTACTCAGGAGGCTGACGCAGGACAATCGCTTGAAGCCAGGAAGCAGAGGTTGCAGTGAGCCGAGATTGTGCCATTGCACTCCAGCCTGGGCAACAGAGTGAGACTGTCTCAAAACAATTTTTTTTAGAAGGGTTTCCTTTGGTCTTGGGCTCTGAGAGGTACTAAGTATGAGAGGAAGGATCACTTATTCTAGTCCCTGGGCACCAGCAGTATCAGCATCTCCACCCCGGTCTTAGCATCAGGACCTGCATTTTAACAGGACTCCCTGGCCATTCACATGCACATTGAAAGATGCTGGGAATCATAGAAGGATTCTGCACTGTTCTAATTGATAACTGGGTGTGTGTAGTAAACAGCTACCATGATTGTCCCTTTTCTTTTAAATGGTTTAATGGCTTCTTGATGGGCTCTCTTGCCATGTGGTCTTACTCATTAGGGGTAGCCAGTTTTTCCTTTTTGGCTGTTTTCCAAGTATACTTTCTTTAACCTTCTATTTAGTAAAGATTTAATGTGGCTGGGCGCAATGGCTCACGCCTGTAATCCCGGCACTTTGGGAGGCCGAGGCGGGCGGATCATGAGGTCAGGAGATTGAGACCATCTTGGCTAACACGGTGAAACCCTGTCTCTACTAAAAATGCAAAAAATTAGCCGGGCATGGTGGCGGGCGCCTGTAGTCCCAGCTACTGGGGAGGCTGAGGCAGGAGAATGGCGTGAACCTGGGAGGCGGAGCTTGCCATGAGCTGAGATCATGCCACTGCACTCCAGCCTGGGCGACAGAGCAAGACTCCGTCTCAAAAAAAAAAAAAAAAAAAGATTTAATGTAATGGTACAAAGTGAAAACGGAGTGATTGGTCTAGAAGAGACACCATTTAATATACTTTAGAAAAACAAACTAGAAAGGATAAAGGGGACTTACCCAGGTAAACTTCACTTGAGCGGAAATAATCACTTGTAATGGTGTCTTTGCTTCTCCAGAAGAAGTAATCCACTCATCAGAACATAGATTTGAGCTTGAGAGCAGTAGAGATCAAAAATAAATTCCTTGAGCTGCTCAAAGCATCAGGCAGAAATCAGGGACTTAGCTCTTTCTTCCAAACAGCACCATAATACCCAAAGTACACTTAGGCCAGTGTTAGTTGGTGAGTTGTCCAGAATGTAGATGTTTATGGAAAATCTTGAGGAAGCCCAGTGCCTAATTTTACTCTACCAGGCTCTGTCAAGTTAGTACTATTTTCTTTTTCAAGTAGCATTTAAAATATTTGATTGAAAAACATGATTTCGAATTATTTTGGATTATTTTGAAATTACTCATATTTCTGAACAGAATTGGTTTATCTTGAACATTCCCTTAGATCAAATTTTAAAAGTGAGTACCATCTAAATTTAATTTTTAAAAGACTGTTATAAATAACTGAAGTCCAGCTCTGTTGTTGCCATGAAGATGTGATCATGAGTTGAATGCTCAATGTCTGTACCAGGGTCTAGATGTTCATGGAAGTGGGTCTTACACAATCAGAGTCATCAGGGCCAGGAAAGTGGAAATGGGGGGGCCCTTTCTAAGCCATCAAGTCATATCTTCTTAGCTTTGAATGAGAATCAGGAAGCCACAGGGAATGTGAACTGCTTCTTATGTAAAAGCTATCTCATGGTCCTAAAGGCAGGGTCTGGTTGCCAGAAAAAAATGAATGACTGCTGAGCTCACATGCAGCTGCCACTGCTACTGGAGGGGTGCTTGTGCCTCCTTACTGCCTTCCCAGTTTCGCTCTGCCTCATGTGTCCAGTTAGCAGAATCCAAATCACCTCCAGAATTCAGATCTCAGACTCCTGTTCCTCGCTGCAGGGAATAGACGCTGAGTAACAGGATCCAGCATGGCATCGTGCTAATGCCCACAGCTTCCCATTACACGTGGTTTGCATGTTGTTTTACAGTATTTTTTTATGTTTTTAATATATATATATATATTTTTTAGACAGGGTCTCGCTCTGTCGCCCAGGCTGGAGTGCAGTGGCGCGATCTCGGCTCAGTAAAAGCTCCGCCTCCCGGGTTCACGCCATTCTCCTGCCTCAGCCTCCCGAGTAGCTGGGACCACAGGCGCCCACCACCACGCCCGGCTAATTTTCTCGTACTTTTAGCAGAGACGAGGTTTCATTGTGTTAGCCAGGATGATCTCGATCTCCTGACCTCGTGATCCACCCATCTCAGCCTCCCGAAGTGCTGGGATTACAGGCGTGAGCCGCTGTGTCCAGCCTACAGTCACTTTAAATACTCTCCTTATGTGAACACTGAAAGGTAACCAAGATAAAATTCCAGTTTTACACATGAAGAAACATGGGAAGAGGTCTGATAACTTGTGCCCGTTCAAACAAATTCGTCAGTGTTACAGCAGATTGTGTTGTCCCCTCTCCACCACCCTGTTCTCTTTTGTACTGGTTAATTGAGCACCAAATGACCAGAAGGAATTTCAGGGGTGCTTTAGAGGGGACCTTAAGACAGAAAGGGCACCATCATAGAAGAGGGCCTAGTACATCAGAAGAGCATATTCATGGCTGAGGCCACTTCCAACTTAGACAGGCCGTTCCCTTAATTTGCTTTTCTTTTTGAGACAGGGTCTTTCTCTGTTGCCCAGGCTGGAGTGCAGTAGTGCAAGCAATCACGGCTCACTGCAGCCTCAAACTCCTGGGTTGAAGTGATCTTCCCACCTCAGCCTCCTGAGTAGCTGAGATCTCACTCATTGACTATCACACCCAGCCAATTTTTTGATTTTCGTGTAGAAAAGAGGTTTCACTGTGTTGCCCTGGCTGGTCTTGAACTCCTGGGCTCAAGCGATCCTCCCTCCCTGGCCTCCCAAGGTGTTGGGAATATAGGCATGAGCCACTGTGCCCAGCCTGTTACCTTATTTTAAAGAATTAGATAATTATTGTACTAGTTGTGACATGCAATGTTGGTCTCAATATATTTCTTCTTTTTTCTTAAGCAGATGAAGAACATGGAGAACCGCCATGCAGTGAGCTCCCAGTACAGGATGCATTCTTACTACCCGCCTCCCTCTTACCTGGGCCAGAGCGTGCCCCAGTTCTTCACTTTTGAGGATGCTCCCTCTTACCCGGAAGCCAGGGCGAGCGGTAGGTATCTGGTCACACAGACTGGATTTGGGGTTGAGAGAGGATGGCTATCCAGTACTGGGTCATTAGCTGTCTCTAACGGCTTAGCTGTTAGTAATTGTTGGAAAGTTTATTGCTGTGTGAAGCTTGGATAAGTATCCTTTAAAGAATTTAGTTATAAAATGACTTTGCTATGCTTGATTCTCAATATCATGTTTTTTTTCCTTTCTGGATTCCTAGAGTGACAGGAGTAAGATGAGAGACTCCCCTTTGTAAGCTGAAAATGTGTTTTATGGAGGATCAGTAGGAAATACAAGGGCACTTTAAATGTGGCTCAAGACCTGGTGTTTTTTGTGAAGTGAGTTTCTGTATATTGAAAACTCCTTTCCCAAAGACTTTCATTTTAAAATTGAAGGCATATTCATCTTCTTGGGGAAAATAACGTAATAAAACATTTTTTAATACAATAGATTTCAGAGTTTATGCAGTAGCAATGCAAATAACTCTGATATAATGGCTTTGAAATAATAAACGACTGTTTAATGAATCAAAGCACTTTGAAATACGTAGTAACTCAACTTCAATTTTAACATCCCCCAGCATTTTCACTGTGGTGAGAGGCAGCTCTTTACAGCTGCTGCGTTTCCAGATCCCGTGTTTAAGTTCTTTATAGTTAAGCATCCTCTTTTGATGTAGGAAAGTGAAAAACATACACGATAGGCAGTAAGTGGAAATCAGGGCAGTAGAGAGTGCCTTGGAAGAGAAACCAGTCTAGAAGAACTTACTCTGGGTAAGGATATGTTCATTTTCTAAATAACTTGACTCTCTAGAGAAATTAGAGAATGAGAATCAGAACCATGCTTTGATTTCCAAATTCAGAACCATAAAGTCTAAAATAGCTGGGCAAGTTATGCTTTATTTACCATATTAAGATAAAATGAAGGACTTCTATTAATATGAAATATACAGGTCACGGGAGCCTATATAGTTTGAGCTGCAGAGAGGCCAAAGTACACATTGTCGATTGCAGTTTCACTTTTATTAAGAATTACTTTCCGCTGGGAGTGGTCAAGCACAACTCTGTTTTATAAGTATTCATACTATATAATGTGTGCCCATAGGTCCTTCTTTCATACTGCTTTTGAGTCTATATATTTATTTGGCTTATAAGCTCTCTAAGGACAAACAACACATTTTCTATACCTTCTTACCTGCTATGATGCCTTTTATTTGTTATTTGTTGGTTGAGTGAATGAATGAATGAATCTGGTATTATTTTTAACCGAGTTTGCCCTGTAAGGGTGTGCAAGCATGAAAGGTCAGAATCCTAACTGGCTTGTCTGCACAATTTGGGGATGAAGCAGTTAAAGGAACATTTGTTTATACAGAAAATTAAGAATTAAACCCACTTTCAGGAAGAAATTGCCTGAGCTTCTTACGCCAGGAATAATGGAATATTTTTAGAAGCGCTGGCGTTCTTGAGACAAAGGTGTAAATTCAGAGCAAGGCAGTAAGACAAAAATATAAGAGGCAATTTATTAGAGCAGAGAGGAGCGAATTTGGAGAGGAGCGGTAGGCATTTGAATTTATGGCAGAAAAGGAAGCGACTCAGAAGGAAAGAGGTTACAGTCCAGGAAAGAAAAAGACCAGCTGTACTAGCGCCCACAGGGAAAGAAGAATAGGGGAATACCACCTACAGTTCTTCATTACTTTTCTGGCCATGTGTTTATTTGAAAGAATAGTGTGTGAGGAGGCCCCAGGCTTAAATTCCTGGTACCCTGCTAACCCACTAACAGTTAAGTAGGAGGCTCAAGCTTCAGAAACGAGAGCTGAGAAGAACTACAGTAAAATCTCAGCACTATCTACTTTGGAATTATCTTCGAGAAGGAGTGTACAAATACGTAGAAAATCAAAATCCCAGCTAATTTTTAAAAGAAATGTGGCTTAATGCCTTCCAAATGTGTGCTATTTTGGGTTTTTTTATATTGCATGAATTTTTACAAAGCAGGTGGGAAGGTAAAGGAAGCGTTGTGTTTGGAGATCAGTAAGGACACCTCAAAGGTCATCTCATGGGACACTGGATCCTCAGTTTTATCAGCATTGACACAGTGAGGAGTTCTTTGAGAGCATGTTAGCCGTTCTGGGAGGTGGGGCTGAGGCTAGAGACAGGAAATGATGGGTGGGGATGCGGACATCAGTATATTCATTTGTGAGATATTGGCAAAGGCTGGTTCATAACCAGTTGCATTTAGCAGATCCATCAAGTTTAAGTTCCTTTGGTTGATTGTGTTAATATGTAAGTTATTACTACTTCTAAATAGAGATTTCTAAATAACTTGATAAGACAGTGTTTTCAGTAGGTTTAATGTCTTCTTTAAAGTCTTATTCAAGTATAAATTTGCCCATTAAATCTGTGTTCTTCAGTTTCTTTAAAATAAATTTAAGCCTAGCCTCTCTGTCATCTAAAAAATGAGTCCAAGTTCAATGTCTTCCTCTGGGTTTGCTAAAGCTGGCAACATGAAAAATATTGAATGTTGGGCAGGGGGTGGGTGAAATTTTACAGGGAAAGTTTTCCTTTTGTCATGTTACTGCTTTTAATGCTTTTCTTTGTAAAAGGATAGGAGCCATTCCTTCTTTCCTTATCCTGAAAAACGTTAAGAGGGTAGGTCAGAGAGATGGTGGAGTCAGATCTTGCAGGTCTTTGTAAGCTATTGCAAACAATTGGGCTTTTATTTCAAGTGAGGTGGGGAGCCATAGGAGGGTTCAAGCACAGGGTAATTTGTCGTCTTGTGCTTTTAAATCATCACCCTGATGACTGTTTTCTTATAGACTATAGGGATGCAAGGGCGGAAGCTGGGAGACCAGTTAGGTGATGGCAGTAATTCTGGCAAAAGAAGATGGTGGCTGAGTGAGGGTGGCAGCGTGGCGGTGATGACGGGTGGTCGAATTCTGGATATATTTTGAAGATAGAACCAACAAGATTTGCTGTTGGGCTTTGGATGGGACAGGAAGAGAGGAGTGAAGGATGACTCCTTAATTTTTGACCTGACCAATTGGTATTTTGATTTTCTACATATTTGTACACTCCTCGAAGATAATTCCAAAGTAGATTGGAGTTTCCAATTATTGAGATAAAGAAGACTATGAGATAAATAAGTTTGTGTGCATTAGGAGTTTAACTTTGCATGTGTTAAGTTTGAGATGTCCATGAACCACCCAAGTGGATTGTTGGTTAGGAGTTGGATGTGTGGAGTCTGAGGGGGAGGGGAAATATCTCTGCTGGAGATGAAGATTTGGGAGTTCAGCGAATAGGTGTTATTTGAAGTCAATGTGATGCGATCATTTGGAGAGATGAATGTAGGTGGAGAGTGTAAAGGACCAAGGACTGAGCCCTGCGTGTCTCCAGTGTTTATGGCCCTGTAGATGAAGAGGACTAGCAAAGAAAAGAGGGAGGAGGAGCAGCCTGTGAGGCAGGAGGGAAACTGTGTGTGAGTGGTGCCTTGGAAACCAAATTAAAGGATTTTAATGAGAGCCAAAGAGTGCTGATAGGTCAAATGAGATGAGGACTGGAATCGACCATCAGCTGTTGCAAGGTGGCAATGATCAGTGACCTTCTGAGTGGTCACTTTGGTGGGAGGTGAGAACCAAAGCCTGCCTGCGTATTCAGGAGTGCATGGGAGAGAAGAATTGGGGCAGTGAGTACAGGCAGCTCTCCAGGAGTTTTGCTGTAAGAGGAATAGTGGGATGGGGCGTCAACCCGTGGGGAAGTGAGTTCAAGGAAGAGCCTTGGCTCTTTCTTTAAAGAAGAGAGATTTTATAATAGGCTTGTATGCTGATGAGGGCGATCCCGATAGCGTGAGAATTTGTGGATACAGGGAGTCTGTGGGGGACACAATTGCTGTAGGGGTGACCCTGAGCAAGCCAGCTCGGGTGGGAACCAAGGGTCTGCGGGGGGGTCCATGGTCTGATGTGGGTCTGGGAGTGCTTTGTTACGTGTCTAAGAGAGGAGATAAGAAATAGAGAGGAAAACAACTTTATAGCAATTTGGTAGAGCAGTTTTGTCTGTTGAGTTTAATAAAATATTGGGGCTTATATTTTTTGTCTTTCATTTTTCTAGTAGCCCATTTTTTATTGAGGTAAAATCCACCTAACATTAACTATTAACCATAATTAAAGTGTACAATTCACTGGCATTTGGTGCATTCGCAGAGTTGGGCAACCGTCACCTCTATCTGGTTCCAAGGCACTTTCATCACCCCACAAGGAAACCCCCCATCCTCCCTCCTCCAGCCCCCTGGTAATCACTAATCTGCTTCCAGTCTCTATAGATTTGCCTATTCTGGAATGGAATCTCATAATATGTAGCCTTTTGTGTCTTGCTTCGCTAAGCTTAAATGTTTTCATGATCCAGCTACACTGTTACATAGATCAGTATTTCATTCCTTTTTGTGGCTGAATATCATTCCATAGTATGGATGGATATAACACATTTTGTTTAGCCATTCAGCAGTTGAGGGATATTGGGTTGTTTCCACCTTTTGGGTAATGTGAATAGTGCTGCTTTGAACATTTGTGTACAAGTCTTTGTTTGAATGTCTGATTTCACTTCTTCTGGGTATATGCCTAGAAGTGGAATTGCTGGGTCCTATGGTAAGTCTATATTTAATTTTTGAGGAACATGTTACTGTTTTTCACAGCAGCTGCATCGGGTTTTTACATTCTTACCGTAATATATGAGGGTTCCAGTTTCTCCACATCCTTGCCAACTCTTGTTTTCCGTTTAAAAAAATAGTTTCCAGCCTGAGCAACATAGTGAGACCCCATCTCTACAAAAAAATAAAAAATAAAAATTAGCTGGGTTTGGTGGCATGCACCTGTGGTTCTGACTACTTGGGAGGGTGAGGCAGGAAGATCACTGGAGCAAGCCCAGGGGATTCAGGCTGCAGTGAGCTATGATCACACCATTGCACTCCAGCCTGGGTGACAGAGCGAGACCCTGAGACCCACACTGCATCCAGCAGTGCATCACAACACAGCCCTCCAGCTCTGTAGCACTGGTAGGCATGCAGGGGTGCAATCATAGCTCACTGCAGCCTCAACTTCCCAGGCTCAGGTGATCTCCCATCTCAGCCTCCCGGGTAGCTAGGACTACAGGTAAGCACCACAACGCCCAGCTAATTTTTTTTTTTTTTTTTTTGTAGAAACAGTTTTGCCATATTGCTCAGGCTGTCTTGAACTCCTGGGCTCAAGCGATCCTCCCACCTTGTCCTCCCAAAGTGCTGGGATTATAGGTGTGAGCCATCGTACCTGGCCAAGAAAAAAGTTTGGGAGGCTCTAGTAATTCATTTTTATTGTATTTTGCCAAAGTACCAGACCACAGTGGGTTGGAAACTGGAAAAAAAAAAAAATTTAAAGCAGGCCTCTCCCCCTCCACAGACTGTTTGAAGATCACTTGTCTAGTGCCCAGATGGAGGGTTGCCTTATACAAGAGTGTGGCCACTTCATAGTAACAGATGCAAGCTGTTCGGGAAGTGGTAGTGGGAACAGCTTTGAAATGGTGCTTCCCCAACTGGGGATGAAGAGACAGATCTCCACAGCAGGCCCTGTGTTTTAACAGATGCACCTCTGTCTAGAGGTGGGTGGCACTGCACATCTGAGAATAGGCATCGTTCTCTGCGTGTTGAATTCTGGAGTATAAGTTGCTGGAGTACATGGTTGGCCAACACCTGCAAAAAGGTTTAGGTTTCAGTTGGTGAAGGTAATACACTTAGATATTTTTGTCTATTTATTTTGTGGTCTCGGTTTAAAAGTTAGAAATGGTGCCTTATTTTGGTTCCGACCCAGAGTGGCAGCCTCCCGTGCAACTTCAGCCTTCCTTCACATCCAAGCTGCACTCTTTTCAGGGTAAAGAAACATTTAAGGTGGTGCTTACAGATCATGAAGTGTTCATGTATTACTCATTTAACACACAGAGGCTGTCAGCAGCTCTGTGAAGCGAGTTGCAGAGCATCTACATTTTACCCAAAGGCCAGATGGTCACCGTCAGTGACTGGCTCCACGGAGTTGAAGGCTTCATGCTCCTCTGTGATGTGTAAGCAGCTTGCAGAGGCCTCTGTGCTCCCAAATACAACTTTTCGAATCCATCTGGCGTTAGCAATGTCGTGGACCAGGGAGTCTAGCAGTGGCTGATTTCACTGATACCATAGGCCTCTCCTTCATGATGACAGGACTGCATGCAAAATGGGTAGCTGGCACCTCAGGGAGAGGACTTGCTTAATGCTGTACATCAGACTTGGACTTTTAGGAAACGGTCGTCTGGCTGCACCTCCCAAGTTTGCAGGTGAGAAAATTGAGGTTCTGCTCTCTGTTGGGAGCACCCTCAGATCTACTTGCTCTTGATCCAGAACGCCAAAGGTGCCCTTTATGTGAGGTGAGGTGACATTCTGTGACAAGTGGCCATGTGGGATGGTAGAGAATTCTGTACGTGGAAACTGAATGGGACCAATGACTTAGCAGGTTATGTGGCAGTAACAGATGCTTCCCTGAGAGCCTCGATTTCCCTGCCTGCTGAGAGAGGGTGAGGATGTTGGCTCTGTGGAGGCCACGCCAGTGTTGTGAGGACAAAATGGTGTCTGATGTGCAAACGAGCTCAGTAATCACAAAATGCAGGTAAAGGATGGCAGGTATTATCATGACGTTCCCCCATTTTTTCCTGCGAGGGCTGTGTGGGCATTTCACATAGCTCTTCTTGTAAGGGAGAATGATGCTTTCGAAATGTTGTAGAGCTTGGCTCTGGCATGAAGGAGAGTGGGGCAGAGACTCGGAGGGCTGCATCTGTTATGTGTGCATCCTGCCCTGAGCTGTATTTCTCAGCCAGTAGGATAGAAAAACATCAACCCTTGTCTTTCTCTGCTTTAAGGAAAGCTGAATGTGTTTTATGCAACATTTAGAAAATGTTGAGTTTAATTTAAACTTGACATTTTAGAATGACTTATTATTTGCTAAATTTCAAAGAAAAGAGCACTTTGTAGGTAAATCTGTTTTCCTTATGTGACCATTTTGTTCTCAGCTTTAACTTGGAACGGAGAAGTAAGTGGGGCTTTCAGTGGCAACAAGGCCAGTGAATGGAAGGGCATTGGAGCTATCCCAGGAGACAAGGTCTTGCTCAGGTCCCCAGCTCTGGAGCCAGTAGTAAGATGATCAATCTCTCCTTTTTTTTTCTTTTTTTTTTAATGTGGAGTCTCTCTCTGTCTCCCAGGCTGGAGTGTGGTGGTATGATCTCAGCTCACTGCAACCTCTGCCTCCCAGGTTCAAGCAATTCTCCTACCTCAGCCTCCTGAGCAGCTGGGATTACAGGTGCGCGCCACCACACCCAGCTAATTTTTGTATTTTTAGTAGAGATGGAGTTTCTCCATGTCAGCCAGGCTGGTCTTGAACTCCTGACCTCAAGTGATCTGCCCGCCTCGGCCTCCCACAGTGCTGGGATTATAGACGTGAGCCACTGTATCTTTATATATAGATCACATAAGGAATTATGTAAAAGTATGGCAGAATCTGTCATCTCTCATATTCTTATATGTAGACCTTTTACCGTGGCTTATGTATCTTTCTGTTTCGGCAGGTGCCTGGCAGTGGGCTGTACAAATGAACATGATTACTATCATTAAGGAGGGCTAAGTGTATGTGTATCATGATTCTTGAAATTAGCTAGACATTATGGTCTGCCGAGTGAGGAAGATGGAGCATATTAATTTTAAGCAGATAATAAACATTTGGAAATGGCAGCTTTAAAGATGTATTTTTAATATATTACATTTATGATATGTTTGCCAAGTAAAACACACCGGTGCTTTACAGGGAATGTGAAGAGCACCAGCAGGTCCCTTTATGCCTGAAGAATAGTACAGAAGCAAGCTGACATGCTGTAGGATGAGGACAAGCAGATTTCTGTCTTTCCTTCAAACTTCTTTCTCTTTCTCCATACAAAGAGCACCCCACAAGGCAAACTGTGGGCAAGATTGAGAGCCGTCGGGCTTTAACATGTCCTCTGTGTGAAGCACTGCCATTTGACAAGGCGTGCTCCAGGCTGTAGTCTGGAAACAGCAGGACTTCCCAGGGGCCTATCTCAGGGAGGTCAGACTCATTCACGTAAGGATGAGGTCCATTCACTGCAGCATGTTAGCAAGAATTACCAGGGTGCGTGCCCACATGGAGGGTCAGCTTTGTACTCCTCCAGGTGCCTGGCATCGTGCAGTGTTCTCAGATGGTTCCCGGGGTGGTTTGTCGTTTCTTAAATGAGTAAGAAACAACTGTGGAATCTTTTCTGTTCGCTCCTCCTCTGCTTGGAGTTAGGTATTCCAGTGAAGCATTCAGCGAAATAAATCAAACACCAACAAACATGGGGTGCTGTCCCCAGGCCACAGACATCTTGGATTTGTGCCATTTAGAATCTTCCCTTTGGAAAACTTGAATTTTAGGGACTTAATTCTTTATGAGCGACTGGTATTTTGATTAAGAACGCAGCCCCGCCGGAGGGTCAGCGGTGCTTATTCAATATTCACACTTAACAGAAAGGGTGGGTGTGCTGGCAGAGGGCCGTGACTGCCTCTAAGCCTTGTTGCTGGTGTTTAAGGGGAGGAGCCCGCCTGCGAACTCAGATCCCTGAATCACTTTCCTGGGCCCTCTTTCTTCTAGTATATCCCGTGTTTTTCTCTTCATTTCCTTCCGTTTCTTTTTCTTCCCTTACAAACACATGTGCAGCTCCTCCACTGTCTGTAAGACAATGTCTGGCCACTCTGTGTATAACTCATTTAATTATCTGGATAGTGCTCTTATCCCCATTTTACAGACGAGGATATTGAAGCATAGAGACGATGCCTGTTAGGTGGGGGAAAGGAGGGGTCCTGTTCCAGTGTGGCATGTGGAGGAACTGAAGCTCAGTGATGATGCTGTTTATCTAATGCCTCACTGGGCTACAGTCTGGCACCTTCGTGTCTTAAGTATTTTCAAGGAAATGGTGGCTGTGATTGGGGTTGAGATTGCACTTGGGAATATTCTATTTGCAGGGACTAAAGGCATGGATGCAATTTTTTTAGCTGTAATGATGAGATTCCAAAACCTACTCTGGTGGCACATGCCTTATGCAGAAATGCCCCCATCTGGGGTTGTCGTTCTGTAGCACATTAGTGTCATAGTAAAACACTCAAAAGCAAACTTAAACCCTTCGGCATATCAGGTGTGGTGTTTCTCTTTACATTGCTATTCCCAAAGCTCAGTATAAACTTCAAGACACCTTTATGAGCACAGTAAAGTCACTTTTAATTTTGTGGTTATATTTGAATTTTCCTTTTATTTAATAAGAGAGAGTCAAGTGGAAGGGTTAATATTTGATAAGGGCAGAAATCACAAAATTAAATAACTAGTGATTAGCTTTGAAATCATAAGTGCAAATAGAAACATAACCAACTACTTTCAAAAATATTTATTCTCTTTTTTCCCTGTGGGCATCAGCTGTTAAGTGATTACATATTCTACTTGTTATTTTATTGTTAAACTCCTGTGACTAAGAGGCCTGGCAGTTTTCCTCAGATAATTTTTGAGAAAGATGTTATTTAATCTTCACCTAGTCTGTCAGTAGCTTATTAGATTGCTTTTACGTCTTTAATTTATTCTGTAAAAGCTATAAATTGAGTACACGGAACAACTACACAGAGGTTTTCATTTTGGCTAAAGATTGCAGCCTAGAGAAGACACAGGGAGAGAGAGAGAGAGAGAGAGAGAGAGAAGCTCTGGAAACTACATTTTAGGAATTCCTAAATGCTCTGACATAGCCAGGTTGAACATATTTACTGGAAAACATTGCCTGTCTGTTTTCAATGCTGATGTTATCTTCATGGGATTCAGGTGTGGCAGTGAGTTCCATACCTGCCTGTTCAGTAGAGGGACGCATCTCTCTTGTGGGCACATCACAAATCATCAAGTTGGCCAGTTTCTGTTACTCATTTAGAGACCATTTGTTTTTAAACATCCCGGAGAACTGGCGTCTGTCTGTTGGGCCCTCCTTGGATGTGACACTAGCCAGTTGGGTTGGAGCTTCCAGCATCATCACTCATGAGATTTCCTCATTTGAATCTGACCTGAATCCACAGGGCTCTAGCGATTTTTTTCAGGGATGGCGTGGAGTACTTCTGGAGTTTATTTTCCCTGCTTGCCTCTTCAGAGGCACGGCCCAGGCCAAGTACAACTTGAATAACCTTCAGGAAAGCTGTGCTGTCCTTCTGTCGGCCGCTGTCTTTGAAAATTGCCTCCAGAGTTAGTGAGCAGGAACAGTTAAGATTTACAAACAATGATGAAGCTTGTCATGCATCTTTCACCATTCATCATCCAGGTGCCGTGCCTGGGCGGTGAAGTGTTCTTCATAAAAACCAGCTCAGTGTGAAATACACCTCGCTGCAATGTTTACTGCTTTGAAGCTCGTCAGCGGCCCTTTATAGTAAATCCAGATTGCGATGTGACATTACAGTATATCATTGCCCGGCGCGGTGGGGTTTACACGAGGAATGAGTGCAGTGCACACCAGATGAGGTGTCCAAATTGAGTTATGTCAGAATTTGGCTGTTATATGGGGGATAGCTTTTGTTTTCTGAACACTGAAAGTTAGCTTTATATGTATTTATATTTATATATAGGCATATACTTCCCATCTTGCCCATATACACGGGGTATACAATAGATGCTGAGGTCAGGTTCCAAATGCGCTTCCTGGTGTAAAGAATGGTGACCAGATTTTATGTGCCTTCCAAACTGTTGTTCATTGAAATTGGCATAAATGGAATCTTTGGGGGGAACTAGAGTAGATGGTTATTTCAGTTTAGAAGCAGCTTTGATTTTGCTGTGTGTGAAGTGACCATATTTGCCATCCTTTCCTATGAAAACTTGGAACACTTTCTCCCGGGAGTATTGTGGTACATTGGAATGTCCCTTTGATAGGAGGGCAAAGAGGAGAAACCCATACAACTGTTGCCACCCATTGTGGAGCATCTTGCCTGTCCTGTTGAGCACATCTGCTTGGGGAGGTCTGTGAAGTCAGTGGCTTATTTGTTATTTCTTTTAGTGGGTATTAAAATCCTAGTGCTACCTAGTGTTATCTTGAAAGATGCTGCTTCCAAGAGATTGATGCTATTTTAGCTTAAATCTGCAAAATAAAAGAGCACACTGAATTTATTGCATGATCAGGTTTATTTACATTCACTCTAAAAGTGCCGATATTAAAAAAGAGCTCCATAAAAAAATAATATTTAGAGACAGCAGCCAGCTCCGCAGTCCCATGATCATCCGCTTAACACACATATTTTAAAATTCTCTGTTAGGCGTAGCAGGATTGTTAGGAGAATCATTTTGTGGTCTTTAAACACCTGGCTCTCCACTGAATCCAGGATCTCTCCCCCATGTATACTTGCATAAAATCTGGGTTAGGGATTTCCTGTACTTTAAATGCAGAGGTCAACATAGCCTTCCCAGCCATACCCTCTGCCTCTTATTTGCAGCGTCTTCTTACTAGAGGTGATTAACTCGGCCAGGTCTGAGCTTCCTGAGGCAGCGAAGGAAACAATCACAGGCGTATGGTACTTGACCTCTAGGGGCAGTAGAGGAGCCAGAAGCTTTCCATTGGCTTTGACTCTTGGAGAACGAGAGACTATCCCCAAATCAGCCCAGCAGTTTGTTTTTACCAGGGTGGGTCGGCCCAACTTGTACAATCACTTTATTAAGATTTCGAGATAAAATGTAGGGCACTCAGTTAAATTTAAATTTAAGATGTACAACAACAAATGTTTAGTATAAGCATGTTATGAATATTTTATTATACTAAAAATTATTTGTTTCTGAAATTTAAATTTTATTTATTTATTTATTTTGCACCCAGGCTGGAGTGCAGTGGTGCGATCTTGGCTCACTGCAACCTCCACCTCCCGGATTCAAGAGATTCTTGTGCCTCACCCTCCTGAGTAGCTGGGACTACAGGTGCACACTACCAAGTCTGGCTAATTTTTTGTATTTTTAGTACAGAAGGGGTTTCGCTGTGTTGGCCAGGCTGGTGTCAAACTCCTGATCTCAAGTGATCTGCCTGCCTCACCCTCCTAAAGTGTTAGGATTACAGGCATGAGCCACCACTGCCGGCCTAAATTTTATTTAGCACCCTGTATTTGTATTTGCTAAATCTGACAACCTTGTATTTCATCTGTGTCTTCTCTGAAACACCCTGGGGTAGAAGGCAAAATGGAAAGTGAACAAAGGAGTGCAGTACCTTCTCTAAGCATTTTCAGTAATTCTAAGGGTGGTTTCAGTTTTTTTCTTTTTTTGAGATGAGGATCTCACTATGTTGCCCAGGATGGACTTGAGCTCCTAGGCTCAAGTGATCCTCCTGCCTTAGCCTCCAGAGTATCATTTTTATTTCTACAAAAATAGTGCAAGAGGGCAATGCTAATCATGCTTGGAAAGCTCTTATTTTAATTGATGTTGTTTAGTAATTTCTTGGTGAAAAGTTTCTGGATTGTAGTTTATCCTTGAACATATTAACATATTATTTCTCCTTCTGCTTGGGTGATACATAGGTCCAGAAAGGTCAAAAGAATATTATTTCTTTCTTTCTATTTTATAGGCTAGACACATTCATATATGTAAATGAAAGTTAATCCACTGCTGCTCAGAATGAAAATGGAAATTTATACTTTTCATGCTTTTGTTCCGTTGTCCCCCTGGTTGTGCCAGGCCTAACAGTGACTCTTTTTTTTTTTTTTTTTTTTTGAGACGGAGTCTCGCTCTGTCGCCCAGGCTGGAGTGCAGTGGTGCGATCTCGGCTCACTGCAAGCTCTCCCTCTCGGGTTCACGCCATTCTCCTGCCTCAGCCTCCTGAGTAGCTGGGACTACAGGCGCCCGCCACCACGCCTGGCAAATTCTTTGTATTTTTAGTAGAGACAGGGTTTCACCATGTTAGCCAGGATGGTCTCAATCTCCTGACCTCGTGATCCACCCGCCTCAGCCTCCCAAAGTGCTGGGATTACAGACGTGAGCCACCGCGCCCGGCCGATTTTTAAAAATTTTTTGTAGAGACAGGTTCTTGCTATGTTGTCTAGGCTGGTCTCAAACTCTGGGCCTCAAGCGAGCCCCCTGTTTCAGCCCCCAAAGCACTGGGATTACAGGCATGAGCCATTGTGCGCAGCCCTGTTTGTCTTTTTATAACTGCTTCATTAAAATATAATTCATATACCATAAAATTCATCCTTTTAGAATGTATAATTCATTGGATTTTAGTATATTAACAAAGCTATGGAACCATCACTGCTATCTAACTCCAAAACATTTCCATCATCCCCAAAACAATCCCCATATTACTCCCCTTTCTGCCTCCCTCCCAGCCCCTGCCAAAATACTAGTTTACTTTCTGTCTCTACCAATTTGCCTATTCTGGACTTTTTGTATAAATGGGATCATAGAATATGTGGTCTTTTGTGTCTGACTTCTTTCATTTAGCATAATATTTTCTGGGTTTATCCATGTTGTAGCATGTTACAGAGCTTCATTTCTTTTTGTAGTTAAATAACATTCCATTATATGGAGGGGCTTGGTTTATTTTTAGTTCAAAAACTATTACAGGACCAAGAAATCTATTAAACCACAAGATTATCCAAGTGAAGTATCTATTCTATCTCATTTTATGCAGTGAGATGAATGTAGTGCATATGGACATTGAGCAGTCCAGGCTGTGTTATTTTCCCGTTTTATGCTAATACTACTTCAATTAGTCTGGTCGGGCTGCTGTAACAAAAAGGCACAGACTAGGTGGCCCCAACAGCAGAAATTTATTTTCTCATAGTCTGGAGGCTGGAAATCCAAGATGAAGGTGCTGTCAGAGTTGCTTTCCGGTAAGCTTCTCTCCTGGGTTGTGGACTGCCGTCTTATGTCCTCACATGGCTTTTCCTCTTTGTGTGTGTGGAGACAGACACACAGAGAGAGAGAGAATGGAATGTGAGCTCTGGTCTCTCTTCTTATAAGGACACTAGTCTTAGAGAGTATGACCTCATTTAACCCCAGTTATCTCCCTAAAGGCCCTGTCTCCAAATACAGTCACATTGGGAGCTAGGGCTTCAGTAGTTTTAGCAGAGAGACTACATTCAGTCACTAACACTACTGAAGGGTTTTATGTCTCTAAATGTCTCTTCTTGATGAGATTTGGTGGGTCAGTGTGTGTAAAATGAACGGAGTACGTTGTGTGTTTTCGGGTCTTACTGCCTCAATTCTGGTCTTTGCTGATCACTTACCTTCCTAACTCTCCAACACAGAGACCCCAGCCCACGTCAGGCCCTCATCTGCAGGTTGCATCCCTAGAGCCAGCGGTGGCTCTCAGAGATAGAGAACGCAGTGGTCACTCACACCCCACTCACGGGAACACTTCTCCAGATTGTTGCTCTTCTTTTCCTCATTTAACTCCCTAGAATTTCATTTCATTTCATTTCTACCTCTGAATTTCAGAAAATTTCTAATTCTTGCCATCTTTGCCTTTTAACAAATACTCTGCATAACCTTAAACAATTTAACTCTGATGTACTGCTAAAGTGAGAGACTTTGCCAGTTTTCCTGGCAGATACAGCAGAATTTGGGCCTCCACACTCAGGGACGTGAATGAGAGAGCAGTGCGTTATTTCTTGATGTTATAATGAGCCAATGCAATGGTAACTTCAGAGTGAACTGGCTAACATTCGTGAACTATCTAATGTCTGTATAGACCATCCATATATGAAAAATAATCTTTTACTCTTGGAAGCACTTTGACATAGATCATTTTGTTCAGTCCTAACAACAATCTTACTAAGTAATGAGAGGTTTTTTTCCTTCTGGCACAAACTGGGTGTCCTACAATTCAATTCAATTCTGACACTAACTTTCTGAAGTTGGCCCAGATGCCACAGGTTAAGGGCTCAGTCCCACAAAACTGCCCCCATTTTAGGCTTCAGCTGAAAATGGGGTGCCCAGGTTATCCACATTTCTACCCAGCCGACTACAAATTAGGGGTTCCTACAATCCCCCTTTTGGTCCAGTAATTCTTATAATGACTCACAGAACTCAGAAAGTGCTTTACTTACTCTCAGCAGTTTTTTAAATAAAGGATACAACTCAGGAGCAGCCAAATGGAAGATATGTGTAGGGCAGGGTATCTCCATGCTCTTTGAGATTTCCAAGCTTTCTTTTTTTTTTTTTTTTTTTTTTTTTGAGACAGGGTTTTGCTCTTGTCACCCAGACTGGAGTGCAATGGTGTGATCTTGGCCCACTGCAACCTCCGTCTCCCGGGGTCGAGCGATTCTCCTGCCTTGGCCTCCCAAGTGGCTGGGATTACAGGTGCACACCACCATGCCCAGCAAATTTTTGTATTTTTAGTAGAGATGGGGTTTCACCATGTTGGCCAAGCTGGTCTTGAAGTCCTGACCTCAGGTGATCAATCCACCCTCCTGGGCCTCCCAAAGTGCTGGGATTACAGATGTGAGCCACCACACCCGGGCGAGAGCTCCAAGCTTTTAATCAAGGCTTAGGGTCTTTCGGGAGACCAGCCCCCATCCTGAAGTTACCTAACTGCCTGCCACCAAGTCACTTTATTAGAACAAAAGAGGCTTCTAATATCCTTACCACTCAGAAAATTCCAAGGGTTTTAGGAACTCTGTGCCAGGAATCCAGGACAAAGACCAAATGTGTTTCTGTGATACCACAGGTAGGTAAAGCAAAAATCACTGACCCTATTTTATCCATAAGCCGATGCTGAATAGAGAGAATGGGTAACAAAGCTAGGAGTGGAGCAGGGTGACCTTGTCTCTCCTGACCAGGTTTCTTCCTGGGACACTTTTCAGCCTCAGGCTGTCAAACCAGCATTGAAACCCTCGTCTTTAGGCTGATGTCGTAGACCTGCACCATCCAGTACAGCAGCTACCAGCACATACGGTTATTTAAATTTTAATTACAATGGAAAATGCAATTCCTCTGTCATACCAGGCCCATTTCAGGTGCTCTGTGGCTACAAGAGGCTTGTTCTATTGTATTGGATAGTGCAGAAACAGAATATTTCCATCATCATAGGAAGTTCTATTCGGCAACTTTTTGGGTCTTTTACAGTGACAAGAAAGGACATTGCAGGGCTTTAACCTGAGAAAACAAGTCCCATATGCTCACAAACACCATTTAAAGGTCTTGACTTTTGTGGGAACATCAGCCCTTATTCTCATATCCTGTCGGGTTGAGGAGCTGTTACTGACAGACTGATTGAGTGACCGCTGACAGAATTAGTTGATCCTTGGACCTAACCTGTGATGCACACTTTAAAAAAAAAAAAAAAATAGATGATGGAAGTGAGTAACTCAGCTAGAACTTGGTTGATCTCAGTCCAAGAATGGTACTTGCCCAGAGTGGAAAACTTGTCTTACAGCCTTGGAGCAGCATGTGAGCCTTGGAGACTTGGCAAGGATGCTTTCATTAAAACCAAAACTGGGCATGTAGCATTCATCCCTTATCAGACAGAAGACGTGCACGTATTTCTCCCATTTCGTGAGTTGCCTCTTCACTCTGTTGGTGGTGACCTTTGATGCATACATATTTTTCATTTTTGATGAAGCCCAGTTTGTTTTGTTTCTTCATCTGTTGCCTGCGCTTTTGGTGTCATATTTAAGAAATCAGAGCTGGGTGTGGTGGCATGCACCTTAGTCCTAGCTATTCAGGAGGCTGAGGCAGGAGGATCACTTGAGCCCAGGAGTTTGAGGCTGCAGTGAGCAGTAACCACACCAGTGCTCTCCAGCTTGGGCAAAAAAATGAGACCCTGTCTCAAAAATTAAAAAATTTAAAAAATTTTAAAAGAGAAGTCATTGCCAAATCTAGTGTCATATTGTCTTCTAAGCATTTTATAGTTTTAGCTCTTAGGTTTAATCCAGGCCTTTGACCCATTTTGAGTTAATGTTTGTATATGGTGTAAGGGAAGAGTCCAGCTTCATTCTTTTGCATGTGAATATCCAGTTTTCCCGGCACTATTTGTTAAACAGTCTCCTTTCCCCCGTTAAATGGTCATGATGCCAAGAGGACAAAGTGGCAAAAGAGGAAAGTTTTGACACTTCCAAGTGACTGCGGCCCTTTTCTGTGAGCATCAGAGAGCACCAGACATTGAATGTTGAATCCTAAGCACAAGCCTATAAAATTGGCAGTTGTTGATGCACCTGGATCTCTCTGGTGAATATTTTCTCGGTTATCTTACTTTTGTTTGTCTCTCCCAGCTGTCTCAACTGTATCTTTCCTACAGTTCTGAAATAAAGGCATACAGGGTAACCAGGGAAGGGAATCCTCCAAAATCACTTATAATAGCAGCAGTGAGAATACTAGTGCATTTAAAGACTGTGGGTGATTTTCCATTTTTCTAGTTCTAAGTGACTAGCATTTTTCTAATTGAAAGTGACTAATGGTAATTTTTAAAATACCCAGTTTTTAAGGATCATCTGTAGCTGCTTATATGTAAGATATGGTAAGCTCCAGTGGAAAAGCCCCTGTATCCTCTAGTGTCCTATAGGAATATTCCTAAAGAAACAGAGTATCAGAGCTAAGAGCAGATTGGCAAAGGAGGGGGGCAGATGGATAATGCCCGGCTGGTTGCAGCCTGAAATTGTCAATCACCTCTTAATGTTTACGAAAGTGAAAAGTCAATGTGTAGTTGTTTTAATTTGACACACTCTTAGGTTGAGAGAGTGTAATTGCCAGAGGGGACAGTTAAGTGGCTCTGCTCCTTGTCAGCCTGTCTGGGTCTGACTCCAGTACTAAGCACTTTTCTGATGAGCGATAGATTGGGTTAAACACTGGCGTAATTGCTCGCTTCCGCATACCAGTCTCGCAATGCCTTGTACTACATTTCTATCAGCACTTGCCTGAGGCTGTGAGAGTTCATGCTGCAAAGAGAGCCCGTATGTTCATTTTCATGAATCAGTGTCGGGTTTTGAAAAGCAGTTGTTACAGCGCTAAATGGACTGTAATAAATTACACCCCCTCCAGACCCGTTGAGTAAATCAGAACTGTTTATATCCATCCAAGTGGTCTTTTGAGTATAAATGACTTTTTTGTTTACTTATCAAACGAAATGTTTGTCTCTAGGAAATGGAGGCAGATGATTTGTTCTTTTTTTAATCCTGTGAATAGCACTTCACTGCTGTGAAACCAGAGAGGAAATTCTGTGTATTGTTAGGTAGAAAAGTGCCACCTATCCCCACCCTCCCATAAGTGAAACATCCCAAAGTCGTTTTCAAGGCTGGAGACGCTTTATTGTAATTCTGTAACTCTGAGTAGCAGCCTGTCTCTACCCACTATTTCATACGTGGCAATGATGCAGAGCTCGGAAAACATGGTTTCTTGTCCCAGTCATTTCTATGAGAAGAAAGTGAATCTTGGAAAATACATTTCTCTCTCTTTGGATTGCTTGTCTGCACTTCTTTATGAAGGATGTGTGTTACTTGATAGTTACTTACTTGGGAGTCAAGAGAGAACTGTTGAAATGTATGCATTTCTTTTGCAAATTAGACTTATCAGAGGTCTGCCCCTTCTTTTTTTTTTTTTTTTTTTTTTTTGAGAGACAGAGTCTCGCTCTGTCACCCAGGCTGGAGTGCAGTGGCGCTATCTCGGCTCACTGCAAGCTCCGCCTCCTGGGTTCATGCCATTCTCCTGCCTCAGCCTCTCCGAGTAGCTGGAACTACAGGCGCCTGCCACCACGCCCGGCTAATTTTTTTTTTTTTGTATTTTTAGTAGAGACGGGTTTTCACTGTGGTCTCGATCTCCTGACCTCGTGATCCGCCCGCCTCGGCCTCCCAAAGTGCTGGGATTACAAGCGTGAGCCACCGCGCCCGGCCGCCCCTTCTTGGTAGGACATAGATACTGCAGTTTGATTGTAGTAGCTCTATGGTTATGAAATACCTGTTTCATATTCAATACTAGATGAAAGAACTATCTCCTGGCTTTCTTCTTCGATTTTTTGATGGGCCATTGTCTTCTTCCACTTAACATTTCCTGTGAGGTTATTAGGCTATATTAATAATGTCTTCTTCAGGCCAGGTGTGGTGGCTCATGCCTGTAATCCTAGAACTTTGGGAGGCTGAGGCAGGTGGATCACCTGAGTTCAGGAGTTCGAGGCCAGCCTGGCCAACATGGCGAAATCCTGTCTCTAATAAAAATACAAAAAATTAGCTGGGTGTGGTGGCAGGTGCCAGCAATCCCAGCTACTCAGGAGGCTGAGGCAAGGAGAATTGCTTGAACCTGGGAGGTGGAAGTTGCAGTGAGCCGAGATCACACCATTGCACTCCACCCTGGGCAACAGAGCAAAACTTCATCTCAAAAAAAAAAAAAAAGTCTTCTTCAAGGAAACTCTGATAATCCTTTCTTATTACATTTTTTCTTACTGTGTTAAATATACATAACATAAAATGTCAAATTTTGCCATTTTAACATTTTAAGCATACAGTTCAGTAGCGTTAAATGCATTCACAATCTTGTATAACCATCACCACTATCTATTTGCAGAATTTTTTTTATCATTCCAACAGAAACTCTTTACCTCTTAAGCAATAGCTTCCCATTGTCCATTTCCTCCTGCCCCTGGTAATCCCTATTCTACTTTCCATCTTTACGAATTCGCCTATTTCAAGTACGTCATATAAATGGAATCGTGCCATATTTGTCCTTTTGCATCTGGCTTATTTCACTAAGCACAGTGTTTTCAAGGTTCATCCGTGTTGTGGCATGTGTCAGAACTTCATACCTTTTTATGGCTGAATAATATTGCATTGTCTGTGTACACCTTCTTTTGTATATCTGTTCTGTTGATGGGCACTTGGGTTTCCACCCTTTGGCTATTGTGAAATAATGCTGCTGTGAAGTTTGGTGTACAAGTATCTGTGTGAGTACCTGCTTTCAGTTCTTCTGGATGTATATCTAGGAGTAGAATTGCTGCATTAAATGGTAATTTTATGGTTAAGTTTTTGCAGAACTGCCAAACTGGTTTCCACAATGTCAGCATGATTTTATATTACAGTCAGTAGTGCATGATGGTTCAACTTTTTCCATATCCTTCCCAACCCTTGTTATTTTCCGTTTTTTTTTTTTTTAATAATAGCCTTTCTAATGGGTGGAAAGTGGAATCTGTGGGTTTGATTTGCGTTTCACTGATGACTAATGGTGTTGAGCATTTTTTTCATGTGCTTCTTGGCCATTTATATATCGTCTTTGGAGAAATGTCTATTCAAGTCATTTGCCCATTTTTAAATTGGGTTGTTTGGTTTTTTGTCAGTGTTGTAGGAGTTCTTTATTATGTTCTGGATACAAATCCTTTTAAGCTATGATTTCCAATTTTTTTTCCCATTCTGTGGGTTGTCTTTTTACTCTCTTTTTAGTATCTTTTGCACAAAAGTTTTTTTTATTTTGATAAAGTCCAAGTTATCTAGTTTTTCTTTTTTTTTTTTTTTTTTTTAGACGGAGTCTCGCTCTGTCACCCAGGCTGGAGTGCAGTGGCGCAATCTCGGCTCACTGCAAGCTCCGCCTCCCGGGTTCACGCCATTCTCGTGCCTCAGCCTCTCCGAGTAGCTGGGACTACAGGCGCCCGCCACCACACCCGGCTAATTTTTTGTATTTTTAGTAGAGACGGGGTTTCACCGTGGTCTCGATCTCCTGACCTCGTGATCCGCCCGCCTCGGCCTCCCAAAGTGCTGGGATTACAAGCGTGAGCCACCGCGCCCGGCCAAGTTATCTAGTTTTTCTTTTGTTGCCTGTGCTTTTGGTGTCATATTTAAGAAACCATTGTCCAATCCAAGGTTATAAAGATTTACTTCTGGTTTTTTTTTTAAGAGTTTTATAGTTACAGTTTTAGCTCTTAAGATCTTTGATTAATTTTAAGTTGATTTTTGTATATCATGAAAGGTAAGGATCTAACTCTATTCTTGGTATGTGGATATCCCATTTTTCCAACATTATTTATTGAAAAGACTCCTTTTCCCAGTGAGTGGTCTTAGCACACTTGTCAAAAATCAGTTGACTGTATATTTGAGGGTTTATATTGCAGCTTTTGTAGTGAGTTTTGAAATCAGGAAATGCAATCCCTCCAATTTTGTTCTTTCTTTTCAAGTTGTTTTGGCTATTTGATGTGCCTTGGAATTCCATATGAATTTTACAATGGGTTTTTCTATTTATGCAAAAAGTAGATTTTAAGATTTTGATAGAAATTGAATTGAATCTGTAGATTGTTTTGGGTACTATCGTCATCTTAACAATATTAAGTCTTCCAGTCCATGAACATGAGATGATGTCTATTTATTTAGATATTTAATACTTTCTTTAAGCATTTTTTAATAGTTTTATCTGTGCCTGTCACCTCCCTGGTTAAATTTATTTCTGAGTATTATTTTTGATGGTATTGTAAATAAAATTTCTTAATATTTTGTTGCTAGGGTATAGAAATACAACTGATTTTTGTGTGTTGATTTTATATCCTGCAACTTTGCTGAATTTATTAGCTCTATCAGTTTTTTTGGTGGATTCTCTGGTATTTTCTACAATAAGTTTACGTCCTCTGTGAACAAAGATAATCGTACTTCTTTCTTTCCAATTTGGATGCTTTTTTATTTCTAGCCTATTTGCTCTGACTAGAATTTACAGTATTGTGTTGAACAGAGGTGGCACAAGTGGGCGCATCCTTGTTTGGTTTCTGATTTTGGAGGAACGCATTATTATTTCACCATTGAATGTGATGTTTCGCTGTGGGTTTTTCATGTACGACCTTGATCATGTTGAACACTAATAGCCTTATCTGCTTGTTTTCTGGACTCTTTAATCTTAAGGTAATCATTAATCTATGAAGAAGTGGGTGGTAGAGTTGTCAGCTACTGGGTGATCTTGTAACCCACCCCTGCCTTCACTGATTCGGTTGGGTTGCTCCACTCCATAGCCTTCTAGGGCTTCCTGAAAGGTACCAGTGACACCCCATTTATGCCATATGCATCCTTTTCCCCTAAGAATCCTCTTCTTTTACACGATTTAGTGGATCCTGATCTAGCCCTGCTCATCTTCTGTCTGTCCTAGATAGTTCAGCTTCTTCCTTTCAAGATGCTTCCATCCCAGTGCTTACCCTCTGCTCTAGAGACCACTTACCAGACCACTAAGTACCTCCTTTTAACTGTCTGCTCATTCCTGTTGCACTTAACTCCCAAATTGCACCATATGCCGGGAACAATCTTAACTCCCGACCCAGTCCTCCTAACTTCCCTCGTTCACCAAGTCCTCTTCTTTAATTAGCCATCTCTAAAACTCCTGTGTCAGGGTATTTTCCAAAATGAATGACAAAAACAGAGTTAATTTACCGTGGCCAGTCTTGTTTTGAAATATGAAACTTCCCCACACATCCTGAAAATATTTTGTCCTTTTCTCTGTTGTATATTCTTTTTCTCGTTTGTTCTCTGGATTTTATTATTTCTTTATTGGCATTTAATGCACACCTCAGCTACAAAGAGGGCTTTGCATTGTTCTCTGCTTAACTCCTATTTTAGAGCATCATACGAGGCTATTTTTATCATTTTTACCAAAAGCAATACAAGCTCACTGGGGGGAAAAGTCAAGTAATGTAGGAATGTACAAAATAAGACCAGAAATTTTGTAGTGAAGTTTTATAATTTCTTTCATATAGATACTACATATTTTTCCTCCCCCTCCTCTGTATGTTATAGAAATAGTCATTAATACCTATAAGGGTGGACATTATACTGGCAGAAAGATAGACATAGAGACCAATAGACTAGGCTAGAGAGCCCAGAAATAACTCCCACATGTATGGTCAAATGATTTTTGACCAGAGGGCTAAGAACATTAAATAGAGAACATTCTCCTTAACAAATGAGCTAGGAAAACTGGCTATCCACTACAAAAAAATGAAGTTGGACCCTTACCTTATACTATATACAAAAATTAACTCAAAATGGATCAAAGACCTAAATGAAGGACCTAAAATTATGAAAGTCTTAGAAGAAAACAGGGGAAAAGCTTCATTACAGTGGATTTGGCAATGACTTCTTCTATATGACATTAAAGGCTCAGGTAACAAAAGGAGAAAAAATTGGACTTGATGTTGAAAATGTGTACATCAAAAGACACTATTCAACAGAGTTAAGAGGCACGACCTTCAGAATGGGAGAAAATATTTGCAAATCATATGTCTGATAAGGAATTAATATCCAAAATACGCAGAGATCTGCTAAAACTCAGCAACAGCAAAACAACCCGTTTCAAAAATGGCCAAAGGACTTGAATAGACATTTCTCCAAAGAAGATACAGTAATGGCTAATACGCATGTGAAAGGATGCTCAATATCTAATCATTAGGGAATGCAAATAAGAACGACAATGGGATACTGCCTCACACACATTAGGATGGCTACTATTAAAAAAATGACAAATGTTGACAAGGATATGGAATAATTGGGACCCTTGGGCACTGTTGGTGGGAATGTAAAGTGGTATAGCCTTTATGCAAACAGTATGGTGGGTCTTCAAAATATGAACCTGAATTACCATATGATCCAGCAATTACACTTCTTGATATATACCCCAAAGAAGTGAAAGCAGGGTCCAAAGAGATATTTGTACACTCATGTTCACAGCAGCATAAATGGGGGTCAACCTAAGTGTCCATCAACACAGGGTGGACAAAGAAAATGTGGCGCATGCATGAGTGCGCGTGCACACACACACCCTCCCCCCCCCCACACACATACGCAATGGAATATTAAAGGAAGGAAAATCTGACGCATGTTATAACATGGATGAACCTTGAGGACATTATGCTAAGTTACATATGTCGTTCACAAGAAGACAAATACTGTATGGTTCCACGTATTTAAGGTACTTAGGGTAGTCAAAACATAGAGGAAAAAAGTGGGCCGGGCGCGGTGGCTCACGCTTGTAATCCCAGCACTTTGGGAGGCCGAGGCGGGCGGATCACGAGATCAGGAGATCGAGACCACGGTGAAACCCCGTCTCTACTAAAAAATACAAAAAATTAGCCGGGCGTGGTGGCGGGCGCCTGTAGTCCCAGCTACTCGGAGGCTGAGGCAGGAGAATGGCGTGAACCCGGGAGGCGGAGCTTGCAGTGAGCCGAGATTGCGCCACTGCACTCCAGCCCGGGCGACAGAGCGAGACTCTGTCTCAAAAAAAAAAAAAAAAAAAAAAGTGGAGTAGTGGTTGCTGGGTGTTGAGGGGAGGAGAGAATGGAGAGTTATTATTTTCTGGGTAAAGAGTTACAGTTTGAGAACATAAAAAGTTCTGGAGATGGAGGGTTGTGATGGTTACACAACAGCCTGAATGAACTTAATTGCTATTGAACTGTACGCTTACAAAGTGGTTGGGTTGGTAAATTTTATGTTTACAGGTATTTCACCACCAAAAAAATAGGAAGAAAAAAGTATGGACTTTTTATTTATATCAAGTATCTTTTTTGCATGTATCAAAATGATAACATTATTTTCTCTTTATTTATGTAGTAAGTCACATTAATGAATGTCCTTATTTGGAATGATTCTTATATTCCTGGCATAAATCTTCTGTGGTTATGAGGTATTATCCTTTTAGTGCATTGCTGGATTCAGGTTGTTTGTATTTATTTAGGACTTCTGCACTTACATCCAGAAGTGAGCTTGGCTTTCTATCCTAGTTTGTGGTATCCTTGTAATGTTGTTATATCATGGTTATGTATAACATGAAACAGAAGCCATCATCTTCCTTTATTCTCTGGGACATTTAAGTGATATAGATATGACCACATCTTGGTATTTGAATAAAATTGCCCATGACATCTAGGCCTTGGTCTTTTTGGAGATGGGGAGTAAATCTTTTGATTAACTTTTCTGTTTCTTTTATGGTAATCTTTTAAAAACAAGCTTTCTTCCTCAGTTTTGGCAATTTGTCTTTCTTTAAAGAGAAATATCAATTTTCTTTCTCCTTTTTATTTGAGACAGAGTCTCAGTGTGTCACCCAGGGTGGGGTGAAGTGGTGTGATCATGGCTCACTGCAACCCCAACCTCGCAGGTGTAGTTCATCCTCCTGCCTCAGCCTCCTGAGTAGCTGGGACTACAGGCACGTGCCACCACACCCAGTTAATTTTTATATTTTTTTGTAGCGATGGGGTTTAGCCATGTTGCCGAAGCTGGTCTTGAACTCCTGAGCTCAAGTGATCTGCTTGCCTTGGCCTCCCAAAGTTTTGGGATTACAGGTGTGAGCCACTGTGCCTGGCCTATTGTTCATTTTAAACTTGATATAAAATTGCAATGATGATTTCTTAAATTTTTAAAAACACTATACCTGTGGTTCTGGAGGTACATCTCAAGTTTACTGCTTTTCTTTTTGTTTATTTTCTTGTGTTCATAGTCAGATCTTCCAGAGGTTCGTTGGTTTTATTGGTGATTTCATAGCAACATCATGAGTTTATCTGTGCATGTGTAAATTTTGGTTGATATAATTTATAGTTGTTTCTAAAGAGACTTTTGAAATTCTTTATTTCTGTTTTTTTTTCAATCCTCACAAAAAACAGTGGAGTGTTGTTTAAGCCACCTGCCTCCAAGAATTACTCCCTTAAGGAATGTGGCAAATAAATAGCAGAGCAGGAATTCAAACCCAGATCTGACTTTAAACCTCTGCTCACCCCTCCCCCCAACCCCATATGATGCTGCTTGGTGAAGTATCCAGGATATCTGTGTCTTAGTTTGGGTTTCACATAAAAGCAAAACCAAAGACAATAAGGATTTGCGTTTTGATAGCATAGCAGGTTGTTATTCCAAGGAGTAAGAGTGGAGGATCGGAGGAGGAAGAAAAGCCGACATAAAATTGTGAAGGCGACAGGCGTCAGATTCAGGGCTCTCTGTAGAGATCCTAGAGAGCCTCCCAGACTCATTCATCCGAGGATAAAACAGCGTAGTTACCTTCCCATCGTTCCTTGTCTCTCAGTGAGGTGTTGAACCCCCCACTTCTGAGTTGCACCTGTGTACTTGAAAGACAATAACAGAAGCCCTGGGGCGGGAAGTGACTCATAGTCTCATCTCCATGCAGGTTGCTGTCACAGGGAGGTGAGGTGATGCTTTCACAGAGGCGTTGGCTGGAGAATGAGAGTTGGCACCAGGGGCAACTAGGACACTCTTTCAACAGGCGTGTCACTGGAACTCACAGTTGACAGTACATTTACCCAAATATTTTCTATGCAAGTAATACACAGTTGCCTAACACTTACATCCTGGATTTGGGGTGCTGATAATTATTTTTATTTCCTTAAAGTCTGAAGGTCATGGGGATGGTGGGGATATGTATGTGGTCCGTAGTGAAATGGACTTCTCCCACTAGGAGCAAGAGGTCAGGGAGGATTGTTGGAAATAACATGTTAAAGATCTGCCAGCAGATTACAATTTACTGATGAAGTACTCCATTCTCAAGAGGATTTATTTTTGTAAGAAAAGCCGCAAAAGCACAATGGGAAAGAAGTTGTTTTTATCTTTCGTAATCAAAATACATTGATTTAAAGAAAAGATGAGTTTAAAGGTATCCTTCAGAGTATGTGGTTGGCTTTTGGGCTTAAGCACTCATTTGTGGCCAAATTCTTTTCCCTTGTGTTTGTTGGAGTGGGGCAGCATTGCATAATGGTTGAGAGTACTGCGTTTGGGGTCTCTCAGACCTGGGTCATCACTTAGTAACCATATAACCTTGGGCACCATTTGACTTGGGCACATTCTTCCCCTCTCTAAACCTTAGTTTTCCTGACTGTAAGTTGGAGGTGATAGGATGCATTTCATTTAGTTTTTGTGCGGAGTAAGGGAAATAGTGTTTGTAAAGGGCTTAACACTGCACCTGGCATGTGAGTAGTGTTCGCTAATTTGTAGTTACTACCTTTATTGGTTGTCCAGGAATTCCATGATCTCCTTAATTATTGTGTGTTCCTGATTTTGAACCTGCCACAGTTTTTTGAAAGATTTCAGTGGAAAAGATTACAGTCAAGAGTAATTCCAGGAAACAGTATGCTTAGTAGGATTAGACTGTTGTAATTTCTCCTCCAGCATCCTCATACAATAAGCACATTTAATAAACGCATACACAGTTTTCAGCAGCTCACTCCCCTCTTGCTCCTCCCTCCTTTGAGAGAAAACGATTTGATAAATAACGTGGTAAAGTAAAATTGATTTTATGTCTTAGTCCTCCTGATTATTTGCATTTTAAAAGGAGATTGGTATTTATTCTGAAGAAATGGATCTTTAATGGTGGAATTTCAGACATTTTGGTCCTTGGGTGGCAGGCACATTTTGAGAACAGAATCTGTTGCCCTCATTTATAAGTAACAACCTCTTTTGGGTAAATGGTACCAAGCCTGATTCTTGCTTTTTGAAGTGCTTTAAGTTGTGTTTTATTCCAAATACTATATTTGTGCACCCATTATCATATCAAATGCTTATAATAAAAGGTTATGTTGTCATAAAATATTACTATTCTATGGTAATTCAAACATAGGCACTATTGTGTATTTTAGTTCTGTTAGTTACTTGCTTTGGAAAGCACGTGACCACTTACAAAGTTAACAAGATAATTTAGTAAATCTAGTTGCCTAAAATTCATGTCCCCCAAATGACCGACTTAATCTAGGGAATTGTCCAGATCTCTGTCAGATAAAGCAGCTGTATAAAAACACATTGACAATAATAATGAAATCTACTGCAAGTTTTATCAACAAATTAGATACTTTGCAAAATAGCATTTTCAAAAAGTGAAAATAAAATGCTTCATCTTAACAGTGTAGCTAGCTAGACTCTAATGTTTTTGTCTTTCTTTCTTTTTTTTTTTTTTTTTTTTGACATGGAGTCTTGCTCTGTTGCCCAGGCTGGAGTCCAGTGGCTCGATCTCAGCTCACTGCAACCTCTGCCTCCCGGGTTCAAACGATTCTCCTGCTTCAGCCTTTTGAGTAGCTGGGATTACAGGTGCCTGCCACCATGCCTGGCTAATTTTTTTGTATTTTTAGTAGAGACAGGGTTTCACCATGTTGGCCAGGCCGGTCTTGAACTCATGACCTCAGGTGATCCACCGGCCTTGGCCTCCCAAAGTGCTTGGATTACAGGCGTGAGCCACCGTACCCGGACTGTTTCTGTCTTTCATAATAATTTCCAATCAGCCGTTTCATACTTTCATCAAGATGAAACTTGCTACACTGCTATCTTTTGTACTTTTATTCATCTAAAAAATACCTTTAAAAGCAGAGATTTAAAAGAGAGCAGTCAGAAATAACTGGAAAACTGGTTTTTCAGAACATGTTTCTCAATGTATAGTTAAGACAGCTTTATTTTTTTTTCTTAAATGAGCAGAACATTGCTGTTTTTATTCTCTGTAGTTCCTGATGAGTTGCTTTAAAAAAAAAAATACACACTTTTGTTTTTTGCCCGTTGTAATCTTGGCGTAATACTGTGTTATGGCCTACTTTCCCTCATTTTATTTAACAGTTTCCTCAAGAGCTAAACTCTTGATGTGTGTCGTTCCAGACCTTTTTCTATGAAATTACACGCAGGTATGTGTTTCTGTAGAAATGCGGTTTGCTTGGCTTTTTAACATAAGGGGTGTTGTAGTCAATGTATTGCTCCTCAGCGCTTTCCTTTTTTCAGTCAGTGCTTGGTCTTAGAGATCTTACATGTTTAGTACAGGTAGGTCTACTTTATTATTCTTAACTGGCACGTACGATTCCACAGTTTGGATGGAGCATGGTTTATTAGTTAATTTCCTTATTTATTGGCAGTCATGTTATTTTTCTTTTTCTTTTCTTTTTTTTTTTTTTTGATGTGACAATCAAATGCTGCCCTCTCCTTGTGCAGTTGTGCTGGTGTTTTTCTGGGGAGATGAAAGCCTGCAAGTAAGTTTGTATTGAATACTGCCAAATGAACCCCAAGACTGGCTGCACCCATTTACAATCCTAGCAGCAATGTATTCCTAGCAATTCGGTATTATCCAACATGTACATTTTTGTCTATTGGGTGGGTGGGAAATGGAGTCTAGTGGTGGTTTTTATTTCCATTTCCATCACAGCCAGTGTGGTAAGGGAGGTGCCCCATCCAGCCTCTGCGCAGTGCCTGAAGTGCCAGGTAACTGGACCATTTCATTTACCGTGGCTCTCTCCTCCCTCTGCAAGAAAAGTACAAGAGTGGGTCACAGGTCATAAGACAAGCCCCGGCATAGTCCATCTCTGCCTAACAGCCACCTCACACTGAATCCCAATCAATCTCCATATAAAAACACTGGCTTTTGTACAAACAGAGGTTCCAGTAAAGAGCCTTGCGACTTTCCTTCCTTGTAGTTACTTTCTCATTACTAGGCGATCTCCCCAAAAGAAACCCAGAAAGCAGAAGGCAGTTCCACTCTGCTCTCTTGTTGACATGATATGGGGACAACTGTGTTTCCACTCGGGCTAAAAAATGTGCTGTCTCCTTGGTAGGAAAGATTGGGGAATATGTCCTTTCTGTGCTAATGGGTGTGTACGTCCAGGTCTGCAAGGTTACACTGGCAGTAGTTGAGATTCACACAAAAGAGCAGTGCCTGACAATGCAAGGACTGGATTCATAGACTGTGCCCATCAAGATACCAACGAGCCAACAATGTTAGGAAATTCATCATGCAGAGTTAGCTGATGATTTGATTTTGACCCGTTACATGATTGGCAGTTTATTATGAGGCAGAGGCTGTCATTATGTCACTTGAAGCAACTCGTCTACAGCAGCCGAAGGATGGAGGAATTGAATCCTACCCCATTTAGTGGCTGAATTCCAGTAAATGGAAAGAACCTAGTCCAAGCTTGTCCAACCCACAGGACGACAGCCACGTGCGGCCGAGAATGACTTTGAATGTGGCCCAACACAGATTTGTAAACTTTCTTAAAACATTATGAGATCGTTTTGCAATTTTTTTAAAGCCTATCAGTTGTCGTTAGTGTTAGTGCGTTTTATGTGTGGCCCAAGACAATTATTATTCTTCCAATGTGGCCCAGGGAAGCCAAAAGGTTGAACACCCAGGCCTAGTCCATTATTGACAGAAAATGTTAATGTGTCTATTAAGGAAGGAAAGCTCGTAATTTCTTGCTTCAGAAGTAATTACTCAATTCTAAATTATCCTCTCTTGTTCTGTACTCCATTTATTCTGACTTTGAGCAGGCACCAAACCTTTAGAGCTTAAAAGAAATGGAGATTGGAGAAATCATAACAAAATGATAGAATTTAAATTCTGGAAGTTGGAGGTCACTGAGCTCAACCCCTTCACTTTATTTTTATTTTCTTTTTTTGAGACAGAGTCTGACACTGTTGCTCAGGCTGGAATGCAGTGGCGCGATCTCGGCTCACTGCAGCCTCCGCCTCCCGACCCAACGCCTTCACTTTAGATGTGGAAACTGAGGCCCCAGAGATGGCTTGCCCAAGGGGACGGTATAGCCCTTCAAGACAAATACTGTCTGAAGTCAAGTTTTATTATTGTACTACTAACCATTTCCTGTCACTGGAGTCATAGATCTGAGCTGGAGCTGGACTCTATGTTAGCTTCTTTGATGAATGGATTTCTCCCAGCAGCGGGCTTGGGGTCAGCCATGCCGTGTTTCTGTTAGATGTTCCAGGAGCGCTTGCTGCTGCTGACCGGGAGGCGCTGGAGCTCACTGGGGTGAATCAGTTCATTTTTCATTTTCTCCACCCTGACTTCATGGAAGGTCACGTGAGGTGGAATTGGGTAATTACTTATCTACTCTGAAAACACATCTGTATGGATTTGCACAGAATGTGGGCCTCCTGTGCTGCTGCTTTGTGCTTTGGGAACACCGTGGGGAGCTTGAGGCCTGTGGGGTGGAGCCTGCCTTGGTTGCAACCCACCCCCTGCTTGCTCAGGCCCGCCCCTCCTCCCCTCTGTTGAAAGTGTGCTTTAATGAACAGTTTTTCTCATCATTATCTTAAATCAGATGAAGGGAAAAGCAAAGCTTTTGTATTAGGAAGATTATTTGGCCCGTTTTTTCTCCTCTCCTCTCCACAGGGACATGAAACTACTGGGAAAAACAAGATTTCTTGAAAACTCTTTGACATCTGGGTGTCTGGTAGCTTTCAAATTCCCAGACCCTACGGTTCCATTTCAGACTGTACCATTAGATGCCCTAGAGTCTGTGGAAGTCAGTATCCTCTCCACAGCCTGTTGGAAGCCTCTCTGCTGGCCCGGGACAGACCATCCTTCCTCTGTGCTCTGCTGCGTTGGGGCCCAGGAGGCTCCACAACAAGTGGTTGATTTAAAAGAAAACCTGGAATTTTACCAAGTAGCTTACGCTGTGTTTACTGAAACACTCAGAATTTGCCAGGCAGCAAACAGATGAGTGGCCACCCAACATTTTACTCCACCCAGTCACACAATGGGTCCTTAAAGTCTCTCCCTTTAAAAACAAAGCAGGCTGGCGCGGTGGCTTATGCCTGTAATCCTAGCACTTTGGGAGGCCAAAGTGGATGGATCACTTGAGGTCAGGAGTTCGAAACCAGCCTGGCCAACCTGGTGAAACTCTGTCTCTACTAAAAATACAAAAAAGAAAAAAAAAAAATAATAGCCGGGTGTGGTTGTGGGTGCCTGTACTTCCAGGTACTTGGGAAGCTGAGGCAGGAGAATCACTTGAATCCGGGAGGCAGAGGTTGCAGTGAGCCGAGATCATGCCACTGTACTCCAGCCTTAGCAACAGAGCGAGACTCCATCTCAAAAAAACAACAAAAAAAAACCCCACACACTTGCCAGGTGCAGTGACTCACACCTGTAATCCCTAGAGGCCAGGAGTTTAAGCTCAGCCTGGGCAACAAAGCCTTTCTCTTCAAAAAATAAAACAATTAGCCGGCATGGTGACGTATACCTGTAGTCCTAGCTACTTGGGAGGCTGAGGCAGGAGGATCTCGCTTGAGCCCAGGAGTTCGAGACTGCAAGCAAACTATGATAGTCCCATTGCACTGAAGCCTGGGAGAGCAAGACCCTCTCTCGGGGGAAAAAAAAAACAAAAAAAAACCCACAAAAAGCTTTTCTGAAGTATGATTGACAATACCGAAAGCTGTTCTTATTTAGTGTGTACAACTTGGTGACTTTGGAGATAAGTATACACCCGTGAAACCATCACCAGAATCTGTGCCACAGACCTACCCATCACCCGCAAAAGTTTCTTACAGTCTGCTTTATTATTTTGTTTATTCATGATAAGAACACTCGACATAAGACCTACCCTCTTAGCAAGTTTTTAAGCATAAAATACAGTATTGTTAACTGTAGGCACCAAGTTGTACAGATTTCTAGGACTTATCTTGTGTAACTGAAACTTTGTACCCTTGAAGCACTTCCCTGTTTTCCCTTTCTCTCAGCCCGTGTAGCCGCCATTCTACTCTGCTTCTGTGAGTTTGGCTATTTTAGATTTCTCATGTAAGTGGAAATCATAGAGTACTTGTCCTTCCGTGTCTGGCTTATTTCACTTAGCACGTGTCCTCCAGGTTCATTCAGTTGCACATGGTAAGATTTCCTTCTTTTTAAGGCTGAATAATATTCCATTGTATGCATATAGCACATTGTCCTTATTCATCTGTCTGTCAGTGGACATGTAGGTTGCTTCCATGCACTCCTTGGGTACTGTGACTAGTGCTGCAGTAAATATGGGTGTGCAGATACCTTTTCAAGATCCCAATTTCAATTCTTTGAATATACACTCAGAAGTAGCATTCCTGGATCATATAGTAGTTTTATTGAAGTCTCTTCTGCTTGGAAAGTGGAAAGATGTGGGAATTGGGGTCTCTTGGATATCTCCTTGCTCAGCTCATTTTTAGAAGGCAAACCTGCAACTCAGTTGATGCCTTAGACTTGAAAGCTATCTTTTTGCAGCAAAATCATGACTATCTAGAGAGGTACTTGGGCAACAGATTTGTGGATGTGAAGAAGAGGAAAGCTCACTGCAGAGGGCTCTCTGGGTCAGCAGGAGGCAGCGTGAGGAATACAATCAGCAAGCTTGTTGTGATGCACTGTGGTCTCTTGTGGACAGTCCCAGATTCAGATCCTGAGTACAAATTCTGGCTCTGATATTCAGCAGTTGTGTGAGCTTGGGCATGTTAATCTGAGTCTGTTTTTAAAATCTGTCAAGTAAGGATGTTAATATCCACCTCCCCAAAGGGTTTTCGTGAAGATGGTAAAGTACAGTGCCGGAACATGATAGGGGCTCAATGAATGGTAGTAATTATTATTAATAATTATGCTAATAAATAATGTGGGCTGAAGTTCATTTCACAAGCCTGCTTCCCCAAGTCAGCATTTACCAGCTCCTGCCTTAGGCTGGTACATGAGCCTTCCTAAGAATTCCTGTTTCATTTCCCCAGTGTCTCCTAGCCCCGACTCGTTAAAGAAAGCATCTCACTCCTATAGTTCAAGTGAAAAGCATTGTTTCCAGAAATGACTGTTTTATTGGATTTCCTTTTATCCTTGCTTTCTGTCTTTTTCTATCACTTTTTGTTACGACAGAAATGTTTCGTCCTTTATTGTTTCATAGTTGTTTTGATATAGAAAGTTATAAGTGCTTTTCAAATAAATGGATGGCCTTGGTTTAGGATTATGAAAAGTATATCCCCCTTACTACCAGGCATATTAGTTAGCTAATGCTAATATTTGTGTCTTTTGCCTTTTCTCTCAATTTTTTCTGATTCAGTGTTACAACTAGTAATATTTGCTAATGGAAATAATGAAAAGTTCATTTTATTAAAATTTCTGACAAATAATTAAATCCTAGAGCCTCATTGAAGCACTAGACAACATGAGAGTTAACTGCTAGCAGAAAAATAAATTTATTTTAACATATATTTTTCTTTAAATACCAGTCATTTCCGTTTGGCTGTAAGGACTGCATTCTAGTTAAGCTCCTGGAAGGCAGAGTTAAAGAGAAACCGATGATGATTCTGAGATTAGCTCACTGGTAAATCACTTTGAAAGGCTGAGCCTCTGATAAGCTGGAAACACAGACCAGACATGGACAATAACCTTAATCAGAAAGAATGCATCTTTTATGTAAATTATGAAAATTTGATGTAGCAAAAATAAAACTTGATTTATCCACTTACCTAGCAGTGCATCCTGTATACTGAATGGTATAGATGACACTTTAGCAATTTGCCGTGCCCCTAAAGATGACATCTCTGCAATGTCTAGAAGCTTCCTCTTTAAAATGAAAATATCAACAAGAGGGTTGGCAGCATGCAGCTTGCATGTACCTCTTGGGTAAATTAGTTTAATTGAATGCTTTTCTTTGAAGAGCTCCAAGCAATATACTCAAAGAATAGAACTGTTCTGGAGCGGATTGAGGGAGGGTGTAAGTTATAATTTGACAGAAATGAGACCCTGGGAGTGGACCAGGGGGCACAGGATACCTAAGAACAGAAAAGAAGCACAGATGTGAGGAAGATGCAGAGGACCAGACAAACACATAATAGAGAAAAAATGGCACCTTCTTCTGATTCTGTTTCAGGTAGTCCCTGGTGCCAGTTTGAAGCACTTACTGATTATCTGCTCTCTTATTACAGGAAGGGAGGGGGCCAATGTCCATTCAATGCCTATTTTGAGCTAAGGAGCTTGCTGTGCTATGTATAGATTTTTAAAATCACAACAGCCTTTAACATTGTTGTTTTCCTTTAATAGATGAGGAATTGAGGCTCGGAGCTGTTAAATGATTGCCCAGGGTCACATAACTAGTAAATGACCCAGCCAGAATGTAATCCCAGGTGTGTCTGATTACAGGTGTTTTTCTTCTGAGAACAGAGCCTTGTTTTATTCACAGCCATATCCCCTGTATCTAGAACAGTGCTGGGCACAGAGCAGATGCTCAGTAAATACTCTGTGAATTAAGTAACCAAATTAGCACCACACTGCCTTTTATGCATGAGTTTTAGCTAGTTGTCGAGGTAGATTAAGAAATAAAAAGGACTAACAGTAGTCATTGTTTTCTTTAGAGTACTTGGCCCCCAAAGAGGTTCTTCCAACACCTTGGACATGAAATAAAACATGTTCTACAATTTATACTTTTAAAATTATGGTGTAATCAAAAGGCCAGGCAGCCCATAAACCTGAGAATTTGTGCAATTGAAATAACATTTCTGATTCCCAGGAAGCTTGCGCCTAACAGCAGAAAGCATTTTTACATGTAAATTGGTCACTTTTGAGATGAGCTGGTAATTTCCAAAATTAGCAGATTACTTATGCTTGAAGGAGCTGAGGTCGCCATTCGTTATTTCGCTGCTCTTTGCCCTGAGCTTCGAAGCCAGCCAATAATGCAGTGAGTGCTGGACTTCCACTCTTTTTTTCAAATTAAATATGTAATTACAGTCTTCACTGAAGATGAACCAAGTGTGAAAATACCTGATCTACTTGGAATGTGAGATCAGGGAGGAGTGTGTGGGTTGGAGTCAGTGCCTGGGCATTTAAATACTTTCAACAGTAACATTAAGGGTGAAATTAATTATATTGTGACCAAGTGTTGTCATGTTGGTTAGGCAGAGTCAGTGAAATTTATATTCTTTTTTGGTTGATCATTTTTTAAAGCTGAAAGGGTTTTTTTCCTTAGGAGATATTCTCATAGCCTAGAGACTTAAATCTCTAAGACTTCAAATGTTTTGAAAGATACACATCTTTGAAATGTGTAGAGACTTTCTTTGTGGACTGGTACATGGCTATTTTGCATACATGCTTTGTGTGTGCCTGTGAAGAATGCGGATTTGTTCATTGTTGGATGCAGAATTTTATATATGTGGAGTCAAGCTTACTTATCTTGTTTACATTTTCAATTAACAATGAAAGTGATCCATCCAAAACGTATCTGATGGCCACCCCTTATCTATTTTTTTAAGGTAGTAGCTTTAATAAGCCTCCTTTATTATGGAGAAAAAAAAAGCCTATGTATCTTTTCAGTCTTCTAGCTTTAGTCATTCTGATATTTCCGTTAGTGTCTGGAGTTTAGTTATACCCATCCAAGGACTGAGTTTAAGGGTAGATTCGAGATGCCTTATTAACTCGCCATCACTGAGAAATTATCTGTTTCACATACATGCATTTTCTAAATGTCGAAAATCTTCTCTTGCAGTTGTCAAAGGCCCCTGCCCCCCGACCTTTGATGACAAGAAAGTTTATCAAGTGGATTATTCTCTCTCGCCTGCAGGAAGCTGACCCATTCTTGAGGTTTTGGGTTCGTTGCCACTTCTGTTGTTGTACTCCCTCTGCACTGCTGCCTCAGCTGCTTCTCAGTTTTCCTCGCCCCTTCCTTGATGTGGGGCCAGCAATCATCTCTTCTGTCTTGCCAGAGCTGCCTCTCCACCCTTCTTTCCGTGCATTCTTACCTAGTGTGCTGATCACGATTGATCTAGGAAACAGATTGGCTGGCTTTGTCTCATGACAGTGATCTGTCATTTATTCATCAACTACTATTTGTTGAGTGCTGGCCACATGTAAGTCTTTTAACTAGTGGCCACCAAAGGGCTTTAAAGATAGAACCATGACATGGTCCCTCCTCTGGTCTGTAGGGGAGTCATTAGATCCATAATGAGAGTGAAAGTGATAGTGGCACAAGAAAGGTGCAGTACTGTGGGCATTAGAGAAGGGGGGGTTGTTTCTGCTTAAAGGGATTAGAGGAGGTTGGCATTTGAGTGGAGTGTTAAGCTGTGGAGATTAGGGAGAGTCTGTGGGACTGGCATGAACTCAGCGTCAAAGGCAGGGGACCTTAGAGGTCTGTGCAGGCATGTGGAGCAGGAGAGAGGCTAGGACGTGGCTTAATAAGCACAGGGGAGAAGTGGGGAATCAGATTGCTCTTCAAATGCCAGGCTAGGGAGCTTGGACCTTTGCAGAAACCACCAAAGGTGTTTATTTATTTATTTTTTTTTTTTATTATACTTTAGGGTTTTAGGGTACATGTGCACAATGTGCAGGTTTGTTACATATGTATCCATGTGCCATGTTGATTTCCTGCACCCATTAATTCGTCATTTAGAATTAGGTGTATCTCCTAATGCTGTCCCTCCCCTCTCCCCCCACCCCACAACAGTCCCCGGAGCATGATGTTCCCCTTCCTGTGTCCATGAGTTCTCATTGTTCAATTCCCACCTATGAGTGAGAACATGCGGTGTTTGGTTTTTTGTCCTTGCGATAGTTTACTGAGAATGATGTTTTCCAGTTTCATCCATGTCCCTACAAAGGACACGAACTCATCATTTTTTATGGCTGCATAGTATTCCATGGTGTATATGTGCCACATTTTCTTAATCCAGTCTATCGTTGTTGGACATTTGGGTTGGTTCCAACTCTTTGCTATTGTGAATAGTGCCGCAATAAACATACGTGTTTATACGTGTCTTTATAGCAGCATGATTTATAGTCCTTTGGGTATATACCCAGTAATGGGATGGCTGGGTCAAATGGTATTTCTAGTTCGAGATCCCTGAGGAATCGCCACACTGACTTCCACAATGGTTGAACTAGTTTACAGTCCCACCAACAGTGTAAAAGTGTTCCTATTTCTCCACATCCTCTCCAGCACCTGTTGTTTCCTGATTTTTTAATGATGGCCATTCTAACTGGTGTGAGATGGTATCTCACTGTGGTTTTGATTTGCATTTCTCTGATGGCCAATGATGAGGAGCATTTCTTCATGTGTTTTTTGGCTGCATAAATGTCTTCTTTTGAGAAGTGTCTGTTCATGTCCTCTGCCCACTTTTTGATGGGGTTGTTTGTTTTTTTCTTGTAAATTTGACAGAACAGAGCCCTCAGAAATGATGCCGCATAGCTACAACTATCTGATCTTTGACAAACCTGACAAAAACAAGAAATGGGGAAAGGATTCCCTATTTAATAAATGGTGCTGGGAAAACTGGCTAGCCATATGTAGAAAGCTGCAACTGGATCCCTTCCTTACACCTTATACCAAAATTAATTCAAGATGGATTAAAGACTTATATGTTAGACCTAAAACCATTAAAATCCTACAAGAAAACCTAGGCAATACCATTCAGGACATAGGCGTGGGCAAGGACTTCATGTCTAAAACACCAAAAGCAATGGCAACAAAAGCCAAAATCGACAAATGGGATCTCATTAAACTAAAGAGCTTCTGCACAGCAAAAGAAACTATCATCAGAGTGAACAGGCAACCTACACAATGGGAGAAAATTTTTGCAACCTACTCATCTGACAAAGGGCTAATATCCAGAATCTACAGTGAACTCAAACAAAGGTGTTTATTTAGGAAAGATGTCAGAGACGTGCTTTTGGAAGCGTAATGACCACCAGGGTGAAGTGAAGCAGAGAGAGAAGGGACTGGGTAGGGCACTAGATGCTAGCAGAGAAGGTGCAAGGGGATGAGGGCCGGAATTTAGATGAGGGTGTGGTGGGATAGGGTCATTGGAAAGGAGGGATATGTGTAAGGAGGGATATGGCAGAGTTCAAGAGAGCAGGATGCAGCAGCTGCTTAGATGTGGGAGGGAGGTGGAGTAGTCTTAAGCTTTGAGTCTGAGCTGGCTGGAGAAGAGGGTGAGCCCAAGACCCAAGAGATGAGGGAGGGTCAGGTAGGTTGTTGGAGGAGGAGAAGTTGGTAGGTTCAGTTTTTTTTGTTTGTTTTTTTGTTGTTGTTTGGGCTTTATTTTGTTATTATTATTATTTTTTGGAGTCTTGCTCTGTTGCCAAGCTGGAGTACAGTAGTAAGAGCTCGGCTCACTGTAACCTCTGCCTCCCAGGTTCAAGCAGTTTTCGTGCCTCAGCCTCCCTAGTAGCTGGGATTACAGGTGCGTGCCACCACACCCACATAATTTTTGTATTTGTAGTAGAGACAGGGTTTCACCATGTTGGCCAGGCTGGTCTCGAACTCCTGACCTCGTGATCTGCCTGCCTCGGCCTCCCAAAGTGCTGGGATTACAGGCATGAGCCACTGCGCCTGGCCGTTCGTTAGCTATTTAAAATACAGACATAGTGCTCAGTAAGAAGTCAGGGGAAGAGATATACATTGTGAAGTCATTTGCAAGGAGGTGATATTTAAAGCCTTGTGTGACAAAAGAGAACCTAGTTCAGCAGTTGGAGAATGTCAGTGCTCAGGGTTGGATTAGAGAAGAGGTGGTCAGTGGAGTGGGGAGGGCCTGGAGAAAGGAGAGTACTGTGGCCTGAAGACTGGGCAGGAGGGAGAGGGTAGGGCATGGGCACCTGTCCAGTGCTCCTGAGAGAGGGCAGGAAGAAGCAGGGCAGGCCACTGGCATTGGTGACCAGCAGGTTACATGTGAGCACGAGGAAAGTTTTCTGGGACTTCAACAGTAGCCAATTTTCCAGCATTACTGTGTAATAAAATAGAGACAGGACAGTAGGTCACGACTAAGGGAGAGCAGGAAGAAGGGAAGGAAGGAAAAGATTAATATAAAAGAGGAAAAACACTTGGCTGGTGTGGTGGCTCACGCCTGTAATCCCAGCACTTTGGGAGGCCGAAGCAGGTGGATGGCTGGAGCCCAGGAGTTCAAGACCAGCCTGGGCAACATGGCGAAAACCCTGCCTCTATTAAAAATGCAAGAAATTAGCTAGGCATGATAGTACATGCCTGTAGTCTCAGCTGCTGGGTAGGCCGAGGTGGGAGGATCACCTGAGCCCGTGAAGTCGAGGCTGCAGTAAGCCGTGATAGTGCCACTCACTCCAGTCGGGCTACGGGTAGGAAAACCTGTTTCAAAAAAAAGCAGCAGCAAAAAACTAAATCCTGCGTTTCACACCCATTATGATGGCTGTCATTTAAAAAATAATCAGTGAACGGAAAATAAGTGTTGCTGAGATGTGGGGAAGTTGGAACTCTTGTGCATTACCAGTGGGGATGTGAAATGATGTGGAAACCCATATGGCAGTTCTCAAAAAATTAAAGATGGAATTACCACACGGTCCAGCAGTTCTGCTCTGGGTAAATACCCCAAAGAATTGAAAGCAGGGTGTCTAAGAGATATTTGTATACCCATGTTCATATCAGCATTATTCAAAGGTGGATGCAACGCAAATGACCATTAGTGCATGGATGGATAAACAAAATGGTGTATACTCATGCAATGGAATGTTATTTAGTCTTTAGAAGGAAGGAAATTCTGATGTATTCTACAACATGGATGAAACTTGAGAACGTTATGCTAAGTAAAATAAGCCAGACACAAAAGGACAAATATTGTATGAGTCCATTTATATGAGGTACCTACAGTAGTCAAAATCATAGAGCCAGAAAGTAGAATGGTGGTTGCCAGGAGTTGAGGGGAGAAGAGGATGGACAGTTATTGTTTAATGAGTACAGAATTTCAGTTTGGGAAGGTGAAGAAGTTTTGGAGATGGAAGGTGGCAATGGTTGTGAATGTACTTCAAATGCATGTACTTCACTGAACGCTACACTTGAAAATGGTTAAGGGCCAGGGTGGTGGTGCATGCCAGTAATCCCAGCACTTTGGGAAGCTGAGGCAGGAGGATCACTTGAGCCCAGAAGTTTGAGGCTGCAGTGAGTTATGATTGAGCCATTGCACTCCAGCCTGGGAGACAGAGCAAGGCCCTGTCTCAAAAAAAAAAAAACAAAAAACAAAAAAACCCCTAAAATTTAAAAGGCCATACAGACAATTTTTAAATGGTAAAATGATAAATTTTATGCTCTGTGTATTTTACTACAATAAAAAATTAAGCAAATGCTGGAAGAAGCCAATTTGTTGACCAGGGGAAGAAATAATTAAATGAAAATTTGTCTCATGCTTTGGTAAATAACTGCCAGCCTGTCTTTCCGGAAGTTCAGAGCCTCGCTCTGTTGACCCAGTACCAATAGGCCCTTTCCGGGATCGTCTCACCCAGAGCTGAGAAGCCCCTTAAGAAAGGCTACAATTAAGTTTGGCTTGAGGTGGGCTGCAGCTAGGGAGGAAAAGGAAAACCTTTTTTGTTTTCCCTTTAGTTTTCATTTTAGATTCAGGGGGTTCATGTGCAGGTTTGTTATGTCAGCATATTGCATGAAGCTGAGGCTTGGGGTATGAATGATCCTGTCACCCAGGTACTGAGCATATTACCCAACAGTTAATTTTTCAACCCTTGCCTCCCGGCCAGTAGTCCCTGGTGTTGATCGTTGCCATCTTTATGTCCATACCCAATGGAACATCTTTTCTTGAAGGCAGACTATAATACCTGTCAAAACATAAGCATGAGCTCAGCTGTCCTGAAACAATTAAAAATATCATAAACACCTGGAGAGAAGAAGTCACAGTAACAGTAACATTGCCTGAATGCCTTATATTGCCTAGAGACTAAACCTCTTTATTTTTATTTATTTATTTTGTTTTTTTTGAGGCAGAGTCTCGCTGTCGCCCAGGCTGGAGTGCAGTGGCGCGATTTCGGCTCACTGCAGGCTCTGCCCCCCGGGGTTCACGCCATTCTCCTGCCTCAGCCTCCTGAGTAGCTGGGACTACAGGCGCCCGCCACCTCGCCCGGCTAATTTTTTTTTTGTATTTTTAGTAGAGACGGGGTTTCACCGTGTTAGCCAGGATGGTCTCGATCTCCTGACCTCGTGATCCGCCCGCCTCAGCCGCCGAAAGTGCTGGGATTACAGGTGTGAGCCACCGCGCCCAGCCGGAGACTAAACCTCTTTAGGGTTAAAGTCCTTTCTTGGGGCTGATTGGACAGAAGGTATTTAAACCACAAAAACGTTTTAAGAAATACATAAATTAAAGAATTTTAGCAATTGGAGTCTTATGCAATGTATAGAAATATTATTTCAGAAAAGCGTACACAGTCTCTGCTGTTATTTTCTTATTTCTCTTCACCCTTTATGTGAACCATTCCTAAACAGTGTGCACTTGCTTCTGTAATCTGAACTTACCTTATCATCCATGATGGCCGTGTTATATTTAGGTTGTAAAATAACATGTGCAACTTTGAGTAGGCATGTATTCTCCTGTCTGGAAATGCCTAAAATGTTCAATCTTGATTGTTTTTCAATTGGTATATGTTCTATTTAGATGTGTCCTGGTATTTGCTTCCTTCTTCTATTTTAGAAGAAACTATTTAGCTGAGGGCAGTGGCTTACTCCTGTAATTCCAGCACTTTGGGAGGCCGAAGCAGGTGGATCACCTGAGGTCAGGAGTTCAAGACCAGCCTGACCAACATGGCGAAACCCTGGCTCTACTAAAAATAACAAAAATTAGCCAGATGTGGTGGTGGGTGCCTGTAATCCTAGCTACTTGGGAGACTGAAGCATGAGAATCACTTGAACCTGCAGGCGGAGGTTGCAGTGATCGGAGATCGTGCCACTGCATTCCAGCTTGGGGGATAGAGCGAGACTCTGTCTTTAAAAAAAGAAAAAAAAGATGAAAATATTAATAATTTACGAATCTTAAATTTTCATTAATGCTAGTTATAGTTAGAAAGAAACAGAAGGAAATAGTTGGCATAGTATGATAAGCCAACATTGAAATTTTGTGTCTTACATGTAACCTTCACCATAAATAGTATTAATATTTGCTTTTTGAAGAATAGGAGCCTCCTAGTAGTAAAGAGAAAATAATTTGCTGTATGCAATCCTCTACCGTGCTACTAGCATATCATTCGTGCCACAATATTTATTTTCAAATTATAAGGTGCAAATTCTATACAAATTCTACTTGAGAAATGGCTTGGGAACTTTCTATCATATCCACTTAATTGCAAAGTATCAGAATATTTTTATTTTTGGAGATGGAGTCTTGCTCTGTCACCAAGGCTGGAGTGCAATGGCGTGATCTCAGCTTACTGCAACCTCCACCTCCTGGGTTCAAGCGATTCTCCTGCCTCAGCCTCCCAAGTAGCTGGGATTACAGGCACACACCCAGCTAATTTTTGTACGTTTAGTAGAGACAGGGTTTCACCATGTTGGCTAGGCTGGTCTCAAAACTCCTGACCTCAGGTGATCCACCCTTCTGGATCTCCTAACCCTCCTGGAGTTACAGGCATGAGCCACCACGCCTGGCCCGGAATATTTTTAAATGAAAAACTTTGTAAAAACCATATAGCTAAAGATGCACATCCTAAGTATAAATATTTTGTTAAACATTGTGTTTTATCAGAGATTATATAAATCTAAAGCTAAAGGCTAACTGCGGTTTGTGGATTAGATAGGAAACCAAGCTCATTGGAGCTCTAGATGAGAAGGCAGTGTTGACATTATTGTGACCAGCTCCCCTGGCAGTGGTGTTGACTCCAAAACCGTAATCCTTTTTCTTAGCCTTAACGAGATGCCCATCAAGGTTGGGATTTCCATCACATCTTACCCTTTCAGGCTGGAGCATCTGTGATTCTTCTGCAAGGCTGCTTTAAAATTTTCTCATACTGCAAAATATCTGGACAGCTAACCTAGTTTGTAGAGTGGCAAACGTCACAGCCTACTTTATGGGTTTGATTCCTTTTGTATCTGAGAAAACAGCTTTCCCAGAATCAAATGACAAGTCTATTTCTGAGATGACTCGTGGAGCATCTTCTTTGCCCAGCCTGCCTTCGTTACTGAGATGATCATGTATATATTTAAGTGTGTTTTCAAATGCAGTTGTGATGTGTGTGGCCAACCCAGTCATGGCACCTGTATGTGGTTCTGAGCACTCATTTACATTGCACAGAGTCCCTGAGGAACTCATTAAAAGTTAGGGTCTTTGGCCTTTGGCCTGGGCTGACAGGGTCCTAGTGCCACCACTTGTCGGAGGGTGTGTTTGATGCTGCTTTTCCCTTTGCTTCTGTGTCCAGGCTTTGCGTAGAGTCACTATGTAGTAACTATAAGCAGAATTGATTCAAACGCTTGTACTCTAAACTCCTTAAACTGGTTTTATTGTTGTTGTTGTTGTTCTTTTGTTTTTTGTTTTTTGAGATGGAGTCTTGCTCTGTTGCCCAGGCTGGAGTGCAGGGGCACGATCTTAGCTCACTGCAACCTCTGCCTCCCGGGTTCAAGCGATTCTTCTGCCTCAGCCCTCCCGAGTAGCTGGGATTACAGGCATGTACTACCATGCCCGGCTAATTTTTGTATTTCTAGTAGAGATGGGGTTTTGCCATGTTGGCTAGGCTGGTCTTGAGCTCCTGACCTCTGGTGATCCATCTGCTTCGGCCTCCCAAAGTGCTAGGATTACAGGCATGACCCACCGCACCCGGCCACCTTAAACTGGTTTTAGACTTGAGACTGTCTTTGCCAGTGCATGCATGGGTTAGTCCTGTTTCGTGGTTGCAGTGTGTGTTGTGAAGGCTAAATTCCATCGTGTTTCTCACTCACGCATCCATTATTAAACACCCACTATGTGCTCTGCACTATTCTGGACAGTGGATGGTAGACATTCTCAGCTCAGTTTCCACTTATCCGAGGTTTGTCTTTCACCCTGTGAACTTTGTGTCTTTGCCTCCAGGTGGTTCTCCTGGCTCTTTGCCTTAGCCTGATTCAGTGGAGTCAGCTTGCCTGTTGGCCCAGCCTCAGGAATGGTTAAGTGTCACTGAAGGCCTATACATGATGCTGTGAAAAGCACAAACAATAGGCTCAGGTTTTAGCTTGGAATTCATTTTAACTGTCAGTCTTTTGGTGTGTAAAGAGGGATGAAGAAAGCAATCATTGACTTTCCCTCACATCAGAATTGAAACTTGTCCAAGAACATTCAGAGGTGTTGGGTGTGTTGTCACTTTTTTCCTGTCTCAACCAATGTTTAATAAAAATCCTATTAATTTACAATGGACTATAGACACTCACAGTTCTTTCCTAGAGAAGAGTATAGGCTTCTGCCAGAGGAGAGGGGACAGAAAATAATGAGTAACAAGTGTATAGACCCTTAGGGTTTACAAATTATTTTGTCTCCTTGATCCTCAAAGCAACTTTGTGAGATATTTATTACCTTCTTTTACAATTGAGGAAACTGAGGCACAGGGTGTTTATTGAGGTGCCAGTGTCGATGGCAGAGCTCCTGCTCTTTCTGGACGATTCTCAGACTGTGGCTGCTCCTGGCTGAGGGGTAGGAGCTGGGCTTGGCCCAGCCTGACAGGTACTCCTAAGTGAGAGGAGCCAGCCAGAAGCAGGCCTCCCTCAGCCCTCCTGCCTAGCATGCAGCGTGGTGGGAAAATAGTCTCTGAGAAAGGAGGCTGCATTTCTGACTGCTGCCTCTTCAAGCTCCAGAAAGATGAAGTAGGGTGCGGTGGGGCAGGTGTAGACGAGGGAACAGGGCTCAGTTCAGACAGCATCAGGTGCTGAGATGTGGTTGTCACCGGGCCACATGTGTGAGTGACCACAGGAGGGAACGTAGCACTTAATGGGGCCCCACGCCTTGTGTAGAATCCTCCTAAGTGCTCTACCGTATCCCCATTTTACACATGAAGAAGCAGAGACATGGAGAGGTTAAGGGACCCGTCCAGGGTCTTCAGGTAGTGAGACAGACAGCCCGCCTCCAGAGCCCACACGCCTGACGCCTCTGCTCTGTTGCATGCGGACCCAGGTACAGTTTCTGGAATGCCTCATTTTAATTCCCTTTAGTAACAACATCCTGCAGTAAACCCACACACTGGGTAACTCTTTGCTCCTCTCTCCTCAGAACGCAAGCCTCATTCTGACAGGCCTCCAGGAACCCAGTAACTGTAGATGAGGAACAGATGAGACCCGTACTTCTTTGGAGACATTGACACATGTGCCATGTACTTCCCAGAGTTCCCAACTTTTAGGACAAACTTAGGCTCAGAAACCACAGATTCTTCCTTCCTCCAAATGCTAGTCTGAAGGGATGGTTTGCTTGATCATGGGATAATAACACTATTTTCTGTTTGGTTTATAAAGTATGTTCACAGACATTCTGGTGTTTGATTTGATGCCAGCCATTTTCTTACCTCCCTCCTCAAAAAGATTGAAAAAGGCAGAACTGATGTTAACAAAGGGCCCTTTTCAATTGAGGAATAGGTTGTTTTGCCTCTTGGATGTGACATTCAGGCTACTACATAGTAAACATGTATTCCCGGTTCTCTGAAAAAGGCAACATGTATGTGTCGCCTGGAATAAACAGACCTTGCAGTAAATCCTGATATGATTCTGATGTGTTCAAAAGCAAGAATCGTCTCACATTAAGACATGGAGATGTAGACAGCTGACAGAGGAATTAAGGGAACTAATATTTGTTGAGTAAACATTATTCCAGTAATCGTCACAACTATCTGTTATTACCCCCTTTTCACAGATGGAGAAACTAGGGCACAGGATGCTTAAACAATGTCCCAGGTACAAGAGGAGTTTTCTTAAAAGTCTAGGTCGTGTTTATTTTACTGGAGAGGAGAGGAGAGCAAAGAGTTAGCCAGTCTGTGGGTTTACTGCAGGATGTTGTTACTAAAGGGAATTAAAAGCCACACGATGATTAGGTGTTAAGACTTAATATATTTTGGTTAAAACATAGTTTTAGAGTGACTTTGTTTGGATTGCGTGTATCACCAAATGCGACACCCCTGGATGGGACTAGGCAACTGAGTCAGTAAAAGTGAGTCAGACCCTCGTGTGCACACTTGCTCACCTCTGAGAAGGTTTAGGAAGAGATGTCAGTGGGAGGAAAGTTCCCACAACTGACTGAGTTTGGGGGCAAGGGAGCAGTCTGGAGCATCACCATTACTGACAGGCAGGAAGGGTTTTTTGGAAGGTGAGGAGTGAGGGGAGAGGAGGTACTTCAAAGGGTGCCGAGCCCCTATCAGGGTAGGGCTGCTGCCATAGACATGTTGCTTATTCATGGCTTTGAGACACAAGTTGCTTGTGGTGACCACCTCCATGAAACAAGCAGGGAATGTGGGGACCCACCAGCTTTCTATGCTATGGTCCAGGAGGGCTTGGGTGGGGTGGGGTGGGGTGGAGGTGGCATTGGGGACCTACCAGCTGCCATGCTGTGGTCCAGGAGGGCCTGGGTGGGGTGGAGGTGGTATTGGAGAACGAACACCTGGTCGTGAGCTGATTTTGCTTGAGTCCCTGGTGGGGTATAAGGCTGAATGCGCCCCTTCTTTCTCCTCTTTTTGCATACCATGTTTATATAAACAAAAAAGGCTTCTTCCCTTTGCTTATCAGGTGAACTCTGTAAGTGGGGAAGGGAGTAAATTTGATGGGTGCATCATCACTTAGTTTCACAAGCAGCAGGGAAACGAATCTGCAACTACAGTGGGACCAGACTGTGAGCCCAGGTTCTCAGACTCCCAGGCCAGTGCTCCCCCAGCCTCTGACATTGCTGCAGAAGGATGCTTGCTTGGCTTCTGTTCTTTTTGAGAGTTAAAAAATTGGTCTACTATTATTTTGTGAATTGTGTGTACATTATGTTTTACATGAAATTTAGAGGGAAAGAGGTAATATTGCATAAATATGTACTTTCTGTTAAGTTCACCTAGTTTTCAAAGTATGCTATTTCCCAGTGCTTGCAAAGGCTGTGATAGTTGTATCAGCGAGGAAGCACTAATAATTTACCTGATTCCATCTATAGGATCTTTCATTTACGGTGATTGGCCAGTTCTCTCTACAATATGCAAAGTGCAGAGATAGCCCCCTTCAAAACCGATATTCGATTTTAAAGCTGATAACTAAGATATGGTGTTATGGAAAACACAGTCCTATGCTCCACTCTCTCATCACTACTCTTTAATTGCACTCGGGGGAAAACACACTTAATTGTTTCAAAGATCATTACTTTTTTTTAGTAAATTTATAGTAAATGGAGGAGATTACCAAAGGGCTATTTTTTTCTCAGCTTGTGGTTTCTAATTACATCACTTACAGCTCAGCCTTATTCTTAACTAGAGTGCAGGCATGAACTGGAAAAGAATGAGCTAATCCATGATAGATCAGGTGGAATAAAGATCTCCATTCATATCTTTACCTTTTATCCCTTGTTCTGAGTGCCAAGAATTAATGCTATTTGAAAGTACAAACTGAACCTGCCAAGCTTCGGACAGCTAAGATAATCCTAATTATTTTAAATGTTAGTGAGAAGGGCAGCAGTTCCACTCTGGAAAAGAGTTCTATTGTGAAACATTAAATATATGCTAAGTGGTATTGATTGCACATGATTTTATTTCCAAACACTATGGTTATCATGAAGTGGAAGAATTTGTTGTTTAAGAAATTTTCATCAGCTTTTCATCAGATTCTTTCTTACGCCTGCAAAGTCTAGGAAACTGAAGAGGCCAGCAATTTTGTTTGTCTGCCATGGCAGTCAGCATCTAGATGACGAGTTGCTAACAACTGAAAAATGCCACTTGTATTTTATTTTAAAACGGTTTCTTAGGAGCTTAATAGTGTTTAACATATAGAGGAAGGAAAAATGTTTTTAAAGCATGAATATCCTGTTTTCTCACATCACTGGAAGAGAATTATTCATTCCAGTCCATTGACTTCCAACAGATCATTCAAGTTAAAAGTCAGGGGTCTTTGCAATGTCAAAAGACTTAGTGCTTAGAGTTTTTTTTTTTTTTTTTTTTTTAAGAAGGTTTTCTTTTTTGACAGTATAAATATTTTTCAAAAAGAATACTCATGGTTAGATGGCATCAAAATCATCTTGAAGTGTTTTTTCCCCTCATTGGTAAGAATGATCTTGTGTAAGGCGTTTTGTTTATTTTTAAATCATAATAAAATAACATCCCAGTAGCTTCGGTAGACAAATAGGCTTCTTGAGAGAAAACAGATACTAGATTTACTGGTTCAAACAAGGGTCAGCCTCGGAGGTTTACCCACCTTTCATTGTAACACAAAAAAATATCAGATTGGCAGGTTTTCCTTTTTTTCCTTTCCTTACTTTTCAGTCTCTGCTGTGGTGTGCAGAAATAATTTCTTCCATTTCTGTTAAATGCTGGGAGGCTATCAATGATTATAGGGTAGTATAATCCTTAATTGTGTATTGCCTGTGAATGCTTCCTGTCCCAACCCCAGTGCAGCTGGCCCCAACTCCCTTCCCCAAGCACAAGAGCAGTACATTAACATCTTCACTGATGGTGTGTTGAGCATGTCAGGCTCAATTATTCTTCCTTTCTTTGGGGTTATTCCCCAGAGTGGAATTACCAGGTCAGAGGGGCTGAACAGCTTTATGGTTCTTATTACATGTCACTAGATTGCTGTCTAGAGAGATGGAACCAATTTCTAGTGCTACCAATACTATCTGTTCCCCCAAAGTGCCACTGACGCTAGGAGTTAGCATTTTTACAAAATGACCTAAGACAAGACTTTTGAGTTGAAATTAGCCTTGTGTAGGGCCCCTTAGAATCAAAGAGCGAAAAGCATCATTTTGATTTTTGAATTTTTAATTGGTATAAAATAATTTACAACGGTTAACTATTAGCCTTCTCCTTCCAAAAGTTTAAGGAAGCTGCATTAAAATGGAAAAGGTACCTTTGAGGGACGATCTTTAAGGATGGTAGTAAAAGTGATTCTGGACATTAGTCACTAAGGAAAAACACACTAAATCTTTTCATGTACTTAGAACTCTATGAGGTGCTATACAAAAATGAGTTTAAACAGATACTATCCCTAACTTCAACAGCCTATTATTTAAAAACAATGCTAAACCTTGAACAAATGTAAAAATAACATGGGTTTAAATTTTGAGTGGAGAAACACTATAAAAAATACAGCTGTTTTTCAAAACAGGGTGAGTTTTACATTTTTCTAGAGTGCAGTCATGCATTAAAAGTATGCTTGGAGCCCCCCTAGTCCATGCAGGTAACATTCTGCATGCTTCGTGGCCCCACGTCGCAAGAGTACTTTCCAAGAAAATATTCATAAGGCAAGTTAGAGCAAAAGGGGGATATTGTCAAATTCCTTTCTTTTGCAAAATTCCCACTCCTCCCCTTTTTAGTCCCAAGTTGGCTAAATGAGGAGAGGGCATCTCCCAGAGCATCTCCCAGTCAGCTGCTAACTGGAAACAGGCCCAGGGCTCTGAACATGTTGGGAGAGCACATACCTATTCTTTTACAAGCCTCTGCATCAGCTTGGCAAAGGTCCGTTGCTTTGCCTCCTTAAACTCACACAGGGATTGGGAAGGTTCAGCTGCCAGTTCCAAAATGTGGTGCCCAGGAGAAGGCTGGTGCAGGGGCCAGAGCATGCCAGACTCAGCCTAACCAGGACAGTGCTGCCCTTGACAGCTTGCACGGGAACCCTATGTTAAACGGGGAGAGTAATTCTCTCAGTGAAGGGTTTGAGGGTGAGATACCTCACTAAAGTATGTGTGTGGCATACAGGTAGTAGTCAGCAACGTTTACTGTTCTTCCCCATACCTCCTATACAGAGAAACTTCTGTCACTGGTTGGGGGTGGGGGTGGGGGTGAGGACATTAACTCATGGACTCCAGGAACCTCTTAGTCGGCTCTCCAGATCTGTATAATAACAAGATCTCAAAGAAGTCTGCTGCCTTTGGAAAACATTTCTCTCTACATATATATGACAGCCAGGTGCAATGTAAACAAAATCACCTTGGATTTGCAGGGAATTTAAATGCATATAACAATACGAATTTAGTAAGATACTTTTATGAACTGTAATAAGATGAAGGCTTCAGATTTCCTAGGTTCCTAGTTTTGGTTGCTATATTTATATATGCATATGCGTGCTTTTTTGTTATAAAATACTACTTAATGACTCCCTCTAAATTAAAAAAATTATTTTCCTACATTTTAAAGCTTACAAACTCATCCTTTGCTTTTTATTTACATTATTAAAGACTAAATCTACCAATTAACAAGTAACCACTTGTCAGGAAATTGCCTAAATTGTTTTTCAAATTTATTCACTTACTGAATTTTCAGATCATCTCTTTCCTTCTTGGATATTGAGGTAGCTGTACAAAACTATCCATTTGTCTATCTGTCTACCCATATGTCACACTGGAAGAAGGGTGCTTTCTGAAAGAATTTGGTCCAGTGGAGTGGTTAAGGGTCTGCTGCTTAAATCCCAGCTCTGTTCTTTTATTTCTGTGTGGTTCCACTAGCTGCAGCAAACCTTTTCCAAACCCATAACAAGCGTAAATAGTGTTCAGTTGTAAAAAGGTCTCTTTTCAGCATGGTAATATACCTTATTAAATTCCAAACATAATAAGTATTGATGGCAAACACATCAGGACCCAGTACAGCTTCTACTATGATTTAGTTCTCTACAAATGACTTCAGCACTCAACTCCCAATGCATTTTGCTAATTACATCATAGATTTCCCTATTGATGAACACAAGCTGAATTAACACAGGAGCACTAATGTACCCTTTCACCATTATTGTTGTACAAGAAGCCGTGGCAGATGCTGGCAGTTAGTTACACAAACATTAGTATTAACGATTGGCCATTTGGAATTGGTGACAAACTACTGCCCGGCAGAATCCTGAGGCTGAAACCAATCAGGAAGTTAATGAGGAGAGAAATTACCACTGCAGCTTCCCCTTAATTACATTCACACTCGGCAGAAGGGAGTTCTGGGGGTGGATCTAAACTCAGCTAAGGTTAAGAAGGTCAGAGACCCTTTTGCTTAAGTTTTTTATCTACTGTGGCTGCTAAGGTTGCAAAAGTTGCTTAACACATTATTACTTTTGCATCCTTCATATTTAATGTGGGTTTTCCAGTGGAGTTCTATGTTCCTAGGTTTGCTTTCACAATTTGTATCTGACTTCTATTTTAGTGTGATGTAATTTATTTACTTTTGCTTTTAAAATTTTTCTCTCTCATTTACTGTCTTTTACTTTTTAAAAGTTATGTATGCTGACATCCCCTTCCCCCATCTTTGTCCTGTTATGCCAAGAGAAATAATAGTAAAGTTAATATGCTATCAACTTCACCTGCTGTATCTTGAAAAAGTAGGGTGGGTTACCTGTCATGGTGGAAATGCATGGGTGGAGTCTTGCTTGGGGTAATTTGTCAGATGGATCACTTGACAAGTTTCATCAGCATCCTTTGCATAAAGGGGAGGAGTCCGGTGAAGGGTGGAAATAGTTTCCCAAAGAGGATGCAGCCGACTTGTTTTGTTTTTTAATGAACGTTAAACTGGAACTCTGCTATCTAGCTTACTCCTTTCGTTAAATAGGTATACTGTGTAGAATACTATTTTTTTATTCTAAAGAAATGCTAGGGGTTTTAATGAGTGTCTATAAAAACACTTTCAACTCCGAATAGAAATGGAGAGCGCCACTTTCTTTGTTGTAACCTAATTGAATAATGAATGTATAAAGACCAGCCACTTTTAACATACTCTTCTCCCTTTCTCTCTCCCCTCACTTCCCAGTATTCTCGCCGCCCAGCAGTCAAGATTCTGGCTTGGTTTCCCTCTCGAGCAGCTCTCCTATTAGTAACGAGAGCACAAAGGCAGTGCTCGAATGTGAGCCTGCGTCGGAGCCCAGCAGCTTCACAGTCACTCCCGTCATCGAGGAGGACGAGTGAGCAGTGCCTGCTGCCGATGGCGGTTCACTTGGAGTAACAGGTTATTCCACTTTCCATGGGGTTTGTTAACATTTTGCATTGACTCATACTATCTTAACTGTTGAGAACGTATTTGGTTTATATTCCTTAGAGTTTAGTCCAGAGGCTGTAACACATTTGTAATACTGTAGGGTCGGTGACTACCATCTGCATGATTTAAGTGCTTTGCTCACGGAGTTTAAATAATAGTGTTCATTTTTTTTAATGACACTGGTTTCATGTAGTTTTCAAGAAATAATTCATTCAAGTGAAGCCATTTGTGTGCCTCTAAATGAGTCATCTAATTAGATGTTACTTTTAGTTTTAAAATGAAATCTTAGGTGCCTTAGGGTTTTTTTTTTTTAAGTTTTTTTTTAAAACCTGCAAAGATATAAATTTAGCTGTTACCTGACGGGTGAGAAGAAAAGAGCAGGCAAAATCAGTGATTTTTTTTAGAAGTCTGCTAAATGGATATATTTTGTGTGTTGCTGTTGGAAATAGCCCCACCCCATCCTCCTAATCCAAAACGTAACTGAAATATAATCAGAAACATTAAAGCCTGTAAAAAAAATTGCTGCGTTTTTGGTAAAGGGTGTAATTTGAAAACAATGCAATTTAAAGTGACCTTAGTGATGCAGAGTTCCTGAGTGGTGTTTGTAGAATGAGTTTATCATACATTCTTTCTACTACCGGAAAAAAATGGATGCAATCTAGACTGTTGTAACCTTAGGTTGTAATCTGATTTGGAAATAAGTACATCTTCAAAAGTTACTACAGATTTGAGTTCATTATTTTGTTAAAAGTTGCTATGGAGTACTTTGTTATGTAACAGAAGCCATCCTGAAATGAAACTAGTCTAAAAAAAATTCATCGTTCTGCTTAGTTGCAGCTGTACCTGAAATAAAAATGTTATTGATGACTGAATTTTCTTGTGTGTATATTTGGTGAGCGGTATTAAACAGGAAAAAAGAAATTACTTGTATTTTCTTCGCTCTGTGCTTTGAAAACATCTATTTGATTTCACCCCCATCTGTTGTAATCAATAACCTGACCATCTTGTTTTTTATTAAATGCACTTACTCTTAATTTCATCCACCAGTGGTTTTAGAGAGAATAATGTGGAGTTACCTATATAGGTTTGACATTATAAATCACTTCTTGGGGCTGAATCGTATAGCGGTATCGATTGATCCTGATATATCACAGAAATTTACTGTCACTTCTGTTTTCAATTAAAGATACAATCAGTCAGATAATGACTTAATTGGATTTTACAGAAGATTGAGTTTTATTGCCCAGTGCTTTACGAGTTTAGTTAAGGAAGATCATTTTATCACACTTGTCAGGCTGCTGCTACTGCAGCCGTGTGCCCTTCGGCCGGCGGCTGTAGCTGTAGCTATTGTGACGGCGACGGCGGAGGCTGCGGGCGCGCGGGGAAGGGAAACGGCCCGCGGAGTCGTCACCTCCAAGGTGTTCCTAGTGGCCTCCTGGAAGATGAGGATCCCGCGCCCACCTCGCCCGCGTGTTCGCGGACCCCTGCCCACTGCCCCCTCTATTTCTTTAGGTCTGGCTTTTGAGGATCCCGGAGTCTTGCAGCTCCCGCCATTCCGCAGATAACCCCGGCACACTTCATTGTGACGGGGTGGTTGGAGAAGCTCCGCACGCCTCCTCAGTGGGAAAGTGTCCCCTCTCAGCACTGCCCCCTTCAGTGCCCCTGCATTTCTGGAAAGTCAGGCAAGGCCCAGGTAGGCTGCCAGCGGGCTCTCAGCCTTGACTGAGCACCTTTTGGGCCTCTGGTGAGCCCCGAGAGCCAGGTTTGGCTCGGCGGAGCAGGCTTGGGCTGCGCAGGCAATGCGCACCCTGGCCGCCTGCACCCTGGGAACTAGGCCTGTCCAGTGGGCAGCATCCTTATTTTTGAAAAGGCCCTTCTAAACCCACCTGCCTCGCCTAACGCCGTTTGATGCTGCATGCGAGCGGCCTCACGCGGTCCCCTGGAAGGGCCACTCCCAGAGGGCGGGCGGGGCCCTGGACCTCCGCTGGCCACGCAGGGTCTCAAGCTGACCGGAAGACCCTGCTTCTGGCCCGTGTCCAACAGCCCCAGAAGAGAGGGGTCTGGAGCCTTCCACGCGTAGTGGGTTGGAGTGACGCTCAGGTTTCCTCAGGTGGTTGGTTAGTCTTGACCCAGGAGAGTGCAAGACAGGCCCAAGGCCTGGGAGGATTGCGTTATGAATGTTCATTTCTAAACACAAGGTAGAGCACAGACAGTACATCTTCACGGCTGGATTTTAACCGTATCTTAATAAGCCATTCGAGGGAGTGTCAGTTTCCCAAAGCTCTGCCCCCTTCCGCGGGCGGGATCCATGGTGTGTGCAGCGTAAGAGTGCGCAGAACGCGTGTGTGCAAGTGTGGGCGTGGCAGGCGTCGTGTGCTCGCCCGGCGCACTGTGCGGATTGCCCAGACAGCCTTGACAAGTTTTGCAGATGTTTGGCTGCTACGGCGTGGGGAAACCGAGGCAGGAGCGCCAGGCCTCATTCTCCTGTACTCTTGGTGAGCGGCCGCTACTCCACGAGGGGCTAGAAGCAAAGGGGCACGCGCTTTTCCCCAGGCCGCCTCCAGCTGCCGCAGTGGCTGAGGGCGCTGATGACCCCTCCCTGCTTCCAGCGGACTTGACCCGCGGGCTGACAACCCACCGCAACAAGCAGGCCGCTGGGTTCGCGCCGCCACCCCGGGGCCCTTGGCTCTCATATTCCACCTAGTGTCCTGCAGACCCTGCGCCACTGAACTGGGGCCCAGGACGCCCTTGGTGACACTCGCCTTCTTGCTGCCACAACCACCGTCATACCCGCAGCCGGGGCTCCCTCCGCTAACCACGCTTGGAGACACCAGTCGGGGACGGAGGTGGGAGTCAGACCCCCACCCCGCCCCGGCCTGCACTGCCGTTTCCCTCGATTGTCGCGGAAACAAGACTCCCGCCCACCATAGAAATGCAGCTCCCGGCCGCCGGTGGCTCACGCCTGAAATCCCAACACCTTGGGAGGCCGAGGCGGGCGGATCACTTGAGGTCAGGAGTTCGAGAGCACCCTGGCCAACTACTACAAATACAAAAATTAGCCAGGCGTAGTGGTGCATGCCTGTAATCCCAGCTACTCGAGAGGCTGAGGCAAAAGAACCGTCTGAACCTGGGAAGCGGAGGGAAGCAGCGAGTCGAGATCGCGCCACTGCACTCCAGCCTGGGCGACAGAATAAGACTCAGTCTCAAAAAATAAATAGAAATAAAAAAATGCAGCCCCTTCCGCTCCACTTTAACTTTATGCTGAACCAGTTTCCCACGTATACGTGTATCGCACCGCATTTTGACGCTTTGCATCGAGTCGCATTAATGGCGCTTTTGAGAACGCGTCGTCGCGCTTTACAGAGAAACCCTGAGGGCAGCCTGTGGAAGGGTAGGGGATATTCCTTGGCTTTCCCCGCTTGGCCCTGTCCGCCGGGCGGGTGAGGGTCGTGGCTATCTGCCCGCGCGCCGCTGATCCTCTGGGAATTTTCTCCGGGAAACTGGCGTAGGGCCCTGGCTCTCCCTTCGCCCTCCGCGCACACGCGGACGAGGCCTTAGATCACAGCCTTCTAGGCCGTTCGCCTTTGAAGCTGCGCCACCGCCAACCGCTCGCGACTCTCACCTTTAAAAGTCGCCCCCTTACCCCTCCCCCGCCCGCCTGCCTTCGGAAGCGGGTCGCCTCCACTCCACCACCTGTTTAAGTTCCTCCCCCTCGCCGCACCCCCAGTCCCCACCCCCGCCCCGGTCCAAAAAACCAGTAAACCAAACTTTTCCACAGTTGAAAGCCGCGGCCCGCGAGGCCGGGGTGGGAGGGGAAAGCGGGGCGTGTCTGGGGGGTGGGGCCCCGAGCACTCCGGAAGTTGTCCCGCCCAGGAGGCTCCTGGGCCAGGAAAGTGAGGAGAAAGCCCGGGCCTACTTTCTTCCGGGTGTGGCGCCCCTCAGCTTCCTCTAGTCCCAGTACCCGCGTCTCTGCAGGGCGCCTCGGCCTGGCCTCCAGGCAAAGTTCGCGCCCTCTGTTCCTGAGGTGCCGGACGCGCGGGCCGTTTCCCTTCATTACTCCCGGGCCCCTGAATCCGAACGCTTTCCCAGAAGCGCGCAAATCCGCTTGCTTTCCCCGCGGCTGGGCTTTGTTCAGGGACAGCAAGGGAGGAGGCGGGAGGCTGGTGAGGTTTTCTGGAAAAAGGGCTTGTCCCGAAGAGGAAGTTTCCCAGAGCCCTGAGAGCGAACGCTCTGGGGAAAAGAAACTTTCCTTATCCCTTGAATGTTGCTCAAATTACCTAAAATTATTTTTTCAGCCCTTGTGTTTTAAAGTCGCAGGGTAAAGATTATCTTAAGACTTAACATCAGCGCTGCTCATTTTTACGTTGGTGGAGACGTGCCTTTTTTCCTTTGCACTTAAGATGGACAGGGTCTGCGACCCGTCTCCCTCCCTTCCAAGACGGTGTGGGGAAGTGGCGGACGTCCCCAGCCGGACTCACGCCCTCCTACTCCGCGTCGCTGCGGGCGCTCCCGGCAGGGAGCGGGAGTCGGACGAGCGGCTGCCCCCAAGGCCTACAGGAACCGCGGCCCAGCGGGGAGCGCCCCAGGCGCGCGCTTTTCCAGTTCCTTCGAAAGCGTGGGGCTGAGGTCGCGGCCCCGGGCCCTCGGATGAAGCCGTGCTATAGCGACACCTCAACCCCACAAAAGGCTGGCGCGGTCGTGTATCCAGGCTGGGTCTGAGGAATCCACAAGGGGGAGAGCGCTGACTCCTAGACGTGAGCCGCTGCTGGCTTCGAGAGTTCGAGAACATGAAGGACCTGGCTGCTCCTGCCCGGTTGGCTTAGGGCCAGCGAGGTCACAGGCCGTTCTGTGCTCCCTGTTTGTCCCCAAAGGCCTCGGCACGTGGGGATCTGGAGCAGGCTTCAGACTGCGACCCGTCTCTTCGCCTACCAAAATTATGGGGGGACAACAGTCCAGGACCTTCCCCTGTTCAGCGGTGTCCCCGGGCCCGTGACCCCGGGGTTCAGTCGTCTCCCCGACCCCAAGCGACCTCTGCTCTCCACCCCTCGCCCCGGAGGGCGGCTTCGGGGATCTCATGGGGGGTTTGCGTGAGTCTGTCCCCAACCAACTGAGGGAGAACCAAGACATTTTCATCTAAAGAAATTGATTGCCGGATGCCCAACCGCCTGGCTAGACATTTCCCCAACTCCTTTCAATTTGAAACTGGCCGAAGAGCGACGTCGAGAAGCTGACCGGGTGAGAGCTGAGTAGTTCACGCACAGGAAGGGGGGACAAGTTTTCCTGCTTTCACAGGGGTTCCTCACGCTCAGGCTTCCAGCGTCTACCTGCGCTGACATCACCGTGGTCGCGATGAAATCAGTGAAATAGGAAACCTGACTTCCCCTTCCATGAGAATCCAGCAGAGAATTTCCTGATGTGTTGTACATCCGGGACAATCGGAAACTGTCATTTTGCCTAAGTATTAGTTGGGATGAGGAGCACCTACCAGGACTCCCACATCTGGAGTCCTCACTTTCTCAGCAAGGGCACCTGCATCCTGAGCTTTTACATGTACACACACCCAGCGATTGTGTGTGCCGAGAAAGACCCACATACGCACATTGTTTTTTCCTCTTCCACGATTATCTGCCACAATCCTACTCAACTAATTGCGGTTTGAGAACACACCATCCACAGGAGAGAGCACCAATGGATCTAGTCTAGTGAGGTTACATTTACTTGTAATCCTCCCCCTTCCCTTTCCAATTTCTTTGATGATTTTTCCCATAAGTGTGTAAGCTACTGGGACTTAGTAGAAGCAGGCCGCTCCTCCTAAATGTGATTTGGACCATATGCTTTCTACATTCATTCCCGCTTCGGCTTTTCTTCTCTGCACTAACTGCTAACACGTTATAGTCACCTTGAAATTTCCTCTGCTATTTTCCAATTAAAAGCTTAATAGCCCTGGAAACGGAGTTCATGTGGTGAAGTTTACCATAGCCCCTTGTTCTGAAAGGCTTTCTGCTGGGATCCCATTATGTGCTTGAATAAACCCTTTCTGCAAACAGAAATGGGACTCGGGGTTGTCAGGTGTTGGGTTACAATAGACTTTGAGGCAGGGGACATTTTACCAACATAAATACAAACCTGTCCCTATAGGGAGATGTTGTCAAATACTGGGATATGGAAAACATTCCCATCAAATATGAGAAAAGGATTACTGCACTATATCAAATGAGTATTTAGATCTCAGTCCCCGATGTGCACCGGAGTGAAACGGGCCCCTGGGACCAAATAATGCCAGACTAAGTGGCAACGAGATAGGGTGGCTAGGTGACCGACTGAGGAAAAGGGGTCGCCTTGGTAGTGAAAATGCCCCCACAAACCTGGTGCAGAGCTCTTCTGCTTTCCTTTTAAAAATTTATTCATGCTCAAGTTCTTTATACTTCCTCGTTTCACTGACTATTTGAAGAAAATCGGAAGAAATTTGGTTTTGAAAAAAGTCGTTGGTCCCCACGTTTCCAAGAGATCCGGAGGTTTCAGCGCAATAGTTTTCAGTTAAGGTGTCATTTGAGGCCCTGTGTATCTCAGCACGTTAAATGACTCGCGTCCAGCTCCCCACTTCCTAGCCTCAGGCCTACAGGGCTGGGGGCGACCTCTGCCTCCCGTCCCCAGAGCTTACGAAATTCCTTCCAGTTGTATTTTAGGGCTTGTCTTCCTAGAGAAGGTTGAGACTAGAGGAAGGATTAAAGTGGTGGGGGAAGGGGCAAGACCGAGGGGTCCCTACCCCACCCGGCTTTGGAGGATGGCCTCCCAGGGTTAGCACTCGAATGCTAGAGCTTCTTGTCCACACTCCACCAGATCAGTCTCCCGCGATCCCCACTTCCCGGACGCGTATGAAACGGGGACAGCTAAGGGCTTCAAGGGAAACACACAACTGGGTTCGGTTTTCAACCCTCCTCTCCTCCGCAAATCAGCCTTCCAGGCAGAGGGTTGGCTGCTAGAACGCCTGGAGGTGCTTCCCTTAAATTCATGGCAAACACCAGAGGAACGTTTTCGGGTTGCTTGCTTACTTCCAGGGCAGTACAGAGAAAAGCGGCCTCCCCGAGGGGACAAGGGCCTCTGTGCCCATGAGGGGTAGGACATTGCAGCGGACTTGCCTACGCTCTCATCTAGCATTTGATTCTCCACCAGGAGATGAGTTTGGTGCACTCTCAGAAGCGTATCCACCGAAGGCTCTGGAACTGCCCCGCTTCGCATAGAGCTATTGTGCTGCCCTGCAGTGTATCCACTTGGTTTTTTTTTTTTTGGTTTTTGCTTGTTTGCTGATGGGCAATGGGGAGGTGCGAGGGCGGAGGGGGCCTTCCTTGTGCCTATATAGCGATAGTCTGCACTAGGCCAAACCCGCTACTCCTGGGAGAATGGGAACACGCAAATAATCTAAACAAAGTTTTCTGCTGTCATCTTGTGCAAGGACCCTCTCCCCCAAGACATCTATGACTGGGGTCTATGGGTTAAGGAGGTGAAAAAGTGGCCCTATCCCATATCCATAACTAAATCACAGAATCCGAGGGGATTTGAATTGAGTGGCTGGCGCAAGACATCCGTTTGCTTCCAGTGGCTGCTGGGAGAGAGGGAAGAGGATATCGGTAACTTTGGGGGCGCTAATGTGGCTTCTGCATCTGCCCCTTCAAAGTTTATACCCGGCGTTTAACAAATCCTTTACAGGAGTACGTACGTCTCTGACCTTTTAGGATACTGTTTTATATTAAAACATGGATAGGAGGGTAGAAAAGTAAAATTCGCCTGCAAAATGGGTTGTCATCCTTGGGCCGGCAGATCTCCAAAACCATTTTCTTCAAAGCGACAAAAGAGAAAAAAATACGTTCTAAAAGGAAATTACGAAAAGAGCCTAACTTTCCTAAACCAACATCACTCCACTCCCCTATCCTAAACTCCACCCAGGTCCGGGATGCACCCTCAACACTCCCGTAGGTTCGAGTTCTCCTGGAGCTGAGCTTCTGCGGCCAAATGTCAGGATAAAAGCGGCCTTGGGCTCGGAAAAACGCGGCCAGATCTGGACTGGAGGGAGGAAAAGAGAAGGGGAGCGGCCACCTCACTCACTTACAGGCACCCCCACCCTCACTCCCGCTGGTCCTCCCCTTCGCCCCGCGAGCACCGCCGCGTTCTGGAGCGCCGCAGTCTCCAGCCGCGGGCTGGGGTAGAGGAGAGGGCTTGGAGGAGGGGGCCGTGAGCGTCCCCGCGAGAGTGGCCTGGCTGCAGGTGGCAAGGAAGGTGAAGTGCAGGCACCCAAGGGGCGCAAAGAAGGAGGAAGGCGTGGGGCGGGGAGTGCAAGGAGACAGGGACCCCAGGGGTGGGGGTGGCGGTGGGAAAGAGGAGGGGTTGGGGGAGGGCGGCGGAGGAGGTGTTGGGTCCGGCCAGCGCACGAGGGAACTGCAGAAGAGCTGGCTCAGACCTTAATCAGAGCTCTCGCCGGCTCCTTGCAGCCGCCGCAGCGCCTCCGCGAAGGAGGACGTGCCGACCCGGCTACGCGCCCAAGGCAGCGGCCCGCGTCGGGGTTGGCTGGGCTTGAGCTGGGACAGGCCGAGCTGTGAGCGCGAAGGGAGCTGGAGAGACGGCTGCGGCACCTCCAGCCGCCCCGGAGCACACACGACCACCGGGGCTGCGGGACCAAGGGCCGCCTAGCCCGGAGGCCGCCCCTGAGCGGGCCTCGCAGCCCCGCGGTCCAGCGCTCCCTGGCCCGCTCCCGCAGCCAGCCTGCCGACTCATTCGGGAGCCCGGGGCATGAACGGCTACGGCTCCCCCTACCTGTACATGGGCGGCCCGGTGTCGCAGCCGCCGCGGGCGCCCTTGCAGCGCACGCCCAAGTGCGCGCGATGCCGCAACCACGGCGTACTGTCCTGGCTCAAGGGCCACAAGCGTTACTGCCGCTTCAAGGACTGCACCTGCGAGAAGTGCATCCTCATCATCGAGCGGCAGCGGGTCATGGCTGCGCAGGTGGCGCTGCGCCGGCAGCAGGCCAACGAGAGCCTGGAGAGCCTCATCCCCGACTCGCTGCGCGCTCTGCCAGGGCCCCCGCCGCCTGGGGACGCCGCCGCCGCCCAGGAGCCGCCGCCGGCCTCTCAGCCGTCGCAGCCGCAGCCGCCGCGCCCTGCTGCCGAGTTGGCCGGGGCCGCCGCGCTGCGTTGGAGTGCCGAGCCGCAGCTCGCCAAGCCAGGTAAGAGCGTCTGCGGTGCGGGAATTTGGCCGGGCGCGTGGGCAACTTCGGAGTGCCTGCTGCAGCTCCACTTGGGAGGCCTGGAGGCAAAGTTTTGGGAAGTGGGCTTGGCGAGGCTTTCCTTCCCACTCTCCGCCAGGCCGGGGCTTCCTCTCCCTGGAGAAGCCGGCTGAGTCTGGACCTAGCGCGAGTGGGACTCGCGCCCGCAGGGAAAGCGCTTCTGGGGAGCCAAACGACGGGACTGTGCGTCAGGATCGCCAGGTGCCTTCCCAGGTTAAAGGGTTCGGAAAGTGTCAGATTGAGCCAGGGAGATAACGGAGTTGAGATAGGACAAAATTAAAACCCAGGTGCGCACACTCACCACGGTGGGGTCGGATTTTCCTGGCTGCAGGCTTTAGAGGTCCTCGCCATTTGGGGGTTGGAATGGGTAGGTAGCTGTAGGGAAGGAGCCAAGGCCCAACACTCGGCTGACTCCGAGCTGGCTGTACTTCTCGGCAGGCCTGGCCCTGCCCAGGGCCCAGGAAAATTTGAGTGAGGACAAGTATCCAACTCTCAGAACCCTGGCCTTTCTAGCTTTGCTCCGTCGCCTCCAGACTCTTGTAACTGGTGAAATAAGTTCCATTTAGCAATGATAGTAAAAGGGTCCCGAAAGGCTCGTGAGCTGATAGCGGGACCAAGAATCTGGTGCGCCCAGAATTCACTCCTTTGCAGAACCTCCTAGATCCTTTAACACTGTTCCCCAGGCTGCCCTCAGCTGTCTTCGTGGTTTAAAGGAATAAAAAAAATCTGATCCCCCCACCACCCATCCGTTTCCATCCAGGCCTCCTGAGCTTGGCAGGCCTGAGTTGAGTCTCTTAGTCTCTCTCTTCCCAGGGAATTTCTAGCTTGCGCTTCTGCCCAGAGCAAGAGCTCTTTCGATGGCTCTTGGAATTCAGGGGACATGTGTTTGGTGTTTCTCCTTAACTGTGATAAATGTACAAAGGAACACAGCCCAGCTTCTCCCGGAAGGGGGCATGCTGGAATTAGGAGTGGGAGGGTCCAGAGCCCTCTTGTAGGTAGAACTGTGGCAAAACTGGTACCTACACGGACCTGCCAATTCCCTAAAGACAGTACCCCTAGCTCCTGGAGAAAGGCTTTCAGCAGCCCAGGACTGCTTTGTCTGGATCCTGAGGAGCTGAGGAAGTGAGGCGGACTCACCTGTTTCGTGGTGAGTCGGCGGGTGACTGGCAGGTGGAGTTTTGCTGCCCTGTCTTTCCACCATGCTTTGCAGGCCTGAAGCTCAGAGAACAGCCTGTGCGACAGTAGAGCTGGGAATTTTAAAGCCTGAAGAGAGTTTGCCGAACTTGGATTTTGTGGATATTTAATCCAAGTTAGCATATAAACATTTCTCAGGAATGCTCACCAGTTATCTCTCTTTTGTCTGTCTCATCTTTTTATATTTGTGGATTTGCCACAGACGAAGGGGAGGGAGGATAAAAAGGTTTTATTATTTTTCTCCCATAGGTTTGAACAAATAACGAGGAAGAGTTTGGTCTCAGCTCTAGAATTGGATTGTACCAATATATTTTCCTAATTTTTTTCCATTTCCAGCTTCTCTGGTTCCGTTTCCCCCAGGACTAGGGCAGAGGCCTGAGTTAATATCAGAGGTAGCATTTTGCAGTGGCCACCTGCCCAGCAGCACTCCTGTGATAGGGCATTGGGTTCTGTGGTCTTTTTCCAAGGAGATTACTTTCACATCCGGTGTTCTTCAGAGTATTCTTTGGGATAGCTAAAGTTCATGATTTCTAAAGAGTCACAAAACTAAAAACACAGCCCCAGGAGGAGGAGGAGTGAGGGCAGGCAGGAAGGTGGAGTAGGCAGAGGCAGCAGGATACATGCTTTGGGAGAATAGAAAAAGGAAACGGATCTCAACTGGACAAACCAGAGCTGTGCTGTTTTACTCCTACTTAGTACTCAGGGATAGCCTGAGCCTTCCGAATTGAAAACAAATAATAGCAAAGGAGAATAGGATTTATCACAAGGCGAGGTCAAAGTGAAGACTTTGGGGGACCAAGGCATCAGGGACCAAGGGCTCAGTTTCTAGCTGGTCACCCCCCGATACCTTGTACATTGATGTACACAACTTTTGTTTTCTTCTTTCACTTGCTTTGACCCCATAATTCCATTTTTAAAAAAAAGCAAATCACCACTCTGATGGGGAGTGGGGAGAAAGGTAGTAAAATAATAGATAATTGTTTAGGAAGACAAGCATACAAGTAGATCCATTCTACGCAGTGCTTGTAGAAATAAAGTCTACTTGGGGTTTAAGTTGAAAACTGCTCACTGAGACTGCCTGTTGCTATAAGTATTATGCCCTTTTTGCAGTTGTTCTAATAATGTATTTGTGTATAACATTCCATACGTATTTAGAAGTATATCAGAACTACTCCTGGATAAGTAGTTCACTAAGTGCAGAGCAAGCAAAAATCTATTGGAATGGTAGTTCCACATGTACATTAAGTATACAGACCATCAGAAATCTTTCAATATCTGCTGGCAACGTAGATCTATTATTTTGTGAACTTTGACTTTAAAATGTGGTTGGTCTTTTTGCAGGGCAAAGGCCTCTTTAGTACATAGCTGTGAAGAGAGATTTTTTTTTCTTGTATACAAAAGCACATGGAGTCTTTCCTCTCCAGAAATCTTTGAGAAAAGCACATGCCTTAAGGAAGAGTATGTTTGCTGTGAATTACTGGAGGAAAACCACCCAGTTGAGGGAGTGACATATTCACATCAAAACTCAGTTTTGTAACCGGAAGAAATTTTTCTCAAGTTCTGCTTTAGATTCTTTAAAGGAATGGAGTTGTTCTACCTAATGGTGTAGTATGTTGAATATCCCTTTCAATGTGTGGTGTTTTTAAGGAGAATTTTCATATTCTAGTGGTTTTTACTTCTAGTTATGAAGTATTCTTTTTTCTTTTTGAATGTAGATTTCTCCTCTTTGATTACCATCTATGATGGACCTGGAATTAATTATTAGATTTTGATTGAACCCAACATTTTGTTTTAAGCTATATATATCTATTAAAAGCTATATATATATATATAGCTTAAATTTGAATTCTAATTTAAGCTATATATGTGTGTGTATATATATGTATATATACATACACGATTTAATTCATTTATTTTTTCCTAAATTCCCTCTACGTTCTTCTCATACTCCTTCTCACCATGAAAATATAGGAGGCATGAAGATCTTCCAGCTGTTAGTGTATCTGAATCAGCAGTTTCAACCAGCCTAGCCAGCCTTTCAGGACGTGGGCTCAAGAGCTGAGGGAAGTTAAGGGTCACTGCCAAGGTGAAAAGCTAAAGTTACATTCTTGTGTTGTGGCTCCCTTCCCCACCCCCAGCTTTCCTCCAGGGGAGTGTCCTCGGACGCCTTAGACTGTGGTGTGATGAGAAGAAAGATGTGTGGCTGTAGACTCTTCCGCCATCAGAATGAATATGTCTCTATCCGCCATCAGAATGAATATGTTCACACATTCTTTTAAATGCTCTTAAGAGGAAAAAGAAATCGAAAACACGGTTAGGAATAAGAGAGCAGGATCAAATGGGAAAGTAGGATCTTCTTTCCTGTTTATTCCTTAGGGGGTGGAGGCAGAGCAAACAAGATAACTATAGGGGGAGAAGTAAGGAGATTTTGGAAAACTGCCTTTATTTTATTTTTCCTCTTGCCCTGCCCCTCCTAGCATCTTTATGCCTGCCTTTCGGCTTTTCTGCTCCAGCTTGACTGGGTCCCGCAAGGTCCACTTCCTGTTTTTTAAATTTTTTTTTCCCCAAAGAGAAGCACCTGCAAGTGTAATGGGTGTTACGGAACGCTCATCCAGGCCAGGATGAGAAACCCTCTGACTATTGGCTAGGAAGAAATGAAAAGCAGGAAATACTTAAAAACCATTTATGAAGTGTACCTGTGAATTGAAAAACAGGGTCTCATTTTAAGACGGCTTGATTTGAGGGTGAGGGGCTTGACTCAGTTGCATTTTAAAAAACAAAACCCAACCAAATAAAAGCATACAGGCACTAAGGTCTCTTCCAAACCCCACCCCAGGGCTGGCTCTTGGGGCTGGGATGCTGCCGGGACGGATCTTCCCAGCTCTTGGCCTAGCCGGTTTGCACGCAGTGCAGATGGTGTGTGTGTGTTGTGGAGGGTTGCGGCAGCTGGCCCAGGACTGGGACCCTGGCCACAGCAGGCTCAAAGTAGGGGCAAAGATGGGGGCAGTGGCTCCCTGTGGCCGCACTGGACTGCTGTCCCCTTGCACCAGAGGGTCGGAGCTGCAGCTGAGCCCAGCTCCTCGCCGCCTGCTGCGGACAGGTCTTTTCCTTGGTCACTGTCAGGAAGCAGCTCACTGGGCAGCTCAGGAACCGCCCAGAGACAGCCACATCCCTTGCCTCTCCCTTGTCCAGCTCTTGGGCCACCGCTCCCTCTCTGCCCTTCCTGAGCTTCACTACCCTCTGCTTCCCAAGGCAGGAGTCCCGAGGTAAGTTGCCAGCTTTTGCAAAAATCATGCAAACAAAAAATAGGATGCCAGTATTGCATGGGACATACTTTTACTAGAAAGCCTTCATTGTTTATTTGATGGTCCCACTTAACTGGACATCCTGTTATTTTATCTGGCAACCATAGGCCTAGGCCTTCCTCACCCAGCCCCAGTACCCACGCAGGGCGCCCCTTGGCGGTGGGGTCGCCTGTGCTCATCTCCTAGTTCTTTCTCTGCAGAGCCCGAGCTGCCTGGGACTGGCGTCAGGGAGGTGCTAGGGTCAATCCTGTGGATCTGGGACCGTTTGGCAGGAAAAACGAGAGTGTGTTCCACGTCTAGGAACCAGAGTTCTACTGCCATCTGGGAAAGAACCTCTTCCCACCTCCAAATCACTCCTTGGTGTTATAAATCTGGAGGACAGCCATGCTCTCCACTTACACAACCAACTTCTTTTTCCTTGATGGATGAACTCCCGGGTTTAAAAGATTACAGTAATCACAGGAGGACAGTGTAAATCGAATCTGATAGCAATAACTTTCGGAGAAGGTCAGGCTCAAGTGAAATGTTACCAAGCAACAGGCATTTTGTTTGCAAAATACAATCAAAGAGCATTGATGAGAAATTCTTTGCTGCAGCCAGTCAGCACTTTCTGCTAACAGCTTTACAGAGAGAAAAGGAATAAATCTTCATAAATCAAAGTCCCTGGAGGACTCAGAGCCCCTTTCTGGAAGTGTTGCACTTCTTCCTGACAGGAAGGAGGACTAAGCCCAGTAAAAAGCCATATGCCTGCCTGCCTACCTCTTCTTGCTTTCTCTTCCTTTCTTCCTCACCTCTTGCTTTTTTTCTTTCTTCTCCCTTTAAACCTGTTGCAGCCCCTTAGCCATTAGCTGCTCAGGTCCTTGGACCCCCTTGTCTAGTCCTGTGTGGCTCTGATGGCTTGTGCATGGGTGCTCATGGCAGAGGTGGAGGATGCAGTGGTAGGACAGCTGGTCCTCACAGGTCCACCGCCTTGTGATTGTGTCAGTTACATCCCACATCGCCTTAGTGAGTCATCCCCTTGCCCGAGCAATGCATGCTACTGTTCTCAGAAGGGAAACTAAAATAACTAGGTGTGGGGTGTTTTTTTTTTTTTTTTGCATTTTATTGTATAAACAGCTATAAAAGTCACAATCAAGTTCCAAATAACAATAATAATTAAGAAAAACTTTTGACTTAGCACATCAATTCTTTACAAAATCTCCAATCTCTTGATTACAACAACTAGGCAGACATAAATTCTACAGAGCTGGGATTAGTGTTCCACGTTTTTCCCACTGATTATTACTTTGTTTAGTTCAGTATATATCTCTAGCACCCATCGTCTTTATATGTAAGCATTTAAAACAATATTTTCTCTTGTGAAGACACCATGGTCTGCCCAGCTGCTATCCTTGGAATTATTTGCTGTATTTCACTGTAAAATATAACCAACTGCAGCTTACTTGGAATTTTGCAAAAGATTAGTTAGTAAACTGTAAACCTCTCAGTGGTCAAGAGGCAATGCTTTGATCATCTCTGTATAATCTTACCCAGCACAGTACATGAGAGCATAGTAAGGCACTTAGGGGCATTTGTTAAATAGATGGATGAGTAGACAGCTGCATTTTGGAAGGTACCAAATAAACATGTAGATTTGTAGGTAATTTCCGCTCTGCGTCTTGGAAGGTATTCCCTTCTGAGTCAAGAAAGAGATCAAAACTAAATTTTTACAAAATATATGACGTCCACAGTTGCAAACCATACTTCCTTCAGCCCAGTCCTGTCTATAGCAATATTCCCCCAAAATATAGTGTCAAGAACCACTCTAATTCCTTCATACATTATTAATTCAGTGTTGTTAATGATTTTTTAAAAAGTAAAGCATGGCTAGTTTTTTTTTTTTTTTTTTTTTTTTTAACTTTTCACAACCCTTACCAACCCGGCAATCCACCCCAGGAAGAAAAGGAAAGTTTTTAGACTGAGATCATTCCCTGGTGTTCTTTAGATTTTCAACTATTCTTTTTTTTTTTTATGATCATCACTTCTAGTGTGAGATAAAGGTATGAGCAAATGTGAAGCATTTGTCTACGGTTAGAATTCTGATTAGGCAATGGTCTCCTGTAAAAGTCCCATCCTACCTGGGCTCTCCCTCCCTTGCCATTGCTATAAGATTTGTGTGCTTTGAAAACTACCCATCAAGGACCTGTTATTTACAGGTGTGTTCCCCACAGCTCAAGTGAACAGATGAGGATATGACAATCTATGTTTCAAAATGTGTGACATGATTTCAAAAGGGATGGGGGAGTCCAGTGACTTTTGAGCTAGGAAATTTTCCTCTCTTTGCCAATTTTTCTGTGTTTTCGTTCTGTATGTAAGAACTATTTTGTTTTTGTAGATATAATTGGATAGAATGGATACAACCTATGACATCTAAGTCAGAAAGATTTTTCACTTTATTTATTTATTTAGACAGAGTCTCATTCTGTCACCACGGCTGGAGTGCAGTGGCGAGATCTCAGCTCACGGCAAGCTCTGCCTCCCGGGTTCACGCCATTCTCCTGCCTCAGCCTCCTGAGTAGCTGGGACTACAGGCGCCCACCACCATGCTCGGCTATTTTTTTTTTTTGTATTTTTAGTAGAGATGAGGTTTCACCACATTAGCCAGATGGTCTCGATCTCCTGACTTCGTGATCCACCCGCCTTGGCCTCCCAAAGTGCTGGGATTACAGGCGTGAGCCACTGTGCCCAGCCAGATTTTTTCACTTTGATGCATCTTGAGCAGAATGTTTGTTTCTCATATGTGGTAGACTTTCTCAAAGTATTTGAAATGATACATATTTTTTTTTTACTAAATTGCATTTTTATATGAAAAACTCCCCCAAAGAAAGTTACATTTTCAAACTGTAATTTTAGATTGAAAGCACTTTTATGAGTGTTTCTCTCTTTAAAGTCTTGTAGCAAAAAAAAAAAAAAAAACATGTAGTCATCTTATGGCATATATATTTTGAAGTCGGTAGCATTGTTATCTGTAGAAAAACTTTTCTTTTTAATTGAATATCTACTTCTTTTAAAAACCTCTTTACCCTAGTGCAGAGTTTATTTCAGGGATAGCTATAAGTGTTTCTACCCCATGAAATATGAAATGAAAGAGAGAATATTAAGATTTTAGAAATATGTACGTGTTTAGCAATAGAAACAGCATATTGCATCACTTTCAGTAATATTTGTAATATTCAATAAAATTGATTTCTTCCTTGTTTAATAGTTTTGACTTTCTATACCCATCTACCAGGGTAAAAATATTATCAGTTGAAATACACTCTTAATGTTCTAGGAATTAGGGTTTCAGTTTCAAGAAGAAAGAAGGTAAAATGTTTCAGGAGTATTTCCTATTTTATTTTGTTAGTTGGCAGTTTCACATTTCTACGTCTACGAAGGCCTTTATGTTTTAAACCAACTAGAATGATTTGTAGAGTTTATTTAAGAAAAAATCTGGAGATGTATAGAAGTACCTGTTATTAAATTGCACTTTATCACTGGGCTCAAAACTCACCCTCTATAATTACTTGTGAAAGTCTGTATTTATAACACAATAATTTACAATATATTTAGTTTAGGTGCAATAATACAACCAGTGCTAGACACCATAGTGCCACAAAATTGCAGGAACTGTATATTCTGCCCTTCAGAAATTATTGTTTGGTGAGGAGTTATTCTTGGTGCAAAGTTAGAGGCTAGTCTTCCTTTGCCTAGTTTTGAAACTCCAGCAGCCTTACGTGTTGATGGGGATTTGGCTCACCCAGCACTCCTTAGCAGGGCCTTGTGTGCGGCTCAGGTGCGTAAGCCTCACAGGTGTGCTCTGCTTGTTCTTTCATCATCTGTCTTTCCTTTGAACACAGTATAAGCAGTGCTGAGCTCAGCTGGTTGGTTGGTTTACGCTGAATTTGTAGATTTGATTCCTGTGGCATCCTGTTAGCTTTTCTCATGTTTTGGCTATAGCCAGACAGCACAGAAACCTGCGGAGAGAGTGTGGAGGATTCAGTGTAATCTATTACCGCTCCTTGACAAGTAACCAGAAGTGCATGATGCACTAGCATGTCCCTGTAGCAGGGGCAAAGGGTAACACAACAAAATGAGAAAGTGACTTTCACAGTCTGAGAGTTCACAGTTGCTGAACAAGCTGGCAGTGACATAAGATTCCACTACCGTCTGTTCTGCAGAACTTAGGAAAATAGATACAAGAGTGGAATTTTGTATTGTCAGACTTGTAATCCTGGTATCAAGTATTCAGTTGATTGGGACAGTATATCTGTTGCTACCTTGAAAAAAAAAAAGCCTCCATTTTTGTAATGGTAGAGTCATTAGGTTAGTGAGAACCTCATTCCCTAATTCCCTTCAGTTAGCCTTCTGCTGTTTGATCCACTTTTTTTCTGGAGCCTGAAGTGTACTGTGGAAGAGTCAATTTGGTTGACAGACCTGAGGAAACACTTCCTAATATGTTTTCAGTGTTTGAAACTTATCCAAAGTGGGGGCAGGGGATGTACCTTTTAAAACACAAAGCTATTTGGTTCACATATTTCTTTTAAAAATAGTTGAGCTGGCTGGGCGTGGTGGCTTACTCCTGTAATCCCAGCACTTTGGGAGGCTCAGGCAGGTGGTTCATGAGGTCAGGAGTTCGAGACCAGCCTGGCCAACATAGTGAAACCCTGTCTCTACTAAAAATACAAAAATTAGCCGGATGTGGTGGCACACACCTGTAGTCCCAGCTATTCGGGAGGCTGACATGGGAGAATCACTTGAACCCAGGAGGCAGAGGTTCCAGTGAGCCGAGACCATGCCACTGCACTCCAGCCTGGGTGACAGAGTGAGACTCTGTCTCAAAAAAAAAAAAAAAAAAAGTTGAGCTTTGAGCTTTCCAGCTGTGCCTATGTACCCTTTATTCCTAAGAAGGACTAGTTGTTTCTCTTGCTTAAAAAATCTCCTCATTCTCTATATTACTATGACACTGTGTGGCGTACTTTTTTCTTTTTTTATTGTGGTAAAGTATATATAACATAAAGTTTGCAATTTTAACCATTTTTAGGGGTACAATTCAGTGGCATTAAGTTTATTCAAAATGTTGTGCAACCATCACCACCATCCATCCTCAGAACCTTTTCATCATTGCAGACGGAAACTCCATAGCCATGAAACAATAACTCCACTTTCCCTTTTCCTCCCAGCCCCTGGCAACCACCACACTACTTTCTCTCTGAATTTCCCTATTCTTGGAATCGAATATAAGTAGAGTCATACAGTATTTGTCCTTTTGTGTCTGGCTTATTTCACTTAGCCTAATGTTCTCAAGGTTCATCCATGTTATAGCATGTATCAGAATTCCATTCCTTTTTGAGGCTGAATAATATCCCACTGTGTGTGTGTGTGTGTGTATGTGTGTGTACACCACGTTTTATACATTCGTGCATTGATGGACATTTGGGTTGTTTTCACCTTTCCGCTATTGTGAATGCTGCTGCTATGAACATTGGTATACAATGTGGGTCACATTTGAGGCTTAGCAAATGCTGCCAGGCCCTGTTTGCTTTTTCTCCTGCATGTGTGTCTTATTTCCCCAGCTAGAAGATAAGGGCCATAAGTTAGGTGTGGGTCTTACACTTCTTGGTGTTTTTCATCCTTTATTCTGTTTCTCCCAGTATCTTGCAGAAATATAAATACTTGGTGCTGATAATAATAATTAGGCTAAAATTAAAAAATAAGGAAACTGTTTAGAAGTACATAGTATTTTAAAGAAGTACTTTATGTCCATATTTACATGGGGAGAGTATTTGACTTGTTTTTCCAATTTCTAAAAGTGATGGTATATTAATATACCATCACTTTTCAAGTGTTTAATAATTTTCAAATGTTTAATAATAGAGTAACAGCCAAGTAGTGTGTATGGGTCATGAGTCAGGAACATTTAAATAGATCCAGCTGATTATAAAGTAAATCTATAGAAGCCTTTTTGTTGCTGTTTTTCTCTTTTGAATCAATGACATGAGTTCAAATACCACATTAACTCAAGAGGTAAAAGCTGTGTCCCCCATTATAAGCAGTTGTAGGAGAGAATATGTCAAATTTATCTTACAGAAATAGAGTCATTCTACAGTATAGTCTTTCTATAGAGTCATTAGAGAAAGTGAAGATGGCTTCATATGTCTGTGACACAAATGAACCTCTCATTGGAAACCTTCTATTTTGTATTAAAAAAGAAGCAGTTTAATTGAAATGCAAATTTGGGATAAGTATGAATTTGTATCAGATTTATGTTGACACTTGCACTGAGGTAATTTAAGAGTGTTTTAAAGTGTATTTAGTTATGTTTGCCACATATTTATTGCTTTGTTAAAGGCCAAAGTTTTGGTTTTTGGTTACGTCTGAGATACATCCTGTATTAGAAGAATGTTTCTACGTAGGCCTTTAAGGCTTTTAAAATAAATAACAAGTGTAGGAGAAGATGGTTTCTAGAAGGTGCTTTGATGAAATTTCACAAAGTTTTGTTTTTTGGTTACACTTAAGGTACATCCTGTATTAGAAGAATGTTCATAAGTAGGCCTTTAAGGCTTTTAAAATAACAAGTGTAGGAGAAGATTGTTTCTAGAAGGTGCTTTGATGAAATTTCACCTGCTGGCTATCTACATGATCAGGTGTGCCCACAGAGAAGGCAACAATGAAGCTATTCAGGCAGGGCAGCAGGAAACACAGGCAAAACAATTGTTTACAACTCAACAACTGGGTCCTTACGAATTTTCATCTTTCGATCAGTTACCTTGGCTTTGAGTAGCCACAGCCAGTGCGTGTTTCAAAAAAGGATAAAACTCTATTTGCAAATAGCTTGCTACTAAAAAATATGTTTCTTTATTATAAAGGCCTGTTAGAATTTACTACGGCAAAGCAAACCATTCTGACTTACTCTTTTCTGGGTGCGGAGCCCTGCAATATTACCAGCTGTTAAGTAAAAATGTTCTTAAGTCAAGATGTTAAATTTGCAACTGGTTTATTTATAGCAAGTCTCTGCTTTATTTGGGAAGCTTTTTTCCGTCCTTTTCATATAATATAAAAAGGTATCTTCATATTTCACTGGCTTTAAAAAAAGGTATCTTCAAGTCCTTTCCATGAACTTTACCAGCAAAATAGTTCATGCACAGGTACCTGTTCCGTGCCACCCATGGAGGTGGAGTGTGATGCGTTGTTTCATTGATGGATAATACTCCCATGCAATTTCACACCCTTTCTAGCCACTTCCTTTTTTCCTCTCCAGCAACTTATCCTGCCATCCAGAATTCATAGCTGGTTTTGTTTGCTTTCTAGTCCAAGTTATTGGCAACCAAGTTTGCCAATCCCTCAAGTGGCTTCTTATGAAAGATTTCAATGGATAGAGGTATCTTTCACTTCAGCAATTGAATTAGCTAGCTATGGTACATGGTAACCTGATGCAACATACTGATTGGTTCGTAAGACATATTTAACACAAAATCAGCCTATGGGAAAATAGATTTAAGATATTAAAATTCCCTATGGGTATCTGGATGGTACTGTCCCTAGATTACAGCTGGGGACCTTATTTGCAGAAGAGGAGCTGGAAGACAAGCTGAGCTAATTTTCCTGTTTCTCCCTGAGCTTTGCTGTTCCAGGAGTCCCCCCACCCCTCCTCCCAAAGAGGCTCTCTATTGAGATTGTTACTGCTATGAAAGCCATATCTTCGATGGTTATAGGTTCATGTAGCCATTCTATGTTGAAGGCAAGCTTCCTTGCACAAAGCATTCCAGGAAGCCACTCTGATTTCTAGATCTTTATTTACAGGGTTTTTGTTTCATTTGTCAGTGATATAGTTCGATTTTTTTTAAAAAAGGCTTGTAGTATATTATGACCCATTGAAATGCCTTTGCTCTTCCAAAAAGCACGTGTACAGGTCTCTTCTGAGCACATCTGTTCTTCTTTATGCACACCAGGAAAAGATTAACTCAGCTGTTCTGTTTTTCAGATTTGACTGAAGAACGACTTGGAGATGGCAACTCGGCAGACAACACAGAGGTCTTCAGTGACAAAGACACTGACCAGAGGAGTTCACCAGATGTGGCAAAGAGTAAGGGCTGCTTCACCCCTGAGAGCCCTGAGATAGTGTCTGTGGATGAAGAGGGGTACGCTGTCCAGAAAAACAGAGGCAACCCCGAGAGCTGCCCTGACAGCCCCAAGTATCACGCGGAGCAGAATCACCTCCTGATTGAGGGCCCCTCGGGGACTGTTTCTCTGCCCTTCAGCTTGAAAGCCAACAGACCGCCGCTTGAAGTGTTAAAAAAGATATTCCCCAACCAGAAGCCAACGGTGCTTGAGCTCATCCTCAAGGGCTGTGGCGGGGACCTGGTGAGCGCTGTGGAAGTCCTTCTGTCCAGCCGATCCTCAGTCACTGGAGCAGAGCGAACTTCCGCAGAACCTGAGAGTCTAGTGTTGCCCTCCAACGGGCACATCTTTGAACACACCTTGAGCTCCTACCCCATCTCGTCTTCCAAATGGTCTGTGGGATCAGCCTTTCGAGTCCCAGACACGTTGAGGTTTTCTGCCGACTCTAGTAATGTTGTCCCCAATCCCTTGGCTGTGCCTCTGCAGCACCCTTTCCCCCAGCCACCTCGGTACCCGCTGATGCTGAGGAATACTTTGGCGAGAAACCAGTCGAGCCCCTTTTTGCCCAATGATGTCACCCTGTGGAACACCATGACGCTGCAGCAGCAGTATCAGCTGAGGTCCCAGTATGTCAGTCCTTTCTCCAGTAACTCTACCAGCATCTTCAGAAGCTCGCCCATCCTTCCTGCCCGCGCCACAGAAGACCCTCGGATTTCCATCCCTGATGATGGGTGTCCAGTTGTGTCAAAGCAGTCCATTTACACCGAGGATGACTATGACGAGAGGTCTGACTCCTCAGACTCTAGAATACTCAACACATCATCTTAAAGTGGTGCTGGATGGGTGGTGGCCAGGTGACATTCTCTGTGCATTTTGACCCTGAGGCATTGAGGAGAGGCCACATCTTGTGTATGCCCTTTCCTTCTGTTTGACAAAGTGACTGTGTTTGATTCTATACATTAGCAATAAAAACATAACTTATTTAACTTCTTGCACTTCACTGGAAAATGCCAAATAGCTCTGCTCTGTGGCTTTAGTGCTGAATGTTTATTGTAAAAGAGAGTCTGTTGTTAAGAATAGTCTTGGGAAGGCTGGGTCCATGGAAGATTTATTTGGGGATGTAAAGCTGAAGGTCAGCCTTGCACCTAAACCCAACCTGGAATGTTAAATGAAATAATATACTTGAATGCGATTTTGTAAAAGTGGATTCCTCAGGATATGTGAAACCTAAAGGAAGTGGTTCTGTTGCAAATGGACTATAAACAGGGACATTATATTCTTATGCTAAAAATCCTTGCATTTTAAAGAGAGATGCACTTAAGAATAGAGTGAACTGCTCATTTGCTTATTTAAGCTTGGACAGTTTTCAGAGACAAACCCCATTAAGAATTACTCTTTTCACATGGCTGAATCGAAACACGTGTAATGTCAATGTAAAACCAATCACAGCTGTGAACTGCATGAAATGTATTGTGAAACCAACACAAGATTAAGCTTTGTCAGGTTAATGTAGCATGCTAAGGACTCTAGAAAAAAAAATAAACTAAGGAGACGAGCTTGGTTTATGTCATTTCTACTTGTGGAAAGAGGATCTCTAAAAATAGAAACTTGATGTAAAAATGACTTACTAGTGCATGGGTCAGGAATCAAATTATCAGTTAAATGAGACATTCCTGAGAAATATGAATGGCAAAATTTTAGGGTTGCATTCAGAAAGACAGATAATTTGTTCAAGAATGGAGTTAATTCTCTCCATCATTCATTTATTCAACAGATACTTATTCAGTGCCTACCATGTGTAAGAGAATGTGCTTTCCATGTATTGTCCAAGTTACCTACCCATGAGTCCAAGATAAGCAGGTATTTTAGTGGAGACTCCCATTGAAAACAAAGTAAAAATGAAAAACTCCCAACAATGTATAGTTGAGTGTGGAAAGCAAGGGAAGTGCTTAGCCCAGTACCTGACATAGGAAGTATGCAGTCCATGAAAACTACTGCTTCTATTAAATTCAGTAGCCTTGTGTTCAGAATATAGACATGCATTCCTTCATTCTTACTTGGAGACCGTGCCATTCTGGTTTGAGGCAAAACATTGAAAACCAGGGCTTTTTTCTTTCGTTTTAAAAACATTCTTGAGGTGCTGTGTATGACAAACTTCTTGCTCAGATTATTTTTTAGAGAGAAGTTTCAAACAGTAATATTCAGTGGTGCTCACACCAACCACTTCTCTGACTTACTGTTTCCATTTTTCAAAGTGCTTGAAAGGTCAGATGACTGCTTAGGTCAGACAATAAACTTACGAATGTGGAAGGGAAAGTAAATAAGCAAATAAATAAAAGCCTCTACATGACAAGGATACAGAGAGAGCTCCCGGTGCAGGAATAAGTCTTAAAGGGTTCTTTGGTCCTCGGAGGGAGAAGGGCAAGTTCTCTCAGCCTGAGATGCTCCCCACCCTTGAATGGGTTCCCATGGGAAGGGAGATATTTAAAAGAGCCTTCTCAGTTTTAATTCCACCGGGCACTTTTGACATGAAAAACCTTTGAGGAGAAAAAATTCCCTCTATTAGTTGGACTAGTATGTATTTAATTGACATAGTTACATACCAGAGTGTTTAAAAGTAAATACGGGCCAGGCGTGGTGGCTCATGCTTATAATCCCGGCACTTTGGGAGGCCGAGGCAGGCAGATCGCTTGAGCTCATGGGTTTGAGACCAGCCTGGGCAACATGGCAAAACCCTGTCTCTACAAAAAATACAAAAATTAGCCAGGTGTGGTGGCTTGTACCTGTAGCCCCAGCTACTTGGGAGGCTGAGGTGGGAGGATAGCTTGAGCTGGGGAAGCAGAAGTTGCAGTGAGCAGAGATTGTACCACTGTACACTAGCCTGGGCCATAGAGCCAGACCTTGTCTCAAAAAAAAAAAAAAAAAAAAAAAAGTAAGTATGGTTTCTTGTTAGGGTTATATTTAAACATTAATGTTTATATAAGGAAGAAAGGGAGTGGAAGGGAGAGCAGTTTGCCCCCTGATTCTGAAGACATGTCCAGGACATTTTATGTGGCAATGAAGTGCTGATGTCTGGACCTATCTAGGACAAATGTATTTCAAAGGCATCTTCATTGCAAAAGTTCACCGACATTTAACAAGCGATAATGATAATGTACCACAGCACCTAAGCCAAGATGCTACAAAGCCTGTCCTCAGATAGTACTTCTTCAAGTTGAACCACCCAAATTGAACAAAACCTCACTGATACAGCATCCTTACAGCTTGATTTTGCCTATAAATCATTATCATTAGCCTCTTTATGATGGCCAGCAAAATGGAATTATCTGTAAAGCAGTTTATTTGTGGGCTAGCGCAGGTATGTTTGATCCTCAATATAATCTGAAAAAAGAGGCTTGATGTGTTGACTCATGCCTGGAATCCCAGCACTTTGGGAGGCCGAGGTAGGTGGATTACCTGAGGTCAGGAGTTTGAGACCAGCCTGGCCAACATGGTGAAACCCCGTCTCTACTAAAAATACAAAAATTAGCCAAGTGTGGTGGAGGGTGCCTGTAGTCCCAGCTACTCAGGAGACTGAGGCAGGAGAATCGCTTGAATCCAGGAGGTGGAGGTTGCAGTGAGCCAAGGTCGCGCCACTGCACTCCAGTCTGGGCGACAGAGTGAGACTTCGTCTGAAAAAAAAAAAAAAAATTCTGAAGAAAGAAATGTTTGCTTCAGTGGGGTAAGTGTGGTCAGGGGTCAGAAATGAGAAATTGGGTGTTAAGATCCTATGTCCTCCCAGCATTCAGTTTTACTCCTTCTGAGTCCCGATTTCTGACCTCTGGTTAAAGAGGCAAACCTCTTGGATTCTAACTCAGCTCTCAGAGACCATCCTGCTGCAGCATGTAGAATTCAAGGGAAATGAATACTCATCTGCCCACAGGTACTCAGTTATTCTTTCACATGAAACTGAACATCTGGATGAAAAGTAAAAAACAATCAACTTCTGTTTTAATTCCCTCTGTCACACAGGCAACACATCTGGGGGCCAGGCTAGGCTGTACACTTCAGTTTTCATCAACTGATGTTTGACTTCTGTGTCAATCCAGTCTTAGAGAAAGTTAATCCACATTAAACCACAATGCCTCTCCTCCCTTCTGGTGGATCTGCCCACTCCTAGTGTTGGTGTAAATGCTTTGTTTGTCTAAGATGCTGTGAGTGTGGGTGGGTTTGTTATGTTCTAGAGCATTCATGTCGAAGTGTGGTCCATGTACCCAGATGCTTAATTTCTAGTGTAGATTCCTGGGCCTGACTTGTTGAGTCAGACTCCCTGGTAGCCTAAGCAGTACTCTCCAGGTAATTTGTACACTCACTAAGATGTGAGAATCACCTCCCTCTTCATCACATCCTTGGGTTTTCTTTTTAGATCTATGCCATGTAAAAGGGCCAAAGGCTATAAACTTTTATGCTGGGATAGTAAGTCCTTTCTCCCCCATTCCCACCTACTTTTCTAGGGCAAGGGTAAACATCAACATGTAAACAGTCTTAGTATATACCCTAGATCTAGTTCAAACAGTGTTGGCATCAATGTCAATTATTAGGTTGAGTATACATTTGGGATCAGACTTGCTTGTTTCCGGAAATTTGCTTGGTGAAGGACCTGATAAGTGCTTAAATGTGCTATTCTTTCCCCCAAGGGGAGGGCCAGAATTTTTGGCACTGCTGATCAGTCCGGCTGTCCCATGATTTTCAGTTTACTAGTGACATCTGGGAATAGGTTTTGCCCTTGAGATGTGAGCTTTAAGAAATAGCAACATTCTTGATGATGGGGGTGGGAGGAAGTAGTTTTATAGATGAATTGAGAAGCAAGACATTTGTTAGGTACGTGGATATGGTTGAAATTAATGGTAGGGCAACCTGGGGAGGCAACAGGCAACAGAGAAAAGGGGCTGTTAACTTGGTCAACAGGCTCATAAGAGCCTAAGAACATTTCAAATGTATAAAAAAGAAACAGGACTAGAGAAGGAGGTGTGAGGTGTAGCAGTCCTGTGTTACCAGACTTGCTCTTTAGGGACTCAACTCCCGAGGTCCCTAGCTTGCCCTAAGGATAGAGGGGGTGGGAGGTGGTGGCAGAAGGAGCACTTTGGGAACATTTGTTGTGTGCCCAGAAAACAGGCTTTGACTGCATTTGAACTGACATATTTGAAAAATGAACTTTATTTCGCCGCATACTGTTTCAGTGATTCATTCTTTATATGTGCATTTACTCAGCAGAAGTGAGTCGAAAATAAGATGGATGCTAAATTTGTATGTTAATTTTAATATTGAAGCTATCCCATATTTGAAGAATAAGATCAGTGCTTCAATTTCATTTCTTATGTGGTACTGAACGTTGTCATTACCGGAAAAAAATCATTTCTGAATGCATCCTCCCCAAATTCTAATCTCAGAGGGCAGAGGAGGCTCAGGAGAGGCAATCTTGCCTTTTGTTGATGGTCTATTCTGGATATGCTTCAATGTTCCCTCAGTATCATTTACTATTTCAGTGTGAAGGGTAAATAGGAAAGGTAGTGGTTTTCCCTTAAATTACAGTGGAGTTTATTTACTAATTAGATTCTGAGAGCTTGCTGAGATTGTTAGGTTATGTCAGGAGTTTCATGTATCCCATGGGCAAAGCCACTGGACTTAACCAAAAGTAAACTCAGCAGTTGTTGAGAAAAAGTATCCCTTCAGATCACTTGAGTCACTGCTTGTTGGTTTTAGACCATGACCTCACCCTGCCATTGTGATTTAAATGAAAGATTCCTAAGATCTGTGGAAGTATCTCTGTCTCCTAGCCAAATATGGCAGAACCAGATGTGTGATGGTTTCTATAGAGGGAGGGTGGGTGAGTTAAACGTTGGACCTTTCTCAGCCCCAGGGGCTGCTATGACAATACCAGTGGGCTCCGTCCTCACTAGCAGCCTGCTGGCTGTCCATTGCAGCCCCTGGCTTTCCTTGTTGCTTCTGCCTTCAGGGATCACTGGGTGAAATAGGCTGCTGTGGAGGCTGTCCATTTTGTGTATTGCACCAATGGGTCCAGCCAAGGTGCAAGTGGGGCCTCAGATCCAGAGTGGGTGCCCTTTTCAAATCTGTCAGACCAGAAAAGGTGCTGTTTTAGGAAAAGCCTTTTTCTACTTTGCTCAAAGGTACACCAAAATCTAGCACAGATCCTAGAGAAAGACAGAGAAAGAAAAAAGAGTGAGTTGCTAGAGAACAGCTTGAGCATTGAAAGGAATAGCTGTGGAAGCCATGGAAAAAAAAATGTCGGCAATCTATCTCCTTTGGCCTGTCCCCTTTGAGAAAATAGGAAGTAGTTTCAATTTTCAAAAAAATCTCACTCTATGGACTTGAGATTAGAAATGGAGGGAGATGTTGGAAAGGGAGCTGGAAGAACTAGCCTTTATTGAGTATCTACTACCTGCATCTGTTAGGTCAGCCCACCATTCTGACCTCAGTATATCTCTAAGGATTGTCCCTGATCTAAAACCAGCTGAGGCCACCAGCAAGGTGGGCATATATCATTTGCGGCTGCCTGAGTAGACAACAGCATACGTAAAACAACACAAATGAATGAATGAAAATGCCCACAGCAAACACTAATTTATGCAGTTTTCTTTTCTTTTCTTTTCTTTTTTTTTTTTTTTGAGATGGAGTCTCACTCTGTTGCCAGGCTGGAGTGCAGTAGCGTGATGTCGGCTCACTGCAACCTCCGCCTCCCGGGTTCAAGCAATTCTCCTGCCTCAGCCTCCCGAGTAGCTGGGACTGCAGGTGTGCACCACCACACCCAGCTAATTTTTGTATTTTTAGTAGAGACGGGGTTTCACCATATTGGCCAGGATGGTCTTGATCTCCTGACCTCGTGATCCACCCACCTCGGCCTCCCAAAGTGTTGGGATTACAGGTATGAGCCACTGCGCCCAGCCGATTTATGCAGTTTTCTATCTTCAAGACAGCCGTGTGAGCCAGCCTGTCTGCATATCTCTTAATACAGTAATATTTGAGATTTACTGCAGATCCTGAATCTTCAAGAAACATTATGTCTAATGCAGCTTAGTATTAAAGATATCTTATTGTATCCAGAGTTTTGAGAATTGGAATAATGCTTTGTTTACCACTGTTTATACCCTTAGAGAAAATGTTTTTAATCCAACACTAATTTAGTCAAATTAGTAATTCAAAGCACCTGCTAGGTATTATTTTGAAACATTATCTGAATCCAATCCCAATGCAAATTAATTTATTAAAAAACACTTCTAGCTGGGCGCAGTGGCTCACACCTGTAATCCTAGCATTTTGGGAGGCCGAGGCAGGCGGATCACAAGGTCAGGAGTTTGAGACCAGCCTGGTCAACATGGTGAAACCCCGTCTCTACTAAAAATACAAAAATTAGCCAGGCGTGGTGGCAGGTGCCTGTAATCCCGGCTACTTGGGAGGCTGAGGCAGGATAATTGCTTGAATCCGGGAGGCGGAGGTTACGGTCAGCCGAGATCATGCCACTGCACTCCAGCCTGGGCAACAAGAGTGAAACTCCATCTCAAAAACAAAACAAAACAAAAAAACAAAAACAAAAAAACGGATTCTACCCATAATCCCACATTTTCCAAAAGAGGTTTGGAGTTAAGTGAAGACAGGAGCAAGCATTTAAAAAGCACTTATTCCAGCTGAGTGTGGTGGCTTTCATAGCTGTAATCCCAGCACTTTGGGAGGCCAAGGTGGGAGGATCACTTGAGCCCAGGAGTTTGAGACCAGCCTAGGCAACATGGTGAGACCTCAGCTCTACAAAAAATTTTTAAAAGCTGTGGTGGTACACACCTGTAGCCTTAGCTGCTCGGGAGGCTGAGACAGGAGGATCTGTTGTGCGCAGGAGTTGGAGGTTGCAGTAAGCTATGATTGTGCCATTGCATTCCAGCCCAGGCTGCAGTCTCTTAATAATTTAAGAAGCACTTATTCTGTGCTAGCCATTGTTAACATCTATTAACTCATTTAATCCTCTCAACAACCACATGAAGTCAGTAGATTACCATTCCCATTTCGTAGATGAGGAAGCAAAGAAGTAACTTTCTCTAAGTCAACTACATGGAAGGGGTGGATGTGGGCTTTGGTCTCAGGACTTTGGATCGAGTTTATGCGCTCGGAGTTCACAGGGCTTTTTGGAGCTCCTGGACCTTTGCCCAGCCACCTGGCTTTCTCCTGGGCCCGAAGACACCTCCATCAGAGGTAGAAGCTGCGGCCGTGGCTGTCGAGGGCAACCCCCGGGAGTCTGAGAGGACGCGGCGTGAAACCCGCAGGTGAGAGCGACCAGCACCTTCTCTTTCCCTGATCCGCCTGCGTGAATGTTCTTCCTGGCTCTGCTGCCCCCTGGAGGCTAGTGGAGGTAAATGCGTGAAGTCAGCATTTTCCCTCCACCTGTTGTTAGTCCTCCTCATTCATCTCTTGGCTAAGCCAGAAAGATGTGAGGGTATTTCAAAGACATCTTTACTATATTTTATTTCACTCAAATTCAAGGATCCCTCTCCCAGGACAGCTGTGACTACAGACCATGGCATTCACGTCCTCCCACTCCACGGCGCAGGACCGGCAGGGGATTTCCCAGAAGCCCCTACCTTATGGGTCCCTGAAGACCCTCCTAGAAGTTTCAGCCTGGCTGATGACATGCATGTGTGTTGACCATGGCTTGCGGATGAAACTCAAATATGAATTATCTAATGCCGCCATGGAGGAAATGTAATTTTAAGACACAACTTTATTAAAACTGCTAGGCAAATAATAGAAAGCCTGGAAAACCATTTCATCCATGGTTTCTCCAAGTGGTGTCTATGACTCACTGGATTTGGAATCCCCTGAAGTGTCTGTTCAAACAACTTAGATTCTGAATCCATCTTTAAACCTTCTCAACCAGAACTTCTGGGAGGGGATATCTCCCTCCCTTCCAGGAATCCACAATTGCAATGAGAACCTTGAAGTCCACTCCTGTCCAGGGAACAGCCTTAGAGAATTCAGGCCCTCCAGTGAAGGAGGAAAAGACAAATCTAGTCATAATACTTGAAGTATACTGCTCATCTTTAAATTACCCACCCAGATGAATAAAACACTCTCTCAGGGTAAAAGCACATGTGAATTTGTCCAAATCATTGTAATAAGGCTCCTAGGGGTGGGGCGTGGTTAACACTAGTGATCAGCAGCAACTAATAATACTAACTACATCATCCCCACAGGGCTTGGGGTGCAAGGACAATTATTTGCCCTTCACAGTTATGGACTGGATTGATCAATTAAAAGAAAAATTACCCAAAGAGAATTTTTCTTTTTTTAAACTCAGAGGGAGACCCAGTCAGTAAGCATTTTGAAATGTGGGTGGAGGACCCAGTTGCCTTACGAGTGTGCCTTTGAAGGAGGAGGAGGAAGAGGGGAAGAAAGGAGCAGTGAAGACAGAGACTGTCTTTGGGCAAAGCGGGGCTTTCAGCACGTTCGGTGGTATAGCTCTGACCCTGCCCAATCATGGGACTGACCTATGCCACCATATGGGGGTGGGTCGAGGCAGGTGGTAGCATCTGCCATCTCTGCTTGGCTTCCTGGCCGACAGGAATATCCTCTGCAGTTCCACCGGGGAGCAGGGCAGACAAGATGAGATAGTTAAGTCTACAGGAAAGAGGGGGGATTGTAGTTTCTGAGCTGGCCTCCCTCTCCCAAGGGGTGGGAGGGAGGCCTGGAGCAACCTCAGCTGAGCTCCGTTAGCCCCGGCCCCCACCAGGAGCATGGGCATGATGAGTGTTCGGAGGACAAGGGAAGTGAGCCCCCCTGTGCTCTGGGAGCCCCAGCATCTGCTGAAGCTATTATGGAGGGAGAGGAAAGGGCACTGCAGAAGCCAGCGCGGCCTGCAGAGGATCGACCCATGGGTAGTGGGCTTGACTCTCAGTGAGCAGAAGGGGTAGGGAGAATAAAATGCATTCCTGCTGTGGCCTAAAGGCCTCCCAACTGGAAGGAAGCCAGGGGAGCCTGACCAGACAGCTGGTTCCGGTGGTCATTTGCCCAGGAGAGTAGCCACTCTGTGGGTGGGATCAAGTCCTTCCTACATCATCCCAGACAGTTATTCACATGCCAGAGCTTTGGAGACTTGCTCTGAGCCTAGCTGGACCCAGATACCTTTGTTTTCCAGATTTCCTGATAAATTAGCACCAAAGAAGGAAGAGCTCATTGATGAACTGTCTTGGTCCATATATAAGACACCAGTTAAACTTGAATTTCAGATAGCCAGTGAATAATTTTTTATCATAAGCATGTCCTAGGCTGAATTTGTATCGGTATATATTTTTGTATGTATGTGTGTGTGTGTATATATATATATATTTATAGAATATAACTATGTCCAGGGAATATTATGTAAGTATAATATATAATACTGATACATATAGCATATGATATAATATATAATACTTATATAATATTCCCTGGACATAATTATACTCTACAATATATGTATGGCCTATATATACTTATACTAAAAAATTATCCATTGTTTATCCAAAGTTGAATTCAACTGGGCATCCTATGTTTTTATTAGCTAAATCTTGTAAGCCTACCGGAAGCAATGTGTCTGTGGTATGACTATAGCTGTCGCCTCGGTCATGTCCCTGCAGTTAAGAAAACAGGAAAGCTGAAGTGGTAACAAAACAGGCTGAAGGCCTAACCCAGCCCTCAGGTATATTTTGTCTGATTAGCACAGAGTTTCTGTTTTCATTTTCAAATGATTGCCAACACTGAAAAATCCAGAGATCTCACACATGCACTGAGTGTTTAGGTGTTTCTGGAAAAGGTGGAAGATTTGTCACTATCGTATGGAAACAAATTAGATGTTTCCTGCCTTGGTCTCACTCATTTATGCTTCTTTCCTGTAGCTGAATTTGGGACAGATCCATGTAGGTTATTCGATTCCTTAAAATTTTCCCTAGAACAGGGAGGAACTTTTTTTGGGGGTGCTGGAATCCCTGAGTGTCTGTTGAGCCTGACCAAGCTGATCTAAAGCATCGGGGCTCTTTACCTCTCACCCTCGACGTCTGACCTGGAGGCTTGCTCCTTATAAGGCTTACATGTGACATGGGACAGGTCCCTAGCTTCTCCCAGGGTCTCTATTTTCATCCCTAAAACGAGGGGACAACTATCCATGTTTCCCAACTTTTTTGTACCAAAAGTTCTGTTTTGTCAACCTTATGCCACGGTGGTTCCAGTTTTTGCTTGTTTGTTTGTTTTATAGAATGTTTCACAAATTTGTGAGTCATCCTTGCTCAGGGCCACGCTAATCTTCTCTGTCATTCTGATTTTGGCATGTGTGCTGCTGAAGTGAGCACATGGACCCGATGTTTTCAAAGATCTGTCTACCCAAGCAAATGACATATGTTACAGCCTGTAAATTCTGACCTGCCTGAAAGCTAACTGGTTTCATCACACCGCACAGGTCAAATTCCCTCTAAAAGCAAAAACATTTTGTAAGCTCCTGTAACCTTACTGAAAATAGCGTTGCCTTTAAAGCCAGTAAGGGCTGGGCGCGGCTAGCCTAGGTTACGCTTCAGTAACACCCTCCAAAATTTCAGTGGTTTAACACATAAACGTTTATTTTAAAACTTTAACCCATGCAGAATCTGCCATGGGTTTGGCAGCTCTCTAGGCAGTGACACAAGAATTGTTTTTTTTTTTTTTTGAGACAGAATCTCACTCTGTCGCCTAGGCTGGAGTGCTGTGGCTTGATCTCAGCTCACAGCAATCTCTGCTTCCCAGGTTCAAATGATTCTCCTGCCTCAGCCTGCTGAGTAGCTGGGATTACAGGCGCGCACCACCACGCCTGGGTAATTTTTTGTGTTTTTCGTAGAGACGGGGTTTCACCATGTTGGATAGGCTGGTCTTGAACTCCTGAACTCGGGTGATCTGCCCTCCCAAAGTGCTGGGATTACAGCCACTCTGGCTTTAGTTTCCTTCTTTACTGTGGCTTGACCATTTCCACATGTGGTTTTCCTGGCAGGGGAGGGTGTGCTGGTGGGCTTTCCAGGGCCTCACCTCTGCTCACATTTCATTGGCTGGATCCAGTCCCGTGGCTTCACTTAGAGGAAAGGGCTAGGAGGTGGAGTTTTCTGCAAGCCTGGGAAGCTGTGGAGAAAAGCATACAATGAACACTAAGAGGGACACCACAGGAACATGAGCCCTTTCAGCTCCGAAATCCTACGTTCTGTCATTCTTCAGAGTGGTCACATGGTGTGGTCTGTAGATATACTGGCTTGACCTTTAAGATGACTGCTGTCAAGCAGAACAGATGCTACAGATATATTGAGCTTTAAGTAGTTCCAAATCCTATGTTTCCTTCCTGATGATAATAGCTTTTTTTTTTTTTTTTTTTTGAGACGGAGTTTCGCTCTTGTCACCTAGGCTGGAGTGCAATGGCTCAATCTCTGCTCACTGCAACCTCTGTCTCTGGGGTTCAAGCAATTCTCCTGCCTCAGCCTCCCAAGTAGCTGGGATTATGGGCACCCACCACCACACCCAGCTAATTTTGTATTTTTAGTAGAGACGGGGTTTCACCATGTTGGCCAGGCTGGTCTCGAACTCCTGACCTCAGGTGACTCACCCAACTCGGCCTCCCAAAGTGCTGGGATTACAGGCGTGAGCCACCATGCCAGCCACAGCTGACTTTTATTTTGTGTGCATGTATCGACTCACTTATCTTCACAAAAGCCCTCAAAGGAAGGTACTTTTTTAATTGTTCATGTACTATTTTTTTTTAACAGGAATTGTTTCATAGATTTTAAAAACAGGCGCTGTCTTCACTTAAATGGACATATTTGAAAAATGAATTCGAGTCCACTGTGTGCTGTTTCAGTGATGCATTCTTTTTTTTTTTTTTTTTGCAGTGGCGCGATCTCGGCTCACTGCAAGCTCCGCCTCCCGGGTTCACGCCATTCTCCTGCCTCAGCCTCCGGAGTAGCTGGGACTACAGGCGCCTGCAACCATGCCCGGCTAATTATTATTTTTTTTTTTTAGTAGAGACGGGGTTTCACTGTGTTAGCCAGGACGGTCTCGATTTCCTGACCTCGTGATCCGCCCGCCTCGGCCTCCCAAAGTGTTGGGATTACAGGCGTGAGCCACCGCGCCCGGCTCAGTGATGCATTCTTGATATATGCATTTTCCCAGCAAAAGGCCCAGAATCACTAAGCCGCTGCTTCAGGGTTACGCAGACGCTGGTGGGAGCTGAATTTCCTCCTGAGAGTCACATCCCAGAGCCCGTCTTGGGCTGACACTGGGGTCATTAGTCTCAGGGGCTCCGACATGGCCGGCCTCCAGAATCGGCTCCTCAGGATTTCAGAGACCAGCTCATCAGGACAGTGAAGCCTGAGGGTAAGATGAAACTGGCCTTAATTTGACCAGCTACAGTAAGTTGGCTTTAATTGGATGTGAAATATTTTGCCCTTACAGGGAGCTTTAACCGTGTTTTGTTCTTTTTGCCATTTAGTGGCCCACGTTCCAGTGGGTACAATTTGCAGCTCCCAGTCCCAGACTAGCCCCTGATTAAAATATGCTGTTTTCCCTTCAAGCTTGGTTTGAAAGTCAACTGGCAGTTTTTTGTTTTCTGTTGTTAGGAAATTGTTTTTATTTTTTGAAAAGGTCAGGGATTTACAGAGCTCCAAAGTAAAAAGACATAAAAAGGTTTACAGAGAAAATTCTCCCACCTCCAAGCTACCTGAGTGCTACCAATGTTATTAGCGTCGTGGGCATCCTTACAAAAATATTTTATTTTTAATTTTCTTTTTAGAAATAGGGCATTGCTCTGTCACCCAGGCTAGAGTGCAGTGGTATCATCACGGCTCACTGCAGCCTCGACGTTCCCAGGCGCAAGCGATCCTCCTAATCGTAGCTTCACGGGTAGCGGGGACTATAGGCACACGCCACCATGCCCAGCTAATTTTTGTTTATATATTTTATTTTATTTTTTGTAGAGACAGGATCCTACTGTGTCCAGAATTGGTGGGTTCTTGGTCTCACTGACTTCAGGAATGAAGCCGCGGACCCTCGCGGTGAGTGTTACAGCTCTTAAGGTGGCGCGTCTGGAGTTTGTTCCTTCTGATGTTCCGATGTGTTCGGAGTTTCTTCTTTCTGGTGGGTTCGTGGTCTCGCTGGCTCAGGAGTGAAGCTGCAGACCTTCGTGGTGAGTGTTACAGCTCATAAAAGCAGTGTGGACCCAAACAGTGAGCAGCAGCCATATTTATTGCAAAGAGCGAAGCGAAAGAACAAAGCTTCCACACTGCGGAAGGAGACCCCAGCGGGTTGCCACTGCAGTCTGCTTTTATTCTCTTATCTGGCCCCACCCACGTCCTGCTGATTGGTAGGGCCCAGTGGTCTGTTTTGACAGGGCGCTGATTGGTGCGTTTACAATCCCTGAGCTAGACGCAAAGGTTCTCCACGTCCCCATCAGATCAGTTAGATACAGAATATGGACACAAAGGTTCTCCAAGGCCCCACCAGAGTAGCTAGATACAGAGTGTGGATTGGTGCATTCACAAACCCTGAGCTAGACACAGGGTGCTCATTGGTGTGTTTACAATCCCTGAGCTAGACATAAAGGTTCTCCACATCTCCAGACTCAGGAGCCCGGCTGGCGTCACCCAGTGGATCCTGCACAGGGGCTGCAGGTGGAGCTGCCTGCCAGTCCCGCGCCGTGCGCTCGCACTCCCCAGCCCTTGGGTGGTTGCTGGGACTGGGCACCGTGGAGCAGGGGTTGGCATTCGTCGGGGAGGCTTGGGCCGCACAGGAGCCCATGGAGGGGGTGGGAGGCTCAGGCATGGCGGGCTGCAGGTCCCGAGCCCTGCCCCGTGGGAAGGCAGCCAAGGTCCGGTGAGAAATCGAGCACAGTGCTGGTGGGCTGGCACTGCTGGGGGACCTAGTACACCCTCAGCAGCCGCTGGCCCGAGTGCTAAGCCCCTCATTGCCCGGGGCCGGCAGGGCCAGCCGGCTGCTCCGAGAGCGGGGCCCGCCAAGCCCACGCCCACCCGGAACTCCAGCTGGCCCACAAGCGCCGCGTGCAGCCCCCGTTCCCGCTGGCGCCTCTCCCTCCACACCTCCCTGCAAGCTGAGGGAGCCGGCTTCCGCCTTGGCCAGCCAAGAAAGGGGCTCCCACAGTGCAGCGGTGGCTGAAGGGCTCCTCAAGTGCCGCCAAAGTGGGAGCCCAGGCAGAGGAGGTGCCGAGAGCGAGCGAGGGCTGTGAGGACTGCCAGCACGCTGTCACCTCTCACTACCATGTTGTCCAGGCTGGTCTTGAACTCCTGGACTTAAGTGATCCTCCTGCTTCAACCTCCCAAAGTGTTGGGATTACAGGCGTGAGCCACTGGGCCCAGTGCTTCCAGAAATATTTTATGCACATGTGAGCATAAGTATTCTTTTTTCATTTCCTTTAAAAATTATTTATAGTATACTATATACACAGTTGTTTTACCTTGCCTTTTTTTTTTTCTATCCACTTACTATGTCTTGGAGATAGTGAAATATAAAGATAGTTTCTTCATTTAAAAAATAACATAGTATTTGGCTGTTCCATAGTTTATTTAGCAGTCCCTTTCTGATAAGTATGTTAAGTTTTCAAGTCACCTACTATTAAACGATTTAGTAATAAATAACTTTAGAGAAATGTGATTTGAAGTGGGAGCAAGTGTAAGTTGCATAAATTCCTGAAAGAGGAATTTCTGCAGCAAAGCGTACATGCGTTGGTAATTTTACTAGATACTGCCAATTTGTCCCCTTATAGGTATTGTTCCAGTTTATACTCCCACCAATAAAGTACAAGAATGTCAGTTTCCCCACATCCCCAGTAAGTGTGTTTTCAGTTGTGATTTCCCACAACTTGAAAATCTCAGTATGCTTTCATTTGCATTCTCTTCTTATGGATGGAGGTGAGCTTCTTTTTATATGATGCCATCTACGTCAACGAGCATCTCTTTCTCGGAGTGCTGGAAGAATGCTTGCCCTTGAACAGGTCTGTGACCCAAGCTCAAAGCTGGCAGAACCCATCGCAGCTTAACCACCAGGGTTTGTAGCTGAATGTCTTATGCAAGGAAGTGGTTGGTTTCTGCAGTGTGTTCTCATTAGAAATGCTTGGTCACTGAAACCAATCCTAACCAGGCTGATGGCGCCATCTATCTTTCTGAGATGGGTAAATGGAATGCAGTGCAGTTTAACAAGGGGGACATTTGGGACCTGACACGGATGATTTCAGGGACCTGACAGTGATGATGAGCTCTGCTAGGGATTGTGGATGTGTTCCATCAAAGCTGAAAATATCATCAACTTATTGAATTGTCTTTTGTCCTACTTGATATCACTGAAGTGAGCATGTCTTTTTGATTTTTAAAAAATGTTTGGCCAGGTTCAGTGGCTTCTGTAATCCTAGCACTTAGAAGTCGAGGCAGATGGATCGCTTGTGCCTAGGAGTTCATGACTAGCCTGGACAACATGGAGAAACCCTGTCTCTACAAAACAATACACACAAAAAATTAGCTGCGTATGGTGGCGAGCACCTGCAGTCCCAGCTACTTGGGAGGCTGAGGTGGGAGGATCACCTGAGCCCAGGGAGGTTGAGGCTGCAGTGAGCCATGACTGCACCACTGCACTCTGGCCTGGGTGATGCAGTGAGACTCTGTCTCAAAAAACAAACAAAATTTTATTATTAAAAAAATAAAAGGCCCGCATATATAGAGAATAGTGAAATGAACCCTAATCTACACATCACCAACATTAAGCAGTTACGAAGACTACACGACACTTGACCCATCCATCCCATTTCCTGTTCCTTCCTTTTGGTTGAGGTAAGTGGTCTTTAAAGCAAATGATGTCATTTCACCCTTATGTACTTCAGTAAACCTATGTCCTAAAAATGGACATATTCATATATAATTACAATGCCATGATCAGATCTGACAAAATTAAAAGTAATTCATTGGTATCGTAAGACCGAGTTCATAAAAATCTTTCAGTTATCTCCACCCTCGCTTCCCCTTTACCGTGGATTTGTCTGATGGGGGTCCACACGCTGTATTTGGTTCTATGTTTCTTACATCTCTTCATTTGCACAGTGGACTCCCCCTTTGTGAGGAAACAGAGTCCATTGCTCAGCAGAATGCTCTCCATTCTGAAACTGTGTGTTTGCTTCCTCGCGGAGTCACTTAATTTGTTCCTGTATCCCGCATGTTTCCTGTAGAGTGGAAGCAGATCTAGAGGCAACTTGATATGGGTTCAAATGTTTGAGGGAGGTGTACTTCCCAGGAGATGCTGGTTCACTGCCTACTGCGTCACTTCCGAAGGGACACAGTAGGTCTTTTGTCCACCAGGCAAGATCAGTGGGGGTCAGTAACGTCAGCCAGACCCCTCCATTGCAAACTCCACCTTCCATCTTTTCTCTGTGACCTTTCATTTGCTCACTATGTTGCTGGAATCAGTTATTTCAAATAGGAGTTGAAAAATGGGGATTTTCCTTTTTTTTTTTTTAATTTTTTTTGAGAGGAATTTCTCCCTCTGTTGCCCAGGCTGGAGTGCAGTGGCATGATCTCGGCTCACTGCAACCTCCGCATTCCTGGGTTCAAGTGATTCTCCTGCCTCAGACTCCCGAGAGGAATTACAGGTGCGTGCCACGACGCCTGGCTCATTTGTGTATTTTTAGTAGAGACAGGGTTTCACCATGTTGGCCAGGCTGGTCTCGAACTCCTGACCTCAGGTGATCCACCCACCTCGGCCTCCCAAAGTGGTGGGATTACAGGCGTGAGCCACTGCACCTGGTGGGGGTTTTCTAATTCTACCATTGCTTCCGCATATTAGTTGGAGTTTTTTCTTTATATAAAGAAAACTAGAGTTATTTTGTCACCTTGCAATAGTTTATATCACTGTTAAAGTGGCCAATGATTTCCTCAGGTTTCTTGTTTTTTAAGTAGTCTATCCTTCAGTTGAGGAAAAAAAGAACAGCATATTATGTCCAGACCATGGAATTAGCCTAGGAAGGAAATAGCCTTCTTTTTAGCTTTACTTATTACCATAGAATGTTTAGCCCCAGATGTGTGTGAAATTTCATAATTACTAATTGATCCTTTTTAGTTGCAGGCCTTACCCTTTCTCCCTGACTTTGGTCTTTTCCTCAGGGTCTGTCTCCCCAAATCAGCAAAAGCATTGAGCTATAACAAAGTATGTAGGCTGAAATCTCATCACTGAAATCTCATCACATTCCTTTCGCTCCAAAGCCAAACACTACTTATTTGGATGATATGTGGATAATATGTTGCAATGACTCTCAGTTGTGTACACTTTAGTAAGAATTAATGCAACCAGCTTGCTTTCCATTTCACAGATTAGGTTGATGGGGGAGAGACAGGCCTGGAAAGGAAGTAGCCAAAGGAGGGAGTTGAGTCACCAGGTGCAGGGCCCTTCCTAGAGGGTTGTGGAGGCAGCTGTTGTTTTTTCAGCTAGTAGAAGCAGCTGATAGCATTTCATGCTAAGAAGAGATACTAGGAAGAAGGAAGAAGAGAAATAAAGATGTTCTGGGAACTTTTAGCTGCTAATGAATGGGTTAGGTACCCGATTATGGGCACCTGAAATACCCATTCTTCCCCTACCACACTGTATCTCTGTAAGATAATTTTTGCTGCAAGTCATACAATACTGGACTGAGAAAGGCCACTTTCTAGACATGTGCATTTCAGAATAAATACCGACTGGGTGGTAGTATAGTACAGTGGTTAAGTTCATAGGCTTTGGAAACAGATCTAGCTGGGTTCAAGTCCTGGCTTCATCATTTAGGTAAGTGGCTTTAATCTCTTCAGCCCTCAACTTCCCCACCTGTAAAATGGGGATAATAACACGGCCACAGGGCTACTGTGAAGATTAAGTGGACTTGATGCCTTTAACACATTTCCTTTCATACAAGCCTTCAATATATAATAACTTTGAAAAAGTGAAAACAAAAAAATAGAAAAGATTTTTTACTTCAAAACAGGATTCCACCAGTTGGTAGAAAAAGGTTTTATTTTCACGAATCCAGTGGGCACAGAGACTCCTCCAGGTATCCTTCTGTTATGCGAACAGGAGTGACCTGGTCAGCCACCAACAGCTGCATGCCCCGTAGACATTGCCAGGTTGTTCTGAATGTCAAAGCTTTCTGGCCTGATGTGGAGGAATGGGAACTCTTATATACTTTGGTGGGAATGTAAATTATTAGTATAGCCATTATGTAAAACAGTATGGAGATTTCTCAAGAAACTAAAAATAGAACTAACATATGATTCACCAATTCCACTACTGGGTATTTATCCAAAGGTTAGGAAATCAGTGTATTAAAGGGATACATATACCCTCTTGTTTATTGCAGCATTGTTCACAATAGCAAACACAGAATCAACCTAAATACCCATCAATGGATGAATACGTAAGGAAAATATGGTACATATACACAATGTAATACTATTTGGCCACAAAAAAGAGTGAGATCATGTCAGTGGCAGCAACATGGATGGAACTGAAGGTCATCATGTTAAGTGAAATAAACCAAGTACAGAAAGACAAATGTCAAATGTTCTCACTCATATGTGGGAGCTAGAAACGCTGACCTCATGGAGATAGAGAGTAGAATGACAGATACTAGAAGCTGGGAAGGGTGTGTAGTGGGAGATGGGGGTAAAGAGAGGTTGGTTAATGGGTACAAACACACAATTAGAAGAAATAAGTTCTAATGTTCGACAGCAGAGTAGGGTAACCAGAGTTGACAACAAGGTATTGTATATTTCACAAAAAGCTAGAAGAGAGGACTTGAAGTGTTTGCAATACATATAAATGATATTCGAGGTGATGGATACGATAAATAACCCAACTTGATCATTACACAGTCTATGCATGTAAATAACCAAAGATACACGTACCTCATAAATATGTGCAAATATTTGCGTATCAATAAAAAATAAATATTTTAAAATGGAAAAAAAGAAAGGCTTCTGGCCTGATGAAAAGCATCTTCCAGCAGCCCTGATTTTTCACTTCCATCATTTTCATTCTACGGATCTAAGCATTGTTCCCTAAAGCAGAACTGAAACAGAGTCCTCACCAGCACGGGGCGGACACTCTGTGTTCCTCGAGCCAATGGCGCCATCTTGTGGTGCTATTGTGCTAACACAGCCTGGCACTGGGCCCAGGTTTTGTGGCCACTCGCAGAGTCACCGTGAGTGTTCACAAGAACAAGTTTCAGTGACGTCTTCTTGTCTTTCACGCTTACTAAAGTGCCGTCGGCTGCCTGGGCTCCCATCAGCTCCTCAGAAGTTGGGAACATTGCTCACTGTTCCTCTCTTTCTGGCTCTGCCTTACTCCTGTGCCTCTCACTGTGGCATGCGGGTGACATACTGGTGATGCCATTTCTCTGCGTGGTCCCATTTATCCTTTGGAGAACTGATGACAAATGATAGGCACCTAGACAAAAATCATATGTCCTGTTCTGAAGTAGGATTTAAGGGAATGTTTCTATCTTTTCCATGCCCTTCCTGGAACCCTAAGAATTTGTGAATGTCCAGTAGCTATAATTAGAAGTGGCTAGCTTCAGAGTCCAATGTGTGATTGGCTCTTACTCTATGATGACCCAACCTCACTCCACAAAAGTCCCAAGCGATTTCCAAAAGGTAGTCTCTGTACATCACCTTCCATGCTTTAGACAGGACATCTGCCACGCTGAATCTGAGGACACGCGGCACTAAGCATACCCAGGCAAGATCATTAGCTGAGTTAGCTCTAAAAGCTCGCTACCAAGTGCGGTCTAAGGAGTAGCAGCAGTACCATCACTGCGAGCTGGCTAGAAGGCAGACTCTGGAGCCACGCCCTAGACCTACTGATTCAGAATCTGAAGTTTACCTATACCCTAGAGATTGGCGCACTCACTAACATTTGAAAAGCACTGAACTGTGGCAGTGACTCTCAACTTTGGCATCACAATAGAATGACCCAGAGGGCTTCTAAAGATCCTGATACCTGGCCCTTGCCCCAGACTGATTCTAATCTCTGGAGTTGGGAAGTGGTGTGGGGGTAGGACAAACATTGAGAAAGAGGTTGACCATTTAGAGCAGGGCCATTCAATTACCCAGAGCTGGATTTTACCACAATGAGGGTACAGGATGTTGGCCTATAACTCCTTCCTGAAGATCTCACGAAAGGAACAAAAAGTACCTGGAGACTCCTCCAGGTACCCTTCTGTCATGCGAACAGGAGTGACCTGGTCAGCCACCAACAGCTGCATGCCCCGTAGACATTGCCAGGTTGTTCTGTGCCAAAACACAGCAAAAACTCCCCAGTAGTTAAGAAACTAAGTTTAAAACATGGTGGCCAAGAAAACAAACGAAGCTTCTAGTGTAGACCACACAGGCACCTACCAATCCCATCCTGCCTGACTGGAGTGTTTCAAGAAAAGGAGGCTGGTGATGAAATTCTGAGAATTCTCACTAATATCCACCAATGTAAAGAAAAGAAAACCTACAGGGTAAATAGGCAGCCTGTGGGAAAGGTTAAGAGTATTGTGATTTTTTTTTTTTTTTTTCGCAAGACAGAGGTCTCACTCTGTCTCCCAGGCTGGAATGCAGTGGCATGATCATAGTTCACTGAAGCCCTGAACTCTTGGGCTCAAGTGATCCTCCTGTCTCAGCTGCCCAAGCAGCTGGGACTACAGGGCAGGCTACCACACCTGGCTAATTTTTAAAACAATTTCTCGTAGAGATGAGGTGTTGCTATGTTGCCGAGGCTGGTTTCAAGCTCCTGGCCTCAAGTGATGCTCCTGCTTCAGAGCCCCCAAAGTGTTGGGGTCACAGGCTTGAGCCACCACACCCAACCTGAAAAATTGTGTTCTAACAAGCACTCCTGGTAGTCCTGATGCTCACCAACGTTTGAAAACTGCCAATGTCAAACAGTCTCCAAATTGTGTTCGCAGCCACCTTCGTGCTCCCACCTCTAGCTTGCTGAGCTCCAGCTAAGGAAGGTGGGTAGGAAAGGAAGTTTCTATACTGTGGCTCCTACCAACCTGTCTGCCCACAAATCAGCTGGGGGTAAAGCACCCAGGAAGCAGCTGGTTACAAATACTTCTCTCAAGAGTGGGCCCCATATTGGAGGGCTAAAGAAACCTCATCATTACAGGCCTAGCACTGTGCCGCTCCATGAAATTAGATGGTCTCAGAAGTCCGCTGAACTTACAACTGAAAACTTCCTTTGCAGCGCCTGGTGAGAGAAATTGCACAGGACATCAAAACAGATCTGTGCTTCTAGAGTGCAGCTGTTGGTGCTTTGCAGGAGGCAAGGGAGGCCTACCTGGTTGGCCTTTTTTTGTTTTTTGAGATAGAGTCTCACTTGGTCACCCAGGCTGGAGTGCAATGGCACCATCTCAGCTCATTGCAACCTCTGTCCCCGCTTCCCCCGGGTTCAAGCGATTCTCCCACCTCAGCCTCCTGAGTAGCTGGGATTACAGGCGTGTGCCATCATACCAGGCTAATTTTTTTTTTTTTGTATTTTTAGTACAGACGGGGTTTCACCATGTTGGCCAGGCTAGTCTTGAACTCCTGACCTCAAGTAACCCACCTGCCTCGGCCTCCCAAAGTACTGGGATTACAGGCATGAGCCACTGTAGCTGGCCTGGTTGGCCTTTTTTAAGATACCAACCTGTGTGCCATCCATGCCAGACATGTAACAATTATGCCAAAAGGCATCCAGCTAGCACGTGGAGAATGGCTTAATAATCTACCATGATGAGAAACACGTTTCATTCTGAAAAAAATAAAAACCCTCTCCTTCCTGTTATTGGTAGTTGTGAATATTAGACATTTTTTTTCATGGGGCCAAAGGGTACTTAAGTATATGATTGTGAGTGGAAAAACAGGAGACAGAAATCAGGTATGGGCAGTTTTTCCATTTTCATCTGAGTGTGCCTTGTTCATATAAATGAGATGTAAAGCATTCATGCAAGTCAGACGTTTTGTTGAACAAGTTTCAGCAGTTCAACTTTATAGCAATTGCAAATGCACCTGTTCAATGTTTCTGGACGATGTCAGCATTTGAATTTTTTAAAAACAAGCAGATTTCTTATTGACTGCAACTAACTGGCGTTTGTAGCACTTTTATCATACAGCAGATTCCATCCAGAGACTTTTCTAACTGAGTTGTCCTAGCTGCAACTATATATTTTTAATGTTGGCTGTCTTCTGTGCCGTTCCTGTATTACACTACATGAAGCTATAAAAATTAAGACTCCAGAATGGCGTGAACCCGGGAGGCGGAGCTTGCAGTGAGCGGAGATTGCGCCACTGCACTCCAGCCTGGGCGACACAGCGAGACTCCATCTCAAAAAAAAAAAAAAAAAAAAAAAAAATGAGACTCCAGGTGATTGTTGCTCTCTGCGAACATAAGTCCAGTATTGTCACGTCTTTGATTTTGTTTTTCAAGAGAAGCTGAAAGTATGAATTTTTATGTGTCACCTCCCAACTTTTAAATGTTGGCAACAAATTTGCCTTTTCGAAAAAAAGAAAAAAACCAGAGAGACCAAAGAAAAGTTTGTTTCATGAGGTGTTAATTTTGTGCCACTGATTATAGAACATCTGGATGGCACTGCCTACATTAAGCATGAAAAAGATGAAAAGAAATGACATCAGCGGGCGTGGTGGCTCACACCTGTAATCCCAGCACTTTGGGAGGCTGAGGCGGGCTGATCACCTGAGGTCAGGAGTTCAAGACCAGCCTGGTCAACATGGTGAAACGCCGTCTGTACTAGAAATACCAAAATTAGCCAGGTGTGGCGGAAGGTGCCTGTAATCCCAGCTACTCGGGAGGCTGAGTCAGGAGAATCGCTTGAACCCAGGAGGTGGCGGTTACAGTGAGTCGAGATTGTGCCACTGCACTCCAGCCTGGGCGACAGAGCAAGACTCCGTCTCAAAAAAAAAAAGACATGAAAATGTATAGAATATTAGAGAAGAAAAGATACCAGAGGAACAGAGCACACAAAGATAGCTGGACAAGCTAGTGTAGAAGAGAAAAATACCCACAGGAAAAGAGAGCTAAAAACCTGAGGTGATGCAACAGCAAGAACATGGAACTATTACACATTAGGAGAGTTCGGACATGTCCCTGTTTTTCAGCTGCCAATAGATCAACAAGGCGGCAACTGAGTGAACACGCTCTTCAAATCCAACCAATCAGTGTCAGGTCGCCCTTCTGAAAGGCAGCCAGTCAGGGAGGGACTCACTTCAATTAAACAGGCCTCCAAGTGTCAACCAATCAACAACAATGTCATCAACGACGTCAGCCCACTTACACCCCTGGAAATTCTGTCTCTAACTTCCACCTTCCCCTAAACCCTGTATGAGATCCATAGTCAGCTCTGTTGATCAGCACAGTTCTCTCTTATAAAGCAGTAACTTCAGTTTTGTCTTTTTGTCTTATATATTGAATAGTGATCTCATCTGACAAATTCAGGAAGGAAAAAGTTGAAGTAAAAGAAAGCGGTGGGTGGTGAGAAGTGAACAATGTAAATTGGAATTAAGAATAAATGACCACGAGGTTCATGATCACTGAATAGGACATAAATATATTATAAAAGACAACATAACAAAACTTACAGCGACAAAACAGAAGTTTGGGAGAGGGAAGTGGGAAGAAGTTTAAAAAGTTTAATTTCCTGATTTTTATATCTGGCATCACTCATCAATATCTAAAATTCAGACAAGGAGTTTAAAAATGATTCTAACATCTTAATGTCTTCTCAAGTTATTTTTTTATAATAAAATTTAAATATGCATGAACATAACTAGTTATAATCTTGATTGCCTCATGGTTCTTATACAAAGTAAATACAAACAAAGCCAATAAAATTCAGGTTGTCAATTATTTAAAAATAGATGTTGAGTACAGCATTCTTAGGTGAACACAGGCATGCAATCAGCACCTGGACCAAGACTGAAAGGAGTGCCAGGATCTCAAAGCCTCCTCTCCTTCCTACTGCCAGCTTCTCCATCAAAGGCAACTCCCAAGGTGATTTCTGACACCACAGATTCATTTTGCCTTTTTTGAACTTTATAACAATGGAATCATAAGGTTTGTCCTCTTTCATGACTGGCTGCTTTCATTCAGCATTATGTCTGCGGCCCATTCATCTGTATTGTTGTGTGCAGTTGCTTATTTTCATTTTTGTACAGGATTCTATTGTGTGAATATAACACATTGTATCCATTCTACTGATAATGGACATTTGAGCTGTTTCTGCGTCTCGTTACTACAAAGAATGCTTCTGTGAACATTCTTACACTTGTCGTTTGGTGAACATATGTACATATATCTGTTATGTATATTCGTAGAAATAGAATTGCTCGGAGTATACATATGTTCAGTTTAACTAGACGCTGCCAAACAGTTATCCAAAAGTTTGTAGCAATTTGTACTTCCACCAGCAGTGCATGAAAGTGTCAGATGTTCTACATCCTTGCCAACAGTTGGTACTGTCAGTCTCCTACGTTTTAGCCATTTTGGTGGGTGTTCCGTGATTATCTCAGTGTAATTTTATGTATATTTCCCTGAAAACTAGTGATGTTGAGGACTTTTTCATATGCTTATTAGCCATTTGGATATTCTCTTTTATGTAGTGTAGATTCACATTTTCCCATTAAAATTGGTTTGTCTGTCTTTTTCTTATTGATTTGTAGAAGTTTTTAAATATTGTGAATTCAAGTCTATTGTTGGATGTATTAATAACAGAAATTCTTAATTTTAATCAAGTCCAAGGTTATGAAGGTATTACATGTTTCCATCTAGAACTTTATTGTTTTACATTTCACATTTAGATTTGCAATTCATCTGGAATGGATTTTTGTTCGTCGGGTGAGGTAGGGGTCAAGATTCATTTTTCTCTGTATAGATTTCCAGTTGGCCCAGCACCACTTATTGTGAAGACTGTCTTTCCTCCACTGCATTGCATTTCTGCCATAAATCAAGTGACTATAGGGAGATTTGTTTTTGGACTATTTCCGTTGGTTAATTTGTCTATCCCTCTGCCAGTATCGCATTGTCTTATTGTAACCTCATAATCAGTTTTGATATCTTGCCATATAAGCCCTTCAGTTATGTTCTTAAAGATTTTATGGACTTTTCACGGTGATTTGCATTTCCACATATATTTTTGATTTGGACAGAAAGACCTGCTGGGGTTTTGATTGGGACTAAATCAGATCTGTGGATCGATCTAGGAGGAACTGGTATCTTTACACTATTGAGTCTTCTGACTCAGAATGTATCTCTCCATTTATTTAAGTCCTCCCTAATTATAATAATATTGTGTAGTTTTATGTAGCGAGATCTCACGTATGTTTGTTGGATTTGTTCCTAGATATTTGATTTTTGATGCCATTATAAATGGTACAGATTTTAGAGTTTTGTCTTAAAATATTTTCTGGGACTGGGCATGGTGGCTCATGCCTGTAATCCCAACATTTTCAGAGGCTGAGGCACGAGGATCGCTTGAGACCAGGAGTTTGAGACCAGCCTGGGCAACATAGTGAGACCCTGTCTCTACAAAAAATACAAAAATTAGCAGGGCATGGTGGTGCACACCTGTAGTCCCAGCTACTCAGGAGGCTGAGGTGGGGGGATTGCTTGAGTTCCGGAGGTCGAGGCTGCAGTGAGCCGTGACTGTACCACTGCACTCCAGCCTGGGAGACAGAGTGAGACACTGTCTCTCAAAAAATAAAAAAATTTCTTACCGATTTATAGAAATGAAATGGACTTTTTAACCTCGCCCTTGTATCTAGTGATCTTGCTAAATTCACTGATTAATTCTAATAGTTTATCTGTTGATTTTTTCTGAGTTTTTAACTTCCACAATCATGTAACCTGATTCTTCCAGGCAGTTGAGCTGAGAGTGAATTACTTTATCCAATCTGAGACTGAGCTGGATTTCTGTATTTGTGAGAGCTATTCATTATCTTTAATCCCAGAGTAGAGGCTTTCAGGGGTCTTAACAGAAAATCTGAGGTGTTTCACAGGACCTTTCCTCCAAAACCCCAATTTTGTCTCCCCAGCTCCAAAAACTCTGCTTAGTTTCTCTGACTGTTGGTCACCAATTATACAGTGAAAAAAGCTTAAAGGGAAAAGGAGCCAAATATCAGGTCACCTCTCTGTGCCTCTTTTCTTTCTGGGATCTTGACTCCACATGTCTCTGCTTCCTTTCATTTTTTAAAAATTTATTTTTATTTCTTATTAAATTAATTAATTAATTATTATTATTTTTGTTTTTTGAGATGGAGTCTTGCTGTGTCGCCCAGGCTGCAGTGCAGTGGTGTGATCTCGGCTCACTGCAACCTCCACCTCCCAGGTTGGAGTAATTCTCCTGCCTCAGCCTCCTGAGTAGCTGGGATTACAGGCGTGCACCACCATACCCGGCAAATTTTTGTATTTTTCGTAGAGACAGGGTTTCACCATGTTGGCCAGGCTCGTCTTGAACTCCTGACCTCAGGTGATCCTTCCACCTCAGCCTCCCAAATTGCTAGGATTACAGATGTGAGCCACTGCACCAGGCCAATTAATTATTTTTGAGACCGAGTCTTGCTCTGTCGCCCAGGCTGGAGTGTAGTGTCGCGATCTCAGCTCACTGTGACCTCTGCCTTCTGGGTTTGAGCGATTCTCTTGCCTCAGACTCCCAAGTAGCTAGGACTACAGGTGTGTGCCACCACGCCTGGCTAATTTTTTTTATTTTTAGTAGAGACATGGTTTCACCATAGTGGCCAGGCTGGTCTCAAACTCCTGACCTCAGGTGATCTGCCTGCCTCAGCCTTCCAAGGTGCTGGGATTATAGGCATGAGCCACTGGGCCTGGCCTATTTTTAATTTTTTTAATAATTATCTTAGTGGGTATGAAGTGGCATCTCATTGTGACTGATTTTCATCTATTTAATGGCTAATGATGTTGAGCATCTTTTCATGTGTTTATTGGCCATTTGTATGTATTCTCTGGAGAAATGTCTATTCAGATTCTTTGTCTATTTTTAAATTGTGTTACTTGTCTTTTTATTATTGAGTTGTAAGGTTTCTTCATATAGTGTTCTGTCTAGGCTGGATTTTGTTACAACTCAATAATAAAATATTTTTGACCATTCTGTGGGTTGTCTTTTCGTTTTCTTGATAGTGTTGTTTGTAGCACAGTTTTTTAATCTTAATGAAGTTCAATTTATTTTTCTTTTCATTGCTTGTTTCTTTGCTGTTGTATCTAAGAAGGCTTTGCTTAACCCAAGGACACAAAGGTTTACTGTTATGTTTTCTCCAAATAATTTTATAATTCTAGCTTTTACACCTAGGTCTCTGATCCTTTGGAGTGAATTTTTGTTTATGGTAGAAGGAAGGGGTCCAACTTCATTCATTTGCACAAAGATATGCAGTTGTCTTGGTACTATGTTCCCACATCCTTTAAATAGTCCATCACGTTCTCCTCCATGACCCCAGGTCCCCTCATCATGCATGACCTCGTGCTCGCCCTTGGACTGCTGATCCCCGGGACATCGCCCTCATAGTGCAAGTGGTTCTTCTCCAGTCTTCCCCAGGACTTGCAGTAGATTAGAAATTTCTTCACTCGAGAGCTTGGTCAGGATATGCATTGCTCTCTTCACCACTTACTGCAAAGTAAGGAGTGTAAGAGTTTAATGTGGAATATATATAATTTTGTGGAAAACCGGGGGGTATGTAGTGGTCAGGCTGCTATAGTGCAAAGGAGACCCACCCCACAGGCCCCGATTTTCTGTGGCAGAGGGAATGCACGGTCTGGCAGCCAGCAGCTGGCTCTGCTCCGATGCTTGCTGTTTCTACAGAAGCCCTGATATCCACGTCTGATCCCCCACTGAGGGTTCCGCTGGGTGCTCACTCTTGCCACTATCGTCATGAAAGCAAAATGACTTGTTTTTGCCCAAAGGAAACATTATGAATGCAACGAAATGCCTGAAGATTTCCTTCGTGACCAATGCTCATCCACCAGGAAGCCTGGTTTTTAATATTCTTTAGAACTTTTCTTGTCACTCTGAGTGTGTCACTTATCTTCTGTTTCTGTAAAGTGGGGATTTGTAGTCGCTATCTTTAAGCATTAAGACAAAAATACTCCTACCCTGATGAATATGGAGAGCTGTGTTCCCACAAGTGTCTTTCTTGGGCCTGTGTTTCAGCAACAATGGCTTTTCCTCTAGAAGATTCATGAAAACTTCTGCTGATTAGAAAAGACCTCATCCACTCTCCTACTCCACCCTTCCTGTGTTACAAAAGCAGACAGCAGAGTCGGCGCTAGGAGGAAGTGTTTAGCCACCAGAGGGAAGACTTTCTGGGTAAAAGTCTGATAATCTGAAGGCCCAGAGCTGCATCGGGCATGCGACCCCAGCGGTGGGGCCTCTGTCTTACATTGCAATGTTGCGAAATATCACAAAAGGAAAAATAGCAAGAAATGTAGGTAGAGCATGTGTAACACGTTGAGAAAGTGTGACTGGACTGTACCTTTCAGTGAATTTATCTTGAATGGCTGGTGAACCTACACATTCATTGAGTTGTTAATTCAATCAACAAATATTACTGTGCACCTACTATGTGATATGCATGGTGCTAGGGACATGAGATAGCAAGGAACTAAAAAGTGCAGGCATCATGGAGCTTATAGTTCAGTGGGGGAAATTTGGAAATAAATATAAATAAAGATAAAGATAAACTACAGGGCTGGGAGCAGTGGCTCATGCCTATAATCCCAGCAATTTGGGAGGTCGAGACGGGTAGATCATGAGGTCAGGAGTTCGAGACCAGCCTGGCCAACATGGTGAAACCCTGTCTCTACTAAAAATACAAAAAATTAGCCAGGCATGGTGGCAAGCGCCTGTAATCCCAGGTACTCAGGAGGCTGAGGCAGCAGAATCACTTGAACTCAGGAGGCGGGGGTTGCAGTGAGCGGAGATAGCACCTTTGCACTCCAGCAAGGTAATAATAGCCCGATTTATTGGAGGAAGGCTTTCCTGAGTATATAACATTTAAGCACAGACTTGAAGCGGGGAGGAAGAAGGCTCTCAGAAGAGAAAACAGCAGGTGCTAAGGGTTTGGGGTCTGAAAGAGCTTGGTGTATTTGAGGAGCTGAAGAAGCCACCATGCCTGGCTGAATATGCAGAGAACAATGTGCTCTCTTTTGCCACAGAAAAGACTTACCGAGGCTGAGCTTAATGTTTTAACTTTCTATCCTAAGTGCAGTGGAAAACCATTCTAGGGTTTTCCATTGAGGAATGATATGATCAGATTTTATATGCATGTCTTGAGTGTCTCCACGAAGACAATAAACTCTTTAAAGCAGGGCCAGGGACTTGGTTTCTTTCTGTGCTTCAGAGAGCTAGTATCGTGCTGTGAGTATCATGGGGCCTGGTGGGGTGTGTTCTGCTGGCAATTCATGCTGGAATTCATTTTAGGCAAAGGTTTGTTCTTGCACAAGATAAAAGTAGCCTATCTGTGTTCCCTGTAACACAGTATAGGAAAAGTAGGATTATTGTGGTGTACTAAAATAATAAATGCCATTCTCTTCATACATACACATATACCCACATACATATGGATGTACACACACTTATGGTGTGTGTGTATGTGTGTGTGTATTTTTTCAAGTGAGGCCATTTGCTACTACTGGAAATTCACAAATGATTATTTTCCTTTTCCTAACTCCTCTCTGTTTAACTTTTACTTTTAGAATATTTCTTTTTTCAATTTGCCTAAAAAAATTGTTCAGCTAATAAATACTTTCAAGGCAGACAAAAGGAGCTTCCATAGCTTATGAGAAAAATACTAGGCTCTGGGAAGACCTCCATGGATACAAAAACATAAATCACAGAAGGCTCTTTTGAAATGTCATTCACCTTCCTTTCTCATAGGAAATCAGGGTCCGGAGAGAAATTAACTAACATTACACTTCATCTGGATCTTGTTACTCAAACCAGGATAAGAATGGTAGAGCAGGATGCACCCAGTAGAAGCCAGTCCATTTGGAGTTTTATAGTTTCCCATTAAAAAAACTACTGAGCTTCCTAGGAAGGCAGATGTACTTATCCAAAACTTGGCACCTGGAAAATATTACTCACTGATGACAATCCAAAGAGTTATTTATCAGCCAGGGTTGGGATGGCAGACTAACAGCGAAGAACAGAAGTCACCATTTGGTTCTGAAGCAATGGGGCCCCTAGAAGACATCAGCCATCGGGGATGTTTTAACACCATGAAGCATGAGGTCTTGGCAGGCTGGGGACGTTTGCTTTTTTTAGACAGGGTCTTGCCCTGTCACCCTGGAGCGCAGAGGTGCGATCTTGGCTCACTGCAGCCTCACTCTCCCAGGTTCAAGCAATCCTCCTGTCTCAGCCTCCTGAGTGGCTGGATCCACAGGCACGCACCACCACGCCGGGCTAATTTTGGTATTTTTAGCAGAAGTGGGGTTTTGCCATGTTGCCCATGTTGGTCTCGAACTCCTGGACTCAAGCGATCCACTCGACTCAGCCTCCCAGAGTGCGAGGATTATGGGCATGAGCCACTGTGCCTGGCCAAGTTTGCTTCTTAATACTACTGGTTACTATCATTAGTATTTTAAAATTTGGATGCATTTATTTATTCACTCATTTCCTTCTTCCCTCCTGTCTTCTTTTGTCAAATATGTACCGGTAGCTAATGCACGGTAGATGCTGAGGCAGATACACAGATGTTTAAGCAGAGTTGTCCTTGCCATTATGGAGTTTCCATTCTAGTAGGAAATAAAAACATATATAAAATGTGTGCAAGATAGAATCTGAAAAGCATCCCAAGATTGTAAAAAAGGAGTTTAGAAGAGAGGGCACCACCTCAGGTTGCTATGAAGGAGGCTAAGTGTGATTAGGTAGTTGCGACTCAAGACTTTTGGGAAACTGGGGCTCCCAGGAGGACCTCCTCCTTATTTGCTTGCATTGGGAAGGGGCTGATTCTTCTTCATGCATGGCTTGTTTACAAAGATTTCTGTGGTCAGGTGATTTTGTTGGATGTTGGTAATGATGCCTCGCACCAAAATGAACCTCCTTTGAATCCTGCCCTTAGGAATTGCCAGAGAGAAGTTTTGTGTGCTCCTGCAAAAGTGAGCATGGAGTTTTTATTGTCTCACCTTCCCACTGAATCTCTGACTGCACAGGAAAGAGTCCCTGGTGCCATCTCTCTCCTGTGCGCTCTTTGCTTTATCCTGGGGTACTTGGTAGACTCTTCCTTTCGCGCTTTTTTCCCTCAAGTTTCTTTTCATGCCTCTTTTTGGGATTCACTAGCTTGAGATCCATATGTTGGCTCAGATGTGTGTTTCCTTTACCCAGCGTGCAAACTAACTTTCTTACAAACTCCAGCGCAGGCAAGGGATGGGAGGGGACTTTCAGAGATTGATTCAATCCATTCTCCTGCCTCCAGAAGCAAAATGACCTGTGCAAAGAGTTGCCTATTTCCTTTCAAAGATCTTCTCAACAAGAAGAAACTCGACTTATCCTGATTCGGAAGTACCCCCTTCTGCCATTTAGAGCTTTTCTGTTTTGCTTCCCTTTGTAGGAGATTTTTTTAATTCTAGGAAATTAAAGTCTCTGACACCAAAATATTATCCACTCCAAGAGAGGCACCCTAGCAAAGTGGTTAAGAAGGCAGATTCCTGGAGCCACACCACCTGGGTCCAGATCCTAATTCTTTCACTTCTCAGCCGAGGCACTTACTATCTGAGCATCCTCTCTGTACCTCAGTTTCCTCAACTATGAGGATAATAACAGTACGGATCTCATAGGCTCCTGAGAGGATTGAATGCCTGAAGTGTCTAAAAAGAGTCCTGGCACATAATAAATATTATAGAAGTTTTCGCTATTGTTATTTCACTTCGGTTAATAGGGAAAATCTATTCATAGACTAAATTCTCATTAGTAACTTTTTTATCTTTGTAAGTTTGTAGGAAGTGTTTTGATAAGGAATATCTATACATATATTCTAAGCAAAATAAATATGTGTACTGAGAATCACCAAATTTCTTACGCTCATTCCTATGCAATATCCCCCCACCCTAGCCCCATGCAACCCCTGTCACTGTACATTAGAGTAGTCTTTCTAGAGTATCGTATGCATCGAAGAACACAGTATGCAGTCTTTTGTGTCTTATTTATTTTACTCAGCATAATGGTTTTTTTTTTCCCCAGATGGAGTCTTGCTCTGTTGCCCAGGCTGGAGTGCATTGGCATGATCTCGGCTCACTGAAACCTCTGCCTCCCGGGTTCCAGCAATTCTCCTGCCTCAGCCTCTGGGGTAGCTGGGATTACAGGCACCTGCCACCGTGCCTGGCTAATTTTTGTATTTTTGGTAGAGATGGGGTTTCATCATGTTGGCCAGGCTGGTCTCAAACTCCTGACCTCAAGTGATCCACTTGTCTCGGTCTCTCAAAGTGCTAGGATTACCGGTGTGAGCCACCATGCCTGGCCAGCATAATGTTTTTAAGATTCAAGTATATTTTTGTATATATTAATTCATTTGTTTTTTTTTGCTGAGTAGTATTCCATAGCAGGGGCATAGTCATATCACAAGTTGTTTATCCATTCACCTGTTGTTGGATATTTGTTTTTTTTCCAGTTTTGGGCTATTTTGAATAAAGTCGCTGTAAGCATTCACGTAGAAGTCCTTATGTAAGCATATTTTATTTCTCTTGAGTAAATACCCATGAGTGGGACTGCTAGGTTATAAGATCAGTATATGTCTTACATTATAGGCAACTTCCAAAATGTTTTCCAAAGTAGTGGTGCCATTTTCCATTCTCACCAACAATGTATGTGAGTTCCAGTTGCTCCACATTGTCACCAACACTTGATATTGTCAATTTTGACAAATCCACCATTTGAATAAGTGTATAGTATTACCTCATTATGGTTTTAATTTGCATGTCACACATCTTTTTAGGGACTGACTTATTAGCAATTTGAATATCTTCTTTGACAAAATGTCTATTAAAATATTTTCTCAATTTTTCTTTAAATTGAGTTGCTTCACTTTTTATTATTGAATTGCAAAAATTCTTTATACAATCTGATTAAAAGTCCTTCCCCAAATATGTGTATTTTGATTATTTCCTTCCAGGTGGACTAGTCTGGTTTTAAAACTTTGCTCCTTCCAAACTATATGGGGGTGTTGATCAAGAGTTAATTTACCACCAAGTGGTCCCAAACTGGGAGATCCTTTAAGGAAACACCATGTAATTGCTTGCTCCTGCAATCTAGTATTTCTTCCATTCTTGGAGCTAAATGTTTACATCTGGAGTTGAAAAGACACCCTGTGTGAGCATAGACACAGCATTCCATCTAATGCTGTCAGAAAAAACAGCTCCAGACCCAGCATTCCCAAATCTGAAAGATGGAACAAACAGATGTCTTGTCCATCACAGGATGGGGCCCATCCCATTTCTGAAATGTTGTTTCTTCCTTTTGCAGCACCTTGGCTTTTATTAACCAGCTGTTTGCCCAGACGGACCCTCCCTGGCCTTCCAATTCTCTTTCAGGAGAGTAGTTATCTAGTAGCCACAAGGTAGGGCTTGCCTATTACTGTAGGCTTAGAGAATGGACTGAATGCAGGAGGTCACTCTGGCTTCACAGGAGTCAAAACCCAGAGACATTTATCAGACAGGGAAAATAAACCTCAAAACCAAAAGCAACTGAAGGAGAAAGTGGTGCTTTAGGCACCCAGGAAATTTCAGATTTCTATCGTTCTCTAACAGGTAGTAAAATCATAAAAATGCTTTTTAATGTTAATTGAGCACTTACTAGTTCATATACGTCTTTTTATTGAAACCTTGTAACTCAGTGAGGAAGATACTTTATTATTTTTCATTTTCAGATAAAGAAATGAAGGCTTAGAGAAAAACTGTAACCAATAATGGCAGAGCTGGACATTAAGCCATGTCTGTCATCAAAGCTGTGCTTTGAGATACTACAGAATCCTTTCTCCTATAGACAAGCAGGTCCTCGTATCTTTCCTTGAATTGAGGAGTCAGTCGTTTTTGTTAGCTTACATTTTCTTGTCTCTTTCTGACTGCGTTTTCTTTGCTGATACCACAAGCTCCTAGAGGAAGGGATGAAGCCCATTGCTTGTCTAACTCTTGCTTAGGACAGAAATCCTGGTTTGGGGGATTCCTGATTTGGGGACCCACATCATCTACATCCTGCCCTACTGACTGATCCATGCAGGTTGTACTGTCAACACAGCTCACAGAACCAAACGCTTTATCTCCACCCACACTTAAGAATACATTTCCTGGTGTCTTTATGACAGTGAAAGAGAAGAGGGATGACTCATGGCATTATGAGATATATTCCAAGACCTTCAAGAGAGCCTCAGATGCCTAAATGAGTCTCCGTTCTTTTGGTAAATGTATTCTAGATTTCCAGTAGAGAGCCCCAATGCTGGGCTGAGACGCACATGCTAGGTGCTCAGCTAGGCTCGCTCACTCTAATTAAGGGACTCATTTGCATGCCAGCCATGCAGTGAGTCTGATTCAAGTTTGTGTCCCAGTAAAATCACCATTGCCCACATGTCCTGGATCTTCAAGGTCACACAGGGAAAGCTGGAATCATGAATGTTGAAACTGGGAATGGCAAGAGTCCACAACTACCTGATCCATGATAGCCCTTGATTTCTTGGCCAAATCTCTTTTTTCACATCCTGGGATATTAACTTAAAGAAGGAATTAAGAAAGGCCTTTTCAGGCGGGGCATGGTGGTCACGCCTGTAATCCCAGCACTTTGGGAAGCCGAGGCGGGTGGATCACCTGAATTCAGGAGTTCGAGGCCAGCCTGGCCAACATAGTGAAACCCCGTCTGTAATAAAAACATAAAAATTAGCCAGGCGTGAGGTGTGCATCTGTAATCGCAGCTACTCAGGAGGCTTAGGCAGGAGAATCACTTGAATCCGGGAGGTGGAGGTTGCAGTAAGCTGAGATCATGCCGCTGTAATCTAGCCCGGGTGATGGAGTAAGACTCTGTCTCAAAAAAAAAAAAAAAAAGTCCTTTTCAAAAGTAAAAGGGGGTAATTCCCAATCCATATGGGAGCAGGGGCTCAGGAAGGCCTCGCCTGTGTCCCTAGACACCTTCCAGCAGAACGTCAGAGGAAGGAGTGCTTCTCAGCAGTGAGCATTTTGGAGGAGGCAGGAGGGAAACCAACTGGAGAGGAGGGTGTGTGTGTGCGTGCAGCCAAGTTCATGCACGAGTGCGTCTGTTGGGTGGGAGGTGGAATGTGCTTGTGCTTGTCCGTGCGTGAGGTGCATAGGAGGTGGTGTGATTGGGGCCGCTGCAGGTGGCAGGCCAGTCCTAGCTGTGCTCTGTTCCCTAGCCTGGCCCCTGGAATGACTGACAATGCTAACGTGAGAAAATCCTCTTCAGGGGCGCTGCTCCATAGCCTGGAAGCATGGGAATCTGCTAAGCCCCTGGGTAGCCCAGCTTGAGGCTTTTGATCCAAGCCCACAGCAAAAGCTGTTAGCGTGTTTCTTGACCACAACGAAATAGTGGGTAGAAGTTTTAGTTTGGTTTAGATCACCTAGTGGTTCTATGGCTTTTGGGGAGAATAAAAGCCCAATTACTTCCTTAAAAAAAAAAGTGGGTAACTAGATTATTACCTCTTATTTCTGATTTTGAAGAAGAGGAGGTAGGTATAAGAAGTTTGTGTCTGGGAAAGACTGGGGTATCCAGACCTCATATAGGCAAAACCATGAGGTCATCAAAATGTGTTGCTTGGGCCCTGCTTCTAACCGCCACCTCTGTGTCCCTCATCTTTCAGGCATTAGTGTCTCCCTTCTCCCAAACTACTCACAGAAGTAGTTGGCACAGAAGAGGTGGCTCTGTGTATCAACCACTTACCCATAGCTTATAGTAAAGTTTATCTCCTCTCCTCTCCTCTGCTCTCCTCTCTTCTGCTCTCCTCTGCTCTCCTCTCCTCTCCTCTCCTCTCCTCCTCTCCTCTCCTCTCCCTCTCTCTGTCTCTCTGTCTGAGACAGGGTCTTTCTCTGTCACCCAGACTGGAGTGCAATGGCATGAACTTGGCGCACTACAGCCTCAACCTCCCAGGCTCAACTGATTCTCCCACCTCAGCCTCCCAAGTAGCTGGGAGTACAGGTGCATGCCACCATGCCCAGCTAATTAGATTTTTTTTTCCATAGAGATGGGGGTCTCACTATGTTGCCCAGGCTGGTTTCAAACTCCTAAGCTCAAGCAATCCTCCTACCTCAGCCTTCCAAAGTGCTGGGATTACATCATGAGCCACCATGGCCGGCTGTTCTCTTTCTAAAGAGGTAAGCCTGCCTGAGTACAAATCCCATACAAAAAGAATGTATTTACTTAGCTATTTTTTGCTTATTGTTCTTTCTAGGTTGCTTTCAACTTTTTCCTATGTTAAATTATGCCACCACAAATATATTTGTATATGTAAACTTTCACACTTTTTGCTTAATTTATTCCCAGAAGTGAGATTACTGGGTCAAAACGTCCTTCTGCTAGTATGTAACCTGGGCCAGCTACTCAATGTCTCTGTGCTTCAGTTTCTCATGCATAAAATGGGATTTATAAAATAGTACTTTACTCACAGGTTTGTTGTGAGAATTAAATGAATTGCTGTATGTAACGCATTTAGAATAATATGCTGCGCACAGCAAGTGCTATGCTTAATACTTAACTTGTTATATTTGTTATTTTTATCTCGCCATGGGGGGTTGATTTTAAGACATTTCTAATTATGAAATGAAGAGTTATTCCCGATTGAAAAAAATCTTTGGAAAAGTGGAAAAGTGGCTCCTTTAGAGGATGGCATGTTAGCCGATATCCTGATTTGCAGCCTGGAGGCAGGTGTCCATGCCTAATGTCAGTGCCTAGGGCAGCCCACTCTTCCTGGAAGTTGTGTGCTGCTCTCAGAGGCCAGTGGCAGGTGGTGTGTCTCCAAAGGCTCTCTTTGGCAAGGCAGACCCAAGCAGCCTATAGTCCTAAGACAGGCCAGCTTCCTTGACTCCGTGCTGGCTGCCCCTCCTTCCATGCCCTGACTCTGCTCCTGGACAGTCAGTGGGGCCTCCTGAGAGCCAGAGGTACAGTGCTGAGCACACAGGAAGGCTCAGGAAACATGCTTTGAGGAAAGGAGCCCCATTGGGGAGTGAAGATCTGTTCCATCACCTGCTTCTGCCTATCACCTCCACACCCTGCAGAAACCAGGAATCAAGTACATATTCACAGGGCTCTTTAAAGGCAGCTGGTTGCTCAGGCTCAGGGGCTCCAATACATTTTTTTTTTTTTTTTGAGATGGAGTCTCACTCTATTGCCCAGGCTGGAGTGCAGTGGTGCCATCTCAGCTCACTGCAACCTATGCCTCCCAGGTTCAAGCGATTCTCCTGCCTCAGCCTCCCGAGTAGCTAGGATTACAAGCACCTGTCACCATGCCTAGCTAATTTTTTTGTATTTTTAGTAGAGACAGGGTTTTACCATGTTGGCCAGGCTGGTCTCAAACTCCTGGGCTCAAGTGATCTGCTGACCTTAACCTCCCAAAGTGCTGGGATTACAGGCATGAGCCACCACACTCGGCCCCAATACATTTAATTTCAAGTGTCTTAAAATAGTGGGCTGTGAATTCAGGGCTACTTGGAGCCCTTAGCATAGCCATCTGCCATGATTTTCCCAACGCTTTTCTCCAGAGCCCTTAAATAGTTAAGTAGGCCTGAAGGCCAATTGTCATCAATTTCCTTAATATTTACATTGGGTGTTTTATTCTCTGATGACTTGGGAGTGATACATATGCCAGTGTCCCACTGAAAGCTGACACTTCTTCCTTTAAAGGGAAAATCTGTGAATGTATAGTCTGTCTCACGCGCCTGCTGTTACTGGTTAGCTTTAGAAGGAGTGACTGGGGCATGGAGGCTGATGATTAAATGTTTTTGAATAAATGAATGCATGAATGTACAGCAGTTTTCTTAGCTGTTCCCTATTGTGGGGCTTTGAGGTTGCTTCAATTTCTTTTTAAATTGTAAATGTTACCTTCAACATACTTGTGTGTATGGCTTCCTTCTTTTGGGTTATTTCCTTTTCTAGAAGTAGAATTTCCAGGTCAAAGGGTAGAAACAATTTATGGCATTTGATTTGTATTTCTAAATCGCTTTGCCCAAGTATTGTACCAAGTTTTACTGCTCCCAGCAGTGTTTGAGTGCCAGTTTTACAGTAAGCTTTCTGACTTTGGCCGTGAACAGAAAATTCTTTTTTGCTACTTTATTAGGTTAATACTGATATCTCAATAACTTAATTTTTCATTTCTTTGATTTCCAGTGAGGCTATCTTTCTGTATTTGATTACTAGTTATATTTATTATTTTGTGAATTTTGTTCATGCTGTTTTCTATTATCTGAACAATACTTACCTAATTAAGCTATTCATCTGCAAATGTCACTAGTCTGTAATTTTTCCTTTTGCTCTTTCTTTTTCCTCCCTCTCTCTTTCCTTTCCTTCCCCCTTCACGTCCTTCCTTCCTTTTACCTTCTATTGTTTTAATGTTTATTTTGTCACCTCTGTTAATCTTTTCCTCTGACTTTGGTTTATAAGCCACAAGAATGTGACTACCATACCAGAGGGAAAGATGGGCGCTTAAAACACAAGGGAAAATTTCTCTTGTTTTAGATTGCTGGCTAGTTTCCACCTCACTCTGTATTGACTTTAGGAATTTTCTAGTAGTATGATTTGTTCATTGTGTGAAGGGTATGATATGGCGCCAACATTTTTGGCATTGTGTCTTTGTTCTGTGGGATTCATTAACAAACAGGCCGAAGGCTAACTTTTCCTCTGCCTCCCCACTTACTTGTAACCCTTGTGGAAACCTTGAAGATGGCAGGAGAGGTGAGAGGCAGCTGGCTTGAGTGTTGCAGGAAGGAAGAGGATTATGATCTTGAAATGCTTTTGGAGGAATCAGCTACCTTTTAAATGAAAAATATGGAAAGGGGGAAGGATGGAGCCAGTATTTCTTGGCTCTGGTACAGCTGGTTTAACAGGGTTGGGTTGGGGGGTTCTGTGTACAAGGGAAATGTTTGTGCTGGCACCAGTGTGGAACTGTATTGCATGAAAGGGAAGAAATTTAGCCATTAAAGTGAGATGGAAACGTTAGGCCAGTCCTTTTCTGGATATATCTGAAAATCAGACTAGTGAGCCTTTCAAGGGCTAAGGTCCATGGAGGGTCTGAAGGACCTGCCTCCCCAGGGATTCTCATCTGGGTTTTCAGTACTCTACTGTGTCTCCTGTAGTTTCCTGTGGTTGCTGTGTGCAGGGAAGTGATGGTGTTAGTTGTCTCATAATCAAGCAGAGCATGAGTCCTAACACCCCAGCTTCCGGGAACCACTGTCCAGGCAGTTCTCGTGGGAATGAGTGGGGCAGAAAAATTCTGTTTCTCAGTTGGTGAGCCCTGCTTTCCCTTGTGTTATTTTAAGCTGCCATTACCGTATGGCCTGATCCCAGGGTGTGGCTTCTGTGACTTATTTTAGCAAAAAATATTTACTAGTAGCATTGTTGACCTAAAAAGCCATTAAGATTTAACCATTCCTACCTTCCCTCTTGGGTATGCAGCAAATGCAGTAGGCTTGGGGGCAATTAGTAATTGTAATGAAAAGCAAATATGTGAAGTTACATAGTTTTGAGTTATTTACATGTAGTGTGAAACACAAAATGAGGGGTTTAGGAAGGATATGTGATGCAGAATATAACTTAATCCATGTACTTCTCTCAACATTGAGTCATACCTGAGGCTTAGAGTAGACCCTATCACCTCCTGCTGTCACCAGTGAGTAGCTGTGCTGCCCAGGCATACATATGATCAACTGCTGAAAACAAACAGCCAAGCAAACTTGAATGCCTGATGTGAGAACAGGGGCCCTTAGGGAATCTCTCCTTTGGGCTAGGGTCCTCTGAACTAATCCCTTTTCAAACTGTCTCTTTAAGGTGTGTGCCTGTTAACCCTACCTGATCTTTACATTTTGTAGAGCTGGCACACATGCTAGGCACTCAGTTGGTGTTGAATTGTTGACTGACCGATGGAGGGAACAGCAAGGAAAGAGTGGCAGCTCTCTCTGCTATTCCTTGTTTGACGGCAGTGGAAGTTTTCACAGATCCAGAGGAGGCTTCTGGGACAGGACGTTCACTTAGGGAAGGCCTGGAGTCTTTGTAGCATGGTCTTTATTTAGAGGCAATGGCTCTGACGTCTTAGAAGTGATGATCATAAAACCAATACTTAATTAGTTATCATGGACACAGGAAGGGGAACATCACACTCCGGGGACTGCTGTGGGGTTGGGGGAGGGGGGAGGTACAGCATTAGGAGATACACCTAATGCTAAATGATGAATTAATGGGTGCAGGAAATCAACATGGCACGTGGATACATGTGTAACAAACTTGCACATTGTGCACATGTACCCTAAAACCTAAAGTATAATAAAAAAAAGTTAAAAAAATAATAAAATAAATAAAATTAAAAAAAAAAATAAATAAATAAATTCTAGGCACCCTACGGAACCCTTTAGGTTAGTGGTTCTCCAAGCATGAGCTCCGGACAGCCATGTCATTGCCTGGGAACGTGTTAGAAATGCAATGTCTCAGGCCCCAACCCAGACCTGCTGAATCAGAAACTCTGGGGTGAGGCGCAGCAAGCTGTGCTTTAGCAAGCAGACTGGATGATCTGGATGTATACTGAAGTTTGAGTATCACTGTTTTATGGTATGTTAAGTAAGTACTTAATCCTTACAACACGCATATGGAGTCAAACCTATTTAAAAATTTTCAGCTTTATTTAAGTTATAATTGACAAAAAATACAATTATATATAAAGTATACAATTATATATAAAGTATACAATCTGATAATTTGATATATGTAGACATTGTGAAATGATTATCACAATCGAGTTAATTAACACACCTGTCACCTCACATAGTTACCTTTTGTGGGTGAGAGAATTGCCCAAGATCCACCCTGCAAAAAAATTCCAGGTATGTGATGCAGTGCTGTTTACTATAGACACCAGGCTGTCCGTTAGATCCCCAGAGCTGCTTCATCTTAGAATTCAGAGTTTGTAACCTGTGGCCAACATCTCCCCATTCTCTTGCTCCCTCTGCCCCGCAACCCCTGATAACTATTACTCTACTCTCTGTAAAAACAGCCTATCTTTAAAAGTATCAAATTTTGTTGGTGAGGAAAGAGACAAGGGGATACACCCAAGGCTTCACACCAGCAGAACTGGGATTTGAACTCAGATATACTGATTTAGGGCCTGAGATTAGAAGGGAGAGAAGGAAGGGCCAGGCGCGGTGGCTTACACCTGTAGTCTCAGCAATTTGGGAGGCCAAGGTGGGCAGATCATGTGAGGTCAGGAGTTCGAGACCAGCCTGGCCAACGTGGTGAAACCCGTCTCCACCAAAAATACAAAAATTAGCCAGGTATGGTGGCATGCGCCTGTAATCCCAGCTACTTGGAGGGGGAGCTGAGGCAGGAGAATTGCTTGAACCCGGGAGGCGGAGGTTGCAGTGAGCTGAGATTGAGCCACTGCACTCTAGCCACTCTGTCTCAAAAAAAAAAAAAAAAAAAAAAAGAGAGAGAAGAAGGGAGAGAAGGAAGACAGACTTTGCAGATAACAAGGCAACAAGGCACAGGGATAATTTTCAATCCCAATTTATTTATTGAATTTGTAGTGGTGTGCTGGACCTGCTCCTACCAGTTTGCAAGGGCTAATGGTAAACATGTCCCCTCAACTTTGTGTTCAGTGATGTCAGCTTGAAATTGGCCCTGGGCGGGGAGGGCCAAACTCCATCACTGCCTAAATGCATGCATCGTGTAAAGGTGGACATCATGTGTTCTTGGTAGACACTGCATACGTATTAGCCTGGAGAACGTAAAGCAAACACCATTAATGGATCCATTCACGTTTAAGCTGCACCTGTATTTTCTCGTGTCTACAGAATTGCTTTTGACAACATTAAAACTCTAGAACCTTAGGGTCAGAAGGGAGCAGAGAGCTTACCTTCTCTAAAGCCCTCTGAATGAACACAAAATCAAATCATTTTAATTATTTCTAATTCTTAATTAAAAATAGATCAGTAATAATCGCCTGCCTCTGCGGATTTCTGGGATTTCAGACACCCTTTCATGGGCCCTCTTGGTACCCTTTGTGATGCAGTGGGGGTAGATACAGCTGGTGCAGGCCTGAGAGGCAGCAGCTGCTGGAAAATTTGGTGAGAAGGATGGCAGAGTAGGAATTCCCTTCTCTGTGGCCTGGCACGGGTGTGGGAGAGGGTTCCTTGCTTCTGGAACGGGGTAATGAATTGAAATGTCAACACAGAGCCTTCTCTGAACTTCTGTCTCAGAGGGATTCATGTAGGAACAACTGAGGATTTGAGATTTCAGGGTTCCCAGGCTGGGGGCTGGGGTTTTCTGTAGTTTCTCGCCAGCTTCTAATTCCATCTCTGTCTTGGATCACGGATTACACTACTCGCTGGTGGATGGGGTATCCCTCTCCCCAGACGGTATCAGGCATGAATTAGCATGTTTCCCTCCTGTAAGTGATCCTCTTTTTGAGTAAACATCCCCTGGGTTTCTGTGATGTGTAACTAATGGAGTGCTAAACTCTCAGGGCTGGTTTAAGACTCAGAGCGCACACGTGTTGCCAATCCATCATGCTCCTAATACTAATTAACATAGCAGGGACACAATAAAGCCACAGATCCTACACACATTACCTGGCTCGGGTTTCGCTCTCATAACAATCTCACTATTGACCCGAGGAGAGCGCACGTTGGGAAAGGGAGCTCCAGCTCCTTCTCCCTGGCTCGACCTGCCCCATCAAATAAAAAATGCCATTGAGTATCATGATATTGGCGGCGTCCACTGTCCACTTGTTGTTTCTGCTTTGGGACAGTGCCTGAGTTCACAGAACAGTGGGTGGGGTGGGTTGGCCTGCAAGCGAGGCTCCCCAGCATCCCTGAGTGGGAGTTGGGGCATTTCTCTCACACCCTGGGCTACTGTTACCATTGGGATTTCAGGGCGTGCCTGGTTCACAGCTCTTAAGTGAACCTCTCAGGAAGACTTGCTGTTCAAATGAAAACTGACTTACCTACCTGCACCCTGCAAAAAGCATTTATCCCTCATCCCAAAGTCGGCCAAGCAGAAATATATGCATCTAGATCTTGACCGGGTTGTTGGTTATGGGGGGTATAATGCGTTTATCAAAAATTACTGAATTGTGGTCAGGCATGGTGGCTCATGTGCGTAATCCCAGTCCTTTGGGGAGCTGAGGCAGGAATATCGTTTGAGCCCAAGAGTTTGAGACCAGCCTAGGCAACATAGTGAGACCCTGTGTCCACAAAAACAAAAATAAAATTATCCAGGTATGGTGGCTCACACCTGTGAGCTACTCAGGAGGCTGAGGTGGGAGGATCACTTGAGCTGGGGAGGTTGAGGCTGCAGTGAGCCGTGATTCACGTCACTGCACTCCAGTTTGGGAGACAGAGAGTAAAAAAAAAATAATGAATTGCACACTTAATATCTGTGTTTTCATGGTCTGTAATTTTTTCCTCAATAAAATAGTTTGAAAAATTACCTTTTGCAGCAACCAGTAGTTTTTGGATGTCTTATAATCAAAACAAGATATAGAAATGGTGCTGGGGCTACTATGACACCCATAACCCTGCATGCCAAATCATATGGTCTTTATTCTCTAATGACATTATTCCTATTGATGTAAATGACTATGGATGTAAACTTATAATACAAGTTATTTTTTAAAAAAGGAAGTGCGTGTTCAAAGCCCATTCACAGAGGGGCCATCTGAGGGAAACATGATCAAACGCTCCTAGTCTGGTGTCGAAATGCTCAGCAAAACCTTATACAGGATTCAGATCCTGCATAATACAGAATCCAACTAAGCTTCACTTCCCTAAATCAGCTCCATGATTTAGGGACCACTGCCCTGGGCTGGCCTGGGGGAAGCAGAGAAGTGGAGCAGCTCAGGATCTCCTTTCCTGTTTTAATCAGGGTGGCTCAAAATTTACCTGTTTCACGTGGGGGCCTTCTGTGATGCTTTCTTTTGCGGAAAAGGTTCTTGAACTAAGATACATTTGAAAATCCCTTGAGTAAATGATCTCTAATGTCCCTCCCAGCTCTCGATTGTATGCATCTATTATTTTGTAACATCACTAGGAGATATTTGCATGAGTATACATTATCATGTGAGATGTTCATTATCTTTCCAGAATCGCATATCTTTTTATGTTGAAGTATGCCTAATGTGTAATGTAGAAAAAATTCATAGTTATGCATAATATGATATTCCAATATTTTAAAAAGTATGCTAAAAATTACATGAAATAAGAAATAATCGCTATGCATAATCTAGGGTATTATAATATTTTAAAAATTATTTGTGACTAATAGTTCCATAAACATAGGAGAAAAAAATAAAAATAGATTCAAGAGTTGTATTGCGAGGCAAGAGAAGGATGACCTAAAATTGTTTGTGTCCTCCCTTGCCTAAATATTTTTAGAGATCGGGGGTTAGATGGTGGTGGTTTGTTTTTCGCATATTCTCAGCCTAAGGGTTTGTTTATTTAACTGTCTCACAAGTAGACACATCAAAAGAATATTAAAACAAACCAACAACAAGCTTTGGGAACAAAGACAAAAAAAACACAAACAATATCACACTGCCAGGCTCAAAAAAACATCAGAGGAAGAAGCTAAAAGCCCGTAATACAGTAGCCAGAAATTAAACAAACAATCCATTAGATTAAAAATAACGGTGTCAGTGCATGAACAATTTGATGATTAGCTAAGGGTTGTTGGTCTTAATGCAGCTGCAGGATTACACTAAAACATAGTTTCATTCACCACAACATGATTGATAAACCATAGGATAATTAAATTTACCCTTCTTCTTAAATATTAACATTATTAGATAAGTTAACAAATAATATTGTGAACACTGGGCTTTCTGTTGAAATCTCAATCTGAATGCTCCCAATGGTTGAGAAGATAATAGATGGATTTTCACCTACTAACTATAAATTTTGATGTTTCTTGTAATTTAATTTCTTTTTCTTTCTTTCTTTCTTTTTTTTTTTTTTTTTGAGACAGGGTCTTTCTCTGTCACCCAGGCTGGAGTGCAGTGGCGTGATCACCGCTCACTGCAGCCTCAACTTCCCCAGGCTCAGGTGATCCTCCTACATGAGTAGCTGGGACTACAGGTGTGCGCCCCTACTCCTGGCTAATTTTTGCATTGTTTGTAGAGACAGTATTTCACCATGTTGCCCAGGCTGATCCGAACTCCTGAGCGCAAGCGATCTGCCTGCCTTGGCCGCCCAGAGTGCTGAGATTACAGTTATGGGCCACTGCGCCAGGCCTAATTTCTTTTTTCAATAAGGTAGGATGCCTTTCTCTAACATGACATTTTCCCACTTAACGCTCATGTAAAGTGTGTTTCATCTACACACCCATGGCAGACATTGCTAATCAATCACTCTGTCTTTCCTGCCCAGCCTCATAATCCTTTTCAAGGCACGGTGCCGTCACCCACAAACTGTCAAGCTAAGTTGGGACTAGAACTGAAGCCATTTGCCATCCTGCCTGTGGCCATCACTGCTTCCTGATTCAATAATCAAGTTGGCCGGGGAGTCCCTCTCTTTGAAAGACAACACTTCCTGCCTACTTTTTGTTTATGAGAGTACCTATCAATGTCTCTCCTTTTTTAATATATCTAGACTCAAATACTGAGTTTAGGTGCTTACCCCATTGATGCAATGTTTAATGATTCTAAAATGAAAAAAGAAAAAAGAAGAATTTGTTGGATATATATTTACCTAGTGAGACTTTCAGTTATGTCAGAGCTGGGCAAGTTCCCTGGATAGAATGGCACTAACAGACTTGACCCACTAGGTCCATGATTTTTAATCTTTGGTGAGCATCAAAGTGCTTGGTTCCCACTTCAGGTCTGCTGATTCAAGCCTCGTGACAGAGTGAGACCCTGTCTCAAAAACAAAACAAAATAAAACAAAAAACAAACCCCAGACCTACTGATTTAGCATCTGTATGGGTGTTAGACTAGGCACATTTTTTCTGGGGGAAAAGGGACCAAAATTTCATATGTGGCTTCCATGTTTTCTGGAAGTTGAGAAACTCAGTCCTGGAGGGATGGGATAGGTGCAGTATTTGATCCTTTGGGTATTGGTTTTTTTTTTTTTTTTTTTTTTTTTTTTTTTGACAGAGTCTCACTCTGTCACCCACGCTGGAGTGGAGTGGCATGATCACAACTTATTGAGGCCTCAATCTCCCCCAGCTCAGGTGATCCTCCCACCTCAGCCTCCTGAGTTGCTAGGACTACAGAGCCACCATGCCTGGCTAGTTTTTGTATTTTTTGTAAAGATGGGGTTTCACTATGTTGCCCAGACTGGTTTCACACTCCTGGCCTCAAGCCATCTGGCCTCCCAAGGTGCTGGGATTACAGGAGTGAGTCACCACACTTGACCCTTGAGTGTTGTTGAGGCTAATGGAGAGGCTGTAGTAACAAGACACTGTAGCCTGGATGCTGAGAGTTGTATACTCTCAGGCCTCCATACAATGTAGTTCCACTAGAGTATTGCTAGAAATCAATTAATGGCAGCTAGCTTACCACTCATCTATGTAGTGCCACTTGCCAACAATCTATACCCAGGTTTTCAAATGTTAGCAATACTAAAGGGTGCACTTATACAGATGAACAGCTGATATTGACCATTTCATATACAAATCATCTCTGTGCAATTGTATATATTCAAATGTAGTGTATGTTTGAGATTTCTGCCATTTCCATGAACAATGATTAAGAGAATGGGCTCTGGAGTTAGATCTACTTGGTTTTGCGTTCTAGGCCCACCACTAAATGATCAGATGTGTGACCTTTGGTACGTTTCTTCACCTCTGGAAGTCTATTCATTCAACTACAAAAGAGACGAGATGCTTGACTTAGAGCATGGTTTTGAGGAATGAATTAGATAATTTACTCATGCATCTGGCCTAGGTGAGTGTTCTATAAATATAGTAGTGTTTTTACACTTGATGGTAGCCAAAAGGCCAAGAAGCCATAGTAGTGTTTTTATTTTACACAAATAGCTTGAGTAATGGTTGGAGCTTAGACACTGACTAATATGAATGATTCAAACTGCTCTAATGCTTTACACTTTGGTTTACTTATTAATATGTCACCTCCTCTAATGCCTAAGGGTTCCCCATTTCCCTGAGAGCGTCTGCCCAAGTCCTCTAGGCTCTATATGATCTGTCCCTCTCCACCCCAGACACTCTCAGATCAGCACTGCCTCCCTTGTACACTCTGACTCAGCTGCACTTGCCCCTTCTCGTTCCTTAAACACGCCAGGCACATTCCTACCTCAGGGCCACTGCATTCCCTGTTTTCTCTGGCTGGAATGTTCTTCCATCAGATGTCAACATCTCCTTTAGGTCTCTTACCAGTGAGGCCACACCCTCCTTTTAAAATTGGCTTGCACAGGGCAAAGAGTTGGGTCCAGAGCTTTTATAAACATTTAAAAAATTATAATTATTGACTTCCATATTTTATAAAATTGTATATTTTATACACACTAATTACTGCATGCTTAGCGAGCTTAGTTCAATCACCTGCGTATCACAGTCCCAAGTACACACAGATAGAGGTAAGGGCTCTGTGCAGTAAATTGCTTTGGCTGTCTTCCGCGGTGCTCAGGCTGTCTTCTGCGGTGCTCATAAGTATGTTTTGCTTAGAAGCTGCTCCACTGGCATAACAATGAAGTTAAACAAATGTTTTGCTGGTCTCTGAGGCCCTGTCAGGTCAATGGACTACTGCTTATGTTTGTAAGAATTGTCTCTTCATGTCTATTTGGAGACATGGCCTGCTGCCCAATTCCCCAAGCCCAAGTGATAAAGCATTTTGAGTCTTTGAATTACTTAGCTTGTCGCCTCAGTTGCCTTCTGGGCGTTCTTCTGCTAACAGCCTATTTGATGGATGTGAATTTAATTTCTCAAACCCATTAGGATGATTTAGTTATGACTTGGAATCTTGGAATGCCATCAAATATGGCCTTTAAAAATTTAAGTAATTTCGTCCACAGTTGAATTAAGAAAAAAAAAGCAACTCACCTCATTGCATACAAAGAAAAAAAGTTCCTTCAATATTTTTCACTATTAAGTAGATTGAACGGGTAGGAACATAAAAGTGAAAACAAATGCATTCATAGAAATGCCTTTGAAAGCCCCTTAGGATCTGTTTTCACAGAGGAAATGAATGGTAGAGTATTATGTGTAGCTTTTCCCTCTATTCTGGTTTTTCTGTAAGCAGCTGCACAAAATTTCAACATGACTACTGAGACTTAGTAGGGCTGACTTGAATTGAGATTAATTACTTCTTGGTTGGATGAGATGCCCAACGAAGGTGGGACTGGGATCAGGGTCTGTGAGAATGAATAATAAATAACACAGTAGCATAAAGCAAGCAACATCACGTGGAATAGCCCTTGCCTGTTACTCCTGAACAATCCAGTGCATCTGATAAATCACACTCTCAAATTCCTTTGTTAGGATGTTGTAATTATTGACTAATTAAAAAATAGTCTAGTTTGGTTGTCTTCATTAAAAATTTTGCAAACAATTAAGAAGAAATAGAAATTAAATGGTTGGTACTACTGAGATATCTCCTTCCCCAAACCAGGTACCACAGCCTTAGTCTTTTTCGTATCAGTTTAATTGGTTTTATTCATTTCAGGAAACTAATTTTACAACAGAAGTAAAGCTTTTAGATACAATTTCTGATACATATCAAGTATGAGAAATTTGGCTAACCAAACTTTAATGCTTTATAAACATGTAAGCAAAACCAAATGTGAGATCAATCCCATTAGGATGTAAATTTCTCAACATTTCTAGACAAAAGTCCACAGTTAAGAATCACCGTCTTCCTAGTAAAAGCCATTTACACATAATGTGAATTTTTAGCTGAATATTCTAAAATTTCTAGATTCTTATTTTGTATTTCTGTGCACAATACAGGATAATCAGAGTTTCTTTTATTTCTCTGTGCTTTTTTTTTTTAATAGAGGAGTTGTTTAAAAAACACCAGCAACATAAACAACAAAAACCTTTCCTGTGGCTGTGATAGAAACATTGCATTTATCTGAGCCTAGCCAATATATATGCCCCTGTAGCAATGAATGCTTATTATAACTATTGAACCTCAGAGAAATGGAAACAATTCTGTTTTCCTAAATATTTAATAAATGTTGTAGAATCTATAAAATGATTTAAAATTACTTTCACTTTTTGCTATTTGGTAACTTTCAAAGCTTCAAAAGTCTTTTTCATTGCAGGCTTATTTTCCTCTTTCAATTTTTAATTATTAACACACAGGAATCTAGGTTTTAAAACCAGCGTATGTTAGCTCCCTGAAATAACTTAAGAATTAGTTTACTCAAGCTTTCCTTAAAAAAATGAAATTGCTGGAGAGCTGAGTTTCTGTGTGTAAAATTTCACCCAGAAAGATAGTATTTTTGGAAAGGAGTGAAAACAGAAGCTTTGAATGGAAGTGTGTGTATAACTATAAATGGAGGGCAAAAAGGTTAGGATAACTGACAGGTCCCTTCTGTCGTGCAAAAGTAACCATTACAGGAATGTTAAGCTACCTAATTATGCAGTTACTCTACTTGGGTCTTGAAAAACATTTGGAATTCAGGAACTGGGATCTTGTAGCCAGAAAAGAAAATTAAAACGTGTTAAGCGAGGAAGTTTATCGACTTTTAAATATTTTATCTTCAGCCAGGAAAAGACAGAAAGATTAAAAAAAATGTTTTAAAACACCAACAATCTGCAGGGACACATAAAAAAAAGGAAAACATTATAATGAAATGCTGCATCTGGTTATTTAAATAAAGCTGCCAGAGTATAAACTAATTTTAAGACAACTCTAGTGACATATTTTTAAGAGACAGTGCAGGAAAAAACTTTTGCCTGAGCAAATCTTCACACCACATATATGGGAGCCAGCAATATTCATTACCCTATAGATCTGCCAAACAGCAGAGAGCGTCTGGGAACATTACAAGAGTGCCGGGACTGGAGACTTGATTATGTGCTTTCGTATATTGAACTGTATACCGAGGTCAGATCTAGTTCTTTTGGAAAAGATAAGCCAAATCTACTGACTTTGTGACTCATAAGTGGATGAAAGTTAAGTGTGCAGATGTCTGCATGAATTGTGCAAACCAGGGTGAAGAAAAACTGTAGAAAACAAAACAACAATCAAAACTCTGTTCTTTGAGATCCTGGGAGGTTACCTGTTAACATGAATGTGATGGAGTTGAAGAGGTCTTAGGCTGGGCTCAAGAGGTGTTTTTACTCCTGGGCAAAGAGTAAGTCTCTAAGTGGAGAGGAATACAACAGATGTGTAGTTCTAAAGCCAGGGCTGAGATAATGTCTCTGCTAAAAGAACGAATTCTAGACCCTTAACAGCATAACAATCCTAAACCCTTTGAGGGAGTAATTATTGTGTGTTACGGAGGAAATTTCCCAAATTGTTTACAAAAGCTGCACAGAGTTCAGTTTCTAGACTCTAGAATTTAGGGTCATGACTCACCCCTGCTACTTATATCTTTGTCCCTAGTCTACTGGCATCAAGCTGGGTTCTCAATGAGAATCTTGCCCAAATGATTCATCACAAGGTTGTGAGTTCTAGAAAGTATCAGATCTGAGGTCCCAGAAATTCCATTCAATTGGTATAATTAAATCTTACCAACTCAATAAATGGGGCTGCAGGTTTTTTGCTTTTGTTTTTGTTTTTTTGAGACAGGAGTCTTGCTCTGTCACTCAGGCTGGAGTGCAGCAGTGGTACGATCATGGGTCACTGCAGCCTCAACCTCTTGGGCTCAAGTGATCCTCCCACCTCAGCCTCCCAAGTAGATGGGATTACAGGTGTGCACCACCACGCCTAGCTAACTTTTGTATTTTTTGTAGAGATGAGGTTTTGCCATGTTGCCCAGGCTGGTCTCGAACTGCTGAGCTTAAACCATCTGCCCACCTCAGCCTCCCAAAGTGCTGGGATTACAGGCATGAGCCCCTAGTTCTGGCCAGCTGCAGGTTTTAATAGACAGAAATGTAGTGGATGTTCTGAAGCATTTTTCTGAGCAGCGATGGGCAGAAAGATGGGTCCATTATAACTGTGGAATCTGGTTAATAGCTATATAGATATTACATATCCATATGGATATACAGGTATGGATGTTACTGTACTGGGTTATAGTAATGGATATTGTATTATTGGTCTACTTTTGTATATTGTTAAAATTTCCATAATTAAAAGTATAAGTAATATAAAAGAAAGCAACCCAGCTTATAGTTCCAGGTGGAAACCAGCCTTAGCTGAGCGAGGTAAGAGTTGAAGCTGGACTCATTCTTTCTTGCACAATAACAGGGTTTCCTTTGAAGAGAAATGAAAAGCACTGAATCAACCTGCATATTTAGAAAGGGTTTATTACCTTGCTGCATCCCTCCTCCTCTTCAAAGTGAGAATGACATTTCCTTTCCAATGCTTCCACAGGGATATAGAAATCTATGTAAAAATTCCAGAGCTTTGTTCCTCACTGGCCACAAGGGAGGTTAGGCACTGGATTTCTTATAGGGCTGATGAAGGAACATAATGGCAGCTTCATTTTAGAAAAGGGTATTGCTTGAACAATAATTAATAAACCAGCACCCATATTTCCCTCTGTGGCCTTTCCCAGACTTGTCTTATTTGATCTTACCAACTTGCTACTCAGGGAGTGAGGTTCCTGATTAGAAAGCAAACTAAATAAGACAAGAAGTCTCATTCATACCTTATGCTTTAAATGCTTTCTTATCTTCAAAGAATTCCAATTGCTTTTTTTTCATTTGGAAATTAGGAAGCCATTGACATAGGCAAGAAAAAATATTCATTATGTTCATTTTACAAATGAGGAGACTGAGGTTTAGAGAGGTTAAAGGAATTTTCCAAAACTTCACAAGGGCTCCAGGAATGATTTGATTGATGTCTTTTATGTTTTCAGAGCCCAGGCTTCCTGTGTTCTATGCGGTGTATAGATTTGTCTTTGGGTTATTTCCTATACCAAACTTTAGTCTTTCTCACTGGGTACAAAGGGAAGTTCTAAAATTCTGTTCCCTATGGAAAAATGTCCTTTGCTCCTCAGGGCAGATTCCGCAGGGAGAGACTTGCAAATATGAAGGAGGAGTGGAAGGTGTGATCGGAGAAAATACCAAGGACTGAAGGGTGAAAGGGTGTGGGATGGATTGGAGGCAGTTCTGAGATGAGAGCCTGCTGAATGTGTGTTCAGGGCGATCAAGTTGGCTTCTTCTGGAAAACACCTGTAAGCTTGGGAAGGCTGGGATTGGCTTCCATCACAAGCAGTTGGGATCTAAGTTCATTTTCATCAGGGCCATTCTAGCTCAGTTCTGCTGGGAACCGTACTGGAATGGGTGTGGGACGGCTTCGAATTCAGATCTGGGTTCTGTTTTTTCTAGGCAGTCTCTCGGAGCCTGCTTCCTTGACTATAAAATGAAGAGTTGTGAAGAGTAAATAATGCCAAGTTGGAAGGGTCTGACACAGAAACTGACAAAGGATGGGCCCTCAATAATCGTGATTTCTTCTCCCCCTTTTCCTTCTTGGTAGAATCATCCCAGGAATCTACGCAAGTAGGGCCCTTCGTCATTCTTCGGAGTAGCCGCTTGAGGGCTGGAAGGAGCAGTGATAGAAACCCCAAAGAAGCAGAGACCCTCCAAACTTCGAACGCGATCACTGTTCTCCCCCGACCGCCGACCCCGCTGGGGAAGAGGGCGCGACAGGGCGATGATTTAACGCGGAGGGAGCGCGGAGGCCGCGGTACCCGGAGGTGCTGGGTCTGACGCCCGGCTGCTGAGCGCGGGCCGGCGTGTCCTCCCCACAGCGCCCCCGCGCGGCCTCCTCCCGCTGCGCCCGGTACGGCGACCCGCCGCGGGCAGCCCTGGCGTTTGGCCACGCAATGGGCTGAGGACCACTAGAGCTGGGGGAAGATCAAAGCATTCTTATGGGGCCCAAAGAGCCTGGGATTGCAGTTTTGTTAGCCTGGCCTCACCTCGTCAATAAATTTTCGGCGAAAGTAAGGAGCAGGAGTGGAGGGTTGGGGCGGGGGTTGGTGGGGCGCGGGGTTGGGCCGGAGGGAGGGACCGGGGGTTTCTTGCACCTGCACTCCTGCCGCGTTAAGTCAGTGGGAAGCAAGTGACATTTCCTTTTCGCCCGCCCCCTTGGAACTTGCTCATCTCCCTCCTTTAGAACACCGCCTGCTCTCCGGGGTCAGCATTATCAAAGAGAAGATTTCCTCCAGGCTCTTAAAATTTATGTGGCGCCTTGTTACAAGGAGCGCGCTGGAAGCTGGGTTTGGTATCTCCTTGTCCCCTCTTTCTCCTGCCCCGCCCCCACATCCCCGTGGAGAAACCCTCAAGCAGGTCTTTTCCGTTTCCTCACCCCACTTAGAACTACAAAAAATATATGGGAAGGTGATTTAGTTTCACTTCAACCTCTTCATTTTGCAGAAGCCCAAAGTGGTGATGGTGAGAAAAGTGGCCCAAGGTCAAGGGTTACTTCAGTTGGCAAAACCAGGAGTAGAACAGGAGAATCCCTAGAGTCTTACTATATATTTTTTGCTACTTATTTCATGGATAAAAATAACCCTTCTCTTAGGCAGGTCAAGTACTCTTTAAAGGTGTCTGTGCTTTTGCCAGTTGGCTGCAAAACATAGGATCACACTTCAATCACCTGGACATCGTGGGGAGTCGCTGGCTATCCAACGACAGAGCCGAGTACAGTCTGATCTCTCCTCTGAGACACTCCTTTCTCACTCCCACTCCATCCGGAAAAACACTATGGAGCATGTGTTCTGGGCAAGTCTTCTCCCAGGCTTGGGTAAAATTTAGGGACTCTTCTGGCATAATTGGGGGGAATCCCTCCTCCAGTAAGAACACTTTTCAGCGGGACCTCCTGGGGCTAACAGGAAAGGAAATATTTCAGCCCTCCACAGAGCTGAAACTCAGACCTCAGAGTCAGCTTCGCACAGGACAGGGCTAAGGAAGCCTGGTAATTTTTGGCTTAAAGTGCAGTCAGAATGAACCTGACCTAGAAGCCACAGGATCATGGAAGCTTTGTGACTTGTGGCAAACTTCTTTGTCACTTGGATGAATCCTATTGAATCTGGGCTCTAGGAAACTGAATCTTTTGTGAAACTACTCCATGTCCCATCGTTTGTCTAGTTGATAGATTCCACCCACTGCCTACATTTTTAACTAGGTAAGATTAATAGCAGTAGCATAGAGGAGAAAAATATCATCAAAATGTCAAAACCAATGCCAAAGCTTGTTTCTAATTCCCCACACGCCACCTTCTTTTCCTTCTCCTCTCTTCCTCCTGTCCAGCTTGGACTTTCTTCATACCCTTGATCTTGCTACCTGAGCAAGCAGTCCATCAGATGGGAGTTAAGATTTGTTACAGTCTTTAATGTTTGAGACAAAACCTAGAAATCAATGTACTTCCCTCCTTCACTTTACAGTCAAGGAAGCCCAGACCCAGGAAGGTGAAAAGATTTGCTGAGGGGTTCATACACATGGAAGAAGTTAACTTTTCATCATAGCACCTGCCTTACCAACAATTGGCATTTCCCCCCCACCCCCCACCCCGCCTTCATTCCTCTCTACCTGGTTGTTAGACTGTTGGGAAAATATGGAGAGTGATTTCAGTGTGGATAAAATGTGCCGCCTTGAAATGTAAAACCCCAAAATAGAATGGGAGTAGGGAGTGGAAAGTTCTCAGAGTCAAGTGTTAGTCGTGAGGCCCCCCAGGGGCTGCAAGGAGGCTCTCGGAGGTGGAGAGCTGTGTGTCTCCTGATGTGGCAACCAGCCACATGCCCTCTCAGGGCTGCCTTCCATAGCAAGGCCATGGCCCCGGGGTGGAACCCAGGCCCCAGTACAGCCCGCAGTATCTGCCTCCCCTGAGGACCATTTGGAATGGGTACTGAGAAGTCAAGAAAGTCTGCAGTTGCCTCATCTCCTGGCTGCTACCAGCCCCCCAAGTGAATTGAGCCACGTTTCCCAGCATGGAGGATGGAAGCTGCCGGGGGTTGGGACAGGCAGGCTGGCAGATCCTCCAGATAGATATGCTAGGAAGGGACGATTACTTCATAGTCGGCGTCTGACTCCGTATCCCTCTGCAAAGAGCACATTTAAAAAGACTGTATGAAGGCATGGAGCTGGAGTTACTCTTTGACCCCGCACAGCCACTGTTTGAGCTGTGTGTCCCCCAGCAACTCCCATGAACTTCTCTGAGCTTCCGTTTTCCTTTCCTTTGTAAATCGAGGGAGTGGACTCAGCGCCTCTCGTTCGGCCTTTTGTGTCTATGAGTTAAATCCTGCTTCCCACGGAGGAGAGGTGAGAGTCTAGATCGCACCGTCCTTTTTGTTCCGTTTTTTCGACGAGCGGAGCAGGGAAAGGGAGAATTCCAACAGCCTGGCGGAGAGCAGTTATCTCCCGCAGTCTCCACTCTCCCACCCCCATGGCTGGTGACAGGTCGTATATTTGATTACGCAAAGTAAATTGGGAAATCATATCTCCGCAATCCCATCTGGGATTATTTATTTCGCCGCGTCCGCAGCCGGTCAAAGTCGTGAGACGGTACAAGGCTGAGTAGCTTTCCACAGAAGGAGGTGCCTTCGAGGTCAGCTCTGGAGAAACCACAGCCAAGCCAGCCACAGCAAAGCACTTCTGTTGGGATGCTCGGGCGTTTTCAAATGTCAGTCGCCACCCTGGGCGCTCGCGGCAGGTTGATTCAGCAAGGCGACTTAGGCTGGAGGTGGAAGGCGAGGACTCCCGCCGGCCCCCAGCCTCCTCTGGAGGAAAGTTGGGTGGAATAGGGAGGAAATCGGGCTTCGGATTTCCCCCAGCCTCGGGCTCTTTGCAGGCTAGCTCATGGAGTTAAAATAACCACAAAAATAATACGAATTACTCCCAAGCACTGAATGCTTCAGTATGGGCGGGTCACCATGCCAGGGCGTCTACACGCGTCGCCTCCTTTTAGGTGAACTCCATTCTGCAGTTGAGGAAAGTGAGGCACAGAGGAAGGTTAAGGGACCTCGTCACCACCACTAGCCAGGGAGGGTCAGATCCGCATTCTGACCCGCCTCTGTCAGGCTCGGCCTCTAAGCTGGGCTGTCCGAGCAGAGTCCGGGCAGAGGTGGGGGATGTGTGGGGGGAACGCTCAGGGCAGGATCGACTCCCGCGATTAGCCCTGTGAGCGAAGGGGGCGGGGGTGGCAGGGCCGGGCTGCAGAAGCCGGGACCCTCGAACGGGATCCGAGCCTATGTGGCTACGTGAGAGGGAAGCCACCTGTGCTGCGTGGCTCCGGGGCGAACTGGGTGGGATGGGATTCGTAAAAGGAACTGGATAGGTGAGCGGGAACCAATATGAAACTCACTTTCCTCCTTTATTTATTTTATTTTTAAATTTGTGGCAGGGTGTTTGAAGAAAACAAGAAAACCACCCTCATCCAGGAAACAACAACAACAACAAATACTTCTCTCTCTCTCTCTCTCTCTCTGTCTCTCTCTCTCTCTCTCTCAATCTCCAGGGTCTCACTCCTGTCGCCTAAGGCTAGAGTGCAGTGGTGCGATCTCGGCTCACCTGCAGCCTCGACTTCTCAGGCTCAAGCTGTCCTCCTACCTCAGCCTCCTGAATAGCTGGGACCACAGGAGCATTCTACCACGCCCGGCTAATTTTTTTTGTATTTTTAGTAGAGACGGGGCTTCGCCCTGTTGCCGAGGTTGGTCTCGAACTCCTGTCCTCAAGCAATCCACCCTCCTCGGCCTCCCAAAGTGCTGGGCCTCCTTCTTTTTTTGTTGAGGTTCCCGTATGTGACTCGCCCAAAGAGAGACTCTCACCGGGTGGGTCTGAGCAGCGCCAGAAAGGGAAGGGATACAGGGTGAGAAAGATTTGGGGTAAAGGGAGAGGGAGGCAGAGGGGGAAGGGGGCCCCAGGCCGGTCAGTTCCATGAGGCAAGCCCCGCCGGCCGAGCTCCATGGGCTGAGTCAACAGCGGCCCAGTTGCTTTGTAATTTACAAAAGGGACTCCGAATTGTACTTTGTAATTTGGTGTCGGTTTACAAGGCAAAAGACTTCTGTTTCCTCACCCCACCAGGTCCTCAGTCACGGCCTGACCCCTTTTAGGAGAGGGACCTCAAGAGGGGAGCTGAATTCCTTGAGCCCTCGCCTTTCAATCAAGTTTTCAAGGCACGCTTTGGCCGGGCCCTCCCGGACTGGCTGTGCTGCTGCCTCCGGAGGAAATCAACGTCTGTACCGAACTCCTAACCTGTGAAGACGTGCTATCCTCATAATTGCGGAGTCGGGCCAAGGAAGGCTACTCTTTCCCCTTTGCAGATGAGGCAACTGAGGCAACTGAGCCGCAGAAAAATAACTGACCAAGATCACCCAGCCTGTGGAACATACAGCCCAGGCTCTCTGGCTCCTATTCCCTCTGAATATTTAATTTACTAAGCAGTTTGAGCAGCTGTAGATTCCTTTCACAATCCGGTAATATCTATGATAATTACTCCTCCCCTTCCCCAAAATGTACTTATTTTCCCATTCAATTTCGGAGCTTCTCGGACTTCCTGAAGTTCGTCCCATGATAAAGACCCTCTTTCTCCTCCCCTCGTCCCGCCCCACGACCTCGCTTCCCAGTAATTGCTGGGATCCTGGTTCTCTGGAGGCATTCCGGGCAGCTGGATTGAGGGTGATTCAACTGAGTTATGATTACAGCTGCTTGTTCCCCTGTGCCGCAGACGGGTGTGTAGGGAGGGTGGGACTAGGGGGGCACGTGGAGGTGGGCAAGAGGTCTGGAGAGAGCAGTGGGGCTGTTGTACACGTTTTTGCTAAAGGTGAGGGTTCAGGGCTAGGGAGGAAACAATCCTGAGCCCACCCCTCTGGGACCCACGGGCTGAGGTCCTCCAGGAAGCAGTGGGGCTCAGCTTTCCCTGTGTCAGTACGGATGGAGCACACACAGGAAGAAGGCTGGTGGCTCTGCCGGAACATTCTGAGGGCCTTGTTCTCTGCATACGCTGTGACCTGCAGTCCCATCTCCCACTTGGCCTCAGCCAGCGTGGTTTATTGTACACAAATCCCTCTTGTTTCCTCCTTATGCAGCAGTTTTAAAATTTCGAACTAGTTCAAGAGCTGCTCGGCTGCTCGTTTACTTTCAGTTTTGGGAACAGAGGCTTACACCCCTTTCTCCTCCTGTTTCTCCACCGGTCCCCCTTCCCCTCAATCTAGTTTCCCAAAGTTAGCAAACCTACTTTCTTGATTTTGTTTCTTAACATTTAAAACAACTGGTGCAGGGCTAATGATTTCATCTCCTTACCACCACCCCTAACCTTAAAAGCAATAAATAAAATAAAAGCCCAGACTGCCAACCGCATGCATACAGGGCCAGCGGTGGTGGGGGTTTGTAGTTTGCATACACGTCGCGAGGCAGAAGCCTGTTTGCAAAGGCAGAAATGTAGCTAGCAGGGGAAGACGCTGAAAAAACGGAATGATTTGATAAAAACGTGCTGGGTCCTGTTACAGGAGGGCTGCTGGTAGTAATCCCAGGTACTAAAATCAGAAGGGGTGCAGGGGAATAAAATTTAAACAAGCAAACCCATGGTGAGTCTTTCTTGCTGGGAGTGAGGGGCTCTGCAAAGTTTCTGGGACTTCAGAACAGAGGTCGACAAGGTCCATTGCTCTTCCCGAGACTACTGGGTGATCCAGGGCTCCTCTCTGAACCTCAGTTTCGTCGTTGGAAAAACGGGGATAGGAACATATTTCCGTTGCGGTCAAGAATTTAAACGTTCCAGTGCAGGTGAAGGAAATATGCTTTAATGAGTGGGTATAAAAAATGTGCAAAAAGAACCTGGTGTTACAAGGTGGTGTCAAGGGAGAGGAAGTAACAGTCTGTATGACCCCCCTGTTCCTTGTCGGAGCGCGCACCGCTCACAAGTCACCCTCTGAGTCGCCAGAGCTACCGAAAAGCCGACGGGAATAAGCAGGACTGTTTCTCTACTTCCTTCGTTGGGCTTCGCAAGAGGCTCTAGGAAGAAGCACCCGTACAAGTGGGAATCCCAGTGCCTGGTCACCAGGGAGGAACTTTCCAACATCACTGAAGGCTTGGGAATAGTGCTTCTGGCCGGTCGCGTTGGTTTCACGGTAGTTCCTAAGCTGCCTTTGTTCCCACTTCTCGGATCCAGGTTAACTTTTAACATTCTGACAAACTCGAAGAAAAGTAACGTTGGAATTACGTCAGTAATTCCCACCTTTCAACCAATATTTGTTGCGGGCCTACTATGTGCTCATTGCAAGGATACCCAATTTTGTAGTCTCCCAAACAGATCTGACTCGAGAGGTCTTGATTATCTACAGATGCAGTTAGAAAAGCGTCCATATTATTTTAAATTGAGTTCAAGAAATAGAATGCAGCGTTGAATTAGAAGACTAATTCCTTCTTTTAATATGTTGAAAATTTTTTATTGTTAAACATTTTGTGAAGGATTTTTTGAGGCAGTGTTAGGAAGTCTATAAATACAACTATGCACACTAAAAAGCAGTCATCTTTTAAAAAATAAGTTTGTTTAAATGCATGCTTAGGGCGAATGGATTTACCTAAGTCTCTTAATAGCATGCATTTCTGATCTTCCCTAAATTAACTGTAATAGCAACTGATATGGCAGAAAAATGTAAGTGACTTGTAGTTGACTTGGCCACCTGTCACACGGGCTCGGTGAAGGTTAATGAGGAGCTATTTGGCACTTCGAGAATAGGTGGCACTAGACACGGAAATATCAACAGGCTATTTGTATGCTAACTAGGAGTTTCGGTGCCAGGTAACCATTGATGTACTCCTGCAGGAGAAAGAAGGATGTCGCTGTACGCCCCGATAGAGAGGCATCATTTTTACGCCCAGTTTGGATTAATGATTGATTGAGTCGCAGACATGCTTGTGATGCTGACAGAGACCAATGCTGGTCTTTCTGATCTCTTCCTCGTCGTTTATTACCTTCTGTTGTGGACAACGCATTCCTAAGAATGTATCTCTGCTTGTTTCCCAGTCCGCGAGATAAATGGTGACTTCTGTCTCGCAGGCACCGTCATACCTCGGGTTTAGATTCTGGACAGGCGACCCGGCTGCACCGAAGGCCCGGTAGGCGGACTCTGGCGGAGCGCTTCAGGGAGGAGAGTGTAGACCGCGGGGAGGCGGAGGGCTCCCGGCCAGCGTGCCTCGGCCAATCAGTATTCACACCGCCTTACAACCGGCCAATCAGAGGACGAAAAGCTCCGGGGCCTGAGCCGATAATACTAGGAAGGGGAGCGCAGTCTAGAGACTGAAGCCAGTGGCGCTGCGCTGAATGCAGCTGCGCGCGCCTGCGGGGTGAGCCAGCGATCTGAGCCAGGCGGGGGCAGCCCAACCTTTCCCGCCCAGCCTGGGTCAGAGGAAGCCGAAAGCGGCCTCAGCAAGGTGAGGCGCCCGAAGCTGCAGAAGACCGAGCAGAACTTTGCAGAATTCGGGATGTGCTGGGCTAGGTCGCTGAGGACTTGACTGGCTTCCTCCCTCCTTCCCTCCACCTTCTCCCTCCCCTCCACCATCTAGTGGGTTCGTTCCGGGCCTCCAGCTATCAGCTCCCGATCTCGTGTTTGAGGGTAGCGACCCCGATTTCTGTTTGCTTGCACAGCCAGCAGCCCTAGCGCCAGATCCTAAAGCTGGATATCTTTTGACTGGGCTACCAGCCCGGGCCTCAAAGTTTTGGTGAGTGCTGTGATGCCGCTCGGGGTGTCAGGGAGGGCAAAGGGCGTGAATCATCTTTCACCTTTTCTGTTTGACTTGGATGCCTTACCTTAAAGATATAAACCAAGCCCTAAGTACAGAGAGCGCACGCGGCCCAGCCCTGTGCGCCCCAGGTACTATTAAGGCTGGACGGGCATCTGTAGCTTTGTGCTCTTTGGCCCTATGGCACTCTAATGACAACAAAATTTTGGTTTTTAGTTAATTATTTTGGGGAAGGGGGTGAGGCGACCTCTTCAAGCCCAGGGAGGGGTCCTTGTGGTGGTGTAGGCTGATGAGAGGCATTTGGGAAGCATAGAGTGGTACTTCAGTGGGTCTGAAGGGCCACTTGTAATCAAAGGAAAACAATTCTTCAACGGATAGTTTTAAATGCATCATGGCCATACTAGTTGAGTATGGGGAAATCTGACAAGTGGCCTGGGCCGGCCTAGTTGGACACAATATTTTGTGTGTGTGTGATAAGTGAGTTACCCAGGGACTTGTCCGGAAGGCCTGTGTAAAGCCAGAGAGGGCTGCGATTAAAAGTCAGGTACTCGCAGAGCACTTAGAATTAATAAAATAAAACTTTTGTTGGGTTGTGGATCCCTGGGGGCCCTAGAAAGGCACGTGTGGCCTGGAAGTGCGGGACATGTAATGAGAACAGGATGACTCAAGGCGCCGGAGGCGGGCAGACCAGGAGCTTTGGGCCGGAGGCTCAGGGATGGTCCCTGACGGCGGCCGGTGGGTCTTTGGATTTCTTCGTGTTTCCCCAGAGTGCGGGCTGGCGAGCTCAGGCTCCAGCGAAGCCCCGAGCGCCATGGCCGACCCGCAGGCTGGCTCCGCGGCCGGGGACTGGGAGATCGATGTCGAGAGCCTGGAGCTGGAAGAGGACGGCTGCGGGGCGCCGCGGTCAACGCCCCCCGGGCCCAGCCCGCCGCCGGCCGACGGGGACTGCGAGGACGACGAAGATGACGACGAGGTGGACGAATACGCGGAAGAAGAGGGCGATGGCGAGGAGGCAGGCGCGTCCCCTGGGATGCCCGGCCAGCCGGAGCAGCAGGGGGGACTGCAGCCCAGGCCGCCGCTCGCGCCTCAGGCCTCCCCCGCCGGCACCGGTCCCCCGCAGCGCTGCACTCCTGCCGGCGGCGGCGCGGAGCCGCGCAAGCTGAGCCGCACGCCCAAGTGCGCGCGCTGCCGCAACCACGGCGTGGTGTCCTGCCTGAAGGGCCACAAGCGCTTCTGTCGCTGGCGCGACTGCCAGTGCGCCAACTGCCTGCTGGTGGTGGAGCGGCAGCGCGTCATGGCCGCCCAGGTGGCGCTCCGGAGGCAGCAGGCCACCGAGGTGCGTACCCGCCCGGCCCGGGGCGCGCCTCGCCGGGGCGACTCAGGCCACAGTGGAGGTGGGGGAGTTGGAGGGGAACGGGGCAGCTGTCCACACCCCCGCGCCCGGGGCCTTGCGGTGCCTGGCACTCCCTAGGAAGGATGGTAAGAACGCTCTTCTGCTTACACTGGCAAGCAGGATCGGGAGGGAAAAAGCAGGCATCTCTGGGGAACTTGGGAAATGATTTGTCTTAAAAAGCAGGCAGAGAGGCCTCGAAAGTGATTAGGCCGATTTGGAACATCGCGAGAAAATCAATGTTTTTATTTTTTTACATTTAAAAGTGCATTTTCGTGGTGTTGAGGGCGGGGTTGGGGGGAGAGTGGTTGATCCACAGCACCGCGTGCAGCTCCAGGCTCGTCACTGCTGTACTAGTGATGATGGAGAAAAAGAACCACGCAGCACGCGTGCACTCGGTGCTTCAGCTGTTACCTGGACGTTTGAGATATCTAGAACACTCATTTTATGGATGAGACACAAAATGCATGAGAAATTAGATGCCTGCAGCCCAAGGTCATCAATCCGAAGCTACTGTCCCTGCAAACTGCCTAAGAGCAAGCGGAGGGTCTCTGCTGCTTCCCATCGGAGGACTCCAGCTGCGAGGAGAGCCAGGGTTTTCTTTCGGAGAGAGTCTCTTGAACCTTTGATTTTGTATTTGTTTACAATGTGCGCCTGGACAGGGAGAGCTCAGGGAGCGAGGCTTCACAGGGCCTCCTCCCAGACTCAGGACTAGGGAAGATTTTCAATTTTACTTTTTGGCGGAGAGGAGCTGAGGAGTGGATCGCCAGACATACTGAAGGCAGCAACCCCACTGGAAAGCCTCTCGAGGGCCCAGGAGAGCGCGCTGGACGCCATGGGCACCTGGTCCTGGGCTTGGCCTCCTCCCGCGTCCCGCATGGGTCATCGCCTGCCCTGCGTTCCCACGCGTTCTCTGTAGCATATGCTGGGTAGGACGCGGGCGTGGGAGGGCCCAGAATCCCACCAGCTGGTGGTGACTGCGGAGGCCAGGGTGGGAGTCCGTAAAGCGCAAATTTGGAGTTTGCAGCCGGACCCAGGAGACCCTCATCTCTTCAGTCCCCTATCACCCCCACCCTTCCCGCCCTGCCGCAGGGAGAAATCCGCCCGGCCTCACTGCTTAACAACAGGCGTTGGGCACCTTCTATCCGACAGGTGGGCTCCCAGGACCCAGCCTGGCTGCAACCATCTCTTGAGGTCGGGCTCCCCCCTGAAAGGGATTTCACTTTTTCACTTTTCTCCGGGATGGCCATAGGTCTGCGTATATCTAGAGTGATTAGAGTCTGGAGTGACCGTGCTGGAGAAAGCAGGGGGCCCAGCTCACCAATTGAGGTTCCAGCTCCTTGCCCTAGGATTAAGGGGTGCTGATATTAATTCGTTTGTAATTATTTTTCACACGGAATGGGAAAATTCAATACATTTAGAAGGGGGAGAGTTTCTAGAAAAGATTTACTGACATCCCGTCCTTTCCCCTTCTCGCCCGCATTTTCTTTCAGGGCATTATTGATGATGTTTCTTGTGTTTACAGGACAAGAAGGGGCTTTCTGGGAAACAGAATAATTTCGAGCGCAAAGCTGTGTACCAGAGGCAAGTCAGAGCCCCCAGTTTGCTGGCCAAAAGCATTTTAGAAGGTAAAGCAACAAAATTATCCTTCAGCCTTTTAAACCGAGCTGAGTGACTCTCATTAATCAGCACAAAGTGTATTTATTAATCTGTTAAAGAGCTATCTAAAGGGAAAGTACTTTTTATTAGAAAGGTTTTGTTTAGGTGTACGCTAAAACTGAACCCGTGCGGAGAAGATTAGCATGGCCCGGGAGCCAGAAAGTTTTCTTCTAAGAAGGAAACTGCCACCTGGGAAAATGAATCTCACATACCTGCTGAGGTTTCTGCCACCACCAGTTTAAGAATCCCTATTATTTGGTTGTCTGCTTAGTGGTTAATGGGTTAATGTGGAGTGCACGTGAAATTTACCCCGTGTGAGGGATGTACAAAGATACACTGCCAAGCGATGCTGGAGCAGATGTCTTGGAAGGAAATAAATAACTTAAACAAAACAAAACAAAACAACACAACGATGTCCACTTTTCTTAGTTGTGGGAGCTGAATAGATTAAGTCAAGTGAGGGGTTTAACAGCTGCCCACAACCAATAAAGACCTTTAGTCTGGAAGTTCAACCTCAGATTCCACTCTTTTTCATTGTACTTTTTTTTTCTGGATTACTTGGATAATTCCTGTTATTCCAAACTGCATTTTTACCATTTTTTGACAGTCGAGGTTATAGAATCTGAAAAAGGTTTTGAATCCAGCAAGCGAAGTGGAGGTTGAATGCGAACAGTGCGAAATCTCTAGCTTTCTCTCTCCATGTTCTCACTTTCGTGAAAGCCTGGGGATACATTAATTTTTCTTAAAATATCACTGATTTTTAAAAGCATCTCTATTTCGGTATGGAATTTATTTATTGACCTTCTCAATAATATATTGACTATTTTTAACCGTTTTTCTTTAAATTTTTAAATATTTAAATAAGGGACAGTTAATGTTTGCTTTAATCACTGCCACTTCATGAAATTCAGGTTGAAAGTAAATAAAAATTTTTAAGTAGACATTTGGATTCTGTTTTTCTCTTGTGTGGCTTCTGAATTTTGTTGGTTCTGCACAGGTTTTGAAGTTTGTGTGTGTCCTATCATGTGTTGTATACTTCTGACCATAGAGTGGTTTCTTATGAATTAAAAATGAATTTGGTTACAATCTGGATAAACAGATTTATAATAATAGGGCCACATTGATAAACTGAGATTATGCAAAGCAACTTGCGAAGTCTGAGGACTAAATGGAATAGTAAATTCAACTAAATAATTTCCTGGTAAAAACTTACCATAGAAATGTAAACATTAATTTTCAAATTTTATTTTATTTGCAAATGAGTATAATGGGTTTGTCACTATGTAAACACAAATATAACAATGGACCCTTCAAACAAATATGATAGAGGTGAGTGCTTGGGGGTGATGAAATACTCCAAGTATTTTATGCCTCCAGGAATTCTATTTATGTTACACTAATCTTTGTATTTGAGTTTGTTCCTATTCGTGCGATGACTTAGCCTGTGTTCTAATGATTGCTTGTTCAACCATTTTGGTATCCGCCCAAAATGATTTGAGCTTGGGAAAAATGTTTTAGAACAGTTATTTTCAATAGAGCAGGGAATACTGCCCGCCTTTTTTGGGTTTTGTTTTATTTTGTTTTATTTTTTTTTGTAGTGGTAGTCAGGGGAAGGCGCCTGGTTAAATTGTTCACTGTAGAGTGTGTTTGACTAGTTAACAGCTCTTTTCAATTTTCTATGCTTCTCTATTTTCTTAAGCCTTTTTTTCTTTTTCTACTCACTAATCTCCTTTAACTTTCTTTCTTTCTCTTTTTTCCTAGTTCTCCTTGGATTATTCTACAGCTATTACATTGTGTACATAATGAACCATCTTTAGAAAATAAAAGTGACATCAGCTGTAGGTATAGATATATTTTTTAATAATGAAAAAAGATGACATGGATAATAATAAAACATTGATCGATACAAGATGAATAGCCTTGTCTCTTAATGCACAGGGGGCCTGGGAAGAATATTAAAATTTTAATCAATAAAGTATGCCCGTTGAAGCAAGCAAGCAAGCAAACAAATCAACAACAACAACAACAACAACAACAACAGCAGCAGCAGCAGCAAGTTGCAATATGGATATCTTTCACCCTCCCAGGAAACTATTTTTTTCTATACTTCTGCATCTGTGTAAAAATATTAGTGAGATGGAACTGTAAATAATTGTTCTGCTGATTTGTAGTGTTGCTGTTACCTTCTGGGTTTCCAGATTTTTCTTCCGTAGATGTTAATCTCTTTCATGTGCAATCTTTGCTTCTTGTAGGCTATCGCCCCATTCCAGCGGAGACTTATGTAGGAGGGACCTTCCCTCTACCTCCCCCAGTTAGTGACAGGATGAGGAAAAGAAGAGCCTTTGCTGATAAAGAGTTGGAGAACATTATGCTGGAGAGAGAATATAAAGAAAGGGAGATGTTGGAAACTTCTCAAGCTGCTGCTCTGTTTCTGCCCAACCGCATGGTGCCTGGACCTGACTACAACTCCTATAAAAGTGCCTACAGCCCCAGCCCAGTGGAACCACCGAGCAAGGACTTCTGTAATTTCTTGCCCACCTGCCTTGATTTAACCATGCAGTATTCAGGATCTGGGAATATGGAACTAATTTCTTCTAATGTCAGCGTGGCCACGACTTATAGACAGTATCCCTTGTCCTCGAGATTTTTAGTTTGGCCCAAGTGTGGCCCCATTAGCGACACCCTCCTCTACCAGCAATGCCTGCTAAATGCCACCACCTCAGTTCAAGCCCTGAAGCCTGGGGCCAGCTGGGACTTGAAGGGAGCACGAGTCCAGGGTGGACTCAGTGCAGAGCATGACGTGATGCCATTGAAATTGGAAGGCTCCCTGGTGCTGCCTCACACTCCTGAGATCCAGACCACGAGAAGTGACCTTCAGGATCATGAGGCTGTCCCAGAGAGGTCCGCGTTCTCCCCACCCCGACGGAATTTCTCTCCCGTTGTTGACACGGACTCCCTGGCAGCTCAAGGGCATGTCTTAACGAAGATCAGCAAAGAAAACACCAGGCACCCTCTGCCACTTAGACACAATCCATTCCACTCATTATTCCAGCAAACGCTTGACGACAAATCGGGTCCTGAGTTGAAAACACCATTTGTCAAAGAGGCCTTTGAAGAGACCCCTAAGAAACACAGAGAGTGTTTAGTTAAGGAGAACCAGAAGTACGCATTTACAATAGACAGATGTGCAAAAGACCTTTTTGTAGCCAAACAAGTTGGAACAAAACTCTCGGTGAATGAACCACTGTCATTCTCTGTTGAGTCTATTCTTAAGAGGCCGTCATCTGCCGTCACTCGTGTCTCTCAGTGAAAGGCTGCTTAAACAGAAAGCTGGATTTTCTGCAGTCTTAGAGCGCTGTTGCCATTTGCTACTTTTTTTAAAAGTTAAGATGTTTGTGTAAAGAAATTTCTAATGTAAAGATGATGATTTTGAAAAATTTTATATATTCATAATATGCATGTACTTTTTCTTATCACATATATTTAAACTTACAGATGGAAATTGCCCAATGTGCACATTGTTAAGTACCATGCTTTACACAGCATTTCAAAAAGCAATAAAATCGACACTGTCTTCTCAAAGACCCAATATTTGACGAAGCAAATAGCTGTCTCCGTCTAGATGAATAAGCTATTTTTCTATGATTCTGTATATTTGTATATTTTGAAGTATTCTTAATGGTCACTGGGGGCCACAGGAAAACCTTTATAATACTTTAGTTTTGCATTGTGGAGGGCACATAAATTTAATTATTCGAGACTGTTTGAGGCAAAAATAACTTTAAGGAGGACATAGGGCCGTTTGCATGTTACAGTATCTTCATTTCACGTGATTGGTCAAAGCTGAATTAATTTGAAGGGAAATCAAATGTAATGTCTCTTTTACATTACGTTAGATGATTTAGGTTCTTGGAATAGATTTCTTCTGACTCCCTGGGTCCCAGTTTCTTTCCCTGGTGAGGATGTTTATGTGGGGCCCTAAGCTTCCTTTCTAGAAACACTTCTAGTTTCTTTGAACAGTCTATGATTTTAGGTTGCTAGGAGCCACAAATCAGGTTTCCTTGTAAGATGTGGTCAGTACTTCCCATGATGGGGCCCAAACCTCCTCTCAGCTCTTGTGTGAGTCCACTGTTTCTGAATCACTGGTGACAGCAGGCATTTGGATGCAGGCCCAGTCACAACTCTCATCGGGTCCCCAAGTATCAGCTTTATGCCTCCCACATTTGCACCACTGTCAAAGGCCTTCAGTGTAGCTCTCTTCTGACACAAAAACGTTTACTATTCAAATTGCTTCAGCTGACAGTTGCTGAAGCTTGCAGATATTTATCACAGCATGACGGTGGCTTCTTAATTCTTACACCTTTTCTATCCCTGCCCCCCCCGCCCCCTTTTTTTTGAGACAAGGTCTCACTCTGTCGGCCAGGCTGGAGTGCAGTGGTGTGATCATGGCTCACTGCAGCCTCCACCTCCCAGGCTCAAGTGCATGCCTGTAGTCCCAGCTACTCAAGGGGCTCCACCTCCCAGGCTCCACCTCAGCCTCTTGAGTGGCTTGGACTACAGGCATGCACCACCATGCCTGGCCAATTTCTAAATTTATTATTGTTTTTGGAATATGTGCAGAGGTAAGTTTTTAAAAATTTTGGTAGAAACAGGGTTTCCCTATGCTTCCCAGGCTTGTCTTGAACACCTGGGCTCAAATTATCCTCGTGCGTTGGCCTCCCAAAGTGCTGGGGTTACAGCATGAGCCACCACACCCATCGTTTCTCCCATTTTTAAGTTCTTGTTAATCTCTTGTTTTGCTCAGTAAAATGTTAGCTGTTGTTCCATATAATTGATAAAATAAGCGTAAGACCTTTATGAGAGTACTAAGTTCATCTCTTAAGACCTCACCTGTGGACCCCAAGTTAAGTTTATGATGTCATAGTCATTCCAATACAAAAAATCGAGAGTCATGTATCTCGCTTTTAATACCTTCACAGAGGGGTGTTTTACTTCAAATTCTGCTATTGTCTTCTGGGTAACAAGAACATGAGGTGGGTATGTGGAAGGTGCCAAGTGATTCAGCAGTGTAAAGAGTTCCTTTCTGGCTCCTGAAAACACTTTGAATTACTTAAAAATGATTTTGCTACTAATGAGCTCATGTAAACCTCCAGGGATTCTCTGAATTGTTGCTAAAAATTAGCATCTATTTCAAAAAACAACAAGCCAAACCTTGGGTTGACTTTCAGTTTGTACTTGTAAAATAATACTAGGCTTTATTGAGTCAAATTTAGTTATTTTTATTATTGCAAAAGTCAGAGTGAATGGATGTTTGCCAGAAGCAAAGGATATGAAAACAGGCAGAGATTCCAATAACTTTTAAAGATTATCATTAAGTGGAAAAATGTTTTCCAACCAAGTGTGCCCTGATGTCAGAGACAGAATCTAACTCCAGTTTTCCCTCCCAGTCGTCTCTGCTTTGTCTATAATCACTAATTTTTGTCTTTCTACTGGAAATTTACTTTTTTGTTTCAAGTGTTAAATGTATCCTTAGCATTGAATTAAACTGCTTCAAAGGTAATGAGGGGGAACATATTAGAATAAAAGCACATAAAAAATCTCAGTGAGAGGTCTTCTTATCTAAACATGAATTTTATCTCTTACTTGCTCCACTTTTGTGTTTTGAATACTTATATTTGTTAAGATGTTTCTCTTTTGTATTCAGTGAACACGGGGGACTTCTTTTCGGCCCTCTCTCTCTGTATCATTTTAATCCCATTATGTGAATCCAGTTGGCTGTGGGTATTATGCTTTTTCTCACATTACCAGTGACCAGAATTTTATTGTTCTTGAACATTTATGAGGGTCAGTACTTCCCCTGGCAAACTTATTATTATACTATGCGTTAGTTCTGCTGTAATGAGTTCTTTGAATTTTAAAACTACCAAATCTACCATCAGCCACTTGTTAAGAGCTTTGTGCTTGGCGCTTTGCTTTTGAAAATCATTTCACTTCCATGAAAGTGTCATACAGAATCTTCAGAAAATACTGTCATTGACATTAAATCAAACTTGTGGTTCAATTTAAGCATTTTCTATATTGAAGGCAATAAATGGATACAGTTTTAATAATTTTTGAGAATGTAAAAAATAGTAAAACATGGACATTTTTCTCAATTTAACTCACAATACAATAATACAGTTCTAATGACATGTTATCCTTCCATCTCAACCGATCAAGCGTGATCATTAGCTGAATTTGCAGTTCTTGAAAGTTTGCAACAGTGCTTCTCAAACTAATGGACAATTGAACCACCTGAGAATCCTGATGCTGCTGGGCTTCAGGCCACGCTTTGAGTAACAAATGCTTGCAGCATTTCTGGTATTTCAATGCACATTTAATATTACCTGCTGTGGATTTTGAGTTGTAATGCAATAATCATAATATTACTAGCATGAATAAAGTTAATATACAGAAATAGTTTTAAAAAGCCATTTTCTTTTCTTTTTTTTGGAGTATCACTCTTTTGCCCAGGCTGGAGTGCAGTGACGTGATCTCAGCTCACTTCCACCTCTGCCTCTTGGGTTCAAGCGATTCTTCTGACTCAGCCTCCCGAGTAGCTGGGATTACAGGTGCCCGCCACCACACCCGGCTAATTTTTGTATTTTTAGTAGACATGGAGTTTCACCATTTTGGCCAGGCTGCTCTCAGACTCCTGACCTCAAGTGATCACCTGCCTCAGCCTTCCAAAGTGCTGGGATTACTGGCGTGAGCCACCACGCTTGGCCACCACTTTCCTTTTTATTGAGCCTAGGCCGAGACCTAGGCAAGTCATACAGCAGACTTGCCTGCTCCCCACGGTCTCTTTTTTTTCTTACAAACGTAAAAGTTGTTTTAATTTGGTTAAAAATATAATATGTATCTTTTATTTTTAATTGTGGGAAAACATACGATTTGCCATCTTAACTATTTTTAAGCGTACAGTTCAGTGGCTTTAAGTACATTCACATTGTTGTGCAGTCATCACCACCGTCCATTCACAGAACGCTTTTCATCATGCAAAACTGAAACTCTATACCCTCAGTAACTCCCTCCCTTCCCAGCTCTCGGCAACCACCTTTCTACTTTCTGCTTCTGTGAATTTGACTACTCTAAGTACGTCATAAAGGGCAATCATACAGTATTGTCTTTTTTCAGTACCACATACAAGTAAAATCAGCCAGTATATGTCTTTTTGTGACTGGCTTATTTCACTTATCATAACTGGCTCAAGGTTCATTATGTTCTAGCATGTGTCAATTTTCTTCCTGCTTAAGACTGAATAGTATTCCACCGTGTTTGTGTGCGTATGTATGTATATGTGTGTGTGTGTGTGTGTGTGTGTGTGTAAGCTGCTTCAAAGGTAATGAGGGGAAACCTATTAGAATAAAACCACATAAAAAAATCTCAGTGAGAAGGCTTCTTAATCTAAACATGAATTTTATCTCTTACTTGCTCCATTTTTGTATTTTGAATGCCAATAGTTGTTAAGATGTTTCTCTTTTGTATTTGATGAACGTATGGGGATTTCTTTTCTGTCCTCTCTCTGTATCATCTTAATCCCATTAAGTGAATCCAATTGGCTTATTTTACTTATATGAAGTATTTTCCTTATATAAGGTACTTTTCCTACTCCAAACTCATCAATTAGGTAAGTTATATACACACACAGTATATATATGTTATACATATATACACACACAGTATATATATGTTATACATATATACACACACAGTATATATATGTTATACATATATACACACACAGTATATATATGTTATACATATATACACACACAGTATATATATGTTATACATATATACACACACTGTATATATATGTTATACATATATACACACACAGTATATATATGTTATACATATATACACACACTGTATATATATGTTATACATATATATACACACACTGTATATATATGTTATACATATATACACACACTGTATATATATGTTATACATATATATACACACACTGTATATATATGTTATACATATATATACACACACTGTATATATATGTTATACATATATATACACACACTGTATATATATGTTATACATATATATACACACACTGTATATATATGTTATACATATATACACACACACAGACACATACATAAATACACACACAAACACAGTGGAATAATGTGTGTATGAGTGTAAATGGTGTATATGTAGACATATATACACATACACACATGTGTTTATATGTGTATATACACACATACATACACATACAGTGCATACACACACATACATTTTTGTTTATCTGGTAATCTGTTGATAGACACTTGGGTTGAATCCAGCTTTCAGATATTTTAAATAATACTGCCATGAACAAGGATGTCCAAATATTTCTTTGAAACCTTGCTTTTAGCTCTTTTTTGTATATATGTCGCCTTCTCTACACCCTGTTCTCACTTCCTAGTTTCACCTGCTTCCTGTCCTTAGGAACTGAGTTATCTCAGGTATGCAGTCCTCCCACACTATCCCCTCTCCCGCAGTGTGTGGACCATTTCCACCCAACACTGCTGGTGTCCAGAAAGGCTCCAGTGTCAGTTGTGTACCTTTTAGTATGAGCTTAAATGATATCTTCATTTAAAAGCTTAATTCCAATTGCGTAAGGAAAGACAGTAACTTGTATTAACACACTTTCTGGAATTCCTTCTGCAAAGCCTCAGAAGTGCTAAACTGAGAAAATGGCTGAAGGTCAAGATGAAGAAGTAAGGAGAATCCACACTTCCTTGTAGAATAATAGATAAGACTTAGTGTCGAGGCTGAGTTTTCAATTGGGACTAGAATTCTTACTGGCTCACTGGATTTCATTAATTTTGGATTAATTTTAATATTCCTATTCTAGGTCTATAAACTTAGGCTTATTTCCATGGGTAGGGTCCAATTTGTTGGGCTGATACTTCATGAAATGGTTGGAACTTGCATTATATAAACTTGGGCCTGTGGCATCCTCTTATATTTATTTTAATAATTATACAAAGCTTTTATCACATTCCACCCCCTTAGTTCTTTTTTTTTTTTTTTTTTTTTTGAGATGGAGTCTCGCTCTGTCGCCCAGGCTGGAGTGCAGTGGCACAATCTCGGCTCACTGCAAGCTCCGCCTCCCGAGTTCACGCCATTCTCCTGCCTCAGCCTCTCTGAGTAGCTGGGACTACAGGCGCCCGCCACCACGCCCGGCTAATTTTTTGTATTTTTAGTAGAGACGTGGTTTCACCGTGGTCTCGATCTCCTGACCTCGTGATCCGCCCGCCTCGGCCTCCCAAAGTGCGGGGATTACAAGCGTGAGCCACCACGCCCGGCCTCCACCCCCTTAGTTCTTTTAGTTTGTAACTTGTGATGTCTAAATACATCTAGGGCATGCTGGACACCTGCACACCTAGAAATAGGTTGGCATTTGCTGTAATGGTAAATGTGAAATAACAACATATGTTTAGAGCCTGGCAATTTACAGAGCACATTGACATTTATTATTTTTTATATTCCTCACATAAATTCTATAGAAATTTGGTAAATGGCCATATAAAGGGTTGAATCTATATGTCTGTGGCTACGTTTACAAATTTGGGAATTCTTTCCAATATACAACGTGACTTGATATGGCATAATACAGCTCTAAACTTTTGTATATAAATTTTAAGTGCATCTAATGCTGATATGTAATATATGTTATACATTACATAAGTATAATTTTACTTGTATGATTACATCTATCTCTATTACATTTGCGTATTCATTCTACCTTCAGTAAGTTATACACATGCACACACCAGTCTCATGGGGTTAGGAGACCGATTGAGATAAGGAATGGGAAAGAGAAACACTAAGGCCACATTTTCTCTGGGTTGCTTCCTGCACATGACTGAGTGGAGCAGGGTTGCTGGAGAGGAACCATTTTTGCCCTGTCATGGAATTCCTCTATCAGGCATCTTTAGTGGGGGAACTCTTCCTTCAAGTGTATTGTTATAGATGTTTGATGAGCTCCAAAACCAGCACCTCTGCTCCATGCCTGGGGTTCTGAGCCAATCAAGAAATAAGAGAAAGGAGCTGGCACTTGGAGGTTAGAATCTTCTCACCTACCTTTATAAATGATTATGATTACACTGGAGAATATGAGTTATATCCAGGAGCTAGGGGACTTCATAACACTAAACTCCAGGATGATACAGACTAACTACCTAGAAACAGTCAGCAGTGGCCCAGCACACCTCCCCTGCATGTGGGTAGTGATTGAGTGTCTGTATTCTCTGCATGCAAGTTAGCTCTTGAAAGGAAGGCAAGAAGAATGGGAGGAGCTACCCATGCTCATTTTCCTATCCCAAATGCATCAATCAGGTAAGTTATTCTCCCTGCATCTTTTCATTAACATAATTTTGTTATTTTTTTTTGTTTTGAATTGAGATCAATCCAAAGACCATATACGCTTGGATTTGATAACTGCAATCAAAGTTTAAGTCCTTGATAAAGATATAAGCTGGAAGGCAGGAAACGGTATTATTACTTCATATGTGCTTACTAGACCAAAGACTATGTACATTTTTGTTTTAGAATAAAAAATAAAACTGGAGAAATAACTTCATTTACCCCAGATGGAACTGAGACATTTGGTACAGCATGCTGGCAAGCAGCGAAGAATTGTTTTTCTGATGAGTATATCATTTGATGTCATTAAGTAGCATGGCCTAAGGGGAGTGTTCTGATTCTGTCCATCACCACCAAATTATTTTCATGGAATGTCATCATAAAAAGTTATCAAAAGAAGGTACCTGAGATGTTGTGAAGCTGTGAAGCCAAACTAATACTATTTCCTCTTTCGAATAACGTTACTATAGAGGTATTAGGGGAAGGCCACACACAAGTTATGTCTCAATTTGTCAAGGAATTCAAGAAAGCCTTTCGTGACAGGGAATTTTAGGATGGATAATAGTGAAGTCAGGGGAATTTGTAGCTGCTTGAACAGCTATCTTCACAAGACAGAGTAATAAATCAAAGTCGATTTCAAGGAAAGTCTTTAGTCTCATGGCCAATGAGACCTCTTGTTTGGGGTGATATTCTAGCTGGCAAATGAAGACATAAAAAGTGTACTTATCAAATCTGTACATGACATGAAGTTGGGAGGTCTGGCCACTATTGTTGATGGTAGAGTTGGGTGAGACTAGGATTATAGCTCGAAGGTCAAATCTGATATTTGGATTTTAAAAGCAACTGTCACCCAATTTTGAAACTTTATGTTGAGGGAGAGTTAACCTGATGTTAGTTTATGTGAAAATGATCTGGCAGTCATAGAAGACCACAGAGTTTAAAAGGAGCCATAATGAATCATGGCCGTAAGAAATTGCTAATACTAACCTGGATTTCATTAACAGAGACTCCAGATGAAGAGAAATGCTAACTACAGTGCATTTCCTCCCCTTTCTCCTGACAGATCAAATCTAGTAACTTGTGCCCAGCTCTGAGCACTGCATTTTTAGTGTAGACATTGATAGACTTGGCCACGAGGATGGTGAAAGGACTGACAATTTTGCCAACCTATAGACAGTTAAGGGCCTTGGGGATGTGGCCTGGAAAATAGATATCTTAAGGGAAAGGACTTGATTTGTGTTTTTATATATTTGAAATATTGTCATTTTGGAGAGGGAATTAAGGTCCCTTGGTAGTCTCTAGAAGAAACAATGCTAAGAGGATGCTAGAGGGGATCAAATATAGCACAATAAAAGGAAGATCATCTTGCGGTTTGGCTTGTTCACACTTGGACTGGTCGGCCTTGTGAAAGAATGCATTTGGAGATCTTCATGTGAAACAAAGAAAGAAACTTTGCAATGGGTATGAGAATGAATTAGCAAGCAGAGACTGCTTCATTTATCTTCATCCGCTAGGTCCTAGCATACAGTTGGTGTCAAGAGGTGTTTGCTGAATGAGGAGCATCTTCCTCAACTCTGATAATTCTTGATTTTATGAAAAATGACCAGTGAGAAGGATCAGATGAAGTTTTTTTCCTCCTAGCCAAATTCTCTAGAAAATCATATCACCAAGTAGTTCTTCGGAATTTTAACTTTTACTTAAATACTTTTACCTATTTAAGGTGTACAGCATGAATTTTTTTTTTTTTTTTGAGATGGAGTTTTGCTCTTGTTGCCCAGGCTGGAGTGCAATGGCACAGTCTTGGCTCACTGCAACCTCTGCCTCCCCGGTTCAAGCGATTCTCCTGCCTCAGCCTCCCTAGTAGCTGGGATTGTAGGCAGGTGCCACCATGCCTGGCTAATTTTTTTATTTTTAGTAGAGATGGGGTTTCTCCATGTTGCTCAGGCTGGTCTTGAACTCCCAACTTCAGGTGATCTGCCTGCCTCGGCCTCCCAAAGTGCTGGGATTATAGGCATGAGCCACCACTCCTGGCCAGCATGATTTTTTTTTTTTTAATAGACAGGGTCTCATTCAGTTGCCCAGGCTGGAGTGCAGTGGTGTCATGATAGCTCACTGTAACCTCCAACTCCTGGGCTCAAGAGTAGCTACAACTACAGGTGTGCAGCACCACGCCCAGCTATTTTTTTATTTTTATTTTTATTTTATTTTACTTTTTTAAAAATTATACTTTAAGTTCTGGGATACATGTGCAGAACGTGCAGGTTTGTTACATAGGTATATATGTGCCATGGTGGTTTGCTGCACCCATCAACCCATCATCTACATTAGGTATTTCTTCTAATGCTATCTCTCCCCTGTCCCCCGCTCCCCGATAGGTCCTGGTGTATTATGTTCCCCTCCCTTTATCCATGTGTTCTCGTTGTTCATCTCCCACTTATGAGTGGGAAGACGCATTGTTTGCTTTTCTGTTCCTGTATTAGTTTGCTAAGTATAATGTTTCCAGCTTCATCCATGTCACTGCAAAAAACATGAATTCATCCATTTTTATGGCTGCATATTATTCCATGGTGTATATGTGCCACATTTTCTTTATCCAGTCTATCATTGATGGGCATTTGGGTTGGTTCCAAGTCTTTGCTATTGTGAATAGTGCTGCAATAAACATATGTGTGCATGTGTCTTTATAGTAGAATGATTTATAATCCTTTGGGTATATATCCAGTAATGGGATTGCTGGGCCAAATGGTATTTCTAGTTCTACATCCTTGAGGAATCACCACAATGTCTTCCACAATAGTTGAACTGATTTACACTCCCACCAACAGTGTAAAAATATTCCTATGTCTCCACATCCTCTCCAGCATCTGTTGCTTCCTGACTTTTTAATGATCACCATTCAACTGGCGTGAGATGGTATCTCATTGTGGTTTTGATTTGCATTTCTCTGATGGCCAGTGATGATGAGCTCTTTTTCATATGTTTGTTGGCTGCATAAATGTCTTCTTTTGAGAAGTGTCTGTTCCTATCCTTCACCCACTTTTTAATGGGGTTGTTTTTTCTTGTAAATTTGTTTAAGTTCCTTGTAGATGCTGGATATTATCCATTTATCAGATGGATAGATTGCAAAAATTTTCTCCCATTCTCTAGGTTGCCTCTTCACTCTGATGATAGTTTCTTTCACTGTACAGAAGCTCTTTAGTTTAATGAGATAGCATTTGTCAATTATGGCTTTTGTTGCCATTGCTTTTGGTGTTTTAGTAATGAAGTCTTTGCCCATGCCTGTATCCTGAATGGTATTACCTAGGTTTTCTTCTAGGGTTTTTATGGTTGTAGGTCTAACATTTACGTCTGTAATCCATGTTGAGTTAATTTTTGTATAAGGTGTAAGGAAGGGGTCCAGTTTCAGTTTTCTGCATATGGCTAGCCAGTTTTGCCAACACCATTTATTAAATAGGGATTTCTTCCCCATTGCTTGTTTTTGTCAGGTTTGTCAAAGATCAGATGGTTGTAGATGTGTGGTATTATTTCTGAGGCCTCTTTTCTGTTCCATTGGTCTATATATGTGTTTTGGTACCAGTACCATGCTGTTTTGGTTACTGTAGCCTTGTAGTATAGTTTGAAGTCAGATAGCATGATGCCTCCAGCTTAGTTCTCTTTGCTTAGGATTGTCTTGGCTATACGGGCTCTTTTTTGGTTCCATATGAAATTTATAGTAGTTTTTTTCTAATTCTGTGAAGAAAGTCAATGGTAGCTTGATGGGAATAGCATTGAATCTATAAATTACTTTGGGCAGTATGACCATTTTCACAATATTGATTCTTCCTATCCATGAGGATGGAATATTTTTCCATTTGTTTGTGTCCTCTCTGATTTCCTTGAGCAGTGGTTAGTAGTTCTCCTTGAAGAGGTCCTTCACATCCCTCATAAGTTGTATTCCAACATATTTTGTTCTCTTTGTAGCAATTGGGAATGGGAGTTCACTCATGATTTGGCTCTCTGTTTGTCTATTATTGGTGTATAGGAATGCTTGTGATTTTCTCACATAGATTTTGTATCCTGAGACTTTGCTGAAGTTGCTTATCAGCTTAAGGAGATTTTGGGTTGAGACAATGGGATTTTCTAAATATACAATCATGCCATCTGCAAACAGAGACAATTTGACTTTCTCTCTTCTTATTTGAATATCTTTCATTTCTTTCTCTTGCCTAATTGCCCCTACCGGAACTTCCAATACTAAGTTGAATAGGAGTGGTGAGAGAGGGCATCCTTGTCTTGTGCCGGTTTTCAAAGGGAATGCGTGCAGCTTTAGCCCATGCAGTATGACATTGGCTGTGGGTTTGTCATAAATAGGTCTTATTATTTTGAGATACGTTCCAACAATACCTAGTTTATTGAGCGTTCTTAGCATGAAGTGTTGTTGAAATTTATTGAAGGCCTTTTCTGAATCTATTGAGATAATCATGTGGTTTTTGTTATTGGTTTATGTGATGGATTACATTTATTGGTTTGCATATGTTGAACCAGCCTTGCATCCCAGGGATGAAGCCGAGTTGATTGTGGTGGATAAGCTTTTTGATGTGCTGCTGGATTTGGTTTGCCAGTATTTTATTGAGGATTTTTGCATCAATGTTCATCAGGGATATTGGCCTGAAATTTTCTTTTTTTTGTTGTGTCTCTGCCAGATTTTAGTATCAGGATGATGCTGGCCTCATAAAATGAGTTAAGGAGTCCCTCTTTTTCTATTGTTTGGAATAGTTTCAGAAGAAATGGTACCAGCTCCTCTTTGTACCTCTGGTAGAATTTGGCTGTAAATCCATCTGGTCCTGGGCTTTTTTTGCTTGGTAGGCTATTAATTACTGCCTCAATTTCAGGACTTGTTATTAGTCTATTGAGGGATTCGAATTCTTCTTGCTTTAGTCTTGGGAGGGTGTATCTGTCCAGGAATTGATCAATTTCTTCTAGATTTTCTAGTTTATTTGGGTAGAGGTGTTTATAGTATTCTCTGATGGTAGTTTGTATTTCTGTGGAATCAGTGGTGATATCCCCTTTATCATTTTTTATTGTCTATTTGATTCTTCTCTCTTTTCTTCTTCTTCTTTTTTTTTTTTTTTCTGAGATGGATCCTCTCTCTGTTGCCAGGCTGGAGTGCAGTGGCGTGATCTCAGCTCACTGCCACCTCCACCTCCTGGGTTCAAGCGACTCTGCTGCCTCAGCCTCCTGAGTAGCTGGGACTAGAGGCGCACGCCATCACGCCCAGCTAATTTTTGTATTTGTAGTAGAGGCAGGGTTTCAGCATGTTGGCCAGGATGGTCTCGATCTCTTGACCTCGTTATCCACCTGCCTCGGCTTCCCAAAGTGCTGGGATTACAGGCGTGAGCCACCGCACCTGGCGTCTCTTTTCTTTTTATTAGTCTGGCTAGTGGTCTATTTTGTTGATTTTTTCAAAAAACCAGCTCCTGAATTCATTGATTTTTTTGGAAGAGTTTTTGTGTCTCTATCTCCTTCAGTTCTGCTCTGATCTTAGTTATTTCTTGTCTTCTGCTAGCTTTTGAACGCCCAGCTATTTTTAAAATTTTTTGTAGAGACAGGGTTTTGCTATGTAGCCCAAGCTGGCCTTAAACTCCTGCCCTCAAGTTATCCTCCTGCCTCGGCATCCTAAAGTGCTGGGATTACAGGTGCTGAAACTATGTCACCTGGTCCTCTTAACAGCTTTTGACTCACCCAAAACTTAAGTACTGATAGCCTACTGATGACTGGAAACTTTACCAATAACATAAACAGTCAATTAACAAATATTCTATATGTCATATATATTATATACTGTATTTTTACTATAAAGTAAGCCAGAGAAAAAATGTTATTAAGCAAATTATAAGGAAGAGAAAATATATTTACTATTCGTTAGGTGGAAGTGAACTATCATAAAGGTCTTCATCCTAGTTACCTTCACATTGAGTAGGCTTAGGAGGAGGAGGAAGAGGAGGGATTGGTCTGGCTGTCTTTGAGGGTGGCAGAGATGAAATAAAATCCTTGAACCTTAGCAGTTTAAATCCACGTTGTTCCAGGGTCAACTGTAAAATTAAACTTACATATTAATTCTTGGGATTTATTGTCTATATCCCAACCCTTTTTGGCACCAGGGACCAGTTTCATAGAAGATAACATTTCCATGGACAGGTGGGGAGCAGAGAGGAATTCGGGATGAAACTGTTCCACCTCAGACCATCAGGCATTAGATTCTCATTAGGAACATGCAACCTAGATCACTTGCATGTGCAGTTCACAGTAGGGTTCAGGCTCCTGTAAGAATCTCGTGCCACTCCTGATCTGACCGGAGGTGAAGCTAAGGCAGTGATGTTCGCTCGCCTGCTGCTCATCTCCTGCTGTACGGCCCACAGACTGGTATTGGTCCATAGCCTGGGGGTTGGGGACCCCTGGTCTATATGATGATAAACAGTAAATCCTGAAAATGCCTTCTCTGTTTTAGCCATCTTAATAGCTAGTCAATTTTGATTTAAAATAATATTTCATATGGCTAAAAAACTCAAAATAGATTTAATTGAGATTATTAATTTAGATAAAGTCTGATTCTATTCAAACGTAGTGAAGTTGAACTTCAGTTCTACTTGAAGTTGTTAGGTAAATCTGTAAATCTGATTCTTTAGATTTGAATTACTGTTTTTATTTAATTCAACAAGCATGTATTAGGTACTTACTGTGAGCTGAGCAATGGTGAACTCTGAGAGACAGCGACAATTAAGACGCGGTCTTCAAAAATTTATCATCTGGAAGGCTACTGTAGATTACATTAATCATTTTTCTCTCCATGTACTTTGTGAATGCAGGCAGCCCTTCTGCTTCCCAGCTTCCTTGTCTCCGGCTTGGAGACAGTCCACAGTTATTTCCTGTCATTCTGGGCATGGATTGTTTGGATGCGACTCTGTTCTCTTTTACTCTTCCTCTCTCCATGTTTTACTGTGATCAGAGCTTTTGAAACAAAATTTGTAGATTCAGGAGTTTCCTGTAGGAAAGTAGTGGGTTTAGCCCCAGTTTCCCCAGTTTGCTATGAAACTCAAGGTTGGTAATAGTGGCCATGGAATCAACAAAGGACAATTATTCCTTAACACACACATTAAAAGAATTAAGAACCCAGTGTGACCCACTAGCCAGAAAGCACCTGAATACTTGTTATTAATGATGATATTGCAGGAAACAGCTGCAAAGTCCCAGTGAAAAACAAACCACCAAAAACCAAGCACCTTCTTCTGAGACAATGAATCTGAAGACCCGAGGCAAGCAGAGGGCAGGTGAGTAAGTTATAGGGCTGTGTGACTGTTCATAGAATTCAGTTCACTTTCATGAACATTGATCGAAAACCTTCCTATGTGCCAGATGCATGCTTGTAACTGGGCCTATCTGTTATTTAGGGCTTTTTCTGAAGTAAAAAATAAAATAAAAAATCCACCAGTCCTGACAACATAAGCAATACTCTGTCTCTACAAAAAATAAAATAATTAGCCAGATGTGGTATCATGCATCTCTGGTCCTAGCTACTTGGGAGGCTGAGGTGGGAGGACTGCTTGAGCCCAGGAGGTTGAGGCTGCAGGGAGTCACGATTATGCCACTGCACTCCAGCCTGGGCAACACAGTGAGACCTTGTTTCAAAAAACAAAACCAAACCAGAGGCCCACTTTAGTTGTTTTTTTTAAAAAAATAAGGGTTAATTTAAGGAGAGAGAAGGAAATCAGGAATATGAGAATTGCAGCACTTAGCAGGCCTTTCAAATACTACAACGTGGTCTAAGCACTAAAAGGTAGCTTCGCCCAGATCTGGCAGTCTTATTTCCTTGTTGTTCCCTTGGCAGTTTGACCAAGGGAAAATACCAGAAACTGCTAGTTGCCTCTTCAGTATCCATTCTTCCCTTCTTTTGTAACAGAGCCCTGGTTTTATTTGGAATGGCGAAGTGCCCAGGTAAAACACTGCATTTCCTAGCCTAGTTTGCATCTAGGTGTGGCTGTAGAGATGCAGGTGGCCAGCCATGGGTGAGACTTCAGAAAATCTCTCTAAAGGGAACTGAAACTACAGGGAAGAGTTTTTTTTTTTTTTTTTTTCTTCTTTCACCTCCTTTCTTCTTGGAATTTGGACCTCTTTTAGCCTGTTATAACCTTGAGGTTGGCAGCCATGTTCAAAGAAGGTTGGAGCAGAGAAATCAAAGGAGGTGGATTCTGGTTCACTCTGAGGATCCGCCATACCAGCCCTGGATCACTTTCCGTGGCTCATTCGTGTTTTATAGGAGATAAGAACTCTTTATGTGCATAAGCCATTGTAAACCAGAAAGTATCTGACACAGGTCTGAATCAGTTTAGAAGTTTATTTTTCCAAGGTTAAAGATGTGCCCAGGAGACAGGTCTGTGGCTTTCTCCAAAGCTGATTTTGAGGTCTTTAATATTTAAAGGGGAAAGGGTGGATATTTGGGAAACAGGAACAAAGTTTAAAAAGGTGTGGGTAGATAAGAGGCACGTGTCTGCATTATTTTGAGTCTTTAATCAGCCATTCACCTGTAAGTGGGGGAAGGGGAATAGTTACTTATGCATTCATCTAGCTGAATGAATCTACATTTTTACATAAGATAAAATAAACAAAGGGCAGAGGAAGCAATCAGATGTGCATTTGTCTTAGGTGAGCAGAGGGATGACTTTGAGTTCTGTCCTTTGTCCCATACCTGTGAAGATAAGCTATCAATTTACATTGTCAGGGTGAAATTCCACAGAACTGGTTTAGGATAAACATCTTGGGGTCCACAAGGAATTTCCCAGTGGGAAAACTGTGAGAGAAGTATGTAGCTTTATTATTATTATTTTCTAAATTATAGCTATCTTATTAAGGAACAAAATGGGAGGCAGGTTTACCTGACACAATTCCCAGTTTGACTTTTCCCTTTGGCTTAGTGATTTCTGGGGTCCTGATATGTATTTTCCTTTCACACCGTCATCACAACGTGTCAGTTACAAACAGCTGAATGTAATTCCTTCTGATAAAGAAGGACTCCTCCACTCTGATGCGGAATCTGCCGACTGCGTTTGCTTTTCCTACGGTTCCTGATGACTCTTCCCTATTTTCCTTCCCCTTGTAGCTTCTCTTTACTCTTTTCTGTGTATCTTTTGGCTTCTGTCTCTACCACCTACTGTCCCCTCGTAATGTAAGTCCTTCCTGCAAATCTAAGAGTGGGATCTGATGCGTTCAGTTAATTCCCGATGCTTCTTTTGTTTTGCCTTACAGGTAAGGTACCTACAGTTGGTCTTTGTGGGGAGTCATTATGTTATAAGCCATGGCAAGCTCCCATATGCAACCTCTCACTGGAAGCCTGGATGTATCAGGCTCTTGGAATATAATAAATTCCTCTCCCAAACTAGTTTCAAAGATGAATAAGACATGGTCCTCGCATTCTAAGAGTTCAGAGACTACTGAAGAAGAAACAGCCGTATGTTTAAGATTTTTGCAAAATCCATTTTCAATCGTAAGTCAGAGATGATTAAGAATAATAGTTAATATTTATTGTGCTCTTCATTTTTTTGGTCTGAACTTTGTGTGCCTTATTTCATTTACTCCACATATAATTTAACTTGTGAAGTAGGTATGCTTGTTATCTTTGTTTTACGTAGAAGGACATAGTCTTAGAGACGTGAAGCAACTTGCCCACTATCATACATCTGGGAAGTGATTGAGTAGGGAAGAATCCTAGGTAATTGGGATTTCAGAGTTCATACTCCTCATCAGTGTCCTACACTGTCTCTCAGAGATGAAAAATGGCTCATCTTTACAGCAGTATCTTGGTGTAGGATGAAGGGCACAGGATGGGAGAGGTGAGAGATCTGAGTTCCCACCCAGTATTTCCTCTGTCTGCCCTTTTGCTTAGATATTTTTTTCTATTTGTAAAACAAGAGAAGTAGGTGAATGGGCATTAAAGACTTGGCTGTTGAAAGGCCTGACTTTGAATCCTAATGGGACACATACTTCTCACGTGGCAGGAAGACGCAGCAGAACTGAGTTGTGGTTGCTCTGGCCAATCTATTCAGCTTATGATCCACCTGCAGCATTAATCCTATTGGAAGAGACTTTTTAAAAAAGTCACTTTGCATACAATAAAGAAAAATTGTCCAGGGGGACATCTGAGGATTGAACCAGTGGGTGTGTTTTAGGAAGCTTACCCTGATAATAAAAAGCCTGCAAAGGAAACAGGCGTGGCTCCTAGTAACTAAGTCAGCTCTTGTCTGCCTTTCACATGCCGTTTTCTCTTTTTCCCCCACTTACTTAAATAAACACTATTCTTAATTCTTTTTTTTTCTTTTTTGAAACAGAATGTTGCTCTGTTGCCCAGGCTAGAGTGCAGTGGTGCAATCTCGGCTCACTGCAACCTCTGCCTCCCGGATTCAAGCGGTTCTTCTGCCTTGGCCTCCATAGTAGCTGAGACCACAGGCATGCACCACCATGCCCAGCCAATTTTTGTATTTTTTGTAGAGACGGGGTTTCGCCCTGTTGGCCAGGCTAGTCTTGAACTTCTAGCCTCAAGTGATCCACCCGCCTTGACCTCCCAAAGTGCTGGGATTACAGGCATGAGCCACCGCGCTAGCCTGAACACTATTCTTTTTTTTTTTTTTTTTCCAAGATGAAGTCTCTCTCTGTCACCCAGGCTGGAGTGCAGTGGTGCCATCTCGGCTCACTGCAAGCTCTGCCTCCCGGGTTCACGCCATTCTCCTGCCTCAGCCTCCCGAGTAGCTGGGACTACAGGCCTGGCTAATTTTTTGTATTTTTAGTAGAGACGGGGTTTCATCGTGTTAGCCAGGATGGTCTCGATCTCCTGACCTTGTGATCCACCCGCCTCGGCCTCCCAAAGTGCTGAGATTACAGGCATGAGCCACCACGCCCGGACCTGAACACTATTCTTAATTCTTGATTAATTATTAATGTGAACCTGTTCTCTTAGATTACCTCCTGGAGACATTATAGCAAACTAAAATGCATGTGAGTGTGGAGTTAAGTTCAGCCTGGGTTTAAAATTCAGCTCTGCCTTAGCAAATCAGTTCACCTCTTTGAGCTTCCTTTCTTGATGGGCACAATGGAGAAATTAACAGCACAGCGAATTGTTTTAAGGATTGGATGAGACAATATGTACCTGACCCATAATTAAGTTTCTCTCTCTGCCTTTGACCCATGGCCTTCCCTAAAAGCCATTTCCTTCTCACCGAGAGCCAGTAGCTTCATAGCCTGTAAGGAGAATTGAGTGGTTTTAAGGACTAATTATTACAGTGGAAAGGTTAGCCTCAAAGTTCCATAGAACAGCAGCCTGCGTCATTTAACTTTTAAATATAACATAAAATTATTATCTTTTTTATTATTTTTTGAGGCAAGGTCTGGGTCTGTCTCCCAGGCTGGAGTGCAGTGGCACAATCTCGACTCATTGTAACCTCTGCCTCCCACGGGCTCAAGCCATCCTCCCACCTCAGCCTCTCGAGTAGCTGGGGTTATAGACGCGTGCCACCATGCCCAGCTAATTTTTGTATTTTTTGTAGAGACGGGGTTTCCCCATGTTGGCCAGGCTGGTCTCGAACTTTTGGCCTCTAGTGATCCACCCGCCTTGGCCTCCCAAATTGCTGGGATTACAGGCGTGAGCCACCACACCCGGCCTAATACCCTAATATATATAAAATTATTATAAAACCTACATATAGGTAGAAATACACTATAATAAAAATTAGCTATTTTGTATCCACTTGTAATGTGGTGTGGGCTTTTTTTTTTTGAGACAGAGCCTTGCTCTGTCGCCCAGGCTGGAGTGCAGTGGCACGATCTTGGCTCACTGTAAACTCTGCCTCCCAGATTCAAGCGATTCTCCTGCCTCAGCCTCCTGAGTAGCTGGAATTACAGGCATGTACCACCATGCCCAGCTAATTTTTGTAATTTTAGTAGAGACAGGGTTTCACCATGTTGGTCAGGCTGGTCTTGAACTCCTGACCTTGTGATCCACCCGCCTCGGCCTCCCAAAGTGCTTGGATTACAGATGTGAGCCACTGCACCTGGACAGTGTGGGCCTTTTTTCTAGATTTTAAATTGTTTTTTAAAAAATACCTGAAGAATGTACATAGTATAAGACTACAAAGTGCATATAGTACAAAGTAAGTCTCCCCCTTCCTGTCCTTCGATTTCCTTCTGTAGGGCCACCACTGTTACCAATCCCTTCTATATGCCTCCAGAAATAATCTACAAACGTGTAGAAGTATTTAGTCTTTTCTTTCGGCATGAATGGGAGCATACTATGTGCACCGTTCTGTATCTTGCTTTTTTTCGTTTAGTGCCTTGTTGTAGAGAGCATTCCATACCAGTTCGTATAGAGCGGCTTTAATGCTCAACTCAGATTTTTGGACTCTTCCTCTTGGACAGGTTCTTAGAAATCTTGTGAAGATGGGAACACTGTGGCCCATAGAGGGCATATGCGTTACTCAAGGTTTCCTATAGCTTGATTTTCATTTCAATGAGCTTTCCATGTTACTACGCTGCGTATGAGTGTGTATGCTGCGTATAGGTGTGTGCACATGCACAAATGTGTGAACATACTGGGCCAGTGAGTTAGCTAATTTTTATTTAGTGCTTATAATGTGCTGTATTTCATTTAGGAGTCATAACAAGGGTTAGATACAAATGAGGAGGATGAGGCTTGAGTGGTTAAATAATTTGCCCAGGGTTTCTTGTTCTCCCTGACTCCAAAACCCCTGCCCTTATGTACTGTATTTTACTTCTTCTCTTCCTCTAGGAGGGAACAGGATTGGAAAAGTGGGGAAACAGGATGAGAAGTACTGAAAAATGGGCAGGTGTCAAGTAAAATATTTCCAATAAAACAAATGACACTGTTGTCTGTCTTGATGGAAAGGCATATTGTGTTGTGTTGGGAGAGGTATGGGTAGCTGGAAGATTGGTCATTAGGGGCTATGGGTCAAAGCTGCCTGCAAGTGTGGTTAGAACATACAGCTTTGTGATGCAGGCCCAGTCATGAAGGTGTTTCCAATGTAACACTGCTAACTGGCTTTACTTCCATAAGGACCAAATTTGCCAGGCAATTTAGCCGGCATCCCACTTCCTCCTTTTAAACTATGGAACTTAACACCCAGTTTCACTGTGAGTTCTCAGCTTGTTGTAAAACCTTCCTACTTTCTCTAGGAAAGCATTCCCTTATCTGGCCTTGGATAACAAAGTCACTTGAACCGTCTTCACTGTGTGACAGTTCTGATCTGGGGAAAACATCATTGTGTTTCTCACCTATATTTATGGGGAGGGCTAGTTGTGGTGGAGGCACCCATATCTTACCTCTTGAACTGGAGACATTGCCAGACAACTTTATAAGTCTGACAGTGATTGATGGCCTTTCTCCAGCAGAGTGTTTGGGAATGAGAACAAGCATGAAGTGGCCTTAGGCCATCAGGTGCCACCATGGCCCAGCCCAGGGCAGAAGGAGAGCCTTTCTGTGGTTGAGGTTGAAGGATTCTCTTCTCCTTTGCCTTTCATAGCCCGAGGATCTTGCGGTTTTCCTCCTGCATCTGTTTAGAAAAGGGTGTATCTTGGCAGGTTACCTGTCTCTTTTGACTTGTGAATTACAGAGAACATTCACAAGTCAGGGAAACACATTCACCTATGCTTCCGTCTAGGTAGTCTGAAGGCATCGTGAAAAACCTCTATAAAGTTGCTTCAGTGCTTCTTTTCATTTGTTGTAATGAGCACATACAAGAGCTGTGCACATCCCCAAGAAGGGGAATAGTTATCTTAGGGCATATCTTGGCACAGGCGGAGTCACCCAGCCAGGTCTGTATAATTTGGAAAAGCATTGGGAAGGTCAAACTCATCCTCAACTTTTCTTTTTTCCCTAATTTCTGAACTTCTACTTCCAGTTTTGGTACAAAGTAAGTATCCCTATAGACTCTGTACCACATTCTGTATTTTTTAAGACAGCATTTTGTACCAACAGAGCATATGCAGAGAAAAAGTACATCTATGGTAAGGACCTGGAAGTCTTGTTGCAAGAGAGCAAGAACGTAACAACAATCTTCTCATTATCTGAAGACTTTCTCTGGAAGCAGAATAACCCTTTCTTTCTACAGTGTCACAGAATAGAATTTACAGGGATGGGCAGAAGTTCCAAGGGACCTCAATTTTAGTAAGATCTTTCTGACTTTATACAAAGGGAGAATAGACACGCCAATCAAAGTGAGTTGCGGTGGGTGCATGCTGGGCTTGGATTCTTGCTCTGGGAGTGAAGTCAGTCCTTAAACCTTGCCAATCCTCACGATTGCTTAAGAAACTCTTGAAAACTTATACCCCTGAAGATTCTGAAGCAGTGGAACAGAGACCTGGGACATCATGTTTCTAAAAAGACCGCCAGCTGATTCTGATAGGCCTCTGAGTCACTCATGCCACAGATTGCAGTGAAGGAAGGTACTGAGGCAGAACACTGAGGGAAGGTGAGGGAAGGAGGCTGAGAGCCAGAACACCTGGGAGGTGGAGATGATGCCATCAACATGAGAAAAGAGGTCTCAAATATTGATCTTGAGTCTTCCCCTTAGCTGAGGAAAGAGTTACATCAGCATTGCAGCTCAGGAAGCAAACTTTTCTCAAGATGAAGAGGAGACTTGGACTCTTTATGAAAGAATTCAAGAGCTAGGATAACCTGGTAGCAACACAAAGACTCCCTGTGTTGTACTGCATACTACATCCAGGTTAGTCCTCATGTTACAATGATGATGCCTTTCCTATTCCAGTGAAAAATTCTTCCCTATGGAAGAATATGCAAGAATATGCATTACATATGGGCTAATACAATGTCAGAACTGGAAGGGACCTTAGATATGTCACATGGTTCAAACCACACCCTCAAGGTCACAAAGCTGATTAAGAGTAGAGTTAGAGTTAAACCTAAGTTTCCTGTTTTCCAAACTGATTTCTTTTTCACTTGATGATATTAGGAGATACTTGCATATTATAATAACATCTTACCAAAGCAATTCACAGCCAAGTCCAAAGTTGTGGGTTGGGGACAGTCCTCCAACGGAGGTGAGAATGGGGGAGGAGGAGGAAGTGACTGTCTAGTAAATAGTGATCTAATCTACAACCACTGCATGAAGCAAATCAATGTAAGATGTGGAATGCTTAGAGTTAAGTTGCTTCTTGTTCTATATACTGTGCTTAATCCTCCACCCCATAATTATTCCCAGGTCTTTAAAAGGAACATACATCAGCCTGTATAAGTAGTGCTTGGGCTGGAATAGAAAAGAGGGGTGGTTTTCCATCCGTGTTCATATGGATTTAAATAAGTCAAGAACCACAATTCACAGCCAAAAATCAGTAGAAAAGCAGGTGAAGTTGGAAAATGTAATCCTCCATCCCACCTGTTAGTCCCCCTGGAATCCTTAGATTAGAAATGTTTAGACTTTTAGGTATATAAAAATCACCTGGTGTTTGTGTTTATAATAGTTTTTAGGATATTGCTCCCTGAGATTCTGATTCGGTAGGTCTGAACAGGGCCCAGGTATCTGCATTTTGAACAAGTACCTTTGATGATTCTGACATAGATGCATGCAGACCACACTCTGAGAAAATGTGGAAGAACTAATTAGGAGTCTGGTTGAAAGTGTTCTGATGAAATTCCATGAGGAGTTTTTCAAAGCAGTGATAGAATTTGTTGAGAATAAATTCAAATAGAACCTGTTCCATCAGTTAATATTAAGGTTTATATTCAACATGCAATCTACCTTCATCCTAAATTCCACTTGTTTTCACAGAAGAAATATTAGTATGTAACAGATTATTATAGCACACGCCTCATAAAATACAAATAATACTGAAATGAAAATATATCATTATGCAACACAATTATTGATTCTTTGTTTTGTACTTTAGATTAATGTATCAGAGATATGTTAGGAAATCAATAAATGTATATTGAGAATCTACCATGTAGGTGACATTAGCTTAGATAATATGGAATATAGAGAGAAATGTATACATGGACACAGGAGGCATGCATAAGATGCCTTTTGCGGCATTATTCACAAAAGCAAAATAATTGAGAAAGAATTCACATATCCATAAATAAGAAATAGATAAATAAAATATAGTTTACCCGAACTATGAGATACCGTGTGAACTTTGAAAAAATCAACCTTGACATTATATGTGCAAATATCAAAAGATATCATTGAGTACAAATAATGTAGACCAAGACATACATTAATATGTATAGATTATGTATACATATTAACACAGATAAAAAGAAAAAAACTACACCCATATAATGCTATGTATTTGCTAGGGTATATATATATATATATATATATATATATATATGGATGTGAAAGCACGTAACTAGATCTAGAAGGACACACCCTAACCTGATAGTAGTTACCTCATCTCAGTCAGGAGGAAAATGAGCAAAGCAGTAAATGGGAATTTTAACATTGACTGTAATATATCATTTTACTGTAAAATGTGAGCATATTATTTCTGAAACTTAAAACTAACATTTCTTTTAAAAATATAGATGCAATTTTGAACCAAATCAAAAGATAAAATTTAAATAATAAAATAATATCTATTTCTAGGAACCAATAAGTTATAGGTAAGACATAAAATATAGAATATTAACCATAAAATTCCTTAAACATTTCTATACAACTAGAGATAAGATTTGAGGCAAAACATGATTAACAACCAAATAAATGCTAGAGAAAATAAGTGGTAGAGAAATTGAGAGAACAGAGATGGTAGAATAATAAGCTATTTAAACAGACCATCCTTCACCCAAGTTCTAGGGTAAGACTTGGTACACTGTGGGTAATCAGTACATTGTTTTGTTTATTAATTTGTTTGGAATGTGTAGTATATTTCCATGGTTCAAACTGCAAAGCCTATGAAATTGTACACGATGAAAATTCACCTTCTTACCCATCTCCCTTGGCCACCCAGTTCACTGTATTCTTCCAGAGGAATTTTAAGTACATACATAAAATACATATAGACATTCTTCTTTGTCCTTTTTCATAAACATGGTAGCAAATGATTCTCCTGCCTACATCTTGTTTTTTCATTTAACAATATATGTTTGAGAAGATTCATATTACTATATAGAGTACATTCTTTTTCTTTTATTTGCAAGTTCTATGGCTTATTTAAATGGTCTACTATTGATGGAAGTGTAGAGTGTTGGCATTGTTTTGCTGGATAATCAATACATTCCCCAATAAATGGGTCTATCCCTAATTGCTGGTGTCCTCATGTTTCATACTGGGAATCAATATCACATGTTTATTTGATCATTAGCTACTTTAGGATTAAAGATGTAGACAGGTTCAACAGTGGTTCTTGATTAGTGAGTGTCTCTATTGAGTATGGCAAAGATGGTGAGATGGGATAAGTTTCTTGATTAGCTAAACTGAAAAAAATAGTGTCTTTCTGAAATAATAAGGCAGGTTATTAGATGCTACCTGACACTTGCCCAGCCTGTGGGTAAAACTATAATGACAGAAAACACAGCAGTGGTTGCTAGGGGCCAAGGTGGGGTGGGGGGGGGGCTGAATGGCTACAAAGGAACACAAAGAAATTTTGGGGATGATGAAATTGTATATTATGATTGTGATAGGGGCTGTAAAACTGTATACATTTGCCAGGGGCTGGAGGGAGGGGGAAATGGAGAGGTATTAGTCAAAGGGTATAAAGTTTCAGTTATACAAGGTGAATAAGTCCTAGAGATCTATGGTACAGCATAATGCCTATAGTCAATAGTACTGTATTGTATATTTAAAATATACAATAAAAACTTGCTGAGAAGGTAATCTTATCTTGTGTTTTTATCACAAAAATGTAATAATAAGAAAGCAGGAGGAAAGTCTTGGAGGTGATGGATAAATTCATGGCATAGATAGTTTCATGGATATACACTTATCCATGAACTTATCAATTTGTACATACTAAATATGTAGGCTTTTGTAGGTCAATAATATCTCACTAAAATGGTTTTTTAAAGATCACATTAAAATTATATATTGTACACTTAAAATTAGTGAGTTTTATTGTATGTAAATTATACCTCAAAACTACCTGATTTTTTTTAAAAGGAGGGTTGTTACCTTCCCATTGGGCCAAGTTAAAGTCATTTTTCAGGCGTAACAGGTCACTGCTGTTCCCCCTTGCTCCCCGTACCCCCTGCTCAAAAGTAAGAAATGTCTGGTTAAACATCTTGGGAAAAAACTCTGATTGGTCAGGCTTGGGTAGAGTGTCATCCTTGGACCAGTTAACCTTGGTCAGTAAGATGCAGGCACAAGGTGTAGATAAGGTTACTGGAGATCAAGAAAAAAAAAAAGATTCTTTAGCCAGATAGACTCTTATTTGATGCCTACCACAGTGTGCTGGTTCTAATTATCTCTGGGTGCCCAGGCATCTCTTTGCATTTCTTAAAAACCCTGCATATCTCATCTGATATGCTTCTGTGCTGATCTCTAGGTGCAGAAACCTGGAGGAACTCTGTGTGTTACACCTGGAGACTATATATAAATCTCAGACCCAGGAAAAACAATTCTCTTGGCCAAAAAAGAAAGTTGTGGGAAAGATGTGGAGAAATTTCTTGTGTCATGTATCCCAAAGGAACACACATTTCTTAGAGCCGGGGATGAATATGAGCACTTTGACATTTTCTGCTTCCAATGAAGAGACATGTTAAGCCACTGACTCATTCATTTCCCTTACTGCTCTTCAAAGAAACTCATCCCATCTCCCCATCTTTGCCAAACTCAACAGAGACACTCGCTGAGTTTTATATCACAAATAACTTGTTCTTGTGGATGAAAGTGTTTGCCAAGGCTGCAGATTCCCCTGATTGATTCTTTATTTGTGCATTAAAATATAATAGATCTGAAGTTTTAATCCTGGACCAGAAAGAACATAAAAGGCGTTTGATCTCTGGTTCATGATGGAGCTCTTCAGGTCTGAGATGATTTCTAAATAGGTGCCCTTCGCCAAGAATTCCAGCAAGTACTCCAGGGTCAAAGATAAACTATGTATACAGAGATGAAAGGACAGTTGTTTCCTTACAAAGCCTCGTATCAGTTTCAGTATCATTCCTTTTTTTTTTTTTTTTCTTTTTTTCCTGGCTCCACAAAATTGGGGCTGTTTGATGCATTTAACTAAAAATATTTGTATAGGGAAGGGCCCTTCGGTTTTTTTGTGTGTGTGTGAGGAAAAGTGTTATCTCAAAAAACAGCTGATAAACTGAGAGGCAAAGCGAAATGAGCATCCACTCAGCATCGGGCTGAGAATCCAACATCTGATTGTACTTAGTGGGGAGGGAAACTTAAAAAAAAAAATCCAACCCAACTTTCATTTCTCGTTCTTTTATCCTTAAGCTCAGCAATAAACTAGCACTCTTTGGTTAAAAGTCAAGGGAGCAGATGTATAATTATGGTGTTTCAGCATCTATGTTTTAAATGGAGCATGTAAATTATGGGAACGCCTCTGGGTGCTCGGTAGGGAGAGACTCCAGGAGCATGCGCCGGGTTGCTGTCAGTCATCCTGCATTCCGCCCACCTTGGGAAAGAGCTGCCTCCAGGAGGGCGGGCTCAGTTGCCTGGAGAATGGTACAAGGGCGTCCAGAGGAAGCTGCTCATTTCACAGAGGGAAATAAGTGGCTGAACTGTGCAGAGCTGTACCACCGAGACCTGCCACAGGGACAAACCTGAGACGTAAAAAAGGCAAAGACAGTGTAAGGTCTGGAGTTCTGTCCCAGAAGACCTGGGTTGTGTTCCATTCCGCCTCTTGCTGGTTATGTGGCCTTAGGGAAGGTACTTAAGAGGTTTCTGCTCTAAAAACTGGGGCTCTAAGTGCCGACTTCAGAGGACTATGAGGAAGATGAATAAGAAAAGAGTGTGTGTAAAATGCTTAGCTCAGTGCTTCTATGTAGGTGTCTACATAATAGAACTCATTACATACAAGAAAGGCGGCAAAGTATTTATTAAAGTGTCATTCAAAATTTCAAATTCATGGTGGGCATGGTGGCTGACGCCTGTAATCCCAGTTTGGGAGGCTGAGGCTGGAGGATTGCTTGAACCTAGGTGTTCAAGACCAGCCTGGGCAACATAGCAAGACCCTCGTCTCTAACCCCCACCACCAAAAAAAAAAAAAAAAAAAAAAAAATTGCTGAGCGTGTTGGTGGTTGCCTGTAGTCCCTGCTACTCAGGAGACTGGGTCAAAAGGATTGCTTGAGCCCAGGAGTTCGAGGCTGCAGTGAGCTATGATCACACCACTGCACTCCAGTCTGGGTGACAAAGCAAGATCCCGTCTCTAAATAAAAAAATAAATAAATTCAAATTCAAACACTGGAAAGGACCTTTGAGGCCATCTGGTTTGACGTCCTCATTTTGAGATGGGCATGGCTTAGGGAACAGGAGATGATAGGCAAAGTAGCCTGGAATGTCTGGAAGTCCAGTCTTTTTTTTTTTTTTCGAGACGGAGTCTCATTCTGTCACCCAGGCTGGAGTGCAGTGGCATGATCTTGGCTCACTGAAACCTCTACCTCCTGGGTTCAAGCGATTCTCCTGCCTCAGCCTCCTGAGTAGCTGGAATACAGGTGCGCACCACCACGCCCGGCTAATTTTTGTATTTTTAATAGGGACGGGGTTTCACCATATTGGTCAGGCTGGTCTTGAACTCCTGACCTCGTGATCTGTCTGCCTCGGCTCCCAAAGTGCTGTGATTACAGGTGTGATCCTGCACTGCACCCGGCCTGGATGTCCAGTCTTAATCCAGTGTTCCTTCTCCAAAACCACACTACCAGAACCCAGTGCCACCAGAGCTGGGCCCACAAAGGCATCCTCATCACCTGCTACAGTGCCTGGCACTCAGTGAAGATTTGTTCCATTGGCAAATGAAACTCAGGGATGCTAGGATGTCACCAGAAGAGATCCTTTTTCACTTAGAACTGTTTCAGCTTCTATGTCTTTCTGAAGAGTCGATGAGCATAACATTGTGAAGTGCTTAATGCATGACACAAGTTACTGAACAATGTAATATGTGAACTGAGCCAAAAAAATTTTGGAATACTTTAAGGAAAATTGCTAACTGATGTATGAGAATACTGTTGGAACCCTAATCATTATTTGGTAATCCAAAAAAGCTTTTAAAATGCATATTTTACAGCTCAGATTAAGCGGTGTTAAATGAGTTAACAAAGGTTAAAGAATTGTGAGTTGCCTAATATCCCACAGAGATACGCTCAGAAAAACAAACAAACAAACAAACAAACAAACACTTCTCTTGATATCCCAAAATGCCTTTGGAAATTAGTAGTGGTTTATCTCCTTTTCCTAAGACTTAGGATCAAATAAAGACAGTTGTCCCTCTTCTCAAAAGTAGGGACAACCTGGGTTTTACCCACAGCCATGCTAGCTTTGTTCCCTTTGCAAATGGAATCCATAGAGTACCCCTTGACTGCCACGCACCACTCCCACCTCTTTCTGCCACTTAAAGTAGGATGGCCAGCAGAAGGGCACAGTTAGACTCTAAAGGCCTGCCCCAGGATGGGAGTGAGAGTTGGGCTTCAGTATTCTAAAATGGAGCAACTTCTGTGATTCTGTCCTTCTTTTTGAAGCAGAGCCAGACATAGATAGGTGGCTCCCTGGGCAACCAAATAACTTAGTGCCTTGATAGTTTTAAAATATGCATTCCATGTTTATACAGGCTGTGTAGAAGAAGGATGAGGAAGAAAGACCACTGGCAATGGCACTCAGCATCTCCTCACTTTTCCCAACGAATGCAACTCCAGTACCAAACATGATTATCCAGGGTGCAAAACAAAAGCCCTGCACTCCGATTGAGTGGGATATTTGTTCACTCAAATGGTTTAATCACCCTTCTAAGGAGGCACTTTAAACAGGGTCACCATGAACAGTTTGCCGGTCATACTTAAATGGCTTCTGGAGTTGTGCACTTCTCTACATTGTGGCTTTGTGACCCTGAGTTTAAACAAACCCTATTATTATTCATGTATTTTCCTGGAAGAGGGGCCACACACAGCCCCACCCCACACAATTTATGACTGGATTCTTGTTAACCTCGCAAAGTACTCGCAAAGTACAGGAGTGCTAGGAAAATAATTTTTTCCATCTTGCTGTAATTCCAGTGATATTTTTAGCACCTCTTAAATACTAGCACCCCAGGCGACTCCTGTCTGACTCACCCTTAATGTGGCTCTGCATGGAACAGGTATAAATAGGAGGAAAGAAAATGTTTGTAGTAATGAGAGATCACTGGAGATATATAAAAGCTCGTAAAGTACAGATGAACTTCCAATGTGTGATGCTTAGCCAATGCCTAAATCACTACTTCTCAGAATGCACTGAAGATCCAAAAAATTAGAAATGAAATCTATTGTGGTTCATTTCATGCTTCCTCAAATAAAGGAAATAACAAACTATAAACTGTAAAACTTTATATCTTTTCTAAGGTTTTCATGTGTATGATGTCATTTCTTTTTAAATGAAGCTATAAACATCTCAGTTCATAATACCTTATTGTCATTTATCACTGGTCTATGTAACACCCTTCTTATTCTAGTATTTTCCCCCCAATCTCCATTCCTAGTCCCCTCCCTGCAATGTTTCCAAACTAATATGTTGATAATGAACCTTTAAAGATGCATATATCATAGTAAAATATTGAGTGCTGTTTGGAACATGTTTCTGTTTTTAATTTATCATTCAGTCCTGTTTTTGAGAACTATAGTTCCCTCATTTTTAACTCCTTTAAGGTATTACATAATATGCATTCACTCTCTTTTAAAAATCTTTTAAAAATTGTAAAATCTACATAATAAAATTTTAAAAATTTTCTTCATTTTTATGTGTACAGTTCTGTGGCATTAGATCCATTCCCATTGTTCTACGCTCGTCACCGCTATTCATCTCCAGAACTTTTTCATCTTCCCAAGCTGCACCTCTGACTGTCTAACACTAACTCCTCATTCCTCCTTAAGCCCAGTCCTTGGCAGTCACTACTGCATCCACTGTATTTTACTCTTCTCCTACTGAGGGTCACCAAGTTTGTCTTTAGATCCACTACCACAAACCACATCACAACCTCATACGGACCTCCTTATGAAGTTGTGCAATAATTTCTCTAACATATAGACCCAGGAGGGGATTTGGGGGCCAAACAGGATCCATTGCTTTCTAGAATGACTGTATCAGTTTACATTTTTCTTAACAGTACAGTAAATTTCCTGTCTTGTTACATCTTGCCATCTCTGGAATTATCTAATTTTTAATTTTTTTTCGATTTTAGTAGTCTTATTTTCATTTGAATTTCTTTGCTTAATACAGAGTTAGAGCATTTCTGAATATATATTAGTTACTTGCACTCCCCCTTCTGAGAACTGACTATTCAATACTTTGCTTATTTAAAGATTGGGTTTCACATCCTGTTCCTTGTTGATTTTCTGGAGTTGTTTGTATGTTATAGGTGTTACGTTCTTGGTGGTTTTGGATGTTACAAATATTTTACCCCAGACTCATTCATTTGTTCCTTTGTTTATGGTGTTCTTTATTTTGATAGAATCAAATACATCAATTAAAAAAATATTTGAGTTTGAGATTTTAGGGTCTTGTTCCAGAAGTCTTTCCCTCACTCGTATATAAAAAACATACTGTTCTACATTTTCTTTCAAATTTATTTTACATTTTCTTTGTATTTCTTCTTTCTTTTATTTTTATTTTTTTCTTTTTTGAGACAAGGTCTTGTTCTGTCACCCAGACTGGAGTGCAGTGGCACAATTAATGCTTGTGCCTTGAACTACAGCCTTGAATTCCTGGGCTCCAGTGATCCTCCCACTTCAGCCTCCCAAGTAGCTGGAACTACAGGCAGGCACCACTATGCCCGGCTAACTTTTGGATTATTTGTAGAGACTGTGTCTCCCTGTGTTGCCAAGGCTGGTCTCCATCTCCTGGGCTCAAGCAGGTCTCCTGCCTCAGCCTCCCAATGTGTGTGTTGAGATGACAGGTGTGGCGCACTGCACCTGGCCTCTTCTCTACTTTATTTTTTAAAAATAATTTTACCTCTTACATTTATGTCTTTAATCCATTCAAAGCACACTTTTTCATTGTTTAATGCAGGTTATAAAGTCTCACATTATTTTGCCTCATCATAGTAATTCACTTCCCAGTCACAATTTACAAATGATTCATCCTTTCTGCACGTTTTGTGGTTCCAACTTTATGAAGTTCCCACATATATGTAGTACTAGTTCTAAGGCCTCTGTTCTTCTCCAGTGGTTCAGATTCAGCACCATGCTATTTTTATGGCTCCATCATGTCTCAGTGTCTGATGAAGTGAGTATTCCTCCCCTTGCTTATCTATTTCAAAGTGGCCTTAGCTATTTTTGAAATTTTACTTTTCCATATAAATTTTAGAGTGAATTTTTGGAGTTCCTTAAAAAGTCCTTTTGCAAATTTGATGGGATTGCTTTGAATATACAGATTAACTTGGGGAGCACTGACACCTTTACTTTGACATGTCATCTTTTACATTTCAAAGAATTGATGTCTGCCCATTTATTCAGAATTTTCTTTAGTTTTTATTCTAAGAAAATCAAAGATTTTTTTGTTGATTTCTAGACTGATTATAATCTCTGTTACTGTTGCAAATGGTATCTTATTGCTGAGGTCATCATTGCTAGCACAGAGGAATATTATCGTGTTTTGTAAATTTTATCCTACACAGAACAACCTTGCCAAACTCTTACTAATTCTAATAGTTTGTTAATTCTGTTGAATCTTCTGTGTGGATAATACTTCTGTCTGAAAATAGTAAGTTTACTTTCCCCATCTAATCCTTACACATCTAATGTCTTTTTCTTGCCTATGGCATTGGTTAGTTCTTTTTGTACCATGTTAAGTGGAGAAATGATAACAGGAATTCTTGTCTTGTGTCCAGTGTTATTGGAAATACATTTCTCCATTACATGTGATGCTTAGTGTAGGTTTTTGATATGTAGCCTATTTAAAGCCAAGGAAATTACCTAAGATTCATAACTATCTGGGGCCATTGAACTTCATCAAATGCTTTGTCTGCATGTTTTTATATAATCAAGTGATTTTGTCCTGCATACTATATTGCCTCTCACTCTAAAGAACAAATGCAAGGGGCAAGGAGGGGGGATTATTAAGCATGTGTCCTATGCCAAGGAATCCTGATGGGCTGAAGTGAGAATTAGACATTATGGGAAAATTTCAGTGAACAATACCAGGGGCAAGTAATCAGTGGTTCTCCAGGGCTTCATAGGAAGCAGTGGAAGGGGTAGGGAGAGAAGTACTCACATTAAGATTGTAAGGTGCTGTAACTAAAAGAGGAAAAAGTGACTTAAATTTACTAAGTACTTTCTATGTGTCAGGCTCGGAAGCCATTTGAAAGCTTAAACCTCATAACAACACTGTGAGGTGGTCATTATTTTGCCTGCTTTAAAGAGGAAGAAACAAAGGCTTAATGAAGTTAGGTAACTTGCCCAGGTTCTTGCAGCTAGCAAGGGCTAATGCCAGGTCTCGTTTCAAAGCTCAGGTCTCGTTCCAAAGCTCAGGTCTTTTTCCACATGCCATAGTATGTTCCTGAAAAGATTTCTAATGATAATACAAAAGAGGTATGAAAATGAAACCTAGTCAGTCATCAAAAACACTGAAATAGTTCTATCTCAATATATACAAATTTGTGAAAAAAGAAAATAAACCAGAGCTCCTTTGAGAAATGAGTGATTCCAACTAGAACAGAGAAAGTAAGAGATAAGCTTGGAACATGTTATTATACCAGAAAGTAAAAAAGTCCTCATAAAAAGCAATGAAGACCTGTCAAAGGCTATAGGAATCAGCTTGAAGGGGCTCTAGCTGGCCAAATTTAGAAAAATTTGAGCATCAAAAGAACAGTAATTCATGGAAATCCATTGAATAAAATAATTCACAAGTTTATACTGATAATAAATAATAGATAAATCAATAAAAATAGGGGAGAAAAGAAGCTTTTACTTGAGGTAGAATACCAACCTGTAAATATGGAGGGAGTGGTATGGTTGGAAAAAATAACTATTTTGCAAAAATCATAACAAAGATTGTTTTAGGCTTGAATCATCAGTGGATACTATATCTAGGGTATAAATTTTGATGCAGATCATTATATTTTCATGGTCTTAAAATGTTTACTCCTAGATTACCTATTAGAGGCAAGGGAGGAATGTAGTAAATGTATAGTGGAGAAAGTAGACAACACCTTGACCTAGTAGTAAAAATGAATATCACCAGTGATGGACTCGTGTGCCTCCAGATGTGATATTTTGAGAAGGACACAACACCACTTTATGTGGTGTTCTGTAGTATACTGTAGTAATATGTGTAGTATAAGCAATTTGAATTTAATCATAAAGAAACATCAGCCAACCTCAAATTGAGGAACATTGTACAGAATAGCTGAACCCTGCTGAAAGACTGAGGAACTAACTGTTCCAGATTTAAAGAGATTGAAAAGATGTAACATATAAAATCCAATATGTGATTCTTGAGAGTATCCTGTACAGGAGAGAGAAATGTTCTAAAAGACATTATTGGTATAATTGACAAAACTGGATTATGCGTGGTAGATTAGATAAAACTATTATTATCTATTTTGGATTTCCTGAATTGTATAACTAGTGTAGCATTGTAAAAGAATATTCTTGCTTTTAAGAAACACATACTAAAGTATTGAGAAAAGGAGTGTTCCCAAATGGTTAAGAAAAGAAACTGATGATAAAGTGAATATTGGTAGAAGAAAAAGAAAATATGCCAATATGGCAAAAATTAGTGAAACTGAATAAAGGGTATATGAAAGTTCTCTGTATGATTTTTACATCTTCTTAGTAAGAATGCAATTATTTCCGAAATGAAAAATATTGGAGAAAAATTTAGTACATGTGGTCATTTGTCAAAAATACTGATGAGCCTGGGCAACAGAGTGGGACCCCATATCTACAAAAAATACAAAAATGAGCCAGGTATGGTGACACACACCTGTAGTCTCAGCTACTTGGGAGGCTGAGGCAGGAGGATTGCTTGAGCCCAGGAGGTCGAGGCTGCAGTAAGCTATGATCATGCCACTGCACTGGAGCCTGGGTAACTGGGTGAGACCCTGTATCAAAAAAAAAAAAAAAAAAAGAAAAGAAAAGAAAAGAAAAAGCAACAAAAAATTCTGATGAGTTTTGGCAGTCAACATTTGACCCATGACATCTCTATTTCCCTAGGAGAATGAATTAATAGCATTCCTGAAGGGCATATTTGTCCCCAAGACTGACTCATTAGGAGCAAAGACTTCCTACTTATTGGCTTAACTGCCTTTTGCTTGTAGGTTTGGTAACAGAATTATAAAAAGAGGGACCATTCACTGGGGAACAGAGGGTTTTATTTGTTTCCTTACTCAAAATAGAATATGCCAGACCTAACAATTTCAATTTTGCTAAAACTTTAACATCTCAATTCCCCAACATGATATGGTTATAATAATATTCCTTAAGAAATCACCCCTCTATAATACCCTGAACTGGTGGGGACTGAAAAATATTTACTCTTTAGTTTAATTTCCAACTGTGTTCCAAAATTCTGTATGGAGTTCAGGGTTACTTTTGGGATATGGTTTGAGTGGTAGAAGGAAGTCTCCCTGATTGTATTATCTCTAATATTTTGCCTATCAGAAGTGAATAGGAATGTTACAAGTTGGGTTGTGTTTCTTTTCTTTTTTCTTTTTTTTTTTTTTTTAGCTATAATTGTTATTTCTTTATTTTTTATTTTTTTGTTATTTTTATTATTATACTTTAGGTTTTAGGGTACATGTGCACAATGTGCAGGTTTGTTACATATGTATCCATGTGCCATGTTGTTTTGCTGCACCCATTAACTCGTCATTTAGCATTAGGTGTATCTCCTAATGCTGTCCCTCCCCCCTCCCCCCTACCCCACAACAGTCCCCGAGTGTGATGTTCCCCTTCCTGTGTCCATGAGTTCTCATTGTTCAGTTCCCACCTATGAATGAGAACATGCGGTGTTTGGTTTTTTGTCCTTGTGATAGTTTACTGAGAATGATGGTTTCCAATTTCATCCATGTCCCTACAAAGGACATGAACTCATCATTTTTTATGGCTGCATAGTATTCCATGGTGTATATGTGCCACATTTTCTTAATCCAGTCTATCATTCTTTTCTTTGTTGTTTAAAATACATTTGAAAAATTGTGGTAAAATATATATAACATAAAATTTACCAGTTTAACTTTTTTTAATTATCCAGTTGACCCTAGAACAACACAGGTTTGAACTACACAGATCCACTTACAGGTGGATTTTTTTTTTCCAGTAAATACATTAGACAATTTTTTGGAGATTTGTGACAATTTGAAAAAACTTGCAGATGAACCGCTATAGACTGGAAATATTGAAAAAATTAAGAAAAAGTTATATCATGAATGCATAAAATATATATAGATACCAGTCTGTTTTATCATACACTACCATAAAATATATAGAAATCTATTATAAAAAGTTAAAATTTATCAAAACTCACACATAAAAACACAGACCATATATGGTACCATTTACAGTCTAGAGAAATGTAAACAAACATAAAGATGCAGTATTAAATCATAGCTGCATAAAATTAACTGTAGTACATACTGCAGTATTGTAATAATTTCATAGCCACCTCCTGTTGCTCAAATATTGCAAGTGTCTGCTTAAAACACAATGTGATGCTAATCGTCTCTGTGTGAGCATTTCACCTCTCCAGTCAATTTCCTATAGCAGTAAAAGGGGATCTTTCTTGGTTCTTGTGTAATTTTCATTGTGTTCATTGTGTGGACTTAAAACCATAAGATCTACAAATTTAGAGGAAGGAGAACTTTATTTATTTGTTCATTTATTATTAGGCAGTGTCTCGCACTGTCACCAGGCTGGAGTGCATTGGTGCGATCTTGGCTCACTGCAACCTCTGCCTCCTGGGTTCAAGCGATTCTCCTGCCTCAGCCTCCCGAGTAACTGGGACTACAGGCACGCTACCAAGCCCAGCTAATTTTTGTGTTTTTAGTAGAGACAGGGTTTCACCATATTGGCCAGGATGCTCTTGAACTCCTGACCTCGTGATCCTCCTGCCTTGGCCTCTCAAAATGCTGGGATTACAGAGGTGAGCCACCACACCCAGACAACTTTATTTCTTATAAAAAGTTACAACCTGCAGACTGGAAAGAGGAGTCTCTGGCCAAAGCCAAAAGCAGGCACCTCAGAGACAAAAGGGAGGGATGCTGAGATTTATGCCTAATAAGATTAGCTATACATATATTCAGTAGGTTATAGAAACATCTTGTTAATATTTATGAGGGAGTCTAACACATGCATAGTGAACACACATATATTGCATACAACCCATGTTCACTTTGAGGTGGAGACTTAACATTCAAATGCAGTAAAATTAGGCTCTATACACAAAAAGGTGAAACACACGGCATAAAGGCACTTAGTGCACAGTTTCTGTAAACTGGCCAGAATCTGTCTGTGATGGGTGGACAGATATTAGGATGGAATGCTTTGCAAGGCTGGCCAGGTGTAAGGGTGAAACTTTGATACAGGCAGGAGGGAGGTGGACCACGATGTCCGATGGTCTGTCGAGGTTGCAGGGGAAGTCTTCCAGGCATAGTTTTTTAGGAACTGTTTTTTCTTTAATTGTAGGAAAGTCTTGAGGTGGTTAATGAGATAGGGGAGTGTTGAGGCATGACTGACCTCTCGCCTTGCCAAAGCTGTAGAATATAGCTTAAAAGGTTTTCTGGGATGTCTTGCCACAAGCAGTCTATTTCTTTCTGCCTGGGGGCCTAACAGCTTTATTTTTATTTTGTAATGACAATACTGTAAACGTTGAACGACACCACAGGACCCATGCGAAGTGCTACTAGTGATGCCAGAAATGCTCCCAAGAAGCAGAGAAAAGTCATGACTTTACAAGAAAAAGCTGAACTGCTCGATATGTACCATAGATTGAGGTCTGCAGCTGTGGTTGCCTATTGTTTCAGATCTTGTAAACAGATAACATAAACTTAGAGTACTGATAAATACAGCACAGTACCATAAATGTGTTTTCTCTTCCTGATGATTTTCTTAATGACGTTTTCTTTTCTCTAGCTTACTTTATTGTAAGAATACATATGACATACAAAATATGTGTTAATAGACTGTTTGTGTTGTTGGTACGGCTTCTAGTCAATGATAGGCTATTTGTAGTGAAGTTTTGGGGTAGTCAAAGGTTATACTCGAATTTTTGACTGTATGGGGGACAGGTCAGTACTGTAAACTCTGTACTCTTCATGGGCTAGTTGTCCAATTCAGTGGCATTAAGTACATTAACATTGTTGTGCTACCATCGCCACCGTTCACTTACAAAACTTTTCATCTTGCAAAACTGAAACTCTGTACCCATTAAAAAATAACTCTCCAATTCCCCCTCCGCAAGACCCCGAAAACCACCATTCTATTTTCTGTCTCTATGGATTTGACTGCTCTAGGTACAGGACCTCATGTAAGTGAAATCATACAATATTTATCCTTTTGTTACTGGTTTATTTCACCTTGGCACAATGTTCTCAAGATTTACATATGCTGTAGCATGTGTCTGAATTTTCTTTCTTCTGAAGCCTAAATAATATTCCATTGTATGTATATACCACAATATGTTTATCTATTCATCTTCATTTTCTGGTGGACGTGTGGGTTATGTCTACCCACTGGCTATTGTGAATAATGCTGCTATGAACATTGGTGTACAAATATTTGTGTTCTTGTTTTCAGTGCTTTCGAGTATATGTCCAGAAGTGGAACTGCTAGATGGTAATTCTCTTTATAAGTTTTGAGGAACTGCCATAGTGCTTTCTATAACAGTTGTTCCATTTTATATTCCTACTACCAGCAGTACACAAGAATCCTAATTTCTCCACGTCTTCACTAACGCTTACTTTATGTCTTCTTTTTTTTGGAAGCAGCCATCTTAATGGGTATGAGTTGGCATCCCATGGTTTGTATTTATTTTAAGTGCAAATTCCCTTAAGGAAAACCAAAATATTATCAGTTACTAATATTCTAGAGTCAATGAGTTTGTAAGAATTTTTTTTTTTCTCAAAATGACAGCTCTCTCTAGAATGAGAGAGTCAACAGGTATGACTGGAGGGAAAGTATTCGTGTATGTAAAAATGGCCCTGAGCTTGGAGTCAGAGGCCTATCTCCAACACCTCACTATGAATCAGTACAATCCACAAGTGCTTCAGTTTCTTCATCTGAAAGATGTACATAGTACCTTACAGCGATGGCTCGCAAACTTTAGTACACCTCTGAGTCACCTGTAGATCCTGCTAAAGCACATATTGCTGCACCCTCCCTCAGTTTCTGATTCCACGGGTATTGGGTGGGCCCTGAGAATTGCATTTCTGCAGATTATGCTGATGTTGCCAGCCCAAGGATCACACTTTGAAAATTACCATTCTACTGACTTGTTTTAGCAATGAGATAATATGTTAAATAATTTCACACAATTGTTAAGCACTGTGAAATGTTGGAGGTTAATTTAATCATATGAGGGTAGAGAAGTCTCCTGAGATAGGCCACGGAATCCAGGGGTGCAGTACTTTTCAGGACTTCACTACGATTTCTGGGACTTGGGCATCCTAAGAAGTGAGCCAATGAGGAGGGAATATTAAGACGGAGAGGGACTTTGAGAGTTAAGTTGGCAAGATGTCAAAGACTCATTTTACCTAAGACACAAGAGTTCTAACTTCTCTTTGAGGCTTCAGAAAGAATTTCTGTTTGGCTGCAAGGAAGAGAAAACTCAATAAACAGACATGATAGTTGCTTGAACAGTTAAAGTCTTGCTTTTTATTTCACGCAACAAGAGTCTTAGAGATATAAAGTTACTGCTATTGACTCAGTGGCTCAAGGATTTCAATCCTGAGGTCTGCGATTTCCTTGACCTTTCAAGCGTGTAACATGGCTATTGCAGGTCCAGCCATTACATCTGCTTCTCTTGAAGGTATAAGGAGAAAAAGACAAGGAGCAAAGGTCAGGGTCTCTGTTAGGAAAGCAAAATTTCCCCAGATATTCTCAGCAGTTTTCTGCTTATGCTTCCATGTCCAGAGCTGTCTCTAGTTCCTGGAAGTTCCTAGCTTCAAGCATGTCTAAGAAAGACTTCATTTGAGTACCTTGCTACCTTATAGTCTTCCTTAGCTTAATAATTTTTTCTGTATGATTTCAGAGTAAGATGGTGAGGTGATCATGGGCAAAATGATTAGTCTTTCTGAGTTCTCTTATTCCATTTATATCATTGAATATTCTCTTTTGTGGCTATTGTTATGATTAGTGTTTGAATGTGTATATGGCACACTGATGTTTCAGAGTGCTTTCACTCATCTTCAGTTGTTTCTCCGAGTTGCCTTGGGAGAGAGAGAGAGGTAGTTTTAGCCCGATTTTGTAGGTATGGTAATAGTGATTCCCTTTTCCTTTGTGTCTCTTTTGAATCCTACCATTTTATCCCCTATGTTTCTGTAGCCTGTCCTCACATTTGGTCCTTCTCAGGATATGGCATGCTTTTCATATTTCCCAGTCAAAATCCCAGCCTTTCCGATGTCGTATTGTCTCTAACCACTATGTGGTGATTATGCAAATCAGATGGACTGATTCATGACAAAAACACATGAAGAGGTTAAACTTGAAAATCAACCTTGGCTGCTGCCGTATGGAAAATTTTTTTCAGTCTGTGTTCTCAACCAGAGGTTAATGATTCTCTCAATCTACTTGCCACAAGGTAGAGGCATTAATGAAGTAGGCTCCTTGGAAACGTGCTGTGACAAGAGAAAACAGTATATTTATTTGTGGTTTATCTTTTTCATTTTTTGTGTGAGCTTGAGGCAGGCGTGGAAGAAGAAATGATGTCTTACCAGGAAAGTTAACATTCAAAGTCTTTTTGAAAAAGTGACTATTCAGGAAGACTTGAAGGAAGGCAGGGTGGTAGCTGGGCCAACAGGCTGGTGGCAGGCAGGTGGCCTCAGGTATAGGGGAAGACAGAGGAAAGAAGAGAGTGAATGAGGGAAATATATACGGTGGTTAGTGGACAGGTCTGGGCAGATGAGGTGGGAGCGGGAGGAAATGAGAGCTGACACTAATAGTCTTGCTAAGTATAGAGTTGATAGGTGTGAATGGCAGGCAGGAGAAGGGAGCCAGTGTTGGGTGCTGTGGCTCAGAGGGGAAAATGGAAAAGTAGACAGTGACAGGGAGAGAGACTGACTTGTAGGAAGCACCGAGTGCCTAGAAAGGAGATGACATTCCCAAGAACATAGGAGTCTGGGGAGAAGTAAACCACTGTAGATCAGTTTAGCCCATTTGAATCCATTTCAGCAAACATTTATTGAGTGTCATAGATAGAATAATGATCCCCTTGACCCTACCAAGATGCCTGTGCCCTAAATCTTGGAACCTGCCCCTTACATGACAAAGGGGACTGTGAGAATGTGATTAAACTAGTGATCCTGAGATGGACCACTAAGCATGTGGTAATTTGTCACAGCAGCGATGAGGAACTAACACATTGAAAAAGTACCAAATGGAGCAATCCATTAGGAAACATAAAAATGAATAAAGTCTTGATTCTAGCCTTTATATGATGACCAGCTCAGTGGTCCAAGTCAGTGATCTTAAAACTTTAAATGTGCGTATGAATTATATGGAGAACCTTGCTAACATAAAGATTCTGACTAACTAGGTCCAGAGTGGTCCTCAGATCCTACATTTTTAACCAGCTCCTGGTGACACGATGCTGTTGGTCTTGAACTAAGCTTTGTTTAGTAATGGTCTAGGGTGTAGGTCTGTTCTAGCGGCTATGCAACCAAGAATAGCAAAGGTTTTTAGTTGTTGTAATGGAGAAAATTGTTCTGGTCTTAGGCGCAAAAATTGGTTGGAATGATCATCTGACTTTAAAGTTCAAAGATCTGAAACTTACTAGTAGAGGGAACTTGGGGATCCAAGTGCTTTTAAAGGATTGTAGAGATAATCAGACAAGAGAATGTATGTGAAAGCACTGGGTAATTTATTATAAAGCACTGTGTGCAAATGTTATTCTTTTAGATGTTGGATGACAGCAGATTTGGCAAGACAGCACAAATGTCATTCAGTACTCATCCTTTCTTGTTAAATTGAAGTAAAGGAAGAGCTATTTGGGTGAAAATTCCAATGTCATTTACCTTTTATTTCTTTTAAGTTCTCTGTTCTTTTATGATTATAATACATGTATGGAATGGAACATTTGGCATACAAAACAAACCAAAAGCCTACAGAGAAGAGAATAATAGTCACCTGTAATCCCATATTCCAAAGATAACAGGGAACTAGAGCTTTTCCAGGAGTGTAGGTTCATTTGATGTCCTTTGAGGGTCTTTGCACATCCCTGTCTCCCTGGAGTATTGTAGTCAACTCCATGCTCTTTTGTTGGGTACCATTATTGACACTCTGTATCGTTATAGTGTTCCCAATCCAACCACAGTAGAGAACAGTTTACCATAAGGCAATAGTTCTCAACTAGGGGACTTTTTGCAATGTCTGAAGATATCTTTATTGTAACAGCTGAGGGGTGGGTTCCTACTGGCATCAGGGGATAGAGGCCAAGGATGCTGCCAAACATCCTACAGTGCACAGGACAGCACCTACAACAATAATTATCTGGCCCCAAATGTCAACAGTGTCAAGGTTGAGAAAGTGCTGTAGAACATTGGGTTTTAAAGTTTAGTGATCATCAGAATCACCTAGAAGGCTTGTTAAAACACAGATTGCTCACCCCTCCTTCTCCCCTTTCCCCCAATTTCTGGTTTAGTAGGTCTGGGAGGAGGTTGAGAATTTTTGCCTTCTTAGCAAGCTCTCAGTTGATGCTGATGCTGCTGGTCTGGGGGCTACACTTTGAGAACAGTTGCCACTGGGGTTAATAGCTGCACAACTATCATTGGTCTTGTGTAAAGTACCAGCTCCATACTTTGTGCTGTCACTCATATTTAGGCTGATCACATGTCTCTGGTATGTTGCAAACATCTCTTGGGCATAGGCCAGGTTTCCTCCTTCCCTTGCTCTATCCTGCAGTGCTGAGAACAGGCCTCTTTCATTACTTTGAACCAGATGGTTTCATTTGACCATGTGGACTTGGCACCATATAAATGGCTCCAAGGACACATAAGTGAATTTTTTTGCTGGAGGAGATTGATGGAGAGAGGGGAGAGATGGGGCAAGTGAATGTGGAGAGAAAAAAAACAGCCATTTTTGTGTTCCTTAAGACATCCCCTCCAGTGTCCTGAAAACTCCACACACCTGTGCAGAACGCATAGCTTTGCACTCTTTAAAATAAATGGACAGTATTTTGGTCTCAAATGCTAGACTCCCAATGTAACCTGCTGTCTTATTCGTGTTGGAGTCAGGTTAACTTTCACTGTCACCATACTAGCAGGCCCCAAGGAGGGGAGATTTGTCTCCTATGTCCCTGACTTCATAATCTTTCTCTTCTCTCCGAGGATCCTTTCTCCCACCCCGTCCTCTGTTGTCTACTGTCCCTTCAACATGAGGGCAGAGCTTGGGCACCGCTGAGTCATATCCTATTGAGACCCTGGACAGAGGCAGTGCCTGGATTCAGTATGGGGAGAACTTAGGCAAGGTTGGGGATGAAAGGCTGGAGGCTAGACCCAGGAGTAGGTTGGGCCGGGAAGTACTCAGAAGCCATCCATTAGAAAGCAAAGAACACACTGACCCTTGTGCTTAAAATGAGGCAGTGGGTCAGAAACCAGGCAAAACATTAGAAAAGCTCTAGGGGACAAGGTGTCCAGGAATGGGAGAGGTGAAAACTGAAGCAAGGTCTGTCTTTGAAGCTTCTTCTATGACTTCTGCTGGGCCAAGGAATAAAACAGGTACCTCTCCTTAAAGTGCTAACCAGCTAGTCTGGCTGACCGGGAAGGCTTCAGACCGTAAGAAGAACAGCTAATAGCTATGAGGAGGGGGGATGGGGATAGGCACATATGACATTTCAAAAGTATCACTGGTATTCTTTTCCTCATGCTGTTAAGACAAGTATTTCTTTTATTTCTATTTTAATATTTATAATAGATAACATATTCTGTAATATACAATATTTAACAAAAAGTATAAAAGATAGCATTAATTGAGCACCTACTATTCCTATTAACAGTGCTGCATGATAGATTTTTCTCCTCATTTTAGAAATAAGGAAATTGAAGCTAGGAGAGGGAAAGTCATTTTCCCAAGTAAGCATACAGCTGGAACTTGAACTCAGTTCCACCTGTCTTCAAGGCCTGTACTCTTTTCAGTAAAGTGTGGGGCAGTTTGGGCCACAGCTTGTTTTCTTGGTTTCCTACTGATCTATTCTAGAATTCTCTCTATGCAGGGAGTCACTCTATCTTCCAATAATAGGTTCTCATAACTCTAACTTTTTAGCTTGCTAACATTCAACCGCCTATTTCGGAAAGTTTTAAAAAAGTTGTTTTTCTTTCGAGTATTAAAAAAAATTCTCAGACCATTAAGATGTCAGTTCACTTCCATTCTAAGCTCCAGGTTTGAGGGAGGGAGAGTAGAATTTTGCAAGCACTGAAAATTAAATGTGTGTGCATGATATATCATCCTTATATTCAACATGACTATCCCCAGTGACACAGCTGCAGTGCACACAGTAAAACATCCTGATTCATCAGGCTTGCATCTCACTGTGTGTAAGTCATTTCTTTACCTTTGCAAGTGAGAGTTGTCCCAGAGTTTCATATAAAACAGTGCTGTATCACCCAAGAACGTTCTGCCCTCTTTCACATCACTTGAGTGGAGTCTGAGTGGTACTGTAAAGCTGAGTTTATAGCACCAATGAGTCAGGAGAAGGAGAGGTCTGGACGTCAGCTGGAGGCAGCATCAGAACCAAAGAGAAAGGCAGAAGGTGGAGACCACGGTTTAGGGGTCGCAGGGGTTTAGGAGTCATGAATTACTACCCACATCAGGGCACCCCGGGGGAATCACAGCATCCTAAGAAAGTCAAGAACAAAGCAGACAGCCCTATCTGGCTGTCTTTTACAGGACAAACACTGATATAAAGCCAGGGCTGCATCATTTGGCTAGAGCCAGACCAGAGAGATGTGTCTTTACTTTGATAGTTCTGTCTCTGAAATCCAAAAGTCAGGGTATGATAAACTTCTCAGATTTTGCTTTTAAATATAGTATTTTAAGCAAGTGCCTTTTTAAATGTACTTTTTCTTCTTCCCAGCTTATATTAGAGTAACTCAGCACCATTTGATTAGATTCCCCAGCCTCCCTTTGTAGCCAGAATGGCCTATCCTCCCTGCCCCATGATGTTTTTGCTGCAAAACGAGGTCTCAACAGTTGCAGCTGGGGAGCTGGAAGTCAGGCATACAGTGAATGCCTCCCCGGCCACTTCCCTTTCAGCAATGCCCACTAGGTGACGCCTGTGAATGGGACAGGCTCTCCGGAGTACTAGCCTTCCACTCTCCCTCCCTTCCCATGCTCACACAGTGGCTAGAAGATGCTTAAGTGGGCAAGGTCCTGAAGAAATTCTTTTGTGCCTTTGCTCGGACAGAGGACATGTGATGATCTCAGTCAGTTTCCTTTCATTTCATGGGGGCTGCTGATGTCTCTGTGTAGTGTGTATGATGGTTAAACTATAAAAACAGGAAAAGACCCCAAAGCCTGCATAACCTGCACAGCTTTAGCTGTCTGGGTAGGTTCATAACCACTTTAGAAATGCAAACAAAATTCCCCAAACTAAGATGACTTCTGATGGTTCTGGCAACTGAATGTGACCTTTCCAGAAAGAAGACCACAAACAAGTGTGATTATCTTTCACTACAGGAGCTCTTCCCAGACCTGAGTGTGCATCAGAATCACCTGAAGGGATAGTTAAACCACTGATTTCTGGGTTCCACCCGTGGTTTCTGATTTAAGAGGTTTTGGGTAGGGCCTGAGAATTTGTATTTCTATTAAGTTCCAAGGTGATGCTGTTGTCGCTTGTGGGGGGACCTAACTTAGAGAACCATGGCACCATGGCATTCTGTTAGAAGTATGTGGGGGATAGAAAATGATGTGGAGACGGAGATGGGGGCTAAGAGGGGCGGGGAACATACTGTGAATTGGTGTAAATAGAGATTCCCTCTTAGCTACCACAAAAGTCACTTTCCTGTTTACCCCGTCATCCTCCTATCATTTTTCCAGTGTTCTCCTTACTCCAAAGAACGTCAACAGCACAGGGCGCTGTTGGTAGATAAATCTACCAGGTGGGGATAAGTTAAATCTAATGGCAATTCAAGGACAAATAACCAGGCAGCTGGGCCATTGCTGGAGCTACATTGAGGTGATTTATTTAAATTTGCTTGATTGCCCTTCTAGCAGGGAAATGAAACGTTTTCTTTGTACTGCAGCTGTTCAAGTGCTTTTTTAATGGCTAAATATTTAAAGTGACAGTCAAGTCAAGGTTAAAAAGGTTATATGAGAGTACGTCCAGAGCCACTGATTTGGGAACATTCTAAATATAGCTCATTTGGCTCTTAATAAAGGGTGACAGAGTGGGTGAGTATATGTGTATGAAAATATAATTGCTCCCATGACACCCCAAATTACTCTTCAGGTATATATTAGTGTTGCTGAGAGCTTCCTCATATGACACAGCATCTTTCTATAGGTTTTTGAGTGTTTATGCCTTTTTCCTTTTTAAACAATTCTACACAGCATAAGAGAGGTTAATTTGATGATATCTATTCTACAAGTGAGGACTGTGGTCCAGGGAGACTCACTGATAGGCCAGAAGTTACCTGACTTAGCATCCAAACTGGAAACAAGAAGTCCTTAGACTTTAGTTTCTGTTCTCTATCGATTTTTCAGCCCTGTCCGTCGACTTTGATTTTCTCTGCTAAAATAACTTTTGGGCAAATTTCCACTGTTTGCTATAGTTGTGTCTTGTCTTCAGCTATGCTTGGAGTCCCCTTTAAGAGATGGTGTTCCCCCGCCATACTGAAAAATTCATCCCTCAGGTTGATAGCACAGCAGGCAGGCAGGCAGGCATTTTCCTTTCTGTCTTTCATGTAATGGCCGTGAAATCCCTTCCATAAGAACATAGAGGTTTTGTTCTGTTCTGTTTCTAATTTCAGAACAATAAGTCTCCAATGCACCACCACCCACCGGAAAAAGAGCACACAGTGACTGACAAGGTGAGGTCTTTGTTTGGTTGTATTTCAAATCTTTTGCTTTCTGAAATCCCTAACACTTTGGCTATAAATCACTAAAAGGTGGATGTTCTCTAAAATGAATTCTGCATGAAATGTCAGCCAGAGTTGAGGGGACAGCTATAATATTTATGACTGGTGGTATTTCTTAGGGGAGGTAAAAGAAAATGAAGGCAATATAGTTCAGTTTTGTACTGAGGGCAGGGAAGATAGAGAAAGAGAGAGCAAATCTTTTTCTTTCACCCAGTTATTTTGCTTCTGCCATTTTCAGTATCAAAAAAAAAATACCAAAAAACACCAAAACAAAACAAAACAAAACAAAACACCCTGCAATTCTCAAAGCAAAGAGTTCAAGAGTGTTTATCCACATTGGTAAAGTATCGGTTAGAAGAATGTGGTCAGCTGTGTAAGGGGGAAATAAACCTGAAACTACTATGGGAATGTACTTGTTAATAGATTGTTTTACTAAGTCCTCTGTTTCTGAAAGACGATTTGATGCTAGTCGCAGCTCCTCATAGTTTTCCTTGGAAAGCAAACTGCTGTGTTTATTTAGGGCAGGAAATGTTGCACAGATAATGTAATATCCTCTTGTCCTCCCATCATTGACAGGAAAACACACAGAACATCTCTGCCTGCCAACTGAGGGCGTCCAAAGCTGACACTAAGTTATACATACACACGTGCACACACACACACACACGTGTCTGTGTGTGTGTGTGTGTGTATTTGACGTAACTTTTAAGTTCAGGGGTACATGTGCAAGTTTGTTATATAGGTAAACTTGTGTCATGGGGGTTTGTTGTACAGATTATTTCATCAACCAGGTATTAATCCTAGTACCCATTGATTATTTTTCCTGATTCTTTCCCTCCTCTCACCCTCCATCCTCCCATAGGCCCCAGTGTGTGTTGTTCCCCTCTATGTGTCCACATGTTCTCATCATTTAGCTCTCACTTATAAGTGAGAACATGTGGTATTTGGTTTTCAATTCCTGAGTTAGTTCGCTAAGGATAATCATCTCCAGCTCCATCCATGTTTGTACAAAGAACATTATTTTGCTGTTTTTTTATGGCTGCATAGTATTCCATGGTGTATATGTACCACATTTTCTTTATCCAGTCTACCATTGATGGGCATTTAGGTTGATTTCATTTCTTTGTTATTGTGAATAGTGCTACAATGAACATATGTGTACATGTGTCTTTATGATAGAATGATTTATATTCCTTTGGGTATATATCCATTCATGGGATTGCTGGGTCAAATGGTATTTCTGCTTTTAGGTCTTTGAGGATTCACCATGCTGTCTTCCACAATGGTTGAACTAATTTACACTCCCACCAATGGTATGTAAGTGTTCCTTTTTTTCTGCAACCTCACCAGCATCTGTTCTTTTTTGATTTTTTAATAATAGCCATTCTGACTGATGTGAGATGGTATCTCACTGTGGTTTTGATTTGCATTTCTCTAATAATCACTGATGTTGGGCTTTTTCTTCCATATGATTGTTGGTTGCATGCATGTCTTCTTTTGAAAAGTGTCTGTTCATGTCCTTTGCCCACTTTTTAGTGTTTGTTTGTTTTGTCTTGTAAATTTGGTTAAGTTCCTTATAGATGCTGGATATTAGACCTTTGTCGGATGCATAGTTTGCAAAAATTTTCTCCCATTTGGTAGGTTGTCTCTTCATTCTGTTGATAGTTTCTTTTTCTGTGCAGAAGCTCTTTAGTTTAATTGGATCCCATTTTTCAATTTTGCTTTTGTTGCATTTGCTTTTGGTGTCTTCATCATGAAATTTTTGCCTGTTCTTATGCCCAGAATGGTATTACCTAGGTGGTCTTCTAGGTTTTTTGTGGTTTTGGGTTTTGCATTTAAGTCTTTAATTCATCTTGAGTTGATTTTTGTTTATGGTGTAAGGAAAGGGTCCAGTTTTAATCTTCTGCATATGGCTAGCTAGCTATGCCAGCATCATTTATTGAATAGGGAGTTCTTTCCCCATTGCTTGTTTTTGTCAGGTTTGTTGAAGATCAGATAAGCATGTGTATTAGTCAGGGTTCTCTAGGGGGACAGAACTAATAGAATATCTATATATCTATATATATCTATATATTCTTCCCCTTTGTATATATATATATATCCTTCCCCTTTATATATATATATGTATATATCCTTCCCCTTTATATATATATTTATCCTTCCCCTTTATATATATATATATCCTTCCCCTTTATATATATATATATCCTTCCCCTTTATATATATATATATATATATCCTTCCCCTTTATATATATATATATATATATATCCTTCCCCTTTGTATGTATATAGCCTTCCCCTTTGTGTATATATGTAATCTTTCCCCTTTATATGCATATATCCTTCCCCTTTATATATATATATATATATCCTTCCCCTTTATATATATATATATATATTCTTCCCCTTTATATATATATATATTTCCCCTTTGTATACATATGTATATACTTCCCCTTTATATATATATATACACTTCCTACATATATGTATATATATATACAGAACTAATAGGATATATATATTTATATCCTATTATATATAATAGGATTTATATATATATTCTTCCTCTATATATATGTCCTTCCCACATATATGAATTTATATATAAATATATATGTAATGAATATATAAATATGAATTTAATTCCCATATATATACACACACATATATATAAAGGGGAGTTTATTAAGTATTAACTTACACTATCACAAGGTCCCACAATAGGCTGTCTGCAAGCTGAGGAGCAAGGAGAGCCAGTCTGAGCCCCAAAATTGAAAGACTTGGAGTCTGATGTTTGAGGGCAGGAAGCATCCAGCATGGAAGAAAGCTGTAGGCTGGGAGGCTAGGCCAGTCTAGTTTTTTCACATTTTTCTGCCTGCTTTATATTCTAGCTGCACTGGCAACTGATTAGATGGTGCCCACCCAGATTAAGGGTGAGTCTGCCTTTCTCAGCCCACTAACTCAAATGTTAATCTCCTTTGGCAACACCCTCATAGACACACCCAGGATCAATACTTTGCATTCTTCAGTCCAATCAAGCTGGCACTCAGTATCAACCATTACAGCATGTGACCTTATTTCTGGGTCTGTGTTCTCTTCTACTGGTGTATGTGTTCTTGTAGACACATAGTTGTAGGCGTGTGACCTTATTTCAGGTTCTGTATTCTATTCAATTGTTCTATGTGTCTGTTTTTGTACCAGTACCATACTGTTTTGGTTACTGTAGCCCTGTAGTATAATTTGAATTTGGATAGTGTGATGCCTCCAGTTTTGTTCTTTTTGCTTAAGATTGCCTTGGCTTTTTGAGTTCTTTTTTGATCGCATATGAATTTATAGTTTTTTTCTAGTTCTGTAAAGAATGTCATTAGTATTTAAATAGGAATAACACTGAATCTATAAATTGCTTTGGGCAATATGGCCATTTTAACAATATTGATTCTTCCTATCCATGAGCATGGAATGTTTTTCCGTTTGTTTGTGTCATCTCTGATTTCTTTGAGCAGTGTTTTGTAGTTCTCCTTATATAATTTTTTTTTTTACCTTCCTGTTTAGCTGTATTTCCAGGTATTTTTATTTTTTTTTGTGGCAATTGTAAATGGGATTGCATTCCTGATTTGGCTCTTAGCTTGACTGTTGGTGTATAAGAATTCTAGTGCTATTTGCACGTTGGTTTTGTATCTTGAGACTTTGCTGAAGTTGTTTATCAGCTTAAGGAGCTTTTGGGTGAGACTATGGGGTTTTCTGGGTGTAGGATCATGTCATCTGCAAACAGAGGTAGTTTGACTTCCTCCCTTCCTATTTAGATGCCTTTATTTCTTTCTCTTGCCTGATTGCCCTGGTCAGGACTTCCAAAACTGTGTCGAATAGGAGTGCGAGAGAGGGCATCCTTCTCTTGTTCTGGTTTTCAAGGGGAGTGCTTCCAGCTTTTGTCTATTCAGTATTGTGTTGGCTATGAGTTTGTCATAGATGGCTCTTATTATTTTGAGGTGTGTTTCTTCAATACCTAGTTTATTGAGAGTTTTTAACATAAAGGGGTGTTAATTATTTTCAAGAGTCTTCTCTGCATTTACTGGGATAATCATGTGGTTTTTGTCTTTAGTTCTGTTTATGTGATGGGTCACATTTATTGATTTGCATATGTTGAACCAACCTTATATCCCAGGGATAAAGCCTACTTTATCACTGTGGATAAGCTTTTTGATGTGCTGGTGAATTCAGTTTGCCAATATTTTGTTGAGGAATTTTGCATCAATGTTCATCAAGGATATTGGCCTGAAGTGAGTGTGTGTGTGTGTGTGTGTGCCTGCCAGGTTTTGGTATCAGGATGATACTGGCCTCATAGAATGAGTTAGGGAGGAATCGCTCCTCCTCAATTTTTTGGAATAGTTTCAGTAGGAATGTCACCAGCTTTTTTTTGTACATCTGGTAGAATTTGGTTGTTAATCTGTCTGGTCCTGGGCTTTTTTTTGGTTGGTAGGCTATTTATTACTGACTCAATTTCTTATATATATATATATATATATATTTTTTTTTTTTTATTATACTTTAAGTTCTAGGGTACATGTGCACAATGTGCTGGTTTGTTACATATATTTGTATGTGCAATGTTGGTGTGCTGCACCCATTAACTCGTCATTTACATTAGGTATATCTCCTAATGTGATCTCTCCCCCTCAATTTCGAAGTTCAATATTGTTCTGTTCAGGGATTCAATTCTTTCCTGGTTCAGACTTGGGAGGGTGTATGTGTCCAGGAATTTATCCATTTCTTCTGGATTTTCTAGTTTATGTGCATAGAGTTGTTCATAATATTCTCTGATAGTTGTTTGTATTTCTGTGGGGTCAGTGGTAATATCCGCCTTGTTGTTTCTGATTGTGTTTATTTGGGTCTTCTCTCTTTTCTTCTTTGTCTAGCTAGTGGTATATCTATTTTGTTAATTTTTTTGAAAAAGTAGCTCCTGGATTCATTAGTTTTTTAAATGCTTTTTTTTGGTGTCTTAATATCCCTCATTTCAGCTCTGATTTGGTTATTTCTTGTCTTCTGCTAGCTTTGGGGTTTGTTTGCTCTTGGTTCTCTAGTTCTTTTAGTGGTGATGATATTGTTAAATTGAGATTTTTCCAACTTTTCAGTGTGGGTATTTAGTGCTATAAATTTCCCTCTTAACACTGCCTTACCTGTATCCCCAAAATTCTGGTATGTTATGTCTTTGTTGTTATTAGTTTCAAAGAACTTTTGATTTCTGCCTTAATTTCATTATTTACCCAAAAGTCATTCAGGATCAAGTCATTGAATTTCCATGCAATTGTATGGTTTTGAATGAATTTCTTTTTGTTTTTAATTTTACTTTAAGTTCCAGGATACATGTAGGTTTGTTACATAGGCATATGTGTGCCATGGTGGTTTGCTGCTGTTATTAATCCATCATCTAGGTTTTAAGCCCTGTATGCATTAGCTATTTGTCCTAGTGCTATCCCTCCCCTTGTCCCCCACCCCTGCAACTGGCCCTGGTGTGTGTCATTCCATTCCCCGTGTCCATGTATCCTCATTGTTCAACTCCCACTTATGAGTGAGAACATGTGGTATTTGGTTGTCTGTTCCTGTGTTAGTTTGCTGAGAATGATGGCTTCTAGCTTCATCCATGTCCCTGCAAAGGACATGATCTCATTCCTTTTTATGGCTGCATAGTATTCCATGGTGTATATGTACCACATTTTCTTTATACAGTCTATTATTGATGGACATTTGGGTTGATTCCATGTCTTTGCTATTGTAAATAGCACTGCAATAAACATACCTATGCGTATGTCTTTATAGTAGAATGATTTACAGTCCTTTGCATATATACCCAGTAATGGGATTGCTGAATCAAATGGTATTTCTAATTATGGATCCTTGAGGAATCACCATACTGTCTTCCAGAATGGTCAAACTAATTTACACTCCCACCAACAGTGTAAAAGCTCTCCTATTTCTCCACATCCTCTCCAGCATCTGTTGTTTCTTGACTTTTTAATAATCATTATTCTGACTTGTGCGAGATGGTATGTCATTGTGGTTTTGATTTGCATTTCTCTAATGACCAGTGACGATGAGATTTTTTTTATATGTTTTTTTTGGCTGCATATATGTCTTCTTTTGAGAAGTGTCTGTTCATATCCTTTGCCCACATTTGATTTTTTTTGTTCCTTTTTTTTTTTGAGACGGAGTCTTACTCTTGTTCCCAGGGTGGAGTACGGTGGCACGATCTTGGCTCACTGCAAAGTCCACCTCCTGGGTTCAAGCAATTCTCCTGCCTCAGCCTCCCAAGTAGCTGGGATTACAGGCACCTGCTCCCATGCCCTGCTAATTTTTGTATATTTAGTAAAGAAGGGGTTTCACCATGTTGGCTAGGCTGGTTTCGAACCCCTGACCCCAGGTGATCCACCGACCTTTGAAAGTGCTGGGATTACAGGCATGAGCCACTGTGCCTGGCCTGTTTTTTTTTTTTTTTTTCTTGTAAATTTGTTTAAGTTCCTTCTAGATTCTGGATATTAGCCCTTTGTCAGATGGGTAGATTGTAAAAATTTTTTCCCATTCTATGGGTTGCCTGTTCACTCTCATGACAGTTTCTTTTGCTGGGCAGAAGCTCTTTAGTTTGATTAGATCCAATTTGTCAATTTTGGCTTTTGTTGCAATTGCTTTTGGTGCTTTTGTCATGAAGACTTTGCTCATTCCTGTGTCCTGAATGGTATTGCCTAGGTTTTCTTCTAGAATTTTTATGGTTTTGGGTTTTACATTTAAGTCTTTAATCCATCTTGAGTTAATTTTTGTATAAGGTGTAAGGAAAGGGTCCAGTTTCAGTTTTCTGCTTATGGCTAGCCAGTTTTCCCAGCACTAATTATTAAACAGGGAATCCTTTTTCCATTGCTTGTTGGTGTCAGGTTTGTCAAAGATCAGATGGTTGTAGATGTGTGGTATTATTTCTGAGGTGTCTGTTCTGTTCCATTGGTCTATATATCTGTTTTGGTACCAGTACCATGCTGTTTTGGTTACTATAGCTTTGTAGTATAGTTTGAAGTCAGGTAGCATCATGCCTCCAGCTTTGTTCTTTTTGCTTAGGATTGTCTTGGCTATAAGGGATCTTTTTTGGTTCTATATGAATTTTGATAGAGATTGTGTTGAATCTCTAGATCAGTTTGACGAGTATTGCCACCTTAACAATATTAAGTAGTCTGATTTGTCAACATGGGATGTCTATTTACTTAGGTCTTCTTAAATTTCTTTCAATAGTTTTCAAAATGCAAGTTTTACACCTCTTTTGTTAAATTTATTCCTATGTATTTTTGGATACTATTATACATGGACTTGTTTTCTTAATTTCGTGTTTGGGTTGCTCATTGCTACCTGTGTAGAAATACAGTTGATTTCCACGTATTGATCTTGTATTGTGAAATCTTGCTGAACTCTTATTAATTTGAACAATTTTTTAGTGAATTACATGTGATTTTCTATATACATGATCATGTTCTTTGTGAATAGACACGGTTTTACTTCTCCATTCTATTATGAATACCTTTTATTTCATTTTTTTGCCTAATTGTCCTGGTTAGAATCTCCAATACAATGTTTCCTAGAAGTGGTGAATGTGGACATTCTTGTCCTGCTTCTGATCTCAGTAGAAAAGCATTCAATCTTTCACCATTAAGTATGATTTTAGCTGTAAAGATTTTGTAGATGCCTTTTACAAGTTGAGGAAGTTTCTTTCTATTCCTAGTTTGTTGAGTTTTTTTATATCATGAAGGGAAGTTAGTTTTTGTCAGTGCTTTTTCTGCAACTATTGAGATAAACATGAGTTTTGTCTTTTTTTTTTGAGACGGAGTCTGGCTCTGTCACCCAGGCTGGAGTGCAGTGGCGTGATCTCCGCTCACTGCAAGCTCCGCCTCCCGTGTTCACGCCATTCTCCTGCCTCAGCCGCCCTAGTAGCTGGGACTACAGGTGCCCGCCACCACGCGTGGCTAATTTTTTGTATTTTTTTAGTAGAGACGGGGTTTCACCATGTTAGCCAGGATGGTCTCGATCTCCTGACCTCGAGATCCGCCCGCCTCAGCCTCCCAAAGTGCTGGGATTACAAGCGTGAGCCACCGCGCCTGGCCGAGTTTTGTCTTTTACTCTATCGACGTGGTGTATTACATTAATTGATTTTTGAATGTTAAACAACCTTGCATTCGTGAGGTAAATCCCACTTGTTTATTCTGTAGAATCCTTTTTATATGTTGCTGTATTCATTTTGCTAGTATTTTGTTGAGGATTTTTGCATCTATATTCATATGAGATATTGGTCTGAAGTTTTCTGTTTTGTGATTGCTTTATCTGGTATTGATTTTGTCATCTGGATAATATTGGTTTCATAGAATGAAATGGAAAGTGTTACCTTCTAGTCCATTTTTAAAAAGGGTTTATGAAATAGTTCTTTAAATGTTTGATAGAATTCACCAGTGAAGCCATCTAAACTTGGGCTTTTCTCCATGGATTTTAAAATTAATAATTCACTCTTCTTACTTGTTATAGGTTCATTCAAATTTTCTTGAGAAAGTTTTGGGAAATTGTGTCTTCCTAGGAATTCATCCACTTCATCTAAGTTGTCCAATTTATGGCATATAGTTGTTCATAGTGTGCTTTTATTATTTGTTTTTATTTCTTTTTTTTTTTTTTTTTTAGTAGTTACTTCTTTTTTTTTTTTTATTATACTTTAGGGTTTTAGGGTACATGTGCACAATGTGCAGGTTTGTTACATATGTATCCATGTGCCATGTTGATTTCCTGCACCCATTAACTCGTCATTTAGCATTAGGTGTATCTCCTAATGCTGTCCCTCCCCCCTCCCCCCACCCCACAACAGTCCCCGGAGCGTGATGTTCCCCTTCCTGTGTCCATGAGTTCTCATTGTTCAATTCCCACCTATGAGTGAGAACATGCGGTGTTTGGTTTTTTGTCCTTGCTATAGTTTACTGAGAATGATGGTTTCCAGTTTCATCCATGTCCCTACAAAGGACACGAACTCATCATTTTTTATGGCTGCATAGTATTCCATGGTGTATATGTGCCACATTTTCTTAATCCAGTCTATCGTTGTTGGACATTTGGGTTGGTTCCAAGTCTCTGCTCTTGTGAATAGTGCCGCAATAAACATACGTGTGAATGTGTCTTTATAGCAGCATGATTTATAGTCCTTTGGGTATATACCCAGTAATGGGATGGCTGGGTCAAATGGTATTTCTAGTTCTAGATCCCTGAGGAATCGCCACACTGACTTCCACAATGGTTGAACTAGTTTACAGTCCCACCAACAGTGTAAAAGTGTTCCTATTTCTCCACATCCTCTCCAGCACCTGTTGTTTCCTGATTTTTTAATGATGGCCATTCTAACTGGTGTGAGATGGTATCTCACTGTGGTTTTGATTTGCATTTCTCTGATGGCCAGTGATGAGGAGCATTTCTTCATGTGTTTTTTGGCTGCATAAATGTCTTCTTTTGAGAAGTGTCTGTTCATGTCCTCTGCCCACTTTTTGATGGGGTTGTTTGTTTTTTTCTTGTAAATTTGTTTGAGTTCATTGTAGATTCTGGATATTAGCCCTTTGTCAGATGAGTAGGTTGCAAAAATTTTCTCCCATTGTGTAGGTTGCCTGTTCACTCTGATGATAGTTTCTTTTGCTGTGCAGAAGCTCTTTAGTTTAATGAGATCCCATTTGTCGATTTTGGCTTTTGTTGCCATTGCTTTTGGTGTTTTAGACATGAAGTCCTTGCCCACGCCTATGTCCTGAATGGTATTGCCTAGGTTTTATTGTAGGATTTTAATGGTTTTAGGTCTAACATATAAGTCTTTAATCCATCTTGAATTAATTTTTGTATAAGGTGTAAGGAAGGGATCCAGTTGCAGCTTTCTACATATGGCTAGCCAGTTTTCCCAGCACCATTTATTAAATAGGGAATCCTTTCCCCATTTCTTGTTTTTGTCAGGTTTGTCAAAGATCAGATAGTTGTAGCTATGCGGCATCATTTCTGAGGGCTCTGTTCTGTTCCATTGATCTATGTCTCTGTTGTGGTACCAGTACCATGCTGTTTTGGTTACTGTAGCCTTGTAGTATAGTTTAAAGTCAGGTAGCGTGATGCCTCCAGCTTTGTTCTTTTGGCTTAGGATTGACTTGGCGATGCGGGCTCTTTTTTGGTTCCATATGAACTTTAAAGTAGTTTTTTCCAATTCTGTGAAGAAAGTCATTGGTAGCTTGATGGGGTTGGCATTGAATCTATAAATTACCTTGGGCAGTATGGCCATTTTCACGATATTGATTCTTCCAACCCATGAGCATGGAATGTTCTTCCATTTGTTTGTATCCTCTTTTATTTCATTGAGCAGTGGTTTGTAGTTCTCCTTGAAGAGGTCCTTCACATCCCTTGTAAGTTGGATTCCTAGGTATTTTATTCTCTTTGAAGCAATTGTGAATGGGAGTTCACTCATGATTTGGCTCTCTGTTTGTCTGTTATTGGTGTACAAGAATGCTTGTGATTTTTGTACATTAATTTTGTATCCTGAGACTTTGCTGAAGTTGCTAATCAGCTTAAGGAGATTTTGGGCTGAGACAATGGGGTTTTCTAGATATACAATCATGTCATCTGCAAACAGGGACAATTTGACTTCCTCTTTTCCTAATTGAATACCCTTTATTTCCTTCTCCTGCCTGATTGCTCTGGCCAGAACTTCCAGCACTATGTTGAATAGGAGCAGTGAGAGAGGGCATCCCTGTCTTGTGCCAGTTTTCAGAGGGAATGCTTCCAGTTTTTGCCCATTCAGTATGATATTGGCTGTGGGTTTGTCGTAGATAGCTCTTATTATTTTGAGATACGTCCCATCAATACCTAATTTATTGAGAGTTTTTAGCATGAAGGGTTGTTGAATTTTGTCAAAGGCCTTTTCTGCATCTATTGAGATAATCATGTGGTTTTTGTCTTTGGTTCTGTTTATATGCTGGGTTACATTTATTGATTTGCGTATGTTGAACCAGCCTTGTATCCCAGGGATGAAGCCCACTTGATCAAGGTGGATAAGCTTTTTGATGTGCTGCTGGATTCGGTTTGCCAGTATTTTATTGAGGATTTTTGCATCAATGTTCATCAAGGATATTGGTCTGAAATTCTCTTTTTTGGTTATGTCTCTGCCAGGTTTTGGTATCAGGACGATGCTGGCTTCGTAAAATGTGTTAGGGAGGATTCCCTCTTTTTCTATCGATTGGAATAGTTTCAGAAGGAATGGTACCAGTTCCTCCTTGTACCTCTGGTAGAATTCAGCTGTGAATCCATCAGGTCCTGGACTCTTTTTGGTTGGTAAGCTATTGATTATTGCCACAATTTCAGAACCTGTTATTGGTCTATTCAGAGATTCAACTTCTTCCTGGTTTAGTCTTGGGAGGGTGTATTTGTCGAGGAATTTATCCATTTCTTTTAGATTTTCTAGTTTATTTGCATAGAGGTTTTTGTAGTATTCTCTGATGGTAGATTGTATTTCTGTGGGATCGGTGGTGATATCCCCTTTTTCGTTTTTTATTGCATCTATTTGATTCTTCTCTCTTTTCTTCTTTATTAGTCTTGCTAGCGGTCCATCAATTTTGTTGATCTTTTCAAAAAACCAGCTCCTGGATTCATTAATTTTTTGAAGGGTTTTTTGTGTCTCTATTTCCTTCAGTTCTGCTCTGATTTTAGTTATTTCTAGCCTTCTGCTAGCTTTTGAATGTGTTTGCTCTTGCTTTTCTAGTTCTTTTAATTGTGATGTTAGGGTGTCAATTTTGGATCTTTCCTGCTTTCTCTTGTGGGCATTTAGTGCTATAAATTTCCCTCTACACACTGCTTTGAACGTGTCCCAGAGATTCTGGTATGTTGTGTCTTTGTTCTCGTTGGTTTCAAAGAACATCTTTATTTCTGCCTTCATTTCATTATGTACCCAATAGTCATTCAGGAGCAGGTTGTTCAGTTTCCATGTAGTTGAGTGGTTTTGAGTGAGTTTCTTAAACCTGAGTTCTAGTTTGATTGCACTGTGGTCTGAGAGACAGTTTGTTATAATCTCTGTTCTTTTACATTTGCTGAGAAGAGCTTTACTTCCAACTATGTGGTCAATTTTGGAATAGGTGTGGTGTGGTGCTGAAAAAAATGTATATTCTGTTGATTTGGGGTGGAGAGTTCTGTAGATGTCTATTAGGTCCACTTTATGTAGAGCTGAGTTCAATTCCTGGATATCCTTGTTAACTTTCTGTCTCGTTGATCTGTCTAATGCTGACAGTGGGGTGTTAAAATCTCCCATTATTATTGTGTGGGAGTTTAAGTCCCTTTGTAGGTCACTGAGGACTTGCTTTATGAATCTGGGTGCTCCTGTGTTGGGTGCATATATATTTAGGATAGTTAGCTCTTCTTGTTGAATTGATCCCTTTACCATATGTAATGGCCTTCTTTGTCTCTTTTGATCTTTGTTGGTTTAAAGTCTATTTTATCAGAGACTAGGATTGCAACCCCTGCCTTTTTTTTGTTTTCCAGTTGCTTGATAGATCTTCCTCCATCCCTTTATTTTGAGTCTATGTGTGTCTCTGCACGTGAGATGGGTTTCCTGAATACAGCACACTGATGGGTCCTGACTCCTTATCCAGTTTGCCAGTCTGTGTCTTTTGATTGGAGCATTTAGCCCATTTACATTTAAAGTTAATATTGTTATGTGTGAATCTGATCCTGTCATTATGATGTTAGTTGGTTATTTTGCTCGTTAGTTGCTATAGTTTCTTCCTAGCCTCGATGGTCTTTACAATTTGGCATGTTTTTGCAGGGGCTGGTACCGGTTGTTCCTTTCCATGTTTAGTGCTTCCTTCAGGAGCTCTTTTAGGGCAGGCCTGGTGGTGACAAAATCACTCAGCGTTTGCTTGTCTGTAAAGTATTTTATTTCTCCTTCACTTATGAAGCTTAGTTTGGCGGGATAGGAAATTCTGGGTTGAAAATTCTTTTCTTTAAGAATGTTGAATATCGGCCCCCACTCTCTTCTGGCTTGTAGAGTTTCTGCTGAGAGATCAGCTGTTAGTCTGATGGGCTTCCCTTTGTGGGTAACCCGACCTTTCTCTCTGGCTGCCCTTAACATTTTTTCCTTCATTTCAACTTTGGTGAATCTGACAATTATGTGTCTTGGAGTTGCCCTTCTCGAGGAGTATCTTTGTGGCGTTCTCTGTATTTCCTGAATCTGAATGCTGGCCTGCCTTGCTAGATTGGGGAAGTTCTCCTGGATAATATCTTGCAGAGTGTTTTCCAACTTGGTTCCATTCTCCCCGTCATTTTCAGGTACACCAATCAGACGTAGGTTTGGTCTTTTCACATAGTCCCAAATTTCTTGGAGGCTTTGTTCATTTCTTTTTATTCTTTTTTCTCTAAACTTCCCTTCTCTCTTCATTTCATTCATTTCATCTTCTATCAGCGATACCCTTTCTTCCAGTTGATCGCATCTGCTACTGAGGCTTCTGCAATCTTCGTGTAGTTCTCGAAACTTGGCTTTCAGCTCCATCATCTCCTTTAAGCCCTTCTCTCCATTGGTTATTCTAGTTATCCATTCTTCTAATTTTTTTTCAAAGTTTTTAACTTCTTTGCTATTGTTTTGAATTTCCTCTCGTAGCTCAGAGTAGTTTGATCGTCTGAAGCCTTCTTCTCTCAACTGATCAAAGTCATCCTCCATCCAGCTTTGTTCCGTTGCTGGTGAGGAACTGTGTTCCTCTGGAGGAGGAGAGGTGCTCTGTTTTTTAGAGTTTCCAGTTTTTTTGGTCTGTTTTTTCCCCATCTTTGTGGTTTTGTCTACTTTTTGTCTTCGATGATGGTGATGTACAGATGGGTTTTTGGTGTGGATGTCCTTTCTGTTTGTTAATTTTCCTTCTACCAGAGAAGACCCTCAGCTGCAGGTCTGTTGGAGTTTACTAGAGGTCCACTCCAGACCCTGTTTGGCTGGGTGTCAGCACCGGTGGCTGCAGAACAGCGGATTTTCGTGAGACCACAAATTCAACTGTCTGATAGTTCCTCTGAAAGTTTTGTCTCAGAGGAGTACCCGGTTGAATGAGGTGTCAGTCTGGCCCTACTGGGGGGGTGCCTCCCAGTTAGGCTGCTCAGGGGTGAGGGACCCACTTTAGGAGGCAGTCTGTCCGTTCTCAGATCTCCAGCTGCGTGCTGGGAGAACCACTACTCTCTTCAAAGCTGTCAGTCAGACAGGGACATTTAAGGCTGTGGAGGTTCTCGCTGAGTTTTTGGTTGTCTGTGCCCTGCCCCCAGAGGTGGAGCCTACAGAGGCAGGCAGGCCTCCTTGAGCTGTGGTGGGCTCCACCCAGTTCGAGCTTCCTGGCTGCTTTGTTTACCTAAGCAAGCCTGGGCAATGGCGGGCGCCCCTCCCCCAGCCTCGTTGCCGCCTTGCAGCGTGATCTCAGACTGCTGTGCTAGCAATCAGCAAGACTCTGTGGGCATAGGACCCTCCGAGCCAGGTGCGGGACACAATCTCCTAGTGTGCCGTTTTCCAGGCCCGTTGGAAAAGCGCAGTATTAGGATGGGACTGACCCGATATTCCAGGTGCCGTCTGTTTCCCCTTTCTTTGACTAGGAAAGGGAACTCCCTGACCCCTTGCGCTTCCCGAGTGAGGCAATGCATCGCCCTGCTTCGGCTCGCGCACAGTGCGCTTCACCGACTGTCCTGAACCCACTGTTAGGCACTCCCTAGTGAGATGAAACCGGTACCTCAAGCAGAAATGTAGAAATCACCCGTCTTCTGTGTCGCTGGGGCTGGGAGCTGGAGACCGGAGCTGTTCCTATTCGGCCATCTTGGCTCCACCCAGGATAGTCTGTTTTTATTTCTTTTAGTAATGATTTAATCTCTTGAATTTCTAATTTTAGTGCTTTAAGTCTTCAGTCTTTTGAACATGATCAGTTTAGCTGAAGGTTTGTCAATTTTGCTGATCTTTTCAAAGAACCAACTTCTGAAAGTCGTTGATTTTCTCTATTATTTCTTACTATCTGTTATTTTCTGTTCAAATCTTTATTATTACATTCATTCTGCTTGATTTGGGTTTAGTTTGTTCTACTTCCAATTTCTTAAGATGGGAGGTTAGGTTGTTGATTTGAGATAGTTTTCTTTTAAAATGTAGTCATCTACAATTATATAATTTCCTTGTGATTATTCTTTGATCCATTGTTTATTTAGAAGTGTGTTATGTAATTTCTACATATTTGTGAATTTCTCAAATTTATTTCTTTTGTCGATTTCAAATTTAATTTTATTGTGGTTGGAGAGGATACTTTGATGATTTTAATCCTTTTAAATTTATTGAGACTTGTCTTATGGCCTAGCACATGTTCCAGATGCACTTGAGAATAATGTATATTCTGCTATTGTTGGGTATAGTGATAGTGCTATAGATGTCTATAGATGTCTGTTGGTGTAGTTGCTTTATAATGATTTTCATCTTTTATTTCTACATTGATATTCTGATTGCTTGTTGTGCCTATTATGGAATATGAGGTATTGAAGTCTTCAACTATTTTTGTTTAATTGTCAATTTCTCCCTTCATTTGTGTCAATTTTTTTGTTGTTGGGTGTACATATATTTATGATTGTTGTGTCTTCCTGATGAATTAACTCTTTTATCTTTATGAAGTGTTCATCTTTATCTCCAGTTAAATTTTGTAATAAGTTCTACTTTCTATGATTAGTATATCTACTCTAACTCTTTTATGGTTTCTGTTTGCATAGTATATCTTTTTTCATCATTTTTCTTTCACCCTATTTTTATCTCTAAATATAAAATTTGTCTACTGTAGACATCACATAGTTGGATCTTGATGTAGAAAAATCCAATGTGATAATTTCTGCGTTTTGATTGCATTTTGTAATGCAACTTTATTTAATGTTATTAATATGGTTAGATTTATACCTGATATTTTCCTTTTTTTTATGTGCTTCATGTCTTCTTTGTTCCTCTGTTCTTCATTTACTTCCTTCTTTTGTACTAAGTGGGTTTTTTCCTAGTCTAACTTTTAAATTCCTTTAATACTTTTTCAATTATACTTTTAAAAATTGGTTTTGTTTATTGTTTTACGGTTTGCAATATACATATTAAATTATCTAAGTCTATTTATATTTATACTAACTCAATTCCAGTGAAATATAGAAACTTTATTCCTATATAGCTTCATTCCACCTTCTCATTTTTATACTATTATTGTTATATATATTATGTCTATATATGTGACAAACCCAACAACACATTGTTAAAATTATTGTTATAATATTTTGTCTTTTAAAAAATCTGAGGGAATAAAGGAGAGCAAATATTTATTTGTTGAGTTTGTCATATTCTTTTCTTCCTCCTCCTCCTCCTCCTCCTTCTTATTCTTCTTCTTTCTTTTTCTTGTTCTGATTCTTTTCATTTCATCTCTTTCTCTGAATTCAGATTACTGTCTGATGTCATTTCCTTGCTACAGTAAAACTTTGATTACACTCACCTCTTTCATGCTATTATTATCTTCATTAGGAATTTTCAGACTTTCAAATTTCAAACAATGGTTAAGATTTCAAATTTATTTTGGTAGTTGGCCAAGGATTGCCAACTTTTACTTTGTAATTATGGGCATCAAAAAGATATCCAACCAACTATCCTTTACCATCATCATCATTTTACAAAGGAAAGCATATTTTTACCACCACTTTCCCGACCAAACAGAAAGGCTATAACCTGAGAGGAAGAACAATCATTCCTAATAAAAGACAGCTGGAATTTTTACAGTAACAGTTTTCCAGTGGACTGATGAAAACTTCATCACCAATCGGCATTTGGGAACTTTGGGTTTATGTAAATAATATCATCATCTTCTTCAGCAACGATAACAATTTTTTTGGTGCATATTATGTGTGAGTTAGGCATTGTGCTAAGCACTCTATATTAACTCTATTACTATGAAGATAGCCCAGGAGGTGGATACATTTATTATCATCAGTTTATAGCAAGGAAACTGAGGCACAAAGATGTTGGATAACTTTCCAAAGGTCTTATGGTGGCAGAGCCAGGATTCAAACCTCAGAGTTCTAGCTCTAGTATCTGCACCATAAACGGCTGCAATGTTCTCTGGCAGGCTGGCTAAATGTGGTCCTAGACTGTGATGGGTTAATAGATGTAACTCTCACTCAGACATCGGTTTTGTTAGGGACAGTAGAAAACGAAGTTCACTGGTGTGTCCCAGAGAGGGGTGCTTGGACCTTGACTATGTGAGCAATAGGTTGAATCAGATGATAGTGATGGTCTCCTTATGTGTGTTGAAACAGAGAGCATACTGATTATATAGAAATATTAATAGAACAAGGCAGGTTTGCTACCTAACCAGCTGCTAAAGACAAAAGTTTGGGAAGAGTTTTTGACTTTCTCTTACTCTCATGTCCTCTCAATCACTGAGTCTTATTAACTCAACCTCCTAAATATTTTTCATATTCATCCCCTTGTCCTCATTTTCTTTGGCTCCATCCTATATCCTATGCACTAATATGGCTGGCCTAGATCACTGTAGCAGTCTTCTAACAGGTGTCCTTTCTGTACTTTTGTTTTTCTTCATTCATTCTGCACATGGACTGAGTGAATTTTCCGAAACACAGATCTAATGATGCCATACTCTCTCTTTTTCTTTCTTTCTCTCTCTTTCGTTTTCTTTCTTTCCCTCCCTCCCTCCCTCCCTTCCTTCCTTCCTTCCTTCCTTCCTTCCTTCCTTCCTTCCTTCCTTCCTTCCTTCCTTCCTCTCTCTCTCTCTCTCTTTCTTTCTTTCTTTCTTTTTTTTTGCGATGCAGTTTTGCTCCTGTTGCCCAGGCTGGAGTGCAATGGCATGATCTCAGCTCACTGCAACCTCTGCCTCCCTGGTTCAAGTGGTTCTTCTGCCTCAGCCTCCCAAGTGGCTGAGATCACAAGTGTGCATCACCATGCCTGGCTAATTTTGTATTTTTTTTTTTAGTAGGGGCAGGGTTTCACTATGTTGGTCAGGCTGGTCTCGTATTCCTGACCTCAAGTGATCCACCTGCCTCAGCCTCCCAAAGTGCTGGGATTGCAGGTGTGAGCCACCACGCCCGGCCTGCCACACCCCTTCTTACACAGTTTAAATGGTTTTCTTCTGCTCTCAAAACACTCAAAAAAAAAAAAAAAAAAGACCAGGCTGGAGTACAATGGTGTGATCATGGCTCACTGCAGTCTCAAACTCTTGGGCTCAAGTGATCCTCACACATCAGCAACCCCAAGTAGCTGAGACAACAGGTGTACACCACCACTCTTGGCTAATTTTTAAATTGTTTCTGTAGAAACAGGGTCTCACTATGTTGCCCAGGCTGGTCTTGAGTTCCTGGGATCAAGCAATCCTCCCACATTGGCCTCCCAAAGTATTATAATTACAGGTGTGAGCCACTGCGCCTGGCCCAGAACACATAATAGACACTACGTTGATTTCCACTCCTCATCTTTCTCTGCTTATTCTCTCTTTCTTGTTCTCATGTTTAGCTATAAAAAAATACTTGGTTTTCTCAAAATGCTTTCTTAATGGCTGTTTATTGAAAACAACCCCAAACTCATGTTTACACAGGTTTAAAAAGTGCAATCATGAAAGTTATAACAGTTTTCTAGGGCTGTCATAACAAAGTATCAAAAACTGGGTGGCTAAGGAACAAGATCGCCTGGGTCTTCAGCTTGCACATGGCATATCATGGGACTTCTCGGCTTCCATAATCATGACAGCCACTCTCCATAATGAATCTTCTCTTGTATATCTATCTGTATATTCTATTTTTTTCTGTTTCTCTGAAGAATCCTGACTAATACATCACTCTTGTGTGGTTCTCTCTCTTTGAATCTGGGGTGGACCTATGATTCTTTTGTAGGCAAATTTGAGCTATAGAAAAATTTAAAGCTAGATAATTATTTAATTAGATCAAAACCTAAGGGATTATTTTTTGGGCAAGATGTTGGTAGCCAAGGGAAGTCTCTTCTCTAGCCAGAATAAGAAGATACTCTTGATTTTATCTGCTCAGAAGTTTGTAAAATGACCCACATCTGCTCTTTCAGGAGCCAGAGTTCAACCTCTAAAGCTCTGAGTGATTAAGGAGCTTCACGGAACAATATAACCAATTTCTGTTGGCACAGGTACACATTTTACAGGTTCTTCGTGAAAGTGAGACTATGAAGAACATGAATGAAAGTATCATATATTCTAAAGCACCTGTGGATTAAGTTGGTGAAAGGTGAAATTTCTTTCAATCATGAGTTAATAATATCTTCTGCTTAAAAATTAGAAACTTTACTTGGAGGTTTTTGAATACTTAAAAAGCATCCACATACATATGGTCAAAGTGATAAATGACATGTTTTCTTATCCGAGTGCAATGACATCTTAAAAGGCTTCTTTTGTTATATTTAAACTTGCATGTCAGAAACTTATTGTCTGCATGTGAGTTATTCTCTATTTGTTCAGTGTGACTGTACAGTGATGTTGATATATAATGAGGCAGCACACTTTTAAGTTCTAAACTACAATTGTTGGATAAGAATCTTGACAGTGCCGACTAATCCCTTCTGATTGGTGCCGTGTTGATATCGGCTGACAACATAAACCCGTGTTGCAATATTCTAATCCATAACCTGGCATAAGAGGCATTTTATCTTGGGCTGCATGGGAAGAGAATCCATTTACGTCTGTGTTTCAAAGTGAGATTTCCCAGGAGTGTGACTGTCTCAACCTGCCACCCATCTCTTTATAAGGAGGGATCACAACAGGCAATTTCAAAATTAAAGAGATGGCAACATTTTTCTGTCGAGGTACTTTTATTCAGAGCATTTACCCTTGTTATCTTTCAAATCTTTCTTTGGAATTACGTGATATCCATCATGTGAAAAAATCTAGACCTAGATAAAGATCCTCATAAAATGGCCCTCACCAGAATAATAGAGTTTTCCTCCTAAATAGTAATTTGTTTCTTGGTGGAAATGGGAGCAATCAGACATCATGGAGTAGACATAAATCTTCTCCCCTGTGCTCTGTCAGAACTCCTGACCCACAGAATCCAATCCATGAACATAGTAAAATGGTGGTGGTTTCATGCCACTAAGTGTGGGGAGGTTTGTTACGCAGCAAGTGAGAACTAGAACAGATATTATGATTGGTACCTGGACAATCTTGAATGAGGTGTTTAACACTATTGCAGCTCAGTTGTTCCTTCTCCTCCTCCTCCTTCTCCTTTTCCTTTTCCTTCTCTTCCTCCTCCTCTTGTTCTTCCTCCGTTGCTGCTGCCTCTTCTTCTTCTTCTTCTTCTTCTTCTTCTTCTTCTTCTTCTTCTTCTTCTTCTTCTTCTTCTTCTTCTTCTTCTTCTTCTTCTTCTTCTTTTCTTCTTCTTCTTTCTTCTTTCTTCTTCTTTTTTTGATGGAGTTTCACTCTTGTCACCCAGGCTGCAGTGCAATGATGCAATCTTGGCTCATTGCAACCTCCACCTCCCAGGTTCAAGTGATTCTCTTGCCTCAGCCTCCCAAATAGCTAGTATTACAGGCACCTGCCACCATGCCCGGATAATTTTGTATTTTTTTTAAGTAGATATGGGATTTCACCATGTTTGTCAGGCTGGTCTCGAACTCCTGAACTTAGGTAATCCACCTGCCTTGGCCATCCAAAGTGCTGGGATTACAGGTATGAGCCACCATGCCCAGCCTCTTCATCTTTAAATGAGGTTAATGACAGTAATATTGATCATCTGTTGACTGCCTATTACTTAAGTATATATACTCACACACACACGCATACACATACATAGACATACCCATACACTTAGATATATGTTATACATATACGTGTGTGTAACATAGATGTATGTTATATATACATACACATAAATGTATGTATGATTTATTGTTATTATTCACAGTAGTTATGTTCTATAAAGTTGCTAGGAACACTGAATTAGCAAATATTGAAGCATTGTTCGTAGGGAAAATACCAGGGTTAAGCTCCTGTGTGTCTCTGGTGACAATATTTTCATCAGCCAATCAATGCATAGCCTTATTTTGTGTATTTCTGTTTGAAGACACCTTATTTAATATATATTGTTCGTTCATTAACATTGAACTCAAAGTCAACAGTGCCATAACTTATATTTTCTCTGGGAGGCACATCACAGCCTTCTTGCACTTGGGAATACTAGGCAGCGCATTAGCACAATGCTTAGGGACATCTGAAATAGCAAAACCAGCAACAAAAGGTGCAAAAAATGAGAAAAGCATGGTGCTAACTATCCCATGAAAAGGACACTCGTTTTTAATATTAAAGCTGAAACGAGAAGCCGGAGGGTGGCTTTGTTGAACCTGAGCTAGGAATGTGTACTTTAGGTGACTCACATTTTTACCACTTTGACATGCCCGTGAATGGCTGTGGATGTGGCAAAGTACTGATTTCAAGGTTATGAAAAAATTTAAGTGAGCAAGTGAGTTTGCAAATATGGAATCTGCCAGTGGGTGTTGACCGTGCTTAAACAATCTCCTTTGGTTTTTATAATAGCTCTGTTATGTGAGATTAGATGCATACGTTCTTGACCATTCCATTATGCCATCCTACCACTGCCTTTTAATGTTTTGAATATTAAATAAGGTAATGTGGGTAACAGAATACTCTTTGAAAATCCCACTTTCTCTGTTGCACAGCTGTGGGTGTGACTTCCATCTATTCTGCTAGAGATATCTATTTGCTTCAGAGAGGACTGAGAAGTTACAGCAGGGTTGCTATGACAAAGAGGGGGCCGGTAATCATAGCCAGCCCTTTATAGTGCATGCTAGTGGCCAGATCCTGGTCTCTGTTCTTTGTACATGTTGAATAGAGCCTCACAAAGTCCTAGCTTGTAGTTACACCATAAGCCCAGGCAGTCTGGCCATGGAATCTGCTGTTTACCTTTACTCATTAGGGGACCCTTCAGCAGTCAGCTTTTGACACACAGAGTAAGATTTTATGCCCAGAGCAAAACAATGTCCTTAAATAGGTACTGTTAGAGAAGGAATTTCTGTTTCTTTGTTCACATGTCAAGATCTAAGTTTGGAGACTGGAGATTTCCTTTGTATGACTGCCCCTTCCCCTTTAAGGCTTAGCATCTCCATGAAGAAATAGCAGGAATGTAGGGGGTGTCCAGTCAGATTGGAAGAAATGAAAAGCTTGTCCTTTTCTCCATGGTGGCTCGTGGGAAGGAGAAGGGAGACAGAGGGAGGTAAAAGCAGAAATATATTTGGTGACTTGGATTATGGAGCTACACTAACTCCCCTGTTGCCAATCAAGGTCAAAATCCTGAAGAAGGGAAATAAATATTAGATACACAGAGAGGAAAGTGGAAGGCAGATGTTTTGCAGGAAACAGACTTGAAGGATGCCCTGTGTATCAGATAAATTTGTCACTGTGATGACATTAGGCAGAGGAAGACCTGAGTTGGGGTTGCTGCATACAGCTATGCAGGTTGTGCACTGCACAACTCCACAGGTCACCACTCACATAGACATTGCTGGGAGTGCTCTCTCCCCTTGAGTTGTGCTTTGTGGTGGCCTTGGCTTGAGTTGGCTTTCTGGAGTCTGTTTTGGCTCCTGTGTTGTATGGAAGTGTCCAGAAATTTCCCCGTGCTTTTGAAGGTACATGAGTGGCATGGTGCTGATATGCCTAGCAGTCAGCACTATCAGAAAAGATATCCCATAATTGGCGAAGCCGAAATGAAGGGCTACGGGATAGCTCCTGGAACCAGAATTCAAATGGGAGTTGTATGAAGACCTCAGATGGATGTGCTATGCTAGCAATGCTGAAAGAGGGCCAATTCAGCCAAAAGGACTTGCCGGGCCTGATGGAGCGAAGAGAGGGGATCACAAGCTCTTTGGCCACAGACTTTATCAGCAGATGCCTACAGGCTAAGCAGTGACCAAGTCAATCCAGGACCTTTTTGTTGCAAAGGCTAGAAAGTACTAAAACCTGATTACCTATGATGCTTTGGGGATATAAAAATGAATATCTTATAGGCTTATGGGAAAGATGGACTGAAATAAATAAATGCAAATAAAGTTTGATAATAAGATATTTAGAAGTTTTCCAAGATAATGCGTGGGATACAAGGGAGAATGCAGTCAGAGCCCAGGGAAGAGCAGGCAGGAAAGACTTCACAGGAGAGGTAATGCCCTAATGGGTTTTGAAGGATGATTAGGAGTTTGTCAGTCTGATGAGGTGGGAAGGGACATTATGGAAGGCAGAGGGACCATGTGCACGGGCATGTGAGAGAATCTGGGCTTCAGGCTCTACATGCAGCAGCAGGATCAGGTTCTGGAGCTTACAGCAAATGAAGGACCCCGTGCTTGGGGTCTGATGTTCTGTTCTCATAGTCTGGAAATTCTTAATTTTACCTTTGAATATATGTTCAAGTGAATATATATTCATTTTGATTATATGTTCGTAAGTGCAGTTGATGGGACAATGGAGCCTGTGCTAAGGTGTTGAATCCTTGGCTCACCTGTGGTCCTGCCTCCCCTAAATGAATCTTGGCTGCCTGCTCCCTGCCTCTTGGAGGCCTAGGCAGTACCCAGTTTCCCTGTGTCTTTCCCTCTTCCTTCCTCTAGCTGGTAACTGCTGCTGCCCTCTGCCCCAGTGGGAGCCTGGGTATGAGTGAATGCCAGGGAGGTTGGGGTAAGGTACGTGGGGTATATGGCATTTTGGGGCCAGGCATAGCATTGGCCATTGCTGCCTGGGGCTGGCAGCACCACAGTGCATTCCACAGGTGACTTGGTGGGGCCTCGCCTCTTGCATCCCGGTGCAGAGGTTGCAATATCCTTGGAAGTTGTTCATATATCATGTATCGGGGTAGCAGTTCCTGGCTTGATTTTCCTGACTTGGGCTGGAGGAAGAAGGAACTGGCAGCTAGGGGGCCATACATGTGCCAAGTCGCCCTGGAACCTGTCAGGGTTTGAACTCTCCCTGCAAGTATCCCAGTGCCTGAGGGAGCATGACTTTAAAGATCACATAAAGAAACGCTGTGACAGGTCAAGAGAAAGACTGTGTAAAAGCGGAAAATGTTTTCTTTCAGAAATTTTAATAGCCCTTTCTCTTTTTCTTTTCTTTTTTGAATAAGGTATCTGGCATTTTCATTTTGCACTGGGTTCCAAAAATTATGTAGCCAGTCCTGAGCATGGGGGAAAGAATGAATAAACGAATGAATGGATGGGATGGGATAGCTCTGAGTATAGATCCAAGTCACCACATATTCCTATTCCTGTTTGGGTGTTAAGTAGTTTTTCATTACTTCACAGGGGTTCCTAGTCAGTTCTTGCTTTACAAACGAATAAGACTCAGAATTACGATTCCAGTTCACCTGGAACTGGTGAGTGGTCCCAGCTCTAGGTTTCGCCCTGCTGTTAACCCTCGAGGCACCTGTTCTTTTGTAATTCTCCATGGCCAGAGTGATGTAAAAAACGCAAGGCTAATGCAAAGGGAAAGGAGGACTGCTGATTTATTGCATCAGGAATGTGTTAAATTGTGCTCCAGCGGCCTAAGAGAGCTAATGCATCTTCCAAAGCAGGTAATTTACTGGCCAGAGAGAAAAGAATATGGGATCTTAAGACAACAGGGCAGGGGAGGGAGAGGGTGTCCTCAATGATTGTGTAGCCCAGTTGTTAACTGAGGCTCAGGAGGTGAAGTGACTCACCCAAAGTCACGCAACTACTTGCTTTCAGAGCTAGGCTTGACCCAGTTCTCTGACCTCAAGGCTAATGCTTGTCTAGCTCTCCTGCCTCTGAGTCCAATAACTAAGAAGAGTGACCGTAAATCTTGTGGCACAGAATTCACTTGACATTTGCATAGCACTTTGTATGTGTAACATCACAGTGATGTTTGATGCTTTTTTCTCCTTTTGAGAAGAAATGTCAATGGCCTAATATTGATGCCAAGCAATGGTTTTTGAGGATGAAATTCAGTATGAAGCATAGAAAACTAGCCCCCATCAGCAGAGTTTCCTAACCTGGGTCTGAAAACAACCAATAGGAAATCCAGCCTCCTTATCTTTAAAAAAGATTTATGTATGTATGTATGTATGTATGTATGCATGTATATATGTGTGTATTTTTAGAGATAGTGTCTCTCTGTTGCCTAGGTTGGAGTACAGTGGTGCAATCTAGATCACTGTAACCTCAAACTCCTGGGCTCAAGCAATATCCTGGCTCAGCCTCCCAAGTAGCTAGAACTATGGGCCTCTGGACCATGACTGGCTAATTTTTAAATTTTTTGAAGAGACAGAGTCTTTTTATGTTCTGCAGGCTGGTCTCCTACTCCCAGCCTCAGCAATTCTTTAGCCTTGGCCTCCCAAAGTGCTGTGGTTATAGGTGTGAGTCACCGTGGCAGGTCAAATTTTGTATTTAATTGATGCCTAATAATTATACGTATTTTTGAAGGTATAGTGTGATGTTTTGGTCCGTGGATATATTGCATGATGGCCAAATCACGGTATTTAGCATATGCATCACCTTGTACATTTATCATTTCTTTGTAGTGGGAACATTCAAAATACTCTCTTCTAGCTAATTTAAAATACACAATATAATATTGTTAATTAAAGTCACTGTACTGTGTAAGAGAACACCAGACTTATTCCTCCTACCTAACTATAATTTTGTACCCATTGACCAATCTGTTCCCATACCCTCTTGCTCCTAGCCTCTGGTCACCACCATTCTGCTCTCTACTTCTATGAGATCAACTTTTGTTGATTCCACCTGTGAGTGAGGTCATTCAGTGTTTGTCTTTCTGTGCCTGGCATTTCACTGAACATAATGTACTCCAGGTTCACCCATGTTGCTGCAAATGACAGGATTTCATTCTTTTCTGAGGCTGAGTAGTACTCCATCATGTGTAAGTACCACGTTTTCTTTATCCTTTCATCCATTGATGGACACTTAGGTTGATTCCATACCTTGTCTATTATGAATAGTCCAGCCTCCTCATTTTGACGTGTGACTGTCTCATTCTTGCAAAGTCAGCAGTACATTGACACAATGAGCTTTGTTGCTTGGTTGCTTGAAGTTGAATGCAAAGAACTTGCTGGTATGCACAATGTGAGAGCTGACAAAATCACATGACTTCCTGGAATAATAATGCAAAGAAGAAAATGTTCTGGCAAAGGATCCCCTTCCAAAGTGGTATATTTATTAAAACCCAGGGTAGTTTTGCTTGATGCTTAGAACAGTGTTTCTCCCGATTAGGTCAATCTTTGAAACTGTGGGAACAGCTTCAGAACTCCAACTAAAAGAAGTAGATGGGATGTGGGAGCTCAGCACACTTGGCTAGGTGCAGAAATGAGAAGTAGAGTGGGTTTTTTTCCAAAAGAGTAATTTCCTTACAAAACTGTGTCAGTTAATAAGGCCCTAGTTACTTCTGTGATCCTGCATGGCAGTAGAGATACTTGGTTAGTCTTAAGAATATTCTTACATTGTTGCATTCACTTCTGGGATGAGACTTGGAAGGAATCATGTGTCATCCCCTGAGTGCCCAAGCTTGGAGCATCAGAGTTGGCTAGTTTTATTCTCAGCCCCACTCCACACTCCCCTTATCCCTCCCCGTCATCTGATGCCTTGTGCTGATTGTATGTACTGCACCCTAAGCAGCATGTTAGAGTGTTCTATCTCAGAGGAGACTTTGGCTCCTGTTGATCAAGCTCTGCATTGTTATACCATGGGAAAACTGGGAATCAGGGGAGATTAGTCACTTACTTTAGGCACCCAGTTTGTTAGCGGCAGATCTGGGAATAGAACCCATGTTTCTTTCCACTATGCCATGCTACCTGGAAACATGCCTGTAACATAAATTATAAAAATGTCAGGAGAAACTCTTGAAATAGTAAACTGAGCTTTCAGGAATAGGATTTCAAATAATGTCTTTTGAAAGCTGTTTCCAATCATTTCACATGAACTCTGGTACCTGATACAATACCGTTTGGATCCATGTCATGATTGCTGTGGATGTGAAATGGACAGGTGGTTTGGCTTGTCAAGTTTTCAGTTAACAGGAAGAAGAAATATCTTCTCAAGGATAGGGCCTTATCTTATTCATTAGTAACATCCCTGTGCTTAATATAGTGCCCTGCATAAAGTAGCCACTCAGAGGTTTCATGGATTTCTGAGGTATGTCAGCAGAAACTCTTGCTGGTGCCCTCCAAAGGGGTTCCAAATTATTTTATCCATCATATTTTCACTTTACTTTTTCATCAGAGGACATCAGAATAAAGGGAACATCAGAGAAAAGAGAGCATTGCTGCTTTTTGATCTAAAGAAGCATGTTACTCTTCGTTCATCTAACTCTTTTGAGCTTGAGTTTGCTCATTTGTAAAACAAGGAAGTCAAACTAGATCACTGTTTCCTTTATGTGCTAATATTACGCGATCCCCCCAGAAAAGAGTGGAGTTTTCAACAATAAAAATTTTGATTGAGACATTGTGTGTTTGAGTTTGGCTTGCTCTATAGACATAATATATGGAAAGATGGTTTTATAGTTCTGGAAATCAGATGAATATGGTTTAAATGACTCTAATGGAATATGGGCTGATATTTCCTCTTGGCCGATTAGACAGCAGTTTCCACAACCACCATAAAAAATCAGAAGTTTTATTAGTGGTTTATAGAGAAAAAAACCAAAAAAACCCTAACCCCCAATGACATTTATATATGTTACTTGTTTAGTTTGAAAGCCATGTTGCATATATTTGGAGACTCCACAACTTATTCCTCTGTCTGTCATAAACCACCATACTGTGACAACAAAGGCACCATATTGCTTATTTTGTTAAAGCTGAAGATACCGTAACTCACATTCAAGGTTGGCTCAGGAATTGGGCTCTGGCTCCAGGAACTGATTTATAACTTTAGGTGAAACCATGAAACCACATGGACTGTTGTCTGAGAATAACTATGAGCAATTGCACCTGTATTCCTCAAAGCAAATGCCACTAAAATCTCAACTCAGCATACTTTTACTCTCAATAGTATTGAAAAGATATTAATCATACACTGCTCCATAGAAATAATTTACTTAAGGGGAATTGACATACTTTTATATATTTCTCCAAAGTTCAAGCAGTACGGGGGCTTGGAATCAGAGACTCTGGAGAGTGAAAGGAGACCATCTAATTCAACCTCCTTATTTTATAGATAAGAAAATTGAGACACAGGGAGGGTAAGGGACTTGCTTGTCGGCACACAGCTAATTCAAAACATTCAGGCATAAACACCTATGTGTTCTTATTTCCCAGTCCACTACCCTTTTCTGTACTTCCCTGAAATCCCTAGTGTAACTATTACTTAAATGCTAAGTTTTGCCTGTCATTTATTGTTCTCTATGTAATGAGCATTTTACATGCTTCAAGTCAATTAATCCTCAAAAAATTTTACCATTAAGGAATCTGAACTAGAGTAATTCCTAACATATTAGGGTCACATACCTACTAAGAGGTGGGGCCAGGCCAGAAATAAAGGCAAGATAACTTGGAGCCCAAGCTAAGGTATATGGGGCACTCAGCTAAATTTGAATTTCAGATGAGGAACATATAATTTCTTTTTACAGTACAAGTATGTGTCAAATTTGGCTTGGGGCAATTCAAATTTAAGGGAGCATCCTGTATTTTTATTTGCTGAAGATGGCAACTTTAGCCCAAGCTATCCCAGGGTTGTCTATCCCATGGTGTCTCATCTCTTTGAATTTAAGAAGAAGTATGTGGCCAGGCATGGTGGCTCATGCCTATAATCCTAGAAATTTGGGAGGTTGAGACAGGAGGACTGCTTGAGGCTAGGGGTTCAAGACTGGCCTGGGCAACAGAGTAAGACCTTGTCTCTACAAAAAATTTTAAAAATTAGCTGAGTGTGGTGGTGCATGCCTATAGTTCCAATTACTTGGGAGGCTGAGATGGGAGGATCTCTTGGGCCTGGGAGGTCAGGCTGCAGTGAGCTGTGATCACACCATTGCACTCTAGCCTGGGCAACAGAGTGAGACCCTGTCTCAAAAGAAAAAAAGTATGCTAGGATTATTTTTCTGCTGACATTTCTCTGACCCCATTACATCTTGAAATTAAAAGCATCCTTGAATGAGAATTTACTTAATGGGTATAATGTATGTTATTTGGGTGATGGTTACACTAAAAACTAGACTTCACCACTACACAATATATCTGTATAACAACTGCATTTGTACCCTTGGAATTTTTACAAAAAAGAAAAAGAAAAGCATCCTTCATTACTAGTTTACATTTTGATTTCTTACAGTTCAAATTTGATCTAAGTCCGCTGGGAGCTTGGTGCTGAGAAGAGATCTGATTGGGAGTAAAATGGGGTAGAATGTTTCTGGGTATAAGATTTCACAGGTGCTAGTCACAGTACTGAAGACAACTGTGCAAGCAGTGTTGTAATTGGGTGGTTTCTTTCCTTGGATATGATTTCTGTTGGTATAAATTTTCCACTGGCTTTACCATTTCCCATTTTCCCCTAGATAACACTAACGGTAAATGAGGCCCGTGAATTATGTTAGTCAGTGTTACTGGAGGACGTGGAGCTTGGAGAGTCACTATAGCTTGGGCAAGCTAATTGAAGACTCTGCTCCTTTATCTTGTCCTGAGGAGTGTGTTTTCCTAAGCAGGGGGAGAAGAATTTTCTCCGGGTTTCCTTTCTTTTCAAGTTCACCCTGCGCTGACATCTGCATTGAGTCAGAAGCCAGTGCAAACACATCCCAGGAATGTAAGGAGGTTTCACTATTAGAAAACCTCTTGATGTAATTCACTGTGTTTTCTCCCATGAGTTCATCCCAGTGGACATAAAATGAGCATTTGAGAAAATCCAACTCCCATTCCCATTAAAACAAACACTCAGTAATCTAAGAGTAGAAGACAGGTTTCTTAACTTGGAAGAAGGACTATATAAGAAACCTATAATTGGTTATACACTTAATAATGAAATATTAGAAGCATTCCTATTAAAGTTCAGAATGAGGGAAGGATTCGATATTTTTCTAACTAATGCAATGAATGGAAAAATAAAGTAATAAGAAAGACAGAAAACTATAATTACATATATATGAGCTAATTGTGCAGCTAAAAAGCCCCAGACTATCAATTGAAAATTATTAGGATTAATAGAGGGAATTCAGGAAAGTGTTCAGATATGAGAATAATACTTATAAACTGATGATACTCTTATATTTTAACAGTAATTAAATAAGCAGAGAAAAACCCACTCAAAACAGAACAGCAAAAGCATCCTCAAAAATATCTAAAAATAATATTAAAATATAACTGGAGAGGGAATATATATAAGGCTTATATGAAGAAAATGATACAACTTTCTATGAGGATAAAAATTCAGACACAAATAAGAGACATACATTTTTTAGATGAGAACACCAAAAGGTATTTATTCTGCACAAAGTAAGCTTTAAAATCTCAACAAAAATCTCCAGAGGGTTCTTTATGTGATACAATGAACTGACATAATAGCTCTTACAAACCAACAACTCACAAGAGACGTAAATTAGAAGCAGCAATCGGGTGTCTATCAAATGTCTATCAGATCTTGACAGTTTGGGGGAAATAGGAATCTCATATATAGTTTATAGAAGTGTAAACTGGTACGTATCCTTTTTGGAGTTAAACTAGACCAGGCCTATTAAGATTTAAAATCCATTTAATGAGCTTATCCTACAGAACAACTCATACACTGACACCCACATATGTGGACAAAAATAAACATAGAAAAGTATTCATTTTAAATGGCTTGCAGAAGACCATTTGTATGAGTAAAATATTAGAAACAGCCAAAATGGTTAAATTGTAGTACATACGTCCTTTGGATTACAATATAGAGATGAAAAGAACACGGTTCTGTATGTATTAAAGTAGAAAAATCTGTAGGACATATTATTAAATGTAAAAGGGAAGTTGCAGTCTTATCCAATTTATGTTGAAAATGCGTAGGAATACGCAAAAAGGACTGAAGGATACACCTCAAACTATTAACAGTAGTTACTTCTGAGGGGCATTGGAAAGATGGTTGAAGGAAAATATTTTCTTTTTATTTCATATACTTCTTCATTAGAAATTTTCATGCGTGTTCATATATGTCTTATCTTTTGTTTTCGTTCTTCAAAACAATATTTTACAAGGATTTTAAAAAGGAAGTCTAGGCAGTCTAAAGTCTGAATTAGTGAGTAGTTGATGTGGGAGAGGAAGAAGAATGATACAGATGTGAGTATAATAGCATTTGAAAAATATGCATATAACTGTACAGTGTATGAAAATGTCATATACACACAAGTAAATGTGTATAAAAAATTTGGAGGGATACGTTCTAACTGTGAATAGTGATTATTCTGAGTGTAGGAACTGACGGGGATGGGTCCTGGGTTTTCTTCTTATATAATTCTAAACTGTTTGAATTTTTTGTCATAAAAATATTGAAAGGAGTAGAACTCAGAATAAAGTTGTTTTAACATTCATGGTTTCAAGGGTTGGAGTGAGGGTGAAGTAGGGGCACAGAGTTGACTTGTGGCTGGGTCCTTTCAAAATACCTTTTAGGTCTTAGAACAATGAGAGAGGTATGAAGAATGAACCTGTTTTTAAGCAACAGCTATCCATTTGGTACCAAATTTTCCTCTTTAGTGATGACTCCCTGTCAGAGCCTGGTAAACAAATGGGGGCTTCATGGATTCTTCTAGAAGCAGAGAAGAGGGATCAAAGTTTCCCACAAACTCTTGGTGAACCTTGTAAAATACTGGCTGTTCTGTAAGTTGAGGAAGATGTGACTTCCATTTGTCTTTCATATTTTAAATATTTTCTGTGATTTAAAGCATTCATTGCTTCCTTTTGCTGTCAAGGAAATGAAGGAAACACATTTCAGTAGCACTTTCCTGAATGCACTTATCTTTAGCTACTGCTATAAATATGTAGTGATCAGATTCTAGCAGTGCCCAATAAATCAAGATTTTTGGCCAGAACTTCACTTGTGTCTTATGAAGAAATAGTCTTCTCCCCAAGTTATATTGTGAATTCTACAGTAACTTCCTTCCCCAGGGATAGAAAATAACCAAAGGTAAATGTGGGTTTAAATAATGCTAATTTCATGGTTTGATTTACAACAGGCTGTGGAACATCTGTGTGAACTGGTGACTGGCGGGTGCAATTAGGTTTGAGAGTCACTTACTGAGCACCAGTTATGAGCCAGGCACTGTTTTTGGTGCAAAGATTCAAAGAAAAACAAGTCCTGGTTGCTGTTCTGAGAAGCTCAAAGTCTTGAGAGAAAGTAGCCATGTTTGGGTCAAAGTTAGAGGCATGGCAATGAATAGGCTTAAAAGGAGAAAGCCCCCTGATTAAGAATACAGGAATCTGATTTTAAATTTTTGAATATATCATGGCTTTCCCCAATTAAGTTGCGAGAATGGCATTTTTACTGTTGGTGTTTTGTTTATTTTGTGGGATTTTATTGATTTGAGCTCTAGGCACCATAGGAGGTCTTTGAATACTGACGGAGTAATGAGTTTGTTACAGACATTCTAGAACACAAGGCATAGTAACTGTCTCTCTACCACCATCCGTAGGATTTCCCTAGACAATCCCTTGCTGTGGTCTGAATGTTTGCGTCCCTCTCCAGTTCGTGTGTTGAAATCCTAACCTCCAAGGTCATAGAACCCTCACCAGTGGGATTAGTGCGCTTATAAAAGAGGCCCCTGAGAGCTTGTTCACCCCTTCTCCTTCCTCCATGTGAGGAGACAGCAAAAAGACAGTTGTCTATGAGCCAGGAAGCTGACCCTTACCAGACACTGAATATGCTGGAGCCTTGATCTTGGACTTCCCAGCCTCCAGAACTGTAAGAAATACATTTCTGTTGTTTATAAGCCATCCAATTTATGATATTTTTTTCTAGCAGCTGAACAGGCTAAGACTTTCCTCTTAGAGTGAATACAGGAAACCAGTTAAAAAACAAAGTTCCCAAGTATTGTGGGATAAAAGTGCAAATGTAAATATCCTTAGTATGTGACCTAAGCACACTTTAGGCAACTGTTCTCAAACTTTAGCATACATCAGAATCACCCAGAGAGTTGTTAAAGCACAGATGGCTGGGCCCTACCCTCGGAGTTTCTAACTCGGTAGGTCTAGGGTGGGGTGAAGAGTGTGCATTTCTAACAAGTTCTTCTGGGGGATACTGATGTTGCTGGTCTGGGGATAGCACGATAAGAACCACAGCCTTAGAGCAAATGGTGTCAAAGAGAAAGCTGATTAGTCTCAGAGAAGCTGATAACCTGCTGCTAATCAATCAGTTTTAAATTATGTGCTGTGTGTTTGGTGAATTTGCAAATGAAAGGCACACTCGCAGGCACGTTGCTTGTTGTCTCCAGGAATTAGCTAACCCTGCGAAGATAGTCCCTGCCAGGCAGCCAGAAAGCAGATGCCCGAACATCAAGAATACGGAAAATAAGAAAATATTGTTAATACAAAGAGGAAATGTCAAAGGCTATTTGAGATAAGGCTGGTTGTGAGTATCCCTCACTGGCTGGGTGACCTGCATACCTGCTCACTAATGTCTCAGGATCCACTTATTTTGTTCTCTATTGTTACAAAGTCCTATATGCCCTGGAGTGCTGGGAAAATTCAAATTCATTGGGAACTGATTGTGTTAATTTACTAAGGTCCATGATGAAAGAGTGTGTGTCTTTCCTTCCTTCTACTCTATGATTGCCCAATAAAATATAGCACCCTCTAGTCCAGGATTGCTCAATAAAATACAGGACACTCAGTTAACTTTGAATGCAGATACACAACAAAAAATTTTAGTATATGTTCCAAATACTAAAAAAAATTCCTTCTTTATCTGAAATTCAAGTTTAATTAGGCATCCTATGTATTTTTTTGCTGTATCTGGGAACTTGACTCTATTCTGTCAGTTACTCAGAGCTTGAAATATTTGTTGAATTAATAAACGAGTCCATAAATACCATTTTGGATTGAATGATTTTGTTTCAATTCCATTGCCATGAAAAATTGATCAGCAGTGATGCCAGTTTGTATGTGTGCTCTTCTAAGCCTGTTCACTTGCATAGTTCCTTGTTTTTTCAGTCTTCTCTCATATTTGAGGAGACACCCTGTGCCCTACCCCAGGTCTGGTACCAAGTCTGAGCTTAGTTAGGATTGGAGCTTAGTTGGACTATGCAGAGGTCTTGGTATCAAGTCTAACTTGCAGCCCAGGTTTGGTCATTAAGAAGATCTCTGGATAACCTTCCCAGCACTCCAGATCCTTTAAAGCCAGGACTGAAACTCTGCCTGAGTTACCAACAACTACCATATTTCCAAATCCAGTAACCATTTCTCCATTCTCATCTTATTTAACTTGTTTTATTTTATGTTATTTTTATCTTTTAGAGACAAGGTCTCACCCTCTTGACCAGATTGAAGTGCAGTGGTGTGATCATAGCTCACTGCATCCTTGACCGTTTGGGCTCAAGCGATCCTCGTACTTCAGCCTCCCAAGTAGCTGGGACTATAGGCGTGCACCCCTCCCAGCTAATTAAAAAAAATGTTGAGCCTGGGCAACATGACGAAACCCTGTCTCTACAAAAAATACAAAAATTAGCTGGGCATGGTGGTGCATGCATGTAGTCCCAGCCACCTGGGAGGCTGAGGCATAAGGATGGCTTGAACCTGCAGAGATTGAGGCTGCAGTGAGCCATGATCATGTCACTACACTCCAGCCTGGGAGACAGAGTGAGACTCTGTCTCAATTCTTTCTTTTCTTTCCTTTTCGCTTCTCTTCTCTTCTCTCTTCTCTCCTTTCCTCTACCCTCCCCTCCCCTCCCCTCCCCTCCCCTCCTCTCCCCTCTCCTCTTCCTTTCTTTTCTTTTCTTTTTTCTTTTCTTTATGATGGAGTCTTGCTATGTTCCTCAGACTAGTCTGGAATTCCTGTCCTCAAGCAATCCTCCTGCCTTGGTGTCCCAAAGTGTTGGGATTATAGGTGTGAGCCACTGCACTCAGCCTCTTATTTAACTTCTGAGGATAATTTGACACAGTGGGGCCTTCTCCTTCTTTACACACTCTCTTGTTTCTGTGACCCCCTCAATGCATGCTCATTATTCCCCTTATAAGGTTGTTCTTTCTAGTTTTCCTTTGCAGGAGTCTCCTCATTTACTAAACCTCTATGTTGTCTGCATATTAGAATCACCTAGTATATTAAAAAAGCCTTACCAATAGCCCAGACCTCTCATCTGAGCTCCAGATCCACAGATGTGTCTACTTGGTATCTCTACTTGAACATCTTACAGATATCTCAGACCTACTGCCTGAACCTACCTGCTTTCCTGCCTATTTATGTAGATCTTTGCAGAATGAGGACAGTGATTCCTCCTCTATGTTTAACCCACTCATCATTGCTCACTCACAGATTGAGAGGTTAGTATACTGCAGTTACCTTGCTAAGTTTCTGAACTAGGTCTCCTTGAATTACATGGATGCTTGTACTGTAAATTTTTTTTCTTTTTTGTCCTGGGCTGCTGCAATAACCTCCTCATGCCTAACTAAGTCATAGGAACTAACATAGATTCTTTTATTTTCCTGATGCATTTGAAGTTCATCTTCAAATAGCCATGGCTATAGGTAAATATCATCCTTGTTTTCTAGCTGGGCAACAGATCGTGATGGAGTAGAACCTGAAGTCCCTAATTTTGCGGATGCTTAACTCTATTTCTCTTAATAAGACTTTAAAAAATTATAAATTGACAATTTATAATTGTATACATTTATGGGGTACAAAGTGATGATATATGTACACAACGTAAATAATTAAATCAAGCTAGTTAATATATCCATCACCTGAAATATGTAACAATTTTTTATGGTGAAAACAATTGAAATTTGCTCTCTTAGTGATTTTAAAATGTACAATACTCTGTTATTAACTATATTCACCATGCTGCACAATAGAACTAAAAAAATTCCTCATGTCTAACTGAGGTTTTGTACTCTTTGGCCATCATCTACCCATTGCCCCATGCCCTAGCATTTGTAACCACATTCTACTCTCTGCTTCTATGAGTTCAATTGTTTGGGAGTCCACATACAAGTGAGAACATGTAGTATTTGTCTTTCTCTATCCACTTATTTCACTTAGCATACTGCTCTCCATTTCAATCTATGTTGTTGCAAATGACAGAATTTCCTTTTTAAGGCTGAATACTATTCCATTGTGTAAACATGACACATTTTCTTTATCAATTCATCTGTTGATGGACACTTAAGTTGATTCCATAACTTGTCTATCGTGAATAGTACTGCAATGAGGATGTGAGTGCAGACATCTCCTTTACAAACCAATTTCAAATCTTTTGGGTAAATACCCAAAAATGGGATTGCCAGATCACATGGTAATCCTACTTTTGGTTTTTTGAGGAAATGCCATACAGTTTTCCAAAATGGCTATGCAGTAGTCCCCTGCCTTGTCTGAGGGAGATACAAGACACTCAATGGATGCCTGAAATCACAGATAGTACTGAACCCTATATGGGTTGTCTAGTATTTTTCCCTCCCTAAAAATACTACGTTTTTTCCTATACATACATACCTATGATAAAGTTTAATTTACAAGTTAGGCAAAGTAAGAAATTAACAACAACTAATGATAAAATAGAACAATTACAATGTACTATAATAAAAGTTACACGAGTGCGGTCTTTCTCAAAATATCTTATTGTACTGTACAGCAGGTAAGTGAAACTATGGATAAAGGAGGACTGCTGTACTAATTTACATTCCCTTTAACAGTGTATGGTATTTTCTATATCCTTGCTAACACTTGTTATCTTTTGTCTTTTTTTGATAATAGCCATTCTAACAGGTGAGATGATATTTCATTACAGTTTTAAGTTGCATTTCTCTAATGAATGATGATGTTGAGCATTTAAAAATATATAGCTGTTAGCCATTTTATGTCTTCTTTTGAGAAATGTCTATTCAGGTCTCTGGCTCATTTTTATTTTTTAATTTTTAATTTAATTTTTATTTTTTTAAAAATTATACTTTAAGTTCTAGGGTACCTGTGCACAATGTGCTGGTTTGTTACATATGTATACATGGGCCATGTTGCTGTGCTGCACCCATTAACTCGTCATTTACATTAGGTATATCTGCTAACGCTATCCCTCCCCCCTCCCGCTACCCCACAACAGGCCCCAGTGTGTGATGTCCCCCTTCCTGTGTGCAAATGTTCTCATTGTTCAATTCCCACCTATGAGTGAGAACATGTGATGTTTGGTTTTTTTATCTATATCTCTGTTTTGGTACCAGTACCATGCTGTTTTGGTTACTGTAGCCTTGTAGTATAGTTTGAAGTCAGGTAGCATGATGCCTCCAGCTTTGTTCTTTTGGCTTAGGATTGACTTGGTGATGCAGGCTCTTTATTGGTTGCATATGAACTTTAAAGTAGTTTTTTCCTATTTTGTGAAGAAAGTCATCGGTAGCTTGATGGGGATGGCACTGAATCTATAAATTACCTTGTCTTGCCCATTTTTAAGTTGCGTTTTTTGTTTTCTTGCTATTAAGTTGTTTGAATTCCTTACATATTTTGGATATTAACCCCTTATTGGATATATGGATGCAAATATTTTCTCCCAATCCTTAGGTTGCCTTTGTACATTGTTAATTGTTTCCAATGCTGTGCAGAAGCTTTTTAGTTGAATGCAAGCCCATTTGCCTATTTTTGTTTTTGTTACCTGTGCTTTTGAGGTCAAATCCAAAAACTCATTGCCCAGTCCAATGTTGTATAGTTTCCCCATACTTCTACAGTTTCTGTTCTTGTTAAGTCTTCAGTTCATTTCGAGTTGATTTTTGTATATGGCGTGGGATAAAGGGCTATTTTGATTCTTCTGAATGGGAATACCCAGTTTTTCCAAAACCATATGTTGAAGAGACTATCCTTTTTCCATTGTGTGTTCTTGGCAGCTTTGTTGAAAATCAATTGGCCATACATGTGTGGTTGTTATCTGGGTTCCCTATTCTGTTCCATTTGATGATGTGTCTTTTTTTTTCCCTCCAGTATTAGGCTGGTTTGGTTACTACAGCTTCATAGCATAGTTTGAAATGAAGTAGTGTGATGGTTCAGCTTTATGATTTTTGCTTGTAAGTGTCTTAGCTATTCAGGTATTTTTGTGGTTCCATACGAATTTTAAAATTGCTTTTCTATTTCTATGAAAAATAATGATAGAATTTTGATAGGAACTGCATTGAATCTGTAGATCTTTTTGGGTAGTATGAATATTTTTTAACAATATTAATTATTCTAATCTATGAACACAGGATGTGTTTCAATTTATTTGTGTTTTCTGCAATTTATTTCATCAACATTTTATAATTTTCAGTGTATAGGTCTTTCATACCCTTGGTTAAGTTTACTCCTATTTTATTTTTTTTGTAGCTATTATAAATGGGATTGTCCACTTAATTTCATTTCTGTAAATTTTGTTGTTATTGTATAGAAATGCTACTGATTTTTGCATGTTGATTTTGTATCCTGCAACTTTACTGTGTTCATTTATTTGTTCTAACAGTTTTTTGGTGGAGTCTATAGGGTTTTCTATACGTAAGATCATGTCATAAGCACACAGTGCTAATTTCACGTCTTTCTTTCCTATTTACATGACTTTTATTTCTTTCTCTTAACTAGTTGCTCTGGAAGGACTTTTACTACTATATTGAATAGAAATGGTGAGAGTAGATGTCCTTGTCTTGTTTGAGATCGTAGAGGAAAGACTTTCAATTTTTTACTATTGAGTATAATGTTAGTTGTGGGCTTCTCATATATGGCCTTTATGATGTTGAGGTATCGTCCTTCTATACCTAATTTGGTGAAAGTTTTTAATCATGGAAAGATGTTGAATTTTGTCAAATGCTTTTTTCTGCATCTAATGGGATGATTGCATGGTTTTTGTTCATTGTTAACGTGATATATCTCTTTTATTGATTTGCACAGGTTAATTCTTACATCTTGGGATAAATCCCACTTGATCATGGTGAATAATCCTTTTAATGTATTTTTGAGTTCAGTTTGGTATTATTTTACTCAGGATTTTTGCATCTATATCATATTTTTACATCAATATCAAAAAGAATATTAACCTATAATTTTCTTGTCTTCTAAAGTCCTTGTCTGGCTTTGATAAGTTCAGGGTAATTCTGCCCTTGTAAAAAGAGTCTGGAACTATTCCCCTCCCTTCAATTTTTTAAAGAAGAACTTGAGAAAGATTGGTATTGTTCTGCTTTAAATGTTTGGTAGAATTCAGCAGTGAAGCCATCAGGTCCTGGTCTTTTCTCTGGTGGGAGAATTTTATTACTGATTCAGTCTCTTTACTCATTATGATCTGTTCAGGTTTTCTGTTTCTTGATTCAGTCTTGTGGGGGTTGTTTGTGTCTAGGAATTTATCCATTTCTTCTAGGTTATCCAACTTGTTGGCCTATAGTTGTTCATAGTAATCTCTTACGATCCTTTGTATTTGTATGCTATCACCGGTAATGTCTCCTCTTTCACTTCTAATTTTATTTGAGTCTTCTCTCTTTTTTCTTAGCCTAGATAAAGGTTTGTCCATTTTGTTTATCTTTTCAAAAATCCAACTCTTAGGGTTGTTGAGCTTGTCTATTGTTTTTATACTCTCTATTTCATTTATTTCTGCTCTGATCTTTATTTCCTCCCTTCTGCTAACTTTGGGGTTAATTTGTTCTTCTTTTTCTAGTTTCCTGAGGTGTATAATTAGGTTACTTATTTAAGATCTTTCTTATTTTTCAATGAAGACTTTTTTTTGCCAAAAATTTCCCTTTTAGAACTGCTTTTGCTGTACCCTGTAAGTTTTGGTATGTTGTATTTTCATTTTCATTTGTCTGAAGACTGTTTTTTTTAGTATGCGTGAGCACTGTTCTTTCCTTACTGAACTGTCATGCTATCTCACTCCAAGCCCCCTCAGATAAATTAATTTCAGGTGCCATCTTACCAAGCTGCTCCTACTACCATTTTAATAGATGCCTATCCCATCCCTTTCCTCCTCTTCTCTGCAGTTCTGGGAAAGGATAACGTATTTACCCCAGAGACACTGACCTCTTTATATACTTGAGTTGAGAACTTTTTCCCTTCTCCCTAAAGGGAGGTTTGCTTCAGTCCTATATCCTTTCTCTGGCAGCAACTTTTCCAGTTCTTTTTCCTCGGATCTAGAAAATACACTTATGTCAAGACATTTTTAAAATTTCCCTTTTGAGTTCTTCTTTGACCCATTGATTATTCAGGGTAATGTTGTTAAATTTTCATGTATTTACCAATTTTCCAAGATTTCTCCTGTTCTTGATTTCTAGTTTCATACCATTGTGATCAGAAAAGATAGTTAATATGATTTTAGTCCTTTTAAATTTGTTCAGACTTGTTTTGTGACATGTAATCTATCCTGGAAAATATTTCTTGTGCACTTGAGAAGAATGTGTATTCTGTTGCTGTTAGATAGAGTATGGTGTATATATGTCTGTTAGGTTCATTTGGACTAAAGTATAGTTCCAGTACAATGTTTCTGTATTGATTTTTCTGTTTGGAAGATTTGCTCATTGTCAGAAGTAGAGTACTAAAGTCTCTGCTTTTATTGTGTTGGAATCTATTTCTCCCTTCATATCTTTTAATGTTTGCATTATATATTTAAGTGCTCCAATGTTGGGTGCAAATATATTTAAAATTTTTATATTCTTTTGGTGAATTGACCACTAAATAATTATATAATGACCTTCTTTATCTCCTTTTACAGTTTTCGGCTTACTGTCTGTTTTGTCTGATATCTCTATAGCCAGGTTGGCTCTCTTTTGGTTTCCATTTGTGTGGACTCTCTTTTTCTATCTCTTCACTTTTAGTTATGTATGTCCTAAAAACTGAGGTGAGTCTCTTGTAGACAGCATATAATTGGGTCTTTAAGTAACTCCATTCAGGCACTCTATATCTTTTTACAGGAAAATTTAATCCACTTATATTCAAAGTAATTATTGATTGCTAAGGACTTACTACTGCCATTTTGTAATTTGTTTTCTGGTTGTTTCTAGGTAATTTGTTTCTTTCTTCCTCTCTGGCTGTCTTTTGTTGTAATTTGGCAATTTTCTGTAGTGGTATACTTTGAATTATTTCTATTTATGTTTTTTACATGTACTATATATCTTTGCCTTGTGGTTACCATGAAGCTTACTGAAAACATCTTACCCTTATAACAGGCTATTTCAAGGAGATAACACGTTAATTTTGGGTGTATAAAACAATGCACTTTTACTCCCCCTCCATGTTTTATATATCTGATATCAAAATTTACATCATTTTATAATTTTTATACCTTAGCAATTCATTTTAACTGTAGTTGTTTTTTAATAGCTTTGTTTCTTAACCCTCATACTAGAGTTAAAATTGCTATATACACCACAATTACAGCCCTAAGTTGTTCTGAATACGTCTCTGTATTACTTATATCATTGAGTTTTGTGCTATCATGTGTTTTATGTTATTAATTAGTGCGCCTTTTCATTTCAATGTGAATAATTCCCTTAAGCATTTTCTGTAATGTGGGCCTGGTGGTTAAGAATTCCCTTAACTTTTGTTTGTTTGGGAAAGTTTTTATTTCTCCTTTATTTCTGAAGGACAGCTTTGCCTGGTAAAGAGTTCTTGGTTGGCAGTGTTATTTTTTCCTTCAGTACTTTAAATATACTATTTCACTTCCTCCTGGCCTGCAGGATTTCTCCTGAGAAATCTGCTGATAGTTGTATTAGAATTTGCTTATATGTAAATGTGCTTATTATGTCTTGCTGTTGTCAGGATTTTTCTTTGTCTTTTAATTTTTTTTTTTTTTTTTTTTTTTTTTTTTTTTTTTTTTTTTTTTGAGACGGAGTCTCGCTCTGTCGCCCAGGCTGGAGTGCAGTGGCGCAATCTCGGCTCACTGCAAGCTCCCCTTCCCGGGTTCACGCCATTCTCCTGCCTCAGCCTCTCCGAGTAGCTGGGACTACAGGCGCCCGCCACCACGCCCGGCTAATTTTTTCTATTTTTTAGTAGAGACGGGGTTTCACCATGGTCTCGATCTCCTGACCTCATGATCCGCCCGCCTCGGCCTCCCAAAGTGCTGGGATTACAAGCGTGAGCCACCGCACCCGGCCGTCTTTTAATTTTGATAGTTTGATTATTATGTGTCTTTGTGAACTCCTCTTTGGGTTGATTTTTTTTTTTTGAGATGAAGTCTTGCTTTGTTGCCTGGGCTGCAGTGTAGTGCATAAGCTTGGCTCACTGCGACCTCCACCTCCTGAGTTCAAGTGATTCCCATGCCTCAGCCGCTCAAGTAGCTGAGACCACAGGCATGCACCATGACACCCAGCTAATTTTTGTATTTTCAGTAGAGATGGGGTTTCCCTATGTTGGCCAGGATGGTCTCGAACTCCTGGCCCCAAGAGATCCACCTGCCTCGGCCTCCCAAAGTGCGGAGGTTATAGGCGTGAGCCACTATGCCCCACCCTCTTTGAGCTGACTTTGATTGGAGAGCTCTGGACTTCCCGTACCTGAATGTTGGTATCTATCCCCAAATATGAGCTGCTTTCAGCCATTATTTTCTTAAATTTGATTTCTTCCCCCTTTCCTCTCTCCTTCCTTAACTTTTATTATGTGATTCTTAGTTTTCCTGATGGTGTCTCATAATTCCCATAGGCTTTCTTCATTCTTTTAAATTCTTTTTTTTCTTTTTGCTCCTCTGACTGGACAATTTTAGATGTTCTTTCTTTGGGCTCACTGATTGTTTCTTCTGATTAAGTCTGTGATTGAAGCCCTTTATTAAATTTTTCAGTTAGTCATTGTATTCTTCATCTTTAGGATTTCTATTTTCTAAAACTGTTTCTATTTCTTTATAAAAGTTCTCATTTTGTTTGTACATTGCTTTAAAATTTCATTTAATTTTCTATCCATATATTCTCATAGGTCACTGAATTTCTTTAATAGGATTATTCTAAATTCTTTGACTGTCATTTCATAGATCTTCATTTCTTCAGGGTCCATTATTGGAGTTCTCAGAGTTTCTTTTGATGTTTTGATGATGTCATAATTCCCTGGTTCTTTTTTTTTTTTTTTTTTTTGAGACAGATTCTCACTCTGTCGCCCAGGCTGGAGTGCAATGGCATGATCTTGGCTCACTGTAACCTCTGCCTCCTGGGTTCAAGCGATTCTCCTGTCTCAGCCTCCCAAGTAGCTGGAATTACAGGCGTCCACCACTATGCCCAGCTATTTTTTTTTTTTTTTTTTTTTTTGTCCAACCACTGTGTTGGACAGGCTGGTTTTGAACTCCTGACCTCAAGTCATCCACCCGCCTCGGCCTTCCAAAGTGCTAGGATTACAGGCATGAGCCACTGCACCCAGGCAATTCCCTAGTTCTTTATAATTCTTATGTCCTTGTGTTGGCCTCCGCACATTTGAGGAGATAGCTATTTATCCTGGCCTTTTTCAGTGTTCCTTGCAAGGATAGGCCCTTACTATTTAGTCCAGCTTGTGATTCTAGACGGGCCAGCTGGTAATGACCTCAGTTAGACAGAAGTTACTAGCTGGCTGGGCTGCCACTTTCACTCTGAGTTCAGGTGGGGCAGCTGACTGGGCTCCACTGCCTGAAAAGACCACTAGGTAGGCTCTGTAATCAGGTGGGACTGTTGGCTGGACACTGTGATTGCCTCTGACCTGTCTGGGTTGCAGAGTGGATTCTCTGGCTAGGTGGTATCACTATGTGAGTCCTGCAGTTGGACAAGGCTGTAGAGAGCTCTGAGGTTAGGCAAGTCACTGCTTGGGACAGATGGGACCAAGCAGCATACATAGAAATGTACAGTTGAGGCTTGTCTCTATCCTAGGGATTAAGGTAGTCTCTGGGGCTAGTGCAATCCACTGCCTGGACTCTTGAGTCAGGCAAGTCCAGCCCTTAAGCTCTGCCAAAATGCACAAGGGTAGGCATCCCCTTGACTGGATGGGGCCTTAGAGTAGGCTCTGAGGCTGGGCAGAGCTGCTGTTTGAACTCTTGTGTTGGCAGTTCTAACCCCTGCTCTCTGCTGTAATGTGTAGTGGTAGGCAAATCCCTGCTGGGCTGGGATCTGTGGGTGGGTAGAGTCGCTGTTTAAACTCCTGGGTTGAGCAGGTCAGCCGCTAAACTCTGGTGAAATGTGTGGGCCGGGTGCAGTGGCTCATGCCTGTAATCCCAGCACTTTGGGATGGGTGAATCACGAGGCGGGTGGATCACGAGGTCAGGAGATCGAGAGCATCCTGGTTAACACAGTGAAACCCCATCTCTACTAAAAATACAATTAAAAAAAAAAAACCGGGCGCGGTGGTGGGTGCCTGTAGTCCCAGCTACTCGGGAGGCTGAGGCAGGAGAATGGCGTGAACCCGGGAGGCAGAGCTTGCAGTGAGCTGAGATCACGCCACTGCACTCACTCCCACTGGGGTGAAAGAGCGAGACTCCATCTCAAAAAAAAAAAAAAAAAAAAAGAAATGTATGGAAGCAGGTAACTCTCTGCCTGGGCCAGGCTGTGGGATGGGCTCTGAGGCTGGGCATGGAAGCTGGCCACTTAGGGACTCAAGCCAGGTTGAACTTTCCTCCATGCTTTCAAGAATGATCAGCTTAGCATTGTGAGTGGCTACGCTGTTGGTTGGTATCTCTGAGTGAGAGCTATCATCAAAAGAAACACAGTTACCACCAAGATCTGATTGCTGGTCACTGTGAGCTCTGCCTCCTTTCTTTGTTTCTACCTGACTTCAAGTGGTCTAGCCCTGCCATTATCCCAAGTGTTTCTGGAGAGGTGAGAATGGAATCAACTTCCTAGGAAGCATTTTGGCATACTAGGGAAGCTGGATGTCCACCTCTGGTTCTCTTTTTCTACTATGGAAACCATAAACCCAGGGGAATTCTCTTTGTGTAGTGCTGTGCCAACTTTGGGGAGGAGAAGGGGTAATGCAGTCTAAGTCCATTTCCCCTCCTCTTCTAATCTTTTTATTCAGTTTTGTGGCCCTTGCAGGAGTCTCAGTCTGATTCCCAAATATTGGGGTTTTCACAAAAGTGTTCTTTTCTGTCACTAGTTGCCAGTTGTACTTTCTGTGGAGGAGGGTAGTGAAGCCTGAGACCTCCTATTCTGCCATCTTGCTGATGTCACTCTGTTTCAGCTTCTTAACTTGACTCCTGAGCTCTTTCAGGGCTATTTTCATTCATGGATAGCTGTCTAATTGTGCGTGGTTGTTTATGTGTGTGTGTGTGTGTGCGGGGGCGGGGGGGAATGAAAGACAAGATCTCCTTCTCTGCCATCTGGCTGACATCACCTTCTCTCCTCTATTTTAAATTGTGGGTAATTATAAGTTTGATTTTGGACCTTTTGATTTTGAAGTGTCATTATGAGATTCAAAAGGAAGTTTCTTCAAGTAGCTCCTTGGATTTATGGATTGGAGCACAGAGGAGAGGTCTGAGTTGGACATAAAAACATATGAGTTTTTTGCAAATAGGTAGGTCATTTGCTTGGATAAATGGGATCATCTAAGAGAGTGTAGAGTGTTAAAAAACAGGTCAATATTTCAACATTTATTTTCTTGGCAGAGAAGAATGAGACAGCAAAAGGAGAAAATTATAATATGGAAACAAAGGGAAAGAGAATATTTCAGGAAGTGAAAGGAAGGAGATATCAGCAGTGACAAATGTTGCTGAGAAGCCAGAGGATAAGAAGGCTGAGAAAGATCCTGGCTTAGCAAAACGGAGGTCACTGATGACTTCAGCTTTATCTTTTTTGGTGGATACTTGAGGCAAAAGTCAGATTAGAGTGGATTAAGTTGTGACTATGCAGAGAAGAAATGGAGATCATAACTATAAAATCTTTCAAAAGATTGGTGATATCTAAAAAGATGTGACTGAGAGATTGAAGCTTAAAAAGTCACTAAGGAGACTTCTACTTCTAGTAATGGCATATGAGCTGTTTTAGACTGACTTTCCACTTAAGGCAACTAGAAAAGCTGAAGAAATATTTTTAAAAATCTGTTTAAAGTCATTGTAAATCTATAAGACAGGCACTGAGATACTGCGGGCCAGCATCTGGGAAAGAAGGCTCAGAGCAGTGAGTCCAGCATTTGGGACTGATTTTTCCCTAGAGGCATTTGCTCATTTCATTTGCTGATAATAAGCTGAACAGAGACTTTAACAGACTCATGAGTTGAGGCCAAAAGTTGAATTTCAGAGCCCTTCAAAGTGTAGGGGCCCAAATAAGCTACAAATTTTGGGTCAAAACACAAATGGTTGGGATAGAGTCACTATATGAATAAGGGTGCATCAAAAATAGAGCAGTTCTTACAGATACTGAAGCTTAGCTTTGAATAAAAGGAACCCCTGATTGGACTATGATAATCTGGAGTTGTTTGTGTTTCAGCCAGGTTGCCTGCCAAAAAAAAAGATAAATCCTCTCTAGGAAGCCAACATATCCAATGTTTCAAATAATCTCTTGATTTTTAAAATAATGTTCAAATTTCAAGCCAAAAAATATCAAGTATAAAAGTAGAAAAGACTTGTCTATAAATCACTGGAGACAATATACAATAGAAAAGACTCCTAGGGCATCCAGATGATGGAATTATCAGACACACACTTGCAAGTAACCATTTTTTAAATTATTATTATACTTTAGGTTTTAGGGTACATGTGCACAATGTGCAGGTTTGTTACGTATGTATCCATGTGCCATGTTGTTTTGCTGCACCCATTAACTCATCATTTAGCATTAGGTATATCTCCTAATGCTGTCCCTCCCCCATCCCCCCACCCCACAACAGTCCCTGGAGTGTGATGTTCCCCTTCCTGTGTCCATGAGTTCTCATTGTTTAATTCCCACCTATGAGTGAGAACATGCGGTGTTTGGTTTTTTGTCCTTGCCATAGTTTACTGAGAATGATGTTTTCCAGTTTCATCCATGTCCCTACAAAGGACATGAACTCATCATTTTTTATGGCTGCATAGTATTCCATGGTGTATATGTGCCACATTTTCTTAATCCAGTCTATCATTGTTGGACATTTGGGTTGGTTCCAAGTCTTTGCTATTGTGAATAGTGCCTCAATAAACATACGTGTGCATGTGTCTTTATAGCAGCATGATTTATAGTCCTTTGGGTATATACCCAGTAATGGGATGGCTGCGTCAAATGGTATTTCATGATTATCTCAATAGATGCAGAAAAGGCCTTTGACAAAATTCACACATGCTAAAAACTCTCAATAAATTAGATATTGATGGGACGTATCTCAAAATAATAACAGCTATCTATGACAAACCCACAGCCAATATCATACTGAATGGGCAAAAACTGGAAGCATTCCCTTTGAAAACTGGCACAAGACAGGGATGCCCTCTCTCACCACTCCTACTCAACATAGTGCTGGAAGTTCTGGCCAGAGCAATCAGGCAGGAGAAGGAAATAAAGGGTATTCAGTCAGGAAAAGAGGAAGTCAAATTGTCCCTGTTTGCAGATGACATGATTGTATATCTAGAAAACCCCATCGTCTCAGCCCAAAATCTCCTTAAGCTGATTGGCAACTTCAGCAAAGTCTCAGGATACAAAATCAATGTACAAAAATCACAAGCATTCTTGTACACCAATAACAGACAAACAGAGAGCCAAATCATGACTGAACTCCAGTTCACAATTGCTTCAAAGAGAATAAAATACCTAGGAATCCAACTTACAAGGGATGTGAAGGACCTCTTCAAGGAGAACTACAAACCACTGCTCAATGAAATAAAAGAGGATACAAACAAATGGAAGAACATTCCATGCTCATGGGTTGGAAGAATCAATATCGTGAAAATGGCCATACTGCCCAAGGTAATTTATAGATTCAATGCCATCCCCATCAAGCTACCAATGACTTTCTTCACAGAATTGGAAAAAACTACTTTAAAGTTCATATGGAACCAAAAAGAGCCCGCATCGCCAAGTCAATCCTAAGCCAAAAGAACAAAGCTGGAGGCATCATGCAAGTAATCATTTTTTAAGGAATTAAAATATAGGATTTAAAATTTCATCAAAAAATTGGAAATTATGATGGAGAACTAAATGGAAATTCTAGGGATAAAAATATAGTAATTAAAATTAAGAACGCAATGGATGAATTTAATAGCAACTTAAATCAAGCTGAAGAAAAACTTCAGGGAACTGGAAGATAGGTTAGAAAGGTCAACCCAGATAAAACATGGAGAGATAAAAAGATAGAAAATAGATAAAAGAAATTAAGAATCATATGAAACATCATGAACAGACACAACATACCTGAAACTAGAATTTTAGCAGTAGGAAACAGGGAATGCAATAGCAGCAACATTTGAAGAGACACAGGCTGTAAACTTTCCAAATCCGATAGAAGATATGAAACCATAGATTCAAGAAATACTATGAACACTAACAGGATAAATAAAGAGAAAACGATATCTTGGCACATTAGAGAAAACTGCTGAAAGCCAAAGACAGAAAAAAATCTAGCAGGCAAAGGTAAAAAACTCTGTTATCATCAAAGGAAAAACAATGGCCTAAAACTTTTTTTCTCAGCAGGAATGATGAAAATCAGAGGATAATAGAATCATATATTCAAAGTGCTAAAGGAAAATAATCACCAACTTAAAATTGTATATTCATTGAAAATGTCTCTCAAAATTGGAGGGAAAATAATGACAAAATGCGTGAATATACTTAATTGGACTATTTTAGATGCCTCATATAAGTGAAATTATGTGGCATTTTTCCTTCTGTGACTGGCTTATTTCACTTAGCATAATGTCCTTCAGGTTCATCCATGTTGTTGCATATGGCATATCTTTTTTTTAAAAGCTGACTAATATTCCATTATTAGGTATATACCACATTTTCTTTATCCATTCATCCATTGATGAATATTTAGGTTTTTATTATATCTTGGCTATTTTGAATTATGTTGCTGTAGACATGGAAATGCACATATCTCTTCCAGATTTTGATTTCAGTTCCTTTGAGTACATACCCAGAAGTGGGATTGCTGGATTATATGGTAGTTCTACTTTTATTTTTTTGAGGAGCCTGTTTTCCATAATAGATGTAATATTTTACATCCTCAACAACAGCGTTCAAGGGTTCCAATTTCTCTACATTGTTGCCAACAGTTATCTTTTGTTTTATCTATTGTTTCATCACATCCTAATAGGTGTGAGGTGATATTTCATTGTGCTTTTGATTTGAATTTCCCTGACAATTAGTGATGCTGAGCATCTTTTATATATCTGTTTTTGGTAGGAGTGTCTATTCAAGTTATTCACCCATTTTTTTTTTTTTTGAGATGGGGTCTTGCTCCGTTGCCCAGGATGGAGTGCAGTGGTGCAATCTCGGCCTCATTGCAACCTCCGCCTCCTGGGCTCAAGCAATTTTCCTGCCTCAGCCTCCTGAGTAGCTGGGACTGCAGGTGCCCGCCATCCCTCCTGGCTAATTTTTGTGTTTTTAGTAGAGATGGGGTTTCACCACATTGGCCAGACTGGTCTCGAACTCCTGACCTTGTGATCTGCTCATCTCAGTCTCCCAAAGTGCTGGGATTACTGGTATTAGCCACTGCGCCCAGCCTTATTTGCCCATTTTAATCTTATTATTATTTTTTATTCTATTGAATTATAGGAGTTCCTGATATATTTTGGCTATTAACCTCTTCTTAGATATATGTTTTACAAATATTTTCTCCCATTCTATATGTTGCCTTTTAATGTTGTTGATTATTTCTGTTGCTCTGCAGAAGCTTTTTAGTTTGATAATCCCACTCATCTATTTTTAATTTTATTGCTTGTGCTTTTGATGTCATATCCAAGAAATCATTGCCAATGCCAATGCCATGAAGCCTCTTTAGTTTTCTTTTAGGAGTTTACAGTTTTAGGTCTTAAATATGTAACCCATTTTTAGTTCCTTATATGTATGGTACAAGGTAATTGTCAAATTTTATTCATTTGCGTGGTTTATATCATTTCCTTGGTACCAGTTCTTGAAAAGACTATCTTTTCCCCATTGTGTATTCTTAGCATCCTTATGAAAGTTCAGTTGACTACATAGGAATGAATTTTTGGGGGCTCTCTATTCTGTTCCATTGGTCAATATGTCTGTTTTTATGCCAGTATCATACTGTTTTGATTACTATAGCTTTGTAGTGTTTTGAAATCAGGAAGTTTAAAGCCTCCAGTTTTACTCTTTTTTCTCAAGATTTCTTTTGCTATTCAGGAGTTTTTTTTGGTTCCACATAAATTTTAGGATTGTTTTTTCTATTTCTAAAAAAAATGCTAGTGGGATTTTGAAAGGGATTACACTGATTATTTTTGGTAGTGTGAACTATCCTTTTATCTAAGGAATAAATCCTTCTTGGTCATGATGTATCATCTTTTCAATGCATTGTTATATTCCTAGTTGTATTATAGCTTGTTAGTATTTTGTTGAAGAATCTGAGCATATATATATATATATATATATATATATATATATATATACGCAATAAAATACATGTAAGGTGAGTAGTAAATAGAGTTAAAGTGTTTTAAAGTACTTGCATTTGGGAAAGTGGTAAAATATTTTAAGAAGCAAAAGATACATTGTAATCTCTAGCTTAAGCACAAAAACAATAGAAAAATAATGTATAACAAGAAAATGGAGAGAGAAAGTGGAATAATAAAACTGCTTAATCTAAAAGAAGGCAGGGATAGAGACTAGAATATTAAACAGCAGGATTAATAAAATACAGACATAAGTTTATTTGAAGCTAAAAGCATTACTATGGATACAGAGGAATATTAATAATGATAAAAGTTTTATTCATCAGGAAAATTCAACAGTCTTAAACTTATATGCATCTAAAAACTAGATTCAAAACATATAAAGCAAAAAATATAATTTAAAAAAGAAGTAGCCCAATCTGTATCATAGCAGGAAGTTTTTAATATACTTTTTCTCAGTAACTGATAGACAGAAATTCAGTACAGCTGCAGAAGATTTGAGCAAAACAATGGAAAACTTAACCTAATAGGAATATATACTATATTGCACCCAAGAGTTGCAAGAGCTACATGTTTTTCTCAATGCTCATGAAAAACTCATCAAAATTGAAATATACTTTGCCATAAAATAAGTGACTATCAACAAATCCAAAGGATTAACATTATATGAAGTGTATTATTTAACCCAGTAGAAAGAAACAAGTAAACAAAAGATATATAGAAAATCCACAAATGGATAAAAGTTAAGCAACTTGTAAATAATTCATGAGTTAAAGAAGAAATCACAATGTAAGTTAAAATATTTTTGACTGAATAAAATCAAAATATAGCACATCATAACTAGTGGTTTATAGCTAAATATATGCATAGAGGAAATTTATTGCCTTAAATGCATGTATTACAGAAGTAAAATGCAAAAGTAAATTATCTCAGAATCTATCTAAAGAAGTTAGGAAAAGAACAACAAATTAAACCCAAGGAAAGCAGAAGGAAAAAAATAATATTATAGCACAAACAATGAGATTTTTCTAATGTACAATAGAGGTTATTCAAGTCCAACATGGTTTCTTTGAAAGGAATAATTGGTGAAGGTGGCTAAATAGGAATAGCACCAGTCTACAGCTCCCCACGTGAGTGACGCAGAAGATGGGGGATTTCTGCATTTCCAAATGAGGTACTGGGTTTATCTCACTGGGGCTTGTCAGACAGTGGGTGCAGCCCACAGAGCGTGAGTCAAAGCAGGGAGGGCATCACCTCACCTGGGAAGCACAAGGGGTCGGGGAATTCCCTTTCCTAGCCAAGGGAAGCCATGACAGATGGTACCTGGAAAATCAGGACACTCCCGCCCTAATACTGCACTTTTACAATGGTCTTAGCAAATGGCACACCAGGATATTATATCCCGCTCCTGGCTCGGAGGGTCCCATGCCCGTGGAGCCTCACTCACTGCTAGCACAGCAGTCTGAGATTGAACTGCAAGGTGGCAGCGAGGCTGGTGGAGGGGCATCCGCCATTGCTGAGGCTTGAGTAGGTAAAAAAAAGTGGCTGGGAAGCTCAAACTGGGTAGAGCCCACCGCAGCTCAAGGAGGCCTGCCTGTCTCTTTAGACTCTGTCTCTGGGGGCAGGGCCTATCTGAACAAAAGGCAGCAGAAACTTCTGCAGGCCTAATTGTCCCTGTCTGACAGCTTTGAAGAGTGTACTGTTTCTCCCAGCAAGGAGTTTGAGATCTGAGAACGGACAGACTGCCTCCTCAAGTGGGTCCCTGACCCCCTAGTAGCCTAACTTGGAGGCACCTCCCAGTAGGGGCCGACTGACACCTCATACGGCCGGGTGCCCCTCTGAGACGAGGCTTCCAGAGGAAGGATCAGGCAGCAATATTTGCTGTTCTGCAATATTTGCTGTTCTGCAGCCTCCACTGCTGATACCCAGGCAAACAGGTCTGGAGTGGACCTCCAGCAAACTCCAACAGACCTGCAGCTGAGGGTTCTGACTGTTAGAAGGAAAACTAACAGGAAGGACATTCACACCGAAACCCCATCTGTATGTCACCATCCTCAAAGACCAAAGGTAGATAAAACCACAAAGATGGGGGGGAAAACAGAGCAGAAAAGCTGAAAATTCTAAGAATCAGAGCGCCTCTCCTCCTCCAAAGGAACACAGCTCCTTGCCAGCAATGGAACAAAGCTGGACAGAGAAGGACTTTGATGAGTTGAGAGAAGAAGTCTTCAGATGATTGGTAATAACAAACTTCTCTGAGTTAAAGGAGGATGTTCAAACCCACCGCAAAGAAGCTAAAAACCTTGAAAAAAGATTAGACAAATGGCTAACTAGAATAAACAGCATAGAGAAGACCTTAAATGACCTGATGGAGCTGAAAATCATGGCACGAGAAGTACGTGACGCATGCACAAGCTTCAGTAGCTGATTTGATCAAGTGGAAGAAAGGGTATCAGTGATGGAAGATCAAATGAATGAAATGAAGCAAGAAGAGAAGTTTAGAGAAAAAAGAGTAAAAAGAAATGAACAAAACCTCCAAGAAATATGGGACTATGTGAAAAGAGCAAATCTATGTCTGATTGGTGTACCTGAAAGGGATGGGGAGAATAGAACCAAGTTGGAAAACACTCTGCAGGTTATTATCCAGGACAACTTCCCCAACCTAGCAAGGCAGGCCAACATTCAAATTCAGGGAATACCGAGGATGCCACAAAGATTCTCCTCGAGAAGAGCAACTCCAAGACACATAATTGTCAGATTCACCAAAGTTGAAATGAAGGAAAAAATGTTAAGGGCAGCCAGAGAGAAAGGTCAGGTTACCCACAAAGGGAAGCCCATCAGACTAACAGCCAAACTCTCGGCAGAAACTCTACAAGCCAGAAGAGAGTGGGGGCCAATATTCAACATTCTTAAAGGAAAGAATTTTCAACCCAGAATTTCATATCCAGCCAAACTAAGCTTCATAAGTGAAGGAGAATTAAAATCCTTTACTGACAAACAAATGCTGACAGATTTTGTCACCACCAGGCCTGCCTTACAAGAGCTGCTGAAGGCAGCACTAAACATGGAAAGGAACAACCAGTACCAGCCACTGCAAAAACATGCCAAATTATAAAGTCCATCAATGCTAGGAAGAAACTGCATCAACTAACGAGCAAAATAACCAGCTAACATCATAATGACTGTATCAAATTCACACATAACAATATTAAACTTAAATGTAAATGGGCTAAATGCTCCAATTAAAAGACACAGACTGGCAAATTGGACAAAGAGTCAAGGCCCATCAGTGTGTTGCATTCAGGAGACCCATCTCACCTGCAGAGACACACATAGGCTCAAAATAAAGGGATGGAGGAAGATCTACCAAGCAAATGGAAAGCAAACAAAAAAGCAGTGGTTGCAATCCTGGTCTCTGATAAAACAGACTTTAAACCAACAAAGATCAAAAGAGACAAAGAAGGCCATTACATAATGGTAAAGGGATCAATTCAACAAGAAGAGCTAACTATCCTAAATATATATGCACCCACATACAGGAGAACCAGATTCATAAAGCAAGTCCTTAGAGACCTACAAAGAGACTTAGACTCCCACATAATAATCATGGGAGACTTTAACACCCCACTGTCAACATTAGACAGGTCAATGAGACAGAACGTTAACAAGGATATCCAGGAATTGAACTCAGCTCTGCACCAAGTGGACTTAATAGACATCTACAGAACTCTGCACCCCAAATCAACAGAATATACATTCTTCTCAGCACCACATCACACTTCTTCCAAAACTGACCACATAGTTGAAAGTAAAGCACTCCTCAGCAAATGTGAAAGAACAGAAATTATAACAAACTGTCTCTCAGACCACAGTGCAATCAAACTAGAACTCAGGATTGAGAAACTCACTCAAAACCGCTCAACTACGTGGAAAATGAACAACCTGCTCCTGAATGACTACTGGGCATATAACGAAATGAGGTGATGTTATGTTCTTTGAAATAAAGAAATAAAGATGTTCTTTGAAACCAATGAGAACAAAGACACAACATACCAGAATCTCTGGGACACATTTAAAGCAGTGTGTAGAGGGAAATTTATAGCACTAAATGCCCACAAGGGAAAGCAGCAAAGATCTAAAATTGACACCCTAACATCACAATTAAAAGAACTAGAGAAGCAAGAGCAAACATATTCAAAAGCCAGCAGAAGGGAAGAAATAACTAAGATCAGAGCAGAACTGAAGGAAATAGAGACAAAAAAAACCCTTCAAAAAATCATTGAATCCAGGAGCTGTGTTTTTTTTTTTGTTTTTTTTTTTGAGACGATGTCTCCCTCTGTCACCCAGGCTGGAGTGCAGTGGTGCAATCTGCGCTTGCTGCAAGCTCTGCCTCCCGGGTTCATGCCATTCTCCTGCCTCAGCCTCCCAAGTAGCTGGGACTACAGGCACCCGCCACGACGTCCAGCTAATTTTTTGTATTTTTAGTAGAGACAAGGTTTCACAATGTTAGCCAGGATGGTCTTGATCTCCTGACCTCGTGATCCACCCGTCTTGGCCTCCAAAAGTGCTGGGATTATAGGCGTGAGCCACTGTGCCTGGCCTCAGGAGCTGGTTTTTTGAACAGATCAACAAAGTTGATAGACCACTAGCAAGACTAATAAAGAAAAGGAGAAGAATCAAATAGACGCAATAAAAAATGATAAAGTGGATATCACCGCCGATCCCACAGAAATACAAACTACCATCAGAGAATACTATAAACACCTCTATGCAAATAAACTAGAAAATCTAGAAGAAATGGATCAATTCCCAGACACATACACCCTCCCAAGACTAAACCAGGAAGAAGTTGAATCCCTGAATAGACCAATAACAGGCTCTGAAATTGAGGCAATAATTAACAGCTTACCAACCAAAAAAAGTCCAGGACCAGATGGATTCACACCCGAATTTTACCAGAGGTACAAAGAGGAGCTGGTACCATTCCTTCTGAAGCTATTCCAATAAATAAAAAAGAAGGAATCATCCCTAACTCATTTTATGAGGCCAGCAACATCCTGATACCAAAGCCTGGCAGAGACACAATAAAAAAAGAGAATTTTAGACCAAAATCCCTGATGAACATTGACGCAGAAATCGTCAATAAAATACTGGCAAACCAAATCCAGCAGCACATCGAAAAGCTTATCCACCATGATCAAGTTGGCTTCATCCCTGAGATGCAAGGCTGGTTCAACATACACAAATCAGTAAACATAATCCGTCATATAAACAGAACCAATGACAAAAACCACATGATTATCTCAACAGAGGTGGAAAAGGCCTTCAACAAAATTCAGCAGCCCTTCATGCTAAAAACTCTCAATAAGCTAGATATTGATGGGACATATCTCAAAATAATGAGAGCTATTTATGACAAACCCACAGCCAATATCATACTGAATGGGCAAAAATTGGAAGCATTGCCTTTGAAAACTGGCACAAGACAGGGATGCCCCCTCTCACCACTCCTATTCAACATAGTGTTGGAAGTTCTGGCCAGGGCAATCAGTCAGGAGAAGGAAATAAAGGGTACTCAATTAGGAAAAGAGGAAGTCAAATTGTCCCTGTTTGCAGATGACATAATTGTATATTTAGAAAACCCCATCGTCTCAGCCCAAAATCTCCTTAAACTGATAAGCAACTTCAGCAAAGTCTCAGGATACAAAATCAATGTGCAAAAATCGCAAGCATTCCTATACACCAATAACAGACAGCCAAATCGTGAGTGAACTCCCATTCACAATTGCTTCAAAGAGAATAAAATACCTAGGAATCCAACTTACAAGGGATGTGAAGGACCTCTTCAATGAGAACTACAAACCACTGCTCAATGAAATAAAAGAGGATACAAACAAATGGAAGAACATTCCGTGCTCATGGATAGGAAGAATCAGTATTGTGAAAATGACCATACTGCCCAAGGTAATTTATAGATTGAATGCCATGCCCATCAAGCTACCAATGACTTTCTACACAGAATTGGAAAAAACTACTTTAACGTCCATATGGTACCAAAAAAGAGCCCGCATTGCCAAGACAATCCTAAGCCAAAAGAACAAAGCTGGAGGTATCACATTACCTGATTTCAAACTATACTACAAGGCTACAGTAACCAAAACACCATGGTACTGGTACCAAAATAGAGATATAGACCAATGGAACAGAACAGAGCGCTCAGAAATAACACCACACATCTACAACCATCTGATCTTTGACAAACCTGACAAAAACAAGAAATGGGGGAAGGGATTCCCTATTTAATAAATGGTGCTGGGAAAACTGGCTAGCCATATGTAGAAAGCTGAAACTGGATCCCTTCCTTACACCTAATGCAAAAATTAGTTCAAGATGGATTAAAGACTTACATGTTAGACCTAAAACCATAAAAAACCTAGAAGGAAACCTAGGCAATACCATTCAGGACATAGGCATGGGCAAGGACTTCATGTCTAAAACACAAAAAGCAATGGCAACAAAAACCAAAATTGACAAATGGGATCTAATTAAACTAAAGAGCTTCTGCACAGCAAAAGAAGCTACCATCAGAGTGAACACACAACCTACAGAATGGGAGAAAATTTTTATAATCTACCCATCTGACAAAGGGCTAATATCCAGAATCTACAAAAAACTTCAACAAATTTACAAAAAAAAATCAAACAACCCCATCAACAAGTGGGCAAAGGATATGAACAGACACTTTTCAAAAGAAGACGTTTATGCAGCCAACAGACACATGAAAAATGCTTATCATCATTGGCCATCAGAGAAATGCAAATCAAAACCACAGTGAGATACCATCTCACACCAGTTAGAATGGTGATCATTAAAAAGTCATGAAACAACAGGTGCTGGAGAGGATGTGGAGAAATAGGAACACTTTTACACTGTTGGTGGGACTGTAAACTAGTTCAACCATTGTGGAAGACAGTGAGGCGATTCCTCAGAGATCTAGAACTAGAAATACCATTTGACCCAGTCATCCCATTACTGGGTATATACCTAAGAGATTATAATTCATGCTGCTATAAAGACACATGCACATGTATGTTTATTGTGGCACTATTCACAATAGCAAAGACTTGGGACCAACCCAAATGTCCATCAATGATAGACTGGATTAAGAAAATGTGGCACATATACACCATGGACTACTATGCAGCCATAAAAAAGGATGAGTTCATGTCCTTTGTAGGGACATGGATGAAGCTGGAAACCATCATTCTGAGCAAACCATCGCAAGGACAGAAAACCAAATACCGCATGTTCTCACTCACAGGTGGGAATTGAACAATGAGAACACTTGGACACAGGATGGGGAACATCACACCCTGGGGCCTGTGGTGGGGTGGGAGGAGGGGGGAGGGATAGCATTAGGAGATATACCTAATGTAAATGACAAGTTAATGTGTTCAGCACAACATGGCACATGTATATGTATGTAAGAAACCTGCATGTTGTGCACATGTACCCTAGAACTTAAAGTATAATAAAAAAAGAATAATTGGTAATAAATAAACCCATGGATATGAGCAACAAGAGAGGAGAGATATTAGAAATGAAAAATGAGACTTTGCTATGTAGCGTTTAGCCATTAAACATTGTAAAATATTATGAACAATTTATGGCAATACATTTAAACATTTATATGAAATGGACAAATTACTAGGAAAAGCAAGTTTGTAAATTTAGATGAAATAAAAAACCTGTTAGAAAAATGCCACACATCAAAATAACTGGAAAGTTTGAAGACTTCTACGAGTATTAAAAACATTGTATTAGTAATTTCAAACTCTCAGTCAATGAAAACTCCTGGATTAAATGACTTCTTCAATGAGTTTTACCAGTTACCTTAGAAAGAAACAATACCATTTTTACACAATCTCTTCTAATGGTTAGAAAAAAATAAACCCAGAAAAAACTCTGTTTTTTTTTTTCTTTTTAATCCGGAAAATCAAATATCAGTTCACTTAAAAATGTTAATCTTATCTTATAATTTTAACCTTTTCTGAAAAATTTTAAGATGTAGTCTGGTGTATTTCAAGTATCTAATTTCCTTTTGGTTCTGGCTTCTTTGATTTGCAAAAAGAATTATTGTTCTTCAAGTCAATTAATAGTAGACTAAGAACTCGGTTCCTCTGTGCAGCATTAAGTTATTTTCATTGAAAGCCATAAAATAATTTACTGATGTGTAAATTTAAGGTGCAATTTCCAATTCCATTAACTGAACGAGAGATGAATGTTTCCTTGGTAATAAATGTCTCTTTCTGCTTTTAGGTAGGCAGTCATTTATAACAACTAATTTACTTGATTTTTAGATAAGACACCACAATGCTTAACTACACAAGATATTAACACTAGGCATATTTTTTGAGTAATAATCTATATAAAATTCTGAGGTCATCTATTTTGAACAAATTTAAAAACATCCTTGATGTATAAATTTAGTGCTGCTTCTAGAAGACACCTAAAGGAGCATTATGCATTTAGCAATTCATCTGCATGAATATCCAGTTAAATTTCACTGTTTGCAATTTTTAAATGATGAACTATAACATTCTATTGTCTTCACTCTAACAAAGGGTAGTGAGACATTTTTATAGAAGAGAGACTTTATTCCTATATTCTCTAGAGATTCTCATTTTGGTTATCTACTGAACATGAGTTCAGTAGTTGATTCATTATTTTTGTCAAATGTAAAAGTTTAGGGAAAGGTCACCAGGAACTTCAGAAGTAACTGCATAAATAAGATGATATATAAAGAGGGAATACCTTATCCAAGAAGAATAGGCCGAAGAAACCATAAAGAGTGTCACGAGCGTTGCTGTGAGTCTATGAGGTTAAAATTAAAGAAATATTGTCAACAAGGTCACTCCTTTGTTTTCATCCTGTCTTTCACAAAATGGTATTTAAAACAGAATGGAAAGTTTTTATGCCAACCATTGTCTTTGAACATGTGAGTTCATTGAGTAATAAACTTTCATCTCTTAACATTGCTGACTGCTCTCAAAGGCAGGTTTCTATTTCCAACCAAGAGTGATTTTACAGTTTTCACAGCAGATCTTTGCTACAGCATGCTAACTACAGAGATGGCCTCCCCTCTGCTGGGCCACAGCCTACATTCTCCCAGAATTAAAGAGGCAGTCTTTGTTTTGACTAACATGAAATAACTTGGAGATTTGCTAAACGAGGTTTGCAGTGGATACAGCAGTAAATTCAGCGGCAATTTGGCAGATAACCTGGGAAAGTTTTTGAGTTTGTCATTTTTATCATCTCTGCTGGAAGTTTCTTACTCTGCTTAGGGCTGGAACATGAAGAATTGCAAATTGCTGGATTCCTTGACAAAATAAACCCTGGGATACGAGGGTCAGAACTGTGATTCTGAAGGTTGTGAGGCACTTTTCGTACAGATGGGGAGAGAGAAAATGTCTGCGTGCATGCTCAGCAGTCTATGTACCAGCCAGCTCCCTTGCCCACATCCCTAGCCCACAGCACCTATCTGGCCAGGTGCTCACTGCTAACATTTGGCTTGACAATAGTTTTGCCCCAGGGCTGGGGTGTTACTTGCTCAGGCCAGGTTGTCAGGCTGTCCTGGCTTGGTGACTGTTGGCTCCTGCATATGGTATAAAGCTTTCTCCAACCTAACTGATTTTATGTGGCCTTTGTAATCTTGATAACATTTCCTGATATGGGCATTATAGGAAAGTAAAATTACAGGCTAATCTCATTCATCAATACAAATTTAAAAATCTGAAATAAGTATTAGAAAGCCTAATCCAGCAATACCTAAGAAGAATACTATATGAAGAACAGTTTTTTTTTTTTTGCCAGAAGTATAAGTTTGGTTCAACATTCACAATCAACCAATCTAATTCATTGTATGAAAGAATAAAGGAGGCTGGGAGCGGTGGTTTGTGCCTATAATCCTAGCAGTTTAGGAGGCCAAGGTGGGTGGATCACATGAGGTCAGGAGTTCGAGACCAGCCCGGCCAACATGGTGAAACCCCATTTCTACTAAAAACACAAAAAATTAGCTGGGCCTGGTGGCGGGCGCCTGTAATCCCAGCTACACGGGAGGCTGAGGCAGGAGAATCTCCTGAACCCTGGAGGCGGAGGTTGTAGTGAGATGAGATCGCACCATTGTACTCCAGCCTGGGCAACAAGAGAGAAACTGTCTCAAAAAAAAAAAAAAAAAAAAAAGGAGAAAAAGTCATAAGATAATCTCCATAGATGCAGGAAACACATGTAATAAAAATTAACATCTGTTTGTAATAATAAAATCTTAGCAAGTTGGAAATACAAGGAAACTCCTTAACTGCTAGAGCACTCACAAATAATCTTTACACTCATGGTGAAATACTAAAAGCTTCTTTTCCTTTCTGAAATCATATCAGAAACAAGATGAATGTATCTACTATTACCATTTTCTATTTGATATTTTTACTGAAGAGCCTGGCTAGCCATTGCAATTAAAACAAAAACAAATTGCTTATAAAAGAAGAAATAAAAATATAACCCTTATTATTCATAGAAAGTCCAAAATAACACATGGATAAATTATTAAAATGAATAATTGAATCTACTGAGATTGTCAAGTACAAGATCAATACACAAAATTAATTATACGTTGTACATGCCGCTAATAACTAATTAGAAAATAAAAATAAAATATTCAGTTTTCAAAAACACCAACTATCTTGAAATATAGCTAAGAAAAATTTGTGATCTCTCTTCTCAGAAAAGTAAAAATGTTAAGAGAAATTAAAGAAGGTCTAAATAGATGTTGGAGATCATTTGTGGGCACTCTATCAGATTAAATAGTTTCTTTCTATTTCCTGTTTGCTAACATTTTAAAATTATAAGTGGATGTTAGTTTTTATTAAATGCGTTTCCTGCATCTGTGGAGATACTCTTATGACTTTTCTCCTTTGTCAGAGGAGATATTATATTCCTGGGTTGAAAGACTTAACATTGCACAGATGTAATCCCTAGCAATATGTCAGTGTAGAAACTGATTTTAAAAAGTATGTGGAAATCAAAGGTCTAAGAATAGGCAAGACAGTCTTCAACAAGAACAAAGTAGGAGGATTCATTCTACCAGGTATCAAGGTTTATTACATAGCTACAGTACTAAGGAAGTGTGATATGGGTACAATGATAGATATACACCACTAAAACAGAGCAGAACATCCGGAAAGTACTTAAACGTGGTAATTTGATTTTACAATAAAGGTGGTACTACAGAGCACTAAGGAAAAGATGATCTTTTCAATAATGAGTGATGTTTTTCACGTGAATAAAATGCTGATGCTTACTTCACCCCATATATAAGAATGATTTCTAGGTGGATTAAAAGTCCTAAGTAGGAAAGATAACTACTAGAAGTCAACCTAAAGAGAATGTATTCATGACTTTGGAGTAAGTATTACTTGATTTACCTTATAGGTAAATTGAAAAGAATAAATGGTTCTGATTCTCTATCTTCTTTATTTTTTTATTCTTTCTTGTTTTCCATTAGATAGAAGGATTTTTTTTTTGTCTGTTAGAAAGTTATATAAAGTCGTCCTTGGTATACACAGATGATTGCTTCTAGGACCCTCCACGTATACCCAAATCTGGGCCTACTCAAATCCCACCAGTCGGCCCTGCAGAACCTACATATTTGAAAAGTCAACCCTCCGTGTACACAGGCTTTATATCCCATGAATGCTGTAGTTTTGATCTACGTTTAGTTCAAAAAAATCCTCGTCTAATTGGACCTGCACAGTTCAAACCTGTGTCATCTAAGGGCAAGCGGTATATTATGTTTGTGCTTTTGGTGGTTGCCTTCTTCAGATTCATGTTTATTTTTCTCTGATTCCTTAAATATATCAATATCTATATACTACTTAAATTTTATAAGTATACATATTTATATACTAATTTAACAAGAGAAGCACATTCACATGTGTTCCTATGCTTGTTGTCTTCCCGGCTCTGTCATACTGATATAGTCTAGAATTTCATTTCTAGTTTACTACAGATGTACTTTTTCTTTTCTTTAGTCCTTTAAAATTGTTTGGACAATGACACATCTTACCAAGAAATTTGATACTCCATTTCTCCCCACATCTCTTGTACTTCTGAATGTGTTTCCTTATCATTATATGGAATTTTGGTGGAAAAGATTTGAAGCCTATGTGCCCAAAATGTTGTATTATGTTCTCAGATTTGAATGACAATTTGGTTGCTTAGGAAAATCTGGTTTTAAATACACCGTTTTTCAATACTTTCAAAATCTTTCCCCACTGATTTCTTGTACATAGTATTAGAGCTGAGATGTGTAATTACAATCTGATTCTTGTTTTCTATCAATGGTATGCTTTGTTTCTCTAGAAGCTTTTAGAACTTTGTCTTTGATAGTTTTCACCTCTAGAGAGAGGTGTCCTTTTCTTTATATCTTCTGTTTGGCATTTTAGAGCCTTTTTAATTTTCAGGTTTTAAGAAATATTGTTTTATTTCCAGGAAATTTATCTCCATTATTTGTTCAAATATTTTCTTGTCTTTATTTTATGTTGTCTTTTTTTCTAGTAGTCCAGTTATTCAATGTAGGCAGTTATTTCTCCTCCCACATCTCTAAAATGCTGTTTTATACCATCTATCTCTATATTCTTTCCTCCTGCCTCCTGGGAGAGGTGCTCAGTTTATAAGTTACAAATTCGTAGAGCAATTGTTCCTATGTGCTTTTGTTTCCCTGGAGGCATGAGGTACTGTTTCTGATAGTGTGTTTGATAATGTCTATTGGGAAACAGTGAAGGCAAAGGAGGAGGGTGAAGTACAGGGTGGTGAGTCTGGCCACAACAGAACCACCACTTTACACTCTTGTTGGCTTTTCTCTTATCTGGTACCTCTTTGTACCAGTTTCACTTTTAACCCCTTGCAGGGAACGTAGCACTTGGATGAAGCAGCCTCTCTTAGTGGTAATTCATAGCCCAGGGTGATTGGAAAGGCTGTGTTTTCCTTCCCTCTCCCAGGTCACCATACTAACCAAAGAGCATTCCTTTAAAAATACTCCAATAAAATAAAAAAGGTAACTACATAAAATGAAAAAGAAAACAAATGAAAAGATATTACACCACTTACAACCTTCAAGATAAAACAAAACAAAAATTTTAACGTACACACACACACACACACACACACACACACACACTGGAGTTTTTCAAACCAGTTGCAACATGATAAATCTTTTACCATAGGCTGAATGACCATAGGTTTGTGCCTAATGCAGGAAAGAAATTATTCAAGATCAGTGTATCCTTTAGTACATATTTTCTAGTCATGTTTCCAAGGTCTGTAGCAGAACAGTTTGCAGCACTGGGTATGACTTTAAGTGACTGGGCTTGATCAAATTGGCAAGTTTTGCTATTTAGTAGAATGCAGATATATCCTGAAACTGGTTAGTCTAGTACTTTCTATCCCCACTTCTTGCTTCTCCGTAAAAGAAAAACAGAACAAAACTCCCAAACCTCCCAAGCACACACACACACACACACACACACACACACTTAGACAAACACACAACCCCCCCCCCCACTCAAACATACACACAATCGCCAAACTTTAGGACTAGTACATGCATAATAGGCATTTAGGACTTTTACAAAAGTAGTTTTCAATTTCAGTTGGCTTTCTCCACTTTTGAAGATCATCTAGATATTAAATAAGCAGGCACTAGCTTTCTATGACAATAGCATGATAATTACTAAACAGGCTTAAAAGCCACAAAACCCAACCAAATCAAACCACAACAATACTAGCAACAATAGTAAAAACACCAAACACCAACGCTTAAAGTTCTAAGAACGGAATGTGTAATGGCATGTCTGAAACACCTGGAGAGATCTCTTCTTCAAGGGTTGGACTACAAGCAAAGGTCCCTGAAGCCTGTGGCCCAAGATTATGGGTAACAATTTAAAGAGCCTTGGAGGTGTGCATGTTTCCTACTCCTTGCAAGGAAGAGATTTGCAATAGAATGGGGTAGACGCTTTCTGTTCATTGTATAGTCTGTCCTGTACAGTCCTGGGTGCTTCCTCTGTGAGATGCTCTAGAATATGATTTGACCTGTCCTCCTACTGGCCCCGCCAGGGATCCCTAGAGGGTAGACTGACTAGCACACAGGGAGGCAGTGTGGCAGAATGGAAAGAGCCATTATTTGACTAAAGACATTATTTGACTGCCTCTTGGAAATTTTTAAGTGTCATCGCCTTTAGGAAAATTACCAAAATGTGACTTTGTGAAAGCTAGATAATCTCTCTGAGCAGGAATTGGCAAGCTTTCTCTCTAAAGAGCCAGATCACAAATATATTCAGCTTTTTGGGCTATGTGGTCTCTGCACAACTACTCAAGTCTGGCATCATAGCAAAATCAGGCATAGACAAAATGTAAATAAACGGATGCAGCTGTGTTTCAGTAAAAATTTATTTACAAAACAGGTGTGGGGCTGAATTTGGCCATGGACCATAGTTTGCCTACTTTCCTCTTAGAACCTTGGAGACCTTGTGGGTAAAATGGGGAGATGGATAATAGTTTCTGCCTAATGTGTTAGAATCCAGTTAGAAAATAAAGATGAACATTTTATTTTAAAACATACTATATGTGGAAGTGATTATATGTGGGAGTTGATAGAACTCCAATGTCTTGGGAGATTACGTGGCCTTCAAAACCTTAGGCATCCAATTTGCATCCAATTTGCTGGTGAAAAGTAAAAATCTTCACATGGATTTTCTGGCTATCCAGTGGTTCAAATGGGAAAGGGTTTGTGTGAGTCAGCTGTCACTGAGTATGAGAGTTGGCAGGTTAAATTTCCCCAGAAACTGATGAGAAGTAGGAGTGGTGAGAACTGGGAAGTGGGAAGGAGGAAAGCTGTTTGGCCATAAGTACCTGGACTATGCTAACCTGCCTCTTCTGGAATAAATAATGATTTTGTACTTGGCTTGGGAAATCTCCTTAAGTTACTGTGATCTAAGATGTACACAGTTTCCTTTGGCTAGCTCCTAGGGAGGCAACTTAGCTAAGAATTAGTCACTCAGGAAGGCAGAGAGAAGGGGAACCTCGCAGGAGGCCTTATCTGGTAGATGATGGAAGGGACGCTTGGGTTACAAAAACACTGTGAATTAGGGTGTTTGGGGTGCATGTGAGTAGCACTCACACCAGCTCCTACCCAAAGAAAAGGAACTGTCAGACTTTATTGACTGATTGGCTGGTCTTTTGTTGATTTGTCTGATTTAAATTAGTCATCTTTTCTTATTTTTTTTTTCTTGGATGGCTGGTCAGCTTTCTTCTTTGAAAGTAGTCAATAACAGTGCACGGACAGAGAGGTACAAGCAGAGTGCCCAGTGTTTTTATACAACCCACAATCTAATTTTAGCAAGAGAGATCAGAAAGCTGCCTCTGCATCCATGTGCTTCACATAGACCCAGATATTAGCCATGGATGACATTTTTATATTCTTAAATACCTGACTCAGAGAAAAGCAAATTGCTCCAACCCCAAAATGCAGGAACTAGGAGCGTTTGAGATTTGTTTAAGGGATGTGAGACCATTTCTTTCTGTTTTTCCATCACTTCAAAAGCGCATAACTTAACGGATCCTGGGGCAGAGAAATTTATTTCATTTACAGACCAGTTAAAAGATACATCTCATTGGTCCTGAGAGTGAGTGTGAAAAATCTGTGTGGCTCTGAATGAGGAAGGCATGACTGACATGTATGTGATGTTTATAGAACCCATAAGCTCATCCAGACAGGCACAAGCACTGCTGAAGGGAATCACATTTTTTATTTGAATGTGTGCCACTTAGAAATATTCTCTACTGTTAATAATAGCATGGTTCAGAGAGTTCTAATTTTCTCTTGCTATCAAAAACAAACAACTAAGCAACCAAACAAAAAAGTAGTATCTCTCACATAGCAGCCCAGAGTTAGGTGAGTGGGCGAGGCTGGGTGGGCGGTTCTACTCCATGTGATCATTCAGGTTTCCTCTGTGCTGTTGTTCCATCTTCACCGTTCTGTGGTTGTATTCCTCATCTGCTTGGTGAATGTTCTTGTGTGTGTGTGCACGCATGTATACAACACTGTAAGAATATACATTTATCCCGTGGGACTCTATAAAGCCATGTTAATTTTATCATTTACTCATATATTTATTTATTTATTTTTTAGAGTTGCGGTTTTACTCTGTTGCCCAGACTGGAGTGCGGTGGTGCGATCATAGCTCACTGCAGCCTTGACCTTCTGGGCTCAGGCAATCCTCCTGCCTTGGCCTCCCAAGTGGCTGGGACTGGAGGCATATACTACCATGCCCAGCCCCGTGTTAATTTAAATGAAAAAATGCACAGCCAACAAAGATTCTTTACTGATGTATTTTTTCTAGCAGCAAAGTTGTTCACCTCTGGTTTTCATTGTCATTTTTGAAGGAGTGAATCTTTTGCAGGCCCATTCTTACTGAGTCCTCATTTCTTCATAGCAAGCTACAAAGCTGGTGTTATGGAAGTTCTTAGGGGCTCAGTAATAAGCCTGAAGTGAGGGGAAGGAGCTGGAAGCCGCTATGAATAATGAGAAAACCAAACAGGATGAAGGAAGAGTGACAACAGATAGCGTTGTCTTGCGTAAATTAGGTTTGTCCAGAATCAACAGAAGCTTGAATAAACTCAAAGTGAAATACCATCTTGAGGTTCATGTTACCTTCAAAAGCAACTGAAAAAACTATAAAGTAATCTAAACCACTTTCTAATCAGGAATGTTCTTTCCAGGTAATGTCACCAGCAGAAGCAAAATCCTAAGTGGTTCCCTTTTTATTTATTTGTTTATTTATATTGTCAAATGATAATTGTGAATATTTATGGAGTGCAGTGTTTTTGATGGTATTGGTTGGCTTTGTTTCATGGGTACACACATAGGTTTGCCCACCGCCCCCTTGTTCTTCAGTGACTTGGCTAGAGAAACGATCCATAGTATTTTGCTATTTCTCTGGCAGACCCTATGTGCTCTCTGCTTCTCATATCTTTGTATAAACATCACACTTTAAAATTGACAGCCCTTGGGTTTCACTTCGCACTCAGGAGGCACAGCTCTGTCAGATTTTAAGTGAAAGGATATAGTTTGTTTAAGCCTTTTTCAGGATAAGTTGGAAGGAGAGATGGTCTCTAGGTGCTCAGAATGACTTATTTTTCTTTTGATAAGCTCTGAGAAGCACTTTCATTGGTTGACGTATTTCCTGCCCCCAGCCTCTTCCCACCAAATTGGGTCTAGAGGTAGCAAGGCATGAGGGAAGAAGTGTGGTTTTTAGAATCAGACGGGCTTGGGTTCTAATCTCTGCAATGCCAAACCCCAGCTATTTAATCACGGGAGACAACTAATTGTTCCAAAGTAATCATTTCCCCTTCCTTCTGTTGAAAATGGAATGGGACGCTTGACTGTAGAGGTTGAGACCATGTTTTCCACCCCTTGAATCTAGTGTTGACAAGTCACTGAGTTCTCTTAAACGAAATGTAAGTGGATGTGATATATGACATATCAGTATCACCTCCTTAAAGAAAATTGCTAACCCTTCCCCACTGATCTTTACTTGGTCTTATGGTTGGGAACACTGATGTGGCACTGGAGAGCTAGCTTGCACCAACTGGATAAGGACCAAAATGTCAAGGATGGTGGAGCAACATGGAAGGTACCTGGGTCCCTGAATGATCACATGGAACAGAGCTACTCACTGTCCTAGCCCACCTGCCTATCTCTATACTGTTAATTAAGAGACAATAGAATTATGTTATTTTTAAGTGACAGTATTGTTTGGTCTCTTTGTTATAGAAGTGTAGCTTATGTTCTAATTAAAAAGTTGACTTTCAGAAAGTTACTTAACTTTTGCCCCTAAGTTTTCTCATCTGCAAAATGAGGAAAATATATTGTTCATCTTCTTGATAAGCTTATTGTGAGGATTACACCATGAAATGAATGTTAGTGTATTTATTGAGTGTTCTATGTCTGCCTAGTACTGTTATTACTTATGCACGTATATAAATCTATCAGTGAAGTTCCGATTTTCAAGATAGACAAAATGAAGTCCTATAACATATTTGTATTTTCTGTGTGACAACTAAGGTGAGCAACCATCGTGGTTTTCCATGGACTGAAGAGATTTCCGGGAGATGGGAACTTTCAATTTTAAAATGGACACAATTCCAGGAAAATTGGGTTAAGTTTCTCACCCTAATTGGAGGCCCAGCTTGTGAGACTTTCAGTATTAAAATCAAGACTGTCCCTGGAAAACTGTAAAGAGTGGGTCATTCTAGTAATAACACAGCAATTGGAGAAGTTCTTTGAAACAAGTGATAATTCTGAATTTGAAGTAACATGCATGAAAACTCTTTCTAAATCTGGTAGAAATTTAACCCACTGATGCCAACCATACAATCTATATAATTTCTTTCTCTTTGAAACATTTATTCTTATTATTGTAAGAAATACTTGTTACATACTTCTGCCATTACTAATAGCTCGTTGCCACCCTGAAGAAGTAGATGTTGTTCTTTTGCAGTAGGGAAATGTAGGCTACAGACATAAGCAAATGGTGGCATAGTCATTGGATGTCTTCGTCTCTTTATGACAAAATCTAATTGACTACTGGTTGTTCCCATTGCTGTTACACACTTTGGGAAGATGATTGAAATACTGGGTTTCTTTGCTGGGGCAGATTTGGTACACTTATTATAAACACAGATTTGTTCAGAGAGGAGAAGCCAAAGTATAGCTTACTTATCCTTAAGTACTAAGATTACTGGGGCACCACTGTGCATTGCTGATGCTATATCTGAAATTGGATTTTAAATATATCTAGTAAACTGACATGATGAGTTTTGACTTGGTGAGGACTTGGAGGATAAGATTTAGATGAGTTTTTGTTGATATGACTTTCTTCATATTTTACCCATATTCTCTTCTTCTGAGTATGAGGGGAATTGCAATTATATTCTAGGTCAGGTCTGAGCTCATGCCTCAAAATATGACTCAATGTTTCCAGCAACAACCTGAATATTATGCATGTGTATCTTACATTCTGGAAGGAGAGTGCACTGGTACGGTGAGGTAGGCCAGGACCACGCGTCTGCTGAAATTGCTATTCACTTTTTATTTTGGAACTTTTTTTGTTAGTCTTTCTAACTTTCATAATAACTTGATAGTGAGATTTTATAGGATTTACTGGCACTATCTCTAGAAGTACCTGGAAGAAATCTGTATTGTAAGTGAAATCATATGTTAACAATAGCCCTTTGGGCCTCGGTAAGAAAGAACACTATAAAATCAACACCAAGTGCAAAGCCAGTGTTATTGTAGGCCAGTGATGGTCACTATGTTGATATAATTGAACTGGTTAGCTATAAGGGTGTCCTCTACCCCTCAATTTCCCCAAACTTTATGATGGGCCAAAAAGAATGGTATTTCTCAAACATAAGAAAGCTATGCTTTGCCAAGGATATATGTGCTGTAGGTAGGCAGGCAGTCCAATTCAGTCGGGAAAAGGAGTTATCTAGCTTCACAGACAAGATTGAATTTTCATGGCTAAAAGGTATCTCTTTCTTATCAGATATCTTGGCTATCTTTGTCAGAAAATCAACCTGATGAAGTGTTGCATATTTTTCCAATGTTTCTCTCTAGCGTCATATTGTTATGGCGTTAGTTTGTGCAATATTTACGTGAGGTAAAGTACAGGTCCATAAACTAACTTTTTTCGTCAACAGTAAGAAGGCTGTTATTAGCTAGAAAAAGAGAATATACTTTCTTATAAACTTGCTTTCTTCCTATTCAATATCAAAAAAAGGCTCTTACTATAGTAATGGAGCCTTAAGCAATACATACAAGATTTGTGAAGATCCCTATAAGGCTAGAGACTTATTTTTTTTTATATTTTGTGGCTTAGGAAGTTTCTACAAATTTTCCTGTTTCAGAAAATTTGAAGTTTCTAGGTGAAATAAATGGCCTTATTTTTTGCAGTCTGACAATTTTATAAACTTATTGAAAAACGGAGCTAACGAGTTACAGAGTTGCATAGATTGTCTTTGAGAGTCTGAAAGAAAAAAATAGAATTGTTTCTTTTTAAATTCATTGCAAATGTTTATTAACTAGATATCTTATCAGCATTGTTTTCTCTTGGGCTTTTGTTTTCTTATCTCATGTATAAAATAGAGATATAATATTGCAAAGGTTTTTTTTGTGGGAATTAAATGTGTAATGTTTGTAAAGTTCTTGGCATGGTGTCTGAGACACAGCAAGCACTTGATGAATGCTTTCTATTCTATTATTAATATCATCATTATCATTACACTGTCTGAAAACTGTGGGAGACACAAAGAGCTACCAACAAATAATTTGTATCTAGTTGGTAAGGTAGGGCTTATGCTTATGAAGTTTCCCATATGATTTGGTGACACCATATGAGCCATATGTGGGCTACATTTCTAGTTCTATGTAGATTGCTAATATTGGACTGGGAAAGTCAGATTTTACCCTAATGGGTAGACCAGAGAATGGAGATTTGGAGAATAGGGGCAGAGGTTGAGTACACAGAAAGTATTCAGAGTATTTTGTAAAATCAGAATAAATAAATGCAACACATAAAATTTGGGGAGCAGTCCATGGGTGAAACTAATAAAAAATGAACAGCCAAGTTCGGGAGTAAGACAGAGGTTTACTGAAAAATTAAACGGAGGTAGGTTTTTCTTTTCTTGTTTTTGTGCTGTCTTGCTCTTTTCATAGATCTAGAGATTCCCTTCTTGGTATTTGCCTCAGTCTTTCTATGTGTACTGACAATAGTATATTGATGTAATTGGAAAGGCTTCATGGAGGAAGTAGGACTCTAACTGGACCTTGAAAGGTGGGAAGAATTTAGACAGTATAAAGAGGAAACAGAATTGCATATCAGATGGGAGGAAGTGAACACTAAATGCAGGAGGGAAGAACATGTGCCTGGGGCCCAATAAGAAGATTATATAAGGATGTCAGGGATTTATATAAGGAAGTAGTGTGATAGGTAAGCTGGAGCCATATTATGGTCAGTTTAAACGATCAGGTTTGTATTTTATCATTTAGGCAGAAAAAAGTATTACACGTAAAAATGGAATCCCTCCCTCCCTCCCTCCCTCCCTCCCTCCCTCCCTTCCTTCCTTCCTTCCTTCCTTCCTTCCTTCCTTCTTTCCTCCCTTCCTCCCTCCCTCCCCAGATTCCACTGCTCTGCAGCCATCAGGGGAGGGAGCCTGTGCATATTCCACCCTAGCTGATAGAGTGAGAGCTGTCTGGATGGGCATATTATGGTCAGTTTAAATGATTAAGTTTGTATTTTATCATTTAGGCAGAGGAAAGTATTACATGTAAAAATGGAATTCCTTCCTTCCTTCCTTCCCTCCTTCCTTCCTTCCTTCCTTCCTTCCTTCCTTCCTCTCTCCTTCCCTCCCCTTCCTTCCTCTCTCCTTCCCTCCCCTTCCTTCCTCCTTCCTTCCCTCCCTCCCTCCCTCTTTCCTCCCTCCCTTTTTTTCATTCCTTTCTTCCTGCCTTCCTGCTTTTCTCCTTTCTCTTTTAGTTCATGCCTTTTACTAGCTGTGTACAATTACTTGCATTCTGGTTTGTTGAAATAGTAGGTCAGAAAACATTTGCCACAGTAATATCTGTCAAAGTGGCTGGCCATTAAAAACTCTAGCACCACATTCATCTGAAGGGCATTTCTGATGAAGGTGACTGGTTTTTGTCATTCTCATTCACTATACAGTATTTCAAGGCAGCCAGTGTCACCCTCTTTCTCTTATGCTTATTCTTCTTGAGACTTGTATAAAAATTATTCTTTAGCACTACCACAAAACTTCAAAATCAGATAGAGAGTGTACCCCTTTTGAATTTTGTGGTCGGATGGAGGATGTCCATCTTCTAGTTGTTGCCAGTGAAGATCAATTTTTGCTAGTCAGGAGGCATTTCTTCCTGATCCTGAATCTTGGCCTACTGTATGCAAGAGTTCAGTCTCCAAAGTGATGGTCTTCTCTGTGAGGGTTTTAACAAAAATCTGCGTTTTGGTGTCCGTTCTGTCACAGTAGATGGCTAGGAAAATTGAAGATTGAAGTTTCAAAAATAATTTGCCCCAAGTCATTATCATTGCTAAGTAGAAAGACGAGGATTGGATCCCAGATGAGTGTGCCTCCAAAGCCCATATTTTTTCCCACGACCTGGGCTGCCAATGGGAATCTTTTGGGTTGATAACAGTTATACATTAGCTCCATTACGCTGGAGGAGAAAGAGTCAAGAAAGACATGTTAGGAAGCCAGTGTGATAAGCCCGATGGGAAATGTCACATTTATAAAACTTCCTGACAAATAAATATCACCATGACAGCTGTGTGAACAGGAGTTACTAATCTTCATTTTAGAGTTGAAAAAGAATATACAGTTGATTCTCATTATTCTTGATAGTTATGTTCTATAAAGTTACCACAAATACTGAATTAGTGAATACTGAATAAATGGAAAATATGTGAGTCTCTGGACGTCAACTGATTGATACACAATCTTGGCTTTATGTGTGTTAGAGTTCTGTTTAAAGATATCTATTTAACATTAATATATATTGTTGATTCATTAACATTGAACTCATAGCCATCAGCACTATATCCCAGGCCTTAATGAAGTATATGTAATACCTGTATTTTCCCTGTAATGGACATCACAGCCTTTTTGTGCTCAGTAACACTAAATAGCACTTCAGTGCCTGTGAGAGCTGAACAGGAAGGCCGTGTTTCCTTGTTTGACCTCCACTGAGAATGTGCACATTGGGTCGCTCAAATGTTTTGCTATTCTGGGAATGTTGACCAACAACTGGGAAAGCACCATGAATATTAATTTTGATATTATAGATTAATTATATCAAATATGTGAATTTGCAAATATGGAATCCACTAATGATGAAGGTCAATGGCAAAACATTTATTAGGCACTTACTATGAGCCAGGTACTGGGTTAAGACATTGATCTCATGTAAACCTCCCAATACACCCGTTTTACAGATAAGCTGTGGAATAATTGAACTTGTCCAGTGGCACACTGCCGGTAAGTGGCAGATCTGTGATTCTGTACCCACGTCTGTGGTTCTAGAATCTGCTTATAAGCATCATGCTGTAGGGAAGAAATGGAGACTAAGAGGTTAACTCATTCAAGCTTTCTCAACGAGAAAATGGCAGAGCAAGGACTTGAATTCTTCCTCTCACTCAAATTCATATTCCCAGACAGACCATCTCACAGGATGGAGTGGTGTGAATGGAAAGAAAAGAGGGGTTGTGAACATCACATCAAAGAGCTTATGTTAGCCATTTGTCCATGGAACTATGAGATATAATCTAACAGTTGTGTGATTCTACTTCTGAGTTTTGCTTTGACAGGATTCTAATATACCAATAAAGATAAAAAAATCCATCTTTGTTTTGGATTCAAAATACATATAATTTGAGGTGATGTCGGAAGAAATAGTAAATTAGAATTAGGGATCATCTTTTAAAAGTTTTTTGAAGGAGAAAGAGATTTTGCTTCTCTCTGCCCATTTTATTGTGTCTGTTGTTTTTGACTCTAAAAGAAAGGTTTGGAGATCCTAGAAGGACTAAATGAATTGGGTGACAGAAAATTCTCTGGATTTGCTTCTTTAACTTGTGAAAAGTGCAAGGGAAATAATAATCTCTCTTGTTGGACTAGGGGAAATGCACACATTTCTTGTGAGAGAGTAAATTTTTGCAAACATTTTGGAGAGTAACTTTGCATTAGGCATCAAATGTACATACTAAGAAATATAGCCCAAGGATCATGAAGGTTATGTGCCAGTACTTGGCTCTGAAAAGTTTCCTTGAAGCTAAATATATTAATGAAATGTTGAAAACAACCACAATATCTAACAATAGGAGATTGGTTAAATACATTATAACCATACAATAAAATGCTATGCACATGGTATGATAATAAATGCAAAATCTTTCTGAATTTACTGAACATACATTATCTTATTTAATCCTTACAGCAATCTTTGAGAAAGTTTTAATAATATGAAAATAGATTCATATTTTTAAGAGAATAAAGCTGTAAAACATATATATAAACTACTATTTTAATATAAAAATGAATGTCTTTAGAAAAAACTAAAAGGATAAACAAAATATTTAGAAGGCAGTTTTTTTCTGAAAAGTATGAATATAGATGAATTTTAGTTCTTTTGCTAATATAATGGCTAAGAAATAAAATATTCTTGTTGTGCCCTTTTCTTGAAAAGTTGGTCTGCAAATTTTTGTGTTTTAATTGAAACAAATAGTCTTTTTACATTTATTGTAATTGCTGATATATTTGAATTTATATCTACCTTTTTTTGTGCTATTAATCTGAGCTTTATCTATTTTCCTCTTTTTTGAGTTTATTTTTCATTTTATCTTTTTCTTTACTACACTCCATTTCTAATGTCTTAGTGATTACTTGTGCAATTGTACATGCATGCCTAATTTATCAAAGACTACAATCAATCAGTATCTTGTTTTCAAACAAAATATTAACTCCATTTGCACTACTCTTACATTTTGTGCTATAGTTGTTGTGTATCTTGTTTTTGTTTATTCTTAACCTCACAATGACTTTATCATTTTTATTTAATGTGGTTTATATCTGTTTAATTTTACCTATGTATTCATCATTTTTTTGTTCTTCATTCTTCCTGTATCTGTAACCTGCCATCTGGAATCATGTTCCTTCTGCTTGAAATCCTTTAGAATTTCTTTCTTCTGGTGACAAACTCTCTTAGTGTTTTGTTTGTCTGAAAATGTCTTTATTTCACCTTAATTTTTCAAGGATATTTTGCTGGGTATGGAATTTGAGGCTAGAAATTGTTTTCTTTCAGTGCATTGAAGATATATTACTTTTTTCCTGGCTTCCATTGTAGTTTTGTTCAAAAAACTACCCCCTTGAATATAATCCATTTCTTCTCTCTGATTACTTTTACAATCTTCTCTTAGATGTGGGTGTTATTCAATATGTAATTATGGTTTCCTTTTTAGTTTTCTTGCTTGGGATTTATTGGCCTTGAAGGATGAACTAAAAATAAACCTTTCTCCCAACCCACTCCCATTCTCATAATCAGGATTGGAAGGAAAATGCTCAGCTATTGAGAGGAGTAAGACAAATAGTGGTTTTTGAAATATGAAAAATATGAGGGGAGCTGTAACCACAAGCTCCTCTCCTTTATTTAGCCTGAAGACAAACTACTTGAATGGCCTGATAAAAACTTAAGAATGTAGTTTAAAGTGGTACCAGACGAGTAGATTCCTCTCCTCCACCCCCAGCTCCACAAATGCAAACCCCTACTGGAGGAAACCACTTTCACCCCATTCAGGAAAATAAGAAATTTACTGCCATGATTCATTAAACATTTAGAGAAAAATGATGCTATGAATGAGAGTCAACAGAAACAACGTATAATAGAAATGGATCTGAAAAGAATCCAGATACTGACAATTTTAGGCATAAAATATAATAGTGTTTATAATTGAAGAAGTAAAATTTAAACAATTTGTAGAGGAATATTAAACCAAGAAGAACAGTTAATCAGATTTGGATTTAATCGGAAAAATGAATTATTTGACAAAAATTCCGTTGATCTCTTTAACAGGAGATTTCACTACTTTCTTCAAAGCACAGCTGTGTACAGTGTATCTATTTGGATTCTAACTATCTGGGGGTGGTGGTGGTAGTAGTCTTTGAGCATACTTCTGTGAATACCACCCCAATAAAACTCAACTAGTTGAATGTTACTTGGAGGAGTAATGCATCATCATTTTACCCGCTTTCCAATATGACTCCAGAAAAGTTTGAGAGTTCTATATGGGCACAGCACTGTGCTGTGCTCTTTAAGGGAATGTAAAACGAATAGACATGGTTTGTGCTTTCCAGAACTCTGCAAATGATGGAGGAATAAGATAAACACACAAAAAGCTCATATACAAAATAGACTATGTATATATTCCTACATAAGAATCAATAGCTTGCAGGTATACAACACGGGAGTTTGAGAGGGATATAAATTCCGAAGGCAACACAATTGATGAAAATTGTTTTCAAAAGAATTTTATTAAGGATAAATGCTGTAACTTTTTTCAAAAGAAATTTCCTGAAACATCAATTTGGATGGAAACTGAGATCTCAGGTGTCCTGAATGAATTGTCTTACCTAGGACAAAGCAAGAAATTTGTCATTGTTGGTGATGGGGGAGAGAGGTAGAGAGGGAGAGACAGGGAAGGAGTTGGGGGAGAGTGAGAGAGAGCAAAGAAGGTGGGGAGAGAGAGAAAGGAAGTGGGGGCTTGACACAGCCAAGAGAGGATGCAAGGTTGCATGCTTTTCAGTGTAACTCCTCTCTTCGAAGTGCTAAATCTTCAACCATGCCAACAAAGATTATGAAACGCTTAATATAAATCCTTTTTCCTACACCGAGTTGTGTGTTCTGGCCCTAGTAGGGCAGAATGGAGATAGTTTGATGCAGGGCACTGGCGACAGAGTGAAACAGGAGGTTATGTCTCAGGAACTTGAGGATGTGAAGGGGAGAGCTTCACACTAGACCTGGTTAAGAAACTGGAAACTGGCCAAGTTTAACTACATTTCTGAGGAGAAAGAGACGCCAGATGACATCTAGATGATGCTAAGAAAGCTTTCGGGAGAGATAGAATTTGAGCTGGGACCTTGAAATACAGGTTGCACTTTAGCTGCGGGAGAAGAGAAGGATATTCCAGGAGGAGGAATGAGCACGAGCACAGGCACTGAGAGAGGAGGGTGCTAGGAGCTGTTATCAGGCACCAGCCACGGAGCACGCCTACTGTGTCCCCCGCGTCAGGCCGAGGGAAAAGCACAGACTGAGTCCCAACTTGAAATGGGCCAGTTAGGACAGAACCTAGGATCCTAGGTCCGAGGCAGCCCGCGGAATGTGTGGCTGGTTCTCATCTTTCCACTGCATTTGGAACCTGGATTGGTATGGCTCTCCTCCCTGTTAGGCTGCCCCACTGGCTTGCTTTCCGCCTCCTGCACGCAATGTGGGCGCAGACTGAGTTTTGGGAATGAGGTGCCCACAGTGGTCAACTGCACAATGCCGCGTCTCCTGGTTGTAATTAAGTTGTCGTTTGGCACATTTTTGCTTGGATATGGTTTTCTGGCGCACCTCAGGAGATGTCAAACTCCATAACTAAGCCCTGGGACCAAAATATTCACGCACAAGTAAATGAAAGCAGACCCGTCACTGGGGTCTGCCCCCTGAAATATGGCTGCCCACATCTTTGAAAGTTACAAACCCCACTGTCTATCATCCCCCATCGACTCTACGTTGCTGATGCTTGTCAGCTCATATGCAACCTGAATCGCCTGCCACTGGGGAAAAGGTGAAGTAAAAGTGCAATAAAACCCACTATGGACTGGCAGTGCACTTGAACGTGATACTCCAGTTCAAAGAATAACGTTTTAAACAGACTAGAGTTTCTGACAAACATATAACTAATGACCATCGAATGCTTTTGATTAAAAAGAGCATGAATCCTAAAGCCATTAAAAAGTGTTTTTTTTCCCCCAAGGCAAAGAAGTTGCTTGCATCTTTGAGGGCTATTTAGTGACTATAGAACTTTGGCTCAAGGAGCTGGAAATTTGTTCAATGCTATGTCACATTCTGTGTTTGATTTGCAAACATAGTTTCTCCTTCACCAAGTGACCACTCAACTAAAGTCAAAAGTTATCTGATTACAGGAAAATAACTTGATCATTCTGATTACTGTAAATATTTTGTAAGGTTGTTCCAACTAGGCACCCTCAGAAAATTTCCATGTTTTCGTCTTATTGTGTATATACAACTTGGGTTATACTCCTCCAGTTTTAAAAAGGACTGCAATTTGAGAAGATGGCTTTGAGGCCCTTCAAAATTACTTGAAATTTTTTTCCACTGTATTAAAGAGTTGTAGGCCATTCCAATATGATCCCAGTCTAATATGATAAATCAGTAATGCATACTGTGTTTAGAGGTGAGATATGGAAAAATTCCTTCATGCTAATTTCCTGCCTATTTGTAACCATTATGTCTTAAAATTCCCCATACATCTCTGTCAGGTAGATAAAAGACCCCGATTACCTAACTGCCGCTCAGACATTTCACACACCTGGTTTCAGATAAGAGTTCTAGAGAAGGAAGAGAGGAGGGTCTAAGGAAAAACACAGGGAAAACACTTCCAGTTTGCAACACCAAATTTTATTACATTGGGTCATAAACAACCACAATTAGCAAAGCATGTTCACAGTCAAAGTTGCCTTTTGAAAGGCAGTTGTGTGTACATTTGCCTAGGAGCAGATGGCAATTGTGTGGAATCGCTGCTCCGTCCTTAGTTTTGGAGATTTATAAGGAGGAGTGGGGCCATGTTTACCAAGCCTGCTACTTTCCCCACCAAATCAATTCCTTGTCAGGCTACAACCAGACCTCTGGAAAGGGTTAAGTAGGAGTACGGGGGGGACCACTTGACATCTGCTCCACTCACAAGTTTTTGATCTTGTTGTTTGGCTTTTGAAGAGCAGGCCCACCTTGAAGAGGGTGTGTGTGTGTGTGTGTGTGTGTATGTGTGTGTGTTAGAGAGAGAGGGAGATGGGTGGCATTGGCATGGGAGAGGGAGGGAAAATAACCCCACAATGACAGATCAAATGAAGGCAACATATAATTTTTGTTTAATTTCAGTGGGATTACATGCTATGAAATGACAATAACAGGAACAGGAGGGAGAACGCCAGGGTCTCATGTGTGAAACCCTTTGTGAAAGGAATGTAAACTGTGTGGCTGTTTTGCTGTCATTAACCAACACTTGAACATGGGTGTCAGTGAAAACCGCGTTTCCTCCTTTACTCTGAGCTACGTCCCCTGGAGCTGACTGACACTGCCGGCATGGAGCTTTCTCTTTCTTTTGCAAAAACAAAACAAATGAAATCTTGCCAAGACGAAGGTGGGGGACACTCAGGCCGAGGTGGCAGATACTAACGCTACTGGCCCAGTATCCATCAGGTTTGCCATTTCCGTCCCAAACTCTGGCCCTCATCATCCTTGAGGGGGTGTGGGAAGGAAAAATGAGGGGCAGGGACAAGGAGTGGGGACAGGGGAGGAGAAATAGCTTAGGATCCAAAAGCCTGAAGGGTTCTGAAGCGCCTTGAATAGGCGAGTAGGCGAGAGGTGACAGGGCATCGTTAGGTGACGTTAGTGCGGCAGCCATCTTGACCTTTGCCTCCCTGATTCTGCCATTGGCCTGTTATTCACCCGCCCCTTGGTTCTGGGTGGATGAGGAGAGGAAGGCCTGGGTGTGGTGAAGGTGGCCTGGCTCAGGAGTTTTTAGTATTAATGCACCACCTGTCTTGACTCTGGGGTTTTGTCCCTGATTGTGTTTTGTCCTTGACATCTCTTAAAAAATGACATAGCAGGACCTACCGAAAGCTATCAGCAAGGCCCTGGTGTCCCTCACCATGTCCCCTCCTACCTTTGGTTGAAGACTGAAACTGTGATTGGGCTTATGTTTTGGATGTCAGGCATTTTCTTGGTCTACTACACACGTTCTATTCAGCTGTTCTCAGACGTGTACAGAATTGCTTTATCTGAGTCTTTCTAAGATAGCACCTCACCAAGTGTGGGAAGCCAAATTTGGCCATGGGGGTCAGGGACAGCGAAGTCCAGGGTTTGGCAGCAGGAAAGCTTGGAGAGTGGGAAGGACAGGGTGACCCCATAAGGTGGTGTGCCATGTGAAGACATGCAAGACCGTGTTTTGCTGGGCTCTGGTTGATGTGAGGGAATCTGATACCTCCAACTGCACCCTAGGACTCCATATTTATGGAATGTCTGGAGGAAGTAATGACATTTGTGTCCTGGTTTAGAGATCATGAAGTTGACTTGTCTTTGGGCACAGAACTAACAATTGGTCGAGGTAAGATTTCTGTAAACCTGGGAATAGGTATCCTAAATCCTATTCTCTGTCTGAAGGAAGTTGGTGTCTAAGCAGTTTCTCAATGTGTGCTCAAGAGTTTAGGTTCTAGCAGAGAAGATGGCCTGGCTTATTAATGACACTCCCACCTAGAGGTGAAATAGTTTGTTTCCCAGTGAATTATTTTTTGGGAAATGTCACACGTAGCTGTTGTAGATGGAACCTGCCTAGCCTACCTCTTTGTGATCCAGCTGCCCTGGATATCCATCCCCAAACCCTGGTTTCTGAGTGCAGCCATCTGGAAAAGGGTGCCGGGCTGGACCCCTGCTGCCCCTCATCTGCCTTTCGTATCACCTGGAGTCTGCTCAGTGAGGTCTACTGTGAGGGCTTAAAACTAATCTCCCATAGTTTATGATCCCAAATCCATTTGCAGTGAGGAAGACCCTGGCTGACCAGCAGCTTAAACAAATGTCCCCTTCTGTGGCGTTCCTATGGCGAGACTCAAGTTCCATATGCATGATGTAAGTGAGAGCAGAGCAGGCCTTTCTCCCACACGTGGCTCAGAAATCATTTACAAAGCAAACAGAAAAGACAGCCCTGGGCAGGAGACTTTTCCTTTTGCTCTGGGCCAGGCCTGCACTCCCAGGCCACTCCTAGAGGGCTCATCTGATCTGAATGTGCAATTGAAAACAGGTGTCCACCCAGTGCCTATAAAATATATACTGGCAATGGGAGAGATCCTTAGAGATTCTTTCAACTGGTAGAAATATGGAGACAATTCCCAAATCTGACTCTGCCTGGATACTTCCAGACCTCCAGCCCCATCTCTCTTAGAAAAAAGAAAAAAATTCAAACAAGTACTTGCAGGGAAACTGGGAGCATATGGTTCTACCACTATGAAGAAAGAAATGTGAAAAAGATTAGCAGGACTCTGTCAAAACATCAGAATAGGCCTTGCGCGGCTGGAAAAGTGGCTCTTGTCTCCTGCCTTACCCCCTCCTCCCCACCTGAGCGACCCGAGTGACCTTGGGCTGTACAAGCAAAGTGGCGACTGTGACTTGGATGCCAGATTTATCCAATGTCTGTTTAGTAAACTAATCGAATGGACTGCTGCTCATGTTTGGGATAAATACCTGATTAGATGCTCTTAAAATATGATGACTACGGCCCATAAAGGAAAGGAATTTTAGCTGGGCAGCGTCCGGCTGGGGTGCAAGGATTGGGTTTCTTCTTTATTTGTTGTCAGCAAGTGCTCCTGATCTTTCCTACCTTGCCATCTCATTAAGCATATGCTTGAATATGGGGCTACTGACAACGCAGCTGTATTTCATTTGTAGATAATTGATGGAATAAATGTAATAACCAAACGAGATATGTTGACTCATGAGCTAATTTGGGTGTAGATGTTACAGCACTTGTGCAGCTGGAAATGTTTCCATCACACAATCTGTTTCAGATAAATGTTCCTCGTTCCTGTCTTCACTAAGACAGGAAAAAAAACCCACCAAATCATCCTGTATATCTAAAAGTACATGTTCATAAGTCATAGCCAGTCTAAGCACTGCTTAAAAGAATACCAATATAAGGAATTTACTATGCAAACAGGTGACATTAACCCCTGACCCTCTGGAGGTGCCCAATACAGGTGTTCAACCTGATTTCTTAAGCACTTTTGGTCTAGAAACCTGAGGAACCTTAGTTGGAAGGGTGTGGATCCATTGTTTTTCTTCTGCCTTTTTTATTCTTGCTGTAGTCAGAACTTCTTTCCATGACCCATGTATTTCCACAGGCTCCTCACCTTTTATCTCCTCTGATATTAGGTTGCTGCAAAAGTAACCGTGGTTTTCAAAAAACACGGTTACTTTTGCTGCAACCTAGTATTTTAGCTCAAGCAATCTGAATAATTGTATGTGGGAGACAAAGTCCTGTGATTTTAAAACAAGGGCTCTTGGAATGGACAGCCTTAACAGAAAAGAGTTTGTAATACATGAGAGACCCACGCTTTGAAGAAGCTCTTACAAGCATCTATTAATAACCTAGGCTAGAGTTGATAAATTATTGCCCACAGACCACATCTAGCCCCCTGCCTGTTTTTGTACTGTCCTTGACCTAAAAATAATTTGTACATTTTTAAATGGCTACAAAAAATCAAAATAATAATAATATTTTGGGATACAGAAAAATTATGTGACATTCAAATTTCAGTGTTCATAAAATTTTATTAGAACACAGCCACGGCCAGGCACGGTGGCTCACGTTTATAATCCCAGCACTTTGGGAGGCTGAGGCGGGCAGATTGCTTGAATCCAGGAGTTCGAAAGCAGCCTGGGTAACATGATGAAACCCCATCTCTACAAAAATACAAAAGTTAGCTGGGCATAGTGGTGCATGACTGTAGTCTCAGCTGCTTGGAAAGTTGAGACCAGAGGAGGATTGCTTGAGCCTAGAAGTTGAGATTGCAGTGAGCTGTGATCATGCCACTGCACTCCAGCCTGAGTGAGAGAATGAGACCCTGTCTCAAAAAAAAAAAAAAAAAAGAAAAGAACGCAGCCACACTCATTCACACTCAGCAACATTTACCATCTAGCCCTTTACCAAGAAGTTTGCCAACCTCTGGCCTAGACTAAAATACTACTAATTTCTGCAAGTGAAGAAAAGCTAGGTTTCATTGCTGTGTATTTTGAAATGAAGTTTTCTCACCTCAATTAAGTACATAAAAAAAGTAGGTTAACCACATCTTGTCTGCAGAGTCCCTTGTTAAAGGACCAGATAGGACACATTTATCATTAACATAACATTAGTTAGTAGTGGCCTCACCTTTTCTCCTTATGTTGACATATGGTAGCACTGTTTATATTCAAACACTGTTTCTAATCTGTTTGAAAAGTTTGTCTTCCTAATTGGGTAATCTATTATTTTATAATTTTATAATTTTATTTTTGTGCTCAAACTGTTCAACAAATTGTTTTCTCAATAGATAGTCTTAAATGTCAGGTTGAATGAAATATAATTTTGATACATTATAGAGGTTTATAGTTCTAAGAGTTTTGACAAGTGTCCAGTCATGTAACCACTACCCCAGTCAAGATCTAAAATAGCTCTATCACCTCCCCAAATTCCCTTGTACCTCTTTGGAATTAGTCATCTTTCCCCCTTCCACAGCCCCTGACTATGATGGATCAGTTTTCTGTTCCCATAGTTTTGCGTTTTCCAGAACGTCACATACATGGGATCATATGTGAAGTAATGGATATTTTAAAGATTTGTTTCAGTTCCCTAAACTGCAATTTAGAAACCAATGAACTCTTAATTGATGAGTTTCAACTATACTTGCAATAAACATTATATAATTAAGTTTCAGTCTATTTTTCTTGGTTATCTGGAAGGGGAATTAAAAATTTGTTGTACAGATGCTAAATTTGTGGGACCAGATTTTGAAGTTAATATGAAATGTTTTTTCTAAAGAAAAAAAAAAAAAAGAAAATGTTATCAATCATACTGAATCTTTCTGGATGAATTTTTTTTTGGTTATATAATCCTAGGCTTTTGATTTAATAGCCCCCAAATAATTTCTAAAATAGATTTCTCTATGATTGAAAAGAGAATAAAATTTGTTTATATAGTCATAATCTGTCAATCTAAGCCTATCTCGTCTTAAATTTTATATATCTTAAAAGGTGAAAAATATGCAAAAGCATAAAATAACCACTGTGTTATTCCTTGTTTCATCAAATATAGGATTATTGTCTCAGAATGGGGATTGGAAAAGTATTGTTCACTGTGTGAATAAACAAAAGGTTTATGAAAAGGTGACAGAATACATACGTGCTTGTACTAAAACAAGAAAACCTAAAATGTGTATTTCCCATCCATCTATATTGCAGTGATTTTCTAGAACATTAAATTTGTTCTCTAGAAGTAGTTGTTAATATGCTAATTTTCCTTCTAGACAGTCTTACAACAGAGATGTTCTTATATGCTGGCAATGCTGTGTTAGTGAGTACAAATGAAATTTAAAAAGTAATTTATATTCAAGATAATCAGCCCTAATCTAGTTCCGCATTTACCCCCTTCTCCCCTGTCTCCTTGCATATTTAGTGTCTACTATGGGTAGCACACTGTTTCCTCTTGGTGGCCCTTTTCTTAATGTCTAGGATAGGGAAATTCCTAAGGATCCCTCCAGTGGAAGTCAAGCATGAGCTTAAGTAACACAGTGGATATTTAAATACGCCAAAAGTCTTGCTAGATCTTGGGTTAGGTTATCTCCAACATTTTTATGCTTTTGCATTTTTTTCCAGCTCCCAAAAGAGTGTAAAAAATAGAATCAATGTGTCTTCAGCATCTTTGTTAGTTGCAGGTTTCAATCCAAGAGCACTAGAATTTTGCTGTCTCTCTTTACACAAGTGGGCTTTGGATTAAAATTCAAGGTAGCAAGTTCAGAAATTGGTCTGAAGTTTTTCATTTTATTTCAAACTGAACTCATGTTACCCCTGTTGAAAATTGTACTGACAGGCCTATACATATAATTTATGATATTTCCTATCAAGATGTTTAGCTGAATTAGAAACACTTGTGAACAAGTCCTTCTGCAGCCAGTTAAAAGGCATTTTTCTGCTGGGGAAGGGAGGAGGGTGTGGAGTGCGGAGGCACAAAGGAGAACTCGAATAGCTTTTATTTCAATGACTGTTTGATCAAGTAATTGACCGTAAACTGTTTACAAAAGTGACCCTTGTTGCAACCACGGCGGAGGTGTTTATGGATAGACATTAAGCTCTTTCTTAAGTTGCTCACAAAGTGTGCTGTTTACAGAGCAAACTTCCCCAAACATCTTATTTTTCTCTGAAACATTACATAAAGTAGATAACAAGATTGGCTAGACAGCACCAAGAAGGGTGATTACGTTTTTGGGAGAACCTGACTTTTTCAACAATAATTCCATTTTCACATTTCAGATCATGGAAAAAGGAAACCTCCAAGTAGGATCCATCAGAGGCATTTAAAAAAATCAAGGAGAAACCCAGCATTTTACGAAGAGGCTATTGTATGGACTTGTTAAATTGCTGAAAGAGAAAAGTGATGTTGACCACATTGGTTTTTATGCAGGATGGAGCAAACTTACCAATGAAGAGAGATACAACACTAGCATTGTGTGAGAGAAAATGTATTTGAAACTACATTTTCAGGGGATTAAGATGTGACACCACCACTTTCAGTTAGATTTGCCCCGTTGGTGGGAAAGTACATTAGTCCAACCATTGTGGAAGACAGCATGGCGATTCCTCAAAGATCTAGAAGCAGAAATACCATTTGACCCAGCAATCCCATTATTGGGTATGTACCCAAAGCAATAGAAATCATTCTCTTATAAAGATACATGCATATGTGTGTTCGTTGCAGCACTATTCACAATACCAAAGACATGAAATCAACCCAAATGCCCATAGTGATAGACTGGATGAGGAAAATGTGGTACATATACACAATGGAATACTATGCAGCCATAAAAAGGAACGAGATCATGTTCTTTGCAGGAGTGGTGCTGGAAGCCATTATCCTCAGCAACTACTCACTAAAGTCATGCAGGAACAGAAAACGAAACACCACATGTTTTCACTTATAAGTGGGAGCTGAATGATGAGAACACATGGACACATGGGGGAGGGGACCAACACACACTGGGGACTGTCAGGGGGCAGGGGAAGGGAGAACATCGGGAAGAATAGCTAATGGATGCTGGGCTTAATACCTAGGTTGTGGGTTGATCTGTGCCGCAAATCATCACATGTATGTAAGCTGCACATCCTGCATGTGTATCCTGGAACTTGAAGTTAATGAAAAAAAAATAGATTTTTGCCAAAGAAACACTAATAGATTTTAAAAATGTTTATATATGGTTTGTAAAATAGAAGAAAAATTAAGCTTATTTTTAAAAGAATGCATTTTTGGAAGGTGTGATTGTGGCCTAATGAACAAATTTCTGGAAGAAATTGGTACAAATAACACTGCCCTGTTCACATAAATGTGGTTCCCCAGGTGCAATGCTTGCTGACCTCACACAGTGTGCATAATAATGCCAATTGGTCAGGTATTTCATGAAGTCCCATATATGTCTGCACTCTGCTGGATACGCGAGAGGTATAAGATTCCTTCCCTCTGGTGAGGTGCAAAGGCATGAACAAGGTGAAGAGATAGCTGTCTAATGCAGGCATCATCATGAACATAATAGAAAGCTTTTGTACCACTCTGGTTGTGAGGGGAAGAGAACACACAGAAGGTGGCAGAAGAAAATGAATGAAATGGGTAACTAAGGTTTTGTGAATGAAGAGTTGGCAGGACTGGTTTCTGGTCTGGAAGAAAACCCAGGTGACCGTGTGTTTCAAGCTTGATTGAGCAGGAGTGATAGGAGAGATGCCTTTACCCTCCATCTGCTTTTTTTTTTTTTTGTCTGGAAGGCAGATGTGATGCCCAGCAGAAGGGTTAGCCATCTTACCATCAAGAGGACAAAAGCCACACAGAGTGGAGCAGGAATAAGGAAGGAGCTTGGGCTCTGGGTAATGTCCTCAAGCACCTGCACCAGCCCTGGAGTTCCTGTTGGGCAAGGAAACCAACCACTCTGGGATTAAGCCATGGGTCATTGGGCTTCTGCTCCAAGTGGCCAAGTCCTAATTGACAGGGCCTTAAGGAGAGGATCCAGGAAAGCAGAAAGGAGAGAGGAGGGTCATTCATAGGAGGCACAGGGAGACTCAGGCACAGAAGTGGAATGCATGTGTCATACCCAGGGAATAAGGAGTAGAAGAGCTTGAGGAGTCATTTATTCTGGCTGACAGTGTCTGGTGAAAAGCAGGAAGGACCAGGCAGGCATCGAACTGATTTACTATTAAAGAGCTGTCCTTTAAAAATTCTAGTAAGACTAAACAAATGTGTTTAGTGCTAATTGGGTTGATCAGGTTTTCACTGATGATAGTTTTATCATGGGAAAAATGATTTAATGATCAATTATTATAACTTGTCAAATAAGCTTTCATAATGAAGATTCCACTGTCTTATTCAGTAACTGGCTGATGGATTTATGGAGGTTGGGATAGCAGATGTTGTGTCATCAGCAAATGATATACATTTTGTCTACACAATAGAAAGCGAAGTAGAAACTTTGCTTTCTACTGGTGATGGTTCTGATTGATGGCATTTTTCTCTCTACAGAGTTAAGCTTTATCATTCAGTTAGAATCATTCAAGCAGAGGTTCGATAAATCCTCCAAGGAGCTTCAAGTAGTGTCCTTCATCTTCCCAGGAGTTCTTAGACTTTAACCTTCATGAAATTCACTGGGGGAACTTGTTCAAGACCCTCAGAGGTTCTGGTATAGCAGGTACAGGCTGGTTGTCAGGAATCTTCATTTTTAACAAGCACCCCTGGTGATTCTGTTGCAGATGGTTTTCCGGGTGTCATGCGAGAAGCATTGATCTACTATCTATTCCCCTTCCTACTTCCTCTTCTCCTTTTTGCCCATGTTGTGGTGCTATGCAGAAGGAAAAGACTTTCTGAAGGTGAGGGTCTCATTTTATCTCCCGTGACTTTTTGCTAGTAGCTGGGAGGTTTTACTAAAGGGCATGCCGTTTTCAGACTCTTTTCATACCTCTTAAAGATGTTTGTCTTTTGAATTCCAAAGGAATACTTGTTCGTTAACTAGAAAACTTGTAAAAACTTAGTAAGGGATAAATAATAAAATATAAATCATCATCATTCCTCTATCTAGACAGAGCCACCATTAATTTTCTGGTGTATCTCCTTTTCTTCTTCTCCGACTTTACATAAAAATTGGAATCAAATATATTTAAAGGCCTATGCTGTTTTTCATATTTCTCATGTCTGATCATCTCAGTTCTAACACTGTGGTGAAGGTATTCTGCTCTATTCACGAATCTCCTGTTTAGTATCACCTCATGAATCTCTTTAGAATATTTATGCAAATACATTGTTTTATGAAGAAAAGATACATTTAGCAAATGAACAAGGTCTTGCTGGTTTAAAATGAGCAGGATAATGTTCATTTTAGGAAAGACTCAGAGTAAAGACATTTATTTTTATTATTTTTGGTGAATTCAAGTTATAAACAACTCTCCCTATGCCATTTGCATTTAAAGCCTTATTAGACTACCGCATCTCTGTGCATTGTCACAGTGGTCATGGTATAGTGAGGGCTTACATGTTCATTCAGCTCCTTGAATCAGCCAGGAATCTTTGGCTGCAAGCAACAGAAACTGATCTTGGCTAACATAACATGGAAAGTTTACTGGTCAGATATGGGTAGCTCAAAGAACGGAAAGAAAGGCAGAAGAACTGGGCCTTAGGGAAGATAGAATAGCTCAGAAGATCTAGGTGGCAGGTGCTAAAGGGTGTTCTCTTTTGGGCATTGGTCCCAGAATTAATCTGCACCAACCGTTTTCTGTTACTGGCTCCTCCTCTAAAAGAACACCAGTTCATTCATTCATTCATTCATCCCATATTTATTTATTTTTAATAATGTCAGCTTTTATTTTAGATTCAGAGTGTACCTGTGCAAGTTTGTTACATGGGTATACGGCATGTTGCTGAGTTCTGAGGTGTAAAATCACCATCTCCTCTCTGCCCACTCTGGTGGTCTCCAGTGTTCATTGCTCCTATCTTTATGTCCATGTGTACCCAGTATTTAGCTCCCACTTACATGTGAGGACAAGTGGTATTTGTTTTCCGGTTCCTGTGCTGTTTGCTTAGGATAATGGCCTCCAGCTGCATCCATGTTGTTACAAAGGATATGACTTCGTTCTTTTGTAGGGCTGCATAGTATTCCATAGTGTATATATACTACATTTTCTTTATCCAATCTGCTGTTGATGGGCATCTAGGTTGATTCCATGGCTTCACTATTGAATCACATATTTATTGAGTGCAAAGCACCCTTTTAGGTTCTCAGTTTAAAACACTGAACAAAACAGATAAAAATTATTGCCATGATGGAGCTTACATTCTAGTTGGAAGAGACTGGCAATATAAATTAACAAACAAAAATGAATAAAATACATAATATGTTACTTGGCAATTCATGTTATGGAGACTAAATGGAGACGTTGATGCATTTTTTTTTGTTTGTTTGTTTTACTTTTTCTGTGGGTGATGCAATTTTAAATTGAGTGACCAGTAAAGGCCTGACTTAAAAGTGATGTTTGAGCCAAGACCCAGAAGACATCTGTGTAGATGTTAGGGATGAGGTTTCCTGGCAGAGGAGACAGTGTTGACTTGCTTTTTAAAAGGCTCACTGTGGGCCAGGCGCGGTGGCTCAGGCCTGTAATCCCAGCACTTTGGGAGGCCGAGGAGGAAGTACTAAGGCACATAATCTGGATTATATGAAGTTACTGGGTCCTTGTGCAAATCCATGCTGTTTAATTTCTTAATAAAAATAAGCTCAAGAATCCCCACTGTCCTTTGAATTCTTGAAACTCTTGAATGCCAATGATTTGATTGCCAAATTGGAAATTAGACTGTAAACCTTTAAGGCAAGGATTGTGCCTTATTTGTCTCTATGTCCCTTACCAAACATAGAGCATGGTATAGGTTAGGTATTTAATATATGCTTTTTTCTTAAAAAAAAAAAAAAAGAGAGGGTCTTCCTATTTTGCCCAGGCTGGACTTGAACTCCTGGTCTCAAGTGATCCTCCTGTCTCAGACTCCTGAATAGCTGGGACTACAGGTGCATTGCCACCACACCTGGCCAATATATGCTTTTAAAATAAATCAGTGCATGAATTATTTGAGACACCTGACACCTTTTATTTCCTTTTTGTTGTTGGGTAGCATATTTATCAGAACTTTTATATTCAAAATAGAAACCTAGATAAAACCATCTTAAGCAAGAAATGAAATGTGTTGGGTCTCATGATTAAAATGTGAGAATGACTGTAGGCCTGACTGTATTCAGGTATCAAGCAGTATATTCATATCTGTCTCTCACTTTTGACAGTGCTTCATTCATTAAGGGCACCGTTCTCACATAGGATCTTTCCCCTGCAAGATGTCCACCAGCAGATCCAGATTTACATTGTACCAGCTTAGCAAACCCAGTAGAAAGGAAACATCTTTTCCCAATAGTTCCTGAAGAAGTTCTCAGACATGGGCCACATGTCTAGCCCTGAATCAATCACTGTGGCCAGGATGATGGAGTCTTCTCTTCATTGAGTCCTGGTCAAATGTTCTCCTTGAGTACTAGGACCATGAAGTAGGCTCTACCCAAATTCCATCAACAAAGATGTGATCCTCCAGGAAAAATAAAGGTGGTAATGGCATAAGACAAAGGAATGGATACTGAGCAGGCAGAAGCAACAGATGGCCACTACAATTATGAAGTATATCATAGGAGCACATGAGAGAAGCAGTCAAATTCCGTGATCCTTCATGGTGTCTTTTTACACAGAAATTGCCACATCTGGTTGTGTTTGGTTTACCCACGGTTTGGAACGAGTCAGGAAATCACAAGCAGTTGTGCTTGAACTTTGTAAACTACAGAACCACTAGGATAGTGCTGAAAATCTGTTTCTCTTCTTTCTCTGCACCTCAGACCTGCGAGAGAAGCTCTAGGCATTGCTTTGCCCCTCTGAAGGCTCACAAGCCTGAGGCAGCCTGGAGCCCTGCCCAGAAGACACCCTGTTAAACACAGAGATGAAGTTATCACTGGCTTGGCAAATTCTTCTCTGGCTGTTTTATGATAATACCATCAGCCAAGGAGATGAAGCAAGGCGTGGCGCTTCAGAACAATGCAACCCCTTGGTGGAACAGCATAGACCTTGGAAAAAAGAACTTTGAGACCCCTGCAGGGAAGTCACTGTGATTTTGAAGGTGTTTCACTCAGGAAAGGAGCCTGTGATTTGTGAAGCAAGACTAATCTGCTTGTGGGAAGCTGCAGCATGAAATGAGACAAGGTGTGATAACCTGTCAAGTTCCAAAGAGAGATGATTTAGGAGGAGATAGCGGCTTGAAAACGTGAGGATGGGTGTTACTAACTTAATCCATATGATGCCTTCAAAACAAAAAGTATATTGGGGTGAAAGGCATGGAACAGGCATTATTCATTGTCTCCAGGTGATATTTCTCTTGTGAGTTTACAAGCAAGTGTTGGCATGCTGTGTGCAGACATTTGTACAATAGATTACAGCACCCAGATTGCCTCAGATGAAAAGTAGGGGAGACACCTTTGACTTTTTCCCTTCCCTGGTCTAATTTATCTATCTCATTTATTCCAGACAAGGGCTCCTTTACTTTGTGAAAATTAGAGACATCTGTAGTTATACAACCTGAGTTGAGGACAATCAAAGCTCACGCTGCCAGGTGTGAACAGATTGCTTGTAGGGTCAGGAAGGTGACTCTTTTCCTCCTCCTCCTCCTCCTCCTCCTTTCATGGGCACCATCCACAATCAGGAGGTGTTTTCCAGGAGTGAGTGGGGAGGGAGGGAAGAGGAATCCGTATTCTGGTGGGAGCAGCAGATGCTGGCTGGACTAGGATGACTCATACAAATGGAAATGTGCTTCCAATTCCACAAGACAAGTCCACAGACCCTCCTGCTAATCTTGGGGCTCAGGGTGATACCACAAAGGGGAGTACAACCACCTGAATGGCTCCATATTTGGGTAATGTTCTAACTGCAACAACTCACTTCCACTAGAATATTCACCTCCATTCCCCAGACTGGGAAAAGACCTTCCAAATTTTGGGGGCAGATCCTCAGAAGGGTCTAGCTCTCCTGGGAAGGTGTGAGATTTCTAATTAGAAATGACGATGAGGTTCTATGATGATGCTCATACAATTTTCATTTTGAGTTTGAAATTTTATTTATTAATTAAATTAAAAAATTGACACACAAGTCAGTCATTGGAGAATTTTTAAGTATTTTTTTTGGGACAAATTGGGAATGCCAACCTACTCCTTTTAAAAAATATACTTTATTTTTTAGAGTAGTTTTATGTTCACAGCAAAACTGAAAGAAAAGTAGAGAGATTTCCCATATACCTCCTACCCCACATGTGCATATCCTCTCCCATATCTTTAAGAATGTAGAATATTGGCCCCCACTCTCTTCTGGCTTGTAGAGTTTCTGCCGAGAGATCTGCTGTCAGTCTGATGGGTTTACCTTTGTGGGTAACCCGACCTTTCTCTCTGGCTGCCCTTTACATTTTTTCCTTCATTTCAACTTTGGTGAATCTGACAATTATGTGTCTTGGAGTTGCTCTTCTCGAGGAGTATCTTTGTGGCGTTCTCTGTATTTCCTGAATTTGAATGTTGGCCTGCCTTGCTAGGATGGGGAAGTTCTCCTGGATAATATCCTGCAGAGTGTTTTCCAACGTGGTTCCATTCTCCCCGTCACTTTCAGGTACACCAATCAGACGTAGATTTGGTCTTTTCACATAGTCCCATATTTCTTGGAAGCTTTGTTCATTTCTTTTTACTCTTTTTTCTCAAAACTTCCCTTCTCACTTCATTTCATTCATTTGATCTTCAATCACTGATATCATTTCTTCCACTTGATCAAATCGGCTACTGAAGCTTGTGCGTTTGTCATGTAGTTCTCGTGCCATGGTTTGCAGCTCCATCAGGTCATTTAAGGACTTCTCTACACTGGTTATTCTAGTTAGCCATTCGTCTAATCTTTTTCCTAGGCTTTTAACTTCTTTGTGTTGTGCTCGAACTTCCTCCTTTAGCTTGGAGAAGTTTGATCATCTGAAGCTTCTTCTTTCAACTCGTCAAAGTCATTCACCATCCAGCTTTGTTCCATTGCTGGCGAGGAGCTGTGTTCCTTTGGAGGGGGAGAGGTGCTCAGATTTTTAGAATTTTCAGCTCTTCTGCTCTGTTTTTTCCCCATCTTTGTGGTTTTATCTACCTTTGGTCTTTGATGATGGTGACTGACAGATGGGGTTTTGGTGTGGATGCCCTTTCTGTTTGTTAGTTTTCATTTTAACAGTCAGGACCCTCAGCTGCAGGTCTGTTGGAGTTTGCTGGAGGTCCACTCCTGGGTATCAGCAGCGTAGGCTGCCAAACAGTGAATATTTCTGAACAGCAAATGTTGCTGCCTGATCGTTCCTCTGGAAGGTTCGTCTCAGAGGGGTACCCAGCTGTGTGAGGTGTCAGTCTACCCCTACTTGGGGGTACCTCCCAGTTAGGCTACTCGGGGGTCAGGGACCCACTTGAGGAGGCAATCTGTCCATTCTCAGATCTCAAGCTGTTTGCTGTGAGAACCACTACTCTCTTCAAATCTGTCAGACAGGGACATTTAAGTCTGCAGAGGTTTCTGCTGCCTTTTGTTTGGCTATGCCCTGCCCCCAGAGGTGGAGTCTACAGAGGCAGACAGGCCTCCTTGAGCTGCGATGGGCTCCACCCAGTTCAAGCTTCCCAGCTGCTTTGTTTACCTACTCAAGCCTCAGCAATGGCGGGTGCCCCTCCCCCAGCCTCGCTGCCACCTTGCAGTTCAATCTCAGACTGCTGTGCTAGCAGTGAGCAAGGCTCTGTGGGTGTGGGACCCTCTGAGACAGGCGTGGGATATAATCTCCTGGTGTGCCATTTGCTAAAACTGTTGGAAGAGTGCAGTATTAGGGTGGGAGTATTTTCCAGGTGCCATCTGTCACCCCTTCCCTTGGCTAGGAAAGGGAATTCCCTGACCCCTTGCACTGCCTGAGTGAGGCGAAGCTTCACCCTGCTTCAGCTCACACTTTGTGGGATGCACCCACTGTCCTGCTCCCACTGTCCAACCAGCCCCAGTGAGATGAACCCGGTACCTCAGTTGGAAATGCAGAAATCTCCTGTCTTCTGCGTCTCTCACGCTGGGCGTTGTAGACTGGAGCTGTTCCTATTCGGCCATCTTGGAACTGCCTTTCCCCTCTCCCATTATCAACATCCTCTCCAGATTGGTACATTTGTTACAATCGATGAACCTACATTGACATGTCATTATCATCTAAAGTCCATGCTTTACATAGGGTTCACTCTTGTTGCTGTACCTTCTATGAGTTTTGAAAGATCTATAATGACATGTATCCACCACTACAATATCATACAGAATAGTTTCAGTGCCCTAAACATCCTCTGTGTCTTGCCTAGTTACCTGTCTCTCCACTGTAACCCTTGACAATCACTGATCCTTTTACTATCTTCATAGTTTTGCCTTTTCCAGAATGTCATGTTTGACTAAAACAGTATGTAGCCTTTTCAGATTGGCTTCTTTCACCTAGTAATATATATCTAAGGTTTCTCTATGTCTTTTTATGGCTTGATAGCTCATTGGGTTTTTTTTTTTTTTTTTTTTTTTTTTTTTTTTTTTAGTGCTGAATATGATTCCATTGTCTGGATGTACTTACGATTCCTATATGATTTTGAAATGGAGGGTTTTCTCCTTGGGATCAAGGGACATCATGGATAGTGAGGCAGATCTGGAGGACTGCATGAGCTGTGAGCATGCCAGACCTGTCTCCTGCTCATTGACACTGAAATGCCACTTGTTGCAGTGGTTTAGGGAGCATGGGAAACCTTTTCTGTCTTTTCCTCTCTAATTTTTGACTGGACTCATTTGCTACCACCTGTAGGAGCAGAGATATTAAGTGGTAGAAAGAGAGAAAGAGCATGGAATTTGGAATCCAGGAGGATCTGTGTTTGGGTCTCAGTTCTGCTGTGCGTGAATTGTAGAATCGTGGTTAAAACCATTTTATCTGTGCTTCTGAGCTGTGTTGCTCTGTCTGTAAAAGGGAGACAGGGATCTCAGCTCAAAGGATACTTGTGAGATTAAACAGTGTTTGTGATACTGTTTCATAAATCATATAGAACCTTTTCTCTCTCTTTCTTTCTTTCTTTCTTTCTCTCTTTCTCTCCCTCTCCTTCCTTCCTTCCTTCCTTCCTTCCTTCCTTCCTTCCTTCCTTCCTTCCTTCCTTCCTTCCTCCCTCACTCCCTCCCTCATTCCTTTCTTCCTTTCCTTCTGATGGAATCTTGCTCTGTTGCCCAGGCTGGAGTGCCACAGCACGATCTCAGCTCACTGAAACCTCTGCCTCCCTGGTTCAAACAATTCTCCTGTCTCAGCTTCCCAAATAGCTGGGATTACAGGCACGCACCACCACGCTCAGCTAATTGTTGTATTTTTAGTAGAGATGGGGTTTCACCATGTTGGCCAGTCTGGTTTTGAGCTCCTGACCTCAGGTGATCTGCCTGCTTTGGCCTCCCAAAGTGCTGGGAGGCGTGAGGCACCACACCTGGCCAAAACCTTTTCAATATTCATCTAATAATTGCTCCAAATGAAGTGACAGAGTCCCTGGTATTCTTGTCCTTGGCTTCCTCCCAGGCTGTTCCCTAGCTATTCCAGGGATGGGGGACTGTAGGGCCACTTAGTGTACCTTTAAACACTAAGGGTGGTTTTGGATGAGCATGGTCAATTTCAGGACTGTGTTTGCTCTGCATATTTAACTTATGAATGAATATTCCCTCACCATCATAAACCCCCACCAACCCCCAAAGTCACACACCAAACACTGGAGGTCTCGTAGGCTGACGTACATAGGGACTGCCCTGAACTCAAACTGAACCACCCCAAACTCTATTCACACTGCCTGAACACAAAATTTCCAGTTAATTAGCCCACAGTTGATTTCTAGACCATGCCGCCAGTTAAGCTCTTGCCCCCTGAGTCCTTCTTGAAGCAAAGCCAGTTTTGGGTGAATTTGAGAAAGGTGTTGCTTATAGAGGCTCTCAGGAATGCAAAAGTTTCACATTTCTCTAGTTAGGCAGTGGAGGTTTAACCATGTCACTGATGCCTGGAGGGCTGATGTGCCCATTACTCGTCCCTGACAGAGGTTATTTTTGCCTGGGAAACATATTGATCTTTAAGCTGTTCCACTGAAAATGCAATGCAGAAACTCAATCAAAAAATGAAGGGAGACATCTCAGATCTTGTCATAGAGTTTGCTTGTTAATTCTTCTTTTTTTCTTTTCTTTTCATTTTTTTATTTTTTATTTTTTATACTTTAAGTTTTAGGGTACATGTGAACAACGTGCAGGTTTGTTACACATGTATCCATGTGCCATGTTGGTGTGCTGCACCCATTAACTTGTCACTTGACATTAGGTATATCTCCTAATGCTATCCCTTCCCCCTTCCCCCACCCCACAACAGGCCCCAGTGTGTGATGTTCCTCTTCCTGTGTCCATGTGTTCTCATTGTTCAATTCCCACCTATGAGGGAGAACATGTGATGTTTGGTTTTTTGTCCTTGCGATAGTTTGCTGAGAATGATGGTTTCCAGCTTCATCCATGTCCCTACAAAGGACATGAACTTATCCTTTTTTATGGCTGCATAGCAGTCCATGGTGTATATGTGCCACAGTTTCTTAATCCAGTCTATCGTTGTTGGACATTTGGGTTGGTTCCAAGTCTTTGCTATTGTGAATAGTGCTGCAATAAACATACGTGTGCATGTGTCTTCATAGCAGCATATTTTATAATCCTTCGGGTATATACCCAGTAATGGGATGGCTGGGTCAAATGGTATTTCTAGTTCTAGATCCCTGAGGAATCGCCACACTGACTTCCACAATGGTTGAACTAGTTTACAGTCCCACCAACAGTGTAAAAGTGTTCCTGTTTCTCCACATCCTCTCCAGCACCTGTTGTTTCCTGACTTTTTAATGATGGCCATTCTAACTGGTGTGAGATGGTATCTCATTGTGGTTTTGATTTGCATTTCTCTGATGGCCAGTGATGATGAGCATTTTTTCATGTGTTTTTTGGCTGCATAAATGTCTTCTTTTGAGAAGTGTGTGTTCATATCCTTCGCCCACTTTTTGATGGGGTTTTTTGTTTTTTTCCTTGTAAATTTGTTTGAGTTCTTTGTAGATTCTGGATATTAGCCCTTTGACAGACGGGTAGATTGTAAAAATTTTCTCCCATTCTGTAGGTTGCCTGTTCACTCTGATGGTAGTTTCTTTTGCTGTGCAGAAGCTCTTTAGTTTAATGAGATCCCATTTGTCACTTTTGGCTTTTGTTGCCATTGCTTTTGGAGTTTGAGTCATGAAGTCCTTGCCCATGCCTATGTCCTGAATGGTATTGCCAAGGTTTTCTTCTAGGGTTTTTATGGTTTTAGGTCTAACATGTAAGTCTTTAATCCATCTTGAATTAATTTTTGAATAAGGTATAAGGAAGGGATCCAGTTTCAGCTTTCTACACATGGCTATCCAGTTTTCCCAGCACCATTTATTAAATAGGGAATCCTTTCTGCATTTTTTGTTTTTGTCAGGTTTGTCAAAGATCAGATAGTTGTAGATATGCGGCATTATTTCTGAGGGCTGTGTTCTGTTCCATTGGTCCATATCTCTGTTTTGGTACCAGTACCATGGTGTTTTGGTTACTGTAGCCTTGTAGTATAGTTTGAAGTCAGGTAGCGTGATGCCTCCAGCTTTGTTCTTTTGGCTTAGGGTTGACTTGGCGATGCGGGCTCTTTTTGGTTCCATATGAACTTTAAAGTAGTTTTTTCCAATTTTGTGAAGAAAGTCATTGGTAACTTGATGGGGATGGCATTGAATCTATAAATTACCTTGGGCAGTATGGCCATTTTCACGATATTGATTCTTCCTATCCATGAGCATGGAATATTCTTCCATTTTTTTCTATCCTCTTTTATTTCATTGAACAGTGGTTTTTAGTTCTCCTTGAAGAGGTCCTTCATATCCCTTGTAAGTTAGATTTCTAGATATTTTATTCTCTTTGAAGCAATTGTGAATTGGAGTTCACTCATGATTTGGCTCTCTGTTTGTCTGTTATTGGTGTATAAGAATGCTTGTGATTTTTGCACACTGATTTTGTATCCTGAGACATTGCTGAAGTTGTCTATCAGCTTAAGGAGAGTTTGGGCTGAGATGTTGGGGTTTTCTAGATATACAATCATGTCATCTGCAAATAGGGACAATTTGACTTCCTCTTTTCCTAATTGAATACCCTTTATTTCCTTCACCTGCCTGATTGCTCTGGCCAGAACTTCCAAGACTATGTTGAATAGGAGTGGTGAGAGAGGGCATCCCTGTCTTGTGCCAGTTTTCAGAGGGAATGCTTCCAGTTTTTGCCCATTCAGTATGATATTGGCTGTGGGTTTGTCATAGATAGCTCTTATTATTTTGAGATACATCCCATCAATACCTAATTTATTGGGAGTTTTTAGCATGAAGGGTTGTTGAATTTTGTCAAAGGCCTTTTCTGCATCTATTGAGATAATCATGTGGTTTTTGTCCTTGGTTCTGTTTATATGGTGGATTACGTTTATTGATTTTTGTATATTGAACCAGCCTTGCATCCCAGGGATGAAGCCGACTTGATTATGGTGTATAAGCTTTTTGATGTGCTGCTGGATTCGGTTTGCCAGTATTTTATTGAGGATTTTTGCATCAATGTACATCAGGGATATTGGTCTGAAATTCTCTTTTTTTGTTGTGTCTCTGCCAGGCTTTGGTATCAGGATGATGCTGGCCTCATAAAATGAGTTAGGGAGGATTCCCTCGTTTTCTATTGATTGGAATAGTTTCAGAAGGAATGGTACCAGCTCCTCCTTGTACCTCTGGTAGAATTCGGCTGTGAATCCATCTGGTCCTGGACTTTTTTTGGTTGGTAAGCTATTAATTGTTGCCTCAATTTCAGAGCCTGTTATTGGTCTATTCAGAGATTCAACTTCTTCCTGGTTTAGTCTTGGGAGAGTGTATGTGTCGAGGAATTTATCCATTTCTTCTAGATTTTCTAGTTTATTTGCATAGAGGTGTTTGTAGTATTCTCTGATGGTAGTTTGTATTTCTGTGGGATTTGTGGTGATATCCTCTTTATCATTTTTTATTGCATCTATTTGATTCTTCTCTCTTTTCTTCTTTATTAGTGTTGCTAGCAGTCTATCAGTTTTGTTGATCTTTTCAAAAAACCAGCTCCTAAATTCATTGATTTTTTGAAGGGTTTTTTGTGTCTCTATGTCCTTCAGTTCTGCTCTGATCTTAGTTATTTCTAGCCTTCTGCTAGCTTTTGAATGTGTTTGCTCTTGCTTCTCTTGTTCTTTTAATTGTGATGTTAGGGTGTCTTTCCTGCTTTCTCTTTGGGCATTTAGTGCTAGAAATTTCCCTCTACACACTGCTTTAAATGTGTCCCAGAGATTCTGGTATGTTGTGTCTTTGTTCTCGTTGGTTTCAAAGAACATCTTTATTTTTGCCTTCATTTCGTTATGTACCTAGTAGTCATTCAGGAGCAGGTTTTTCAGTTTCCATGTAGTTGAGCAGTTTTGAGTGAGTTTCTTAATCCTGAGTTCTAGTTTGATTGCGCTGTGGTCTGAGAGACAGTTTGTTATAATTTATGTTCTTTTACATTTGCTGAGGAGTGCTTTACTTCCAACTGTGTTGTCAATTTTGGAATAAGTGCGGTGTGGTGCTGAAAAGAATGTATATTCTGTTGATTTGGGGTGCAGACTTCTGTAGATGTCTGTTAGGTCCGCTTGTAGCAGAGCTGAGTTCAGTTCCTGGATATCCTTGTTAATTTTCTGTCTCGTTGATCTGTGTAATGTTGACAGTGGAATGTTAAACGTGTTAAAGTCTCCCATCATTATTATGTGGGAGTCTAAGTCTCTTTGTAGGTTTCTAAGAACTTGCTTTATGAATCTGGGTGCTCCTGTATTAGGTGCATATATATTTAGGATAGTTAGCTCTTCTTGTTGAATTGATCCCTTTACCATTATGTAATGGCCTTCTTTGTCTCTTTTGATTTTTGTTGGTTTAAAGTCTGTTTTATTAGAGACTAAGATTGCAACCCCTGCCTTTTTTTGTTTTCCATTTGCTTGGTAGATCTTCCTCCCTCCCTTTATTTTGAGCCTATGTGTGTCTCTGCATATGAGATGGGTTTCCTGAATACAGCACACTGATGGGTCTTGACTCTTTGTCCAATTTGCCAGTCTGTGTCTTTTAATTGGAGCATTTAGCCCATTTACATTTAAGGTTAATATTGTTATGTGTGAATTTGATCCTGCCATTATGATGTTAGCTGGTTGTTTTGCTCATTATTTGATGCAATTTCTTCCTAATCTCGATGGTCTTAACAATTTGGCGTGTTTTTGCAGTGGCTGGTACTGGTTGTTCCTTTCCAAGTTTAGTGCTTCCTTCAGGAGCTCTTTTAGGGCAGGCCTGCTGGTGACTAAATCTCTCAGCATTTGTTTGTCTGTAAAGGATTTTATTTCTCCTTCACTTATGAAGCTTAGTTTGGCTGGATATGAAATTCTGGGTTGAAAATTCTTCAAGAATGTTGAATATTGGCCCCCACTCTCTTCTGGCTTGTAGAGTTTCTGCCGAGAGATCAGCTCTGATGGGCTTCCCTTTGTGGGTAACCCAACCTTTCCTTTTGGCTGCCCTTAACATTTTTTCCTTCGTTTCAACTTTGGTGAGTCTGACAATTATGTGTCTTGGAGTTGCTCTTCTCGAGGAGTATCTTTGTGGCGTTCTCTGTATTTCCTGAATTTGAATGTTGGCCTGCCTTGCTAGATTGGGGAAGTTCTCCTGGATAATATCCTGAAGAGTGTTTTCCAACTTGGTTCCATTCTCTCCGTCACTTTCAGGTACCTCAATCAGACGTAGATTTGGTCTTTTCACATAGTCCCATATTTCTTGGAGGCTTTGTTTGTTTCTTTTTATTCTTTTTTCTCTAAACTTCCCTTCTCACTTCATTTCATTCATTTGATCTTCCATCACTGATACCCTTTCTTCCAGTTGATTGAATCGGCTACTGAGGCTTGTGCATTTGTCACTTAGTTCTTGTGCCTTGGTTTGCAGCTCAATCAGGTCCTTTAAGGACTTCTCTGCATTGGTTATTCTAGTTAGCCATTCATCTAATTTTTTTTCAAGGTTTTTAACTTCTTTGCCGTTGGTTCGAGCTTCCTCCTTTACCTCAGAGTAGTTTGATCAAATGAAGCCTTCTCTCAACTCGTCAAAGTCATTCTCCTTCCAGCTTTGTTCCATTGCTGGTGAGGAGTTGCGTTCCTTTGGAGGAGAGGTGCTCTGATTTTGAGAGTTTCCAGTTTTTCTGCTCTGCTTTTTCCCCATCTTTGTGGTTTTATCTACCTTTGGTCTTTGATGATGGTGATGTGTAGATGGGGTTTTGGTGTGGATGTCCTTTCTGTTTGTTAGTTTTCCTTCTAACAGTCAGGACCCTCAGCTGCAGGTCTGTTGGAGTTTGCTGGAGGTCCACTCCAGACCCTGTTTTCCTAGGTATCAGCAGCAGAGGCTGCAGAACAGCAGATATTGGTGAACAGCAAATGTTGCTTCCTGATTCTTCCTCTGGAAGTTTTGTCACAGAGGAGTACCTGGCTGTGTGAGGTGTTAGTCTGCCCCTACTTGGGGATGCCTCCCAGTTAGGCTGCTTGGGTGTCAGGCACCCACTTGAGGAGGCAGTCTGTCCATTCTCAGATCTCAAGCTGTGTGCTGTGAGAACCACTACTCTCTTCAAATCTGTCAGACAGGGACATTTAAGTCTGCAGAGGTTTCTGCTGCCTTTTGTTTGGCTATGTCCTGCCCCCAGAGGTGGAGTCTACAGAGGCAGGCAGGCCTCCTTGAGCTGCGGTGGGCTCTACCCAGTTTGAGCTTCCTGGCTGCTTTGTTTACCTACTCAAGCCTCAGCAATGGTGGGTGCCCCTCCCCCAGCCTCGCTGCCACCTTGCAGTTTGATCTCAGACTGCTGTGCTAGCAATGAGCAAGGCTCCGTGGGCATAGGACCCTCCGAGCCAGGTGCGGGATATAATCTCCTGGTGTGCTCTTTGCTAAGACCATTGGAAGAGTGCAGTATTAGGGTGGGAGTGACCCGATTTTCCAGGTGCCCTGTGTCACCCCTTTCATTGACTGCGAAAGGGAATTCCCTGACCCCTTGCGCTTCCTGGGTGAGGTGATGCCTTGCCCTGCTTCGATTTATGCTTGGTGCACTGCACCCACTGTCCTGCACCCACTGTCCGACAATCCCCAGTGAGATGACCCCGTTACCTCAGTTGGAAATGCAGAAATCACCCATCTTCTGCATTGCTCATGCTGGGAGCTGTAGACTGGAGCTGTTCCTATTCGGCCATCTTGGCTCCACCCAGCTTGTTAATTCTTAGCCTATCTGACTCTCGCATAAGTGTAGACCTGGATCCTCCAATACAAGGTATGCTCCATGAGGTCAGGGTCTGCATGTCTTTTACTACCTTTGTATCCCTTACAACTTATTATAGAGCAGTGGTTAGAATAATTTGACCTGGAGAAGTATGAAAGTGGTCCTGCAGCTTCAGGTATGTGGGGAGAACTGTTGCATAGATAATCAGCAGTGGAGAAGAGGTGATCATTTACGCAGAACACATGTAGACTTCAATACCATTGAGCAAGATCAAGAAAGGTATGCTAATGCTGTCTTTGACATTTTGCAGTGACTTTGGGATAGGTATAAGACTAGCAAAGACAGAAGGTTGAGGTTTTACAATTTCAGGTCTCTAGAGAAGTCACTTTCTTTGACCCCATTAGCATTTGCTTCAGATTCTTTTTTGGAAGTAGAGGTGGTAAAAGAGCAAATATTTTGAGAAAGAAAATTAAGAGACTCTCACAAGAAGACATTTCTAAATGCGATTATATACATGTTTCAAGGAATAGAGTTTTGTGGTCAATATACCAGATCAAGCCAAGTTAACTCATTGTTGGTGCCATTATTATACTAATGTATGTTGTATATTTTCAAGAGGATTTCTATAGTATGTATCACTTCTCAAAATTATTTAATCATGGACCTCTCTTTGTGCAGAACATTTGTTATCAAGTCTTCTGAGGACTATGATTTAGGGAATGCTGCTCTATTTTGGGTAAGCTCAACTAACATCAATCATCTTTTTATATTGCTGCTTTTTTTTCCTAAAAACGTCAGAGATTCCTGTAATCTAAGAGGGAAATGATACACTAAGGACTAATTGCAAAAGGAGCCATATTATCTTGGTCGGGTGTGGTGGCTCATGTCTGTAGTCCCAGCACTTTGGGACGCTGAGGTGGGCAGATCACCTGAGGTCAGGAGTTCGAGACCAGCCTGGCCAACATGGTGAAACCTCATCTCTACTAAAAATACAAAAATTAGCTGGGTGTAGTGGCAGGCATCTGTAATCTCAGCTACTTGGGAGGTTGAGGCAGAACAATCTGTTGAACCTGGGTTGGGGGGTCAGGGCGGTTGCAGTGAGCCGAGATCTCACCACTGAACTCTAGCCTGGGCGACAGAGCAAGACTCTGTCTCAAAAAAAAAAAAAAAAAGCATCCATATTATCTTTGTTAAATTAAGGTGTTTTTGAAGGTTTCGGTTTTCTCTGAATGTAAATGGAATTTGCAATAGACCAGATTGTAAGAAAGCCCTTGAATACCCACATTTATACTAAACTGTTAAGACTCACTGCTTTATCAGGCACACACTAGAAATGCCTCTCAAGATTCGAATAATGGGGTTTTGCTGTAAAGTTGCTGTATCCAGAGACTGTGGGTGAGACAGAGCTGTAGGGGTGACATGTGGCCCCCAGCTCAGCCCACGAGTGGGGAAGGGCCCCTCATGGTCTGTGACCCTTTTTGGATTTCTGTAATCCGTACTGCCCACGCTTTATGAATCCTACCCATTCTTGGAATGAAGTACAACATATCTTACAAAATAATAGTCTTTTTTTTTGAAAATGTAATGACTGTGTTCTAATTAAACTTCAAGAATAGTTTATGAAAAATCTTAGGAATTCCTAACAAATATACAATTTAGAATATCCTTCCAGTTACAACTTATTTTTGAGTGCTTACAAAGTGCTAAGCTGTGCCGTAGGCACGTAATACACATTATTTCATGTTTTCCCTCAAAACAACCCAATTAGGTAATTATACTTCTTATCCCTATTTTAAAGATGAGGAAATTAAGGTCCGCAGAAATGAAATAACTAGAAACAACTGAACTGGTACTTAAACCCAGTCATTCTGACTCACAGTTGATGCTATTAATCACAGTGATCTGCAGTCATAGCAAAAACAAAACAGAACAAAATAAAGCAAAATCCATTAATACTTTATTCTGTACTATGTTTTAGAGTTACAAACTAGTTGTTCCAGTTTTCCTGGCACAAAGTTTTGAAATAAATGGAATTTGAATAACTTCGAGCAATACCTGGATATACTAGTTCTACCCTGGACATTCTACTCTATTGTTTTATTTGCAATGTGATACAGACATTTAGTTACCTGCTTATCCCCTGTAGGCATTTGAGTTTTCTATTCCCTCTAGCTCTTTGTGGCTGGTTCAGAAAAGAAGAGCTTATGATCTGTGACTGTTGGAACGTCATGATGATCACATTCTTGGGAGGCAAGAAAAGTCCAGGATCTCCTCAATATAACCAGGTGATGCAGCAAAGAGGTCATAGAGCCTCCAGTGGACCGTGTCACTGTAGCTTCTGCTCAATGGCGGAATCCTTTCTAAAGCGTTCCTGACATAGACACACACTTAATGTCTGCTGCAATTGTATCAATGACAGAGAAATTACTACTTATATATACTTAAGATACATGTTAAACTAGGACAACCTGCACGCCTCACCTAAAACCTTCTTTGAATGCTTCTGCCCAGGGAGGAACATAGAACAGATTTTTGTTAGAATGTCCCTTTTATTGGAAAGGCCTCTGAACATATTGACTCCATCAAAGGTTTTTCCATTTATAATCATTTCTATATCCCCTCCTTGGTTTCATCCCCTTCCCATGGGTAATCAGTAGTGTCACCATGTGAAACACAGAATTTGAATAGGGCACTCAGCATGTGTCCAGGTCAGTGCAGGTTGCCTTGGGACCTATATTCATCACCTGGTCACTATGTTTCTCATGATACAGGACCAAATTGCCTTGGCTTGGCTTTTTCTCTCAACTGGTTCACTTAAATGTATGGCCAACCAATGGCTAAGATCTGTTTCACACAAGGTCATGCCAAGCCAAGTCTCTTGATTCGAGAAAGTTGTTTTAACTTTATCATAGTTAGTTTAGAAATGGATGTGTTGACTGAACCCTATACACCAAGTTTTCTGTGAAATGCAACAATATATACTTTGTATAGTCAAGTGACAGCAGTGTTATTAGTTATTTTATTAGTAAGTATTTATTAAGAAATTTTAAATAAACATAGTTCTGGTTTTCAGGAAATGTAACATCTGGTTGAGAGGCAAAGAGGCCAAGATTTAGGAAGCAGTTAGTGAAGACTATGAGGAACTGGGAAATTGTGTTGAGTAGACCAAAAGTGCTGATGGGAGAAAACTTAGGACAATTTTGTTGGGAGAAATAAAAGAAGGTTTCATGGAGGCAGTGAAATCAACCTCATGGTTGAACAGTGGTTTGGATTGTGATGCTGTAGGTTGTTGGGGTGGGTTTTGTTGGTGAGAGGATTAGAGTGAGTAAAAGTACAGCGGAGAGAACGCCTTCTGCCCTGAGCATGGTGGAGGTGGTTTTATTTGGTAGGGCAGAGGGCATCTTTGAGGAATAGCAAAGGGTAGGGTGGGTCCAGTTATAGGGGGCCCTGATACTCAGACCAAGGAATATAGTCAGGAGATTGTAGGCCTAGGGCAAGATATGAAATGACAGAAGCGTTGTTGAAGAAGTCTGGTCTGGAAATATATTCAGGAGAGAGCAGAGGGGCTGGGGGCTGGGTACAGGGAGCCCAGCTCCAAGGCAGCTGGAATAAGGAAATCTTGATTGCTAGCTTCGAAGAACTATTTTGAAGGAGAAAAGATAGGATTTATTTGACTGCATGGAAGTGAGGAAGAAGGGTTAGATAAATATGGTTATGTAGTTTCATACCTGGTTGACGTGCATAATGGCTCCATGTCAGAGATGAAGAAGGAAATGGTTTCGATGAAAGAGGCTGACTTTGCTTTGGGCTTCTCAGGTGGTGGTGTGGGTATGGGGGTAGCATTCAAATGACATGGTCCAGTAAACCCTGTGAAGATAGGACGTGAGCCAAATGCCCATGAGAAAGAAGAGTGTCAACATGGGAATAACTTTTGAATGTGCTTATCTTCTGTTCTGTCTGTGAGTGAGCACGTAGGTATATGCCTGGTGCAGAGGTTAAGAGCAGGTGCTTCCAAGTCAGCTAGACCTGGGTTTGAATTCCAGCTCCGTCCCTTACTAGCTGTGTGACCTGAACCATCACTGTAACCTCTCTGAGCCCCAGGATAGTCACCTGTAATACGAGGAATAATATACTAGTTTCACAAAGATATTAGGGGGGTTACATAAAATTGCATGCAATTTCATTTACAAAGAAGTGTACGATAGTACATAGCACTCTACACGTCATAGATGCAGTAATTTTTATTGTTATCATTGATGTCTGGCTGCCTGTAGTGACTGCAGTCTACAAACACATTAGTGGGCTTGGGACTCTCAGGTGACCGTCTTGGGGACTAAGGTAGTTCTGAGTGTGAGGGTCTTGCTGATCAACTTTTCATCACTCTGAAGCTGCTGAGCACAGATAAAAGCATTCACTGCTTCTTACAAGCCTGATTGGAGAAAGATATCAGTTCACTAGGGACAGTGTTTTCTTTAAGCAGCGTCTGGAGCCCCCAGACCCTACCTACCTCCCTGACCACCATGAAAGCTCTAGCTTTGTACAGCTGCCCCTACACAGGTATAGTCCTTTCCAAGTTCTTAGCAGCTGTCCCCTCCCCCAGCAACTGCCTCTGAGCTTCGACAAGGGTGAGTTCAGAATAACCATGGGCAGTGGCCAAAGCGCGCAGCACTAGGACATTCAGCAAACACTCCAGGTCCTACACAGACACGGACTTTAAATAGCCCTCCTGTGCTGAGGGCTCAGGATGCATTTCAGGAGCTTATAGGTCACTTGGCACTGATTGCAAGACCACAGTGGAAATAACAGCCCAGCGATTTCATGTGCTGCTATGTCAGCAAATGCTGCATGTGAATAAACCAGGGTTGGAGAGCCTGTGTGTGGTAACATAAGTGAGGGCAGCCAAGCCTCTCCCAAGGCAGCAGACTCTGGGAGACCTGAACGGGGACTCTTGGCAGCTTTTGGAGGAGCCAGACTATTAATACTTAGCCCAGGGCTTGGGAAGCTGTTTGCACTTAGAGTGATTGTTTTTTTCATGGTGAAGTAAGAGGTGTCAAGTGTGATAGTAGAACATCCCAGGAGTATGAGAACAGCTCACCTCATACGTCAACTTCCCTGCCAACTTCTTGGGGAATGACATTGCTTGGTCTATCTCCTGCCCAGCCTCAGTCCCTGTGAGATGCTCTTCAACTGAAGGGCAGAGCCACTGTGTTGTGCTCTTTGGACAAATGATCCAGGCCAGAAAAGGACTGCGCTCTGTGCTGGCACTCACCGAATCCTCACGGCTGTGATCCCTCTAGCATTTCCATTTGGCACTGAACAGGCCTAAATATGTAGTTCCTTTACATATTTAGGTTTGATTGTGGGTACCGCTTTGAAAGACAGATTTGCATAGTTAAGCATTTTATAAAATATTTTCCCAAAAGCATTTATCAAAGGGAAATGTGCAAGTCCAAAGGTGGAAGGAAGCTGGGGAAGGGTGTGGGAGAGGTGGGGAGAAGAGGTGAGAACCAGGGACCAGAACATATGCTTTTCAGCTGCCCTGGCTGGCCTTGGAGCAGCCCCGCTCCTGTGGGAGGAGAAGCTCTGCAGGTTGCAGTATGGATCAGAGAGATTTATGCCCTGCACACCGAATACATATCCATGACTCTCCACGGCACAATTTTGAAAAGGTGATTATGGGTCTGACATGAAGGAATATTTTATATGAAATTGCTGAAAGATCTCTGGGCACTAAGCAATAATCACCTCAATGCATTAGAAAGTGTTCCAATTTGCTTCCCATCGGCTTCTTGGCGGTAGGGATTTGCATGCCGTTTGGCATCCAATCTTGGGCATCCTGCATGCCACCAGGCTGAGCGTGGGGCTCCCCTTGAAGAAAAATGCATGGCAGTCTGGGGATAAGTCTCAGTAGCTTTAAAAACGTGCGGAGTCTTGGAAGCTGTAATTTCACTTCTTGTAATATTTCAAAGGAAAAAATCAGAAAAAGCATGTTCCATGAAAAGACGCATGTTCAAAGATGTTTATCATAGTATGATATTTTTGTATGTGTCTTTCCAGAATGTAATGCCATGCAAATGTGAGCGTATATACATTTGAACAAAGAAAAGTTGGAAACGACTTAAATGTGCCAAAATAGGGGATTTGAAGTTTTAAAAAGTAATATAGAATATTACATACTACTAAGTCAGAAAAATAAGTTTTAAAATGTTATATATATGTATAAAATATGCTATTATTCTATTTGCAGTAAATGCATGTATACACTCATTCGTATGGAAATAAATTCTTGAAGGATATGTAAAAACATGCAAAGATGGTCATCTCTAGGTGGTGAAAATTTGGTTACTTTGCTTTTTAAAATATGAGCCTGCCTGGATTTGCTGTGATAAACAGAGATTACTTGTGTTGCAAACGGGCAGGGTGCTGCCCTTGTCTTCTTTGGTCCTTTGCCCATCTGGGCTTCTGCACTGAACTCCAAACTTTGCTCATACAACCTTCATAGAGAGTCAAGCAGAACCAGTTCTGTTGTCGTCCCTTGGTGTCCAGCACACAGACTCTTGCATTGAGTGAAGCTGCTGTACGTAGACTTAGGCTGCAAAGAAGATGACAGGCAGCTTTTCTGAAATTGTGGTTGATGCCAAGGAAAGGAGCCATTGCTTAATTGATATCTTTTGTCAGTTGAGCTTATACAACCATATGAGACTTGTGGGGAGAACACGGACCACTTCTTCATTGCTGCAAATGACTGTATGTCTGGCCTGCAGCCAAGTGTCTGTGTACTAGGAGGCTGCTTTCTTTTCTGTTGTTCTCTTGCTTTTCTCATTAAAATTGTATTACTCATTGAATAATACATGAAACTACCATCATGAGTCTTTGCCTCTAAATCTGAGTTAAAGAATGAGAAGCCTGTTGGAATCTGGCATTTGTGCTTTGTAACTTGTTATCCTACTCAACAGATTGGTCTGAAATTTTTGGTATAAAGATTCAGATATTGATCTGTCTCATTATTGAAATATAGTAGCTATCAGAAAACCCTATCCTGATTTCTTCTTCCTGTGTTCTCTCTTAAGGTGAGGTGGGAAGGGCTTGGTGTTTGATATTCCTGGGTTTCAAAGTGGCCTTAATTTTTAGTGGTATTTTCACATTCTACACTACTATTCTTACTACTAGAGAAATGAAATTTGAGCAGAAGAAAATGCTCTAAAACAATTCCTAAAGCAAAGAGAAACTCCCCTCAGTTAAATTGTTTTTTTTTCTTCTTATCATATGCTGTCCTGGGGACAAATCAATTTAGCTATTTTTAAGCAAAGAACCCAGTGTTCGTCTTGTACAAAGGGAAAATGGTATCTCAAGTACCAGCTCTGTTTCTGTGCCACTAGGCAATGAAGTGATGAGTGTCTACAACATTTACATTAAAATTGAAATGGCAGTTTCTTTTGGTATTGCTGGCATTGCATGGGTGAAATTTGTTTCTAGAAGCAGTATTTGGGAAGTCTTTAAATTTTGCAGTTTAAGGAATACACTGAAGATCCCAGGAAAGTTATATACGGGGAATAAGATTTGCTAGGGACTGATAAAGTCTGTGTGTTTGAATCCGTATTTCATTGCAGAACTAAATTTGCTCTCGGCATTCTGATGCTAATGTCCACCACGGACTGACGTAGTCATGTAGAGCAAAGTGGTATTTTTATACTTTTTCCAGAGCTAATAGTTAATTTTTCTTAACCTGTTTTTTTAAAAGATGAATCTTCTTTGCCTCTTGGAGTAAATAATAAAAAAGGGCTTAATCAGAAATCAAGTATTTTAGCTTTACTTAATCTAGAGAATATTTAAAATTACTGGATAGAGTCTTGGGCTTAGAAAGGGACCATTTAGGTGAGTCCTGTAATTCTACAGATGAGAAGACAGAGATCAGAAGAATTAAGTGACTAGTCAAGGTCCCACAGAGAGTTGCAGGTCAGAGCCTGGAGCTCTAGTCCCCTACGCTTTCACTACCAGATGGTGCCATCTGAGAAGAGCTTTCCATTCAGTTGGTTATCATCTCTCCCTTTTTCCTCATCCACACCCAGGTTCAGCTGTTTTCCGATGAGAAATGATTTAGGAAGTGAATGTTCCCACCTGAAACCAATAGAAAGGACAGGCAGAGCCTTGCTTTCTGTTTTGAGATGGCTCTACAACCATGAACCTATATGACCATGTCTTGCATTAGCCTCATGTCCATGTTGAATCCTGAATGATGACAAAGTGGTAACTCACTACATAGGGTCCAGGAAAGCATTTGTTGCACTCCAAATCCTTTGGAAATTCCCAACTGAAAAACGACAAGGGCTACAGAAAAGGGACTCATCTACCCATGAAGAGTTAGCAGGTGAATCAGTGACACCAAAAGTTGTTGATTGATATAGACCATCTTTGGGCAAAGAGAAGTAAACTTCACAAGAGTCTTAGATTCTATGTTTTTTACCACGTCTTGGAGTAGATTTCAAGTTAAACTCCATAGGTGATCATGTGACATTATTGAATATATAAAAATGCATACAAAATATTAACGTATAGAAAAAATAGAGACTTTTAATTTTACCTGCCATAAATTTTGCTTCTTTTTCTACCATGAACTAATGTCTACATTCTATTTATTTACTTTTTTTTTTTTTTTTTGAGACAAGTTCTTGCTCTGTTGCCCAGGCTAGAGTACAGTGGTGCAATCACTGCTCACTGTAGCCTCAACCGCCTGGGCTCAGGTAATCTTCCCACCTCAGCTTCCTGAGTAGCTAGGATTACAGGCGTGCACCACCATGCCCAGCTAATTTTTAAATTTTCTGTAGATATTGGGTCTTGCTATGTTTCCTAGGCTGGTCTTGAATTTCTGGGCTCAAGCAATCCTCCTGCCTCTGCCTCCCAAAATGCTGAGATTATGGGCATGTGCCACCATGCCCTGCCACAAAATGTTAATATATAGAAAAAAAAGACTTCTTTTTATTTGTTTTTCCTGCCATGAATTGTGCTTCTTTTTCTATTATGAATTAACATCTACATTCTATTTCTTACTGGTCTGTTGTCAAAAGTTCTATTCCTCCCCACCCCCCATTCATTCTGGGGTAGAGTTTTTGAATGGTAATAATGGCAGATATCATGTTCTTGCCTTGGACTAGTGGCCCATAGACCATATATTTCTCAGCCTAACACTTATCTCAGGGTGACTCAGTTTTTCCACACTCTATTGTTTGGAAAACCTACATAGAAAAATGAAGATACTTTACACTTAGGTAAAAGGTACACTTAACATACCATTTGGTTCAATTCTCAACTTTTATTCTAGTTATGTTTCAACATTTGAAAACTGAGAATCAGAGAAGTGATATGATTTTACCCAGGGCACACAGCTTGCAGTTAGAACTGGGACTTAATGCCAGGACTTGGGCTCCATGTTACATGGTCTTCTAATCTTGCTGGAGTTGATGTTCGGGCCTTGTGATGGAGAAAGGCACTGTTGTCCGAGAGTTTAAATTAGACATTGCTGTTCAGTTTCTAGATTGTCCATAGATTAAAAAATACCTCAGCCACTTATTAGCTAAATCAGCTGTCATGATTGAGTTCAGTAGTCACCTTACCCCTTTGTGCCACATTGTCTTGGGAGCAGAGCATGGGCTCTGAATCTGAAAGTCTTGGTTTAAATTCCCAGCTGTGGGGACTACTAGAGGCAGTAGAGAGGGAGGAGGGCAGGGGTTGAAAAACTAACAGTTGGGTACTGTGCTCATTCCCTGGGCTATGGGATCATTCGTAATCCAAACATCAGTATCACGAAATATACCCAAGTAACAAACCTGCACATGTACCCCCTAAATCTAAAATAAAAGGTGAGATTACAACAACAACAGCAGAAAATTTCCAGCTGTGCCACTGACTAGGTACATGTGGCATTAGGCAAATTACTTAAGATCTGTGAGCCTTAGTTTCATGAAAAAGGAGGAAAACATCTACTTTAAAAGTTGTTGTGAGACAAAATGAGACAATACATATAAAACAATACATATAAAAAGTTGTCGTGGGACAAAATGAGACAATACATATAAAACACGCAGCATAGAACTTACCTAAATAAGTATTAGCTCCTGCTGTTACTGTTATTGACAATTCTAAGGGTGAGACAATTAAATACATTATGTGAAAGGCTGTCAGACAATTTTAAAACAGTGGAATCATCAGTTTTTCAACCATCTATATCACTGGGTGATTTTGTTAATTTGAGGGCTAATTCATAGTACCTAATAGAGCAGCTTATTAAGAAACACAAAAGGCATTGGGCATGATCTAACTTCGAGCTGGAGTAGCGACAGCACTTCATTAGATTTTCCTAAGGATACTATGGGGCGGGTGCTATAGTGCACATTTTACAGAGGAGGACACTGAAGCTTTTAAAAGTTAACTGCTACATAACATGTAAGTTAGCAAAGTAAGGATTTGAGCACATATTGATTTGAATTTGATAATATGTCAAGTATCTGTCATGCCATCTGTATGAATATCTTTGTGGTGTGACAAAAGAAAAGCCCCAATAACCTTCCTTGATGTTTAGATGGTTTACCATGTGAGTGTGAGTGTCAGTCATGAAGTAGATTCATCTGTTTCATCGAGTGGTTGTACCACTGAGTAATGTAAAGGCAGACTTTTTTTTTTTTATTACTAGGAATCCTTTAAATTGACAGTGTTGAAGATTTGGAAGTCTTTGTTTATCTACTTATATAGCTTCCCCAAGTAGGATGCAAATTAAATGCAGGCGATTGAGTTATAGAAAAATTTCGTAATCACAATCTTATTTTTGGTTCTGATGTTTTACAATGAATGGAACAGAATGTGGGAGAAATGATTGACACCCAGGAAATTTATTCTAAATTAAAATTTGGGCCATATTAGCGTTGAAAAGACTGTACTGAGAAGTTCTACTTCCTGATTTAGTGGTGACCTCTCCCTAATACTCATTTCACAAATGACTTTCGCGCTCCCATCCCTAAAGTTTACATATGTTTTATCCAGCAATAGCACTATATACAAATCCTGACTTTTCTTAAAAACATTTTGAACATGAGATTCTCTGTCTTGGGAGATGGATTTTTAAAATTCATTTGCTCTGCATCCTGGCATTCTGGTTACGTTGTGAGAAGCAGCTGTATTCTATGTTAGCATGATTTGAAAATTTTCTTTGTAAAGGACCAGTCACAGAGAAAAGGACAGAAAAGAGGGAAGGACAAGAGGAGGGAGATGAAGAATGAGGCCTAGTGAAAGAGAGGCAGAGGAGAGATGGAGCAACAGAAAGATGGGGAAGGAGAAAGATGGAGGGAGGTGTATAATAAGAGACAGAGATGGGATGATGGAAAGAAATATAGACAGATACGGATAATGAGAGCAAGAAAGCAGGTGTGATGGGGATCAGAGATAGAGAAGGAAAGAAACTAAGAAGGCAGAGTCCCAGCTCCTCCTGGGCCCAGCAGGGAGCTGGCAAGAAAGCATCTGAAGCCAGAGGGACATATTACCCAGAATCAGGAGTTGAACCTAATTGTCAGCAGACCCTGCCTACCCCCTTCAGATGAGTGATGGACTCCTGGCATGTGACCTGGCTTGGCAATCTCCACCCCCTGTCCGGGCTGCCATAAGGAGATACGTAATGTCTGGAGTGATGGGAAAGTCATGCCTGCAGATGGTACAGATGGAGCTACCTCATAAAATGACTCACTGTGAATCCTCACTGAAATCTCCTCTATAAAAATGATAATGGAAAAAGCACAAGAAAGCCTAAATGGGCTTGAAAGAAATTTGTTCCAGCTTGTGTATCTCCCTTCAAATTTTGAAAAAGACCCTATTAGAAAGTGCCAGGAAGATAATGTATCTTCTTCCCTCCTGGCTAGAGCCCTCCCCCACCCCCACATCTTTTTGGACATCAGCATGTGAGTGAAAATGGCAAGGGAAAAGAGGAAAGGTATTGGAGGAAGATGCACAAATTATTTACGCAGCACGAGGGCTGATTTTCTGGAGAGGGAGGGCTGGGAGGCTCTTTTGGAAGAAAGGGAGTGGTATCTTGGGGAGACAGGAGGCAGGCTGTCAGAGAGTGGGAGAAATTTTATTTTGCTTGGCGTCTGGAGTAGGATGTTGCCAGAGTGGAGGGGGCCTCCCTGAGAGTGAGGTCAGACACTGGATGAGGGAGGCAAATAGCAGCATGAGTCATGCAGACCTCTGTAGCAAGATGAGGAAGGTTTTAAGTCCAAAGAGCCTAGAATTCTAAAAGTAATGATTATCAGCTCTTTCAAACTCACCCAAGACCATGACACATCTACATATGATCCCAAATATAGCTGAGTTTTGTGGATACAGAATCTGATGGAATTTGAGGATATAATCCACTGGAAAGTCTTATGGTTCCCATCTCCTTATCCCCTCTGACAGTGCTGCGACTGCTCCAGATGCTGGCTGGTACAGAATACAGGATGGAGGGGAGGATACGGTAGCACCCTGAACAGCACTTGGAAACTAGTAGTCAGGGTATAGCTGGTCTTCAAAACATGAAGAAGAGCCAGAATGGGATACCTCTACCGTATTGATGGTGAGTGCAAGGTGGGTTACAACCAGGCTGTGCATGAATAGTGTGCATTGGGATATTTGCAGACCAGAAATGATCCAGGTAAACAGTGAAGTCATGGTCATAGTTGAGTGTCTTGCTAGTGTAGTTGAAGTGTGCAGAGATCTCAGTGCAGCATCCTGGACAGAGTAGAGTCCAATGCTTAGGGGGTATAGCATGGCTGGCACACTTGGTGGGATGCAGAAAGGCTCAAAATGTCCTGTCCATGGGGCAGAGTAGGCTTAGGTAGGGGATGAAAAATCAGGCATGTGGAATGGGGTGGTAGACATGGTGGTAGATATGAATGAGGGAGAAACTTTCAAGAAACAGAATCCAGTTCAGATCATTCACAAGACAGTGATGAAGGGAAAGCTGAGAATGGTGTGGACAGAGTTAAGGGAGCCAATCAGAGAAGATGGAGTACTCAGGGACTAGCAACAGCTGGGAGTTGTTACCACCCTAGGTCTGAAGGAGCAAGAGAGAATGATGTCTCTGCAGCCCCATGAGAGCAGGAGCTGTTAGGGAGGAGCTGCCTCTGGCCGATGTTGTGATCACAAGAGGGCAGAGCCACTGCTAGACACGGGGCCCAGACCAGGGAGGGAGTGGAGAAGAAACAGCCTGACTTCTGAGGGCTCTGTTCTGTTCCATTGGTCTATATCTCTGTTTTGGTACTAGTACCATGCTGTTTTGGTTATTGTAGCCCTGTAGTATAGTTTGATACCACACATCTACAACCATCTGACCTCTGACAAACCTGACAAAAACAAGAAATGGGGAAAGGATTCCCTATTTAACAAATGGTGCTGGGAAAACTGGCTAGCCATATGCAGAAAGCAGAAACTGGATCCCTTCCTTACACCTTATACAAAAATTAATTCAAGATGGGTTAAAGACTTAAATGTTAGGCCTAAAACCATAAAAACCCTAGAAGAAAACCTAGGCAATACCATTCAGGACATAGGCATGGGCAAGGACTTCATGACTAAAACACCAAAAGCAATGGCAACAAAAGCCAAAATTGACAAATGGGATCTAATTGAACTAAAGAGCTTCTGCACAGCAAAAGAAACTACCATCAGAGTGAACAGGCAACCTACAGAATGGGAGAAAATTTTTGCAATCTACCCATCTGACAAAGGGCTAATATCCAGAATCTACAAAGAACTCAAACAAATTTACAAGAAAAAATCAAACAACTGCATCGAAAAGTGGGTGAAGAATATGAACAAACACTTCTCAAAAGAAGACATTTATGCAGCCAACAGACAAATGAAAAAATGCTCATCATCACTGGCCATCAGAGAAATGCAAATCAAAACCACAATGAGCTACCATCTCACACCAGTTAGAATGGCAATCATTAAAAAGTCAGGAAACAACAGGTGCTGGAGAGGATGTGGAGAAATAGGAACACTTTTACACTGTTGGTGGGACTGTAAACTAGTTCAGCCATTGTGGAAGACAGTGTGGCAATTCCTCAGGGATCTAGAACTAGAAATACCATTTGACCCAGCCATCCCATTACTGGGTATATACCCAAAGGATTACAAATCATGCTGCTATAAAGACACATGCACACGTATGTTTATTGCAGCACTATTCACAATAGCAAAGACTTGGAACCAACCCAAATGTCCATCAACGATAGACTGGATTAAGAAAATGTGGCACATATGCATCATGGACTACTATGCAGCCATAAAAAAGGATAAGTTCATGTCCTTTGTAGGGACATGGATGAAGCTGGAAACCATCATTCTCAGCAAACTATTGCGAGGACAGAAAACCAAACACCGCATGTTCTCAGTCATAGGTGGGAATTGAACAATGAGAACACTTGGACACAGGGTGCGGAACATCACATACCGGGGTCTGTTGTGGGGTGGGGGGAGGGGGGAGGGATAGCATTAGAAGAAATACCTAATGTAAATAAAGAGTTAATGGGTGCAGCACACCAACATGGCACATGTATACATATGTAACAAACCTGCACATTGTGCACATGTACCCTAGAACTTAAAGTATAAAAAAGAAAAGAAAAGAAATAGCCTGATCTCTTGTTCTCCTTCTGTTCCATCTCCTCCTGGTGCCTCCCACTGGTCAAACCCAATCTGGAGACAGCAATGAGCGAATCCGTGAGGTCAGCCTCCTGGGGCACAGAGCAAGACATACAAGGGTGGAGGATGGTTGGAAGTGAGGGAGCACACAGAGAATAAGATCAAATCCAGCCAGATGGCAGTTGCTTAGTGCCAGGTAATTTGTCTGTGGCCAGAATGAGTAAAAGGAGAAGGCTGCTCACAACTATGCATGCTCTCAGGCCTCACGCTATGATGGGCATGGCTCTAGTGCTTGAGAGTAACACAAGCGCTAAATGGGGAAACCAACGCACAAACCTTACCCTTTGAGAGCTCCCACATGATGGGAGATGGGGGATGAACTAGGAGGAATATTGTACAGACTTACTAGGTTTCTTGGCTGTATTCCATTGACTTAGTTCCTGATTCCATTAGATGCAGGTGGAGGCAAGGATGCTGATGTCCTTGTTGTCTCCATTCTCATGGGCTCAGGAATTGGGTTGAGTCTGGGACCTCCCAGAGTTTTTGTTGTTGGAGTTGCCACCAGGTGGGGGAGGAAGCTGTGATTGATGCAGGTGCATGGAGTGAGTAGTGGTGAACTTAACAGACACAGAGTACAGAAGCTTTAGAAGAAAGGCTGAGTGACTAGGAGCCTAGACAATTAGTTTCTAGAAGCTGAGAGGGCCATCTGGGGGTGGAAACAGGCCAATGTGGCATCCATACCTAGCAGGGACTTAAAAACGCAGTGAGTCTCCCTTACAACAGGGCTTTTATTTTGTGGTAAGAGCCAGTCTCCATGTCCTTAACCTGGTCCTGTGGAAGGGAGCAGGAATTGGGAAAAACTTGCCGAGGAGTATGGCAGGGTTGGGAGGAGAAGCAGTGGTTTTGGGGAGAAAGATCTTGACATTTTCTGGTTTTCGCCTCAGCATTTTCTGATTTCCTTAGAAAATATCTCTTAAACATATTGTCCTTTAGTGAGGATTACATCTGAGAGAGGGACTTTTCTACTTAGATTAAAAGGCCCAACCTGAACTGATTTCTCCATTAACTGACAAAATAATTAATGGACTCTGTTATGTGTACACAGGATAGATTTTTTGCATATGTTCATAAATAATACTAAAATGAACTTTTTAAACATGTATGGAATATACCTTAAGCTCCGTGGTCTTTTCTTTGGATGGTTACAAAGAACACGATCAATTATTTTCTAGTCAGACCATGGCGCACATCTTGGCATTTTGAATCATGGTTGTCTCTGTGTCGTTATTCTTTGTTGCTATCCCTGGGTCAGGAGTGGGTCATCCAGGTGCTGCTGCCTTCCTTGGAAGTGGCAGCCACACCTCTCTGGAATTGAACCCTGATATCTTATCACCTTGGGCCACCTTTATAGGCATGGTGACTACCATTAAAAGTTAATAGACACACGCCAATGACACTTCTAGCTTTACATGGATTCAAAGTTAGAAAACTTGCAATTGCCAAAACGAGTAAAACAATCTTTCATCTGTCCTTTATGTGCTTAGAGGATGTTAAAGATACCACTGATGTTGTTTCCCCCACATGTGGGTGTGGCTGGAAAGATCAGTGTGCATCCTTTCTTAGCAGAGTGGTTTCCGATTCCAGGGCCTGCCTCTCGGTGTGTGCCCGCCTCCCAGACTCACCCATATCCTGTCTCTCAGATCTGCATCTTTGAACCATTTCATCCTCACGTTTTCTGCCTTATGTTGATATTTTATGGCATCTTGAAAATGCTTGACCCAGATGTCTCAGATGTCTTATAACCGAGGAAATAACTTAATAATAATTATGAGTGGCCGGGCATGGTGGCTCATGCCTGTAATCCCAGCCCTTTGGAAGGCTGAAGCGGGAGGATCACTTGAGGCCAGAAGTTTGAGACCAGGCTGGGCAACATACTGAGAACCCTGTCTCTACAAAAAATAAAATAAAATAATATAATGAAAAAAATACAAGACAGTTTTAAATGGGGAATATAACTGATAATTTACTAATTGTCTTTGGAGAATTATCTCAAATTCAGGTGTCTATTTCTTGAAATAAATAACTTCCAGATTTAAGTGATTGTATCAACACTATTAATTCAGATGAGAGGCAATTATTCTATATTTTACTATACTTTATGGATTCATTATAACCAGAATTATGTCTTATTTTTGCTTCTAAAATTGGTTTAGTTTATACTAAATTTTGGATCTTACTCTCTAGCTAATTATATTTGTGGTCGAGGCTAAACTAAGCCAGAGGCTGCACCCTACAAACATCTGAGCAGTGTAAAATATCCCAGCTTACCATAGGAGGAAAGGCCTTATTGGCATGGCATTTGATAAATATTGAGGAGATGTCAGGATCACACAGTGACTATATGACTGGGTGTTCTGGAATAGTCCCAGTGTTAAATGCTGGGCAGTGTGGGTTAAGCACCCATCTTAGCCAATGAGGGGAGGAAATCCTCAGAGTAATTTACGACCTTTCCTCCGTTTCCTGTACGACTCCTGGGTCACGAAGGCATGTGAGCTGTACCTTCCTATTCTGCTGCTTCTGAGAGAGAATGTGTGTGATGTGCCTGAAGGACAGAATTACTTCGGTTTCTGACTTGTAGACTAAATACACCCTTCTTTACTTTCATTTGTTATCGTATAATTTTAAGTGTATTGGGTGGGAAGTAGTGGTCTTGCTAGAAGATTTCCTTGTAGCCTCTTTTTCCATTAAACTTGTATTTAGTATCTCTGTAATGCCTTTGATTTTTTGCTTATGAAAATAATACAGAAAAGTATAATTTATTCCCTTACACAGATTTCTAGAACTACTCATTTCATGTACAGCCTAAATATTTTAAAGACTGTTAATATACATATTGTGAGATTGTATCCCAGAAAGTTTGTACCAATCCACATTCCTGCAAATTGAGTAAATGAATGTTTTTATTAGAATCAAAATTCATTATTATTATTGTTATTAAACCTTTGCTAACTTGATAGGTGAAACTATCTTATTTTTATTGCATTTATGTAACCACTAGTGATCTTTATAAAAATATCTAAATAAGCTAATAAATACATATTTGTTAGCTTTTGTGCACACACCCCTTGGAGGGATAGAAGTGTGACCTTTTTTTTTTAATTGAGTACATCCTTCTTTGTTTAGAAACAAAAGAACTCGAAGATAAAAAGACAGTGAACAACATTTTACTTCTTTTTACAGATTCTGCATGCTGACTTTTTAAAAAAGCCTTTGTCAATGGATTTTTATTTTTTTTAAATTTGTACAAATTTATAGGGTGCATGTAAAATTGTGTTACATGTGTATAACATGAAGTGATCAAGTCAGGGCAGGGTATTTAGGGTGTCCATCACCCGAATACAATACATTTTTGTTAAGTAAAATCACTCTGCTCTGTCAAACGTTGAATTTATTCCTTCTATATTACTGTATGTTTGTACCCTTTCACCTAAGAAGTATAACATTTTTAAGTGCTGAAATGTATTTACCTTTTTCTTGTTTTCTTTTTTGTTTTCCCTTGTTAGAGAGTCTTTCTCTATTCAGAGGTCATCTGTATTTTTCTTTAGTTTTTAAATGATTTGATGCAAAAACATTTATCTCTTAATCTACAGAAATTTAATGTGTGTAGTGTGAGGTGTGGATTTGAATAGCTTTTTTTCATTAAAAATCAGTAACCAAGTTTTATTAGTTAGCATTTTAGTTGTAAAGAACAGAATCCACTATGGCTAATTTAAGCAGACATGGCACATACTGAGGATCTCATGTGGCCACAAAATCACTGAGCTGGGGGGCGACCTTCCAGCAATTACGTCTAGAGTTGCGTCAGAGCACTGGCCAGGTGAGTGATCTGCCAGCTGCCTCCGCAGCTGCGTTTACCTGTAAAACGTTTGGAGCCTTTGAGGAAAATGTAGCCGCATCTGACTGGGGAAGGAACTTTTCTAGAAATTATTTTTGGAAGGCAGTCCTCACAATGTGGGAAATTATTGAAATATAGGGAAAATGTGCATGAGATTGGGTGACCACAAGTGATAGGTGAGTGAGTAAACTAACTACCTAGGCACATTCAACACTGACTTGTGAGGCCACGTCTCTAGATTTTTTATATTAAATAAAGCATAGATTAGTAGGTTCAGTCTCTGGTTTATGTAGCCAATTTTATCTGATTGCAGTTGACCCTTAAATAACACAGAGGTTAGGCATGCTGATCCCCTGCCCAGTCAAAATTCACGTATAACTTTTGATTCCCCCAAAACTTAACTACCAATAACTTGCTGTTGACTGGAAACCCTACAAATAACATAAACAGTCAATTATCACATATTTTGTATGTTATATGTATATTATGTTGTTTTTTTTTTTTTTTTTACAACAAAGTAAGCTAGAAAAGAGAAGATGTTACAAAGAAAATCATAAGGAAGGGAAAATATATTTACTGTGCATTAAGCAGAAGTGGATCATCATAAAGGTCTCCATCCTTGCCGTATTCGTATTGAGTAGGCTGAGCAGGAGGAGGAGGAAAAGGAAGGGTTGGTCCTGCTGTCTCAGGGATGGCAGAGGCAGAAGAAAATCCATCTACAAGTGGATCTGTGCAGTTCAATCTCGAGTTGTTCAGGGGTCAACTCTATTTTTATACTCTTGTGCTAATGCCATTATTATTTCTTTGTTGTGTTATGTTTTACCTACTACTGATGTACAATGCACTTATTTTTCAGTTCTTAGTTATTCTTGCCTATGTATTCTTCTGGATGAACTTTAAGATCATTTTGTCATTTTACCGAAAAAGTTAAAATGGTATTTTGATTAGAATTGCATTAAGCCTTCACATTAATTTGGCAAGTATTGACTTTGTTAAATAACCATTCTTTCCATCCAAGTATGTGATATATATTTTCATTTAGTCAAAAAACTTTTAATGTTCTTCAATAAAGTTTTGTAGTTTTCTTCATAAGGGTATTTACATTTCCCATTAAAGTTATTCCAAAGCATTATATGTTATTGCAAATCCAAAGAGACCCGGTTTTCCTTTTATTTTCCCTGTGTTTTCCTGCTGGGAAGGAAAGCTGTTAAATTTTGCATAGGTATTCTGTGTTAAACACTTTAAAAATCTATTTAATTCTCTTTAATTAAGATAATTTTAGTTAATTTTGGGCTTTCTAAGTACATGAATATATTCAAATAATAGTCATTTTGGAACATGACATGACAACTATAAAATACATGAAAAATGATTTATATATGATTAATTCAGTACGCTAGGTGCAAAAATACCCTGGAAGAGGAGATGGTTCTAATATTGAAATAATGCTTGCATTCCCTCTGTATGGATATTCTAAGTCACACGTGTAAAGCTGGTGATTTATAGTGTCCAGATATGCTCTGCAAAGTCCACCACATGCCTTGGTTTCCCTGTCAATCTGCACGGCATACCCAGACACACATGGTGTTTTCTCCTTAAATGCAAGTTCTTAAGCTTCACAATCAGATTCTGAGTAGCAACACATTAATTCAAGCAGATTGATGCCTCAAGGAGTCTCTGTGGCCTTGCCTTTCCATTTGCTCAGTAGTGAAAGGGATTTCATAAATGAAAACAGGCCGGGGCTTACTCAGTTCAATCTTCTGCCCACGCCACTCTCTTCCTTTTGACAACTAAGCCAGGTGTTTGGAGAACAATGTCAGTGGGGTTTGTGGAATGTTACACTTGGAAGATTTTTTTTAAATCGGTAAATAAGCCCCAAAACAAGTGGAAAGAATTTGGTGAATGTTTGCTTTTAAGACTTCAGAGACTCAAAATGATCTTGTCTCTCCTAGGCCAGCTAATGACTAAGGAAAGGGGTTTTAGTTACACAGATCTTCCCTGAAAAACTATGGGATGATTAATGCCTTGGGTTTATAATAGTCATCATTGGATAATAGCCTCTAATTGCATAGGGTAGAAAATACAGAGAAAGATATACCTGTCCTGAATAGGACAGAATCTTGCTTGACAAATGTTCCTTGGGAGTTAAAAAATTATAACGAATATTCATTTCTACCTGTCACCATAAAGGCACTTCATAGACAGCCCCATTCCTTCATAGCTCATTGGCCATCTAGTCATACTAAATAGTACCTGTGCTTGCTATTAAGGGCACATATAACAAAGATGAGTGGACTTGACCAAATCCACTTACTTTGCTTGGTCCGTTCTAAGATCCACAGGAGAAGATGGGGTTTGAGGATGTTTTTGCTATAAGACAGCTGAAGATCCGTTCTATTTCTTGAGGTTTTTGATCTATGGGACTCTCTTGTGATTGGTCATTTTGGGGTGGTTCTTAACAGACTTAGGAATTTGGTCCTGAGCCTAACCCAGGCACAGTTCAGATTCTGCTCTTTCCGGTCAGAAGTGGAACAGTGTAACGGGATTTGGGGAGGTCTTCTGATGACCTGAGGAGGTGTGTTAAGTAAAACATACTAAAAGACCAAGGTTGAAACTTTCTTAATACTTGAAGGATTGCAGGATATTTGAGGTTGAAAAGGTTGCGTTTACAGCCGGAAATACGAGGAATCCTGTCACGTCTTAAAGGAGCTCTACAGGGTCTGTAACATTCTCCAGCTGGGCTTAAATATTAGAATCCTTATGTAGTCCTTTTATGCTCACCTTCAAAGCCTGCTGGGTCTGACTTGAGTGTGGAGCCACAGAACACAGCTCCTCACATTTCTTGCTAGCCTGGCAGAGACCAAGAGTTCACAATTGCTGAAACGTTGAAAAAAAAAACAAAACAATTTGATGTGTGTAGGTAATATCACATGATGAAACCTCTTTAGAAAAATCTGTATATTTAACATTTTTTTGTGTTTAAAAATGTTGCAAATTGATCTGAAGAAAGCACATAATCCTCTTAAAACTTAAAGATTATTTTGGAGGTGAACTAGAAATCTGATAGAGCAAGAATTAAAAGGTTAATGATTTAATAATTAGTCAATTCTGGTAATCAACTTCATGAGAAAATCCCATTTATTTTGAGAAGGAAAAACAACTTCTTTCTGGTTGAAAAAGGCTGTAGGAGTTTTGAGATTAATAAGTGGATCAAGATTTTATAAAAGTTGTGAACTTAAGGTTTGCTACTTTTAAAATATTTTCTTAAATGATGTTACAAGTATAAGTAACAGCAGATTATTTTAAATTAATTAATGCAATAGAAAGTTATATTTTTAATAGAAAATATGATTGAGTGGAACGATGTTGTTTAATTCAGGTGTGCGTATATTGATAAGCGGTCATATTTGGATCACAGGATTCAGACACTACCATGACCTGAGGCAGTTAAGTGTGGTTGAATTAAAACTCTGCTATTTCCCAAAACTCAAATGCAGATACTGAAGGGAAAGTCATGGACCATGTGATAGCTTTTTTTTTCCCTCCTCAAATTAACTGCTTTTGGCTGTGCCACTAGATATATTCGAGAGATTAATTTGTATTAATTTTTTTCCCATTTGTCTCATCTCAGCAAAGTCAATGGCAGGGTTGAAAGTCTAAAAGGAAGACCTCAATTCCTTCTAGCTTCTGTTTTCAAAGGCCAAACCCAAAGGAGTACTAAAAGTATCCAACAAGGATGAGGAAAGTTGGAAGTCCCTTGCAGAAAGAAGCAGAGTGGCTTGGCAAAAGCAGGGGTTCATAGAAGTGCCCGCTGCAGACTAGAACATTCTCTTGGGCTGGATGGAGGAAAGGAGAGAGGTTGTAGGCCCTAGAGAAGTGGGGATCCTGACAGCATCCTACAGAGGGAGCGAGACCCCAGAATGTGCATCTAGGTGGTTAAGGCCCGAGACATTCTCACAGAATCTAGTGTCCTGGGACCATGAAGCATCAGTGAGAAAATGGACCTCAGGGAGCCACCAGGACAAGACAGTGACCATCTCTTTGGCAAACTATGTGGGCAAATGACTATTCCCAACAAACTCACCTCCCTTCTGCCCTCAGAACTTACATACAAGCTGAGGAAAAGGATGACCACTGAACCCCTGGGATTGTTTCCTACCAGTTTGATGGGGGCTTAAATTTGAAATTGACTTCCAGGATAGAAACGTATGTTATTTCCTTTAGGTTTTATTTTGTGGACTAAGATTGAGCGTCTCTAAAGCTGCTTATAAGGATCAGTTATCAGTTTTTGTAGTTTTCCACAGTGAAAACTATAAAACTCTTTTGGGTATAGACAAAGTTTAGGAATTAGTCTCTACATGATTCAGTCCCTGAGTCAAAGTTTTGGTCATTGACGGAAGCAATGGTGAGAAAAATATTCACACACTATAGGAGGAGAACAGTGACCTAGGACATTTAGACTTACAACTAAAATTAATTTTCTACATGCAAATTAACTTATACTTACTATTGACTTTCATTAAATTTATCTATTAGAGTCCCAGAAAAGAACAAGTGAAATGTTCACATTGAAGAAGTTGAGGAGAGACTGCTGAGAAGGGCCTATTTACAAAGGGGCAGTTAGGGAAAGCAGGAAACGATGGTACCATAACTTTGAGGCTAGTCACAATGAGAGGTCATTCCCATCCCTGGGCTGAAGGGGAAAGGGGAGCTGTTGGTTACTGGAACCCATAGGGTGGGGGAGGGAGAGGAGAGAGAGTTTTATGACAAAGGTTACCTTTCAGGAGTTGTGGCCTTCAGTAGAGAGATGTAGTCAACCTGCTATGATTGGCAGGGAGGAAGCTGGGGAAATAAATAAGTAAATAAATAAATCTCAACCTCACTCTCCCCTTTCCTTTGCAATTTCTACTAGTGCCTTTCTTTGGCCAAGCCTAACAGAAAGTTTCAGGGCAGGGAGCCAAATGATATAGTCCAATATGGGTCAGCCTCCTGGGGCACTGAGCAGAGAAGAGGGACATAATAAATTAAGTTGCACTGAGAATAACCACCACGCAACCATGTTGGGTGACAGTCATCTCTCGCTGTTGCATGATTAGATTGTAACTTTTTTGGGGGAGGGGGGTTTATTTTTGCTGCTGCCAGCGACACAAAGCAGGAGTCATTAGCTTAAAATGAATTAGAACTAAGAGAAAGAGTAGGGAGACATCTTCAATTCTGCAAAAGAAGTGATTTTGGGTATTCACTTTCTATCAAGTCCTTGATTTAATTATTTTATTAGGTGCTTTTTTTTCTGGCAAAGTCATCAGGAGCCATTTGTCATATTAATGTTATAGGCAGGTTCAGATATGGAGTGACTATGCGGTCAGTCTCTTTGAAAGAAACCTAGTAGCATAGCAGGGAAAAGGACTGACACATGTAAGGCTTTCTGTGCTCCACAATCCAGACAGGGTTGCAACACAGTGTTAAGTGGAACCCACAGCAGAGTATTAGATCCCTTGTGAATGGAGAGCCTGGGAGCCTGGAGTGTGCAATACGCTGGCCCTGGCTGCTTTTTTTTTTTTTTTTTTGGAGTTGAAGTCTCGCTCTGTTGCTCAAGCTGGAGTTCAGTGGCACAATCATAGCTCACTGTAGCCTTGAACTACTTAGAAGCTAGGGTACAGGCTGTGCCACTCTGCCTGGCTATTTTTTTTTATTTTTTATGGAAATGGGGTCTTGCTATGTTGCCCAGGCTGCTCTTGAACTCCTGACCTCAAGTAATCGTCCCGCCTTGGCCTCCCAAAGCATTAGGATTATAGATGTAAGCCACAGCCACAGCACCTAGCCCCTGGGAGCTTTCGGAGAGGCTGTATTCACCCCTCTCACATTCCTCTCATATCTATAAAGTGGGATTCTGTATTACTAAATTTAAGATTTAGTAACTCTACAATTTAGTAATTTCATGTGCCTTGAAAAGTAACCATAACAACATAAATTTGTTTAATGTTCACTGTGTGCTAGATATTATACTAAGTGGATCAATCTTCCGGAATCAAAATACTTGGTCTAATTATCACTTTTATTTTAATGGATAAGGAAAGCAATACTCAGAGAGGTTAAATAATTTGCCTCTGTTTTCTTAACCGATAAGTGGCAAGCCTGGAAGTTGAGCCTGGGAGTCTTTCTCTCAAAAGCCCACACTCTTAACCGCTGTCTTCCCACTGTTTATATGAAGGAAAAAGTAACTCACTTTTATGCATTCGGCTAAATTTTAAGAGTGAAGCCATACTTTGTATGCCCATTTGCAATATGAATTCCTTGTGATAAAATATTTTAAAAATATAAGATACCATCCACATGTGGACCAATGATGGTCGTTAGCACTTTATCACTGTCAAGACCTAGGATTTCAGTTGCAAGAGGGAGGCTGGGGCAGCATTTGTCCAGGCTGGTCGGGTGTTCTGAGTTTCCATTTAGTTAGCCTGTAAATGAATGGGGTGTTACTGGAATGTGAAAGAATGTGTTTTCTGCTACTTGTTTATTCTCACTGAGGGAATGATGTATGTAAATTGTAATTCATTCATTGTTCCCTGAAATATGGCCATACCTTCTACTTTCCTGACCTTTTCTGTAGTCTGTTTTGGTTGGTCATTTGTCTTTTCTACACAAGGCAGGGAGGCCACTAACAAGGGATAAATTAAGTGGTCAGCTAATCAAATCAGAGCATAATGTAAAGCTCAAGATGTAGCAGCACATCGCAATAACTCACAGAATATGGGAACAGTTGAACAATGGATCCTTCCACAAGGAAGGGATTTAATTGACTAAGAGAAGTACATCCATTGTAATCGTCGCTTTCCCAGCGTTGATGATAGTGGATAGGTGAAGTATTTTTAATATGGTCAAAGTTTTCTACAGAGATGGTTACCAAATATAAGAGAAAAAATTGAACAGAGCTGCTAAAAGGTATTGAAATATCCCAAACATACTTCTTTTTCCTTTCTGGCTCCCTGTCTTACGTCAATTCCCTGGAAGCACAGTCTGAGATGAAGAATCTTGTGCAAGTGATTTATTGAGGGTTTCAGGAAAAATCAGTTAGCAAGTGAGGAAAGCAGGCTAGGGCAGAAGGGAAGCTAAGCACAGACTGGCTTCAGCTGGAGTCTAACTTCAGCCCAATCCCAAGGGACTCTGGAGGCGTGATGCACCACATTTACTTCAATTGGAGGCAATGAGGCTGGGCTTTTGATCCCATATTGATTAGTCACTGGCTGCGGGCTGCATCTGAGCTGGGATAGTGGGGTTTAAACTCCTGGGCATTTCCTGGCAAGATGGCTTCTGTAGGTCAAGGGCAATTAGCCAGAGAAGGGTGCAGCTGTGAGCCATTAGCAGTCAACACTCACAGGTGCTGCTGCAAGTGGATGGGTGACAGGCCTGGTAAAGGGGACCATTGAGGCTGGACACCAGCAACATCTACTCCACTTTCAGGCTTCCTCATCACTTCTGCTATGGTTTGAATATATGTGTCCCTCCAAAATTCATATGTTGGAACCTACCACCCAATGTGATGGTATTAAGAAGTGGGGCCTTTTGGGAAGTGATTAAGTAATGAGCATTCCACTCTCATAAATGGGATTCATGCTCTTATGAAACAAGTAGAAGAGAATGCCCTAGTCCCGTTTTGCCCTTCCACCTTCACCAAGTGAGGATGCCATAAGAAGGTGCCATTTAGAAGCAGAGAGTGAGCTTACACCAGATGCCAACTCTATCTGAGACTTGATCTTGGACTTCCAAGCCTCCAGAACTGTGGAGAATAAATTTCTGTTGTTTATAAATTACCCAGTCAAAGATATTTTGTTATAGTAGCATGAGCTGACAGAGACAGCTTCCTTACTGACTCATAGGGTCAGAGTAAATCTCTGAAGTGCTTTAGCCCTTTACATGAAGACTAAGAATTATTTGTAAAACTTTTTTTCAGCATGTGTAGTGTGTGCATGCTGAAAAAAGTTTCTTATTGTGAACCATAGTCAAGAAAGTTTGAAAGTTAATCCTTCCATGGAGGACTTATTAGAAAGACAGATTTTTTTTTCTTCTGGTTGTATATACAGAGGGTATACAGACTGACTCAAACTTTACTCAGAGGAGAATCTATCCTGAATGTTCCTACAGCTAAGCAGTTGGCTGGAAAGGCAAAGAACTGCAATTCTTCATTCTTGCACATTTGCTGAGAAATTCAGTAAGACACAATGGATTTCTTCCCTAGTCCTCTCATTCCCTATCCATGCCCTGTGAACTTTCTACAAGATGGGTCCCTCTGCATGTAAAAGCCTCATCTTTAAACTGGGATGACTTAGGGACAGAGCTTCTCTACAATTCTCTCTCTCTTTTTAAAAACTCTGGTGGAGAAGAACATTACAGTCCTTTTACTCACTCTGTGCTAGGGGACATAAATGACACGTGATTGGTAAATACTGGAAGAATAACCAGTCCTGCTTATTTCAGCTTTATCCATTCTCCTTTCATTTAGAAATGTGCCTTTCTGCAGAGGACACGAGTTCTCTGTCCCATGCCAAATACTGTGGAGGGGCCTTCCCTAGACGGATTTGCTATTCAGATCAGTTTTGCCATGACTGGGTGGGTATGTTTACGTCATTTTAATTCTAAGATTCAGTATTAGCAACTCATTTGGCTAACAGGGTATTTATGATAAAATCTCTAACCAAACTAGGAATAGAGAAAGCCTTCTTTCTTTTCTTTTCTTTTTTTTTGAGATGGAGTCTTGTTGTGTCACTCAGGTTGGAGTGCAGTGGTGTGATCTTGGCTCACTGTGACCTCCGCCTCCTGGGTTCAAACGATTCTCCTGCCTCAGCCTCCAGAGTACCTGGGATTACAGGTGCCTGCTACGACACCTGGCTAATTTTTGTATTTTTTAGTGAATACAGGGTTTCACTATGTTGGCCAGCCTGGGCTCGAACTCCTGACATCAGGTGATCCGCCTGCCTTGGCCTCCCAAAGTGCTAGGATTACAGGCATGAGCCACCGCGCCCGGCCCAAAAATGCCTTCTTAACCCAACCAAGGGCAACTATGAAAGCTTAGATCAAAAATCATAATAAATGGTAGAATGTTGAAAGCTTTCCTTCTGAGATCAGGAGAAGGACAAGGGTGGCTACTGTAACTACTTCTGTTCAACATTTTACTGGAGGAGCAAGATAGTGCAGTGAGTCAGGAAACAAAACAAAATAAAACAAAAAAATCAAAGATTACTTATTGTAGAGACAGAATTAAAACTATCATTCAAGATGAAATAATTGTGTAAAAATACAAGAGTTTTTGAATAGGTTATTAGAATTAGTAGATATATTTAGCAAAGTTCTGCATATTAACTCGGTATACTGAAGTCAATAGCATTCTGTATACCATGAACGATCAGTTAGACAATGGAATTTCAAAAAATTTTATACTTTACAATAACTGCAAAAGTATCAAGTACACAGGAATCAACAAAAATGAAGTATAAGCCATTCATCAAGAAAATGATGATGCTACTAAAAGGGATTCTAACTAAAAGGAGCGTGTTTCATGTAGTTAGAAAGAAAGATATTGATCCCCTTCAAATTTATTCATAGATTTATAGTAAACACAATTCACATTTAATTTTTTTTTTTAGGATAACTGGTCAACAGATTCTACAATTTATTTGGATAAGCAAAGGGATCATGAAATATAAAACCACTCTAGAAGAAGAACAAGACTTGTCTTATTGACTTTTAATAAAGGCAGTTTAATATTCATGCAGTAACAGATTAAAAGACCAGTTGAACTAAATAGGAAGCTGAGAGACAAAGCCAGGGTATGTAGAAATTCAACTTTGTAATAAAGTTTAATATGTGAACACTCCTAAGGAGAGACAGTTTAAAAAATGCTCACAAAACAATTTTCAAAAAGCAAGCAGGCAAACAGAAGCTGTGAACATTTCAATAGGACAAATTAGGTAGGGCATATTCATATAATGGAATGCTATACAGCAGTAAAAATAAATTAACTACAGAAATAGGTATTAAGACAGATGAATCTTAAAAACATCATGCTACTTCTTTGGAAGTCATAAGAAATATATTCTGTATGATTTCACTTATATTAAAATTCAAAACCAGGCAGAATGAAGCAACACATTGTTTAGGCTTATATCATCAGTAATAAAATCTTTAAGAAAAATAAAGGAATTGTCACAAAATTCAGAGTAGTGATTCCCTCTGTGTGGGATGAGGGTGGTAGTGGGGTGAAAGGAGGAACCTTCTGGTTTATGGAGAATGTTCCATTTCTTAGGCCAGGTGTTGGGTACATGGGTATTCATTTTTTTATTTTTCAAACTGTACATATGCATATTATATATTATTTATATGTATAATACATTTCAAAATAAGCATAACCATGGTTCATAGCAGGATTTGAAATGTGGAAAAAGACACAACAGGCAACAGATGACATTTGGGAATGTCAAGAAGCTAAGCATAGCACCCTTTTGCTGCTGGGATTGTGAACTGTAGCTTGCAGTAGCTCAGCTCAGTGTCACCACTGAGCTCTTCCTAGTGGATCTTACTCTTTCATAATGGATGATGGATGTATCTCTTGACAAGAATGGGGAATCCATGGGTTTGATTCTACAGGAACATCAACCATGCAAAGAGCAATAGGAACACCATATGGGCTTTGCAAAAAAACTCAAGATGAAGCCATAAAGGGTCAAACCCACTTGTGGCGCTCTTATAGCAAGAATGGAGCCAATGTATGTTCTGACATCTTTAGAAGTTAAAATACATCCTGGGTTGCTGGGTGGTGAAGGCAGTAAGTCATACCTAAAGTTTAGCTCTGAATTGTGTCATAAGTCATTTTTATTACTAATAACTGCAAATGCCCATTTTCTAATCATTTAAATTTTGAATAAATTTCGGTGGCTTAAAAGTTTCCTCAATGATATGTCCCTGTGCACTGATATCCTGAAATGCTTTCTTGCATGGAAGAGGAAAGGGTAGCATTTCACTTAGAGGTATTATGAATAGTTATTAGGAATCAGCTTAGTATTCAACTTCTCTGCCAAATATTCTCGTGAAGGAGTGGGTTTCATTACATCCGACTTTGCCCATGGGCAAAACGTCATTGGTCTTCCTTGTCATTGTTAAGAGAGTGTTGAGAACTGCTGGGTTGGAATACTACAGAGGATAGAGGAACACCAGCAGGCTGCTTGGAAAAATACCTGAACACTTAAATAACCCCAAAGAGGTGATGTCAGCAAGTGAGACTAAATCTTACTAAGCAGTTGAAAACACGCTGAAGGCATTCTGGAAAGGATTATGGCTATTGCACAGCGCTCTTGTGCAAGTCACGGCTATTAACTAAACACGGAAGACCAAACTGTCAGGCAGCCACCCTTTTCCTTATCTGCTTCTTTTCCAGTTTCTCTCAAATGCACCTTGAAAACTGTGGTACTAAACTGAGAACAGCACAATGGTTGCTCGAAGTCAGTGTTTCTGAAACTTTCCATTCTCTCTCGCTTGGGAGGAATGGATACCAGCTGTGTGCCTGGAGGCGAGGCTGTCATGGCAAATCCTTCCTTGCTCACCTCGAAGGATGGCGAGAGTTCTGTTTCCTGAGAATTACCAGTAACTGACAAATCCTGCTGGACTCTGGGTATGGATGGGAAAGTTCAGAAGCCATGTGTAAACAGTTGGCACGTTGGAAATATTTGCTAAGGAAAGAGCAGACCCGAGGCATTCTGAAAAAGTAAGAAGTTTGTGTACTTTATTTTCCGGGACCCAGGCCAGGCGTGTGGAAGACTGATCATAGAAAAAGGATTATGAAATACTTAGGAACTAGGAAGTGGCATCGTGTCTATTTTCATTTCCTGAGGCCAGGAGTTCAGGCTACTCACTGCCTCTCAGAAATTAGTTTGCAAAACATGAATGCATGTCTGTTTCTCTTTCTTTCCTATGTTCTTGTCAAAGTCATTGTGAAACTATTTTCTACTTGTTAAGAAAAGCAAAAGCTGGTTAATGATTTGTAGTTTTGAACACAACAAGAAAGTTGGCAAATCTGTGTATAAGCTTCTTACCCTTAATATTCCAGACATTTGTTTTGCTCAAATGGTATATTAATTGATATAGTATCATGCTGTTCTGTATCTACTTTTTATTTATAAATTAGTTATTTTTAGAAAATTATCCAATTTTGATGCTAGTGAGATAAAATTTACCCATACGTTTATTATCATAGCAGACAATATCCTGTGGATTGTTATCCATATATACATGAAACTGGATATACATTCTTCAGATAACACTGTATTATAATTTTCCATGTTGCTGCATAGTTTTCATAGCCATCGCTTAAAACAGATTATTAAAAATGCAAGGTGTTTAAAGAAAATATTGGCAATGGAGACAACAGGCAATTTTTTAAAAAAAGAAATGTTGCCCAGGCTGGTCTGAAACTCCTGGCCTCAAGTGATCGTCCCTCATTGGCCTTTTGAGAAGCCAGGACTACTGGTAATTTTTAAGAATTGTTAGTTATCTGAACATATCTGTACATTTTGCTTTAGTCTATTGTCTATCCATACTCTAAAAATACCATGCAATTTAGTATCTTTTTTTGGTACTTAACCTGAGAAATTTTCTGTTATTACATAATTGTCATACCCCTAATTTTAATGGTTGTATTATATTCCCTTTAGTAGATTTACCAACAATATATTTAAGCATTCTTTGATTGTCGACATTTAGAATATTTCCTCTAAATTGCTGCTATAAAAAAGTGATCATAAACATCTTCGTGTATGTAGCTATTTCTTAAATTGGATTGCATCTCTAGGATATTACTGGGTCAAAGGCTAATCAGTTTTCTGGCTGCAGATGAGTATTGCCACATGGCTTTCCAAAAGTATTGCACCAATTTACATGGCTACAAACACTGCACAATAGAGTTAGCTTCATATAATTCTCAACCTAATAATTATGAATTTAATAGCCCTGTTTTAATTTTATTAACTTATTAATGAAATTAATTTCTTAATGTGTTTCTGACTGCTTTGCCCATTTTGAGAATTATCAGTATACATGGTTTATGTTTTCCTATTTCGCTTTTAGAGTAGTGTTTATCTGATTATGTTATATTAGATTTTGTATAAGGTTTGCCAAGGATATTACTTTTCCTCGGACTTCTTGCATTTTATTTTTTTGACGTACTATAATTGTTATTTTTGGCAAACGATCAGTGTTTTCCTTTGTGATTTCTGTTACTTAGAAAGTCATTTCCTCTCCAAAGAATTGGTAAATATTCAATGCTATACTCTTCTAGATTTTTTATAACTTAAATAAAAGCAACTTTTCAAAGTGAAAACTTTGCGGAATGCTTACAATAAACAGATATACAAAAAGGAAATAAAAACAATAAAATAATCAGAAATGTTGCTTTCCAGTGAAAACAATATATAACATTTTAGTATATATCCTCTTAGACTATTTACATGGTAAATGTATAAAGATCAACATATAATTATACACATTTTACAAAAATGGTACTGCATACACGGCGTGGACTATTTTGTAAGCTATATTTTTTTCCTAAATTAAAGAAAATGTAACCTAAATATCAGTGACAATAGATGTTTCTTGGAATTTCAAATGGCTACATGGCAGTCCGTTACATAGAAGTCCAGTAACATATTTAACCATTTATTCAGCATTGGGTATTTAGGTTTTCTTCTATTACAAACAAATTTGTACTGAATTGTCATGTACAAACATTTTTCACTCTTGTCCAATTCCCAGCAGGATGACACCTGGGATCAAAGCATTTTTAAAAAGATTTTGGATTGTCTTGTCAAATTGGCTTTCCTCCAAAATTGTACTAGTTTCAACTTGAGTCTGTTGACAGTGCCCTTTTCCTTATTTTTTTCTTTTGTGTTTTTGTTTCTTTGGAGACAGGGTCTGGCTCTGTTGCCCAGGCTGGAGTGCAGTGGCATCATCTCAGCTCACTGCAACCTCTGCTTCCTGGGCTTAAGCAATCCTCCCACCTCAGCCCTCCAAGCAGCTGGCACTACAGGCATGCACCACCATGCCCGGCTAATTTTAAAATTTATTTTTGGTGCAAGATGGGGTTTCGCTATGTTGCCCATGCTGGTCTTAAATGGCTGGGCTCCAGTGATCTGCCTGCCTTGGCCTCCCAAAGTGCTGGGATTACAGGCATGAGCCACTACGCCTGGTCTCTTCTTCTATATTTTATATAATTCTCATTAATTTTTATCAGTCAGATAGGTAAAAGACAATGATGTCTCATTACTTAAACTTTTATTCTTAGAAGTTGCATTTTTTTGAGATGTATTACCCATTTGTATTTCTACTTCTGTTCACGTCCTTAGCCCATTAAGTTTTCCATTAAGTTTTACATCTTTGTATAATTTGGCTTATAATTTAAAATTTGAGGCAGAATGCATCCCCCTACCCCCCAACCCCTTCTAGCAGAGTATGCTGCCTTATAATCAGTTCTTAACCTTAGGATTAAGTGGAAAAAAAATATTCTTCAAGCACAGAACTTGAAGCACAGAATTCCTGCCATCTGCACTCCCCTTTTATCCTGAGTATGGAATTATAATTTCTTTTAAATTGCATGAGATTGTGGTAACTGTTATCAAATAGAGGTAAAGCTACATTACAGTGTAGGGAGTGGCTTTCCCCTAAAAGTGATATTATATTTTTATTTTAATCACACGAGGAGGAGAGATAGCTTAGAGTCCCAGAAACCAGAACTGAGAGAGGTGATCAAAGTGGGAAGCAGAGGGGGTAGATGGCCTTTGAGCACTAAGATGTCAAGACTATAAGTTGCAGGTATAAGAATGCCCCGGGTAGGTGGAGAGAAGACAGCGATTATACCTGAACATGGAAGTTCCCAGGGCTGGTGCTAGGTCAGTGGGAAGGATGCCTGGAATGCCTGAAGCCTTCAGGCAAGTGCAAACACTCTGCCTTGGGAGGAACATTGAGGGTCAAATTGGAAGCATGGACTATAGACTGCTAATTGCCTCCCAGTATGTCGAATAATTGAACTACCAATTTACGACTGAGCAGATAGCTGTCCATAATAAAGACTGTATTCTCCAAGTTCCCTTGCTGCTGTTTATGCTCATGTGACTAACATCTGATTAAAAAGGATGTAATGAAGAAGGGATATGCGTCCCTTCTGGGAAACGCCCAGAATAACAGAATGAGAATGCCCAGAATGAGAGATGGCCAGAGTGAGAGAATGAGAGAATGAGAATGAAAGAAGAATGAGAGAAGAATGAGAATGCCCCTTTCTCCTTTTTGCTGCCCACAGTGTGGATTTCGCGGTTGGACCACACAGTGGCCACTGTTAAAGTCCTGCCCAGTTTCCCTTTATTGGGCCAGAACAACCATCCTCCAGCTGTTGAAAGTGTTGACGGCTAATGGCTCACAGCTGTCCCTTTTCTAGGGAATCTATTTTTTTTGGAAGAAGAACAGCAATTTTAAGGTTTCAATCTTGGACTGTGAGCTGGAAACCATGTATTAAGGATAGTATACAATAAAGTAGAAGGAAGCTCTTTCTCTGCTGATTGTGGACTGTCTGCCTCTGGAATTTTTGTATGTAAAGTGCCTTGGAAGTACTTGAAAACACAGGAATAATGATCACAGCGGATTGGTTTCACTTGTTTCTGTGAGAAGGAAAAAAATTATTTCATGATCTTGCCAGGAATTGTAGGCTCTATTTAGCAGACGATTTTCCTGAGGGTGTCACCTAATAGATGCTTTCAGCAGGCAGAAATTTGACCACCTGACCAGGCATTCAATATAGGGATTAAGCATGGGCTTCTGTGTACACAGTTAGAATCCTGGTGATGCAGGATTTTTCTCGATCACTTTGCCAAATGGGGGCCTCCATGACTGGCCACTCTCCCTGACCTGAGCCTCTCTTGGCCATGGGCCTGCCGCTGCAGGTACCCCCCTACTTGGCCCATCCGTGCTATAGCTTGTACCCGCACTAGGGGGTTCCCGAGTGTATTCGTCCATTTCTCACTGCTGATAAATACATACCTGAGACTGGGTAATTTATAAAGAAAAGAGGTTTAATAGACTCATAGTTCCATGTGGCTGGGGAGGCCTCACAATCATGGTGGAAGGCGAAAGGAATGTCTTACATAGCAGCATACAAGGAAGAATGAGAAACAAGTGAAATGGGAAACCCCTTATAAAACAATTGACTGTTATTCACTACCATGAGAACAACATGGGGGAAACTGCTCCCATCATTCAATTATCTCCAACTGTGTCTCTCCCACAACATGTGGGAATTATGGGAGCTACAATTCAAGATGAGATTTCGGTAGGGACACAGCCAAACCATATCAGTGAGCTCGTCCTGCATCCAAGAAGAACGAGGATATACTGACAGTTTGAAGGTTGAAGATGGGCAGAGAAGAATTTTATTGAGTAACGAAACAGCTATAAGTGGAGAGGGGACTTGGGGGAGGGTGGTCCCTTACCCCCACAGTTGGGTGGTTTCTCTCTTCCGGTGTGGCTGGGTCCAGGGCTTTTTATGGACTCAGAAAGGGGAGTGTGTGCTGATTGGCTTGTGCATATGTGAAAAAGGTTAAAGCAAAGACACCACTCAAAGGTGGGCACAACAGTGTAGAAAAACCAGTAAGGAAAGGGTAGGTATGTGTAAAATAAGTGAAGGGTGGGGACCAATCAGTGGAAAGTGCAGCAAACGGGAAGACAGATTCTCAATCTGGTCTGTGGATTTACCCAGGACTTGAAGCTAGGCTTTAAACTGTCTTTGGCTTGAAGGTCGGGGTTTCACTGGGGATCTGCTCCTAAATGCTTAGGCATTTGTCTGCCTCCTGCCACCATCACTGGCTCCATTGCTTGCTCTCTTGGTGACTTTGACGTTTTTTCCTTGTAAAATAGGTCAAATATTACCCACCAACATAGGGTTGTTATTATAGAATTCAATATGTAAAACATATAATGCCTTGTAGCCATAGGTGGGTATAAATAGTATAAGTAAAACCATTTCCCATAAGAATACATTCTTTCTCAGCTTTAAGAAAGGAAGATAATGAGATATTTGAAAACTTTTCAGAAAACCCATTCTAAACTAGCTCTTTTAGATCAAGAGATCCATTAGATTTTCTGACAGCTCTTCCCATGGAAGCTTTTTCATGGAAGAAAGGAAACTGGAACTTAAATCTATTATCTTCATGGTTTGCTGAACCCTGATGAGCTACTTAAAGAGCATCTGAAGTCACCAAGCATTTCTGTCGCCCTCTGAATAGCTTCATGGCCTCCATATGAAGCTACGACTCTCAGTCAAAATGAAAATCTACACCAAAAGCAAGAGCTGCTGAAATTCTCAAGCTTGACTAGACAAATTTAATTGGAAAGAAGAGTAACTTGTGCTTAGGACAAGAAGATTCAAGCAGTCCAATGAGGCCACAGGGAAAGGAGATAGTGCAATGGAAGGACAGGCATTAGGGCAACAGAGGTAGGTGGCACGAAGGTCTGAGTCCCCTCTCTATGAGATTTGCTCTGTACTTGCTGGAGTTCCATCCTGAATATATCATTTTCATTTTCCATAAAGTTGTGCTGTGCCTGCTGAATCTTATGATTTGGTGGATATAACCATACCGAGCTCATGATAGGGAGCTCTAAGCACACAGTCATTTGTGGCTGTTTTTCGAGTGAAGAGTTCTTTGCTAAAGGCCTTGCTCTGGAGCCCTTGGGGCATGTGCTGAACTTTCCTGCTGAGGCTTGCCAGAGACTCCCTGGCACGTCCTATCCACTAGGGATGCCTTCATCAACATTGCACATGGCCGGTGTGTGTGGCAGTTTGTACCAGTCTGGATTTGCTTTAGATTCTTCCCTGGTTCTGGTCACATTTGAAACTGCCAGGCTTGTAAGTCACCAAATGTAACCAACACTCTGAGTGCCTGTCCCATACATACTTGGTGTGACTACCCCACCGCACAAATAGCTGCTTATTGTGAGTACCTGTGGCTCTCTGCAGGAGGGCTTTTTACTGGCTGGGGGAGCATTTGTAGCTCCTGCACCATGAACTCCAGCATTAATGTCCCTATAAGCAGCCCACAAGCAATTGCAGATGGGTTCTTTCCTTCTTTGGGATAATTCTGAGGTGTGTTCTACAGTGTCTTCCAGAATTGTCCAGTGGGACTAACCCTCAGCTGCCCACAATGGTAATCTGCTTAATAACACACCCCTTATTGGATTTCTTCCCTTTCCTATCACACATCCTAGGATCCTCTTTCTTTTCTTTTTTTTTTTTTAGTTGATTCTAGTTTATTTTTTTAAGCAAATGAGACCATGCCAGACACACTACTCTGCACATTGATTATTTCACTTAACAGTATTTCTTGGATATCTTTCAAAGTCATACTTAAGAAGCTGTCATATTTTTTTCCTGTTTCTAGTTTTATTTTAAGTTCAGGGGATGCATATGCAGGTTTGTTACGTAGGTAAATTGTGTGTTGCTGAGGTTTGGTGTACAAATTAATGCTGACATTAATGCTGGTTTTCCCAGTGCAGAGGCTATGAATGCTCCCCCAGCTAAGACACAATCACCAAGCTGATAAGCAGAGTTCCTGATAGGTAGCCTTCCAACTCAGCTGCCTCCCAGCCTCCCACCTCAAGCAGTTCTTGGTGTCTACTCTTCCCATCTTTGTGTCCATGTGTATTCAATGTTTAGCTCCCACTTAAAAGTTGAGAATATGTGGTATTTGGTTTTCAGTTCCTGCGTATACACTACTGTACTCACATCCTTCTCTCAGACTGCTGCTGGGGAACCCAACCTAAGACATCCAATAAATTAATAAAAGCAGTATTCCTATGTGCAGTAAATGCTGCCTTCACAATCCACGGAGGCCCAGATAACACTATGCCTCTTTCTTACTGGTAGCATGTGCAAGCTATAGCAACTAACTCTTTACCTTAGAAGAGATATCCCAGCATAACTCAGACTACTGTATCTCTTAAAAACTTCATTGATATGGCATGTGTCCAAGACTACCCTACTCTAGCACATAGGTGATTTCTAGGGCATCTTGCTCCACTGGTCCAGTGAACACACTGTCATTAATACAGTGGACCAGCATAAGGTTTGGTGGAATGTCAAGAAGATCAAGGTCCCTGAAGACTCAATTATGATGGAGAACATGAGTTCACATAGCCCCGTGGCAAGATAGTAAATGTGTACTCTTCTGCCATGTAAGGCTAAGGCAGCTCAGCTGCCTTTGATTCTGCTCACTGTTGTGAATTGAAAATACTCCCCATATTGGAAGTCACATACCAAGTGCCAGAAGCTGTGTTGCCCTCTCTAGAGAAAATACATTTACCAGAGCAGCTGTGATTGAGACAGCTACCTGGGTTCATTTGTAGTAATTCCCCATGATCTGCCACAATTCACCTGGTTTGTAGAGAGCTCAACTGAGTTGAACAGGGATATGATGAGGGTATGGTTGTGAGATATTACTTCTCATTTTAGTACCAGAGTTGGGCAGGGCAAGTAGTTTCAGGTACTTCTGTCTGGCCTTTCCTACCATGATGGCTCTTAATCCACAAATCACAAAACAAATGTGAGCTGCTAAACATTCCTATTTCAATTATACACTTATGGCTTGGGAAAATAACCCATTTGTAATAAATGTGAGATGAAATTAGGATATAGAGTCATTTAACACTGGACCTCCAAACCCCCCTCCTACTCTGACCAGTGCACAATAGCATTTTAGTTTCCCGTTATTAGTGCTAGCTCAGACTCTGTATTTAAAGACTCTGTCATTAAAGTCTGGGTTCTTCCTTTCCTCAGTATACAGTTATCACGGCAAATGACTGCAAATCCCTTGGAGAAAATATTAGAGGAATATTGACCATTATATTTGTAGCTGCACTGAAAGATCCTTCCTTACGAGGGCCTGCCCTCTCCTACAGTCAGTGGGTTCTGAATCTGTAAACTGGATTAGATCTGGGGGAGGGATTCATTTTTTCCACTCTCATGGCTGATGTTGGTCTTCTGCTCTGCAGTCTCCTCTCTCTCTCTCTCTCTTTTTTTTGACAAAATCTCACTCTGTGCCCAAGCTGGAGTGTAGTGGTGGGATCTCTGCTCACTGCAACCTCCAGCTCCCGGGTTCAAAAAATTCTCCTGCCTCGGCCTACCAAGTAGCTGGGACTACAGGCATGCACTATCATGCCCGGCTAATTTTTGTATTTCTAGTAGAGAAGGGGTTTCACTATGTTGGCCAGGCTGGTCTTGAACTCCCTGACCTTGTGATCTGCCTGCCTCAGCCTCTGAAAGTGCTGAGATTACAGGCGTGAACCACTGCACCCAGCTTCTCTCTGCTTTAATCATACAAGGTGAGCAACACTATAGTCAGCCACCTATCTCAGTCCTAGGCATACCATAATCTAGTAGCCATTGGGTCACAACCCCTGATGACCACCTGGTCCCTGTCTCTCCAGAGTCCCCCATCCCCAAGTGTCAATGGGGTTGGTGTGACTCTGGACACTCATATGAGTTCATGGAAAGAAATCCTCCACTCTTCTGGCAAGAGAGAGAGGGCTGCTTCTGCCATCCCAGAGGGTTAAGGGTACTCTGAGAAGTCAGGATTCCAGGGTTTTCTGTTTAAATGATGGGTCAATTGTGTCTTCACCAAGGTATACAGTAATCATCATAAATAATTGCACTACTCGGGACCCATAGGCTAGACATATGAGGCTACTATGAGTGTTTCAAAGTCATGGATCCAGTTGTTTGAAGAGCTATAAGTGCCTCAAATGAGAATTGGAGGAAAATGTTTTTAACTTCTCATTTTTCCGAGATTTAACCACTGTCTCCATCCTAGTTCTATAGGCTCATCCTCTCTCTCAATACTCACAGCTGTCTGTGGCCACCATCACCACTATGCCATGATGTCCTTAGATGTGTGGATATGACTAAACACGGACAAATCTCTTCCCTGTGGTTCAATAAGATAGATGTATAGTTTTCCTAATGGAAATCAGATTTTTGTAGGACTGATATAGTTTGGTTATTTGTCCCCTCCAAATCTCATGTTGGAATTTGATTCCTGATGTTGGAGGTAGGGCCTGACGGGAGGTGTTTGGGTTATAGGAGTGGATCCCTCATGAATGGCTTGGCGTGTTCCTCAAAGTAATAAGTGAGTTCTCACTCTGTTAGTTCCTGTGATAACTGATTGTTAAAAAGAGCCGAGCACCTCCCTCCCCTCTCTCTCTTGCTTCCTAAGATAAGGGCCTTCTACATACCAGGTACCATGCTCCGATTTTACCTACGTTATTACATTTGCTCCTTCCAAAATCTTGTTGGATAATTACTTTTGTTCTTATTTTATAGATGAGGACAGGAAAACTCACAGAGTTTTAATTATTTGCCTAAAGTCACATAGCTAGTCATGAAGAGCCAGGATTTGATCTCTTCAGCTTTATATATTTCTTCCACTATCTCAAGGCTTAAAACATAAAAATAATAGCTATTCTCATGCATGTAAGCATATATGTCACTACATTGAAAGTCCTTTTCCAGCTCTACTATTATTTAGCTATGTGAGCTTCTGAATACTTCAGCTACCTTATCTAATGAAAGCAAAGCAAAACAGAAAAAGCCTAGAAAGTTTGGGTTTCTGAGGCTTTCTAACATTCCCTCTGATCTCGAGTTGTTATTGTTGGATAAATCAAAGATGCCATCTTAGGCTTCGGTTCCGGGTTCTTCCCCCTCCACTTGGCGCCCCCTAAACCTGCCAAGCACAGCCCGCCAAATAAGCACCCAATCAAAAGGAAACACCTCCTGCTAGCCCCGAGGTCCCGCCCTCCGACCAATCACCAATCACCACATCACCCTAAAGGACATAAATACTCAGCCCCAGCAGCTCTCTCTCTCTCTCCTTCTCTTCGTCTTCTTGCACGCCGAGCCTCCAATAAAGATCTCTTGGCTGCCACCAGTGTCGTCTCTGACTAGCCTGTCGCCCTTCACTTATACTGCTGGACTCTGTAACTTCCTAAGGGAAGCAATCACGGTGAGCAGCAAGCACAGGTATCAGGCTGGAACATGGTCATGCAACGGTGATGGCGTTGCTTTTAATGTTTGAGATCTCGGCTTCAATCATGAACTTTTCTTTGGGATTTGTTTTGTTGGAGCTTCATCACAGTGTATTCTAAGTATATTTTTTCCCCTTATGAGAGGCAAGATAATACACAGTTTAAAGATATAAGTTTTATAGTCAAACAGGATGGGATTCCATTACTGGCTCTTTCATTTGTTAGTTGTCTAAGTTTGGACACATTAATCTCTTGCTTTCCTCATCTGTTAAAGAATAAAGGAGATCAGTATTTCCTTTATAACCTAATATAAAAATTACATGAACTAATATCTGTGAAACACCTACCACAGTTCTGGCACATAGAATGATAAATAGTAGCCATTATTGTATTTGTCATTATTATTGCTGACTTTGGGAATGTGGGAGGCCAGCCTTTTAACAGACACCTTCCACTTTGGGTCACTCATAGAAGTCACAAAGGGACTATATAAATCAGTATTATCTACATGGGGATTGAAAATTAAGGATGATTTTGACATTACTAAAATGTGGAAGAATTTTTGCTGATACACTAGGTGTGACATTTCTATTGCTCAGAAACAGAAGTCTTCTTGGGAAGTAAGCAAAAGGATCCTGGCAGAATTCTAACATTTCCTAATTTAGAGAGCTGAGGGCAGATCATTCAGCAAATGGCAAAGACTCCATGCTTGAATTCTCTTTCCTTGGTGAAAACAGCTGTCTTTAAAAGCGGCAGCACTGGTTGACCCCAGAATATGTGAACCAAACCCAGCAGACAGCAGGCAGTATGAATGAGCTTGCCCTGATATGGGGGCAATAGAACCAAGAAGAACACTGAGTTCAGCCATGGCTTAAGTCTGGGGGGCAGCCAGAGCAATATGAAATATTGTTATATTAACACATACCAAGATGCATGGTCCAGAGATTAATCTGCATTCTTGAATAAGAGAACACAATAAATGTAGAAACAACAAAGATATAATAGAAAAACAAAACCTTCCCTAAAATGAAGAAACACTTAAATACAAACAAAATGTTGCCACATGCAAAGGCAAAAAAAGGTTTTCTGTGTATCAGAAGACATCTCCAGATACTACGCAAATATCATTGTCGCAGACAGACACTCCATCTATCTGAGCTATCATAACATTTCAAGAATGATACCGCAGTACAAAATAACAGGCTGGGCGCGGTGGCTCAGGCTTGTAATCCCAGCACTTTGAAAGCCCAAGGCGGGTGAATCACCTGAGGTCAGGATTTCAAGACTAGCCTGGCCAACATGGTGAAATCCTATGTCTACTAAAAATACAAAATTAGCCGGATGTAGTGGCACACACTTGTAGTCCCAGCTACTCGGGAGGCTGAGGCAGGAGAATCACTTGAACCTAGGAAGTGGAGGTTGCAGTGAGCCAAGATCACACCATTGCACTTCAGCCTGGGAGACAAGAATGAAACTGTCTCAAAAACAAAAAACAAAAAACAAACCAACACAACAACAGAAATTGAGGACTGAAACCAATTAAAAATAGAATACATATGAATAACCGAAAATATGTAAAATAATATAAAATTTTAAAAGAACGAAAGAAAAGACACATGATATAAATAATAATTCTGAAAAAATATATATTAGGTTTGAAATCACATGGTACATCAATAATAGGCAGGACATAAGTGAAAAGGATGAGAAAAAGTAAAAGCAGGCTAATTTCTTCATTTTACATACAGGAAAATGATAGGTTTTTTTTTCCTTGAATAGTTAATGGACTGTGAATAGTAGAAAAACAAGGAGTTTTTATATCTTATAAACTTCTCTAGAAAAAGAAACAGTCCATATAGCAAAAGAAAGATAAGGTGATAGCAGGGAAGCACAAAAATAAAACGTCAGTGCAACTATTGTATATATCAACTAAAAAAACACAAAACCCCTCAAAACCAAAACATTGAGCAATGTGATACAAATTTGGGTCAAAATAAAATCTACTGGAATGCTATGGTTTGAATGTCTGTCTCCTCCAAAACTCTTGTTAAATTTAATCCCCAGTGTGGCAGTATTGAGAGGTGGGTCCTTTAAGAGGTAATTGGATCATGAGGGCTCTGCCCTTATGAATGGATAAGTCATAGATCAATGAATTGATTGGTTATTTTGGAAGTGGAACTGTTGGCTTTATAAGAAGAGGAAGAGAGACCTGAGCTAGCATGTGAGCACACTCAGCGCCCTGGCCATGTGACCAGTAAGAAGGCCCTCACCAGAAGTGGCCCCTTGACCTTGGACTTATCAGCCTCTGTAAGTGTAAGAAATAAATTATAGTTTTACAAATAAATTGCCCAGTTTTAGGCATTCTATTGAAAGCAACAGAAAATGGACTAAGACATACATGCTATCTATAAGTAACCTAGAATTAAGAACAAAGCCAAAAAGGATAGTCAAATAATAGAAGAATGCGGCAGTAGCAATGTGGCGGAATGCAATTTGCGGCCTACTATCCAATCTCCCTTTCACCTGTAATAAGTGAATTCTGATTTCCTTGGGAATAGAGTGGCGAGGTGTCCAGATTAAAAGCCTTATTTCTTACCCTCCCTTGCAGATGGGGTGACTATGTGATATAGTTCTCACCAAGGAGATAGAGTAGAAGTTTTTGGGTGGGGCTTCCTAAAAGCTGCTTGACTGCATACTATTCCATGGTATATAAAAAAGGATGAGTTCATGTCCTTTGTAGGGACATGGATGAAGCTGGAAACCATCATTCTCAGCAAACTATCGCAAGAACAAAAAACCAAACACCGAATGTTCTCACTCATAGGTGGGAATTGAACAGTGAGAATACTTGGACACAGGGTGGGGAACATCACACACTGGGGCCTGTCATGGGGTGTGCAGAGGAGGGAGGGATAGCATTAGGAGACATACCCAATGTAAACGATGAGTTAATGGGTGCAGCACACCAGCATGGCACATGTATACATACGTAACAAACCTGCACGTTGTGTACATGTACCCTAGAACTTAAAGTATAATAATAGTAAAAAAAAGCTGCTTGAAAGGGGAGTACATTCAGCTGTGTTTACCCTTTTGCCCTTTGAGCTTCTATCTTGGACTGTGAAAGATAAAAGGCCATAGGGAAAGGTAAAAATTTCCAGAGACCGAGATACTGACATTCTTAAGCCACTGAATTGAAGTCAATCACGACTTATTTCTGGACTTATTATATGGGAGAAATAAGCATCCACTAGGTTGAGTCACTATTTCTTATTTGGGTTTGCAGTCAAAAGAGAATTCTAAACATCAAAATAATAAACAAGACAAAGGCTAATTTATTTCTCTACACATATCATCCACAATGTAGATTTAACAATTGTGAATCTTTATGTATGTAATCACCCGGGTGCTGTGGTCTGAATGTTTGTGTCTCTCCAAAATTCATACGTTGAAATCCTAATTACCAAGTTTATCGTATTAGGAGTGGGGCCTTTGGAAGGTGATTAGCCCTTTTCCAGGGCTCTGCCATCATAAATGGGATTAGTGCCCTATGACAAAGGCCTGAGAGAGCACTCTTGCCCCTTCTGCCATGTGAGGTTATAGCAAAAAGACTACTGTCTGTGAACCAGTAAATGGGCTCTTAATAGACGCCAAATCCGCCTGCGCCTTGATCTTAGACTTCTCAGCGTCCAGAACTTTGAGAAATAAATTCCCGTTGTTATCCATAACCACCCAGTAATGATATTCTGTTATTACAGCCTTAATGGAGTAAGACAGGGGCTAAAACCTGTGAAGGAAGAGAGTTGGAAACACAAGAAGAAACTGGTAGGATCATAGTAGGTTTTTAAACACACCTTTGTCTGAGAAATCAAATAGCAACAAATAAGTTTAGGAAAGATTTTTAACAATAAAAAGAAATAATTAATAGGACTATATTAAATATTAAACCCTACAAGGAGAAAATGCATTTACTTTTTAAGCAGCTATTAACCCTACTAGGCCAGGGAGGACCTTACTTAATGTCAAAAATATTTGCATATCCTTTGATCATGAAATTCATATCAATAATCTTATGAACTCAAGTGTATGGGTGGATGTGGTTGTAAAATTACAAAGTCAGTATAGAGATCTAGTGTTTAGGGAAACTGGTAGATGGGTTTTTGGAAGGCTGATTGAGTTCAGGCTGGAAAATGGGAGCATGTTTTATTTTTCTTGTCTCTCTTCAGTCCTCCCATGCCACTTCCCAAATGCTGTCTCATGAGTGGGAGGATTAATAAAAAATGCTTTTCAGTGGAAATCTCTTATCAGCTATGTTATAGTTACAGGTATCGTCTTTTTTTTTTAATTAAAAAAGTCACGGACTTTTATTATCGTTCATATACTTCACAGAAAAAGAAATACAGCAAAGGGGTCAGAGTTGTATGAAAAGACATCTGGGAGCAGGACCATCCTGACATCCAGCACAACATCTGCACTGTCTGATGCCCCTTTGCAGATGAGGTGCTGGGCACACTTGGCACGGTCCATAGAGCAGCAGGAGCAGCAGCTCTTTTTGCAGAAGGAGCATTTGCATTTTTTGCATTTTTCAGGAGCCAGCACAGGTGCAGGAGCCACCAGTGGCCAGGACCAGTTGGGGTTCATTTGGGACCGAGGTAAGGCTGGAGTTCCAAAGCAAGAGGCTAAGAGGCAGCAGGGATGTTGGAAGATGTGTTGAAGCTTCCGTACAGTCCTTTCAAGTTTCAAGCTGGTTCCTTGAACAGGTGACATTAAACACCCAGATATGGTATATTTGTGAGCAGAAGGTTTACATCTTGTTTGGTTACATTAGTTGTCAAACAGGAAGCAATTAGAAATGTGTCTGACATGTAGTAACTGCCTACTAAAGGACAGCAATTACTATTCATCAGTGCTGTACCTTCCTCTGTCTCTCAAGCGCCTTTCATCCTTAGAATCTGGCTCAGGTCTCTTCCTCTGTGACACTGCTCTGGATACTCCAGCTCAGTCACACTATGGCATCTACAACACACTTAATCATTTATTTGTCTTCTAATTGTTTCCTGATGTTCATAATATCCCTCATCTTCTACTCCAAGTGCCTGAAGGTACAGTGCCAAGTAGTATAGCACTGCCGTCATTGCGTGGTGTTGGTGGAGACTGCTGGGGTTCAAAACTCTCTTCTTTTACTAACTAGCTGTATGATCGAGTGCAAGTTATTTAACATCTCAAGGCCATTAATATGTTTGCACACATAGCTTTTGTTTTATATTGGATTCTTTTATTCCCAGCAATGGGATTACTGGGTCAAAAGATATTGCTTACAGCTGTGTGACTTAGGGAGTTACATACATCTTATGTCTTAGTTTCCTTGCATGTAAAATGGAGATCATAGACTTTCTCATAGTGTGACTCTGACAATTAGCAGATAATACACATAGTTTCTGGCAAATAGTAGACAGTTGTGTTCATGCTAACTATTATTGTTGTTTTATTGAAATTCTTGTGCTAACATTTCTTTATGCTCAGGCGCTCTGCTGATCAAAGGATCAGAAGGATGTTTGACAGAGGAAAATAAATCAAATTATTCCCTTAACTGCGGCTTTTGTATTACCCGAGTTTTATAATATTGTCTGCTTTTCTGACCATCCATCTCCATGATTAATTAAAAGATAGCTGAATTTGATATGGTGGCAGCTTTTCACAAGATCTGCTAAAAACATGGGCTATAAATGTTGTTTTGGTAATCTGGAAGGGGCAAAAGGAAAAAAGTGAAAGGCCTTAGAAATACAATTCTAAATATTTCTTTGCTACGTAAGAAGACCAGCTTTCTTCTTGCCTGTATAAGCAATTTACTTTTAGAGCAGAACTTATGAAATGTAGACCTGGGATGGGAAGGCAAGATTCAATTTGTGGGGTCATGCTTGGTGAGAAAAGTGTTCCCAGAAATAATATTTGAAGAAGGATTACATTCTGAACCCCAGTCAATTTCTTACCTGCTGGCAAAATAAATTATGGTGCTGGGCAGGCAGGTTTCAAGTCCATTCAAATGCCAAAGTTGATATCCGATGAGGTTCTATTCAGGGCTTTTTTACACACATTTTCAATGGCTGCCAAGACATTTGCCTTTTCACTACGTCTCTGTTAAGCACTAAAGCTCATGGCTTGATGTGCTGCACAAGCTGCAGAAGGGGCTGGATTCTGACAGCTAAGTGTGTCCAGAGATTAACAGAGGGTGAGCTCAGCTGACAAGGGAAAGAGAGACATAGTCCCATGCAAGGCACTTAGAAATGACTTTGATTTCCCTTATGGAGATAAGAAGTAACTGTCCCTGTTCTAAAAAGAGTAAAGAATATGGTCAAACAGTTTTGGCTGAGGGTTTGGATAAAGGCTTTATATGTGTGTGTGTGTGTGTGTGTGTGTGTGTAATTATAAATGTAATACATAATTATGTATAATTACATATTATGTAATAATAGTATATAATTATATGTGTCTGTATTATATACATATATTCTCTGAATATACTTATACATATACCCACAAACATAAACACACATTCACTCACATTTATTTTCTCCCGCTCTGCTTTCGGTCACTTAGAATAAAGGAAAAAAAAGATTGAGTTTAGATTAAAAAATTAGTTGGTAACATTTATTGCTAAGTAGTGAACTCTGAATCTGAATCTACCAAAGATTACAAACCTGACTGAGTCACACCATTAATTTAAGCATCTGAAAGCACTGAATGCTGATGTCCACTGTGTGATCGATACAGATCCTGTCGTCAATGTTCTTTACAAGAAGATTAATTAAATAAAATGGAATCAGGATGGAAGGACTAGATTACATTGGAAAACAGTGCATATATCATAAATATCATTAGAGGACTAGGAAAGAGTTGATCAAATAGATAAGCGAAAGAAATGCCTGCAGCATACCCAAATGATATGGCTTCACTTACTGCTGGATTTGGTCTTAGTAGAGAAGGTAGATTTATGGTTAGTAATTTGTGTCCTTCAAAATTTTAAGGCAGGAGGCCGATGAAAATATAGTGTGCTCAGCAAAACCTCTCTACAGCTGACTGTTGGACAGAAACTCAAGTTTCTTGAAAACTCATGGAAAAACCATTCAAAATCCTACCTCCTGGACCCTTATTATGATTGTGGAGAAAATAACTTCTAAAACCTGATATGTTCACTTATGCACAAAGGTATATTTTTACAGTATAGCAAAAAAGGTAAATTAGGAATATTCTTATATTCCAAATGACCTGGTATTATTTTATTTTGTCATAAATTGCATGTAGCCTGATGTGATTGAAACCCTACCAGGGTTTGAAGTTATAACCGCAGCTAATGTATTTGAAAAAATAAAAAGCTTTTTGTCAGTATGATTTCTGCTTCAAACTGTGCAAGATACACTTATTCTCCAAGATAGAAGGACCCCCCCCCCCAATTTTTTTTTTTAACAAAAACCTTAAAAGACTAAGCAGGAAATAACGCACACTCATGGAGACATTTTAGCCAAAAAAGAATAATTGAATGCAAGTGAGAAAGGGAATATATTTTAAATTAAAGAATTTTGACAGGCCAGTGAAAGAACAAAGGGCTGTATTCTACATTACTTATTTTCCCAGGGGTTCCAGACTCTCATAGACTTCTATGGGAGGGCTACTCACAGGAGGGAGGCCTGGAGCTGAAGAAATGTGGATCAAAGCAATCAGCTTAAAGCATCTCATTCTGCCTTCCATAGGCCAGCTGTTCTGAAAGTTCTACAGCCTTCCACAGTCATGCCTGCCTTTCCTGAAATGGCAGTTGCAAGACAGGTAAAATCCTCCCCTGAATCACTGGGTTTCCCTTAAGATATTTTGTCCATTTTTTTCCTGTATTTACATCATTGTTCAATGGAGGATCAATGGGTTGAGCAGTGACAATGACCTTTTGGCTGATGGAAAAGAGGGGAGCAACGTAAAAATGACTGTTTCTTGGGTGAATAGCATAAAGAAGGCATTTCTTACCTAGGACAAGGCTTGATCTTGGCCTCTCTGTGCTCACAACATGAGCCGCAGAATGGATGTGATGTTGAAGAAAGAACACAAGCTTTCATCAGTTCTGGGTTCAAATCCAGCCTTGCCAGTTCACCACAAGATGATCTTTGACAAGCCTCCTACTCTCTTTGAGTCTCAATTTTTTTTTTCACTTAAGATGGCACTAATAATACCCACCCCAGGAAGTTTGGATGAGGATTAATCATAAAAAGCATATGTGAGGGAAAAGCAGAGTGTCTCGTCCTTAATAGTTACTAAACTAAATATACATCAGTTTTTCTCAAGAGTTCAGTCTCTAGCTTCTGAACTGGATTCACTTTCTCCTTCCACCACTTTCTCTTGGCTGTGTGACATTGGTAAAGCTCTTTTATCTTTCTGAATAGAATATGGCTCATTGGTAAAATGCTAATAGGTCCTACCTCAAAGATTTGCTGAAAACAAATAGTTTTTAAAAAAGCATTTAATACAGCTTCTATAATGCAGTAAGCTCCCAAAAAAATGTTCTCACATATTATGCCCGAGTTCTCTGCTAGTTTGCTTTGCTATTTTCCTTAACCAGTTCCCAAACTCCCAGTTCCTCTAGAACATGAACCTTCTTTATTTTTCCATGCATCCTCTTTTCCAGCCTTTATATATAGAGAGGCTTTCAGCTGGGATATGCATTGTAGAGCGGCCCCCAAACCCTATGTCCACCTTCAGCATTTGAAAGCAACATGAGAATCTGCGATGAAATTGGGTGGATTCATGTCAATATAATGTTTTAAAATATTTTTTAGATTCCTTAATTCTAAGCACATTTCCATGAATACTTTTCCAGGAATATTATGATATACCTTAATGATGATATAATCAGCAACTCCAAATCAAATTATTATGCAAAAGGTTCTAAGTCGTGTATCTTGCTGTTATAGTTGGATCATAAAACTAGTGATTCAACCGACTAATTAAGAGTTCAATGACCAGTGATTCTTTTCTTTGCCTTCAGGTTGCCGCACTCCCTAAATGTTGCTAAATAAAAACGAATTGATCTCTAGTCATCTAATAAAATTCTCTTATCTCCTAAGTGAGGCTCACTGCTGTGTGAAAGAGCGTTCAAGCTAGTGAAAGTTTTTGGGAGCATAACAGTGAATACCTCTTAAAACAAAGAATGAAAAAGAAAAGAAGAAGAAGAAAAAAAAGAAATTGCATGCAGCATCACCATGCTCCTTACTCCTATATCCAACCCCTTCCCACTGGGCCATTCTGGTTTCACTTCCCATGGGACAACAGAAAGGACAGTTTTGAAACTAAATTGACTGAATAATATTTTACAATTGTGATGTGTTTATATGAAAAACTATGTACAGATTGATTATATATTTTATATTTTCCAGAGTGAGCACATGTTGCTTCTTTACTCATAAGGAACAATAAAAATGTGAACATAAACTGAGTTGAAACAGGCCTTTCCTTATTCTCTGGTTCCTTCCCACCAAAAAACTCTAAATTAATGCATCATGTAAGCTGAAGGATTTGTGGTGTAGACTCGTTAAAAAAAGATGAGCATACAGATCCTCCGCATACAATAAAGATTCTTTGCTTAGAACGAAGGTAAATATCTAAACTGCAGTCCCTGCACCAAGCCTCCAAGTCTGGCAGAACTCCTCTCAGGAAATGATGGAGTGTAGAGAGGCCTTGATGGCAAAATGACCTTAGAGTTTTTCATTGTTCCGTTTCTCATGCTATCCCTAAGTCCCAAAGGTTCTTCGCAATGGTTTGGGGCAGAGCAGATGAAGCCAACTGCTTGTGTCCCCATGTGGTATTGTGGGATTTATGCTAGGCTTGTTGGAAGATAAGATGAAGTTCTATTAAGTTTTGTTACTTAATAACTATGAAAGCTTGGATAAATCACTGAATTTCTTTATGATGCAGTTTCCTCATCTGTAAATTAGGTATAACAATATCTATCTTTCCTAACACACAGAGCAGTTGTGAGATTCAAATGGCAAAGGCATTTGGGGTCCATGCCATACAATGGCAGGGCATTATTTGGTCACACATAGTCTGTATACTCAATACCTGTACCTGTTTATCCTAATTATGCATCATCTACATATAACCCATGTATCTATAAAGCATATAAGCATATGAATGAATGATTTGTAATTGTATACTCGCATAGACTTTAATGCACTTTTGGGATCTAGGAACATTAAATGGCCTACACAAATAAAAGTTATCTTATTTTTATCACTGGGAAAGTTTCCAGGACATTATCAACACATGCTAAAGTTTCCTACATAGAATGTAACACTGAAACCTCTGCTACCTTATGCTCAGGCTCACAACTTCCATATGATTTGCCTCTTAAAAAAGCCACAGAACTTGTCAGCCAAATTCCAAAGTGACATTCAGCAGTGAATATTTGGAATCAGTTTTGGTTTTGCTTTCAGGCTGTCACAAAAAACTACAAAACGGCTGGACACATGTACCTCTCTCCACTCTCCATTTCTTTTTCTTTCTCTAGAGCCTGACTAACATGGTGGTTTCAAAACCGTGATCACAAGCATTCACATACACACCTTCAGCAGGATTCTTAAGATATTGCTTCCCATATGTAGCTCATAGATCAATTTAACTATATAGCACTGCCCTGGGTTATCTCTCCTGAAACCATGTGGAATACTCATCTTCTCTAATCCTGGTCTATAATATTTCCAAAGTACTTTACAAGCCTGAGTAGGGCCTCTAATGCCTTGCAGCAGCTGAGCTGGTAGCACACATGATATCTTAAATGTAACAATCAAAGGAGCACGCTGGATCTTGGTATTTCCGCTGGTTTGCAGATGTGCTGCGTCCGGATCCAAAATCTCTAATGTCAATTTTAGATAAAAGAAGCTTTAGACAAAATTGTCTCCCTGCCTTGTGTCAACAACTGAGCCAGGACAAGGGAACGCTCTCTGATAGCGAGGCTGCATGTATTGCATATCAGTTATCTGACCCCTACAATAATTTCTGGGGGGGTGTGTGTCCCTGAGCAACCTTGCTCAAGATTTATGTAATGGAAGGCATTGTTATATTAATCTACACCATGTGGAACTCTCCAGGTGCTAAGCTTTGATCTTCCTGCCCTCTGGTGCATTAAGTTTTCTAGTATTCATTGACAACGATATTTGTGATTTAAAGCAGTCCCTTTCCTGGCTACAGAGGGGGACACAAAAAAGGGTTCAGAAAACTGTATCTTGAACCAGACACCCTCAACTTTCCTTGTTTGGTTTCAGTTTGGTATAAAATCCACTCTGATTCTTTTTGGGAGAATTTGATAGGTATTCCAAGGAGTAAAAGAATATCTTTCTGAAACATTTTATGGCACATTAGATTACTGCTGAAAATGCCAGACTTGGCTGACTGGGGACGCTTGGCCTTTGTCAAAGTGGAATGTGAAGATGGAAAGTAAAATGCGATTTTCCACTTCTCACTGCTACGAGGAAAAGGGAAAGGGAAGTGGGAAGAATACAAAGAGATACAGACATTCAGAAATCCAAGTCTGTCATGAACCTAATAGCGACAAGAACAAAATGATAAAATTTTCTAATACAAAAGCATAATAAGCCCTGATTTGTCATATTTCAGGAAATATAGTATTACTTTGGAGGAAAATGTAAAGAAATACCAAACAGGTTAAAGGTAATAAGGACATAGACCCTGGTGTCAGATTGCCTGGTCCAAACCCCATTTCTGCTGCTTAACTAGTGTCAGGTTCCCCATCTGTAAAATGGGGATAATAATAGTAACTGTCTCCCAGATTACTGGGAATATTAAATGAGCACTCAGAACAGGGACAGTATATCCTCAGTGCTATATAAGTGTTGGCTAACACCTTACCCATATCTTCTGCTGATAATACCTGTAATTTGTAACACAGATTACTTTTTATTTTTACCTCTAGTATTAACTAGTATGATGCCTTTGAACTTCCTGGGCTGGCAGAGGTCAAGGCTGGATTCCTATGAGGTATGTAAATGGCAACTCCTTTATTGGGGAAGAGAATAGGTTCCAACTACATAGATTTGTTCAAGAACACTAATCCCAGAGGAAGAAATTAAGGAAGAGGAACAGTGAGGTTCTGGGGTCATGGAACCCAGAGGGCTCTGGAAGGCCCTCCCTATCTTCTCCCTTATAGGGAAAAGATATTGCCTCTTCTTCAGACCTCTCCATCTGCATAGAATACAAACGCATTCTTGCCTCCATCACCATAGATTCATTTTGCTTCTTCATAAACTCCATATAAATGGAATCCTGTACTAAAACTTACTCTTCTTTGTCTGGCTTTTTCACCCAGTAACAAAACTAAGATTCATGCATGTTTTTGCACATATCAGTAATTAATTCTCTTTCATTGCTGTGTAGAATTTCATAGTGTAAGTATGTCCCAGTTTATTTACTAATTGTACTCTTAAGTTGTTTGCAACTTTTGGAAGCTATAAATACATTTGAACATTAATTTTTGAAAGACATTTTAATAGTAAGCATCATTAACACTTTTGTAGAAATGTATGCACTAACTTTTCTTTTTGCTTACACTCGAGTTGAATTCAGGAAGCTTTGATGTTTTCTAAGCATTTTGGTGGGGGTTCTTTATTGTCTATATTAGATTGTCTCTTTAAGAAGGGTTTAATTTTTATTATGTGGGGCAATGCCAACTATCTTTATTAATAACGATAGCTGAAGAGTAACGAATGATGACCAGGTGAGACTCATCCTGTTATTTTGTAGAACTATTGCAGGATTCCAGGACTCATTTGCTTTCGTTCAAGAGAAAGATCTAAGACATGCTAAGATGATGAAAAATTCATGTTCCTAAACTAGGGTACATAGGACAGAAAAGGTTTTCCTAAGGAAGGTTCCTACGTCCATATTCATTTTGAGGAGATGAGTGTGGGATGCTTTGCAGCCAGGGCCATCGCTAGGCACAGGTGTTCCAGGACTCCATTTCTTGCTCATATGATGGGAGGCAGAAGTTAAGAGGCAATTTATTCCAGAAGTGTAAGAGAGAGGGCATGTCTAACTCTCAAACAGCCTGAGCCTGTTCTGCATTCGTCAGCAATGTCCAGTGCTAGAGACTCAAGTGGGCAACACGGGGGGAAATAAATTGAATGGTTGCGGGACTAAAGGACTGAAAGTCCCATTTCCCATTTCTAGCAGTCCCATTTCCCATTTCAAGATGTGCAGAAATGGAGAAACAGCCTTACAAGACTTTGCAGTACTTGGATATAGTCCAAAGAGAGGAAAAGAAGGCAGAGGAGAGTGCCAGAAAGTCTCCCCCTTTTTAAAGAGAAACTTACCTGCTAAGAATGCATTAAATTAGACTTGTTTAGCCTAGGACTGAGGGTTTTCCACTGGCATGGGACTGGCAATATTAAAATTAAGAAAGTCCTAAGCAAAGCAGGCACTTTGGAGAACAAGGCAGATTTAGCAGATCCCTCAGAGTTCTAGATTGCCTGGGCAGCAAGGGATTACCTAATCGGATTACCTAATCCAGGAGTTGTAAAGTTTGTTTAGCAGGAGACCAGTCTCCCTTTTTTGAATGCAGGATCTTTGGCATTAGCTTAGAAACTCAGCCTGATGAAGTGGAGCTGTCCTGTTCCAAGCAGAGAAGTCTCCATTTGGCCTAACTGCTCCATTTATAGATAGAGAAACTGAGGCCGAGAGACTTGACACACCACATCTAGTTTACAACAGGCCTAGGACTGAATCTCGACTTGTCTTCTGGATTATTCTTGGCCCGCTACAACTGTTCTTCAAAGTATGGGCAGGGTATTCCGCACCACCCCCAGTCAGCATCATCCAAAGCAATTTACAGATGCAATGTAATCTGCATCTAAATGCCAATGATGTTCTTTTTAGAAATATAAAAAAAACCCGAAAATTTGCATGCAATCACAAAATATCTGCCATCTTGAGCAAAAAGAATAAAATAAAGAATAAAGCTAGAGGCATCACACTACCTGACTTCAGAATTTACTACAGAGCTATAGTAACCAGATCATGTGATACTGGCATAAAAACAGACACATAGACCAATTTAACAGACTAGAGAACCCAGATATAAATCCATGCATTTCCCGTTAACTCATTTTCAACAGAGATGCCAAGAAGAAACAATGGGAAAGGACAGTCTCTTCAATAAATGGTGCTGGAGAAACTGCAAATCCATATGCAGAAGAATGAAACTAGACCCTTATCTCTCACCACTTACAAAAATAAAATCAAGATGGATTAAAGACTTTAATCTAAAACCTGAAACTATGAAATTACTAGAAGAAAACACTGGGGAAATGCTCCAAGACATTAGTCTGGACAAAGATTTTTTGTGTAAGACCACAAAAGCCCAAGCAACCAAAGCAAAAGTAGACAAATGGGATCACATCAAGCTAAAAAGCTTCTGCACAAAAAACGATACAATCAACAAAACGAAGAGACAACCCACAGAATGGGAGAAAACATTTGTAAACTACCCATTGGACAAGGAATTAATAACCAGAATATATAGGGAGCTCAAAAGACTCAACAGCAAAAAACAAAACAAAATACCAAAAAACAAATAATCTGATTAAAAATAGGCAAAAGATCTGAATAGACGTTTCTCAAAAGAAGACATACAGTGGCCAACAGGTATATGAAAAAATGCTCAGCATCACTAATCATCAGAGAAATGCAAATCAAAACCACAAGGAGATATCATCTCGTCCCAGTTAGAATGGCTTTTATTAAAAAAAAATAGGCAATAACAGATGCTGGTGAGGATGTGTAGAAAAGGGAGCCCTCGTACACTGTTGGCGGGAAGGTAAATTAGGATAGCCACTATGGAAAACAGTACAGAGTTTCCTCAAAAAAATAAAAATAGAACTGCCGTAAAATCCAGCAATTCCAATACTGGGAATATATCCAAAAGAAAGAAAATAAATATATCAAAAAGACACCTGTACTCCCAGGTTTATTGTAGCACTATTCACAATAGCCAAAATATGGATGGATGAATGGATTTTAAAATGTGGTATATATACACAATGGAATATTATTCAACAATAAGTAAGAATGAAATCCTGTCATCTGCAGCAACAAGAATAGAACTGGAGGTCACTATGTTAAGCAAAATAAGTCAAGCACAGAAAGACAAATATTGCATGTTCTTGTATGTGGGAGCTAAAAAAGTGGATCTCATGAAGATAGAGTATAGATTGTGGTAACCAGAAGCCGGAAAGAATAGTGGAGAGACAGGGATAAAGAGAAGTTGATTAATGGGTACAAATATATGCTTTGATAGAAAAAATAAGACCTAGTGTTAGGTAGATCAATAGGGTGACTATAGTTTACCATAATCCATTGTATATTTCAAAAGAGCTAGGGAGAAGAATTTGAAGGGTTCCAGCATAAAGAAAAGACAAATATTTAAGGTGGTGGATATCCCAAGTACGCTGATTTGATCTTTACAAATTATATGCATACATTAAATGATCACATGTACCCCCAAACTGTGTACAACTATTATGCATTAATGAAAAAAATGAAAAAAATGCTTACCAGGGGACTCTGTTCTAGACTATGGAGAAGTTCTAAAAATATGCATTGTAACAAGTTCCCAGGTAATTCTTATGAACATGTTGCTGCTTAAGTCTTACCACTCCCACGCCTTACTCCAGGATTCTTACCTGACAGGTATTGAAGACCATTTACTCTCATAATCTCTCAAGCTTATCATTTGTAATTTGGGCATTGGAGTTTTCTGCAGGTTAATGAACAGGATAATAAAAGGAACCCCAAATCTTGGGGAACAGGCGGTCTATATAAACCAGCTCCTTCTGCTCATGCTTCTGCCCATCACAGCTGGGCTGGAGCTGGGCTCTTCTTTGTCAAGCTCAGGGGAGTGACACTCCCATGCTGGCCTGGCCAGCTTCGGGATTCACTCTCTTGCATCATCATGAGGTTTTTGTCACTATGGTAGAAATATTCTTTTCCTTGGACAGAGATAGATGAGTCTTCCTGAGAAGCTCTGCCCTATTCCCTTGGGGGCTTTAATTCCTCTCCTGTTGGCCCCATTGTGTCCTATGATGATGTTAACGGCATGGCCCAGTATGGTGTGGTTTATATGGCTTTCCTATTTTTTTTCTTCCATTCTTTTTCAGAAGCAATTTCTCTTTCTGTGTCATATGGTTGGTTTTGGCTTTGAGAAAATTGACAGGGACAGGAGATCCAAACGAGGATGTCTCACCTTATAATGCCAGTTCATCACATTTTGCTATGAAAATATCCTACTGTTATGATTCTGGGGTGGCTCATATAAATAATAAATAGCAACCATTGTGCTGAATTCTCCAATATTATCTCCTTTTAAAATTCTTAACTTCTATTTTTTAACAAAAGTATTACAGCTTTGTGCATTGGGTTTGGTTCAGTTTCTTCCTGGGAGACCTGAATAATACTTTCTTCTACACTCATCCCTGAACCCTCCCTCATCCCCTACCAAATAAAACCAAATAAGAGACTGTGGACTTCCAGAGCATCAGAAGCTGGCTGCTAATTGCATATCCTTGGAGGAATATGTTTGTCTACCTTCTTTGAGGCTGGTGGATCTCCATGCTATGGTTTCTTTTTTTTTATTTTTTTATTTTTTTATTATTATACTTTAGGTTTTAGGGTACATGTGCACAATGTGCAGGTTTGTTACATATGTATCCATGTGCCATGTTGTTTTGTGCACCCATTAACTCGTCATTTAGCATTAGGTATATCTCCTAATGCTGTCCCTCCCCCCTCCCCCCACTCCACAACAGTCCCTGGAGTGTGATGTTCCCCTTCCTGTGTCCATGAGTTCTCACTGTTCAGTTCCCACCTATGAGTGAGAACATGCGGTGTTTGGTTTTTTGTCCTTGCGATAGTTTACTGAGAATGATGGTTTCCAGCTTCATCCATGTCCCTACAAAGGACATGAACTCATCCTTTTTTATGGCTGCATAGTATTCCATGGTGTATATGTGCCACATTTTCTTAACCCAGTCTATCGTTGTTGGACATTTGGGTTGGTTCCATCAGAGTGAACAGACAACCTACAGAATGGGAGAAAATTTTTGCAACCTACTCATCTGACAAAGGGCTAATATCCAGAATCTACAATGAACTCAAACAAATTTACAAGAAAAAAACAAACAACCCCATCAAAAATTGGGCAAAGGACATGAACAGACACTTCTCAAAAGAAGACATTTATGCAGCCAAAAAACATATGAAAAAATGCTCATCATCACTGGCCATCAGAGAAATGCAAAGCAAAACCATCTCACACCAGTTAGAATGGCCATCATTAAAAAGTCAGAAAACAACAGGTGCTGGAGAGGATGTGGAGAAACAGGAACACTTTTACACTGTTGGTGGGACTGTAAACTAGTTCAACCATTGTGGAAGTCAGTGTGGCAATTTCTCAGGGATCTAGAACTAGAAATACCATTTGACCCAGCCATCCCATTACTGGGTATATACCCAAAGGACTATAAATCATGCTGCTATAAAGACATATGCACATGTATGTTTATTGTGGCACTATTCACAATAGCAAAGAGAATAAAATACCTAGGAATCCAACTTACAAGGGATGTGAAGGACCTCTTCAAGGAGAACTACAAACCACTGCTCAATGAAATAAAAGAGGATGCAAACAAATGGAAGAACATTCCATGCTCATGGGTTGGAAGAATCAATATCATGAAAATGGCCATACTGCCCAAGGTAATTTATAGATTCAATGCCATCCCCATCAAGCTACCAATGACTTTCTTCACAGAATTAGAAAAAACTAAAGTTCATATGGAACCAAAAAGAGCCCGCATCGCCAAGTCAATCCTAAGCCAAAAGAACAAAGCTGGAGGCATCAGGCTACCTGACTTCAAACTATACTACAAGGCTACAGTAACCAAAACAGCATGGTACTGGTACCACAACAGAGACATAGATCAATGGAACAGAACTGAGCCCTCAGAAATAATGCCACATATCTACAACTATCTGATCTTTGACAAACCTGACAAAAACAAGAAATGGGGAAAGGATTCCCTATTTAATAAATGGTGCTGGGAAAACTGGCTAGCCATATGTAGAAAGCTGAAACTGGATCCCTTCCTTACACCTTATACAAAAATTCATTCAAGATGGATTAAAGACTTAAATGTTAGACCTAAAACCATTAAAATCCTACAAGAAAACCTAGGCAATACCATTCAGGACATAGGCGTGGGCAAGGACTTCATGTCTAAAACACCAAAAGCAATGGCAACAAAAGCCAAAATTGACAAATGGGATCTAATTAAACATGCTATGGTTTCTAAGCTGAGCAGCACCCCACTGTATTCTTCTCTATCAGGCTCTAATTTCTAAGCAGTAGCCTGGCTTACTGCTCAGACTGAGCCTGAAACAGTCAGTTGGATCTTACATGGTTTTGGGTGGCTCACTGAGAGTGGGACTGGCCCTTCTTGAATGTTCTTGAAGACATTGGTAGTGTCAGATTGGGCCCTTAAGAATTGGTGGTGTCAGATTGGGCCCCTAAGAATGTTTAGCCACATCCCACTCAACTGAATGTATCCACATGCCATCTAGCTACAGACTTCTGAAATCCCATGTTTCTAGATCCTTTAGCTTTAGTAAAATGGAGGAAAATGTCTTGGCATCTCCATCTTGGTTAGGAATATGCAGACCCAGGTATGGTTCAGAGGTCCATGTGGCACAGCTGCTAGTCCTTATGGCTGCAACAGGTGGGTTTCCTGTGGTGGGGGCGGAGGGGGAAGAAAGGGAAAGGAGAGAATGAGTTTCCTCCTGACGACCTTGTCAAGACATGGTGGCCAGAAGTTATGCTGAGGACAGAGTTCCGTCCCCACCTAAAAAAAGAGAGAACACCCTACTGCTGCAGTGGGGTAGTGTGGACACAGGCAGGGCCACCGTTTCTTCTTTCCTGAGAGGGTTCCATTCAGCCTGCTGAGCAGGCCCAGCCCTGCCTTTCTGTCTATGAATCTCTCTCTGGAGCTAACACCCCTGCCTAGACCAACCCACCCTCTGTGAACCTGCTCCCCAATCTGTACCCACCTTTGACTTGTAACAAACCAGTCAGCATTTGCTGCTTACTGAATAAACCACCCCAAAATGTAGCAGCATGCAGTGATAAACATTTGTTTTCATCACAGGTCTATGTGGTGGCCAGGCTGGCTGTGCTCCCTGGGTTCCTTCTGGGGCTCCAGATGAATGAGTAGCCACCAACAGGAGTTATGGAAACACATCATGGCTCTTGGGGAACCAAGACTCAGACCTGCCGAACACTTACTGCCACCCACATTCTCTGGGCCACAGAGAGTCACAGACAAGCCCAGTGTCAGTGGAGCTGGGAAATATCTGCCCATGGAGGTGGGGGTGGAGTGACTATTTGCTAGGTAATCATCTAACCTACCTCACCTGGTATTCCTCTTCAGCCTCTTCATAAACAGAGCCCAGATCCTGGCGCTGACCCCTCTGGGTATTCCGAATGTGTTTGCAGGGTGTTTCTAGCAGGAGAATCCGCTGCTAGGATTTAGCTGTATCTCCATGTCTGCGGTATTGTGGATTGGGCCTGCCAGAAATAGACAAAATAAATGTTGCAGGAGAGACTTTAGTATCCCCTGAATTTCACCTTTAGTAAAGTTAGAGGCTTGTATAAGAAGGCATAGCTCTGAGAGAAGTATTAACTAAAGCCCCAACTCAGGCTTTGATGTTTGAAGTTGATGAGAAGATGGTTCAGTACCACATGGTATCATTACCTAACTGGGCTCCCCAGCAGACATAGCTAATTGTAGATTTCTTTCCTGCTGACAGAGGATGGTAGCAAATAAAATTTCAAGGCAGCATGAAGCACTACTGCTAATAAATTGGATGGCGAGATGGTTCCTTGGTGCTATCCCTGACCCAAGAACTTGAATATAGGTGGGTGGCTTAGGTGTGACAGTGTGACACATCAATGGCATTGCATTTTTGGGAATGGTGCCAGGTGGCACCAAACTCAGAGAGGTCCTGGACAGAGGCCTAGTGTCCTTATGGTTCTTACGTCCAAACTTCTGGTGCAAGGAAGATGGGTGGGCAAAGTAGATCAGCTGTGATTGGCAAGGAAACCGCCTTCTGGTACTGAGGAAACCAAGTTTACAATGGGCTGGATCTGGGAAAGTGACACAAGGCGATAACAGTGAGTAGAATTATGGATCTCTAACTATCTTTAAAGCACTGCTCAGGCAATGCATTGTCAGCAATCCAGAGGACATTGTAAAAGGAATGCTTTCTGGGCAAAGCCCTGAGACTCTGGAAATCAGAAATCATTTTATTAGTTTCACTGAAGACAGCCACTTTTTGGTGGAATAAAATCCCAAAGGGATGCCACCTCTAGTGATTCAGAAGCAAGGGTATGGTTAGGAGATGCCCTTGAATGACAAGTTTACATAAATCTATAGACAGAGGTCTGGTAGGTCCTCCCGGAAAAGAGGGAGGCAGGTAGATAAGTTGCTCAGCACCAAAGCCTTAGGCAGGCAAGAAGAAAGGAGAGACTTATGTCCAATGAGGCTGTATCTAGCCCCAAGTTCCTGCACCCCCCACCCACACCTCTGGCTCAATCAGCTCCAACCAAACTCATCTCTGAGTCCTAAATAGGAAACATTGTTTCACTTAACACTTTATAATTTATTGGGGCCACAAGTCTCTCTGCTTTGGGATCCACATGGAAAATGTGTCCTTAAAGGAAAAGTCAGAAGTTCTTCTCAGGACACCAGGAGGCTTTAGTGACCCTGCGGACCTGAGCGTAATGGTACCAGTTGTGTCTGGCTCAGGCGAGGGTGCTTTGCAGACACTGGTGGATCCTGAGGAATAGGCAGTGGTAGCAGGCAGAGTTGGCCGAAATTTGGCAAAAACCGGGTTGCCTGGCGGAAGCCGTAGTATCTGGCAGGCAGCAATGATGTGCAGTGGATGGTGGGGCCCTGCAGAACAACTAGGGCTCCCCAGGAAGCGTCTCTGTGGGTCGTTGTGGGCAGTCCTGGCTTTACTGGTAGACAGCACTAAAGGATGGAGGAAGAGAGAAGAAACTGGCAGAAGCCATGTGATAGTTAACAAGGCTTATTTAGGAACAAATTGATAATACTCCCTGAGGACTTGCAGAAATTACCAGCAGTGGGCAGGGTTATCTGTGGTGAATTCAGTTATTCCACTTGCAGGAGGAAAGCCAGCCAGCAAAGTCATGACTATTCATGTCAATTTGTTTCCCATTGAAATGCTGGCTTGGTGTGGCCTGGAACATCTAGTTTGCAGAAACTTTCCTGTTAGCTTCTTGCCCTGCCCCTTCACATGTCCTGCAAACACTCTGCCACTTTGGCCTCTGGACCTTGAAGCTTTTTTCTGAATTTACCTTCTCTGAAGGCCAAACAGGCCTTGGAGTCTAGAGTCCGTTTCTGATAGGAGAGACCGCTAATTTGATCATACGAAGTAGAGGTTAGTGTGAAGTCTGGTGTCTAACTCCTGAAAGCCACCTCCAGCTCCCATCTGAGTAGTTTTGTGATCCTGGGCAAGCTATATAATCTCTCAGAATTTCAACTGTGATGCAATTGTAGTAGTACCACTCTGAGGGTCCATTTGTGTGTGTGTGTGTGTGTGTGCATTTTGTGAAAATGTACACGGAGCACTTAGAACAGTCCCTCAGTAGCGGCACCATTCATATAACACCTTTTAAGTTCATTAAACAAATACTTATTGAGCACCCACTGTATGCCAGATCTTAGTGAAATAAGCAAAGTTTTCATTAGAGAGGGAGGAGGGATGGGGGTGTTGGAGGTTTGAGGGGGGAAAGTATGAAATAGTCACTACAGAGAGAGGGAGGGTGTGTTGATTAGGAAAACAGAGTAGGATTCCTGGACAGTTCGGAGGGACTTGAGAATTCCTCCTTAAAATGTTGAAAAATGTGCAATTTCTTAACCGTGATTTTTAAACTTTGATTTTTTTTTTTTTTTTTTTAAAGCAGAGGAACCACTTCTTCAAATAAGTCCTGTGGACGCCATCAGTATATTGAAGGCTAAAGGGGAGCTGTTCTGGTTGAGGTGGCTGGGGGAGTGGTAGCCTGCTCCACACATAGACCCAACCCCTGTCCTCTGTGAATGTCTTTCTGGTTCCTCGGTAGCATCTCTAGAGATCCGGGGAACCCAGTTTAGAAACCACTGTTTAGCTCAGCTCAATAACAAAGCCTCAGTCATCAAAGCAGAAAAGGAACTCTAGATCAAGCATCATATCTGACATTCAGATTTGTGAACAGCCCAGTCTTCCATTTACTGTATCTGAGTTTTATGGAAGTTGCAAAAGACAAAGAAAATATAATACTCATTTTGATATCAAGGGTTTTATGACAGTGCAGTTTTATAAACAGCATTACTTTAATACCTTTATCAGATATTTCTTGCCCCAATAATGCTGTATCACAAACCACCACTAAACTCAGTGGCTTAATTCAGTGATCATTTATTGTCCTACCCCTGGTTCTATAGGTTGGTGGGGGTGGCTCTGATGCAGGCTGTGGGTCTGCAGGTGGTTTTCTCTTCTGTGTCTCATACTGGAGCCCAGGCTACCCAAGGTAGATTTTTACAGTGATAGCAGAAGCATGCTTGAAGCATATGCTCACGTCTTACTTACTGAAAACTCATGTTAAAGCAAGTCATGTGGTCAAGGCAAAAGTCAAAGGGCAGGGAAGTACACTGTGCTCATCATGAGGTCATAGTAAGGATGTGTATGTATGTTACTACTAGAGAGGAGTGCAAAAGTGAGACGAGTAATTCAATCCCCTACAATACCCATGGAGCAGAGTGTAATCACCTGTGGGGAGAGTGACATTTTCTTCCCTTCTGCCTGGACTGCAGCCCAACTTCTACACATTGAGGGGAAGAGAATCCAGGCCTACTTTGGCGCCTGGAGGCTTCCATGAATCAGAGGCAGCACCTGGTGGAAGTGGAGGCAGTGGCCAGCAAGGTTGATGGTGCTTGGTAAGGGCGACTGGACCGTGTGTTCTGGAAATGGTGGCAACTGTCTACAAGCAGTTTAGTGTGTCAGAGGTTTCAGCAGAAGGCAATGATAACAGGAGGTGGAGCAGGAGAGAAGGAAAGGGTCAGATGTTGTACTGGTTAACAGGACTTGCAAGGACATGTGAAACATCCCTAGAGACCCCTAGAAACAACTAGGAGTGACTTTGGGTGTCTATACTAGCAGTTGGAGGTGGTTTATTGCTATTAATGCAACACCATATATTTCAATAGTTTAAAGTGGCTGGAGAAACTGATTTTCAACAATCAAACATAGAATCTCAGAGCTGAAAATGACCTTAGATCCATCTGACTCAACCCTCTGCTCCATAATATCACAGATATATGTCATTTGACACCTGTTTGAACCCCTTCAATGATAGATAACTGACGCACAGAAGGCAGCTCATCCAGCTTTAGATACCAACATTGACAATGACCTTCTCAGCTTGCAACATGCAGGACTAGAGCATGAAACAGATAGGGGAGGCAAAAGTCTAGAATGAAAAGAGGTTTTTGAAGAATGGCTAATTTAGAGAAAAGATTCTTTTCATTGTTTTCAGAGGGAGAAGAAGAAGGGAAAGAGAGGCCAACTGAAGGCAGAAAGAATCGGAGCTATTTTTTTTTCTCTTTTGCTTTCATGTTCTTTGTAGATTTAAAAATTAATTATCATGGTTAACAGGGAATAAAATGGAGGAAGTACAAGCACTGGCTGCTCCCCAGCAATTGTGTCTATGATGAGTTAGAGTAGAAGGAGACCTTTGGGGTAAGATCTACATATTGTTCTCCTACAAGTAGACAAATTACATCTGACATTAGCTAAAGTTTGACCCTGGTTTAAACCTTCCATTTCCCATCTCACGAATTCCTCTCACAGATAAGGGAGCGGATAGCCAGGGATATACCTGCCACTGAGTACTGTCAACCAAGGAATACAAATTTTCTTCTATAGTTCTACTCTAATAAGCCTATCTTGAGAGCTGATAAGAACTTGATGGTGAGTCTGGGGTACAAGTCTGAAGTTAGTTTATACAGTTATAAATTTTGTCCTCAATGTTTAATTTTTAGGGAGTTGGGAGCCAGAACCACTCTCAGGTTGTTTCCACAGTAACACTAAAATCAGCTGTCAAGTCAGTTGGGTTGCAGGCGGGGAGACAGGCACTGGTCAGACTGGTTATTGCACTACTTAGGTATAACCAACCAAAGAAATAACAACTACCACCAACAGTTTAAAGACTGAATTTTAAACTTTTCAACAAGCCGTGCTGACATATAGCGATAACCTTAACGTGCAAACCACTTCAAGCAGAGCGACTTTTAAAAGCTGTAAATTAAAATCACCTTTATTTTGCAAGCCCTTGAAACCTTTGAAAAACAAATAAATCAGTTAGTTGGTCCCCTGTTGAGATTCCCACATTTTTTCAGCAAACTTAGAGCTCAAAAAGAAATTAAAGCAGAAACTTGAAAATGTAATTTTAGACTAATGATTTACTGCCTGTCAGGGGGTATGACCCACATTTTTATTCAATTTCATGATATATTCCTTCTCCTAAACCTTTCCTCTTAACACCTGGATTCAAATGCAGTCACAATGCTGGTCAATTGCGGCTGGACTTACCTGATATGTCCTCTATGTGGTGATCCAGATTAGAGCCAGGCCCCGGTGTAGTGGTCTGGCCAGAGTGGAGTAGAATGAATGCTTATGGGCCTAAATGGCAACGGGCTCGCTCTTAGGAGAGAAAGAACCTCATCAAAGTGGCCCGGAGATGAGGTATTTTTAGATCAAAACTAACATCATTGTTGATCAGAAATATTTTGCTCGAAAATGCCCATTGTAAGAGGTAGAAACATTGAGTTTCTCAAAACCAGGACTGAGACACCACAGATGTTTGCTGAGGTGATTATCACATTAAAACAGGCAGGTTTTAGCCAACAGTAATCTTGGTCCACCTAGATATTTGTGGTTCCAGCTACCTTAGGGGAGACCTGCTTTTCTGTTCTCTATGGAAATATACATAAAGGTTTTGGGTTTGTGGCTGCATCTTATGTCTGGGCAATGCCACCATATTCTCCATCTTACAGTACCCTTATTTGAGAAGAGTCAAACTCAGCCCTGTGGTCAGGGGAGAGGCAGAGAGCCTACACCCCGCCTGAATGGCTAGTTAAGAATATGATTTTATGGAGTTCACAAATTCTTCAAGAGGGCCATTCCTTGAAAGAACTATGTAACCTTGTAGCTGCCTCCAGTGACTTAGCAGAGCCACTTGCCCTCTAGAGAAAGGGCTGTCGAATAACCATAGCTGTCAAATTTTCTGTCTACCAGAATGGCTTATGCTGTACTCCACGGCTGGCAGTCATTTGAGAGGACAGTGGCAAGCATAGCCACGGAAGCAGTAGGAATGGCTACTGGGAACAGAAAAAAGGTAGGACCCCCACATTGCCAGCCTGTTCCTCCATTCCAGCTGGGGTCACTATTTTGGGAGCAAAGAATGACTGTTTCGGTGGTTTTGTTGTGCTGGTGGGGTGAAACAGGCAGTAGTCATCAGTGAAAATAGAGTAGGGATGAGTTAAAAATGATTGCAACTAGGAAATCTCAGGGTTTGGGAATGTGACTCATACCACTCACAAGGTATCAGAAATACTTAACAACCCTCTGTTCTGGCAAACATCTCAGATTCTCAGATGGAAGGATTCAGTGGTGAAGGATGAGGAGAGGGTTTTGGTTTTACATACTATATATACATATATATGTATATATAGTATACACACTATACTATATACATATATATAGTATATGTACATATATAGTATATACATACTATAGATACACACACGTATATATATACACACACACAGACATACACATACATACAGAGAGAGAGAGAGAGAGAGCGAGAGAGAAAGGGAGAAGAGTCGAGTCAGAGCAGAGCGACCAACCCCCGGGGTTCTTGAGCAAGGTCATATCATCCATAGGGGACAACAATTCGCTATTCGAAAAGTAATTGTTAGCAAGCTATTGGGCTCCAATAGAGGCTGAGAATCTAATCACAGGACAGCAAGTGGCCATGTGGTCGGAAGTGTTCATTATGAGTTTGGGATGTCAGGTCTCCTAAGACAATGAGTCATTGCAAGAAGGAAGTATTACATCTAGGGTTGGCTTGAGAAAGCTCAAAGGGCACAGTAGCTGAATGAACAGATGATGGGGATTCCATGTCATCTACCACTGTTGCACAGATGGCTCTCCCTCAGCTCTCACCTATGGTTTCGTGGGAGTTTTCCCATGACGAGCTGATAGAAGAGAAAAAAGCCTAGGTTTGTTGGGCACAGTTTATTGGTGCAAGCCAAAAATAGACAGCTGTTAGACTACCACCCCACCTAGGAGTGCTGAGGGGAAATCCTCAGCAGGGGGAGCTTTAGGCAGAGAACTTGGCTGTTCATTTTGCGTGAAGGGAGAAGTGATCCAAGGTAAACATTTACACAGGTGTATGGGCATTAGTGATTGGCTTTGCTGGTGATTGGGGCCTGGAGAGAGCATGGTCAGAAGATAGAAAACAAAGTGGTCTGGGGAAGAAGCATGTGGCTAATGATGTGGGAGCAGGAATAAAGTGTGAGGAACTTTGTATTGCATAGTGATTCTCACCAGATAACATCCACTGCAGAAGTGTCATTAAATAACCACGTTGGTAGGATGTCAGCCAGCTCTGCCCTTGGCCAGCTCACTGGCAAGTTGATTGCATTGGAAGCTTTCCACCTGGGAAAATCAAGCCTTCACCCTGCACAGGATTAACACATCTCTTGGGCATGGGTTTTTCTTTCCTGCTCCTGTCCGCCTGGCTATATGAGGACTCACAGAGTGTCTGAAGATTGGACACAGGGTCCTGCAAAATATCACTATGAAGCAAGGGACCAACTGTATAGCAAAGGAGTCATGACGGTGAGCACAGAACCATGGGATCCATTGGTTCTGCCCCAGGCCATGGAGCCTGGTGTGATGGTGGCATGACCCCTTCAAGGTGACAGCTGAGGCTCTAGCTTGTAGATGATACCCTGTGGGGCTGGAGTAGTACATTTCAGGATGCCATATTCATGTTGACCTGTGGACACTGGGTAGAATACGTGGGTCTTGAAACCAGGGGATGAAAATAGGAGGGGACCTGCTCCCCAATCACTCCCAGGGACCCACTTGGGGAATTTATGTTTTCCATCTTCAATGTTAGGTTCTGTGGATATATACGTTCTGATTCTCAGATGCGGATACTTCCACAAAGGTTCAAAGCAGGAATTATACTAAATATAAAGCTATGGCTGTGACTGGTCACTTTGGACTCAACATGCCAGGAGAGCAGGCAAAAACAAGACTTGGTCTATTGGCAGAGGTAACTGACCCCCATCATCATGAGGAAGTAGGGTTGCTGCCAAGTCATGGGGGCAGACAGGAAAATGTTTGGCAGTCCGATGATCCACTGGAGCATCCCTTCCCTGTCAATTCAAACAGGCAATGGGCAATTATAGGAATGCTGATCTGTTAAAGGCAATGGTAACCAGGGGCTCAAATTCTTCAAGGATGAGATGGGAACCCTCTGCCAGTGGCCTATGTGATGCTATCTTGACCAGGAGAAAAGCCAGCTAAGGGTGAAGGAATCTAGGATGGTTTAGGGTGGAATGAGGGTGATGAATTGAAGCCATCACTTCTGGCTCAGGACGAACTGAGCAGCTGAGACTGTACTCTCTCAAATGAGTCTTCCTTTGATATGTTTCTCTAGACATGCTGACCAGTCACAATCCCAGAGAAGCTGTTCCTGGAAGGACTGAACTTAATGTGAGAAACACAGGGCTCTGAGCAGTGGGTTGGTGCCCTTCCTAGGCTCACTTTATGGGCCCGGGGACCCTCTCTTCAGCTGCTCTAAGTGTCAGATGCTAAGGGCTCACAGCTTCACTCATATCTGGGGAAACCTGTCTTCAGATGGGAGGTTATGCATCTCCCCTCTTTTGTAGGGGCAACCTGCAACCAATGACTGCATGATATGGTAGTAGTGGTGGTAATTTATTCTGAGACTGTAATTCTGAGTTGTAATTCATGCTCCAGAGCTGCCCATAGGATAAAGCTGAAACTTGACTTCAGCTGCAACCACATCCTAGCTGAGTGTTTTCCCCTTTGTGTCCTGCTCCTCTTTCTCTCTTACAGGTTTCTCCTGAGCTTTCACAGAAATCTCTCTTTTATTTCTCCTTCTACGGAATCCAAGCTAACACAGTGGCCAATAGGAGAGACTTTTGCTTGGCAGGCAGCCCTTTTCTGGGAGCTCAGACCACACTGTGGAGGCTCCCAAGATACCACCTGCAAAAAAGGTGGTATGGGGGGATGCATAACCTCCATCTGAAGAGCAGTTTCTTCAGAGATGAATGAAGCTGTGAGCCCTTAGCACCCAACACAGAGAACAGCTGGAGAAAGGTGCCCTGGGCCTATAAGGTGGGTCTGCTTGCAAACACACAGTCAGACTTCAAGCTAGGTGGCTCCCTCTTAACACTCACCCTGGGATACAGTCCTGGCCTCACCAAGTTGTTGTCTTTTTAAAATTCAAGTCCAGTAGGGTGGGGAAACAGGGCCTCACTTCTCCCACCTGGCATCTTCCGGCTCCCTGTGGATCCCCTGCTCTTCAGGCGCCTGGGGCTGCTCTTGTCAGCTTGAGAACAGGAGGGCAGTGGGTGGACAACACCTGGTGAATAAATTTACACACTGAAATAATGGTTTCCACGTTGGTTTTTCATAATTAACTAAGCAGACTGGAGTTAAGTTTCATGGGTAAAAAACTTGGGAAGAACTCTTGACAAGAGATGAAGGTTGACGAGAGGAGTTGAAGTTTTTAAGAACTTTTGTTTTCCTTGGACTTTGTTCTCTTTCTCTCTGTCTTCCTCCCTCCCCCCATTTCTTTCACTCTGTCTCCCTCCCTCTCTCCTTCTGTCTCTTCTTCCCTCGGTTTTTCTCCCTCCACCCCCTCTCTCCCTCTCTGCCTCATCCGCTTTCCTCTCCCTCTTCTTTTTCATTATAAAACCCTCCTTGGTCCTGTTTGGGTTTTCAAGTATTCATACAAACTTTCACTTCCCAGCATGTGTGTGAAAAGAAAAATAGTAACATCAACAGATTATATTAGTGCTTCCGTAATTTGAACACTCTACCTGCAGATGTGTCTCTGATCTTGAAGGAAAAAAGATGAAAGGCTTTTCTCTGTCTCCAGCAAAAGAGATATGGAAAACAAATGGGACAGCAAGTGGTTGGAGCTGAGATGTGAAAGCACAATGAATGGAGGATGCCACATCATTACTGGGGAGAGAGCACTCTGCCTTCTCATTGAACCTCAGCAACTTCTCTGGGGTAGGAGAGGGCATTGCTATAAAACCATTCCTTCTTTGTGAAAATGCACCTTGAACTTACCGGTTTCTTTAAGAGCCTACCATATTTGCTGACAGAACAAAGGGCTTTATTCCAGTGCCTGGATCAGACTTAGATATTTTGAAACTTCACAGCTCATATTGCTGAGTGAGAGCATGCTGCTCTTTCATGTGATTTATATGAAATGGTGGCCCAATAAAAATTTGAGGTAGAATGGCTAGCTTCTCCCCCTAGGAGATTCTGCCTTTTTGATTCTTTTCTTGGTTAGCCAAAAGTACAACGAGAATTAAGGTGCTTTTTTTTTTTTTTCATTGACAATGATTGGTTGTATTTTCTTTCTCAACTGTTCACTCAACACAACAAGCCTTAAAAAAAGTAAGAACCAAGATTGCAGATGGCAGTGAGGCCTTTGAGACCCTCGGTGCTCTGTGAAGGTCTTTCAGGAACTGGGCCTTTTTACCTGAGTTAAGTAGGAACCTTCTAATTACATAAATTCTCCATGCTTTTGCTGGTTTGTTTTTCTTCCCCAGAGTGGGTTTTTGTGGGTAATATATTATAATGTGGGTTCTGTAACCTTTCCTCATGTTCCAGACACATTTACTCTGACGTGGAGGGTCTATTCTATGGTTTTTCTTTGGGACTGAATATAGACTGTAGATTCCCCCTACAGGCTCTGGGTGGTTTGGGGTAGACCAGGGACATGTTTGGTGCTCTTGGTCTTCTGAAGTGCCCACAGTTCCCATCCAACACTGGTATATTGAGATGCTCTATACATTAGTTGCTATCTACTTATTTTTAGAAGTACTACTTACTGATAAAACAGCATTATCCATAATAATTAACATACTGTTTCAGACATCCAAGTTCCTGAAAAAATGCTGTTTTCAGTGCTTAAGAATTGTAGGATAATGGAATCTCTTTACCCTCTTCCCTATAACTTTTTTTTAAAACAAATACTTTTATTAGGGAAATTCTAAACCTCATTTTCCAAACTTGATAGATTTGGGAAAATCATTACTTAGCAACAGACCAAACAGAAGACCCTTCTCCAGCCTGTCATTGAGAAACCAGATGAATTGCTTCCAACGTGGCCCCACCTCCAACACAGCCCTTTCCTGTGCCCTCCCCTCATACGCAGGCTCTGCCCTGTTCTACCCACCCTCTCACAGCCACCACCCTCTGTTCTCAGCAACATCCCCGCTTGACTTGTCTGTTCTTCCGGATCCAGCTCTCTTCCTTGCCTTTCCCACAAAGACTCAGCTGACCACTCCAGCTCACCGACTTTATTCTTTCTCTGGACTCTTGTTACACTCGTGTCAGTTCTCCATAGCTTAGTATTTGCTTGTGTGTTCTCTAATAATATTATGTCAATTTTATTTTTTCAAACCTTTGCATCTAGTAGTAGTAGTTACAATTTATTAAGTACCTGTTATGTGTTAAGCTCATCAATTATGTGCATGACCTCTAACTGTCACAAGACCTCTGCCAAGTATTGTCCCATTTTTAAGGCTAGTAAGGTGGAAGTGCAAAGTGCTTAACAACTTGCCCAAGTGGTAAAGCCTGAATTGAAACCCAAAACTCTCTGATTCTAATTTTCATGCTCTTAACATTTGTCTCAGCCCTGCCTCTCAAAGGCCAACACTATATTGTATATTTTTTATATATATACACATTTTTTTGAGACAGGGTCTCGCTCTGTTGCCCAGGCTGGAGTGCAGTGGCGTGATCTCAGTTCACTGCAACTTGTTTCTCCTTGGTTCAAGCGATTCTTATGCCTCAGCCTCCAGAGTAGCTGGGATTATAGGCATGCGCCACCACGCCAGGCTAATTTTTGTATTTTTAGTAGAGACGGGGTTTTGCCATGTTGGCCAGACTGGTCTTGAACTCTTGACTTCAGGTGATCCGCCTGCCTTGGCCTCCCAAAGTGCTGGGATTACAGGCATGAACCACCACGCCCAGCCTATTTTTCTTTTAGTTTCACATTATTTAGCATACAATTGGGTACAGAAGAGGTGACATATAAATTCCTGAATGGCTCTGTAGGGCTTTATATAGCATTTTGTGTTTTCTCATAATGTTTCAACACAGATGTTTAAAAACTCATCTTCCGTTTAACATTTATTGAGTGTAATTTTCGTGCCAAACCCTGCACCTGGTGCTGTGGACACAGAGATGAGTAAAGTGGGGTCCTTATCTTGCAGGTGCTTTTATACCAACCATAAAATCTAATATAACTGGTCCATTATCCAGAAGGATTGCCCTTGGGCCTTAGTTTGATCACTGGTATTGGATTTGTGCAAATGCAGCCATTTTCTTCCAACTTCATGACAAATGTGAATTTTTGTGATGTTTTGCTAGATTCAATCTGTAACAAATATACAAGAAGTAGAAAATCCACATGGATGGAAGAATCCATAACTTTAACGAACTAAGCAGTAATACATAATTGATCTTTTGCATTTTGGGAATATTTCTCTGTAATGGTATACATGATATGAGTTTAAGTTGTCCAGGGAGTCACTTCTAATTATCTTTAAATAAAATGCAATGTCTGGACACGGAATCGCTAACTGCTTTGCAAGGCTAGTATTTTAAGAAATTCTTGGTTCAGTGAAATCTTATACTGATGTTTCAAAATTCCTTAACTTTTTAAACTCTTAGAAAAATTTTAAATGCTGTTTAGAAAGTCTTTGTTGCTATGCCCCTCTAAGAATAAACTACTGATAATTTGTAACACATACTTTTTTTTTCTTTAAAACTCAAGACATTTAAAGTTTCTAGGAATGTTCCTAGATATATTCTGTGTAGTTGAAATTTTGTGATATTTAACCGGAGAAGTGGAAAGTTAAATTCCAACACAAAATGCTGGAAGGTTTATAGCGTATGAAATGTATTTTCTATGTAATATTCTCAGTGTAGATGGGCAGTCTTTCAACGAAATTCCCAAACTCTAAGCCATACCAATTAAAGGATACATATTTACTTCATAAGAAAATTACTATGAAATGATTAACTTTCCTTTAAACATTTAAATCATTACTTAGTTTAAAAAGTGAAATAAACCGAAATTTTTAGGAGATTATCTATATTTTGAGTATAGCACGGTACCCCTGGGCATTCTTCCTGGTATGTTGATATGTGGAGAATACACAAACTGTGGGCTAAATTGAGAGACACATTAAGTAGAAATATTTTATTTTTCTGTCATTTGCATATCATCACACACAAAATTTTATGTTGTGGTTCTGTTTACTCTTTTTAGCTTCTGGCTTCCAGCCAACAAGATTTTCCTTCCAAATTTCCCTGTTTTATTGAGTTGAAAGATTTGTCCCTTTCAGGTAACGTGGTCTGGGTCTTCCTATAAGATGTTTGCAGTCGTGCCATGAAAAATGCTTGTAGCACAGACATATGCAAAGTATTACCACTTTGCTTTAATCACCAGAGCAGAGTCAGTCCATGAATAATTCGAGCGCAGAGTCACTCCATGAATAATTCGAGACACTAGCATCCTGTTGAAAGCCAAGACCTCTGGGTTGTGAGTCATCTGTTCTTTTCTGTGGCAGGTGTTGGGGTCAAAGCACTTTGGATCTTTACTATGGTTTGTAGAAAGGACAGTTAGCCATGTATGTTCCTAAGCTGCTGCAGTTAGTGCACTTTCATTAGATGAACGCTCATTTGAGGTGGTTGCATCCTGGAGGAGACAGTTTGCTTTTCTTTCTGCAGACATGAGTTTTAGGGTCTCTCTGTAGTATTTCAAATGGAAGCAACTGTTGATGGATTCTAGTTCCTCAGAGTTGGACCTTTTATCTGAATCACAAAACCACCAAGTGATTTCACATGAGTATAAACCTGTCAAGGTCTGTTTTATGGAGAGACAGGTATGGACAATTGTTGGACAGGCCACTGCTGCTGCCACCTAGGTCCCACATTCAATTTGGTTGAATTTTGATATTAATATTAAGTAATTGTCAGGCTGAGAGTAAATGGGGATAAATACTCTAGCACAATATTATTATTTAAAAGAGAGTAGCATGAATACATGAAATCCCAATTAAAAATGATAGAGTATGACTGAAAAATATCATTCCTTCAATTCCTTTGTTCACTTATTCATTCATTCAATCCATTCTGATTAGTGGCAATCAGGAGGCTTATCATGATTAAGTTACGATACTAATTTGTAAGTGGCATATTAATTGATCTTATATGTGCAGATGCCTCAAAAATTCCTGAAGGCACTAAAAATTTCTCCCTGAAGACATATAATACGTAAAAATATAATGCAGGATAATTTCTTGAAATGCCATTTTTTCCCTTTCTTTCTGGTTAGGATCTTGAAAAAAGTTAAAAAGCAGTGATTACATTCAACATATGGTGTTGAATGTAAAGGAATATCAACAAACAAAAAATGGGGTTTGACCGTTATCTAACGTCACATACAAGCGTTAACTCAAAATGGATCAAAGTCCTAAATGAAAGATATAAAATTATAAAATTCTTAGAAGAAAACATAGGAAAAAATCTTCATGATACTGAATTTGGCAGTAGTTTCTTGGATATAACAACAAAGACAGAGGCAACAAGAGAAAAAATAGACAAATGGTACTTCATGAAAATTGAAAAATTTTGTGTGTCAAAAGACAATATCAACAGAGTAGAAAGGCAACCCACAGAATGGAAGAAAATGTTTGCAAATCATATATGGAATAAAGGGATTATTATCCAGAATATATAGAGAACTCCTAAAACTCAACAACAACAAAAACAAACAACTGGATTCAAATGTAGGAAAAGGACTTGAATAGGTACTTCTCCAAAGAAGATATACAAATGGCCAATAATGGCATGTTAAAAAGATGTTCAACATCACTACCATTAGGAAAATGCAAATCAAAACTACAATGAGATGCCACCTTACACCCATTAGGAGTGGCTACTATTGCTACTAGAAAAAAAAACAAAACCCAAAAAACAAACTGAAAACAACCAGTGTTGGCAAGGACATGGAGAAAGATGAAATCCTTATGCACTTTTGATGTGAATGTAAAGTGATACAACCACTGTGGAAAGCAGTATGACAGTTCCTCAAAAAACAAAAATAGAATTACCATATGATTTAGCAATTTTGTTTCTGGGTACATACCCCAAAGAATGGAAGACAGGATCTCAAAGATACTTGTATACTTATGTTTATAGCAACACTGATTCACAATAGATAAAATGTGGGAGTGACCTAAGTGGCTGCCGATGGATGAATGGATAAACAAAATGTGGTATACAAAATACCATGAAATAGTATTCAGCCATAAAAAGGAAGGAAGTTATGACACAGGCTACAATATGGATGAATCTTGGGGACATTATGCTAAGTGAAATAAGCCAGTCACAAAAAGACAAATACTGTATGGTTCCACTTATGTAAGATACTTAGAGTAGTCAAGAGCATAGAAACAAATAAAATGGTGATTGCCAGGAGCTGAGGGAGAGGAGAAAGGGGAACTATTGTTTGATGGGTATAGAGTCTCAGTTTATAGAGATGAAAAGAATTCTGGAGGTGGATGGTGGTGATGGTTACACAACAATATGAGTATATTTAATAACACTGAATTGTACACTTAAAAATGGTTAAAAGCTAATACAAGAAGATGGCTTGAGGCTAGGAGTTCAAAAACAGTCTGGGAAACATAATGAGACCCTGTCTTTACATAAATAAATAAATAAGTAAATAAATAAATAAGCAAGCTAGGCACGGTGGCAACACATCTGTAGTCCCAGCTACTCAGGAGGCTGAAGTGGGAGGATTGCTTAAGCCCAGGAGTTCGAGGCTGCAGTAAGCTGTGATTGCAGTAAGCTGGGATTGCACCACTCTATTCCAGCCTGGGCTACAGAGCAATACCCCATCTGTAAAAAATAAAAAACATTTAAAAAATAGCCAAGATGGTAAATTTTATGTTATGTGTATTTTACACCAATAAAAAAAATTGTGATAAAATAAGCAGCAATGATTCCACCCTCTAGCAACCATAGGCAATGTCTATATTTTTGCCTCCTTTGCCTCAGGAGAGTTAGTATCTCCTTTGGATTTTTGTGGTTCTCCAGAGAAAGTCTCCAGCAAGTCTTTGGAAGCCCTGGGGTTTCAAAGGGAAGACGCTGGAATTTCCTGTGTGTGGTGAACAAGAAGTGTGGTCAACTCAGGAGCTGACCTGGGCCTTCTCCTGTGCCATGTCACAGAAACAGCAGGCCCGCTGAGGGGGATGGCAGTGTGAGTGTTGGGGATGGGACGCTAAGTGAAGTTTGCCTTGCAAGGTAGGCAAAGGACCTGGGGCAGAGCCAGAAAGAGAGGGGAGATGTTGTGAGCTGAGCAGTTGCTGCCTTCAAATGGTCCATGCTTGCTTGGACAAGGGCATCTTGGGGGTGACCAGTGAGATGCTCCTTCCAACGACAGAGAACCTTCATCCATAAAAGTGGGAAACTATCATAAGGCCCTCATGGATGGTAGAAGGCATATGGTAAAATATTTGGTTTAAGTGCTTTGTAGATGGTAAACAATAACTATTAGCCATTGTATTATTTTATTTCCTTTTATACTCTTATTTGTCAAAATTAGGTATTCTGAAGGGTTTTTATGAAGGGTTTACCAACCAAAGGAAAACTTCAATCTGGCCTGTGTCCAAATTTTCACAAATTCAGAATTATGGAGATTTTAATATGGATTATATATGTGGTTAACATTTCTATTTTTATGGTGAAGATAATTACTACTTTATTTCTATTACATTTGCCACTTGAAATTAATTTATACTCACTATAGAAATGTTTGGAAAGCTTAAGAAAGTTAAAGAAAAGAACTTACTCAAGATCTTTTTACTTGGGGTTAACCACTATTAATTTTCATATATTTCATTCCAGTATTTTTGAATACACATATAGAGTATATATGCACATATAACAAAATTTGATGTATGCATATATTATAAAATTGGAATCATTACTATATATAATTTGTACCGTGTGTTTTTAACATTAGTATTTTATCATAAACATTTACCTATGTTATTAAATACTCTTCAAAAATATGACTTTTAATTCCTACCTAATATTCTATTACAGGACCATACTATAATTTACTGAATCTTTTCCCTATTGTGGGATCATAACTGGGTGATAAATATTTTTGTACATAAATCTTTTACTATATCTCTCATTTACTTAGGATAGATTTCTAGAAGTAATATTGATTCAAAAGTATGAGCAATTTTATGACTTACGATACATATTGCCAAATAGCTTTCCAAGTTAAATTCCAATGGAAATATATGAGAATACTTGCTTTTTTTTTTTATCTCTATTAGCATTAAATATTACCTTTAAAATGCATTTTAATTTAATAGGAATTTTAATTTGTAGTTAAAAAAATTAGAAGTTGGACATGTTTTCCATTTTCCACAAGTTTTGGGTTCACCTTATTTTTTTCTCTGATGAGATTTTTGGTCATGTTCTTCTTCTCTTTTTTATTGATATATTAGTATTTCTCCTATTGATTTTTGTAAGAATTAAAAAATCTGGTATAGATATTAACCCTTTATCATATTTATAAATTAGCTAATAATTTTTCCTAGTCATTTGCTATTTACTGTTGTTTAGATTTTTTTTAACATACAGAGTTTAAAAAATTTAATGTATTAAATATGTGAGTACAGGTTGAGCCTTCCTAATCCAAAAATCTGACATCCAAAATGCTCCAAAATCTAAAACTTTTGGAGTACTGACATGACACTCAAAGTTTATGCCCAAAGGAAATAATTGATTACTGGAACATTTTAGATTTTGCATTTTTAGATCAGGGTGCCTGACCAGTATGTATAATGCAAATATTTCAAAATCTGAAAAAAATCTGAAATTTAAAACACTTCTGGTTCCAAGTATTTCATTTAAGGGACACTCAACCTGAATTTACTTTGTGATTTGACTCACTGTTTTATACTTTGAATAGAGTTCAGACTCTGATCAGTTAAAGAGCTTCCTACATATTTTTTACGCTATATTAAAAAAGAAGTCTGACTCCTTAACTTTTAAAAAAATTAATGTCATTTTAATTGACACATTGTTATTGTACACATTTAAGGGGTACCATGTGATATTTCGAGATACACACACACACACACACATACTCACACAATGATGAATGATTAAATCAGGCTAATTAACATATCTATCACCCCACTTGCTTATTATTTTGTCTGGTAAGACATTTGAAGTTTACTAAGTTATTTTGAAATTTACAATATATTATTATTATCAACTGTAGTTACCTTGCTGTACACTAGATCTCAAAACTTATTCCTCCTGCCTAACTGCAACTTGGACCTTTTGACCAGTAACTCCCCATTTCCTCCCCCGTGACTCCTTAACTTTTACGCAAGTTGTTTTAGCATATGCTATAAGACAAGACTCTGACTTTGTGTTAACTGACAGGGAGCAAAGCTCTGGAGCTGAAGGCTTGGGTGGGTCTTCTAGACTCAGCTCCCAAAGCTTTCTCTTTTCTCTATCGTTGCTGAGTTAGTCTACACAGAGCTAATTGAGATGGGATTGATTTTGTTTTAACCCATGACATAGGATTTAACTCATGATTATTCATGACTTATTCTCCTTGATCCTATCTTGTTTGTTAAGAGTTTGTATCAGGAAAGGTAGTTAACTTTTTAACATTGATTTATTAATATCTAATTTTCTATGTTATGTCTAAAGAATGTGGCTTCTATTTCTAATTCATTGAGATTTCTGTTGTGTTTCGTCATGTAACAAAATCATGTTCTCATTCATTTATTTTTATTTTTATCATTGTTTAAGGGATCAAACACGTTTGTAGAGCTTGTTATGAAGAGCAGCAGTCATCCCCCTACCCCTGACTTCCCATCATCTCGACCTTCTCAGAGGCCACCAATCTTTCCGTAGATTGTTTTAGCATTTCCTTCCATGTCTCTGTCTCTCTCCTTTTTTTTTTTTTTTTTTTTTTTTTTGACACGGAGTCTCCCTCTGTCGCTCAGGCTGGAGTGCAGCCCAATCTCAGCTCACTGCAAGCTCTGCCTCCCGGGTTCATGCCATTCTCATGCCTCAGCCTCCTGATTAGCTGGGACTACAGGTGCCCACCACCATGCCCGACTAATTTTTTTTTTTGTATTTTTAGTAGAGACGGGGCTTCACCGTGTTAGCCAGGATGGTCTCGACCTTGTGATCTCCTGATCTTGTGATCAGGTCAGGAGATCACCTTGTGATCTCGATCTCCTGACCTTGTGATCCGCCCGTCTCGGCCTCCTAAAGTGCTGGGATGACAGGCGCAAGCCATAGCGCCCAGCCCCATGTCTCTCTTTATAACATATTTATATTGCTTCTTCTCACAATGGAAGCGCAAAGACTTACTCTTCTGAGTTCCTCAGACACATACAGACACAGAGACATACTCGGAGTCCTCACAGCCCCCAGTCTTTCCATTTTCCCCTGATATATTTATATATTTACTGGTAATGTTGATTTGCTTTCCATTCAGTGTTTATGTTCTCATTTATTACATCAGTACAGTTCACAGCTGGGGAGCACTTGGATGGGGCTTATTGATTGTTGGTGTCCTTGCGTTTTGAGTTGACTTGGCTGTTTCACTGGGAAACCAACCCTTGGAGGCTAAGACCTGGGTGACTGTGTTGGAAGCTGTGCAGGGCAGAGGCTGGCAAGGAGGGGTGGTGGTGGTCGGCGTGTGCTAAATCCCTTTATTTCTGGTATGGTCCAGCACCCTTGCCCTCACCTGTATCTGATATCCCCTTGTCCAGAGCCTTTTGCTATACAGTCTCCAGAGAACAAACTTCCATTTTTATGTAGAAATTGGGGGAAGGCTGGGGAAGGGATGGGCTGTTGGCTGGCCACCTAAAGCAGAGGGGGCCACTTGGGAATCTAATTACTTCTTAAACGGACTTGCACAAATCCTTCTTTAGTCTGACCTTCACCTCCCCCTTACAGAGGTACCTGGTGCTGCCAATTTCTGAGTCTTTTGGGTGTTCTTCAGGGTAAATTGGGTTGTTCATGGCTTTTCCTACTGTCAGCTTAGAATTCCGCTTTCTTGGGTCTGCTAAGTCAATTACCATGGGCCATCTGCTTTCCAGCTTCTAAAATTGTGTTGCTGTTTTCCTTTCTCCTGCTCTGTTTGTTCTTATGAGTTTTTGTCTTTATAAAGCTCCTTTACTGTCACTTTAATAAATGAAGATTGTTAAGAGCAGTTTATGCAGATGCAAGCAACTCACTGTCTCTTTAGTAGCCCACTTTTTCTTTATTAAACAAATGCTATGTCTTCATTTTAGAAAAGCTGGGAAATACAAGGTAGGCAAAGTATTTAAAAATCATCCATAATTTCACTTTCCACACATACCCATCATTAATATAATTTTGGTGTACAGCTTTCAAGATAAAAATATTTTTTATTTATTGAATATATTTTTAAAGAAATGGGAATATGATTTCCAGACCTTTGGTAACTTCACTCAAGAGCATCTTAATCTGGTCATAAATATAAATTTACTTTATTCTTCATACTCTACTTAATTGCAGCAAGTAAAAAAGATTCTCTAGATACTTTTATAAATATGGTTTCAATGCTGAACATAAATGTCAAAGATAATTGCTGAAAGGAAAGATATATTAGTTAAAAATAATTTCAACTGTATTCTTGCTTTCATCTACCAAATAGTGTTAAACAAAGGCTTAGGAAATGGGAGTAGAAAGGAGGTAGAGTAAATTCGTTGTTTTAGATAATGGGATGTTAAGAGATTCCATTTTATTTTCAATTTTGATTACCAGAAAAAAATACAGCTTAAAAATGTTTTGTTTAACTTATGTGGTAAAGATAAAAGTAAATACAATGTAGAAAGAGAAGAGAAATTGCAGTGAAATGAATACAATACAAAGGAAAAATAAGAGCAGAAAATGAAAGGGAAAAATAAGAGCAGAAAATGAAAGGTAAAAATAATAATTTCTCATGTAATGTTTTCTTTTTCCTTTTGTATAATTTCTTTTCAGCCTCTTGCAAGTTAGTTAAGTCGATTGGGCCGTGATGCCAACAACGGTAAAAGCCAATTTTCTTGTTTTAAAAGTATTTCCTGTAGGAGTGACTCCAGTCAGTCATTTATAGAAATATATGCAGTTTCTCCAAGAGTCTCTAGCAAACATGTGGATGACTGGGAGCTGAAAGACATTCTTCTTCTTTTTTTTTGGAGATGGAGTCTCGCTCTGTCGCCCAGGCTGGAGTGCAGAGGTGTGATCTCGGCTCACTCCAAGTTCCGCCTCCCAGGTTCACGCCATTCTCCTGCCTCAGTCTCCTCAGTAGCTGGGACTACAGGCACCTGCCACCATGCCTGGCTAATTTTTTGTATTTTTAGTAGAGATGGGGTTTCACTGTGTTAGCCAGGATGGTCTCGATCTCCTGACCTCGTGATCCACCCGCCTCGGCCTCCCAAAGTGCTGGGATTACAGGGGTGAGCCACCGCGCCTGGCCTGAAAGACATTCTTAAATCATGTAACAGTAGATTAGAATACACATCTTTTTCATTGTGAGTCAACTGTATTATGTTCTATATTTTAAAATAGGTGTTATATTGTGCACTTGTTTGCTGGGCATTGTCAGGCATTTAAAAGGTGTATATATAATCTCTAATCGTAAAAATAAGGTCACGGTATGTATTATCCAGTGCACTTATTACGTAAGGAAGCAAAGGCTCAAAAAGGTTAAGCAGCTTCTTCAAGTTTTCTTACTTAGTATGTAGCAAATCGTGGACTTGAACTAAGGTCTTCTGTTATCAAATTCTGTGCTCTTCTGCAAGGTGCTACCTCCAACAGATGTAAAGGTTCACTTACTTTTCCCCAGTCGAATGATTAAGCTCAGCCCCAGTGCAATTCCTCCTCCAAATGCCAATCTTGGAAAACTGTTTTTCAAGTTGTAATTATGTATTCCAATGCTTGGAAAAGCTTAGGGGGATGCTGCATTAAGCAATGATAAATAAGCACTTCTGGGAGTCTTGCGAATGCCGGTGTGTATTGTGAATCGTTAGAGGCAGTGCTGTGTACCTAGTTTTATCAAATTCCTTGACTATGAAACCCCTTTTGTTTCTGATTTTTCTGGAATTGATTCACCCATCATCACGCATTGATTAATACTAAGTAGGATCAATACTAAGTCTTGTAACTTCTTTCCTCCTAAAAAAAAGAAATGGAAAGAATGAAGGTGGAAAAGAAGGAAACAAAAAAGGAAGGAAAGAAAAAAGAGGGAAGAGAGGCTGCACCAATTACGGGCAATGTCCTTTCCTTGGGGAAAGCAGTCACTAGATTATGCCATTGGAAGAGATTTTCTGTGGCTTTGGAAATCACACTAGACAAATGATAGAAGCTTTTCATGCATGAGTGGGGGAGTGTGTATTATTTAGCTTTGAGTCTATAGTCCTTAATGCAGAGCCTACCACAGTCAGTGCTCAATAAATTAATGAACAAGTGAATAAAGAAGTGAACAGAATGGCAAGTCTGAGGTGTGAAGACCTTAGGTGACTTTGGGAACCTCACTTGGTCTCTCTTCTCCTTGTGGTTAAAAATGACAGCGCATCTTGTGTTGCAGGGTGTTGTGAGGTCTACACAGACGGTAACATCCCTGCCACAGTGTCCAGGGAGAGTAGAAACTGACCTCATCTCAGTTACCTTCCTTTGTTCTTCCGGGGGAAGACTTCATGCTTGACACTGGAAGATTATTTTAGGAATCCCTGTTTCTTGGGGACATTACAGATGAAGTGAAGATGTCCATAAATTAATGTGTTCTTAGTATTCAATCATCTTTCTTTTATCTCAAGGGTTTTCCTTTCAAATAAGTAGTCTCCAACCCATCCTGTTACACGTTTCTGCACAAGACTTATATGCTGAGTATCGATCAAGACTCCAAAACATACAAACGCCTCCTCAACATAAGTATGGGGATTGATTTTATAGCCATCACCCAGCTGCTAGACAGCAAGAAAGTACTGCGTGATGCTTAGCTAGGAAAGTTAATGTATAAAAATAACGGGCTTGTCATTACATGGTCACCAAAGGCACCCCTTGGGAAGAGACAGGCAGGAAACAGTAGGGGATGGGGGTAAAGTTCATTGGCTGGCTGTTAATTATCACCACTTCTTTATAAAAACTAACAGAATCCATACAGATTTTGTGAATTTAACATTTTTATTCCACCAGGTTTCCTTTCTTTTTCACACCTCTGCTCCTAGTCATGTCGTATTACCAGGGATTGAAGCTTAGCTTGCTTTACCTTCTTCTGTTTGTTTAAAATTCTCTAAGAGAAGAGAGAGTAGTGGGCCAATGAACACCTAGTAATCCTTCAATGAAAGCAGTGATTTTTCCTTTTTCCCGGTTTTTTTTTTTTTTTTTTTGAGACGGAGTCTCGCTCTCTCACCCAGGCTGGAGTGCGGTGGCGCGATCTCGGCTCACTGCAAGCTCCGCCTCCCGGGTTCACGCCATTCTCCTGCCTCAGCCTCCCAGCTAGCTGGGACTACAGGCGCCCACCACCACGCCCGGCTAATTTTTTTGTATTTTTAGTAGAGACGGGGTTTCACCGTGGTCTCGATCTCCTGTCCTCGTGATCCGCCCGCCTCGGCCTCCCAAAGTGCTGGGATTACAAGCGTGAGCCACCGCGCCCGGCCCCTTTTTCCTGGTTTTTGGGTGGAATAATTCTGTACTCTGTGTGTGTGTGTATAACTCTGTGTGTGTGTACGTACACACACACACACACACACACACACAAATGCCTTTCACAATAGGCCAGAGACAAGGTCTGATTTCGCACCCGATAAGGCCTATGAATGGAAGGAGGAGAAAGAGTTAATTGTAGGTGCTGAATATGAATACTTTTGTTTCCCCTGGGACCTTGTATTCTGAGACGGTGCACAATTTGACTCCTCAAATTTCCTTAGACTTCTCAACTTGGTATTTAAGCTGATGGTATGTTGACGTCTCTCTCACCAGCAATAGCAAAACCGCCTGTGCACATGTTTCTTTCTACCTCTCTCTGCATGGTTGGATTGCTTTCTTCTGAAAGCGTTTAGTTACTGCAGGTTGGTGTTCTCTTGAGTGAGTGTTTTCGTTATTTTTCTCAGAAAAGTGAGGGGAGAGGAGGGCTCTTGTCTGAGAGCATGTCTATTCATTAAGACCTGATGAACCACGTAACACCTAGGTTTAGTTTGTTTGGGGATCATAGTTTGTGCTCAGCCTGTCACTTGCGGAATGTTGGCCAAGTTCTCCTCATTCTGTTCTTGAGGCCTCCCATTGGCTGGCCTCCCCTCCATCTCACCCATACCTCTTGTTCCTGCCCTGAGTCCTTCCTTCCCTCTAACTTCGCTTGCTGACTCACCTCCCTCGGGGACAAGCTTTGGAAGTCACAGAGCTCAGCTCTAAAGAACATGAGGGGCTTAGGAGATCCCAGTTCCTCCTTTAGGACTAGGTGTGGTGGAAAGACCCCTGGCTATGAGTTAGAGACCTGATTCTCCCGCTTACTGGCTCTGACCACTGAGCAAGCCTTGGTAGTAACACCCAATTTTCAAATCTATAAAATGGAGGAATGACATATGGATGTGTGGTTTTGTGAGGCTTAAAATAATAATCACTACAAAAGCACTTTGCGTTTTGCAAAGCCCTGGGCTTTCATAGCTATTATGGCTTAGAACGGGGGAATGTACCTGTTTATATTCTTTTTCCACATCTCAGCAAACCCCACCCGCACTTTGACCAGCGTAATGAGATCCTTTCCACTGTCTCAGCCCTTCTTGGCTCTCTCTCCGATGCTTTACCCTATTGCTCTGACCACACTGGTCTCTCCCTACTGGCAGACTATGTCTCATCACTTTAACAAATTAGAATAGTTCTGTGTTTTGATTTAACTCCTCTGCTTGTATCGCACAATAGATTGATTCTCCTCCTGACTAGTCTGAGCAGTGTCATATTCAGAAAACACCTAGGTTCAGACTCTAAAATTAATTGAACATCTATTAAGTCATTACTATAATCTTTCTACAAATACCAAAGAGGGCTGACATTGCAGGACCCACAAATGCCTCCTCGTCATCACAGCATTAGAGCATCTCTTCTCCTCCCTCAAAACTCCTTTTATAGCCATTATGGCTTAAAAGGGGGGATGTCCTTGGTTTTTCTTGGACCCAGATTCCTTTTTTCCACCCTCCTGGGTCTATTTTCTTTTCTCTGTGAGTAGATCTCTACTCTACCAAAGATAAAGTTAGACTTTCTGACCATTTGAGGGAAAAGAATAATTTTGAACCCTTCACAGTGCCTAGTACAAGGCTGTAATAGGCGTGGGGTAGGTGCGCACTCATTAATTGTATAGAATACATCCCATAATAACCATGCAGAGAGTGCAATGAAGAAAATCAGACTGATGGTGCCACAGTTCTTGGGTCTTGGGGCGGCTACAGGAGATGAGATGGCTGTGTTCTTGGAGGCTGGAGAAGTGTAAGAAACAAGAGCCTTCCTGACTATTTTGTGTTTCCAGCCTGGCAGCTGATCAAGGTCTGCTGCCAACTCTGGGGCCAGTGACAGGTGGGGGTGTAGGACTCAGGCCCAGCCCCCTTGTCCTGCCCTCTCCTCCTTGGCCCTTCTCCATTGCGCGCTCTCCAGTTGGTCCTGTGACCAGGGCTTACGTGGTTACTTTTTCTGGGAAAAGGGACCTCTTGAGCACGTCTCCCACAATCTCAGTTTATTACCCAGCTAGGCCCTTTTCATCCCTTACATTTGTCAATAATTCCCAGTTTTCAAGCTAATTTCATGTACATTTTTTATGATATGATATTCAAAACAACTGTGGAAAACAGCAAATACAGGGCTCTGAAATGGGACATCATCTCTTGTTCACAGATGAAGGAAAGGAAGCAGAAGCATGAGGTTTCTTTTGTCCCTTTCTGGCCACACAATGTCTTCCTAAAACCCTCTCTAGTATATACATATCCCAGTCCTTTAAGTTTTTTTTAAATTTTTATTTCTTTGATCCATGAGTTATTTATTTAATTAGTTTTTATAAATGACAAGAGACAATCTACAGAATGGGAGAGAATATTTGCAAACGATATATCTGATAGAGAGATTTACTTAGTTTTATCTACTACTTTTCCTTTTCTTTATTAATTTAATTGATGCCGTGATCCATTTGTCCTGTACCCTTTAGGTTTGTCAGCACTGGTCTGCCTTCACTGTGTACTCTCTGGAGAACAAAATCTCATCAATCTAAACTCATGGAGGGGGAATCAGCACAGCATTCTGCATTTATTATGAGAAATGCTTCTGTCTTGATGGTGTTGACAACAGCATGCCTGTTGGAAGCAGGGTTTGGGGGCACAGATGGTGTGACCAAAGGAATGAAGATCATTTGGGAAGAGTCTCCTCTTTGACATGTAACAGAGTGGAAGGCACACCTGGACTTTTATGGGGGGAAATGAAAGGGAAATGATTTCCAGGAAAGATGAGTCTTTAACCAGCTCCGCCCAGTCCATCTGGGCTAACTCTTAAACATGAGCCCTGCACCATTCATCCATGGTTTTGTGAACATCATCTGGTTAAGATACTCAGGTCTGTACTTTAATAAGCTCGCCAAACCTGTCACTGTTTGGGGTCCAGCTGTATTTTACTGTTTTTGCTTTTAAGATCAATGTTCCCAGATTCAAACCATGAAAAGTAGATGGTTCCTTGAAGTCACGAGTCATAACCTGGTAGAGTTTGGGCCTCATTTGACCTCACAGATGTGTTTTGTTTAGCTTTATTTTCTTTTCTTTTTTTCTTTCTTTCTCCCTTCTCCTTCCTTCCTTCCTTCCTTCCTTCCCTCCTTCCTTTCTTCTTTCTTTTCTCTTCTTTTTCTTTCTTTTTTTCTTTCTGTTAGTTTTCAACCTTTACAAAATGTGAGGTTTCAAGTAAAATTGTATTTATGGCATCTTTAGAAAAATTAACTTGTCCCGGGTCAGTGGGGTTGAATAATTGCATGTGAGTGTTTGGCCAGGACTAGCTAGTGGCCTGTGGGGCTGTGGTGTGCCGCAGTCCTATAAGACTGCCTCCCTCATCTGTATTGTTTTCCTAGCCCCTGGGGGCACTTTGAGTTTCCCACCTCTTCTACCTAAATGTCATTTGTCCCCAAAACTCTCTTTTTGAGCATCGCAGGGAAACAAAAAGATGGAATGTGAAGCTAGGGACTGAGGGGAGAAAAGATGAATGGTTGACCAGGAAATCTTTTTAGGTTTCATGGAACTTCTTTTCTTTCTATTCCCAAGCTCTTCTGTCATGGGTAACTTACTTAAGACCAGTGTATTACAAAGAAGAGGCTGGAGGCATGCCAGTTTTGTTCTGTGAATGATAGGTTACAACAGTGGTTCTTGACCTTGGTGTACACTAACTCCTATACAGTCATTTAGATGAGAACATACCAATGCCTGGGCTCCACCCTGGACCAATTCAATTAGAGTTTTTAAGGGTAGAACCTGAGCATCAGTAATTTTTAAAGTTCTCTTAGTGGTTCTAATGTGCATCCAGGTTGAGAACTGTTAGGTTACGCTTTTGACAAGGTTTATGGAGGATCTCTCAGGTCTTTGAGCTGAAGGATGTTCTTTACTGTTTTGCTAGGTGGTCACAGAGAGGCATCTTATATGCATCTTTCCAGGGTTAGCTGAGAAGACTTGAGGGCAGATATCTTCTCCATCAAGTTAAAGGATCCAGTCCAACATTTAATTTCCTGCCACAGTGGGATTGGTACATTGGTCAAATGCCTCATCTAAGTTCACGAAAATTTTTCAAAGCACTAAGGATTCTTTAACTGACACTCTGAACTTTCAATAGAGCAGCAAAAACAAGTTATCTCCTACCCACCCTGAAATAAAATTTTAGAGCAAACCAAGATTTTTTTTATTAGCTTTAAAACCAATGCCAGCAATACAAACCAGGAAATTTTATAGCTATATGTAGCGAAATAGGATCAGTGGACAGGGGTTGTATCTCAGGCACTAATTCTATCTGATTTTCAAATGCTACTTTCACCTACGCAGGTCAGAGTCACACGTGTGAGTAATTCTCAGTGAGATGACTAACTGATATGTAGCTAATTGGTACCTCCTGCAACCATAGATGGTATACCGCAGAGGTTTCAAATTCTGACTGATCATTTTAAATCCCTTGAGCACTTTAGAAAATACAGATACTTAAAGTTCCCACCTGCAGATATACTGCATCAGACTTTCTAAGGGCATGGGGCCTTGGGCGTCTTATTAAGAGAAAATTACCCCCACCCCTCCCCTGTAAGACTTCTTCTGTACTGCTGGTGGGATATAAATTGGTAGAACCTTTTAAGAGGAGCAGTTTGACTATATCTGTCAAAAGCTAAAATGTACTTCCCTTTGAACCAGCAATTCTACTGCATGTATTGGATAAATTTGCACAAGTTTCAAATATATATGCAACTTTGTAATAGCAAAAAAAAAAAAAAAAAGAAAACTAAACATTTGTTATAATGGTACTGGTTGAATAAATTAAAATACATCTCCATGATGGAATGCTACACAGTTGTTACAAATAATAAGTTAGATAATGTGAGAATAATCTATGTATGGTGGTATGGAAAGGTATGCATGCATATTTTAAGTGAAAAAATAAGTTGCAGAATGACTTGATTATTTTGATCCCGTGCACGTATGTGTACACACACACTTGCATACATATACATATTCCAGCCTATAAGAGAACACACGCAGCTACACATCCACATTGGCATGCACATACACATGTGTATACACTGGTTGAAATGCCAAAGTTGGATTCTTGGGCCAAACCAATAATCCTAGGAGCCTCCCAGGAGATATTCTGTGAATGTCCATTTTAACTGAAGAGAGAACCGCTGCTTTGGTCATGTTAAGGTAGCAACTAGATTGGTTTTGAGACCACTTTGAATGTCAAGAATTAATTGCCATAGTTTCAAAAGTAGCACTATATTTATTTTTCCAGGCATTTTTTTTCCTCTTTGCTTTCATGGATAAAGCAAATTCAGAAATATATTTTAAGAATAAAAGAGGTGATCTTGTTTTCCTGGTGGAAATAATATTTCAATGACTTTGACCCTGTGCATTTTATTTCATAGATTTTTATTTTATTAAATAAACTGCTTTTTCCATTTTATCAATGTAAAGAGGAACTTTATGATGGTGACCACTGATTTGAATCCGTTGTTCAGTTTCAAGAAAGCAGGAGGCTTTGAGAAGGTTCCTATTCTTATAAATAGTACATAGGACATCAGATGGTGGAGGCACAACCAGTTTCTCATTTAGATTAAAGGCCTACCAAAGTAGCACTGTGAGAAATCTCACTTGAATGCTATGTAAGTGGTGAGACACAACGGTCTGAATATGAGTGAGGAAAATGCCTGGGTCCTTTTATCAGTTTGATGCATTTGCTGCCGCTGTTGCTGCTGTTTGCCTCAGATGCTGTTTAAACTGTTAGCCTACAAGGTGGCTTTTATGTACAAAGTTGTTAATACATCCAATTAATGATGTCTGACATGCTATTTTTGTAGGGAGAAAATATGTGCTAATAATAATTTTAGTTAAAATACCTTTTGGGGAAAATTTGCTGAAAATTTGTGCTTTTGCTACAATGCTTATGCTTGGTACAAGCTTATGCTGTCTTTTGAAAAATATTTATTTATTTATTTATGTGAGATGGAGTCTCACTCTGTCACCCAGGCTGGAGTGCAGTGGTGTGATCTCAGCTCACTGCAACTCTGCCTCCCGGGCTCAAGTGATTCTCGTGCCTCAGCCTCCTGAGTGGCTGTGACTACAGGTGTGTGCCACTATGCCTGGCTAATTTTTGTATTTTCAATAGAGATGGGGTTTTACCATGTTGGGCAGGCTGGTCTCGAACTCCTGACCTCAAGTGATCCGCCCACCTCAGCCTCCCAAAGTGGCTGTCTTAAATTATATATATATATAAATACTTTCTGTAAGAAACCAGCTGGTTTAGAAAAGTTTAGTATGTGAAGATAAACTAGAAGTTACCTTTATATTCTAGTATTTTCAGCACTCCATAAATTCCATTACCCAAGTATTGCCACACTATTTTGTGATTTTTAAATTCTTGCTAAGGAATAAAATCTTTAATATATGATACAAATAAATTCATTAAAGGGCTACCATTTTGTTGACTCTACCAACCCCTTCTCCACTCCTTCTCCATTCCCAGGTGATTGCACACCAATGCAAGGGGTATGAAAAAATAAAGAGAGCAAATGGGTTTTGAGAAGAAAACCATTCATACAAACTGTTTTATAATTTCTCTGAATAACTCTGCAAGAAGCTATTACTATTCTCATTTTACAAATGAGGAAAAATATTGACAGGGATTTGGTGAGTTTCCCAAGGTCTCATCCAGTTAGCAAATGTTGGAACTAACACTGGGACTCAATAGGCCCATGTCTTTTCTGCTGTCTCCACCAGGTAAGCCCCAAATTAATAATTTTTAATAATAATATTATCTTGGGTATGAAAACAACACAAGAGTCATTTTGTCAAGATTGGGAGAATCTTGATAGCAATTTTAAGTGCTAAGCTTTTCCTGACTGAATTCAAATATATTTTTTTGTGTGTGTGCAGATCTTCCTTACATTCTATGAAATGGTAGCAGGTTAACATTTTAAAAATATTTTCTCTAATTCATTTTTGTCCCTTTGACCCCTTTCCAATTCATTCAGGTAGACTGGAGGTATTGCTTGTCTTAGGGGAGGAATATTATGATATCAATACTAGAATCTATTTTTGATAGATTCTAGTATTTGATAGGGCTGCAGTAACAAAATTCCACAAAGTTTGTCATTTAAGGATGGCTTAAATGACCGCAATGTATTATCTCACAGTTCTGGAATCTGTAAGTTCAAGACTTACAGAGTTGGGTTTTTCTGAGGGGTGTGAGAGGAAATCTGTTCCATGCCTCATGCCTGGCTCCTGGTGGCTTGTTGGTAATCTTTGGTCTTCCTTGGCTTGTAGATATCATCTTCACATAGCATTCTCCATGTCTGTTTCTCAGTGTCCAAATACCCACCCTTTTATAAGAACATCAGTCATATTGAATTAGAGCTCACTCTAATGACCTATCTTCACTACTTACTTCAGTAGCAACCCGATTTCCAAATAAGGTCACATTCTGAGGCATTGTGAGTTAGGACTTCAATATATGGATATTTGGGGGACACAAGTTAGCACATAGCACAATCCATGACAGATTTGGAGAACTGAGTGACAAGGAGAACTGTGGCTCACTTCTCCAGCAGATGAGAAGACCCCACAGTGGAAATGACCAGGTAGTAGGTGCATACAGAGAGGCCTTAGCCCTACACGAGGGAGAGAAGCAGAATCATCCTGTGTGGTTGAGCAAGTAGACATGTAAATTGGAGCCATGGATACCTGGGTCATAAACTGGTTTTAGAGGGCCCGTGATGTTTCTGAAACCCATGACAGTGCTGGAGCAGGAGAATGGTTGCATGCGCTAAGAGGGTCCCACTAAACTCAGAGCAAGATTCAGATGGGAAGGGTCTATTTGGACAGGAATGAGAAAGAACAGAGCTGCCATCAACATGGAAACTTAGAGGAAGAAAAGTGATTTCAGTTGTTGTCCGACTGTGGAGACGACTCAACCCTTCTCTCCTCCCTCCACAAGAGGAGTTTTGTCTGGAGGTGCGCACTCTGGTGAGTCAAGCTTGGCTTGTGCCAGGCTAGACCAGAAGTGATGCCCCAAACCTGTTCCTGCCATTAGCACTAAAAGAGAAAAACCTCAGGAAGGCAGGGGCTGCTGGAGCCAAGCTGGGGTTCTGGGTTATGCTATTCTCAGACAGCCCCAGAGGAAAGAAAAAAGAGAAACTTCCCAGGGTGGCCATTTAGTGAAACAAATTGACTGCCCTATTAGCCAACATTTCACTGCACATTGGGGAAAAACAAGTATGAACACTTTTCCTCCCCATTGCTGATTATGGGTTGAAACTCCCTTATAATAAAATGCCATGAGACACTAGAGGCCAGGTAGATGTTTCAAAGAAAAACAGACTTTTCTAAACATTTGCAATGATTTTCTTTGTAAATAGGTTTAACCTTAGACCTTCTGTCATCTCACATTTTTATACAGGAAATTAATTTTCTTCATCCTCTTGGTGTTTGAGGGAAGGGAAAGAAAGTTGAACAAGTCCCTGGGATTTCGAAAAGCTGCCATATAAACTTTAAAATTAAACAGATGTTATGTGAATCACATGTAAATTGGAGCCATGGGAACCTGGGTCATAAACTGAATGTGATGTTCTGAAGTGAGAGAAGTGGTGGATTTTCTGGCAATTATTAAAGGTCTCACGGATCAAAAATATCAAATGAAAATGGATCTTTGTGTTCAGCAAAAGTTGGAGAATATTCCAAAACATAAATCCTTTCCAGCAGATTTTAAACTTCCTGAGGGCAGAAGCTGTATCTTTCTCCACTTTCCATTCCTAGCACCTACAAATGCCTTGCACAGGGCAGACGCCTGAACTATTTAGTGAATTCAACCCTTCCTTCTGAGGGCTGTGAAGGAAGGATCTGATTCCTTCACAGTGGCCATGTTAAGAGAAGGCTTTGAGGCAGAAAGACAGAGAGATGGATCTACATGCACTTGAGTGGGACATTTATCATGGGTTCAGATCTGTGGGGACTGAAATCAGAAGTGGCCCAGGAAGATGTGATATGGCACACAAGAGTGTTTCCTCCACTTACTGTCATGGCTTCCCTTCTCTCCTTCTCCTTTGATGAAGATACTCTTATTTGATCTATTCTAGGTGGTATTTATGGCTATCTCTGAATATTTTTTAAACAGAAAAAAACTTACCCTTGATTTTAAGTGGTTACTTTTGCCGTTTCTAGTAACAGGGTGGGGGAACCAAATCAGTATCAGAAAGCCTGTGAGCACGTTCTGTCTCCTTAGGTGCTTGCCACACCTTTTGTGGGGAAAGATTCCTGGAGGGTAATTCATCCCATGCCTGGTCCACTCAACCTCCTTACTCTTCCTTTCTCTCTGCTTCCTACAGTGAGTCTTGGCCCTGCCATGCCAATTTCATTTCTGCCCATATCTTTGCTGATTCAAGTAAGTCATCAATCAATTCACCTAAGAACTGTCTCTCTACTTCCATACCACTTTCTAGCTGTCATAGGTTGAATTGTGTTCATCCTTCCCCCAACTCCCACCACCCTTCATATGTTGAAGTCCTAACCCCCAGTACTTCAGAATATGACCTGTTTATAAATAGTGTCATTGCAAGTGCAATTTGTTAAGATTGTCAATACTTGCCTGTATACACAGCACAATCTCCTTTGTTGATGGCCAGTAGGAGTAGGGAGGGCTCCTAATCAAATATGACTGGTGTCCTAATAAAAAGGGGAAATTTGGACTGAAAGCCAAGTATAGACAGAAGACAAAATGAAAAGACACAGGGAGAAATTGGCCATCAACAAACCAAGGAGAGAGAGAGAGTGAGCAGATCCTTCCTTCACAGCCCTCAGAAGGAAACAACCTGGCCAACACCTTGATTTTTTAATTCCAGCCCCCAGAACTGTGAGACAACAAGCTTCTGTTGTTCAGGCCAATAAAATAGTTGTGGTGCTTTGTCACCATGTTTGTGATGCTGGGTTACCGTGGTTTGTGTCCCTTTGTTATGGGAATCCCAGCAAAAGAATAGGCTAGCCACCCTCCACGCCAGGTGCAAAGCTTTCCTCTTCCATGAATTTCAGTGGATTGTGAAGAGCCTTGGACCAGAAGTTAGAAACTCTGGGTCTAGTCATGGTACCTATCACTACATGAAACAATAAATTGTATAAATATGGGCAAATGTCTTAACCTCTTTGGGTCTCTTTCTTTACAGGGCAAAATAAGGATAATACCACCCTGCCCCTGTTGCCTCAGAGCAGGCTGTGGGAATCCAAGGCAAACATGTGAGAAAGTGTTTGTAAACTAGAAAGCATGACACAAATGTAAGGAGGGGGTGTAAAAAAGAGGAACATGTTGAATCTTGATCTGGGAGTCAGTGCAACCTTGGGACAGTTGTTTATTTCATTTGAGCCTCAGTTCCATCTTCTGTAAATTGAGATTATTTTGAAGGTCCTCCCAGCTCTCAAGCTCTAGGATTACAGGCTTATTATTAGTCATTTATTGATTCAATAAACATGGATTGTCTGCTCCGTGCCAGGCTTTGCACAAGGCACAAGGGATAGGAGTGTGAGTAACTTTAGCTCTGGTCTTCCAGGAGTTTTGTTCCTCCAAAATTTTCCTTCTCAGTAAATCCCATAATGGCCATCTCCACCCTTTGATGACATATTTTTCTCATCCTTGGAGGAACAAAAGTTTGGAGAAATGTAAAGATGGGAGTAGGAAGGGATGGTTTTGGAGAGAGACTACTTCCAAAGCCATGTTGTTTTGTCAACAGTCAAGGAAGCTGTTGGCTATGGATTCCCCTTTTATAGGCCAAGAGTGACATTTTGTTAAAGTTTCGTCTTCCCAAATGTTCTAGCTCAGTCTGGCTTCATTTTGTTGGCATACCTCTGGGTTTACTAACAACATGCAGCTGTGCAAGGTGTGGGGAGAGCATGTCCTTTCTTTGAGTTACTTCTGACAGCCAGTATTTGCACTGTAAGTTGTGTCACCATCTCCTCTTTGGTTTTCAATTAATCTTTGTTGTATTTTGCATCATGGACACTCTGTTTATAAGAAATGTAAGCTGTCTGTCCTTATGTCAGTCAGGCAAAACTCTATGTGTGTTTGTCTCTGTGTCCAAATCACAGTGGCTGGACACTAGACTGATTCTAGACCCTGGACTTGAAGTATTTTATTGATTCATCCAGCAAAAATGCTTTTTAGGGTACCCACACCTGGCTCTCTAATAGTAGTTGGGAACACAGTAGTGACAAGCCAGGAAAGCTATTGTGTGCATTGGAGCTTCCCTTCTGCCGAGGATATAAGAAGCATATGAAGAAACAAAATAAGTTCAGATAATAAGTGCCAGGACAATGTGATAAACAGAGAGAAGGATGGACCCCAACAACATTAGATGAAGTGATCAAATAAGTCCTCTTTGAGAAATAATTTTTGAGCAGACACTTCAATGAAGAAAACTGAGACATAGATTTGTGGGAAAGTATGTTGCATGCAGAGGAAGGAGAAAATCTAAAGACCTCAATGACAGGAAGAATTTAGCATGTTGAAGAAATAAGAAGAAGGCATGGATAGATTATAGAAGCAGCTGGAATGCTGATATTATTCCAACCCTTTCCCACCCCTCATTTCTCTGCTTCCCTTTTGTTTGAATGAGTTCTTTGGACCAATTCCTCATCCAGCCTGTCTACCTCCATTTCATCAATCTGCTACATTGTCTGCATGGTTCCCTGAGAACTGCATTTATTAAGCCTGAAGCTATGAGAAACTGTTTCTTGGGATAGTTTGCTTTAGTTAGGTAAATGGGAGAAGGCAGCACAGAGTTGAAGAAGTGAACTAAAATATATCTCAGACAGGAGTAATTTAATCATAAAAAGATGAACTCATTGAATTAGCATGAGAAAAGTAGGATTGTTTGTAAGATTGGAAAGGATACTCTTGGAACTCAAAGTAGGGAGTACAGCTAGGCTTCACTGTCTCAGGCAGATCCTCTCTTTGTAGTCCTCTTTAGGGGATGCTTGTCCTCTTATATCTACTTTTCTGCATATCTGGTTCATTTTCTTCTTTGCAGCAGCTTCCACAGCAAGGCTTTTAGTTACCTCTTGCCCATAACTTTGAATTGCACTTGACTTAGGTGGCAGGTATATAGCTTGACTGTTAGTGCCCAGCCCTGAACCCTGTAGTGACTATAACCCAGTAACAATAGACTTCATTCTCAGCTGCAAATTCCAGAACAATGACTCTGGCTGGCCCAGCAGGGATCAGGCATCCATCTTTGGCCAATTCAGATATATCCAATATGGGGAGTGTTCTCTTGATTCATAAGAGTGCCTCTAGGGCCTGTGGGTGGGGCAGCTTCTCTAATGAAATGGAATAGGTGGGAATAAAGTCAATGCCATCTTTAGCAAAAAGGTTATAGGTAGAATGTGCTTGGAATAGGAGGATTTACACCAAGAGAGAAAATGTAGTCTGGACAGAAAAGCAAAGGAGAGAAGGAAAATATTTGGTATTGTAAGAAGTATGGTGGCCATGAAGATATAGGTTTAGATTTTGTCTGATTTTTTTATACCATGCTTTTGTATACATGCACACACATGCACTCCATCTCTTCCCACAAATGACTTGATGCAGCTTTCATGAAAACATCTAAATTAAAATTCAGAACTGGAAGAAATAATATGGAGCTTAAGCTATTTTATTCTGCTTTATTGTCTATCTTTCCTAAATAGACTATGAATTTTTATATATGTCGTCCGTAATTAAGATTTAATTATTTAAGGCTGCTATGTGCACAACAAAGTCCACGTTTTCTTACTTTTTTAGCAGATACAAAAACATGCATTTCCCAGTTTCTCTGGAACAAGAGGCCTCTGCAACTAGGTGGTGGCCAATGGTATATGAGCGAACTTCCCATCCCTGGCCTCTGAAACATTCCCAGTGAATCTCCATGCTCTAGTCCTCTTCCATTGTCTGCCGTCTTGATCCTGAAGATCCAGTAGGGAATTCCAAATTCATAGAAGCTGGTTTAGCCACTGGTTGGAAAAATCTTAGATTCCTGAATGACTCGATGGAGCGGAAACTGTGTCATGAGTAAGAAATGGGTAAAGCCATTGAGCTGTTCTATACTGACCAATGCATTGAGAATGTAGATTCTTTTTTGGGGTTTCTGCCTTCTCATTTAATGTGCGGCAAAGATGGTGGCATATTTCAGTGTAAAACTAATAAACGCATATGATAGAATGGAGTAAAAAATAACTGCAAAGGGCATGTATCTATTTGACCCCAAGGAAATTGTCTTGAAATTGAAATATCCAGGAATGTGCCTAAGATGCTAAATCTTTAGGGATGGCATATAATTCACTTAGCGATTTGTTTTTTGACAACAGAAGTGGTTTGCTTTCCATAAGAATGGATTCATCAGCTTAAGTTCATTCCAAAATGTCATCTACAGTGTGCCCTCTTATTTACTAATGTCGTGCAGAGAGACATTTTCTTAAGAAAAAAAGTTAATCCCTTCCACTGCCAAACAATGAACTTTTGGTAATGGAAATGCAAATAGAAGCACAATGCATTAATGTTTAAATTTTTCTCTGGCCACAGATATGACTGACATAGACATGTAATGTAGATGGTATATCCAAATACATAAAAACACACATGAGTGCATGCACACACACATACACAGAGCTATCTTAGCTTGCCTTACATGCTGGTAAAGGTGTATAGTTTGTTTATTCTTGCTGCTTCGAAGTTTCTAACAGTCCTCTACGAATTTGTTCAGTTTTGTTTTATCATGAATTCCAAGTTTGCACGTTGTAGAATTCTCTAAAAGCTGTAGAAAAAGCAGTGAGCAAGAGTCAATGATTTTAGTCTCATCTCTGCCACTACTTGGCCTGTGACCCTAGACATTACCTCATCTCTTTGGATCTTAATTTCCTTAAGTATAAGATAAAATTGCACCGAGAAAATGGGCTTCAGAGTCTGATGGATCTGGGTGACTGGGCAAGTTCTTTAGCTTGTCAAACCCTCATTTCTCTAATTTATAACTTAAGGACAATACCTTCTTCCTGTCAAGGTTGAGGTGCGCATTAGTGAGAAATGTCTCAAGGCCTGGTTCACAGTGAGTATTTAATTATTTGCCTCCCTTGGCCTGTCCTCTTGATATTGAGAGCTGATGCCTTCTACCCAAAGGAGCAGCAGATGTGGGAATCCACTCTTTACCTTGTTGGAGGTCAGGCTGTTTTAGCTTTTACAGGGCGGAACTGGACTTCTTCTATTCTATTCTCTTAGTGATCAAAGTAAACATGCCTAGAAAAGGAGTGTGTTGGGGACATCATCTGGTACATATCACAGTCACTGTGAGCACTATACCAGATGAGGACCTAGCCCTGTGCAAAAGCAGGGTTGGGCACACACCCACGACATTTTTCTATTTTTAGTAGAGATGGGGTTTCGCCATGTTGGCCAGGCTGGTCTCGAGCTCCTGACCTCAGGTGACCCACCTGCCTTGGCCTCCCAAAGTGCTAGGATTACAGGTGTGAGCCACGACGCCCAGACCATTGCATGCACTTTGTGAGGTTCTTGCTTCCTCTTATATGATAACACAGACAATAGGAGAGAAGAGGTAGGAAGGAGGGTAGGATTCTCATCTTGGCTACCTGTTACTCTGATGGTGTCAGAGTAAATCCACAAGGGAGTCATCAAAGATAAGTTATCAAGAAACATGTTTACAATCTATGACTTATAACCTCTTTCATAAGATACTGTTTTCTCTCGGTAACCAATTGGTTTCTCTCAGTTAAAGGTCAAAAAAGAGAGAAAACATCACTGTTCTGTTCAGCAGAACTTTTGTCAGTGTGCTCGAGAAGCGTCTCAAGTGACAAGTGAGCTGACCAGGGTAAGAAATAGTTTCCTGTGTCTGTTCTTGGCCTTGTTACTTTCCGGGAAGGGACAGATTCCAGAGGGCCCCCTCATTGTTCTTGCCCTCGCCCTCAAAATGTGGATTGGGAGGTAGAGTATTTTTTTTCTAGGAACAGAAAACCTCGTTTCTTTTTCTTTTTCTTTATTTCACATGGAGTTTTGCTCTGTCACCCAGGCTGGAGTACAGTAGCACGATCTCAGCTCACTGCAACCTCCACCTCCCAGGTTCAAGTGATTCTCCTGCCTCAGCCTCCTGAGTCTCTGGGATTACAGGCGCCTACCACCATGCTGGGCTAATTTTTGTATTTTTAGTAGAGACAGGGTTTTCCCATGTTGGCCAGGCTGGTCTCCAACTCCTGGCCCCAACCAATCCTCCAGCCTCAGCCTCCCAAAGTGCTGGGATTACAGGAGTGAGCCACTGCACCCGGCCAGAAAAACTCATTCCTTGTCCTGGCTTTGCTACTAACTCGCGTGTAATATTTAGCTAATCTTTTAATTTTCTGGGCCTTGCTTTCTACGTTTTTAAAATTGGAGAGTTGAAATGATTGATCTCTAAGATATTTAGTAGTAGTGTTATATAATTTCAGCATAGAATTTTTCTCAAGTACGTTCTAATACATGTTCTCAAAATTCCCTAATTTGCACGTCACCTCACTCTACAGTTTTTCCCTTTGTCTATGCATTATATACGCTAGACGATCATTTGTGGAATATTTTTATTTCAGTCCCTTTTGAAATTTATCTTCTTCCTAAGCTGTAACATTCATGAGCTTACAACTTGATGGTGCACACACACACACATGCAAAATCCCCAGCTATTAGAACTTTTTTGCGTTCTTACATGTAATAACATATATTGGGAAATGATACCATAGTATAGTATTTTGTGAGACAGATTAATATACAATACTCAAACATTGATCTTTATCTTGAGTGGCTTATCCAGTGAAGATGAAAAACAATGTGCCAATGTTTATGCTGGCCCATAGGCCATTTCCCACTCACCAGGAAAAATCTGAAGTACAATTTTGTTGTTGTTCTAACGACCTTTGAGGAATGCTGCTTGCTCTTCTTGGTAACACCTGTTGGTTTACACCTAGAATTCTGTGCAACATAGATGTAAGATAGCTTGCAAGACAAGAAAATCAAAGAAAGATGCAGAAGGGGGGTTAGAACATTATTTAGATCAAATTGTGAGTAATAGAATGTTCCTTGTTTCACCGAGAAAGCACTGAATCATCTGACAATGGATTGTGTATGTCCTCTCTCTTCTACACTTTTGGCATTTGAGCTAGGTTGTATACACACCTTCTTTAAGTCCTCCTTTAGATATTTAAAATAGTGAAAGTGCACACATTTATTTAATTAATCTTCATTTATTTAATTAATCTTGGAAGATGAATAATTTCTTGCACATCTTGGTTTTGAAAGAGTTCCATAAGAATTAGAATTCATGAAACACACAGCAAGTTTAACCTAGCCTTCATTTTTGAAATCACCTGATATCAATTAGCATTCCTCCAGTTTGGGGTTGATTTATGATGCCCTTGTAAGGCCCTGAAAATATGAAAGCAGAGAAGCAGTATTTCAAAATGCAGCATAAAATCAACAATAAAATGTATATTTATAACCTGAAAAGTATGATTTCATCTTGGAGAATTACCAACCCAATAGCAGTAATAAGCATGATTTTCATTGTACCATATTGTACTTATTAAGCACTTCAGGGGACTTGTGAATAAATCAAATTGTGGGATCAGTTTTGGATATCTGAACATATTTTTAAATATTGTAAAAATGTGGAAAAGTATCACAACTGGTTATCATTTGTTCATGCTTTCCAAAAGGGTTTTAATCATAAGCTCATTCTTACATCCTCCTACAAGCTGGATAAGGTTAGAATGGCCCTTAAAGTGAGGCCCTTTGAATAAATGCAGATTTAATATGGTCAAGAGAGAAGATTAGATCCTTCAAAAATCCCATTCAAATACCACACATTCTGATTTATGCTCATAAAAGTCAGGGAAAACTAGGTGGTTTGGAGGATGCAATGTTATCAGAGAATTTAGGGTGATGTACATGCCTGCTTTGGATTTAAATTTTAATAAAAATATTCAGGATGGAAAGTTAAGGCATTGAATTGAAATGTCCCAACTTGCTCTATTTGCATTATGTTGGCTTCCACAAGTCAAGTCAATTCAATCCAACAAGTATTTGTTGACAGTGTACAATGTGGCAGGAAATGTGACAGGTGTGGGGGCTACAAAATCAAGAGATAGCAGTTTGGGGGAGCTCTTGCTGGTGTACAGATCAGTGTGACAGAGCTGAAGTTCCAGGTTGACCGCAGAGCATAGCCTTCCCAGATTTGGATAGTATTCTGAATTTAGATCAATGATCATGGATTCCAATGGAAAAGGGACGTATAGCTTGGCCTAATCTGCAGAGATCAGTATCCCCAATGCGTCATTCTAGGGTGATCCCAGGTTAAGTCCCAAGTAGCGGTGGGGTTAAGCTGGAGTGTCTGGCAAAAGTAGTCTCAGATGAATGGTTCACCTAATGAGAACCTCCATAATCAAGAGAAGGTTGGTAACAGGGGCTTCTCTAAGAAGCTTTAGGATCAGGACAAATAAACAAGATTTTTCAAAGTCCCAACATTTTATTGACATTACCTTTTTTCATAGGGCAATTAGATCATAGGTTCTATAGCTGAAAGCAAAACCAACCACTTTTGCTTCAGGGTTATATGCATGTCAGGGTGTAAGCCTCCCTCCAGGTTTCTCAAAGGGAATGATAGACATGAGAGAGCTCTAAAGAATTGTGTCAGGATGGCATGTCTTGAATTGGAGGTCTACTCACCCAGGCCTGCCCTGGCCCATATCACCCATGCTGGAGACCCAGAGTCTCTGCCTATGAACCTTTGGGTTCTTGCCTACAAAGTAGCTGACCCACAGCTTCTGTAAGCCAAACTGACATCACTTTTCTGATTCTGTTGTTTCTTCACAGTGTTAATAATTCTGTGAGGTGATGAGGAGCAAAGGAAAGCAAGTAAAAGGATATTGAGGTTATTTAAAATGTTTTGTATTTATATTCCAATGGGTTGCATGTTTTCAGTTCCAAATTTGCTTGGATACCAAATTCTAGTTCTTACTAAACAATGGAATATTATGATAGTTTTGGAAATAAATATAAAATTGGATGACTATCTTCTCACACTTTACTATTCCATCCTCCCTTGGTAACACGCATAGAGTAACTATCTTGCCAGAGAAATGCAGACTGCAGACAGGGGCCACATCTCAATTGCAAAGTCTAATAAAGGGGACTGATGACACAGATGCTTCCAGTGAGTAGATAATTTGAATATCACTTCCATTTTTGTGTGATCATACCAATACTAAGACTGGTAATAACGGCTACCATTTGTTAAGTGCTTACTTTGTAGGAAAATAACTGTGCTATGTATTTTATATAAGACCCTCCTTTTATTTAATTTGAGCCCCACAATATTTCTATGAATTAGCTAACATTACATCAGTATACTTGAAATATAAAAAATCTAAAGCTCAGAGAAGTTTACTTCTCTGAGCTTTAGATTTTTACCAGGATCTAAAACCAGCCATTTTTCTTCCATAGCCCACCCATTTTTATTCTTACCCTATACTGCTTATGCTGAGATAATATGTCAAGGTTTTCTGATATGCTTTTCATGTTTTTATGAGACTTGCAGTGAGCTCCTCTGGAAAACCCCTTGATGGATCATTTGAACCCTGGAAAAATAGACAGTGAGCCAGTGTTTTTCCAACTGTGGATTTTAGCCAGTTAACAGGTCATGAAATCAATTATTAGTGGATGTAACCAGTAATTTTTTAAAAGGGAAATAGAGCATAGAATAGAAAATATCAGAATACATAGAACTGAAGCTAACTATTGTTTCATGAAACTTTTGGCATATATATTAAATAAAAATATATAATTATATATTATGTATTATATAATTTTGGCTATATATTATATATAATATTTGTGTGCATGTGTGTACTCACCATGTAAATTTTTTTTTTTTTACTGTGATTTCAGTCAAAAAATTTGAAAACCACTGCCTTGGGATATAGATAGGGTGAGCAGGGAGTGAGACTTATGGTGTATAAGGAAGGAAGAAGAATTTGGGGATATTTGTGAGAGTCAAGCTAGGGAGGAGCAAGGAGGAAGTCAAAGGGAAGAGCAAGGAGACCCCAGGAGCAAGAAACTGTCGCCTATAAGGTTGGGAGGATATGCTGGATAAAGGTTGGAACAGAGGGATGTTGACTCTTGTACTAAGGAATGTGGACTTGATTCTCTGGGAGTGGATGGAAAGCCATCAAACAAATTTAAACCAAAATGTGACATGACAGAGCAGTGCCTTGGATGGAATAATCAGGCCACTGTATGTATGATGAATGGGAGGTACAGAGACTGGAGTAAGGTGTACCATTTAGGAGGCTTTTGAAATAATCTAGGTCAGGGACACTGAGTGCCTTGAATGGGGAGAGGGGAGTGGGGAAAAAAGACGTGGGAGATATGGTAAACATGAATATGGAAGTAGAGGCAAATGACTGGGAGATAGGCAGAGCCTTTGACTAACATAGAAACAGGGCAAAGAAGCAGGCCTCGAGGGTAAGATGATGAATTCAGTTTGGCACATGCCCAGTTGATCTGCAGGAGGTACATCTAAAGTGGATGACTACAAAGCAGGGAGCCACGGAAACATGAAGCTTGGTGCAACGTAGTTGAGTAAAACGGCTAACACACAGTCGAGCTAGGCAACAATGCAGCGTTCTCTAGACAGGTGCTGACTGAATGGTTGATCTTGGTGACAGTGGTGGGATATATGCATTTTTCATCCTGATACTCCCTCCATTAATATTGAAAGAGCAATGAGACATTTGTCCACTGGCCTGTGGGAGGTTCCAGACTTTGGTATTTTAAGACTGCATTAGTACAGAGAAATTGGTTTTGATGGAATGATTATCAGTATTTTTAAGCATGGTTATGTTTGTCAAATATCTGTTTTGTTTTAGAGAACAGTCTTTTCCAATGAAATGACAAATGGTCTTACCATCTTTGAGATTAGGATCCTTGGGATCCTTGGTCTTAGCCTCCTTGGAATGCTTAAGGTCTTAGCAACCTTATCACCCTTGGTCTTAGCATCCTTGGGATCCTCCTGATTGTTGTCCTTGTCAGGAGAAGGGAGAGGCATCAGCCTACTAGCATTGAAAGTTGCCTAACAGTTGGGCATAAAGGAAATTTACCTAGGCTCCTCCATGGAGGTCATCCCAAGAGTAGAAACATAATTGGTACATTGTGATAGGATTTTGTCTGCAGATAATGCATCTTGTATTTGGATGCTTTTTGTGTGTGTGGTGGAACAGGTTTTATCACTCCTAAGTGAAGTTTAACTTTGTGGCCTCATTTACAAGAATGAAACCATATGCAATGAAAACACGTTTACTTCCCTAAATTTGGCCTTGCTTTGGCTTTTCTGGACCAGGTTTCCTAACAGTATTCAGTTTCTTTCCCTGAACAGATCCTGGTGCTGATGGTAGTCCTTCAGGTAGAGATTGGGCTGATGTTTTCCACCAAAATACTGACTGGTCTCTGCAACGTGCACACGAACAGATGAATTTTAGAACTTTAGATCCTGAGATGTAGTTCCTATTCCTTGATTGGTAGCATGCAAATGACAGAGACCAGGCCCTGGAGTAGACCCAGGTCTCTAAGCTGCAGCAGTGAGATGCAAGGTGACTTGTTCTAGGAGTTCCTGCCGAAACAGAGTTTGGTGACTTGTGGGCTTTTAACAGACTAAGTTACTTCGTCCATCGTGTCTACCCTGGTCTCCTAGTCTGCAGACCTTACAGTAAGAAATGCCCAATAACCAAGATGCTGAAAACAAAGCCATGGCAGGCTTCTCTGCCAGTCAGTGCATTCTCTAGGAGAGCCCTTGGCATAAATCCATTTCCCCATAACTGGTGAGTTGATTATCACACCATAAAACCTCATCTTATTAGCTGGAGGAAAATATCATGAAAGTAAGGGATGTCATTTCCATGAGAAGAGAAAAACCCTCAACCATAGTTATCTCTTTGAATATTCTATAACCAATTATTTATTATTTGTGCCTCTAGAAATTTTAAAAATGTATTAATTAAGCATCAATTGTGAGCTAAGGCAAATAAGATGAATGTGTTGTTTGCACACCTTATAATGGTTAAGACCTTCCTAGAGTTAGTTTTGTCTGCTGTCAAAAACCACTCATGGTCCCAGGAATTTAATATCCAGGAACCTGTAGAATTTATGGGGATAAGGTTGGCTTTTGGGGCCTGGAAGGTCAGCACTAGAACTGGAGTGTAGGTTGACTTAAGATGGGGAACCAGAGGGCCCTCAAAAGTAAAAGCAGTTCTGTTTGGGGAGTATGAGGAGCACTCTATGAGCTAATAAATACCAATGAGGGTCAAAATACCTGAAGAATCCCTAGGACAAAGTATACCTCATGCCACTGGCCTTATCTCTGTCTTCCAACCATTTTGTGAATTACTGTCTGTGGGAGGCTGAGAGAGAAGGAAGAAAGAAAGAAGAATAAATATGGATTATAGTCAGAATAAATACGGGAGTCTAAATGAGACCTTAACCAACATTTGCTCACTCTTCTGCCCTCATGCTCAATGGTCCAGGCAGTTGTGAAGTTCTTAAGGCAATGAGCATATTTCTTTTATCTTTGATCCCCTAAGAGTTTCTAGTTTCTGGCTCATTGTGTTAAAAAAATTGCTGGACAAATGGATCATACAGAATGTCTAATCTTTTATTTAAATAATTCCAGAAAACAGGCTAAAACTTCTGCAGGAATTCACTTCAATATATCTGATCCGGGTTTTTTGTTTCATTTTTAAAAAGTGTTCTTAGAACTTATCTACTATAGTGTATTGCATCTATTAAAGGCTTACCATGTGTCACTTATTGGGGTAAGGAGTTTACATTGTATTAAGAGCCTGTGTTGTAGGTAGTATTTTTATTCTCATTTTTCAGATGAGAAGATAGAGCATGAATAGGTCATATAGCTAGAAAGTGATGGAGCTAGGAGCTTTTATTTCAGGTTTTCTGTCTGTAGAAAAAACATATTAGAGCTTATTATTTTAAAAAATAGTCACTTAACTGGCTAGGTTCCTAAGGCAAGAATCTATTCTTATCTATACCTATTTTCTCTTGTGTGGTCCTCCATGGCAATGAAGGATGAGGGTCTGCAGGGTTTAGTCACTTCATTGTCTTGAAGACCACTCTGAAGTCATGCACTAAATTTTTTTAACTTAAAAAATATGATTTGAAGTTTTGGGGCTCAGAAGACTTAGACATTTTAATTTTGATATCTCCAGCACCTGACATGCAGCCCGGCAGATCCAGTGTCAGGTTATGATCCCAGGCAGGGTCATGTGGCATATGCCTATGTGAACACCCTCTGTGCAGATGGTGCATCTAGAGCTGTGTGATGTCAGGCTCTAGGCCCCATTCTGTTCTAGTACCTTTCTGATATTAAAGGTGCCACACACTGCACTGTCTCTCGGTAAGCACAGATTGATTATTCAAGAATGAGCTCCAGATGCAAATGGACCTGAAACTACATGGTTCCTGAGGCATGAAGTGCAGAGCCCTCTGGATTTTGAGGTGGAAAACTCAGGGGCAGGTGAGGCGCCATCCAAAGGTTTGGTCTGCATCAGAGTCACAAATATGGTGTGTTCTTACTACTAATTCCCCAGAAACAGCTGCTGGTTGGAACATAGGCATGGTTTCGTGAACTTTTCTTTCCAGAGTCTCAGAAATTCAGACTTTTAAGAGGGGGTTGTGATGTATTAATATATTATCAGATGTTTCCATGATTGATATTTGTGGAGAACAGGGTCAGGGATAGCAATTTTTCAGGGACTGTTTTGCTTGGTAACAGTCCATTACAATAAAGAGAATCTCATACACTCTTTGCAATTCTTTTCCACTTCACTTACTCCCACAGTCATTTTTGCATTACCTACTGTGTGCAAAAAAAGTGCTCAGGCTCCTGCCCTCTAGGGGTTTAAGGTTTACTCCTCTGTCAATGAATGACATTTTTCTTCTGAGGGGTGATTTACTGAAATTTTATGTATGTGCACTGATTATATATATGCTACTTAAAACTTTAGTGGAACTATAAGGATAGCCAGTAGGACAATATAACCAAATGACTTCTTAAAATTGAAAATTCTAAATTGTGAATATTTCAAAATTTCTGAAACTGATAGAATGTATTTTCATGTGAAGCCCCCTTGATCTGGCTTGTTGTTTTCTTCTTCCCTTTGTCTCTGGCTGGGGACTCCCTATGTCTCTCCTGTCTCTCCTCTTCTTCTGACTCCAGGACTTTGGGTCTTTCCCTTTCCCGGTGATCAGTCCTAACCATATCTTTCATTTACCCTGAGAACTGTATGAACTCCACCTCCTAACCTGTCAAACTCTCAGTAGTGAGTGAGTCTGGGTCTGCACCTGTTATGCTTTTGCAAAATTCTCTGGACAAGCTGAGGTGGAGCCTGTGACTTGCTTCTCCCTTTAGGTTTGATATTCCAATGGAAGCACTGCATGAGTGGCCAGGAGAGGGATGTGCAGGGGTGGTCATGGCAGGCTGTGTGCACCTGGCACCCACAGCAGCCCTGTCAGCATTTGAGTGTCTGGATGTGGACCGTTGTCTTTGGCGAACATCAATAGCACATTTTCAAAGCCCTGCTGGCTGCTCCTTCTCACTTAGGACGCCATTAACCACCTCCCTCTAGACAGCTGATGTGTGTTCAAGGAATAAAAACTGATATGAATCCAGCATATGGACTGTAGACACAATTGATCTGAAATCTTCATAATTTGAAAAATAAAAATCAGAATTTTTTCTGCATTAAAAAGTAGACAAGATATAAAACATAGCTGAATTTGTGAGATGGGTTTGGTACTCCCTTCTCCCCATTGTAAGTCTTTGACTTCTTTAATGAAATAGGGCCAGAGTGCTCAGAGATATGTGGTGAGGTCATGGCTGGGCCCTCTAGTAAGTCATGGATTCAACTGACTTAGGGTATATAGTCTGTTTTGCTATTTGTATAGGATCTCATGTAATACCACTACTTTCTTTCTTGTGCCATAAGTTAACACCACAGAGCTGGGGAGCTCTCTGACCTTTACCTCTCCTCTGTGAGGCCTCCAGGTCTTTGGCTTCCTGTGTGATGATGTGCTGTTTTCCCTAGCCTCTCTATTCTTTCTCCCCTTCCTCCCTTTGCTGTAGGCTTGAATACTCAGATTCCACCTCTTCCGGTGCAAGAAACTGCAAATCTTCCGTAATTCTGGAAAAAAAGTTGTTGTAGTTGGGATAAAAACATGTCAATTTCTGTTAGAAATCAGTAATGTATGTGTCATTCATTCGTTTATTTATTTGACCATTATGACATTATTGAGTACTTTTATCTGCCAGAGAACACTCTAGAAGTTGGGAATACAGGGTTGAAATCTCTGCTAGACCAAATAGAAGTTGGTACTATTTTCTCCTTGTTCTTCAGGCATGGGTGTGTCTTATGTCTCAATTAAAGCAGCTTGAGAGGAGAGATTGCCTTCTATCAACCACACAGGCAGTAGAATTCACACAGGCTATGGGTTTCTCCCCATCTCCTTTAGAGTTGCTCAGGCTGATGGTAATTTTGAGGGGCCAGAAAAATTTGGGATCCTTGCCTACCCCAAGGTTAACAGTGTATTTGCAGAGTTCCTGCTATCTGAAGCCACATGGGAGGACTGGTGACCTGAGGTAGTATATTTAGAGTGCCACCTATTTCTAGGATGGGCCAAATGACAATTTCATGTCATTATTTGGCAGGGAGGGAAAGGATTAGTCTACAAGCAGGTAACTAAATATGATTTCATTTTCCATCTTTTAAATCTTCTCACAAATAAAAATACATTGTTGTCAAACTACGAATCCTAACTTTGGGTTTAGATATATATGCAGGGACATAATGTAAATGTACATTGATATTTTCAGTACTATCTCAGCACAATTGACATTTAGCTTGACTTGCAAGTAAATTCTGACAGCAGTTTCCAACACTAAAATTTTGTGTGGCCAAGTACACCAAAAGGAAGTCAGGGAAAGTCTTAACCTTGAGTTTGCTTTCTGTTAAAGGGAGTGTTTTTATGGATTTTATTAAAGATCATGCTTGTAAAAAGAATTGGGTACATTATTTTGCCAAAAAATAACTTGAAAAGTAGTTTTTCCTCTTGCCCCTCCCACTGTATATGAACCTGAGAAAGAACAAATGTGATGCTCTGCTAGGTAAGAGACGTGGGGCTGCAGATGGTCTGGTGAGCCTTGACGCTACCCAGTTCAGGTCAGATGCACCTGGACCTTTTTCAGGGGTTGGGATAGAGGGGCTTGGAGTTTTTTGGCCTGGTGACTGATGTGCTTGATTAACTAACAGCATCAAATGAAAGCAGGCCAGGGCTTGGCTGTGAATTTCACTACCCTCTGCAGACTCATCTAGAGTCCTCCCACATTGAGTGGAAGCACAGGCTTCTGTCATTCATGTGTCTAATCTGCTTTTCTACTGCACACTCTCTGGCTTCTCCCATCGTGATCCCTGGGAAAGAAGGAAGGTCCAGTCTCTTTCTGCCCCTCAGGAAAAGCCTACCTTATTCTCTCCTTGACTTCCTGCAGCAGCCAACGCTTCAGGCTTAGAAAGAAAAAGAAAACCCTAAAGGAGAGTGACATCTGCCAGAATGATTATTCCCACATTTAAGGCCTGACTTGGGTTAGCATGAATTGAAAGATCAACAGGCATATATATATATATATATATATATATATATATATATATATATTTTTTTTTTTTTTTTTTTTTCTGAGGAAAATGTATCTTTCTTATTCTTTTTGACTGGGTAGGGTAGTGGGATGTGTATGGGAAAATCCAAAGACAGGGTGAACTGTGTGTTTCGGAGCTGTATGAATATGAGACATAACCCAGGAATAGAACTTATGTCTACTCCCACCCCTTAGGCCTCTAGCAGAATTTGTGGAAAATGAAAATAAGGCTTGAAATATTCCAGATAGGACTCACTGAGACCACTTCTTCTTCTTCTTCTTTCTTCTTTCTTCTTCTTCTTCTCACTTTGTCGCCCAGGCTTGAGTGCAGTGGCACCATCTTGGCTCACTACGACCTCCACCTTCCAGGTTCAAGTGATTCTCCTGCCTCAGCCTCCCAAGTGGCTGGGCTCACAGGCATGTGCCACCACTTCTGGCTAATTTTTAGTAGAGATGGGGTTTCACCATGTTGGCTACGCTGGTCTTGAACTCCTGACCTCAAGTGATCTGCCCCTCTTAGCCTCCCAAAATGCTGGGATTAGATGCATAAGCCACCACGCCCAGCCCTCATTGAGACTTCTAATGTAAGTTGCTAACCTTGACTGAGTCAGTATTAAGTACTGGGTATTGTGCTGATACTTCATGTGCATCTTATTTAATTTTTACAAGAACCCTGGGTGGCAGGTACTATTGGCACCATTTTCCAGATAAAGAAAATGGAATTCTGAGCAGTCAAATGACATGTCAAGATCACCCAGCTGGTAAGCGACTTAGTGGGGAGTCCTGCCTTCCTTAAAGACATTGGGTTCCCCCAGTGAGGATGTCATAACGTTGTTGATAGATATGTCAAGACACCCTCTAGTATACTAGCTGCAAATGTCCTTTTATACATCCCTGGCGCCAGATGATGGTTGGCATTGTTGAGAAAAACTCCCAACACCAGGGAGGAGGACACAAGGCATATATGTAAGGAGCATCTATGATAGAATTCAACACAAGCAGGGCACAGGCAGAGGGTCTTCTATAGTATCCTTTCATAATTGGGATACTTGTCTTCTTGTGAAGAGGACAGCAGCTACTTTTCATTTTTCTGAAACCTTAAGATTGTAGGGAGGTCAGGGGCTTGACAAAGCAAGTGTATGTGTGTGAAATGCTGACACTCAGGTCTGTGTCGGTGTATGTGTGTGCAAGGGCATTGATGCCGGTTGGAATCCTTTTCCATCCAGAACCCAGTAAACCTCAGAGAGGAAGGCTTCTCGGCTAGACTCTATCTCCCAGGACAGAGAGATCCTGGTAGCCATTAGAGGGGATTCCAAGATAATGGTTGGAAACCCAGCTTCATAGGTTCACTCATTTCACAAACCCAGAACTATGTCATGGACCAAAGAACACAGGGACAGAGTGAACTGTGAGAAAACTTGCATATCTGGGCAAAGGCTGAGGGAATTTCAGAAATTATTTCCAATAAGATGTGAAAGTTAGGCTTAAAAGATACTGGATCTAGTATGTTCATACTTCATGTAGCTTAGAATAAGCTGTTCAACAGTAAACTGCATGCTCAACTTGAGTAAGGATCTCTGCTCTACTGCTTTATAAATGAGACGAGAATGTGGTTTGTGGCATCCGCATCAAATGGAAGATTGTTAAAAATGCAGAATCTCAGGTCCCATCCAAGACCCACTGAATCAGAGTCTGCATTTAAAAAAGATCCCCAGGTAGGTTGGATGCACAGTGACGTTTGAAAACTACTCTGCTAAAACATACTAAACAATAGCACAATGCACCAAAGATATTGATGAGTGGTCTCAACCCTGGCTGAATATTCCAATCTTTGGGTGGCCCCACTCCAGACCAATTATATCAGATTTTTTTTTTGGAGTAGGGGCCGGGTACTGGCATTTAAAAAAACTCATAGGGTGCAGCTATGATTAAGAATGCCCTGATTTAGATGGTGGGTGCCCCACATGGGGTAAATGTTGCTTTATTGACTGGAGTTCTGAAAGAGTTGGCCCTGTGACATGATACTAGTTAACGTGTCTGTTAGTGATTTAGGAAAGTACATATAAGACATACTGATTCCATCTGCCAGTGATAGGGGATTGCACTGTATTGCTAGCTAACATCCTGAAATTCAGCAGGACTAAAATGCTAAGTGATTGTGACAAGAGTGGAAAAAGTGTGGACAAGTGTGAAGGTCCTACTGATTCTCAGAGGACATTCATCCAGTCATAAGAAGAAATTGTCCAGCGGTCAAAGTGAAGAATGGTTCAGCAATGGAGGGCTGTGATTAAAAAGGCAGAGAAAAATAAGAGCATGAGAAATGTAGAGGAGAAATAAATCATTACATAGCCTTCCCCTGGTACTTGATATTGGTTAGGACTTTCTATGGCATCACCCAAGTTAGGATGCTGGAATTGAAGTGCAATTATGATGAACTTTGGATATTTTCAGGGGAGACTAATAAATATCAGGCATAAAAAAGCAAAAGAGGCTGCTTTTATTTAGTATCCTGAAAACAAGACTAAGGGGAGAACTTAACATTTTTCAAATATAGGAAAAGTGCTTTTACATGAAAGATGGTGATTAGCTGATCTTTTACCAGAAGGAGAAGAGAATAGAGAATAGACATTAGGAATAACTTTCTAACATCAAAAGTGGGCAGTCTCTGAAAAAGGTTGGGGAAAAGAAACCTATATCTGCTAATGTTGCTTTGGGGCCCAAGAGGCAAAATGTGGTCTTCATGAGAAACCTGGAATGTAAAGTCCCCTACCAATGGGTAATAAAAGCCTCCGGTAACTTTTGCTCTACATAGAATGAATGAGACATTGCTTTGGAATCCTGAAAACACTGATGAAGTTAGTGCACCTTGAATCTGCTAAACACCTGAGACAACTTTGATTTCTGCATATCCAGTCTTAGCCAAGTAGGAGTATAAGAAAACTGCTTTATCCTAATAAAGGGCATCTACAGATGCCTTTCAGCAAACATTGGACTTGATGGAAAGCATTTGAAAACTCTTAAAAATATTAATGTATTATTTTAAATGGACAAATCATAATTGTATACATTTATGGGGTACAGTGTGATGTTTTGGTATTTGTATAGAATATGGAATTATTGAACCAAGCTAATTAACATATCCACCTCACTAACATCATTTTTTTGTGTGTGGTGAGACCTTTGAAGTTTACACACTTAGCTGTTGTGAAATATATGCTACATTATTATTGAATATAGTCACCCTGCTTTTCAATAAACCTGAAAAATGTATGTCTACTGTCTAACTAAAACTTTGTATCCTTTTACTGTACTCTCCCGTCTCCCTGCCGCCTCTTTTAACCACCATTCTACTCTCTACTTCTATGAGTTCAAGGTTTTTAGATTCTGCAAATAAGTAAGATCATTTAGTCTTTGTCTTTCTGTGCCTGGCTTATTTCACTTAGTATCATGTCCTCTAGGTTAATTCATGTTGTTGCAAATGACAGGATTTCCTTTTTTTTTTTTTTGGAGACGGAGTCTCGCTCTGTTGCCCAGGCTGGAGTGCAGTGGTGTGATCTAGGCTCACTGTGCAAGCTCTGCCCCCTCGGGTTCATGCCATTTTCCTGCCTCAGCCTCCTGAATAGCTGGGACTACAGACACCCGCCACCACGCCTGGCTAAGTTTTTCATATTTTTAGTAGAGATGGGGTTCACCATGTTAGCCAGGATGGTCTCGATCTCCTGACTTCATGATGCGCCCACCTTGGCCTCCCAAAGAGGTGGGATTACAGGCGTGAGCCACTGCGCCCGGCCAGGATTTCCTTTGTTTTGTGGCTTAATAGTATTTTATTGTGTATGTATGTCACATTTTCTTTATCCACTTACCTGTTGATGGGCACTTAAGTTGATTCCATATCATGACTGTTGTGAATAATGCTGCAGTGAACATGGGAGTGCAGATATCTCTTCAACATATTGATTTCAAATCCTTTGGATATGTACCTAGACAGAAGATTCCTGGAGCATATGGTAGTTCTATTTTTAGTTTTTTGAGAAACCTCCTTACCATATTCCAAAATGACTATACTAATTTGCATTCCCATCAATATTGTACAAGGGTTTTCTTTTCTCCATATCCTTGCCAACACTTTTGTCTTTTTAATAGTAGTTGTTCTAATAGGTGTGAGGTAATATCTTATTGTGGTTTTAATTTACATTTGCCTAACGATTAGTGATTTGAGTATGTTTTCATGAATTGTTTTCCATTTGTATGTCTTCTTTTGAGAAATGTCATTCAGTTTTTTTGTCCATTTTATAATTGTGTTATTTGTTTTCTTGCTATGAGTAGTTTGAGTTTCTTATATATTTTGGATATTACCTCCTCATCAGATGTATGGTTTGCAAATATTTTCTACTCCTCTGTGGATAGTCTCCTCACTTTGTTGTTTCCTTTGCTGTACAGAAGCTTTTTAGTTTGATGTAATCTGTTTTGCCTATTTTTGCTTTTGTTGCCTGTGCTTTTGGGATCGCGTTTAAAAAATCAGTGCCTGGACCAGCATTGTAGAGCTCTTTAACTTATGTTTTCTTTTAGTAGTTTTATAATTTCAGGTCTTACATTTAAGTGTTTAATCCATTTGCGTTTACTTTTGTATATGGTGTGAGATAAGGATCCAGTTTCATACTTCTGCATGTGGCTATTCAGTTTCCCAGTACCATATATTGAAGAGACTGTCTCTCTCTCATTGTATGCTCTTGGCACCTTTGTTGAAATTCAATAGACAGTAAACACATGGATTTATTCCTGGGCTCTCTATCCTGTTACACTGGTCTTTGTATCTGTTTTTATGTTTGTACCATTCTATCTTGATAACAATAGCTTTATAATATCCTTTGAAATCAAGGAATGTGATGCTTTCACCTGAAAACATTATCTTGAAGGTTGTGAACAAGACAAAGTTGCCTCTGTCACCACTTCTGTTCAATTGCACTGGCATTCCCAAACAATGTAAAATACAAGAAAAAGAAATTATACATATGTAAGCCTTAGAAAGGAAGAAACAAAACTGTAATTTACAGATGATATGAATAACTAGAGTTGATTAGAAAACCATAATGAATCTTTAAAGAAACGACTGGAATTACTAGCAGAGTTTGACAATGTTGTTGGATATAAAAATCAATTTAATAAAATCAATCACATTTTTACATACCAACTACAATTGAAAACTAGTTTTAGAAAGACAGCATTTACCACAGAATAAAAAAAAATTAAAAAACTAGAGTTTTGCTTCCAGTAATGGCTGACTACAATATTCCAGACCAATCTTTATAGAAAAGCTGGATAACATGCAGAAGGTTGTTGGAAGGTGCAGAGAGAATTTTCAGGATCAAGACCTGGAATATGAGGGAAGCTGCAAGAGAAGTGAGTTTAGCATTTGGAGGTTGCTTTTCATCTTGAGGTAAATGCAGATTCTGAAATCAAAAGCAATGACTGAGAGATCCAGAAACCGGCCAGAGCTTTCAGCACTCTAACAGGGCTGGAGTGACAAAAGGAATAGGTCAAGGCCCATTGAGAAGGAGGTGCTCTGATAAACACCCCAGGCTTTCAGTTGGAACCCTAAAGGATTATATGCTAGGAGTAAAAGTGAACCTGAGCAAGTCAAATCCTCACAGGACTAGAGCTCAAAACAGACTAATTTTTACTGGATTAAGGTGACTTGCTCTCACCCTAACTGTCTGCAAAATTAAGTACAAAATTAAATAATTTCTGGAGAATAACATCATTCAGAGTAGCATATTACTTCCATAATTTGTCCTACAAAATGTCTGGTATGCTTTCAAAAATAATTGGGTATACAAAAATATAAGTGTATTAACCCTTTCTCACTCTGCTAATAAAGACATACTTGAGACTGGGTAATTTATAAAGGAAAGAGATTTAATTGACTCACAGCTCAGCACAGCTGGAAAGGCCTCAGGAAAATTATAATCATGGCAGAAGAGGAAGCAAACACGTCCTTCTTCACATGGTGGCAGGAAGGAGAAGAATGAGAACTGAGTGAAGGGGAAAGCCCCTTGTGAAACCATCAGATCTCATGAGAACTTACTATCACGAGAATAGCATGGGGAAAACCACCCCCATGATTTAATTACCTCCTACCAGGTCCCTCCCATAACACATGGGGATTATGGGAACTACAATTCAAAATAAGATTTGGGTGGGGACGCAGTGGAACCATATCACTAAGACCTAATCAAAAAACAAGAGAAAAAAGATACAATACAAGCATACTGAACAGAGAGATTCAGTTATTAGACTTAACAGATACAGAGTTTAAAATAACTGAGATCAGCATATTAAAAGAGCTAAAATGAAATATGGAAGACGTTGGTGAAGAATAGGAAACAAAGAGCTGAATGGAAATTCTAAAATGGACAAATGCAATACTAAACTTAACAACCAATGGAAGGATTTAACGAGCATACACAGCAGATGAGAGAACGAGTAAACTGGAAGATAATCAGAATACAATATCTCTACTGAAGCATGAAATGATAAACGATGGACATGGGCAACTATAGAAAGAGGCATATGAGACAGAGTGAAAATGACTAAGAAAAGTTGGTGAAGGAGAATGTGGCAGAAGCCGTATTTGGAGAAGTAACGGGTGAGAATTTTCTAAAATAGGTGAAATACCTCAAGCCACAGGTTCAAGAATTGCTGTAATCCCCAAACAGAAAAAATAAGAAAAAAACCATATCTGGGTACATTTTCTTATTTCTTTGATTCCAATATTTCTTTTAGCTCAGCTGTCTGTCTTGCTATTGCTCCTATGAAGGTACTACATTTTTTTCCCTCTGACTTGCCCTACCCGATAGGTATATTGGCATACGGGTAGGAAATAGACCACATGAATAGAATAGAGAGATCATAAATGGACCCATGAACACATGGAATTTGTTATGATTATTTGGCAAAGTGAAAGCAAAAGTATATGTTTTTAATCAATGATGTGGAGACAATTGGTTATCCATTTGGAAAATAAATGAAATTTGACTCCTACTTCACATAATATTTAACAATTAATTTCAGGTACATCAAAGACCCTAATGTGAAAAAGGCAAGGCTATAAAATTAATATGAGAGAATTATTGTGATATTATGGTAGAGGAGGACACAAGACACAAAACAATAATCCATGAAGGGACATATTGATGAAATTAGTTTACAATTTCAATTTCTATTCCTTAAAATACATCAAATTAAGAATTTACTTCCGTTAAAAGACACCATACATTGAGTGAATGTATTATCCAGAAGTTACAAATTCCTACTAATCAATAAGAAAGAAAAACAACATTATAGAAAAATGGGCAAATGAAATAAAGAGCAATTTTAAAGGATCAATTTCACATGAAACTGAGTCAATGGTCAACTTCATTACTAGTCAGGGAAATGCAAATTGAAACCTACTATTTTATACTCAACTCTTTGGCAATACCAAGTTGTAACTAGGACCAGCAGATACAGAAATTCTCATCCACTGCTATTGGGTGTAGAAACCGGTATACCATTTTGGAAATGACTTTGGCAACACTGAATTATGAGCATACCCTATGACCTACCAATTCCATGACCAGATATCTACTACAGAGGAGATCTTGCATGTGAGACACAGATATTCATAATGACCCTTTAAAATTATTAACAAAATATGTAACATATATATTTATATAGTTGTTCATCAATAGAAAGATGCATACTCATATGCTGGAATGCTATACAGCCATAAATATGAAACACTCTTTATGTGCATCAACAGGGACCAATGTCACAAACATAATATTGAATACAAAAAGCAAGTCACGGCCGGGTGCGGTGGCTCATGCCTGTAATCCCAGCACTTTGGGAGGCTGAGGTGGGTGGATCACGAGGTCAGGAGATCGAGACCACGGTGAAACCCCATCTCTACTAAAAATACAAAAAATTAGCCGGGCGTGGTGCCGGGTGCCTGTGGTCCCAGCTACTCAGGAGACTGAGGCAGGAGAATGGCGTGAACCCGGGAGGCGGACCTTGCAGTGAGCCGAGATCGCGCCACTGCACTCCAGCCTGGGCGATAGAGCGAGACTCCATCTCAAAAAAAAAAAAAAAAAAAAAAAAAAAGCAAGTCACTAAAAAGAACACATTGCTATAGTTCCATAATTTTAAAGTTCTAATATGGACAGTTAAATTACACATTGTTTAGGGATACCTACACGGATGGTAAACCCTATAAATTATTAGAATTCAATGTAGTGGTTACCTGTAAAGAAGAGGAATGGGTTGCAGTCAGTGATGTGTAAGTGGCTTCTAGGGTATGGTAATGTGTGGTTTCTTGGAATGGATGATGGGTGTCCATTTTAAGAAATACTGCAGCAACTTTTCTCCTTTGTGTGGGGCTGGATGGTATTGCCCAGTGAACCTGTAATCACCAACATCCTGGCAAAGAGTGTGCATCTGAACAAGATAACGTAGTTGAGCCAAATTTAGCTAAGTCTCCAATTGTGATTTTCCTTTGGTTGCACTTTTCTTAAAAATGATCAACTCACATTCATTTGAAAACACACCTAACTCGTGACATTCAAGTCATTTGTGACCAAATTGCTGAAATATGACTTGGGTATAGCTACTTGTTTCATGAAATCTTTGGAGACTATTTGGGACACTATTTAAAGTTGTTCTTCTTTTGCCATGCCCAATAAATTCTGAAAGATTTGGGATGATTCAGTTTTTCTAAGCTGAAGGCCCCCACCCAAGGTCAAATTACGGTTTTTTCTCCATTCGGATTCCATGAATGTCATGGTTTCACCCTTCTGCACTGCATATTGTTTTATATCAGTTCTCCTGAGCTCAAGGGAACACCCTTCAGTTCAGCTGCAGGAGCCCAGGGAAGCTGCTATCCAGAGGTTTGGAAAGCTCTCTCTGAAAGACGAGCTTGGTGTCACACAGTGTCTGTGAAAGCGCAGTGGCTTTCAGTTCAAAGGTGACCCTTCCCTACCCTCCTAGGATCATCTGCTGTTTGTACAGGCTACTGGTTCTTCCTCTAATCCTTTGGAGTCAATGAGGGTGAAGACCTGGAGGGTGTGTGTGTTTGTGATGGGGTGTGGGAGACTGAGTTTTCATGAAGACTCAGTTTTATTGATTGTTTATTTACCCCTGCCTAATCCCCTATGATTTATAATCCTCCCAATCAACCTTTCCCCAACTTGGAAAAACATAGTGGATTTTAGCATTTCTCTCCTTCCTAGTGTTTTGGTGCTAGTATATGCTTTGAACAAAGTATATCCACCTAAAAAATCAGGGGAGGAGAGGAGGTTGCCGGCAGCTCCCTTGGGTGAGGGCAGGAGTGAGTAGTGGGAGGAGGGAAGGATTGTTTGTGTTTTCTAAAGAGAGCTGCAAATGCTGCTTCTGAAGTCTTTGGCGGATAACCCTTGCTTATTTCTTTCTGAAAATTTTGTGAATTACTGTGTTGTCCTTTATTATGCTAGCAGCAGTAGTGGCCCCTCAGGTTTCTAATAACGAGGAGACATTGCCTTGTGGCCTTATGAATTTCTGGAGGTGAAAGAATGTAAACTTAAGGCCCCATGTCCTCACCTCAGACCTTATTATGGCCTGACAGCTGGGAAAAGCATAGGAAGCAATTAAAACACCCTGTATTAGTCACAAAAGGAGATCCCAGCCCAGCCAACTGTGAAAGGAGCAGATCTGCAAAAGAGTGCGAGAGAGAGAGAGAGAGAGAGAGAGAGAGAGAGAGAGAGAGAGAGAGGCAGAGAGAGGGACAGAAACAGACAGAGGAGAGTGAGCCAGAACAGTTAAAAATGGAGAGATCCTACCCAAGTACTTTCCCAATTAACTTTAGCACCTGTCTGGTTAGAAATGGTTTGTAAATGCATTAATTGAAAGGGGCATGTGTGTGTTTTGTTGGGGCAGGGGAGCAGTAATTCAACAATCCAGAAACCCGGAGAAGGAGAGGGAGGAGGAGTAGAGCTGAGCAGGGACCACGGGAAAACCATCGTCCCAGAGGGGGCCCTGGTGCCTCCTCTCTCCCCTGCCGAGGGGGCTTCTTTGCTGGGACCTCTGGAGGGCAGAGAGCCTGTGACAGCTAAATCACTGGATGCCCAGGGAAGAGGCTTGTTTTTGCTGGGCCTGCTTCTGTTTTATAGCCTGATGGATTTTGGCTCTCTCTTTTCCTCTTCAGAGGCCTACAATCCGCACCAAATGTTTCACATTACTCAGTGTGAAAAACCTCCTATTCTTTCAGATTTTTTACAAGTTCATACATCCTTGGAAACCCGATATTCCATATTTCATTCTGCTTTTTGGATGTCATTGTGAGGGATGCGGGTTCACATGCAACAGGCCTCTTCTGGCTTTGATCAGCTTGACCGCAACTAATTGTAAATGGAGAACAAATGAAAGAAATATTTACAAATTTCATGGGAATTCAGGCGGGGTCTAAGCCTTTCCTAATGCCTCCATTCACAGTAAATGTTTATTGAATACTTTGACTCTACTGTGCACTTCAATATTTATATAGTATTAGGTTCTAGCTTGTTCCGAGGGGATCCAAAGAATTAGTAAAATGACCTTCCCCTTCTCTGCTTTACCCCCTTCCCCTCCTGCAAACTTCCTTCTTTTGCATCACAAAATCTGTTGCTGCCTAAAGAAAATCAACTCAAATTCCAAAGCTACAGCTGTAAGAAGGAGAAAAAGGGGTGGGGAGGAGGTGTTAAAAAAGAGACTGGAAAATTTAAAACAAATTTTGAGTTGCATAGTCGAGTTGGGAAAAATCAAATGAAAATGTTAAAGATTTGTTCAAAATAAAGTCATAAATGCCTGGAGCCAAGTTAAACAGCTGTTGGGTCAGGCAGGCTAAAGCCTGAGAGGCAGCACCAACTCAGAGCTGAATATTATGCAATTAATCAGCACTTGCCTGGTTATAAAGAAACAGGTATAACCCTGTCGGAAGATTTTAAATGCAGGCCTTGCCTTTCCTAAGCACACTTTTCCAGAAGAATTTCTGTTTACTACCTTCATGGCTTCTCCCTGGAGGTTTTGGAAAGTGGATGCTCTAAAGCTGGGAAAGGGTCAACAGCCTCCCTCCAGCTCCCTTGAGTCATGGCATATGCTGGAAGCCCTATCAGACATTACCTTCTTCCCACTGCTGTCATGAGCTGCCTGCACTTCCAGGGCAGCTTGGACAGATGACGGGCCAGATGCTGAAGGGAGGAAAGGAGGTGACCTCTGTCCAGAGAGTCTTTTGCTATCACCTTCTTGGATGGCCAGTGTGTCTAGGGTCTGCCAATGTCGTCATAATAAATGCTGTAACAACTGCTCTTTTAATGAGGAACATTTCACATCTGTGTCTGCTGTACCCTGGGCCCGTTCCACCCCAGGAGTCGTAAAAGTCAGGCTAGATTCTGTTATCTATGGGGGCTGGCTTAACCTGCCATTCTTCATCTTTCCACTCAGATATGAAAGGCAAGATTCAAGGATCACACCAACTAGAGGGTGAGTGACCGCAAACAACCCCAAATGTTTGATGATACAGGGGCCTGTGGCAGAGGGCAGCTGGAAGTGGCTTAGGATAGATGGCTGGAAACAGAGTGGCAGGCAGCTGAACAGAGGAATGGGATTTTGGAGAAGGAAGTCAATGCCAAAGCTGATATAAAACGAGCATCACATCCCAAAGGAGGGTTTGGAGTGTTTTATTGGTACAAATTTCTTTATAAAATCCAATTTTAACTTTTACTCTTTGAGGAGTCATTGATTTCACTGACATCAAGCAAGCCTTTTTTCTGAGCACAAAAATCTGAAATCAAAGTTATTGGCTTTTAAAATCAAGGCTTTCTGTGTGTTTTGGTTTCATGGCGTTGAGAACATTCTTATTCATAAACATCAGTGGCTTCAAAAATGAAAGGTTTCAACATTTCACTTTGTGGTGTTGATTCTTTTTAAACTGATCTAGAACCTTGAAGGAGGATTATGCAATATTTTTGTTTCAGTATTCAACTGTTGACATTTCCTAACATAATTATAAAAGTCAGAGAAGCATCCCAAAATTATAAATGGTAAAACTATCTATATAAATACAACATCATAATAAAACATGTAAAATATTTACTGTGTGTGTATAATTATGATGCATTTAATTAAGCACAACATATGCATTCTGTATTAAGATTGTCCTAATTTGCCTAGTTTTATGTGAATTGACTTTCACAGTTCTGACTTTTTTTTTTTTTTTTGAGATGGAGTCTCGCTCTGTCGCCCAGGCTGGAGTGCAGTGGCGCAATCTCGGCTCACTGCAAGCTCCGCCTCCCGGGTTCACGCCATTCTCCTGCCTCAGCCTCCCAAGTAGCTGAGACTACAGGCGCCCGCCACCACGCCCGGCTAATTTTTTGTATTTTTAGTAGAGACGGGGTTTCACCGTGGTCTTCATCTCCTGACCTTGTGATCCGCCCGCCTCGGCCTCCCAAAGGGCTGGGATTACAGGCGTGAGCCAGCACGCCCCACTGTTCTGATTTTTTTTTTAAAGGAAATGTCTGGTCATACACAGTCTACTCAAAGACCTGTTTACAAAAATTCCTGTATTATTTCATAAGCTATAATGTGTGATGTATGTGGACATTCAGATAGTTTTGTCAGCGTATCAAACCGTTGGGGGTGACTTTTTTTCCAGTGATGGGTGTCAGGATAAAATGACAAATTCAAGATTTTATTTATTCATTCCTGTGGTCTTTTCTGCCGTAGACCCAAACTTCCAAATCCAGGGAAGGTGAGGAAAAAGATCTAGCACAGAAAGAAATTAACCCAACTTTTCTAGATCCCTTCTGTGGGGAGAATCTCTCTCTCTCTGACGCTGTCAGAGAACAGCACCCCATGTAGAAAACCTTGATCTTTCACTTCCCAGACAATACCGTCTTCTGAGGAGCATTCTTCTCCTCATCCTAGGCTCTCAGTTGTGGAAGTGTTAGGCTGCCCTCTTGGAGACCTTGCTTTCTCTCTCAAGATTTTAGGAGGACATAGCATCATGTTAGGCTTCTTCCAGGCTGGGTGAAGGAGTGCCTTGCACCACTCTGCCCCTGGTTTCACTGTGGTCCTCGATAGATTAGTATTGACCAAGACTGAATGGCCATCAATGGATCAGTAACTGGAGTTGTGCTAAACATCTAGAAATCAGTCCCTGAAAATCCCAAATCCGGCTAGACTGGTCCCGAGTGATGTCCATTTCATGCTCCTTCCAATTCTCTTCTTTTACCACAGGGGCTGCCACCTCTCGTCCCCAGGAGTCCTATTTTTCTTAGATACCCTCTTCCCATCAAAACATCCTCTTAGAGCCCTGTTTACCAGTAAATGTAACTGGAGAAGAATAACAAACTTTTCATATTGAAAGAAAACTTGCAGTAGGGAAAATGGACCGAACTGGAGTAGTGGGATAGTGCCACAGATCAGGGTAGCTTGGAAGAGGCCTGACTGACCATGTGCAAGCAGCATGTCCCACGGGTGGTCATTTAGTGGGGGACGGGGGTCTTGTGAGTAAGGAAGTGCTCTGTAGATTCAAGGGGCAAGACGGTGTGGTGCTTAACAACTTCAATTTTGGAATCAGACAGCCAGGTCAAATCCTGTCGTTGTTACTTATTACCTGTGTGATGGGTGAGTTTCCCCAACTGCTGTCTGCTTTGGATTTATCATCTATAAAACTGGGCTAATGCTAGCGCCTACCTCATACCTTTGTTTTGAGAAGTGAATGAGTTAATACACAAAGAATATTTTGAATGGCACCTAGCACATAATAAATGGTACATCATTATTAGCTGTTTTTATTGTTTCAGGAGGCAGGAGGCATTTTCTTTACCAAAGCATTCATTAAATTCCTACTGCCATCTTAGCAACAGGAATGTTTATTGAAGTTAGATTTCTTTACCTTGTTAAAGAGATCCTCTACTTTAGGACGTTTCCTGGATTAACAATCCTATTAATTCACATTTAGCACTCAGGGATTATTGGTATATAAATATTTTAGTTATTTCTTATGAATTTTAATCCAATGCTATATTTATTTTTAATCACACATGTATTTTAACTATGAATTTTCCTCCTTAAGAACTGAGTGGGGGAAATCCACCTGCAATACATTTGCAGAAGAATGCTCAATTAGAAAGATCTTCAAATTTGCCCTAGCAGCACAGGTATCCTTAGATCAGTTTTCTTCAATGTGCCTCAAACAAGAAAAGGACCTTTCCTTAATTATCTGTTCTAAAGGTGGTGATCAAAATTTTTAAGTGGTCAGATATCAAATGTATTGTTCCGAAACAAAATGAGAGGCTTTGTTAATCAGTGTTAATTAATGGAAGCAGAAAGAGGAGAATGTGGAGCAGTGTTATTTACCTTTCATGTTAAGAACTTGTCTGGAATTTCATAAACAAGGTACAGAAGGCACTTATTCTACTTGTAATTTGAGCTATGAAAATTGCCCTATGTCTAATGCAACAGCATTTAAAAACACACACACACACACACGATTAAAAGAAAGAAAAAGAAAGCTAGCAGCTTGCAAACGGTGCCTCTTTGCACGAAAGGACCACATTCCAGAATGTAGTTTATGGGACTCCACCTGTATTAAGCTGACCAAAATGGGGGTGACCCATAGACAATAGTTTTCTTTATTGTATTGTTTTGACACAGAACAAGTGACATTCCTCAGGCCCCTTTTCATGTTACAGTCTGCCACAAAATACGTCTGTACCCTTTTTACCTGCAGAACTGGGTTATATCAACTCCGTCAGTTTTAGGCTTATCTGATGGCAAATGAAAATTGATACTGGTGGGGAGGCTAATGACAACTTGGTTACCAGACAACCATTCACCTCTGTTTCAAAGTTCTTTGAGCTGTTTCAGTTTAAAACTGGAAAAATGTTTATGAGCAACAATAGACTTACACTTCCATAAATATATTTATACAAGAAAAATGGGAAACTGTGGACATATGTGTTCTTTATATAATATATAATATGTATTAATGCAAAGATTAGACATTATATTATGATTATGTGTGCATACAGATTTCTTGTGTACCCCTGTTTATATGTTCTAATATGACTTTATCTGTGTATGTTTATGTGGATATAGGTATGTGTGTAGTCAAAGCATTTTTTGAAACACTCTGGACATAATGCGTATGTTGCTATAGAATGAACAAAGTGCCTAAACCATTGATTGTGTGAATGCTGCTCATACAGTATGTAAGTTCTGTGTGCTTCTATGTATCAGAATTGCTGGAAAAGGGAGGAGTTCTTAGAATATCTTCTATAATACTGCTAGTGACATCATGATTTCATCGTCTTGGAATATAGCATGAAATAGATTTGTACATTTTTCCCCCCTTGAGCACTGAGAAAATTATACACTCTACCAAATAGCAAGGAAATAAGGATCTGTTGAAAACAATCTATTTTGCATATTTTATGAATGATTACACAAGCATTATATAAATATGCAGTAATTACATATGCTAATACATTTGATATATCTAAGTTTTCAACTGCAAATATTTTCTAGCATGCTTTTCTATAGTTACATTTACTCTGTATGGCAATTGTATCTTAGCTTTAGCCTTGGATATATTTCAACGAATCACAGATCACTGGAAATGGCTCCAGATGCCACTGAATACAGAGATGGAAACCTGGCAGCCAGCATGCCAGATTTTGCCTATAATATATATATTTTTGGGCATTCAGTGTGTGTGTGTGTGTGTGTGTGTGCTGAACAGCTTTACTGAGGGGTAACTGACACACAATAAACTGCACATACACCATACAGTTTGGTATGTTTCAATAAAGGTAAACACCTGTGACATCCATTATTTGGATAAAGGTATACACAATGTTAAATTGTTTATCCTAAAGCTGCTTCCTTAAGTATTTTAAGTTTGGCCTAAAGGTTTCTCTATACATAGTGAACTGTAACCTACCTAGATACGGAAATAGACTGTAACCTTCTCCTGTACCAATCACGGAGTTTCAGCCAAAGGTGGCCAACTATTCAAACCATGTTCAAATAAGGCAAATGCTGAGCTGTAACCAATCTGGCTGTTAACATGCCTCCCTTTTAGTTTCTGTCCATAAATCCTCTCAGTCCACACTGGCAGTGCCGGAGTTAATCTGAACCTCTTCTGGTTACGGGGGCTATTCAATTCTTTGCTCAGTTAAACTCTGTTAAATTAAATTGTCTGAAGCTTTTCTTTTAACAGTGAGTAAAAGCATCATCACAATCAAGATAATTAACATATTCAGCACCATCAAAGTTTGCTTATGCCCTTTTGCAATCTCCTTTCCTATTCCAGCCCCTCCAGGCAACTGCTCATCTAATTTCTGTCATTATAGATTTGTTTGCATTTTCTAGACTTTTCTATGAATGGAATCATAAAATATGTGTTTTTTTCTCTCTGCCTTCTTTCATTCAGCGTAATTATTTTGAGATTCACTCCACAGTCATAGTAATTAAAAAGATTTCTTCCTCTGTTTACTTCCAGAAGTTTTATTATTTAGGTCTTATAATACATTAAAGCCTTATCTATTTTAAGTTAATTTTTGAACAGTTGTCTGAGGTATAGACAGAAGTTCATTGTTTTCACGTGAATATCAATTTTTTAATTTTTTTGAGACAGTCTCACTCTGTCGCCCAGGCTGGAGTGCAGTTGTGCAATCATGGCTCACTGTAACCTCCACCTCCTGGGTTCAAGCAATTCTCCTGCCTCGGCCTCCTGAGTAGCTGGGATTACAGGTGTGTGCCACCATACCTGGCTAATTTTTGTATTTTTACTAGAGACAGGGTTTTGCCATGTTGGCCAGGCTGGTCTCAAACTTCTGACTTCTGGTAATCTGCCCACCTCGGCCTCCCAAAGTGCTGCGATTACAGGTGTGAGCCACCACGCCCTGCTGGAAAGACTATCCTTTCACCAGCTGAATTGTTCGGCATTCTTTCAAGCTGGGGCAATTGTAGGGCTCACCTGATTTTCCATTTTTCAGAGGCTACTGCCCTTCATTGATTGATGTCCAGTGCCTGGAAAGCCATGGTTTTATGTAGTTTGTGGATTTTTTATTTTTTTTCTTTATTTGAGATGGGAAGTTAAATCTGATCCTTGTTACTTCATTTTGGTCAGAAATGGAGGTCCCCTACTCAGTGTTTTTTTTCCTGTTTTTGAAACAATTTAATTTGTTGCCAATGGATAAAAATGAGGAGATATCATATTAAAATCTAGATTTCTCGCTTCTCTTGAAAAATCTGCAGACCTGGATGCATACTCCACTCAGCAACAACGGATTTCAGAGAAGCAGTGGTTTCCCATGGTCCTCTCCTTCCTTCATCCCCCTGGGCCTGATTAGTCCGAACCTCTCATTTTATTCAGGAGGAAACTGCAGCAGAAAGGCAAAGTGGGTTGGAATTCGAATCTGAGACTTCTGACTTCAAATCCAGTAGTGTTTCCACAGAGACTGAGCAAGTACACTGTATTATTAGTATGGAGCTTAGCAAACTGAAGGTCTGAACATTTGCTGACAGATTTAGATGCTCAGTGCCTCTAATGCATACTCTTTTTTCACTTCCTGATAATAACCTGTGAAGTATATTATAATTTATCTGTTGTCATATTTGGAAAGCAAACCATGTGGCAGGATTTAACTGTTACTTAATTCTCTTAAAGGAATTGTTCATCCAGCAAAGTTACCATTTGAGAATTATGTTTATTTTTTCTCATGAAACAAGTGCCTGCAGCATTTATATTGAGTGTTTCAATCTTTAATGAGTTCCCACCATAAAAGAATGCTGACATGACTACAACGTAGAAAATATGTTTGCAGTATTCCTCATCCATGCATAACTTTCTGACTTACATTATTGAAAATGTTCGTGTCAGAATAAACTGAGAAATTCAATTTGTTAGCCTGGGAAATTGTGTGATAAAAAGCTGTATCTACCATTTTCCTTTCCTGTCTGATTAGCCAAAATGTTACCAAACTCTTGTGCAGTGTATAGAAATACAAGTCAAAAAATTAACCAAAAAACCAGTAAGAATTACGTGAAGTAATACTTCGTAGATTTGGTAGACAGATGCATCTTTGGAAATAAAACCAATGTTAAATAAAAATTGATATATTTACTCTCAATTGTCACACATGATGAAAATATACACAATGAAGAATGATCTATAACTTTCGTTTTCGTATTCTGACTTTTTCTTTAACCTAGATCCTATACAAGAAGAACTGAAAGTAAAATATGAAATGACTTTGATATTATTTTACTGCATTACCACAGATGACTATTACTAATTTAAAAGGGAAAGGGAACTGTTGAACTATCTTATGATTTTTGTGTTTGGGATCACATGACATCGAACAGAGACTGTTTTACCTTGCTTGCAAGAGCTATTAACGTTGCCTGTGTGACAAAGAATGCTATGGTCCCCTCCAAAAGAAAAGTGAGACTATGCTTTTACTGGCAAAGGCGGCCATCTTACAGCAGGCTTGGGTGGCTGGGAATATGTCCGCTGTCATCCAGTGCCTGGAGAGTGACATTGATTGGTGCAACACAAGAGAGATACACAGGGCATGAGTTTCTGCTTTCTGGAGCTGATCATATTTGGGTGTAGGATAGTTCACATAAGCTCCCAGCTAGTAAATTCTGCTCTTTTACCAAGTTTTCACAGAAAATCCCCAAGCTGCTTTTTCTATTTCTTTATGTAACTTCTCTCTGTTCGCCTTCATTTTCCCTCCCATCTTCTATCGTTTCCTCTCTTTCTCTGCATCTTTTTAGAATTTGCTTAATTCTAAATTCAAGCGTGTCTATATATTTTTTCTCTCCTTGAGAATCCTCCCTTAACCATGTGGTTCTCTCTCCAATCCTTCTCTTCCTTCACGTGGGTTTTTAAACTGCTTGAACAGGAGATTCAGATCTATTGTGCCTCCTCACATCTGACATTTGCAGCCAGTTCCTGGCCCCAGCTTACCTTCAAAAGTTCCATTCAGGCTTAATGTCTCCTGTGGTCTGCTTTCATTGAGATACAAATCTGTCAGGTTCTGAATTTTATAGCAATGTCATGTCTCTTTGGGTACAGTTAGTTTCTTTGTCCTCTAAGCATCTCTAGCGTGAATATTTGAGACATTGTTCTCATTTTATTTTTTTCTCACTTTATTTTTCTTACATGTTCTCACCCTTCTTCCTTGCGTCTCCTCATTAACCTGATCGCTGGCTTCTTATGGCTATTCACTCAACATCATTTTCTTCCCAGATGATACCTTCTCTTACTGCATTTCCTACATCTTATTAGAGAGTCTGTAATTTTTATTTTCATTGTGGCCCCAATGTTTGGCAATATACTGACAAGATTTTAATTGGATGCCTTTCTTATACCATTTGTCTTCCTTTCCCATCACTCGTGGGGTTTCCCTTATTAAAAAAAAATGTTCTTACCACTAAGAGAAATCATTTACCCCAAGTCAGTTTTCTCTAACAATGACATTTTTCTTTTGACATTCAGTTTTGCCCTTTTCCTGACTTGTTATTATTTTTGGTAACCATTCATTATGAGATATTTATTTAGTGTTTATCTCTATCAATTTGCTTCCAGTCTCTTCTCCAAATCCATTCTAAGCCCAACTTTGACTTCCTTGCCTTGGTGAAGGTTGTGGATGGACCTGAAGATACGGTGTTAGAAGCAGCCCCCCGACCCTCCTATGGTTCCTGGCTCCTGCTCTCAGGGAGCTTAAACTACTGCAGATAATTTTCCTGCGGGGAAAGGAGGAAAGGCAAGCAGAGGAAGTTGGGGAGATGGGAAGTGGTAATGGGGAGAAATATTCCCCTGGCCCAGGAAGGAGACAGAATTTCGTGGTCTGTGGCTTCCATGAGGGGGTGACCTGTGACCCACTCACTGATGTAGACTAAAGGATGGGCAGGGCCAGAACTCGTGTGAGCCAAGTGAGGCACTCAACTCAAGCACTTGAGGGGACTCTAAAACACTCAGTAATTAAGTAATATTTTAAATGCATTATTTCAAAAATCAAGATTAACGCAAAAAATCCATAATGAACAACATATCAATACTTTAAATAAAGAAGAGATTCAGAGAGGGTTGTACCTCCAGAGGATGGTGGATGGCGTGCCCAAAGTGTTGACCTCAGGCATCTCAGCAATGATTCCTGGGCTCCCAGGGACCAACCTTTTACAGTCTCTCCATTTCTAAAGATTCTGTGGATTTGAACAGTGCCATCACAAATAAAACCAGTATGGACGGATTGATAGAGGGTCACCTCTAAAATTTTTTAGTTTAGAAAATCCCTAGAGACTGTTGTCCAGCCACGGGTAGAAGCCCTGTTAATGGTAGAAATTGGGGCCTTGCATTTGGATTGATTTTTGACTTCAAATAAGTAAAATAAGGTATTTCTTACACTCATAGTTTTACTGTTACTTATTTATACCACACACAGTGCCACTGTCTGAAGCTTGGTTGTTATTCCAGGAGAAAAGTAGGAAGCTGAGATGCTTTGCTTGCTCTCCCCAGCTCTATATTGCCTTTCCTTCCCCATCACAAAAGTCCACTCCTATTATTAACCAGTGACTCACTGACTCAGCATCCATTGATTGAAAGATCTGGAAAGTATATATATGTATATAATTAAAGGCTTCCTCTCCTTGTTTTATTCACATCCTTAAGATCTGACTTCTTTTCTCCAGCATCAGAATCAGCACTTTAATGTGGGCTCTGCAAGGTGACCTGACTTGACATAGAGATTGTTGGCCCAAGTATTAGGAGAGGTGGATGCTGGGCCTGAGTCTGCTTCTAGCTGGCTGTGTGAATGTGGGTAAGTCTGTTTCACTCCCTGAGCCTCAGCTTCCTCATTTGTGCAAATAGGGAGTTAAACTAGATGAGCTCTAGGGTGTCACTTTGACTCAACATTCCATGAGTTCCAAGGATGATTTTGTTTGTCAACAAACTGCGAATTTCCAGCTGATCCATTTATAATCACTTTAGAACAGCACAGCAACAATCCCAGTTGTCACTCTGCACTTCAACATTGTAGTTTCTGTTTTCAAAATCTGCTGGCCTTCAATTGTTTTCTGCATTGAAAACAGATTCCTCACTTTTACTCTCAAGGCCCTAACTTCGTAGAGGAAAAGCCCTGACAAGTTCTTTGCTCTTCTTTGCCTTAAACCTTGCTTGATATTAAAGCAGAAAAAGAAGCAATAACACTTGGGGCTAATCATAAACTAGTTTCTTTATCTGTGAAATAAAGAGATTTTATTAGATGCTCTTCTAGGCCTTTTTTGGCATTAAAATTTTGAGTCACTTCAAGTAGCATGAGGATGTTCTTAGAATTTAAATAAGTTTATGATGTCTTTTTTGACTGCAAGCATCAGCTTTTAAAGTGCTCCAAGTTTTTTCCACCATCGGTTACTTAGAAATTTATGTAGAAATGTTGGGCTTCCAATCTGTTGCTTGGGCCATCTAAGTTTTGTAATTTAGTGTTTGACACACTACTGTTTTACAAAGAGGTTGGAGCATTTCTCTAATCCAAGTTATTTTAAACATATTGAAAAACCTGAAGAAGTGTGTGTATGTGTGTTTGTTTTAAAGGTATAAAGTGGTACCTCCAGCCACTGCAGCAGCTGTGAGTGTTCTCTGCTTTGTTTGCCAAAAGGACTGGGCAGGCTTTGTACATTCTGTTGCTTGGGAATTGTGAGACATGGACTCCAGACCCTTGTTTTAAAGAAAATTGGTGGAGGCCTCCTTGTCCCCAAGTGTGGTGTCACTTCTGGGTTCCTTGAGCACTTCCAGGTTATCAGCCCAGCTCTCCTCCAGTTTCTGGGGCTGCTGAAGAAGCTATTGGGGAAAGTAGGTACCCCTCTTGAGTCCTTGCTGTTGCACAGGCCTTCTCCACAGGACATCAGTAACTTCCTTCTCTTAAGCTGTAGCATTATCAGTTATACAGAAATACACCTTAGGAAACAATCTTCAGGAGGACCTGGATGAGTTCATTTATACAGTCTTCACAGATCACCCCTAAGCTCTACTTCAGTTAGAGAAGGCTGTAAATTCAGCATCTGCACTGATATGAACAGGAACAGGATCAGTTTCAGAGGCTTTCTAAATACATACAGATTCTGTGATCATGTCTGGACTTTTGTATTGAATGATGTTAAGCTCAGAGAGGTGGCAGAGGTTACCAGAGTGAATAAAGTGAAAATTGTAGCCTGTGATGGTAAAAATATAGGCTCCAAATATTACAGAATGAATAGGAGAAAAAGGCTTTTTAAAATGCTATCATCTGTCATTTGGTATCACTTTTTGAAGAGCAGCACAGACAAGATTTAAAAAAAATTTTATTCTAGCAATGGAGAAATGGCTACACTGTGTTACACTAATCGGAGAATGTCAGATGAGAAATGCTTACAACTGTGGCCTTTTATATTACCTTTATTATGCAACATGAGGAAACATAACTTTTTAAAATGACAAAGTAAAAGTTGTCACCTTTCTAAAAACGTTAATAAACCCATTTTTAACTCAATATGAATAATAATTGGTGGAGCTATGAAGCTAGCAATGGGAAGATAGTAGATAAACATTTTGAAAAAGTACCATGTTCTTTGCAAGGGAAGTCAGAAAAATGTGTCATTTCAGTAAAGTCAAGTTAGTTTTATCAATTGTATTTTTTGCCATTGATAAAAAACATTAGCAGGGACAATAGCAAATCCCAGATAGACTTTACTTAGAAATCAATTTTTTAAAAGTATAAAACCAGGGGTAACACTGGTGTGACAAATCTCCTAAGAAATACAATTCTGTTAGGAAAGTAGATAATCTTTTGTGAGCTTCCCCAGCCAAAACAAAACAACCAAACCAAACCAAAAAACCTGTTCCCAACAATATAAAATAGTCCCTATGTGAAATGTAAATTATTTCCTGAACTGACCATATTTGTCAAGCTTTATACATTTTGAAATTATCTTAAATTCTACCAGTTATTAGACTTTCAATTAACACATTTTACTAAGTGTAAAAAATATGCACCTAGTATATGTGGAGACTCTTGAAGTCTTCAAGTTGAAACTTTTAATGCTTAGATTCATCTCGGTAAACAGGAACAGAGTGAGTTGGAGTAGAACTCTGTGTTTTCTGGATTCTTCTTGGGGTTTTAGTAGCTGCCTTTTCTGTGATTCTCTTCGACTGCCTTCCCTTTTGACATAAAGGGGAAAATGCTACTATTGTATGGTGCAACCCCAAGCAGAAGCAAGTAACAAGCAAAGAAAATTCTCCTAGAAGTAGCAGTTGCTGACCTGCCCATTCTGGCTTCTGGACCTTCACTATAATAGGTTGAGTCCATTGTTCCAGGGGTTCATACCCAGCACTTGGAGTGATATATTTAACATGGGTCTCTGAAAATTATGAAAGGAGGCATCATGACATGAAGCATCCAGCAAAGTGTGCTTCCAGACCATGGGCATCAGGAAGATCATGCAAGGCTGGGAGAGGTGGCTCATGCCTGTAATCCCAGCACTTGGGGAGGCTGAGGCCGGCCGATCCTTTGAGCCCAGGAGTTCAAGACCAGCCTGAGCAACAGGGTGAAACCCTGTCTCTGCAGAAAATACAAAAAGTAGCCCAGCATGGTTGTGCATGCCTGTAGTCCCAGCTACTTGAGAGGCTGAAATGGGAGGGTAACTTGAGCTCAGGAGGTCAAAGCCTGCAGTGAGCTGTGAGCATGCCATTGCACTCCAGCCAGGGTGACAGAGTGAGACCCTGCCTCAAAAAAAAAAAAAAAAAAAAGAAAGAAAGAAAGAAAAAAAAAGAGATGACACATCTCAGAGTCATCCTAAGGTCCAGGACTCTACCACAGTTCCATTCAAACTGTAACTCTATGTGTGTGGTCTGAGAGCCCACAATTTGAACAAGATCCTCAGATAGCCCTCACTGAAGTTCGGAAGCCTCTGCTCTTGTAGTCAGTTTCACTGTCTCTAGATTGAGTACATCTGGGTTCAAATCCTCATTCTGCACCCTTTTAACTGTGAGAGCTAGGAAAGCTCTTTAAGCTCTCTGAGTTCCACTTTCTTCTTCTATAAAAATAGGAATCGTGATAGTGCCTACCTCCTAGGGTCGTGCTGAGAATTAAATGAGATAATGCGATGCACTTACCACTGTAGCTGGTTCATATGAAACACTTATAAATTAGAGAGGCTACTGTTATTACCATTATTATAAAAAGCTTTATGAAGGTGTCCAAACCTCCACTCTGGTTTAAGAGCAATAAATAATGTATGGTTAAAGGAATGAGTACCAGCTATACACTTCCTCACTAAGGGGAGCCAGTAACGTGCTTAAAGCCATGGTTACCTCCCTAGTGCTATGGCTTGAATGTGTCCCCTCCCAAATTCAGGTGTGGCCAATGTGATAATATTAAGAGGTGAGGTTTTAAGAGGTGATTAGCCCGTGAGGGCTCCTCCCTCATGAATGGGATTAGGTGCCCTATTAAAAAGGGGAAATTTGGCTAGCTTGCCTTTCCATCATCTGCCCTGTGAGGATACAGCATTCCTCCCCTCTATAGGATTCATCAATGAGGCACCATTATGAAAGCAGACAGCAGCCCTCAGCAGACACCAAACCTCTTGGCACCTTAATCTTGGACTTCCCGGCCTCCAGAACTGTGAGAAAATAAGCTTCTGTTCTTTATAAATTACCCAGTCTCAGGTGTTTGGTTATAGCAGCACAAAATGGATGAAGACACCTAGGCTTGCCGGCCTTTTTCTTGTCCCAGATTCTGCTGATGCTCTTTTAGATGCTCTGTGTAGTTCTTGTCCCAAAGAGTAAAAGATATAGCTCTCTGTTATTGGTTTTAAGGCCATTATTCCTGAGTTTCTGCTTTTGAAGCAGCTCCAAGGGGAGTCTTTAGCAGATGATTTACAAAGAAGTCTTTGATGTTCTCCAATGTGTCCTGCAAAATGCTGTCAGTTTGCCTCACTTGTTAACCTTGGTGGCCTCTGAGAACAAGGGCCTGCAGCTGTCTCCTTCCAACTACTTTCCTGTCCCAGGCTGCATCCTTTTTCTGCTGGGCTGTCTTTTCTGTTGACCACAGCCTCTCTTCTGTAATTGTAGAATCCCATTTTCTGAGACTTGGCAGGACAAATCACTTCCTTGTGGCCATCTGAGCAGCAGAGGGATTCCTCATGCAAATAGGATAACATTTCCTGGATAACACTACTAAATATTAAATATACTTAATTATTTTTGCAAATTATTTTTGTAACTTTAATCACTTTAAATTTGTTGGAGCTTAGGGACCATATTAATGACAAAGAATCATTAATTATCATTAATTCTGAGGGTGGAAAAGCTCTTGAGCTATAATTTATATGACTCTTCTAGAAAATATTCTAGGACAAATCCAACCCTTCTAAGTACAGGAAGCATAATAAATGATAGTTCTTTTTCTTTTAAGTAACACTGGCCAACCTTATACATGTGATGTAAACTTGAAACTCAAGGTTGGTTGGAATGTCCTACATTCAACATTCCTTTTTTGTGACCACAGCACTAAGCCAAGGCGTTAAGAAAGACACCCTGCTTTCTACAAGAGTGCATCCTAGTTGGGGAGATAATACTTGTGGCTGGAAATAGCTTTTCATAAAGGCTGGATAAGGATGTGAATAAGTGCTGAAGAATAGAGGACTTGGGGAAGAAAGAGGCATGTGTGGGACAAAATGATTTGTTGGTCATTTCCTACTTGCATTTCTTGCTCTTACGTCCAGGTGATGCACCACTGACATTGCATTGACCTTGTTAAGGTATCTGTCGGTAACATACCAACAGTAGGAGCCTGGCAGTCTCAGAAAGTTGGCTCTCATTGGCTGCTGCATCTTGTTGGGAGAGGAAAGGGGAAAGGGGTGGGCACAGAGTGACCATGTGGCTGACTCTGTGTGCGGGTGCTTTGCCTGCAATACCTTATCCAAACCTCCAGCAACCTTGGAGGAAAAGAGGTACCATTTCTGTTTAACATGCAATAGAATGAAGGCTGAGGGTGTTAGTAACTTCTCCAAGTTGTCGTGCAATTAGTAAGTGAGTTAAAATTAATGTCTTTTTGATGCTATGACAAATCATCCCATGGACTATTAATATTGAAAGCCCAGAATTTTAATGGTCATGAATTACTCTGTAGGAAAATTGGCTCAAGTTTAGCAGTAGCCTTATATGCCAGGGAGCTACCTAGGGGGTGAGCTGTGAGAAGGCCCAGAAAAATCAGTTATAGACTAAACCATTCATTATGGATCCCTTATGGCTAATGGCTTCTCTCTTTCCACCTTCTCCCTTTCCTTGTTTCTGAAATTGGGTGCTGTTTTAATCAGTTCTAGCTGTTATAACAGAATACCATGGGTGGCTTGAACAATACGATTTTTTTTTTTTTTTTTTTATCTCAGTTCTGGAGGCTGGGAAGTCCAAGATCAAAGTGCTAGCAGATCAGTAACTGGTGAGTGCTCTCTTCCTGGTTTTCAGACCACTGTTTTCTTGTTGTATCCTTATGTGGTCGACAGAGAAATAGATCAACTCTTTTTCTGTCCCTTTTTATAAAAGGGCACTAGTTCCATTCCTGAGGCCTCCAACCTCATAACCTAATTACCTCCTAAAAGCTCTACCTCCAAATACTATCACGCTGGAGATTTAGGCTTCAACCACATGAGTTTTGGGGAGATACAGATATTCAGTCCAGAGGACATGCTATAGCTACAATGAGAGTTTATCACAGACTCTCATTGTACAACTTGCAAATCCACTTCAAGTTTTGTAGTTTGGTTTATGATAAAATGGCAGACTTGAGATTTCTGGTCCCGAATGGAGTAAAAGATAGAGTCCTCCTGGAGCCTGGGACTCGCTGGCTGAAGAATCCAGGTTCTTATGATGCCACAGAGGGCAGCATGAAGACCACACATGTCCTTGGTCAGAGAAGCCAGGAGACGGAACAGGCTCTGAAAGGGCAGGGGATAATGCCTGGATTTTGTCATTTTTGCTGCAACTCCATCCCACATAGGCAGCTATGTGCAGAGGGTGAGAGTGTGTACATAGGCAGACCGGGCAGATTCTGACCCATTGGAAATTGGTTAAGTCTATGGCCTTTCCACCCTGAACGTGCCCAATCTTATCTGATCTCAGAAGCTAAGCAGGGTTGGGCCTGGTTAGTACTTAGATGACAGAAACTGGGTGGGCACCAGCTCCAAGCCAGGTACTAAACTTGCCACTTTTTTTTTTTTTTTTTTCTATGACCTTAAGCTTTCCTGGGTGGTACCAGACAATAAACTCCCTCTTATCCAAAAATGAGGGTCCTAGGAACCAGAATAAAAAATCCACAGGTTCCTTTGGGGAATATGAAATTGGAGCTGGGAGAGGTGGAAGATCTGAGGCAGATTCCATGAGGTATAGTTCCTAGAGTCCCCTCTTTCTTGGGACATCTGTGCCACTTGGAACAGGGTGCCAGCATGGTAGAGTGGTAAGAACGCATGTGAGTTTTGGCGTTAGAACAATCCTGAATCAAATCCCAGCTCGTCTGTTTATTAGCAGCATACATTTAGGCAGCAGATAACACCCACGACTAGCGTTATTGAATTTCTACCATATATCAGACACTGATCAGGTTCAGACACCTTGCAAAGTATTAACTTACACGTATTTTTCAGTATGCACAAGTAGGCTGTGGGGTACATGCTGTTATTAATGTCATTTCACAGGTGAGGAAACTTAGGCATAGAGGGTTAAGTAACTTGCCTGAGGTCAGACAGCCAAGATTGGAACTCAGGAAATGTGCCTTCAGTGCCCATTCACTAGACCACTCTCTTCCATTTCTGTGTCTTTATCTGCAAAACAAGGACAAAAGTAGCTACCTCAATATTGTGAAGATGAAACTACATAGGATATCAATATATGAAGTTGGGACACACTGGGTACCCAACTGCTAGCAGCTGCATTCCTGCCTTCCTTCCTCATGGTATACAAGAACACCTTCTTTTTGGAATGAAGCTGGAATACCTCTTGTATGTCCAGCTCTCCTTTCCTTTGTCTCTGGTGCCAGCCACCCTTTTGTTTATACTCGTACCTGCAGCTCCACCTTCCTCGTTTCTACCCTTGTTCATAACTCATTATGATTTCTGAGGTTGAGGCTTATTTTACGTGAAATCATTTCTAGCAAGCTGCTTCCTGGCCGTGTCTATAAGGCACCTTAATCTCTTCAGTTAGTCCCTACATCACACTGGGGGGTAGAATACTTCTGGGAAGGGCCATCTCTCTGTGTGTGGCTTTCTGCTAATTTCTCTTTCAGCGAAAATGTCTTTCCTGATCTTTCTCTGTTGACTTTTTTTCACTTCTAATATTCAATCTGAGGTCTGCCTAACTAGAGCAAAAACACTGCTCTAGCTCTGCACCCAGCAGCCCCTGCAGAATCTGAGAATCCACTAGGGAAAGGTCCTTCCCAAGTCCCATGCCTGGGATCTCTTTGGGTTTGACTACCTTGGGGAGGGTCCGTCCTGGTTAATTTTCGCTGACAACTGAGCCTGCACCCTCCACTATCCTCTCTCCTCTGTTCTCTGCCAGGCTGTGTGTTTTCGGAGGCTGACCCCCTGTGGACTGCATTACCTGGGATCTTGTGCCTTCTGGCTTCCAAGTGGGTTTCGCCAATGGGAGGCACCAGCAGCAGATAGAGAGGAAGCAGTAGCTATGGCCCTCCATGACAGGGCCCACCTCTCAAGGGGCTCCAGTCATTCTGCCTCCTCCCCTGGCCCCTTTAGTCCCTGGGGATGCACATGGCTGCTAGGCAGTAGGTATTTTCCCATCCATTATATATTCCCATAACCCTGCCCACACCTTTATGTGTGGGCTCTTCATTAACGCCTCTTCAATTGAATAACATGGGATGAATTCTGTGTCATTTGGATCCCTACAGATTTGACATAGGATGAATTCTGTGCCTTTTTAGGTCCTTACAGATTTTGGGTTCTTTGCTAGAACCAAAAGGTAACTGGGTATATCTTTCATAATTCTCATCTTTGTAAGTATAATTCTTATTCTAACGAGTGAAATCACAAAATTCAAAATAAAAACACAATGTCTCCAAGTACTTGGCTATCTCCTTACTCTTCAGCGCAGTGGGGATGATTGCTATTTTATCAGGACCCTATGAAGAGCATGGCTTAGTAGAGAAAGTTGTGGTTTAGTAAAAGAGCTCTGTTTTGGAATCCAAGATTTTAAGACAGATTTCTAATCGTGTGACTTTGGGCAAATCATAAATTTCTGAACGTCAATTTTCTTATTGAAAATGATGAAGCCACTGAAGTTATGAAGTCTAACCTTGTTCTAAAAAGGTAAATATCAGCAAAGGTGCCACTACCTGGAACATTTAGAGATGGCCGAGGATCTTGCTTTGGGCCAAAGGTTAAGGCTGCCCCAAGCTTTTCCCACGTGCCCCCTGATTTGGACCTCTGAGGTTGCTGGTGCACCCTTGACCACCCCTCAGCCTGACATGACTTCATTGCTGCACTTGTTTCTCCCAAGCTGATGTGCTCCATTTTGACACCTTCCCAGGCTTTATGTGCAAATTTGTCTTTACTTCCCCACAAAGCTTGAGAGGTGAGATATTTCATTTGCCCTTCTCTTTGGGCCTGCTTATGTCAAAGGTTGGTTACTCTTTTCTATTTTAAATTTTATTATTATTTTTGTCTTTTGCCTGCTGGAAGAACACTCAGAAGCCTACAGAGTTGCTGCCTTGCTTATTGGGCATCTTTTTTGCTTTTTCAGAAATTGCTATAATAAGGCATAGATGAGAAATGTGAGAAACAAGATAGGAAAAGTTTCTTAACAATACGAGGCTGTGACCCGTATGGAAATGTCTCTTTCTGGAGGGAACCCAGGGGAAAAATATCTCCCTATTCCAAGGGTCACATCCAAAGCTACTCTGCAAGTGACCCGAACCCTTTTCCATCTCTAGTGGGCAGACTGTGTTAGCTTTTACTTAAGATAACATCATTCACCTTGACAAAGTCAGGTCTCTTATTTCTACATTCCCTCAGCCTTAACATTCTTATCCACATTATTACTAGTTCCTTAATCTACTGGATGTTAGTTTCCAACTACTTTAATTTCAATAGTTGAGCTAAATATTTGTAATCACTTCTGAGGGAAATTATGGGCCATTTATATTAGAAAGAACTTTTATAAATCTAGTGCTAAAATTGAATTATTTCTCGCTGACATTGTGGCAAAAATAACTCAAGTATGTGTACAAAATATCTTGTGGGTTATTTACCTTCAAATAGCCTCATCTAAAAATAATTACAGTAAACTCACACTTTCTGTATCTTGTGATGAAAAATATTGATATTTCACATACAGCATGTTTGAAACAGTTGGCCTCAACAGGCTTTTCAAGTTATTGTTTATGTTTGTTTTTTTCTTCCAAGTAAGGGATAAGAATGATATGAAACAACTTCACTCAGCAGATGGGAATATGGAAAAATCATGACTAATGGTTAGGCCATGTATATGTTTGGGGTTGCTTGTTTGTTTTTGTCCTACCTATCCGCTCCCCAATCCTGTCAATTGCTAGCTTGTGTGTCCTTGGGCAAGTTCACCTCTCTGAACTTGGTTTTGTGCCAGTTGTGCTAACATTGAGAGCAGTGGCTCTTAAGTAGGAATCAGTTTTGCCCCTCAGGGGATGTTTGACAATGTCTGGAGATACTTTTGGCTATCACAACTGTGTAGAGGTGTGCTACTGGCATCTAGTGGGTGGAGGTCCCAGATGCTGTTAAACATCCTACAAATGGACAAAGACTCTCCCACAACAAAGGAATATCTAGCACTGCATGTCAATAGTGCCAGGGTTGACAAATCCTGCTTTAGGTCGTGGTTATGGAGAAATGTTAGCATCAGGTGCTTTGTGAATTGTTCAGAGATGTATAAATATTAAGTGTTACTATAGCATCTCTCAGGCATGGGTGCTAATTATGACTGTAACTACTTAGTGCCGAACTGCCCAATGCACTGTTTAAACTCTGGGACTCTATTTCTTTATTGTGAAAACTTATTAGGCTTCAACGATCTCCAAGAACATTTCTGGCTCTGATAATGTATGTGGGAAAAGCATTATATGGTACTTTGGCCCAAAGTTGACAAAACCAAGAGTTGCTAATTTCAGTATTTTTTTTTTTTTTTGGCCTTCACTGATCTGAATCTTTGCTCTTCAGATAATCTGAGATTTCCTAAAGTGGAGGAGGCAAAGAATTTTTAACCTTGTTCCTTTAATGAGCAGATAAGATTTATCTGTGGCAGTGTTTTCTTTTGTACCACGTAGAGTAATAGGAATGTTAACAACAATAAGTAAACAATGGACAGTGCCTACTGGGTGCCAGACATTTGAACACCTACTGTATGCCAACCCCTGCCATAGTGCTGTAACTGCAAGATCTCATTTTATCATCATAGCATGGCTGGTTAGTATGATTGCTTCAATTTTACAAAAATGAGGAAAATGAAGTTTAGAGAGGATGGGGACTTTGCCTGAAGTTGCACAGTTGTTGAGGCATCCACCTGCTTTAAAAGACAAACCATGAGCAGTTTCTGCTTCTCTAGATTCTTACTCAATATGGTCATTATTAGAAATTTGCAATGGAGAGTTAAGCGAGAGTAAAATGAATGCCAAGAAGGCAGGAGACAGCCCTGCTGTTTTGTAAAAAGCTTTGTGCTCTGTGGGTAGATATTTGGTATCTGGTAAACCGGAGAAAAGACTGGGGGTAAATCTTGCCATCAGCCTGAGTTGTCAGAGATGGCAAGATGTTGTTTAAACATCTGAGTCTTTGAAGCTCAAAGAGAGCAGTAAAGGACAGTTCAAACAAGTGGCCTTTTTCTATCCTTTTCAAGTAATTCATAAAATAGCTCCTATGGATAGGGTCAGGGCAGAGCTCCAGGTACTAGTGAAAACATTATTGATGATAATCAAAAAAACTATGGTAATATCAAGTGCCAATAGAGAATAACATATAATCCGAATAAGGATTTCAGATTATATTTGAATGGAGTTTTGAATATATAGGAATCAGTTATTCTCCTTTGATGAGGGCATCCGTTCTTCTCAATCTGCGGTTTCAGTGTTGGCTTCCTTTGGGATCTTTAACAAATCCTAATGCCCAAGCTACATCTAGGCCAATTAAATCAGAAGCCCTGGGTGGGATCCTGGCATCAGTAATTCTCAAAGCTCCCCAGATGATTTCATGGGGAGACAAATTTGAGAACCAGAGTGCTATATCAGCCATCCTTACACATCTGTGTATATCAAAATCACCTGGAGAACTTGGTAAAGCCGGTGCTTCTAGGAGCTTTATTAACTCTCCAGGTGATTCTGGTAAACATCATAGTTGAGAACTACTTCTCTATTTCAGTCTTTAGGGTCTATTCTATTTTAAAAGAGAAAAAAAATAGCACTCTTCCTAGCTGAGGAATTGCCTGGAGTAAACACTGCTTGCAGGTGGGCACATTTGGGTCCTCGCAACTCATTACTGGGTCTTGTGCCAGGTCCATGTCCTGTAGATGCCAACCTTGTCCTCTGCAGCCCTTCTAACTCCTTTCTGACAATGGCTCCTAGTCCAATTTTGAAGCATCTCTCAGTCTTAATTTGAAAGTATGGCGAATCTGTTGTTCATATGACACATTTTGAGACTTGGTCCATAAGAGACATGGTGGTTGCTCAGTCAGGAACTCAAGGTAAGGCCACCTCCTGTAGACATCTTATGCCTTATTTCACCCCTTGTTGCTTTTCACAGATTTTCATGCTTTCTCAATTGCTGATTTTTTGAAACGGTTTTCTTGTGTTGTTTCATGGAACAACTCCCACGTTCCAGAAATGCAGTCCCAAGCCTGCCAGGACTTGTATTGTCAGGCACTTCAGTGAGTACTCTGAGTTTAAACATCTGAATCTTTGAAGCTCAAATTACTTACATTATTCTGTAGTTTGCTTTATGTTCCTCTTGTTACATTCAGTTTTAGGGAGTTGGGGGAGGTAGAAACTGGGGAATAAGGTGGTTCAAATTCATGTGTACTTTTAATTTAATTTAATTCTTTTGAGAAAAGAGGTCTTTGTTACCTGTGATGAGAAGTTGAGCGATTAAAAATTCATGAGGGAGATATAGGATTTGGAGAACACTGCAATTCATACCACTGCTTGTCTTTGGACATAGCCAAGAGTCCATAGGGGTCCTGAGTGTGCATTTCCAGCCAGTCTTTCTCATTGGGCAGGGCTAAAAGCTTCCAGTAAAGCAATTTCATTGGCCTAATTGTATCAGAAAACAATATTCATGTTTTAGCAATTGATGGGTGCAATATTTAGGGCTATGTTTCTTGCTAGAAGAGCCACATCTTAGGCCACTATATATGATGATGTGAATTGAAGGATTGACAATAGCCTCTCCAACCAAAAAATAACTCTTTGGTGGTAGGTGTTACAGTGTTTCAATGGACACAATTAGAGAGCTTTCCTTTGAGTTCATTTATCCAACAAACATTTACCAAATACCACTACTGTGTACCAGATTTTGTGCCAGGCACCTGGGACATAAAGATGAATAAGACCTGGTCTCTCCTGCTGGGAGATTCACAGTATAGTGATGGAGAGAGAAAAACAAGTACATTTTGGAGCAGAATGGGATGAGCACTTTCAAGTATGCATGTATGGAGCACTGTAAGAGTCAGGTTAGAAAGGGTTATTTTTTGTGGGAAAGGGCATTTTGAATTGGGTTTTAAGAGATGAAAAATTATTTTGTAAGTGAAGTAGGACTAGGATATTTATTCTTTGAATGAAACTTCACTGAGTGAAGGATGCGCATGAAAGCCTAGAGCTCCCCGATGTTGATCAGAGAAAGTAAAAGTATGTGTGTGCCTGGACCACATGTGGATGGGAATGAGTGTGGAGAATGAGGCTGGATCAAATTCAGGAGCATCTTATATACTACACGGGAAGGGTAGGCCTCTATCCTGAAGGTATTAGGAAACAAATTGAGATGTCTAAGCTGAGGATGGAGCTGCATGTTTATGAATTTTGTGGAAGAATCTAACTCTTACAGTATGAGAGATAGTTGAAAGTAGAAAGAGGCTGATTATGAGAAGTGAAGCTTCTTACAACATTTCAGGCAAGAGATGATGGGGCCATAGGCTAAGGATTTCATATGTCTGCCGTGTGTCCTCCTACTCCTTTCTGCACCATAACAGATATTACTAGTCAATCTGTTCTGTTCCCTGGTTATCCTAGAATTTTTCTCCATACAGCACATCCGGAAGCCACTGTTTATTAACATACAACATATAAACATAAAACATACAAACATAATAATAATGTTTATAATGATGAAACTTGTTTATCATCTTTGTCAGAGAAGAGGAAAAGAAATAGAATGAACCTGATGACTGGCAGCTTAAACGTTGAGGCTTAAAGAGAAAGTCAGGGATAACTCTTTCTCTGTTGGAAGGCTTAGGGGCATGGTGATAAAATTAAATGAAGCTGACCTCAAACGACACAGAACATCCTTGGGGTGGAAGATGATAATTTCAGTTTGGGTTGTGTTTTGAGATGCAGGTGCAACATTCAAGTGGAAGTACACAGGAAGCTAATAACTACAAGGTGAATATAAGTCTGTCAACCAGTGTTATTCACCACCTTACCCCACACTAGCTATGGTTCTTAGCCGGGAATGTATGTCTGGAGCTTGTAAGATATTTTAGAGCTGGAAATATAGGTTTGGTATATCTAGAATATAGATTTTGCCATTTAAGCCACGGACATCATTCAAGGAGAGGGCTATTGACTCAGAAGTCTTTTTTTTAAAAGTGTCAATACGCATGAGAATAATATTAAATTCACTCACAAAAAAGTATTAGCGTGATTTCAGATATCTTCCTCAAGGATTATGGCCTCAGGCAGTATTCTAAAATCAATGGGATACGGAAAGTGAAAAGTGATAGAGGGTTAAAAAGGGACATAGAATGTAGATGAGTAAGTGAAAGACAGATTTCGCTCACTTGGCAATTTTATATGGGGTCGAGTCAATTCTCAAGGGAGGCAAGGCTTAAGAATAGTTTTGATCTGTGGCACTGTTGATTGTAGTACTATTACTTGGTTTTAGCCATAGAGTTATGTGCATCCTAGCCTCATCTTAACATTTTCTTCCTCAGCGAATAATTATATTGAGGGAACTTGGAGAGAAGACTCCATAATAATATGTTAAACTGATTTGTTTTCCTTCTGATTAAGGTACACCGGAAGATTCTCCTCTTTGTTCTTGTTTAATCAATTAACTTGGTATCTGAAAGAAACCAAGTGGTTATGTTGCCCAGAGGAGAAATAGAAATGTCTAATATTCTATCATTTCATCTGAAAACTATAGTACTTCTTGGTAGTTGTTTGTTTACCTAGGGTTGACTATACGAAAACAAACCATCAGCCTTCAAAACTGAGATTTACCTTCTCCCTGACGATGACTGGTAGTGAAGTCTTGGAGCTGTGAGGAAATGTTTTGGCTACTTGTTCCCCTCTCAGTGGCCTATAGTGTCTTAGAAGCATGTGGCAGGCATTCAAGGAATGTTTCAGCTGATTTTAAATCCCTGGTTGAAAGGAGTTGAGACACAGACATGGCGGGCTGAGCCACTTGCTCTGGCAGCACAGGCCAAGCTCACTCTTTCCATCTGTGCTCAGAAAAGCTGCAGCTCCAGGCTTTCTTGGGCTTGGAGTATTCTGTCTCTGTCCATTGGTGTTTTCACTCTTGGGCCCCGAAGGGCATGCAAATGGAAGGGTTGTGTCTTAGTCGTCTTTGGTTGCTATAACAAAATATAATAGACTGGGCAGTTTAAACACAGGTATTTTTTTCTCACCGTTCTGGAGGCTGGAAATCTGAGATAAGGGTGTTACCATGTCTGAGTTTTGGTAAGGTTCTTCTTTCTGATTTGCTGACAGTCATCTTCTAGCTGTGTCCTTACATAATGAAGAGAGAACTGTCTCCCTTCCTGTTCTTCTAAGGATGGTAATCCTATTATGAGTGCCCCACCCTCATGGCCTCATCTCCCCCTAATCACCTCCCAAAAGCCCCATCTCCAAACACCTTCACTTTCGGGTTAGGGCTTCAACATATGAATTTGGGGGGACACGATTCAGTCCGTAGCAGGTTGGCTGCACATTCATAAACTTCTGGGTTTCCTGGATAGCTGGATTTACTAGGCTCATTTCATACCACGCTCTTTCCAATGTATTTACTTTTTTATTTTTTTAATTGGCAAAAATTGTTTATATTTATCTTGTATAACATGTTTTGAAGTATGTCTACACTGTGGAATGGCTAAATCAAGCTAATTAACATATGTATTACTTCACATACATATCTTTTGTAATGAGAGCACTTAAAATCTACTTTCTTAGCAATTTTCAATAATATAACACAGTGTTATTAACTACAGTCACCACGTTGTACAATAGGTCTCTTGAACTTATTCCTCCTGTCTAACTGAAATTTTGTATCCTTTGACCAACGTCTTTGCCCCTTTCCCACCCCAGCCTCTGGTGCCCACCATTCTACTCTCTGCATCTATGAGTTCAATTTTTAGATTCCACATGTAAGTGAGATCGTGCAATATTTATCTTTTTGTGCCTGGCTTATTTTAATTAACATAGTGTTCTCCAGGTTCATCCATGTTGTTGCAAATGACGGTATTTCCTTCTTTTTTATGGCTGAATAGTACTCCATTGTGTATATATGCCACATTTTCTTTATTCATCCTTTAATGGACAGTTAGGTTAATTCCATATCTTGGCTCTTGTGAATAGTCCTGAAATAAACCTGGGAGTCCAGATAGCTCTTTCACATACTGATTCATTTCCTTCGGGTTTATACTGAGCAGTGGGATGGCTGGATCATATGGTGGTTCTATTTTTAATTTTTTAGTGAAAATCCATACTGTTTTTTATTGTGGCTATCTATGCTAACTTACTTTTCTACCAACAGTGTGCAAGGGTTTTCTTTTCCCTACATCCTTGCCAGTACTTGTTATCTTTTATATTTTTGAAAATAGCCATTCTTACTGGGGTGAGATGACATCTGATTGTGGTTTTAATTTGCATTTCCTTGATGATTAGTGATCTTTAAATATGTTTTTTCGTATAGCTGGTGGCAATTTTTTATGTCTTCTTTTGAGAAATGTCAATTCAGTTCCTTTACCAATTTTATAATTGACTTATTTTTTTTTTGCTATTGATATGTTTGAGTTCCTTATATATTTTGGATATTAGCTCTTTATCAGATATGTGGTTTGCAAATGTGTTATCCCTCTTCGTAGTTTATCCCTTTCTCTGGTGATTGATTGTTTCCTTTGGTGTGCTGAAGCTTTTTAGTTTGATATAATCCCTTTTGTTTATTCTTGCTTTTACTGCATGTGCTTCTGGAATCATATCCAAATAATCATTGCCTAGACCAACATCATGGAGCTTTCCTGTATCCCTTTCTCTAGTTACTCTACAGTTTCAGGTTTTAAGTCGTTAGTTCATTTTGAATTGTTTTTTTATCTGGTATTAGTTAAAGGTATAATTGTATTCTTCTGTATGTGGATATCCAGTTTCCTCAACACCATTTATTGAAAAGACTATCGTTTTCCTATTGTGTGTTCTTGACAACTTTGTCAAAAATCAATTGACTGTAATTGTGTGGATTTATTTCTGGGCTCTCTATCTTGTTCCACTGGTCTGTGTATCTGATTTTATGCCACTGCCTTGCTGTTTTGATTATTATACCTTCATAGTATATTTTGAAGTCAGGTAGTGGCATGCTTCCAGTTTTCTTGTTTTTGCTCAAGATTGTTTGGCTATCTAGGGCCTTTTGTGGTTCCATGCAAATTTTAGGATTCTTTTCTATTTCTGCTAAAAATGTCATTGGAATTTTGGTAGGGTTGCATTGAATCTGAAGATTACTTTCAGTAGTATGAACATTTTAACAGTATTTTTTCTACCAATCCATGAACTTGGGATATCTTTCCATTTATTTGTGTCTTCTTCAATTTCTTTAATCAATGTTTTATAATTTTCAATGTACAGGTCTTTCATCTCCTTGGTTAAATATATTCTTAAGCATTTTGTTTTTCTGGTACCTATCATAAATTAAATTTTTTGTTGGTTTCTTTTTTGGATAGTTGTTAGTGCATAGAAACACTATTGATTTTTATATGATGATTTTGTATCCTGCAACTTTACTGAGTTTTTCAGTTCTAGCAGTTTTTTGGTAGATTCCTTAGGGTTTTCTAAATATAAGTTCATGTCATCATGACATGATCTTATATTTATAATAAACATGAAAGATAACAAATGTTTGTCTTAAAAGACAAGACAATTCTCTTGTCTTTTAAAAACCTAAGTCAGATCTCCTTTCATCGCTACTCAGACCCCTGAAGCATCTTTCCATCTTGCCAACGGTAAAAGCCAATGTTCTTACACAGCTTGCAAGACCTTTGGTGATCTGGCTCCTGAAATGCTCCTTGTGGTTCATTCTTCTGCAGCCATCCTGTCCTCTCTCCTGTCCTTTAAACAATCAGGCACCTCCCTAGCACCTCAGGGCCTTTGCACTGGTTGCTTGTTCTGCCTGCAGCACTCAGATGTACACAAGTCTTGCTCTCTTTCTCCTTCAAGTATTTGATCAAATATCACTTTCACACCTAGGCTAGGTGTGAAATACCCTACTTAAAATAAAATTGTTGCCTGCCTGCTTACTGGTCTGCTCAAACTAGTTACCCTGCTTTATTTTTCTCCATAGGACTTACCAGAGTCTTACAAACACATTTTTATTTATTTTCTTTATTGTCTGCCTAGCCCCTTTAGAACAAAAGCTCTATGAGGGAAGAAATTTTAGTCTGTTTGGCTCAATGTGTTTTCCATGTCTAGACTCTAGGTAGGGCCTGGCACAGGTATTCAATAAACATCTGTTGAATAAATCAGTTTTCTTTCTGTGGCAAAGAGGGGAGTCCCTGGGGATGTGGTAGAGCTGGAATTGCCCCGTTAAATCCTTTTCATGTCATGCTTTTCTCTTCTGAGTTATGCTCTACTTTGGAATAACTCAACTAAATAACCATTAGGTAGAAGACCAACCTTACACCATTGTGGAAGTCAGTGTGGTGATTCCTCAGGGATCTAGAACTAGAAATACCATTTGACCCTGTCACCCCATTACTGGGTATATACCCAAAGGACTATAAATCATGCTGCTATAAAGACACCATGCACACGTATGTTTATTGTGGCACTATTCACAATAGCAAAGACTTGGAACCAACCCAAATGTCCAACAACAATAGATTGGATTAAGAAAATGTGGCACATATACATCATGGAATACTATGCAGCCATAAAAAATGATGAGTTCATGTTCTTTGTAGGAACATGGATGAAACTGGAAACCATCATTCTCAGTAAACTATCGCAAGGCCAAAAAACCAAACACCGCATGTTCTCACTCATAGGTGGGAATTGAGCAATGAGAACACATGTACACAGGAAGGGGAACATCACACTCCAGGGACTGATGTGGGGTGCGGCGGAGAGGGGAGGGACAGCATTAGGAGATATATCTAATGCTAAATGATGAGTTAATGGGTGCAGCAAAACAACATGGCACATGGATACATATGTAACAAACCTGTACATTGTGCACATGTACCCTAAAACTTTAAGTATAATAATAATAATAATAATAAAATAAAAAAATAAAAAAATAGTTACTGACAATGGAAAAACAAAAGGAAAGAAGACCAACCTTACACATAGTGTTTTAGAAATTTCTATCCCCCAAATGAATTACATACTCCCAAACATCTCCCCGTGGGCCTGCCAAATGCCCCAAATAGTCATTCCAGCATATTCATCCAACTGAAACTGCCTTGTTGAGAACACCAGTGGTAAAAATAATGAGGAACATTTGTTCAGTGTTCACCACATGCCAAACACTGGAGTAAGCATTAATGTGCATTATTAGCTCATTTCCGATAATACTCATTTTACAGTTGAGAGACTAAGAGTTAGAATTGGAGGGGAAGGGGGTTTGTTTGGGAGAAGAATGTCCCAGTGAAAGGTACAGCAAATTTGGAAGTTGAAAGGAAAGTGAGAGTACCAGAAGACATCTAGAAAGGTGGAAGTGGAGAGTGCACGAGAAATGAGTCAAGTTCAGGATGGAAGAATCATAGTTATAAAGGCTTGTGGTTCATCAGCTTAGAAGTTTCTACATAAATATCTTGGTTAAAATTTCACCAATTTTCAGACTCTTAAGCCTATGAGATTCTAATCTATCATTTTAGTCCTTCCTCCACTTTACTGGGAGTTTGTCAGTTGTTTTTCATGTAAAGAATTCGTTTTCTTCTGGGCATCTCTAAAACTAATGAAAAGCAGGTTCTCTTTTTAAAAAACAATGTGTTTTCCCACTCAGTATGTTCATATTTTTGTTTTTGGTGATTGTCAGACACTTTTGCTTTATAAACAAAAGCTACTGAATTCATAGTTGTTATTCTGCTTGATTCTGCTCCAAAGTAATTAAATGGAACCTGGTGTCAGAAAAGTTTACATGACAATGTATTTAGTAGGATTATTCCTTCACTCTAAGATCAAACAGGAGAACTAAAGGCAATAATTTTTATCAGATTGCAAATATCTGAAGCAGTGGTTCAGGGAAGAATTGGAGAAAATCACAACTTAAGTCATAAAAAAATTATACTATCTATATAAATAAAATCATTCTAGAGTATTGCCTATTTATAGCAAAGATTTTTTTTTTGCCATATGAGATGAATTGATAATTAATCTGTATTTTTTTTGTTGGCAATTTCTTTAGAAAAATATGACAAAATATAAAGTATTACAAAATAAATACAAAAGGTCTACAAAATTGCAACCATATTTATTATAAGCTAAAAACGTAATTCTTTTTAATACTCCAGAGGACATTATCAGACATTTACCAAATTAACATATTAGTGAAGTTTTAATGTAAACTATTAGAAAATGGACAACAGGTAGATAGATATATATCATTTCCCTGATGATAAGTTATATCATGAAGAAAGTGCAAGGCTGGGTGCAGTGGCTCATGCCTGTAATCCTAGCACTTTGTGAGGCCGAGGCGGGCAGATCACTTGAGGTCAAGTGTTTGGGGCCAGCCTGGCCAACATGGTGAAACCCCAACTCTACTAAAAATACAAAAATTAACTGGGCCTGGTGGCATGCACCTGAATAATCCCAGCTACCTGGGGAGCTGAGGCAGGATAATCGCCTGAAACCAGGAGGTGAGGTTGCAGTAAGCCGAGATTGTACCACTGCACTCCAGCCTGGGTGATAGAGCAAGACCCCGTCTCAAAAACAAACAAACAAACCAACAGACAAACCAAAAAAATAAAAAAGAAAATGCAAATTAAAACAATGGGATATCTTAAAAAGAATAAAATCATATTTTTGCAGCATCATGGATGAACCTCGAGGCCATTACCTTAAGTGAAATAACTCAGAAACAGAAGGTCAAATACCACATGTTCTCGTTTGTAAGTGGAAGCTAAATAATGAGTATATATGAATATAGAGTGTGGAATAATAGACATTGGAGACACAGAAGCTGAGAGGGTGGGATGTGGGGAGGTGGATGAAGGAAGACAAATACGTAGTGGGTGCAATGTACATTATTTGTGTAATGATTACACTGAAAGCCCAGACTTCACCACTACCTAATATATCCATGTAACAAAATGCACTTGTACTTTTTAACTTCATACAAACAAAAAAACCGAATGAGATATCACCTCACATCTGTTAGAATGACTATTTTGGAAAAGAGATGAAAGATAATAAGGGTTGGCAAGGAATCAGAGAAAAGGTTCAGTTTTGAAGATTCATTTATTCATTCATTTAACAAGTGTAGAATGCCAGTTATGTGCGAGGCACTAGTATAGCCACTACAGTGAGTAAAGTAAAATTTTGTGGTCCTTGACTCTATATTCTGGTGGAGAAAAACAGACAATAAACAAACCAATAAATATATATCAAATATCAGATGATAATTTCTAAAGATTAGGGGGCAGAGTATACGGGCTGAAGATGTTGCTGCAGAAGTTATATATCAGAGGGCAAAAATCAGATTACCAACCAAATGGCTAACCAGGACGCTAACACAGAATGTAATACAGTATTTGTGGCTCTATTACAAGTCTGGTGACCTCTGTTCTATGTTCGTCTCATACTCAATGTCTGACCCTGGGCACATAATATTTTCTGAGACTCAAATTGTTCGATCGTCAAGGAGAGGGTTGTGTAAGTTGGTGCTTGAGGCCTTCTCTGGCTGTGCATTTTCGGCTCTGTCTGAAATTGAATGAATGCTTAGCTGTAGACAGACAAAGTGCTCAGAACCCTGTGCACTTAGCTGAGAAATCAGGTGAGACGGGAGACTAAAATAGAATATGATAGTTGTTATGCTTGTAGTTAAATACAGGATACCTGTTCTCCTTTGTTAGGCTGAATAATGGTCCCCAATATTATCAAGTCCTAATCCCTAGAACCTGCAAATGCTGCTTTATTTGGAAAAAAGTGTCTTCGCAGATGTAATTACATTAAGGATATTGAGTTAGGCGGATTATCCTGGATTATCCACAGGGGCCCTTAATGCAATCACATGTATGCTTATAAACAGGCAGAGAGAGACTGGATACACTCAGAGGAGAAGACCAGGTGAAGAAAGGTCTGAAGATGCTGGTCTTGATTACAGTGAGGAGGGGACAATCCAAGAAATGCCCACAGTGACCAGGAGCTGGAAGAGGCAAAGAATGAATTCTCCCCTAAAGCCTCCAAGGAGAGCGTGGCCCTGCTAACACCTTGGTTTCAGCCTAGTGATACTGATTTTGGGTTTTTGGCCTCCAGAGCTGTAAGTAAATAGAACTGTGTTGTTTCAAGCCATCAAATTTGTGGTAATTTGTTCTAGCAGGTTCGAGAAACTAACACAGTAGGTCTAGCACTTCCCTGTGCAAGTTAGATGTAGCCATGTGGTTGCTTTGGCTGATGCCATGTGGGTGGAAGTGTTGTGTGTCTTTAGGGCAAGTGCCTGCTTTTCCACGCTCTCTTTTCCATTTGGTGATGGCAAGTTTAGAGATGGTGGCTGCCTTGTTGTCCTGGTAGATTAGAGTTCTCCCGAGAGAACCACTAGGAGATATATGTAAATATGTACAATTTGGAGAAAATGGTCTTTTATATAAAATTATGCTATTTATAAATACATATCTTCTGTGTTACATATATTAATTTATTATAGGAATTGGCCTATGTGTTTATGGAGGCTTAGAAGTCCTATGATCTGCCGTCTGCAAGATGGAGAACCAGGAACCTGATAGAGTAATTCAGTCTGAATCTGAGGCCTGAGAACTGTGGGGCGCAGTGGGGGGAAGCTGATGATTTAATTTCCTAGTCCAAATCAGAAGACCTGAGGATGAGGAGTATGAATTCTCAGGGCAGGAGAAGAAGAATGTCCCAGTTCAAAGAGAGGAGAGGGAATTCATCCTTTCTCCACGTTTTCATTTTATTTATGCTCTCAACAAATTGGATCGTGTCTGCCCAGCTTAGTGAGGGTGATCTTCTCTACTCAGTCTACCAGTTCAAATGCAAATCTCTTCCCAAAACACCCACACAGACATACCCAGAAATAACGCTTTACCAGCTATCTGGGCATCCCTTAGTCCTGCCAAGTTGACATACAAAATTAACTATCATGCTTGGGTCTCTGAGTGACCATGTTGAAAAGTACTTCCTTGTTGATTTATAAATAACATAAGTGTGATGGCAAAATTAATCTTTGTGGTTTCAAGCTCCTGACACTTGGGGATTGTTTTGCAAGCCTCTCCTAGCTAGAGGCAAGGAGACTGATTGGCTGCTGTTGTAACATTCCCAGTAACACTTTGTTGTACCTCTTGCTCTTTGGTGGTCCTGTGGTCCCCGGAACCTCTCCTCTGGCATCCCAGTGAAGCCAGGATGGTCACAAACCATGACCTCCATATGTAGTATTCCCATGTGATGATAATGCATGATTCAAGGTTCTGTAGTCAAATACATAGAGAAATGCTGGACTATTCAAGGTGAAATGGTTTAATCTTCCTATAAGACTTCTCAGAGGCTTCCGCGTACAGTGCAGCTCTATAGGATGAGGACATAGTGTACGATGTTTCAAATCTCTTTTTGTCAGAGTGAGGCAGATCCCAGGTGAAACTAGTTCCTTATTGCATTGGGCCATGACACTTCCCGTGTGTATCATTAACACACCACATTCCCTGACTCAGCTGACCCAGGGGCAGCATAGGTGTAGGATAGCTTTAAAATGTCTTCCTGTTCAGTATGAGATGGACTGTATTAGACTGTTAGGTTAGCAGATTAATATATAACTTGTAGACTATTACCTGGCAGATGAGGGGTGCAGGATTTAGGTGCAACGGTGGAGTGATTTGCTTGAGTTTTCCTTATTCCCTGCATTTGCCCCTTTGAGCCTGCCCCAAAACCTGGTTGTTTGCAGGATGCATCCAAGGGCTTGAACTTGTAAGGCCTCCTTTCAGCTGTCATTTTGATTTTGGATGGATTCCCCCTCTCAGTTGTCTCAGATATTTTTCCATCTCTGCAATGGTTGCGATCCCAACCCTAGAGTTCTTGGAGCTCACAGGTGCTAAGAAACAGATCCCTGCTTTTCTATTACCCATAGTCCTTGGAAATACTTAAAGTGCCCTTTTAACATTCAAGACCACATGAGTCTTTATGAGAAAAAGAATGTCTGCCAAAATGAAGAATCAGCATAAAAGTTCAAGTGACCTGACTAATAAAAAAATAAATAAGTAAAAAAAGGGACCTGGCTGGTCCCATACTTTGTGGAGCCTGGCAAAGAAGTCAGTTCTTCTGGCATTGTTGAGTACCTATTGTAAATTCCAAAAAAGGGCTCCAATTCTGCACCACTCCCCGTATCTCCTCCCTTTATGGAGCCCTTCCCCTTGGTGCATTGTTGTTGATTCCTCCTTCACTCTGACCTCAGCCATGTGGTTTGCTGTGGGCCAGTGGCACACCAGCTCTGCAGTTTCCATTGTTATAAATGTGGTTGCCAGTATTCAGAATCAATAGATAAGAAAAATCCTTAAATGATGTGCCTTTAAATCAAATGGGAAAGGGAAGAATTCCTATTCTAACTTTTGAGAGTATATAAACTTTGAAAAAGGATGCAGATTCTACCATAACACTAAGCCCGTGTAAGAGGAACTGGAGGAAGAGAAGAAAGTTGAAAAGTGCTGCTCATGAAGACAAAGGAAAGGGGAGTAGACCAGGAAGGTGGACCACAGGCTCCCCCAGGTCTCATGTGAACCTGCCGACCTGCACAAATGGTAACCAAAGACACAATGTTGGATTCGATATATTATATTGTCATGCACGGAATTATCTTGCCTTATTTCACCTGATAGGGAAAGAGCGTGTCTCTATGTTCCTTGAAAGACTGAAGAGTTTTTGTTGGGGGAAGGTCCTAAAAGGCATTTTTGAGGACACTTTTAAGTAAAACCATGGGACTTTGTTTTTCAAATAAAACTGACTGAGGGAGTTCGATTTCTCCATCATTTCTTGAATTATGTCCCCACCTCACCAGCACTGTTACAAAATAAGGTGTGAGAAATGAGGTTGTAGATGTTCACTTGAAAAATATACCTTTCTGTTTCTTAAGAGACCATCACATTCCTTTTTCACTTCAACCTGAGATTATACCAAAAGTATGCCCATCTTTAAAATGTACAAAGTGGCCCAGATGTGCGTTTATTGTTTTCCCCTTTTATCTTTCATTACGTTGTTGTTTTGTGGTGATAAAGCCTTAATGCTTTGGTTTAAATGGTGGCTAAATTCAAAAGTACCTTCTGCTGGATTTGATTCCAAGTTCACAAAATTAAGTTTTCATTATATTTATGCCTAGACACTGTTTTTCTTCTCCACCTGTCAGTTATTTTTAAGGACTGAATAACAAGTATGTGAAGTGTGACATCAAATTATGAGACTACTGTTTCAAGAGGTAAACTGAATTTGAACATGAAAATGTCATGTTCTCTGGAATTCAGGTGCCATTTCAGTAATAATATAATTGTTCAAAAGACTTTCAGATTCCTTTCTTATATTGCTTTCTGGTCTGACTTACTAACCTTAAAAACAAGGGATAAATTTTTGTAGACACTTGCTTGATAACCCCTTGTAGCTTTCCTTACTAGAGTGTCACATGTGTGAGTGAAGTAGATTGGCTTCCAGACCAGCCCATTTTAACTGTGAATATGACTAAGCAACTTCAGTTGACACCATGCAGAACAGAAGAATCACCAAGCAGAAACTTGCCAGAATTCTTGACCGACAAAAGTGAGAATTACAATAAAATGGTTGTTGGTATAAGCCAGTAAGCTTTAGGGAAATTTATTATGCAGGAATGAGTAACCGGAAAAGAACTCCTGAAAACAAACAATTGCTAAAAGTTCATTTTCTGTGTTATGTGACTTAAAATGGTTTATCCCTCAGTCAAGACCTAGATGTCGTTGGTTCATTGTTCATATCTACTGGCAAGATCATTGTGAGACTCAGAGACACTTGTCTCTGTAGAGTGCCTGACACATAGGTGGTCAATTGTGTCCATCCACATAGGCACTGCCTCATGCCAGATATTGTAGTACCTGGCATGCGGTTCACTGCCATATCCCTAGTACCTAGTACCCTACATCTTTCTGTGGGATGCAGACAAGATATGAACAAAGGACTATATGTTATTTCAGTTGGTAATAAGTGTTGTGGAGAATACTGAAGCTGGACAAGGGGACTAGAATCTTGAGGAAGGTTTGAGAGGGGCAGGTGGAGGGCCTTTGTCATTTTAGAACAAGCAATGTTTTTCTGATAAGATGACATGTGAGCAAGGATCTGAAGAAATTATGACGGTCTGGAGAAAAACATTCCCGACTGAGGGGACAGCTAGTGCAAAGGCCCTGGGGCAGGAGTGGGCTTTGCATGTGCCAGGACAATATGGAGACCATTGTGGTTGGAGTGGAGTGCCAATAGGGGAGAGTCACAGTAGTTTGTTTGGAGAGAGATCAGGGACTAAGTTATCCACAGTCTTGTGGTTACTGCAGTGGCTCTCACTTTGGGTGAAATGGGTACTGATGCAGGCATGGAGTACATGAGTCATATATGTGGTAGTTGTTATTTTTCATTATTAGAATTCCTGTTAACAGATGATAGGCCTAGAATTAGGCTGTGAGTCCATTTAGCGTCCCAGTCCATGCTTTGACATTCCACAGTGCTGTCTTGTTACTTGTGATGTCTATGGTCTCCGAGTCTTTGTGGTATAAAAGGACTCCCATTCTGTAAGAGTTTACCATGGAATATAAAGAACCTGAGTTTCTAAAGACCCTCTTACCCCTCACGACTGTGGTATTTGCCAACCTGTGAGTTTTTTCAGCCTCTGTTTATCCCTACTGTTCTTCAGTTTCGCCCAATTTGCAGGAAGAATTGAGAAATAGATAGACTTCTCCTAAAGGCAAAGAATTGTCCTTGTAGAAAGTCTGAGGTTTTTTTTCCCTGCCCTCCTTCCTCTTCCTGGGACTAGAATAATATCTAGATGAAGAATATCTTATTTCTCAAAGGGGAAACGGTAATGATATTCGGCCCAAATAACCTTTCTTGGCCTTGCTGCTTCCACTGAGCTCATCATAGGAGGACACACTTTACATAAGAAATGGATCTGTAATAAATTTCCCCATGAACTCCTTCCAGCGGCATGCAAACCCTTTTAGTTCCATGGTGTATGCTCATCTAATGATCCTTCACCTGGCTCGGGACCTTTTTATGCGGGAACATTAAAGTAATTTTGCTTGGAATGTGGGATGGTTTCTCAAGATGGCGCACCTGATTCTAAATCGCAGTTCACAAGGCTCTTTGGGAAGATGGATGGATCCCTGGAGGCTCTTTAGGCTTTTTGTTGCCCTCAGAACTTCTCTCAGAGCCCAGCTCATCTCTGAAAAACTTCTGCTTCACATTTGGTATCCCTGTGACAGCCACCAAATGATTGGGTAGGGTCAAGAAGTCAACTGACTTCCTCATATGCTTCTGCCATCACTCCATGCCTGGGTGGGGGTGGGAGCCAGCTGAGGTGTCTTGGGCTTCTGTAAGGGTGTGAGAGTGACTGGGATACTGATGGGATTAAAGTATCAGTCAGAATTCTTTACTGGGAATGGGTTAAATGGCACATTCCACGAGTTGCTTTTGTCTGGCAGCAGTGAAGCTGAGTGATATGATCTCTCCTCCATTGTTTATGACCTGAAAATATGCTCTCTTTCTGGAAATAAGCTGATTCTTAGAGGTGCATAGAATGGTGCTGCTGGGAGACCTAACAGGGGGTTAATTACTGGGATGCTGTGAATACAGATGACGTGCATTAAAGTATTTCATCTGTCAGCCACCAAATGCTACCCTGTTCAGAAGCTAGGGGTGAATCTGAGGGAAGCTTGGCATGAAAGGTCTAACTTAATGAAAAGAATCTAAGAAAACATAAAAGTATTATGTTTGCAAGTAGAGAAAAAGCCAAACTAGAGCCTTGTGGTGTTTGTTGCCTAAATGGTAATTCCTGCTGCGTTCTTAACTTTCAGAAAACCTCAGCTGAATCTAAATCTCCTGCTTATGCTTTGTGGAGTATCTGAGCTTAAAGCAAAGCCACATTATCCTGCTTGATATAGCTGGGATGATTGTGGGGTTATGAGTGTAGTCAGAAAACCCTGGCATGAAAGAGATTTTAAATGAACAGATGAATAGAGCAATCAAAGGGCCATCCAATCAGATCTAAGCAGATTAGAACTTCATGCAGCCTCAGACAGAAATAGATAGAGAGTGCTCTGTGACATATCAAAGTCACTCATCTGAGATGCTCATGTTGCCCTGACCATCAAAAGCAGCTCTCAAGGCTGACTTCAGCTCCATTTTCACAGGCATCAGTCAAATAGTCTCCATGGAATGGGATCCTGACTTTTAGTATTGCTGCAATTTGTCTCTTACTATTTTTCATTTAAAAGTATTTCTATGTTTAGGTTTGGATTAAGCAGTTTACAATTATTATTAGGATAATTTTCCATGTCTTTTTCTTGCTGTTTTTTATTTAAAAGTATTTTTAAGTTTGGGTTTTTTTTTTTTTTTTTTTTTTGAGACAGAGTCTCGCTCTGTCACCCAGGCTGGAGTGCAGTGGCACGATCTCGGCTCACTGCAAGCTCTGCATTCCGGGTTCACGCCATTCTCCTGCCTCAGCCTCCCGACTAGCTGGGACTACAGGTGCCCGCCACCACGCCCGGCTAATTTTTTGTATTTTTTTTAGTAGAGACGGGCTTTCACCGTGTTAGCCAGGATGGTCTCGATCTCCTGACCTCGTGATCTGCCCGCCTTGGCCTCCCAAAGTGCTGGGATTACAGGCGTGAGCCACCGCGCCCGGCCTATGTTTAGGTTTTAATCGAGCATTTTATTTTTCAAAATGCTTTGATAAAATTTCATTGCAAAAATTTAGCAATTTTTATCACAAACTTTTTCCATACAGTGGCTCTTGACCTGGGGCGATTGGAGACATTTTTGGTTGTCACAACTGCAGGGGCGGGAGCACTACTGGCGTCTGGTGGTTAGAGGCCTGGGAAGCTGCAGTGCATAGCACAGCCCCCCACAGTGAAGAATTATTCAGACCCAAATATTAATAGTGCCAAGGTGAAGAAACCCTGGGTAGCAAATTTCTATAATTTTATGTTGCCTCAACATCCATTTGGAATCCAAGTTGGGCTGTCTCATACCAGAAGCAGGGCACAGTCACCCCAACACAGTTTCCAGTTCTCCGTTTCCTCCAAGTTCCTCAGTAAGGTCAATCCAGATATTTGCCTTATACAACTGCCTCCTGGTGACCACCTCCTTATGGGCCAGCTTAGATACAACCTTCTTGAATCTACCCATTGGCCCTCACACCCCGAATGAACAGATATGCAGCAGCGACACACCCCCAGCCCTGCAGTCACAGTGTGACTCCACAGACCTCATGCCTGCTTGCTATAAACCCACCAATCAAATCTCCTGAGAGAAACCTGATTGGGTAATGCCCTGGAATCTAACAAAGGCTTTGACCCCCATCTGTCTTGCTCCCCACCTGCTGGTTGAGGCTGTGTGTTCCTTATGGACCCCTCCCTGCTGCCGCCTTCTATAATAGTTGGCTGAGTGAGGCATGCTGCCCACTCCTCTCTGGATCTGTGAGTAATACACAGCTTGTTATTTCATGTTTTGTTGATTTGCCTCCTCTGTGTCTCACTTGAGTGATACACCTAAACCTAACTTATTTCCCAGTCAGGGCTCTCTGAGAGAATGGCCCTGTTGGTAGAAATAAACTGGACACAGGTCAGACAAGAGCCACAAGGGCATCTGCCAGTGTAAACAAGTTTCCAGTGAGAGGGACAACTTGGCACAGGTCAGACACGAGGGATGAAGCCATCCACCAGGATAAAGAAGCATCCACTGAAAGGCACACCGAAAAACATCCACAAACACCTTTCCTGGAGCCCTGCCAGGGCAGGGCTAGAGTTCACAGGCCTGAGAGAGACCTCAAGGCCAAATCAGAAAAAAAAAAATACAACACCTTGATTTAGAGTAAGGATGTTGGCAACCTGGCAATCTTTGTTTCCAAAACAAAACAAAACAAAACAAAACAAAACAAAACAAAACAAAAGTGAGCCCCCAGTAGCTATTGACTTAGGCCAGATCTACTACATATGTCTCAAGTAGATGTTAACAATAACTTTCTATTTTTAATGATCTGATTACATCATACTTCTGCTTAAAATCTTTGAATGGGTTTATGTCCCTTACTGTGTATAGTCCAGATTCCTTACCATGCCAGAGGAATCTCCACTCACTCCACGACACTGAATTCAGCCTCCAGATGAGTGGGTTCTGCCTTTGTCATGTGTCTCCATCCCCTCTAGCATCCTAGCTAGGCAGTTCTTCCCCATTATGATAAAGAACCCCAGCTTTGAAATCGACCTGGGGACCAAGTGCTGGCTCCTCTGTTGACTAGATCTATGACTTTGGACAAGTTCTGTAACCTCTCCATTTCTCATTCCTGAAATCAAGATAGTTATAGAACCCACAGGGTTGGGATGAGATAATGCGTCATTCACCTCATGCATGACATGTGAACACTGAGCACCATTTTATTAGCTCAGACGTTAGTCATTTTCTTTTTTTTTTAGATGTTAGTCATTTTCAAACCAAGACTATTGCAAAAATTTCTTGACTGGCGCCTCTGCGTACTTCCTTAGGATAATCTAGGGAAGGTATGCGTACTTTAAAAAATAAAGAGTAATTGAAAGAAACCTAAAAAAAGTTATTGGTCAAAGTTTTCTTACTCACAAAAATAAATAGCTTTATTGGGATTCAAGGGGGTAATATATGGGTTCTTACAGTTTAGATTAATTGCTTTACGAAATTAAAGAACATCAATGAGAAAACTGTTATTTAGCCTCCAGGTAATGGCTGAGTATTGTTTAAACAAGAATAGTGACATGAAAGTGGCTTACTATCCTTTCATCCTCAAATGAGATCGCAGGTTTTATCACCAAGCTAGGGCAGCTCAGTGTGGCCCCAGAGTCCGGGTTACTTACTGCTCATCTGGTCCATTCATCACACTGCTGACTTGGACATCACCCTTAAACACAGGTTGGAATGTGCTAATGTCCACTGCAAAAACCATTAATTGCGCTTCAATTTCTCATTGCTGTGTTCAGCGTCTCCATTATGCAGGTTTGTCCTGCTTATCCAGTTTTCTCCCACTTTCCTCCTTTACTGACCTGCTCTAGCTACACAGAATGATTCCACAAACGTGCCCTGCCTTTTTCATATGTCTATGTGTCATGGCTAACCGATGCTATTCTCTCAGCCTAGAAATCTGCCACATTTCTGCCTGTAGAAGTCCTGCCCTTCACTTTTGTGATGCTTCTTTGAATTCTTCCAGTCAGACAGGATCACTCAGTTCTCTGTGCTCCCATTGGATTTTACTTGTGTTTTGGTTAAAGGATTGATTTAATTCTTCCAGGGATTATAAGGAGTTCTTCATTTTCACATTAGTGAGGATCTATATTGAATCAGGATTGCCTTATTCTTCTCTTCTATCTTCTACCTTTATGTCATAATGCTATGCAAATTGTTGCAAAGCAACCATTGCTCATTAATCTTTTTTCCTAAGGAAAACAGAAAAAAATCACATATTAATATGTTACACCTTTCTCAGGATGGTTGGGATCAAGTGACCTAATGTGTATTAAGACACTTTATAACCTTCACAGTATATTTCAAATAGTATTTATTGCTCTAATTATTGCACAATAGTAAAGCATGGATACTCTTATTACACAGACTCAAGTTCAATATGATTATCATTTCCTAGGTGTCATATTGCAGGCACTAAAAGCTTTGGGGGCAAGTTACTTTACCCTCTTTGACTTCCCTTTAAAAAATTTCTGGCCGGGCGCGGTGGCTCACGCTTGTAATCCCAGCACTTTGGGAGGCTGAGGTGGGCGGATCACGAGGTCAGGAGATCGAGACCACGGTGAAACCCCGTCTCTACTAAAAAATACAAAAAATTAGCCGGGCGTGGTGGCGGGCGCCTGTAGTCCCAGCTACAAGGAGAGGCTGAGGCAGGAGAATGGCGTGAACCCGGGAGGCGGAGCTTGCAGTGAGCCGAGATTGCGCCACTGCACACTCCAGCCTGGGCGACAGAGCGAGACTCCGTCTCAAAAAAAAAAAAAAAAAAAAAAAAAAAAAAAAAAAAAAAAAATTTCTATGAAGGGGGTCTTTATGAATAATAAATGAGATGGTGTCTGTTATTTTCTTAGCCTAGTACCTGGCACATTGAAAGTACTCAAACATCATTAATTGTCATTATGACAAATACGTAAGTCATTGTTCAGCTTGGCAAATGAAGACAAAAAGTCAGAGAAATGTGTTACCTCTCTTCTGCATGCATTTCTCTAAGGAGAGGGTCATGTTTTAGTGACAAATGAGCTGTTGACTTAGAACAGTTTCCAATATAGAATTGGACAATTTTCTTTTTACCCACACTGTGGCCCTATTTGCTCAGGGCCCCTTCTCTAGCTTAGCACTGAAAAGCCTGCCCTGTTGGCAGGATTAAGGATGCTCCAATCTGCTTAGATAATTGAATTCTTTAGAATTTGGCCAACAGTAAGGACAGATTCTGTGTAAGATTGAGTGAGGAAACATGATATCTCTTCGGGTATACTTTTTTGTTACATTTCTTTATTAAAAAAGAAATATGTGTTCATCTTTCCCCAGCATGGATTATCACATGCTACTTACTATCTGTCCCATTAAATGTGTATGCCTTCCTACTCACTATAACTATTTTTTTGAAGGTTTGTTTTATATTGCCAATATTATTAGATTTTGTAGGTCTTTCAAGGCATTAGCTATGTCTTATGCTATTTTTTCTTTCATAAATAAGCCATCGATTAATTGATTCATGTGAATTCCTGAAATAAGTGTAACGAAAAAACCTTTTCTATTACAGTTTAAAATATGTGGATAGGTGGAGCTTAGAGTTCATAAATCCAGGCAACCCTGGCCTCAATTATGAACCTTAATGTCTACCTATTCTGATATTTTTAACTGTATGGAATTCTTAACTCGGCCCAATGGATGAGCCACTACCAGCCACAGATAGTTGTTATGCACAAATGCAAGCCAGGGTTGCTGACATTTTGATTATTTAAGAAAAGGTAGGAATCAAGGATTTTGACTCAAAGTGCCTGGAGTTTAAATTTGATGTTTACTTCAATTATTTTTAAAAACACTGTATGGACCAAACAAGATATGTCTGTGGGGTACTGCGGGCCTCTATATTGTGACCTTTGGTGGGTGTGGTTGTACATCAACTTAATTTTCAATTTAGGAAGTGATATGGTTTGACTGTGTCCCTACCCAAATCTCATCTTGAATTGTAGCTCCCGTAATTCCCATGTGCTGTGGGAGAGGTTCAGTGGGAGATAATTGAATCACGGGGGCAGTTTCCCCCATACTGTTCTCATGGTAGTGAATAAGTCTCACAAGATCTGATGGTTTTATAAAGGGAAACCCCTTTTGCTTGGTTCTCATTATCTCTCTCCCCTGCCACCACGTAAGATGTTACTTGCTCCTTCTTGCCTTCTGCCATGATTAAGAAGCCTCCCCAGCCATATGGAACTGTGAGCCAATTAAACCTCTTTCTAATTACCCAGTCTTGGGTGTGTCTTTATCAGCAGTCTGAAAACGGACTAATAGAGTAGGCAAATTAAAAATTTGGAGCAGAGCAAGGGAGCGACCCTTTTCTAATGAAAAGCAAACTTAAGAGTATCTAAATGATATTCATGAACCATAGGAACTAAGCAAATACCTAGGAAGGGTGATTACTCTATTATCAGGGCTGTCTCTGTTAATTTCTCAATTACCCTAATATGTGTAATTATGACTGGGAAGCGGGAGAGAAGGAATAAACCAAGTAATAGCCCTGATCATGGCATTTTCTTTAAAAGCTCCATTTTGACCCATATAGCTTATGAGCTGTCTTCTCTAAATAGTTCAACACTTAATCAGGTAAATAGATGGTGGATCCATCTAGTGAACTAAAAATATAGTAAAACATTAGCTTGTGATCTTTTATAGTTAAGGTTACTAGCTGAGGCAAAGGGCTGTTTTTCTCAAGCCACTAATCATTAGTAAATAGAGATAACTCTATTGCTTGAGGCTGGATTAGAGATTTACGCTGATGTAGATCCTGCTGGTTGCCTACCCAGTGTACTTTTTTCCATTCTTCATTAGTATCATAATGGGGATTTGGGGTAGGAGGATAGTAATGTGTCCAGAAAATGGACAACCACCAAATAAAAGAAACACAGTACTTCTACTTCTTGCCTCTCAAGTGGTCATTTGACTTGCTCCGGCCAATAAGAAGTCAGGAGAAATTGCTGGATGAGGCTTGTAGAAAATGTTTTTAAAAGGAGACAGATTCACCTGACACGTGCCCTTTGTCTCTCATCTGTCTTCTGCTTTCTGTCTGGAACCTGGACATGATAGTGATATAATATTTGTATTCATTTATTTCCTGATACACCTCTCCGATATTTTTTCCTCCTACATTGGTTGTCTGCATCTTTTGGTTTTCCTTTTCCTGTGGCCCTACTTTCATAATACTACTTTCTGCAGGGAGAAGGGAATGTTTTCAGTCTTACTTAGAGAATGGTTGATCACAAATTGATTATTATAGGTAAATTGTAACCATAAACACAGACTTCTGTGACTGCATACAGAGATAGTCTCCTTCTTTGCAGTACTGATCAAGATTGTGTCCCACACACCCAGGAATTCTGTTGGATTCAACTTCATGTGACTACTGTTAAAAAAGAACCAAAAATTCATGCTGTGTTTATGATAGCATCAATATATTATAAAGTTCATTCCTGAAAGCTCATTCCTCAAAACTTCCATTTGACTGTGCCAGTAAGTACCTAATCTTCTAAACCTCTGCTTATAATTTTACACGTTTGATGACCAGTGGAATATTGCATGAACCAACTTCTGGCAATCGATATTTTCAAACAGTGTCTCTCTTCACTTTCCTGTTCATCTGTTCTGGACACTGCGGGGCATGTTTGTATTGTGACACAGACTTGGGCCCTGCATCTCTGTGTTCCTATGTTGGGTCAGGTGGTATTGAGGGCTGTGGAAGAATTCCTCACAGTTGCACCTATACCAGGATGGCTAAAATATCTAGATGTGGAAGTGACTGTAAATCACATAAATATGTCTATATGACCCAAAGAACATCCATGCCTATGTTAACTTCCCTTTCATCAGATCCCCCAAAATGTCAGTGGCCACACAGACTCACCTGACAGGAGGGGAAGTGTGACAGAGGCATAGCTAGAGAGGAAACAGATGGGACCCTTACCCTACTACAGTGAACATACGATGCAAATTTTATTGTGACTTATGACATGTTGACACAAAGGCGGAACCCCTCCTGGGGCATTGGAAGGCAACTGTGCAATCGAGTGTAAGCTTTGTTAGCTTCTGGGTAAATCTGCCTTTGCTAAAAACTTGCACTGACTTTAGACATGTCTGCTTTTAGGGGTAGTGACCTAATTAATATCAGTGGAAAAATAAATTTCTGTCCTGCTGTCTTCTCACAGATACACCTGTGGGTAGACAGCCAGAGCAAATTATAAATTTTAAATCATTCTTTTAGTTCTATGCTACTAAAAGGTAGACTTGGAAGTAAGAAACTGTATTTTAGCTAAGAATACATATGCATATTTAGACAATAAACAGGAGGGAGTGAGTGTAGAAGTAAAGAAACAAGCTATCCTGCATAATAAAGAGGGAAGCATTTACATTATCACTGTGGAACAAACCATCCCAAACATGGTGGCTTAGAATACAAAGTCATTTATTCTCTTTTGTGATTCTGTGGGTTGACTGAGCTCATCTCGGAAGTTCTGCTCCATGTGAGGTCAGCAGGGGCTGTGTCATCTGGAGGCACAACAGTGCCAGCACATCCAGCTTGGTTCACTCACACGGTGGCCAGTTGATGCTCCCAGAAGGGAACTCAGCTGGGGCTGTTGGCTATAGTGTCTTGGCCTTCTTCCATGTAGCTTGTCTGCATTGGATAAGGTTCTTACACCACGGTTTTCAGAGGTTCTAAGAGACAGTGTTGGAACAAAAATGGGAAGTGTAGTTCTTTTAGGGCCCAGTTTTAGAAAGTTATATGGCATATTTCCAAAACATCATATGGATCAAAGGAAGTCATAGTCCAACCTAGATTCAAGGAGGGGAGGAACAGGCTCCTCTTGTTGGTGGGATGAGTGGTAACAAATTTGTGGCCACCAGAGGAGATAAAGGGATCCAAAGGTTTGCATTCGTATAGGGTCATCACTTACATCTGGATTATAAAAATAGAAATAAACCAACATAAGAAGACAATGCCTAACACATAGTAAATGCTTAAAAATTGTTCATTGATTTAGAATTTATGGGCCTACAACTTTTAATGTACGTGATCTTACATTTTCATTTCTTGAAAATGTTTATATTTTCAAATGTTCTGTTCTAGGCTGAGCAAAGTAGCTCATGCCTATAATCCCAGCACTTTTGGGAGACTGAGGCGGAAGGATTGCTTGAGTCCAGGAGTTCAGGACCAGCCTTACAATATAGCCAGACTCCATTTCTAAAAAAAAAAAAAAAATTAGCTAGATGTGGTGGCACATGCCTGCAGTCCCAGCTACTCAGGAGGCTGAGGTGGTAGGATTGCTTGAGCCCAGGAGTTTGAGGTTGCAGTGAGCTATGATTGTGCCAATGCACTCCAGCCTGGGTGATAGAGAGAGATCCTACCGCTACAAAAACAAAAACAAAAACAAAAACAGAACAAATATTCTGTGCTAGTCTCACAGCATCCATCAAATACAATCCTCCATTTTGCTCAGAATATCTGATCACTGTAGTTATAGATCATTTTTCTGTGGTCTTGATCCTATAGATCTATGGGATTTGGGTTTTGTGGGATAATTTACAGCCCCCTTTGCTTTCTTTTTTTACTTTTCTTTGCTCCATTAGATTTTGTGGATGGTGGTGGGAGAGATGGTCTCTATGGCAAGGTCTCCTCTAGCCCATAGGCTCAAAGGCAGTTTTCCAGTGTGAGACAATCTGCCACAAGAGGTGAACAATATCACCATGCGAGTGTTATCCCCAACCACAGCACATGTTTGCCTCACACCACAGATTCTGACAATTAAGAGGGTGGAAAACCAGTTTTCCAAAAACAAAAAAGTTTGGACAGTGGAAGAGGGAAATAAGGGGCTTGCTCGTCCACATGAAATATTAGCTTGAACACAAGAGGAAGCCATGAGAACCATAAAGATGAGATGGGAATAAAAACCCCTGATGCATGCACAACTCACCTGGGATTAAAACCCAAGGCCATCCTGGAACCTGATATAACCATTCTTGTTGTAATCTAAAGCCTTGTCAACGTATTGCAGGTGCACACCACATGACCAGGTGGGGAAAAAAGATGTGAAGCCAACTGGGAAGAGATGTGTCAGTTTCATCTTCATAATACATATATCCCAAGGTGCATGTGTGCATCTGGTTTCTATTTCAGAACTTTTTACTAGTAGCTTTACAAAAACTGGGGTAGACAATTCTGTGAGTTAAGGAGACCATATGTTAACGAGGGGTTGGGAGGGACATGGCAGTGTTGCTGAGGGACCTAGCGGGGCTGCTGGGGACCAAGAGAAAGACCCCAAGGGACCTAGGAGGGGGTACTCACACTTAAGCTTGGGCCACCTAAATGGTCATATGCTGCTTGGCAATGCGGAATCTTCAGAGTCCAAATAATTTTGAAGATACAAATTAAAAAAAATTGTTTTGAGGCTGATTGCATTTTGGACACAGTGAAAATCCTCTTCTGATGTGGAACAGATTGAATTCTAGAGCTGGAAGGGACTTTAGAGTCATTCTAGTCCCAATCTTCATTGACAGGCAAATCCCTCTTGAAGGCCTTGTGTGACAAATGGGATATTGGACCTGCCCAAGGTTACAGGATTTGTGTTAGAGGCAACCCAGAGACCCATATTCATGAGCCAATCCAGGGGTCTTTTCTTAAATATGTTCTGCTCTTATGGAGCACTAGCCTCATAGATGTGTTAAGACCCCTCAAGTCCCAGGTTCCTGGGCCACTGCTCTCCCTCTGATGATCAACTACCTTGCATTTGTCCAGTGGTCTTCGCTGAAGATCAGAGTTGGAACATTTTTCTTATTGTTAGGTAAAGAGATGCCACAATGATACTGTTGCTGTAAGTTCTTCTCAATGGTTTGGCCACACAGGAATTTATTAATTTTCCTCTGGAAAGCTATTGCCTCCACTTTTATAAAGTGGTACCTGGGTCCCCCCTACTGCCATCAATACACCAGTGCACCCATAGAGTTACTTATGACCTCTTAATTCGTTCTCATTTATTCATTAATTTGTTTATTGGAGAAAGCTTTATTGAGGACTTACTTTAGGTAAGGCACTATGATGGATCTTATGGGGGCAACATATAAAATGGATGTAAACCCCAAACTCAAGAAACAGACTGCTTAGTAGGGTTGAAAATGTAATACTATTTTTTTAGAAGAAGAAGTGTTTAGTCAAAAATGATAATAGGAGTTTGGTTTTACAGCTGCAGTTTTTGACCTGGGACTTAGTTGGGTCAGATTTGGTTGTGGAAGAGGGAGAAGAGGCATCTAGATGGTGGAGGCTATGTGAGTTAGGGCACTTCCTTTGTCTTTATTTCATTCTCATCTTTAGAAGCTGGAGTCTTGAAGAAGAGAATGACTGGGGTGCTCCTCTGCTGTTGCTACCCCTGTCAACAGCTTTCCCAACTCTTTCACTAAGAAGATGATAAGTTTTTGAATTTCTCTTTCCTCTTCTTTCTTCCTATCTCTGACATTTTGATTGGCTATCAGAAGAAACTGGGAAACAAATTAACTGTTTCTTAATACTTACCATCATATTATCATCAGAATCTCTAAGTGTCCCATAAAAAAAGAAAAGGGACCACTCATGCCTTGTAAATGTCAAACTAGACTCTTTCCCCTGAAAGCATCTACTCTTGTAGTCTCTGAGGCTTTTCCCAGGTTCTGCTTTGTTTCATTTTTCTTGAAACTTCCATGATATGCTTCTGAACACCTAGCAAACTCGAAAACATAGGACTGCTTCTCTGAGTGGGGAAAGTCCAGGGAACTCCTTTATGTTGTCCCAGTGAGTTCAAAAGGGCCCATTTCACTTTTCCTATAGGGACACCCAAGTGAAACCTTCAAGTGATATGCCAGGGAGCAGCAGGCCCTGATGTGTGCTTATTCTTTTGGCAGTGTTGAGCTGACGTGAGCATCTGTCAGGGCTGCTTTTTTATGACTCCCGCTAGACAGCTTGAAAATAGATGAAAAGGTTTATTGGATCTGAGGAAGAAAGTGGTCAGGAAAGAGCATAAGGTGGGTAGGGCTCCTTGCAGATCTGAAGTTCCCTTCTGATTTCTCAGAATGCGTGGTTGTTTTTGCTAGCCAAGTAAGGTATGTGGTTTGTATTCTCTCTTTCTCTTTCTCTCTCTGGGCTGTCTTTGTGAAATATCTTAAAAACCTCTTGCCTTATATTTCTTTGTTTTTCAGGACCTGGAGTCAGCCTGTGAAGCACCTTTATTGGTATTTCACATGGCAGCAATCTCCTTAGCCCTGTGTTTTTGGAATCCTTTCTGGAAAATTCAAGAGGAAGAGGAGACGATGATTTAAATGTTATTTCAATTTTGTGCAAGCCCCCTACCCATCTCTTAGAACTTCTTGAAGCTGTTTGCTTTTGTCTTATGTAGCTAACAGTACTTCTTTGGAGTTTGTGGCCCAAGGCTTCTTTTTGATGCTTATTTTAACCAAATTTTACCTATCTAATGACTTGGTCCCTACCTAAAGTCTTAGTCTTTTTCTAGGCTCTAAAGGCAATGCAGTGTTTGACTGGTTTAGCTTAAGTTTCTCAAAATAAGGTCTTTTTGTTGCCATTTGAGGTGTGACTCTGTGACTCAATTTTGTTCATTCATTTGTTAATTTAGCAAATACATATTGATTACCTACTAGTCTCAGACACTGTCCTAGTGTCTGGGAATATGGTAGGGAAAAAAGCAGACAAAATGCATATCTTCAAAGGAGGCCATATGGCAACTTAATAAGCAAGTGAATGGGGCATAGAGTGCATTAGATGGTGTATTAGGCCATTCTTGCATTGCTATAAAGAAGCACCCGGTAAGTTACCTAGGTAACTTATAAAGAAAAGAGGTTTAATTGGTTTATGATTCTGCAGGCTTTATAGGAAACATGGTCCTGGCATCTGGCTGGCTTCTGGTAAAGCCTCAGGAAGTTTTCATTTATGACAGAAGGTGAAGTGGGAGCAGGCACATCACATGGAGAAAGCAGGAGCAAGCAGGGCGGTGGGAGTGGGGATAGGGGTTGGGGGTGGTGCCACACACTTAAATGACCAGATCTCATGAGAATTCACTAACACGAAGACAGCACCAAGCTATGAGGGATCCATCCCCATAATCCAAACCCCTCCTACCAGGCCCCACCTCCAGCACTGGGAATTACAATTCAACATGAGATTTGGGCAGGGACAAATATCCAAACTATATCACATGGTAATAAGTTTTACAGAGAAAAATGAAAGTGTAAAGGGGTAAGATGTGGCAGTAGGGGAGGAAATTAAGGTTTGTAAAGGGTAGCCAGGGAATTCACTGATAAGGTAACATGTGATCAGTTGCCACATAGAGACCTTGGAGAAGAACATTCCAGGCAGAAGGAACAGCAAGGACAAGTTGCCTGAGTAGAGAGTCTATTTAGACTGTTTGAGGTTTAGCAAGAAGGTCTGCATCGCTGGAGTGGGATAAGCAAAAGGAAGAGAATAGTTGGAGATGATGGCAGCATGGGGAATGGAGGCTGTCAGATCTTATGGGCAAGTGTAAGAATTTTTAGCTTTTGCTCTAAGAAAGATGGGAAGGTACTGATGGGTTTTGTTCAGTGATAAGAAATTATACAATTTATATTTTTAGGGTATTATTTTGACTGTTGTGTTGAGAAAAAATGATTAGAAAGCAAGATAGAAAGCAGATTGGAGGCTTTTTCTAGGAGCAAGTTGATGGTGTCTTAGACAAGGGTGGTAGTGGCGGAGGTGGGAAGAAATGGGGGTTGGATTCTGGATATACCTTGAAGGTTGAGACAGCAGTAGTTGCCGATGGTTTGGATGGGATAAGTGAGGGGAAGAAAGATGTCAAGGACAATGCCCTGCTTTTTAACCTGAGCAGGTAGAAGAGTAAATGTACTGTTTGCTGAGATATCACAGAAGGAATAGGCTTCAGAGTGTGGGGAAATATCAGAAATTGGTTTTGAGCATGTTGTTGGAGATGCCTATTAGACATCCAAGATGTCAACTAGGAATTTGATATAAAAAATATAAAGTTTATGGAAGAAGTCAAAATGACGATATAATTTTGGAGTATATCATTTTATATATGCTATTTAAAGCCATGAGACTGGCTAACGTCACCAAAGAAGTATGTGCAGAGAGAGGAGAGAAGTCTGAGGACCAAGTCATGGGGTATCTCAACATTTAGAGTATGTGAGAGAAGAAGGAACCTACAAAGGCAGATGAGAAGTAGTAGCCAGTGATGTAGTGAAATAACCAAGACAGAAAGGTGCCCAAAGCCAAGCGAAATGGTATGATCAACTGTTTCAAATGTTGCTCATGATTCAAGTAAGATGGACAGTAAGAAACTGGCCATTGCATTTATCAACATAGTGGTTATTAGTGACCATGACTGTGCGAAATCCTGACTGGAGAAAACGGAAGGAGACATATCAGTGATGCAAAACTCTTTGTAAGATCTCAATGAAAATGGAAGATGAAAATTTAGACCTTAATTGGAGAGAGATTTTGGGGTCAAGGGAGGTTTTTTATGTTTGTTGTTTATTTATTTTTAAGTTTATTTGTTAAGATAGGAGATACTACACCATATTTGATGACAACGATAATGACGAAGTAGAAAGGGAAGGATTCATATGGACTGAAGGGGAAAATTGTTGGAGTGAATAGGGAAGAGGGGCTGAGACTTGTGGAACACTTGGAGGGGTTTGCCTTTGATACGCGCATGGAGAGGAAGACAGAAAAGCACTAGAAAGTAACCATCCTGAGGGCAGAGGTTTTGTGTGTGTGTGTGTGTGTGTGTGCTTTTACTGAAAACTAGTTTTATTTTAAAATTAAGTGCATAGCACTCATCTAATTCCATTGGTGTAGACTTCAGCACCATACTTGTTATTTGCAATTAATGTCATAACACAGATACATTTTGGTTTGCAGTCTGTACTTGAGTAGTGTTTATTTGGTGGACTTTAGTGAAGCCCTTCATACATATTAATCTCTTCACAGTTGTGTGTTTTTTTAACTGCTCTCTCTTGGCACATGGAAAGTAATCAGTTGCTGGCTGAATGAATAGAACAGATGCAGGATTTGGCTTAATATCCCTCCATGTTTCTCATTGCACCTAGAATAATATACAAATATCTTAACTCCACATAAAATTTCACTTGTGATCTGTCTCCAGCCTTACTCACTAACTCCTCCATTCTCCTTCCCACCTACTGCAGTTCACTTACACTGTCTTCTTCCATTTCTATGAACTCTTAATTATCTTCCTTATCTCAATTTCCTGTCTAAAACGCTTGCCTTTTTCATCCCCCATTCTGTCCCCTTAAAACATGGCCAACATCTACTTATCCTTCAGCTCTCACCTTAAATTTCACTTCTGCAAGAAGGCTTTCCCTGCCTGCCCATTGGTTTCTCCTGTCGATCTCTCTCATCTACCTTCTTCTTCTTCTTTTATAATGTTTATGTGTATTATCTGTATCTTTTCCATGACTTTAAGTTTTGTCTTGTTCACTGTTATATAGCTCAACTTAGCACAGAACTAAGATCATAGTAGGTACTCAAAAATATCTATGTTATAAAAAATGGGGGCTTCCATGTCAAGAGGGCAGATTAAACCATATTTTCCCACTGTTTTCTAAAACCCCACTAAAAAGAAAATAACGGAATAAAAATATAAAAGCATAAGAAGAAAGAACAAGGGAAGTGAAAACAGTGGATAGCAGATAAATTTTTGGAAGATGAGGAACAGATGGAGGATAGGTAACTGATTTAGTGGAAGAGAAGAAGTTGAAAATACCTCTTTATAGAGGAGAATATTGACAAGAAGTTAGCCATTCCTCCCTAACAAATCATGAAAAGTTTCTAGAATGTTAGATGCCAGGCTTATGCCCTTCTGGGTAGAGGATTAGAAGATTCTTCTCTGGAGAAACAGGTCTAGAAGAAACATATATACAGATATTGTCATGGGGAGGAGGCCCAAAACAAAAGCCTCATCATCCTAAAATAAAGCCCAACAGCTTACAAGCCTAGCTCAAGCAAACAGAGCTTTAAATTTTTTTTAAAAAGACATTTAAATGACTATTTACTTTTTGTTATTTTTAGATTCAGGGAGTACATGTGCAGGTTTGTTACATGGATATATTGCATAATGGTGAGGTTTGGGCTTCTAGTGAACTCATCACCCAGATAATGAACATTGAACCCAATAGGTAATTTTTCAATCCTCACTCCCTTCCCACTCTCCCTTCTTTTGGAGTCCCCAGTGTCTATTATTTCCATGTTTATGTCTATGTGTATGTATTGTTTAGCTCCCACTTATAAGTGAGAGCATGCGGGTATTTGATTTTCTCAAACAGAACTTTTATTCTTTACTTTTCATTATAAATGGATGGTCAAAGAGCAATGGATAACATGAAATACTGAGACTATAAAAATATACTATATGTTGAGAATACAAAAAGAAGAAATGTGGAAGAAAGAGATGATTCAGAGACTAGAAGAGGGAAGGGAAGATACTGCATTTATGAAATGAGAAAATGGTACTCCAAAAAAGAACCAGAGAAAAAGATTAGTAAGTAATCCCATGACAGGCAACATTAAAACTAATAGAAGGGATAGGCATGAAAGATGAAGTCAAATTGCTCCTAGAAAGTAGACAGAAAGATTAAAAGATACTCATAGGAGAGAATACTTATGCAAATTAGAGAATTGGTACAGAAATCAAAATGACCTAAGATAGTAGGATTTCCAGGAAGAGAAATGGGGGAGATTTTTCTTTCAAAGAAATAATACAAAAAATATTTTTCATAATGAAAGGAACAGGAATCTCCATACTGCAAAAGCCCACTTAGTTCCTAAAATCATGACCAGAGCCAGGATACATATTCATGACAAGAAAGAAGGGGAAATCCTAAAACCTTGCAGAGAGCAAAACACAGCTCACTTACAAAGATGAGAAACTAAGACAGCATTGTTCAATAGCAAAGATGGAATAAATACAGACCATAATAGAGCAAAGCCTTCTAAATTTGGAGAGAAAGTGATTTCCAACATAGAGTTATATACCTGGAGAGATTCATAATTAAGTATGAAAATAAAATAAAGACAGAAAATTTCGGATATGCAAGTTTTCAATAAATCTACTTTCCATGCTTCTTAGAAGCTACTGGAGGAAGTTGTGGAGTCTGGGAAATAGAAATTGCAATACAGTAAAGTGGTGAGGGGAACTTCCAGGATGGCAGGAAGGAAAACCTTGGGATATCAGCTCTGTGGCAGGACTGGAGAACAACAGTCCAGTGTGGAGCAAGAGAAGACAAGAAAAAAAATGTGATTAACAGATTTACCTAATATTTGAAGATATGAAAAATTATACTGAGGGCCTCTACGAGAGGCTAGGAATATCTGGTCATAAGTGCCTAGACATCTAAACAAAGCAAAACTTTCTATGCTAAAGGTAATCATGCTTAATACTTGTCACACAGGTGAGCAACATTCAACACTCACAATAATGTATATGTGAAATGATGATGAGCCTGAACAGTGCATTATATCAGGAAGGTGCAGAAAGGGTTCGTGAAGGTATGAGGAAGAGTGCTGTAAAAGAGCTAAAGTCTCCTCTACCACAATGAGAAGTCAACATACAGTGTTTAAAATTGAAATCGGGAAAGAATGACATAAGCACAATATTCAAAAATATTTAGAAAAACTGAAAAACTGCTAATAATGTTGAAAGTGGGTGTTTCTGGGAAAGAGGATGGTGGTAAGGAAGGTAGGAGTGAGTCAAGGAGCTGTTGTTTTTTGTTATATACCTTATAGCATGAATTAAAACTATGTACATTTATGACAAATAAGTAAGCGTCGACTTCGGGAAAATTAAAAATGAGTGAGTGAGTGAGACACAGAGCAGAGGCTCATGGCATCTCTACCTTGGGATGTGAGTGGGGGAAAATAAAGGGAATCCGCAGCTAGTTTCCCCTGGGTTAGTGCATCTGATTACAGGAGTTGACTCCTGATTGAGCCCACCAGGTTAAACAATGATGTGTGTCCTCCTCTCTCGGGAGTAATGTACATCCCCACACTCACCAGAAGGTCTGCAGGATATTTTCCCTTGAGTAGCGTGATACCAAATATGATTTTTTATTCTTTGTAATTCAAACCTTTGGCCTGGATTTAAACACATACAAAAGTCCCTCTCAAATCATGCCCTTAGCATTTAAAAATGTAATAATCTTAATGGGAAAACCAGAGCTAACTGTTTGCAGGGAGGTCAAGGGGAATTTATTCACAGTCTTGTCTCTACTCTGACTTGACCCACATACTTGGGCCTCAATCCCCTGTACACTCTTATTGACTTCAAACAAAAAAGGTACATCTTCATCTTCAGGGGTCTGCAAGGTAACCAGATGATTGGCTTATTGGAATAGTGATTCATCTCTCAACTAGGAGAGAAGAAAACTGCTCTAATGATGTAGGACATAAATGGAAACCAGAGCCCTGTTAAACTCACAACCTGAGTGAGCATTCTTATCTCTTGTGTTCCTTTTAAATCAACATGCCCATTAAAAAATATATATTACATGTGATATCATTTGAGGAGAAGAAACTTGATTCTTTTAACAGGTCTGTTCTTTGCTAGGTGTTATACTCAGTTTTTACAAGGGGCTCCACGGTGTATTTCTGGACACCTTGTATATGTCTGATAAAGAGTGAAAAGCTAACATCATTTGTAGACTGAGGACCCGAACTGTGATTCCGAGTGTGGATATAATTAATAGGACAGTGGTTAGTTTGATTAGATCTACCGTATATACTGATGACCCCTATTTCAACATAAATTATAGTTAAAAAATGTGGTAAATGGAGCAATGTGGTGATCTCCATGTGTGAGTATGTAGAAGTGTGTGCATACTCATACACACATATGTTTAGAGTAAATATGTACACACTTATGCAAACATAAAGCCATAGTTAAGAAGAAAAGGGCATAAGATCAGTGGAGTAAACCAAGGACAGGAACCTGGGATTGTGGTAAGGGAAGGAGATTAGAAGTTAGAGGATTCATGCTGAAAGGTGAAAGTAAAGCCATTTTGTAGGGCTGGAAGGGTTTTTTTGCAACTCCTTTCTGCTTATAAACAAGGAAATGTTGCCCTGGGAGAAGGAACTGACATATTCAGGTCACACGGTTAGCCGGTAACAGAGTTAAAACTAGACCATGACACTGGGCCCAGTGTGCTTTGCAATTTATTCTGTTCCTTGCGTGGTCAAGTAGTGACAAGAGTCAGAGGTCATGGTTGGCTTTCTTGTGACCATAGGATGGTCAGAGGTCACATGGGAAAAGGGTGAAGAGGTTAAGCATTGACTGCAACAGAAATGACTTGTCATCTGCCGGAAGTCAGGCTACGAGGCTAAACAGGTTAGAGATGACGGGAGATGAAAAGAGGTTCGTCTTGAATGCATGTTTTATGTGTGAATCCGTACCAAGTGGGAGCTTGAGACAAAATGGATTGATAGAATTTTTTCTAATTGCTTTTGATATCTCAGAAATAACCACAGTATAGTAAATAAGAGGTGGCTTTCAATAATTGACTGAGGGTGTTAAGACTGGCTGATGGCAAAGCATGTAGAAAGGGATTGGGAGAAGGCATTGGGCTGAGGGCACAGTGTCAGGGTCCAGTCATGGAGAGGAGTCAGGCACTCTTTGAATAAAAAGAATCAACATTTGTTTAGTTGTTGTATCAGAGTCCCAGCTGGAAATAGATGGCACACTCAAACTGGGTAATAGAGAATTTAATAAAGGAATGATTTTCAAAGGTGTGGCCAAGATTTAGGGAAAGCAACACTGATATTTCCACTCCTTAGGGCTGGCAGCAGTGGAGCCCTTAATACTCAAGGCCAGAAGAGACATGTGGGTCAAACAGGCTCTGGAACCTGGGGACAGCAGCTGCAGCTCTAGGAAAGTGCTACTGGCAGGAGATTTTGATGTAAGGATGTAGCCAAATTATGGTGATCTGGTGGGAAAGGAGTCAGAGGGAAACAACCACCACCCTCATTTCACTTTTCTCCAGTGCTCTGATCTCATACCACTATCTCTCTTTATCAAACTCTACAAGAAACTGGAAGTCACTGGGGTTCATTGATAGAGTCTCCATGGGTCAGCCTCTTAGGGAAGAACAGGGAAGAAAGTGAATCAGAAGTGGCAAGTACAGGATATCCAACACAGGGGGCTTGAACGATTATGACACATTTCCCGTAAACTGGATATTGATCTATTATCTGGATAGACCTATTTCTTGAGTGCTGTGGTCTGAATGCTTACATCTGCCCAAAATTCATAAGCTGACTTCCAAATTGATAGTATTAATAGGTGAGGCTTTCAGAGGTGACTAAGTCATGAGGCCAGTGCCCTCATAAATGGGATCAGTGAAGGTCCTTTAAAAGAGGCCCTGAGAGCTTATTTGCCTCTTACACCAGATGAGAATGAAGCAAGCAGGCACCATCTATGAAGTAAGGAACAGGTCCTCGCCAGGCATCAAATCTGTTTTGATCTTGGACTTCCCAGCCTCCAGACTCTGAGAAGCAAATTTCTGTTATTTACAAGCTACCCAGTCTATGGTAATTTGCAATAGCACACCAAAAGAACTAAGATACTGAAAAACAATTTTTTTAAGAGAGTAACTTATGCTAACATTACACAAAATTGCCAGGCTTTGGAAATGACGGAAAAAAGTCAATTCTGGGAGTGCTCCTTATCACGCTTCCATGATTATTTTTACTGTGTGCCCCTGTCCTTTAACTTAACATGGTAAGATGGCTTTCTCAGGTGGGTTGATACATGGAAAAGCCTCACTTGATCATATATGCTTTAAAAAAATTTCAGCTCTCTTGACTGAATGGAATATATTAATCACATGACAAAGTCTACCGTGATGACCCAGTCTCCTTACCTTTAGTCCTGACCCATGAAAACCACTGTGGTTTCCAGGTGTAGAGGAATATGAGACTACTTAATTTTGAAAGTACATGGATTTTAGTGGAAGCAGGAGCACTTGTTCCCCTAGAGCCATTTTCTGCAACATAAGGCTAAATCTTCTCTCACTGTTTGTGAGTTTAGTAAAACATTTTATGAGCTCACTGTGGGGTATTGAGACCTATTAACAAGTAATTGGCCTTATAAGACCCTAATGAATAAAGTAGAATAACAAATAACTCGTATACACTAAGAAATACAACTGTCAAATGAACAGGAATTCTTAGTTGAACATTTGATGGATTCTCATGGTTACCGGAAAGGCATCCCTATCCAGACCCCAAGAGGGGGTTCTTGGACTTCATGCAAGAAAGAATTCAGGGCAAGTCCATAGAGTAAAGTGAAAAGAAGTTTACTAAGAAAGTTAAGGAATAGAGAATGACTATTCTACAGGCAGAGCAGTGGCACGGGCTGCTCAGCTGCTTATACTTGCTGTTGCTTCTTGATTATATGCTAAACAAAGGGTAGATTATTCATGAGTTTCCCAGGAAAAGGGTGGGCAATTCCCAGAACTGAGGGTGCCTCCCCCTTTTTAGACCATATATGGTAACTTCCTGATGTTGCCCTGGCATTTGTTAACTGTCATGGCACTGGTGGGAGTGTCTTTTAGCATGCTAATGCATTATAATTAGGGTATAATGAGCAGTGAGGATGACCAGAGGTCACTTTCATCATCATCTTGGTTTTGGTAGGGTTTGGCCAGCTTCTTTACTGCATGCAGTTTTATCAGCAAGGTCTTTGTGACCTGTATCTTGTTCTGACATCCTATCTCATCCTGTGACTAAGAATGCCTTAACCTCCTGGGAATGCAGCCCAGTAGGTCTCATACTTATTTTACCAAGCCCCTATTCAAGATGGAGTTGCTCTGGATTGAATGTCTCTAACATCATCACAGTAAAGAAGTGGTGATGATGTGGATAATGATGTTGATGCTGATGAAGGTCAACCGTTCTGGAGTCCTTGCTATGGGTAGAGGAGGGTTTCACATATCAACAACCAATGGGTAAGTCTGTATTTTACATAGAGGAAACAGGAATGGAGAGGTTAAATAACTTTTCTAAGGTCACACAGCTAGTAAGTGACAGAGGCAGAATTCTTCATTCTAAATGTGATTATTTCATAAATTAAGTGATGAACAGGAGGTATCTTACTGACCAAAATATTAATAAAAGTTTGGCATTAGTTTCTTTCTCTGTAAAGTGGGGTTAATAATAGAACCAGCTGCTTAATGGATAAATCATTCATGTAGGAAAAGTACTTAAAACAAGACCTGATACATTAAGGGAAGCAGCTTCATATAGTGGTTAAGAACACAAATTACTGGGTTTCAAATACCAGCTCTGCTACTTACTGGGTAGTGTAGCTTGGCAAATAATTTAATCTCTCCAGATCTTGGTTTTATCCTATAAAAATAAGGACAACAGTACAGAACTCATAAGGTTATATATAAGTTAAGTGAGTTAGTATTTGTAAAGCTCTAGAAGAGTACTTGTTGAATAAAAGTTAGCTTTTGTGGTTCAAGGCACCCATTTACTGCTACAGTGCTTGAAGCACATTGAAAAATACACACTCATTTCTTCTTTTTCCTTTCATTATTTATTACTTCACTAAATCTTCTGCAAGTCCTTTACCTCCTGAATAACATTTTATAATTCCTCAGATTATAGTTCATGTTAAATTCTAGGAACTTTACTTTCTTGGATAATGTAGTGTATGCTGTGGTATAAATCCAGATTCCTTTTCAAAACAGAGACACTCCTTCTTCCAACTCCCAGGAATTTAGGCTACCAAAGACTCATGTCCAACTTCCTCTCTGGGAGTTGCCCTTGGCCAAAGGGAGCTGTCTCACACAAGGTTACATCCTTCCCTCAGGGAAGCCCACATCTAATAGCTGGTCCGAATGGGTTTAGGAGGGCATAGCCCCATGCTTCAATTAGGGACATCTTTGAAGAACAATTTCAGCTTTAGATCTTCCCATAAGACCAGCTGAGGCAGCAGCTGCAAACATATCACAGTTCAGCTTCTTTCTGTGCTCAATCCTATTGTCCTTGCTCCCACACAGGTGTCATGCCCAAAACAACTCCCCAGTAAACTTACTGCATGCAAATCTTCATATTAGAGTTTGTTTCTGACCTGTGACAGTTTGTATCAGGAACCAGCCTCGGAAGCAGATTTCAAAATGGAATTTTAGAGCTGGATTCTGTCAGCTGGCTGTGAACGAATCTCCATTTAGTGGTGGTAGATGGAGGACTGCCAACTCCTGGCATGTGGTTGCAGAGCAATTGTTAAAACTTTCATTGGTGTTGAACTTGGATGAGACACAGGTGGAAGGGACTACACTGCTGATTGCAGTAGTTCAAGCTTTTGAGAGGGTCATGTAGTATTTATAATAACTATAAAATTGGATAGTTCTTGTTAGGGCCTATGGAGATACTGGAAAAAGACAATGATAGCCTGAGGGTGACTAATTACCAATTTAGACCTAAGTGTAAAAAGCCAAAGAGCCGATGGTAGCATATAAAGAGACTCATCTCTCGCAGTTAGAGAACAAAGAGTGGATTACCTAGGGCTTTGTTCTAGATTTTTAAGGGTAGCAGAGCACCAGGGAAGGCCAAAGTCTCCACGCCAGCAAGTCTGCTCTGCCAAGGTTAGGACCCTCATTGGAAAAAGTGAGACCTTGAGATTCAGCAGGGTGACAATACACTACAAAATTTTGTGTGCTTTGCTTTCTCCCTGAGCCCTCTGGGCCTGCAGAGGGCCTGCTCCTCTCTGTTATAGGCTAGCTCTCTCTCCTTTTTGCAGAAGATGCAGAAGTATTTGTCTTGGATGACAACTTGTAGCCCTTTTAGGATTCTACCCACACCACCTTCCTGGCCATCAGACCAATGATTAGGGTCATATTACAACATAACCCAGTGGGGAAAGTGCTTTTATGCTAAGAGAAGAAAAGAATTATACCTCTAAGAAGCTGCAAGGCTAACCTAACTTATACCAGCAGGAGCTGGGAAAGTATGGCTCCTATGGTTGCTGAATCAAGTGTGTATGTGTTGGGCAGGGGGGAATATAGGACAATATAAAGTTTATTAACATGGGAGCATTCTCCTATAATACAGGATTTAGCACCTGGGAAGAACATAAGAATATGATGCTAACATGCAGCTAGAATTGTTCTTAAAGATTGGAGGAGGTGATGGTCCACACTAAGTAAAGCAGAGATGCCAGAACTACCGTGGCAGATGGTGGACAGAGAAATTAAAATGCTCAGAGAAGAGACCATGTTACAGTGGGAATACTATGTAAGTCTGAAGAATCTATCAGTCAACTATATTCTGTGTGAGAGTTTAAAGGACACTCCACTTACCAAAGTGATAATGCACTGGTGAGAGGGGTGCTGGCATTGTTGAGAGGCTCAGTGGTAGCTCTCCTCTGGGGTCAGGGCTGATAGAAGGGACGCTGTTACAGAATGGGGCTCTAATAAATAGGGTTGATAAGAGCCTGATATATAGGCCAAGTGGTGGCACGTGCCCATCAGAGCAAGGTAGGAGCACTTCTTATAATTTACAGCAAGATTGGAATGGCAGCAGGTGTGCCTGATTCACGGAAAGCTAGGGAGGTGGTTAATAGAATACAGAGTCCCTGAGGTAAGACAGATGGGAGGCCAAGGATAGTGTTACTTAAATAAATCAAGAATAGATGATTAGAAATCTGAGGGCAGCTTCCTCAGTAGAAAGTCGCAGTTCCTGGCCCTGCTTCAAGACCTGAGCTAGCCCGGAGCAGAAGCTCACACCTGTATTCCTACTACTTAGGAGGCCGAGGCAGGAGGATTGCTTGAAAGCCCTGGAGTTTGGGAGTAGCCTCGGAAATACAGTGAGACCTCATCTTTTAAAAAACCAAACATAAAAAATAAAAAACCTGAGCTGCTCTCCACGCCTGACATCTAAAGATTCAAGATGGGACTAAGTATTCAGGAAGAAAGACTTACAAAGACAAGTATATACATTAATTATGCCCCCACTCATTTGGCAAAGGGAGCTGTGGTCATTTACGTGGGAAACCATACACTGGGAACAGGGTGTGAATCAAATATTTTGAGGGCTGTTGGACACAGATTCCAACCTGACATTGATTTCCAGGGCCCCAAAGCATTATTACTGTCTTGCTATTAAAGTAGTATATATGGGGGCCAGGTTATAAATGAGATACTGGCCAGGTTTTGCTCATGTTGGGTCCACTGGGCCCAGGGACACATCCAGCGGTCATTTCTTTCATCCCTGATTGTATAATTGGAGTGGATACCTTTGGTAATTGAAAGGACTCCCGTATTAGTTCCAAGGGCTATGTGGTAAGAGATTTCATAATGAGGAAGGCTAACTGGAGGCCTCTAAATCTGCCCTATGCCTGCTGTCTAGGAGAGCAATAAAAATAATAGCACTTTGCAGCAGAATTACACTGATTAGAGCCACCCTTCAAGACTTAACTAATGTAGAGCTGGTGGTCTCCATAATATTCCCCATTAGCTAACTACTCTGGCACTTAATAAACAAATGACCCTCGAATATGGTAGTGGATTTCCACAAACTTAACCAAGTAGTAGGCCTGATTGCATATGCTTTGTCAAATGAGGTAATCTTTACAATTAATATGACCTCATGTACATTGTATGTGTCGACTGATTTGGCAAATAGTTCCTTTTATATCCCTATGAAGAAGGCAGGCCAGACGCAGCTTGCATTCACATGGAATAGTCAACAGTATACATGTATCATCTTGTCCCAAGGCTATCTTCACTCTCCAACCCTCGGTCATAATACGGTCTAAAGGAACAACACCATTTGCTTATTCCGTAGAACCTCACATTGGTCCACGGTATCAATGACATCCTGTTAATTGGACCAGATGAGAAAAATGTGGAAAATATGTTGGAGGTGAAAGAATCGGAGAAATGATTTGAGGTCGTGCAATATTAGTGAAATTTCAGGGGTCTCATGATCTGCTACATGCCAGGGCATCCACTTTAATAAAAGGAGAAAATATTGCATCTTTCTCCTTGCATCGTGAAGAAGGAAGCATAACGTCTGGTAAGTCTGGTTGGGTTTTGGGGGTAGTATATGTCACATTTGAGAATACTACTCTGACCAGTTCACCAACTGACTGCCAGCTTTAAGTGGGGCCAAGACCAGAAAGAGTTATGCAGTAAGCTGAGAGTGCCTTTAGGTCATACAACGTGCTACATCCTGTGGTATTAAAGGTAATTGTGTAGGAAAAAAAGAGGCTATGTGGAGTTTATAGAAAGCTGCAGGAACTCATTCAATTCCATCTATAGCAGAATACAATAAACTTTCGAAAAACAGCTCCTGTATACTACTGGACACTCTATCAGTGTCCGCAGAGATGGACCACCTGAACATGAGTCATGATGTGGCCACCATGAGCTCGGTTCTCAGACCCACCATGTCTTAGGGTCAGGCAGGCCCAACAGTAATCTATTATAAGATAAAAGTTGTACATCCAAGATTGATCATGAACATGGTTGGGAGTGAAGTTGCTGAATCACATATCCAGACTGCCATGTAATCTACCACTGCCCCCGCTTCTCTATCTCAGATGCTATCTGTGTGGGGAGGGTCCCAATATCTAGCTGACAGGAGAGACAAGAGCCTGAGTTTGGTTCATGCATGGGGTGGCTCAATATATAGGAGCTGAGAATGGTTTATGGTTGGACGGCAGCCCTATTTATCTGTGTCCTGGAGAGAAAGCAGTAAGAGAAATCCTCCCAGTGGGCAGAGGATTGGCAGGTGCATCTGGCATCCACATATTGTGGAAAAAGATGTGACCTGATGTAAGAATATATATAGATTTATGGGTAGTGGCAGATGATTGGTGGTTTCCAAAGATCTTGGAAGAATATTAGAGTCAAGGAGGTTTGGGAAGTAACAGGCATGTGAATGACCCATGAGAGTGGGCATGAAATTTGAAGGTCTTTGCATCACTTGTTACTTACCACCAAGAGTATCCTTTGAGGAAGAGGCACTACGCAGAATGAGTCAAATAGCTGATGTCAGCCAGACTGTCACTGGCTACTCCATCACTGGCACAGTGGACTCAAATAGAGTATCCATGATGACAGGGATGGGAAGCCCTGAAGGGTCCAACAGCATGGGCTCCCACTCACCAATGTTGTTGTAGCTATTACTGTTGCTGAATGTCCAAACTACCAACCAACCTGTCCAACCTGAGTCGCTGATACAGCGCTACTTTTCAAAACCAAACAGCCGCCACTGTGGACCTCTTTCACTCACAGGGGGAAGGAATTGACATAATTTTAGGTTTGGGGACGGCCTTTCTTAATGGAAGGGCAATGAACATCACTATCTGATGCCTTATATAGTGTTTTATTCACTGAAACAAGATATCACATAATATTGCCTCAGACATGAGGCTCACTCATATCAAAAGAGGCAGTGGCACATGACTACAGGTTCCGCTGTTCCTATCATATGCCACGCCACTCAGAAGCCATCAACCTGCTAGAGAAGCAGAATCACCCTTTTAAAGGTATAGCTGAGGTGCCGGTTTGGAGGTGGTACCCTGCAGGGAAGGAGTACCATCCTGCAAGTTGGAATATGCCCCAAATTAATTTAGAAAGGCTCTAGGGTCTAGGAGCCAAACAAGGATTGCATATTAAAGGTAGCCTATCTTATCTGCGATTCACCTAGAGGAATTTACGCTTCATGTTTTTGCAACTCTAATCTCTTCGGTTTGATCTTAGAGGCTCTCAAAGGCAGAATATGTGCACTGAGGACACGACAAGGATCCTACTACATTTTAAACTAGGCTGCCACCCAGTCACTTTGGGCTCCTTGTGCTAAGAGATCAGAAGGTGAGAAAATGAGTCATCGTCCCAGCAAGAGTAATTGATCCTGAACCTTAGGATAAGATAGGGCTGCTCTTATACAATGGAGGCATGTCAGAGTGCCTTTGGCATCCAGGTGCTCTAATGGGATGTTTCTTGGTTCTCTCCTACACAATTTTAATAGTAAATGGACAGGTGCAGCAGCTACAGCCTGAAAAGGACAGGTGGACCAGGGGTTCAGACCCATTAGGGATGAGGGCCTGTGTCTCTGATTGGTAAACCATCAAACCCTGCAGAGGTGCTAGCAGAAGGTAAGGGGAATCTAGAATGGAAGGTGCAGAAAGGATACAGTGAGTACCAGGTGTACACCCCATGACCATCTACAATTGCAGAAGTTCTAATTTGTGTCAATAACTGCCCACCTGAAAGTGTCCACAGGAATAGACACAAACCAGAAAGATCCCATGGGAGTTGTTTTCTGATGGAGTAGACTCCCTATAGGAAGCTATTGGTTTTGAGTGACAAGGTGTGGTCCCTAGTAAATCTGTGATGTACCCGGGTTTGACTTTAGGAATGAGGGACTTATTTCCCCAGCTGCCACAAGTGATGGCTGCTGACCCTTTGTGGCTGAGCTCCTTTTGGAGAAATGCCCTCAGCTGAGTAAAGCTGCCTCTCCCAGGTTTACACCTCTCTCTCCGGGCAGGTTGCACTCAGTGACTGGCCAAGGGATGGGGAAAAATATCTGGCCTCCATTGCTTCAATTTGGAACACCATTGATGGACCATTCCAGCTTTAGAATCTTCTGTGGAATTGGCTGAGGCTGTTACTACTACTCTACAGTTGAACTCTTCCTTTATCCAATTCTGATTTCCCTGCTTCCTCAGTTAAGTTATTCCCCAATTAATTCCCTTCATGCAAATCTTCATTCCAAAGTCTGTTTCCTGAGGAACCCAAACTACACCAGATAAGCAATCTTTCAACTGGAAAATATAAGAGATGCCTACACGTCTAGTCCTGCAGGGAGTTTAATTAATTTGAATGTTTTTACAGCAGGGCCTTTTCCCAACATTGTTGTTGGATTTTAAGTGTACCCTACATGCATTCTAGGAGTCCTCCATCCCCGTATTGCATTAATTAGCGACACGGAAATTCTATAAATTCTCAGCTACAGGAAAAGTGTCCACTCTGGAAAACATATGGATTTGCATTTTTCTATGACTTAGTTACTTGGTGGCCATGCCAGCTGTTATTTTGCCCTCTGGATGCTGTTAGAGAAAAATTTGATTCATTATTGTGTGCTTGTTGTACTGGCTCGACATTTCCACACAGATTGTTTTATTTAGCTCTTAAAGTAAGATTGTGAACTAGATATGATGCTCAATTAACAGGTAAGGAAAACTGACCCTTACTGGGGTCGAATATCTTATCAATACAACTAGCTAGCAAGTCTTAATAGTCCAGATTCAAAGTCAGATGGTGACCCCAAGTCTAGTATTGCCTTCTCCTTTCTCACCTTAATAACATAGTCTCTCCATGTGTGTGGATTTATATCTGGTTGTGGACCGTGCTTGAGTGACTCTATACTAAGCAATCACATGCAATGAAGTGGGATATCTTGAAAGCCTTTGGAACACTCCAAGTCCCTTACTAACTGGCATGAATTCACTCTAAGTCATGGATGTTTCCCCCACTTTTGGCGAGCCCATAAGTCCTGGCTGGGAGTTGCATCACCACTCTTGGCTAAACTTCTCTCTCTTAGATGAGATGTCCAGTGAAATACTTATTTATGAGGAGCAATAAATATGCAGTGGAAGAGCTCACCAAAGACTTTGTTTGTTTGTTTGTTTTCTTCTATAGTCAGTATTACCTGGAAAGTCACCCAGTTTAACTATGGTGTAAATTTGCAGTCCTTGGCTGGGAAAAGGCTTGTTGGCGAAGTCTGATACTGAAAAGTAATCTTCTTCAGGAAATGAGCACCAAAGAGCTGTTATTCTGTGTAACAGGAAAGAAACAAAAAGGATCCCAAGAGAAGTAGTTTGGCAACTGATGTTCAACGGTCATTACAGACTGAGTGCTCAAATAAAAATACCTTCAAACCCTGAAGAGTGGATTTCTGTGTTTTAAATATAGATTCTTACTTTTCAAATGGGAATGTTTCCAAATGACCTCCTGACTTCAAGGGGGTAGAGTTGAAGAGCAACTGAAGGCACTTGTGTAGTGGGAGGAAATGAAAGAAGACTAGCTGTGGAAATGGCAGAATACATCTTCTGGTGTTTTGTACTTGAAACAAAAAATCTGCAAGCATATATGTAGGAATATGTAATAGTAAATATGTTGTATCCAACTAAGGTTTGATGGCAAATTATCATCAATTTCGTTGGTTCAGTCTAGAGGACTCCATAGGATTCGTAATGAAGCTGGCCTCTTTGGAAAGTGATACATGGCAAAACTCCGAAAAGTCCATGTGATTATTCACTTAGAAAATCTCCACACCTATGAATTGTTTAAAGAAAGAAATCACTTTGCCATACAGCATTTCATCTATGGAAGTCAATTCATTAGGCTGGTGGCGCTAAACTCACGAAAGCAGCTGGTGAGACTGATCTCACCAGGATGGCCAATTCTTTGGCTTTTCTTCAAAACACACATAAAAAAAAGAGACATTTTTGCCATTTGCCCTGAAAGTGTGACGATTTTATATGGCTTCCAGGAGAAGAGAGGATGAAGAAATAGCTCCCATTAATTCGACAGATGAATGTTTCCGAAGCATTTGAAAATTCTATATGCATTGTTGCAACTGAATTTACTTTAAATAGCACCAAAAACATAAAAACCAAAGCCCTTTTCGTTGGTTGCCTCATTCACTACATTTTCACTTAAGCATAGCATCTTAAAAAGATTCGCTTCAGCCTGATTTCCCTCTTTTCCTTACTTCTACCTAGGATTTTATTTTCTTTTTGCAAAGTTTTAAGTTTAAATACATCACTTTTTAATGACTAGTTACCTAAACTAAAAATCCCTTTCAAATAAACAGGCATCTTTGGAGTGTGGTTAAACATTTAAAAATCATTAAAATATACATTTATTGATTGTTTCAACTTGTTAAAGTAAATTAAAACGGAGACCAGGCCTGAAGAATCCCAGAGTAGGCTCAAACTTGCTTGATTTGCAAACAGAAACAAAACGAGTTATTTCTCACACGTGCCTATATTAAAGAAACTTAAGCTCAACCAGTCAGAAGCTGCCAAATAACTTATAATTATATCACTAGGAACTTTCCAGTGGGAGAGACCAAACAAGGCAACTAGATAACTATACCCAATCAAATACATTCTTTGCTTTACCTCTGTGAAAGCCTCCCATTGTGTTCTCTTGGTGGATCTCTCAAACCACTTCTGGTTTGAAGCTGCCTGATTAATGAATTGTCATTTGCTCAAATAACTCTTTTTAAAAAAATTTTTATTGTGTCTCAGTTTACCTTTTTATAGAACTCAATATGTGTTGGGTTACTACTCTGGCCCAGGCACTGCTCCAGGTAGTGGGTGTCAGCCTAAGGTGAGAAAAGTGTTGAAAACATGGTAGGAATTTTAACATTTCTTAAACTTCCCTGTACATCAAGTTCTGGTCTTTGAGTGACTGCCACTGCTGTGGGAAGTGATGGGAAAGATGAGGGCTGTTGGTGAACTACAACATTTTGTTAAAGTGTTTAGTTTCATTGGTGCGTTACTTTAAAGAGGTATCTTAAATGTTTAAATGGAGCTGCATGAATTAAAAACATCTTTAGTAATCTTAAAGCACGCACCTCCTTAAACTCTTATTGGGCCAATTCCCTTGGAACAAATTTCCCTGTCTAAAATATGTTAGCTAATTAAATATGATAAGAATGTGTAAAAAGTATTAGTTTTGGTTGTAATCAACAGACTAATGCCAGATAGCTGGGGAGAAAAAGGAACTGTATTACCAGGAAATATGAGTTTTCTCAGGAAATCCAAAAATGAGCATGCAGCTGGGTGTCAGGAATAAACTGAAGGAAGGACTCACTGTCAGCCTTCTTTCTCCATCTGTCATCTCTGCTCTTCCCTCTCCGCATTTGGTCTCTTTGCAGACTGGCTTTCCCTGTTTCTCCAGTTCCTGTGGTGGAAACCATGGCAATTGAGAAGCCTCTGGTTTCATTCAAAGCTAGAACCTCCACCAGTATTGATGGAAAATATCCCTCAACATAAGAATTCCCAATTTTCTGACCCAGGTTGGGCCACATGATCACCCTGGACCAATGAGCTGAGGCTGGATGGGCGGGGTCACATTAGAAGAACTGGACTGTTAGGAGCCCAACCATGTGGGTAGTTAAAGGATGGGGAAGTCAGTTCCCTAGTGTTTAATCCCAAGAAAAGGTGGCTGGAGGGTCTTTGGAAGAAGCTATGCTGTCAACAAAATAATGCCACTTTGTCTACATGTATTACACATACATTCTAAAAATTATTGTGTGAGATATTTTGGCAATAATCATCTATGGGCCAAATCTGTTCCATGGCCTGTTTTTGTAATTGTCCATAAGTGACATTTTAAAATGCAAAAAAAAAAAAAAAAAAAATGACAACTAAGCAGCAGAAATTATCTGTTGCCCGCAATGCCTAAAGTGCGTATTATCTGGGCCTTTACAGAACAACTTTGCTGACCCTTGCTCTACTGCAGGTGGATGAGCATGCAGTCTCTGCATGTGGTTCCCTGGGTCTTAATCCTGGCTCAGCCATCTAGAGGGAGAACGAAGGCACGTTGTAAAACCTATCTGTGCCTCTATTTTATCGTTTGTAAAATAAGGATAATAAAATAATGCCTATTTTATGAAAGTCATGCAGCACAAATAAATACATGTAAGTAATCTATAATAACAGCTGATAGTAGGTATGAATGTTAAATATTATGTCCAATCATATATAATCCCTGATGTTTATATGTAGAACATGTTCATATATATAATATCCCATACATATTTATGTATAAATGAGTATATCTCACAAATAAATAATATATATTCATATACACACATATATACAAGTATATGCATATTATATTTTTGTAAACATAATTGCCCATGAAATGTACTCCTGGAGAATACTATTAGAAGGAAGACTGTAATGTAATGATTTGAGAAGGAAACAGATTTTTTTTTTAAAGTGAAAATTCCCAGCTGTCTATCGCTCTCTCTCTCTATATATATATGGAATATTATATACATATAATATATAATATCTATAATATATATATTATATATTATATATGAGATATATATTGTATTTTATATATACTATATATTTTATATAATTATATATTATATATAAGAGATATATAATATATATAATATATATTATATATATCTCTTAAAAAGACTTAAAGCAAAACAGAACTATATTTGGACATGGTCAGATTCAAAACCATATCTAACCAAATGATGTAAATTTGACGTTGTCCTAAATGTTATTCCCTCCTTTAAAGGCAAAATTTACTTTCCAACACTAAATGGGAACATTCCTATTATGTCAATACTAATGTTTCAAAATTAAATTTAAAACATTTACAAAACTCCACAGATGCCACTTCAAATGTTTTTCATAGTTCTCATTCAATATAATAGTACAATATAAATATCTAAGTATGGATTAACATCTCCATGAATGTAATTATCTACTCTATATGAGTGCATTTTATCCAGAAAGAATCCCAATCTCAATCTCTCCCCCTCATTCTCTGTCTCCCCCCCATGTTTACATAAGTCTGTATACACACTGTATATAACATATTAGGGAGCATGTAAAGCAAAAAAAAAAAAAGGCACAATGTATATTTATCTGTGACCATATTTTACATCACATACTGTCTGCAAAAAATCACCCTTGTAATGTTTTTATCAGGAATAAAACCTAGGGGTGAAAAAGTATATCTTACTGACTTTATGGTACTTCATTTAACACATATAGCATAAAGGCCCATTTGGAAAAGATCTTTCTGAAAAAGAGGTTATCTCATCAATCAAGCGCTTCCTGTGTATGTATTGTAAATAATAAATGTATGCCACATGTGTGGCTGGAAGAATGCTGGAAAAAACTGTACTGGCATGCCGAGAAAATGCAGCTAAAATAACCTCTCCTACCAACCCAGTTCATTCCACTCAGCAAAAATTGGGGAAGCCAAATTCATCAATATTGATTTCAGGTTTCATCAGCAGGGATTTTTTGAGTAAGACTGTTTTAGTTACATTTTCCATTTGACATTTCTCATTAGACTCAAAGCTTTCTCTGTGTATAAGTCTTTTCACGTAATTCAAAACCTGGCTCATCAAGCAACCTTTCCAACAAAAAGAAACAGGAGACTCGTTTGCTGCTTGAAGAAGTAAATTTCTTTATTTAGACAGTCTTCGTATGTCAATCCAGAGTCCCTGCTTCCTCCTTATCCCGTTTTTTGAAATAAAGATTTTATTTGTTTGTTTTTGTTTTTAATCAGTCACAAAGTAAAGTACCGTCTGCTCGTTAGACAATACTGGAAATAGCATGAGGCATGGATTTGGAGGGATCACTCTGCTGGGAATTTAGTGGAACAGAATGCTCTAGTTAGGGCTTTTGGAGTAAACTCATTCTGTCCTGTTGACTCTGGAATTCCGTTCTATTTATTACTCTAAGAGACTTTTACTTTTCAGTCTCTGTGTCCGTAGGCTGGAGAATAAATCACAAAGTATCTCAGTGTTCAGATGAGCGTAGACTGTTACGTTGTTGAATATGCTCATCTTCTTTCACACCTTTGCACCTCTCACCTTCCTCCCAAGCAGTCCCCATAGTTGCGGGTTTTTAAAACATTTTTCTGGCCTGGCGTGGTGGCTCACGCCTGTAGTCCTAGCACTTTGGGAGGCCGAGGTGGGTGGATCACGAGGTCAGGAGATAGAGACCATCCTGGCCAACGTGATGAAACCCTGTCTCTACTAAAAATACAAAAATTAGCTGGGCGTGGTGGCACGTGCCTGTAGTCCCAGCTACTCGGAAAGCTGAGGCAGGAGAATCGCTTGAACCCGGGAGGCGGAGTTTGCAATGAGCCGCGATCGCGCCACTCCACTCCAGTCTGGTGACAGAGCGAGACTCTGTCTCAAAAAAAAAAAAAAAAAAAAAAAAGTTAAACATTTATTTTAGGTTCAGGCAGATTTGTTATATAGGTAAATTGTGTGTCATGGGGGTTTGGTGTCCAGATTATTTCATTGCCCGGGTGATACACATAGTTCCTGATAGGTAGCTTTGCTATCCTCACCCTTCTCCCACCCTCCACCCTCAACTCAGCCCTGATATCTGGTGTTCCTGCCTTTGTGTCCATGTGTACTGAGTCTTTAGCTCCCACTTATAAATGAGAAGATGCAGTGTGTGGTTTTCTGTTCCTGTGTTAGTTTGCTTAGGATAAATAAAGGCTTCCAGCTCCATCCGTGTTGTTGCAAAGAATATGATCTCCTTCTTTCTTGTGGCTGAGTAGTATTCCATGGTGTATAGGTACCATATTTTTTTAGAATCCAGTCTACTGCTGAAGGTAGTTTAGGTGGATTCCATGTCTTTGCTATTGTGAATAGTGCTGTGATGAACATATGCATGCATGGGGCTTTATGGTAGAACAATTTATATTCCTTTGGGTATATACTGCAATGAAAAATTTTTTTGTAAATTGACAATTTATAATTACAAATTTATGGGGTACAACATGATGTTGGAACTTGTTAATATAATGTGGAATAATTAAATCAAGCTAGTTAACATATCCATCATCTCAAATATTTATTTTTTTTTTGTGGTGAGAACATTTGAAATTTACTATCTTAGCCATTTGAAAATGTACTTTATTATTAACTATAGTCACCATCCTGTGCAATAGAACTGAAAAAGTAAAAACTATATTCCTCCTGTCTGAGATTTTGTACCCTTTGACCCTCTCCACAATCCCATTCCCCAGCCTCTGTAACCACCATTGTACTCTGTTTCTATGACTTCAATTGTTTTCGATTCCACAGATAAGTGAGATAATGCAGTATTTGCCTTTCTGTATGTGTTTATTTCACTTAACAAAATGTTCTCCCATTCCATCCGTGTTGTAAATGACAGAATTTCCTTCTTTTTAAAGGTTGAATAGCATTCCCTTGTGGATATGTACCACATTTTCTTTATCAGTGTATCTGTTAATGAGCACTTAGTTATCCCATAACTTGGCTACTGTGAATAATGCTGCAATGAACATGGGAGTGCAGACATCTCTTTGACAAACTGATTTCAAATCTTTTGGGTAAATACACAAAAGTGGGATTGCTGGACCATACAGTAATTACATTCTTAGTTTTCTGAGGATTCTCTGTATGGTTTTTCATAGTGGCTATACTATTTTATATTTCAGCCAATAGTGTAAAGGGTTCCCTTTTCTCTACATCCTCACCAACACTTATTATTCGTTTTGTTTTGATTTTTGAGACAGAGTTTCGCTCTTGTTGCCCAGGCTGGAGTTCAATGACGCCATCTTGGCTCACGGTAACCTCTGTCTCCTGGGTTCAAGCAATTTTCCTGCCTCAGCCTCCCAAGTAGCTGGGATTACAGGCATGTGCTACCATGCCTGGCTAATTTTGTATTTTTAGTAGAGATGGGGTTTCACCATGTTGGTTAGGCTGGTCTTGAACTCCTAACCTCAGGTGATCCACCCACCTTGGCCTCCCAAAGTGCTGGGATTACAGGCATGAGCCACCATGCCCGGCCTATTTGTCTTTTTGACATAGCCCTTCTGAGAGCTGTGAGATGAAACCTCTTCGTGGTTGTAGGTTGTGTTTTTTTATATCCAGAATAAGTGTCAGAAAAGAAGCAATGTAGTAAACTAAGAAACTTAACTCCTTAAAGAGAGTTAAACAGCTTGGGTGACGTAGTAAGACCCAGTCTCTACAAAAACATTTTAAAAAATAGCCAGGCATGGTGATGTGTGCCTGTAGTCCCAGCTGCTTGGGAGGCTGAGGTGGGAGGATTGCTTGTGCCTGGGAGGTCAAGGATGCAGTGAGCCGTGATCATGTCACTGCACTGCAGCCTGGGTGACAGAGTGAGACCCTGTCTCAAAGAAAAAAAACATAGTTAATATTTAGTATTTTAAAAACTTAACTTTAATGCAAAAGACAACTTCTAGGTTCACAAGCATTCACTCCTCTCTGTGAATAGGCATGATGAACACTGATCCTGCTCTTTTTCTAGGGGTAGGCACTTGATCCAAATTGGGCAAACTGGGTTCTTGCTCCTGGAAATCTGAGACAAGGACTGGAGTGTTCAGGTACCTAGGGCTCCTTGAAGCCAAGTTAAGAGTAAATTAGCTCTTTAGAGAGAGCACAGTCATGGAGACTTTAGGGATATCTTGGTGTCTATTTTCTCAAGACTTCCCTGTTCAACCATTCCTTTAGTTCCAGCAAATTATTACTCTTTGCTTACATTAATCAGAATTAATTTCTGATGCCTGCAGCCAACACAATAACAAACATATCTTTTATTAATTGATAATGCATACAAGGTAATCAATTTAATATTAATTTTAATGTGGATACATTAGGAATACGAAGGATGGAGTAATTGAATGGGAAATATTGATGACCTGAAAATGTTTGCCTGATTAAAGTAACACATAGAAGTGGATCTAGTCCAGCTATAGAACTGTACAAACGAAAATATGCTGATTTATAGTTACCTTCACCTAAACTGGAGAGTTCAGCTTTGTAGCTCCTTGACATTCCTGGATCATTCAGAGTCAATAATTCCAAATCCTGCTACTGAGATGGCTCTCTGTTCTGTATACAGGTGGACAGTGACTCAAAATCTTTTGGTGCAGTAAAGTAGGAGAGTGGGAGAGAAAGATCAAAACTAGGCTGACTCTCATGCAGCCATCAGCAAAACCTAGGGATTTTTGTCAAGGTATTTTCTTTCCACTAACAAGTGTTCATTCCCCTCACTTCTGTTGTACTTATTTATGAGATGTGATTGTATGAAGTATTTTTGTGCTAAGGTCTGCATCTTATTCACCTGTGTCCCTAGCGCAAAACAGTTCTTGGCACACTATGGGCTCGCAATGAGTGTCAAGACAAATTAGTATATACGACAATACAAACCATGTCACTTCGCTTGATATATTACTTGAGGTCCTAAAAGTTTTATGAAAACAGAATTCTTGTTCATTTAATTAAATTTTACATATGTTAATGTCAGGTATTATTTAAGAGAGTCTTGTTATGAATCACTGTGGGGTGAAAATCATCATCTTCAATTTATACTCCTGATAGTTTGGGTTGCCACATCACAGATTTGCTTATGTCACAGTACAAGGGCAAACACTTCTCACTTGAAACAATGGAACTTATCTCTTGAAACAATGGAATGTGATTGTAGCTCCCTGAACTTCAGGTTTGCATCTCTCAAAAATTAAAGTAGGAAATTCAGAAAAGCAAGGGGTTGGTGGAAGAGAGGAGAGACCCATTCAGTAGCGGACTGTCTCATCGGGGATTTACTGATCAGTTAACAATCCCAAACCAGATGGGAGGAAAGCCAGTTCCTTTTCTTTTCATCTTATAGATTTGTAGATAGGCATGACATGATTAATAAAAAGCAAGTGAAAAACTTAAAGCAAAATGAGAAGTTTTACTTTTTTCTAATGATCTTGGGTATTGTTGGCATGCAAAATCTAATGGCTACATTTAATTATATTTATGAGATCTGACCACACCTTTTTCTAAAATTGAATTCCTATTTATTTGCTTTTCTTTCAGAATAAAAATGAATGTTCCAATTGTGAAATTTGGATTCACCTTTGAATCCCTCATAAAAATTAGGATACCATTAAAATGTACTGTACTTTAAAAATATTTTAAAATTTAATTTCAGGATCCTTAATAATAGTAGAAGGCAAAAGTGCTTTGCAGTGAATCTGGCAAGATGGCTGAATAGGAAGAGCTCCAGTCTGCAGCTCCCAGAAAGACCAATGCAGAAGGCCGGAGATTTCTGCATTTCCAACTGAGGTACCTGGTTCATCTCATTGGGACTGGTTAGACAGTGGGTGCAGCCCATGGAGGGCTAGCAGAAGCAGGGTGGGGCATTGCCTCACCCAGGAAGTGCAAGGGACCAGGGACCTCCCTCCCCTAGCTAAGGGAAGCTGTGAGGGACTGTGCTATCTGGCCCAGATACTATGCTTCTCCCACGGTTTTTGCAACCTGCAGATTGTGTGCCTACACAACCACGGGCCTGGGTTTCAAGCACAAAACTGGGTGGCTGTTTGGGAAGACGCCAAGCTAGTTGCAGGAGTTTTTTTTTCATACCCCAGTGGGGCCTGGAACCCCAGCGAGACAGAACCGTTCACTCCCCTGGAAACAGGGCTGAAGCCAGGGAGCCAAGTGGTCTTGCTCATCGGATCCCACCCCCACTGAGCCCAGCAAGCTAAGATCCACTGGCTTGAAATATTCACTGCCAGCACAGCAGTCTGAAATCGACGTGGGATGCTGGAGCTTTGTGCGGTGAGGAGCGTCTGCCATTACTGAGGCTTGAGAAGAGAAGGCAGTTTTCCCCTCATGGTGTAAAGGAAGCTATGGGAAGTTTGGACTGGGTGGAACCCACTGCAGCATGGCAAAGTGACTGTGGCCAGATTGCCTCTTGAGAGTCCTCCTCACTGGGCAGGGCATCTCTGAAAGAAAGGCAGCAGTCCCAGCCAGGGGCTTATAGATAAAACTCCCATCTCCCTGGGACAGAGCACCTGGGGGATGGAGCAGCTGTGGGTGCAGCTTCAGCAGACTTAAAGATTCCTGCCTGCTGGCTCTGAAGAGAGCAACGGATCCCCCAGCACAGCACTTGAGCTCTGCCAAGGGACAAACTGCCTCCTCAAGTAGGTTGCTGACCCTCGTGCCTCCTGACTGGGAGACAACTCCCAGCAGGGATTGAGAGACACCTCATACAGGAGAGCTCTGGCTGGCATCTGGTGGGTGCCCCTCTGGGACAAAGCTTCCAGAGGAAGGAGCAGGCAGCAATCTTTGCTGTTCTGTAGCCTCCACTGGTGATACTCAGGCAAACAGGGTCTGGAGTGGATCTCCAGCAGACCTGCAGAAGAGGGGCCTGACTGTTAGAAGGAAAACTAACAAACAGAAAGTAGTAACTTCAACATTAACAAAAAGGACGCCCACACAAAGACCCCATCCAAAAGTCATCAACATCAAAGATCAAAGTTAGATAAATCCATAAAGATGAGGAAAAACCAGCACAAAAATGCTGAACATTCCAAAAACCAGAATGCCTTTTCTCCAAATCATTGCAACTCCTCGCCAGCAAAGGCACAAAACTGGACGAGGAATGAGTTTGATGAACTGACAGAAGTAGACTTCAGAAGGTGAGTAATAACAAACCCCTCTGAGCTAAAGGAGCATGTTCTAACCAAATGCAAGGAAGTTAAGAACCTTGATAAAAGGTTACAGGAACTGCTAACTAGAATATTCAGTTTAGAGAAGAACATAAAGGACCTGATGGAGCTGAAAAACACAGCATGAAAACTTTGTGAAACATACACAAGTACCAGTAGCCGAATTGATCAAGTGGAAGAAAGGATATCAGAGATTGAAGATCAACTTAATGAAATAAAGCATGAAGACAAGATTAAAGAGAATGAAAAGGAATGAACAAAGCCTCCAAGAAATATGGGACTATGTGAAAAGACCAAACCTATGATTGATTGGTGTACCTGAAGGTGACGGGGAGAATGGAACCCAGTTGGAAAACACACTTCAGGATGTTATCCAGAACTTCCCCAACCTAACAAGACAGACCAACACTCAAATTCAGGAAATACACAGAACACCACTAAGATATTCCTTGAGAAGAGCAACCCCAAGACACATAATCGTCAGATTCACCAAGGTTGAAATGAAGGAAAAAATATTAAGAACAGCCAGAAAGAAAGGTCAGGTTACCACAAAGGGAAGCCCATTAGACTAACAGTGGATCTCTCTGCAGAAACCTTACAAGCCAGAAGAGAGTGGGGCCAATATTCAACATTCGTAAAGAAAAGAATTTTCAACCCAGAATTTCATAAATGAAGAGAAATAAAATCCTCTATAGACAAGCAAATGCTGGGAAATTTGGCAACACCAGGCCTGCCTTACAAGAGCTCCTGAAGGAAGCACTAAATATGGAAAGGAAAAACTGGTACCGGCCACTGCAAAAACATACCAAATATAAAGATCAATGACACTATGAAGAAACTGCATCAACTAAAGTGCAAAATAACCAGTTAGCATTATGATGACAGGATCAAATTCACACATAACAATATTAACCTTAAATGTAAATGGGCTAAATGACCCAATTAAAAGACACAGACTGGCAAATTGGATAAAGAGTCAAGACCCATTGGTGTGCTGTATTCAGGAGACCCATCTAACATGCGAAGAAACATATAAGCTTAAAATAAAGAGACAAAGGAATATTTACCAAGCAAATGGAAAGCAAAACAAAGCAGAGGTTGCAATCCTAGTCTCTGATAAAACAGACTTTAAATCAACAAAGATCAAAAAAGACAAAGAAGGGCGTTACATAATGGTAAAGTGATCAATTCAACAAGAAGAGTTAACTATCCTAAATACATATGCACCAAATACTGGAGCGTCCAGATTCATAAAGCAAGTTCTTAGAGACCTACAAGGAGACTTAGGCTCCCACACAATAATAGTGGGAGACTTTAACACCCCACAGTCAATGTTAGACAGATTAAAGAGACAGAAAATTAGCAAGGATATTCAGGACATGAACTCAGCTCTGGGCCAAGCTAAACTAACAGACATCTACAGAACTCTCTACCCCAAATCAACAGAATATACATTCTTCTCACCACCACATACCACTTATTCTAACATCAACCACATAGTTGGAAGTAAAACACTCCTCAGCAAATGCAAAAGAATGGAAATCATAACAGTCACTCTCTCATACCACAGTGCAATCAAATTAGAACACAGGATTAAGAAAATCACTCAAAACCACACACATACATGGAAACTGAATGGCCTGCTCCTGAATGACTATTGGGTAAATAATGAAATTAAGGCAGAAATAAACAAGTTCTTTGAAACCTATGAGAAATAAGTAAGTTCTTTGAGACCGATGAGAACAAAGAGACAATGTATGAGAATCTCTGGGACACAGCAGAAGCAGTGTTTAGAGGGAAATTTATAGTACTAAATGCCCACAGGAGACAGCAGGAAAGATCTAAATTCAACATCTAACATCACAATTAAAAGAACTAGGGAAGCAAGAGCAAACAAATTCAAAAGCTGGTTTGAGACAAGAAATAACTAAGATCAGAGCAGAACTGGAGGAGATAGAGAAATCAAAATCCCTTCAAAAAATCAATGAATCCAGGAGCTGATTTTTTGAAAAGATTAACAAAATAAATAGACCACTAGCCAGATTAATAAAGAAGAAAAGAGAGAAGAATCAAATAGACATGATAAAAAATGATAAAGGGGATATCACCACTGATCCCACAGAAATACAAACTACCATCAGAGAATACTCTAAACACCTCTATGCAAATAAAATAGAAAATGGTAAAGGGGATATCACCACTAATCCCATGGAAATACAATCTACCATCAGAGAATACTACAAACAGCTCTATGCAAATAAACTAGAAAATCTAGAAGAAATGGATAAATTACTGGACACATACACCCTCCCAAGACTAAACCAGGAAGTAGTCAAATCCCTGAATAGACCAACAACAAGTTCTGAAGTTGAGGCAGTAATTGATAGCCTACCAACCAAAGAAAGCCCAGGACCAGATGGATTCACAGCTGAATTCTACAGAGGTACAAAGAAGAGCTGGTATCATTCCTTCTGAAACTATTCCAAGCAATAGAAAAAAAGGGAATCCTCCCTAACTCATTTTATGAGGCCAGCATCATCCTGGTACCAAAACCTGGCAGAGACACACAAAAAAAGAAAATTTCAGGCCAATATCCCTGATGAACATCGACGTGAAAATCCTCAGTAAAATACTGACAAACCAAATCAGGCAGCACATCAAAAAGCTTATCCACCATGATCAAGTCAGCTTCATCCCTTGGATGCAAGGGTGGTTCAACATATGCAAATCAATAAATGTAATCCATCACATAAACAGAACCAATGACAAAAACCACATGATTATCTCAATAGATGCAGAAAAGGCCTTCAATAAAATTAAACACTCCTTCATGCTAAAAACATTCAATAAACTAGGTATTGATGGAATATATCTCAAAATAATAAGAACTATTTCTGACAAACACATAGCCAGTATCAAACTGAATGGGCAAAAGCTGGAAGCATTCCCCTTTGAAAACCGGCACAAGACAAGGATGCCCTCTCTTGCCACTCCTATTCAACATATTATTGAATGTCCTGACCAGGGCATTCAGGCAATAGAAAGAAATAAAGGTATTTAAATAGGAAGTCAAATTGTCTCTGTTTGCAGACAACATGATTGTATATTTAGAAAAGCCCATCGTCTCAGCCCCAAAACTCCTTAAACTGATAAGCAACTTCAGCAAAATCTCAGGATACAAAATCAATGTGCAAAAATCACAAGCATTTCTATACACCAATAATAGCCAAATCATGAGTGGACTCCCATTCACAATTGCTACAAAAGAATAAAATATCTAGGAATACAACTTACAAGGGACATGAACGACCTCTTCAAGGAGAACTACAAACTACTGCTCAAGGAAATAACAGAGGACACAAGCACATGGAAAAAATTTCATGCTCATGGATAGAAAGAATTGATATTGTGAAAATGGCCTTACTACCCAAAGTAATTTATAGATTCAATGCTATTCCCGTCAAGCTACCATTGACTTTCTTCACAGAATTAGAAAAAACTACTTTAAATTTCATATGGAACCAAAAAAGAGCCCATATAGCCAAGACAATCCTAAGCAAAAAGAACAAAGCTGGAAGCATCACACTACCTGACTTCAAACTATACTACAAGGCTACAGTAACCAAAACAGCATGGTACTGGTACCAAAACAGATATATAGACCAATGGAACAGAACAGAGGCCTCAGAAATAACACCACACATCTACAACCATCTGATCTTTGACAAACCTGACACAAACAAATTATGGAGAAAGGATTCCCTATTTAATAAATGCTGCTGGGAAAACTGGCTAGCCATATGCAGAAAACTGAAACTGGACCCCTTCCTTACACCTTATACAAAAATTAACTCGAGATGGATTAAAGACTTAAATGTAAGACCCAAAATCGTAAAAACCCTAGAGGAAAACCTGGGCAATACCATTCAGGACATAGGCATGGGCAAAGACTTCATGACTGAAACACCAAAAGCAATAGCAACAAAAGCCAAAATTGACAAATAGGATCTAATTAAACTAAAGAGCTTCTGCACAGCAAAAGAAACTATCATCAGAGTGAACAGGCAACCTACAGAATGGGAGAAAAATTTTGCAATCTATCCATCTGACAAAGGGCTAATATCCAGAATCTACAAGGAACTTAAACAAAAGTACAAGAAAAAAAAAACAACCCCATCAAAAAGTGGGCAAAGGATATGAACAGACACTTCTCAAAGGAAGACATTTATGCAGCCAACAAACATATGAAAAAAAGCTCATCATCACTGGTCATTAGAGTAATGCAAATCAAAACCAAAATGAGATACCATCTCACGCCATCTAGAATGGCAATCATTAAAAAGTCAGGAAACAACAGATGCTGGAGAGGAGGTGGAAAAATAGGAATGCTTTTACACTGTTGATGGGAGTGTAAATTAATTCAACCATTGTGGAAGACAGTGTGGTAATTCCTCAAGGATCTAGAGTTAGAAATACCATTTGACCCAGCAATCCCATAACTGGCTATATATCCAAAGGATTATAAGTCGTTCTGCTATAAAGACACATGCACACGTATGTTTGTTGCAGCACTATTTACAATAGCAAAGACTTGGAACCAACCCAAATGCCCATGAATGATAGAATGAATAAAGAAAATGTGACACATATACCCCATGGAATACTACGCAGCTATAAAAAGAATGAGTTCATGTCGTTTGCAGGGACTTGAATAAAGCTGGAAACCATCATTCTCAGCAAACTAACACAGGAACAAAAAACCAACACCGCATGTTCTCACTCATAAGTGGGAATGAGAACACATGGACACAGGGAAGGGAACATCACACACCGGGGCCTGTTGTGGGGTGGAGGACAAGGGGAGGGAGAGCATTAGGACAAATACCTAATGCAAATGGGGCTTAAAACCTAGATGATGGATTGATGGGTGCAGCAAACCACCATGGCATATGTATGCCTATGTAACAAGCCTGCATGTTCTGTGCATGTATCCCAGAACTTAAAATATAATGAAAAAAATAGTAGGAGGCTAATTTAACTCAATGGCTTATAAGTGCCAGTGGGTTGGTATTTTGATGGGCGTTGTAATTACTACAATATCAAATCAGATTAAAAATGGCAAATTCTGTTTTATTCTGTAAATGTAATTACGACCTATTTCCACAGAACCTTTAGAATGTACAAAGTTTTCCTGACCCCTGTAGCAACACAAGCTTTTGGAATCTTTTTATATGGAGATCATGTATTCCTCTTAAACACTTTTTAAAAAGGTTTGACTTCATGGCCAACACCAATTAATGACCCTTTTTGTGAAAGGATGATACAAGCTGAGTGTACAGGGCCTGCTGTAACCTGGAGATTGTTTTAATATCACATTGCACCTCAGTGCAGAGATGGACCTTATTGCTTTTGAAAGATGGTGGATAGAGGGTTCACAACTGCCTGAGCAGAGTTGGGATAATCTTTCACACTCCTGCCCTGAAAATTAAATTAAGATAAAAGAGCAACCTTTGCAAGAATAATTTTTATCGTTTGCAAATTCAGTAATTGTATTAGTTTCCTAGTGATGCCATAACAAAGTGCTGCAAACTGGATGGCTTAAACAAGAGCAATAAATTCTGTCACAGTTCTGGAGGCTAGAAGTTGAAATCAAGATGTCAGCAGGAGAATCTGTTTCTTGTGCTTCTGTTTGTTTGTGGTGTCACTATCAATCCTTGGCTTGCAGCTATATAACTGCAATCTCTGCCTCCCTCATCACAGGGCTTCCCGCCGCCACTGCCACCGCCCCATGTCTTCACATTGTGTTGGTACAAAAAAACCAGTCGTATTAGATTAAGACTTTACTCCAGTATGACCTCATCTTAACTCATCTGCACAAGCCCTATTTCCAATTAAAGTCTCATTTTGAGGTACTCGGGATTAGGACTTCAATTCAATGTACCTTTTTGAGGGACACAGTTCCATCTATAAGCCATTATTGAATTGTTTTTAAGGAAGTGAAGTGCCTCTGTTTTATTTTTTTAATTATGTGAGGAGAAGTGTTTGATGAATGCCCTGGACTCTAGGGAGAAGTGTCTCTTCTCTGGAAACACTTGAAGGTTTCCAGTTGAAAGAGTGCAAGCTATTAAGGTAGTGCATGCGTCTACTCCAAGTTAAACCCATTTCACCGTGGGCTTCCTGGAATCCTAGAGAGTGGAACTGCAAACAGCATAAAGGACGTTTAGTCCTGGGCTTGTCAACCCTTATTGCTGGGTTTTGAGTTTTTTTTTTTTTTAAACAAGCTTGATCTTGTGGGGAGCTTAATCTTTAAACAGAGGAAGGCTGAGCTGCTTTCCTCAATGCAGTGGTGGAGGTGGGAAGGCCCTTTTCACATCCACCCTCTTCCTCTCCAAAACTTCAGAGGCACCTCCACAATCCCAGAGTCAGAATCAGCCAAAGAACATATTAATAATTTAGATGGCTGGGTCCTCCTTCCTCCCTGACCTATGGAATGTGAAGCTCAGGGATACGAATTTGAATTGTGAACATACTTCCCAAGTGATCCTTTATGTTCACTAAGGTTTAATAACCTCTTTCTTAAGAACTTCACGGAGCACAGTTGGAAAACCTCTGATCTAATCCAACCTTGAAGATGAGGAAACAGCCCGCAGAGGAAGCTGTCAGGCAGATGAGGATGGTTAGAGGCAGCGTCAGGGCTCCCCCATTTGGCTGGCCTCCAGCATCTCTGCAACGGCAGGACAAGAGGCAGCTGTTTATTTTCTAGCGAAGTGGGGGAGAAAGCCCACCTCTGAACTCTTTCAGAATGTTTCCCACACATTCATTATCAGTAAAGGGTATTTATTTCTTTATTTTGATGGTGGAAAATAAATCCGTTACTCGTGTTTTCACCTAATAGAACACCGTATTCCCCAAGGTCAGCATTTAAAAAACTTATAAAAATCTATCTCCAAGAGCTAATGGCTTCGACGGGGAGGTAAGGATTTTCGTTCTAAGCCCTTTCTGTTAACTAATGGCTCAGTAACAGGACTGAAATCATTTGGGACTGAAAGGAATTCCTAATGATGAAGGAACATCCTAATAAGAAATGAGTGGGATAGTGCCATAACCCCGAAATCTTGGCGCTTTCAGCCTCGTAAACCTGCCGAAGTCCATGAAAACAGCCTTTGTGCCTGCCCTGCACCACGTGTGAGAGAGATCCCAGATTCCTTAAGAAGCGAAGTGGCTGGAGCAATGTATCTGACCGTGTGAGGTGACGCACACCAGGTCTTGGAGCTGCCTGTAAATGAAGGTCCCTCTTACTGTTTGGTACTGAACTCTGGGCAGGCGAAGTCAAGGGGACTTTCCCTTGTTTTTCATATTGGTTGCTTGTTAAAGGTATGCAATGTAACTTGGAAGTGGATTAGGAAAAGGGAAACCCATGTCCATTACATGCAAGTGTAACTTGAGTTTTTAGTAGAATGTAAAAGTAAGACAGGGCCCTGAAACCTCTTAATTTTAAACAATTTGAATCTCCACTCAAGTCTCACCAGGCTGTGTGTACAACGTTTTAGCACAAGTCAGTAAACTAATGTTTTTGTGCTGTGTTTGTTCTTCGGGGAACTGTCTGTGTAGCTAGTCCCATTTCCATCTTTTGCTTGTTGGGAAGTGGCCCAGTGGTCTCACAAAAGATAGACCATGGTTTTCAAGACTCAACATTGTACCCAATCTTGAAAGCTACCCTCATGACTGTTCATAAAGAAGCTGCTACCATCATGGTATGTGGGTATGAGCCGAAGAGAAAAGTTTCCTTTTTAATTTATGGAGGCTATCAGCTTCCTCGCTGACACGAACGTAGCTGCACCTTTCTGATGACGGTGCCACCTGGCACCTTCCTAAAGATGGATGCTCCACTTGATGACCCATTTGTGACAAAGAGAAATATAGCAGCTGCATGTCTTGGAATGCTTGTGCCAGCATGGTGAGTGTGCCTTCTCTCTCTGTGGGCAGCTTTCTAATTGCTAGCAGTGCCAGCTCCATAATTTATGAGGCCCAGTGCAAAATGAAAATGTGAGTCTTCTTGTTCAAAAAGCAGGAAAAAAATTTCATTAAAGGAACTAAACTGTAAGGCTTCTCCCTGTCTTCCTTTGTATTTCTCTCAACTTAGTGTTTTAAATTTAGTTTAATGTCATTTTAAGTGAAGAACAATTAAAAATTATTAACATGAATTTTACTGTTTATATTGTACAGTGCTAGTTTTATAGGCAAATTTAAGATCATTTAACTCATATAGGAATCATGAAAATTACACAATGGGTATTTCATAGCTCACGCATGCATATGTATTTTGTTCTCACAAGAACAACGGAATAGCTGCACAAAACTAACCCAATTGTTTTTCTTTCGCTTCTTGATTCACCAGTTTGCTCCAACACTCCTCACTTTGGGCTTACTGAGGAATAAGGAAGAACTGAAAGGAAAAAGGAATTATGGGTTTTCCTATATGTTCCTGTCTATGCCATATTTTTCAGCATAAGTAGTTGGGCAATACAGAGAAATAACATGGGTAAGAAGATATACAATAGGGTTCCTTGGTAGTTCTTGTTACTTAGAACATCGTTGCATTCTTTCTGCATCTGAAGCAAGTTCTAGTTAGAATGGAGAACATGGCCACTCTGGGCTGTCAGTGTCCCTGCTTATTCAGTTGTAGACATAACATGCTTACATTAAACTCCCTTTGGATTGTGCTGAATGCCCATGAATTACAAGTCCACCAAACTTCTGGGCTCACAGGGCATTTCAAATGCTGTTTGTGAATGGAAGAGCGTGCATGTTGCTTGTATCTCCTTTGTTCATGTGCCTGCTCCATCGTCCTATTGGATTTAAGTTACAGAACACAGATTCAAAGATGAAATTACTAAGAATTTCAAGATGGCAACAGCAGAGCATTAAACCATACGTGGGACCCTTCTGAGCACGGAGACTTGTGTGGCTGCCCAGGTCTTGAAGCCAGGAAGCCATCCCTGACGGGAAGTTATAATCAGAGAGTGTTTGGTAAGCATGAAATAAAGATCAAGGACTTCAGGAGACCTTAAGTGACCATTATGGAGCATTGAAACCAGGGCATGTTCTAGTTCAAGTGACCATTTGGGTCATGGCTCAGATGTCATCTTCTTAGAGGCTACTCCTAATCATCCTTTCCAAAGTAACTCTCCCTTCATCATTCACTATTACAGCAATGGGTCTCAAATTTCAACGTGTATGACTGATGATCCCACCCCCAGAGCATCTGATTCAGAAAGTCTTCAACAAGGGCTGAGAATCTGCTTTCCTAACATGTTGCCCGATGATGCTGATACTGCTAATTTAGGGACCAAACTCTGAGAACCACTGCTCTATTTCATCACCCTGCTTTTCTTTTATACAACATTTTCCGGGAATTATGCTTGTATTTTAAAATTTGCCTATTGTCTGGTTCCACCACAAGAAATTAAGCTCATTGCGAACAGGAATTTAGTCAGCAAAGTTTAACTGCTATGTCTCTAGGATTCGGAATATGCCTAACTTGTTATAGGTATAAATATAGGTAAATATTTATTGAATTAACAAAGGGACACATGGCCAGGAAGTTCAATGGGTGGAAGATTTTTTAGATGGTGGTGATTGGAGTGGGTCTGGGCCACAGAAATACTTGTATCTACACCCAGATGGGGGGTGGTGCTCATCAAATTTGCTTCTAGGCAAATAAAATACAAAGTTGCAAATCTAGGGGCAGGGAGCAGTAATCATGAAACACGATGCTAGTGAACCAACAGGATAATTTCAATAGTAGGGATAGGAGGGCTGCATAATTTCCTCTAAGGCTTGAGTATGTGGCCATTGCTAAAACAGAATAACATGCAAAGCTCCCTCCTGTGCCTAGGTGAATTCTGTAGCCTCAGCAACTCTGTACGTGAGGGGTCCCTGCATGGCTTCTGGTTGACCAAAAGCAGTTATTTAAGCCTCTTGGGAAAAAGTCCTTGCTGTTGGTTCTTAACCCCTGATGTATTAAACTCACCCCTCCCTCCAAACTCCAGAGAATCTGATTTGCCATTCCTAGGGGAGTGTATTTGGTCTGCATAAATAAGTACCACAGACTTTCTGGGGAGTGGCTTAGACAGCAGACATTCATTTCCTTGCAGATCTGGAGGCTGTCAGAGACCAAAAATTCATCAGGGTTGGTTTCTTGGAAGGCCTCTCTTCTTGGCTTGTAGCAGGCCATTTTCTCCTCTTTGTCTCCACATGGTCTTGTCTCTGTGCTTGTCCTAATCTTTCATTTTAAAGACACCAATCAGATTAGAGCCCACCCCAAGAACTTTATTTAACCTTAAGTACCTCGTTAAAGACCTTGTCTCCATATACAGTCATATTCTGGAATCCTGGGTGTTAGAACTTCAACTTATGAGTTTTGAGGGGATGCAATTCAGCCTTCACAGGTGGGACCCTGGGAGGTTGTATTTCTAGCAGTGTCTCCAGGTAATTTCGATGAAACCAGGTCTAGAGCCTGTGTTTGGTAGCTACTACAAACACCTGCTAGTTCCGCAGCCTCCTCCACTGGCATGACCCTCGCTTTTCTCCTTTGCAAATGAGAGCTTCTCTGCCAGGCCAGCTGACTTTCAACTAGATTGTAACAGATATGCTCCGGAAGAAATCAGTAACCCAATACCTTGCTGCCTGCAAACATAATCTGGGTTTGTTTGTGGCTGGGTTTCTGGGTATCAACCCAGAGACATTTCATTTGCAATGAACTATGTTCTCAAAAGCAAAGTAGGTTTGCTCTTTGCAGAAAAACCTGAATCTGAACACAGGTTGTAAGTGAAGCTCAGTGTGCTGGAAAACGGATCAACTGTAGACCTAATTGCCTATAATTTATTGGCTGTGGTCACAATTTAGTCTGCTTTCCAAGAATCCTCATTAAATCTTCAACCTCAGGGTACCCCAAGGAGCGGTGCAACACTAATAAGCATTTGCCTGAAAAGTCAATCTTCAGTATATATTTCCCTCATATAAATCTTTCTTCCACTCTCAGAACTGTCCATATGAATGCAAATAACTCATCTATACTAGGAGCCACTCTCTCTGCCTGTGTGTTTTGGATGTAGGGAGTGTGGGGGTGAGGTAGGTTGGGATTAGCCTCCCACTATCTGTGTGAAAGAGTTTAATTTTAAAAGCACACTCTATTTGCCATTTTTTTTTTTGAGTTTATGAAGCAGCAAATCCGCTCCTAGGTGGAGACAATATTTTCCTTTGAATTTTGTGGAGCAAGAGCAGTTTTTGAATTGTGCCTTGCATGTCTCAGGGATAAAGTGATACATTTTCTTGACCAATCCTGCTGTATTAACAGCGGTGGCACCAATATCACAAGTGAAATATAGAATTTACTATTGGTGTGGGATGTCAAGGTTCAGCTGTCCTCAGCTTTGATTTTGGACCAAAAGGAGACCTAGATACAGGGGCTCTATCATTCTTCTAGAGGGTTGGAAAATATGTGGAAATGTGTTTTAGGGGTCACATGTTTGGGGGCGTTCCTGAAATGCAGTGGAGGGAGGCAGAGAAATGGGACATCTCATTCTGTTCAGAGCAGTTTGGCACCATGAAGACTGATGCACCCAAAATGCTTTTAACAGGCCTCCTGGGAGCCTCACGTTGGATATCAAAGCATGAGTTTTATTAAGAGCAAAGATGGAATGAAAATTGATGTGATGCTTCCCTTCAACCCCTCAAGCACTGAAGACAGGCTGAGGGGAGAGGCTGGCCTGGCTTGTCCTACCTAACTTGTTCAGGAGGAAAGTGGGAGCAGAAGAAGCCAGTAGATCTTGCCTGTGCCTTGATCTCCAGGCCCTGCCTGGTTTGCACTTTGCACAGAACCTGCAAGCTCGAGACGGTGCCCCTGAGCCTTCATGCTGCTGGCTTAGGAGAGAGGTGAGGCCACCCAAGTAAGTGTTATCCCCACCCAAAGAGAAACGTAGTCCCATGAAGGCAAGTCAGCCAGGCAGGGAGGAGAGTGTTGGGTAGAGTAAAAAACTGAAGTCCCGAACTTCTCAGAAAGGACACAAGTGTTTATGTGGTTCTGTTTACTAAGGGGCATGAATGGAATATAGAACTACTCTTCCTTATTTTTTGCACTTTGTCTGTATAAATTAATACAAGTATTTTCCTCATGACTTGTTCAATTCCTTGGCATCATCCTCTAGAGGTACGTCTTCCTCTTTGATTCCATTTTATTTTTAAACTTGTTTCTCCTGGAGTGAGTACTTTTTTACCCTTAAAATAAATACTATAAACTTTTAGTTTAATTCGACACACTGTTACATTTCACCAAATGGTTAATAAGTAAAACATACTTTTTAAAATTCATTTTTATTTCCTTTAAAGTTTTCAAAAATGATTATTTAAAAAAGAAACAATTGCTTTTGCAAGCACCCTCTCTATTTGTGGGTTGTAATAAGACACCTCAAATAAATTTGGGGATAATTTTGAAAATAATCCTTTCCAAAAATGACTTACAGTTGAAAATAAGATTACTTCTCAGGTAATAGAAAGCATATATTATTTTTACATCTTGAGGTTCAAGAATATCTTATTTTTATAGTAATGGTTGGCAGTGTGAGAACAACATGCATCACTTACTATGGGTATAGTTATTACCAAAGTGTTATAATCAAGAAATGTGAAAAATCTAAATTTGATTTCATTATTTTTCAGAGATTTTCATTCTGTATGTGTTGCTGAGACTCTCCAAATGCATTTCTTTCCCTTGTGAAGAATAAACTAGATCTTATTAAATTCAAAACTTTCTTTTGACCACCAATGGGGTAATAAATTCAACTGTTCAATTTTATGAACCTAGTGTGTTTAAAGTAATCTTGTGGGTACCTGGATGGGAGATGCCAAAATTAATAAGATGTATTCTTATTTACTATCTGTTAGGAAATAGAGATGAGACTTGACATAGCTGGAATCTAACTAAGGCAGGTTTCTATCAGTACTGCAGTAAATCTATGAGGAAGAAATGATGTGCTCTGGAGTGCACAGTTATTCAAGGAATGTTTTTAACACTTGCCAAGCCAAGATCTCTCCTGTGTACTGGGAATACAGTGGTCAAAAAAAAAAAAAAAAAAAGTATACTGTCTCTGCCCTCTTGGAGCTTATAGGATAGAGAAAGCATATGTGTCCAGAAGGGACAAATTCTGGCTGGAGTAATGAGGAGTAATTTCATTGCAAATACCATACTGGGATTTTTGTGAGAAGGAAGGTAGTATCTCAACATAGAAACATCAAAGGGAAAAGCATTCTTGAAACAGAACAGAAGCTCAAGGTAGAGACTTTGGAGAATGTATTTGAAAGTGGAAAGTAAGTCTCAGACGCTGGATCCCATACACTGGAGCACAGGATTAATCTAGAAAGATTTGGAGATTGATTCCTTGCTATGAAAGATTCTCAGTGAGCACACTTTACTTGCTATTTCGTGAATCATGAAGTGACAAATATCTCTCCTAATGGTGGAAGTATTTCCCATTAACGTTTGTAAGTTAAGCACTTTTTCCCTTCTTGTTGTGGGTAGTCAAAAAAAAACCTTGGAGACTTTTGATTAGGAGGATGCTGTGATCATATGAGAATGGCAGTGGCAAGAGGGCTGTTTCACAGATCTCTATTATGGCTACACTCCACTCCTGACTCCCAGTGAACAGGCCATGGTAGACATATCCCCCACGGGCAGATAATGTCTAGAACATCAGCTTACCTGTGGTGCAGCAGTAGGGCCAAAGTCTTGTTTTTGTGAACCTGATCTGTAAGAAGTTTGCTATTTAGCCATGTAACTGAAAGTGAAAGGAGACCAAGAAGTGGAGTGCGAGCCACTGCAATACAAAGGCTTGTATGAGCCCAAAAATGAGTAGCTGATGATGAAGCCAGAAGAGGGATTTGAATAGTGTAGTTAAACAGAGAAGAGCAGAGAACGTGAATAAGAAGAAGACATAGTGACACCAGGAGTGATTTATATTCATGACCATGAGAGTTAGAGGAGTAGCTAGGAAATCCATTGAGGCAGAACGTCTATGTTTTGGCAACTTGAAGGATGTGGAGAGGGGGATTTTGTGATGGGAGAAAAAGTTTAGGAGAACTCATTAGCCAGGCGTGGTGGCAGACACCTGTAATCCCAGCTACTCCGGAGGCTGAGGCAGGAGAATTGCTTGAACCCGGGAGGCAGAGGTTGCAGTAAGCTGAGATCACGCCACTACACTCCAGCCTGGGTGACAGAACAAGACTCCGTCTGAAAAAAAAAAGCTCTAAGATTTCAACAGTGAGTGACTAGATTGGTAGTGATTCTCTTGCCTGTGCTAGAATCCAAGTGTAAAGGAATTTTGTAGAGGCAGAAGGTGCTGAGTTCTTCCTTGGGCAAATTGGGTGGATACTTGCGGAGTATCTATGCACAGATGTACAGATGAATGGTCCTGTGAATTTGTGACTTGGAAGAGAAATCAGTGAAGGGGAAGGGAGGCAGCATTTATGGTATCTTAGTATGCATCAGGTACAGTGCTAAGTGCTTTACAAATGGATCTTCAGTTAGTTAACGTTCTCTGGGCAGACCATGTCATTTGCCTGTTGGTTCTCAAATCCATCCCCTATTTGTTTGCTCTGTGTTGCATTGAGAAAGGCTGTCCTTGAAAATGGCTTCTGGCTTGATTTGACAAGTGGGAGGGATGGTGGGAGATTGGAGGGCTGGAGAGAGATATTTCTCTCCTCTCTGCTTCCAGTTGCATCTCCGGTAGGAGTAGCTGCTTTATCCTTTCTTTGGTACCCTCTCTAACTGGACAGAAAAAGAAAAGGGGGAAAAAACCCCACAGTCTGTATGCTAAATTTGGCTGCATCTGCATATAAGAGAAAAAACTTGCCAAGAAGTGGCATATATATATATATATATATATATATATATACATATATGTATTTCTATTATATAAAAGATAGGCAGTTCACACCTATTATGGTAGCTTCGCAATTTCTTTAGGGACCTAGTCATGTATCTCTGCTCAGCCATCTCTTATGTGTGGTTTCTACTCCCAGGGTCTCCTCATGGTCCAAAATAGCTGATGAAGCTCAGCCATCATATCTGTGCTCTAGGCAATAGGAGAAAGAAAAGGTGGAGAAAAGGATTATCCCTCCAATGCCTTCACTTGTATCTCATTGGCTGAAACATAATCACATGGCCACAGGAAGCTGAAAGAGAGGCTGGGTAATGGTGTTTTAGGTTGATCGTAACTACTCAGCTATAAATCCAGGCTCTTTTGGATTTGAAATTGGATCTTGGATTTGGATAAAAGAGGGGGGATAATGGACAGTACACAGCAGCTAGAAGTCTCTGTTTCAGCTATGAGGTCACTATTATCCTCATTTTAAAGATAAGAAGTGGTCCTAGGGAGCCTAATGAGGTCTCACAAGTGGGACATGGCAGTGCCAATATTTCACCTCAAGCCTCTCTGACTCCAAAGTTCATGAGTTTTTCTCTATAGTAAGTGTAGGGCTGGAGAGGAAATGGAGAGTCCACCACATAGAAGTGATGACTGAAACATGAGAGAGGATGGATGCAAATTCCCAGGAAGAACGTGGAAATAAAATAGAGGGGCTCAGGAGAGAAATAAAGAACCAGAGGGGCTGGGGAGGGCCTAGAGTTAAAGGTGGAAGATGAATAGCCATTTGGGGAAAATAAGAGGAAAGGTTGAACAGGAAGGAAGAAAGCCAGAGAACCAAGGCCCTGAGCAACCAAGGAAGCAGAAGGCTGGGGCGGCAGTTTCACAGTGGAGGAACACTGGCCTTGGAATCAGGGAAGCTGGGTTTGGTTCTCAGCTCTGTCATTCTTTGATGACATGACCTTGATAGTTCTTCCACAGCTTGAACCTCATGACACTCATTTCCTGGTAAACAGAAAACATGCCCAGGTCATTGGTGGAGAACATCAGAGCCATTTATTTTTGAATACGGATACAGGTCATATTGAGGGGGTGTTCTGCAGGCTATGTACTCTAAGTTTAGAAACACTACTTGATAAAGTCTTGCTCTTTTAATAGTTTCCACTGCCTTGGATGTGGCCTGGGTATAGGAGTTGTAGTTTATGGTGCATGTCTGAATTCCGGATCACTGTTTCTACCTCTATTTACAAAACAATTGTGAAATAGTCAAAGGCAGGGAGAGGTCAAGCTCTTTCCTCCTTTAATTCACTGCAGAATAGAGGGGCTGTGATCTATCAGAATATACCCACATCTAGAATGGGTCTGAGACACTGGACAACTTCAGCTGTCCACCTGCCTCCCTGCACTCCTCTCTCTTTGGAAGCCTCTGCCCACGAACTTGACTAGTGAGTTCCTCTCCATTCCTTAGGAGAAGGTGCTGTTATTGCACTGGCCCTCTCTGTGATATTGTGCAGTACTCTGCACATTTATAGCTTGCATAAATATTGAATAATAATAAATAACTACAAGAGAGGAAGAATATTATAGGCTGGGGAGAGTGAAAGATGCTGAATTCATTATTTGAGGGCCAATCTCAGGCCTCTTGGCTATCTCCTTCAAAGAGATTTGTTTGCCAGCTGTGTTGAGAAATATACTTTCCATATGATGAGCCCAGAGAAGCAGCCAGTTTCCCTACAGAATGCTTTTGGAGTATCCCCAGGAGGGCCTGCAGAATCCTTAATGGCGTTTCAGAGAGGATAACCCCTCATGCCTCCTTGGCAACTGGGTTAGTGGAAAGCCCTGGGGAGAATGGCTGTAGCAAGATGCTGAAATTAGAGGAATGGGCTAGATTCTTTTTACTTCATTTTATTTTCTGATTCCATGTGCAAACAGGGCAGCTTTCCAACCAGTTTATGGATGCATCGTTGGCTGAGAAGGTCACTTGCTTTTCACTCACAATGATCTTGGCTCAAGGAGGGCATTTCTTGTTTAATACGTAATCCAGTTTCAATGTGTCAATCAGATGCTATCTCCTCCATCTCAAGGACATTTTTTGAAAATTTGATGTTTATGAATGAGTTAAGACAGACAACTGAATTCTTAAATTTGAGGTATGGTAAAATATTGAGTAAATATTTACAGAGCTGGGAGACTGGAAAAACTGTAATGAAAAAGGGCAATATGCAAACCAGTTGGGCTCACATCCTTTGTAGTTCTGACTGGCTGCAGCCCAGCCCAGCAATGGGGGTGTTTAGTAAATAAAACTAATCCTTCCTTTATAGCATGATAAATGTCTGCATATTGCACTGGAAGTGCTTCCATTGAACAGATTGGTTTGGTTTCATTCACTCAGAATTTCACATTGTATTCATCTTGTGATGGGAGAGAGCTTTTCCCAAAATCTTGAATAAACAAGAACTAGTACTTGCCTTGCTCATGTGTTCCTTAGCCTTATATGTCAATGAGCCCTTGTGATTGCCCACCTAGCTGGTGAAACCCAGTGGGAGCAGGAGGAGATGGAAGGTGAGCTGGACCGAAGTCAAAAGCAGGGGATAAAGGTGGGTAGAAGTTACAGTTTTAAGAACAGCAGCTTGATGATGGTCTTCTCAAGATGTCAGGGCTTTGGAAATCCCAGTGTGGATTTGGCTTCCCAGTGGTAGCTGGTAGCAGCTGGCAGCACAACTGTACGAAGTGGGAGACTTTTTCCAGAGACCGAGAACTGTTTGCAACCTAAGACTTGGAGATCAGATTTTAGGATTGCAGCTTTTTTTCTAACAAACAGTAAGTGATACAGGATAAAAACTTTTCTAACTTGTTTCTCAACTACGCTGCTGTCCTTAAAGAAAGAATCTTAAGCAGAGACTGTGGGACCCTTTTCTTATCCTAGAAGGCTCATGCTCATAAGTGAACTAGGGAGATGTGGAAGCGGCCCTCTCTAATCAGGACTGACCAAAGAAACCACGGCTGTTTCACACAGAGAAGAAAATGATTGTCCCTAGCTAGGCCTTAGTTGCCTTCAAACGTTTGAAGAAATATTACAGGGGAGAGAAATCTCTCTCTCAGAAAGGCCTTCCCTGACTTTCTTAACTTATGATAGGCCTCTCCTGTATATCTATCTGCCTTTGGTTGGTTTCCTTCATAGCACTTCTTATGACTTACAGTTATTTTATTTCTTAGTTTGTTTACTTTTTACATTTACTTCCCTTTCAGGAGAACAGGGATCATATTTATATAATTTATATGAATATGTTTTATTATGTCACAATTCACTTCTTTCTCTTTAGCCCTGGGTGTGATACTGCACATCGTTAACATCCAGTAAATATTCAAGCAAAGGATGGGTGAAAAGGACAGCTCAGGAGACCCAGAGTGATGCTGTTGTTCCTGAAGGGATGGACTGATCTGAGGGTGTCTGCTTTCTGTCCCAAAGTTACAAGTTGCTCCTAATTCCACTACTAATCCTGCCAGTTGAAGTATAATTTCCCACTATGGGTCACCTGGGGGATCAGTAAGAAAAAAAATCAGTGAGTTGATACAAATTTCATGATGTATTGTGTACGTAAAAAGTAACATAAACTTAAGAGTGTATCTTAAGAATAATTTCTTTTTTAAAAAAATAGAAGCCAGAATGTAAAAAAGTCTCTCCCTCGCCCACCCCTGCTCCCCTCTAAATACACACAAAGAAAGAGTGGGCAGTTCCTCTTCACTTTTAGGTATTACTGGTAGACAGCATCAGATTGTAACTCCAGCCTGCAACCAAGCAGACTTTGCACCTGAAATGCAAGCTGTTTCGTGAGATGCTGAAGAGTTGGTTATCTGTCAGTTAGCTTCCTTGGGTTAATATGACAAGGGGCTTCCACTATGTTTTGAAGCAAAACAATGACAATGACAACCCTATTCCCCCCACAAAAAAACAAAGATAGTCTTGAGTAAAGCAATTCTCTGCCCCTAGCTGTTTGCTAATTTCAAATGTATGACATGATCTCTTCCAAATCAGACGTTTGAAGAAATTGAGCCTTTGTTGAACCAGAATCGTGCTATCTTTCTCAAAGCAGCAATTTTGTGAGATTTCTTTAATTGAGTGGTGTATCGTGGAAGCATTCTCTACATGGGTTCAAAACTCAGGTCCCCAACCCTGCCTTTGACAGACACATTTTCAGTAATCCAAGAAATGGCTCTGCTTCATCACATACCACAGAATTGAAGGGCAGCTTCTAATAGTTACTCTGCCCCCATATGCATGCCAAGGGAGTTTCTCAACAGTGAGTAGAACACAGGAAACAGAAGTTGTGTAGCGCTTGAAGATCTGACTAAACCCATGAATGTGTATTCTGGATGCAGAAGTTACATCAGTTTTCTTCCTGAAAATGCAAGAAAACAACTTGCACATGTTTCTTTCTGCAAAAGAAAAAGCCACTGAACAGTCAGTGGAGTAAAGTCCCAGGCCTGTGGCAAGAGTTTTCACCACTGGTATAAAGGACTCTCATTATTTTCCTGGCCACAGATTCCAGAAATGTAGCCACGTTTTAAAGTCAAGACAATATGCCCAGAATAGTCCAGATTGACAGTTCTTCCTAAGTGGCCCAATGGGGGTCATGTTCTCAAGTGTTTGGTCAACGTTCAAGAAAGATACCATCCTAATATTACATGAAAATGGCAGCTCTCTCTCCTCTTCCCTGTCCACTAAAGGGAATTTGGTATTGTCTGCTGGGTCCCTCATGCCTTCTTCATTGGGCAGATTCTGGATAATGGATGAGGGGAGGAATTGAGGAGAATCAAGACAGGCTTCGTTTGATTTGCATTAGAAAGCACCAGAGAGAGAAGGATGAAAAGGGTGAAAAGGTGAAGAATCATTGAAGTTGATGTGACCAGATTTGGGGGAAGAGTTAGAGTGAAGAAATAGTGGGTTTTGGGGAACAGTTCCTCTTACTGTGAGAAGTAAGGAGGCATAGAAAGAGGATTGTAAGAATTTGGTCATACCTATGAATGAATCTTTCTTTGACATTTTTTCAAGATATTGCACTACAGTACCACATAGCTCTACAATAACTTTTGGATCCCAAGCTTATTGATATTTGAATGCAAATCCGTGTCCAAACTGGGTCACATAGTAGCTAGGTTTTTTAAGGGTTGCACAGTTACAAACATACATGTGAATGTGTACAGTCATTCTATTCTGGACAAGATCTTATGCATCACTGCAGGGAGGAGGTACAAAAATCCTCCTGATTAGGAAATAGATCAGGATTCAAGACATCGCTGTCACTGTGACAGCCTAATTTGATATTTTCATTTTCTCAGAGTCAGTGAAGGACCTGAACTTTCATTGAGGCAGCCAGTGCTATTCTATTTGGTTTTCTGTATTATCCCTATTGTTTTAAAAGTTGGAAATACGCTTTATGCTGTAAAGGAAAAAATATTAATATTGTTAGAGGAGACTCGACCATCTAATTAAACCAAATGGCTTTAAAGTAATCATTCTTCAATCAGTGGGCCAAACAAATTCTGCTAGTAAGATGACGTTAAAAGTGGATGATAAAGAAGTCAAATATCCACAATATTAAAATTGCTAGGACTTAGCAATCTATCAATTCCTTATGGGTTTCTTGCAGCAGGCAGGGAGCAAGTTTTGGTGAAGAACTTTTGGGAAGTTTTTTGTTTTTTATGCCATTAAAATTGCTTTTGTCTATGACATTTTTAAAGACTTTATGGAAGTTACATTTTCTAGGATTTCAGAGTAGTGCCATTTATTAATGCTTTACTGGCATGATATTAGGAGAGTATACAATTCTCAAAAGAGCAGTAAATCTTACCTCGGATATTTTAGTTGGGGTTACAAAATCCCCATAAATCTAGAACTTCGAGTGCTAAGTTCTTGGCCTACTTCTAAAATGTTTTGGAATTAATCGCCCCCGAATGTGAGATAGATTCAACCTCTTGGGATGTATTCCAAAATCAGTGCAAGCCCTCTGGCTTCCCATGGCTTCTCAATATCCATTCTATATTCCTTCCATTCACTTCCATCACTGATGAATCCTTTAATGTCTACAATCCGTCAAAATGAGCATCACTTACCACTTCATATCTTTTATGTTCTGGCTTAGCATGTAGGGTCTTTGCCTAGCCTCAAAATACCAGATCCTACAATGTATTTGTCATCTTTACTGTATGTTTAGCATTTAAAAAGCACTGGGGTAAAATGCATGGCAAATTTCCAAGACCAGTAAAAGGGAAGATCATCTCAGAATGATTCCAAGTCCTCTACTCCCATTTATGTCTCAGATCTCTGTTTTGTTGGTCACTGCTTTATATCAATTATTTATAAAACTAGGGTTTTCTAGGCACGATGTTTCCTAGTAAAGGTTCCTCATTCAGCTCAGTCAAATCTAATGCATTTGTGTTTAGAAACCCAAATTAAGAACCACTGTGTCTTATCACTTTGAGCAAAGGAACAAACTTAGAAGAATGATACAATGTACTGAGCATGCCTAGAGAAGAGGATGAATAGAGGGGATTTATCAGTAAGACTTTACAGGTTTGTTATTTGTCAACCTGTCATTCCATTTGCAACAACAGTCTTCTCTGATTTATGTAAATCACAAATGTCATAACATCTCCACCCTTAGCAAGACTTCACTGTGACTTCAATTATGATTTTTAAATCAAACAAGAATAGAGATACTTCTCTGTTAATATTTGTGCTTAGCTCATTTTAATCACAAGAGCGAGTCTTTGCTGGTTAGTCTGGGTTAGGCTGCAAATCTAGAAAAATTTTTGGAATTACATATTCGGATATGCTTTTTATATTTTCTTCTGGAGCCCTCTTAGAGTTATGTTTGAGCTTCTTGATGTTTATTTTATACATCAGCTTCCCTTCCATAATTCTCACCTCTTTGTCTTTCTGTGTTGCATTCTGTGTGATTGAATCAATGGTATTTTCCAACTTACTAAATATTTATTTTCTTACTTTTTTTTTTTTTTTAGAAGTAGGGTCTCACTGTCACCCAGGCTAGAGTGCAGTGGTACTATCATAGCTCACTGCAGCCTGAAACTCCTGGGCTCAAGTGATCCTCCCACTTTGGCCTCCCGAACTATGTAGTGACATTATCCTCCTCTCTGAAATTTTTAGCCATTAAAGGTAATAAGGTAATAGTGTTCTGGTTGTTTGGCCAGAAATCTGAACCTCAATTTAGGGATAGGGTAAGAAACTTATGACAGAGCATATGACTTCTTCAAAACTGTGTATTGAGTAGGTATAAAAGTAATAATTTTATATACACTAGGTCTTCTGGCTTCTTTGAATGCAGTCATTCATAATCCTGCAAAGTTGATTATAAGTTTTCCCATCTCATGTAACAAATGTTCAAATGAGTCACCTGTGGTTCCATTATTTCTTCGGTTGGATTCCTACCTTGTGAGACTGTGAGGATTCTCCCTATAATTTCCACTAAATAGTGATGTATGTAAGCAAGAGTGTGTTAATCAACTGTGGCCAAATGGGTGTGTGAAGCCACATGTGGCCCTTCGTTATACATCACTGCTGCTCATTCTCCCCTGCTTGTTCTTTAAATCATCAGTAGCAGCTTGATTCCATTCAAAACTTCAGTTAGGTGAAAGAAATAGACTATCCATCCAGCTCAAAGCCCTGAAAAAGCAGAGAGTTGAATATGCAAAATGCATGAGAGAGAGAGAGTGAGATCCTTCATCCCTTTGGGGGAGATCAGGGAGCCTTAAAAAAAAGTTATTTTGTTTATTATTAGATTAGATGTTGCATTAAATACATTAAATTGGGGGATGGAAAAGTAGGCATGTGTATTTCACGTATTGTTGCACAACACATTAAGTTGTGACAGGCACACTTTGTTGTTGGAACCTCCAGGCTCTTTCCTCCCCCAGCCACTAGTGAGAAGGGCACCTTTTTCTCTCCTCAGTACCCACACCTGAACCATAGAGTCTGATTTTCACCTTGCGTTCTATCTACTTATAAGGTGGGGCTGGTAGCGTTATTGAAAACAAATGCTAGGGACACATGGGGCCCTCCATGAGCAAAGGTCTGAATTCTAGAGCATAATCTGGCTCCTGCATACCTGTTTATCCTCCTGAACTGCCACACACTCTCTGAACTTCATGCTGTAAGAACTAAACTCTCTCATAATCCCATGTGTCTGTTCATACACTTTGTTCACATTCTTCAGACTTCACTCCCACCCTTCACATCCCCACACCAGTCTGGCAGACACAGTCTGGTAGCACTTGTCCTTCAAGTGTGCCCCAAGCACTACTTTTCCCAAGAAGTTTCCCCTAATTCCACTGGGTGAATAGAGGCTCTGTCCCTCATGTGCACCTGGCTCATTGCAGTCACCACTTCTAGTATGACTTTGCCTATTGGTCTGGGCACTCAGTAAGGACAGGACTATGCAGCCTCACCTTTTTTCCTCAGGGGATAACACAAAGCCTGTCCCTGGTAGGCATTACAATACTTGCTGAATGAGTGACTGTGAGCCATGACATCCGGAGGAACTGCCAATGTGACACATCAGAGCCAGAGATTGACTTTCAGAGAAGAGGTGAGAAAGGAACCAAACCCCCAGCTCAACTGTTTACTTTTGTCAGGTCCCAGGCATCTCAGCATCTCAGGCATAACTTAGCATAGTACAATGAGCACCAGAGAGAGACGGATCCAGGTTATTGGTAAAGGAGCAGCTGAAATTGGGTTCAATTTTGATCCAGTAGTCTCAGTTTACCAAATACTAAGATTAAATGTTTACCAGATACTGACACTTTTTTTTTATTATTATACTTTAAGTTTTAGGGTGCATGTGCACAATGTGCAGGTTTGTTACATATGTATGCATGTGCCATGTTGGTATGCTGCATCCATTAACTCATCATTTAACATTAGGTATATCTCCTAATGCTATCCCTCCCCTCTCCCCCCACCCCACAACAGGCCCCAGTGTGTGATGTTCCCCTTCCTGTGTCCATGTGTTCTCATTGTTCAATTCCCACCTATGAGTGAGAACATGCGGTGTTTGGTTTTTTGTCCTTGCGATAGTTTGCTGAGAATGATGGTTTCCAGCTTCGTCTATGTCCCTACAAAGGACATGAACTCATCCTTTTTTATGGCTACATAGTATTCCATGGCGTGTATGTGCCACATTTTCTTAATCCAGTCTATCATTTTTGGACATTTGGGTTGGTTCCAAGTCTTTGCTATTGTGAATAGTGCCGCAATAAGCATACGTGTGCATGTGTCTTTATAGCAGCATGATTTATAATCCTTTGGGTGTATACCCAGTAATGGGTTGGCTGGGTCAAATGGTACTTCTAGTTCTAGATCCCTGAGGAATCGCCACACCAACTTCTACAATGTTTGAACTAGTTTACAGTCCCACCAACAGTGTAAAAGTATTCCTATTTCTCCACATCCTCTCCAGCACCTGTTGTTTCCTGACTTTTTAATGATGGCCATTCTAACTGGTATGAGATGGTATCTCATTGTGGTTTTGATTTGCATTTCTCTGATGGCTAGTGATGATGAGCATTTTTTCATGTGTCTTTTGGCTGCATAAATGTCTTCTTTTGAGAAGTGTCTGTTCATATCCTTCGCCCACATGTTGTTGGGGTTGTTTGTTTTTTTCTTGTAAATTTGTTTGAGTTCATTGTAGATTCTGGATATTAGCCCTTTGTCACATGGGTAGATTATAAAAATTTTCTCCCATTCTGTAGGTTGCCTGTTCACTCTGATGGTAGTTTCTTTTGCTGTGCAGAAGCTCTTTAGTTTAATTAGATCCCATTTGTCAATTTTGGCTTTTGTTGCCATTGCTTTTGGTGTTTTAGACATGAAGTCCTTGCCCATGCCTGTGTCCCATATGGTATTGCCTAGGTTTTCTTCTAGGGTTTTTATGGTTTTAGGTCTAACATTTATATCTTTAATCCATCTTGAATTAATTTTTGTATAAGGTGTAAGGAAGGGATCCAGTTTCAGCTTTCTGCATATGGCTAGCCAGTTTTCCCAGCACCATTTATTAAATAGGGAATCCTTTCCCCATTTCTTGTTTTTGCCAGGTTTGTCAAAGATCAGATAGTTGTAGATATGTGAAATTATTTCTCTTCTTGAGGAGTATCTTTGTGGAGTTCTCTGTATTTCCTGAATTTGAATGTTGGCCTGCCTTGTTAGAATGGGGAAGTTCTCCTGGATAATATCCTGCAGAGTGTTTTCCAACTTGGTTCCATTCTCCCCGTCACTTTCAGGTATACCAATCAGACGTAGATTTGGTCTTTTCACGTAGTCTCATATTTCTTGGAGGCTTTGTTCATTTCTTTTTATTCTTTTTTCTCTATGCTTCTCTTCTCACTTCATTTTATTCATTTTGTCTTCCGTCACTGATACCCTTTCTTCCAGTTGATCCAATCAGCTACTGAGGCTTGTGCATTCGTCACGTAGTTCTTGTGCCATAGTTTTCAACTCCATCAGGTCCTTTAAGGACTTCCCTGCATTGGTTATTCTAGTTAGCCAGTCGTCTAATCTTTTTTCAAGCTTTTTTTCTTTGCCATGGGTTCAAACTTCCTCCTTTAGCTTGGAGTAGTTTGATCGTCTGAAGTCTTCTTCTCTCAACTCGTCAAAGTGATTCTCCGTACAACTTTGTTCTGTTGTTGGTGAGGAGCTGCATTCCTTTGGAGGAGGAGAGGTGCTCTATTTTTAGATTTTTCAGTTTTTCTGCTCTGTTTTTTTCCCATCTTTGTGGTTTCATCTACCTTTGGTCTTTGATGATGGTGACATACAGATGGGGTTTTGGTGTGGATGTCCTTTCTGTGTGTTAGTTTTCCTTCTAACAGTCAGGACCCTCAGCTGCAGGTCTGTTGGAGTTTGTTGGAGGTCCACTCCAGACCCTGTTTTCCTGGGTATCAGCAGCGGAGGCTGCAGAACAGCAGATATTGGTGAACAGCAAATGTTGCTGCCTGATCATTCCTCTGGAAGTTTTGTCTCAGAGGAGTACCGGGCCATGTGAGATGTCAGTCTGCCCCTACTAGGGGGTGCCTCCCAGTTAGGCTGTTCAGGGGTCAGGGACCCACCTGAGGAGGCAGTCTGTCCATTCTCAGATCTCAAGCTGCGTGCTGGGAGAACCACTACTCTCTTCAAAGCTGTCAGACAGGGACATTTAAGTCTGCAGAGGTTTCTGCTGCCTTTAGTTTGGCAATGCCCTGCCCCCAGAGGTGGAATCTATACAGGCAGGCAGGCCTCCTTGAGCTGTGGCCGGCTGCTTTGTTTACCTACTCAAGCCTCAGCAATGGTGGGCGCCCCTCCCCCAGCCTCGCTGCCACCTTGCAGTTCAATCTCAGACTGTTGTGCTAGCAATGAGCGAGGCTCCGTGGGTGTAGGACCCTCTGAGCCAGGCGTGGGATATAAGCTCCTGGTGTGCCGTTTGCTAAGACTGTTGGAAAAGCACAGTATTAGGGTGGGAGTGACCTGATTTTCCAGGTGCCATCCATCACCCCTAGGAAAGGGAATTCCCCGACCCCTTGCACTTCCTGGGTGAGGCAATGCCTCACCATGCTTAGGCTCAGGCTCGGTGCACTGCACCCACTGTCCTGCACCCACTGTCTGACAGTCCCCAGTGAGATGCACCCGTACCTCAGTTGGAAATGCAGAAATCATTCATCTTCTGCATTTCTCACGCTGGGAGCTGTAGACTGGAGCTGTTCCTATTTGGCCATCTTGGCTCCACCCCCAGATACTGAGACATTAAAGCTCGTTAGCCAGCAGGCAACATCTAATATAATAATTAACAAAAGAGCTTTTTTCCCCTAAGTTGTTGGAACATTTCGGGCAAAAGTCCCCTCCTTCCATTATTTCTAGCTACTCTTCCTTTCTTTTGCTTGCCAGTGTCGACAGTTAACTTGATTGAGTCACATTCGGAAACACTGTCACAGGTGGGTACTGTTTAGCACAGAGTTTCCACTGGTCTACATCAAAAAGATTATGGATATCCAAACTCTGAGTTTCAAGAGGAAGGATGTGTCCCTAAAATCTCCGTTTTCATTGCAATCTTCCTGGGATCAGAGACAGGGCTGTGCTGTCTAGCCTCTGTGATGGGTGCCCCATCCCCTGCTTTGGAAAAAGGACTCCAGAAGCATGAATGCGCTTTTAGGATCCAAGTGGACCTCTGCACAGAGACTTTCTCAATTTGGCATTGCTGGGGTTAGAGGGTCAAGGTGATCAAACCTGCAGCTCACTTGTGACATTTGCTGGCAGAAACAAGGGGATGTTGGCTTGCTTCCTCAGTTGTTGTGGATTTTTAGGAAAGCTCTCAGAATGTGGAAAATAATTCTGCCTTCATTTTCCCTCACTTGTGTCTTCACTTTGCTTTACTTATAATTTAGGTATAATATTTATCAAAAAATATTAGTTCCAGTTTTTAAAAATGTGTTAAAATTTGCCTCTCTTGTTATACATATTTTTAAAATATGCCTAGCATATTAGAACAAAAATGTTAAAGCTTGAAGACCCCCAGAGATCATCCAGTTTTTCAGCCTCTTTATAGGTAGGGAAACTGAAGGCTGGAGGTACTGTGACTTCTGGGATATCATTTCACAGCATTGTGATTCTAAAAGTGCAATGATCTTGGTCTCTGTTGTCAGACTACAGAGCTCTTTTTAGTGTACCAGGTCACCTGATATGTTTGTGGTTATAGAAAGTCTTAGGTCACAATCTCTGTGAAACACAGCTCTTCAAAGATATTTAATTAAATCAGTTTGTACTATAAACAAATGGGTGTTCTCTGAGAGTGTAACTTCCCTTTAGTTTTCGTTTATGGTCTTTGCAGCAATAAATATATCTGTACAATAGCTAGACAGCCTCAAAGAAAATATTTTTAGTGGAAATAAATTATTTTTCTTCCACCAATTTCCCTAGGTAAGACTGAATTGAGAATAAGGAAAATAGAGAGGATGTCTGCAAGCCTGTGAATATTCCATATAGGAATATAGAGAGTGATTTTGTGGTTGATAATTATGCTGCCTTATTTTCTGACAGACTGAGTTTCAGGTCCTAAAAATGTAATATAATCATCAATCTGAAACCTTTTTACAGCATTTGTCAAATTCATCTCTTTTTTTAAAATTCAGAAAAATCAATTTTTGATGGATAGAAATCTCAGGGCCCAGAAAGCAGGCATCCCTGGGGTTAACTTCCTCTGTAGTAGACACAGAGCTGTACATGAGTGTTTGAATTAATATTTTGATGTTTCCCAAGCTTCATTCTTACTTGAGTAAAGGGGGGAAGGGGTGGACTGGGGAGGTCTTTAGCTGTGGGAAACCCTTTTCAAGCAGAATAAGGAAGACATCACTTTTGATACCTAACCCCAAGCCAAACACAGAACGTTCTAGCAGCCTTAAGATTTCTGGTTTAATTGCTCTATCTAAGAGACTAACTTATATGCCCATCCCCTTGAAAGCTGTCAATCTGAAATTCTCTTTGAAAGTCAGGTGGCTTGCTTTACACTCAGCAGGCATGTTCCATGGTAGCTCTGTTGTCCAGAGCTCTCAGCAGAAAAGTTTATGCTCTTTGTAATTCTACATCTCTTCTTCAAATCTCTTTGTAATTCTACGTTGATCAGTTGGGACATGGAAGCTGAAAGAATTTCAGGCCATGCTGCAACGCTGTACAGTCTGAAAATTCTCTGGAGGAAATTCTTGCTCTTACCCTATTTGTTTACTATAGACAAAATATTATTATAAATATAAATCTTTGTTTATTATACAATAAATAATCCCAGATAAAATAATCTCAGAAATACTCTGGTGGCAAGTGTAGACTGGCTTTTAAATATCTCTAATTATCTGAGCATCTAGGGACTCAATCTATGTAACTTGTATCATTGGTGCTGAAGTCAACCATTATAATGTGGAAAGAAACCCCTTTTCCATCAAAGTCAAGGATGCCTATCCTTGCACTCTGGGAAAATAATATTTATTATAAAGGCAACTGTGACATCCCAAATCACAGTGGTTATCAAGTTTCTCATGCTCCAAGATCCTTTATGTAAGAATGGAGGGAATAAATATCATAGTTTCATTCTTTTGTAGGTACTGGAATTGCCATTTCCAATATATGTATTATTAAAAATTATCTTGAAATAATCAAACAGTCAAAGGGGACATTGGAAATGAGGTAGTGAAATGACTACGGGACTCACAAGTAGATAGGCCTGGGTTAACACACTGTGGGTGGTAAGGGGGTTGACTTGGCAAGTGAGTTGTCTAACTTTTCTAATCTCAGTGGTTTTACCTGTGAAGTGGGACTAATAAAATGATCACAGTGTTGTTCTAAAGAATTCATTGAGACAATGCATGTAAAGTGTCTGGCTTATTAGGAACGTAATAAATGCTGATGTTTCTCCCGGCTGAAGACTTTAATACTGCTTTTGATTTACGTGCTGGTTTTGTCCTGAAAGTTGTTTTTAGGTCCGGTAGTTTTTGTTGGCTCAGTTGGGAGCTGTGAATGAATGAAAATCCCAGGCAACTCTGACATTGGGCTGGGTGAAAAATCCATTCCCAAGAAGTTCAAGGAAATCAACACCTTCCTAATTTCTTCACTCGGTGTAGAGTTATAGGTGTTGCCCCAAATTCTGATACTCAAGTCTGACAACAGTGTGGTGCTTTCTAACGTTAGAAAACCTACCCAATGTTGTATCACTCCTGGTGTCCAACATCTTGTTAAAACAGCTGTGGATAAACTGATTTTTTGAGAGGCTATGGGAGTTTGACAAACTGGTACTCTACTGCCTTGGGTAGAGATGGTTAAGTGTGGGAGTCAACACTAGAGATAGGGGCTTATACACACAGAGCTCACGGTTTGTGCAATGATATTGTGAAGTCATGTTTAAGTGGAAACTCAGACGCCAGATGTGTACAGCTGCAGTAGAGGAGCCAACCCAGCCAAAGCGAGAAAAGCCCTATGCTGGTTGTTTTACTTTTGAGTGAGAAGGAAGGGGAAATAAATCTCTCACAATAGATAAAAAGAGAAAAAGTTCATGTTTATTTTTTATCACCTTTTTCTTGTCCTTTATTTTAAAGTCTAAATGGGACCATTTGTCTTTAACGTGCTTTACCTGATCAAGTAATACGTGAGCAATTCTATATCAATAAAAAAATGTGAACAGTTCTGCAGAAAAGTGTTCAGTTCAAGTGGCTTAAGACAGTTTCCATTTATTCAACAATCTGTACTTTTTAAAAGGCTATACTTTTCTTGAGAGTTCCTTAAGTTCATAGCATGAAGAGGGATGAGTTGCTGATCCTATATACACAGGTATTGCTTTTATAACCATATTTTTTTCCTCTTTGAGTAAAGATTTCATTTAAACCATCATCAACAGAAGTCTTTGCTAATGGTATATATACAGTGGGACTAACTTTTCTCTGGGGAAGTTAGTCCATTGAAAATTATTTGCTGTAACTTATTCCTTGCCGCAGGCAGTATCATGGTCTAACAGAAAAGCATTTAAAACCTTGTTATGTATTATTAAGGAATATTTACACTTGTGGGGCTATTCTTAAGATAGCCAGAGCTCTTTTGTAGCTGAGTTACAAAAAGAACACATCCAGTCTAGGTTTGTTTATTTATTTAGGCTACTCCTTGCAGAGCAGGGCTAACTCCTAAGCAGTGTCCCCAGCCTAGTCTTTGTTAAATACAGAAAAGATAAAGCCCAGAATCGTAGTTTTCAGAGTTTATATCTACAAGGCTAACTTACCTGTGAAATTGGCTAGAGCTAGAATATACTTGATTACAACCCCTTTAAAACTGAGATTCCCATTTTGTCTATACACGTATTGAAGACTGTAAAGAAGGAAAACATATAATGTTTTCTTAAAAAGTCCTAAAAATGAGAGATTTAAATGTCCTTAAAAATGAGATTCATTATTTGTTACCTTAACATACTAGTATATCAGAAACTTGACAATGCAAGTTTCAGATATACTAGTATGTTAGGATAACAGTAAAACAAAGATTAGACTAGCAGGGGAACAAAATGCATAGCAAAATCTCCTCTCCCTTCCTGTACGCTTATTTGAATGAAAAGACTGGAAAAGATGCTTGGTTTAAACCACGTAGGAAAAATATCTTTTCACCTGCAAACTGCCTTTTATATTTTAGCAATGTAAACACATTGTAAGGGAATACAAGGGGCGGCGCTGCCTCTCTGTCGAAATACTGCACGCAGGTAACACCGAACAAGAGGTGGAGTGATAACATGGACAGACTGCCGGGAACACAGATACCATCTCCCAGGGCCCAGGATTCGGAGGCCTAGAGGTAACACTGGTGTTTCTAGGCTTTGCAACAGTGAAGGACCACTGCCACCTGTGGACAGCAGCAAGCATTAGCGACATGCTGCAGGCCAAGTGAACTGTCAGTGTCGTATTTTTACGGTGACGACAAGGCAACTTGATCAATCAGATATTCCAAAATTTTCCCAATAAGTGTTTTATGAGTACCTCCATGGCCTGGGGTGGGACTTTTCACTGCAAATCAATAAGCATCCTTCAGACCATATGTATGTAGGACATGGTCATCATGTGTTAATATAAAACCACAGAGAAGGCATCTTAAATTCTAATGCCTTTGAGGGGCAGTTAGATCATGTGGATGTAAAAGAATAGGAGTGATCGGGACAGCAAATTGGAGACCGCATGCCCTACCTAGATGCATTCAGTTTTGTTTATTTATTTACTTTTTAAAGAATGTACTCCATCAAGCAACATGCGTTTGAAGCTCCGATTCAGCCTGCAACCATCTAGCACCAGAGGTCAGTGAGTGGATGTATGAGATCCCAGGTGACATTTGTGTACCCAGGAGCAGAAGTCTAAGCATGCTTCATTCACTCATTCATTAATGTAGAAATTCAACTTATTCACCGAAAAATACTTATTCCATCTTTGTCTTATTCTAGACATCACTCTATCTTGATAGACAAGTTGGGAAAATAGATATTAAACAAATAATCACACAAATAGAATTACATTTGTAATAAATGAAATGAATGAAAATCCCAGGCAACTCTAAAAATGTGTATCATATTTCATAATATGTGCTTGGTTATAAATCACATCGCTACACTATATACCTCTAAAAAAAAAAGAAAACCCTGCCAATTAAGTTAAAGCTCTGTGCTTTTTTTTACATTTTGTCTCATACTTATGGAAAAAATTCATTTTTTACTTAGTGCAACATAGAATTTGTATCACACATTCTTGTGCGTACATAAAAAGGAAAATATAAATTGAATAAGGCATTTCTAAAACCTTTTCACATTGAGAGTTGAACTCATTTGAAGCACTTTTTGACACAGAGTCATCAACATCCATGCTTTTGTATACACTTTAATTTTCTGGTCAGCAAGAGAGATGGACATCAGCATTTTTTGAGAGTGCTCTACTGTTATCTGTGAGGTGTCTTCCCAGCAGCTGACACTAACTCTTGAAGTTTAGATGCTGGTGCTTTGTTATTTTTATTTTTTATTTTATAGACATAAGGTGTCTCTCTGTTGCCCAGACTGGAGTACAATGGTGCAATCATGGCTTACTGCAGTTTCAGCCTCCTGGGCTCAAGAGATCCCCCCACCTCAGCTTCCCTAGTAGCTGGAACTACAGACGTGTACCAACATGCCCAGCTAATTTTTAAAATTTTGTGTAGAGATGGAGTCTCACTATGTTGCCCAGGCTGGTCTTGAACTCCTGGCTTCAAGCCATCCTCACACCAAAGTGCTGGGATTACAGGCCTGCGTCATTGCAACTGGCCACTGGTGCTTTCTTGATTTTACCAACAGGTGCCAACAGAACCTTTTCAGACATTGACTAGGATGTCTATACTTTCCTGGAACAGTCCTTTCATAGTTTATTGATGAAAGAGGGAAGGGGCAGTATTTGCGGAATCACACTGTCAGAGCTAACACTCACATTCATGCACGTGCCAGCAATGACGATCATGTCAGGATGCCCACTGATGCTGAGTGGAGGAAATTGGAAGACCCCATGGTTGGAAAGTCACGTCTTGATTTCAGAGACGTAAAAATATGAAAATAATGATCAATGAAAAAGAGTCACTCTATGATCTGACTTGATTTTCTCTTGGAGGAGGTGACATTTAGGCTTAGATTTGAAAACTAAGAAGTTATTCAGAAAAGTGGGGAAGTGTGATCCTGGTAGAGACAGGGCTGGATTACGGGGCAGATGAGCTGCTGGACAGCTCATCTGGGCACCAAACCACAGGAATGCTACAATATTTCCAGAGTAAATGTAAAATGCGGTAACTGCCATCTCAGGGTTTTGTACATGAAAGCTCACCGTCCTGAAGAAATGAAAGTAGGTCTCACCCTCGCTGAGGTTGAGAGAGGATTTGGGAGTGGAAAATAAAATAAAACCATCACCGGTCTGTTTCTTGAGTGCTTTTAACGTGTAGTTACCCAAGTTGCTTGGCACAGCTAATATCTGAAACTGGCAGTCATGATCATCTGAAATTCCAAAACCACATCATGCATGGGGTGGTGATAGTGTGCTGGTATAGTGTTGTGCTTAGTGTGTGATAAGTGATAGGTTTTGTGATCTAAATGCAAAGCCCTTCAATACATTTCCCATCCCCTAAGAAGTTGTCTTGTTTAATAATTGACAAAAGAAACAAATAAGGTTGTGCACATTTTTCAGAATATTGGTTTTGCTTTAATGAAGTGAATTGAAGTGTTTATAAATCTATTTCTGTAAACAATTTTTATTAATAGAAAACTAGGTTTACCCCACTCTCACGAAAGAAACATTGAACAAATTTTTAAAGACTATCGGTTTGAAGGAGCTCCAGACACTCAGTCCTCCAGGGCATGGCCATGTCTTTAGCTGTTGCTGGCCTGCGAGGGGGTTGGCAAGTTCAAGGAATCAAAGGAAGGGCAGGCCATGTGGGACATGGAGTAGATGATGAGGAGAGGGCAGGGAGGAAGGCAGAGGCTCGTCCAGGATCACGCCATGGAAATTCTCTGTTAAAGATTTTGGTCTTCATCTTATGGGAATTTTGGAGTTGTCAAAGGGTTTTAAGCAGTGAAATAACATGACCATATTTACACGTTTACTGCGTGGCTCCTGCAGAGCAAACCTCTGTTGGGAGCAAGTTATTTTCTCTCTGGGAAAGGCAGAGTTCTTTCATGCAGCGATCTGGATTTCAAACATGGGTGAACCTTCTTTCAGGTGTTGCCTAAAAGGGGTATGTGAAGATTATTAATCATTCACAGCAGACATTTGGAAATTTTGCAGAGCTAAAATGAACAAACTACATCAACAATAATAAATCTATAAGTAATCGGATCCCAGTTAAGTGGAGCCGTCAATGGTTTTATTTCTTTTTTTCTTGTTTTCATTTTGGATAAATAGGTGAAATAATACTTGAATAAAATCAGAATTGGGGACCAAAATAAAATTTCCTTGTGCCTCCTGCGGTGAGAAGAGATTGAATTCAGTCTATACCGTATGAATAAACCTCTCAGGTAACACAGTAAGTTGAGTATCAATATATATGAAAAAAGTGGCTGGGCGCGGTGGCTCATGCCTGTAATCTGAGCATTTTGGGAGGCCGAGGTGGGCGGATCACCTGAAGTCGGGGGTTCGAGACCAGCCTGGCCAACATGGTGAAACCCTGTCTCTACTAAAAATACAAAAATTGGCTGGGCATGGTGGCTTGTGCCTGTAGTCCCAGCTATTCGGGAGGCTGAGGCAGGAGAATCACTTCAAGCCAGGAGGCAGAGGTTGCAGTGAGGTGAGACCCGGCCACTGCACTCCTGCCTGGGTGACAGAGCGAGATTCAGTCTAAAAAAAAAAAAAAAAGACAATGAGCCATTAAACTGTTAATGACAGTTTTGATTTATTTGGTGGTAAATACTTTTTTTCTTAGAGAATGGTCAAATTCATTTCGAGAACACCCAATGACAAGAACTTATGATAAAGGTGAGTTTTGGCTAATTAGTAATCCTCTTAAATACTTCTGCACGTAGCATTTGAACTAGGTACTGTGTTCATTTGTTCATTATCTTTTTTTTTTTTTTTTTAGACAGAGTCTCACTCTGTTGCCAGGATGAAGTTCAGTGGTGTGATCTTGGCTCACTGCAACCTCCGCCTCCTGGGTTCAAGCGATTCTCCTGCCTCAGCCTCCCAAGTAGCTGGGACTACAGGCACGTCCCACCACACCCTGCTGTTTTTTGTATTTTCAGTAGAGACAGGATTTCACTGTGTTGGCCAGGATGGTCTCGATCTCTTGACCTAGTGATCTGCTCTCCTTGTCTTCCCAAAGTGCTGGGATTACAGGCGTGACGCACCACGCTTGGCTTCATTATCTCTTTTAATTCTTTTAAAAACATTTTCGGGCAAGCATATGATTCTCATTTTATACCCTTTACCTGAGCATTGCATTTAAATGAGAATAATTTTCATAGTAACGATGAAAGCCAACATTAACACAGCACTTATTATGGGCTAGGAACTCATTTAATTTTCATAACAGCCATCGGAGCAGGCACTATTATATTATGAACTCATTTTTAGAGATTGGAAGATGAAATCACAGAGAAGTTAAGTAACTTGTCCAAGGCCATACAGCCTGTAGGGAGTGATGGATCTGGAATTTGGGCTCAGAGCGCCTGGTTCCAGGGTCTGTGCATTTTACCACTATACATATCAACTCTTTAAAATGAATGGTTTTTGAGAAGTCAGTTCATGATATATAGATATGTACATACACAACGTTTTTCTTTTGAACACTTTCACAAACTCCTTTAACTGGGTCACCCCAACATAAAAAATATGGTAGATTTTTGAAACCTAATCCAACTTTATGGTATAAGATGAGTAGAGTTTAAAAGCAAGCAGATGTTTGCAAAGCATATAAAACTCAAAATTGCTCTATACTTGATGTTATTTGGAACACAGGCATAATTCTTTTCAAATATGATTTTTATCTAAATGGTGTCCCTTAAAACTTCATTTTAACACTCAAACGATCCCCAGCTGTTCCAGTAGATTGGCCCCTGCTGGGTCTGTTTCCCAACACTTCCCATATTCCACCATAAATATTCATGATGCAGTACTCCTGCCACCCAAAGGGGGGCCAGGATTCATTTTTATGAACTCCTCTCAACTGGGATTAGCATCTTTCACCTATTACCAACTCCTGAGTTATGGTTTTGTTCTGCCGTGGTCTCTGTTTTCTTTATTTTTGCTGATATCTGAGAAGCCTGAAGAGAACGTGAAGTGTTAAAGAAACTTCTAATCCCAGGAAGTTGGCCTAAGGAGTATACAAAATCAATTTTTAAAATTCAATATCTTATTCAAACTGTACACCCAGACCAGTGTGAAACCACTGTTTTCTTACTTTGCCAGATTTCCTAGGCAACAGCACTGCCTCTGTAAGAGGTTTGTAAACTTAATTTGGGGGCTGGGAGTGGGGAGGATGGAGAAGTGAAATGGAGGGGATGCTATTTCTGCAGACAACACATGCTTGGGCAACAAAAATGATAGATTTTTTCCATATGATTTATGTTTGAATGTGTTTAGACCTCAGAAAATACTAGGAATAAATTTTCTCCTTTTTTCTTTTTAGTTAAGAAAACAGCATTTGGGATCGTGAGGTGGCAGGAGAAGTGTGAATTTTCCCATCTCTGCAGTTCTTTCTCTTTCCCTCTCATCTTTAGTAGGCTTTGTAAATCAGACCTACTGTTTACATATGCCATGTTTATAATATATTCTTATGCAACCCAGAAGTGCTCTTGATCTCATCCAGACCAAAATCTGGAAACTATGACAACTTGCCTCATCAGGGAATAAACACTTGATCTTTGATGTTAGACTTGAGTTCTTATACCTGCTTGGCACTAGTCAGTCAGATAAACATGGACACAATATTTAACTTCTTGAAATCTCTACTTTTCCATTCTTAAATAGGGAGGAATATCAGTCACAAAGGCTTCTTGTGAAGCAAAGTAAAGTATGTAGTTAGAATACTCAGCACAGGCCTAAATAAGAAATGTGGGTTCCATCCCCTCTTCCTTTAAGAGACAGCAGCTACTTTGATGTTGGAGGAAGAAGTGAAGAGTGAAAGATGAATAGTTGGACCTTACCATACTGGGGCACAGTAGTCACAGTTCACTTTTCATGGCTTTGCCGCATTGCAAAATGGGAAGAGGTTGGCTTCTGAACATCTTGGAAACACCATCCAATTCTGTAAATGTTTCTGCCATAATAATGAGTGAGTTGTGAGGAGGCACAGACTGAATGGACTACACTTCCAGGGTTGATTAACTACATAGTAGAGTGGGCAGTATTTTCAACCAGTCTTTATGCAAGGGCTATTCTACTCACTTGAAAACCCACTGGAGCCAACTGATTACCACCAACTACTCTTTTCAACTCTGCCAAGACTACTTCAAGGAGGAGATGCTGAAAGAACCATTACTCATTGACAAGGATGGATTATTGTGTACCTTGACATGGATCTCATTAAAAAACAAAACAAAACAAAACAAAGAAAAAAAAAAAACAAAAAAAATCTACTGATACTGATACTGTTCCAGTCAGAAGAACTGGCTGGAACAGAGTCAACGATCCAAAACAACTGGAGGCAGTACATTGGACTGTTTAAAGAATAGAAGGATAGTATGGATTTATAGTCATATTGCTGGGATTTGACTCCTGTCTTATTGCACCTAACACTATGACATTAGGCAAATCACTTAACTTTTCTGAACCCGGGTTTCTCATAGTGGTAGGACCTGCCTTATACGATTGTGACAGGGATTAAATGAGATAGTCCAGGGGAAATATTTAGCACACTAACAACAGTGTTGGCACAATACTCAACTTATATTAGCTTAAAATTGTTTCTGAAGCACATAGCTGAGAGCAAACATTAGATTCCCATCGCATATTTCATTCACAGGGCAAAGGAGCTAACCACGGACACCTAATTGATCATGCTGGCAGAGACTTGGGTGGAAATGCAACAAAAGTATTGAATGTCCATTCAACACAGAAAATAGTTGGACCTTACCACACTGGGGCACAGTAGTCACAGTCCACAGTTGTCAAAGTCCTTGACAACACTGAAGGTTTTAAAAATATGTACTGGTGCCTAAATTTTGAAGAGTGAAACTTGGTGGATTGCTCTACTCTGTATTTCTAGGGGACTCTTTGTGTGCATTTGGAAGGTGCAAGCCTGCTTTCCAAGGTGTGCGCATGCAATGGTCCTTTTTTGTTATGAAGTGGCAGTTACTATACCAAGAGCCTGGTGTCACCTGTGATTGCATTTCTTAAGTATGATTGTCACTCACCAGGCAGAGCTATTGGCTATTTCAATCTCAGGCAGCTTCAGGCTTGCCCTATTATTTTCAGCTGTACTTTGGCGTGTATTTGGAGCATTTCTTTAGCTTTCCTTGCTTCCAGTTACATCATTTGGTCCCTCTTGGGCTGTCTCATGGTCTGCTATGCCACCGAGGAGTCCAGCCCTGTGGGGTAGTGAGTATTGTTTAGATGCATTCCAGTACCATACTACTGATGGTCATTTTGCATCAGTTAAAATTCACTTAGCCGATTAGTACCGATAGTAACATTGTTCAAAATAGTGTGCATAACATCGTAGTGTGCTTTCTTTTTCCTTTGTTTTTGAGACAGAGTCTCGCTCTCCCGGCCGCCAGGCTGGAGTGCAGTGGCACGATCTTGTCTCACTGCAACCTCTGCCTCCTAGGCTGAAGCGATTCTCCTGCCTCAGTCCCCCAAGTAGCTGGGATTACAGGTGCGAGCCGTCACCCCCAGCTAATTTATATATATATTTTTTAGAGACGGGGTTTCACTGTGTTGCCCAGGCTGGTCTTGAATTCCTGATTTCAAGTGATCCACCTGCCTCGGTCTCCCAAAGTGCTAGGATTACAGGCATGAGCCACTGCTCCTGGGCAACCTCGAAGTGCTTCTGATGTGACAAACATGGCAGAGTGGGGTCAGAAACTGATAGGGAGAAACATCATCACGACCCTTGTCCACTCACTCACCCTTATCTGTTTCCTCAAAAGATATGCATTAAAACAATATTATTTGGCTGGGCATGGTGGCTCATGCCTGTAATCCCAGCATTTTGGGAAGTCAAGGCAGGTGGATCACGAGGTCAAGAGATCGAGACGGGGAGGGGGGAGGGACAGCATTAGGAGATATACCTAATGCTAAATGACGAGTTAATGGGTGCAGCAAAACAACATGGCACATGGATACATATGTAACAAACCTGCACATTGTGCACATGTACCCTAAAACCTAAAGTATCATAAAAAAAAAGAGAGATCGAGACCATCCTGGCCAACATGGTGAAACTCTATCTCTACTAAAAATACAAAATTTTAGCCGGGCATGGTGGCACATGCCTGTAGTCCCACCTACTCAGGAGGCTGAGGCAGGAGAATCGCTTGACCTGGGAGGCGGAGGTTGCAGTGAGTCGAGATCGTGCCACTGCACTCCAGCTTGGTGACAGAGCGAGACTCTGTCTAAAAACAAAAAACAAAAACAACAACAACAAAAACAAACGAAAAACATCATTTGAACAAGAAGTGGAAGTGCTGGCGAAGAGCCTAGTACAGTATCTCTTACCCATCTGACATGTGACCCCTTGGACTGGGGTTGAGCCTCTTTTGATAGAGCATGAGAGGCAGAAACTGGCTGAGTTCATGGAAAACTGTGGGTCTAGAGTGGGCTATTTTGTGCTCAGGTCAGCAGGTGAAGCACCACAGGAGAACACAGTCTTGCCAACTCTGCTCGGAATTGAACCCTATTCTGGCTTGTGAGGAGCTGGTGGTTCCTTGTCTGCTCCAAGCAACATTGCTCAACATGGCACTATCCACATGATCTAGGGGAAGCTCCTGCAAGCAGCTTCATTTGACGTTGACCAGTTCAGTTGGAATAGGAGGGGAAAAATTGGAGGCCAAGAGGAACTGTGGCTAAGAAAGTGGTTTACTTTGGGGACCCCAGAACATTCTGGGAGAAAGTTCAAGGAAGTTTCTCAGTTCCTACATGGTAGATCTAATAGGTGGTAAATAGAAACTGCTAAAAGTATTGTAATTTAGGTGTTTAAATTCAATGTTGTGACCTTAATTTTTATAATAAAACATTTTTTTTTGTGAACGAATGTATAGGTGGAACCACTTTTAGAGTAGCCTCTTATATTGAAATAGAAAAGGATTATAGGGGAAGGTTGCAGAGTTAGTAGCCCACAAAGAATTTCTTTTTTTTTTTTTTTTTGAGACGGAGTCTAGCTCTGTCGCCCAGGCTGGAGGGCAGTGGCGCAATCTCGGCTCACTGCAAGCTCCGCCTCCCGGGTTCACGCCATTCTCCTGCCTCAGCCTCTCCGAGTAGCTGGGACTACAGGCGCCCACCACTAGGCCCGGCTAATTTTTTTGTATTTTTAGTAGAGACGGGGTTTCACCGTGGTCTCGATCACCTGACCTCGTGATCCACCCGCCTCGGCCTCCCAAAGTGCTGGGATTACAAGCGTGAGCCACCGCGCCCGGCCAGAATTTCTTTACTATATCATCCATAAGTAAGTTTTGCACCCAAGTAATTGAAGTCAAACGTGTACAACTTTCCTTGTAATATTATTTATGTGTTTGATTTTATTTTTTAAAAAATTTTCAAATAATGGTGAATCTTTACAATAATCTGTAATGAGGTTGTCAGTGATCTGAAATAATATCGTCCCAAGCTTAAATGTGTTGGCTATTAAAAGAACTGTTCAATTTTAAGACTTTTCCTGATCTGTTTTCACTTCTAAAAATATATATTTGTGAGGATAAAAGGAAAAATTGCCTTAAAGTGCCTAGCATGATAGGTCCTAAATAATTGGTAGTCTATTATTTCTATAAATTACAAAGGGCCTTACTTCAGACGTTCGGTCAAGGCAGGATTTTGGGTGTGGGCATTCTGTTCTGAATACAGAGACATCTTAATAAGAATAGGATTTTGGTAACAGTGTCTAGGTGTAAAGGGGACTCTGAATGCATGTTAGAAATGCACCATGGTGAATTAGGAGGCCATATTATGCCTTTCTGCCCACAGATCTTTCTCTGAGAGCTACTCCCCCATAAGCCTTGATGATAGGAAGGCCCGAGGAGCCGTGCAATTCCGTTACCCAGTCCCTTAATTCCAGAAGATTGAATGATGAATGGCCATATGAACCAGATCAGGCCAATCATACCACCTCTGCTAGAGTTTTAATTTGGGCCACTGAGGGAGATAGAGTGTCTTAGTTTGGTTTTCTCCAAAACTCCAAGTCGAAGATTTAATTGCAGCAGTTTATTTGAGAGAGGATCTCAGGAAACATCTGTAGGGAAGTGAAGAAGTGAGATGGGAAAGGAAAGATAGCAATAAAAGGTGAATCATCAGCCGGGCATGGTGGGTCATCCCTGTAATCCCAGCACTTTGGGAGGCCGAGGCAGGTGGATCACCTAAGGTCAGGAGTTCGAGACAAGCCTGGCCAACATGGTGAAACCCTGTCTTTACTAAAAGTATAAAAGTTAGCCAGGCGTGGTGGCAGGCACCTGTAATCCCAACTACTTGGGAAGCTGAGGGAGGAGAATTGCTTGACCCCGGGAGGTGGAGGTTGCAGTGAGCCGAGATCACCCCACTGCACTCCAGCCTGGACGACAGAGCAAGACTCCGTCTCAAAAAAAAAGACTCATTAAACAAGTGACAAGTTTGGAACTAGAGCTTAATCCAGCTAGGAGACTCTGGTAGCCCATTTGGAATATGTGTCTCAATTATTCCATCCTAGGGGCAAAGGAGCTAAGGTATTTATCTATCATTTAGTATGAGTTATTGGTTAAAGGAGTTAAGGTATTTATCCATCACTTGGTATGAGTTATTGGTCACAGACTGCCCCCAGGAGGTGTTAATTCACATGCATTTCCTGTGGGCAGAGGAGATCCAAGCCCAGAGCTAACACTGGGATTAGGAGTTGCCGGTGCTGGATGGCAAATTGAACCAGCAGTATGGATGTCTTCAGGGCGAAGGGGATACGAGAAGGGTCATGACAGAGCATGATATAGAGTCAGTTTATTGCCAGGAGATGAGCCATTTAAACAGAGTGTCTGAAGGCAAAGTTGTAGGCATGTGTAGGCTAATGAACAAGAGAAAACTGGTCTTCAAACTGAAGCATGTAGTAGGTACACAGACAAATAAAGAAGAGGGGGTGTGTGGTCTCTGAAACATGGCAAAGGCAAATTCTGCCAGTGAAGATGCTCCAGTTCACAAAAGATTCAGCTGTGTTTGATTTTTCTGTTTCTAGATTACATAAAAATACCTGGGCCCAGCCCTTCTTAATTTTGCTAACTCAAGTGTTAATTATTCATAAGATGTGACAGAATGTATTTTCCGGAAATGTCTACAGCAGTATTTTCAGTCTCATATACTGTGTCAGAACTGTAACACTCCCCCATCAGAAGGTGGAGTCTATTTTCCTGCCCCCCACCCACCCTGAGATTATGTGGGCCTTTGTGGCTGCCTTGGTGCATAGCATCTGGTGAAGAGCTGCTGCGTGAGTTCTGATGCTCAGTCATAAAAGGTGGATCTTCTGCTGGGCTCTCTTTCTTGTCATGCTCACCCTCAGAATCCAGCCCCCATGTTGTGATGGAGCCCTGGACATATGGGGATGCCACTTGTAAGCATTCCAGCTGAGTGTCCCTGCTGAGGTCTCGGCCAGCAGCCCGCATGAGTCCCTAGATCTGTGGATGACGGAGCCTGGAGATAATCCCAGTGCCTAGATTTTGAGCTGCTCTTGTCAATGCCATGTGAAGCAGAGATGAGCCATGCTCACTGAACTTCACCCTAACTGCAGAATTGAAAGAAAGTTAAATTTTTTAAAAAGTCGCTGAGGATAACTGGAACACAAAATAAAATTACCTATGTGGATTCATATGAGATCTTTCAAGTGGTTCAGGGTAGTATGAATCCATGCTTAGGTGGTTACCCATTTGTTAACGGGTAAGAACAAGGAAAGGCTGAGAAATGGGCACGCAGTGGAGAAGAAGACTGAGTGCAATGTGGTAACCTTGATTAGATCCTAAAGCACAAAAAAGAACATTAGTGGAAAAATTGGCATGCTGTCCTGAGCCCATCAGGGCTACTGGAGTCTTATATGGGGGATTTGTCATAACTCTCACTGGTTCGTAGTACCAAACCCAGATCAGCAAACTCTTATCCAACCTAGTATGTCTTATTACTCCATTACAGTCATACTCTGAACCCTGAAGGAAGTCTTAGAGCCTGAAGCTCAAGAAGAGTTGGAGCTTTTTGTACTTGCCATATTTTGTGCCTATATTTTTTCAGCAACTGTGCTTTCCATGCATTGTCTCACTTAATTTTTGTCAAAATTCTGAGATATAGATATAACCTGTCATTTATAGTTGAAGACTCAGAGATTCAAGAAGATTAAATGACTTGCTCAAGACAACACAATAAATGTCAGAACTGGGATTTGGACACAGTTCTGGCTGATCTCACAGCCTGCATTCTTCCCTCTGTGCTGCTCTGCCTTCGTCTTGGGGTTTCAAAGGACTTGGGATTCACAGTTTGTATTTATCCCATATTAGCTATGTTTTGCACTACACAGACTTTGAGAGTTGGCATGGTAACATAACCAATAGTTACACCTTTGGTTTATGAGAAATTACTTTGTGAAGTTAAAAAATTTATTGCATCATACATAGAGGTGTTCTGCTTATATGTGTGTGTATATATACATACATATATAATAATGTATACATAATACATTATATAAAACCATATATCATTACATATATAATACATATTACATATTACATATACAATTTTACATATTACTAGATATGATATATCTTTACCTATTATATATAGAGAATCCATGTTTAAGAATTAATAATTTGTGCTGTTCTATGAAAAATGAAGCATTGCTTTATATATGGCTTATAAATTACTGTCATTCACTTAATTTATTCAAGATTTATTGATTGCTTGATTTTAAAACCTTTTGTTTTGAAATAATATTTAGATTTACAGAAGAGTTACAAAGATTGTACAGAGCTCACAATATCCCTTTACTCAGCCTCCCAAAATTAACATCTTACACATGAAATTAATATTGGTACAATACCACTATCTAAACTATACACTGTGTTAAAATTACACCAAATTTTCCACTAATGTTCTTTTTTCTGCTTTAGGGTCTAATCAAAGTTACCACGTTGCACTCAGTCATCTTCTCTATTGCATGCCCCTTTCTCAGCCTTTCCTTGTTTTTCATGAACTTGATACTTTTGAAGAGTGCTTACAGGTATTCTGTAGAAGATATTTCAATTGGGTTTGTGTATTGTTTTCTCATGAACAGACTGGAGTAGTGGGTTTTCTGGAAGAATGCCACAGAGGTGGGTGCCTCACTGACCTTCTCATTGCATCACAGCCTGGGTACCTGCATCAACGTGACTTACTTCTGATGATGCCAACCTTGGTCACTGGGTTCAGGCGGTGTCTACCAGGTGTCTTCACTCTAGAGCTACTATTTTTCGCTTTCCACATTCTAGAAGTGAGTCACTAAGCCTAGTCCACACTCAAAGGGAAAGGAATTAAGCTCCACCTTGCAGAGGAGAAGTGTGATTGATTGGTTTTTTAATGTGGCGATGGGAAAGAGTGTTTTCACTTCTGGAGTGGTCTATGGATCCACAATATTAGTGGGCCTCTGGCTTATGGAAACACTTCTGGGAACTTAAACCTTGAGTCATCCACATCTGTAGTTTCTTCATCATCGAAAATATACCTGATAGAGCAATGCCTGTTCTTATTTGCTGCGTGATTGAGAACCAAGTTGTAGGTCTTCTAAACATCCTCTTTTTGCCCCTGAAAGAAAGGGCTCAGGCTCAGGTTTGCCTCTTAAATCTCAAAATCTCTAATGTTTGATATAAAGCATATAGAAAATTTTTGTGTATATAGGACTTCTTTTACCTGAAAGGAAGAGAATATTTTTTTACTTTTTTTGAGACAGGGTCTCACTTTGTTGCCCCAGCAGGAGTGCAGTGGCACAATCACTGCTCACTGCAGCCTCAACTTCCCTGGGCTCAGGTAATCCTCCTGCCTCAGCCTCCTGAGTAGCAGGAACTACAGACACATGCCACCATACCCGGCTTATTTTTGAATTTTTGTAGAGATAGGGTTTCACCAAGTTGCCCAGGCTGATCTTGAACTCCTGGGCTTAAGTAATCCACCTGCCTCGGCCTCCCAAAGTGCTGGGATTACAGGTGTGAGCTACTGTGCCTGGCCAAATATGTCTTTTTTATCTATTAAGTTTCCCTGACATCTAGAAAATAATAATAATTATTATAAATCATAAAATGTATAAATATGGAAACATATGTATCCACATATTTATATGTTCTATATTATTTGCATTATTATTTTATAAATACGTAAAAATTTGTTAATATAAAGTTGTAAAACTTATAAACATTATTAGAGAATAATAATAATTCCCATTAAGTACCTCCTATGTGTTTAGCATTATGGTTGATGTCATACAATCTTTATTTTTAATCCTTGCAAAAATATCTATGCAGGAAGTATTACAATTCTCATTTTACAATAAAAAGAAGCTGATGTTCAGGTAGAGAAATGATCATTCCCAAGATGGCATAGTCAGCAGCAGGGCTGGGATTTGAATTTAGGGCTCCTTTATCATGGACTGTGAACCCAGTAAATGTTTGTAGATTGATTAAAATTGGTTGGAGGAAAAACAGTATTTGAAGATTGGGCTAGCAAGACGTATTTCAAAAAGTACACACCATCACACATGACTGAAGAAGATAGATGTTAGGCTGTGCTGGCATAAAGAGGAAGTGTCACTTCAAGTCAGTCAAAAGAATCACAATGACACTCAGGTGGATGTGTGAAAACAGCAGCTACGTTCTGACTTCTGTGAGGCCAGAATCCCAGCTTCCACTGCTTCCTGCAATCATGGATAGTGTATTAGTCTGTTCTCATGCTGCTAATAAAGACATAACTGAGACTGGGTAATTTATAAAGGAAAGAGGTTTAATTGACTCACAGTTCAGCATGGCTGGACAGGCCTAAGGAAACTTACAATCATGGTGGAAGGGGAAGCAAAGACGTCTTTCTTCACATGGCAGAAGGAAGGAGAAGTGCAGAGCAAAGGTGAGGAAAAGCCTCTTATAAAACCATCAGATCTCATGAGTATTCACTATCACGAGAACAGCATGAGGGTAACCTCCCCCATGATTCAATTACCTCCCACCGGGTCCCTCCCACGACACGTGGGGATAATGGGAACTACAGTTCAAAATGAGATTTGAGTGGGGACACCGCCAAATCATATCAGATGGATTATATTATTTAATCTCATATGCTTTACATGCCCCATAAAAAATGAATCCTCTATCTCATGTAGAAGCAAGAAGTAAGAAAGATAATTTTCTTAAAATATCTTCAGAGATCATAGAATGAAAAAAGAAAAAAGTTGTGATAGAATTGAAGCTCTCACAAAATAATCAAAGAACAATACTAGATGAGATATAACGGAAACAGGTAAAACCAATCTCTCTCTCTTTCTCTGTGTGTGTGTGTGTGTGTGTGTCAGAGACAGAGAGAGAGAGAGATGGAGAGAGAAAATGAGAATGTATGAATAGGACTCTCCCAAAACTTTAGCACAAGCAATATTCCATATCTATAATTCTGGAAATAAGTTTAATTTTTATTTTGTGCCTCTTCACTACTATCATGTGGGATACTTCATTTTGCTTATTATTTGGCATTTTCCCCAAATTGCCTCATGTTGAAATGCCTAGAGATTTTAATACTGACCTCTCCACTTAGGACCCCATGGAATTATCCAATGTCTGGCCATAGTGTTCCTTTGGGTTAGGATATAATCTTCTGTACTCTGTGTGGAATAAAGATACCATCACGAGCCCAACTGCTTTCAATTCAAATGACCAGGGACGTCCAACCATAAGGGTTAGAAAACCCTAACAGTCTTGTTTTACAGAAACGGAAACCTCAGCTCTGGGAGGAATGTGTGGGCACTGGTGGCTGAAGGCTTCATGGCCTGAACTACTTGAACCACTGCAATTTCAATGGAACAGAAAGTTGAGGGCACCAGAGCGCAGGCCTAGCACATGCGTGTCCCACTAGAGAAATCCTAGTTACCACTCTGAAACAGACTTGGGGATTCCCAGGTGTTTCAGTTTCTCTTTCTTAGTTACTTGGTTTAATATTTCAACCTCCATCCACTCGGAGACACCAAGAACATCCTGTTGTCCTAGGCTACCTGGGTCTGCTCTGTTGCTGGAAGAAGAGTTGAATGGGCCATGCGTGTTGACAGCCACCTTTCCGAGCAGGGTTGGCCCTCATGGTCCCCAAGTTGCTGCTGTTCCACAAAGACTGGTGTGGCCAGTCTGTCGGCTGAACACAGGCCTTTTAGTTTAGCCACGGTGAGGTGTGTGTATCTGAGCCCAGAGGACAAACACATGAATCTATGCATGTCTGCTCCCTCCTCGACACCCAGCAACCACCCTCCCACTTTCCTTTCTTTTCCTACTTCATTCTGTATTTTAAAGTGAAAACAGAACTTCTACTCTGCTTTCTTTTTTCCAGTATCCTTTCCCAAGGATTACAGTCTGTCTCTCTTTCTTCCTCAGTGTCAACAGCATCAGCCTTTTTAAGTGTTAATTTGGGAGACAAATGAGTTCTCATCTGTACTTCCAGGCTGATGAAAAAGTGTTATAAGACTTCAGGTTACACTCAGAAAGCCTGTGCCCAGTGAGTCGAAAGGGTACACAGGGCTGTCCCCTGTTTCTCAGCTCTGAGTTCATTGATTTGATACAGCTTCTTCTATTACTGCTGAAATGGGGGCGGGGAAGATGTGGATTAATAAAAGCATGAAATAGAATACACGTGTAAAATGCGGTAAATAACAAGGAAGGGTGGGGGTGAGGAACAGAGGGTAGAAGAAGCTTGTTGTGTAACAATGGAGGTTTCTGTGGTCGATCCTATGGTTTATTTGGGAAACCATGGTGTGGGCACCTTAAGAAATTCACTGAGGACAGTTGACTGATGGATTTCCAAATGAAAATCATGCATGAGAAATGAACTTCCAGGTGTGCATGACCGCTTAATTTAGATTTCTTTCCCTTATTAATGTTGCCACAGGCAACACTTTTGTAAGGTAATAAATATATCATTTGTTTCACTCAGGTTAGGTGCTCTGCATTCAGTGGGGTGTGAAAGAAAATGCTCAGTTGGTGCAAGCAAAGGACTTCTTCAAGGATTGTTTTGTGTTTATGGCAAGACATGACTAAACTGTTTGGAAAATGCTAAAGAACTTGATGATGGTCCACGGAGGTAGTGTATTATATAAAAAATAATGATTCACTAAAAATATCTATATAGTTGTTATTATTTTTTCAATGTTTGTAAGAAAAACACACTTCCAAGTTTGATGAAAACAGATGCTGCATTCTAGTTGCTGTGGTGTTGATGACTGCTGCCATTATAAAGCAGTTATGACATAGCTGAGTTCCATCAGAAATTGTATAAAGAGACACAGGACGAAGTTCCTGACTTTGATGATAAATAGATGCATCACCTTTTACAAATCTATCAGTCAAGGCCTTGTATCTGTGAAGAGAGTAAGTCGGTCTAGATAATTTTTATTTCCTTTTTATTTGTAAAAATTCTGTGATTCTAAGTCACAAAGTTTTAATAAGCATTGATCTGAAGCAACACTGTAAGGTAAGTTCTTTATATTTTGTCCGACTGTCCATACTGTCCATCTATGCTTTTATGAGTGGCAAGGGAGAAACCTTATAACTTAAGCTGTGATGGGGAGGAAAAAATCCAAATGCTGCCTCTTTAGCCTTTTCTTACTAAAAGAAGGATTAGACTTTCCTCGTCCTGTAAAAGTCATCTAGAGAATGTTCACTTTAATTACATGCAATTTAGTTATTTTAAGTGGCATCCTTAGACAAGGAAAAGTGAACTGAAATTCCTTCAGCATAGGCTAGCACATAGCAGTGCATAAAATCTTGCTCAGCTCTAGGACAGGCTTCTTCCAAAGCTCCCTTATCAGATGTTCTTAACTGCTAAAGCAGGTCATCCTTTGCCTTCATATTTTCTAACTGCCAAAAAAGGCTTATTCAGTCGGCCTTTTAAAAATTATCAGAAGGCATCACAGTTATTCAAGATTCACAATATAGTTCACTTGTTACTTGTTTACAAATGACTTTTCCTTATAATGTATTGTTATGCCATCTTATGTTTTTATTTGCTTCTTCTTATACAAATAGTGTAACATTACAGAGAATTTAAAAAGCAATATCAAACTCCCATAATATTTTAATCTTCAACAACTTTCATTTTGCACATTTATTTCCAATCATCTCAGTGGAAAATCTGTGTTTACACAGTTATCATCATTCTGTATGGGCGATGTAAGTCTCTTTTCATCACTGTCAGTGTCAGTAACTTTGATGCTTACTGGGCTGAAGAGTATTTATACAGTTTTATGTGTGTGCTCGAACTTTCTTCTTCCTCTTCGTTTTTTGATATTTCCCTTTTGAAGGGGTAGATTCAGCACAAAATAAAAAGAAAGACTAAATGGTAAAACTGAATAACTCTGTATCCAAGTGAATAAATTGGGATGCAGCCTCTCTCCAGAGCTGGAAGTCAAATAGGGAAGGAAGCATGTATTGCCTAATCATTGTTAAAAGAGGAAGGAAGGAGAAACAAGGCATTTTTTTAGCTTGCTCAGTAGCCATCATCTGCCCTGTGCCTAAATTGTTGCTTTTGGCTTTCTTCCATTAAATAAAGATTATCTAATCTCTTTCACTTTGAGTTCTGTTCATGAAGATGGTACCTGTGTCTATATTTATGAAACGAATGGCCTCCTGTTTGGCCAACTGATCATTTGTCAAATGCTGAGAATGACTTCATTACTTATTGGGCTGCCCTGCTGTGGTTGGAATCCAAGGACTTCCAAGATTCTAGAATCACAGGCATTAGGGATCATCAAACACAGCCTCGAGCCCAAAGTAATATCCACAGCACAAAATTTCCTTCCCATTTAGTCATTCACCAACTTTCAGTCTTCTAGGGGTAGGGGGCTCACTACCTATGTATTGGTCTTTTCTTTTAGAGATACAAATTCAAATACCTATGGGAGTTGATCGGTAACATAGATGAATAAAATAGCCCTGGAATAAGAAAATCAAATGCAGAAATGGATTCAAACTGTTTTTATTAATACTGAACTATGACATAAGGATGTAACACGATATAAATATGTAAATGTGTAAATATTTTAAATCCAAGGTAAAAAAATACAAATTGAAAATAGAAACATTGATTCTTTCAACACAGCATCTTATGTATGCATATTAAACCCATATGCCTTCTCTCCTTTTTCTTGAAATGTGGCTTTTTCAATCTGTCTTTTATTTTCCTACCCTTGATATAGATGCAGATTCAGAGAAACAATTCTCTACTGTAGGGAAAAAAATGGGTGAGCATGATGCTAAGTGGCAGCTGGTATTAAACCCCCAAATCAGGAAGGCAACAGTCCTGTAGTGGGGTCTGTGGTGACCTGAAGAGCTCATGCTGCCTACAAAATGGGCAGCCACTACTGAACTCCAGATAATTGTTGACATGTGCTGACACGCAGGAATGTGGGCCTTGGTTACCAATCTTCCTCCTTCTCAAGAAAAGCCAAGAGTCTGGATTTTTAGTAGAATCCTCTAACTTCTAAATGCTTTCTATTTTAAAACTCTAATTAGGCCAAATAAAACATGTCTGGGGTCTATGTGATATTTGTGAGCTGCCATTTTGCCTCTTCTAGCTTATGCTAGGGATTGGCAAATTATGGCCTGTAGGTCAAATCCAGCTCACAGCATGTCTATTTTTGTAAATAAAGTTCTCCTGGAACACAGCCATGCTTATTTGTTCATGTATTGTCTATGGGTGCTTTTGCACTACAGTGGCAGAGTTCATTAGCTGCCACAGAGATCATATTGACTGTAAAGACTAAGGAACCTACTATCTGGAACTTTACCAAAAAAAAGTTTGTTGACCCCTTGTCTATGTTGATCTGGTTAAAAAAAAAAACAAAAACCGTAACTGTTACAAATCCCTCCATTGTTTTTTAATTGAAATCTGCCTTTCTATAACTATATTCGTTGATCCTGTGTTTGTTCCTGATCACCTTTGGACATTTGTAGAAGATATTTGAATCCTACTGAGGCTATTTATTCATAAGATCATCCAGGATGCATTGAACATCTTTCTGGCCCAAAAGCTGTTACCCAAATTAGACCAGACTTCTTGGACAAGTGATGTATTTTGGAATAATTCAAGACATGACACATTTATCCAAATGGTGGGTGAAGCTTGTTGGAAAATTTCAGAACTAAAAAGAGCCCAAGAGGTGGTTAATAGGAAGACTGGATCAATCACCACACGCTATGTGAATTCAACCTATGAAAGGTTGCCTGATGGCATGTCCCCTATGTAGTCTAAATTCCTCATTGCTCCTAGAATAATATTTGCATTTTGTTGTATGGCCACCATATTCGGCACTATTAATTCAGCCTCTCCATTCTCGCTGCCATACTCATACTGCTTTAGTCACATGGCTTCTTTTCTAATTGTTCAGACTTTCTAGCTGTTTCCTGTCTTAGGCTCTTAGCATTTGCTATTTTCCTACCTGACACACTTGCCCCCATCTCTTCAAGGTGGAAATTCCTTTCTTTTGGATTTAGTTTAAAGTCACCCGCTTAAAGACACATTCCCTGACCACCATCTCTAAGATGACACGTCTACTTCTAGAAATTACCTCTTAGAATACTTACTCATTAATCAAATTCCTAAAACTTATTTGTAGTAATCTTATTCATCTGTACTCTAGTTTACTGACAATCTCCTCTATTGGAATTTAAGTATCTTAAGCAGGACTCTTCTAGTCTTATTCAGTGTTTTTTCTTAGGACCTACAAATTGTAGGCACCCCAAAATATTTGAGAAATAAATAAATTATACATCAGCAGTAGTTTGGTATTATATAAATTATACTTGTGATTATTTTGACGAATGAATTTGCAAAGTCCATCTACAGCATCTTAAAAAATGACCTTCTTAACTTTGAAAGAATGTTTTGAATTAAATTATGTCTGCTTAGTAATAACTCAACACTTCTATTTTGGGTGGGCATTTTTTAGGTGTATCCATAATTGGAAACCAGTAAGCATTCACTAACATGTTGGTTATTTTTACATTATTAAGAGACTATTTTCTATCTGATGCTTTGTCATACACAAAAACACATTGCCAAAAGCTCCTGTTTGTGCTTCTCCCACAAAATGAAAATCAGAAGGACTTAGTGGTTTTTCACTTTATTTTACAGATGAGAAACTGAAGCCCAAATATTTCTCAAGGTTACATAGCCAGTTAGCTGCAGAGCCAGGAGGACAAGTCAAATTGCTATATTCCCACCTTCTGTACATTTAATATACTGTATTTCTTTTTCCCTTTTGTGGTTATTAGTTTATTTTATACATGTTGGTGGCAGTGAGAACACCCTATGTCTGAATAATAGTACATTTTTCTTGTTTTTAAATTTTTAGTTCTGGGGTACATGTGCAGAATGTGCAGGTTTGTTACATAGGCAAACATGTGCCATAGTGATTTACTGCATCCACCCATCACCTAGATATTAAGCCCAGCATGCATTAGCCATCCATTCTAATACTCTCCCTCCCCTAACCCCAACCCCCGACAGGCCCCAGTTTGTGTTGTTCCCCTCCCCATGTCCATGTGATCCCATCATTCAGCTACCACTTATAAGTGAGAACATGCAGTGTTAGGTTTTGTGTTCCTGTGTTAGTGTGCTGAGGATAGTGGCTTCTAGCTTCTTCCATGTCCCTGAAAGGACATGATCTCATTCTTTTTATGGCTGCATAATATTCCATGGTGTATATGTACCACATTTTCTTTATCCAGTCTATCATTGATGGGCATTTGTGTTGATTCCATGTCCTTGCTATTGTGAATAGTGCTGCAATGAACATACTTATTTATGTATCTTTGTAATAGAATGATTTATATTCCTTTGTGTATATACCCAGTAATTGGATTGCTGGGCCAAATGGTATTTCTGGTTCTAGCTCTTTAAGAAATAGCCACACTGTCTTCCACAATGGTTGAACTAATTTACTAATTTACATTCCCACCAATACCGTAAAAGAGTTCTTATTTCTCTGCAACCTCACCTGCATCTGTTGTTTTGACTTTTTAATAATGGCTATTCTGACTGGTGTGAGATGGTATCTCACTGTGGTTTTGATTTGTTTATCTCTAATGATCAGTGATGTTTAGCTTTTTTTCGTATGTTTGTTCACTACATGAAGGTATTTTTTGTTTTTTTTTTTTGAGACAGAGTCTCACTCTGTTGCCCAGGATGGAGTGCAGTGGTGCGATCTTGGCTCACTACAAGCTCCGCCTCCCAGGTTGATGCCATTCTCCTGCCTCAGCCTCCTGAGTAGCTGGGACTACAGGTGTCTGCCACCCTGCCTGGCTAATTTTTTTGTATTTTTAGTAGAGACAGGGTTTCACTGTGTTAGCCAGGATGGTCTTGATCTCCTGACCTCACTATCTGCCCGCCTCGGCCTCCCAAAATCCTGGGATTACAGGCGTGAGCCACTGTGCCTGGCCATGAATGTCTTCTTTTGAGAAGTGTCTCTTCATGTCCTTTGCCCACTTTTTAATGGGGTTGTTTGTTTTTTTCTTGTAAATTTGTTTCAGTTCCTTGTAGACTACAGATATCAGACCTCTGTTGGATTGATAGATTGCAAAGATTTTCCCCCATTCTGTAGGTTGCTTGTTCACTCTGATGATAGTTTCTTTTGCTGTGCAGAAGCTGTTTAGTTTAATTAGATCCCATTTGTAAAGCAAAAAAAACCAAAATTTTGCTTTTGTTGCAATTGCTTTTGGCAATTTCTTCATGAAGTCTTTGCTTGTGCCTATGTTCTGAATGGTATTGCCTAGGTTTTCTTCTAGGGTTTTTATAGTTTTAGCTTCTACATTTAAGTCTTTACTCTATCTTGTGTTAATTTTTGTATAAGGTGTGAGGAAAGGGTCCAGTTTCAATTTTCTGCAAATGGTTAGCTAGTTATCCCAGCACCATTTGTTGAATAGGGACTCCTTTCCCCATTGCTTGTTTTTGTCAGGTCTGTTAAAGATCAGATGGCTGTGGATGTGCAATCTTATTTCTGAGTTCTCTATTCTGTTCCATTGGTCTATGTGACTGTTTCTATACTAGTACTAGTGTCTGTTTTAGTACTGGTTATTGTAACCTTAGTGTATAGTTTGAAGTCTGGTAGGGTGATGTCTCTACCTTTGTTCTTTTTGCTTAGGATTGTCTGGGCTATATGGGCTCTTTTTTGGTTCCATATGAGTTTTAAAATAGTTTTTTTCTAATTCTGTGAAGAATGTCAATTGTAGTTTAATGGGAATAGCATTGAATCTACAAATTACTTTGGGCAATATGATATTGATTCTTCCTACCCATGAGCATAGAATATTTTTCCATTTGTTGTGTCTTCTCTGGTTTTCTTGAGCAGAGGTTTGTAGTTTCCCTGTAGAGGTTCTTCACTTCCCTTGTTAGCTGTATTCCTAGGTATTTTATTTTCTTTGTAGCAATTGTGAATGATAGTTCATTCGTGATTTGGCTCTCTGCTTGCCTGTTGTTGGTGTATAGGAATGCTTGTGACTTCTGCACATTGATTTTATATCCTGAGACTTTGCTGAAAAAAAAAATTAGCTGAGTGTGGCATGCGCCTGTAATCTCAGCTACTCTGCAGGCTGAGGCAGGAAAATTGTTTGAACCCGGGAGGCAGAGGTTGCAGTGAGCCGAGATCATGCCACTTCACTCCAGCTTGGGTGACAGAGCAAGACTCCATCTCTAAAATAAAAACTAAAAAAAAATTAAAAAGCTGTGTACAGTGTGATTCCATTTGTGTCATATTCTGGAAAAGACAAAACTGTAGGGACAGACAAGAGATCAGTGATTGTCAGGGGTTTGGAGTGAAGGAAGGGGTTACTCTGAAGGGGCAGCAGGAGGAAATGTTTTGATGTGATGGAACTGTTCTGTGTCCTGATTATGATGGTGGGTACCTGACTGCATTTGTCAAGCTTGTAGAACTGTATAACTAAAAATCAATAAATAAGTTTTACTGTAAAAATAATAGTACTTTTTTGTGTATAAAGTATGCATGTCCTGCTGGATCACATGCACGATCCTACTAGATCCACATTAATCCCATGAGAAAATTAAAACAACCTCTATTCTATTTTTTAAAATTTCAGAAATGACTAAGTATAATTTTGGATAGCAGTAATGACACATGACAAAGGTCTCACAGGTAGAATGTGGCAGAAATTGAATTTGAATCTAGAACTTTTACTAGATGTTCTTTTTTATCCTTTGATATGGTACTTGCCTATCCTTGTTTTTCTTTTAATGTGGGATCTGGAATTATTTTAATGTGAGCTCAGTATTTACTAAAATATTAAGTGTTTGCAGATTCATAATGATGGCAAAAACTTTATGTAGTGATTAATATATATAGTCATTATTCTAAGTAATTTACATTTATTAACTCACATAATCTTTGCAAAAATCTTATGAGATAGATGCTAGGCCTATACCCATCTTAAGGTAGGGGAGGCATCAACAGCCATGCCTAAACTAACACAGATAGTGAGTGGTAAAGCTATGATTTGAAGCCAGTCAGCCTGGCCTCAGACATTGCCTTAACAACTATGCCGGGGTGCTTACTTTCTGGCCTAAAAATGTATAAAGCTGAAGTACTGGGTATGTTATGAATGCTGAGCTTAATCCCTGGAGAGCTTGGATCAATAGGGCAAAGCAGAATTCTAGGCTACTGGGGTTATCCATCTTCTCTCCTGCAATGCTGTCCTGTCCCATGGAGAGGTGACCTTTGCTCCCTTCTGGGGGAAAAGCTGAAAAAGATGCTTTCCTCTTCACAAAACCTCCTAATTGGCTTCTCTCCATGGAGTAGGAGGGATGTGTTTGGCTGCTGAGATATTCAAAACCTGCCCAGCATTGGGCCATGCTAATTGTACATAATCAACCTGGCTCACCAGGGTGAGGTGCCTCCTCCAGTTACTACTGGTAAGGTCTCTGTGCTCACTCTGTCCTCACACTGTAAGGCCAGTAATAATCAGCCTGCCGTTTGCTGTTTCCCCCACCTCTTATCTGCCTCATGAACTAGTGATTGTCCTTAATGTTGGAAGAGGGTTCAAGTGTTTGGGAATTTGACCAAATATCTTTCCTCTGCATCAGATAGAACGGCAGAGGCAGTGAGGAGAGGGGATTCAGTGTAGTGATGCTGAGGAAAGGGAGGTCACTTTGGGGCTTTGGCATTCACAGATGAGGGAAGAGCAAGGACAGGTCCTTGATAGGCAGTTTTTTGTGACTATTATCAAGGAATGGAATGTAGAGTAAGAGCGGATTTCATTTACTGAACAAATATTTGTTGAATCTTACTGTGTGCCCAGGCTTTGGGCATTCACCATTGAACAAAACAGACATCGTCCCTGCTTGTGCCTGCCTCACATTCTAGTGAAAAGAGACAACAAACAAGTGAATAAATGAATAGGATAATTTCAGGGAGGGAGAAGTGCTCTGAAGGAAAAACAAATTGTCACAGTGATCAGTGAGGGGTAGGAGAGGGGTGACTTCAACGTAAGTGGCCAGGGGAGCCCTTCCTAAAGAGATGATATTTGAGTGATGAGCAGTCAGCCTTGTGAGCTGCTCGAGAAGAGTATTCTTGCAGAGAAAATTGCACCATGACCTGCCTCTCCCTTCCCCTCCCACTTCAGCCATGTGATCAATTTCCCAAGTGCCTCTTCCATCTTGAAGGGTGTGTCTGCTCTTGTCTCTCCTAGTTGGCCTGACTCCACCAGTGAAGAAAGCGCTGGCATTAGCAGATGTCAGTAAAGACTATCAGGTACCTAGTTGAAGCAACAGCCCCTCTCTCCTGTGAATTTCTTAGTCCAATCAAAAAAGAAATGAGGTTAGCTTGGCATGGTGTGTTTTTAGTGGGCCCACGATTTCCTTTGCTAAGAACTCAGAGCCATCTGTTTAATAATCTATTTTTGAAATCACACAGGGATTGATGTTATGTGCCTTGGGATTGAATCTTTGAAATTCGCCAGTCCCTTCTTTTGGAAATCTGGACAACATTTGTAAGTTTGCAATCTTCTGGAACCACGCCTGCTTTCTGATTCCTCCAGGATCAATGACACTGGTTCTGTGACCACATCTGCAATTTCCTTTAATACCCTGGGATCTTGATGTGCGGCACAGGAAACTTCAACTCATTCACTGCAGCCGTTTCCTCTGTCTATCCTCATCTTTCTTTGGCAACAACCCTTTCCTATGAGTATGTTTGTTATATGTGGTTTTCTGATTAGGAAAGTAATGCATGTTATAGAACATAGTGAAAGATAAAAGCAGAAAAAAAATCACCCATGTTTCCTGTACTTAGTGATGATGACTTATAGCATTTTGGGATATGTCTCTTTAACTTTCCTTCCATCACTGTCCCCATACATATATATATGTACTCACACACAAATATTCACATACGGGCACATACATGTTCAAGTGTGTATATTTTAAAAATTGGGATAGTAATGCATGATCCACATTGTAATATGATTTTTTTCACTGAAAATATATTGTCAACATTAATCTTTACAGGTTGAAAATTGCTTTTTATGAAAGAAATGATGCAAGGAAAATAGGATTGAAGAGCTCCTTTACCTCTTGGCCATAGAGCATTATATCCCTTGTTTCAAGTAGAAGTAATTCACCAATTCTGCACTTTCTAACTTTCTGTGCTGACCATAACTAAGGAACCTGTGGGTGGCCCCTTGTAGTAATAGTGCCTTTTCTGGAGATTGAGCGAGGAAGAAAGAGCCCGTTTTCCTGTCTCTCCTGGGACTTTAAAAACTCATATTATCCTTGCAGTAGGACTGTGACACTGTCTTGCCTTTGAGATTGTGCAACACTCGAGGCAGTACATTTGCTTAAGTAATTTACTCCAGGCAATTAGTTTCATGCCAGTTAGCAGAGCCTTCTTTCATGGGTCTCCTGGGAATATCTGAGAGAAGAGATCAGCATCCCTTCCAAAAACTTATGTTAAGACTTGCAATTTACAGAAATCGGTATACAATGTACACATCCAACAATAAACAAGGAGATGTCTTACAGGTATTGGAGATTTGTGGGCCACCTCAGGCTGCAAAACCCAACCAACCCCTGATTCTGCTCCTGAACTGATGGGCAAGATTATGGGCTGTGTTGGCTTTGATGTGGAGCCTTCCAGCTTCCTGAGTCTTCCTGCAACCTCTGTCCCCTGAAACCTTCCTAGTTCAAGACTGCATGGTTCTCACTGAGCTCTTCAGTGCATTCCTGTACTGAACACTCCTTGCTTCCAAAACACACACCCCAAACTGGAAACATTAATAGAAAACCCTCTGTGCTTCATTTAAGCTAAATGTTCTTCTTTTTGACAGGAATCCAGGAGCTCCTGATTCTGTGCACAACCTGCACATTGCAGAACCCTTGTCAGTATTATGGAGTGAGTGAAATGGAGAATTTAATTTTTTTTGAGGGGAGGGGACATTTATTTCTGTCCTCTCTGCAGCTCTTTGAGGAATTGTTTCAGGTCTTCCTTGGGCTATCCTGAAAGGCTGACCCTCTAATAACTTTTCTCAGTATTATGTTCCTATGTTGCATCTCATTATACCCTTTTCCCAGTTCCTGTAAACACCAGGCATCAATCTGAGTTCATCAGAGTGGCCCTTTTGTAGCTTACAACTTGTAGGCTCCAGGAGGGTTAGGGCCATGTCTGCTGGTCATGCTAATTCTCAGGGCCTACCAGAATGCCTGGCGTTATAATATTAAACCTGCTTCATGCCAGGCATTCTGCTAATATTATTCACTAGCTTGACAAGTGCAACTTGATTACTTACAACATGCCAGGATATGTTTCAAAAACTGGGAGTACCCTAGTCGACAAAACAGACAAAAATCCTTTTATGGAGCTTAAATTCTCATTAAGGAAGACAGATAATGAAAACTGATTATAATAGTTACGTATTATGATACTACATGGTAAGTGCTATTCAAAAAATAAGGCAAGGTAACAAGATTGAGATGATGGAAGTTGGTAATTATTAATTGGGTCATCACAGGATGCCTCATTTCAAAAGCTGATATGCGAACAAAGACTGGAAGGAAATGAAAGATTAGCTATGTGGCAACTGGGTGATATATACAAGGAGAGAGCATCTAGGCCAGAGGCCCTGGGGAGGATGGGATCTTGTTTGGCAAATTCAAGGAATAGCAAAAAGACCAGCAAACATGCATAATTTAAAGGGAACATATTAGGAGATGAAATCATAGTGGTAACAGTTGAAAGTATGAAATTGCCATCAGTCGAGATGGGGAGGACTGCAAGTGCAGTAAGTTAGTGTGTATGTGTTGCGGGGAGGGGAGATAAAAAATACATATGGGGCATGTTAATTTTGAGATGACAATTAAATATCCAAGTACAGAGGGTGAGTAGGCAGTTGGATATGTCAGTCTGCAATTTGGAAGAATAGGGAGATTTCAGTAGATAGCTGGTTTTAAAGCCAAGAGACATGATTTCAAGTGATTATACAACAATAGAGAAGGGGAGGGACCAAGAGTGGGGTCATGTCATGGTATCCTCTACTGGTCAGAAATCTAGGAGAAGAGAAGAAACCAGCAAAGAGCCTGAGAAGGAGTGACCAGTAAGGATGGAGGAAAACCAGGACATTGTAGTACATGGAAGCCAAGGGGAAAAAGGATTGAACAAAGGCATTCGGTGTATTCCTTTTGACAGATTTTTAAAAACTCATTTACTTTTCTTGTAGGTCATTCCTTTCTCACTTCAGCTACTCCTTAATAATGGCTTTAACGTTCCTTTATTTCTGATTATTTTTCTTTCTGACATCCTGTATTACCATCATGGATCATTTGTAATATAGGTACTATCTATTCCAATAGCTACTCCTGCACCTCATTCTATTTGTGCTAATATTATCTGGTTTATAGGGAAGTGAAACAAAGTATGAGCATAAAAACCAGACTAACTGAGGCACCGACACACGGCACAGTGATAACTATGAACATTAAAAGAAACCTGGAAGCATTATATCTGGTATCATTTTATCCAAGCCTCTTAATGTGATATTAGCCTTCATGTATCAGATCAGTTGCTCACTCTCAGGAACTGGAGAGTGTACATCAGAACAAAACCATCAATCAATTTAAGATTTTTATATTGATGAATATCAGTCCAAATAAGAAATAGCACTTTCTATGTAATTCACTATAGTAAGTATAATTAGATTTAATATAAAATTCTAGAGCAGTAATTCAACTCAAAAGACTCATGTAAGCAAGTTTATTATATAGATTGTTATGGCCAATGGGATAACTCACAGAAATAACAGATGTAATCTCTACCTGTGTTATTGGTAATGGCTAAGCTGCCAATAACTTGAGACTGTCAAGATAATGATATGAGAATGACAATTACTTAAGTAATATACTAATGATAGTTTAAAATCCTTTTGTCTTATTTGAAATTTACAATGACCCTGTGAGGTACAACCAGTCATTTGATAAAGGAGAAAATGGGTCCAAATAGATTAAGTGATTGATTAAGTTCATATAACTTGTTATTAGCCACTAGGACCAGAACTCAGATCTCCAGATGGGCATTTTAATTTCTTCCCCATAAACTATATAAACTCAATAAATACTTGTTAAATGTACGGTGAAAGAATGCAATAGGAATAAATTCTAACAAAACTTAGCCGTACTTTTCAGTTGAAAGCTGAGGGATTGGGCTCAATGGAATCGTTTTAGCTGATTTTATGATACCATGATCCTATGTGGTAACTGCTGACAGAAACTGGGGTAGATCAACTCTTTGATAACATGGAAAGTGCTCCCTATCTTAGATTATGATTGCTATTAGTTTCAGATTAAAATGTGTGGTATTTACACAAGACAACTTAGTGCAACCATATTTGAGTGGTTCTTAATGACACATTTATGACCACTTTGTGGCTGAATCATGAGGAAAAATTACTCAGTGTTGCGGCAGATGTCATTGTTCATTTTCCCACTTGAGGTGATGAGTCATAAATTGGGTTGGAATTTAAGATTAAGGCAGAGCATATGGGTGAGACCTCACACAGCTCATAAATTCAGTGTCCAGAGAGGCAAAAGTATGCCAAAGAGGAAACTTAATGGACCTGTTATATAATTGAACTTAGTGGGTTCATCACATATAGCATAAGCAATGACCTTCTAATCCTCTTCCTTAAAACTATACAGGGTTTTACTTGATTTTTGAGATAGGGAGAAGAGAACAGATATATATATATGAATATATATATATATTCAAAGATATATATATATATTCTTTGGCATTTTGATGTGGAAATTTGGAATAAAAAATTAGTTGTAACATACTTGATATTATTGCTTTTAGAGATGTAGTCTACACAGTGTTTTGGACTATTTTGGGGTATAAATTTTGTCAAGAACAGTAGTTGTGGCATAGAGAGTTTGCATAAATAAGTTGAGAAATTCCTTGGATGACATTGTACAGCATAACAATTATACACCTGTTGGAGAGCCTAGAAGCAGGAGTGTGCTCAAGCTATAATTGAAGATCCATGCATATATAGGGACGTGGTAACCATTTCATGGGCTGCTTACAATGGGGCTGGTTTAGGGTGGGGAGAAGAAATCACATTTCATGGTGGGGCTCAGACTGTTGGAAAAATCCCATTAACATGTATGAAGAATTTACTGAATTCAAACAAACAATTATCCAAGCTTATCTAGATATTGTGAAGTGCTATGGAAGAAACAGGTTGAAACTATGGGTCATGGGGGAGGAAGAATACCTTGAATCCTGTCACATCATCCATAAATTTCCCTTTTAAAGAGCCTGGTTAAGAAACAGCAAACCTCTGGGAGGCCTGAAACTAGCACAACAAAAAGAAATTTTATACAATATCATTGTTGGCCACGCTTTGCATAATGATCAACTCCAAAGAGTATATCATAAGCTAGCCCAACCCCTCCTATCCAGGCTTTTTAAAACAGCATACTCTAATTTTTTCTATTTTCCTCCCTTTCTGATCCTTTATCCCACTTTCTTTTTCTTCCTCTTCCTTCTCCCTCTTCTTTGTCAAATAGAGGATTGAGTTATTATCACTGATCCATATAAAGTCCCTCTCTCATTTATTTTAACTCCCACCCCCATTTCTATTCCCCGACTTCCCATGTGCAACCTTCCTAATATGTTTGATACGCATCTTTTTGTTTGTATGTATTTTTAGAAAATGTTTATTGTTTTCGTATGCAAAAAAAATTAATAAAAAAAAAAGAAAAAAAAAACAGCATAACACAAGCACATACATTCAGTAAGATAATGTATTTTATGATACATTTAATTTAATTAAATAATAATATCCTGCCATAGCACCTTACTAGAACCCAGAAAACAGAACATGCTAGTGTTACTCTTCACTCCTAACATAGATTTAAAGAAGGTGGTAATAGTGACCATTTGTGGTCGCTGTGACACATCCCTTGAAGGGTCTTACTGTTTCTCTCCAACGAGGTTATAAAAGCATCCAACCACATACAGTACTTTTCCTGAGAGGTGCTCTGATAAATCTACATTTTTCTATCTAGTGCACTATTTAGCCAGTGATGATTTAGTGCCCCTTATAGTAACAAGGCAATTTCCCAGTTGACCTGCTTCTTAAAAGTGCTTTTTCTACAAGTTCTCTTATATGCATACTTAAAAATTGCAGTTTTCAAATTCACTTTACACTTTCTCATTTACTCCACAGATAGTTGAGGACCGTCTGCAATTTAAATGTGCACAGCATGAGACTCAGAAAGGTGGAGACTCCCAGGTATGATGGGAAGAAAAGAAATGGAAACTAGGCTGTGATCCTCTTAACCACTAGGGGGTCCTCTTGCACATCCGGTGAAATGCTTTGTTTAATTTGCAAACATTCGACTGGTTCAGAGACCAGTAGAAATGGACGAGTGAGGGTTTAAGGCAGAAAGGAGTGAGGCGTGGATGTATTTTGGGGCCCCTTGAGTGCTGCAAAGAGCAGAAACAAACAAACAAAAAACCTAATAATAAGATAAAGCTTTTTAGGGTATTTTCCTTATCAGGGTATGCTCTTGGATAACATGCCTTGAAGGCAGCAGAAGAAGCCTATGCTTTGTGCTTCAGCTTGGTGTGGACACAGAGCATGGGGAAACACTGGAAGGAACACAGGAAGAAAAGCAGGTGGCGGGTGGGGGTCATACTTAGCTTTGGGCATTCTAGGCGTGAGGAGCATCTGGGACACCAGGTAGAGATATCCCATCCACAGGGATCTGAAGCTCGAGGGAGCTGGCCTGCAGTAGATGTATTCATTCAGGGGTCATTGGCCTTGAGGTAGAAGTTGAAGTGGTGAGAGTGGAAGAACTTTGTAGGGAAAGATGGGTAGAAGGAGAAAGATAACAGAACTAGAACAGACCTCATGGGAACCTTGCACAGTCCAGGCTAGGCAGAGGAAGGGGAGGAAGCAGATAAGACTGAGAGGAAGAGGCGAGTGACTCAGAAGGCCACCTGACTCTCGGTAGACCAAGAGGTCTGAATTCCACAAAGTAGGTTGTTTAGGGATGTTAAAGTGCTTTATAGAAGTCAAAGGGCAAAGGGATTTAAGTAGTAGCTGTTGGATCTGTCAATCAGGAAGTTATAGAAAACCAACTGATACCTTACAGTCTGCTTCTTGTGTCCAGAAATGGCTCAAAAATGTATCAGACCGTGTGTCTCAGTTTTCTAACACAAAGCCCCCAGTACACACGTTCCAGATAGAATTGTTGCTCCTCTGTGCCCCGCTCCCCACCCCCTGCCATGCCTGAGATGCCCTTTCTCTCTTCTCTCTAACCATTTTGTTTCTACTCCTTTCTCAAGGTGTGACTCCCTCCTCCCTCCTTCTCCGACCAGCCTCCTGGCACTTGCTACTAACACACTTGTTGTCTCTTAGCCTTCGTGTGCTCATTACCTCAACTAAAGCCCATGCTGATCACCATCTATTTGAGGACAGGAGCAAGGTTTTCTTTCTTATTCTGTTTGCCCCAGCTTTCAGCATGGGGCCTGAAATACAGGGAAGAGTCAGAAATTATTTGAACGATTGTTAAATATTTGCTGCTTAGATTAGCACAATTAATATAATCTTGGATTATTAGAATTTGAGGGGTCCTTGACATCGTAAGAGACAACACATTCATTTTATTTCAGTTTCCAAGAGAAAAATAGAAACTCTGAGTTTAGTAACAAGACTTCACAGCTTGAAAGTGAAGTAGTGTGAATTTGAATCCAGGCCTGTTTAATTTCAGAGCTCAGGTTCTTGCTGCTACTCAGTGCTGTTGTCTCACCAGCAGCCCGTTATTTGTGCATTGACCAACTAAAACAAAACGTGCATTTAATGAAGTTCAAAGTTCAATTTGGTGGGGTGCACGTCTTTGTACCCAGGTCACCTCATGCATTCTCATGCATTCTTTCCCTTGGTTGCATTTCTGCCATTTCCTTTGCAAATTAGAGTGGCACCAGGGAAATAAATGTCAGGCTTCTGTGGCAGGCTGGGAGGTCAGCAACTTGGTGTCTGCAATTCACACAAACCACAACAATGGGAATGCAAAGCGCAAATGTTTGTCTAACAATTATTCTACTGAGCAGGAGTACAAGCAGCCTCATCTTTGCAAGAACAGTGTGTGTCTGTAGATCTTTCCAAAGGGGGAGTAGATTTTTCCCCTAAAGTTTTTCAAATCAGGAAATAAAAGTGGGCTTCCCAGAATCAGCAAGGGAAAATCTCCTGTCTTTAATTAGCAGGCACTTTGGTGTGAAGAGACAGTCTTCTTGGACTGGAGTGGGAGTGGATGGAAAATAATTTCTGGACAATGTAAATGTTAAGAAATGAGGCATTTGGACACTACCTAGAATCATGTTGTCCTCAGATGACCCACCTAAATCATAGGAAACCCTGGAGCTGGTGCTCACTGGGGTCTAACAGCTGACAGCTGGGCAGTAACTCCGGTCAACTGACAGGGAGAAGAAGGTACAAACTCCTACTCATCCCTCAGGACCCCATGTAAGCCTTTTTTTCCTCTGTGAAGCCTCCGTAATAACCCCAGGGGCAGAGTGAATTATCCTGAAGAGCACAGATGGTCTTCCACTGTGTTATGCCTTGCACCATATTATATTTATCCATGATTAAGTATCTCTCCTCCCTAGGACCATGAACTTTCCAAGGCAGGGCTGACTCTTATTCACCTATGCCTACCCAGTGCCAGCTACTGTCCTTGGAACACCAGAGGAGTTCAGTAAATGTGTCGAATAAATGAATGACCAATGTTGAGGTGCTGAGAGCTGACGTTCGAATGAACTGTGGCATGTATTTTTATGAGCTATAAAAAATGGGAAACATTTGTGACACTAAGCTTCCCTTTATTTATCCAACTCAGCATTGCTCACAAAGGGTGTTTACCTACATTAGTTCATTTAATCCTCCCATAAATCTTGGGTGGTTGGGAGGGACAACAGTTTCCTTATTATATTGATCATAGAACTGAAGCTCAGAGAGTTGACACAATTCATCCAAGGTCACACAGCTAGCAAATTACACAGGGAAAAGGAGGCAGAGGGGTATAATATGAGAAACAGTGATTTATTCCCTCCTTCTGGCCTTCTTCCCTTCATGCCTCTTCTCATTCCCTCCCTATCTCCCTCCCTTTCCCCCTCCTTCCTTCCTCCTTTCCTTCTTCTGTCCCTCCCTTTGTTCTTTCCTTCCTTGGATCAATCCTATAATTGAATCTTGGCCCAGTTTTCTTTATCTGCATAAAACTGAGAGTAATCTTTTCCTGTCTGACCTCACTTTCCTTATCTGTGAAGTGGGGATAAATATAAGCCTTTCATTGGAGGCAATGTAATTATAATAGATAATAAGTAACATGTATGGGTTACCATTTGCTTTGTAGCCTTTTTTTTTTTTTTTTTTTTTAATTTTCAGAACAGTTTTGGATTTACAGTAAAAACTGTGAAGATAGTACAGGGAATTCTCATATACCCCACACCCTTCAGCACTACTTTTGAGTGTTTCACATATATTTTATTCACTTAAAGCACATAATAACCCTGTGAAGTATCGGCCTCATTTTATAGACAAAGTCATTCAACTGAGAGGTAAAGTAATGTTGCGTCGACTGCTGAATGGCATTGGAGAGGCCAAGACACAAACAGGCTTGGCAGTCTGCCTCCAGGTCCATGCTCTTCACGGCTGTGCTCTCCTGCTCCCTGGGAGGTGAGAGCATAGGCCTGGGCCTAGCCATGCTGGGTGTGTCTTTAGACTTAGGACCCCAGTCTTTAAAAATATAGTCTAATCTTGTCCTACCACACCCGTGGTATTGTTGACAAAACTCATCGAATTACCTTTTGTCCATCCTACCTACCATTTAGTTTTCAATATTTAAAGTTGCCTTTGTATTTATTTAAAATTGACTCTTCTCAAATGGAAATTTTAGGAACAATAGAACTCATCATAGATTTTTTTGGCATCTCCCTAGAGACATATAACCCATCAATCACCCAGTTTTCTAGTTTTCCTTAAGAATCTGTAATGTACATTGAACCCAGAGTGCAGCATGCTGAAAGGGAGTCTTTCTGAAATGTAGTGAAGTCAGGGCTATTGAGACATGTGTTCACGTATATGTACTTTCTCTCTTCCAGTAAAGGATGACAGAGGGCACAGAAGCCACCAGCAGATTCTTAGGAAGGAAGTAACAAGAGTGGAACTTCATTTTCCCATGGATTGTAAAGGGTGAGAGAAAAGCCACATAAACCCTTAGCCTTCCTAAAATGCCCTTTAAGCTTGTAGTGAATGATAGTCATTCCTGGCAGAAAAAACTTATTTTCAAGAGGGTCTTTCAGATTTGAGAAATGAGGTAGTGGCTATGATATTTCAGGAGAAGGGAAAGAAGCAGTTTTTGATATTTTGGGGAATATTTTGATGTCAATCATTTTTAACTGATAAAAGAAATTCCAAGGGGAAAGCTGAACTATTTTCAAATGACTGTTGTCTTTTGAACTGTGTTTTTTGAACAGCGTTTTTTGAACAGCCTGCTACTCAGAAACACAATGTGTGGGATATACTTATATTTCCATTATACAGAACTTTTATTGCAATGGTCAGATTAAATAGACACATCCTACACAGTTTTATTATAGTAACTGGAAAGATTGTTTAACTGGGACTTTGGAATAGCAACAAAAATTGTGTAGAGAAAATCTTACCTCGCTCTGCAATAAAAACTACATAAACTTTGGAGTTGATTTAGTATAAGCATATAATCCTATTTTGAAGAATATACAGGGTGGTCCTGCTATTGATTTCCAGATTCTTCTCACCCAATGATAGATGAGAACCTGTTTTACTCTGGTTTAGTCCAAAATCTTCTGCTGGCTTCATGTTAGTTCTCATGACTTGTTGACTTGTGTTCCATCTTGTCCCTACTTGCTGTGGTTAAATTTTGTATTATCCTAAAATGTATATGTTGAAGTCCTAAGCCTTGATGTGATGGTACTTCGAGGTGGGGTCTTTGGGAAGTAACTAGGTTTACATGAGGTCATGAGGATGGGTGCCCTGTGTTGGGATTACTGTCCTCATGAGAAGAGGAAGAGAACAGAGATGGTTTTCTCTCCCCTGTGTGAGAATACAGTGAGAAAGCAGCCATCTTCAATCCAGGAAGAGGCCTTTACCAGAAACCAAACTTGCTAGTACCTTGATCTTGAGCTTCCTGGCCTCCAGAACTGTGAGAAATAAGTGACTGTTGTTTAAGCCACCCAGGCTATGGTATTTTGTTACAGCAGCTTGAGCACGCTAAGACACAAGTTAAACTGGTCTATGCCAGGAATGACAGCTTCTTGAATCAGGCATCTTACTTTCAGTCTCTCCTTTTGACATCCCAAAGTTCATCTTCAGTAAAGTATTTAATAAGATCTCACGAAAAATTGTCCCTGCAAATTTCGATTTTGCTTTCTTCCAGTATGACTGCAAACTAACAACTGTACCTGCAGCAGCCTTTGTTCCACACAGTTTCCTTCTCTGCATTTTGCTCTAGCTGCTCTGAAGGGAGGGGGTGATATTGTTTAATAAGGAGCAATTACTTCCCCAATGGACTCGGCAGTAAAACTGGCTTTTACAGCTGGACAGAAATATGTAAGCCATGAAGTTTCCTATGTAACATCATTAAGTACTCCTGAAACAGCATGACTTGGTGGAGTGCCACAAATTAACCACTTCACATCCAATAACCTATGGTCTGTAAGCATTATCACTTAAACAATTAGAAATTTTAGGGGAGAAAGATATTTCACCACTTCTGTCCTAAGTATTGAATTGAGCCTTTTCCTGATACGTCGAGAAAATGTGCTAAATCATAGAGCAGAGGGAAGTATGTGATAAATACCTTCATCCTTAAAGAGAATGGCAAGGATCTCCTACACATTGGCTCAAGGCTCCCTTACCACCCAGTGCCCCATCTCTCAGACTATTTCAAGTGAGGAATAAAATGGGAAGAGGGTTCATGGAGGTAGAGAGCTTTAACTTGTCTAGTAGAAACAACTAATTACTTTTTTTCTGGTTGGAGATGGTAAAGGAATGCTGTGTCCTAGGCCCAAACCAGGTCCAAGTGTGGGTGGTTCAAGAGAATCCCTCATCATTGACATTGTAGATGACAATGTAAAAAGCCTGCAGGAAGGGGAGAGAGCATCTCAATTTTCAGGCTGTTTACTGAGGAGGCAAAAGTTGTAGGCCCACTCACAGCACCAGAGCAAAGCATGGTGAGAGAGATATTAGGAGAACTTGTGTCACCTGCATGTACACAAAACATGCCTCTTTCCATGGAATTGTAAAGGCAGCAGTTTGGCTAGAACAGCCAGTGATGGGAGGGTAAGGGAGAGTCAAAGTAGAGCATTGCATCCTCTTATTGGTTGATATGGCCAAGATGTGGAGCTTCCTAGGGCCCAAGTGGGTGCTGCAGAAGGTGACCAACTCTAGCTGTCCTGTTGAAATCCAAACCAAGAGCACAACTTCTAGAGCAAGGGGACTTCAGTAAAAGAGACTGTAGAGTGACCCTCTGGGGCAGGAGCTGGGTGTGAGGAGTATCTTGAGATCAGCAGAAGAGCACCTCATCTATGTCAGGGAACAGTAGTGCAGGTACCTAATGGATCTCTGAAGCACCCAGAGCTTTGTGTCATGACAAGGCCAATGTTTAAACATGCACTACACATTTGCTGTTTTCTATTTCCTCTCACTTCATCCTGAGGAGCCCATTACAGAATGGGAAGAATCAAGGAGAGAAGGAAGGAGTGCACCGCATCTCCTTTCAGTGTAGGCACCTGAGCATAGGTCAAGCCTGAGTTGGAGGAAGGAGGGAGGGTAAATTTTAAGTAAAATCAGAAGTTCATTTATTAATTTCTGGGAGTCAATTTTAATGAAACAGGGTATAACAAATGTAAGACTGGTGAAGAACCTGAAACCTAGTCTAGATGAAAACACTATTGAAGAATGCTTCCTGCTATTGAAAGAAAAAAATCGCAAATGCTGAAACATCTGAAAATAAATGGCTACATGTGATGAACAGCTAACAACAAATTGAGAACCAAAATCTATACCATATTTTATATAATAAATCTATGTATAAATTTAATGCATAGAATATTCACAGAAAAAAATTAAATCGTGATGTAAAGGAATAACCTGCAATAATTATAGTGAATGCAGCATAAAAGTAAAAAGAGAAAAAAAATTGAAAAGAAGTGGATAGATATGAAGAAGCCAAGTATAGTCCAATAAGTATCAATTAACATTCCTAAATAATAGAATCTAAAAAATTGAACCATTCAAAGACATAATGCTGGAAAAATCATCTGACATGAAAGAAGAATTTCACAGGCAAAGCAAAAAATTGAGTGCCAGGAACATTTGATTCAGAATGATAAATATCTAGACATATTCTGGCTAAAAGAATTAATGTAGACAATGGCAAATTTTTTAAAGAAAATGATTAGGAAATACAGGTCGTCTACAATAAGAACAAAAATCAGTCTTAAGTCTTCTTTATAGCACTATTCAATGGCAGAACACAATGAAGAAATGTCTACAAAGTTCTGAAGGAAAGAAAATAAAAGCAGACCCAGGAATCTTGCATCCATCTACTTGTTCAAATATAAACAGAACTGTCAATCTCAAGTATACACGAAATCAAGGAATATAGCACTCGTTAGCACCTCTTAAAAATCAACTCTGCAATAACATCTTGCCCCAAAAAAAGATGAACCAAAAGAAAGAGCTCAGGAACAGAAAATACTTGGTAAATCTAAATATAAAATTAATTTAAATTTGAATATAGTATAAATTTAGTAAATTGAGCAAAGATAGCTAGAGAACAAAATGAAAAAGAGTTAAACCACGGCAAAGGAAGTGTGCTATATCATCCTATATGGAGAGAGAAGAGAGGGTGACAGGAAATAGAAATATTTTAATCTGGTGGTAGTGGGAGAGACAGTACTTCCTAAAATATTTATCTAAAGTTCAAACAGAAATTATGAAATAATTAAGAGATTGGAAATTTTCTTTTTAAACTTCCTTAAGTCTCTATTTCAGACAATATGGGTGGCTACTTTCTCATAATCCATCTGAATGTATAAGACATACTTACAAAAAAACTATGAATAATAATATTGAAACATGGTTATCAAGTTATTAAAAAGAATTGTTTGACATCAAAATAATTTTGCTTCTTTATTAATGCATTAAATAACCAAATCCAATAGTGGGTTTAATAAATATTATAATTTTAAAGTAGTGACAAGTGTTAATGGTATTTTGAAATATCTGAAACACATGTAACGTGATACGAAAATGTCTGTCACAGGTACTGTCAATGCTACTATGATTTGTAGTCTTCCTGCATAGTTGAATGAAATACTAAATTTCAATTAGAGGTTAGCAAAAATGAAGATGTGTTTTTTTTTTCTCATTCAGGTTCACAGACCGTCTGTTTTCTTTCTTTCCACAGGTTTCCAGGCATCCTTAGACTTTCATATTAAGAAATTCTTTTCTAATACTAACATAATTTAGACTCTCATAATTTTTTCATACTTGAAAAATAGTCTTAAATATATGAATAGATGAAGTTATTTTTTTCCTCTGTCCCTAAACAGCGATGAAATGGATCACTTTTCCTCTCATTATATTCAACTTCCAATGATTGATTTGTAGATTACAGTATCAGTCTTAAGTGTCTTTATCTTGATACATTTAGATTATGAAAAGAAGAAGAAAAGGCTGGGAGAAAATTTTGTTTTCAGTCCGAATTGCCTTAGGTAGGTATGAATATGGGAAATAAGAGATGTGGCATTTGCTTGCACACAATGCCTTCTTTCTGGTTCCTTGGTGCTCACTAGCACTATATTGAGTGAATGAGAAATTCCCAAAGAGTTGTAGTTATGGCCTCTATAATTAAACATTTCAACACAACAGAAACATTTCAACACAACAGAATTTGAAACATTTCAACACAACAGAAACATTTCAACACAACAGAATTTGAAATTAATACATCAATTATAATTTGCCTACCTGAAACCGTTGAACTTTGTCAAGTAGAAAAAGTACCATATGTTCAAACAACTGACTACTGAAGCTGCAACTTTAGAGACAAACAGAAGGAAACGCAAGTCTGGGGGGAATAAGGTAAACCTTGGCAAAGTGACTTTTTTCTAGGATGAAAGCCTGGTAGACATTGAGATGGTTTTATAAGTAGGATTCTCTGCAGGATGTGGGATAAAAAGAATTTTACTGCCTGTCCAATGAATTGAACCAGTTTTTTATTCATACATTTTTGAGGTTCACTTAAACTTGACTTTGTCCTCACACTCCCGTGGCCACTCTGGCTTCCCGTTATTATCAGCCAATGAGTCCAAAATGTATCATTTTCTTCCTTATTCCCAGATGGTCTGTATGTGCTGTTCACTCTTATACTCCATGTTGGGCTTCCTCTGTCAATCAAAGATAGACTATTTCTTCCTAAAGCAGCCTGCTTGGGTGGTCAGTTGGCCTCCGGGTTTCTATGTAATAATGTAAGATGAGAAATTACTCAGCACATGCTGAGTTATATGAGGAACATTAATCGGACGCTTCCTGGGATAGAAAACGATGGCCCCTTTTTTCTCGTTGAGTTCTTTAAAGGTTCCACTGAAAACACTTTAATAAAGGTAGGAGTCAGGCAATAAATGCCTCATTTTTAAATAAGCAACTCCATTGTGATTTAGACAGCAGGCATCTTACAGTTCTTAGACAAAAGTATCACCGTCCAGGAATTTGTTTTCAAGTATTCATTTATAATAGCAAGAATAAAATATGCTACTAGATGCCAGGCGCTGTGTATTGCAGTGGGTTTCTGCCAAAGCAATAATCATAACCTATTTGCCAATAAGCTTCCAAAATACATAATAGATTTCTAGGTAGTTTGGTGTGCAGTGAATATTTATAATTGGCAATGTCCATGTCTATGGTGCAGAAGTCTGTGTACTGTAAATAATAAAATTAGTTACCAATGAATAAAGTAGCGCTCAACTCTAGGAGTGGCTGGTATCTTCTGCATTCGTGAGAGATCAGAGGAGATTAACAGAGACTTTCTGAAAACAAAGACAGGTGTGAGAGACTTTGAATTCACAAGTATTGCACTAGACTCTTCTATAGCAATATGTAAATTACCTGCCTGTGTCTCCTGGTGACTAAGCATATTCTAAGAAGGCGGAAATAGACTCATTTTTCATGAGAGAAATCTAGAAAAGAAACAAAGTAATGAGAAAGTAGAACTCCCTTGAGAATAAAAGAGAAGAAGGTGCAGAAACGGCGACTTCATAAAAAGATGAAACTAGCAAGCACTATGGAATGTCCCTTTATATCTGCATGCAAGAGTTTGGCCAATGTTGCAAGAGATGATATCTTCTGAGATAGCAAACATAGTTTGTTGGAAGCATTCTTATTTTAATTAAAATCTTGTGTAACTTATATCAATTTCCTACTCAGTCTTCCATGTAGTCCTGAAGGTATTCTTTAGATGAGATTAACATTTAAATCAGTAGACTTTGAATAAAGCAGATTACCCTCCAATCAGTTGAAGGTCTTAAGAAGAAAAACTAATTGAGCTCTCCCTGAAGAAGAAGAAATTCCAGTCTGGCAGCAGACTGGCTTCAGACTTTTCAGCTGCAACATCAGCTCTTCCTTGGGTTTACAGCCTACCTAACTACTCTGCAGATTTTGAAATTGCCAGCCTCCACAATCATGTGAGCCAATTCCTTGAAATAAATTGTTCTCTCTCTTTCTCTTTATTGTCTCTGTCTCTTTCTCTCCCTCTCTTCACACACACACACACACGCGCACACACACACACACACACACACACACACACACACACACACTTAGTTCTATATCTTCGGTGAACCAGTGAACCATCACTACTACAGGCCCTTACCAGAGTCTCTTTCAAAATGATAGCGGTCTCCAACTCCAGAATACCCTCATGATATATTTGGGGGACTGGGCAAAAATTGGAAGCGCTAGTGAGCTCTTTTGTATTTGAGGCCTGAAATGGGAAGTGGCCCTAGCCCAGGACAAGCAGGTTAAGGCAGGTTCTATTCATTGGCGGAGGTCTCAGCACAAATGGAGCCTATGTTCCGACATCAGCTTTTGCCCAGGAAGTAACTGTGTATATAAATGGAGCTGGGAGCAGTTAGTGTGATGCCATCTCTCCATGCCACCTCCTGTCTCTTATTATCGCTGTCATCTATTTATCAGTGGGTTATGCCACTGTAGTCCACCCTCAGCTCCCTGACAACTTTGGCTCCTCACCCTAAATCTGTTGCCATTTTTTGTGACTTCAACATCTACAACAGATGACCCATCCAACACCTGGTTCTCATTCCCTTATTTCCTTATGTCCAACAACATACTATTTATTTTCCATCCCACCATAGTCAAGTTTCATCTTGGACCTTATCATCACTGGTGAGTGCTCCAATTCCAACATCTCAATTTCAAATTTCACTCACTCCATACACTTCTTTCAGCTGACTTGCTCTAATATCCCTCTTCCACAATTCTTTGACCAAGAAGACCCACAACTCCCTTGATCTATTGCTTTCTCACTCTCTGTCCATGTCTTCTTGTTTTGCCTGCCCCCATTCTTGTTCAGTTTATCATAATCTGGTTCCCATTGTGCTAACACCATGGCAAATGCCTTCAACTAGGTGGAGGAAAAATGCATGCGTCTCACTGAGCACTTGAATCTAGGGATTCCTAAAAGACTAGGCCCTCATAATTTTGAAGGGTAGTATATTCTTAGGAAAGGTGATGAGGTAGCATGGGCACTTAAAGGCCTTCAGGGAATTGGTAACAGATTTATCAGCAAATAAATTAAAAGTAAAAAGCATTTTTGTTTATTTGTTTATTTAAGTTTATCAGGTTGGGGGCTCCTTGTAGATGGCAAGAATTAACCTTGACGTTCTGAATCCCCTCAAGTGAAGTAACTTTATGCAGCCACCAGATCTGAAAATCCTTCCCTTGTTCTAAACGCACACAAATAGAAAGATTTTTAAAAAATAACATTTAGGCATTTTGTGGGACTTTTTTTTCATATTGAGTAAAGAAACATATCATCACAGTTACATTTGCTGGTGGCTGACTGCTCACTTCCAAAATCATCTACTCATATTTATTCCAAGGGGTTGGTAGTTCAAATAATCTCTAAATTATCTGCTCATGTAGGTGAGCTAATAGCCACATAAACTATTTAAATTAAAAATAATTGAAATGAAAGAAAATTAAGAATTTAATATTTTGGTCACACGAGCCATATTTCATGTGCTCGGTAGCCATATATGTCTAGTGGCTATCATATTGGACAGTGTAGAGAAACTTTCCCCAGAAAGTTTTATTGCACAGGAGCAGAGACTATGGCCCCAGGCCAAATCTGACTCCTGGCTTATTTTTTGTATAACCTGCAAGCAAGGAATAGTTTTCACATTTTAAAAAGATTTTAAAGAAAAATATGTGACAGAGACTGTATGTGGCCTGCAAAGCCCTAAAACGTTTCCTATCTGGATTTCTACAGAAGAAAGATTGTCAGCCTTGTCTTAGATAACAAAGCACTTAAATGTGGATGTTTGTATAATGCAGTTTGGAATGTTACTGCTCATGGTGAAGAGTTTTATTTGTCACTATATTATGGTATGCAATTTAGTATAATACATGGTTTATGCTATTGAGCACTAATTCAATTAAATACTGAAAAGAATTAAAACATCAGTTGCTAGAAATGCTTAGATCAACACATTCAAGGAATTCACATTTTATTGGAGTAGGTAGATGTACAAAATTCTAACTGTAGCACTAATTAGACTATAAATACTACTAATAATGGTATTAGACACAATGGTATTCGAGAGGAGAGCAGGGAGTGAAGAATTCTGACTAGGGCTGTGTTGTTTGGATGTAAAGAATGCAGCATCTAAGTGGGACTTAAGGATGAGTATGAATTAAGTAGGGAGGCAGGGAGAAAGGAGTTCCAGGCTGTGGAAGTGGCAGAAGCAAATGTGTGGTGTGGTGAAAACACACGGGGCATCTGAAGAAATGTCAAGTAGCTGAATGTGATTAATCATAGGCTGAAGAGTAAGTGATGTAGCAGGGAAACAAATAGGAATCAGAGATGGTATTTGATGAAAGATGCTGCTTTTCTATTACTAGGCAGTGAGTGGGCAGACTCACAGGTCCTCAGAAGAAAGCCCTAATCTGTTGGGTACCTGAAGTATTACAGAAAATGATATAACCATTTTTTAATCACTCTAGGTTTGGGATCTGTATTTACCAGATGTGATCAAGGGCTTTGAAGCTGCAGGAATGGTAGATTCAGGGACATCGTAGCAATGGGAAATTGACACAGCCACCTCTAATGATTTAGCTTGACTTAGTACTTTTCAGTTTCCATGTTGCGTTGGGCACAGCAAGTCATGTTTGGTGGGAAGAAGGATTGTAATGGTGGTCACAACCAAACAATTCTTAAGGTACAACCATAAAAATGTATATTTTGCCTGAGACTGCAGAAAAAAACTGAAAAAATGTCCCCCTCTGCACAGCTATTGTACTGTTGAATTCCCAGGAAACCAAGCTGAGTGACAGAGTCAGTGTAAGAATCATAATGCTGTCTAAGAATAGTATTAGGAACAGAATGGCACTGGATCTGATGAACTTGTACCCCTCCTACCTCCATTTTCTGGAGTTTTATGATCATGAACATTTGACAAAGGGCTTAACTGAGCCCTCCGAAATGCTATTTTGTTTCTGGGAACAAAACAAGTAGCCTGTGAGCTTCTTAAATAACATGCATGGTTGATCCAAAAATCATGAGAAAGAGTTTGGATCTTTCCCTTTGCCACATGATGACATCCAATGTCTTATTATCAGCTGCATTTGTTTAACTTTTTCATTTTATTTAAAACACAAGAGACTATCTTCTTTAGCCAATGGCCACCAGGACCAACTATAGGATGGGTTATGCCAAGTTTAGAACCTATTCAAAATTCATGGATATGAAGTTTCAAGCTAAAATCAAATCTTTTGGTGTCTGTGTTAATTTATATCTGGCAAACAATAATTTCCAGATTTTAAAAAGGAAAAACAAAGCAAGAGAAACCTTCCTTGGAAGAATATATTAAGGCCTCTTGGAAGAATATATTAAGGCCTCTGAGGAAAAAAACCCCACTGATGTTTTAAGAGAAAGCCAATAAGAAACATATGGATTAAATTGCCCTCAAAGGACAGAAAACTTCAAAAGTTAGGAGGGAATAGGGCTTTCCAAAAACCTGCTGATGTTTTAAAGACCCCGAAGTTTGGAAGAAAAAGGAATAAGCCCAACATATACCCATAAAATGAATATCTTTATTTCTAGCCAAAATCAATAATCACCAATTTGTCTCCCATTATCTCTGCTTCATGGATGATGAAATTGAGAGAGTAGGTTGCTAAATCATGCCACAGGGAGATATAGGATTTAGATATCAGATGATGATGTCATTGCCCTTGTTTTTGAGTTTGAGAAAAGGAAACTGGTGGAATGGTTTGCCTGGAAGTCCTAGACATAGCGACCTGGCATCCTGGTGAACTTCTCCAATCCTTTGGTCAACTGTCCCACAGAAAAGGGCAAAAGAAACACTGGTTATCCATTAAGTCTAGATTTTGGGCCACACACAAGGGATTATAAGGTATACTCTTTATATCTTGATGTAGTAGTGCTGCATCACCAATACATTTAATGTATGTAAACTCAACTCTGAATGCAGTCCAAAATGTAAACAGAGAAGGAGCGAAAGAACGGGAAAATGCAGGTAATTCCAGTGCCATTCTACTCAGTGAGCTTGAGAGACCAATCTCCTCAACCTCAGGTGATCTCAATTCCTATGTAACTTTCTTAGTGAGCTCATCTTGCTTCACTGAAAGTAATTCTAGTGATTAAATAAACAGACATAAGTATTTATAGAAAATGACCCCCAGAGTGCAAGCCACCTACTACGACCGCAGCTTAATTAAAGAAATGGTGATTTATTTTCTAAAGATAACTGTAATAGATCCACTGAGAAAGTGTACACTGACTTGCCATGTGGCCCCTTTCTAAAGACTTTTTCAATAACAATTTTGATATCCTGCGTGTTCCTTTTCCTTTGCCTTGACTTTAAAATTTAGCCCCTGCATAAGACGGTGTGACTTTTTTTGTTTTTTTTTACTATAGTTGCTGCATCGGCATTCATTTCTAGGCCTAACATGAGTTTTTTGAAACCCAGTAGTACCTTTGGACTAGTTAAAATTTCCCTTCCCTGTGCGTTTGTTTGTGAGATAGCCCACTTGTTCCTCATCCCACTGACAAAACACCAAGACATCTCATAGCTGCTGACCACAAAAATCCCAAATGATCAACACCAGAGTCATGTAAATAAATTCTCCCCTTCCCACGTGTTTCTGTAAACTAGCCAATCCACAACCCCTGAGGGAAAGCCCAAGGGTTATCACATGTGGACCTTAATAAGGGCATAGTCCCAAATGCCTTTATTGAGAGGTCCACGGGTCCTCTTTTTCTCTTCCTTTACTTACCTGCAGGCTGGGCTCCCTTCCACCTCTTCTCACTGGCTTCCTGTTTGTACTCCTGACCTCTCCGGAATCTGTAAGTAATATATTTATTCTGTGTCGTGCATTTTGGTCTTACCTCGTTGTGTCTCACCTGACGGACACACCCCAATCCAACTTTTCCCCATCAGGGGTCTCCTAGAAAGTGGTTATCTTGGCTTATGGCCCCTTGAGGTCTAGGAAAGACTAGAAGACCAAATTAAAAATAAACCATAACAATAAAAATCACAACAGAAGGAATTTTTCTACTACTACCCACCTGCAGAAGCCCAGTAACTGGATAAAGACGAAGGAAATTCAGAGAGATGGGAAACTATACCCGTGGTATAGCACTGTCAGTTAATGTTCGATAGAAAACATTAAAGGAAAGAAGATAGGGCTGCTTACAATAAAAACACGGACAAGAGGCAGGCTTTGCCATAGGAGTTTCCTGTACATATTATTTGTCTCCCAGATATTAAGCCTAGTACCCATTAGTTACTTTTCCTGGTCCTCTCCCTCTTCCCGTTCTCCACCCTCCAATAGGCCCCAGTGTGTGTTGTTCCCCTCTATGGGTCCATGTGTTCTAATCGTTTAGCTCCTACTTAGGAGTGAGAACATTCAGTATTTGGTTTTCTGTTCCTGTGTTAGTTTGCCGAGGATAATGACCTCCTGCTCCACCCATGTCCCTGCAAAGGGCAAGATCTCATTTTTATGACTACATAGTATTCCATGGTGTGTACATACCACATTATCTTTATCCAGCCTATCATTGGCAGGCATTTAGGTTGATTCCATGTCTTTGCTACTCTGAATAGTGCTGCAATGAACATACACGTGCATGTGTCTTTATGATAGAATGATTTATATTGCTTTAGGTATATACTCAGTAATGGGATTGCTGGGTTGAATGGTATTTCTGTTTTTAGGTCTTTGAGGGATCCCCACACTGTCTTCTACAATGAGAACCCTGATTTTCTATATCTGGACAAAAGACTAGGACGTAAAGAGAATTTTAGTGGAAGGAACTAACTGAGGGAGAGAGATTGTACAGCAGACAAGGACAAATAAAGGGAGGGTGGAAACAAGGGTAAGTGGAATTGCCAAAGAAATAGGCTCAATAGGAAAGAATTGTTATATGGGTATGCTTATGACTTTAAAGCATTTGACTTGCAATAAGAGAGCGGTTACTGTTTCTAATGGAAAATGGCAGACACTAAAAATACTGAAGATCAGCCGGGCACCATGGCTCAGGCCCGTAATCCCAGCACTTTGGGAGGCCGAGGTGGGCGGATCACAAGGTCAGGAGATTGAGACCATCCTAGCTAACACGGTGAAACCCCTTCTGTATTAAAAATACAAAAAAATAGCTGGATGTAGTGTCGGGAGCCTGTAGTCCCAGCTACTCGGGAGGCTGAGGCAGGAGACTGATGTGAACCCGGGAGGCAGAGCTTGCAGTGAGTCGAGATCGTGCCACTGTACTCCAGCCTGGGTAACTGAGCGAGACTCTGTCTCAAAAAAAAAAAAAAAAAAAAAGATCAGTTATGAAGGTGAGCAGTCATTGATATTAAAACAACACAGGGTTTGGTGTCAGATAAAGAAGTGAGGTTTATAATGATTTTTATCTGCAAAATGGCTATAATAATAGTGCCCAGGTCACTGGATTGTTAAAAGGCTTAAATGAGATATGACAAGGTGCCCAGCATAATGCTCGGCAAACAGGATGCAGAAAAACCTAATCTTTACTTGGGGGTATTCAGAAATTCTCTACATTTAGATACCTTCCCAAATCTCATATGACCTTGAAATAAAACTCCCATCTTCCTGGATATAGAAAGTAAGACTGGATGTAAGGCTTTGGGGTTAAAATAGGCTTGAGCTTGAATCACTTTTACCTCTCTAGCTTCTTGATACCCCTCAGGCAATACCTCGATCTAACTTTCACAGTTCTTGTGAGGATCAAATGAGGTAATACCTACATTAAAAGACTTAACACATGGTTTTCACTTAGAGAATCTTTGTTCCTTTTTCCTTCACTTTTTGTATTTTTGAAGTATCTTAAATAGCTTTAATAGGATTTTTTGAAAAGTTAGAATTACTTTTGCTCGTGATAAAGATCTGACATTTTTAACTGAAAGTGACTTCAAATATTTTTAATTAGCATTTTCTAAAACTACAGATTTTGAATTTATAACAACATTTATCACTATGTTTTCAAATATATTCCATCTTTTCACCTCAGATTTGTTTGACTTCCTGATATTTGTGTGCGTGTGTGTATACAAATACATAAATTCAAGGGCAAAGAAAGTACTTTTGTTAGCTTTATTGAGGTATAATTTACATATAAAATCCATCAATTTTAAGTACCTATACAATTCAATAAATTTTGACAATTGTATAAAGTCATGCAACCATGGGCACTAGGAGGTTATAAAATATTTTCAGCACTCTAATATGCCTTCTGGCAACCCCTTTGGTGTCAATGTCTTTCTGCCACTGCTGGCTCTCTGGTAAGCACTGATTTCTTTTCCTTAAAATATTTTCCCTTTTCTAAATGTTTATATTACTGAAATCATAGAGCATATAATCGTTTTTTCACTTAGCATGAAAATGACAGGATTTCATTCTTTTTATAGCTGATAGTATTCCACTGACTATATATACCACATTTTGTTTAGTTATGCATTGATGGACACTTAAGTTGATTCATGTCTTTGCTATCATGAATAATGTTTCAGTAAACATGTGACTGCAGGTGTCCCTTTGATATATTGATTTATTTTCCTGTGGGTAGATATCCAGCAGTGGGATTGATGGATTGAATGATAATTCTATCTTTGGTTTTTTGAGAAATCTTCATACTGTTTTCCACAGTAGCTAAACTAGTTTACATTCCCACCAACAGTGTGTAAGTTCTCTTTTCTCCACATCCTTGCCAACATTTGCTACTTTTTGTCTTTTTAGTCATAGCCATTCTCACTTGAGTAAGGTAATATCTCATTGTGATTTTGATTTGTATTTATCTGATTAGTGATGTTGAGCATTTCTTCATATACCTAATATCTGTTTATATGTCTTCTTTTGAGAAATATCTATTTATGTTTTCCCACTTCTAAATCGAATTACTTGTTTTTTGTACTCTTGAGTTTCTTGTATATTCTGGATATTAATCCCCTGTTGGATGTAAGTTTGTCAATATTTCCTCCCATTCAACAGGTTGCCTCATCACTCTGTTGATTATTTCTTTTGCTTGAAGAAGCTTTTTAGTTTAATTATGTTCCATTTGTCTGTTTTTGTTTCATATGCTTTTGAGGTCTTAGTAATAAATTCTTTGCCTAGACCAATGTTCTGAAGAGTTTTCCCTATGTTTTCTTCTAGTAATTTTATAGTTCCAGGTCTTACATTTAAGTCTTGAATCCATTTTAAGTTGATTTTTGTATGTGGTGAGAGACAAGGATCAAGTTTGATTCTTCTGCACGTGGCTATCCAATTTTCACAGTAACACTTATTGAAGAGGGTGTCCTTTCTCCAACTTACTTTTTTGTGTGCTTTGTCAAAGATCAGTTGATTGTTAAGTATTTTGCTTTATTTCTGGATTTTCTATTTTGTTCTGTTGGTCTATTTGCCTACTTTTATACCAGTACCATGCTGTTTTGGTAATTAGCCTTGTAGACTTGACGTCTGGTAATGCGATACCTCCAGCTTTGTTCTTTTTGCTTAGGATTGCTTTGGCTATTTGGGCCCTTATTTGCTTCCATAGGTATTTTAGGATTGTTTTTTCAAATTCTGTGAAAAATGGTATTGGTACTTTTATAGGGATTGCATTGACTGTAGATTGCGTTGGGCAGTATTATTTTTTTTTTTTTTTTTATTTTTTATTTATTTATTTTTTTTTTTTTTTGAGACAGAGTCTCGCTGTTTCACCCAGGCTGGAGTGCAGTGGCGCGATCTCGGCTCACTGCAGGCTCCGCCCCCCGGGGTTCACGCCATTCTTCTGCCTCAGCCTCCCAAGTAGCCTGGGCAGTATTATTTTAACTATATTCTTCTGATCCATAGCAAGGAAAGTTTTTCCTTTTGTTTGTATTATCTTCCATTTTTTTTCAACAGTGTTTGGTAGTTTTTCTTCCAGAGATCTTTCACCTCCTTGGCTAAATTTATTCCTAGGTATTTTATTTTTTGTGGCTATTGTAAATGAGATTGCCCTCTTGATTTCCTTCTCACCTAGATGCTGATTGGTGTATAGAAATGCTATTGATTTTTGTATGTTGATTTTGTATCCTGAAATTTTACTAATTCATTTATCAAATCTAAATTTTTTAGGGAAGTATTTAGATTTTTCTAGATATGATGTTATATTATTAATATAGAGGAACAGTTTGACTTCCTCTTTTCCAATTTGGATACCTTTTGTCTCTTGCCTGATTGCTTTGGCTAGGACTTTCAGTACTATGTTAAAATGGGAGTGGCAAAAGTGGGCATGCTTTTCTTGTTCTACTTCTTAATGGACAGCTTTCAACTTTTCCCCATTCTGTATGATGTTAGAAATGAGTTTTTCATATATGGCCTTTATTGTTTTTGAAGTACATTGCTTCTATACTTCGTTTGAGAGTTTTATTAATCATGAAAGGGCATTAAATTTTTTCAAATCCTTTTTCTGCTTCTATTGGGATGATCCTATGGGTTTTGTCCTCATTCTGTTAATGTGATGTATCGTTTTTATTGACTAGCGTGTGTTGAAGCATCCTTGCATCCCTGGTATAAATTTCACTTGATCATGTTACATTTTCTTTTTGATGTGCTGTTGGATTGTATATGCTGGTATTTTTCTGAGGAGATTTTCATTTGTTCATTCAGGATATTAGTTTATAGTTTTCTTTTTTGTTGTATCCTTTGGTTTTGATATTGGGGATGCTGGCTTTGTAGAATGAGTTGGGAGAATTTTCTTTTTTTCTTCTTTTTTTTTGGAATAGTTTCAGGAAAATTGTTATTAGTTCTTCTTTTTATGTTTAATAGAATTTGACTGTGAATCCATCCATTCCCAGGCTTATCTTTGTTGGGAGATTTTTTATTACTGATTCAACCTTACTATTCATTATTGGTCTGTTTGGGTTTTCTTTTTTCCTGGTTAAATGTTGGTAGGCTCTATGTGTCCAGGAATTTAATTTTCTCTAGGTTTTCCAGTTAGTCAGAATATAGTTGTTCATAATAGACTCTGATAATCTTATTTATTGCTGTGATATCAGTTCTAATGTCTCCTTTTTAATTTTTCCTTTTTTTGAGACAGTCAAACACTGTTGCCCAGGCTGGAGTACAGTGGCATGATCTTGGCTCACTGCAACCTCTGTCTCCCAGGTCCTAGCGATTCTCCTGCCTCAGCCTACCAAGTAGCTGGGATTATAGGTGTGTGCACCCAGGTAATTTTCATATTAGTAGAGATGGGATTTCACATGTTGGCCAGGCTGGTCTCAAACTCCTGACCTCAGGTGATCCACCCACCTTGGCCTCCCAAATTGCTGGGATTACAGGCTTGAGCCACCATGCCCGACCTCCTTTTTAATTTCTGATTTTATTTATATGGGTCTTCTCTCTTCTTGGTTATCCTAGCTAGAAGCTATCAATTTTGTCTATCTTTTGTAAAACACTTTTTGTTTCATTGTTCCTTTGTAATTTTTAGACTCTATTTCATTTAGTTCTGCTCTGATCTTTGTTATTTCTTTTATTCTGTTTTGGATTTGCTTTATTTTTGCTTTTTTGCTTGAAGTGCATTGTTAGGTTGTTAAATTGTAATCTTTCTACTTTTTAAATGTAGGTATTTGTTGTTATAAGCTTTCCACTTAGCACTGATTTGCTGTATCCTATAGGTGTTGTTTCCATTTTCATTTGTTTTAAGAACTTTTTTGTTGATTTTCATAATTACTTCATTCACCCAATGGTCATTCATAAGCTTGCTGTTTAATTTCCATATATTTGAATAGCCATCTTAAAATTGATTAGATAATTCCATTGTATTGTCTGCTCACAATTTGTTTAGACATTAACAGGTTGATAGGCATTTGCATTTATTTCATTTTGAGGATATTGGGAATAAAATTGCCATGCAAATAAATGTATAAGTCATTATGTAAACACACATTTACATTTCTCTTGAGTAAATATCCAGATGTGGATTACTAAATCTCACAGTAAAAGTTTGCTAAAATTGGTAAGAAACTCTTATACTGCCCAAAAATGATTGTTGCATTATGCTTTCTCACCAACAACATAGAATAAACTTTAATTTCTCTATTTCTCTTACAATACTTGCTATTGTCAATTTTTTAAATGTTAGTTTTTCTAATGAATGTGTATTACAACATAGTGCAGGTTTTATTTGTGTTTTCCTAGTGACAATTATGTTGAACACATTTTTATGTGCTTATTTACCATTCACATATATTCTTTAGTAGGGTGACCATTCAAATCTCTTACCCAAATTTTTATTAGTTGTCTATCTTACTATTGAGTTCTAAGAGTTTTTATAGATTATAAATACAAGTATTTTGTAGAATATATAATTTGCAAACATATCCATGTGTATATACATACAAACAAAAGTTTGCAATTTTATTTTCTTGATACTATCAAAGAGCAAAATGTATTAATTTTGGCAAGATATAATTTACTTTTTCCTTTATGTGTCATACTGTTTATGTCCTATTCTAAGAAATATTTGGCTAACCCTAAGTTTTACTGTTTATCTCCTACCTACTTTTTCTTCTAGAAATTTTATTGTTTTAGCTCTTTTATTTAGGTCTCTGATCCATTTTGACATATTGTATGAGGTGAAGGTCAATGTTATTAGTTTTTAAAATATGGAGGTACAATAATTCTCATACAATTTGTTGAAAAGAATTCGCTTTACAATAGCACTATTTTGGCACATTTGTCAACCATCAATAGCCAGTATATGTGTAGCTCTGTTTTCTGGACTTTGTTTCATCGATTTATGTATCATTCCAATACCAGCCTGTCTTTTTTACTGTAGCTTTAGAGTAAACATTGAAATCAGATAGTGTGAATCTTTCCACCTTGTTCTTGATTTTCTTAGTTGTATATTCTGGATCACTTGGGTTTCCAATGGATTGTGGCATCAGCTTGCCAATTTTTACAAATAAATTGGACTCTGGTTTCTCCTCAGATCATATAAATCTTTCACCTTTATGAATAAATCAGTTGGGATTTTGCTTAGCAATGCAGTGAATTTATAGGTCAGTTTGGAGAAAATAGACATTTAACAATATCAAAACTTATGATCAGGTGAATGATATAACTCTCCACTTTTAGGTCTTCTTAATTTGTCTCTGCAATCTTCTATGGTTTTCAGTAAATAGGACTTTTTTGTTAAATGTATTCCTGTATTTTGTGTTTGATGCCAGGGTAAATGGTATTTAAAACATTTCACATTCTGTTCTAATTAATTATTGGCCTTTTCAGATTTTTTAATTTCATGATTTATTCACATGATAGGTTATATATTTTTCTAAGAATTTATCCATTTTTTTCTAGGTTATCCAATTTGTTGATATATAATTGTTCATAACAGTCTTTTACGATCCTTTGTACTTCTGTGGTATCAGCTGTAATGTCTCCTTTCATTTCTGATTTCATATCTTTGTGTCTTCTCTTTTTTCATCGTCTAGCTAAGCACTTGCCAATTTTGCTTAGCTTTTCAAAAAACCACCTTTAGTTTTGCTGATATTTTTAAATGATTTTTTTGTCTCTATTGATATCTGTTCAAATCTTTATTTCCTTCCTTCTGTTAATTTTAAGCTTATTCTTTTTTTAGTTCCTTGAGGTGTAACATTAGGCAAGTTTCTTGATCTTTTTTGATGTAGGCCTATAATGCTATAAACTTTCCTCTTGAGCTCCTTTTGCTGTATCCCATAACTTTTTTGTGATGTTTCAATTTCCATTTGTCTGAAGGCATTTTTTAAATTTCCTTTTAATTTCTTCTTTGACCCAATAGTTGTTCAGAAGCATATTGTTTAATTTCCATGTATTTGTGAATTTTCCATGATCTTCCTATTATTGTTTTCTAGTTTCATACCATTCTGATCAAAAAAGATACCTGATATGAATTCCAATCCTAAATTTGTTAAGGCTGGTTTTGTGGCGTAACATAAGATCTATGCTGGAGAATGTTCCATGTGTGTTTGAGAAGAACGTATTATGTTGTTGCTGGATGGAATATTCTGTAGATGACTAGATTCATTTGGTCTAAAGTGTAGCGTAAGTCCTATGTTTCTTCACTGATTTTCTGTCTGAATGATCTATTGTTGATAGTACAGTATTGAAATCCCATACTATTATTGTGCTGCAATCCATATCTCCCTTCAGATCTCTTAATGCTGGCTTTATACGTTTAGGTACTCTAACATTAGGTGTAATATGTATTTATAATTGTTAATGAGATTATATATATATATTTAAAATTGTCATATCTTCATAATGAATTGACACCTTTATCACTATACGACATTTGTCTCTCTCCATAGTTTTTGGCTTAAAGTCTCTCTTGTCTGATACAAATATAGTTACTCCTGTTCTCTTTTGCTTTCCTTTCCCGTGGAATAACTTTTTTGGCCCCTTTATTTTCAGTGTATAAGTGTCCTTTAAAGTGAGGTGAGTCTTTTCAGATAACATAGAGTTGGTTTTTATTTTTATTAACTCAGCTAATCTATACCTTTGGTTTGAAAAATTTAATCCATTTACATTCAACATAATTATCGATCAGTGAAAACTCACTAGTAAAATTTTGTTTTCTTTTACGGTTCTTTTGTAAATCCTTTGTTCCTTCTTCCTCTATTGCTTTTTTCCTTTATGGTTTTTTATAGTGGTATACTTTGATATCTTAAGTCTTTTGTGAGTCTACTTTAGGTTTTTGCTTTGGGGTTATCCTGACGCTTACATAAAACATCTTAAACGGACTATGTTCAGCTGATAACAACTTAATTTTGATTACATATACAATTTCTACACTTTTACTTCCTCTTTTGCCATGTCTCATGTTTTTATGTCACATTTTACATCTTTTTATTTGTATCTGTGAAAAATCGTAGCCATAGTTGTTTTTAATACTTTTGTCTTGTAACCTATAAAGATAAAATTGATTTACATATTGCCATTACTGTATAAGATATTTGAGGCTAATCTATGGAAATATAGTTGAGTTTTATGTATTGGGCTAGTATCGTACAATCTTAATAACCTCACATATCATTTCTAGGAGGCTTTTTGTAGACTCCTTAAGATTTTCTCCATAGATGATGATATCCTCTGTAAATGAAGACAGTTGTAATTCTTCTTTTCTAGTGTGTGTCCGTTTATTCTTCCTTTATTGTGCTGGCCATGATTTACAGTATAATGTTGAATGGAAATCATTAGAGCAGACATTCTTGAATTGCTCTTTATAAGAGGGACAGCATTCAGTCTCTTCCCATTAAGTGTAATGTTAACTGTAGGTTATTTTTAGATGTCGTTTTTCATATTGACAAAGCTCCCTTTTATTCCTAGTTTATTAAATTGTGAAGATCAGGAATAAATATTAAATTTTGTCAAATTCATTTTATGGCTATTGAGGTGTTCATATGTGTTTCTTTTAAAGACACTTAAAATGAAGAATTATATTTATAGATTTGCAACAGTTAACCTTGCCTTGAATTACTGGGATTAACGTTAATTATTCATAATGTAGTATCTATTTTGTATATTGCTAGGTTTAATTTGCTAAATTTTTATTAAACATTTTTTGCGTCTATGTCCATAATAGATATTGTTTGGTACTTTACTTGTAATTTCTTCTTTTGATTTTAGTGTCAAGACAATGCTGGTCTCATAATGAGTTGGGATGGGTTCCCCACTGTTGTACTTTCTGGAAGAGTTTATATAGAGTTGTCATTATTTATTTTTATGTCTTAAGAAATTTTCCAGTGAAGCCATCTGTGCTTGGAGTTTTCTTATGGAAAGTTTAAAAATTATGGATTCAGTAGTTTGTGTCTTTCAAAGAATTTGTCAATTTCATCCAATTATTGGACTTATTTTCATAAAATTGTTCATAGCATTCCCTTTTTAATGTATGTAGGGTTTGTAGTGATGTCCTTGTTCTTCCTACTGATATTGGTAATTTGTATCTTCTTTTTTAGGGTGAGGGTGGTCTTTAATTTTTATTTTCTTCACAAAATAATATGTAAGCATTAAAACTTTTTATTTTTACTTTATATAGTCCTATGGAACTGAGTATAATTATTTTGTAACCATAAACATTTTTAAAATCTATCTTTTGAAATAAAATGAATAGAGATTTTGCTATATATGTAAGTTTCTTTAAGGTGATTAACAGTCATTGATTTCCAATCCCTAATTAATTGCTATTTCCATTTTACAAGTGAAGAATTGGTGGTCAGTGTATGAGCCTTGAACTGTTTTGTCCCAAGTTCATGATTTCTCCAAGAAGCAGCAAAACTTCAATAAGACTTTTTTTGACACTTACAGAATATGTAAAAATAACTTTGATTACACTCATTTTAGACTAAGGAACATAAGAAATGTGTCCTAGAACATGAGAGAAATCAATGACCAGATCAGAAATAGAGCCTATGCTTCATGACCATATTTCTTTTTCATTTAAGACAATAAAAAAAAAAAAACTCTAAGCACTGAAAATGTCTTCACAGCTAATTTTTCTTTTTTGTGTTAGCATACTGGTTTTGTCTCAAAATATTTACAGGTCAAATGATTGACATCATATTTTATGTAACAGTCCCTCTTTAAATTTAAGTCTCAAGTTGTATTTTTTAAAACCACTTTATTGAGGTATAATTGACATACAAAAAGCTGTACATAATTAATGTATACAGTATTTGTTGAATTTGAAGATAAGTATACACTTATTATCTCTTATCTTCATTAGTCTTGCTAGAGGTTTATCTGGTTTATTGATTTTTAGAACAGCTTTTTGATTGATTTTGTGTTGTCTGTTTTGTTTCGAAGTAGTTTCAGCTGCGTCTGACAAATTTTGATACGTTGTGTGTGCCTTTTCATGCAGTTCAACTGTTACTCGCTTTGGTTTCTTCTTTGAGCAAGGGTTATTTAGATACATGTCATTTAATTTTAAATTTCTTAGGATTTTCATGTTTTCTATAAATGACTTCACATTTAAGTATATTTTGATCAGATAACATATTGTATAAAGTTCTTTTAGTTTACTGATACTTGTGTTATGGCCAGAATATGCTCTATTTTTGTAAATGTTCTATGTGTTCTTGAAATAATGTCTTGACAATTATGTATATTGCAAACAGTGTTCAATAAATGATGATTATGTTCAAGTCTGCTATATTTATACTGATTTTATGCCTACTTGTTCTATCAATTATTGAGTCAAAGTGTTTAATTCTCCAGCTATACACTTTTAGATTTCTTTCCTCTTTCAGTTATGCCTTACTATATTTTAAAATTGTTTTTAAGTGAATGTACTTTTCAGATTGTTATGTCTTCTTGATACATGACATCTTCATTATTATAAAGTGATTTCTAACACTGGCATTTCTATTTTATTTAAAATTCAGTTTATCTGATAATAACATAGCCACTTCATCTTTCCTTTGTGTTTATATCATATTCTTCTTTCCATTTTTTTTACTGTTAACATTTGCCTCTCTTTATATTTAAATGGGCTTAATGTGATGGAATATAACGAGGTCTTTAAAAAAAAAAAAAAAAAAAATCTGGAGCCTGGACCAGTGTCTCGTGCCTGTAATCCCAGCACTTTGGGAGACTGAGAAGGATCACTTGAGGCTGTGAGTTTGAGGCCAATTTGAGCAACATAGTGAGACCAGGTCTCTATTTAAAAAACAAAACAAAACAAAACAGGCTGGGTGCAGTGGCTCACACCTGAAATCTCAGCACTTTGGGAGGCTGAGGCAGGCGGATCACCTGAGGTTGGGAGTTCAGCGTGACCAACATGGAGAAACCCGGCCTCTACTAAAAATACAAAAATCAGCTGGGTGTGGTGGTGCATATCTGTAATCCGGGCTACTCGGGAGGCTGGGGCAGGAGAATTGCTTGAACCCGGGAGGTGGAGGTTGCGGTGAGCCAAGATCACACCATTGCCCTCCAGCCTGGGCAACAAGAGCGAAACTGTCTGAAAGTCACCTTTGTTCCAGTTCCCAAAAAGTTCCTTATTTCCATCTGAGACCCCCTCAACCTGGACTTTATTGTCTGTATCACTATCAGCATTTTGGGTAAAGCCATTCAACAAGTCTCTAGGAAGCTCCAAGCATTCCCACATTTTCCTTTCTTCTTCTGAGCCCTCCAAACTGTTCCAACCCCTGCCTGTTACCCAGTTCCAAAGTCGCTTACACATTTTGGGGTATCTTTTGAGCAGCACCCCACTCTACTGGTACCAATTTACTATATTAATCAGTTTTGATGCCATTGATAAATACATACCTGAGACTGGGCAATTTACAAAGAGAGAGGTTTAATGGACTTACAGTTCTATGTGGCTGGGGAGGCCTCACAATCATGGCGGAAGGTGAAAGGCACATCTCACATGGTGGCAGACAAGAGAGCTTGTGCAGGGAAACTCCTTTTTAAAAAACCTTCACCTCTCATGAGACTTGTTCACTATCGTGAGAACAGCCAGGAAAACCAGCCCTCATGATTCAATTACCTCCCACCAGGTCTCTCCCACAACACGTGGGAATTCAAGATGAGATTTGGGTGGGGACACAGCCAAACGGTATCATATAATTTTAGGTTAACTGTTGTTTAAAAAAAGTAATGGTGTTCTCTTATGACCTGAGTTGCTTTTAATGTGAAATCTCCTTTCAGTCTTGTCTTTGTTTCCCTGGCTGCATTTTTTATCATTTGTTTTAAAAAAAATCTGGTTGTGATATGACTTTCTTTGTTTTCTTCTGATTGGGGTTTGTTGACTATTTTGGATCTGTATATGGTTTTCTTCAAGTTTGGAAAAAAATTGTCATTTTTTCAAATAGTTTTGCTTTCCCATCCCAACCTCCTTCAGGGGCTCTAATTGCACATATATTGGAATGTGTGATATTGTCCATAGGGCTATCACTCAGCCTATCTAATCTCTGTTTCACTGTGGATAGTTTCTATTGCTGTGTCTTCAGGTCCCCCAACCTTTTCTTCTACAATGTCTTCTGATTTTTATTTTTCACTTCATATATTGCATTATCTATAAAAATTAGTTTGGTGACTTTTTACTATGTTTCATTTCTGTTTTAACACTCTTGTCTGCTACATTCTCTCATGTCATTTCTGAGTCTATTTCTTTCTTTTTTTTTTTTTTTTTTTTTTTTTTACTGGTTGGAGGTCACATTAGTAAATTTTTGTGTGTGTGTGTGACAGTCTTGCTGTGTCACCCAGGCTGGAGTGCAGTTGCGTGATCTCAGATCACCACAGCCTCCATCTCCCGGGTTCAAGTGATCTGCCTCAGCCTCCCAAGTAGCTGAGATTACAGGTGTGTACCATCACACCCAGCTAATTTTTTCTAGTTTTAGTAGAGATGGGGTTTCACCGTGGTTCCCAGGATGGACTTGAACTCCTGACCTTAGGTGATCCACCTGCCTTGGCCTCCCAAAGTGTTGGGATTATAGGCATGAGCCACTGTACCTGGCCAACAACTTTTGATTTGGACGAAAAAAAATCTGAATTTCACATTCTTGGATGCTAGGGTTTTTTTTTATTTCTTTAAATGTTGTTTGGGTTTGTTTTATAATCCACTTAAAATGTAATCAGTTTGGTATTTTTGAAACTTGCTTTTAGTTTTATCAATGCAGGTCCAGGAAATACGTTTGTTTAGTATACATTTGGCTCCACTATCAAGGATTCACCTGATATGTTTTTACTACTTAGGTCTCACTCCTCTGTTCCTTAGCTGCTCTGTGTTAGAAGGTGTTTCCATTCAGAGTGTTAGGAATCAGAACTAGCTCATTGGTTCTTTGAGTGCCAGAGATTTCTGCCTCCTCTTTTCCAGCAGAATTTCTGTGGTATTCTGGCTGGGAAAAAGGCATAATGTAATCTTGGATAAACAGCAGACAAACTGAAATTGAGGAGGACTCTATAAAAATAATTGGCCTATATTCTTTGAAATGTCAAGGTTATGAAATCCAGAGGAAAAACTGAGGAATTTTTTAGATTAAAAAACTGAAGATACAGGACAACTAAATGCAATGAATAATCCTGGATTGGAGTTTGGACTGGGGTTTAAAAAAAGCATTTAAAGGACATTGTTGGAACAATTGTAGACTTTTGAATATAAACTGTGGATTAGGCAATAGTAATGTAACGATGACAAATTTCCTGATTTTAATGGTTGAACTGTGGTTGTTCTTGTCCTTAGGAAATACATGCTGGAGTATTTAGGTGAAGGGGCGTGATGCATGAAACTTAACTTCAAAGGGTTTAGGAAATCACACACATACTCCACAAGCAAGCAACGATAAAGCAAAATGTAAATAAGTGTTGAATCTGGGAAAAGGTGTATATAATTTATAATTCTTGTAACTTTTCTGAAAGGCTTAAAATTATGTGAAGAAAATATTACCACAAATGAGTTGGCTCAAACACACAGGATTGAGTTTCTTTTTATTGCTAGGTACACCTTGCTCAGCTTCCTGGAAGGGTTGATGGTTTCAATCTAAACACAGAGAAAGTGGAATGATTTATAATTATCTCCTGATATCTCTTTCTTTCCAAATCAAATTGACCCACAGTTCAGCAGCCCTCTGTTGCCAGGACTGACGTGATGGTAGCTTCTCTTTGTCAGTCAAAAGAAAGTTTGCTGCATGCCTTCATGCCACTCCCCATTATCTAGGGGATGGAACTGACACTGAAAGACAAGAAGCATAAGACATAGCAACCCTTTCTTCCTGGAGTCATTCGTCATGAGCTTTAGTAGCAAAATGTTCCCAAACTCTTAGTACAGCCTCATGAAACTAGAGCTGACTTCTTGCTAAATTCCATTATTAGTCACAGTTCTGTGGTCACAGTGCTTTTTGGTTGGTTTTTCTGTTTGTTTTTGTTTGTTTAATAAGACATTTTTCATGACTGTAACAAGTTATTATAGGTGGAGGCAGTAAAGTTTGGGGCCAGGGGAGAAGAGGGAAGCAATTGTTTATCATCTCCATCACAGGTGATCACAGACAGCACAAGAGGGGCAGAAAATCTCTCAGAAAGTGGTGAGAGTTGTCAAATTTGGTCAAGCAGGAGCCATGTGGGCATTGTTACATGCGAATGAAGACTTTTCAGCGAGAGTGGAAAGGGGTGAAATGTGTAACAACCCACACAGAGCTGCTTTCAGCTTCACTCACCTAGTCAGGTTGTGGACGGCCCCATAACCCCTTTTGTATTTGCTTGCTAACAGGGAAGAGTGCGTCTGATCTCAGTGTCTTGTCCAGGTGATTAATGGGGATGCTGTTGCAGAGATGCATGCTGCTTTCTTCCATGTAGCCTTGGTATCAAGTAGCACCAGCTCAGTTACCAGGTTGTATTATCTTAAAATCAGTAAATGAAATCGGGGAGAATCTGAGTGAGTGTCTTGGACTAATGGTGATGTTTAACAGGGCGGGAAGCTGAGCTGTAAGAGTGACACTGGAGGGTCATATGTTTGGATTCTTCAGTCAGTTTAAATATGGCTTGGGTCAGAATCATGGACTGTTACTATGCAGAGATTGTTTCATTATCCTCCCTACCATATCAACTTTTATCCCAGGAATACACTTAACAGTTCCAGGTAAGTTGAAGGATAGAGTAAATATTCACAGGGCTGGCCCTAAATGAAATGACTATTTCATGTTCTGCCCTCATGCTCCAATTTTCTTTTTGGGGACTCTCTTCTCTCATTTCTTCCCACTAGAGTCAATTTTATATGAGCCTTGAGATTTAGGATTGCACTCTGGAAGGGTGAGGGTTTAAAAGGAAGTGGTCAAGTGCTGACCTACATGACTTAAATAGTCTCTTGTCAATCTACAAACCTTCTAAATGTGTTATTACTTCTATTTTAGAGATGAGGAATCTGAGGCAGTTTCCAAAAAGATAAGCAATTTTCCCCAAAGCAAACAGGTAATATATGAAGGAAATAGGGTTCAGGTCCAATTCTGCAAGACTCAAAAGTTGCCTTTCAGCACCAGGCTGTGGAGATGCAAATCTCTCATTCCACCTCTATTCTACTCACAAAAACTGCCACCTAAATCCTACCTCTCCTTCACTCAAAAATATTTATCTTGAATACTTTATATACTAGGCACTGGTCCAGGTTTTGGGAATACAGTGCCAGTGAGACTAATATGATTGCTGCTTTCATGAAACTCACTAGGCAGTGGGAGACATGAAAATATATAAGCACAAAACTATAATTACAGAGTTAGATAAGTTTTATAAAAGGAAAAATATATGATATGATAGAAGACACATGTGTAGGGAGGTGATCTTTTTTATTTGGTTAGGGACAGGCTTTCTGAGCTAGTCACATTGAGGCCTGAGTCCTTAAGGGTGAGAAGCAGAAAGCCATGCAAAGCACTGAGCATTCTGGACAAAAGGATCAGCAAAGGTAAAAATCCTGAAGCAAGGAGGAAATGGTCTGTCCATGGAGCTGTAAGTAGACCATCTTGGGAAAGCATGGAGGGGAAGGTATGAGATGCAACTGGAGATTGAAGCCAGAGCAAGATCATTAGATCGTGTAGGTCTTCACAGGATTTGATTGCATGCTAAGTGCATGAAACAGGTGCCAGTGATCATGTTACTCTCCTGCTTAAAAAGCTCCAGTGGGTTCCAAGGTTCAACTCTTTGTTGTTTGTGTACCTTCTACGTTGCCGTGTGTTGGTTTTGACTTCTCATTCCAGGCCCTCTTGCTGATTTTAGGATAAGTGACAGTACTGTTAGTTAAGCAGGGAGATCCTAGATAACTGTCCCTGCTATTTCACAAACAATATCTTTTACCAGTAACAATTGCCTCCTCCAACTTCCACAGGAACTTTTGATTTGGTTTTAGTTCTCATAGAGTCTGTCATGGAGACACAAGGGGGAGGAGGATGAGCTAGGGAGCATTTCAGCAGTTTTCTGCCTCCATTCTCACCCTTTTCTTTGTGCTTCAGCAAATCTAATCAATTAAGTTAAAGTTTTTTCTAAGGACCATGCAGTTTCAGACCTCTATTCATTTTTCACATCTTTTGCAAATCCTTTGTATGTGTTCTTGGTTCATCCTGGAGTACCATTTTCTATACTTTGCCTGTTTGGCACCCTTTAAACCAACTTTTCTTTGAAGACTCTCTCTGAGAATTACTCTAACTAGTTATGTTTCTTTTATGCACTTCTGTTAGTTCCCTTAACACATTTTACTTGCTTATATACATGGTTAACATCCTTTATTAATGTATGAGCTCACTGGGGTTATTGACCTTGTTCATTCCTCTTTGCATCCCTGGCACTCAGCTTAGTGCCTAGCTCAAAGTAGATTTTCAAGAAATGCTAAATGAATGCCTAGTGGAAGTTCATGCTCTGTAATTAACTCAGAATTGTTATGCATGGTCTTAGGCAAGTCATTTATCCTCTCAGAGACCGTAGTAAGTTATATAATTTATACTACTATGTTTACATGGTTTACTTTATAATACTAAGTTACTGAATACTTAACTTCATTGATTGATTACTTACTCTGTACAGGCCCTATGCTAAGGGGTTTTAGATGGATTATCTCAATTTACCCTTAATGTCAACCCCATGAAGTAGCTTTAGATATTATCCTCAGTTGACAGGCAAGGAAACTGAGACCCAGGGATGAAAAATGACTTGTGCAAAGTCACACAAGCTGCTAGAGTATGAGAGATTCAAATTAACTATGTTGCACTCCAAGGCCCAGGCTGTCAAGTGTTCTTCTGCTGAATTGTTTTCAACTCTCTAAATTAGTGGGAAGTTAATCTTTTCTTTTCTTTTCCTTTCTTTTTTTTTTTTTTTTTTTTTTTTTTTTTTGACAGTCTTGCTCTGTCATCCAGACTGGAGTGCAGAGGTGCGATCTCAGCTCACTGCAAGCTCCGCCTTCCGGGTTCACGCCATTCTCCTGCCTCAGCCTCCTGAGTAGCTGGTACTACAGGTGCCAGCCACCATGCCTGGCTAATTTTTTGTATTTTTGGTAGACACGGGGTTTCACCCTGTTAGTCAGGATGGTCTCGATCTACTGACCTCATGATCCGCCTGCCTCGGCCTCCCAAAGTGCTGGGATTACAGGCGTGAGCCACCATGCCCGGCCTAAAGTTAATCTTTATGAGGTTAGCCTTTTCTTCTTTTCTTTCTGATTTAGGTAATTCTCAAGCCAATATAGATAGCGATTTTTAAAAGATTAATGTATTTTTAAATTGACATATAAAATTGTATGTGTGTAGTTTGTACAACAGGATGTGTTGAAGTATATATACATAGTGAAATGGTTAAATCTAGTTAATAAATTCATGTTATATGGTAATTTTTGTGGTGAGAATACCTAAGACATCTTTCAAGAATATATCATCAACTGTAGTCATCATGCTATACAAGAGATCATTTGAACATAATCCCTCTAACCGCAGACATTTATCTTTGAACCAACAGTACCCCAAGCCCCTCTACTGCCTAACCACCCCAGGCTCTGATAACTACCACTCAACTCTCTGCTTCTATGAAGTCAACTTTTTAAGATTCCACTTATGGGTGACATCATGCAGTATTTGTCTTTCTATAACTGGCTCATTTCACTTAATGTTCTCCAGATTCATCCATGTTGTCACAAGTGGCAGGAGCATTCTTTTCATGGATTAATAGTATTCCATCATGTATGCATACCACATTTTTTGCCTATTAATCTATTGATAGACACTTAGGTTGCTTCTATATCTTGGCTACTGTGAATAGTACTGCAGTCACTATAGGATTGCAGGTCTCTTCCACATACTGACTCCATTTCCTTTGGATATATATCTGGTAGTGGGTTGGGTGAGTTCTGTGGTAGTTATAATTTTAACTTTTGAGGAGATCCATGCTGTTTTCCATAATAGCTCTACATTATGATTTACCTTCCCATCAACAGTGTACAAGGGTTCCCTTTCCTTCACATCCACACCAAGATTTATCTTTTGTCTGCTTGATAATCGCTCTTCTATGAGGTGATATCTTGTGGTTTTGATTTGCATTTTTCTGATTCATAATGAGCATTTTAAAAATTATACCTGTTAGCCATTTGTGTATCTTTTAAGAAATGTCTATTCAGTTCATTTGGCTATTTTTAGTTGGGTTATTTGTTTCCTTGCTATTGAGTTGGGTTCGTTATGTATTTTTATATTAACCCCTCATCAGATATATGATGTACAAATGTTTTCTCTTCACTCTGTTTTTTCCTTTGTTGCACAGAAGTGTTTTAATTTGATATAGTCGCATTTGTCTATTTTTGCTTTTGTTGCCTATGCTTTTGGCGACATATCCAGAAAATCATTGCCCAGACCCATGTCACGAAACTTTTGCCACATGTTTTCTTCTAATAGATTCATAATTTGGAGTTTTATATTTAAGGCTTCAATCAATTCTGAGTTGATTTTTGTATATGATAAAATATAATAATTTAATTTCATTCTTTTGCATGTTGTAATACGGTATTTTGTTTGTGCCTGTTTGCTAAATGTGATGGTTGGGGAAGTGGGGTCTCTCCTAGGCTGAGGTAAAACTCAACTTTGAGTCTTTAACAGGATGTTCTGAAAATTAGGTCTAAAGTGAACTTTTTGGAAGGGTACATTCTACCACCAAGAGTGCTCCGTCTGGTAAGATAATCAGGAAAGACTGGCAGCACAGGAAAGGGAAGCTGGTGGTGGGGAGAACAGTGGGGAGCTAGTGTAGGAGGTAGCTGGATTGAAGAGAAGGGGTAGAGGCCTCACAGTAAAATGTAACCAATTTTAAATCCAAAGCCTTTGAAGCAAAAATAATTCAACGTTGAAACATGACTATATTTAATTAGTGGAGGTTTAACATCATGACTCTACAACTTAACCCTGGAGAACAAACAAAGCTCAAATTACAAATCTCACAGAAATGACAATGGCAGCCTGAAAGACAAGTCACTCAGGTAAGTGGGATCTTATAACCAGAATACTGCCAAGCACCTGGCCTGCATTACAGCTGTGGGTCTGTCTTGGTCTTTGCCTACATCAGCTACCTTAGGGGGAGGATGGACAACATGGAATAGGGACGAAGAAATCAGGTGTCACACAGATGCATTTTAGTAACACACAAGTGGCTCAGACTTCTGTAGTTCAGAGTAGGGCTGAATGACAGCTGAGCTGCATACAGCGTAAAGGCAGACCATGGAGAACTGAAAAAACATGCGTGAACAAATGTTCAAGTTAGTGTCTTCTAACTCCTGGCTTATCACAAAATGACCAGCACTGCCCTAAAGGTCAGGCCCCAAACCAGAGGTCTAGTTAGGAAGGCTGTCTGAATCCTGGACCATCTTCCTGTTTACACCCTCCATTTTTCTCCCCAGACAACCCAAGGCCATTCAAGTGCTTTTCCCTATTTGATTCTTGAAGGGCTGCTTCTGCTGATAATCAGAAGAGTCATCAGTTCTGTTTACCAAATACTCTTCTTGGTATAATTTGGATGTTTGTCCCGTCAAACCTCATGTTGAAATTTGATCCCCAATTTTGGAGGCGGGGGGACTAATGGGAAGTGTTTGGGTCATGGGAGTGAACTGTTCACGAATGGATTGGTGTCATCCTGTGGTAATGTGTATGTTCTCACTCTTAATCCCAAGAAAGCTGGTTGTTAAAAAGAGCCTGGCACCTTCCTCTACTCTCTCTCTTGCTTCCTTTCTCACCATCTGATCTCTGCACACGTCAGCTCCATTTCATCTTCTGCCATGTGTGGACGTGGTCTGAGGCCCTCACCATAAGCAGATGCCGGTCCCATGCTTTCTTGTATGGCCTGCAGAACCGAGAACCAAATAAACTTTATAAATTACCCAGCCTCGGGTTTCTTTTATAGCAACACAAATGGGCTAAGACACTCTCACGTAACACTATCCTGGAAATCCTGAGGAATAAGAATTGTTAGTATCCTCATTTTATACCTTAAGAAATGGAAGCTGAGTAAAACAAAATTATTTGCCAAAGGCCACAAGCTAAAAATTGTCATAAAACCATTTTTAGGAAAGAATCAAATCACTTAAGTGCAATATTTGTCTTTGCTGTCGTCCCTCCCTCCTTTCTTCCTTTCCTTCAACTGTCTCTTGGTTTTTCTCTGCCTCCTTCCCTCCCATACGTTTTCCCTTCCCCCTCTCTCCCCTTCCTCTCCCTCTCTGCATGTCTTTCTCTTACAATGTCTGTCTTGCACTCTCTCTCTCAGATGCTCTCTGTGTCTCTCCTTTCTCTCGCCCTCACTCTCTCCCCTTCTTTCTTTGCCAATATTGACATTTAGAGTCACTATCCAAGAAAAGTCTGTCGTATTCCTATGAATTGAGCCAGCTCCACTCTATTAGAGAATATTAGCTATACATCTGAGCTTCAACAAATTTTGCATGAAATGTGATACGTGGGAGCTCCAGGTTTGTAACTGCTGTCAATTTCTTCTAAGAGAACACTTTTGTTAGGGTGACCATGAAATTTATTGTCCAAATTGGAATATACTCAGATGAAAATGAACAATAAAAATAATGAAAATTATATAATTAAATAATTTTGAAATATTTACTTATTAAGTAGGTATACAGTTATATTAAAACAATTTTAATATACACAATTCCTTCTAAAAATAAACAAGAATAAAAAATTTTAAAAATATGGATTATAGAAACACTAATAGTAACATATGCAAAATAATTATTCAGGTTCTTAAGGCCAAGTGTGTTTCTTATATCAAGTCACTGATATTTTTCCCAAAGAATATATGTTTTAATATCACCATATTATTATTTTCTTTCTAAAAAAGACTTTTAGGTTCATGTAATTCACATGTATCCCTGAACCTAAAAGTATTTTCAAAAAGTTGTAAACCTGTGTCACGGGAGTTTATTATACAGATTATTTTGCCACCCAGGTATTAAGTCCAGCACCCAATAGTTATTTTTTCTGACTCTCCACCTCCTCTTTACCCTCCTCCCTCAAGTAGGCCCCGGTGTCTGTTGTTCCTCTGTGTCTGTGTGTTCTCATCATTAAGCTCCCACTTATAAGTGAGAACATACTAAATAACTTACAGTTGTCTTCAAAATAACATTTTATAGTCAATTGAAATTTTTGGTACATTCGTTGATTCTCTTTTGTAGACCACAACATTGTTGATAGAAAAAGATTTTTCTCTACAGGAAAGCTCAGAGCAATTTTACTAAATAAAAATATTTTCAGCTTTAATTTTTTATGCTGAAATGCATACATATTTCAGTCCAAATATTTTCATAGGTACTGTGATACTGCTTTCATTTGGTGCATATTTCTTTAACAAGTAGCTTTGTTGAAAATCAAATAAATTATCTACAGTTGTTTAAATTTCACCAAAAATACGTGTTGTAAAATTCAGGCTTTCTTCATTTCATTCCATTCTGATGTAGAATACAGCTTATGCAGTTAAAATGAGAGCTCCATCAAAGATTTGCCACAAGTCAAGATATCTTAAAATTCAATTATAAAATTTCAAAATTAAATCGCATATACCACTAGCATTCTTATTGTTTAGTTTGTTCAATTACCCCTAGTTTACACAGAGATAAATTGCAATGTCTTCCAGTTTTTTAGCTTTGTTTTTAATAAATGCAATGTAATAAAAGCAAACATAAAGAGCAAAAATAAGTTTTTGTGCTCTATTCATTGAAATCTTTGACTAAAGCTTTCCTAATGATTTTGAACAAATTGCAGACAAATTGCATACAAAAAGTTTGTCATTGTAGTACACTTAGGTTGAATTACGTGTAGTTTTTGAAAATCTCAAACTCTTCCAAGATTTTTGTTTTCGAAGGGAAAGGAGAAATTTAGTGAGACATAAGGTTGATATGTAAAAGTAGGCAGCCCCCCCAAAAAAAATACCTCCATGCTATCACGTTTTATTCAATATTAGCTTCGTTGCAAAAAACTTTGTTCATTCTCTCTGCACATAAAATATTTGTAGATTTTGATATTATGGCTTTTATATTTTAGACTCTTAATTTACGGACTTGCAGGAAGTTGCAAAAATAGTAGAGTCAGGTGTACCATTCATCTAACTTCCCCAAATGGCAACATCTTGGACAGCTGTACTATGTCGATATTAGGAAATTGACATTGATATACTGTTATTAACTGAATACAGACCTTGAGTTTTTCCCAATTTAAAAATTTCATATATGTATGTGTGTATAGTTATATACACTTTTATCCCATATTTAGATTCATGTGCAGCAGTCCCCCTTTATCCATCAGTGATATGTTCCAAGACCCCCAGTGGATGTCTAAAACCGTAGATAGTATGGAGTTCTATGTATGCTATGTTTTGTCCTATAATGTAATGGGTGGATAGTGTTTACAGCATGGATATCCTGGACAAAGGGATGATTCACATCCCAGATAAAGCGTGACAACATGAGATTTTGTCATACTACTCAGAACAGCTTGAAGTGTAAAGCTTATGAATTATTTCTGCCATTTTTCATGTAATATTTTCAGACAACAGTTGACCACAGGTAGCTGAAATCACGGAAAGTGAAACCACAGGTATAAAGGGACGACTATAACTACCACCATAATCAACAACCGAACTTGTTCATCACTGTAAAAGAAAATGCTTGTGCTACTTTTTTGCATATGCGCCTCCCCCATCTTCCCACCCCTGAAATCCAGTCTCTATCCCCTGGCATCCATTAATTTGTTCATCTGTATAGTTTTATAATTTCAAGAATATTATATAAACAAAATCAACAGCGTGTATCCTTTGGAGATGAACTTTTTTTTTTTTTCACCAAGCACAATGCCCTTGAGGCACATCTAGGTTGTTGTTTGCATCAGTAGTTCATTTCTTTTTATTGCTGAGTACTGTTACACAGCATGGATATGCCAGAGTTTGTACTATTATTTCCACATTAAATTATATGTGAGTTGTTCCAGTATGTTGCTATTATAAATACAGTTGATATAAACATTTTTGTACAGAACCTAAGTTTTTGTTGATTGCTGGGTCATATGGCAAGTACACGTTTACCTCTGTAAGAAACTGCCAAACTCATCATTTACATTAAGTAAAATACCACCTTGGTTTCCAAGAAATACAAATCTAACAAAAACCTGATGGACACAGGCAATCAAATTTTTAGTTGTTTATTATTTACATACCATATTCTTATTAATGTTAGTTACACATTTTTCATTGAATAAAGGAAGACTGTTTGGATCTCCCTAACTCTCCCAGACCCACCCACCAAAAAAAAAACAGAAACTGCCGAACTATTTCTAAGAGTGGCTGTTCTCTTTTATGTTCCCATCAATGGTATATGAGGCACTCACTTTCTCTACATCCTTACCTTTGATATTGTCACTTAAGAAAAAATTTAAAACTGTTTGAATGGATATGTAGTATTATGTCATTATGGCTTCAATTTGCATTTCCCTAATGGCTAATGACATTGAACATCTTTTCATATGATTATTTACCATCTATATCTCCCCTTTGATGAAGTGCCTGTTCATATATTATGCAGATTTTTAACTAAATTTTCTGTATTTTTATTTATTTTTTATTATTATACTTTTAAGTTTTAGGGTACATGTGCACAATGTGCAGGTTTGTTACCCATGTAACCATATGCCATGTTGGTGTGCTGTACCCATTAACTGGTCATTTAGCACTAGGTATGTCTCCTAATGCTATCCCTCCCCCCTACCCCCACCCCACAGCAGTCCCCGGTGTGTGATGTTCCCTTTCCTGTGTCCATGTGTTCTCATTGTTCAATTCCCACCTATGAGTGAGAACATGTGGTGTTTGTCTTTTTGTCCTTGTGATAGTTTGCTGAGCATGGAATACTATGCAGCCATAAAAAATGATGAGTTCATGTCCTTTGTAGGGACATGGATGAAGCTGGAAATTTTCTGTATTTTTTAAAAGTTCTTGAGTTTAGAGAGTTCTCTATCCTAGGTATATGGCTTTTTTTGGAAATGTGATTTCAAAATATTTTGTATCCGTATGTAACTTGCGGTTTTATTCTCTTAACATGGCTTTCATACTGCGAAAGACTTTAGTTTGAAGTCCCATTAACATTTTTTTCTTTTATGGATTGTGTTTTTGGTGTCATGTGTAAGAACTCTTCTCCTAACCCCAGGTCCTGGATGTTTGCCTATGTATCTTCTGAAAGTTTTACAAATTTACAAATTATTTTAAATTAATTTGGGGATACAGTAAGAAGGTTGATGTTCTTTTTTTCTTTTCCAATGGGTGTCTAATTTTTCCATCATCGTGTGTTGAATAGAGTATGCTTTCTCCATTGAATTGCATTTGCACCTTTGTCAAAAATCTATTGGGCATATTTGTGTTGGTCTATTTATGGATTCTTTCTTGTGTTCCATTCATCTACATGTCTATTCTTCTGCCAGTACCTTACTATATTGACTATTATAGTTATAAATTCAGTCTTAACACCAGGTAGAGTGATTCCTATCACCTTAAACTTCTTTTTGAGAATTGTTTTTAGCTATTATAGCTCCTTTTGCCTTTATATATAAATATTAAGCTAAGCGTGTTCTGTGTTTATAAAAAGCTTACTTGTAACTACAACTTCTATTCATTGCTAAAGAAGTTTATTGAGATATAATGCAGATAGCATACAGTTCACTCATTAAAAGTATACAATTCAATGGTTGTACAATTCAATGGCTTTTAGTATTTTCACAGAACTGTACATTTATCACCATAAGCAATTTTAGAACATTTTTACTAACCCATAAAGAACCTCTGTTCTTGTTCATCTTCACCCCCTCTTCCCCACCACCGCCCCAATCTCCTCATCCCCTAGCTTTAGGCAATCCATTATCTATCTGCTGTCTCCATAGATTTGACTTTTCTGGAAATTTCACATGAAAGAAATAATATGATTTTTGGTCCTTTGTGACTTTTTCATTTAGCATAGGCTTTCAAAGTGCATACATGTTATAGCATGTATTAATGCTTCATTTCTTTTTATTGTCAAATAATTCATTGTGTGGAAATGCTATCTGTTTTTTATCTATTCATCAGTTTATGGACATTTGGGTTGTCAACATCTTTTGGCTACTATGAAAACTGCTGCTTTGAACATTCATGATGAGTTGTGTGGACATACATTTTTATTTGTCTCAGGTAGATTTCTAGGAATAAAATTGCTGGATTGTATAGCTCAATCTTATTTGAGGAAGTGTCAGCCTATTTCCCACAACAGCTGTACCATTTTACGTTCCTGCTGGGAGTGTATAAGTGTTCCAATTTCTCCTCATCCTTGCTAACACTTATTATCTGGCCTTTCAGTATAGCCATCTTAGTGGATTTGAAGCAGTAAATCCTTGTGGCTTTTCTTGAAGGCTAATTATGTTGAGCATCTTTTCCTGGTGCTTACTGGCCATTTGTGTATCTTCTTTGGAAGAATATCCGTTAAGATCCTTTGGCTCATCTTCCCATCTTAAAAATTGGATTGTGTGTCTTTTTAATTACTGAGTTGTAATTTTTTATATATATACTGTAAAAAGCAACCAGATATATGACTTACAAAACTTTTCTCCCATTCTGTGCACTGTATTTTCACTTTCTTGATAGTGTCTCTTGAAACCCAAAAGTTTTTAGTTTGATGTTCAGTATATGTTTTTATTGTTGTTGTTGCATTTGCTTTTGGTGTCATATCTAAGAAAATATTTTATAATTCAAGGTCATTAAGAACAAAGTTGAAGGACGTACATTTGCTGATTTCAAAACTTACTATAAAGCATCCCTAATCACAATTTTGTAGTAGTGGAATAGATTTATAGACCAATGGAATAGAATTGACAGTCCAGAAATAAATCCATACAGCAACAACCAATTGATTTTTGAGAAGGATGTCAAGAACATTCATTGGGGTAAAAAATGGTCTTTTAACAAATGGTTCTGGGAAAACTGGAAATCTATAGTTAAAGAATTTGGACTCTTACCTAACACCATATATAAAATCAATTCAGAATAGACCAAAACCCCTGACTGTAAGAATGAAAACTCTAAAACTTAGAAGAAAAATAAGAGTAAATCTTTCTGACATTGGATTTGGCAATGGATTCTTACATATGACACCAAAAGCATAAAGAAAAAGTAAATAATTTGGACTTCATAAAAATTAAACTTTTGCTCATCAAAGGACACTACCAAGAAAGTGAAATAAGTTACAAAATTGGAGAAACTATTTGCAAATTATATACTTGATAAAAGACTACTACTCAAAATATATAAAGGAATCTTATAATTCAACAATGAAAAGACAAGCCAATTAAAATAGACAAAGGACTTGAATGAATGCTTCTCCAAAGAAGGTATACAAATGGCTAATAAACACATGAAAACATGCTAAACATTATTAGTCATTAAGAAGATGCAAATCAAAAGCACAAGGAGATATTACTTTACAATACACTAGGAGGTCTAGAATTTTTAAACAAGGACAATAAGTGTTGGAATATGGAGAAATTTTCAGTCCTCATATATCACTGGTGTTGATGTAAAATGGTTAAGTCACTGTTGAAAACAGTTTGTTCCTCCAAAAGTTAAACAGAATTAACCAAAGGGCTACCAATTCCTCTGCTAGGTATATATTACCAAAGCTTAACACAAGTATTCAAACAATAACCTGTATACAAATGTTCATGCCAACACTATCCACAATAGCTAAAATATGGAAACAACTCGAATGTTTATTAAGCGAAGAATAGAAAAGCAAAATACAGTGTATTGGCACAGTGGAATATCATTCAGCCCTAAAAAAGAATTCTGTTTTGATACACAGTACAACTTGAATGAACATGGAAAACATTATGCTAGGCAAAGAAGCCAGACACAAAACGTCTAATTTTGTGTGATTCTGATACAGAAAGCAGACAGGCAAACAATGGGTAGAAGAGGGTGCTTTCCGAGCAAAGATGGTTCCCTACCCTCAAGCCTGGAAATTCGTGGCCCTAAATGGGAACAGGCATTCCTGTTTTCATGCCCAAAAGTTGCCTTTTGGCCGCCCCCCCATCCTGTACCTGTATAAACCTCAGACTCTAGGCTCCAGAAGCAGACAAGGTAAGAGATGAACAAAGGAGCAGAAGAACAGCAGAACGGCTTGGCAGAGGGAAGAGGAGTATCTGAACAAGGAGAGGAGTTTGGCTGGGGATGGCCAGAGAGGAGATTGGCTGCTGAATGGCCACACTCCAGGGGAATATCATCTTCCCACTGCATTCCATTTCCAGCTCCCCATCTACCCCACTGAGAGCCACCTCCATCACTTAAAAACTCCACACTCATCCTTCAAGTCCGTGTGTGGCCTGATTTTTCTTGGATGCTGGACAAGAATTTGGGATACTAAAAGCTGTCATACTGGCCCTCTGCCCTTGCAAAAAGGCAGAGGGTCCACTGAGCTGTCTAACACTTAAGCCACCTGCAGACAGCAAGGGTAAAAGAGCACACTGTAACATGTGCTCACTTGGGCTTTGGGAATCACAGGCACCCACCCCTGGACACTGTCATGGGGCCAGAGCCCAGGGGCACTTGCTCAGGCTCCCACATCTGCCCGTCTGTGTGCTCCCCCTCCCTTAGGGGATTTTAGCAAATAAGCCATAACCCTGTCACACGTCCTGTGATATGGGTCAGGGAACTCTTCCCATTTCAATTCCATTTATATGAAATATTAAGATTAGGTAAATCCATAAAGACAGAAAGCAGGTTAGTGGTTGCCAGTGCCTAATGAAGGGAAAACATGGAGAAATACGAAAATGTTTTGGAACCAAATGGAGTAACAGTTGTACAACACTGAATGTGTTAAACGGCATTGAAGTGTATATTTTTTTAACAGTTAATGTTATACTATATGAATTCTACCTGTGGAAAAAGAAAAATTAAAGATCCTGAAGAAATACTAAGTCAAATGGGACACTAAAACCATAGGCATAAACCAATTACACCAGTTCAGAGGGTAACCCTAACTTCTGCATGTTAGGGCTTAAGAATATTGAAGTTTTAAAAAAAAGTGTAGATACATTTGCTATATACTCTATTAATTTTTCATTACCCTCTCAGTTCTTGTCTAAATCCAGCCTACGCTGGCAATGTTCTTCTCTTGGTCTTTCTTCCACTCAGGAATTTGCTATGGATTACCAGTGATTTCCTTTTATAGAAGTTCCCAAGAACAAATCTGAATGTACCAGTCTTTCAATCGAGAAGCCAACTGTCACACAAATTTCTAAGAGACAACTGCCTCTTTTACCAAAGTTAATATATGGTTCACACTTAGGTTCTTCATCTTTTTCCCAACATCTCACTCAAAATCGGGATTACAGACTCAAATGCTGTCACTGATGAGGAAGGAAAAATTAACACAAAGAGTGTACAGATGAAGTATGGTAGGAAGATTAGGGTTTCTAGCAAAACGAGGTGCTCTACCTAAGGAAAGTCAACCTTGAAGACCCTGTACCAGCTAAACAAGACTTATCTACAAGCCAGAATTCAGCCCATCGTCTGAATTTACAGCTTCTGTAAGTAAATGCACTGTCATAGAAAACTTTTCTGTGCTCTTGCTCAAAAAGGTTTGATGGAGATAATACAGAGAAGATTGTTTTCTGTTAAAAGCAAAAAAAAAAAAACAAAACTTTTTTTGTAAGTGAAAATAGCTTAAATTCATTTGTTCCCTTTATTTTATGGTATCATAGAACCTTAGATCTGGATGGAAACTTTGAGTCTCATTTTCCACTTAAGTGCAGGACTCTTCTCTGTAATACCTCTGACAGTGGGCCCCAGGTGTCATTTAACACTTCTTGAATGAGGACTTCACAATACATAAAGGCAGTCATTTCGTTACTGGCCTGCTGAAGTTGTTAGAAGGTGATTTTTGAGATGAGCTGTGTTCTACTTCCTTGCCTGTTTCTCCTGTCCATCTTGATTCTCCCTGTTGTCTGGAGACAAAATGAATCCATTCCTGCTTCTACAGGTTTTTCCTTCAAATATTTGCCGATTGCTCTCAAACCTCTCTTTGGTTTAATCTTTTCCAGGCTACACTGTCCCAGTATTCAGTGATACCTCATTTTGACATGATTTGCAATTCCTTATCTTATAGAATGCAATCCTAAAAGGGCCCTCTCCTTCATCATTACCCTTTTGATTTTTGGTATTTTTAGAAAAAGACATGCAGTCCAAAGAAAATATGAGACCAAAGCATGGTAAGACTAGTGATTCTAGTGTTCTGAACTTCAGCTCTTATTCTATGTTCTTCACCCCCTTTAGATTGTATGCTGCATGAAGGCAAGGACTGTGTTTTTCTGATTCATCATACTGTTTCCATCACCTTATACAGTACCTGTAACATAAAAATTCCCAATACATAATTGTTGAATCATTTAACAGTTAACTTATGTCACTGTCTCTTCGTTGGCTAGATGCAGAGACTGGAAATAAAATTTTGTAATACCTGGTCCTGTTGGGATATTCAGTTTTCTTTTCTCTTTTCCTCCCTCCCTCTCCTTTTAAAAATTTCTCCAAATCTTCAGAAATATTTAGAGATGTAAATATTGTAAACTAGTGAACTCATGACAGCATGTGAGCTAAATGCCATCTGTTTCAGGGAAATACTGTCCTGTGCCCGTCAGTGTTTTTCACCCAAAGTGAATTCCAACATGTGCAAAAACTGGAACTTGAAGTACTTTACCCCTTAATGCCTAGATTGCTGCAGAGCTCTTTTCCTTGGTGAATGTGTGTGCACGTGTGTGTGTGGTGTGGTGTGTATGCATTGCATGTAAGAGTTTACGGGACAGAGGGTAAGCTTTTTGTGGCCTGGGAGCAGGGCTGATCAACTCTGTAGAGCAATGGTTACCAGTTTGCTCATGTGTGAAATAACTGGAATTAACTCAGCTATTGCCATACAGCGAGTGATAGGTGGAATTGGGAATCAAACTCAGATCTTGTGAGGATAAATGCTGTGCTCTATCCATTACATGGGTGCTTCTTAGTTTTAAAATGTAAAGACGAATACCCTCCAAATTAATTTGCCCTCTACTTTCATGAATGATTTTACTTTTTGGATCAATGGCCCTTGGTGGAATGAAATTTCACCAGCTCCGTACTACAGGGCCCAATTGTTATCCTTTATTTCTACTTCCTAGAGATATGGACAGCTGCTTAATTTGTAGCAACCTGGTGCATTTGCAGATCCTGGGACCCTATTTCATGCACCAGAATCCAAAACTTTATGGAGTTTAGAAATTTGCATTTTTAACTATAAACTCAATTATTCCCTATAGGCTATAAAGAGAACATGGTTTTTGTGTGATTGTTATTTTGTCTGGGATATCAATGAAGGAAAATAAGCCCTAGGGAAAAGGTTTTTGATGCGGGAAGAGGTGCTGGAAATGAGCAGTAGGTTTGTAAAAATATCAGGTGGCAGGATTTCTACAAACAAAGGGAACAAAGGAACAAATCAAGAATAATTCAGAGGTCTAAGGCCATCTAATTTGGGGAAAATGGCTATGCTTATCTAAATGACTGGCATCACAGGGGCTTGCTTAGTAAAATGATTCACATGAATATGGATGATGAATAGACACTTAACGTCTGAGCAGTTACATACATTCAGGTACCTTTATTTTAAAAATAGAATCATTAAGAGGAGTGATGAATTTATTAGCATGGAAAACTGTCCACAACACATTAAATAGGAAAGGCCCTGCTTAGATTGTGAAAGTATAAAGAGAAGGGCAGAAGCGGTTACTATGACAGTTTTCTGAGTGACTACCTTTTTGGGGAGAAGAAAGGGGCACAGGATTGTGAGGGTAGCAGGAATGACTTTCTGGGATGTTGGTGCTGTACCATTTCTTGGCCCCTGTGCTGGATACACAGACAGTTGCTTCACGATAACCCATGAAGATATATGTTAATAAAATCTGTGCACTATCCTAACTTGTGTGCTGTCTTTCTCAGAAAAATAGCTAAATTTTGAAGTTTTAACACCAGCACGTTACTATTTCAATTTTTTCAAATTCATTTAGGAAAAATGCCCAAATCTAGCTTCTTATTCCTGAAATGGAAACCTTAAATGTTTACATTGATCTATGATTCGTATGACTTGATTTTAAATAGGTGGCATGAGAACTCTCTTAAATAATTTGCTGGTTTACTAAAACATGCTATACTCTAGAACTGAATCAGGATTTCTCAGCTTAAAACCAGTTCTTGAGTCCTTGGTCTTTATCTTTCTCTTAATTGTTTTCTCATTAAAAATTGTTTCCCCCTATATTATTTTATGGTTTTTTTTTTCTTAATTCTAAAAAGCTGATACTTCACAGGTCCACTGTGTGGTTTACAAGCAGCTTTCCCTGAATTGTTTGATTTGATTCAGAATATTTCTCTAACACAATAGAGAGGTTCCTACTAACCTCACTCTGTCCTAGGCTCCTCACATATGAAATTAGTGAAGTTAACTTAGCTGTTGCCCTACCACAAGTGATGGGTGCAATTGGGAATCAAACTCAGATCTTGTGAGTGTAAATGCAGTGCTCGATCCATTACATGGGTGTTTCTTTTTAAAATATAAATGCAAGTGGCATCCAAATTAACTTGCCTTCTACTTATCAGGCTCATGAATGATGTTATTTTTTAGATTACTGGCCCTTGGTGGAAAGAAAATTTTAAGAGCTCTGGACTACATGGCCCAATTGCCATATTTTATTTCTACCTTGTAGAGAAATGAAGAGTTGCTTAAATGAAAATCTTTACATTTTACGTTCAATGAAATATACATACAGAAAAGTGTAGATTGGTGTGTGTAACTCAGTTGATTTTTTTTCCCAAGCAAATATAACCTTGCAACCAGCACCTACATCAACAAAGGCAAACTTTTAACATCTCAGATGTTTCCCTCTTATTAATGTTCAGTCAGTATCCACATCCAAGGCCAGGCACTGTCTTGACTGTGGCCCCATAGATCAGTTTTGCCTGTTTTTATGCCTTCTGTAAATGGAATCATATAAGATGCATTCTTTTATGTCTAGCTTCCTTGGCTCCATGTTACATTTGTGAGATTTACCCACATCGTTATCTGTACTTACAGAATATTAGTTCTCTTTACTGCATAGTATTTCACTGTATGACTATATCACAATTTTTGTATCAACTATTGATGGGCATTAGGTTAGTTTTTGTTTGGGGTTATGAAAATCAAAATACTCTCATCATTCTAGTCTAGGTCTTTTGGTGAACAGGTATACATATTCCTGTTAGGTATATGGCTAGGAGTGGGATTGCTGGGTCCTAGCATATGAAGTGCTCAGATTTAATAGATATTGCACAAAATCTTTCAAACAGGTTTATACTCCCACTGCTCCATGACAGCCAGCTTGGAAGAGAGCTAGGGAAATAAATGCCCTACTCTGTCTTCTGATTTCTTGCATGCGCTTTCCACTGTCTGAGCCCAACCTGAAGCTGGAATGATACGTTACTTGAGGTCAGCCTCCACGATGCTGAGCAAGGTGAAGGGGGCTGATTCTGGAGACTCAGGGGGAAGGCATACAGCTCTTCCTCTCATTCCACGCTCCTGGGAAAATTGCTGATTTTCTTCTCTGCAGGAAGAAAATTTTTTAGAGGTCTTCTCTTATTTTTACTATTCTGTAAAAGCACTTTAAAAAAGTAAATGGAGTTATTCGGGCGGGCATGGTGGCTCAAGTGCTATAATCCCAGCATTTTTGAGTGGCTGAGGTGGGTGGATCACTTGAGGTCAGGAGTTCAGACTAGCCTAGCCAATATGGTGAAACCCGGTCTCTAGTGAAAATACAAAAATTAGCCAGGTGTAGTGGTGTGTTCCTGTAATCCCAGCTACTCAGGAGGCTGAGGTATGAGAATTACTTGAACCTGGGTGGTGGAGGTAGCAGTGAGCAGAGATTGCACCACTACACTCCAGCCTGGGCAAAAGAGCAAGACTGTTTCAAAAATAGTAGATGGAGTTATTAAATATGGATATGTGAACTTTTTTATGTTCCTGAAGTGTTGTCATATCTAGAAATGGCACATCTGGACATATCACGCTTAGATCTGTGATGTGAACATGCTTCTCCACATGTCCATATTTTAAGTGCTATCATACTCAATGCATGCATTGTTTTGGACAGAAAAGTTTTTGGGAATGTGAAATAGTACATGGTAAAGTAGAACCAAAATAGCACACGTCTAACCATTCTAATTTAGAAAAAGGAAAACAACACAGGGAAGGGAATATGAAGGCGTAAACATGTGTTGTATGTTTACTATGCGACAGGCACTGTGCGTGCATAGGTTTTCCACAAAAGAAGAATGGTGCTCAGAATTCTGATTCTTCACATACATGATCCATTGTAGGTGCTGCCACAACTACTTCATTCTATCAGCTGTAGTGTATGAAGAAACGGGTAGTATTAGATATAGAAGTGAGTTCTGGGATGCATGAGCAAGTTGCAAGCATAGGTTGCCCAAGTTCTTAGTGTGCCCACACCTGTCCACGGCACTGCCCCCCCACCCCCCGCCTCTGTGGCCTGACCTCCCTCAGTCAGCCCCTTTGGTTTTTGGGGCTTCCCATGACCAGGAGTCAAAAGATGAAAACACTTCGGCCTAGATAACAGACGAACCTCTCCAATATGCCAGCACAGGTGGATTGCTGCAATATTACAGCCTCTCACGGGAGGGGCCCTGCAGGGTGGTGGGCAAGTAAACACTCCCAGTAGGCAGAATTGAGGCAGTATATCTTGTTGGATGAAGACATGGCTAAGGTCAAGATTTATTGTGATTTCTGAACAGTAGGTAATGGCCTGGCCCAGATAGTCAGGATAATGTTATGAGCAAGATGGGGGAATTGATGTGAACTATGTCATGCCAGGCAGAGAAATGCTTGATTTATGGGAAACAGAACGTGTGGCCCAGAGCACCAATCACAGATTATTCTGCGGTACCTTACTGCCCACTTGGAACAAATGCCCGTGTTCACAGCCCTTGCTGGGAGGGCATGTTTAACTGGGCATTCTTATATCTGGTTACTCACCTAGCCCAGCAGATAGGACTGGCATATGTTATGAGGTTAGAGGGAGAATGACAGTTGTCTGGGCTGAAAAAACTACATTCTCTTGGATAATTTGAACTTAGACACTGTGAAAAGTCACAGGTGGGTTTCAGAGATTCTAGAAGCAGACAGCAGGCCAGGTTGACAACAGGCCAGGTTACTGGTAGAACATCAGCTTCCAAACTCTAGATGTCAGGCTGCCCAAACTTCACAACATCCCTCCAGCCTCCAGTTCCCTTTCCTAACAACTATAGTGATGCCTCGTTTCTCATTCTGGCATCCAGGAAGTCTATATCCTTACAACACCTAGAAGTTTGCTTTAACTTGATTGACCACAGGTTCATGCTTTCAACGGATAATTCCTTGGTATTAAAACAATTAAAACCACATATTAGGTCTTAGGCTTGCAGGGATTGACAATATGTGGTTCCTGCTCACATTTTAACACTGAAAAAATTTAAAAAGCAATTTATGCTGTTTAATTTTATAAATACTATAATTAAAATAAATTTAAAGCAATACAAGCAGAAAAAGGAAATGGCTAAATCTATCAGTGAGTTTTCTGTGAAGTTAATGATGCTTAAGGGTCAGGGTCTCTCACTTGCTCAGAACCCTTCCTAAGCACTGAAGGGAACCAGGTGGTCATGTTTATACACATTTTGAAAAGTAAGGTGTTTTTACGCAATTAATATCCATAGTCTTTTTAAATTTTTATTTATTTTTTGAGACGGGGTCTCTCTGTGTTCAGGCTGGAGTGCAGTGGCGTGATCTCAGCTCACTGCCACCTTCGCCTCCTGGGTTCAAGCGATTCTCCTGCCTCCACCTTTGAATAGCTGGGACTACCGGCGCCTGCCACCACGCCCGGGTAATTTTTTGTATTTTTAGTAGAGATGGGGTTATTTGTCCTTTGGGTTCTACAAAACCAGGATCTGCCCCTTCTGGGGAGTTTAGTAACGACTTCAGAGAGGAGGTGACTTTGAGTCAAGTCTTGAAGGATGAGGATTTTTCTCAGGTGGACAGGGCAGACGAGCTAGGACAGGCAGTAAGAACTGTGTGTCAAGGCATGGCAATGTGAATCAATCTTGATTGTTTGGGGAACAGAAAATAGTTTGAAGCTAGAGCTAAGTGGGTGGTGGCAGGGAGTGGGTAGCACTGGAGTTGATGAAGAAGGAATTCGGGGAAATGGGTGGAGGCCAGTCATGCAGACTCATGTATGCCATGCTTAAGATCTTGGATTTATCATGTGGGTGATGGGAGATGGGAGAAAGGGATGATGGCATGAAGGAATCCTAAGTAGCTTTCATAGATGGAGACTCCCTGCACACCCCGAATGTTTCTAGTTCTAGAGATGTTCAACAAGATCAGGAAGCTTGCAAGCTTTTACAGATGCAGTAACATTGAGAAGGTGAGAACATGGTAATAGAGAGAGAAGAAAGCAGTAACATACATTTGGAGAGAAAGGTAATACAGTGGGTGAGAATAAAAAGTGAATTGAATTATTGTAAAAAATGCACGGTCGAAAAGGTTGAAAGCCATTTCCAAAATGTCAGGGAGGAAGCCTAGAAGAGAGTTGGAGAATGAGAAAAATATTTTCATCAGCTTCTACTTAAAGCATTCATTCCCATAGTGTCTCCACTGAGAAAAAGATGAGACACAGTCCAGAAACAGCAGTTGGTTGGAATTTTCCCAGCACCCTCCACACGTGCTTGTGTAAAAGTGCATGCCTTAAGTGCTGCTTAGTGTAGATCAGGGGCATGAGGTCCAAAGTGGCAGGGAGGGTCCCTTTCTAAATGCCCACCTCCTCATGACCTATGACTCCCCAGCCACTAATCCCACACTTTTTCAAGAAATGCAGCATAACTCATAGCCAGTCAGCTCTGGGATTTCAGCCTGTGGCTTTGCACATCCATAACCCTAGTATCTTGATGACAGTTGCCCTATCACTTCTGCTCCATAATTCTTATCTGGGCATGAGAAGTTTTTACATTGCATTTGAGGCTAAGACTTCAGCAGCAGTAAGTTAAATCCAAGAAATAAGCATGCAAGATTGTACGTGTGTTTCTATAAAGCTGTTGTGTCAGACAGACATCCATTAGGTGGTTGCCCCAGATGTGGCCACTGGTAGATTTCACACATCAGGGAGCTGCTTTTTTACCTATGTTTGCCAAATCCATGGCTCTGGTGAGACATACAGGGAGCCATGACAGAGGCTCATGACTTCAAACCCCTACATCAAGAAGAGTTTTCCCTATGGGTGCTCTGTCGTCTGCATGCAGAAGCATGCATTCAACTCCATTGTTAACAAAGCTCCTTCCAAATGGGCATCGGTCACTTTCTGCTTCCTGTATCTGATATCATCTGAAAACAGCAAGTCTGGGCAGAGAGTAGCCACCAAATAGGTAAGAATTAGAGCATATTGGCTTTGACTGCACCTCCGCCTCCACCTCCATAATCTCACAGTATTAACCCCATGTATTTTAGCAACAAGAAGAGACACTGAGTCAGGAATGAGGTGTGATTCAACTGACATTTGTGTTAGCTTAATGAATCTAACATTTCTTGAGCTCTTATGAAGCTATTATAAAGCCATTAAAGCCCAAATTTCCTATCCCACTTTTCAGAGCAAGGAGGCCAACTTAATGCCTTGTGGGCCAGAGAATATAGGCTAAGGTTTTCTCTTCTACATCTTTGGTCCTTCAATGGAGTGGCAGTAACGGCTCCCCAAGCTCATGTCCGGACAAACTTCCATCAGGACCCGAAAACCAGGGATGAAGCCAGTCTATTTAACCCATTCATGCCAGAGGTTGCAGTTTCCTGAATTGCAGATGTGTGAAAAATCAGACCTTGGCGGTGACCTTGAGCAGTAGGATATAAATAACTCCCACATGCTTAGTGTTCCAATAATAGAACATTAGGCATAAATGGGTGCGATTAAGATCTTTATGGATGAATGCATTACCACTCTCATGAGCTTCCTGTCCAGTAGGGCCTTTAGTGTCTCAAGTCTACTTGGTATGAACTCTGAAGTCCTTCCGACCCCTACAAGCCACCCCTCAGGGTGAGGTGGGATCAGCCAGTGGGGAACAGTGGTCAAAAGAAATTGTCCTGGGGGTTGGTTAACAAGCAGGAGAGCAAAAGGTGAGAAGAAAACCATGTACAGGGTTTTAACACCTCCAGCTGAAGATGAGGCATATAGGTGTCTCATCATTAGGGGATGTATCTGAGTCACAGCACCGAGGTATGTTAGCAGTGGCGAATCCGTACAGGTCTGCAGAAAACTCGATTCTTGCCTCTTCAGAAGAAACACTTTGGCCCAGGGACATAAGGCAGAGTGAGAGACTGAGGCAAGTTTTAGAGCAAGAGTGAAAGTTTATTAAAAAGTTTTAGAGCAGGAGTGAGAGGAAGTATACTTGGAAGACAGCCAAGCAGGCGACTTGGGAGGTCCAAGTGCTGTATCTGACCCTTGACTTGGAGTTTTAGACATTGGCATGGTTCTGGGGTTTGCATCTCTTCTCCCTTAATTTTTCCTTGGGCTGGGCTGTCTGCAGGCACAGTCGCCTGTCAGCACTTGGGAGGAGCCACATGTGCAGTGTGGTCACTGAAGTTGTGCACATGCTCATTTGAGGCGTTTTTCTTTGCAGTCAGGTGTTCCCAGAGGAAGGTCATATACCGGTTAAACACCACCATCTTGCGTCTTAGTGTGCATGCTTGAGCCTGCTCCCTTGCCCTTGAGATCTTATGGGGAAGCCGAGATCACCAGTTTCAGGTGTTTTCTATCTATTGGGAAACTATTTTTCCCTGGCGCTGGCTGTGAGCAATTATTATTTTAAAGAGACAGTTTAACACCTGCCTGACCATCATCTGATGGTCAACTGACATTCCTTGGCAGGGTGGTGGGTGTAGAATGGAGGTGGTGGCGGGGAGTGGAGGGGGTGGTAAGGGGTGGCAGGGGGGCCTCTCCTGCCCTGCTCATTTCTGCCTACCTACTCTAACACTGACATTATGACAGGACTCCAATACACCAGTACAATATACAAAGCCGATGCCAATTATGACTGAACTTTACAGACAACCAGTTAAATCTCACTTTGTGTGTCTCTTTTAAATTATTCCCTTTTTAGTAGAGCATTGCCACTTTTACTCATCACTCTCCCCATTACCCCAATGTTAAGTAGAGCCTGATGTTGAGCACATGGACCCTGGAACCAGACTAGCTGCATTCTAGTTGTGACTCCTCTACTTATTTCCTGTGTGACCCTAGGCAGGCGAGTTACTTGACCTCTTTGTTCCTTCACCTATAAAGGGAGTATGATGAATAGTAGAGAAAACTATAGCCTGCTAACTTCCTCATTCCCATCATACAGAAGAAAAACAGGTTAGGGAGAATTGTTGTTAAAATTGAGTTAATTTATGCAAAGAAACCACTCCATACCTGGCACATAAGTATTCAAAATGTTGTTACTGAAACTGTTAGCAGGAAATGAAGAATTCCCCAATACCTAACTTCGGAGAAAGATTTCGGCCAAGAGATGGTTCAAAGACAGCAGAGACCTTTATAATAGGAAATAGGGAGCAAAGAGCTTATTATAGGGGGAAAAATAAGTACACTTCAATGGAAGAGTGGGCTGATCCTGTGGGAAAATATCTCTGAGGGTCTTGCACTGTGAGTTTTATTTATCATGTCAGATTCCTTCTTCAGGTTCCCACTTCTGTCTCATCTGCCTTTTTTCTTTGTTTAGTTTTCGTTTCTGCCTTAGATCCCCACCTTTGTCCTCACCTAGTTTCCTCCCAGGCTTGTGGGACCCTTCCTTACTGTTGAGTAATGCACATACGTGCGCCAGGAATCAATACAAATCTTGCCTAATGGTGGCATTGCTCATTACTGCCACTCCAGGAAGGCTGTATAGCAGTCAAATCTATATTTATTGCAACTGTGAATCTCTTAGGAATTTCTTCTTTGTACTAATGTATACTTACGGTGCTGGTGTATCTCTTAGGAATTTCCTTTTTTACCCTTGTTCCTTATCAGTATGTACCTTGTGACATCCTGACATTTTAACTGCAGAGTATTGGAGAACTTAAGAGGCATTCTAGGGCCTTCCTTTCTGCCTAGGCACCTCTTCTTCCTACTCACAGTTGACTAACTGCTCACCCACTCCTGCATTAGCAATGCTATTAATATGCAAATTTTGGGTGGTCCCTCAGGCTTGAGACTTCCCAGACTTTTCCCTTCTGCTCATATCTGGCTTTCTGCCTACTCTGACATATCTACTGGCTTTTTCAAAATCTGAATTTACCTTCCCATTTCTTTGGAGGCAGTTGTGGAAGGAGTGGGGGCAATGGAGTCACAGATTTATTTTGCCACTTGCTAGATCGTGACTTTGGTTAAGTTACCCCCACCAGTGGATTACTTTTCTTTCCATAAGATGTTCATATTAACAACGCTATGTGCCACACAGTAAATATTCAATACATATTTTTTTCTTTCTTCCTGTTTGATTCACAGACCTCCTAAAACAAAGAGATAATCCATATGAACTTCTTATTGAAAAAGGAATCTCTTTTCCTTGTTTTCTAAGAAAAAAATGGGTAATGGTGAAAGCTTTTAGCTAACAAAAGGTATTGAATGAGGATAAATGCCCCAAAGCTCTGCTTTGCTCCTGATAGCAAGATAAATATGGAGGAGGGGTTGATGAGCAGTTAACTAAGGGTAATATAGTGAGCTCTGGAATTTTTCCTTTTGAGCGTAGAATTTAGAAGTATGCCACTTTGTTCGGCTGTCTTCTTTGTAAAACACTGTAGGGTAGTAGGAGGAGATGGGACTAAACAAGAGATCAGAGACATAGTCCCTTTTTACAGAGTCAACAAACATCTAGTGTAGTACACTGCCATAGAAACTCCCAATAAGATGAAGATATATAGTGGCCAAGTGATACGGTTTTGCTGTGTCCCCACCCAAATCTCATCTTAAACTGCAGTCCCCATAATCCCCACGTGTTATGGGAAGGGCCTGGAGGGAAGTAATTGAATCACTGGGGGTAGTTACCTTCTGCCATGATTATAAGTTTCCTGACGCCTCTCCAGCCATGCTGAATGGTGAGTCAATTAAACCTTTTTCCTTTATAAATTACCCAGTCTCAGGAATGTCTTTATTAGCACTGTGAGAACAGACTAATATACCAAGATAAGAAGGAAAAGGGAGAAATATATGACCATATACAGAGAACTCATGAAGTCTAATCAAAGGCCACACGAGCCTATTCATTTTATCAGGGTATATAATGTATAAAAAGGACTATGCCTATTTAACTCCGGGAAAGAATCAACAAAGGCTTAATTAGAAGACATATTCCCCAAAGCAAGGAATAGTTAGACAATTATAATACTTGTTTACTTATGTGATAACAGTTATGTATGAAGCCAAGTACCATAGCATTCAGCATAATTTCATAAAATTCAAACTGTATTGCTAATTAAAAAGATGAACAACCATAAGCATAAATGACCAATTAATTTAAAGGGTCTCTTTTTTGCTGGAGGATAACTCAAAATCTGGAAACCTAATTATTGGTAGCAAACACTGCAACAGAGACATAAGCAAAGTTCTGGGACATTGATAAAGGATGTTTAGGGTAGACCTGTAGCCTGAATCTCCTTCCTCCCTCATTAAGTTGAGAGCTTGCTCCTCTGAATGTCACTTTGCAGTATCTGTGCTAGAGGGTGTGTGTATGAATAAATAACTAATTAATAACTTCTAAGAAGACAGGGAGATATTAATTTTGCTCATAACAATATGAGACTTCTCTGGGTCAATGTTTATTGTTCTTGATATCCATTTGGTTTGGCTTTACTAAGCTGCATGTTAAAAGTGTAGAAACCAAATCTTTCCTAAATTCTATTCCCTTATCATAAAATGCCTAGAAATGCACAGCCCCCTTTGGGCATTTTGTAAATGATTATCGGAGCCAGAGGGATTAAATTACACATAAGCATTCTGCTTATCTTATAGGAAATTATACTGATCTCATAACAGCTCTTAGCCCAAGGTGTAACCTAAATTTTCTAGCGTGGTGTGGACTCCAGAAACTGGCAATCCAAAGGATTAGGTGTAAATGAGACCAGCGTAACATCTGGGAATGGTGGCCATCTGGTTCAAAGAAAGTGAGACCAGTTAACTGGGCTGTGGAAAGTTGATTGGTTCCAGATTCTCTGTTCTTACTGTGCATCTCTGAGCTATTGGAATCCTAAGGCAACTTCCACAAAGCAAGCATGCAAACAGCTGCATGGAGTGCTGTAAGATGCTTGACAGCTTTTGACCATTAAGCCAAAAGGGCAGTGTATATAACCCAATGTCCCAGTTGTCTCATGGCCCATCAGCCATTGGTTGCTAAATCTCAAGTTCTATAATGGAAGAATAGGGAAGTTCTTCAGTGATCCTGCAGACAAGGATAAATTCATCAAGTTAAGGCTATAAGATGAGGATGGTTGACAACTCTGTGGTCATGAGAAAACCATATCTACCCCTGCCAAGATATCTTGATCACCCTCCTTCTAAAACCCACTTTGTTCTTTTACTCTGAGACGTTCTATACTCCATCAGACTAAACACTTCTCCTTTCTTGTTTATCATGGATATTATACTTCCCCCTGTTCTATTCTGAAATGGAAATATGTTAGGTAGTATAACTGCACCTACATTCATAGAAATCAGTGCAATACCCTAAATGTAAAATAAAAGAATAATATAAAGAAATTAATAAATTATTATTTATTTGAACATGTACATTTTTGGGTGTAAGTAAACTCTATGACATAATTGTAAGTATACAAAGAACACTGATCTACAAGTGCAGATTGATTCCCTCAAGTATCACAAGTGGAATTGCTATTGGTGATGCAACTTTTCTGAAATAATCAGTCATTCTTGGTAAATAACAACATAAAGATAATCTAGCCTTGATTTGAAGGTAGCTGCATTCCTAGAAAATTCAGCAAATATTAAAAGTAAGAAAAAATACATGATGTTTATATTTTAAATGGAGTTAGGTTCTAGGCTTGTTTAATTTTAAACAGATGTTTCATCTATATGGATGCCTGGCAAGACATTCAGAAATTATGGAAGATGTGAAACAATTCTTCATTGGGAGGGATTATTCCATATATTATAACGAATTTGCATCTTTGACCACATCCACTAAATACCAGCAGGAGTTTCCACCCTACAATTCCACAATCGTTGTGACAGCTAAAAATGCTCTCCCAAATTTGCAAAACCACCTAGAATGTAGTTTGCGTTAGTTCAAGTGCTCAGAAAGGAAATGCTATGATGGGATTAGACATGTAAGAGATTTAAATCATGAGGGAAAATTGAGAGGGAGCAGGAGGATGCTGGGAATACTGTCTGACCTTGATGTCGGTCTGCCTCTTAAGAGGAAAGAGAAGGAAGGAAGGAAGGAAAGAAGCTCTTAGACTGTAGTGAAGGTCTATAAAAGTTTTCACAGGGTCAACAGGAGACAAAGTTGCCTATCAGAAGAGTCCGAGTCCCAGCTCTTTTAAGAGTGTGTCTGCCTTAGTTTTCCTGCCAAACTCAGTCATTGGCTGGAAACAGCCCATAGAGAGCATTATCTTGGCACAAATACAATGGTGGATTTCAGAGGACAGACGCCTCTGGCAGGAGATCTGAGAGGTGCATTTTTATGGCCACCACTAGTGTTCCTCTTTTCTACATATATAACTTTACCTGAATTTCAGCTCAAATTGCAGATCTCATCTAAAATTGCCCTAAATACTTCGCATTCGTAGGTTTAACGTGTAGTTTCAACCAATTTTGAAAACCGAGGAGGTTCATGGTAGGTAATCATAGGAAATTTGACTGAGGTTTGTTTTGAACTCCAAGAACTATGAGGCTGGCTTACATAAGTGAGGCATATGGCTACTGACTGACTTTAGCTGACTATTCATCCTCCATATCTCATGTTTCTTTGTGAACACAGCAAGTATAGTATAAAAGTTTTTTTGAGTGTAATTTTTCCCATAAAGAAACATGTTGCCAGTGCTGGTAATGGAAGTAAAAAGCAACTGAAGACTTACAAAGAGGTGATTTTTCCTAGCCGGAAACAGGGTATATTGCATATGATTTTCATCCTATACAGAGAAAATCACTGGAGTCTAGCAGTGCCATTTAAATTTTTGACTACATTTTATGAAAGTTTTATGTGATATATTTGGGAATTCAAGAAAGTCTTGGGACATAATTCTTAGGATATGAAGAGTCTTTTATACTGCTCAAGCTATATTGTATGCATCTTCTCTTTGCACTGTAGATAGTGTTACTTCCCAAGAGTAGGAACTATTTTATTACTCCATAGCTCCTAGCATGGATCCTTTTCCAAATATACATTGCTCAATAACACCCCAAATTTTCAGATGCAAATGTAGCCCACACAATTAATGGGAAATAAATGGCAAAATGGCAAAATGAACTGTAGCAGCCAAGGTTGATACTGATTTCTGCTCCAGTTTCAACCTAAATGCCAATATGGAAGTCACTCATTCCACCAAAAGTAAGTAGATTACAATCTTTCCCTCATCACTACAGTAACCTACTTACATCACTATAGCCACACTTAGAGGCAGTTGACAAGGCAATTGACAAGAGAGTGCTCAAAGAGGGAAAGAAAGTTTTCAGCTATGTGGTTGAAATGAGAAACCACTTCCTGGATACAAATTCATTGTTACAAGGCATTTAGTAGATAGTGTTGGAGGAAAGTGACCACTTTTGAATAGAGTAGCTAGGATATGGGAGGGGGAAGGGAAGTACTGGGTAGAGAAAGGCAGGTCCCTGGCTCTAGGGCTCTACCCTCGGGCCTGTGCCCACAGACCTAGGTGTGGACAGGCACTCCTGCCTTTGTGCCCAAATGTGGCATTTTCCAAGACCACACTGGCCCACCACATCCCATCCTGTGCCTGTAAAAACCCTAAGACACTAGCAGGCAGCGACCACAAGCAGCCGCATGTTGAGAGGAGCACATCAGTGGAAGAACAAACAAATGGCTGGACATTGAGAGGAGCATATTGGCTGGAGCATGCTAACAGGCACTGGCAGACTGGCAGGCCATCAACTGGTGGAACAATGCAGAGTTTGGCTGAGGCAGTCAGAGGAGAGTCCGGGCCATCAGGAGACCCGACTTCAGGGGAAAACCATCTCCCTTCTGGCTCCCCCATCTGCTGAGAGCTACTTCCACTCAAAAGCTTGTACTCATTCTCCGAGGTCATGTGTGATCCAATTCTTCTGGTACACCAAGGCATACGGAAAGCCCTCTATCCTTGTGATAAGGCATGGGTTTAATTGAGCTAATACAAGCCACCTATGGATGACTAACCTAAAAGAGCATCCTGTAACACATGCCCACTGGGGCCTCAGGAACTATGAACATTCACCCCTGGATGCCGCTGTGGGGTCAGAGCCCCACAGCCTGCCCATCTGCAAGTTTCCCCTTAGAGGTCTGAGCAGTGGGGCACTGAAGAAGTGAGCCACACCCCCATCATAGCCCTGTGCGAGGGATAAGTGAACCCTTCATGTTTCAGCTTGATCTTCCTTTTTAAAGAGAACTTGGAATTTTTGAAAATGCTGACTGGGAATCTGGGACCTTTATATGGGTAAGTGACCATCACCATGCAGGCTACTGTGGGGCACAGCAGCATAATAATACACAAAAAAAGGAGAAATAGGATCAGGATACAGGAGAAGTCCAATAGGGCCATTCTCTGAACTGCGCCCTTTGGGGAGTTCACCTGGAGTTATACGGATGAGAAACTGGAAATACACAATCAGAATTCCATTGTGCAATGCAGGTTGTAGGGCACAGTTGTGTTGAGGTCAATGTATGCTATTTTCATTTCATATAAAAAGGTGAAAACTACTTCAGTTAAAGCATCCCTCCAGGTACTGCTGTAGAAAGGAGCAAAGCTGGTACTCCCATCTGACCATTGTGGTCAAGATGTTGCTTCTCAGATTTCGCTGATCCAAGCAAGGTGGGTCCCTTTAGCTAATGCTAAAACTTTAAAACATTAATAAATTTCATTTCTTTCTGGGTGGGCTATTTGTTACACCAATTTCAAAAGAAGCAGAAAAATCATCTTTTTTCCAAAATGATTCAGTAGGTCAGTACTAAGTGGTAAGGTTTTCTCTGAACTGTAATGTTTGCAATAAAAGGGGCTGTTTAAGTAAATTTTATAGTTCTCACAGTACTTAATAATCTGCCCAATGCACCATTCAATTAAATATTTGATTATAATTAACGATAAGAAAAATAAATGAATGATGCTTTCGGACACCATCGTTGTAAAATTTTCAGGCACTCTGGATTTCAAATTGTTTGACTCGGGTCCTTTTTCTTTTTTTTTGAGATGGAGTCTCGCTCTGTCACCCAGGCTGGAGTGCAGTGGCGCAATCTCGGCTCACTGCAAGCTCCGCCTCCCGGGTTCACGCCATTCTCCTGCCTCAGCCTCTCCGAGTAGCTGGGACTACAGGCGCCCGCCACCACGCCCGGCTAATTTTTTTGTATTTTTAGTAGAGACGGGGTTTCACCGTGGTCTCGATCTCCTGACCTCGTGATCCGCCCGCCTCGGCCTCCCAAAGTGCTGGGATTACAAGCGTGAGCCACCGCGCCCGGCCCGACTCGGGTCCTCTTAAGCATGTTTTTGGCTCTGAGTTTTCAGTCATCAGCTGACATAATGAGGACATCATTTCAAAACTGAAAGAAGGGAAGCCAAAGAGTCTCTTCATTTTATAACCACATAATCATATTAAGTCAAGAGGAAAAACAAGTTGTTGAAAAAAAAAAATTCCTAAACAATCTTTTTAGATGCTCTTAATTCCATGATTTTCTAAATTGTTTTAGTTGTACTGTATTATTGTTATAGCCTCGTTGTTTTCCTTTGGTAAAGGGGACAGAGTGATGTTAGATTCTCACATGGTTCTATGTTCGTCCGTATGTTTTTTCATTGTAAAGGGTGGTAAAAACATTTTAAAGTCAGTAGTGGTCAAATGCAAAATACTGTGTACTTACTATTTCAGAGTTCAATAGGTACTGTTTGATGATCTAGTTTCCCCTTCCAAAGACGGTAGCAACCACAAATTTGAGGCAGCATCCTCCTTTTAGCTTCTCTGGACAAAGATACCTGTTTACAAGCTATGAAAGATCCCATTTGTGGTTATTTCTTCTTGTGTTTTGTTAGCTGTTTGCAGATCTCCCTTACTGTGATCAGTGTGAGCATCCCCAGGGCAGGAACTATGTCCTAGTCATCCATCTTTAGATTCCCTATGGCACATGGCAGAGTGCCTGGCACAATAAATGTGTTGAATTCAATGAAATTGAAGGAGGACAACAAAGTCCTTGCCCTTTCAAAATAACTGACTGAAGGAAACGTCCAGTCTTCACTATCTTTAGGAAGTTTAACCAGAATGGATGATATTTCTGGAACCCGGGCTTTCCTTTGGAGTTTGGAACACAGTCACTGGCTGGACTTCATGTTAGAGCAGCTTTTCACACACTGGATTTGGAGGATGTTGTGGGAAATGTATGGAAGGATAGGTAAATTACTATGCTCTGATATTAGGGACTCAACTGTGTTTAGGCCAAAGTTGTGCTCAGCTTGCAGCTCTCTAGAGGAAACAGTAAACTTGGCGTAGTAGCAAATGCCAGGGCTTTGGCATCTGCCAGAAATACACACAAATGTTAGCACTTAGCTGTGTGACTGAAAAATAAAGATACAATAATACATCCGCTTGGAATTTTGATTTTGGGCATAGCAAAAGTCCACCTCAGACTGATGTAAAGCCAAAGGCATTTTATTGGCTCAAGTGTCTTCTAAGTCCAGGGGTAGTCCAGAGGTTCAAACCTTGGACTCAGATATAGTTTCCTTGAATCTTTTATTCTGCCTTCCTCTATGTAATGGTTTCATCTTGAGTTGGCTTTCCTCATGGCATAAAAATGGCTGCAGGAACTGCAAGCTTCATATCTGAATACTACCAAGTCCAGTGGAAGAGAGGAAACTCCTCTTTCCCAGAAGTCCGAATATACATTTCCTTGTGTCTCATGGACTCTGACTGGAATACTTGCCATCCTGGAACCAGTCACTGTGCCAAAGGGAGTGTTGTGGACTGGATTCTGTCCCCTCCTGAGTTCACTTGTTAAAGTACTAACCCCCAGTGACTGTATTTGGAGCTAAGACTTTTGAGGATGTGATTAAGTAAAATGAGATCATAAGTGGGCCCTAATTCAATATGACTGGTGTCCTTATAAGAAGGACATATCCTTATAAGAAGGAGAGATTAGGACAAGCACAGAGGAAAGACTTTGGAGACAAAGAAGAGAAGATGGTCATCTGCAAGCCAAGGAGCAGAGCCTCACCAGAAACCAGACCAGCCAATGCTTTGATCTTGGGTTTGTAGCCTCCAGAAATTTATTTTATGAGAAAATTTTTCTCATAAAATAAATTTCTGTGGTTTGAGGCATCCAGTCTCTGGTATTTATTGTGGCAGCCATAGCAAAGTAATACAGGGAGACAGGACACGTTGATTAGTATGCACCAATCAGGATCTAATCGTAGTAATGGGAGTGTGGCCAGCTTCTTTCTTTCAACTTCGTGGTTGAGAATAAAGACAGACAAATTTCCCAAAGGATATTCTAGTTTCTGTTTCTAGACAGAGGAGAAATAATTCCTGAGTAGCCAAATTGACATGCCCATTATGCATACTTACTCTATGGTTTCCTGAGGAGAATTAAATAAGACAATATATTTACTACAAGGCCTTGTTGATTGTAGATACTAATAAACATCTATGTCACCCTTTCCTGCTTTCTTTGTCTTCTGTTAAGACCAATTCTATTTTATCTCTGTAATTGTACTTAATTGGTTTCCTAAGAGGCCAGAACTTTCCAATTTCTCGCACAAAGTCCATGATTTTCTTTTATTTCTATACATTCTTTTGGCCCCTCAAAAGAAGTCTTCCTAAATTTTAGCACGATTTGCTTCATATTTTCCTGGTGTGTTAGGAGTTTCTAGAAAATGAAGATGCATTAGTTAAGGAGGTACATGAAGTCTCTTTCCATCGTAGGGGTGGAGTATCATCTTATTGGAAGTCAGGTCAGTAGGAACCCACAGGGATGATTGTCAACTGGAGGCAAGTGAAATAACAGGCACGTGAGTCAGTTTATCAGGAGCCCGCATAGTCTGCATGATGTTCTGTAATTGTCAGTGTGGTGAGAAAATTACCCTTCTATTATTCCATGAAACAGTGGGGTTGAAAAACGTGCAGCGATGGGGTCTGTAAACCAAAAGTAAAATTCGAAGGCCCCTCACCTCAACTTTCTGAATGGACTTCCTCCTTTAGGCCAGGGCCCTCTAAATTTAACCTGAAAGACTGGTTCAGGGCGTGACAGGAAGGGGCTGGTGTTCAAACGTGTCTCATTATGCCCTCCTCCCTTTTGGAATTCAGGAAAAGACAACAAGCATGTAACATCAACACAGACCTTAAGTCCGATAAGAAACATTTACAACAAGTATGTCCCTTCTTTTGGCTTCCCTGGGCCACATCGGAAGAAGAATTGTCTTGGGTCACACATAAAATACACTAGCATTAATGATAGCTGATTAACTTTAAAAAATCACAAAAAAAAAAAAAATTATAAAAGTTTTCTAATTTGTGTTGGGCTACATTCAAAACCATCCTGGGCCGCATGTGGCCTATGGGCTGGACAAGCTTCATTTACAATCTGTTCTCCCTGAAGCCTGCTACCTGGAGGCTTCAACTGCGTGATAAAACTTTGGTGTACATAACCTCTTATAACTCAGACATTCCTTTCTATTGATAATAACTGTTTCAACCAATTGCCAATAAGAACATTAAAAAATCCTACCTATAATCTAGAAGCCCCCTGCACTCCCCACTTTGATGGACCAAACCAGTGTATATTTTAAATGCATTTGATTGATGTCTTATGTCTACCTAACACGTGTAAAACCAAGCTGTGCCCTGACCGCCTTGGGGATATGATCTCAGGGTCTCCTGAGGGCTATGTCATGGGCCATGTGGTTACTCATATTTGGTTCAGAACAAATCTCTTCAAAAAAAAAATAAATAACAATAAGAACCTTTTAAGAATATTACAAAATAAAAAAAAATGTTTTAGAGTTGGGCTTTTCTCATGGACAGGTGGGAAGATTCAAGTCCAGATTCTGCCTATGAATCTGAGAGGTCTTGCTTGAGGATCTGCTTTGATCCTTGGTTTCTTCACCTGCTACTGACTTTGCTGTGTGTTCTAGATGGTTGCTGATTGCCCCTCTAATCTTTCCCTCATTCTCTGTACTCTGAAGTCCTGTGTGCACTTCTGGCTTCTGTCACTCTCAGCCAATGAGGAGCACTAGCAGAACGAAGGAAGGGAGGAAGGGTGAGGCCAGCTATTGAATTCTCTGCCCCTTCTCTTCCTCATCAATCTAAGGTCACAGGCCCTGTCAGATCCTGCAGAGCTCTCTCTGACTCTGGGTTCCTGTGACCATTTTCTCCCCTCCTTCCTTCAGCCCTGGGGGTTGGAACAACACCCCAGTATAATTGGCCCTGCCTGGGGCACTGTACTGTCTTACTGTTTCCCTATACCCAGCCTACAGCGTTGCACATACTTTATTAATCTGTCCTTAAACTACTCATTTTGATTGTCATCACCTTACTGCAGGGATCCTGACACATGGTCATGTACTACTATTTGAGTAATGTGTCACAGCTTACAAAACTCTTCAAGATAATCTTACCTCAAGTTATTTTACTTTTTAATGTATGTAGTGATTAAGTGCACAGGCTCTGGAGTTCCTAGAAATATGACCTTAGGCAAATTGTATAAGTTCTCTGTGCCTTAAGTTCCTTTATGTGCAAAGTGTTGGTGATAATAATAGTATCTATTCCACGAGTTCATTATTTTCCTTAGGCTGAAACAAGACATGTACTGAATATAAAGTGCTCAGCAAAAATCCCTGGGTCCTATTAGTGCTCAGTGAATCTTACCCATTGCTGGTAGGAGTATTTGATTATTCTTACTGCTTGTCTGCTGCTTCAGGTTTTGGATTCTCCGGAAGCAGACACTGAGATGGAGTTTGGGGTGCAAAAGGTTTATTAGTGATCAACACCTGTGAAAGGCAATGAGGAGAAAATAGGGCTGAACAGAGGAAGAAACTGACCTGTGAGGCAGGCCTGATGAAGCTTCAGTCCTCCCAGCAGTGAACTCTGGAATGAATATTGCCCATCAGTGTTCCATATTGAATCAAAATGAACCAGTCTTTTTATCCCTGCCTCCTTCAGTTGCCAGGAGTTGGCTGTACAGAGAAGGGCATGACCTTAGCTACCTCTGTGCAGCTGAAGCTAGAGAAGGAGCTGGCAATTGGAAGCTGTCTGCTTATGGTCCCCAGACGGGCAGCAAGTTCGTCCTTGAAGGGGAATCTGGGCTGTACAATTCTGTCGACGATAGTGCCTTTCAGATTCACTCTTCAATATACATTCAGGGAGCAACTTCTCCAGGATCTCATGGACTTCACTTCCTGAGGGGAAATAAGAATAGGGAGGTTAGAGGGATAAGCTATGGTCCATGCTGTTGTAGTTGGTTTCAGAGCTACTAGTTGGTGCTCATTTCCCTCCTTCACTATTCAACCTAGGTTACCGTCCCCTCTGCCTCAATGGCTTACCTGTTAATGAATGAAACCCAACCATCATGTTGAAGGGGGGCACCTAGGCACCTGGTCATTATGCCCTTCAGAGGCTAGGGTTGCTGTACTTGTCTGTTTACAGTCAAATTGGGCAAGGAAGTACCAAGTGAATCACCTGGGTTCCACGTGTATTCCTCCCTGCCTCTGTGCACACCAGCCCTACCTTCTCCTGATGATCAGGGTCAATTGCCCCTGCCAGTGTTGTGACTCCGCTTCTTGCCTATCGGTCTCTGTCCACAAGTCACAAATTCAGAGTGCCCAGGTGGCAACAGTAGCTGACAATTTAATGGGACTCTTGCATTGTCTCCTAGCAGTGAAAGTGTATCTCATTTGGCACCAGAACTTCTAACTGTCCAGAGCCTGGAGTTGTGGGAATGGAAAGCACAAAGTCCCCCTGTGGGTGATAGAGAGTGATAGTAAGTGGGGCCACTACTGCCTCTTCCGTTTGGTTTCCACACACACATATTCTTCCTGTTGGAGACATAATGCCATGTAGCATTTGATTCAATTCATATGCTACACCCTGAAGGATGGCAACCCATCATTATAAATTATCACGTATGGGGCTGGCACTTAATGCCTTTGGCAGGCCATCCCAGCACTCTGTCAGGCTGGTAGCTCCTGGGTACCGTGGTATATTATAAGTCCAGGGGTTCCCAGCAGTGGGTCCTGGGACCACTCCTGTATCTCTTTTGCTGTAATGTGAATCTACCGGTCTGATTTGAAATTTGTGGAATCCCATGCCATTGGAGCAAGCACTCGTTACTCAGATAGTCATGTGGATTAGACCTTATGGTCAAGAAAGTAAAACCTATATATGAGTAAACTGTCCATTCCAATGGGAAAAAAACATTGGCCCTCTCAGGATGAAAGGATCCAATGTATGCAGCTTGCCACCAAGTGGGCAGTTTGTGTCCTTGAGGAATGGCACCGTATTGGGAGCTCAGTAATGGTCTCTGTTGCTGGTCCATTGGATATTTGATTGCAACAATTGCTAAATCAAGCTTGATAAGTGGAGTGCATGCTGTTGGGCCCCCATTTCTGCCACTGTGGTCACTAAGTTCATGTCCCATTGTGCCAGCACTGAGGTGGCCAATGACAGAGACTAGCTGGTATTAACTGGGTAAATAATTTTGTCTGGTCGGTATCAACAAACACATTTTAAAAAATCTTCACGTTTCATGTTCAATCCCATATGTTCATCCATGTGACTGAATCTCAAATTCCTTTCTTTTGATCTTCCAATTTTTTCTCTTCCAGACCTCCGGCCAGCTGTCCAGTCTATTCAGTGCTACACAGCAGTCCATATATATTCTAAATTTGGGTCTCTTCTCTTTCCAACTAAGAAAGTGAATGACTCATGCACTGCCCAAAACTCTTCCCATTGGAAGGATTTTTTGTCTTTACTGTCATTTAAGGCTATCCCTGAAGGTAGTACAGCTGCTTCTACATACAGAGCCAATTCATCTGTAAGCCAATTTTTTTCCTCCTCTTTTAGCTGGTCATAAAGGATCTCTCACACAGATATAGATATGAGCTGAGAGAGTCATGCTTTTGTAACAGTGTTGGACACCATGGGAGTCTGAGCTACCTCCATGTTCATATTGATGCAAAATATAATGCTTCCATCTTATGATCAATTGTTTTTTTTTTTTTTTTTTTTGAGACAGAGTCTCGCTGTCGCCCAGGCTGGAGTGCAGTGGCACGATCTCGGCTCACTGCAGGCTCCGTCCCCCGGGGTTCACGCCATTCTCCTGCGTCAGCCTCCCGAGTAGCTGGGACTGCAGGCGCCCACCACCTCGCTCGGCTAATTTTTTGTATTTTTAGTAGAGACGGAGTTTCACTGTGTTAGCCAGGATGGTCTCGATCTCCTGACCTTGTGATCCGCCCGCCTCTGCCTCCCAAAGTGCTGGGATTACAGGCGTGAGCCACCGCGCCCGGCGATCAATTGTTGCTGAGCCCACTTGACTTTATGATTTGGTGTATCTGGTAAGACTTAACTAATCATGGGCAGTTCTGGTATGGCCATTTGGTGTCCCATGCTCAGGAAATCTGTCCCTCCCATAGCCTAGTAGCATGTCAGGGGTTATTTTCAGAAGGCATATGCTCCTCTGTTGTGAATGACATAACCTTGCTCCAGAATTCCAGGTGCCTGTGTTGAGATGGGGCTTGTTGCAAAATCCACATGACACCTCTTCCCACAACTGAAATCTGCAATATATAGTATCCACCAATATGTATGATCTATTCTATGTGTCAAGATTCTAGTTTTGTTTTATTATTTTTTTTCCAAAGAAGGCCTTGACATTGGTTTAAACTATGTCCCCTGGCTGAGCATTTAACCACATTTAAATTCAGCTTATCTGATTGGGCTTGGTCCTTGAGTTTCTTGGTCATTCCTCTGTATCCAAAGTGGCCCTTTGTCTTTCATATTTGGCTTTCAATTCCTTGAAATTAAAATATCTCAATTTCGTGCTCACTCTTAAATGTTCATTTTCTTTCTGTAGCACATCAGTGGTCCTTTGCAAAAGGTATTAATACCTTAGCCTGATAGCTCTGATTTCCTTCACATGTATCAAATGCCTGACACGTTGTACCCATTAGCCTCCATTCCACTGGTTCTCGATTCCAATTCCTTCCAGTAAAAGTTTAACAGTTGAACTGCCAAAACCCCATCTTGTCACTTTTCCTCAGCCCACTTCTAGAACAACTCTCACATGTTGGGTTCTTTGGAGTCTAGGACATGATGTTTATGGTTGACCACCTGCAATAGTAAAGGCAGGTTGGGAAGCAGGATTGGACTAGGAAGAATTTGCACTGCCAATGCGTGCCTGACAAAGTCTCAGCCTTGTAGGAAGTGAAAACTGCACATCTGAGTGTCCCACATTAAGCCAAATTGGCTTGGCCTTTAGACCCTGCCATTCTCAGCCACCTGGTAGAGCCTGCTGCAGGAAGTGTGTGGCCTTGGGCAAAGTGGTTCTCTGCAGCTGAGGCAAAGCCTAAAGAGACTGATCATTGGAGGCTGTTTGCTCATTGCAGCTGGGTAGAGAGTCCTTCCTTGAGGGGATATCTGGGCAATACATCTCTGTCTACCACGTGTGCTATTGTTCAGCAGTTGGCATAGGAAGTGGTATCAAATGTAATTGCAAGGCCACGTCTTCATAAGTAGAATGTCATAAAATTCTCTTTAGATGGGGAGAATGATCAGCTTGATACAGAACAGCTTGGATCACCATTTTCCCAAAAGTGTCTTCCCATTATCATTAGTTCCATGAGAAACGCTAAGCCAAAAACAACACCAACAACAAAAAACCTCAAGTCAAATCCACTTGAAAAGCTTGATGCGTTACATCCCTCTCTTGGAGTTTCATAGTGACAATGACATATTTCAAGCTTTGTGAAGTCCTGCATGAAAAATACATGTTAAATTAGTTTAATTCAGTGTTTCTAGCATTTATTTGATTATGGGAACCACCCCCACCTCTTCATAGGTAACATCTGTCAGGAACTTGTGGAAATAGGATTCATAGAAACATACTTAGGACGATGCTAGGCTAGAGCTCTTTCAGTGGTGGGCCCCAAGGGATCAAATCACCTCTGCGTTAAACAACCCACATGTCTAGTGACAGATAAGTGGATAAAGAAAATGTGGTACATACATACAATGGAATATTATTCAGCCTTAAAGAAGAAAATCCTGCCATTTGGGACAACATGGCTGAAACTAGAGGATGTTATGCTAATAATCCAGTCACAGAAGAAAAAGTACTGCGTGATTCCACTTACATGGTGAATCTAAACTAGTCAAACTCATAGAAGAAGGGAGTAGAACCGTGGTTACCAGGGGCTGGGGAGTTGTTTTTCAATTGGTATAAAGTTTCAGTTATAGAAGATGAATTAGTTCCAGAGATCTGCTGGACAGCATGGTGCCTGTAGTCCACAATACTGTATTATGCATTCAAAAATTTGTTGGGAGGGTAGATCTCACGCATTGTGTTCTTAACTAACACACACACACACACACACACACACACACACACACACACGCAGAGAGAGACATAGGAAATGTTGAAGGTGATAGATATGTCTGTTGCCTTAATCTTATGTTAATAGTTTCACAGGAGTATGCTTATATCCCAATTTGTCAAATTGTATACATTAAATTTGTGCAGTTTATTATACATCAACTGCACTTCAATAAAACCTTTTTAAAAATCACCCCTGTGTTACAGTGGTACTAGCTTTATCCATCAAGCCTAACCCTGGAACTCATGGAAGGTCCCTAGAAATGCAAGAGGTTTGAAACAGGAGAAAGAGCTTACTGAGGAACTGACACTGCCCCTTAAAGGGAAGAAATGAAGTGCTCATGTAGATAGGACAGTCCCCAAGCACAGGAGGAAGGTGGTAAATGATTGCAGTCAGAGCCTGTGGAATAAGAGTGCTGCTTTCAGGAAGTGGCTGCAGAGGCTAGGATCTATTCTGCAAAGAGTAGACAGGAGCTGACCTTCAAGAGGCAGATGACAGGAGGGTTCCATAGTCAACAGCAGGACACATGGGCCAACTTCCAGGCCAAATGGATGCCTTGGACTCTGGCTGTTCCAGCTGTTGCTTTTGGTCTTTTCATATAACCAAATCTAATACCAGTTTAAAGAAATATTTATACCAGTAAGCACCATGAATAAAACATGTACTTGGAATTGTTTGCATATTACATCACTGTGGAAAAATCATGACACCTGTTCACACAGTATTTACTGATTAACCAATTTAAACAAATCATGTGTAGAGAATTCGAGGAACAATTTAAGATTGTATTATTTTCCCCATAAATGGTCTCTTTTATACCCATGGAACTTGGAGCCCATAAACATTAGATTATAAATATCTAAATACAGTTAGGTGCCTTTCAAAAGCAGCAGGAAAGAAAACAAAATGGAATATTTGGGGAGAGTAAATGGTCAAAGGGTCATGGAGAAAAATCAGTGGCATCCCTAAACTGGGAAAAGTAAAACACATCTATTTTTTTCTCCTTTCTGCAACAACACTTTCCCCCCCACAGGATTCATGCATGTGGCTGTGAAGACTTTATAAAAAATTCATTTACATGATATTCTGAATAGATAGGAATTTTTATTATGTAAAATTGTGTAAGTGGAAATACATGAATTCTCCTTGTTTCTTATCTCTATAGTTACATTTATAAAGAGTAGCTTCTTCTCTAAGAAGATGTGTTTATTTGGTAACTCTCAATGGCAGACAACTAGTATGCCACTGAGGATTGACACACCCATATCTCTCCCTCCATCCTGTGCCTTCTGTAGGTTCTGTATTTCTCAGTTCCTCTGGGATTTGCATCTCTCTAGAATCATGCAGCTGAGTTTTGACAACAGAACATGGTCAGAAGCCATGTGTTCTCTTGTTGACCTCCAAGCTTACTGCATTAAAACCTCCCCCACAATCCTTCATCTTGTCTTCCGCTGTCCACTGACAAGATGCAAAGGACCTGGCAGAAGGTTCTGAGGCTGCAGGGCAGGGTGATGCTACATGGAAGGCCATCCATTGACCTGGAGCATGCACGTTGCATTTTGCTTGAGTAAGAAATGAATTTATATTTGGTTAAGCTTCTGAGGTTTCAGAGTTTGTTTGTTACAGCAACCAGCGTTTCTTACGTAACATAAGTTACTTATCATTGTGTTGAATGTTGTTAAAGAGACAGTTTCACAAACAAGGGAGGGGGAAAGTAGAGACAGACTAAAAGTTTGTATATATATATATATAATTTTTTTCTTCCTCCTCTTTAAATAGAAGTAAGGATCTCAGAGCTTTATTTACACATTCACTTCTCCACCGTAATATCACATCAATCCCTAATTTTTACAAATGACAACACTGAGGCTCAGAGAAGGGCATTGATTTTCAGTGTCATATTAGAGAATGGTGGAGCTGGGACATGAACTCGGTTCTATTTCTACTATGCTGTGAGTCAGTACATATTTTATCTATTTCATTTCACCAAGAGCTTTGAAAAACCAAAATGTAATGAATGTTAGGGAGGCGATGATCAAGACAGAGAGCTGGGCCCCTCATCCCAGTGCAAAATAACTTTGTAAACTTAGACAAATCATTTAACTTTTCTATGCCTTATTTTCTCATCTGGAAAAATTTAGATGTTGGCCCTACAACAATTTGCAAGATATGTACCACAAGCTTCCAGGATTTCAAAGAATTCCTGGAGAGGAGTAGTGGGGCGGGACGAGTGTCCTGGACTGTAGCCTACACATCGACTTCAACCAGGACAGCTCTGCATGACCTTTTTGTCTATATAAGTGTTCCTTTAGATAGAGGTTTATATATAAGGTTTTGTTTTATCAATGTTTAACTGCTAATACAATTTCAAAAATTAGAAATTGGACTTCCAGGTCCATACCTGCAGTATTCTAAAGAAGGGGCGCATAGCATAGAGATGTTGCTGAAAGGATTGCCCGGATTTAGTCTTTGGTTATTAGGTTTTGTCCAAAGCATTCTCAACTCTGATAACTCCAGTTCATTTGATGGACTTCTGTTTTAGCTGTGCTCTTTTGAAATGTCACTCTCCACAATGCCCCACAGAAGAGAAAATTCAATTATGCAAAAAACCTCCACTCCAAATGACATCACCAGTTTGCTTTACCTTTCCTGCCCTCTTAGATTCCACCCCCACCCTTTTGCAAACATAATTCAAAATGAATATTGCCTCTTTCATCAAGACTGGAATTTGAGGCTTTGCTTGAAATCACCTTGGCATATCCCTTAGGCCGGGGTGAAGAATGACAAAGTGAGACCTGAACATGCTGAAATGTTGGGCCCCTTTATTGCACCTCAGGTCCTTCCAGCTCCCCTTTCCCAGGTTTCTAGATTGCCAAACACTCAAACTCCTGTTGTACTTCCTTCTATGGGACTTAAACTTATCTTGTCAGATGTTACAAGGCCAAATGCTGTCATGAACAAAGTGGCCATGGGTGGCAAGGATGAAGGTCATGCATGGGCTCAGCCAAATGTACTTCTACTTACCAAGGTGGACCTGCTTACAGCCACCACTGAATATACCCAAACTGTTAGCAATAGAGGCCAACACTCAGCTCCAATATGGTACCATTCCCTGGGGTGATCAACTAGCTACCTGGTGGCAGGAGATTGAGTATGGTTTAGGGAGATGTGTTTGGGTGCCAAGTTGACAAGGGGTGGACTTAATTTTATGTGTCAACTTGACTGGGTTAAGAGATGCCTAGGTAGCTAGTAAAACATTATTTCTGGATGTGTCTGTGAAGGTGTTTCCAGAAGACATTAGGATTTGAATCAGTAGATTGAGCAAGGAAGATTTGCCCTGAGTAAAGAAAACTTGAGGGCATCATCCCATCCTTTGAGGACCCTGATAGAGCAAAGAGGGGAAGGAAGAGCAAATCCTGTATTTCTCTTCTTGAACTGGGACATCTGTCTTCTCATGCCCTCAGACATTGGAGCTCCCAGTTCTCAGACCTTTGACCTTGGGCTGCCAGTTATATCATTTGCTCACTGTGTTCTCAGGCTTTTGAACTTTGATTGAACTGAACCACTGGCTTTCCTGGTTCTTCAGCTTACACATGGCATATCAGAGGACTTCTTAGTCTCCATAATCATATGAGCTAATTCCTCATAATAAACCTAATCTCATCTATCTGTCTACCTACCTACCTACGTACCTACCTACCTACCTACCTACCTACCTACCTACTATTATCTATCTACTACCTATCTGCTTACTATTAGTTCTTTTTCTCTGCAGAACCCTGACTAACACATAGGGGATGGATGGTGTTATCTGAACAAATAAAATATAAACAATCTACTTCAGTGAGGACATCAAAATTCTGCTTGCAAGAGGGAAAATTCTATCCAGGGTATAGTTCTTCATTGATTGTATCTTCTGAGTTATGTTTGGTACTCTTATAATAATATCTGAGGAGAGCAAAACAAATTATATCCCAAAACCAAAAGGCAAACAGAATGAAAGGAGAAAGTAAAAAACATTAATTTGACTGGAAGTTAAAATTCATAATAGATCCTTGACTCTTAAGATAAATTCCAAGGATTTCCTGACTGATGTCTACATATATATTTTTTATTGTGGTTAAATTTACAAACATAAAATTAACCATTTTAAAGTGAACAATTCAGTGGCATTTAGTACATTTCCAATGTTGTGCAACCATCACCTGTATCTAGTTTCGAAAACATTTTTGTCATCCTGAAGTAAAGTTCCATACTTGTTAAGCAGTTACTTTCTATTCTTCTCTGTCTCTCTTCAGCCTCTGGCAACCACCAATCTACTTTCTGTTTCTGTGTATTTACCTATTCTGAATCTTTTATATAAATAGAGTCTAACAAAATGTGACTTTTTGTTTTTGACTTCTTTCACTTAGAATACCATTTTCACAGTTAAATCATGTTGTAGCCTGTATCAGTATCTCATTTCTTTTTATTGCTAAATATTCCAATATATAGATGTACCACAAGTTAAAAATCTATCCATCTGTTGATGGAGATTTGGGTTTAGACTACTGTAAACAGTGCTTCTATGAACATTTGTGTACAAATACTTGTTTGAGCACCTGTTTTCAATCCTTTCAGGTATATACCTAGGAATGAAATTACAAAGTCATGGAATAATTCCATGCTTAACTTTTTAAGCAATTGATAAAACTATTTTTCACAGTGGCTGCACCGTTTTACATTCCCACTAGCAATGCACAAGGGTTCCGATTTCTCCATATTTAACCAACACTTGTTATGTTCCATTTTTTAAATGCTAACCATCCAAGTGAGTGTGAAGTGTTACTGTGGTTTGATTTGCATTTCCCAAATGACTAATGATGCTGAGCATCTTTTTAAATGCTTCTTGGCCATTTGTATATCTTTCAAGAAATGTCTATTTAAATTCTTTTCTCAATTTTTGATTGGGTTGTCTTTTTATTAAGTTCTAAGAGTTCTTTATGTATTCTAGATACTAGCCCCTTACCAGAGATGTGATTTGCAGAGATATCCTCCCCTTCTGTAGGTTTCCTTTTAACTTTCTTGATAGTGTTATTTCATGCACAAAACTTGAAAAAAATTAATGATATCCAATTTATACATTTTTCTTTTGTTGTTTATGTTTTGAGTGTCATATCTAGGAAGCCATTGCCAAATCCAAGGTCATGAAGATTTACCCTCTTTCTTCTAAGAGTTTTATAGCTTTAGCTTTTATATTTAGGTCGTTGATCCATTTTGAGTTAATTTTTGTATATTGTGTGAGGTAGGATTCCAGTTTTATTCTTTTGTGTGGAGATCCAGTTTTCCTAGCACTATTTGTTGAAGAGACTGTTTTTTTCTCCACTAAATAGTCTTGGCCCCCATGTTGAAAATCAATTGACCATAGATGTATGGGTTTATCTTTGAACTCTCAATTCTATTCCAGATGTTATTATATGTTTGAAAATTGACCTTGAGCATAATAAAATTTTATTCATCATGCAACCAAGATAATTCTGAATTAATTAGGCTAAAGTTTTGGGGAAGTTTTTCCATTCAAGGTGTAAGAGAACTTTGCATCAGCCATCAATGGATGCTCAACGTGGAGATTATTTCAGGGTTAGATTGCTCTGTAGCAGCATCTGCTTTCCTTCAGTATTATACCTTCAAACAAAATTTCAGTACATGTTTTCTGTCTAAGTCCACATATGTCAAGTCTAAATGACTCATTTTAGATTTCTTGACCTAGGCAGTCTCAATATGAATCACCTCTTCCCACTTTGCTTTTCTGCTACCAACTTTCCTACTCCCACCTTCCATGGTTTGTAAATACTTTCTTTACTTCTTTTTAATGGGAAATAAGTACTTAGAATGAATTTTATTCTTCTTACCTTATCTTTAAGGAGAAGTCATTTAGGCATAAGTTAACATGCTACTGGAAGTTTTTAGGGGAGTTCTTGTAGAAGGGAAGAAAATTATAAAGTAACTCTGTACTTCACACTTTTGAAACAATGCAACTGCAGCAAAAAAATTGGCAAGTCAATCAAACAGTGTTTAGTAAACTCTTCAGATCCTTTCAGAAAAGGTCGTATGCCTGATTAGGTTTGTGATTGAAGATGACACTGGAGAACAAGGGCTCCATTTGATGTCAGGTGTGCACTGCCTTTGTTATGCTACATGCTAGATATTTTTGATAATGGCAAGAGATTTTGCTTCCTGGATTTGCCATGAAAACCCTATTTTTAAAAAATGTAGTCCTTGGCATGGCATCAAAGCACCTGCCTTCTCCTTAAATGGAGCTGCTTTTGGGAGTTCCTACTTAGCCACTCATCATGGACAAGGTGTGAACCCATATTGCATTTATTTACATGACAACCACAATCCATTTTATTACTAATGGGAGCAATTGTTTTTCCTTTTGAAAGGACAGAGTGGGTGGGAATGGAGTAAAGTATCACCATCTCACATCCGGCTCCTAATTTATGTCTCTCAAATCATTGTGGGTTGGAGGAAGGCAGTGACAGAGAAATTCCAAATATGAGTCTGAACTGTTGATGTTAAGACTTTCATGACATTGTTGAACAAAATAAGTTCCTAAATATTCCTCTTTGTGAGTATCATGACTATTCATTTGCTTCCTAATGTAAGGATGTTAGAAGGGGGTAGGCAGGTACTGGTAAATCTAGACAAACCACTGGAAAAAAAAATCTCCTTTTCCAGCATAGCTAAGTTATGATTTTAGAAGTTAAGCCGTTCGTGTAAATGGAGCTAGCTCGCTCCGTGCTGATTCTAGCTTTGCAGCCGTATACTTAATGCCTGCTGCTTGCTCACATGTTCTTCTGTGAGCTACCCAGTGCATGAGATTCCATTCCCTTGAGTTTTCTTCCTCCCATTTAGAGCTCTGATTACCTCCAAAATGAACGTATAAGTAGGCTAATACCGAAGTTATTAAGGCAAATTTATGCTTTAGTGTAAATGAGAGTTTGAGCTTCAGGGTTCTGGCATTTTGATAACTGGGTCTGATTTGGGGAATACTGTGTGCAAACTGGAAAGGGGGCAGTAGCTCAGTCTAATGAAGCCTGTGTTGTGGGAGTAACTACTCTGCAAATTTTCCTCAATTTACCTGGATTGATGACTGACTTGCACTTGTTGCCATAGGCAGAATTTCATTTCGGCTCATCAACTGTTGGGAAAGTGTGGAGGAAAGAGCGTGAGTTTGAGCTGGAAGATCCCTCAGTCACCAGCTGTGTGATTCTAGACAACTCATTTGATCTATCCCAGGGTCTGTTTCCATAGCTGTAAAACATGGCTAACAATTCTCTCTTATTGATGTGAGGATTAAATGAGCCAACACATATAAAGGAATATATACGTGTATATCTATTATTATCTGAGGTATTTAAAACATCAGAAGTGAGGTGTAAAATCTTGCAATCCACTCATTAGCTCTGTCAGTGGAGAGAAGAAGAATGGATTAAATCTGGCAGGTACTAAGCTTCAAGTTTGATTTAAGTTTCTTCCCTCCCACTCTCCTATTTGCAAAGAGTTTTCTTCCATTGTTGAGAGTCACTGGAGCTTGGGCCAATTACTTGTGTTGACAAGTCATTAAAGAAAGTCATATAAGCATGTGGCTCTGGAGTCTAGGAGATCAACGGCAGCTCCAGAGCCTACCAGGTTGTGTTCTAGTTGGAAAAATCTGTCTCTCCTCATGCTGGGCACACATGGGCCTGATAGTAGAAGCCTGGGCACCATTAACTCTGCTTTCAAGAGTGAAGAAGATTGAAAGATTAGCAAGCTGAGCTTTTAAGTGGGATTCTTATTTTTCTTTTAACTATTTAATTATAATTATTCTTATTTACATGTAAGGAAGCATGGGCTTCCTTACAGTATGTATCACTCAGAGCACATGACTTATTTATAATAGTCACCTGAGATTTACTTAATCCAAATATTTATTTATAGCCATTATTGTATTTTGTCCACTACATAATAATTATTTTTAAAAATTTGGAAAATCTGTGTTTATGTTTTTATATTATGCAAAGAGGTCCTTTTAAGTCAAAACATTTAAATAGCAACCCAAAATAGTTAACTCAGAACTAAACTCACACCATAGAATTAAGTTGGAAGACCATTCACTTAAGGCAGAATATATATACTGCCAACATGTATACACATGCTTACAACACCTATACATACACACGTACACACATATATATGCACACATGTATTTATGTTTGGAAGATATTTATACGTATATAAATATACATATATGCACACAGATGTATGCTGATAGTGTTTAACAACTGGCTTTTCAAATAAAACAACTCTATAAAACTCACCATTTTGTAGTTTATCAATTTCCATTGTGTAAATATTCCCATTGTGGCTGATTTTAAGCCACTATAGTGATGTCACTGAATGTGGAATTGGGAGATATGTGCACAATCAGTTCTCACCAACCAGTATGGGCTGGCTTCAGCACACTGCTGGATAGATGCACTCAGAGGATAGCCACTGGGTGGATACATACAGATGTCAATGAAGAGAGTCAAACTCTATAAAATATTTAAACAGATTTATTCTGAGCCAAATATGAGTGACCATGGTCTGTGACACAGCCCTCAGGCGGTTCTGAGAACAAATTATTGTAAAGAAACATGTCTTGGGGTAAAATATTTTGATTTTCTTCTTTGTCACATAATGTTATGCCAGAGTCAGATTGGAAAGTGTGGGTGAAGGGTTACCCAGGTGCCGAGGCAAGAGACTGAAGGCACAAACTGTAGCAGTATAATAAAGAAAATAGTTAGAATAAAGAATAGTTATAATACAAATTAGATACAGAGATGATCATGGACAATTATAAATCATTAGTATAAACATTAATCATTAGCTTTTAATACTACTCTTTGTTACATTACTAATATAACCTAGGAATAACTGGCGGGTATAGGGTCAGGTGCTGAAGGGACATTGTGAGAAGTGACCCAGAAGGTAAGAGGTGAGCCCTCTGTCACGCCTGCATAATGACATACAATAAACTGCACATATTTAAAGTGTATAGCTTGGTAAGTTCTGACATAAGTATGCACCTGTGAAATGATCACAACAATGAAGATTGTGGTCATATCCATCACCCCCAAAAGTTAAGTCCAGCTTCCTTTGTAATCCCTTTGTAATCTTGTTGTCCACGACAGAAAACTTGCCAAACTGGCCACTTAAATCAAGGCAGGTAAAATTCTAACAATGTTCAGCTCTTTGTTATTTTTTCCACACAGCAGACGTGTTAAAGCCAATGTCCTTTATAGTTGGTAGTCTCAAGTCTGACCCAATGTGGAACCTGTGGGGTAACTGGGGAATGATAAGAAGGGGCACAAAAAGACACCCACACTCCTATTTTTAAACAAAAGATTATTACTGTAATAACTTAGTTATGAGTTTCAATATCTGGATATGACAAAGTTTGCCAATCATATTCAGACAGTAATGCAACTTTTACAATGCATTAATTAGGAAAACGAGGTATTCTTTTCACTTTGTCCAAGTTCAATAATCTATCTGTCCAGATCCCTTACCTTCTAGCATGTTTTACATACATCCATTAGCCTTTCTTCCTCTGGTTCTCCTCCAGGTTGTTTTTGGATCTACCTGCTGGATAGAAAATTAGCAGTGAAGAATGACAACAGCAACCTCTTTTTCCCTTTTGGTTATCTGTTAGATCATTCACTTAGGAAATAATGACTTTTCAGAATTTAGTTGAATATATATATTTTTAATTTTATTATTACACTTTAAGTTTTAGGGTACATGTGCACAACGTGCAGGTTTGTTACATATGTATACATGTGCCATGTTGGTGTGCTGCACCCATTAACTCGTCATTTAACATTAGGTATATCTACTAATGCTATTTTTACTTCAAAATACAAAAGATACTCAAAATAAGCTTTTTTCAGTGATGTATATAACAAGGATTATCTTAATTTTTTAGAGTTCCTGGAACGCAAAAGTTCAAAAAGAGAATAGTGAAAAAACTAAGAATAATATTTTTGATGGTTCATATTTCACCTATGTGAAGGTCAAGGTCTTTAAAAATACCTTCAAGTCATTTTACATTGTGAGTCTTAAAGTTTGTTCCTTGAGATACAGTATGAAGTTTTACAATTGAGTATGAGACAAACCCTTAAAAAATCCACTCAATATAAATTTTTTCTCACCCTAGATGAGACAATATTTCAGAAACAGTGCTCCTGATGTTTCCTGCTTTAGAGCATTTTATAATTCTTCAAAGCACTTCACTTACACTACTTCTTCTGATACTTTCTGTGTTGCTGTGAAGCAGGGAAAGTACTTCTTATTTCCACTTAAAGATGATGGAAGAAAACTGAGGTCTGAGGGATGAACTGACTTGACTAGAGCTGGTTGATGGTGTTGCTGAGATTAAAACCCAAATTTTCTAGGCTTTTCTCTCATCCAGGACTATTTGTGTTCATTTTCCTGATGAGCATAATTTTAGAAAACTGTACCAAATAGTAGATAGGAGAATATATGTATTTTATTATCTTACATTAGATTCTAAGTGAAGGAATTCCTTAAAAGCCATTTCTCTGTCTCAGACAAATGAAACTAGCAGAGTTACATGAAAATAAGAGTTTTTGCTAAAACACTCTTCAACAACAGTCCGGAAATATTTAAGGGACAAAATCAAATACCCTGTGTGTAGTTCCCTCTTGTGCAGAAAAAAGACAAAAGAATGACACTTGTACAAGTTCCTGCAGGCAAAGCCAAGGCTGGAACTTCTCCTCCCCATCTGTGTTTATTATGACAAATACTGTTTAATCTTCCACCTTCACTACCAATTGCTGGATTTTTTTTTGTTAAAAATAAGAAAAAAAAATGATGACAACATAAAAATAGAAGGCAAGGCCCACTTGAGAGTCCTCATTGTCTACAGAGTAATTCTGAACAAATCTCTGCTCTGGGCTCCACCTGTCCTGTCAGCTCCTTAATGAAGGAGAAAGACAGAAGAAGGCCCTGTGAAATTTCCATGTGAATAGAGAAAACCATTTCCCAGGTCCACAGCTCAGAGTAACATAAATGAAACTGTTAAAAGACATTCACCAAAGGTGGAGAAAACCAACCAAACAAAAGGCAAACCCAAACATTTGTTTTCATGGCCAGACAGTGCCAAGAGTAGAAAATTAAGATTAAGGTCAAGAAAGAAAACACTACCACACTGAAGTGGGTGATATGACCCTAAGGCAGCCCCTTGCCAATGTCACAAGCTCTCATGGCTATGGGAACCCCATCAGTTGGTAGTACGAGCAGGACAGATGGAGAAAGAAGATGGAAAAGAAGAAGTCACATACCAGTGTGTGTGTGGGTAAGACGAAAGCTGAAGTCATTTGAGCTCTCACTTTAACCTACTGGGCTATTGGGCCTTGGAACTGTAAGGAGATGGAATGGCTTATTTTGGGTAACTCGTGGCTTTTGTGTTATTAACATACAGATACACCTTTTATTATTTTTTATTTGAATAGCTGTAGGGGTAAAAGTGGTTTTTGGGTTCATGGGTAAATTGTATAGTGGTGAAGTCTAGGATTTTAGTGCACCTGTCACCTGAGTAGTGTACATTATACTCAATGGGTAACCGTTGATGTCACCCTCCTATTTCCCTGCTTCTGAGTCTCTAATGTCTGTTATATCACTCCGTATGCCTTCGTGTACCCATAGTTTAGCTCCCACTTGTAAGTGAGAACATGCAGTATTTGTTTTTCCATTCCTGAGTTACTTCACTTTGGATAGTGGCCTCTAGTTTCATCCAAGTTACTGTAAGAGACATTATTTTATTTTTTATGGCTGAGTAGTATTCCATGATGTATATGTGCCATGTTTTCTTTATGCACTCATTGGTTGACTGATGGGCACTTAGGTTGATTCTATATCTTCGCAATTGCGAATTCTCCTGTGATAAACATACAGGTGCAGGTGTCTTTGGATAGAGTGACTTCTTTTCCTTTGGGTAGATACCCAATAGTGGAATTGCTGAATCAAGTGATATGTCTACTTTTAGTTCTTTGAGAGCTATCCATACAGTTTTCAATAGGGGTTGTACTAATTTACATTCCCACCAGCAGTATCTAAGTGTTCCTCTTTCACCACGTCCTTGCCAACAATTACTGTTTTTTCGACTTTTTAATAATGGTCATTTTCACTGGGATAAGGTGGTGTAAGTGGTTTTGCTTTGCATTTTCCTCATAATTAGTGATGCTGAGCATTTTTTATCAGATGTTTGCTGGCCATTTATATATCTTCTTTTGAGAAATGTCTGTTCATGTTATTTGCCTACTTTTTAATGGGATTATTTCTTTCTCTTTATGACTTGTTTGAATTCCTTATAGCTTCTGGATATTAGTCCTTTGTTGGATGCATAATTTGCAAACATTTTCTCCCATTCTGTAGGTTGTCTGTTTACTCTGACAATTATATCTTTTGTTGTACAAAAGCTTTTTAGGTTAATTAGATCCATTTATTTATTTTTGTTTTTGTTGCATTTGCTTTTGGGGTCTTAGCCATAAATTATTTGCCTAGGCCAATGTCCAGAAAAGATTTTCCTCTAGAATTTTAATGGCATCAGGTCTTAGATTTAAGTCTTTAGTACATTTTGAGTTAATTTTTGTATATGATGAGACATAGGGATCCAGTTCCATTCTTCTACATGTGGCTATCCAATTTTCCCAGCACGATTTATTGAATAGAGTATCCCTTCCCCAGTTTATGTTTTTGCATACCTTGTCAAAGGTCAGTTGGTTATAAGTATTTGGCATTATTTCTGGGTTTTCCATTCTGTTCCGTTTGTTTATGTGTCTATTTTTACACCAGTAGCATTCTGTTTTGGTTATTATAGCCTTATAGTATCACTGAAAGTCAGGTAATGTGATGCCTACAGATATATTCTTTTTGCTTAGGATTGCTTTAGCTATTCAGGATTTATTTGGTTCCGTATGAATTTTAGATTTTTTTTCTAGTTCTGTGAAAAATAATGTTAGTATTTTGATAGGAATTGCAGTAAATTTTTATATTGCTTTGGTCAGTGTGGTGATTTTCATGATATTCTTCTAATGCATGAGCATGGGATATATTTCCATTTGTTTGTGTCATCTGTTACTTCTTTGATCAGTGTTTTTTACTTCTTCTAATAGAGATCTTTCAGCTCCGTGGTTAAGTATATTCCTAGGTATTTTTTTTTGGCTATTATAAAATGAATTGTGTTCTTGATTTCATTCTCAGTTGGTTGTTCTTGGTATATAGCGGTGCTACTGACTTATGTTCATTGATTTTGTAACCTGAGACTTTACTAAATTTATTTAACAAGTCTAGGAGTCTTTTGGAGGAGTATTTAGGGCTCTCTAGCTATAAGATATTATCATTGGCAAACAGAGGTAGTTTGACTTGTCTTTTCCAATTTGGATGCCCTTTATTTTTTTCTCTTGCCTGATTGCTCTGGTTTGGACTTCCAATACTCTGTTGAATAGAAGCGGTGAAAGTGGGCATCCTTGTCTTGTTTCTGTTCTTGGGAGAAATGCTTTCACCTTTTCCCCAATTAGTATGATGTTCATTGAGGGTCTGTAACATATGGCTTTCAGTATTTTGAGGTATGTTCCTTCTATGCTTAGTTTGTTCAGGGTTTTTATCATAAGGGGATGCTGGATTTTATCAAATGCTTTTTCTGTGAGACATACCTTTCCCCTTCACCTTCTTCCATCCAGCTTGCAATTTCTCTTCCAGCCTTCACACATTTTTTCCATGGCTCCAATTTCACCAGTGTGTCCTCATTTAGGTTCATCAGTTTTCTCAGATTAAATCAGCCAAACGCCTGCAGAAAATCTGGAACTGCTACGAAATCTCTCCTTCCTCTTCCTCACCGGTGCTTATGCTAAGCTGAGACCAGTCAGTCATCTTGCCTACTATGACCAGCCCAGTTCCAGTCCAGTGAGCTCTCACATGGGTCTCCTCTTCTCTCTCCCTCTGATGTCAGCCCCTCTCTAATGTTCTTTTAATGGCTCTGCCTTTCATCTTTTCTACTCTATTCTTTCCTAAATGTTTCCATCAAATTAGTCTTTCCCGGATGCCCCTTCACTCAGATCACTCTTCCACTCAAAACTTCTTAATAACTCTTACGTATGTGAGAAAACATAGTCTGGCATTCAGCTATGTTGAGGGAGATAGTCTGCTGCCTTGGGTCAGGAGAATCTCTCTGCCTGTCCTCTCGGAGGACACCAAATGAAAGTCCTAACAGTCCTCTCGCCCTGAGGTGTTTTTCTAGATAATCACTTGTCATAGGAACAGCAGCTTGACTACCACGACTCCTTGCTCCTTGAAGGGAAGGGGACTGCCTTGCTTATTGCTTGCTACAAAGAGTGCTGAGCCTTTGGCTGTGGATTCCTCAGTGGCACCACAATCCACTGCATGCATAGCTGTATTTGTGTCCATTGCCTCACCCCTTTGGGAAAACGGGACTTTGGATAGGGGAGTGTATTAGTCCCTACTAATAGGATAGATGTATATATGAACAGGAGTCTATTAAGGAGAATGGACTCACATGATCACAAGGTGAAGTCCCACGATAGACCATCTACAAGCCGAGGATTGAGGAAGCCAGTCCGAGTTGTTTGCCAGGGGCTCTCAGGCCTTCAGCCACTTCCCTCAGGAGAAGCCAGCAGTGCATCCTTCAGTCTGTGGCTGGTGGCCTGAGAGCCCCTGGCAAACCACTGGTGTAAGTCAAGAGTCCAAAAGCTAAAGAACTGGAAGTCTGATGTTCGAGGGCAGGAAGCATCCATCACTGGAGAAAGATGAAGGCTGGAAGACTCAGCAAGTCAGCTTCTTCCACCTTCTTCTGCTTGCTTTTTCTAGCCGTAATAGCAGCCAATTGTTTGGCACCCACCCACACTGTGGGTGGGTCTTCCTGAGTGTGGATCTTCCTCTCTCAGTCCACTGACTCAAATGTTCATCACTTCTGGCAACACCCAGAAACACCCAGATACACCCAGAAACAATACTTTGTATCCTTCAATCCAATCAAGTTGATACTTAATAGTAACCATCCCAGGGAGCCACTGGGACTGTGCTGATACTTCTGCTATTTACTATGCTGTGAGGAATGAACCATCTTGCATGGATCTATTGAGTCTTGTTGTCTGCGTCTGCCAATTGTGAAGTTTGCCACACTGACCTGCTTACTTGCTTAGTCTAACGGGGTGGGTTCTTTCTGACCAAGTGTTTTTATTTTTATTTTTTGTTTTTTTGGGGTTTTCTAAAATAATCTACCTTCCTCAATTCTTTCTAGTCCTGGATATTTATTGTTTAATGAATCAAGCAATCAACCAAACTCATTAAACCAATTTGTTTAATGAATCCTCAGCGCCAGCCAAATGAAGCTGGGCTCTTTACCCTTAGAAACCCACTACTTATTCACATCTGCTTATGCCTTTTCCTTCACCTGGAGTGGTCATTTCTTGCATCACACCTTGTTCAAATTCTTCTCTTCCACTAGCAGCCATCTCTACTGCTACCGGCCACCATAGTCTGAGGTAATTAATCTCTTCTTCTTTGTTCCTTTGACCTCCCATAGGACATTAAATGCACCTCTCATACAGCACTGATTACTTTAAGTATTTGTACTTATACATTTAGGCATTTTCAATTATCTTCCAAAACAATAGGAATTTGTTAGATACTTGACATATGTCAGAAAGGGAACTATTTGTAGAAAATGTTGGAAATGCAAAATGAATAAGATTGTGGTCCCTACCCACATTAACTCTCATTCTGTAACAAAATAATCTTGAATAAAGTGAATAAAGGTATAAATTCTATCACAAGAGTGTCTTACTAAATTCTTATGATAGTACAGCAGGGGCTACAATTCTCCATGAATGGAAAGTCTGGGAAACTTTTAAGGACAAGGGTACATTTTTTTCCTATGTTTGTCGCTTATGCCCATGGGCATGGGGCTTGTCTACCTTCCTTACTAGTTTAGTTTTAAAAGGCTATATTGTGTCATCTTTGAATCCCTCACAATAAACCAAAGTATTCACTTATTTTAGTTAATTTAGTTTAAATAGTTATATAATACTGAATTTAGGTTCATTTATTGAATACTACGACGTACAAGGCAATAAACTAAGAACTAGGTAACATATATCTTTTAATAAAGGTACTCCTGCTTTAGGGAAATGCAACCTCTTAGCAGCTGATGTCTGTAGGGCTATACGGAGAGGATCTCAATCTCCTACGGTGATGTGTGCCATTTTTATTTAAGATGTTCAGATTTAACTTAAATCATTGCCCTAATATAATTTATTTCAATAGGATTGTCACCTTATTTGTACAGTTTTTATATGTGGCATACTTCTATTCACTTTTAAAGGCTCAGTTCAATGTTATCTCAAAGTCTATTTTGATCTCCACACTTAGAGAGAAAAACTTAACTGTTCCCTGCTCTCTGCTCCTATGTCATTTGTTTGTATCTTTATTGTGTCTGTGTGTGTTTAATGCTTCAATTTCTTCTTTAACACTGAGCTCCCTGAAGGGAAGTATTTTTCTACATTTTGTTAGAGCCTCTCAAAGTGATTGGCACTTAGGAAGTACTCAATAAATATTTAATGAATTAATCCAAAACTGTTCCTCATCTAAACTTCTGACAACTGGATCAAGCAACTGTAGTCAAACATAATTTAGAAGTGAACTTTAAATGTTATTGTGACTAAGGACCTGCATTTAGAGTACATAAAGACCTCTTACAAGTCAATAATAAGAAGACAGCCCAATAAAAAAATAGGCAAAGGTTTAATTAGACATTTTATAATAGATTTACAAGTGACCAGTAAGTCATGAAGAAGATGGTCAATGTCACTAGTCACCAAGAAAATGCAAATAAAATCATAATAAGATACCATTTATAAAACCATAATAAGATACCATTTCATGACCTTGAGAATGGTTAAATGAAAAACGACAAAACCCAGCGTTAGATGTGGAGCAACTGGAACGTGAAAAAGTTGTTGGTGGGAGTGTAAAATGTTACAGCTACTTTTAAAACCAGTTTGCTACTTTCTAAAGCTAAACATACACCACACTTACAATATAGCCCAGCAATTCCACTCTTCGGTATTTACCCATGAGAAATGAAAAGCTATGTCCGCACAAAGACTTCATAAATATTCATAATAGCTTTAATCTTGAAACAATCTAAGTGCCTATCAACAGATAATTGAATAAACAAAATGGGATATATCCATGCAGTGCAATTCTACTCAACATTTAAAAGAAAAGGATACAGATACATGCAATAACATGAATAAAACTCCAGATTGTTTTGCTGAGTATAAGAAGCCAGACTAAAAATATGACACCCATGTCTAATTCTATTTATATAAAAATCCTAGAAAATGCAAACTCACCTATATAGATGCAAAGCAAATGAATGGTTGCCTGGGATGAGATGGAGGTAGAGATAGATACAAAAAAGGCCCAAGGAAACTTCTGGGAGTGATCAAATGTTTATTATCTTGACTATGGTGATGGTTTTGCTGGTGTGTGTATGTGTGTGTGTATGTGCGTTTCTGTGTATGTGGGTATGTCAAACCAGTCAAAGTGTACATTTTAAATATCTATATCTTATTATCTGTAAATTATGTGGTAATGAGTTATATCTCCAGAAAGCAAGAAAAGTATTTATTTTAAAGTAGTATTAATTTTAAAAAATAAATGCCACCGTGTCCCATAAAAACAATGAAAAATGAAGTGACAAACTGAAAAGCATCATTTGAAACTGCCCCTGATAGTTTTCACAATGTTGCCACACTGAGTACAATCCAAGCACAATTGAAGGGTGCCTGCCTCCACAAATAGCGTTTGGAAGTCATTGAGATTGGCTGCATGGCACAGACTATGAGACTAACACAGGAAACACTGTGGAATGTTTAGGGGACTTTTATGTTCAATTCAGATGTTAAATTGAAATAAAGCTCATCTGAGAAATCTCTACGGCACATTTTCCCCTAGCCTGAAATTCCTTAGTAATGTTGCTGTTAGAGAACAAAGCAAATACTAGTATCATCCTTGTTGGCTAGCAATATTACAATAGGCTTTTACATATAGGAATGATGTTTTGATTGTGAAGCTATGTAAGGATGAGGAGTGATACAGTGGGATTCTGTCCTCCAAAAGTATAGGGTCTAACAGGAAAACGTGACATAAATACCACCAAGAAAGACATGGCTTATAAATTATGCACAAGAATCAAGAAAAGATTCACAGACAGATGAGTGAACAGTCTTCTGCCTTTGTGAGCAGGCTGAACAAAAGCTTCAGAGCTTAGAATTTGGCATTTGGACTTGAGATGGCCAAAAAATCTTACACAATTTTAAATTTTTAAAATTTGGTTTATATAAATTTGATTTATATAAAAATAAATATAGTATGGCTATGATTATGGATACAGATACAATCAGACCTTCTCCTCTGAGGCCTTCCATGGTATGAAACTCACACTCTATAGTGAAGAAACCTTTGGCTTAAAGACATTTTAAAGAAAGAAAAAGATTGAAGGTGGGATTGTGGGTATCTTGAATAAATAGTGTTTGTAAAGCATATTTTGGAAAATGTTATTGAAGTAGATGACTTTTAAGATGCTGTGTGTGTGTGTGTGTGTGTGTGTGTGTGTGTGAAAGACAGTGGGAAGGAGGGGGAGAGGGAGATAAAGGCAGAGACAGAGAAAGATAGATACACAAAGCCTAACAGAGAGATTGAGCTAGCGAGAGCAAGTGTTTGCATGCATTTAGAAAACTTCCATGTGTGTCTTTGGAACAATGGCTATTTTTCTTTCTCTATCTTTTTGTGTTTTCTTTTTTTACCAAGAATTTTTCCTAAATTTATCATCTTAGTAATCTAAGATGACATGAAAAAGCCATGCATTAAGTGGCAAGAAGAGTTGACTTACCTGCTGTATTTCTGAGACACCTGTGGAAGAGATCTGTTAGTCTTAACTTGCAGCTGCAGCCCTAACAGTAGTGTCAGTCATCGGGTAGAAGTCAATAATGAAAGAATTTTAAAAGCCTGTCCATATTTCCATGCCACCCAGATTTCTTAAGTGCCATGAGAAGCAAAATTCTGACAGGGATTTTTTTGTTTTTGTTTTTTACTTTAATCAACTTGGGAATGGTGTAGCTTCACTGAGTCTCTGAAAAGTAAGAAAGAAAAAGGAAAAAGAGACAATAAAATCCTTGCCCTTTTCGTATGTTTGGAGAGCTCTTTGTGGCTACTAATATAGGATTTGTTTCAACATAAAAACTGGTTAAGGAAGTAGGAAGAAGGGGGAGGAGTTCTTGGGAACAGAGGATAGAAATAGATTTCATAAAATGTCTCGTGTCTTGAGACCCCTAGCCAGTCCCGAGTGACAGGGCATGGCCATCCTGGAAACAAAAATATTAAGATTTGTGCTCCTAGCAATGGGTACAAATATATGACCAGGCCTTTTTTCTTTTCTGTGGCTTTTCTTCATTCAGAATCAGTTCTTTATATGTTTTTTCTTATGTAACTTGGTGTTTTCATCTCCCCATGTTTCTTTACCTCTTGGGTAGCATGCACCTGAGGGCTGAATTTAGACCCCTGGGTTCGGGTTCTAGGTTCACCACTTACTACGTGTGGGAGTGTAAACAAGTTATTTAACTTCTCTGCATCCCAATTTTCTCATTCATAAAAGTGAGAAAAGGAATAATAATCATTGCATAGGAATTTAGAAAGAATTTGTCATGATAGTGCCTATACATTGGAAATGCTTGATAACTGTTAGTCTTTTATGGTTTTTATTTCTCAGCCTCAGCTGCCTGCCTTTTCCTGTGCTTCCTGCACCAGATGGACATCCTCAGAATAGTATTCACGAACCCACAGCTTGGTTAAGTAAGGACTCAGGGAAAGCTGGGTCCTACTAATTGTCTTGGGTCTGGTTACTCAAATGTAGATTCTCAACATAGCAGTCTGGTAAGAACAAACATTTCCAGACCACCTGTTTGTCTAAGTATATGCCACAGCCTTGGGGGCAGAAAATGAGGAGGAGGAAGAAAAGGAATAGGAAGAGGCAGAAACAACATATTCTATTTTGAGGCTGCAATAAATGAAAGCATTCAGAAACTATTAATTGAGAAGCCAGAGTAGAGTCTCTGTGAATTGTAGATATTGGTATTATAAGCAACATGGGATGAACACAAGATGTAAAAATCAGTAAGCAAACATAAGTTATGAAAAAGGGAAAATTAAAATGGGGAAGGAAAAAATACATCAGAACACCAACAACTGTTATCTTTAGGTAAAGAGATTGTGATAGATCTGTTTATATCTATGTCTACATCATGGTACTTTAAGGCCAGAGGCCTCTTAGCAAGTGACATTGACTATTCATCTGTGGATGTACATTTGGGTTGTTTCTATATCTTGCCTATTGCGCATAATGCTGCAATACACATGGAAGTATAAGTATCTCTTCAAGATCCTGATCTCAATTCTTTTGAAGATATACCCAGAGGTGAGAATGCTGCATCATATGGTAGTTCAATTTTTAATTTTTTAAGGAACCTTACCAACACTGCTTATCTTTTTTTTTTTTTTTTTGCTAATAGCCATCCTAATAGGTGTGAGGTGATATCTCATTTTTGATGTGCAAATGGATAAACAAAATGTCATATATACATACACAGTAATAATATTCACTCTTAAAAAGGAAGAAAATCCTGTATTTTGTACCCTTCAACATGGATGGATCTGGATGACTTATTAAGCGAAATAAGTCTGTCACAGAAGGATAAATATTGCATGATTCCTCTTATATGAGGTATCTAAAATATTCAAAGGTTTAGAAGTAGACAACAGGATGGTGGTTAACAGGGTATGGTGGGGGGGAATGTGGGGAGTTGTAGTTCCATGGGTATGAAGTTATAGTTGTGCAGGAGTAGTAAGTTCCAGAGATTGGCTATACAACATAGTGCCTGTAGTTAACAATAAGGTGTTGTATATTTAACATTTTGTTAAGAAGGTAGATCTTGTGTCGTGTTCTTATCACAAAAAACAAACAACAGAGGGACACAAGGAAACTTTTGGAGGTGATAGATATGTTTAGTACTTGGACTGTGGTGATAGCAACACAAGTATATAAATATGTCCAAACTTGCCAAATGGTATACATTAATTATGTGGAGTTTTTCTATACTGATTATACCTCAGTAAAACTGGGGTGTGGGAAGAAAAAGCAACACTTTGAGAGCCTTGGTTTTAAAAGGAACTAGAATGTGTAATGTTTTCATGATGCTTTGACCTCCAAAAGATGCCACATTTCTTTCAGGGAAAAAAGATGAGTGCTTTGGCTCTCCAGAAATCTTGGTATTAAAGGAGCAGACTGCAAAAAACCACAGATATAAAATAATGACACAAATATTTGTCTAACACTTTGAGCTCTTCCTTGTAATTTATCTCATTTGATCCTGGGAATAGCCCCCTGAGGTAGGCAACATGGCAAGATAATTTACTGACATTTATTTCAATGAATGGGTTTACTGATCCCTTCACTTATTCATTCACTGAATTAATATTTATGAAATCTTACTATGTGCCGGGAATTTTGACTAGCACTAAAGATAATAATAGGATAAGTGGGGCAGAATTGTAGTTGGGGGAGACAAACAGTAAACCAATAAATAGGTCCACAAGATAGTTGCAGATGCTAGAGGAAATACACAGGATCTAGAAAGACCTTTAAAAATAGGATTGCCTGAAAAGACCTTTCTGAGGAAGAGATGGTTGAGTTGGGACACAACTTATCAAAAAGAGGCAAGCTGTTCACAGAGTTGGAGAAGGAATGTTTCCGAAAAAACAACCGCAAGCATAAAGTCCCTGAGTCAGGAAGGAGTTGCAGCAGCGTCATAGAGCAGGAAAGATGGTACTGTGGCTTGAGAAATGTGAGGCAGCGGCAGGAGAAACAGAAAATGCTTCTCCGCCTGGCTTACTGAACAAACATTATTGAGGTTCTTGGTACCTCTTTGCCTAGTGAAATCTTGTAAAAACTGATGGAAAAGTAAGACTCTCGCGGTCTTTTAGGAAAGCTTTAGCTTACCATAGAGTATGATAAAGCTGGAAGGCCGGGTGGTAGGACAGAGGGAAAAGTACCTCTCCTTGGTTGTTGGTTGACTGATAGGTAGATTGAATTTCCAGAGACTGGGAAGTAGACAAAGGTTAACAGTTCCAGATGTTGGCAGGACATCCATTCACTGGATGTATCCTGGGGAGGTGGGATGACTTCCAGTGGGAATAGTTATATGGCTACCTGTGGAGACCAAATGCAGGCCACAGGGAATTGCAGTCAACTCAAAGATTCTGAGCCATGCCATGGAGAAGTCACTTGGACCACCAGACCCAAAGGGACCATTCAAGGTGAGTTAAGAGGCACTCAGAAGCTACTCAGGTAAACCAATGACCAGTGAGCCTCCCCAGTTCCTCAATCTTTTGGCATGGAGGAAGATGCCAGGAACTCGGCCCAGCTCCTTGAGGGTTAAGTAAGGAAAAGTAGGAAATAATGACAAAAACTGACAATGTGTGAAACAGAGTGTGGGGGCAGAAATAAGTTAGTTGCTGGCTATTTTCTGCTTGTCCCACCCCTAGATCCTCTATGCTCTTATCTTTTCTGCTCTATGACTAGGCCAACCCCTATGGCATTTATCCCCATTTTCTCTTGACCTCTGACTTATACTTGGATTCAGCCAGTAGAAGACCCTGGCAGATGCAGGAGGGTAAGAGAATGGATTCAGCTAATGGGAGACACTGGCAGATAAATATAGGAGGGTGGGAGGAACAGGACTTCAGGTATTTACTGTCCTAGTTCCCTTTCTGTTGGCCATTTTTCTGGTAGTGGCTGTGTTCCTAGGATCACAGCTCCTGGTTATCAGCCCTGCTTTTAGGGGTCTAGCTCTCCCACTGACCCTGGTATCATTTCTTCTTCCCTCTGCCCAGAGAGGCTTAGGAGAGGTCATAGATTGTTGCTCTTGCTAAGCCCTGTGTAGCTCTCCTTTGTTTCCTTAACTCTGCCCACATCTGTAAATAGCCTTTTCATCAAATCTCTTCAAATAAATAAATACATTAGAGTGGGCCATCTAGTTCTTGCTGGGGCACTCATGGACTCAAAAAAATTAAGTGATAGGTCTTACAAACTCAAGTCTGTAGACTGAAATCAATGCCTTACATTTTAGGATGGGAATTATTCTTCCTCATTTTACAGATGGAGAAAGGTTTAGTGAGTTGTCCAAGGCACACAGCTGGTAAATGTCACAGCCAGAACTTTAACTCAGTAATTCTGACTTGGTGCTTTTTTCCATATACCAAACATATTAGAGCTAAGAAAAACATCATGTTCCTCAACACATGCAAATTAGGATAGGGTAAAGTACTTGCTAATCATCCAGGTACACACCCATAAGAGGCAAGATTGATATCCACAGAGAAAACACATTTGTTCACACAGGAAGAGTTTCCACTGCTAGGAGCTTTCCAAATCCTCCAATGTCAACTAGCTCCCTGGTTGTCAGCAGAGTGGACATCGATGGTCACTGCCACCCTGGCTTACAGGCAGGAGTAGGAGAAATGGGCTCTAGCCCTACAAAGTTCAATGTGGCTTCTCCAGTTCAAGTTTCAATAGCCATCAATTAAGTGTTGGAGACAGCCTACTATTTCCTTTACTAGTTGACCTATTAAATAAATGTGTGAAGACAAATGTTTTTGTTTTTCCTTGCAGAGAGAATAGCCCCAGTGATCCTAAACTGTGTACCCACAGGTCTTTTAGTTACATGCACAGTGTTTTTAAAGGTGAAGTTACTGAGTTTTGCATTTAGTTTGGAAACAATGCCACCCATTTAATCCCTGCTGCCTCACATCTGGTGCTGTCATTCCTGTATTTGAAGGCCATGATCTTTGCAGTCATTTTACTTTGGGTGCCTTGATCTAAACCCACACCAGAGAGAGAGTATTTTCTCCATTAGTAAATGGTCATCATTATGCTGAGAGTCATTAGATTTTGTTTTTTCCTGCTATTCTTGGAGCTCGTCTGCAAAAAGCCTAGAATTAGACTTTTTCATTATCATTTAAAAAGTTTTTATTCAAGTATAATTTATAGGCAGAAAAGCAAAAAATGCTGTGTACAGCCAAAGTTTCACCAAGTGAACACATCCATTTAAACACTACGGTATCAAAAAGTTGGGCCACCTTAGTTGTCTCCCTTTTAACCTTTCCCAGTCATTCCATTCTTCCACAAAAGTAACCACATTCCTGGTGTCTATGACTATTGATGGATTTTGCCTGTTTGGGGACATTATATAAATGGAATCACATAGTATGACTTTTGTGTCTGGTTTCTTTTGCCCAGTATTATGTTTGTGAGTTTTATTTATATTTTTAGTCTAGCTAATCCATTCCCATTACGATATAGTATTAGTTGCATGGTTTTATCAAAAGATAAAAAGATTTTATCAAAAGTATTGATGGACCATTCGTGTTGTTTTTCTGCTATTACAAATAATGCTGCAAGGAAGATTCAACAAATTTTGGTGCAGATGCAAACATATTTTTGTTGTATGTCTACCCAGAACTGGAATGGCTAGGCCAAATAGTGTGCATATGTTCAACTTTAGTAGATAAAACTAGCTGCCAAAGAATGTATTTAAATCTCCTTAAATAGCATATGAAAGTTATAATTTCCAAAACCTTTGCCAACACTTGGTCTTGCTAGTCTTTTTAGGTTTAACCATTCAGATGTACACTTAATTTTTATCTCCCTGATGACTAATGAAGCTCAACATCTTTCTCTATGTTTATTGGCTATTTGGTATCTTCTTTGGCAAAGAGCCTGTTCAGTTCTTTTCCTATGTTTTTCTACTGTGTTGTCCATATTTTTCTTACTGATTTGTAAAAATTCTTTATTCTGAATGAATGTTTTATTAGTTACAGATAAAATACATATCTCCACTATGGGGGATCGCCTTTTAGTCTCTCCATGATTTGTTTCATGGATACTTTCAATTATTTTAATTATCTCTATTTTTGTGTGCATTTTCATCCTTTAGGCATTACATTTTTCATTTTCTGCACATCTGAGACACAACGGGGCTAATTATATTTGTAAAACCCCCCAAAGTTTAGCACAAATAAACAACCTGGGGGTCTTCACTAAATCCAGGTAGATCAGAATTGAATTAAATTGTAGGGCACTAAGCTTGCAAATTGGTTGGAGTGGAAAAAAATACCTCACACATTTAGTGTCCGAAGTGGTATTGAGAATAAAAATAGATCATATAGTAATGTTGTAATTGAGTTTTTTTTTAGAGGAGAGCCTCTAACTTTAGAAATACATGCTGAAATGTATATAGATAAAATGGTATGATGTTGAGGATTTGCTTCAAAAAAATCCAGAGTACAATAATAGCGGACATAGTAGATAATTGTTGAAGTTGGTGATAGGTGCAGAGATTTTGTATACTATTACCTTTACTTTTCTAGATAAAAAGTTAAGAAAAAGAAAAAAAGATTGCGAAGAGAGAAATTACAGGTATTTGGTCTAGCTAGCTCTTTCAAGGAGTTTTTCTATGAAGGAAAGAGGAATATAAGATATTATCTGGAGAGAACTATAAGATCAAAGAAAATTGTTTTTTGTTGAACATATTACCTCCCATGCTAGACCATCTCTGTAAGGTATTTGGGAATAGTCCAGTAGAGAGGGAAAATTTGATATGCTAGAGAGAAAAAAGATAAATACATAATCTTTTTGTGGCAGCAAAAATAGGAAGAATATTCCAAAAGATGGAATTACATGGGCAAAGGTTTTAGGACAACAGTGAGCTTAGAATATTCTAAGAGCAAGCAGAAGGCTAGAGGGTTTGTAGTGAAGTGACTAAGAGGAGGCTGGACAGCAGGGCCAGATGCTGCAGGGCCTCCAAGGCCATTGTAAGAAGTTTGGTATTATTTACTGGTAATGGAAAGCCACTGGATGAGTTTAAATAAAGAGTTAAACTTTAAATTGGTCTGGCATGCTATGTGGAATAGACTTGCATGTAGGCAAGGTAAGTGTGTGTGTGTGTGCGCACGTGCATGTGTGTGTTTTGAGGCATGAGGTACGTGGGGAGGCAGGAAGAGAAGTTTGGAGACTATTTCAGCGTTCCAGATGAGAGATAATCATGGCTTAGACTGAGATTGTTGAAGTGACATGTTATGAGTTAAAGTATATTCCCTCTAAAAAAAAGTATGTTGAGATCCTAATCCTTGGTACGCAGACTGTGGCTTTGTTTGGAAATAGGATCATTGAAGAAATGATTAGTTAAGATGAGGTTATACTGGCGTAGGTAGGGACCTTAATTCAATATGACTTGTGTCTTTGTCAGAAGACAGCCATGTGAAGACAGAAATACACAGGGAGAATACCGTGTAAAGACAGAGAGTTGGAGCAATGCATCCACAAGCCATGAAACTCCAAGGATTGCAGGCAACTCACCAGAAGATAAGGAGATGACAGGAAAAATTTGTCTATAGATTTTAGAGGCAGCATGGTCTTGCTAATGTTTTATTTTGAACTTCTAGCCTTCAAAATTGAGATACAAGAAATTTTAGTTAAGTCATCCAGTTTTTGGTGTTTTGTTATAGCAGCCTTAGCAAACTAATATGGAGATGGTGAAAAGTGGCCACACATTTTGAAGAAAAATATATAATAAGTATAGTGTATTATTACTGTGGATTATAACTTATAATTAGTATTAATTTATTGTAATCTTATATTAAAAATATACTTATATATTGATTAATGTAGTTTTAATTTATCATTCTATGACACATATTTTATATATATTTATTAATGTAGTTTTAATTTATCCTATATTACAAATATATTTTATATATTGATTTAATGTACTCATTTAGAAATTATGAATATTGAAAAACAAAAAATGCAGAAAAAAATGAATAAATTGTTCATGTTTGAAAGATTGGCATCTTAAAGGTGCCAGTGGCCCCTCAACTTAATCTATACAATTTCAAAATAAGTCACAGAAAGATACTTCAATGAAGAATAACAAAAATGGGATTGTTCAGATAACGTTAGGTATCAAAATTGTTTATAAAGCTATAGTAATGAGACTGTTGTGGTATCAGTACAATGTCAGAAAAAAATAGATTAAAAATGCCAAGAAATAAACCTACATAAATATGAAAAATTGGTATATTTTAGTAATACAATGAATGGTAATACAAAACAATAAGAAAAAAATGGATCATTCAACAAAATGCCAGGGAACTGTAAAGAATATCAATATGTGTGATTCTTACCTGAAATCACAACAACAACAAAAATGTATTTCTGAAGGTTAAAAACATAAGATAAAATATCTAAGAAAATACAAAATAATATATTTGTTGTTTAGTGACAAAGAAGTATTTTTAATGAAAATACCAAAAGCAAAATCCAAGATAAAAAGTTTGTAGATTTCAACTACATTAACATAAAAATCTTCCATTAAAAGACTACTTGGGTTAGAAATAAATGTATCATATCAGATAGATGATTAGGCCACACAAATATAGTCAAATTGTGGTATCCAGTTTATTTAATAAAATCCCATAAGTCAATAAGAAAAAAGCAGCAGAAAATTGAGCAATGGATATGCATAGGAAATTCATAGATGAGGAAACCCAAGAGGCCAAAAAACGTGTTTAAAATATATTCAATATAATGAGTAATCAGGGAAATTCAAACTATAATATTGATATCATCGTATCCACAAATGGACAAAGAAATGCAAATCATACAAAATACATTAAAGAAAATTTTAATTGAAGGGCAATCTGGCAGTGTGGATCAACATTGGATTTGTGAATTCTTTTTAAGCCAACTCTTGTACCCTTAGGAATCTATCCACAGAAAATAATTGGGCAATTAACCAAAGACATACATATGGTGATATTCCTTGTGGAATATTTTTCATAATAGTGAAGATTAGAAACAATGTAAATATCCCTCAATAGGTGATTGATTAAATAATTTTAGATCCATTTATTCAAAGAAAAACTGTGTGACCATAAAAAATCTAGATATTTTTTGGTCGTGTAAGGCTATTTGTGACATATTATAAAGTGAAAGTAAAAAGATTACCAAAGGGTGTTTATGTGTGATTCATTTTTATTAAAAAAAAAAACCTGTTGGGATTTTGTGCATAAAAGCCTAGCTCTTTTAAAGTGTGCAATAAGATCACAAGTAATGAGTTCACATTGTAATGAATATGTATAATTTTTACAATATAAAATATTTTGATTTGAAAATAAGGCATTAATAACTGAAAAAAGAATTCTTTTTAAGCCAAAGCCAGAAATTTGAACAGTTTCTAAATACAGTGAGGTCATATCATCTGTTGCTAGAAAATGACATACTATCAATCACTTTCTGACTTTATCTGTACCTCTCTCCAGAAAAAAAGAAAAAGGTGTAAAGAATTAACATCTCAAATTGGAGGTCAATAGATAAAATACAGAAAAGTAGATCATATTTTCCCACCAGGGACAATATTGTCACCAATGGGACAAAAACTGGTTCTTGAGGGGTGAAAAAATCTTAGATATTATAATGGTTTATGGCCCTCCAAAGCTTAACCCTACCCAAAAAAATATTATTCCTTAGTTTTTAATTTCTCTATTAGGAAAAATTAACCTAATTAAAATAGAAATTATTTTTCCACCTTTATTGAGATATAATTGGCAAATAAAAGTTGTATATATTGATGTTTCTTTACATCTGTACATTGTGTAATGGTTACCACAATCAAACTAATTAACACATCTCACATAGTTACCCTGTTATTAGTAGGCGAAGAGCATTTCAGATCTACATTTTTTTTTTTTTTTTTTTTTTCTGAGACAGAATCTCACACTGTTGCCAGGCTGGTGTGCGGTGTGATGATGTTGGCTCACGGCAACCTCTGCCTTCCAGGTTCAAGGGATTCTCCTGCCTCAGCCTCCTGAGTAGCTAGGATTACAGGCACCTTCCACCACGCCCAGCTAATTTTTTTTTTTCTGTATTTTTGGTAGAGATGGGGTTTCACTATGTTGGCCAAGCTGGTCTCGGCTTCCCAAAGTGCTGGGATTACAGGCGTGAGCCACCGCACCTGGCCCAGATCTACCTTCTTAGCAGATTTTGAACATATCAAATGGAATTTTAACCATAGTCATCTTGCAGTGCATTAGATGTTTGGAACTTATTTACTTGCATAACTGAAACTTTACAGGTTGTGACTGTCATCTCCCTACTTGCCCCAGCCCCAGTCCCTGGCAAACACCATGCTACTAATTCTGTGAGTTTGACTTTTTTTTAGATTTCATAAAAAAAGTGAGCCATTCTGTATTTGTTTTTCTGTGTTTCTAAGGCTTGTTTCACTTAGCATAATGACCTTCAGGCTCATCCACACTGCTGCAAATGACTGGATTTCCTTTCTGTTGTTGTTAAGGCTGAATAACATTGCATTGTGTGTGTGTGAATGTGTGTATGTATATATCACATCAGATTTTCTTTATCCATTCATTCATGAACACATAGGTTGATTCTATATCTTGGCTATTGTAAATAATTCTGCATTGAATATAGAGTTACAGATACATATTCAACACACTTATTTTATTTCCTTTGCATATATACCCAGAAATAGTATTGCTGGATCATATGATAGTCTACTTTTATTTTTTTTAGGAAACTCCACACTGTTTTCCATAATGGCTGTACCAACTTATACTCCCACCAACAGTGTACAAAAGTTCGTTTATTTTCACATCCTCATCAACACTTGCTATCTTTTTCCTTATGATAGTAGCCATAGTAATAGGTCCAAGGTGATATCTTATTGTCATTTTGATTTGCATTCCCTGATAATTGGTGATGTTGAACTTTTTTCTCCACATATCTTTAGGGCATTTGTGTGTTGTCTTTTGAGAAATGTCTATATAGGTATTTTGCTCATATTTTAATCAGATTACCTGTTTTCTTGCTATTGAATTGTTTGAGTGACTTATGTATTTTAGATATTAACCCTTTGTCTCATACATGGCTGATGAGTGTTTTCTTTTATTCCACCAGTTGCCTCTTCATTTTATTGATTGTTTCCTTTGCATACAGAAGATTTGTATTTTGATGCAATACTGTTTGTATAGTTTCACTTTTGTTACCTATAATTTTTGGATCACATCCAAAAAGGCATTGCCCAGGGCAATGTCTAAAACATTTTTTCCTATGCTATATTTTCTTCTAGTAGTTTTACAGTTTCAGATCTTACATTTAAGTATTTAATTCATTTTGAGTTTATTTTTATTTATGGTGTGGAGTAAGGGTCTAATTTCTTTCTTCTTCATGTCGATATCCAGGTTTCACAACATTGTTTTTTTTTTTTTTTTTGAGATGGAGTCTCACTCTGTCACCCAGGCTGGAGTGCAGTGGTGCAATCTCGGCTCACTGCAAGCTCCACCTCCCGGGTTCACGCCATTCTCCTGCCTCAGCCTCTCCGAGTAGCTGGGACTACAGGCACCTGCAACCATGCCCGGCTAATTTTTTTTGTATTTTTAGTAGAGACGGGGTTTCACCGTGGTCTCGATCTCCTGACCTCGTAATCTGCCCACCTCGGCCTCCCAAAGTGCTGGGATTACAAGCATGAGCCACCGTGCCTGGCCTCACAACACTGTTCTTTTTGAGGAGACTATCCTTTCCTCATTATGTGTTCTTGGCAAGTGTGTAAAAGATCAGTTGTCTGTAAATATATACATTTACTTCTGGGCTCTCTATTTTGTTCTATTGGTCTATATGTCTCTTTCTATTCTAGTACCATAATGTTTAGCTTACTATAGCTTTGTAGTATAGTTTGAAATCAAATCATGTGATGAGTCAAAATTTGTTCTTTTTTCTCAAGATCATTTTGGCTATTTAGGGTCTTTTTGTTTCCATGTGAATTTTAGATTTGCTTTTTCTATTTCTGTGAAAAATAGTGTTGGAAAAATAATATTGGAATTCCTGTGAAAAATAGTATTGGAATTTTGATAGACGTTGCATTGAATCTATATATTCCTTTGTATGGACATTTTAACAATATTATTTCAATCTACAAGCATAGAATATCTTTTCATTTATTGTGTCTTCTTCAATTTCTTCCATCAGTGTTTTATGGTTTTCAGTGTACTGATTTTTCACCTTCCTGGTTAAATTTATTTCTAAGTATTTTTTGATGTTATAGTATATGAGACTGTTTTCTTGATTTCATTTTTGGGTAGCTTGTTATTGATGTTTAGACATGCAACTGATTTTTGTATGTTGATTTGGTATGCTGAAAATTTACTGAATTAGTTTATTCTAACAGTATTTTTTTTGGAGATTTTAGGGTTTTGTATATATTAGATCAAGTCATGTGCAAATACAGACACTCTACACTTCAACTGTTCCTCCCCCCACATTTTCTGTTATTGATTCAATTGGCCTCTTTTATTTATTGTATATTAATTCACAAATTATTATATAGTTATGACTTATTTAACTTTTATATGAGTTGAAAGTGATGTGTATCACCATTGCAGTGTTCGAGTAATCTAATTTGAAATACATTCTTTTGTTTACAGTCAGTTATATATTTTCACATGTTTTTATGTTGTGTCAATTCATTTCGACTTGAAGTTCCTTTAGTATTTCTTATAAGGCGGGTCTAGTAGTGTTGAACTCCTTCAGCTTTTGTTGCTCTTGGAGTCTTCATTTCTGAAGGGTAGCTTTCCTGTTTATACTATTCATTGGTAGGCAGGTTTTTCTTTTGCCTTTCAGCACTTTAAATATATCATTTTTCTCTTTCCCAGTTTGACTTTTAAGGATTTCATTGTAATATATCTCATTAAAATATCTTTATGTTTAATATTTGGAGTTCTTTTGGCTTCATGGTCTGGGTGTTTATTTCCCTTGCTGGATTTGGGAAGCTTTCTGTTATTTCTTTAAATAAGCATCTTGCCATTTCTCTTTCTCTGCTCCTTATAGGACTCCCATAATGCATAAATTAATTTACTTGATGGTGTCCAATAAGTCCTATAGGCTTTCTTCACTTTTTAAAGTTCTTTTTTCTTTTCAGTCTTCTCACTGGATAATTTCAAATGACCTGTCTTTAAACTCACTATTTTTTTCTTCTACTTGATTGTGTGCTGTGTCGAAGCTCTCTGAGAAATTTCTCAGCTTCATCCTTTTGTTTTTCAGCTCCAAAGTTTGGCTTTTTCTTTTTTTATGGTTTCTACATCTTTGCTGAACTTCTAATTTTGTTCATGTATTGTTTTCCTGTTTTTTAAGTTGTCCTTCTGTGTTCTTTTATGGCTTGATGAAGTTACTAAGAAAAGTATTTGGAATTCTTTGTCAGGCATTTCATAGATCTCCATCTCTTTAGGGTTGGCTACTGGTACTTTCTTTTGTTCCACTATTGGTGCCATGTTTCCATAATTATTTATGATCCTGTGGCTTTGCATTCGTGTCTGCACATTTGAAGAAGTAGGCACTTCTTCCAATCTTTGAAGACTGGCTTTGGCAGGAAAAGCTCTTCATCAGTCAACCCATGCAGAAGTTCTGAGCAGCCCAGATGGTAGGGTCCATGGGTAGGTTTGGTACTGTAGTCGTCAGGTGGGTTGGTCTGATGCCTCTGTCAGTGAGTAGGCCTGGCTCCTGTGTCCACAGGGCTGGGCTAGTGTCTGAGTCCACATGGGAAGACCTGGTGCCTTTCTGTGTGTGGGCAAGCCTGGAGCCTTGTTCCATGGGTGCAGGCCTGGATCCTGGTTCCACAAGCATAGCCTGGAGCCTATCAGCTGGGTGGGTCTATCAGCTAGGTTCACTCAGGTGGGCCTATCCATACTAGGTCTGGAGTATGGATCCACTGGGGTGAGCCAGGAGCCTGGGTTTGTGAGGGCCATCTGGAAGCCTAAGTCCACAGGGGCTGATATATTGTCATGGTGCTGCAGCAGGCCTTAAGCCTGAGTCTGCAGGGTCCAGTTTGGTGCTATGGTGGGTCTGCCACCTGGGGCCATGCGGATAGGCCTGATCCTGAGTTTGTGGGGTCGGTCTTGGTACTGTGGTCCACTCAGGTGGGCCTGGCACCTGCATCCACAGGGGAAATCCTGGTGCCTGAGACCATGGAGGTGAGGGAGGGAGCAAGGTGAGAGTGGGGCTGAATCCTCAAAGATAGGCTTGGATTCTCGGTCCATGGGGGCCAGCCTGGTGCTTGACAGGTCTGAAGCCTGGGTTTACAGGGGAATGGCCTGGTACTGGTGTGGGCTTGGAGTCTTGGTCTGTGAGTGCTGACCTGAGCACTGGGGCTATGGGGGCCAGCTTGGAACCCAAAGCCATGGGAGCAGGTCTGGTGGCAGGGTTCACTGAGGTGGGCCAAATGCTGGGGTTGATGGTGAAGTTGGGTGCTCGCTTCAGTCCACTTTCCTTACGTAAATGTTGTCTTTCTTTGTACCCTGCTGTGTGGGCTTGGGGGAGGAGTGGCTGAGTTAATGTAAAACTGTCCTTCCTACTCTCTTTAATGCATATTTTCTTATTTCTGTGCTTCAGCCAGGTGCTGTAATTTCTCACCTGGATTCCTTAACTCTTGGGAACGTATTTTTATGCATGGATGTTTGTTCAAATTAATGCTTCTGTGAGGAGATAAGCCCTGGATACTCCTGTGCTACCATCTTGGTGACGTCACTCTTCAAATGTAAATTATTTTAATTAGTTACATTAAATTATTGATAGCAATAAAATTTAAGTTGTTTCCTTTGGGCACAATAATGATAAATTGAAAAATATCAGACTATATGAACTGAGGGGTGCTTAATCCCCTTCAACGAGGTAGTAGAGAATTTAGTACTAGTTTATCTCTCCAGAGAGTGACTCAATTTTTTTTTTAAATTACAGTTGTTCTAGGTATAAGAAAAGGGACAGGTTTGGAAGATTACAATATTATTTGGAGACATTGATCCTACTTACTATTACTGATAAAATTCAGACTAGTTTATGTCTATAGACACATAATAAGACTGCATGAAAGCTATTAGGATCTAAGTTTTCTACATTGGATAACCTCTCCCTTTCACCTTTACCCTCACCTAAGTTTTCCCATATCACTATCAAATCCTCACCATTTGTAGAACTGTCTACCCCCTCTCACTAGTCATCTACTGCGCACACACGCTACTACACAGACACACACACACACACTCAAATACAAAGGTAGGAGGAAAGAATGGTGGCTGAAAATATAGCAATGACAGGGCTTCTTTGTGAATGGGCTCAGGGAAAAGATGTACTGTACATGCCAAAGGATTTTACTAAGTTCTTGATGGATGGGAAGGACAATGGAGGGAGGGACTCATAAAGGATTTATGGGGGCCAGGATTAAGGGAGCGTGTGAGAATGCCGTCACTAATCTGGCTTGAGGTAAAAGAAACATGTGGAACGCTTCAATGAGACATTAACTAATGCTTTTGCACAGGTGCAGCTGAATGGAGCTAACACCTTATATCAGATCTTTTTCATGTTGTCCAGGATGTCTGGGGGTACACAAAGAAAGGTGGTGCAGACAGGGAGGCAAGAAAGGGGAGGGAAGCCATTTCTAAATTTCTTGGTTGCCAGTTTTAGAAATGTAGCTTGACTCCGTACCCAGAATGTGTGTGTCTGTTTCTACCCACCCTGTTAGCCACAGACTTTTCCAGTAACTATTAGTTCTCTGGTATTTTTACCATTATTAATGATGCATAGAGTAGGAAAAGAGAATAAGTAAAGGGAAATGAACAGCCTGGAAAAGGCTACTGGGGCTATTGCCCATTTGCATCCATATGAAGTTTAGAGTTTTTTAAAATCATTTGCAAGATCTAACTATATTGTATCTTCAGGGAAGATGGATAGAGAAGAGAAATGGCTAGAGGATAGAGCACAGCAGATACAAATAAATGGTTCTAGGACTTTCTCCTTATAATTGATAATCAAATTCCCTGCTTATTTTTCATTATAAAGCAGATGAAAGTTTTGGTATTTAGAATACCAAAACTCCAGAGAAATCAAATCAAGTGGGCAAGAATCTCTCTTATAAATAGTAACTATTCACTCACACACCAGATGCAAATTGAGCACCAACATGTATGTAATACCACATTGTACTGTTGAGAGATACACATCTCCTCCCTTCTTCATTTGGTTAAGAAACATTATTGATCACTACTATTCTATGTATGGCATTGTCCTAGAAGTTGTGAGGCAAACAGATATATGAGACATCACAGAATAAAATGGAGGCTAATTCAATGAAAAAATTCAGTGGATATCAAGGAAACCTAGGTGCTGAAAAAGAGAGATTAAAAAAGAAGCACCTAAAATAATTTCCAATGGTGTATTTAATTTGTTTAGATAACATTCTTATTTTGAAATAATTTTAGAATTACTAAAATGTTGCAAGTAGTACATGGTGTTTCTATATACCCTTTTCCCAGTATCTTCTATGTCATATATTTGTCAAAACTAAGAAGTTGGCAGGATGCGTCATGGATGCTTGTAATCCCAGCAATTTGGGAGGCCAAGGAGTGCAGATCACTTGAGGTTGTGCACTAGGAGTTCGAGACCAGCCTAGCCAATATGACAAAACCCCATCTCTACTAAAAATACAAAAATTATCCAGGCATGGTGATGGGCGCCTGTAATGCCAGCTACTTGGTAGGCTGAGGTGGGAGAATTGCTTGAGCCCAGGAGGCAGAGGTTGTAGTGAGCTGAGATCAAGCCACTGCACTCCAGCCTGGGTGATAAAGTGAGACTCTCTCTCACAACAAAACAAAACAAACAAACAAAAACTAAGAAGTTGACATTGGTACAATTCTGTTAAGAATTTGAGTTTTACCAGTTTTTCCACTATTTTCCTCATTCTGTTCTGAGACTTGATGTAGGATACTACATTACATTTAGGATGTGCTTGATTTTAATATTGTTTCTAACCATTATGATTAGCTTATCATGACTGAGTATTTTGTAGTGGGCAGAGTGAATAATATAACTGGCGCCACCACCTGGGGTATTTTTCCAGGTCACAGAAATCTTGATCACGGTGTAACTCATGTATTATTCTACCAATTGGCTAAAGAAGCTGATTTTGGACCTGGATGATGACAGCCTTCACTTTTCACCTTCAGCTTGGTAGACAAGCGTTTTCGACTTTTCCACAATTATTTGCAGAAACTTACTAAAAAATGTATATATATATATATATATATATATATATATATATATATATATATAATCAAAGTGGGTCTGACAGCTAATCTATTTCAATCCACTCATTTACAGCTGAGGAAATTGAGACTTGAAGAAGCTTACATGATTTGCCCAGGCTCCCTCAGTGAGTCAGTGGCAAATTTGGAATTTATCTTTGGCTCTTTTTCTCTCTTTGGAGAGGCACCTAAATTATTCCACAAATCCTACAAAACTTATATACATATAGATACATAATATGTGTGTGTGTATATATATATATATATATATATATATATATATATATATATGTATATATTTTGGCACAACAGGACAATGGTGTGAATACTTTTGGAGAAAGTGAAAGCATTTGTTTAACTTATGCTCTTTTTCTTCGTCTCCAGCTTAATACTGTTTTTATAAAACATGCTTTCTGTTGTAAAGAACCTTTACCATCTCTGCATGTGTGGCCTTTGGAGAATATGTATCCTTTTTTTCTGGATAATTGCCTGTTCTCAATTTTCTACCACACCATTTCAAAGAAGTTGGACTCCTCGAGTCTGTGGAATTTCTCAACAACTACTTCATATCTCACTTTCTTTGGGGGCTAGTTAAGCTTTCTTTTCCTTCTTTTCTATGTTCTTTCTTTCTTCTCCGGTTTTGCTTTACCTGTGTTAAGTTTTAGTTTATATTTCCTTATATAGCTAAGAAAACTGTGGCCAGGTACTTCAGAAGAAATGCCTGTGGAAATCATAAAATGATTCCACTTAATCCACTATGATTAATTTTTCCATAACAATTTTGAGTCTGTTAGGCTTGTTTTTATAGCAGTTACTGAAAAAGGATGTCTGTCAGGCATACCATATATTTCTTGTAGATGCTGTTGTTAACGAGCTCAAGTCAACATATCACTTTTCAGTTTTAAAGTGGTAGGTATCAAATGAATAACCAGAAACAAAACTTGTCAGTTGTGTCTGGAAAGTCATTGTTCAACATGCACTAAATAAAACAAAGTGTTTCACTTTTAAAGAAAACAGAGTTCAGTATTTTAAAATTCATCACCTAGCTTCACCCTACACAGAAACAAATAAGACTATATCTTCTTGGAGTTTATAGATGAATTTAATAAAACAATGGCTTAATGACCAGTTAGAAATGTAAGAAATAATAATCTTTTTTTCAGTGAACTATTTAGTTATGTCTAGAGGCATATATGAAAAGAACATTTACTTTGGAGTCAGGCACAACTGGATTTAAAAACAAGCTCTTCAATTCAGTTTCTGCATGGCCTTTGGTAAGTTATTTATTACTTTTGGAGATTCGGTTCCTCCTTCTAAAGCACTTCTCATAACCAAATTGAAAGTGAAAATAAAAAATATTAACTTTTCTATACCTTCTTAGCATTTTGCTATATTCCATAAGCCAGAGTGATTTTAAAATCGTATCTCTTGAAGTTATCAAATGGATAAAAACCTTATATTGCGTATTTAATTCTAGACACAACTCATCACTATTTTTAATTTAGTTAATTCTACATCACATCTATCCTAAAGTTTGTAAACATCTTGAGGTCCTGAGCAACAACATATACTTCTTATATTTTGGCTTTTCTACATCTATTTTGGTGCCCCTTGGACAATGAAGGATTAATAAGATTCAGAAATAAGTTGAATTGAACTGGGTGGAATAGACTTATAATGATTAAAAGGAATTTTCAATTAAGAAATCCTCTATGGAATATAGAGGACAGGTTAACTATCTGTAATAAGCAAAATAATGTTTACTGCAAAGATGTCATAACCCAATTCTTGGAACCTGTGAATACAGTTACTTTAAATGTCAAAAGGGATTTTAGAGATACGATTAAGTTAGATTATCTTTGATTACTTTTGTGGGCCAAAACTAATTATTTGGGTAATGTAGGACTTTTACAGAATTGTAAAATAAAAAATTTATGTCGATTTAAGCCGCAAAATTTGTTTATTTGACTTTTACAGAATTGTAAAAAAAAGTTTATGTCGATTTAAGCCACAAAATTTGTTTATTTGGTACAGCAACAATAGAAAAATAATACACTATTTCCGTAAAATGCTCGTAATTTAAGGTAAGGAAAAAAGAGATAAAATAATCAAGGCATAAGAGACTGGAAATTCTCAACAATATGTTTTATTCAGTTCTTAGAAATTCAGCAAGGAGCTTAGTGTCCCTAAAATAAGAAGCATAAACCCAGAGATATACCAGCATCAGAATCTAAGAGGAAGTCAATGTTCTAGTGATAAGATCAAACTAATGGTCCATAAAAGAATAGCTCTACTTCCATATGGACTTGGGAGACTGAAAGGCCTGATTGAGCAAAATCTTAGGGATAGAAGTAGGGTCAGTTGTCAAGAGCCTAGGACTTAATGAAAGTTGGGTTTAATACTGGTAGCATTATTTATTAGCTTTATGAATTTAGGAAAACTCCCAAACCGGTCCAAGCCACAGTTTCCTCACCTGTCAAATGACAAATTAAACATGCATTACTAAAGAGGATGTCATGAGACACATAAGTAGCCTCAGCACAATTCTGTGCACAGAATAGCATTAAGTAACCACTTGCCATTTTCATTATTCTTACTGGAAATGAATTGATATTACTGGACTCTAGCAAACTAAAATAGAATAGCTGTAGTAGATTAATTTATGTGATCTATCAAAGGATTTTTCTGTGTGTCAGATACTATATCAGGCACTTGGAATAGAGCAACGAATAAAGCATAGTCTTACCCCTCACTAAGCTTAGTGTCTCCTAAACAATAGTTCTTTTTGAAAACAATAGGTTGATTTAATATTTTCAGCCAGTGACAAGGAAACTGAGTGCTGAAAATATAAACTTCTGATTTACTTCAAGAGCATATAGTCTGTCATAATATTAATAATAAATGATCATCATAATGAAAATCATACATAAATGTTTATTGAGTTTTATGTTATTTAGAAAGTGACAGCAGAATGTCATTTATTAATGTCAGACAATTGGGAAATCATGATGTTAGTGGGCTATTTGGGGAAGTGCTGTATTTTCTCACTGCAATTTCTCTGGGCCCAAGTTTACCATTAGAAATAAGTCTGTGCCAAAATCTCAACAGTTGTTAAAATTTGGCAAAAGAAAAAAAAATCACTTCACTCAACCAGCAAATGGGCGAAATGGTTTATATTGAGAGAATGATTTAAACTTCCTCAAGCATTATATGAAGATAATAGTTCTTATTTTGAAGTTCTGCTATAGAAGGAAGGCAGGATTATCAGGACCAAACAAGAGAGGCTGAAAGCAAAAAATTCTACATGTACACTATTTAGGGCCAGTATCAGCCCATGCAGGGGCAAGGAACAGAGTGATAGTTTCTTGAGAGCTGGTTAGTTGCCACAGGGCTGACATTATCACAAACATTGTCCAGAGGTAACCTGGGACAGTCATAGCAAATGTTGCTTGTATATGATTTAAAATGTTTTCTTTTTCTCCCCCTTTTTAAAAAAAGTATACTGAAGTTCTGGGATACATGTGCAGAACGTGCAGGTTTGTTACATACGTATACATGTGCAGTGGTGGTTTGCTGCACCTGTCAACTCGTCATCTATGTTGGGTATTTCTTCTAATGCTATCCCTCCTCTTGATCCCCAACAGGCCCCAGTGTGTGACGTTCCCCTCTCTGTACCCATATGTTCTCATTGTTCAACTCCCACTTGTGAGCGAGAACATGTGGTGTTTGGTTTTCTGTTCCTGTGTTAGTTTGCTGAGAATGATGGTTTCCAGCTTCATCCATGTCCCCGCAAAAGACATGAACTCATTCTTTTTCATGGCTGCATAGTATAAGGAAAATGTGACACATATACAGCTTTTACTTCTTACTTGTGGAGAGTTTAGGGCCTCTTTGGGTCTTTCTTGAGTATGCACATAGCCCTATGCAAGAACATGTCTCTGCATGTGAGGGCCCTTGTAGATTCCCAGGAAAATGTCAGATCTTTCCAATGCTTTAATAGATGGATCCAACAAGCTTTTCAAAAAGTGTTTTTGTCAACACATCCCTTCACATCCTCAAGCAATTGCCACTAATTATTTCAACAAACACCGCTGGGCCAAAGTGTGTTTATAATGAAAGAGCTCTAACACAGGTCAAATACAGACAAGCATTGGGAGTAGGATTTTCCAAGTAACTGCCTGACAGGTCAAATAATGACAGTTAAGAATGGAGCTTTGTAGGAATTCCAACCCGAAATACCTTCTCCAGTGGCTGCTAGACTGCTGGTTTTCAATATAATTGCAAGGCTATTGGTTTTCAAGTTTCCACGGATGGGAATAGGAAGATGGTGACAGGGTAAGTTGAAACATCACAAAACTTAATGTTTTTACTGAGAATAAATTATTTTTCTTTTTTCTTTTTTTTTTAATTATACTTTAAGTTCTAGGGCACATGTGTACAACATGCAGGTTTGTTACATATGTATACAAGTGCCATGTTGGTGTGCTGCACCATTAACTCCTCATTTACTTTAGGTGTATCTCCTAATGCTGTCCCTCCCCACTCCCCCCACCCTACAACAGGTCCTGGTGTGTGATGTTCCCCATCCTGTGCCCAAGTGTTCTCATTGTTCAATTCCCACCCATGAGTGAGAACATGCAGTGTTTTGTTTTCTGTCCTTGTGGATAGTTTGCTCAGAATGATGTTTTCCAGCTTCATCCATGTCCCTACAAAGGACATGAACTCATCATTTTTTATGGCTGCATAGTATTCCATGGTGTATATGTGCCACATTTTCTTAATCCAGTCTATCATTGATGGACATTTGGGTTGGTTCCAAGTCTTTGCTATTGTGAATAGTGCCACAATAAACATACATGTGCATGTGTCTTTATAGCAGCATGATTTATAATCCTTTGGGTATATGCCCAGTAATAGGATGACTGGGTCAAATGGTATTTCTAGTTCTAGATCCTTGAGGAATCGCCTCACTGTCTTCCACAATGGTTGAACTAGTTTACAGTCCCACCAACAGTGTAAAAGTGTTCCTATTTCTCCACATGCTCTCCAGCACCTGTTGTTTCCTGAATTTTTAATGACCACCATTCTAACTGGTGTGAGATGATATCTCATTGTGGTTTTGATTTGCATTTCTCTGATGGCCAGTGATGACGAACATTTTTTCATGTGTCTGTTGGCTGCCTAAATGTCTTCTTTTGAGAAGTGTCTGTTCATATCCTTTGCTCACTTGTTGATGGGGTTGTTTGATTTTTTTCTTGTAGATTTGTTTAAGTTCTTTGTAGATTCTGGATATTAGCCCTTTGTCAGATGAGCAGTTTTCAAAAATTTTCTCCCATTCTGTAGGTTGCCTGTTCACTCTGATGGTAGTTTCTTTTGCTGCGCAGAAGCTCTTTAGTTTAATTAGATCCCATTTGTCAATTTTGGCTTTTGTTGCCATTGCTTTTGGTGTTTTAGACATGAAGTCCTTGCCCATGCCTATGTCCTGAATGGTATTGCCTAGGTCTTCTTTTAGGGTTTTTATGGTTTTAGGTCTAACATGTAAGTCTTTAATCCATCTTGAATTAATTTTTGTGTAAGGTGTAAGGAAGGGATCCAGTTTCAGCTTTCTACATATGGCTAGCCAGTTTTCCCAGCACCATTTATTAAATAGGGAATCCTTTCCCCATTTCTTGTTTTTGTCAGGTTTGTCAAAGATCAAATGGTTGTAGATGTGTGGTATTATTTCCAAGGGCTCTGTTCTGTTCCATTGGTCTACAGGTCTGTTTTGATACCAGTACCATGCTGATTTGATTACCGTAGACTTGTAGTATAGTTCCAAGTCAGGTAGTGTGATGTCTCCAGCTTTGTTCTTTTGGCTTAAGATTGTCTTGGAAATGCGGGCTCTTTTTTGGTTACATACGTGCTTTAAAGTAGTTTTTTCCAACTCTGTGAAGAAAGTCATTGGTAACTTGATGGGGATGGCATTGAATCTATAAATTACCTTTGGCAGTATGGCCATTTTCATGATATTGATTCTTCCTATCCAGGAGCATGGAATGTTCTTCCATTTGTTTGTATCCTCTTTTATTTTGTTCAGCAGTAGTTTGTAGTCCTCTTTGAAGAGGTCCTTCACATCCCTTGTAAGTTGGATTCCTAGATATTTTATTCTCTTTGAAGCAATTGTGAATGGGAGTTCACTCAGGATTTGGCTCTCTGTCTGTTATTGGTGTATAAGATTGCTTGTGATTTTTGCACATTGATTTTGTATCCTGAGACTTTGCTGAAGTTGCTTATCAGCTTAAGGAGATTTTGGGCTGAGACGATGGAGTTTTCTAAATATACAATCATGCCATCTGCAAACAGGGACAATTTGACTTCCTCTTTTCCTAATTGAATACCTTTCATTTCTTTCTCCTGCCTGCTTGCCCTAGCCAGAACTTCCAACACTATGTTGAATAGGAGTGGTGAGAGAGGGCATCCCTGTCTTGTGCCAGTTTTCAAAGGGAATGCTTCCAGTTCTTGCCCATTCAGTATGATATCGGCTGTGGGTTTGTCATAAATAGCTCCTATTATTTTGAGATACGTCCCATCAGTACCTAGTTTATTGAGAGTTTTTAGCGTGAAGGGCTGTTGAATTTTGTTGAAGGCCTTTTCTGCATCTATTGAGATAATCATGTGGTTTTTGTCATTGGTTCTATTTATATGCGGGATTACGTTTATTGATTTTCGTATGTTGAACCAGCCTTGCATCCCAGGGATGAAGCCTACTTGATCATGGTGGATAAGCTTTTCGATGTGCTGCTGGATATGGTTTGCCAGTATTTTATTGAGGATTTTTGCATCAATGTACATCAGGGATATTGGTCTAAAATTCTCTTTTTTTGTTATGTCTCTGCCAGGCTTTGGTATCAGGATGATGATGGCCTCATAGAAAGAATTAGGGAGGATTCCCTCTTTTTCTATTGATTGGAGTAGTTTGAGAAAGAATGGTACCAGCCCCTCTTTGTGCCTCTGGTAGAATTCGGCTGTGAATCCGTCTGGTCCTGGACTTTTTTTGGTTGGTAGGCTATTAATTATTGCCTCAATTTCAGAACACGTTATTGGTCTATTTAGGGATTCAACTTCTTCCTGGTTTAGTCTTGGGAGGGTGTATGTGTCCAGGAATTTATCCATTTCTTCTATATTTTCTAGTTTATTTGCATAGAGGTGTTTATAGTATTCTTTGATGGTAATTTGTATTTCTGTGGGATCAGTGGTGATATCCCCTTTATCATTTTTTATTGCATCTATTTGATTCTTCTCTCTTTTCTTCTTTATTAGTCTTGCTAGCAGTCTATCAATTTTGTTGATCTTTTCAAAAAACCGCTGCTGGATTCATTGATTATTTGAAGGGTTTTTTGTGTGTCTGTGTCCTTCAGTTCTAATCTGATCTTAGTTATTTCTTGCCTTCTGTTAGCTTTTGAATGTATTTGGTCTTGCTTCCCTAGTTCTTTTAATTGTGATGTTAGGGTGTCAATTTTAGATCTTTCCTGATTTCTCTTGTGGGCATTTAGTGCTATAGATTTCCCTCTACACACTGCCTTGAATGTGTCCCAGAGATTCTGGTATGTTGTGTCTTTGTTCTCATTGGTTTCAAAGAACATCTTTATTTCTGCCTTCATTTTGTTATGTACCCAGTAGTCATTCAGGAGCAGGTTACTCAGTTTCCATGTAGTTGAGCGGTTTTGAGTGAGTTTCTTAATCCTGAGTTCTAGTTTGATTGCACTGTGGTCTGAGAGACCATTTGTTGTAATTTCTGTTCCTTTACATTTATTGAGGAGTCAATTACTTCCAACTATGTGGTCAATTTTGGAATAAGTGTGATGTGCTAAGAAGAATGTATATTCTGCTGATTTGGGATGGAGAGTTCTGTAGATGTCTATTAGGTCCGCTTGGTGCAGAGCTGAGTTCAGTTCCTGGATATCCTTGTTAACTTTCTGTCTCGTTGATCTGTCTAATGTTCACAGTGGGGGTCTAAGTCTCTTTGTAGGTCTCTAAGGACTTGCTTTATGAATCTGGGTGCTCCTGTATTAGATGCATATATATTTAGGATAGTTAGCTCTTCTTGATGAATTGATCCCTTTACCATTATGTGATGGCCTTCTTTGTCTCTTTTGATCTTTGTTGGTTTAAAGTCTGTTTTATCAGAGACTAGGATTGCAACCCCTGCCTTTTTTGTTTTCCATTTGCTTGGTAGATCTTCCTCCATCCCTTTATTTTGAGTCTATGTGTGTCTCTGCATGTGAGATGGGTTTCTTGAATACAGCACACTGATGGGTCTTGACTCTTTATCCACTTTTCCAGTCTGTGTCTTTTAATTGGAGCATTTAGCCCATTTAGATTTAAGGTTAATATTGTTATGTGTGAATTTGATCCTGTCATTATGATATTAACTGGTTATTTTGCTTGTTAGTTGATACAGTTTCTTCCTAGCCTCGATGGTCTTCACAATTTGGCATGTTTTTGCAGTGGCTGGTACCAGTTGTTCCTTTCCATGTTTACTGCTTCCTTCAGGAGCTCTTGTAAGGCAGGCCTGGTGGTGACGAAATCTCTCAGCATTTGCTTGTCTGTAAAGGATTTTATTTCTCCTTTACTTATGAAGCTTAGTTTGGCTGGATATGAAATTCTGTGTTGAAAATTCTTTAACAATGTTAAATATTGGCCCCCATTCTCTTCTGACTTGCAGAGTTTCTGCCGAGAGATCAGCTGTTAGTCTGATGGGCTTCCCTTTGTGGGTAACCTGACCTTTCTCTCTGGCTGCCCTAAACATTTTTTCCTTCATTTCAACTTTGGTGAATCTGACAATTATGCGTCTTGGAGTTGCTCTTCTCAAGGAGTATCTTTGTGGTGTTCGCTGTATTTCCTGAATTTTAATACTGGCCTGCCTTGCTAGGTTGGGGAAGTTCTCCTGGATATTATCCTGCAGAGTGTTTTCCAGCTTGGTTCCATTCTCTCCGTCACTTTCAGGTACACCAATCAGACGTAGATTTGGTCTTTTCACATAGTCCCATATTTCTTGGAGGCTTTGTTTGTTTCTTTTTACTCTTTTTTCTCTAAACTTCTCTTCTCACATCATTTCATTCATTTGATCTTCAATCACTGATACCCTTTCTTCCACTTGATTGAATTGGCTACCGAAGCTTGTGCATGCATCATGTAGTTCTCATGCCATGGTTTTCAGCTCCATCAGGTCATTTAAGGACTTCTCTATACTGTTTATTCTAGTTAGCCATTCGTCTAATCTTTTTTCAAGGTTTTTAGCTTCTTTGCTATGGGTTCGAACATCCTCCTTTAGCTCACAGAAGTTTGTTATTACTGATCGTCTGAAGCCTTCTTCTCTCAACTCAAGTCATTCTCTATCCAGCTTTGTTCTGTTGATGGTGAGGAGCTATGTTCCTTTGGAGGAGAAGAGGCACTCTGATTTTTAGAATTTTCAGCTTTTCTGATCTGGTTTCTCCCCATCTTTGGTTTTATCTACCTTTGGTCTTTGATGATGGTGACATACAGATGGGGTTTTGGTGTGGATGTCCTTTCTGTTTGTTAGTTTTCCTTCTAACAGTCAGGACCCTCAGCTGCAGGTCTGTTGGGGTTTGCTGGAGGTCCACTGCAGACACTATTTGCCTGGGTATCACCAGTGGAGGCTGCAGAACCACAAACATTGCAGAACAGCAAATGTTGCTGCCTGATCCTTCCTCTGGAAGCTTCATCTCAGAGCGGTACCTGGCTGTATGAGGTGTCAGTTGGCACCTAATGTGAGGTGTCTCCCAGTTAGGCTACTCGTTGGTCAGGGACCCACTTGAGGCAGTCTGTCCGTTCTCAGATCTCAAACTCCATGCTGGGAGAACAACTACTCTCTTCAAAGCTGTCAGACAGGGATGTTTAAGTCTGCAGAAGTTTCTGCTCCCTTTTGTTCAGCTATGCCCTGCCCCTAGAGGCGGAGTCTACAGAGGTAGGCAGGCCTCCTTGAGCTGTGATGGGCTCCACCCAGTTCGAGCTTCCAGGCCACTTTGTTTACCTACTCAAGCCTCAGCAATGGCGGATGCCCCTCCCCTAGCCTTGCTGCCGCCTTGCAGTTCGATCTCAGACTGTTGTGCTAGCAGTGAGCGAGGTCCCGTGGGCGTGGGACCCTCCGAGCCAGGCGCGGGATATAATCTCCTGGTGTGCCATTTGCTAAGACCATTGGAAAAGCACAGTATTAGGGTGGGAGTGTTCCAATTTTCCAGGTACCATCTGTTACGGTTTCCCTTTGCTAGGAAAGGGAATTCCCCGACCCCTTGTGCCTCCTAGGTGAGGTGATGCCCTGCCCTGCTCTGTGGGCTGCACCCACTGTCTGACAAGCCCAGCAAGATAACCCGGTACCTCAGTTGGAAAGACAGAAATCACCTGTCTTCTGCATCACTTACACTGGGAGCTGCAGACTGGAGCTGTTCCTATTCGGCCATCTTGGAATCCAAAAAGTCTAAAATGTTTTAAATCTTTGCCTATCAAATAGATATACAATGCTATTTCATTGTGGTCTTCATTTGCATTTCCCAGATCACTAAAGAGGTTGCACATGTTTTTATATCTGTATTGGCCATATCAGTTTCCTCTATTCTATAAATGTTTGTTCATGCCTGTTCCTGTCTTCTGCACATTTTTCTACTGGGTTGTTTGGGCTTTACTTTTTGATTTGTAGGGAGTTATATTACCTTGATATTTAATTGGTTTAGTAAGTTGAATGGTGGTCTCTAAAAGGTACATCACCTGGAATCTGTGAATGGGCTTTCTTAAAAAAAAAAGAATTTGTGCAGGTTTAATTAAGTGAAGGACCTCCAAATGAGTTAATCCTAAATTAATCTGGTTAACCGTAAATCCAATAACACACCCATAACAAAAGACATTATACTGGAAGATCTAATCAGGGCAGTTAGGCAAGTAAAAGAAAAATCAGGTATCCTGTTTAGAAACGAAGAATTAAAACTATTTCTGTTTATGGATGACATAATCTTATATATAGAAACTCTAAAGAATTCATAAAATATTATTAGAAATCACTTAAAAGTTAGGCAGAATTGTATTATACAAGATAGACAAAAATCTATTATATTTCTATACATTAGTAATGAGCAGTCCAAAAGGAAATTAAGAAAACTGTCATTTTTGGTATCATAAAAACATATAAAATACTTAGAAATAAATTTAGCCAACAAACACTGAAAACTATAAAACGATGTCAGAAGAAATTAAAGAAGACCTAAAAAAATGAAAGAAATTTGTGTTCATGGTTTGGAAGATGAAATATTGTTATGATGGCCATACTTCCCAAAGTATTATAAGGACCTAGAATCCAGAATATATAAAGAACTCACAAAACTCAGTAATAGACAAATAATCCAATTAAAAATAGGGAAAGCATTTGAATAGTCATTTCTCCAAGGAAATATACTAATGGCTAATAGACACAGGAAAAGATGCTCAACATTCTTGGCCATCAAGGAACTGAAAATTAAAACCTCTATGAGGTACCACTTCACACCCCTAGACTGGCTTTAATAAAATAATAGATATTAACAAGTGTTGGCAAGGATATGGAGAAATTGGAGCCTTCAGACATTGCTGGTGAGACTGTAAAATGATGCAGTTATTTGGGAAAACAGTTGGCAATTCCTCAAGAAGTTAAACATACCATTACCATATGACCCAGCAATTTCACTCCTAGGCATATGAGAATTGAAACTACATGTCCAAACAAAATCTTGTGATACACATGTTTGTATCAGTTTATTCATTATAACCAGAAAATGGAACAAGTCAAATACTCATCAACTGATTAATGGAAAAATAAAAGGTGGTTTACCTATGCAATGGAATATTATTCAGCTATACAAGCAGTAAAGTATTGATGTTAATACATAGCACAATATAGATAAACCTTGAAAACATCATGCTAAGTGAAATAAACCAGTCATGAAAGACCACATATTGTATGATTCCAGTTCTATGAAATGTCAAGCATAAGCAAATCCATAGAGACAGAAAACAGATGAATGATTGACTGGAGGTGGGTGGAGAGAAGAGAGGTGATTGCTTAATGGGTATAGGGTTTCTTTTGGGATGATGAAAATGTTCTGGAATTAGATTGTGGTGATGATTGTACAACATTGTGAATGAACAAAATGTTACCGCATTGTATACTTTAAAATGGTTAAAATTGTGAATTTTATGTTATGTGAAAATTGCCTTATTAAAAAAAAAAATGTTGCTCTACAGTTAACCATTCCAAGCAACTGCAAAGGAAAAGAGCATGCAGGAATGCATGGAAAAATTGAGGTGCCCATCCTGGAGCAGGGGCACCGTGTTAGAACTCCATTAGCTAGAACACAGTCACATTCTGTGCCTCACCACAAGGCAGGCTGGGATGTATGGTCTAACTGTGTGCCCAGGAAAAAGAGGAAATGGATAGACTTTGCTAAGAAGCGAGCTGTTTCTGCACACTAGAGAAATAGAATCTGTGGAAATGGGCTCAGAAATCTGCTAGTTAAACTTCCCATGTTACTCTCATGCCCATGGATGTTTGATAACAACAATTCTAGATACCCAGGATCCAAAATTCTGTCTCTGCCATTCTGTTTGCAGGTTCTCATTAACAGGTAAGAAAGCAAGGTGTAGAAAGAAGTCAGTACAAAAAGAGTTCTGAGGGAAAGGAAGGTGACCTCTAATTCAAACATTAGAGATCATATGTTTGAACATCTTGGGCGTTTACACCAAGCTACGAATGTGAAAGAAAAAAGCGAACAGTCTCTCACTGATTCACAGATGAGCACAAAATAAAGAGTTAAAATTTTAATACTTAAGGATTAGTCCCAAGGCACACAGTGGTACCTTAAATCCATAGTTCTTTTAATGATGTGAATAGATATTTTAATATGAATAAAACATTCATTATTTTTAATAAGAGTGGTGTTTTGGAACATAAGTATAATTGAACAGAAATGTGTAATGTTACTATGTGCTATGTCTATAGCCAAAGTCTACACGTTAAAATACAAATTCATAACCCAGTCAATACTCCTTGTGTGCTCTCAGATCTTCCTCAGTGCAAAGAACTTAAGAAATTTTTTTCTAGTTCTAGATCCCTGAGGAATCGCCACACTGACCTCCACAATGGTTGAACTAGTTTACGGTCCCACCAACAGTGTAAAAGTGTTCCTATTTCTCCACATCCTCTCCAGCACCTGTTGTTTCCTGACTTTTTAATGATGGCCATTCTAACTGGTGTGAGATGGTATCTCATTGTGGTTGTGATTTGCATTTCTCTGATGGCCAGTGATGATGAGCATTTTTTCATGTGTTTTTTGGCTGCATAAATGTCTTCTTTTGAGAAGTATCTGTTCATATACTTTGCCCACTTTTTGATGGGGTTGTTTTTTTCTTGTAAATTTGTTTGAATTCATTGTAGATTCTGGATATTAGCGCTTTGTCAGATGAGTAGGTTGCAAAAATTTTCTCCCATTCCGTAGGTTGCCTGTTCATTCTGATGGTAGTTTCTTTTGCTATGCAGAAGCCAGCCATCCCATTACTGGGTATATACCCAAAGGACTATAAATCATGCTGCTATAAAGACACATGCACACGTATGTTTATTGCGGCACTATTCACGATAGCAAAGAGTTGGAACCAACCCACACGTCGTACAACGATAGACCGAATTAAGAAAATGTGGCACATATACACCATGGAATAGTATGCAGCCATAAAAAATGATGAGTTCATGTCCTTTGTAGGGACATGGATGAAACTGGAAAATATCATTCTCAGTAAACTATCGCAAGGACAGAAAACCAAACACCGCATGTTCTCACTCATAGGTGGGAATTGAACAATGAGAACTCATGGACACAGGAAGGGGAACATCACACTCTGGGGACTGTTGTGGGGTTGGGGGAGGGGGGAGGGACAGCATTAGGAGATATACCTAATGCTAAATGATGAGTTAATGGGTGCAGCACACCAACATGGCACATGGATACATATGTAACAAACCTGCACATTGTGCACATGTACCCTAAAACCTAAAGTATAATAATAAAAAATAAAACAATTAAAAAAATTTTTTTTTAATTTCCCATTTTATGGATGTTAAATGGGAGAGAATTATAATCTTACCACTAAAGTAGAGATATAGTTAGGTCACTACTAACAACAATTAAAAATGACAATAACAAAACCCCAAAATGGCCAAAAAATTTGGTAGGCATCTAGATGGCTAAATATAAAGATACCTCCCAGAATACCCTTGTGAGAAATATTAGAATTGACCCTCCTGGGGGTGCTAGACGTGAGTCAGGATAAAATCTAAAATGAAAGGATTAATTGCAAATGTGTAGAAGAACTATACCAGTTGGCTTTCTCCAGCTGCCATTCTGTTTCCACTTACTACCTCAGGCAAAGGTTTACCCTCAGGGGGAGAAAAATATGCAGAGAAAATAAGTGAGTGAGGAAGGTGTGGGGATGGGACAGAAGGGGGAAAGAAAGTAGAAGAGACAGAGAGACACACAAGACACTCGTACAGACACACACACACAGATAACTTATAGAATAAAAGATTTAAAAGCTGTATCAACTACTCACAGTTAACATCATACTTAATATTTAATATTGAAAGACTAAATGCTTTCCTCCTAAAATCAGATTATAAAGCAAAGACGTCCACTTGAACCACTTCTCTTTTTTTTTTAAGTTCTGGGATACATTTGTAGAATGTGCAGGTTTATTATATAGGTATACCTGTGCCATGGTGGTTTGCTGCACCTATCAACCCATCATCTAGGTTTTAAGCCCTGCATGCATTACATGTTTGTCCTAATGCTCTCCCTTCCCTTGCTTCCAACCCCCTGAGAGGCCGTGGTGTGTAATGTTGCCCTCCCTGTGTCCATGAGGTCTCATTGTTGAACTCCCACTTATGAGTGAGAACTTGTGGTGTTTGGTTTTCTGTTCCTGTGTTAGTTTGCTGAGAACGATGGCTTCCAACTTCATCCATGTCCCTGCAAAGGACATGGACTCATTCTTTTTTATGGCTGCATAGTATTCCATGGTGTATATGTGCCATATTTTCTTTATCCAGTCTATCATTGATTGGCATTTGGGTCGATTCCAAGTCTTTGCTGTTGTAAATAGTGCTACACTAAACATACGTGTACTTGCACCACTTCTATTCAGCATTTTCCTGGAGGTTCCAGCCAGGGCGATTGGGCAAGAAAAATGAAAGACATTCTGATTGGAAGGGAAAAAGTAAACCTATCTTTATTCGCAGATGACATGATTTGTATGTTGAAAATTCTAAAGAATCCCCACAGAACTATTAGAACCATTAAATGAGTTCAACTATTAGAACCATTAAATGAGCAAGTTTGCACGTATAAAATTAATACACAAACATAAACTGTTCTTCTATAAGTAATGAACAATCTGAAAATAAAAATAAGAAAATTCCATTTACAATGTCAACAAAAATAAAATAAGGATAAGTTTAACAAAATGAGTGCAAGATGGTATTCTATGCACTACAAAACCTTTGTTAAAAGAAATCAATGAAGATCTAAATAAATGGAAAGATATTCCATAATCATAGATCAGAAGACTTAATATGACAACGCTCCTCAAATTGGTGTACAGACTCAATGTAATCCTTATCAAAATACCAACTAAGTTTTTTTTTTCCAGAAAATGACAATCTAATCCAAAAATCATGTGAAAATTCAAGGAACCCAGAATAGCCAGACAATCTCGAAAAAGAAGAACAAAGCTATAACTGACACTTCCCAGTTTGAAAACTTACTGTATATCTGCCATAATGAAGACAGTGTGATACATAAGCGTAGTTAAATCAGTGGAGTAGAATTGAGAGTTCAAAATAAACCCCTCACATTTATGGTCAACTGATTTTTGACAGGACATCAAAATAATACCATAAAGGAAAGAATAACTATCCTGGTACAACTGGATTGCCACAGGCAAAGCAATGAGTTTGGACCCCTTCCTTAAACAATACATATAAATTAACCCAAAATGGATCACAGATCTGTTGTAAGAGCTAAAACTATAAAACATGGAGAAGAAAATTTAGAAGCACATCTTTCTGAGCTTATATTAGGCAATGGTTTGTTAGCTATGACACTAAAGCATAAACAACAAAAATAAAGAATACATTGAACTTGATCAAAATTAAAACTTTATGCTGCAAATGACAATGCCAAGAAAGTGAATAATCTAGAGGATAAGAGAAAATTCTTGCAAATTGGATATTTAATTGGAGATTTGTATCTAGAATATATAAAAACTCTTCTATATTACAGTATATGTAATATATGAATACAAAATAATTTAATATATAACTTTAATATGTGACAGCAAAACAAAGATAATATATTTTAATATATAATATCAACAAAGTTAACTCAATATATAATAACAAAACAAAGAAAAATAATCCCATTTTAAATGGCAAAGGATTTAAGTAGACATTATTTCCCCAAAGAATACTAACAAATACCATGCAAAAAGATTCTCTACACCATTGTGGAGTGAGACAATGATGAGATAGTACTTCACATGCACTAGGATTTCGATGCCATGACTATAATCAAATGGCAATAATTAAAAAGATATATCAACAAGTGTTGATGAAGATGTGGAAGAATTGAAATTCTCATGCACTACTGACGATAATGTAAAAATGGAGCAGTCACTTTGGAAAATAGTTTGGCAGTTTCTCAAATCATTAAACATAGAATTACCATATGACTGAGTATTCCACTCCTAAGTATGTATCCAAGAGAAATGAAAACACATGTCCAAAGAAAAATGTAGAGTAATATTTATAGAAGTAATATGCATAACGGCCATAAAGTAGAAACAGCCCAAATGTCTGTCAGCTGATGAATGGGTAAATTCAATGTATTGTATCTATACATCTGAATGTTATTCATATATAGAAAAGAATGAAGTACTAATTCATGTTACAGAATGCATGAACCTTGCAAACACCATGCTAAGTGAAAGAAGTCAGTTACACAACAGACTACATTAATAAGAAATATCTATAATAGGAAAATTTATAGAGACAAAGTTGATTAGTGTTTGCCTATGGGTGGGGAGTAGAAGTCACTGGTGAATATGAGATCTCTTTTGAAGGTGTTGAAAGTGTTCTAAACTTAGACTTTCATGGTGGCTACACAACTGTATGAATGTACTAAAAACTATTGACATGTACACGTTAAATAGGTGAATTTTGTGTGTTGATCATATCTCAAGAAATATATTAAAATACTGTCTAATACAATTAATCTATTTCTCTCCAAAGCAGTTTCATTTTCCTCAGGTGGCAGGAAAATAATTTAGCTATAATGTCACACAAATAATAGATTTTTCCTTCATTTATGTTTTTTTTTGTGTGTGTGTGTGTGTGTGTTTTCCTTTGTGGGGGTGCTGAGGAAAGCCCAAACATAGGAAAAAAAGTGGGGTAAAATACTAACCTAACAGGCCCTGTTTCTCTCTGCCCTGGCTTTGCCATCTTTGGGCCACAGAGCCATAAACTGACACAGCATGGCACTCTTTCTTGCTTCTCCCCTTTCATCACTGGGCACTTTTAAATGGCTGCTGCTGTGTGATAAGCAATATGCTATGTACTGATAGATGCTAATATGTAACGACCTGGTGGGAAGGTGAAGAGAGATGTTTTCTCTGTAATTAATAGCATGTTAGATAATTTGCCCAGGGTCATACATATCCAATAGGGGTGGCAGAAAGGGCTTTGGAGCAACTCAAGAGTGTTGGGGGTGACTCTGGAGGAGCTGGTTTGTAAGCAGTGTCTTGAGTAGGAGTTGACTGCTATGCCTGGGTCAGGCTCTCATGGCCCCTTAGCTGTTTCATTGGGAAGGCTTCCTCACACATCCTTGTCTGTGTAGTCTTTTATCTAGCAATCCTCCACTTAGCTGCCAGGGAATAAGCATCACTTCCCTTGATTTACAAGCACCCTGTATCCTTAATGGCTAACAAAACAAAACCTTAGCATGTGTATTAGTCTGATTGGGCTGCCATAACAAAATGGTGGCACAGATTGAATGAACTCAACATCAGAAATTTATTTTCTCTCAGTTTTGGAGTCTGGAAGTTTGAGATCAGGGTGCTAGCATGGTCCAGTTCTGGTGAGGGCCCTCTTCTGGGTTGCAGACTGGACTTTTCCTTGTATACTCATATGGCAGAAAAAGTGAAAGATGAAGTGCTTTCTGTGGTCCTTTCATAAGTGCACTAATCCCATTCACAAGAGCTCTACCCTCATGATCTAATTATCTCCCAAAGGCACTACCTTCTAATACCATCATATTAGGGATTAGGATTTTAACACTTTGGGGAACACGTTCAATTCATTGTATAACCTCCTCTAGAGTCTTCTCTGTCTCCAATGTACTTTATGTCCTTAGTAATTAACCATGTGACCTGAACAACTTTCTTATTCTGTAAAAACCCCAGCTTCCTCTCTGTAAAGTGGGGATAAAAATAGCAATATGATATGATCTGTCTTATTGGGTTACTATCAGGATTAAGCAGGTCAAGCACAGAAAGTATCTAAAGCACACAAGGGGAGTGTTATGATTAATATTATTCTTTGTTATATCTCCCATGAGACAGTGGGCTACTTGACATAGGGGCATAGTCATCTCTTTTATTCAGCATTTTATTTCTTTTTATTTCCAAATAATATTCTGTTACATCAATTTACCACCTTTTGGTGTTTCTTTTTAATGTTTTTATTTCAATAACTTTAAGGAGTACAAGGGATTTTAGAAACATGGATGAATGCTATAATGGTGGAAGTGTGGGCTCTTAGTGTCACTGTCAGCTGAATAGTGTGCATTGTACCCAGCAGGTAGTTTTTCATCCCTCAGACCGTGTACCTTCTTCCCTTATGAATCTTCAGTGTCCATTATAACACTCTGTGTGCCTTTGTGTACCCATATCTTAGCTCCCACTTATAAGTGAGAACATGCAGTACTTGGTTTTCCATTTCTGAGTTACTTCACTTAGGACAGTGGCCTCCAGTTCCATCTAAGTTGCTGCAAGTGACATTATATCTTTCTTTTTTGTGGCTGAGTAGTATCCCATGGTGTATATATACCACATTTTCTTTATCCACTAACTGGCTGATGGGCAATTGGGTTGATTCCACATTTTCAATTGAATTGTGCTGCAATATATGTATGCAGGTGTCTTCTTTATATAATGACTTCTTTTCCTTTGGGTAGACACCCAGTAGTGGGATTCCTGGATCAAGTGGTAGGTCTACTTTTAGTTATTGGAGAAATCTCCATACTGTTTTCCATAGAGGTTGTAGTAAGCTACATTCCCACCAGCAGTGTATAAGCATTCGCCTTTCACCACATTTGTGCCAGCAACTATTGCTTTTTCACTTTTTAGTGATAGCCATTCTGCCTGGTGTAATGTGGTATCATCTCAATATGGCTTTACTTTGCACTTCCTTGATGATTAGTGATGTTGAGCATTTTTGCATATGTTTGTTGGCCATTTGTATATCTTCTTTTGAGAAATGTCTGTTCATGTTGTTTGCCCACTTTTTAATGGGATTATTTCTTTTTTTTCTTGATGATTTGAATTCCTTGTTGATTCTGGATATTAAGGGGACATATTCACCTTCCTATGTCTATGACACAGTACACAGCTATGGACACAATAAACAGAGATGGACCAATCAGACCTGAAAAGATCCTTCGACATCATCCTCTAACTGACACACTTCAAAGATCAGTTTATGGAGTTTCAGAGAGAAGGAACTTGCCTGGGGACCCACAGTTAATTGGTGATGGGGCCAGGGTTCTGACATCAGAAAAGTGCCCTCTACTCTTTCTCATGCTGTCTTGTGAGCTCACAAATTCAGAGACTCGTTTTTTACTTCTTGGGCAAAACTCTGTCAAGCCTATCACAATGATAAAGTGAAGGCAAGGAAGGATTGCTCATTCTCTGAGCAAATATTTATGATGTGAACCTGCCTGAGGCAGAAGTTCTATAGGATGCTGCTGCTGGGCAGCTATGGCTGCATGTTACCACCAGGAAGCCTCTGCCCATGCCAAATTTCATCCCATAACACTTCCCCTTCTGCGGCCCCGTAAATCACTGCAGAGGGTTTGCCAGCCTGGACCAGTGCATGGTTTTTTGTGTTTCTGACAGTCATTCAACTGAGTTATGGGCAATTGAACATGAACATATGCATTTCACACAAATGCTCTGAGACCTCTGAAATTTGTGCAAACTCATCAGAATCTGAGACTGATACAGTTTGTGACCCAAAGAATCTAGAGAGCTATTACAATACCTAATCCCCTCTACATTTTAATCTCCCCATTAAAAAAAAAAAAGGTCTTGTTATTATTTTCTTGTTTAATATTGAATTAACACTTCTGACACATTTAATAGGGGAGGCTCACAGAGTACAAGAAGCTCTGATTTATTATTGAAGTTCTCACTTTCTAACAAGTGGCTTCTTGCAAGTAGTTTCACCTTTCTGATCGTCAGTTTTCTCTGTGGTTTCTAAGATCTGTTCTAGTGTCAACTTTTACTGTATCTAAATCTACTCTATTATGTATTGAAGTGACTCTTCAGGGGGTGTCTCTGACTAACTTTTTTGATAACTACGTATTCCTGTGGCTGGCAGTTGTGCCATCTCCCTCTGTTTCGTACAGAAGTGGGTGAAAGAAAAACACAAGATTGGCATCTGTTCTATAATGGGAGATTTCATGACATAGAAGAAAGAAACAGATGGAGATTTAACTCTTAACACTGCCAGTAACATTCTATGAGACTGTAGTTTCATTATACAGTACACATCTAATGCACTTAGCAAAGTGAATTATATTTATTAAATTTAGGTGTTTATGGTATCTATATAATGTACCTAGTACAATGCCTGGCATACAATAGATGCATACTACATACTAACTGACCATCTCTCTCCTCTTGCTGTTCCTGCTCCTCAGTAGGGACCCCACGTGGAGGGATGACAGCTGCCGATCTGGAGCTTCTAGTGATTTTGTCCTGAGCTCCCTTGGGGACCTGTCTCGTTGAGCCAAACTCCTTTGCTTGCAGAGAGCTAATTGGAAATTTTACCTCGGATAGCTTCCTTGGAAATTCTATGTTTTATAATCAAGGGACGCTCACTCCTGTCATTGTTTAGTAATTATTTCAACCTGGACATTACAAACAGCCAAACTAGAAGGATGGTACTTCGGATGGAAGAAATCTAGGATAAGAGATTACCTAGAAATTCCAGATCCATTCAGAGCTTTTAATTCCCAAAAGGCAGGTAATGTGGAGAAACCAGCTGTTTGCAAATGTTTTTGTGAGTCCTCCTCACTGAAACAGTCATTAGACATTCTAATAAGAATTGAATCTTTTGCTCTCTGTGTGTCCAATTTTTTGATACACCTTCTATCCTACCTCAAAGGCGACATTTACCAGAAATTTTGCTTCCAAGAAGCTTTTTCTCCTTTTTGAAGCAATTTGTATACTGACCAAATACAATACATTTTATTGCCTTAGCCCTGGGATTTCCTAGTGTAGAGGTGACAGAATTAACTTCCTGTGCTGCTTGGAGATACTTTGCTCAGTAACAGGCCCACAAGCACTAAGATGCCTCAACTATCATGTTGCATTTAAATAATCTCGTTCACAGAATCTGGGGAGGCAAGCGGTGAATGGGAATTTCTCCATCCTTCAAATTCATGCAAACACTTCTCTGGCAAGTGACAATCTTTTCCACAAATTATTCATTAACCTGGTAAATTCAACTAGCTGCCTCACACATGGACCAAGCTCAGCACCTGGCAGTGTTATTTTGGCCTTTGCAGGGTCCTGCCTCAGCATATGGACGTGACTGTTTCACCAAAAAGTGATTTTTATCTTTGGTTGTTACAAGCTTTTCAGGCAAGTTCCCAAGGCAATATCTAACAGAGAGAAGGTTATTGCCAGATAGATTGGGACAGGAAGTTCCAATAGATTTGATAATATCCTTCTCTCAGTTAAATAGTTGGGAAATGCACATTTCTTGCCAAAATGCTTTGCGGGAGAAATGTTTAAACCAAAATTTACTTTTTTTTTTCCTCTTTCCCTACCTCCTCATTCCTACAGATTTCTTGGAAGATGGAAAGAAAATTTTACAATATGCTAATGTATTTGTCTCTTTGTTTAGTTATATTTGAAAAAAAAAAATAACAGACTTCAGTCCCTCCAGATGTTAACTTACTGGCTTATTTCAAAATTATGAGCAAGGAATTTCTTATATTTCTGTAGACTTATTTAAAATACTCTGTCGTTTACGCTTATTAAATGCTGTACATCAAAGATAAAATTTATATATTCATATTTGACTCATTTGATGACCTAAAAACATTTATTAAGTAGACCCTACAGAGATCCAGTTATTTCCTTTGATGAGGGAAGGACCGTCCTCCTCTTTCCCAGGCAGAGCCTGAGGCCAGGAAAGTGGCATGTGAAAGCCCTTCTTCTGCAGCTGCCTCTGGCTCTAAATCAGCAATTCATGCCCACCTCTCTCCTCCAAAAACACTGTGGCTTGGCAACTTAGGACAACTGCAAAACAGCTACATAGATTTGGTCAATTTTTATCAATAAATATCAAATTTCAATGAAATAATTCTAGTTTTAAATATATACACATATCTGGCTGGGCGTGGTGGCTCATGCCTGTAATCCCAACACTTTGGGAGGCCAAAGTGGGCAGATCACTTGAGGCCAGGAGTTCGCGACCAGCATGCCCAATATGGTAAAACTCCATTTCTACTAAAAATACACAAATTAGCTGGGCATGGTGGTGGGCACCTGTAATCCCAGATACTTGGGAGGCTGAGGCGGGAGAATGGCTTCAACCCAGGAGGTGGAGGTTACAGTGAGCCGAGACTGTGCCACTCCACTCCAGCCTGGGTGACAGAGGGAGACTCCATCTAAAAAACAAAAAACAAAAAACAAACCTAATAGATATATAAATATAAAACGTATAATTATATGTATGTTTATATGTAATATATGACATATATAAATAGATACATAATGTAATATATATTTTATATAAACATATACATACATATATACACATATATAAACAAACATGTATACACACACACACACACACATATCTACACTTGCATGCACACATGCTTCTTAGGTTAGGTTTCCCCAGAAGTATACCCTAAAACATACATTTGGGGTGAATATTTCATTTAGTTGGTGATCCCAGGAAGTACTTGTATAAAGTAAATACACAGCATGTTAATTAGCAGGCTACTGTTGGAACAACTAGAGCTCAGTACTGTTAGGGTAGATATTGTAGTTTGAGTTGTCCCGATAGAGGAATGGAGAAGGCAGGGTATTGATCCACTAGCTCTTAATTGCCAACGATTGAAGGTCCATCCTCTGCGGAGGTATAAATGCCTAGCTCTTCCAGCTTGCCCTGTGTCTGCCTAGCATGTTCTCTTAAGCGGAGAGTTGCACGTGCTACAGTAAACTACTACCCTGGAATGGTGAATGCCAAGTGGCCACACCTGGACACTAACACCTACTACATATGCCATCTAGTGCTTTCATAAAAGGAAGTTGAAATGGGAATGAGGAGTAGCTGTGAGTTGTGAAGTCAGATAAATGCTCCAATAAGATGGACAGGATTTCTCTCTTCTTTTAATTCTAATTGCACAATCATTTACACAGTGCTATAGGAATTAAAATCACTTTTTAATTCAGCTAAAATGAGAAACATTTTCCTTTGTGGCTATTCTTGTTCTTTTCTACCTTTCCTATTTTTTCCTATCCCTAATTGCTAGCACCATGTCCTGTACATAATAGGTACACAGTAATGTTTTTCTACGGCTCTTACTTCTTTATGCCAACCTTCCAACTTCCAAATGCAGCCTGCCCTTTCAGGCTCCAGCCTTCCTTTGCCTCTCAGTATTTTACAGAATCTGGTCTAACTTCTAATTGTGTACATTAGGTTTTAATGATTCCAAGAGGTGGCCGGCCTTGGCCAATGTAAATAAGCAACTGTCCTATTTTCCAATCCCCTTTCAACTCCAGCTTGTCACTTCTGGTTCTTACTTGTTTAATTGCAGCAAGTTTTCCACCCTGTAAATTTTAATAAAGTCCCATCAGTCCTCTCTGGTCCTAAGCATTCAGTTACGCCTTGACTCTGAGGAGAACTGGGATGCAACTCCATCCCCCAACCCGGGAGTTTTTTTCTTTGCTCAGGGGACCAGCTTTGGGCTAGTATTGCCAGCTCCATCCTCAACACTGACAAGCCTTCTGACTTGAGTAGAGATAACAGCTTAAATGTAAAGGGTCTATTCACTACTAAGGAGAGGATTTTTGTTTTCTCAAGCACTAACAAATGAAGCAGTCTCTCATTCTAAGAGAAAAAATCATCTTATTGTCACCTCAACTATGAAGCCAGACAAAGGTAATGTATAATTCTTCTGCATATGTCTAAATTCCTTCTTGATTTAAAACTTAGATCCTAATATTGTTTTCTCCTACAGTAAATACTTCATAGTCAGCCTTCAGTCTGTGGCAAAAAGAGTGAAAAACTGAAATAGGAGGCTGCAATCCCAAATCCACAATTTAAAATTTGCCCCAACCCATTGGTTGGCTGGAGGCTTAGTGACATCACAGCAAACAAACAACCAACTGACACCTAAAATGACTGACTGCTTTAGGGATGGGACTATCTTTTATGTTGTCACGGCCATTCCTGGTAAAAGCTGAGCCAGAGATGAGAATACTTATATTAATAAATGGTATAGGAGAGAGAGTCCTGAAAAGTCAGTAGACTGACATGCTCTTGTAGGTCCTCAACCCTTACTGAAAGACCAGACGATGTGTGTACAGAGTCTTTCTAATTCTAGGACTAATGAGTCATGTTAATATGGACAAGGGGTGTGTTTGCCTGTTTCCTGGACTGTACAATAGGGACATATATGTCCTTTTCACCTAACAAGAGCTTAGAGAGGATAAAATAATACAACAGAGGGAAAGCTCTATTTTGTAATCACAAAAGTGACAGTTATTGACTTGGATTCTTAAGGAGGGAAGTAGGTTGTAAGGTCATTGATTATTTCAGCTATAGCAATATTTAATTTCTTCCTGAGTCTTGCAAACATATAGAATTTTAAATTTTGTTCTGTAAGACATGGAAGATCTGATTCCTTTTAGCTGCTATCCCTGCCCTGAATTCCCAGCCTGTTGTTGTCAGCCAAGACTAGCAGAATGTTAGGACCCTGCTTTGGCAGGAATGAGATGTAGACTTTGCTCCTCAGTGACCAGATGCTTAAGATCAGTTTATAGCTATAAAACCTACCATGCTATTAAACATCTTCTGAAATGGAAAATGCCTTTTCCCCATTAAAAGATTTATTTTGTACGTTGCTAGTACCACAGTTGCCCCAAACCATTGCTGTAAGGGGCTTTTTTGGCCCTTATGAAGCTGGAGGTACGTTTGGTTTACTTACAGAGTATAATGAGAAGAACTCATGTCCTAGACCCATACTCTGGCTTCGGCTTTTCCTTTTTCATAGCTAAGTCCACTCTACTAAACTAGAACACTCTGCATGAACGTATTAAGTGCCTACCGTCTGCCTTACGCTCTTTAGGGCTCTGGGGAGGGTAAGATGGGTTATTGTAGCTGTGTTCCTCATAAACAGACATGAATACTTCTCCCTTGGCAGCCTGAGACATCTGCCGATTTTGGGAGCATGACTATCCTTGTTCAGCGTAGCCACGGGCTCAGTTTACTTTCCGCCACTGTGCTATTGTTTCTTCTGTCCCTCGGTAAGGCCTGGGGAGATGAGCATCACTTCCTCTGATGTACAGCCAGTGGCCCCCCGTACCAGTGAGGGCTTCTTCATCTTTATTGTGCATGGACTCCTTTGGAAGTCTGATGAAACCAAATAACTCTTCTTAGAGTAGTATTTTAAACGCATAAGAAAATACATAGAGTTATGACAGAAAACAATTGTATTAAATTTTTTTGATGGAAAACTCTAAGGTAAAAATCCCTATGGGTGAAGAATCCTTCTTTTTTGATAAAGAACAATGGTGCTACACAGAAAGAGATTAAATATTTATATGGGTCTTTACAGCACTTTTCCTTGAAGTGCTTACAGAGTTTTATTAGAAACATTTGAACTGTGATGACATCTCCTCAATATAGACACAAAAACCCACTCAGTTCAAAAGCTGCTACAGTGGAGGGCCTCACCTCTAGCTTTCTCCCAGCTGTGGCTCTTGCCAGTGGAGTGGACCAAGACTATCCTAATTCTCAAGTACCTGACCATTAGGGAGAGTCCCGGGGGTGTAAGGTGGTGTTGCTATTAACAGTGTTAATATCAGAGCATGGAATGAGAAATGCCAGAGGTTTCATATAAGACTAGGTCAAACCTAGCAAGCTTGGAGAGGATGGAACAGACAGACAAAGCCAAAAGTAGTCCCAAGAAGTGAAGTATGGATCTACAGCAATGGTGGGTGAAAAAAGCAGTGGAATCCCTGATTGGGTTAATTTCTAATTTTGCCAACTATGTCATAGCATAGTTCTGATGTAATTTAAAGTGTCTAAGTCAAGAGAGAATTAAGTGGGGTTTTAAAGGTAATAGTAGCAATATTTGGTAGTATAGTACAAAAAACACATATTTTATGTTTTCTGCATGTTAATAAAAATTCCCATTTTTGCAAACAAATTCTAGTCATAAAAAACAAACTTGGAAATGTCCTGTAAATGTTGTTGGCCAGTTAGGATTGTGTATTTATTTCTAGTTTCTTACTGACTACTTTAAAAAAAATGAGGCAACAGATAAGAAGTCATCCTCATCCACATAACTGCTTAAGAGCGGCATTAATTCTGTGCTGTGAACCCCTAACTTCCCTCATTAAACCAGTCTGTCCTGAGCAACAGAGGCACCTAGTGGTTGTTATAGGAAGCTCTTTAATGCTGTTTCTTTAGTGCTTCTCAATCCGTAGCCTGCAGGATCTTTAAGAGAGATAGTTAAAACACAAATTGCTAGATACCACTCCCAGAGTTTCTGATTCAGTAGATCTAGGATGGGGCTCAGTCATATGCATTTCTAACACGTTCCTAGGAAATTTAGGAAAGCAATGCCGTTAGTCTGGGAGCCACACTTTGAGAATCTCTGCTTTACCGTAATGGTCTTTCTTCTAAGGAACGTATGTAAAGGTTGTATGCCATGATTTTCAACACTTTTACTGACCACAGGTCAGCTCATTTCACACTTTAGACCATTTTTTTTTTCATATGGGCACACAGCTGCTTATGTAACTGCATATTTGTACCATGTCTTGTCTAGCATTTACCTATGACATCAAGAAAAAAGATCTTTTTTCTGTTTTTCCTTTCTTTTCATTTTCTTTTTCTTCTTTTTGTTTGTAATTGAGATTAAAAAAGGAAAAAGAAGAACCTGACATGGTCTGATAAACATGACTGGTTAACACATCTGATTAAATAACACCACAACCTTTGAAATTTGCTAATTGCCATTATATCCTGAAGCCTTAGAAAGTGTCCAATTATTCTTATCTCCACTAAAGTTTCCACCTGCTTCCACATCTTCCTCTAATTAAAACGTGTTTTCATCAATAAATATGCAGAGTAGAAAATGTTATTGTATTATTTTTGTTGTTATTATCTATTTTGTTGAAAGCAAGCATAGAATCTCATAAACACATTATGTGTTAAGGAGATTTTGAGAAGCCATAAACATTATTTATATTCCTATTTCTCTGTGGAATGGACTCTAACTTCTAAAATATATCAACTTACAAGTGACCTTTGGAAACTACCCATTTATAAGTTTATAAATGCCCACACAAGGCTTTGGCGATTCAGTTGCCTTGTGTACCTATAGAAATCATAAAAGAGAATTAATAAAAAACACAAGCAGCAGAGAAGCGGGTCTGTGGTGCTTAAGACTGTTAGTCACAACCAAATGGGGGAATGTGGCTTGCCCCATAACTTTCAGAATTGTCATGGTGGTATTTTTAACGTCCTTATCTTTTTATTCAACGTCAGGAGCATTTTGAAAATAAAACTACGCAAACAACTGTTCCTCCTAGTTTCATCTTTTCAAAAAAAACTAAAAGCCAGAAAACTTCATGAGACATTGATGCATGTGCAGCTTCCTCAGAGCCAGTGTGCAATCCATCCGTCACTTCCCCCAGCAATTATGTCTCAGACTCCAAAATGGGAAGCTCGAGTATCCACTCTCCATGGAGATGAAAGATGTGTGGCGGGTGCCCTGACGCCACCTTTGTCAGTGTCTCCACAGCCAGAATGACTTTATAGGCCAAGTGAAAAAATACTGAGGGCTAATTTGTCAACAAAGACTTTCTTTGAAGTTAGGCAGACAAGTGGATTCAAAACAATTGTATGTGTGAGTAACATTGGGCATGCTTTTTTTTTTTTTCTGGAAACAGCCAGGACTTTTGACACAGCAGAGCCACAAGTGTGGAACATTGATTTAGTAGGACCTTTGTGACTGACAGTCTCTTAGATCTCTCGACCTCTGGGAAATAAGGAAAGCTTACAAGGTAAACTGAGGTGTTGATGCTTCCTACGTCTTTTTCAAGGTTTCTTCTGTGAGGAAAGATGGAGTCATAATTCTCCTCCCATTCAACCCTGAGACCCAGATTCTGCAGCCCTAGGCGGGATAAGGTATTGGTTTATGGAAAATGGACATTTAAGATCATAAGGCATTGCTGACACCCATGTACCCAAAGACACAAGCCCTGGAAGGAAACATGGGAGTTAATACCCTGTTACCTCTCCATGGGTCTTGGGATTCTGGCTCCAACAATGTTGGAATGTTTGTCTCTTATTGAGAGTGAAATTCTTTGGAGACAAGGTTATGTGACTGAGACTCAAGAATCTGGTGCTGAGCTGCACCAGATTGCTCTGGCCAAGAGTGTTCTCTTGATATGCTCCTGTAAGGTAACTAAATTCTTATCTCCTAGGGGCAGCTGCTGTGTTGCGTATAACCGAGGATGCCAATCATGCTGTAATCAATAGAATTCAAATTTAAATTATCCAGCATTAGGCCTGCTTGCAATTCAAAACCAAACTCATCAGTGGCAAAGATTTCATCATCTTATCAGAAAAACTCCCTTCGAATTTATTAGACTCATTATACTTGCGTACTTAATTCCCACCAAGACCCAAGTTGAATTATCTTCAAAGCAGCTTGTTTATGGTAATCAAGCAGTGCAAAATGACCTCCAAAATCCTGGACAAGCCTGAAAACCTGAGAAGCATGACAGTCTTCTACCAGGAGCAAGGGATTTCCCAGGTTGGGTCCCCTTTTGTCTTCCTCCTTCTTTGCCTTCAGGGCAGGATTTCTACCAACCCTTGGTATTCTTTGGTTCCAGAGCCCTTCCTTTGCAAGGCAGCTCCAACATCCTTACACTGGGAAGAGTCCAGAGAGTCCAGGCCTGCAGTGCAGAATACCAGTGCCTCTCTGTGTCCGGAAGACAACATGTCTGTGTTTATCATGGTCGGAATAATAACAGCATATGCAAAAAACAACTGCTGCCTTCAGGTCTCCAGCACCCAAAAACAAAAATAAGTCCAACAAACCTAATATATTTTCCAGTGCGTGTCCCAGAAGTTTGAAAAAACTCCTTAAATTGCTTTTCTTTCCATTTTTATGGCCCCGGGAGGGGGGAATATCTATCAAATTTAATATATGCATTTTAGTTTGTGACACTTTCAGATTCAGCCATATCTGTAATGAAAACAGAGCAACCTTTAAAATTAAAAAAAAAAAAAAGTCCTTTCTACCAGAGACATGGCCTGAATCAGTGCCAAAGATTTCAAGCTGGTGAACCAGCAAAGGAGTCAGATAAATCAGAATGAGTGTAACAGATCTGATCTATTTCAGCTCAGATTAACCTCTTTACTATGTCTTCAATGGCCAAAAAGCCTGGGTCACGGAGTAAAAATGTCTAATAAAGCAGAACCCCGGGGAAAGAAACTAAAAGAAGTGAATCGCATAAAGAAAAGTGAGACGTGTGACCATGGCAATACATGACTGGGCTATGGTGAGGATTGAGAAAGGGGAGGGAAACATTCTTTACCATGCCAATCCAAGAGGCGGATTTATTTCACTTGTATATAATAATTCTAGATCCCAGTGACAATTTACATGACTTGACAACAGCTGCTTATAGGTCAGGTAACAATAGCACTGAATAATCTCATAATGAACAACTGTGGATTTCACATTGGTGTTAATTGCATTTCATGCTCTTAGAAAGCCTGAAACAGGCAGCGTGAAAAACACAACCAGGTTCTTCTTTGCTTATATTTTTTTTACCCTGGGAGAAAGCCTTTCCAAATCCTCAAAAGGAAGGTGGAGGGTGAGAAGATGATCATGCATCATGGACCAAGAAGGCCTTTCTGGGCAAAAGTCTGTGGATGATTTCTAAGAATGAAGGACACCCATTTAAGCTGAAAGGAGTGGGAGGAAACGGTAAACCAGTGCATTCTTGGGGACTGATCAGGACTGAACGAGATTTTGTACAGGATGAACAGGGAAATCAACATACAGGGTTTACCCCCTCTGTGTCAGTCATGTGTTTGGTTTAATCCTGCAACTTAAGTGTTACAGTGCCTGGAACAGCCCAGGTCAAATTCCAGTCCTGTAGGCTTTGGCTGGATGACAATGCTAGATCACTGTTTCTCGTGCTTTAAAGTGCATATGAATTACCTAAGATGTTGCCAGAATGCAGATGCTGGTTCAGCAAGTCTGGGGTGGAGCCCAAGATTCTGCATTTCCAAGGAGCATCCAGGTGATGCTGAATGCTGTCAGTTTTTGGACCACATTTCCAGAACTGGGCTATAAACTCAGGCATTTCAACAGTTCTAAGGATTTCTGACTGTGAGCACCATTAAAATCGTAGACTCTCTGAGACAGGAGATGTTACACCAGATGGCCTCTTGTAATGCTGAATGCTTCAATGCAAAGTTAAGTTGGGCCAGTTTCTGATTCCTTTTCCTCATAATTCATTAGGGTTACTCCAAAAAATTTATTGTGCTGTGACCACTAGCTTTGCTTACATTTTGCCAATAGGTATTCTCTGATTTACCTGTGGACACTCTAGAGACAGCTATGACAAGGCTTCGGGTGTGTGTCAAAGTCTGTGACCCCGCTTCAGCTCTGATACTCACTAGTATTTATCAGAGACATGAAAATATAAACTTTAAGCACCCGCACACTTTTCCCTTTGAAGACTCCATTTTCATTCAAATATTTATTGAGCAGGAAAATAGTATTGGCAAACGGGACCAGGCTAAGAATGGTAACTTTTCATTACAGCATGAGATTTAGCATAGTATATTCTCACTTTATATAACTCCTTGGATTTGTGATAAGATCAAGAAGCTTTATATGAATTTTGTTATAAATCAATACAAAATGTTAACACGTATATAATTTTTAATTTTATTATATACATATGAATTTTTCTTATGAAAAGCATGAATTTTTAGGAAAGATACGTTTAATGAACTTTTATGATATTTTTCCTCAAAACTGTGCAAACTATGTTACGTTAGAGATGTCTGTAGGACATCAAAGAGCTGGTTTCCACAGAGTAGGTGAAAATTCATGACTTTGATACATACCCAAAGCCTCTCAGCAGAGGTTTGAGGACTTTTCCCTATAGTGATATTTAGAGTTGTAGCATGGAAGAGAAAATTAAGTGGAATATTGGGGAATGTCTCCTTCTGCCTAAAATCTCCTCTGCTAGCAACAAATACCCCATTTACGTGATGTAATTATTATGCATTGCATGCCTGTATCAAAATACCTTATGTACCCCATAAATGTATACACCTATGTACCCACAAAAATTAAAAATAAAGTCTCCTCCTCTAGTCCAGCTGAGAGGTTCTTTCTTTTATTAATGTCCCACTCCTAAGCAAAACACTGAGCAAGATAATTAAAGTTGAAAGGGACTTTAAAGTCATTTAATATAACTAGGGTGACTATATGATTTATCTTCCAAACTGGGACATTTTTGATAGGGAAATGGGGTAGAACTAATAATTATGCTAGGGAAACATGTAAACTAGAACTGTCCTGAGAAAACTGAGATGAGTGGACACCCTAAATGTAATCTAGCCTTCCAGTGAGGTTAAAAATTCACCCAATCTCAGCGCAGTGGCTCATGCCTGTAATCCCAGCACTTTGGGAGGCTGAGGCGGATGGATCATGAGGTCAGGGGTTCCAGACCAGCCTGACAAACATGCTGAAACCCCATCTCTACTAAAAACAAACAAAAAAATTAGCCGGGTGTGGTGGTGCGCGCCTGTAATCCCAGCTACTCACGAGGCTGAGGCAGGAGGCGGAGGTTGCAGTGAGGAGAGATCGAGCCACTGCACTCCAGCCTGGGAGACAAAGGGAGACCCCGTCTCAAGAAAAAAAAAAAAAAAATTCATCCAATCTCATTTCCGTTGGTCATCTGAACTCTTTGCTACAATACCTGAGTAGGGGTACCCATGCCTGCACAAAGGAGTTTATTCCACTGTTAGGTAAATTTAGATTGTTTTAGTTATGAGAATGTTCTTTCTACCATTGCCATGGTATTTGCAAAACATTCCCTTAACTTCATGCTGCCACTTTGGGCAACCCGGGACAAGTGGGCTCCCTCTTCTTTGTGTTACTGCTGAAAGGACTGAGTGATTTTCTGTTAGGCTGAGTTCCTCAGAGCTACTTTCCTGTGTCTCCCACTGTGTGTCTCTCCCCACTAGTGAATGATTGACTCAACTGATAGACGAGTCCCTCTACGAACAATCTGAGTCCTAGGAAATGTCCTAATTAGGGCTATTGGAAGACATCCAGTCCAACCCCTCATCCAGTGTTCCTCACCCGAAGGAAATCAGAATTTCCTCTAAGACACCCCTTCCAAGCTGTTGTCTATTCTGTCTTTAAACATTTCCAATCAATGGGAAATTTACTGCTTTCAGAGGTAGACTATTCCATCTTTGCCCAACTCATGACTGAAGAATGTCCTGCCAAAACGCTTCAAAGTTTCATGGTACACTCTATGGGAAATTTTGTGATAGGAATTTTGATCTTAGGAGTTTGGAATCAGTCATAAGACAAAATCCATGTTTAGGAAATATATGTACATTTAGAGTGAATCATTATTGCCTTAATTTATTCAAAAATATTTGTTGACCATGCATTACTTTTCAGAGATTAACCTGGTATGGTGCTGAGTCCCAAGAAAATTGCCATCGAGGGAGAGATGATAAAATTATATGATAGCCCTTATAACATTTTATTTTTTTTCACTTACAAAATTTACATGGGCATAAAAAAAGGGGAGACCAATTCAATGTTGGCAGGACAGGAGAGACTCCTCAAAGGAAGTGGTAGATGAATAGATGAACAGTATTTCTCTAGACAAAGAAAGAAGATGGAGAAAGCCACCAAACAGAGATCATAAGATGTGCAGATGTAAGTGTCTCAAATTAGATGACCCAACAGTTCTCAGAACTCATTCCACTCATTGATTTTCAGATTAAGTGACTGGGCTATTTTTATATTAAAGAATGAGATTCTTAAATTTGTTAACACTGTATCTTGTAGAGTGAATGAAGCTGACTTGGCAATTCTTAAAGTCTGCCATGAATGTATTCTTGCAAGTCTTTGTTTTTGTACTTGTAGTATAAGGGATATGGACTAGGTAATCTCAAGATTACGTTATAACTGGAAAATTCTATTAGTCACATGGGTGCAGCAGTCAAAAGATTCCTAGATTGGGAGACTGAAACCTCTCTTGTGTCCAAACTTCACTATGAATTAGCTATTGCAACTGAGAAAAGTCCTTCTTTGTAAGGATTTCCTCCTTTCTAAAATTAGGACCATACAAAGTAATCGTTAAAGTTCTTCCTGGACTTTGTGTTTTATGATATTATCTCCTTCCTTTCTTTGAGTTTGCTCTATATCCTTTGTAAGGAAACTATCTTCCTTTCTTTCCTTGTGTATTGTGTAATGTGCATGTTAAGAACTGGGAACTGGCTTTGCCTGAGGTTGAGGGTGACCAGCGGTCAATTCCACTGATTAGAGGGAGCTGAGGGTGAAGGGGAACAGACAAGGGTTAGGGAAGGTAGAGACTGCCATGTGTCTCAGCGCAGCAATCTGAATAGGAGGTGTCAAGCCTATAAGAGATACGTGGTGAAACTTAGCATTTTACTACATTTTTAGTATCTTCAGCTCTGGAAGAATAATTCCCTGATTCCCAGAATTAACTCATAACTTCCTTCTCTCAGTATTTCAAAGAGTATCAAATTTGTTTTTTTAATTACGAAAATTTTAAACATACTAGAACTATAGAAAACAGTATACAGACACCAGTGTACCTACCACCCAAATTTAATATCGTTTGTCTACATAAGAGTTTCAAATCATTTTTCTTATAAGAAAATATTGTGTTACAAATGTAACTGAAGCCCTAGAACACTCCTCCGAATTCCCTCTTCCCCAGGGGTAAATACTATCCTGAAGTTGACATATGTCATTCTAATGCGTACGTTTTTTACTTCCACACATACTTATTCTTAAAATATACATGCTATATTGTGCCTTTCAAAATTTCACATAACTGGTATTATTCTCTCTCTCTCTCTTTTTTTTTTTTTTTTTTAAGGCAGGGTCTCACTCTGTTTCTCAGGCTGGAGTGCAGTGGTGCAACCACGGCTCACTGCAGCCTCAATCTCCCAAGGCTCAGGTGATCCTCCGATCTCAGCCTCCTGAGTTTCTGGAACTACAGGACTGCATCACCACACCTGGCTAATTTTTCTTTTTTTGTAGAGACGGCTGTTGCCATGCTGCCCAGGCTTTTCTCGAACTCATAGGCTCAAGCAATCCACCTGCCTTGGTCTCCCAAAGTGGTGGGATTACAGGCCTGAGCCACCATGCCTGGCCATAATGGGTATTATTCTCTACGAATCCTTGTGTGACTTTTTTTCAACTGACACTATTTTTTAAATGTTTGCCCATGTTGATACTTGTAATTGACTCAACATCACATTGATATGGCATTCCACTGTATAAATAAACTTTCTCTCTTCTTTATTCCCTCCCCTATTGAGGGCTGTTTTTCTTTAAAAAAAATAAAAAATCTGGGAAGAAGAACCCAAGTTTAAGGACCCTTTCTTTGTGCCTTTGTTATATCCTAGCTGTATATGGGCCTTTTGTCGCATTTATCCTGTTGTTTTCTCATAATTAATTATCTTTTTTCCTGAATAGACTAAAAATGCATAAAAGCAGTTTCAACTCATTCATGCATGCATATATTCAAGAAGCATTTAATTACAGTTATATTTTGCTGAATACTTCCAGAATAAAGAGAGACAGCCTGGAGTAAAAGTCTTGAACTGGAGGTGTATGAGCTGGATTCGCCACACTAAGTAGTCTTACTTTGTTTATAACTAAGCTAACCTTGAAAAATGGAAAAACCACATAAAAATCTGAGGTTCTGACTTCTCTTGAACAACTGCAATACCACCTTATACTGTTCCTTATTGAAAACTGGATGGAGCTGTATAGTGGCTGTGCCCTTTAGATGGGGCAAGCATTCTTACCTGGCCCACTTCCCTCATTTATAGTGTCTGTTTGAGCCTCATAGCTCTTCAAGTTGGTCATTCTTCACATAGACGAAGACGGGGGAGCCACGGCTGAGATCATATCCATTGAGGCAGAGCATTAGGCCAAGAAATGGAGCTGTGTAACCAGTAGGTGAAGTGTGGGATTACTGACAATCTCTATTTAGCAAACAAGTAGTGTTTTGTTTAATCTCCCTTAACAGTTGTGTTTGTCAGTTTATCTTTGTATTTTACTCAGTTTTTGTGTCTTGTGAAATATTTGATCCACGATATAATGTCAGTGTCTGCCATAACTTCATTATATGTTTTGACAATTCTAGATGGTCTCATTTGTCTCATGCAATACTTTTCCCTCCAATTCTACCCTCTTAAATATCAACAATAGCCATTTTTTTCCTTTTTTCATTGCATTTTTATGATGATTCTTTACTCATCTTTTTTCCATAACTTTTTAGTGTCATTTTGTTTTATATGTCTCCCACATATGATACGGTTTTGGTTTGGAGATATTTATCTTTTGATAGAGAAACATAACCATGTTATACTTATTATCTTTGTGTTTTAAGAAGAAAATTTAAGCAAATGATATTTAATTTAATTTGTATTATATACCTTGTCTTGTTTTATGTTTTCTGTTTTCTGATTTTGGTGCTTCCTCATTTTCTTCATGGATTTTCGGTTGACTTTATTTATACTGTGTGATTACACTCTTACGGTTACTTTATTTTTTTAAGCAGTGGTCAGGATACAAAATAAATCTGATTTTCAGTGTATTAGAAATTGATTTCAGATTGATAAAATTCATAATTAACTTTGCATTTCCTTGCCAAAGTCAAAGACTAACTTCATTTGGTCTATCCATGCCCAAGGAGCAACTTAGCATGTCTTTATGCCCCTGTTCTTCTTACTACTCAAATCTCCTTTCTGTCAATTTAATTGGGTTAAAGATATCACTTATGATTATCATATCATTATTGTATTCTTACAATACTAGTCATATTTGAAAGAAGATCTGATGTCATTTGATTCTATACATTTGACGGGTTTTCCTGCACACCTGAAGTCCTTTAACTATAATCCCCTATTCCTTTAGTCTTCTGTGTAAAAAAGAAAAAGAGCCAAAGGGAGGAAGAGGAGTTTGTATAGCTGGCAAGGTTGTTCCAACACAGTGCTTAGTTGGATACCCAGTTTTCTGGTCTCTGTACCCACTTCAACTTAGAGTAAGCCCAATGGGGATTGGTGGATTGAATGAGGTGTTTCTTAATAACAAATCTTAATGTTTTAAAGAACTAGTAATAGGAGAAAGAATCACCACATGTGAGTGCCAGATGAAGAGGATGTGAGAAGATCTTAAAAAATAGTTTTAAAGGTTGAAGACTCAGCAGTTTCCACACTTGCTCACTTGTCAATTTTCAGAGATCTGTCATCTTGGGGCATTTCCTATTTAATGACTTACAAGAGACAGGATGACTGGTGGGTGGTAATGCGGTACTACAGAGGCCTGGCTGTGGACCTTGACTCTGTCCTTTGCCAGCTGTTCACTTTTAGATGGGACATATTATGTATCCAAGCCACTGATTCTTAATCTGTAAAGGGGAATAATGATGCTCCCTTCACAGAATTAAATAAAGCAACAAAGTACTAGGGCTGTGCCTGATATATATTAAGTCCTCAATTTTAAAATATTACTTAGAGATTTTTAGATTTGCTGTTTCCAGACTTGCTCTAAATATAGCACCATAGGTTAAAAAAAAAAAAATCTGAATCCCAATCCACCTGATTGGCATAGAGAAGGGAGAAGACTGACAAACTGTTGTGCCTTTAGGTGTATTAGCAAGATGTTTCAAAGTTGCACACTCAGCCATTCCCTAATTCGATAACTCAGAAATTCTTAGCTCTGCCTTCTTATTTACTTGTGTCTTTCTGATTTATAATGACCTCTTTTGTAATGTAGTTCGCCCATTCTTTTTTCCTCTCTCTGCCATTCACAGACTCACTGATAGTGTTTCCTTTTCCTTCATCCTCATGCTGACCTATATTTCACTTCTGAGCCTTGCCTTTGCCCTCATGGATCACCCTTTGTGAAGGTCTCCTCTGTAGCTCACTAGTTAGCAGTGTTTCCTTTTTGTCTTGTCTCACAGGAGTGCATCTTGAGTTTTTTTATTCATTCTTCCTGGGCACTCTTGTCTATTCTCATGGCTTCAATGGCCACCTATCTCAACTCCCAGTTCTGTATCTTTAGTGAAGGTCTCAATCTAGATACTAGTTGTTTGTTGGATATTTCTACCCATGGATCCTGTGGAAACCTCGACCTCATTACGAGGCAGGTTCACTGTGCATTGGTTTCAGTCCCTGCAAGGACTCTAAACACCTTGGGCTGTGCCCATTTCTATCACTTGTATGTGTCTGATGAGACAAAACACGTACACAAAATAAATTACTTGAAGCAGGTTAATTACCTACAGATAGGCATCAAGGGATACCAGAAAGCTAGGATGCATGGCAAGCTGATCACCCCAAGGCTCAAGGCTCAGGAAAGCTGCCCAGGATAAATGAAGTCTTGTCTGCATGTCCCCCACTTGCACCACAGCTGAGGGACCCTAGAAAGCATGCTCCATTCTGAGTTTTATACCCAGGGGCAACATGAAGCACTGAGCTAAAGCACTGTAAGACGTCCTGTTCTAGGAGAAACTGGAACAGAGCCCAGGCTATTCTGGTCACTTCCTCTTCATCCCAGGATATTGCATTCTCAGCACATTCTACAGTTGTTCTGAGAACAACTGTAGGGAGGAAATGAGGAGGAGCTAGGTTAGTTCAAGGTCACCTGGAGAACTCTCCTGCAACTCATCGCATCTCAAAATGAGTATATATCTGTCCCCTCAATCTGAGCTCCTCATTCTGTGCTCCCTGGCTGAGGGTGCTGTGGTATTGTTCTGAATGATACCATGTTCTATCCGGGAAAACGAATCAAGAGCCGTGAAGTTCATTCTAGACCCCTTCTGCTGCTCCTCAAGTTTGAGGGGAAAAGATTTCTGAAATCCATCTTCAAGTAGCACCGAGTCCATCACACTCTCTTTATCCTCACCACTGGTGACTTTCTTCTCTCCCTTCCTATTTGTGGAAGAATGCTACAGGCCCTTTGCTTTCCAGTTCACTCCCGTCTGATATGCTTTATCTTAACTTCTAGGAGGGGGATCATTTCAAAATTTAAGGTTTCTTATGTTACTTCTTCTATCTTTGAAATTCTACAATGTCTTCTCTTAACCTTTAGGATCAATCCCCAAATCCAAAGCCTAGCAAATAAAGCCTTTTGTTACCTGACCACTTTCTCCTTCTCCTGTTTTTCACCTCTCCTCACCCTCTTGTGTCCTCTCTGGCTTCCACCCATGCCAAAATATATGCCCTTCCCTGGAGACTCCACACTTTTCCTTGCTACTTTACCTTTAAAAGCGTCATTCTCTTTGGCTGGAATACCCTCTCCTCTCTTTATCATTAGGTTAATTCCATCTTGTTTTTTATGACCAAGCTCAAGTGTTACCTTCTCTAAAAAGCCCTCTGTGAACCCTGTGGTGTACATTAATTAGTTAGGCAGATACTAGGACTCTGAGCAGAAGTGTCAGTGTAGCTTATGGACCAACACTGTTAATAGTCAATGTGCTGCTTCCATTCCTCTCTTTCTCTGCCATGAAACCTTGGAGTCACACATTACAAATGGCATAGCTACAGGAAGGCTGCCCAACGTGCATCAGCTTCAAACAAGAGAGCAATAACCTTTGTTATGTTAAGCCCCTTAGGCTTCAGAGTTGATTTGTTACCATAGCAAAGCAAAGTCACGCTGAATAGTATCACCTCCCACTAAAATGAATAGAGGACCTTTCCTTTTGGCCTCTGCAGCCTGTCTCCACTGGAATCTCAGAGAAGGGATGGCAGTCATTCAGGGAAGAGAGGATGAAGGATAACCAGCATATACCCTCAAATCAGCACCTGAGACTTGGTGAAGATTTCCCTTCCAAGCAGGGTTCTAGTGAAGTGTAGAAGGTAAGGTGAAAACTCAGTTCATTTTAGCACTGGCCTTTAACTCATCCTTCAAGGCCAATCTGATAAATCATATCCTCCAGGAAGCCTTCTCTAGACCCTTCTCTATGTCCCCTTATCTTCCAATGCCTAACTCTTTCACAACACTTACCAAATTTCGCTGAAGTTATATCTATGTGTCTGTCTCCCTCACTGGACTATAAGCTCCTTGAGGATGGGGATTATATATTACACACCTTTGCATCTAACATAGTGTCAGGCATCTAAAATTGCCCACTTTGTACCAGAGATTTTTTACTCAACAGTATACATTTTCCACCAAGTTCTTTGTCTTCAAACTGCAAACTTTCTCTTGCATGGCACTGAGCATGCCCATCGCCCAGGGAAAACTGAAAAACAGTGGTTCATAACACAGGGATACAAAATCAACATGATGAATGTAATTGAATTTCTGGTCCATTGAGGGAAAACATGAAATTATACAACTGCTTCATGCATTATATTGACCAGACATCTCAGCCAGATCATTGAACAGCAGCATGAGGCAGGCATGGGTCCTGCTTGTAATGCCTATGGACACTTGTAGTCTGTGACTAACCCCCAATACAGATAGGTAAGCTGAGGTTAAAGAGATAACTTACATTTTTCTTTCAGATTTGCTTAGTTACACGGTGTCTTTTTTATTTGTAGTTTGTGCAGGAATAGTGCAAAGCCCCTGAGCCTTAAGATTAAACTGATTTGAGGTTAAATTGTAGCAAGTCACTTTATGAGCTTGGACTAGTTTTTAACCCTTTCTGAGCCTCAGTTCCACATGGAGTTGTGAGGATTCAATTGAGCAACTTTCTGTCAAGTACAGGGTTCAGTGTACGCACTTGCTGTGAATTTGTTCCTTTTGCTTTACATTATGGTGCCATACTTGTGGACCAAAGATGAGAAATGAGAGCCTGCCTTGCATCTTACACATACTATGGTGGAAATTTAGTTATGGAGCTGTATAGGTAGATATAAGATACCAAAGGGAAATAAAATCTTGGAATATGATTAACAAAACAAATATCCGAATTGCTTGAACCACAGCAACTGGATCAGGTCTAAATCTCCTTTGCATTGATGTGCAAATACAAGCTGTCTTTGAATCAGGGACAGGGTCGGCGGTGGGTGGGTGGGGGGGTGCACCTATCTTCTCACCCAAATTTCCTGTGCTCTTCGTTTCATTATAGCCCTTCAGTGCCCTTCTCGGGGCTGTCAAAACTTATTTCCAATCACGTCTTCTTTACAACCAACGCTCACCACAACCACACAACACAGTGAATAAAGCTGATGTAGAAGGGAGGTACAAAATCTTCCAAACAAAATGAGGAATGGGAAACAACTTTGTCTGCATCTCTGCTGTCAATTCTTGCTGAGTGTCAGAACACAGTCCCATAGTAGACAATGCCATCTTGTGGTTCTTGTGAAAATCATTCCTTGGAAAATTCAAGAAGGTCATTGTTTAAATTTCACCACTAGTGTTCCTTCCTATCATATTTGTACAGATTAAATCATCATCCCCTGAGGCTTCACCTAACAAAAACAAGAGCCAGATTATTGATAAATCAGAAGCTCACTTTAAAATGGGAAAATGCCACTACTCTGTCTTTAAAGAGTCTTAGCACATTTATGCTTTTGACTGAAAGATAGAGGCAGGTTGGCTTCGTGGTTTGTTTTCCTTGGGAAGCAGTCACACATAATTTTTTATAATAACATAGCCTGGAATACCAATTCCCATGCCACACTGTCATCCTGCATGTCAGCAGTTTGAGTATTGAATCCTGTGCAGAAAGCCCTCATCCGCACTTGTCCGAAAATGTTTCCTCTGGGTTAAAACCCACACATGAAGGTTTCAGCAGTAGCAGCAGCTGTTTGGACCACTTTCTGGAGTTATGTGAGTACTGTGGGTTCAATTATATTTCCTTGGAACATAAAAATAGGAGGTTTTGGTTTGTTACCTTTGAAACCTCAGGGAAATCAAAACCAGAGCTCATTTTGGATGCTGAAGCGATTAATCCATACTGCCCTCTGAGTTGAAGTAAAGATTTGATGCACTGGAATAGTTTCTGCAGCAATGTTCTGTCTCTGTTCTGTTTGTAAGTGATCAGAAACAGCATTTTAAAAAATCCCACAGTAGGACAGAGTATTCTTATATATAGTAAGCATACCAATTAATGGAGTTTTTTTTGCTTATAACCCAATTCCAGTGGAATCTATTAAAAACAAATGTATATAAAATGTGGTTTTAAATTATTAATATTAAAGTTTAATTTGTCATATAGCATTAAAACACTTTGGTAACACTTACGGGAAAAAATAGACTATGTTTTGTAAGGCAACTTGACCTTTTAAGACCTCAAATATTCTCATAAAATTAACTTATTTTTTAGGCAACAGATATTTTTTGAGGACCTACTAAGTCCCAGATACTCTATGAGGGGTTCGGTACCAGAAAATAGGAAGACGTGGTTCCTGCTCTGAAGGAGTTTACAGTGCAACAGGATGAACAGAGAGATAAACAAGTGGCTACAGATGCATGTGGTTAGTTCTGTAATGGGGGAGTTGTGGGCTATATGAGCAAACATCGGAGCAACAGAGCATCCAATCTTAGTAATTATAGGTTTCTAGACAAAAGTGACAAAATTAAAGATGAGAGAGTTCACCAAATGCAGGAATGAGAAATAATATTTTGCCCAAAAAGAATAGCATGGGCAAATATCTAATATAGAAAGGGTGTTTGACTCAGAGAATGAGAAGTACTTAACTAAGGTTGAGACAAAGCATAAGAGATGGACTTGATTCACAAAAGGAGCAATTGGGCCTTCAAATCCATATCAATAACTTTTCCAGTATCCTGAGGACGGAGGGAAGCTCTGGAAGGGTTAATAAAGCCAGAGGGACCAACTGTCCTTATTTTTGTGGAAATTTCACATTTCTAGCACTGAAAGTTTTGTGTTTAAGCAAACCCCTCTATCCCAGATAAACCAGGGTTGTTGGTCACCTTAAATGTGCCATGACATAGTTTGGTTTTAGAAATATTACGGCTACAAGATGGAGACTTGATTAGAGGGAGTGTGACAGAAAGGAAATCAGTTAGGAGGCTGTTGAAATGATATGGGAGACAAATAACTGTGGCCTGAACTAAAATAATAGTGATGGGGGATGAAGAGAAATGAACTGATTCAACAGGAGATGCTAAGACAAAGACTAGACAGAGGTCACATTAGACTTGTGTGGTGTATTAGTCTGTTTTCACACTGCTATAAAGAAACTACTTGAGACTGGGTAATTCATAAACAAAAGAGATTTAAGTGACTCACAGTTATGCATGACTGGGGAGGCCTCAAGAAATTTACAACCATGGCAGAAGGTGAGGAGGAAGCAAGGCATATCTTATATGGCAGCAGGAGAGAGAGAGAGTGAAGGAGGAAGTGCTACTTTTAAACCACCAGATCTCTTGAGAACTCACTCAGTATTACAAGAATGGCATGGGGGAAACTGCCTCATGATCCAATTACCTCCCACCAGGTCCCTCCATCGATATGTGAGGATTACAATTTAAGATGAGATTTGGTTGGAGCCACAGAGCCAAACCATATTATTCTGCCCTAGCCCCTCCCAAATCTCATGTCCTTTTCACATTTCGTAACCTATCATGCATTCTCAACAGTCCCCCACAGTCTTAACTCATTCCAGCATTAACTCAAAAGTCCTAGTACAAAGTCTTATCTGAGACAAGTCAAGTCCGTTCTGCCTATGAGACTGTAAAATAAAAAACAAGTCAATTACCTCCAAGATACAATGGGGGTACAGGCATTGGGTAAATGTTCCCATTCAAAATGGAAGAAATTAGACAAAACAAAGGAGTCACAAGCCCCATGCAAGTCTGAAAGCCAACAAGGCAGTCGTTAAATCTTAAAGCTCCAAAATAATCTTCTTTGACTCCATGTCTCACATCTAGGGTGCACTGATGCAAGGATTGGGTTTCCAAGGCCTTGGCAGCTCTGCTCCTGTGGCTCTGCAGAGTATAGCCCTGTGGCTGGCTATACTTTCACAGACTGGCATTGAGTGTCTGAGGCTTTTCCAGGTGCACAGTGCATACTGTTGGTGGATCTACCATTCTGGAGTCTGGAAGATGGTGACCCTCTTCTCACAGATCCACTAGGTAGTGCCCCAGTGGGGACTCTACTTGGGGACTCCAACCCCACATTTCCCCTCTGCATTGCCCTAGTATAGGTTCTTCATGATGGCACTGCCCGTGCAGCAGACTTCTGCCTGGACATCCAGGAGTTTCCATACATCCTCTGAAATCTAGGCGGAGGTTCCCAAACCTCAGCTCTCATTTTCTGCATATCCACAGTCCCAGTACCATGTGGAAGCTGCCAAGACTTGGGGCTTACACTCTCTGAAGAAATGGCCTGAGCTGTACATTGGCCCTTTTGGGCCCCTTTTAGCCACAGTCTCTTGAATGCTTTGCTGCTTAGAATTTTTTTCTGCCAGATACCCTAAATCGTCTCTCTTGAGTTCAGAGTTCCACAGATCTCTAGGGCAGGGGCAAAATGCCACCCGTCTCTTTGTTAAAGCATAGTGAGAATGACTTTGCTCTAGTTCCTAATAAGTTTCTCTTCTCCATCTGAGACTACCTCAGCCTGCCCTTCATTGTCCATATCACTATCATTATTTTGGTCAAAACCATTCAAGTCTCTAGGAAATTCCAAACTTCCCCACATCTTCCTGTTCTCCTGACATTATATTCTGCTGGCCTATAGGTCTTAGTTCCAGCAGGAGGAATGCTGCCACCAGGAGACACAGCAAGGATTCCATTAAACTGGAAGTTTAGATTGCCACCTGGCCACTTTGGGCTCCTCCTACCTCTAAGTCAACTGGCTAAGAAGGTAGTTACAGTGTTGCCTGGGGTAATTGACCCAGACTATCAGTAAGAACTTAGTCTACCGCTCCACAATGGATGTAAGGATCGGTATGTGTGGAATACAGGAGATTCCTTAGGGCATCTCTTAGTATTACCATACCCTGTGATTAAGGTCAATGGGAAACTACAACAACACAATCAAAGCAGGACTACAAATAGCCTAGAACCTTCAGGAATGAAAGTTTTGATTAATGCATAAGGTAAAAAACCATGACCAGTTGAAGTACCTGCTGAAGGCAAAGGGAATACAAAATGGGTAGAAGAAGGTAATTATCAGTACCAGAGACAATCATGTGACCCGTTGCAGAAAAGAGGACAGTAATTGTCATGAGTATTTCTCCCTTATTTTGTTAAGAACAGGTTTGTGCACGTACACTTGTACTAAGAAAATACCTTCTTTTATTTCCTTTCTTTTTCCTTTATCATGTGGCATAAGATTTGTTGACTTCATATTTGCATTTAAGTGTTGTTAACTTCATGCATTAATAATAGCACTTAGGTTAAGCATTAGTGCACTTCCAGTTGTACAAAGGATAGCTGTATTATGTTAGGTGTAATTACGACCTTATTATTATCTTTATTTGGAAGTTAAGTATAATTTTAGGAGATGTGTATGGGTTGAAGTTGACAAGGGGTGGACTTGTGATGGTTAATATTAAGTGTCAACTTGATTGGATTGAAAGATGCAAAGTATTGTTTCTGTTTGTGTCTGTGAGGGTGTTGCCAGAGGAGATTAGCATCTGAGTCAGTGGACTGGGAGAGGAAGACCCACCGTCAGTGTGGGTGGGTACCATCCAAAAGGCTGCCAGTGTGGCTAGAAAAAGCAGGCAGAAGAAGGTGAAATAAGGTGGCTTGCTGAGTCTTCCAGTTTTCATCTTTCTCCCGTGGTGGATGCTTCCTGCCCTTGAACATCAGACTCCAGGTTCTTCAGCTTTCGGACTCTGGGACTTACACAAGTAGTTTGCCAGGGACTCTGAGGCCTTCAGCCACAGACTGAAAGCTGCACTGTTGGCTTCCCTACTTTTGAGGCTTTGGGACTCAGACTGAGCCACTACTGGCTTCCTTGCTCCTCAACTTGCAGATAGCCTGTTTTGGGACATCACCTTGTGGTCATGTGAGTCATATGAGTCAATTCTCCTTAATAAACTCCCTTTCATAGATACATGTGTCCTATTAATTCTGTCCTTCTTGAGAACACTGACAAATACATATGGTGTGGGAAGGAAGAGAGTGGTGAGGGAGAATGACGCATTTAGGATAACTCTTAGATTTAGGGCTTAGTTAACTGGGTAGGTAGAAGTGCCAAATGCCAAGAGAGGAAACTGAAAGAGAAATGAGTTTGTGGAAGAAAATGATGAAAGAGTTTTGGAAATATTGATAAGTTTGAGGTGCCTGTGAAATTCTAAGTAGACTGATTCTACAGACAGATAGTTTAGGTGAGAGATTTGGGTGAATACATAGATTTGAGAGTCTTCTAGATATAGATGGTAACTTGGGAATGGGTGAGGTCACCAAGGGAGTATGTGAAAAGATTAAGAGAGGATAACTAAAGTCTCTAATTAGGATTTTGACATTGTCAAAGCAAAGCACAGAGGAAACTTCCAGGAAAAGGAAAAACAGAAGAGAAGAGTGTTATCAAAGCTAAGGAAAGGGGGGTTTTCAGAAAGAGGGAAGTGGCCAGCATTATTAAGTGATGTAGAAACATTTAATAAGATGAGGATAAAAAATGCCTTTTGGGTGATCGTAACACTGCACTCCAGTCTGGGCAACAGAGTGAGACCCCATCTCCAAAAAAAAAGTGCCTAGTAGATCCAGCGACATAGAGCTTATTGATGACCACATGGAGATCAGTTGCAAGGGGCCCCAAAGATAGAATCAAGTTTATGGTGAATTAGTGACAGGTATTGTAAATAAAAGGTAAAAGTAGAGAAAGACATTGCAGATAGATCTTTCACAAAGTTTCGTTGAGACAGGATGGAGGGATGATGATAGCTAAAAGATGATCAGGGATCAGGCAAGATCTGTTTCAAGATGGAAGTACTCAACCTTCAAATGGGACAAGTGTCTTCATTCTGTATCTGAGATGATTCTAGTAGTGTTGTGACTACTGGGCCCCAGAATTCAGGCACTCCTAAGTGTAGACTGCTATATCTCTGTTTAAGAATGACTGATGTGCCTCCCTGGAGACTTGTGCCAATGGTAACACTTACAGTAATCATCTCAAACTGGTATAATAACTTCAATAGCCTTTCAACTGGTCTCTCTTTCTCTAATATTTCCAACTTCAAACCCATTTTACACCAGCAGCTTGTGACCCTTTAAAACTGTAAACTATTGAACAACCACTAATAAAACTACACAGAGATACTGTTAAAATGCTATTAAAAAGTAAGATGGGATTCTCAAAATTATTCAAGTAACACAGGAAGGCAAGAAGAGAGAAGAATGGGAAGAAAAATCAGAGGCAAATGAAAAGCAACTAGCAAAATGGCGGATGTGAGCTCTACCATATAAATAATTACCTTAAATCAAAATAGTCTAAATTCACTAATTATGAGGCAGACATTGGCAAAGTTGATAACTTTTTTTAAGATTTGCTACCCAAAACATAATGCATAAAAAGAAAAAATGATAAATTTGACCTCATCAAAATGAAAAACTCTTGTTCTACAAAAGACCCAGAGCGGGGGAAAACATTTATAAACCACACATCTGACAAGTAATTTGTATTTGAAATATGTAAAGAAATCTCAATACTCAATAGTTATTTAAAAAAAAAATCCCTATAATCCCAGCACTTTGGGAGGCTAAGGTGGGCAGATCACGAGGTCAGGAGATCAAGACCATCCTGACTAACACGGTGAAACCCCGTCTCTACTAAAAAAAAATATATATATATATATATATTTTGTATATATATATATACAAAAAATTAGCCAGTCGTGGTGGTGGGTGCCTGTAGTTCCAGCTACTTGGGAGGCTGAGGCAGGAGAATGGCATGAACCCGGGAGGCATAGCTTGTAGTGAGCCGAGATTGCGCCACTGCACTCCAGCCTGGGCGACAGAGCTAGACACTGTCTCAAAAAAAAAAAAAAAAAAATCAAACTAGAAAATGAGTAAATACATGAACATACATTTAGTTGAATAGTATATACCGATGGCCAATACACACAGGAGAACATGTTTAACATGGTTAGTGGTTAGGGGAATGCAAGGCAAAACTGCAATGACATGTCATTACAACCTATAAACAAAATGAATTTTTTACAGTGCAACAACAAATGCCAGGAAGAATTTGGAGAAAATGGATCACTCATACATTGCTGGTGGGAATGTAAAATAGTACAGGTACTCTACAAAATAGTTTGGCAATTTCTTATAAATCTAAACATGTAATTCCTATAAGACCCAGCAACTGCACTCAGAGAAATGAAAGCTTAGGTTTACACAAAAAAATTGTACATGAATATTCACAGTAACTGTTTGCAATAGCCAAAGACTAGAAGCAACTCAGATGTCCTTCAGTGAAAAAAATGCGGTTAAACACACTGTGGCATATCTATACTATAACGTATTACTCAGCAATTAAAAAGGAATTATGGAAATACACAACAATCAGGATAAATACACAGAGAATTATACTGAGTGAAATAAGCCAATACCCAAAGACTAGATACTATTGATTTCACTTATGAAACATTCTTGAAATGAAAAATTACAGAAATGGAGAACAGACTAGTGGTTTTCAGGAGAGAGGAATGGGGAGGGAAGAGGGAGGGAGGGAGGGAAGTATGATTCTAAACGAGCAACCCATGGGGGATCATTACAGTGATAGAACTTCCTGTATCTTGACTGTGTTAGTAAAGACACAAACATGTGTACGTGATAAAAGTACATAGAACTCAAATCACAGACTGGGATAAGGTATTTGATAAGGACATACTGATAAAGGACACTTATCCAAAATATACAAAGAGCTCTTAAAATTCACTAACAAGAAAAGTCAGAGGAAGCAAATGAGAAACAACTAACAAAATGGAAACCAATAGGAAAATGAACTACCTGATTTAAAAACGGGCAAAAGACCCAAATGGACACTTCATTTAGGAATATATACAGATGGTAAATAAATACATGAAAAGATGCTCAACACCATCCATCATTAGGGAATGCAAATTAGAACAACAGTGAGATACCACTACATAAACCTATTCAAATGGCCCAACATCCAAAACAATGACAACACTGAATACTTGTGAACATGTGGAGCAGCTGGAACTTTCATTGATTGCTAGTGGTAATGTAAAATGGTACATCCTCATTGGAAGACAATTTGGCAGTTTCTTAAAAAACTAGATAGACTCTTACCGTAACGTTCAGGAATCTTGTTTTTTGGTATTTACCCAAAAGTTGAAAACTTATGTCCAGACAAAAACTGCACATGGATGTCTATGGTAGCTTTATTTGTACCTCTCAAAAACCAGAAGCAACCAAGATGTCCTTCAGTAGGTGAATGAATAAATACACTGTGGTACAGACAATGGAACATTATTTAGCACTAAAGGAAATGAGCTATCAAGTGACAAAACATGGAGGAATCTTAAATGCATATTACTAAGTACAAGAAGCTAATCTGAAAAAGTTAAATATTATATTACTTAAGTGTATGCCATTCTAGAAAAGCCAAAACTATGGAGACTAAAAAATGCAGCCAACAGACACATGAAAAAAATGTTCATCATCACTGGTCATCAGAGAAATGCAAATCAAAACCTCAGTGAGATACCATCTCACGCCAGTTAGAATGGCGATCATTTAGAAGTCAGGAAACAACAGATGCTATAGAGGATGTGGAGAAATAGGAATGCTTTTACACGTTGGTGGGAGTGTAAATTATTTCAACCATTGTGGAAGACAGTGTGGTGATTCCTCAAGGATCTAGAACTAGAAATACCATTTGACCCAGTGATCCCATTACTGGGTATATACCCAAAGGATTATAAATGGTGCTAGTATAAAGACATATGCACACGTATGTTTATTGCGGCATTATTCACAATAGCAAAGACTTGGAACCAACCCAAATGTCCATCAATGATAGACTGGATTAAGAAAACATGGCGCATATATACCATGGAATACTATGCAGCCATAAAAAAGGATGAGTTCATGTCCTTTGTAGGGACATGGATGAAGCTGGAAACCATCATTCTCAGCAAACTGTCACAAGGACAGAAAAGCAAACACTGCATGTTCTCACTCGTAGGTAGGAGTTAAACAATGAGAACACATGGACACAGGGTGGGGAACATCACACACTGGGGCCTGTCGTGGGGTGGGGGGCTGGGGTAGTGATAGCATTGAGAGAAATGCCTAGTGTAAATGATGAGTTGATGGGTGCAGCAAACTAACATGGCACATGTATACCTATGTAACAAACCTGCACATTGTGCACATGTACCCTAGAACTTAAAGTACAATTACATAGATAGATATGTAAATAAATAAATAAAAATTCAATGGCTGCTAGAGGTTGGTGGAAGGAAAGGATGAATAAACAGGGCACAGGATTTTTAGGGCAGTGGAACTATTCTGTGTGATACTATAATGATGGATACATGTAATTATACATTTCTCAATGCCTATAGAATGTACAACACCAATAATGAACACTAATGTAAACTGTGGACTTTAGGCCACAACGATGTGTCAATGTAGGTGCATCACTGGAAACAAATGTGTCACTATAGTGCAGGATGCTGACAGTGGACGTGTCTGGGCCTCGGTGGAGAAGGGGGGATTTGGGGATTCTGTTTACTTTCTGCTCAACGTTTCTGTAAACGAAAAACTGCTTAAAAATAAAGTTTGTAAAAAAAAAATTACATAGAACTAAACACACAAGTACAAGTAAAACTGAGGGAATCTGAATAAGATTGGTTGCATTAATGTCAATATCCTGGTGGTGATATTGTACTGTCATAGTTTTATGATATTATCATTGAGGTATCCTGAGAGATATTATCATTGGGGAAACTGGGTAAAGGGTTCATTGAGTCTGTTCTATTTCTTAAAACTACATGGGTATCTAAAACTATCTCAAAATCAAAAGTTTAATGAAAAAATCTAAACTAGATCAAGTCTCCATTTTGTTCAAAAGCATTCAACTTTTCATATCCCTTACAATCAGAGTTGCTTTCTGTGTTGTATATGGTCTTACACAATCTACTCTTTGTCACCTTCTCTCTTTCTCTCTCTCTCTCTGTGTGTGCACGTGAGTGTGTGTGCACGTGAGTGTGTGTGCACGTGAGTATGTGTGCATAGGCTTCAACCACAATGACTTTCTCTCTGTGCCTTGGATATTCCAGACTACATTGTTCTCTGAGCCTTTACACGGTTGCTTCTGCCTCGACTCTTCTCCAGGTCCCTTCTATGGCTGCCTCTATCTTGTTCATTTGTTCCAGTGTCACTATCTCAGCGGATATGTTCCTGATCATTCTATTTAAAATGATTTTCCCAGACACTCCGTCACATTACCTCTAATACTTTGTGTCTTGTAGTCCCAATTGGAAGCTCTCTACATTTTTATTTGCCTTTCCCCGCTTGCGTATCCTCCTCTGCAGAATGCATGTTCCATGACTCAAGGAATGATTGCTTTGTTTCCTACTGTGCCCGGTACCCGGCTCAGTACCTGATTGCCAGTAAATGCTCAGTACAGATCTGCTAAGTGAATGAAGTTTTTTAAATGCATGAATGTCTCAAAGAAGATACCCATTTAAATGGGAAGAAAATTAAGAGAAAGAAAAAGAACTATAGCTTAAGGCTTTCAGAATGCAGCTGTTTAAATTGCACTTTTGCTGAGAAATAATAGCTTTAAAGGAAGGAAGACATATTGCTTGGTGGGAAGCAAAATCAATTTCCCAGCTTTTCTGAACATATGTAGAGGTGACTCTGAAAAGTAATTAACTACAGGTTCCCACTCCCTATGCTCTGGGTCTGTGAGTAAGGTTAATGTGCTTTTAGAAAGAAGAGTCCCTGTGCTTCCTAAGATGAAGGTCTAAGATCTGAAGGAATTACAAAGCATGTGTTTTTGGTACAGGATGCTAGGATGTTTTATTCTAGTTCATTGTTAACTCTATTATTTGCCTGCTGCTTCTCTGATGGCTCCCTCATTTCACTAGGTTTGGTGTCTGGAATATATCAGAGAATGGTAAAGCATGAAAGAAAAGACATCCAACTTTTTGGGGGAAAGAATGTGTTTACTCACCACAGCAGCACTTTGACCTGACTCTATTAGGTAAAAATCGTTCAGAAGCAAAGCTCAGAAGAGGGCGACAGGCGTTGCCACCCTTACCCCTCACACGACACATTCTCCTGATGTTTTCTGCTGCTGCTAGTCCTCTAGCTAGACTAGGAATGATTTCTCTATTTCCTGCTGTCATCATTCAAGCTACTATTACAAGATACCATAGACTGGATAGCTTAAACCATGGAAATGCATTTCTCATGTGTCTGGCAGCTAGAAGTCTAAGATCAAGGTACCGGATGATTTATTCCTGGTGAGGATCTGCTTCCTGGTTATGTCCTCAGAGGTGGAGGGAGGGAGGGAGGGAGAGACAGAGGGAGAGAGAGAGAGACAGAGAAGAATCAGGCTCTCTCCTGTCTCTTCTTATAAAGGCGCTAATCCCGTTATGAGGGCTCTACCCTAATGACCTAATCACCTCCCAAGGTCCCACCTCCAATGCCATCACATTGGGGATTAGGGGTTCAACATACGAATTCTGGGGAGCAACAACATTCAGTCCATAGCTACTGCCAATCTCATCTGCTCTCTTCTGCCTCCAAGGTGGGTTTACCAAGATGTAATTTCTCAATACCCAGCGTCTATCTATAACCCAGGAGAGAGAAATGTATGAACAGTGAAGCTTTAGTCAGAAACCTCAAACTCTCTTAGTGGATGTGAGAACTGACCTTCACAAAGCCCAGGTTCTCTGCCAAAGGACCAAATTCCAGTACCCCCAACTCCTCCTCCTAAAACAGCAAGGTTTTCATATGCTTTCTTTGTTGCCTTCTTTGGAAGATTAGATTTAGAAATAATTTTTGAGTTATATTGTTCTACCACAGAAGTTTGAAAATGGTTCTAGCATACTTCTGAATTTCCTCCTGGTTTAATGGCCAATGAGCTAATGAGTCAGTCTTCTCTACTGGACACCCTTCATAATTCAAACTTCTAAGCATCCGGGTGATTCAGGGCTCAGTCATCAGCTCTCTTTTTGCCCTCACTCCTGAGGTGTCCTTTCCAGTTCCTTGACTTTAAATACTATCTACGTGCTGATGGTTCACAGACGTGTATCACCAGCCCTGATGCTGCCTCTGAACTCCAAACTTCTCTGTTCAGCAGCCAATGAAGCTTTTCTACCGGAATGTGCACTGGACAGCTCAAGCCTAACCTGTCCAAAACAATTTTGGATAGAGCCATTCATTCTATATTCTTGACTTTTCTCCAAGTCATACCCCATATTTCATCCCTCAGTGAGTCCTGAATCTACCCTGTCTTCAAAATATATCCCATCGCTTCTCACCACCTGCACAGCATCCTCTTTGTCTCTTGTGAGTTCCTGCTGTGCATCCTAACCATTCCCTTAATTTCTACTCTGACCCTCTGCAGTCTCTACACAGCAGCGAGAGAAACCATTTCAAACTATAAATCAGATCATAGCATTCCCCGGCTGAAAATTCTTGAGTGGCTTCTCATTACCCAGGGAATAAAATCCCAGCTCTTTACTTTAGCTCAGGAGGCCCCACCTGTTCTGGCCCCTGCCCCCTGCCCCTTCCCCAATGATTCCTTTTTCTACACTCTCCCATAGCAGCCTGCTGCAGCTACACTGGCCTCCCCGCTGTCCTTGTGCTCCTCCCCAAGGTGTCTGCACCTGCCTTTCCTTCTGCCTTGACCGCAATTCCCCCAGGTATCTACATCCTTAGTCCCTCACTTTTTCAGGACTCAGTTCAAGTGTCTCCTCCTCAGAGAGGCCACTCCCGACCCTTCCACCTAAAATAGCAAAGCCCCCTCACCATCATTCCCTGTTGCCCTTATACAGATGGCTCCCAACTTGTGATGGGTTGACTTAGGATTTTTCAACTTTATGATGGTGCAAAAGCGATAGCAGTCAGTAGAAACCATACTTCAAATTTGGAATTTTGGAATTTTGATCTTTTCCTGGACCAGCGATATGAAGTTTGATAGTCTCTCTTGATGCTGGACAGTTGCATAGGAGGCACAGCTCCCAGTCAGCCCCACCATCATGATCCCAGGGTAAACAACCAATAATGTACTGCATTGCTGGATAATTTAGCCCAACTGTTGGCTAACGTAAGTGTTCTGAGCACACCTAAGGTAGGCTAAGCTAAGGTATGATGTTCAGTAGGTTAGGTGTAATAAAAGCATTTTTGACTTATATTTTCAATTGACAATGGATTTATCAAGCTGTAACCCCACTGTAAGTGGAAGAGCATCTATATTTCTTTTCTTAATACTATCACAGTCTGATGTGTATTATATTCATTGTATTATAGTTACTATGTTTATTCATTGTCTGTTTGACTTACTGGAATGTAAGCTCCATGAGGGCAAGGAATTTCTCTTATTCGTTCTTATATCTCCAGCTTTCAAAACAGCACCTGTTATATGACAATTAACAAATAGTTGCTGATTAAATTATCTAATTTTTCAGATAAGAAAATTGAAGCCCAGAAGATGGAAGCGCTAAGAGGTAAGAAACTGAAGCAATTGCTTAAAAAAATAAAAACTCCTCCAAATTGTTTTCCACAGTGGCCAAACTAATTTACATTTCCACCAGCAGTGTATAAGTGTTCCTTTTTCTCTGTAACCTTTCCAACATCCATTATTCTTTTGCTTTTTGATAATAGTCATTCTGACTGGTGTGAGATGATACCTCATGGTGGTTTTGAATTGCATTTCTCTAATGATTAGTGATCTAGAGCATTCTTTCATATGCTTGTTGGCCAAGTGTATGTCTTCTTTTGAGAAGTGTCCGTTTATACCCTTTGCCCATTTTTAAATAGGGCTGTTTTCTGCTTGTTGGTTTGCTTAAATTCCTTGTAGATTCAGAACTTAAAACGGAATTACCATTTGACCCAGCAATCCCATTACTGGGTGTACACCCTAAGGATATAAATCATTCTACCAAAAAGACACATGTACTTGTATGTTTATCACAGTACCATTCACAATAGCAAAGACATGGAATCAACCTAGATACCCATCAACGGTGGACTGAATAAAAAGTGTTACGTATACACCATGGAATACTATACAGCCATAAAAAAACAAATCATGTCCTTTGCAGCAACATGGATGCAGGTGGAGACCATTATCCTAAGTGAATTAATACATTAACAGAAAACAAAATACCACGTTTTCACTTACAAGTGAGAGCTAAATGTTGAGTACACATGGACACAAAGAAGGTAACAACAGACACTGGGGCCTACTTGAGGGTGGAGAATGGGAGGAGGATGAGGGTTGAAAAACTACCTATCAGGTACTATGCTCACTACCTGGTGACAAAATCATTTGTATAACAAACCCCAGTGACATACAATTTACCCATGTAACAAACCTACACATATACTCCTGAACCTAAAAGTTGAAGAAAAAATCCAAATATTATGTTCAATGTGCAGAATTTGTTGACCAAAATAAATTGTCACATTCAGGTATAAGGCCAAATAATCAGCATTTCCCTTCTTGCCTGGTTATATAAGAGAACTAGTATTTCTGGAGGCAAGAGATACCAACATTTATAGAGACTTTCTCAGTTTTCCACTGACACGAGCAATGACCAGATAGTTGAGATAACATGCAAAACAAAAATAATGTGAAGCCTAGGAATATGAAGTGAGAGAGAAATTATGCAGCAATACCTTAGTAATAGTCACATTCCTAGAGGGAGGCACCCCTACCTTGAGACGCTGTGGTCTGAAAGGAGCCCCCTTGAGAGTAAAGGGGGATAGAGGTCACATCTATTTGTGCTCTGTGAGCAAAAAATATGTGGGTGCCTAAACAGAAGTAGCCAGCCATGCTATTTCAGGGTTAAAATAGATGGCTGAGGGAGTAAGAATAGATGTCTGATATGCATCCTACCCTATCTATAGTATTATATCAATAGCTTGCTTAAGCATTTATGAAAAACATACAAATACCTACAGATAAATACTTTGCTCTCCTTTATAGGACAATTATTTTACAAAGCAAAAAGGATCATTGTACTAATGTCTTGATAATTAAAAGAAAAATTCTGATCTACTCATTCTGTGGCCATTGCACCATAGAGAAAATGGGAGGAATGTCCACTGGCAGGTCAACTGGTTGTCTCTGTGGAATCATCAGTGAATCCCGAATTGGGTCTCATCAACCTCTTTGGCCTTTAACATTGTTGTGGCTGACAAGCTGTTTTATATAATCCACCCCTTCCTACCTGCATGTGCACAGACATTCAGACCTTCACACTTGTTCACATCTGGTACTAATAGAAGTCAAAGTCTTCCTGGGAAATGCTGTGCCATGATGGTAGGAGTCCAAGCCAATCCTGAGTTTTGGATAGTACCCAACCTGATATCTTAATTGTACTGCTAGAAGAGAGAACAATTTTATTTCAACAGTTTTGGTATTAGCAAAGTCTACTCACTCCCGGAAAAGATGTGCTGAGAAACATAGTACCATTGAACCTGACAAGGCCTGACTCTTAAAACTGGGTTTACTAGATTCTTCTGCAATTCAGACCGCAGTATAAAGGGATAAATGAAGAGGGGTCATCAAATTCTCTCCCTTGACATTGGTTTCACTTTGTATTCTTTTTTCTTTCTGAGTTTAATTCAGTGGCCATCTCTTGTAAGCAAGCAATCTTCCCCCATTTTGGCAAATCCACTTAAAAACATAGCCAGGTTACTTGAGCCACGTCATTGAAGTGCAGCAGTGCTACGTGATACAGGTATGCGCTCATCAATTCCTTAATGATGGAGGGGCTTACCTGCCTTATCTTTCCACTGTACAGTATGCTCTGGGGAAAGGCTCAGAATAAAATCAAAATTTTAAAGTCTATAATCTAGCATTTTCTAGAACCTCATATGGGGCATGTTAATGAAGCAGTGACTCTGGTCCATGGCTGCCCATTAAGATCACCTGGAAACTTATAGAAAACGCCAACGCATAGGGTCTATCTGCAGGGAATGGGACTTCATTGGTCAAGCGGGGAGCTCAGGTAGAAGGCTTATTATTTTTAATGCTCCCGAGGCACTTCCTATTTGCACGAAGGAATGGCACTACTTGGTCAGGGCAGATTTAAAAGCATGTTTCATCATATACTAATTGTATTATCCTCACCAAGTTTGCTCATTTTTGAAAAGACAGGACTAACAATTAATACTTCCCCAGATTGTTATTCCCTGGATGAGATCACATTTTCCCCATTTGGAATTGATATCACTGCTTGAACTCTGTAGGCTGCTATTTAGCAGGTCAAAGATTTAAATTTCCTTTTGTAAAATGGGGATTTTTATAAGTATAAACATGTAGGTTTAGTGTGGGGATTAAGTGAAATAATGTGAAAAGTACTTAGTCTGGTACTTGGCACATAGAAGATTTCAGCAGGCCTTAGCCACTCTGTTCACTTCCTAGCACAATATCTGGCCAAGGTTAGACTCTATGTAAATCTAAATCATTTCCTTTCCTTCCCTTCCGTCTATCACTATCCCCTATCCTGATCTCTATTCTTATAATTTGGGGCCTTTGGTATTTAGCAACCAAATCCCTCTACAGGAGATTAAGATGTCTAAGTACAATTTTGAATTCTGCCTCTTTTAAAATCATGGTGAATTAAAGAGGACATGGTGTGTGTACTTGTGGGACAATGAATATGTTTATAGATATAGTTATTACTTAGGTTCTAGTTTTTAAAGGTAAAGCATTTAAGCACTGGGCAATGCCAGGCACCTCATAGAAACTCACGAACATTCATAGGACCTTATTGCTGAAAGTACAGTCCTTGGACCAACAGTGTCAGCATCTCCCGGGAGCTCAGTAGGAAAGCATGTTCTGAGGCCCCACCTCAGAACTGCCAAATCAAAATCTGCATTTAAACAAGATGCCCAAGTGATTTGCGTGCACACTGAAGTGTGAGAAAGACCGCCACAGGATGAAAAAATGATGGCTGACAATTGAAAGTACCCATGGACCTAGTTTACAGAGATTTTCATATCAATTGCTCACTGCTACTCCTGGCCATCCTCAGCCCAGGCTGCTAAATCAGCTACTAGGACCACATTGCTGCAGTGTGAGGAAAAGCTCTGAGTCTGAAGTGGCTCTAAACCAAATGCTCTAAACCAAATCCTTTTAGTGTGAACATACAGAGGCCTGGCCCTATTCACAAGCTGTGCCTCGCACCCCATCACCTTTTTCCCATACCCAGATCTCCAGATCTCACCCTGACCTCCTGGACCTAGGGCTCATTGCCTCAGCCTCCGAAAATTCTCATACTTTCCCACTGGATCTGGCAAATTGGTGATGCTCTTTCACTCCTCATTCTCGACTTTCCCCTTTTGGCTACAATTGGCTCTTCTTATGTTCTCTTCTTCTTCCCACTCTGTAAAACGGCTATACCTGGGAGGTGAGGACTCTAGAACTAGACTGGCCACTGAGAAAGGAAATCAGTCTAAGGAGACAGAATCAAGTGGGCTGTTGAGGGCTGCTTTGACCCTTTCAAAGTCATCTGACCCTCAGGCTGGCTCTTCAGGGGGTGCAACGTTTCTTAGAGGAGGTGTGGGGTGGGAGAGGGAGTCTGCGAATGCTGCCAGAGTAACCCTTGTTTGATAAAGAGAACACTGCAAGTGGCTAATACCACTCCTGATTTTCTCTTTAGCAACCGCCACTTTGAAATGCCCTTTCAGGTTCTGGACTTTCCGCGTGTCTATTCATCTTGACCAAATGGGTTAAACAAAAGACACTCTGCTTTGCAAACCACAATTATGTTGGGAATGAAACTCAATAAAGGCTGCATCTGATGTATACATCAATAGATCATTCATTCAGCAGTAGCTAAAGAGGATCCACCAAGCTGCCCTTGTTTTCCTGCAGATATGGTATTTTTGTTTATTTTAGTGCATATTGTTTGGCATCTTAAAGTAAGTATTTTTTATTCCATTCATTTCACAAGCAAACTGATTTTACTGGTGAATTTCCCCCAAAATGGCAATTTCACCGCTTATTTTCATTTTACTAGGAGATGGCCTGTGGATTATTAAGCAGGTGTCAGCTCTCACCCACCCACATACCTTCACTGCAATCAGAAAAAGATGTCAACAGTTCTAACGTGCGCCCAGATGATATGTAGTTCCCACAATTTCACATTTGGAGGCATATATCATGCCATTTATGCATACAGGTTAGCTCAAGTATTTGGGATTTGTTTTAAAGCCTACTAAATTAATTTGAAGATCTCTGAATGCAACGATACAGATTTTAATTGGCTATGTTCTAATAATATATGATTTTATATACTGAATTAAAATATACTGTTATTGGTATTAGTTTAGGTTTTAAATAATATTTTGTATTTCACAAAGCCCATTTAAAAAGATATTTGACTAGAATGAATAATACTCTATGAGACTGGCAAATTCAGGAAAAGGCAGTCTGTGGCATCTTACACCTATAAGTTCAACTGATGTGGGGGGTTGGTGTGATCCCTTCCACTCGATGAGCTAACTGTTCCTGTTATAATCACACCTTCCTTCAATGCAGTAACGCTCACATGTTACCAATTAGGCAGATACTTTTTCATCCAGTCCCTAATACAGTATTTTTCAAAATGCCAGTTACAATCCTTTAGTGAGCCATAAAAACAATTTAGTGAGTTTCATACGGTGTCTAAAACAATAGAATAGAATAGATCAGAGTGCCTCACAGGAAAATTTCAGTGATGTGTATGTTTGTGTATAATTACATGGTAATATAGATTATATTGCTTATTATGGGTTGTAAAAAAGAAAGCTTGAAATACACAAATGAACCTAATTATCGGTTCCCTCTTGAAATGATTCCATGATTTGGAAATCAATGATTTTTATCTCTTAAGCCAGAGTCCTTAGATTGCTACAAAGCTAATGTCTATTGCCATGTCCAAGGAATGGCTCTGGATCCTCTAGTTAATTAATAATATTGAGAATTATCTAATTATCCAAATCGGAGGTTTTCAAAGTGTGGACCCAGGACCAGCAGCATCAGCTCTCAGCATCACCTGGAAACTTATTAGAAATACAGCTTCATAGGTCCCACCCTAGACCTGCTGAATTAAAATTTTAGAGAAGGGGCCAGCTATCTGTGCTTTAACTGCCCTCCAGGTGATTCTGATGTGTGCTAACATTTGAGAACCACTGGTCTATCCCCACCTGCACCCCAAGTATGAGTCTGAATTTTGCTTCTACTTGTTAATATATGACCATATCCATCTGAAAATCCCACCCCAACTATTTCTGCAGGGCCTCAGAGGGTGCCTCCCATATGATGATTAAGTCTATTCAGTTATGACTTCAAACAATGTTTTCCTCTCCTTTTGCCCGCACCCTCTTGCTATTGGTTCTGCTAAGGCCTGCTGGGGACTGAGACTACCTCTGTTTGGGCTTGCTATCTCCCACTGGTACCACGAAGGCCCGGAAATGCCAGTGATATACATGGCTACTTCACAAAGCGGGAGAGCACAGCATAATCAGAGGCAGGGGCTTATTTTATGCGGAACCATATAAACTCATACTAAATGGTTTTGTTTGAAAATATCACAGTCCACCCTATTCATTGAAGGCTCTTTAATATAATTTGATATATCAGTAATTCTTGTGTGATTTTATGTCCATTTTATGCACTTTTTAGATCTTGAACAGAGATAGCTTATTTAATATTTCCATAAATCTTATGAGGACTAAATAAGATAACTTAGATACAATGATTTTTAGGTGTATGGCACAAAGTATGCATTTGGTTTCTGTCTGGCAAGATGAAGACCCTTGGCTGTTAGTTTAACAAGGTACAAGACTTTTCCTCAAATGCAAGTGTTCTGGTTTCCACAATATGAGCCCTAGTGTTTAGGGGACTACATGCATATATTTACATGAGGTTTTCAGTCTGGAGGGGCTAAGTAGTGTTTTTCCAACAGAAATCCCAGTGTTTAAGTGGCATAGAATTTTCTGAGGACTCAAAGGGCAGAGAATAGTAGGCTCTATAGGCTAAAAAATTCTGCCATCACTCACACACACACACACACACACACACATACACACAGGCACACACACACATCCTACACATATCCCCACCCCCTACACCACATAGTATATACACACATGGACAGACACATGCGCACACCTTACAAACACACACCACACATAACCATGTCCATAGCACACACTGCTCCACACTTTCCCCCATACCATACACCAAGCACAAACGCACACACAACACACACACACAACAGACACACACAGTCAGTAGTGTCTTGCTGCTATGAATTCTCTTTGCCTTGCCTCTGAGCCTGCTTCTACTCTCCATCATTTGGAAGATGAGGCAGCCATATCTTTTCCTTGACCTCTAGCCATGAGAGTAGGTGGGAAAAATGTAAAGTGTGGTTTAAAGAAATGTGAAGGCCGGGCGGTGGCTCACGCCTGTAATCCCAGCACTTTGGGAGGCCGAGGGAGTTGGATCACAAGGTTAGGAGATCGAGACCATCCTGGCTAACATGGTGAAACCCCGTCTCTACTGCAAATACAAAAAAATTAGCCGGGCGTGGTGGTGGGTGCCTGTAGTCCCAGCTACTCAGGAGGCTGAGGCAGGAAAATGGTGTGAACCCGGGAGGCGGAGCTTGCAGTGAGCTGAGATCACGCCACTGCACTTCAGCCTGGGCAACAGGGTGAGACTCCGTCTCAAAAAAAAAAATGTGAAGAGATCACTTATCATGGAAAAACATTAAACATAGTTAGAAAACTACTCTAAAAAGACTTCAACTCCAAATCATGTTATAAGAGAGATTTCAAGCCCTCAAAATATAGATATGTCTTGGCTGGGTGCGGTAGCTCACGCCTGTAATCGCAGCACTTTGGGAGGCCAAGATGGGAGGATCCCTTGAGCCCAGGAGTTCAAGACCAGCCTGGGGAACATGGTGAGAACTCATCTCTACAAAATAATTTAAAAATTAGCTGGATGTGGTGGTGCACACCTGTAGTAGCAGCTATTTGGAAGGCTGAGGTGGAAGGATCAATTGAGCCAGGGAGATCAAGGCTGCAGTGAGCCATGATTGTGCCACTGTAGTTCAACTTGGGTGACAGAGCAAGACCCTTACTCAAAAAAAAAAAAAAATAGATGTGTCTCTATATATAAATTATCCCAGAACACAGGAGAAGAGAAAAATTCCCAGTTCACTTGATAAAATTAACATATTGTAGAAGCCAAAGCTAGACAAAGAAATGGCAGCAAAACATATCAATTGTACCAATTATCATAGGTGTAAAACTTCAACACTGAATGTTAGCAAATAGAATAATCATCAATATATTAAATGAATAATACATGATAACATAGTACTTTGAAGAATATAAAGATAGTTCAATATAAATAAATAATATAACCTATCATATTAGTAAGGTGAACAGAAAAATCCATGATCATATATGTGAAAAATTTCGTTGATATAAGTCAACGTTCATTTTTTTTTCAATCTTTTTGTTGTGGTAAAATGTACCACATACAATTTACCATCTTAATAATTTATAATTGTTAAGTTCCATATTATTAAATATATTCATAATGTACAATAATCACCACCACTCATCTCTATAACTCTTTTCATCTTGTAAAACTGAAAGTCTGTATCCATTAAATAACTCTATTATCTCCTCCCACTAGTGGGCAACACCATTCCACTTTCTGTCTCTATGGTTTTGACTACTCTAAGTATCTCATTGAAGTGGAATTATACAGCATGTGTCTTTTGTGACTGGCTTATTTCACTTAGCATAATGTTCTAAAGGTTCATCCATGTTGTAGTACATGTTAGCATTTCCTTTTGAAGGCTGAATAATGTTCCCTTGTATGTATATATCATATTTTGCTTACCCCTTAATCCATTAATGGACACTTCGGTTGCTTTCATGTTTTCACTATTGTGAGTAATGCTGCTATGAACACAAATATGCAAGTATCTTTGAGATTCTGCTTTCAGTTTTTTTTATTTATCCAGAAGTGGAACTGCTGGATCGTATAGTAATTTTAGTTTTAATTGCAAACTGTCAAACTGTTTTCCACAGTGGCTATACCATTTTACATTCTCACCAGCAAGGGTTCCAGTTTCTCCACATTCTTGTCACCATCTGTTACTTTCTGTTTCTTTTTTCTTTTTTTTACGGAAACCATACCACTGGATGTGAAGTCGTATCTCATTGAAGTTTTCATGTGTATTTCCCTAATGAATAGTGACGTTGAACATCTTTTCATGTGCTTACTGGGCATTTATATATTTTCTTTAGAGAAATGTCTATTCAAGTTCTTTGACCATTTTTGATATAGGTTGTTTGTTTTTCTTGTTATTGTTGAGTTTTTTAATACAGGAATTCTGTATGTAGTCTGGATATTAACCCTCTATCAGACATATAATTTGCAAATATTTTCTCCCATTATGTGGATCGCTTTTTTACTCCATTGAAATTGTCTTTTAATGTACAAAATTTTACAAATTTTGTGAAGTCCAATTTCTCTGTTCTGTTATTGTTGCCTATGTCTTTGGTGTGATTTCCAAGAAAATGTTACTGAATCCAATTTAATTAAGATTTTTCTCCATTATTTTCTTCTTCTCTTTTTTGTTTTGGAGACAGGGTCTCGCTCTATCACTTAGGCTGGAGTGCAGTGGCATAATCTTGACTCACTACAACCTCTATCTTAGGGCACAAGCTATCCTCCTACCTCAGCCTCCTGAGTAGCTGGGACTACAGGTGCATGCCACCGTGCCTGGCTAATTTTTTTGTACAGATTGGGTTTTGCCATGTTGCTCAGCGTGGTCTTGAACTCCTGAACTCAAGTGATCTGCCTGCTTTGGCTTCTCAAAATACTGGGATTATAGGCGCAAGCCACCACGCCCAGCCTCTCCCACGTTTTCTTCTAAGGGTTTTAGAGTTTTAAGTTTTATACTTGGGTCTTTGAGAACTTTTTGTTAATTTTTGTATATGGTATAAAGTATGTGTCCAACTTCTTTCTCTTGCCCAGTACCATTTATTGAAATGTTTCCCCATTTCAACAAATGGTTTTCCCATTGAATGGTTTTGGCACCCTTGCCAAAGATCATTTGACCATATATGTGAGGGTTTATTTCTGGGCTCTGTGTTCTATTCCATTTGTCTATATACCTGGCTTTATTTCAGTACTGTGCTGTTTTGATGGCTATAGCTTGGTAGTTTTGGAATCGGAAAGCGTGAGACCTCCAACTTCATTCTCTTTCAATATTTTGGCTATTTGGGGTCCCTTAAGGCTTTCCATATGAATGTTGAGATGGATTTTTTTGTGGCTGAAAAAACATCCTTCGGATTTTGGTAGAGATTTCACTGAACCTATAGACTATTTGGGGTGGTATTGACCTTTTAACAATATTAATTATTCCAATCCATGTACATAGAATGTCTATCCATTTATTTGTGTCTTCTTTATTTCAGCAACATTTTGTAGTTCTCAGTGTACAGGTTTTTCTTCTCCTCGGTTAAGTTCATTTCTAACTATTTTATTATTTTTGATGCTATTGTAAATGGATTTGTTTTCTTGATTTTCTTTTTGGATGATTCATTGTAAATATATAGAAATGCAACTAAACATTTTGTGTTGACTTTTTTCTTGAAATTTTGCTTAATTAGTTTATTGTTAATTCTAACAGAGTATGTGTATATGTGTATAATCTTAGGGGTTTTTTTGCATAAAATAATACCATCTGCAAATGGAGATACTTTCGCTCCTTCCTTTCCACTTTCTATGCCTTTTATTTCTTTCTTTTGTCTAATTGTTCTAGCTAAGACTTCTAGTACTACATTGACCAGAAGTGGTAAAAACAACATCCTTGTATTGCAGAAGGAAATTTCACTTTGTCGTGGTGTATAAGCCTTTTAATGTACTGTTGAATTCAGTTTGCTGGTAAGTTGTTGAGTATTTTTGCATCGATATTCCATCGGGGACATTGGTCCTTAGTTTTCTTGCGTTGTCTTTGTCTGGCTTTGGTATCAGTGTAATGCTTACCTCATAGAATGCGTTTGGAAGTGTTCCCTCCTCTTTAGTTTTTTAGAAAAGTTTGAGGAGGATTGGCATCACTTCTTCTTTGAATGTTTAGTAAAATTCATCAGTAAAGCCATTGAACCCTGGGCTTTTCTTTGTTGAGAAGTTTTTATTATTCAGATTTTCCATTTCTTCATGATTCAGTCTTGGCAGGATGTGTACTTTTAGGAATTTATCCACTTCATCTAGTCGTTGGTGTACAGTTGTTCACAATTTTCTCTTACAATTCTTTTATTTTTCATAAAATTTCCAGTCATGTGCCCCGTTTTGTTTCTGATTTTAGTTAAGTCTTTCCTATTTTTTTCTTAGTCAATCTAGCTAAAGACTTATCAATTTTATTGATTTTTTGAAGAAGCAAATCTTGGTTTTTAATTTTCTCTACTGTTTTTCTATTCTCTATTTTGTTTATCTCTGTTCTAATATTTATTATTTCTTTCCTTCTGCTAACTTTGGTTTCAGATTGTTTTCTTTTTCCAGTTTTTTAAAGTGTAAGATTAGGTTATTGATTTGATATCTTTCTTCTTTTTTAATGCAAAGGTTTGCAGCTGTAAATTTCCCTCTTGGCACTGCTTTTGCTGCATTTTTTAAGTTTTGATATTTTTTTCGTTTTTATTTGTCTGGGGATACTTTCTAATTTTTCCTGTGATTTATTATTTTTTTCAGCTAGTGTTTGTTTAAATCTTCCCATGCATTAGTGATTCCTTTGCTTATCATTATTTCTGTATTCATGCTTTTTTTCTGGGATTATTTCTTTTCTGAGGTTTATCCTTTAGGAGTTCCTTTGGTTAATTAGAAAACTAATTTAATTTCTTAGTGATCTCTATTTTAATTGCTCTGAAATATGTTTTTTTATCTCTTTTTTTTTTTTTGAGACGGAGTCTCACTCTGTCACCCAGGGTGAAGTGCAGTGGCGCAATCTCTGCTCACTGCAAGGTCAGCCTCCCGGGTTCATGCCATTCTCCTGCCTCAGCCTCCCCAATAGCTGGGACTACAGGCACTTGCCACCATGCCCAGCTAATTTTTTTTTGTATTTTTAGCAGAGATGCGGTTTCACCGTGTTAGCCAGGGTGGTCTCAATTTCCTGACCTCGTGATCCGCCCGCCTCGGCCTCCCAAAGTGCTGGGATTACAGGCATGAGCCACTGCTCCCGGCCTCTCAAACAAACCTGCATGTTGTGCATATGTACCCTAGAACTTCAAGTATAATAAATAAATAAATAAATAAATAAATAAATAAATAAATAAATGAAAATATTTATCTGCCAAAAAAAAAAGTGGTTTCACTAGGGATAGAAGTCCAGGAATCAGTATTTTTAACATATCCTGTCACTGTCTTTGGCTTTCTGAGGTTGCTATGGTAAGCGGAATAATGGCCTTCCCAAAATGTTCTCATTCTAATCCCTGGAATCTGTGAATATGTTACTTTACATGATAAAAGGGACTTTACAGATGTGATTAAGTTAAGGATCTTGAGATGTGGAGATTCTTCTGGATTATTTGCATACGTGAAATAAACACAAGAGTCATGATAAGAGGTACTAGGATTAAAGTCAGTAGTACTAAATATGATGATAGAGATTGGTGTAATGGAGCTGTGGAGTGCTGGCAGCCTTTAGAAGCTGAGAGGCCCAAGGAACAGGTTTTCCCTTGGAATCTCTGGAAGGAACCAGCTCGCTGACATCTTGATTTTGGCCCCATAAGATTCATTTTGAACTTCTGACCTCCAAGACTATAAGAGAATAACTGTATGTTTTTTAAGTCACTAAATTTGTGATAATTTGTCACAGCAGCAATAAAAATCTAAGGCAGCCTGCTGTTGGTCTAATTATAGTTATACTTTAATTGTTGTTTGTTTGTTTTTTTTTGTCTCTGGCTGCTCTTAAAGTTTTCAGTTTTGTCTTTGGCATTCTGTAATTTTATTTTGATGTCTAAGCTTGGATATCTTTTTGTTTATTGTGCCTGAGATTCATTGGGTTTTCTAACTGTTGTCTTTGATCTTTGCTAGGAAATTTTCACCCTTGCTTCTTCTAATATCATCTCTCCTCCATTCTATTATCTCCTCTTGGAAACCCAATTATGTTTGCAGGTCTTTTCACCCTATCCTCCATGTCCCTGTTTCTATGGGCTACATACTCTGTACTTTCTCAAATCTCCTTTCTATAGTCCCTGTTTACCTGTGTCTAATCTTCTGTTTATTCTGTCCATTGACTTTTTAATGGAAATGGTCATATTTCACATTTCTAAAAGCTCTATTTGGTCCTTTTTCAAATACATCTGGTCAGTTTTGATAGCCTTATATTTTACCACACATTCAACATGGTATTTTATTTCTATAAACATAAAACACATGGATTTTATATTTAGTGTTCAATCATTCCATTATCTACAGTTTTTATAGATAGAATAATGTGCTTTGTTGTTGTTTCTCATGACTTGCTCATGGTGGTTTGTACCTTCCTGTGCTCAGTGAGTTTTTGAGCTCTTGTGCCTTGTAAATTTTATGATGGATTTATGGAAATTCTTTTAGGTGTTTGTATAAACTGTGGTCCTCCAGAAATAATTTACGTCTGTTTCTGCTAAGCACCCTGGATAATTATCAACCAGGAAGAACTTCAAACTAAATTTTAGTTTAGGATTTTGTGTCACACAATCAGCATTAGTTTAAGCCCCACACCTTTGTGTTTTATGAGCTTGTGCATAAGGATTTTAAGGGGAGACTTTAATCGTTTTAATCTTCTCTCTTCTCTATCTAGGGTGGAGCCAAAGACATGTCAAAGTCATCTTCTTTCTCATGGTAGTTTCTTTTCTAGATCTATTTCTCATGCTGCTGTAAAGAACTACCTGAGACTGGATAATTTTTAAAGGGAAGAGGTTTAATTGACTCATAGTTTTGCAGGACTGGGGAGGCCTCAGGAAACTTACAATCCTGGTGGCAGGAGAGAGAAGTATAAGAGCAAAGAGGGAAAAGCCCCTTAGAAAACCATCAGATCTTGTGAGAACTCACTCACTGTCATGAGAACAGCAGCATGAGGTAACCACCTCCATGATTCCGTTATCTCCCACTGGGTCCCTCCCATGATATGTGGAGATTATGGGCACTACAATTCAATATGAGATTTGTATGGGGACATAGCCAAACCATAGCAAGGTCACCCACTGAGCATGTCACATGTTTGATCACATGTGAATGGGGTGAAGGTTTCTAATTAGACTTCCCAATCTGCCTAGGCCCAAGGCTTTGCCTCTGTCATGAGTCCATTAAAACCCAGGACCTGAGTCACCAGGGACTGGCAGATATCTCAAAGGCAAAACAGACTATAGTATTTGCTTATCAGCTACTGAGATTTTACTTCTTGTATTTCTGAGTATTCCTTTATTTTCCTGGCAATTCATGTATACATTAAGAAATATGTCATCTGTATTTTATGCAGCATCTTTAGGTGTGAGGCCTCTAAAAAATCTAGTATGCTATATTGTTGAAATGATCCTTGTATTAGTTATCTATCCATGTGTAACATATTTTCCAATACTTAGTGTATTCAAACAGAAAACAACTATTATAAGTTCTGCATATCAGGAATGTGTGTGCAGCTCATCTCTCCACAAATCTGCAATGAATGTGTTGGCCAGGGCTTTTGTCACTTCTAGGCTCTACTGAGGAAGAATCTGCTTCTAAGCTCACTCACATGACTCTTGGAAGCTCATGAAATATTTATTTCATGACTCACTCACATGGCTGTTGGCAAAACTCATGTCCTTGCTGGCTATTGGTTGGAGGCATTAGTTCCTTGCTGTGTGGATCTTTCCAAAGGGCAGCTCACAACACAGCAGCTTGTTTCTCCTAGAGTCAGGACTCTGAGAGAGGGAAAGAGGGAAAGAGGGAGAAAATAAGAAAAGAAAAGGTGAGCAACATGGAAGTCACAGTTTTATGTAACCTAATTTCAGAAGTGACATCCCATGACTTACCATCTTCTGTTCACCAAAATCAACTTACTATTTCTAGCCCATATTTAATGGGGGTGAGGGAGAAATATATTTACATAATGTGAATACCAGGAGGAAAGAACCATTGGGAACCGTTTTATTTTATATTATTACTTTTGTCCTTTTTTTTTTTTAACTTTGATTTTAGATTCAGGAGACACATGTGTAAGTTTGTCACCTGGGTGTGTTGCGTGATGCTGAGGTTTGGGGTATGAATGATCCTATTACCCAGACACTGAGCATAGTACTCAACAGTTTTTCAGCCCTTGCCACCTCTCTCCTTCCCACTTCTAGCAGTCCCCACTGTCTATTGGTGCCATCTTTACGTCCCTGAGTACCCAGTGTTTAGCTCTTGCCTATAAGTGAAAACACGCAGTATTTGGTTTTCTGTTCCTGTGTTAATTTGCTTAGGATAGTGGCCGCCAGCTGCATCCATGTTGCTGGACATGATTTTTTTTTGTTTTTTGGGGGCTCTGTAATATTGTATGGTATATATGTGCCACATTTTCGTTTTCCAATCTACCTTGGGGTAACCATTTTAAAGATTGCCTATCTCACTTCTATAAATCAATCTTTTTAAGTGAACACCAAAGTGGAAAAAAATTAGGAAAATAAATAGGGATTTTTTGAAATAAGAAATTTAAATGTCTGATAAATATATAAAAAATGTACAACTCTCTAGTAACCAAAGGAGTGTTATTTAAAATAGTAATTAGGTAACATATTGACAAAATCCTTTATCATATTGACAAATTTTTTAATTCCAAATGTTGAGAATATATAGAAACTAGCAAACTTGAACAATGCTGGTAGGAGTGTAAATTAGTGTCTATGTTGTAGTTTAATTTGGCAGTATGTCTTAATACCCTTAAAAGCCTAGGTATCCTTAAAAATCTATATATTAAATCCATATTAAAAACTCATTGTTCCCAGATTTCACATTGAGTCACTTATCCTAACGAAAATTATAAAATAATAAAAATATTTATGTAAACTGTGGCCGTATTTATGATAAAATTGGAAATACCCCTTCTAAAAGAAGGCATTGGTAAATAAATTGCCCCACATACTCATAAAAGAAAACTATGCTTGTGTTAAAAATATTACAAATCTGCATACATTAACATGAAAAATACCCGACATATTGTTTTGTAAGCAAAATAGTGTATATTGTATGGTTCATTTTTATTACACATGATGCTTAAATACATGTATATGTAGAGAAAAATAGACTATAGGTAATTCTCAAAAACTTGTATATGTAGAGAATAAATAGCACACTATAGTAGACTATAGTTCATGAGGTCATCTACGGACAATGGAATTACTAGTGATTTTTATTTTCATCTTTCTTATCTGTATTGTCTAAATTCTCTATAATAAACCTTTATGATCATAATTTTAAACAAAAAAAGTTTATTTCTAAAATAAAAATGAAAAGTATAATCCAAGCAATCTGTAAGACTATATAACTTTCTAATTATCTAGCAGTTTCTTTCTAATGTTTTCATTAGAATTTCAGAAATATACATTTGTCACTGCATTGAAGTTCAATGTGTAATGCCAATATTTATTTTGTAGCCAGGAGTCCTGCCATTAAGAAACTCTGTCTCCTGACCCACAGATAATTATGCAATTAATCTAATTTTCATATTGTTGCCCCATTATCAAACTAATAAAAATAATCAAACTTATCATAAGATAGTATAAAACATACAAAGCAATTTTCACGTCACCAGTTTATTTAGTCATCAAAATCCTCCTGTTGAGATAGGTATCACAGTCATTGTCCATTTTACAAATGAGGAAATGAAGATTCAACAAGGTGAAGTAACTTATTGAAGACATGATTGTTAGCAAATGGAAGAGCTGAATCTAAGAATTGTGCATCACTGACTCTTAGTGCTGGATGCCTTTTAGCTTCCAAGACTTTGGTGCACCCACTTCATGCTGAGGCACTCTGCTAAGTGCAGGAAACAGAGGCATTAATAGGGACATTACTCTATCTTTGAGAGGTTTACAGGTTTACAGGCCCTGCAGGTACTCTTCTCACCTACAGATTGTTCTGCCAAAAAGATGCCTGGAACAGACCAACCTTTATAATATACACACCCAAGTGTTTGAACCCATCGCTTCCTGACTAAGCCTACGTGTCCCTTTCATGTAATGATTTCCATAGCTGCACTTTACGTCTTGGCAGTCTAGGATGGCTGGATTATCTAAGTTCAAGGACTTGCCTTAATTTTGAACACTGTGCAAAGTTAAAACTCTTCGCGTGTACCAATAATTGGAGTGTAGGATCTATGATGCCCAACAGGTTACTGCAGCTTCAGAGGAAAATACAAAATGGTCCTCATAGGAAAATATATAATGTGCCCTCACAGCACTGTTCCTTGACTGCAATAAGGAGTCAGGAAATGGTAGTTGGAACCCTCTGCAGAGCAATCTTAGAAATTTGAATTAGAACTATTGAATTTAGTTATTGCTTTAATTTCTACTTGATTTCCACTTTTAATATCTCTGCCACTTTATGGGAATTAGTATGAAGTTCTATTTTCTCAGCTGTGTTGTGTAACATTCCTTATCTACTTGTATTTTTAAAATACCCTAGCTCTGTTTTAAGAAAAGAAGGTGCCATGTGTCATTAAAAAGCACACTTTAAGAGTAAAAGAAGAATTCTGGGGCAGTACTGGAATCAAATAGCCCGTTTTAAATAGTTTGGTTTGAAGTGTGATCATATTAACTTTATTTACTGAATTTAGTTAATATGTTAATTATCCTCAGCACATTTCCTCTATATTCTTAACTCCCATTTTGAGATAATAGTAGTAATAATAATAATAAAAAAAAATGTACTCATAGCCCTATGTTTGTTTTAACTGGCACCCAAAGGGAGGGATCAGTCCATTGCTGGGGCAACTGTAGTGTAAGGAAAATAGAAATGGGATATGATTCACTCAATAACAAAAATCCTTGCACCCCAACCTACTGATTGTTTGACTTGGATAAGTCGCTTAGGCTCCCTGAACCTGCTTCCTGTTTTGCAAATATGCATAACAATGGTTATCGAGTTGCTGTAAGGATGAAACAAGGTAATTCGTATAATGATATTAATATATATTTATTGAAAATGTACTGCAGCTACTGTTTTAAGTCTTTTAGGTAAATGATTTAATTGTCACAACATCACCCTTTCAGTGAATACTATTATTTCCATTGTTATCCCCAATATACAGATGAGGAAACCAAGGCTGGGAAAGGATATAAGAATTTGCTCAGCTTTATGTTACACAGCTGATAACAAAGCCAGGATTCAAACCCAGGCAGTCTGGCTCAAGTGCTCATACCCTTAGACAGTGAGCTATATGGCCTCTGGAGTAAAATCCCTCATTGGGTTCTAGCTCATAATGGTGCACAGTGAAAAGCAGTTCTTATTATAGTTAATGTCTGTAAAATGCGGTCATTAAAAACCACCTTGCAGGGCTATGGTAAAGATAAATGAGACCTGTATATCAAATTACATGACACAGACCAGCCTGTAAATATATGCACCACATCTTGTGGATTCCACTGTTTATAGTGCAGAGTAAAATAAAAGAGCTAAGCTGGGTGAAGTTTAGAAAACACCCAGGGCTGCATTCTGGGGCATAACAGAGCACTTGAGGCCACTGTGGGTTTCAGAGGAGGAAAAGCGAAGGCTTCTGTCGAATCCATTCTGTTATCCTATTCTAGGGCTTCAGCAGATGGGAGCTCCAACTTCTAGCTATTCATGAAAAATATCTTCTCTGATCTGAAATTGCCACTGCAGGTAGGATTCCATGGTAGAAAATGTCTTGTGCTACCAGTAAAGGCAAAGGAAAATGATTGGATATGTTTTAGTGCTAAGAGGAAAGAGTCGTGGAGAGATGGTTATAAGAACGGAAAAGAAAGGGACTAGTTGGGTATTGCTGTTAAAACAAAGGGCTTTGGATTTCAACACACTTAGATTGTCTCCAACTTAGCCACTTGCAGTGTTTCATTACATTTACACTCTCCAAGACGCTATGTATTTATCTCTAAATGGGTATAATAATACTTTCTACCTCATAAAACTATTAGGAAGATTAAAGGGAATATTGCATCTAAATTATTTAGTGCTGAGACCAGCACACAATGAGAACTCAAAAAATATTAGCTTGTGCTAAGAAGGTGTGGAGGTTGGAGCTGCCTGGAATCTGAATCTGCCCGGAATCTGAATCTTCCCATCAGTATAGGTGAACCAGAGCGTGGAAAGGGATACTAAACTCTGAAAACCCTGCCAAAGAGGTGCAAGAGAGCCCCTGTGGGTCCCAGCAACCAGAACTGCCTATCAAAGGGAAAACCCGTATACTACCAGTTCCAACACATGATTATTTTACAACACACTGTTTGTTAGACAACTCTTGGCATTCATGAGACCAAGACAGAAATTAACAGGCTAAGAGTTAGTCTGAGCTTAAATTCAAGGAGTTTGTCAACTCAAGCCATGAAAAAGCCTCCTGTATAAAGGTAAATTCCATTAACGCCAATGGGTGTGCATATGTGAAGGCGAGATGGGTGCCTCTTCATGTCATTTTTACATTTTCTGGCACTGCAATTTTTCTCCTTTTAAAGCATTCTTCTTAAAGATGTATGTGAGCGTTGAAAAACTAGACAGGAAGCTTGGGGAATATGAATACGTGTAAATAACAAGTCAGACTTTTTTAAGGATGTCACTTATTCTAAAGTGTGTAAGAATTACTTCAAAGCCATTAGTGTCTAGAATTCTCTAAAGGTAGAGACACGTTTTAAAAACACACTTTTTCAGTCAGACTTTAATAGTGTTAAAGGCAAATCTTTTTTTCAATGAGAAAGAAACAAAAAGTATTGCTTTTGACCTGACAAACCGCCACATTCGCCTGTAAGCTTTTCATAAGGATCTCAAACACAACGTCTTGAGGTGTTCAGCCATAAAGAGTTACTCTGATTAGAAATGTAGAGGCAAAAAAAATTATTGCTGAATTGAGGTTCTATAGTTGAGGGTAAGTCAAACCTTGAACAGTATTTATTGTTTGGATTTCGATTATTGCAGATTTTGACCTGTTACTTTTGTGATCTTTGAAATCAGAGGCAAAGAATGATTCATTCTTCTTTCTTTTTTTCACTCATCCTCAAATCATGCGTTGGGCATCTTTGCATTGTAGCGTTCTCTAAAGGGCTCCATGCATGACACGAAACAAGAATAAATATTAAATTGCCAGTGTTAAAGATTTTAAGTGAATCTTGAAAATCTGCTAGCCTTTAAGAGCAAACTTCTCTTCACCAAAGGATGACTTAAAATAAGAAAGGTAATAATGGTACGTCCCAGCTGTGTTTCATTCTGGCTGTTTTCACAAACTTCCCTCTTCTCGTGGTGCTTCCTTTACCAAGTATTTCAGAGAAAGCCGGCATCTGTTCTGAACTAATACCTCACCCTGCAAAGACTTAAAGGTAACTGTTTTCATTCTTCGCCCTTTGCATGCCCTCTGAAAAATTACAGCCTGATGTCAATTGCTTCGCATAGTGGATGGGGAAAATAGGTTCGAAAGGAGGAGAACCTTTGCTGAATTTAGATTTTTGCTGATTCTGGGAACTGGTCTAATTTCAAATTGCAAACAGTTGCCTGAAATGAAGTAAGTGTCCTCTTCTCTCTCTCTTTCTCTCTAATGTGAGGGCAATGTGAAGAAATAACTTTATCAGAAAAGTCTTCCCTAACATTTTTTTGTTTGAAACACAGGAGAGATTTTGTTTCATGCCACCAAGAATGGGGAAAAAGAAAGCCAGAGAGAAGACAGGAAATAAGAGAGAAAAGGAGAGAAAGAAAAACACTGTACTGTACAAACACGATGTGTTGTTCCCAACCTCTGCCCCAATGATATATTTGCTCATTCATTTGAACATGTACCTGGAATTAACTTTAGTTCCAGCAGACAAGGGAGAATGATACCTGGATGATTTCAGGCATTTATTTCACCTTGACCATAGTTTGAATGAGTAGAAAATAACCTTCAGACCAGGCAACTTGGTTGGAAATGACAATTTTGTGATGCCTATAACTCTCAACCCTTTTCACCACTTCGTGAGAAACACTACTCTGGTCAGCAAGGACCAGTTTGTGAGGTGAGATGATAATTAAATAATACTTCTATTTCTCTGTTGGTATATTGAAGTATTTGAGAATGTGTGACATGGAATATGTTCATGGAAATTGAGACAAATTACAATTACTTCAATACAAGTTTGATAAAGCCATCTTAAAAAAATCTGAAGATTAAATGAATTAATCTATGGGAAATACTAGAACAGAATGTGGAACAGAGTAAGTGTTCCGTAGGATTAAGTATCATTATTATTATCTAGGCTTTCCCTTCTTGTCAGAAACCCTATTTTGCTTTGAAACTGCATGTTTAAAGGTATTAGAAAAAACTGGAAAAACAAGTTGACTTTAAAAGGAATCTGAATGATCAAATTGTCCCAGGAGACAAAAGTAAGTTTGGTCTTCCACACACTGGAAATGTGTTTTTGCCTGTGTCCTAAAGTCATTCCTGATCCATATTCAGTGAAATGGATATTAACCTTGAGATCTGGGAAAAAGATACAGGCACTGGTGTGTGTATTCAAATCCTGCCATATTCTTTGTGATCGGGGCAGATTCTTTATGTGTAATCCTCAGTAGCATCCTCTTGTTTTATATAATTTCAATATTTATTTTAGATTATCAGAGGGTACATGTGCAGGTTTGTAACCTGGGTATACTGTGTGATGCTGTGGTTTGAGGTACAAATAATCCCATGGGAATAGGTAGTGAGCATAATGCCCAGTAGGTAGTGTTTCAGCCTTTGCCTTCCCCTCTAGTAGTTCCCAGTATCTATTGTTTCCACCTTTATGCTCATGCTTTATGCCAATGCTTAGCTCCCACTTGTAAGTGAGAACATGTGGTATTTGGTTTTCTGTTTCTGCATTAATTCACTCAGGATAATGGCCTCTAGCTGCATCCGTGTTGCTGCAAAGGACAGGATTTTGTTCATTTTTATGGCTGTGTAGTAGTCCATGTTGTTTATGGACTGTATATGTATATTGTAAAGAAAATGTGTTTTCTTTATTGAGTTCACTGTTGATGGGCATTTAGGTTGATTCCATGTATTTGCTATTGTGAATAGTGCTGCAGTGAACATATGAATGCATGTGGTTTTTTTTTTTTTTTTTTTGGTAGAATGATTTATTTTCCTCTGGGTACATACACAGCATTGGAATTGCTGGGTAGAATGGTAGTTCCATTTTAAGTTCTTTGAGAAATCTCCAAACTGCTTTCCACAGTGGCTAAACTAATTTATATTCCTACCAGCAGTATATAAGTGTCTGTTCTCTTTTCTCCACAGCCTCACTAGCATCTGATGGTTTTTGACTTTTTAATAATAGCCATTCCAACTGGTGTGAAATGGTATCTCACTGATTTTGATTTGCATTTCTCTGATGATTAATGATGCATTTCTCTGATAATTAATGATGTTAAGCATTTTATAATGTTTGTTGGCTGCTTTTATGTCTGTCTTTTGAGAAGTGTTTGCTCATCTCTTTTGCCCACTTTTTAATGGGGTAATTTGTTTTTTGGTTATGAATTGTTGATAAGTTCCTTATAGATTCTGGATGTTAGACCTTTGTTCAGTACATAGTATGTGAATATTCTCTCCCATTCTGTAGGTTGTCTGTTTATTCTGTTGATGGTTTCTTCTTTTGCTGTGCAGAAGCTCTTCAGTTTAATTAGGTCCCAATTGTCAATTTTTGCTTTTGTTGTAATTGCTTTTGAGGACTTAGTCATAAAGTTCTTCCCAAGAATTCTGATGTCCAGAATGGTATTTCATAGATTTTTTTCTAGGATTCCTATAGTTTGAGGTCTTACATTTAAATCTTTAATCTATCTTGAGGTAATTTTTCTAGATGGTGAAAGGTAGGGGTCCAGTTTTATTCTTCTGCATATGGCTAGGCAGCTATTTCAGCACAATTTATTGGATAGGTAGTCCTTTCTCCATGGCTTTTTTTGTTGCCTTGTCAAGATCAGATGACTGTAGGTGTGTGGCTTTATTTCTGGGTTCCCTATTCTGTTTCATTGGTCTATGTGTCTGTTTTCGTACCAGTACCATGTGTTTTGGTTACCGTGGCCTTATAGCTTAATTTGAAGCTGGTTAATGTGATACCTCTAGCTTTGCTCTTTTTGCTTAAGATTGCTTTGGCTATTTTGGCTCTTTTTTGGTTCCATATGAATTTTAGAATAGTTTTTTTCTAATTCTGTGAAAAATGATGTTGGTAGTTTAATAGGAATAACGTTGAATCTGTAGATTGCTTTGGGCAGTGTGGCCAGTCCGTAAGTATGGAATGTTTTTTCCATTTGTTTGCATCATCTGTGATTTCTTTCAGCAGTATTTTGTAGTTCTCCTTGTAGAGCTATTTTACCTCTTTGGTTAGATGTATTTCTAAGTATTTTATTTTTTTGTAGCTATTGTAAATGGGATTGCATTCTTGATTTGGCTTTCACCTTTAAACTTAATGGTGTATAGAAATGCTACTAATTGTTTTTTACATTGAGTTTGTATCCAGAAACTTTACTGAAGTCATTTATCAGTTGTAGGAGCCTTATGGCAGGCAGAGTCTTTAGAATTTTCTAGGTATAGAATCATGTAATCAGTGAAGAAACAATTTGACTTATCTTTTTTGTATTTTATTTGGATGCCTTTTATTTCTTTCTCTTGACTGGTTGCTTTGGCTAGGACTTCTACTACTGTGTTGAATAGGAGTGGTGAGATTAGGCATGCCGTGTTCCTGTTTTCAAAAGGAATGCTTCCAGCTTTTGCCCATTCAGTATGATGTTGGCTCTGGGTTTGTCGTAGGTGACTCTTATTATTCTGTGTTCCTTCAATGCCTGGTGGGTGTTTGATTTTATTTAAAGCCTTTTCTGTATCTGTTGACATAATCATGCGGTTTTTGTTTTTTATTTTATGTGGTGAATCACTTTTATTGATTTGTGTATGTTGAACCAAACTTGCATCCCAGGAATGAAACTTACTTGATCCTGGTGAATTAACTTTTTGATGTGCTGCTACTTTGCTAATATTTTGTTGAGGAATTTTTTGTCTATGTTCATCAGAGATACTGTCCTGTTGTTTTCTTTTTTTTTGTTGTGGCTTTGACAGGTTTTGGTATATGGGTGATGCTGGCTTTGTAGAATGAGTGAGGGAGAGTCCCTCTTCCTTGCTTTTTGGAATAGTTTCAGTATAATTGATACCATTTCTTCCTTGCATGTCTGGTAGAATTTGGCTGTGAGTCCATCTGGTCTGGGGCTTTTTTTTTGGTTGGTAAGGTTTTATCACTGATTCAATTTCAAAATGTGATATTGGTCTGTTCCAGGTTTCAATTTCTTCCTCATTCAATCTTGGGAGGTTGTGTGTTTCCAGGAATTTATCTATTTTCTCTAGATTTTCTAGGTGTGTGCATAGAGGTGTTCATAATAGTCTCTCAGGATCTTTAGTATTTCTGTGTAAGCCTCAGTGGCATCATCATCATCCCATTATTCCCAATAATGGGAATAATTGTCCTGTGGTTGGAGGAAAGATAACATGAAAACTAGTTACAGTTTAAAATGGATTCATTTAAATCAGTTGTGACATAAGCATGTTGTTTGTCTTTTGAAGGACAAGAAAAAAAATTATGAAATCATCTAGAAATATAGCTATTAAGGCCTTGACTTCTGGTATTGGCTGTCTCTAGAATTCTTAAGGAATACATTGATCTGTTGGTTTATCTTTCTATATGAGATAAGGTGCTTTCTTCCAGGAGCTTCCTTCCCTTTCCTCCTGCATGGAAGGCCTTAGGAACTTCAAGGTATACCACATAAGATTCCTGCCCTGTAGGATGCTAAGGAATCAGGTCACATCCTGACACAGGAAGAACTCTATTCAAGACATGTGCAAAGAGGCATTGGAACATGAAGGAGGAAGCCACTGAAGCTGCCTGCAACAGTGAGAAAGCTTCAGGGAGGAGAGTTCGTAGAAATCTTCCTTTCATTCAGGAATGAAGGTGTCTTCAGGGAAAGAATATTTTTGGCTAATAAGGGATAATGAGTAGCATTATGCTGAGGACTGTATGTATCTATTTATTAGCAGTATTGGTAAACAAAAATATTTGCTTAAAGACGATATATCATAATTAGATCGTATATAAAGCTGAGGATTGTATGTACGTATTTACTAGTGGTACTGGTAAACAAAAATATTTGCTTAGATAAAAGACTATATCATAATTAAATAGCATTAGTATTATTCAAAAGCAAAATTAAAATGTTTAGAAATTTCATTTCCAATATGAATGGCAATATTTATTGTTTACTAAACACACTGTCCTGCATACTGTGTATGTTTTAACTCAGGATGCTATTATACCCATTTGACAGGAGAAAACTGAAGCAAAGAGATATTAAGATACTTGCCAAAGATTACATGTCTAGGAAGTGGAAAAGCAAAGATTTGATCCAAGACAGTCTGGCTCTGGAATCTAGGCTCGTATCCATTACACTCTACTTCCTCTACAGCAACAATCTGGAGGTTGAAATATCAAGGCGTTATTTCCAACGCTTTAAAATATTATTTACACTACAAACTAGTCTAGGTGATTTTCTAAAAACAGGCCTTCGCAGCTTTGCAGTCCTTGCCAAAGCATGTAAAATGTGAGTTTGGGAGATTTACCAAGAATTTGAAAATCACTTTCAAATTCCTTTGTAGAATTCCATGGGCATGGGAGAAGAGACTCCAGGTTCATTATTAAAAGCATTTGGCATTTCACCCTTCTATAGTAAGGAGGACACTGAGCTAATTTCTTTCATGCTGACTTAAGTCAGCCATTTAGTCAATCAATCAATAGTTCCCTGTTGCAAGAGGCAATATGGTTGGATTTATGTTAAAAATTAACAGTAATGAAAATCAGAGGGAAGTTGGGGCCAAATGTGTTCCTCCTTGAAGAGTGACATCATTTTCCCCAGTGACAGCTTTTAAGCTCTCTTCCCCATTTATACCTGAAGAATTTGGTTTGGTTGCTGTGACATTCAGGTTGTCACATGAAAAATATTATCATCATTATTATTATTTAATGACTTTCTAACTCTTGCTTTATGCTTGCTCAAACCCAGGGTAATGAACTCACTGCTCTGAGCAGCATTGTTGTGGCCAGCTGCCATCCCTTTGGGGGTGTCTGGGCTCCTCCACCCGGAAACACCAGCATCTGGGAATTATCTAGGGGTCTCTTCTCTTCCATTCTTTTTTCCTCGTTTTCCTGTTTACCTTTCTTTCTCTCCTTCTCTCCTTCCTCTCACACACTCCCTGCAAAATGCTCAGCTCTGCCTTTGGTTTTAAGAATGGCCTTGATTACAAATGCCTGCTCAGGCAGGCTCAGCCTCCCAGATAGAACACCTGCCGTGGCCTTGGCGGCATCTTCAGTGGTACCTCGAGCAGCGCCGGAGAAGCTCGGAATCCGCTTCAGCTCTTGTTTCTTGATTAGGCCCCAGAGCCAAGGCTTCCAGGAGGAGCCTCACTTGTCAGCTGTCAGTCAGGAGGCAGCCCGTTCCTCCCAGGCGCTGCCCCTGCCACAGGGGGGTGCCCAGACTGTAAAAATGAAATCGACTTCAGTGGGATGCCTGAAATTCATTTTCTCCCTCGGATGCTTTCATCTCACTCATTTCACTGTGTTTACAGGCCCACAGGTTTCCTGAGGGCAGCCGTGATTTAGATTTACAGTTCCCCAGGCAGTCTGATTCTGAGGAAAAGTTATAACACCTGTAATGTATTACTGTCTCCTAGAGGAGCAAAGAATGTCAGGGGCTGTGGAAGGTGGCTACCCCAGTAACTGCAAACTCTGCACTGCAGCACTGAAAAAATTGCAGCTTTGGCTGGACCAGCCTGAGCCTCTCTCACTGCCTAGCTGCTCATAGGCACACAACACACTCAAGTTCTTAGAGATCTGGGGTCTGTGTGTCAGGCCTCATGGCCATTTCAGTGTGTAGTTCTACAAGGCTCTGTGTAACAGAAGTCCAGCAGCCAAGTCCCAAAGAGTGGACAGGACAGAGAGAATTCAGATATAAGGCACCAAAACTAGACTGGATTTTGGGGGGAGTAGAAACACAAGACAATCTGAGATGAGATGAGAAAAGGGACTGCTGTTAGCAAACATAGAGGCTCCAGGTGAATGCTTGCCTGTCTCGTTGATCTGTTTCACTTAAAATTGGGTGCATCTTTGCCAGGACAAGGTAAAATGATCATTCAGCTGAGCCTTCCCCAAGGAGTGTTGTCAAAGGGGTGCCTGCAGGGCCCTAAGCCAAGTGAGAGGAAGGCGATGAGCCTCTGCCCTGCAAGGTGCCAATTCTGGTCATTGTCCAGTAGAAATTCAGCTTTCTTGAGAGTCTGGCTGTTACTGCTGAGCTCAGTATCCACTTAGGAACAAAACCACAACAACATCACTTTCTGAAATAGAAGGAGCTGATGAACACTTGAAAAGTTGAACCAGGTTTACTCTACAGCTTGCCTCCAGCACAGGCTCTTGAATGTGGAGATGCAAAGGCTTCACTGTCCTTCCTCATGGTGCCCTGTCCTTGTTCTCAAAGATCCAGTCTCAATTCAATTCACTATTCCAGCTATGTCTGTATTGCTCTAACTTCCCTAAGGGTGGACAAGATCCTGAGACACTAATTTGCTTCTGTATTGCCCTTTCTCCACCTCCAGCCCTTCTTGTTTTGCTCTGCTGTCTAACCTGCCAGAGGGGGTGCTGTTCTCACTGTGGGCTGCTCAGGTCAGTTAGCATGTGGTTGATGAAATAACTGGACAGAAACCCACATTTACCTACAGAGTTAAATGTGGCTTATTAATAATAAAAATTTCTATAGCATCAGGAGACTGTGTCCTCCAAAACCCAATGATAATCTCACATTCTGAAAGGACATGATAGGTTCTAGCATCAGTATTTATCTTCCCCTTTCGCCTGATGGCAATGTTTAGGGAGAGCCCATGGCTGTAATTCAGCAAATAATTCTTTAATTGGTGCTAAACTTTCTTTTACACATGATCCGGGATACTGAAGGAAAAATATCAGTGTCCCTTTAAATTTTAACATTTCAGTCAGGGGCAGTTATTAATTTTTAGAAAGTGGAGCCCTTTGAAGGACTTGTCAAGTGCTTGGGGTTCTTAAAGTGAAATTTTACCATAAGGAGGACCAAAGACTAAATGTCAAGGTGAGCAACAGAAAGAGTCCAGCATCCAGCCAACTTCCAAGTCTGGAAGGTCCTGAGGTCCCACGTGGTTCTGTAGATGCTTTGCTTTCTCCTTTTACTGGATGGATGTAGGGGACAACCAGGCTCTAAAGGATGTAGAGTCACAGGATATAAGGAGGCTGGTCCCTGAATGACAGCATGGAGCAGAGACCTCACTGTGCCCCTCTCTCCTCACCTACCCTTAATACACACCCGCCTCCATCCCATGTTGGACTCTGACGTGGGTGAAAAATAAACTTCTGTCGTGTCAAATCACGGAGGTTTTTGAGTTTATATGTGTTAGCAATTAGTGCTACTTATCCTAATGAATACATGTCTCTTTTTGGACTCCGGATTCTGGGCCATGAAAATTACATAAAATATTCTTAGCTTCAGTAAGTTATTTGTACACCGTGACCTTTGAAGGTGTTGTTTTTAATGTGATATCACAAAAAAAATCATTTTCTTTAAATATAAAATTTTAAAATTTATTCTACTCTTAAGCTGTATTAGGTCATGAAAATAAAATATCACCAGTTTACTCAGATAAGTGGAGACATAAGTATTCATTTACTTAAAAAAAAAATGTATTGCCTGCCTAAAATGTGGCCAGCACTGTTCTAGATGCTGAGAACAAAGACAGGGCACTGTGAGGAAGGACAGTGAAGCCTTTGGATCTCCATGTTGAAGAGCCTGTGCTGGAGGCAGGCTGTCAGAAGTGTCAGAGGTGACGGTGTCTATGATGAAGTAGGCCCCTACTTTCATGGTGTTTGCACTCTAAGAGGGAAAGACAATAACTTGAAAGGTAAGCAAATACATAATTTATAAAGGGATAAGCATTGTAAATAAAGTAAAGCAGCTTGATAAAGCAATAAGATAAAGAGTTCTGGAAGAGTTGCAAAGCCACATTCTGTCACCCCTCCTTTAACAGGCTGAAAGTGTAATTGATCTGTAGATCTTTCAGTATAAATTGTAATTTCAAGGTCTTCTTTCTATGAAATGCTCTTAAGATCTAGACCCTCTGTCTTGGAGTGAGCCTAGGACATTTGCTTCTTCTGGAGTGGGCCCAGGAGATAAGCCAGTTCTCAGGTCATACCCAGTCAACCGGGCATGGCAACCCTGAGGAAGCCAAGCTTGCTTGTAGAGAACACAACAGCTTCTTATGAACTTTCAGACCAAGCTCTGGAGAGATTGGGAAGCACAAGGCTAGGTGTGTCAAGGCCCAGTTAAAAAAAAGGCTATTTTGTGTTGGGCCAGATATTTAAAATACTTCAAGAGATGAGAATTCCATTATGTACATTCTCAAATTTTCTCAGTTTTCAAATTTTAGGAAAATGGAGTAAATGACCAAAGTATAAAGTTAATTCAAATATTTTATTTCTCATGTATCTAATCAAAAGAACAACCTTCAAAAGATGAGACTCAGTTAAACTTAACATGCAATTAAACAGAACACCTCATTATTAGGGTAATTACTTAATATTTTACTCTATCCAAATTCAGAAAAGAAACTTTAATGAAAAATTTTACTGGTTTAGCATTGATCATCATACAGGAATGATATAGGACAAAAATTTAAAAAATAAAATCAGTAATTTTTCTTTTAATTAAAAACGGTTTCGGAGCTTTATATCTCAATAAGCTTCAACATACCTTTTCCATCCACCTTACCCCCTATATTTTATTGCTAGTGATCCCTTTCTTTTCTCCACCAGTGCTGTTTTATTTTTGTTCTGGTTAAAGAGGTTCACCTTGCCAAAGAAGACAGGCAGGCTCATCAGTTTGGATAAAGACTCCCAGAAGGATATGCCAATTTGCAAATACTAACATAAACTAAGTGTTCAGCAGAAGAAAGTAAGATTAAATTAGGTGTATTTTGCTTCCATTCAATTCAGTTTAGAACATTAATAATCTTAAGAGCATTTCCTATTTGCCTGTATGTCATAAATAAATAAATAAGATGGTTTAAAGATATTACAACATTCTTACGGCAAAATTGCAAGTATGAATAATAAGAGCTTCCATCTATAGTAGGGTTTGTATGCGCCAAACTTTGTGCTAAGCACTTTATGTGAATTATTTTCTTCAAGCATAAAGAAATTGAGGCCTGAGAGGTCATGTAAGTTGCTTAAGTTTACATAGCTGGAAAGTGGCAGACCCAGGAAGTCAATAACCTAAGACAGCCTGGCTCCAAAGTCCATGCTCTTAAATACCATATTTCCTGTAATGAAAGATCAACCAATGTCATTCTTATGATGAATGGTGTATTCTGAATATGTATGCTGGAAAAACTCCATATTTTTAGACCAAAAAAATCCACTTTACTTTTCATAACAAGGGCTGTTGAAATGCAGGTGTATTACGGCCATTCTACACAGGACTTTTGACAACAGATCGTCTTCCTTCTGAATCCTCAGTGTTGATTTTCCTTCCCCATGGACGTGTGGCTTTGGATTTATGTGATTTTTCTTTACCATGTTCTACCGTGGCCAGATCTCACCTTAGCTGACCCTGTTCTCCAAATTATACACAGGTCTGCATCTTATGATGACAGCAAACCCAGGGAGAAAGGGACATTTAGAGAGAGAGATGCTGGGTAACTTCCCTAAAGATACAGGTTTCATTTTTATTCTTCCACAAGATATTACTGCCATGATAGCACTCTGGGATGGCTTGGGACAGCTACAGCAGAATTTCTTGCTATTCCTATATTAAGCATGTGTTCTCAGAAACAGCTGGTGTGTTACAAATGCAACTGAGTTCCTTAAGAAGTGGGATGATTGGAATCCCACTCCTAAGCACACAGGCTGTTGATGTTTGAGATTTGGTAAATGAGATAGCAGGAAGGGGTATGATGGGACCTGACAGGGTGGAGTGTAAGAGTAGGAGCCAAGCTCCATGCCTCCACGGACTTTGTGAACCTGTGTCTTTCACCTAACGTGGACTGTAGAGGACTGTTGTGGGAAGTAGTTAGTATATATTTGTCCATCAGTTCTCAGATCTTTGCAGTAAGATGTTGGCTGAGAAGAATGCTTTGTGACAGTCTTCATGGACAAACATGGATGGCATATGGATAGCTATGAGCAGTCATTCTTCATTTCTTCTGAGATAAAATGGTCAAATTAGTGTGGGAGGACTTTTTGTTCAGTTAGATATTAGGAAAATACCCTAACCTTAAGGCACATATTGGCAGTAGATGCTGCATCATCTTTGTTTAAAATAATCACAACTAGCAATTATAGAATGGTACATAATTTCAATTTGATTTTATATGCATTGTCCCATTGATCTTTCAGCAAACAGTTAAGTGGATAGAGCAAGTATTACTGTTACTGTCCTCATTTTAAAGATGAAAACAACTGAGAATCAAAGAGGTTAAGTGACTTGCCCAGTTTATTTGCATAAGAAGTGGTGTTATGTTCATTACTCTTCACCCTTCTTCCTTTTGACTCCCTACTTTTGGGGTCCAGGAGAGTGTGTCCCTGGTTCTTCATTTACCATTTGATTATTCTTCCTCAGTATAATTTTTTGGATTTTTTTCTGTCTTCCCTGAAGTATTGGCATTCAAGTTTTTCATTTTCTCTTTCCCTTCTCTCCCTTTCTTGATAAACTGTCCTTGGAAAAACTCATCCATCCTCTTTAGAAAACAAAGATTGGTTTCTTCAACATTCATTTCAACCTCTTCCTATTGCATCTTTCCGTACAATAGAAGTTGGGAAACTAAAAAAAAAAATCACATTTCCCAGAATCTCTTGCAGCTAAATTTCTGGGTACAGAATAAGCTTCGCCAATTAGAAAATACATAAGATTTTAACATATTTATTGAGATATAATTCATATAACATACAATTCATGCACTTAAAGTGTATAATTAAATGGCTTTTGGTACCTTCATAGGGCTGTGCAACCACCATCATAATCAAGAAAATATGTAAATTTTGAAAGACAAAAGGCCAAGGCCATCTATTTGCCACTTCTGATTGTCACTGCTGGCAAGCACTGGGTTTTCTTGGCACCACTTTTGTAGTATCCAGTCACTGGCTTCTTATATGGTAACATGCATTTGCAGCAGCAGTGGTGGCTTCCTGGTGACTTGATTGAGCCTCCTAATTATTATGGCGATTGTAGCTTTCCTCGCATACTATTTCTGCAGCCATTTTCTAGGCATTATTACTGAAAATTCAACTTAAAACTGCTCCTTCGGTCTTTCCAATGATTTCATAAAACAGTTAACCCCCATATTAATTTCCTTGCTGAATAAAGTAGCTAGAGTGATTTGTTACAAATTAGTTGATTTGAGCCCAATGTTTTATCTTTAACTTCCAACTTTTTACTAATCTTCCATCTTGAAAGTCATTCATAGTCAACATGCCCTCAAATGAACTCATTAGCCTCAGTCACAGACCTTATCTCCTTCCTGATTCTCTACCTCAGTGAATAGATCTACCCGATAGCCCATTAACCCTGCCAGTAACCTTGGAGTTTTCCTTAATTACTTTCCGTCAAACCTCCCCTTTCATTTTTTACAATTAGTTAATCAGTTACCAAATCCTAGATCTCAAGGTTCTCTGTCATCTCTGCAACTGCCTGAACCTCTTTTCTCTGTTTGTCAGATTATTAGGAAGAGTAGCTTCCTACTTATTCCTCACTAGCTCTTGTCATACTCTCAGATCATCCCACATGGAGGCCAGAGTGATCTATCTAAAGCAGGGATCCCCAACTCCTGGGCCACGGACTGGTACCGGTCTGTGGTCCGTGGCCAGTAAGGAACCGAGCTGCGCAGCAGGAGGTGAGTGGCAGGCAAGTGAGTGAAGCTTCATCTGTATTTGGAGCCACTCTCCATCACTTGAATTACCACCTGAGCTCCACCTCCTGTAAGATCAGCGGGGGCATTAGATTCTCATAGGAGCCTGAACACTATTGTGAACTGCACATGTGAGGTATCTAGGTTGTGTGCTCCTTATGAGAATCTAATGCCTGGTGATCTGAGGTGGAGCTGAGGTGGTAGTGCCAGCTCTGGGGAGCAGCTGCAAATACAGATTAACATTAGCAGAAAGGTTTGACTGCAGAGACTATAATAAATCAATTGCTTGCAGACTCAAATCAAAACCCTATCAGTGAGTGGCAAGTGACAATTAAACTCCATCTTGTGGCAAGCTTTACAGTGGCAAGTGAGTTAATGTACTTCAACTGTACAGCTGCATCTGGTGGCCTTTAAAGTATGTCTAAGATAACTTCAAATCTTTGTATGTTCTGGATTAAAGTTAAGGCAGACTATCCTGAGACTGCCACAAAAGCACTGAAAAGCCTGCTTCCATTTCCAACATCCTATCTTTGTGAAGCAGCGTTTTCTGCAGTGACAGCAACCAAAACAAGATTGCAGAGTAGACTGGACATAAGCAATACACTTGAGGTGTCACTGTCTTCCATCTGAACCATCAGTCTAGTTGCAGGAAAACAAGCTCAGGGCTCCCACTGATTTTACATTATGGTGAGTTGTGTAATTATTTCGTTACATATGACAATGTAATAATAGTATAAAGTACACAATAAATGTAATGCGCTTGAATCATCCTGAAACCATCACGCCCCGCCCCGCCATCCCCCTTCCTGTCCCAGTCCCTGGAAAATTGTCTTTCCCGCAACTGGTCCCTGGTGCCAAAAAGGTTGGAGACTGCTCATCTACAGCACCAATCTCATCATGTCATGTTCTTTCTTGAAATCCTTCAGTAGTTCCTCTTGCCTAGAAAGTAAAGTGTATGTGAAATTTAAGTTTCCTTAACGTGGCATTCAAGGCCCCTTATGGCTTGGCCTCTGTTTAGCTCTCCAGATCCTTTCTATGCTGTTTCTTATTTATTCGTATTTTGTACTTTAGCCATATTGAACTATACACCATGGCTTTTAATGCTGTCTTATTTTTGAGTCTGGAGTTTCTCAACCTATTTTACTGATGAATTATTATTATTTTTTGAGATGGCGTCTCACTCTGTCACCCAGGCTGGAGTGCAGTGGCGCGATCTCCGCTCACTGCAAGCTCCGCCTCCCGGGTTCACGCCATTCTCCTGCCTCAGCCTCCCCAGTAGCTGGTACTAAAGGCGCCTGCCACCACGCCCGGCTAATTTTTTGTATTTTTAGTAGAGACAGGGTTTCACCATGTTAGCCAGGATGGTCACGATCTCCTGACCTCGTGATCCGCCCATCTCGGCCTCCCAAAGTGCTGGGATTACAGGCGTGAGCCACCGCGCCCGGCCTTTACTGATGAATTCTTATTTGTTACTCAAAAATCCTACGCAAGTGTCATCTTTGTGACTATGAAGACTTTGCTGATCAACTCCCCTAAATGCCCCCCGACATACAATTCAGTATAATCAATCATTAATTCCTCTCTTCTATTTGCTGCTTTCTATTGTTACCTATATTTCACATGTCATGTTTTTTTACCTGAGTCCTCTCCCGCTAGTCTGGTACTGTGTCTCACTACCTGTGGACCCCAAGTGCCTAGCATAGAGCCTGACACAGAGTAGATACTCAGAATATGTTTGAAGAATTTAACTACAATGGAACCCAGTCCCAGACCCAGTAATCTTCGACCAAATGTTTAAGATAAGGTGGATAAGCCAAGACACTCTTCTTTAGCAATTCTACTTTTGGGTATATTAACTTCTGAGTCCAAAAAAAAAAAACTGAAAGCAGAGATTCAAACATATTTTGCACAAATATTCATAGTTACATTATTCACAATAGCCAAAATGTGGAAACAACATAAGTGGCCATCTACAGATGAATGAATAAATAAAATGTGATACACACCTATGATGGGACATTATCCAGCCTTAAAAGAGAGTAAATTCTGATGCATGCTACAACATGGTAAGCCTTAAAGACATTGTGCTACGTGAAATAAGCCAGACACAAAAAACAAATATTATATTTTTCTACTTAGATACATATAATAGTAAAAATTCATAGAGGCAGAAAGTAGAATGGTGCTTATCAGGGCCTGAGGGAAAGGAGAATGAATACAAGGCTTCAATTTAGGATGACAAAATGTTCTGGAGGAAGATAGTGGGGGTGGTTGCACAACAGTGTAAATATAGTTCATGCCACTGAAGGATACATTTAAAATGGACAGAATTATAGATCTTATGTCTATTTTACCATAATTGCTATGGTCTGAATGTTTGTTTCCCCCCAAAATTCATATGTTGAAGTCTAATCACCAATATGGTGGTATTCGGAGGTGGAGCATTTGGGAGGTAATTTACTCATGAGAGCAGAGCCCTCATGAATGAGAGTACTGCCCTTATTAAAAAGGCCCTAGGGAGCTACTTTCCCCCTTCCACTATGTGAGGACGCAGCTAGAAGGGCACTGTCTGTGAACCAGAAAGTGAGTCCTCACCGGACACTGAATCTGCTGGTGACTTGATCTGGGGCTTCTCACCTTCCAGGTCTGTCAGAAATAAATTTCTGTTGTGTAAAAGCTAACCAGTCCATGGTATTTTCTTACAGTACCCCAAATAGCCTAAGATAACAATAACAAAAAAGCAGTATTCTGATCAGAATACATGAGTTCTGTTCTCAGATCTTCCATCATGCAGCTATGTATAATTGAACTATCTGATACTCTACTTTCCTAGGACTCAGTTTCCTTATCTATGTAGTGAAAAGCCTGGAATAAAGGCCTGACATTTCCTTCTAGCTATAAAATTGTTTTCCCACCCACTGGAGGATCTAGTTCAATTAGGTTGAAGGTCCATGTCAAGAAACATACTGCAAAAGATCCACCACATCACAGCCTGAAAGAATGTATAACTTTTCTCTTGCAGGCTAATGAAGGCCAGTTGAGTTTCAGCAGAATGGTCTTAGCAATGGTTGACCAGAGTACGATGCATCCTTTCTGTCCATAGCAGATCACAAATTGAATAGAATATGTATCCAGGATTCAAATAATCATTCATTCAGCATTTATTATGTACGTGCCATATGTCAGGGACTCTACTAGGTGCCAGGAGTATAGATATCAGTAAGACGTGTGGATCAGAGCATTTATATAATAGTAAAGTAGGAAACACTGGCATATTAATGAATACTTAAGATAAAGAAATTCAACATTAAAAAACAAAATAGAGACATGTACGAAGAACTAGGGATTTGTAGGGTCTCTTATTGCCTGTGAGGAGTAAAACATCACAGAGAAAGTCAATTTTGAGCTAGTTTTGAGGGATGAGGAGTTCTTGAAGCACGAGTTGAGTAGTAGAATTCTTGATTTTCTTCTTTCTTGATCTGCTCTCTGTGTTCACGTTGCCCCAGCATGGCAGCTGGGATATGAGAAGAATTCAGAAAGGTTGCTATATCCATGGTACAATGGCTGCTATAAATAGCATTTTTCTTTAAGTCTTATTTCTTCTGATACATTCTCAAAAATATACCCTCTCTTAATATCCTTTAAAGACTCCCTTAGGCAAAGATAAAATATTACCCACAATCTGCTATTCTCTTAATAGCTTTGCCAATGTTTGCTGTTCCAGTGTCAACAGTCATTATATAGCGTGGCTTTCAATTTGGGATTAAACCTCTTTTATTCTTGCAGTAATCAGAAAAGTAATTGGATAGTTAGTATGCTCTTTGGAATTCCACTGAAAAAGAGTGAGATTCTGCCAGATCCTGTCATGGAAGAAGAAAACAGACGCAAAAGGTGAAGAAAAAGCTCCTGAAAGGAAAGTGCTGACAGGTGACACCAGTCACAAAACAGACTTGCAGCACCCAAGGGGCACCAGCTTGGGAGATGTGCCGACATTGGCCTGTGGGTCCCAGCAAGCAGGAGCTTGAAGGAAACTAATTAATTAAAGAGTGTCAAACACATTGTCAGAGTGCAGACAGCAGAAAATAAAATGGACTTCACATGGTTTGACCAGTAGGGCAAGAGTAAGATCATACTGAACTCATAACTTTTTTTTCTGAAAAAGATAATTTCCAGCACATTTTAATTCTATCATGGTTAGAAGACAAATGGCTATTTCAAATTCTGGCTGAAATAAAGGCTTCCTAAAAAGAGAGAAAGAAAAACTAGTATTTATTGAGCACATACTATGTGCCAAACATTGCGAGAAGCCTTCTGGACAAATAAGTTGACACTTCAAGGGGCACAATTTACATTGTAGTACATGTGAAGTTGTGCAGGGTTTCAGCACTTCTGCCATTTTGTGCATGTCAACTCATTTAAACCTTGTCAAAGCTCAGTGAAGGAAGATGTTATGTTTACATATGAGGAAACAGACCTGGGTCTCAACTTCAGCTCCCCAGTGTATTAGCTATGCTATCTTTGAATATTACTTAATCTTGCTGAGCTTAGAAGTCCCTCCTTATTCCACTATCCCATATGGATGTCAGATGGCAGCCACTGCAGTATAAGTGGCTTCCATGGAAACAAAACCTAAGGAAATTGTCTTAAGTCTGTTTTGTGTTGCTATAGGAGATACCACAAACTGAGTAATACCGGCCTATGAAGGCCCTTTAAAGGCCTATGAAGCCTTGACCTTGGACTACCCTGCCTCTAGAACTGTAAGAAGTAAATCTTCTTACAAGGTCAAATATCTTGTGAGGGCCTTCTTGCTGTGTCATCCCATGGCAGAAAGCAGAAGGGCAATAGAGCACACGCTGGTGAGAGAGGAAGGGAGACCAACTTACTCTTTTATCAGGAAACCACTGTCATGATAGCTAACCTACTCCTACATTAATGGGATTAATCCATTTATGTGGGCAGAGCCCTTATGACTTAAGCACCTCTTAAAGGTCCCAGCTCTCAAAACTTGCATTCGGGGTTATGTTATGAACACATAAACTTTGAGGGACACATTCAAATCATAAAATGGTGCTCCTGGGTTCCCAAATTCATATCTTCTCACATATAAATACATTAATTCCATCTGAGTAACCCCAATGTCTAACTCGTTCTGGTACCAACTCAAGTCCAAAGTCTGCAATCTCATCTAAATCAGATATGGGTAACACTCAGGGTATGATTCATCCTGAGGCAGATTCTCTTCTAGCCATAAACCTTTGAAATCAAAACAAGTTACCTACTTCCAAAATGCAGTGATGGGACAGGTATAGGATAGACATCCCCATTCCAAAAGGGAGAAATAGGCAAGAAGAATGGGTAACTGGTGCCAAGTAAGAACAAAACCCAACAGGGAAAACAACATTAACTCTTAAAGAATAATTTTCCTACAACTCCATGTCCTGCATCCTGGGCACATGGAGGCTCTCAAGGCCTCAGGCAGCGCTTCCCCTATAGCTTTGCTGGGATTAATCCACCCAGCAGCTCCCACAGGTTGGAGTCTTGTGCTAGTAGCTTTCTTAGGCTGGGATTACACACTGGTGACCCTACAGTTTTGGGGTCTCATGAACTGCCCAGTTCTGTGGCTCCACTAGACATTGTCCTAGTGAGGATTCCTCAGTGGCTTTGCTCCTAGAGCTTCATGGGCCATCCCCTAGTGGGGGTTCTGTGTGAAGGCTCTGCCTGGGCCCCTAGGTTGTCCATGACATCCTTTGAAATCTACGTGGAAGAAGCCATGACCCCATAGCTTACATTCTGCATGCCTGTAGTATTAGCACCGCATGGATGCTACCAACATTTATGGCATGTACCTTCTGGAGCAATGAACTGAGATGCACTTCGGCCTACTTGAATCATGGCTGGGGCAGTTGAGTGGTGCTGTGTCAGAATTTTGGGAACAGAGTTCTGAGGCAGCAAAGAGCAGCAAATGCAGAGGATCTTGAGGCATCTCTCTGGAAACCTTGCCGTCAAGATTCTAGATTGTCTCAAAAAATCTTGGAAATGTCTTCGGGTATCATTCTCATTTTGTCTTGATGATAGATACTTGATTCGCTCTCCTAAAGATGCCTTTTCACTCTTTACATGCTAGGCTGTAAATTTTCCATATTTTTACATTCTGTTTATCTTTTAATTGTAAATTCTGTATTTAAGCCATTTCTTGTCTCTCACATCTTATTGTATGCAGTTAAAAGTAGCCACATAGCTCCTTCAATATCTGCCTTAAAAATGCCTTCTGTCATATATTCTAGTTCCTAAAGTTTGCCTTCCATAAAGCCCTCAGGCATGGACACAATTCAGCCAAATTCTTTGCTACTTTATAACAAGTATGAGCTTTATTCCAATTTCTAGTACCTTATTCTTCAGTTCCATCTAAGACCTCATGGAAAGTCTTTACCGTTTAAATTTTACCAATATTTTTATTATGACCACTTAAGTAATTACTAAGAAGTTTCAGACTTACCCTACATTTCATTTCTTCTGAGCCCTCAGCAGAATTGCCTCTAAGGCTCCACTCCTGGCAGTCTAGGCTTTTTCTAGCCTGGTTCTCCAAATTCTTTCAACCTCTTCTCATTGCCCAGTTTCAAAGTCACTTCAGGTATTTGTTATAGCAGAAGCCCCACTTTTCAGTATCAATTTTCTGTCTTAGGCCATTTTGGATTGCTATAACAGAATACTACAGACTGGGTAATTTATAAGGAACAGAGATTTATTTGCTACAGTTCTAGAGGCTGGGAAGTTCAAGGTCAAAGCTCTTGAATTTGATGAGAGCCTTCTTTCCACATCATCCCATGGCAGAAGAACAAGAGGCACTTTGGTGCAGGAAAAGGAGGGGGCCGAACTTATCCTTGGGGACACACATACAAACCATAGCAGAAATAGGCCTAATGCTTTAGACTTTGCTGGCCTAAGCAAAATGCTGACATGGACAGAATTTGCCTCAACCATTTTTTTCCCTCATCAAAACTTTTCTCCTCAAGGTATGAGCTTTTTAAAGATCTTCCTCTTTTCAAAAACCAGCTCTCAAATTCTGCCTTTATGTCAGGGCATCAAATTCCCATGAAACTTTTTTGGTGTCTACCCTTTCAAAAATATCTGCATTTTAACAGATGAGTAAGCACTGAACTAGGGTCTTTTAGTAGCCATTGACATCTGTCTGGAAACCTGAGAATCTTACCTGCAAAAGTTTTCCTGCCAAGTTCTTTTGTTTTCTTTTCTTTTTCCTTTTCTTTTCTTTTCTTTTTTCTTTTCTGTTTCTTTCTTTCTTTTTTTCTTTCCTTCTTTCTTTCTTTCTTTTTCTTTTTTTTTTTTTTTTTTGAGACAGGGTCTCATTCTGTCATCCAGGCTGGAGTGCAGTGGCAAAATCTTGGCTCACCGCAACCTCTGTCTCCTGGGTTCAAGCAATTCTCCTACCTCAGCCTCCTGAGTAGCTGGGATTACAGGCATCTGCCACCACGCCCAGCTAATTTTTGCATTTTTAGTAGAGATGGGGTTTCACCACATTGGCCAGGCTGGTCTCAAACTCCTGACCTCAGGTGATCTGCCCACCTTGGCCTCCCAAAGTGCTGGGATTACAGGTGTGAGTCACCGTGCCTGGCCTGGCCCTTGAAAAGTTTCTTAAGGAGCCCATTGTTAGCATGGCCTCTTCATTTGTGGCTACTTCTAGAATTAGGCTCTTAGATTCATATTCTCCCTATGGAAGGGTGCTGTAGTGTCTGTTTCACCCATAGGAAGGTTTCTGGCTCTATTATCACAATGTCCTCTTCAGTATCTTTACATTTTGGTGCTGTCTTTGGGCCCAAACAGAAGGTTAAAGCACTGCTCATAATAGAAAAAGATAAAAGAAGGAAGAGCAAGTACCTCCATGCCCATCCAAATGAGACCGTCTTCCCAATCTATTGTCATGCCTTGTCTCTATGGTTTGTTGGATTCCCCCTCAGGAATGAGATACACCATACTGGTCTGGGCTCCCTTTCCTAATCTAATCACACTTGGTTATATTTCCTTATATACAACAGATTGCCCACTTATCTTACAGTTGCAGAAATAAAAATAAGTAAAATAGTTGTTCCTTACAAGAATGTTGGACATTGTTGGTTTCATCAAAAATAAGAGAAATGTAGAAGACAGATGTTTAGGCTTCAGGGTATTGTTAAAGGGTGGAAGGGGATTTAGGTGGCCCATGATATTTCTTCATGCTCTAAAATCACACTAGCAAATAGTCAACTACTTCACGTAACTTGAGGCTCTTCTTGCTCAGACTTCAATAATGATTTCTCCCTTAACCAGTGGGCACCATTGCCACTTACTTAAACTATTCCTACAGAGAAGATTCATGCCTGCCTTCAGGTTTCTATCTGCTGTATTCTCCTTCAAGGAGCTTAGAAAAACAGGTTCTCATTTTGTTTCACTGTCCTGAAAGTTTTGGAAGAACTGAAAAGAGAGAGGGAGAGAAGTAATATCCACTGAGTACCAATTATATGCTTGGCTCTTTGTGTAAATGACTTCACTAAATTCTTCTTAAAGATACTGTATTGCAGATATTATTGCCGTTATACACAGTTGGGTGTACTACATCCTATACATTGTACTGAGTTTACCAAGTCATTCACTATAAATAGCAGAGCCGTGAAATGAGCCACTCTCTCAGGTCGTCTCACTCTACCATTACCCCTGACACTCTCAGTCCCAGTCCTAGACTTTCCTCATTATCTCCGTAATGTGAGGAAACTGGGAGGAACTTATGTTCCGTGGGAGTTACCTTTGGTTGTATATTTACTGCTTCTGTCTTTGGAAATTATTGTTAATCCTAATCCGAAACTGCAAAGCAGTTCAGGTCAGAGGAAAACAAAAGAAAAGCTGTGAATCAGCAACACAAAATCACAGAGCTGAGAGAGGCTTGAAAATTACCTTAGTTTCTTCCCCCTTTGGAGATAAGGGGCCCTGAGGCCCGCAGAGAGACTGATAAGTACAGGGTCACATAAATAATTAAGCTCAGCTTAGAACCCACATCCTCCAGCTCTTGAAGGCTGGTGCTTCAAAGAACATTCCTATGACCACATGCAGTGATTCTTCCTCCACATAGTTCCACAGTTTTCTATCTCTGAGCCTTAGAGTGGGGTATGAATGCAGCCGTTAGGGGTGTGCTGAGAAAAAACCTTCCAATATACTGCATTGTTTCAGGATATCACGTTATTCTGTTAAGGATCCTAGACATTCACAGGACATTCAACCTCAATAGCTGGATATATCCACTACCAAGATCAGAGTTAGCAGTGCAAGTCCTAGCACATGACCCCTTGCTTGTTTTGATTTATCCATTGTCTAAAAAATGATCTAGAAGTTGGATGCTACTTCTAAATCACCTGGTTTTTCATTGTAAGTGACAACTTTTGCATTTTATTAGCCTTGTCTACTTTTTAATAAGCATTTACAGGACTAATATATCATTAAAACATTCCTCTCTATGGTTATAAATTGCCTTGGTGGTGCTATGACTACATCTCCCAAAGCACCTTTGACAGAATGAGCCTTAAGATCCAGGCGTGTCGTTGTCATAGCAGAAGGATGACATTGCAGCTGGCCTGGCTCCTTCCCCTCTGCAAGAAAAAGACATATGGTGGTACAAGAAAAGGAGACAGGCAACTGTCCAGGGCATCATTGGTGGGTCTATCACTGACGAGCTAGCTGTTAGAGTTTGGAAACCCACTTAACTTTTCTGGGCCTCTTTATGTGTAAAGTAAAATCTGCCTTTTCTAGCTCACAAGGTTGCTGGGAAGAGCAAATAAGACAATGCATACGAAAGCATTTTGAAGAGCATTTTGGGCTTTTCAGAAAGAAAACTCTGACAGATTGTAGTACACAGGTTGTTTATTGGAGAGTGCCCTTGCAAATCACACCTCTGAAAGAAAAGGAAGCAATGTTGGATAGAGGGAGAAATGCAAAAATTATGCAGGCCCAATGACAGCCTCAGACACCCCCACAAGAAAATCTAGAGCTAGCTTGGACCATCGGCATTGTGTCAACTTTTGCTGAAATGGCCAAGCCGTTGCAGCTGGCATCAATTAGTCATTGGATGTCAGTTGCCACAGGAAGGGGTGTGAGTTAGGACCATGTTGGCTCTCTGCAGCTTAGGTATGAAAGATGAAAACTGTCTACTGACAGGACTCCTAGTAACTGGGGCAAAATTCTTTACTTGAAGAGAGAACTTGATGGTGCATCAGAGTGTCCACCGCAGTCCACCCCTTGTGCTGTCCAAGTTCACGTCTTCATTTACATTCAGGAAGCAGCTATTCCAGGATTCTGGGAGCCTCTTTTTCTTGGGGGAAACATGAAAAAGGACGGTGGGTAGGACAAACTATAGTCCCTGCTGTGCTGCTGCAGCTGATCTCAAGCCCACAAGAAATACTTTTGCTCACGCTTCTCCACTATCTATTTCAGATTCTCCTTACCTCTGCTAGCACCCTGGTTCATCTTATTTGCTGACTTGGCATAGTGACTGAGATCCTGAAGCTTGATGGGTTTGAACACCTGGTCCCACTTCCCTTCTCAGGCCAGGCTTGCTTTACTTGTCCATTTCCTTTCATCATTAGGCAAGTGAGTACCAAGAGGCATGCAAATGGATCTCCTGGGTGCCAAACATATTCTTGCCTGCCCCAGTTGTGTAAAATCAGCCCTCTGACGAGGGTTGGTCCCTATGCACAAGAATCATGAAATGAGCAGATGGAAGCTGTAGTTTACTCTATGTATTCAATGCACTCTAGCTGTGTTCTCTGGCTGGAATGTTCCCCCTTGGGTGACCAGGACTCTTAAATCCACACAGTCCAACATTGTGAGAAAGGAAAGCATAAGTTTTCTAAGTGGTTCCTTAAGATTGTTGGTAGCTGGACTGCTTCCACCCCTTGATTTACATGCTTATGTATTATGAATATTGGAAACAGAGGCCATGTATAGATCTTTAGTTCAAATTATCTGCTGTGTCCTGGAGACTGGCAGAGTCCTCGTAACGTACAACTTCTGAGCTGGTGCTTCAGCCTGGTCTTCTGCAAGCTATTCCAATGCTCTATCAGGCCAGCAGTGTCTGAAGGGTGATATATATTATATGGCTAGTGAATCTCATAGTCTATAGTCTCTTACTGTCTCTGCTGTATAGGTTCCCATGGTCGGATTCTCAGATATGTAGGACCGTATGTTGGTGGATCGAACACTCCACTTTTAGAAATATTTTCTCTCACAACTCTTTTTCAAGATTAACCCTGAGTGAAAATACAGTATAGCCATCCACCTTCAGCTTTGACCACAGAATGAACCAACCCATTCATTTGTATTTCATGGGTCCTTTTTTCCTCAGTCAGCTGTTCATAGGGGCCTCCCCTACTTTCTCCTTACTACTGGGCCTGTGGTCTGACAGAGTGATGCCAGTGCAACAGTGGTGGATGACACTGGAGTCTGGGCTCCATGCAGCTGACTTGCATCTTCCATTTGCCTTGCTTGTGCTTGATTCCAGATGCCCCACTTGCATTTCACAATGTGTTGTTCTGGGCCTGTCTGACTTCATGACTGGCTGGATCTGACAGAAGCCAGTTTGTGATAGGCCATTCTGGGCGCATAGTCATTTGATGTCCCATGGTCAAATGCCCTATATCTATCAAGGGTTAATAGCATGCCAGATGTTGTTTTTCAAAAAGTGAATAATTCTGCAGTACAAATGGCATGGCCTTACTCAGGAAGCTCGGGCACCTGTATTAATTCCCCCACTTGGCTTGTCATAAACTCCATAAGGCAACTTTTCCCACCACTGGCACCTCTAATAACACCACAGGATGTTCGGCATGTTTGAGTTGCATCCTAAACCAGCTACTGGAGGTCCTATTTTCTACTTTGGGCTCTCTAAAAACTAGCATCCTTCTCTAGGTAAACTGAAGCAGAATTCTCAGGATTTTGCCTTCAGAACGTGAAAAGGTCTAACATTCACTGATCTTCCTTCTTTGTGGTAGGAAAAGTATAATGAAATAATTTGATTATTTCCTTTGGATGGCATGACCCAACATGTCCCTAACCACTCAATCTCATAAAATTGTATTAATATTGCAGGCCTCTTGATCTTTGTAAGATGTATCTAAATGCTGGAGCATATGTGTCTTACTAAGGTCTCCAAAGTGCTAGCCACTTCTTGTTCAACTCTCTGTAGGTCAGCCCCCCTTGGTTATCGCTCTGATCTTCCTGTTCATTATAATAATCACATCCAGTTGTCTTCCCAGTGGCTTGGATCTGGCTTCTATGGTTTGGAGTCCTATCATCTCCACTGTGGTCAGCGAGCCTAAGTCTATAAAGGCTTCACCCAACATCTCAGGTCTAGAGACGGGAACACCACTGAGCTCTTTAGTGGTGCTGGTACCCTTCTCACAAGAGCAATTTTATGGCCTCAGCAACTGGTGTATCCTCTGAGTTTCCCATGCAGCATAATCATGCGGTGGATTTTCTGGCTTTACATAGTATATCCGCTCCAGCATGCCTACTTCCCTGTGCCTTTTGTTCCCTGTCTCCACCAGCGGCATGAAAATTCAACATTTGAATCTCATTCACTGTGGGCCATCACTTTCTCCAAGTTTCTAGAGCCATCCTAGCAGCAAATTTACACTTTCTCCTGGGGTCCTTGCCAGGCTGTTAAATCCTATTTCTCAAGAGAATACTCCCAAATTTAAAAACTCTCCCTTACTCAATTTAATGTTCTTGTCCTTTAGATCAAATATCTCAAATCTAATTCCGTGGTTTTGTTTTGTTTTGTTTTGTTTTTTTAGCTCCTGCCACACTCGGTGGCTGGGTTTTACAGCTCCTGTGGGGTGCATTCCCTTTCCTCCCTTATTAGGTCTAGAATGTCCCCAGCTGGGTTTTCCTGTGATTTAATCCCAGGGGCCTGGAGAGGAGGCAGCTCCAGGGAGGGGGACATGTCATCTTGCAGGAGAGAAGCCTCTTTGTATTCTTTAAGCAAGGAGATAAGGTTAATGGGAAGTGCTGGGCCACTTCTGCAGATTCAGGGAGTTTAGGGGGACCTAAGTATTTGTGATCTTCAGAGCCACCAATTCAGCATTTTCCATCCCCTATGTAAGGGTCCCAGGTTTTCCCACCCAATGTCCTGACCATGAAACAGCAGTCCAGCCTTGGTTCAGAATTTAACCTTCTTGGGAGGTTGGCTACGTTTATTATTAATGTTCCATCCCTGGTCCTAAGCATTCTCTGCCGTTCCATTGCCAGAGAAGAGAGTATCTTCATGTGTCAGCAAGGTAGCCTTCTTGTTTTCATATTTGGCTTTTAGTTGCCTGTTAATTGCTCTTAGCCTTTTATTATCTTTTTTTAGAATGTCATCCAAGCTAAGTATTAATCACTGAAAGCTATCCCTAAAGTTACTTTCCCCTCACATTTTTCAAAAGTCTGGTACATTGCACCAGTCAATGTATTCCCATCCACTTGTATACCATCCCAGTTCATCCCAGGTGAATTATTTCTATTTGCTGCACACTCTGAGATGTGCTTTACATGTGGCCTTTTTCAGTTTTCACAGCAACAAGGTGAGGTTTGGTACTGGGATCTTCCAAACCCCAGGTTAAACAGCAGGCTCTTTATTTTCATTTGAGGCACAAAGAAGCAGGAAGACCCACAAGTTCTATCGTGCCATTCCTGACATACAGACTCTGAAGTCATTTCTTGGAAAAATGTAGTTACGTCTGCAGAGCATAAATCTGTGAAAACACAAAATTAATACATCATATCCATCTTCAAAGTATCCACATTTGGGAATTGGGAAAGTACAGTGAGTATTTTTTTCTGCAACAAATCAGAGACTAAGCCAGACACTGAAGCCCCAGAATGCACCTGTGTTCGACAGTTCTATCTGGGGAGTAACCCGGCATGATCTACTGCACTAGCTCTTTCAAAGAGAAGCCTCAGAAGGGAGGAGAAGAATGTCTGAGGATTTGTCTGGGGAAAAATAAAAGAAATAATTGTTCTAAAAAAAGGAGAAATTGGTATTTCACTGGCAGCCCAAGTTGCACAGGAACACTTTAAACTTCTGTGGCCAGTATCCTTCATCTGAAAATCACCGACTTGTTTAAAAAACCCTCATCTGGGGATTTAGTTGCCTGCAATCACACAACCTGAAACTGAGTGTGTCTAGATACCCATATGTCCACAGCAGGGGGCCCTGGGGTACTCCGGTGGGCTGCAGCATGAATTCTGCTCGCCAGCATATGCATGGGAAGCAGCTGAAAAATCCATTTTTCAACATAAGTTATCAGCTATTAAGAAGAAGGAGGGACATGGAAATTAGATCATGATTTTGATGCACCCCAAGGTGTATGATAGAGGGGGCATTTCTGCCCCAGACCTGGCACTTGACCACGCTCTACACGGTCCCCAATTTTGGCTCCTTTAAGATAGAGGTAACGTGATCCTGTGTAAGAACAATACAGTGGCCATGGCGCACAGAGCTTTGGGGTATGTGTGTGTCTGTGGGTAATGAATCTAAAACCCTCCCTTCACATTGAATTTGGTTTAATGTTTTTCTGTCTGCACCTAGAGTATTTAATTTCTCTCTCATCTTATTTAACTGTGAAATTGTACTCTTTCACTGGTAAAGCATTTTGGCATGCTGCAGGGATAAATGGCATTGTGGAAAATAAAGCTGAGTTATGTTGTAGTAATAATATTACAGCAGCTCAGAAAGAGGGTTAGTAGCACCTAGCGTAACGGGTGGCCACGTGGACGGGAAGTCAAGGACCTGAGGGCTCATCTTCTTCCTACCACCATACCATTGTGTGACTTTAGCCAAATCATTTATCTTCCTTGGGTTCCCAGTTCTTTGTTGACAAAACGGAAAGATCATAGGTGGTATGCAAGATCTCTTTCCACTTCAGCAGATTCTGGTCTGCGTCACTTTGCAGAATTATTTTATTCACCTGCAAACATTCACCTACCATCATGTGCCATTTACTGTTCTAGAGCTTGGGGATTCAGGAATAAAAAAGCTATGGTCCTGCTTCCATAGAATTCAGAGTGTAATTCAGGAAGGTCAGCAGTGGCATGAAGAAAGTAAACATGAATGAAAATGACTACAACACAATAGCTGTCAGAAATATGGAGTTTTAAGGACGGAGTAGTTAATTCTGGGTGGTGGAGTGAGCGGATCATGTCATGATTTGCAAGATAATATAACATTTATCTGGATAACAGGCAGGAAGTTTGCCAATTAAGAAGGGTGGGATGTACAAAGATCACTCCAGGCTAGAAAAACCTCAGGCACAAAGGGACATAAGCCAGACATAGAATGGCATGTTTACAAGACAGCAAGTAAACTAAAGGGGGAATGGTGGGCCATGATGCTGGCAGAAGTTACATTGGGGTTATCTCATGCCTGACCATATAGAAAACAGGGAAGTAAGTTTGGTTATTGCCATGTAGTACATACAATACAGATTCAAAATAGGGAGCATTTATAGAAACTGTTGGAAAAAGAAATAGATGTGGTTGAGGGAAAAAGATGAAATAATAATTCCTGTGGTGGTTGAGTGGAAAAAGATAAAATTATAATGATTCTCAGTTTCAAGCTTGGTGACTAGGTGAGTAGCAGGAATATTTCCAGCAGCAAGTGCCAAAAAAATTCAACGAGCAGTTATTTAAGCCATAATAGAATTTGTTATTTTCTTAATAGGAAACATGGAATGAGATGGTTTTAGAAGATAAAGCTTGTTTTTGGAATCAATGTTTTCATCATGATCCAGAATGCCTTATTCATGTTCGAAGCTATGTTTTGGGTGCGTACTGATTAAGAATCGTATATCTACCTGGTAGACTGCCTTCCATATTATTATGACACGCTACTCTCTAGTGTTATTCTTGCTTTAGTTCTGTATCTATTCTTGCCTTAGAGAATAATAGTGAAATATTAGTACAGTTACATTGGCTTTCTTTTTCTTTTGCTAGAGTTTGCATGATATATGTTTTTATTTTGAATTTTTCTGTGTATTTACAATCAAGACATTTCCAGTAAGCATCATATAACTGGGTTTCATTATTTTATCCAGGTGATGACATTAATATTTTACATGGATTAGTTAATTTAAAGGTAATTTCAGACATATTTAAGATTTTTATCTACAATCTTACTATTTTTTTCTTTTTGATCCACCTGCTTTATGTTGTTGTCTTTTGTTGATTTCTTTTAGAATAATCAAATATTTTAAGTATTTAATTTCTCCCTTCAAGATGGGTAGTTATATATTCTTTTCCAATTTTGGGGGAAGGTTACAGCAGAGATTACAACATTTACCACTGACCGATTACAGTCTGAAACAAATTATTACCACTTCTGTCTTTTTGTTATTTAACATTTACTATTTATAGGTTTCTGCCTTTTGTGTTATCATTGTCACGTATTTTAATTCTATAACTATTTTAATTTTCACTAGATAATACTCATTATTCTGTACAGTCAGGATTTATTTATATTTACCCACATTTTACCGTTTCTGTTGCTCTTCTCTCCTTTTTATACCCTGTGTTTCCTTCTGGGATCATTTTCCTTCTCTCTACATAACTCATTTTACTATTTCTTTTTAGGGTAGATTTGCTGGTGAATTATTTTAGTTTATGTCTGTCTTAAATTTGTTAGTTTACCTTTTAGTTTTAAAGGATAAAATTCTAGTTAGTACTTTCATTCAGCACTAAAGATGTTATTCCATTGTTTCCTGATTTTCATTATTTTAATTGATAAATCATCTTTCAGTTTTATTGTTGCTTTATTGAGTGTAATGGATCCTGTTTTTCTGACTGCTTTTGTGAGATTTCTCTTTACTTTGGTTTTTGGTGTTCTTTCTGTGATGTGCCTAGGTATAGTTTAGGTTTTTATTTATGTTGATCTGTCTTTCAGTTTACTAATCCTGTCTTCTACTATGTCCTCCTACACTCATTTGGTGTCTAACCCATATAATGAATTGTTAATTTCCATTCATTTCTTTTTTATAAACTCTAACTCTCTGGTGATAATACAAGACTTTTATCTACCTTCTGCATCTCTGCACCAATTACATTAAAAATATGAACCATGATTATGTTTAAGTTCTTTTCAGCTAACTACAGTGTCTGTGTGTGTTCTGTGTGTGTGGCAGGTGGGGTGTGGCATACACGGGCTTGCGTGTGTATGCACAGGCACGTGTTTTCCTCTTGGTTTTTAGTTACGTGGTCTTATTGGTCTTATCTTTGGTCAGGTAGATAGAGTAGTAATTGATTGCCTCCCTTAATCCATTTAGGGACAGGGCTGAATCAAATTTAGTGTCTCTAGTAAGACCTAGTCTGTCTCTGGTTCATGCTGGGCCTCCAAAGTTTTCCACTAAAATCCTGCTGTGTCCTTTAAGATCCTTCCATGTGATGCACACTATATTCCAATATTCATCTCATAAAACTATTCACGCTCTACTCTGCTTTTCAGAGGTTTTCTGCTTAGATCTTTAGCCTCCTTCCCTGCCCAGCTCCAGAATTCAGCAAATGTTCTTAAAGAAAAACTAGTTGCGTGCTAAATTTCACTCCACTACTTCACCCCAGGTCTCAGCCAAAAACTCTGCCAGTTTCTTTATTCCCTAGCAGCAATTGGTACAAATCCCAGAATCCAAACCTCTTGCCCAAGCTCAGAATCACTAAATGCCGCCAGATTAAAAATGGTTGCAGAATTAAGCTCACCTCTTTGAGATCTTTCCCTCTCCGCAGTTTTAGCACACATAGTTCTCATAGCATCAGCAGCTATCCAATGCCTTTAAACAAATGATTGCTGCATTTTCTTTGACATTTTTCGCTGTCATCAGTGGGAGCCCTGGCCTGATGCAAGGTATTCCAGCCATCAAAATTGGAAGCCCTTCTAAGCCTTTACGTAGTTTTGCTTTATCATCTCAAGACGAGAACTTTCTACCCTATGCTTTTTGTCTCCTGGTTGTAACCTGAGATACTACTTATATCAGTAGCCCAGCATGAAAGAATGAGATGGATAGAAAAGAATCTTCTATTTACTTTCAGAAGCCACCAAGCATGCTTTTCTTTAGCTCAAATAAAAGAACTAGGTCACATGCTCACTTCTGGTTACGAGGGAGTCTAGAAAAGTGATTACCTTGCAAAGCGAAATAATATTGCCATTATTGGCAATATTAATAAGCCTGTTATGATTTATTTTCCAGAACTGGGCATTTTGCCACCCTGTTCCAATTAAGGTTCTATTATCAGGGAATAAAGGTGGTATGGAATGAACTTTGGATGAACAATCACATTCTACTTCACTGTGGTTAAAAGAGATGGGGAATGTAGACAAAGGAGTATAATAAGTAGTCAGTGTCCTGCTTCTTGAATGGATAAATAATATATAAATGACAAGATATTCATTTTGGATTCAGTGATTGGAGAGCAAAAGATAAGTATGCCCCACTGGTCTTTCCATTTCCTTTACTGACTTGCTGACTTATATACCTACTTTTGTGTCCTACAAGATTCAATAAGGACAGACACTGTGTTACATCATTTTGTAGTTAATATGTTGTCAGACAGAAAGCATTCAATTGTCATTTGTTAATCTGAAGGTAACTTTAAAGATTGGAGAGGATTTGAATTGTTCTAGAGGATAGGGCAACAGTTACAGTGATGGCATGGGGGTGGTGTGTGTGGGGGTGGGGAGTAAGCGGTGGTGAGGTCTGTGTGAGTGTGGGATGTATGAGGGCTAGACAGTGTGCAACAGCCTAGCTCTGTTGGAAAGTCCATGCTGGTGATAAATGAGGCACTATGTACCAGGGCTGAGCTTTTAAGAGCTCTTATATAAATAGGGTATGGAACGATAGGTATTTCACTGGGCATAAAAGGAAATCAAAGAATAATAAATGAACCAGCCCAAGGTCAGAGTATATAAGATAGAATTTATTATATAATCCATATGGCCACCCCAACTGTCCAATCCTCCATTAAAATGAAATCCTTCCAGCGAATTTTAGGAAGTTTTGAAAGACATTCTCTGACCTAGACACCAGATAAGTTATACACAACTAGGCTCCACTTAATTGCATAATGAATGAATCAACTCTTTTAAATCACTTTACAAAATCCCATACACTATCACATTTCCTTCCTTGTTACCAATACCTGTTAAATGCAGTCCTTATAGAGAAATAATTCACTTCATTGTATTTAAAAAAAATGCCCAATTGGAGTTCTTTAAGTGTTGCAGTTCTAATTATCTCACCCCAAATCCACTGTGAAGTGATAATTAAGGGCTAAAAGCTAAACCGATTACTGCAAAATTTTCTCCTGACAGCCATTTAATAGCTAATCAGGTGTTAAATCCCCAAATTGTGCATTTCTCAGCAGCGCACTGATCACGATAAATTTTAAAAGTTTGAGTTATCAACTTGTCTTTCACAACTTTGCCCCAACACACCAAAGCCAAAGGAATTACCAATTTAGGGGATTCAAAATTCTTAATAATTTGTTCCATTTCTCTATTTAGAATGCTTGTTTTTATTAATGGTCCTAAATCTCAGTTCTGGTGAGAGCACCTTATCATAAAACCTGCCTTTGCCCAGTGAAGAATAACACGTCTTATTAGTATCAATATATTAGGGTTGCTTAATTTGCATATTCATACCACCTACAACTAGATCTGTGAAGGTCATGGAGCCAGTATATGCACTAATGGTATTTAGGACCATCTTATATGGCTTTGCTAGCTTTAAATGCCCTGAGTTTTCACTGTTATATTACACATGCTCCTGCTGCAGGGGTACAAGTAGTCCCACCATTGTTCTAATACTGCAAAGTTGAGTCCGTGGCCAGAAACTCTGAAGTTCACTCTAGTGGAATCACTCATACCACATCCCATCTGCAGTGACCAGATAGACACCTTTCAGAGACAGAGAGAGTGTGAGAGGGAAAGCAAAAGAGTGAGAGCAAGAACAAAAGTGAGAGAAAGAGAACAACAATATTTATGTGTTAATTAATGGACTATCACTTACACCCTCCTAATGTTGAAGAATTGTAGCCTCATATCCCTACTGCAATAAAATGGGGGAAGTGAATTAATAGGAAAGTTTTATTTAGATAGATCAGATGGTTTATATATGCAGTGTGTGTGCAAATATATAGATATACACATCTATGTATAATTTCTCATTGTTTTGAACAATTCTAAACTAAAAGTAATCTACAAAGGCTATCTGTGGTCAGTTTCCACATTTTAATGATAAAACCAGTGGAGTAATATAACACATTTATTTCAAGGTCAGTGGTTTTCAACCAAGGAAGATTTTTCACCCTAAAGGATATTTGGCAATATCTGGACACATTTTAGTTGTCACAAGTGGAGAGACGCTATTGCTGGCATTTAGTGAATAGAGGCCAGGGATTCTGCTAAACATTAAACAATGCACAGGAAAGCTCCCAACTGACAACAACAAAAAATATCTGGCTGATACTGAAATGGGATAGTTCCCTTGTCCCTTTCATGGGACTCGTGAAGAAGGTGGCTTGTTTACTCAGCCTGCAGGTCTTAACCCCTCACAGGAGGAGGCACACTCAGATGAGTGGATGCAGGGGCTGAGATGAGTGCTTCTGGGTGCCGGCAAAAACAGAACTCCGTGCAGCCCCACAGCAGCATCTGGCGAGGGCGGGGGTGTTATCCATGACCCCTGGATCCCCAGAGGACATGTGTTACAGTGTGCGATGGCTTAAGTGTTTAATGGCTCAGTGGGACAGCCCTCTGTATCTTGAGCTCTGGTTTGGCATCCAGGAGGAATCAGGTCACAGGAATGAATTGAAGATGGTAAATGTGGAAGATTTTATTGCCGATGAAAGTGGCTCTCAGTGGGATGGGGAGCTGGAAAGGGATGGAGTGGGAAGATGGTCTCCCCCTGGAATTTGGCCATCCCTGGCCGAACTCTTCTCCGAAGTCCCGCCATCAAGCTGTCCCTTTAAAGCCAAGCTGCTCCTCTCTAATGTCCAGCTGCTGCTTCTCTCCGTTTCTCCCACTCCAATGCTAATGGAGCCTGGGGTTTTATGGGTACAGGATAGGAGGCAGGGCAGGCCAGGATGGCTTTGGAAAAGGCGACATTCAGGCTGGAAAACAGGAATGCATGTTCTCACTTTGGGCCACGGGTCTAGGCTTGAGGGTGTGGCTTTGCCAGGGACCTAACCCTTTTCTGCCTGGTATTTCCCTGCCTTCTGTCCCTATTGGTAATGCCAACAGTGCTAAGGCTGAGAAACTCTGCTCTAGGTGCTAGACTCCCATGGCTTTGACACTTCACTACATCTGTATTCCCCAGTCCTTGGGGACAGTTAAAGGGCATGATGGAACATGGGAACAAGGTCCTATAGATCTTATTTTGAGGGTCCATTCTGTTCACCATCTTTTTTTTTCTTTTGTGAGACCAAGTCTCGCTCCATCACCCAGCCTGGAGGGCAATGGCATGATCTCAGCTCACTGCAATCTCCGCTTCCCAGTTTCAAGCGATTCTCGTGCCTCAGCCTCGTGAGTAGCTGGGGTTACAGGAGCACACCATCACACCCAGGTAATTTTTGTATTTTTAGTAGAGACAGGGTTTCGCCACACTGGCCAGGCTGGTCTCGAACTCCTGACTTCAAGTGCTCTGCTTGCCTTGGCCTCACAAAAGTGCTGGGGTTACAGGGGTGAGCCACCATGCCCAGACCACCATCTTTTAAGAGAATATATAATTCTACTATTAACTCCATGATCTTTTTCTCCCATTTTTTAATCTTCATTAATTCTCCTCATTATTCACCAAAATACCTCCTCACTGCCCAGGTGCATTTGTTGGTTTAATTTTACATTTACATATTTATTTAGCAAATAACCTTCAAGTGCCTATTGTGTGCTGTGTATGGTCCTTGACCTCATGGATATTAATTAGACATTAGTGGTAAATACTAGGAAAGATGTAATAAATATAAAAACTTAAGAAAAAATATATATACCAGATCACTTATATTTGGGGATCCTGATGGGGATTATTTTATTTGGACTGAGATTTTCTTGGGTGAATAAATAGGGAGAAGCACCTCAAAGAATAAAAATTGAAAAATGACCTATTTGTAAAAGGAATGGGTTTAGAACTGGGACAGTTCAACCTATAGAGGGTAAAGCCAAAGTATAATGTCATAAAATGATAAAAGTCCTAATTATTTCCTTCTTTTCTTCAATTTCGCTTCTAATCAAAATAGTACATGTGTTTGTTTCAAAGTCATGTAATAATTAGTATGAATAAATAGCAGTTCCATTTCCCTGTGTCCCTCCCTGTGACTTGACACCTAATTATCGAAAGTATTCACTTTTGCTTATTTTACCTGTTTCTTGTGACATTAAGTATGATATTTCTAAATAACATGCTAATACCACTATTTCTTAGTTTTTCCTAGCAGGGATAGCCTCCTGCTTTAGAGGCCCTCAAGTGTCATAAAGACTCAAAATAACCTTTTAGAAAACATACAAGCACCTCTACCTTGGAGGATCTGTTGCTCAGGACTCACATAGAACAAACTATTTTTCTAAACATTGGCACACATGACCAACACTACTCAAGCCCTAGGGAAGTACTTCTTAATATTTCTTTTCTTGTGTTCTAAAATCAAAGAGCCTGCCATTTGGTGGGTTGTGACACTAGGGATACATAGACATCACTTCACTGTGTGGCAATGATTTGAGTGGCAGTAGCTTTTAGTAAAGACAAAGGACAAATTAATTAACTTGTCAAATTCCACCTCTCAGATTCTTGAATAAAGACTCATTTCCCAGGAACTTCTGGTGTCCATTGTCTAGTTCCCAATGTATAGTTTCATAGGTAATCACAAGTCAACACAGTATTTACAGTAATTGCATGTGGTGACTGAGGAAAAATTTTGCATTATTAAACAATATATGTTATTCCTCATCAAATTTGGGAAGCTTTTAAAAATTAATAGACTTTAATTTTTTTTAATTTTGTTTTTTTGGAACAGTTTCAGATTTACAGGAAAATTGGGCAGATAATACAGAATGTTCCATGTAACCGTCTATGTCTTTTTCACAATTTCTCCTACTATTAATATCTTACATTAGTGTGGTCCATTTGTTATAATTAATGAACCAATACTGATATATCATTATGAAGTGAAGTCTAAAATTTACATTATGTTTCCTTGTGTTATACAGTTCTGTGTGTGTGCATGCGAGAGAGAGAGAAATACAGTTCTATGGGTTCTGACAAATGCATAATGCCATGTATCCACCATTACAGTATCATACAAAATAGCTTGGCTGCACTAAAATTCTCCTATGCTTCATCTGTTCATTTCTCTGCCTACTCACAAATTCCTTGAAACTATTGATTTTTTACTGTATCTATAGTTTTGCCTTTTTCAGAATGCCATATATTATAATCATACGATATGTAGTCTTTCCAGACCAGACTCTTGCATTTAGTCATGTATATTTAAGGTTTCTTTATGTATTTTTGTGACTTGATATCTTTTTTAAAAAATCACTGAATAATATTTCATTGTATGTATGTACTATAGTTTGTTTATTCATTTGCCTGTTGAAGAACATCTTGCTTGCTTCCAGTTTTTGGTGATTATGAATGAATTTGCTATAAACCTGTGTATGAGTTTTGCATTTTCAGAAATTTCCAAATGTTTTCATCTGCCTTTTTCTCCATTCCATTTAGGATTCTAGTTACGTGCGTACTGGACAGCATTTCACTTCTGCGCAGGTCTCTAAGACTTTGTTCATTTTTCAATTTTTAAATTCTCTCTGTTCTTTAAATGGCATAATTTTATTGATCATTATGTTTATTGAGTCTTTTTGTAATCACAAATCTTCTGTTGAGGCCATCTAGTGAATTTTTAAGTTCAGTTGTTGTACTCTTCGGCTCTAGAATTTCTACTTGGTTCTTTCTTCAGTTTTATTGATACTTTCAATTTCTTTGTTGAGATTTACTCATTAATGCAATTTTTAAAAATTCCTTGAACTTATTTGTATTATTTCATTTAGAGAACTTTCTGATAAATATATAATAATATCTGGGCCCCACTTGGTATCTGTTTGTATTGATGCCTCCTTTTTTCTCTGGTATGGATCAGCCTTTTCTGTTTATTTGCATCTCTGGTGATTTTTGCTTGAAGACTGAACATCATAAATAATATGCTATAGTGACTCTGGATTCTGTACTGTTCTTCTGAAGATGACTGAGGTTTCTGCTCTAATATACAACTACCTCGTCTGGACTCCAGCTACGAAATCTGAATTCTCATGGATGACAGTTTGTTGTTGTTTTTCCCGGCTTCCAGCTGCTGGAAAGTTGAAAGCTTCCAGCTGCTTGAAAGTTTATTTACTACTTGGCCCCCTAATTACCTTCCCTGTGCCTGCATAGTTTAGCACTCAAGAATTTGGGTGGATTTATACTAAGATTTTGGGGCTTATCCTCTTTGTGCTTCCTTTGCTTCTGCAGTTCCCCGTAAATTTCCAGTTGCTTCTTCAACCCCTACTGAAGTTCTTCCTACTGATATCTCAAGCCAGTAAAGCTTCCACTTTTTGCCCCACAAACTGTATGTGGATAGGGAATGCACTCAGTCGAAGGCATAATAAGTTTACAAATATCATTGAGCAGCATTGTTTTTCAGTTGTAAACAGTCCTTTAGTTTCTGCCTGCTTTTTTGTTGAGCTCCCTGAGACCTCCTGTGTACATGCACAGTTTAGCAGTCAGCCACAGATTTGAGCAGAGTTAATACTCATATTTTGGATCTCAGCCTTTCTGATCCTCTCTCACTTCCAAAAATTGCTCCCTTAAATTGCCTACTACTTGATGATCTGATGATCTGAACTTTCTTGTCTTCCACCTCAAGCTGGCAAGATTACAATTTTCTGTCACCAGAGCTGGGATGGGGATTGAAGAGGTATTTAGGTAACAAAGCCACAAAATCCCAGTTCTCACCCAAAGCATTAAAAGTCTGTCAAGACTATAGCCTTCTCCAGTCTCTACTTGTCATTGGTCATTTTTCAATGCCCTCAAGTAATTGCTTTATTTTTACCCAGTTTTTAAAATAATTGTTTATAGGAGGTCAGCTTCTTCATGTCAACATCACTGAATGTTAGGCTTATATCATATTAAACTTTAATTTTTTATAGAATTTAAAAGACAAAAGCATTTAAAATATGAGAATGGGTACATATTACATATATAAATATGTAATGTATTACAAAGTATGGGGCAGAACTGTAAAGGAATAGCATTTTTTGTATGCAATTGAAATTGTTACCAGTATAAAACAATTGTTTTAACTTTAAGATGTGTATATAAACCCCATGATAACCACAGAGAATATCTACAGATCATATACACAAATCAAAACATGTCACTACAGAAAAATCAACTAAACACGAAGGAATAAAGGGAGAAAATGAGGGAAAAAACTATGAGACATATGGAAAACTACAAAATGGTAATATTAAGTCCTTCTCTATCAGTAATTACTTTAAATGTAAGTGGATTAAACTTCCCACTTGAAATACATATATTGGCTAAATGGACAAAATAACAGGACCTAACAATATGCTTCCTGTACTAAGAGACTCACTTTAAATATAAGAACATTATAGATTGAAAATAAAAGGATGAAAAAGATATTTCATGTAAATAGTAACCAAAAGAGAGCCAAAGTGATTATATTAATATGAAACAAAATAGAACATAGGTCAGAACTTATCACAAGAGACAGGGCATTATACAACCACCCAAGGGTCAATTTACCAAAAATATTTAATAACTATATATGCAACAAACATCAGAACTCTTAAATATATAAAGCAAACATTGACAGAATTAGAGATAGGTCAACAATAATAGTAAGAGTCTTCAAGATCCCATTTCAATAATGAATAAAACAACCATAGAGAAGATCAATAAAGAAATAAAGGACTTCATCAACACTGTAGTTGAAATTGAAGTAGAAGATAGATATATAAAGAACATTCTACTCAACAACAACACAACATATATTTTTCTTAAGTATACACATGGAACATCCTTCAGGATAAAACATATTAAGCCACAAGGCAAGTCTTAATACACCTTGAAAGATTAAACCATACGAAATATTTTTCCTGATCACAATGGAATGAAACTAGAATACCAGAAAAATTATTGGAAAATCTATAAGTACCTGGAAATTAAATAACAGCTTTAAATAAACAATAGATCAAAGAAAAAATCACTAGAGAAATTTAAAAATATCTTCAGACAAATGAAACTAAAAACACAACATACCAAACCTGTGAGATACAGTGAAAGCAGTGCTAATTAGAACATTTATAGTGGTAAATGTTTACATTAAAAAGGAAAAAAGATCTCAAATCAACAACCTAACTTTACACCTCAAGGATCTAGACAGGAATAAACTAAACCCAATGCTAGCAGAATGAAGAAAATATTAAACATTAGAGCAGATATTTAAAAAATAGAGACTAAAAAATAGAGAACATCAATCAACGCAAGAGTTGGTTATTTGAAGAGATCAACGAAATTGACAAACCTTTACCTAGATTAACTAAGGAAGAACAAAAACACAGAAGACTCATGTAGCTAAAATCAGAAATAAAAGAAGCAACATTACAACTGATGCCACAGAAATGAAAATGATTATAAGAGGAAAATTTCAACAATTGTATCCCAACGGATTTAATAACCTAGATGAAATAAATAACTTCACAGAAACACACACCTTACCAAGACTGAATCACGAAGAAACAGAAAAATCTGAACAGACCTATAACTAGGAAGGAGATTGGGTGGGTAATTAAAAATCCTCCCATTGCAACAACAACAAAAAAGCCCAGAACCAGATGACTTCACTGGTGAATTCTACCAAATATTTAAAAAAGAATTAATACCAACCCTCTTCATCTTCCAAAACGTTGAAGCAGAGGTAACATTTTCAAACTCACTCCATGAGGCCAGCATTAACCTGTTACCAAAGACCGACCAAAACTGTGCAGGAAAATTAAAGAACAGTAATCCCAATGAATATTGATGCAACAATCCCCAACAAAATATTAGCAAACGAAGCTTAATAGCATATTAAAATAATTATAAACTACGACCAACTAGGATTTCTTTCTGGAATGAGTGATTCAACATACAAAAATGAATCAGTGTAACACCTCACATTAATAGAAGTTTTGTGAAAACACATGATCATCTCAATTGATACAGAAAAATCACTTGGCAAAATTCTACACCTTTGTTATGATAAAAACACTCAACAAATTAGGAATAGAAGGAAACTACCCGAACATAATTAAGGCCATATTTTTTTAAACCTGCAGCTAACATACACGATGGTAAATGACTGAAAGCTTTTCTTCTAATATACGGAATAAGACAAGTTTGCCTACTATCACCCCTTCTATTTAATATAGTCCTGGAAATCTAGTCAAATCAATTAGGTAAGAAAAAGACAAAAGGCCTTCAAATTAGAAGGAAGAAGTAAAATTATCTCTCTTCACAGACAGTAAGATCTTATATGTGAGAAAACTTAAGGATTCCACATGCAAAAAGAGTTATTAGAACTAATAAGTAAATTAGGAAAGTTACAGGATACAAAATAAACACAAAATTCAACTGAATTTCTATACACTGACAAATAATTCTAAAAGAAAATTAAGAAAACAGTTCCTTTTATAATAGCATCAAAAGGAATAAAATATAATAGGAGTAAAGTTATCCATAGGTGGAAGACTCATATACTGGAAATTACAAAATATTGCTGAAAGAAATTTAAAAAGATACACATAAATGGGAAAACATCCAATCATGGATTGGAAGACTTAATATTGTTAAGATGTCAGTACTACCCAAAGTGATGAATAGATTTATGTAATCCCTTTCAAAATCCAATGGCATAAATGCATGAATAGAAAAATTCATCCTAAAATTCATATGGAATTTCAAGGGTCTCTGTATAGCCAAAACAATCTTGAAAAAGAGTAACAAAGTAGAAGTCTCACACTTTTTTCAGATTTTAGAATTTATTACAAAGCTACAGAAATCAAAACACTATAGTACTGGAATAAAAGCAGACACATAGACCAATGAAATAGAAAAGGAAGCTCAGAAATGAACCCTCAAATATTTGGTTAACTAATTTTCAGCAAAGGTGCCAAGACTATTGAGTGACAAAAGGGTAGTCTTTTCAACAAATGATGTTGAAAAAACTGATGTCCACATGCTAAAGAATAAAGATGAACCTTAACTTATATCACAGATAAAAGCTAACTTAAAATTAATCGAAGACCTAGTGGAAGCACTAACACTATAAAACTCTTGGAAGAAGGCATAAGGAAAAAGCTTTAGGACAATGGATTTGGCAATAATTTCTTGGAGGTGACCCAAAAGCACAGGCAACAGAAAAAAAAACCTGGATAAATTAGAGTACGTTAAAATAAATAATTCTGTGAATAAAAGGACAACATCAACAGAATGAAAAGGCAACCTATGTAATACAGGACAATATTTGCAAATCATATATCTGATAATGAGTTAATATCCAGAGTGTAAAAAGAACTTCTACAACTCAACAACAATGACAACAAAACACAAATATCCCAGTCCAAAAATAGGCAAAGGACTTCAACAGATATTTTTTCCTAAAGAAGTTATCCAAATGGCTAAGAAGCACATGAAAATATACTCAGTATCAGTAAATATTAGGGAAATGCAAATCAAAACTACAATGAGATACCACCTCACATCCATTAGTATGTCTACGATAAGGAAAAAGAAGCAGAAAATAAATGTTGGCAAGGATATGAAGACATTGGAATTCTCGTGCACTGATAGTAGAATTGTAAATGGTCTATTTGCTATGGAAAACTGTATAATGGCCCCTTAAAAATTTAAAAATAGAGTTACCATAATAACCATTAATTCCATATCTGAGCATATATCTAAAAAAAGAATGAATGCAGGGTCTTGAAGAGATATTTGTACACCCGCATTCATAGCAGCATTATTCACAATAGCCAAAAAGTGAAACCAACCAAGGGTCCATCAATGGATGAACTGATAAATGAATGGAGCTTATGTATACAGTGGAATATGTTCAATCTTCAAAAGACAGACTATTCTGACACATGGTTCAACGTGGATGAACCTTGATGACACTATGTTAACCAAAATAAGCCAGTCACCAAAAGACAAAAGACTGTATGATTCTATTTTTACTGGATATCTTGAATAGTCAAATTCATAGAAATGGTCGTGACAAAGTCTGAGGGGAGGGGAAATGGGACATGGTTGTTCAGTGGGTAGAGCATTTCAATTTTATTAGATAAAAAAGTTCTGGATAGTGGTTGCCCAGCAATATTAATTATCTCCAGAAAGTGAATTTTATGCTTTAAAAAATTATCGTGGTAAGTTTTATATTTATTTTTCCACAATTTTTTAAAAGACCAATCTTCTATTAATATATTCAAACACATATTTTGTTTGTTTGTTTTCGAGGTATCCCTTCTATAACTATCTTCCTGCTCTAGTATAGACTGGTCTCTCTTTACTCTACGGCTACTGTCAAGCTCTCCTTTTACCATTAGCTTAAGGATTCCTTTCTTTTTTTTCTTTTTTTTTTTCATATGGAGTTTCCCTCTTGTTGCCCAGGCTGAAGTGCAGCGTCGCAATCTCGGCTTACAGCAACCTCTGACTCCCAGGTTCAAGCGATTCTCCTGCCTCAGCCTCCCTAGTAGCTGGGATTACAGGCATGTGCCACCATGCCCGGCTAATTTTGTATTTTTAGTAAAGACGGGGTTTCTCCATGTTGGTCAGGCTGATCTCAAACTCCCGACCTCAGGTGATCCACCCACCTCGGCCTCCCACAGTGCTAGGATTACAGGCGTGAGCCACTCTGCCCGGCCAGAATTCCTTTCATTTAAATCTATTTTTAGATCCTCTGGTTCTTGGATCCTGTGCCTTCTGTCTTTTAGTTGACTGCACTATTTTGTAGACCACCTTCTCTAGTAGCTTCCAAAGAAGGAGTTCATAAGAGGTTTTTTGTTTGTTTGTTTGTTTGTTTGTTTTTCAGAGCTATCATGTCTGAAAATGTTTTTCTTCATTCTTATGCTTGATTAACCATTTTGTTGTGGAAACCAGAATTTTGCAAATGTTACTTAATTTTTTTCTTTTTTCACTGGAGTGGTTGAAAACTCAACTGCCATTTGGATTCCTCATACCTTTTCTGAAGTTAAATTATGTATCTATCTATCTAATCTATCTACATTTTTTTTTCTGGAAGTTCAGAAGATATCTCTCCTTGTTCTTGGTTATGCTGGTCCCAGGTTTTGAAATTTCAGTTACTTACCTTGCTATGTGTCTACCATGGTGCTGATTCACTGGGCCCTTTGAATCTCAAATCTCATGTTCTTCGATTCTTAGGAAAATTTCTTGAATTGTTTCTTTAACAAATTTCTCTTCTTTATTTTCTGTATTTTCTTTTTCTAGAAATCATTTTCACGTTACTAATCCTATAATTTTCTTATGTTTTCTCTTCTATTTTCTATCTCTTTCACCCCTAATTTCTAGGGCATTTTTTTTCCATTTTAGATTCTAAACATTCTATTGATTTTTTTTCATTTCTGCTATCGTATTTTAATTCCAACTGCCAAATTTTAATTTTTTGAATCTTTGTTCTATTTTTATGGCTTCTTTGTTCTATCTTCTTTCAACAATCTGAGAGTTATATATATTTCTACCTTTCTTCTGCTCTTTACATTGTCTGTGTTTCCTTCAAATTTCTTTCATCATGTTTGTCTGTATTCTTTGCTGCTTTAAAGTTAGATACTTTTCTCAAATGTCTAGTGATCCATGGCTGGTCATTCGATTTAAGAATGAGTCACTAGTTACATGATTGAATCTCTGTCTCCATATGCAGGCATATGGATTGGTTATCAGGTAGGATAACCTAGCCATTTTGTTGAATTACTACCAAAGGCCAGAATCTCTTGGTTCTGTCCATTTCTCTAGAAAAGTATCGTCCATTCTCCTGCTTGGCTGCCAGTGCGTTCAGGAGCCAAGTAGTGAGGAGTCTATAAGGGGAAGAGATTTAGTGGTGTCAGGTTTTACTTATTACTCTTTTTCATTTTTTATTTTATTATTATACTTTAGGTTTTAGGGTACATGTGCACAGTGTGCAGGTTTGTTACATATGTATCCATGTGCCATGTTGGTTTGCTGCACCCATTAACTCGTCATTTAGCATTAGGTATATCTCCTAATGCTGTCCCTCCCCCCTCCCCCACCCCAAAACAGTCCCCAGAGTGTGTTGTTCCCCTTCCTGTGTCCATGAGTTCTCATTGTTCAATTCCCACCAGTGAGTGAGAACATGCGGTGTTTGATTTTTTGTCCTTGCGATAGTTTACTGAGAATGATGTTTTCCAGTTTCATCCATGTCCCTACAAAGGACATGAACTCATCCTTTTTTATGGCTGCATAGTATTCCATGGTGTATACGTGCCACATTTTCTTAATCCAGTCTATCGTTGTTGGACATTTGGGTTGGGTCCAAGTCTTTGCTATTGTGAATAGTGCCACAATAAACATATGTGTGCATGTGTCTTTATAGCAGCATGATTTATAGTCCTTTGGGTGTATACCCAGTAATGGGATGGCTGGGTCAAATGGTATTTCTAGTTCTAGATCCCTGAGGAATCGCCACACTGATTTCCACACTGGTTGAACTAGTTTACAGTCCCACCAACAGTGTAAAAGTGTTCCTATTTCTCCACATCCTCTCCAGCACCTGTTGTTTCCTGACTTTTTAATGATGGCCATTCTAACTGGTGTGAGATGGTATCTCATTGTGGTTGTGATTTGCATTTCTGTGATGGCCAGTGATGATGAGCATTTTTTCATGTGTTTTTTGGCTGCATAAATGTCTTCTTTTGAGAAGTATCTGTTCATGTACTTTGCCCACTTTTTGATGGGGTTGTTTTTTTCTTGTAAATTTGTTTGAGTTCATTGTAGATTCTGGATATTAGCCCTTTGTCAGATGAGTAGGTTGCAAAAATTTTCTCCCATTCTGTAGGTTGCCAGTTCACTCTGGTGGTAGTTTCTTTTGCTGTGCAGAAGCTCTTTAGTTTAATTAGATCTCATTTGTCAATTTTGGCTTCTGTTGCCATTGCTTTTGGTGTTTTAGACATGAAGTCCTTGCCCATGCCTATGTCCTGAATGGTATTGCCTAGGTTTTCTTCTAGGGTTTTTATGGTTTTAGGTCTAACATGTAAGTCTTTAATCCATCTTGAATTAATTTTTGTATAAGGTGTAAGGAAGGGATCCAGTTTCAGCTTTCTTCATGTGGCTAGCCAGTTTTCCCAGCACCATTTATTAAATAGGGAATCCTTTCCCCATTGCTTGTGTTTGTCAGGTTTGTCAAAGATCAGATAGTTGTAGATATGCGGCATTATTTCTGAGGGCTCTGTTCTGTTCCATTGATGTATGTCTCTGTTTTGGTACCAGTACCATGCTGTTTTAGTTACTGTAGACTTGTAGTATAGTTTGAAGTCAGGTAGCGTGATGCCTCCAGCTTTGTTCTTTTGGCTTAGGATTGACTTGGCAATGCGGGCTCTTTTTTGGTTCCATATGAACTTGAAAGTAGTTTTTTCCAATTCTGTGAAGAAAGTCATTGGCAGCTTGATGGGGATGGCATTGAATCTATAAATTACCTTGGGCAGTATGGCCATTTTCACGATATTGATTCTTCCAAACCATGAGCATGGAATGTCCTTCCATTTGTTTGTATCCTCTTTTATTTCATTGAGCAGTGGTTTGTAGTTCTCCTTGAAGAGGTCTTTCACGTCCCTTGTAGGTTGGATTCCTAGGTATTTTATTCTCTTTGAAGCAATTGTGACTGGGAGTTCACTCATAATTTGGCTCTCTGTTTCTCTGTGATTGGTGTACAAGAATGCTTGTGATTTTTGTACATTGATTTTGTATCCTGAGACTTTGCTGAAGTTGCTAAACAGCTTAAGGAGATTTTGGGCTGAGACAATGGGGTTTTCTAGATATAGAATCATATCATCTGCAAACAGGGACAATTTGACTTCCTCTTTTCCTAATTGAATACTCTTTATTTCCTTCTCTTGCCTGAATGCCATGGCCAGAACTTCCAGCATTATATTGAATCGGAGTGGTGAGAGAGGGCATCCCTGTCTTGTGCCAATTTTCAAAGGGAATGCTTCCAGTTTTTGCCCGTTCAGTATGATATTGGCTGTGGGTTTGTCATAGATAGCGCTTATTATTTTGAGATACATCCCATCAATACCTAATTTATTGAGAGTTTTTAGCGTGAAGGGTTGTTGAATTTTGTCAAAGGCCTTTTGTGCATCTATTGAGATAATCATGTGGTTTTTGTCTTTGGTTCTGTTTATATGCTGGATTACATTTATTGATTTGCGTATGTTGAATCAGCCTTGCAACCCAGGGATGAAGCCCACTTGATCATGGTGGATAAGCTTTTTGATGTGCTGCTGGATTCGTTTTGCTAGTATTTTATTGCGGATTTTTGCATCAATGTTCATCAATGATATTGGTCTGAAATTCTCTTTTTTGGTTATGTCTCTGCCAGGCTTTGCTATGAGGACGATGCTGGCCTCATAAAATGTGTTAGGGAGGATTCCCTCTTTTTCTATCGATTGGAATACTTTCAGAAGGAATGGTACCAGTTCCTCCTTGTACCTCTGGAAGAATTCGGCTGTGAATCCATCAGGTCCTGGGCCCTTTTTGGTTGGTAAGCTATTGATTATTGCCACAATTTCAGAGCCTGTTATTGGTCTATTCAGAGATTCAACTTCTTCCTGGTTTAGTCTTGGGAGTGTGTATTTGTCGAGGAATTTAAACCATCTCTTCTAGATTTTCCAGTTTATTTGCGTAGAGGTGTTTGTAGTATTCTCTGATGGTAGATTGTATTTCTGTGGGATTGGTGGTAGTATCCCCTTTTTCATTTTTTATTGCATCTATTTGATTCTTCTCTCTTTTCTTCTTTATTAGTCTTGCTAGCGGTCTATCAATTTTGTTGATCTTTTCAAAAAACCAGCTCCTGGATTCATTAATTTTTTGAAGGGTTTTTTGTGTCTCTATTTCCTTCAGTTCTGCTCGGATTTTAGTTATTTCTAGCCTTCTGCTAGCTTTTGAATATGTTTGCTCTTGCTTTTCTAGTTCTTTTAATTGTGATGTTAGGGTGTCAATTTTGGATCTTTCCTGCTTTCTGTTGTGGGCATTTAGTGCTATAAATTTCCCTCTACACACTGCTTTGAACGTGTCCCAGAGATTCTGGTATGTTGTGTCTCTGTTCTCGTTGGTTTCAAAGAACATCTTTATTTCTGCCTTCATTTCGTTACGTACCCAGTAGTCATTCAGGAGCAGGTTGTTCAGTTTCCATGTAGTTGAGCGGTTTTGAGTGAGTTTCTTAATCCTGAGTTCTAGTTTGATTGCACTGTGGTCTGAGAGACAGTTTGTTATAATTTCTGTTCTTCTACATTTGCTGAGGAGAGCTTTACTTCCAACTATGTGGTCAATTTTGGAATAGGTGTAGTATGGTGCTGAAAAAATGTATATTCTGTTGATTTGGGGTGGAGAGTTCTGTAGATGTCTATTAGGTCCACTTCGTGCAGAGCTGAGTTCAATTCCTGGATATCTTTGTTAACTTTCTGTCTCGTTGATCTGTCTAATGTTGACAGTGGGGTGTTAAAATCTCCCATTATTATTGTGTGGGAGTTTAAGTCCCTTCGTAAGTCACTCAAGACTTACTTTATGAATCTGGGTGCTCCTATGTTGGGTGCATATATATTTAAGACAGTTAGCTCTTCTTGTTTAATTGATCCCCTTACCATTATGTAATGGCCTTCTTTGTCTCTTTTGATCTTTGTTGGTTTAAAGTCTATTTTATCAGAGACTAGGATTGCAACCCCTGCCTTTTTTTGTTTTCCATTTGCTTGATAGATCTTCCTCCCTCCCTTTATTTTGAGCCTATGTGTGTATCTGCATGTGAGATGGGTTTCCTGAATACAGCACACTGATGGGTCTTGACTCCTTATCCAGTTTGCCAGTCTGTGTCTTTTAATTGGAGCATTTGGCCCATTTACATTTAAAGTTAATATCGTTATGTGTGAATTTGATCCTGTCATTACGATGTTAGTTGGTTATTTTGCTGATTAGTTGATGCAATGATGGTCTTTACAATTTGGCATGTTTTTGCAGTGGCTGGAATCGGTTGCTCCTTTCCATGTTTAGTGCTTCCTTCAGGACCTCTTTTAGGGCAGGCCTGGTGGTGACAAAATGTCCCAGCCTTTGCTTGACTGTAAAGTATTTTATTTCTCCTTCACTTCTGAAGCTTAGTTTGGCTGGATATAAAATTCTGGGTTGAAAATTCTTTTCTTTAAGAATATTGAATATCAGCCCCCACTCTCTTCTGGCTTGTAGAGTTTCTGCCGAGACATCAGCTGTTAGTCTGATGGGCTTCCCTTTATGGGTAACCCGACCTTTCTCTCTGGCCGCCCTTAAAATTTTTTCCTTCATTTCAACTTTGGTGAATCTGACAATTATGTGTCTTGGGGTTGCTCTTCTCGAGGAGTATCTTTGTGGCGTTCTCTGTATTTCCTGAATCTGAATGTTGGCCTGCCTTGCTAGGTTGGGGAGGTTCTCCTGGATAATATCTTGCAGAGTGTTTTCCAACTTGGTTCCATTCTGCCCATCATTTTCAGGTACACCAATCAGACGTAGGTTTGGTCTTTTCACGTAGTCCCAAATTTCTTGGAGGCTTTGTTCGTTTCTTTTTATTCTTTTTTCTCTAAACTTCCCTTCTCACTTCATTTCATTCATTTCATCTTCCATCACTGATACCCTTTCTTCCAGTTGGTCGCATCGACTACCGAGGCTTCTGCAATCTTCGCGTAGTTCTCAAAACTTGGCTTTCAGCTCCATCAGCTCCTTTAAGCCCTTCTCTGCATTGGTTATTCTAGTTATCCATTCGTCTAATTTTTTTTCAAAGTTTTTAACTTCTTTGCTATTGTTTTGAATTTCCTCCCGTAGCTCGGAGTAGTTTGATCGTCTGAAGCCTTCTTCTCTCAACTCATCAAAGTCATTCTCCGTCCAGCTTTGTTCTGTTGCTGGTGAGGATCTGCGTTCCTTTGGAGGAGGAGAGGTGCTCTGATTTTTAGAGTTTCCGGTTTTTCTGCTCTGTTTTTTCCCCATCTTTGTGGTTTTATCTACTTTTGGTCTTTGATGATGGTGATGTACAGATGGGTTGTTGGTATGGATGTCCTTTCTGTTTGTTAGTTTTCCTTCTACCAGACAGGACCCTCAGCTGCAGGTCTGTTGGAGTTTGCTAGAGGTCTACTCCAGATCCTGTTTGGCTGGGTGTCAGCAGCGGTGGCTGCAGAGCAGTGGATTTTCGTGAGACCACAAATTCAGCTGTCTGATAGTTCCTCTGGAAGTTTTGTCTCAGAGGAGTACCTGGCCGAGTGAGGTGTCAGTCGTTCCCTACTGGGGGGTGCCTCCCTGTTAGGCTGCTCGGGGGTCAGGGACCCACTTTAGGAGGCAGCCCGTCCGTTCTCAGATCTCCAGCTGCATGCTGGGAGAACGACTACTCTCTTCAAAGCTGTGAGACAGGGACATTTAAGTCTGCAGAGGTTCCTGCTGAATTTTTGTTTGTCTGTGCCCTGCCCCCAGAGGTGGAGCCTACAGAGGCAGGCAGGACTCCTTGAGCTGTGGTGGGCTCCACCCAGTTCGAGCTTCCTGGCTGCTTTGTTTACCTAAGCAAGCCTGGGCAATGGTGGGCGCCCCTCCCGCAGCCTCACTGCAGCCTTGCAGTTTGATCTCAGACTGCTGTGCTAGCAATCAGTGATACTCCATGGGCATAGGACCCTCCGATCCAGGTGCGGGACACAATCTCCTGGTGTGCCGTTTTCCAAGCCCGTTGGAAAAGCACAGCATTAGGGTGGGACTGACCCGATTTTCCAGGTGCCGTCTCTTACCCCTTTCTTTGACTAGGAAAGGGAACTCCCCGACCCGTTGTGCTTCCCCAGTGAGGCAATGCCTTGCCCTGCTTTGGCTTGTGCACAGTGTGCTGCACCAACTGTCCTGCACCCACTGTCTGGCACTCCCTAGTGAGATGAACCTGGTACCTCAAACGGAAATGCAGAAATCACCCATCTTCTGTGTCACTCACGCTGGGAGCTATAGACCGGAGCTGTTCCTATTCAGCCATCTTGGCTCCACCATCTACTTATTACTCTTTTTTTTTTTTTTGAGAGTCTTGCCTTACTCTTACATTTTGCTATATCTGTCATTAACAAGTTATGAACACCTTTGCTTCCAACCTGTCCAAATCTTTAACCTGGAATTTTATTCCAGGGCTGAGAAAGGACAAAGGGCAGTTCCTTGGCTGTGTGGGTTGGAGAAAGGATCTGGAAATGGAGCAGCTTCTTAGATAGACTTTAACCCTGGTTTCGAGCTCACTCCCATTCCTGCTCTCATAGCTTCCTGGTATTTCCAGTTCTGGAGTTTTTTGATTCTGCAGGGAGAATTGCTAACTTCTAGGTCTCTGTTACTACAGGTGAGGTTTTCATCTGTCCTTGGTATGCTAATTCAGCTACTGAAAATAATCTACTTTTTTGCTTTCATGAATTTCATGCCAATGTCTTTTAACCCATGCTTCTTGATCTTTTCTTTGAAATCATTTTAGTCATTACTATGTCTTTAGGTGTATTTTAAGAAATAATAGAGATAAAATCATGGGCTCATTTGAACAATTTCAATATCTTCTTACTTAAATCTCTTTATCTTGGCCCATGCCCAAGGATAGAATTGTCTATGCTGAGCAGTGTTTTGTTTTCTCCTCATTATTGTTCACTCATATTTTCAACATCTACTACATGACAAACATTCTACCGAGCTGAACGAGACATTAGGTACATTGCAAGGAACAGTCTCCTCTTGAGAAACCTATTTCTGCCGTTGCTGTAAGAAGGTTGTTAAGGAAAACACTTACCATATAAGCCTCTACATAAATTATTTTGCCTTCAAATGCTCAGAAAATCTTTGCTTCTTCTGAAGAGTAAAAACCCCACCCCATACAAACTGTGCAATTTACCATGCCTCACTTTGCACCTAGGTTTTCAGAAAGCTTGTGATTAAATGTGAGAGTTTAACTACATCTTTATAAGTTAAAGGATTTTCTTTTCACCTCTTATTCTTGAATTTCTGTTCTTATATCTTTATCTTTCTTGATTTTCAGTTCAAAAATATTGTATAGGTTTCTTTCAAGACGCCTCATGCTATGGTTTGAATATGTCTTCCAAAATTCAGATGTTGACACATAATGGCCAATGTAATGATATTAAGATGTGGGGCCTTTAAGACGTGATTAGGTCATAAAGGCTCCTTCTTCATGAACAGGATTCAGGTCCTCACGAAACAGGCTTGATGCAGCATTTAGCTTGCTTGCTCTTCCACCTTCCACCATGCGAGGACACTGCATTCCTCTCCTCTGCAGGATTCAGCAAGTAGGTGCCATCTTGGAAGTAAAGAGCAGCCCTCACCAGACTACCAAACCTACCATTGCCTTGATCTTGGACTTCACAGCCTCCAGAACTGTGACAAAATAATTTTTTTTATCACCATGAAACAATGAAGATAATTCATATTATTTTTTCCGTGAGATGGCATTTGCATTTCTATTTGCATTCATGGAAAATGCAAATAGAGTTAATAAAAATTAGCTGAGCACTTCTTGCTAAAATAGAGTGAACTTTAAGGAACTTTTTCAAAGAAAATGAAAAACTTTTCTTCTTCTCTATTATGGATAGAATAAGGGTCAAATAATAGTAACTTGCATCAATATCAGGCATTTAGTAGTTCCTTTAACATATTTCCTAAGCAAATGAATGAATGGAAGAATTTCTTAGCAATGAGGTTTGTTAATTATCAGAATGCTGGCTGGGTGCGGTGGCTCACGCTTGTAATCCCAGCACTTTGGGAGGCCGAGGCAGGCGGATCACGAGGTCAGGAGATCAAGACCACGGTGAAACCCCGTCTCTACTAAAAATACAAAAAAAATTAGCTGGGCGTGGTGGCGGGCGCCTGTAATCCCAGCTCCTCGGAGAGGCTGAGGCAGGAGAATGGCATGAACCCAGGAGGTGGAGCTTGCAGTGAGCCGAGATTGCGCCACTGTGCTCCAGCCTGGGCGACAGAGCGAGACTCCGTCTCAAAAAAAAAAAAAAAAAGAATTATCAGAATGCTTTGCTGCTGAAAAATTAAATAATCCCTTTCATTGGCATAAATCAACTAACAGGTATTAAGTACCTTTTTAGTTTGATGTCTTCTTAAATTAAAAAGAATTATTTTTTTTGGTCTGGAAAAAGAATAAACTTGATCTCTCAATGGCCCTGTCACTGTAAGATTTGATGCGTTCTGTGATTTTATAGCACTACTAGTTGTTTGATTTTATATTTTAGAGCAAGTCCCTAAGCACATAACAAGTCAGTAAAGCAATTTAGAGCTTCACCCAGATCAATGCCTTGAAATTCTGAAGATTGGATTTTTGTTGTCCTTGCATGTTTCAGAATCATATAAAACAAAAACAAAATCATTCTTGATTGATTGATGGGTGCTCTTAGAAGGGCTGGCTATATTTCCAGGTATGAGAATATATAGCCATTCTCCAAGAGTCTACTCACCAGCTGTCATCAAGTTCTCTAGTGCAGATGTCTCACCCTCCCTAAAAATGGCAAAAAAATTGACAGGTAGTGTAAGGTCAAGAGAGTTCTTACACTTAGTAAAATCTATAAAAGTTTGATCCTGATCTTGAATAATCTTTTTAAAATAGGTGTCTGATGGATTCTGTTGTTGATTGTTGTTATGGTTGTTGTAACACTTACTTGCCATTCTGCCAGTTTCAGTCAATATTAGCTAGTTCATGGCACTTCCAAAGTATTTATACAATACAAAGATTTATAATTTTCTTGGGTGGCTTACTTTTCTCCATGAGGGAAAGGTGGAAGAAACAATATTGGCCAAGCAAATGTTAACATTCAGAATATGATTTAAAGTACAGAGCTCAGATTGGCTTTTCCATTACATTGAAGGATTACAGAGATGCGGAGAAACACTGTTGGTTCATCATTACTAACACATACGTGCCAGGACATACAGTCAGGTCGAAAGATTGAAAAGCAACTACCTTAGCTCTGAATTCCAGGGAGTTTATAGGCTTAAATCACAGAGACTTGACATCAGGCAAATGGAGTTTCTGAGGCTGAACAATAATTTGGAATCAAAGGTATTTGAGAATGCCAATTATTAAGAAAAATTCTTTTCTCAGGATCACCATAGCAAAGAAACTCCTACAAATGTAGTTATGCCAGTTCTTGCCTTCCATAATTAAAGCCGTCTGTACCTTTTTCTTGGAAGTAAGCATTTTGACCAACCTGGTTTGATATTCCATGTAGTCCTGTGAGAAAATGGGGAAAATCTGTGATAGAGGTTCCTGGAGAAAAATCTCAAGTCTGTTAGACAGGGCAGATTCACCTTTGAACAGGATTACATCATGTGTATTCAAGGACTGGGGCTACTGCAGTTCTCTTAGTGGGAAAAGACCATTTGACCATATCTTGTCTTTCTTTACCCTTAGGTGAAGAAAGTAGAGATTTTGACTGATCACGTAATAAATGTTGAAATTTGGAGATGCATTTAAAGAAGGGAAGGCCTCCTCTTGATGTTGATGTGATAGGAGACATACACACACGCACACACACACAGACACACACATCTTACATATTGTTTGTTAAGCAAAAGATTGTGAATTTGAAAGAGGCAGCAGCTACCCTACTACTTGCAGATGCTATTTAGCACTTCTAGTACTGTTATTTAATGTTTTCATGCCCAGTCACTTCAACTAGATTGTAAGACCCTTAAAATCAGGGATTAGCTCTTTGCTGCTTCTCCCAGTGAAAGTAACACATGGCCTCACACTGTAATGGAAAACAGTCTGATATAAGGAGAAAAACCTTACTTTAGGGGAAAAGGTATCTGGGGAAGGTTACTTCACTATTTGTAAAATGAGAGGGTTAGACTAAAGAAAGAAGCACAGAAGGGAGAAATAAACATGCGATAAGGCAAATAATCCCTAGGCTCCCTTGTATCATTCTCAAGTATACATTAAAACTGGTTTTGATTATCTGTTTTTTATTTACAAAACTTGTTTTTCTCAACCATATTACAAGACAGTGTCTCTTACACATTTCCATCAGCTTTTTTTTTCATCTTTTCTTTTCTGGGTTACATTAATTCTCTTAGTTATTCACCAGAATACCTCCAAATTGCCTAAGTGCATTGTAGTTTGAGTACATACTTACATATTCATTTAACAAATAATGTTCAAGTGCCTACTTCACGCTATGTATAGTCTTGAGTTTATGCATCTAAATTAGACATTAATGGTAAATATCAAGAAAAGTTGTGGTGAAGATTTAAAGGTTAATAAAACAGATGCAATATATCAGGTCATACATAGCTGAGGGTCCTGGAGGGAAGCATTTTCACTGGGCAGACACTTTCTTGGGAAATACACAGGGGAAAATCCATCACATTATAGAATAAAAATTGGAAAATGACTAATTTGGAAAGATTAGTTTTAGAACTGGAATTATTTGATCTCTAGAGGAAAAGATTAGTGTTTAATGTCGTAAAGTCATAAAAGCCCCAATGATTTTCTTCTTTTATATAATTTCTCTTCTAATCAAAGTAATGCACATACTTAGTTTAAGAAGGCAAGTATTAATTACTGAAAAACAGTAATTTTCAGCCCATCTCTCCATGTCTTGACACCTATCAAAAGTATATACTTTTGCTTATTTTATCTATTTTTAAATATTTAATAGTATATCATGTTTAAGTCTGGATTAAAACAGTTCTGCTTATCTATTTTTCATTCACAAAACTTGTGCTGTCAACAAAATTGCAAACTCCTGGGGTACAAGGACCTTGGGTGGCACTCTCTCCCCCATGGGGTTCCTGTACTACACTGCTAGGCAGACAGAAGATAGTCACTGTTTGTTGCTTGATCAAATGTGGCAACCTTTCCTGAGGTTCCTCTGAATCCTCAAATGGCAGTGAGCATCAGTGGCCTCCCTAAGCAGCATCATGGTTGGGGAGATTATTTTAGAAGGGAGGATGATGGAGTGGGAATTTGGAATTAAAAAATGTTTGTTTGAGTTCTGTCTCACTTTTGCCTCTCTGGGTTTCAGTTGCTATCCGTAAAATAGTATTATCAGTTGTTTCATATAAAAGTTCTGTTGTAAGGCTGGGTGCGGTGGGTCACACCTGTAATCCCAGCACTTTGGGAGGCTGAGGTGGGCAGATCACGAGGTCAGGAGATCAAGACCATCCTGGCTAACATGGTGAAACCCTGTCTGTACTAAAAATACAAAAAATTAGCCGGGCGTGGTGGCAGGCACCTGTAGTCCCAGCTGCTCGGGAGGCTGAAGCAGGAGAATGGTGTGAACCCAGGAGGCGGAGATTGCAGTGAGCAGAGATAGCGCCACTGCCCTCCAGCCTGGGCAACAGAGTGAGACTCTGTCTCAAAAAAAAAATTATATTGTAAAGGCAACTAAATGAGATTTATATATACAACTGTAAAATGGTCCATAAATTAAGCATTTGTCATTCTTACACTGTCCAATAGAGCATCCTGTGAGGATGAAAATGTTGGATATCTGCTCTGTTCAATATTGTAGCCATTAGTCACTAACTACATGTAGATATTGAGCATTTCAAATGTGATTGATATGACCAAGGAAGTGAATTTTAAAATGTATTTAATTTTAATTAATTTCAATTTCAATAGCTGATTTGGACAGTACAAATTTAGTCTACCCAGAAAGATAAACCAGGAGTCACAGCAACTGGATGATTTCACACTGACCTAAACCAAACTGTGAAAACAGATGAGGTCCTAAAAGGCTTGCATGAGCCACAGATGAAGGAAGAGGAGAGAGTAGAAAGGGATGAGCCAAGTGGAGCAACACAAAGAAAGGGATGGAAATCAGCTTTTAGTCCTTCCCTCTAGTTCCACCCTTCTAGCACACCATTATGTAACTCTGAATCTCCAGTTTGTGGAAAGAACTAAGGGTCTTCACTCTATCACTCATTATCTGTGAGACCACCTCTCCAGCTACGTTTTGTCACCTGAAAAGCGACGGTTTTATGCTAGAGGATTTCACAGGATATTTTGAATGCTAATGCCTCATGTCCTGTGATTCAGATCTAGTTGCCTTGGTAGCCCTTCTAGAACTTCTTGCAATTATCCTGGGTAGCTCCAATTCAAGGTTTCTTCCTGGAATCTGTCTAGAGACACTTGAAATGAGATGCTGGATGGCAAAGAAGGTGGATTAACTGCCTCATTTTGACCATCTTCAAGGAATACACAAAACACGTCCCTACATAAAAGTGTAACACACACCTACATACGTCAAATACATGCAAATGGTATGTTAGTTCTGCAAGAAAAGCATCAAAGTTCAAATTTCTTAGATGCTTGCTATATGCTAGGTATTGGTTTTCTCAAAAAATCCTTTGAGGAAGGTGTAATTGTTATTGTCCCCATTTTATAGACACTTTATCAAGGTAATACCATGAAAAATCTGGTTTGAATATAGATCGTGTGACTACAGAATCCACACTCTAATGATTAGAATACAATGAATCCTCTATAAATGTTCAATACAAAGTAAGTTACTTGGAAAAATAATAGCTGGAATCCTGCAGTGCATGTGATGGCTGGTAGTTTTGAAAGAAAGCCTTTCACAAACACGTACTTTTGCCCCCTACTGCATGACTAGTCATCTTTGTATAACCAGTGACCACCTACAGAGTCTGGTACCGAGTAGGTACCCAAAACATGATGAATGAATGAAAGATTAACTGAATAAATAAACGAGGACTAAGTCCTGATTTTTTTTTCTTGCCCAAATTTTTACCTAAGGGGTCTAGGGAGTCATGCCCTATGAACCATAAATTCTCATCAGATGGGTTTTATTTGACCCTGTGTATTGTGACTTACTTTTCAATCTCACTCTGGCATAACATTATGAGATAAGGAAAAAAATATGTAACCTTAAAATATATTTTCATGCCACATCTTAAAATTGCCCTGCAAATTCTCTTGTGTGGAAAAGTCCACATTCTATAAAAAATCCCCTTCCCCCTTTGTTTTCCTTCCTTCCTTCCTTCCCAGGTCCAGCAGATAATCAACTAAGAGTCAGGTACCCTTTTAAGTCTGATAAAAAACAATTTACAACCTGCTCTCTCTAAAGTCGGCTACCTAAGAGCTTCCTCTGCACAATAAAACGTGGTCTCCACAATTCTTTATATTTAACCTGAACATTCCTTTCTATTGATCCCAGGTCTTCAGACAACCTCAACCAATTATCAACCAGAAAATGTTTAAATTTACCTATATCCTGGAAGTCCCCACTTTGAGTTGTCCCACCTTTCTAAACCAAACCAATGTATTTCTTAAATGTATTTGATTGATGTCTCATGCCTTCCTAAAATATATAAAACTAAGCTGCACCCCGACCATCTTGGGCACATGTTCTCAGGACCTCCTGAGGGCTGTGTCATGGGCCATGGTCACTCATATTTGGCTCAGAATGACTCTCTTCAAATATTTTAAAGAGTTTGACTCTTTTTTGACAACATGACAAAAACCATACAGACAACTTGTTTCTCCTACCTCAGTCAGAAGTAGAAAAATTGGGGTATTATTCTACATGTTCAGCATGAGAATAGCACTTTCTTTCTGTTGAATGTATGGAAATGCAAACAGGTGTTAGAAAGCTAGTGTTACATTTCAAGGAAATCCATTTAAATAAACAGGCCTGGGCTTGCCATAGTTCATTGAACTTGGAATGTAGCACAACCACCATCAAAAAACAGATTGAATTTTACTGGGAGCTCAACAAAAAGCAATTTGCACAGGGGGATCTGTGTATCAGCAACTTTTCTTGCAAAGGGATGCTTTGGTGACCATAAACGAGATTTTTAACCAGACACTAAGCAAGATATCATGGGGATTGGGGTCATTCACCTGTCCAGGAATCAACTAAATGATCATATTCATCTACCAAAAGAACATCTGATAAATCCCTGCCTTATTCACAATTTAATCTCTAAGAAGGTATAAAAAGTAATGAGGGACAGGATTCTTCCATTTGAAAAGAATGCTGGGACTGGGGGTGATTATAATAGGTCACTGTAGATTCATCAATCGTAACAAGTATGAAATTCCCGTGGGGAATATTGATAATGGGGGAAGCTATGCCTGTGTGGGGTTTAGGGATATATGGGCAGTCTGTAAGCCTTCCTCTCAATTTTGCTGTGAACCTGAAACTGCTTTATAAAGCAGTCTTCAAAAAAAAAGAAAAAAAGAAAAAGCCTTTGGGAAAAAAATATGAAAAACTTAATTTAAAAATGTATTTGAATCTATGAGGAGGGACTCTACTTCTAACATACCACTTACTGTCTGCCTTGTGTCTACCACATTTATGCTTGCCTTCTCAATGAGGAATTGTGAGTGCCTGGAGAGCAGACATCTCATCCTGTCAATCTTTTTCTGCCTCCCGGTACCTAGCAGGGAGTTTTCCACACAGCAAGAGCTCCATAAAGTTTGAATTAGTTTAAATCAGTTCCAGAAGACTTAACATGTACAACGTGAAGTTCTATCAAGCCATTTGTGGATAGATAGCCCTGATGACTATGATAAAGAGAAATGTGCTGTGGTTTGAATATGTCCCCTCCAAAACTCAGGTGTTGAAATGTAATGGCCAGTGTGAGGCATTAAGAGGTGGGACCTTGAGGAGGCGATTAGATCATAAGGGCTACTACCCCTTGAACAGGATTAAGGCCCTTATAAAAGAGGCTTTGCACAGCTTGCTTGTCCTTCTGGCTCCTGCCATGTGAGGCCACAGTGTTCCTCCCCTCTGGAAGATGCAGCATCAAGGTACCATCTTGGGAGCAGAGAGCAGCCCTCAGGAGACAATCAAACCTGCCAGCGCCGTGATCTTGGACTTTCCAGCCTGCAAAACTCTGAGAGAGAAAAAAAATCCTGTTCTTTATAAATTACCCACTCAGGTATTTTCTTATGGCAGCACAAATGCACTAACCCATGTGCCTACAGCATGAGCTCTCTATTTAGCTGAAAAGAGTAGACGCCAAACATGGAGGAAGGAACAGAGAATGAAGGACTAATAATATAGTGAATATGACTAGCCTGCTTCCTACAACACATTTTGCCGTTTGCTCCTGTGGAAACAGTTAGCTATGACTGCAATCAGTCATAAAGGAACAGGTTAAAGTGTACAAGTTACTTGGTATTGGGAAGCCATGTTGTTTAGCAAGAATGCTTGACAACATGGATGACCATGGATACATGATGGTAAAATGCATGGTTGATTTGATCCATTCAGTCAAACAACTAATTCCCCTTTTCCTGCCACAACCTGTATAGGTAGCCTCTTGAGAGCTTGGGGTAACATTTAAAAAGGCAAAGATGAACCTGCTACAAATAAACTAAAGATAATTTCTTGACTTCATTGTAATCTTGGCCACTCTTCTGGTTTTTCACAATTTTGATTCTCCCCTGTGGCACCCATTATTTCTTGCTTATGGCAGGATGACCTCAAACCATTCAACACAGGATCATGCTACCACAGAATTTATTTCTTGCTGTTATGTTTCTCTGGACACTGCTTAATACACTGTCTTGGATCCCAGTGTATTTTATCCAATACCTATAATGAAAGCGGGGGTCAGAAGAAAGAAGCCACTAGGGGGCCTGTGACACATGGGACTGAAAAGATGAGTCAAGAATGCTCACCTTGGAGACCTCCCAAGATGCCTCCAAGAACTGTCCTAAATTTTTTTCTTAGACACCACAGAGTCAGGTCCATTCTTTAACTACTGGCACTGAGAATTCTGTAACAAAACCAGGTGAGAATGTTTTCTTGGCAATATAACTCCATCAGTTTTTATAGTCAAACTCCAGGCTGTATTATTTTCTCATCCATCCTCAGCTATTTATCTCCAGTCTCAGAGGACAATATCTTATTTCCAAAACTAATTTTTTTTACCTAAGGATCTCTTCCCTCCCAACCTCTTTAAGGACTTGCCCCATCAATTATCTGCACTCTTACTTAAGTCTGAAATCTCTCCCTCTCCCTGATTGTTTCCCATGCTTAAGTAAATTGCTCAAGTCTTTCACACCTTTTAAAACAAATAAATCAGCTTCCTGAAGTCTATAGACCTCTTTCTAACTGCAGTTATAACTTCATTTGTATAGATACAGTAGTTTATATTCACCAGCTTCATTTTCATGCCCTCAATCCATATTAGGACCTGGAGAATCGAGCTCAGGGAAGTGCCCAATTCTATATATTAAACTTTGGATTTCACCCAAATTAAAATTATTTTCTCTTCTCGGCGTTGGGTTTTTGATAAGCCAGAAGACAGAGAATGTGGACATGGTCCTTCTTTCTTCTCTTTTTTTCCACTTAATGACTCCACTTCTTCTCCCTTATCTGGTATCATGATTTTAATGCCGCCAGGGCTAAAACCAGAGGAAGAGAATGAAGTCGATGAGGGCAGAATATTCTCACTGAATGGTTAATCAGCTAAGACAGCTTTATGCTCTCTGTCCTGACAAAGTTTAAATGTAACTCTTTCTTTTCTTGGGTACTTTTGAGGTTCTTCACAGGCCCTACTGGGAACATCATTTGTACTTTCCGGGTGATACATGACTCCCATGTGCTGTATGAAAAATTTTCCTTCATCCTTTGTCCAAAGTGTCTGGAATGTGGGCCAAGTTCCATGCAGCAGCAACTCTCCACTCCGTTACCGAAGCAGGACCCAGACTCTTGCCCTCCAAATTACTCAAATCATTATCAGACACAGGCCAAAGTTTCATGGGACACATATCAAGCTGACAGAATGATCCTGTTGACTTAAAGTGACAAGGGAAGCATCTCCTTTCCCTATCATTATCATGAATTATCTCTCTCAAACACAATTATTTTATATCCTCAATGCATAGGAATGATAAAACATATGCTTGACACTTTGAAATTTGTGTATGTTTGTTCAGGTATCTATCATCTTAGGGTATATTTGAAAGTGTACTTTAACATCCTTTTGGCAACACAATTCCAGAGATGCAGGTACTTGGAGACAGACCGACATACCTTGATCCTCAGTGGTTTTGCTGGTTGGAGAGATCATTGCCTTGAAAATATGTTCATCAGGAGCAGTGAATCCTAAATAACTATGTCTCCCCACAGCCTTATTACACCTGGGGTTCACAGTCTCAATGATCTCCAGATAAAATGATCTTAACCCTGTCAAGGTCTCTATCTCATTTAAGGTGATGCCACATGAAATACGTCCCATCTGAAGGGTCCATTTGACATGAATTTTGAAGGATTTTAAGAATTAGGGCCTGGTGAGAAGGGGAATTTGGAAGACATTAAAAGAAGAGGCAGTAAATTGTTTTAGGACAGATAATGTAGGATTTTTTTTTTTCAGGTTAAGGGATTTCCACCTTACCTTACAGAAATCTTCAATTTCTACCATCCAATTCCATATCCTTAAATGTTGATCAAGGATAATTCACTTCTATGAAGAACCACTGGGGATGCTGCAGATAGAATGCTTCATGAATCCCAGTGGTAAATTACAATCACTAAAGTAAAATGAGGATGTCTGTCTTATACACAGTCTGAAAAATCCTTATTGTTAACATGAGGGTTACAACTGGGTTCGTGAGAAGGTTTAGGTACCCTTCACCTTCTATATTCTCTCCAATGGTGGAAACAATATAGAAGTGAGAGCTGAAGAGTAGCTCTCACTAGGCTTTATAAAAATTTAGAAGTTTCAAAGGTGGGTTTTGGTCAGGGTCATATAAGGGGAAAGAGGATTAAAATATAAATTAAGAGACTATTTTAAAAAGTGAGAGATCAGGTTGAAGGGAAAGGATGTAATTTCAACATTTGAACTCAGAAAGTTGGACTTGGATAGGAATGTGCTGGGGCTCTAGGCAGATGGGATAAGTACAGGGATTGAGCTGAGCTGAATGGAAATGGGACAAGGCTGTCTTGTGGAAGACAGAAGGGCTCCCTCACCCACATCTCTCTTGGTCACAGCTTCCCAGAATATTCATAATTTGTCTGTATACCTAGACTTCCACTGGGAAGGCCAGAGAATCAACGGATCGCCCAAGCTGTTTTCTCTTTCCAGAGCAAGATCAAACAGGATAGATCTGGAGCCAAGGCTAGCATTCGAGGCTGACTGACCAAGGGCTGAGAACCAGACATACCCAAGTACCCAATTCCCTGAGGTCTTCCCATGTAGGGTTTACAGGCAGATGGAAGCAGGGGGAGAGAAGAATGTAAGAGAAAAACATTTATCTTCTATTTGGCTATTGCATAATTTAAAATCTTATACCTGACCACATCACTTCTTTATTTTCAAATGTCCCCATATCTAAAAGAAGAACAAACACAGTGTGGCAAACAAATGCCCTTCACAACATGGCATTGCCTTCCTGCCTCCTTAAACTCATCTTTCACATATGCCAATGCTCTCACCATAGGTACTGCCAAAATTTCACCATATTCATGCCTCCTTGTCCTTGTTTATGCTGTACCTCCTGCCCTTACATCTTTTCTGCATTTGGTCAGTGTCTTTGCATCCCTCTGAGCTCATCTCCTCTGATATTCTCTCCGTATCTTACTCAACCTTCCTCCATATCCCCAGAGAACCCAGGCTTAATTCTCCCTTTGCTGTGGAGTTATACTGTGCAGCTTGCCATTCTGTTTGTAAAGTTTGGTGGTCATGGTGGACTCAGATAACCTGATTCTTGCTCTGGATCTGCCGCTGCTAGTGTGTGACCTTGAGATATTTATATAACCTCCTGAAGTTTCATTTTTCTCATTTTATTATCTGAAAAAAATGAGAATACTAATTCATACATACCTCATCTCGTCATTATGTGGCTTAAGTGAAATAATGCATGTAAAGCATATAAAACAGTGCTTAAAACATTTAAGCTTCTATTAAATGTTACTTGATATTAATCATAGCATTTATGAGACCTCACATAGTGTCAGACTCAAGAAAGAAGCAAAGAGGTATACATTTTTCCCCTCAAATTTTGAAAGTATTAATAACATTGAATTTCATTATATTAAAAATTAAACCTTTGGGAGGAGGGGTTTGGACGGGCTACTAAATCAAAGAACAATAGGAGACAGGCATTCCACAGAGCAGGGGGGTCTACTTCCCGGCAGACATCCGTGCCCTCCTCTTACTCCACTGTAAAGCAGTCGCTCCAGGCAGAGGCAGCTGAGGCCCAGCCATGCCATGGGTGAGAGGTAGCCCCTTTCCAGGCCCAGAACTTTCTCCTTCTCTAAGAGAAAATGGCAAATAAATAAATAAAATCTGTATAAATTTAAATAATTGGAAGGCAGCTTGACTGAAAAAGACACTTTTCTTTTTCACCACAAATGTCACCATCTGGACTTTTCCTTTTTTAATTTCTTTGGGACCTGACAAGTCACTGGGCTGCTATAATCACACCCAGTCAAAAATGACAGACACATCTTGGTGAGTTATGGTGGGCAGAGCTCCAGGGTGGCCAGTGAGGACCCAGAAATCAGTGGGAGGGTAGTTTCAACAGCCACCCCCTCCCCAGAACACAAAAGCTCCTGAAGTGTGAGCAACCTGAATACATCACACACACACACACACACACACACATGTGAGCATTTGAGGACGTGTGTGCGCTTCCCAGATAGCATTCAATTAACCTACTAGTTAACTCATTTTCTAGCAAAAAACTAAAGGGCAGGAAAGGCCACTCAGCAGACTGTGCTGCTATTAATAAACTACATGTGGCCACCTGTGTCTGTGCTTGTCTTGGTTTCTCCCAAACTGTCCTTCATCAAGCAAGGCGAGAATAATCCCGGGGAACCAGCAAAGTGGATCCATTTTTCTATATCGGTCAACTGAGAAACTCCATGCAGCCACAGGTCCACAGGCTTATTCACAGCAATCGCATATAAATATTCCTACCCACAAAATCGCATTGTTTAATATTTTATTTTTGCTATTCCTGTACTATTTTAGTTACAATTGTCTGGAAAGTACAATGCCTCCCCTGTAGAGCTTGTGCAGAGTACTTTTTCAAAACCGAAAAATTTACCATTTTGTAAATTGTCTTCTATGGCAATTTACAAAGCTCCAGTCTTTAGGAATATTTGCCTATTGCTTAGTTTATTTGCATAGGCCTTAATGAGTGTATGTACATAGATGAACATATACACTTACATATATGAATATGAGTCTATTCATTTGCCCAATTTTTGCAGTGTTCTGTGTATAAGTAAGCACTGTGATAAAATTACAAGTTCGAGGTCTACTAGGACAGTGCTTTTCAAACGGGAATGTGCCTACAAATCACATTAGGAACTTTTCATTTAGTAGTCTGTATTTCTAGTAAGTACCAGGAGATGCAATGTCACTGGTCCATGGACCACAGTATGAGTAGCAAAGTGTCACAGGAAATAGACATTGTTTTGTTTTTGAGATGAAGTTTCACTGTGTCACCAGGCTGCAGTGCAGTCGTGCCATCTTGGCTCACGGCAATGTCAGGGCTCAACTGATTCTTCTTCCTCAGCCTCCCGAGTACCTGGGAATCACAGGCATGCACCACCACGCCTGGCTAATTTTTGTATTCTTTTTTTTTTAGTAGAGACGGGGTGTCACCATGTTGGCCAGGCTGGTCTTGAACTCCTGACCTCAGGTGATCCTCCCACTTGGCCTCCCAAAGTGCTGGGATTACAGGCGTAAGCCACCTTGCCCAGCCTGGACATAGTTTTTAAGCTAGAAATTTACGAGTCCTCCTGCAGATACCCCTCAACCTCACATTCCACACCCAATCATTAACCAGAGCAATCCCTTTATAAATCCCTCTCAAATGCACTTTTTGTTTCCACCTTCAGTGTCACTGGGCTGGTCCATCTCCATCACAACCACTTGTCTCCCAGACTAGGGTAGTTTTGCCTAGTTTTGCCTTCAACCGTATTTAACAAGCACTGTGGCCAGAATGATATATTTAACATGCAAATCAGAACCTCGGCTTCTCTTGCTTAAAATTCTTAGATGGCTTCCCATTGTCCTTAGGATCACATCCAAAGTGCTTAATATGGTCTATGAAGCCCACTGTGCTCCAATTCTCTTCTATCTGTGTAGCATCATCTCCCACCAGACTCCCTCTTTATCACTTACTTCATCCACTCTGGCCTTCTTTTGGCTTCCTGAGTATGCACAACTTCTTCCTAACTGAGGGACTTCAAACCTGACATTTCTACCCGCTGCCTGAGACTTTTTTCTCATGATTTCTCCTCCTCTGCTGCCCTCCTACCAGCTACTCCCAACCCTCTACTTCAATTCACCCTGCAGGTCTCAGCTGAGATTTAAGCTGTTCAAACAGGTTTCTGTTTCCTGTTTGATGCTATCAAAGGACTCTGCATTTTGCTTTCATAGAATGTATTAATGCATTGTTCACATAGTTGTTTTGCTTACTGAAAGCTCCCTGAGGACAGGGTCTAGGTCTGCCTCAGCATCATTGAACCACCAGCACATAGCTCAGTATGTGGCATACAGAAGTCTCTCTTAGTGAATGTTATGAATCAATGAAGAAAAGAAACGGAACTTGTGACCAGAGATGCACAAATGGTATATAAGACTCCAGTGAGAGTGGCCCATGCCTGTAATCCCGGCAGTTTGGGAGGCTGAGGCGGGTGGATCACTTGAGGTTAGGAGTTCAAGACCAGCCTGGCCAACATGGTGAAACCCCATCTCTTCTAAAAATACAAAACATAAGCCAGGCATGGTGGCAGGTGCCTGTAATCCCAGCTACACAGGAGGCTGAGGCAGGAGAACCACTTGAACCAGGAGGCGGAGGTTGCAGTGTGCCGAGATCATGCCACTGCACTCCAGCCTGGGCAACAAGAGCGAAACTCTGTCTGAAAAAAAAAAAAAAAAAAACCCTCCAGTGACAGCCAATAGTGAGTAGAAGTTTTACTGTGCAGATGAAGGGCAAGGGTGGAGTCAGATGTCGTGACTCACATTGAACGGGGATTCAGGGAAAAGAAGTACTTGGGCAAGATATTAGAAAAGCTGCTCGTGAGGCAGACGTGAGAGAGAGTGTTCCAGATGGCAGGAAAAGGGGCAGGCAGTGCCCAACGTGGACCGTCTTTTATGCCATGGCAAATACTTTGGCCTTTAGCTTATCAGTGGTACGGCAGAAGGACAGAGAAGTTTTAAATCTGGAGATGATGTAATTTTATTATCATTACATTTGTGCTTCAGAGACATCTCTATGGAAGCAGAATACAAAATGGGAAGGATAAAGAATTGTGACAGGATGGTTAAGAAATGTTGGTATTAGCCCAGGTAAGAGATGAAGCAAAAACAAATATCATTATAGAAAATAATATTTTAATATTTCCAGCTTTCTTGAAGCTGGGGCATAAACATGTGACCTGGACTCAACCAACTGATGTCACCCACCAGAGAGTTTGAATTGAGGACTAGTGAGTGAAAGAACAGGAGCAATTAGGAATCAGTTCATTCATTGACTCATTTGTTCAACAAATGTGTATTGAATACTTTATCTATGCCAGGCACTTTTCAAGTTATTGAATCTGTAGCAGAGAACAAAGCCGACTAAAATCTCTGCCCCGTGGAGTTTACGTTCTATAGTAGGCAGAAAATAAACAGGTAAATGAGTGAACTATATAGTATGTCAGATACTGTTAACTAATATGGAAAAAAAATAAAAGCCAGCATCATGGATTAGAATATGTTAGAGGAGGGGGCAGATGGTGAGGGTAGACAATTTTAAATAGTGTGATCCCTGAAGGTCTTGCTGAAAAGGTGACATTTGAGCAAAGACCTAAAGCAAGTTGGGAGACAAGCCATGTGTCTATCTGGGGGAAGAATGTTTCAAGAAGAGAAAACATTTCGGTGGTGGTTACATCAGCATTGCCCAGGATCCAGTTCTCCAAGGTCACCAGCAGTTTTGGTGCCAGCAGCCGTGTCTCTACCCAATGGCAGCAAGTCGCAGCCGTGGCACAGGGGCCCCTTCAGCAGTGATGCCCTCACCAAATGGTTCTGTGATATAATGCAGGCCATAGTTCTGGTTCCTTCTGGCCTCTCTTTTTCTGCTTGTTTTTCGAACTTGGTACTCCAGCTTTCCTAGTGATTTTCTAAGTACCCTAAAATCCTTTCACTAAATTCCTATTCTTACGTCAGCCAGGAGTGTTTAACTAAGAACCCTGATGAGTTCCAGTGAGTTCCCAATCCTCAGGGAGCTGAGGTCTCTGAGGTTAAGAGGACACCTCTGTCCCACTTCCCTTACCCACAGCTCTAGTTCATGGTGGCATAAGAGATTTTTAGCTTCTATGTCATGCTACCAGCTGCCTTGCCCAGAAGAAATGGAATCACACATACATTTCTAAGAATGAGCAGGTAGAATTATAGACTTGAGAGGAAAATGGGTGTACAACGGTCTTCCTTTGAAAACCATGCTTTTGTGTCAGAATACGGAAAGACAAAAGAGACCCAGTTAAGATATATGGGTAAAGTGTCTTAGCACCTGAATTGAGATAATGGCACAAGAATCTAAGCATCATGGCCATGCCAAGAAAGGAGAAAATGCTGGGGGCGAGGCGTCTGCATCCATTAGGGAATGCATATTTTCTCAATTTTGAGTTGCATTGTTTTTTCATATTGTATTTTATTTTATTTGAGACAGAGTCTCACTTTGTCGCCGGGACTGGAGTGCAGTTGCACGGTCTCGGCTCACCACAACATCCGCCTCCTAGGCTCAAGCGATTCTCCTGCCTCAGCCTCCTGAGTAGCTAAGACTACAGGCATGCATCACTACCACCTGGCTAGTTTTCTTTTTTGTATTTTTAGTAGAAACAGGGTTTCCCCATGTTGGCCAGGCTGGTCTCGAACTCCTGACCTCAAATGATCCACCCACCTCGGCCGCACAAAGTGCTGGATTTATAGGTGTGAGCCACTGTGCCTGGCATGCTTTTTCATATTTTAGTAGCACTGAAACTGGTATGCATTTTACCACCAATTGTACATGTAATATAGTGTCTTCCCTAAATTTTCAAAAATCTGTTATTACATCTATGGTGCATCCTGCAATGGACAGCACTAGAAAATGAGCCAAATATGAATAGATAGCATCTTAGATCAGGGAGGCTATCTGTGGCTTATATTCCTTTCCTAGTTAGCACACATACAGCTTATCTTCCAGAACATGATGTACGAATATGGGAAATGCCAGTAGTGAATATGCAGCAAGCTCATTTCTGAACACTTTCACTCCCTAGTTACATAGGGATAACTCTGATACTGAGGCTTACTGCTGGTATAAGGCCACTTACAAGACAGTGTAGGGACAACTCCACAGGAACAGCTGTTTACTAAAAACACACAAAGTCACTTAGAAATTCCTTGCTCCTGGGGTGATCAGAACATCTAGTTCAAAGGAATAAAGAGAAACTCACTGGGGAAGCAAAATCATGATATGAACTGTAGTAGGAGCAAATCTGATACAGTGATGGGCTCCAGGTAAGCAAAATAATGACAATGGTAGTATAGAATGTAAAACGTTTCAATACCACATCCAGCCACAGTAAGTCACTAGGCTCACAGAAGCACAGAGCACAGAGCACATTCCAGGGATCAGAGACACAGCACTCTGACAGAAATGTGTTTAATGTAGTTGCTGCTTTGACATCCATTTCTAGGCCTGATATAAGGTTATTTGAAACCTGGTCATACTCCATCTCCTTTGGCCCCTTCCCATATGATTGTTGGGGATGTAGCTCACTTGTTCCTCATGTCACCAACCCCAAACCCAAAACATTGCACAGCTGCTGACCATGATAAACCTAATGCTCAACACCAGAGTCGTATAACTGGGTATCCCCCTTCATTAGTATTTTATTTAAGCTAGCCAATCCACACCCCTGAAGGAAAGCCTAAGGAATGACACCTGCAGACCATTATAAAGGCATAGTCCTCTCTCACTTGCTCTCCACTGGCTGATTGAGCTCCTTTCTCCCTCCAGACTTCCCACTGGCTTCCAGTCGGCGCCCCAACCTCTTCAGGACCTGTGAGTAATCAATTTATTTTGTTTTATGCACGTTGGTTTTTACCTCCTCTTTGTGTCTCACCTGACACACACACCTGAACCTTCCTTCCTTCCCATTTGGGCTCTCCTAGAGAGCGATTATCTTGGCACATCGCCACTGCCAAGAGAGACACCTCAAGACCAAATTAGAAACAGTCACAATAGCTTCACTTCTGTCAATGGTTCAGCCTGAGCAACAGACATGAACTTCTTCTTTCTTCACCTAATACTCTCTGATTCAACACCCTACATTTCTGCCAGGCTTGTGTGGTCTCTTTAGAATGACCATACTCTAAAAAAACTGCAAATGGAACTGCAAATCCACTACCTGTGTGTCTTCGTACCAGCCATGTCACTTTTAGATTTCTCACTTATGAGATGCAATAATTGCCAATTGCTCTCCCAAGCCTAAAGTACAATGCCTTTTACCACAGTTATTGATGAACACTTATCTGAATTAAAAGGAACTTAGCATCTTCTTACTGAGGTTGAAATGTGCTGGTGCCTTCTGTTTGTTTCCTGGTTACTGTCTCCATCTCAGCAACCAATATAAGAGGGTGGGATGAATGGCATCTACTCACTGTCTGTATTCATTTACTGTGTAAAACACTTGCACAATGTCTCATAGGCACACAACAATCTGCATTTATTTAGCTTATGTCTGGGGATGGTAAGTGTTGGCTGGTCCTGTCCTGACCTGACCTGTCCTGAAGTGACTCTGCCCCACATGCCTCTCATCCTTCTCCTGGACCAGAAGGCTCATTTGGGCATGCTCTTCTGGCACTGGTAGAGTGCCAGAGATGAAGGTCAATTGTGCGAATGCTTTTCAAGCCTTCAATCACATCACACTCCTTATATTCTATTGCTCGAAGCGAGCCATATGGTCAACACCAAAGTCAAGGTACAGACAAGCACCCTCCACCTTGGAGGTGGGGAGTGAAGGAGGATACCTTTGTCTCACTGCCAAGCAATGACTGGTCCCAAAGTGTGTCATCAGGGGGTTGCCAGGTTCTGAGTACCACTTGGTTCTGACTTACTGGAGTGCTCTGACCCTGGTTTCTGGTTTTAATTCCAGTCACTAAAACAAACATTAGTGTCCACTAGGAACTGACATTTTCTGAGCCCTTCCTATAGGTCAGACCCTATGTTATATACTGCATATTTGTTATTATATACAGTCACCTATAGCCAGCCATACCTACAGATGAATCAAGTAATTATCCCAAATTTTAGTGAAGAAAATAACACTCAAAGTGGATCAGTACCTCTAGGCACTCTTTCAGGTTTCTTGGGAGTATACAAAGTTGAGTAACAGATCATGCCACACACCCTCACAGAGCTTACTGCTCTACTACTTGCTGATTGTCCACTTTAAATAAAATTCCTAATTTCCTATATCCTTAACTGTCCAAGCCTTGGCTACTAGAGCTGTATTTTTCTTATTTGTCATCAACTATAGTCCTGAAATGATCCTTCAAAAGACTGTAACCAGCTGAAATATAACAGACTGCTTAATATGTTCACATAGTTATTGGATTTATTTCTTATCCAAACTAGAAGGAACTAAGAGGCTTCATGCTGAAGTGTGCCTATACCTTCTAGCCTCATTAAGAAGCCGTTGGAAGAATCTGCTTCCTAGCCACTGTTAGCTTTCTTCACCTATGAAGCCAATCTTAGAGAGTAGGATAAATGACATCTACTCACTGTTTTCGTTTACTGCTTAACAAACAACCACATCATCTCAGAGGCACACAACAATCGGCATCTAAGCTTATGTTTCTGGGGTAGACTTTGGAACCAGACCAATCTAAGTGTGAATATTGGTTGGCCTCAGTCTCCTCATCAGAAAAGTAAAATATTAACACCTCCCCTACTATGTTAGTATAAAGATTACCTGGCGATACAGTATATAAAGGTACCTAATACAGACCCTGCCATACTAAATATTTATAGGTTCCTCTCTCTCTTTCTTTCCCAAGAAATTTGGTCATCAGCAGTTGCATCTTCAGCCACACATAAATCCCTGAATTAGACTTTTCAGGACAAAAGAAATAATGTAACAACTTGACTTATGATGTTTTATGGAGCTTTCATTTGAGTAATATATATATATATAAACATATATATATGACACCTATATGATGAATCTTGGATTTGTATGTGTGGGTTAAAAAGGCAGGAGTGCAATGGGGGAAATGGCACTGAGCTAATAAGTTCCTGTCTGTGATTTGACCTGCTCTGCGCCTGACTAGCTGCATATTCATGTCAATTTCCTCCCAGTTACCTAGGGCAAGAAATGAAGAGGAAAGATCTTTAATCATTTTTTTATTCTAATTGAAACATTTTCCTTGCACGTGGAGAGAGAACAGGTGCCTAACGAGCCCATATGATGATTCACAAGGTAGTAGATATCACCCCAGATATAATTAAACTGGAAGATCAATGAAAATTTCCTTTTTGGACTACTGCCAGGTCACACAGACAAGGATCCAGCTAGCTGTATTTATGCACAGCAATATCCAGAAGTGTGTACTCACACAGGTGTGCCCTGCAATATTGTATCATGATAAATTAAACAGCCACAGACTCGTACATCCAGTATTACTTATTTAGAAAAACACCTCGATTTCTATGTGCAGTTAATGATGCTGGACTACAAACATTGTCTGTCAGGAAGGCAGACAATTGCTGCATCTTATCAAATCTCACTGTCCTTTTTCCTTTATTATGTTTTTCATTTCTTTATATAAAAAAACAACCACATAAATAAGAACTGCCCTGGAGGATCAAGACCTGAAAGAAAGGGAAGAAGGGGAGAGAAATGGAGGGAGGGAAGGAGGAAGAGAGCCAGCAGGGGATTGAAGCATTGCAAATAAGTGGGCCTTCCTTTGTAGCGCCAGAAAATTGTAATGCATTTACTTCAGGATGTCTAACCTCTCTGGGTCTCAGGATTCTCAGACTCTCTCAGCCTATAAATAAGCCTATTCCAATCTTGACTGTACGGAGTTCTTCTGGTAAAGGCAGCAAGGGAAGAACTTAGGGGAGAGGACTGGCATCTGAGACTGGCCATAATGCAAATTTTGCAGGACTGAGAATTTTCATAACCTCATATTCTTTGAAATTTCTCTGTAGAAATGAGAAAAAATACTCATCCTGACAGTCTTTTCAGTTGTTTTGTAACAAGACTGTAATTGAAAAAGAATCACTCCTAGCATTAGACACTAAACACGTTCTTGTTAGTTCCACAAAACAGAGGTTAGTTTGATGCCTAAAGCTCCTAGGAAGATCAATGCTTTGCATATATTTCAGTTAAGAAAAGAATGCAAATTATAATTCAAATACTGTATTGCCCACTCATAGTTTGCAAAAGAAGAGTTACAAAAGAATATAAATTGTTTCATTAGGTCCTTAAAGATAACTCTAGGTAAACATACCTGTTTTTATCAGAGGAGGCTAACTACTGTAACAATTTCAAAATTTCGGTGGCTTAATGGAATCAAAGTTTGTTCCCATTCACACAAAGTCTAATTTGATTGTTCCCATTTGGGCAAATCTCCTTTGGGCAGTGAAGTTAGAGATCCAGGCTCCTGCCAATGTGAGGCTTAACCAACTCAGAGACCTTCAAAGTCGTTTGCAGAAGATAGAAGATCACATGGAGCATTTTATGGCCAGGCCTGGAAGTGGCCCACATTCCATTGGTCAGGACTTAGTCATATGGTATCATATAGATGCAGTGGTTGCTGGGAGCTGTAGTCTTCCTGTGTGAGCACAGTAGCAACCCAGAGCACTGTCTCTGCTATACTTCCATTTTCCAGATGAGGAAAGTAAGTCTCAATAAGTGGATCTGATTTGTTCAGAATGAATCAGTGGCAGAGGCAGGACTAAAAGTCATGTCACCTCACTCTATCTTTTTTCTTTTATATCTCATTGTTTTGTAGGGTCTTTGCAGAGGTACAGCAAGGCTTCAATTTTCTTGAGAAAGATCTGTAACCACAAGGAAGAAACTGCTTCCTAGAATTCAATGTCAGCTTTTTGTAGCCTTTTCAGAGGAAGTGTCTAGAGAAAATTGCAAATGTAATTAATGGATTTATTTAATTCATTAAGATTTTTCCCAAATGATTTATCAGATAGTTGTCCTGACTTCTGGAAAGGTCATGCATTCATCAAGAATGATGAATTCCTTTTGATCTTTTACAACGTCTAATAGTGCAAGGCACGTGGTCATTGCCGGACAAATATTGTTGCCGGCCATGGTAATACTGGTTCTTAAAAAGGTTCTTAAAAAGGAAAATGATATGAAAAACAAATAACATTCTGATAAAAGGCTAGGCAATCATTCCATGTAGTCATCAATGTTAGGCATAGTTCTAGGTTCTCAGGATGAGATAGAGAAAATGTTTGCCTAAAGCTCAGTTGATATCTGTAGCCTAAACTTAAGGTTCTCTAAAGCCCGAATCTGTGCAGCACATAGACATGTTAACTACTCCTGCTTTCCCTTTTTGTATCTGTAAAAAAGATATGGCAGCAATAATCTCAGACCTCTCTGAGCTGTTAGGCAAATGGTCATAGAGTGAGTAGAAATGCAGAATGATAGGAAATAAAACACCCGGTGATAAACTTTTAAGGGAGGCAGGTTAATGGGGCAAGTATGTGCAGGGCAACCTGCCTGGCTTCAACAGGTCATTATATATCCTTTATTCAGAAGAGCTTGTCTTTGTGTTGCTGCTTCTGAAAATAGGGTGACAGTGATGGAAAACGCAGGGCAGCGCTGAAGAAAGGGTTTAAGGTAGCCGTAGTCACATGAGATGTGTTCATCGAGATTTATGTCATTATTGTAACAAACCACTGAAGGAATTTATAATGGTGAGATCATTATAAAGGATTCTAAATATGCGGTTAACTGGACATTATGACATCATCTCTCACAGTTTACTCAACTTAGACAAATGTCTACACCTTTAGGCACAACTAGATCTTTTCTTTTTATAAAGAAAATGTTTTTTATTTGTTTGTGTACAGAAAGCCTCAAGATCCTTCCAGCTTTGTCATTCAAAGAACATAGAATACTCAAATGGGTACTTCCTCAATAACTGTCCCTCAGGCTACACAGAAGCGATAATCAACCAGACACCTGTTATTCCTTTTGCACAATTATGTCAAAGTCTTATCCCACTAGGACTCTTAACTAGATCCTGTTATAAGCACAACATCACCCCTGATACCTCTGTTTGCCCTGAGCTTACAGCCTTTGCATTTTCTGTGTATGTTTTAATCTTCTAGATAGCAAACTCCTTAAGCAAAGGGACTATGTGTTAGTCAGCCCTGTATCTCACATGCCTTCCCCAGAGATTGGCTCATACTATATGCTCAGTAAGTATTTGAGAATGAATGATGATGGTTTTCGCATGAGAACAGTGTCTGTGCATGGGTTTGTATTTTTCTGTGCCCAACATCCCTTTGAAGAAGTGAGGGTAATGTTCTTGATCAGGGGCTGCAAACTTTTTCTGTAAAGGAGCAGCACATAGTGAATATTTTAAAGTTCGTGGGCCATATAGTCTCTGTGGAAACTGCTCAGCTATGCTGCTGTAACACAAAAACAGCCATCAACAATATGGAAGCAAGTGGGCGTGCTGTATTCCAAGAAAACTTTCTTTATGGATGCTGAAATTTGAATTTCATACAATTTCCACATATCACACAATACTCTTCTTCGGATTTTTAAAAAAAATTTAAAAATGTAAATACCATCATTGGCTTGCAAGATATACAAAAACAGGTGGTGGGCCATTTGGCCCAGGGGCCACAGTTTGCTGACTTCTGAACTGGATCATGGGGTTGCTGGCACTGGTCTCAGTGGTGGGATTTACTAATTATAGAAAGCTGCTTTCTGAAATCTTCTCCATTTTCTTAGCCAATTCGTAAATGCTTTAGTCGGTCCAATTCCTAAGAGAGAAATTACTATTTTGTCTGACTGCTATCTTCAAGGGCACTCTAATGAATTAAGGTTATGGAATTGTTGGGCAAGATGTACCACCTTAGGATTAAAGAGTTATGATTAAAATATTAAAATGGAAGAATAAAATATAATTCATGATTTATTGCAAATCATCTTAGATACTTTTAGAAATCAATAACCCATGTCATCATTCTCATTTTCCCTGTGACATTCATTTATTTCCCAAAGCAAGCATCCTCAGTAATAGGAAAGGATGCCAGATCACATGCATGGGTCAAGCTAAATATGCACCCCAAATTCTGGCACTATTGTGAGACATGATGAAAAACAAATACATCTACTTGGATGATTTTAGAAATCAAGTTTAGATTTTAATATAATGTTAATATTTATTATAAAATACATTGCCCTGATGATAATTTTGCTACACAAAATATACACACAAAAACAGTAATTTAATGTAAGCAAATATACACAACAATAATACAAAAAAATCACGGCTGAGCACAGTGGCTCACGCCTGTAATCCCAACTTTGGGAGGTTGAGGCGGGCAGATCACTTGAGGTTAGGAGTTCGAGACCAGCCTGGCCAACATGGCCATGTACTAAAAATACAAAAATTAGCTGGGCAAGGTGGCATGTGCCTGTAATCCCAGCTACTGAGGAGGCTGAGGCAGAAGAATTGCTTGAACCGGGAATTAGAGGTTGCAGTGAGCTGAGATTGTGCCATTGCATTCCAGCCTAGGTGAAGAGGCAGGACTCCATCTCAGAAAAAAAAAAAAAAAAAAACAAAAAAAAACATAACCTAACACCTTTACTTTAAGGCCGCCTGGTTTTACACACAGTTATTTGTTGAGTGCAGGCGGGAACCAGACTGTTCTTTACCTGCTGTCATTTTGGAGAGAATTCTTATGCAAGAGGGTTGATTTACAAGGAAAATGCATAACAATTCCTATGCAAACCTACTTCCCAAAAAAGGTTTTAGTTGCTAAAAGTGTAGGCCATAGAGTCAGACAGTCCCAGGTTCAAATCCTGGCCTTATCACCTATCAACTGTGTGACCTATTAACTTAAGTTGCTTACCCTCTCTGAGCTTCAACTTCTTCATCTAAAAAATGGGAACACTACTAATAATTGTGGGTACCAGTGAGTTAATATGCGTAAAGTACACTACACAGTTCCTGCTCATCTGCAGTAAGCAGTCCCCAAATAGCAGTTGCTATTATTAGTACATTTGTCATTAGCAAAAATAGAGACTTCGGTGCAGCGAAGTAACAAACTTTTCAATGGTATAATGAATTTCAAATAGAAGGCAATGTTGAAGTTCTGAGGAATGCTTTCTCTTGCCTGGGTTTGGGAGATGGTAATGGTGTACATGCCTGTCCGTTAGATCTGCTTAAACACAGGCATTATTGTGCCTTGGGTTGCGTGTTGGCTATGTTTTGGCTGCGTTGTGGGCTCTGGTGATGTTCTCTGAAATTTTCACTGCATTTATGCAACTTCCCCTTACCTAATATTTTGGAATTCCATCTTAATTTTATTTTTCTCATTCTTATTCCCTTCTGCTTATTTTATGGGCTCATTATAATTTATCGAATTCTTACTTATTCAAAAGCCTCTGATTTCCAATTCTTTTTAATCAAGATGTTGCTCATCTACTTAAGTCAATGTGCTGAGTAAACCAGTGAATGGATACTTACAAATCCTTATCCCTTAGTATTTAGGTGTACAAAACCCAGGATACCAAAAAGTCATGGGCTCAAGGGAAGATATGAAGGCTTATTTATAACACAGGATGCACTCAAGGCTGCAGAGTGTGATTCAAAAGGCATAGGATTAGGAGTCAGAGTTTACTTGGATTTGGGGATTTTCTCAGCCAGCACAAGCTGTAGAAATCTCAGCAAGTCATTCAGTCTCTCTAAATTGACTGTATTGGTCAGTAAACTGGGAATGATCATGATACTTAGGTTATGTAGTTTAATATAATTAACAATGAATATAATAATCACTTTGTAAAGTATAAGTCACCATGCATAGTGCTACAAGGTTACCACTATCATGATTTTCATTATTTACCACACATGTGCATGTATCTACAAGATTATCCTTTAGGAGACAAAAAATTTCTGATAGAAAGAGTCTAGTTTTGCCTCTGATACTAACCTGGTATGTAACTTTGGATAAGTCTTTCATTTACTTAAGTACTAATTTCCATATCTACAAAATAAATTAGATACTCATCGATGTCCTTTCCAGGCATAAAAGGTTGGGGTTTCACTAATACCAGGAAATAGGCTTGGAGAAACAGGCTGACTAGAGTCTTGAAAAGCAGAAGTGGTGAATATGTGATTCTGTAGTCAATGGGGCCACTGTAAATGTGGAAGTCGAAAGATAGCAGGGAGAAAGTGACTCCAGAGGAGATTCACTGGGTAACAGGGTGCACAACGGGCTCAAGGAAATATTGGCTAACACAGAGCCCACATGGTTCCAAAAGTAGTAAGACTGAAGTGCGTGCGGAGCACCTGAAGGAGACAGGAAGTCACTGTTGTGCATCGCTTTGCATAAAGCGATAAAGGACTGGCCCAGGGTGTCCTTCACGTAAGTAAAAAAGGAAAGAAATAGAGTAGGTTCAGGAATTACAGCCTCCTGAATGGGCTTCATGCCTCTCTCCTTCCTCTCTAGTCCATCCACCACGTTACCACCAGAGGGACCCTAAACTCAGATATGGCCCTCCCCCTTGCAGGATTAAAAAGCTCTGATTGCTTCTTATTATCTACAGAGTAAAATCCAACAGCCCCCCGCCACCTTATGCTTATAGGGTTGTCACTATATATATGGTCTGCTCTCACTCCTCAGCCTCATGAGTGGCTTCTCTTTCCTAAGACCATGCTGAACTCACCGTTTTTGTTTTCTTCATAGCTCAGTGTCTTTGCATATGCTGTTCCTCTGCCAGTAATATCCTCATGCAATTCCCTACTTGGAGAATTTCTTCTTTTCCTTTCAGACTCAGCTTAAATATTATCTTCATGGTTCAAAACTGCATTATGCGCTTGACATACGTTTTTTAAAACAGGTGTTTGCATGTCTGCTTCTCTAGTCGCATGTGAGCTTCTGGAAATGAGCCCATGTTTTGTAGTACAAGTATGTACTTTGTTAATATTTTGTAAACTTTAGTAATAGCTAATTAAAATAATCCAAAGGATAAAGATTAGGGGGCATCTGACAAGAACAGAGAAGTACAGGACTTGTTAGAATATAAACAGATAATACCTAAGAAAGAACAAATTTGAACTTAACAAAATTATAAACGGAGTGGATAAGATAGATATGGACATCTTTACCAATTAAATGATTTATGCAGTAAGTAGTAAATGTCTCTTATGCACCAGGTGTTCAGGGTACAGAAGCAAACAAAGCTGACTTAGCATGTTCCATCAGCTCCAATACCAGTATCCCAGGAGTGTCGTAAGCAAGGGGAAGATGGCACAGAAAGAGGGCTTGTAAGTTATGGTGAGAATTTCTTTCTATCCTAAGTGCAGTAGAAAGCCTTTGCTTTAAAATTTTAAACAAATCTTAATGATGAGATGATTTTATTGAAATTTTAAGGGGCTCACTCTGGCTCATCTATGGAGATCAGACAAGCATATAAGTATGGATACCAGTTAGGAGGCCAATACATTAGACCAGGTGACAAATAGTATTGATCAGAATCACCTGGAGGGCTCTTAAAACACAGATTTCTAGACCCCAGCCCTAGAGTTTTTGATTCTGTAGGTCTTGTGAATATTCAGGTGCATGGGTGCATGGGGTGGGCAGAGAATCTTTGTGTCTAACAAGTTCCCAGGTGGTGCTGATGCCTCTGATCTGGAGGCCACACCGTGAGAACCACTGGCCTCTATTATGGCGATGGCAATGAAGTTGGAACAAAGTGGGCTGATTTGAGAAAAACTCTGAAGATAAGATGAAAAGGGCATGCCGATGTACCAATACTAGAGAATATTAGGACAAAGTGTTTTCCTTTAAAACGTGCAGGAGATGAAATACTACAAAATTCTAGGAAAAGAAGTATCTGTCATATGAAACTTGAATGAGGTTAAATAAGAAAGAAAAAAAACCAAAAGAAATACCTTTCACGTAGTAGGCAATAAATGTTTGAATATCATTTACTCTACCCTTCACGCTGACTAGTAAAAGCAAATGGTTTCCTAAAGTGTTTGAAATAATTGTAAATTTCATTACCAAAAGCAGCTTCTAAAATGTAGGGTCTTGGGCATGGTTGAATTGGACAAGATAACTATGCTTTTTCATTGTCAGAGCTTTGGGGTGTCAAAGGAAAAAGGAGAAATGAAGTGGTATAAACAAGAATAAAGCCTGCCCATTCACTTGCCCAGATTAGCTCTTCTGTTCTAACACCCAATATTGTATCCATCTCTCTCCTGGAATGGACTCCTTACCATAGCAGCCCTCTCTCCACATGTGCACCCTACAAGTCCGTTTAAAAAACAAACAATAACTCTGCATGCCAGTACCTTGGGGACTCTGCCCAAGCCCTGCCTCCTGATTTATCTTGGTATCTCCAATTTCTGCCCTATTGGCTACCATATTTCTGCCTCTTTGTCCAGCTCCATTGTATGACTTGTGTCCCTCAAACATTTGTATTTTGAAATCTTTAGAATGTAACTTTATTTGGAAATAGTCATTGCAGACGTAACTAGTTAAAATAAGGTCATTAGGGTGGGTCCTACTCTAATATGACTGGTGTCCTTATGAAAAGGAGATATTTGGACACGAAGATACACACACAGCGAGATCATCACATGAAGACAAAGGCAGAGATCAGGATGATTCTTCCACAAGACAAGGAGCTCCAGTGATTGCCAGCACACCCCCAGAAGCGGGAGAGACCTGGACCAGATTCTCCCTGAACGCCCTCAGAAGGAACCAACCCAAAGACCCCTTGATTCCAGACTGCAGCATTCCAGAACTGTGAGACAATACATTTCTGTTGTTTAAGCCACTTTCTCAGCGGTACTTTATTACAGCAGCCCTAGTGAAGTAATCAAGTGCCTTTTGATGACTGCTTTAGTTGAACTGTCCACTCAGCTCTTAACTCTGCCCTTTTTGTGTCTCAGATCTGCTTCTCTTCTACGCTCAGTGGGTAAATGCGGACCCTTCCATAGTACAGACCAGGCCCTCTGGGACCCCAACCAGGGCTCAATGCCCTGGATTCCCAGCTTTCCAAATATGGAGTTCTGACACTCATTCCCATCGGACAGTTGCCTCCTTAGGAGTCTGTCCTGTTTTATTATTCGTCTTTGGGTCCTATCAATTATCACAGTGCCCATCTCATAGCCAGTCGGTTTGTTGAATGAATAACACAATTAATGAACTAGTTATTATTTATTTTTTCCCTTTGATAACCAAAAAACTCGAGGCCTTTTGACCTTCATACTGGCATATTTTTGTCAATACAATGAGTGGTTTATTTGAGAAGCATCTGTTTTTGGATCACATTACTCAGTAAATGTGTATTCTTAATGAAAGTGATCAGTGCAGATCAAGCTGACATTAACACTAAAGATACGGCGGATTGCTTTGGTGTGCAAATGGAAATGGTTTGGTGCTGGGGGATAATGAATACATGAGAATTAGGACTGCATTATTAAACTGAAGGGTTGAAACTTGTCATTAGTTCCCACTGCTTCTTGGAGTTATTGTTAATAGTTATTTGAGTGAGGAGACGGGAACATGTGGAGAAGAGGATGTGAAGAAACAAATGTGTAGATAACGTCTGCTTGCTGAGATACGTGGTGTTTGGAATTGATCATCCTGCAGTTTTTGCTGAGAGGCCAGTGATTTTGAACTGATCTGTTTTCCCAAACTCAATCAGAGGTGCGAGCAGCTGACAACCCTGCAGATTCCTCCTGTTGTCTGCATAAGACTTTGATTTCCAATGAAATGCAAAGTCCACGTGCTACATTTGGGGGCCAGATCCCAAAGAATGATGATCTTTGTTTATCCAGGCAGGAGTTGCTCATAGAAAGGATGCCGATAAAAATTACCAAACTGTCTTAGTCTTTTTGAGGAACTATAACGGAATGCTGGGTGGCTTATACACTTTAGAAATTTATTTCTCACTGTTCTGGAGGCTGGAACATCCAACATCAAGGCCCTGGCAGATTCAACGTCTACAGAGGGCCCACTTCGTTGTAAGACCATCTTCTCACTGTCACCTTACACTGTAGAAGGGCTAGCTCAGTCTCTTTTATAAGGACACTAATCCCAATCACAAGGTCTCTGCCTTCATGACCTAGTCACCTCCCAAAGGCTACCTCCTAATACTGTCACCTTCAGGGTTAAAATGTCAACATATGAATTTTGGGACACAGACATTCAGATCACAGCACAGACCAAAGAATTTTCGAGAAAGAGGCATTATTTATACTTAAGTAGGGACAACAGTATAACTACTGTGTTGTTCCCGGGTATACTGGAGAAAACCATCACCCTACCAATGAACCACCCAAAGTCCTATTAAAATTTGATCAACCCCCATTCCATGTGGTTTCAATAAGCCTTAACCAAGAACCATTTATGCCAAGGTCTGCTCTTGTGTTTCTAGAACTTCATACATAAGAACATTTTTCCATGAAAACCCAACATAACTTTATGATCTATGTTGTTTTATGACATGGCCCAAATTTTCAAAATTATTATTAATTTTTTTTTGAGACAGAGTCTTGCTCTGTCGCCCAGGCTAGAGTGCAGTGGCGCGATCTAGGCTCACTTCAAGCTCCGCCTCCTGGGTTCATGCCATTCTCCTGCCTCAGCCTCCTGAGTAGCTGGGACTACAGGCGCCCACCACCATGCCCAGCTAATTTTTTTTTTTTTTGTATTTTTAGTAGAGACAGGGTTTCACTGTGTTAGTCAGGATGGTCTCGATCTCCTGATCTCATGATCCGCCCGCCTCGGCCTCCCAAAGTGCTGAGATTACAGGCGTGAGCCACTGCGCCCGGTCTCAAAATTATTTTTAACTTCCTTGAATTTTAAAAAATTGAATTATAAAGCTACATTACCATCCCCCCTCTCCACAACACACACCACAGATAATTTGAACAAATAGGCAGAGAAGAAAATAGGCTGGACTACTTATTAATAGATATCCAAAATTCAACTCAAAAGGGTAGAATAGCCGGGAGGCACAAAAAGTTCATGGAAGTAGTGAAGTAACAATTGGTGTGATATTTGGAATAAAACAACTTGAGTTTGAATCCCAGCTTGGCCTTTTCTAGGTGGGTGATGCTGACAAGGTCATTTCACATCTCTCAAGCACATTTTCTCATCTGAGAAATGGGGTTAATGTATACAAGATTTTTTGTGAGGAATGAATAAAATAATGAAGAGAAAGTGCCGAGCACAGGACTTGACACCTAAATGTTCAATTGATAGTAGCTGCTGTTGCTGTATCACACACTGATTTTTACTATCAAGCAAACTATGCTTATTTTAAAAGAACATTTTTATGTAATGGTTCTAATACATTTTTGAACGTTTGTATTCCACCCTACCTCCAAAATACTGAAGTTTGTTCATATGTTTCATGATGCACCAAATGACTATAAGTAAAAAATCAGAAATTTTGGCGAAGTTGAAAGAAAAACCAAAAAGATTTATCAGGAAATACGTCTTATTGCCTGTGATGTATTTTGTGAGCCAGACATAGTAAAACTAAATTATCTCTGGAAAATACACTATAGCAAAAACTGATTAGAATTTAGGTCAAAGAAAAATCAGTGAATGAGTATTCCAAATGATCATTACAGCTATGAAGGTATTTTTCTCCCAACCATACCACAGATGCAGAAAACAAATTATTGAGCTGTTGGTTTTTATGATCTGAAGTCTCCATCGTGAGTCTTTACCGTGAAGCTTCTAATATTCAGTAATGTGGAAATCTGCACACTATTGCCTATGAGTGGTTACATAAGAGTGCCACCTACAGGCAAGGGGTAATGCGTCGTGGCATAGTAACTGATTTTTTAAAATCGTTTCTATATATTTATCCTGACAATTCTTTCTCAAGTGAGAATCAAATCAGAAAACGACTCTTTCCACAACCAGAAATGGAGCATGCATTGCAATGTAACTTTACATAAACTGTAAATGGAACAGTCTAGTCAGTTGGTAGCTTGGTGACTCTGAGAGGTACAGCTGCATTTGACAAAGGGCAGCTTGCCTGAAGAAAGCAAAGCCCAGATAGGAGAGTAGAAAGATGCAAGGGGAGTGAAGGGGATAAGAGCTAGATATCTGCAGAAGGGGAAATAAGACTTTTGATAGAACCAAGGAGAACAGTGAGTAGGAAGGGAGAAACTGGCATAGGGCCACCCATAGTAGAAGTGATGAAGGGTAAGGGATGTGACCACAGCTGTCATGCGGAAGGGGCAAAAAGAGAAGACCACACAGTGTCTCTAAGAAAATGCATATGTTGCAAGCACCACGAATATCCTTTGTAAAAAGACCAACACATTGTTGGAGACAAAAAGGAAGCTAGCAGAAGCTTAGAAAGTCTGAATTTGGGCTGGCACGGTGGCTCACGCCTGTAATCTCTGCACTTTGGAAGGCGAAGGTGGTCGGATCACGAGGTCAGGAGTTGAAGACCAGCCTGACCAACATGGTGAAACCCTGTCTCTACTAAAAATACAAAAATTAGTCAGGCATGATGGCGTGCGCCTGTAATCCCAGCTTCTCAGGAGGCTGAGGCAGGAGAATTGCTTGAACCTGGGAGGGGGAGGTTGCAGGGAGCCAAGATGGCGCCACTGCACTCCCGCCTGGGCAACAGAGCAAGACTCAGTCTCAAAAAAAAAGGAAGTCTGAATTTGGTAGTTTTATATTACAACAATGAAATAAGCCGTGTTTTAGTTAAATGTAGCAGGTATGACTCTACAAAACAAGTTTTCTTTGTTTTTCTGAATCAAACAAAATCAGGCTCTGGGCCTCACTCATCACGAGTAGCAGAGACGCCAGTGTCTGGCACTTTTCAGAAACCCCTCCCAACTCCTTTGGAGTCATACTAGAGCCTTGAGGCCCACACTGCCCATGAAACTAGGAAAAGTTGCAGGTCCTTAGCCCTTGTGCCTGCTTCTCTTGGTGTTCCGTGTTCAGGCCTGTGTCTTTTTTTAAGATGATCATTCTACCTTTCCCCAGGGCCACGCAGAACAGCCAAGAAAGGAAAGCCACCACCAACTGGGATCACCTGCTTTGGACCTTTATATTAGCATAAACAAACTTCCAGTGAATTCCTGTGATCATATAATCTTAAATTTGTTTTGCTGTCATTGTAACAATAGTTTAGTCTACCCTAACTAGCATAAAGTTTCCTATGCTACTCCATAATTCAAATTCTGTCTATATGATAAATACTTCCAGGAGAAAAGATGGAGAACGCAGAGATTCATATGTATATTTTGTAAAGCTAATCACTAGAAAATAGTTGTAAAAAATAATTCCACATGTACTACCAGAGCCATAAAACACAGAAGAGGGATTATAACAGAGAATGTGGATTTAGGATTAATGTCTGGGGTAGAGAAACAGCTTCAGAGGCCAGCAGATCCATAGCAGTCTTTCTGGATTAATAGGAAGGGTGGACAGCTGGTGCTTTGCACCCCTCCACAGAAATCTGTGGACAAAGGTGATATTTACAGGGTGCTTTGAACATTTGAGGAAGAAAAGACCAAGAACTTTCTGCAAATAGAAATTAATAAGGGCTCTGATATAACGTGGTAACCTATCTCAATAGAGATATTATGTGATGAAAAGTAGATTATTTTTCATCAGTAGAACCTGGAAGTAATACGGATGTAGAAGTTCTATAGACCAGCCTGAGCTATGCAGGCCTTTATGATCCCTGAAAGTCATTGGATGTGGGCTAGCCTTTGGTAGCGATGGGGCTTTGAGTGAGGCAGGTTTCTGAAGCTGAAGCAATCCCTGAAGGGGCAGGCAGCTTAAGACCACCTGCTTACAGCATTCCCAGGAGCTGGGCCACAAGTCCCTCATGGAGGGGGATCTGGGAAGCATCTCAATCAGGATCCTTTTGTGTATGAATGAGGGCACTGCTAATAAAGATGCTGTGACAACAGGCACAGCCAGGACTCTCCAACTGGAACATGTGGCTACCTTTGCTGTGACAATCCTTGATGCTACCCCACAACAGACACTTTGACAGGAAGTATAATACCAGGAACTATAATAGAACTCAGACTGGACCAGAACAGAGACTATCTCAGAAAACACATCAGCAAAAATGCTTCCATTGGTTTCTTAATAAAAAGAAATTGGAATTTACATCAGAACCCCCCTATGTATTTATATAGATTCGTACCTTTCTAAATTATAGTAAAATGTATATAGTCTTTATTCCATAGTTTGGGGTCAGTCCATTTTTTTAAGTACTTCTGTTATTTCCATAAAATCCCAAGTTCATGAACCTATCCAGGTATTATTGCATATGGATTTCTGGGCCAAGAGAATGCCATCCGATCACTTTAGTGAAGACCTTGTCATCTCAAGAGGGCAAAGCTAAGCATACTTTTCTCCTAATAAAATGTTATCTCAACCAAATATATTTCTATCTGGCATGCTGAACTTTGTAGTGTTAGTCTCTACATTCAAGTATGAAATTTTAATATTTCGAAATCTGGACAAATAAGATTTTTGTAAAAAGCCCAATAGACTCTTAATGTAAGCCAAGCTGAGAATTTGGCCCCAAATATCCATTATTATTGATAATCAATGTAGACTTGGAATTCATAATCATTTCCCTGTGGCAGCAATCAAGTTCTATATTTGAAAAGAACTGTGAATGATAGAACTGGGTGTAAGGAAGAAATTTTTTTGTTTCCATCATTATATTATTCACTGTGGTATCATTGAGGCCTGATTTGTGGTCTGGCACATTGCAGGAGTGCAATAATTGTTGAATAAAAGATGGAAATAGTGAGTGAATGGAACAAGGAGAAATGTTCAGATAGGAAAGGAATATGGGTCTTAATTGTGGCAATCATATTAAATTCTACAGTACCAACAGCAGAACGAAGGACTGGCAAATGTCTCCTGGGGCTAAATTCTGGCACATAAAAACTTGTCATTCCATGGACCTCAAAGGACCTCTGCCCAGCCAGAGGCTGCCCTGGCTGTCCGGAGCCATCGTTGCACTTTTTTTATATAGTTGTTTTAAAATTAAGCAGCTAGGTTAGTTCCTAGGTTAATAGTATTAATGACATTCCAAGACTTGATTTTTTCCACATTTTTAATCAGAAATGGAGACATGTCTTTTTTAATAGTTTTAATGATTTCTGATTTTAGGAATGTTTATGAAATCAAATAATCTGCATTTTAAATGGAGCTACAGATATCAAAATCGGGTGATTTTTCTATTTTAGAAATATACTAGTTTTCAAGTGGAATACCAAGTGTGTTTAAGATTTACATATCCTTGTAGAATTTCCATTTATTTACCCTTACAAAAATGAGATAGATTGGATGTCTTATTCTATTAACCTTTTATATGCAGACTGCTTCATAGCTCTCAGTGGAATCTAAAGTATTGTTAACTCACAAATCAACAGTGTGAGTGTGATTATAAAGGTCCTTGAAGCCAATCACCAGAATGCATTAAGTAACTAGCAAGATTACATGGTGTTTCTAGCCTAATGTGGCACAATTCAGATTGCAATAATTGTTGCCCAGTGAAGAAAACTATATGTCAAATCAATGAACTAATTCTTTTATGCTGATAACTGAGCCTAGCTATTAAATAAAAGTCATTGATTAGCTTGAGAACAGCTATTAAAAGAAAGAGGCCAACAGGCTGACTGGGATGTTTAACTCTAATATTAAGTAGCTTTGCTAAAGTAAATAGCTATTTTTCCTAAGCAATAAATCAATGTCTGGAAGAGCACATCAGTCATTTCCCAAGGCAGAACTCATCAGCCACATTGACCGGCTCAGCTCATGCCTGGTGCTTCCAATTCCATTTTGGGGGGTTTTGTGCCAAAAGACAGAATGGAAGATGAAATATTTTGACTTTTTATTGCAATATTGTGCTAGATTTGGGGTGTTGGCCCTCCTGGCCTCAATGTCTAGTCCCTTCTGTGTTCTCTGCTGTCTTAGAGGCCTCTGAGTGGCCTTCCACGCTGGGATCACTTTTGAACCACAGACCACGGACTCCGTGTGAATGAAGGTCATGCCAACTACCACTTATGCCTATTTAGGTTATACATGCACAGGCCAAAGAAGTGTCTATTGGATGGTATTCTTCACTCAGTGGGACCACTGTGAGGTGAAACTTGGCTAGGACTATGTGTATAATCTGGCTTCTATGTGCCCCCAGTTGAATAGGGGTATCATGATGATGTTTTGGATTTCTGGTATCAATGTCAATTTGGATTCTGGGTCCAACAATCCTCAGGATATTTATGCAGTCCTCTTTCCCCAGTTCACAATTACTCAAGTAAATAGCCATCAGCCCATTCGGAGAAGGACTGGTGGCATTTTCAGCATTCCCACCTGCCAGTTGTTGCAGGGTCCTTTTTCCAGGGGACCCAGACTCTTCTTTAATCAGGTTTCCAGTGATAAAGCTGCCTCAAGGTTTGGAAACTGGACAATGGATCGAGGCTTTTCATTGGAGCAATTATTCTTAGCTTCTTGATCATCCACCCTTAGTTTCTTTTGATGCTACAATTTGGCCCAGCGTCAACAGCCCCTCCCAATAACATTGGTTGTGGGTTGGCTTCCCTGGGAAGCAGATTCTAAAGTAGAGTTTAATGTGTGCAGAGTATTTATTAAGGAGTGCCCCAGGGTCATCATCTGTGAAAGGGAATGCGGGAAGGCAGGGCTGGGCAGAGAGAAAGTGTCAGTGCAGGTTCTCAGGGACCCCCCTGGGGCACTTGAAAGCCAGAACTCTAGGACCCTTCAGGCAGCCTGAGCACTCCAGGCATTATGATCCCTGAAAGTCACTGGATGTGGGCTAGCTTTCAGAAGGGATGTGGCTTTGAGTGAGGCAGGTCTTTGCAGCTGAGGCAATCCCTGAAGGGGCAGGCAACTGAAGACCATCTGCTTACAGCATTCCCAGGAGCTGGGCCATTCCCAGATGGAGTGGGGATCTGGGAAGCATCCAAATCAGGACGCTTTTGTGTATGAATGAGGGCACTGCTAATAAAGATGCTGTGACAACAGGCACAACCGTGACTCTCCATCTGGGACATGTGGTCACCTTTGCTTTGACAATCCTTGATGCTACCCCACAAGAGACACTTTGACAAGATGCTTCAGCATATGGTGATGTGCTGATGTGGAAAAGCACTCATGCCTTCCTTGCACTTTCAGCTTCTACTTACCAACTACAGGGTAGGATTGGTCCTTCAAAGGATATTAACAAGGACACGATATGAAGGCTATCCTCGATGAGTTTTTGATGTGAGAAATACTTTAATACAACTTTTCTCAAGGTAAAACTATGCGTTTTGTGTAAAGTACTTAAAAATGGGCAAGTGACACTAAATTAAATATTCCCAGACTTATTTCTCTAAATCCCGACCTCACAAGGCAGAAAATTGTACCTCAAAATTGATGTCATTTACTTTATACCATCAATTATTAAGAGGTGTTTGGTGCATGACAGCTTCAGGAATCTAGATCAGAAGATAAATGGAGGATGAAACAATGAGATAAAAAGGATGTGAGAGGCACTGAAGTACTGTGAATGTCCCACTGGGGCCTTTACATGTCCCTTCCTTCCCACATCTCTGGCATATGACCTTAACCCCTAACTAATCCTCCCTATCCCCTCTTGATAAAATTCACGTTGTCCAAACAGTAGGTGCTAATCCACAAGAACTTCTCTCTTTTGAGAACCATTCTTTTTTTTTATATTTATTTATTTTTTTATTATTATACTTTAAGTTTTAGGGTATATGTGCACAATGTGCAGGTTTGTTACATATGTATCCATGTGCCATGTTGGTGTGCTGCACCCATTAACTCATCATTTAGCATTAGGTGTATCTCCCAATGCTATCCCTCTCCCCTCCCCCCACCCCACAACAGTCCCCAGGGTGTGATGTTCCCCTTCCTGTGTCCATGTGTTCTCATTGTTCAATTCCCACCTATGAGTGAGAACATATGGTGTTTGGTTTTTTGTCCTTGCGATAGTTTACTGAGAATGATGATTTCCAGTTTCATCCATGTCCCTACAAAGGACATGAACTCATCCTTTTTTATGGCTGCATAGTATTCCATGGTGTATATGTGCCACATTTTCTTAATCCAGTCTATCGTTGTTGGACATTTGGGTTGGTTCCAAGTCTTCACTATTGTGAATAGTGCCACAATAAACATATGTGTGCATGTGTCTTTACAGCAGCATGATTTATAGTCCTTTGGGTATATACCCAGTAATGGGATGGCTGGGTCAAATGGTATTTCTAGTTCTAGATCCCTGAGGAATCGCCACACTGACTTCCACCATGGTTGAACTAGTTTACAGTCCCACCAACAGTGTAAAAGTGTTCCTATTTCTCCACATCCTCTCTAGCACCTGTTGTTTCCTGACTTTTTAATGATGGCCATTCTAACTGGTGTGAGATGGTATCTGATTGTGGTTTTGATTTCCATTTCTCTGATGGCCAACGATGATGAGCATTTTTTCATGTGTTTTTTGGCTGCATAAATGTCTTCTTTTGAGAAGTGTCTGTTCATGTCCTTCGCCCACTTTTTGATGGGGTTGTTTGCTTTTTTTCTTGTAAATTTGTTTGAGTTCATTGTAGATTCTGGATATTAGCCCTTTGTCAGACGAGTAGTTTGCGAAAATTTTCTCCCATTTGGTAGGTTGCCTGTTCACTCTGATGGTAGTTTCTTTTGCTGTGCAGAAGCTCTTTAGTTTAATTAGATCCCATTCATCAATTTTGGCTTTTGTTGCCATTGCTTTTGGTGTTTTAGACATGAAGTCCTTGCCCATGCCTATGACCTGAATGGTAATGCCTAGATTTTCTTCTAGGGTTTTTTATGGTTTTAGGTCTAACATGTAAGTCTTTAATCCATCTTGAATTAATTTTTGTATAAGGTGTAAGGAACGGATCTAGTTTCAGCTTTCTACATATGGCTAGCCAGTTTTCCCAGCATCCTTTATTAAATAGGGAATCCTTTTTCCATTGCTTGTTTTTGTCAGGTTTGTCGCTTCTCAGCCTTTTGGCTAAGATCAAGTGAAGAACCATTCTTACTCACAACTTAGGAAACTAGCTGAACTTGCTGACTCCTTCCTGCTAAATCCCCATAGAAGACCCCTTCTCCTTCTCAAAATTAGATGGCCTCTTCAGAACCTCTCCTGTCTGGCACGTACCAATGGAGGCTTATACTAATGGCATTCTGGGCTCGATGTGTTGGCTCACGAGCCTGTAATTCCAGCACTTTGGAAGCCCAGGTGGGGAGATCACTGGAGCCCAGGAGTTCTAGACCGACCTGGGCAACATGGCAAAACCCCATCTCTACAAAATAAAATTTAAACAATTTGCTGGGCATCATGGCACATGCCTGTAGTCCCAACTACTCAGGAGGCTGAAAGGGGAGGATCACTTGAGCCCAGGAGGTTGAGGCTGCAGTGAGCCGTGATCATGCCACTGCACTCTATCCTGAGCAATAGAGTGAGACCCTGTCTCAAAAAAAGAAAAAGAAAAAGAAAAAAAAAATCCCCAAACTAATAACATTCTGGTTGATTTTCTTCCACAAAACGAGAGATATTAGAGAGAATTAAGAAGTTAGATATCAGGGGAAAGTTACTGGTTTTATGACTGCCAACCTTAGCAGGTGAGCTAGCGCAAAAGCACAAATTGAGTGTTTAAAGACACAAATATGATAGCTTGGACTTTTTGTTTGTTTATAGCAACTGTCTTCCCCTGAGCACATCAAAAAAAAATCTCTAAATCATGAAGAATAGAAGTGGTTTTACTTCTGTATCCCTTGATGTTGACAAACAAGAATTCATTTGATCTTCACAGTAAGATATTAAGATAGACAAGAATAGATATTAACAACAGCATTTGACAAATAAAGTAAGCCTTAGGATGATTATGTTAGGATGATTATATTAGGATTATATTGGGGTGATTATATATGACTTGCTCTAAATTGGCCCACAGGTGGTAAAGTTTTGGAACAAACATTTTATTTCATGACTTTTGGAAATTAAACTTGCCCTGAAATGAGAATTACAGGAGAAAAAATGAAACCATCTAGATTTTGGGAAGGGACCATTGTTTTTGTTCCATCATTGCTTTATCTTAGCACTAACAGAGTGGCTAGCACTTAGGAGATAATAAATATTTACTGAATGAAAAGAAAAAAGAGAGTTCAAATGAGGTCTATGCACATGCTCCTGTGCATAGCTGCAATGCTGACAGAAGTAATATTGGGTAAGAAAAAGCAGGCAGAATCCTTAAGGGATTAGAGTAGAGAGGAAGCTAAACTTGTGAGAGCCTGGGATCTAGTGGATAAACCTATGCAGAACCAAGGAATTTCCAGGTAAAACTCTAATTTAAAAAGCGCAGCTGGACTCTGTTTGCATTTGTTCTATTATTTTTTAAATCTAGGTTTTGTTGGACTCAGGATAAGTGGCCGATCGTTTTAGGTGAACAGGTAAGAGGAATAAAGATAATTTACCAGCAAGTAGCCCAAAGTCTTTGTCTTCTCCATGCCATATATAAGGCGCACAGCTAGACTTCAGGTCAAGTGACAAAACGTGTTAATACCTACAGTCAATGTGATAAGATGTAGGTGGAGAGGAGAGTGAGTTGTGACTAAGGTGAATGGAAATACTCACTTCCAAATGTTTTAAACGACCACTTTTTATACTAAGGACTTTAGTTCATGTTGCATTTATTTTTGTGTACAGGGTAAGGAAGAAGTAGAGTTTATTTTTTTCGTATGGATAGCTAGCTGTCCCAGTACCATTTATTGAATGAACATTATTTTCCCATTGGTCTCAGTGGGAAATGGAGCTCACTCACGTATCTGCATACAGCTGGGGCCTGACTGGCACTGGAGTGACAGGGTGACTAGGTCCACCAGCAGGTCATCCTAGTCTTGCCCACGTGGTAGCTGACAGTGTTTCTCTTAAGGGGTAGGCACAGAACTGGCACACATTGACCAAATGCCATTTCCACTAATGTCATTGATTAAGGGTTCATTTTTAAGTGGATTTGTTTGTGTTATTTCTATTCTATTTCTAATTTATTTTATAAAATTTATTATAAAATAAAAATTCTGAAGCGTATATATATATGTGTATATATATATATATAATAAAGATAATATAGCAAACATCATGCAGCTTTAGAAATAGAACATGTCCCCTGTATATTACTCCCTGGTTGTAATTGGCTCTTTATAAAAATGTTTCTAAGTCTCCAAATTTATTTGAATCATAGCATCGTAAGTTTGGAAGACCATTTAGTTCAGGTCCTCATCAGTCTATCAGTAACAGAATGAATAAGCTGTGGTATATTTATACACTGAAAAAGTATACAGCAGTTACAATAATGATGTCAATGTGTATCAACATGGATTTTTCTTTTTTTTCTTTTTTCTGAGAGGGAGTCTTGCTCTGTCGCCCAGGCTGGAGTGCAATGGCATGATCTCGGCTCACTGCAGCCTCTGTCTCTCAGGTTCAAGCAATTCTCCTGCCTCAGCCTCCGGAGTAGCTGGGATTACAAGCACCTGCCACCACGCCTGGCTCATTTTTGTTTTTCTTAGTAGAGGCAGGGTTTCACTGTGTTGGCCAGGCTGGTCTCGAACTCCTGACCTCAGGTGATCCTCCCACCTCGTCCTCCCAAGGTGCTGGGATTACAGGCATGACCCACTGTACCTGGCCAACATGGATATTTATCAAAGCAAATTGGAGTGAAAAAGGCAAGAGGCAATGGGATATGTAATGTATGGTACAATTTATACTTCATTTAAACATCTTTATATAACATTATTAACAATATCTACTACTGATGTTGTATAAGCACATATATAGCAAAGGTATTCTTATATGTACTAGAATCTACCCCAAATGTCAGAATAGTAGAAATTTCTGGGGAGGGAAGGAGGTAGAAAAGGAAGAAGGGGAATAGAATTTGGTGAGCATTTAGCTTTGACTATTGTATCAGTTATCTATTGTTGTGTAACAAACTACTTCAAAACTTACAGGCTTGAAAACAAGCGTTATTTATTGCTCTTGATTATGTGGATTGATAGTTCAGGTGAAAATAGCTAGGCACCTCTGGTTTAATCTGGCCTCACTCATGCATCTGCATTCAACCACCAGATCAGCTGGGGCCTGACTGGCCGTAGAGTAACAAGGTGGCTGGGTTCATGTCCCTCACCGCCAGTGGAATGGCCTGGTCTTGCCCACGTGTAGCTGACAGGGTTTCTCTAAGTGTTAAGCTCAGAACTGGCACACACTGGCCAAGTTAAGTCACAGAGCCACATTGTATTATCTTCATCAAGTCACAAGGCCAGCCCAGATTCAAACGGTGGTAAAATAAACTTTGATAGGAGAAAATACAAAGTCATAGTGGAAGAGGTGTGCCCACAGACAGAGGTGGAGGTGGTAGCTCTGTGTTTTTTTGTAATCCACCACAGCTGCATCTCTAGCTTCAGTTTTAATCAGAAAAAAAAAAAAATGGTTAAAATTTCAAAACTCTGAGGAGTAGATATGTGGGCATTTGTTATTCCCATATATTTCTGCATGCTTGAAATAATTTATAATTGATCATTTTAATAATATTTAAAATGTGATTATGTGGTCATCTTGGCATACCAGAAATATTTCCTGCATCCCATTAAACTAACACAATAGCTGTTAGTTGTATACCTGAGAATCACCACCTGGATCCTTTAACAGTGTATGGATAAAATTTGCCACATATTGGGGACCTGGGTGAATTTCCATTTAAACAGCAACGTTCAGCCTTCTGATTTGCTGCTGTTGTTCTAATTACTTACCTGGAGAAATTGTTTCCTCATTTTCTAACCTGTCCTACCATAGGCCTCTGCTGTGCCCAGTTAGATCCTGGCTTAGGAAAACATCTGTAGACTGCATGATAGTAATAGCAGATCTGATTGCATGGATCTCTGTGAAGGTATGTGTGTGTCTGCAGATGTGCTTATTGCTACAAAAGGAATGAAACAAAATATGTAATAGGCATGAAGGATATTGCCACAACTTCTCCATTATCTACAGAGGGATTTATCCACAACCAAATTTTAATATCAGGGTAGAATCCTCAAATGTATTTCTGAGTTTTCCCCCCCTGCTGATTGTAAGGGAAGCACAAGCTAATTCTAATAGCAGCCTAGGAGAAACATAATTAAGGATACAAATACAGTACAGGCCATACATTCCAGATTCTAACACGTATTATGTCGGATTATCTCTTTATTTCTAATGTTGATAGTTTTCTATTTCCACTATTAACTTCCTCATCTATGTGTAGATAAGCCCTTTAAATTTGTATTCAGTCTAAAATGGGACCTGCTGTACCCAAGAAATACCAAGAATTAGTCTCCTTCCGTGCCACCTTTCCAGAGCTTTGAGTCTCCCCATTCAGCCATGTGTGACAATCTGTCCCAGAAAATTGGAAAAGCGTTCACTTTAATTGGTTCTAAAATGGAGGATTCAGTGCCTGTTCTGAGTTTGGGGATGAAACTAACATTTTACAAAGCCCAGCCCAGCAGCAGCTGCCCTTTGGGATTTGGAAGGTAGAGCAGCAAGTCACTCTGGAATTTAGAGCTTTATTACAAAGAAGTGCTAACTCTTCGGGTTCTGCTTATAAATGGAATAAAGGAAAAATCTGGCCCACCCATGAGCGCTTTAACCTTGTACATGCTCAATATCCTTATGAAATGCAATATCTTATGATCCTTTAAATAACAAATGACCTTATTCCCTTTTATGGGGTCATTAAGGCCTCTAACAGTCCAGGTATAAATCCCAGCTACTACTGTGCATCTTAATTTACTATTCATGTGTGAATCTCTCTTTGGTTCCCAATTACTATACAACAGCAACTGGCTCGTCAAATTATCCCCATCGGAATGTGTCTGTTAAAGACATTGCAGTTTACATCTTAGGGCCCTAATTAAAGTCACAATACTTGATAAACCTTGAACAACTAGTAATTGGAAACTAACAATTATTACCAGCCACCTTAGTTGAAATCAGCTCTACTGCTGGCTACATGACTAAGCAAAAGGAAATTAGTACACCAGAGATGGCCCAGGTGCCAAATATATGTTTGAGCCACTCCTGGGTTTCAGCCAAAGCAATGAAAAGGACTTGGCATTAAAATATTATTAGCTAAAAATCTTTATATAGACATCTGTGCCATGGAATAGATCAGTCTGATATTCCTGTGGCTTTTCAGCCTTTGTCATCCTCATTACAGCTTTTATCATCGTGTCTCTGCGTATCTGTGGAGACGGTTCTATAAGACCACCTCTTTGAGCTTCTTTTCCTCTCAAAAGCCTATAGCTTGCTTTCTTTCCTAACAAAGCGCAGGTCACATCATCCTACTGTATTCTGTATATACTCTCCCTCTTTGCACCCCTTGTTGTCTACATCTTCCGAATGTCTGAGGCTGAAGGCATAGTAGGAAGCCCACAGATTGATTTGGGGAGTATATGAGAAGCTTGAAGGACTGTAGGCACTATGTCATGTCTCCCAATTAGCTGGCATATTATTCTGGGAACACACGCTTTGGAGGCAACAGGAAAGACTTTATCCTAGTTCCCTATCCTGGAGACTTGCTGATGGGCCTTTTGCAGGTGAAAATGTGTTAACGGTGCACTTTGCAATGGGCAGCAAGAGAGGAAATCTCCTCACAATGACCTTCTGTTTCGTTGGTCAGCATCCTATCTGCACTCTCTTATTCCCATTTCATTGAATAGCTAATGGAATGCGATATTACTCTAAGGAGCTTCAGCAGACTTGATGAAGCATCCCAAATGTCTTCTCTCTAATCCACTTACCTCATGATTTTCCAGGAGTTCTTGGCAATGGGAAAAGTGTGATGTTTAAGCAGTCTTCCCTGAAAACATGGCTTCAGTTGCCATGGCAAATACAATTTGGGATGGTTTTGTAATCTTAATCCTCCTCTTTTTCAACCTTCTCAAGAGGGCCCAGATGGTCCTGTCGAAGTATTCCAAAAAATTAATCAGACAAATGAATAATTGGTGGGTTGGACCTTGCATTCTGTGTTTCTTTTTAAAGTGAACAAGTATGTCTTAAGAGTTTTGGAGTTTCATCACAAAATAAATACATATTGTCGGCCGCGCTTTATCTGCTCTACAAACTTGACTAAATAAGTTTTTCACACCTGCATTGTGTTCTGATTTATTCCATGGCAGGTTCTGGGATCTCCTTCAAGCCTGTCCTTATATAGCACCTGGATCTATATAAAATAAATTTCCTGTTCTATCCTACCATGGTGGATCAAACCTAGAAGAGAGTTGAGCCAAAGACTATCCAATGTCAAGACAGATATAAGAGGTTCTCCTTGTACAGAATACAGAATAGATCCTTATTCCATGGACTATTGTCAAGATTGAACAATTTGAAAAGCAATGATCGGTATATACAGAAGGGACACTTCTTAACTGGTTTTGTGCAGAGTTTATTCATATTTTGAATCTCATCAGTGCTCTTTTGAACCATTTAAAATAGATCTAAATTCAGATCCTGTAATTTCCTGTCAATCAAAAGTTTAAAGGTGTGAATAGATATTGGCCAATGTATAGCAGTTCAAGAAAGCCAGTGACTTATCTATTGACAGTCATAGCAACGAACAACCCTCAGCAAAACCATCTAATGAGTGTCTCTTCTCTACTCTACAGCTCTTTATCCTCTTCCTAGTTTCTCCCTTTCTCCAAGCCTATCCTACAGCCATTAACAAAGGGCAGACTTTCAGCTGGTGGAAAACCAATCCACTTTAAGAATATCCGTGACAACCATAAATATTACCTGGTATTCTATGGGTATTCTTGACAACCCAGAGGCCTTAAGAGAGAAAAGAATGAAGCTCTGATCATGTATATAGTATAACAAATTAAGGGGGACATCTTACAGAGACCTTGCAAGCAAAACAAGTAGCAAGAAGAAAGTAGAAGATAGTGGGATAAAGGAACCTACTCTTTGTTGCACCTTATCAAATGGAATTTATACAGGGCTATCTGCTAAAGAACTCATCAAATCTTTGAGCCTACAGGGTCTATAGAACTTAGAGTTGATGTAGTCCAAGACTTTTTTCTAACATATTCGTCTTTCCTGGATGGTCATTGATATGGTTTGGCTGTGTCCCCTCCCAAATCTCATCTTGAATTGTAGCTCCCATAATTCCCACGTGTTGTGGGAGGGACCCAGTAGAAGATAATTGAATCATGGGGACAGTTCCCCCATACTGTTCTCATGGTAGTGATAAGTCTCATGAGATCTAATTGTTTTATTTTATTTATTTATTTATTTAATTATTTATTTTTTTTGAGACAGGGTCTCGCTCTGTCGCCCAGGGTGGAGTGCAGTGGTGCAATCTCGGCTCACTGCAAGCTTCGCCTCCCGGGTTCACGCCATTCTCCTGCCTCAGCCTCTCCAAGTAGCTGGGACTACAGGTGCCCACCACCACGCCCGGCTAATTTTTTGTATTTTTTTTTTTTTAGTAGAGACAGGGTTTCATCGTGGTCTCGATCTCCTGACCTCGTGATCCGCCCGCCTCGGCCCCCCAAAGTGCTGGAATTACAAGCGTGAGCCACTGCGCCTGGCCGATCTAATTGTTTTATAAGGCATTTCCCCTTTCACTTGGCTCTCATTTTCTCTTGCCTGCCACCATGTAAGATGTGACTTTCACCTTCTGCCACGATTGTGAGGTCTCCCCAGCCATGTGGAACTGAAAATCAATTAAATCTCTTTTTCTTTATAAACTACCCATTCTCGGGTATGTCTTTATCAGCACTGTGAGAACTAATACAGTCATTTAGTCTCTCCTTGAATACCTATAGGGACAAGTGAGTAATTATTTCAAAGTGTGGCACATTGTGTGGTTGAAAAATTCTGATTCCTTATGTTAAAGTTTGTGTCTCAGAACCATTCTCCAATTGGTCTTGGATCTTCTCTCTAGAGATATTCAGAAAAATAGCGGTTTCTTCTTGCTTATAAGCAGTTTATTTACTCATTATTCCCATTATTCTCATTGTAACAATTTTTTAGAAAATACAAAGTAGAAAAATACTAGTAAAACTGCAACCAAATAGAACCACTGTATTAATATTCCAGTATGTATCTTCCAGTTTTTATATCTTTATAGAAAAGTTAAGATTATAATGTAGATATTATATAAAACTGACTATATATTTGGATAATATTAATCAAAAAAAATTCAGGTGTTATAGCATACGTAGTATTCTTCCACAGCAGTATTTTCTCATAGCTGCATCATCTCCTTCTGTATGATTGGACCATATTTTATTTATTCCATTCCTGCTGTTAAGCATTTAGATATTTTCTAATATAAAACCACTACAATTCGTATTTATTAATTCATGTATGAATATGCATTGGTTATCACTTTATGCTAACAAATGTACTTGATACTGGGAAAAAGAGGGTAAAAAATTCCAAATGGTCCCTGTCCTCAAGGAGCTCATATCCTCCTTTTAGCTTAATTTATAGTAATTTGATTGCCTTAGGTAATAGGTAATTTTACTTCCCTATAAGGGAAGGGAAACAGAACAGAGGAAATACACATTATACATTGGAGAAATCTTTGGCTTTTTATTGAGAAGTAGTCATCCAGGAGTATATCTTCCTTGTTTGAGAGAGCCTGTTTCCTCCCAAAGTCCCCAGCACTGAATTTTTATCCCTTTGTTAAACCTTCCAAATTTGAGGTTGACTATGAAGAAATCACACAGTTATTTTAACTGGAATTTCTTTAACTTCTAGTTATTTACTGGCAGTTTTTGTGTGGGAATTGTTAAAACAAGCCACATTCAGCACACTATTCATCATAAAATACTCTAAGATTTTAAAAATGCTCTTTTATAAGCTAACAGAATTTTAATCAAAGATAGAAAATGCTTATGACCTCTTTTCATCTTTTACATGAACCAAGCGAAATTGTTTGCTTCTTCAAGTGACTGGTGTATTTTTTTAGCAAGTGTTACAAGGTGTTCACAAGCTGAGTGCTTTTTGTGAACACCTGATTTCTTCCACTGAAAAGCCTTTGACCCCATGAAAACAGGTTTTAATAGGGTTAATTTAGTTATTCAGGCTGTCACAGTGACTTCATTCCCAATTATCTTGTGGTGGTACGTATTTGTCTCAGCCTACACATTATTTTAACATAGCAGTGTTTAATAGCATGTGAAGAGAGTAAGTAACTGTTTACTTTTGTTTAACAGAGTAGCACATGATCTGTTCAACAGCCACCATCATGAAACAGAAAGTAAGTTGGTCTCAGAGCATGAGAACAGAGAATCTGAAATGCAAGTCCAGGCCTTGGTAATACTGGCAGATTGCCTCTGGGGTTCACCACGGGTCTGTGACCCTCTAACACATCACCTGAGCTTGCCTGGTGGCCCATAGGCAATGACAGATGCCATAAATTGTAAGCAGGACCCGAAGTAAGGAAGACCCAGGCATGCTAGTTACAGAAGGGTTCTGCTTATATCTCTAAGGAACTAGACAGACTCGCTTGCTAGAGGTTTCTTCCTCCGTTCTCTAGCCAAGTTGCCGTCACCTTTTAGCCACATTTCTCTCTTCTTCTCTGAGATGGTTGGGAAGCTCCATGCAGTTAAACTAAAGATATATGTGGTTCATCTTAGGTGACACTTTTCCAGGAAGCTCCTTCTGGTCCTTTCAGATGTGTCTACTGGACCTCTCTTCTGAGGCCCAAAGGCACTAATAATAGCAAACACTTCTATAGCTTTAATTATGCTAGGCATTCTTCTAAACACTCTAACTCACTTAATCCTTGCAACAATCCTATGAGAAGAGTATTATCTCAGTTTCGTAAATGAAGAAAATGCAGAAGTTAGAAGTACCTTGCCCAGGGTTACACAGTTGATAAGTAGAAGAGCCAGAATTCTAGCCCAGGCATTCTGGCCCTAGAATCCATTATGCTATAGTTTATACCTCTCCTTTGGCAAATATACTCAAACACAAACTCTGCCCTGAAAAGACAATTCCAGTTCCCTTTTTTTCATGTTATGGAAACAAAGCTCAGAGTGATCTGCCGAAAGCCACACTGTCAACGAGGGGCAGAAGTGAAATTAAAACCAGATGTCCTGGCTCCCCCTTCATTATATTGCTCAAGGAGTGCATCTGGTGTGGTAGTTATTTGTCTGCTTCTCCTAATCACATCACTGGATGTAAACATCCTCAGCATGGCAGAGTGCATTGTTTTATAAATGTTAATCTTTTATATTGCACCTTCCCTATCTGTACTATTATTATTTTAATATTTAATTTAATATAATTTTTACTGTCCTTGGTCTCATCCTATGAAACAATATTGAAACCATGGCTTTGCCATCCTGATTTTATCTATTTTTCTAGTACATGTTAAAAAAAATACTTGATTTTTTTTTTAGATTTGCTTGTGTGTTTCCTAAAGTATGGGGCCCTCCACCAGAAGACATAATGCCACAATGAGGAAACACTGGTTTAGTAAACAGAGACACAGATTTAGAGATGGGGTCAAGTGCTAGCTCTGTCACTTACTACCTTCTGGGCTAATCATTGGAGCTATGGTCATTCTTCTGGAGATCTTCTGCAGATAGGGTTAAAATATCTTTACCCTGTTTACCTTTATGGCTGACTGTGAGGCTAGATTGAGAAAGAGATGTTTTTTTATGAACTCTAGAGCACAATCCTCCTCTTTTTGCTCCTCCTCCTTACAATCCTCATTATTCACCTCTGTATTCCCTATAGCATCAGTCTGAGCATGTTGTGGGTAACAGACCCTTGAGGCATGCCTATGGGATGAATAGAAATGTGTTCTAAGTCTGTATTACCCGAGTATCTACTGGAAGTTCAGAGGAGTAAGAAGAAGGTTAAATCTCACTTGCTATCTTGAAGGTGCTCCCCTGGTTACTGCATCACAGCTTAACTCTGGCTCTCATCAAAGCTCCTATACTTTGGCTGTCTCCCATTAGAAATGCAATCACTCTCAGCATTTATTGAATTGATAACATTAAAGAATTGAGAGATTTATAAAATCGTATCAAATATCAGTCTACATAGCTTCTGTGAGTTCCCAGATTTTCATTTTCATTCATTCATTCATGCTCTCTCTCTCTCTCTCTCTCTGTTTCTCTTTGTTTCTCTTTCTCCTTCTCTCTCTTCATTCATCCATCCTTTTATTCTGGCCCTGGTATTCTCACCCATGTTTACCCTTGAAAAGCCCAGTAGTTTTATTATTTTAATATTCTGACTGCAACTATGCTAACAACAGTAATAGCAGTCTTCCCCTGCCACATCTTTCATCTCTGTGATAATCCTGTAAGACAGACGAGGCAAGGACCACTGTCTCCATTTTACAGGCAAGGAAACAGTCTTTTAGACACCCCAAATCAGTTATGATATTGTCATAAGAAGTTAAGATTAGAATCTTGGTCTTATTCTGAGCCCAGTGCACTCTTCTTTTCAACAAGTTTTCAAGTCATCATCTCTGTGAAGCCATGATATGTACAGTCATTGAAGCAAGTAAGATTTCTAAGGAAAGAGTTCAGCTGTGTGAGGAAATGAGGGATTCCAAAATGGGGCCCCAAGAAATGTCAGCATTTATAAATCAGCTGTAAGAAAGAGACACTCGCAATGGATTCTGAGATAAAGTGGCCAGAAAAGTAGGAGGAAAACCAAAAAAGAGGGGTATCATAGGAAACAAAAGAAGAGAATGCTCTAAAACTAAAATGGTGGTCTACTGGATTTCATCATTCTGAAAGATTTACTAGGAAGCAGTAAGAGCAGATTCACTGGATACAGCAACATGAAGATCATTGATGGTCTGGGAAGAACACTTTCTCTGGAGCACTTGGGGAGGAAGCCATATAAAGATGAGTTGAAGAATGAATGGGATGTGAAGACTTGAAAATATCACTTGCAGACATCTTGGGGAGAAGTATAACAGAAAAACAAGGTGGTAACTGGAGGGACATGCTACTTTAGGGAGGATTTTTAAATTTGAGATCAGATTGCTTACAGCAAGTTTGAGTGAAATTGAAGAGATAGGATATGCAGGACGAATTGATTGAAGGCTTTTAAAATTTATTTTCAGTATCATTAATTCTCTCTCTCTCTCTCTCTTTCCAGGTTCCTAGTGTCTTATTGCTTTTATGCTGTCTCCTTGAAAGACTAGCTGCAATCCACAAAAGCCAGCTTACCTACCCTCAGTTCAAACCTTAACCTCTCTCACACTTCACTTTTGTCCCAATTATACTATTCTTTTTCCCAAAAACCAATTTTTCTGTCTCCAATCACAAAGGAAGCCTTTAAGTCCAACAAATTTAGAGCAAACTGAGAGTGGTAATTCAATTTATGTCATTTTTCAAAGGATATTAACATTTTTAAAGAGCCAGAATGGGAATAGTAATCACCCTGTATTATAATTTTTTATTGCTTCTTAACAAATTATCACATATTTAGTTGCTTAAAATAACACCTGTTTATCATCTCACAGTTTCTGTAGGTCAGTAGTCTAGCATGGCACAGCTGGTTTCTCTGCTTAGGGTGTCATAGGGCCAAAATGAAGGTGTTGGCCAGCTGGGCTCTCATCTGAAGGCTGTGGGAAGGAAAGAGCTCTAAGCTCATTCAGGTTATTGGCAGACTTTGGATCTTGCAGTTGTAGAACTGAGGTCCTCATTTCCTTGCTGGCCATCACCCAAGGGCTATTCTCAGCTTCTGGAGGGCACAAGCATTTCCTGGCACGTTGTTTCTACTCTCTCTAAACACAGGGATGGCATGTTGAATTGTGTCATGCTTTGAATCTCTGAATTCCTTTTCTGCTAACAGAGAAAAAGCAGCTTTTAGCGGCCTGGACTGATTAGCTCAAGCCCACTCATGTACTTTCCACATCTTAAGAGAGATGCATGACTGGCTTAAATCCCTTCTCAGCAGTACCTGGATTAGTGTTTGGTTGAGCAACCAGAGGATGGGAATCTGGGAAGTCATCTACTATACCCTGGAACTAAAGAATCTTCTGAATTCTTCAAGGAACCTCTCTACCATACCTACAGCCACCTGCGATAGGCACTGCTCTATCCACAGCTCCCAGGCAGCCATGTTTTTTTGTTTGGGTGGTTGGTTGATTGGGTTGTTTGTTTGTTTGTTTGTTTGTTCGTGACAGACTCTTGCTCTGTCGCCCAGGCTGGAGTGCAATGACAAGATCTCGGCTCACTGCAAGCTCCACCTCCTGGATTCATGCCATTCTCCTGTCTCAGCCTCCCGAGAAGCTGGGACTACAGGCGACTGCCACCATGCCTGGCTAATTTTTTGTATTTTTAGTAGAGATGGGGTTTCACCATGTTAGCCAGGATGGTCTCGATCTCCTGACTTTGTGATCCACCCGCCTCGGCCTCCCAAAGTGCTGGGATTACAGGTGTGAGCCACTGCGCCCAGCCTAGCCGTGTTTTTATTGTGTGACATCAGAGCCATCCCCCTACTACAGCTTACTGAACTAAGTGTGGCTCCCTGACCCATGGAGCACACTCAACCTCTTATAACTTTCAGTTCTTAGTTCTAGTCCTTCAAAAAACACATTTGTAGGTGCTGCCCATGAGTGAGGTAAAATAAGTTAGTGTTTTGCCCTGTTGTGGAAGCCAGTCTGGGCAGGTGTTCATTACTTGCAACCCAAAGACCACTAGATGATGGGTTGATAGGTACAGCAAACCACCGTGGCACATGTATACCTATGTAAAAAACCTGCACATTCTGCACATGTATCCCGGAGCTTAAAATAAAAAAAGAGTGGCTAATGGATCTGAAAACTGTTACTGGATTCACATTACTGGAGACTATCACCTGTGTGACATACCAACTGAGCTACAGGGCTAAACTGAGAAATCAGAAAAAGAGACCATCAAAGATGATCCTGATTAAAACCACTGTCATGCCAGGGTGACTTTGTGTATATCCAAGATGTGTCTTCTGAGAAGTGAAATCAGGGAGGTGTATATTCTTCACTGCCATAATGCAGCCTGGTTAATAAATAAACAACTAAAGAACAACAGAAAGACCTGGGGATGAGTAAAGAAATTAGAATCCAAATATGCCAACTTATATTATCTAAATGTAAATTTTCAGTAAAACGTGCCAAAACAAAAAAGAGACCGAGAAACCAGGGCATTGTTAGTGACACCCTCAGGTCCAACCACTCATTTATTTATTTCAAGAATCTTTAGCATCTTTTATGTCCAAGGCATCCTCCTAAGAAAACATTAGGAAAGAAAAGAAAACCATACCTGTCTTGAGGAAAGCTATCACCCTGAAGTTGCAGGGAATCGTTATGTTTTGGAGAGTGAAGAAGACTGATTGAAATGATAGCCAGGTAATGTCCTTCCTGTGTCTTCCTGTGTCTGCTCCTACTGTGACATTTGGCTCAACCACATGACTTGCCTGGACCAATAGGATGCTAGCCAACTTGACAGACGCAGAGGCCTGGGAAAGGGCAGCACATTTTTGGTTTCTCTTTTGGAACCCTGCAGCCACAAGAAAAAAAAAAACCCAAGCAGTCCGGGGATGATGAGAGACAACACGAGGTAGAGCTGAGCCAACCCAGCCCTGGACGAACCCACCAGCCCCCAGCCAACCTGACAGCTGCACACAGACACACGAGTAAGCCCCATGCAGCTCAGTGAACTACCCACCCAACCCACAGATTTGCAAAAAAGTAATAGATGGTTGCTGTTTTCAGGCACTAAGTTTTGGGGTGTTTTGTTAGGCACCAGTAGTTACGTGATACAGAGAGAACCAACGTAACTTCAGAACTACAGGCCAGATATTTTCTAACGGGCCAGATATTTTCTAATTTGGAGAGAAGGGAAAATCAGTTGCCTAAGATTTATGGCTTTATTCAATTGAGAGAATTCAAGGGTAAAGAGGCCTCAACTGCTTCAAATGCCGCCCAGCTCTCCCTCTCTTCAGATTTTAAGAAATTTGCCATCGTTTTCCGGCATCCCCATCAGGTCATTTAATTAAGTAATAGAAAGGTAATTAAGACCGAAATATGATTATTTGGGTTAGTCTTGTGCACCCACAGAGGAAGAAAAGCGGAATGTGCCAGCTGCAAACATCTGCAATGAAAGAAGTGTGGGACAAAAAGGAGTTTCTGCTCCTGCCTCCTGTTCTTTCAGAAAACACCAGTCTTCTAGGGCAGTAAATCAGTAGTGAGTCACTAGCTGTATGGTATGTGCTGCTTGTCTCATGAGATATCAAACCAAGGTCCCTTCTGCTCACATCCTGCATCTGTCACCAAATGTCCAATAAAAATCCTGTTCTCCGAGGGCATGTCAGGAAGGAGCAGGGCAAAGACTTGCCCAAGCCTTCCTCAGCAGTCTAGGAGAGCCCCCAGGCAAGGTACTCCCTGTGGCCTGCCCCAAGGCTGAGTCATCAGAAGCCCTCATCCGCAAATCCCACCTGATCTATGGCTGCTGGCAATCACACAAAGAGAAATGAATGCAAAATAAGGGCTGTGTGTGACATGCTCAAGTTTCCTCCCTCTCCAAGGTGGTCTGGGGAATTTCTGAGGTAGATCTCGCCTAGGTAGTAGGGAAGAATGGGCATGGGCCAGAAGTCAGGAGACTTGGTTTCAAACCTTTTGTCATGTAGCCAGTGTGTGACCCTGGACAAGACCCAACTTCCCAGGTGGCTCTCCTTCATTATGCCCTGTAAAATAGGGACAGTGATAGCTGTTTGCCAACCTCACACATCAGCCTTAATTTTTGTTTTTTTTTTACGCTGGATAATGTATGGGAAAGGGGGCTTGAAATGGTAAGAAGCATTCAAAATTTGACATTCTCATTCTCAAGTTATGTGATGTAAAAGCATAATGTCTAGGGCTAGGTGACCTGCATTTAAGCCTCTGCCTCTTACTGACTGCGTGACCTTGAGCAGGCTACTTAGTTCAACTTTCCTCATCTGCAAAATGGGGCTACTAACAATACTTCTAAAAGTTTTGAGGATTAAATAGATTGTGGGTAAAGCCATCAGGAAAGTGAATAGAACATACTGGTGAACAATACATATTCATGCATTATTATAATTTTGTTGTTGTTTTCATTATTATGAATCTCTGCTCTGTACCCATGGCATTTCTATTTACAAATAGGTACATGTTTGGATTTATATTCCAGATCTTCAGCTTCTGAATCCTATAACCTGGGAAACTACTCAAGTTACCTGTTTTTTTTCTCACCTGCCCAATGATGGCACAGAGAGGATTAAGTGACACCGTCCATATAAAGTAGCTTGCAACACTAGTGCAATATTAGTTGCCTTCCTTTTTTCTTTTAATTGAGATTTTAAAAACAACAGCGTAACAAAATTTACCATTATAACCATTTCCAAGTGTATAGTTCAGTAGTATTAGAGCGTTTTCACTTTTTCATCTAGTAAAACGGAAACTATAAACCCACTAAACATGAATTCCTTGTTCCCTCCTCCCTGCAGTCCCTGGTAACCACCATTCTATTTGCTTCCATAAATCTGACTACACTTGATACCTCACTGAATGGTATCTTATAGTGTTTATTCTTTTGTGACTGGCCTATTTTACTTAGCATAATATCCTCAAGGTTCATCCACGTCATAATATGTGACAGGATTTCCTTCCCTCTTAAGACTGAATAATATTCCATTGTACATTTATACTACATTTTGTTTATACATTCATCCATTGATAGACATTTGGGTTGCTTCCACTTCTTGTCTATTGTGAATAGTCTCACTGCTATGAGCATGGGTGTGTAGTTGCCTTCCTTTTATCCCCTATGCTGATGCAAATAATTGAATAACAGGCAGGTACACTTCCTTTCACGTTTGCCTCTTCATAGTCAAGGCAAATTAATCTTGAATATCACTAGCATTATGGATGTTATGTTTCTCAAGTTGATTTCCTAATACGGAAATTAATATTTTCTATATTAGCATGATTCTATATTAATATTTCAATATTAATATTGACATTCTTAACATTTCAAGGTAAAATTAACAGAAGTGAAAGAAAGGAAGCAAAATGGAAAGAAAAACACTCATTCTGCATTTATATGTTTACTACCAGAGGCATAGTTGGCTGTTGGCTCCTACTATGTGGTTGGTATTAAGGGAGATAAAAACAGTCAGATTTTCTTCAAATGAGATAGCCTACACTCATGTATGTTGTTAACACAGGTGAGTAATTTTCAACACCGTCCTTCCAAAAGTACAGCTCACTTCTGACTTCTTGTTTCTTATCTCAGCTCAGTGTAACTTCCTCTGGGAAGGGCCTTCAGACCCCAACTGAGGTCAGAGCCCTTTGGATTATGTTCTCATAGAACTGTGTTCCTTTTCTTCAGGACACATCTCAGTTTTACTTGGAAGTTTATTACTGCAATTTTTGGTGAATATTTGTCTCCCCTATTAGATTGTACATTCCCTCAATGCTGGGACGTTGTCTATTTTTACTCCCTCTTAAATCCCCTGCTCCTTTTCTGGTGAGTAGCAGACACTCAACAAATACTGCTAATAAACCCCAAGTGAATGAAGTTCTCCAAAAGAAGCAAAGCACTATGACAGGGGAATATCAAATCTCAGGGTGGAAAAGAGAGATATTTTATGTTGGAAAATTAGGAGAGGAAAAGAATTACTTTTCCAAGGAAAAAGAGCGGAGTCTTGATGCGCTAGGTCAGCAATGCTTTCCTATATCGAAGATGACAAAATGCTGTTTTTTTAGAAAAAATTCTCCCTTGAGCTAAGTAGTTTTCCATCAAAGTCTAAATGGAAGAAGACTATTTTTTTGGTGCATGTGACTTATGCAGTCCATACATTTTCTGTAAGTTACCAAGCAAACTTCTAAGACTCTTCACTTTTCTACAATGGCTTTTTGTCTGAAAGATTCCACACCAATAATTATTTAAACACCATATTACAAATCCTCCTACCTGGTTGAGATCATATGCTAGAAGCAATAACTCCTTTGGAAAACACAATGCCACAACTAACAGTTCGATTAATTGAAATGCATGCTGAAGCAGATTGCCTTACTAATGTGCCTAATGCATGTCAAGGGTAAAAGACAGAAAAGACCAGCAAAAGCAGACTGCAGAAAGGAATCCCTATCATCATTCTCATTGCGCCATGCCCTCTTGGTTTTTGAACTCAGTGGCTGGGACTATGAATAATAGGCAGCGGGTGGGGGCAACCTTCTCTGGGCGTTGAGTCTCCCCTAAAATTGACATTAAAAGAATCATAAGAGAGATGTAATTATAGGCTAGGCACGGTGGCTCATTCCTGTAATCACAGCACTTTGGGAGGCTGAGGCAGGCAGATTGCTTTGAGTTCACAAGTTCAAGACCAACCTGGGCAACATGGCAAACCCCCATCTCTAAGAAAAACAAATTTACTGGGAGTAGTGGCGTGCATCTGTGGTCCCAGCTACTTTGGAGGCTGAGGCTGGAGGATAGGTTGAGCCCAGGAAGCAGAGGTTGCAGTGAGCTGCACTCCAGCCTGGGCAGCAGTGTGAGACCCTGTCTAAAAAAAAAAAAAAAAAAGAAAAAAAAAGAAAAGAAATTATATTACATTGTCGTAAGATAAACACAGATATAGTCCAGATCCATATCTCATGGTAAATCTAGACTTCATATTGGATAAAGTGCTAGATTACTTCTAAAAGCTTTTCAGCTGACTAGAGTATAAACCTACAATTAAAGAATTTGGCCTTCTTTTGAAAAATGTCTGTTCATATCCTTTGCCAACTTTTTGATGGGTTGTTTGTTTTTTTCTTGTAACTTTGTTTAAGTTCCTTGTAGATTCTGGATATTAGCCCTTTGTCAGATGGGTAGGTTGGAAAAGTTTTCTCCCATTCTGTAGGTTGCCTGTTCACTCTGCTGATAGTTTCTTTTGCTGTGCAGAAGCTCTTTAGTTTAATTAGATCCCATTTGTCCATTTTGGCTTCTGCTGCCATTGCTTTTGGTGTTTTGGTCATGAAGTCTTTGCCCATGCCTATGTCCTGAATGGTATTGCCTAGGTTTTCTTCTAGGGTTTTTATGGTTTTATGTCTTAGGTTTAAGTCTTTAATCCATCTTGAGTTAATTTTTGTATAAGGAAGGGATCTAGTTTCAGTTTTCTGCATATGGCTAGCCAGTTTTCCCAACACCATTTATTTTATACAGTCAACAAACGTATAAAAAAGCTCATCATCACTGGTCATTAGAGAAATGCAAATCAAAACCACAATGAGATACCATCTCACACCAGTTAGAATGGCGATCATTAAAAAGTCAGGAAACAACAGATGCTAGAGAGGATGTATAGAAATAGGAATGCTTTTACACTGTTGGTGGGAGTGTAAATTATTTCAGCCATTGTGGAAGACAGTGTAGTGATTCCTCAAGGATCTAGAACCAGAAATACCATTTGACCCAGCAATCCCATTACTGGGTATATACCCAAAGGATTGTAAATCATTATACTATAAAGGTACATGCACATGTATGTTTATTGAAGCACTATTCACAATAGCAAAGACTTGGAACTAACCCAAATGCCCATCAATGATAGACTGGATAAATAAAATATGGCACATATACACCATGGAATACTATGCAGCCATAAGAAAGGATGAGTTCATGTCCTTTGCAAGGACACGGATGAAGCTGGAAACCATCATTCTCAGCAAACTAACACAGGAACAGAAAACCAAACACCACATGTTCTCACTCATAAGTGGGAATTGAGCAATGAGAACATGTGGACACAGGGAAGGGAACATCACACCGGGGCCTGTCGGGGGTTGGGGTCAAGAGAAGGGATAGCATTAGGAGAAATACCTAATGTAGATGATGGGTTGATGGGTGCAGCAGACCACCATGACATATGTATACCTATGTAACAAACCTGCACATTCTGCACATGTATTCCAGAACTTAAAGTATAATTTAAAAAAATAATAAAGAATTTTTCCAAGGTTACCATCGCTAGTAAATGACAACACCAAGTCTTGAGCTCAAGCTCAATCTTCTGACACCAAATACAAAACTATTAGGTGTATAATAAAGTGATGGATGGATGCATATATCTATACTACTACTGAGACTTTAAGAAAATGAAACAAGATCTCTGATCACATTTTGCCAACCAAATATACTACCCTATTCTTTTAAGTTTGGCTCCTCTTCTCCAGTTATTTTTCTTTTTAAACAGGAAGTGCCAGGTTGATTATCCAGCTCCTCAGTGTGATAAGCTTGAACATTAAGTGCTCTCCTGTCAGCCATCTGCAGGGCTCCCCAGCCCACAACTGGTCTATCACAGTCTTGAGCTTTTGGTGCCGAGGTCAATGACACGCGATGTGTGACGAGATGTCCAGCACCCCATCTGACAACATCATCCTGTGCCTCCATGAAGGGGACAAAGAAGCCAGCCAGCGAACCCTCTGGAAAGGCATTTGCTAACTGCCCACTAGCAATTGTTGAGCGATAACACATGCAGTTCCCCACATGTTTATGCGGAGTCTCAGATTTATCTGACAGTTTTACACCCTCAGGCATGATACACAGTAATTAAAATTAAAAATGTTGTGACAGCCTAAACAAATGGCTATATAAATTAGAAAGCTGTAAAAAGCCACAGTAGCCAAAAATAAAGATATATAGATAAATCATAAAATTATAAACAAGGAAAATGTTTTAATACAGGCATGTTTATATCCAGACACTTAGAAATACCGGCTAACTTTTGCCTGAAGGAACATGGTGGGGAAAAAGAACTGCGGAGACTAGCAAAGCCATTCTTTCCTGCCTAGCAATTCTTCCCTCTACTCTTCTCTGGTAACTAAAGAAGGGAAGAAATTTGCCGAGGCTGTCCAACTTCCTCAAATTCTATCCTCAGCTGTAGGATCTTCAAATTTTAAAAAGCACCTAAATCAGTTGCTTAGAATTTTACTATTAACCTTCCCAAATGTGTAAAATGATGTGGGCTGTACAAAACTTAGCTTGCCTTCACATTTCTCAAATGCATGGCATAAAACGTGTGTTTATGAAATGAGCCAAATACATGATCTGCATGTGAACATGATTCCTTTCAACTAGAGATGCACAAATGTTTAAGTGTCATCTTTCACTTAAATCTATCAGGTCATTGTCCCAAGAGACCATTGTATCACCTGGCCTTGATATTTTTCCCTTTCTCCCAAGGAAGCCTGCTCACCACTGCCCTAGTGCGTTGAAATATCAGAACATTTCAAAGGAGGAAACAAAATAATTGGAAGTAATCCGTGGGATTTTCTGTACCTAGAAGAGCTGGATTGCCAGAAACCAGTCATATCATGTGGATAGTCTTTATGATAAATTTTCAAAGCAGTCCTTTATTTGTCAGAGTTCCTAAAGATCCATTGCTACATCATTATCATGTCTCCGTGTCCATGAATTAAGAAGAGAGAACTGCAGAAACACCAGAGCTTTTCATAGCAATCATCCTAGACTCCTCCTGCTTCTTCCTGGCCGCCTATTCTCAATCCTTTGTCCCCTTGGCTCCATTTCTTATCCTTAATCCCATTCCCGTCCGCTTTGACTTGGCATTGCTATTTTGTCTTCTGATTTTAATGCTCTACTCCCCGCTTACCTCCTAAGGACCTGTTTTAAAACATCTACTCTGCGTGATCAGCCATTGTGAATCACCTGCTCTTTGTACCAAACCCCCATTCCACACTAATTTTTGTAGTCTTGCTCCATCTCCAGAAGGAGGGGAGAGAGAATTTGACCTTTCTTTTCAAATATAAAAATATAATCATAAAATAACCACATTTGCAATAATCCGTGATTGGAGATCTTTACATTTTAGGGTTTCCCAGATGTTTCTCATGAGCAAGCAATTTTATAGCAGAACTCTTTCATCTAGTGAAATCTTAAATAAATAAAAAATAAAAATAAATAAATACTCCTATACGCAGACAGAGAGTTCCTGATAAAACAAAGAAATTATAAGATGAATAAAATCATTTCTTGTTAGATGAATCTGGACCAAGGGTAGCACAATCGAATGCCTAGTGGTATTTAAACAAATGGAATAGACCACATCCAAGGCAACAGAGTCATAAGAATAAGGCTGTGTTATGAGATCTTTTTCTTTTTTAAAGAAAGTAAGAAACCACGATTTAAAAAAAATCTTCCAAATGTAACTGTTGACAATTAATTGAATTTTTAAAAATTCTCTTTCTTCCCTATGAAACAAAATCTTGTCGGCATACCAGAAGTTTCCTCCAGTCCTCAATTTGCAACCTCCAGTTCAGAATTTTGTTTTAGTTCTCTATTCCTGTGAAACAAATTTTCTCAAAATTTAACAGCTGAATACAACAAACAGTTGTCTCACTCAGTTTCTGAAGGTCAGGAATCCGGAGATGGCTTAACTGGATGGTTCTGGATCAGCATCTCTCACAGGTTGTAGTTAAGTGGTCAGCCGGGGCTGTAGTCATCTCAAGGCTCCACTGGGTTTCAATCCTGTGGCCATTGGTGGTCCTCTGTTCTTTGCTGGCTGTTGGCTGGAGACCTCCATTTCTCTTCATGTGGGCCTGTCCGCTGGCCACCTGAGTATCCTTACATCATGGCACTTGGCATCCCTCAGAGAAAGTGACCAACAAAAGAGAACAAAGCAGAAGCCACACTGTCTTTTAAGACATAGCCTCAGGTCACATTTTACACTTTTGCCTTATGCTATTGACTGCACAGACCAGCCCTGGTACACTGTGGGAGTGGATTGCACAAAGGTGTGAATACCAGGAGATGGGGATCACTGAGGGTCATCTTGGACACTGGCTACTACAGCTTTCAAAATATCAAAATGGCCCTAATCTTACCTGTTCAAATTTTACTCAGGAATACATAGCATGGTCTTGGGGCCTCTTTTTTTTAAGCTCCTTTCCTTTGCCATTTCCCCCATTTTCTATCTTCCCTCATCATCAAATTGATTCACAGGAAAACACTTCCTTTCCTCTTCAATATTCTCTTCAGGCTGTGATTCACCAGTTAGTTCCTGCCCTTCTGGTCCTCCAATCCTGGTGCAGTAAAATGCCTATATGTTTGAGTTTGGGCTCCATCTGGTAATTTTTAGTACCATATGTCAAAGGTCTAGGAGGCAGAAAGTTTAAATTAGAATTAGGAGTCTGTAGGTAACTGTGGCTCAGATACCAAGACTCTGTTCAGCAAATGTTTATAAAGAACCAAGTATGTGGCAAAGCCTGGGCTGGTATTTGTAATTTAGAGATAAATCCAATACAGCAGATAAATCAGGAATTAGGAACCCAGCTGGTTACACAGAGGGATGGGGAATCAGGCAGGAAGCATAGTGATGAATAGGAAACCACTGAAAAGATCTCAGAGACTTCCAGTGAATATGTTTACAGAGTGATAAAAAGACAAGAATGTATAAATTGGAGAGAGTTGAGGCATAGCATAATTATCTTAAAGTTATCTGATTGTCTAATGAGTGCTTTCTATAGGAGTTGGCGTCAAGATGTGGGAGAAACTGGATCCAGATGTGTGAGGCAACAAGATAGCAGTTATCTAAAAGAAAAGCCACTGTGGTTACAGTGGAGTAGCTTAGATGATGTTTGACAGCTGGAGGTGAGAGGTGAGAATAGAAATTAGAGATTTATTTGTATTCCCAGGCGTCATTTTCTGGAGAGATCGTTGACTGGATCAGTAGTTCTCAACCCTGGCTGTGGCTACATATTAGAGTGGTGGGGAGGAGGGGTGAACCAGCAAATGTACGTTTCTGGACTCTCCCACCCACAAGATTTTGATTCAGAATGTTTGAAGTTTTGATAGAAAAAGATATTCTCCGAAATGGATTACACACATCTCCCTAGTTTCTTAAATAAATTATTCTGAATATGGTATAATTTTGTCTTCATTTTGAAGGTTATCATGATTGTTGATTGATATGGCAATAATACCTTTAGGGGCTTTTGTTATATAAAATGTTGACTCCTTCACTAAATGACCCCAGACTTCTAAATGTTTTGAGTTATTATATTCACTTTTATGTAAAAGAGTGAGTAAAACTACCCTGCTAATGGTGTCCAGTCACTGGTGCTATTGGAATCTCTGCTTCAGATAGTGGCTTCCTTCTTTCCAAATTGCTGCCTCCGTTTGTCTCTTGGGGATACAGATGACCAAGCTTATTAGGATTATCTGTAAAAACATAGAGAGATTCTAAGTAAGAGCCTGATAATTCTTCCTGTAAGTAAAATGTACTTGGTCTTTATCTATTTAAGTTAATTAACAGGTCTTTTCTTGCTTCTAAATAGTTGATATATCCTGATAATTGACTGCCTCACTCTGGGGATTTCAAATGGAAAGAGAATTATTATAAGAAATTAGAAACTTACACCATGATAGGAAAAGCTAGGGAGTGCACACCAGGAAAATCTCCTGGGGAGAAATCAGGAAGTATAAGGATCATAGAGAAGATGCCAACAATAATCTCAACTGCCTGCAGCACTGATATGTGATTCTCATGACTTTAGGGGCCCAATAGAGGCCAATTCTGGTGATTTCAGATACCTGCAGTACTTCAGTGATGATTGTTAAAAGTCTGACTGGAATCCATGGAAAGCTCCGTAAATGCCTGATTTTAGGAAAATTCCTCAAAGTCAAGGGAAGCTGTTGCAGATTATTTTGGCTGTCTATTGCGGCTGCGGAAATAATGACTTACCTTTCTCTTCCACTTTCACATCTTTCACAATTGCTAGAATCACATAAGGAAAGTAATTCTGTGAAATGCAGAGCCAGACTTCTTCTCTGCAATTCAAAAGAAAATATAGAAGGTATCAAGGGTGATGTATAGTTGAAAATAGTCTGATGCTGTGTACCCCTTTATCAACTTAGGAATTATACACGTTTCTCTACCCATATATAAATTTTCAAATAACAAAAACAAAGGCTTATGGCTAACATATACAACTATACCTTGTATAATCAAAGATGTGCTCACTCTGTTTCCCAAAATGAAAAACAAAAATTTCTGAAGGTATTCTATGTTTTCTCCTTCTGTTTCCCAAAATGAAAAACAAAAACTTCTTAAGTTATTCTATATTTTCTCTGAGTAATTCTCATTTCTTTTCTCAATGAGTCCTCTTTTGATATTCTGTAATTTAAGCAAGGAGAAATAAATTATTGATTAATATATAAAATGTACATAATAAAGCTAGAAACAAAATACGTATAGCTAGGACAGTCCTCATTTCTGAAACTGGTCATGAAACCATGCTGATTATATTTATTCTTCATGGTTTGTAATGTTCTGCTTACCCCAGCTAGGATAACTAATCCTGTCCCAAGCTGTCTCTGTCTGTTCAGGCCGCTATAACAAAGTATCTTAGACACAGTAATTTATAAAGAACAGAAATTTATTTCTCACAGTTCTGGGGGCTGGGAAGTCCAAAATCAGGGCACCAGCAGATTCAGTGTCTGGTGAAGGCTTGTTCTCTGCTTCCAAAATGGTCCCTTGCTACTGTGTCTTCATACAGTGGAAGAGCACAGAGGTGAAAGTGGTAAACACACTTCCTCAAGCCGTTTTATAAGGGCACTAATTCCCACTCATGAGGGCTCTGAGCTCAGGACTGAGTCACCTCCTAAAGGCACCACGTTTTTAATACTATTGCATTAGGGATTAAGTTTTAACTTGAACTTTGAAGGGACACAAACATTCAAATTATAGGATTTTATTCCTGCCCCACCCCCCCCATGTATGTCCTTCTCACATATAAAATACATTCATTACATCCCAACAGCCTCAAGGCCTTAGCTCATTCCAGCCTCAATTTTAAGGTTAAAGTCCAAAATCTCACCTGAATAACATCTAAATCAGATATGCATGATACTTAAGGTATGATTCATCCTGCAACAAATTCCCCCTCCAGCTGTGAGCCTGTGAAATCAAAAAAGTTATGTGCTTTCAAAATACAATTGTTAGGACAAACATAGGATAGTATTTTCATTCCAAAAGGGTGAAATAGGCAAGAAGAAAGGGGTAACAGTTCCCGCATAAGTCCAAAAGCCAACAAGGCGAAAACTACTATATCTTGAGGCATGAGAATAATCTTTTTGAGTCCATGTTCCACCTTCTGAACACACTGAGGCAGAGGCTGGGCCCCCAAGGCTCTGAGCAGCCCTGCCCTATGGCTTTTCTGGGTGCAGCCCACGCAATAACTCTCATGAGTTGTAGTCACATGCCTGCAGCTCTCCTGGGGTGGAGTTACAATGTTAGTGGCTCTCCTAGTTTGATGTCTGCATGGTGGTCCTGTCCACATGGTTGCACTAGTTGTTGCCCTAATAAGGGGTTTCTGTAGTGGCCCTGACCTCACAGCTCCTCTGGGCATTGCCCTAGTGGGTATTCTCTGTGGTGACCCCACACCCAAGACTCCGGTAGGCACTGGCCTAGTGAAGGCTCTCTGTGGTGGCCCCAACCCCACAACTCCTGCACTCCGCACACTTACAGAGTTAGCACTACATGCATGCCATGGAAGTTTATGGCCTCCACCTTCCAGAGGGGAGGCAATGGTAGAATGCACCGCACCTGGGCCCACTGGAGTCACACCTGGGGCAGCGAAAGCACATGGCTCCAGTATGCGTGAGGCAGAAACCTGAGGTGGTTCTGGGCAGTAATCTCTGAGGTCCTATGGGCATGCTGGGCCCCTCCCTGAAAATGTTCTGTCCTCAAGGTCCTAGCGCTCTGGGTTTATGATGAAAATGGCTGCCTTGAAGATCTCCAAAAATGTCTTTGGGGTCATTCTTCCATTGTCTTGATGAATAATATCTGACCTTCTTCTGTCCATACTAGTCTTTTTATCAAACATTTACTTGGCTATAACTTAGGTGTTCTCTCCTGGGCATGCTTTTTCATTCTTAACGTGGCCAGAATGAAAATTTTTAAATCTTTAAGTTCTGCTTCCCTTCAATTATAAATTTCATCTTTGTTTCTCTGTGTATTTTTTTTTCTGTAAGCAGTCACAAGAAGCTATGCTTCACCTTTAACACTTTGCTGAGAGATTTCTTCTGCCAAATATCCAATTATATGTTGCCGTTAGTTTTAATGGCAAAAACCACAATTACTTTTGCACCAACTAATAGATTTCTTTTAAGTTCTGCTTCCACAAGTGTCTAGGACATAAACACAATTCAGCCAAGTTATTTTGCCTCTTCATAACAAAGACAGCCTTTCTTCCAGTTTGTAATAGCATGTTCCTCATTTTTATGTGAGACCTCATTGAAATGGCCTTTATTGTCCATATTTCTACCAATATTCTAATCATAGTCACTTAAGTAATCTCCAAGAAGACTGAGAGTCTGTCTACAGCTCTCTTCTTCTGACCAGAATGCCCCTTTATGATCCGTTCATGGCGATATGGGATTTTTCTAGCCTGCTTTTGCAAATACTTTCAGCCTCTGCCCATTACCCAGTTCTAAAGCAGCTTTCACATGTTTAGCTACTTGTTACAACAGCACTCAAGTTCTTGGTACCGTTTTCTGTCTCAGTGCATTTGGGCTACTATAAAGAAATAGAATGGGTAATTTGTGATAGAAATTTATTTCTCACAGTTCTGGGGTCTGGGAAGTCTAAGATCAAGGTGCCAGCAGATTTGGTGTCTGATAAAGGCTTGTTCTCTGCTTCCAAAGTGGCATATTGTTGCTGTGTTGTTAGGTGGAAAGGCAAAAGAGGTAAACAGATTCCCTTAAGCCTTTTCATAAGGTCACTACACCTATTCATGAGTGCAGAGCCCTCATGACATAATCACCTCTTAAATACTCCACGTCTTAATAGTAATGCTTTGGGGATTAAATTTCAACATGAATTTTTGGAGGGACATGAACATTCAAACCATAGCACAAATCTTCAATTCTAGAGCCGTCAGTGGTCCTCCCAGCATTGCATTGCTATAGTCTCCCAGTAACTTTTACTCTATAACCAGTAAGTTCTAAGAGTCTCACAAGAGAATGTTCTGATTTCAGACTACTCCTTTCTGCCCTGCTGTACAACATTAGGAAACTGCCCCCATTTTTCCTTGACAACCCAGCAAAATTGATATCTCCAGCCAGCACCATATGCTGCTTTTCCTTAAGCATTAGGTATATAGCATTATAGCTAATTGGTATAAGAAGCCCAGGGTGCCCAGGGAGTATCCTCAACTTCCAGTTAATTGCAATTATTATAGTGCCACTAGTGGAAACACATCTTCCTTGGGAATTTATATCTTTGAGTTAGAGAGTCCAAAGCTACAACAACAGGAAGCAAATGGTTTTGAGGTAGGTTATTAGAAGATAACAGATAAAGAAAGCCACTTTCACCCCTTTGTTCTAAGAATTGTATATATTGGCTGTAGGAAAAACTGTGCCATTATTGGTTGCTGACTCAAGAAAATGTATAGAGTCATATTACATTTTCCCAGATTCACAACTGTGCATGCACCATAGCAGGGTCATCAGTAGGTTGTTCCACTCTTCTATTAGATCAGTTACACTGGGGTTATAGGCTAGACAGAACCAGTTACTATCATAGTTGTGTGTCTATTATTTTGCTATAAAGTGAGTTTCTTTGCCAGAATGTCAAGTGTAATGCCTTGATGATGCAAAATGTATTCAGTAATTCTACAGATGAAGTTTCTGGTAAAATCATTGCATGGCGAGTAAGCAAATAACATATAGAGTGTTTATTCTAGGAAGTAAAAATTGCAGATTTATTTATGATAGTGCATTTTAATTAAATTACTTGACACCAAAGGATTGGCTAGTCTCCCCAGGAATGACACTACATCGAGCACTCATGTCTCTGCTGTTGACATTTTGGGCACTCAACAGTGACTGTTACCCAAGTTGTCAAGCCCATTCACTAACTTCAACTTCCACGCTTCCTGCCAAGGCCACTTTGTTCATAAACCCATGGCTAGAGAAAGAGACTCTACTGGGACCCACAGGACAGTCTATCTTGTCCACTTGATTAACAGGAGACTCCTTTTGAAGGAAAGCTTTTTGTGAGCATTCACATGGGTGCAAATGTTCTCATGCCTTATGTCGATTCTGAGATTATTCCATCTATGTACTTCTTCCTTAGTTTTCCATGTCGGTGCTCCTCAAATGCACTCTCTTTGGCCATCTGGCCAAACCATTAGTCAGTGCCCATAAATTGACGTAAATTTTTACATCTGTATTTCTATCCATCCAGGTAGAAATAACAAGTACATGCACTACTAAAAGTTCTGCCGAAAGTATTTCCTTTCCATCATTATCTTTCAGGGTCATCTCAGAATAGCCCCATAAAACTGAAGTGGTTCAATTTGGAGTTGTAACAGCATTTTATGTGGAATTATCTGTGTAAAACAGGCCTAAGTTTGTTCTCTCTTACAACCATTGATGTAATTCTGCATATGGATTAAGGAAGAAGTGACTGCGCAATAATAGTAGGTACCATAAGAGTCAGCTGCCTGCACATGAACTTACTTGTGCTTTCAGTTCCTGCTAAAATCCAGTCTCATATATAGCACTTCCATTTGTTGATGAAAGTTTGTTACACATGCCCAAATTTATGTCTTGGTGGAGTATACCTACCAAGTTCACGAGGTGTAACTCAGGTGGCATAGTCACTTTGTGTTGTAAGGTCAGTTGTACAGTATTCACTAGGGCTTAGCAGGAAGCCATTACTGTGCTTTCAAAATGAGAATATTTCTTTGCAAAACAGGACGTGAATTTCTTTCCAAATTCTAGAGTTACACTTTGTAATTTTCTCATTAGGATTACCAAAGACACTGTGTCAAAACCACACGAATCATAGAAAATTATATTACAATTGAATCTGATGGTCATATGGCTAAAATGGAAAATCAGCTGTCACTGGACCTGCCACAAAACTTCCTCTTGCTCTGGGCTCTAGTCACAACTGGCAACTGGGTAAATTCTCAGTGAATGAGTAGAATAGCAGAAGGTCTTCACTAATTATTCTAATTGTATCTTAGCATTAGGAGGTACAAGGTGCACTGATTTGTCTTTCTCTTTAAACAGGATCTCTCAACATTCCTCAGATTCCTGGACTCCTAGAAACCTCACTGAGGTAGCAGGCCCGTGAATTTTCATAGGATCTTTTTTACCACCCTCTAATATTTATATAATACTTCACAAATTCACTTTGAGTATTTGTTACTTCCAGGTCTAACCAGCCTTGTTATCTATTTAGTGGACCAGTGTGACACTCTATATGAGATGGTGATGTGATCAAAGTCACTTTAGACAAGATCAGTCCTTCTCAAACTTTAATGTGCGTAGAAAAATTCAGTAGGTCTGCAATAAGAACTGAGTTTCTGCATTTCTAACAATCTGCCAGGTGATGGTAACACAGCTAATGTGCAGATCACACTTTGAGTAGAAAGAGACTGGTTTCTGTGGAAGGGCCAGAAAGTTGACATACCCCTGAGGAAAGTCAATAATGGTATAATGCTGTCTCTTCCAAGTGAAAGCAAACTGCTTCTGGTGATTCTGCCGATGGGTATAGAGAAGAAAGCAGATGCCAAATCAATATCTGCATATCAGTTTGCAAGGTTTATACTGGATGTGCGCCAGTAAATAGGCCACAGTTGGAATTGTAAATGCAATTGCAGTCACTGCCTGATTAAGTTTGTGATAATATACTTTTATTCTCTAAGAGCTTTCCATCTTTTGCACGAGCTAAATAAGGAGACAAAAGAGAATGTAATAGAAATCATCGCCCTGCAAATCTTTGGTAGTGGAACTAATCTCTGCATCTCCTTCAAGAAAGCATTAACATTTTTTATTTATTGTTTTGCTAGAAAATGCATTCCAGGTGGTTCCACTTGGCCTTTCCTACCATAATAGCCCTCACCGCATGGCTGAGATGGTAGCCAGAGTATACAATGTGTATATTGTGCCAGTTGCCGAGTATACCTGCCTCTTCCTTCTATGCATTTAGTAAATGGGAAAATAGCTACAGAGTGGGGTTGTAGATTCACTGGTCTTCCTCAAAATTGACTCAGGCTTAAACTTTATTTATCAACTGACTTTCCTAAGCCCCTGATATATCAGATCCACAAATATGAATGTTTGCATTAGTTTATAAGCAGTACACTGTACTCTCTGAAAAATCTACGTATTTCTATTTATCCAGTATAGAGCCACTACCCTGATAAATAGCCACTTTGGGGAAATGCTTGGCGGGAGATATATAGATCATACTGGTGGCAGTCTTGTACAGTTTTTCTTCAAGGATCCCAGGCTTACCCTTTATTCAAAAAACTCTGTACTGCCTCTAGTTTGGGACTTGAATGGAGTTGTGATTTTCTTCTTTGGTGTCTGAAGTCAGATCATTATTAGGACTAGAGGAGATGTTTTTTTCTGCCACTTACATACATTATGTATATCTTTCTAAGACTGTTGGTCTTCTTTAGTCGTAGGGACGTTGTGACCACTGCAAAAGATTTCTATAGGCTACGTCAGACCATCCTGAATTTGGTTGTAGACCGGTTATCTGTTGCACAAATGTTGACCGTCTCATAGGCACTTAAGTCCTACTACTTAGCCATCTCCCACTGCTGGTTGCCATGATCCCCCAGTGAAATCAAGGAGCCTTTTTCAGGGACCATATCTCTCACCACAATTCCTGGTTTACAGAGGAAAACCATACAAATCTTTCAAAGATCCTGTTGCTACCCTTCTCGCTGCATTTCTTCATACCGGAGTGAAAAGTATGTCTCTAACCCTCCAAAGAGCATACTGATGGTGGGCTGTGTGTGAGAACTGATATGATAAATCAGCTTTGCCGTTCTGATCTTCATAGACTTTGGACCTCTTCTCTACATCCTACCAAGAAGTTCTAACAATTCAAACCTCACAAGAAGAAGGCTAATATTCAATCTTATTTCACTTGAATAATTAAACCAAAGATTGAATACTAGCTTACTGAGATAACACATCGAACGCAAAATCTCTACTAAGTGCACCCATATTGATACATTATTTCTTTTTCCTTTCTCTTGTACTCTTAAAATCCATTTATCTGTACATTTCCTAAGTTCTGCCAATATAAATAGGCAACGTTCTTCTTTCAGTGGATACGACACCTCTTCCAGAGTCAGGCTTTATAACCATCTGTCTGGAATCGTAAGGATTTGTCTCAGGTTATGAGACTGGAAGCAAAGAGAAGTGGTGGCCATGAGTGTTAAGGATTATTGGAATCCCCTTGCAAGGCAACTGTTTCAAATGAAGTCCTTAAAAATGTCTTTCAGCAAGGGAAGGCTAACATTCTTAGTGACCTCTGGGTGGTAAGGCCAGTGATCACAAACGCATTCATGGAAACACAGGGAATCAAGTCAATCAGCCCCATTTATCCTGGGGCTTCAGACACACATGCCTTACTCACCAAAATGACATTAAGAGCTTCCTTGTGGTGTAGCTAAAATGTGCATACTTTGGAAAAAAATGAATATTTAAATGCTATATATTCCTTTAGTACTAGCTGTTGGTAATGTTTGTCATTGAGTTCACTATTAAAATTTTAATTATATAATAATTATCTAACCTAAAGCATGGTAAAGCAAAGAAAATGTACTAATTACTTATATAGATTTATTTTGCTTTTAAATTTATTTCATTTGCAGTTTCTTTTGAGCATTTCTCTAATTTGTATTTAAATATTATAAATTATGCTTTCCAATAAATTTCCCCCAGAATTATATGTCTTCTTTCTCTTTTTTTTTTTTTATTATACTTTAAGTTCTAGGGTACATGTGCGCAACATACAGGTTTGTTACTTATGTATCCATGTGCCATGTTGGTGTGCTGCACCCATTAACTCATCATTTAACATTAGTTATATCTCCTAATGTTATCACTCCCTCCTCACCCCACCCCACAACAGGCCCCAGTGTGCGATGTTCCCCTTCCTGTGTCCATGTGTTCTCATTGTTCAATTCCCACCTATGAGTGAGAACATGCGGTGTTTGGTTTTTTGTCCCTGCGATAGTTTGCTGAGAATGATGGTTTCCAGCTTCATCCATGTCCCTACAAAGGACATGAACTCATCATTTTTTATGGCTGCATAGTATTCCATGGTGTATATGTGCCACATTTTCTTAATCCAGTCTATCATTGTTGGACATTTGGGTTGGTTCCAAGTCTTTGCTATTGTGAATAGTGCCGCAATAAACATACATGTGCATGTGTCTTTATAGCAGCATGATTTATAGTCCTTTGGGTATATACCCAGTAATGGGATGGCTGGGTCAAATGGTATTTCTAGTTCTAGATCCCTGAGGAATCACCACACTGAATTCCATAATGGTTGAACTAGTTTACAGTCTGACAGACAGTGTAAAAGCGTGCCTATTTCTCCACATCCTCTCCAGCACCTGTTGTTTCCTGACTTTTTAATGATGGCCATTCTAACTGGTGTGAGATGGTATCTCATTTGTGGTTTTGATTTGCATTTCTCTGATGGCCAGTGATGATGAGCATTTTTTCATGTGTCTTTTGGCTGCATAAATGTCTTTTTTGACAAGTGTCTCTTCATATCCTTCACTCACTTTTTGATGGGGTTGTTTGTTTTTTTCTTGTGAATATGTTTGAGTTCATTGTAGATTCTGGATATTAGCCCTTTGTCAGATGAGTAGATTGCAAAAATTTTCTCCCATTCTGTAGGTTGCCTGTTCACTCTGATGGTAGTTTCTTTTGCTGTGCAGAAGCTCTTTAGTTTTATTAGATCCCATTTGTCAATTTTGGCTTTTGTTGCCATTGCTTTTGGTGTTTTAGACATGAAGTCCTTGCCCATGCCTATGTCCTAAATGGTATTGCCTAGGTTTTCTTCTAGGGTTTTTATGGTTTTAGGTCTAACCTGTAAGTCTTTAATCCATCTCAAATTAATTTTTGTATAAGGTGTAAGGAAGGGATCCAGTTTCAGCTTTCTCCATATGGCTAGCCAGTTTTCCCAGCACCATTTATTAAATAGGGGATCCTTTCCACATTTCTTGTTTTTGTCAGGTTTGTTGAAGATCAGATAGTTGTAGATATGTGGCGTTATTTCTGAGGGCTCTATTCTGTTCCATTGGTCTATATCTCTGTTTTCGTACCAGTATCATGCTGTTTTGGTTACTGTAGCCTTATAGTATAGTTTGAAGTCAGGTAGCGTGATGCCTCCAGCTTTGTTCTTTAGGCTTAGGATTGACTTGGCAACGTGGGCTCTTTTTTGGTTCTATATGAACTTTAAAGTAGTTTTTTCCAATTCTGTGAAGAAAGTCGTTGGTAGCTTGATGGGGATAGCATTGAATCTATAAATTACCTTGGGCAGTATGGCCATTTACACGATATTGATTCTTCCTACTCATGAGCATGGAATGTTCTTCCATTTGTTTGTATCCTCTTTTATTTCATTGAGCAGTGGTTTTTAGTTCTCCTTGAAGAGGTCTTTCACGTCCCTTGTAAGTTGGATTCCTAGGTATTTTATTCTCTTTGAAGCAATTGTGAATGGGAGTTCACTCATGATTTGGCTCTCTGTCTGTTATTGGTGTATAAGAATGCCTGTAATTTTTGCACATTGATTTTGTATCCTGAGACTTTGCTAAACTTGTCTATCAACTTGAGGAGATTTTGGGCTGACACGGTGGTGTTTTCTAGATATACAATCATGTCACCTGCAAACAGGGACAATTCGACTTCCTCTTTTCCTAATTGAATACCCTTTATTTCCTTCTCCTGCCTGATTGCCCTGGCCAGAACTTCCAACACTATGTTGAGTAGGAGTGGTGAGAGAGGGCATCCCTGTCTTGTGCCCGTTTTCAAAGGGAATGCTTCCAATTTTTGCCCATTCAGTATGATATTGGCTGTGGGTTTGTCATAGATAGCTCTTATTATTTTGAGATACGTCCCATCAATACCTAATTTATTGAGAGTTTTTAGCATGAAGGGCTGTTGAATTTTGTCAAACGCCTTTTCTGCATTTATTGAGATAATCATGTGGTTTTTGCCATTGGTTCTGTTTATATGCTGGATTACGTTTATTGATTTGCATATGTTGAACCAGCCTTGCATCCGAGGGATGAAGACCACTTGATCATGGTGGATAAGCTTTTTGATGTGCTGCTGGATTTGGTTTGCCAGTATTTTACTGAGGATTTTTGCATGGATGTTCACCAGGGATACTGGCCTGAAATTTTCTTTCTTTGTTGTGTCTCTGCCAGGCTTTGGTATCAGGATGATGCTGGCCTCATAAAATGAGTTAGGGAGGATTCCCTCTTTTTCTATTCATTGGAATAGTTTCCGAAGGAATGGTTCCAGCTCCTCCTTGTACCTCTGGTAGAATTTGGCTGTGAATCCGTCTGGTCCTGGGCTTTTTTTGGTTGGTAGGCTATTAATTATTGCCTCAATTTCAGAGCCTGTTATTGGTCTATTCAGGGATTCAACTTCTTCCTGGTTTAGTCTTGGGAGGGTGTGTGTGTCCAGGAATTTATCCATTTCTTCTAGATTTTCTGGTTTATTTGCGTAGAGGTGTTTATAGTATTCTCTGATGGTAGTTTCTATTTCTGTGGGATCAGTGGTGATATCCCCTTTATCATTTTTATTGCGTCTATTTGATTCTTCTCTTTTTTCTTCTTTATTAGGTTTGCTAGCGGTCTATCAATTTTGTTGATCATTTCAAAAAACCATCTCCTGGATTCACTGATTTTTTGAAGGGTTTTCTGTGTGTCTATCTTCTTCAGTTCTGCTCTGATCTTAGTTATTTCTTGCTTTCTGCTAACTTTTGAATGTGTTTGCTCCTGCTTCTCTAGTTCTTTTAATTGTGATGTTAGGGCATCAATTTTAGATCTTTCCTGCTTTCTCTTGTGGGCATTTAGTGCTAGAAATTTCCCTCCACACACTGCTTTAAATGTGTCCCAGAGATTCCGGTATGTTGTGTCTCTGTTCTCTTTGTTTCAAAGAATATCTTTATTTCTGCCTTCATTTTGTTATGTACCCAGTAATCAATCAGGAGCAGGTTGTTCAGTTTCCATGTAGTTGAAGTTTTGAGTGAGTTTCTTAATGCTGAGTTCTAGTTTGATTGCACTGTGGTCTGAGAGACAGTTTGTTATAATTTCTGTTCTTTTATATTTGCTGAGGAGTACTTTACTTCCAACTATGTGGTGAATTTTGGAATAAGTGCGGTGTGGTGCTGAGAAGAATGTACATTCTGTTGATTTGGGTTGGAGAGTTCTGTAGATGTCTATTGGGTCTGCTTGAGGCAGAGCTGAGTTCAGTTCCTGGATATCCTTGCTAACTTTCTGTCTCGTCGATCTGTCTAATGTTGACAGTGGGGTGTTAAAATCTCCCATTATTATTGTGTGGGAGACTAAGTCTCTTTGTAGGTCTCTAAGGACTTTCTTTACGAGTCTGGGTGCTCCTGTATTGGGTGCATATATATTTAGGATAGTTAGCTCTTCTTGTTGAATTGATCCCTTTACCATTATGTAATGGCCTTCTTTGTCTCTTGATCTTTGCTGGTTTAAAGTCTGTTTTATCCAAGACAAGGATTGCAACCCCTGCCTTTTTTTGCTTTCCATTTGCTTGGTAGATCTTCCTCCATCCGTTTATTTTGAGCCTATGCATGTCTCTGCCCATGGGATGGGTTTCCTGAATACAGCACACTGATGCGTCTTGATCCTTTATCCAATTTGCCAGTTTGTGTCTTTTAATTGGAGCATTTAGCCCATTTACAGTTAAGGTTAATATTGTCATGTGTGAATTTGATCCTGTCATTATGATGTTAGCTGGTTATTTTGCTCATTAGTTGATGCAGTTTCTTCCTAGCATCAATGGTCTTTACAATTTGGCACGTTTTGCAGTGGCTGGTACCGGTTATTCCTTTCCATGTTTAGTGCTTCCTTCAGGAGCTCTTGTAGGGCAGTCCTGGTGGTGACACAATCTCTCAGCATTTGCTTGTCTGTAAAGGATTTTATTTTTCCTTCACTTATGAAGCTTAGTTTGGCTGGATATGAAATTCTGGGTTGAAAATTCTTTTCTTTAAGAATGTTGAATATTGGCCCCCACTCTCTTCTGGCTTGTAGAGTTTCTGCCGAGAGATCAGCTGTTAGTCTGATGGGCTTCCCTTTGTGGGTAACCCGACCTTTCTGGCTGCCCTTAACACTTTTTCCTTCATTTCTACTTTGGTGAATCTAACAGTTATGTGTCTTGTAGTTGCTCTTCTCGAGGAGTGTCTTTGTGGCATTTTCTGTATTTCCTGAATCTGAATGTTGGCCTGCCTTGCTAAATTGGGGAAGTTCTCCTGGATAATATCCTGCAGAGTGTTTTCCAACTTGGTTCCATTCTCCCCGTCACTTTCAGGTACACCAATCAGACTTACATTTGGTCTTTTCACATAGTCCCATATTTCTTGGAGGCTTTGTTCATTTCTTTTTATTCTTTTTTCTCTAAACTTCTCTTCTCACTTCATTTCGTTCATTTGATCTTCCATCACTGATACCCTTTCTTCCAGTTGATCAAATTGGCTACTGAGGCTTGTGCATTCATCATGTAGTTCTCGTGCCTTGGTTTTCAGCTCCGTCAGGTCCTTTAAGTACTTCTCTGCATTGGTTATTCTAGTTAGCCATTCATCTAATTTTTTTTCAAGGTTTTTAACTTCTTTGCCATGGGTTCGAACTTCCTCCTTTAGCTCAGAGTAGTTTGATCGTCTGAAGCCGTCTTCTCTCAACTCGTCAAAGTCATTCTCCATCCAGCTTTGTTCTGTTGTTAGTGAGGAGCTACGTTCCTCAGTTAGAAATGCAGAAATCACCCGTCTTCTGTGTCACTGACGCTGGGAGCTGTAGACTGGAGCTGTTCCTATTTGGCCATCTTGGCTCCCAGTCCTGTCTTCTTTCTCTCCCCACTAACAGGATAGGCCCTGATTCAATGGGCTTCATCTCAAAGCTAGTCGAAAAACCTGGGTTTTCATAGATTTACATAGAAGAGCTCAAACTTGATATGCCTTGATGACTAGTGAAGAAATTTTTATTTAATTTTTAAGTATTCCAATAAAACATTTTAAATATTGTATAAAGAAATAGTGGCCGGGCGCTGTGGCTCATGCCTGTAATCCCAGGACTTTGGGAGGCCGAGGCGGGCGGATCACGAGGTCAGGAGATCGAGACCATCCTGGCTAACACAGTGAAACCCCGTCTCCACTAAAAATACAAAAAATTAGCCGGGCAAGGTGGCGGGTGCCTGTAGTCCCAGCTACTCGGGAGGCTGAGGCAGGAGAATGGCGTGAACCCCAGGGGGCGGAGCCTGCAGTGAGCCGAGATCGCGCCACTGCACTCCAGCCTGGGCGACAGCGAGACTCCGTCTCAAAAAAAAAAAAAAGAAATAGTAAATAATATAATCATATTTAAATTTGTATGAACACATATGGTCATACTGTCTGCCAGGATTTCTTCTGGGGAAGCACAGTTATCATTTAAGCTACCATTTAAATTATTTTAAGATTAACTTCCAAACAGAACAACATTAAAATGCATAATTCTCACCTGCATAACGTTGCTCTGGAAATCACTGTCTCCATTTGAGAAGTTCTTCTATTTAGCAAAATTTTTTTTAAAAGTGCCAATGTTTAATTCTCTTGACAGGCACCATCAAATGTATATGTATGTCCCCAATAAGGTGGCAACTTCACCAAAGCCAGTTTTTTAGCTTGTATATAGTTTATAATGGAATGCTAATTCTCTTGACATTAATGCATGTTTATTTATATGAAACCAAAAATGATTGAAAATAAAAAGTGTTGAGTAATAAATTATGTGAAATAGACATATTGAAAAAGTGAAATGATATAAAACTGCATACAAAAAATAATCACAGCATTTTTTTCTAAATGGATACCTGATTGCTTTTATACTCTCCCTGAAGGTTTCCCTTCAGCCTCGAAGGATAAATTTAACAAAAAGGCCAAGTTTTCATTAATCTGCAGGCTGACATTTTTATAACAAAAAGAGAAAAATGTTTAAATAGTACTAAGGGTTGGTCAGAGTGTCAAAAAGCAGGAGACTAGAAAAGGAAGGTTGAAGTTCCAACTTCTTTAATTTGTGCAGGCAGAAACCAGGAAATTCAAAACTAAAAACTATATTCTGCTAGTGAACATTGCTTATAAATAATAATAATAATAGCCCTTCAGAACAAATTTAGTCTGTCTTAAAATCATCTACATTGAGTTGATGAATTAGCTGCATGATTTATTAATAACCCCTATGGATAAACTTTGGCCAGGGATTCAGAAATTTGGGGAAGGGCATTAACTTGTGTGTAGGTCTTGCTCTTTGTAGACACTGGTTATGTTTTAATGGCTGGAAGAATCAATGACAAAATCATCGAGAGTACAAAAATGCACATCTAATGGCTCATCAGGTAACAGGAGCCGCACTTATGACCATGAGTTCTAGCTATCAAAGAAAATACAAGCAATCAGGTAAGATCTAACCACCTCAACTGTGATCTGTCTGTGCCTGTATCTCTGTTGCCTGATAGCTGTCCTGTTAGTAAGGGTAAACTGTACACATGCCTAACTAACGTCAACCCGTCCCATCTCCTTTCACCGGCTCAAGGACATGACTCCAGGAATTGCCCCTTCTCTCCTGCATCTTGATTCTACTCTTTCTGTGAGATCGTCTGCATAAATTCAAAACATCCTGTCGTATCTGCATCTTTCAAAAATCCCCTTTTGACCCCACATTCCTCCCAAGGTTCTGCCCATTTTTCTGTTCTTCTATATAACAAAACTTCTCAGAAGAGTTACCTGTGTTCAGTATCTTTACTTAGTCATCTCCCATTGTCTCTTGAGCCCTTCCCATTGGGACTTTGTGTCCATCTCTCCCAAACAGCTCTTGTCAAGATAATTCAAGGCCTCTTTGCTGCCAAGACCAAAGGAAAGTTCTTAGGCCTGTTTGCATCAATCTCCTGAGCCCTGTACACCCGGTCTCTCCCTCCTACAAGGTGCCCTCTTTTTCCTTGATTTCTAAGGCCCTGTTCTCAGAGGTTCCCATCTGTCAGGCTGGCCCCTCCTTCTCAGACTCCTTTGCTTGTCTCTCCTCACCTCCCCAGCCTGCAAGTTCCTTTGCTGGTTCCTCCTCACCTCCCCAGCCTGCAAGTTCCTCTGCTCGTCTCTCCTCACCTCCCCAGCCTGCAAGTTCCTTTGCTGGTTCCTCCTTGCCTCCCCAGCCTGCAAGTTTGGGATTTTCTATGACTCACTCCTGAGACCTCTTCTCTGTCAAGAATGTCTCCACTGTCATGACTGCTGAATACGCCCACATGTAACGTTCTACCCTAGGCCCCATCCCTGAGTTCCAGTCTGGGAGACACACTGCCTGCTTGACCTCTCCACTTGGATATCCAATCAGTATCTCAAATGCAACCAAACTTAATGTCTGATGTCTCTCCCCAAACCTGCCTCCCCACTGTCTTCCCCCGTCTCAGTATGTGGCAACTCCACCCCGTTTCTTAGGCCAAAAGCTTTGGAATCATCCCTGATTCTCTTCTTTCTCTCATACCTCCATCATCCAGTCCTGTTAACCGTATCTTCAAAATAGTTTCAGGCTCCAGTCACTTCTCACACACTCATCACTACCATCCTGAACTATTGCCAAGCCTCAGTGGGTCTCCCTACTTCCAGCCTTTCATCTTCCAGTGTAATCCTTAGAAACCGTAAGTCAGAGGATAAACTCATTTGTGTGGAGTTCTCCAATGGCTGGTATCTCAGAAGCAGACCTGAGATGGGATTCTTGGTCAAATGATGGAGGGGAGACCACCAAGGAAGCAGAGAGAGCAGGGCAGGGAATTGCCAGAAGCCAAGAAGCAGGATTGAGTTCAGGCACAGTATTTCCTGCTTCCCACTCAGCCTGATCCCTCAAGGGAGAGCTGGGGTATAAATTTACCTGTGAGTTTGTTCCCTACAAAGCATGAGACCCAGACATTCGTACTCCCCCACCAGTTTATTATTTGTTTTAGACCACTATTTTGCTGTTCCCCAAAGAAGTCAACCACCTCCTTTATTTCACCTTCCCTCTGCTTGAATATTCATCCGTCCGTCACTGTGGTCTTCTCGCTCACTCCTTCTGGGCTCTGTTCTAACATACTGTCAGAGACTTCCCCTGGCCACCCTATTCAAAGGAGCAACCCCACTCCTGACTCTGGCTGTCTTTATGCCCTTTAACTTATTTGTATTTTTGTTATCACTCATGGCATATGTATATATCAAGTTGACCTCCCCCACTAGAATGTAAGCTCTGTGAGGGCAGAAGCTCTGTTTCACTCGCTGTAATACTGCAGAGCCTAGCACCTAGCATGCCCTCCATAAATATTTGTTGAAAAGACACATGAACACATCGTACAGCATCAGGGAAAGATTAATCTTTTGGAAAACCTAGACCCTTTCCCTTAGGATAGAAAGGAAGATTTAACTGCTTTGTTTAGATCAGATTCTCTGCCTAAAGTATAGGAAGCAACTTTCCACCAAAGTCTTTAAAAAGAAACACTCAGTGCCCACACAGCTGTGAATTTTTAGCTCACTGTGCAGGTTGGTGGATACTGCCCCTTACCCCTCTGTGGTTGAGGGTGAAAGCCTCTTTCAGTTATTGTACAAATATTAATAGTTCTTGTGACTAGAGATCCTGCCACCATAGGAAACAGAGAAAAGGGAATCAGAACTCCTATGAACAAAGTGTGTTGGACACCAAGGATGAGCTGCCTCCAGGTCTGACATATCCCTCTCTTTCTCTCTCGAAAACCCCAAGATTCTGAAACCAATTATTAGGGACTGAAACAAGAGTGAAGTTTCTCAGGAAACTAAAGACTCCTTCCCACTCCTCTTAGCTGTGACTCTCCTCAGAGTCTTTCATGTAGACATTTCCAAATGCTTTAGAAAAGCTAGTAGAAAAAAAGAATTTTATTATTTTACAAATAACTAAGAAAATAATTAACATCAATCAGTTATCTTTGACAGTCAAAGGGAGGTGAAGAAAAGTACAGGTCCACAAAGCAAGGCTCGCCCTTCTGCAGGGACGTGGAGGCCTCCAGCTGCCGGCTTGTCTGTGCACCAAATCCAAACAGAGATGATAAGAAGTGCATTCGCATAGCCGTAGGAGTATCTTCATTATGCTTTCATATTTCTCATAGTTAAATATTAACTAAGTATTCTCACATACAGTGTCCTCTATAAATTAGCTCCTGTCTTCCTAAAAATCTGAGATTCTCTAAAATGGCATGCTTAAATAAAAGAAGTGGCATAATAGAGAAAATTGGGATGATTAATTACCATCCCAGAACTAAAGCATGACATTGCCATTCTTCTGATATCTGCCATTCTTCTGATATTTTTGTGATATCATTAAAAAGAGAGAGATGGCAGCTGTCTTTACCCTACACCTGATGTCCCTCTGGACAGACCTCGATACCTGTGTGATGTACCTCCATACTTTGGGCTTGAGCCTATTCCGGTAGGATGACTATAGGAAAAAGTCCTGATCCTTTTATAGACTGAAGGGGGTGCTAAGAAAATGCACATCTTGTGAGGAAAAGAGAGGGCAGAGGAGCAAGCCTATTCCTGGGAAAAAGGATGTATTAGTTTCTGGGCACAGCATAACAAAGTATCAGAAACTGGGTGACTTAAACAATAGAAATGAATTATCTGATAGTTCTGGAGGCTAGATGTCCAAGATCAAGTTGTCAGCAGGGTTGGTGTCTCATGAGAATGTTAGAAAGAATCCGTTCCGTGCCTCTCTCCTGGATTGTGGTGATTTGCTGCAAATCTTTGGCATTTATGGGCTTGTGGCAGCAAAACTCCACTCTTCCCATGGCATTCTCCTTGTGTCTCTGTCTCTTGTCTAAAATTCCCTTTTTACTAGGAATATTCATATTGGATCATGGCCCAACATAATGACCTCATAGGATCATGTTGGATCATGGCCCAACCTAATGACCTCATCTTAACTGATCACCTACAAAGACTCTATTTGCAAATAAAGTCACAGTCACAGGTACTGAGGGTTACAGTTTCCATATCTTTTGAAGAGACACAATTCAACTCATAACAAAGGAGGATGTCATACTCCTTGGAAAGGAGTGGAAATTAGACCTGAGAAGCTCCCTCACCCTGCTCCCCTGTTCCCCTAAACCTCTGATCACATTTTCATCCAGGTATCTATACAATAATGGGGGATGGAATGGGGTAGGAAATGCATTTCGTTTAAAGACTTCTTTAGGAGGCTGTGCAATTAGATTGAGGTCCTAGCTCACTCTGGATGAAATGCAAATGACTGATAACCATAAGATACTCAACCTCACAGGTAATCTGGGAAAAAAATTAATATGGTAAGATACACAAAAGGACTTTAAATAGGGTAGTTAACTGGCCTAAATGCTTTCTAAAGAAAAGCACCGTTATGTCAAAATTTCAATACTGAATATAGGCAGCTATCAAGATGTAAACAATTCAAATTTAAGACACTTGACGTTCCAGAACAGTGAGACCCGGACAATCTTAATTGGAATTACATACCTAATTGAGACTAACCCGAAAACAGCCCAATTCCACTGATTTCCAGGGGCAGCTTGGTTGGAGTCAGAGTAAGTGGATTTTTAGAATTAAGCACTTTGAAAACAGATTAGGTTTAAATTCAAACTACGTTAAACAATTATTTCTGAAATGACTGGACTCACCTGTTTTACTCCAATGAGGAGTTGTAGTCTGTAAACACCCAGCAGGCTAGCCCCCCAGCCTGTCCAGGAGAGGTTTTCAGCTGGAGGTGAGCAGTGTAGTCTAGTGTCTAGTACTTGGCCTATGAAGAAAAACAGATCTCAATCCTTATCTGAGTGCTCCCATTTACTAGCGCTGAGCGTTGGCCAGGTTATCTCACCTTCCTGATCCTGCATCCTCATCTGTAAAACAAGACTGACAGATGTACAGTTTCTAGAGTCCTGCTGAGGATAAAATGAGATGAACATTGAGCTGTAAAGCACTAGGACCTTGCCCAGCATATTGTGAGGGCTCGATAAACAGTGAGCGTCGGTAGAAAGAGCCCAGGAGAGCAACTCCTTCAGCTTCTTCAGCGCCATGCTAGGAAAACTGTGTGATGTATTAAGTTCTAAACTGGCACATCCTTTACGCTACCTTATGTGCCACTAATGAAAGGACATGCCTTGTTTTTTTTCAAATGCCAAAAAAATCCCACAAAGGAAATAACTGAAAATTACATACTCACACCACCATCACTATCCCCGCCCTCCAAAAAAAGATAACAGCTTTTCATTTATAACCACTGGACATCTTAATCCAGAAAGAATCCTTATCATGTATAGACGGATGTCATTTGAACAAAGCTTATTACGAATCAATACCACAGTGCATCTTTCCTAGTTGTCCCAAATTTCAAAGGGCTCGATTACCCTGCTGTGTATTTCTTCTTCCAGTTCAAAGCTTACAAGAAGCTGACAAGAGAAACTGGCCCATATAGTTCAACTGACTTTAGTGAGAAACAGCATGTTCTCTGGGTAAATATAAAAATGAGACTCAGACCTCCAAAGGCCCAGGATTTCCATGCTAGTTGGCCTGTCATAAAATACATACCAAAATACATAGGCAAATCTGGATTTAAAATATATATATACAACACTTCACAACATCCATAGGGAATGAAGGTATCCAAAATTAAAGTGGTGCAAAGGCCAGAACATTTTAAATAAATTGTTAGGAAGCAGACATCAAAGTTTCACATTATATGCATTTAAGGCCAGTATGCCATCTCTTTTTTATGTCTTGTATCTGTTCTGATTCTTCAGTTTAGCTCCAAATGTAACAACTGCTTTCTGACTCCTACCAGCTCATTTATTTTCAACAGAAGGTTATCAAAAAGTCAAAATTCTTTATAGAGCTAATTTGGTTTACATTATAATACAACACATTTCTCTACCTTGAAAAATGGGTCGGCTCACCCTCTCAGTATTAGGAATATGCATTTTGAGGTAGCATTGGATTGGCTGAATTATTGGAACGGCTTTGTTTTCCAAAGGCTCATCAAGTTAGGAGTTGCCTTTTGACTAAGCAATTAATCAATACTATTACATTGGTGCAAAAGTAATTGCAGATTTTGCCAGTGAAAGTATTAATAATATGTTCTGGGCACCCTGGGTGATGCAAAGATGATAAGACACAATCCATTCCCTTGGGGAACCACCAACATAAATGGATGGTAATATGGTTTGGATGTTTGTCCCTGCCCAAATCTCATGTTGAATTGTAATCCCCAGTGCTGGAGTTGGGCCTAGTGGGAGGTGGTGGGATCATGGTGGGAATCCCTGATGGCTTGGTGCTGTCTTCAAGATAGTGAGTGAGTTCTCTTGAGATCTGTTTGTTTAAAAGTGTGTGGCACCTCCCCTCCTCCTCTCTCTCTTGCTTGCTACTGCTTTTTCCATATGATGTGCCTGTTCCCCCTTTGCCTTCTGCCATGGTTGAAAGCTCCCTGAAGCTTCATCAGAAGCTGAGCAGATGCCAGCATCATGCTTCCTATAAAGCCTGTAGAACTATGAGCCAATTAGACCTCTTTTCTTTATAAATTACCCAGTCTCGGGTATTTCTTTATAGCAATGCAAGAACAGACTAATACAGATATTCAGAGAATACAAAGCCAAAAGGCATTGTATGGTAAGTATTATATACTGCTCTATCAACACACAGTCTGTGTTCACAGGAGAGGAAGGTCCTCTGACTGGGTGATGAGGCAAACTTCAGAGTTGAAGGAGGATTAAAGGGTGTTCAACGTTTAGACTTGAGGAAGAATGAATGTCCTGAGCAAAGCTGTGGAGATGGATACCACTACCCATGATTGAAAGGAGGAAATAGCCTATTTCAGGTTGTTTAGCAGGCGCCACTGAAGTTCTGCCTCCTGTGCCCTTCCCACCTGAGTTCACCCACACTGGTGAGAGACAGTTTCTTGCACACAGTCAGCTTCCCATATTAAGCTCCTTTTCTCTCTGTTTGTGCTCAGGGAGGGCGCTCAGCAGCAGTAGGCAGCATGTTCTTTATAAAAGTGTAAAAATGTGTGCTTGCAGGGGAGAGGATTAACACTCCCAGAAGGAGCCTCAACCCATAACCCATGGGAGATGGGAGTTGTGCATTAAATGCCCCAGCCATGAAGCTTGCTCCTTGCTTTCCCAGGTGATTCCAGTGGGATGGAGGGAGCCCCAGGTGCTCACATTAGTAAACCACTCGTTCATTCAGCCTTCATTGACTTCTCTGCCTTCTTTCCTTTTCTCATTTGTGATTCATAAACTACCTAACCCAAGTCCTTGTTTCAGGGTGTCATTTGAGGGATACTAAAAGAAAGTCAGGTTGGAAGAAGAATGGCATTCCATGATCTGTCCCTGCAGACATCTCCAGGAATATCTCCAGCTTCTTTGCAGTATCAAGTCAGCCGTTACTCATAATCAACTTGTGCTATTGCCATAACCAACTACTCCTTGTACATTAGTTCCCCAATTGTGCATGCTGGTTTGTACCCTGGGTCTTGTGTTTGGCTTGTGCTCTGCCAACTGGGAGAAATAATCCGTGTACCCACTCCACCCCAGTCTCCTACACAAGTCCTATTATCCCTCATGATTCCGTCCAGACATGACCTCCACTGTAAAAATCCTCCTCTGCTTCACTTTGCCAGCCCCTTGCAGGGTTGGATGTGCCAGGCCTCTGTCATAGCATGTATCACATAATTTGGAAACAGCTAGCCTAGCTGTTTGTGTCTGTGACTTAACTGTGAACTCCTTAAGGGCAAGCAGGGACTTCTTCCTGCTTTTCTCTGCATTCCCAGCAGTGAGCCATGGACCTGATAAATAAATAAACGTGCAATATTTGTTTTTTTAGAATAGCAGTGTCTTGGGGAGGTACCCACCTAGTGGACTCCTTGTTTTATAGTTTCCTAGTGGGAATTCAAGCAACTAGATTTTATTATCAGAGGCCTCCGTTTGCCCTTATTTTCAGCCTAAACTTTTCAAGATTGGGAAGTACAGAATCTGGTTAACATTTTGAAAATAAGCAAAATGTATTAATCTACTGAGGCTCAGCTTAATATTTGGCCTTGCCACTCCACTCTAGCAGAAATGCAAGAAAAGCCTACTTGTGTATTTTCACCCCCATTGTGACAGCAGATCATCTGGAGACTATATTTTCCTTCTTACAACATATTTTCTCATGATAGCCTCGTTCTCAAAATTTCCAGCTGCTTTCGTCCGTATTTTAATGCCATTCATTTTTTCTCATCTCATCAGTTTAATTCTTGTAGATTTTTCCTCGTGTTGCCTGATCTCTGGAGTCAGAGCTTTTATTTGATTTCGGTTCCTGAATTTTCTACTTGCTGCCTAAGTAAACTAAAAACTCCCACCAAGGATGAGGCCTTGGTTGATAAATTCCAAAATCTATCTGATAGCCTTCAGTTGGCTTGTTACATCTGTTCCCTTGTTTCTGCTAACTTGTCCTGGTTTCCCATCTTTATTTTGGAATTTTTACCTTCCCTCCCCACTTTTCTCTCTTTTCTTCCTCCCCTTATATGTAGGAGTTCCAGCGTTCTGTTTTTGGCCTCTGCTTGTTTCTGTACTGTCTCTGTAGCAGGCACATCCATTCAGTGTTCTCACTGCCCATGCTCAACAGATGAGTCCCTTCTTTATCTTTGGCCCTAGGTTTTCTGACAAAGTTTGAGTTCTGTCACACCAGTTTCCTGTTCAGTGTCTCCATTTTGTGTTCAACTGATGGCATGGACTCATATTAAGATCCAGATTCATCTGCTTTTTATGTTTTTCAGTTTTCTACTTGCTCTAGACTTCCTGATCACTACCATCTTACCCATCTATGTCCACCTCCCCCTGCTTCCCCCATAATCAATCAGACACAAAGTCATAAATATTCCACCTCTGAAGGATCTACTGTACTCTAGAAGCTGCTCTATCCTCACTACCACTGTCATTTTTAAAGGCCCTTCTTAGCCTTACTTGGTACCATTGCACTAGCTTCCTACCTGGTCTTGCCATTTGGATCTCTCCTCTTCAATCCACTCTGTTCATACCACCAGGAGAATTAGTTAATGCTACTCAGAATTATGTGTCAGGGAGAACCCTTGAATCCAGGGCCAGAAACCTTAACACTAACCAACTGGGTAATAATCATCATCTCCTTCTAGCTCTACAGCTTGTTTTTATTTTTGTTATGAGGCGGAGTCTCGCTCTGTTGCCAGGCTGGAGTGCAAGGACGCGATCTTGGCTCACTGCAACCTCCACCTTCCGGGTTCAAGTAACTCTATTGCCTCAGCCTCCCGAGTAGCTGAGATTACAGGCACGTGCCACCACAGCCAGCTAATTTGTTGTATTTTTAGTAGACACGGGGTTTCACCCTGTTAGCCAAACCCCTGACCTCAAGTGAGCCACCCGCCTCGGCCTCCCAAAGTGCTGAGACTACAGGTATGAGCCACCATGCTTGGCCTAGCTCTATAGCTTTTTAACACCTTTATTAGAATATAATCTACATGCTTCATAAAGTTCACCTCTTTTAACTATGCAATTCAATATTTTTACTATATTCACAGAATTGCACAACCATCATAATAATCTAATTTTAGGACATTTTCATCTTCCCAAAAAGTGACCTAATAGAAGTCCCTCTTCATCTCCCCCAACCTCACCCTCTAATCCTAGGCAACTACTAATCTGCTTTCTGCCTCTACAGATTTGCCTCATTTTTACATTTCATATAAATGGGATAATATAATACGTAACGTTTTATGTCTGGCTTCTTTCGCTTAGCTTAATGTTTTCAAGGTTTATCCATGTAGTAGCATGTATCAGCACTTCATTTTAATAACTGAATAATATTCCATTTATGGATATCCACATTTTTTAATCCATTCCTCAGTTAATGGCCATTTGTCTTGTTCCTACCCTTTGACTATTGTAAATAATGCTGCTTTGACAGCTCTAGAGTTTTAGACGTAATCCTTACCATCATATCAAGAGAGAAATACAGCAATATTCCAATTTTCTTTATTCTTTACAGACAAGCTGTAAAGTAATCTTTACATGAAGATTCTCACAGCAAGTCTACTAACAAAAGTCTAGGGAAGTGTCCTACCAGCAATTAAAAAAAGAAAAACTTGAAGAAGTTTCTGTTGCTGCTTTCAACTGTGTAACCATGTCTATTAAAAGCCACTTGTAAATAGCTAACTTCAGCTCTGGCATGCCATAGATTAGGCATATTTGTTTTCCAGGGAAGATTATAAATAGAGGGGGGAGGGGGGAGTGAAACAGAATGTATTTTGCAAATGAGCCCAGATGGAAAACTAACAGATGGCCATGCACTGTATTTTGTGTGTTCAGACCTACATTTAAATTAAAAATTTTCATAATTATGATTAACGTCTGTAGCAACACTAGTTTTCCTGTGGTAGCATCATATATCATGTATCGGAGGTATTGAATAGAACATTTTCATGAAAAGGTTTCAGACTTTATACAAATTTTGGAACTTGCCTGCCCTGCACTTAAGAAGGAAACAAAACAAAACCTCATTCAGCCACGATGGAGAATGCTGAGAAAACTTCAGTACAAGTGGACTTTCTATAATAAGCCCGTCTGCCGCCATCTGGCTTTTCCTCCCATGTTAAAACTCAAAGCCAGTCATTCCATGCAGAGGGGGAAATAATGGGCCCTTATTTGCATGGCTATTTTTTAAGATTCTGTTGTGAAGAGTTTCCTCTTGGATCACACACATTTCTTGATTTCTATCAATACAATCAATATATTTCTTTCTAAGGGTACATGTCTTATCTTGTTTATAATCCAGGCTTCTTTGCTTCTCTTTTTCTTTTTCCCTTGATGATTCTGGGTTTATTATTTTCCCAGTCTTCTTAGGGGTGGGCATTGCTGGAGAAGTCCATGAAATGTTTGTCTATCTAGAATCACGACTTTGGAATCTTCACCATGAGAACATAAAACCCAACTCACTCTTTCTGGGGCTGTTGGTCATTTGTGTGGACTTTATGCAGTGGGATGACCTTCTTGTGCCCAGTTAGGTTCTAGATGTGTAAAATGGGGGAATCTTCAGAAGGTGTCTGATCTACTCTACTTATTTCCTCTGCCGTGGTGCCCTGTTCTGGGACGTTTCCAGATTGCCTCTCATTTTGGTGGTTCCTTACTCTTGCCATTCTTGCCTCCTGCTCCTCTGACGTATTCATCAACTCAATTTGGATTTTTACCTCCAGCACAACTGTGCTCATTTTTTACTTGCTACTCTGGCTCAACATAGACCTTTTGTCTTGAGCAGGAGTTTTTCTCCCCCAGCATAACTTATTTTTCTGGTTATAAGAACTATCAGACACAATTCTGCTATTTGGCTCCAACACAAGACATTCCTTCTGGCACTCATCAGGTTATTCCTCCCAGGCCGTCTTGTAGCAAGGCTCCCCCTCCACTGGAAAGATCTTGGTGTGGAGCTCCATCCTGGTGATACCACTGACCATGGCAAGCAGTTCAGCACTTAGGAGGGGCTTCTACGTTATTGACATCCTACAGCTGCTGCATTTTGGTCAAGACAGCCAACAATATTGACAAACATTATGAGTTTATGTAGTAGTAAGGCCCAAGGTTTACTGTTGGGGAAACAGTGTATTCATATCAGTAGCATCCTTTGATTGAGTCTGGAAAGTGGAGTTGAAGAAACGTTCTTTTAGACATTTTCAGCTGTCAAGAGGTTGGAGGGTGGGGATGGGTGGGAGAGAAAACCTAAGCTCTCATGTTCCAGCCCTTTAACTCCTGCTTTCAGATTTGGTATTAGAAATGTTACCCTCTAAATATAAAAATACTAGAGAGAAGAAGATGAAAGGTGAATAGGAGAATGTGGACAAAATGAACAAGCTTTAGGATATTGAACTTACAATTTTGAAAAGTTAAGTTGAATGTTTTCACAAAAGACTCATCCATCCCTTTTTAGGTTCTCAGATATATGATGAAAGGGATAAAAACAGCAGCAGCCCATTTTATAAGTCAAGCTAGCAGCCGTGTTCTATGAACACTTTAAAATACCATAGGTGCCCATACACTGGAGAATGAGCATATTTAATGCCAAAAAATAAGTCTTGGGAGAGCTGCTGAGCACTTAACAGCATCACTAATTATTTGTATAACATTTGGCAAAAAGTCAAAACCATAATTTTTTTCCTGGTAAACATATTTTTACACATTTGTCCTCCCTACAAAAATAACCAGTTGAGATGCATATATTTTCACTTGCACATGTTTGCATTGCTGAGGCATAAACCAATCCTCCCTTAAAAGGTTCATTTCAAGGTTATTAGCTAATTCATAGGCCTGGTAAGCCTGGAGATCCACAAGCATATGCTTTGCATTGAAACACCAGCTTGGTAATCAAATGAGGAGCAATCTAATATGAGCTTTCAAGGCAGGTGAATTTGACTGTAAATCATGGTTCTGCACATAGGTTTGTATTTTCTATTCTTAATTACATCTGTGTAAATCTCCATTTGTTTATGGTTGCCTAATACATCGAGTGGGCTATTTGCATTCCCAGAGGCACATTTTCCATGGTGTGCGCTTGTCTGAGAAAAAAAAAAACTGGTTCAGCCATTAATTCAAATATTAAGTGCAAAAATGATATAGAAGTGAATGCTCTTCAATTCCGCAAATACTTCTGGAGTACCTGTGCAAGGCACTCATAGGGATACACAGGAAGGGCATTTTGCCTAAACTCATTGAAGCTCAATTTCCTCATCTATAAAATGGGAGTAATAGAAAAAAAGTAAGTGTTCATTTAAAGTGCTATATAAATTTGAGGAAGCAGCAAGCAGTGGTGGTAGTAAATTGCAATCCAGTATTTTTTTTTCCTGCCAGCATCACTTAATTACAGATACTTTCCTATGAAAAGCTTTCTGAATTTGACAGGAACAAATACAGCAGGCAATTGTTCTTACATTCAAGTTGCCTTTTTTTTCACTTTTTTCAATCCTGTTGACAAAAGTAATATATAAAAATATTTAAAAAAGGATTTACTATAGTCAATGCCGATCAAAAATGTGTGCGATGTACGATGGAAAAGCAGTATGTCCTTGGGGCGTGACTTTTAGTTGAGATTCACTATCTGCTCTGTAATAACAGAGAACGGAAGGGCTGGCTAGCTCTAGGTAAGTTCTAGAGAATGAACAAAAAAGACTTTCAGATTGCTTCTAAGTGATGCAATGGATTTCCCTGGATATGTAAGAAAGCAAGGAATACTAGCAGATGATTTATCTGGGATTGAAAATGATAGGTCTGACTGTACGCTGCCCTCCAGAACTGTATCTATCTGTAAAATGGAAATCTACTTGTCCTACCTACCACATCGTGTCCTTATGAAGATCCGAACTCATAATGTGTGTGAAAGCTCTTTATAATACCAAGCAGCCAGGTCTTTATTGTTTTCCTCTTCATCTGAGTTTAGGGAATGAGAAACAGGTGTTGAAGAACCCCAAAGGGTATGTTTCCTCAAAGGAAAAGGAATAAATGAGTAAACCAAGAGGCACCTTGGGCTCCACCTGACTCTGACATTTACATCCAAATTAGACACCATGTTGTCTCCTCATGGCCATCTGAGTACTGAGGGTTACACACAGTGGCAAGACTGAAGCTAGATCCAGCCTGTCAAGAGCAAAAGGGGAAAGCAAAGGGAAGTCTTCGGAATTTCCTTAAGAAAAATCACCTTCTCTCCTCAAGGCTGCGCTTCCTCATCTATAATGTGAAGGGGCCAGGCAGGTCAGATGCTCTCTGAGGTCTCTTTTGACTGTAATCCCTAAGTCAGAGAACACAGGAACACTCGTATGCATGTCAGCTGACCTGGGTGATACCATGGGGACCTTCTCTTCAGTGCCATGAAGATCTAGCATCAGAAGAGTCTCCTAACACAAGAGAAAATGTGCTTTACTGCCTGAGGTGGCCTCATCACGTGGTCACTAAAGCCCAGAGAGGCTTGTTCTGAAAAGCTGAACCTTCTGCTAGCCTAGCTGACTGGCCAAGAACTGCCGCTCATTATGTCTGTTTCCCTAGTTTCCCTCACATGCACTGCAAAGGTGTGATTTCCCCGGTAACCCCAGCCACTGCAGTGACAGAGAATAATATTGCAATGGCCTTTCAAGAGTGTTTCAAATTAGAAGTGACCACAATTGATGGCCTCAGAAGCCACAGGCAATTGATACTCTGCATTTAAGAATCTCGCTTGAGAAGAGGCAGTAAGTGCCTCTAATGCTTTGTTTCTCCTGTACTTGCTCTTGTCCATCCCTCTCCTCCTCACCTTTATTCATCTGTTTGTTCACTCATTTAGCAACAACTTCAGTAACGTTTTTCCTAAAGAGCCATTTGCTGTTTAAACCGTGATCAGTTTAGTAATTGCTGATTGGCTGGACAGCTGTGTAATTTTTGGAAAATTTCCCCCTAAAATGGCTTTCTCTTGCCAAAGTATAAAGTCATAGTTGGAAATGTAAGCCCTGAACCAAGCTGAAGAGGAAAATATGGGCAAGAAAACTATTAATTTTTAAGAACCGAGATGTTAAGTGATGTACCAAAGGTCTCTGTAAGTGTTAAGGCTGGAATTCAAACCGCAGCCTTCCTGGGGCCAAAGTCTACCTTGTTCCAGGGCCCCCACAACACTGGAAGGAAAACTATCCAGCAAGGATAAGCAGCCCCTCACTCAGAGCTTCCTTTCTGCTACAGAGTTCCCAAAAGGCACCACACCCTCAAGCTTTTAGCCCTGGTGATGCTCCCTGTGACCCAGTCAGTCTAGCACTGAGTCTTAGATCCTAAGCTGCTGGCCTCAGCATTTTTACATGCCTGAGCTCTGCGGTAATTCCATTATGTGGCCCTGATTTAACATTTAGGATAACTTGGTTTCCTGGGAAATCATGGTGAAAAGGCTTCATCATGATAGTGAGTTTGGTGCATTTAGTGCTTGGGAGTTGAAGCATCAGATGTGCATGTTCTGAAAGCTTCCCTCTCTATTGTTGAAGGACCTTCTTCTTGGGTGGCTTTGGCAATGGCAGCAGAAGCTTCATAGAGCATAGTAAATCCCTCCATAGTATCAGGTAGTAGAGCCGGAGACACTTTCCAGTATTCCCATGTGGAATCAGAGCTGTGGGTGTGCAGAGAAGCTTTTAAGAATTAAGTGGCTTGCTGTCCATTTGTAACCTAACATTCACTAAAGCAGGCTCTACGTGACAGGATTTTAATTGATCTCAGGTGTATTTTGGGTTGTCCTGTCCCATTTTATTTTGCCAGGGGTTGCTGTACATAGTAAAAATCCCAGGTAACACAAGTGTGTGATAACTATTTTATCCCTTTATATTCTTTGAATTAAACTATTTGGGTTCTCCTGTGTTGGGGTTTTGAGAAACTTCAATTAGGGTCATGTCAAGATTTCAGAGGTTCATGCATGGCCAAAACTTCGCAGAAAGAAGTGGGACCTCCTCCTTTGCTGTGTTCTTAGTTTTCTCTGGTTGTGGTCAAACCATACGAAGCAGATCCACATGGCTCCTTCAGGCTGACAGCGATCTGTGCCTTCCTGGCTATGGTTGCATATAGGTCCCTTGGGTAAGTGTCCCATCTGCCTTCATTTACCACTGGGCTTTGCTCCACAGGGACTTACTGTCTCCATGCTAGCCCTGCCAGGAGGTAGGGCTGAGATGGTTCATTTTATGTGTCAATCTGACTGAGCCACGGGTTGCCCAGACATTTGGTACTATTCTGAGTGTGTCTGTGTGGGTGTCCCTGGATGAAATTACCTTTGAACTGGTAGACTGAGTAAAACTGGTTGCCTTTCTTAATGTAGGTAGGCTTCATCCAATAAGTTGAAGGACTACATAGAACAAAAAGGCAGACCCTCTGGTGAATGAGAGGCAACTGCTCCTGACTGACTCCCTATGAGCTGGACATTATTTTTTTTTCCTGCTTTCAGACTCAAACTGAAACAGAAGCTCTTCCTGGGTCTAAAAACTGTTGTCTTTTAGACTGGAAATACCACTACTGGCTCTCCTTGTTCTCAGGCCTTCAAAGTCAGCCAGTGTAGTATACTGTAAGAAACCAATGATGGCTTTAATTATAGATGTGAAGCTCACTTGGTCATCTCATTGGGCCTACACTCTGGGTCACTTAGCAGGATCGTGCAGCCTGCCTTGGGGATTTGCAACCCAGGCCAAAGGGATTCCCAGAAGACAAGACTACCTTGACACAGAGGCGAATTTCATAAACCTTAAAGCTTACCTTTACAAGAATAGTTTAGACTCCCTTCATGAAAGAAATACCCGGTAAGTGACCCAGACTGAATATAAGTAAGAGAAGGGGAAAGGATCCCTTAAACTCTGAAAATTATCTTCAGACAGAGACCCTCTTGGCCAGTCAGTTCCTGACTGTTTCTGACCCAGAACACTAGCCTACTTCAGCTATTTATCTTGTAAGAGCACTACCAGAACAAACTGCTTGAGCATCGCGGTCTGGGACTTACCTTTCATCTGAGTTGGATCAAACGGGAGGAGTTGCCCCTGGGGAAGCTAGTTACCTAGGACCACCTGAAACCCCTGAACATGACAGACTGGAACTGCATCACACCATTGGCTTTCCTGGATCTCCAGCTTGCCAAATGTATATCTTGAGACTTGTCAATCACCATAATTGCACAAGCCAATTTCTTACAGTAGATCTATCTGTCTGTCTGTCTGTCTGTCTGTCTATCCATCCATCTATCCATACTATTGGCTCTTGTTTCTCTGGAGAACCGTAAGCAATATGAAGGCATAGCTCTTCTTTGCTGCTGGCATTGACAGCTCTCTCTGTGTCTTTCTTCATTCTCTTCTTCTCTTGTGAAGCCTTCCATCTCTACCCGTGTCAGACTTCTGGCCAAGGTAATTGAGTATTTGTGAGTTTTATATTCATTTCTTGGTACTACTGTAAGAAAGTACTACAAACAAATTTATTCTCTCACAGTTGTTGAGGCTAGAGGTCTGAAATCAGGCATTGGCAGAACCGAGCTCTCTCTGAAGGTCCCAGGGGAAAATCTTTGCTGCCTCTTCCCGCTTCTGAAAGTTTCTGGTGGGCTCCAGCAACCCTTGGTGTTCCTTGGTTTGTAGCATACTGCATATTGCTAAGTGAAGGAAGCCAGGCTGAAAAGGTGATGTATTTTATGATTCTGATTACATGACTTTCTGAAAATGGCAAAATTATAAAGACAGCAAAAAGATCAGTGGTTTCTAGGAGTCTGGGGAGAAGAGTGGAGGATTTGAGTAGGTGAAACACAGCGGACTTCTTAGAGTGGCAAACCTGTTCTATGTGCTACTGTAATGGTGGATGCCTTACATTATGCAACTGTTAAGACCCCTAGAACTTTATAGTACAGAGTAAACTGGAACATAAACAAATTTTTAAATCATTTAGGAGGTCAGGATATCACAGGAAGAAATGCAGACTGTGACAAAAGAACTGTATTAAAAATACATGAAACAACCTCACAGAAGTAGGTGAGGGAAAAGTCACTGACATAAGCAACTTGGGAAATGAATGGAGTCCAAGACTAAGACTAAGGACAAAAGGAACTGCATGTAAGCAGCATACTCTAGCTAATAGAATTTCCCATGAAATTTCCACAAAGTTGTGGCTTAACAATTCTGATACTGCCATATATGTATAGTGAAACTAAAAAATTAACTAAATGTGTGGCAGATGGTTGAAGCCAGGTTTCTCAGTGTTAGAGTGGGAATTTACAGTTAGGTGAGGAGGCTAGAATGATCACTGTGGTAATGGATTGCAGTTGAAGACATTACTATGCACTTCCCTTTAACTTAATATCAAGAGGGTTGCCTATAAAATAAGTTACATATGTATGTACACGTGGGTTAGTATACATATACAAATATTCCCTTGCTCTGTCAGCTGAGAGGCACTAGAAGCAACAATATCCTAGTAGCAGTGAGCACACTTAGCACCCAGATCTTGGTTTCTAATACCATTCTCCAACAGAAGAAACCAAGGCTCTTTAGAGAAGTGGCTGATTCTAGGACTGAAGTGGAACATACACAAGACACACCTGGCACATCTTACAGTGACAAAAAGTAAGAAAGTGATAACAAATATTGATGAATTTTTGTCAAAGCGACACAGGACAATTTAGTCCAATTGAAAGTGTTATTAATGACCAAAGCTAGAACAATTTGAGCAACAAAATAAAGCCGTGTTAGGTTATTACCCAAAGTATAAAATAAATATCCATGAGTCCATACTGACATAAATGAATAATTGAATTAAATAGATAAGTGGAAGAAGAGACAAGTCTCATATGAAATTCCAAAATAACTTATGTAGATATTTTTTCCTCCAAAAGGAGATGGATTCATCCCCACTGCTTAATTGTGGGCTGTGCATAGTGACTTTCTTTCAAAGAGTACATTGTGGAAAGGAGAGAAAGACTAACTTCACAGAGGAGAAACCTGATGTATGCTACCTCAGCAGGTGATTAAGGTCAATATCAACAATGATAAATCATGTTGATAGTATGTACCCTTGTTATGATGAAATGAGAATGTCACTTTACCACTGTGGTCTTCCTCCTCCAAACCCATAACTCCAGTCTAGATATGAAGAAAACATCACAAAAATTCCAGTAGAGAGGCATCCAACAAAATGCTTGTCTAGTACTCCTCAAAACTATTGAGGTCTTCAAAACAAGAAAAGTTTGAGAAACTGTCACAGCCGAAAGGAGACATGAGAAGAAAATGTGATGTCTCTTCATTCTGGAAAAGAAAAAAAGACATTAGGTGAAAAGTAGGAAAATCTTGATAAATTATAGACATTAATTAACAATAATGTTTCAATGTTGGTTAATTAATTGTAACAAATATACCATACTAACATAAGATGATAATAATAGGGGAAAGTGAGTGAAGGGTTATATGGGAACTGTCTGTTCTATCTTCTCAAACATTCTGTTAATCTATAACTATTCTAAAACATAAAGTCTATTTTAACAAAATTTAAACAAAGAAGAAAAGCATCTTATCTCAATCACCTTCCCAAGTATTTCAGAATGTAGTTTGTCTTCTACATCTCCAAAATAATTTGTTTACGTGCCTCACTTTCCAAATACCTGACACTTCAGCAGACATTCCCTCCCTTGTTCATTGACTCCACTGTCATGATAGATTATATCGATAGATTACCCTAATACACCCTCAAAAACAACACCAAACTATTTAAAAAGTTATCTCAATAAACCACCACCAATGCATCCGTGCTTCTTTCCACTATAGTGAAGGGAGAAACTAAATATTATATGTAAATGTCAGCTTCAGATTACAGCAATATAAGCACTTATATTCTTGAAAAAATTCTTAACTAGAGCAAAAATATTTAGGAAGATATTAATTAGAATCTTAGAACTTTTTTCTTTAGGTGAGCCTTTTCAAGTGACAAAGTACAATAGTAAAACAAGGCCAGAATGCAGAATGTTTCTAACTGGAGCTAAATTTTTACATGTAATGTTCCCTACAATTAAAGTTGTAGCCATTTCCATTAACTAATCAAAAACATTTATTAAACACCGATTATTTAAAAGATATACAAATTTCTAGTAGCAACTAATTAATGTGATTTCATTTCTCCCTTCCTTCTTCTATCAAGCAGGTACTTATTCTATAAAGATCATGTGAGCGCCTGAAGCTCAGAAGAAAGGCCAGGCCTGAAAGCAGATTTAGTATGCTTCTCCCTAAAGGTGACAATTACAGTAACAGGAGTGGAAGACAGCTTCCACCAAAAGTCCCTAGAAGCTGGGCATGGTGGTGCACACTTGTAGCACTAGCTACTCAAGAAGCTGAGGTGAAAGGTTCACTGGAGCCCAGGAGATTGAGGCCAACCTTGGAAAATAGTGAGACTCTGTCTCTTAAAAAAAAAAAAAAAAAAAAAAAAGTCCTACGAAAGACAAGGAAAATAATTCATTTAAAAAAATAAGAGGAATAGGAAAATACTACCATAATGTTTCATAACAAATTATCCCAAAACTCAGTCATAAGTCATAAGTCAAACTCATAAGGATTTATTCTCATGCTCAACTTGACTGGGGCTGATGTGTACATTTTGTTCTAGAGCCCAGGATGAAGGGAGGCTATGCAGAAGAACCTCCTCTTAAGGCAATGACAGAAGAATAAGCATTTAAAGCATTTGTTTAGGTTAAGTATATTCACATTGACCAAAGATTGGGGCTACTATGAATAAAGCTATAATGAACAGTCATGTACAAATCTTGTGTGGACATATATACATATAATATATGTATTATATATATATATAACTTTAAGTTCTAGGGTACATGTGCACAACGTACAGGTTTGTTACATATGTATACATGTGCCACGTTGGTGTGCTGCACCCATTAACTCATCATTTACATTAGGTATATCTCCTAATGCTATCCTTCTCCTCACCCCGCAACAGGCCCCGGCGTATGATATTCCCCTTCCTGTGTCCAAGTGTTCTCATTGTTCAATTCCCACCTATGAGTGAGAATATGCGGTATTTTGTTTCTTGTCCTTGTGATAGTTTGCTCAGAATGATGGTTTCCATCTTCATCCATGCCCCTACGAAGGACATGAACTCATCCTTTTTTATGGCTGCATAGTATTCCATGGTGTATATGTGCCACATTTTCTTAATCCAGTCTATCATTGATGGACATTTGGGTTGGTTCCAAGTCTTTGCTATTGTAAATAGTGCCGCAGTAAACATACAAGTGCATGTGTCTTTATGGCAGCATGATTTATAATCCTTTGGGTATATACCCACTAACGGGATGGCTGGATCAAATGGTATTTCTAGTTCTAGATCCCTGAGGAATTGCCACACTGTCATCCACAGTGGTTGAACAAGTTTACAGTCCCACCAACAGCGTAGAAGAGTTCCTATTTCTCCACACCCTCTCCAGCACCTGTTGTTACCTGACTTTTTAATGATGGCCATTCTAACTGGTGTGAGATGGTATCTCATTGTGGTTTTGGCTTGAATTTCTCTGATGACCAGTGATGATGAGCATTTTTTCATGTGTCTGTTGGCTACATAAATGTCTTCTTTTGAGAAGTGTCTGTTCATATCCTTTGCCCACTTGTTGATGGGGTTGTTTGTTTTTTTCTTGTAAATTTGTCTGAGTTCTTTGTTGATTCTCGATATTACTCCCTTGTCAGATGAGTAGATTGCAAAAATTTTCTCCCATTCTGTAGGTTGCCTGTTTACTCTAATGGTAGTTTTTCTCTCTCTTTGGTAAATATCTGAAAGTGTTATTGCTGAGCTATATGAATTTATGCTTACTTTATAAGAAATTTTCCACCTGTTTTCAATAGTAGCTCTAATATTTTGTATTCCTATCAGCAATGAAGGTTATAGTTGTTCCTAATACTTGCCAACGTATGATATTGTTTGCCTTTTTTATTTTAGCCATAATAGCAGGTATGTAGCGCTGTATCATTGTGGTTTTATTTCTACTTCCGTAATAACTAATTAAGCTAAAGTTATATCATGTGCTTATTTGCCCTTTGAGTATCTTCTTCAGTGAAGTTTCTGTTCAAATATATTGCCCATTTATTAATTGATTGTCCTTCTTCTTGTTATTTAGTAGGTGTTCTTTATAGAGGCCAAAAAAAGGTTTTTTTTAATCAGATACATGTTTTGCGTATGTTTTCTCCAAGCCTGTGGCTTCTCTATTAATTTTCTTAGCAGTATTTCTTAAATAATAAACATTTTTAAATTTTTTATAAAGTTCAATTTATCAATTATTTTTCTATTTTTGTGAATTTTATGACAAGAATTATGTGTTCAATCCAAGTTCTCAAAGTTTTTTTTCTGTGTTTTTATCTGGAAGTTTTACAGTTTCATCTCTTACATTATGATCTAATATCTATTCTGAGTTAATTTTTGTATATATTGTAAGATAAGGTTTGAGGTTCATTTTTACAAAAATATGAACATTAAATTCTAGTGCCATTTGTTGAAAAGACTATTCTCTTCCCTTGGTATCTTTGTTTAAAAAGAATTGGCCAAATATAGGTGGGTCTTTTTCTAAATTCTCCATTTTGTTACATTGTTCTATATGTCTATCCCTTTGCCAACAATAATCACTGACTGGATTATTGTAGCTTTATAATAAAGTCTTAGAATCAGATAGTGTAAGTCCTCCAACTTAATTTTTTTTCTAATTTGTTTTGTCCATTCCAGATCCTTTGAGTTTATATACGTTTTAGAATCAGCTTGTCAATCACTACAAAAAAAAAATGCCTGCTTAAATTTGTGTTGGGATTGCATTGAATGTGGAGATCATTCTAGAGAGAATTAAAATCTTAACAATATTAGTCTCCTAATTGATGAACATGTTATATCTCTCCAATTATTTAGGTGTTCTTTAAATTCTATCCGCAATGTTTTGTGGTTTTCAATGTATAGGTCTTGTACAAATTCCTATTTCTAACTTTTTTACAGTTTTGATACTATTATAAGTGTATTTTATTAATTTCCATTTCCAGTTGTTCATTTTGAGTATATAGTAATACAATTACATTTTCTATATTTACCTTATATTCTGTGTGAAATATGCTTATAAAACATTAGTTTTAGTAGCTCTTGGGTAGAATTATTAAAATTTTCTAAACAAATAATTGCATTGTATTTCTATTAACAGTTTTACTTTTTATTTTACAAATTGTATATGCCCTTTCTTTTCTTTCTTTTCCTTTTTTTTTTTTTTTTTTACCTTCCTGAATTAGCTGGAACCTCAAGACCAATGATGAATAGAAGGTGGTAGGAGGAAATCCTTGCCTTCTTTCCATTGTAGGAGGAGGGCATTTTAGTTCTTTACCATTAAGCATAATTTTAAGCTGTAAGTTTTTGTAGCTTCCCTTTATCGGTTTAAATAAAATTACTTTGTATTCCTAGTTTCTATCATGGATGGGTGTTGAATTTTGAGGAAAGCTTTCCTGCATTTATTGAGATGATATAATGGTTCTTTTCTTTTTCAGTTTTTTTATACGATGGATAACATTGATTGTTTTTTGACTGTTACTTCAAAATTATATTTTTATATGTCACTCAATTTGATTTGCTAAAATTTTATTGTGGATTTTCCATCTATGTTCATGAAATATTCCTTGGTCTTTTCTTATAATTTATTTTTCTAATTTTAAATGAAAGTAATTCTGGCATCATAAAATGAGTTTGGAAGTATTTACTTCTCTTTTAAGTCTGGAAGAATTTGTGTAGAATTAGTGTTATTTCCTTATTAAATACTTGGTATAATTCACCACTGGAATTATCTGCACTTGGAGTTTTTGTGGGGCGGTTTTTACCTACAAATTCAATTTCTTCGCTAGGTAAAGGGCTAATCATGTTATGTATGTCTTCTTAAGTTGACTTTGGTAGTTTGAGTCTTTTGAAAAACTTTTCTGTTTTATCTATGTTGTTGAACTTCTTCTCTAAAGTTGTTCAAAATTTTCCCTTTTTATCATTTTAACATCAAGAGATTTCTAGTGATGTCTCTTCTTTCGTTTGTGATATAGGTAATTTGTAACTCCTTTTTAAAAAACCAATATGATTATAGATTTTTAATTTTACTGATATTTTCAATGAATCATTGTCATGCAGTTATATATTGTTTGTCTTATTATTTATGTGTGTGAGATTTCAAGTTTGTATTACTGTTTTGATATATTACAATCTATTTTACAAAATGGCCAAACTGCTTAGCAGTAATTCATATAATCTTAAGAATGTTGCTGGGGGATGGGCACTGTGGCTCATGCCTGTAATCCCAGCACTTTGGGAGGCCGAGGTGGGTGGATCACCTGAGGCCAGAAGTTCAAGACCAGCCTGGCCATCATGGCAAAACCCCATCTCTACTAAAAATACAAAAATTAGCTGGGCGTAGTGGCACATGTCTGTAATCCCAGCTACTCAGGAGGCTAAGAACCGAGTATCGCTTGAACTCGGGAGGTGGAGGTTGCAGTGAGCCAAGATCATGCCACTACACTCCACCCTGGGTGACAGAGTGAGATTCTGTCTCAAAAAATAGAGATATAATATATATGTATAATTATATACATATTAAATATTATTTATATATATACATATATAGTATATATTCGTATGTATATATTTATACATATATATTTTTATATATACATATATATATAGAGAGAGAGAGAGCCAGGAATTTTAAAGTAAATCTTACCATCAAGAAAAAAATTATAAAGTAGTTAATATAGTTTCTATGCAAATATAGACAATGAATCTGAATGAACAATAAGTGAATCTGCAAGTATTATTTTGTAAAAGTATTAAAAATAAAGTACAAATAGTAAATACAAGATTTTTATCTAAACATTGGTTTTTAATGAACTGAAGATCCATTTTCTCTTAATCTCTAATTCATTATTGTAATTGTTTCCAAAAGTGACAAGAAATTATCAGAATTTCTTGTCATTTTTTTACCAGAGCACAGTGACCATGCTAATAAGCCAATTGAGTTTTTCTAGTACAAATGCAAATGTATACCTTACAGTTAGACATGATGAATTTCGCTACCAAAGGAAGAGATGAAATAAAATGTATTCAAAGTTGCACCAAGAAAAATAGGTATAATTCAAATTATTGCAGAGGAAATGTAAAACCAGTCACAAAGTTAATGACAAATAGTGTGTACAGCAGGAAAAAAGAAAGTTTGTTAGTTATCTGTTGCAATGTAATAAATTACTACGAAACCTAGTAGTTTAAACCAATTTATATTTATTATCTCATAATTTCTATGGGCAAGGAATTTAGTCGCAACTTATCTGAATGGTTCTAGCTCAGGGTCTCTAAAGAAACTGTAGTCGAGATAGACTGCCAGGGCTGCAGTCACCTGAAGGCTTGGCTGGAGCTGGAGGATATGCTTCCAAGATGGCTGACTCGCATAATTGTAGGTAGGAGCTGTCACTCCCTTTATGCTTATTGGAAGAACTCAGTTCCTTGACACATAGACCTTTCCATGGGGCTGCTTGAGTATTCTAAATCAATGGCAGATAAATTTCACCAGAGTGAATGATTGGAGAGAGACAGAGAGATGGAGAGAAAGAAGAAGCCATAATGCCTTTTATGACCTAGTTTCAGAATCTTCACACCATTTCTGCCCAAGCCATTTATTTCAGGTGAACTACTAAATCCAGTTCATATTCACCAGAATAAGAATTAAGGTTGACCCTGTGAAGAAAGGGATGTCAAAACAAATTGTGGACATATTTTTTAAACCACCATACACAGCAGGCTATTGGTAAAATTCATCTATAACATTTGGATAACATGTTACAGTGTCATACTATATTAAAAAGCAACCAACCTTGCATTTCAGAAATAAAGCCAACTTGATTGTGGTGAATTAACTTTTTGATATGCTACTAGATTTGGTTTGCTAGTATTTCATTAAGGATTTTTGCATCTATGTTCATCAGGGATATCGGCCTGTAGTTTTCTTTTTTCATTGCGTCTTTGCCAGGTTTTGTTATCAGGTTGATGCTGACCTCATAGAATGAGTGAGGGAGGAGTTCCGCCTTGATTTTTTTTGGGATAATTTCAGTAGGACTAGTATGCAAATTAATGCAGAAACAGAAAACCAAATACGGCATGTTCTCATATATAAGTGGAAGCTAAACACTGAGTACACATGGTCACAAAGAAGAGAACAATAGACACTGGGGCCAACTTGAGGGTGGAGAGTGGGAGGAGGGTGAGGATTGAAAAAGTAGCTATCAGGTATTATGCTGATTACCTGGGTGACAAAATTATCTCTACACCCAACCCCTGTAACATACAATTTACCTGTATAACAAACCTGCTCACATACCCCTTGAACCTGAAATAGAAGTTGAAAAACAAAACATAAAACTAAAAATCCAAGGAGCCTTCAAAGAAAAAGAGAAATGTGTTGGATGAGTTTGTTTTTTCACTAATTGAAAATTTGTGGGACAGAACAGTTTTGGTTTGTTTGTTTACTGAGTGGTCATTTTATATACCATACATAGATTGTCGTGGAATAAATGCTAAATGTTATACCAGTTATGCATGTAGAAAGGGAGGGCATCACTAGACAAAGAAAAATGTTTGCCCCTCAATGCCTAATCACAGAGTACTTTATCACAGAATGCAGGTGGTGACCACCCATATTACTTGTAATATTTTTTTGGTTTTGAGGAAAATAATGACATTTTAAATACAACCAAGTTGTAGTGTTTTCAGCTTTGTTTTTTGGCAAAGAAAATGGCAGCCGTGTAAAATGCTGTTTTTCCATACACTAGAACACTTTCTGTCAAGAAAAGCAGTGCTTGCATGAATTTTTATTAGATGACGAATGAGATTAAAATATTTTTAAGAAGTTGATATTTCTGGCCACAAATGTCTCTATGAGCGGCTTCCTTAAATTGTGTAATCCAGAATGAAAGCATAGCAGTTAAATCTTAAGGAGATGGAGTTGGATTGCCCGGGTTCAGAGTTTCACTGGACCATTCACAAGCTATATGACTTTAGACAAGCCACTTAATCTCTCTAGGACTCAATTTCATTATCAGTAAAAAGCATTATAAATAACTCCTACCTCAAAGAATTGTCCTAAAAATTCCATAGGAAAATTCATAAAAGTGCTTATGCTGCCTAATAGTTCTCATGCAATAAATATTAGCTATTTTAACAATTACTAGTATATTCTGAACTTACCTAGATTTCAATTTAGCACATTAGATTACTGAGGAAGTCGTAATTGTGATGAAGATAGCTCAATCACCATGATTTTGACTCTTTCCCAACACTGAATTATTTCCTTTAATTGTCTGAGGATAAAGAATATATAAGCTATTACTGAGTAAATTTTAAAGCTATATCTATAAACTGCTATAGAATATGAAGAAAAACTTAGCTGAACCAAGTGAAACAAAATGGTGGATTAGGAATCCTTCACCCCCTCTCCCGATATAAATCACTCAACTTTCCAGCCTTGTCGTAGGTGTGCTCATCAACTTAAGGTATACAGGACTGCTGTAATTAAACATTAGTGAGGAATCTATCCCTAACTTCTGGCCTATGTTCAAGTTTAATGTCCATAACTATCTATGAAAATCATCTACCATGAGCTAGAGTTTTTAACTTTAAGCAGTAATAGAAAATAAGGAAAAAGAAGACTGGAGGAGAAAACTGACCTATGAATTGAGCTATTTGTCACTTAGCTGGATGTGAGCATATTGCTGAAATATTTCAACATTTTCTCTCTCTTAGGTATGAAATAACAATTATTCTTAATCTTTAAAATGTTGGGTTTTAAAATTAAATATTTTGTAATTCTTTTAAAATCGGTGCTCGTTTTGAGAAACACCTAATGGGCATTGATCCACAAAAGCTGAGAGTCGAATAATCCTGCTGCAATAGGAGACATGCTAGAGCTGTAATGTACATGCTAGAGCTGTAATGTACATGCAAGATCCATAAGACAAAACAGGCAATGCAAGTGATAGAAATTTGGAGAAGGGAGAGAATGCTTTGGGGAAAGAGGTCACCAAAGGCTCTATAAAAGAGATGAAATCTGAATCCTTGAAGGATAGTGGAACTTTTAGACATATCAGTGGAAGGGCAACTTTTCAGGCAAGTAAAACAATATGCACAATACCAGGAGAGTAGGAAGCGTTAGGGTATGACCCAGGGACAGTGACTAGAATTATTTCACTAGAACAAACAAATAAGGAATAGAGACTTTGATGAGAGTGAGCCAGTGAGGTCCATCAAATACTTGGTACCAAAGCTCACATAAAGCATTCACTTATAAACTGTATTTAGAAAGAGTATAAAAAAGTAAGAGAGTGGGAGAAAGAAAGTAACCATAAAAAGCATTCCCAGGGACACGGCTGATTTCTTTGTCTTATTTCTATTCTTTGGTTTGATGTTCCATATTGTCAAGATACACATTTTTACTCTTCTGAAAAATAATCCATGAAGGATGTCTTTCTCTGTCCGAAAGAGAAACTTTGCTTTGTATAATAAAAGTGGTGTGAGGAAATCATTAATTAAATTGTCATGGTGTTGTTTTTGCTATGAAATGGCAGATTTACAAGGCTTCACTGTTTGTATTTATGACTGTGATGGGGAAGACAACCAAAGTGGATATATATTTCCATGACTTTGAGTAAAATCCAAAAGTCATTTCAGCAGTTTAACAGAATACAATGCTATTCAAGAAATGTAAACAAAGGCTTTATTTAGTCCCCTTCTCTATTAAAAGTTGTGTTCACGGCTTAATTTTATGGATTCAGAAAATAGTTATTATATGATAAACAATTCCTCAAACAGCTTGATCTCTTCTTCTTTTATAGCCCAACTACCTGACTTTATTTCTCTGTAAAGAAAAAGACTTGACCTTACTCTTTTATTTCTTCAGGAAAATTTATTCTTTCATTTTTGATGGGTTAACAGCTGTTAAAGTAGTGATTAACAGCCTTCCCCCTTACCCACCCCCTAAAACACAGGATTCAGACAGAATATTGGACAATAAATGCTTTCTCTCTTCCCTATGCTTTCAGAAGAAAAAAAATGTTCTTGAGAGAAATGTAAACTCAGACAAAAATTGCTGCTTCCCAAGTGGTGTCCCATGGTGGGGAGTAGGACATAGGGTGGTTGTCAGAGGACACACATGGTGCATGTATGTAGTGGTTTATGGAAGAAAAAAGAGCTAGAAGGTTAAGATGTTGAGCCAGGGCAGCATGGATGAGAGAGAGACCATTTTTCTAGATTAGCTTCTTGAGGATATTCTAAAAATATCAACATTCTGGATAATACGAGAGGGCAGGGGATTTTAATGGGTTTCTGTGACTTCCATGTCACAATGGCTCACTCTATCGACTCATTTGTCTCCCCTCTCTCCTGGCACCCCATGTAAATTATAATGATAGATTTACATTTCAGATAAGCTCATACAGTATAATGAATAAGGGGCCATCATCAGACAACATATTTCAACAAATGTCTCAGATATGAAAAGCAAATGAAAAAATGACTGACTGAAAGTAGAGAAAGCTTCAGTCCAAGAGTTTTGCAAAGCTACCCAACATAGAAGAAATGTTACTTCCTGGAAGAATCTCCATGAGACTGCAGAGCTGGCAGCAGCAGATATGGAATGGGAGGAAGAAAGAGCGAGCAGGCTGAAAACAATGGGCCTTGGCACAAAACATACCCTCTTCTCCACTGGCACGGCCAGCAGCCGACTAGGTATTTACCCCAAAACAAAAACAAACCCTGAGAAGTTGTCTTCTTGGAGAAATGGAAAAGACTGCAAACTATCTAGTGAAGAATTAGGAAAGGTAGCGTAGTTGCTGGAATTCCAAATAAACACTTCATTTTGGCCTCTGTGGACCAAACCTCACCCAGATTAATGTCTGGCTGCCTGCTTGTCACACCAGCAAATGTTCTCAGTCTCGCAGCCCCACTACCATATCCACAATATAAATCCTTCATTCACAATATAAATCAACAAGCAAGGACTCCCAGATATTTCATCAACACTTTCAGCATGAATGAAAAGACCAAATTGAACAAATATAAAAATTGAGACAAAGCAGAGATAATATAGGAACAAAAGGGAACTTTTAAAAAAATCCCTCTATTTTTTCTGAGAGATTTGAGAAAATATTGCATCCATAAACCAAGAACAGGAGGCTATGAAAATATGAAACAACCAGAGAAGAAAAAATAGTTCTCAGAAATTTAAAAAATATAATTACTGAAAAAACAGATTCAAAAGAAAGATGGGAGATTAAGGCAAGATGCTCTCCTAGAATAAATTGTAAAAAGAGAAAGAGAATTAAAGAGGAGATTAAATGAATTTCTAGAAAGGAAGAGAACTAAAAAAATGAAGAGGAGGACATTTACATAGACATAGTAAAATAAAAATTTTCAGACCTAAAGACAGATACACGTGTCTTCTAACTGAAATGGCTACCCTAGATATAGATTCTACATATTCCTATTCTCCTTCTCTCTCTTCCTCGCCCCTCTTCCACTAAATAGGTGATATAAGTTAAATCCTTATTTATCATAGAAAATTCATAAACTGTCTAAAGTAGAAAAAAATAATAGAATTAAAACCAATAAGGCTTGTCTCCTAGAAAAGAGATTTTGACTCAGCAGGGGTGGAATGGTGGACAAGTGTTTTCTGCTTTTTTGTTTTGTTTTCTGTTATAAGCTGTCTATAACATTTCGTGGAAAAATTAGGCATATGTTTACTTTGATTTTTTTTAAGTAACAAAAATCGAAATAAGAGTCATGGACTACACACTTGCTAAGGCAAACACCTGATTAAAATTTCAAGGGAGTTGAAGAGAAATGGAAGAATCCCTGGCTCCTTGTTCTCACTCCTGTTCCCAGACTTGGTTGGTGGTCACTCACTTTCCTTCCTACCCTCTCCATTCAGGTCCCCTGGGTCTCCTCATCTGCGATCTGATATCGACTCATTTGACCTTCTCCACAACATTTGAGGCAATGGAACAGGAAGAGAAATAACATTTATCAAGCATGCATTATACTTACACATTTACCATTTAATTTTGCAACACCCCCATGAGGTCAATGTTAATCTCATTTTAACAAGGCCAAAAGAGCAAGGAATCAATCTAGTATTCAAACTGACGTCCATCTGTTTTGAAGACCCGTGCTCTTTCTAGTATATTATGATGCCTCTTTGTTTATTCATTTAGTTTTTGTTAGATAATTAATTTTTTTTCCACTGGGGGAGAAAAGAGAGTAAATTCTGTGAGGAAGTCATACGTTTTGCTATAATGATTTTCATAGCAAGAAAGATGACCGCTATACTCTTCTGAATGCTCTATGGGATTAAAGTGCAGTGATGTGAGAACTCAGAAATCTCCAGCCTGAGCGAGCAGCTGAGAGACCTGCCCAACAGTTCATGAGCTGCTTGGTACTACTTGCTTTCCGTCTATGATCCGTGGGGGCTCAGACTCCATAAAACTGGAGAAAAGAAACAAAAATGGAAGAAACTTGACACGTTGAAGACACAGTTCATTTATTTTGAAAACTTCAAAATCCAGACTCAAGACTTCTGTCTTCAGCATAAAACAACTAAAATGGAGTTGCCAAAACAAGAATAAAGTTGCCAAATGGGTCTGAAATCTCAATAGTGCCCTCTTAGCAAACACAGCATCAACTGCCCCAAATACTTTCCTGGACATCTGATTTGTATTTGAGGTGGCCAGTCCCTTGACTGTAGTATCCTAGCTCATTTTTCTTACCACGCTTGTTCTTTAAGAACTACTAAAAGTAATTAGTTTGATCACCTGAAAAATCACTCTTAAAATTCTCACATTTTGTAAAACAAAATAGCACATGAAAATCTTTAAAACTGATAAATTCCTGATTTACAGCTATTAACCCCACGTGTTCCTTCTTCTTCTAGCAAAGTAAATAAATCTGTAGTCATGTTAGGACTATTTTTAAATTATTACATTCTGAGAGTAGGTTTATTTTGTAGGTACTCAAACTTTTAGACAACTTGGATGAGAGTGTGAAAATTCAACTGTTAGTTGGCTGGTAAATCAACTTGCATTACCTGTAAACTTAGGTTACCAATGAGTTTAAATATACTATCTTGTCTAACCTATCAGGGCAAGGATGCATCTTTTCTACATTTTCTTGCAGGTGATTCTTCTTACTTTTTTTACTTTTTTTCTTTTTTTTTTTTTTTTTTTTTTTGGAGACAGAGTCTCTCTCTGTCACCCAGGCTAGAGTGCAGTGGCGTGATGTTGGCTCACTGCAACCTCCGCCTTGCCTCCTGGGTCCCAATTCAAGCAATTCTCCTGCCTCAGCCTCCGGAGTAGCCAGGATTACAGGCACACGCCACCATGCCCAACTAATTTTTGTATTTTTAGTAGAGGCAGGGTTTCACCATGTTGGCCAGGCTGGTTTTGAACTCCTGACCTCGTGATCCGCCTGCCTCAGCCCCCCAAAGTGCTGGGATTACAAGCGTGAGCCACCGCACCCAGCCTCTTCTGACTTTTAATACTGCCTAGAGTAGGAAGCTCAGTTCCTTATAAATATTTATAGAGGAGATCTTAGATTGAGAATGAAAGCTATGTTTATGCTGGGATCCAGGTGTGGTTGAACATGTCTTGGAGAGACTGCTTGGGTGGTCCAATAGAAAACTACTCACTTGAATGTCTGAGGAGCCTCCCAAGAGAAACTCATCCAAAGGGAAGAAAGTAGGAGTAAATTTGGTTCAAGGTTAGTGAAGTAAACACCTATTGTGTTGTCTCCCCATCTCATGTCTTTTCCTAGAAACATTCTTCACCCAAACGCTGCTCACACTACTTCCTAGAAATTCCACTTCCATGCTTGCTAATAAGGCAATGGGCCACATGATCTATGGCCACAGCGGATGGGACCAGGGACAGACACCCAACCCCAAATGTGCCAGTTCGATTCTCTCTCCTGGGAAATTTAAAGTAGCACCCAGAGACTCTGGTTAATATTCATTGAGTAATCAGAATGTCATTGTCAGCTGAGGCAGCCTTTCTCTAAACTGCACATAAAGAAGTAAGGAAATCTGGTCTTAGAGAATGAAGCATGTAGCAAACCTCCAAGAGAGAGATCTGTGGCTCTAGAAATTGAGAGAGTTGCTGTCTTGATTCCTGATGCTGTTGCAATTCCTGGTTGTAATCCTTGGTAAGAATTGAAATACCCCTGCGTCTGTATAATAAATTTCCCATTTGAAATACTCCTGCACCTGTACAATAAATGTCCCATTTTCACCTTAAATTCATTGGGGACAATTTTAGTTACTTGTTTAATTCCTGGGGAGAAGGACTGAAGTGGAAGTGGAAGGAAGGAAGGGAGGGAGGGAGGGAGGGAGGGAGGGAGGGAGGGAGGGAGGGAGGGAGGGAGAGTGGGAGTCAAACAACAAAAAAGAGTCATTTTGCCAAATTATCTATAAAATATTGAGAGTAAAAGTCTCTGTAACACAGGGTGGCACAAGGTGACATGAACTTTTCCTAATTGGAGTGATTGCTAAATCATATTTAGCCCCAAGTGGACCCAACAGGCTGAGTAGTAAGAAAATCCATACTCAGAAGCTGAAGAGTATGAGTCTTTGTGGCAGTGACTTCACGGTAGGTTGTGCTTTGGATCATGACGGTACAGTAGCATCTTTGGTGACATTAGCAGTAGTCAGCCAGAGACAGAAAATGATAGATATGGGAGCTAGTTCTCAAGGACACATGAAATACTCACTGACTTCCAGAGCATTTGGAGGAGGAAGGGTTGGTGTCCCCACACATCAGAGTGGGCTGTATCCATAGGTACATTATTTTGTTACAGCTACATGGAACTCATTTTTAACCCTCAGGTTCATGTAGCCGGGGGTAACTTGTGATATACAATGGGCCCTCTGCATTTGTGGAATCTGCATCCATGGATTCAACCAACTGCAAATTGAAAAGATTTTAAAATAAAATGGATGGTTGCATCTGTACTGAACGTGTATTGACTTTTCTTGTCATTATTCCCTAATCAATACAGTATAACAACTGTTTACATAGCATTTACATGTATCAGGTATTATAAGTAATCTATAGATGAATTCAAGTCTACGGGAGGATATTCATAGGTTATATGCAAATACAGTGCCATTTGATATCAGGGACTTGAGCATCTCCAGATTTTAGTATCTGGGTGGGTCCTGGAACCAACCCTTCATGAATATTGAGTGGAAGACAGTGTGTTTGTATATCATATCTATCTGTCTATCGATTGATTGAAGGATCGATGGATAGAGATAGAAAAATTGATTGCTGGGAAGTTTCTATTGGCTTCTAACTTCTACCGTTTTATTTATTCTGTATAATTCCAAAGGGTAGTCATATGACGGTCCTTCAAATATTTGAACACGATCGTCATGCCTTCTCTAAATCTGTGATTCCACAATCCATACCACCTTTTATCTCAGAAACTTCACCATTTCCTTATCCTACCTGGGTGCCATACCTCAGACGTGTCCTCTGCATCAGAATCACCTGGGACACTTGTTAAAAATACAAAATTCATATTCTTGGTCCCATCTCCAGAGATTCTGATTTAGTAGCTCTAGGTTGGAGACCAGAAATCTCCATTTTTAAATAGGTGATTTTTATGTCACTGATCAAGCCCTGGCATTGGTACTGACTGCTTTACCTTATTGATACCTTTACTTTAAAAGTAGGCAATTAGTCATTAATTATAAGGTATCCAAAAAAGAAAACTACTCCATATATGACTCACCTATTAAAGCAAAAAAAAAGAAAAAAACCCTTATTATTTCTTTACCCAGAATCTATCAATGCAGCTTTGAATTGCCTTAGCTGTTTATCAGTCTCTGGTGAATCATTATAACTTTGTAATCATTATAACTTTATAATAAATTAAAATTCATATGTTGCTTTGCACAATTTTTGGCTTCTTAATTCTGTACTTATGCAATTTTTATCTGGAACCTAAAAGTAAAAGTTTACTTTTTCCTTTGATTTGATCCATAAATATCTTTTAGAATTATTAGTTGAAGCAATATATATGCATTCTTTCCAGCTTTATATTATATAAAAATATAATATCATGGTGCATGACAGGTGATGGGCTGCACCCATCCACCTGTCATCTGCATTAGGTATTTCTCCTAATGCTCTCCCTCTCCAAGCCCCCCACCCCCTGACAGGTCCCACTGTATAATATTCCCCTCCCTGGGTCCACATATTCTCATTGTTCAACTCCCACTTATGAGTGAGAACATGCAATGTTGGTTTCCTGTTGTTGTGTCGGCTTGCTGAGAATGATGGTTTGTAACTTCATCCGTGTCCCTGCAAAAGACATGAACTCATCCTTTTTTATGGCTGCATAGTATTCCATGGTGTATATGTGCCACATCTTATTTATCCAGTCTATCATTGATGGGCATTTGGGTTGGCTCCAAGTCTTTGCTATTGTGAACAGTGCTGCAATAAACATATGTTAAACATATGTGTGCATGTGTCTTTATAGTAGAATGATTTATAATCTTTTGGGTATATACCTAGTAATGGGATTGCTGGGTCAAATGGTATTTCTAGTTCTAGATCCTTGAGGAATCACCACACTGACTTCCACAATGGTTGAACCTAGTACAGTCCCACCAACAGTGTAAAAGTGTTCCTATTTCTCCACATCCTCTCCAGCACTGTTGTTTCCTGACTTTTTAATGATCACCATTCTAGCTGGTGTGAGATGGTATCTCATTGTGGTTTTGATTTGCATTTCTCTAATGACCAGTGATGATGAGCTTTTTTTCATGTTTGTTGGCCGCATAAATGTCTTCTTTTGAAAAGTGTATGTTCATACCCTTTGCCCACTTTTTGATGGGGTTGTTTGTTTTTTTCTTGTAAATTGATTCAAGTTCTTTGTAGACTCTGGATTTAGCTCTTTGTCAGATGAGTAGATTGCAAAAATTTTCTCCCATTCTGTAGGTTGCCTGTTCACTCTGATGGTAGTTTCTTTTGCTGTGCAGAAGCTCTTTAGTTTAATTAGATCCCATTTGTCAATTTTGGCTTTTGTTTCCATTGCTTTTGGTGTTTTAGTCATGAAGTCTTTGCCCATGTCTATGTCCTGAATGGTATTGCCCAGGTTTTCTTCCAGGGTTTTTATGGTTTTAGGTCTTACACTTAGGTCTTTGACCTTGGGTTAATTTTTATATAACCCATCTTGGGTTATATTTTTATTATGGATTAATTTTTATTAACCCATCTTGGGTTAATTTTTATATAAGGTGTAAGAATGGGGTCCAGTTTCAGTTTTCTGCATATGGCTAGCCAGTTTTCCCAGTACCATTTATTAAATAGGGAATCCTTTCCCCATTGCTTGTTTTTGTCAGGTTTGTCAAAGATCAGATAGTTGTAGATGTGTGGCATTGATTGCGAGGCCTCTGTTCTGTTCCATTGGTCTATATATCTGTTTTGGTACCAGTACCATGCTGTTTTGGTTACTGTAGCCTTGTAGTATAGGTTGAAATCAGGTAGCATGATGCCTCCAGCTTTGTTCTTTTTGCTTAGGATTGTCTTGGCTGTGCATGCTCTTTTTGGCTCCATATGAAATTTAAAGTAGTTTTTTCTAATTCTGTGAGGAAAGTCAATGGTAGCTTGTTGGGCATAGCATTTTATCTATAAATTACTTTGGGCAGTATGGCCATTTTCACAATAGTGATTCTTCCTATCCGTGAGCATGCAATGTTTTTCCGTTTGTTTGTGTCCTCTCTGATTTCCTTGTGCAGTGGTTTGTAGTTCTCCTTGAAGAGGTCCTTCACATCTCTTTTAAGTTGTATTCCTAGGTATTTTATTGTTTGTAGCAATTGTGAATGGGAGTTCACTCATGATTTGGCTGTCTGTCTATTATTGGTGTATAGGGATTCTTGTGATTTTTGCACGTTGATTTTTGTACCCTGAGACTTTGCTAAAGTTGTTTATCAGCTTAAGGAGATTTTGGGCTGAGACAATGGGGTTTTCTAAATATAGAAAACTCTTTTGCATTTGCTGAGGAGTGTTTTACTTCCAATTATGTGGTCAATTTCAGAATAAATGTGATGTGGTGCTGAGAAGAATGTATATTCTGTTGATTTGGGGTGGAGAGTTCTGTAGATGTCTATTAGGTCTGCTTGGTCCAGAACTGAGTTCAAGTCCCGAATATCCTTGTTAATTTTCTGTCTTGTTGTTCTGTCTAATATCGACAGTGGGGTGTTAGTCTCCCACTATTATTGTGTAGGAGACTCTTCGTAGGTCTCTGAGAACTTGCTTTATGAATCTGGGTGCTCCTGTATTGGGTGCATATATATTTAGGATAGTTAGCTCTTCTTGTTGCATTGATCCCTTTACCATTATGTAATGCCCTTCTTTGTCTTTTTTGATCTTGGTTGGTTTAAAGTCTATTTTATCTGAGATTAGGATTGCAACCCTGCTTTTTTTTTTTCTTTCCATTTGCTTGGTAAATATTCCTCCATCTCTTTATTTTGAGCCTATGTGTGTCTTTGCATGTGAGATGGGTCTCCTGAATACAGCACACCAGTGGGTCTTGACTCTATCCAATTTGCCAGTGTGTGTCTTTTAACTGGGGCATGTAGCCCATTTACATTTAAGGTTAATATTGTTATGTGTGAATTTGATCCTGTCATTATGATGCTAGCTGATTATTCTGCCTGTTAGTTGATGCAGTTTCTTCATAGTGTCGATGCTCTTTAAATTTGTTATGTTTTTGCAGTGGCTTGTATGGTTTTCCCTTTCCATGTTTAGTGCTTCCTTCAGGAGCTCTTGTAAAGCAGGCCTGGTGATGACAAAAATCTCTCAGCATTTGCTTATCTGTAAAGGATTTTATTTGTCCTTCATTTATGAAGCTTAGTTTGGCTGGATACGAAATCCTGGGCTGAAAATTCTTTTCTTTAAGAATGTTGAATATTGGCCCCCACTCTCTTCTGGCTTGTAGGGTTTCTGCAGAGAGATCCACTGTTAGTCTGATGGGCTTCCCTTTGTGGGTACCGACCTTTCTCTCTGGTTTCCCTTATCAATTTTTCCTTCATTTCACCCTTGGTGAATCTGACGATTATGTGTCTTGGGGTTGCTCTTCTCGAGGAGCATCTTTGAAATTTGTCTTATTATTCTAGAGATCAGAAGTTAAAAATGCATCTCACCAAGGCTAAAATAAAAGTGTTGGCAAGGCTACATTCTTTATGGATGGTTAAGAGATATTCAAGTTTTCTTGTCTTTTCCAGCTGCTTGGATTCTTTGGCTTGTGGCCCCTTCCATTTTCAAGGCCAGCAATGGAATCATTATGCTATCTCTGTGGTTCTGATTCTTCTTCTTCCCTCTTCCTTATTTAAAGAAACTTGTGACTACATTGGGTCCGGGATAGTCAAGGATAACCAGCTTCAAAGTCCATCTGCAGCCTTAACTCCCTTCTTGCTGTGTAACATAACGTATTCATAAGTTCTGGTGATTAGGATGAGGACATCTTTTGGTATTCTGCCTACCACAGGCATCAATAGTAGTAGTTCCCTGAAGGTCTTAAACTTTTCTGATTGCAAAACCTATTCCCATATATTGACTTGTTTGATGCTTATTAATCCCCATGTACTAACAAAGTCAGCTTTTATTAGATCCACTTTAGAATCCAAAGCTCAGAGAGAGCGTGTAACCTCCCTTAGGGTAAAAGGTTACTAAGTGATGGAGTTGGGACAAGAATCCAGGTGTTTTATTCCTGTCCCAGTGATTTTTCATAAGCATTTAAACAGCTGTGAATCCACCTAATGTCTTATGATCTGACATTTCCCATGTCAGTCACAAGAACATCATGAACAGCACTGTCAGATACACTTTCTCTCTGTCACTCTTCTGGTCTGTGGGTCAAGTAACTTATCAAAAAAAGGAAATAAACTTTAATTTTTCAACATGCCCTTAGGGAATTCATGTTACCTCCTTGTGACAGCAGCTTTCTCTTTTTTACTTTTTGAAGAATATAAAAACAACTAAAAAGCCAGTCTTGGATGTTTTTAGAGCTTGACAACTAACTTATTGGCTATTGATTCTGCAATGCACCTTTTATGCATTCAGATGATATTCTCTTCAGAATTCCTCAACCCACCTAGAAGCTGATTCCTCCTTACCATTGTGTGATAGAGGTGTGAGATGTAACCATTTCAGGAGGCTTAAAATCACCAAGTTTCAAATCTATTGTCTATCTCTAAAAATGCTGTCTCTCCTCTCCTTCAGTTTCTTCTCTGTGTCACTATTTTTCCCTTGCCAACTCGTTGATACCAACTTTAATTCTCTTCTGCCTCTTGAAAAACTCCCCCTTACTGGCTTCCTTTCTGTATTATTTCTTCCAACCTATCCTGGAAACCTTCAGCCTATTTAATAAGCTCCTCCATGGAGGCACGTACTTAAAGTGCTTTCTTTTCTCATCAAGCGAAGAGACCAGATTGCATTCACAGCAAGCAAAATTGTGTGCTCAAGAGCCCCAGGTAGGAAGACACAAACAGCTGCAGCTGCTGCAACAATATTATTGTTTTGCATATTGAGGACACTGGGCTAGGTAGGTTGTATTATCCCCGTCTTGTAGTGTTTTCTGCTTTTGGCCACCAACCCTCTCCAGACTCCTTCATTTTTCTCAGTAATCTGGTTCAGCTTCTCCAGCGGAGGAATCAGTCTTTTGAGTCTCTCTTTTCAGTTTCCCTCTTTCCCCTGCTGCCCCTAAATGTGAGCACTTCCCAGGGCCCTGCTATCTTCTTTCTGTGTGGTCCTTCTCCAAGATCTTGTCTCTTCTCATGATTTCAAATATATCCCATGTGCAGATAATTCACAATCTCTATCTCTCAGTCTAACCTTTCTCCTTTGAGCTAGTCCCGAACACCTTACTCTCTGAAACTTTCCACTCTTGACTGGATCTTAATGTACCTAAGATGGAAAATTTTACCAGCCTAGGATTATTTCTCCTGAATTGAATCTTTTAAAATTTCATCAGAGCTACCCATTTAACATCTTTGTTTCTCCTTTTTCCTCTCTACCTGTAATAATTTCTCCCCAAATAGTAGAGTGATTACTTCTTCCTTTACTGCAATAGTGCCTGCTCCATTTGATCATTTCCCCTGCTATCATCCTAGCTCAAAAACTTATTATATGCTGCATGATTGCAATAATCTCACTCAGTGATTCTCAACCCTGGTTGCACATTAGAATCACCTGGGGGAGCTTTAAAAACATTCTTATATCTGGTCCCCACCTCAGAGATTCTGATTAAATTGGGCACGGATGCGACCCTGACACTGGCATTTTTTTAAACTCCCCAGGTGATTCTAATGTGCAGCTAGGCTTGAGAACCACTGAGCAAACCTTCCATTTATCCTCATCTTTAATCCCTTTTGCCTATTAGATTATGACCCTAAAGGATTTCTTCTTCATACACTCACCCATTTAAAACCTTTAGTTCATTAACAACTCTATAATTTTCAAACTCATTAGCTTAGCTTCCTGCACTCTGAGTAACTGACCCCAATTCACCCTACTAGCATGAATGGATGAGCCACTCTACCTCATCTCCTGAACCTGCCTTGCAATTTCCCGCCTTTGTGCGTTGTTGACTCTCTTTCCCCATACCCATTTCTGCCTACTGAGAACATGTTCAGCATTTCCAACCCAGCACCTTTCTCTGTTCAGCAACCTGACCCCACCCTTCCCTAAAATCCAAATCGTTTGTAGTTTACACTGGACTCCAAGCACTTTTCACATAGCCTGTTGATTGAAGGATCAGGCTTTTGCATTAGAAGGAACAGGTTCAAATCCTAGCTTCTCTGCTTCCTGCTATGTGACTTTGGGGTATCCTGGAATTTCTCTGAGCTTTGTTTCTACAGCTGTTAAATGAGTGTGATAGTAGTACCTGCCTCCTAGAGTTGTCTAAGGAGTAGATTAAGTAAAATCGTATGGAAAATGTCTAGCACATAAGAGGTGCTAGATAAATGTTACCTACTTTGTTATTTTTGTTATTATTTTTTTGTAAACATGTGCCACTAGCCCCAAACAGATTGTGCTACATTGGAGTATAAGACAGTCTTACAAAACCTCTTATCTTCACGGCGTCTAGTGCTGTTCCTTGAACATAGTAAGCGCTCCACATACTCTCTTAATGAGTAACTTGATAAGTCCAAATATATCAAATGAAATTCAAGTGACTGTGACCTCTAGTCTGCCTGTATTGCCCTTTGGTGGTAAATGGACTTAATAGAAAACTTTGATTAAAAGCTTATCTTTTTTTAGCATAGCCTTAGAAAGAGATGAAAATGCGCCTTGAAGCCTTTTAAAATGTTTATGATTTCCTGGGTCTGGTTCTAATGTCAGTCTTTAAGCGTCTCCAAATCTCCTGAGATTCTGCTAAATGTATTTGGTCCATCCCTCCAAAAATGAATGTTTATATAATCTTAACAAAAATGGACCAGCAACACAAGGTGAAATTAATTCTTTTGAATCCAATTTTCTTATTTTTATTCCTTGGCCAGGACAGCCTTGGTAAGTAGTGCATTTCTTGTTTGAATATATCTATGATTAAACTTTGTCTGTGCAAACATATTTCCAAAGGGATTACGTGAAGAATACTCAGAGTTTGACTTCAAACATTCCAGAGATCATCATGCCAACTTCATATTTCATGAGGTTTTAAGTCATAGAGAGTCCAGTTTAAGATATTTCTCTTTTCCTGCTTATTCTTTTAGGATTTTCTCTTCTTATGCAATTTTCTCCTAATCCATACTAAAAAAGCTAATTCCGAAAGGTTAATCCAGAATCAATTTGCCTTTTAAGGAAATAAACATTATAACAATTGACAGAAAAATTCTTCTCAAATGCCAAGAGCAATCGAATCTTACACACACCAACACCCCCCAACACACACACACACACACACACACTGTTTTAAATTCAACCGTGTCCCCTCAATTCATATGTTAAGGTTCTAACCCGCAATATGACCGTATTTGGAGATAGGGTCTTTAAGAAAATAATTAAGATTAAATGAAGTCATAAAGATTGAACTCTAATTTGATAGGACTGCTGTCCTTATAATAAGAGGGAGAGACAGCAGAGATCTCTCTTTCTACACATGCCAGGGTAAAGCCCATGAGAGAACATAGTGAGACAGGAAGGAGGCCTCACCAGAACCAACCCTGACAGCACCTTGATCTTCGACTTCCAGGCTCCAGAACTGTAGGAAAATCAATTTCTGTTGTCTAGGCTATCCAGTCTGTAGTATTGTATTATGTCAAGCAGACTAATATACACACTCACACCCACAACCCACCCCATCCCCCTCACCACACACACAACAAATGCAAACATTTTAAAACTTTATTTACTGGAAGGAAAATACTGATTTTCTTCTTCTTTCTCTGTATTCCTAGTCAGTCATTACTATTGGTCCTCTCCTAGCCTCCTTGACTCTCTCCCTATTGCCCTAACATTTTACCATTAGCCACAGTAAACTTTAACAATTCCATATGAACCATTTTCTTGGCTGGGCGTGGTGGCTCACACCCGAAATCCCAGCACTTTGGGAGGCCAAGGTGGGTGAATCACCTGAGGTCGGGAGTTCAAGACCAGCCTGACCAACATGGAGAAACCCTGTCTCTACTGAAAATACAAAATTAGTCGGGCGTGGTGGCATGCCTGTAATCCCAGCTACTTGGGAGGCTGAGGCAGGAGAATCACTTGAACCCGGGAGGTGGAGTTTGCAGTGAGCCAAGATCATGCCACTGCACTCCAGCCTGGCAACAGAGCAAGACTCCATCTCAAAAAGTATATATATATATATATATATATATATATATATATATATATATTTATATTTATATATAAATATATAAATTTATATATATTTATATTTATATATATATATAAATTTATATATATTTATATATATATATATATAAATATATATTTATATATATATAAATATATATAAATTTATATATATATATATTTATATATATATAAATTTATATATTTATATATATGCTTTTATATATATATATATATTTTTTCTTATTAAACCTAAAGTACAATGACGTCTTGACTATCCAAACCCTGGAGAAAGTTCTTCTGAAACACTGCATTTTTCTAGACAATTCACTGTCAACCCTATAAGCACTGGCTTGTTACCATCCTTGGAGGAATTCTTAAATTTTAAAATCTTTCTAAAAACACTAATACTTTCATACCATCTTAAACGTTAGGCAAAACTTTTCATTTCTGTCTCTTGTTTATTCTGGGTTATCATTATAAAGTGCTGATAATAAAGCTATAGATACATACAGAGGCAGATGTTGGAATTTCAGTAATAAACCCTTATGCAGCACTTATATGTCAGTGAATGTTTTAATCCATTTACATATATTAAGCCATTTAATCCTCAGAACCACAGATATAAAGTAGGTACTATTATTGTCCTAATGTACAAACAAGGAGACTGAAGCACAGAGAGGTCCTTAGAGTTGGCAAAGGAAGCAGCTGGGCTTTAAAATGAGGCTGAGACGGCTACAGAGCCCACAGACTTAACCACTGTTTCTTTCCTCTACTGAAGACTGAGACATGAAGCTTAAAGGGGCCAAACACCTGATGCCCTATTGTCTAGTTTCTTGACAAATTCTTAGATGTCAGCTCTTTATACTGCTGACTCCTTTTCATAAATATCACATAGTCCTTGTGCAGGAGCATCAGCTTATCTGCAGTGTAATGGAGCCAGGTTTCTGCAAAAGACATGAGTGTTTCAAAAGCTGAAGCACCTTTCTTCCAGGTGGGGTTCACAGCCTCTGAAATATCATTGTCTTCTGAATTTTGATATGGATCCTCTGATCTGTGAGAATAATGTAAATCATTATCTAATGCAGCATCCCTGATATGCTGGCTCACACTGGAGTGCTAGAGTGGAGCTATCAGAACTTTAGTGAGGTCATACTGTCTAGCACCCAGACCGTGGTTTCTAATACCATTCTCCAATAAAAGGAGCTGCGATTCTGTGAAGAAAGTGCTAAGTCTAGGACTAGGGCAGGACATATGTAAGATAAGCCTGAATCATTTTATAGTGTCAGAGTATGAGAATGTGCTGAAAAGAAAACACACACACACAACTGTGGGGGTACGCCAAAGAGAACAGGAGCCAAGTAGAGAGCTACCAAGGGTCAAAGCTGCAAAAATCTGAGCAACAAAACAAATAAAGTAATATTCAACTACAACTCAAAGTATTAAATAAATATAATAAATAAGTGTCCATATTTATTTAAAATAAGTAATTGAATGAATAAATAAATAGGGGAGTAGAGACATTTGCTATGCAGAAAAATTTCAAATAAATTATGGAAATATTTCACTCTCCGCTCTTTATGGATTGTGCAAAGTATCTTTCTTTCAAACACTACTATATAAAAGAAAGAAAACTTTAAAAAAAAACTTTACAATGGAGAAAGCCGAAAACTGCCACCTCAGCTGGGCAATCAAGTCAACATGAACAGTTATCAGTCATATCAATAGTATCTCCCATGGATGTAATGTGATGAGACTGGCCTCTGGATCTTCTTTCCAAAAGCATATTACCCGATTACCCCATTCTGATAATGACAAAAACAAACAGATCCTAATTGAGGGACATTCTACAAAGTCCCTAACCAGTAATCCTCAAAGCTGTCAAGGTCATCAGAAAAAAAAAAAAAAAAAGTCTGAGAAACTGTCACAGCCAAGAGCCTAAAGAAACATGATGACTAAATTTAATCCTGGATGAGATCTTGGAAGAGAAAATTGACATTATTTAAAAACTCAGAAATTCTGAATAAAGCGTGGACTTTAGGTAATAATAGTATATCAGTATTCGTTCAATGACAAATGTACCATGTTAATGTAAGATAATAGGGGACACTGGATGAGGGGTATAAATGAACTCTCTGTACTATCTTTGCAATAGTTCTATAAATCTAAATCTATTCTAAAATAAAACAATTTATTTTAAAAAATAGTTCCTGCAGTACAGCTACTGCCCAGGCAATGTTGGCTACAGATGCAGTTGCACGATCACCCACGCTCCAGCTAGCAGCTCTTTGGATTCGGATGTACCAGCCTTTTCACACTCCTCTTATTTACCCTCCTGTTGGCATGCTATGACCTGGATATACCCTGCCCTTAAAGTCCCTGGGACCCTTGACTTATACTTTGTGTTTTGCTAGCTATTTTGTCCTCAATATGATTGATGTAAGTAGTTATTTAGATCCAATAACATTCATATTTCCTATAAATACCACCTGCGTTATTCTTTATTGAGGGCTCTGATATCACAGCACCTTCACTTCTGCTCAAGCAAGATAACACACATGCAAATTCTTATTAACTTTCACTAGTTAATGCATAAATATTATGTGTAACACATGTTTCACTGGATATTCAGCATGCAGATTCCACATCATTTCCAAGCATTTGGGCTCCAGGATTATTTATTACAAAGCACACATAGGTTTCCTCACCTGGGTTACCCCTAGTCCTCCAAAAGAGATGCCGATATTGGGTTAAACATACGAAGATTTTATTAGCAAAGCAAAAGTAAACGGGTAGAAGTCAGAAAAGGGCTGGAGAGCCGTTAGACTGTGAGGTAAATCTGACCCCAAGCCAAGGAGAGAAAGAAGAAATGTTGGGTAAAAGTGACCTAGACCACTACGCAAACTAAGAATGGTTGCACGAGGCCAATAGAGACTCCTCAGACCGAGGCTGGCCATCTGAAGAGTCTTGTGTCTTTCCGAACAGGCCTGCTTTGGTATTCTTTCTGTACTCAGTCATTAACTGGGAGCAGCAGTAGGAAGCATGACCTCTGCACACAGCAGCTGGAGTCCCAGAAGTCAGTTATGCTTACTGCAGTTGGAAATTGGAGAGTCTCATTCTCATAGCTGCCACATAAAGGGAAAGGAGACGCTGTGCAACGTGATATTATCTACAATTTCCACCCAGTTTGTCTTAATGTTTGACTTAGAAGAGCATTTGAGGCACAAACAGCATGAGATATTGCATATTTTATATTGTAGTGAAATTTAAAGTATCTGCAAATTGTATTCCCAGCAAAAACATTCAAATTATTAATGATGCCTTGATCCATAGGTAGATTCCAGGAGGTAATAATAGTGGCAAGGTACTATGAGAAAATAACAGTGGGATGAAGTTAGTAATAACCTTGTTATCCTTGACTAAGCCCATACCTTTTAGGTGCAAACATATGGTAGAACCAGTTTATTTTTACAAAGTGGTCCAGTAGATCTTAGCTTGTACCCTACAATCTATGTGTAACATCAATAAAACCGCTTAGAATGATGACATATGTCACTTCTCAATTACTTTAATTTATAAAAGAATGTAATATTTGCACATGGAAGAATGGCCAGCATGTCAATATTCTGCTTGAAACAAGAGTGACTTTATTTGTTAGCCCCTAACTAGGAGTGAAGCAGGCAAGCGTCACCTAATTACACCAAGGCAGTCAATCAGCACAAACTGGTCAGAAACTCATTCATTCTCAGAAATGCATTTCATAAAGCAGAAATTATTAACTGTTTACTAAAATTCTATCTATTAGGTTGGTGTAAGTGTAATTGCAGTTTTTGTTATTACTTTAAATCTTTTCAGTTTTTGTCTTACTCAGCCTTTAGTTATTATAACTCTTTACTGCTCTGGTTCAATATTCAATGCCAGGACTAACCTTTCAAAAATCAGAAAAGAGATTTGGCCCCTTTGAAAAGCACTGGATCGTGGAAAGGAGTATCCATATAGCTTTTTTTTTTTTTCCTGATAACTACTCAGATAATGGAGAGCATTCTAATTTAGGCATATTCACTAAGAGGTGCGGACCCATAGTTTTCCATAATACCAAATCCACAAAAACGTTTGATAGCTTCTGATCATTGTTTCTTAGTCCTAATATCATTTAAAGCCAATTATGCTCTCTCGATTCTGCCAGACTCAGTAATGTGACACAGAGAAGGGTCCTCACAAGTTATGAGGTTGGTCATAGATAATGTATTAACAACAAAAAGTGCATAGGTTATGACTGACTTTTTCAAATACAAAAGCAATTTAGATTCATGATCATTTTTATATAATCCATCATTATGCTATCATATTCGAGAGGAGGGACAGCAAACTGTGTTGACAAGAAAACTTACTGTTAGCAAATCAAGCACACCCTGATAAGGCAGGGGAATGTTATAAAATCTCTTGCTTTGGGTCCTGTCTTCTAATTTATGGAGAGTCCACAATGTAGTGCATTTTGTCCCTGCTCACCTACTCAGTAGGCATAGATGTTTCACTATGGATTTTGTGGGCCCACTGCCCCCATCCGCATGGCTACCCCTCTCATAATCAGTATAGCAAAGAGCCCTTCACTTTGCATAGTTCTCTGTTCTCTTCTTGCCAAATCCCCACAAACACTCAGATTTTTGTATTCCTCCATTCTCCCCTGCAAAAAGCATGGATCATCAGACATGTCCTTGTACATACTTTCATTGAAGGTGTGTGTGTGTATATGTGTGACAGAGGATGGGTGAGTAGCAGATTGGGTCTTTGTGTTGAGCAAACCTTCCACATTGTCAACATAGGCCTCCTCTATATCATGCCTAAAGAGTCTCTGAGTCTTACTCAGCCTTGAGTTGCTTTATCAAATGCTGCCTGTGTTCCTCCTAGCTGTAGTAAGTGCTGCCCCACAAGAGGAGAGAATTCTTCCTGCTACGTTGATGCTAACATTACTATTCCGTGCATTCTAACATGCTTTTTGAAGAAGCAAGAAGGAAGTGGTGGCAGGGCCTCAGGATCATCTATCGTGTATATCACAGAGAGAAAAGTTTCAGAACTCATATTCTAGGTCCCTATATTGGGATGCAAATGGTTCCTCCTTACATACATAGTGGAACTGATCTATGCTTTAAAGGACTGTAGTACTGAGACGGGGCACCTCATTTTTCCTCTGCACTGCACAATTCTTTCATCTTCTCTTCATCCCTGGTTCTTTGCTTCTGTACGCACAGAGAGCTCATGCACTACACAATGTCCTTGTCGCTGAATATAATTTCTGTTCGACATCTGCACTGACTGTAGCCCCTAATGTTGCGTTGGTTTCTCTTGCAGAAGTTGTCTGTTTGCCTTGATCTAATTTTCTACAACTCCTGGGTTTCACAGTCACCATCCTCCAATCAGAGTGCTCCTTTTTTTCTGCAGGCAACACCCTCCAATCAGAGCGCCCCTTTGTTCTGCATGGCTGACTGACCCAACAGCAGTGCCACTGGATCTGTCTTTTCTGGCTTTGTTTTCTGCTGAGAAAGGAATGATTTTCTTGGCCACCCAACATTTTCCTTCAAGCTGCTTCTATATCTGTAACAATTCCAAAAGCTTTGGGGTTACTTTTAATCTCCCTTTCTAGATCTTCCTTTCTGTCTAAAAACTCAGAAATGCTCAAAAGTTCAGATACTGCAGTTAGGTATAATAATGCTGCCTGAGATGGGAGCTATTAAGTCTTTATTGACCATTGACAGTTATATCCTCGAGGAGCATGTCGTACTAGCCTGGACAAAGAACAGAACACGGAGGAAATCAGACACAGGACAGGATTTTTAGGGGAAATGGGTGGTTGTCAGTACTCAAAAAAATTGTTAATTAATGAATAAATAGGCTGTGGGAAGTGTTTTACAGTCATGAAATTGACTAATAATTAAAATGTCTCTATCAGAAGTTTGCAAGCTACAAAATAGTCACAAGATCCTTTGTTATATAGTGACTGCAAATACAACTCTAAAGATATATAACTACAAGTACCCTTAGTCTAAGAAGAAATCATGTTTCAGTACCATTGGCTAATGATTATGTACCTTGAAGGCTAACAAGATTGTCAAAACAGGCTACGATAAAATTTTAGACAAATTGTAGATTTATTTAGCCATCTGTCTTCGTATCTTCCAGCCTTCATTTTTCTTACTATCACGGACTTGAGAAATGACCCCTGAGGTCCCTTCAGATTTTAAGATGTTGTGATTCTAGGAAACATTTTTATCAGGGCTGCCTCACAAGTTGCAAAGATCATTAGTTACTGAACAGATAGAAGAATGATCTGATCGGAGTATAACCTCTACTCTCTGCCCCAGATCAGCCCTCAAGAGATGTGCTGGAGAGTGGGGAATGGCCAAAGGGAAACCATCAGGAAATAACGGAAAAAAAGCAACCAGACATTCATCAAGAGTAAAATTGGGGCCAGGTGCTGTGGCTGACATGTGTTATCCCAGCACTTTGGGAGGCCGAGGCAGGCAGATCACCTGAGGTCAGGAGTTTGAGACCAGCCTGGCCAACATGGTGAAACCCCGTCTCTACTAAAAATACAAAAATTAGCCAAGTATGGTGGTGGACGCCTGTAATCCCAGCTACTCGGGAGGCTGAAGCAGGAGAATCACTTGAACCCAGGAGGCGGAGGTTGCAGTGAGCCGAGATGGCACCACTGCACTCCAGTCTGGGCAACAGAGCAAGACTCCATCTGACCCCCACAAAAAAAAGAGTAAAATTGGGTCCACCAGGAATATTTTCTAGGCCTGGGGAAAGAATATAAATAAAACCACACAGCCTGACCCCACTTTTCTTCCACCCTGCTCTACTGTTGACTGTGCACCCTCCCCACCCTGTTCTGTCCTACACTGTGAATGGCCTTTTGCATGTATGTATAGACATTCTAACTTGAATTTCCAAGCTCTGTCTGCCATCACACCCACGCCCTCTACCCACCCCTCTCCGTGGTTACCCCTCATGCCTAGGCTTTTGCATGCCAGCAGCATTGTCTACCCTAAGGAAGAGAAACCAGATGAAGAAAGTGCAGCTAGCAAGAGGACGTCAAATGCTGCAGCCATGTAGGCAAGGTCTCAGGTTCTCAGAGTGTAGTCTAAAAGGAGAGGCTAGAACTCTGGTAGGCATTTCCTCTTTGCTCCTGGACTCCTTGCCCCAAGTTGAGAAATGTGACTAGAGGAAAGCCAGAGAAGGGCTCTCCAAAACACAAGCCCAGGGTGGGGTCCTTTCTTGCCCAGGCTTTAGGTTGTGTCAACTGTATTCATACTTGCAATAGAAATGTGGAAATGTAATTGTTCAAACATTGTCCTCCTTACACCATGTATTCAAAAGTATAACAAAGGTGACAGACACCAGGCATCTGAAAAACTCTAATAAAAGATAATGTAGAATTTTCTCACCGTAAAGCTAGAGTAGTAGGAATGATTAGCCAACGTGAGTAATTATTGCTAAACCATTTATAGATTGACTTTGGAATATCTTTAGATAGCTATATACTGTTACACTGGATTGTAGCTCCATCTGAGTGTAGAATCACCTTATTTGAAATTAAATTGTATGGTCAAACAACAAAAATCTCCCTTTGGGACAGGAGGGCAATAGCCCAAATCTCCATAGTGTGTCCCTCAGTTTAAATTTCTTGTGGCTTCCAGCTCTTCTCTTTCTGAGAAGGGAGAGGCAAGATTATGTATGAATTCTTTTCTAATGCTATGATTCTCAGATTTAAATTTAACTAACAGTCTAGTAGCATTTGCTATTTGTGTCATGCCAGACCATTTCATGTACATCTTGTCAATTTAACCATATCTGTGAAATATCGTTAGCCCCACTTTAAGGTGAGAAAATGAAGATTTGGAAAAGTAAAATGACTTGGTATAGATTTCATGACTGTGAATACACAGGTGATTCTTGAACACAGATCTTTTATCTGAAGGTCTAGAGGTCTGCCCACTATAGCAGGGTGGTCTCCTGAGGTCATCCTTGATATCACCGCCTAAAATGGACAGAGTGAGCTCTTTAAGGATGAGGATTTTGTTCATAAATGTGTCACCAGTGCCTAGAACAGGGCCTGGAACATTGCCAATGGTTCAAAACCGTAACTAGTTAAATGAACAAACAAATAGAGGACTATCTACCCATCCACTAAATAGAACTAATGAAATATTTGGACTTAAACACTTTCTTTCTAAATATATCCTTATTTTCTATCACATTCTGGGTGACAATCAACACAAATCCTGGCTTTGTGGAATGAGTTCCTTTCCTGCCTTGAGTATCTGTCTTTTAAGTTAATTTTTTCAAAGGACATTTTCTCCCAACGTTCCCCCATCAATATCCATTACATGCTGCTTTTGCCAGTCTTTTTCTGGCTTAACAGTGTCAGGCATTAATGCATTTATTTACAAGGGAAAACACTATTAATCTAAAAAATATATAGCATCTCTGCCATGCCATAGATCCAGATTTTATCAAGAATCATCAGCTGGTCTTCTGTTTCTTTCGTACCTACTTGAATTTCTTTCATAGGCTTATAGCTTTGGAATAACTCTTCATGATAATCTAGGCCATTTTTCCCCCATATTGGTGCACGTGCTAATCCTGGTACTTGAGATGACTTTTAGGTGGTGTATAAGTAATGAGTACTTTTTTCTAATAATTATATCTTTCCTAATAATTATATTTTTCCCTTTTTATTTTCCTTTAATGAAAACCTGAAATGTTCTGAATACCATTGTTTAGGTTTTTTAGGACCAGGCTGTCGTAGGAAATACTCATCGCCATGTAAATGATTTATTAAGTTAAATAAATATTTAAATATAAATGTTATGATAAAAATAGTATACGTGGTTCTTAGATATGGCAAAAACCAGGAAGGGAATGATTGAAGTTTGGAAAATATTTTTCTAGTCCACCTACATCATTTTTTTGGCAAAGGCACAGGGAGGTGCAATCACTTGCCCAAGGCCCCAGGGTTAATTAGTAAAAAAAATGAGGACTAGACTCTAAGTCTCCAGATTCCAGGTAACTTGTTTATGTCAGTAATGCCCCACTTTTAGAACTGGAGCACCATTAACCTGCTCTTATATGATTCCTATTGTGAATAAATTTTTATACACCTCTGACAAATGCGTAAGATTCTAATTTTTGTAATTGAAGCTTCAAAGACAGAAAATCCCTCTGGCTCTTTCAGAGTAAAAAGCCCTCTTAGATATAATTACAATATGTGTTTTATAATGCACTTTTCATTAGGGGACCTGAATGAACTCTGAAAAATTGATCTGATGACTGGTATTATCCTTGTTTTATACTCTGCGAAACAATGGCCCAGACAGATTAAGTGAGTTGTCCAGGGTAGGCCAGATGTCAATCACTGATAAAGAGACAGAATTAAATCTCTAATCCCAACCTCACCTTTCCCTTCAGTTCCTAATCCCTTACCAGATTTGGAATTACAAGGATCTAGTCTTTAAGAGTTCCACTTTGAACCTTTCCAAAGTGCCTGTGGTGGGTGTCCATTTTCAGGCTTCCTATTTTAATAGCCTTGTTTGGTTTTATTAATTGAGCATATAACTGGGTTTAAATCTTTTGATTACTGTTCTCTTTGGTTGTTTTGAGATTATTTCTGTATGTCTAGAGTTCTCTGTCCCACCTATTCCTACACAGATGAGGAAATAGGTACCATTATGGCCAAGTAAGATAAGACACACCCTGAGATATTTATACTCTACCTATTCAGAATCCCTAACTCAACCAGCTGACTAGCTACTGGACAAAAGAAACCAATACTTCCTTGCTTGAGTCATTTATTTCCTACTTTTGCACAGTGGATCATACAGAATGTGTGGCCTTTGGTTGACCACAGGAGGTCAGTTCCTACTGATCTGATGTCCTTCAAATGCCCTCTAGTGGTCGAAGGCCCACATGGGCTTCACTTTCCCTCATGTGAGACGCCACAGGCTCTGAATAAATAGAACAGCTGTCCATTGAAAACTTGCATCTAGAGGATTCATGTGTATCCCAAAGAATTCAGTCCTCTCTTCTTCTCTCTTGGCCCATTAAGCTACCTCCCAATAGCAGATACAGGGCATAGTAGTCACTGCTCTGCAGCCTTCAGAATAACTGCTTTTGAACACCAGCTCTATGGCACACACAGTTATGAGTGCATTGTATACATAATCTTTGTATTAGTTTCCTAGGGTGGTAGTGACAAGTACCACAAGCTGAGTAGCTCAGCAACAACAGAAACTTAGTCTCTTACAGTTCTGGAGACCAGAAGTTCAAAATCAAGGTGTTGCCATGTCCATGTTCTCTCTGATGGCCCTAGAGGAGGATCCTTCCTTGCCTCTTCCAGCTTCTGCTGGGTGCAGGAATTCCATTCCTTGACTTGCGGCAGTATAACTCCAATTGCTGCCTTCATCTTCACACTGTTGCCTTCCCTCTGTGTCTGTGTCTTCACATGATAGTCTCCTCAATGTATATGTCTGTGTCCAAATTTCCCTCTTCTTATAAGGATACCAGTCATATTGGATTAGGGCCCACCCTAACGACCTCATCTTAGCTTAGTTACATCTACAAACACCCTATTTCCAAGTAAGGTCGTATTCACAATGACTGGAGGTTAGGACTTATCTCTGGGGGAGGTATAATTCAATTCATAAAAATCCTTTGAGGTAGCTACTGTTGTACTCATTCCAGATGAAGAAATTGAGGCATGGAATAGTTTCACCTTTTGCCCGTAAGTAAAATGGCTGGAGTGGTGTTGCAGTGCCATCGAGTTCAAAGGCCAAGTCTACCCCATTGCCCTTTACAACTAGGTAAAGAACTTAGTAGCTATTGGGGCCTGGTAACAAGGGGTGCTATTCTGACATCTAGTGAGGAAACTTCAAGGACTAGAAAGAACATTCATGTGATACAAAATTACAGACAAAATACTGACTGCTAACTTTCATTGCATTCTCACCAAGTGCCAGGCACTGTTTTTAGCCATTCCCATTTAAGTCCTTTAACTTCTACAGTGACACTGACAAATGTACTTTTTTTTTTTTTTTTTTTTTTTTTAATTACAGTGTCTCTATTGCCCAGGCTGGAATGCAGTGGTGTGATCTCGGCTCACCGCAACCTCTGCCTCCCAAGTTCAAGAGATTTGCCTCCCAAGTAGCTGGGATTACAGGCGTGTGCCACCAGTCCCAGTTCATTTTTGTATTTTCAGTAGAGAGGGGGGTTTTGCCACGTTGGCCAGGCTGGTCTCGAACTGCTGACCTCAGGTGATCCGCCCACCTCGGCCTCTCAAAGTGCTGGGATTACACATGTGAGCCACTGTACCCAGCCACAGATATACTCTTATTATATTCATTTTACAAATGAGGAAACTGAGGCAGAAGAGTTATATAAAATGCCCCAGACCATGCTGCTTGTCAGTGGCTGAGCGAGGATTCAGCCCCAGGCAGTCTGATCCCAGAGTCTATTATAATGCCTGGATGGGAGCTTCTTGACATTCTCTTCCCTGGTCCTCTAAAATAATTGTTTCATATGTATTAGTGCTGTCTCCTTTTCTAAAATGTAAGCTTAAAATATAATCTTGTAGAGAGCAGAACTGATAGCTTCTATTACTATGTACCCTTCACAACTTTGGGTGCAGTGCTGGTCCTACCTGTAGCTTTTGGAAGAAACTTAACTCTGAGGTACAACCAGGGACACCTCGGCAGTGCTGTTAAAGTGGATTAGGTGAATGCTGGACCTCAGCCGAGTGTCCTGCCAAAAGGCCCTTCGCCCTTCATAACCCACCAGCGAAGCTTCCTATACACCTTAGAAACAAGTGCAAACCCCAGAGCGGAAGAAAGTCACAGCAATGCCCCTTTAAGATTTGGTTAAACTTGACAAGTGTGAACAAATCTGCCTCTGGGAAGTCCTTTCTCCCCAGTGAAATCACCTGAAGAGATATTTAGCTGTTCTGCTCCAAGGTTTTTACCTTGAGAGCAGGGTCAATTCCCTTATTTAATACCATCTCTTGCACAAAGCTATAAATCCTAGATCCAGTGTTACAACTAACTCCTACAAGGGGCCTGAAACTCATTTAAAAAGAGCGATTAAAGGAGTGAGATGCTGCAGATACAGCCCCTTCATCTTCCCTATGAAAATTCTAAGTAATCTAAGAAGAAATTCTGCCAGTCCCATTTTGGAGGTCTTCGAAATCACACTGTTCAAATCTTCCGTTGGGCTGCCTCAAGCCTTGAAAAACAGCCAGCTTCTCTCTAGGCTGGAATGTGTCTGCAACTTCAACCCTGGGTGCCCGTGGAAGAAGAGAATGGCCTGCTCAGTGCTATATGTGGATGTGTAAATTACAGCAGATGATGCACTTAGCAATTATGTTCTTTGCATACATAAGCAGGAACAACAGCTCCCAAACTGCCAATATCCTTCTCAATTCTCACAGAATGACTATGTGTCACACGGTCACGCAGCAGGGGGCCTGGAAATGAGATGAAGGAATGGCACAGTATGAAGTTTCAATTTTGGAGAAGCACCCCTCCTGTGGTCGTGAACGAGCAAACAAGAAAAACTTCAGAAGGTGCGATGCCCTGGCTGCCCGCCCCAGCCCTCCAGAATCTGGACATGGCATGCAGAGGAAATGGAGGAAGGGAAGCAGGGCCAGGGCTCCTAAGCTACCACACCTGGCGCAGCTGTGACTATGTGGACGAACCTGGGAACACTGGTAACTAGTTGCAAACTGAGTGAAGGCTTTAATGAAAGAGCTGAAGCTACATCACAAATCCAAATGCCTAGATGGGACAGGCAGGTCATGTAAACAAGGAAAGTGGGTCCAATGGCAACTCTGGGAACTCTAGAGAGTGCACGTGCCCCATTGACTCATCTAAAGAGTGGCTCCACTCCATCTCACGCAACTGTGGCTAAGCAGGAAGAGCCAACTCTTTCATTCTTCGGGAAAAGCTGAAAATCCTTGTGTGGAGAGGAGTATGTGTGTGTGTGTCTGTGTGTGTGTGTGTGTGTGTGTGTGTTTGTGTGTGTGTGTGTGTCCTCTCCCAGTTTATAACTATTAGCAACAAATTAAATTATTCTAAAACATTGTCAAGATTTATATTAGTTATCTATGCAGTAAAAACCCCAAAACTGCTGGCTTAAAAAAAATTTTATTCTGCTCGTGACTTTTTGTTCAGGAATTAGAGAAGAGTTTGGCCTAGTGATTCACATCTAATCTACCTGACATCAACTGAGGCAGCTGGGGCTGGTGGATCCACTTCCAAGCTGGATTCTTCCCCACATACCCAGCACCTCTATATCTATGCTCCTTGGCACCCCCATTCCAACCCCCTATCTCTCTGTCTGCATGGTGTTTCCTCCTCCAGGGTCTCTCCACATTCTTGGCCTTCTCACAGCATGGTGGTCTCAAGGAGTTACACATTTTATATGGCAACTGGCATCCAGTTAAGGGCCATGCTTGGATCAGCCACAGCATCACTGTCATCCTATTCTACTGGACAAAGCGGTCACAGTGCCCACCTAGTCTCATGGAGGCAGAGAAATTGACTCAGTCTTTTGATGGGGAGTGACAAGGTCACCCCATACAAGAGCATGTGGTGTGACAGATGTGGTTGCATTCTACCTCAAGGTCAAATGCAACACATACGGAGTGAATATGACCTGAACCCACCAGTTTGCAATCTTTAAGTTAAAGGGCATTTATTGGGGTAGTATGGTAATTCAGAGTATGTATTTCAAGCCAGACTGCCTAGTTTCAAACCCTGACTCTACCACTTACTATCTGAGGCATCTGGGGCAATTTACTTAACTTCTCTGCATCTCAGTTTCTTCTTCTAACATAATAATATTACTGTACCTATCTCATGAAGATTTTATTAGCCTGAAGCAGTTAATATTGTGAAGTGATTAGAGCAGAGCCTCACGCAGAACTGGTGCTCTATATGTAACAGATCGTGTATTCCTTTGCTAGGGCTACCATTTAAAAAGTACCATAAACTGGATGGCTTAAGCAACAGAAGTGTATTGTGTCACACTTTGAAGGGAGCCCAAAATTAAGGTCCTGGCAAGATTGTTAGTTTCTGAGCACTGTGAGGGGAAGATCTGTCCCAGGCAGACCTCTCTCTTTGGCTTGTAGATGTTCATTTTCTCCCTATGTCTCTTCACATCATCTTCCCTCTAGGTATGTCTGTCTCTGTGTCCACATTTCTCCTTTTTGTAAAAGGACACCAGTCCTATTGGATTGTAGCCCACCACAAGAACCTCATTGTAACTTGATTACCTCTCTAAATGCCCTATCTACAAATAAGATCACATCCTGAGGTACTGGGGGGTTAGGACTCCAATATACCTTTTTGTGAGGGACGCAATCCAACCCATAACAGACAGGACTGTGGTGATTCATTCATCCAATGGATATTTCTGGTGTGGCCAGCAGATGTATATAGCACAGTCACATGCACTAGAAAGATGTGTGCACATATATAGATATTTTACATATATACATATTTGTCTTTGAGGACTATATATAATGTATATATTGTTATATATACATATATATTTTCCACACGTATATCTACATTGCTCATATATGTGTGTGAGTGTATGTGTGTGTGTGTATATATATATGATATTCTCAAAATCAACAAAGAAAACATTTACCAGCAGCACAAAGGTATAAATGATCAAATAGCATGTGAATAATGATGGTAAGCATGTATACTAGTGAAATTTGAAGGAGAGAGATTATGTATCCGGTGTCCCCAAGGTAAGACCTATAAGCGGGGCATAACTGAAGCGGTTGCTTCTGATGTCTTGCTGGTCTTGCTCACATTGCTTGTTTGACTCTCTGGCCCTAACATGGGTATCACTCGACATCACCAGATTTCAAGCTCAGCTCCAGGACAACTCTTGTAGCCCATAGTCTAACCTCGACACTGCCCTCTGGATTGCCAGTAAGTCTTTATGCCTCATCACCAATGCCCAGATGTGAACCTTGACCCTGTTCTGCTGAGGCCCATCCATTGTGAACAGTTTTAGTAAGGGGAGTGCTCAGGAAAGAAGATGTACATGAGATGGATTTCTAAGTAGGTCCTAAAGATTGTGGATGATTTCCTCAGATGCAGAGGAAGGGAGAGAGATGACCAGTTGAGGGAGCATGTGAGTACTCAGGAGCGGGGCAGTGCACACTGAGAGGACATAGGGAAGTACGTTTGGCTGACTAACAGGAAGGCTTTGGGAGCAGAGGAAGGGATCAGAATAGAAAGGCCTCCCTGATTCCTGATTGTATTCTTTTTAAATGTCTCTTACACTAATCCTCTACCTTACTATCCTCCTCCTCCACCTGCTCCCCATGTACACCCAGACAACAGCTACTATAGAGATGTGCTTATCATATGAGTAGACCTCAATAACAAGAACCATAGCTTAGCTAAGCAGCTCAAGCCAAGTGCTACAGTCTGAATGTCCATGTTCCCCGCAAAACCATATGTTGAAGCTCTACTCTCCAATGTGATGATATTTGGAGGTGGGGTTTTGGGGAGGTGATTTGGGTTAGATGAGACCATGAACATGGAGCCCTCATGATGGGATTAGTGTCCTTACAAACAGACATGAGGGAACTTGCTTCCTCTCTCTCTGCTCTCCACCATGTGGAGGATACAGCAAGATGACAGCCAACTGCAAACCAGGAAATGGAACTTCACCAGAACCTGCATGCTCATCTCAGACTTCCCAGCCCCCAGAACTATGAGAAGTACATTTCTGTTGTTTAAACCTCCAGTCTACAGCAATTTGTGATAGCAGCCTGAACAGACTAAGACACCCAGCACCCAGTAGTGCCATTTTAGAATAACTACTCTGTGTACAACTCACCAGGTACCTCTGGGTGACTAGGAAGGGGTCTCCAGAATCTGAGAGTGTTTCTGTTCTTCTGTTAGATATGATTATGTCTATTTAACAGAATGCTATGATTAGGCTACACATGCCTCAGTTACACCTGAGCCACTGGTAGGACACAGAGGAGGAACACAGTGAATGTAAGCTGAACGCTGTATGCTGTCTTTTCTCTAATTCCATAGCTTCTTATTAAGCATCAAGACTGTCTCCATTTCTAGGAAACACCTTGCCTGTATTCCCTACAAGGCAAAGATAAAACAGGACGGCAGAGTAGCTGTAAACTTGGACCTCAAACCAGACAGCCTGAGCCCAAATTCTGGGTCCACGTCTTACCAGCTGTGGGATCTTGAGAAAATCACTTAAGCTTCTATGCCTCTGTTCTCTCAGCTGTCAAGTGGAGACAATGATTACTTGTACATTATGAGTTAATAGATTAAAATCACATAGAACAGTAGATAAGCACATAAGCGCCAGGTAAATATTAGCTGTCATTAATATTGGCTACAGGAACATGTAAATTACACAGTGTTTAGAGCAAGTGTGAAAACTCCAAGAGTCTGAGAACTCTTTATGGACGGTATCCTTCAACCATGCAGAAAACCAGAACTAAGAATGCACCGTAATTAGCTCCACAATTAATTTCCTCAAAGGAATACACTTTGCGGTGCTACAAAGGTGGAATTATATCTGACCTGCCCGCCAAAAAAGAAAAACATGTTGGATTTGGCAGAGGGACAGCCAAGATAAGGACCCCCAACTTTAAGTACTTTAAGATTCCGGTGCAAATCAGTAGGCAGCAAGCTCTTCTAGTCATCAAATCCTGTTTTTACCTCCTTCCACCTCTGAGCCCTCCCCTGCCTTTCCAAGAAAAAAGTGATATCATCAGGGCTCATAGCAAATAGGCTCAAGGAATGCACTGTGAAAATTTTTCAACACCTGAGCAAGCATTACCTTCCTACTGTTACTGTTCAACCTGAATTAATATGGCATATACCTATAATTATGAAATATTTTTGTATCTCTGCATATATTTTATAGATATAAGCACATAAAAATGGCACACACGCACACATGTATACTATGTTGAGTGTTTCTTAACATCTTCCTTATGTGTCCGAAATGCATCTCTTGCCCTTCCAAATGGTGCCTTAAAATAAAACTATAATTAATTCGGCAAAGAACTTAACAAAGTCTAGAATTACTGATAATCTGATTTATCAGTATTTTATCTGAATTACTGATAAAGCCATGGAAAGGAGATATTGAGATAATATATGTTATATTTAAAATAAAACAAATATAAATCATCCTATAAAACTTTATATTCCACATTCCTGGAAGGGAGGTGGGAGTACTTTAGAAACTGTTATCTAGGGAACAAAGGAATTCAGAGTGAGACAGGGGAGCACAATGGCCTAGAACTACAAGCTTTGTAGAAAAGGGAATAGTTTTAACCTCTGATTCCACTTGTTTGACCCTTGGCACCCCATTTCTTTTCAACAACACTGCAGACCTGAGAAAAATATCTTGGCTTAAGTTGCATGTGTAAATGAATTTGTGGGTCTGAACCCGGCTCTTGTGGCTAAGTGTAGCACTGCATAATTTGACACGATTCAGCCTGATTGACAGTGGGAAGCAGACTGCAAGATCTCACAGGTCAGGACAGAAAAGGGGCCTGGCAGAAGGGCCCAAGGCGTGTTGGGTAGCAGCCTGCACTCCCCCAAGCACTCCCCACACATGAAACAGAGCAAGAGTCCAATAAGCTCATCTGAAACGCCTTGGGTTGTCCACAGAGCAACCAAGCAAAAAGCACACTCCAGCTGGCCAAAATGAGGTCTTTAATGCCTGACCGAACTCCAGCAGGGGAAGAATCCCCCAGAGAGGAAAAGCCCACAGTTAGATGGACCTTCACTGATGGCTGTTCACAGGCAAGAAGGAAACCATGAGAATTCTGACAGCCCCAAAGATCCTATTTCACAAGCACCTTTCACCGCCAGCCTGTCTTCATTCTGATTGGAGCCATCTGTATAGTCTCATCCATACTTTCTCCAACCCGGTCATTCACCTCCAAAAGCCTAATGATTTTTAGGGTAGATTGAATTTATTGGCAGACATCCTTGACTCTGAGCTTTCCAAAGTCATTATCATTTGACAGATACTGCATGCTCAATTAGCAGATGTCACTGGGTACCTGTCCTCCGAATTTGGTCATGCATCACATTTCTCCACCATGACTATGTGCTCCAGAAGGTAACCTTATCTCTGGCTCAAGAATAAATATTGACTAGTCTAAGGCACTCTTGTTACTACCATTCTCCTGGCAAGGTATTTATTTTGGGACCCAGTCCTGACACAAAGGACATGAGAGAAAGTATTCTTAGACAACTAGAAAGAATTTTCCAGACAAAAGGAAAATTGCCTCTTGTTGTCCTGTTGGATATTGTCATGTCTGTGTAACTGGATGTTAAAATAAGACTATCCCTGCCTCATCTGTGACCAAGATACCAGGAGGATACAGAGCAGATATGCAGTAAAGGTGAGCTGAAAATCCTTTATGTGGCATTTCCAAAGGACCTAGTGAAAAACCAGCTCCACAGCTCTAGGGGTAAGATGTGAAGGGAAAGGAGTATTTTGGAGATGGTATTTCATTAGAGAGAATTGTTACCATGCTGCAGTCCCCCCTTCCTCCAGAGGAAACAGGGAGGAGTATTGACTGCTGCATCTTAAGCCTGGAGAGGCTGGGCTTCCTGCACTGTCCCTGAATTTGGAAGAAGTTGTTGTAGAGTTAGGTTTGCCTCTTGCCTCTAGAGCAGTGGTCCCCAGCCTTTTTAGCACCAGGGAACTCTTTCATGGAAGACAATTTTTATCATGAACCAGGATGGTTTGAGGGCCTGGTTTTGAGATGAAACTGTTCCACCTCAGATCATCAGGCATTAGATTCTCATGAGGAGCACACAACCTAGGTCCCTTGCATACACAATTCACAATAGGGTTCACACTCCTATGAGAATCCAGTGCCACCACTGATCTGAAAGGAGGTGGAGCTCAGGCAGTAATGCTCACTGGCCCTTCACTCACCTCCTGCTGTGCAGCCCAGTTCCCAACAGGCCAGGGACAGTCTGTGGCCCAGGGGTTGGGGACCCCAGCTCTAGAGGATATGAGAAGGGCTAACAGGTCCAGTGCAGCCAGGACAGAGCTGATACTTTGAGACTTGCCTGTATTCCCAGAGTTTGCCAGAATGAATGACACATGATTCTCAAATTCTCAAATACTAGCCATGAGCCATGTAGAGGAGAGAGAGCATTGGGTCATCACAGGGCACCTTGAGGGTCAGAGGGACTCTAACAGAAACACCCTAGAGGTGAACCTTAGACTGCTGGGGCTAAGGAAGGAGTTGTGACGGACCATCCAAAATAAGAGGTACATCTACCCACATTAAGAAAACAGCAATCCAATTACTGGGTATATACCCAAAGGATTATAAATCATTCTACTATAAAGACACATGCATATGTATGCCTATTACAGCACTGTTCACAATAGCAAAGTCTTGGAACCAACCCAAATGCCCATCAATGATAGACAGGATAAAGAAAATGTGGCACATATACACCATGGAATACTATGCAGCCATAAAAAAGGATGAGTTCATGCCGTTTGCAGGGATATGGATGAAACGGGAAACCATCATTCTCAGCAAAGTAACACAAGAAGAGAAAACCAAACACTACATGTTCTCACTTACAAGTGGGAGTTGAGCGATGAGAACACATGGATACAGGGAGGGGAACATCACACACCGGGGCCTGTCAGGGGGTGGGGGGCTGGGGGAGAGCATTAAGAGAAATACCTAATGTAAATGATGACGACGGGTGCAGCAAACCAACATGGCACATGTATACCTTTGTAACCTGCATGTTGTGCACATGGACCCCAGAACTTAAAGTATAATAATTTAAAAAAAAAGAAACTGCAGGTGAGTGGCCCCATAGATGTAAGTGTCCTGTGAGCCCACAAAAGTGCCCTGGGTTAGTTTTAAACAACACTAAGAAATAAATAAAAGTAATAGACACATGTGCAAACAGATAAATAGATGTCAGAGCTTTCCTAGCCCCCATGACTCTTCTGTGAGCCACTCCGGGGCTAGCAAGCAGGGAGGGTGGTCAACACGCCCTTCTCCCAGAAGTGAACCATAAGAGGGCCCATGGCAGCGGCACACTAAGGAAGCAGGAAAATGTGTCCCACAACATTTTGGAGAATTTTGGAACAGCAGTAATACTAACCCAAATCAGTCTCAGTCTTTTTTTCATGATCACTCTGCACTGACAATTCTAAACAATGTCCGTGATAAAATCCCCTCCCCACAGGGCCGACTATGGACCACTGCCACCACATCCCAGCCCACTCTTGACTTTTTTCACTGTGAGCTTCCAGCCTGAAGCTAACATAAGGTGGGGGACAGCAGGAGGAGAAAATCTTACGTTAAGTCAAGTTCAGAGTTTTGGATAATATCCTCTACTCGACATTCATATTATCGAATCAAGATTGTGTTTGCAGCTTAATGCGATTGTAGGCTTGTCTATTAACTAAAAGTGAGTAGAAATTTATGAACCTTTTGGAGGCTTCATCCAGAGACTGGCAGAAATTACCTGCATTGAATAAGGTTCTAAGGGGCAAGGGGTTGGAAAGACAAAGCAGTTGCATTTTGATTGCTCATGAGTTGTGCTTGGTCAGCATAGCACTTGGTAAAAGCACACATGGCCTTAGTGAATCTATAAGAACAATCAGCCTGGCTGGGCATGGTGGCTCACGCCTGTAATCCCAGCACTTTGGGAGGCCAAGGTGGGCGGATCACCCAAGGTCAGCAGTTTGAGATCAGCCTGGCCAACATGGTGAAACCCCGTCTCTGCTAAAAATATAAAAATAAGCTGGGTATGGTGGCTCATGCCTGCAATCCTAGCTACTCAAGAGGCTGAGGCAGGAGAATCGTTTGAGTCCGGAAGCCGGAGGTTGCAGTGAGTCGAGATCATGCCATTGCACTCCAGGCTGGGTGACAGAGTGAGACTTCATCTCAAAAAAAAAAAAAAAAAAAAGCGAAAAACTATCAGCCTAAGGAGAAGCCAACATGCTGGCAATGGCCAAGGAGAAACAAGGAAGCACTTGAGTCTTTGACAATGTTTTTGAGCTATTGAAGCTGTCAGTCCCAAAGCTTCCATATCATCGGACTCTTAGTGAGACAATAAAGGTTCCCCATTGTTTAAGCCATTTGGAGTTGATTTTTTTCTATTACTTGAAGTAAAATGCATTGAGCTAGACATGGGGCAAAGTAAGTTATTTCCCATCAAGAATGTTATAATTTAAGTCAAGTCTGGACTGACAAGTTGTTTTGGGGGTGACTTTTACGCTCAATTCAAGTTCTGATACCAGCCAACCATTTATTGTACAGACAGGAAAAAGACATTTGAAGCTGTTAACCTATTGAACAGAAGCTAGCTCACTGGAGAAGACAAGAAAGCTTCCTTCCCATGTATAAGCACATAGTTGCTGTTTTACTTGGCTGTCTCCGGGTAGGAAATAAGAATCAAAAATTCCAACTCAGTATGAACTTCAGGGCCACATTAAGTAAGTTGGCAATCAAAGCCAATGCAGGAGTCATCATGTCCTTTGCCACATAACTGCTTTTCACTTTCTTCTCCTCGTCCCTTTCCCAACACCTCAGGCAATCCTGGATACTCCCAAGTGAGTTGCCAATCATTCAGCAAACACCTGTGAAGAATCTAGTGGACTCCCAGCATTGTGCTAACCACTGGATCACAAATCTAGATACAGTGGTTTGCCAGAAGCTTTTGCAGAGAAGGAAATTGAGCTTCCAAACGACTAAGTGAGATTCAAAACAAGTTCAGTCCAACTTGAAAGTTCTTGATCTTTCCACTTGGCTACTCAACTTCTCAGAAGCATAGAAACGTAAGACTTGGTCCCTGCTTCAGTAAGCTCATAGCCAAAAACATATAATGTGAGATAAAAATAGAGAAAAGGAAGAGGAATTTGTAAGTGACAAGTATTGCTTAGATATGCTAGAAGATAAAGAAACTGGATATCCACAACAGGAAGGGAAGTAGGGTGAAAATAGAATAATTTACGTTTTGTCCCTGAGCAAATGCTTCTGGATTTTAGCTTCTATGGCCTAATTCATTATTAGAGCTTAATTTTAGCAAAATAGCAGTATATATGTCTTTGATCACCTTACAAGGTTATCTTTAAGGGCCATTTTATAAGAAGCCCTGCAAACAGAACTCCCTTGAGTTTCCAATTTTTTTTCCTTCCAGTGATATTTTCATTCTGGTAAGAGTAAGTTCTCAGGGAAGAATTTGTTGGCAGTGGATAGATAAGCAGTTTTAAGCAGGGGCTTTTCCTGGTGTCTCCCAATATGAATATGGGCTTCCACCAATTATTCCCAAACCTCTTTATTAGAGAAAGCAGATGTGTTAAAGAATAGAGTGAACCATTTTGGTGTTTTTCTGGACAGAGTGGATGAGTAAAATGAAAATGATGTCACTGTTGACATATATTTTACACTCATGTTTAGGCTGATTGTCAGAGTGTATATTCCTCAGGATTTTTTTTTTTTTAGTTTCTGAGTCTTTTCTACCAAAGTTCTTTTTGTATATGTGTGTGTATGTATATATGATCTTTTGTGTATCTGTGTGTGTGATAAGAATACTTAACATAATATCTACCCTTTTAGCAACTTTTATGTAGTTGCTATATAACACTATAGTGCCTATACTTGTTAACTATAGGCACTCTACACTATAGTAGATCTTTAGGACTTAGTCATTTTGCATAACACCCTGAATTCTTAGCTGTCTTCTTTTTCTTGCCTGGGAGCATGTACCTAGAGAAAAACTGGCAGGGATGTAAAGTTCTTATTATTTCATTGGCTAGCTTATCTATATAAATAAAAATTTGGTAGAAAAATACGAGAAGCCATTTTCTATTATCTAGGCTACCCTGCAGTTATTTTTCCCATGTTTTTATCATATATATGTTTAAAGGTTGTCTGCATTTAGAACAATCTTTATTCTGCTCAAAAGACAAATATATATTAACCTGTGTTAAATCTTCATAGAATCAAAGAATTTCAGAGTTTACAAAGCTCATAGAAAAATTTCCCAGACTCCAAACAAATACTTAGATGTCTTCTACAAATACCTCTAATCTTTGCTTGCAAACTTTCAGTTACTAAGGTAGCCTTTTTTTTGTTGGGAGAAATGAAAATTAATAATGAGAATTAACAAAATATTTCCTTTTTATTTGCTTTTGTACTTCAGCAACTGGACCCTGATATGGTTAGGATGTTTTGTCCCCTCCAAATCTCATGTAGAAATGTGATCTCCAATGTTGAAGGTGGGGCCTAGTGCCCCGTGTTTGAGCCGTGGGGAAGATTCCTCATGAATGGCTTAGTGCTGTCCTTGCAGTAATGAGTGAGTTCTCACTCTGTGAGTTCACATGAGATCTGATTGTTTAAAAGAGCCTGGAACTGCTTCCCTCTCTCCCTTCTCCCTCTCTCGCCATGTGACATGCCTGCTTCCCCTTTGCCATCAGCCATGAATAAAAGCTTCCTGACGTTCTGACCAGAAGCAGATGCCAGCACTGTGCTTCTTATACAACCTGCAAAACTATCATCCAAAATAAATCTCTTTTCTTTATAAATTATCCAGCTTCAGGTATTCCTTTATAGCTACACAAAACAGACTACCACAGAAAGTTGGTATTGAGGCCGGGCGTGGTGGTGGCTTACACCTGTAATCCCAGCACTTTGGGAGGCTGAGGCAGGCAGATCACAAGGTCAAGAGATCGAGACCATCCTGGCCAACATGGTGAAATCCCAACATGGTGAAACTCCATCTCTACTAAAAATATGGAAGTAAGCTGGGTGTGGTGGTGCGTGCCTATAATTCCAGCTACTTGGGAGGCTGAGGCAGGAGAATCTCTTGAACCCAGGAAGCAGAGGTTGCAGTGAGCCGAGATCGCGCCACTGCACTCCAGCCTGGTGACAGAGCAAGACTCTGTCTAAAAAAAAAAAAAAAAAAAAAAAAAAAAAAAAAAAGTTGGTATTGAGGAGTGGGCCACTGCTATAAGGACACCTGAAAATGTACAAGTGGCTTTGGAATGGGTAACAGGTAGATACTGGAAGAGTTTGGAGGGCTTAGAAGAAGACAGGAAAGAGAAGGAAAGTTTGGAACTTGCTAGAGACTGGTTAAGTGATTGTGAGCAAAATGCTGATAAAAATATGGACAGTGAAGACCAGGCTGATGAGGTCTTCAGTGGAGATGAGAAAGTTATTGGGAATTAGAGTAAAGGTCACCCTTGTTACACCTAAGCAAAGAATGTGGTTGCATTGTATCCATGTCTTAGAGCTTTGTGGAAGGTTGAACTTAAGAGTGACAACTTAGGATATCTGGAGGAATACCTTAGGATAACTTGGGGTATCTGGAGGAAATTTCCAAGCAGCAAAGTGTTCAGGTATAGCTACTTCTAACCGCTTATGATCAGATTAGGGGCAAAAAAAATGACTTAAAGTTGGAACTTAAAAGGGAAGCAGAGCATGAAAATTTGCAGCCTAGCATTGTGGTACAAAAGGAAAAAGGATTTTCAGGAGAAGAATTTAAGTTGCCTGGGGAGCAACTGCATGCTGGAGAGATTTGCATGATGCAAAGGGAGCCAAGTGCTAATAATCAAAACAATGAAAAAAGGGTCTTGAAGACACTTGAGAGATCTGAATGGCCCCATCACAAGCCCAGAGGCCTAGGAGGAAAGAATGATTTTGAGGGCCAGGGCCAAAGCCGCACTGCTCTGCTCAGCCTCAGGATACTGCTTCTCATATTCCCCCTTCTCTAGCCTTAGCTTTAGTTCAAAGGGCCCCAGATATAGCTCAGACTGCCTCTTCAGAGGGTGCAAACCATAAGACTTCACAGATTCCACATGGTGCTAAGTTTGTGAATGCAAGAGTGAAAGAAGCTTGGTCACTTCCACCTAGATTTCAGAGGATGTATAGGAAAGCCTGCGTGCCCAAGGAGAAGCCTGCTGCAGGGGTGAAGCCACTATAGAGAAAATATACTAGGGCAGTGCCAAGAAGAAATGTGGGGTTGGAGCTTCAACACAGAGTACCCACCAGAGCACTGCCTAATTGAGCTGTGGGAAAGGGCTGCCACCCCACAAACCCCAAAATAGTAGAGCCACTGATATCTTGCACTCTAATCTTGGAAAAGCCACAGGGACTCGACTCCACACTGTGAGAGCAGCCACAAAGGCTGCACCCTGAAAAGCCACAGCCATGGAGCTGCCCAGGGTTTTGAGAGCCCACCCATCACAATAGTTTGCCCAGCATGTGGGACATGGAGTCAAAGATTATGTTGGAGCTTTAAGATTTAATGTCTGCCCTGCTGGATTTTACATTTGTGTTTTGAGCCTGTTGCCCCCTTCTTTTGGCCAATTTCTCCCTGTACCCAATGCCTGTACCACCATTGTATCTTAGAAGTACGTAACTTGTTTTTGATTTTACAGGTTCGTAAGTGAAAGGAAATTGCCTTGAGTCTCAGGTGAGACTTTGGACTTTTGAGTAATGCTGGAATAAATTTAGACTTTTGGAGACTATTGGGAAGGGATGATTGTATTTTGCAATGTGAGAACATGAAATTTAGGGGGCCAGGGGAAGAATGATATGGTTTGCATATTTTGTCCTCTCCAAATCTCATGTTGAAATGTTAGAGGTGGGCCTAGTGAGAGGTGCTTCGGTCATGGGGACAGATCCCTCGTGAATGGCTTGGTGCTGTGCTTGTGGTAATGAGTGAGTTCTCACTGTATGAGTTCATGCACTATCTGGTTGTTGAAGAGCCCCAAATCTTCCTCTCTCTTCTTCTTCTCTCACCATGAGACATGCCTGATCCTCCTTCACCTTTAGCCATAACTGAAAGCTTCCTGAGGTCCTAACCAGAAGCAAATGCCAGCACTATGCTTCTTCTAAAACCTGCATAACTGTAAGCTGAATAAACCTCTATTCTGTATAGATTACCAGCCCCAAATATTCCTTTACAGCACTGTGAAACGGACTGCCACAGATCCACTCTGCCCTCTTTTTTTTAGTTTATTTTAATTTTTTTAGTTCCACAGGTTTTTGGGGAACAGGTGGTGTTTAGTTACATGAGTAAGTTCTTTAGTGGTGATTTGTGAGATTTTGGTGTACCCATTACCGAAGATACTGCCCTGTTTTCTATGACAGGCCTTCAGATACTTAAATATAAATCTAGGACTTCTTGTAAGTCTTCTCTTTCCCCAAATAAACACATTCTATTAGGAATATCATTTTCTCCCTCTGCCACGTTTCTGTCCTGGCCCAAAATAGGAATTTTCACCTTCCAGAGGTATTGAGAAGGAATGTTTTCCTTGTTCCTGGTCCCCTTTCATTATTCTTCTCAAAGGCTGAGGAGCACCTTATCTAACTAGGTGTATTAGTAAAGTCCTGAATATGTGAGGATGAGCCCTTGATCAGCCATCTTTTTGGCTAACCTGCTACAGAGATGTATGTGTTCATTTCTATTTCTGGTTCCATGTGGTGATACCTGGCCAGGGCCTGGTGCTGCCTTCTAGAGGCATGGTTAGAGAAACTTCTCTGTCATTGCTCTTGATGTTAAACAGGTACAAGGCAGACCACAGATGGGCCTTCAGAGGGGCTGGGTCAATGTCTCTAGGTTCCATCCTTGCAAGTATACCTCCCAAAATATAGATGCTGCAGGTCTAGGTCATATCCATGAATCCAGTATTGCCAGCAATAAAAATAATAGTTTTTACTCCTCTGTTTGTATTTCTCAATTGTGTCTAAACTTGAATGAGGAAAGGATGCAATTATTATTCACTGAGGAAAACACTCAACATATTGCAATATACCACGTACATCATGGTTTCTAGTCTTTCGAACACTCTCTAGTGTGTCAAAGTCCCGTCCCAGTGAGGTTGCCAGAACCAAACAAAACAATGAAGTATGGATTGACAATATAGAAAATTCCCTGTGTTCTGGATATTAAAGCTTTTCAACCAAATAACTGAGTCACAGATACTTTAAAAACACAGAGTCTGGATAATTGATAAAGATGTTATATTTTACTTGAGTGGGATTTCCCAAAGAAAATTGGGAAAGCGGCTCCCCTGAAAGCCCAGTGGGCTCCCACTAGCTTCCTCCCTGCCCTGACACTTTCAGATAGGCCTCTCGCTTCTGAAAGTCAGGCATTAACAAGGCTTTTGGTCCCCCACTGTAGAGACCCATACAAAGGAAAGGGGCAGACCATAAAGTTCTGTCATTTCTATTTCTTGGGAGCTGGCTCCAGGGTTCTTTCTGATTCCACAGTGTTGGAGGAAGGTGTTTCATTTAGTTTCCAAACCACAGGGAACTGGAACTATGGGGAAGTTTTTGATCCTGTGGTTTATCAGTCGTATCATTCTCTTTTCTGGGCTCACTGTTCCATGATGCAAGAGCTGCTGTCTATGTTCAGGAAGCTGGTCTTTTCTGTTATTCGCTTGACTAAAATATCAAGTAAGTTGTGGAATCCCTCAGTCTTGGAATGGATTCCTTTAATGAAACCAAAAAAAAAAGTACATCGGGTTTGAAGGAAAGGAATTATTCTGTTTAGTGAAGGAAAACCCAGTGATTTCTAAAATCGCTGAGATCTAGATGGAGAGTGCTCAGTGTAGAGGGGATTCTCATCTGATTTAGACTCTCCTCCCTCTGTTTTCCCTGGGAGCCCCCCATATTGAACCTTCTGCTGCCACCACGTTCAACTCCAGGGGTACATGTGCCCCATTTTCTAAGTTCTAGTTTAGTTTCCCTCAAAAGCAGAGCCTGGGGCAAGAACTTGAGTGCAGTTAGTTTATTTGGAGGCAATCCCAGAAAACATACATGAGGGATTAGGAAGTGAGATACAGAAGGGAGAAAAGCCAATAAAGGATGTGTTAATGAGCAAGTTACTGCTGCAGTTACATTGGTCTCCGTCCTACTGGATATCCTCTAGAAAACTGTGAAATATACCTCCAAATTCACTCACAAGTCAAAAGAGGCTGGGGCATTTTCCCAGTGACTCTCATCCCCGTGGACCCAGAGCTAGCCTGGAGGAATTAAATTCCCTGGCCATCCAGATTGTACCTCGTTGTGTGGAGCAAGCTTCTTTGATGTCACTAGAAGACCCCATCAGAGAAGAAGGGAGCAGTAGGTATCTGTACTGGGAAGCTGCGATGGAATGCCAGACACCATCCTCTCTGGTAGCAGGTACAGTCAGATAAGGCTAGCAGATGAGGTGGAGCATCCATGGTGACTGATGTAAGACCCCAGGAGCCTACATGAAGGCGAAAAAAAATTCCTGCTTTTCTTGCTTTCCATTAGTCCAGATGAAAGAGGCTACTATTTAAAAACTCCTCCAAATTGTTAAGATGGAATAAGAAATAAAGGAAATAAAAACACACAAAGAAACATAGTAGACCAGGTCCTGAAATACAAGTTGCTGGTCCCCAGTAACTGCACTGTCTTCAAGGAGATTACCAAACTGCCTACTTCCCTCTAAGCACCTGTCTATCTCCCCATGGTGAACACATTCTAGCTTTTGCCACACAGGATGACAGATTCTTGTCACTTTTATTGTCAAGGTCAAATGGACCACTGAGCCTCCTTCCTTGGCTGGTTTTCTTGTATGAGAATAACTTGTGCATATTTTTCATATAACAGCTTATAATAATTGGTCACCAAAACCATGGTCTCTAGAGCTAGATATCTCAGTTGGAATTTCGGCTTTTTACGTGTTGTGCAAATTTGGGCAAGTTACTTAACTGCTCTGTGCCTCAGTTTCTTCACTTGTAAACCAGAGATCATGAAAGAATCCAGTCATTAAAACTGTAAGGGTTTAATGAGTTAGTATAGAAAAAATGCCTGGTACATAAACACACTATATAAATATTGAGTGTTCTTCTTTTTATTATTATTAGGCTATAGTTTACACATAGGCAATATCTCCCCTTTCAGCTTAATGTAATGAAGTGGGCATCCATTTCAGAGCCACTCTATAATGCCATAACTACTCAACAGCCACAACCTGCAATAAGAATCAGGGCATACACAGTAATAAGGTCTTTCTAATGGTGAGAACATTACTAGGCTGGAGTGAGTTGCTAGGATTTTCTTTCTTTCTTTAATGTGTGTGAATTTAGCCAAGTCTAGGAGAATCTTTTCTAGCCTTTCCTAACACCCTTAAACTGGAAGATAGATTTGCCAATCCTGGACTGGAACTGCTTGCCACAGGCAGAAATTGCCATCTTTAAACATGTTTGTCTCCTCTGTGGCTTCAGGTAGGCCAAACTAGGACTTTTCCTTAATGCTTCCCAAAGAAAGTACTATGATCAAGATGGCGGACTACCCAGCCCAGCACTCTCCTCCTACACAAGAAAGGAACAGAGCAGCAAATAGACAACTATACGTTGAATAGACTGTCTAAGGAATTCTTGCTGGAATTTAGGAAGAAAGTGACGAAAATCCTCTGAGGCACAGAAACTTGGGATGGCAGCATAGAGGGGGAAGCAAAGCACCCAGCTGGGATTGACTTAGAGCCAAGAGGGATTCACCATTGTTAGGAAAAGGTAAACAGGAGATTCTCAACAGTCCACATTGCCACTACAGATGCCCACAATACTAGCCACAAGAGAGCCCCGCAGCGCTCTTAGGGTCCTAAGCCCAGTAGAGGGAACTGCATGGAATCCATGTGACTGTACTCTTCCGGAAGAGAAAATTTATACTGCGTGCTCCCCGCTCCCTAGGATCCAGGGTGCTGCACCATGGTGCAATTTTGAGAGAGAGGTCACCAGCAGAGTACATCCTGCCCTGGAGCTGAATAACCCCTGTATCTTTACATCCCTAGGGTGTCACTGACACCTCACCCAGAGGGCTGCAGCAAGATAACACCAGCTGAACACAGCAGTGCAGCCATGACACAGCATCTGAGCTCACACAGGGCCCTACACACCAGACACAGGCCATCCAGCAGAGCAGCAGGCTGCACTTAGGGCAAAGGGAGCCAACACAGGCACTCCTCAGAGCCTAAAACCTGCCCACCTGCAACTTTGCCCCCTCCAGCAGCAGAGCTGCTGCACATGCACACGTGCCACTCAAGGGCCTGAGGCTAGCCTGCTTGAGGCCCACTGCTGCTGCTGGCAACCCCATTCCTCCAGTGGCAGAGCCACTACCTGTACACGCACCCCATCCCAATACTAGCTGCTCAGTTTCTCCACCCCAGCAAAGCTGCACCACAGCTTCCACGAACAACTGCAGCCTAAGCCGTTGAGGCACTCACAGATACGAGTGACATTTATTACAGCCAAAAAAATCATATAGAGAATACACTACTGTACCCACTCAGAACCAAAGCCAAAGCACTCTACCCAACCAACACTATAGGACACATCTACAGGAAAAAGTCTCCCTATAAAACTATCTCATACAATTGAAAGAAGCAACTGTCTCACCAGATGCACATATATTAACATAGGAACAGCAGAAACAAGAAAAAGCAAGAAAATATGACACTTCTAAAAACACAATAATTCTCCAATAGCAGATCCTCCAAAAAAGGAAATCTATGAAATGCCTAAAAAGGGATCCAAGATAATGATCTTTTTTTATTTTTATTATTATACTTTAAGTTCTAGGGTACATGTGCACAACGTGCAGGTTTATTACATATGTATACACGTGCCATGTTGTTGTGCTGCACCCATTAACTCGTCATTTACATTAGGTATATCTCCTAATGCTATCCCTCCCTCCTCCCTCCACCCCACAACAGGCCCCAGTGTGTGATGTTCCCCTTCCTGTGTCCAAGTGTTCTCATTGTTCAATTCCCACCTATGAGTGAGAACAAACTGAGCTACAAGAGAACACAGACAATTCAACAAAATCAGAAAAAAAATTCATGATCTGAATAAGAAATTCAACACAGAAATAGATAAATATCATTTTTAAAAATGAAACAGAAATCTTGAAACCAAAGAATACATATATGTATACACACACACACACACACATATGTCAGAGAACTTCAACAATAGATTAGATCAAGCAGAAGAAAGAATTTCTGAACTTTAAAACTGGTGTTTTGGAAAAAAACCAGTCAGACCAAAAAATAATAGTAATAATAAAAAGAAAAAAGATTTTAAAAGAATGAAGAAGGCCTATGGAATGCCATTAAGCGAACCAATGTTCACACAATGGGAATTTCAGAAAGAGAAGGAATAGAAAAAGGCATAGATAACTTATTTAATAAAATAATAGCTGAAAATTTTCCAAGTCTTGGAAGAGATACAGATATCCGGATATAGAAAGCTCAAAGATTCCCCAAAAACCACAATCCTCTCCAAGACACATTATAATCAAACTGTTAAAAAATAAAAAGGACCGAGCACAGTGGCTCATGCCTGTAATTCCAGCACTTTGGGAGGCCGAGGCAGTTGGATCACCTGAGGTCAGGAGTTCAAGACCAGCCTGACCAACATGATGAAACCCTGTCTCTACTAAAAAATACAAAAATCAGCCAGGCATGGTAGCATGTGCCTGTAATCCCAGCTACTCGGGAGGCTGAGACAAGAGAATTGCTTGAAGCCAGGCGGCGGAGGTTGCAGTGAGCCAAGATCACACCATTGCACTCCAGCCTGGGCGGCAAAATGAGACTGTGTTTCAAAGAAAAAAAAAAAAAAAAAGATAAAAAGAGAATTTTGAAAACCACAAGAGAAAAGCATCAAGTGACATATAAGGAAATCCCCCTCACACTAACAGCAGAGTTCTCAGAAGAAACATTACAGTCCAGGAAATAATGGGATGATAAAGAGCCGAAAGAAGTAAAGTACCAGACAAGAATACTAGACCCAGTAAAGCTATCCTTCAGAAATCAAGGAGAAATAAATCTTTTTTAGTGAAACAAAAACTGAGGGAATTCATCACCATCAGACTAGCTGTATAAGAAATGCTTAAGGGATTCCTACATCTAGAAATGAAGGAATAATATCTACCTTCATGAAAAAACACAAAAGTATAAAACTCACTGGTAGAGCAGATGTACAAATACAAAAGAGAAAGGAATCAAATATTATTACTACTAAAGATCACCAAACTGCAAAGATAAACAGTAAGAGAGGAAAAAAGAAACAAAGGATATATAAGACAACCAGAAAACACTTAACAAAAAGACAGGAGTAAATCCTCACATATCAATAACAACCTTGATTGTAAATCATTTAAATTCAGAATTAAAAGATACAGACTGACTAAATGGATAAAAAAACAAGACCAAACTGTATTCTGCCTCCAAAAACTCACTTTACTTGTAAAAACACATATAGACTAAAAGTGAAGGGATGGAAAAAGATATTCTATACAAATGGAAACCACAAGGAAACAGGAATAGCTATACTTACATCAGATAAAATAGACCTTTAGTCAAAAAACGACAAAAAGAGACAAGGTTATTATGTAATGATAAATGTATCAATTCATCAAGAGGATATAACAATTGTAAATATACATGTACCCAATACCAGAAAGTCCAGATATATAAAACAAATATTATTAAAGCTAAAGAGAAAGATAGACCCTAGTACAATAGTAGTTGAGAACTTCAATATCCCACTTTCAGGATTGGACCAATAATCTAGATAGAAAATCAACAAACATTGGACTGAAACCGCACTATAGAACAGATGAACCTAACAGAATATTTTGTCCAACAGCTGCAGAACACACATTCTTCTCACCAGGACATGGAACGTTCTCAAAGCAAAACCATATGTTAGGCAACAAATTAAATCTCAACAAATTTTTAAAAATCAAAGCAATATCCATTCAAACTAAGCTTCATAAGTGAGGGAGAAATAAAATCCTTTACAGACAAGCAAATGCTGAGCGATTTTGTCACCACCAGGCCTGCCTTACAAGAGGTCCTGAAGGAAGCACTAAACATGGAAAGAACAACTGGTACCAGCCACTGCAAAAACATGCCAAGTGGTAAAGACCATCGATGCTATGAAGAAATTGCATTAATTAATGGGCAAAATAAGCAGCTATCATCAGGATTACAGGATCAAATTCAAACATAACAATCTTAACCTTAAATATAAATGGGCTAAATACCCCAATTAAAAGACACAGTCTGGCAAAACGGATACAGAGTCAAGATGCATAGGTGTGCTGTATTCAGGAGACCCACCTCACATGCAAAGATGCACACAGGCTCAAAACAAAGGGGTGGAGGAAGCTCTACCAAGCAGATGGAAAGCAAAAAAAAGCAGGGGTTGCAGTCCTAGTCTGTGATAAAACAGACTTTAAAACAACAAAGATCAAAAGAGACAAGGCCACTACATAATGGTAAAGGTTTCAATTCAACAAGAACAGCTAGCTATCCTAAATATATATGCACCTAATACAGGAGCACCAAGATTCACAAAGCAAGTCCTTAGAGACATACAAAGAGAATTAGACTTCTAAACAATAATAATGGGAGACTTTAACACCCTACTGTCAATATTAGACAGATCAATGAGACAGCAGGTTAACAAGGATATCCAGCACTTGAACCCAGCTCTGGACCAAGCGAAACTAATAGACATCTACAGAACTCTCCACCCCAAATCAATAGAATATACATTCTTCTCAGTACTACACCACACTTACTTATTCTAAAATTGACCACATAATTGGTAGTAAAACACTCATCATCAAATGTAAAAGAACAGAAATTATAACAAACTGTCTCTCAGACCACAGCACAATCAAATCAGAACTCAGGATTAAGAAACTATTCAAAACCACACAACTACGTGAAAACTGAACAACCTGCTTCTGAATGACTACTGGTAAATAATGAAATGAAGGCAGAAAGAAAGATGTTCTTTGAAACCAATGAGAACAAAGACACAATGTACCAGAATCTCTAGGACTTGGCTAAAGCAATGTGTAGAGGGAAATTTACAGCACTAAATGCCCACAAGAGAAAGCAGGAAAGATCTAAAATTGACACCCTAACATCACAATTAAAAGAACTAGAGAAGCAAGAGCAAACACATTCAAAAGCTAGCAGAAGGCAAGAAATAACTAAGATCAGAGCAGAACTGAAGGACATAGAGACACAAAAAACCTTAAAGAAACAATGAATCCAGGATCTGGTTTTTTGAAAAGATCAGCAAAATAGATAGACCACTAGCAAGACTAATAACGAAGAAAAGAGAGAAGAATCAAATTAGATGTAATAAAAAATGATAAACGGTATATCACCACCAATCCCACAGAAATACAAACTACCATCAGAGAATACTATAAACACCTCTACACAAATAAACTAGAAAATCTAGAAGAAATGGATAAATTCCTCGACACATACACCCTCCCAAGGCTAAACCAGGAAGAAGTTGAATCTCTGAATAGACCAATAACAGGTTCTGAAATTGAGGAGGTAATTAATATCCTACCAATCAAAAAAAGTCCAGGACCAGAAGGATTCATAGCCGAATTCTACTAGAGGTAAAAAGAGGAGCTGGTACCATTCCTTCTGAAACTATTTCAGTCAATAGAAAAAGAAGGAATCCTCCCTAACTCATTTTATGAGGCCAGCATCATCCTGATACCAAAGCCTGGTAGAGACACAACAAAAAAAGAGAATTTTAGACCAATATCCCTGATGAACATTGATGCGAAAATCCTCAATAAAATACTGGCAAACCAAATTCAGTAGCGCATCTAAAAGATTATCCACCACGATCAAGTTGGTTTCATCCCTGGGATGCAAGGCTGATTCAACATACACAAATCAATAAACGTAATCCAGCATATAAACAGAACCAAAGACAAAAACCACACTATTATGTCAATAGATGCAAAAAAGGCCTTCAACAAAATTCAACAATCCTTCATGCTAAAAACTCTCAATAAACTACGTATTGATGGAACATGTCTCAAAATAAGAGCGATTTATGACAAACCCTCAGCCAATATCATACTGAATGGGCAAAAATAGGAAGCCTTCCCTTTGAAAACAGGCACAAGACAAGGATACCCTCTCCCACCACTTCTTTTTTTTTTTTTTTTATTTTTTATTATACTTTAGGGTTTTAGGGTACATGTGCACAATGTGCAGGTTTGTTACATATGTATCCATGTGCCATGTTGATTTCCTGTACCCATTAACTCGTCATTTAGCATTAGGTGTATCTCCTAATGCTGTCCCTCCCCCCTCCCCCCACCCCACAACAGTCCCCAGAGTGTGATGTTCCCCTTCCTGTGTCCATGAGTTCTCATTGTTCAATTCCCACCTATGAGTGAGAACATGAGGTGTTTGGTTTTTTGTCCTTGCGATAGTTTACTGAGAATGATGTTTTCCAGTTTCATCCATGTCCCTACAGAGGACATGAACTCATCATTTTTTGTGGCTGCATAGTATTCCATGGTGTATATGTGCCACATTTTCTTAATCCAGTCTATCATTGTTGGACATTTGGGTTGGTTCCAACTCTTTGCTATTGTGAATAGTGCCGCAATAAACATACGTGTGCATGTGTCTTTATAGCAGCATGATTTATAGTCCTTTGGGTATATACCCAGTAATGGGATGACTGGGTCAAATGGTATTTCTAGTTCGAGATCCCTGAGGAATCGCCACACTGACGTCCACAATGGTTGAACTAGTTTACAGTCCCACCAACAGTGTAAAAGTGTTCCTATTTCTCCACATCCTCTCCAGCACCTGTTGTTTCCTGATTTTTTAATGATGGCCATTCTAACTGGTGTGAGATGGTATCTCACTGTGGTTTTGATTTGCATTTCTCTGATGGCCAGTGATGAGGAGCATTTCTTCATGTGTTTTTTGGCTGCATAAATGTCTTCTTTTGAGAAGTGTCTGTTCATGTACTCTGCCCACTTTTTGATGGGGTTGTTTTTTTCTTGTAAATTTGTTTGAGTTCATTGTAGATTCTGGATATTAGCCCTTTGTCAGATGAGTATGTTGCAAAAATTTTCTCCCATTCTGTAGGTTGCCTGTTCACTCTGATGATAGTTTCTTTTGCTGTGCAGAAGCTCTTTAGTTTAATGAGATCCCATTTGTCGATTTTGGCTTTTGTTGCCATTGCTTTTGGTGTTTTAGACATGAAGTCCTTGCCCATGCCTATGTCCTGAATGGTATTGCCTAGGTTTTCTTGCAGGATTTTAATGGTTTTAGGTCTAACATATAAGTCTTTAATCCATCTTGAATTAATTTTTGTATAAGGTGTAAGGAAGGGATCCAGTTGCAGCTTTCTACATATGGCTAGCCAGTTTTCCCAGCACCATTTATTAAATAGGGAATCCTTTCCCCATTTCTTGTTTTTGTCAGGTTTGTCAAAGATCAGATAGTTGTAGCTATGCGGCATCATTTCTGAGGGCTCTGTTCTGTTCCATTGATCTATGTCTCTGTTGTGGTACCAGTACCATGCTGTTTTGGTTACTGTAGCCTTGTAGTACAGTTTAAAGTCAGGTAGCGTGATGCCTCCAGCTTTGTTCTTTTGGCTTAGGATTGACTTGGCGATACGGGCTCTTTTTTGGTTCCATATGAACTTTAAAGTAGTTTTTTCCAATTCTGTGAAGAAAGTCATTGGTAGCTTGATGGGGATGGCATTGAATCTATAAATTACCTTGGGCAGTATGGCCATTTTCACGATATTGATTCTTCCAACCCATGAGCATGGAATGTTCTTCCATTTGTTTGTATCCTCTTTTATTTCATTGAGCAGTGGTTTGTAGTTCTCCTTGAAGAGGTCTTTCACATTCCTTGTAAGTTGGATTCCTAGGTATTTTATTCTCTTTGAAGCAATTGTGAATGGGAGTTCACTCATGATTTGGCTCTCTGTTTGTCTGTGATTGGTGTACAAGAATGCTTGTGATTTTTGTACATTAATTTTGTATCCTGAGACTTTGCTGAAGTTGCTAATCAGCTTAAGGAGATTTTGGGCTGAGACAATGGGGTTTTCTAGATATACAATCATGTCATCTGCAAACAGGGACAATTTGACTTCCTCTTTTCCTAATTGAATACCCTTTATTTCCTTCTCCTGCCTGATTGCTCTGGCCAGAACTTCCAGCACTATGTTGAATAGGAGCGGTGAGAGAGGGCATCCCTGTCTTGTGCCAGTTTTCAGAGGGAATGCTTCCAGTTTTTGCCCATTCAGTATGGTATTGGCTGTGGGTTTGTCATAGATAGCTGTTATTATTTTGAGATATGTCCCATCAATACCTAATTTATTGAGAGTTTTTAGCATGAAGGTTGTTGAATTTTGTCAAAGGCCTTTTCTGCATCTATTGAGATAATCATGTGGTTTTTGTCTTTGGTTCTGTTTATATGCTGGGTTACATTTATTGATTTGCGTATGTTGAACCAGCCTTGCATCCCAGGGATGAAGCCCACTTGATCATGGTGGATAAGGTTTTTGATGTGCTGCTGGATTCGGTTTGCCAGTATTTTATTGAGGATTTTTGCATCAATGTTCATCAAGGATATTGGTCTGAAATTCTCTTTTTTGGTTAAGTCTCTGCCAGGTTTTGGTATCAGGACGATGCTGGCTTCATAAAATGTGTTAGGGAGGATTCCCTCTTTTTCTATCGATTGGAATAGTTTCAGAAGGAATGGTACCAGTTCCTCCTTGTACCTCTGGTAGAATTCAGCTGTGAGTCCATCAGGTCCTGGACTCTTTTTGGTTGGTAAGTTATTGATTATTGCCACAAGTTCAGAACCTGTTATTGGTCTATTCAGAGATTCAACTTCTTCCTGGTTTAGTCTTGGGAGGGTGTATTTGTCGAGGAATTTATCCATTTCTTCTAGATTTTCTAGTTTATTTGCATAGAGGTGTTTGTAGTATTCTCTGATGGTAGATTGTATTTCTGTGGGATCGGTGGTGATATCCCCTTTTTCGTTTTTTATTGCATCTATTTGATTCTTCTCTCTTTTCTTCTTTATTAGTCTTGCTAGCGGTCCATCAATTTTGTTGATCTTTTCAAAAAACCAGCTCCTGGATTCATTAATTTTTTGAAGGGTTTTTTGTGTCTCTATTTCCTTCAGTTCTGCTCTGATTTTAGTTATTTCTAGCCTTCTGCTAGCTTTTGAATGTGTTTGCTCTTGCTTTTCTAGTTCTTTTAATTGTGATGTTAGGGTATCAATTTTGGATCTTTCCTGCTGTCTCTTGTGGGCATTTAGTGCTATAAATTTCCCTCTACACACTGCTTTGAACGTGTCCCAGAGATTCTGGTATGTTGTGTCTTTGTTCTCGTTGGTTTCAAAGAACATCTTTATTTCTGCCTTCATTTCATTATGTACCCAATAGTCATTCAGGAGCAGGTTGTCCAGTTTCCATGTAGTTGAGCGGTTTTGAGTGAGTTTCTTAATCCTGAGTTCTAGTTTGATTGCACTGTGGTCTGAGAGACAGTTTGTTATAATTTCTGTTCTTTTACATTTGCTGAGGAGAGCTTTACTTCCAACTATGTGGTCAATTTTGGAATAGGTGTGGTGTGGTGCTGAAAAAAATGTATATTCTGTTGACTTGGGGTGGAGAGTTCTGTAGATGTCTATTAGGTCCACTTTATGTAGAGCTGAGTTCAATTCCTGGATATCCTTGTTAACTTTCTGTCTCGTTGATCTGTCTAATGCTGACAGTGGGGTGTTAAAATCTCCCATTATTATTGTGTGGGAGTTTAAGTCCCTTTGTAGGTCACTGAGGACTTGCTTTATGAATCTGGGTGTTCCTGTGTTGGGTGCATATATATTTAGGATAGTTAGCTCTTCTTGTTGAATTGATCCCTTTACCATTATGTAATGGCCTTCTTTGTCTCTTTTGATCTTTGTTGGTTTAAAGTCTATTTTATCAGAGACTAGGATTGCAACCCCTGCCTTTTTTTGATTTCCAGTTGCTTGATAGATCTTCCTCCATCCCTTTATTTTGAGTCTATGTGTGTCTCTGCACGTGAGATGGGTTTCCTGAATACAGCACACTGATGGGTCCTGACTCCTTATCCAGTTTGCCAGTCTGTGTCTTTTGATTGGAGCATTTAGCCCATTTACATTTAACGTGAATATTGTTATGTGTGAATCTGATCCTGTCATTATGATGTTAGTTGGTTATTTTGCCCGTTAGTTGCTATAGTTTCTTCCTAGCCTCGATGGTCTTTACAATTTGGCATGTTTTTGCAGTGGCTGGTACCGGTTGTTCCTTTCCATGTTTAGTGCTTCCTTCAGGAGCTCTTTTAGGGCAGGCCTGGTGGTAACAAAATCACTCAGCGTTTGCTTGTCTGTAAAGTATTTTATTTCTCCTTCACTTATGAAGCTTAGTTTGGCGGGATAGGAGATTCTGGGTTGAAAATTCTTTTCTTTAAGAATGGTGAATATCGGCCCCCACTCTCTTCTGGCTTGTAGAGTTTCTGCTGAGAGATCAGCTGTTAGTCTGATGGGCTTCCCTTTGTGGGTAACCCGACCTTTCTCTCTGGCTGCCCTTAACATTTTTTCCTTCATTTCAACTTTGGTGAATCTGACAATTATGTGTCTTGGAGTTGCCCTTCTCGAGGAGTATCTTTGTGGCGTTCTCTGTATTTCCTGAATCTGAATGCTGGCCTGCCTTGCTAGATTGGGGAAGTTCTCCTGGATAATATCTTGCAGAGGGTTTTGCAACTTGGTTCCATTCTCCCCATCATTTTCAGGTACACCAATCAGACGTAGGTTTGGTCTTTTCACATAGTCCCAAATTTCTTGGAGGCTTTGTTCATTTCTTTTTATTCTTTTTTCTCTAAACTTCCCTTCTCTCTTTATTTCATTCATTTCATCTTCCATCAGCGATACCCTTTCTTCCAGTTGATCGCATCTGCTACTGAGGCTTCTGCAATCTTCGCGTAGTTCTCAAAACTTGGCTTTCAGCTCCATCAGCTCCTTGAAGCCCTTCTCTCCATTGGTTATTCTAGTTATCCATTCTTCTAATTTTTTTTCAAAGTTTTTAACTTCTTTGCTATTGTTTTGAATTTCCTCTCGTAGCTCAGAGTAGTTTGATCGTCTGAAGCCTTCTTCTCTCAACTCATCAAAGTCATCCTCCATCCAGCTTTGTTCCGTTGCTGGTGAGCAACTGCGTTCTTTTGGAGGACGAGAGGTGCTCTGTTTTTTAGAGTTTCCAGTTTTTGTGCTCTGTTTTTTCCCCATCTTTGTGGTTTTATCTACTTTTTGTCTTTGATGATGGTGATGTACAGATGGGTTTCTGGTGTGGATGTCCTTTCTGTTTGTTAGTTTTCCTTCTACCAGACAGGACCCTCAACTGCAGGTCTGTTGGAGTTTACTAGAGGTCCACACCAGACCCTGTTTGGCTGGGTGTCAGCAGCGGTGGCTGCAGAGCAGCGGATTTTCGTGAGATCACAAATTCAGCTGTCTGATAGTTCCTCTGAAAGTTTTGTCTCAGAGGAGTACCCGGTTGAATGAGGTGCCAGTCTGTCCCTACTGGGGGGGTGCCTCCCAGTTAGGCTGCTCAGGGGTGAGGGACCCACTTTAGGAGGCAGTCTGTCCGTTCTCAGATCTCCAGCTGCATGCTGGGGGAACCACTACTCTCTTCAAAGCTGTCAGTCAGACAGGGACATTTAAGTCTGTGGAGGTTCTTGCTGAGTTTTTGTTTGTCTGTGCCCTGCCCCCAGAGGTGGAGCCTACAGAGGCAGGCAGGCCTCCTTGAGCTGTGGTGGGCTCCACCCAGTTCGAGCTTCCTGGCTGCTTTGTTTATCTAAGCAAGCCTGGGCAATGGCGGGTGCCCCTCCCCCACCCTCGCTACCGCCTTGCAGCTTGATCTCAGACTGCTGTGCTAGCAATCAGCGAGACTCTGTGGGCATAGAACCCTCCGAGCCAGGTGCGGGACACAATCTCCTAGTGTGCCGTTTTCCAGGCCCCTTGGAAAAGCGCAGTATTAAGATGGGACTGACCCGATATTCCAGGTGCCGTCTGTTTCCCCTTTCTTTGACTAGGAAAGGGAACTCCCTGACCCCTTGCGCTTCCCGAGTGAGGCAATGCCTCGCCCTGCTTCGGCTCACGCACAGTGCGCTTCACCGACTGTCCTGAACCCACTGTTAGGCACTCCCTAGTGAGATGAAACCGGTACCTCAAGCAGAATTGCATAAATCACCCGTCTTCTGTGTCGCTGGGGCTGGGAGCTGGAGACGGGCGCTGTTCCTATTCGGCCATCTTGGCTCCACCCCCCCCCCACCGCTTCTATTTACCATAGTGTTGGAAGTTCTGGCTAGCGCAATCAGGCAAGAGAAAGAAAGAAAGGATATCCAACTGGGAAAAGAGGAAGTCAAATTGTCTCTGTTTGCAGATGACATGGTTGTATATTTAGAAAACGTCATCGTGTCAGCCCAAAATCTCCTTAAGCTGATAAACAACTTCAGCAAAGTCTCAGGATACAAAATCAATGTACAAAAATCACAAGCATTCCTATACACCAATAATAGACAAACAGCCAAATCATGAGTGAGCTCCCATTCACAATTACTACAAAGAGAATAAAAGGAATCCACCTTACAAGGGATGTGAAGGACCTCTTCAAGGAGAACTACAAACCACTGCTCAATGAAATAAAAGAGGACGCAAACAAATGGAAGAGCATTCTATGCTCATAGATAAGGAAGAATCAATATCATGAAAATGGGCATACTGCCCAAGGTAATTTATAGATTCAATGCTATCCCCATCAAGCTACCAATGATTTTCTTCACAGAATTAGAAAAAACTACTTTAAAGTTCATATGGAACCAAAAAAGAGCCTGCAAAGCCAAGACTATACTAGGCAAAAAGAAGAAAGCTGTAGGCATTATGCTACCTGACTTCAAACTATACTACAAGGCTACAGTAATCAAAATAGCATGGTACTAGTACCAAAAGAGATATAGACCAATGGAACAGAACAGAGCCCTCAGAAATAATGCCGCATATCTACAACTATCTGATCTTTGACAAACCTGACAAAAACAAGAAATGGGGAAAGGATTCCTTATTTAATAAATGGTTCTGGGAAAACTGGCTAGCCATATGGAGAAAGCTGAAACTGGATCCCTTCCTTACACTGTATACAAAAATTAACTCAAGATGGATAAAAGACTTAAATGTAAGACCTAACACCCTAAAAACCCTGGAAGAAAACCTAGGCAATACCATTCAGGTCATGGGCATGGGCAAGGACTTCATGACTAAAACACCAAAAGCAAAAAAGCAATGGCAACAAAAGCCAAAACTGACAAATGGGATCTAATTAAACTAAAGAGCTTCTGCACAGCAAATGAAACTATCATCAGAGTGAACAGGCAACCTACAGAATGGGAGAAGATCTTTGCAATCTACCCATCTGACAAAGGGCTAATATCCAGAATCTACAAAGAACTTAAACAAATTGACAAGAAATAAAACAGCCTGATCAAAAAGTAGGCAAAGGATATGAACTGACGCTTTTCAAAAGAAGACATTTATGCAGCCAACAGACATATTGAAAAATGCTCGTCATCACTGGTCATTAGAGAAATGCAAATCAAAACCACAATGAGCTACATCTCACACCAGTTAGAATGGCGGTCATTAAAAATTCAGGAAACAACAGATGCTGGTGAGGATGTGGAGAAATAGGAACGCTTTTACACTATTGGTGGAGTGTAAATTAATTCAACCATTCTGGAAGACAGTGTGGCGATTCCTCAAGGATCTAGAACTAGAAATACCATTTGACCCAGTGATCCCATTACTGGGTATATACTCAAGGATTATAAATCATGCTACTATAAAGACACATGCACATGTATGTTTATTGTGGCACTCTTCACGATAGCAAAAACTTTGAACCAACCCAAATGTCCATCAATTTGGATATCAATTGATGGACATTATCAATTTTGGATAAAGAAAATGTGGCACATATACACCATGGAATACTATGCAGCCCTAAAAAAGGATGAGTTCATGTTCTTTGCAGGGGCATGGATGAAGCTGGAAAACATCATTCTCAGCAAACTATCACAAGGACAGAAAACCAAACACGTCATGTTCTCACTCATAGGTAGGAGTTGAATGATGAGAACACACAGACACAGGGTGGGGAACATCACACGCTGGGGCCTGTCAGGGGGTGGGGGGCTAGGGGAAGGATAGCAGTAGGAGAAATACCTAATGCAAATGATGAGTCGATGGGTGCAGCAAACCACCATGGCACATGTATGTCTATGTAACAAACCTGCACGTTGTGCACATGCACCCTAGAACTTAAAGTATAATTAAAAAAGCAAAATTGAAAAAAAATGCATACATTTTCAAAAATATGCATAGAAAAATATTTGAAAGGATGTATACCAGACTTTTTAAAGTGGTCATTTCTTGATGACATGATTCTATGACATTTTTTCTTTTTGTTTACCTATTTTTTTAAACTTTGCACTATAAACTCTTGTTAATCTTTGCCAACAAGAAAAAAAGTAACTTTAATAACATCTATAATATGAATGATATGACTTCTAGAATCATTAAGCTTGAGAACTGGTATGCAGAAAAGAGTTAACATAGCAGGTCTGACTACCATCCTTCAAAAGACCTGCTTAAAAGATGCCCCTTAGCTGGCATTTGCAAACTTAGATTTCAGAAGGGTTCCTACCACTCTAACTGACAAGAATGGCTCACTGTACCTAAATAATACGGTTTATGCTGAATATTTGCTTTCCTTCTGGGAGTTTGGAATTTCAGTGCACACTAGGCAGAAAATGTCTATGTAGCCACCCCCCATAATAACCTAGGTTTTAAGTCACTAATGATCTCCAGTAACACAAAATTTCACTTGTGTTACAATTTGTTACAATAAGTACACCCTGTGTGACTCCACTGGGAGAGGACTCTTAGAAGTCTGTACCTATTTTCATGGGACTTCACCCCATCATGCACTTTTCCGTTTGCTGATTTTGCTTTGTATGCATTCACTGTAATAAATACTGCTATGAGTATGGCCATTAAAAAAATCAAAGCAATATCAAGTATCGTTTCAGACCAAAATGGAATAAAACTAGAAGTCAATAACAAGAGTAACTTTGGAAACTGTACATAAAAATTAAATAACATGCTCTTGAACAACCAGTGGGTCGATTAAATACATTAAGAAAGAAAATGATTTCTTGAATCAACTAAAAGTAAAATTACAGCATAGCAAAATCTATGGGATATAGCAAAAGCAGTACTAACAGAGAATTTTATAGAAATAATTGCCTACGTCAAAAACTATACAGATTTAAAATAAACAACCTAACAATATATCTCAAGGAACTAGAAAAGTAAGAACAAACCAAACCCAAAATTAGTAGAAGAAAAAAATAATAAAGATTAGAGCAAAACTAAAGAAAATACAGACTGAAAAAATATGCAAAAGATGAATAAAATGAAGAGTTATTTTTTGAAAGAGAAATAAAATCAATAAACCATTAACTAGATTAAGAAAAAAAGAAAGAAAATCTAAATAAAATCAGAAACAGAAAAGGAGACATCACAACTGATTTCACAGAGATGTAAAGGATCATTAGAGGCAATATGCTAACAAATTGAAAAGCCTAGAGGAAATGGATAAATTCCTGAACACATATAACCCACCAACACTGAACCCAGAAGAAATAGAAAAGGGAAACAGACCAATCATGAGTAACAAGACTGAATCGGTAACAAAAAGTCTCCCAAAAAAGAAAAGCCCAGGCCCAGATGGCTTCACTGCTAAATACTACCAAACATTTAAAGAAAAACTAACATTTACATCCATGTAGTATGGGAAATTAAAAAGAAAAACTAACACCAATTCTTCTCAAACTGTTCTAATAAAGTTGAGAGGGGTAATTTTTCCTAACTTATCCTATGAGGCCAGCATAATCCTGATACCAAAACCAGACAAGCACACAGCAACAACGAAAAAAGAAAACTCTAATGAACATCGATGAAAAAATTCAAAGCAAAATACTAGCAAACTAAGTCTAACAGGACATTTGAAAGATTATACACATGATCAAGTGGGGTTTATCCCAGGGATGCAATGATGGTTCAACATACACAAATCAATAAATGTGATACATCACATCAAGAGAATGAAGGACAAAAAACATATAATCATCTCAATAGATGCAGAAAAGGCATTTGATAAAATTATACATTTCCTCATGATGAAAACTCTCAAAAACTTAGGTATAAAAAACATACCTCAACAAAATAAAGACCATATAAAACAGCTAACGTTATACTGAATGAGGAAAATAAAGTTTTCCTCGAAGAACTGGAACAAGACAAGAATGTCCACTTCTACCACTCGTATTCAACATAGTACTGGATGTCCTAGCCAGAGAAATGAAGCAAGAGAAAGGGCATTCACATTGGAAAAGAGTAGGTCGAAGTGTACCTCTCTGTAGATGACATAATCTTGTATATGGAAAACCCTAAAGGCCTCACCAAAACACTCTTAGAACTGAAAGAGGAATTCAGTAAAATTTCAAAATACAAAAATCGGTAGCATTTTTATATACCAATAACTAGCTGAAAATGGAACAAAAAAATGAAAATGGAACAAAAAAAACTACAAAAGAATAAAATATCTCGTGTTCATTAATAGGAAGAATTGATATTATGAAATGACCGTACTGCCCAAAGTAATCTACAGATTTAATGAGATCTCTTTCAAAGTACCAACGACATTCTTCACAGAAATAGGAAAAACAATCCTGAAATTCATATTGAACCACAAAAGACTCCAAATAGCCAAACCTGAGCATAAAGAAAAAGTTGAAAGTATTATACTACTAGATTTCAAAATATTCTACAAAGCTAAAATAACCAAAACACATGGTACTGGCATGAAAACAGACACATAGACTGATGGAACAGAATAGAAAAGCCAGAAAGAAATTTATATATTTATAGCCAACTGATTGATAAAGGCACTGTGAACACACACTGGGGAATGGCAGGCTTTTCAATAAGTGGTGCTGAGAAAACTGGATATCCACGTGCAGAAGAGTGAGACTATACCCTTATTTATCACCATAACAGAAATTAACTAAAAATGGATTTAAAGACTTAAATGTAAGGCCCAAAACAATAAAATTACTAGAAGAAAATATGGGAGAAATGCTTCATGACGTTGGTCTGGGCAAAGATTTTATAGGTACAACTTCAAAAACACAGGCAAAAAACCAAAAATAGACAAATTGGATTATATCACACTAAAAAACCTGAAGCACAGCAAAGGAAACAGCAGACTGAGAGACAACCTGTAGAATGGGAGAAAATATTTGCAAGCTATTAATCTGATGAGGGATTAATATCCAGAATATTAAAGGAACTCAAACAGTTCAATAGCGAGAAAAATAATCTGATTTAAAATGGGCAAAGAATCTGAATAAACATTTCTCAGATGAAAATATCTCTCAAATGGCCAAAAAGTATGTTAAAAATGCTCAACATCACTAATCAGGGAAATGTGAATCAAAACCACAATGAGATACCATCTCAACCCAGTTAGAATGGCTATCATTTAAAAAGATGAAAAAATAATAAATTCTGGCAAGGATGCAGAGAAAGGAGAACTCACACACTGTTGGTAGCAATGCAAATTAGTACAGCTATTATGGTCAATAGTATGGAGGTTCCTGAAAAAAAAACTAAAGATAGAACTATCATATGATCCAGCAATCCCACTACTAGGTACTTAGCCAAAGAAAAGGAAATCGACGTACCAAAGAGCTATCTGTCCCCCTCGATATTTATTGAAGCACTATTCACAGTAGCCAAGCTATGGAATCAACCTGGGTGTCCAAAAACAGATGAATGGTTAAGTAAAACGTGGCCTATACACACAGTGGAATACTATTCAGCCATTAAAAAAGAATAAAATCCTGTCATTTGTGGCAACATAAATGAGTCTGTAGGACATTATGTTAAGTGTAGTAAATCAGGCACAGAAAGATAAATACTGCATTTTCTCACTCATATGAGGGAGCTAAAAAAGTTGAGCTCATAGAAGTAGAGAGTATAATTGTGATTATTAGGGGCTGGAAAGAGGAGGGAGGAGAAGAGGGTAAGAAGTGTTTGGTTAATGAATACAAAATTGCAGCTAGATAGGAGGAATATGTTCTAGTGCTCTATAGTACTGTAGAGTGACTATAGTCTATAGTTAACAACGATTTATTGTATATTTTCACATAGCTGGAATAGAGGATTTTGAATGTTCCCAACACAAAAAAAGATAAATGTTCGAGGTGATGCATATGCTAATTGTTCTGATTTTATCATTAAACGTTGTATATATATGTATTGAAATATCACTCAGTATGCCATAAATATGTATAATTATGACGTCAATTTTTTTAAAAAAAGACTGCTATGAAGCAATTATTAGGCTGGGCATGGTAACTGAAACCGGTAATCCCAGTACTTTGGGAGGCCAAGTTGGGCAGATCATCTGACGTCAGGAGGTCAAGACCAGCCTGGCCAACATGGTAAAAACCCATTTCTACTAAAAATACAAAAAAATAGCCCGGCGGATGGTAGCACATGCCTGTAACCCCAGCTACTCACTCAGGAGACTGATACTGGAGAATCGCTTGAACTTGGGAGGCGGAAGTTACGGTGAGCCGAGATTGCACCACTGGACTCCAGCCTGGGCGACAGAGTGAGACTCTGTCTCAAAAAATAAAAAATAAAAATTAAGAAATTATTATACATTTGTCTGATTAAACTATATCTTTTTTCATTCTGTCCATTTTTTGAAAGTTTATAAACATCTGCATTAGAAAAAGATAACGGAAACCAACTTCATCAGTTGGGCTACTTGCTGTAGCAAAAGTCTGAATGGTCCAGTTTCTGAATGGCTAAAGAAAACCATCTATTTATGTGTTCCTTGCTATGGATAAATGGATATTTAACTTATCTGTAGCCAAGAAGCCATCCTATATCATCCTTTCTCCCTAGACATATTTCTGGAAAACTACCACAATGGCGTGAAATTGCAAGGAGTTGCTTCAGGTTCACAGTGAGAGCTCAAAACTTGAGTCATTCTACGTAGGTGCCACTGGTATGGAAGATGCTGTAAGAATAGGGCACCTTGAACTTGCATTGGCGTAAGTCTTGCTTCCTCTCTCCTACCTCCCCTTAATTACAAAACACAAATCACTTCATCTCCTCTGGTACAGAACAAATTGACCTCTACTCCCCCCTGGTGGATCATTACAGTATGCTGGTCGAGTCACTTCTGAAATCGCCACATGGGCCCTTAAGACTTAATAAATCAAGGGCCACCTCTCGTGAGCCTTACATGTTCTAGTGCAACATACTAATTATTTAGAGCTGAAAAGTAATCTGCCCCCATATTGTGCTAGTATTTTTTGGCTTGTGTCTTCCAAGTTGTTCCCTTATTATTCAAATGTTGCATTCTTTATTGTGATTGCCTGGTTACTTGTCTATCTCCCCAAATAGACCATAAACCACAGAAACACAATAATGTGAAGTGATTTTCTTGAGGCCACATAATCAGGAGAGAATCCCAATATAGAAATCAGGTTTCTCTATTCATGAGCCATTGTGCTGTTCATTCACAGCAATATTCTGTGTTCTGAAATCTCTTTCTCAGAAGAAGCATTGAGATGGCAACACACCAGGGCTCAGAAAACAGATCCTGCTGTCAGCTCAGTCACTCATCTCGCCAAGCCCCTAATGTTTCTCATCTGAACAACGATGGTAGTTTCTTCAGACCATTGCTAAGGTTCAGTATGACTTCGAATATCTAGGATTCACCTGGAAAGAATTGCCATTCATCTGCAGTTGTAAGACGTTGAGAGAGAGAGAGAAAAGAGAAAGAGGGAGCATTCATCTATTAATTAAACAAATATGTCTTCATTTAACAATTATTCAGCATCTGCAACATGCCATAGTGGATGCCACATATACTGGTGAACAAAAAACACAGTGACCTTGACCCTGAGAACTTACGTCTTGATCCTTGTGGGGTTACTGTCCAACGCCTCTCATTGATGATCCCAGATAAACAGATTGACAGGCCTTTGATCAGCATGCTGTTTTGAAGAATTCTCTCATGGATATGTGTTTGTGTGATGGGCTGGGAGAGAATGCTAGTGAAAACTGCCACACTTAAAATTAGCATATCTCAAATTCTTGAATCAAACAAAAACAAATAAACAGCAGCAACAAAACAGATTGGGTATGTCCAGCACAGGTGTCTCCTGCCTGTAAATGTGCAGTTTCCCTAAATCAAGCCGTGGTTGCTCTCTGCTGCCAAGATGCCAACGGGAGTGCCCAATTAGTGCCAATTTGTTTCTTGTAATACGGACACCTGTCACCAAAGAGCTTGATAAAAATAACCATCTCAGTCACTGCAGATCCAAACTGGGCTCTAACTAATCACCCAGAGGTAAATAGGAAGACTTCAAATCCCACTGCAAATTCTCCAAGGGACCCAGTCCCTCTGACTGTGAACAAATTTATGCTGCATTTCTGACTGATGGCAAGACACCAACTGGCAATTGATATTTTTTTTTCTTTAAATGCAGGTTATCAGCCTTTCCTCCCAGTCAGCTACAGGCTTCCCCCTGGCAGTTCAAGACTCATAGTGATAATAGATTATCTTTACTTTTAATAGCAAACCACCTTCCACTGAGATGGAATGAATGCAGGAGAAGGAGAACAGATTTCACCAAGAAGTCCTTTAACTCTCTTCAGGAAACATCTCTAGTTCAAGCATTTAAAAAAAAATAATAACCTTTAAAAACTAACCAGGTTTCCGCTGTGTGGTTGAGCCAGCCAGGAGGGTTGTGCTGGTTACATCTGAATTAGCGCTGCTTGACAATCACTTTCAAACTCTGTTCTACTTCATGCCAGCAGTTTAACTCCCTGGGTGTGCAATCATATGGGGCAGATGCCTCCGAAGGAGCTATCGGACCCAGATTAAGAACATATAATATACAATAAGCAAATGAGAAGGCAAGACATTTTTACAAAATCACCCGGTCAGGAAAATCAGCACGTCCCGCTCTTCAATAGTGAGCCCATCTAGCCTGCTGCTTTATGGGGAGCACAAATGCCTGGAATCTAAATCTGCCACAGGACGGGTTTCTTTGCCTCCTCACGATGCTGTGAGCTGAATGGTAGATTGCATCACCTCCATTGTAAGGCAGCTCTCATTATGAGAAACCAAACATAGAGCCTGGCTCCTAACTGGAGTATTAATAATGAAAATGGATTATGTGCATCCTGTTTGCTAAGCAATTATCCCAAGGCAGGGATTGAGTCCAGATTTTTTGCCTCACTGCCTGAGTGGCAGAATGTGAATAGATAGACAGGTATTTGCATACAGTGTCTCTGACCTGGAGAAAATGTCAGGAGCTTTATAGACTGCAGTGAGAGCTGCAGATGCATATTCTTTTCAAACATGGCTGGGTTTTGCAGTCTATTCTTGGAAAAGGCAAAGAAAGGGGGAAAGAGTTGGATTTGCTGTTACTGTTTAAAGATATCCTCCTGAGTCAAGGTGAGATTATTTTATTTTGCCCACCTTAAGTTTTTCATTAACTGGAAGTGACTTCAGCTCCTACCTTCTCAAGGAAATGAAATGAGTTTTATTTAGTTGAATGCGAGGAATACTTTCCCTGGATGTTTAATAGACCTGGGTCTGATCTGCTTAACCTAGGCACATTTTAATGAAAGGAGGCATTTCTCTAATGCTTCAGATGTACATTTTCTTCTTCTCCTCTCTCGCTTGCTGTGATCCTGCAAGGTGGCAACTGACTTCCTCTCTCTGATGCTCATGCTCTATTTCGGGGCTGTATTTCCAGGGTAAAATGAAACCTACATAGGTGTATGCAGTACTTTAGAATCCTTCAGAGTAAGCACTGCCAGAGCTGTGTCACCTCCAATCTCTGCTCACCACCCTCCTCCTTTGTCTTGCACTCATATGTTAAGTTGCGGGATGGAGAGATGGTAGTGGAAGTTCACACGGACAAGGCTTATTTTCACAGGACCACAGAGAGTAGTCCTACAAGATGCAGGCAGGTAGCAGGGGCAGCACACCCCTATTCCCATGGCAGAGGTCACTCAAACCCTAACACAGATTTTACACTCAGTTAAAATTGCCTGGGGAATGGATAAACAACTGTAATACATCCATGTGGTAGAATACTACTCAGTGATAAAAAGGAACAAATTACTTATATATACAACACCATGAAAAAATTATCTAATTCGTTATTCTATGTGAAAGAAGTCAGACTCAAAAGACTACATAGTGTATGATTCCAAACTGGAAAAGTAAAACTATAGGGACCAAAAACAGATGAACGGTTTCTAAATATATTGAACATAACAAATTCCTAGAGTGTTTAAAAAAAAAAAATTCCTGGAACCCTACCCAGGTTGACCAAAGCTGAACTTCTAGAGGAATGGCCTGGGAATGTGTATATTTTAAAAGTTTCTCAGATGATTCTTATGATCAAATAAGGAAAGTAAAAAGAAAGAAAACTGTGGTGTCAGACCTCAGCACTGGCCTTTAGGGCTGGTCAACACATCTAAAATGTGATCCTTCTATCAGAGTCTTTCCCTTTAGGAATCATTCATTCATTGATTCCATCTGAGAACTATTTATTGAGCAACTATTCTAATACTACAGCCTGAAAACAGGACAAACAAATACACAGGATAAGTTCAATCACTGCTAGGTGATGTGAAGGAACTGCAACAGGGCTAGGTACCACTTCAATAGAACAGTCAGGAAGGATGCAGTTCTTATTGATTTCTGGCTCTAACCTCATGCTGGTTTCCCATGGGGAGTGTAGTTGGAATGCCACAAACATGTTCTTATCCCAGCATTGCCAAAAACATCTGCCTCAGACTAGCCTCAGCGTCTGCAAACATGAAGGGAAAGACCTAGACGTTGATCCCCAAGGTCCTCTTCTAGGCCTGACATTGTATGTTTCTGGAGTTTATTATTGTAATCAAATAAAACTAATCTGATACATATTTAATGATATACATAATTGTTATTATGCTGCATGATAATTAGCTATCAATGGTAAGCAGTTCACAGAAATGACTGTAATTAGTATTTCTTATACACAGTCAACCCAAGTTTGGGGTTTTTCTCTCGTCTCAATTTCTCATTCTGTAATTAGCATCAGAGTTCTCTGTTCTTTTACACTATGTATCATTCCAGGATAATCCATGCCCTTCTCTCACACACACCCACTTAGGGATATTGATGCTTGAAAACATCAAGGCCCAGGATATTCTCTTCTGAAGCTAACCAATCCTGAGAGTGCTGTGTTACTGCATTCCCTGCTACCTCCAGGAGACCTTTCAGATACTGCTTTCTTGGCCAGGTGCAGTGGCTCATGCCTGTAATCCCAGAACTTTGGGAGGCCGAGGGGGGCGGATCACTTGAGGTCAGGAGCTCCAGACCAGCCTGGCCAACATGATAAAACCCCATCTCTATCAAAAAAAATACAAAAATTAGCCGGGTGTGGTGGTGTGTGCCTGTATAGTCCCAGCTACTTGGAACGCTGAGGTGGGAGAATCACTTGAACCCTGGGGGTGGAGGTTGCAGTGAGTGGAGATTGCACCACTGCCCTCCAGCCTGGGCAACAGAGCAAGACCCTGCCTCAAAAAAAAAAAAAACAGATATTTCCTTCTCTCATCTTCTTCCTCTGCTGTCTCGGATGCAGCAAGGACCTAAAGGAACTGCAAAGAGTTTAGACAATCAGAATTTTTCCATGAAGGAATGGGAGATCCAACAGGGGAGACAATACATGAGGATGGACCCGATATCTTTGTTTCGGACATGCTGGCAGCAGAAGGGAAGGTGTGTTAGTTTCCAGGGCTTCCACGACAAAACACCACAGATGAGGTGGCTTCAACAACAGAAACTTATTTTCTTACAATTCTGGAGGCAAAATGTCTGAGATCAAGATGTCAGCAGGTTTGATTTTCTCTGAGGCTTCTGTCCTGGGCTTGCAGATGGCCGTCTTCTCACTGTGTCCTCACATGGTCTTCCGCTATGCACACATGTCTGGTGTGTGTGTCTCTCTCTAGGTTGAAATTTTCTCATCTTGTATGGATACCAGTCATATACGATTAGGGCCCACCTCAAAGCCCTCATTTTAACTTAATAATCTGTTTGAAGACCTCATCTCCAAATATGCTCACCTTCTATAAGGTACTGGAGATCAGGACTGCAACATGTGAATTGGGACAGGAACGTAATGCAGCCCCTAACAGAAGGGAAACTGGGAGGAAGAGCTAACTCTCCAAATACACAAAATCCAGTCTCTCTCCAGGTCTAACAACTTCCAGAGCTTCCTTTCTGAGACTCCTTAACACCAAAGCCATGCCTCTAGCTAATGACTAGCATCTAGCCACCTTGAACAAAATCTCCCTTTCCACAAGCAAGAATGAAAGTCTTAAAAGATGTAAATACCTGGGAAAGTGAGCCTCTGGGTGAGAAATAATTTCTGGCAACTTGTCAGTGCTCTTTCCTGTTGTGATAACGGGAGGGCGGGAGGCTGAGGGTGAGCTTTGGGAACTTTGTGGTTGCCGGGCAGTCCCCATTGGTCTTCTATGCTGGCCAGCTGGTGGTTGGGTGGAAAGGATCGTGGTCAGCTGAGTGAGCCAGCGTGCGTTGGGCCCCAGTGAGCTTGCAGACTGTTGCTTCCGCTGCACTCTCTGTTCTTGCCCCCCACCCCCATCCTCCCTGCCTTCTGAGAGCCAAACTATGATTCTAATAGTGAGATCTGAAAACAGAAACTCCAGAATGGTAGAAACTTGCTAGCAAAGCTTTAGTAATAACAGCAGCAATGGGGAAAAGCCCCAAAACCTCTTAAGATAGTTTTCTGAGGGCAAAGAGCAGCAGCGTGGACTCTTAACAGGCCACATGTCTTTCTCTCATTCTGCCTAGCCCCTCACATAGCGGGAGAGGCATAATAGCACTTGGTCAGGAGTAAAAATAGAAATAGACGCAAAGAAAAGCAGACCCAGGGACAGAATGGAAAAACTACGAATATATAATTCTGGAAAAGAATTTTACTTTAACTTGGTGTTTTCACATTATAGGCGTTCTCTATTCTTTTTCTAAAATCTCGATCTAAGAACGGGATGCCCAAGTTTCAATCTTCCTTCCCTATTACCACGTCAATCAACTGGTCATATAACCTCTCTTGGTGTGGTTTCTGTATCCTTAACTTGATGGGCTTAGGAAACACCATCTCTGATCCTGCTTAGATATTTTCTTCTGCAAATATATGTTGACAAAACAAGACTAGGTCAATTAATTAGCAGGGCAAGACTTAGTTACTGTTGTACCTCTTTGGTTAGATGTCTCAGCTAACTTATATGTACTAAAATCTCATATTCCGTTTCTGATGAAATTTGTAATTTACTCAGGCAATAAAATGAGGATAATATTTGTCTCACTGGGCTTTGTGAGAATTCGAGTATATACAGGATGTGAAGGAGACAATGGCTGCTGCGTAATAGATGCTGAGTGTTAGTACTTATCTTATAAGCCCTGATAACCCCCTTTGTGCCTGCCTTGGTTGATATGCAGTAACTATTTGCATATTGGACTACTTGTGAAAGTAAGTTACAGACACCGCTTGGGGAAGGACCTAACACAGATACAAGCCAAAGGGACTAAGGAGTATCAAAAATAGTGGGGAAATAATTTTCTGTCCTTTTTCTCTCTGTGAAACAATGCTCAGTACCTAAGCACACAAACCCGGGATTTCCATGAAGGTACATTCTATTTGTCATATTTTAACCTGTTTGAGGCATAACCTCGAGAACCACAATGGAACATGATGGTCTGGGAATGGCGAAGGTCTAGAACAGATGGTCCAGGTGATTATCAGTAATATTGGGAATAGAACTGTGCTCACAGAGGCGGGCTGAAAATGAAACCAGCAGCAGCGCTGGCGGCATTATTGAGCCCTTAAATGCTTTACTAGTTATTTCATTTTATCATCACAACTCTTAGATGTGATACTGATAGTCCCATTTTTTTCTGATAAAGAAACTGTAGTTGTGAGAGGCTAAGAATCTTGCCCAAGGTCACAGAAGTAGTGAACGATCATTCCTGGATTTGAATGCAAGACTGCTTTCCTCCAAAGCCCTTGTACACTCCACTTCAGTGGCGGACAATCCTGGAGCAGGCTCTCTTCAGAATCAGGGACCTGCATTAGGGATACTGGCCAGGTGGGAACTGAGGGACCAAGACATTAATCTAGGATCAAGACAAAACCCCAGAGGTGGATAAAAGCCAGGCAAAAAAACAAGGAGAGTGCCCTGACAGGTTGCCAAGGTGGGATCTCAGGCACAGAGAACAAGGCAGAGTTCCCAAGTGTAGCTCGGGGCATAGGGAGAATCTAGGGACAAGAAAGAAATTTTATCTTAAGAATTAAGATGAAAGGTCTGAGGCAAATAAGTGGCCCAAATGACTCAATGGTCCAGCATATTGGGTAGAAGCCCAAGATTGTAGTTTCTCCTAGAACCTGGAGTGGGGCTGAATCTATAAAAGGATGGGAGAAGGAGAAGGAAGTCAAAGGGTCTCTATGGGAGAGAGAAATGTTCTGGCTCACTGGATGTTTTGGTGATCCGACCAGACACATCTCCCAGAGGATTCAAGTGACCAGTTTTGGTGCCCTCTGTTGTCACTGATGTTATCTACAAGACTCAGGAAGTTTGTGCATATGACAGACCATTCCCCAAGACAAGGCTGTGGACACTCTTTGTGTTAATAAGGACTTTCTTTTTTCTTTTTTTTTGAGATGGACTTTCACTGTTGTTGTCCAGGCTGAAGTGCAATGGTGCAATCTTGGCTCACTGCAACCTCTACCTCCTGGGTTCAAGCGATTCTCCTGCCTCAACCCCCCGAGTAGCTGGGATTACAGGCATGCACCACCACGCCTGGCTAATTTTGTATTTTTTAGTAGGGACGGGGTTTCTCCAGGTTGGTCAGGCTGGTCTTGAACTCCTGACCTCAGGTGATCCGCCTGCCTCGGCCTCCCAAAGTGCTGGGATTATAGGCATGAGCCACAATGCCAGGACTTTTTTTTTTTTTTTTTTTTTTTTTTTTGAACAGAATTTCGCTCTTGTCAGCAGGCTGGAGTGCAATGGCGCGATCTCAGCTCACTGCAACTAAAGAAGACTTTCTAAGCAGCCTCACAGAAATCTCGGTTTCCTAGTATTACACGTAACTAAAACTGAGCCTTTAATGCCATCTCAGCATGAGTATCCTACAAAAAATAAAAACTGGCATTCATATAAGCATTGACAAGTAATTTCTTTTTTTCTTTTTTTTATTAATTTTTTTTGCACACAAAACAATAAACATTTTCTAAAAATACATACAAACAAAAACATGCATATCAAACATATTAGGAAGGTTGCACATGGGAAGACGGGGAATAGAAATGGGGAGTGGGAATTAAAGAAAATAAATGAGAGAGGGACTTTGTATGGATCAATGATAATAATTCAATCCTCCATTTGACAAAGAAGAAGGAGAAGGAAGAGGAAGAAAAAGAAAGTGGGATAAAGGATCAGAAAGGGAGGAAAATAGAAAAAATTAGAGTATAACTCCAGGGTAGACCTATTTTGTTGTCGCTGGGTTGGTTCGTTCGTTTGTCTGTTGTATTTTTCATATGTTTTGCCGTGTTGGCCAGGCTGGTCTCAAACTCCTAGCCTCAAGTGATCAACCCACCTCGGCCTCCCAGAGTCCTGGGATTACAGGCGTGAGCCACCACGTCCAACCCCCACATTGCTTCTGGCCTAGGTGGTAGACCTCCCAGACGGGGCGGCCGGGCAGAGGCGCTCCCCACATCCCAGACGGGGCAGCCGGGCAGAGGTGCTCCCCACATCCCAGACAGGCAGGGCAGAGGGGCTCCTCACTTCCCAGACGGGGCGGCCGAGCAGTGGGGCTCCTCACTTCCCGGAAGGGGCGGCTGGGCAGAGGCGCCCCTCACTTCCTAGACGGGGTGGTGGCCGGGCAGTAGAGCTCCTCACTTCCCAGACAATGGGCGGCCGGGCAGAGGCGCTCCTCACATCCCAGACAATGGGCGGCCGGGCAGAGGCGCTCCTCACTTCCCAGACGGGGAGGACAGGCAGAGGCGGACGAGTAATTTAAATATTTACTAAAATCTCTGAGGCACCAAAAAAGCATATTACATTTTATGATACAAAAAAAAATCCTAATGATCCTCTTCAGCTATTTTTCTCCCCAAAGTTCCACTCATTACTGCTGTTGTTGCCATTTCCCAAAAATTACTTCTTTCTCTACAACTATCTAAAAAAATCCCCACCCATGATAGAAAGCAGAAGTAAGAAAGCTATAATTAATATGTACCATTCGATATCCTATCACAGACTTTCTGGATGAATTGTAAACAGAAAACCAGTGTTAAGAGTGCCATTGGCTATTGTTTGTTGCTTCTTTGCTCTTCCTATTAATACTTTCCAAGTGTCTCCCTCCCATCGCCACCAGCAGGATACACTCATTCATTCTATCAACCAAAATTCAAGAGTTGATTTCTCACAGTGCATAGTGAAGTAAGAGACATATAGGACACAAGTCTTGCCCTCAAATAACCTACAATTGAATAAGGGCAATAGAGCACACACCCAAATTACTACAATAGAGTAACAGTATTAAGTGACTGATCCATAAAATGTGGATTAAGATCCCAGAAATTCTGGGAGATGAACTGACACAAATCATACAGTGTAATTACTGCTTACTTCCACCACTCTCACTAAGGCACAACCCCCAGCTCCCTCTCTAGTCACATGCTCCAGACAGATTTCTCCGTAATATTAGCTTAAAGGAAAATACAATCAGATCAACAAGGACCTAAGTCCCAGACTGAAAGAAAAAGAATGCACTAAAAGGGAAAGTGGAGTGTTTGTAGAATCAAAGAACAATCTGACAGATGGCTTTGTGGGGGCGTAACCTAGAACCCATAAGAATTTTGTTATCAGTAGATCTTACTGATCTAGGCTGTACAGTGACTATCACCAAGATAATTTCTAAAAAAGCAATATGATTATGTCTTACTTGAAATGTCTCATCACTTTTGAGATTTCCCCTTGTCCTCCAATTATGACTCACAAGTTCATTTTTGAGTAGACTCCTACCTATCTCTCTAGCCACATATCATACTCCTCCTCATGCCTGTACATTCTCTGCTTCAATCTGACTTTACCATTTGCAGTAATGGGTAATATCTGTATCCTGAGACTACCCCCTTCACATCCTTATCGTGTAGCCCTATAATTGCATTTTCCCAAGTTATTCAACTACCAGACAACAAGCAGACACAGGCCAGCGTCTACCATATTCACCACTGCATCCCTAGATCCTTTCTCAATGCCAGGCAAATAGTAAATATTTAATGAACATTGCCTGAATGACTAATCGAAAACATAAGGAAATCACTGCCTGTCTTGAGTTGGGTTCCCTGAAATCGTTCTCTGAGATGGAGCTTTGAATTAGGTTTGTTGGGCAGTAACTGAAGTAGGACAGTGCAGAGGGAGAAGCAGAATTGCACTGTGGACTCCATAAGGAGCTCTGAAGCTGAGGTGACCCTTCAGACTTGTCTCTATTGTGGCACAAAGGCCAGGCGCTTATACCCCTGATCAGCTGATTATCAAATGCTGGTGCCCCGAGGGAGAAGGTATCAACTTGGGTAATTTAGCTCCCTTGAACAAGGGAAATTCCTTGAAAAGGACTCAGCCATCAGCAGTTAGCATCCAACCCTGCTGGCAGCTAGAGAAATGAGTGTCTTGACCCTGAAGGGGAATTTGAACAACGCACTACAGTGTCTACGGCATTTCCCTTTAACCAACAGCACACAGCATGCATGCCTCAGTTTGCTAAATTCTAGAAGTATCTCCCTGCTTTGAAGTCCATTTAATTAACAACCCCCAGTGCTCAACCACTAGTGGAGTGATAATCAGTTCTGCCACCATCACAATCAAGGATCCATTTAGTGAGTATTTGCAGAGCACCTATTACGTGTTGGGCATTATTCTAAGTATGAGGGATTCAGCAGTACATCAAACAGGCAAAAGGTCCTGCCTTCATTGAACTTTCATTCTAGAAGAGAGATAATTTGTAAAGAAAAAATATGCAGTTGAGGGTGATAAGTGCTAAGAAAACAAAAAGAAGAGACAGGAAATAGGGAGTGCCAGGATTTCGGGAAGGATGGGTGTTGTGATAGTAAATAGGGAAGACCTCACTAAGAAGGAACATTTAAGCAAAGCCACTTAGATATTTGAGGGAAGAGCTTTCTAAGCATTGAGAGGAACTTTCATCAAGGCCTTGGGTGGGAGCAAACCTGTATATTAGAAGATAGCCTGGAGGCCAGTGTGCCTGGAAAGAAGAGAAGGAGGGAGGGCCCAATGGGAGATGAGGCCAGAGAGAAGTGGGTAGCAACCTCTAGGCCATCATAAAACTTTGTCCTATCCTGTCAGTGAGCTGTGAGGCCCGGGAAAATTTGAATAGAAGAATAACAAGATCTGACTTACATTTTCAAAGACTACTCTGATTGCTACTGAAAATAGGTATTTGCTGTTAAAATAGGTATTTGCTATTGCTATTGAAAACAGGAAAAAACAGATGCAGGAAGTCTAGTTAAGAGGCTATTAATATATTCCAGACGCCAAATGATGGGAACTTGGGCCAAAGTAATAGTGGTGAAGATGATGTGAAGTGTTTAGATTCTGGAAATATTAAGATAGGGCTGACAGCATTTGCTAGTGGGCCAGATATAGGTTATGAGAAGAAGACTGGAGTCAAGGATTTCAGTCTGAGCAAATGAAAGGACACAGTTGTCATTTATTGAGATGAGATAAAGCATCTTGGTGAGGGAAGCAGATTTGGGGGAAGATGATTAGGAGTTCAGGGTTGGCTGTCTGAAGTTGGGGATGCCTATTGGACATCTGAGTGGAGACGTTGAGTATATGTGAAGTGCAGGGAAGCAGTCCAGGCTGGAGATAGAAACAATGAGAGCCATCCACACACAGATGGCTTTTTAAAGCCATGGGACTAGATGAAATCACCAGGAAAGTGAGAGGAGGAAAGAGGGGAAGGGAGAGGAGGAGAGGGGAAGGGAGGGGAAGAGAGGGGAGGGGAGGGGAGGGGAGGAGAGGGGAGGAGAAGGGAGGAGAGAATTTTTAAGACACAGCCCTGGGGCACTGCACACACAGTCTTTCAATGCCTCCCACAGCCTCACACGTCATTCTGCTGCTGTACCACGAGAAGCTGCATTGGACTGAAATGCCTCCTCACCATACTTGGCATGGCCAAAAGAACTTGGGCTTGAGAATTTGAGACACACCTATGTTAGAATACAATCTCTGGTATTCACTGTGGTAATTGAATTACTGGTTCCAAGTCTTCTCTTTCCCATAGAAGTATCATATACCCATTCCTTTGTCATGGCCCAGTGCTAGGAGGCATGTACTTCCCCGCTCCCTCAGCCTTGGCCACATGACTTACTTTGTCCAATGAGATTTTAGTGGCCATGAGACAAGCAGAGGCAAACAGAGGCTTGCAACGTGCTTGTGTGATTGGGTTTACCTGCTTACATTTCTGCCATTCCCATGAGAATAAGTAGTTTTGGTAGCACACACCTCCAGCCTGGGATTCAGAATGAGATACATGGAACAAAGGCACCCCAGACCCCTCACAGAGAACTAAGAAATAAAATGTTTATTTCTTATGCCACTGTGATTTTGTAGCTGCTGGTTATGTAGAAATAGTTGACTTATACAGTACTGACTTACCCGCTGGGTAACTTTGTAGTCTTTGTTCCTTCATCTACCCAAAGAGATATGAATATGCCCTCTCTCTCGGATTTGTAATCAGGATGAAGTAATGTAGCATATGCAAAACTCCTGACATAGTGCCTGGCGCTATATAGATGCATGTTAGAAGTTAATCAGCGGCCGGGCGCGGTGGCTCACGCTTGTAATCCCAGCACTTTGGGAGGCCGAGGCGGGCGGATCACGAGGTCAGGAAATCGAGACCACAGTGAAACCCTGTCTCTACTAAAAAAGACAAAAAATTAGCCGGGCGTGGTGGCGGGCGCCTGTAGTCCCAGCTACTCGGAGAGGCTGAGGCAGGAGAATGGCGTGAACCCGGGAGGCGGAGCTTGCAGTGAGCCGAGATTGCGCCACTGCACTCCAGCCTGGGCGACAGAGCGAGACTCCGTCTCAAAAAAAAAAAAAAAAAAAGTTAATCAGCATCTTCAGATTCCTCCCCTCCAGAGTCAATGGTCAGCAACGACTTTCCACCCATGCTAGCGTAGGTTTCAAGAGCAATAACATTTTTGTCAAAGAAAGGTTACCCCTGCCAAGGAGAAGGAGTGGGTGTCCAAGTTGCTTTTGCCAATTGCCTCTATCATTTGGAATTTTAACACAAGCTATAGCAATGCACTTTCTTAGGTTTCCTGATAAACAACTAGAGCCTGAAAAGCCAGCAAATTCAGTTTCATCATTTCATCATGTGACCCACTATCTTTAGAAATATAAGCCTCTCTCAGCAGTGCACTTAGGATACCGTGTCCCTTGAGAAATAACTGGCTTTTGTTTATGATGAGCCAGAATGCATGCACATGTGCACACACTACACCATACATACTGCCCTTTATCATTCCAGGCTTTTGTTCATCAAAATAATAGCAAGTAGTGGCATAAAGCCATTTTCTGAGAAATAATTCATCATAAACAAAATCATCCAAATGCCAGTTCCTCTGACCAGAATGACCTTCAATGGCATAGCTTCTGTAGACCCACCTGCAGCAGTCAGTGGTAGTAACATAACATTAAGTCCAACAATGCTATTGCCTCACCGAGTTGTCACTAGCTTTGGCGAATTCTTTTCATGCCTTTACTGACCTTTAATCCTTACAATCAGAATACAAACAGTTCAACAGCTCAACTAGCGTTCTTTGAGGCTGTGGTGATGAGCTGAATAACACCTCCCTAAATGCCCCTACCTCCTTAGGGAAAGTAAGAAGAAAAAATCTAAGCAAGTCCATGGGGGTGCCTTTGTATAGATCTGGGGCAGCTAGACCACAGAAAAATTTAATCAACTACAGAAAAAAAGGCTTGTTACATGTGTGAATCCCAGTCCACAAAAACAGGATGTGTGATGAACGTCCATTTCTTTGTTTTCTTGAATCCACACAGTGTGGCAAGCAATTAGCCCTGCCAATATTGGAACTGACCTCAGGATTGGGATAAGTTCTTGGAGTATTACCTCAGGCCAAGACATCAGGAAGATTCTTCCTGATGTAGGTCCGTGCTAGGTACCACCAGACTGCCCACTGTACCAGCGTTTATTCCCTTGAAACATTAGGTCTCAGTTGCCATACATACATGATGTCTCGGAGTCTTTACTGAGGCTGGCACCCCAGTGCCTGGGGACCAGCCTTCCAAAGCACATCGTAGTTTGCTCTGAGGTTGGCCACAAAGAGGGCATGAGTCCCACACTCCTCTGATGTCACTCCCACAGTTGCCTCTTAGCGTGACCTCTGCCATCTCTCTTTAGAATCTCAGCAAAGTTTGCCCTCTCCTCTGGCAAGTATTCTCAAAGACTTCCTTTCTTTTCTGACTGCCCTAAGAGTGCTTAGAAACTCTTCAAAACATTTTGACTTTTGAAAATAAGTCAGAGAAAAGTACCTTCTAGTTTTGGTAGAAAATTTTGTGTGCAGATTTGGGTTGATGGTGAGAAAAACACACACACACAAATTAACATCCCAGAAAATTACCCTGCCATAGGTTGATTATTTCATTATTTCTAGAACAGTTGCTTCCTTTCAAGAAGGAATAGAGTGGTGTTTAAGTTGTGGACATACGGGAGTGAAAAAGAAAAACTGGATGTAGAAACTGCACCCAAAATCAAACATTAGGGATTGCCTCAGCCTGGCTTTTCCAGAAAGTAGATCCTGAGGCAAAGGCTTGGGCCAGTAATATACTAGGAAATCCACGCCCAGGAGCCAGGGTGAGGGGTATGGGGAGTGGAGCAGGGAAGGAGGCAGAGCCAGTACGAGCCAACATTGAGTTGGGCTGGTCACCTCTAAGTATGTCTGAGGGCGCAACCTCACTGGAGCATCCTCTAGGAGGTGGAATAAACATCTCAGCAGCATCCACCTCACTGGAGGGAAAGAAGGGGAAATATCCACCACTTTCCATCGCTCACAGATCAAAACTCGCCCCATAATGTTGCTGTGTTCTGAATGTTTGTGTTTTCCCCCAGATTCATGTGTTAAAACCTAATCCCTAATGTAATGCTTTTAGGAGGTAGAGACTTTGGGAGGTGATTAGGTTATGAGGGCTCATAAGGGGATTTGTGTCTTATAAAAAAGGCCTCAAAGACCTGTCTTTCCCCTTCCACCATGTGAAGACATAGCTGAAAGGCACCATTTATGAACTAGAAAGCAGGTTCTTACCAGACACCAGACCTATCAGCACATTGATCTTGGACTTGCCAGCCTCCAGAACTGTGAGAAAATAATTTCTGTTGTTTACAAGCCACCCAGTCTATAGTATTTTGTTACAGCAGCTTGAGCAAATTAAGACAGGCATGTAACTCCTCCACTATTCCAGTTATATGTGCCTAGGTGCCAAGCACAGTACTGCAGGGGTCCACACCTCAGTGTCAACTGAGAAGCCCTGGGGCTAGGACCAAGAGGCTTCCAGGTAGTGAGTGTGTGAAGTTGCTTGGAACCCACAAAGCTGGTCATCTCAGAGACATCTGGAATTGGAAGCAGGTGAAGCCAGGAGCATATGAAGGATTGCTGAAGGGGTGTGTGATAATGCGTGTAATGCGTGAATGTGCACTAAAAGGCACTGTCAGTGAGCTTTTAGCAAGCATACTAGGAAAGCTTTGTTAAATATGCAGTATATTTTATATAAATTATATAATTTGTGTATGCAAATTATATACTGTGTATATAATTTATGTAAAATATACTGCATATTTAACAGAGAGCAAAACAGGTGTATAAATTATATATTGTGTCTATATAATTAATAAACCTCTTTTGCTCAATGCAATATATAATTTATACACCTGTTTTGCTTATTTTTAAATTATATATACAATATATAATTTATATATCTAAACAACATAATATGTGTAAAAATAAAGTATATAATATGTAATTACAAACATTGTATTAATATATTTTATACATATATAAAACATTCTAAATCTGAATTAGCATTGTCCTTATCATAGTTGCAGTTCATTCATTTGCTCATTCATGAGTATTTGTTGGGTTAACAGGATAACAGTGAGCAAAACAGGTAAAGTCCCTTTTCAAGGATGATGTAATTTAAAAAAAAAATTTGTGAAACTTTTAAAATCATCTTAAAAGTCAGCATTGAATTCTTTTAATATCTTTAATCATCTCAAATTATTCTTTTTATGGATCCATTTGGTTTGGGAATTACCAGCAACCAAAACATTCAGATGAAGAAATGGTCAACCTGGGTAATAAAGTGATTGGCCAAGAAATAATATAAAAAATGAGACTATATTTCTTGTAGGTGTGTCTAGAAAATGCAAGTGTTATTAGATGGAGTATGTACATTTTTTAAAGTAGATTTTACTAACTCTTTTTAATGTGAGAAGCATTACTTAGGAAGAGACAGCAAGATAAGTGCTAAGTTGCTCCTTTGTAATCTTCCCTCTTTTTCTATGACATATCAGGAAGCTATGACAATCCTAAAAATGCTGACATTTTTCTCACTTAAGAATGATGATAGAAATAAAAAAGATTTCTTCTTCTTGCTCAGAAAGTATACAAGCAGCTCTATAGTTTCCTTCTAAAATGGAGAATTGCTTGAACTGGAGACTCTAAGTGAATGCTTATCATCTTTGCACAGACACACACACACAAATTAGCAGAGATAATCTACCCTATCCCGTCCCTAAAACTCTGAAATTTGAAATGGAAAACAATACCAACTTTAACAATTATTTCCAGTGTATATTTTTTGCTCATCAATCATTCTGTTGGTCTGTTCCACAAATACCAAGATTCACTTCAAACAGTCTCCAGACTTGCATGCTCCCATTCTACAAATAAGGAAACTGAGGCCCAGAGAGATGAATCTTTTTTTTTTTTTTTTTTTTTTTTGAGACAGAGTCTCATTCTGTCCCCCAGGCTGGAGTGCAGTGGCGCCATCTCGGCTCACTGCAAGCTCCGCCTCCCGGGGTCACACCATTCTCTGCCTCAGCCTCTCCGAGTAGCTGGGACTACAGGCGCCCGCCACCACGCCCGGCTAATTTTTTTATATTTTTAGAAGAGACGGAGTTTCACTGTGGTCTCGATCTCCTGACCTCGTGATCCACCCGCCTCGGCCTCCCAAAGTGCTGGGATTACAAGCGTGAGCCACCGCGCCCGGCCGAGAGATGAATCTTAACTAGCATTACTCCATTAATTAATGACTGCAGACAGTCTGTAATACAAGGATTTGACTCCTCAGACTGGGATTTTTTTCCTATGTATAATCCCTCACAAAGGGGACATTAAAAGTAGCTCAAATATCTTTTAACTATTTCCTCCTCTGCCCTACAAGGCCATCTCTTTTATTATGGGCAGCAATTCAACTCAGCCTCAAGTTTGCTTATGCCCATTATTTCATTGTTGAGCCAAACAAAAAGTAATCCAGTTCTTTAGAAAAATAATCTAGGTTATTTAGAAAAGACTACTTACCATAAATTTTTACCCAGACATACCATTCAAGGACTCAGCTCCTTATGCCACTGCCATCCCAACAGCTTCCACAACCAGAGTATTGACATGAAAAATATTATACCAAGTATGGTTTTCTCTTTGAATATATTAATATTTTTATATGAAAAATAGCTTATACTCTTCTAAACCTCCATTCATCTATGTATTCAACAAATATTTAGTAAGATCCTACTTAATGTGGCAGACTCTGTTCTGATCAAAATATTATAAACATCTCAAGTCACAAAATATAGTTCTGCAACATTGTTTCAAATGGCTACATGATATTTCATTAGCTAATTTTTTCCAAAGTATATATGTGTTCCCTGTTACTGAGGAGTGAGACCCTGATAGTCCACCATTCCGTAAATCATCCATGAGGATGATGGCATCTCCAAGCATTCTTGTCTGCTAGATCAAAATGCTCCAGCCGCTCTTATTATATATCCCCTAACTTAATTTGATCAAATTTGGAAGAAGGTTATGGAACCACAATAAACCTTCACCTTTTCCTAAGTGAAGAAACAGAGGTGTTCATTATTTCTTCAGTCACTCATTCATCAAGAATTCATCAATGCCCTCTTTCAGGTCAAGTGATGTGATGGAGCTAGCAATACAAGGATAAATGAGGCAAAAATACCTCACTAGGGACTGTCACGATCACAGGACAAACTTTTCCTGAAGTTAGACAATTATTCTCCAGCTGAACCAGAGCAGAGACTAAGCTAGCCTTACCAATTCCTGGTCCAGAATGTAACTCCAATTTGTGTATCTTATTCCTGCACAGCTCTTTCATTTGGTTTTAGGACTTGTATTAGTTATCCATTGCTGTATAACAAATTACCCCCAAAATTAAGCAGCTTGAAATATCAGACATTTATCATCTCACAGTTCCTGTGGGTCAGGCACCTGGAATGGCTTAGCTGATAGTTGAGGCTCAGAGTCTTTATAGCTGGATCTGCATCATCTGAAGGATTGACTGGGGCTGGACAACCCACTTATAAGGGGGCTCATTCACATGACTGTTTGCAGGGAGTCTCATTTCCTTTCTGATTTTGGCAGGAGACCTCTGTTCCTTGCCAAGTGGACTTCTCCACAGGGCTGCTTGAATGTTTTCATGACATGGCAGCTGGCTTCCCCCTGAGTGAGTGGTCCAAGAGAGAAAAGATAGCATCCGTAAAGCCCTTTATGACCTGGCCTTGCAAGTCCAATCACTTCTGCTGTATGTTATTGGTCACCCAGACCAACTCTGGTACAATATGGGAGGAGACTACATGAGGGTGTGAATACTAGGAAGAAGGGCTCATCAGGACTCATCTTGGAGGCTGGCTTAGAGTTTTTAGCAATTTTTAAATCCCAGATAGCCTAAAAACTCAGAGAAAAGTGTTAAATAATATAATATTTATTTTAGTGGCATATTTCATATGAAGATCACCAAATAGTTAAAAAACTCTCCCTTGCTCCATGAGAGATCATAGAATAAAAACTATAAAGCAAGAGAGGAACTTCGAGATTATTTTCCTAGTCTATTAATTTGATGTGTCTTTTAGGGAACTTGATGAGGTGAAAAATTTTTTTAAAAATTATACCAACCACTTCTCTGAATAGGACTGGAGACAGACTATCACTTTAAAAAAGATTCTCTTTATTACAGAAAAAAGTTGCTTGTTTCATAAATGTAAGGCGAGCAGATACCCAGAGCCCTGGAGAAAATGTGTAACAGATCCCTTGTTTCTTTTTTTTTTTTTTTTTTTTTGAGACGGAGTCTTTCTCTGTACCCCAGGCTGGAGTGCAGTGGCGCAATCTCGGCTCACTGCAAGCTCTGCCTCCCGGGTTCACGCCATTCTCCTGCCTCAGCCTCCCGAGTAGCTGGGACTACAGGCGCCCGCCAACATGCCTGGCTAATTTTTTGTAGTTTTAGTAGAGACGGGGTTTCACCGTGTTAGCCACGATGGTCTCGATCTCCTGACCTTGTGATCCGCCCGCCTCGGCCTCCCAAAGTGCTGGGATTACAGGCTTGAGCCACCGCGCCCGGCCGATCCCTTGTTTCTTGTGTGCCTTCCAAGACTGCCTGTCCCAAGCAATATCCCTTGCTATGCAGAGCTCTAGGGAGGGTGACACATATTGCCTAGAGATTCTTGGGCCTTCTTGGAAAAATCTGTCAAAATCCTAACCCCTTTCCTGAAAAGTGATGGAAACCTGTCTAGACAGAATAAGTTATCTTGACAAAGACCCAATAGTAAGAAGGGCAATGGGGTACCAGAAATGCAATGACCATGAGGGCATACCCCAGTACCAGGTTGGCTAGAAGCAGTGTGGGGCCTCAGTCTCCGTCTGCCAGGTGGAAGCCCTGGATGTTACCTGTACGGTGTAATGGACAGGGAATACACAGTGCTCCAAGGGCAAGGCTCCTACCTTGGGAAAATGAGGGAGGAGTGAATCAGCAGAGTGTTGAGCACCCGGAGCAATTATCTGAGGGAGTCCAACCCCAGGGAGTACAGTTGTCTCCTGGAGAGACAATCCACAGGTTTGTCCAGACAAGCACCACCAGGGGCCAACCACATGATGCCTGAGAATTAAGGCAGAAAGCAGAGATAGGAGGTGGCAAGAGACTGACTCTTAGCAGATTTTAAAGCTCGGAATCCAGTTACAGCTGAAGCCTAGGACTTACCATCAAGAATGAGCGTTTGAGTTGGTTTTCTTTCTTGTTTTCCTCTTTATGGAACTCAGGTCAATGGAATTGGATTAATTGTAGTCCTTGGTTCATGAAAACTGTTAGTCCAAGCATAATCCTCTTTTAATTATTTTAACAATATAATGAAAACCCATAATCCTTTATCCCAAGCAGGAATTATAACCTAATAGCCACGTTAGGGGTTGAACTGTGTATTCCTAAAATTCATATGTTGAAGTCCTAACCCCCAGTACCTCTGAATGTGACCTTATTTGGAAATAAAAGCATTACAGATACAATTAGCTAAAAGGAGGTCATTAGGGTGGGCTGTAATGCAATATGATGGGTTTCTCTATAAAAAGGGGAAATTTGAACAGAGACAGAATTTCACAGAAGCAAAATGATGTGAAGAGATGCAGGGACAAGATAGCCACCTACAAGCCAAGGAGAGGGGCCTGGAACACATCCTTCCCTCACAGCCCTCACAGGAACCAACCTTGATTTTGGATTTCTAGCTTCCAGAGCTGTGAGACAATACATTTCTGCTGTTTAAGCCACTCTCTGAGGTTTTTTTTTTTTTTAATGGCAGCCGTAGTAAACTAGTATAATTAGTAACTAACATTTCCCCACAGGTTCCTCTCATCCCATTCTCCTGCCTTCCCTTTAGAATTGACATGTCCCAAAATTTGCACTTATTATTTATCATTGTCTTCCTTTATTACTATTCATTACACACACACACTCACACACACACACACAATTTGTTATTTAAGTGTATTTCTGAATTCTATAAAAAGGGCAAAAGGGCTTTACTGTACATGCTGTCCTCTGGGATTTGCTTTTGTGATTCCAAATTATTTAAAAAGATTATCCATGTGTTGTATGTGGCTATAGTTCGTTCTTTTTCACTCTGATTAATATTCCATAGGGTGATAACCAATTTTCTTATTGGGTGGACCAAAGAGTAGCAAAGAATGCAAAACCCTCACAAAGGCACGTCTGAAAAGCTGGCTCATGGCCTCACACCATGGAGTCATACCCCAAAACAGTCTATTTCTGATGTCAGTTGTGGCACGTTCATCTTTATGAAGTTGGGTCTGTAGTTCTGTAGTTGGGTTTCTTATTTAAATGCAACAAGACAAAAGAAGCAACAAAAATGCCTGAAACAGGGTTGGCCGGGGAAGGGGCAAGACTTAAGGGAGAATTTCAGCAGACACTGTGAATAAGATAACGTAGTATCCCTTCCTTTCTTCCTTAGCTTGTCTCCACAGTAAAGCTAAACTCTGTGGAATAAAATCCTGTGGTCCCAAAACGCACCCCACAATAACACAGTCACAAGCAAGGGGTGGCTCCCATGCTCTGCCCAGCTCCCATCTGTGGGCTGAAGTTTTTTTTCTTCAGAAGAAGAAAGGGTGTGTGGCTAGGAAGTGACTTTGAGACTTTCTCAGTTTAGTGGATGGCCAGCTGAATAAGTGTTTAGTATTGTTACATAACAGTACATATGGACTTAAAAATATTATTTTTGTTCACCTCAAATCAATGCAACCCTACATCCTGTGCAATTAACATTTTAGACCTCACTAAATATATTATGGCAGAGTTTTGCTGTGCTCATCTTCCCATGAACTAGGACTGGCCAGGTGACAGAATTCTGATAAATCAGACCTGAGCATGAATCTGCTAGGGATGTTGGGAGAAAGTTTTTGTTCTTCTAAAAAAAAAAAAAAAAAAAGCATTCACAGCTGCTCTCACATCCTCCCTCCCTGGGCCCTTTTATAGCAGCCTTAAAAGAGAATTTGCTGCCGGTAGCTATGGTGGCCAACTCACCCCCAAAGGCGAACAGATAAGAAAACTGCAGAAGCAGCAGTCCTGACATAATTGAGCCACTGAACTGAAGCCAGCAGCTGCCTACCCCCAGAATTCACATTATGCAAGGAAAATAAACATTTATATATTTAAGTCACTGTTAGTCAGAGTTTCTGTTACTTGCAGCCAAAAACATTACTGGGTAACACAGAGATGGACTAGATTTTCTGCTGAAGTGGGTGTAAAAGGGTTTGAGAATTGCGTGTTGGAACTCTACTTGTGGAGGAGAAACAATTTGAATATTCAAACAACTAAATATAAAGTTAAACATCCCAAGCACTTCTAGATGGGTAAACCAAGGCTCAAGGAAGGAAAGTGATTTGCCCTGTGGTTTCCTAAGTATGGCAGGGATAAGCTTCATGGAAAGGACTAATATGTGTGCCCATTTAAAAAATGGCATCTGAGGCTGAGGATGGCAAATATAGAAATCTCCCAATGCCCAGCTCTATAATTTCAGTTGTCTTATTCCCAACTTAACTTTCAATTCACTAGACTTAGTTTTATCTCAATTTGCCTCCCACTTAACCAAAAGCATCTCCCACAACCAAAAGTTCTGTCTCACTTTCATTATCCTTTCCTGCCACAAAGCAACACCAACATCCCTGGACCAGAACCCTGTAAAACAGCTGTTTCAATTAAGTTAAATCACAAGTATTTGGAGAAAATTCTAAGTGTTGGTGATGGTTAGATGCTATGTGTGAGGACTGAATCGCTGTGCTTTTTCTTTTTTTTTTCCTTTTACAAACATCCCTCCCCTCACAAATAAGTTCACACTATTCTGGAGAGTGTATTCTTAGAAGATAAGCAGCTAAGAAAGATGATCAAGAAAAGACACTTAGTAAGAAATGATCTAATCACTACAGGAACAAATATGGAGTGCTGGGCTTTGTCCGTGGGAGGATGAAACTGTCATCCCTCTCTCCCTGCATAGACCATGGCTGTCTATTTCCCTAATTAAGTTCCTATTGAATGGCCCGCACAAAGCTACTTTCTGTTGTCTCTTAACACAGTCCCCAAAGTGCTGAAGAAAATCTTATACTACTTAATTGCCACAGCAAAACTGATGGAGATCCTTAGTTGCACCGATAATACAGACATTAAGGTATGGATTACTGCTTTGGAACATCGTTGTTAATGAAACAATGGTTTGCTAGACTGCAACCATTCGCCAAATCACAAGGAACAAACTTCTACATGTGGACACTGTTGTTGGTATCTGTGTTGGAGGAGGAGTTGGCAATGACGAGTTATACCTCAAAATTTTGGAAGTGATGAAATTGTGTCCGGAATTGGTGGGTTCTTGGTCTCACTGACTTCAAGAAGGAAGCCACGGACCCTCGCGGTAAGTGTTACAGTTCTAAAGGCTGCATGTCCGGAGTTTGTTCCTTCTGATGTTCGGACATGTCCGGAGTTTCTTCCTTCTGGTGAGTTCATGGTCTCGCTGGCTCAGGAGTGAAGCTGCAGACCTTCGCAGTGTTACAGTTCATAAAACCAGTGTGGACCCAAAGAATGAGCAGTAGCAAGATTTATTGCAAAGAGTGAAAGAACAAAGCTTCCACGGTGCGGAAGGGGACCCGAGCGACTTGCCGCTGCTGTCTGGGGCAGCCTGGTTTTATTCTCTCATCTGGCCCCACCCACCTCCTGCTGATTGGTAGAGCCGAGTGGTCTGTTTTGACAGGGTGCTGATTGGTGTGTTCACACACCTTGAGCTAGATACAGAGTGCCGATTGGTGTGTTTACAATCCGTGAGCTAGACATAAAGGTTCCCCACATCTCCACCAGAGCAGCTAGATACAGTGTCGATTGGTGCACTCGAGCTAGACACAGGGTGCTGACTGGCGTGTTTACAATCTGTGAGCTGGACATAAAGGTTCCCCACATCTCCACGAGACTCAGGAGCCCAGCTGGCTTCACCCAGAGGATCCTGCGCCCGGGCTGCAGGTGGGGCTGCCCGCCAGTCCCACGCCGTGCCCTCGCCCTCCTCAGCCCTTGGGTGGTTGATGGGACTGGGCGCTGTGGAGCAGGGGGTGGTGCTCGTCGGGGAGGCTCGGGCGCACAGGAGCCCACGGAGGGGGTGGGAGGCTCAGGCATGGTGGGTTGCAGGTCCCGAGCCCTGCCCCGCAGGAAGGCAGCCAAGGCCCGGCGAGAAATCCAGCGCAGCGCCAGTGGGCTGGCACTGCTGGGGGACCCAGTACACCCTCTGCAGCCACGGGCCCGGGTGCTAAGTCCCTTAATGCCCAGGGCCGGCAGGGCCGGCCGGCTGCTCTGAGTGCAGGGCCCGCCGAGCCTACGCCCACCCGGAACTCCAGCTGGCCCGCAAGCGCCGCATGCAGCCCCGGCTCCTGCTTGCGCCTCTCCCTCCACACCTCACCGCAAGCTGAGGGAGCCGGCTCCTGCCTTGGCCAGCCCAGAAAGGGGCTCCCACAGTGCAGTGGTGGGCTGAAGGGCTCCCCAAGTGCCGCCAAAGTGGGAGTCCAGGCAGAGGAGGCACGAGAGCGAGCGAGGGCTGTGAGGACTGCCAGCACGCTATCACCTGTCAAAATTGTATGAGATAAGTGTACAAAGTCCACACTAAATGGATGGGAGCCAAAGGCACCTCGTAGAGAGAATGGTTCCAAGCCAGTAAGACTAAACAGTTGGAAGAACAAGGATAACAACAAATCCTTAGAAATGGTGTCAATCAGGAGAAAAGATGATCTGGAATGGAGGCATAAACAGAAAGAGCTACAATTGCAAGAATTGAATTGTACAAGCAGATTTGATCAGGGGAGAGAAGTCTTGTCTAGTGGACCTTCAATATTACTATTTTACTGGCATATTCCTATATGGAGATGAAGACATCAAACTAATGTAGTCTGATGTCATTTAAAGATCATCTACCATCCCTTTTTCTGATTTGATGCTCAAGAGCCAAATTATTGATAATATGATTGTCCGTGGAAATCTTCAGATAGAGAGAAGGCATGCCAACATAAATATTTCAGACCACAAGACCGGGATAGTTCCAAATATAAGTTAATTAAACAGGATTAGAATTTTCTGGTTTTATACACCAGTATCTGCCAGATTGGTTAGGATGAATCTGCCTCTGAAAATGCACCTACTTTCAGTGGCTGAAACCCAGTTTTATAGACCTGTGAGACTGAGAACTGGTCCTGCACTGCGGCAAACTTAACATGGTACATCACGGTGTGAGGCATCCTCATGTGGCCGTGTCCAGTCCTCACCAGTTGTCTTCCTGGTGCAGTTCTATCTTTAGTAAATATGGAATATGCGGAACCAAGTTAATAGAGCTGGATCCTAAAGCTCTTACATTTCCTTGCTCAAGTCTTTCAAAAGTCTATCATTTCTGCCTTAATTAAAGCCATGCTCTCACGTCAGAAGGATACATTAGCAAATGGTATGATTAGGCTAGAGCTTGAATGGGCATCTATTTCATCCTCTTGCCTTCAGTTAAATAATCAACCTGTTTTAATCCAATCTCCACAGAAAGGAAAGATGTCCATCAAGAACCCCCTGAAGGGAGATGACATTTTTTATTTCAATCTGGAACCCCTTGAAGGCAGATAACATTCTTTATTTCAATTTGGAACCCCCCAAAAGCAGATGACATTTTTTATTTCAATTTGAAGGGGCAAAATTAAAAGACATCTGAACGTAGAGAAGACAGTAACTTGAGATTCTTTTGCTGAAGCCACCTGTCCCACCATATATTGTGAAAAATAGAGGATAGGTAAACATTTGAACTTGAGTTATTCATTGATCTATTCACTGAGGGATGGGAAACAGCAATGAAAAAAAAAGGTGGTACGTAGATAGCACTGCAGTCAGGGAATTATAATGCTGAGCTGAGTTCTAGCGCAGTGACTACAGTGGGGCAGAACCTCCGGCCATCTCTTCGCCTTAGTCCTCTCCTTTGCCAAAAGAGAGTGCTCAACTCTATGAGATCTAAAAAGTCCCTTCTAGTGCATTCTACAATGCCAGAAGAAAAGGGAGGAAACTGCTGCCTCGCAAGAGCACTGGGTTTTGGCACTTTCTGCAACATAATTCCTCAAATCCCCAAGAAGTTTGCAGATGAGTCTTGAGGTGGCTGAACATCTAATTGGACCAGGCTTCCCTAATAAAAACCCCATCCATTCATTCCTGCCAAGGTAATGTTTTTACTCCCATTGCAAAATGTGTGGCTAAGGAAGGTGATGACTAATTTGTATCATTTGGGAACTGCAGATCTTGGCACTTGATCTTGCTTTAAGCTGAGGGAGTCCCATCTCTAGCTGAAGATGTTTGCAGGGTTGTCGTTCTCAAATATTGTTATTTATGCTGGTCATCCACTGATGACACAGAGACTTCAACTGACTGCATGATCACTAAACAACAAGAATCCATTGATGCTGATGGCCGCTGGGTAAGGACCTGAAACAACGGCAGGGGGTCTGTGAAAGGGAAAGAAAACTGAGATGTGTAGTTAATGTAGGAGGTAAGGGTGTACCAAGGGGCCTCAGGAGGGATCTGCAGCAGAAAGGCTTCATTGAGAGAACCTATGGAGTTAAGCACCTGTTCCCTAAGTTGCCCCCGCAAGGTTCACCTGCAAAGCTAACATTTTCTATAGCAATTTTGTTATAGGAAAAACACCAACCCCAAACAGTAGATATGACATCTAAGCAAACTTTGTTGGCAAAGAAATTCCTACAATTTACTAACTTATCTTGCTTTATGTGGGTAACTAAAAAATTAAGCCAAGTCTAGGAATCAGTTAATCTTTGAGCATAGACTTATATTGGAATTCATTTTTCTTCCCAGAGTAAAGAAAAGACAAGAAGGTATTGAAAAGGAGGCCTTGAATGAGATACCTATGACCCAGAAGTACAATAAACTTGAGACAAACACTGCCTTGAATTTGCAGAGTAACATCACATGTAGACATATAAAAATATGTACATATACATGTGTATATTAAGAGGATAGCATGTACTTAAAGACAAAGTCATTTTCCCAGCATGGAAAAAAATAAATTCTCAGCATGAAAAGCAAACGAGACTATAGCAAGAGTCCCTTGCAGAAACAAAATTGTTATTCTTTTTTTTTTTTTTTGAGACAGAGTCTCACTCTGTCGCCCAGGCTAGAGTGTAGTGGTGCGATCTCAGCTCACTGCAACCTCTGCCTTTGGAGTTCAAGCCATTCTCCTGCCTCAGCCTCCTGAGTAGCTGGGATTACAGGTGTCTGCCACCGTTCCTGGCTAAATTTTTTTTGTATTTTTAGTAGAGACAAGGTTTCACCATATCTTGGCCAGGCTGGTCTTGAACTCCTGATCTCGTGATTCACCCGCCTCGGCCTCCCAAAGTGCTGGGATTACAGGCATGAGCCACCACTCCCAGCCAAAATTGTTATTCTTAAAGGGATCAGATAATAGGTATAACCACCTACCGTATTTTAATTCAAAAATAACTAAGGTGTTCAAAGTTTTGGAGCTTTCTGGGATAATACAAGTGAGCAATGGGCCATCTGGTCAGTGAATGCCTTCTGGCCCAAGCTGACTGTACCTAAGTTGATGGAAATCCTTTTATAGATTTTGCTGTTCCTCCATGTTATATCATACAAGGACCTATGATGGCAAAGGCCTAACATTATAAAGTGAGACATAATGATGACCTACAGATTGAAGGGGGGGTGGCTTTTGCTTTGGAAGTGATGGATATTACTCACCAATGTAAAGTAAATGTGGCAGACGGAAGAAAAGGGAATAGGTTCCTTGCCTGCAGGATTCAACGAATGGACAAAGCTGCTCTGCCAATGAGCTGAATGACTCCAGATAGCTTGGCAAGCCTCTACCAGAATAATCTATAAAAGGCATGAAAAAATAGAGTGTGAATTTTAATTTTGGGACACACTTTATGTCTAACGAACCTGAAAAAATGAGAAGTGATTGGGTTGTGGACATCAGCCCTTTTTAGTATTTTATACGTGCATTACTTTTTAACAAAATACACAATTAAAGCTCATTAGTGCTTTCTATCTAGGCATTTTAGGAGGAAAAATGTTTCTCTCCATTACCCTGAACTTCAAGAAACTCAAGATACTTCGTTTTGTTTTCCTATGGCCATGGCAATAGATGAACTTTTTAAAGTATGTATGTGGGCTTTTTCTATCTCCGGTTACATGGTATGAATCACTATAATGCTTACTTGAATTTTTTCTAATTTAACAAATTGACAACCGTGGAGCCTAGCCTAGTATTCTCAGAAGTCTTTCATAAATATCTGCTGCATTAACCATATAATCTTCTTGCCTGCTTATGCTTAACTACAGTATTTTGAATGGCTGTCCCTAGGTTTGACCTTCAGGGGAAAAAATGCGGGAATGTAACGGAACTTTCAAAAGTCTCCTTCTAGAGGAATGCATTCCATTCTTCAAAGATACTCAGTGTTTTACAGTTGGAGGCACCTCAAATTATCCATTCTAACTTCTTCATTCTACAGATGAAAATGAAGCTAGGTTATGACATTTGTAAATAGGAACATTATCAGGCCACCCTTATTTTCTAATACAAAGTATTCCTTTTAAATGTTCTTTTATCAAAGTAATACTTGAACATTAAAATAGTATAGAACATTAAAATAGTATAAAATAGTTCTACCATTCCACCCCTGCACAACCCTAATTCTGCTACCTAGAAGATCATTCTCTTAAATACTTAACCCTAAATGATATGCCAATAACTGTTGGCCTTGATTTCTTGATTTCAGAAATCATTTACTGACTTCTCACTAAGAGAGATAAGGATTTGGTTCACTTCAACTACCCTCTTTCTACTTCAGAATTTTATAACATTTTACTCTTATTACTTCTTATAGTGCTTCATAGTATTAAATAATCTACTAGAACATCTTATGTTTTATTTTATCAATATGCTACAGTTTTGCTTGCTTCTGTAGTTGAGACTGTTCCTGCCCAATTCTTCTCTGTCTTTCCAAACTCCAATTCCTGTCCCTGAATCTTCACATTTACATTATGTTCTAAAACCATAATTATATATTCTTTTACATTTATGTACATACTCTTTTACATTTTTAATAAACTGATTTTTAGAGATAAAATAAATAAGCACTACTGTGTATTAATTGTTCGCATAAAACCAACTATATTCTACGATTACATTTGCTTTCTATGTGTATCTAAAGAGGTAACTACTGTAGCATACAAAGATGAATGATCCTAGAATCTAGGATGAATCAAATCTCTTATGCTGTATCAGGGCCTCAAAATCATGCCACATTTTAGTTTGCTTCGTAGTTTGACCATTACCTTTCTATATAGATTTTTGTTTTTCCTGGAGTTAGTAATAATATTTTCTTTTTCAGAAAAGAGTTACTTGACATCTTTACTATATTTCATAACCTTCCTTTTCTAATGCTTAGAAATCATTGCGTTCTTCTTGAAGATATTCTTGGACCTCATTTAATTCCCATATAAAATAGCTGAGTTGCTTTCAAGGACTATTGAAATGTCTGTCAGCCTGTGATTTCATTTCACTGGACTTCATATCATTCAGTTCCCAGTCAAGAAAACAGAAATCACTCTAGATAATTAAAGCAAGAAGGGATTCCATCCAGGTAATTTATCACAAAAGTATTAGAAGGATATGAGCAGCAAAGGGTGGTCAGTGGTATCACCCAGGGGCAATAACTGCAAAAGCAACCACCACCCTTGAAGGAACTTGTGAGCCCATGCTTCCCTTTTCCACCAAGAAGCTCATAAGCCTCTAATCCCCTTGATGCTGTGGGAACACATATTACCATGGATGCTGTTGGAAGTCCTGCCAGTGTGGCTGGTACAGTTGCGCTAATGCCTCTGAAGCCACTGCCAAAATCAGGTGTTTTACCTCCTCTCTACCTTCTAATTTCATTCAAAATCCTCCCACTGCATGAAACAAACCAGAATCCAGCTGGCAATGGAGTCTCAGAAAGGTAGTTTTCAGGCTCCTGGCCCCAGCAGTAAAAGTACAGAAGATCAGTGTGTGGCTGAGCACCAGCAGAAAATGTCTGGAACAGACTCTTTACTTAGTTCCATCATTTTTTATGGCTTTCATCTTCTTTTTGTTTGTTTGTTTACTTTAAGAACTTTTAATTCCTCAACTAAGTTCTTGAAAAGTATGCCTGGAAGGTAAACATTCTTTATTTGCATGTTGAAAAATCTTTGTATTTTGTCCTCACATTTGGTTGATGGTACAGAATTATAGATTCAAGTACAGAATTCTAGGTTCAAAATCATTTTCACACAAAATTGGAAGGCAATGGTTGCTATCTTCTATAAACTTGTATACTTATCAAAAAGTCTGTTACCAGCCTGGTTCTCATTCCAGGGTTATTAACTGTTGTTCTCTTGAAACAAACAAACAAACAAACAGAGAAACAAACAAAAAAAAATCCCTCAAAACCAATTCTTCCTCAAACCGTATCTGAAGTGTCCTCACTTCTCTCACCCTAGGGACATCCACCATCTCTCTGGAACAGATCCACTAAATCTCTGAATTGGTTTATTGCAATAGCTTCCTAACTGCATTCTGTTTCCACTCTTTGGCCTCTCAAAAATACATTTCCACAGAGCAGCCAAAGTTATCTTTTGAAAATGTTTATCAGCTAATGCCATCCTCATAAATTAGAATGATTCAATGGCTTCCTATATCAATTAGCTTTCGTTGCACAACAAATCACTCCAAAACTCGGTGGCCTAAAACAATAAATATTTCTTACAATTGTATGGACCAATGGGAAGTGTTTCTTGGCTAGTTGAGTTGTAATTGGACGTGGATGGTCTAAGACAGTCTTACCCATGTGTCTGGCAGTTGGTAGACCAGTTGATCTGAAAGGGTGGGGTTGGTGGTGGTGTCTAAGTTGAAGTGGCTCATCATTTTTTTGTGTGGCTAACTTACCTTCTTCACATGGCAGTGTCAGGGTTCCCAAGACATCTGAAAAGAGAAAGCCTTAGTGTACAAGTACTTGTTCAAGTTTTTGCTAGCATTACACTTACTAATGTCTCATTGGCTAATGCAAATCATGTGGACAAAGTTTCATCAGCTAAAGAAATATACAGCTGTAGTTTATGCAGATTTAAGAAATGAAGTGGAAGTTGAATGCAATAAAACATTATTCTCTCAGTGGATGGATAGCTCTTTTACTAGAGATTTTTCCAGACAATTCTAGCCTTCATTTACTTCAATAACCCATCATTGTATGTCTACTGTGTGCTAAGTGCTAAATAAATAAATATAATTAAGACATAATCTCTGAATTTAGGAGGCCTCTGGGGTGAGGCAGTCATACACAAGTAATCTGTGATTAAGATAATTGAAGGAATCTACCTGAATTGAGAAAGACACAAATGTGCAAATTGAAAGAGCTCACCACATCATATTTTAGTAGAACCACCAACCCACACTTAGACAAACTCTGGAAAAATTTCTGAATGGTAAATATAATGAACAAAAACTTTTTAAGCATAAGAAAAATTAAAGACAGGAATCATCAAAGGAGAAAGATTACAAGCTGACCTCACATTTCTCTGAAACATTATATACAAGAACTCATGAGTAGTATCATGAACAGTTTTTAAAAGGTAATGTCCTAAAAATATTCCCCCAAATTTTCTCTGTCTTTAAAGAAAAAATGTCCTGTTTCAGGGACTTCCTTTTAAAAAGAAAAATTATTTAAGTAAAAAATCTAGTTAATAGAGAAATGAATTCATACCAGGAATTCTAAAATAGAGAATTCAAGTTATGAAAGGGCTTGAAGGCCATACTTTCCTGTTTAGGCTATAGATTCACAAATCCCTGGACTTTAATTTGACATTTGACCAGTTGGACCTAGCAGACATCTACAGAATATCCCACTCATCAACCACAGAATGTCCATTCTTCTTTGCATATGGAATATACTCCAAAAATGACCACATGCTTGGTCATTAAACAAGCGTCAATAAATTCAAAACAAATTTAAATCATACCAACCATTCTCTCAGACCACAGAGAAATAAAAATAGAATTCAAAATTGAGACGTTCTCTCAGAACCATACAATTAAATAAAAATTAAAAGACTTGCTCCTGGATGACTTCTGGGTAAATGACGAAATTAAGGCAGACGTCAAAAGGTATTGGAAATAAATGAAAGGAGATACAAAATACCAAAATATCTAGATAAAGCAAAAGCAGTGTTAAGAGGAAAGTTTATAGCACTAAACACCTCTCTCAAAAAGTTAGAAAGATCTCGGCTGAGCGCAGTGGCTCCTGCCTGTAATCCCAGCACTTTGAGAGGCGAAGGCAGGTGGATCATGAGGTCAGGAGATCAGACCATCCTCGCTAACATGGTGAAACCCCGTCTTTACTAAAAATACAAAAAACTAGCCAAGCATGGTGCCAGGCACCTGTAGTCCCAGCTACTCGGGAGCCTGAGCCAGGAGAATGGTGTGAACCTGGGAGGCAGAGCTTGCAGTGAGCCAAGATCGCACCACTGCACTCCAGTCTGGGCGACAGAGCAAGACTCCGCCTCAAAAAAAAAAAAAGAAAGATCTCAAATTAATGATCTAACATCCACCTAGAGGAACTAGAAAAACAAGAACAAACTAACTCCAAAGCTATCAAAAGAAAATAAATCACTAAAGTCAGAACAGAACTGAACAAAATTTTGAGACCCAAAAATCCATACAAAGAATCAATGAAACCAAAAGTTGATTTTTTGAAAGTATAAACAAGATCAATAGACCACTAGGTAGATTTGACAAATAACAAAAAGGAGAAGATTCAAATAAGCACAATCAGAAATGACAAAGGTGACATTACAGAAATCCCATAGAACTACAGAAGATCCTCAGAGACTATTATGAATACCTCTATGCACACAAACCAGAAAATCTAGAGGAGATGAATAAATTCCTAGAAACACTCACTCACCTAAGATTGAATCAGGAAGAATTCAAAACCCTGAGCAGACCAATGTCAAGTTCTGAAATTGAATGAGTAATAAAAAAAAAAAAATACCAACCAAAAAAAGCCATGGGCCAGATGGATTCATAGCTGAATTCTACAACATATAAAGAAGACCTGATACCAATTCTACTGAAACTATTCCAAAATATCAAGGAGGAGGAACTCCTCCCTAACTCATTCTATGAAGCCAGCATCACCCTGATATCAAAACCTGGCAGAGGCTTAGTGAACAAAGAAAATCACAGACCAATATCCCTGATGAGCATAGACACAAAAATCTTCAACCAAATACTAGCAAACCAAACCCAACAGCAGATCAAAAAGTTAATTGACCACGGTCAAGTAGGCTTCACTCTTGTGAGGCAAGGTTGGTTCAACATATGCAAATCAATAAATATGATTCACCACATAAATAGAATTGAAAACAAGAACCATATGATCATTTCAATAGATGCAGAGAAAGCTTTCAATAAAATCCAACATCTCTTTATGATAAAAAAAAACCTCAAGAGATTATGCATCAAGGGAACATACCTCAAAATAATAAGAGTCATCTATGACAAACCCGCAACCAACATTATGTTGAACAGGCAAAAGCTGGAAGCATTCTGCCTAAGAATAGGAACAAGACAAGGATTCTCACTCTTACCACTCCTATTCAACAGAGTACTGAAAGTGCTAGCCAGAGCAATCAGGTAAGAAAAAGAAATAAAAGGCAGCCAAATAGTAACAGAAGAAAGCAAACTGTCTCTTTTCACTGATGATATAATTCTATAATGAGAAAACCCTAAAGACTCTGCCAAAAGGCTCCTGGAACTGATAAACAACTTCAGTAAAGTTTCAGGGTACAAATAATGTATAAAAATTAGTAGTATTTCTATATACCAATCACATTCAAGGTGAGAGCCAGATCAAGAACACAATCCCATTTACAATAGGTGAAGGAAAAACATACCTACAAATACATCTAACCAAGGAGGTGAAAGATCTCTATAAGAATTACAAAACACTGCTGACACAAACAAATGGAAAAACATTCTATGCTCATGGATTGGAACAATCCATACCATTAAAATGGCCATACTGCCCAAAGCAATCTACAGAGTCAACACTATTCCTATTGGGCAAATAACCAATGTCATTTTTCACCAAACTAGAAAAAAACTATTCTAAAATCCATATGGAACCAAAGTAGAGCCCAAATAGCCAAACAAATCCTAAGCAAAAAGGACAATTGATAAGTAGAACCTAGCTAAACTAAAGAGATTCTACACAGCCAAAGACACTATCAACAGTGTAAGCAGACAACCTATAGAATGGGAGAAAATATTCACAAACGATGCATATGACAAAGAGCTAATATCCAGAATCTATAAGGAGCTCACACAAATGAGCAAGCAAAAAACAAATAGCCCATTAAAAAAACAGGCAAGGCCGGGCGCGGTGGCCCACACTGGTAATCCCAGCACTTTGGGAGGCCGAGGCGGGCGGATCACGAGGTCAGGAGATCGAGACCACGGTGAAACCCCGTCTCTACTAAAAAAAATACAAAAAAATTAGCCGAGCGTGGTGGCAGGCGCCTGTAGTCCCAGCTACTCGGAGAGGCTGAGGCAGGAGAATGGCGTGAACCCAGGAGGCGGAGCTTGCAGTGAGCCGAGATTGTGCCACTGCACTCCAGCCTGGGCGACAGAGCGAGACTCCATCTCAAAAAAAAAAAAAAAAAAAAAAAACAGGCAAAAACATGAGCAGATACTCCTCAAAAGAAGACATATAAGCTGCCAACAAACATGAAAAAAGCTCAACATCACTAATCATCAGACAAATACAAATTGAAAGCACAAGGAGGTACCATCTCACATCAGTCAGAATGGCTATTATTAAAGAGTTAAAATACAACAGATGCTGTCAAGACTGCAGAGAAAAGGGAATGCTTATACACTGTTGGTGGGGATATAAATTAGTTCAGCTACTTTGGAATGCAGTTTAGAACTTAAAACAGACCTGACATCCAACCCAGTGATCCCATTACCAAGTTTATATTCAAAACAAAATGAATTATTCTACCAAAAAGACACACACATTCATATGTTTATCTCTGCACTATTCACAATAGCAAAGACATGGTATCAATCTATGTGCCCATCACTGGGTTATGTATACACCATGGAATATTACACAGCCATAAAAAAAGAATGAAATCACGCCCTTTGCAACAACATGGATGCAGCAGAGGTCATTTTCCTAAGCAAATTAATTCAGGAACTGAAAACCAAGTACTGCATATTCTCACCCATAAGCAGAAGCTAAACAATGGATACCCATGGACATAAAGATGGTAACAAGAGACTACTTGGGACTACTACAGGAGGGAATGAGGGAGAGGGCAAGGGTTGAAAAACTAGCTGGTGGGTACTATGCTTAGTACCTGCATGACAGAATCAATCATACCCTAAACCTCTGCATCACGCAGTATACTCAGGTAATGAAGCTACACATGTACCCCTGAATCTAAAATAAAAGTTGAAAATTTTTTTAGAAATTAGTTAAATTAACTCAAGAATCCAGTTGGATTATATTTGTATATGTCAAGTGTATACTATAGCCTGGGGAAAGGTTTGACCCTATATTTAGGTATTGTTCTCATTCAGCTAGTCTTTATTTCTTTTTCTGCTCTTTTCTCAATTAGAAGAAATATTTTCATAAGCCATTGATATGGTTTGGCTCTGTGTCCCCACCCAAATCTCATCTTGAATTGTACCCCATAATTTCCATGTGTTGTGGTAGGGACCCTGTGGGAGATAATTGAGTCATGGAGAGGGGGGTTCCTCCCATACTGTTCTCATGGTAGTGAGTAAGTCTCATAAGATCTAATGGTTTGATAAGGGGAAACCTGTTTCACTTGGCTCCCATTTTCTCTCTTGCCACTGCCATGTAAGAAGTGCCTTTCACCTTTTGCCATGATTGTGATGCCTCCCTAGCCATGTGGAACTGTAAGTCCATTAAACCTCTTTTTCTGCCCAGTATCAGGTACATCTTTATCAGCATCATGAAAACATACTAATACAGTAAATTGGTACCAGGAGTGGGGTGCTGCTGAAAAGATACCCAAAAATGTGAAAGTGACTTTGAAACTGGGTAACAGGGAGAGGCTGGAACAGTTTGGAGGGTTCAGAATAAGATGGAAAAATGTGGGAAAGTTTGGAGCTTCCTAGAGATTTGTTGAATGGCTTTGCCCAAAATGCTGATAGTGATATGGACAATGAAATCCATGCTGAGGTGGTCTCAGATGGAATTGAGGAACTTGCTGGGAAATGGACTAAAGATGACTCTTATTATGTTTTAGCAAAGAGACTGGTGGCATTTTGCCTCTGCCCTAGAGATTTTTGGAACTTTAAACTTGGAAGAGATGATTTAGGGTATCTGATGGAAGAAATTTCTAAGCAACAAAGCATTCAAGATGTGACTTGGGTGCTGTTAAAGGCTTTCAGTTTTAAAAGGGAAACAGAACATAAAAGTTTGGAAAATTTGCAGGCTGACAATGAAATAGAAAATTCCATTTTCTGAGGAGAAATTAAGGCTGGCTGCAGAAATTTGCATCAGTAATAAGGAGCTGAATATTAATCACTGAGACAATGGGGAAAATGTCTCCAGGGCATGTCAGAGACCTTTGCTGAAGCCCCTCCCATCACAGCCCTGGAGGTTTAGGAGGAAAAAATGGTTTAATGGGCCTGGCCCAGGGTCCCTCTGCTGTGTGCAGTTTAGGGATTTGGTGCCCTGCATCCTAGCCACTCCAGCCACAACTAAAAGGAGCCAAGGTACAGCTCAGGTTGTTGCTTCAGAGGGTAGAAGCCCCAAGCCTTGGCAGCTTCCACATGGTGTTGAGCCTGTGGGTACACAGAAGTCAAGAATAGAGGTTTGGAAACCTCTGCCTAGATTTCAGAGGATGTATGGAAATGCCTGGATGCTCAGGCAGAAGTTTGCTGCAGGGGTGGGGCCATAATGGAGAACCTCGGCTAGGGCAGTGTGAAAGGGAAATGTGGATTTGGGGCCCCCACACAGAGTCCCTACTGGGGCACTGCCTAGTGAGATACGAGAAGAGGGCCACTGTCCTCCAGAGCCCAGAATTGTAGATTCACTGACACCTTGCACCATGCACCTGGGAAAGCCACAGTCACTCAGCACCCACCCATCAAAGCAGCCAAGAGGAGGGCTATGCCCTGCAAAGACACAGGGAGCTGCCCAAGGCCGTGGGAGCCCACCTCTTGCATCAGTGCATCCTGGATGTGAGACGTGGAGTCAAAGGAGATCATTTTGGAGCTTTAAGATTTCACTGCCCTGCTGGATTTTAGACTTGCATGGGGCCTGTAGCCCCTTTGTTTCAGCCAATTTATCCCATTTGCAATGATTGTATTTACCCAATGCCTGTACTGCCATTGTATCTAGGAAGTAACTAACTTGCTTTTGATTTTACAGGCTCATAGGTGGAAGGGACTTGCCTTGTCTCAGATGAGACTTTGGACTGTGGACTTTTGAATTAATGCTGAAATGAGTTAAGACTTTGGGAGACTGTTGGGAATGCATGATTGGTTTTGAAATGTGAGGACATGAAATTTGGGAGAGGTCAGGGATGGAATGATACGGTTTGTCTCTGTGTCCCCACCCAAATCTCATCTTGAATTGTATTCCCATAATTCCCACGTACTGTGGGAGGAATCCAATGGGAGATAATTGAATCATGGGGGTGGTTTTTCCCATACTGTTCTCATGGTAGTGAATAAGTCTCATGAGATCTAATGGCTTGATAAGGAGAAATCTGCTTCATTGGCTCTCATTCTCTCTCTTGCTACTGCCAGGTAAGAAGTGCCTTTTGCCTTCCACCATGATTGTGAGGCCTCCCTAGACATGTGGAACTGTCAGTCCATTAAACTTCTTTTTCTTCCCAGTCTTGGGTATGTCTTTACCAGCAATGTGTAAATGGATAATACAGCCATATTCATCCCATCACCCTGCAGAGGGCATCTCTCTTTTTTTTGTTTTTGTTTTTTTTTTTGACATGGAGTCTCACTCTGTCACCAGGCTGGAGTGCAGTGGTGCGATCTCAGCTCACTGCAACCTCTGCCTCCTCAGTTCAAGCGATTCTCCTGCCTCAGCCTCCCAAGTAGCTGGGATTACAAGCATGTGCTGCCACGCCCAGCTAATTTTTGTATTTTTAGTAGAGATGAGATTTCACCATGTTGGCCAGGATGGTCTCAATCTCCTGACCTTGTGATCTGCCTGCCTCGGCCTCCCAAAGTGCTGGGATTACAGGTGTAAGCCACCACTCCCGGCCCAGAGGGCATAACTTAGCATGTTTTATGTATGCTTAAAACAATTGGTGCAGCCCATCCAAAATGGCTAAACTATTTACATACTTTATACATTGCTGGGATGATTGACAACTTTTTTTTCCTGTTACACTAATGCAGAATTGCACTCAGTCATTCATTAATTAATCCCTTCATTCATATATCAATTTATTCAATAGATAGTTATTAGGTGCCTTTATTTGCCACACAATGTATTATACATTGAAGGTGAAATTGTAAAAATAACAGAGTTAATTCTTTTATAAGATTTGTGTGTGTGAATAAAATAAGAAAAATATTGTAAAGTCAATTTTTATTGCTAATGATCTGAATCAACTGTAGAGTTTATATTTTTAAAATACATGTTGAATGACTTGAGCAATTGGAGATTTTCACTGGCATATATTTTCTATCACCAAAACTTTCTTCATAATATCTTCTAGTTAAGACCTATTAATGTTCTTATGCAAAAATAAATGCTTAGAGAAAATGGCAGTGAGAAAATGCTCTAAAATATTAAAAGTGATTACCTCAGGAGGGTAAAAAAGCAGATTTTTTTTTCCTTTTACTTTCTGAATTTACCAAATGATTATAATTGGCACAAATTTTCATAATAATGTATCTGTGGAGGTAACTATAGCTCCTGGTACAGGAAAAAATGTCAGTAGTTTGTCACAACATGAGTTGTTTATTGCTCATGTCACAGTCCACTGAAGTTGCTCCTGATTGTATGTCTTTTTTTTTTTTTTAAGTCTTATTCAGACACTCAGAGCGGCTCCATTTTGTGGCTCTGCAATCTTCAATAAGCCACTCCCAAGTTTTCCCTGGGTTTTGCTCATTCCTGCATTCCAGAAGGAAAAAAAGATGCTCCTCTGGGAGAAGTGCATGGAAGTCATCTGTATCACTTTTACCCACATTCCCACAGGCCAAATCTCAGGCACTTGGCCACACTCAGCTGTAAGGAAAACTGGAAAATGTAGGCTAGTTGTGTGACCCGTGTGAAGAAAAAACAGGGCTGGTGAACACATGGAAAGTCTTGGCCCTAATCTGCTCTTCTGTTCCATTTGGAGCAATTTACTCCCATTCCCATGCACAGAACACCCTTGTCCTTCCCCAGAGATGACTTGGAGAGACCATTCAATGTCCCAACCAACCACAGCATCCATTTCAAAGCCCTGTGTCTCCATAAAATGCACAGCCCATGCCATCCTTCCAGACGTGGCTCCTCATGGTCCAGGGACCTTTGAATTAGAAAGACAAGTTATATTCCTTTGCCTCTCATCCCAGCAAACCCATTCAGTGGGCCAGGGAAAGGGTAACAGCAATAAATACTTCATGTAGACAGTGGATGAATAGAGACACACACTGCAGTCTGATATCTGGCAATAATATACTCCTGCTGGGTTGTCATTGTGAGCTTCTGGTTCCCCGGCAGGAGGCTCAGTCCTTGATTCCACCCTGGTTCTGCCCTCTGGGAGAAGCTGTTTCACCCATTGCTCCTAGAATCTGGCTCTTCTGAGGAATTCTTTATTGTTCATTCTTCTGCCAGACCATTTTCAAAGTCACTATTGAGAAGAAAACCTTCCTTGGAGGCTATACATATACAGTTTAAACAGCAAAATTCAAGCTGATAAAAATTCAGGGTCCTGAAGGTTGTTTTAAGTTTTAAATAGTTAAGTTTTCTTTCTGTGCAGACTTAACGGTTTTGTTGGCAATCACTGTGCCATAAAAAACATAGTCTGCTTCTAGAATATATGCTTTCATCTAGTTTTGTGTACCAGTAACCACACCCAAGGTTATTTCCTAAACGTTATTTTCAGAACTAAATTATTTCTGTGTTTTATCAACCCCACTATGCCTCTCTCACACCAGTGGTGACTTTCTTGTGCTATCTGGGATTATGGTAGGGGCGGGAAGGCCACACCTTCCACCTGATGTTTGCCACAAGACTGAGTCTTATTGGGCCTTTGATGTATAAATTTGTTTCATGCTTATCTCTTTCTATTTGTGGCCTAAAGAAAACAGCTTCTCCGACCTTTTGGTGCCCCAAATTCCTAGACTCTCTAATCCCTTTTATCATGCTTGAAAACTGCTCAATTCCATCCTAAAGTTATCTCTTTTTATTTATTATTATTGCAGTAAAGTATTCATAACATAAAATTTATCTTATTTATTGTTAAGTATATTCATATTGTTGTACAACCACCACCGTCCATCTATCCACAGAACTCTTTATCAACCCAAATGAAATTCTGCACCCATTAAATAATAACTACCCATTTCCCCCTCCCTCTAATCCCTTGGAAACCACCATCATTCTACATTCTGTCTCTATCAATTTGATGACTTTGGGTATCTTATATCAGTGGAATCATACAATATTTGTCCTTTAGTGTCTGGCTTATTTCACTTAACATAATGTCTTCCAGGTTCATCCACGTTGTAGCATATGCCAGAATTTCCTCCCTTTTAAAGGCTGAATAATATCTCATTGTGTTTATGTACCACATTGATACATCAATGCCCCATGTTTAAAATTTTGTTATGAATTAGTATCCCATTTGATATCCCTTACTTTGCATCTTAAGACAACTCTTTGGAGCCTGTTAGAGGGTGGAGGGTGGGAGGAGGGAAAGCATCAGGTAGAATAGCTAATGGATGCTGGGCTTAATATATAGGTGATGGGATGATCTGTGCAGCAAACCACCGTGGCCCACGTTTACATATTTAACAAACCTGCACATCCTGTAATGTACCCCTGAACTTAAAATAAAAATTGAAAAAAAAGACAACTCCAGAGGTTGTAATAGATAAAATATCAATGGCTGTCTTAGCGAGTTCTCCCAAAAGCAGAGGCTGTTAAGGAACTCAGCGCTGGTAATTCATTTGGGAGGTGAGCTCAGAAGGCAAGAATGAAGGAATAAGGAGACAAAGAGAGGGAAGAAAGGAGACATGGTATAAAATGTGCTATAGAGGAGATTCCTGAGGAGTACGTAGAATGCCTTCCAGAATTGTGTACCTGAATGGTAGAGATTGGAGCGTTTACCCATTCACTGCTATCCCCACTGGTTGAGGGCTGCCCCTGGAGATGATAATATTCTTGCTTGTCCATGATGCATTTGCTTGTGAGCAGGCCAAGCCTATCTCTCCAAGGTAGAGAAGACCGTGAGGCAAAAAGTAGGGGATGCACATGGCATATTAGAAGTGGGACACTGTCAACACCAAATCTGTCCAAGTTATTACAGAATTCTTCACCTCAGCTACAGCTGAAATCAGACGCAAGCTGAGGGGATGCAAGAATGTGACATATGGTACCAGAAGTGTCTGCTACAATTACTTAACAACATACAAGTTTAGTGCTCACTAATGTCACAGCCAACTGCATGTGTCCCTGGTGGCCCTCCTCTAAATAGCAGGACCCAAGTATCTTTCATCCTGTGTACTGCCATATTCAACACATGATTGCCAAGGACACTGTGGTTATTTTTTTCTTTTAATTCAACTGGGACAGGAACATAGGGAATTGCCCAGGGAAGTTCTTATAGCCTAGGTCTAGAACAGGCCTGAATCATTTTTATCCACAACCCACTGGCCAGAACTCAGTCACGTGACTATACCTCACTGCAAGAGAGGCTGGGAGATGTAGTCCATTCTGTGTGCCAGAGGGTAGAACAAATAAATTTTGCTAAACACAAAGCAGTTTCTACCCTAGGTGTTAAGACTGGTTGTTTGTTTGTTTGTTTTTGTCTTTGATTTTTTCACTGAAGGAAAACAGTACATGATGGACTGACTGTTCAGAAAGGAAGGTTGTTTTAACATTTCATAACCAGATATCTGTTTGGCCCTATATGTGCACATGGAGAAAGAAACTTCTGCAATCTTCTTCTATTTACCTACAAACACCTCTTGGTGTTAAAATCTTTGATTCATTGAAAGAAATAAGTGCATGAAAAACTGCTCAGAAAATAAGTTTGGTTTTTTTTTTTTGTTTTTTTTTTTACTTTTCAGTGCCAGATATCTATATGGCCCTACAGCTGCATATTGGTATAAAAAACTTCTGCCACCTTCTTTTGAATGTCTGCCTAGAAAGTCCTCTGACTGTTAACATCTTCCATTCACTGAAAGAAAACAGTACATGATGAACTCTTCAGAAAGGAAGTTTGTTTTTGCTTTTCAGGGCAGAATATCTTTATTGCTCTATTGGCACCTATGGGTGTAAAAATCTTCACTAGTTTCTTCTAAATAGGACTGTCCTTTTTATAAAGAATAGGATTGAAGACAATATATATTAAACGTGTTAAGCCTAATCACACCCTTTGTCCTAGAAATTGCACTTGTAGAAATCCTTCTTTGGTGGGTATTCTCCATCTGGTCCTCCAGATCCATCCTCCACCCTTCTTTCTCCCTGAATCAGGGCTCCCTAGTCTTCTAATTTCTGGTTGAATTGGGCCAATGAAAGGCACCAGCAGAATCAGTAGACAGGGTAAGACAGAAGTGGGAGTATATAGTTGCCTGGCTCCCCCTAGTGAGACCACGTGTTAGAAATGGCTGAATTTCCTTAGCACAGGCCATGATTCCTATTGGGAAGCGACCTCCTGCAGCTCTAGCAACTGCCATGGCTTCAGCTCCACTTGTGTCTCTCATTTCCAGTCACTGCTTCGTCACTTCGCCCCTTTGGTTCACTGGTCTTCCTCAGTGATGCTCACACTTTCCTAAATAGTCCTCAGTTACCCCATTTAATTGTGCTTTCAGTTTCTTGTGTGAACTCTAATATACTATCCTAGAGAAATACTCAGAATTTAGAAAAACATACAAACATGTTCAGTATGGCAATATTTAGAATAGAAAAAGCTCTGAAACTAAGTGCCTAATATATTACAATGAATCCATGATAAAAAAAATACACAAATATGTAAATGTTCACTGCCTTTTCTGTCTCCTACCACCAATAACCCCGCCTCTATCCCAGGAAAATTCTGGTGAAGTCTCCCTTGACTTTCCTGTCCTTTCCTGCCCCCTCAGGATGCATTATGAGTTCAAAAAGGGGGAGAGGGGAAGGGGTTTGTATTTAAAGAAGTAAAATAAATAGGTTGACTTACATAGAAAGCAGGCAAGTCTGCCTGGAAAAAGAGAAAACATTATTCCGTGAGAGGAATATGAGAACCAAAAAAAAAAAAAAAAAAAAAAAAGGAAAAGAAGATGTGAGGAGATGAATGGGTAAACAAGGGTTTTTCCTGTGTGTTTCTTTTTGTAAACTCACCCTGTCAAGGAAACTTCTAATAAGCACTTTCATTACTTATAACACACTCACTGAAGCCTCTGAGATGGGATTCCTGTGTCTCTGACATTTATTGATTCCTCACTTTGTACTGCTGTGTAAAGTAAGTTACCTTCATTATTTTATTCAATGCTCTTTAAGGCCTTTCCATATTCAAGATGAGGAAACTGAAACACAGGAAGTTTGGCTGGGTTTTCATGCCCCACTACTCAGACGATACATTCATGTGAAAATATATTACACAGAAATTGTGTTTTGAGAATTTAAAAAATCTGAATATGATGGAGTGTTGTCTTTTTAAATTATGTTTTATTTTCTGCTTGTAAAACCAAAATATCTAAAAATCTGAAAAACTATGTAGAGGCAAGAAAAAAGAAGAAGAAAGAGAATAAGGAATGAAAGCAAGTATAGTATTTATTTAATAAATATTTATTGAGCTTAGGCTATAGCAGTAAACCAAACAAAATCCGTGCATTTATAGAACCAGCATTCTCAGAGAGAGACAGACAATTGGACAAAAAGTAATAGGTAGTAACATGATACACTTATAGCATTGGGATAGTAGGTGAAAGGAGCTATTTTAGATGGGATATTCCCGGAAGCATCTTTACAAATTGACATTTGAACAGAAACCTGAGGAGGCGTCGCTGAAGAAATGAATGTGGTGAGGCAGTCAGCAATGAGACCATCTGGAAGAAGAGCAGTTCAGAAGAAAAAAGAAAAAAAAAAAGCAGGCCGGGCGCAGTGGCTTACACTTGTAATCCCAGCACTTTGGGAGGCCGAGGCGGGCAGATCACGAGGTCAGGAGATCGAGACCACGGTGAAACCCCATCTCTACTAAAAAATACAAAAAATTAACCGGGTGTGGTGGCGGGTGCCTGTAGTCCCAGCTACTCGGAGAGGCTGAGGCAGGAGAATGGCGTGAACCCGGGAAGACGGAGCTTGCAGTGAGCCGAGATTGTGCCACTGCACTCCAGCCTGGGTGACAGAGCGAGACTCCGTCTCAAAAAAAAAAAAATGCAAGTACAGGACTCAGGCGAGAGTGTGGGATACACAGGAGGCTACCCTTACTGGAGCTCAGTGAGTGAGAGGAAGAGCATACTCTCTGGGGTCTTAGGGACAGCATGGATGTCACATGGGCCTTGGTGGCCACAGGAGGAGCTTTGGATTATAGTCCAAACATAATGAGATCTCACTGGATGTTTTTGAACAGGGGAGTGACATGATGTGATTCATGTTTTAAATAACACCATCTACCCTGTGGAGAATAATGGTAAACTCTTGGTTAAACCTTGGGTGTTTTTGTTTTGTTTTTTGTTTTCTGCTTTAACAAAAAGCATATTTCAGTTTTGCATGCAAAAAAATAAAACATAACTTTAAAAGACCAAAGGTCAACTGTATTAATTATTCATTACTGCGTAACATATTACCCCAAAGCTCAGCACCTGAAATCCATAAGCATTTATTATCTCATGGTTTCTGTGGGTCAGAAATCCAGAAGTGGCTTAGTTGAGTGGCCCTGCCTCAGGATCTCACAAAAGGCTGCAATCAAGGTAGCAGGTATCTCAATGCCCCAGTAGGGGAAGATCTGCTTCTGGGCTCTCTCATGTGGCTTTTGGCCAGCCTCAAATCTTCTCTGGCTGTTGGTTCTTCACAAAATGGGTAGCTTCCTTTCCCCAGAGTAGGAATAGCCAAGAGACAGAAAGAGTGAGAGAGTTCCTAAAACAGAAGCCACAGTCTTTTTATAACCTAATCTCAGAAGTGACATCCCATCACTTCCGCTGTATTCTACTCATTAGGAATCACTAGATCCAGTATACACTCAATGGGAGAAATTACCCAAGAAGATGAATACAAGGTGGCAGGGAACATCGGGGGCCTTGTTGGAGGATGCTAACACAACAGTCATTTCCTCCAAGCTGTCTCATTTACAGAAGCAGAAACAATCCAAGTATAAACCTGGTCTCTACCACTTGCCTTCAGGCCTTCACAGGATGGTTGTGAGGATGCCTCTGAAAGGAGTTTGAAAATGGTACAGCACAGGGGAGGACAGGGGCTTACTTTGCTTTTCTCATTGGCCCATTCTCTTAATATCCAGTCCAGACCTGGTCTGTGTTCTTTTTCATCTCTTGTATCAATGATTTGTTTTCATACATGGGTTACAATTATTTTTTACTGAAATAAAAACCTTCTAGTTTGAACAAAAATATACAACAGGGAGGAAGAACACAGAGTGCCAACTCCTCCAGGTTCAGGAAGAACTTTCTAACTGCTTACCTTCTAGTAACAGCAGTTCGGACAGCCCGATCCCAAAAGACCCACACATTCAGCAGATGCGAGGCCAACAGAATGTGTATGTGAGGGGAAGGCCAATGATGAGCAGGATGTTCTATCTATTTGCATTTGACAGTTGTCTTATCTCATTCCAGAGTTCTCCAAATTTGATTATAAACCCATTGAAGGTAGAGACCTCATTAGTGTCTAAACTCTGTCCTCAAGCTCCAACATTAAAGAATTCCCTGGGAAAAATCTTCCTCTCTTGAAAACACCTCAGTTTTTTAAAACAGCAGCGACAAAAACAACCTTAAATTAAAACTTGCTTAAAGTGTATCATGGCACTCCACAAAGAACATTCCTCAGAACACAGCTTCCACTTTAAGATACAAAGATCTGACTCTGGGCAATTCTCTAAATCTTCATGACTTTTTCACCCCCAAGTGCCTTCTCATTCATCCTCGGTCTTCTCTTCAAGTACTAATACTTACCTCCTATACCCACTTTTTATCTGATTTCCCTGAGACAGAAATTCAATTCATACTCTTCATACTACTTTAGTTAAGTATTTGCACAGACACAATTTCTCCCTCCATCTAATTACAGTCTGGAAGGTTTTTTCCACCAGCTAGAGGAATTCTTCGGCAGCGGCAGGTGGCCACAGGGAGTGTGGAAGAAAGGAAGCTCCTGAAATCACAGTAGATCAACTTGCTTGAGCCAAAAATTAAGCAAGAGTCGGTCTCTTTAGGGTGAATGAATTAGGAGGGAGGTGTCAGAATGGACTGCCTATTATCTGAGTTGCTTATGAATACATTAGCATTAATTAATACATACATGAATATGTTTTACATTAATTTGTGTTGTTGAAATATATGTGGGCCGACCATCTGCCTAAGGGCATGCAGGAAGCGTTCCCAGAATTCTCTCAGTAGCCATGAACTAAACAGTTCACCCTTATGTTCTCTGTCCATGTTTGGACAAGGGATGTTTCAGCCACTCAAACAATTAGGTAAAGACTTGTTTACAGGGAAAAAGGGTAAGACAGGAAAATGATGGTGTCAGCAGCTGTTCTATTTAAATAAAACATGAATGATGTATGCTAAATGTTTGGTGCCTACTCTATGCCAAGTATTTTACAACTATGACCTTATTTAAAGAAGCTGAAAAGAGAAGCAGCTACAGTTTACTGATTGATTTATGCAGTCTCAGGTACTTGACACACATGATTTCATTCGGTTTTCCACAAAAACCCCAAAGTAGGTAGATTAGACCAATTCTACTGATGGGAAAGGCGAGGTCCAGAGAACATAGTAAGTCCAAAGTCATAGAGCCAGGCTGTGTCTTCAGATACATTTCACTCCAGAGGCTCTGCTTTTGGAGATGGCATATCAGCTTTTTGTTTTTGTTTGTTTGTTTGAGACGGAGTCTCGCTCTGTCGCCCAGGCTGGAGTGCAGTGGCACGATCTCGGCTCACTGCAAGCTCCGCCTCCCGGGTTCACGCCATTCTCCTGCCTCAGCCTCCCGAGTAGCTGGGACTACAGGCGCCAGCCACCACGCCCAGCTAATTTTTTGTATTTTTAGTAGAGACGGGGTTTCACCGTGTTAGCCAGGATGGTCCTGATCTCCTGACCTCGTGGTCCACCTGCCTCGGCCTCCCAAAGTGCTGGGATCACAGATGTGAGCAACCGCGCCAAGCCGGCAATATCAGCTTTCACACAAAGAGACCCTGAGGTCAAAAAGGCCAAGTCCTCAGAAGTCCTTGTTCAAAAGTGAGAGAGGAAAGCAAAAGTAGGCAGAGACTTGGGAGAAGAAAGGAAAGAAGACAAAGAGAAGAGGCTCTTGGAAAGGATGAAAAGTTAGAAAATGAAGAATAAAAAGAGAAAGAAAATGAGCTTCAGGAAAGGAAAAGGGAAAAGAAATGACTACAATGTAGGGCAGAAATTAACTGCTTTTTAAGAGAGAAACAATCACAATTAAGAACGTGCCTTAAGAGTTCTATTGCTGAACAACAGAAAATTCATTTGCTTTTATCTTGTAGCCCTCCAAATAAGTAATGACTATACAAGAGAAAAGGAAAAACTACTGTTTGTTAAGCGTCTTATTTGTTAAGTGTTTTCTATGAGGGCTTTGGCTAGCCCACGGGTTTGGGGAAAATTGGAAAAAAGAAATCCTCTCGTTTGAGGCAGCTCCACAAGAATTGTGCTTATTCCCTCCTCTGGAGAACAGCCGGAAGAAATGTGCAAGATGGCTGGTCTGCTGTGTGCTAGGACCTTGATGTATTATCACATTACTGTAACACAACAATTATCCCCATATTGCAGACTAGAAATCTTAGGAACCTGAGGTACAAAGGAATTAAATCTCACACCCTACCACACACACATGCACACACACACACACACACACACCCCCCAACATCTCAAAAGTCTAAAATAGTATTAATTGCAAGTAATTTAAACCCAATAAACAATAAAGGTAATTTATTAGCTGACTTAACTAAAAATCCCAGAAATAGGGTGAGCTTCAGGTTAGGATTGATCAGGAAACGAACTGATTTTCCTACAATCTCAATCATAAGTCCTCCCTGTGCACCACCTTCATCCTCACACCCTCACACCTCAGCCGTTGCAAAAGGTACAGCTACACACTACACAGTTCAAGGCATCTTTTCTAGCAGTTCTCACAGAGTAAAAAGAAAGCCCGTTTTCTAGGATTTCCTAGCAAACGTCTCCTCTCTTCTCATTGTCCCAAACTGGATTACATGTTTATCCTTAAACTAGTAATTATGCCCAGAGGGTAGGATTATGCTGGTAACATAAGCCTGATCACCTTCCCAATCTCTAGAACTGAGTAAAGCATTAGTTTTCCCAAAAGGTACAATTGCTAAGGAATTGTGGATACCAAAATGAAAACGAAAGTTAATTACCAAAAGAAGGAATGAATATTTGGGTGGGCCCCAATACGTCCATCACAGCAAGTGTGATAGATTTTATGCTATCACTTAATTATTTTTCATTCCTTCCCTACCTTCATGAGGGGGGTATATTTCCTGACCCCCCGTTAAACCTGGGCTTAAGCATGTGATTTACTCTTCCCAGGTCTAGGCTTCCAGCTTGTTCATGTGACTTGCATTGGCCAATGGACTATCAGCAGATATGATATAAGCACTGTTAGATTTACCCTCGTGCACTTCTGCCATCTCCATAAGAACACAGCCAGGTAGCCCACTTGCCCAAGAGAATGAGAGACACATAGAGCAGACGTGGACCTAATCTGCAGCTTGGAGGCAAGCCCAGGTAGACCAAACCTGGGTCAGCCAACCTTCACCTGACCTGCAGACTTATGGATGAGATTGAATAATTGTGTGAAGCTGCTGAATCTCACAGTGTTTTGCCGTGTAGCATTATTCTGGCAAGAGTTGACTGAGAGAGCAGCTAAGTCAACTCTAGGTGTGTGTTATTTTTTCACAATGCAGTGCAGAGCATTGCTCTGTACGTGTTTTCTCTTCTCCTTGGCTGCAATCTAGCCTGGGTCTCAGCTGAAAATAAAGCCTGTGGCTTTATTCTCCATTCTCAGTCTTACAGAAACATCTGATCCTGTCGGCAGCAGCTTTCGAAGGTCCTTCAATAGGGCTTGCTGTCACACCACGTGAGCTGGTCAGTCCCATCCGGCAAAACCACACAGCCATCGTTTCCAAACCCTGCCAAGCGAAAGCTTGCAACACTGAAATGGCTGCACCTCAAACCGTCATGTGATTTCTGTATCATAGGAATTTTAGAAACAGATGGTGAGCACAGACGACAGTGACGGTTGTACTACGCGTATGGGACAAAGGGGAATGAGCGAGCAAGGGGGCGAGAATCAAGCAAATTCTGGAGGAGCACTGGAGGAAAAGAGGACTGCTGAGAGCTTGCCTTCTGCCAGAAAATACAACCACAGGTTGCAAGAAGTTGGGGGACAAAAAAAATGCCTGACAGGCAGTTGGGGGAGCAGGGTGGGGAAGAAGCAAAAAGAGGTATTTTGTTTCTAAAACAAGGAGGACTATATGATTAAACATTTTTTTTAAGTTACACCAGAAAAATAGGGAGCCAAATTAATCAATTCACCTAAGCTTGACCTTTTGGCAAATGATTTTGTTGCTTGAGGAAATGTGCAGTGTCAGAAGAGTTGAAGATTGAGAGCATGCCTGGTAACCGGTTTTAGAAAAATGACCCCAGATACCCCACACCCACTGCCACCAGTGCCCTGCTCCCCAGATGCCCCCTTCCATTTCTAGGGGGATGGCGATTTCTGTGGACGTCTCAGATGGCTGCTCTCCTAATTCTATCATGAAATGTATTTCCCCTGGAGCTGGCATTTATCGCTGAATTCTGGCACGGCTCCTGAAATGTTGCATCTGCACCGCTAAACTGAGGTTACTTGTAGTTCATTAATATGCAAAAGGGGCCATGAAATCATTCCTGTTTCTGACAGGAGTTCGTACATGCCTTTCTGGAATGCTTCGTTTCTGAAGTGGTCTGGCACTGAGACTTTCCTTGTCTTCTTTTAATCAGCTCCATCTTGTCACTACATAAAGAGTTAAAAAAGAAAAAAATTGCTTTCTGAAATCTCAAGGAAGATGTGGCGCATCTTTCTTTCTCTTTTCTTTCCTTTCTCCTCTTTTTTGTCATCCCCCACCCCCTTCCATGAACACATCAAAGTAAGAAGTGACATGCAGTGCCCTGGAGCTCTTAGCAACATGCTTTTAGGTTTGGAAAATTTCATTTGCTACCTTATGATGATTACATGAGGAAAGATGAAATGCTTGCTTTGAGCTTTATTTGAGAAAGAGATGTAATAAATGTTGTGGCTTCCCACTGAATGGGACAAATCCATTTTAGTCATGTGAGGATATTAAAAATTACATATGTGTGTGCACAGACATAGCCCGTGTGACTTAGTTGGCATTTGTGGTCCCTGATACTGAAAAAGGAGACCTTGGGTGGCTTCTTTCAGAAAATGCTGAATAAAGTTTTTCATTTTATCTGGCTCTGAAAGCATTTGATTCCAAATGAAAATGAATTCCCGCCCTGTCTGAGCTACAGCAATCCCCTTTAAACCAGTCCCCCACCCCCACCAACATACAGACACACACACACACACACACTCATTCATGCACGTAAACACACACACATACACACAAAGAAATGTAGAATTCACAGCAACTGACACAGCTTTCAGAGTCCCCATAGCTGAAACCCACAAGTGTGCCTGGCTGTTGAGGAATTAATTCAATATCCCCTTTCCAGCAAGTTTATTTTTCGAAACACTGGAGAAAGGCAGAAGACATTGGTGTTTTGTTCCATCTATCCTGATTTTTTTGTGTTCGTGTGTTTGTGTTTTTGCCTGAGGAACTTCTCTCTTAGCTGGGGGCTGAATGGAAAATGATAGGCTCACCTTGCTCAGGAAACACACCCAGCAAAGTAGAGAAATCGCCTCACGGTTTCAGCCCTACGCTCCAAGTAGGAAAGGATGCTGGAAAGGAAATACAGTATTCACTGGGTAAACCATTTTCCTGCACACAGAAACAGGCAATCTCAGGCTCTATTCAAAGCTCTCACATCACATATGCCACTCTTTGTTCAGCCCACAGCTGGACCACACAGGTTGTGAGATGCAGAATTTGCCTAAGCTTTGCTTGTCAGCTCTGGCAGCCCATCCACTATAGAAAGTCAATCATCAACCACCCTCAGGGTCAGTTCCTCAGCCACTTGTGATCACGCTGATCATTCACATTTGGAGTAGAACTATGAAATTTTTGCTTTGGCTGCAGGAAGAGGAGAGATCCTGATCCTTTTTCATGAATAACCTAAACTCCAGCTATTCAATGATGAGTAATCTCTGTTTACTCTCCCTCCTAAGGCAAAAAGAAATCGCTTTGATGGAATGCTTACTATGTGCTCTCAGATAGATTTCCTGCCCTTCTCCCACTCAGCTCTATATCTAAAGGGAGATGACAGCTTGTAAATATATTTAAATATTTAAAGTTTAAAAGTTTTCTCATTTAAGCCTCACATTCCCTCTGGGGCAGGTACTATTACAATTCCTACTTTATAGGAGAGGAAACCAAAACTCCTTGAGTCTATAGAATTTCCCCACGGGTGCACATGGATGGAGGAGCTGAGATTCAAATCCCCAGGATTTCGCTTTACAGCCCATGCTGTCAACCACCATGCTAGACCGCCTCCTGTTGGTGAGAGGTCTTGGGGTCCCAGGGTCCTGTGTTCCCCTCCTAATCACAAAGTATTGCAATTTCTGCTTATAAGTTCATTTCCTCCATAGATTGTGAGCCCCTGGAGTAATTTTAAGCATTAGTTCTCCAGAGTCTTCCCCCTTAAAAGTGTTAGATAAATGTTTGTTGAGTGAATTAAAAAACTAACTAATGAGGCACAGAATGTCAGCACATTTAAGGGAGGGCAAGTAAAGAATAAAATTCAGAGGAGAAAAAATTAAGTCTCTGGTTGAAAAAAAGGAGATGGAAAGATGCAGGAAGTTAGGCTCGAATAAGGAAAATGGAGGAGATTTGGTGCCAGTAGGACTCTTTCGGGATGCATTATGCAGCCATTTTGGGGAAGGTCCCTGAGAAGGGGTGGGCAGGGAGAGTGTGCACACCAAGGTGAGATGTTGTTGCAATTTCTGACTGAGTCAGAAGGGCCACGGTTTACTACTCACTAGCTGCCTAATTTGGGGCAAGTTCTTGACCCTCTTTGGGCTTCAGGCTCTTAGTTTGCATGGTGACAAAACTGGATTAGAGGTCCTTGTAGCAGTGTAGAGAAGCAGAGGAATATAATTATGTTATAAACTGGCTGCATGCATCTTATAAATACAGCATATGAATAACTTATTATTGTCAATAATAAAAATAACACATCAAACAAGTGCTTTTTATGAACCAAGCATGGTGTGTGTGTGTGTGTGTGTGTGTGTGCATGCACGCGTGTGCATCCCTGCCCAAGAAGATATTATAGTCCTCATTTTAATGAAGGCAGAGATTGAGAGTCAAAGAAATTACAAAATATGCTCGTGCTCATGTAGCTAGTAAGTGGCCAGGCTGGGATTTTAATTTAGGACAGTCTGTCTCTGAAGTCCACACTTAGGCACATAAAGAGCCCAGTGCCATGCCATTCCTCAGCAAATGTCCCTCAGAGGAACCTGCTGTCATTTGGACTCAAAAAACCCTGGTGACTGCCCAACTCCCATGTTCAATCCTGCTCTGTCCAGTGTGACAGTCCCTGGAGAAAGGCTCCTCAGAGGTCCCTTCGGACCATTAGAAAACCCATAGCAGTACTACTATAGTGCCGCGTCCACAGCCGCCGCAATGCCTGCTGGTGTCAGACCAGCAGCAGACTGCCTCAGGATGAGTAAACTGTTCCCCAGAAACCAACCTTTCCTGCTCCTCTCCCTTGTTTGTACACATTGAAGCAAAATCCCCTTGTTAGTACACATTGAAGCAAAATCCCCTTGTTAATTCAAGAGGAAGCAAAATGTGACTTCAGTGTCTCTAAGGCTGTCATTTGCCCATTCATTCAGTACTTAGTTGCAAAAATTCTTTCTGGATGCTATGAAATCTTTTTCCTACAGTGTCTCTAGCTACTCCCTCCCATACTTAAAATTTGCTTCCAAACATTGTATCAAAGATATCAATAGAAAATCAGTATGGAACGTAGGAGCTTTTAAATAAGTCATCCTCTGGCTGCAATCATTGTATTCTAAATATCTTTAAATAAACTCTTTAAAGACTACCAATATATCCATAGTCTTTTAAATATAATTAAGTCATATATACATGAATATATAAATGTCATATGTGTGCATGTGTTTACTTGTATGCAAGGTAAATGTCAATATCTATATATAGGGAAGTATCTTAAGCACACACAAAGGAAAAGCTTATCTTGTTTGTCGCTGTTGTTGTTGTTGTTTTGAGACAAAGTCTCACTCTGTCACCCAGGCTGGAGTAGGTGACATCATAGCTCCCTGCAGCCTCCAACTCCTCAGCTCAGGTGATCATCCCACCTCAGCCTCTCAAGTAGGTGGGACTACAGGCACATGCCACCACGCTTAGCTATTTTTAAAACATTTTTTGTATAGATGTTGCCCAGGCTGGTCTTGAACTCTTGGGCTCAAGCACTCCTCTAGCCACAGCCTCCCAAAGTGCTGGAATTGCAGACATGAGCCACTGTGCCAGCCTATCTTGTTTTTCGAGGAGTGGAACCTGGGCCAATAACTTGCTCATTTGTTCTCAGATAATTCCACTGCCACCCTAGTCCTGCTCTGCCATGTTTTTAAAGATAAGAACTTGTAAATATTTGTAAATATTTTAAAAATATTTATTTGTGCCACCCTATGATATATTTGTTGGGCCTGGAACAAAAGTTAGGAGCATGGTCTTTCAGTATAAGGTTTTTTAAAGGAGCTTAACCACACTTTCTAAAGTATTCACAGCCAACCCTGGTGAATGGACAATTGGAGTAAAGGTGACTTAAGGTACTGGACAAGTTTGAAAAAGGTGACTAATTTCAAGAACAGAATACAGTCTGTATTATGCAGAGTCCAGTCAGGGAAATAGAACCTATTCCAGGTCATTCAATAGAGGGAAGTGAATATGATGAACTATTAAAGGCATAGAAAGAACTGAAGTAGCAAATGGTGCAGCAACTGGAGATCAGACACTGAAAGAAGCCACTCTTATTCTCAGGGCTGGATGGACAAAGAGAGGAGCCCACAAGAGGGGGCTGCTCACAGGCAGCTGGGTCCAACAAGGAGGATGGCCTGATAGCTGCTGAAAGATGGAGGGATGACAGCCACAGCCAGAGATGCTACGAGACACACAGAGAGAAAGGAGGAATACTCTGGCTTCTTCCTTCCTCACATCCTTCAATCTCCTGCCAGAACCTACCATTGAAGAAACCTAAAAAAAATCAAGGAAGCTTGGGAAACGTATTTTTGCAAGGGTCAGTGCTCTGCAACACAGGGCAGGGCTGGCAAGTTGAGGGATGTGGCCAAGAACAAGTGAAAAATGACTGGACTTGATTTTATCACTGAAAAACTAGTTAAAACCTTTCTTAATAATTTGCGCATGTATGTTTATTGCGACACTATTCACAATAGCAAAGACTTGGAACCAACTCAAATGTCCATCAATGATAGACTGGGTTAAGAAAATGTGGCACATATACACCATGGAATACTATGCAGCCATAAAAAAGGATGAATTCATATCCTTTGTAGGGACATGGATGAAGCTGGAAACCATCACTCTCAGCAAACTATCGAAAGGACAAAAAACCAAACACCGCATGTTCTCACCCATAGGCGGGAATTGAACAATGAGAACACTTGGACACAGGAAGGGGAACATCACACACCAGGGCCTGTTGTGGGGTGGAGGGAGGGGGGAGGGATAGCATTAGGAGATATACCTGATGTAAATGACGAGTTAATGGGTGCAGCACACCAACATGGCACATGTATACATATGTAACACACCTGCACCTTGTGCATATGTACCCTAGAACTTAAAGTATAATAAAAAAAAACCTTTCTCAATAATTGAGATGGACATCTAGATGTAGATACTACTGTACATATTGCATAAGCATACAGACTCTATATATAGGTTGCTTGTCCATGTGACTTGCTTTGCCCAATGAAATATGAGTGGAATTGATGTATGCTTTGTATGAACAGAAGCTATGAGCCGCACACAGCTCTACCATGATCTCTTTCCCTCTGCCACAAGATCTGTGGCATTCCAGATTAGATAACATGACCATGTAATTTATTATCCAACCTGGGACACACATTCATTACACTTTTTTGACAAATCCAGAATTGAACCCATTGTTTTAAATATAGAAGTGCTTCATCTGAATAGATGTCTGGAGTTTGAAGGAAAAGATTGTGCATATTATTTGAAAATATAGCTAACATACTGTTTAAAAATAAATTCATCTTCTGTTTCCCAGCTTTTCAGATGCCTGATAGTCATAGGTAAATAGAAGAAGAACACTCAACAATGTATTGAATGAAAATGGTTAAGGCCTCAAAACAGAGCCCCCAGGTTTGCACAATTAATCCCAGCTTTGAGATGAGTAAATTCTAATGGCACTTGTGGATACCCAGAAGTGATCTTAAAAAAAAAAAAAAAAAAAAAAACTGGCCATCTCACTCCCTTGCTTAGAAATCTCCCCTGGCTTCCTGCTATATCCAAGCATCCAAGCTTCCCAGAAGATAAAAAAACAGACTCCTTTACTTGGCATAAAATCTAACCCCCATTTACTGTCCAGCTCTATTTCTGCACAATGCACCATATATCCCAGAAAACTAACTTCTCACTGTTATTAGTAAGTTGTTTTGCATAGATTCATGCCTTTCACATGCCCTTCCCTGCAGACCAAGACTTTCCTCTCTACCTCTACTCACTCCTCTAGCCTCCTCTTGGCAAAATCTTACTCATTTTTCAAGTCCTGGCTCAAAGCCCCCTCTTCTGTGAAGCCCTCTTAAGCGGCTGCTCCCCGTGCTGCTGACCATAGCCCCTACCACCCTTCCTTGTAATTCTCCTGTTCACCCATCTCTTCCATTTGACCAAAGCTCCCCTATAACTGCATCTGCTTTATCTTTGCATGCCAAGCATCTGTTAGGGAGTCCAGTACATTATAGGTCCTCTCTAAATACCTGTTGAATAAATGAATGAAGAGTTTCTCTATTAACCTTCACATACTTCTCAGAAATTATGAGATTCCCTGAAATCTATTAAGAATTCCACCTGCCCCAGTGTGAAATTCTAGATATTTACCTATGCCAATTACAGATATGATACTTTGTAATACTGTGTATGGTTAAGTTTGGCCTGTTTCATGTAGGGTATTTAGAATAATTTAAGTTTAGAGCCAGAAAGAATCAGCGATCAGCCAACTTCCTTAGATACAGATGAGGTATGTTGGGCAGAAAGAGATTCAGTTAGAAGAGTGTGCTGCTAGAAGCCCCAAAACTAACCCAATATTCTTTTTCTTCTACTATATTCGATTCTGGTTAGGGAGAAGTTGGATTATGTAAACATTCATAAGAGGAAATATAAAGAGAAAATAAAGCATATGGAAAATAATTATGCTTGACAATAATCAAATAAATAAAAAGTAAGCTTCACTTTTAAACCTGCTAATTTTTAAAAAATAATTATATGGTTCAGGGCTGCAGTGAAATTGGATTCTTATATACTTCTAATGGCATTGGAAATTGGTATCACCTTCTTGGAAATGTATAAGAAATTTCAGAACAAGAGTCATAATATTCATTCTGCTTTGACTCTATATTTAAAGTACTAGAGATTTATTCTATCAAATATTAAAGCAGTGCTAAAAATTGTTTGTAAAAAAATATTTATTGCTGCCCTACCTAGTGAGAACAATCTCAATATCTAACAAGATGGGGTGGCATATTAAAGCAATGAAATGTTTTGCAGTCATTAAACATTATAATTATGCAGGAAATGTGGAAAATATGTAATACAAATTGGATATAATAGAAGTCAAGATAGTATGTGCATTATGATAGCTACTCTGTAGACTTTTTTTTTTATTATACTTTAGGTTTTAGGGTACATGTGCACAATGTGCAGGTTTGTTACATATGTATCCATGTGCCACGTTGATTTCCTGCACCCATTAACTCGTAATCCAGCATTAGGTATATCTCCTAATGCTGTCCCTCCCCCCTCCCCCAACCCCACAACAGTCCCCAGAGTGTGATGTTCCCCTTCCTGTGTCCGTGAGTTCTCATTGTTCAATTCCCACCTATGAGTGAGAACATGCGGTGTTTGGTTTTTTGTCCTTGCGATAGTTTACTGAGAATGATGGTTTCCAGTTTCATCCATGTCCCTACAAAGGATATGAACTCATCCTTTTTTATGGCTGCATAGTATTCCATGGTGTATATGTGCCACATTTTCTTAATCCAGTCTATCGTTGGACATTTGGGTTGGTTCCAACTCTTTGCTATTGTGAATAGTGCCGCAATAACCATATGTGTGCATGTGTCTTTATAGCAGCATGATTTATAGTCCTTTGGGTATATACCCAGTAATGGGATGACTGGGTCAAATGGTATTTCTAGTTCTAGATCCCTGAGGAATCGCCACACTGACTTCCACAATGGTTGAACTAGTTTACAGTTCCACCAACAGTGTAAAAGTGTTCCTATTTCTCCACATCCTCTCCAGCTCCTGTTGTTTCCTGACTTGTTAATGATGGCCATTCTAACTGGTGTGAGATGGTATCTCACTGTGGTTTTGATTTGCATTTCTCTGATGGCCAGTGATGATGAGCATTTCTTCATGTGTTTTTTGGCTGCATAAATGTCTTCTTGTGAGAAGTGTCTGTTCATGTCCTTCACCCACTTTTTGATGGGGTTGTTTGTTTTTTTCTTGTGAATATGTTTGAGTTCATTGTAGATTCTGGATATTAGCCCTTTGTCAGATGAGTAGGTTGCAAAAATTTTCTCCCATTCTGTAGGTTGCCTGTTCACTCTGATGGTAGTTTCTTTTGCTGTGCAGAAGCTCTTTAGTTTAATGAGATCCCATTTGTCAATTTTGGCTTTTGTTGCCATTGCTTTTGGTGTTTTAGACATGAAGTCCTTGCCCACGCCTATGTCCTGAATGGTATTGCCTAGGTTTTCTTGTAGGATTTTAATGGTTTTAGGTCTAACATGTAAGTCTTTAATCCATCTTGAATTAATTTTTGTATAAGGTGTAAGGAAGGGATCCAGTTTCAGCTTTCTACATATGGCTAGCCAGTTTTCCCAGCACCATTTATTAAATAGGGAATCCTTTCCCCATTTCTTGTTTTTGTCAGGTTTGTCAAAGATCAGATAGTTGTAGATATGCGGCATCATTTCTGAGGGCTCTGTTCTGTTCCATTGATCTATGTCTCTGTTGTGGTACCAGTACCATGCGTTTTGGTTACTGTAGCCTTGTAGTATAGTTTGAAGTCAGGTAGGGTGATGCCTCCAGCTTTGTTCTTTTGGCTTAGGATTGACTTGGCGACGCGGGCTCTTTTTTGGTTCCCTATGAACTTTAAAGTAGTTTTTTCCAATTCTGTGAAGAAAGTCATTGGTAGCTTGATGGGGATGGCATTGAATCTATAAATTACCTTGGGCAGTATGGCCATTTTCACGGTATTGATTCTTCCTACCCATGAGCATGGAATGTTCTTCCATTTGTTTGTATCCTCTTTTATTTCATTGAGCAGTGGTTTGTAGTTCTCCTTGAAGAGGTCCTTTACATCCCTTGTAAGTTGGATTCCCAGGTATTTTATTCTCTTTGAAGTAATTGTGAACGGGAGTTCACTCATGATTTGGCTCTCTGTTTGTCTGTTATTGGTGTACAGGAATGCTTGTGATTTTTGTACATTGATTTTGTATCCTGAGACTTTGCTGAAGTTGCTAATCAGCTTAAGGAGATTTTGGGCTGAGACAATGGGGTTTTCTACATATACAATCATGTCATCTGCAAACAGGGACAATTTGACTTCCTCTTTTCCTAATTGAATACCCTTTATTTCCTTCTCCTGCCTGATTGCTCTGGCCAGAACTTCCAACACTATGTTGTTTTTTTTGAGACGGAGTCTCGCTCTGTCACTCAGGCTGGAGTGCAGTGGCACGATCTCGGCTCACTGCAAACTCTGTCTCCCGGGTTCAAGCAATTCTCCTGCCTCAGCCTCCCGAGTAGCTGGGATTACAGGTGCCCACCACCATGCCTGGCTAATTTTTGTGTTTTTAGTAGAGACAGGGTTTCACCATCTTGGCCAGGCTGGTCTTGAACTCCTGACCTCGTGATCCACCCACCTCAGCCTCCCAAAGTGCTGGGATTACAGGCATGAGCCACCGCGCCCAGCAAAAAGACATTCTTACAGAAAAGCATTGGAAGGCAATTTTTTAAACAGTTGCAGTAGGGTTAGGATTATGGTTTTCTATTCTTATCAACATTTTTTAATGTTGCTGTGACATATTTTCTCTAATAAGAAGCAGGTAGAAAGTAAATTCATTCAGCAGTGGGAATTGAAAGGGTATGAAGAGACACTATAAAACAGGTGAGCCATATGTGTTTTTGCCCCAAGCATGCATTACCCTGCAATGGTGGGAACAGAGTGAAGTCAAGAATTGTTGTCTTCTGTGGGAAGTCTGTTTAATTTCCAGGAAATAGTGGATAAGCAGAACTTACTGAAGAAATCTCACTCAATTTTGCTAAAGAGGGAGCATATGATTTGATTTTATGCTACCTTAATATTTAAGCAAGAGCACTGCTCTTCTTAGATTTCTGCCACCTATCATCAAGTCAACTATTTATTAGGAGACTACCAAGTGCCAGGCACTGATCTTTAGAAACTTGAATCCTCACAACAATTGGGCAATATACTACTATACTACTTTTTATATTTCCAAGGGCAGATCCTAGAACACTAGGCCTGCTTTCAAAATATCTTTCACTTCCTCTCTCCGGTCCGTGCCTCCAAGGTGACACAGAAAAGAAGGAACAACGGTCGTGCCAAAAAGGGCCGCGGCCACGTGCAGCCTATTCGCTGCACTAACTGTGCCCGATGCGCACCCAAGGACAAGGCCATTAAGAAATTCGTCATTCGAAACATAGTGGAGGCCGCAGCAGTCAGGGACATTTCTGAAGCGAGCGTCTTCGATGCCTATGTGCTTCCCAAGCTGTATGTGAAGCTACATTACTGTGTGAGTTGTGCAATTCACAGCAAAGTAGTCAGGAATGGATCTCGTGAAGCCCGCAAGGACCGAACACCCCCACGCTGATTTAGACCTGCGGGTGCTGCCCCACGTCACCCACCAAAGCTCATGTAAGGAGCTGAGTTCTTAAAGACTGGAGACAGACTATTCTCTGGATAAAAATAAAATGGAAATTGTACTTAAATACATATATATATATACTTTCAGTTGAGTTAAACCATAGGCCAAACTGATACATTGACAAATGATTTTTCCTATTACCTGAAGTAAGGGGAAAAGGAGCTCAAATCACTTGTCTGCCTGCCACGTGCAACCACTCTATTAGGCCTCTTACATATGTTTTCATTAAACCATAGCATGAGGTGAGTATATAGCATAACCCCTATTTTGTCTCAAAACTCAAATAGCAAGGTCACAGATAGCTAAGTTATTCCTAGGCTAGACTCGAAAGCTTAGGAGTAGTTGGGACTTTCCTAACATTTGGACTTCCTTGTAGTTATTCTCGAAGGAGGAGCGATTGGCATTTTGGACAGAGCACTTCTTTGTGCAGGACTGTCTGACAGATTGCAAGATGTCCCGTATCCCTGGCCCTGGTTATAAAAGGCATGGAGCATCACTCCACTGTATTGTGACAACCAAAAATGCTCCTCCACTTCCAAATGTTCTCTGGGGTGGGAGGATTCCACCTTCATTAGAGAAACATTAAGAGATTTTAAAAAAATTCATATTCATTCCACCGATAAGTGTTTATCAAGTCCCTCCTCCATGCCAGGCAATTTGCTGGCATGAGAGATGTTTAGTGGAGAAGACTGACATTTAAAGTGGTGTCATAAAATACAGCAAACTCTACAACAAACCAACATGCTGTGAGCACAGAGAAGAAAATGCCTCTGTCTAGAGCATCCAGGCCGAGCTTGGTGACCTGTCACCGTGAAGTACTCCAGGAGAGTGCCAGATTTGCTGTTCAAAGACCTCCATTTGTGTGATCAATCAAAATCTTAATTATTATCTCACTTCAGGCTTCTAGCTTTTTCTCACTAAGAATTAATTTCTTTGTATGAAAGATGGAAACAGTAATACTATCATCTGTCCTACCTACCTAGCAGAGTTGATTCAGGGGAAAGCATTAGGGTGTGCTATGCACGTTTAGTAATGCTTTAGCAGGGATTCGAGAGCCTAATTTGTGTTCTCTGCTGGGAATCAGGCATGTCTGGAAATGTCCAATGACTTGGCAGGGTAGGCAGCCTACTGGCATCTATTTTTAAGAAGTTGGTTTCCCTGGATTCTCATCTGAGCCCTGTGGAGAGAGGGGTTGTTTGCAGAGGCTGAGGAGGCTGTTGTCATAAGGGGCCCTGTGAGACGCAGGGGCTCAAGCTATGCTCTCTGGTACCCAGATAACAAACTAAAGCCCAGAGCTGGGGGCTGGGCAGGGTGGGGATAAGGCAGAAAACCTCTCCATCTCTGCTGTAAACACAGCATGCCTGTAGTGCCAAAAGGACTGCTGAGGACTCCAGAGGCCACAGCACCGCTTTAGGCCCCAGGGCCGATACTATGTCCCTCACTAGCAGCAGCCACGTGAGGAGATGCCCACCTTTCAATGGCTTTGTGGGCAGGAAACATCAACCAGGACAGCCTGGAGTGAAAAAGGCAACTGATTGTTAAACATAGGTGAGATAACATTCGTGTTATCTTGTTATCTGTATGCTGGGTGAAGGTATTAACACTGAAATGTGATTTATTGCTGTTAATGTGACCACATTTATTCTCACAGGCTAGGAAAACTTAGGTTACTGTTATTTACTACAGTAAGAATGTATGTCACTCTGGAACTAGGAGAGACAATGGCTGTCCAGCGGCCTGATCCTAGCACACACATCACCCACTCCCCACCAGGCCAGAGATTAGCCCTGACAGGGAGGCACTGATGTGGCAGCCCAGCGCCATGGAAACCTGAATTTGGGATGCCTGCCTCTCAGTGGACAGGGTACAGGAGACAGCAGTCTCCCCCAAACAAGCTCATTCTTCGTAAATGCAAAATGAACTATGGCGTGTTTATTGAAAGGAGTGAGGCCTGAAAATTAGTGCTTGACTCTTAATTTCTGAAGCTTTCATGAATGCAGTGACTTCTGGACAGCCCAAGATGCTCATATGGGGTGGGGGTGAAATCTCACCCTCTGGGGCCTCCACAGGTGTTATAAGAGCTAATACATGGTCAGTAAGCTTCCAGGCTAAGTAGGTGACTGAAGAAATGCTTCTCCCTCATGGAAATGTGTTTTTCCCACCGGAGCAGTCTGTATTTTCCCAAGATAGCAACAACAGCATGTCCCATCTCACAGGCCCTTCTTACAGCGTGACCTCAGCATTATTTCCATGGAAGGATGGGACCAGTACTCTCTCCTGTTGAGTCAGGGCAAACCTTCAGGACTGCTTTAAATATTAACACAAAGTGCAGTAGAAATGGCCTCATCTCTCGGGTCTCTAGAAGTCTCCCTCTCTCCATCCCTTCCAGCTCCCCACCCCTAGTCCCAGAGACATGTCTGAAAATGCTGCCACTGCTTCCTCTTGCCCTAGACCTCTAGGGAACCTGTACAGCCGAGTGCCATGGGCTATGTGGCTTCTCAGGCTAGAGCGTTAGAATGCCATGCACTTCTGCCAGCTCTCTCGAGACACTGACCCTTAGACCCAATCTGGGTTCTCAGAGGAAGTCCAAGCAGCCTATGATGAGGCCCCCATGGAGGGAAACCAAGGCTCCTAGCCCCCAGCCCAGAGAAGCTTCCAGACAATGGCCCGAACCTCCTTGCCAGCCTCCTGAGTAAGGAATCCCGAAATGGACCTCCCAGGTTTTGCTGTCATCATTTCTTCCTCTTGCTAACACACTGCTGCCCTCTCCATTGTTGCTGTTCATGATACAGTCCACCTGTGGTCTGTATCATGTTGTTTTATTATAAAATGGGATTATTTGCTTTCTAAATTCTACTGGTTTGCACTTTGGGATTTGTGGTATCACAAAAACATGGATTTGGTTCATTAATTCTGGCCCTTCTTGAGGGAAAAATGCAGAACTTGAGAAACACAAGACATTACTTTGATGTCCATATTCTGAACGTCTTTCTAAAATTATCAAAGCCCTAAATGGGGGCTTTTCTGTAAATGTACCACACCCTAGGAATGGAAAATAATCCCTCATGTTGGCTTGATGTGTTGGAATGGAAGGCAGTGGGAGAGGTAGACAGAAGGGGTGGGATTTTTGATTTATCATCCGAGTCTCCTTCTCTTTCCACCTCATTTAATGTGATCCTTAGAAAGATATGTCCTTGTCTTGCACTCATTTAAAACAAAGACTCCTCTCAACAATTTCCCCAATTTTAAGTTTGTGAAGTAGGAAAAAAAAAAAAAGCCAGTAAGATGTGCTGTTACACTAATTTCACTGATTCTTACCTCGTTTCACAACCATGTTATTCTTCCTGCTGCATTTCCACCAGCCATTTTCTTCTGCAACCTGTAGGTTTCCTGCAGAGGAGGACAATGGGCAGGTTAAGCGAGAGAGATGATTTACAAGGCTTTTTTCTTTTTGCTCTAATTTACGGGAAAATCGTCCTCTCATGGGAAGACAAGCTAAAGCCCACATCACTGAAGGATTTGGCATGATGAAAAAGAAAATGAATAAAAACAGAATATATTTTTTATTAGTAATACCACATACATCTGATGATAGTAGTACACACACGCCTTGCGTATCGGTAAAGATGCCTTTAAAAAAAAAAACCTGAAAGAATATTTGCCTTTATTTTAGATGGTACTTTTCTTCTGTTCTTTTGCAAGAGTTAATTTGTATGTTTCAGCTAGGATTATATTCTGCTACATAAAATTTTTTTAAAACCTAAAAGAAAACACACAAAGTTATTTTATTTTATTTTAAGTTCTGGGGTACATGTGCAGGATGTGCTAGTTTGTTACATTGGTAAACGTGTGCTACGGTGGTTTGCTGCACTTATCTACCCATCACCTAGGTATTAAGCCCAGAATGCTTTAGCTATTTGTCCCGATGCTCTCCCCCACTCCCCATCCTCTCCCAACAGGCCCCAGTCAGAGTTCTATTTCCTCATGTAGAAATCCAGAAATCGGCAGTCCAGGGCTGGTAGGGCAGCACTACAGAGAGATCCAGAATCAAGACATCTTCCATCTCTCTGATTTACCATTCTTAGCACACAGCTTCTATCCTCAAGCTGGCTGCTGCTGCTCCAGCATCTTGTCTGGTATCCTGGAAACCACAGAAAGGAAAAGGGAAAGGAAAACGCACACAGTTTTCAGCTGAGTCAGCTCCATTTAGAAGGCTTCCCCGGAAATTTCATACAACGGTTCTACTTAACTCCCAATGGCCAGAATGTAGCTACGTGATATATTAGTTTCTTCTCATGGTGCTGTAAAGACATATCTGACACTGGCTAATTTATAAAGAAAAAGAGGCTTAAGGGATTCACAGTTCCACATGGCTGGGAAGGCCACACAATCATGGCAGAAGGTGCAAGGAAACAAAGACACATGCTACACAGCAGCAGGCAAGAGAGCGTGTGCAAGGAAACTGCCCTTTATAAAACCATCAGATCTCATGAGACTTATTCACTATCATGAGAACAGCACGGGAAAACCCATCCCCATGATTCAATTACCTTCCACTGGGTGCCTCCAATTGCATGTGGGGATTATGGGAGCTACAATTCAAGATGATATCTGGGTAGGGACACAGCCAAACCATATCACGTGATCACCGCTAGCTGCAAGAAATACATTAACATCACAGTTACAGAAGTTCTTCCCTTCTCCAACTTCCTTCACTGCTTATTGTCTGCATGACGTGACCTAAGACCACTGTATTCTGTTGTTCTGTGCTCTGTGAACAAGAAGAATCCTTTACTAGAAATGTAGTCTTCTTGGGTAATTAATTACCATATCCCTTTTACAGCATCTTTCATTGTTCTTGATATGGGGTTAGAACACATTGTCATACCCACAAATTGTGGAGGTTATGTCTCTCATGAAAGGGAGGAGAATGGATATTGGATAGATAATTAGCAATCTGACAAAATATCATTAATGCTTGATAACTAATTCATCGTATATGTTATATTTCAGTTTAATACAATTGAATATGTATTTTTGTATGTTCCAGATCCAAAACAAGGACTATAAAGGGTACGGTAACAGCATGACACATGGTAATTACCCTCAGTGAACTTATAATTTTTATTTTTATTTATTTATATATATATTATTATACTTTAAGTTCTAGGGTACATGTGTACAACGTGCAGGTGTGTTACATATGTACACATGTGCCGTGTTGATGTGCTGCACCCATTAACTCGTCATTTACATTAGGTATATCTCCTAATGCTGTCCCTCCCCCCTCCCCCCACCCCACAACAGGCCCCAGTGTGTGACGTTCCCCTTCCTGTGTCCAAGTGTTCTCATTGTTCAATTCCCACCTATGAATGAGAACATGCAGTGTTTGGTTTTTTTGTCCTTGTGATAGTTTGCTGAGAATGATGTTTTCCAGCTTCATCCATGTCCCTACAAAGGACATGAACTCATCATTTTTTATGGATGCATAGTATTCCATGGTGTATATGTGACACATTTTCTTAATCCAGTCTATCATTGATGGACATTTGGGTTGGTTCCAAGTCTTTGCTATTGTGAATAGTGCCGCAATAAACATACGTGTGCATGTGTCTTTATAGCAGCGTGATTTATAATCCTTTGGGTATATACCCAGTAATGGGATGGCTGGGTCAAATGGTATTTCTACTTTTAGATCCCTGAGAAATTGCCACACTGTCTTCCACAATGGTTGAACTAGTTCACAGTCCCACCAACAGTGTAGAAGTGTTCCTATTTCTCCACATCCTCTCTAGCACCTGTTGTTTCCTGACTTTTTAATGATGGCCGTTCTAACTAATGTGAGATGGCAACTCATTGTGGTTTTGATTTGCATTTCTCTGATGGCCAGTGATGATGAGCATTTTTTCATGTGTCTTTTGGCTGCATAAATGTCTTCTTTTGAGAAGTGTCTGTTCATGTCCTTTGCCCACTTTTTGATAGGGTTGTTTTTTTCTTGTAATTTGTTTGAGTTCATTGTAGATTCTGGATATTAGCCCTTTGTCAGATGAGTAGGTTGCAAAAGTTTTCTCCCATTCTGTAGGTTGCCTGTTCACTCTGATGGTAGTTTCTTTTGCTGTGCAGAAGCTCTTTAGTTTAATTAGATCCCATTTGTCAATTTTGGCTTTTGTTGCCATTGCTTTTGGTGTTTTAGACATGAAGTCCTTGCCCATGCCTATGTCCTGAATGGTATTGCCTAGGTTGTCTTCTAGGGTTTTTATGGTTTTAGGTCTAACATTTAAGTCTTTAATCTATCTTGAATTAATTTTTGTATAAGGTGTAAGGAAGGGATCCAGTTTCAGCTTTCTACATATGGCTAGCCAGTTTTCCCAGCACCATTTATTAAATAGGGGATCCTTTCCCCATTTCTTGTTTTTGCCAGGTTTGTCAAAGATCAGATGGTTGTAGATGTATGGTATTACTTCTGAGAGTTCCATTCTATATCTCTGTTTCGATACCAGTACCATGCTGTTTTGGTTACTGTAGACTTGCAGTATAGTTTGAAGTCAGGTAGCATGATGCCTCCAGCTTTGTTCTTTTGGCTTAGGACTGACTTGGCAACGTGGGCTCTTTTTTGGTTCCATATGAACTTGAAAGTAGTTTTTTCCAATTCTGTGAAGGAAGTCATTGGTAGCTTGATGGGGATGGCACTGAATCTATAAATTACCTTGGGCAGTATGGCCATTTTCATGACATTGATTCTTCCTATCCACGAGCATGGAATGTTCTTCCATTTGTTTGTGTCCTCTTTTATTTCCTTGAGCAGTGGTTTGTAGTTCTCCTTGAAGAGAATACTACTTCACATCCCTTGTAAGTTGGATTCCTAGGTAATTTATTCTCTTTGAAGTAATTGTGAATGGGAGTTCACTCATGATTTGGCTCTCTGTCTGTTATTGGTGTATAAGAATGATTTTTGCACATCGATTTTTTATCCTGAGACTTTGCTGAAGTTGCTTATCAGCGTAAGGAGATTTTGGGCTGAGACAATGGGGTTTTCTAGATATACAATCATGTCATCTGCAAACAGGGACAATTTGACTTCCTCTTTTCCTAATTGAATACCCTTTATTTCCTTCTCCTGCCTGATTGCCCTGGCCAGAACTTCCAACACTATGTTGAATCCGAGCGGTGACAGAGGGCATCCCTGTCTTGTGCCATTTTTCAAAGGGAATGCTTCCAGTTTTTGCCCATTCAGTATGATATTGGCTGTGGGTTTGTCATAAATAGCTCTTATTATTTTGAGATACATCCCATCAATACGTAATTTATTGAGAGTTTTTAGAATGAAGCGCTGTTGAATTTTGTCAAAGGCCTTTTCTGCATCTATTGAGATAATCGTGTGGTTTTTGTCATTGGTTCTGTTTATATGCTGGATTACATTTATTGATTTGCATATGTTGAACCAGCCTTGCATCCCAGGGATGAAGCCCACTTGATCATGGCGGATAAGCTTTTTGATGTGCTGCTGGATTCGGTTTGCCAGTATTTCATTGAGGATTTTTACATCGATGTTCATCTGGGATATTGGTCTAAAATTCTCTTTTTTTGTTGTGTCTCTGCCAGGCTTTGGTATCAGGATGATGCTGGTCTCATAAAATGAGTTAGGGAGGATTCCTTCTTTTTCTATTGATTGGAGTAGTTTCAGAAGGAATGGTACCAGCTCTTCCTTGTACCTCTGGTAGAATTCGGCTGTGAATCCGTCTGGTCCTGGACTTTTTTTGGTTGGTAAGCTATTAATTATTGCCTCAATTTCAGAACCTGTTATTGGTCTATTCAGAGATTCAACTTCTTCCTGGTTTAGTCTTGGGAGGGTATATGTGTCAAGGAATTTATTCATTTCTTCTAGATTTCCTAGTTTATTTGCATAGTGGTGTTTGTAGTATTCTCTGATGGTAGTTTCTATTTCTGTGGGATCAGTGGTGATATCCCCTTTATCATTTTTATTGTGTCTATTTGATTATTATCTCTTTTCTTCTTTATTAGTCTTGCTAGCGGTCTATCAATTTTGCTGATCTTTTCAAAAAACCAGCTCCTGGATTCATTGATTTTTTGAAGGGTTTTTTGTGTCTCTATTTCCTTCAGTTCTGCTCTGATCTTAGTTATTTCTAGCCTTCTGCTAGCTTTTGAATGTGCTTGCTCTTGCTTCTCTAGTTGTTTTAATTGTGATGTTAGGGTGTCAATTTTAGATCTTTCCTGCTTTCTCTTGTGGGCATTTAGTGCTATAAATTTCCCTCCACACACTGCTTTAAATGTGTCCCAGAGATTCTGGTATGTTGTGTCTTTGTTCTCGTTGGTTTCAAAGAACATCTTTATTTCTGCCTTCATTTTGTTATGTACCCAGTAGTCACTCAGGAGCAGGTTGTTCAGTTTCCATGTAGTTGAGCAGTTTTGAGTGAGTTTCCTAATCCTGAGTTCTAGTTTGATTGCACTGTGATCTGAGAGACAGTTTGTTATAATTTCTGTTCTTTTATATTTGCTGAGGAGTACTTTACTTCCAACTATGTGGTCAATTTTGGAATAAGTGCAGTGTGGTGCTGAGAAGAATGTACATTCTGTTGATTTGGGGTGCAGAGTTCTATAGATGTCTATTAGGTCTGCTTGGTGCCGAGCTGAGTTCAATTCCTGGATAACCTTGTTAACTTTCTGTCTCATTGATCTGTCTAATGTTGACAGTGGGGTGCTAAAATCTCCCATTATTATTGTGTGGGAGTCTAAGTCTCTTTGTAGGTCTCTAGGGACTTGCTTTACGAGTCTGGGTGCTCCTGTATTGGGTGCATATATATTTAGGATAGTTAGCGCTTCTTGTTGAATTGATCCCTTTACCATTATGTAATGGCCTTCTTTGTCTCTTTTGATCATTGTTGGTTTAAAGTCTGTTTTATCAGAGACTAGGATTGCAACCTCTGCCTTTTTTTGTTTTCCATTTGCTTGGTAGATCTTCCTCCATCCCTTTATTTTGAGCCTTTGTGTGTCTCTGCACGTGAGATGGGTTTCCTGAACACAGGACACTGATGGGTCTTGACTCCTTATCCCATTTGCCAGTCTGCATCTTTTAATTGGAGCATTTAGCCCATTTACATTTAAGGTTAATATTGTTATGTGTGAATTTGATCCTGTCTTTATGATGTTAGGTGGTTATTTTGCTCGTTAGTTGATGCAGTTTCTCCCTAGCCTGGATGGTCTTTACAATTTGGCATGTTTTTGCAGTGGCTGGTACTGGTTGTTCCTTTCCATGTTTAGTGCTTCCTTCAGGAGATCTTGTAGGGCAGGCCTGGTGGTGACAAAATCTCTCAGCATTTGCTTGTCTGTAAAGTGTTTTATTTCTCCTTCACTTATGAAACTTAGTTTGGCTGGATATGAAATTCTGGGTTGAAAATTCTTTTCTTTAAGAATGTTGAAAATTGGCCCCCACTCTCTTCTGGCTTGTAGAGTGTCTGCCAACAGATCGGCTGTTAGTCTGATGGGCTTCCCTTTGTGGGTAACCTGACCTTTCTTTCTGGCTGCCTTTAACATTTTTTCCCTCATTTCAACTTTGGCGAATCTGACAATTATATGTCTTGGAGTTGCTCTTCTTGAGGAGTGTCTTTGTGGCATTCTCTGTATTTCCTGAATTTAAATGTTGGCCTGCCTTGCTAGGTTGGGGAAGTTCTCCTGGATAATATCCTGTAGAGTGTTTTCCAACTTGGTTCCATTTTCCCCCTCACTTTCATGTACACCAGTCAGATGTAGATTTGGTCTTTTCACATAGTCCCATATTTCTTGGAGGCTTTGTTCATTTCTTTTTATTCTTTTTTCTCTAAACTTCTCTTCTCACTACATTTCATTCATTTGATCTTCAATCACTGATACCCTTTCTTCCAGTTGATCGAATCAGCTACTGAAGCTTGTGCATTTGTCACATAGTTCTCATGCTTTGGTTTTCAGCTCCATCAGGTCATTTAATGACTTCTCTACATTGGCTATTCTAGTTAGCCATTCATCTAATCTTTTTTCAAGGTTTTTAACTTCTTTGCGATGGGTTCAAACTTCCTCCTTTAGCTCGGAGTATTTTGATCGTCTGAGGCCTTCTTCTCTCAGCTCGTCAAAGTTATTCTCCATCCAGCTTTGTTCTGTCGCTGGTGAGGAGCTGTGTTCCTTTGGAGGGGGAGAGTCACCCTGATTTTTAGAATTTTCAGCTTTTCTGCTCTGTTTTTTCCCCATCTTTGTGGTTTTATCTACCTTTGTTTGGTCTTTGATGATGGTGACGTACAGATGGGATTTTGGTGTAGATGTCCTTTCTGTTTGTTAGTTTTCCTTCTAACAGTCAGGATCCTCAGCTGCAGGTCTGTTGGAGTTTGCTGGAGGTCCGTTCCAGACCCTGTTTGCCTGGGTATCAGCAGCGGAGCTGCAGAACAGCGAATATTGCTGAACAGCAAATGTTGCTGCCTGATTGTTCCTCTGAAAGTTTCATCTCAGAGGGGTACCCGGCCGTGTGAGGTGTCAGTCTGCCCCTACTGGGGGGTGCCTCCCAGTTAGGCTACTCGAGGGTCAGGGACCCACTTGACGAGGCAGTCTGTCCATTCTCACATCTCAAATTCTGTGCTGGGAGAATCACTACGCTCTTCAAAGCTGTCAGAGAGGGACATTTAAGTCTGCAGAGGTTTCTGCTGCCTTTTGTTTGGCTATGCCCTGCCCCCAGAGGTGGAGTCTACAAAGGCAGGAAGGCCTCCTTGAGCTGTGGTGGGCTCCACCCAGTTCAAGCTTCCAGGCCGCTTTGTTTACCTACTCAAGCCTCAGGAATGGCAGGTGCCCCTCCCCCAGCCTCGCTGCTGCCTTGCAGGAACTTACAATTTTTGAAAAGTATTATGCTTGGTCATGGAACACAGAACAATAGAAGAGAGCTATAATTGGTTTATATATTATATAGTGTAGGCATTAAGGATTGAAGGGAATTGGAAAAGGGAGGGACCTCTGAGGGCTGTGGAGCTAACATGTTGCCGAAAGAGATAGAAACTGCAATGAAAATCAAAAAATATGTTGTACAAGTATGATTGTTAACCTTATGTATCCACTTGACTGAGCCATGTGGTGCCCAGATATTTGGCTAAACTTTATTCTGAGTGTGTCCATGATGCCGTTCCTGCATGAGATTAACATTTGAATCGATAGGCTGAAAAAACAGATGGCCCTCCCCAGTTTGGATAGATCTCATCCCATCCATTGAAGGCCTGAATGGAACAAAACCTGAGTAGAAAAGAATTCTGTCTCTGCCTGACTGTCTTTGGGCTGAGGACATTGGTCTTCTTCCACCTTTGAAATTGGACTTGGACTGGAACTCTATATCATTTCTCCTGGATCTCCAGCTTGCCAACTGCAGATCTTGGGACTGCTAAGCTTCCATAATCATGTGATCCATTTTCTCATACTAAATGTCTTTCCCCCTCCACTTGTCAATCATTGTCTATCTTCTGTTGGTTCCTTTTCTCTTGAAAATCCTGACTAATACAACAGGGTGCAAGAAAACTTTTAGCACATTAAACTTGTTCCTAGCTCCACTGAGCTAGCAACAGGAATAGAAATGAAAGATACATCCCCATTCCTGAAGTCACCCATGGGCCACTGAGGGAGAGGGAAGAAGGCAACCCATGATGATGGCATGTGAAAGTACTGTGGTAGAAGAACACACTCACAGAATGCTGAGGGACACGGGGAGAGGCCATTAACTCCACTGGAGGGAAGGGAGGTCTCCAGGGGACAGGGAAGTGTGTGTCTCAGAAGACTTCTCAGAAAGGGAGTGCGTAGGGTGGACTTCAAGGAAGGTGTTTTGGTTGTGTTTGTCTTGTTTTTGTTGGAGGGACTTGCTTGTGTTTAAAGGCTAAGGAGAAAATACCAATAGAGTAGCGGATATTGAACATAACACAGGAAGGCAAGATAATGGGTGAAAAGAGAAGACAGGAGGAAAAGAAACTCAGAGCCCATGGGAAGCCCATGGGAAGAGCTTAGCCTTCATTCAGAAAGAGAAGTGGTGACAAGCCACTTGGACACAGACCTCAGAGATAAAGCGGCCCTCCAGATTCCCTAGATTATCAATCTTAGAGCCATCAGGTGGAAAAAAAGAGGCATATAATCTGATAACATGTCCAGGGAGTAAAGACTGAATGTGCCATCAGAGTTCCCTATGCTACATTTCACAGGAATCTGATCATGACCTACAGAAACTCTCCAAAAGCAGGACCCAGGTGTGGCCCCTCCCCACCTCCACCCTGGGGATCCACCTTGCCTCCTTTCCTCTCTGCTCATTTCTGTAATGTATTTCTGTCCACTATCTGCTTGGTGTCTGACTGTCTCTGTTCCCCTTTCTCACATACAGTTCACTCACTTTGAAGTCTCACAAACCCAGTGGGCTTCCGTTTATCATCACTTTATGTGGATCTGTTTGTCAAGCATTTGTTGTCACTATTCTGAGTAGTACAGTCCATTCTGGCCCCTGAATGCTGAGCTCAGTCTCCTGAGATCTCCAGCTCCCTAAATGCAAGTCCACGGATGCCTGGGGCCTGGGGTCTTTGGAAGTCACAAGGCGGACATAGGGGTTCCTGCTGGCCCTTGAACGGTTCCATGCAGGTTCTCTGCATCAGGTACAGCCTGAGGATCCAGAGGCAACTGGGAAGGTAAGGAGTCACAAAGGGATTCAACATATTCCAGCAATACACAGTTTCAGGTTGGGGTGATTTGCTTTGTGTGATTTGTAATAAATGCAATAAGAGCACCATTTATTTCCAACTCTCCAGCAGGATTACTAACTTTTTCTTCCAAAGATACACTTGATTACATTACTTATTTATACTATGTACACTGCATTAGAAGTAAAAAATGCATCAAGGAAAAAAATCATATACAGATTTTTTAAATTAATGTTTTCTCATCCACTGCTAATAACAGCTTAGATTATTAAAAAGAAAGAATCTTAAATATGCAACTCACCTTCAGGTCTTGATACTGCTTGTTTTCTTTTACACATTTTGCAAAACTTGACAATCTAGAAATATCATCTGTACTCACTTTCAATTCCTCATTTTTATACCAGAGCTGAGCTTTTGTGTTGGGTTCTATGACATATCAGGACTGGCAGCATGATATAGGGGAAAAAATGGAAGCTTTGAAGCTGCATATATTTTAGTTTAAAATCCAAGTAAGCCTTTTACTAGCTGGAGATGGTAGTGCCTAATTAGAAAGCAATTTTAATCATGGTTTTTAAATTTTCTACATAGAGATGGCAAATAAATGTAGTGGATAGTTATTGTGAACTAGGCACTACGCTAAACACTTCACTTTGTTATCACATTTAATCTTGACAACAGTTCTATAAAATAGGCCTTATTATTTTCTCCATTTTACAGATAAGCAAATTGAGACTTAAAAGAGCTAACCTGCTGAAGGATATTCGATGAATAAGTTAGGGGTCAAACCTATGTGTTTGACTCTAAAAACTCCCTTCACCATTGTCGTATGCTGCCTCCCATATATATCACCTCCAATCCCAGTAGCAGCATCTACAAGGTAGGTCTCGTCTCCAACTTAAGATGAAGAAACTCATGTGAGAAAAAATCTTGCCTCCCCAGCTGCCTTCATTTTCACTTCTGCTGGCGGGTATACATCCCTGGCCCCATCAGTCCTTTGAAGGATGCTGCCCTCTGTCGGTAGAACAGTAGGAGAGGCCATGCCATTCAATTTAATTTATGCCTTCTTTGTTTCTCCAGCCTTTAAAGCGGACTTACCAATAACTACAGCATGTTTCCATGTTCTTTTACCTTTCTCAAAGTGCTATACATATATTATCTCATTCAAACCTCCTAACAACCTTGATGAAAATGAAATTCAGGGACTTAAAGAGATAGGCACAAGGCAACAGAGTAGTTCTCATTAGTGCAAAGGGAATTTGATTGCAAACTCACCATGTTTGTGTTAGTTATAACATTTAGTTATGATTTCTCCCTGAGTGCTTAAATGCAACATGAATGCAATAAGCACTGAGTGCTCAATTATATGATCATAACACCTCCCAGCTTTGAAGCCTCTTGGGGAAGTCCATCGCTTTTGGAATAAACAGTAAACTCTCGGCCGGGCGCGGTGGCTCACGCCTGTAATCCCAGCACTTTGGGAGGCCGAGGTGGGCGGATCACGAGGTCAGGAGATCGAGACCATCCTGGCTAACACGGTGAAACCCCGTCTCTACTAAAAATACAAAAAATTAGCCGGGCGTGGTGGCGGGCGCCTGTAGTCCCAGCTACTCGGAGAGGCTGAGGCAGGAGAATGGCGTGAACCCGGGAGGCGGAGCTTGCAGTGAGCCAAGATCGCTCCACTGAACTCCAGCCTGGGCGACAGAGCGAGACTCCGTCTCAAAAAAAATAATAATAAAAAAATAAACTCTCGCATGACATACATGGGCTTCACTGTCTATCCTCCTCCCAACCTTTCCAGCCTCATCCTTCACTGCCTCCCTAACCATACCTTCTCCACTCAAGCCATGTTAGAGCAGCCGCTCTGACGGAATTACAGAATATGCTTCATCCCTTCATCCATCCAGGCTTGTCCTCTGCCTCATTCAGTGCATGGAAAACACTGACCACTCTTTAGACACCCATCACGTTTATCACCCTCACTGCCCCAAACTTCTATCCCCCCAAAAATGATTGTTCAGCACTCTGTAAATACACAGCATACTACATCATAATTTTTTGCTACATATTGTTCTTCCTGCTAGAATACATCTTCTTCAAGAGCAGCAACCATCCTGTTCATGTAATGCCCATCACATAGCTATAGGTATCTAGTACATAGGAGGTATCTGCAAATGAGTTTTTGTATTCCTTTTTAGCTAAATGTGTTGTGTTTACTATGTGCCAGAACATTTATCAATATGCTTTGCCTCTCATAACACAATCCTCACAACAACCCTGTGAAGTGTGTTCTGTCAACTTTCTGACTCATTCTACAAATGAGAAAACTAGGCACAGGTCAGACAATTTCCCCCCAGGTAATCCAGCTAGTAAGTGGAAGAGGCAAAACTTAGACCAGAGGCCAGGGCACCAGAGCTGGTGCCCTTAGGAATTCTGCTACGAGGACCCTATTTGTTGGTTAAAGGTGTGTTAAATGAATGAACAAGTTACTCAAAGCTCTCACAATGTTAGAAGCTTGCTATACCTATAAGTTTGGTCCTATACCTATAAGGAGGGAGACAAGGAAAAATTAATAGTAAGAGAGCCTTGATTCTCAGTTCCACCAGAAGCAAAAACTGCCATCATTTTCTTCCCCTACAAAGAGTATTGCTACAGTGTCACGTTGTCTCTTAAAAAGGTCTCAGGAATAATAAATTCTGACCACATCATATCTTCATCATAGTTTGTGACATCCATTGCTTTTCTTTGCCATCCCTTCAAAGAACATGTATGAATCTAGTAAAAAGTATAATTAGATGTAGAACCCCTGGTTGGCTTTTCTTTTTTCTTGGTGACACTGAAGGTGGCATTTAGGGTGGAAAAGGAGGAATTGGAAAGCGCATTCCCTCCAGCATCCTTAGGGAGGTGGGCAAGTACCATAATTCAGATAATTTCTTTTAAGTGCCTCCTGATGTAAAAAGAAGGATAGGAATTATTTTCTCTTTCTTGAATGCACAGTGAACAATATATCTTTGGGTCAATTCTCCAAATGAACTACGTGCCATCACTGAGCAAAACTGGAGAGTGAATTATGATGAATTTCTTTCCTCTTCCAAGTCCGTGAGAGTACCTTATTGCTATTCTTTATCCAAGTCAATAAATACTTTGGGGACCCCAAACATGGTGTTATTGTCTATGGCGAAAATAAATTTGGGCCTTCTTCAAGGAACTTCTAATATATCAGAGAGAGTCATGTAATCCACAGACTATAACACAATATACTTAAATTATTAATAAAATAGACATGAAAGCAAAGTGCTAGAATAGTTCATGGGGAGAATTTCCCTTAGAAAAATAGGAAATAATTCATGGATGGGGAATCCTTTCAGCATTCCATGATTGAAAGAAAAATGAGGCTGGATGTGGTGGCTCACACCTGTAATCCCAACACTTTGGGAGGCCAAGGCGGATGGATCACCTAAGGTCAGAAGTCCGAGACCAGCCTGACCAATATGGTGAAACCTCATCTCTATTAAAAATACAAAAATTAGCCGGCCATGATGGTGGGCACCTGTAATCCCAGCTACTTGGAAGGCTGAGGCAGGAGGATAGCTTGAACCTGGGAGATGGAAGTTGCAGTAAGCAGAGACAGCGCCACTGAACTCCAGCCTAGGTGACGGAGCAAGACTCTGTCTCAAAAAAAAAAAAAAGAAAAAAGAAGAAAAATGAGCTCGCTGATCTCATTATCTCTTATAAGCTTTTATCGAATAGTTTAGAACCTGACATAATCACACAGTTTCACAGAGGAGCGTACTATTGGAGGAAATAGAAATTTAGAAAGGGATATTAGAAGGTATAATGATGATAAACAACATTTCATAAATGCCTACAAAATACCAAATGCTTTACATATTTAATTTAATTTAATCCACATAAGAATCTTGTAAGGCTGGTGTTATTGGCCCATTGTACAGTTGAAGAAACCAGAGCTCAACGATGTTAAGTAATTTGCACAGTTCACAAAGTTCCTAATTGCCAATGCCAGGATTTGGAGCTAGGTCTATTTTTTACAGCCTTGGCTTTTCCTATTTCACTATGCTACCTTAAAAAAAGTACATAAAAGGCAAGTAAGTGCTTGATGTCATTCTTCCTGAAGGACATGAAAGGAATGTGCAAACAGCATGGTCATTTTCTATAGTAAAATCTTTTAATTATGACCCAAATCACAGCACTGCAGTGCCAAGCTGATTGTCAGCTCTCCTGAAGTCAAAGCACTTCCCAGGAAGTTCAGTGGCAACACTCGGCTCCTTTTCTATTAGCAAATGGAGAACCCTAGGAAGGTATGTTTTATCCAACTTAGACCAAAATGTTATGGAGTGAAACATTTATAAGGTTGCCAGCGGGAGGTGAAAGAAAAGAAAACGGTAGAGTTTGCAACTTAGTATCTCTAAAACTTCATTTAGGGACCTACTATTATTACCTTTCTGGAAATAAAGTACCTGTAAGGCCCTTTTAAGGCCTGTTTTAGAGAATATTCACAGGGAGCGTAAAGGTCCTGGATGAACAAGTTGACAGAATTGTGTGGCTGGGAGCATCCAACTAATTTGATGAGTTTAGAACCAATTCTGCAGCCCAAATGAAGATTCTGTGTCTCAGATGATACTCATGATTCACTAATAGGTTGGTTTTCATAAGTAACAAGATGACTCATATCATTTGTTTCCCCAGGTAGGCGATGTTTTCTGTCATTACTTTTAATGATACATTTACCCTTCACCATTTTTAATCTTTGAACACTGTCAATACATTGGAATCATCTGGACCAAAATATTCTAAGCTTATCTTCTTTTAAAGCTTAGAATAAAATCAGGCAATTGCTTCACAGAACTTCCGTTTACTGCCTTGCTTATTCTTTTTTGTGACATCAGATATTCACATATATATAAAATATATGTAATATATATGTGTGTGTATATATATATACACACACACATATGATATAGGAAAATTCAGAAGTTAGAATTGAGCAAAGGCTGCCCCAGTTCTGCCTGCAACCCTATTTTCCATGATAGGTGATAGAGAAGAATATACTTGAAGTTTCCAAGTAAAAATATCTATCAGAACTTTGAAGAGGAAAACAAAAGAATAGAAAAAGGAAATATATCCTGGGAAAAAGTATGCATACGGAAGAGCCAATTAAATACTTTGTTTTAAGTAACTTAAGTATCCTTTAACTCGCTCTTGATAATACATCCCATCTTGGATTAATTTCTCTGTAAGAACATGACATCCAACCTCATGATGTCTTGGGGTAAAAAAAAATTCACCAAGACCATGGAATTCCTTCATCCACTTCAGCATTTACTGAGAACCTATTATTGCTGCTCTATGCTCATCACTATACTTCCAGTTTTGAGTGATGAAAATAGAGAATTAGCAAGGGTCATAAAACAACTTATTCCCCAAGATTTACAGTTAATCTATTGATTATGCATATTTTTCACCCATATGGGTATAATTTCTGGCTCTCTCTGGAATAGATAATTTGCACATTTGAAAAGTTTTTAAGTGTGCTTTCAGTCCTGAAGCAGTAAGTGTATCTCATAAGTCTAGTTAAGAAATAAAGGCATGCTAAGTCATAGTCCTCAAAGTATTAACACATAACTGAAGAATATTTGGCTTCCTGTGTTGTCTTGTTAAGGAAAATGGAAGAGATGGTAACTTAGACCGTGACAAGGTAAATATCAAAAGATAAATGCTAGAATTTTAATGAAAATCATTTAAGCTTGCCCCATGGGAAGTTTAGCTGATCAATTCTGAGTACTAGGCTTATACTTCAGAGGCATGTTAATGGTTAAACAATTTTGTTCATTTATAAAAGGAGTGGGGGTGTGGAGAATAGGAACCCAGTGACTGGCAGAGTACTTACAAGTCTGCAAGACATAGGAAAATTGCAGATAATGTAGTAGTTTTCATGGAGCATTGCCCTGTTAATATAGTTTCATCTCAGCAAAGGGCATTATCAGCACGAAACAAGTGTGTTATACAGCTCCTCAGTCAAAATGGGAGCAAAACTGGACCTGCTAAGGTGGAAGACACCATGGCAGAAGCGCTGGTCAGTCTAAAGGCCTGCTATGCCTATGAAATCTGGGACAAATAGTAAATACCAGCAATTTGAGGTTGGCTCAAAAGTGAAGGGACAGGTACAAAGCAGGAATGCATGAGATAATCTTTGAAGCAAGATGATGTGACTGTCTTTTCCTCCCAGGGTTTTAATCAGCATCTCTATGTCCCTTCTGACCAGACCTCTGTGACAGTGGGTGAGGCCAAAAGCCAGACAGACACTGGGCCACTGTTTCCTATGTAAGAAGACTACTAGGTACAGAGTACAGTATTTTGAATTTAGGGGTAAAGTGGGCCAGGAGCTCTGCAAAGACGACTCTTGATGTGAAATAATAACCACTCCATTCTCTTGGGAGCAGCTGGTGTGAACCAGCACCCCTGAGCAACCAGGACCTGAGAGAATGATGTGTTTATTTATGTGAAGCTAGGTGCTGATGCTCATCATTTTCATAATTACTGTATTCCTCATCTCCCCCATTTCCATGGGGCAAACATAAAGTGTGCAGGAAAGCAACTACCTATATGTGCTTCTGTTTACTCAAGTTTACAGCTATTGTACAGTACTGATTAATCCTCCCTTCTCCATGACACTGAGGCAGTAGCATTCTAATGCTATCTTTATTATTGTTCGGCAGATCGCATACTGCTTCATACAGAAATAGTGTAAATCACGGAACTAGTGTTTGAGTTCCATAAAATGCAAGGTTATGAATATTTCATTACTATACATTTTATTTCCCTGTCTATTCTGCATCTCCCAAAATGTTGTTTGTTTACTTATTGGCTCACTGTTCACCAGAAATACTTAATTCTTCATATAAAGTGTGGACTGGATCACCAACCCCTGCCTTGTGGCCTGAGCTACATTTGAAAGTAATGACGGGTTTTTTTCTCTCTCTTTTTAATCATCCCTTCAACCCACAAATACTCGACTGCCAGGTTACTTCACTAACAGGAGTTTCAGCTTCTTCGTCATAATTGCATTGATTTGCAAGCCCCGCAAATCAATTCCCAAACATTTCTCCTGTGAACTATGGCTACGTATTTAAATTTTTCTCAACGCCCCATTGTATCCGTCTTTGGCTGAAGTAAGCAGTTAGACTTTCGCTGCAGATCTTGGCAATGAAAGACACATTGTGCAAGTGCAATTAGCTTCACTCCCTGCACTGGTACAAATGATTTGTATGAATCAGCTGGTCCTGCGAAAGATGCAGCCATTATCACCTGCTTCTGAGTTTTCCTTTAACCACAAAATTTATATCAGTAAATAGCCAGGGGGATTCAATCTTAGCAAAATCAGAGTCTGAATCCCCAGCATTAAGGCGCTAACTTCTCTCCTGCTATAGGGCATAGTAGATATTAATACAACTCTTTGGTACAGACTGCAAAATATATAAAATGTCATAATTATATCTGCAATTCAGCAATGAAACAATTTTCCTCCTTTCTTCACTGTCATCAGCATAATAGCAGCCTATGGGATTTGTATTTTCTGGCTGTGAGCCCTTTTATGGGCTGTAGAAAAAAATACAAGCAGGTTAGTTTCACAGCTCTGAGAAGGCCTCATGACAGAAATATTGCTTTTAATGTTATTGTCTCTTTCTAGCTTGTAACCCACTCTCTTTAGGTAGAGAGGCTTCTGTGCTGATGCAGCACCACTTATGTTTTTCTGATAAACCTCTATGTTCCCTTCCTGGCTTCCCCCACCCATCTGGACAGAGAAATAATTAACCAGCTTTCAGGATCATGCTATGTTATCTATAGATAAAGGGGAAACATGAAATGGGAGGGGGTTAGTCAGAGGGGAATGAAGTCAGGAGGAAGCATGTCTCCAAGGTTTCTCTTGGAGACATAAAAGAACATAAGAAAGATGCATTCTGAGTGAATCTTCACATCCTGTTTATTTTGCTAGCCAAGACAAATATCACAGCTCCTATCTAACATTTGAAAAGCAGGGCCAAAGAAAATGATGGATTAATAAGTCCAAGGACAGAATAATAGAAGGAAAATATATTATAGAGAATGATGCCCCTGTCAATCTGAAAGGGGTGGGGAAAAAGCTGAAATGGAAGTGGAAAAAAATGTACCACAGCAACCTTAAATAGAAACACCCTCCTGTAGTTATGCTAAACATTAGTTAACATTACTCAAGGCTCCTATGGTACTATTACTTCAGAAACAGGTATCTTCAGACCGTTTGCGATTCTTTTTGTTATAACCTACACTATGGGCATTGTGAGTTGAACAACAGGCTAAATATTCCCTCCATAATTATTGGTAATAATATTCCATGCACATTTCTATCCCCCATCATCATCTGTGATGAGGCTAATCCAGTACTTTCTGCATGAACTGTCATAATACCCAAAGCAGCAGGATGGAGTATTACCAAGCATGGGTTTACCGATGGAAACCTAATGTAACAGAGTTCGTTTCCAGAAAATAGGCTAGGGATGAAATCTGTCAGCATCAGCCATACAGACAGACACCTGTAACACGCTCCCAGGCGACTCACTCAAGTGACCATTTCTCATAACGGTTTCATGTCAGTCACAAGAAGCATTCTAAATACATTTCTATAAAATGAAGAAAATAGTCTTTAGTCAAGAGGCAGGTCTTTAATGAGAGGTGAGGTGATCAGAATTCTGCTGTCATCTCAGCCACAGACACTTGGCAATGTTCCACTGACTACTCTGTGGCTCAGTTTCATAAATGCTAAAAGGTAGACTACAGAAAGAAAACTCTTCAGGAGTGCATATCATTTGAAAATCTGTTAGTGGCCCAGAGATCCCCAGAGACAAATAGTTCCTCTATTGTGATTTAAAACTAAGTGATGAGACCAATAGTTTTGCAAGCAATAAATCATTATTTAAATAGAATTGTTCAAAATGTCCTATAAAAGGAAGTAATAGAAGGGAAAGCCTAGAAGTTACTGAAAAGGACTCAGTTGTGAAATAGCAAAACTGTCATATATGTTAGACCCTTCTTGAACTATAAGTTTATAACGAGACCGTGGCTGTGCCCACATTTAAGAAAAAAAAATTGCAGCATATGAAAATTCAAATTTACAAACCAGATCAATTAATGGGTGATTATTCACACTATAAAAGGATTTATCGCTTTACAAATGGATTCCCTGCAGGGTTCCATTTTAATAACTGAGCTCTCTCAGTGTTAGGAGTCACTGCCAATTAAAAGTCAATCAGAAGTGAAGATAAAGCGCCTCTGAAATTAAAATGTATGTCAATGGAAAATCATCATAGAGTTACAGAAATTCACATTACATGCAGCTTTGTGGGGACACAGAATTTATTTCACAAGTATATTGAGCACCTACTATAAACTTAGCTGGTCCTGGGAGTCACTGCCTCGGGATTTAAAGAGTAAAATAAATGGTTCCTGTTTTCAGAACTTCTACAGTGTGGTTGCAGCAGTGTGGTGTGGAGGGAGTACCATCAGCATTCTGGGTGGGACAATGCTTTACTGTGGAATTTGATTCTGCACAATGTCAGTTGATATAGTTTAGAGATCTGTTCCCACCCAAATCTCATGTTGAATTGTAATCCCCAATGCTGGACCTGGGAGGAGGTGTTTGGATCACAAGGCCAGATCCCTCACGGCTTGGTGCTGTCTTCGTGACAGTGAGTTCTCCTGAGATCTGGTCATTTACTCTCTCCCTTTCTCTTACTCTTGCTTTCACCATGTTGACAGGCTGCTCCCCCTTCACCTTCCACAATGATTGCAAGCTTCCTAAGGCCCTCACCAGAAGCCAAGCAGATGGTGGTGCCATGCTTATGCAGACTGCAGAACCATGAGCCAGTTAAATCTCTTTTCTTTATAAATTACTGAGTCTCCAGTATTTCTTCATAGCAATGCAAGAGTGGCTTAATACATCGGCTCTCATTCATTAAATGCCGAGGGAGCTCCCCGTCATTGTATCAACACAAATTCCCCTATACATTTCCCAACATTTTTGTGTCAGTACCCACACAGCATGGTTGAGGGCCTTTGTGGCACTCAGAAAGGCTCGTTGAATCTTCGGACATCAGTGCTAGAGGACATATTACATTCAACTCTTTCATTTGGATGAGAAGGAAATGGAGGCCAAAAGAAATGAAATGGCCCACTCCATGGATATTTCTAGTAAACAAGCTGCTTTGGAGAAAGTGAGGGCATTTGATGGCCGCTCTCTGAATTCAACATTTTTCCACTTTGAATTCTCTCCCTATTTTCCTTGTTTTCACTCTCCATCTCTGCCCTTTTTTCTCATTTCCAGTAAAGCAGTGCTCTTTCTGTTTCTTGGCTTCAGCAAACAAAGCAGGTGGAAACCTGCCGCCTGGAACCTCCCTTCCCAGGGCATTGCTTCTTCTAATAGCAAGATTTTAGAAGAGAAGGTGAATAGGTGAAAATCTAGCCCAGTGGCTCCAATGGTACTGTGAGAAAGATTATCTAAGGAAGTAAGGAAAGTCCTCTGCCAGGGACTTAAGGAGGGGAGAAGGTTTGAAACAGCTGCGGAGGGTTGTAGGGTGTACACAACAGGATGAATAATAGAAAGTCTTTTTTTATTGTATTCGGTTCTGCTAAGGTTCAGCTGATGAGCTTGCGCAAAACCTTAACTGAGCTAGTCAGCGCGTTTTTATTATTTCCTTCAGCAGCTTTCAGCAGTGAAAGAATGTGAGAAGAGAAAGCCCTCTTGGAAGTGGTTCATAACTGATGAACGGTTAAATGCAAAGAGAATGAGGGATTTAGATACGAGAGCAAACACATCATTGAAATGGCTGGCCATGAGGTTTATGCTAGAGGGTTAAAAGGACACAACAGGTGATCTGGATCCCCCAAGTCTACACCTTCAAGGAGCCAGAGGCACTTGACGTATGAACTCTGGTGATGAGACAACGGAAGAAAGGGATGTGGAGTTTCCAAGGGGCAAGGTCAGAGTTTCAGATCTCAAACAGGCAGAGGTTTGTGTAACTGTGTTGTCTCTGATATGGCCAGCTGGTGTGGCTGAGGCTGAGTGAAAATGAAGTTATTAAGATAAATGTGAAATCTCCTAAAAACAGTAGGGAAAGAGAGAATGAGACAGGTGTTGAAGTCATTTTTAAAGTAAATGGAAGTGAATTTGTAAAGAATGACTCAAATTTCCATTAAAATGCCTCTGGGACAAAAGATTACAAGAAGATATGCAACAATTCTCAACTGCCGTCATATTAGTAGAATGCATTTGGGAAACCTAAAATAAGTCTTCGTTTACTGATTGAATTTATATGGATGTCATTATTATTCAATCGATTGGTCGGTATTTTGGATACATACTGTGCCTAGTGTAAACAGTACGAATATCAACCCTGTGTCAGATACTGTACTAAGCACTATGATACAATTGGGAATAAACAGGTACCTGCCCTTAAGAAGTTTACAGCCTAGTGTAGGAGGAGAAAAAAGACTCTGTCTCCATGGGGATGTCATCATAGGAGGAATGTCTAACCCAGAATCTACAGTCAAGGAAGGCTTCAGGAGGAGGCAACATCTAGGCTGGGACTTGAAAGATAAAATGAGTTAAAGAAGTCAAAGGTGATACATGACAGGAACAGTAGGAGCAGAAAACAGCAACACACACAGAAGAAACTGAGGGCATGGCACTGTGAAAGGAAGTTAAACTGTGAGAGGGAGTGGTAGGAGCGGAATGGGCAAAGACCTCTAGTATCACTTGAAGGAGTTATTTTATCCTGAAAGCATAGGAAGCCATTAAGAGATGTTTACACTGAGAAATGGCGTGATCAGATCTGCATTTTAGAAAGCTCATTCTCATTGCCATTAGAGTGCATTAGTGTGAACAGGACCAGCCTGGAGATATAAAGTCCAGTTATACCAAGTGGTTGTACCAGTGAGGGAGAGGAAAGACTGGAAGCAGACACTCAAGACTTCTGGCTTGTGCTAATGAAAAGGCAGTGGCACAGATCTCAGACATTTGAGTACCTGGTTTGGTGAGGGGAATAGGAAGATGATAGTCCTCTTTTAGATATATTCTGTTTTAGGTGCCAGTGGGTTATGCAAGCAAATGTGGTCAGTGGACAGATGTGAAGTGCACCTGGAGGTCAGGCAGGAGATCTGGACTGGGAATATGAGTGTAGGAATCCTTCCATGTGACTGAGGCCCTGAGGAAGAAGGAGACACATCAGAGCCAACAAGAAGAGGAAGGAGGCAGGAATCCTGCAGAACTCCGTGTATAATGACCACGGCAGTAACTCAGACCAAAGCATGTGTGGGTCTAACGGGCTTAAAGATCATAGCAGTGGGGGGGGGTGAAAGGATATGGGTGGGTTTCAGAGACATCACGAAGTGATTCCAAACTCTCCATTTGTGAAGCCCCAGGATGTCTTCAATTACAAAAAATGCTTGGTTGACCCAAGTGCTTTAGAAAGTAATCTTATCATTGTGTTTTTGATTTAGAGGAGGTTGAAACCAGTTCAGGTATCCCAAAAGAGCAGGCACTGCTAGAGACTCTAACTACCGCTATACAAGGGAATTTTCCACAATTACAATTATTTAGGGCCTGAGGCTAAAATCCTGTAGTGTAAGGAAGTCTCGAGGGTGTAAGCTGTAAACAAATGGAAAATTTGATAGCCAAGGTGAATATTCATTGTTCCTCAATATATCTGTCAGATTCTATAATGAATTCTTCCTCCTTGTCCTCTACTTGGCCTGGAATCTGGTTCATTTCTTGACAGCCCCTGAGGAGAGCCTGTCCTTTCTGGAAAATCAGGATTACTTCTCCATTTTTTAACAAAGGCATCATCCATGTATTAGCCTCAGCCGATTTGCTGAATTTTTCCTCCCTGTCTTTTATCCGGTGCCCTTTTAGCAATTCTCCTTTTTCTGAAGAAGTTGTTCAGTCCAGAGGAATTCCCTCTTATAGCAGTTTCCCATTCTCAAATTTTTCCTAATTGCCCTGCCTCTGGTTAATAATGTATTCCTATGACTTCCCGTCCTTACCTGAACTGACTTACCTTGATCTTCTACCTGTGGGCACCGTACAGATAGCTTCCCTTACTGTTCAACCTTGCCCCCACTGTCAGCTACTAACTCACTCAAAGCTCCCCAAACCACCTATACATTTCAAATTCAGCATTTTTCACTTTACCTCATTATTGATAGCAAATTGGGTTAGGAGGGTTCTCAGTTTTCTCATGTATAAAATGGGGATAATACATGTTTATTTCAGTATCTGGCAGATGGTTAGAGCTCAGTAAATCTTAACCAACATTTTTATTATTTATGTTTAAGTCCCAGATTCCATATTCTCTTGTTGTGTAATAAAAGGTTGGACACTTACTCTTGATGACCCTGTTTTCTCATTTGAAAAATGGGGATTGTAACACCTGTCTAGCTCTGAGTTAAGAGGTTCCATATGACACAGTAAGCAAAGTCCCTTGCATATTACAGAAATGTATGAGAATGTTGCTATTTTGCAGTTTTCTTTGAAGGTAGTACCTCGCCTGGGTTATCACTAGGAAAATCAACAGTAACTGCACAGAATGCTAGCTGGAGCTGTAGAAGATGTAGAAAATCAGAAATCTGACTTATTATAATTTTGTCACACGTCTGCCCTTGATTACTGATGTTTGAAGGATATTCAAAGATTCTCTAACTTTTATTTTAGGTCAGATTTTTTCAAAACTACATAACTGAGCCACGAATACTTAGATCCTAATAAAATGTCTTCTCTGAATTATTTAATACTGTGAAACTATTACAATTAAGGCTTAATCTAAAAATGGCTATGGAAAGCATTGTTCTGTCTCATTTGTAAAGTTCTCATTGAAAACATTTGTCCATTCTTCTGTTCATTGTTTATAAGGATCTACATAATAAACCCCACCAAAAACTTAATGTTAGGAGTAAATTCAGTACCTCTTCATAAACAATAATTATTCTACTCATAATGCAATGCACACTATGTAACATATTCTTTCATTTGTTCTTAATTTTTACCTTGGTTTATTAAAAGGATTACGTGGGTTCTGGACCTGGCCAGCCGACGAGTGTTTAGGCTGGCTGGGGAGCAGCTGTGCTCATTTTCCCCTCTTATGGTGCACCTGCATATTCCTCTTGTTCTCTTCTTGTTCCTGCTTTCTACTTATAACTTCCATGGCACAGCTGCCTCATGACCTTGTTTCAGTTTCAACTCCCATCACTAACCGGACAGATTCTTTCTTTCCTATACTTCAAATTCCTGAGGGAAGAGATGCGATTGCCAAGGCTGAGCACTTGCACATCAGTTTGTGTAGAGCCCCTTGTGCCAGCCCCATCATGTCTGCAGGCAAACTCAAGAAAGGCCACTGAAAAACAGGACCATTCCCAGCCCAGCCAGGACAGGGCAGGGTTGCTGCCATAGAACATGAGATCCAGGCATTTTCCTTTAATGAGGCTTGCTCTTTTACCTTCGTTTGTATTTTTGTTTGTTTGTCTTTTTATGGTACATAGAAGATGGATAATGTTTACCTCCAATGCTTTTTTACAACACAGATTTTTTTTTTAATGAAGGAGCATATTGACTTAGAAATATTTTTGGGTAAACACTAAATCAAGCCAAGTTATTCTTCCTAAAAAATAAAGTCTGGTTAACTGTGAGGTTGTTTTTAAGGATCCTAATTAATGAAGATTCTACTATATGGACAGGTCCCTCCAACACAATCCTTAAATTATGGAGTACCTGCGTTTGCCAGTGTTAATAGTGGAAAGACACAGAAGACATTATCTGTTGCCTTCTAGGATCTGATGTCTAACTCAGTTTCCAGAGTGGTATCTTACCTGTCCTGAGATTGGGCATGAGCAGTGGTGTCCTGGAGTCAGCTTACACAAGCTCATGAGAGTTGATTATTAAACTTCAGGAACTTTGTGAACTGCTTGATAACACCACCATCATTAAAATTAAATAGAAGGAACCTACCTCAACATAATAAAGGCCATATATGACAAACCCACAGCTAACATTGTTTTGAACGGAGAAAAGTTGAAAGCTTTTCTTCTAAGATCTGAACAAGAAAAAAGATGCCCACTTTCACCATTTCTAGTCAACATAGTGCTAGAAGTCCTAGCCAGAGCAAGTGAGCAAAAGATAGCAATAAAGGGTGTTTAAATTGGAGAGAAGGAAGTCAAACGATCCCTGTTTGTAGATGACATAATCTTTTATATGAAAAACCCTAAAGACTCCACCAAAAAACTAATTTACAACTAATACATGAATTTAGTAAAGTTCTAGGATACAAAATCAACCTACAGAAAACCAATGGTGTTTCTATATACTAACAGTGAACTATCTGAAAAAATAAATCAAGAAAACTATCCCATTTACAATAGCTACAAAAAATTAAATACCTAGGAATAAGTTTCACAAAGGAGGTGGGAGATTTCTACAATGAAAATTATAAAACATTGATAAATTGAAGAAAACACAAACAGATGGAAAGACGTAAATTTCGTGGATTTGAATAATTAATATTGTTAAAGTGTTTATGCTACCCAAAGCAATCTATAGATCAATGCAATACCTATCCAGACACCAATGGCATTCTTCACAGAAATAGAAAAATTTCTCAAATTTGTATGGAACCACAAAAAGACCCCAAAAAGCCAAAGCCATCTTTAGCAAAAAGAACAAAGATGGAAGCATCCCACTCCCACTACCTGACTTCAAAATATATCACAAAGCTATGGTAACTAAAGCAACATGATACTGGCATGAAAACAGACAAACAGACCAATGGAACGAAAAGAGAAGCCAGAAAGAAATCTACACATTTATAGCCAACTGATTTTTGACAAAGGCACCAAGAACAAATATTGAGGAAAGGACACTGTCTTCAATAAATGGTGCTGGGAAAACAGGATATCCACATGCAGAAGAATGAAACTAGACCCTTATCTCTCAACATATAAAAAAATCAACTCAAAACGAACTAAAGACTTAAATGTAAGACCTAAAACTATGAAACTATTAGAAGAAAACACAGGGAAAATGCTGCATGGCATTGGTCTGGGCAAGGATTTTTTTCGATAGAACCTCAAAATTTTGCTTTTGTTTTTGCAAAAAAAGCAAAATTGCACAAATGAGACTATATCAAATTTAAAAAGTTTCTGCATAGCAAAGGAAACAATCAACACAGCAAAGAAGCAACCTATAGAATGGGAGATATTTGCAAACTACAGATCTGACAAAGGATTAATTTCCAGAATATATATGGAACTCAAACAACTCAATAGCAAAAAATAAAAAATAAATTTAAAAAAATTTGATTGAAAAATGAGCAAAAGACCTGAATAGACACTTCTATAAAGAAGACATACAAATGCCAACAGGTTTATGAAAAAATGCTCAATATCACTAACCATCAGGGAATACAAATCAAAACCACAGAGAGATATCAACCCACCCCAGTTAGAATGGCTATTATCAAAAAGACAAAATATAAGAAATGCTGGCAAGGATGTGGAGGAGGGGGAACTCTTATTCACTATTGGTGGGAAGGTAAATTAGTATAGCCATTATGATCAACAGTTTGGAGGTTCTTCAAAAAATTAAAAATAGAACTACTATATGATCCAGCAATCCCGCTACTGGGTATATATCTAAAGAAAATGAAATCAGTATGTCAAAGAGATATCTGCACTCCCATATTTATTGCAGCACTCTTCACAATAGCCAATATATGGAACCAAACTAAGTGTCCGTCAATGGATGAACGGATTTTAAAATGTGGTATACGTATATACAATGCAATACTATTCAGCAATAATAAATCAATAAAATCCTATCATTTGTGACAACGTGGATGAACCTGGAGGACATTACATTAAGTGAAATAAGCCAGACACAGAAGGACAGATACTGCGAGATCTCACTCGTGGAATATTTAAAAACTTGAACTCATAGAAGCAGAGAGTAGAATAGTGATTAGCAGAGGCTGGGGAAGGTAGGGGCAAGAGGAGATGGAGAGAGGTTGGTCAACGGGTACTAGATTATGGTTAGACAGGGAAGATAAGTTTTGGTGTTCTATTGCATTGTAGTGTGAATATAGTTAATAATAATTTATTATATATTTTCAAATAACTGGAAGAGAGGATTTCGAATGTTTTTTCTGCAAGGAAATGATCAGTATTTGAGAATGGATATGCTAATTACCCTGATTTGATTATTACACATTGTATACATGTATAAAAATATTACACTGTATCCCACAAATACTGACCATTATTATGTGTCAATTAAAAATAAAGAAAAATTATATCGGCTCACAACTTATACTAGCAATGAAAGTAACAAATATTCAAAACTCATCACTTCCTCATAGTTTACCACACTTTTATCTCTGCTTCTGAAGTTACTTTATCTACTATATTTGTATGATTTAAATACTATATAATAATGTGCTACTGCATGTTTCTTCCCAACACTCTGCACAGTGGCATCACATTGGCAGCTTGAAATCACAGATGATAGGTGTATTTACACCAGTGAAATAGGTAAATACTACAAATCAAGGTGTTTCCCCCTTCCGCTTCCTGCCTTCCCAGAGAGCCAGTTGTTAAATATTTACCAACATGCCGGTTGGGCATATGCTATGCAAATTGAAACTAAAACTTTAAAATTTGCTCAAATTTGCAAAAATGTTAGGTTTGGATAAAAGATACTTTAAAAAATTGGGAACCATTGCACTAATATTGAGTAACCTACTTATCAATCCATTCAATCTGCTCATCAGTAGCATAAGCATTGAAACATTTATGTATCACCTCCTCTATTTAACAGTCTCACTGCTAACCTTCTTCTGAGAAAATCTCGCATTGCATTTCTCAGGATGGGGAGAGGAGGCCTCTGAAGCTTGTACATGTAAACCCACATGTACACACCTGTACAAAATACCCAACCAAGAATAACAGTACATTCATCTAATGATGGAGGTTAAGATTTTTGAAACAATTTCGACTTCTATTTAAATTCAGATGTTTTACTGTCTAAACCACTACATATATTCTTGAATACAAATGAAGAAGTACACTTTTCCTCCACGTATTTGATTCATGATGACCTCAGGAACCGCCAAACAAATTAATCCTAATTACAACCTTTTGAAACATTGCTACATAAATAGGATGTGGAAAAGAATTACTGATTGAATCTCTCCTTAGTGTATTTTGTCACAAGACATTACCAAAGTGATTGAATGTTTCAAATTCTCTTATGAAACAACTGAACAGAGTGACAGCAAATAGAAATAAATTATGACCTAATCACCCTTGGAAAGTCTAGGTACAGGATGGGAAAGGAGGGAGTTTTGTGAATCTGGTAACCTGGCAAGATAGGCCTGCCATAGGTGGATTTGTATGATGGGCTAAGGAGTTTCCCAAGCAGATATCATCCTGATGGAAAAGAGAACCAAGCACAAGCTCGGTCAGGAACGGAGCCAGGGAGGGGTGATTATTAATACATCAGAGCATCTGTCACTTGGATTAGCTCCTAGCCTAGTCCCCCACCCTATGTCTGAGTCCTGAGTAGATTTGAGGTGCTATAAGTAAAAATAGATATAGCTACTCAGGAGATGCATTCTATGATTTTAAAGCACATGCAGTATTGCTTTGAGAACCCTCTGCAGTAAAAGAAGGCTAAGGAGAAGATAAGCATGCCCCCTGTTTCACAAAGGGATTCTGAACAGCTGTGGCATCTCATGGGTGCTTGGGCATTGGTGGCACGGGAGCTGGGGGGACAGGAGTCCGCCAAAGCAGCAGCTGGGCCCATCAGACGCTGCAGTCTTCCTGGAAAGGTGGCTGGGCAGATGCATCCATATCTAGTGGGAGTTAGAAGTAGACATCAGCTGTGGTTCCACACACAGGGCAGAGGGAGCTGACTCCGAAGAACAAAAACAAAAATGATGCATAGTAACTAACCTGACTTGTTTCCGTATTCATTGAATGTACTACTTAAGGATTCTGAGAAACTTCAGGGAGGGGGGAAAATTTGCAGAGGCCTAGAGTTCTGCATTAGTAGGTGGTGACAAGAGCTTACAAAAAAAGGGTTGCGTTCTTTCCCTTTCTTGTTGGAAGATTCCCGGTGCAGATAGTGAAAGCAAAGCCGAGAGCACATTTGCACCCCAATTGCCAAACTGCTAGTCAGCTGATGCCATAGAAGCACCGATTGATGCTCGTGAGTTGTGCTGGTCATTGGGTTACTTCTCTAAAGAAGATGAAAGCCATTGTGCAACTTCAGTGGAGTCCCTGGAGACATGTGAAAATGCTCACCATGCTAGTTATCATGATGTGAGAATGCCCACTTTCTAGTGAGTTGAGGTGCCGGTGTGAAGATCTCTTTCATTGGAGAGTTTGGGTAACATGTAGTGTACTGGAAGCATGAGGCACACTGGGAGTTTGAATGATAAGCTCTATTAGGAGATATGAGTGGGAAAAAATAGAGGGGTGGTCTGTCTTCACCCTGTGAGTTAATGAGGTTTTTGGGAGGACAGAAACAATGGAAATCCTAGGCTTGCTCTCAGAGGATAAGCAGGATGGAGAAATGAACCACTCCTCCAAGACCTGTCAAGACAAACGGTCATTGTGAAAATGACAAAAACGACACCCCCTCTGTATGGCCAAATTGCAGGGAAACACACCTTTCTCAGGCTGACAGCCCCTCACTCTGGGGACAGATTGGCAAGCAGGGAACAGATCTTCAATTCCTCAGTGCATTTGTCCATTGCACAAAATGCACAACTTCATGGGGTAGTCCAGCCCAATGTAACATATTATAAAGGTGGGAGTTCATTGAATGACTCCAATGTTAAGAAATAGGAGTAAACAAGGAAGAATGTGTTCTTGGAGGTATGCGCCAGAGGCTTGGCTTGAGCGGCAACATGAAGAATGTGAGGCTGGAGCAGTAGCCTGGGGAATTAGCCCTTCCATCTGGCCCAGCAGTATATGCATAGCATTGTTTTGCAGCCCCAAACAGCTGCTGGTGTAAAGGACACAAAAGGCCTGGAAAAGAACTTTTTAGAACCAGGAAGTATCATATCCATGCCTGGAAAAAAAATCACTGCAGGCCTGAAAAAGATCCTGGAATTAATGGAGGTCATCCCATCACGGCTAGGAAACCCACTGGTGTCTTGGCTGCTATAAGCTACTCCAAGGACATAAGGGGCAGCCTCACACATTGCTGGGCTCCACATATCTACAACAATGATCCTGGCAGGTGAACCCAGAAGGAGATGGAGACTTTGAGAGAGCTGACATGGACACATGGGTTAGCACACTGAGAGAAAGCCATGTCCACTACCGAAAATCAGCCATGGCTGAACATATGAAGAAATTGGAAAGAACGGGCTTGTCAAATTTATATTTGCATGACTTCAAAGACAGAGATCTATTTAGGAGAGCAGAGTCTTGAACACCAAGCACCCTACTTGTTAAAGGGGAAGAATGAGTCTGAAAGCAGGATGGTGAACCCCATCGCATTTTGTTTTCTGGCTAGGGCACCACACACTGATGTGTGCATCCTAAGGGCTGGATAGAGGGGCACAGAGGGGCGTTGTCATTAAGACCCACAAGGACTGTCACTAAACTGTGAAATATTGGTCACGAGCAGCCATGCTTTTGAGCCCATCTACAGAACGCTGTCACAAAAGGGGGCACTCTCTCCCACTGTTCAGAAATCCTTTACAATTTGGACACTTCAAGGGCTTGTGGAGATGCAGGTATTTGGTGCCGTTTGAAGGTGCTAGTGCTTTTCCGAAACAGTGAAATGAGTCACACCCTCAGCAGAGGCGACCCCAGGCCTGGGGACTTGGTGGAATCAGCACATGGGGCAATACATGTAGAAACAGCCTGGCCTGAATGAGACGGGAAATCATAAAGCCACATGGCAAGAGATGGATTTATTTGTGAGCATATGTGAGCTACCCCTGGGACCTCCAGAGATGTCTGGGGTGGAGAGGTGGTGATTTTGTACAGGACTGGCATCCAGCATTTGCACTCCATGACAACAGCCAGCAAAACATGAATGATTATACAGTCTTACTTCTGAATAAAACAGATGTTTTCTCTGACAATTGGAACAATAGGTAAAAACTAAAACTTTTAATCAGATATGGTTTGCAATATCCTAAAAGTGCTCAAATTTTTTAGCTCAAACTGTAAAATCTAAAAATATACAGACTGCTTAAATAAAAGTACATGTTTCCTTGCCCATCTGCTCAGGCTTCACTGGCCTTATTTGTCCCCTGCACATGCCAAGCTTGCTCGTACTCAGAGGTCTTTGCACTTGTGGTTCTGTCTCTGGAATCATATTCCTCAAAGCTTTATAAGGTTGGCTCCTTCTTACCATTCAGATCTCAGCTTCAATGCCTCTTTTTCAGAGAGGCTTTCTCTGACTGCAGTCACTCTCTCACATTATATAGTTTTATGTTTTTAATGACACTTTTCATTAGCTCAAATTACTTGGGAATTTTTTAGTTACTCGTCTATTGCCTATCTATGTCTGACAAATTTAAGTACCAAAATACCCAGGACATTTGTTTATCTTGTTCTCAGCTGTATGCCTTAGCATATTAACTCCTGGCACATAATAAGTACTCCTTAAGAATTTAGTGAATTGATTAATTTCAAACATTCATTGTCAATTTCTCTGCAATTGGGAGAATTATTCATTATAGGTCAACATAAAAAATGGTATCTCGGCACTTTTTATCTTATTCATTTCCCAAGTAAATGAGAACCAGGAGACTTCCGCGTCCCATTTAGTATGTAATCTTGATTTGTTGTTGATAGTGTTGACTGATCATTTTCAAATTCAAGTCTCTAACATCTCTGTACACTATCACTTTTCACATATCAATACTTTAACATTCATTTTGCTAGAACATCATGTGTCTCTATCATTCTGAATTTGCCTTTTCTAACTTGGTGCTGTTAAAACAATACACTATTGATGAGAACCTGTGACCTACCAGCAATATAGATGGTAACTTTTTCACTGCATTAGCAGCACTAAAATCCTCTGTATGTTTTATGGAAACTCTGATCCTCAAAATTGTGCCTGCTAAAACATGTTTGTAACAAGAGACTGTTTCAAGTTAGAATACACGTCCCTCTTGAGTATTTTAGAAACTATGCATACCCACTGGTATTATGGCTAATGTTTTCCAAATCCTTTTAGGTGGCAAGTTTGACACCAAATGTGCTTCTAAGACACACTGTTGAATCATCTTCATTGAAAAGCTTTACAAATAGCACAGGCACTGCCTGTGCTAGATGAGGTGTCACCGTACTTAAAAGCTGGGACATAAACCAACTCACCCCTTGAGATTTGCTCTAGCTAGATGATATTTTTTCTGTCTTTATATAATAATTAATCTTCCAAACTGTCAGATTTTGCTCTTAACAAACAAAACTATCTCAAGGGAGAGAAAAAATTATATTAATCAATAATAGGAGGTTTCTTTTTTTTTTCCATTACGAATACAGCAGAGTGACTATTCCAATTTGAAGGGACATTCAAGAGCACAAAAGACCAGTGACTTCTGGGGATATTTCCTGATGTTCTTGGCACCTTTAGAATTTCTGCTGTTTTTCCTTTTTTGTGTAAATCCTCCCCTAGTAACCAGCATGGGGTATTTCTGAAGTTCATTTACTGCCATTTTTCTGTATTGTCCAACAGATTGTTTCTAGTACCTTCTGATGTGTGGCAGCTGTGTTTTAACAATTCCAAGTATACCATATGAAAGTAATCAAAGACATTAACACACTAGTGTCCGCAGCTCTAGAGGTATTTCCTGCTTGTGGTACTGGTAGGCCATGTGAAGTTGTACATAAATTACTTTGTTTTGTTTTTTTGGTTTGGGGTGTTTTTGTTTGTTTTGTTTTGTTCTTAGCATGCTGAAGTGTTCTCTAAATATATGTGAACTCATCACATGCTTGTGTTTGTGGATCCATGATTCTGTGGACATAGCTAGCTACAAAGAGCATCATACAGAAATCAGCATTCAAGTATAATTTTTACAGAGCATAGAATATTTCATATATTAATCTGTGCAAAGTGATCTCCGATTCCCAAAGGAAGAAATAGTTAAAGTTTAGTGTTTTCTCTGATATAGTGTACCCTGGGTAGGGTAGTAATGGCTAACTACATAACATCCTAATGTAAGCAGTTATTGGGAAATGTTTCACATACAGTATTTTATTATAGTAAGATTGCACTGTACTTAAAGTAAATATCCCTGGATCCCCTCCAAAGCTGAAAGAATGTAGTTAGGTTACAGAATCTGCTCACTCAGCAATCTGTCTTATAATAAATTAGAGTTTTGAAAAAAGGGCTGTTTTGTTTATCACAAAAGTAGGGAGAAGTAAAGAGTAACCTGAAAGAAGTATACTTTCAAAGTTTGTCAATAAAGGCGTAGGTTGTACAATCTTGAAAGAATGGATAATCATATGTACATTGTATTACCTCACTGATTGCAATATCGATTATATCATAAAAGCAAAGTAGCCAAGGATGAAGCTTAGAAATTAAATATCCAAATGTGATGGGTGCCATCATAAGTCGTATTTTAATATTTAAGTCTAGCTTATCATATATACAATTTCACCACCATGTTTATCAAAAAATATACACTTTAATTGTTTTATGTATCCTAGAATTTCAATGAACATAAAAATAATAGATACAGATATATAGATATAGATTATACAGCTGTAGATAGAACACGATTTTACTGTGCCAACTTTCTTGCTAGAGAAGGTAATCTTTCAAAACATGCTTTAAACAAGGGGTTCTATGACCCCGTGATAAGTAGCTAAAAGCCAACATTTATTTGACATTCCATTTCTCCCCAGTGACCACTACTGACAGAGCCTCAGCATGTCTGGCCCATGGAGAACTTTCACTCTTTTTTTTTTTTTTTAATTATACTTTAGGTTTTAGGGTACATGTGCACAATGTGCAGGTTTGTTACATATGTATCCATGTGCCATGTTGATTTCCTGCATCCATTAACTTGTCATTTAGCATTAGGTATATCTCCTAATGCTGTCCCTCCCCCCTCCCCCCACCCCACCACAGTCCCAGAGTGTGATGTTCCCCTTCCTGTGTCCATGAGTTCTCATTGTTCAATTCCCACCTACGAGTGAGAACATGCGGTGTTTGGTTTTTTGTCCTTGCGATAGTTTACTGAGAATGATGTTTTCCAGTTTCATCCATGTCCCTACAAAGGACACAAACTCATCATTTTTTATGGCTGCATAGTATTCCATGGTGTATATGTGCCACATTTTGTTAATCCAGTCTATCGTTGTTGGACATTTGGGTTGGTTCCAACTCTTTGCTATTGTGAATAGTGCCACAATAAACATACGTGTGCATGTGTCTTTATAGCAGCATGATTTATAGTCCTTTGGGTATATACCCAGTAATGGGATGGCTGGGTCAAATGGTATTTCTAGTTCTAGATCCCTGAGGAATCCCCACACTGACTTCCACAATGGTTGAAATAGTTTACAGTCCCACCAACAGTGTAAAAGTGTTCCTATTTCTCCACATCCTCTCCAGCACCTGTTGTTTCCTGATTTTTTAATGATGGCCATTCTAACTGGTGTGAGATGGTATCTCACTGTGGTTTTGATTTGCATTTCTCTGATGGCCAGTGATGATGAGCATTTCTTCATGTGTCTTTTGGCTGCATAAATGTCTTCTTTTGAGAAGTGTCTGTTCATGTCCTTCGCCCACTTTTTGATGGGGTTGTTTTTTTCTTATAAATTTGTTTGAGTTCATTGTAGATTCTGGATATTAGCCCTTTGTCAGATGAGTAGGTTGCAAAAATTTTCTCCCATTCTGTAGGTTGCCTGTTCACTCTGATGGTAGTTTCTTTTGCTGTGCAGAAGCTCTTTAGTTTAATTAGATCCCATTTGTCAATTTTGGCTTTTGTTGCCATTGCTTTTGGTGTTTTAGACATGAAGTCCTTGCCCACGCCTATGTCCTGAATGGTATTGCCTAGATTTTCTTGTAGGATTTTAATAGTTTTAGGTCTAACATTTAAGTCTTTAATCCATCTTGAATTAATTTTTGTATAAGGTGTAAGGAAGGGATCTAGTTTCAGCTTTCTACATATGGCTAGCCGGTTTTCCCAGCACCATTTATTAAATGGGGAATCCTTTCCCCATTTCTTGTTTTTGTCAGGTTTGTCAAAGATCAGATAGTTGTAGATATGCGGCATCATTTCTGAGGGCTCTGTTCTGTTCCATTGATCTATGTCTCTGTTGTGGTACCAGTACCATGCTGTTTTGGTTACTGTAGCCTTGTAGTATAGTTTGAAGTCAGGTAGCGTGATGCCTCCAGCTTTGTTCTTTTGGCTTAGGATTGACTTGGCAATGCGGGCTCTTTTTTGGTTCCATATGAACTTTAAAGTAGTTTTTTCCAATTCTGTGAAGAAAGTCATTGGTAGCTTGATGAGGATGGCATTGAATCTATAAATTACCTTGGGCAGTATGGCCATTTTCACAATATTGATTCTTCCAACCCATGAGCATGGAATGTTCTTCCATTTGTGTGTATCCTCTTTTATTTCATTGAGCAGTGGTTTGTAGTTCTCCTTGAAGAGGTCCTTCACATCCCTTGTAAGTTGGATTCCTAGGTATTTTATTCTCTTTGAAGCAATTGTGAATGGGAGTTCACTCATGATTTGGCTCTCTGTTTGTCTGTGCTTGGTGTACAAGAATGCTTGTGATTTTTGTACATTGATTTTGTATCCTGAGACTTTGCTGAAGTTGCTAATCAGCTTAAGGAGATTTTGGGCTGAGACAATGGGGTTTTCTAGATATACAATCATGTCATCTGCAAACAGGGACAGTTTGACTTCCTCTTTTCCTAATTGAATATCCTTTATTTCCTTCTCCTGCCTGATTGCTCTGGCCAGAACTTCCAGCACTATGTTGAATAGGAGCAGTGAGAGAGGGCATCCCTGTCTTGTGCCAGTTTTCAGAGGGAATGCTTCCAGTTTTTGCCCATTCAGTATGATATTGGCTGTGGGTTTGTCAAAGATAGCTCTTATTATTTTGAGATACGTCCCATCAATACCTAATTTATTGAGAGTTTTTAGCATGAAGTGTTGTTGAATTTTGTCAAAGGCCTTTTCTGCATCTATTGAGATAATCATGTGGTTTTTGTCTTTGGTTCTGTTTATATGCTGGACTACATTTATTGATTTGTGTATGTTGAACCAGTCTTGCATCCCAGGGATGAAGCCCACTTGATTATGGTGGATAAGCTTTTTGATGTGCTGCTGGATTCAGTTTGCCAGTATTTTATTGAGGATTTTTGCATCAATGTTCATCAAGGATATTGGTCTGAAATTCTCTTTTTTGGTTATGTCTCTTCCAGGCTTTGGTATCAGGACGATGCTGGCTTCATAAAATGTGTTAGGGAAGATTCCCTCTTTTTCTATCGATTGGAATAGTTTCAGAAGGGATGGTACCAGTTCCTCCTTGTACCTCTGGTAGAATTCGGCTGTGAATCCATCAGGTCCCAGACTCTTTTTGGTTGGTAAGCTATTGATTATTGCCACAATTTCAGAACCTGTTATTGGTCTATTCAGAGATTCAACTTCTTCCTGATTTAGTCTTGGGAGGGTGTATTTGTCGAGGAATTTATCCATTTCTTCTAGATTTTCTAGTTTATTTGCATAAAGGTGTTTGTAGTATTCTCTGATGGTAGATTGTATTTCTGTGGGATCGGTGGTGATATCCCCTTTTTCATTTTTTATTGCATCTATTTGATTCTTCTCTCTTTTCTTCTTTATTAGTCTTGCTAGCGGTCTATCAATTTTGTTGATCTTTTCAAAAAACCAGCTCCTGGATTCATTAATTTTTTGAAGGGTTTTTTGTGTCTCTATTTCCTTCAGTTCTGCTCTGATTTTAGTTATTTCTAGCCTTCTGCTAGCTTTTGAATGTGTTTGCTCTTGCTTTTCTAGTTCTTTTAATTGTGATGTTAGGGTGTCAATTTTGGATCTTTCCTGCTTTCTCTTGTGGGCATTTAGTGCTATAAATTTCCCTCTACACACTGCTTTGAACGTGTCCCAGAGATTCTGGTATGTTGTGTCTCTGTTCTCGTTGGTTTCAAAGAACATCTTTATTTCTGCCTTCATTTCATTATGTACCCAATAGTCATTCAGGAGCAGGTTGTTCAGTTTCCATGTAGTTGAGCGGTTTTGAGTGAGTTTCTTAATCCTGAGTTCTAGTTTGATTGCACTGTGGTCTGAGAGACAGTTTGTTATAATTTCCGTTCTTTTACATTTGCTGAGGAGAGCTTTACTTCCAACTATGTGGTCAATTTTGGAATAGATGTGGTGTGATGCTGAAAAAAATGTATATTCTGTTGATTTGGGGTGGAGAGTTCTGTAGATGTATATTAGGTCCACTTTGTGTAGAGTTGAGTTCAATTCCTGGATATCCTTGTTAACTTTCTGTCTCGTTGATCTGTCTAATGTTGACAATGGGGTGTTAAAATCTCCCATTATTATTGTGTGGGAGTTTAAGCCCTTTGTAGGTCATTCAGGACTTGCTTTATGAATCTGGGTGTTCCTGTGTTGGGTGCATATATATTTAGGATAGTTAGCTCTTCTTGTTGAATAGATCCCTTTACCATTATGTAATGGCCTTCTTTGTCTCTTTTGATCTTTGTTGGTTTAAAGTCTATTTTATCAGAGACTAGGATTGCAACCCCTGCCTTTTTTTGTTTTCCAGTTGCTTGATAGCTCTTCCTCCATCCCTTTATTTTGAGTCTATGTGTGTCTCTGCACGTGAGATGGGTTTCCTGAATACAGCACACTGATGGGTCCTGACTCCTTATCCAGTTTGCCAGTCTGTGTCTTTTAATTGGAGCATTTAGCCCATTTACATTTAACGTTAATATTGTTATGTGTGAATCTGATCCTGTCATTATGATGTTAGTTGGTAATTTTGCTCGTTAGTTGATGCAGTTTCTTCCTAGCCTCGATGGTCTCTACAATTTGGCATGTTTTTGCAGTGGCTGGTACTGGTTGTTCCTTTCCGTGTTTAGTGCTTCCTTCAGGAGCTCTTTTAGGGCAGGCCTGGTGGTGACAACATCACTCAGCGTTTGCTTGTCTGTAAAGTATTTTATTTCTCCTTCACTTATGAAGCTTAGTTTGGCTGGATAGGAAATTCTGGGTTGAAAATTCTTTTCTTTAAGAATGTTGAATATCGGCCCCCACTCTCTTCTGGCTTGTAGAGTTTCTGCCGAGAGATCAGCTGTTAGTCTGATGGGCTTCCCTTTGTGGGTAACCTGACCTTTCTCTCTGGCTGCCCTTAACATTTTTTCCTTCATTTCAACTTTGGTGAATCTGACAATTATGTGTCTTGGAGTTGCTCTTCTCAAGGAGTATCTTTGTGGCGTTCTCTGTATTTCCTGAATCTGAATGTTGGCCTGCCTTGCTAGATTGAGGAAGTTCTCCTGGATAATATCTTGCAGAGTGTTTTCCAACTTGGTTCCATTCTCCCCGTCATTTTCAGGTACACCAATCAGACGTAGGTTTGGTCTTTTCACATAGTCCCAAATTTCTTGGAGGCTTTGTTCATTTCTTTTTATTCTTTTTTCTCTAAACTTCCCTTCTCGCTTCATTTCATTCATTTCATCTTCCATCAGTGACACTCTTTCTTCCAGTTGATCGCATCTGCTACTGAGGCTTCTGCAATCTTCGTGTAGTTCTCGAAAGTTGGCTTTCAGCTCCATCAGCTCCTTTAAGCCCTTCTCTCCACTGGTTATTCTAGTTATCCATTCTTCTAATTTTTTTTCAAAGTTTTTAACTTCTTTGCTATTGTTTTGAATTTCCTCCCGTAGCTCAGATTAGTTTGATAGTCTGAAGCCTTCTTCTCTCAACTCGTCAAAGTCATCCTCCATCCAGCTTTGTTCCGTTGCTGGTGAGGAACTGTGTTCCTTTGGAGGAGGAGAGGTGCTCTGCTTTTTAGAGTTTCCAGTTTTTGTGCTCTGTTTTTTCCCCATCTTTGTGGTTTTATCTACTTTTGGTCTTTGATGATGGTGATGTACAGATGGGTTTTTGGTATAGATGTTCTTTCTGTTTGTTAGTTTTCCTTCTACCAGACAGGACCCTCAGCTACAGGTCTGTTGGAGTATACTGGAGGTCCACTCCAGACCCTGTTTGGCTGGGTGTCAGCAGCAGTGGCTGCAGAACAGTGGATTTTCATGAGACCACAAATGCAGCTGTCTGATAGTTCCTCTGGAAGTTTTGTCTCAGAGGAGTACCCGGCCGAGTGAGGTGTCAGTCTGTCCCTACTGGGGGGGGTGCCTCCCAGTTACACTGCTCAGGGGTGAGGGACCCACTTTAGGAGGCAGTCTGTCCGTTCACAGATCTCCAGCTGCGTGCTGGGAGAACCACTACCCTCTTCAAAGCTGTCAGTCAGACAGGGACATTTAAGTCTGTGGAGGTTCCTGCTGACTTTTTGTTTGTCTGTGCCCTGCCCCCAGAGATGGAGCCTACAGAGGCAGGCAGGCCTCCTTGAGCTGTGGTGGGCTCCACCCAGTTCGAGCTTCCTGGCTGCTTTGTTTACCTAAGCAAGCCTGGGCAATGGCGGGCGCCCCTCCCCCAGCCTCGCTGCCGCCTTGCAGCTTGATCTCAGACTGCTGTGCTAGCAATCAGTGAGACTCTGTGGGCATAGGACCCTCCGAGCCAGGTGCAGGACACAATCTCCTAGTGTGCCGTTTTCCAGGCCCCTTGGAAAAGCGCAGTATTAGGGTGGGACTGACCCGATATTCCAGGTGTGGTCTGTTACCCGTTTCTTTGACTGGGAAAGGGAACTCCCTGACCCCTTGCGCTTCCCGATTGAGGCAATGCATCGCCCTGCTTCGGCTCGCACACAGTGTGCTTCACCGACTGTCCTGCACCCACTGTTGGGCACTCCCTAGTGAGATGAAACCGGTACCTCAAGCAGAAATGCAGAAATCACCCGTCTTCTGTGTCCCTTGGGCTGGGAGCTGGAGACCGGAGCTGTTCCTATTTGGCCATCTTGGCTCCACTGAACTTTCACTCTTAATTAAAACAGTGACACCAAAAGCTTTTAATGATTCCCCAAATGCTATTATAAGGTACAGGGTAAATGTTAGAGCTGGGGCCCCTCTTTGGGGAATAACTATAATATTTGGAAGTAACATTTTCCACGCTGCTTATCCATTGACTTCCTGTGGACTCCCATTGAACTTCACTAGCCACTGGGCCACATCTAACCTTAACTGCTTGCTGAAGGAATCTCTCTGGAATATCTAACCCCAGAATAGTAGATTTTTCTAGTCCAAAAAAAAAACTGTTTAATCTTCAACTCTACCTCTTCAATTCCTGGCTTTCTTCTGGACACATTTATCCTACTTCTTTGCCCAGATAAGTACAGAGAAATCATGAAAATACCTGTCTGCTTTCCTACAGTGCCCTAAAAGGCTTATGCATTAACCATCCTCAACAGGGTCTGCATTTGTTGAGCACTTACCACCAGCAAATGGCAATACTAAAGATTGCTTTTTAATCTAGAATGAATCCCTGTTCTTATCATGCATAAATGTGATCTCATAGAGAGATGGAAATGAATAGATTGGTAGATAAGGTGTTGCTTTGAAAGGAAGAGTTGAAGATTAGGATAATATGGAATCCTTACAGTCTATCTCTCTTATTTCTGAGCCTTAACTTAACCTGTTTTTCTCAAGCAAAGAAAATTAGAAACAGTTCCTGAAAAGTTGCCATTTGGATCAGCTACTTTAATTTACTTCACAAATTCTTTTGGGGATACTTAGAATGTGCAACGTACTGTGCTATGCTGGAGAGGTACACAAAATTGGGAAAGCAAATGCCTTTTCCTCTAGGAGCTTATCATCCAGTGGGAGGGTCTTTGCATGTAAAGGAGAAGACTTTCAACTAGCAGAACAGCTGAGCAAAGGCCCCGGGGTGGGACCTCCTACAGAATGCTTGGAAATCAAGAAGTTGATTGATTCAGCCAAAGACTAAGCTGTATAGAGAAATAATGAGAGCGGAGAGGAGAGAGGCACTAACTATCAAAGTGAGGCTGAAAAGGAAACCTTAATCCAGGCCGTGCAACATTGAATGCCAAGCTAAGCTCTGGACATTGCTTCCTAAGCAATAGAGGGCCACTCAAAGATTTGGAGGGACAATGAGTAACACAAAGTCATCCAAATTATCTTTCTCCTATTTATGGCCAAAGTCTTCCATTAAAAACTCAGGCATTATTCAGAAGATCTTTAACAGCATTGCCAACATTATCCAAATTTTGTTAGAACCCAGTGGTTCCAAAGCTGGCAAATTCACTATAGAGAAGGCAAAAATAATGTTGAAAATATGTATTTTCCACTTCAAGAAGCTGTGTATATAGTCATGATTATTCTTAACACAATCGTGGAGTAGGAAAGTCTTGTCACTGGTGTGTCTCCTCCACCACCGCTAGCCGCCTCCTGTCGTAATGTCTCCATGTATTCATCTTGTGTCCTAATCCCACCAGGAGGAGGGCAACTGGCCCTCCACCATCGCCTAGACATTAATTGGCTTAACTCATGCCTTAATGAAAGTAAGGAGCAGGGTATTATATGAAATTAATGTTAGAAGTGGTCCGCTCTCTTTGGATGTGATTGATGAGGAGCATTTCTAATTTCCTTGCCATTTCCTCCCCCACCAACAAAAACTCCATCTGATTGTTTATTCATAAAGCTCCTGGGGACAAAATTCTTTTAATGCCATCGTTGGAGTTAAAATCACAAATTGTCCAGGTAGAGAGAAATGTGGAACTAAATTTTTTTTAATAAGATGTAAAAGACCAATTCTACACCCTAGTGTAGAATAGTGTATCAGTCAGGTTCCCAGCAGGAAATAGATGGCATGCTCCAATTAGGATCATTCCAGGAGAATTTAATAAAGGGACAATTTACAGAGGCGTGGGGAAGCCATAGGGTTAGTGCAGTACCCTGAGCTAATAAAAGCACAGATGTTACCAATCTTAAGCCCAAGAGGGGAAGGGAAGAAGCCATTACTGGAACCTAAAATGATAGTGTCACTCAGAGACATTTGCGATAAGAGGACCTAAGACTTTTAGAGAAGGGACACAACTGGCCCAAGATTATCACCTACGTAGAGAGCCAAGGGAATGAATACCTTGATCTCACTGTTACCCACCCCACTTTAGTATCTCTCCAGGGCTCTCCACTAGCCGAACGCAACCAAAGACGTAGAGCAAAGGAACTCACTAATGAAGTTCTTGTAAGTCAGCTTCCCCTGTGCAGAGCCAGGTAGAAATGAGTGCAGGGTAAATCTAGATGGGTCAATGGCATACCCAGCACCAAGACGGAGGGAGAAAAAAAGTAAAAGCGGCAAACTTGGAGTGGGCATGGGAAATGCTGAAGAAGAGGAGACTGAAACTGACTATTCTACCTGTGTTCCAGAGAACTGACCTTGTTCTTGAACACACACACATGCATATGCACACAAACACACCCCTTTCAAAACTCAAGCAACATAATGATGGGACATCTCTCTTCCTTCTAAAGTTGAAGGGAGGTGTATTCAGGCACCCCTCATTCTATAAGATGGTCTCATCCTTCTTCCTGCGAAGAACACTAGCTCATTGAAATCCAGACACTAACAAGGCCTTAAAGTGTGGACATAGCTCACTGTGAGATGCTAGACAGTCTTGTTTTATTATCCACTTGGAAGTACACCTGAATAACAGCAGGTAGAGCAAAACATTTTTTCCTCTTCTCATAGGACTGCCTTTGAGGCCATATAACATTTTAGTTGGAAATCTAATGAGTTCCTGGAGTCTCCTCAGCACTGTTTCTCTTTTCTATCCCTTTTCCCTTCCCCTAACCAGGGACATCTTTTGATCAGAGCTTTGGAGCTCTCCTCATTCCTGTTTCTATCCTGGAAGTTATTTTGAAATTTTCATTCTGTTCATCTTCAGTTTTTCCCAGCAGCAGGATAAGATTCTTATGCCTGAAGCATCTACATGAGGAAACTCTCTTGCTAACAATGTGTATCACTTTGAGGCGTTATTATGCTAAAAGAACCTCTTCCACTTGCCCACATCTCACCTCCACCCCTACTCCAACTGTTAGCCCTGCCCCAAAAAAAAGTAAAGAAGACAAAAGGAAGCTTGTTTTGTCACATTAACTTTGAGGAGTTCTCTTTTCTGTATGTAATTAGACAGCGAGTTCCTTGGTGGGTTGGACTAACTTCATAATATATTTTCATGTTGCTTATATTATCACAAAATTATCTTTTTATCTCAAGTTTTATTTGGTTATTTATAGATGCATAAAACTCTATGCCAATATGTGGTGACTTGGAACATCAATGTATTAACTTTCAAAGTTTTATGGGCTGCCTGGATGCTTCTCATGCAGTCATTGGAAGCTCTGTTGGACTGGCCATCCAATATGGCGCTTTCACATGGCTGGATATTGATGCTGGCTGTTGGCTGGGAGATGAGTACCTGCATGTGTCCTCTCTCTGCAGCTTTATTTTCTCACAGCATGGCAGGTGGGTTCTGAGAGGAAGTGTCTTAGGGTGAGCCTTCAAAAATACCCAAATGGGAGCTGCCAGCATCTTATAACCTAGTCTCAAAAATGTTGACATAGCACTTTCATCTCAAACCTGTCCCTACATCCACCAGATTCGAGGAATTACAGTCTCCCACCTACTGATGTGAGGAGCAGCAGGCACTTACAACAAGGGAAAGAATTGATGATTTGGAAACCAACACTAATTTCCCACTCGCCTTTTGTCTTTTCCTACCTTTGTGTTTTCCTCCTGGAATCATAGTCATTCATTTGTGCTATCATTTTTCAACAGTCTGCTTAATATAGTGGAAAGAGCACTGAATTCTAAGCGAGAACACCAAGCTGAAGATCTCAACCAGAGACAAAACCAAGCCAGAGCCCCAGCTGGGCTCTGAGGTGCCTATGCATCTGTGCCTAGCTTTTGACTCTGGGACAGTTGTGTGCCTTCTAATTCAACTCCAGATGAGTGGAAAAATAAGAAGAATGAATCAACAGTTATTTCATTTCCATTTTCACGTCTCCTACCGCCTGCCAGATTAGTGGAAGGGAACTGAGCTGGCAAATTTATCTCAAGAATTCAGGAGTAAATGAAATAGGACCAGACAAAAATGTCCCCCCTCAACTAAATGAGCTAAAAGATAAATAGGTCTCTCCTCCATCAACTGAAGATCAGTTCCCATCTCCTCTCCAAAGGGCATCATTGGGGGTGTACATACAGATCATTTTACTAATCCCAACTCTATAATTCACGACCCCTGTGATCTTGGGCTAGTCAACTTCCAGTGTTCACACCTGTGAAATGAGGAGAATAGGTATTTTAGAGGTGTTAGGTGATTAAGATAAATAAGGTGTGCAAAAATGTTGTGATCAATAAAGCCTTAAGTACAGGTAAAGTATTTTCGAGACAGTTGCCAAAATTAGGGGTCAGCAAACTTTTTCTGTAAAGGGCCAAACAGTAAATATTTATAGTGTTGTTGGCCATATGGTCTCTGCCGCAGCTGCTCAACACCACGATTGTGGTGAGGGAAAAAGCAGTCCTTAAAACGGTGACCATTTGGGCATGGTCAGATTTGGCCCATAGGCTGTTTGCCAACCCTTGGTCTAAGTTATGATTTCATCTGGGAAAAGAATGGAAGAAAAGCCAGGACAAGTAAACTCTTAATAATATCTTTTATTTATACTTAACAATGGCTCAGACATGGACAAGGTAAGTTACAAATGTAAAGAAATGGGAAAATGATGTTTGATGCTAAGAGTTGACACCAGACTTCCTTCTAGGAAGAGAATATTGTTAAGAGAAAATACCCTGACAAGCACTCAGGTAGACAAAGTGAGAATGTGGGAACTGGAGCTTAGGAGATCTGTTGTATTTGAGAAAGGAGGAGTAATATTCCATTCATTCCAGGTAGGAATCAAAAAGACAGCGGGAGTCTATATGAGTCTCAATGAGACTCTACACTGTGGACCTCTGAATCCTCCATACGGTTATTTAACTCATAAAATGATTAAAGCGAGTGTATGTTTTGTTTTTTAAGAAACCAGCAAAGAGACTAGGGCCTAATACCTGACTCATTTGGAGCAGACCTTAAGTATTTTGCCAGGTTCTTGGACTATAGAAACAAAGAATCATAAACGCGTAAGCCCTAGAAAAACCTCAAAATTATAGGAAGGGCCTCTGGCTGTCACAGGCCATGGAAATGGAGTGCAGAAGCATTTAACCAGATGTCCAGAGGGCAGGGGCCCCAGCTGGAACCTCTGGCAAAAACGCAGAGCATATCGTGATGTAAATAACAATGATTGTAACCATCTTATAAAGCATACCAAATACTATCTATCACAATGTTAATTAAAGTTTTTAAAGAGTCACTTACTACCCTATTCCATTGATTATGAAGGTTTTCCTAAAATAAGAAATAAAAGTTTCTGGCAATTTTACATAGCTTTCATAGAAATTTATCCAATGATTTTTTACCTTTCTAAGATGAAACTGTTTTCTTAAGTGCTCAGTTCTTTTTGTGAAAAGGTTTCTCATACATCATATTCTGTGTGATCACGTTTCCCAAAAGTCCATTGCCAATTTTGGTTAAAAAAAAATAGGAGTTAGCAATTAACACTGGGCACTTGAAGAAAGAATGTTCATAATAATGAGAGCCACCAGATAACCCTTCCACAGAATATTGACACATAAATGCATGTGTGCACTTCTCTGAGAATGAATGCTGCTAAGAGTGCTGTGGTCAACTGTGTGCTCACGTATACTGGCATATACTTGGCACATCGTATTCTTGGCTGCAGGATTGGAGTGAACCACTGCTAATGATGGCTGAAGAAAACATTTCAGAATGTCTTTATTTTATAGGAATGGCACTGTGATAGAGAAAAAAGACTTCTTACTAGGAAATGGGTAGCCTGAATCTGAGCTTGGACTCTGCTGCTTTTTACTCTATACTCAAGCTTCTAACTAGATTTTTAAGGGTCTCAATTTCATCATCTGCAACATGGCAATAATGCCTATTCTTTATATGTCACCTGGTTGTTATCAGAAGTAAGTGAGAAAGGTAGGCGGAAAAATCTTTGCAAATTGATGAAGATATGGAAGTTCTTTTAAACTGGTATTTTAGATGATATTGTAATTCATTGTTAGGTATTTTAAATATGTTTTCAGATTTCATTTAATAGAATTCAAGCATGAATCGACTGAGTATGTGTGTTATCAATATATCAATAATATATGTTAAACATAATCTTTGCCTCAAGTTTCTCCTCCTGACATTACTTACTCTCTGCAAACTGACAGTGAACCAAACAAAAGCAAATGGGAAGCTGTGCATTGTGTGTTGGACATTGTTGCTCACCTCCCCAAGGGCCATCCACCCCCTTCTGCCTCCCTTGTTAACAGCACCCAGATTTTATTCATATATCTGTATCTAGACTCACATCTTTATTCCCCATTTCAAGGATAACTATTGATTCGTCAAAGCCAATCATTAACCTCATTCTCTTTGCCAGTGGCCAACTAAGAGGTGGACATGTAACTCAGAACTATTGAATGCATAATGATAACAAACATTTACTGAGCACTTACTACAGGACAGGCACTTTTCCAAGTGCTTTGCATGTATTAATGCTAATCTTAACAACAACCCTTTCAGGTAGGTTCTATGACTATCTTAGTTATACAGCTGAGGAAATTAAGAGCTGGAGAGAGACAAAAATACTTACCCAAGGAAGGAAACTGAGCCAGGATACAAACCTAGGCAGCATAGTTTCAGAGCCCATGTTCATTGCCATTATTCCATACTGATGGGGAAATCTCCTGAGGGTTTCTGGGAAAGGTCTCTTCACTGATAAAAAAGAGGTATGCAGGAGATGGCCTGTTTCCTTCTGCTGGATGTCCAAAGATTGCATGTGATGCCTGGAATAATGGCAGCCATCTTGTGATGAGCGGAGCTTAGCTCATACACTGAGGATAACTGAGTAGAAAGATAAAAATCAATGTGTTGAAAGACTGAACTTGCAAGCTCTGTAGCTTGCCTACTTCAGTACTTCTTCTTAGATGAAATAATACGTTTTTATCAGTGTTTAAACAATTTTGATTTGGAGGTTTCTATTACTTGCAGTGAATCCCATCCCAGCTGACCTAATACAGGCATGCAAATAGGTATGGTTATGCTGTAGTCCACAGAATGATTGCCTTCCTTCTGAAGTAGCAATGTAGCATCACTGGAAATATGTCAGAGATGCTGAAAAGGAATTTTAACTTTGAGAGAGTAGATTAGACAAAATGATGCAAAATGGTTTCCAATTCTAAGTTGCCTACTTCAGTGAAATTCCAGTTTTCCCTATGGAGTAGGATAATTACGATGGAAAGTGTTGAAATACAGTTGAACAAATTTTGGAGGGAAATGTAAATATTTAGAAGATAAATGAAGAACAGGATAAATTCACAGAACTTTAGGCAAATCCTATGGTTCAATCAAGGAACAGAGACTAAAAGTAAATTGGAGATTAAGAATAAGTCAACTTACTTTGGGAATTTGCTTCCTCGGTTCCATTCACAAAAATCAAGCAAACAAAATTCCTAGCCTCTATATCAAATATCTACATAGCTATTTTTCCATTTACCTCCTTAGAAGAAAAGCTTTTAACTTTTTCCTGGGAAACATGCCTTTGCTTCTTCTTTGCCTCCCACCACAATCGTGAGGCCTCCCCAGCCATGCGGAACTGTGAGTCCGTTAAACCTCTTTCCTTTATAAATTACAAAGTCTTGGGTAGTTCTTTATAGCAGCATGAGAACGGACGAATCCAGTAAATTGGTACCACAGAGAGTGAGGCACTGCTGTAAAGATACTGGAAAAGGTGGAAGTGAATTTGGAACTGGGTAACAGGCAGAGATTGGAACCATCTGGAGGGCTCAGAAGAAGACAAGAAAATGTGGGAAAGTTTGGAACTTCCTAGAGACTTGGAGCACTCAGAAGACAAGAAGACGTGGGAAAGTTTAGAACTTCCTAGAGACTTATTGAATGGCTTTGACCAAAATGCTGATAGTGATATGGAAAATAAGGTTCAGGCTGAGGTGGTCTCAGATGGAGATGAGGAACTTATTGGGAACTAGAATAAAGGTCACTCTTGCTATACAAACAGACTGGCAGCATTTTGCCCCTGCCCTAGAGATCTGTGAAACTTTGAACTTGAGAGAGATGATTTAGGCTATTTGGTGGAGGAAACTTCTAAGCAGCAAAGCATTCAGGAGGAATCAGAGCATAAAAGTTTGGAAAATTTGCAGCCTGACAATGCAATAGAAAAGAAAAAACCATTTTCTGGGGAGAAAATCAAGCCTGCTGCAGAAACTTGCATAGGTAACAAGGACCCCAATATTAATCACCAAGACAGTGTGGAAAATGTCTCCATGCCAGAGACCTTGTAGGCAGCCCCTCCCATCACAGGCCCAGAGACCTAGGAGAAAAAATGGTTTCATGGGCTGAGCATAGGGAAGGGCCCCCTGTTGTGTGCAGTCTAGGGACTTGGTGCTCTGCTCCCAGCTGCACCAGCCATGGCTAAAAGGGCCAAGGTACACCTCAGGCCATGGCTTCAGAGCACGCAAGCCCAAAGCCTTGTCAGCTTCCACATAGTCTTGAGTCTGCGTGTGCACAGAAGTCAAGAATTGAGGTTTGGGAACCTCCACCTAGATTTCAGAGGATGCACGGAAATGCCTGGATGTCCAGGCAGAAGTTTGCTACAGAAGTGGGGCCTTCATGGAGAACCTCTGTTAGGGCAGTGCAGAAGGGAAATGTGGAGTCAGAGTCCCCACACAGAGTTCGCACTGAGGCACTGCTTGCTGGAGCTGTGAGAGGAGGGCCACTGTCCTCCAGACCCTAGAATGATAGATCCACTGACAGCTTGCACCATGTGCCTGGAAAAGCCACAGACAACACTAGCCCATGAAAGCAGCCAGGAGGGAGACTGTAACCTGCAAAGCTATAGGGGAAGAGCTACCCGAGGCTGTGGGAACCTACCTCTTGCATCAGCGTGACCTGAATGTGAGACATAGAGTCAAAGGAGATTATTCAGAACTTTAAGGTCTAGCTACTGCCTTGTTGGATTTGGGACTTGCGTGGGGCGTGCAGCTCCTTCATTTTGGCCAATTTCTCTCATTTGGAATGAGGGTATTTGCCCAATGCCTATACTCCCATTGTATCTAGGAAGTAACTAACTTGCTTTTGATTTTATAGGCTCATAGGTGGAAGTGGCTTGCCTTATCTCAGATGAGACTTTGGACTGTGGACTTTTAAATTAATGCTGAAATGAGTGAAGATTTTGGGGAAATATTGGGAAGGCATGATTGGTTTTGAAATGTGAGGACATGAGATTTGGGAGGGGTCAGGGGCAGAATGATATGGTTTGGCTGTGTTCCAACCCAAAACTTATCTTGAACTGTAGCTCCCATAATTCTCACATGATGTGAAAGGGACCTAGTGGGAGGTAATTAAATCATGGGGGCAGGTCTTTACTATGCTGTTCTCATCATATTGAACAAGTCTCATGAGATCTGATGGTTTTATAAAGGGGAGTTCCCCTGCACATGCTCTCTTGACTGCTGCCATGTAAGACATGCCTTTGCTTCTTCTTTACCTTCCATCATGATTGTGAGGCCTCCCCAGCCATGTAGAACTGTAAGTCCATTAAACTTCTTTCCTTTATAAATTACCCAGTCTTGGTTAAGTCTTTATTAGCAGTGTGAGAACAGACTAATACACATAACAACAGGAAGATGTAACATTAGAGAAATATCAAAGCTTCTTCAAATAGTCCCTAAACTTAATTAAATCCAACCAATCTCAATATTTTTTTGAAACTTGTTGATGACCTAGAGTTCACATGAAATTAAAACAAAATGACAAAAAAAAAGCAGAAAAGTTTGAGAGATCAGAGTAATGAGAGGGCCTTCTCTTTAAGATGCTAAAGTGTGCTACAAATCTATAGTTATCAGAATAATATGGCACTGATGCCATCTTCTAAATGTGAATTATTTTTCTCTCCTTCTTTGCCTACCATAATCCCAACCTGCTGGAAAGTATCCTTTTCCATGAGACTTCCTCACAGCCCCCAGTCTGGAAGTCACTCCCCATATGTTTGCTCTTCTTTTTGGCCATTAATTTCATACTCTTGGCTATATAAAAAAAAAAAATCGGCTGGGCGTGGTGGCTCATGCCTGTAATCCCAGCACTTTGGGAGGCTGAGGCGGGCGGATCACGAGGTCAGGAGATCGAGACCATCCTGGCTAACACGGTGAAACCCCATCTCTACTAAAAATACAAAAAATTAGCCAGGCGTGGTGGCGGACGCCTGTAGTCCCAGCTACTCAGGAGGCTGAGGCAGGAGAATGGCTTGAACCCAGGAGGCGGAGCTTGCAGTGAGCCGAGATGGTACCACTGCACTCCAGCCTGGGTGACTCAGCGAGACTCCGTCTCAGAAAAAAAAAAAAAATCTACATGCCTTTTCTTCCACAGAGTTTAAATTCATTTGGTTTCATCATCTTTACTTGAATATGTTTATACCTACAAGATAACAAGAGTTGTTTTCAATATCATCTGTGGCAGAGGACAGTATGAGATTATGAGATTTAATAACATAATGATGCCAAAGCATCAAAGTTAGGTCTGAGGACCACGAGCAGCAGCAGCACCTGGAAGCTTAGGCATGCAGAATTGAGGGCCCCATCCCAGACATACTGAATCAGTAGGTGCATTTTAACATGATCTTCAGATTATTTGTATGCACGTTAAATTTTGAGAAGCACTGCCCTAAAGAATTACATGGAATGAAAATATCTTGTAAGTCTCCTAAAGCAATCAGACAGAGTTGGATATCTTCCTGTGTTATAAGCAAGTAGAATTATTCACATTTTATGTTTCCTTGATAGGCAAAAATTTAGTGACATTAAAAAAAGTGCACTAAAGAAATCTGCGTTCAGGCGATGGGATAAGTCTAATGAGAAAGGCAGATGGAGAGGGCATGTACAGGGGATTGTGAAGGCAGCAGTTTATAACTTGGGAATGATTTGATACTTTGTTTACTCCCTCTACAGAGCTTTCTAATTTATTTTTCCAACCCTGATCTTTCTACTAAGATATTTTACTTTTCCATCACCTGCCTAATCTACACTTTAACCTGAGCTGCTCTGATCTCACCTCCACCTCATTATCTTCTTGACAAAACCAGTCATTCCTCATGAGGTCCCCATTTCTATCATCCTAAGCCTCAGTCCCCAGATCATCCACTAGAATGTAAGGTCTCTAATAGCACAAAGTGGCTGTCTGGTTCACTTGCTCTATCTCTGGAGAACAGAATAGCACCGTGTATATAGTAGGTGTTGAACAATAGAATGTTCAACACATGAATTCAAGCATAACAATTTGGAAAACTTTTATTATCCCAGATCCTTCCATTAATTTACAATCAATTCCCACATCTCCTGGGAACAGTGCTTATTTTGCCCTGAAAGTTCCTTTAAGTTTATTTTTATTGTATTACCACCATCACTATGACCACTTCATGCCTGGACTATCATAGTAAAATCTGAGACACTCTCTCTGCCTCCTTTCTCTGATTCTCTTCTAATTTATATCCAAGTAACATGTCCACTATTGCCAAACTCTTTACTCTGGCATTCAATTCTTCAGAGTCCAAATCCAAGCTTCCTTCCTGGTCTTGTTTTATGACTTCCCAAAGGGAACCTTTGTTTTTAACTAAGATGATGTACTCATGCTTCTTTACTTTGCACTCCCTGATAGAATCTATTTTCTCAAAGTAAAAGATTCCTCCCTATTATATTTTCCTATCAAATCCTACCCATTCCTCAAGACTTGGCTCTTCACACATTTTCAGCGAAACATAATACTTGATCACTCTAATCTGGCATGAGTTATCATTGACTCATTCCCAGGGATATCAAGTGATAGCTCCTTGGAGCTCTCATAACAGGCATTATCTATAATGCCCAACACTTACCATGTATATTTCTTTGAACATATATCCTTCTGCATATGTATTGCACGTATGGGTAAATGAAGAAGTCAAGTTAGGCAAACCTGGGATTAAAGTTTCTCTCTACCATGAAGTAATAATGTAATGTTAGGCAGTGTACTACCCCTCTCTGGGTCTCGGTTTCTTTATATGTAAAAAAGTACCTACCTTATAGGATATAGATAATTAAAATCAACTGCATTTTTTTTTAGATGGAGTCTCACTCTGTTGCCCAGGCTGGAGTGCAGTGGCACGATCACAGTTTACTGCAACTTCCACCTCCCGGGTTCAAGAGACTCTCCTGCCTCAGCCTCCCAAATAGCTGAGATTACAAGTGCCGCCACCGCACCTGGCTAATTTTCGTATTTTTAATAGAGATGGGGTTTTACCATGTTGGTCAGGCTGGTCTTGAACTCCTGACCTCAGGCGATCAGCACCCCCCTTGGCCTCCCAAAGTGCTGGAATTACAGGTGTAATCCACCGCGCCTGGCCTCAATGGCATATTTTAAAAAGCTCTTAGCAAAGTGTCTGGGATACTCAACAATATTGGCATCTTTTCCCCAGAGCCCCTTCCAATGGTTGAAATACTGTTTATCCTTGTATATTTCAGAAGATCAAAATATTTACTTATTCATTGGTGAGTGGATAAAGATTAACACTGGATATCAATATAGACTTTCCATTGAACGATTTTGAGAGCAAAATTTTCTACTCTTTTTGGACAGCAGTAGACACTCTTCTCTTTGCTAAAGGTACTCGCAGGGGGAGTATGTAAAAGAGAGACAAAAGGTAGACACTGCGTTAGAGTCCTATCTTAATTACTTACTATATCTTTGATAACATGTCTTATAAGAGAGTGTAGTTTTATCATTAAAACTGTACTGAGAAATAGAATATGTTGTAGAACAATTTCACTGTGTAATCTTAGACAAGTGGCTTAGCCTCTCTAAGACTATCTTCCCTATTTAACAATGAGATTACAGCAGGTGACCCCTAAAGTCCTCCTGGAATGCTGCAAGGTTATCGTTTCTTTGCTGTGCAATACCAAGATTGCATTATCTACTTTATCTTTTATCTATGTAGCAGCCCTAAGAAATATTCTTTCTCTAAGTAATGAATTATTATGAGACTCATTTCAGATTATAAAGTAATAATTGTAACGATTATAAGATATTAGGTTGTAATTCAATTATTGTTAAACCCCAGCACTTTCATATTAACTCTGAAAAAAGTATGATGTCTTATAACAGTAAGTGATAACAATACTGAGTTTTACTTTACTTTGGAAAAAGGCAGATTATTACACAGAGGTTGAGCAACTCACTCAAAATTAACTACTAGCCTCTTGGCTGAAATAAAGATAGCCCACGGGTTTCCTAATTTGTACTTCTTAATTTTACTAAACCCAACACATGTCTTTGAAGCATTAGAATTAGAATTATATTTTAATATGGTAATTGTCAGATATGGCAAAGTTCAAATAAGATACTATTGCTTTTTATTCAGCAATACAAAAAAAAAGATTTGCTGTTGGGTCTCATGCATGCCCTGACTTGACAGGTGATATTGTGTTTAAAATGCATGTATTTCTAGAAAATCAACATCCATGTTCTAGGTGACACAGATGAAGGGGCATGTCTACACTTGCCTTTTGACACAGATCTGTTGGAGTGAGTGTGTGTGGGTGTGTAAAACACTAAATTGATATTTTTTCCCATCAACCTTATTTCAATATTCTCTTTAAGGACTGATAAGACCAGACGTGGTGGCTCATGCCCGTAATCCCAGCACTTTGGGAGGCCAAGGCAGGTGGATCACCTGAGGTCGGCAGTTCAAGACCAGCCTGACCAACATGGAGAAACCCCATCTCTACTAAAAATACAAAATTAGCTGGGTGTGGTGGCGTATACCTGTGTAATCTCTGCTACTCAGGAGGCTGAGGCAGGAGAATAGCTTGAACCCGGGAGGCAGAGGTTGCAGTGAGCCGAGCTCACACCATTGCACTCCAGCCTGGGTGAAAATAGTGAAACTCCGTCTCAAAAAAAAAAAAAAAAGAACTGATAAAAGGCCAGTTTAAGGTCATTGTGTGGTTGTTGCTGTGACTATTCACTCTGTGTCCCATGGTGTGGGAGCTGCAGACAATCTTCAGCAGCAGCAGCCTGAGCCCTCGGGCTTCAGTAAGAGACTGCTGAACAAGTTGCTTGAGATATGTGGGCCTTTAGACAAATCTGCAATCCCAAGTTCAGCAGCAATGGATTTGGGAGCTGGGCAGTTCATTTCCTCTAAAACCCAGGTCACTATCTTTTCAGCAGAAGTTGGGCCTTTCCCGTCTCATCTGTATCTGTGTTGAAGGAGGGTCTAAGTATGGCTTCCCCTGGGAGTTTGTGGAAGATGTACTCTGCACACGGAGAACTTCCTGGGTCAGTATTCCTCCCATTGCAGACACACTGGGAGCTCCCTTACTTTACACAAGATTTCAGTGTCCATATAACACAGGCACGTAGACGACCACCTGTGCCACAGAACCACAGGTCCACAGAAGATGCCCCTGTGAGAGGCCGGTGATCAGCCCTGGGATTGATAGCCACCAAAACTGAGGCTTCCTGAAAGCTATTTGGATCTGGTTAAACAGGGTTTAGGATTTAATTGCTCAGCAATGGATGAGTCTCTGCTGGCAACAGCAACCTCAGAACAGCACCTTGGCTGGCATTCATGGAGGACAAGTCATGACATCAGTTCTGTTTTCAATGACACCCTAGGCCCAAGCTGCCATCAGAAGCATCTCCCAGCTGAGAGGTCTGAGGTTTTCTTCTATAGATACAGGGTTTCATCTAAAAGTCAAGCCAGGTACCAACCAAGCGGCTTCTGCAGTGAGGAAGTGGAGGAAAATCTCCTTCTTCATCTGCAGGACAAGGGCTCTTGATATTGTGATGATTTCCCTTTAAGTTTATTCAGGAATCAAGGACCACACCATATGAGCCCTTCAGGCAGTGTGGAAAGGCTTTGATTTGTTTTTATTCATTTAACTTGTACAATGCTCCCAGCAGGTTTCAGCGAAACCTGAGATTCTTACTGAGGTAGAGGACCAGACTAATCAATCTGACCTTGGACAATGCACCCTTAGCTTTAATGGTAGAAACTGGTGTTAGAGACTAGAAACACCATCACATTCATAAGACCCTAGGAGGATTTAACTGTATCTTAGAACTAACCAGAAAAAAATGTTTAATAGAGAAGAATTCTTGCTCTGTCCTTAGAGATCCTTGGACCAGAATGCAGAAAGGAGGGCACCATTCTGTGATTTTCCTCTGCAACTGGGGATCAGATCATTTATTTGCCTGAGGGAACAATAACTTGGCATACTCTCTCTCCTCTCTTTCCTTGTACTAGGCAAGTGATGAAAGAGGAGTGAGGCTCACTTCAGCTCTGCCACAGATGTTGACTCACCACTGGTCTGCCTTCTCTCTCCCTTGCCACCCCCTTCCTTCTGCCAAAGTTAGCATGCTGGATCAGTAGGATGCAAAGCTGCGCATGACCCTTTTTGGGGCTGGACACTGTCATCTGGCCAGATAAACTAACAGGCTAGCAAATCCAGCTGGGGCTGGTTGTACTTTGCCCACGTCTGTTGCAGCATATGGTGCGTTCACTTGAAGTGACTGACAGAGCTATTTAACTTTGCAGTTTGTTTGTCTGATGCCCCTACCTAAATACCACACATACTGTCACATATTGGTGAACAGTGTCTTCAGTGTGGTTACAATTCATGGCTATTATAAGGAGAATACTTTAAAATTGGATTTGAACTCCATAGTCCCTAAGATGGCAGAGCTGGATGGAAACATTTGGAGACATTCCCTTTAATTGGCCCCATAATTTTATACCGAAAGAAATTGAAGCAGAAAGATTGAGTGACTCCCACAAGTACTCACACAGCCAGTTAGTATTAGGACTAGAGCTAGAACCTTCGACCCTGACTTCCAACTCAGTGCTTTTTCCAGCTCACTCTGTTCACGTTTCCTTTCATTTTGTCTTCAAAATTTGGCCCCTTGGAACCTTTCCTGGAATTGGACTTCTGAGCCTACAGTGGCTTAATGCACACTTTTGGGAAAGGATAGCCATGAGGCCTCTAAGTGGTTTTGATCAAGTTTGCCAATATTTACACCCTAGGATGATCTGCATAAACTTCATAAATAATGTAAATCCCTACAAAGTGAGTTAACAGTGAGCTACCTGGTCTTTTGAAAAATCCGTGTTATGCAATCGCCCTGGCAAAGTTAACAATGCAATAGAGTGTTGAAGGTAACCACTGATTGCAGTCACTGCTATTGACCATTTTAAGTGTGACTATTTTTAAAATACTGTAGCCTCATTAAGCTGGGCTCTGAAAATGAGGAATTTGCTTAACTGCATTGTTTTGAATTGCTGAGAGAAGAATCTATCAACCACAAGGTGCCCTGCTGCTGAACTCAGCCAAAAAGCTGTTAATAACTCCAGCAGATGTTTCAGCTTTTTAGGCCAATAGACTCCCTCTCTCCCTGCCCTCCCCTTTCCAGAATCTGATGCCAATATGACTGAACTCCAGTTTTTGTGGTTGTTGTCGCCACCGCCGCCGCTGCTAGGGCTGGTGATACAATGCCGCTGAGGAATGATCCTTTAAACAACCACTGGCCACAGAACCTCAGCCCTTTAAGGTCAGAATATTATTGCTTTTACCATCAGAAGTTTAAATCTTCAGGGGGGAAATGAAGGTAAGGGCACAAATTCAGTATCTTTGTTTTGTTGTCTGCCTTCATTGCTAGTCATTTTGTTTAGCTTTTTGTGGCTTCTCCCAGTGCTAAAAGTCCATTTCTCAGACTCATCAGAGTGCTGGGCTTGCTAAGGTTAATACACTGGAGGCCTTACTGATCCGGGAGAGAGGTTCTTGGGTTAGCAGCTTTACAAAGGGGGCCTCTGTGTGATGCACAGTTTTGTGTGGTTGTATGCCTGATACTGTGTGGTTCGGATGCCCTGACCTTAGCCGTTCTGCAATATTAGATGTGTGTTTTATAAATAGAGCTACATCCCTGTGAGATAGGTAGAGTATGAGGGCACACAGGGTCCCCGCAGTCCCATACCAGGATTTATCAACATCTCTGAACTGGGATAAACCTGACATTGTCACTTGAAATTAAATCTATTTTCCAAGGCTTTCCAAATGAGAAGACATTAGAAATAAAGAGAGAGGAGAGATCCTGCCTCCCTTCCCTGACACTCCCTGCCCTGCCTCCTACTCAATTATTTTGGAGAGAGTGCTTTAACACACCCTGGTGACAACAGGGTGACCAAGAAACACAGGTGCACCGCATTATGAAATTCTGTGTTGGCTAGGAACACATCTGAACTGCACATCGATACACATCATCATGCAGAGAATTGCCATTTCAAGGGGGGGAAAAATGCGAGGCAGAATTAAGTTCATAAATATTTTGTTTCCTTATTTTGATGCAATACAAAGCCAGAATATCCAGGACTCCGTGGACCTGTATTGTCAGCTTCAACATTTGCCAACCGTAGTAATTCAACCCCCAAATTTCTGCTGTATGCCATACTGGCTGTAAAAAGTAAGTGCCTTTTCCCTGGTGTCACTGCCACCATACTGTTTGCATGCTCTCAGCCCTGTATAATTCTAATTCTCAGGAAAAGCTCAGGAATACAATGCAAGTCCCGCCACCCTGCCACGTTTTTTAACCTGGATAAAGAAATAGATTACACTGTGACTTGGTCCACATTCTCTTAAGTACATGTGCAGAGAACTCATTAATGCTAATGAAATTCGCGCATATGCGTTGAAGGGAAAATATAGTTGCCCATGCCTGTGTATTCTTATTTTCTTACTGTACACTTGAGGGTTCTGTGGCATCTATAGCTTCTAATTCTGAAACATGAGTAACTCAGATTAAAAGGTATACCATTCATTTTGAAATGTAGTGTTCCCACTAGCAAATGGGATGGGCATTTCTGCTTGGATTACTATGATTCCAAGAAGCCAATACCAGATGATGACTCTTTAGTAAAATAAACAACCAATGTTGTAATAATAAAATAGGGTTAAAAATAAAAACAGCAGAAACTGCCTACTGAATCAGTAGAAAATATATTCTCATTATTCAAAAAATACCTACTAAATAACACATATGCATGTCCAGAGGAGTAAAAACACAAGACGAGGGGGAAAAAAAGAACTGAAAATAATCGTGGGTAATCTGAGACTCCAGGCCTGCCAGCAGTGAATATCGGTGATAGGCATTAACAAACTACGTGCGGATGTCTGAGGCCCAACCAAACCCAGACCATGTACTTCATTAGGTCTTGAACTTTACCTGGAATCTTGTACTGCAAATGATGATTTCCAAACTGTTTTGTTCTTGATTATTTCCAGTCCAAGTAAAACGGACAATAAAGAAAAGATGCTTCCATGCTGTATCCATGATGGATGTTCACAACCAAAATAACTTCACCATCTGATGTATTTCACAGTTTTAAGTTAAAACAGACATGCTATAATATGCTTGTACATCTGGCTCAGGTGCTTCATTTGCCATATGTTTGTGAAATAATCCAAGGAGATGTTACGATTGTACGTTCCCCTTGGGACTTGAAGAAAATGTGCCCACAAAGAGTTACCTAATTATTCATTCCTGCCAACAACATCCTCTCCTAATAAGAAGGTGGTTCTTAAAATGAGACAATAGTGCTTGCAGTCTTGAGAGATGTCAGTGCCACTTATTGTTTCATAAACAGAAAGTCTTATGCATTTTTTAAAATAAGAAAAATATCTTTGGCCTTAAAGCAAATAAAATACTCTGCAGGCGGTATATTTGGTATTCTTATGAGGGCACATTCTGCGGCACTGATGAAGGCCTATTGCTTCCTGAAACTCATTGAATTGAAGCCCATGAAGCCACATAGAAATTAGTGACCCAAAAGTTGATAGTCTCTAAGAAATGGCTGCTGTGGCAATACTACACATTTATGGAGAACTTTGTAATCGGCAAATTGCTTTCATATATGTTACCACATTTAATTCTTATAACAATTTTGTGAAGCAGGTAAAAAAAAGGCATCCCTTGTTTAATCGTGCCAGTTGTAGTACTGATTCTTCATAGCACTAATAAGCGAAAATATGAACATCTTTTTTAAAAAAATTGTAAATTACTTTGGTCTTGACCAATAAATACCACTTGCCATAGCACACATTTCTCTCTTTAAGAGTTATTGACAGTCTGCTTTTTTCCCTCTTCTCCTGTTGTTTGAATCCTTCTAAACTATGACTTCTTCTGATTCTGTTTTAATTAAAAATTTGATTTTCTTTTAAGGATTAAAAAGTAGAGGGATAATTAGTTTATTGGTTAAAATACAAGCTAACCATCAAAATTCAAATTTTAATGAGGCCCTAAACCAGGATAGAAGTCAAATGCATTGTTTCTCACTCATAAGTGGGAGCTGAACAATGAGAACACATGGACACAATGAGGGGAACATCACATGTCAGGACTTGTCAGGGGGTGGCAGGCTAGGGGAGAGATAGCATTAGGAGAAATACCTAATGTATATGACAGGTTGATGGGAGCAGCAAACCACCATGATATGTGTATACCTATGTAACAAACCTGCACATTCTGCACTTATATCCCAGAAATTAAAGTATTTTTAAAAAACCATTAAAAAAAAAGAAACTGTAAAAAAAAAAAATAAAAATAAATAAAAAAAATAAAAAAATAAATTAAAAAAAAAAAGAAGTCAAATGCATAAAGCATCTTCTAGGCCTAGCTTCATCCATTATTAAATCAATTTGAAAAAATGTGGCAATGATGAAGTTATCAGCTAGTAAACCTCCAATAGTGTGTTAATTGTATATTGATTGAAGTAACAAATTACTTGGGGGTTGAATTTTCACAGGGACTGGAACAAAAGACCCTAAATAGGCAGATTAAGTTAGAGGTTCTTTTCCCCCTGAAACACAAACCTCAGTGTCAAACAGGAAACAAAGGATGAGAGACAGACAGTAAGAGATTTGCCCCAGGTTACCCAGCTTGCAAATGGGAGTCCATGCCAAATCATCTCCCTCCACAGCGCTGGGTAACAACAGCAACTATTAAATACAAATGATTTCTTAGCTTTTCTAGTAAATCCTAACATGTTCTCATTACTCAATGTATAATACTTCCAATTTGTATTTAGTATTTCCATTCAGAGGGAGAAAGACCTACTATGAGGAAATAATTAATTTTGGTCTCTTGTTGGGGTGAGAGAAATTAAAGAGAAAGTTCAGGAACAAGTGTAAAGAACATCTCACTAAAAAAGGAAAATGCCACTGCTCTTCCCTGACCCTACACACAGGCCAGTGGTGACAGCTATAATCGTGGAAAGGGGCTTGTGTCTCTTCAGCCTCAGCATTTGATGGACTCAGATGAACGTCTGAAAAATCTGTGGGAGCTGAGGGGTCTATTAGAAATACTGAAACTGGTCTCCCTTAAAGAAGAGCGCCTCAGCAGAGTATTACACGGACCTCACCTAATCTCTTTTCCAACGTGTACTGCAGCTAATTCATGGGGATTGTTGGAGTCTATTGGTCAAAAACATTAAGCACAGTCACCACCACAATACAGAGCTCTTAAAAGTGTGTGCATGTCCCAGTGGTGGAACACATTCTTACTGTGGCATAAATTGTAGTCAGGATACATCCTTAAGTGCGTCTCAAAAGTTATATATGTAATCAAGTAGGCATTCTGATTTTAATTTTGGCAGGGCATGCTTTGAGATTCCCCAGGCAATTTTTTTTTGCCAGTCATTGCAATTATGTACATAAAAATACACATGCACATATACACACACACACACACACACACACACACACACATACATTTTCTTCATTCACTAAAACTATACTACATGCCATGGATACAAAGTTAAGAAGGCAAGGACTTGCTCTCAAGTCATTTAAACAACCAGAGAATCAGACTTGCAAACATGAAAATATGAGAATTGGATGATCCACAAAGTTGAGTGGCAGATTAGGATAACGTTTCTAAATCCGTCCTAGAAAACTTCCCAGAGGAAGAAGAAACATGAATAGGTATTTTCCAGGTAGACAAAAAGTTTTGAATTGTGTGCTGAGTTACAAGATGCTAAAGATCAACTGTAAGCAAGGGAGTAACATCAAATTTTTCTTTGAGTTCCAGGGCCACAGTGAAAGGACAATTGGAGAAGAAAATTCTTGGAGTCCAGGCAAATGTCATGCATTGTATTGCAGTAGTTAAGGAAATTCATGGACTTCATCAAGTGACCTCATAGCCCATAAAATGTGGGAGAGATGCCAGAAGAATAAATAGCATATATTGTTTAGAAGGTGAGAAAGGAATAAAAGGCTCCCAAACGTTTGGCTTGGGAAACTGGGTAGAGAGTTGAAACCTTCACTAATATAAAGAGTATAAATATAATGTGAAAAGGTGGCACATGCCTGTAGTCCTAGCTGCTCAGGAGGCTGAGGCAGGAGAATCTCTTGAACCTGAGAGGCAGAGGTTACAGTGAGCTGAGATCATGCCACTGTACTCCAGTCTGGGCAACAGAGCGAGACTCTGTCTCAAAAAAATAATAATAAATAAATAAATATAATGTAAAGAAAACAGAAAGAAGAATAGGTTTTGTAGAGTAACTGGGAATAGACAACTAAGCAGAGATTAACGTGTTCAATTGTGGACATACCGAGTTTGCAACGCCTGTAGGATATCGAAATGGAACTATTCAGAAAACAGTTGGTATGGAAGGGACTAGAGCTTAGGAAAGAGATTCATTTATTTATTTTATTTTACTGTACTCTGTTTTTTCTTCCTATTTTTTTCTTTTTAATTTTAATTTTTGTGGGTATACTGTGGGTATATATATTTCTGGGGTACATAAAATATTTTTATATAGGCATATAATGCATAATAATCACATCATGGTAAATGGAGTATCCATCACCTCAAGCCTTTGTCCTTTGTGTTACAAACAATCCAATTATACTCTTTTAGTTTTTTTTGTTTTTTGTTTTTGTTGTTTTTTTTTTTTTTTTTTTTTTTTTTTTTGAGACAGGGTCTCTCTCTGTCGCCCAGGCTGGAGTGCAGTGGCACGATCTCGGCTCACTGCAAGCTCTGTCTCCCGGGTTCACGCCATTCTCCTACCTCAGCCTCCCAAGTAGCTAGGACTACAGGCACCCACCACCACGCCCGGCTAATGTTTTTTTGTATTTTTATTAAAGATGGGGTTTCACCTTGTTAGCCAGGATGGTTTCGATCTCCTGACCTCATGATCCGCCCGCCTCGGCCTCCCAAAGTGCTGGGAGTACAGGCGTGAGCCACTGCGCCTGGCCACTCTTTTAGTTATTTTTAGATGTACAATTAAATTAGTATTGACTATGGTCACCCTACTGTGCTATCAAGTACTAGATCTTACTCATTCTTCTATTTTTTGGTACCCATTAACCATCCCACTCCCCAACCCCAAGTCCACCACTACCCTTCCCAGCCTCTAGTAAACCATCATTCTGCCCTCTATCTCTATGAGTTCAATTATTTTGATTTTTAACTCCCACAAATAAGTGAGAACGTATGATGTTTGTCTTTCTGTGCCTGGTTTATTTCACGTAACATAATGATCTCTCGTTCCATCCATGCTGTTGCAAATGACAAGATTTCATTCTTTTCTTATGGCAGAATAGTGCTCTATTGTGTATATGTACCACATTTTCTTTATCCGTTTGCCTGTTGATGGACACTTAAGTTGCTTCTGAATTTTGGTTATTGTGAATAGTGCTGCTATAAATGTGGGAATGTAGATATCCTTCCAATATACTGATTTATTTTCTTTTGGGGTATATACCTAGAAATGGGATTGCTAGATAATATGGTAGCTCTATTTTTAGTTTTTGAAGAAACGCCAAACTCTTCTCCATAATGGTTGTACTAATTTACATTCTCATCAACAGTATACAAGGATTCACCTTTCTCCACATCATCACTAGCATTTGTTATTATCTGACTTTTGGATAAAAGCCGTTTTAACTGGAATGAGATGATAGCTCATTGTGGTTTTCATTTGTTGTTGGTTGTCTCTTCACTTTGTTGATTGTATCCTTTGCTGTGCAGAAGCTTTTTAACTTGATTTGTCCATTTTCGCTTTGGTTGCCTATGCCTGTGAGGTATTACTCAATCAATCTTTGCCTAGACCAATGTCCAGGAGAGTTTCCCCAATGTTTTCTTTCATTAGATTCATAGTTTGAGGTCTTAGATTTAAGTCTTTAATGGATTTTGATTTGATTTTTTTAATATGGTAAGACATAGGGGTCTAGTTTTATTCTTCTGCATATGGATATCCAGTTTTCCCAGCATCATTTATTGAAGAGACTGTCCTTTCCCCATGTATGTTCTTGCCGCCTTTGTCAAAAAGAAGTTCACTGTAGATGTATGAATTTGCTTCTGAGTTCTCTAGTCTGTTCCACTGATCTAGGTGACTGTTTTTATGCCAGTACCATGCTGTTTTGGTTACTATAGCTCTGTAGTGTAATTTGAAGTCAGGTAATGTTATTCCTCCAATCTTGCTCCTTTTGCTGAAGATAGCTTTGGCTATTCTGGGTCTTTTGCGGTTCCATATAAATTTTAAGATTGTCTTTTCTATTTCTGTGAAGAATGTCATGAGTATTTTGACAGGAATTGCATTGAATCTGTAGATTCTTTGGACAGTATGGACATTTTGACAATATTGATTCTTCCAATTCATGAATATGAAGTATCTTTCCATTTTCTGTGTGTCCTCTTTAATTTCTTTCATCCGTGTTTTATGCTTTTCATTGGAGAGATCTTTCATTTCTTTGGTTAATTCCTAGGAATTTAATTTTATTTGTAGCTATTATAAATGCTACAAATACTTTCTTGATTTGCTTTTTCTTTCTTGATTTTTTTTTCAGATTGTTTGCTGTTGGCATATAGAAATGTTACTGACTTTTGTATGCTGATTTTGTATACCGCAACTTTACTGAATTTATCAGCTCTAATATTTCTTCAATGGAATGTTTAGGTTTTTCCAAATATAAGATCACATTATCTGCAAACAAAGATAATTTGACTTATCTTTAGGGTAGCGTTTTAGATGTGGTAGGGACAAGGTCCCCCCAAAAGTGAATAAAGACGGACAGTAAGACACTGACATTTAAAAGGAGGGCAAAGAAACAGAAACCAACCAAGGCACTGGACAAGGAGCAGCCAGTGAGGAAGGAGGTAAGCCAGGTGAAAGAGAAAATAGACAAAGCCAGAGCTCCAAGAATGGAAGAAGAGTCAGAATAATAACAACACTTATTCCATTGGGTTAGAGGGTGAAGCAAGACTGTCTCTGCAGTGATATGGGTAGAGCCAGGTTAGAATGGATCAGAGTGAGTGGATGATTTGGAATCATAGATAGCAAATTTAGGTTGCACTTTCTAAAAAAATTAGTTATCAAAGGAAGAGGCATGAGGGTGCTAAATAAATTGGTTACTAAAGGGGTTTTGTCTGTTTTTTTTTTTTTTTAACGAAAAGGATGAACCTATTCTTAGCTAATGGAGAATAACCAATGGGACACAGAAGTTAAGAAAAGAACACTGATAATGCAAACTTCCTAGGGAGACAAGGTAGAATAATTTCCATAGCACCAGTGGATGGGCTGTTTTTTGATAGGAAAATTGTGTTTTGCTAGAAATGAGGACAAAGAAAAACTGGATGCAGACACAGGTGGGCTTCTGGGTGAATGGACAGGGAAATGAAAGATGCTGCTCCTGATAGCTGAGAGTCCCTAAATTAGAAGCAAGGTCATCCCAAAAAAGAGAAGATTGAGAGTTTTGAAGAGTGGAGGAAGTTTAGAACAGCAGCTAAGGGAAATGGGAGAAGCACATGTAACAGGACTGCTGAGTAACATTGAAGGCACAACTGAGACTAGTTTCCCTCCAGATTTATGATCTCCATTCTATATGGTTATGATTTTTCTTTTTCCTTCAGCAGAGCAATGCTCAAGGAATGTTTACAGCTAAGGAGGCTCCATGGAGGATTGCCTGAAGGACATGAAGTCCATCCATCTCTCCAGATAGTTTAGATTATATCTCAAGATCAAGGTAAACCATCAGACTAAATACTTGAGCCATATTGTTTTGGCTCCTCTTACTATTACTCACTTTTACTGAATTGCATTTTGGCATGGGGCCTTGGCTTGCATTGAGGGGCCCAACAAGAAACAGTCATAGCCCTCTCAGCCTTGTTAGCATCATGGAGGCTATTCAAAAGGACAGGCACTGGCCTCGGCACCATTTATGTTCCATTCATCCATTCATAAGGGCACAAAGAGCCATTTCTTTTTTTTTTTTTTTTTTTTTTTTTTGAGACTGAGTCTTGCTCTGTCGCCCAGGCTGGAGTGCAGTGGTGTGATCTCAGCTCACTGCAACCTCTGCCTCCCAGGTTCAAGTGATTCTCCTGCCTCAGCCTCCTGAGTAGCTGGGACTACAGGTGCGTGACACCACGCCTGGCTAATTTTTTGTATTTTTAGTAGAGATGGGGTTTCACCACGTTAGCCAGGATGGTCTCGATCTCCTGACCTCACGATCCACCCACCTCGGCCTCCGAAAGTGCTGGGATTACAGACGTGAGCCACCATGCCCGGCCCAGAGCCATTTCTTTTAGACCTAAATGCCAGGAAACAATTGGTTTTGAATGAGTAATGGCAATGTGTTTGCATGTTTGTATAGTCTTGAAGCTAGAACGCATGGTTTCGAATTCAGCATCCATCATCTATTAGTTGGTTGATCTTGAGCCTATTAACTTCTCTATGCTTCAGTTTCTTCATCTATAAATTAGCAAAAATAACAGTACCTGCTCCATATGGATGCAGTGAGAATTAAATTAGACAATGAATGTAAAACTGTTAGCATTATGTTTGGCAAATATAAGTCCTTAATGCATATTAGTTATTATTATTATCTTACAACTGATATTTTTTGTTTTATTTTTGTGTTTTGCCTTCGTCTTCAGTGTGGTGTGCCTTTGCATGTATTTGTTTCCCTGTGGTTTCCACTTAATATTATTTTCTATTTGTTCATTTACTACATTTCACTTATTTTTCATCTGATATTCACCTAGCATGGTTTGGGAATGAGGCTGAATATAACAAAGTAAACAAAAGATCTTAAACCAGTCAATAACTATAAAGATTATTCTTTCTATTTTTGTCCTAGAAATAGTTTCAAAGACAGTAAAATGAACTTTCTTATACCACGTTTGTATATGGAAATCAAAGTTTCGTTGAAGTCCATTTCACTTGATATTGACATTTCTTACAATCACTCTTGATCAGGCCCCTACAGGGACTCGGCCCTGACTCAATATTTGCTCAAATACTTCTCACTGTGAATAAATAACATGTTACCTTAATTGGAGAGAGGGACAGATTATTGTAGCTTGGGAAGTAGCCAAATTTTGCAGGGGGATGAGGGCTGGATTTGAGGGTCAAAGAACCTAGGTGTAGACACCAACTCTGCTACCAGCTCTTTGCCATTGGAACTCTCTGGCCTCAGTTCTTTTATCTGCTAAGTAGGGTTAACAATATTGATCTCACAGTGTGATTGTGAGAAATAAAGAAGAGGTTCTGCAAAAATAGTTGAATCTGCATCCAGTGCAGGCAGTAGCATTCAAGCAATCGTTCACATTTGTACTTGAAAAATAAGGCCAAATGGCCAGGCACGGTGGCTCACACCTGACACCTGCAATCCCAGCACTTTGGGAAGCCAAGGCGGGAGGGTCACGAGGTCGAGAGATCAAGACCATCCTGGCCAACATGGTAAAAATCCATCTGTACCAAAAATACAAAGATTAGCTGGGCATGGTCGTGCGTGCCTATAGTCCTAGCTACTTGGGAGGCTGAGGCAGGAGAATCACTTGAACCCAGGAGGTGGAGGCTGCAGTGAGCTGAGACCGTGCCACTGCCCTTCAGCCTGGGCAACAGAGAGAGATTCCATCTCAAAAAAAAAAAAAAAAAACAGAAAAGAAAAAGAAAAAAGAAATAAAAATAGGGCCAAATGATTCAGTCTTCTTAATTATGTTCAAAGGCAACTTGAACATACTTAACTTATTGAGCTATTTGAAATATGGATAGCAGCCATTTAGGAATATTTACTCAAAAGTCAATTTAAAAAAAGCTTTAATTCCCTTTTAAGAATATTCAGGAAATTTCATCTTGGTATCAGATTATCAGCTTGGCCTGCAATGTCACAGGAGAAACATGAAAAATATCCCAGATTGTATTCTCTGCTTTTAACTAAATAAATAATTGGAAAAACCCCGGATATACAAATAAGTCTGCTTTATTTCCTGGCAGACTTGTTTTGTTTTTCTTATTGTTATTATTGCTGGTTTTGTTGCTGCATAAACCAGTAAGCACACGCAGATGAAAGGAAGCCTTTGTTTTGTTTTAATTGAAGGTACGTGGGCATGGGATGGCTTATCCCAGGTGTTAATAGCAAAAGGGTTTAGGCCAATTCTTTAAGGAAATAGAAGCACTTACTTTCCTAAACCCCTCCCACCTTTCAGGACCGAAGTTGAAAACCGAAGAATGTTGTGTTGATGGGCCACTCCCTGCCGCCCCACAGAACACCCAGAGAAATCAGTGCTGGATAGCACAAAAAGAGCCCAGCTACAATGGTTGGTCTTCAAAGGGGTTCATTTATTATATTGCTCAGTGCCCCACAGAGTTGCTCCAAGCTCATAACTGCCACTGATTTCAAAGAGAGCTCTGAACTTGCATACGCTGCACAAGGCACGGCGCAGGATGAGAAATAGGCTGAGTGGCTTTAAGCCACGTTCAGACATTTTTTAATGTTCACAAATGTCTTTGGCACCATCACTTTCACATAGAAACCCACTTACCTCCTACCGCAGAGTGTGAAATAAAGCCATTTTTAAGCCTGGGCAGGGGATGGTCTGGAAATTGGGCTAAATCTTAAAACTGCATGAAGACTGAAAATAGGATTCACAAACTGGAGCTCAGCTGTCACCACACCGTTTCCAAGGTCGGGTCACTGTGACGCTCTGCTCTGTTGGATACCATCAGTGCTATCCTTGAAGGGTTAACACAGAGAACCGTGGTCATCTCAGTAGCTTCCAAATCACCCTGGGGTGAAACTGAAGGCCCATAGCTCTCACGCATCAAAAAATAGGTGGTCTACTGAAGGAGGAAAGCACTGTCTCAATTGAGGCTTGATTGGGATTCAACTGACACAGCCCTGGGAAATTTCGGGTTAGGGATTGGCATTTCTTACCACACTTCTCTGCCTTTGGAGATGCTGAAGTTTACCCAGGGTGTTCGTGGGAGGTGAGAACCATCAGAGGTGCTCTCTCTCCCTGAATGCCTGCAGAAAGATTAGCCATCTTCCCCAATTTTATTCCTGTGGTTGCCTGGTCAGCAAGACAAGAGAAAAAGGGATCCCTTAGATACTCAGCAGTCGCTTCGTATACTGCAGGAAGCTCTCTGGGAAGTGAGTCTCCAGGGAGCCCCTTGCATGGCTCCGTGAGCACCTTGCTTTTGGAAGAGGCACAGAAAAAAAAAAAAATGTGTCCTATTCATGTTCACTGCTAAATAAACATTAATTAAGACTTGGGCCATATGTTATATTGGTTCCCATCTTTATTGAAAACAGAAAGTTATTTATTTGAGAGAAAAGGAGTTAAATAATGATTTCCAGAATTCCAGGGTTGCGCTCTGGAAAAATGAAGCCACACAGTCCCTTCTCTAAAGGTCTGTAATAAAATGTTGCTAAAGCATTTATCTACTATAAATCCTATTTATTTATTCCTTTAACAAATATTTACTAAGCAACTGCTATGTGCAGATGCAATTCCAATTGCTGGGATGTAGTGGTGAACAGGGCAAAAAAAAATCCCTGCTCTCTGAGTTTGTGTCTGACTGGGGAAGACAGATGATAACAAAATAAGTAAGAAAACTTCAGAGTTTTTGACAAGTGCTAGGGAGAACATGAGTAGGAGTGAGGGCTCATGTCAGGACAGGGTGAGAGAGGGTGCAATTTGAGATTGGGTGATGTGGTGAGGCATCATTTGAATAAAGGATCCTGAGGGGAATTTACCTTTAAATGCTTGTCTTTTTTCGGTTAGTGCAAATATTAGTAGAAAGTGACTGAGGATTACCTCTGAAGTCTTTTTGAAACTTAGAAGGTAAAGCCAGCTTGCCAAAAATGATGAGAAGACAATGTAGCCCTGCTCTTGGATCCTGGTACCACTTGGCCGTGCACTGGCACAATCATGAAGTTGAGTTCCATGGAAAAAGGAAGGGTACTTCGTATCATGTTGTGCACACAGTGAGTGCTCAATAAATGCTGTTCACTCACAGATAAGGTCCGTGGTCTTGGATTCAGATCTAAAAGTAATGTTTTTGAGAAAAATATTTTCTCCATGTTTTTGTATCTCTTCCAGGGGCCTTTGAGTAGATATAGCATACCAGCAGTCCCCAACCCGTTTGGCACCAGGGACCAACCAGTTTTGTGGAAGACAATTTTTCCATGGACCAGGATGGCAGGGTAGGGATGGTTTTGGGATGAAACTGTTCCATCTCAGATCATCCAGCATTGATTAGATTCTCATAAGGAGTGAACAACTTAGATCCCTCACATGTGCAGTTCACAGTAGGGTTTGCACTCCTATGGGAATCTAATGCTGCTGCTGATCCTGAGCATCTGAGGTGGTGCTCAGGTGGTAATGCTCGCTCACCTGCAGCTCCCCTCCTGATGTGCGGCCTGGTTCCTAACAGGCCACTGACCAGTACTGGTTCGTGACCTGGGGACTGGGGACCCCTGATATAGACAGATGAGACATCACAGATAGTTTCTGGAAATGTATCAAGCCATATCTATTCACAATACCATCCCTAAATTCCCCCATCATCAACGTAAATATCTTTAATATGTCTTTACTTACGACTGTCCTCAAATATTCAAAGTAATATGTTAATGGGCTGTCTTCATTTCTTCTATCACATTCCCTTTTCTCTAAGAGGAGGCATACCATTAAACACTATGTATTTTTATCTTTTCACCCTTCCTTCCTCCTTCCCTTTTTCCCTCCTTTTCTTCTTTCCAATATCTATGTTGTACAAAGCATAGTATATTCCATAGGCCCCACCTTAACTACACTAAAAAATTAATTATTGAACAGGTACTGCTAGAAGCACTGAAAAGAAGAGTATGGAAAGTGAATCAAGGTGAAGGGAGGATCTATCATTTCCTTCTGTCTTTTGTCACCATTGTTGAGATGGCAGCTACTACCCATCATATTTGCTAAAGGGGAATAGTGATTACCAAACTCCTCCTGGTTTTAAGGGTGAAGTTAAAGTAACTGGGATAAAATAAAATAAATTAATTATTGAACAGGTACTGCTAGAAGCACTGAAAAGAAGAAGGAAAGGATGTGAAAGTCAGTAGTTTACATATTAGAGAAAATACATATTAGAGAAAATATGTAACTCTACTGACTTTCGCATCCTTTCATTCTAAGTTGAATACTGTATGTGAATACTGCTACTAATGACATTCCCTTCTATCTGTTGTACCCAAGAGTCTACAAGTCCTTTTTACATATATAATATCTCATATAATCCTCTAAATCTTTGCTTCTCAAATGTGGTCCTCAAACCAGCAGCACTAGCATTTCCTGGGAGTTATTGGAAAGGCAGAATCTCAGGCTCCGCTGCAAGCCTCCTGAACCAGATTGCATTACAACGAGGTCTTCAGGTGCTTTGTGCACACATAGAAGTTTGATAATCTCTGCTTCAAATCATCCTGAAAGGCAATTAAAAATTTCCTTTCACATTTTACAGATTAAACACACACACAAAAAACTCAGTTTCAGAGATATTTAATTAGCAAGTAGGTAACAGGACGTGGAGTCAAAGGCCAATATTCTTTCCACCACACTATGCCCCCTCTTTGGATGCTACTGGAAAAAAACTACCGCATACCTCCTTTGGGGTCTGACGTCACCGAGGCCAGTATTTCATAAGTAGCATTTACACAATAATTATAGCCTGATATTGTCCCCTGGTGGTAAGTAGGCCGATGCTAATCTCTTGCTGTATCATACATTCCTTATATAGGCTATTCTTGCCAGCTGTTGCCTAAAAGGCCTCAGGTTAATTACATGAAACAAGTTTCATATTTAGAATGTTATCCAATTTTCTGTAATTACTTACCAAAGAACATTTCACTGGTTAACAATTTTTGAGGTTTCCATTGCAAATTTTCTTTCCTAAGCAGACTTTTAAGTGATCTATCTGACCACCTTAAAATGAAAGGGAAAGGCAACTAACGTGTCGCAAGCCTTTCCTTGTGTACCAAGCTTGGTGCTTTGTATGTGTTATTTCTTGATCTTTACAGAGACTTATCCATTTTACAGATGTGGAAGTCAAGATTCAAAGATGACACAGGTAGCAATGCTGGGCATGAAGCTAAAGTGTCATACCATGCTGGCCTCTTCCTAAAAGTAAGTCTTGCTTGAATTAGCATGGAAAGTGACTCAAGGTGAAGGGAGGATGTATCGTTTCCTTCTGTCTTTTGTCACCATTGTTGAGATGGCAGCTACTACCCATCATATTTGCTAAAGGGGAATAGTGATTACCAAACTCCTCCTGGTGTTAAGGGTGAAGTTAAGTAACTAGAATAAAGTAAAAACAGAGAGGAACCAACTAGAAGGATACAAACTGAGTATGCAGAATCACCCAAAAAGGATTAATCAGCAGAGGAATGTTGCTGGCTAATATACTTTGAAAATTCCATATCAACACCGTATACATTGGCTAAAATCCAGCCATATAATCTAAGCAAGGCCCTCTAAACTGGTGAGTTTTAAATTCCTTATGTTTAACAGAGAAGCAGCAGGAGGCCGCCTTATTCTTTAAGAAAGAGGAGGAATGAATAGATTCCTCAAGCTGATATAGCTGAGAAAGGCATCTCCTAGGCTCTTGCATCACTTGTGTTAATATGCCGGTCCTCAGAACTGCAGCTTTCTCATGAACATTGTACTGGAAAGTTCTCCTCTGTTACTGTCTGGGAATCTGCAGACAGTTCATGTGGAAGTCTCTCTCCCAGTCTGAAAGAATTATAGAATATTATAATTACTCAGAGTTTAATATATGCTACAACTGTTTTTGCTGGCTTGGCGTTTAAAGATGCAAATGTTCCAATCGCTTCTAGAAACATGACATTACAAAAGGGACTACTGTAATTAGGAATAAAAACTGTTCAGTCCTCATTAACCAGAAAAGTAGTTTCTAAACCCAGGGAGGCTCTACTTTTATTCCAAGAAAAGTCAGAAAGATGGCGCCGCAAGAGCCTAATAAAGATTTTGGGTCAACTTGTGCTCACTGCAATTGACTAGGATCCATGTGAAATGATTTTTAAAAGGCAATGAACAACAAATACTTCTAACAGAAGACAACTAATCAGAGAAAAGCCTGAAGAATCATCTTAAGCACACTCTTCTTTAAAGTTTCACTATTATTTTATTCTTGATTGCCCAAATTCATTCAGCCTTAATGCATTGTTAAAGAGCCTGTCCTATTAGCCAAGGATGTTATGGTAACTGGTTGTAAGGCTACTGTTCTCCTGGTTACAACATGCGACTAGAAAAATGCTTTCTTAATTGAGGCTGAGAGTGATAAGTCCCTGGTGACTCAAAATAGTTAAGGCGTGTATAAAACTGAGCACAGGCTCGTCTTGAAGATGATGGCACCCTTTACTTTGGTTCTTTAATCTCCGCGTCTATTTCTGTCCCGCCAGAACTGTCTACACTGAGGCCTCACTGTGGCATTAGTCACGGTAAGAGCCAAATGTGTTCTAAGGCTGTGCCTTTTTATACCTGTCGAAGGAAATCTGGTCACTGAAATCACAAGTGAGCCATGTTATAAGGTGTTTAACTGTGAGGCAGTCTCCCACAGAGGAGGAAGGCAAGAACGTTTGGAAGGAATGTGATTTATTTATGTTTTCTGCATAGCTACTTGTGACGTGTCTGCTTCTGAGAAAAGCAACGTCCATAGATCGCAGATAGATAGCTCATTATCTAGCCCTCATTCTTTCTTTTAGCTGAAGTTCTTATCACCTATGTTTCAAAACCTAATTAAGCGATGGTTCATTCATAACTAAAGGACACTGGACAGGAACTAGGCTCCAGTCTCTTCTTTGTCAATAACCAGCTCTGTGGCTCTCAGCAAATTAGCTCTCCAGTGGGACTCTGTTGCTTTGTCTTGTAATAATAACAGTTCTATTTATTAAACACTTTGTCTGCAGTAGGGGCTTTAATAAGCACTTTAACTAGATTATTTCATTTAAACCTCACAATAACCCAATGGGTAGGTTCTATTTTAACCTCTGTTCGGCAGATGAGGGAGTTGAGGCATAGAAAGCTGAAGAGTTTGTCCAAAGTGACACAACTTGGATATGAAACAGCCAAGATTTGGTTACGTTTCTGCTGAACCTACAGACTACATGTTTATCTTATTGCCAGAATACTCCACCCAAGAATTTATGGGGCAGGGAGATTTTCCTGCCCCACAAATTCTTAATTGTACTTAGAAATGAGTTGGCTTAGCTCACGTAGCATGTCTATGCTGCTATATGTAATTTGATTTTTTAAATTTTTTAAATTTTTTCGTCTTGTTTTCCCAACCAGAGTAAAATGTCCAGATAAGTTAGTGGAAAGACTACTTCCTATAGAATAATGAGTGAGGTTAACTGCCCTTATAAATTCCTTCCTTTATAAGTAGAGATAATAATGCCTGGCTTATAGTGTTTTGATGCTTTAAGTACAAAATGGCTGTAAGGTGGATAGCAGCACTATATAAAGAGAATTTGTTTCTAGTATTTTAAAATATCAGCTCTCTCAGGAAAGACTCCGTCTTAAACAATGTATTTGCCAGGTCATGTCGTGTTGTGAGAAGCTAAAGTAGACGCGTTGATCGTTACTTTGTGGTTTTTCAATTTAGAAAAGAAACCTTAAACACACTCTTATTTATCTTTGCACTATTAACGTAACAGGAAGAACAGTTTAATGGTGAATGTGAAACCTTTACTGAGTACCTAAATTTGTCCTAGGTGTCAGCTCATTGAATTCTCACCATTGCTCTATGAGAAAAATGTGAGAAAACGGAGACTCAGAGATGTTAGGTAACTTTCACAGGACATACAGCTTTTTGTTGAGAACTGGCACTGAGTCAGAGCTTTAGCTCTCTCCAGAGACCAGAGTTTCCACCATGTCATACGGAAGATAGGAATATTGTTTAAGATTTTTGTGCTTAAATATCTGTGTGTGTATTGTTCATGTACCATTTTATTAAAATATCCAACTGAATAGCCAACATTTTCATAATAAATATTATGGTGATAAAATATTATAACTTAAAATCATAAAAGTACATATTGTAAAATACCTTGAAATCAGCAAGCTCAACAAGTGATTCATTGCTTTTCCAGCTGCTGCTTGGACAGTGCCTGCAATGTGGAACTCACTGCCTCAGGGGCAAACAATTTCATCTTTAACACTTAGAAAGTATTACCACTAGACTGTCCATCAGGGATCTCAAACGTAACATGTTCAATACTTAATTCATAAAGTTGTTTCATAATTTTGTTTATAGTTAATTGAGGAGCTGGGCTTACCAGAAAAGAGCAGGCACTAATGAGGATAACATTATTCCGTCAATAATTAACCACAGATTATATTTTAAGCATTCATTTTTATTTTATTACTAAGGCCAAAGAAAAGGGTCAGTAAAAATTGTTACCTTATCTCCTTGGGATTTTCCATGATCACCTTGTTAGAGCTTAATGCTCCATTTCTGTTAGAAGACAATTGCGTCAGTCAGAGTTCCAAGCAAAAAGCAGCCGGTACATTCAAAAGGGTTTGAGGCATGTTAATGAAGGGACATTTACAAAGTTATGGGCAGAGTTCAAGGAAATCATCAGATTAGTTGTTCACCACTGCAAGCATTTCAAGGATAGCAGTGGTGGAGAACCATTAGCAGCTGTAGGCATGAGAGAGTGAGAAAGGAGCAGGTATCAGAACCCAGGGCAAGTGATACAAGATGACACCCCCTCCCCTGCCTCCAGAAAAACTGTGGCCTTGGGAGGAGGCATGCTCCCTGGAAGCTCAACCAGGAGAACAGATACCCTGACTCCAGTGTCTCCACCACTGGCAGAGCTCCTGTTGGTGGCTGAGTTCTCGCTCCTACTAATCGGAAGACAAAAGACAAGATCCCTTACTAACACAGCCCAGGACACAATATTACATGTCGTCCAATACATTACCTGAGTCTTTTCTCTTCCTACTCCTCTCTGGACACTTGTCCGTACCATACTCTCCCATTTGTATCTCCTCAATCAGCAGCAGGAAGGCCAACTAGTTTGAAAGTAACCTTAGATCATGAAGGGAAATAATAATCCTACAGCTCTAGGAGATTTTGCCATGTGACAATGTTAGCATCTATCTCTTGGATTGCATAAATTAATTCTAAAAGAAATTTTACGAACTTTCTTCCATATTTTTGCATCATAATTAGCAGACCAAACTGGCTGATATGCATGTATAAATTTTATATGCATACCAATGTATATTAGAGACTATTTAGTGTTCACACATCAAATAAACTTTTTTCTTTTGCTCTGATTCCTTTCTGAGGCTTATCTAACTATTCTTTGTTAAAGCCTTTATTAAGCTTTAAACACTGGTAATGTAAGTTCTAATCTCTGAATTACTAGTCTAATTGCTTTATCCCTATCCCCAATATCTTCAAAGCCTTGCCTTTCAGGAATTATGTCTTAACTAAAAGTTCTCTGAGACTAAAATTTTCTGAGCAAGTAGTCTCAGAACCAGATTTTCCAATGGGATCTGCTTACATCATTGAAGATAGGAGGTCTGATAAATAGAATTTATATCAGATAAGCCAGGTAGATTGTGAGAAAAAAGGACATCCTTTATTTTATTGTAGAACCCTTGAGATGGAGTTGACACAACTTGAAAGACAAGGTCAAATAAACTTTTGGACCCATTTTTCTTGAATGTTGATGTGACAGTCTCTTCATAGGTGTTTTGAGCTTGAGATAGCTTTTTTAATTCATTTAAATCACATATTGGTTTACCCCCCTGTGCACATTACAACAGATCTGACAGTGGAACATCAGTCAAAACCGACACACCTTGGTGATAAGAATGACAGATTTTCATGCGCATGAGCAGAATGAGGGCACTATTTTGTCTTGAAAAACAGCTATGACATCAGCAAGTTAGGCAGTGAGGTCTTCAGAGTTCCTTAATTCTCTAACGTGTGATTTTTACCCCTTGATGTTAGCAGTGTGGCAGGTACACTGAGAAATAAGCCTTTAAAGTCGTATACTCTATTCAAGTATCTATTGAAACTCTTCTTTGAGGCAAACATGGCAACAGAGGTGGGACATTAAATTGGAAATAAAACATCATCCCTCTCCTTAAAGAACTGGTAGTTTAGATAGGTGACAGTGTCACAACAAAATGAGGGGAACCTCTGGAAGCAGAATGTTGTCAGAGACTCTGTTCCAATGGCGTCTTTTTATTTGTTTAGTGCCATAGCCACTAAGCAGGCAAGGACCCATGAGACAGTAGGTGAGAAGATACTTGGGTTATACATGTGCCATGGGCTTCACAAATCACGACTACTGTGATTACCAATTGGTCCTGTCTCAGTAGTAGTGTTACAGGCATCTCATTCTCCCATCCTCATGATACTGTGTGGTCCAGATCCTCATTAGTTCTCAGTTTGAGCAGTTGCAACCAACCCCTATCCAGCTTCCTGGTTTAATACTCAAGATTACCTTCTTTTTACTCTTCTTAAATCTATTCTCTGCCACCCCTGGAATAATCTTTGTAAAATGGGAATCTGGTAGTCACATTTCCCTTTTTAAATGGCTTTACAATTTCCCATGTCCACCAAGATAAGGTCCAAACTTGCCAATGAGCTCCACGGTGATCTGATTCCTGTAGACTGCTCCAACACCTTCCCATGGCCATTCCATGGATCCTGCCATAGTGACCTAAGGGTTCACCAAACTCAACTTCTGCTTCATGCTTTAATGCCTCCATGTCTCTGTGCATGGTGTTGGTCTGCCTGGGCCAGACTTCCCCTTTCCTTTTTTAACTCTACTCCTGTTCTAGAGGTCTAGCTCAAGTTCTCCCCATCTCTATCACCACCTCTCAAAAACACCATCATCTATTCCTGCAAACGCTTCCTAACTTCTACTTCACTCCACATCCACTCTTGCCCCTTCCAGTCCATTCTTGACTGCTAGGACAAGGATAACCATTATCCATCCCTACTCCTATCACCCATAGGATAAAGAGCAATATCCTTATCAGGGCCTATGTAGGGGGCCCTACCAGGCCCTGCTGGTCTCTCCAGCCTCATCTCCTCTTTATGCAGCTTGCTCCAACCACAACTACCTTATATTGCATGTCCTTGAATGCCCTTGAATGTCATGTTTCCTCTGCCATAGGCTTTGCACATGCTGATCTCTCTTCTTAGATTGCTTGCCCACCTCTCCTACCCATTCCACAGATCTCAGCTCAAAAATTGCTCTGAGAAGCAAGCCTTCTCTGAACCTTAGTCTAGACTAAGTTTCTTTACTCTGCATTTTCATAGAAAGTGTTTCTTCACTTCATAGAATTCACCTCAGTCTGCAGTTGGTTGATCACTTGGTTAGTATCTATCTCCATCCCAAAATCAAGTTTCATGAAAGATGAACAGCATCTGTTTTTGTCTATCATTGAATTCCTAGCCTAGCACAGTGCCAGTCACAAAAGGGGCACCCAAAAAATTTTTAAACAATGGATCAATCAATCCACTAAGGCTCGTGCTCAGTTGCTTCATTTGAAAAGCCTTGATACCATCATCACCACTATCATCTTATATACCTTCTTTGGAAAAATGTCTATTCAATTTCTTTGCCTATTTTTTAAGTGGGTTGTTTTTATCTTTTTGTTGTTGAGTAGTAAGAGTTCTTTTATATTCTGGATACTAGGCTCTTATCAGATATATGATTTGCAAATATTGTCTCCTGTGCACTCTCTTCACTTTCTTGATAGTGTCCTTTGAAGCATAAAAATGTTTAATTTTGATGAAGTTCCATTTATTCCTTTTTTCTTTTGTTGCTTGTGCTTTTTGTGTCATACATAAGAAACCATTGCCAAATTCAAGATCATGAAAATTTACCCCTATGTTTTTGATCCATAAAGTTCTTTTGACTTTTAAAATTCTTTTTTTTTTTTTTTTTTTTTTTGAGACGGAGTCTCGCTCTGTCGCCCAGGCTGGAGTGCAGTGGCGCAATCTTGGCTCACTGCAAGCTCCGCCTCCCGGGTTCACGCCATTCTCCTGCCTCAGCCTCTCCGAGTAGCTGGGACTACAGGCGCCCGCCACCACGCCCGGCTAATTTTTTTTGTATTTTTAGTAGAGACGGGGTTTCACTGTGGTCTCCATCTTCTGACCTCGTGATCTGCCCGCCTCGGCCTCCCAAAGTGCTGGGATTACAAGCGTGAGCCACTGCGCCTGGCCTGATTTTTAAAATTCTATAAGATAAGTCGATACTGGTCACCTATTACACACAAAGAACTATTGGGATTTCAGGGGAAACTCGATATTGGAGACTCAAGCATCAGAATGGACAAGGCATCATTTTAGTGTTAGAATCAGGTCCCAAAATGGAAACTTCAGAAGTGCCAGGATGTGATTGAGTTATATGTAGACAAAGAGATTTGGGATAGAAGTCTTTAAATATAGAGTCCAAGGTAACTTAACAGACCTCTAATTAAAACAATTAAAGCAAAATTCCAAAATACATAAAGGCAAATAATAAGCTCTGAAGAAAACTGGAAAAAGTCTGACAAATTCCAAGCCTTGCTTGAACTAAAGAACACAATGCTATTTGTGTAGAGGGAAAATGTTAACAAATGCTACATAAAGTTGTGGCCTGAATATAGAAAAAGCCATCCTAGATAGTGCAGGAAAAGGAGAAAACTTAGTTTCTAATTTAGCTCTAAGCAAGATAAGAGAAAGACTTGCCTGATACATAGTAAATGCTAAGTAAAGAGTTCGTTGGATGTAAAATAAAATTCCTGAAAGAATAATGGAATATCCTGTGCAGAGTAAATGCTCAATCATGTATTTGTTGAATAAAAAATAAAACTCATAGAAAATAAGTGAATTTGATGTGACCAATATAAATGCTCCTCCATTGAGAAATGACATTTCAAAGTAGATTGTTAATCAAGAATAAGTAAATAACCACATTTCAGAGAGTAGCATCTCTGAAAAGAAACAAAAAGAAAAGAAGGAAGAAAGTAAGCAGGCCGGGCGCGGTGGCTCACGCTTGTAATCCCAGCACTTTGGGAGGCCGAGGCGGGCAGATCACGAGGTCAGGAGATCGAGACCACGGTGAAACCCCGTCTCTACTAAAAATACAAAAAATTAGCCGGGCGTGGTGGCGGGCGCCTGTAGTCCCAGCTACTCGGAGAGGCTGACGCAGGAGAATGGCGGGAACCCGGGAGGCGGAGCTTGCAGCGAGCCAAGATGGCGCCACTGCACTCCCGCCTGGGTGACAGAGCGAGACTCTGTCTCAAAAAAAAAAAAACAAAAAAAAAAGAAAGCAAGCAAGTAACTAACCTACTTATGAGTCTATAGGCACAATGTTAGGCAAAAAAAAAAACAAAAACTGTCTTGTGAAAGATAAATTATTCAGACCACAGGGATGTAGCCATTTACTACAGGAGGAGGAAAAAACAAATCATAATAATAGTCTAGTGTTATTCTTATTTAAATATGTTAACTTAGAATAAACATACTATTTCCTTCTCTGTTCCCTTCTCTCCTGTCCTCTCCTACAGGCTCCTCTCCAAACCTTTTCTATCTTCCTTTTGTGTTCTAAAGAATCTTTTAGCAATAACAGGACAAGGATAAAGATATGGGAGTGATATTGTTTATTACCTGTGAACAGTAGTTTATACAACTGTTAATAATAGTATGTATATACCAGGTTTCTGTTTTGTTGAATTAATTAAGGCAGGGAAGTCAAATAATAACCCCTTAAAACATTCTGTATCATGACCTTGGTGGTGGTTTCAATACTCCACAGATTTGTCAGAACTCATCAAATTTTACACTTAAGTATATATTATACCTCAATAAAGCTGACAAAAAGGAAATAGAAAGGTCAACCATAAGCAGTTTAATTGTGTGGGGAGAAGTGGCCTACTGCCCTCCAGCTGGAGAAGTGTTACCAAGCCTGGACGGTCCTGCAGGATGGCATTTACCATGGAAAAAGTGGAGAGATGTTATTAACAAGCACATCACAGAATTCAAGTAGATTTTACAGTCTCTGATTTGGTCTTGGAAACCAAGTCATGTGCCTTAGCACAAAAATGAAAATGGCAGTAACAACCAAAATTCAAGGGATTTTGAAAATTATGAACATAGGATCAACATGGTGAATGACAGAAATTTGACATTTAGCTTTCTGCTTAAAAACATTCCAGTTTTTAACAAATATCAGTAATATAAAAATGGCAGATGATACCATCTCATACCCATTAAAATGGCTACTATCAATTAAAAAAATAAAAACCAGAAACCAGAAAATACCAAGTGCTGAAAGGATGTGGTGAAACTGGGAACACTTGTGTGCTGGAGGTAGGAATATACAGTGGTATGGCCATTATGAAAAACAGTATGGCAGTTCCTCAAAACATTGAAAATAGAATTATGATATGATCCGGAGATTTCACTTCCAGGTTTACACGCAAAAGAATTGATAGCAGGAACCAGAACAGATATCTGTAAACCTGTATTCATAGCAGCAGCATTATGTGCAATTGCCAAAAAAATTAAAGCAACCCAAGTATTTATTAACAGATGAAGAGGTAAGCACAAGGTTGTATATACATAAAATGGAATGTTATTCAGCCTTAAAAAGGAAGAAAATCCTGTCATATGCTACAATATGCAAGAAACTTGAAGGGATTATGCTCCGTGAAATAATCCACTCACAGAAAGACAAATACTCTATGATTCCACTTATGTGACATACCTAGAGTAGTCAAAATCACAGAGATGGAAAATGGAAAGGTGATTGCCAGGGTTGTTGTAGGGAAGGGGGAGACATGGGAGGGAGAAGATTGGAAGAGACTTCTGTTTTCTCTAGAGAGCGAGGATTCAAGCAGGTGGTTTGCATGGGACTGTAGACTCAACTTATCAATGTCTCTTCCATTCCTCCAATGATAAAAGGAGGCACTTGGTAGTTAAAAGACTCCCTAGCTGTTGAACAGAAGTAACAAATAGCAACATGAGGAACCGAACAACAAAGAAAGTGGCTGAGAACAGCGGGAAGTTCACAAAAGCAAAGTTACAAACCATTTTATTAGTGGGAGAAGGAAATGGTGAATTCAAAAGTTGTAAAACAAAGGAGTGACAAAACATCTGAGCAAGAAAGAGCAAGATAGTCTACAGAAACTGCTGGGGTCTGGGGTTTGTAGCTGATGAACAGAGCTATTGACTGGCCAACATTTTATTGAAAAACACCATGTTTTCCATAGGTATCCAATGTGTATTGCCTAAGTGTTAGTTCTGAGGATACACTCAGCAAATTATAATATTCATAAGCAGATATTTTGTAAGTGGAAGTCATGGATATGCCCACAGAAACCAAAAACCAGAAAGTCACATTGCCAGATTAATATATTTTGAGATTGTTTAATGAAAATTCTTATTTATTTTGTGTCAGAAGAACACCAGGGAATAAAATTATTTTGAAAAGAGGCTAGGTGGAGTACAATTCATAGTCTTCCTCAAAATGCAGAAAAAAGTAATTGTATCCAAACAAATTTTTATATCTAGTTATATGAGGTAGTACTTAAGTCTTTCCTAAAATGATTATTCAGGGAAAATTATTCAGTTGGGATTATCCTTACTTTCTATAACTCCTTTTTTTTTTTCCTGGTATGTGGCTTTAAGCCAGTCCTCTGATTCTTAGAATGCTCCAAAAAAAAAAAAAATGAATTAAGGAAAAGGAAAGAAAATTCAAATAAGTCAATGGGGCTGCTTGGCAGTAGTGAACACAAAGCATGTGATTAGGAAGGGGCTGAAATGAACTAAAAGCAAGGCAACTGCTTTTTTCAATAATACTATTTCTATCCTCCATTTCCATAGAAGAAAGCAAGCTAAGATGGTATAACAAAAATAGTGACTATTTATCAGACTAAGTGTATGATGTGCCAAGGCCAGTCCTAAGTGCTTTGTATGTACAAACTCATGTAATATTCACAGCAACCCTGTAAGGAAGATATCCGTAAGAGCCAATTGTTACACTTTCAGGAATTTTGTGAGCCTGTTGGTAGCTTCAAATCAGCCATTGTGGCAGTACTTACATCATGGAAATTAAAATATGCTACAAATCAGAGACTTTAGGGTGAGAGCCGTTTATTAAACATCTTCCAGAACAAAATTGCTATTGCCTTCATTCACAGATGGGTAAACTGGGGCACAGAAAAATTGAGTGATTTGCCCATAATCTTGCAACTAGTAGTTGATGGAGTTGAAATTTTATCCTAGGCAACACCACCTGGGAGCCCAAGCTTTCAGTCATCATGTTACACTGCTTATGATATGACTAAAATGCATTGGCTAGATTTACAAAGACTGGGTCCCAATTTGGACTCGTCTGCTACTCCCTGCTAAAGCTGTCTGAGTCTCAAGACATTTCATAATAGAATGCTTCACATTTATCTCTGCTATATCATAAATAAAATATATTATGTGAAAATGCAAAATAAGCCTTCTTTTCATTCCTTTCTCTCTTTCCTTTTCCTTTCTTCTTCTTTCTCCTTCCCTTCCCTTCTCTTTTCTTTCCCTCCCTCCCTCTCTCCTACCCTCCCTCTTTTCTTTCCTTCCTTCCCTCTTTTCTTTCCTTTTTTCTCCTTCCTTCCTTCCTTCCTTCCTTCCTTCCTTCCTTCCTTCCTTCCTTCCTCCCTTCCTCCCTTCCTCCTTTCCTGCCTTCCAACACTGATTATGTCTATGGTATTGAGTAGGATGTATGTGAATCTTGTGGGACTTTTGGCAGCATTTAAGGAGGACTGGAGTGAATTTGCTCCCTAATGCTTTCTCATTATCATAGAAAGCAGAACAGCTGTGCTGACAATGGGCACCGTCATCATCATTAATAAATATTTATTGAGGGCGCCCTTTGTCCTGAACTCTGAGGACATATTAAGGTAGAAGATAACCGTCTTGGAGCTTGTCAAATGAGTATCTCAAGTATTAAAACAAGTGGAAATTGTTCAAAAGAGAGAAGAGAGTAACCACAATGGGTGGGGCAGCTGGGGAAGCCTCGGGGAGTGTGATGGGGAGGGGTAGAACAGCACCTGTACTAAAAGAAGCATAGAAGGGGAAGTGGGCATTTTACGTGGGAGGAATGGTTTGAAGGAAAGCACTAAGCAATTACCATTTTGGTGTTTGGAATAAATCAGTAGTAGAGTTTGGCCTACATACGAGGAGGCTAAAAAGAATGGATTCCTGTTTGAGGAGGGCCTTCAGTGCTTGACTAAGGAGCCGGGTCATCATTTTTCCGAGCAGTAAAGAATCACGCGAGGTTCTTGGCTGGGCGTGTTGGTTCATGCCTATAATCCCAGCACTTTGGGAGGCTGAGGTGAGTGGATCATTTGAGGTCACGAGTTTGAGACCAGCCTTGCCAACATGGTGAGACCCCATCTCTACTAAAAATAGAAAAATTAGCTGGGTGTGGTGGCACACGCCTGTAATCCCAGCTACTCAGGAGGCTGAGGTGGGAGGATTGCTTCAACCCGGGAGGCAAGGGCTGCAGTGAGTGCCACTGCACTCCAGCCTGGGTGACAGAGTGAGATGCCGCCAAAAAAAAAAAAAAAAACAAACACCCAAGGTTCTTGAATACATGAAAGATGCATAAAACAGTGCTGTGAATAAGACTAAAGTTAGACATGTATATTGGACTGGGGGACAGAATTACTAGAAACAGAGAGAATAGTTATATAATAATCTATTATGAAGGCTTTAACACTGAAAATCCCTAGGGAATACTTAGAATTATAAGCAAGATACAATGGGAATTATAAGCTGGGATTATGGTACAAAAAATACATGATGAAAAAGATTGGAAAGAACTACAGCTAAATTAGCAGTGATTGGGTTGAGCCCGTGGAATTTAGGATGATTTTTTTCTTTAATCAAATATTTGGTAATATAATATGTCAGTACAAAAAATACATGCAGATAATAAGAGTTATTGACAACAAAAGAGATGCTTGAAAAAGACACTAATTTTAGGTAAAGTGAGGAATTATGCTTTAGACATGGTAAAATGAAGGAAAACCATTCAAACATGCATGGCTTCAGGGCAGTTGGAGATATTGAACTAAAATTTGGGGGAGCAGTGAAGATTTGACACCTTGTTTTCTGAGCATGAGAGTGACCAAGAGTTCTGAAAGGGCATTCAAAGGAAGATGGACTGAGCAAGAAGGCCTAAAACGTGGGGATTTGGCCAAGAAGGTGCAGAAGGGCAAATGGAAGTGAAGTCCATGGAAGGGACTGATCATAATTTACCTGAAAAAAAGAAGTATTAAGTTAGGACAAAAAGACCAATGCAGCTTAGTAGATTATAAAGTAATTGACTTCTAAGAGTTAAAAAAATTAGAACAGATAATAATCACTCTTTGTAACTTCTTAGACAGAGGGAACTAAAAAAAAATAACAGTGGCTTCATTTACTGAGTGTTTCCCTGTGTTGGAAGTGTAATATGTGCATTAAATCTATTGTCTTTTATAATTTTCATAACAATGCATTGTGTTAGGTGCCATTATAATAGCCCCGACCTTAAGATGAGGAAACAGAGACAGAGTTTAAGACAGCAGGAACCTTAGAAATGTTTTGGAGCACATTCTCTCACATTATAAATGAAGATAAAAGGGCTCACAGGTGATTTGACATGTCCAAGGTCACTTGACTTGCCCAAGGTGGAACTTCATTTGAAGGAGTTCGCATTCTCTCTTGTTGATGGTCAACCCATCTCCTAGTGTTGCTGAGCCCTGCCATCAATAAGTGTGTTATGGATTATTTTCAAAATTGATAGGGAAAGGACTTCAGCAGTATTTCATCATACGTACTTTCCACATTTTCTCAATATATACATTGTCTAAGGTGCAAATTTTTTTATGAGCTTTTTGAAAACTATTTATTTAAGAGACAGGGCTTTGCTCTGTTGCCTAAGCTGGAGTGCAGTGGTGCAATCACAATCTAGACGGAAGCCTAGAACTCATGGACTCAGGCAATCTTCTTGCCTCAGCCTCCCAAAGTGTCAAGATTACAAGTGTGAGCCACCGCACCAGACTTAAATGTGCAAATGTTGATGCTTACATCACTCAGTGTTCTTTGGCTTTTCCAACTAGCTTTCCTTTTTCATTATTGGCAACATTATATCAGATGCCACGTATGGCAATTCTTTTTAAGCCTAGCAGTGCATCCATCACTAAAGTGAATTTTTTTTTTTTTTCCTGGAGAAAGGGCATGGTGGATGTTATTCAGGAAAGAGGAACAGTTGTAGTGACTCAGAACACTGATTAAAAGTTTAATTAAGTCCTAGCTAATGCAATAAGACAAGAAAAAGAAGTAAAAGGTTTACAGATTGAGAAGGAAGTAATAAAATTCTCTTTGTTTGCAGATGACATAATCATATATATAGAAAATCTGAAAGAATCATAAAAATCCTCCTGGAACTAACAAGCAATTACAGCAAAGTTGCAGCATACAGGTTAATATACAAAAGTTAACTACTTTCCTATATACCAGCAATGAATAAGGAAAATTTTAAATTAAAAAGACAATACCATTTACCCTAACACACCCCAAAATGAAATACTTAAGTATAAATCGAACAAAATATGTAGAAAATCTGTGTGAAGAAAATTATAAAATTCTGGTGAAAGAAATCAAAGAGGAATTAAATAAATGGGGATATATTCTATGTTCATAAATAGGATGACTCATTATCAAGATGTCAGTTCTTTTCAAATTGGTCTATATATTTAATGCAATGCTAACACAAAGCTCAGCAAGTTATTTTGTAGGTAATGACAAACTGATTCTAAGGTTTATGTGAAGAAGGAAAAGACTCGGAATAGCCGACACAATATCGAAGGAGAACAACACACTACCTGACCTCAAGATTTACCATAAAGTTATGGTAATCAAGACAGTATGATATTAGTGAAGGAATAAACAAATAGATCAAAGGAACACAATAAAGAGCCCAGAAATGGACCCATGTAAGTATAGACAACTGATCATCAAAACAAACAAACAAACAAACAAAAAAACCCAGGAATCTAGGCACAGAGCTTCACAAAAATTAACTCAAAATACACCATACACCTAAATGTAAAACACAAAACTATAAAAGTCTTAAAGGATAACATAGGAGAAAACTAGATGATGTTGGGTTTGGCTCTTTAGATACAGAGGTACAATCTGTAAAAGAAATAATTGATAAGCTGAATTTATTAAAATTGAAAACTTCTGGTCTGCAAAAAGACAATGTCAAGAGAATGAGAAAACAGGCCACAGACTGGGAGAAAAAATTTGCAAAAGTCCTGATAAAGGAGTGTTGCGTTATCCAAAATATACAGAGAACACTTAACCCTCAACAAGAAGGACACAAACACCCCAATCTCAAAATGGCCGAAAGAACTGAACAGACACCTCACTAAAGAAGATATACAGATGGCGGGCTGGGCGCGGTGGCTCACACGTGTAATCTCAATGCTTTGGGAGGCCGAGGTGGGCGGATCACGAGGTCAGGAAATTGAGACTATCCTGGCTAACGCGGTGAAACCCCGTCTCTACTAAAAATACGAAAAAAGAATTACCCAGGCGTGGTGGCGGGCGCCTGGAGTCCCAGCTACTCTAGGGGCTGAGGCAGGAGAATGGCGTGAACCCGGGAGGCGGAGCTTTCAGTGAGCCGAGATTGCGCCACTGCACTCCAGCCTGGGCGACAGAGCAAGACTCCGTCTCAAAAAAAAAAAAAAAAAGAGGAGATATACAGATGGCAAATAAACATATGAAAACATATGCCACATCATATTTCAAATGCAAATTAAAACAACAGTGAGACACTGCTACGTACCTATTAGAATGACCAGAATCCAGAACACTGACCGTAGCAAATGCTGGTGAAGATGTGGAGCAATAGGAACACCCATTCACTGCTGGTGGAAATGCAAAATACTACAGCCATTTTGAAACATAGCTGGTGGTTTCTAGCAAAACGAAATATATTCTTACCATACAATCCAGCAACCAGGCTTCCTGGTATTTACTCAAAGGAGTTGAAAACTAATGTTCACACAAAAACATGCACACCAGAAGTTTACTGGAACCTTATTCATAACTGTCAAAACTTGGAAGCAACCAAGATGTCCTTCAGTAAGTGAAGGACATCTTGGATATACATAAACCATTGTCTGGATATACATAAAGTATGGTATATCCAGACAATGGAATGTTATTCAGCGCTGAAAATAAATGAGTTAGGAAGCCATGAAAAAACATGGAGGGAACTTAAATGCATACTACTTAGTAAAAGAAGCCAATCTGAAAAAGCTGCATTATTTTTTCTGAAATACCTACTGTATTATTCCAACTATATGACATTCTGGAAAAGGCAAAATTATGAAGAAAATAAAAGATCACTGGTTACCAATGGTTGAGGCAACGGGGATGAATATACAGAGCACAGAGGATTTTTAGGGCAGTGAAAATACCCTGTATGATACCACACTGGTAGATAAATGTAATTATACATTTGTCCAAACCCATAGAATGCATAGCACTAATTGTGAATTAGTGCTTAATTAAACTATGAACTTTGGATGATAATGATGTGTCAGTGGAGGTTCATCAGTTGTAACAAATGTACCACTTTGGTGTGGGATATTGATAATGGGGGAAGCTATGCATGTGTTGGGGACAGAAGGTATATAGGAAATACTGTACCTTCCTTTCCTTTCATTTCCACTGTAAACCTAAAACTGCTCTGAAATAGTCTTTAAAAGAGTGTAATTAATGCCATGAATTGACAATTCAACCCTACCAAAGAAGCTGTTTAGGTTATAAGTTGCCTAAGTGGTCTTCCCTTTAAATGTTGCAATACTTTAAGTCTCAGATGGAGACAGTTTCTAGATATTTTTTCCTGGTTTTCAAAAATGCGCTTAATATTGTATTGCAAATCAGCAAAGACCAGATACTATACCTTTGACTATAACCAGAAACCAACAAATCCATCATGACACTACTAAATCATTAGGCCCTAGGCAGGGCGCAATGGCTCACGCCTGTAATCCCAACACTTTGGGAGGCTGAGGTGGGCAGATCAGGAGGTCAGGAGATCAAGACCATCCTGGCTAACATGGTGAAACTCTGTCTTTTCTAAATATATAAAAAATTAGCCAGGCGAGGTGGCAGGTGCCTGTCGTCCCAGCTACTCGGGAGGCTGAGGCAGGAGAATGGTATGAACCTGGAGGCGGAGCTTGCAGCGAGCCGAGATGGCGCCACTGCACTCCAGCCTGGGCAACAGAGCAAGACTCTGTCTCAAAAAGAAAAAAAAAAAAAAAAATTAGGCCCTAGAAGTGTTAAGAGCAAATTTCACAGTCGAAACTCTCACCAAGGTGGGGAATTTTTAAAATTTTGCTGTTAGCATATGTGACATGAAACACGAAAACGTAATTATTATTATTATTATTTTTTAGATACATTATATTAGAAAGTCATGACTACTATTGATTTATTCTGATGTCCATGGACTCTAAATAGAAATAATTGATCCAGACCGGGCGCGGTGGCTCACGCTTGTAATCCCAGCACTTTGGGAGGCCAAGGCGGGCGGATCATGAGGTCAGGAGATTGAGACCATGGTGAAACCCCGTCTCTACTAAAAATACAAAAAATTAGCTGGGCGTGGTGGCGGGCGCCTGTAGTCCCAGCTACTCGGAGAGGCTGAGGCAGGAGAATGGTGTGAACCTGGGAGGCGGAGTTTGCAGTGAGCTGAGATCGCGCCACTGCACTCCAGCCTGGGTGACAGAGCAAGACTCCGTCTCAAAAAGAAAAAAAAAAAAAAAACAGAAATAATTGATCGATATTCATAATATCTGGCTATTTGTCGATTGTGGAAAAAGAAGAACCGAGATTGACTTGTATGTTTTATTGTCATCCATCATTATCTGTTACCCATTTATCAAAAAAGATAGTTCCAATATAGGAACCTATTGGAAATTTTTATTTGACTAAGAATCACAGAATATAACCCATAAACTCCTGATCATAAGACCTGCTCTAAAAGCAGAATATGTAGGTGAGGGCAAGAAGTTTCTACCTGTGTATTATACCTGCTATAATAACCTGCTCTAAAAGCAGAATATGTAGGTGAGGGCAAGAAATTTCTAACCTGTGTATCCCCTATTGGTCCAAAGAATGTTTTTTTAACTCATTATGAGTTATAAGCCATGGTGAGTTGTGTTCAACATTTTTTTTAAAAGAAGAAACAGAACAGAAAATGTCAACTTCAGAGTGCGTTGCATTTAGTCAGGATAAGTATTGTTTTAGAAAACTTCATTTTAGTTACTGTGTGTTGGCTCTCAGATTCATACCTCATTCTTCCTTCGGCTCTGCTCTATAAGGCAGGGGGAGGGTGACTCTTGTGGGCTGCACTTCCCAGCTTCCTGTGTCAGCTGCAGTCGGGGCTGACTTCTAAGAGGTGCTTACAAGCGAGAGACAGGACAGCTGGAACCTAGGAGGAAGGGAGAAGGCGGAGTGTTCTCTTCTCTTTCTGCCTCTAGCTGCATCTGTACCAACAGTTGGATCTCCATCGCTCTAACTGAGAATCATCATCGTTTCAGGTTTCACCAGGAGACTCTGGTCTCTGGGCTTCATTGATTATCTCTTGGATTCTCAAAGCGTAGAGGGGATAACTGACATCTTACTGTTGCTACTTAATTCTTTATTTAAGTTCTTAGCTCTTTCATCATCTATGTAACCAATTCCCTGAATTAAATTCCTTCTGTTTTCCTGGATACAATTCACTGTGTAAGTATGTGTATAACAGGTCATGATACATAATACATTTCTTACTTTGAGCAGTTAATAAAAGTGCATGTTAGCGTGCAATGGATGGTGCTGAGCCCATTTCTTTAGTTGGTCACTGATGGCTATCACTGAGTTTTAGAACATGATCTTGGAGACATTTTTCTTCTTCTTTTAAGGGAAACTGTTATATAGTAAGTGGTTTACTGACTGGGAATGTGGACACCACCATTCTAATCTTAGTGGGTGATCTTGGGCAATCCATTCAAACATGTGTTCCAGTGTATTATGTTTACGTTATGCATGGAACCAGAGGTTGAGAGATTGATATGTATTTTTTAAACCAGTGGTTATTATAAAAACTTTCAATGGTACCATTTTAAGTAAGACTGATACATAGTCTGTAATAGCTTAAAGACCAGTGATGATAGCATTTGAAGGCTGTTTAAAAGAGTAGTCACTTATTTAGAACATTAAATTATGTTTTCCCTATTATTTTCCTGAATTAGTAAGTAGTTATTTATGATGTTAGCATTAAAAATAATAGCTCAACATTCTGGTCTTAAGTTCTTGAGAACATATTTGACATTGATATGGGCCAAGAGAACTGCAGAATATTAGGTAACTGTGGCTACAGGTAATGTCAGTTGATAAATGTCATAATAAAATCCACCCCTGATAAGTGGATATATTTTTAAAGTATTTTAATAAAATGTAGGTAAAGGGTGAGGTGAACCTCTTTAAGATTCAAATATACCCTCAAACCCTAAGTCCTAAGTATTAAACAACCACCAAAAAGTTGTATATTGTGATGTTTTTAATCTGATCAGAGAATTCCTTGTTTTCCCCCACATTTAAGGAAAGTCTACTATTGAAAGGTTCCAAATAGTCTTCTTAATAATAAAATTCCAACAGGTATCACAATGTCTCTGGTAAGATAAGCAATTTTTTTTTTTTTTTTTTTTTTTTTTTTTTTTGAGACAGAGTCTCGCTCTGTCGCCCAGGCTGGAGTGCAGTGGCGCCATCTCGGCTCACTGCAAGCTCCGCCTCCCGGGTTCACGCCATTCTCCTGCCTCAGCCTCCGAGTAGCTGGGACTACAGGCGCCCGCCACCGCGCCCGGCTAATTTTTTGTATTTTTTAGTAGAGACGGGGTTTCACCGTGGTCTCGATCTCCTGACCTCGTGATCCGCCCGCCTCGGCCTCCCAAAGTGCTGGGATTACAAGCGTGAGCCACCGCGCCCGGCCTAAGATAAGCAATTGAATATGCACAGTTCCAGATCAAATGTGAGCTTTTCCTTTATGCCCAACACTCATTGAAGTCAGTGGCTGTTCAGTTGAGTTTATCTGGAGGGGAGATAAAAGTTTCCTGCCCAGCATTAAACCTTGCCCCATGCAGAATCCAGATGCTTGCAACCCTTTCCTGAAACTTCTTATATTTGTTTTATATATTCATCACTTTCTGGCTGGTAAAACCATTGAAAACTAGAATAAAGTCATACCGTTGTGGAATGTATTTTGTCCCTACCTGTGGAGAAGCTAACTTTATTTTTCTCCAAAGCAGAATATTTATTTAGGGTTTTTAAAGAGTCATCTAATGTAATTTCAATAGTTGTATCTGCTTTGATATATTCCTGGCTTATTTTCTACTCATCTCTTGAATTTACATAGAACTTCAAGTGTAGAAAACAGGATTGAAAAAAGACAATAGTGAATTGTGCTTTTGTGTACTGAACTTGAAGTAAGAATCTGGTGGGTGATATAACATAAGACAAGCTGGAAAAGGGTCACACACCAACAAAAAGCAATGAATAGTAACTGAAAAGATAAACCCAATAACAGCTGAAGGTGGTCAAAAAGTAAAGTACTGTAATAAAATATCATATAACAGCATGGGAGATGAATACATGGATTTAGCTGAGGGGTTTAGAGGTAAGCTACAGTGTTACATTGGTACCGAAGCACATTATCAATCAGAGAAGCACAGCACAGAACAAAGGGTAGCAGGTACAATGGCCAAACAAAAATGAAAATATCTGAACAATTTACGACAGAAAATTTGAGAACCTGAATTCATGTTCTGATTCCTCATGTACAACTGCCCAAAGATGTGTCAAAACCTCAAAGACATATTGATGACAATACAAAAAATTCTTTCTAGTCTAGTCAACAATATATAATGCAGTATTATCGAGGAAATGCTTTAGAATAAACTTATCCTCAGAAAGCCCGTCTCTCGAGACAAATGGAGTCCTTCTTTGGGCAGTTAGAATGCATCTGGTTTACCTAAAGAAACACTGAATTAGGATTTAAAAGGGTAGATATGTTTGGATATATAAAATGTGCACACTTAGTTTTATAAAGTTATGGAGAGGATTAATTTCTTATCAGAAAATTATCCTAGGTTATTGAGGCTGCTGACACCTCTGGGTCAATGATTCTTACCCCTTTCCGGGAAGATCCCCTTGAGAATCTGATGAAATGTACAGACTCTGTCTGCAGAAAGCGTACATTAACATGATCCTAGAATTTTGAACACAGTTTCAGGGGATTCTTAGATGTTCCAAAGATCATTTGTATTCCACCCCCATCAACCCTCCATCACAGATTAAGAACCCTGTACTGATGACAAATTTTGGGGCAGTTTTTACACGAGCAACACAGATTACTCGGAGTCTGGAGTTCTACCAAGCTTAGTTAAAAATTCTGACTTCATCTTTTAGTCATCTCCAAGTTGTTTAATCACATCCCCCTTACAGTTAAAAAGCAAAAAAAAAAAAAAAAAAAAAGATAGAGCATGATTTATGTATATTTATTCATAACACAGGTATTCATTATTAAAATATTATGTGCATTATAAAATATACACAAAAATTGTAAGAGAATAAGATGAATAGAAAATTTTCAATTATCTTGCTAATCATGCTTTCATACAATCAATAGTATCTCAAGGAAAAATACATGCTCAGATCAGAATTAATCATTCATGAAAGTTAATATAAATCCAAATTTCAAATAGTCCTGGTAAATTGTGAATGTTTTTGACCTATTTCTTTTTTTTCTTTTCTTTTGGTGAGACAGAGATTTACTCTTGCTGCTCAGGCGGGAGTGCAATGGCGTGATCTCGGCTCACCGCATCGTCTGCTTCCCAGGTTCAAGAGATTCTCCTGCCTCAGCCTCCTGAGTAGCTGGGATTACAGACATGTGTCACCATGACCTGCTAATTTTGTATTTTTAGTAGAGACAGGGTTTCACCGTGTTGCCCAGGCTGATCTCGAACTCCTGACCTCAGGTGATCCGCCCGCCTCGGCCTCCCAAAGTGCTGGGATTACAGGCGTGAGCCACTGCGCCCGGCCTGACCTATTTCTTGTTAGATCTAATTAGGCTGTCATTGCTTTACTCCTCATTTTGGCTGCAAAAGAGTTCTTAGAGGTTAAACTGGCAAATTTGATCCTGATTTTCACCTGTGCTTATATTATTGGTATTATTTCAATCTTCTATTTCTTCACAGAAATTGTTTTTTAAGCCACTTGCTCCCCAAATAAGAGAGTTGATTGGTTAAAACTAGATGATATAGGCCGGGCGCGGTGGCTCATGCCTGTAATCCCAGCACTTTGGGAGGCCGAGGCGGGTGCATCATGCGGTCAGGAGATCGAGACCATCCTGGCTAACTAACATGGTGAAACTCCGTCTCTACTAAAAAATACAAAAAATTAGCCAGGCGTGGTGGTGGGCGCCTGTAGTCCCAGCTACTTGGGAGGCTGAGGCAGGAGAATGGCGTGAACCTGGGAGGCGGAGCTTGCAGTGAGCCAAGATGGCGCCACTGCACTCCAGCCTGGGCGACAGAGAGAGATCTGTCTCAAAAAACAAAAACAAAGACAAACAAAAAAAACTAGATATAATCTTATGAATTTATTTAACGTGGAACCTGCAAACTTAAGGCAATATCAATGCTTAAAAAGATGTCAATGACAATGAAAGAACCAGAAGGTGCCAGTATCACCCCTCTGCCTGTGGCGCGTTTTGTTTTTCAGTGCTCTTCAGCTACACTACATGACACATGACCAGTTTACTTAGGGACCATGTAAAAGACTCTAGGGTCAAGGGTCAATGAGTACGATAAATATACATAAAGCTCTTTTTTGTCCTTGCCTCATTACTTTTCTCAATTATTAAAGAAAAAGGAAACAGAATTTCTTCTGTTCTTCCTATATCACAATAAATTGTCTTGGTCGCTCCACTTTGGAGATCCCCGCCTTAGGCAAATTACTTCCTGATTCTCAGTTTCCTCACCTGTAAAATGGAGATGAAGTCATAGATCTCATAGGGTTAAACGGATTAAACGACATATGTACGAGTCTCTGTACAACTTCAGGCACGTAATTTAAAAGAGAAATAAAAAGGAGCTGCAATTATAATTATTACTACTGTATTAAACAATTGCCATGTATTCATTCATGTTTCTCGTAGCCTAATTTAAAAACAAACAAAACCTCTTGTCAGTGCTCTTTCTATGACTACAAGAGCTGTTAGCTTCTCCTTATCTTCCCACATCCCCCCTCCCCAAAACAAAACAAAACAAAAACCAAAAACATTTTCCAAGCCTTTTCAAGCCTGGCAGATAATGTAAAGATTCGGAACACTTACTGATGTTGTTCATTAACATGATAATTACTAATAGTGAAAGACCTGCTAAATTTTCTATGTCAGGTAATTTTATTATCTATCTCTCATCCTTTCCTTCAACAAAGTTTTTCTTTTTTTTTTTTTTAAATACAGTGTGCTAGGTATCAGGCTAATTGCTGAGGTTTCAAAGACGAATTGAAACACCCTCCAGGCACTAACCATCTGGAGGACAAAACCAAACAAATAATTGCATCAAAGTGATAAGTGCTATAATGGAGGCACGCACTGGTTGCTATGGGAGCAGAGTGGGACAAGCAGCTTCCTCTGCCTGGGGAGAACAGGGAAGACCACTAGAAGGATTCTGGGTCATAGTTGAGTCTTGAGGATGTGGGTTGAGGATCTGCACTTCAGTCAGAGGGGAGAATGTCCAATGTGATCACTTAGGAACCAAAAGGTAGACAGGTTTTCCCTGAGCCCAGGCATTTTTGGTGGCAGGGTCAACAACGCTGGTAGAGGCCTGCCTGTGCACAGCCTAGGATAACATGCCAAGAAGTTGGAAACTTATCGTAAAATGGATTGGGAATAGACAAAGGATTTTAAGCTAAAGAACGATATAATCATAAACAGAATTGGGGGTGGTATTTTGGGGGAATGATTGTGAAAAACATAATTTATTGAACATGCCCATTAGAAAAAAAGAGCAGGGTGCAGTGGCTCATGCCTGTAATCCTAGCACTTTGGGAGGCAGAGGCGGGTGGATCACTTGAGTTCAGGAGTTCCAGATCAGCCTGGCCAACATGGTGAAACCCTGTCTCTACAAAATATACAAAAATTAGCTGGATATGGTGGCGGGCACCTGTAATCCCAGCTAATCGGGAAGCTGAGGTTCGAGAATCCCTTGAACCTGGGAGACGGAGGTTGTAGTGAGCCAAGATCCCGCCACTGCACTCCAGCGTGGGCAACAGAGCGAGACTCTGACTCGAAAAAAAAAGAAAAAAGGAGACAGAGGAGTGTTTATTTCTGTAATAAATTTACTTGCTAATTCTAAACTATTCTTTACACGTCAGCTGATTCAATTTGTCAAATCTTGGTTTCCATTACTGAAGATGAAATACTCACTGCCTAAAAATGGTCTTACCTGCTCGTGTTTGAAGCTAGGCAACATTTCAGGCAGCATTAACAGTTTGTCTGTTGGGACTAGAAGCTTCCTAATGTTGTGCATGGAATTTTTCTTTACGAGGTTGTTGTATCCAGATACCAAGTTTTAAACCCAGTATCTACTCTATACAGAATGTCAACCAAAGCAGACTTACATAACAAGTGAATGTGGCCATACAGACATGAAAAAGTGACTTCCATCTTTTGATACCAAACTAGAAAGAGAAAAGCAAGTTCAGAGAACACATTATGACTCATCAAAGTCCAAAAAGAAAAGCTTCGTGTGAATGTAACACCCTGTGCAGCCTCCTGGAGTCCTTTTACCCTCCAACCACATTTGCTTTTGTATGATTTTCTGCAAAACAAAACAAAAAAACCCATCATTTTCCTCCTTAACTTCAATTGTTAAATTTCGTTTTACCTCAGAGGTGAAACTCGTGCTATATGTTCTAGAATCTTCTTTTTGTACCAAGTGAATGATGCTGCCTTTTCATTTCTCCTGAGTTTAGGCCTTATTTTATAAAATTCGTAACTGCTAGGGTACAAACTATAAACAAGACGAATTTTTAGAGGAAAGACTTGAAGGGTGATGGAGGAAGGTGGTGCTTTCTTAGACCAATGCGAAGGGAGAGGGAGATGCAATATCTGTATTTAATCTCTGTTCCCAATGATATATTTTATTTTCAATTCCCATAGCTGTGTGTATACAATACGTGGATACCAGTGCCTCCAAGGACGACATCAAAATTTATATGAGCTGAAGAATATACACATATAACAAAGGGAATGCTTTCTTCTTTACTTTCCCTGTGACAAAATGCCAGAAGGAATGGACAGTTTCTTTCTCCAGGGACTTACTAATTGATTTGTTTTTGTTTTTTTTTGTTTTTTTTTTTTGAGGATTTGCATGGCAAGTGGAGGTAGAATCTTAAGGGGATAAAGGGCATTTATTCACAAGGGAATAAAAGTGAAGTTATCAATTTCTGAAAATTGGCATGTGAGGTTGGCATGCCAGAGAAACAAATTAGACCCGAAAAAATTAAAACCTAATTACTCTCAATGTAATAAGCATTGCTATTAGGTTAAATCTCTTTATTAGAGACACCTAGGTTATCTGGCTATATTATTAGTTGCGACTTATTAGGCAGTTAGAAGTTAGTATTTATGTTACACTTTTACTACACTACTAATCTTGTTTAAAATTTCTCACTATATATTTCTCAGTTAATAGTTATACCGGCATATCCTCAGGCAGAAAAACAAGTTCTTACAATGGATCCTTCAGGGCACACTATATTCTATTTCTCTTAGCCATGTTATCTTTTGTTGTCTTGAGGTTCAAGATAGACAGAAAATGATGAAGCTAAGGTTAATAAGCAAGTAACAAGACCTTAGAGAGCTGTAGGGTGGGTGATCACCCGCACTCCCAGCCATCATGAAAATGGTGCCCTGGTGGGCTCTGCTTCAGCCAGCAGTGGACCAGTGATACAAAGAATTCTTGCTTCTTAATGACTACATGGCAGCATTTGGCGTTCTTTCCATTACTTCTTGTCTTCAACTTATCCAGCCTGAAGTTTTAAGCCTCCTAGAAGTGCATTTCAGACCCAGTTGCTCAAATGGAGTCAATTTTGCAACAGTAAAATGGTCTTAAAATAAGATTTTACTCTAGGGGGAAAAATCCTCAACCAGATAGTCACAGTGCACTTTGAATGACTAATTTAAGCCATTACATTACGAAATAAGGGATAAATCATACTTTTCATAACACTACTGCATAGGAACAGTTTTAATTTTAAGAGTCAAGTATCTACATTCATCTGAGTCTAAAATAATAGGCCCCTGATTTAAAATCTCCTAACATTCTTTCACACTTCATAAAACTAAAAATAAAATTGTCTCACCAAACACTGACCTACTGGTCCGGCCAAAGTACTGTATTTCAAGGAAAATTGGAGCAAAGAGGTCTCAAAACCGCGACTTGCCAGCAAATTACAATTTGTAGCCTTAATTGGTCTTAAATGCGGGGTGAGAGGGAAGAGATCACGGTCTGTAGAAAGTAAGAGATTTATTCCCCTTTTTAAATCAAAACCAGATTCCATGCTTCTGCCACCCCCTAACCCGCCAGCCCCGCCCCCAGGGTTTGTTTTTCCATATTTTTGTATATATTTTAGCGAAGATGGCAGGTGAGGGAAGGTTATAGTGCTGTATCTAGTCCACGAAGTAAACAGAGAGATTAGGGTGGGTTTACTTATTTATAAGGCGTTCAGCCTCTCAGCTGTTTCTCCCTCGTTGGCATTTGGAAGCTTGCAGTCCTTCAGGGAAGAGACAGATTTGGCAGGAATGTTCTTTGTGTCCGCCTCCCTTTTTTTTTTTTTTTTTTTTAGGGGGAATAGGGGGCAGATTTATAATGACAGCCTTGGGGAAGGGGGAGAAAAAGTTTCAGCCGGCACGACAATGCCCGTTTTTTCCACAGTCAACACTGTGCCACAAACAGCTTTGGTGCCACTCGGAGCCCTTCCCCCGTCCCCTCCCTTCCTCTCTGCAGGCTCGCACTGGCAGGCGGAGGCACAGTTAAATTCCAGCACCTTCTCCACATACCCCCAAACTACTACGCTCTATTACTACGGCTGCCCTCCCTTTTTGCTTCGCCTCCTCCCCTTCCCCAGTCTCCCTGGAGGAGCCCCGCAGCGCCCGAGGAAGACGACTGCCAGGGAAGGGATAGCGGGCGCCCAACTCCAGCAGGGCTTGGGGCTTTCTGCATCCTGCGCGGTTTCTCTGCTCCAGGCACAAACACGGCCCGAGAGCCGGCGCCTTGCAGTCACACACGGATCCACGCATACAGTAGAGCTGTCTAGATCCACATTCTTGCACACCGCCCCCTCCTCCCCCCGCGCTCCCGGAGTCGCTGAGCTGAGCGAGTGACAGGCGCGTCCCGCCAACCCGCGCCCGGGCGGGCAGGGAGGAGCGGCGCGCGGGGCCAACTGCGGCGCGTCTTCCGGCGCCCGCGGAGGAGGCGAGGGTGGGACGCTGGGCGGAGCCCGAGTTTAGGAAGAGGAGGGGACGGCTGTCATCAATGAAGTCATATTCATAATCTAGTCCTCTCTCCCTCTGTTTCTGTACTCTGGGTGACTCAGAGAGGGAAGAGATTCAGCCAGCACACTCCTCGCGAGCAAGGTAAATATAACTTACAACTCTCTTCTCCTCTTTCCCCTCCCTTCGGCCGCCCCGCTGCAGCCGCCGCTCAAACCCCTCCGGCACCGCGCCGCCTTCTCCCGGGATTATTCATTATTATCCTAATTATTATTTATTGTGCATGCAAGGAGACCAAAACAAACAGGCGGGCCAACCGCCACAACAAAAAAAAGCCCGCCTCCTCCCCGCGGGCCTCAGGTGGAATGCTCTAACGACAGCTCCCAGGCGGCGGTGGAAGAAACGAGAAAGTTTCAACCGAACCTTGCTGTTCTAATAATAACAGTAATAATTACTACTTCAAGGGGGCAAAGGAGGAAAAAAATCCCAACAAACCACAGCCTTGATCCTGAGTAGGCAGTCGGATGCGCTGCCAACTCAAGGTTGCAACACACACATTCGGCCAGGTTGCAATCCCCCCATCCCCTTAAAAGCGAGGCGGGGGGAGGGGGTGGCAGCAGGAGGGGGAAGGCCTGGGGAACTGGGGAGGAGGATGGAAACGCTACTGTTCATCCCGAGCAACCCTCCCCGGAAGAGTTGGAAGGGGAACGGGAAAGGAGGGCGAGGAGCCCAGGCTGGCGGCGGGGCGCCAACGAACGCTGCTGCCACCCGCTTCCCAGGGACTTCTTTAAAGGGCTCCGGCTGCGGAGACGTGAGCGGACCGCGGCGGGAGAAGCCTGAGCTGACGCGCAAAGGAGGTAGCGGCCACTGCCGCGGGGCCGGTGCGTGACTGATCGGAGGTGTCACCCCCACTTTCCGCGTTTCCTCCGGCGTGGATGGGGACGCTGATTGGTAGGCAGGCCTTTAGGCAAAGGGGCTGCCAGGGGGCTGCGCCCCGGGCGCTGCGGACGTCCCTGCCTCTGGTACCTGGCGGCAGAGCAGGCTCGGGTGTTAAAGTTCGGGATGTCCGGCCGGGGCCGCGCTGCTGGAGGGGAGGGAGGAGGCCCCCAAGGAGGTCGGAGGTGCCCGCCAGCCTCTGTTACCCTGCCCTCCCTCTCCCCGGGTCTGTGCTCTTTTGCTTCGCGTCTTCCCCTTGCTTGCGCCGCGGGAGCTGCGGGCGTGGGGCGCCTGCGATCGTCCGGGTGCTAGGGGTGCGCCGGGACCCAGGAGAGCCACGGCGGCGGCTGCGGGCCGGGGAGGCCATGATCCGGATAATCCTGTCTGCCTGACTGTCACAAACAGGACCCGCGCACCACCGGGCAGCGGCGGTGTCGTTCGCCCGGGAAGGGGAAGGGCTGCGGTGGGGAGGGAATAGGGGGGTGGCGAGGGCGGGAGGCGGGGAGACCGAGTAGGAGCCTCCTCCCAACGATGACACGCACTCCATCCTTCTTGCTCTCTGCTCAGGAGTTTGCTTTATTCCCATCCCAACCTGGTTTCCCCCTTTCTTTGCTCTCCCCCTCCACCCGGCCGTCTTCCCTTCCTCCCGTTTGCGTTGCAAAACACGGCCATGCCATCTGCAAAGGTGTCGCGATGCACTTCCCTAAATAACCGGTCCGGCGCGCCAGCCCCTCGGCGCCCTCCGGCCGCAGGGCGCACACGGAGCAGAGTGCTCCCGGTGCCCCGCACCAGGCCTCGCAGCCTGGGTGCAGTTACACCGCGGAGGGCGGGGCGCGGCAGTGCGGGCTCCAGGGGACACCCGCGCCTTGGCCGGGGCACTTGGGCCGGTTTCCGGTACACGCGGGGAAATCGCCTCCTGCCGGTGTCTGATCGCTCGCCTTCGCCTCCGCCTCCGCCTCTGCCGCCTGGATTGCATTATTATTTTTATCCGGGTTGCCGTTTGCTGCGGATGGTGGTGAGCGCGGGGCTGGCTGGGCTGCTTGGGGGGTGGGGTGGAGGGAAGTTGGACGTGGATCAGGCAGGAAAAAAAAAGTTTGGCAGGGCGGCTAAGTAGGGTGGAGGGGTAGGAGGGGGCGGCGAGCTCCCGCGGCTCGAGCCTCCGCGCCCTCCCGGCCGGCGCGAGTGTGTCTGCGCGTGAGTGTGAGTGTGTGTTGTGCGCGCAGGAGCCAGTGCGTCGGGAGCAGCGGCTCGGGCAGCTGCTCCTGCCCGCACCCTCCCCTGGAGCCCGGGGAGGACAAGGCGAGGTTTGGTGGCGAGGGCTGGTGGGGGTGGCGTGTGCGTGTGATTGTGAGTGTGTGTGTGTGTGCGCGCGCGAGCGGCGGAGAATCAGGAAGTCACAGCAGCGAAGCGCACACAGCACACAGACATGTTTGATTGCCGTGACATGACGCGCGCGAGGAAGGAAGCGGCAGCGGCGGGGGCCGGGCCGCGGGCTGTGGCGCGGGCCTAGACCTGCGGCTCGGAGACCGGTTCCCGTCCGCCGGCCGCGCCGCCACCCCAAGCTCCGCGAACCCCGCGCCCCTTTTTGTTCCGCGTTCTCCAGGTAAGGAGCCTGCGCAGCCCTGCCGCCGGCTGTGTGCGGAGCGTTCCAGTTCTTTCCCTGCCAGCCCCCTCCGGTCTCCCCGGCTCGCCTTTCCTGCAAAGTCAGGCAGGCGGGGGAAATGGGCTCCTTGTCCTCCGATCGATTGCGTGGAAAACTTTGCAGCGGGAGGCACCACGAGGGGGAAGAAGGCCTTGCTGGCCGCTGTCGCTTGTCAGTTCTTTCTCCTCTGGGTCCGGAGAGTGTGAGTCGCTGCGCCCTGGGGCTGTTGCACATTCAAACTTCGGGCCTAAACGTACCTCCAACTCTCGCAGGTTTTACTCCAGCAATAAAATAAATATTCAAAGTCGTCCGCTAGCTCTTGCCAGGCGTTTGGATTTTTTTAAGGGAATGAGGAAGGCTTGGGAGTCGAGGGAGTGGGGGTGTTGTGCAGAATCCATTCCTTATTCAATGTCTGCACCGGGTGTTATGTAATTTTAGTAGCACATGGGTGCAAAGCCTAGACTGGGCTTCTCCCCTCCTTTGTTTATATAACTTTTGGGTGAGTTTTGCAAGATTGTCTCGTTTTTTTTTTCCTCCTCCCTAACCTGATGGAGGTTGGTGCTTTGGGAAAAGCAAAGCGACCTGGGCTAGTAATTTTTTGGAGAGGTGTCATCATTGTCTCCTTTCTGGTCGTTATGTAGGCATGTATGACTTTGTATGTGTACTGTTAGAGCACAAGGGAGACATTAAGGATACACAGTGTGTTTACTGCACTGAGTGGTTATTTTTAACATTTCTGCGTTACCGATATCGAATTTCAAACTTCCATTTCAAAAGACTTAAAATTTACACCTGGTTGTGTGCCTCGCTTGTCTGAACAGAATGCTTGCATAAATAATGAGATTGTTGCTTGGGTGGTGAGTAGCAGAAAATTTCTATCCAGCCACCAAAGACTCAGAAACCTTTGAGAACCCTCATAATAATTTAAAAAGCCATAGCCAATGTTATGTATGTGTATAGTTACATATTCACGTTCAAATATTTTCAGTAGTGTTTTCCATCTGTTATCTGGGGGGCCACTACCAGAAGCTTGTTGGCCAGCACTGGAGTTTTAGGCTTCCAGGCTACCTCTGGCACACTGGTGAAGTGTTAAGAGGCGTGGCAGATTTGAATCCTAGTTGCTGCATTGTTATGCAAAATGAGACACACTTTTTCTTTGAGGAATCTAATTGCTCTTTTATTGTCCTGGACTTTCTTTCTTTTTTTCCTCAAACGCTTCTTTACAATGCAAATGTTTGCTATTGTAAAGAGGGGATTTAGAGACACCTGTTAGGTCCAAAAGATACTTATTGAGGTAGACTGAGGGGAAAAAAAAAAACAACCCAGTAGATCAGAGGTCTATCTACCTTGGGGGCATCAGAGAGATGCCATTTTTGTAAAGAACATTTAAAATGAATGAGGAATGTGGGGTATCAGAACCCTTGGAGAGGGTGAGGGGAGGGAGGGCTTCCTTCAATGCAGCCTTTCTCTTATGACTTATATCAGTTACAGCTCAGCATCAGGACTAGGTGCACTGTGGTGTTTCACAGAAAATATTCACCACAAGAACATGTTCAAAGCAGCCTTAGATCTTTTCTTTTGTTCGTTTGTAAAGTGGTTTTTGAGCATTTCTCGTCAAGTTTCTTGAAAAGTGCTTTGACCAACACCTGAGGCTTAGAATTGACAAAAAAAAAAAAAAAAAAAAAAAAGTGCCTTGGCTTGTATTATATTGTTAATGCTTGAATTCTATTTAAAGTATTCCTGACATGGTATAACTAGAAAGTAACACTTTTGCAGATAAGTATTTTAAATTGTTTTTCTTTGATTAAGTTTAAGATAAATCATTCTACAGGCCAGTATAAAAGCATATCACATCCTTTTCTAAAAGATAATTGTGATGCTCCTTATATTACTGTAATATTTTGACATTTATTATTATGTATTACAGCAAGAACATAAAAAGAAGACTTTTATAAATTATAAAAGTGGTGCTGTCCTCCAGTGTTTTCTTGTTTTTTTTTTTTTTCTCCTTTAGAAGTCTTCCTTTGTAAACAAGGCCTTTGTCAAACTCTCCTAGGTCAGCAGCTTTTTGATACCCCAGAGAAATAATAAATCACTATTTATGACATCTTGATATGCTGCCGTGAGGACAACTGAATTATCACATATGTAATACTAAGGACCGTTTCCCAGCATTTGCAAGTGGAAGGAGTGTTGGTAGGACCTGATTTAACCACTTTAAGATTTGATTCTGTTTCTGGTCAAGATGATTTTAAGGGACGACAGGGACAAATTCTTTGGTTAACATGAGTTACCTTAGAAAACGATATGAGTTACATTTCTTTTCTGCTGTATTTCTTGTGAACAGATGAGAAAATTTCCCTAGTATGAAAGCCACACTTGGGGGCTAATTCTGATTTCTCCTTTTTAATGTAAAAGAATTATCTTCTAAATTGTTTTTTTTCCCCTTAAATATTGTATTTTGGAGATGTTTTTGGCCAATAGAGGATGTGAATTTTCTGTCATTTTTGGAAGTGTTCTTATTAGGGGACTCTGACCTTTAGCCGGTTAATAAAGTCATGGGTCATTCCCTAAGTAGTTGTGAATAGAAAATACACATGGTGGTAATTTATTTGATCGCATATTTAGGAAGGCCTGGAGTGATTATTTTTTCTATGTAGAAACTTATGACTTTATACTTACTAGGGACTATAGGAGTCTAAAACTATGCTCTGCCAGAGTCATTATGAAAGAGAGCATATTTATTTACATAAGATATGTATCATTAAGTTAAATGGGATCTTGCAACCTGGGTTGGCAAAACTGCAGCTTTCTTACTGTTTATTATGACTTTATTATTACCCATGTTAATATAGCACTTTTCCTTGAAAGCGTAGGATATGTTAAAGAGAGCTTTTAAGTAGTAAAAGTTATAAATATATCGTCAAAGATGCTTGAATAATTGTACCTCAGAAAAACATACAATAGAGCCAATGAAATTCAGGAACAAAATAGCTGGTCTTTTGAATGTTTGATATAAACACCTCATCAATTTACACATTTGGAGTGGTGGTTTAGATATGGAATACAAGATTTTGGCCTAAAACTCTGAAATAATATCCATCTGGACTTCTGGGTTTGTAATACATTATTATGTAATTGAAGCCTAGTATGAATTAGGATATTTTATTAGATAGCTACGACTTCCAGAATATTTGAACAATTATAATCTGGCTATATATATACCTGTAAGATTTAAAACATTTTTAAAAATCACAATATTCTATAGTATTTTTAGGTGGATTAGTATCAATTTAAGTATGAATCTTATGCCAGTACGTCATCTACATCTATGCAAGCACTAATATTTTAGAAACTTTTTAGAAACTGGCCTAATTTAAATATGGGCTGGCCCTTTTGTAAGTTGATGAATGGGACCCACAGAAGTTGAAATAATATTTAAAGTTTGAAAACCATTAAATATAATTGAAACTCCATCCTTTAAAAAAAAAAAAACAACTAAATTCAGAATTTGGGATTCAAAATTACTTAAAAATGATAAAAATCTCTAACCAAAAAAGAACGTCGTATGTTGGCTTACAGGTTAGCCAAGGGAAATTCTATATCAATTTGCACTTAAAATGTATTTTTCTGGTTCAGGATGATTATATATTTCTTTACCTACTTGATGTGGTATATTTCAGTTTTTACCATCCCCCTGGGAGATGCGTTATCACACATGGATATTGGATGTCCAGAAGGAAAGCCCTCTCCAATCTTCCCCCTGTGCTTTGTTGAACTGGACATGTAATAAATGGCTTTGCCAATAGTCACAGTTATTTTGTGGCTTGCTATTGTGCTACACTAAAAGACCATTAAGCAAAGTCCAAAATTCTGTAAAAAATAGATGATCTGTAATTGATAATTTATGTGTTTTAAAGAATGTACCTGAACATTTAATACTGTATTTATAATAGCATATTGAATACAAGTAACGAATGGTAAACTGCATGGGCCTTGTGATACAGAGAGAGAGATCAGGGTGAGCTTTCTTGAGCTGATGAGGTAGATAAGGTCTTTGAGATGGGATAAGGTTGCTGTAGGGGGAGGGCAATGGTGGGGGTGGTGGCATCTGAGCATCCCAGATCAGAAGAAAGCCCCGAGATCACAGAGACCCGGTGAGATCACAGAGACCCGGCCTGAAGGAACGTGGAAAGACCAATGTACCTGTTTTGACCGGTTGCCTGGAGCAAGAAGTTCCAGTTGGGGAGAATTTTCAGAAGATAAAGTCGGAGATTGTGGAAAGACTTGACTTGCAGGCTAAAGCATGAATATTTTATTCAATCTGTATTGGAGGCTTGTCTTAGAAGTTTTGAGCAAGGGAATACATGAACAAAGCAATATTTTAGATTAATCTGGCAAATTGTGGATTCAAGTCCAGAGTGGGAATTGAAGCCGTTAGAAGGATCCTCGCAATAATGCGAGCATATAGTAGCTTACGAGATGTCTTCATATCTCATATTTTATTTGATTCACGTCAAAATTGAAGTTGTAGTCAGCTACTGTTATGCCTATTTTGTAGGTAAGGAGCTTGAAACTCAAAGAGGTTAAATGAACTCATTTGTTGATTTTTTAAAAGGCATAGTAACATCAGTAATGGCTATTATCCATTTTAACTGCAGTGAAGTTGGAGTTCATTGTTGAACTGTTGTTGCTACTATGAAAGTCAGGCCCAGTTGACGTTAATGAGTGCCTATGATACAACTTTAGTTCATTCAGCATATGATGGTTGAGTTTTACTCTTCAATAAAAATGTGCCATTTCAACCACAGGTTTTTAAAGTATGTATTTCAGACTCTTCTTTTTATATGTTTAAAGTATAAATAAACTTATCTTGGCAGTCAGAAAAGGAAGTGGCTATTGTTGATTCTTATCAACATCCAGTATGAGGTTGCTTTGCAAAAGGGCCTAACCTAGGACAGACAGGCATATGTGTAAATATACGTGACATATTACCTTTCAGGGTGTCATGATTTGAAACTAACTTTTTTTTGTTTAGTTTGTTAGCTTTTGTTTTGACTAGTTTGCCCAGCCCTTTGGGTTCCACTGAATTTTAAAAGTGATAGTCATCTGTGATTGACTTTATAACTACTAATGGACATGAGTCTTAGAGTAGAGGATGCTTTGCTAAAGGGTTTCTAATACTTAGGTTTTCTCGTAAATTCCCTTTTTAAAACAATTTTTCCTTTGTGGAATCATTGTCAGTCCTCATGGAAGGGGCCATGAAATTGCATCGCAGGTAGACTCTTTTGAGATGGCAACTCATGGTATCTATAAGGGTGGTAATGTTAAGAGCCAGGATCCCATTAAGGCAGTGTCTGAGGTTCATGGGGGGCTAATTAGCTGCTGCCGAGTTTGTTGTTATCTTCTGTTGTGCACAGAGCTGCCTCACGGCCTTTGCCAGGTCTGACTCTGGGCAAGGACCATTCCCAAGGCAGTTTATTTAAAGTGAGGGCAGCAGCTCACCCACATCCTAATTTGTTTCCCTGATTGAAAGATGAAGGAGAGGTTCGCAGAAGCCCAAGGAACAGAGCAAAGTTTTAATCCAACAGCTTTTAAAAAACATATTTGACTTTGAAACGAATGGGAAAGTGTCATGAATAACCACAAGAATGCTGAAGAAATGTTCTCCATGATTTTCTAGGGTCTTGATGGAGCAACTTGTAAGGTTAGCTTTAGAACCCAGTGCGATTTGTATCTGTGGTACAAATCACATTATGCATTGTTTAAAGTTGCACAGCTCAGACCAAGAAGCAGTGTGGGCCTTGGTAATGTTTCACGGCTTATCCTGACAACCTTGGCCTCTAAAAAAGAAACTTCGGGTAGGTTTATTTCCTTTTATCTGCATTGCTGTTCTTACCCCCGCAGTGCTTCCCCATTAAGAATAACAGCGCTTGAGGCCCAGTTCTGAAGATGTTGCTACTTCTTGTGGGTGAATTATCAATTCATTTATAGAGAAAGCCACATAGAAAACAAGAGGCAGCCCTTCAGGTCAGGGGGAGATGTTCTGAATCAGCAAACAGACATAAAAAGAACTCTTATCTTAAGTATCTCCTGAACCTTGCAGTTCTCCTGTAACAGCCAGAACACTTTAATAAGACTGGGATATTCTTAGAGATGTGGACTGGGCCTAACTTTTATTTCTGATATTCCACCTTTAACCTGGACCTCAAAGTTTTTCTGTAAAGTGAGCAGTGAAAAAAGACAAGATTTCCTTGTGCTTTTTTTTTTTTTTTTGAGACGGAGTCTCACTCTTGTCGCCCAGGCTGGAGTGCAGTGGCGCGATCTCGGCTCACGGCAAGCTCCGCCTCCCGGGTTCACGTCGTTCTCCTGCCTCAGCCTCTCAGAGTAGCTGGGACTACAGGCGCCCGCCACCACGCCCGGCTAATTTTTTTGTATTTTTAGTAGAGACGGGGTTTCACCGTGGTCTCGATCTCCTGACCTCGTGATCCGCCCGCCTCGGCCTCCCAAAGTGTTGGGATTACAAGCGTGAGCCACCGCGCCCGGCCTTCCTTGTGCTTTCTTAGGAAGTTTGGTGAAGAGCAATTTAAGAGATATTGTCAAGGTTGGTGTGCTGCCCCAAACTCTGCGACTAGAAACCAAGTTTCTAGGGAACTTTTTTTCTTTTTTTTTAAACTTAATGGCTTTGCTGAAATGCTACCTTCTCTTTTACACTTTACCTAATTCTTTTCTCTCCTCTACCCTCTGAGCTAAAAGTAATGTCTCCCATTCTATGACTGTGTCGGATAGTTTGGCTGTACCCCTCCGTGTCCTGCAGGATGTTTCAATATTTTTCTCTTGTTGCTACTTACACACAAGTCTGATTTCCCTATCAGACTTCCAGAGTTGTGGGGTCAGCCTTCTATTCATTTTTGTACCACCTGCATGCCTTGTACCTAGTAGATACTCGGTAGGGTAGGGAATAAGTAACTAAAACATCATCGACCTTTTCAGTGTATGCCATTGTCTTCATTTCATATTCCAGGGCTTCTCTTTACTTCTCTAGCCTGTGATAAGTTAATATATTATCACAACCAAAGCCTAGTCCTTGCAAGATATCCCTTCCATTGTTTCTGACTTTTTTTTCTTTGGCTTCTGCTTTCTACCCCTGCATATTGCTCTGGCCTGGTGAAAACTCTGGTGGAAACATGGCTGGCTTGATCCGTGTAATAGCTCAGTGTTGGGCTGGGAGTCAAGGGATAAAAGGTTCTGCCTGCGGTTTCTCTCCTGTTGCAGATGTTACTTTGGGCAAGCCATGTTTTCCCTTTCTGCCTTATTTCCCTCATCTTTTCAGTGGGGTTGCGGCAAAATGTCTCTTCAAATCACCAGAATTATTAGGAAACACATGTAGTTGTGTTCAAATATTGCTCCACATGTGGGGGTCTTTGGTGTTTCTGTTGATTACAATTAGACTGTAAGACACAAGTTTTGTCATGGTTGGTGTGGTGACCCTTAAAATTCCATGAAGTTGAACTCCTTTTAATATGCAGATGGCTGGCCAGGCGCGGTGGCTCACGCTTGTAATCCCAGCACTTTGGGAGGCCAAGGCGGGCGGATCACAAGGTCAGGAGATCGAGACCACGGTGAAACCCCGTCTCTACTAAAAAAATACAAAAAAATTAGCCGGGCGTGGTGGCGGGCGCCTGTAGTCCCAGCTACTCGGAGAGGCTGAGGCAGGAGAATGGCGGGAACCCGGGAGGCGGAGCTTGCAGTGAGCCGAGATTGCGCCACTGCACTCCAGCCTGGGCGACAGAGCGAGACTCCGTCTCAAGAAAAAAAAAAAAAAATGCAGATGGCTCTGCTGAGCCTTTCAGCTAAGGGCAGAGGATGGATGGAGATTTGGGCTGAGGGAGGATGGCTGTGGTGTTTGGAGCTCTGGGAAGCTCCTCTGGGGCCTCTTCTTTTTAAAAACACACACTCTCTAGTTGTGAATGTAGGAAAGCGGGAAGTAAGGACGAAATCAAGACAGTATACTGCTGAGAAATTCTGGCCTAAGAACATAGTGGTTTGGCCGTCAGGGAGTCCTGGCCTGGGGGAGGGTGGGGACCAGCAATGCATGTGTGTGGGGAGGTTGCTGTGCCCCCCTCTCTCCGGATACGTTTTTGTCATTATGTTGTTAACCACAGGCACATAATTGTGGAACAGGTCGTTCTTTTCTGTGACAACGTGAAACTCCCTCCTTCTCCCAACACAAAATAAAAATAGATTTTGTGTGCTATTATGTGAGCAGACCTACTACTGCCCTGTGAAGTCCATCTGGGCCCTCTCCTCCAGCCCACCCTACTATGCTTGCTGCTCTCATCACCACCCTATCTCTATTGTCTCATTAGTGCTTTGGAGAAGAAAGGGGCAGAGAGTCCAGGGGATACCGGCGGGGCTGGTGAGGGAGAAGCGGAGTTGGCCAATACTGGACTTTAAACCTTAACCGTACTAACTTAGTAATGATGTGCTACTTGAGACTAGCACCTCTTTCTAATTTATTTCCCCAGGTTTCTTCATACTGTGGGAAAGTTTAATTACATACTTGAACTGTAAAATAAAGTTGCCACCCGAAATGAAGAGTAAGAATAAGAGGCCAGGATTGTAGGCCTCATCTTAGAGAGTCCTCCCCTTGGGTGTACTTGGGTGATGGTAGCCGCAGCAGATCCTAGGGCAGCCCTGATTTTGCCTTGGAAGTCCATTAATGGACTTTGCAACAGTTTGGATGAAGTCTTCAAGATGCTCTGGAGGCAGCAGGCATCAAGTCATGGATGGACAGCTGGAAGGGACCTTTGAGATACTCTTATCCTGAGCGTAGAGGAAGTCAAGACCCCAGAAGAAATGCACTTTTCCCAGGGCCCCAGAGTTGGTGGTGACCCTGAGACCAGAACCCAGGTCTCTCAGCTCCCAGTGGGACATCAGTGAATATCACATCACGTTCTATGAGAGTCCAGATCTCTGCCATTCATTAGTTATATGGCACAGGGTACGTTTCTTCATTTGTTAAACTGTACTGTTAGTCTGAGCCACACGCATTCATTGAAGTCCAGGCATCTGAGGTTCTCTTCTTATTAAATAGTTTCCTATATAACATGTTCCTATATTAACATTCCAATTATATGCCCGTAATTTTCCACTTCCCTTCTAACATGTTTTCCCTCTAAGACGTTTTTAATAGTTTCTTTTAACAAAAAAAAATGAGGAGCATTTTTATGTGACTATATATGAGTAATTACAACATTCTCTGAGATTCCCAGGTGGAAATGATAATGCATGCGGAAAGTAGCGTTATGGGCTAATATATATTAGAATTTCGTATTTAATACACATCAATTATATTAAATGTAGGCATATCAGCCTAACTAACTTCAGTATTTGTATCTTCATTGTTCAAACTCGTGGTATATTACTTTAATACCTATTGAAGCTGATTTCAATGTAAACCATAACAGGAAGTAAGCAATTTCCTTTTATTCACTAAAAAATAAAAGGGTGTATTAGTGTGCTGATATACATGAAAGAGCATTATATCTTGTAGTAGCCCTGAATTGACGTAAGCTTCCTAAATTTAAAATGCTGACTGAACCTGTGTGAGGTGGTGGAAAGCAAAGAAAAAAGAAAAAAAAAAGAAAAAAGTTCCATCTGCTTTGTTCATCACAAAGAATAAATAATAACATTGGGCTCTCTAGTGAATTCAAGGCTGTAATTCACCGTTGAGGCTCCCCTGTTGTTTAGAAGCCACTTGCACGGAGTTCCCTTAGTCCTGGTTTGATCCCTTGCTTATGATCACTCTGAAGTAGCCTTTGACTTCTTCCTGTTTTAGCTCTCATTTGCTTGTCAAAATGGCCTAAATTCTTGCCTACACTTTAAGGATTTCTTTATGGGAGCACAACTCAAACACTGACGACTCTGTGGTTTTTATTTATAAAATTAACTGAAGCTGGCTACAGTGGCCCACACCTATAATCCCAGTGGTTTGGGAGGCCGAGGTGGGAGGATCACTTGAGGCCAGGAGTTCAAGACCAGCCTGGGCAATATAGTGAGACTCTGTCTTTACAAAAAATAAAAAAAAATTAGTTTGACCTGGTGGCGCCGCCTGTAGTCCTAGCTACTTGGGAGGCTGGTGGGGGAGGATCACTTCAGCCTAGGAGTTTGAGGCTTCAATGAGCCACGATCTCTACTGTCCTCCAGCCTGGGCAATAGAGAGAGGCCCTGTCTCTAAAAATATGAAAAATTAAAATAAAGTTAAAATTAAAAAGTTGATTTTATTAATAGTTGGCCCTTGAAATTTACTCTGCAGTTGATTCATCAGATAATTTTTGAGCTGTGACTATATGCTGGTTGAGGTGCTGGGAACATGGAAGGGAAATCGAGCATGGCCTGCCTTCGTGGCCCTCATACTCTAGAGATTCAGTGCAAGTGATGGGTTGCTAGGAGTGGAAAGAATGTGTTTTGTGTACTGCCCCTCCAGCCCATCATTCCACTGTGGGTAAAGAGCCCTGCTGTGGTGACTAGGCCACCATGGTCTCATTCCATCTCTGCCACTAAACAATGGGTGAGCAAATCACTTAGGGTATGCCGTTCTGTATTTTGTGAGGCTGACAGCAAAAAGTTTCTCCATGTACAGGTGTGTGCCTCCAAGGTAACATCATAATATAGAACAATTGCTGTTGCTAGTGGTATTCGGCTATCTTGCTGGCATCATTGATCTCTATCAGAATGTGGAAAACAGCTTATTTACTCATTCTGGCTCATATCCAAGATGCAGTTGTACCCACTCTATGAGGCATTTCCAATGGGGATGCCAAGAAGCCTTAGAGTGTGGGTGGTGGAATATAGTCCTGCTGAAATTGTAGAACCAGAATTTCCACACCTCATCTGTGGTGAGCTCTGATCCAGGCGTCATGGATGACTTGTCTCAAGGATTCTTGACCAGAGCCAGGTCTGGGACAAATCCCTGGTTTTAAGTGTCTGAGGGGTCTCTGGTTCAATTAATTAGCTGGCAAGAGGATCACATCTTAAACTGTCCCTCCTGATCACTTCTGGTAGAGTGGAGTTGGTGGGGAAAGTAATGCTAAATAAGGGTGGCCGTTTGTTGTGCTGAGACTACAGCTGGGTTTTTCACACGTGTCGTTGCACTGAAATCTCAAAAGAAGAAACTTTAAATAACGTAGCTAGTAATTACATATATGAGTATTTGAACCCATGTTTGTCTGATTCCTATAGCCTTTGCTTTTTTCGTGATTGGGACTTCTCTTTCATTCTCAAATTAGAAGATTGTATTTTTCCCTGTTTATTTTCAAGTTTTGAATGCCCACTCACTTATGAAAATGAGTCTTGGTTGGATACTTTTTAAAGGGTTCTGTATTTTAATGGCTTTGTGGGGGTTAATGACTTGTAAGGTGTCCAAGGCAGTAAGTAATGGAGAGCATCTGTTGACTTCAGTAATAAATTTCAAACTTGTTTAGAATTCTGCTTATGTGTTAAATTTGAGTTTCTCCAGTGAGTCTTTTTGTATCTTAGATGATTTATATTTTTCTGGGGAATCATTTAATGTGTGCGTTTTTTTAAACAAGTGGTATTCATAAAGACTAGGGCAGACGGATGTATATCACACTCACTCAAACATCTGGACTAGACAGGGCAGCTCTGTTTGATGTTTGTTACAGAAATGGCACCATCAAATGCTAACAACTGTTTTATTCTGATCTTAACATCATATTTAAAACATGCCTTCCTTTTTTCTGCTTTTCAACTTAGCATTCCTCTACTGACTGGCAGAGACAGGAGAAGTAGATGTCCACGCCCACAGACCCTGGTGCGATGCCCCACCCAGGGCCTTCGCCGGGGCCTGGGCCTTCCCCTGGGCCAATTCTCGGGCCTAGTCCAGGACCAGGACCATCCCCAGGTTCTGTCCACAGCATGATGGGGCCAAGTCCTGGACCTCCGAGTGTCTCCCATCCTATGCCGACGATGGGGTCCACGGACTTCCCACAGGAAGGCATGCATCAAATGCATAAGGTAAGAGTTTGTTCTCCCATTCAAACTCAACTTCTGATAAGTGGATGGCTAATATTTCTGATAACTCCATCCCCCTTTCTACTGTTGTTAACAAGAAAATCATGCAAGATCTTTGTCTTATATATCTCATATATTATTAAAAACGCACATTGTGAGGTACTTTCATTGCTGCAGATGTTGCACCAGTTATGAAGATCAGATGTTGGCTTTTTAAAATACTGAGATAGACTATGCAGTTCTGATAAGTAGATCATGTGATTTGTGGGTTGAAGGTATTTTTGTCTTGGTAAATTAGTATATTAGTCTATAAGTCTAATTTTTTCCTGTCTGTGTTAAGTAACTTACCCACTGATGAACGTACTACTGAAAATTATTCTTTCCTAAAAAGGTTGACATTTATTAACAAAAATTAGATCCCAAAGAGTAAAAGGAAAAAGTCCTTATCTAAAGGATTTTTTGTAAAGGGCTTTATTGAAATTAAATAGTTTCTAGGGAATCCTTAAAATGCACGTTGCTGTCTCTCTGTGAAGCACTTTTATTCTGGTTTTGGAAGAAGGTTCTGATTTTTGCAGAGCTCACGTCCAGCTGTTTATTTCTGGACTAAGGTTATAATTATCCTTTATTTATGAGGCTTGGATTGTTGCTGTGGGGATGATCATATCTGTACAACTTGGCATTATGCCTTCACAGGAGATACAAAGAAGAGAGAACAGCCTTTTGAGAAAGTAAACAAGATCCTCTGTGACAGTTTGCTTTGAAAGTAAGCAATAGCCAAGAAAAATCTATGAGGACATTACATACTACCTGAAGGTTTTGCCTAATGAGACATGTAGAGGTTTTACACTCCTTGGGATGATATCACAGGTGGATAGGGTGGCAGGGCTGCTTCTTGACATTAAGTAGGTGTATTCATTAGGATTCTCCAGAGAAGCGGAACCAATAGGAGATAGAGATATATGTAAAAAGAGACTTATTATGAGGAATTGGCCCACACAATTATGGAAGCTGAGAGTTCTGTTATCTGCAGTCACCAAGCAGAACCTGCGGTATAGTTCCAGCGTGAGTCTCCAGGCCTGAGAACCAGGAGAACTGATGATGTGAGTTCCAATCTGAGTCCAAAGAGCCAGAAGAGTCAGTGGAGTAAGTTCAAGTCTGAGGGCAGGAGAAGACCCAGCTTAAGCAGTCAGGCAGAGAGAAAGCTTCTTCTTTCCTCTAGCTTTGTTTTTTTTTTTTTTTTCTATTCCGGCCCTCCACGGATTTTGGATGAGGCCCACCGACATTGCTGGAGGCAATCTGATTTATTCAGTCTAACAATTCAAATGATAATATCATCCAGGAATACCCTGACAGACATACCCATGAAATAATGTTTAATCAAATATCTAGGCACCTGAGGCCCAGTCAAGTTGACACATAAAATGAACCATTACAGTAGACAAGCCGTGGAAGATCCTGGCTTAAGACAAAAAGATTACCACAGAAAAGAGCAAGTCTTTCCTCCAGTTACGTAGGACTTTAGGTCAGTTTTAGGGTAGGGCATCAGAGCCCAAAAGGGGAGATCCTTTTGTTAAAAGTGTTGTAATTTGATGATTTTTCAAATCAGGAAAGTAATATATGGTTATTTGGAAAAGGAAAACAATACTGAGATAAACAGATAATCCTACCTTCACCCCAAGTAACAGCTTGTTGTACCTGCTTTTTCTATCTTACTTTTCTGTATGTTCGTTAAAAATACTGTGTAAGCACAGATATGTATATATTGGTGTTTTTTTTGTTACTTTTCTTTTACTGTTATAGAATCATATTGTCTCTGTTAATTACTCTGTAACTTTCTTTTTTCATTTAACAATGTATTATGGATATCCCTATAACATTCCCTAGTTTTCTGTCTCCTTTTTTAACAGATAAATTTGTTAGCTTGTCAGAGATCTAGGGAAATAAAGCTGCTCGTTTTCCATGTCATATTTTTCAGGGGACCTATTGAACATATTGACATATCCAAGTGCTGAAATTGTTTTGTGTTTAGATTAATTTGGGAGCTATATTCTGGATCCGATCAAAGACTTGTAAACCTTCCTCTAAGTGGCTTACATAATTTCAGAATAATTTGAAGATGTCTCACCTTCAGAGTGAAAGATAAAACGTGAGGGAAGTACTCAGCTAAGCTTTATTGTTCTTTAGCTGTTAAAAATTCGGTGTGTGAGTGTTGGGTCAGTGTTATGTTTTTCTCCCGGATTGTTTTTATTAATTGTTATCTCTTCTGATCCCTTCATTTTATGTCCTAGCATTTTTATTACACTTTCTCTTATTCTCTCTACCCTCTTAAATACTCCCTTTTTTTGTTTTGCTTTGCTCGCATTCTGTGAGTTTTGCATTTTTTGCCATCCTGCTTCTCCTTAGCCCCAGCCCCTCAGATAGTTCCCTGTGTGAGGACATGGGTGAGGGTTTAGAGCTCACACCTGCTGACCAGATGCCTTCACTTTTTTCCATTCTTTTTATAGGCAGCTTTATTTCTTCTCTTATTCTTCCTTCTCCCTCTGAGGCTTCAGCTTTTTGCTTTTCAACATTACTGGAAATAAATAAACAAGTGGCCTAAATACATCTGCTGTGTTGCTTTGATTTCCTCTCTATTATTACTATTTAACAGACTCAGTGACACTCTTTATACCAGATTCTTCCCATTTTTCTTCCAAACATCCTCTTTATGATACATTTTTCCTCTTTTCAAGTGCATACTTTTGACTCTGCAGAAATTAACTTTCTTTTCTCCAAAACTGCAAACACTCATACTTTCTTGCTTGAAGTCATTTGGTTTCTATAAACTCCTGGAAATACTTCTTTCAGGCTGTTTTGAAAATTGCTATTACAGTTTGGGGAGGAATAGATTTTTCCTTTTTCAAACACATGCTTCATTGCCCAATTCTGGATTGGATTAATGTCAATTCAATAGCTGTTTATTGCATGTTTGTCACGTATTATGCCTCAAGTTTTGGGTCCAGCCCCTGTGTTCATTATTTATTTCCAAACTGTGCCTTTAACCTTTTCCATTCCTCCTCCCTCTGTAGTGCAGCTTTATCTATTGCACACACTTTCCCTTTCAGTATTTACCTCCCCCCGCCCCCGTTCACGACTCTGTCCTGTCTGTTCCTCTCTTTCCAACTGCCATGGAACCCTGTGGTTTCAACTTTTAAACTTTCCATCATTCCTTCCCTTCCAATGAAGAAAAATTACCAAAAAACTGGATCATCACAGACGCGTCAAACAGCCTTCCTTCAGACTTCAGACTAACTTCAACATACAACAGATTTCAAGATTACTTACCAGGGTATGGAAAAATAGCCTATATTTGTCTACCTTGTGACCAGGACTTCATCTTCATGGCCTGTTTTGATATTACAAAAACAAAAACAAACAAAAAAAACCAACCCTCCACTGTTTAAAGACTTAACATTTGACTTACAGATAGTTCGCCGATCCTTTTGGTTTAGTCTCTTTTTTTTTTAACTCTAGACTGAGTAGTAAGTGATTGTGCCACACTTTTGAAGAACTTAGGAAGGGGTCTGAAAACTCCAAATAGAAATATTTTACCTTATAGACGTGTCTAACTAATGTCCTTTAAATGTTTCAGCCCATCGACGGTATACATGACAAGGGGATTGTGGAAGACATCCATTGTGGATCCATGAAGAGCACTGGTATGCGGCCACCTCACCCGGGCATGGGCCCTCCCCAGAGTCCAATGGATCAACACAGCCAAGGTTTGTGTCCGCTGCACACCTGATACTGGTTCCCCAGCATAGTCTTTCAGTCTTTCCTGTTGGATATTTTAATTATGGCTTCCAAAGAATGTGTCTAAGGAAGATTGAACCCAGCAGGTTTCTCTTCCTTATAGAAATCTACCTCCATCCTCACCAAGACAACCTGATGATTTATATGGGAAATTTTATTTCCGAAGTCCTGTTAATTTTACTAGCCACCATGTGTCCAAGCAGTCTGCAAAGAGCTCTATGTACTTTATCCAGAATCTTTATCGTGATCTTTTAAGGTAAATTATGTTATCCCAGTTTTATAGATAGAGAAGATAAAGCTGGACAATGTACTTTGTTTTGCAAAGTTTACATGTCCAATCGGTGACAGGGCCAGAAAGAGAATCTAGGCCTGCTTCCCAGCAACAGTGTAGATGTGAAGGTAAGGTGAACCACCTGTGTCCCATGAATTGCATGCTTATCCATTGTCTATAAGGCAGCTTTATCTGGCAGTGAAATTACGTGTCATTTCTGGTGGGTGGCTGGGGCTGCCATAGCAAATTACCGCAAACAGAAATGTATTCTCTTATATAATTCTGGAGGCAAAGTCTGAAATCAAAGCATCAGCAGGGCCATGCTCTCTCTGAAGGCTTTAGAGAAGAATCCTTCCTTGCTTCTTCCTAGTTTCTGGTGGTTGCCAACAATCCTTGGCGTTCCTGGACTTGCAGATGCATCACTGCAATCTCTGCCTTAGTATCCACATGATATTTTTCCTGTGTGTCTGTCTGTGTCCAGATTTTCTTCTTTTTATGGGGACCATTCATTGGATTAGGGCCTTCCCTAATGCAGTATGGCCTCATCTTAACATGATTACATCTACAAAAATACTGTTTCAGGTCGGGCCTGGTGGCTCAAGCCTGTAATCCGAGCGCTTTGGGAGGCTGAGGTGGGCAGATCACGAGATCAAGAGATCGAGACCATCCTGGTCAACATGGTGAAACCCCGTCTCTAGTAAACATACAAAAATCAGCTGGGCGTGGTGGCGCATGCCTGTAGTCTCAGCTACTCGGGAGGCTGAGGCACGAGAATTGCTTGAACCCGGGGGCAGAGGTTGCAGTGAGCCGAGATCGCACCATTGCTCTCTAGCCTGGCAACAGAGCAAGACTGCATCTCAAAAAACAAAACAAAACAAAACAAAACAAAACTATTTCAAAGTAAGGCACATTCCCAGGTACTAGGGGTTAGGACTTCAACATATTTGGAGGAGGGGGAACACAATTCAACTCACAACAATGGCTAAATCAGTATATGGCATATTTCTTTTCTTCTTCATACGTAACAAGTCCTCTTTCTTTTCCTCACTGTTGAAAACTATTCAGGTACCTCAAAGCCTTTTAATACAATGTAGCCTGATTTCAGTCATTATGTGGTCATTTCAACATATGACGGACATGAGTTAATCTAGCACTAATTGACATTAATATATAGATATTCCAATTCAAGGTTTATGGTTTATGTGTTTCTGTATATAATCCTGTGTAATTAATGTGTGTGTTTCCTCTATCCATGATCAGATATCCATCCACTCGAGGGAAGACTTTTGGCTGTGAGGGTTTAGAGAAGTCTGTGCATTGTTGTTTTCTTTCTGAAATATAAATAGGCAAGTCATAGAGGCATAGGAGTGCCTCCCCACTAGTATTTGAACAGGCTTTTGAACATCCCAGACTCTTAGCTGAATTTTGGTGGCAGGCAGGCATAATTGTTGCAGATAACTCATAGAATCTTGACCATGTCAGAAGAGCAGCCTAAAGCACTGGGACTTTTTGCAGTACAAGAAGAACAAATTTGACTCATCCACTGTTATAAATGAAGTAAGACAATATTTCCAGGCTTATCATTTAAATTTGAAGGGGCCAGGTATGTTCATGGAGCTAATATAGGCCTTTATTTATTTATTTATTTATTTATTTATTTATTTATGTTTTTGAGGCACAGTCTCCCTCTGTCGCCCAAGCTGGAGTGCAGTGGCATGATCTCAGCTCACTGCAACCTCTGCCTCCCGGGTTCAAGCGATTCTCCTGCCTCAGCCTCCTGAGTAGCTGGGACTACAGGCGTGTGCCACCACACCCAGCTAATTTTTGTATTTTTAATAGAGACAGGGTTTCACCATGTTGCCCAGGCTGGTCTTTGAACTCCTGACCTCAGGTGATCCACCCTCCTCAGCCTCCCAAAGTGCTGGGATTTACATGCATGAGCCACCATGCCTGGTCTTAAACCCTTATTTTTAATACTTGGGAGGTATAGATGAGTAATGTTTAGTGATTCTTGAAGCCAGGTGCTTACTTTTTCTGCTCATGTTGTTGCAGTAGCTCTAATAGTGGAGTCCTAGGAAAACCTGAAAACTAAAACCACTTTAAAAGCACAAATCGTAGTTGAGAGCATTTTTACTTTTATTTCTGTGATCACTTGGATCCCTCTTTAACTTAAGAATGATGTCTTATTTATCTTGGAATCCACAACACTTGGCATGATATCTAGCACATGGCTAGATAGATATTAGTAAATTTTGTTCAATTAGGTGTGGAAGTTTGTGTATTAGAGTCAACAGTTTAAAATGATCTCAACTTTTATATAATTTCAGTGAAGTGTAATAACTTTAAATGCAAAGGTCTGCGTTAAAGGGAATCAGAATTAACATGTAATATTCTCTAAAATAGTAAAGTGCACTGTAGGCTGAGGAATGAGTTATTTAAGGGTATATTTTTGAATAAAGCAGTATTAGTATAATGCAGTCCTATTTTATAGAATGATCTAAAAAGAATTTAGACTTGGTAATAGCATGTATCTTTAAAAAACTCATTGTGAAAAGCCATTTATTAATATAAAAACACAGGAACAGAGAGATGTGGTATTGACTGGAAGGCTGCGAGCTTTAACTACCTAGCAACCTATTAGGTTATTTTAGGGTATTGGTCAAGAAGCAAAGCCATTTCCTTCAATAAATACTGAATTGTGTACCTTATGGTCCCAATGATAACATTGTTTATTTTTAGACGGGTATATATTTAAGTAGTGTGTGTGTGTGTGTGTGTGTGTGTGTGTGTGTGTGTGTAGAGAAAATTCATATAAAATTGGCACTTAGAAGTTCAAGATTATTAATAGGAGAGAGGTTATTGCATCTCTCTGAGGCAAGGTGAAACTGGGGAGATAATAGCCCTTGAAGACTAGGGAAAGAAAAGTGCCACTTTTTGACTACTTTCGAACGAGCAAATCAAACAAGATTCCAAAAAGAGCAGAATCTGCATCAACACTGTCATCCTACAGACGAATGTATATTCACTCTCAGACAATTTCTTCACTCTGTTTTCTCAACTAAAGATAATTACCAAAATATGTGATGTTGTTGTATCACTTAGATTCTGTTTTTCCTCAAGTTTTATGGGATGCTATTCATGTAGAAATAAAAATCTCTATTTTTAATACCATACTGTGACAGAATGATTCTATTCACATCCCCTACAAATTCTGGGAAATAATTCTTCTCACTTCCGTTTTCTTCTGATCAAATTTCAGGTAAAATTTTGTTGTATTGACTAACTCAAATATGATTTTTGTCTCACTCTCAATTTTTTGATCAAATATGAGGTAAGAATTTGTATTGATTTTCCAGTGACCAGATTATTTTTTTCAGAGTCTGAATTCTTATGCTTAATGTAACTGTCTCACCTTCATAATGTTGCCTTGTTCATAGTTTAAAAGAGTGATTTAAGAAATAGTGTTACACAGTTGAATTGAGACTAGATTGCCTAATATTTTGGTTCATTGTATTAGGCATCTTATGATTTGCCATGAGTGAAATTGTAATTGATGGCCCTAGGAAATAGGAAAGACCAGAAATCAGGAAACATATGACTAATTTTAAGCCCTGGTCATATCTTTTCTACTGTGAAAATGTTAGTAGCTTTGGTGGAAAGATTTTTCCTCCTATGGTAGACTCAGTGCTGGCCAGAAAGACATCATAATGAACAGACTACCATTTTGTACTAGCCTTACAACTAAGAGGTTAATGTAAGCCTTCTTAAAGAAGAATGTATGCTGAAGTTCAGTGTCTGCTATTGATATTCTCTAAGTGTTTATTGTTATAATAACAACATGTCGGGATTTAAATTTCTGCTAGTCTTGCAAGCTTTCAAGGGAATTTTCTTGGCTAATTTATATAACCAACTCAAACCCTAATCACTGCATGGTGTTTGTGCTTCCTCACAGAGTAGGGATTTGTGGAATGAAATTTAGCAATTCTTCTACTTACCTTTAGGGCAGGATTTTCCTGAATAGAGTTCTACTTCTCATCAGTTGGTGGAGCAAAACCCATTCTTGGTTTAGGAGATCACGCTAAATTTGCCTCCCTCTCCAAATGGCAATTGGAGATAAAAGTAACTGAATCTTTTATTTTCTGTGGTCTTGTGAATTATGATGGTGAATCCCCAGTTGGTGGCAGTCATATATTCTCCAGCCTCTGTGATTCTGCAGACGCACAGAGCTCTTTCGGTTCAAATTTTTCTTAGGTTCGAGCATGCAGCAGGAATTTAATAAACACTTATGTGATGACCTTTGTGAGAACTGTGACACGATTACATTTGTTAAAGGGCAGAGACTTTTCATCTATGTATGTAATGCCATATTCTGGGACACCTTTGACTTGATTAATTGGCACTTTGTTTCAGCTCAAGGACACCTTTTGGATTGCTTTAGGCTACTTTGTTCTTTCCTTCATCTTGGATCTCCCTCCAACCTGTTCAGTCGTATGTTTTTCTAGGAATTCTATGGCCAAGCTATGCAGGTCATCTCCTGAAATAAGTCCCTTGAGGTTTTTTGTGCATTCTGATTTTTCTTCCCCAGAAAAGTGTTCTTATAACCATTTAGATCTCTTATAAACCAAACAGTTTACTCTCATTTTTATGTTATATCACAAGTGGTTCTAGGTTTTTGAAACTTTCAAGTCCCTAACTTATTTTCATATAACCAAATTTGTATTAGATCATGGAAAGGGCATATGCATTGGAATCAGACAGACCTTTGTTTAAATCTTAAAGCTCCTGAGAGTTAATTATGTGACTTTGGGTAACTGGTTTACTCTCTGACCCTCATTTTCCTCATTTTAAAAAATGTGTTAACAGTATATATCTTTTAGGGTTTTTGTAAGGATTGAAGAAATAATGTATGTTCTACCCATATCTTCTTGATTCCCCTTACCATTTCTATACCCCCACCAGCCTGATTTCCTGTGCCCAGAACCACTGTCTTGGTTCACTTCCATCTACTGACACCTACCTTTCCCACATATGGCAAAGTCACTGGAGAATAATAATCTTTAGGGCATTAGTCATAACCAGTGACTTAACCAGTGGCTACTGATTACAGGAGTATAAATACCCCAGCTTCTTTACCCCTTTCCTGAAATAATTTGGAGGCAAGTTATTTACTATATATTCTAGAGTTTCTGCACTGAATTAATCTTCAGGTACCCACTGCAGCAGCTGGCTTGAAAATACCCCTCTTTATTGGCTGCCTTCCCTTCCTTATATTACCTTTTCACACCCCTGTTAGTGTCCCCTCACCTTCCCAGTAAATTACCAGTACTCAATCCTTAAATAAGACTCTGCTACTAGGGAGAAGCCAATTGTGACAGCTGAGTGCAAGTCAACTCCTTGCATAGTACCTACAACATGTAGGCACTCAATAATCGCAAGTTATTCATAACATGCATAATAATAAACCAAGTGTTCACTCTTCACTTAAGAAATTCTTTATTCCCCACTGAGATATATCAGGTTTTGTTCTTGCAGTTGGAGCTACTTTTACCAGTCAGTACTGTCCCTTGGTTAGTGAGGAACAACAACCACTAACAGTTTGCCTTCTAGGACACATGTGGCTATTGATCACGTGAAGTGTGGTTAGTTCGAATTGAGATGTGCTGTAAGTGTAAAATATTTAGTGGATTTCAAAGACTTAGTATAAAAAAAAGAATGTAGAATATCTCATCAACAATTTTTACATTTTAAAATGATGTTTCGGATATGTTGGTTTAAGTAAAATACATTTAAATTAACTTTACCTGCTTTTTTTTTAACATTTTAAAGTGGCTACCAGAAAATTTTAAATTTTACATATATATAAAGCACATATTAATATGTAAAGATCTTAAACTCCATATAATTAATAAATGATATGTCATTTAAATTTCTGTCAGAAAGTGTTGCTGTAGACAATTTAATAAATTGTATTTAAATTGTATTCAGGGATATCTCTCTTTCAGGGTTGTCAGGGGCAGCCTGTGATTTCCTTTTGTGTTTTATTTTAGGTTATATGTCACCACACCCATCTCCATTAGGAGCCCCAGAGCACGTCTCCAGCCCTATGTCTGGAGGAGGCCCAACTCCACCTCAGATGCCACCAAGCCAGCCAGGGGCCCTCATCCCAGGTGATCCGCAGGCCATGAACCAGCCCAACAGAGGTCCCTCACCTTTCAGTCCTGTCCAGCTGCATCAGCTTCGAGCTCAGATTTTAGCTTATAAAATGCTGGCCCGGGGCCAGCCCCTCCCTGAAACGCTGCAGCTTGCAGTCCAGGGGAAAAGGACGTTGCCTGGCATGCAGCAACAACAGCAGCAGCAACAGCAGCCGCAGCAGCAGCAACAGCAGCCACAGCAGCAGCAGCAGCAGCCACAGACGCAGCAACAACAGCAGCCGGCCCTTGTTAACTACAACAGACCATCTGGTAGGTTAATACACAACCAAATGAATAATGCCATGGTCCAACTCGGATAAGAAAGACTGCTCACCAAAACACTGGGTTGTTACAAGCCCGGGGCTGACGTAGCCTTTTGTTATACCTCACTGGCTCTCTCTCCTTCCTCCACTTAGATGTCTTCCCCTGCTGTTGAGACCTAGGGCAGTGTTTCTTAACCTTAAAAGGTGCTTGTGCAAGCTGGAGACCCAGGGAAAAAGCACCTGTGATTTTGCATTCTCTTTCAAGAGGTTCAAGGTTTCTCAGAAGCCCATCCACACACCCAAGGTTAAGAACCTCCGGACTTAGTGCATTTCATCCCCAAAACTCACTGCTCAAATCAGCCCCACTAGAGCCATTTTATAATTTGTTGATTTGTTTATTTCTATCCCTTTCTGTTACGAAGAACATCTGGAGAGGCTTACAAGAAGCATGACTGTTGTAAAATAATTATGAGTAGCAAAATCAGAAACAAGGGAAAATAGAAAAAAAAGTAAGAAATTGAGGTAAGAAAGTAGGGCTGCAAAAGTTCTCATAGTTGCTGTATTTGCTTCAAAGATGACTTGAGTTTCTTGACAATCAGAGCCAAAAGGAGACAAAGTCCTGTATCTAAGTCTCGCCATTTGGAAGGAAGTTCCTTACCAGTTTCTCAGAAAAAGCCATTTCTAGCATGAGAGTATAGGGTTGATTTCCCAGGTGAGATTATTTTTTAAATTATTATTATCATCATCATTATTGTAAGAGGCACTGCATGACAGAAACATCAATAGCATTTGTTCATAATAGACTAACAGATTCAACATGGCCTATTTCTTATACACCTTGGGATGAAATCTGAAGCTATGACGTTATACAGTGGGTAGAAATGATATAATCCTTTGCGTGGCCTCCTGGTCTTGTCTTGATCCCGTTGATAGACTTCAGAGGTGCAGGGGACTCTGGAGTGATCTTCCATGAAGGTTGTTTTCTCTAGGAAGCGTTTTGTGAAAGAACTGGAAAAGCAGAGAGTTTATGGGTCTACTCTCATGAAAGCTTTGGATTCTAGGGAATGAGGTACTTCCTTGACGTTGATACCATTTCCTCTGAGTGGTTTACATTCATTTAGGCAAGTTCTGACATGTAGGTGGTTGCAAACAATTAGTTTGGGATATTGGTACTCTTCCTGGGTTTTGGGCCTTATACCATGGGAGAGAGTTCAGATTAGTATTTTTTTATTAATATTCTGCCTATTGAGTTTGTATATGTTTATTTTCTGGTAGAGGCAGCTCCATGAGTAGGCCTACCTAAGAGATATACTCATCTTATTAATTGTTATAGCCTTAAGAATGGATGTCTTAGTAAGTCTGAGCTGCTGTAATGAAAGGTCATCGACTGGGTGGCTTATAAACAGCAAATTTATTTCTTACAGTTCTGAATGCTGGGAATTCCAACTTCAAAACACCAGCAGATTCAGTGTCTGGTGAGGGCCTGCTTCCTGATTCATAGATGGCTTCCTTCTCACGGTATCCTCACATGGCAGAAGAGACAAGGCAGCTCTCTAGAGCCTCTTTTATAAGGGCACAAATCCCAGTTATGAGGATTCTACCCTCATGAAGTAGTCACCTCCCAAAGACCTCACTTTCTAATACCATCTCCCCGGGAATTAGGATTTTAACATACGAATTTTGAGGGGACCATAAACTTTCAGACCATGGCAATGGGTTTTAAAAGGGCAAGAAAGTGTCATTTCATCTCCAGAATTTCTGTGTGGCTACCATGGAGGCATTTGGTAGGTGGAGGACCATAGAGAACTGAGCTTTGGGAACAGGAAAGGTTATACAAGAAACTGCAGAAAATGGCAGTTTGAATCCTGAAAGTATTTAGAGGTTTTAAAACTGCAAAACTCCAGCTCTTGAGAATGCAGCCAGATAGAAGAAAAAAGCACGTATGTATATGTGTGTGTGTGGCTGATCCTCACTGAGTGCCTGCTGGCCTACTCGTGCCATTCTCAGTGATAAGTCCTTTGCATGTGTCACACAACTAATGATGGAGAGTCAGGATTCAGACCCCAGCAATTTTACTTGAGAACTCATGTTCTTAACCACTCTCCCTACTGGCTCCTTCATGGCAAAAAGGTTGATGACAAGGAAAAAAACCTGTCACAAAGTCTGTGTACCAAGATGCAAGCATTGTACTTCTATGTGTAAAGAGACAGTGTCTGCACACCTTACTTAGAGCCTTTTCCCTCTTACTCTGGGACGCAATATCAACAAAGTTGGTAATCTTTATATCCCATGTCTCAGTATGTGAAGAGTATTAACTAGGAGGCCAGCTGGTAACTACCAGCTACATGAAAGGTTGATGGAGAGGAGGGATCCGAAGTTGAACTTCCAAAAGGTAGTAGTCTGGGATGATGTCTTCTGGGTATGATCTGCTGTACCTCACAGTTGGTCCTGGGATATCATCTTGTCACAGACATCACCAAGCATTGGTATTTTTAAGAATGAGCTAGACTCAGTAGTAAAAGATTCCAAGATATCAGTTAAGAATGTAGGAAGCAGAATGATTTGTTTGAGAAACCTTTTTAATCCAAGGTTAAAATAATGTGACTGAACACAGTAGTAAAATTTAAAGGATGAAGTTCCATTTATCTGGATACTTGTCCGTAATAAATGCTTCATGTCCTAATAAACCCAATCCTGAGTGCATTTTCTGGATCATTTTCAGAAGAGAGGGCTCTATTTTTTTTTTTTTTTTTTTAACCTGGCTCCAGTACCTACATTTTCCGTCATCAGGTGCCTGTCATTAAAGGGAATTCACTTTATTACTCACTGCTCATGTCTTTTTAAATTTGCAACAGTTGGGGCTTCATTAGAAATGACCATATTTGGGCAGGTAGGGTTTTATGGAAGAGTGGAAAGGAGACATGAATGAAGGAGGAAAGAAGATATCTCCTTCAAATAGAATGACCCCATTTCTGTCACTGAGAGGGCACTGCCATTTGACAACATTGCTGAACTTGTCCCCACATCTCAGGTTTCATTAGAGAAACAGATAACCTTACTTGCCAAAAATAATTTTTTTTTTAGATTGGCTTTTAGAAAAGTAAAAATAAGGCATGATTTTCTTTTTAAAGTTCGTATGAGTCTATTTATTGTTTATCTCCTTATTGTTTATCTCCTTTTTATAAAATAAAGTATAATTACTTTTAAACACCCCTGCTAATATTTCAGGATATTATTCACTTATGTAGAGGTAGTTGTGTTCCCATTTTGCTTCTGTTCCATTTCCTAGTGTTATTCGTGTGTGAAGAGAATCTTTTTGGCTGGGCTGGTGTGCCTCAAATCTACTCCAAAGTTATAATTCACCGAAAGTGACATCATCCTAGCCACCACCAAAGAATTATGATTGGAGTCGAGGCATTGCACATGGAACACATAACTCTGCAGTGGTTTCCCCTGCAAAACGTCAGCCACTCTTATGATGGAATGTGCCCTTGCCTGCTGTGGGCACCGTTCAAATCTAACCCATCATTTTTCTTTTCATTTTGATTCACTTTTCCTTTCAGATATTCAAGCAAAAAGAAAAATGGTAACTGAAAAAACTTGGGTTTTTTTAGGGGTGAGGGAGAGACCTTATGGTAGAAAATAAAGTGTTTTTTTTGATATCTGAAATTTTATATACTCAATTTAAATATGTTTTATGGCATTTGTTTTTTCCAACCTGTGGAAACCACTTAAATTCTTATTGAATGCATAGATCTTTTATTTGCATGAATGTCCTGTATGCCGGAAGACTAAGTGGGAGCTCTCAATGCTTAGAAATTCTGTGCCTGTGAGACTTGGGTATTTTAATACATTTGTTGCCCTATTGCATCAAATCAGGCATAGGGATGCATTCAATAAAGACTGTCCCCCTCCACCCTTAGCTGCACTAGGACTCCCTTCTGGAGGGCCAGAGTTTCTACTTTGTTTCTGCTTTGACTCCTAAAGTGAGGACTGAAGGGAAAGCAGATGGCATTTTGTACCTCTGACAATGAAGCCTAAATTGTTTACGTTGGAGAGGGAGTAGGAGATAAGCTAAAGAATGTGATTTGTCTTCCATTTGAAGATACCAGGAAAAAGTCTTGTCAAGTAGCAGACCACCAGGGTCTAGTGTAGAGGAGGTGATTTCTGTCGACAGAGAGCAAAGCCAGCCAGGCAAACGAATCCGTAAGCCGCCTGAGGGACAGACAGGCATCAAACCTAATGAATAGGTAGTTAGACTTTGGGCAAGGCTAATTGCCGCAAGCTGCGTTCAGTTCCCCAGCCTCTGTTAAGCAGTCATTTTTATACAATCTGTCAGAGGGAGGAGAAAATAGACCCACACCGTAAATGAACTTGTGGTGTTTAGCTAGGAAGTGGAGTTTGCTCTAAGTAGCTCTGGTAGCAGACTCCAGGGAGCACGTGGCAGGCAGACTCATCTGAGTGTCTGTGCTGAGGAGTTGTATTAAACTGTTGAAACACTTTGAAATTGCTATAGAAAAAGAGTACTCCCAAAGTTGCCAGCTAATATGGTACCGAATTTCCTGAAAGACCTTTCTTTTGCCATGTAGTTTTTCTGTAAAGCTGAGTCAATTAGGTTTCTTTATCTCCCTGTCCTTGGCGGCAATAAAATGACAAAAGCCGGGGGTTGAACATGTAGACGCTGTTATCTCATTGAAGCTTCACCACTGCCCTATGAGATGGCTATTGTTACTATCCCCATTCTATAGATGAGGACACTGAGCCACAGATTGGTTGAGTAACTTGATCAGGCTCACACAACCAGCAGGTGATAACAGCTGAGGTGAAAGAGCATTTTTTCTGGAAAGGTACAGGGTGTTTAAATGTACCTGTTTAGTGCACAGCAAGTTGCAGTACTTTTAAATTGGAGACTGAAATATGTAAGCAGATGTTTGAATCTCTCTCTGTCTTTCAGTGTTACAGGTGAATCAACAAAATTAGAATATCTTTCTATTTAGTGACTGAAGAAGGCTGTCCATGCATATATCAGATCTAGTTTGGAGTCACAGACTAGATTCTGGACCAGAGATGACAGATATGCTTTGGGTACCTTTCTTTGATTAAATGTAGTTTTTAAAATAGTGACTTGACTATACCTCAAGGAGTCTTCATAATCTTCTGCATGGGTATTTATAGGCAGTAATGCTAAAGAAGAGAGTGCCAGTACAAGTGAAATTATAACATGATTGCAGTGTTATGGCTTTTGTTGATGACTTATTTGAACTGGGAGGAAAAACACTTTGAGAACTAAATTTAAAGTAATTCTTCCGATATTATCAGTAAGACCTAAAGGTGGTTGCTTTTAGAGGACCTATATATATTAAACTCCTGATTTCGCATGCTTATACCAAGTCTTCAAATATGTTTAATTCTACCAGCTTCTTTAGCTTCTTAAGGAGAGTCATAGAATCATAGGGAATTAAAATAAATGTTAGAAATCTGTATCTCCTCTTGCTTGACTGGATCACACCTAGAGCAACCCAAATGAAAAATGTACTCTGTTTTAAAGATCTCCAGGGAAAAATATGCTAAAACTTCCCCTGATAACTTATTCCAATGCATAGTAACCCTGAGACTTAATATTTAGAAATTGGTTTCTTATATATGGATGAAAGGAACTCTAAATGTGTAATATTATAAAAGGTATGCATTACAGAAAGGACCTTTTATACAGAAAAAAAGTACTTAGAAGAAAAAACTTCTTAATTATGGAGGTACATCTACAATACCTAAAATTAAAAATAAAACGAAGTGCATTTTCCTCCTAAGATTTTTTCATCAACCCCTAGAACCACTGCTGGAAATTACCTAAAGAGGAAATCTTACCTAGCTCTGTATCTTTAGGAAATGTTTTACCTAATTTTAGAAGGAAGGGAAAAGAACAATAACATCACAGACACACACACACGACACAAACACAGACACACACTGTAGTTTCCTAAGCAGTTTGTTCTAATTCTTCACATTCCCCGTGTCAAAATGTTTGCTTATAGCTTTCTTTGTATTGTCATTTAAGCCCATTTCTAATTGGTGATTGTTGGAAATTGAATAAATGTGTTCAATTTTTCATAATGTATGTCGTTGTATGGTTAATTATTAAATCGCTCTGAAGTATGTAGACTATTATTTTTGTTACCATTTAATAGCTCTTTTTTCTTAGAAAGGATTTAGAAAAAATTGGAAGAATGCTCTGGACTTTAACATCTGCTTACTGAGATTCTTTTAAAAAAAATTTAACTGATCTGGTAGCATCACTAAAATTATTTATAATTGTAAGGCAACTAAAAATTCATCTAGGAGGAGAAATGGAACACTTAAAAATTCAAGTCTGTACCTAGTAATTAGCTTAAACTCCTGAAGTTCAATGTGGAAAATTATTTTAAATTAACTTATTCAATGCACTTTGACAAGCTTACAGATTACATATTGTTTTATTCTGATAACATGGGATAATGCTCCCTTGAATCCTAGTATTTGCTAATTTTTATTAGGTGGAACGAGCAGATTTTTTTTTGGCTAACAATGAATGTTTTAAGAAATATTTTCTAATATGTAGTAAGAAAAAATTTAAGTTCCCAAAATTCACTGATTAAACCTGAAATATGCTTTACAGGCCTTAAAAGAAAAAGTGTGTGCTCCTTGTAGTTCACATCAGAAGACTGATAAACTCGTTGCTCTGTTTGTAAAGCATGGGTTCTCACAGCAGGGCTGTTCCACATTGAGATAGAGGTCTGTCCTAAAAAGGCTTGAGGTGCAATTCGCAAGATGTGATTTTAGGACCATACCCAAATTGCATCTGACTGTTGGGTGACTCCCTTTCTTTTTTGAACTCTCAATGCACCTGTCATTAAAAAAAGAAAGAAAGAAAAAGAAAGAAACCCATTGTAGAGCTACATTAAAAGCTGGCAGTAGTTTCCTTAATCAATTGTGTTAAGTCACGGTCATTCTGGGATCATTTGCACCCATGTTCGTTAGTGGATGCCACTTCCCTATGGGGATAGATGCCAGATTCTTTTTTCTTTCTGTGTCTTTTTCCTTCTCCGTTTTCTTTTTCCTTTTACCCCGTTCCCTGTCTTGCCCTCCTCTCCCTCCCTCGTCTTCCTTCTTGCCCTCCTTTTTTTTTTTTCTTCTCTTCCCTTAGGTGTTTAAGACACTTAATGGTCCCCAGCACTGGGCCCCGGGGGGCGGCGGGCAGGCCGGGTGTGGCCCGCGGGGCGCCGTCCCGCCCGAGCTGCCCATGTCGCTCTTGTCCCGCAGGCCCGGGGCCGGAGCTGAGCGGCCCGAGCACCCCGCAGAAGCTGCCGGTGCCCGCGCCCAGCGGCCGGCCCTCGCCCGCGCCCCCCGCAGCCGCGCAGCCGCCCGCGGCCGCAGTGCCCGGGCCCTCAGTGCCGCAGCCGGCCCCGGGGCAGCCCTCGCCCATCCTTCAGCTGCAGCAGAAGCAGAGCCGCATCAGCCCCATCCAGAAACCGCAAGGCCTGGACCCCGTGGAAATTCTGCAGGAGCGGGAATACAGGTAATGCACCCCACCAGAAAGGGGCTCACCTGCTGTGTTCTAGCACGTGCCACCAGGCCTAGGGGGGTGAGGTGCCTGCCCCCTTGGTTGGCCAAACTGTGATTTTCACCCATTCAGTCAGAAAACTTTTATCCACCCTTGTGGCCTTCCGGGTGCTGAGGTAGGCACTGGGGTTTTGAAGATCAAAAGCCGACGGGGACTTCCTGTGACCCAAGAAAGTGATCATCTCACACTTCGATTATGGAATACCTTGTCATTGTTTGTGCTTGTGCCGTTCAGTAATGACTGAGGTGGTGGGATGTTGAGTGTGTTGTGCTGGCCTTTCATGTTAATTGTACATTTCTACTAAAGCATACTTTGGTAGCTTGGTATAATCTTTGTTGTAATTCACGTGTGTCTATGGTGTGATCCAGCCTTATGGGTATACCCTGTGCAAGTGTCTTTCTACAAGGTCTGTATTTAAATTATTAGTCCAGAAACTTAATTTTTACCTGATTCAGCCCATTTATCAGAATCGGGTTGGTAAACCCTTTCTGTAAAGAGCCAGATAGTCAATATTTTATGCATTGTGGGGCCATACCGTCTCTGTCACAACTCATCTCTACCCTTGTAGTGTGAAAACAGCTGTAGACAATAATGGGCTGGCTGTCTTTCAGTAAACTTCACAAAAACAGGCTGGAGGCAGGATTTGGCCTGCAGGCTGTATTTAGAAGACCCCTGATGTAAATGGTTAATGTCAACCCAAAAGTGAGTCCAGCAAGTATTAAGTCAAGATAAAATAAAGCTAAGATTGTGGATTCTGGAGTCTGCCAGAAAGCATACTGTGTCATTGGTAACTTCTTACCATGGCCAAGTTATGTGTCTTTTCTGTGACTCAGTTTCCTCCTAGGCTAAAAGAAGTTACCTCTCATAGTGTTGGGAAGATAAAATGATACTGAAACATTCAATAAATAATACCTATTATTATTTCCGAAATACTTCTTAATTTTAAGGAAAATTAGAGTTTAAAAATTATAGAGAATATTGGTAAACAGTATCTGGGCTCCCTTTTAAAACATTAGCTTAATCTTTTTTGAAAAGCACATCACTCATTTGTTATTAGACTAAAATACTAAGTTACCAGCCTTGAGAGGTAATCTGAAAGAAATCAGAATAACTTGCCATTAAATGTGTTTATTTTTTTGGATGAAGAGTGTAACTTTATTCTCATCGCTATTAATAATCATCTGTTAAGAGATTTTATATTGCTATTTCCACCATTTCATGTATTCCCAGAGAGCTAGATACTACTCATTGTCAATAGATATTTCAGTGCTGATAGGCAGATTCTGCTGGGTGAATAATTGCTGTGTGTTATAAAGTCAAATACTAGCATATTCCTCTATTCATGTGCAATAGACTAATATGCAGTGCATTCTGTATGTTACTGTCGAATTTTGAAAAAGCTAAAAGTATTGGAAAAAGTCAGAAATAGAATAGAGAAATACAATGTGGATGCTCTAAAATTCTGACTTCCTAAGAGCTAATATTTTTTTTCTACCTTAGAAAAGGAAAAAGCTCTGTACAAGCTCCCTAGTTAAAACGTTTTTTTTCCATTTGAATTACCAGTACCTTTGTTAAACTGTGTGAACTACCCTTAGAAGACAGATGCTTTCTATAGCTGGAAATTTTTATATATGTCTAGACTTTTTTCCCTTTTTCAGCCTGGTATGTGTGTGTGCACAAGTGTGTTTTAACTTTTTATTTTGCTAACTCCTAAATGTTCCTGATCATTTTTTCTGGGATTTTCCTTGCAGGACTTTCTTGTAATAAGTTTATTTTAGGAACTCTTTTGGAGATTACCTTAGTGGATGGTCTTCCAAAGTGCACAGTATTAAGTAGTACTATTTGGCCTATTCCAATGTGTAAAAAGCTTTTGTTTTGCACTCCTATGTCAATAAAAAATGCTGTCAGTATCTTTTAAATTACATGCATTACAAAATGTTGAAAATGGCTATTTTTCATCGTATTATTATTGCTTTATAAATGCCTACTCTGTAAAGCCATGTCGCTTTTGAGATGACTGATCTGGACAACCTTGAATCCAGAAAGGTCGTGGGTCCTTTGGTCTGAATTTTCTCATGGCCACCTGGAGAAGCAGCACAGTTTTGTAGTGACAGCATTATGGGGCATGGTTTGTATTCTTTGGTTACAGAGCAATAGCTGTCTTCTGCCTATATGAAGATAAGTTGTTCAACTGCAGAGATTAAATTTATCCCTTAAAAGGGTTAAATTAAGTCCCTTAGGCACTTGCAAAAGACAACAAATGAACGATTTTTTTTCTTCTTTTGACCCTTTGTGATAGAATGGCTTACGAGCCTTTAGCATTGATAACTGTTAGGACCCAGTGCATCTTTATCATCTGATCAAAGATTAGAGAAAGGTCTAAAAAACCTCTTTTGCAATTTGATAAACTTAGTTTGAGCAAAAATCATCTGTGAGAAATTCTTCAGCAGATGTTAATTCCTTTGGGTCTTGTAATATCATTTACCTTGTCTATGAAATTTGACAGGAAATTTGCAGAATCTTAAATTTTTTTAACATTTAAGTCAGTTGGCTGCTTTTCCTTGTTCATCATAAAATCAGAACGTTGACAAATTGACCTTCTTTTTCATTCATAGCGTAAATAAATACCTGCCTATGAGCACTTTGCTGCAGCTCTGTACAAGCTCTCTAGTTCAAACATTTTTCCCACTTAAATTGGATCCTTTCTTTTTGACCATCTTTCTCTTATAATGGAACTTTATTACTTCCATAATAAGTGTCAGAGAGATATTTCCCTGTACTGCTTTTTTTTCTTTTTGGCACACTTTTGTTGCCTTCTCATTGTGCCTAACTTCGCTTTCTTCTATTTAGAGTTAGATGTCTGATCAAAAGTACCTCAGGAATCATCACATTGGCATGTAAACTAATTCCACAAACGTTTGCCTGGAATATGTATTTCACACTTGAAGGGGTTTATTTGGGAAGAACATCTCTGAATTACATCAGACCTCTTCGGAATAAAGTCAGAATTTAGTATGAAAAGAGTGGTATATCCTCCTTGTGTCAGGAAGCAGACATAGGCTGCTTACCTGTGATTTTTTTTTTTGACCTGCCCTTGTCGCCATTTCAATCCTGAAAATTCCTTCTCAAAAATTATCAATAGCTGCTTTACTAGCAGAGTTACAAAAAGTCACACACACTCTCTTTTTAAAGTGTCACTCAGCTCCTTGAAGGAACAAAATGTACCAGTGTCATTTTCTGTTCAAATAACTCTCCTACAGGAATCATAAACTTCTCCTCTGGACCTGAACAAATATCTGTTGCCTTTAATGGAACTCTTTTTCTTGCCAGAGCAGTAACCCCTCTTGATTTACTGTTCAATCTGTATGAAAAACCTGTGTGACCTAATTCTGCATCAATTTTCTGTACTCATGAGGACACTAAATGAGTCTCCTGCAGTTATGCAGTATTACATCTTGTTGTTTGGGGAAGTTTAGAATCCTGCATCTCTTTATCGGACTACATGCTGACTATCTTTGTCGGGGAGATGAAATTGTCTGGAGAGGAGCATTATTTAAAATGAAGATTTCTATTAACAACAACAACAACAAAGATATAATCTTCTGTGTTAAAGAAGCCCCTCCTGTACCTTTGCTTCTTCCCCACCATGTGCTGAATCAAATGCATATAATTTGACTGTGGAATCTACCTTTCCTCTTCTCCTAGAGTTTGTGCTTTGTACTTCTTGCCTTCCTTCCATAAAAGGGATTCTTTTGTGCCAGGGAAATCAGATTCACTGACAAATAACTGGGCTCCTTGGAGAAGTAGTCATTTCAGGGACTCGCTCCCACCTTCGCTCTCCAGTGCCACACAGTGCCCCATCTACCCCGGGTTCCCACTCCCCATCTCCTCATTTTCCCTCCACTTCCCTACTTCCCACCTCCCAGTTCAAAGTGATGTAATCTCTACCCTATCAACCCAGTTATCCTGCGATTATTTATGTAGTCCTAGTTCCATGGTTGTTTGGAAGATTAAGTAGGAATTCCTCTAATTTAGCATCTGACCCACTTTGTCAAAGAGAGTAAATCAGAATACCAAGGGATAGTTTGAGTTCTAGGATATTCCAGTAAGAAAGATCTGCGAGGAATCTAGAACCAAGGATGTGGAATAACCAAATCATTGGCCATGACCTCACGCCACTATAATATTTAATTTTCCTCTGGTATGGCCTTAACCTGTAAAAGTAAAGTTGTCTCAGTTTTATTTTTTCCCTTTAAATTATATATTTCAAAAAAAATCAGTAATGGATTTTTTTCTTTACATCTGAATTGTTAAGATGCATCATCTGTTGCTGTATCCAGAGATTTGGGGCTACATAGATGTTTTGGAAAATTAGTAAATGAAGTAAATGTCTGTTTCATACAGTGAACATTGAAAACCACAGTAATAGTCTCATGAGTATCACTAGAACAAGGAATGTGGAAGAAAGTTGGGAGAATTTGAACAATTTTGCCAAAAGAGTAAAATGATGAGTTTATTACTGTTGCATGAAATACAAAACTTTCAGTCTTTTGAATGATTAAACCACTTAAAGATGCTATTGTTTGTGTTGGTTTGCATAGTTAAAACAATAGCATGCGCCAGGCATGGTGGCTCATGCCTGTAATGCCAGCACTTTGGGAGGCCAATGCCCGCGGATCACCTGAGGTCAGGAGTCTGAGACCAGCCTGGCCAACATGGGAAAACCCCGTCTCTTCTAAAAATACAAAAATTAGCCGGGTGTGGTTGCACGTGTCTATAGCCCTAGCTACCTGGGAGGTTGAGGCAGGAGAATTGCTTGAACTTGGGAGGTGGAGGTTGCAGTGAGCCGAGATAGCGCCACTGCACTCCAGCCTGGCCGACAGAGCGAGACTCCATCTCAAACAAACAAACAAAAAACAACAGCAGCAGCATGGTAACAGTGATAATATTAACACATTACGATGACAAATCATTTAATAAATTAGAATGAATAACATGTGTGTAGCAAATAAAACAAGAATCAGTCTTAGATATTATTTTTAGTGAAGTCTCTGAAAAATAGTTTTCCTTACCATCGTTTTCAAATTTTTAAAAATGATGACATTTTATTTCCCTTCCAAATTAAGCACCTGTAGGTTTCTTAAAAAATCACTCATTTTGATATTTGGGCTATATGAAGTATTAGATCTTCTACAGCATTTAGGTCCAGGAGGTTTCGCTTTTTCATGTTAATGAAAATGATGGCTGTCGTCATCAGCATGTTGGCAAGGAAGGCAAATGGCCTGGTTGCCTTAGGACAGAACTAGAAGTTAGAAAGAAAAAAGTCTGTCCTCTCAGCTCTGTACTCTGGCAACATCATCATGTTTGGAAAAAACTGTAATATTCATTTTTTAAGACAGTTTCAACTTTTATTTTAGATTCAGGGGATTCATGAATAGGTTTATTAACATGGGTATATTGCATGATGCTGAGGTTTGGGGTGCAGTTGATCCCATCATTCAGCTAATGAGCACAGTACCTAAAAGTTTTTCAACCCTTGCTGCCCTCCCTCCCTCCCCCGTTTAGTAGTCCCCAGTGTGTATTGTTGCCATCTTTATGTCCATGAATACCCAATGTTTAGCTGCCACTTAAAAGTGAGAACATGCGGTATTTGGTTTTCTGTTCCTGCATTAATTTGCTTAGGATAATGGCCTCCAGCTGCATCCATGTTGCTGCAAAGGACATGATTTGGTTCTTTTTTATGGCTGTGCATAATTTTTAACAGAATTCTTAATTTTCAGCTTTTATAGCTGAGGTCCAGGAAAGTTCTCGGAAAGTATATTTTAATTATCTATCATTGTATTGCAGTGGTGTTGGTATCAGGCAAATTGAGGTTCCAGTCTTCGCCCCCTTCTTTACTAGCTCTGTGGTATCTCCAGGTGTCTTCAATTTTCCTCATCAGTAAAATGGGACCATTATAACATTTACCTTATAGAGGCGTGTCTGTGTAAGAGAGAGAGAGAGACAATTAAATAAAATTGTACGTTAAAGGCACTTAGTGCTGTTAATATTAGCCTAGTTTAACTTATTACTTATATTATTCTTTCTTTGTTGAAATCTAGTTCAGTACAGTTTGCCTCAAATTTAGGGGCTGTAGTTCTAAAAATAGGCTTAAATGTCGTATAATTATTTGTCAGAATAGGATTCAGGTGAACTCTAAAACCCGCAGTTTATATATCTAACAGTAACAGTATCCCAAGTGAATGGCTAAAGTCAGAGGTCTTTTATTTTCTACTATGCCTTGATTATGAAGAAGTACATGCAGTTATATTTTTGATGGTGTGTAAAACGAGAATCCTCAACATCCTTTTCTAGAAACTCTTAGTTTTTGAGTACTATTTGCTGCTGGCCCTGATTTTTTTTAAAACAGCCTCATTTGTATTTTCTTTTCTCAAGCAAGCTCTGCTCACAGAGGAAGTGGTTGTGGCTGGCAGAGCGCTTTCAGAATGTTTAGGGTTGGCTGATTTCTGTGGCATCAGCACCTAAAACTGTTCTTGCTCTCTCCGCTTTAATGGCTGTCGTCATCAGCATCTTGGCAAAGAAGACAAATGGTCTGGTTGCCTTAGGACAGAACTAGAATTTAGGAAGAAATCTGTCCTCTCAGCTCTGCATTCTGTCTGGCTGGGAGTTAGAAAGCGAGTCAATTGTTTCTGTCTCTCATTTTCCCTGTCTGCTAAGAGTGAGCAAGGACATTTGACTTCCCCACTAGATGCAGAGGGAACCTTCTTTCCCTAGTGTTAGATAGAGGTTATGGAGGAAGCCACATTGTTAAGTAACATATACCTGTCTGCATTAATGCAAAGGTAGCTTTTCTCTGCTTAACATCAAAAATTCTAGTTGGGTGTCAGAAATCAACTATCAGTATCTGGAATATGTTTTGCCCTGAGCTTAAACCTAATGTCATTGTTTATCATTTAAGATTAAATTGTAATGTGTTTTTCCCCTGCCCCCTTTTCCCCATTTTATTGTTTCCTTTAGACTTCAGGCCCGCATAGCTCATAGGATACAAGAACTGGAAAATCTGCCTGGCTCTTTGCCACCAGATTTAAGAACCAAAGCAACCGTAGAACTAAAAGCACTTCGGTTACTCAATTTCCAGCGTCAGGTAATACGTTTTCCCCAGTGAATCTGAGGTGTAGGAAATAAATGTAATTGTTCCTAAAGTGTTATCTGTGTTGCCTTTAGTCTATTCAATATTGTTATAAAGATATAAACATAGTAAAATAGTGAATCTTTTAGACCAACAGCTTATGACTAAAAATAATGAAGATGAACCACTTATTATTCTGGTTTTCTCTTCTGTATATGGGAAAGAGTTTTTCCTCCTATACTATGGTTCACAAAGTCAGAGTTATGGCATTTTGTTACCATGGATGAAAAACCTTGGGAACAAGTGGGGTGGCTCATGTTTACTTTTATGACTCCAAGGAAAAACCAGAAGGTAGTAGATTGGAGCTTCTTTGTAAGCACAGATGTAAAGTGCTAGCCACGACTATGAAGATAATTTTAACGAATATGATAGCCACTCTACTGAATTAGTAGTTCATCATTTATAGAAATACATAAAGCAATGTCTTATAGCTTATTTATTCACCAATATCTAAGTTTGGAGTGTTTGATCACATCAGGCTCATATATTGACTGATCAGTAAATTATCTGTTCTTGTAGTTTACAGTAGTTATTAAAAGCCAGTATAATGACCTATTTTCTGATTTCTAAATTAGTAAGAGACTAGTGGAATGAGTTAGAGCTAATTTTCACTTTGGTGAGTTTTGCCTTGTGGACTGAAAAGGTTCAAGTTTGCTAGTCCGCAGATTGCCTCACTAAGCCAAAGGGGATAAGGCATGTTTCATTGTTAGTCAGATGGGTTTGTTTTGTTAAAGCCTGGAACATGCAAAATGAATGATTAATGAGTAAAAGTAGTTTGGAAGTATTGACTTGGTCTGTTGGAGGATGTGACTAAAATCACAGTCTACTCCGCTTGCTATTGTGGTAGGAATTTGGGTGTATATTTGCCTTACTGGCTATAATATCACAGATGGACATTAGTGGTGGGTAGGTGCTACTTGGCTCTTGGTTTGCAAGAGTAGATTTCAGCTTAAATTTTAAAATTTAAGTTCTGTTAACTTCTTTCTTATTGGTGACCTCATAAGATGAATTAATAAAATGCTGCATAAAATCTTACTAAATGAATATTAAACAAGTATATTTTCCGGAGTACGTTTATGTTCAAATTAGCATTGCCATGCTGGACTCTTACTGATTTCTGATTTTTGTTTGATATTATTTTTAAAATCTGTTATTTATGAAGCTTCCCAATTAAATTAACTGTAACTAATGATATTTCAGATTCAGTGGAATGATTATTTAATGTGTATTCTCCAGTCCCTACCCCCTACCACCATATAACATGCAATACAGATAAAAGTATTACATTTGTGATCTAAAGTAAGTTCATGATATAATATAAAATGTAGATCTCTTGGAAAGAATATCATTATTGGAATGGGAAGAAGCCAAAACTCGTATTTCCCATCCTTCGTATGAGACTATGAATTAACGTTGTTTGAGTACCTGCTGCTACCATACGTGAAAGTAATTCTTTTATTCTTTTTTTGGAGCATCATTAAAATTAATCTTTAAACACAAAGAGAATGTTAACATGACATTTAAAACAAAGCGAAAAATTTAAAAAGCTTATTAGCTAATTGGTATCATTAGAATAATTAGATAAAATGAAGTTATTTAAAAGGCAAGACAACATCTTTCTTTTACTGTTACCGTACTATAATTGCTTTCGATTTGAATTATTTGGGGAAAAAAATCTTGTACTGTTCTTGAAAATATTGCATACATTTGGCATGATTTTAGTTCCTTCATTTAATACAAACCAAAGGCGATTGAGAAGCGTGTAGAGATTCCCCGCCCCGCTCTGTTCCATTAAATGCAACCGCGAGAAGGCCGGAGTTCAGGAACCTAGCTTCTGTTTGGGAAGGCTTTCTAACTGCTCTCTTGTTGACAGCTGAGACAGGAGGTGGTGGCCTGCATGCGCAGGGACACGACCCTGGAGACGGCTCTCAACTCCAAAGCATACAAACGGAGCAAGCGCCAGACTCTGAGAGAAGCTCGCATGACCGAGAAGCTGGAGAAGCAGCAGAAGATTGAGCAGGAGAGGAAACGCCGTCAGAAACACCAGGTTCTTAGACCCCGGGCTTTGGTCACCCTCACTTTGACAGAGCTGTCCAATGAAGTCATCGAATGGGGTCAGAATGACTGAAAAATTGACCCTTGTGGGTGGTGGGGACATCACAGAACAAAACGGTTCCTTGACATTTACATAATCCAACCACATCATTTTATAGACAAGGACGCTTAGGCCAGGACATATAAATGACCTGCCCAAGGTCATACAATTGCTCAGCAGCAGAATGAGGTTTAGTACTGTCTTAGTCTGTTTGGGCTGCTATAAAAAAAATAGCATAAATTGGGTGGTTGATAAGCAACAGAAATTTATTTTTCACTGTTCTGGAGGCTGGAAGCCCGAGATCAGGGTACTAGCATGGCTGGGCTCTGGGGAGGGTCTTCTTCTGGGTTGCAAACTGTTAACTTCTCCTTGTTTTCTTATGTGGTGGAAGCAGACCAAGAAAGCTCTCTGGGCTTCCTTTATAAAGGCACTAATCCCATTCGTAAGGGCTCTACCCTCATGACCTTATCACCTCCCAAAGACCCCACCTCCTAATACCATTACATTGGAAGTTAGCATTTCAATATATAAATTTTGGGAGGACACAAACATTCAGTCCGTAACAGGTGTCATGTTCATAATCCCATGGGAAGTTTTTGAATGGGTGGGCATAGGTGGATTTCCTAGAGCAAAATTCTGGGAGCAGGAACTTGGAAAAGGAAAGTAGAGAGCAAAAAGTTATTTTCATAACAAATATAATAGCATCTTGGCCTCTTTGAAGGGCCTAGTTGAATGTTGCACAGAGGCAAATATTAACAACATTCCTTTCTGGGGGTTTGGAAATATTTTGATGTAGGATTTGATTTCCCGTCATAGTCCTATAAGTTGTATTTGTTTTCCTGTGCTTAATTCAGTGCTTAGCTTAGTTTCCTTTTGAAAAAATGTTGGATTTTAGTGTAAATAGAGTATATATTTAAAAAGTGGATACAAATTCTGCATGGCAATTTTAACTTTGTATAAACTTATTTTGTGTCATACTCTAGGGTAGTTAAGTTAGAGCAGAAAAACATTACTTTTATGGCATACTTTTTGCTGGAGATACCCATGTTCCTCAGGTTTATTTTGGAGTGAATGAGTGGTTTGCTTTACATTTTATCATTGCCATTTTGTAGGTCTCTTTCAGTCTTCGATCTTTCCATTCTCATGTGGCCATACCCTCAAGGCTGAGGAGGCTTCTCTTGCAAAAGCTTGCACCAAAAGGAACCCGAAGAGGCTATCTTTCCCACCAGCCCCATGGCCCACACCTCAACTGCAGAGACACCAGGGCACCTATCCCCAGATTCTAGTCTTCCTGTGCTGTTAAACACACACTGAGAGTTTTCTTGGACAACACTGATAGCTCCGAGGACACTGGGCAATGGGTTTTAAGTATCCTTTCCTTCCCTTTTTGGATCTTCTAGGAATACCTGAACAGTATTTTGCAACATGCAAAAGATTTTAAGGAATATCATCGGTCTGTGGCCGGAAAGATCCAGAAGCTGTCCAAAGCAGTGGCAACTTGGCATGCCAACACTGAAAGAGAGCAGAAGAAGGAGACAGAGCGGATTGAAAAGGAGAGAATGCGGCGACTGATGGTAAGGAACTCCCTGCAGGAGCCCAGGAAACTACTCAACCCACATCCGTCTGCAGTGAGACCATTAAATATGGTGGTAGTAGAAGGAAAAGATGAAAACTGCTTATCAAAAATTTTAATAAATTTCTTTGAACCTTAGGGAGATGAAGTAAAAACTTTTTCTCTTTCCTGGACAATGCATGCCAAAAATCTAGGGGGATGACTGCTGAGTATAGTGTTTCTGTGTCCTGGGGTGGTATTGTGGTACACATTACAGCTTCTCTCATAAAAGCAGGTACTATATTTTGCATGAGTTTGATAACCAGATCTGGAAGGATGGCAAATGCAGTTCTTTTAAAAATATGGCCTCTTTGAAGTGAATGACCATGTTTTTTGGAATGAATAACACATTAAGTCGTGTCTTCAAATCTAAGAAGGTCTGTATTTTGAAGACTCTGGTGCTTATCTTTCTTTTTCAATGGCAGAAATTATTCTCTAACGGTGTAATAAGTGATTTTTAAGTTGATTTTGAAATGTTGCCTTTTTTGTGATAGCCTTATTATGGTCAAAGGCTATTCATGGATCATTACATTTGCACTGTTATTTTTTAATGGGCATATAAGCACAGAAGAGATAGGTTTATATCATTGGCCTGAGTATTTGTTTTTATTGACCATTTATTTTTGGAATTGGACCTCAGAACACACTGTGGATTTTAGAAAAGCGTGTGTGTGTGTGATGTTATAATTATAGGAGACCTGCAGATTCTATCTAGGACATAATGCCTGCATAGATGAAGATAAGGTCATTAGTCTCAGCCCATAATTATGTTCCTGAAAAATTCTAAGTGACACTGTCTTCCTTGCTGGTATTACAGTTTGCATTTTTTTCATTTTTTGGATTCCAGAGAGTAAACACCATGTTTTAAAAGCCTCTGTGTCCAGGTGCTACCACATCTTACTACCCTATCCTGCCTCCCTCTCCATACCAGGGAGAGAGGGGACTGTCCAAGAGGTTTCTGACTAGACCATTTTTATAGTAATTTGATCACTAAGCAGTCAAATTTGTCTGACTCAACTGAAGTGAAACTATATTAGAACTTCAGTAACAGATTGGTTTGACACTAATGATTAGGCATTTGCAAATCATTAATTTTTGCAATTAAATGATGGAATATACAGATAATAGAGAAACTGAAGTTTTTTATGACTCTTTCTTCAAGTGAGTTCAACCATAACCAAAAGCAATTAGAGTTATAATAGCATTTGAGGCTCTTGCTCATCCACAGGGCAGACGGCAGCTAGACTGAGTGATGAAGCTGCTGTCACTCCGGCAAATGCTAGAGTGACACCCCTGGACAGAAGATCCCAAGTTTTTGTTTTTGTGTTTGCAATGGAGTTGCCTCTTAAAGATTTTGCAGCTTGTTCCTTTATCATGGCATTACATGATAAAAATAATTTGGAGTGTCCTTTTATTGGGATACACAAAGAAATGTCTCTCAAAGTGGCTTAGAGTACATCAGAGTTTTATTCTGTTTAACCTCATCATGTTGCTTAATGGGAGGTGGAGGTGGGAATTACTGTATCTGTTTTGTTGCTCAGCAGTACCAGACTTCACGTGCTAAGTGACTTGTCTCCGGTCACCTGCGCCCATTACTCAGTGCAGCTCTGTGGCCAAAAAAAAAAAAAAAAAAAAAAAAAAAAAAAAAATCCCCCAAATTTGATCTTTCCTGTCGACCACAAAGTTTGTAATGCCAAAAAGAAAGACTTTTTAAAATATAAGACATTATTTGTTAAAAGCCCATTTGATTCCTTGCCTTTAGTGCTACTTTTTGAAATATTTATGAATCAAAGGATATTATGTCTGGAATTTGCTTCAAGACAATTCAGTTTGGGTTTAGGGGAAGAGTAGCAATGAAACAGGAGTCATCACAAGTTAATTTTTGTTGTTTGGGGTTGATTATAGGAGAAATTAAACTATTCTCTCTGCTTTTGATTATATTTGAAAATGTCTAAAATATAGAGTTAAAGTTTAGATCATGAATTGTCAAATTCTAAAATCTTTTTGTACAGTTAAAGCAACACAGAAAACAAAGAGCTGGCTCAGAGTGCTTAATCACACCACACGTACAGTGTGGCTTTGTGCCCAGACTTTGCTGTAAACTCCAGTGTCCTGGGATGTAGGCATCACACTTCTGTGTGTTTGTCCCGCTTCAGACTCTGTGCAATGGCTTGAACAGCCCAACTCATCCAGTTTGCTACACTCCTGCCAGTCAAAGTGCAGACTGTCAAGGGGAGGACAGAGTGGAGAGTGGAGTTGTCTGCATGCTTATATTATGCTCTCATCGTGCTCTTCTTTCCTTAATAGGCTGAAGATGAGGAGGGTTATAGAAAACTGATTGATCAAAAGAAAGACAGGCGTTTAGCTTACCTTTTGCAGCAGACCGATGAGTACGTAGCCAATCTGACCAATCTGGTTTGGGAGCACAAGCAAGCACAAGCAGCCAAAGAGAAGAAGAAGAGAAGGAGGAGGAAGAAGGTACGTATCCTAGTGGTGGTGGCTGAGTCCAGGGTGTATGGGCAGGTGTAAGTTTAAGGCGAGTATTGTTCTTTAAGTACTACTTCTTACACTGGTGGAAGGTTTAGATGATTGAATTGTGCAAATTGCATAAATGGGTATGGCATGGAAATGTTGACTAGGTATACTAAACAACTGTTGGAGGTAAGGGCATGTTTATAGGATGTACTAAACTAAAACAGTGTTGTTCATAAATCATTGTTTAAGGGGAGATTTTAAATTAAGTGCATACAGTCAATTGGGAAAGGAAAAACAGACATAAATAAGTGTTTGCTTAAGTTTAATGCTAGTATGGCAGGGGATTACTCAATTAAGAATGAAATTTAAGAAGAAAATGCAGTGTACAGGTTGGAAGAAGCCAGAGGAAGATATAAGCGATAGTTACTTGGACAGATGGCAGTGCCAAAGTTGTTCATTCAGTTCTGCTGCCGCTGTGTCGCAGTGAGGTGAGTGTGCACATTGGGGTTTTAGGTAATTACATAAAAAAAGAGTCCTATGTGAAATATCTCCTAATTATCATGAGAAATGAAGGGTAAGATTTAGAATCTCTGCAGATATTATATCTCAATTCAACAGTAACCTGCTGAGGATAGGCCTGTGAATATGATCCTCTTTGAAGCTTAAGTCATCCCGTCATCTAGTTAGTGGTTGATACTGTGTTTTCATGACAAATTCTGTTTAGGCCAGGTACAAACATCAACAGGAAGTCAGAATTGTAAAGGCTGAGGATTGGTAGCATTTAATCATTCATTCTGTACACTGAATAACTGAACAAAATGCTTTTCAAAAAATAATTAATTTCATGGCTCCTGAATCCTCATACCTGTTTCATAATTAAGGAGGAGGAATAAATGATTAAGAAGGCACCTTCTTGCACTGATTTCTTTAGTATAAGATAGCTTACCTCATTGCGAAGATGAACGAGAGATGACTCAGGGCTTGTGTTTAGACATTTTGTTGGTGAGGAATACCTCATTTTCTTGTCAATGTAGCATTATAGACTGTGCAAAACTCCAGCTCCAATTCCTACCTTAAAAAGATGTTTTCAGAGTTAGCGAGGAACATATAGGTAAGGAGGAGGGAAGAATGATGGGGAAATAAATCATATAAATGTAGTTATTGCCACTGAACTGTAGACTTAAGAATGGTAAAGATGGTAAATTTTATATGCCTAATGACTTCCATAAAAAATTTTTAAAAATTAAAAAGAAATTACTGACATATTGATAGCAGAGAGAGAGATGGAATTCTGGAATATTCTGTAAGTGGACCCCATTAAATGGCAGTTTTAGTTTTTCCTAATTCAGCCATGTGTTCTGCAGAGGTTGTCACTGTTAGTGTTTTTAGTATTAAACTTTGTATTTTACATTTCTTTGTGATTAAAAGCTAATGACCCAGATTTGAGATTATGGCTTACAATTAATAGATTTCTGCCGTGGTGTTAGATAGTTGCATCATCATAGGCAAAGAAAGATACACAATTGAGTGTTGATGATTATGCCTATATTTTTGTGTTCATCTGTACAGAACAGGGACTTGTCACAATTGTTTTTCATGGTGTTACTCTGCATGATCTGTAAGGTGGCACGCCCCTTTCAAACCCTTGCCTTCAATTTGGTAATAGCACTTATTCTTTGTGTCTTACGCTTTCACTCAACATATGTTAACTGAACACTTACTGTGAGCTAGGTCGTGTGCTAGAATGCTGGGAGAAGGAGGGTACAATGGTAAGGAAAAGCATCCTGCCTTCTCTCACAGTTTAATCAGAGAGAGAAAAAGAGAGGCTAGACAGATATTAATCAGAGAGAGAAAGAGAGGCTAGACAGCTATTAATCCAACATGCACCCAAATATACAATGACAAGCTGGGATGAATGTTGTGGAGGGAAACTGTTTCCAGTTGGAGGTGGGGCCTGATTTCTTGGCAAACGAGTAATAGATGTCAAAGCAACTATTGTCTACCTTACAGACGTCTTTGAGTATCTCTCATTGATTATCTCACATGATCAATGTGCAGAATTTTTGCTTTATGGTCAGCCATCTACCCTTCCTTGCATGCTGTTGGGTGCCTAGCATTTGTGCCCTCAGCAGGACTAAGTGGGAGGGGCTCTATTTCCTTCCAGGGTATCTTACTGGGAGAAGTGGGACAAAAAAGGGGGAAAAAAAAAGAAAAGAAACTGAGGCCCTTAGCCCTTCCTGGTACCTGTCTCTCTTGCGGGGCTTCAAGACTTAGTTCAGAGTGAATTACCCAGTTCCAGATGCACCTTTATTCAAGTGCAAAGGAAGGGGATGCTTTGAAAAGCTGACTTGACAGTTTGGATTATCTGTAGTTCCTCTTCCCTCCATTACAGTGAATGATTGGGAGTTGCTTGTTCTAGCTTCTCTGTAGTGGAGGAAAACTTCTGTGTCTATGAGCATAAAAATCTCTGCTATCCTTTTTAGCACTTTTCCATAGTATTAAGTATTATGCTGTACCTATCAATATTTTTTAAATTAACAAATACTTCAATAAACCTTTGTTTTGAGAAAACCTACTTTACTCAGTGAGCTAATAGCTAATAGCACTGAGCTGGTAGCAACACTTGAAGGACAACTAAGCTGCCGATTACTCTAAGAAATGTGCTATTAAAGATGAATATGGTTGACTTTTTCACTTAATTTAATCTGAAAAGATTACCTTTTGTTTTCGGCATTAAACTAGTGTACAATTTTTTTTTTTTTAATTCCCTAGAAGAACAGAGGACTCTGTCTTTCTTTGGGAGTTTATTGTGTTGACTTGTTGCTCGTGAATAATAGGGTAGGTTTCCTTTAACGTTATGACCTTGTTTAATTTTCTCATCATTACAGACATTTTTAGGAAGTACACATTTATAAATCATTTGAAACTTCTCATTCTCAGCCTGGTCTTCCATTAAAGCCCTTGAAATGGAAGAAAAAGAAGTGAACTACATGTATCTCCTTAAGTGTCAGAGGAGGAATAATTTTTAAAGTATTGAAAACCTAGTTATATGAAACTAATTTCTTTGATGTTACAAGATGAATGTGCTATTATGTGCGTTTAGCGTGACCTTGAGGTTTCCTACAGGGTACAAGAGAGAATGGGGCTAGATAAAGCCACCAGGGCCTGTAAAACCAGGATTGAACATGGCTAAATTAGTAAATTGGACCACTGTCTCAGTCGTGTTAGCAGGTAATCTTTTAAAATCAAAACTACATAAGAAAATATATATACTAACTTGCTATTATTCTCTTGTAGGCTATTTCATTAAAAAATCTATTACCATAGTGCTTCAGTCTCATGATCTGTAAGAAGGCAATAGGAATGTTAATCTACCCCATAGATTTGTAGTGAGGATTACATGGGAAAGTTTATCTAAAGCATGTAGAATACACGCTAACATATAGTAAGTGCTCAGTAAACATTATTTAATCAAGCAATTCTATGATACGAAAGTGGAATCATGATTATAATACGGTTATGTTTTTCTGAAAACAAATCTTTTTTTAAACCTTTACTGCATATTCTTTGTGATGTTGAATCAATAATAATTGGTCACCACTTTTTTTCTAGTTGGAAATCAGTTGAATATTAGTGTGTAGGATATCTTTGAGGACAATGACAGATTCTTTAAATATTGAGGCGTGCAGAAGAAAAATGAGCCTTTATCACAGGTGATAAACTCTGCCTACCACCCTGTTCCCCCATCTCCTACAAAGAGAATTTTCTAATTACATGGCCTCTACTTTACTAGGGTTCCTGGCGATTATGAGGCATCTCTCACAGTACTTTAGGGTACATTTTTCGTTAAGCTGTGGTTAGGAGCCCATACCAGGAGCACCCCTGCCTATTGCTTAAAAGGTTAGCCATCAGCCAGGTGCAGTGGCTCACGCCTGTGATCCCAGCACTTTGGGAGGCCGAGGCGGGCAGATCACGAGGTCAGGAGATCGAGACCATCCTGGCTAACACGTTGAAATCCTGTTTCTACTAAAAAATACAGAAAATTAGCTGGGCATGGTGGTGGGCACCTGTAGTCCCAGCTACTCAGGAGGCTGAGGTAAGAGAATGGTGTGAACCCGGGAGGCAGAGGTTGCAGTGAGCCGAGATGGCACCACTGCACTCCAGCCTGGGCGACAGAGCGAGACTCTGTCTCAAAAAGAAAAAGTCTAGCCATTTCAGAGGTTCAGTTTCCAGAGCCGTTAACATCAGCCAAAACTAAATATTTAATTCTCCCTTCCACATCTTTCAGTGGGATGTATACCAGCGGAACTATTCTTGTGTTATTTATTTGTGACATTTTTTGGAAACATATGATGCTAATGGGCACATACTCAGAATCTCTGAGGCAATACTAGGCCAGATATAGTCTTCATTGGAGTGTTTGATTTTCTAAAGGTTCTTTTATCCTGTCTCTCTCTCTCTCTGTCTCTCTCTCTCTCTCTCTCTCTCTTTCTCCTTACCAACCACTATTATAAGTAAATCTCAGGACTGTGATATTTTGCAGGTTGAACCTTCCTGGCAAAATGTATTGGCCAATATAGTGGCAGGAAATATGTTTTTATCCTGTTTAGATACCAGAATGTCAGAATAGCCTGCCGTTGGCACAATTTTCAGTAAAAAGAGCTTGAAAAGCAAAGCAGTAATATTATTGAGACATTTATTTTAAATACAAGCTACTCTCTGATTTTTCTCAGTTTTTTTTATCTCTTACAGTTTCCCCAAAGATTATATACTTTATTACAGCTTTCCTTTACAAGATTTTCATAGATTAAAGAAAGGTTCTAATGTTATTCTGGACATTTGAGTGGAGGAACTATTGTAAGGGTAGGTGAACACAATGCCACAGTGATTAGATTTATTTGATTAGTTCAGTGTCAAAATGGGTGAGAGCAGAAGTTTGGAGAAAAGTCCTGTTTAACTGGATTGACCAGTTACTTGAGTCAAAATGTTTGAATTGATTTTCTCTGTAAGAAAAACCCAAGTAATTTACAAATGCCTGTTAATTTCATATCCCTGGGCATTTTTTTTAAATTTCCCGGTTACCTATCTTAATGCTCAAAGGTCCCCTTAAATGACAGTAAAAATAACTCAAGTGGTTTTTGAAAGCTTAGGTTTCCAGCGAGACAGAGTGGATCCTTCAGATACCGGCACATTTGAATGTTGTTTCAGTATATTATAATAACACCCACTGGGGGATAAAGTACATTCATTTTATAATATAGATTGTAAAATATTTGATTTAAAACTGTTTCTTTATATAATGAGGCTGTTTATAGCCTGTGTTAAAGTAATCTAAATAAAATGGCCTACTGAAGTCTTCTTTTGAGTTCAGCTTACACGGGATTTTCATATTTAGAGATTTCTTTCCCTCCTCAGCCCTGTTGTTGATTACTTTTTATACTTTCTGCAAGGAAGATGGGTAGCCATGCACATACCTTTGTTTGTGAACATTGCTAAATGGAAGATATGAATTGACATTGGCCTTGGAAATTGGGAACACACACTGTCTTTAGTTTGAGTAATTTTTAGTTATGAGTAATCTTTAGTTATGAATAATTCCTATCATGTCCCCTTACATGATTAGGTTAATTATACTCCTCCCTTCCTACATAAGCATAATTAGTTCTAAACTCTTTTGCATGTAGGAAGAAGTCAGTACAAAGTTTCTTGTTCAGTGTTTTGTTTTCAATCAATGGAAATAAGTGCAGGCATCGGCCATTAATATTGATAGCATGCGTTTGCAATTACACGATGCAGATAACTACGTATGAAAATTTCTCAGGTGGCAGGAGGCGCTGTAGCAGCTGCTGCATTCACACCAGACATTTCATTAGGTGCTTACAGACTGGCCGAAGTCAGCTCAAACAGTAGACCAATCACAAACTCTTGGATGTTAGTTTTGAACCAAAAAAGGGACAGTTGTGTTTGTTTTGCTTTGTTTTTTTAAGTTTTGAGACACAGCATGAGGTTGATGTGAGTACATGGGCGCACCAACCAGGAATGCCATCAAACTGAAGGAATCCAAAGAAAGATGGGAGAAGCTGACATCTCTTGTCATAGAGTAGACTGCCACCTGGCCTCTATCTCTTAGAATAACATGGCAGAATTGGGTCCAAGGACAGGGCACGCTTGTGAGGAAGGTCACACAGAGCACCAATTCAATGGCTAATTGTGTGCGTGCTCATAACTATTTTATGACTTGCAAATGTATTGGCATCTATTTATGATAATAATAATAGTTTAATGAGCATATGCTAAGTGGAAAGCATTGTTCTTTGTGCTTTCATTCATTCTTTCAATCACCAAATATTTATTTAGTACCTTTTAAGTGCCTGATGCCCTTGTAGGTGTGGGAATGCATCAGTGAACGAAACAGACAGAAATCCCTGACCTCATAGCCTTATGAAGCAGTTTTCAGGAAATGCTACAGCCAGTCTTAATTACAGACATAAAAGAATAGTCCTCAGACTATCGTTGACCCTTGTACAATGTGGAGATTGAGGCTGGCAGCATATATATTACTTGTGACACTGGATTATACATGTTGAAATAGTGACCCAGTCCTGCAGAAGCTCTAGGAAGTAGGCACTGTTTGTTACCATTCCTGTTTTATGCAAAAGGGAACTAAGACACAAAGAGAAAATGATTTGCTCAAGATCATACAGCTAAGATCTCTTGCACTTAATTACAGAGAGCTAAGATTGAAACACAATTTGTCTAATTCCAGAACCAACTGTCTTAAATCTAATATTACTCTGTCTCTCAGATTTGATACCTAATAGAATTTTAAAAAATAGTTTTGGGGATTTTCAGTAATGGAAGGGCCTGACTGTGAGGCAGTTTTTAGATAACAATCTAGCTAGTCTATAGTATATTCATAGGAAAGTATCCTTCAGAATAGTTTTGATTATATTAATATATGATGCTTCAAGCTTTTTAATGTACTATTCATTGAAATGGTGATCCAATTCCACTTGCCAGATATTTGAAATTGGTTTATTCATTGTCTCATTTGGTTTTCTTTGTTGGCCAAATTTGTAGCTTATTTCTGATTTGTATAGAAAGAATGATGGGATTAATTGACTTTCCCCCGTTAATTAAAACAGTCCCCTGAGTATAGATTCTGAGAATCCCAAAAATGGAACCTTCAGTGACTGGTAGCAGGGATGGTTTCTTTTTTGAATTCAAGGGTTCTGTTATTGTTCTCTGTGTCACTAGCTTAGATGTAGAGCCTGATGCTCTTTGAAGCTGATCATTTCTTTTGAGCTTATAAATGTTTTTGCTCTGGGGTGACATAAATAGAAATTTAATTTCTTGGAAAATCATAACCAAAGGGAGCATTTTATTTCCTACTGTTTGGTAGAAGCTGCGTTTTTTTTATGCCTTGTGCTTTGGCATACATACATACATGTATTTTTGGTAAAAATTGCATTGTAAAGGAACTTCAGAAATTTCAAATGTTGATGGAACTGCCTTTCTTCACTATGAATAAAAGGTTGATTTTAAACTTTTAAGTGTTTTCATAAAAGCTATTTTGTCAAAAGACAGTTGAGTTATTTTCATAGAAGGCAAAACATATTATATAATCGATATCTTAAGTAAACAAAGTTGAGTTCATATTGATTCTGTATCATCATTTTTTATTTTTAATTAACTAAAGAGCCCAAGGGAGGAAAGCTCATTTTCTCAAGCATCTTGGCAAAGGAAATGACTAAAGTTTTTTTTTTTTTTCTCATCATATCATACAGAAATAGTATAGCTTTCCAGCAGTAACTTTAAAATGTGATTCTATAGAGGTGATTTTAAAGATTTCACTTGTCAGAGAGGTTATCGTAAGTGGAAGAAATTTTAGATTATTTTGCGTATATTACAGATGAGACTTTCTTGGATATATAGAAGATATGACATAATCTTTTTTTTTCTTTTTTTTGAGATGGATTCTCGCTGTGTCACCCAGGCTGGAGTGCGCTGGCGCCATTTCGGCTCACTGCAAGCCCCGCCTCCTGGGTTCATGCCATTCTCCTGCCTCAGCCTCCCGAGTAGCTGGGACTACAGGTGCCCACCACCACACCTAGCTAATTTTTTGTATTTTTAGTAGAGACGGGGTTTCACCGTGTTAGCCAGGGGGGTCTCAATCTCCTGACCTTGTGATCGGCCCGCCTCAGCCTCCCAAAGTGCTAGGATTACATGCCTAAGCCACCACACCCTGCCGATATGACATAATCTTAACTTTTCATTTAGGTTGTTTTTGAGGCATGTAGAAATTAATGGACTAAGATATTGGAATGTGTAAGAAATGGTAGATAGGCTGGGAGGCCGAGGCAGGTGGATCACGAGGTCAGGAGATTGAGACCATCCTGGCTAACACAGTGAAACGCCATCTCCACTAAAAAATACAAAAAAATTAGCCAGGCTTGGTGGCAGTCGCCTGTAGTCCCAGCTACTTGGGAGGCTGAGGCAGGAGAATGGCATGAATCCAGGAGGCAGAGTTTGCAGTGAGCCGAGATCGGGCCACTGCACTCAGCCTGGGCGACAGAGCAAGACTCCATCTCAAAAAAAAAAAAAAGAAATGGTAGATAACAGAATTCTTCATGAGACAACAATATCTGCATAAAATTTTCCCCTTTACACATGGTAGAAATACTATATATTATAAAAGAAATTTAGGTGGAATTAAAAACATCCAGGGAACTCATAAAGTTTTATATTACGTTTTTATGCCCATGGAGTGGTTCATAGCTTATTCTTTTTTTTGAGGATGCAATTTTATTTTTATTATTTCAACTTTTATTTTAGATTCAGGGGATACATGTGCAAGTTTATTACCTGGGTATATTGCATGATGCTGAGGTTTGTGTTACAATTGATCCTGTCACCCAGGTGGAGATCATCGTACCCAATAATTAGTTTTTCAACTCTTGCCCCACTCCCTCCTTCCCCCCTCTAGTGGTCCCCACTGTCTATTGTTGCCATCAGAGCTTGTTCTTGATGAACAGTTTTAGAATGTTGTTCTTCAATGCTGAAGAAAACTTGCTTAGGGGATAGGAAAGTTGAGCTAATTATGTCAGGATATATCTTCCCACTCCCAAACACGAGAAGAACGTTTCAGGTTCTGACCACTGTCTTGATACTGCCCTGTCTTAAGCTCTTTGGGTCCCTGAAGACACAATCTACAAATCTCTAGTGTGCTGGCCTCAGATCACATCTGGCTTTAAGTGACTCTCTACAAGTTGCTAATAAAATACATGTTTTTTTCTCAGCAAAGAGAAATGAACATAAAAGGCATTAACACTTAAGCCGTGTTAGATAATAATGGGGAAACAATGAAATTCTATTACATACCAGAGAGTTACCAGGAAGTCCTGTACCCCATCGTCTTGGTTACATATAACATTCGACATTGTTGTTTTGCAGAAGGCTGAAGAGAATGCAGAGGGTGGCGAGTCTGCCCTGGGACCGGATGGAGAGGTAAGGGATTGTCATCCTTTCCGCTGTGTTCTGCTGAACGGAGTCCGTGCCATACCTGGCAGCACCATTCTTCATGCATACTATTTTATTCTTACTGTGCTATTTATTTTAAGTAAAAATAGTAATACATTATCATAGTAGAAAGTTAGAATGATACAAAAGGGATACAGTGAAAAATAATCTACTTACATGTCAGAGTATCAATCAACTGATATTAAATGTCTTGCATACTATTTCAGAATTTTCTGTGCACATATAATCATATATTTACAAATATATAGGATGTGTGAGAATCTTAAATGATTCTATAATTATATTGCCCAGTAAATGATACAGAAGCATAAAATATGACCCAGTTTTTCTAGTTTATTATTAATTTGAAATTATAAAAATACATAAACTAAAGAAGTCACATGTTTGGTTAACTTATTTTTGGCATTTTTAATAGGCTTGCCATATAGCTTCTATGGCAGAATGTATGTTCTGTATGTACATATTCTGTATGTTCATCAGCCTAGTCCTAAAATTCATTTCCTAGTAGTTCCAGTATTCTCCTGAATTATGAGGATACCATTTATTTATTGGATTTTTTTTCTGAAGAATTTAAGGTTCCCTGCCAGCGATTCACAGTGAGGAGGCACACTCCCAGAGCAGGATGGGAAGGGAGTTTGTTTCAAATTATCTTCGTTTTGTGTCTTAAATTCTGATAAACCTACTTGGAGGATCGGAGTGGGTGGGAGGTTGCCACTTCCCATTCTGGTATCACTCTGCACACAGTGGTGTTGTGAACTCAAACAGCGGAGATGCAGAAAAAAAAGATTGAACCACTATTCTATGCAGAAACCTCTTGAACAATAAATGTTACGTAACCACTATAATCTATCACAGGGAAAGAAAAGATCAGGATAAATGTCTGATGTGTAGGAAACTCCATGGGCTGTTACGGGATAAGAATACTATATATTAGAGCACGTAGAAACAGCTCTAATTTGCAGAAGCCCAGCCTTACCTAAGTATGCCTCCCATTGGTCTATAATTAACAAGCACACAGGGAGAGATTTAACATGTTAGTGTAACAGTGTTCTTATATCTTATTATCTGTTGGGAAAATTAGCTACTGATCTTGGGCTTGTGACATACATCTTTTTTTTCTTTTAATCTTAACACATGTGTCCTGTTTGCTAAGGCTTGCAGCGTGGACATCTTGCTTTGTTTTGAAATAATGTTCTTATTATGTTCTTCTGTTCTCATTCAGCACTTTTGCCAAGGTTCTAATTCCATCTACAGTGATTTCCAGTTTTCTTAGAGGCATGACATTAGCACGAAAACAAGCTATATTATAATGGTTCATGATAACAGAATATGATTTTTCCAAGGGAAATGATAGCAAATTGTAGATTTCCTTCTTTATCTCTTGAGTATATAGATGACCTTTTACATTAATGAGGAAGAAGTGTCATGTTGGCGTGCAAAGTAATGATTAAAACCATTGCTTTAGCACACACAAAAGGAAAAAACGACAATCTGGAGTAAGCCTTTTCTCTTTTTAAGGATATTTTTGTGGATAATCGCTAATATATTGTTTCTTATGCTGACAGTGCTTTGTTGAGGGTGTAAGGGGAAAGAACAAATGGGTATGTGTTTTTCATTTTGTTTTGTTTTTTGGTCATTTCCTATAAGATATAGAAGATAAACTATAGCATACTGTAGGTTATCCTATCATTTCTGCTTAATTCCAATAGAAAGGAATCTAGGAAAAATTTTGGAATTCATGAATTGTCTAAAAATTCAATTTTATTACTTTTCGGGAGATAGATAACTTGAACCACTCACAAATCAAGCATTTCCAGACAAACATTTTACTTAGGGATCTGCTCCTAGAAGTACAGGTCACCCTGTAATCAGGAGCAGTCATTCGTTACTGATTATATTCAAGTGTGGTTCTTGTGTTCCTTGGATATACTAGTCTAGTAATGAACTTTAGCTTAATCTTGGTCAATTTGCCAGATTTCAGAGGAGCAGAGCTTTTTTCTTTATCACACTCAAAGATACCAATAGTTGGATTAGACACCTGGGGGGTTAGTTTTGGAAAAAGGACACCGGTTCTGTAGAGACCAAACCAGCCACTCATGAGATGACATAGGTTGTAATACCTTTTCTGTTTTTCATTCTCTCTGAAACCATGACTTTGCAATAGTTGTTATCTGGGAAGTATTAATTGAGGAATCGGGGGTTGTTAGTTACAAATGACCAAAATCAACTCTGCCTGATTTAAATAAAAAGGGAATATATTGATAGGATACTGGGCAACTCATCAGATCTCCAGGGTTTCTGAAGAACCTGTCTCAGGGCTATCCCCAGTATTATGCTCTGCAACTGGTCCAGTGAGTACAGGCTGTGGTTGGGAGCAGGAGAAGCTTGACAGGGCCATTACCACTTTCCTGGCATTGTTGCCACTGTGGTCTGCCCTGCACCAGTGCACCTGTTGGTTTCCACACCCTTGCACTTCTAGCTCTTAACTCACAACCTTGGTGATGTATCTGGTTGCTGGAGCTGAGGTTTGTGCCTGTATCTTAGCTGCCAGGGAGGCAGCATTTTCAGTTTCTTTAGTGGGACGTAGCCTCTCACCTCCCACCAAAACTCATTAGGTAGTGAAATTTCCAAAAACAGAATAAGGTTTCAGATGCTGGGCAGCAAAAAATGCTGAGAAACGTCCAGTACAGAACTGGGAGAAGGTCTTAACATCAAGCCGTGACCTGATTTTCCCTCCTTTGTAGCCCATAGATGAGAGCAGCCAGATGAGTGACCTCCCTGTCAAAGTGACTCACACAGAAACCGGCAAGGTTCTGTTCGGACCAGAAGCACCCAAAGCAAGTCAGCTGGATGCCTGGCTGGAAATGAATCCTGGGTAAGGCATGAAAGCAGCTTTCATGGTGTTTTAGCTTTTTAGATTTTGGTAATCTTGTACAATCTGGAAACTAAAACTACACAGCCTCTGCTTAGATGGTTGAAGTTGTTATTTGGATTTGTCTTTTACACATAGCATGTGCTATTAAGTCATGTGTGTCTTTATTGTTTTATAATTTAAAAAACTAAGCCCCCCTCCTCTTCCTCACTCTTTTTCCTTAGTTATGAAGTTGCCCCTAGATCCGACAGTGAAGAGAGTGATTCTGATTATGAGGAAGAGGTATGTATGTATCTCTGTTTGGGGTTTATTGGTTTGAAAGTTGTCAGAGGAAGAAACTTCTTCCTGAATGTAAGCCCAGGCCTTGCGTCGTTCTATCATTTCTTCCTCCAGGATTGGCCTTTGGGTGCCAGCTGGGGCTAAGGATTTACAAGTGCTTCGATGGTATATGGCTAGTGGTACAGTGATCTCTTGGGAGGCCCTGGCTAATGGGGAAACTTGGCACATTCTAAATTCACTTGAAACCAAGAAAAGAGAAGCTGGCGTTAACTTGGAGGTGGTGAAGGGGTCTTTTAGGGGAGAATTGGAGATGGATTACCTTGGGAAAGGCCACACCATACCTCTAAGTGGTTCACATTGGGAATTAACTGCCAAAAAGTTCTGAAGTCCTTCAGACCTTAGAGTCTATTTGCAATTCTGAGTCTGGAAACTTGGACGAAAAGGGCAACATGGGATTAGTTTAATGAGTTTATTGATCCTCTTGATTTCTCTCCAAATGTGATTCTTGTTTGAATTCCTTAGATATATTTGTTACCCAAAGAGAAGCGCTCAGTCTCTTGGAAGGAATACTTAGTATAACTAGAACCTAAAATAGGAATCTTGGGTATTTTTAATAGAAATTGAGAAATAATACAAGATTTGTTAAATCAACTACAAAATGTTTAATTTAATCATTACAAATAGAAGGATTAAAAGAAGATTTGCTCTCCTTTATTAGAGCATTGTTAATATATAGTCATTAGATCTGATATTTTTGAGAGTGCCATAGTATAGTGCCGAGGACCAAGTAAAGCATCCTTACCCATAATAGCTTACCAAGATCTCAAGACTATGGCTATTTTCCTTCTATCTGTGGACCTGTGTTTTCCAAATTAGTCTTCCATGAGCACTTAATGCTTTTGTAAAGAGGAAGAATTATAAAGGTTATATTACAAAAAAGCATAATCATTAAAAAGCAAACATGGTTGGGCATGGTGACTCATGCCTATAATTCCAGCATTTTGGGAAGCTGAGGCAGGAGAATTGCTTGAGTCCAGGAGTTTGAGACCAATCTGGGCAACATGGTGAAACCCTATTTCTACAAAAAATACAAAAATCAGCGGGGCATGTTGACGCATGCCCACAGTTCCAGTTACTTGGGAGGCTGAGGTAGAAGGATGGCTTGAGCCCTGTGCAGAGGCTGCAGTGAGCTGAGGTTGTGCCACTGCACTTCAGCCTGGGTGACAGAGCAAGCTCCTGTTTTGTTTTTTTTTTTTAAAAAAAACAAAAACAAATACTTTTTGGGGGATGCTATTTTTTTCCCCCAGCTACTCTATCTCTAAGATATTTAAAGGTGTCTTGTTTACTTGGATGAATGGGCTTATAAGTAACCTACTGGAAGAACCTTCTCTTTGAGTAAGAGAGAGCCAGAGAGGGCAGAGATGAGATAAAGTAGGCCGCCTAGCCAGCAGGTGCCAACCTGAGAACGACAAGCACAGACAGCCCTTGTCCCTGGACCCATCGCATGGGTCTGCTGCAGGTGAGCCTGAGTGACATGTGGAGAGTCATGTCCCCTCTCAGCGTTTTATTTCCTGGCCTGGAAAATGAATGAGTTGTGCCAAGGCCTTAGCTGACTCCCTGCTTCTAAATGATCTGCTATCATAAGGTTTGATTTTTCTCCTTGATAGCTTGTCAATTCATACTTTTTGTCATTTAAGAGTTACGGAAAAGCATGGTTCTCTTTAAACCTGCTTTTCAAGGAAATTTTACTGGATTGTCTGGAAAGATTTAGCCTTCTGCACCAGGTTAGTAGTGGACAGAACGGACACTTACTTAGTGATGCTTTCAAATGGGTCAGCTGGATGTAGTACTCAGTTGAGAAGAGAGAGGTATTGAATCCTTTGCCAAGTTCTTGAGAGTTTTTAATCTCAGTACTCTGCAATGTGTGATGTGAATCAGCCCCAGAAAGCAGTGTGCTTACAAGATCCAGGTCCTCTATAGTGGACATACATGGGGCCATCCAAGTCCCATGGGCATTATCAGAGAGAGTGGATTTTTTTTGTTTTGTGTTTTGTTTTGTTTTGTTTTGTTTTGTTTTGAGACAGAGTTTCGCTCTTGTTGCCCAGGCTGGGGTGCAGTGGTGTGATCTTGGCTCACTGCAACCTCTGCCTCCTGGGTTCAAGCGATTCTCCTGCCTCAGCCCCTGGAGTAGCTGGGATTACAGGCATGAGCCACTGCACCCAACCATCAGAGAGAGTGTTTTTATGAGAAGGAGGCTCCTAAGATCTCTACAATCTGGCTTTGGAGAGAGTGCTACTGAGTGGGAGCAGATATGCTCTACAGGACTCTGATAACCAAATAATGATAGATATTTATGTTTCTGGCATGATGTTTACATACTCATTCTTGGGAGCAAGGGTTCTAGGGGATCCTCAGAGAGTTCCCTTCCTTATCTCATTCGTCATTTCAATAGCAGTGGAATGGGGGTATTGCCTTATTTAAGTAGATGTCACATTTACCTCCTCCCTGAATTTTATGATCTAACTTCATTTGTGAAGTTGAGTACTAGTTCATGTCTTTTCAGAATATGTCAATCATAGAGATTTCCTTGTTAAAATATATTTTCCTCCCTATCTTTGTTCCTTCTCCAGGATGAGGAGGAAGAGTCCAGTAGGCAGGAAACCGAAGAGAAAATACTCCTGGATCCAAATAGTGAGGAAGTTTCTGAGAAGGATGCTAAGCAGATCATTGAGTGTGTATTGAGTTTTTCCCTTGGAAATGCATTGTGTGAGGATGATGTTTAATGAATTTTCTTTTAGGAAATTTTGTTTAAGGAAGGCAACTAACTTCACACCTACACTCTGCTTGAAACTGTGCTCTTAGCGGTCACCACTGAGTTTTGGGTTCCCAGGTCTGGGGGTTTCATGTTGATTCTCCGTCCCTCCCTCCCTTCCTTCCTTCCCTTTCTTCCTCACTTCCTTACCCTTCTCTCTCCTTAATCCCTGCCTCCAGCTCAGGCTCACTCCTGAGCCTCACAGCTGTCGTCTGCACCTCAATGCCAGATTGAGCTAATGAAACTTATCTCCCTAACTGATGGCTTCACTGCTTTTCCTGCCTCCCTTAATGACATCAGCAGTCTCCCTGAAACCCCAGTGAGAGACACCATTCCTGTCTTACACCTGCTGCCATTGCCAAGTTGGCCACCAACTCTCGCCCAGTCCCTGAACCCTCCAACCCTCCGAGTGCCCTGGTTCTGTGTCTCATCCATTCCTGTGGACCCTCTACATCAAGGGTTTGCACATTTCTTTACTTGTATAGCTGTACTATTAAAAGAAAACTGTTGTGAAACAATATAAAAGATGAGGTATTTTAAAAACCAGAAATAGACATCGTCATATTTCTCCCTTTTATTCCGTGGTTGTGTGCCCCACTTTAGGGACCTTCCTCTTAACAATCTGCCCTGATCCTTCACTGAAGGTGTTAAGAATCCCTCTCAGTGGTTCCTCATTACCTATAGAATAACAGACTGGCTCATGAACAAGGCACAGAAGATAGAAGCCTACCTTTCCTCCTTCCTACCCCTTTAATGTTGGGTTGCCCTCTCCCCCTGCCCTCCCAGCTTTAGCCAGTGTTCTGTGAATAGGATTTATCTTTGTATTTAACAGTCTAGGACAGCTTCATCGGCGAAGTATTCATCTGCAGGTGTAGGGTTCAGGCTCCTATCTGTCTTTTGGGTCAAGGGGACCTGCATGTGAATCCTGGTTTCACTACCTTTTATGTGATCCAAACAAATGAAGTAACCTCTCTAAGCCTCAGGTTCTCCACCTGCGTAAAATGGGGATGATCATCATAATACATTTTGTGCTTGCTTTTTGAGAGGATTACAGATAGTGTATACTAACTGCATGGCAAGTAGTGGTTGATAAAACACACTTATTGCAGCTATTTTAGGTTCTCAAATCATTTTTTGAGTGAAGTAAAACAACACATGCACACACATGTCTGTGTGTGATTCTCCCCTTTTTCCTTTCCCAGGACAGCTAAGCAAGACGTGGATGATGAATACAGCATGCAGTACAGTGCCAGGGGCTCCCAGTCCTACTACACCGTGGCCCATGCCATCGCGGAGAGGGTGGAGAAGCAGTCTGCCCTCCTCATTAACGGGACCCTAAAGCATTACCAGGTAATTGGCATGGTTTGAGTTTCCTTGGCAAGTCGTAACCATTTACCTAATTTTGATCGAAGTATGTCATGCACGTGTTGACTAAGGGCTTTTGATGACATTTTAGGCCACATCACTTATAATACTGAGATTCCTTTCATTGTGCCTATAATTCTTCTTTTAGAGTACTCCATGTGACCATCTTTACTAGGGCATGCCATACCCATTTTCTGTTTTATGCTTTTGGGATGTATTTTAAGTGATCTCTGCAAAATGGGAAACCCAGCTACATTCTATTAAACTGGAGAACATCCACGCCTCATCTTGAAGTATTTCTTTAAAATTTTTAGGTGTGGCTGTGGTTTTATGCCATAGATTCAACCCACCTAGGAGTAGCTGTCTACTACATTTATGCTTTTTCTTAAGATACAATAGGCCAGGCATGGTGGCTCACTCTTGTAATCCTATCACTTGGGAGGCTGAGGTGGGTGGATCACTTGAGGTCAGGAGCTCAAGACCAGCCTGGCCAACATGGTGAAACCCTCTCTCTACTAAAAATACAAAAATTAGCTGGGTGTGGTGGTGCATGCCCATAATCCCGGCTGCTCTGGAGGCTGAGGCAGGAGAATCACTTGAGTTTGGGAGGTGGAGGTTGCAGTGAGCCAAGATCATAGCACCGCACTCTAGCCTGGGTGACAAAGTGAAACTCCATCTACAAAAAAAAAAAAAAAAGATACAATAAAATTGTGAGCATGTGTGGTTTGATTAAAAATTAGGCCAATGTTTTATTTGACCTGTCTGGATTGAGGCTAATTCCTGTGTTCTACCTTCTACCACTTAGTGATGTTTCCCAAATTGTGTTCCATGAGACATTTGTTCTATGAATTGTTCCTTAAAAATTAGAAAAAGGAGGCCAGGTGCAGTAGCTCACGACTGTAATCCCAGCATTTTGGGAGGCCCATGCGGGCAGATCACAAGGTCAGGAAATTGAGACCATCCTTGCTAACACAGTGAAACCCTATCTCTACCAAAAACACAAAAAAATTAGCTGGGTGTGGTGGTGGGCACCTGTAGTCCCAGCTCCTCGGGAAGCTGAGATGGGAGAATGGCGTGAACCCAGGAGGCGGAGCTTGCAGTGAGCCGAGATGGTCCCACTGCACTCCAGCCTGGGCAACAGAGTGAGACTCTGTATAAAAATAAAATAAAATAAAAATAAAAATAAATAAAAAAAGAGGTTTGTGGCCAAATACTGTAACTAAGATTACCATATAAATTACTATTTCCAACTTGAATACTTGTGAATGTGAGTCGAGGGCCTTATTGTTGATAATAGGCATAACCCTGGACTGTCCCTCGACAACAACCAGATACGGTCACTCTGGCAGTGACCCCTCTTGTTAATTCACATGCCCGTCAGCACACTTAGGACTCTGGAAATCAACATGTAACCATAATGCACATCAGCATCCTGCAGTAAAATCACTTCTTTAACATTGTTTAGCTTCGTATTTCCCAAACTTCTTTGACTACCAAACCCTATTTTTATACCACCAATTAACATCCTGTAAGACTAGCATCTTCTAGAATACACTTCAGGAAGTCTATTTGTTGGCATCGGGTACTCTCCACTCTTAGCACTTGGTACTGTGTCTGCTGCCCTTGCATAGGAGTGCAGAATACAATGACTACCAGTACAGTACTGCCTTGATTTGTGCTAAAGCACTAGCAGTTTTTACCTACCATTGCTTTTGCATCATCAGTGCAGATGTCAACACAGTAAAAATGACAAGTAATGCCTTAGTATTGTTGTGCAAATCATTTTGACCTTGTGGATCTCCTTCTGAGGTCTTGGGGGCCCCCTGAGAACCCCTGGAGCACATTCTGAGGACCACTGCTCTGGCTTTAGTAAGGTCATGTTTTCTCCAAAGACCATGTCATAGTCATGAGATCCAAAGCAGGTTTCATCTTCTTTGGCCTACCTGACATAGACGTTAACTCATAGCATGCTCTAATAAACTTCTGTATATCTGTATATGGGAGAGCCATCTTTTGAATTATTTGTAAATAACTTTTAATGCCACATGGGTTTTCTTCTGTCATCCAACACCCTTTTAAGCACTATTCGTCACTCTCTTTTCAAACCTAGCTCCTTCTACTTCCATATGTGAGTTTTATGCCTCTATGTTGCTGAGCTGCTGTAGATTCCCTGAACATGCCTTGCAGTGTCTCTCTGGGTTTATACCTCATGAAGTGCCTTCTTCCTGGAATCTTGACTAGCCATATCTGCCTGATGAGATCTCACAAACCAGTTTAAGTTGTGGCTCAAAGCCTTCCCTGATCATTTCTCATAAACCAGTTCAAGTTGTGGCTCAAAGCCTTCCCTGATCATTCTCTCCATGAGTAAGCTTTCTGTCTTCTTGCTTCTTGACAGGTTTTTGTGTCATTAATACTTACTTAACCTTGACATGGCTGAGGTCTTTCTGCTACTCCGAGAGAGCCACATAAGCTTGGTTCAATATCTAATCCTCCCCCTGGCCAATTCTGCCAGTTTCCAGCCTGAGAAAATCCAAAGTACTTCCCACAATTTTTGTGAATTTCTCATCTCCTCTGCTGCTAGTTTCTGCTTCTGTTTTGTACTGAATTAGCACAAATGCAAAATTCAGCCCCTTTACTAATTTTCACTAAAAAAAAAAAAAAAAAAGAAAAACAAAATTCATCCTACAGAGTATCCCAAATGTTTCTTGTATTTAGTTGACTTTTCTAAAGGTCTAGTGGTTTCAGGGTCACATTGCAGGCTGACAGCTTCTCCTGTCTACCACTGTTTGTTTTATAATAATTTCCCCTCTTTCCCTCTATCTTTTGCCCATTCTCTTGGAGGTTCTTCCTGTTTCTCTACTTATCTCTTGTTGTTGCTGTAGTTCTGCAGAAACCTTTAGGATGACCTTGGAATCTTGCATGTTATAAAGTTTCTCAAGTGGCTTATGGAAGTATTGCTTCAAACCAACATAGTGTCTCCCTAAGAAAAATTCTTGTCAATACAGTTTTATATGTATACGTATACATTGGCACTGTCAACCACTTCTTGGTATATGTGTATATGTGCCTCATTCATTGTTTTCTCTTTTATTTGTGCTTCTGAAGGGAGGCATGCATCTTACAGACCTTGGTACCTATCTGCTACAGCTCCTTGCTTGGCCCCTTGCACAGAATAGTCATTTAATAAATATTTTAAATAAACTAATTACTTGCTTTGTTCTTACATAAAAAATTAACATTTCCCTAAGCATAACATCATTAGCAAGCTAAATTGACTTTAGCAAATATATATATAATTGATCCTGTCATTTAAATCCAGCATCTGTGGTATGATGGTGGAAGGGAATTGTTGGTTGGGGGATGGAGGTTTAACAATTTTGTATTTTCACCCAACCTTACTTTTAGGCTTAATGTGGGGAATCTCTGGTACAGTGTTTTTGTACTTCAGAAATATGTTGAGCATGTTTCCAGTCTTCAGCTTCCAGTGTGCAGCCTTTGGGGAGTACCCACATTACAAAGTTTCCATGTGCTGCCTGGGAACTTTCTCTCTGCCAGGAAGAGAAATGTCCTCCTATGGTCCCAGCAGAGTGTCCCTGGCTCCCTGGTCACTCCGCCTTCTCACTGAGGGGACCTCACCCAGGGGGTAGCCTTTTTATTACCAAAAAGGCTGTTTTTAATAATCTGTGATCTGTGTGCCAAATCTGCCTTCACATTGGCTTTTTATTCTTGGAGTGGCTGGATTAGATTTTGGTTTGGGCTTTTTTCATTTATAATAATTCTAGAATGTCATATACTGTGAAATACTAAGTGTGGATGAGCAGCAAAGCTGCTTTAAAACTCACCAGTATGCTATAGCCCATCATTTCTAAATCTGATTAACACTCAGCACCTGCCAAGCATCCGGAATGATTACAGGCTCATATTTTACATTCTTTTTGCATTGGTGCTTCCCCCATTTTCCTACTGTGGGAAACCCAACATATAGCACTGAGGAGTTAAGAAGTCACAGCCTCACTTGAGTTGTATTAGTATTAATTACCTGTGCAGGTCTTGGATAATTGAAGCAATTACTCTTCATTTCAGCTCCAGGGCCTGGAATGGATGGTTTCCCTGTATAATAACAATTTGAACGGAATCTTAGCCGATGAAATGGGGCTAGGAAAGACCATACAGACCATTGCACTCATCACTTACCTGATGGAGCACAAAAGACTCAATGGCCCCTATCTCATCATTGTTCCCCTTTCGTAAGTAAAGTCATTTATTCCACAGTCATTGTTCTGTATGTTGTAGAGTGCCCGATTAGTAACTTATCCTTGTTTTTTGCTTAAGACAGTTGCAGCATGTAGTAACCTAAATCCAGATTACCAAGAGAACGTAATCTGGATTTAGGTTTTAGTTTCCCACCCCTCCCCATCCTAGCCTGTTTGATTGGCTGTTTAAGCACGGGACTGAGTGATTTTATCAGCCATTAGTATTACAGGTCTACACAGCCTGAACACTGCATAGTGAGTCCTGCTCATCATTATTCCTTAAGTGGCTCACAAAGGGGAAAGTTGTGTGTGTGTGTGGGTGTGTGAGATTTCTTTGATTTTTTTCCTTATTCCATTTCCAAAAGATTATATATTCTTAAATCTTCCTTTTAAAAGCAGAATATAAATCAAAATCATAACTAGGAGTTTTGCATTCAAATAACCTTAGTATGTGCACTAAGGTTATGTTTCAATGAGTTTGCTGTTTAGTAAGGACAGGCCTTTGCTGTTTGCCATTACGTTCCCATTGCCTCACCTGCTAGGTGGTTCTTAGAAGGTCCTAAATGGGCACTATTGAGTGAGGGCATAATGATTCACAAGCACCCTCCCTGGGAGTTCAGTGTGTCTGCCTGTGGGTGTTAGGTTGCAGCTTTATTCACCGAGGTCTTGTTTTAGATCTCAATGCTGATATGAACTTGGACCTTCAGTAAGAAGAAGGATTATATTAATATTATTGTGTTTTCTTTGAATTTTTTCTAATGAAGGCTATTTGCAGCCCTTTTTGTATGAATTATGTGTATAATATTTAGGCATCTTTTGCATTTAATCTATATTTTGCATGTTCTGAATCATATATACAGTGAAACTTTCAGGGCTTTAAAAAAAATCATTCAATATTTCTTTTCCTGTTCCCTCTTGACAGATTTATTTTATGTTTTCATGTGGTTTTGTAATTTCTTTTTCCTGACTCAACTTTTTGCTGAACTTATATGGCTGTTTATGAAGATTCCTAAAATCATTCTGGCAGTTGCTCTTTTTTAATATCATATTACAGTTTAGTTTTTTGCTCTATTTATGTATTTATGTATATTATGTATTTCATGTATTATGTATATTATGTATATTATGTATTTATGTAATTATGTAATATGTAATTCTTGAGTTTTTTTCTTGCAAGATTTTTTTATGAACCACAAACTTGTCATGTTTTGTGACAGTTTATTTTGAACTTATCTCTTATTTCCACACCTTTAAAATAAATATCTTGTTGAGATATGTTATATTCTGTAGCCCCTTTCAAGGTGAGGCCTGAGTATGAATAAGAACATCTTTTTAACCATTGATTTTTATACAAATGTCTTTTTTCTGTGTTTTTTTTTTTTGTTCCATAGGACTCTATCTAACTGGACATATGAATTTGACAAATGGGCTCCTTCTGTGGTGAAAATTTCTTACAAGGTTTGGAATGCTGTATTTATATATAAATGTGGAAAAGCAAAAAATAGACCCTATTTTCTTGATTCCATATGCACATCTGTGAACTGTATTTGGTTGTAAAGTTTTGTCATGTACATCATGTACTAAACCGTGAGAGTTAATCATCCCGAGAAGATTACTGTAATAAACCATAATTACTTTCAGATAGTGAAATCCAGAAGAAAATTGTTAATTATCATATTGCAAGGTTTCTGATGAGAGTAATACAAATGACAAATATCCCGCATTCTGCGTGCTGCTGGCTGGCTCGCTGTGGGCTGCTACTGTGCCGACTATTCCTGCAAAGTCAGGCAATTACCCGGATGCCCGGGCTGCCTGTTGTACTTTCTCAACAGAACTGGAGCCTTTCAGCAGAGCGGTGGGTTCTCTACTACCACGAAGTCACTGTCATTTCCATTTCTCTTTGCCCTCCCACTGTCTTTGGTGGGAAAACCTTTCTAAAAAAAGATCTGAAAAGGGTCAAGACGTGTAATTTAGCCAAAACTTCCTCGTGTATGATAGATCAGTGTATGAGAATGTGCGTCTGTGCATTCTTCAGTCACATGTCTGGGCATCGTTAAGCTGTGAATAGTGGGAAATAATGCATATATATGTGCATAGGATCATGCATATGTTTTTTTCTTTCCATTCAGGGTACTCCTGCCATGCGTCGCTCCCTTGTCCCCCAGCTACGGAGTGGCAAATTCAATGTCCTCTTGACTACTTATGAGTATATTATAAAAGACAAGCACATTCTTGCAAAGGTATGTTTTTAAGAAATTATTTTCTCTCTAATTAGGACCATCGCACTGGAATGTGAAGTACTGCCCAAGTCAGTAGTGTAATTGGATCCTTAGACGGCTTGTCCTTTTCTTTATTTTTTTAAAATTTTTTCAGAGTTTGATGTATTTTGGTCATGGATTTGATTTCATGCATGCTGTGTGTGTGTGTGTATGTGTGTGTGTGTGTGTGTGTGTGTGTGTGTTTATGATTGATCCTGGGGCAGCTCTTGTCTATCCTCTCAGAGTTGATGAGTTTACATCTCTTAAAAAAATTCACCTGGTTGCTTCTGCAACTCTTTTCTCTCTAACAGCTTTGAACATTCTCGGGAAAGAAATAATTGTTTTTGTTGCCCTGAGATACTGTCAGTGTAACTTCATTCTTCTTGTGCCTTTGTTTCTCCAAAGATGAGCCAGACATCTCTCCATATGGTCTCCACCATATGAACATTTATCCAAGCAGTGGCTTCTGTGGTAGTCTTGTTGCAGGTTTTTCCTGGTGAAATAATAGACTATCATTGTTGGAATTACTTAAGGTTGTTTCTGTGACTATTTATTTGAAACTGAGAAAGAGGTGTTTCTGTGACTTACATGTCTCCTCATTTGCATGTCCTAAGTTGTTCCTCAGCTACAAAGTAGAAATTTTTACTCCCATTTATATCATCTTGTCTTCTAATATGTTCATGTAGAAAGATGGAAGTACTCTCTTTCATGGAACAAATAATGAAAACTCTTTATTTTTCTCTTTAGTAATTTTTTTTACCCCATGATGTTTTGAAAGCACTATAATCTGAAACTAAGTTATGTCCAAAATTGAATAGAATCTCTATTTCTGGGGTCTGTTCTATCTCTGCATTAAACTCTTGCTCTGGGAACTGAGAGTTCCCTTCATGGCATCATAGTAAATAACAAAAAGGAAATGTGTTCCCAGGGGAGGTTTAATAATTGAGACGGCACTGGCAACAATGCTGTGTTCCACCTCCTCACACTCAGAGATGAATTTGGCAGTGTCAAAAATGATGTGTTTTCAATATTACTATGGGAATGTGTTTGTACATTTGAGATCCTTTTAAAAAAAATTCATATTGTGTCTTCTGCATATGTATTTCAAGATTCATTGGAGATGCCTGGTAATGAGATGCACTGCTTTTATTTGTTACTGGAGAAATGGAGCTATAGAAAGGGGTAGTAATTTTGTCCAAGTGGAAGACCTAATTAGTAGTAGACCCAATAGCAAAATCAGAGGCCTCTGATTCTTTATTATTTCATAAGCTAAATTAGGCAGGAAAGTAGATTTAGGATATCTATTTAAATATATTTTTTGTCTGCTTGCCTCTTTTCATGCTATTGGTAAGTTTGAGGCAGTTGATTGTACAGCTTTAATTATCCTTAAACACTTTTCTTAGAGGTGGTGGAGGAAGGAAAAAAAATCGAGGTATTTTTCTTTTTTTTCTTACCTGTACATCCCAGCCTGACTGATGATTTTATTCCTTTTCCCCTGGCATGTCTGATGCTTCTAATGAGGAAGGCAAGGACTGTATAGAATACTTTTCTCATCTCCCTTCTCTCTCTAGGAGCTTTGCAGCGGGATCTGGGGACATCTGAGCACCAGATGTTTTTCTTGGCCATTGCCACTGTTTTGTAGAGAATGGATAGGCTTAGTGGAACATTCCTCATTGTTCTCACTTTAAGAAACTGAACAGTGCTCTTAAGAGGACTGAAGGGTAAGGTATGACAGAGGAAACGGACTGTGTAGATAGGAAGGAGGACTGGGCCATATAAGCATTCTGGACGTTTTACGCAATAGTCATGTTGGGGAAGTATGCTGTATTTAATTCTGCAGTTTTGGCATAAATAGAGGAATGACATTTTTGCACTGCACTTTCTGCCAGTGAGTATATCCTTTTATTTTAGATAAAACAGGAGTCGTAGATCTGGCAGGTAAGGAATGTGTGTGTATTGAGGGAGCTTCATTGTCAGACCTAATTTTTGAAAAGCTGTATGTACAAATTTAATGTGAAATAGTCCAACTTTTAAATGTTAGCAACCAGTCCAAACAAAACAAAACACACTTCCGAGCCAAGCCCTAAAGGTAGTAACCAGCCAGGCTAATAGAAAAGAAGGCATGGAGCCAAGAATATCTCAGCTGTAGAACCTGCTAGGGCCATCTTGGAAAAATCAGTCATTAACCTCTGCTTCGGGTGGGTACCTATATTCTGTGCCTGTCATGAGCTGAAATAGCATGACCGTGAAATCTGGGATAGCTGTCATGGTACGTATTAATAGAAGGGGCATTGGATGGGGAGAGGCAGGATCCACACGTAGGAACAACCATGTCATTCTGGACCCAAATTTCCTTCTTTGTAAAAAGTTGATTTGGAATTACGTGGTCTGTAAGGAACATTGTTGCTTTAACATTCTATTATAGGATGTCTTATGTGGCCTATCAGGCATGAGACATTGTTGAGATTCCTTTGTCTCAAAGGTAATCACAGCATATCATATACCAAGGAAGGGTTCTTTGGTTTTCCGCACCACCGCTTGCTTGTTGGAAATAGTTGTATTTTCGCTTGCTTACCACACGTCCATCCTTCCTCTTGTGTTATAGATTCGGTGGAAATACATGATAGTGGACGAAGGCCACCGAATGAAGAATCACCACTGCAAGCTGACTCAGGTCTTGAACACTCACTATGTGGCCCCCAGAAGGATCCTCTTGACTGGGACCCCGCTGCAGAATAAGCTCCCTGAACTCTGGGCCCTCCTCAACTTCCTCCTCCCAACAATTTTTAAGAGCTGCAGCACATTTGAACAGTGGTTCAATGCTCCATTTGCCATGACTGGGGAAAGGGTACTGGTCTGACTTTTGTTTTTTCCACTGCATGACAATGACATGAAATGAAAGGCCCTAAAGCTGAGAACATTAGGGCCACAGAACACCCACAGGGTGGTTTCCAGTGTTGTTTATTTTATGAAACCCAGTGGTGGGTGGACATGGTCTCGTGGTGGGGTTATTTTCCCCTCCTAGGAAAAGGGATCTAGTGGTACATGGGGCATCTAACCCCTTTGTCTTTTGCCAGCATGTTTACCAGGCTACCAGAAAAGGGTCCCGAGCGGTGGAATGCTTAACTGCAGTGGGCCACAGGGAGGATGAACATGGAGATATTTTGCTGAAGTAATTTAACCAGACCAAATTAACCATCTAAATACAAGCTTTAAACAAATCTTTCCTTGTTATAAACTTGGAATTCCCTTTAAAATATTTCCACATAAAGAGTTTGTGTGTAAAACAGGACTAGTTTTCACTAATTTTCTGCAGACCTTTTTTTTCTTTTTAGGTTTTAATGTGAGTTTCAGTTTTGTGTGTACGTAGTCTTCCTGGAGTAGCCATTTGTTTTCCGATTTCTTATTGTTCCTTCCACTGTCTTCTTTTAAGAGCTCATTTACGAAAGGAAGACAGTGGGCCATTGCAAGAAAAGACATGGGCACATGTCATTTTCATAGTGGTTCCTCATTCATAGGAATGAAAAGCCACTAAAAATGCTTTAGTAAAATTTCGGTTTGAATTATTTGGCCCTTAAATTTTGAGGCACATGGGCCCCTCAGTAATTAACTCACTGGCTTGCCCATTTGTAGAAAGTAGTGTCAATCAACTCTGCCCCCTAGAGGTTAATAGGAGAAGGTGAAAGAGAAAGCAGAGAAATTTTTAAGATGGACTAAACTTGGAACTAGATAGGGCTGAGAAAAGGAAAGGAGTGAAGTTAGAGGGACTTAGAGGTCCACCAGCATAAACTGGATCGACTCTTGTTCCTATTCTTTATATGTTCAAGCCCCTGTTTCTTTAGTATGTCTCTGTGTCTGAGACAACCAAGACGAGGGGCCTAACTTAAGGCTGCCACTTTAAATAGGGAACATATTAACTATTGCCCCACTTCTCCCATTCTATCTCAATCTTCAGTCTGTCTTCATTGACAGTCGTATCCCATACAATTTGGGGCTGTTGACACTAATGTTAAAAAACTGGTGGCTTCTGGGCTCTTTTCCATAGAACTCAGCGTTAAGACAAAGACACCTATTTAGAGGTCATTTTGTTACCACTTGGTAGGCAGGTGGGAAGATAATTCAGAGGTAGATATAACAGGCTTAAACCTGGCTTTAATGCATGTAAAATGTCAATCATGTATTGAACCACACATGTGTAACATAAAGCTTTATTGTATGAAACATCCTTTTCTTTAAAAAATCAAACTCATAAAAGCCTCTCTTACAGGTGGACTTAAATGAAGAAGAAACTATATTGATCATCAGGCGTCTACATAAGGTGTTAAGACCATTTTTACTAAGGAGACTGAAGAAAGAAGTTGAATCCCAGCTTCCAGAAAAAGTATGTCACACAACCAAAAGTTGTGGGTTTTTTTTTTTTTCCTCCAGCAAATATGTTTGAAGTACCTGCCTCTGAAATTGTGTTTCTGAAACAGCAGACTCATATTGTAGTTATAAGTATCTTGAAAATATCTTAAATTGCTTTTTTGTTTGATAGGGCTAGAGAGAGAAGGGAAATTATAGCATTTGCACCCTGTTTTCCAAAAGCGTTCTAGCAGATTTTATAAAATTATCAAATTCATTGAGTCTCGTTTACATTTTAATTTTAGATTTTTTTTTTTTTAAGTTACGGACCTCATTGAGTTCACTGTTGCAGGCACTGTAGAATTGTTCTGCTTATAAGTGAATGGAAGATTTGGCATTGGGGACTTGTATCATCATTGAAGGGGATGGTAAACATTTGCAGATTTTCTAGAAATTTATTTAACATTTGATGTTTGTGATGTCACCATTCTGACAGTAAGTGAAAAAACAGGGTTCCTGCAAATTACAGACACATCATCTAATTATTCGGGGACATTATTTTTGTTCTGTGCCATAAAAATTAAGTTCCTGTGAACATTTCAAGCCAGTATTTTTCAGACTAACTTTTGGAAACAGTCTGCAGTACTTTAGAACACCTTTTGAGCCGTTAGCTCCATGTTTTGGGGTTGGATTTGAGTATTAGTTTAATATGTTTCTGATCATATTTTGGAACCATGCGTATTTGAATTCTAAGTTTCATTCTCTTAAAGATAGTTTAGCGTTGTATACTATTTGTTGCATGAGGTATTTTGATTTGAGTTTTTTCTTTAGAAGAGCCAGTTCTGAAATGTCTTATTTTTGCATGATTGTGGTTTTTCTGGGTAATGACTCTTATTTCTGGACAGATTGGTTCATCCTGTTCATTTTTAAGTGGGAGTTGTCAAGATGGTGTACAAAGTTGATCACTTTGTTAAGAGAGAATTTTATTCCCTAATCCTTTATGCATTGACAGTCAGAAAAAAAATTAAAAATGACTTTTATACCATGCATATCTCAGTGAAAGTCTAAGTATTTAAGTATTTTATTCTGCTGGTGAATGCATCTTGGATGTAGAATGCTGTTAATATTCCCTGGGACTTCCTGTGGTCTTGGCCTCTGGGTAGCACCCTTTCTGTTCAAGATGGAGTTTAGTTACTGAGTAGATAAATTGGTGAATGGGTATAGTGGCCATGTGGGTGCCTTGATTACTTCCTAGCATACAGTTACAGTGATTCTGCAAGTGATAGAGATGGAATGTTAAACATTTTAATTTATCCCATAATTTCTTTTTTCATTAGAAGAGGTATAAAATAAAAGGCAATTAACTGAAGCCCTTCATTTATTCATTCCATAAGACTTCTTAATCTTGTTCATTCACTTCTAAGACTGGCTAATGCAGATAGATTTTTAAAAATATATTGCAAGTTGAAAGTATGTTATGTTGTAAGAAAATCCACTAGAGAAAAATTGAAATTTTTGCAGCTTAAGAATTATGAGGTGATTAATTATATCACAAAGGAATTCTTTGCTTCACAAAAATACTTATTTTATGGTTCTTTCTACAAGAGAAGTTCCTGAGTATACGTGAAGGATGGTAAAATTTTTAAGAAACGTATTTACCCTCAAATTATCAAGAGTATGTCTCTTGCATAAAGTATACATGCACTTATTAACACCCAGAGTATTATATTTGAGGTACGTAAAATACTCAGTGTGTGGTATTATCTACCTTTAGAGGTATCTGTACCTTTAAAGGCAGCCATGTTATCTTTTCCTTTGGTGGAGTGGAAATCATGGGCTCTGCCTGTCAGAGTAGGCGTGGGTTTCACCACCTTCTCCATCTCTTACTATGTGAACCTGGGCAAGTCATCTAACCTAAATGGGTCTTAGTGTTCTCATCAGTGAGCTGGGAGATAAATGACTCTGCCTTACGGAGTTGTGAGGATTAACCGGATGTGGGGCTCCTAATACCATGCCAGGCACATGGTAGGCACCCAACCAGTGACAGCTGCTTCTACCATGTTCCTTATTTTCTACTCATGTTGCTGTCTCTGTTATTAATGGGAGTTCCTTTTTTTTTTCTTTTTTTTTTTTTGAGATGGAGTCTCGCTCTGTCGCCCAGGCTGGAGTGCAGTGGCGCAATCTCGGCTCACTGCAAGCTCCGCCTCCCGGGTTCCCGCCATTCTCCTGCCTCAGCCTCTCCGAGTAGCTGGGACTACAGGCGCCCGCCACCACGCCCGGCTAATTTTTGTATTTTTGGTAGAGACGGGGTTTCACCGTGGTCTCGATCTCCTGACCTCGTGATCCGCCCGCCTCGGCCTCCCAAAGTGCTGGGATTACAAGCGTGAGCCACCGCGCCCGGCCTCATTTTCCTATTCTTGAAGCTCTTTCTCACTGTTCTCTTGACTTTGCTATCCTTCCGGTAGCCGCCCCGCCATCTCTCTCCATAAACTTTTCAAGCGCTTTATGTGTGTATGTGGTTGTTGTTGATATGGCTGGGCTGATGTTCATTTTCTACGTTTTCAGCCTTGTTAGGATTTTTTTTTTTTTTTTTTTTTTAACCTGGGGAAAGTTGGACATTTCATTGCCATCCTAGGGGGTAAAGAAGTTTCTTCTACCACCACTGCTTACAGCCACAAACAATGTGTATGTCTTACTTAGCCTGAATAAAGAATCCAGAAAGGAACTATGGCAGATGGAGGAAAAGGCTAAATACTTTCACAGCAGTAATTCTCAAATGTTTTTATGAAAAAAGAGCCATATAGGAAAGAGGCTTTTACTTTTATTTTTTAATTTATGTGTAGTAAAATTTGCTTCTTTTGGTGTATAGTTTTATGAGTTTTGACAAATGAAGAGTTGTGTTAGCCATGCCCACAACAAAAATTCAAAACAATGTAATCATCCACCGCTCCAAAAAAAATTCCCTGGTATTTCCTGGTACTACTTCTTTTCAGTCAAACCCTCCCTCGGCTCTTAGCCTCATGGCAGCCACTAATCTGTTCTCCATCCCTGTCTATAGCTTTGTCTTTTCTAAAATGTCGTATGAGTAGAATAAGACAATATATAACCTTTTGCATCTGTTTTTGTTTTAATTTGGCAAAATGTGTTACAGATTCATCCATGTTCTTGCATGTATCAATAGTTGGTTCATTTTTATTGTTGAATAATATTCCATTATATGGATATAGCACAGTTTGTTTGACATTTGGGTCATTTCTAGTTTTTGACAGTTACGAATAGAGCTGCTATAAACTTTCATGTACAGGTTTTTGTGTGAACATAGGTTTTCATTTCACTTGAGTAAATGCCTTAGGTGTATGACTGGTTGATCGAATGGTCAGTGTATACACAGATTTATAAGAAACTTCTGCATTGTTTCTTAGACTGTCTGAAGCACTGGGTAGTCCCACCAGAAATATATGACCATTCCACTTCCTCTACATTCTCATTAGTGCTTGCTATTGTCAGTTTTTCAAGATTTTTAGCCATTGAATAGGTGCATAGTGGCGTCTTGTAACTTTAATTTGCATTCTCTAATGTCTAATATCGTTGAGCATCTTTTCATGTGCTTTCTCAGGTGAAACTAAAGCAGGTATATAAAGGCCACAGTTTTGTAAATGCAGGTCAACCGCATAGGAAAATTAGCTTTAATATTAGTCTAATGAAACACTTAATAAGCAAGGGAATATTCCCATCCCCCAACCACCACAACCACCACCAAGCTGTTGGCATAAAATCCATTTCTTATGCACGGGAAAGAATGCCAAATAGAAAAGGGATTATATAAGAACAACTTAAGCTAAATAAAAATTGATTTTTCTATTTAGCTCACATTTAAGGCTGTGTGTGCTGACTCTTTCGTTAATTCATATCATCAAGAACCAACTATACTTGCAATTGGCTGGGTATTTCTTTATGTCTAAATATGCTAAAATATGTATACAATATCTGAGGTTAACCAGAGGTTGACCTACCTAAAGTCAATCCTGATTTTGATATAATTTGTGTAAAACACCAACAAAGCTTTGCTAACATTGGCAATTTGTGTATTCATTATATCAAATTTTGGAATGCTTAGCATAATTAATCATTACTTGGTTCCTCTTCATGCCATAGAGTTTAGAACCTGAGACTTTCATAAATTGAATCATATTGTTTAAAAATCTCAGTTCACAAAGCGGTGATATATTGCATGTAGTTTAGGTTTATTATTCCAATAATGCATCCTTTAGGAAGGGGAATTATAAATGAAGAATAGTATTCAGGCAGAAGCTATGAACAAAGTTCAAATACTTCTACAGGGGTATGTAAGAAGAAATGCTGAGCCAGTGGAGTGACCTCGTTTGCCTACTTGTAGGGACCAGTTAGGCCATTTACTAACATAAGAATGCTTAGGAGATAATTTCCAGATACGTAAGGTCAGCACCTCAGTTTTACATATGATTTAAACAAAAATAACTCCAGTGGCTCTCACAAACCTAACTTACTGGGAGAATCACCCCCGTGAAGAAGTCACAAGTTTCATTTGCTATAGCACCAGTATATTTTGAGGAGCTTTCACATGCATGCTCTAAACAGATGCCATCACATTTTTTGGGGGATGAACTCACACTCAACCGAGTTGGAGTTGGCAGGATTATTATAAAAACTTCTCTCGTCACTGTGATTCAGTGTAGTGGCTTTATAATTGTTCGGTCCATCCCTTTTCGTGATACAAACCTGTTGATTGCCTGCTCTGTACATTGTACTGCACTCAGGCCAGGTGGGAGGCACAATATACCAGAAATGGGAGGCATGATGTGAGAAGTCAACAGACTTGGCTGTGGAGATGAGAGCTACTCACACTGAATAATAGTGTGGCAATGCAAGGCAGCATCATCCCACCAATCAGAATGAATGATCCAGGCATTCAGGTGGTTTAGGATGGGGTACCCGGTATGTACACATGGGTGTATGTGTTGGGGAATGCTTATTGGTAATCCACTGGGTGGAGAAAGATGTTAGAACAATCATATATATTGATCTTTCTCTTAAAAAAATCTTTACTGATATTTAACATGCAGATTGACACTGGTACCTATGTGGTAGGCATGTATGTGTGTCTGAAAGCCAGTCATGTGCTGGGAGTACACTGTGTAGGTTATCCCAGGGGAAGCGTGAGAGTGGGTTTCCACCTCTGGGAGCATCTGATAGTCCATTCATCCTTGCTGCCTGGTTCATTTACTTTCTGCCGATGGTGAGGCATTATGGGTTTCCCTGTGCCCAGATAAGAAGATTTAGTATGATCTGATTTTAAATAAACTAACACCCCTGGTCCCCAGAAGGGCTTAAAGGGATTCTGCAAAGGAGTGCAGGTTGAAATCACGTAAGCATGGATGAACAACGGGAAAAAGGCCATCCTGTCTCTTTTCCCATTCCTAGTGTTGGTTTTCAACAGCCGCATCATGGTACTTGGGCTGGAGTTGACGAAAAATATTAGATATCATCAAATTGACAGCTTTAAGTAGGGATATAAATCAACTTCCTGTAACGTTGACCCATGCCCTGAAAGTAAGTCATATCTTGAGACATTAATATTAGTGCATGCATATAGTAATTCATAAATAAATGTGTAGACATATATTGGGAAAATGAGCTTTAGCATGTCGTCTTGTTTTTCTTCTCCATTATCAAAAAAGCTTACTGACAAACTTCTTTGAGGGAAATGAAAGGGAAATTGGCTTTGGCTGATAGTGTGATTGGGAAAGATCTTAAAAAGGGCCCTCAAGGTAGAGTAGAGTTAGAAAGGAGCCTTAAGACTAAGTAAGGACATCCCAGGCCTGGGGAAAAGTACAAAAACAAACCAAGTGGCACGGAGTTGTTTGAGAAGGCTCTGGGAGCAAACATAAAATATAGTTGTGAAGCTTATGTGATTTTTGATCATGTGTATTAAATCCCCTAATTGTGTGAGGAAAGAGACTCTGCCTTCCAAGAGCAGCCATCAGGTCCTCGAGAGCAGCTTGCCTCTCTGCTCACTTGCCCTCTTTGAGGGTGCTTGGCATCCCTGTCTCCATGGTATCACCATGCATGCCTCCTGCTTTCCAAACTCCTTCACCTCCAGCCCTTAGCAGTGGCTGACTGATAGGAAGGTGCTTGAGTGTTCTTTCCTGAATTCTGGATCTGCCTTCCCCAAATGCACAAGCATCAGCCATGCCTTCCACATTCAGGAAGGTTTGATCAAGCCAGCAGGGAGGTGCAGGTGGAGGTGAACCTCAGGCAGAGCTAGGAAGCCTGAAAATCTCCTTAGTCATCCTAACATGGAGCTTAAAAGAGTGGATTCTATTTCAAATCCTAACTGTGCCATTGAATAGCTATATCTTTGGGCCTGTAGCTAAACCTCTGTGGTGCTCAGATTCCTAATCTATAAAATGAGAAGGCTAAATGTGACTATCCCAGTAGAGCTCTTTTGTGTGTTAAATGAGAGAAGGCACAGAAAGCACTTTGCACAGGGCCTTTTCTATGGAAAGAGCCCAGTAATATTAGTCCTCGATGTCATTTTACCATTATACTTGTTAAAGTCTAAAGTTGTTCAACGTTTTCTTTACCATTATCAAATGTCATTGTGAGTTAACAGCTCTTGAAAAAGTAGAAGTCTGGGGTAATCATTTCACAATGTTTGTGTATATCAAAATATCACAGACATACCTTAAATATATATAATTTGTGTTTTTATATATTATACCTTTATAAAATATTATACCTTAATAAAATTATACCTCAGTACAGCTGAAAAAATTATAATTTTTTTTTTTTTGAGACAGTGTCTTGCTCCATCACCCAAGCTGGGGTGCAGTGGCGTGATCTCGGCTCACTGCAACCTCCCCTTCCCGGGTTCCAGCAATTCTCCTGCCTCAGCCTCCTGAATAGCTGGGATTACAGGCACACACCACCATGCCTGGCTAATTTTTGTATTTTTAGTAGAGATGGGGTTTCATTATGTTGGTCAGGCTGGTGTGGAACTCCTGACCTCGTGATTCGCCCTCCTCGTCTTCCCAAAGTGCTGGGACTGCAGGCCTGAGCCACCACACCTGGCCAAATTATAGAAATTTTTTATAAAAAAAAAAAAAAGGAGAAGTACTTTAAACATATAACATTATCAGTTATCTAAAACACAAAGCCTGTATTAACCGCATACTTATTTATTAATCTTGGAGATTTTTCTTTCACCTGGCCAAGAAGGTCATTAAAAACTAAAGCATGTTTTTGGAGGGTTGCTTACACTTCTCAACTTTTCTGTAAAAGAGCGGGCTTTTCTCTAATCTCATTTGATGCATCAAGATGTGTGGCCAAAAACTATTAATTGTGGTTCCATTTGGTCTGACAGGGTCCTTCTAAAGCAACAATTGAACGAATATTCAAGTTCTCTGTGACCTCTTCTCCTTGGCCCTCAGAGCTGCAAATAATGTGATCATTTTACATCAGTTTATTAAACATTAGTCAGCTTGCTGATTTACTTTTAATCACATTATGCATATTTTTAGGCATTAATCTGATGTTTATTATGAGAATTACACATTTGTATTATTGGGATTTTTTAAATAAAAAACAGTAGTAGGAAATAAGGCAGATTTTATGTATTAGGAGTATGATAAAGTATGCAGGTGTGTGATAAACCATGAGCATGTGAGTTCCCCTAAACTTTTTAAAATTGGATTTTGATGGTATTTCAACTGGAAGCACAGGAGGCCTTGTCCTCCTTTAGATGGCCATAAAGTAGTATCCAATTGTGAATAAATTTCTCTCTTCCACCTGTTCTCACTATGTTGTATCCTGCCATTTCTCAAGAGTAGAAGTTAATGGTAGTCACCCTAGGGATGTTATAAAGCTCTCTTTAAGACTAGTATTAGAGATACCACATGTGTCCATTTAAAAATGTTTCACAAAGAAAATCACAGGATATTTGCCAGTCACTGCTTTTCCTAAAACCGTTCTGTTCATAGGAAAGGAAGTATAATTGGGAAGTGAAGGAAATACTAAAAATATCCTATATTGAACATTTTTGAATTTGAACAGTTTGTAAGCCATTCTCTCTCTCAAATTTGGAACCAAGTCAAGAAATTTCAGAAAACATGACCCTAGCATCAATTACATATAACCTTTAGAAGGCCCCACCATCATAATGGTACCTTTAACAATGATGACCCTGGTCTCTTGTAACACCCCCATCTCACCCCGCACTCCGTGAATCCAAGAAAGAGAAAGAGAGACACCTTTGTGCTTCCAGGAGTGACACTGACTCAGCAGTCTTCTTAGAACAGGCGCCTTCTCCTTCCTGCTCTTGCCTACTTACTGTTCTCTTTTCCGCAGGTGGAATATGTGATCAAGTGTGACATGTCAGCTCTGCAGAAGATTCTGTATCGCCATATGCAAGCCAAGGGGATCCTTCTCACAGATGGTTCTGAGAAAGATAAGAAGGTACGTTGCGGAAGATGATGCAACTCAAGGTGCTGTGATACGTCTTCTCATGGCTGTGACATTGAATATTCACAGGAAGCATCCCTGCTAATGCTGATTTGTTAAAGTAAATCACTGGACCTCCTTTGAGCTATTATAGCTGCCAAAGATAATCTCTTCACCTCTTAGCTGCATTGGGGCAGGAAGAAAGAAGGAATATGTTCATATTACCAAAATAGTTAGCTCTGCTTGTGTCAATTTTGCAGCAAATATATTCTGCCTAAGTGTGGGGTGGCATTTTAGAAGGTTTTAAAATCCAGTTTCACTCCCTGGGCATCTGTTCTGTGCTTCTGTGTTCCGGAGTCCTATGGAATAGACAGTCATGTCGCAAAGCCATCGGCTGGACATAATTCTTCAAGGTTCACTTTTTTTGTAGGATAAGTTAATCACAAGAAAGACATTATATCTAACTCAGGAACTGCTATATAATTAAAGAAGCTTTGAACCACGAGGTGTGTAGGTGACTGAAAAAACCTATGGTCCTTTGTCCTTTGTATAAGAAGCCCAGTGTGAAAGATCTGAAATGTCTGACCAGTTAATAATTAGTTCTATTTTTCTCTTTCCACTGATTCTTAGGGGAAAGGAGGTGCTAAGACACTTATGAACACTATTATGCAGTTGAGAAAAATCTGCAACCACCCATATATGTTTCAGCACATTGAGGTAAGTCTGTATTGTGTGTTTTGAGCCTGATTGTGCTAATCATACTAATGCTAGTTAAAAAAAAAAAAAAAAAAAACAGAAAACAAAAACCAAAATAGATTTAAAACATGTTGGTGGAAGTTGAGATGACATGATCTGATAGCTCGACAAGCAGAATTAACAAACATGAGTATTCTGGTTATGGATTCTCATTGGCACCAAGCATTTGAGCATCTGGAATTTTATAACCAAGAGTTTAAAGTGGAGAGAAAATGTTATAAGCAGTGGCTCACTTGTGTGGGTTTGGGTAAGTACTGTGAATTACCTTGTTATAGTAGCTCTGAAATTGAAGATAATGATAAATACATTCAGCTTCCTCAAAAGAATGCTGTGAAAAATATTAAAATAATGTATTTATGACTTCTAAAGAGAAAGATTTTCTTTAACTCTATTTTCTTTGTAAAAGACACTGGCTTTAGTCTGTTACTTTGATTTATATTTTTCCTTTCTTGTTTCTGTCATAATGATGTAAATCCATGCTTTCATCCTGATGCTCAGGTCTCTAGAAAGCTATTTTGCAGGGAGAGGACATTTTCTGCCATGTTCACTCCATGTGAATAAGTTTCCTAAATTGACAGTGTTTCACCCCAGTCGGAGCAATTGACTGGAGCAGGAATGAAAAGAAGCCACAATTGTATTCCCCATTTGTCATTGCTGCTGCTGAGGCAAATGGTCCTGGTGGCAATTATTTGCCAGGGTAGTGCCTACTTTCTACTGCAAAATGGGCAGGAGACATAGAGAACATCACTGCAGGGCTCCAGTGTCTGCATCAATTTATTTTAAAAAATACATAGAAACTTCTGGAAAGTTAAAACTTAATCACAGTATAAAAAAATGAGTTGGAGCGCTCTTTTTGAATATTCCTTTTTCTCCCTTATTTTTGGCAGTTGTACATGTCAGGTCAGAGTATTCATTGCACACCATATCCGCATGCCGGAGTTCTTTCCTAGCTGTGCTGGATAATTGGAAAGATTTCTGACACTGCTTGCTATTCAAGGAGTCCATAGGAGAAAGTATCCATAGATACTGGGGAGAGTACCTATAGACATAGGAGAGAGTGTGTGGGCATAGAGGAGAATATCCGTAAACACAGGGGAAAGTACCTAAATATAGAAGTAAAATGACAATAGCAACAACACTTTAAAAATCTCATGGCTGGGCACGGTGGCTCACCCCTGTAATTTGGGAGGCCGAGGCAGGAAGATTACCTGGGGTCAGGAGTTCGAGACCAGACTGGCCAACATGGTGAAACCCCGTCTAAAACTACAAAATTACAAAACTACAAAAATGAGCTGGGTGTCGTGGCAGGCGCCTGTAATCCTAGCTATTCAGGAGGCTTAGGAAAGATAATTGCCTGAACCTGGGAGGTAGAGGTTGCAGTGAGCTGAGATCGTACCATTGCACTCCAGCCTGAGTGACAAGAGCGAAACTCGGTCTCAAAAAAAAAAAAAAAAAAAAGTCACAGTTATTTACATGTATTGTTGAAGGGGAATGCAACGGCCAATAATGAGTTCTTATCCACCAGGTCACTTTGTAACTGTGAACTGGGGTAAGTCACTCAGATTCTCCATGTTGTAATGTGCTTGATTTGTAAACAGGGGTAATAATGGATTATAATACTGGCAGGAGGACCAGCTTTTAAACAATAACATGTGAAGCATCTTGTAAACTGATGACGTGTTATATCAGATTTAAGGTACCAATGAATTGGTGGTGGGTGTATGTTGGGTTGAGAGGAGCTGGGAAAAAAGTCTAATGATGAAACTGTCTGGGATTTTGTTAGTCTAACCTGTTACCCACCGTCCCATTTTTTCTGAAAACAATTTTAAGACATGTCTGGTAATCTACGGGGGCCTTTGGGGACTTAGGAATTTTGAAGATTAAGCATCAATCTTACTTCGTTTTGGTTATCATAACAGAAATGACCCCTTGAGCCATGCTGGGCTAAGTAGGGAAGGAAGGGAGATGATGCCTTCTGTCCTCCAGCTTCAGTCTGGAGGGTGGGAAAGGATAGAGGAGGAGGGGGAATCATGAAGGAAGTGAAGTTTAAGGTGCATGCCCTTCACTACCTACATATTGACATTTTAAGTAGCAGTTGGTAGAAAGGCAGACTTTGATTTGCAATTTTTTTTTCCTAGAAACAAGAGATCCACAGTTATTGTCAAATCTATTGACAACTATGGAACAGAGATGGTGTGTGAATTTGCCTTTTTGTGTTTCGTTTGCCACACACCCTTTATTCATACTAAATCCTGCCAGATGCTGAGCCTCAAAATGGGTCTCACTGCCTCCCTGGGGACCTTAAACTCAAGAAATGGAAACAGTATTTTTAACATGAGGGTGTTACCTAATCTCCAACAGCATCCTTTGACCCCTCTCTTTGGTTTTCACAATCCTGCTTGGAGACAGGGATGGAGCCTAATGGAGACCATGTGCTTGGTTCTAGGGGATGGAGTAGAGGTATTGGCCACAGTCCATCCTGTTAATTTTGCCAGAGGGCTGGAGCCTGCCATAGATGATGAGCATATTTGAGAGTACTGTTGAGCCCAGAGGGAAAGATCTGGTCCCCTTGGAGGAAAAGCTGCAGGGATCCAGGGAGGAGGGAAAGCAGAAAAGGGAGACAGCCGGTGGTTGATGTGAAGGTGTAACCTGCTCTCCATTCCCACAGATGGTTGCCATTCCCATGAAGTCAGAATGGAGAAATGCATGGAGAACAGTCATTTCTCATAAAGTCAGAATGGAGAAATGCATGGAAAACAGTATTTCTTTCTGTGAATCAGAAAGGACGGAGTTATGTGATTACGTTCTATATTCTGAAAACAGAAGCTGGACACTTGAGGGGTGCTGTACATCTAGGACCTTATTTGTAATAGAGGAAAGCACAGTATAGAAGAGACATTAGGATTTCACCAAACTGGCCAGATATGGTGGCTCATCCAGTAAGCCTAGCACTTTGGGAGGAAAAGGCGGGCAGTTCACTTGAGGTAAAGAGTTCAAGACTAGCCTGGCCAATGTGGTGAAACCCTGTCTCTACTAAAAATGCAGAAAATAAGCCAGGCCTTAGTGGCACATGCTATAGTCCCAGCTATTCAGGAGTCTGAGGCAGGAGAGTCACTTGAACCTGGGAGGCGGAGGTTTGCAATGAGCTGAGACTGCGCCACTGCACTCCAGCCTGGGCAACAGAGTGACAATCTGTCTCAAAAAAAAAAAAAAAAAAAAAGAAAAGATTTCACCAGACTAAGAATTATAATATATAATCACCCTTATTTTTATTGCTAAATTTTTCCACAATTCATATTGTATTAGTCCATTTTCATGCTGCTGATAAAGACATACCTGAGACTGGGTAATTTGTGAAGAAAAAGAGGTTTAATGGACTCACACTTCCACATGGTTGGGGAGACCTCACAATCATGGCAGAAGGCGAAAGGAATGTCTTATATGGTGGCAGACAAGAGAGAACGTGAGCCAAGTGAAAAGGGAAATCCCTTACAAAGCCACCAGCTCTCGTGAGACTTATTCACAACCATGAGAACGGCATGAGGGAAACCTTCCTCATGATTCAGTTGTCTCCCCCAGGGTCCCTCCCACAACACATGGGAATTACAGGAGCTACAATTCAAGATGAGATTTGAGTTGGGGACACAGCCAAACGCTGTCACATATATTTATATATACATATTAATTCTGATTTGCTTGTTTTTGTGCTTTTCTAGTCTAGACGCTATATTCCTTGAGTTCAGATCCACCCTAGAGGGTGGATAACTGTTGGTTCCACTATGGGCCAGTGGGTGCTCAGTGACTGTGTGATGGGTAAACTAACCCTGTTATCTGAGAGTCTAGAGATTAGAAGAAACTCACAGGATACATTTCTGATGGAACAAAAGTCTGCATGCAATATACTGAATTTCTGGTTCATTGTAAGTTTTTTGCTTATTCATTAATTATTTTAACTATAGAAAAAGGTAGGATAACCTCACTAAAAGAGTAATCATTAAGTTAATAATTACATTTTTTAAAATCATTCTTTCTGTCTCTCTCTTTTAAAGGAATCCTTTGCTGAACACCTAGGCTATTCAAATGGGGTCATCAATGGGTAAATCTCAAATTTTTTTTTCTTTTAAAAAAAATGTTGTTGGCCTTACATAACTCCTCCTCTCTACAGTGTTTCCTCTTGTGCAAATACTTACTTCCAGCCCTCTAAGTGCTCTTCAGTGGAGAAGTTAACCAAAACGGTATCAGCATTCTCTTTTACTTTACTGGCATAAATTATTACTTGCCTTAAGCAAGTGGCTATTCAAAGGACATAGATCTTATTTAATAGACTTAATAGTATCCTAGCATTCTAAAAATGTTGTTGAAGCTTCAAAGGTTTGTTATTTATAACCAAAAGTATAGCTTGGGCTTGAAGAGAATTTATCTTATTAAATTTCACATTGACATTTGACATTAATGTACATGAGAAGAAATCTCTCATCTGCTGTAAATGTTTACAGTTTTATAGTCATTTGTTAGAGTATGGTCTGTGTAAGAAATGTTTTTCATTAGCGATGGATGTTAAAGAGAATCTTGACTTGCAACAACAAAAATGAACGCTGCATTAACAGAAAGTCTCTGTGTGTGTGTGTTTGTGTGTGTGTGTGTGTATGTGTGTGTGTTGCAAAGTTGAAAAATTTATTATTAGGATGTAGTCATCATTCTTGGATCCCAAGGGCAGACAGTTTCACCGGGCTAAGAACCAGGAGCTATAACCTATCCTGAAGCAGTGCTGCTAAACTTTCCCTGCCTCACCTTGCCTCTGTCTTCTCTGGGTTCTGTGGTTACTCCTGCTCCCATCAGCTTGGCCAGGGTTGCATGGTGAACACACGGCTATAGGGTATTTGGAGAACAGTTCTCAGAGTGGGGGATGGACATCGAGAAGACATATGTGTGAAAATGTGTCTGTTAGAAATAACATATCCTGTGTCATAAAATCAACTACCAGATGATACATTTCAGTACTATAGATTACATGTGCACTAGCAAGTTTTCCAAACAGTATCACCTAAAATTCAGTTTTAATTGTATAACACAGCCCTGTTGATAAAAGAAAAAAATGGGTGAACTGTACAAGGAAAAGGCCCTGCCTTAGCCTTTCTCCATATCACAGCATCCTCTGCATCTCATACTCCCAACGTGTTTTTGACTTGTACTTCTGTAGTAATCCAAGACTCTTGTCCTCCCCCAGTCCATTCTTACATGACGTCCATGGTGATGTTATAAAAATGTACACCAGACCTCATCACTCCGCTGCTTAAGACCCACTGATGGCTTTTCATTGCGCTGAAAAGGAAAACGTTCGGTGTAGCTCATAGAGCCCTAGAGTCTGTTCCTAGTCCCATCCTCCACCTCTCTGTCTTCATCTCCCAGTATTCTCTCCTCACTTCTGTTTAAGCCATGCTCACCATTTTTAATTTCTCAAATCCTTCTGTCTCCTTTACCCCTCAGGACCTTTACGCATGCTCTTTCCTCTCCCTGGAATCTCCTCCTCTCCACCCCAGTGCCCCCTTTCTTCACCTGGGTGCCTTTTTACTCATTATTTCAGGTTTTAGCTAAAATGTTATCTCTTCAGGGAGGTCACCTCTGACACTCTAAACCAGTCGCTGGCCAACTTTTTCTGTAAAGATCCAGATTGTGAATATTTTCAGCTTTGTGGGCCATAAAGTGTCTGCCACACCTGCTCAGCACAGCCTCTATAGCGTGAAAGCAGCCAGATAACAGAGATGAGTGAGTATGGCTGTGTTCCGATAAAACCTTATTTATAAAAACAGACAGCAGACTGGGGCCAAAGGTTGCCAAACTCTGCTCCAATCTAAAGAAGGCATCACATGTTGCTGTGAGTTTTCTCATTGGAACTTGTTATTTTTATAGTATTTATTACAATTTATAATTATCCATTTAGTAAAATGGGACTATTTTGCATTTTATTATATACATGGCTAGCACTGTGCTTGGTACATAGTAGGTGATCAATAAGTATTTAGATGAATCTTAAGTGCCCTGAATTAAAAATTTTAAAAGTTATATACTTAATAAGGAGGAATTTATAGAAACATGGCATATATGTGTGTGTGTACATGTGTGTGTGTGAGAGAGAGAGAGAGAGCGAGGAGAAAGAATAAGTTGAGAGAAAGACTGAAAGTATTAAGAACATGAAAGTGGTTCCTTTTCTTTCTAGAACCTGTCATCATACCTGGTATATGCAATGCACTTTTCATGGGTTTTATATGAATATATTTTCTTTTTCTGCTAAATATTCTCATTGCTTCGGAGTTCATATTCATTCATTCATTCATTCATTCATTCATTTCACAGTTACTTATTGAATGTTTACAGTGTAGAAAGGACTATATGAAAAGCAAAGCAATGCTGGATTTTTCAAGAAGACAGAAGTAATACTGTCTTCTTGTTTTGCACTTTTTGGGTTCAGGGCTGAACTGTATCGGGCCTCAGGAAAGTTTGAGCTACTTGATCGTATTCTGCCAAAATTGAGAGCGACTAACCACCGAGTGCTGCTTTTCTGCCAGATGACCTCTCTCATGACCATCATGGAGGATTATTTTGCTTTTCGGAACTTCCTTTACCTACGCCTTGATGGTAAGTGCATAAGGCATTAGGCTCGGAAGCCATACTACTGAAAATGAAGGGATAATGGGCACTTAGATCCAATCTCAGCCAAAAAGAAGGGGTAAAATTGAAGAATTGACTAGCAGCATCGGGTGCAGTTTTTCTAGATAGGAATTTTTTGCATCCTTAAGCTTTAAATAAGCTGACCTCATTTGTGCAGCTGCATAGCCCACAAATAAATGAACACAAATGAGTTTAGAGTCACTTATGAGTACTTAAATAAAATTAAACTAAATTAAAATTTTAAAATCTTCCTTGCTCTTAAAATTGATTGTTACCTATGTGCCAAACATATAGAATACATTGACACACCTTTAACTTTTTCAGTTAGGGCATATTTTAAGGGGATAAAGGCTATGTCACTTTTCTTTGTAACAATACAATCATTCGTTTAAGATTATATTTATCATTAAAGAGCCTCTCTTTCTAAATAAGACGTATCCACATGTTGTATTGTTAAGAGACATGACTTCATTGTTTCCTGGATTTTGCAAGCTATGTAAAATATTTGCCTGGTTTTAAGGTGAAATTTAAATACCATGTCCTAAAAATTAGTAAGAAAAAATATTAATGGAAGAAAATATGATTTTAGGGATAATGCCTAAATTATTTTACGATTTGGATATCAGCCATAATGTATTGGAGGTTGAAAGTATCAGCATTTATAGACAATGGCAGGGCATAAATATGGCATTCAAAGAGTGGTAAGTAGGAATAGAAGTTAATTTACAGTCAGGATGCTATTTAATCCCTGGGTGGAAAAGAGGATACTACTAATACCAGTATTTATCTAATGCAGTATTACTATTGTTAAATGGGAAACTTAAGGTTTATGTTTCATTAAAATACTTTATTTTCCATCCAACATTTTGTTTCCCTTTTGCCCTTAATTGAATGTAATTGGATATATACCAAACTCAGACTTGCCACGTGTTCTCTGAATTAAGGTTTTAGGTGAATTCTCTTTATGGTCGGCCTCTTAGGGTATTATTAATTAATTTTCAAATTAATTATAACATTTGACAAACTTGATTGTTTTATTTTATTTTGTTTTTATTGAGACAGAGTCTGGCTCTGTCACCCAGGCTGGAATGCAGTGGCACGATCTCAGCATGCTGCAACCTCCGCCACCTGGGTTCAGATGATTCTCCTGCCTCAGCCTCCTGAGTAGCTGGGATTACAGGCATGTGCCACCACGCCCGGCTAACTTTTTTTTTTGTATTTTTTAGTAAAGATGGGGTTTCACCATGTTGCCCAGGCTGGTCTCGAACTCCTGACCTCAAGTGATCCACCTGCCTTGGCCTCCCAAAGTGCTGGGATTACAGGCATGAAACTTGATTATTTAAACCGCTTTACCTCTCCCCTCCAAATTACTTAACGAATGAATGGTTAAGTAAATGTGAATTTTTAGTTCACAAATACAGTCCTATTAGGCACAGTTTTTCTCTGTTGGCAAATTTCCTTTGTTGTCTCTTCTCGTTTGACTGGATCCCTGCCTCCGGAAAGGGGAAAATTCAGCACTCGTCCTTCGAAAGATAAACTGGCCTTTACCTGCTGCTCAAGTGAGGGGCTGTGGGGCTGTGGGGCTATATTTTCCCCTGAACTGACAGCCCCACACAGGTGTCCTGCATTAACTATCACTTGCTACTTTGTGGCATTTCATTTCCAATCTCAGGTCTCTGAGGACTGCTTCTTTGGAATATTTGCATCTATCAAACTGGTAAGAAGTGACTTCCTGGAAGCAAATTGCTCTCATGTTTTCTTGTCAGCCTGAGAGGTTCTCTTTAATAGTTTATTGGCTGCTGTCCTTTTGTTATTAATAATAATAGTCACAACAGCTAACATGTATGGAACACCTACTCTGTGGGACTGTGGGCCAAGCATTTCATGTGCATTATTAATTTGATTTTCTCAATAAATAAGCTACTGTTATCCCTGTCAACCAGTGTGCCATTATGATGCCCATTTAAGAGATGAGAAAACAAAGGCATATGGTGAAATCAGGTTCTAACTTGGATCTCTTTGATTCCAGATTAGCTCAGTTTTAGCAGATCCGGAGAGGTATACCCCATCTCTGAAAATATAGGCTTCTTCTCTAGCTACAACATTTTAAGAATGATTTTGAACTTATTTAAAATTTTCAATTGACTAATTGCAAACCACCGTGCACTAGAGATACAGGATGGACGGACTATTCACTGTTCCTGCTCTCAGAGTCCTTACCATTAGGTGGAAGGAGACAGACAAGCAAATTGCCTAACATGTTACAGATGGAACTGAAAAGGCATCTTTCTGTAAGAAACAGCAGCGATTGCTTTTAAGGGTGGACAGAACTAATAGACAAACAATCAGTATACACACAGATAAGTTAGTACACACACTTCCAGCTGGACCCCCTTCTGTCCCCCATCCCGCCACCCAATTATTAAAATGACTTCAGATTTTCATTGCTGAATTTGATGTCTCAGATTTTGACTTTAGGGGAAAAAAATCACTTGGTGAGAGCTAAGCAGAAATTTTCTGCAAAGATTATGGTTGCATGAATAGATTTAGCTAATACTCCATTATAGTTTTTGTTTTTACTGGAAATGATTTTTGAGTGAGAGCAAGTGGTGAGGTTTTATCCCAGAAGACAACACTTTCTAAAAGCGGGTGAAACTAAGTTAAAATTAGTCATCATGAAAGTCTGACAGTGTGTTCCTTCTGGTAAATTCTGTAATTTTCAACACAGTTGCCTTATTAATTGTATGCTTATAATTGGTTATGTATCAAAGTCTGAAAGACCATGAAACTGATGTTAGTATTGAGCACGTTAAATCTTGAGCCACTTGCAGAGTGTCTGCCTTTGGAGAGACTCTTACGTGGTAGTTTGAATCTCCCTGAACAATATTAAAAATTTTATTAATTTAAATTTAACAAAAAAAAATTGTTAAAAAAAATTTGTTAAAAAGAAATCTTTGACAGAAATGGTTTTCTAGCAAATTCCAAACCTTGTGATAAGAAATGTCATAGCTTTGTGTGAAAAATGACTCAATCTTTTTTATTTGTTTTTTATAATTTGTCAAGTTCCCAGCTATTTATACAGTTTATTTTATTTATTTTATATTTTATTTTATTTATTTTATTTTATTTTATTTTATTTTTATTGAGACGGAGTCTTGCTCTGTCCCCCAGGCTGGAGTGCATCTCGGCTTACTGCAACCTCCGCCTCCTGGGTTCAAGCAATTCTTGTGCCCCACCCTTCCGAGTAGCTGGGATTACAGATGTGTGCCACCATGTCCAGCTAACTTTTGTATTTTTAGTAGAGATGGGGTTTTACCATGTTGGCCAGGCTGGTCTCGAACATCTGACCTCAGGTGATCCGCCCACCTTGGCCTCCCAAAGTGCTGGGATTACAGGCGTGAACCACCGTGCCTGGCCTATACAGTTTAAATACACACCAGATATGTGGTTGGCCTGTTTGCTTGAGGTATGTGGTATAGGGTCTGAAAACTCCTTTGACCAAATAATTTTATTTGGATATTCCTTTTGTTTTTCAGTGCTTTATTTTGCATATAAGGTTATTTCATCCCAGTAGGCATTTATATCTTATGTTACTGGCCAGATCCATGTCTGTTCTGCCCACGTGCAGTAAATCAATCACTGTGACACAGGTTTTGCAAAAGAGAAAAGATTTATTCACAAGGGCACCAAGCAAAAAGATGGAAGAACAGCCCTCAACTCTACCTCCCTGAAGATAAGGTTTAGGGATATTTATGGGGTAAGGAAGTGGGCTGGTGTAAGGCACAGGGAAAGGTGATTGGCAGTGGGGAAAAATGAAGTCACAGGTTCATTCTACACAAGCATAGCCAGGGTTCATGGCATTTCCTAGGACATACATGCAGAAAATGGCAGTGTCAGCATGATCTGTTGCTGGAGTTTTTGGCTTTACAACATCAAAAGGCCATCTCTTGAGCACTTGCGCTCAGGCCCATTTTAAGGGTCAGTGGTATCAACTGGTTTGAACTGGACAGAGCTGACCAAAGTTCCTGAAAAACAACTGAAGTAACCATTATCATGGTGACATATGCATGTTATCTGTAAAGTAGCCAGTGAAGGTCAAGTTTGAGCATTCAGCAGCAAGACCTTCAGCTACTGCAGCCTTCAGCTTCATGGAAAAAGAGAAAACAAAAATAACAAAAAGCAAGAAACCAGAAGCATGCAGGGCAGGCAGACCTGATGAGATTAACTGTTTGGTTTCATTCATCCATGTGATTATCATCTGGTTCATTTTCAGTTAATGAAAACTGGTGAACTTCTATCCTGAGAGTATAGATGTATAGTTTTTGTACCCAGTTTTCAGAAGCACAGATGCTGTGATCTCTTCTTTCCCCATTTTAGAAGAAATTTTTGGTTTCTGTGGCTTTTCATTCAGTGTAAGGCAGAGGAGAAATACGTGAACCATTAATCCATGTGAGTAATTTTTAAAAAAATTCTTGCAGCTGGAACGATGATAGAGAAGGTTTCACAGCAGACATATCTTCCACTGGCGTCGTGAACAGATAGTTCACCATGATCTCAGAAAGCCAATTCTGAAAATAAAAGAAAAAAGAGCCCCACATTTGAAAGCTCACTCATCAAGGCATGTTTAGTGCCCGTCCTCCAAAATCTAAACTGGGACAGTTGATTGCGTTGGACCTCACCGGTTCTCTAACCTCGAAACCTAACGTAGAAAGTAAATTGGGTCTAAAGAATGTGACTCCATTAAATGAGGAGAGCCCCCAAACCCCTCATTCCTAATCCCTGTTTGCTGTATGCAGGGAAGTGATTTGTTTTCTCCCTCTTCAGGAGGGCATTTGTTATTTTTTTTAAATGTGAAAAACAAATTGTCCCCATGTTTGAGAACTTGGCCCTCATAGTAACTTGATTCATTAGCTATAGTCACTTAAATGTTTTAATCCTCTGAAATAAATTGCTGGTATGTTTTCATCCTTAAAAAACGAACAGCATGTAGAAATAATATTTGAATAGCAGCCGGTCAGGGACTATCGTGTAACATGCATACAGATTTCCCAACAACCTAAAGCCTTTTTTCAAAATTCAGCATCTAAGCTTTTCTGGTGAAATACGTTCAGATGGAATACTGGTGTTTTTTTTTTTTTCTCCCTTTCCACAATGCATTTCATGAAATGGCTGGGTAAATACATTACACATAAATAATATGTGATTGAGTGGCTCATCTGAAATGCAAGAATGCCCCAAAAGTGAGCACCAGGCTCTGAGGTTTGGTACTCTCTGCTTATTCACTATTTTGGAGCCTCTTCAGACCCCATGGGGCAAACCACCCCCAAATATGTAACATGCTGCTCTGTTTAGTTGGTTTTGATTTAGCATGGTTTGAACTCAACATAGCAGGATGATAACGTGAGAAACAGACTAAGAGATTTCTTGTTGTGGGAGTGGGGATTATTGTGGCTTTAAGTCTTGCTAACAAGGATACAATTATTCCATTTGCAAAAAAAAATTTTATTCATAATTTATGTTTTTACCAACCAGACCATACTTAGTAGTAATCCAAATGGTAAAGTAGTAGAAAAGAACTTTCCTTTTTTTTCTATTTTCTTGGCATAAAAAAACTCCTTGCTTTAATGCCTATTGGCAAAGTTTCTTTAAGCCATTATTACAGTTTTAAGTGCACGTGTGTGTGTGTTTGTGTGTGTGTGTGTGTGTGTGAGAGAGACAGGGAGAGAGAGGAAGTTGTGTGTATTCTTAAAATTATTTGTTGTTATAAATCACAGAAATAAATCCAAAAAATATTTTCATTGTTTTAGGTGAGAGTAAGGATTTTGTAAAATTTGTAAAGTGGCAAACGTGCCTTGTCAGAAATGTTTAAGCTGTTTCTCTCTTTTTTTTATAATTGCAAAATGTTCAAAGTTTTTTTTTCCAGAAGTACATGGAAATTACCTCACCAGTGTTAGGAGGAGTCTGGGTATATTTCTCGAAGGAAGCAAGCCTTTTTGTCTCGTTCTGTGCCATTTTCAGACAAGAGTTAATTGGGAAATTAATTTTTCTGATCCCCTCAGGCACCACCAAGTCTGAAGATCGTGCTGCTTTGCTGAAGAAATTCAATGAACCTGGATCCCAGTATTTCATTTTCTTGCTGAGCACAAGAGCTGGTGGCCTGGGCTTAAATCTTCAGGCAGCTGATACAGTGGTCATCTTTGACAGCGACTGGAATCCTCATCAGGTCTGCATGTCCCACTCAGGTGCCCAGGCCTCCCTCTGGAGAGCAACTAAAAGATGATCAGTTTCATTATTCACATTTACGGGACAGAGCAAATACCTAAACGAGTGGGCTGTTGCTTTCTTGGAGCCAATTCTACTGGCTGTTTTCGTATCTCCCTTAGAGCATAGATACGAGGTCCCACATAAGCCTTTGAAGAGCTGAAGTTTGAGGTAGAAAAACTTAGTTTCTGCTTAGTTTTAATCCCATCTCTTGGGATTGCCACTGAACAAAGTATATTTAATGAGGGATAAATCAAAAATGTTGTAAAATCATAGCAGTAAGAACAATAGCAACCATCATTTATGGGACCCTTAATCTGTGTCAGCTTCTTGGGCATTTTTTCATTCATTTTCACGACAACCCTGTCAGACAGTTAATATGATTTGAATCTTTGCAGTCAAGGAAACTGAATCCTAGGCAGGGTAAGTAACTTCCCCAAGGCCAAACAGTTAGTATTACGGTAGATAACTTTTTATTTTGTGTTTTGTTTAAAGTCATCATCAAAACATATTCTAATGAGCATTTATTGTTGTAAAGCTCTTTTAGCCAGGTAAGTTCAGGGCTATCGTTTTAAAGCAGTACTTTGATGGTTTGTTTTTTTTTAATTGAGTGGGTCTCTTATGGCACTGGTTTACTAAATTACTCTGGGAGGTGAGGCATTTGCCTGTAGGATATTGGATAAGATGATATTGGTCAAGATTTGATTCATACTGGAGCAAATGTTGAATTCAAAACAGTAAAAATGAAGACCAGGGGTGGTGGCTCATGCCTGTAATCACAGGACTTTGGGAGGTCGAGGCAGGAGGATTTGAGCTTATGAATTTGAGACCAGCCTGGGCAACATGGTGAAACCCTGTGTCTACAAAAAAATACAAAAATTAGTTGGTCACAGTGGCACTTATACCTGTAGTCCCAAGTTCCTCAGGAGGCTGAGGTGGGAGGATTGCTTGAGTCTGGGAGGCAGAGGCTGTAGTGAGCCATGATCGTACCACTGCCCTCCAGCCCGGGTGACAAAGCAAGACCGTGTCTCCAAAAAAAAAAAAAAAGCAAAAAGAAAATGGCAACCCTCACGTAGGAGTATGAATTCTACATGAGCTTTTCCCAGGCTCCTCATTGAGCCCTGGTGTTCTCAACAGTAACACTATCTCACTGGGTTATGAAGATTGAGTGGCAGTGCCATATAGCGTCACGTTTGGCAGGAAATTGCATTCAGGGGTACATTAGAATTATAAGGGAGCTTTTAAAAAATGTACATGCCTGCTTTCTGTTCCCTACACCCCACCCCAGTTTTCTTATTCCGTGGAGCTAGGTGCTTCCTTTGAGTGCTCCCAGGAGATTCTAAAATAGATTATCATACAGATGAGGAGCACTGATTTAAAGACTTAACTGTGGGCCCAAACTACCAACACTGGGGCACTGCATGTACTTACCATTCTCTGTAGGTGAATAAATTAAAGCGACTATTAAAATTTTCTGATCTTGAAAAGGATTGGGAACCACCAGCACAGAATGTATTAGTTCTAAGTCTTCAGGAAATATGGTTACATATTTTTATAAATATATAAAAGTGTTTCATTCCAAGGCTCAGGTAGAATTCATATTGATGTGAGAGATCTGCAGTTTTCCTTTTTAGCATTATGGATTCAGTATTTGTTCCACAAACATTTATTGAGTATCTGAATTATGCAGCAGGCACTGAGCTAGGCTGGGTATCTAAGGGGGAGGAAGGAAGACGTGATGTGACTCCTCTCCTCCTGGTGTGCTCAATGTGATTGGATGTTTAGATTATCCTTGCTGGTACGTAAGTATTGAGGACTATCTATAGGTGAATGGAGAGTTTGCTCGTATTCTGTCTTCGGAGGTAAGCATTTCCACTGACTCTTAGATGTTTACCTTCACTGGCACAGTATAAATTCTAAAAGCTACTGTTCCAGGAAATGCTAATTCAACATGGAAAATAACTCTGGGACATCTGTATGATGTTCCACCCTACCCCGCCTCTCATTTTTTTTTTCGTTCTTTCTCTCTAGCTCTGTTAAAAACTTTGAACTCTAGAATCAAAGTAAATTGCAGTAACATGAAATAGTTCCCTCTTAACTACATGTGAACTAAAGCTTTGGCAGCAAAACACAGGATCCCAGATTTTCTCTGGTGGAATTTACAACAGGTTCCTCACACTGGGCCTCTGCAAGTATTTCTAGCTGCCATAGGTAGATTCGCTTCCACCTGATTGAATAAACTGAGCTGACCAGATTTTTCATCTGTCACTGAACATGACCATTAGTTTGGTCAAATTTTTCTTTTTCGGGAATCAGTGATTTTATAGTGATAAAGATCCGTCTGAGTTTTCATTTAAAAGGTACAGAACTCTACTAAATATTGTTAGGCACTTTGCCTACCTCACCTCAAGTAATCCTCAAAATATCTTCTACATAAGGAAACCAGTCAATGTTAGCTTGCTCATGAGCACCCCACCAGGATCGTTCACACCCACGTCTGTTTAGGTTTCAGTTTGAATACTGGGTTTGAGCTCTTTCTACCTTGCACCCTTGCATATAGATTGCATAGCCCCCAAAATGAAAATTGTGGAGGTTTTTTATCAGGTTAATTTCAGCATGCATTGAAGAAAAATTTCTGTAAGTATGCATTATCATGTTGAATCAAAATTAAGGCACATTGGTGAAAATAGGGGATTTATTTGACATAGGTTGACAGATAGAGGCCTTAATGTTGCTAATTGAGGACCCTACCCAGAAGCAAATACAGAACTCATGATTGTGGAATTAACAAAAAAAAATCCTTCCAGGTTGCCAAGACTCTCATTTCCAAACTGCCGATTAGAAACATGGGTTGGTACTTGTGTTTTTTACCCACGGAGCTGCAGCTGTGTTGCTATTACGGAATGGTCAGCCACATTTAGCTTGCAGACCCTCTTCTAAGACCAGGCTCTTAGCTTCAAGTAGTATCAGACCTAAGTCAGTGTGATGAAGTTACAGACCACCTAATTGAGACTTCAGAAATATTGAGTAATCCATCCAATAATTACAGCACTTCTTTGTCACAATATTTTCCCCCACATTTTGGCTTAGAGACTCAAGCTTACATTTCATTAAACTTCTCCAGCCTAGAAATATTAGCTTTTGTGACCTTCCAATTAGATGGGTGATCTGAAACACACAAACACACATCACTGCTACCACCACCAAACAAAACTAATTGCAGCAAATTCCCAAGGATTCTGTAATGTCTTACCTTGTTCGTATGTTGTCCATGTGTCCTGCCTCCTCACCTGTTCTATTCATATTCTGCTGCCCCCTGCAATTAGTATTTTTGTGGTTTTGCCAGCATCTTCTTGGACAAGGGTCAGCAATCTGCTACTCATGGGCTCGGTCTGACCTGCCACTTGTTTTTGCACCCCCACAGGTGAAGAATGGTTTTCATTTTTTAAAGTTTAAATTAGAAAATGGTGGGGAAAAAGAGTATCAGCCTTCTGGTGAGAACGGTTGTTCAATTTTTGCTTCTGGGCCAGACAGCATAGAATGTTTACTATTGCGCCCATTTTGCAGACTGTTGGCCTCTGTTCCAGGAGATAGTGAAAAGCTTGATGACACAGAGCTTGTCATCTTGACTGCTGTTAGCAGGTCTGGTGAAGATACGTTGAGAGGGACGGTTGAACTAAAAGCTTAAAAAGGAACTTTAGGGTGTTTTAGAGTTTTTTGTCCCCTTTGGATTTGAATGATCCACCTTACATTCTCCTCTTTAGAAAAGAATCTCATATAGATGGGTCCCAGCTGTTTTCATGGCTTAGCACTATGATATTTATATTAACTTATTCAAATATCTGCTGAGGAAAAAGTTTTGCCGAATTGGCTACTTAATTTGAAAGGTCCCTGCAGCAAAAACAAATCTTCAGGGCAGCCTTTTGCCTGCTGCCTTCTTGTGCTACAACAGGTGACCAGGAGACTTGTCTGGTCAAGAAGACGGGTTTACAGCTGTTGAGCATCAGCTTTCTGCAAAGTATGGTGCCAGGGATGTGGGATACAGAAAACAGACCTTTGCCCTAAAATCTATACAGTCTAATGGGAGACGTGTAAACAACTAATTAGCATCGGCTCAGATAACATCACCTGCACCACAGTGAATAAAAGCCACATGCCAAGAAGTTTTTATTATGTAGCTGTAAAATTAGGTAACTCTGCTTCATGGGCTCATGAAGGTTTTTATTTAAAGACTTCATTAAAGCTTTTTTCTTATTAATATATCAGTAACATTTAAAGCAGAAAAAAAGCAAAATGTAAGCAAAGTGAAGAAAATGAAATAACACCTATAATCTCACCTGGAGATTTATGTTGTTGGCATGTTGGTGTTTGTCCTCCTTTTTCTTTATATAGATAAATTTGCACATGTAAGACCAGAATGCACACAGTTCTTTTTAATTTGTTCTCACTTATGTCATTAAATCTCCTACAATATAATTTTTATGATACTTTGTTGATACATACATATAGCAGGATACTATAACCAATTCATTTTTGTTGAATGTTTAATTCTTTTTTTAAAAAAAAAGCCATTAGAGATAATAAATTATTCTGAGAAGGTAACATCCTTATTTCTGAATCTTTTTGCATATCTATGATTTTTTGTGTAGGATACATTTCCAGAACTGATATTTCTGAGTCAGAGACATAGACAGTTTTAACACTTTTAATAGGTAGTGACAAATTTCTGTCCCCAAAAGTTCAACAGTTGACTACCCAACTAGCAATCCTTTTTTCATTTCCCAAATTGAAGACCGAGTCTTTGATAAGGTTAGATTCTAGGAAATTAACTACCTGAGAAATCACTGTGTGTGTATGTGTGTGTGTGTTAAGATGTATGTATGTGTAATACCTGAATGTACAACAACTCAGTGAAATTTTTAAAATAATCTTCAACACATCACACCAAAGAAAAGGCGTTTCTTGCAACTTAAGGTTAGTTGTAGGTGATACGTAAGTCATAATTCTGACTTCGGACATTGGTGTCTTGTTTTATGTTTTAGATATGGACTAAATCTGATGGGGAACCTAGAGACAGATAAAAACAATATGATACAGGCCGGGCGCGGTGGCTCACGCTTGTAATCCCAGCACTTTGGGAGGCCGAGGCGGGCGGATCACGAGGTCAGGAGATCGAGACCACGGTGAAACCCCATCTCTACTAAAAATACAAAAAATTAGCCGGGCGTGGTGGCGGGCGCCTGTAGTCCCAGCTACTCGGAGAGGCTGAGGCAGGAGAATGGCGTGAACCCGGGAGGCGGAGCTTGCAGTGAGCCGAGATCGCGCCGCTGTACTCCAGCCTGGGTGACAGAGCCAGACTCCGTCTCAAAAAAAAAAAAAAAAAAACAGTACGATACCTGGATTTCAAAACCTGAGATGTATTTCAGTTGGCTTGGTTAATTTAAACCCAGTTTTCTTCAACTAGGAATGACATTGAATTTTTCCAAACGTAGCTTGTGTATTTTTAAAATGTAAGCAAAATCTTACCTTAGTGAAGGTGAAATACAGAACCCTTTCATATTTCCCTCTGGGGTGGGGTCTGGTTTTGGATGCCTATGCCAGGCATCTCAGTCCTCATAGCATATTGACCCCTCAAACAGGATCTGCAGGCCCAAGACCGAGCTCACCGCATCGGGCAGCAGAACGAGGTCCGGGTGCTGAGGCTCTGTACTGTGAACAGCGTGGAGGAAAAGATCCTCGCGGCCGCAAAATACAAGCTGAACGTGGATCAGAAAGTGATCCAGGCAGGCATGTTTGACCAAAAGTCTTCAAGCCACGAGCGGAGGGCATTCCTGCAGGCCATCTTGGAGCATGAAGAGGAAAATGAGGTATTACAGAAAACCCCAAGTTTATGAAATCAAACAGTGGCCTTTTGTCTCTGAAGGACTAAGAATAATCCCTTTGTTTAAAAAACTTCCTAGGCTGGCATTAATGAAAATGAAGAAATAAACTGCTGTTTTAGATCTCAACCACAGAAAGCCTCTGAAAGTTATCCAAAATGAGTGTCTTAAGAGCTATTGCTAGAGGAACCTCAAGGCTTGGCCTGTGGGTGCTCCCTCCTTTTTCCCAGGGTGGTAAAACCAGCTGCTTTATTGTACCATCAGTGCTGCCTTCTGTAGGGCAGATGCAGAACTGCAGAGAGGATACTTTAGGGACAAAATCAGCCGGAGGAGACAAGACATAAATGGAAGGGGGCTGCTTTCTCTCATCCTCCAGAGCCCTCTGTTTCTTTTGCCTTTTGATCAGGGATCACAGAGCTTCAACATGTTTGTAGGACAAACCTTCACAGCCATCTTCTGCACATTTAGCTATACTTGCTCTTGGAAAGCATGACCTTAACCTCTGCTTTAAATTTTTCTTTAAGAGCTGTCTGAAGTTTGGGAAAAATACTGGTTAAACAGCCTTTATTTGTCAGGGTTGTATGAAGAATGCATTGATTAGGTTTTTATTAGGGGAATGTTGAGTTGTCATTTGTATTATTTTTAGATTGCCAGTGTTAGTAATTTTATAATAAATATTCCAAAATGGATTTGAAATAGATTTTTAAACATATGCATATAGTGTAGCAAACTACAGAATATCAGCAGAAGTCCTTATCATAAAACTGGCTGAACGTATTTTTTTGTGTGTGCCCATATTTATAAATTGAAGAGTAAGTCTACCTTACATATTTGTGTGGAATACTGTTTTCATTGCATATATTACTTGATTTTTGCCTTAAATAGGATATGTGTTTTTTGCATTCTTCTATAAATTATGAACCTGAGTCTTTTAAAAGTCTTATAGACAAATACTCCACAACTTGCAATGGTGTTACATCCCGACAAACCCATCATAAGTTGAAAATATCAGGACATGGCCCCATGTTAAGTCTAGTGGAGTACTGAGTGTGCATCCCTTCCGCACCATTATAAAGTCGAAAAATCCTAAGTCTAGCCGTTGTTAAGCCAAAGACTGTCTGTATATTTTTTTTTTCTAAAATGAATCTAAATGTGAAGTAAAGCTTGATATTTAAAGGAATCCTGAAATGAACCCATTTGCAAATTGAAGAGCACTTTTGTATTATGCCTCCTAATTTGTCGGTCTTATATTTTTGATTAGCTATCCACTGAGTTTCATGAAAATGATTAAAAAAATACATATGCACATGCACTCACTATCCACACACATTTAAAAAATTTTTATCTCAAATAATTTATAATTTCTGATTCTAGAAATTGAATATTTGATACAGATATGGACTCAAATTGTCAGGTGATTTTTTTGTTGTTGTTTATACACTTGCACATTTCCAAAAAAACAATATGACGAATGATCTATACTGTGACAAAGCAGATATGAGCGGAGCTGACACTTGGCCAGTCGTCTTCACTACATTTTTGCTTATTTGTTTTGTGTAGGCCTTGTGAAAATAGCACCTGATCTGGTTGAGAATCAAGGAAGCCTGGAGTTTTCCAGCCTTCCTAAGCCGCAGGGAGATGCTGATCTCTCCTGGGCCCGAGGGCTGCCAGATGGGGCCTGAAGTGCACTCCCCTCCCAGTTGTCCTGCCAGCAAGGCTAGCTGTGAGCAGCCTTGCTGAGGCTCCCTGTCCCTTCTTGGCTGCCAGTGTGTCAGAAAAATGTTACCATTTTCAGGGGGGCCTGTGTCCTGATGTAAAGATGTTCGAAAACACTCAGAGACTGCAGTTAAAGACTCAGGTTCTGAAAGATCAGGACAACATGGGCTGGCATCACCATGGTTGATGTGACCATGAAGTGCTGGGGCACAGAGAACCCAGGAAGATGCATTGAGCACTTCCAGCTATTTGGTTTTCCATGAAGGTCATAAACGGGCACTTTACAAGAGAATCTTTTCATCTTGGGCATGCGGTTGTCTGAGCCCCTCATTGTACAGGTGATGAGAGGGTAATGTGTGGTTCTAGGGAGAAAGTAGGCGAAGCGGGACATCTGTTCACCAGAGGAGACATTACCAGATAGTTTGTACTGTGAAGTCTGAAGCCACTCCCAGCTAGTCTGTGTCCTTCTCAGATGAAATGTAATATTTAGACAAATTGACTTTGATTAATCTGGAGGCAAACTAGAAGATTTTTCAGAAATAATTATTATCTTGAATTGTAGATTTTTTACTTTATTGGACTGCATTCATTTCTAACACTTATTAAGTTCCTGCAGTGCGAAAGACATTATCTTGGGAGCCGACGTAGTCGTCTCATTTGAGCCGCTAGTACACTCATACTCTTTCTCTAAAACAAGTTGCCTCTTTTTGAACATACAGTTTGTGAAATTGGATGTTTGAAGTTCTGTGTTTTCCCCTTTCTTCCCTCGGCTGATACACTGAAATTCCGCGTTTGATTTTTAACAAGCCCACTCAGCATATGATAAAAATAATTTGGGAAGATAAGTCCTGTAGCATATGCCCAACTTTTAGAATCATTTTTTAAAAGTGTGGAAGTCATCCCGTAACATTGCTGAAAATCCCGAGAACTGTTGGTTTCTGAGGAATTAGCAGAGAGATAATGTACCTTTGTTTGACATACTAGAAAATGAAAATTTTAGCCCATATGTAATTGCTTTCTCTGCTTCATTTAAATTAGTTTAATTAAGTATAATTTTGAGAGTTTTTTTCGCTACTGATACCTTTTTAGTTATCCCATCCATAGCTCCAATCATTAACAATAATACCCACAGAAATATATTAAGCACACTTCAAAGGCTATATATTTGGCACATATATGTGATTTTTATCGTCTTAGTGCCTAGTAACAAGGTTTCACATACTTGTGTTTTTTGTAAGGATTTGAAAATAAGCATTTATATTTGGCATAAGGTAAATGGAATTAAAAGAATTAATGTTAGGTACTTTTTCATATGGATTTCCTTATTAAAATCTGACATCCCCATATGAAGTAGATGTCATACCCATATGACCAATGAGGTCACGAAATGGGGAGACATTAAGTAACTTGTTTTAAAAGGAACAGAATCAAGATACACACGCAGGAGAACTCATATTTCTTATAGTGCACCACAGTTTCCTCCCTGAACAGATTTTGCTCTGGGAAGATGGTTTTCATAGCTTGTAAAATAATAATGGCAAGTACTAAATCCAGCAACCCCTTCCCTTTTCTTTCTGGCTTGAGAAATGGGACCCCGCTGGTCTGGAGGACAGATCACTTACTTGTTTGTACCTTGCCCCAGCTGTCCAGCCTCTCTCCTAAAACCTGTTAAATCACTGTTTTTAACCCCAGGAAGAAGATGAAGTACCGGACGATGAGACTCTGAACCAAATGATTGCTCGACGAGAAGAAGAATTTGACCTTTTTATGGTAATGTTACAGAAAATCATGAAAACAAATGCTTTATTCCTCTGCCCCTTTTTCTGTTAAGCAGAATGTCTGGAGCCTGCGTGCCTGGCAGAACTTCATTCGTAAAGCCTATGCCTTTCCTTCAGTTCAGAGGCTGCAAACTGGCTGGAGTTAGCCTGCAGACATATTTTGTTTGGCCCACGCAGCGTTTTTTAAAATTTCCCATTCATTGCCAACATAAAAAAGAACCCTGATTTCTGGCTTCTCTTGAAAAATGAGATCAGGCAGTACCAGGCCCGCATCTTTGTGTGGAAACAGTTGGCCAGGGCTGAGTAGCAGCTGCAGTCTCTGGACAGGCCTCACGGTCTGCAGCTTACCACAGACCCCCTCCTGCTCCCAGTTCCTTTCTAATCCCAGGCCAATGTCATTCAGGAAGCCTACCTGGCTCCTATAGGCATTGGAACTTAAAACAGTGCCCTTACAGGATCAAAGCAACATGCTCCTTAGGGAGATAGGTGGACAACAGCTAAAACAACACAGGTGTGCCTCTTCAAATTGTTGACGAGAACCTGCTTAAATGAATGGGAACCTTCAAGGTGTGCATAAAGGTGTAGCCTTCATTTAAAGATCAAAACCAGTTGGATTTTCCTCCAGTATCTTCAATCATTTTCATCTTCATCGAAGACTGATTACAGAGGGAGTAAATATAGACCACAACTTTGGTGGTTGAATGCTGCAGAACCCTAAAGTTAGAGGTCTCGAATTTGAGTGCCATCAGATCTTACATGAGTAATTTGCATGTGTGAAGCAAGTGGGCAGAGGTAGGTGTACTGGAGATGCTTTGTCTGTGGGGGGACAGAGCTGCAAGGTAGAAATGTGAGACCTATGTCTCCAGAAATGACAAGTTTTCAAGGGGGGCTGGAAGTCTAGGTTTTTACATGTGATCTCTAGATTTTAAAATACTGCAACTAAATTCAACTTTTTAAGTTATTATGTAACACTGCATGCCAAACAAAACACAACTGTGGACCAAATATGATCCACAGGGTTTGCAATCTCCACCTTTTTAGCCTAGACAGAATGGAACTCTAGCTGTTTGGAGAGGCTTATGTTATTTTGGGGTTTTGTGTGTGTGACTTTTTTTCTGGGAACATTGGTTGTATATAATGATCCACAATAAAAAATACATAATTCTTTCTCAGGAAAATTCAGGTAGCTGTGGGAATAACTCCTAAACTGGAATATGCACTTCCCTTTCTCCCTCCATCCCCGAAATGAACCACCCTTCCCAAGTAAAGCTATTTCAGAGAGGAATGGTAGTAAGAAAGACTTAACAGCATGGTCAATGTAGGGCATTCATAAAATCTAGATTTTTTAAGTCACACTGTTTAGTCAGCATAATCAAAGATTACAATATTCTCTATTTAGGGAGGTTAAAGATACATATCAGAAATAGACATCCTCTCTCTCCTTGAAGAACTAATTAAAAGGCAGATTACTGGGGAACAGCCAAGCAAGAGGCCCTCAGCTGATCACTGTTAGGCAATAATTCAGCACTGCTAAAGCCTCAGATACTCTCAAGACACTGGAGAGGACAAGCTGCTTGCCATTATACAAATTAGATTAGGCCCAGAAATGGAGAATTCCATCAGCAGCCCTGAAGTAAGGGGGTAAGTGTACTTTCCTGCCTTACTTTTGGGCTATTTGTAGAAATTGAAAACCTGAGAAACAATCTGAATGTCTTGGAAGGCACAGCCTTCTTTTAACTTGGTACTATTTTACCACTCAAAGAACAGGCTTGTAACACAGGTGAGGCTGGCTAGGGAACACTTTTTGTAGGCACTTTGATTTTGTGAATTTTCTGCTTGTTTCTTTTTTTTTTTTTTTTTTTTTTTTTTTGAGACTGAGTCTCGCTCTGTCACCCAGGCTGGAGTGCAGTGGCGCAATCTCGGCTCACTGCAAGCTCCGCTTCCCAGGTTCACGCCATTCTCCTGCCTCAGCCTCTCCGAGTAGCTGGGACTACAGGCGCCAGCCACCATGCCCGGCTAATTTTTTTTGTATTTTTGATAGAGACGGGGTTTCACCGTGGTCTCGATCTCCTGACCTCGTGATCCGCCCGCCTCGGCCTCCCAAAGTGCTGGGATTACAAGCGTGAGCCACCGCGCCCGGCCTCCTGCTTGTTTCTTAAAGGCTGGCTTCTATTTTGAGGATTAGACAGATTTTAGGTTTGGTTTAGTTTCTTCTAATCCACTGGCCTCCTTTGGCCAATTCACTATTCCTTAGCACCTCCACTTGGGGGCAGGAAATAAAATTTGAATCTCTGCCAGCTACAGATTAAAAAGTTTGGTGAGAAACAAGAATGGAATGTGAGCTAGAATAAATCTTTGGATTTTAAATATTTAAACTCTTTATCCATTATTAGAAAAGAATGAGTTCTCTATAAAATTAATGCAAACTTATTATTTGATTTTATATCATAGACACTAGTTTACACATGATAAGCAGATAGTTTATTTAAAATAAAGCCTTTTTAAAAAAGCATGTCTTGCTTTCTCCTTCTAAAAATGTAACTTCAGAAAAAGTTATCTTTTATACCAATTATTTAGGAATTTTACCAAAAAGATCTTTGGCAGCTCAAGATATGTATTTGAGACATTTTGCTAACATACAAACATTAAGCTTTTAGATGCTATGTTCTCTACAAAGGGAAAAAACACTTAAAACTAACTGTACTTGTAAGCATAAGGTTTATAATTAGATCTCAAGACCAATTATTCACAAAGTAACTAGTAAGTTTGAATTTTGCCTTAATGTTGACTTAATTATATTGGTATTTTGTGGGTACAAATCTCTAGGGAGAGATGCAGTTATTAAGACTTTAAGCTTATCTTATTTAATCGAATCTACCTTTCCTAAAAGAAAAAAGAAACAAATGCGTAATTTACTTTTCTATCAGAAAAGATTTATTTTCTCAATTGTGGACAAATGTATTAGCAATAATAATGCCCATAGAAATGTATTGATTAAACATACCTCAAAGGCTATTTTTTTGGTATAGATAATAGTAGCAGTAAAACCAAAGATTGAAATGGCAATATTTTGTCATCTCAGTATAGGACATTAACAAAAATTTTTTTTTCTTATTAGCTATCTAATAACTGTTAGGAGATTGTCTAATGAAGCCCCTCTTTAGATACTGCTGTAAACAAGGCAACCTCTGTGTGCCAATTATGAAGGTTTGGTGGATCCACTTCTGATACCAAAGCATTAGAAGACAGGATTAAGCATCATGAGCTAATTATAGCACATGACAGAGCAGGGTGCCCACATTTATCAACCAATGGGACTTCATCCGTATCCCAAGCCCACCAGATTCTTGAAATGTAATGACTTCCAAAAATGTGGAAGAAGTATAGTTTAAAGAGGTTTGACCACTAATTTTAAAATAGGTTCTAGAGGTCATATTTGGGTTTGCGTAGCTATTTCATTTACATTTTATCAGCTTTAGCTTTTAAGAAAACATTATATTGAATCCCGATTTCAGTATGGCAGAACCAAAGGAAGAGGGAAAAGGTAAATAACAATTATTGATGGTCCATTTCATCGTGGAAATGACACATCTAGCTAGTGTTTATATTTATACATAACTAATGTCTTTGGAAATGTAATGACAGTTTATTTTTTAAAAATCCACCGTATTGTTTAGTTATAGATTAAAGCCAAGTATGTGGCCTTTAGTTTATTTACAAGTGAACTGGATTATTAACAAGAGAGAAGGTGGGGAAGTAGGCATTTTGAAGGCTCTGAAAGGAAGCCATATCACTTACAACTAGATCAGTTGGGATGCGATTACCTCTGAGCTCTGTCTGTGGTATAATATTTTCATAAGAGCACAAAGTTTAATATGTAAAGAATTCAAGAGCATTCCTCCCACAGTGCCCATGAGGTATTGAAAATTTAGTATATTCATGGCCAATGGACTAGTGAAACCATTTATGTCTCTTCCACAGGTCCAACTGTGGGTAGCTATTCTGTACTGATACATTGGGTCCCCTTTTTTTTTATTGCTGATTGTTCAATTCAAAGCACAAGCTCTATTGAGTAAAAGGAAACTTTCTTGAAGATCTTTTTTTTCTTTACTCAAAGAATAAGTTTCTTCCAGGGAAGCAATGAGTTGTATAGCCAAAAGGTCATATTTTTAAAATGCATTCTCAATTTGAATTTTTCCACTATTACTTTAAAGAGGAAGCTTTGTGCACACACAGACTAAGAAAAGGAAATTCTTTAAGAGTACTTTTTAAATGTATGAATAAGTTTCAAAAGATGAGTACAGAGAAAGGGACGGGATTTTACTTAATGGAATCTCTCCCTAGATATTTAGGGATGAGCTAGAACAACTCAACCAGGATGAGAGAGGTTGAAAGGGACCCTGCAGCCATAGGAAATGACTTGGGGAAGTTGTGTAGTACTGTAAACTCTATACCATACAGAAGCCCTGATTTTCGGTGACCCTCTTATTAATGTCTCCAGCGGATGGACATGGACCGGCGGAGGGAAGATGCCCGGAACCCGAAACGCAAGCCCCGCTTAATGGAGGAAGATGAGCTGCCCTCCTGGATCATTAAGGATGACGCTGAAGTAGAAAGGCTCACCTGTGAAGAAGAGGAGGAGAAAATATTTGGGAGGGGGTCTCGCCAGCGCCGTGACGTGGACTACAGTGACGCCCTCACGGAGAAGCAGTGGCTAAGGGTAAGCGTAGCGTTTCTAACTTGTTCTCACCAGGTGGAGTGTTTTTGGTGACTTGGAGAAACCAGGGGCCTAGAGCTGGAATTTTCTGAGGAGGTTGAGTTCGCAATCAAAGGCAAGGGGCTCTTGAACACAGAAGATAAAGTCATTCTGCTGTTGCATAAAGTCATTCTGCTGTTGCATGAAAAGATAAAGTCGTTCTGCGTTTCGAGGCAGTGCTTGGAAAAAATATGCAGAATTTTTTGCTAGAGCAGAATTGGCCATTGGAAGCACAGGATTATGAGAGCTATGAGACCCACAAATGTTTTATGACCAATCGCCTGGTCATGCCTCACTCTCTCCAACTGAGAATCAAAATGCGGAAGGGCACCTTAGAGATCTTTTTAATTGTTCCCCCTCATTTCATGGTCTTTAATCGAGGTTTTACTTCTGCAAGATCTGCACAGATCTTTCAGGGATAGCAGAGTTTTCTAACTGTGTTGTTATTTTGTAGACCCATAGTACTTTTAGAGCTGGAAGGTGCCTTTGTACTTGCTTGGTTTGATGAAGAAACTGAGGCCCAGAGAGGTGACGTAGCTATGCAGGACACACAGCTGGTTAGGAAGCGCCGAATCAGTGGGGGCTTATGTGTCTGCATGCTCGATTTCGGCTTGATCTGATCTGTCCATCACAAACACAGACTAGAGCCTGGGACTCTGGTCACCGATGCTTGGAAATGTTATTCGGGAGTTTGTTTATGTTGTTTTCCCTTTGGAAAATGGTGATTTCTCATTTTGACTGAGGACTGAAATCTCAGAATGTTCTTTGGGCAGCACAGAAATATCAAAATGCTCTTAGGAGTCGCGTGTGTGAACCCTGAGGCCCTGGTGACTGTTCCATTTGAAGGGTTAGCTCAACTTCCCATTTTTGGGAGTAGACTTAGTACCTAGAAAGGCACAGCAACCTGGGACGTGCATTCCAGACACAGCCAGTAAATGCATGCTGGAAATAGTAAGTGTAGTTGGGTAAAAACCAAGCAAAACAAAAGCTTTGGGGAGTTGTTTGTTTTATCCAAAGGGAACACAGTTCCCAAGCTTTGTGAAACATGGATTTTAGGACCCAGGTTTTAAGTAGGTGGGTGGGTACAAAGGCAGTGGGCAGAATTTTGAGATTAGATATCAAAGGTGAACAGGTCTCGTCACCACTTAAGATGTGATTTACTCAGGATGTTGTTTGATGAGAGGGATGTGACCTGAATTTCAAAAAGATGGGAGCCTGTGATTCTGAAAAGCACTGCTCATTATTTGTGGTTGAACAGTTGTCTATAAAATAGAACATTTGTGTGATTAGTTTGTTGTATCCAGTCAAATATTCCAGTGACCTCAGAATGTGATTCTATGAATTTTCTTTGTTTCACTATTGAGATTATAGTTATGTAATTAGGACTCATTCTATAATATGAAGAGTTTTTTGGTTAATATATATTTCTGAGCTCGGGAAAACTTTTATTTAAGCAATAAATTGAGTACCTGGAGTATTATTACAGCAGATGGGACAGTAATAATCTGGGCCAACCTTTTTTTTTTCTTTGAGACAGAGTCTCTGTCACTGAGGCTATCGTGCAATGGTGTGGTCTCAGCTCAGTGCAACCTCCGCCTCCCGGGTTCAAGTGATTCTCCTGCTTCAGCCTCCCCAGTAGCTGGGATTACAGGAGCATGCCACCACGCCTGGCTAATTTTTATATTTTTAGTAGAGACGGGGTTTCACCATGTTGGTCAGGCTGGTCTCAAACTCCTGAGCTCAGGTGATCCACCTGCCTTGGCCTCCCAAAGTGCTGGGATTACAGGCATGAGCCACCGTGCCAGGCTGGGCGAAATTTTTAAAGCTAAGCTTTGATATGTTTACTCTCCAGACATTAAAAGCAAAATAACCTTGTTTATTGGGCAAGAATGTAGCTGAACTTACTTTTTTAAAATAATCTTTGGGAATTGGCCTTAAGAAAAACAACATTATGAATCTCAGGAAGTTTTCCAGTTTGAGATACCTGTTTTTTTTTCTGTTTTTCATTCCATTTCTATCCCTGATGATTAGCACAGTGTCTAGCATAGAGACTCGGTGAGTGAGTGTGAAAACGAAAGTACAACCTTAAGAGGAAAGGGAAAGTGACTAACTTATCAGCAGTTAGGAGGAGCGTTTCTTTTTTTAGCGCATCTAGTAGACTTCCTTGTATCTACAGCATGCACATTTAAACATGGAAAATTAGTTTGTTTTACAGAACTACACTGTGAAAATTGGTTTTTATAATTGTAATTCTAAAATGCCTTGCAACATACTAAGTCATCCAAGAAGGACGAAACTGTTCTCAAAACAGTTTTATTGTAACATATCTTTTTGTAATCTAATCTTCTGAAAACTGCATGCCCATATTTGGTGTGAAACTGGCAACTTGCTATTAACTAGGACTTGCAATGGATGCAACATGCCCTATGGCCTAAGCATTCGAAGTAGATGCTTCCTGTCTTTGGTGTTCACCAGCAGCAATCCTGTTTAATATCAGCCTGTTAAGCTTTTTTGATGATAAAATGATATTGAAGGGGTTCTCATGGGCCTGGATGTGAAGAGATGTTCTCTACTGGCTTATGATTTAACACATTGCGTGAACCCAGCCAACATGGCCTTGAAAGGGAGTTTGGCAAGGACCGTTGTGTAAGAAATGCTGTAAGAGGGCTAAAATAATTCTTCTTTTTCCTGGCAATGTTGTACAAAGCCTGCTTGGCAGAGACATCCAGGATACATAGCATCGCAGAGCTGCAAGGCAGTTGAATGGAACAGCTTCCCATCCCTTGCTTAAATCACATTCTCTGCAATCTCTGTGCCAAGAGGCTGGCCATCCCTAAAAGGAAAAACTACCTTTTTGTCTGTGTAGCCCCTACAGTTCGTGGTCAGCTCTGATTAATAGTTCTTCCACCCTTTGAATAGAATCTTCTTTCCTTGTAGCTTCTCCTCACATGTCTTGATTCTTTTCCCTGGGGTGAACAGAACAATTTTTTTTTCTGTCTTTAGTATCACAGCCCCATGGATAAAATGTTTGCAAACTCATGTTCAGTCTGGATTAAACTTTTCTACCTTCCTCTTTCTCTTGAACTTTCCTCCTCCTTCAAGACCCAATTCAATTGCTACCTGCCCTGTGGCGCCTTCACAGATAAATATTAATTGCACTTTTAATTGTCCTCTTAACATTTCTTTGCTTGTCCTTCAGTCACAGTTTCCTAGTATTCTCGGTAGTTGCCAACCTGCCTGCTTTCCTGACTAGTTGATCAGCTGGCTCTGTATCTTGTTAGAATTTAGGACTTCTGTGTACAAATACTAAGTGCCCGTCAATTGCCAAATTGAAATGCACTGGATTGACAGATAAGGGTATAGATAGATGTGGGTAATGTTCACTGCTGCAACAGATGGACCTCAACATGCCCTGTCCATGGACCTATCCAGAAAAGTAAATAAAAGTTGATTTCTCACTTCCATGAAAGTCCATGGTAGGTGTTCCTGATTGGTGAGGACAGCTGTTCTCCATAGAGTCATTCAGGGCTCCAGGGTGACAGAGCGTCTGCCAGCTTGGTCATCTCCATCCACGTGAGCTGGAAGTGGGGAAAACAACACGGAGTAGTGGGTATGGAAGTCTAATGGGCCTTGCCTAAATGGTTATAATTCCATTGGCTAGGACTTGGTTATGTGGCCATTCCAGCTGCAAAAGAAATGCAAATGTGGTCCGGCTGTGAGCCAAGGAAAACAAAATTTTGGTGAATATTTAGCCATCCCTGCCTCAGCACACTTAGGTTAAATGTAAGTGTTATGGTCACTTTCTTTGCAAATGGTGTTTTGGTTTCATTGAAAACAGGTTTTATTTTGTAATCATGGCATGCTAAAAATTCCTACAGTGTCCTTTAGAGAATCTGTTTCGTTGGTGGAATTTAAAATTTTTTTCTGCATTCATAATGTTGTTTTTAATCAGGAGGATCACAATTTCAAACACAGTTCAGTTTTTTTTTTTTTTTTTAAAGGTATTTTACATTGTTTTGAAATTCCTCTTTCTACTGAGGAAACTTAAATGTCCTTAGTGTTAGCTGGCCTGAAGTTAACGTCATCTTTTTGTGGTAGTCAGTTCAACATTCACATTCTGGGCTGTTTCTCTCTTCCCCGGGGGCTCCCATCGCGTCTTCCTCTCCAAGATGGCATCTGGATAAAGATGTGTTTAAGCATGGCATTGGGGGCGAGCATCCTGGTTCTCCTGCTCCCCATGGGTCTCCACTGATCCCAGCATACAGCTGCTGGTCTGCCCCTGTCCTGGGAGGTCTTTACATGTGGCTGGTTTCATCTTTTAGAGATCTTGATGACATGTGCTGTTGAAATCTGGAGCCTGGCCACAAGCACTAGTTACAAGCTGTCCTGCATTCTCACGTCTCATAAGACCCCTGGCCTCTTTGGCCTCATGGTGCCCTTAACTCTTTTGTGTTCTGTTTGGAAGTCTGCAAAGTCTCCTTGACTGATTTCTCCACACTGTGCTAGAACATGCAGGGTGCAGTGAAACTGGCCCCTTCCTCAACAGGTGCTAAGTCACCACTAGCGGTTGTCAAACCTGAAGCTTCTAGAATCTGATGGTTGGGTGGGTCCTGCAGCTTTTTAAAGAAAGCAATTCAGAAATATCTTAAGTTTGCAAATCGTATGAAAGTATGTAACTGTATTTGGGATCACATAGTGAGGGATCCTCCCAGGGCTTTGGAAGGAGCTTTTGAGTGAGAGGCCTAAAGCCTAAGCTTCATTAGCTTTCCAATAAATCCACCTTTAGCAGTTTTAGTGCCTCATTCTCTTCCTTTCCACTCAATCTCTGCCTCCAAACACCCCAGGCTTGGATTCTGAAGGGGGAGTATTGCATGTCAACCCAGCTGCAATTCAGTGCTGGCACAAACTAGCCAGACTTAGCGCAGACTCCATAAGTTAAGGGGCATAGTCTGCAACAAGACTGCCCTGACTTCAGACACCAGCCATACTTTGGGGGTCCCGAGGCCCCCCACACTTTTGACTGACTATAAATTCAGGGGCTCATGAACCCTTTGGGCTTGATAATTTGCTAGAACAACTCACAGAACTCAGGAAAGTGCCATTAGCAACCGATTCAGATTCATTATGAAGTTTACAAATGAAGAGAACTAGGCCAGGAACTGTGGCTCACGCCTGTAATCCCAGCACTTTGGGAGGGCGAGGCGGGTGGAACACAAGGTCAGGAGATCGAGACCATCCTGGCTAATACGGTGAAACCCCATCTCTACTAAAAATACAAAAAATTAGCCAGGCGTGGTGGCACGCGCCTGTAATCCCAGCTACTCGGGAGGCTGAGGCAGGGGAATCGCTTGAACCCAGGAGGCAGAGGTTGCAGTGAGCCGAGATCGTGCCATTGCACTCCTGCCTGGGCGACACAGCAAGACTCCATCTTGAACAAAGAGGACTAGCCAAATGAATGGAAGCGCAGGATGCAGTCTGGAAGGAAACCTGGGCTCCTCTGCCTGCTCCTCGTGGAGTCAGCGTCCATCAGTCTTCCAGCTCATCAGTGTGTTCACTAACCAGGAAGTGCTACTGGGGCCTTGATGTCTACAGTTTTCAGTGGGGTTTCATAATGTATAGGCAGGATTGATTAGATCGTTGGCCACATGCTTGAACTCATTCCCCAGCCTCTCTGCCCTCCCTGGAGGTCAGACTGGCTCAAATCCCCAAACCTGTAGTCATATGGTTGGTCTTTCTGGTGACCAGTGCCCACCAGAGCCATTTAGGGGCCTATCACACATGACACTTCATTATCAGAACAAAGTTATTCCTATCATTATGAAGATGTCAAATGTAGAAACTCCATGCCAGGAACCCAGGACAAAGACCAGACAAATTCTTTTTTTTTTGAGGCAGGATCTCACTCTGTTACCTAGGCTGGAGTGTAGTGGTGTAATCTTGGCTCACAGCAGCCTTGACCTCCCAGGCTCAAGCAATCCTCCTACCTCAGCCTCCTGAGTACCTAGGACTACAAGTGCATGCCACCGTGCCCAGCTAATTTTTGTATGTTTCGTAGAGTTGGGCTTTTGCCCCATTTGCCAGGCTGGTCTTGAACTCCTGAGCTCAAGTGATCTGCCTGCTTCCATCTCCCAAAGTGTTGAGATTACAGGCATGAGCCACCACGCCCAGCCTGACAGATTCTTTATTATATAATAGGTAGTAATATCTTCAATCCTGACCTTACTTCTCTTCCTCTTGACTCCTGTTTCCTCCATGGAAGAAGGCTCTCCTCCTTGCCTTCCTGTCATGTGGCAACTTCCTGTTCCCGAATGATGGCACCATGTGCTGTGGCTTCTGGTGCCATTCTGAGAATCCCGGTCCTCGGCCTTGTAGTCGTGGCCGAGTGGTTAAGGCGATAGATGAGAATCCCAGTCCACCAGGTTTGGCTCTTGATTGTAAAGGTGGTGAAGGGAATTCACTACCCTATTTTGGAAGTCAAAGATGTTGTCATTTTTGTCTTTGCATACCAACTTTATGCTAATTCTGCTCAAGGCAATGAGTAACTCTCCCGAACAAGGGATGGCTCTTTTAGAAAGTGTGAAAGAGAATATTAACCTGGTTAACAAATATTCCATCCATTACAATTTTGTAACTTTCCCATGGTGTGCCCAAGGTGATAACAGTGCTGTATTACAGATTACATATATATATATTTGCATGTGCAATTATACATATATACACATACATATGTGTATGTATTATACATATATACATATATATTATACATATATACATATATTATACATATATATTATACATATATACATATATTATACATATATATTATACATATATATTATACATATATACATATATTATACATATATATTATACATATATACATATATTATACATATATACATATATTATACATATATACATATATTATACGTATATATTATACATATATGTATATATTATACATATATATTATACATATATGTATATATTATACATATACGTATATACGTATTATACATATATATACGTATATATATATTATACATATAAATATAATATGTATAATTGCGCATGCACAATAAATGGCCCATCTTGATAATTTCTTGGGAACATATATTTGCTTCTTTATGTGTGAGAGCAGGCATTCCATCTACCTAAATTCTGACAAGCCTAGTGGCCCGGGATTTTCTGGTTTAATGTCAGCCCTGTGTACACTGGCTGTGCTGTTTCTAGCACCATAAGGCAGTCATCATTATTAAGCCAGGGGCTCTGCAACACTGGGGTGATTGCAGAGCCAAAAAGCGGGCTGGAGGATGGTTTCTGGAATGCCTGTTCTACTATTCTTCCTGTTCCTTTGCTCTTTCTGCCAACTTCAGAATCCTTCCCTTCCTTAAGACATTTAGTGATATCCCTGAATTTATTTAATTGCTGCGTGAGTGATTTTTGCCCCACAGCACTTGAAGATAATTGGAATGCATTCTAGCTTATGTGCTCTGGATAATATGCAATTGCCAGCCAGCTGGAGAGTAATATGCCTTTGTCTCACAATGTCTTGAGATTGTAATTTTAAAAAGTTTCTCCTATTTGCTGGTGTCTCTTGTTACCTTTCTTACGGCATCATACATCTACTATGGGGTCCTTATGTCTGAATGTGTAGACACTTTGATATACTGAAGAAGCTCCTGGTGATGAGGGAAGACACCGCTTTGTTTCGTGATGTCCTGTGCAGTTGGGCCCCAATAAATGCTACGTAAATGATGGTGATGAGACTTACTTCTTTAGATCTTTAAATAGGGCGATAGATAACAGCAAGTTTTAGAAGCCATAGAAGTTCAAAAGGAACCTTGCAGAAAGACAGAACACCCTCCTCTTCCTTGACCAGTCTGTCACCAGGTAAGATCCTGAGCTTCCCTTGGTGAACATGCCTAAATGAGGTTCCCATCATCATGTCTGCTGACTACTAAAATGATTTTGGGGTTTTCTTCTTCCCAAAGTTTAATAAAGTAGAAGAAACAAAATGAGGCCGGGTGCGGTGGCTCACGCCTATGATCCCAGCACTTAGGGAGGTCGGGGCGGGCGGATCACCTGAGGCTAGGAGTTCAAGACCAACCTGGCCAACGTGGCAAAACGCCATCTCTATTAAAATGCAAAAATTAGCTGGGCGTCGTGGCGGGTGCCTGTAATCCCAGCTACTCAGGAGGCTGAGGTGGGAGAATCACTTGAACCTGGAGGTGGAGCCTGCAGTGAGCCAAGATCACACCACTGCACTGCAGCCTGGCGACAGAGCAAAACTCCATCTCAAAAAATAAAGGAAAAAAAAAAGAGAGATTCTTAACATTTATAATATTAGGTGCTAATCAGTAAGGTAAAATGTGATACATCTCAAGAGAATTTAGTGTCTTTAAAAAGCTATATAATACCAAGCTGCAAATACAGGATAAGCTCTTTGAGTTGGCCTCTCATCACAGTGAGCCAAACTGCTAAACTCTACACAGGAAAAGGCAGACAAATCCATGGTGAATTAGTCACAAAGAACTGGGGAAAATATGAAGAAAGGTTAAAGAACAAGATATTTGAAATTCTATGAAAATACACAGTGATAAATAAAATATTTCCTCACAGGCATGAAGAGGTGGGCTGTGGATTTTTCTCTCCCTGGAAATCTTTCAAACAAGCTAATGCCTCCTCTGGGCTGGATTAAGTATGATCCAGCCTGAAATCACAGACAGGGGCTGGAATCACTCGGCTCTATTTCAGCTGAGAGCATTAGTGATTCTCATAGATATACTTTACCCTAAAATACTTTATTTTATACTGGCAAGATTTTTTTTGTGGGTGGGATCCTTTTTCTAAAGCATAATGTGCATCATGTTTGTAATATTTGGCTGCTTTTGTTTTGTCAATTAAAATCTTTTCTTGCTTTTTCTGTAAGATGTGAGAAGCTTTGTAAACATGGACCTCTTTTTCTTTTATCAAATGGCATTTTAACTTTTAAAATTGGGTCATCAGATTTACTGGGGCAAAATTTTCTAGCAAGCTGCATTTCCGTTTTTATACACAAGGGAGAGCTAAGGCCCTAGAAAATAGATTTGGGTTTTGCCAAATTCCAGGTTCTTCAGTACTTTAGGGTGTTAAGTACTGAACTAATTAAGAGCGATAACAGTTGTGAATTGTTTGGAAAAATACTTGATAGTAATAAAATAATTTTAAGAACTTTGTATAATTTTTATTTTTTTCTGAAATCCAGTGACTGGATTGCTTTAACAGCCCATTGGACTTAATATTTCCCATTTTATATAATTCAGGAGAATAAATTTAATAGAATAGTCCTCAGAGGTCTGACTGAAATATACTAAAATAAATAATAAAGGTTGAGGAAGGTGAGGGAATTGTTTTGATTTTTAAAACTTTGATGCTTGGAATTTCTGGTCTTGAGTTTTATCCTTTGAAATCGGGATTCAGCTCTGAAATCAAACTCAGTCATCGAAAGTAACCATGGGAAACTGAATTTGGCCTACAGATACTAAGGAGACCCAATAATTTCACATTATCTTTTAATGGAGCAAACTATTACAGAGAAATGAGAGAAATAATATTTTAGAAATTTGTATTATATTTTAGAAACAGTCTTTTAGGAATATGTCTATTTGAATCAAGATTTGGTTTTTGATGTTTTTTGCATTTTTGCTTTTATTTTTTTAAGAGACAGGGTCTCACTCTGTCACTCAGGCTCACTGCAGCCTCAAACTCCTGGACTCAAGCAGTCTTCCTGCCTCAGCCTTTTGAGTAGTTGAGACTACAGGCATGCACCGCCACACCCAGCTTATTTTTGTATTTTTTTGTACAGACAGGATGTCACTCAATTGCCTAGGCTGGTCTTGAACTCCTGCCCCTAAGTGATCCTCCTGCCTCAGCCCTGCAAACTGTTGGGATTACAGGAATGAGCCACCACGCCTGGCCAGTTTTTGTTTTGTTTTGTTTTGTTTTTTAATCAATAAGGCTACGTTTCAGTCAGTGTCAGGATTAAAAAAAAAAAAAAAAAAAGGCTACATGAAGAAAGTCTTCATTAATTTTCTTAATAAAGAAATGTAATTCTTTATTAAGGGGTGGAGGTGGGGAAGAGTACGGTGTAGGAAGCAGAGACAGGGCAGGGTGGCTTCATCATCACTATGCCTCAGGGTGCGGGTAAGCATCAGAAAAATAACTGTGACTTTTGATGGCTCTGTATATGGAGAATTTAGGATAGTGATTAAGAGCACATGCCTTGAAATCTGATGAACCAAGAGGTTCACATTCCAGCTCCACCTAATTAGCTCTGTGACCTTGGGGACCTTGTGTCACCTTATAGCTTTGCTTTCCTCTTAGGGAAAATCATAGAACATACTTGATAGGGTATTCTGAGGATTAAATATGTGTAACAGAATCTGGCATTTAAGAAGGATTCAAAAATACATATTAGCTATTAAGAAAAAGTTTCCAATTATTTCAAAGAAGACCTAATGGACAACAGAAAAAGAAGAAAATACGTTCTCTTTTGTGTCTTGATGACAAGACTCGGGGTGACAAGAGAAAGGTAAAATTGGGAATCAAGAAGCTCCTTTCACTTACTCACTAATGGAATTGAAAGAGAACAATATGTTTACTTGCTGAATATGTTACAGGACCACAGGTTTATTCATCTCAAGCACTCCAGCTTATACTCACTCAGCCATTAACTCTTTGTACCCTGGTTTTTACCTAGGTGCACACCAACCCAAACTCACTCGGCCATTAACTCCCTTTACCCTGGTTTTCTACCCAGCTGTACACCAGCCTATGCTCAACTGGTTATTAACTCTCTTTCCCCTGACTTTCTACCCAGCTGCCTGCCAACCTATACTCACGTGGCTGTTAACTGTCTTTACTCTGGTTTTCTCTGTAACCCTGCATACCTGCAGGAAGAACACTGGGGCTAGCAGTCAGGAGCCTGGAATGTGAGTTCTGACACTGCTACCCAATAAGTATGTGGTCTTGGACAGGTCTCCTGACCTTCCTGGGTTGTTATGGACTGATGTTTACGTCCCTGCAAAATGCATATGTTGAAATCCTAACCCCCAATGTAATATTAGGAGGTGGGCCCTTTCGAAGGTTATTATATCATGAGCGCCCTCATGAATGGAATTAGTGCTCCTTATAAACGGGACCCTAGAGAGCCCCCTAGCTCTTTCTACGACAGGAAGTCAGAAATCTGCAAGCTGTAAGAGGGCTCTCACAGAATCCAACCATGCTACACCCTATCCTCAGACTCCCAGCCTCTGAAACTGAGAAATAAATGTATGTTATTTATAAGCTATATTAGGGTTATCCGCAGAAACAGAACCAATAGGATATGTGGAGACATGTATAAGAGGAGATATATTATGGGCCTTGACTCATGCAAGAAATCCCATGAGATGCCACCTGCAAGCTGGATACCCAGGAAAGCCAATGGTATCATTGAGTCCAAGTCTGAAGGCCTGAGAACCAGAGCAGGGACCACCACTGGTGTAAATCCTGGATTACGAAGACCTGAGAACTAGGAGCTCCAGTGTCTGAGGGCAGGAGAAGGTAGATGTCACAGCTCAAGAAAAGAAGGAATTCCCCTTTCCTTTGCCTTTTAGTTTAAGTCCAGCCCTCAATGGATTGGATGATTCCTACCTACGTAGGTGAGGGTGAAATCTTCTTTACTTAGTATGTAGATTAAAATGCTAATCTCTTCCAGAAGCAACCTCACAGACACATCCCAAAATAATATTTTACCAACTCTCTGGGCATCCCTTAGCCCAGTCAAGTTGACACACAAAATTAACCATCATATCAGTCACCCAGTTAATGGTGTTTTGTTATGGCAGCCTGAACTAAGACATGTGTTGAGTTATATTATCTTTAATTTGCAGGATCCCTTCCACCTATCTAACAGTAACCTCTAAAATCACCTGAAGCAGCTATTATGGAGTGCAGTGGTGCAATCTTGGCTCACTGTAACCTCTGACTCCTGGGTTCAAGCAATTATCCTACTTCAGCCTCCCAAGTAGCTGAGATTAAAGGTACGTGCCACCATGCCTGGCTACTTTTTGTATTTTTAGTAGAGATGGGGTTTCGCCATGTTGGTCAGCCTGGTCTCGAACTCCTGACCTCAGGTGATCTGCTTGCCTTGGCCTCCCAAAGCGCTGGGATTACAGGTGTGAGCCACAGGGCCCAGCAACTTTTACTTTTTTTTTGAGACAGAGTTTTGCTCTGTCACCCAGGCTGGAGTGCAGTGGCGTAATCTCGGCTCGTTGCTACCTCCGCCTCGCAGGTTCAAGCGATTCTCCTGCCTCAGTCTCCCGAGTAGCTGGGACTACAGGCGAGTGCCACCATGCCTGGCTAATTTTTGTGTTTTTAGTAGACACGGGGTTTCACCATGTTGACCAGGCTGGTCTCGAACTCCTGATCTCGTGATCTACCTGCCTCAGCCTCACAAAGTGTTGCGATTATACGCATGAGCCATCACGCCTGGCAACTTTTACTTTTTATTGTGGTTTTTCATAATAATTATCCCCTGCTTCTTTTTTTTTTTTTTTCAAGATACGGTTTCAATCTGTTGCCCCGGCTGGAGTGCAGTGGCACAATCTCGGCTCACTGCAACCTGTGCTTCTCGGGTTCAAGCAGTTCTTGTGCCTCAGCCTCCTGAGTAGCTGGGATCACAGGCATGTGCCACCACCCCTGGCTGATTTTTGTATTATTAGTAGAGACAGGGTTTTGCCATGTTGGCCAATCTGGTCTCGAACTCCTGACCTCAAATGATCTGCCCACCTCAGCCTCCCAAAGTGCTGGGATTACGGGCGTGAACACTGTGCCTGGCCTATTCCCTGCTTTCTTATGTTACATAAATGTACTGTGAGTACATTTATGGAGACTGTTTAAAAGCAAATTCAATTCAACATCCATTTGTCGAACATTGATTAGGTTGAGCGACACACTGCTTGGCCTGGGAAAAGCAGTATTGTTTGGATTCCTTACAGTCATGACGGGCCCACCTTATTAGTGCAATTAGGAACCAGGTTTGAGAGAGACTATTATTAGAGGTAATATTGCACAATTAGACACCTTGAAGAGCTTGTCAAGAGCAGATCTCCAAGTAGACACAGATGGAAATTAATAGAGATTAAAATAAACCATGAGATGCTCTGACTTGTAGGGTTTTAAACTGTTCAGGAAATAAGAGTTTAAACAACACGTGTTTTATTTAATGCTGGAGTTTTAGTGTCATCCCTCTGGATGTTATTTGCAATTTTCCCTTCCACCATCCTCAAACTCCCAGAGGAGGAAAGGGCCACTGCCTCTTTGGCCAAGCAGTCTGGCCTCCAGACACAGCAGGCAACTGGGTTTATCTTCCTGGCTACTGCTAGGAGACTCAAGCCTTCTTAACAACACCGCCAGTGCTTGTGTGGTTTCTACCAACCCTACTTGGCCCAAAATGAAAAACATACCCAGCACGGCCCATTCCTTCACCTTTGAGAAAAGAAAGATTCAGGGCTTTAGGTGCCAAAGTAATAAGGATCTGGAGTGTGTAACATTTGCAGATTTTTGGCATTTTGGAGGATAGCTTTCCTCTTTGTTCACAACAGTTCAGGTGGCTACCCAGAGAGGTCAGTGGGAACTTACCAAAAATCAGCCCTGATGACCACTCGTGCATCAGGTTCTCCAGTGGCCTTCCATTGTAAGTGTAATTAAATCCAAACACTTGAACATGGTCTATAAGGCCACGATCACCAGGCCTCTGCCTGGTGCTGGCTTCCCACCTCCTTGCCTTCATCTCTGGGTGGCTGCTCCACTGAACTCTCCTTCTAGTCCTTGGCACTTCTAGAAGTCTTTCTCCCAGATCTTCATGTGGCTATCTCCTCCTTGTCCCAATGATCTCCTTCCAGAGAGACCCCTCCTGGCCAACCTAGCTGAAATAGATAGCCTCTGGCAACAAGTCACATAACCTATGTTAACTTTCTTCATGGCATTTGCCACCATCTAAAAGTTATCTTACTGTTCCTCTCCACTGGTATTAAGCTCTGAGAAAGTCAGGGCCTTTGCCTGTCTTCTTCACTGCTATGTCCTGGTACCTGCAGCAGGGCTTTACTCATGGTAAGCACTCTTTAAATAAGTGTGGATAAGTGAATATACTAGGCAGAAATGAGGGCTAGGAGAGGTTTGGTTGCAGCCCCATATCCTTCTGGCAAAGTCAGTAGAATCATGTTTTTGTAACTAAGATGAGTCAAGGTAGAAATTGTCATTCTCTCCTGTTAGATTCCAGTGATCTGTATCTTCATGTAAAGATTTCTTAAAAGAATTCTAAAGGCACATATTTTTGATATAACAGTGCTTTTGAGCTTTAAGAATTTGAGGCCTCCATTCTAATTTCAGAGCATATTAATGAAGATTTAAATATGCATTAAAAAGTACAAGCATTGCTTCAACCCAGGTATTTCTCAGAAATTCTCATTGATTTTATAACAGCTGTCTTCTAGCCTGAGCCTTCTAATTTCTTCAGCAAAAAAAAAACAGATAAATACATCTAACTTTACGACGAAAAGAAAGTATTAATTGGATTTTTAGTTTTGTGTGTTTTCCATATTTAAAATGTGATGCTATATGCCTTTTAGATGGCTTCCCTTCTTTTCTGTTAAAGAATGAATTGTCAGAATCATGGAAAATTGTGGATGACACCATGACCCTTTCCTTGAGGCAAAACTTGATTCTTGTTCTGCCACTCCTATTGAAATATAGTATTTAAGGTCACTATGCTCTTAGGAAAGCATATTCCTAACATATTTTGCTGTTTTGAAGAATATCTTTCCCTTGGAGCTTTGTAGAACCTTTTTCCAAAGATTATTTTAAATATCATCCTCAAAAGTTGAGCTTTAGCAAGACTTCCCGTAGTCTGTTCTTCTCTTCCACAGCTGCCTCTGATAACTTATGAAAGATGGGCTCAGGTGTCAGATGATCAGAGTTCTGCTTGCAGATTTGTCGCTGATTGCTATGCGACATCTTGGATAAATCACTTTACCTCCCAGAGCTTCAGTTTCCCTGTCTCTACGTTGGAGTCATGAAATGGGGAAAGGGGTTGGCGAGAGAGCGTCATCTCTCCTGCCCTGTCATTCTCCAGCTTTGCCTTTGGCGGCCCTAGAAAGAACAATGTGGGGAGAACTCAGCTCTTAGGAACTGAAACTCAGAGGGGCATGGGTGAGAGATTTTTCTCCCTGTTCTTAGCCGGAGTTTCTTTCAAAAATGCAGGCTTGACAACTAAGGGTTCCCTAGCATATCTGTAGCTTAGTAACTGGTCCAATGTGTAGAGCTTTTGGGGACTCACCTGTAGCATCTGAAGAGTTGATGAGTCTTGTGTGCTGACAGGATGTGATGGACAGGACACCAACGTGGTGGAGTCAGTAAAGGGAGCACTTGCCTGCCACAGGGGGCTACTGTAATCACCCGACAGGTCTTCCTTCTGGCTGCACAAAGCCAGTCTACTGAGACAGTGGCATTGCAGTAAAGAGTTTAATTGATGTGAGGCCAGCCACACCATGTGGGAGATGGAGTTATTACTCAAATCAGTCTCCCCTAAGACTTGTAGGCTTGGGTTTTTCAAGGATTGTTTGGTGGGCAGGAGGGTAGAGAACGGGGAATGCTGATTGGTTAGGGATGCAGTTATCGAAGTGTGGAAAATGGTCCTCATGTGCTAAGTTAGCCTCTTGGTTGGGGAGCCACAAGACTGGGTGAGTCACCAACACTGGTGTGATATTGTGAAGTCCAGCAGACTAGGGTGTCAACATTCCAGGAAGATCACTAAAATGAACATTTGTTCTGCAAGAGAATTAATAAGTCCAGCATAGGGGTTACTGGCATATATTTTTATTTGCTGCCATTTTATCTGATGATTGACTGTTTTGTTGTGTTTTTCTCCATTTTTATAATCACTACCCCCAATATAATTGCTGGTGGAGTCAGCTGGTCATCAGAAATGCAGAAGTCTGAAAAGACATCTCAAGACACCAATCTTAGGCTCTATGATAGTAATATTGTCTACAGGAGTAACTGGGGAAGTCACAAATCTTGTGACACCAGGGAAAATACCTGATTATTGTTTCACTTACATAAATCTTAGCAGAATTCAGGCCCCTCTCATAATCCTAACCTGTGGGCTTTCATTAGTTTTACAAAGGTGGTTTAGTTCTGGGAAGGGCTATTATCATCCTTGCACGAAGGTTAAACTACAAACTAAATTTCTCCCAAAGTTAGCTTGACCTATACCCAGGAATGACTAAAGACAGCATGGCGGTCAGAAGCAAGATGGAGTCAACTGTGTCAGAGTTCTGTTACTGTCATAATTTGCAAAGGCGGTTTTGCTACTTTCCTTACAAATTAGTTGGGGACTTCAGCAATTCTGCATAGACCAAGACCAAGAGTTTTCTAGTATTCTCATTAAGGAGTCATCTACTCTGGTCCCATTTTAAATCCCCTGCATACTATCTAGTAGAATATATAACAGATGCTAATGGGATCCAATTTGTTCATTGAAATATATCAAGTTTTCTCCAAATTTTCAAGACCATATTCATTTGCATTTAATTTTAAAATGTCAATACATTGATGTCATGGTATATCATTTGAAGGCACAGGGAAGGATATTGTGAAGTCCAGCAGACTACCATGTTAACATTCCAGGGAGATCACCAAAATGAACATTTGTTCTCAAAGAGAATTAATAAGCCCAGCATAGGGGTTCACTGGTATATATTTTTATTTGCCACCATTTTATCTGATGATTGACTGTTCTGTTCTATCTTTCTGCATTTTTGTAATCACAACCCCCAAACACCTGAAGCTTTGGGTTTTTATGTAAAGTGTAAAGTAGAATTTATTTGGAAGCACTTCCCTGTCATAAAAGCGTAATGAAAAATACAGAAGAATGAAGAAAGAAACTAGAATCACCTATAATCTCATTGACCTTCATGTATCCAGGGTTGGAGAAGGAGCCAAGAAAAATCATGGACAGAGGCTATTTTGGTGTCATTACATTCAGAATTATTTTTAACCTGTTGTGAGGCTCAGCTCCTTTGTAGTAGCTTCAGTAAATCCTAACCCATGATGCACACCGAGCCCCTGCCTGTTAGTGGTAATGTGCATGTCTTTCCATTTGGTTGAGGACACCTTGCTGTACTGGGCACTTGGTGCCAAAGGACTTTTTTTTTTAAGGACCGTTAAGGGATACATGGAGACCTGCATTCTCACACTGGCGCAGTGATTTTTGCTTCCTCTCCGAACAGGCCTTGGATATTTCACAGGCTGAACCTTTCTCTTTTTAAGTGACCTGTCACATCTCGTGTAGTCAATGCTTTTTTACTGCCACCAAGTTGGCAAGTGGCATGCCATTCCTTTCCCCAGGGGAGAGAATTCTTAATCCAAATTTATTCCCACCGGATTTTCAGGACTTCTCCTGAGCCAAATTAGACCCTTTCTCTCAGTATATCTACTATCTCCTCCTTTCCCTGTATTGGCCAGTGCTGGACTGGAAGCTATAAATAGACAGCACCTTTTAATTCCTTTAAAGATTTGGAGTAGGTATCATTTCTCCCATTCTACAGGTGAGGAACTAAGCCTCACAGGTAGGGAGTATGGTTTTTGGATTTAGCATTTAGTTCATGACAGGTGGATTTGTTTAGTGAATGTTGAATGTAGAGTTTTATCTTCTTTCATATATTGAAGGTGCACATCTATTCAAGTCTGTGCATAATGTAATGGCACCAATGGCATCCTGTAAGTTTTATTTAATAGCCTGTAGAGTTGAACGTCTTCAAGCCGTTTAACTCTCAAAGCTAAAATAAGAAGATTGTATAGTTACTAGTTAAAGGCAGTTTAAAGAGGTGGGGCTGGAGTAGGGCAAACTGAGAACAAAGATCTTCGTTTTGCCCCATTTCTCTGGCCTATTTTTATTCACTGTGTAGTTGTGTGGCCCTCCCTTGAGCAGTAATCATGCAAGCCATCTATGCAAGTCTGTGCATAGATGCGCCTCTTCAATATGTAAAAAACTATGGGATTATGGGAGTTTAGTGAAAGTCAATCACATTTTGGTTTACAGCCCCTTTGCCCACCTAGCTGATTTCCTGGCTTGTGAATTCTGGCCTCTTCTTGAAAAGGTGCAGGAGCTCGTCAGATCAGCAACAGGTGGTCTGGCTGGCCCGGGGAGGACTTAGGCAGAATTGAAGACAGCCTCCTGAGGGGAGGTGATGAGACCTGCCCGTGAAGGCTGTTAACCTGGCTGCTCCTACAGTAGGGGCCCCTTAGTGGACTTCTTTCTGTCAAGCAGTTAGGACCTACAGGTTAGTTTCCCTTCCCTTGGTTGTCTCTGTTTCTCGAGAAGGTAGGGCCCTTGCCTGCATCAGTCAAGTTGCAGATGCTGCTTCACTTTTGAGCTAATGGGTGTTGGTCTTCATTGCTCCTCGTCTCAGGGGTGACACTGGACAATCTTTTTTACTTTGTGAAAAGACAAAATGACATCAAATTTAAAGTTTTTAATTGGCTTTTGCTGTTCTAGAATCAGACAACCTCAAGCAAAGGAAGTTGGCTTAATAGACAAAGCGTAGAGGAAAGCAGAAATAGAACAAAAAGCATATTGGTTGTTTCAAAGTTAATTTTCTTTTTAAAGGTTAAAGCAGAGGGAACTTCCTTATGCTTGCTTAAACTAGCCTGTTTGGGGATTTGGTATTCTCTCTGTCTCCTGGTTTCTCAGAAGGTCAGATAAACAGCTTGGTTTCAGTGGCGTGTAACTTTAGCAAGGGTGATTCCATTTTGGTTTGGCCTGTTGAGTCTAGTGCAGGAGCTCAGTCCAAACCAATGGCCTCCTATAAAAATGTTATTTAATAGCCTGTAGAGTTGAACGTCTTCAAGCCGTTTAACTCTCAAAGCTAAAATAAGAAGATTATTTAGTTACTAGTTAAAATAAAGGCAGTTTAAAGAGGTGGGGCTGGAGTAGGGCAAACTGAGAACAAAGATCTTCATTTTGCCCCATTTCTGTGGCTTATTTTTATTCACTGTGTAGTTGTGTGGCCCTCCCTTGAGCAGTAATCACCCAAGCCAGTTGTTAGAATGTGCTTCCCTAGCAAGCCCTGTCATCCTGAGAAAGCAGAGGGGTAAACAATAAAGACTTAATTGTATCTCACCAACATTTTTGGGTCCCATTGGTGAGTAAGGCATCCATTTAAGTGCCTTTGGAAGCAATTTTGATTAAAATGATTTTTTTAAGTTCCTAAACAGATTTTGGGATGATAGGAGATTCGGGCATATTTTAAAACAAAACAAACTTATACAAGCAGAATTAAACAACCTGGATAAAAGTACCTGTAAGGTATTGTGCTAGTACAGAGGAAGGAGGGAACTGCGTAGGATTTTATAAAAGAAATGGTATTTTAGCCTTTTCTTAAAAGATGAGGATGCTTTGGGTAGGAAAGAGGGATCGGGAGAGTTCCAGGCCAAGGGAAGCATACGAAGGCTTGGAAATATGTGACCCCTGCTTACTGTGACTGTGTGCTTGGAGCAGAGTTTTTACAGCAGTAGATGTGGGGAGAAAAAATGAGGCTAGGGCCAGACCCTGGAGGCTATGCATGACCAAAGAATCTGGGCTTTATTCTGTTTCATAGAAAGAGTTCAAACCCTGAGTGTATTTGAAATGAGAGAATGAATGATGTGTCCCTCTGTTTAAGCAGAGAGAAGATACCATTTGCACTGAAAAAGATTAATTGAAAAGGCCAAAGAAAGGGCAGGGAAAACCCACAAGGGAGGCCATTTAAATGTGACCCTGTGAGAGAGGAGACCCATCTGAGTGCAGGGAGACCACGGGGAAAAGATTGCTTATGAACTATTTCAGAGGTAAACTATGTAATGACAAATAGGACTGCAGGGATGTGATAAGGGAAACTGATCATTTTAAAGATTTCCAGCAGAGATAATTGGGAAATCCTGCTACCTTTAGATGAGACAGACAGGATCCACAAAGAGAAATATTTGCTTGGTTGAAGGAAAAGTGATAAACTTGATTTGTGATGTTTGGTAGGACAGTGGAATTCCCAATTGGTGACTCCAAAAAGAAGCGCAGGCTAGAGAGAGAATTTTTGAAGCCATATGCCTTGAGGTTGTAGGGGCCAAGGGAGAACTTCCCCCTTTCTCCTCTGAATGTTCATTGAGAATCAACTGACAAAGCCAGATTAATAGGAGAAAAGACATACAAAATGTTAACAGGCATAGCATGGGGAACGCACAGGAGGAGGATTACCCAGTAACCTAGTGCAATACAGAATCGTACATACCGTTTTCACAGGGGAGCGGGAAGATGGGGGGGATGTAGGCAATTCTTTTGAGGGGGCAGTCAATCATTAGAGGAAATGGACACAAGTCAACTTGGAAATGATTTTTTTCTTGAAATTTGAATGAGCCCAAGAGGCAGGTATTATCCGAAGGAGTCTTCTCAGATGTGGTTGCATTCCTCAGTCTTCTTTTCTGAGATAATGAAATTTCAGGGAGGAGAGGGAGACAGTTGTGTTTCTGTTGGTGACCCCTGTGTACTGTGACTGTTAAACTTTCTTGGCCAGATGAGGAAATTCCAGAGCGAGTCTGTTCTTGTGTCCTGTGCTGGGTGGGGGTGGGACAAGATCAGGTTAGAAGGACCTTGATTCTGAGGCAGCTTCTAATGCCTCTAAGCATGTCAAGGCACCAGTCTTTGGGGAATCACTTTCTGAGTCCCAACAAGGTCATATTTGAAACCACAGAGGCAAGTGGGATCCCCATGGCCGATTTTACACCCAGGAGGATGGCTTAGATTCCTCTCAGGTGCCTCCCATCAGTAGTTAGGGGCTGCTCACAAAGCACTCACCATATTGAGGATTGGAGTCTGTGATCCAGGCTGCTCAGCAGGAGTCCACAAAAGAGCTCGGTCTCTAGGAACAGTAAAATTAACAGCCCTCCTGAATTATGCCTTACGTCCCCTCCAGGGGGGCAGTAGTGAAGTTCTCCAGCAGCGAGGCCTCCAGGGGTCATTAAGAGACTCACCTGTTGCTGATCACAACTCATTTCACCTGTTGCTGCTGAGGACATCCAGACTTAGTGGTGCCTGGTGTGTACTCAGAAAGGGTAATTGCCCACATTTGACTGCATATTCACAATCTGTGAATGAAAAAAAAAAAGCCAAAAGTTGGGGAATCTGCATTTAAGGAAAGAAAAATGTGGCTAGTAAATATAGAGAAACCCGCTGGTCACGGTTGCTCATGCCTGTAATCCCAACATTTTGGGAGGCCTAGGTGGACGGATCACTTGAGGTCAGGAGTTGGAAACCAGTCTGGTCAACATGGTGAAACCTATCTCTACTAATAATACAAAAATTAGCCGGGCATGGTGGTGCATGTCTGTAGTCTCTCTCAGCTACTTGGGAGGCTGAGGCAAGAGAATCATCCAAACTCAGGAGGTGGAGGTTGCAGTGAGCCGAGACTGTGACACTGCACTCCAGCCTGGGTGACAGAGTGAAGACTCTGTCTCAAAAAAAAAAAAAAGAAACCCAAACACTATAGGAAGGAGAGGTATTTTAAGTAAGGAGCAATGGAGGAGAAAGTAAATAAAATACAGTTTAGACAAGACTAAGATGTGGGAATTAGAAAGCTTTTGGCAACTTTTTTTCAATTATTAATGTCCTTCTGGGTGCCAAGGAATTTTATTGTGTGGTCAGGCGGTAGAATCATCCATAAAGGTGACCCTAGAAGCTTGACAATAAAGGGGAGGTGAGGAACGGGTGACGTAGGGACGATGCAGAGAGTTTGATGCTAGAGTTTATCCTTTAGTACTTGAAGATTGACATTAAAATATCTAGAACAAATACATTTGGACTTAGTGTTCCATAAATGGATGTATATCTAAGAGCAGTTTTCCCAGGGAATCCTATCTAATAGTTGAATTTGTACTCAACTGTTTTTACAGTATTTAGTTCCCTCCCTCGTTACTGTGCTATGTACTCTAGGGGAACTGAGAAAAATGAAGGCATTGTCTTTGTAAGAAGAAAAAATCAAAATGATCTGGCACACCTGGAGGGGTGGTGGAATGGGAGTTGATCACTGAACATGTATACAATGTGCATAGGTACAGGGGATTGGGAAAGACATCCCAGGTGAGAAGTAAGAGTAATCACAAAGGTGGGAATAAATATGGCATGCTACGGTGTGGCATGGGGTTTGTGTTCCTATTATTTGCAGAATGTTCGCATAGCTGGGTGTCTTAGTCTGGGTTGCTATGCCAAAATACCATAGACTGGTTTATAAGCAGAAATTTATTTCTCACAGTTCTAGAGGCTGGGAAATCCTAGATCAAGGCACCAGCAGACTCCATGTCTGGTGATTGTGTTTCCTGGTTCATAGGCAGTGCCTTTTTGCTGTGTCCTCACATGGTAGAAGGGACATGGGAGCTCTCTGGAGTCTTTTTTAATGAGGGCACTAATCCCAATCATGACCTAATCACCTCCCAAAGGCCCCACCTCCTAATACCATCACCTTGTGGACTAGGATTTCAACACAGGAATTCTGGGAGGACACAATCATTTAGTCCATAGCAATAAGAAATGTGGGAAATCAGGATGGGTAGGATCAGATCATAGAGATCTCTAGATTCTGTTACCGGATCCCACCACTTACTCAAAGTTAGCCTTTGGATCGGGGGTTTCCTCGGTATTGTGGCTTTGTGGTCACCAGAGAGATGTTGGTGAAAAGGGGTCCGGATCCAGATCCCAAGAGAGGGTTCTTGGATCTCACATAAGAAAGAATTTGGGGAAAATCCATACAGTAAAATGAAAGCAAGTTTATTAGGAAAGTAAAGGGATAAAGAATGGCTACTCCATAGGCAGAGCAGCTTCGAGGGCTGCTACTTGCCCATTTTTGTGGTTGATGGGCACACAACCACATATTTGATGATATGCTAAATAAAGGGTGGATTTTTCATGCCTCCCGTTTTTAGACCACATAGGGCAACTTCCTGATGTTGCCATGGCATTTGTAAACTGTCATGGCACTGGTGGGAGTGTAGCAGTGAGGGCCACCAGAGGTCACTCTCCTCACCATTTTGGTTTTGCTGGGTTTTGGCCGGCTTCTTTACTGCAAGCTGTTTTATCAGCAAGGTCTTTATGACCTGTATCTTGTGCTGACCTCCCATCTCATCCTGTGACTGAGAATGCCTTAACTGTCTGAGAATGCAGCCTAGTAGGTTTCAGCTTTATTTTACGTAGCCCCTGTTCAAGATGGAGTTGCTCTGCTTCAAACATCTCTGACAGTTCCATACAGGCAGGCTTGGAATTGATAGACTGAGGATAATTCAGTTCCATACAGGCAGGCCTGGAATTGATAGACTGAGGATAAACTGAGTAGTGCAGTAGCCTCACGACAGAAGTGTTTAAGATCTGAGCAATAGGATACAGCTCATAACTATTTAGAAAAAGTACAGAATCAAGCTGTTAAGTATTATTACAGGGAAAAAATGTACTGAGTGACCAAAAGAAAAAAAAAAAAGGACAAGCAAGCAAGTTACTGTGACCTTCTTTATGACCCCCATTCCAAAAAGATGGAGGAGCAGATGCCTTCTTAAATAATCAGAACCAGTGGTGCATTGGTCAGCGAAAACATTCATTAAGGTGAGAAAATAATATGTCGCTTATATGTACGTGTAGTTTTTAATTAAAAGCATGTATCTGTTTACCACATCTTTCATGGTGAGGCTGAGGTTGCCTCTTTGAGTAAACTGGCTAGAACATATAAATGACACATAATCTTTCTCACAGAAATAAAACCTGTAATGTTTCACTTAGGATTTCCAGTTTTGGTGTTCTGGGCGCCGTGGCTCACACCTGTAATCCTAGCACTTTGGGAGGCCAAGGTGGGAGTATCAACTGAGGTCAGGAGTTCGAGACCAGCCTGGCCAACATGGCAAAACCCCGTCTCTACTAAAAATACGAAAATTAGTGGGGCGTGGTGGCGGGCACTTGTAATCCCAGCTACTTGGGAGGCTGAGGCAGGGAAAATTGTTTGAACCCGGGAGGCAGAGGTTGCAGTGAGCTGAGTTTGCACCATTGCACTCCAGCCTGGGCGACAGAGCCAGACTCCATCTCAAAAAAAAAAGTAGGGCCTCACCCAGGCTGTAGTGCAGTGGCATGATCACAGCTCATTGCAGCCTCCCTCAAACTCCTGGTCTCAAGTGATTCTTGCACCTCAGCCTCCCAAAGTGCTGGGATTACAGGTGTGAGCCACTATACCCAGCCATGAATGAGAATCCTAATATTAAAAAAGCACGCTGAGTGTACACTTGCCTCCAAGTTATAACAGTCTAGCCCTCACCAAATTCAACAGCATTTTTGTTTTTAAAGAAACAAAAATGCTGCTGTTTTTAAAGAAACTCACCTTTTTGGAGTCTTCTGTTGTTCGTGCTCTTTATAGAACTAAGAACCCAATTTCTTCTCACAGTTACATTATATTTATGTAAGTAATATCTTAATTGAATTAATGTAGCTCCAGTAATAAGTATAACTAGCATCAGCATGTTTGGGAACACAGCTGATCGTTGGTATTTGAGCCAAACGGCAAGAACAGAGTGGCCCAGACAAGGAGGGTCTATGCAGTGGGCAGAGTCATAAGTAGAGGTCAATTGAGTGAGCCTCGTAACTTCCTTCAGATTTATTGACCATCAGTTGTATACCCTCTAAAATTTTCTCTAGATACTCCATTTCTGGAACACATTTTAGGAGATGTTTTCTTTTTCTTTTTTCTGAGACACAAGCACATGCCACCACACCCAACTAATTTTTTTATTTTTTGTAGAGACAGAGTTTTGCCATGTTGCCCAGGCTGGTATCTAACTCATGGCCTCTAGTAACCCTCCCACCTCAGCCTCCCAAAGCACTGAGATTACAAGCATGAGCCACTGTGCCCAGCTTGTTTTCTATATATCTTGCCATTGCCCATTGTGTTTGTCTCTTCTGTGCAAATCCTTGACTATGCTTCAGTTGACCTGGTCTCCTGGTGTCTCCTTCTCTGCCACCAACTCTGTTCATGTTGATTTCAGCCATGTATTACCAGAAAACAGCTAGTCCTGGCTCGGAATACCAAAAAGCTATGGAAGCCATGGAAGGCCAGAATACAGCTAAGTGTGTTTATTAGTAAAAGCTTCTTGTATTAGTCTGTTTTCATGTTGCTGATAAAGACATACATGAGACTGGGAAGAAAAGGAGGTTTAATTGGATTTACAGTTCCACATGGCCGGGAAGGCCTCAGCATCATGGCAGGAGGCAAAAGGTTCTTCTTACATGGTGGCGGCAAGAAAAAATGAGAGAGATGCAAAAGTGGAAACCCCTGGCCGGGCGTGGTGGCTCACGCCTGTAATCCCAGCACTTTGGGAGGCTGAGGCGGGCAGATCACCTGAGGTCAGGAGTTCAAGACCAGCCTGGCCAGCATGGTGAAACCCTGTCTCTACAAAAATACAAAAAAAATTAGCCAGGCATGATGGTGGGTGCCTGTAATCCAAGCTACTCGGGAGGCTGAGGCATGAGAATTGCTTGAACCTGGGAAGCAGAGGTTGCAGTGAGCCGCGAACACACCATTGCGCTCCAGCCTGGGTGACAGAGTGAGACTCCTTCTCAAAAAAACAACAACAAAAAAATGGAAACCTCTTATAAAACTATCAGATCTCATAAGACTTATTCACTACCATGAGAACAGTGTGAGGGAAACCGCTCCCATGATTCAAATTAGCTCCTACCGGGTCCCTCCCACAACATGTGGGAATTATGGGAGTACAATGCAGGATGAGATTTGGGTGGGGACAGAGAGCCAAACCGTATCACTGGCCACATTCACCTTTGTTCTCATTTTTTTGTGCTTTAGAGATTCATTTTAAAGTTTATTGCATAGCAAATTGTGTTTGCTACATATATGTAGCTCTTAGCTAACCAAAACTCAAAATTTTGTTTTGCATTTTAGCTTTATTAAATAAAGTGGGATAGACATACTTGACAAATAACCTTTTATATACTTAGCAACAGCATACAGACTAGATCTGAAATGATTGTACATTTCAAGTTGGCTTCTCAAATTTAACTAAAACCAGACACTCCTCTAATGACACTCTAATAATATGTGTATGTGTATCTATGTGTATGTATGTGTACATACATGTATGTGAGTACATGCATATGTGTCTATAGCCTAACCAAATACTTGTTTGTGAGTGCAAGGAATTAGAACCTCCCTGGGACGAGCTAGTCTTCCCCTTCACACAGTATACTTTTTGCATATCTCCTGTTGGCCTCTGCTTATTCATGGCTTCTACTCATAACATCCCTGGCATAATGCTACCTTATGACTTTTATTCAACTTCTGCCATACCAACTGGACATGCTGTTTCACACCTGCAGCTCAAATTCTTAATAGAAGTGAACTGACTGGCTCAGCCAATCACTCTGGCTGTGCTTGTGCAGAGACCCTCATGCCAGACCCCACACAAGCTTAGAGACAGGGTACTCTGAGAAGAGGGGACCATTCCCATCTCCATCAGGTGAGACTAGGACAGGTAGCAGCTGCCTGATACAGAAGATGGCAGCGCAGGCAGCAGATGCTGTGGGTGGGGCAGTTTCCCTTAGATTATAGGATGGCAGGGAAGAGAAAGGCTGCCATTGTTTACTCAAAGGGGTGTGTTATATGTGCCTACAAGCAGCCTTACTTTGCACCATTCCATATGTACACATTCCCATCACTGGATATAGTTAAACACCAATCCCTCAATGACAAATTTTAGTTACCCTATGTAATAGTTTGCTAGAACTGCCATTACAAAATACCACAGATTGGTGACTTAAACAACAGAGATTTATTATCTCACTGTGTGGAGGCTGGAAGTCTGAGATCAAGGTATCAGCAGGTTTGGTTTCTTCTGAGACTTCTCCCCTTGGCTTGTAAATGGCTACCTCCTTGGTGTGTGTATATGGGGTTGTTCTTCTATGTCCATCTGTGTCTTAACTGCCTTTTCTTAGACAGCAGTCATATAGGCCTAGGGCCATTTTAACTCTTTAAAAGCCCTATCTCAAAATACAGTCACACTCTAAAGTCTTGGGGATTAGGACCTCAACGTATGAATTTTAGAGGGATGCACTTCAGCCCATAACACTATAGTATAGCAATTGTGAGTCACTGCACATAAAACACAGACTTTGGGGCTAACTCTTCACAAATCACTGTATACGTAACACATGTACATTTTGATCAATAACTAATCATATCACTTCTGTCAGACTCTGATGATGATTTGTCAGTGAGCGTCTGTTGTTCAGTTCATGCACAGATAGCAAAGCATGTAGTTGTGTTGCCACCTTCTTTCTCAGTGAAAACATGACATTTAAAAAAAATAGTTGATCAGGAGAGGGAATTGGCCACCAAAGATGAAAGGGCTGCAAAGAAACAAGTAGTAGTAATGAAGGAAGTGAAATTTGTTGTGATTAGATGTGAAAATGGCAACAGGAAAATGAAGACAGCACAAGACCCAGGCCTGCGTGAAGCTACAATACAAACCGGATTGAGGCTGGGCACAGTGGCTCATGCCTGTAATCCCAACTCTTTGGGAGGATGAGGTGGGTGGATCACTTGAGGCCACAAATTTGAGACCAGCCTAGTCAACACAGTGAAACTCCATCTTTACTAAAAATACAAAAAAATTGGCTGGGCACAGTGGTGCACACCTGTAATCCCAGCTATTGGGAGGCTGAGACATGATAATCTCTTGAACCCAGGAGGTGGAGGTTGCAGTGAGCCAAGATTGTACCATTGCATTCCAGCCTGGGTGACAGAGCAAGACTTTGTCTCAAAAATAAAAAATAAATGAATTAAAAAATATATAAACCACACTGAAAATGTCCGATGAATATAAAAACAAGGTAAAGTCATCTCAATATATTTTAATGTAAATTGCACTAGGAACAGAAAACCACTTATGAGTATTGAGTATTGAAATTGAGTATTCTACTTTAGATGGAAGACCATAATAATTTTTAAAATCCTGCTTAGTTTGGTTAGTATTCAGGCCAAAGTGTTGAAGTTAGCTTCTGTATTAAAAGAAAATGGTAATTACATGCAGACTATAGGAGGGACTTTTGACTGCCCGTAAAGGCTGGTTTCATTGTCTCAGAAGTCAGCCTGAACTGATGAATGTTAAATGGTCTGATGACACCACTAGTGTAAATAAGGATGCTTCCGTGAAATTTCACCCTGAATCCCAAGATGGAGGCAGGTTTATGATGATCCTGGAATATTTCATGCTGATGGGATAGATCTTTTGGAAGATAACCCTGTCAAGAAGGCCGGGTGCCATGGCTCATGCCTGTAATCCCAGCACTTTGGGAGGCTGGGGCAGGTGGATCACCTGAGGTCAAGAGAGTTCGAGACCAGCCTGGCCAACATGGTAAAACCCCGTCTTTACTGAAAATACAAGATTAGCCAGGTGTGGTGGCTCGTGGCTCATGCCTGTAATCCCAGCTACGTGGGAGGCTGAAGCAAGAGAATTGAACGTGGAAGCCTGAGGCTGCAGTGAGCTGAGATTGTACCACTGCATTCCAGCCTGGGCAACAGTGAGACTCCATCTCAAAAATTTTAAAAATAAGGTCAGGTGCATTGGCTCACACCTGTAATCCCAGCACTTTGGGAGGCTGAGGTGGGCGGATCACCTGAGGTCAGGAGTTCGAGACCAGCCTGGCCAACATGGCAAAACCCCATCTCTACTAAAAATAAAAAAAATTAGCCAGGCGTGGTGGTGCACACCTGTAGTCCCAGCTGCTTGAGAGTCTGAGGCAGGAGAATTGCTTGAAACCTGGGAGGCGGAGGTTGCAGTGAGCCAAGATCACGCCACTGCACTCCAGCCTGGGCGACAGAGTGAGGAAGACTGTCACAAAAAATAAAAAAAAATAAAAGAATTTATAAAAAATAAAAAGAATTTATGTGAAGAAAGATGTAGGATCACAAAGTGGCCATACAGGAGAGAGTCTAGATATTCAGCCAGGGAACATGGTGAAGGTGAACTTGCCCACATAAATGAGGGATGTGGCTATCAAGAAAAGGATGACAATGACCCAGAGGCAGTGATAATGGCGAAAACAAACAAAGTCACAGTAAAGGAACTCGGCTATTTCACGACATTGAAATGGCAAAGGATAAAATGTTGGAAGCCAACCCAAATTTAGGAGTATGGCTGTTTTCCAAGGCATAGAAAAGACGTTTATTCTGTATCGTAAGTTATTTGACAAGAAGACAAGCACTGTTCAAAATGCCCTCAATAGGCCAGGTGTGATTGCTCGCTCCTGTAATCCCAACACTTTGGGAGGCCACAGCAGGAAGATCGCTTGAGCCCAGGAGTTCAAGACCAGTGTAAGCAACATAGCCTGACTCTGTCTCTACAAAAAAGAAAATAGCCAGGCGTAGTGGTGTGTGCCTATAGTCCCAGCTCTCAGGAGGGTGAGGTGGGAGGATTGCTGGAGCCCACGAGGTTGAGGCTGTAGTGAGCAGTGATTGATTACACCATTGCACTCCAGCCTGGTCAACAGAATGAGGCCCTGTCTCAAAGCAAAGCAAAATACTCTGGATAGAGGTTTTTAACAGAGAAATGAAACATTTTAATGCTCAGTGTTTCTAATATTTTAAATTAGTGTACTAAGCAAATGCTTATTTTACTATTTTTTTCCTTCCCCTCTACATGTATGAGTTTTTAATGTTTTGACATAAATTTTTTTAAAGTTGTGGAACAATAATTTCCCATTGACTATTAAAATGACGGTGCACTTTGAACTTGCATGGTTACTTTTATGGTTCCACACTTCTATGCAAAGCAGTGTGTGTGTGTGTGTGTGTGTGTGTGTGTGTGAGAGAGATCTTTGCTGGAAGTGTGTGTATCTGTGTGTGATCTTTGCTGAAAGTCTTCCTAAGTTGTATCATGTTATGTTTTTACTTGAATTATTCACCTAAACCTGGCAAGTGTAACAACCTTTTCCTGATGGTGCAGTTGTCGTTAATAATAAGTTATTGTTTTCTGCTATAACATAGAATAGTCTGGTAGTTAAGGGTGTGGTTTATGCAGCCAGACTTCGAGTTCAAATACTGAAGTATTCTTACTTCTTCCTATTGTATGATCTGGAACAAGATGCTATATCTCTCTGTGCCTCAATTTCCTCATCTGCAAAATGCAGAGAGTAAGAGTGCCTACCTTTTTAGGGTTATTGTGAGGTTTAAATGACTAAATGTACCCAAAGCACTGAGTGGCTGTCAACACAGCAAACATAATGTGTTAGCCAATGTTGCTGCTGCTGCTGGCAGGCACAATGGTGGTGGTAGTAGCAGCTGCATCAGTAGTAGTAGAAGTATTAATGATGCTGTGTATCTGAAGATTTATTAAAAGTTGGGGCTGTTTTTTTTTTTCGATATTAGAGAGCCTCAAACTACTATGCTTTTGATTTCTTCTGTTGCTTTATTTACGTGTTTTCCTCTCTCATTATTGGGCTATTAATGGACATTCTTTGCATTGGCCTCAAGCAGAACAACTACCTCATTCTTATCAGTATCTTATTAATTTGATGTTCTTAACCACTATGGGTATAATGACCTTCTGAAAGTCTGACTTGTTGCAGTAGCATGGAACCCTGGATTGTGGCTCAGTTCCTCATGGATGGCCTATCACAGGGAAGCCCAGAAAAGAACCATTTATTTTGCTCGGGCCTCACATTCATGAAGGTGCCTCCAAATTGCCATTTGACATTATCTCCAAATGAGGTTATGCTCTTAATAGTTGTATTTTATCTGTCTTAAAAGCATTAAGTTATTCTTTGTGAGCATTAAAACTGTATTAGTTTGTTACCCTCTTTTGGCATTTCATTTTTAATATACTGAGAACCTTGAAGTACAGAAGTGGCCCAGGCCCTTCTGAGGAGCCCTGCTCAACAGATAAGCAGATGGAGTTCCTGACTGTGTTAAGAGTAGATAGTAACTTGATTGATGATCTCGGAATAGGAAAGCAGAACTGTATTTCTTGCAGTTCTCCATTGTTTCTCTAAGTCTCTTGCAGGCTCTCAAATTCTCTCAGGTTTTTTGATTCTACCCAAGGGAGCTGAGCATAGCATGTGCCTAACTTGTAAGAACAAAGGTGTCAATACTTCACATTTATAATTTGGCAGAGTCTTCCGGGCCAGATGTTTTGTGGGCCAACCTCTACTAAATCTAAAAGTCATTCTCCAAATAGAGTATATTGTGTTTAATACTGCTTGAAAGGTATCAGTCACATGGGTTCTTAGTTGAACTTATGGCTAAAATAATTTTTAAACTCATTTTTCTTTTTATTTTTTTGAAACTGAGTCTTGTTCTGTTGCTGTGGCTGAAATGCAGTGAGGTGATCTATGCTCACTGCAGCCTCCGCTTCCCGGGGTCAAGAGATTCTCCTGCCTCAGCCTCCCGAGTAGCTGGGACTACAGGCACGTGCCACCACACCTGGCTAATGTTTGTATTTTTGGTAAAGATGGAGTTTCACCATATTGGCCAGGCTGGTCTCGAACTGCTGACCTTGTGATCCACCCGCCTTGGCCTCCCAAAGTGCTGGGATTATAGGTGTGAGCCACTGCGCCTGGGCATTTTCCTTTTTCCAACCAAATTGCTTTTAACGAAAATAGTGTATTAATTGACCTTGTCTCAGATGTGTAAGCCATAGCTCCCCTTTTCCCTTCCTCACCCACCTCCATGTGCTTATGGCATATGGGGAAAGAGAAAACCTTTTTTTTTTTTTTTTTTTTTTTTTTGCAAAAGTGATCTGAGGTTATTGATCAGTAAACTGGAAAACCCACTGTACCAGAAATTCAGTTAAACTGAGGCTCAATTTTCTTCCCATTTATGGTCAGCTTTGTACATTTCAGTCCCAACTCAGGGAGAGCTGGGAGTGCAGTTGGCATCCCAGTTGCCTGGCAAATGAATGAAATAAGAAACAGAGTCTGCTGAGTTAATGTCATCAGTTTATTGAACCACAGTGGGAGGAAAAAAACTATATCCAAAAAAGTCCTTACCCTTTAGAGCAACTCATCTCTTGAATATGGGAAGCATTTGTTAACAAAAGTATAAGGTTTGTGAATAGTTATGTCCTATACACAGTTATTTTCTTACATCATGGATATTCCCTTAATAACCTTTGAAAGAATAAATGGGGATTTTTGAAAAGTTCCAGCCATTGGCCAGGGCAAGACTGAACGTGCTATCTATTGAAATGTGAAAAGGGTTTAATTCTGAAGGAAAGCTAGCAAGATTTCGCTAGTATTATGTGCTGTGTGTTGAGGTGGTAAGAATATGTATGAACCTGAAGTTGTTGGGGTTTAATTGGGGTTAAGTTGTTCCTTAATTTAGAGAATTTGATTTCTTTTCAGGGACTTTTTTTTCTTAGGGGAAAATACCATAAAATTTACCATTTTAGCCTTTTTTTTTTGAGACGGAGTTTTGCTCTTGTTATCCAGGCTGGAGTGCAATGGCACAATCTTGGCTAATCGCAACCTCCACCTCCCAGGGTTCAAGCAATTCTCCTGCCTCAGCCTCCTGAGTAGGTGGGATTACAGGGCATGCGCCACCATGCCTGGCTAATTTTGTATTTTTAGTAGAGATGGGGCTTCTCCATGTTGGTTAGGCTGGTCTCAAACTCCCTACCTCAGGTGATCCACCTGCCTTGGCCTCCCAAAGTGCTGGGATTACAGGCATGAGCCACCGTACCTGGCCCATTTTAGCCATTTTAAGTGTACATTTCAGTAACATTAAGTACATTTACCTTGTTGTGCAACCATCACCAACATCCCATCTTCAGAACTTTTCCATTATCTCAAACTGAAATTCTGACCTCGTTAAGCACTAACTCCCCACCAGCCCTCTTCAGCCCCTGATAACCACTGTTCTCTTTTCTCATCTCTGAAATCATACAGTATTTGCCCTTTTGAGTCTAGATTATTTCACTTTAGGGAATTTGATTTTATGTCAGTTTTTCTAACTGGTTGCTTTTGGAGACAGTAATAATCAAAAACTTACTGGCCAAAGCCCTGAGTCTGAAATTCTGCGTCCAAAAGTGCTACAGTGTGCATTAAACTGGTTAAAATAATGTAGCATCTTTGAGGACGAGCTCTATGTTCAACTTTGTTGTTGTTTAATATTTATTTTGTAAGAAAATCTCTCATACATGAAAATGTAAATGTAAAATTCCACTACTTTGTTGCCATTGCTTTTCTTGTTTGGGGGATCATTACTGTATTATTGGCGTCCAGGATCTCAGCAGGGCTTGAGGGAAGTTTAGCCTGTCTGAATTTTGGAATCAAGTTTGGTGATGTGTGAGCTGTCCCCAGACAGCACTAGTATAATGTAATGGTCTTAACCTGCATTCTTTAATGCTTAGCCCTGGGCTCCATAACCCCACCCCCATGCCCAGCAGCATCCCAGGGTCCTCTTCTGGAATCCAACTAGAGGTCCTAAGGGAGGCGGATCCCCAGAGGGAGAAAGAGAAAGTGTCGGTGGACAGAAATGTGATACTGAAATAGCAGAGTTAGTGTTTGAGTACTGACTTTCCCGTTTCACATGGAAGAAATTTCCATGCCTTGTCTGGATATCTTTAGAATTGCTCCTTTCAGTGTTAAGATGGTTTGTTCCACTGTAGGGGCTGTGCCACATGGCTTGGTGGACTTGGAGAGGCGGAGGTGGAAACAATGCGCAGGAGTTGGCTTGAGGCTTTTTGTTTGCGTGTCCCTGTTTACCTATTCATAATCATGGATCCCCTCTGCTTTGTGATATTGTGAACCACGCATAACAGCACCTCTTTACACCACCGGGTTGAGAAGAAGGCGCCTGAGGCTGACTTTCTGGACCTTCCGGCACGGAGTAAAAGATGTGGTTGGTGTGTGTCAGGATGAGAGGGCCACGACTGGACCCACGTGTGGCCGCTTCCCGGGTCTGCCATGTGCTTTGCTGGCTGCAAAGTGTTTCCTCTGAAACAGCTAATCCTGCATGACTGTCTCCTGCATTTTGTTGTCAGAATGTGCACGCTGCTTTCATAAGAACTAATTGAAGAGGGAGCTAGTTTGCATCTCGTTCTTGCACACCCTGAGTTATGAAAAACATTTCCTTTTAAGCAAAATTGAAAGAAAGAAAAGAGAGAAAGAGAGAAAGAGGGCCAAAAAAAAAAAAAAAAAAAAAAGGTTGCCATCCAGTGGAGGAAGGAGTAATTCCCAGCTTCATTCAGGAAAAACGCAGGCTGAAATATGCTGAACTGTTTTAACTTGACTGGGGATTTTTACCACCATATGGGTTTTTTTTTCGTGACATCCGGAGCGAAATGGGTGCAGTGTGCCTTTAAGAAAAGAGGTGCCTCGCTAAACTTCGCTGTAGTTGTGTTTCACCGTTTCGGTAGGGAAGGAAAGTGTTAATTTCTTATTTGTACACTTTTTTTCCCCGACTTCCTTCCTATTCACTTCATTAAATCTAGAGGCAGTTCAGCATGGGAGCCGTCTGTATGTTGAATTAGGGCTCGCACTCTTGCGCAACACGTCACCAGTCGGAAACTGGGGGTTTGCTTCTGTGATTTATTTCATTATTGTGCTGGTAAAAGGTTTGGAAGGGAATTCTTTTTGGGGGTAGTACTTTAGCATTGTGTAGCAAGTTTTGGGGTTTTTTTGTGTGCCCCCCCAACCCCCAGCGCTGAGTTTGAGTCAGTTGAGCCAGTTTAATAAATAATTTTTTAAAATAAAAGAACAGTTTAAAATCTCCATGAATAATTTTACTTACATGCAGGAGTAATCTTACTCTACTCTTTATGTGCGAAAAGCATCGGGAAGTGTTTAGTGAATTGATTTCCATTAGAAAAAGACCCTTAGAAATCACAGAACATAAAGCACTGCATATGGATGTGTTTGGGGTCTTTGGGGAGGAGGGAAGATGTTTTGTAGCTCTCTGCATTCCTGCATAAAACCTTAGTTTAAGGGGAATAATGGTCAGTACTTTGTGTGTCTCCTTGTAATTCCAGAACCTAAATTTAATAAGGATCTGCACGTATTAGCAATTGTAATAAAAATTGTTTCAGTTGTTCTGTTGGCAATTTAATTTGTTTTCGCTTCTTAGCTACTCACAGATTTAGAGATTTAAAAGTACAAATATCACAAGCTTATGCTTTTTCCCTCTTTTCAAAATTAAGGGGGGTGAGAGTAGAAATATCCTTTTTACAACTCACCCCAACTTCATTTATCCCACTGAGAAGAAAAACAATGAAAAATTTTACAGCATGAAACTGAAAGTGAAGTGTTACAGTTGTTCTGGATTTTCTTTAAAGAGCAGAATAACATATTATATTAAAATATTTGAATCTTAGAACATGTACATTGCTTTTATTTACATGCATTTAATTTTTTAAAAAATTGTCTTCTATTTTAAAAATCATTTAGACTGCTCCAAACCATGCTGCTATTTTTTAAAAAATAAGGTATAAAATACCAAAAAAGCATAGCTTGTTTTAATTTTTTAAAATAAATTTGAATATTAATTTGTTTTCTTACTGGCTTAATTGCTAAAATGCGAGCAAGAATCAGAAACCACCTGAGCTAAAATCTCTAATTCTGCTGCCTGGAATAATAAGGGGAAAAAAATATGATAAGTAGTTGTCAATATTAAAACAGGCTGAAGGAGGAAGCCTTCGGGCCTTGTAGTAGGTAGAATGAAACAGCAGATTTGAGTATCCACAATCCTTTCAGTATTAAATTTTCAGTAAAATAAAATTACTTGTATATGAAAACATAGCCTTTCCCCAGCTCTCTTTTTTTTCCTGATCAGCTGATGAAGAGACTAGCAGCTCGCTGCTTTGCTGGCTTGTTAATTTTATCCCCACTAACTGTGATTTCCGATAGCCGGCCTGCTGATAGTGGTAAGGTAAATATCCTTTTTCGTTGCCGTCTTGAAGATTCAGTAGAACTACATCCCAGGCATGTGTAGGTGTGTAACACATCAAAAGCCGGTGTTCTCCGTATTTCTGTGTGCAACTGGGTGCTTGAGGAGAGCAATACCATTAACTGTTGACAGCCTTGCATGCTGTATTTATTATTAGCATGTTCAGCCTCCAAGATATGCGGGACAATTTCCTTTTCTTAATCTTCGCTTAGCTGCAGTGTGTTTAGCTGTATAGTGGGTGTCCTGCTTTTAGGCAAATGAATATTAATGCAATAATGTGAAGCTTTTTTTTTTTCTCCTTTTCCTTTTTCCTCATAACTCATCAGATCTCGCCTCCTTCATAGTGGTTATCTGAACACTGTAGGATCGTGATGGAAATTGTCTTTTGATTATTAAGGCCTAGGCTCAGACTGTCCCTTAGGAATCTGTCTGTGTGCATGTTGCTTCTATGGATTTGCACATTGGAGGATGCATAGAAAACATATTTTTTTAAAAATCCCACTGGCATTTTTAACATGCCAGGTTGTTTTGTGTTCTGCACCAGGTTTTCTTCACAAAACCTTTCTTTTTCAGGAAGCATTGTACATAAGTGAAAGAAATTATGTCTGAGCTGTAATCACTCTTTATATTGATTGTTATACTCACATGATCATAAATATTAGCCATGTTTGGTGCTGTGGAGAAATGAAGGTAATTGCCTTATGATTAGAGCTCTTTCAGCTACGAGAAAGGATTGATTATCATTTGCATACTGGAGGCAATATTGAGAGGCAGGAGGAACAAATAACAACATTAGTTATTTTGTGTGAGAGAGTAATCTCAAAATGTAATTTAAAGATTTTTTTTTTAGAAAATTTCTATGTTCAAATTTTATGTTCTTTTTTTTTTCTTCCTTTGCAGTATTTTTCCCCTTTATTTTTCTTCTTTTGAGTTTTGAGATTTACCAGGAAAAAAAAAAAGTTTAAACTTCTGGGTCTGTCACATGGATCTTTTAGCCCTTTATGAACAGGTTTCTTTTATACCTGGTTGTTTTTATAGCTATTTTATTATCTCTCTGCATTAGTGCTGCTGGCTCTGGTTTAAAGCAAGCGTTTGCAGGTAATTGGAAAAAAGTGTTTATTGTTTGTGAGTGTGTGTGTTCTTTATCGAATGATTTAAGTGCGTTTACCAAGGAATGTGGCTTTGTACTTTCCCGTTTCCTTGTTTACTAATTGCCACGTTAGAACAAAAATCTAGATGGAATTTTGATTTATATTGTTAATCATGAATAAATTGATGCAAAACCTGAAGAAAAGGTCAAAGCTTAAATGATCGTGTGGATGTATTCTTAGGGATTTTTTTTTTCATAACCCACCCCTCGTTTTGTTTACCTTTTCCTTCCCTTACAGTAATGAGAAAATTAGGGTCTTGTTCTTAAACTGAGCTAAAATTTCATCTGGATTCAGTTATCATCAAACACTTGAATTTATAGATCTTTTAATATTTGTCATATTCTTCTTTACTGTGAGTGTTTTGGGCCTTCAATGTGTTTTGCTCATGAAACAGACTTGAGTTAAAGATGCATTTATCCAATATGGTAGCATTCCTTTTTTCTTCTTCCTCCACTGATTACTGTTAACTTTTACTTTTTTTTTGGTTAATTTCTTTCATTTTATTCTAATTGTTGGAGCTATATATAAATATACACATACTTTTTTTGTCTTGGTTATTTTCTTGTCTTGAATTTTTCTCCTTTGTTTCCAATGAACAGGCCATTGAAGACGGCAATTTGGAGGAAATGGAAGAGGAAGTACGGCTTAAGAAGCGAAAAAGACGAAGAAATGTGGATAAAGATCCTGCGAAAGAAGATGTGGAAAAAGCTAAGAAGAGAAGAGGCCGTCCTCCTGCTGAGAAACTGTCACCAAATCCCCCCAAACTGACAAAGCAGATGAACGCTATCATCGATACTGTGATAAACTACAAAGATAGGTGAGTGTTTGGTTCCTTCACCTCGATCATCTCTCACCAAGACGCTGAGTGGCGCTCCCTGAGGAGCAGGAGTTGTTAAGTTATGCACTTAGGTTTTATTAAGGTTCTTTCTAGTTTGTGTTTTATGGCTTTCTCTCTTTGTACCTGTTTAAAATGGCCACTATTGCTATTTTGTATGATGTTTCATCAGGTATGATTTAAGATAGTTGAAAATTTAGTTTAGATTACAAAATTTTTAAAATATCTAAATTAGAAAAGGATTCTTAAGGACCTCTGAAATACCATCTGAAAATGAAGATATTTCAGATGAAAGGGATTGGAATGATGGAGTAATATATTTTTTTTAATTGAATTGTTAGAGAAAGAAGAATCCTAATATATTTAAGGTAAATATTTCATGTTAAGACTGTTTAAAGCAAAATAGATGCTTCATAGTAAATACAATTTCTTCTCTCCTTCCAACACTTGAGTTTCTGAGCGCTTGAGTTCTCTCTTTCTTCCTAATACCACATAGTCAGCATGGTCTTTCAGCAAATTTACCTTTTTCATGGGATTTTTGGATACAGACTTTGAGAAAGCTGTGCAGGACACTCCTCCCAGGCCATTTTAAACAATGAATAATTATTTGAAAACCAAAGACACTGTAGGGTTGTCAGTCAGACCCATATAGTAGATGAACTAGTTAGGCTACATTTTGGTTAGTTAACTTGGTTTCCACTTTATTATCACATGGTAATGTTTTTATTTGAAGATGGCTTCTCTTTTCAGTTGAAAAATTGACAGGAAACAGACATTTTTACTCTCTCAGTTGCACAGTGGTATTAATCAGTTTTTAATTACCAATTGAAAAAATTTTTTTCTTAAGGGGATGCATCATTCCTGGAGGTACTACAGTACCAGGTCGATGTGTGGAGTGGATGGAGCAAGCTCCTGTTCTGGGTCCCTGCTTCCAAAATCCACTTAACATATTGTCCTCAGATAGAGGAGGAATCAGGTATTAAGCATGTAACAACAGATACTACACTTGATCTTAGCCAAAAGGCTGAGAAGCAGTTAATTACCAGAAATGTTTGACATTAACTGGTGTTGCTCTGTACACCTGTAAGTGTTTAACATGAATAACTACGTTGTGTTTTTAGTTTTTCATTATGGCTTTGCTGAATGCATCATAGCAGGAAAGAAAAATTATTATAAAAATTAAGTGGTATAAAAAGCAAGAAACTTTCCACCATGGGGTTTTACTGTTAAGCCTTTCTTATCTGTAAGGAGTTTTCAGAAATGGGGAAAGAGGAGTAGGTGGAGATGTTTGTGAAAAGGCCAGAATTTCTTGCTCCGTTTTGCCCACCAGGTCTCTCAGATTTTGTGCTATTTTCCTTTTTTCAAAAAATAAATAAGTGCATCCCCTTTAAGGCTTCTGAAGTGGCCAGAAGGGCAACCCCATTCTCCTGGGTTTGGACCAGCTGTTCATTAATGAAGGGGAATGACAGCAATCCAGGAAGGAGATTTTGACCACAAGTCCATGCTTTGTCCAGAGTGAACATGAAAACTTCCTTGTAAACCATGAATCAGTAACTCTCACGTTTCTATTCACCCCTCCAGCTCGCCTTGTATATTTGCCATAGAAAGGGACAGTATTCTAGAAGCCAGCTTGGATTATTATGCCTTATTTTCTCAGTCCCTGGTTTAAAGCAAAATATTACTAAGTAGAGAGCATCACTCTGTATATACATCAAACTTTTTTGCCTTTGTCTCAGGAGAGTGTAATATCTGTTTCTCTGACCAGATGTGCTGTGATGTGTGACAGGCATTTTGTTCATTTCTTGCTGAGTGAGTCAGGGGCTGTTGTAACATTGAGATGGGCCAGGAAAGTCCTTGGAGGTTGAGAAGCTGGGCCTTTCATTCTAAGGTGATGGCTGTGTCTTTCTCCAGTGACATAAAAGAAGTCACCAACAGGTGGACGACATACTGCCAACAGATTTATTTGGTTTTATGTTTTTTTGAGGGGTGGGGGTCAGCAAATACATAAACCGGGAGAGATTTCTTGCAAAAATTTCCCTCCCGTCCCCCACCCTTTTGAACAACCGGAAACTGTGGCAGCACTTTGCCCAGCCCTCCCTAAGGTAGCAATCAGTAGGCATGAAGAAGTGGCCATCCTTTCACTGGCAGCATCATGCTCTAGGTTGCCACCATCTCCATCACTCTCTATTATCTCTTCGGTGTGGAGTGGGTCACCATTTACCATCATGCTTTTTATGCCTGACTCCCTTCATTCATTTGTATTACCTGCTGGTTCCACAGCCTTTTAGTTTATGACTTCCTGGTATACATGGCTATGGGCTGACCGCTTCCCTAGAAACCATCCAAAAATACAGAGTGGTAGATCATATGCCTTAAACCTCAGCTAAGCATTGCACAGTGGTTTAGAGTACAGACTCTTGCCTTGATTTAACCACCTGTATTTGAATCCTGACTCTGACATTCACTAGCTATGGGACAGTTGAGTCATTTACTTAATCTCCCTGAGCCTCAGTTTCCCCATCCCAGAATCCCAGAAATGGGATTCATTACTGTGCCTGCCTCTAGAGTCCTTATGTGTCATCAAGGATTTAATGTAACTCAGGTTCTTTGAACAGTTTCATTATTAATAATCAGCCTTTCAGACTTTGAGGCTAATCAGGTAGGTGAGTGGACCTCTGAGCACCAGAAAGAAAGTGTCCTTGCTGATGCTGATTTCCATGGTTTTATTTCTAGAAACAGAAAATGCAGTTTCAGTGGTACTGTTGATTATGTCTTTAGTTGTACTGTAGGTAAAGGGTATTTAAATATTTCAGCATGCAGATATTGAGTAGCTTTTTCTTTTTAACTTTTCCTTGTTTTATTTGCTTACTTACTTTTCCTTAAAAAGTGTCCTGGTAAGACACATTCTATTAGCTCCCACATTTAGACGCTTTCTGGGGAGTATGTACTAAATTTCCCACCACTGAATGTTTCATATACATTTCATGTTGGTAATCCTCTAGAAAAAGCACTAACTATTTATATTTTGTATTTCTCTTTAACTTGGTACTCAAGTAGGAGGCACTCAAATTAGGAGAGCCTTAATTAGATACAGTATCATATTTTTGGTTGGTTTTAGAAAATGCTGTTGGGAGATGTACATTTCACTGTGTTGAGATTTTTGCACCATTAAAGTCAGTTATTTAAATAGTAACACAACCCACCTGTGAAAGAAATACCACCTGTGCTAACCTCCTTCCCATCACTTTGGTCAAATGTTAGGGCTCTGACAGTCATGTAGATTAACAGCGTATTAAATAAGAACAGCCATTTATATTTAACTGATATATAAGAAGAATTAATTAGCTCTCATGAGACAGTTGTTTAAAAGTTCATGCATGATTCTGGGGCAGATGTATCTTGATATTTTCATAAAGAACTAAGATCATTTATGTGTGTGTTTATTGCTTTTTAGTCAGTGATAGGACTTGTTTTTTAAAAGGAGGGTGCTTCTAAAAATCTGACCCTTAAGAGCCAGATGTTGTGTGGTTCATAAATGTAAAATCCTTCTGCAGTAACTGCTATTCAGAAGTAGTACTGGTCTGCTGCTACTGGCCCCCATCATTTTATTTGCACAAACAGAAAACTTGATATCAAGTAGTCCTGGAAGGCTTTGTTTTGACTTGTTAAGCATGCTTTGTTTTCTGCTTATTTAGAAGCTTTTAAAAACTCATATTCTCAGTTTATGTAATATTTAACCTAAGACTGTTCTTTGAGAAGGGATTCATCCTGTTTGCATTTGTACCCTTGAAAATTGCCCCTGGGATGAGATGTAGAATTAGAGGGTAAAGAGGAGAGTCCGTGGAGCTATTTCAACTCTAGAGACGTGGCTTTCAGTTACTTGGATAAAGAAGAGAGAGAGATTCCTAGAGACATTATTAAAGTTGGAAGGGACGTTTAGCTCTGCCTGGCCCAACTTCCCACAAAACAAATAAGTCCCCCTGCACCACCTCTGGCATGTGGTCATCCACCTCCATGTGGACACTCCAGTGTGAGCTCCCTGCTTCAGAGCAGTTCTTGACACCAAAGGACAGTTCTAAACACATCACCATTTCCTACATTAAAAGGGATGCAGCCATCTGACCCCTGGCTATTTGTTCTACTTGGAACCTCAGAGAATAAATCTGTTCTCATTCTGAGAAATATCATTTAAAATGTATCAAGAAGCATATCTACCTCAGGACATTCTTCTTCAGGTTGGAACACTTCACTTTGCTCTCTGAGTGATGCCTAGACATTGGCCACATTCCAGTCTCCTAGTGTCCCATTTAAAACATGGCGCCCAGAACTCCAGTGGGGTATTCTGCTCATTAATTGCAGGGTGGTTGGCTTTCTTGTTCTGGACACCAGAATTATGTTAGCATAACTCAAGGGTGTGTTTACTTTTTCCAGCAACCTTGACACAGAGTTAACTCATTGAATATGTGACTTGTTGAAATAATCCCCACTCCCCACCCCAAAACACACATACACAGCTCTGATTTCATATGAATACTGCCAAGGTTAGCTTTCAACTAAGCATAACTTTTTTGAACCTATACCTACTGATTGTATTCTTATCCCTGTGTAGTTTCAGACTTACTACTTTTCATCCCATCATCCTTGCATGATGCTGTACCTCTAAATTTCTATCTGTGTAAAAATTATGTTTACTATGTTTACGTATCTAAGTTTTGTCATCCAAAGATTTGATATAAGCTGTTGCTTAGAAACTTAGACAAAGGGCAGGTCTCTGTGACATACCCCTGAAAATCACTTCAGGTTGACATGAATATATTAACCAGTAATCCTTAAGGTTGGTTACCCATCAATGAACTCATATAGCCATGCTCTCATGTCAGCCACATTTATCCTTTCTCAGCATTATCAAGAAAGGCCAAAACCACGATACACCATGGCTAGCCTTTCCAATCTATCAACCTAGAAACCCTGCCGAAAAAGTGAAATGAGGTTAGCTTGCCATGGCTTTTTCTAAGAGACCTCCTGCTGGCACTTAATGATGTTATTTATCTTTTCTAAATAGCCCTGTGGCATCTGAATAATTTCTTCTAAATTTTTACCAAGGGTCAACATCAAGTGTAACAGTCTTGAATTTTCTTTGTCATATTGAAATTGGGACATTTGCTTATCTCTAGTCTTCTGATTCCATTTTTATGCTCTGTGAGTTCCTAAATGTTATTAGCAGAAGCAATCTACATGCTTTTCCAGGATGTAATTAGTTTGCAACTGGACACTTGAACTTACTTGAAGTGGCTTGATATGCTCTTTCTATCAACTCTCCTATCAGGAGCTTTTGTTCACCGTTTATTATGCCTTGCTTTTCAAATCTGAGCATTGTTCTCATTCCTGAAGAATCTGGAAACAGAAAGTGAGTAAGGTGTCATCACCTCCTCCCTCTCTATCAATTGTCTGAAGACGATTTTTTCAGAAGCAGTCCACAGGAGGACTAGCCCTGCTGTCTGTAAAAGGGTTTGGACATCAGGTCTAGTCTTGAAGATGGATGCAGCAAAGCGATGGATGAGGCAGGAGATACCTGCCTGGTCAGTCCAGTTGGTGAACACAGCTCCGGTGCACAGAGGGGTGGCAGCCACGTGGCTCCTGCCTCCCTGACACTCTTCAGTCTCTGCTGTCTTACCCTAGCTGGGAATGTGTTCTTGCCGCTAAATTTAATAAGCCTTTGTGGTATCTCTGGGAATTGTGGTAAGACTCAGCTTGTCCTGAATTTTTAGTTCTCACATTGGAGAAAATCATTCATTCTTTCTAGAAATATTTCCTTCATTGTTTTCTTATTTCCAGGACTGTACTGTTGAATATAATTATAGGGTAAACGATTCCATGTACTTACCCCCACTAGCTCATCATGCAGTGGAAGAGATAGCTTTCCTATGCGATATTACTGAAGAGGTAGCTGGCCTGGGGAATTCAGGGAAGTAGGGGTCATATGAGCCCCATTATCTGAGGTTACAATGACATTACCTGGTACTTATAATCAATTTAGGACATTATAATAACATTTACCTGGGAAAATGAGCTTTTTTTTTTTTTTAGACAGAGTTTCGCTGTTGTTGCCCACCTGGAGTGCAATGGCAACCTCTGCCTCCTGGGTTCAAGCAATTATCCTGCCTCAGCCTCCAGAGTTGCTAGGATTACGGGTGTGCACCACCACGCCTGGCTAATTTTGTATTCTTAGTAGAGACAGGGTTTTGCCATGTTGGTCGGGCTGGTCTTAAACTCCTGACCTCGGGTGATCTGCCTTTCTCAGCCTCCCAAAGTGCTGGGATTACAAGCGTGAGCCACCATGCCCGGCAAATGATCTGATATTTTATTACATTATAGCACCTTTCTAAGAATTTGGTAAACTACAAACCTGTGGACTAATGATACTTAATTCCTATACACACTGAAAAGTAATTTGAAGCATTTTTTCTCATTTTGAGTAGGGCTGAAACTCTGTTGAAGGCCCACATATAATCAGCCCATTCTCCAGAAGGGCAGGGCTCTTATTTAAAAATATTGCCTTGTTCCAAAGCTTTCTCTGTCTCGGAAGTTCTTTATTTGAAGCGCTTTGGGTATTACTGTGTCAAAGGCTTTCCCACACTGATTATCATCTCAAGGCTTCATCAGACCAGTGGATCTTTACACTGGCATTCATACTGTCTTTCTAAAATAAGTTTTAGTAACAAATATTTTAAACCAAATCCATGTCATTATGTATTTATTATTTTTTGTTGCTTTGTTTTAGGGTTTTAAAAATTTGTATTTTTTTTCCCCCAAGCCAATCAGATGGCTGACCTGCATGGACTCCTTATCAGAATGGTTTGAAATTGTTCTGCTGGGATCTTTGGTTGTTGAGAACCCATTGAGTTGTAATCTGTGTCAGTCTTAGATGACAGAGCCATGCCTAGCTTCTCTGAGTTATTTACAATCTACTCTGTGAAGTGTCTAAGGTAGTACTTGTTTTCAGGTTTTCCTCCCATCACTCGTGCACATTCGGAGATGACATGGTCTACTTAAGCTTCTGTGTCTCCTTAGTCAGCACCATCATTAGCCCAAGGTCCTAAATGTGAAATGATAAACACTTTCCCAATTCTGTGCCTTATTGCTGACCCTCAGAGTCCCCTCACCCTGCTCCTAATTGTCCCTGCAAGACACCCATTCATCTGCCTCCTCACACCCTGTCTTCCTGAGGCCTTTGCACTGCTGGCCTGGCCTGGCAAGCTGCAGGGTGGACTGCGTGCCCTGCCTCCAGTCTCTTCCTGTCCTGGCTTCTTTCTGACGCACCTAACTGGTCATTTCATGTTGTGACTTTAGAACTCTTCACAGCGGCCTGTTGCTTACCCGATGATGACCAGACTTCTTAGCATAGGAGAATGGTTATCTTCCACAGTCTGAACCTCCGGATCTTCCCAACTTTGTTTTCCAATGCAGCTCTCCCAGCTCTCCTTATATTTCAGACATTCCAAAGAACTCTGTATATTTTGAAGAGAGCATATGTGCTTCCACCCCCCTGTTGATTGGTTTATGGATTTATGCTTTTCCCTCTCTGCAACACCCCGACCCTCCACTGACTCTAAAGCAGAATGGGGCAGTGACTCTGAGAAGGGATTTATACGTGGACAGGCATAGGCTATGAATGCCAAAGGGTGCTGTCTACACCTGGAGGGAGATCTAGAGGGTATGGAGGGTGTTCCCAGGATCTGTGAAACCTGGCAGCTGCTACCCTGCCACCACACAAAGGGACACCAACATAGCAGTTTCAAAAATCCTCAACTGAAGAGGCTTTTCTAGAGGCTTGTAGAAGTGCCCAAGACCCCAGGTGGTGGTTTATTTTCATTTCCCACTGAAGATCTTGAATTCAGTGATCTATTGAAAAGGAATAGAGCTCTTGGAAGCAGAGCTGACGAGTTAGATGGTGTTCAGACCCAAATTGGCTGATGCTTGGAATACCTTCTCTGTGCAGGCTACTGTAACAAAGCACTTTGTCCTATTTAATTTTTATGACTTTCTGAGGTAAGTATTTTCCCCATTTTACAAATGAGGGGCTAAACTCAGATAGACTAGCACTACCTTCCCAAGATCACACGCACCTCTAGCCAGTGGCTGCCTGTCTTCCACCTTCTGGAACAGTGAATGGAACATGTATAGAGGGAACAGGGTAACAGGAATTTCTGTGTGTGATGGAAGTAGGAAAATCTCAGAAAGGTTAGGAAATCCACTTTCTCCCCATTTTTAGAGAACTGTGTTATTTTTCTGAATGAGGTTCCAAACATAACCCCGTGTAATCTTCCTAACAAGGCAGGTTGGTGAGGAGCCTGAGGCTTGCAGAGTAAAATGACTTAGGCTAGGTCACCCAGCCTAGGAACAAGGAGCCGGGTGGGGACGAGAACCCAGGTCTTCTGACTGTAGTGTTCTTTCTACTCTACCGCAGGTGTAACGTGGAGAAGGTGCCCAGTAATTCTCAGTTGGAAATAGAAGGAAACAGGTCAGGATCTGTCTTGTATTCCCCTATCTCTAAATACAGGTATCCCTCGGTACATGAAACAGATTGAATCATAGAATCGGCCTTTGGAAGCAAATTTCTTCGGTCACCTCCTGATCACCCCTACTTGGAGTGCGGGATAGAGGCACAGATACTCTTAAACACCTGTCATGGCTTCTGAAGTTGTTTGTGCTGTATTTTAATCTGGCTGTGTCCATTCTATACATGCACTTCTTACAAGGGTATTGGGAGCCCTAACTGCAGCATCTTGGAGATGGGTTTCTGTTGCTTCCCCCTCCCTTCCAGCGCAGCTTCTGTTGTATGTTCCTTGGGCCTCTTTAACTCTGTGCTGTCTTGGTTTAGAAGCTTAATGCAAAGCACCTGTAGTGACTTGATCTCCTGCGAGACATGAAGAAGCGTGCATGTTCACGCTGTGTCTGCATTCCGGAGTTGATCATGGCATGCAGAGGGCAATTGCTGAGTTGTCTCTTGTTTGTGTGATGGGTTAGGTTTCAGGGTGTGACTCCTGGGCCTACCTGTTGTGTGTAGTCCCAAGCATCTGAAGCCAGTCTCTTTGAACCTCTGTGTGCCTTTGCTTCTGTTGGGTAGAAAGCAGAAATGCTTTTCTCCTAGAGGCAGTGTGAATATTAGATGACATTGGTTGAGCTGGAGAGTTGGATGTGCATGATACGCCAAGGCTAGGGGCTCTTATTAATATAAGAGAGATAACATTTCTTTCTCCCTTTCAGTCAACCTCTACTTAAAAAAAAAGTTGATACAGTGCTTTATCATCCATATTTCAATTTTTTCAGCTGACCCAATAACATCCTTTACAACATTTTCTCCGCCAGCATAGGATCAAATCTAGGACTGGAGAGAGAGAATTGAGGATGTATCCTGTATTTCCGAATGAACACAGATCACTGGTTGTGGCATTCTTCTTTATATAAGGAGATTAAAAACTACGGGTGATTTATACTTACCCATTTTTGTGTAGAGATGAAACTGTCGGGCAAGATTGTCAATTTTTGATGTTTCTTATTGCAGTTCAGTAAACAATGACTAATCCTGGAAACCAGGCACATAAACTGTAATGTCCATTGAGAAACATCAGGAATTTTGTTCTGTATTTGCCATTATGAGAAAGAACTCAGTCTGGATTCTGACTTGGAGATTGAAACAACAAATAGTTGACTTTATAAGTTTGGGCACTTCAGATAACCAACTTAGGTAAATACTTCCACCCCTAATACCTAGAAAGGAGGCCTTCTGGCTAAATGGCATGATGTAAGCTAAATGCTCCGCCCAGGAAACAGGGACAGGCAGGAGCTCCTTTCCCTCTTTCCCCTCTTCCCTCAAGATGGTCATGTGACCATGAAAAGTAGATCAATAACTTTAAAGGCTATTTATTGCAAGTCCCCAGTGTCATGCCCAGGCTTTTTGAGGGGAGATGACATGACAGTGTATGGTTAGGAACTAGATAAATTCATTTTCACTAAAGACACATTTAAACTGTAATTTCCAGAGACATAGCAAGGGGCTTGGTATTTGCTTCCTCAGGGCTCTCTGGAGTCTGTCTTGTCCCTTGCTGTCTGTCACACACACTTCCTTCTCCCGTAAGCCTGAGCTGACAACATGGTGTTTGGAGACTGTATGACGATGAATTAACCCTTTCTTCAGAAGAGTTTTTAAAAAATCCTTGCTTCAGTGGTCGAAAGAGGCTCTTTGTAAGTACTGAAAATGGAAAAAAAAAAATGAATTAAATGGAGATATTTAAAGCACAATCGGAAAGAGCTATGTCAACAAATAATGCAAGTACCCGATATGAATGACACATATACACAGGGTGGGATGGGAACGGATGGGGCAGGAGTGGAGAGCGCTTCTAACTGGCTGTGAGCAGAGTGGGAGTTTCTCAAACAGACGGGTGAAGGGAGGATGGGTGGGGGGGCAGAGCTTGTGGTGGTATGTGCGGGAATGGGGGATGTAGCCATGGAGGCATGGAAAGTGGTCCCCTCTAGAGACTACACCGTCTCAGTGTGACCAGCTCATTGGAGACAAGGGAAGACTGGGACAGCCCGGGTGAGGCTGGAGAAGCCTGAGAACAGATCCCGGAGGGCCTTGAACAGCAAGCTGAGCAGGAATTTTGATGTACTCTTCTAGGAGTGGGGTCTTGAGGGCAATCTGTAGTCATCGCAGTGACTGTTAGGAGCACTGTTTCAAGGAGACCAGCGGAGAGCACACCTGAGTTCTGGGCGTGAGTGTGCAGGGACCAGTGTGTGATGTCTGTCGTGTGGGAGAGGGGAGGCGACACCCAGGGAGCCGAGATCAGCCCTGCAGTGGAAAGTAGAGAGCCAAGAGAGGATCATGGGGATACAGTCAGATTTGTGTTCAAATCTGATAGTCTGTGAAGGATGGATCGAAGGAGGCATACATTAGGAGAATGTTGTCAGGTAGTGGAGGAAGATAGTCCTTAAAATAAGGAAGTGGCAGTAGGTAGGAAAACAAGGGAATAAGTACTCAGAGGTAGGAATGACAAGACTTAGGGGCAGTCTGGATGTGTAAGGAGGAGAGGAGGAAGGAGGAGGAGGAGGAAGAGAACTCACATAGCTCCTGGATCTCTGCCCTGAGTGATCAGTGAATGGCGGTGCCATTTACAGAAATGCAGGTGGCGGGAAAATTGGTGTGTGTGAAGGCACTTGTATGTATGTGTGTGTGCACATGTGCATGTATGTAGTTACCTGGCCCTGCATACACCATCACAGGACAGCTGAACTCTCTACTTGGCCATTAGCAGCCCTTGATGTTGTGATTATGTTGTTAGTATTGACCACTATGTCAGGACCAGCCAACAGGCTCTTTTAGGCAAAATTTATTTTTAGTACCAGACATCTTGTATTACTTTAAATGAGGGCGACAGGCTGTAATGATAGCTCTCAAGCCCAAGCACCTCTGCATTTAGTGGCTCTAATTTCATTATGGAGAAATTACCATAAAATAGTACTGTGACCAATTAGATACACTTTTAGGAAATTTTAGGTGTGGGTGAAGCACGGTTTTTCATTCATTCTCTGTTTCTGATAGTTTGGACCCAGAATCAAGCTTGACAGTTTATCATATAGAGTAGCAGCCTCCTGAGATCGGAGCCTCATGCATTGTCTGGTGCATGAGCATTTCATGATGCTTCCCAGAGTGAATTCTTCCAACTCTAGCCTTCCTACTCCTTCTTAGAGATTCCCAGTACAGCCAGAGGCCCTGGGAAGTCTTGCTATGAAGTCAGCTGTTTAACTGCTTAACCCAGCGTCTCCCAAACTTACTTCCAAAGAATCCGCTTTTCATGGGACACTGTTACTAATCCATTAAGCTAGTGTTCTGTGGAGCACACTTTGGGAAATGCTGAAGTACAGCCCAAATATTACATTTAGTGCAGAGAGAATCTGCTCAGGGAGATGTGGACTCCAGTGCTTTATTTTGCCCTCATTACAAATATTGATACTTTAAATGTTTACTCAAATAGGCTGCTTTGACTCCTGGTGACTCGATACTTATTTATGGTGCTCAGCCAGTTATGCCCACATACAGCAGGTGGGCAGCCCACAAATAAACTTAGTCCGTCTGTTTTCCGAGACACAGAATGATTCCCCTTATCTTCCAGCATTAGCCTGGCCCTGAAGCCCCTCTTTCCAGGGTCTCTGCCTCTCAAGCTCCAGGCCAACACCAGCATAAAGGACCCCTCTCTGAAGGAAGGGAAGGAGGCTCAGCTGGAAATAACAAAATGGATTTTCTTACAGGGCTGACACACTGTTTTCCAAACCACTCTATAAATGTTTTGATTAAAAATGGATTGCTCTGAGAGATCGCAGTTATTTGGATATATATATGTCCTTGTATATTCATGGGGGAAAAAAATCTGTCTCATTCCTTTAGAATCACACCTAATATGTCTTCCTTGAGAATTTATTAAAACAGCCATTGTAGGAAAAAGCAGCACTTCGGTGCCTGCCACGACCCACCCATTTAACAAAGCAACGTGTGGGACTTGGGCACAGATGGAGAGGCATTTGATTTTGTCTGCAGAAGCTTTGTGCTTTTTAATTTGGTCGCAATTCAGCCAAAAGCTTTGAAGCATTTTACCATTAAGAAATGGGGAAGCAAAGGCCAGGCACAGTGGCTTACACCTGTAATTCCCAGCACTTTGGAAGGCTGAGGCAAGCAGATTGCTTCAGTTCAGGAGTTCGAGACCACCCTAGGCAAGATGGCGGAACCCTGTCTCTACAAAAATGCAAAAATTAGCTGGCATATTCCAGTAGTCCTGGCTACTTATGGGGCTGAGATGGGAGGATCGCTTGAACCTGGGAGGTCGAGGCTACAGTGAGCCCTGATCATGCCACTGCAGTCCAGCCTGGGGGACAGAGTGAGACCCTCTCTCAAAAAAAAAAAAAAAAAAAAAAAAAAAGAAAAAAGAAATGGGGAGGCAGGAAAGGATCAAAGGACAGAATATTCAGTGGAAGGGAACGTGGGTTCTTACATTTTGAAAGACAGGCACGCTTTGAGTCATCAGCAGATTTAACGTCTACAAGGTGGAATGGCAAAAACTGTAGAAATGGCTGGGTAACGAAGCTGCAGGTCATCCAGTGTCAGTCTATCATCACATTTAGTCAGATGGGCAGTGGAGTTGTGTACCTGCACCCACTATTATGAAATGTCAAGTGAGAAAAAGAGGGTAGAAAAGTAGCCATCCTAAGACAGCATTTCCAAAAGCCAAGTGATAGCTGACAAATCTCAAAAACATTTTTTCAGAATGCTTGTTTCCCCCCCCCCCCCGCCACCCAATACACACACAAAAACACCCTCTAGATCTTATGTCCTGTTTCAAGCACCTTTGCTTTGTAGTAATAAATGCAGTGGGAGAATCCTGAAGAAATGTATAGAAACTGAACAGAAGATTCTGATGTTTGTAACATATAACATATTAAAACTTTTGTGTAATAATTCTATTCTTTTTATTTGTTTGGCTTTATGTGATAGTTAAAAAGTGTCAATTGGTAAAATGTGCTGTTTATGGTGATAAAAATAAAAGTTGGTCCTATGATCCTTAAACATCATTTCTTTGGAAAAATAAAATTAGATATTTGACTTATAGCATGTTTTCTTTTTTTCTTTTTTATTTTTTTTATTTTTTTTTGAGACGGAGTCTTGCTCTGTTGCCCAGGCTGGAGTGCAGTGGCGCAATCTCGGCTCACTGCAAGCTCCGCCTCCCGGGTTCACGCCATTCTCCTGCCTCAGCCTCTCCCAGTAGCTGGGACTACAGGCACCCGCCGCCACGCCCGGCTAATTTTTTGTATTTTTAGTAGAGACGGGGTTTCACCGTGGTCTCGATCTCCTGGCCTCGTGATCTGCCCGCCTCGGCCTCCCAAAGTGCTGGGATTACAAGCGTGAGCCACCATGCCCGGCAGCATGTTTTCAATGAAGGTAACCCAGTTAAAGTGTTTGTTGGGACCTGCTTTATGGATAAGATGGTTCTAAATTACATTCAATCATAAATCTTCATTTTGGTGAATAAGAGTACATTATTAGTTTTCATTATGCTTTGGCATATCTCCTTCTGGTTGTTTCTCAGTGCCTCTTTTAAATCCTTGTTGAAGTTGAAGTTGTACTGCACTTAAAATTTGATATCCTCTTTTTTTTTTTTTTTTTTTTTTTGAGATGAAGTTTCGCTCTTGTTGCCCAAGCTGGAGTTCAAATGGCACGATCTCAGCTCTCTGCAACCTCCATCTCCCGGGTTCAAGCGATTCTCCTGCTTCAGCTTCCCAAGTAGCTGGGATTATAGGCGCACGCCACTACGCCCAGCTAATTTTTTTATTTTTGGTAAAGATGAGGTTTCTCCATGTTGGTCAGGCTGGTCTCGAACTCCTGACCTCAGGTGATCCGCCTGCCTCGGCCTCCCGAAGTGCTGGGATTACAGGCATGAGCCACCATGCCCGGCTTGTTGTTGTTTTTTTTTTTATAATGACATAACAAGCATTTTTTTTCTTCAAAATACATAATTTTAGACTCTCTTGCATTCTATTACTTGTTCTTTCCACAACTGTTAAACATTTTGGCTGCTTTGAATTATTTATTTTAAGTAATCCTGTCATGAACATCTTGATGATTATCTGTTTCAGCCCAGAGTAGATTACCAAAAGTAAAATCATGCATCAGAGTGTGATTGTTTTTAAGACTCTGGACAAAGTCTTGGTGCCTTTCTTATTGAGCTGCGTGAACCCTTTTCAGTCTATTAACAGGGAACTTTGTCTTGGTAACTCAGGGACATTATTTATCTATAGTCCTTTATGAGTGTTAGGGTGATTTTTGTGGTGGTGTTGAGACAAAGTCGGCTCTGTTGACCAGGCTGGACTGCAGGGGCTTGATCTCAGCTTGCTGCAACCTCTGCCTCCTGGGTTCAAGCCATCCTCCCACCTCAGCCTCCCAAGTATCTTGGGACTACAGGCACAGGCCACCATGCCTGGCTAAGTAAGTTTTGTATTTTTTTTTTTGTAGACATGGGGTTTCTGCATGTTGCCCAGGCTGGTCTTGCATTCCTGAGCTCAAGCGATCAGCCTGCCTCAGCCTCGCATAGCGTGGGGATTACAGGAGTGAGCCACTGTGCCCCACCATTGGGGTGATTTTAACAGCTACTAATTCCATGACCAAAACAAGTCTACTGCCATCCCACCCTGTTTTGCTCTTGCTTCAAGGGTCTGGGTGATTATATTTCCAAACTTTTTAGGAATTATCACCAATCAATACTCAATAAGGCTGAGATGAGAGATCTCAGTAGCAAATATGGAGTGCAGATACTTGTAACACCTGCTTCATGACTGGCTCACGTTTCTTCAGGCTCTCTTCATAAGTAGGGGCACTACTGTGGTCTAGTAAATTCTTCAGTGATATGTATTAAACTTCATAGGAACCTGAACCTGAAAAGCAGCAGCACACTTCACCTAGTGACCTGCAATGTTGACCCAATTTTTAAAGTTTTCTTCCCAAATGATTTTGCTATGTTTGATTGCTTTAGGATTGTGATAGCTTTTCTGTAAAATCCTTCCAGCCTCAACTGAGTATTCTCAATCATGACATCATTTTCTTATTGAGGCAAGATAGTCACATTTTTACCCTTATTAATATAAACAATTTATGTCAGCTGTGGTTAAGATTTCTTTCTCAGCACTATCCATTAGGTATTCCGGTCAACAGATCAGCTTGAGCAGGTAAAAAAGAAAAACCATAAAAGAAAAGACCCTCACTAAATATCAGTTTTCGTCTGGTCCTGGAAAAAAAAAATCATTAAAAGATGTAACCAGTATTCTAGAAGTAGATTTCTTTTCTTTTTTTTTTTTGAAACTGAGTGTCACTCTTGTTGCCCAGGCTGGAGTGCAGTGGCACAATCTCAGCTCACCACAACCTCCGCCTCCTGGGTTCAAGCAATTCTCCTGCCTCAGCCTCCCTAGTAGCTGGGATTACAGGCATGTGCCACCACACCCAGCTAATTTTGTATTTTAGTAGAGAGGGGGTTTCTCCATGTTGGTCAGGCTGGTCTCAAACTCCTGACCTCAGGTGATCCGCCCGCCTCCGCCTCCCAAAGTGCTGGGATTACAGGCATGAGCCACCGTGCCCGGCCAGAAGTAGATTTCTTAACTAGCATATCAGCCTTCAGCATGTCTCTAAGCTTAAAATATAATCAAAGCTAAAGCTGACATTTATGTAAAGTTTATAATGTATGCAGTCACCAGTTTAGAGTCATAGGATAGATGTGGAATTACACTTTTGATTTGTGGCGGTAATGAGAAAAATGCCCTTTGGTGTGTGGAGGTAATGAGGAAAAAAAACGGTTCCCAGATGAAGCTTAACAAATCTCAGTAGTGTGTGTATATAAGCCATGCATACAGGAGTTCAAACTACCACTTGCACAATGGTCTGTGGCTCTTTTCCATCTCGTACCCTATGGTCTCATGGCCACGTCGCTGTGTCTACTTCCATGGAGAGGTTCTTGTCCAGCAGCACCTGTGAACTGTAAGACCAGTGAGTGCCTTTAAACTTGTATTTCATGTTGTACCCCTCCCCCACTTACCCCATGTCTTATCAGAGCCATACTTTCTAGCCTGAGGTAGATCGTTATGTAAAATCCATCCAATGTCACAGGCCATCAATGGTCTTGGGGAGGGGGTCTCATTTTTGTCTGGAAAGTAGTGCACTTTCGAAGTAGCAATTTATATTTAGGCCTTAAATTGTGTAAAATGACATAATGGAAAACACCTTGGGATAGGGTAAGCATTTCAACAGAAACAGAACACCTTCTGTAAACACCATGGTACAATTAGACTATTGTTCTGTACTTGAAAAGGAAAAAAGCAACTTTCTGGCCAGGGGCAGGGTGGTGCATAGAAAACTACCACATTTGAAAAGGTGTATTAAAAAAAGCCCTCGCTCAGCTCAAATTAGAGAAAGAAATGACAAGAATTCAAAACTATCAGGCTGCTTCACTTCCTTCTTTGTTTACTTTTTTTTAACCTGTAATTTAGGAAAAAAGTAAATTACTCTAGCAAGTGTTCGTGCCACCCCAATACATTCTACAGGTGATGTGGAAGCTAGGTACTTCCCAGGACCTCCTGGCTTTGTCTGCAGAAGCTGGTCATCCAAGCCCTTGCTGTGGGAGGGAGGGGGATGAGTTTGATGTCTGTAAGAGATCCCCACCCTGTGGGGAGGAAAGAAACAATAACACACATGGAAGAAAGGTTCTGAGCAATAAGGGGACTGAGAGTAAGTGTAGTTGATATTTCGGAGAATTTCCTCCATTTTTATGGGCAGTGGGTTCTTGGTCCTGGATGGATAAGGAAATACTTGGAGAGGAGAAAAAACCACAGAGAACCTTCCAGCTATGGAGTGAGAGGTAGGTCAGGCCTATAGACCTGGAATGGGTCATAAAGAGGGGATTGCTCATGAAAGTTGGGGGTACACAGTAGAGACTCTCCTGACTAGAAGAGAAGTGTGTTGGTGGTACCAGTTGGGTTTTTAGAGAATGAGGACATATCCTGGAGGGCCTTGGAAGCCAGACTCTCTGAGATATTTCAATGATGATGGAAACAGCATAGTCCCAAGAAGTCTTCCATAGATAACTTCCAGGTCCTCCTTTTGCCTTTGTCTTTTATTCGTAGGAGAGGAAAAAAGAAAGTGGGATAGGTGTATTAAGTCCAGTGAGCCTTTATTTTTTAAACAGAATAAATGTGTTTATTTCTCGTTTTACAGTATTGGCCCCAAGTCTCAGAGCATTCAGCTCTCTTCTTTATGAGCATAGAGAACTCTGGACTTGTCTCCTTATGGGGTTTACAATTTTTAGGGTCTTCCTGAAGACAGAGATGTCATACCTAGATTGTTTTAGCCTTACCCCTTAGAGCCTTGTTGCACTAGTGGTCACAAACTGCTTATTTCTTATTTCACCAGTAGCACAGTTGAAATTAAGGGTATGTCCATCACAAGTGTACAGAGATGTGCCTGTAATCCGTCAATAGAAAAATGACACCATCTGTTGGCAATGTAGTAGATGACACCATGAAGATGTCATTGAGGGAGGGTCAGGTGTTAAATCCACGATTACAAAGAGGTCTGACTTTTGGGTTGCTGCTAGGTTATAAAAAATGCTAATTTTAAACAAGTTGCTCTCTACAAATTACTCTCGTTGCATTTCATAGGCACCTTTTCAAACAGATGATAAAATGTTTGGGTGTATAAATCTCAGAATGGTAGAAAAAGAACAGACCAGAAGTTGTGACCCTGTGTTGAAGGTGATGGTAAATAAAATAGTTCTTGTCATATACTATGTGGCATAAGTTAGGGAAGTATGAATGCATTTCTCAACCTGGAAGAGATGTGAGGGGTAGGGGTGGTTGAGAGGGTGAGAGAACACCTTGGTTCTTGCTACAGTGATCCAAAAATCCAATTCCTGAGTAAAATGCAGTCTTAAACCTCTTGTGTTCACCCCTGATTTTTGTATTTATGAGTCCCATATGTGCATTAAAAAAAATAAAAACAGTGACCCAGTGTAGCAGAAAAACTAGCCCATCTCTTTGACAGAGGATTTTCGGTTAATTTATGCAGGCCCCTTTGCACTTCAGCATTTTTTCCACTGGTTGCTAAGCAACCGTTTGAGTTACTGCGCATGCCTTTTTTTATGATAACTGTCATTATGATTACTTTTTAATTATACAACTGGGACTGTGGATTAAAACAGCATATTGTCACTCATGTTTTGCCACTGCCTTCTAGTATTCTCACAAGCTCCTAGAATCACCTTCTGAAATTTTTATGGCAGCGATTTATGATTATTTTTTGATATTTCTGGCTTCACAAAGGAAGTAGAGATGGCATCCTAAGGGGAGTGAGATTTTTGTGAAAAATGACTGTATCACACACCACAAGCTGTTACTGATCTGAGCAGACCAAATCAGATATTAGCATCTTGAACCTAAATTGTGAATTTCTTTGTGCCTTTAACCATGTCTGCGTCCAACAGTAAGTGATGTTAAAAGCTCATATTGTTTTGTAGCCTGTGTTTGAAAATTACAAAAATGCTAAGCATTTGTTGCTATTAAACCTGCTTTCAAATAAACCTACCATGAATTTGGGGGAGGGTACAGCACTAATCCCAGAAACATGAAGCAGCCACACTTAAATTTGTGTAACATGTTCTTCTTTCCCCCAAATTGCTCCACACACACAGAAGGGCAGTTAGGCAAGATGAAGGGGTGCCTCTGGCAAACAATAATAAAGGTATGTGTGGCTTACAGTATGTAAAATACCCTAAAAGGAATAAGACCAGCAAGATGGTCAGCCACTAGGTACGTACGAAGGCTTTTCACTTGAGTTTCCAGAGTATATTCTAACATATTATTTTGAGTTACTTTCTAAATACAATGTGAATTTGAAAACAAAGGAGTATGGAAATAAAATGTTTAAATATATATATTTATATATGTGTGTATATCCATACATACATATCTACCAATTCATTTAAAAATGAAATTTTTAGCTAACAAGGATATTTTAAATATTTCTATCAAAATAAATATATTTGCTCTGAAAGGGAAATGTATAGTGTATTTCCCATATCGTATGTGTGATAGAAGTGGGGACCAAATTGTATTTTATTGTGATTTTGAAATTAGCACAAGGGACATTAATCTCCAGTAGAGTTGTGGGATTTTTCCTGACTTAAAAAGCTCCGTATCTATATGCATGGAATATAATTTACTTTGTTGACATTTTCTGAAATAAAAATAAAACCTTTCCTCAGTAGTGTTTAATGTGGCTTGTTTTTGTTTGTTTCATCCATCCTACAGTTCAGGGCGACAGCTCAGTGAAGTCTTCATTCAGTTACCTTCAAGGAAAGAATTACCAGAATACTATGAATTAATTAGGAAGCCAGTGGATTTCAAAAAAATAAAGGTAGATATTTTGTTTACCAACTTTATTCTTCAAGTAAATAAAGGAGCAGTGTAAATTCATTGAAATGGTTGTAGTTGGAGCTGACCGCCACCAATGCCCACCCAGGGCTCGCCACAGAAAAGGTTGGGATGTCCTGGATGTCCTTGTGCTTTTCCGTGAGTGTTACTTAATCATGTTGAGAGCTCATGTTATATTGCATTTTATTGAAGAGCTTTCAGGCTTCCTGCTCCCCCGACCCACATTATTGCTCTTCTTATTTCTCATCATATTCTCCTCCTTGGCAAAAGGAATGACAGTGGGAGTGGGAGGGTGGACTTGGTGAATGGCGCCCCCTGGGGTTGTGCAGTCCCACATCCCTGGCAGGGCTTTATGCTGTGAAGACAAAGGGAAAATCAGGCTTTGTTAACTAAGTAGTGATCGCTGAATTTTCCTCTTCCTCTTTTTTTCTCCATTTTCTCCAAAATTTCCATTAGGAAAGGATTCGTAATCATAAGTACCGGAGCCTGGGCGACCTGGAGAAGGATGTCATGCTTCTCTGTCACAACGCTCAGACATTCAACTTGGAGGGATCCCAGGTCTGTCATAAGTTGTCTAAAAGTTCTTAACTGTAAATGTGCCCATTGTTCTTTTTAAGTAAAATATTTCATTTTCTACCTTTTGAATCATTGCTACTGGCAGAAGAAAAATAACTAAAAACCTATGTTCCTTGCTACCTGTGTAAGAAAATAGAGGCTTTGTACCACAGCTGTGCTAGCGCCTACTCACACTTCTCTTCAAAGCCTGTATTCTTTTTTTTTTTCCCCCACTTTTTTGAGGCAGAATTTCACTCTGTCTCCCAGGCTGGAGTGCAGTGGTGCCTTCTCAGCTCACGGCAACCTCCGCCTCCCAGGTTCAAGCCATTCTTCTGCTCTCAGCCTCCCAAGTACCTGGGATTACAGGCACCCACCACCATGCCTGGCTGATTTTTGTATTTTTAGTACAGATGGAGTTTCACCAGGTTGGCCAGGCTGGTCCCAAACTCCGGACCTCAGGTGATCCGCCTGCCTTGGCCTCTGAAAGTGTTGGGATTACGGGCGTGAGCCACTGCACCCGGCCTCAAAGCATATATTCTTTTGTGCGAGATGGAGTCTCACCCAGCCTGGAGTGCAGTGGCGTGATCTTGGCTCACTGCAACTTCCACCTCCCTGGTTCAAGGGATTCTCCTGCCTTAGCCTCCTGAGTAGCTGGGATTACAGGCATGTGCCACCATGCCAGGCAAATTTTTGTATTTTTAGTAGAGACTGGGGTTTCACCATGTTGGCCAGGCTGGTCTTGAACTCCTGACCTCAGGTGATCTGCCCAGCTCGGCCTCCCAAACTGCTGGGATTACAGGTGTGCACCACTGTGCTGGGCCTCAAAGCTTATATTCTAATTAGAGGAGGGATTCAAGTAAATCATTGAAAGTAATGCTGAAAGATTGGCAGTACCATTTTTGCTTTTTTTGGAGATTGATTATATTTACCTTTATTTTTCTGATTGTACTCTTGCATCAGGAGCTAAAACTACTAGAATTTCAGACCAGACAAACTATAGGAAAAAAATAAACACTGCCTCTAATTGCTTTTTAATCCTTTTTATTAGCCCAGGTGCAATTCTCTTTACTCCCCTTCTCCATAGTCAAAGAGTATATAAATGAACTGAATTCATTAAAATAACCAAACGGAGGGCACTTTCATTTTAATTACACCTCAATTACTGTCACCGTATGTAGGAATTTTTTCCTGTCCGTATTTCTGGTCTGATGCCTTCAGACCCATGAAGAAGAAAGAAAAAGACCAAGACGTACCCCTCAACCAATGCAGTGTCAAACCACCTTTAAATTCCTTAAGCCTGTTTCCTGATCATACCCTTGTGCCTGCACATCAATTTCAGTCATCAAACAGGAGAATATAGAAATCTTCAGAATGTGCCTTGAACAGACTTAAACATTTCCAACTTAATAATAGTAGTATCTTGACCAAAACAGGAGGTCTTGAAAGGAAGCCTTCTGTTACTCAAGACACTCTCCAAGGAAAAAGTTAAGCTTGAAGCCATGACATAGAAAGTAGAAGAATCAACAAAGAAGGTTTTGTGAATGACAGTTTATTTTAGTCTCTGGATAGATATTTGGATTCTTTACGTCAGTATGGCTTTATTATGATATACATCCAGTCCTTTTTTCTACAACCTGCCTATCTGTTTTCACTCTCACTGTCTCACAACTGAAATGAGGTGTTAAGTGGCCTCTTGACTGGTTTCTCCCCCAGGCCATCTGGACACTAGTTTGTCTTTCTCTAGCCACCTTCCTATCCTGTTCATTTACTGCCTCTCTTCCCAAGCTTTGAGGTTCCCCTGCACTGTCTAGAATGAATTTCATCTCTGTAGACCGCTTTCTGAAGTCTAAAGTTAAGTCTTTAGCTTCATCTGCTGCTCCTCAACCTAAACAGCCCATAGTCCATTCAGACTGATACCATGATCACCTGCTTCCCCAGTTACATTTCTTTTACTCTTTAAGATCATTCTAGACTCACATGCAGTTGTAAGATATAATACAGAGAGATTCTGTGTACCTTTTACTTCTCAAGATGGAAACATCTTGCCAAACATAGGATAGAGTCTCACTCTGTTGCCCAGGCTGGAATGTAATGGTGCCATCTTGGCTCGCTGCAACCTCTGCCTCCTGGGTTCAAGTGATTTCCTGCCTCAGCCTCCCAAGTAGCTGGAATTAAGGCGTGCACCACCATGCTAGGCTAATTTTTTATTTTTTTTTTTAGTAGAGACGGGGTTTCACCATGTTGGCCAGGCTGGTCTCGAACTCCTGACCTCGTGATCTACCCACCTCAGCTTCCTAAAGTGCTAGGATTACAGGCGTGAGTACCACACCTGGCCCAGGACAATATCTTAAGCAGAAAATTGACATCAATACAATCCCAGATGCATCTCTTTTATTCTTGCCTCCTCATCTTTCTCATTTGTTTTCCTTTTCTAAAAAGCTCCTCTCATTTCTCACCGCTGAAGGAATTCTTCGCACCTTTAAGATCCAGCTCAATTCTGATGTCTCTGGCAAATTCTGCCCTGATGGTCCCATCCTGTGTCTCTCTCGCAGGTCCTTTGTTCTGCCATACTCATACTCACTGCCTATATTGTTCATTTGGTGCATACCGCAGTTTGCCCAGTCACTTTTTCGAACGAGTAGGTCTTCTTTACAATAAAAGGAGTATGTTCCTAAAGAGCAGGGGTTGTTTTATTTTCCTTTAAATTTTTAAAACATTGTGATAAAAAGACATAACAAAATTTATCATAATTTTTCAGTATACAGTTCAGTAGTGGTAAGTATATTCACATTGATGGGCAACAGATCTTTAGAACTTTTTTATCTTGCAACTCTGAAACTGTGTGCCTATTAATAACTCTCATCTCCTCCTTCCCTCAGCTCCTGGCAACCACCATGGCACTTTGTTTCTATGAATTTGCCTATTTTAGATACTTCATATAAGTAGAATCATAGAGTACTTGTCTTTTTGTGACTGGCTTATGCACTTAGCATAATATCCTCCAGTTTAATCCATGTTACAGGATTTCCTTCCTTTTTAAGACTGAATAATACTCCATTAAACGTATAGACCACACTTGCTTATCTACTCATTCATCGACGGACCCTTGGGTTGCTTCCACCTCTTGGCTTTTGTGAATAATGCTGCTACGAACATGGGTGTGCCAATGTCTTTTCAACACGCCTCTTGTGATTCTTTATATACCCAGAAGTGGAGCTGCTGGATCATATAGTAGTTCTATTTTCAATTTTTTGAGGAAAAGGACCATTTTTGAACTTATTTCAGCACCTACCCAGGGCCATGCTCAGACATGTGTATCCATTAAAAATAAAGTGTTGATTGGATAAGTATTAGCTGCTACTGATAAACTCACTAATAAAGAATAGCCCCCACTTGCTAGGGGCACTGCATTTTAAAGAAGATTGCTTTACCACAGTCTTACTACAGCATTTGGTAGAACAATTCAAATAAGAAATGTGGTTTTTAAAAATACCATTTTTGTTGTCCAATATGAGGATATTTTATCTACTATTCTCCTCCAAGCATCTATGCACTTTGAAATAATTTCAACTGCATTTGGACTTTCTGTATGAATGTGTATGTCTGTATTTGGCCTTGGCGTTTTGCTGTTGGGTTTTCAGGTGGGCATAAAAGCTAATGGTGACATTTCTACTAAAATTAATGTAAATTAAGCTGGTGTGTTGCATAAGGAAGAGTTCACTGCCATGGTAAATCTTAGGCCCTCAGCTTGCAGTTTTAACAGATGCCCCTTTGACCATTTAGATCTATGAAGACTCCATCGTCTTACAGTCAGTGTTTAAGAGTGCCCGGCAGAAAATTGCCAAAGAGGAAGAGAGTGAGGATGAAAGCAATGAAGAGGAGGAAGAGGAAGATGAAGAAGAGTCAGAGTCTGAGGGTAAGCCCAGACATTGGGGTCCTCTACATCTTTGCCCCTCCTCACCTGCAGAGCCGTCTCCACACATGTTCACAGAAGAGAGTCTAGAGGGGGGCAGATCTGGATTGGAGCCCTTAGTCCACTTCGTCCTTGCTGGGCAACCGGGGGCCATGTACTTATGTACTTATCCCTGCTCATTCTCAGTTTTCTCATCTGTAAAACTGAGGTCACAAAAATGACCTCCAAGCATGTAAAATGTTTAGCATAGGCCAGGCGCATAGCAAACACTGTTTTATTTCTTTTATTTATTTATTTTTCTGAGACAGGGTCTCACTTTGTCACCCAGGCTGGAGTGCAGTGGCATGATCTTAGCTCACTGCAACCTCTGCCACCCAGGTTCAAGTGATTCACCTGCCTCAGCCTCCCAAGTAGCTAGAATTACAGGCATGTGCTACCATGCCCGGCTAATTTTTATATTTTTAGTAGAGATGGGGTGTCACCATGTTGGCAAGACTGGTCTCGAACTCCTGGCCTCACATGATCCACCTACTCGGCCTCCCAGAGTGCTGGGATTACAGGCACAAGCCACCACACCGGACCTGCAAACACTTGCTGAATGTGGCCTTTGAATATTAGCCTACTCCACGTTTTCTACAACACTGCTGTTAATGCCACCTATCTTCTGTTCTTTACCACAGTGGTTCTCAAACCCGGAGGGCTTGAATAATATGCCAGTGTTTGATCCAGTAGCCTGTTGTAGGGCCTGAGAATCCATATTTCTGGCCAATTCCCAGGCGGAACTGATGATGTTGGGCCAAGGACCACACTTTGAGAATCACAGCTTTAGAAAATAATTGTCAAACTGAGTTGGAACTGTGAATTTTGCATAGAATTTTTTTTTTTTTTTTTTTTTTTGCCAGGGGAAGAGAGAGGGGTGAAGACAGGGTGCTGTCTTTGTTTAAAATGTTGATATTTTGTTTATCCTGGCTTTGGGGGGCATTAATTTGGGTTTTTAAAATATTACCTTTTAGGATATTAGTTGGTGACTGGGTTTTGGTGCCCCCTTAAATTTTACACCCAAGGTGAGTGCCTCCATTGTTTTACCCTAGATCCAGCCCTGACAGATAACCCGAATATTCCAAAGGTTAAGGGTGCTGTCAGAAGTTGAAAATTTCTTCTTAATGGGGCATGTTGGCTCACAACTATAATCCAAGCACTCTGGGAGGTTGAGGCAGAAGGATAGCTTGAGGCTAGGAGTTCAAGACCAGCCTGGATAACATAGTAAGACCCTATCTCTACAAAAATTTTTGTAAAAAGAAATAGCCAAGTGTGGTGGCACGTGTCTATAGTCCCAGCTACTCAGGAAGCTGAGGCAGGAGGATTGCTTAGTCTAGGTGTTCAAGGCTGCAGTGAGCTATGATCACATCACTGCCCTCCAGCCTGGGCAACAGAAAAAAACCCTATCTAAAAAAAAAAATTAAAATATAATAAATATTTTAAAACATAAAATTTCTGGCCAGGTGCGGTGGCTCACGCTTGTAATCCCAGCACTTTGGGAGGCCGAGGTGGGCGGATCACGAGGTCAGGAGATCGAGACCACGGTGAAACCCTGTCTCTACTAAAAATACAAAAAATTAGCCGGGCGTGGTGGCGGGCGCCTATAGTCCCAGCTACTCGGAGAGGCTGAGGCAGGAGAATGGCGTGAACCCGGGAGGCAGAGCTTGCAGTGAGCCGAGATTGCGCCACTGCACTCCAGCCTGGGCGACAGAGCGAGACTCCATCTCAAAAAATTTCTTCTTTCCTATGTGTGTCTTCACCCTATACCTCTCAAAGTAATAAAACCTAGTAGTTATGGTCTGCTATGTTTTATGGTATAAGCTGAGCCTGGTGGCTCACGGCTGCAATCCTAGGACTTTGGGAAGCTGAGGCGGCTGGATCACTTGAAGTCACGAGTTTGAGACCAGCCTGATCAATATATTCATAATAAGTACAAAAATCATGGCCACAAAACAGTATGCTATGTTTTTATAAACAAATTTATGTATAGAAAAAAAAGGTAACGTCTCAAAATATTACCTGTATGTAGAGATACAGAATTACACGTTTTTTACCTGTTAAAATATATTAAAAGTATAGACATGCTTTTAAAAAATTGTTAGGTTTCTAATTACACATTAATATAGATGACTTGGAAAATATATTTTAATGATTTTTGTACTTATTATGAACACTTGCCATGGCAGTGAGGGTTTTCCTACAGCAACATATATTAATATGTGTAATATATATTAACATTCATTAATGAATGTGAATGTACTAAAACGTGTTAATTATACTCTGTTAATCAGGCTGTTTCCCAATAATGCTGTCCTGAGCATTTTACCCATAGATTATTGAAAAGATGTAAAATGTATGTGATGCACACACATTGCCACAGAGAATGGAGTTTCCATTCTTGCCCTCAACATATATAAGTGACTCTTTCCCAACATCATTTTCTATTCTCTATATTCTAGTTAGTGATTCTGCCTTTTGTTATGAATTTAAACTTTCTAAACTTTCCCAAATTCATGTAGTTATTCCTTCGTTCTAGCATTTGAATACATCTGCATCATCTGTTTTAGCTATAATCTGTTTTCAAAGAGTGCTGTCCTATACCATCTATCAATTTAGTTTAATTTCTCAAGGCTTGGTATATTAATTTTCTATTGCTGCTATAACAACAAATTACCACAAATTTAGTGACTTTAATACAACACAAACTTATTACCTCTTATGGGTCACAGATTCATCCTGAGTCTCCTTGGACTAAGATCAATGTGTCAGCAGCCTGCGTTCCTTTTTGGATGCTCTAGATGGGAATCCCATTTCCCTGTTCATCCTGCTTCTTAGCAGAGTTCAATTTGTTGTGTTTGTAGAAACAAAGTTCCCACTTTCTTGCTGGCTGCCCGTGGAAGGCTGTTCCCAACAGTGTTCTTTGGCCCATTGCCTCCCCCCCGCTACCCCTTGCTCCAACTTTAAAGCCAGCAATGACAGGTACAGTCCTTCTCATGTTGTGTCTCCATGAATCTCTTTTGCCTCTTCCTCTTCCACTTTTAAGGATGCAGATGATTAGATCGGGCCCACCTAGATAATCCACTACAATTTCCCCATCTCAAGGTCAGACAATTAACAATCTATAATCCCTTTTGCCATGTAATATAACATATTCAGAGGTTCTGGAATTAGGATATGGACATCTTATGAGGAGACGATATTCTGCCCACCACACTTGGTAGCTGGGACTTTTCATAGGTGCATATGGTTGTATCATAAAACCTTAGGAAGCTGTTTATAGGGCTTCCCTAGTGGTCCAGTTTATTAGCCTGCTTGTCCGTAGTCTGTCAGGTGGATTTTTTGGAGAGACATATCCACTGACACATGCCTGACAGCATCAGAGTGCGCCACACTCTAAGGCACATTTAGATTATGCTCTCAAGGATACATTTTCTTACCCCTATTGCCTGTCTTCTGCCCATTCATTTCCCATACTCCTGTGTCAGGGAGAGCCCACACCTGTATAAATGGACATATTTCACTTTGTCTTTCTACACTGTTTAGAAATGCCCATCATGACTGGCTTCTGGCATCTATTTCTTTAGACGTCCCACATCTTTCCATTTTCATTAGTAGGTAGGCCTTTTCATCTCCAGTCTCTTCTTCTTGTCCTAAGTTACTCCACCCAAAGCAAAGGGCCCCACCTCATAGCTTGTTAAGCAGCAGACAGTGGGTATAACAGATAGAAGCCTTGGCTAGGAGTACTATTTTGTGTGCTAGGATTTGCCAGCCTTTGGCCCATTTGGGATGGAGGAAAGGCAAATGCTACCACCACACTTGAGTTCAAAACAGCACAGCTCTCATCTCTTCTGTTAGCTTATGTTTCTGTGGGAGATTTTAGTTTTGGAAATATTTTGTGGGTCCCACTACTTCACAAAAGAAGTCTGAAACATCCTCATCTCATCTCTAAGATTCCTTCTGGAGCTAGGATTCCCTCTATGACAACATCTATTTCTAGATGCCTTAAGACCCACCAAACATGGTAGTCTAGCAAAGCTGGCTTGAATGAGACACCCACATTTTCAGTGCCTTCATCATCACATACCAAAAATGGTATTCTATGGATACCTATCCCAAATAGCTACCATGGAGCAGATTGTCTTTGTTCCTTGGGATATGTACCTATATTTGTGATATTGTACCTTGAACTCTTCCAGGTGTTTCCATTGGTATCCCCAGAATAGTCCTGTGAAGGTGGAAATGGGTGCAGTCTTTCTAAAGGCTAATCTGACAGAGCACTGTTAGAAGTTGACCATATGGACATGTTCACCATACCTCCCTCAAATTCTGCCAAGATACATTGAAATAGGTTCACAGCAGCTTTGTTTATACTGGCAAAAAAAGCAGGAAACTTCAGCCCTCGTCATATGAGACTGATTCAATAAATTATAGTATACCATACGATAGAAAAGTTTCAGGTATTTAAAAGAATTAGGCAGGTATGTATGAGGCTTTACCTATAAATATCCCACATATGTGAGTAAACAGCCAAGTGTAGAATATGGACATGTGTAAGGATCCCTTTGGGATAACTATATAAAGAATTCAAGTATGTATGTGTGTATATATACATACTTGAATTCTTTATATTCTATAGAGAGACTTTTATAGAATATGTAGAATTATACACACACACACACACACACACACACACACAGAAATGGATGTACTTGCAGATATGGACACAAACATTTTTTTTCCTGGAAATAATTACCAGAAAGAGAGTTATAGAGACTACGAATGGGGGAAAGGAAGCATTCAAAAGTGTTTTCTTTTTACTTTCCATTTTGTACCTTTATGTTAAAAATATTATTGAACTATTTCAATTTTCTTTTTAACTCAATGGAGTTATCTAAATAGTAAAATTATTGGCCTTTAAACTCTTTACATTTATTTATATTTTTAATGTAAAAGTTCTATTAAATGATTGCCCAACACCTCCACAAAATAGGAAACACTTCCCCTCATTATCCTTGGTCAGCCAGTGGGAGACAGGTAAAGGACCCAGCCCCACCGTCCTCCGTGAGACCTTGGTCCCTCTTGTTGCCTGTTTAGCGTGACTATGTCATTTATCTTCCAAATGGATACAGGTTGGCAAGTGAAAGGGGTCGCTAACTAGACAGAACCACACAGAACAGGCATAAACCGGGAATGTGCTGGGCACGCTGGGATGTTGGTGTTGTCTTTGGGTTGGTGATAGTCTTATTGCCTATACAAAAATCTCCTTGTGATTACTCATTGGTGTCTATTTCATTTGCTTTGCTTTTAGCAAAATCAGTCAAGGTGAAAATTAAGCTCAATAAAAAAGATGAGAAAGGCCGGGACAAAGGAAAAGGCAAGAAAAGGCCAAATCGAGGAAAAGCCAAACCTGTAGTGAGCGATTTTGACAGCGATGAGGAGCAGGATGAACGTGTAAGTGTAGCAGACTGGGACTGAAGGCGGAGACGCCCTCTCCTCTGCTGGCCTCTTGCATTTCCATGCCCCTTCAGCCTTTTCACTTTATTACCCCGGAGTGGACATGTCAGGATTTAGTGAGATTTCATTATTGATGGATGTGAACGGAGCTGTATGATTTAGAACAAAGAATTGGGGACTTTGTTTATTGCTTTTTTAATAGTCTTCAAAAATGAAAAACTACTAAATCAAGCTCCCCTTTCCCCCTTTTTAATCTTCCCACATGCTTTCTTATAAATATGGTTTTCCCCATAGCCAGTTAATATTTTACATCCATCACACCCAGCATGGTGCCTGGTACATAGCAGTAGATTAGATGGAAGAATGAGAAAAACTGTGATGACGTCAGAGTTATTGGCTCGAGGTGCTACTTAAAAAACTCAAAAGGACTTTTTAAGTACCTAGGGGTGTTATTTTTAATATTTATTTGAAAAATTCAATGAGCATCTATTCAGCCAGGCCTTGTAATAGGTACCTCCCTGTGTGGTAGCATGTTAAATACTGTTGTCAGCATCATGAGATAGATGTCACTCTCAAAAAACATGTTATGGAAATGGTTAGGTTATGTGTGTTTTGCTACAGATCACGTAGCAGAGGTGGAATTCGGATCCAAGTAGCATAACTCAGTCTAGTGTGCTATGCCTGACTGGACAGCAAGGTAGAAGAGTGGGCAGAAGCTCCTGATACCTTGCCTTCTGAAATATCCTTCATTGCATCCATTCACTTTCCAGGGGATGGCCTCCTGGCACCCACAGTATTTTCTTTCTGGAAAGATAGATTTCGCTTTTCCTAGTTTGATTTTCCTTCAACACATTACCATTTTGGTAAAATTTCAGAATTATGATCTCACCCCAGCTTTAACCCTTGATGCAAGCATTTTCAAATACATTTAAAATACTGTATTTTCTTTATGAGATGTCAAATGCAGGGTATTTTTTTTTCTCACATGAATTTTCTAAAACCTAGGGCTGAAAAAGAGAAAATATTAGCCATAAACCTTTCAAGCCAAAGTGAAAGGGCACAAACACTAGCTTAGAGGGTGGGCTTTGCTTCGGGGTTTTCAGTAAGAAAAACTTCTCAGCTTAGAGACTGTCGATGCCTCTTTAATGTGTTTCTGTCCTCCCACGGAAAGAGATTGGGCAGGTTGTTTCCAAAGCGTCATTTTTTCCTACTGGCCTCTTGATGATTTGTTGTTATATCTTCTTTTTCTTGCATGTGATGATACTTCATTTTATCTTACTTTTACTTTTAGGAACAGTCAGAAGGAAGTGGGACGGATGATGAGTGATCAATATGGACCTTTTTCCTTGGTGGAACTGAATTCCTTCCTCCCCTGTCTCATTTCTACCCAGTGAGTTCATTTGTCATATAGGCACTGGGTTGTTTCTATATCATCATCGTCTATAAACTAGCTTTAGGATAGTGCCAGACAAACATATGATGTCATGGTGTAAAAAACACACACATACATACACAAATATTTGTAACATATTGTGACCAAATGGGCCTCAAAGATTCAGATTGAAACAAACAAAAAGCTTTTGATGGAAAATATGTGGGTGGATAGTATATTTCTATGGGTGGGTCTAATTTGGTAACGGTTTGATTGTGCCTGGTTTTATCACCTGTTCAGATGAGAAGATTTTTGTCTTTTGTAGCACTGATAACCAGGAGAAGCCATTAAAAGCCACTGGTTATTTTATTTTTCATCAGGCAATTTTCGAGGTTTTTATTTGTTCGGTATTGTTTTTTTACACTGTGGTACATATAAGCAACTTTAATAGGTGATAAATGTACAGTAGTTAGTTAGTTAGATTTCACCTGCATATACATTTTTCCATTTTATGCTCTATGATCTGAACAAAAGCTTTTTGAATTGTATAAGATTTATGTCTACTGTAAACATTGCTTAATTTTTTTGCTCTTGATTTTAAAAAAAGTTTTGTTGAAAGCGCTATTGAATATTGCAATCTATATAGTGTATTGGATGGCTTCTTTCGTCACCCTGATCTCCTATGTTACCAATGTGTATCGTCTCCTTCTCCCTAAAGTGTACTTAATCTTTGCTTTCTTTGCACAATGTCTTTGGTTGCAAGTCATAAGCCTGAGGCAAATAAAATTCCAGTAATTTCGAAGAATGTGGTGTTGGTGCTTTCCTAATAAAGAGATAATTTAGCTTGACAGATGCAGCCTCTTTCTTTGAATTCTAGAGGATTGAAATCCTTGTGCCTGAAGTGGCAGTTTTCTGCAGAGGGCTGGGCAGGCTCTTGCTACTGAACACTCGATAGGGAAAAAAAGAGAGAGGTTGAGAGAGAAGTGGTCCAGCTATGTCACCAGGGGAGCCTGTTGCACCCATGACTTTATTAAACAGCAGAAGAGATGCTGCCATGGGCCAAGCCATATGAAGTCCCTGCTCAGCCTTAAGTTCTGTTTCTTAGTTGGAAAATCTATATTGCTATTTATGTCTCTTGATTTTGAAAGATTTCAAAAATATTCCATCGAAAGACTGGTTCAATGAACACCTATATACCCTCCACCTGATAATCAACAATGATTAATATTTCATCCCCGCCCCGTTTTATTTTACCAAACCACTGGAAAATAAGTTGCAGTCATTACAATACTTCGCACCTAGTATTTCAGCACAAATCTAAGAATAAGGGTATCTCGTAGCCAACCACAGTCCTATATCATACCAAAAGGAATTTTAACAATAGTTCCCTGATATCTAAGAAACAAGCCATAGTCACATTTTCCCAATTGTCCTAACATTATCTTGTATTTGTTTGGTTTTAGCCAGGATCTTTTGAAGGCTCACACTTTGTGTTTGATTGTAACATTTCTCTCAATATCTTTTTTAAAGTTCTCAAAAAAAAATAGCACAAAGATGGGCACTTTTTTTTTTTTTGGAGACAGAGTCTCACACTATTGCCCAGGCTGGAGTGCAGTGGCACGATCTCAGCTCACTGCAAACTCTGCTCCCCCCACCTGTTTCATGCTACTCTCCTGCCTCAACCTCCCACGTAGCTGGGACCACAGGCACCCGCCACCATGCCCGGCTAATTTACTGTGTTTTTAGTAGATACAAGGTTTCACTGTGTTAGCCAGGATGGTCTCGATCTCCTGACCTTGTGATCTGCCCGTCTCGGACTCCCAAAGTGCTGAGATTACAGGCATGAGCCACTGTGCCTGGCTAATTGTTTCTTAAGAAACTGGTGATGTGATGATAGGGTCAAAACGGGAGAGTTTTCCTTCAACACTGCTGGGTTGGTGAAAGCTTCCTTTTCTAGAATGATCTAAGGAGAACTCCAGGATCCTTGCTTTTATATATGAGGATTTGCCAATGCCGTATACTGCTGTGACTCTTGAAGGAAATTAGAGCCACACAGAGTACAGTCCTCCTGAGAAACTTCTTTGTCTCCCTAATGTCAACTCGTGTGTTAATTTCCAGTAGTCTGAGTGTTCAGGAGAAGTTTCCCTTCTCGGTTGGTTTGTCGGATTTGCTAACTGCAGTAGGATTGGAGCCCTCCATGAAACAGTATACCCATATTAGTTTCTCTTACTGAGATGATTGGTATCAGTTCAAAGAAAACAATCATCTTTGCCTGCTTCTATTTCTATATTTTCTATATTTTTTGTGCTCTTTGCAATCTCTCCTTGGCTTCAGAAGCATTGCTATTTCTAACGCCCTCAAAACCACTGTCTTCGTGGTTCAGGATTTCTATTGTGTGAAGAACCTTCTCTAATCCTTCAAGGAGAATGTGTTATTCTCTTTGGCTATAATGGAAATGAGAACCAGGGATGATCATTGAGAACAGGAGTCTCTTCTCCTTCGGGTGGGACTGGTGGTAAACAGTCCCGGTGATGCCTGAGGTGGCAGCAGAGTGAGCATGCACTAACAAGAAGGCAGGCCATCACCAGCTTCAGCTAAGAATGCGGCGGGCCATCCCGAGCATGTGCATATGCGGACCTGTTTACCACGCCGTGGCAGCCATCTTGTTCAGCTCTAGCTGCTGAGCCCATCAGCGTAGTTCTTTCCAAGGTCAAAGATGTTTTAGGAACAGAGGAAGGAATCTAAGAGTATCAGGCTATGTACTGATTGCGTTATTTTATTCAATTACAAGAACATGTGAGGAAGGCATAGTTCTTGTTTCCATTTTACAAATAAAGATAATGCAAAGAAGAGATTGAGGAGCAAAGGGCTGTGCACCAAAAGTTGGATTTGGAAGTTAGATTTGTTTGATTCCAGACCCCATATTCCTTGCAGCTTCCCTACCTCCCCTCAGTGAGTGAGGCCTGGAACTGATCTTGTTGATGAGCTTCAGGCATCAATTTACCTGGCACTTGCTGACACAATCGGGCTTACAGAGAAGTCCTCGCGCAAGTTTCTAGTTCCCGTGAGCCTTTCCACTGAGACCCAGTTTTCTTGGCTGGGCCCTGCTACTCTGGCTCTTCCTTCACAGTCCTCTGCAAGGGCCAGAATGGGGTCCTTAGGTCCCAGCTACTGATGGTTCCTAAAGGCTACTGACTTAGATATCACTGCTGCCATCATCCACCCATCAGATATAATGCCACAGGTATACGTAGTGACCAAGTTCATGTTTGCCCCACACATTGATAAGACCAAGAATTTTCTGAGAAAGAGGTTTTTACACCCCATCATCTCCGTAGGTGCTGGACACAGTATGCTTAGCATGCAATTCTAGCTTCAAGTCCTCCAGTTCCATATCCAACCAGACTGGCATTCCTAAGCACTTCCCATGTGGAGAGTCTAGAGCCACCACCAGTGCCACCTGAAGGAACAGACGCCTGACTGCCCCCATCCCAGCCTGGCGTCTTACTCTAGTGTCAGTCTGCTACGTGCACCCGACTTGGCACACATCACAGCTGGATCTGCCTCAGTGACGCCACCAGAAACATGATTCTCAGACTATTTTCATAGGTCAGACCCTTAAAATGGGGTGTTTTAAATATGAACCTCTACATTTCCCATTCGAGATACTATATAGCCAGAATATACTAGAACCAGATATACTGTAGCAGGAATATAAAGGTTTTTAAAAGACCTTTTTCCCTCTAAGGCTGCTGGTTTATCTTTAAGTGTAATTATTCAGAGGAGAAATTAGGATCGTGGCCCTTAATTGGGAGTCAAATGTGTGGATTATTCTGGATTTTGCCACAGCCTTATTTGAGTTTTGATTTCCTCTATAAAACGTGAAGAATAAGTGAGTCGTCCTGTAATTGCAAGCTATGTAGTTGAGACATACTGTTATGTTGTCAAAGGTTTGCAGTATGTTAGAAAAAAATTGCTGGTAAATTAAATGTCATTAAAACATCCAGAAAGATTCTCAAAGTCAAGAAATAGACTGGAGATGGCTTTTAAGGGCCCTTCAAGCATTGACAGTTTTGAAATCAGTGTTTCTCAAAGTGTGGTCCCCAAACTAGCAGCATCAGCATGACTTGGAAACATTGGAAATGCACATTCTCATGCCTCATCCCAGACCTACTGAATCAGAAGCTCTGAGGGTGGGGCCCCCTAATAGAACATGCCCTCCAGATGATTCTGATATATATATATACTCAAGTATAAGAACCACTAGTCTATTAGGCTTTTAATAATCTCTATTATTTCATTCCTCAGGAACAATATGAGGCCATACTGGTCTTGATTTAGATCACTGGTACAGGCACATAGACCCAGCACGCAATTGTCATTCTTGTAAAAAGAAAGTCACCATCAATGGGAGTAACAGGAAAGGCTGAATATTTTTTTTTCTCTCTCTGAAACGGCCTTTCTGTCACGTACATTACAAGGCAGCAATCTTCATTTGTGCCTGACTTAACCTTCATTGAGAGTGATGTGGTGTAATACTTGGGGAAATATCTTTGGTTTACTTAGCAGAAAGGTAGAGACATACCCTCCCTTTATGAACAAATGTTTTTCCCACAAGAATTTTAGGAACCAATCTTACTCTTGAAGAAATGGGCAAATCTAATCCTTTTCTTAAAATTTACTGAGTAAGAGCCTGCATCAAAGTAGATAAAGTACAATTTCTGTTCTTATTTGTATATACTGTGTGAATCTGTTTTGCTTGGGGAGGAGTAATGAAAAATGATAGCGCATAGGGTGAGGAATAATGCCTGATAGGGCTAGAATTGCTAAACCTTGGTCCAGGTGAACTGTATTCATCCCTGGTGTTGTTTAGGACATTGAGCTTCATAGAAGGAAAGTGACGTGTTCCAAATGCCTGAGCCCCTTTATGCAAGAAGGTATTTGTGTTCTGCGTCACTTTCCGTAACGGCTAAGTTGAATAATACAAGGCAACTAAGTCTGGCAACTACAGGGAAGCAAGTTTTCTGTTTCTAAACACCGATTTTGTTAGACACAAAGAACTAGGCCTCTTTGTCTGTGAACCCAAATGCAGTTATGAAGCAAGGCTCACTGTGGGATTATAAACCTCAAAGTGAACAGACTCATAGCAAATACATGTATTTCTTAATTCTCTTGTAAAAATTTTAATTAAATTCCTCTTCTAGGATTATAAAATAGACATGTATCCACCACAACCAGCAAAATAATACAAAGAAAATTACTTTAGCATTCACCGCCCCCCCCACCAGGCAATCAGCTTTAATAGTCTGATGTGGTTACTTCTGCACCTTTCTTCTTGCATACATTAACACATACAAGCATAGAGGCTATCAAATGCTACTTCCCCACTTATCTCAATACAACCTGAGACTGGCGCAGTGGCTCATGCCTGTAATCCCAGCATTTTGGGAGGCCAAGGCAGGTGGATCACTGGAGGTCAAGAGTCAAAGACCAGCCTGGCCAACATGGTGAAACCCCCATCTCTGCTAAAAATACAAAAATTAGCCAGGCATGATGGTGCATGCCTGTAATCCCAGCTACTTGAGAGGCTGAGGCACAAGAATTGCTCGAACCCAGGATGCAGGGGTTGCAGTGAGCCGAGATCATACCACTGCACTCCAGCCTTGGGGACACAGCGAGACTCCATCTCAACAAAAAAAACCCAACAACATATAACCTGATAATAAGATTAAGTTGAATTTATTGTTTGCTGTGGTAAGGGAGGCCACCACCTTGATGGAGTTTGGTAGTTTCTTTGAAGGAGGTCAAGATCAGATTTGATTGAAATTTAAAGTGTGTCAATACAGGGATTTGGCTAGGGCAGGTCATGATATAGTTTAAAAATTGTGGAAATAGCAAGGTGAGAATTTTGAGAACAACTTGCCTGAGTAAGAGTCTCCTGGAGTAGTAAAATGAGAATAAAGACAATGGAATAGGAAAGTCATTTTAATGTAGCCAGTAAGCTTTGTGAGGGTAGATGGCTTTAGCTCTCAGCTCTACTTTAAGGATGTTTCAAGGTTTTATTCTTTTTTTTTTTTTAGGCGCTATACTATTCTCTGCAACTTGCCTTTCTCGCTTAACAGTACATTGAGTATTTTCCTCTAAGTCAACAGATAGAGATTGAACTCATTGTTTTTATTTTTCTCTATTATAAAGAACATTTTAACTTTTCTTTTTAATTATAAAATGGATTGTAGAAAAGATGGAAAGTAGGAAAGGTACAAAGAAAAACATTTACTCATAATATTACCGCTCAGAATCACTCATATTACCACTCAGAGAGAAAAGATTGAAAGTAAGAAAAGTACAAAGGAAAAAATACTCATAATATTACCCCTCAGAGAGAATCACTGGGGACTTCCAGGTTTTGGTACAGCTTGTATGGAACTTGGAAGTTATCTCTCACATACAACAAGTACAACCAGAAAAAAGCTGAACAAACTGAAAATTAACAACTCTTGTGAGATTTATCAAAGAATTGAGTTCATAGGGCAAACCACTGCCCCCAAAGCAGAAGAGACAGCCAGGCAGTATATTAGTCCATTCCTGCAGTGCTATGAAGAACTACCTCGAGTGGGGTAATTTATAAAGAAAAGGGGTTGAAACTGGCTCACAGTTTCACAGGCTGTACAGGAAGCATGACTGAGGACGCCTCAGGAAATGTAGAATCATGGTGGACAGGGAAGGGGAAACAGGCACATCTTACATGGCAGAAACAGGAGGAAGAGAGCAAACGGGAAGGTGCTACCTTCCCATACTCTTTTAAACAACCAGATCTTGTGAGAACTCACTATCATGAGAATAGCAAGGGGGAAATCTGCCCCCATGATTCAACCACCCCCCACCAGGGTTCTCCTCCAAAATTGGGAATTAAAATTTGACATGAGATTTGGGCAAGGAAACAATTCCAAACCATATAATTCCACCCCCAAGCCTTCCCAAATCTCATGTCCTCCTCACACTGCAAAATATAATCCTCATTTCTCAACAGTCCCCCAAAGTCTTAACTCATTTCAGCATTAACTCAAAAGTCCACAGTCCAAAGTCTCTCTAAGACAAGCAAAATAAAAAAACCAAGTTACTTACTTAATACTCCCACTCCAAATAGGAGAAATTGGCCAAAACAAAGGGGTTACAGGACCCATGCAAGTCCAAAACCCAGCAGGAGAGTCATTAAATCTTAAAGCTCCAAAATAATTTCCTCTGACTTCATGTCTTATATCCAGGCCACACCAATGCAAGGGACGGGCTCTTAAGGCCTTGGGCAGCCCCGCGCCTGTGGCTCTGCAGGGCTCAGCTCCCATGGCTGCTCTCAAGGGCTGCCATTGAGTACCTGTGGCTTTTCCAGGTTCACAGTTCAAGCTGTCAGTGGGTCTACCATTCTGGGGTCTGTAGAATGGCTGCCCTCCTCTCACAGCTCCACTAGGCAGTGCCCTAGTGAGGACTCTAAGTGGGGATTCCAACTCCACATTTCCCCTTTGCACTGCCCTAGTAGAGGTTGTACATAAGGGCTCTGCTCCTGCAGCACCCTTCTGCCTGAACATGTAGACATTTTCATCTATCCTCTGAAATCTAGGCAGAGGCTCCCAAGCCTCAACTCTTGCCCCCTGTGTACCTGCAGGCTTAACACCACGTGAAAGCCACCAAGGCTTATGGCTTGCACCCTCTGGAGCACCAGCCTGAGACGTATCTGGTGCCCTTTTAGCCATGGCTGGAGCTGGAGCCCCTGGGATGTAGGCAGCAGTGTCCTGATGTGGGGCAGGGTATCAGGGCCCTGGGCCTGGCCCATGAAATTGTTCTTCCCTCCCAGGCCTCTTGGCTGCCACAAAGGTCTCTGAAATGGCTTCAAGACATTTTCTCCACTGTCTTGGCTATTAACATTCCGCTCCTCTTTACTTATGCAAATTTCTACAGCTGGTTTGAACTCCTCCCCAGAAAATGGGTTTTTCTTTTCTACCACATGGTCTCACTACAACTTTTCTAAACTTTTATGCTCTGCTTCCCTTTTAAATGTAAGTTCCAGTTTCAGATCATCTCTTTGTACACAAATATGCACATATGCTGTCAGAAGCAGCCAAGGCACTTCTTGAATGCCTTGCTGCTTAGAAATGTCTTCTGCCGGATACCCTAAATCATCTCTCTCAAGTTCAAAGTTCCACAGATCCCCAAATCAGGAGCCCAAGCCACTAGTCTTTTTGCTACAGTGTAGCAAGAGTGACCTTTACTTCAGTTCCCAATATGTTACTCATCTTCATTTGAGACAACCTCAGCCTGGACTTTATTTTTTTTCTTTTCTATTTTTTTTTTTTTTTGAGACCGAGTCACGCTCTGTCACCCAAGCTGGAGTGCAGTGGCGCGATCTCGGCTCACTGCAACCTCTGCCTCCCGGGTTCAAGCGATTCTCCTGTCTCGCCCTCCTGAGTAGCTGGGACTACAGGCGCCTGCCACCACACTTGGCTGATTTTTTTTTTATTTTTAGTAGAGACGGGGTTTCACCACGTTAGCTAGGATGGTCTCAATCTCCTGACCTCGTGATCCGCCCGCCTCGGCCTCCCAAAGTGCTGCGATTACAGGCATGAGCCACCGCGACCGGCAGCCTGGACTTTGTTGTCCATATCACTATTAACATTTTTGTTACAACAATTTAACAAGTCTCTAGGAAGTTCCATACTTTTCTTCATCTTCCTGTCTTCTGAGCCCTCCAAGCTGTTCCAACATCTGCCCATTACCCAGTTCCAAGGTCGCTTCCACATTTTCGTGTATCTTTATAGCAATACCCCACTCTCTGTACCAATTTTCTGTATTAGTTTGTTCTCACACTGCTACTGAGAACTATCTAAGACTGGGTTATTTATAATGAAAAGGGGTTTAATATGGCTGGGGAAGCCTCAGGAAACAATTGTGGCAGATGGTGAAGGAGAAGCAGGCATGTCTCACATGGCAGAAGCAAGAGGAAGAGAGCCAGTGGGGTGGTGCTACACACTTTAAACATCCAAATCTTGTGAGAACTCACTCACTATCATGAGAACTGCAAGGAGGAAATCCACCCCCAAGATCAAGCCACCTCCCACCAGGCCCCTCCTCCAACATTGGGGATTACAATTTGACATGAGATTTGGACACAAACCCAAACCATAACAGGTGGATACAGAGAATCATGACCTACAGGAGCAGAAGTCCAAGAGTAGCAAACTCACCAGTACCAGGGGAAGAAAACTTAATCTATAAGTAATGAATTGCTGGAGGTTCAGTGTGGACAGTTTGACAGTAAAAACTCCAGGGGATCCAGTCTTAAGGGGCCCACCCTTTGTGAGTTTTACCCCCGGGAGCCTTATTAGATTCTCACAGAAGATTAGAACAGTATCACTTTGTATTTCCAGCAGTGGGAAGGGAAAAGCAAACATTTAAACACACACCAGAATATTCTGTTATTCTTAATAGGCCTGCCTTCAAGAGAAACTGTTGTACCGGAGCCTAACCCATGTGGAAGAAGGGAAATCCCAACTAGAGTATTCTCTAGCCTTCCTGTCTCTCTTACGGGGGCAAAATGAAAAAACAAAACTGAGAAGCACTCGTGAAGGTCACAACCCAGATGCACAAGCTCACTAAGAGACTGAAAACTAATTATAAGATGATCAACTGCTTTTTCTCCTCCTAACACCTCATCACCACATCAATAGGGCTCCTGTATAATAACAGGGCAATACAATGGAAAGGACTGTACATAGCAGGTGATATTTTTAAAATCTCTAAGGAAACTCGAAAGGAACAAGAAAGACAAAAACAAGAACACCAGAGGAAAGTTGAGATTCAGATACTTAGAGCTACAGCAAACAGTAAAAACAGCCGAACCCCTCACCAGATAAACATAAAACCTCACACTAAGGCCTATTTATCTCAGTTCTTTCTACCCTGTACATCCTGTGTGGCTTGAAACAAAAAATTACACTAATTATTTTTTTTTTAGAAAAACATATTTTGAAGAGACAGAGCAAGCATCAGAACCAGCCTCAGATATGGCAGAGATGTTAAATTATCACCATAAATTTAAAACAACTATAATTAATATGTGAAGTGTTCTAATGAAAAGGTAGACAACATGAAAGAACAAATGGGTAATATAAACAGGTAAATGAAGACTCTTAAGAATCAAAAGGAAATGCTAGAAATCAAAATTACTGTAACAAAAATAAAGAATGTCTCTGCTGAGCTCATTAGTAGACTGGACACAGCCAAGGAAAGAATTAGTGAGCTTAAAGGAAATGTCCATAGGAACTCCCAAAACTGAAATCCAAAAAAAAAAAACGAAAAAACCCCAAAAACCAAAAAAACAGAACAGAACATCCAAGAACAGTAGCACAAGTATAAAAGGGACAACATATGCATAATGGAAATACCAGGAGAAAGAAAGAGAAAAAGGAACAGAATAAATACGTGAAGCACTAGTGTCTGAGAGTTTCCCATACTAAAGATAAATACCAAACTACAGATCCACAAAGCTCAGAGAACAGCAAGTAAGATAAATGCCAAAAAAAAATCTACGTCTAGGCATATCATAATCAAACTGCAGAAAATCAAAGAAATAGAAAAAAATTTTGAAAGAAGCCAAAGGGAGGAAAATGCCTTACCTATAGAGCAAGTGTAAGAATTACATTAGACTTCTCTTCAGAAACCATGCAAGCAAGAAGACAGTGGAATAAGACACTTAGTGTTGAAAGAGTCACCAACTAAGAATTCTGTACCCAGAGAAGTTATCCTTCCAAAGCTAAGGAGAAATAAAAACTTTCTAAAACAAAAATTGAGGGAATTTATCACCGGTAAACGTGCCTTGCAAGAAATGTTAAAAGTTTCCTTTAGAAAGCAGGAAAATGCTATATAGGTCAGAAACTTGGATCTAGGTAGAGAAAGGAAGTATTAGAGAAGAAATACAGTAAAATAAAACCGTTTATTTCTCTTATTCCTTAGAGACAGGCAACAGTTTGTTCAAAATAATAATAGCAATAATGTATTCCACGATTATAGCTTATGGATAAATGAAATGAATGACAACAATGTTATAAGGGATGGACAATGGCAGATGGGAACACTTTATTATAACGTACTTAAACTGCCCGTGTAGTTGTCTAGTATAATTTGAAAGTGAAGTTGGAATAGTTGTAAATGTATATTGAAAACTCTAGAGCAACCAGTAAAAAAGTAATAATAAAAAATATATAATTCACATGCTAAGAGAGGAGAAAAAATAGAATCATACAAAGTACTCAAAACTAGAGGAGGCAGAAAAAGTGGAAGACAAAAAAAAGAAAAAACAAGGGCAACAACTGGAAAATAGTAACAAATATGGTAGGTATTAATCCAACTGTATCAATAATCACTGAAACCTCACTTATTTATTTATTTAATTTTTTGAGACAGGGTCTCACGCTGTCACCCACGTTGGGGTAAAGTGGTGCGATCATGGCTCACTGTAGCCTCGACCTCCCGGGCTCAAGTGATCCTCCCACCTCAGCCTCCTGAGTAGCTGGGACTACAGTCATGTGCCACCATACTGAGCTAATTTTTAAAACCTTTTGTGGAGACAAAGTCTCATTTTGTTTCCCAGGCTGGTCTCGATTTCTTGGGCTCAAGCAATCCACTGGCCTCAGCCTCCCAAAGTGCTAGGATTACAGGGGTGAGCCACTGCACTGACCTAAAACATTACTTTAAATATACAAACTTAAAAGACACAAACTGTCAAAGTATACCAAAAAACAGGACCCAGCTCTGTGGTGACTATAAGAAACTCACCTTAAATATAAAAACATATAGAGATTAAAAGCAAAATGATGGTGAATGATCTACCATGCTAACATTAATCAAAAGAAAGCTGGAGTAGCTGTATTAATATCAGGCAAACCAGACTTCAGAACAAAGAAAATTATCAGGGATAAAGAGGTGCGTTACATAAGGCAAAAACAGTTAATTCTCCAGAAAGAATCACTCTTTAATATTTAATTTACTGCCTTTCCATTTTCTCCTGATTATGTACCTTTGCCCCAGGTTGATTAAGACATAATTCCCAAACAATAAAATTTGTTTATTGTAAAAGTAGAGTTATGGTACTTGTGTACAGTAACATAAGATACAGAGCATTTCAACACCCTAAAAGATATACCCATCCCCTTTGCAATCAGTCTCTTTCCCTCACCCCCAACCTCAGGTAACCAGTGATCTGCTTTCTGTCACTATATTACTGCTTTTTCTAGGATCTCATACAAATGGAATCACACATTATGTAGTCTTTTGTGTCTGACTTCCTTCAATTAACATAAAGTTTTTGAAATTCATTTATGTTATGGTATTTTTGTGCCTTTTCTAAATGTTGTTTCCAGCTCCTGGCTATTAAAAATAAGGCTCCTGTGAACATTGAATCACAAATCTTTGTGTGAACATGTTTTCAATCCTCTTACGCAAATACTGAGAAATGAGATTGCTATATATGGTAAGGATTTAGCTTTATATGATGATAGCAACTGAATATCTGTATGGGAATAAAAATGAACCTCAACCTTTACCTCATACCATGAACAAAAGCTAACTCAAAATGAATAAAAATGGATCAGAAAATTAAGAGATAAAAGATTACACTTCTAGAAGAAATGTAGGTGAAAATTTTTGTGGTATTGAATTAGATAAAGATTTCTTAAACAGGACACAAAAACATGAACCATTAAAGAAAACGTTGATAAACTGTACTTCTTCAAAATTAAAAACCTTTGCTCTTTGAAGGAGATGGTTAAGAAAATGACAAGGCAAGCCACAGACTAGGAAAAAATATTCACAGCATATATCTGAAAAAGAACTTGTCCCTTGAATTTCTATATATAAAGATCTCTTACAATTCAACAAACAAACAAGCTATGCAATAAAACTATGCGCAAAAGATGTGAACAGACACTTCACAAATGAATGGCCAATAAGCACATGTAAAGATGTTCAACATCTCTCATCAGAGAAAGGCAAAATAAAGCCACAGTGAAATACCACTACATACCTACCAGAATGGCAACAGGTAAAAAGATTGACAGTAGGGAGCATTAACAAGAATGGAGCAACTGGAATTTATACATTGCTGGCGGGCATGCAAAAGGGTAAAATCACTTTGAAACTCATTCTTTTTATTAGCTGTGTGATATTCCAGCATGTAAGCGTGTCATGATTTAGATAACCTTTGCTCTTCTAACAGAGATCTGTGGTGACACCAGTTGGGGTTCTTCTCCTCCATTATAAATAATTCTCACAAATAATTGAAACCCATTCTTGCTACAATTTGTGTCTCTATTTTTTTTAACAATAAGCCAATTTTCTTTCTTTTCTTTTCTTTTTTTTTTTTTTGAGGCAGAGTCTCACTGTGTTGCCCAGGCTGGAGTTCAGTGTCAGGATCTTGGTTCACTGCAACCTCCGCCTCCCGGGTACAAGCGATTCTCATGCCACAGCCTCCCGAGTAGCTGGGTTTACAGTCATGCGCCACCATGCCTGGCTAAATTTTGTATTTTTAGTAGAGTCAAGGTTTCACCATGTTGGCCAGGCTGGTCTCAAACTCCTGGCCTCAAGTGAGCCGCCCGCCTCAGCCTCCCAAAGTGCTGGGATTACAGCCATAAGCTACCCCATCTGGCCCCAATTTACCTTTATATCATTGCTGGAAACATTGTATTTCCAATTACAGTGGATTAAAATAAAAAAAAAAAACTAACAATGATTGCTTTTTTTCCTCAATCATGTTTATGCTTGGTTAAAGCTTCCAGATACTTATTTTCTTAAAAAGTCCATCCTCCTCTTCTTTTAAAGAGGACCTGCAAAATTACGTTCCTTGTCTTCTTTTCCTTTAAGCCCCTTATTTGTTAAAGGAGACGCTGAGTTTTCTCTGAGCTGCTTCTGCTCCTTAATTTAGTTGCACATAGAAAGGGTTTCTTCAGAAAGCAAAGAACCCGTATTTTCCCTACCGTTCAACTTTGTAAAATGGTCAGTGTGCTTCCGGAAAGCAAAGTTTTCAAACAGCAGGGCCTCAAGCCTAGTTCTTTGCCAGCTCCCTGAGCTGACAGGAAGAATCTCAACAAAAAGTACAAGCTTTTTCTTCACCCCTAGGTTTCTAGAGAAATTTCCTCAGGCTGGTAGCTCTTGGGAAAACTGGCCCATAAAGGTGATACCAGTTTAAATTACCTCTCTGTGGTGAGGACACTAGTTTGCTGTTTGCTAAGGTTTAATAGAAATATCATTATTTCACTCATTTTGAGTAGGTTTGGCATGTGGAATATTTGGAGTGTGACTGCTAGTGAATGTGTCTCTGGAGGAGGGACAGCCTGACACTGATAATGTACATTTAAAAAGTCCAGATAATTTATACTCATTATAACATTTTCAAGCTGGTCGATTTGGAGATGTAGGCTCTATTTAAGAGCATTCAGTATTACACGGATTCAAGCATGAGCCCCATATATAAATAACTACTACTTCCAGGAAAGGACCACCCTAATGGCCTGTCAGAAAACACGAAGCAGTGTCTTTGTCCTGTAAGAGCATTAGAAAGGGATTGCACTATATTTGCAGGCCACAGTGTATTCCAGCTGTGTAATTCTGAACACACTTTCATCAGTGGGCATTTGAATCAGCCAACAGCCAAAAAAAGAATTTTTCTCTTTTTTTTTTTTTTTTGAACAGAGTTTTGCTCTGTTGCCCAGGCTGGAATGCAATGGCATGATCTTGGCTAACTGCAACCTCTACCTCCTGGGTTCAAGTGATTCTCGTGCCTCAGCCTCCAAGTAATGGGATTACAGGCATGTGCCACCACGCGGGCTAATTTTTATATTTTTAGTAGAGACGGGATTTCACCATGTTGCCCAGACTGGTCTTGAACTCCTGGCCTCAGGTGGTCCACCTGCCTCGGCTTCCCAAAGTACTGGGATTACAGGCGTGAGCCACTGCGCCCAACCAACCAAGCAGAATTTCTACAGACTTACTGGAAACATCACTGGGAGTCCAAGTTCTTAATAAATACCAAAATAGGGACAGTTTCCATAAGGTCGAATACCAGTTTCCACTACTTTCAAGGCATATTCCCAACTTTCAGCCTGTTTCTCTCCTTTAATGATCTTTTTTTAAAAAAACATATTGACGGTACCCCACGCCATGTCCTTTGCTCAAAACTGGGGGAAAGACCAAGGCTAGTAAACTCAGTAGCTGCATCTCCTGTGTAGAATCACAAAAACCCCTCCCTGCCCATTCCAGTACACTCCTCTCCAAAGCCAAAGCCAACTTTTTTTTTTTTTTTTTTTTTTTGGAGACAGGGTTTCACTCTGCCACCCAGAGTGGAGTGCAGTGGCGCTATCACGGCTCACTGCAATCTTGACCTCCCTGGACCAAAAAGGTGATCCTCCCACCTCAGCCTCCCATGTAGCTGGGACTACAGGAACATGCCACCACTCTTGGCTAATATTTTTTGTATTTTTATAGACAATGGGGTCTCACTATGTTGCCCAGGTTGGTCTTGAACTCCTAAACTCAAGCAGTCTGCCTGCCTTGGCCTCCCAAAGTGCTGGGATTACAGGCATGAGCCACCGCACCTGGTTTCAACATTCCTATTAAAAGGAAAATCTGATGTGGTAACTACCTAGCTTAAGACCCCTGCAGTGGTGTCTCATTACCCAGTGAGTACCAAACTCTTTTACCTGCTTTATAAAGCTGAGCAAGTGTAAACCACAGCATCTGACCTTGGTTACAGAACGGATGATAATCACAACTTGGATTTGGTTCAAAGTTGTTTCACTTCTGTTAACTTCCAAGCAAGTAAGCAAGCAGTATAAAGGTTGTACACCAGATAAAGATACTAGTATATCGGCACCCCAGGCAAAGATACCAGTATGTGACACACTACTCTGCAGCCTCCTGTCAGCAGCTTACAGAGGGATATTTGTAGTCAGCACAGCCCATACAGAATGAGAAGCCCACTGGGTCAGAGCAGCTCAGTCCCCAAAAGATCTTATAGGATGTGAGAACTGGAGATAATCCATATAAGCCAACATAAATACACTAAACCCACATATTTTTACATCTTTGAAAGACATCAATGCCTTTCAATCTATGATGTCATAATTTTAATTGGCAACGATTTTCCTTTCTTAATAATAAATAAAATAAAAACATTTACAATTTATGGTGCCTTAGATTGTGGTTTTCTTTTCCTTTTTAAACAGAGATTTTATGTAGCATAATATATGCACTTTCCTACACCTTCCTTTTTTCACATAATTTACCTTATTGAACATTCTTATCAGTGCATAAAGAGCTGCCTCATTCTTCCTAACCACTGCATGTGTTTCATTGTATTGACAGTTCCACATTGATGGGACAGTCCGGTCATTTGTAGTATGTGTTTATTTATTGCTGCTGAAAAGGATGACTGCAACAAGGAAGTGAGAGCCAAGTGCATTGGGGACAGAGAGACCAGGGGTGAGGACTTGAAGGTTTTGTTGTAGATGTAAAATCAGGTTTAAGACTGGAGGGAGGGGGAGACATGAGACAGGACAAACTATTCTTGAAATTTCCATCTTGGTAGGCCATCAGAAAGTAACCCACCATCTGCCTTTGAAAAAGTGGGCTTAGAATGTGCAGCTTTCAAACAATTCACACGAAATGTCTGCCCAAAGCTTCTCTTATCTGCCCAAAGCCCATTCAGCAATCATGGAAGATTAATTCTTATCTCACTGTCTTCAGATGATATTGGAAATAGTCATTACTCATTTCCTTCATCAGGCTGGCAGAGGACACGTGGAAATAGATCTGAAAGGGGAAATAGTGAAGGACTTTATTTGATGACGCTGATGATGATTTGAACAAGACTGAGAAACTTGCGGTGGGCTCTTGGAGAGAAGTGAAAGCATGAGGTCCAAAGAATGCAGGTTGGGATAAAATAAACTGACAAAATGAAAAAAGTTAAATCAAAGTGGCCCCAGCCTGAAGAAACTCCAGCCATCCTGTTCTTGTGCATTCAGATTCGGGAATAGCAGCATTTTAAAACACCACCACAACAGCAGCAGAGTAAAGGCTAGCTAATTCCTTAACTTCGCTCCTTCTTCCCACTCTAGCTCCCCTTGGATTGTGACAAAAACAGCAATACACACACACACTTATTTGAGTCTTTGCAATAGATTTATGAGGTAGACACTATTATTATTTCTCTTCTACAGACAAGAAAATGGAGGCTTAGAGAAGTTAAGTCACTTGCCCAGGGTCTCTCATCTGGTAAATAATCGAGCTGGGATACAACTCCAGGCAGACCAGCTCCAGCGTCCTTGCTCCTAACTAGTACTTCAATTAGAACTCCAAGCTGCCTCTAAGGGTTTTCTGTACTAGCCTATACACTCCTTTGAGGACACAGATTATGTTATTCATGTCTGGGTGAACCTTCCCCCTTCACCCAGCTAAGTTACATGCACTGAATAAATATATTAATTGAATATACAGAATGTCAACACCAGTCCAGCATCCTCCCGCTGGATTATTCCGTCTGGTCTCGGTGTGTATAATCTGGCACCCCTTCATTGTATGAGACATACTCCAGTCAGTGTTTGTCTAAAACACCAATCTGATCTGACTTGTCATCCTACTTAGGTCATTTTGAGGGTTTTTTTTTTTCCTTGCTCTCAAAATATAGACCTTTAGCATGACCTACAAAGTCTTACAAGGCTTGCTGTTCTCTGCCTTACAAAATATACTCTAGACTAGCCCTCAGCAATGGAAATAAAGCATGTAATTTTGAATTTTCTAGTAGACAGATTTTAAAAAATAAAAAGAAACAGATAAAATAAATTTCAATTATATATTTTACTTAACCCAATACATTCAAAATATAATTTCAGCATGTAATCAATATAAAAAACTTTATTGAGATAGTTTACATTTTGTTCATACAAAATCTTTGAAAACCAGCATATATTTCACATGTGGTACATGTCTCAGTGTGGAGAAGCAACATTTCAGGTATTTAATGGCCCACGTGGCCACCATATTGAATAACACAGCTTTAAGCCTTTGGGTCTCAAACTTTAGCTGCAGCAGAATCACTGGGAGGGCTGATTAAATCACAGATGGCTGGGCCACCCACAGCATTTTTGATTCATTAGGTGTGAGGTGGACACCGAGGATTTGCATTTCTGAGAAGCTCACAGGTGATACTGATGCTGGTCTCTGAACCACACTTGCAGAATCATTGCTCTAGATCAGAGAATATCAACTAATACCCATAGGTTGGATCCAGCTGGTAGACCAGGTTATTGGACCACACTGTGTTTGAAAAATTTCCTAATAACCAACATGTAAAAATTGGCCAATTTCTCATAAAATCCAGACTCCAAGTTTCTGTTAGAAAATTTTAAATATAATAATTAGGGCCACCCTTCTGCCTGGCAGTAAGCAGCAGGAGCCAACTTGCAGGTGCCCTTTCTTGAAAGGTCATGAAGGCCCACTTTACTTACTCACATTACTGAGGCCCCTATCATAATTGAGCTTCCATTCCAAACCCTAGACCTTCTGGGTTTCTTTCACTTCCTAAATACATCAAGCTCTCTCTCTTGCCTCTGGGACTTTGCACATGTGTTTTTCTCTATCCTGGCTAACTCACTTAGCCCTCTGGCTTCAGAACAGATACCACTCTCCAGAAATCCTTCCCTGCTGTCTTTATGATTGAGTGTAAATGCTTCTGTGCGTTTCCACAGAAGCGTTGTGTTTCTCCCATCAAAGCCATTACACCTTAATATAATGTCTCAGTGGCTTACCTGCCCTTCCCGTCATTCTGAGTTTTGCCAACATTACGAGTTTTCTGAAGGAAGGGAACCACTTCTTTCCTATTCACCACTGTATATTCATAGTACCTAGTCCAGTAACAGACGGGCGTATGGCAGGTGTTTAATAAATAATTATTGACCAAATGGATGAAGATATAAAAAAGCTAAAAGAGGTCTTTAAATAATACTGCCCAACCTTTGACTTTCTCCTAGGTGGCTGCAATGGAATCTGTTTTAATCCTAATTCTAGAAGCAACAATAACAAAAAGCAAATTGCAAATTTTAATTAAATTACTCTTAAAACTGAAGCGCAAGAAGAAAAACGAATTTAAACTCCTTAATTATTTAAAATATTCCACAAGTTTGAGCTTGAGCTTTATTTCACACTGCTTGGATTTACTTAAAGCCAGAAATAAAGAAATGAAGTACAATACTATTACATGATCAAGTTGCAGACTCCTCCCGCATATCAGCTGCACTGCACCGTTATCTTACCAGTTTAAAATGAACAGAAAATTCTTTCCTCAGAAGAGAAGAGTCAATATTATTTTAGAGACTCTTGGGAAAAGTTTAGAGGGGCAGGGGAGAAGAAATAAGGGAGAGAAATTCAGCTTCTATGTCCACACTAACACAGTCAGTGTACTAGGCACTTAGGGAATCGGAAAGATATGAAAGAAATTTTCCACTTAAGGAGCTCATTGTCTACTAGAGGTGATAAGACATGGGCCCAAGTAAATGTAATATAAGATGGGAAGAAGCAAGTGTTATGTGACAGGTGAAGAATGTCTTACGGGAATTCAGAGAGAAAAGGCTCTTCCTGCCTGGAGAGAGAGTTGGAAATTTTGCCTGGTGTGTGTCACATTTGACCTGGTCTTGGAATAAAATTTAAAATATACACCTCCTTCAGGAAATTAAATTTCCTGTCAAGTACATTCGAAAATATTTTTTTCAAAATGTAAAGTATATGAGAAAGTAGGTTAGCTTAAGAAAAAAGAGCACTGTACAGAGGCCCTGGGAAGCGAGATTTTAGACCCAGATCTTTCTGGGCCTGAGCTTTCTCATCTGTAAGCTGAGCTGATAATAAATTATCTCTAAAGTCCTTTCTGGTGCTGTCGTTCAATGAGTGTCTATATTCTATTTTTTTATGCTGATTAGACTTTTGTAGTTAAATGCAATTAGTTTTGCTATGTGCTTCACCATAAATCCAGGTTTTTGGAATCCTTCGTTATGCAGAGGCAGTCATGTCTTATTGCTTAGGAGAAAAATGAATTGTCAACTTTATTCTGAAGAAAATGATTAGAGATTATGTGTCTGGAGGGGAAAAGCAATTCTTATTCAAAAGTTAAATAATAACTTCAGATCTTGCAAAAATATTGAATATTTGGAGTCAGATAAAGAAAAAAGATTGCATGCATAAGTTCCCAGATGCAATGGAAATAGGCAATGCATATGTCATTAAATACACGGTATTTTATTAGTCTTGACTAGGAAAGGGGAGCAAAGGAAGAAAGAACTTGCTGATATATTTTGTCCAATTTATTAAATCCCGAGAAATGGCACTCAGTCTATTGCAAGAAATGCCTTTGCTGATGAGCATGACCAGAATTTGCATACTTTCTTGTTTACATAACACTTATTCTTTACCAGTGGGCATATTTGCTTATAAGCTGTTAAGCAGCGTATTGGAAGGCCTCTATGCAACTTCACTTAGCAGTGATATTTTGCTTAAACTAACTACATGCCAGGTATATAGTTCAGTGACACTTAAGGACAAAGGTGGAGTCACTCCCCAAACTTAACATCAAAACAACTCTCTAAGAAGCAAGCCTGTGGACATAAGAAACCTCAAATTGATTTGTTATTTTGAAAAGTCACTTGCTTCACTGAAGATTCCCCAACTATGGGATGCCTAAAGCAATACTGACGCAGCACCTTTCCTTTGGAGCCACAGTAAAAATACAGTCTTCTCTCTGATCCATAGAATGAAAACAAGTCAAAGGCAAGAGGAAGTATACACAGCCCAGGGCACACCCGGGGGCCTGGGCTACCTGTTCTTCCCAGCTTAGGCACTAGTTTAGCTGCTTCACAATGGGTGTGGCAGTTGAAGCACCATGGCCAACAGGGTCCAGGGATAGGGAGAAACAGGACTGACATAGTGAGAAACACGACTGAGATAGGGAGAAACAGAACCGGGACACTGAGGGGCATGAATATCTGGAGCTGATCTTAGATGAGTCTCCCCGACAATAAAAGAAAAGAGAGCTAAGGTGGAAGACAGGAGGTGGTAGAGGGCCAGAGAGGTCACTCAAGGTCACAATGATTGCGCAAACTCAAATGCACAGTTATGCCTTCTTACACAGTTTACTGGATCAAGTTGGGCAGGAATTTTGTTACATTTGGGAGGGAGAGTGGCACAGCAAGATTTGGACTGTGCAGATCTGGATTGAATGCCATGAACTGTGTGAGTTAAGAAGCTAATTTCCATAAAGTGCCTGGCATGTAGATGACCCTCAACAAGTGTTGGTTTCCTTCTTTTGCCCCCTCACCCCCATCTATCTGTGTAATGGCAAACCTTACTCATAAGTATTTTCCATTTTCACTACAAGGTTTAAGAATTATCTTTCTTGATGATATGCAAGCACGTGGAAAAGACAGTTGATGTTTACTAGAAAGTGATGTATTATTTTTAGGCTTTTCACCTACTTTTTACTAAATGATGATAACACTTGCTAACTTTCTTGTGCTAAGCACAGGTTATGTGCTGTTCTAGAAATAATCCTCAAAATGAGTCTGCAAGGCTGAATATTATGATTTCTGTTTTACAAATGAGGATAGCAGGCATGGAAGGTTAAACAACTTGTCCAAGGTCACTCAGTAAGTGGCAGTACCAGGATTCAAGTAGACAGTGTGGTGCCAGATCCCCTCCTTGTTTTTAATCCCTCTATAAGGCTGCCTCCCAATGCGCACGTCATTCTTTATTAAGTGCATAGCATCCAGATCCAAGACAATCAGACTAGAATCAACAGAAACATGAAACGTCTAAGCTGATTCATTATCAACCTTACAGACAAAATTTATCCTTGGGAAAGAGGATTTCAGAGTGATTACAAATCTTTAACAATACAATAAATTAATTGACCTATAGCTGCCAGCATCTCCCTTCTTCCTGCATATTGCTAAGTGTCCACAATTGAGCTTCAAGGGAAGCCAGAATTTAGTAAACCACTTTATCCTACAAAATAACATCAATTCACCCTACAAAAGTTATTTAACTTCTAATATGAACAGAGAACACTTGACCCTTGAACAATGCAAGGCTTAGGGGTGCCAACCCCCACACAGTTGAAAATCCATATATAGCTTTTGACTCTCCCAAAACTTTGCTCATAGCCTACTGTTGACTGAAGCTTTACTAGTAATAAAAATAGTCAATTAATACATATTTTTATGTTATATTTGTTATATACTCTATTCTTACAATGAAGTAAGCCAGAGAAAAAAAAATGTTACTAAGAAAATCATGTGGCCAGGCACGGTGACTCATTCCTGTAATTCTAGTACTTTGGGAAACCGAGGCAGGTGGATCACTTGAAGTCAGGAGTTTGAGACCAGCCTGGCCAACATGGTGAAACCTCATCTCTACCTAAACTACAAAAATTAGCCAGGTGTGGTGACAGATGCCTGTAATCCCAGCTACTTGGGAGAGTGAAGCAGGAGAATCGCTTGAACACAGGAGGCGGAGGTTGCAGTGAGCCGAGATCCAGCCACTGCACTCCAGCCTGGGTGACCAAGCGAGACTCCATCTCATAAAAAATAAAAAAAAATAAAAAATAATAATGAGAAAGAGAAAATACATTTACAGTACTGTACTGTATTTATCAATACTGTAAATTTATGTTATCTGTTTATAAGATGAATCGCCTCTCTGACACGGTGGGCAACCGCAGCTGCAGACCTCAATCTATTGGACATATGAAGCAGTTCAACTTTTTCTTGTAAAGTCATGACTTTTCTCTGCTTCTTGGAAGCACTCCCAGCATCAATAGTAGCACTTTGTATGGGTTCCATAGTGTTATTCAAGGTTTACGGTATTGCACAAAACACGATGGAAAATACCCAAGAACTTCAAGAGATCACATCTTACTGCAATATGCGATTTACTGGAAAAACGAATGTTCACACAGAGATAATTAGCATCAGGGCATTTTAAGCAGATAGTCACAACACTTGAGCTCACTGCAATAGCAACAGGAGGCGGCTACAAAATTACTACAGCAGTACAGTATGTACTGCAGTTAATTTTATGCAGTTATGATTTAATGATGCATCTATTTCTGTTTGCATTTCTTTCTGCTGTGAATGGTGTCATGTATGGTCAGTAAGTGTGGAAGTTTTGATACATCTTAACTTTTTATAAGAGCTATGGTAGTAAATGATAAAATAAACTAGTATCTACATACATATTATGCATTTATGACATATCTAATTTTTTCTTAATTTTTTTGATATTTCTAGGCTGTGTGGCTCATATGTAGGTTTTTTTGAATTATCACAAATCTCCAAAATATTTTCCAATATGTTTATTGAAAAAAATCCATGTACAAGGAGACCCATGCAGTTCAAACCCTGCTATTCCAGGGTCAGCAGTATTGTGTAAGATATGCTAAGACGTTTTTAAACTAAATAGCAAAAGACCACTGGCCTAAGGCTATCTCTGTACTTTGAGTTTCTACCTAACAAACTGCCACCCAACTTAGTACATAAACAAACCAGAACATCACTAGGAGTACATTTTTCTGGTAACAAATAGCCAGGTTTCAGCCAGTCATAAATATCCCATCTTCACCCAATCAAAGGCAGCCAACTCATCACACCATGCACAAAGAAGGCAGAAGCCTACCTGTAGCCAATCGGGTGATTTCCCTACTTTGCTTCCATGTTTGTCCTATAAAAGCTCACTGCTCACACTGCTGAGTGGAGTGATCTAAACCTCTTCTGGTCTCCATTCTCACTATAAAATTTAATAACTGTCTTTTCAACAATATGCAAGTACATGGAAAAGACAGTCTATGTTTACTAAATAGCATTGTATTATTTTTTAGGCTTTTCACCTACTTTTTACTAAATGATGATAACACTTTGCTAACATTATGGCAACTCGTGTCAGTGTTGCCCAATTCATGAATTGTTCTTTGCCTGAATAAACTGTGTTAAATGTATTGGGTCTAAACTTTTTCTTTTAATAACATGTAGGGAAAGAAAATAAACAGGAAATAAGATAATCTCTTGTAGTCTTTCATTATAGTATTAATTGAGTTCTTCCAGAAGTAGACCTGAAACAAGGTTTTCAGAGCAAGTAGTTTGTTTGAGAGGTGGTCCCAGGGAACACTGGCAAAAGAGCGGGAAATTGAAACAAGGAAGGAAAGAAAGCCAATGCAATGTGTGCAGATAAGAAGGTTACTGCTGTGGGCCACTGGGGTACAATCCCACTGGGGGTCTCTCGAACATGCCTCAGCGTTGTCCCCTGAGAGCAGTAAGGAGCTGAGTTATTTATCCACCAACTTCTGCCTTCCATTGCTTGAGGCTCCTCTGCAGGGATAGATAACTTCCCAACACTTCTGTCCTAGCCAGCATAGACCTCACATGCTTCTACAGCCAGAGATAGTTCTTAGGTGGACTTTCATTAAGAAGTCATCGGCATGTAAGAATCAGGAATGCTGAGGAAATATCCATGGGACACTGAGAGCATTTGCTATCCTCATGCATGTCCCTTTACTTAAGCTAGAGTGAGTCTCTCTTGGCAACCAAGCCATCTCTTATAAGAACAGTTCCACTAGAAAAGCCTTTGGTAGCAGAGTTCAATTGATGGAATTTCTTTATATATCTTCACTTCAAAAAACATGTTTTGTATTCATTCTACCTGGTTCCCCTCCAACCCCTTCAAGGCTCTACAGTCTGAATTAGTGTCATTTTATTGCATTACTGAGAGTTGATTCTATGTTGTAAAAATTTCAATAAAAAGTCACAGGAAGGGAACTGAAATTGGACTTCAATCTAATGGGCCTGACAGTTTTCTTCACTAGAAAAGTCCCCTTTCATTAATTATTTATAAGCTAGTGACAGTACTGTATCACAAATTAGAATAGCTTCCCAGGCCATCCATCTCATAAACTAACACTTAATGACAAAGCAAGACCAGACAGAGAAGACTAGACACCCCATAGGCAAATCTCTTAATGTTTACTATAAAAAAAGAGGGATAGAAGTCAATGAGGAAAAAAATTGATTTTCCTTTACTGAAAAATGGAAGTGACTAAAAAGGCTAAGGCTTAAGTATTGATAATTTATAGTCCTACTTCAGCATTACTCTTGCTACTAGAATTCAAGCTATCACTTAACACAGCTATGTATTATTAAAGAAGCAGTTATCCCCACTATTAAATCAAGGGATGGACTTTATAAGTCATAGAATAAGGATACGATTCAAGAATATGCATGGGGAAGGCTAGGATTTACCACTGAGTAGGAGAAAGAGTTGACTATTCATTTCTTCTGACCCTGGGTTATTCTCTCTACTAGTTAGTAACAGGATTTAAACCAAGCACTTCCAAGTGACCTGGAAGAAAACCTTCCACATTCTATCTTCAAGGGTCTCTTCATAAAAGAAACATCCAGTTTCTCCTTCAATGTCAGATTTTAGAGTACTTCATCCTCTCAGTTCTAAGCTTAGTAGACCTTGTTTATGTGGCACCTCATTCTGTCCTAGGGTCTGACCTAGCGTTTGGAACTAAGGGTGTAATGATGTGTTTGTTGACTCACTGGATGAATGACAAGTGTTAGCCCTCCAATTTAGGGGAATTTCAGTTGTAGCAAAGATAAACAATAAATAAATAATAATAAAATAAATAATAATAAATAAGAAAATAAAGAAGAGGCTTCCATTACGTCTTTTGGAAACTGATAATGTTACACTATTTTAATTCAATTATCTGGAGTCCTCAAGCACCTGAGGATTGACAAGGACCTCAGAGTGCAGAAGGTAGGAAAAATCAGGGCGTGGGGCGGCGGGGGGGGCGGTAAAATGCTAGGCAGAATTTCAGGGTCTTGGGGTTCTAGAATAAACTTTATTTCTAATTATGTGGGTAATCATAGATGCATCACTTCCTCTCTCTATTGTGCTAGTTGAGCTCTACTGATCCTTCCAGTTTTATTTACACCAAGCTGTGTGTCATCCTATCCATTCTTCCCCATCATTCTAGGTTAGAAGGGTCAACCATCATGAATTGAGAAGGTATGGAAAGCCAGTGCTCAAAAGTTTATCACTGACTATTAAACTGCTGAACTGAAGGAGGTTCTCTCTGGTTCTTCCCAAGACAGATGGGGACTGAAGAATCATCTTGGTGGCTATGTCTTCCTTCAAAGAGAATTATTGAAGAGAGAAGTTTCTGGTGGCTTAGGCCTCCATTCAGCCTTTAGGCTTCTAATCACTGCTCCCAAATGAGGGAAAGGGATGCTCTAGTTAAATCAGTAAAACAAATTTTGAATAACTTGAAAAGTAGAAGGGATGAGAAACAGCCACTTTCAAACTTTAAGCAGGTTATCTCTTTTTCCTGGTAGCTGAGTTTTGGGTCCACCTTTGTGAGCCTGCGGGGACTTTGGTAGGAAAATGGAAGGAGTGGGAAGATCACGTTTTGGGCCTTTCAGTCTTACAAAGTAAAAACCATTATCGTGGCACGGTTTGAGAATGAGAAAAGGTAAGTGTTCTCTAGGTATCACAGTGGAACATTTTTATTTTAGGTCCAGGGTACATGTATATATATATAGGTTTGCTGTGCAGGTAAATAAATTACTTGTTGTGGGGGTTTGTGTACAGATTATTTTGTCACCCAGGTAATAAGAATAGTACCTGATAAGTAGTTTTTCGATCCTCACCCTCCTCCCTCAAATAGGCCCTGATGTCTGTTGTTCCCTTCTTTGTGCCCATATATACTCAAAGCTTAGCTTCCATTTATAGGTGGGAACATGTGGTATTTGGTTTTCTGTTCCATAGTGGAAAATTTTATCTATGGGCAGAGCTGCATCTCTGAAATATGCTTCCTTTACTTTTTATTTTTAAACAAACTTTATCTTTTAAAGGAGTTTTAGGTTCACAACAAAATTGAGAGGATGGTACAGAGATTTCCCATCTACTCCCCACTGCCCCCCTACATACATAGCCTCCCTCATTATCAACATCTTCTATCAGAGTGGTATATTTGTCATAGTTCACGAACCTACATTGAAACATCATTATTACTCACAGTCCATAGCTTTCATTAGGGTTCATTCTTGTGGTAGTTTTGACAAACATATAATGACATATATCCAGCATTATAATATCATACAGAATAATTTCAGGGGACTTCCACTCTGGAAGTCCTCCATGCCTTGCTTATAAATTTCTCTTTCCCTCATAATCCCAGGTAACCACTTACCACTGATCTTTTTACTTGCTTCATAGCTTTTTTCCAGAGCGTCATACGGTTGGAATCATATAGTATGCAGCCTTTTTAGACTGGCTTCTTTCACTTAATAATACACACTAAGTTTCCTCCATGTCTTTTCTTGGCTTAATAGCTCATTTCTTTTAGCACCAACTATCCCATTGTCTAGATGTACCATGATTTCTTTATCCATACACCTACTGAAGGACATCTTGGTTGCTTCCAAGTTATGGCAATTATAAATAAAGCTGCTACAAACACTCACATGCATGTTTTTGTGTGGACATAGTTTTCAACTCCTTTGGGTAAATCCAAGGAGCACAGTTGCCGGGTTTTATGATAAGAATATGTTTACTTTTGTAAGTAACTGCAAACTGTCTTCCAAAGTGGTTATGCTGTTTTATGTTTCCACCAACAATGAATGGGAATTCCTGTTGTTCCACACCCTTGTCAGCATTTGGGGTTGTCAGTGTTCTAGAGTTTGGCCTCTCTAATAGTGGGGTAGTGGTATCTCAATGTTATTTTCATTTGCATTCCCCTGATGTCATAGGATATGGAGCATCTTTTCATGTGCTTATTTGCCATCTGCATATCTTCTTTAGCGAGATATCTGTTAAGGTCTTTGGCTCATATTATTTTTATCAAATTGGTTTCTTATTGTTGAGCTTTAATAGTTTTTTGTGTGTTTTAGATAACAGTTCTTTATCAGATATGTCTTTTGCAAATATCTTCTCCCAGTCAGTGTCAGTGGCTTGTCTTCTCATTCTTTTGACAGTCATTCACAGAGCAGAAGCTTTTAATTTTAAAGAAGTTCATTTGGTCAATTTTTTTTTTCCATATGTTGTGTCTTTGGTGTTATATCTAAAAAGTCAAATCCAAATCCAAGGTCATGTTGATTTTTTCTTATGTTATCTTCCAGGAGTTTCATTGTTTTGTTTTACATTTGGGCCTAAGATCCTTTTTTTTTTTTTTTGGCCATACTGCCCAAGGTAATTTATAAATTCAATGCCATCCCCATCAAGCTACCAATGACTTTCTTTACAGAATTGGAAAAAACTACTTTAAAGTTCATATGGAACCAAAAAAGAGCCCACGTTGCCAAGTCGATCCTAAGCCAAAAGAACAAAGCTGGAGGCATCACGCTACCTGACTTCAAACCATACTACAAGGCTACAGTAACCAAAACAGCATGGTACTGGTACCAAAACAGAGATATAGATCAATGGAACAGAACAGAGCCCTCAGAAATAATGCTACACATCTACAACCATCTGATCTTTGACAAACCTGACAAAAACAAGAAATGGGGAAAGGATTCCCTATTTAATAAATGGTGCTGGGAAAACTGGCTAGCCATATGGAGAAAGCTGAAACTGGATCCCTTCCTTACACCTTATACAAAAATTAATTCAAGATGGATTAAAGACTTACAGGTTAGACCTAAAACCATAAAAACCCTAGAAGAAAACCTAGGCAATACCATTCAGGACACAGGCACGGGCAAGGACTTCATGTCTAAAACACCAAAAGCAATGGCAACAAAAGTCAAAATTGACAAATGGGATCTAATTAAACTAAAGAGCTTCTGCACAGCAAAAGAAACTACCATCAGAGCGAACAGGCAACCTACAGAATGGGAGAAAATTTTTGCAATCTACTCATCTGACAAAGGGCTAATATCCAGAATCTACAATGAACTCCAACAAATTTACAAGAAAAAGCAAACAACCCCATCAAAAGTGGGTGAAGGATATCAACAGACACTTCTCAAAAGAAGACATTTATGCAGCCAAAAGACACATGAAAAAATGCTCATCATCACTGGCCATCAGAGAAATGCAAATCAAAACCACAATGAGATACCATCTCACATTAGTTAGAATGGCCATCATTAAAAAGTCAGGAAACAACAGGTGCTGGAGAGGATGTGGAGAAATAGGAACACTTTTACACTGTTGGTGGGACTGTAAACTAGTTCAGCCATTGTAGAAGTCAGTGTGGTGATCCCTCAGGGATCTAGAACTAGAAATACCATTTGACCCAGCCACCCCATTATTGGGTATATACCCAAAGGATTATAAATCATGCTGCTATAAAGACACATGCACACATATGTTTATTGCGGCACTATTCACAATAGCAAAGACTTGGAACCAACCCAAATGTCCAACAATGATAGACTGGATTAAGAAAATGTGGCACATATACACCATGGAATACTATGCAGCCATAAAATATGATGAGTTCATGTCCTTTGTAGGGACATGGATGAAGTTGGAAACCATCATTCTCAGCAAACTATCACAAGGACAAAAAGCAAACACCACATGTTCTCACTCATAGGTGGGAATTGAACAATGAGAACTCATGGACACAGGAAGGGGAACATCACACATGGGGCCTGTCGTGGGGTGGGGGGAGGGCGGAGGGATAGCATTAGGAGATATACCTAATGTTAAATGATGAGTTAATGGGTGCAGCACACCAACATGGCGCATGGATACATATGTAACTAACTTGCATGTTGTGCACAGGTACCCTAAAACTTAAATAAAAAAAAAAATACCTGAGTTGGGTAATTTATAAAGAAGGGAGGTTTAATTGGCTCATGGTTCTGCAGGCTGTGCAGGAAGCATGGTGCTGGCATCTGTTTGGCTTCTGGAGAGGCCTCAGGAAGCTTACAATCACGGTGGAAGGCAAACGGGGAGCAGGCATGTCACATGGCCAGAGCAGGAGTGAGAAACAGAGATGGGGGAGGTGCCACACACTTTTAAACCACCAGATCTTGTGAGAACTCACTATTGTGAGGACAGTAGCTAAGGGATGATACTAGTAACCATTCATAAGCAATCCACCCCCATGATCCAATCACCTCCCACCATGCCCCACGTCCAACACTGGGAATTACATTTTAACATGAGATTTGAGTGGGGACACACATCCAAACTATATCACTGTTTACTGAGAGGTTTTTCTAATTTACAAATCATGAATGAATGTTGGATTTTGTCTAATGTTTTTTCTGTCTGTTGATATTTTCATGTAATTTAAAAAATTTAGCCTGTGATGCAAAGGACTGCATTAATAAATTTTCAAATGTTGAGCCAGTCTTGCATACCTGGAATAAATCCCACTTGGTTATGATGTATAATTCTTTTTATACATTGTTGGATTCAATTTGCCCAGATTTTATTGAGGACTTTTGTGTCTGTATTTAAGAAAGATATTGGTCTGCAGTTTTATTTTCTTGTAGTATCACTGTCTGGTTTTGGTATGAGAGCAATGCTGGCCTTATAGAATAAGTTAGGAAATATTCCCTTTGCTTCTATCTTTTAAAAGAGATTGCACTACATTGGTATAGTTTCCTTAAATGTTTAATAGAATTCACCAGTGGACCCTGATGGGACTGGTGCTTTCTGTTTTGGAAGGTTATTAATTATTGATTCAATTTATGTAACAGATATAGAACTATTAAAGTTGTCTTTATCTTCCTATATGAGTTTTGGCATGTTGTATCTTTTAAATAATTGGTCTACTTTATCTAATCTATCACATCTCTGGACATACAGTTATTTGTAGTAGCCCTTTATTTTCCTTGTAATGGCCATTGAATCTGTAGTGATGGCCCCTATTTCATTTCTGATATTAATAATCCTTGTTATCTTTTTAGTTAGTTTGGCTAGAGGCTTATTGATTTCATTGATCCTCTCATTCAAACAACCAGCTTTTTGTTCTGTTGATTTTTTCCTATTGACGTCCTATTTTCAATTGTATTGATCTCTGCTCTAATTTTTATTATTTCTTTTCTTCTGCTTACTTTGAATTTAATTTTTTTGAGACAGGCTCTAACCCAGGCTGGAGTGCAGTGGCATCATCATGGCTCATTGCAGCCTCAAACTCCCAGGCTCAAGCAATCCTCTTGCCTCAGCCTCCCGAGTAACAGTGACTACAGGCCTATGCCACCACACCCGGCTAATTTTTTATTTTTTGCAGGGATGGGGCTTCACCATGTTGCCAGGCTGGTCTTGAACTCCTGGGCTTGAGCTATCCTCCTGCCTTGGTCTCCCAAAGTGCTGTGATTACAGATGTGAGGCACTACTACTTTGAATTTAATTTGCTCTTCTGTTTTCTAGTTGCTAAGGTGGAAACTTTGATTATTGAATTTAGATCTTTCTTCTTTTCTAGTATGTGCATTCAATGCTATACATCTTCCCCTAAACACTGCTTTTATTGCATCTCAAAAATTTTGAAAAGTTGTATTTTAATTTCCTTTTATTCAAAATATTTTAAAATTTCTCTTGAGATATTTTTGACCCATATGTTTTTCAGAAATGTTTTATCTAATCTCCAAATATTTCAAAACTTCTGTGCTATTTTTCTCTAATTGATTCATAGTTTATTTTCACTGCGGTCCAAGTGGAGACATCGCATGATTTCTATGATTTACAATTTGTTAAGGTATATTTTATGGTCCAGAATATGGCCTATTTTGGTGACTGTTTTACGAGAGCTCGAAAAGAATGTTTATTCTGCTTATGTTAGAGGGAATGGTCAATAATGGCAATTATATCCAGTTGATTGATGGTGCTATTGAGATCAGCTCTGTCCTTACAGATTTTCTGCCTATAGGATCTGCTTATTTCTGGTGGAGGGGTGTTGAAGCCTCCAACTATAAAAGGGGATTCATTTATTTCTCCTTGCATTTCTATCAGTTTATGCCTCATATGTTAATATTTTGACACTCCGTTTTTAGGAGCACACACATTAAAGATTATAATATTAACTTTTCTTAGAAAACGAGCTCCTTTATCATGATATAATGTTCATCTTTATCTCTAATAACTTTCCTTGCTCTGAAGTCTGCTCTGTCTGAAATTAAGGTAGGTGCTTCTGCATTTTTTTTTTTTTTTTTTGAGACAGAGTCTCGCTGTCGCCCAGGTTGGAGTGCAGTGGCGCAATCTCGGCTCACTGCAAGCTCCGCCTCCCGGGTTCACACCATTCTCCTGCCTCAGCCTCCCGAGTAGCTGGGACTACAGGCGCCCGCCACCTCGCCCAGCTAACTTTTTGTATTTTTTAGTGGAGACGGGGTTTCACCGTGTTAGCCAGGATGGTCTCGATCTCCTGACCTCGTAATCCGCCCGCCTCGGCCTCCCAAAGTGCTGGGATTACAGGCGTGAGCCACTGCGCCCCGCCTTCTGCTTTTTTTTGATTAGTGACGGCCACGACATACCTTTCTCCATGTACTTACATTTAATTTATATGTGTTTCTATATTATAAAGTGGGTTTCTTGCAGACCACATGTAGTTGGGTTTGATGCATTCCAATAATTTTTGTCTTTTAATTGGTGTATTAAGTCCATTGCCATTCAAAGGCTTTATTGATGTAGTTGGATTGTCTCCCACGTTTGTTAATATTTTCTATTCATTGCTTTTCTTCTTTGCTCCTCTTTTGTCTTGCACTTTTTGTCTGCCTTTTGTGGTTTTAATTGAGCATTTTAAATAATTCAATTTTCTCTCCTTTTAAAAAACGTTTTAATTATACTTTTTATACATTTTTAGTGATTTTATGCTTCTTTTTACACATTTTTATAAAATATGTATAATGAATCCAAGTTCATACTGAAATAAAATTATACCACTTCATAAGCAGTATACATGAAGTGAGTATAATATACTAAATAATAATATAATAAAAATTATAATAAAAAATACTAATGGAAAAAATATCACCTGAATACAATTTCGGTAAACTTTATGGAAATGTAACACATACAGAAAAGTCATACTTGAAAATTTAGCCCCATAAATTTTCACCTGATGAACACACCCAATGCTCAGATCAAAACGCCCCCACCCCTTTCCAGTGACTATACCACCTCCCAAAGGGAATGGCCACTATTTTGATTTCTAAGACATAAGTGCATTTTTATTTTTAAAAACTCCTGCGATTCACTTAAACCATAATTTCCCAGTCTCCTTCCCACAATGAGTTTGGTGTGTTTTTTCTCATTCATTTTTTAAATAACACGTACATACAACGTAAGTTATCTACCTGTGGAAATGTATAGTTTTGCCTTCTCAATGCATTGTAACTTTTACATTTATTTATGTACAATTTGGTTTCCTGCCTCTGCCACTAAACTATAATTACCACAGGGAGCAAGCCAATGCCAATACCTGCACCTCGTTTTCTCCCCGGCAGCCATACACGCTCCGTAAATGTGGTAAATAAATGAATGAGTATGCCAGGTGCTGGGGCTACAGAAGTGCACAACACAAACAGGTTCACTGCCTCCACCCTCTTCTGCTTTATAGAATGTGACTGACCAGAAATTTGTCCTAAAACCTCTCTGAATGTCCTAAAGTAAAGTCCCACAGGTACAATCTTCGTCCTTCCCAGAGACATCCCATACCTCAGCGAGCTCTTCTTGCTGGCTGACTCTCTTCCTGGGCTAATAAAGGGGCGCCCGCTCAACTTCCTCATGCTTCCCACCCACCTTCACTAAGCTCAGCCCCTCTGTGTATAAATATTGTCCTTCTACCTTCATTCTACAAAGCTCAACATGTCTCCTAGAACTAGCTAATAAGACAAATGTGGTGAACAGGATTTTGTGCTTGAGAGTTAGAAGACACGGGTTCAAGTCCTAAAGCTTTCACTCTCTGGGTGACCCTGGGCAAATCACTCCACCTGTCTGGTTTAAGTTTTTATGTCTATCAAATGAAGGGGATGAACTGAAAAGCCCTAGGGCTCCTTGTAGCGCGAATATTCTATGATTTTTATGATGAAAACTACCAACAGTGAAGTGCAGACAGCTTATTTTTCTACAGATAGCCCAAGTCCCAGTGATCATTTGTTTCCCCTAGGGGAGGCTTAACACTTCTGAATCTCTGTTTGCCTTCTTCATTACACAGATCTGTCTCACCCTAGCCCTCTACTTTGATAAGGCATACTGCAAGTGGCAATAGTGGAAGGCAGACAAACAGTTCTTCAGGAAGGTTGACATGGATGATCAATACTATCCTTGTGAAAATGGCAGCAAGTTTGAACACTTCTTTAAAAAACATCTTCCTTTAGAAAATTGTCTTTTGGAACACCATGACCTGATTTTCAGGGAAGGACCGATTACAAAGCCTGGGGTTTCTTGCCAAGGCAGTGAGTTTTTGACTCCCACTCGATGATTAAAGACTAAGGGAAAAGCAAAACAACAAGTGCCTCACGTCCCTACTGATTGCATCATGCTGGGTTGAGATCCATGGAAACTGAACTGCTATCTAGAGAACAGTCTGGCCAATGAGCACGCACGTGGGATCAGCTGACCATGGGGACCCTGATTTCATAAAAACACTACTTGGCACCTGGCAACACAAGTGCGCCCTGTTCTGAGCCATTCCAGTGTGTCTGGCTCTGCTCTAGTTCCAGGTATGAGGAATAACTCTCTAGAAGCGGGACTGGCTTGGTCTCAGCTCTATTTACTCGCTGAGACAAAAGACCCTCCAGACTTTGGAGACTGAAAACATGGGTCATATGATCTTCTCTGGGCCATTTTGAAGTTCATCTCTAAATCACTGTCTAATTTTATTCTAACAAAAGCATTGAAATTAGCCATTATTGGCCCCATTTTACAGATGAGGAAATTTAAGCCACTTGTCCAATGTCATTGGACTAGGGCAGAGCAGAATTAGTTTTCATTTCACATCTTAGGATTCTTAGCCTCAAGTTACACTAAAGAAAGCTTTCAGGGACTGCAGTCTCCCCTTCCCCTGACCCCTAAATATTAGAAAATGTAGGGTACGTAAAGTTTATCATTCAGGCTGGCCTCTGTGGGCCCCTCAGTTCCCCTTATCTATTAGTGAGCAGGAAAGAGGCCCATTGGGTACCCCTGGGGGGCGCCAAACCATCAGGTCCTGTGGGCTTCGCCCAAGAAACAAAACACATGGTAAAAGCACTTCCTCTGACCCTTCTTCAAAACAAAGGAAGTGATAAAGTTGGAAAGACTTGGCTTTGAGTGGCTGTGAGCATGAGGCAGAAGCACACCTGGAAGTGGTTTCTGGGGAAGGAGTTCAGGGAAGAAGAAGGAGTGGAGAGTGAATTTTTTGTGTGTGTGTGTCAGGGGACATCATTTTGTTCCAGAGTCTAGCACTGGCCTAGTGCATAGTAAGGAGAATGGGATAAACCGATAAATCAACGTGCAAACGCATGTACTGATACTATGGGAGAAGTACCTTGAAAGACAGTCGGTTTCTCCTCATCCTCAACATGGCTCTATCATTTACTAATATGCTCAAGCACCCTTACCCTCAGACACACACTATAAATTAATTCTTCACTCAACATTGCAATCACCTGGAGCTACCTTTCTCTTCACCATTAATCTTTGGGAAAAGAGTAGTTTACATCTTTAGTTTCTTAGCATCAACCACTTCCTCTTTAACCTCATGAAGTATGATTTACTCTATCAGAACAGTACTGAGTCTTATCATTTTTCCATTCCCAGCACTTGGCACATATCTGAAGACAGGGAGGGTTTGTTTGTTTGTTTGTTTTGAGACAGGGTCTTGCTCTGTCGCCCAGGCTGGAGTGCAGTGGCACAATCCCGGCTCACTGCAGCCTTGACCTCCTAAGCTTAAGCGATCCCCCTGCCTCAGCTTCCTGAGTAGCTGGGACTACAGGCATGCACCAGCATGCCCGGCTAAATTTTGTATTTTTAGTGGAAACAGGGTCTTTCCATGTTGTGTAGGCTGGTCTCAAACTCCTAGGCTCAACCAATCCCCCTGCCTTGGCCTCCCAAACGCTGGGATTACAGGCAGAAGCCACCTCACCCAGCCGAGACACAGTTCTTGCTTTGACAGTTCCTACATTTTCTAAGTGTGTTCCTCCTGCCCCACACAGGAACTAGACACCCCTTCGTAATTTCCTCTATATTGTTGCATCCGGATAGGCCTAGAAAGCATTTTCTTTTTCGCATGAAGCTGGCTGTCTCCCTGCCCCATTCCTCCTCCTGAACTAATTTGTTAGCTTCTGGGAGAGGCATTATCACAGGTATTAGGGAAATGCTAGCTAGAAAAACTGGAAAGTCTACTAGGGACTGACATTGTGACCACAGTGCTATTTTAAGCCACTGGAGTACAACGGTGGTATCTGTAGGAACTGAAACTATTTGTTCAAAGGAAAAAAGCATTTAGTGACTGTTCTCTATTTCTATGTTCTATGGCTTGTGAACATTAAACCAAACAAAACAAGGTTAGGGAACACCGTTGTCCTGCTAGACATCCTCTATCTTGCTCAGACCACCAAATTTTAAAAACCACACACACGTTGCATTCATTCTTGAACCCTCCACACTTTGTGTCGAAGGTTCTTAGCTTAGCGAATCAAATCCAAAGCAATAGCCAATCAATTATTTACTAAGTGATAGCTTTTTCCAGAGAATCCTATTTTCTATCCTGAGGCCTAGCAAGGCAAAGGAAGCATGACCTTCCTAAGAGGGAGATTACTCCTCTCAAAGGAAAAACCTGCTGATTAAAATAAAGTCCAAAATCTTATTCCAGTGGAAAAGCATTTAGCTAAATGACTTAGACCCAGGGCTGAAACATGAGTACTTTCTTTGTCACGTATGGATTCATTGTCACCCTCTGCTTGGCTTATCTGGAGGGTAAGATGACCTCCACAATTTAGGAAGGGCAAAATTCTTCAATATCAGACCAAACCCAATACAGGTTTCCCGAAAGCAGGAGTTTCTTCTTTTCCCACACCTCTGAAACAATGACTCATATCTGGAGACACCAAGGGTTAGCTTCTGGGAGAGGCATTATAACAATTTCTGTTAACCCCCAGCCGCTAAAATCTGCTCTGAATAAGCATGTAAGTCAAATATAGCATGCTGGCCATGTAATTGTAGTTTCAAGTTTCCTAATTTTATCTAACAAACAGGTTGCCACTTCTAAAATTCTCTTACACAGAAATTCCAGAGGGTCTCACTGCTTTAGAGGTAGTAAAAAAAAAAAATCACGTCAAAAAATCCACAGTGTTGTAGAACAGATCCAAAAGAAATTTTACAGATCACTGATGTTAGCCCCTACTTTTATTGGTGATGATTCTAACCTAGAACCTATTTGGTTCACTAACCTGGAGAGGGCACCAAAAGGAAGTTGATCATTTGTCTTACCTTCTGCCAGTTTTTTTTCATAAGTAGTACTGCGTAGTCTTAAGTGAACAATCTCTGTGTTAGATTGCCAGGATTTGAAGCTCCTCTCTTCTGCTAATTATGTAACCCCTGTAACAGAGTGAAATAATAAAATGAGTTAATTGTTTAAGCACACCGTTGAGTGCTTAAAAATGTCTGGTATACAGTGAATGCTCATAGGATACTAGCTAATCGATCCCTCAAAGGGCTGTTTCTAGGATTACGAGATGACACCTACCAAAGTTTTAGCATAGTACCTGGCATATCATGCTCAATGAATGTGTTTTTACAGCCTTACAGCAAGGGTGGGAGATAGCTTGCTTGAGCTCAGGCCATTTATTAATTAGGGAGGCTGTAGTATGGAAGACTTTTATTTCAAAGTGAGGATATTTTGATATTTGGAAGTACTCTTGTAATTTAGCTAATATTGAACATAGAATGATTAGCAGAAAAGCTTTGAACTATTGCTTTCTTTCTAAAGTGTGTTTAAGGGAATTCCACAATATCTGTTATCCACCCCTTTGCTTAGCTGGGGAGTCCCAACCAGAACTATCCCCTGGCCACATTTGTTAGGAATTATCACTATTTAAGAAGGATTGAAATATTCCTACCAGAGCCCACAGTTTGGCTTTTAGTGCTCAATGAATATCTTTATGTTTAGTAAACTCCATATAACTCCCAAACAGAGTGAGAGGTCACATTTCACGATCTCTCACTGGGTGTTGTTTAAGAACATAGTGGACTGACTAGGGTTGAGCTGACAGTTCAAAAGAAGGTTTTGGAGCTCAGAGCAGGGCAAACAAGGCCAGAAGTGCCTTCTTGATGGGATTTCTCTGTTGGTGGGCTTCAGGATACACAGGCCATTTAAATGTCATGCTTATAGCTGTCAATCGCAGTGAAAAGAAAGCTCCTCTCCCAAGATTCCAGTAAAATTCCCATAACCCAGTTTCATTGGCCTGGCTTAGTCATGTGTCCATCCCTAATCCGTGTGTCTGTGACCAGGCTGGGGTCAGAGTTTGGATAAATTACTCTGGCCAGATTGAGTCATGTCCCTACCCTTGAATCTGGAAGCATCAGTTAGTCCCATCCAAACCACATGAACAGAAGGAGGAGGAGGAAGGAGGATACCCCAAGCAAAATCTGGGTACTATTACCAAAAGAAAGGGCTGCGAATACTAAATAGGTAAAATTAACAGCTACCTACTCCATCTGACTCTATCACTACTCACTCTAGGATCATGAGTGAGCCATTGGTCTTTTTGGGATGTAGTTTTGTCATCTATAAGATGAGAGATTTGGGCTAATAAGATCAGGGCTTCTCAAATTTTAGAGTGTCTTAGAACCCTCTGAAGGCCTTGCTAAAACAGTTGCTTAGACCCCACCCCCAGAGATTCTGATTCAGTAGGTCTGGAGTGGGGCCCAAGGATTTGGCTTTCTATCAAGTACACAGATGATGTTGCTGCTGCTGACGCGGGGACCACACTTAGAATAACACTGAGCAGCTACTGGCACACAATAATGCTTTGAGCAATTAAAAGTCTTCATTCTGAAGCTCAAGCTAGAGATTCTGCTTCTGTCCCCACTGTAAGAAGAGCAACATAAACCCCTGACAGAAACACAAGAATGGCAGCTCTGAATTCTCAACTCAGGTCCCATCACTGGAGATACTGAGTCATATCTATGACTCTAGTAGTTACTCATTTGAGGTAGGTCACAATGGCTAGATTGGGTGAGGGTGGACTAGGAAAGGCCTCTGACTTCTCAATTCTAGAGCTACTGGGGACAACGTCTGTCTTCCTGATTCATGCTTGTCCTCATTCAAATCTCTGCAGAGGCAGCTCTGAGAATACGAAGGTTCCACAGGGAAGCAGAGGGCTTTTTGGTTAAGAACACAGACTTTGGTGACAGGTAGACCTGGACTCTAGTGCTCATTCATTCACTCAGTAAAGACTGTGTAACCTTAGGCCAGGCACGGTGACTGACGCCTGTAATCCCAGAACTTTGGGAGGCCGAGGCGGGTGGATCAACTGGGGTCGGGAGTTCAAGACCAGCCTGACCAAAATGAAGAAACCCCGTCTCTACTAAAAATACAAAATTAACTGGGCGTGGTGGTGGGTGCCTGTAATCCCAGCTACTTGGGAGGCTGAGGCAGGAGAATTGCTTGAACTTGGGAGGTGGAGGTTGCAGTGCGCAGAGACTGTGCCATGGCACTCCAGCCTGGGCAACAAGAGCAAAACTCCATCTCAAAAAAAAAAAAAAAGACGGTATAACCTTGAGCAGATTACTTAATCTCTCTGTCCCTTAGTTGCAAAATTGGGTGTATTTAGAATATGCGTCGTGGAGTTATTGTAGAGATTAAAATAGAGGAGGTTATGCATAGGTGAAGGATTTAGCACAGTACTTGGCACAGATAAACTCAATCAATGCTATGCAACACTTTAAGTTTAGGTCCAGGATGCCCCTGCACACTCCACAGCTGAACATCATTTAACAAGGTGTACTAGCATCCATCCCTGATTATTAACAGCTTCTCAGGAATGTCCTGTTCCTCTGCTCTGACAGCTGTGTTTTCTCAAGGTATCTGGGTATATTCTGGGGTCAAATGTGTTTGTAAAATGCTGGGTAAATGGATGTTTTCTTTATTGTAGGACTTTTTAGAGTCTTTACTGTGGTAATTCAAATTAAGAATCTCCAAAACGGCTATTTGGTATTTGGTGGTTCCCAAACCTCATGGACCATGGAACCCTTTTTGTACACATGTTAACATTTTTTGACATTCTGCATGCAAAATGCAGCCTTGGAAACTCTGCTCTGGAGCAAAACTCTATCCAAAAGTCTCCGGTATGCTGATGAACAGGCATATTCAGAGATGTCCTACAGGTCCTGTGAATCAATACTGTGACTATGGGGATAAGTAATATGTCATGTTTAGCTGGGTAGTAGTTGCCATACATTCTAATGGATGAGGATGGAGGATAAAAGCTATATTTTGGCAATAATTTAGAAAATCATTTTCAACTAGAAGAGATAAACGTTTTGAAATTGAGGTGCTCATGTTCCAGTCTCTGCTCTGTTGTGATTCAAGGAGAGGGGTAGGAGTTGGGGAAGTAGTGTGTGAATGTCCTGTTCTCAATAGAAGGACAGCATGGAAGAGTGTTAGTGGGAGCAGGTAACACTTTATGTAAGAGTAGGGGAGGGCAGCAGTACCTCAGACGGGCTTGGGCTCAGGTAACAGCTCTCATTGCTGATACATGTGGTGGGTACTTGCAGCATTACCAGGAGGTTTTTATGTCCTAAAAAATAATTTTAGAGCATTCTAGGTCAAGAGCCAACCTTAAGTGCAGTGAAGATTATACCAGATTTATCTGTTACAAAAATGTGATACTAGTGATTAAATCAGGAGAGAAAGCGGCTGCCCTTCTTCGAATAGCTACTAATGCAACTGGGATCTCTGAAAAATAAAATGTAGCTGATGCTTGGGCCAGTTACCCCTAATTTGAAGAGTCTGTAAGCTCAGTGAAGCTGCTATGTCAGCATACTTTCGTGAGATTATATGTGATTTGCTGCACTCTCTCAAGAATATAAAATAAATTAAAACAACTGATGCACCATCACAACTTCTTGCTCCATACTTCATAGGTCTGGCTGTCTTACATAATTAGGAGGAGCTGAACTTTAAGGAGGCCTTGAGTATAGAAAACAGGCTGCTGGTGTTGAAGTGCTCATCATTAAAAAATAAACACGTTGGTCTTACTGCCAGCAGCAAGACTGTGACTCCCCCGCCTCTCCCTGCTTCTCAGGCTCCAACTCAAACCAGGTGGCCTGTGTCATCTCTCTATTAGTGTAGGGCTTGAAAACTCCACCACAGATGGACTCAAGATTGGGGGATCTGCCACTTATATTTGCTGAAACGCATGACGCACATTTTTGAGAGTGTGGCACATGAGGTTGCTGCCTTTTAATTGCAAGGAGTGGAAAGGGTTTTTAAGGCAGCTGGCATGTCTCATGGGAGCCTCTGCCAAGGGAGCCTCCTACAGCAAACTTCATTTCCCCCAAGGCTGAGGCGACTCATGTGGCTCTTTATTAAGTCATTCTTTCAGCTGCCCCCTTCTCTTTGTGTCTGGCTTTCTTCAGGCTTAGATGTACTCAAAAGCCTGCCAATGCTAAACTGGGCTGGGCATAGACTGACTTTCCTCCCCTCTGCAGCAGGGGCTGTTGGTAACTGGATCAGTGTGGCAGGTTGTCCTCACAGCTGGGGAAATCTTCAGCTCTCCTGCACCCAGTGTGCTGACAGCAGGTTCAGCTCAATGCATTCTCATTTCATTTCTGTGTGTCACTCAATGAGAGTCTTAAAAGTTGCTGCCATGGGGCTTGTAAGAGAAGAAGGGGTGAGGGCAGGAGAGCATAGAAATACTGGGATGCTGGGGAGAAAAGCGCCAGCCCTGCTCTTCTGTATTATGGCACGATTTGCCAGAGACAAACCAGAGAGAAGGTGGGAACCCGCCATTTCAGATGAGGGCTTAAGGTGACAGAGTTGGTTAAGAATGACATTGGCATGAATAAGGCCCTAGGTCTGCTGAGTGCTAAGCCTCCCTCACTGTTCAATACCCATGTTCAGCTCCTCTTTCCACTGGCTAGCATGTAATTGGAATCAGGAATCCGTGAGCTCAGTGGCCCACTGAGGAGCCCACAGGTCCTTCCTTCAAAGTGTTTACTTTTAATAAAGGACCCAGCACTGACCAACTGTGTCACAGAGCACAACTGTGACAACGTTGAGATACTGCGGCAGCGCTGTGGTTATATACTGTAGCACTGAAGATGCATTGTTGATTACTACACCAAAAAGACAGTCCTGAACTGCAATTGCCTATTCCATATAATACTCACTGTGTCTGAATATTTGTTACTTCATCCGTATCTGTAAGCTTGTCCACCTCTTCTCCTTTCTGGGGACAAGAATTTACATGTAGTGGAAACCACCAATAAGATGTATGGGCAGGAAGGCTGTCCATGGGATCTCACTGAGACCAGAATGAGTGTCATACTTATCTCTGGGCTCCATGTGTTAAGGGTAGCAATTGGATTCTAGGGGACTAAAAACATTTGTTAAGTGGCATCAGATCACCTTTATCTTTCATCTGTGTAGCACCTTTCTACTTTTAGAAATCAGCTTTATTGTTGTTGTTGGAGATGGGATCTTGCTCTGCCGCCCCAGGCTGGAGGGCAGTGGCACGATCATAGCTCACCACAGCCTACAACTCCTGGGCCCAAGTGATCTTCCCACCTCAGCCTCCAGAGTAGCAGGGACTACAGGCACACACCACCGTGCCCGGTTGATTTTTTTTTTTTTGTAGAGATGAGAGCCTCACTATGTTGCCCAGGCTTGACTCAGTCTCAAACTCCTGACTTAAATGATTCTCCCATCTTGGCCTCCCAAAGTGCTAGAATTACAGGCATGAACCACTGTTCCCAGCCAAAGAAACAGTTTTATGTTTATTCTTACTGGAAGCCTTTGTGGTAGCACAAATATTTTTCAGTTCTTCAAATGTGACACCAAGGCACAGATGGGTTAAGTGACTTGCCCAGGATGACAGAACAAGTGTGCATCAGGGTTGGCACTCAAGCCAGCTATCAAGACCGGCTAGAGGACACTTTGGGAATGGAAGAGAATCACCTACATCTGCTTCCTTACCTTGTTTGTAAGTCTTTAAATGTGTATTTATCTGACATAAAAGATAAAATATTGAGTTTTTTTCAGTTGTAAAGTAAAAGTGAAAATATATATTGAGGCCGGGCATGGTGGCTCATGCCTGTAATCCCAGCACTTTGGGAGGCTGAGGAGGGCAGATCTCTTGAGGTCAGGAGTTCGAGACCAGCCTGTCCAACATGGTGAAAACCTGTCTCTACTAAAAATACAAAAATCACCTGCGTGTGATGATGTGTGCCTGTAATTCCAGCTACTTGGGAGGTTGAGGCATGAAAATCGCTTGAACCTGGGAGTTTGAGGTTGTAGTGAGCTGAGATCATGCAGTGGCATTCCATCCCGGGCAACAGAGCAAGACTCCATCTTAAAAACATAAAAAATAAAAGTAAATAAATAAAATACATAATGATAAGGATTCCTGTAGCTTATGGGTGAATAAATCTCCGCTTCTAGGTTAACACTCATGCTAAGAGTTTTTTTCTTTAAGCTGGTGAGTAATAATAAAGCATCGGACACCACCATAAAGCACAAAGCTCCATCAGAAAAAAAAAAAAATCAATTTTGTTAATAGTAAAAAATAAAAATAATGACTGAGTAATTGGGGATTATTTACCATGGAAGCAGTTTCTTTTGCTAGGAAAGTAAACATTTTCACTTCTTAGTACTTATCTACCAGCAGGGGACCATCACATCAGATAGTGCCTGGTTCAATTAACAGCACCCCTTAATTATTTCTAACATCTATTAACAACATAATCGAGTGAATCCATGGCCACAGTGCTTGATTTTGTACCTCCACTGCTATGCTTACAATGGCAGTTTTGCTTTCAAAGAGTAAATTATTAACACCCGAATCTCAAACTGTACCAAGTCTTATTTTTGTTACTATAAATCATTCTCTAAAAGCTATCTCTTGTTCTCTAGATCATGGATTCTCAACAGGGGCCAGTATTGCTTTCAAGGGGGTGAAAATTGGTCAAGGGCTGTAGGGTGGAGGGAATCGACAAAATCTTACCCTTTTTAGGTATAAAGTGCAGATATACATACAGCACATAAACACATACACAGTATATCAGCGGAATTAAAATTTCATGGGGTGGTAATTGGGAAAAAACATATCTTGCAAGGATCCTGGAAAGGCTGTGTGGTGATGGAGGGTGTGGCAATAATGAGAAGAGGTTTAAATAATACTGCCCTACCCCTATGCATCTCAGATCCAGCCTACTCAGTGGAATCACCTTGAGGGTTTTGAAAAAACACAGATAACTGGGCCACTCCCAGAGTTTCTGATGTAGTTGGTTTGGGTGGTGCCTGGACTTGGTATATGTAAAACCTCCCCAGATGAGACCCCTTTGGGGCAGCCAAATTTGAGAACCACCGCTCTAGATTGCAGATGACAGAACTATTCACCCACAGCACAGCAGATGTGACTGAACTGTCATGACAGTCTTTCCTAAACCCAGATGTGACTTTGGAATTTTTTTCCATACATTATTGCAAATTGGAATTGACATGCGAAATGAAACCAATTTGCCGTTCCTGTTCTAGATGGTCCCCTGGGCTAGAACAGAACCCAGAACCATATCCTAATGTTTTAGCACCTAGAAGGTTCTCATTAAGTTTCATTATGCCTTACATTTCCTCAATATTCTTTTATTGATCAAGGAGGAGAACACAGAACAAAAATTGGTGGCAACTGAGCAGAGAGTAAGAAGTTTGCTGAACGCCTAAATATAGTGGTGCAAAGGTATGTTTGGTCATACCTGGGTAGGGCTGGCTGATACTCTGTTTTCATTATATGTTCATTAGACATGAACAGACAAATCTACCAGGCAAAAAAACAAAAACAAAAACAAACCACAAAAGTTTTCATTTCATGACAGGCCCTTTTTGAAGGATATTTGTTCAGCTTTATGCTAGCATCTATGGTTAAGGTGTATATCACTCAATAGGCATGAAGCAAATAGTTATTTTCCAAGAGCAGGGATTAATGTCGAGTTTTAGTGAAGTTAGGCAGATCTTCAAGTGGAAAGTCAAATGAAATAGTTTCAAGAGTAAGAGTTCCTAATTAGCACCCAAAGTTTTAAGAAATGATACCTGCTGAGGTAAATATAGATTAAACAACAAATCTATTTTGTAAGAAAATTTGAACACAATTTTCCTTGAATTTGGTGGTTGAATAAAACATGAAATTTGATCTATTTATTTTGATCACTTAAGTTGAACTGTTAATATACACATGTATGTGTGTTTGTATGTGTGTGTGTGTGTGTGTGTGTGTGTTTGAGAGAGAGAGAGAGAGAAATAGTAATTAGTTTTTGGAAACAAAATGGCCAGTGCAAATATGGAAAGCTGCATACCTCCTCAGTTATCTGGTAATCATAATAAAAACAAAGTCACCAGATGGGCAAAAGGGAAAAAGATGAAAATATCAAGTTTGCAGAGGATGTAGAATAACAGAAGCTCTCATACTCTCTTAGGGCAAGTGGGGCTGTAAATTGCATCAACTACTTTGGAAAAATAGTTTGGCATTATCTAGTAAAAGTGAAGATGTAAATAACCCTATACCCCAGCAATTGTACTTCTAGAGATTTCCCCTGGAGAAATTTGATTTCACGTTATCAGGAGACATAAACAAAAATGCTCATAGCAGCACTGTTTGTAACATTCCCAGTGGAAACAATGCAAATGTTTGTCAGGTATGGAATGAATAAATAACTGTGATATGTTTACAAGCGGACTATCATACAGCAATAACATGGATAACCTACTTCTACACATAATAACGTGGATGACTTTCACAAATGTAATGTTGAGTAAAGACACAAAATCCTCCTTCCTTTCACACAAATGTTAAAACAGATGAAACTAAGCAACATATGTAGGGATACATACATCAGTGATAAAACTGTAAAGCAAAGCAAGGAAATGATGATCAAGAACGCCAGCAGAGTAGTTAGGGAAGAGCAAGGTGGTTTTATCACTAAGGAGAGGCATGCAGTGGGTTAGAGAGGGCACCCAGGCTACTGATAGTATCCATTTCCCAACCCAGGTAGTAAACACATACGTAACGTTCACTTTATAGTTGTTCGTAATACACTTTGATGAAGTTTTCTGGATGTATATTTCACCAAAAAAAATTGACTTCTAAACTTGCTATTTTCTGTATGACTTGTGTATTAATGTATTAATTGAAGTTAATCAAGAACAAAAAATGTTTTTTGAAGCCTGTAAAATAGAGAGAAATGCTCAAGAATAGGTTTTGGAAGGTACCAGCCACAGGGCAGCTCCAGGGTTCACAACCCACTTAGGAACCCTGTCCTTAGGGTGTAGTTACGGGATAATTTGTTCAACCTCTTGTATCCTGGGTCTCTCTACTGAAAATCCCAGTTCCTGGAAGAGAGAATAGGATTGGCCTGGTCATATTCCCTATTGGTCACATGTCCTGATTTACCAGAGCCATGTGGAGTCAGAGAGGGGTCATTCTTCAAAGGCCAGGGAGTGAGAGGGAAGGAAGACTGCATGGATGAAAATAACCTCCAATCTGGACACTGTCAAAGCCAACAAACAGAAAACACCAAGATTCAAGAAGGCATGCAGGTAAGAAACACTGACAAACCCAAGATTGTTCCTGAAGAATTCATCCTACAGAAGGGCAGCAGTTAACTTGCTGCATTCTGTTGACCTTTGGATTCCAGGACTGGAGTACATAACTAATGTAAAAGAGTGAACAATGACATACGGATGACATTCTTCCCACGGTGCTTGAACTCACCATATTCCCTCTGTCTGGGAAATGTGTGCCAACCCCAAATGGTCACTCTGATCACCTCTCCTGTTCAGAAAACTAGACTTCAACCATCCTTTATGATCTCTTCCCTTGCGAACTTTATGGTGGTCAGAGTCACAGCAAAGTCGATAAAGAAAGGCCAAGAATCAGTGCTCCTGTTTGCTGGGACCAGGAGGCAGAGGACTAGCCTGTCATTCACAGGTCCTCTTTAGGGGAGGGGGCAGGGCTTGTAAACTGGGGAAGTGGGTGGGGTGGTGGGAAGCAGGAAATATTGCCAGGCCAGCAGGAATCCTGACCCTCTTGGTTACTCATCCTGTACCAAGCAACCAAGATAATTTTTGAAAGTACAGACTTGTGTGTGGAAACGTATCCTTCCCACAGCTCAACCTCAGCTTTGAAATGGTTCTCAACAGAAAGACACACAGGTAAACAGTACCTCTCTGAAGCACAATGAGTGGCCTCTACTACAGAAACCAATTTGGAGACTGTCACATAACACAATTTAAATTAAGCATGAGTATCTTTTTTTTTTTTTTTTTTTGAGACGGAGTCTTGTTCTGTCACCCAGACTGGAGTGCAATGGCACGATCTCGGCTCACCGCAACCTCCATCTCCCGGGTTCAAGCGATTCTCCTGCTTCAGCCTCCCAGGTAGCTGGGACTACAGGCGCGTGCCACCACGCCCGGCTAATTTTTCTATTTTTAGTAGAGATGGGGTTTCACCATGTTGGCCACGCTGGTCTCGAACTCCTGACCTCAGGTGATCCACCCGCCTCTGCCTTCCAAAGTGCTGGGATTACAGGCGCGAGCCACCGCACCCGGCCGCATGAATATCTTTATTCATGAGCCTGGATCCCTAAGAATGAGGGTGCCTGTGACTATTCTTCATTCGTTCAGCAGTCACATTCATCACACAACACTCAAAGACATATTTGGTCTGCAGTTCGCACCTATTCCTCTGGAGCTTTGAGCAGTCAATAAATATTAGCTCGTTAGCATTAATTAAAAAGCATCTTATTACAGAAGGATCCAGAGTTACCACCTAGCCACTCTAAAAACCAGCGGTCGGCTTGACTTCTAGCAAAGCCTCTTTTATTGATGGCTTCTGTGGGTGTAGTCAACATCCGCCGTCGCCCGTCTGATCTCATTATTTCAAATCCTCGCATCCTGGCTGGCTTTGCCTTCTCTCTCTCCTCGATCCTCCCTTTACATAAATGCGATTGTTTCGTTGCTTCCTTCCTCGGAGCACGGGTTTTGTCCGGGCTTGGCTCGGTTTGCGTGTTTAAGAACGAGCGCCTAAGCCTCTGGGCAAGGGTCTAGGGCTCCTGCAGCCCTTCATCGGGTGACCTCCTCCTTTCGGGGCCATTTGTCTTCAGGGCCTCTCTTGGAGGCTCTGAACAGGACGCTCCAAGTGGGGCCCCAGCGCTTGGCAGACAAGCCCCTGGATTGTTGCTAGAGACCCCCAGGTCGCTTTGGGGCGGAGCGCGCCGTTCATGAATCCGGGAGCCTGGGATGCGCATGGCGAAGAGGGGGGAAACGTGCTGGGGAGAAGGCAGGCCTTGATGTATGCCCCGGTGGACAAAAGCTGCTAGTGTCAGCTTGATTTGCAAGATCAACATTCATGAGTTTCACCGCTTAGAAAGGGGGATTATCTGCAAACCGGAGACTGAATGGAAGCCATAAATAAGTGATTTCACACTACCAAGCAGGGAGAATAATCTGCCTCCTGAATTATTCTGAACAGCATGTTCGGCCCCTTCCACGTTCCCACCGCTAGCGAGTCCTCAGGGGTGGTGTGCGCAAAGGGTGGACCTTTCGGCGCCTAAGAGACCGGGGGCTGAGCCCGGGAGCAGCGCCCGCTTTACTTCCCAAGATCCACTCCGGGTTTTGCCTAGCGCCGCTCCGGGAACCCATTCCAGACGCAGGTGACGCCAGGCAACGTTTTCCTTCTCACCCGCCCACAGCCAGCCCCGAGCCGCCGGGGTTCCCAGGCCCAACACAGCACAGACGCACGTTTCAAAATGTGCTCGAATATGCAGCCTGCATCAAAGGCGTTGGGAGGCTCTTTCATCCTCTCAGCTGCCTAAGTAGGAACATGCTCCCAGCTACCCTCATTTGTGGCTGGGTTTACCCTGAAATGAAAATGTACCTCTGGATGCAAAAAGAAAGGGTGCAAGGTTTTCTTTCCCCTACTCCTTGCACCCGATTTCTCATTTTGCCTCGCTCTCATCCTCATCCTTTGTGTATGCCAGGCTGTGTTAACCCTATGAGAACCCCCGTGGCTTCCTCTTTTCTTTCTTCCTTACGGTTGTCATCCGATTTGTAGCCTGACTTCTTCGGCCTGTCACGTACCCCTTCCTTTTTCTGGAAGTGGTTTTGTTGTAGGACAGCCACAGGTGGACGGCTGGACCTTACCAAGCTTTGAAGGGCGAGGACCGGGCGAAGGCAAAACCGGGGAAGGCTGTGGCTACCGCCAGAGGACAGGGCGGAGCAACCACAGTCACTGTGGTTACTATGTCCAGCCTCCTGGGACCTCCACTTGGCTTGGCTGTCACCCTGACCCCCGCCCACACCTCCCCAGCTACTGATCTCGGAGAGGCAGCCCTCCCTGAGGGGCTGTGGGCAGGACCCTGGCAAGCAGAAGTGAAGGGTTTAAGAGCCATCTCCCTACTAGAAGGGTGCCTTGAAGTTTAATGGCAAATTACCAAGCAAGCACCTATTTTTAAAACTTTCACCCCTTTTCCTTGGGAGCCCCCCACTGTTATGGAAAATTTAAGCCTTTAAAGAAAACACGTGTGTGCGTATGTGTGTGCACGCGCATGAGCACGAGAAAGAGACAGAGAGAGAAGAGATACTTGTTGAAGTAAGTTGAGAGATGGAGGGGAGGGGAAGGATTTGAGCATCATGACGTAGTATAGGAGGAAGCTTTGTTCCTGGAGGATTGATTTTGTGAGGGAGGGCAGAACCAGACGACAAGGAGAATTTAGATAATATGTCTGTACTCCGTAAAGGTGAGGGTCTACAACAGTCATCTAAGGCAGTGACAGACAAGGGTCTGCACGCTGAAACCACAGGGTGTCAACAAGGCACAGAAAAGAACGCAATGTAGGGCGCAGCCCTTTGGCTGGGCTAGGCGTGAAGCATTCCTGAGAAAGGTCTATACTATGAAGCCAGCTCACTGTAGACTTGGGACTCACTGATCAGCCTTGGCTCTCTGTGGAGACTCAGGTGTTTGCTGAATGCACATAAGATACTGCAGAGAAGGCTGCTAGTCTCCAAAGCTCATGGAAAGCGTTTCTTCCTGACCAACTGCAAAAGGGTAGATATATATTGTGCTAACCTTTGTGAGGAAAAGGAAAAACGGGAGAAATACATGTACCTGCACATACTTCAAAAAAAGAGAAATATCGGAGGAATAAACCAGTAAAGAATGAAGTGAGATGAAGCAGGTCACCTAACAAGAAGGTGGGAAACAGGGTGGAAGGAACGTGAGAGGCAGAAACACTTCTGTGGTGTAGCTCTTTGCATTATTTTTGATTTTTGGAAGTTTATTAATGTTCCACTTATTTAAAAGATTAAACCAACAAGTATGGGAAGGGAGAGAAAACTAAAAACCACACTGAAAAAAATAAACCCAACTATATTTCAAATGAATAACCACACTGAAAGGGGGGAAAAAGAAATCCGAGTAGTTTGTGAATACCCATTAGAGCATATTCCATTAGACTTAGGTAGCGTGGGAGTCGGGAAGGACTTAAACACTAAATTCTTTTTACTGGGTTTGTTTTTGTAGCAGCATGGACACAGAAGGATTCTGAAATGATGTTACATATTTCCTGCTATTGAGCAAATCAGTAAATACATTGTTGTTGAGAGCCAGGGTTCTCACTGTAGAGAAGAAAGTTACAAATACAGAAAGAGAGAAGCCATGGATATGAGAAGAATGGATTGCAACTGGAGGTACTGCTGTGGACTCATAATTTCTGAAATCTGTATATATGCCTGTGTATGTAGTAATGTGTATATATATATATATCCTGGCTTTGCCCACTGAAGCAGAAATCTTGGTAGCAGTGGCCATACCTAACAGCCACACCTTGCTTTTGAATGTAGTATTCTAACTAAGAGGAATAAGGGATCCTTAGAGAAAAAATGTTTCCAGGGCAGAGGCAGGAAATATGCAAGATAAGCCTGGAACTTTTTTTTTTAATCGAGGTGAAATTCACATAACAAAATCAATCACGTTAAAGTGTATAATCCCATGGCATTTAGTACATTCCCAGGGTTGTGCAACCACCTCCTCTATTTAGTGAGAGCCAGAAATATCTTGTTATTCCAGAAAGTAAGGAAATGTGCAAAATATACTGGGGGCATGTCATGAGGACAGAGGAACCAGGCTGGAGCGGCTTCCCCTGCCCATGCCTGGGACAGTTTGAACACCAAAATAATTATTGGTGGTAATAAATTATAAACCATTGAAAAAGAAAAGTATATAGAATCCATTCTATATACTCATAAGCATAGAAATAAATAAGTAAACGTGTGAGAAGGATGGCTCTTTTTACAGTAGAATACTGTTATAAACAGAACTGTGTCCTCCTAAAATGCATATGTTAAAGCTATAACCCCTAATGTGACTGTATTTGGAGACAGGGCCTTTAAGGAGGTAAATAGGGTTAAATGGGATCAATAGGGTGAGGCCCACATCCAATAAAACTAGTATCCTTAATCCGATTTCTCCACTGTATAATTACTATTTTTCCCCTTGCAACCAAAAGGCAATCTATGAGGAGACACTTTAAGAACATGTAAATTGCTCATTCGTCACCAAAATTTTATCTAAATTGAACATTGGGTGACTCTTGCCCGAAACAATCTTAAGTACACAGTGTGTACTATTTGACTGGAAATGCATAGCCTGAATTTAATAATGAGGAAGCGTTATAGAAACCCCAAACAAGGAACATTCCATCTTACAAACAGGAACTGGTTTTAAAATGTCAGTGTCATAAAGAAGAAAAACATCTAAAGAGATATGTCAACTAACTATGATATATGATTTTAGACTGAATCCTGTACTGAAAAAACATTACTGTCTCTGGTAGGCAGCCACTAAAATGGTCCCACTTCCAGATATTTGCCCCTTTGTATAATCATTTCCCTTCAATGTGGGCTGAACTAACGACTTACTGATTTGCTTTTAATGAATAGAAGATGGCAGAAGTAATAGAATGTCACTTCAAAGATAAGGTTACAAAGAAATGCCGGAAATTTCCACCTGTGGGGCTTGTTCCCTCACTGATTCTAAGGTACTAGCTGCCATGCTGTGAGCAGCCCCATGGAGAGGACCATGTGGTGAAGATATGACAGAAAATTCTGGTCAACAGCCAGTGAAGCACTGAATCCTGCCAACAACCATGTGAGTGAGCAGGAAAGTGGATCCTCCCCACATTGAGCCTTCAGATGAGACTACAGCCCCAGCCTACACATTGACTATAACCTTGTCAAAGGACCCAGCTAGGCCACATGCACACACCTAACTCACAGAAAGTGAGATCATAAATGTTTTCTATTTTCAACTGCTAAGTTTTGGAGTAACTTGTTATGTATCTATAGATAACTAATACACCATGTTCCTTGACAAAACTGGAAGCTGCATAGTAGATTATATTAAAGTATTATATCAATGTTAAATTTACTGAAGTTGGTAATCTTACTCTAGATATGTAACACTGTAAGATAATATTCTTAGGAAATATACACTGCACATTGATAAATTAGGTACAAGGACACGCTATTTCCAACTTTCAAATATGTATCATCTGTCTCAAATGTTATATATTGAGATAGATATTTGAGATATATGTAAATACAAATAAATTTGTATATATACATAGAGAGAAGAGAGAAAGGGGAGGAGAGAGAAAGGGGATGGAAAGAAGAACGGAGGAAGGGGTAAGAAAGAGAGAAAGACAGTACAAGCACAAATGATAAAGCAAGTACAGCAAACTGTTAATGAACAGTGTATACATAAGTGTTCTCTGTACTATTCTTATACCTTTTCTGTATGTTTGAAATTTATTTCTAAGTAAGTTTTTTTTTTTTTTTTGAGACGGAGTTTCGCTCTTGTTGTCCAGGCTGGAGTGCAATGGCATAATCTCAGCTCACCGCAACTTCTGCCTCCCAAGTTCAAGCAATTCTCCTGCCTTAGCCTCCAAAGTAACTGGGATTACAGGCATGTGCCACCACCCCGGCTAATTCTGTTTTTTTTAGTAGAGACGAGGTTTCTCCATGTTGGTCATGCTGGTCTTGAACTCCTGACCTCAACCGATCTGCCCACCTCGGCCTCCCAAAGTGCTGGGATTACAGGCGTGAGCCACTGTGCCCTGCCCTAAATCAGTTTTTTTAAAAAAGGATCAGACTCTGATATATCTTTAACAAGGCATTTACAAATAATAATTCCATGCCTTTAAGTTATCAATGTAAAATGACATGTAACACTCCATTTTCACCCTTACTTCAGGTGTATCTTACAGGATTTGTTTTTAGTTATTTACACAACATTAAGAGAAACAAAGCTCCAGACAGAATCTTGTTTCTATGAATCCCCTATATTTTGCCCATTTATTTTCTTCATCTCTCAGGTGTCTGTTTTGTAATTGTACTCTTAGGAACTAGCATTCTTAGCAACTTTGAGAGAGCTATTCATTCTAGGTTTTTTTTTCTTTAACAACTTTATTAAGATACAATTAACGTACCATAAAATTTATCTTTTTAAAGTGTACAATTCAGTGATTTGTTTTAGTATATTCGCCAAGTTGTGCAGCCATCACCACTATCTAATTTTGGAACGTTTTTATCATCCCCCCCAAAAACCTCATTTGAACCTGTTAAGCAATCACTCCCTGTTCTCTGCTCTCTCCAACCCCTGGGGATCACTAATCTGTTTTCTGTTTGTATGGATTTGTCCATTCTGAATATTTTATATGAATAGAGTTATGTAATAGGTCAACTTTGGAGTATGGCTTCTTTCACTTAGCATAATGTTTTCAGACTTCATCTGTGTAGAGAATGTGGCAGTAGTTAATTCCTTTTCCTTGTTCAGTAATATTACATTGTATGGGTATAACAATTTATTCATTCATTCATCAAGTGATGGACATTTAAATTGTTCCCACTTTCTGGCTATTGTGAATAATGCCACTATGAGCACTCATGTACAAGTTTTTGGGAGGGCATATGTTTTCAGTTACTTTGGGTATGTACGTGTGAGTGAAATTGCTGGGTCACGTAGTAACTTTATCTTCAATATTTAAAAACTCTTGCCAGGGTTTAATATACTTTTAAGCTATGTTATTTTTCTAGCAGTGCCTTGGCCCATTTTATAGCATTGCTGTCCTGTGTATATGTTTGCCTAAATTTCTCTTCATGGATTTATGGTAAGTATACTTCATCGTGAATTAAAATGGTTTATAAACAAAGACCCCACAGGTACTATCATGTCCTTCCTCATCACTGAATCCCATTGCAGCCCACCCTTGTTTTCCCTTCTAACAAATGACTGTTTAGACTCTGCAAACCATTCAGGCACTTACATTTCCTGCCTAGGAATATTTAAACATTTTAAATATTTCAAGTGCATGTCTTTCATTTCCCACAAAACCATGAGGTCTTGGAAAGCCAGGTCCATGTATTATCTTCCTTTTGTGTCTTTCACCACCTTTAGCCAAATATGTAAGTTAATTAGATGCTGAAGGCTAAGTAGGGACTATCTGTTATACCTATTTAATGTCCTTCAGAGCACTTAGCTGAGGGATGGGTATCTGGAAGGTGTTTATTTAACGCTAAATAAATGGATTTTAAGTTCCTAAGACTTTACCCTAAAATTATTTTTATTTTTGGGTTTCTTAGCATGACTTCCATTTGACAAATATAGGTATGGCAACCAGCATATTCCCTCCCCCGGTACCCAGAAAAGATGTTCATTTCTCTACAAAGATGCTGCCAACACATTAAATACCAGTCTTTTAGCATGTTTGGAGGGGAAAAGAGAGAGAAATGGGCAAAGCACTTCCCTCTTTTCTCCTGCTCCATAGCAACTTCTCTGAGGCGGATCTGCCTCCTCTTTTCTCAACTTTTTCTCATGGTACCATTTCTCAGCAAGATTTTCACCATTTTGCTGGGAACCAAGACAGAGAAGAGGGAAAATATTAAATAAAAGTGGTATTCTGGAGACTTAAAAACATGGACTTCAGCTCTAAAACTATCATGTCCAAACGAGCTCTCATATATCCCCTTTCCCCTTCCCACCTATTTCAAACCAAGACCTCTTGTCCTGGTATCTAGAAAAAAAACTTACTTGAAAAATTATTTGTTCTCATATATCCTAGTTAATGATTATTCAGATTAGTCAAGCCTTACCACACACACAACATACCTGTCTCATCGTTTTTAAAGAACTAGAATACATAATATACTCAACACCACAGCTGTCCTGACATAATTTAAGCCCCTTTTGATGATTCAAAGTATTTTAGGATTTCCATGACATTTAATTATTTCAGTGCATATGTGCAAGAGTGCCAAAGAATAGAGCCTTGTGCGGAGAGGAATTCCAGATCACAGAAGAATTCCCATATTCAAACAGGATGTCCATTACACATTCCTTGCTCATCATGAAGAACAGAACAATGACAAGGACCAAGCGGAATCAGAAGGTGGGAATGGGACAGCTCTGACAATCGCCAGCTTTTTTTTTTTTTTCTGACAGTGTCTCGCTCTGTCGCCCAGGTTGGAGTGCGGTGGCAGGATCTCGGCTCACTGCAACCTCCACCTCCCAGGTTCAAGTGATTCCCCTGCCTCAGGCTCCCAAGTAGCTGGGTTTACAGGCACGCGCCACCACGCTGGGCTAATTTTGCATTTTTAATAGAGACAGGGTTTCGCCATGTTGACCAGGCTGGTCTCGAACTCCTGACCTGGGGTGATCCACCCGCCTCGGCCTCCCAAAGTGCTGGGATTACAAGCGTGAGCCACCGCGCCTGGCCCACAGTCACCGTCTTTAAAAGTCATACTTTTCTTATCTCGGAGTTCCCAGTTCTCCCTGTAATAAGATTTCTTTCTGTCCAAAAATAAAATAAAATAAATCAGTGAAACTTGGTTTGTTTATTGAAACAAAATACAGTGAAAAGGCATAAGACAGTTTCCTCTGGGTTTTGTGATTTATATACACAAAGCTATTCTTCACATTTACCTTTGCAAAGATCCTTCTATTTGAATCACTCACTTCTCTTTAGAATTGTGCGATAGCTTGTCAAGCTTCAACTGCACATTCCTCAATCTAACAAAGGCTATTATCAGGGACGATTTGTTTCAAGGGTTCCTCCTGTAGTGAGATGATTATTTAGACATAAATTATCCCCCTGAATGTCTCCTCAAGAAATTTGAAACATAAAGACTATTACAAGATTGAACTTTGTCTTCAATCAGCTATAAACTTTCTTTGTTCCTCTTCCACATGCAAATTGTTTACATGTCAGTAATTTTTCTATTTTTATTTTTAAAGGGACTATGGGAATGTATCTATGTGTTAAGACTGGATTTGAATTCCTTACTCATTAAAAAACCTTTTTTAAAGTAATCCACCATTCAATAAATTGGACAGCTGCATTCTCAAACGCATTTGGCTATTGAAGTCATTAGACAATGGAAACATTTAGACCAGGTTTGCAAACCTTATCTGCATGGCTCATTCTCTTGCTGCATCCAGATCTCTGTTGAGATGTCACCTGCTTTGAGAAACCTCCCTTGATCATCCTCTCTAAACTAATTATCCTCATCACACTTTACTATCTTATTCCACTTGATTGTTCTTTCTCGTGCTTATGACTATCTAATATAATAGCATATACGCAGCCTGAGGAACAAAGAAAGACCCCAGCTCCACAAAAAAATAAAAAACCCAGCCAGGTGTGGTGGTGCATGCCCGTAATCCCAGATACTTGGGAGGCTGAGGTAGGAGGATGCTTGAGTCCAGGAGGTAAAGGCTGCAGTGAGTCATGATCACACCATGCACTCCAGCCTGGATAACAGAGGGAGACCCTGCCTCAAAAAAAAAAAAAAAAAAGGATATATGTGTTGATTTATTTGTCATCTTTATCTCCCAAAATGGAAACTTCCTAAAAATAGAAATTTATTTTGCTCGTTGCCAATCCCTGGAGCCTAGCACTTAGTAGATGCTCAATTAATTTTTTTTATTTTTTATTTTTTGAGACAGAGTCTCACTTTGTCACCCAGACTGGAGTGCAGCGGCACAGTCTTGGCTCACTGCAACCTCTGCCTCTCAGGTTCAAGGGATTCTCCTGTCTCAGCCTCCCGAATAGCTGGGATTACAGGCATGTGCCATCACACCTGACTGATTTTTGTATTTTTAGTAGAGACAGGGTTTCACCATGTTGGCCAGGCTAGTCTCGAACTCCTGACCTCAAATGATCTGCCCACCTCGACCTCCCAAAGTGTTGGGATTACAGGCATGAGCCACCACACCCAGCCAATAAACATTTGTTGAATGAATGATTATTTCAGTCTTACTAATAATACAAAATTAACCTATATTTCAGAAATTCCTAGTTGATGCTAGAAGCAGGAATTTCCTTTTTAAACACCACAGTGTTTAATTGAAAACAATGTGCTGGCTAGTAGAAAGGGTGCAAGAAACAGGCTGAGTCCTCCAGGCACTAAAATCTAATACATGTCATATGATAGATCTACCTATCAATATGATCAATAACAAAGCCAGAAGTCATTTTCCAAATACTATAAGATAATTTCAGGTGAGCCCTATGCAATCTAAGAATTCAGAGGAAGATTTTTTTTTTTTTTTAATTGAGGTGGTCAAGAAAGGTTTCCTGGAGGCAGGGTTGAATTGCATCTTGAAAGGAGGTGCAAAAGTTAACTAACGCAAAGTTAGCGGAACAGCTGTCATAGGACTACACTCTTCTGAAACCAACCGCAAGTTCCAGGTGTTCCCAAAACCATCCTCAGTTCTGATAACTCATTAGAAAGACTCTCAGAGGTCACTGAAAGCTATTTTATACTTGTGGTTATGGCTTATTATAAGGAAAAGATGCAGATTAAAATCAGCCAAGGGAAGAAGTAAGTCATAGGGCAGAGTCCAGAAAAGGTAGCTGAAAGTGGAGCTTCTAATTATCTTCTCCCCATGGAGTAAGGAAAGTGCTGTTTTGTAGCACTGATGTGTGATAATGTGCATGGAATATTGCCAACAAGGGAAGCTTCCTAAGCCTTGATATCCAGAATTCTCACTGGGGCTCCATCATGTAGGCACAGTCAACTGCCCACATGCTTTTTCTCAACATTTAGCCCCGCAGGAAGTCAAGCTGATACTACATGACCCAAAACTCCCACCCTAAATCACACTGTGGTTGTGGCTCAGGGCTCCAACCTTAAAACACATTGTCACTACATGGCTGACCCAAGACACCCAGACAAACAAAGACACACCTATCCAGCATGATACTTCAAGGACTTAGCGATTCCCCCCCACAATCTGTCTTTGGGCTGGGTTAAATTCTTTACTACACAGGGAAAGAGTTTAGATAAACCTATGATCAGAATAGTAAATCACCCAATAATAAATTATCAGTAAGCCTGTGACTATACTGTTCCAGGATAATTCTGTCAGAATTTGTCAGTTTTACGCATAATTTTTATAAAAATAACTGCTTTTGAGAAATGAAGGTGGGTATTCAGAGTGAGCATATATGAGGGAATCAAATTGTTTGACAGATTGTTCACATTTTCTAAATATCTCCAATCCTCTAATGTTGTCTCAAAGATTTAGTAAATGGGAATACTTCATTGAATATTTTTTGTAATTGAATATGATTTTCTTGATTTCTCAGATGAATCAAGCACTAAACTAGAAATGAATCCTATGGCAGTTATCTATTGCTATGTAACAAACCACTCCAAAATTTAATGGCTTAAAACAACCAAGTATCTTATTTGCTTATGATTCTGTGGGTCAGTGCTTTAGGCTAGGCTCAGGTAGATGGTTTGATATGGTTTGGCTGTGTCCCCACCCAAATCTCATCTTGAATTCCCATGTGTTGTGGGAGGGACCTGGTGGGAGGTAACTGAATCATGGGGGCAAGTCTTTCCCATGCTTTTCTTGTGATAGTAAGTCTCAAGAGATTCAGTGGTTCTATAGAGGAGTTCCCCTGCACAAGCTCTCTCTTTGCCTGCCACCATCCATGTAAGACATGACTTGCTCCTCCTTGCCTTCTGCCTTGATTGTGAGGCTTCCCCAGCTATGTGGAACTGTAAGTCCATTAAACCTCTTTCTTTTGTAAATTGCCCAGTCTTAGGTATGTCTTTATCAGCAGCATGAAAACAGACTAATACATGGTTCTGCTGCTTTAGCCTGGGGTCACTTATGCAGCTGCAGCCATCTGTGACTTGACAGGGGCTGGGTGGTCTAAGAAGGCCTCACTCACATTACTGGCGGTTGGTGACATTAATCAGGGTGCCTCAGTTCTCCTCCATCTGGCCTCTCCAGCAGACCAGCTCAGACTTGTTCATACAAGGCAATATCCAAGAGGGTGAGAGAAGAAGCTACAGGCCTCTGGAAGCCAAGACAAAGAAGTCTCACAACTTTACTTTCAGTGCATTCTGTTAGCCAAAGCAATCTTCAAGACCAGCCTAGATTTAAGAGCAGGGGAAATAAACTTCACCTCTTAATAGGAGTAGCTACAAAGAATATATAGCCATTAAAAAATGTCACAAGTCCTAAAGACAACTTCTTTTGCTTCATTCTTTAATACAGCTTTGTAAGTAGACGGCTAAGCCCTCACTTCCCTATAAAAAGATAAGTGTTAATCCTGCAGAAGTAGAAGACAACATTGGTTTGACTTCTCTAAGTTGCCATTTAAAAACATTTTCAAAAGCATTTGAATGACTGTTTAATTTGTAGTGGTATTTTCTGAGTTGTCACTAATTGGTAAAAGGTTATTTTTCTTTTCTTTTTTTTTTTTTTAATTTGGTATTTTACTCAGGCAGAGTTTTCCATGATAGAGAAACTTGCATCTTTTAGATCTTCTATAAATCGACTCCTCAGCCTGTCCACAATGAACACACCCACCTTCAGAACCTGGCTAATGGGGCTGCCCTGAAATGTTGAACACCTGTGGGGAGGCCACTTCCCTGGAGAACAGGCTTCTGAAAGTAATCCCCTTCCCTGTGAGAAAAGCTTCCTGGAAACAACTGGAGCCACTCTATAGAGAAAAAATATTTAATAGATGTTGCAGCTGGGCTGTCAGAGGATTTTAATTCCAAAGGAAGGGGAATTGACTTGAGGATGAAATAGATGCACAGAGTTAAGTCAGGTGCTGGGTTGTGCTGTGGCTTTTACTAAGGCTTTGTGCACTGTGATTTCCCCTAGCGCCTTGAGACTTGCATTTCTGGAGAAGTAAAAATTAGTCACTCAGAGAACAGAACTAAAATTTCAAATAGTGTAAGTTGTCACCAGTGATCTTCATCAATGCAGACCTGAGTCTTATAACAAAATGCTTTATTCCCTCTGTGGTTATTAAAATTTCATTGCTCCAAATGACACTTCCCTTTTCTGGCTCCCCCGGGGAATCAACTGTATTTGACTTCATGGTCAGTGGTCAGCTGGATGGCTATGTTTTCTGATGTCTACTTATTCAGATTTTTCTTTCCTGCTGCCTGAAAGCAAGGCTGAACACTGGCGCAATCTGCCCTGGTGCAGAGGAAGTGATTAGGAATGTAGAGGAACCACCCTGCTCATATCAGCAGTGAAATATTTTCAAGGAATTGACCTTGGATTTGCTGCCAGTTGGAAACCATGGTAACCAATGCTTGCCCCTGGAAAATTATTTCTCCTCACAGCACCCCTGTCAATCAGCACATGCTTCCTCCAACCTTCAAAGCTGTGATCCTTAAAAAGGATATTGCAGCTAAAACCTATGATTCAAAAATGTGGATGACCCTTAGTGTTTGAGACCCAGGGAGGCACAAGTCCTTCATGCTCCAACTCAGAGGCCTTAGGCAAATAATAGTAGCTAATATTTATATGAGACTGAATATCCAGCACGAACTTTTTAAATAATTTTGTACATGCTGTATCAGCTCACTTAATGCTTACAACCTCCTAAAAGTGCTGAGATTATCTTCATTTTGCATGTGAGGAAACAAGGCACACAGATTAGAACACTGACATGGGATCAATGAGGCAGACTATCTAATACAGGCAGCCTGCTCTGGAATCCATGTAAAAACCACTGTTTTGCCTATTATTAAAGAGAGTAAACTCTTTCTGGGTTGAGAGGAGATAGCAACCCTTTGCCGATGAGTTTTCCCCTTTGGAATATATCACTCCTTGCTACCTCATCATCCTGGCTGTTAAGGCCCTTGTATTCATCTGGGTCTAAATAGAAAAGCAAAAAACACTTCAAGTATTTGTAAAAGAAGAAATTTACTACAAATCCATTGGTTACCCATGTGATGGAGGAGTTGAAAGCCAAATATGGGACGGCAAAATAACATAAAACTAGTGACAGCAGGCTGCAGAGCCAGAAGAAAGGGGTGTTTCAGGAGCCCGGCCGCTGATGTCACCTAGCTAAACCTGGAACCACAGCAATATCTTCTGGAGGCAGATGGAGCCACAGGGGAGTCTCTCAACTCCTTCTTTCCAGTTTATTCTCCACATTGCTGCCAGGTTGGCCCTTCTAATCTCAGATCTAATCCTGTCATGTCCTGATGCCATAGTGTACAAACATCTGACACTTCTGCCCCACCAGAGAGCACCTTATACTACAGCATCTCTGAACTCTACAATGGCTCCCAAACACACTGTACGCTTTTCCACCCTTTGTCTCTGATCTGTCTGTCTACTCTTTCTTAAACGCTGTATCAGCCAGAGTACCAACTGGGAAAAGGTAGCACACCCGAAATGATGTCCAAGGGATGTATGTATAAAGGGAAGCTTTCACAGGAGGGGGAATGCAGGGAGAACCTCAAGGGATGATGCAGTAACACAGGCTCAGCCACAGTAGAGACGTTACCACTCATGTGCTGGAAGGGAAGAGGGGAGAGTATTTACTGGGACTCAAAAAGAGAGGTTCCCGTAGGGTCACTTTGAGAGGAGCCATGTCCTTTGATTTAGAAACAGCCAGCCTGAAGCAACTTCTCAAGGAATGAAACCAGGGGAATAAAATATCCTGACCTCAACTCTCCTCTTCCACCAATCGCCTGTTTGGGCTACCCATTGGCCATCATAACTTAAAGCCAAAGGGTTCAAGAACCTGTCGATATGATTCATCCAAGTCAGAAGCGTGGGATTTGGAGGGGCAAACAGGATATCTAGCACACATGCCTTTTCCTGACATTTCCACTGCACATTTCTGCCATCCATTCTGGAAGACAAAGCCCACGTTACCTCTTAGTGCTACCTGCAGGTCTCCCTAGCTAAGACAGTTACTCGTGTCTCCTGTACTCTTTATCACCCCTTGTGTCTGCATTATAGATGGTGTATACTCAGGGTATGTTTGTCTCCCTATTTATTAGACAATTAGTCCCTTGAGCACATACACCATCTCTGTTTATATTCACAATATCTGCACCTAATGCTAGGGCATTTTTTGCACTGAAAAACATTGTGGTTGAAGAAATAAGTGAATGAATGAGCCATCTACAATAATTGGTTCTACATAGTTGACACTTTCCATTAGCTCTGAAAACAGGGCATGTTCTTTCACACAGGGGTGTCACATCTTTATACAGGTTTTTAAGAACTCAATTAAAAAAAATTTTAAGACCCAGACAACTAAATTTTTTTCTATGTAAACGCATCCAGACTTGATTAACCACGAACATCATCCACCTTAACTGGCCATTACATTTACAGAAGAAAGCCTCCAATCAAAACCCCCATTCTTACTCCTCATCCTCCTAAGGAGATGGCAATGTTTCAAGACGACATTTCACGTCACTTCTCTTCTAGAAGCCTTAGATAGCTGGGATATGTAGAGTTTAATATGATTCTCATGTGCAATTAATAATGATTTTTTAGGCCAGGTGTAGTGGCTCACATCTGTAATCACAGCGCTTTGGGAGGACGAGGCAGGTGGATCACCTAAGGATAGGAGTTCGAGACCAGCCTGGTCAACATGGCAAAACCCCAACTGTATTAAAAATACAAAAATTAGCTGGGTGTGGTGGCAGGAGCCTGTAATTCCAGCTAGTTGGGAGGCTGAGGCAGGAGAATCGCTTGAACCTAGGAGGTGGAGGTTGCAGTGAGCCAAAATTACACCACTGCACTCCAGCCTGGGCGACACAGCAAGACTCTGTCTCAAAAAAAAAAAAAAAAAAAAAAAAAGAATTTTTTTCAACAAAGCTGTGGATTCAGCTCTAGCATAGGTATCTGTTCAAAGCTATTTTTCATTTAACATTACATATCAGTAAACCAGCAAGTAAGGAGCAAGGAGATTTGTGGCCACATTACAAACAAAATCTTTCTGAGGAAGAGGATTCCAACTAACAACCTGGGTGTTCCCGGTGTCCACCAGTCAAATAAAAACTGTATTCTCTCCTTTTCGCTGTGCTGATTAAGATAGACCACTAATGAAACAAAATTATGAGTTTAATCCCAATGTGAGGCAGGTAGTTTTGTGTTTATAGATTTGAAATGTCTGAGCTAGAAGGGGTCATAGAGGTCATCTAATTCAATTCCTTCATTTTATAAATTGGAAATAACAAAAAAAAAAAACCCAAAGTGAAAGTCAGAGGGGTTAAGTGACTAGCTCCTTGTCATAATTATGTCTGCAGACTGCTTTTAACCTTGGATCATCACACAGCCCATCACTTTTGGAGAAAAAAAAATTTCAAAGCACATGTCTATAATGGTGTGCATCTGATGTTTTATCATTAAGCGAGAAGGATAACACATTGCTCTGGGGAAAGATTTTAAGGGCTTACATACAATGGGAAGAGGTACCGAAGCAACGTCCTGACCATGTTAATTTCCTTTTGACTCCCTTACTTCTTCTTTCTTCAGTGTGTCTACTAAAGGAGGGGCTCATAGCCCCCATACATTGCGCTGCTTTAATGCTTTGAGAGTTCAATAGTAAGCAATGACAAACATGTGAAGCCCTGGCTGTTGCCTCTGAGAGTGCATTGGGCTGAAAAAAAAATGTTCAATCATCAGCAAGCTTCCTCTTTTCTGCACCTGCTGACAAGCCCCAGGAGCACCTGTCTGCTGATGGACGCGAAGATCCACAGATAATGCTTTAATCTTACTTTAGCTACAAGGAAGCATGACTAGGTACTCTATATATCATTCATTTTATTCATACTCTTTGCTTAAGGTGATTTTAATGAGCGAGAAGAGAGGATAGGAAGAGAGGGAGAGGGATAGAGGATTTGTATAGAGGATCTGGAAAAGGAAAGGGGATTGTGAATTAAACATTTTATTGTTCTGGTCTGTCAGTTTTGTAATTTTGAGAATTTTTTTAAACCATTTGTGTCTCAGTTTCCCTATCTATAAAATGGGACAGATCGGACTAGGTGAATTTAGTTAAAACACTTTTTTAATTATAACACTCTGTATTTTTCCTTTAGAAAAGAGGATAGCAGCAGTAAGTCAGATTCTTCCATAGGTTGCAATGACGACCTGGAGGAGGAAACGTCTTGACTCTAGTTTCCATTTTAATAAAGGGAACTGTAGCTATTCTACAGTCCTTCTCTACCTCTCTTAACCAACACTAGGTACATATGTTTAATGACTTTTGTTATTCTTTTAAGGCTATCTTCACACTAGAGTAATGACTTGGACAGCAACAGAAGCCTATCAGATGATAGAAGAAAACAAGGAGTGACCGGCAGAAAGACAATAAAACCTTGGCTCTGTAGACTGCAGTGTCTACAACACACACGGAAAAAAGTAAATGTCAAGTGCCATATTTTGGGCTGCTTTGCCTTGTGCATCATCTTGCTCGCCATGCAGTTTTTAGCAATTGAAATCAGTTGGCCTTTTCTGTGGAATACCTACGTTTCCATATCTGCTATCTTGGCAGGCCTCACTCTTTTCTGGCGAGTAGAACTAGGTATCTTCCTCCCCACCGCCCACCCTATAACTATTTGTATCTACTCCCTAGCCATGGAGACTTCCGGTCTTTGGGTAAGGAGGAAGGAGACATTTTGAAGTAGAGGTGCCTGGGGAAGAAAGAGAGATAGGACGAAGGCCACAAAGGAGATGACATGGGACAGGCCTTTCTGAGCTTGCCCACACCTGTCTTCACTCCTGTGGGACAGAGTAAGGAATTGAGGAGACTTAGACACTAGGAGGCTCCAGGCACAGCACTGGTACATCCATGCTTGAAGTCAAGTATGATGCAGAGCTGAGGAAAGGGATGTTTTGCCCACTCTTCCCAGGATTCTGCCTGTTTGGCACCCTGACCTTATAGACATCCTGTCACAGAAGACAGCCTTGATTAACACCAGGCACATGGGCAGCTACAAGGCACCTCATGAGCCCAGCAGAGAAGAACATGTGCGCATTAGTAGCAGACGTCATGGAGATAACGGCCAATGTTCGGGCTGTGCAGCAGGACTGAGGTGCTGCCATTAAACAGATCTAGGCTCAGAGCTACTAAAAAGTGGCAACTAATGTGATCTCATGTATACACAGAAGCTGCTTAGTGCTTAGCAAATGTTCTATGAATGCCCCTACATTTCCCAGTTTTATTTGTGGTTTAGTTGCACCACAAGACTAGTTTAAGCCAGTGAGCTGTGGGCAGAAGTGAGATGTACAATTTCTGGGTCAAATTTTAAGAGCTGGTGTCTTTCCTCCATCTCTGTCTTCCCTTTCTGTAGGAAATCATAGAGACCAGGCATTGGAGATGAAGGATCAGTAGATGGATAAGGCTGGTCTGCTTGAATCACATGAGACTTAATGTGAACCCAAAATAAGCCTTTCTTGTGTTAAGCCATTCAGATTTAGGAGTTATTATAGCACATGCTAGAAATTAAACTATTACAGCTGGGTGCCAGGCCTGTAAAGGCAAGATCCTCTTCTCTTTGGAATATAATTCCTGCCTCAACATATCATCGGTACGCAAGTGCCACCAATTTTACCTTTCCAGAGTCTGCATTCCCACGCCACAAAGTGTTAGGGACCTCATACAATAACCTCCTAAAACTATTCTCCCTACCTCCAATCTCCCCCTACCTGTAAGTCATTCTTTATCCCACTATTCGAATTATCTTTGTAAAATATTGCCTATAGTGTAAAAGACAAACCCATTAGATACACAAAGTCACCTTGGAGGAGCCCAGGAACCAGGGTGGCAGGTAGATGGAACAGCCTCTCAGCACGTGTGTCACCATTGTCTCTGTGCATGTCTGCCAGCGGTTCTACTCTCTGCATTCTGAAGTGACTTCCTTGATCACTGCAAATAACTTTCTTGAGTTCAGCGATCAGGAGTCCAAATTCTAATTAAGTGAATCAAGACAATCTCATATTCTAACTCAATTAAATATTTAAGAAAATAACTTCAATTCCCTGTCTCTTCTTTACATGAATATTTTTCTCACTGAAACACATTATATCTACACTTGATATTTAAACTTTTAAAAGTGTTTTTAAATAACGATTTTGGTTTTTAACACAATCATCAAGCATTTGCATTTGAGTAGCTTCAGACAGTATGCAAAGGGGGAGGGCAATCAACAGCTTGTTTTTAAAAAATAGGTCTATACTTATATACGTTTGTGTGCATGTATGTACACAGGTATGTGTATATACATCCACGTGTGTGTGTTAATTATTGCCATGCCAGCAACGATCTTGCTCCTCTCTCTATAACCTACTGTCCTGCCATTGATAGTCCTTCATAAGACTGCATTTCATTAGCATATGTTTAAGAGATGACTAAAATAACTCACTGTGCTTCTTCTCACGCTGCAAATGTGTGTGGCCTGCCTCTGTGTAGTGTCCCTGGGGGGCATTTATGGGCCATATTTGTACTTGTGGCTCTGCCCCTTTGTCCCCTAGAGCTTCTGATGTGCTTTTGCTCAAAATGGCTGATGGCCAGCTAAGCCAGTCCACCATTGTCCCTCCTCAGCTGCCTGTAGCCACAGCCACTTGTCATGTGGCTTAGTGTTCTACTTCAATACACGCTTGCACTATCCATTTGCCCCCTTTGGTTTGGCAGTAACTGGCTGTATTTTATCAATTAAATGTAGCAGGGCTTTACACAGCACTTTCCCCCCTTCTGAGTCACCCTGCATGAAAGAAGGGATGAATCAGAGATGACAACACGGTTTCAGGCAGGAGCTGACTGGCACAGAACAAAGGGACCATGCCATACTTTAGGGAAGTCTCTTTTGCCTGGTGATTTGGCCCCTTGGGGACAGGCTGTTTCTTGTTTCTGAGTCAGTGACAGTTATTTTCTTGAATGAGAGGTGTTCTATTCATTCCCTGGTGACATGAAATCAATGAGTCTCAAGATTTGGGGCAGGCTCTAGGGCTTGCCACATCAGAGGACAACACTGATTCAGGATTAATGTGATCTGGGGAACACCCAAGTCCAAACAATGGCATTGACACAGTGCCAATATGTGGCTGGGCTACCCAGCAGCATTCTGGGATCCACTGAGAGCTGGGGCTCTTTGATTTCTAACCTTTGAAGGGTAGGGGGGAAAAAGACTTGCTGCAAAGCCTGGATTCATGCTGTGGGTGGTGGTAATAAGTTCAGGATCAAATGACCACTTCATCTTCAAAGACTCCTGAGGCCACGCAGCACTGAAGGAGACTAGGGAAGGAAGTGTTATTTTAATAGTGATTCGATCAAGGGCTCAAGTAACTTGTTCTAAGTGCCTTGTGCCAAGTGGGTAGTGGATCTATCTTCTTTGTATAGACCCCAGAACTGTCCAGCTGGAGAAATTCCAACCCAATCTATCAGCAATTGTCCTAGGACTCAATGAAGAAGCTTCCCTATTGAATATGGACAGGCTTGTGAACACCTAAGTAACATGTCTTCAAACATCTGTTATGCACACCAAAGGTGTAAGCTCACATATCAAATGTCTTCTCTTCCTCCTTCCACGTGCTCTTGAGGTGATGTCAGATTCTTTGGAGATCCATGCTTTCCTTCCTGACTTTTGAATAGCTATAAGTGAACAAGAGAGGTCTCAGAAGGTGGTCCTGAAGTGGCATTCAGGATACCTTTTCATCTGAGGAGGTGTATACAGGCCTTCAATGGAAGATAATTTTATTGACATAACATTCTTCAGATAAGTTGCCTTCATTCTTTATAGAAGACTCCTAGTGCTTTTTAAATTCTTGATATTATGCCAGGAGGAAAACATCAGATAGATGCTTATATCTATTAACATCCCTCTTTGATCACTTACTAATCTCCTCTTCCAGCTCAGGACTGTCTGTGGACATCAAAGAACAAGAAATAGTAAACACTGGGATCTGGTAATCCTGACCCCTGTGCACCAGGAGGACTCTGAAGAATTTGGAATGGATTTGAGAAATGTTCTTTCTCCTTCTTTTTCTAATTTCATTACTTTAAGAAAGCAACTATTTACTTGACTTTCACTCAGTTTTCTCACTGAAAAATGGACAGGGTAGGTTGGAAGGTCTCTAAGTATCTTTCCAGTTCTAAACATTCTTGGCATTTTCTACCGAGCATTATTGCTCAGTTGTCACGATCTGCAATATTTGCAACATTCTTAAGGCAAATAATAAAAACAAATTGTCCTCAGGACTCTTCAATTTAAAAAGCTTATTTATACATGTTATTTCATTTGTTCTTCCCCCAAAGTCATGTACACTAGGTTGCATAGGTATTACTATCTTTTCCACTTACAGATAGAGAAGGTGAGGCTCAGACAAGTTAATGATTGGCCTCGGATCCTGCCTCTGAGAAGCAGAATAAGAACTGAAATCAAGTGATCTAACAGGCAGAATTGAGGCTGGCTCTTCTCTGTGCAGCTGCGTCTTGGCTGACAGAGGTTCCCTCTATCAAGCTTGTCTATTCCTTAACTTTGTGGGAGACCATCATGACCTACTTGATTGTTTTACACATGAACTAAAACTTGATTGTTAAGAGGCTGGGAAATTATAAAAGGGCTGCTAAAATATTCCATAACATCAATTCACTGTACAGTCTGTCAATGCCATATTGCATCTTCCATGCCAGCTCTTTTTGTTAGGTTTTTTTAGGTGGGGGAGGTGGAGAAAAAGCCAAAGCTATCGTCTTATTCCCTCCCCTTTAGCAACTGCCTGCAGCCTCCTGGGCTTTCCCTTTAAAAACAAAATCATCCACAAGGCAGAAGCAGTTTGTCATCTTAAGACCTTTGGAAGAATTGCTTGGAAAATGAACTTTGACAGCTCTGCAGGCACACTCCTGCAACAGGCTGCTGCACTGTTCTCCTCCATCAACCTTGCTTTCTTCCAGAACAAAGCTTCAACAGTTGGAGAAAGAGGGGCTTGAGCCAATATAAATAACCACGACTTAAGCACAGGCCTAGGAGGTTACTCTAGGTTTCTCAGTGCTTTGCCAATTAGAGAAGATTATTTAGGGAAGAGAGGTGGAAAGTGATTATACCAGGGCTTAGATAAAAGTTGGGCACCAAGTGGGTCAGCATGCAGAGAACTGCCCTGGGCTCAGGCTCTTGAAATGGGGGATAAGGTTTTATCTCAGGCATGCCTGTAGAATGGAAAGTAGTCTAAAATGTCACTAGTCCCTAAATAGTCTAATCGCCAATCTGGACTCTGAAGTCGGCACCAAGAGTTCTGGTATGCAAAAACAATCTGTGAGCCGAGCACAGCTCTGCCATTAAATTTATTTTTCTGGTCTTCCCTTTTCTCCCTCTCATCTGTGAAAGAAGGGTTTTCAACCAACAACTATAAGCATTCAACTAACAACTATAAGCATTCAACCAACAACTGTAAGACACCGTGTGCCCTCCACTGTGCCAAACACTGATGATACAAAATGGACAATAAATAAGCTCATTTGTTAGTGAATTAATTTCTGCATGTTTTGTTATTGTCCAGCATTTTGATTCTACATGTGTTTTAAATCCCACTATCATTATTAAGACAGTCTACTGTAATTTAAAATTATCCACATTTTTTTTATTGGTCTTTATTGCAGCCTGCATTTCTGTAATTCCTTTTGAGTTCAACTTTCCTCTTGATGAAGAAACCTCCCTTCCTCTTTCTTTTTCTCCCTTTTCTAAGTGCAGTTCTGCAACAGTTCAAATTCTCTCCATTTTTATTTGACTGGAAAGGTCTTCATTGTACTTTCATTTTGGAAGGCTATTTTCTCAGGTGATAGACGCTAGAGCAGCAAGCATTTTCTCTCTACACTTTAAAGATGTCATTCTTTTGTCTTTTAGCTTCTATTGTTTCTCTGGGGAAGTCTTCTGTCTGCCTAATTTTTGCTCCTATGGTATAATGAGTCTTTGGATCAGGCAGCTTTTAAAATTTCCTTTACTGTTTGGTAGTTTTATTATGATGTGTCTAGGTGTAGTTTTCTTTATATTGAGTCTGTTTATTAGAGTATAGGATTTCTTGAATCTCTCAAAATTTTTAGAAAATTATCAAACGTTTTCTTTTCCAATATTGCTTCTTTCTCATTCTCATATCTCCTTCTGTTACCAGGAGTCCTTGCTCCCAGAGCTCCCAAGATGGTGGCGGGCCAGGGCGGTGGGCCACTTCCAAGATGGTGGCAAGCCTCTTTTCTCTGACCTGGGGTTCTTGGCCTCACCGATTCCAAGGAATGGAATCTTGGGCTACGCGGTGAGTGTTATAGCTCTATTAGAAGCCGTGGGTCACGGAAGAGAACCGTGGAACCCAACGACTAGTGTTCAGCTGGATTAGGACGAATCTGGGCACTTAGCAGTGCAGGAATAACGGCAAGCCTTTAGCCTGAAGAGCAGCAGCAATGGGCGCCTCGCTGGATCAGGAGCACAGCAGACCCCCTGCCGGATCCGGAGGGGTGGAAGTCAGCAGTGGGTCTGTGACGGAGGCAAACAGCAGTGGTGGATGGTGAGCAACAGCTCAGCTCCACCCGTAACAAACACAGGCCAGAATAGTGTACAGTTGAAAGATTCAATAGAGTGAAAACAGAGCTCCCCTAAAATGGGAGGGGACCCAAAGTGGGTAGCCCTTAATGGCTTGAATGCCTAGGTTTATATCCTGATCATTGTCCCTCCCCCTGTGCTCTCAGGCGATAGATGATTGGCTATTTCTTTACCTCCTGTTTTTGCCTAATTAGCATTTTAGTGAGCTCTCTTTACTACCTGATTTATCGGGTGTGAGCTAAGTTGCAAGCCCTGGGTTTAAAGGTGGATGCAGTCACCTTCCCAGCTAGGCTTAGGGATTCTTAATCAGCATAGAAAATCCAGCTAGTCCTGTCTCTCACTTCTGGTATTCCAATTATAAATATATTAGACATCTTCCCTGTATTTTGTCTCCTGCTTTTTTTATATTCTACATTCTTTTTCCATCTCTGATTTGGCTTAGATATTTACGACTGACTCAACTTTTAGTGAAGTAACCTTCAGCAATGTCAACCCTGTTAAATACACTTATTGAGCTCTTAATACCATTTATATAATTCTCATTTAATTATTTTAAAAAATAGATTCTAGTTCTTGGTAAAATTCTCCATCTTATTGTTTTCCTGAACATGGTCAAACTGATGTTTGATAATATCAATATCTAATTCACCTGTGGGTCTGTTTCTCTTTTCTTTCTGCTTTGTCCTATTTTTTTATTCCTAGTAAATTTTAATTGCTTGCTACACACATTGCATGTGGAAAATTGGAGAGGCTGTGAATGATGTTATATTCTTCCAGAGAGAATTTACCCTATCCTCTGGCAGGCTGCTAGATGAGGGACACTTCACTTCAGTACAGTTAGGAACTAAGCAAACCTCACGTTACTCCTGATTTTGCCCTACTCCTAGAGGGTTCCTTCAGATGAGATCTTGGGATGCCTCATGGGGTCTATCCTGGACACTGACTTTGGTTTCCCTGGGACTAAGAGACTGCTAAAAACTCCACTTTGATTTTCAGATGGTATTAACCTGGTTTTTAAGCCATTCATTCAGTCATCAAATGCCTTGCAGGGTAAACCACCTCCACTTCTTTGCATGTCCCTTCTTTCAGAGCCTGGACTACACAAGCCCTGGATGCACTGGAAGCCACAAACTTGCATTTTTTTCTTTCCTAGTTCCAGAAGGTTGCTGAAAGCTCAGCTGGCTCCTCTCTTAGATGCCACCCTTTGCCTGGCTTCTGACCCATGACAAAACATGCCAAAAAGTACATACACTCCAAGGTGAATGTTGGGGTCACATAAGCAAACTCCCTTCTTCCTGGGGTCTTGGCCCCTTGAATCCTAATTTTCTTGGTTATTCTCTGATGTTTTCAAGCAGATAAATATTTTTAGAACAACATTTCTTGATCCTTGATTTTGCTACAAGCTACTTCATAGAAGGAAAACAAAAAGCAAAAGAGTACCTAGAAGCTTCCAAAATTAAGTATCAGGAGTGTGTGTCAGATTGTGAAAAGTAAGCATTTCTATAAATGTTTCTGGAAAAGACAAACTTTAAGCAGGATTTTAAAGAAAAGTAGACTATTAAGCGCAAGCCATAGGAGTCTTCAGTAAAGGAAAGCATAGATGCACACAAGTAGATGCTTGTCATTCATTTTTCAAAGAAATGTTTATTCAGATCTTGCTGTGTGTCATCCACTGGGATAGATGCTACCTAACACACAATAAACCTTTTAGAGCTTACAGGTCATGGGGTAATACAGAAGTAATCAGGAAAGTAATCAGGAAATGACAATATGCTCTAATAAAGTATGTCAGACGATCTGTTTGGTTGAAGCAATGGGGCTAGGGAGAGAAAAATACAAAAAATGAGAAGGTTAATAAAGTATTAGTGAGAGCAAGGTAGCAAGAAATGCAGTGGGGTGGTGGGAGGAAATAGATGATAGAAGATTATGCCTGGAGGACGGCTTGGATTTGTAAGGCAGGCAGTACAGTTACACTCCAGGCTGAGTAGGGAAGTGTGTCATAGCATCATTGTCTTTAAGAAAGGCTATTCCTGATGTTAAATTTTTGGACAGACTGGCAACCAAACTAGAGAACCATAGGGGTGAAGCCCCTTTGATGTTCAGAGTACAACAAAGGCATATCCTGTATCAGCACTTCCCCGGCCTAGATTTGTATGAATACTTTGAGTGCTATTCTATTTTAAAATGATGCTAAAAGGTCCAGAAGCGATTAGACCTCTGGCCCCACTAGAGATAAAAACTGTGACCTTCTTAGTCCTTTGTTCCTCTTTCTCTTCTACTTTCCACTTCATATTCCTTTCCCTTTTCTCTGTCCTCACTTCTTCCCTCTTCCTTCCTCATTCCTCTTTTCTTTTTTCTTGCTTTATTACTTTCATTAGAAGCATCATCATTTGAGTAGTTTGAAAATCTCTAAGAAAAAATATTCTGGGAACATTTTTATCACTCCTGGATCTTTACAAACAGCACAGGCATGGGTTAGTTGCAGCCCTCAGGATTTACTGTCTTTTGCACTCCATTTCCTTGCTTGGCAAAAAGAACAGCTATTTTTGTGGTGCAGGTTTACCCTGTCTCCGTTTTTCTGTATCCCTAAAGAGAACGTCTGATAACCGAGGCCACACTGCGATCCCTTCCGAGGACTGACTGCAGCCAAGTTGTGAGAATGTGTCCTCCTGGGTCTGTGTCAGCAGCTCACTCAGCTCTGCTGGGAAGAGCAAACTAGGGTCACTCACTGTGCATTAACCTCAGTGGCTTGCTCGCTCCATCTCTCATCAGCTGTTTCTTTTCCGTGAAAAGTACACACAGTTCAGATAATTAAATACTTGTGGGGCATTTTACATTTTCATGAATCAATCAGCAGTGAATTATTTTTGAATGTGCTCATGCAATACACTCCAAGTCTCTTAGCTATATTTTGCAAATGAACAGGAGTGGATTTATCGTGAAGCAAATGAGGCTTAAGTTGGCCTCTTACGTACAAGGGCCCATTTCAAGGCCCCAGGAGAATCCCTGGTGATTTCATATTTGTAGTTTATATTTTTTCTTAATGATACTCTTCCTTCACCCCCAATACCACTTTTACAAGCTTGAGATCCCACAGTAACTGAATCTACCCCTGGGAAAACTAAGGTATTATCATTTGGAGAATTATAAAATGAGAAGCAGCAAGACTCTCCTTCTTGTTACCAGGCTAGGTCTTATCATCATGTGCATCAGATATTGCTTTGCCTTTATCACTGATTTCAGATGGACAACTTTTGCTTTGTGGGCAGTTTGTTTCTCATATATAGGCCAGCTCACTTTTTCTAAAGATCTGTCTTCAGAGTGATGGTGACAAAAACGTGCCTGCTGAACCCAAACTACAAGGAGCTTAATTGATCAAGGGGCCAGCAGCTGAGCTCTGAAAATCCATTGCCTTGTTGGTACCAAGGCAGTGCTTCCCAGGAGCTGGCTGCTCATGCAGCAGGAATACTAAGGCAGAGCTAGTCTGGGCAGATGCAGGATTGTTCTGACGCCTGGTTTTGACATACGGACTCCCTGACAGTATTGCTGAAACCTCCTTAAACTTCATGGCAGTTTAGTAGATGCTTCTACTTAATTTTCCTTCCCTTTCTCCTTCACTTGGGGTCAGACTTGTATAATGGTCTGATGGCTTTCCCTGGTTTGTCCCCATTTTCTGTCACACAGGCATTTCCTTTAATAAAATTCTTATACTCTGAATCCTGTCTTAGTGCCTTCTTTAGAAAATGCAAACTAACACACTGAGTTAATAGGAAAAAATAGGACTGGATGTTAGAATGCATTAATCAAGTCCCACTAAATTTTCAGGGATCTTAGTAAATTAAAATTTGAAAATAAAAATACTCATTGTCATGACCTCCCCATCTTCCACTTTTGCCCACACTTGAAATTTCCTTTTTTTCACGTCTAACTAAATCTTGTTTATAATGTGAATCCCAGCTCCAGTCCATCTCTTCCAAAAACCTTGATTTTCTCTCTTCTGAGTTCTTATGGTCCTGGCCATAACGCACCCCCCAGTAGGGACAGACTGACACCTCACTCCGCCAGGTACTCCTCTGAGACAAAACTTCCAGAGGAACAATCAGACAGCTGAATTTGAAGTCCACGAAAATCCGCTGTTCTGCAGCCACCGCTGCTGACACCAAGCATGAACTTAAACATCATGGTAATTCTTGATTAAAGGGACAATCAAATAGTCAATCTTCAAAATCGCCCAAGGGCTAGCTCAGGCTAACAACTTCCGTATGCCCTTCTTCTGTAAACCTTACAGACTAGTATTTTAAAAATTATGTTCCAGTAATAGCAATAGACTATGTATATTTTAGAAGAGAAGGTGTCCATGGTCAAATAAATTGGGAGGAAATACCCACTATGTATATGGCAATTTCTCAGAGACTTAACTGCACACCAGTGCACTAAAGACTTGGAAACAAGACACAGGGTGGAGCCAAAATGGCCAAATAGGAACACCTCCGGTCTACAGCTCCCAGAGTGAGCGACGCAGAAGATGGGTGATTTATGCATTTCCACATGAGGTACCGGGTTCATCTCACTAGGGAGTGCCAAACAGTGGGTGCAGGACAGTCAGTGCAGCGCACCGTGTGTGAGCTGAAGCAGGGCGAGGCATTGCCTCACTCGGGAAGCACAAGGGGTCATGGAGTTCCCTTTCCTAGTCAAAGAAAGGGGTAACAGACAGCACCTGGAAAATCCGGTCACTCCCACCCTAATACTGCGCTTTTCCAACGGGCTTGGAAAACGGCACACCAGGAGATTGTGTCCACACCTGGCTCAGAGGATCCTACGCTCACGGAGTCTCGCTGATTGCTAGCAGAGCAGTCTGAGATCAAACTGCAAGGTGGCAGGGAGGCTGGGGGAGGGGTGCCCACCATTGCCCAGGTTTGCTTAGGTAAACAAAGCAGCCAGGAAGCTAGAACTGGGTGGAGGCCACCACAGCTCAAGGAGGCCTGCCTGCCTCTGTAGGCTCCACCTCTGGGGGCAGGGCACAGACAAACAAAAATTCAGCAGGAACCTCCACAGACTTAAATGTCCCTGTCTGACAGCTTTGAAGAGAGAAGTGGTTCTCCCAGCACTCAGCTGGAGATCTGAGAACGGGCAGACTGCCTCCTAAAGCGGGTTCCTGACCCCCGAGCAGCCTAACTGGGAGGCACCCCCCAGTAGGGACAGACTGACACCTCACTCGGCCAGGTACTCCTCTGAGACAAAACTTCCAGAGGAACTATCAGACAGCTGAATTTGCGGTCCACGAAAATCTGCTGTTCTGCAGCCACCACTGCTGACACCCAGCAAAATAGGGTCTGGAGTGGACCTCTAGCAAACTCCAACAGACCTGCAGTTGAGGGTCCTGTCTGGTGGAAGGAAAACTAACAAACAGAAAGGACACCCACACCAAAAACCCATCTGTACATCACCATCATCAAAGACCAAAAGTAGATAAAATCACAAAGATGGGGAGAAAACAGAGCAGAAAAACTGGAAATTCTAAAAGGCAGAGCACCTCTCCTCCTCCAAAGGAACATAGTTCCTCACCAGCAACGGAACAAAGCTGGACGGAGAATGACTTTGACGAGTTGAGAGAAGAAGGCTTCAGATGGTCAAGCTACTCCGAGCTACGGGAGGAAATTCAAACCAATGGCAAAGAAGTTAAAAACTTTGAAAAAAAAATAGATGAATGTATAACTAAGATAACCAATGCAGAGAAGGGCTTAAAGGAGCTGATGGAGCTGAAAGCCAAGTTTCGAGAACTACGTGAAGATTGCAGAAGCCTCGGTAGCTGATGCTATCAACTGGAAGAAAGGGTATCAACGATGAAGATGAAATGAATGAAATGAAGTGAGAAGAGAAGTTTAGAGAAAAAAGAATAAAAAGAAATGAACAAAGCCTCCAAGAAATATGGGACTATGTGAAAAGACCAAACCTACATCTGACTGGTGTACCTGAAAATGACGGGGAGAATGGAACCAAGTTGGAAAACACTCTGTAAGATATTATCCAGGAGAACTTCCCCAATCTAGCAAGGCAGGCCAACATTCAAATTCAGGAAATACAGAGAACACCACAAAGATACTCCTTGAGAAGAGCAACTCCAAGACACATAATTGTCAGATTCACCAAAGTTGAAATGAAGGAAAACATGTTAAGGGCGGCCAGAGAGAAAGGTCAGGTTACCCACAAAGGGAAGCCCATCAGACTAACAGCGGATCTCTCGGCAGAAACTCTACAAGTCAGAAGAGAGTGGGGGCTGATATTCAACATTCTTAAAGAAAAGAATTTTCAACCCAGAATCTCATATCCAGCCAAACTAAGCTTCATAAGTGAAGCAGAAATAAAATACTTTACAGACAAGCAAATGCTTAGTGATTTTGTCACCACCAGGCCTGCCCTAAAAGAGCTCCTGAAGGAAGCACTAAACATGGAAAGGAACAACCGGTACCAGCCACTGCAAAAACATGCCAAATTGTAAAGAACATCGAGGCTAGGAATAAACTGCATCAACTGATAAGCAAAATAACCAGCTAACATCATAATGACAGGATCAAATTCACACATAACAATATTAACTTTAAATGTAAATGGGCTAAATGCTCCAATTAAAAGACACAGACTGGCAAATTGGATAAGGAGTCAACACCCATCAGTGGGCTGTATTAAGGAAATCCATCTCACGTGCAGAGACACACAGAGACTCGAAATAAAGGGATGGAGGAAGATCTACCAAGCAAATGGAAAACAAAAAAAGGCAGGGGTTGCAATCCTAGTCTCTGATAAAATAGACTTTAAACCAACAAAGATCAAAAGAGACCAAGAAGGCCATTACATAATGGTAAAGGGATCAATTCAACAAGAAGAGCTATCCTAAATATATATGCACCCAACACAGGAGCACCCAGATTCATAAAGCAAGTCCTGAGTGACCTACAAAGAGACTTAGACTCCCACACAATAATAACGGGAGATTTTAACACCCCACTGTCAACATTAGACAGATCAATGAGACAGAAAGGATACCCAGGAATTGAACTCAGCTCTGCACCCAGTGGACCTAATAGACATCTACAGAACTCTCCACCCCAAATCAACAGAATATACATTTTTTCAGCACCACACCACACCTATTCCAAAATTGACCACACAGTTGGAAGTAAAGCTCTCCTCAGCAAATGTAAAAGAATAGAAATTATAACAAACTGTCTCTCAGACCACAGTGAAATCAAACTAGAACTCAGGATCAAGAAACTCACTCAAAATCGCTCAACATCATGGAAACTGAGCAACCTGCTCCTGAATGTCTACTAGGTACATAACGAAATGAAGGCAGAAATAAAGATGTTCTTTGAAACCAACGAGAACAAAGACACAATATACCAGAATCTCTGGACACATTCAAAGCAGTGTGTAGAGGGAAATTTATAGCACTAAATGCCCACAAGAGAAAGCAGGAAAGATCCAAAATTGACACCCTAACATCACAATTAAAAGAACTAGAAAAGCAAGAGCAAACACATTCAAAAGCTAGCAGAAGGCAAGAAATAACTAAAATCAGAGCAGAACTGAAGGAAACAGAGACAAAAAAGCCCTTCAAAAAATTAATGAATCCAGGGGCTGGTTTTTTGACAAGATCAACAAAATTGATAGACCACTAGCAAGACTAATAAAGAAGAAAAGAGAGAAGAATCAAATAGATGTAATAAAAAATGAAAAAGAGGGTATCACCACTGATCCAACAGAAATACAATCTACCATCAGAGAATACTACAAACAGCTCTATGCAAATAAACTAGAAAATCTAGAAGAAATGGATAAATTCCTTGACACATACACCCTCCCAAGACTAAACCAGGAAGAAGTTGAATCTCTGAATAGACCAATAACAGGCTCTGAAATTGTGGCAATAATCAATAGCTTACCAACCAAAAAGAGTCCAGGACCTGATGGATTCACAGCCGAATTCTACCAGAGGTACAAGGAGGAACTGGTACCATTCCTTCTAAAACTATTCCAATTGATAGAAAAAGAGGGAATCCTCTCTAACACATTTTGTGAGGCCAGCATCGTCCTGACACCAAAGCCTGGCAGAGACATAACCAAAAAAGAGAATTTCAGACCAATATCCTTGATGAACATTGATGCAAAAATCCTCAATAAAATACTGGCAAACCGAATCCAGCAGCACATCAAAAAGCTTATCCACCATAATCAAGTGGGCTTCATTCCTGGGATACAAGCCTGGTACAATATATGCAAATCAATAAATGTAATCCAGCATATAAACAGAACCAAAGACAAAAACCACATGATTATCTCAATAGATGCAGAAAAGGCCTTTGACAAAATTTAACAACCCTTCATGCTAAAAACTCTCAATAAATTAGGTATTGACGGGACGTATCTCAAAATCATAAGAGGTATCTATGACAAACCCACAGCCAATATCATACTAAATGGGCAAAAACTGGAAGCATTCCCTTTGAAAACTGGCACAAGACAGGGATGCCCTCTCTCACCGCTCCTATTCAACATAGTGCTGGAAGTTCTGGCCAGAGCAATCAGGCAGGAGAAGGAAATAAAACGTATCCAATTAGGAAAAGAGGAAGTCAAATTGTCCCTGTTTGCAGATGATATGATTCTATATCTAGAAAACCCCATGGTCTCAGCCCAAAATCTCCTTAAGCTGATTAGCAACTTCAGCAAAGTCTCAGGATACAAAATCAATGTACAAAAATCACAAGCATTCTTGTACACCAATCACAGACAAACAGAGAGCCAAATCATGAGTGAACTCCCATTCACAATTGCTTCAAAGAAAATAAAATACCTAGGAACCCAACTTACAAGGGATGTGAAGGAACTCTTCAAGGAGAACTACAAACCACTGCTCAATGAAATAAAAAAGGATACAAACAAATGGAAGAACATTCCATGCTCATGGGTTGGAAGAATCAATATCGTGAAAATGGCCATACTGCCCAAGGTAATTTATAGATTCAATGCCATCCCCATCATACTACCAATGACTTTCTTCACAGAATTGGAAAAAACTACTTTAAAGTTCATATGGAACCAAAAAAGAGCCCGTATCACCAAGTCAATCCTAAGCCAAAAGAACAAAGCTGGAGGCATCACGCTACCTGACTTCAAACTATACTACAAGGCTACAGTAACCAAAACAGCATGGTACTGGTACCACAACAGAGACATAGATCAATGGATCAGAACAGAGCCCTCAGAAATAATGCCGCATATCTACAACTATCTGATCTTTGACAAACCTGACAAAAACAAGAAATGGGGAAAGGATTCCCTATTTAATAAGTGGTGCTGGGAAAACTGGCTAGCCATATGTAGAAAGCTGAAACTGGATCCCTTCCTTATAGCTTATACAAAAATTAATTCAAGATGGATTAAAGACTTACATGTTAGACCTAAAACCATTAAAACCCTAGAAGAAAACCTAGGCAATACCATTCAGGACATAGGCATGGGCAAGGACTTCATGTCTAAAACACCAAAAGCAATGGCAACAAAAGTCAAAATTGACAAATGGGATCTAATTAAACTAAAGAGCTTCTGCACAGCAAAAGAAACTACCATCAGAGTGAACAGGCAACCTACACAATGGGAGAAAATTTTCACAACCTACTCATCTGACAAAGGGCTAATATCCAGAATCTACAATGATCTCAAACAAATTTACAAGAAAAAAAGCAAACAACCCCATCAAAAAGTGGGCAAAGGACATGAACAGACACTTCTCAAAAGAAGACATTTATGCAGCCAAAAAACACATGCAAAAATGCTCATCATCACTGGCCATCAGAGAGATGCAAATCAAAACCACAATGAGATACCATCTCACACCAGTTAGAATGGTGATAATTAAAAAGTCAGGAAACAACAGGTGCTGGAGAGGATGTGGAGAAATAGGAACACTTTTACACTGTTGGTGGGGCTGTAAACTAGTTCAACCATTGTGGAAGTCAGTGTGGGGATTCCTCAGGGATCTAGAACTAGAAATACCATTTGACCCAGCCATCCCATTACTGGGTATATACCCAAAGGATTATAAATCATGCTGCTATGAAGACACATGCACACGTATGTTTATTGCGGCACTATTCACAATAGCAAAGACTTGGAACCAACCCAAATGTCCAACAACGATAGACTGGATTAAAAAAATGTGGCACATATACACCATGGAATACTATGCAGCCATAGAAAATGATGGGTTCATGTCCTTTGCAGGGACAGGGATGAAATTGGAAACCATCATTCTCAGTAAACTATCACAAGGACAAAAAACCAAACACCACATGTTCTCACTCACAGATGGGAATTGAACAATGACAACACATGGACACAGGAAGGGGAACATCACACTCCGGGGACTGTTGTGGGGTGGGGGGAGGGGGGAGGGACAGCATTAGGAGATATACCTAATGCTAAATGACGAGTTAATGGGTGCAGCACACCCACATGGCACATGGATACATATGTAACAAATCTGCACATTATGCACATGCACCCTAAAACTTAAAATATAATAATAATATTTAAAAAAAAGACTTGGAAACAAACTATGGGAATGGTTTCAACTAACTCCGTGTTTTCCAAATGTATTTGATATTGTAAATCTTTTTCCATAAAATTACTATTAACAGCCACATGGATTTATCTTTTAACAACACAATTTGAAAATATGTGTTGTTATTTCTGAAGATAATTTCTTTCAGTGATGCATTTGTATTAAGTCACTCTCTAGATGTATTGAATAGGGGTAAGGAGGAGGCAAGTCAATTGGCAACATTGGCAGGTGGGGAAGCTTCTGGACCTCAGCCATGAGATCAAAATGAAAGAGGGCAGGGTAGACTAACACCAGATATGCAAAGCAGGGGCTGGGAAAGCAGGTCCAAGAATGGCCTGAGCTTATTCTTACCAGTTAATGTTTAAAGGGGACAGTGACAAGTTATTTTTCTTTCTTTACAGGAATCACGTAATCAGCACCTGTAGGGAATACCCTTCAAAGATGACCCAAGAGCTTCTGGTCAACTGCTTTCCTTTGCAGGCTTTCTTAGCATTTATACAGTTTCCTTTCCAGCTAGATTATAAGCCAAGATTAGGGAAAACATCTTACCATTCTTTAATTTGCCTCGGTATTTAGTATTCCTTCATTCTTCCAATAAATCTTTATTATGCCACTACTGTGTGCCAGACAATGCTCTTGGTGATAGAGATGCAGCAGTGAACCAAACCCAACAAGGTTCCTGTCCTCATGGAACTTACATTCTTATTGGGTAAACAGATAATAAACCCAATAAGCTGAAATACAACAAATATTAGTGGCAAGTGCTATAAAGAAAATAAAGTGGGATAAAGGATTAAAGAGCACACCAGAGACAGATACCTAATAAATATTCATTGATTATGTATGACTTTTGAATTGCCTCATTGATTTTCTGCAGCCCTCAAAGACAGTGTAACAAGAAGAAAGCGCCATTGTGGCTTGTATAGGTGTGATCATTTTTTAAACGGTGACAAAACCTCAAAAGTGGGCAATAACATTGATGCCTTGTTTCTGCTATTCATCAGCAGGCAAACGTTCTATCTGCAACTGTCAAAACTACATATTTAGCACTGTTCCTCTTACTATTAGCGTCTTCAACATGCTGCTACCTTCCCCACATCCTCCTACCTATTACCGCCTTGTAATTACTGCAATAATTTCAGATTAAGATGTTAAAGTCCAAAATGTTTGTAAAAAAAATTGGCAAGCTGTCACCTCCAAATAACCAGCTGAGTTGCCAAATGAATGATAATGCAAAAATGCTTGCTGGAAAAATAATAAATAAAAGCTTTTTGTTGTGTAATAAATCCTTTTCTATAAACCACCCCTGAGGAAACTGGCTCTAGGCTTATGACATTTTCCTCCAAGTAAGCGGGCCATTTTATTTCATTCTTTTCTACACTTTATTTTTTTCCAAGAGCTGCTGTATCGTCCTACTCCATTGTTCTTCATGAAATATGAATGCCACAGGAGTGTATGGGGAGAGATGCCAGTTACATGGCTGTTGATAGGAGCCACCAGTGACTAGAATAAGTGATTAGTCCAGAAAGTGGCAGCCGAAAAGGAAGTGTGCATTGTGGGAAAACAGAGTTATTTTATTAACTGTTAGCCAAAAGAGAAGACTTAGAAAAGTAAAACACCCTGAGAGGCTGGGTTTAAGTGCATCCATCTTGCCCACTGCAGAGCAGCTCTGTTCATGAGAAAGGGGAAGAACAACACAAACCACCTGGGCTGGATTTGGATATTCGCGGAAGGCTCCATTATGCTTGGGGCAGACCGTGGGCAAAGCTGTACCCAAGAGCTCATTGTCACATTTGAGGAATTGGCTAGGCATGACAGATAATTAGGCAATAACTAACACTCTGCATATACCACGTTGTCTATGTATATAGGATTGCCACATATGTTGTCATCTCATTTGATTCATCAAATAATCCTAGGAAACAGGATTATTTTTCCTATCTTAAAGATGACGCCATTGAAGTTTAGAGATGTTAAGTAATTTTTCTAAGTTTACATAGCCAGCAAGTGGCAAAGCTAGAATTCAAATCCAGGTCTCTCTGACTCCCTAGTTGGGGCTTTAGCCACTCTTCGAAGTTTCCTACTCTTCTTTCCCAGACTCAGAGAAGGAGGCAGAATCCGGCAATAGACAATGTACATCCTCCTCCTCCCCACCTGCCCCACGCTCCTACACGAGGCAAGCATTGTGGAGCCATCAAGGCCACTGACACTGGGTGAGGCCAAAGAGGCCTGGGTGAACTGCTCATCACCCACGGGGCATGTTCACCTGCAGCTACAGTGCTGGTATTTCTTTAGCATTAAAGAAAAGTAGATGTTAGAAAAATCCATGGAAGGCCAGGTTAAAAATTCTACTAAGGAGGATCATTGAGGGTTAGTGGAGTGCTACAGTCAAGGATGGGGAGAAAAGAGGATGGTAGGAACCCATCCGAAAGAATGTTTAATAATAGTTTATTGGAAAAGCAACTTTGGCATGGCACCAATAATTGAGGTTTAAAAGCATAGTGTACAAAAACAAAACAAAACGTAGTGCACATGAGAAGTGAGACATGCTGGTAGAAAACAGGAAGTTCAGGCTTCTGAAATGAGACATCAGAACTGGTACATTGTATGTAAGGCTGGCAGCCAAAGAAACAGCCATCGAAGGTTAGCAAAGGGAGATACTTAAGCTCCACCTTCCTCTCACCTGATTGGGCCTTGACGGGCTAGGGGTGGGACTAAACTGGCAGATGGGCATTACCTTGGGTATATGAAAACCAACCCGAATATGTTTTGAGGCAGATTCTCTCCCTCCTTCTTCCCCCTAGATAGTCTATGTGCTCTAGTTTCCAGAGCCTCCACCTCTGTGCCATGCCCCAATCTTTCCTTCTACTCTGAATCCTAAAAACTCCCCAGGTCTAATGCTAGTAGAAGTCCTACTTCTTCACTGCAAGAATTTTTTTTTTTTTTTTTTTTTTTTGAGATGGAGTCTCACACTGTCACTGCAAGCTCCGCCTCCCAGGTTCACACCTTTCTCCTGCCTCAGAACCCGAGTAGCTGGGACTATAGGCGCCCACCATCACGCCCAGCTAATTTTTTTTTTTTGTATATTTAATAGAGACAGGGTTTCACCGTGTTAGCCAGGATGGTCTCGATCTCCTGACCTTGTGATCCACCCGCCTCGGCCTCCCAAAGTGCTGGGATTACAGGCGTGAGCCACTGCTCCCAGCCTGCAAGAATTTCTCTCTACATTAGCAAGAAACAAACACTTGAGAACTAAGTTATACTGCTGGAGGAAAGATGAACGTCTCTTTACTGCCGATTATGTTAACCTTCCCAATGACGTGTTTTCACTTTTTAAATAGAAGCTTGTTAAATTAAAGGAATGCTTTCCGAATAGTGGGATTATAGGAGAGAAGTTTTCTTGAGATTGTGGTGATGGGCAGGAGCTGTGATGTAAACGGGGTCCCTTAAAACTATTTGGTCTTCATGTTCAGATTTTGATTCAGCTCATGTCTGTCAAGCCTTTAATTAGCACCAAGCCCCAAGCAGCTTGTCTCCCTCCCCACCATGATCAAGGTCTGGAGGATAGAGGTGGTTTCTTGAAAGTGAGAAAATGTTTATTTCATATTGTTTTCAACAAGACTAAATTGGAAAAAAAAACCCTCAACGTCCTTTTAGTGATTTCTACAGTGCTGGGAATTACAGGCTTTTTAAGTCCTTGTCTTCTACTGTAGAAGCTGCCTACTCATCCCAATTGCCTGATGTTTGCTAATTAAGCATCGCTAAAGGAAGAAATTAACTCATTTGCTAAATGCCACCTAAGTTTCTCTGTATATTCAGAAAAAGCATTAAATCCAATCCTGAGACTGTAATTTCAACCTAATTCAAACTCTTGCTTGCTTTAGGGATCAAAATAATTATGCTGCAGGTTTACTAATATCCACAGTGGCATTGATGACAATAACGAATGATGACCCTGACAATGATCATGATGCTGAACGCTGTTTATGTTACTTTTTAAATCCTTTGTTTCAAAAACTACCAAAAATTCTCCACATTTTTAGAAATCTTGTATTGAAGCATCATTAGTATAATTTCTGATCAAATAAATCCATTGCTGAGATGTTCATACAGTATTCTCTGTGCAGAAAATTAAATGAATATAGATAAGAGTCTGATATAGACATTCAGGATGAGACACTTTTTAATTGAGAAAAATAATTGGACAGATTTTCGTTCATTGCACATCTGTTTTCAAATCTATTTACTGTATTTGTCATCTCCCTTTCTCCTTTCATCTCCTTCTTCTCTCCATTGTCCTGCTGTCCCTTTTTTCTTTGGTTCTCCTCTCATCTTTCACTCTCCCCTTTTTTTTTTTTTTTTTTTGAGACGAAGTCTCCCTCTGTCGCCCAGGCTGGAGTGCAGTGGCGCCATCTCGGCTCACTGCAAGCTCCGTCTCCCGGGTTCACGCCATTCTCCTGCCTCAGCCTCTCCGAGTAGCTGGGACTACAGGAGCCCACCACCACTCCCGGCTAATTTTTTGTATTTTTAGTAGAGACGGGGTTTCACCGCGGTCTCGATCTCCTGACCTCGTGATCCGCCCGCCTCAGCCTCCCAAACTGCTGGGATTACAAACGTGAGCCACCGCGCCCAGCCTCACTCTCCTTTTCAGCAAACAAATCAGAGAAAGAAACAGATTCCTAGATAATAAATTGTAATTTAAATCTGGTTTGTTTTCAGAGACTGTAGTCCTGACTTAATGTATCATACAAAGCTCCAGGATTTAATAAAGAAAGGAGGCCATCAGGAAAAAGAAAATCAACTCTGCAGGTAAGCTGAAAATAATTTGCATTTTGGGAGCTGTGCATTAGGCATGTTTGGTCCAAGCTCTTTCATGGGGAGATAAAATGAAAATGATGTGCTTTATTACTTTAAAAGTCATACCCTTCTAATAACAGGGAGAGTAGGAAGCTTTTCTGATTGATTCTGCTGAACCATCACTATCTGGAGTCATTTGCACTCATGGACCATTGGGAGAACATTAATTGACCAAAAAGAGGCTGCAGTTATTGTCGAGGCAGCATTGTGTATCCTTCTGAAATGGCTGATCCTGACCTGGGCTCTTGACTTCGCCCCCTCAGACTCTGGCTTTTATGGGACTGGATGGATCTACTGCCAGAGGTCAAGTAGGGCCAGACTGAAAAGCTTTATCAATTCCAGAACCTCACTGAGTACCTCCTACTAGGAAATTTGAACGTGAACACCTTGGTAACATCTCAAACACGGACTTGGGAGCTTTTGCCTATAATTCAAAGCAAACCGAAAAAGAAATTATTCCCACTGTGTTGCAAAAATTGAAATGGAAAAAGAACTGTCGATTCTAATTCCTCAACCCAGGACTTCAGATGCCAATAATGATTTCAAAGAATAAACACCCACTGAGTGCATCTCAGAAACTTAATTGTTTTCTTGTTATTTAACATTTACAGTAGTAACAGTGTGCTGGCACTGCTGGGCTCCTGTAAAGAGCCATGCCTGAAGTCCTCAGGGTACCACAATGATGGCTGCACGTGTGAAAGGTTAGGAATCCAGGAATACTAATATGGAAAGTAAATTGTTTTTCCCATTTCTTTTCTGTGCTGCTCTAGAAAGATCTTACACCTCTTGTCCTTTAAGGTAATAGCACTAGTTCCCATTCTTTTGGATTCCATATACATTAGGGCGTCCACATCTACTGTTAAAAAAAGGAAGAAAGATTTTGAGGAAGAGCTTAAAGGAAAGGGGGTATTCAAAGAAGAAAATGCTTCAGGGCAATTGGGGGTTTCCTTCAGAGCAAAAGGGAGATTAGAGGAGAGGTGGGAGAGAGATAGAGAAGGATTTACCTGATGAATAACCCAGAACTTGGAAGTGATTCCGGGTAGGTCTCTCAAAACAGGAGAAAATTATTGTATTTAAAAAGTGGGTGGCCCTTGAAGTATAATCATTTGAAAATTCAGAAGCTACCTGGGTGCTGAATCATTGCTCTTCTCACTTCATTTTCCCAAGAATGAATAATTACACATTCACCCCATTGCCTGTGCCTGGGAACGATGTAATGAAGGACTTCATTTTGTTATATGCAGGACTGACCCTGGCTGTGCACTGGGGCATCTGCTGGCTCCTTCAAATTTATCCCTTATGGATATGACCCACCCTTTCCACACCCAACTTTGCTGACTATGCATAAAGCCAAAAAAGGAGAGGGGTCCTAGTTACCCAAGGACTGTGTATGTATGGGAGAGTTAGGGGTGGAGGGAAACTTGGCCTAATCTCTATCTGGGGACTGCTGAATGCTTACAACACCCACAAGAGAGGGTCAGTAGCTGATGACCCCTGTGTTAAAAATAAAAAAAACTGAAACCCTCGATTATTAGCCCGTGACTTGCTTTACTTTTGCCTTCTGTTTAGGAGGGATTTAATTCTGATTAAATTAAAGTAAATGGCAACCACACAACATGCTATGTTTTTGGACCCCTTGGTCACCTAATTTTCCAATTAAGCTTCAGTCCTGCTGGCACAATGAGGCTGGACCCTGAGAAGCCACATGGGCTGGTGAGAGAGAATGGGAACCACAGTGAAACGTGCATTTTTGGGGAGACTCAATGGAGTGACCCAGAGCCAGCTTATTGCATCTTAGAAAGTTATAAGACAGAAAATTTATATCCTGTAGGTTAGTTTGAAAGTGGGGGAAGAGACTATAAACTAGGAAATCAACAAAGTGCTTTTGAAAAAATATTTGCTGAGCATCTTAAGGCGTAGGTTTCTGAGAGTAGGGTGAGTGTTTTTATTTCTTCCCAGATACTCTGCCTTTAAATGCAGATCTAGCTGTCTGCTGTATGCCGTCTGAGACAAAGGTTAATTTCCAATGCTTGAATTACCCACACCACTTTTGGCCCTTATCCAGTAGGTGGAATTTTTGAAACATCCAAATAGTCACTGTCAGGCCTCTGAGCCCAAGCTAAGCCATCATATCCCCTGTGACCTGCACATATACATCCAGAAGGCCTGAAGTAACTGAAGAATCACAAAAGAAGTGAAATTTAAATGGCCTGTTCCTGCCTTAACTGATGACATTCCACCATAAAAGAAGTGAAAATGGCCAGTCCCTGCCTTAACTGATGACATTACCTTGTGAGATTGCTTTTCCTGGCTCATCCTGGCTCAGAAAGCTCCCCAACTGAATACCTTGTGACCCCCAACTCCTGCCCGCCAGAGAACAACCCCCCTTTGACTGTAATTTTCCTTTACTTACCCAAATCTTATAAAACTGCCCCACTCGTATCTCCCTTCACTCTCTTTTCGAACTCAGCCCGCCTGCACCCAGGTGATTTAAAGCTTTATTGCTCACACAAAGCCTGTTTGGTGTCTCGTCACACGGACGCCAGTGAAATTTGGTGCTGTAACTCGGATCGTGGGACCTCCCTTGGGAGATCAATCCCCTGTCCTCCTGCTTTTTGCTCCATGAGAAAGATCCACCTACGACCTCAGGTCCTCAGACCGACCAGCCGAAGGAACATCTCACCAATTTTAAATCGGGTAAGCGGCCTTTTACTCTCTTCTCCAACCTCTTACTATCCCTCAACCTCTTTCTCCTTTCAATCTTGGCGCCACACTTCAATCTCTCCCTTCTCTTAATTTCAGTTCTTTTCCTTTTCTGGTAGAGAAAAAGGAGACGCATTTTATCTGTGAACCCAAAACTCTGGCGCTGGTCACAGATTCGGGAAGACAGTCTTCCCTTGGTGTTTAATTACGCTGGGATAACTGCCTGATTATTCACCCACGTTTCAGGGATGTCTGACCACATGGGGACACCTGCCTGGTTCCTTCACCCTTAGCGGCAACTACTGCTTTTCTGCAGGGCAAGAACCCCTCAACCCCTTCTCTCCCTCTCTACCCCTTTTCCGCTTTTCTGGAGGGCAAGAAACCCACGACCCCTTTTCTCCATGTCTCTACCCCTTTTCCGCTTTTCTGGAGGGCAAGAACCCCCCGACCCCTTCTCTCCATGTCTCTACCCCTTCTCCACTTCCCTGGGGGACAAGCAGTCTCCACCCCTTCTCTCCGTGTCTCTACTCTCTCTTTTCTTTGGCTTGCCTCCTTCACTATGGGCACCCTCCATTCCTCCTCCTCCCTTAGCCTATGTTCTCAAGAACTTGAAACCTCTTCAACTCACACCTGACCTAAACCCAAATGCCTTATTTTCTTCTGCAATGCTGCTTGACCCTCAATGCCGCTTGACAAACTCAACAGTGGTTCCAAATAGCCAGAAAATGGCACTTTCAATTTTTCCATCCTACAAGATCTAAATAATTCTTGTCATAAAATAGGCAAACAGTCTGAGGTGCCTGTTGTCCAGGCATTCTTTTAAACGTTGCCCCCTCCCTAGTCTCTGTTCCCAGTGCGCCTCGTCCCAAATCCTCCTCCTTTCCCTCTTGCCTGTCCCCTCAGTCCCAATCCCACGCGTCGCTGAGTCGTTCTGATCTTCCTTTTCTACAGACCCATCTGACCTCTCCCCTCCTCCCAGGCTGCTCCTCGCCAGGCCAATCTACGTCTCAATTCCTCCTCAGCCTCTGCTCCTCCACCCTATAATCTTTTTTTTTTTTTTTTTTTTTTTGAGACAGAGTCTTGCTCTGTCGCCCAGGCTGGAGTGCAGTGGCACAATCTCGGCTCACTGCAAGCTCCGCCTCCCGGGTTCACGCCATTCTCCTGCCTCAGCCTCTCCGAGTAGCTGGGACTACAGGCACCCACCACCACGCCTGGCTAATTTTTTGTATTTTTTTAGTAGAGACGGGGTTTCACCGTGGTCTCGATCTCCTGACCTCGTGATCTGCCCGCCTCGGCCTCCCAGAGTGCTGGGATTACAAGCGTAAGCCACCGCGCCCGGCCCCTATAATCTTTTTATCACTCCCCTCCTCACACCCAGTCAGGCTTACAGTTTCGTTCTGTGACTAGCCCTCCCCCACCTGCCCAGCCATTTCCTCTTAAAAAGGTGGCTGGAGCTAAAGGCATAGTCAAGGTTAATGCTCCTTTTTCTTTATCTGACCTCTCCCAAATCAGTTAGCGTTTAGGCTCTTTTTCATCAAATATGAAAAACCCAGCCCAGGTCATGGCTTGTTTGGCAGCAACCCGGAGACACTTTACAGCCCTAGACCCTAAAAGGTCAAAAGGCTGTCTTATTCTCAATATACATTTTATTACCCAATCCGCTCTCGACTTTAAATAAAGCTCCAAAAATTAAATTCCGGCTCTCAAACCCCACAACGGAACTTAATTAACCTCGCTTTCAAGGTGTACAGTAATAGAAAAAAGTTGCAATTCCTTGCCTCCACTGTGAGACAAACCCCAGCCATATCTCCAGCACACAAGAACTTCCAAACGCCTAAACCACAGTGGCCAGGCGTTCCTCCTGGCCCGCCTCCCCCAGGAGCTTGCTACAAGGGCCAGAAATCTGGCCACCAGGCCAAGGAATGCCTGCAGCCTGGGATTCCACCTAAGCCGCGTCCCATCTATGAGGGACCCCACTGGAAATTGGACTGTTCAACTCACCTGGCAGCCACTTCCAGCGCCCCTTGAACTCTGGCCCAAAGCTGACTCCTTCCCAGATCTTCCCAGCTTAGCAGCTGAAGACTGACACTGCCTGATGGCCTCAGAAGCCCCGAAGATCATCACAGATGCCGAGCTTTAGGTAACTCTCACAGTGGAAGGTAAGTCCGTCCCCTTCTTAATCAATATGGAGGCTGTTCACTCCACATTACCTTCTTTTCAAGGGCCTGTTTCCCTTGCCTGTATAACTGTTGTGGGTATTGACGGCCAGGCTTCTAAACCTCTTAAAACTCCCCAACTCTGGTGCTTAGACAATAATCTTTTAAGCACTCCTTTTTAGTTATCCCCACCTGCCCAGTTCCCTTATTAGGCCGAGACACTTTAAATTACCTGCTTCCCTGACTATTCCTGGGCTACAGCCACAACTCATTGCCGCCTTTTCCCCCAGTTCAAAGCCTCCTTCACATCCTCCCCTTGTATCTCCCCACCTTAACCCACAAATATAAGACATCTCTACTCCCTCCTTGGTGACCGGTCATGCACCCCTTACCAGCCCATTAAAACCTAATCACCCTTACCCTGCTCAATGCCAATATCCCATCCCATAGCATGCTTTAAAAGGATTAAAGTCTGTTATCACTTGCCTGCTACAGCATGGCCTTTTAAAGCCTATAACCTCCCCTTACAATTCCCCATTTTACCTGTCCTAAAACCAGACAAGCCTTACAGGTCAGTTCAGGATCTGCGCCTTATGAACCAAATTGTTTTGCCTATCCACCCCGTGGTGCCAAACCCATATACTCTCCTATCCTCAATACCTCCCTCAACAACCCATTATTCTGTTCTGGATCTCAAACATGCTTTCTTTACTATTCCTTTGCACCCTTCATCCCAGCCTCTCTTTGCTTTCACTTGGACTGACACTGACACCCATCAGGCTCGGCAAATTACCTGGGCTGTACTGCTGCAGTGCTTCACAGACAGCCCCCATTACTTCAGTCAAGCCCAAATTTCTTCCTCATCTGTTACCTATCTCGGCATAATTCTCATAAAAACACACGTGCTCTCCCTGCTGATTGTGTCTGACTGATCTCTCAAACCCCAGCACCTTCTACAAAACAACAACTCCTTTCTTCCTAGGCACGGTTAGATACTTTCAACTTTAGATACCTGGTTTTGCCATCCTAACAAAACCATTATATAAACTCACAAAAGGAAACGTAGCTGATCCCATAGACCCTAAATCCTTTCCCCACTCCTCTTTCCATTCCTTGAAGACAGCTTTAGAGACTGCCCCCAACCTAGCTCTCCCTGACTCATCCCAACCCTTTTCATTACACACAGCTGAAGTGCAGGGCTGTGCAGTCAGAATTCTTACACAAGAACTGGGACCGCGCCCTGTAGCCTTTTTATCCAAACAACTTGACCTTGCTGTTTTGCCTCGCCCTCAAGTCTGCGTGCGGCGGCCGCCACCGCCCTAATACTTGTGGAGCCCTTAAAATCACAAACTATGCTCAACTCACTCTCTACAGTTCTCATAACTTCCAAAATCAATTTTCTTCCTCACACCTGACACATATACTTTCTGCTCCCTGGCTCCTTCAGCTGTACTCACTCTTTGTTGAGTCCCACAATTACCATTGTTCCTGGCCCGGACTTCAATCCGGCCTCCCACATTATTCCAGATACCACACCTGACCCTCATGACTGCATCTATCTGATCCACCTGACATTCACCCCATTTCCCCATATTTCCTTCTTTCCTGTTCCTCACACTGATCACACTTGGTTTATTGATGGCAGTTCCACCAGGCCTATTCGCCACACACCAGCAAAGGCAGGCTATGCTATAGTACAAGCCACCAGCCCACCTCTTAGAACCTCTCATTTCCTTTCCATCGTGGAAATCTGTCCTCAAGGAAATAACTTCTCAGTGTTTCATCTGCTATTCTACTACTACTCAGGGATTATTCAGGCCTCCTCCCTTCCCAACACTTCAAGCTCAGGGATTTGCCCCCACCCAGGACTGGCAAATTGGCTTTATTCAACATGCCTGGAGTCAGGAAACTAAAATACCTCTTGGTCTAGGTAGACACATTCACTGGATAGGCAGAGGCCTTTCCCACAGGGTGTAAGAAGGCCACCACGGTCATTTCTTCCCTTCTGTCAGACATAATTCCTCAGTTTGGCCTTCCCACATCTATACAGTCCTATAACAGACCGGCCTTTATTAGTTAAATCACCCAAGCGGTTTCTCAGGCTCTTAGTATTTAGTGAACTAATGGCCTTTTAAAAACACCCCTCACCAAGCTCAGCCACCAACTTAAAAAGGACTGGACAATACTTTTACCACTTTCCCTTCTCAGAATTCAGGCCTGTCCTTGGAATGCTACAAGGTACAGCCCATTTAAGCTCCTGTACAGATGCTCCTTTTTATTAGGCCCCAGTCTCATTCCAGACACCAGACCAACTTGGACTGCACCCCAAAAAACTTGTCATCCCTACTATCTTCTGTCTAGTCATACTCCTATTCACCGTTCTCAACTACTCATAAATGCCCTGCTCTTGTTTACACTGCCGGTTTACACTGTTTCTCCAAGCTATCACAGCTGATATCTCCTGGTGCTATCCCCAAACTGCCACACTTAACTCTTGAAGTAAATAAATAATCTTTGCTGGCAAGGCTATGCTGAACCTCCTTAGGCACTCTCCAATTAAATGTCCTAGGTCCTCCCAATTCTTAGTCCTTTAATACCTGTTTTTCTCCTTCTCTTATTCTGTTTAGTTTTTCAATTCATACAAAACCGTATCCAGGCCATCACCAATAATTCTAAATGACAAATATTTCTTCTAACAGTCCCACAGTATCACCCCTTACCACCAAATCTTCCTTCAGCTTAATCTCTCCCACTTTAGGTTCCCATGCCACCCCTAATCCCACTCCAAGCAGCCCTGAGAAATATCGCCCATTATCTCTTCATACCATCCCCCAAAATTTTCACCGCCCCAACACTTCAACACTATTTTGTTTTATTTTTCTTATTAAAATAAGACAGGAATGTCAGGCCTCTGAGTGCAAGCTAAGCCATCATATCTCCTGTGACCTACACGTATACATCCAGATGGCCTGAAGTAACTGAAGAATCACAAAAGAAGTGAAATCTAAATGGCCTGTTCCTGCCTTAACTGATGACGTTGCACCACGAAAGAAGAGAAAATGTCTGGACCCTGACTTAACTGATGACATTATCTTGTGAAATTCCTTCTCCTGGCTCATCCTGGCTAAAAAGCTTCCTCACTGAGCACCTTGTGACCCCCCACCCCTGCCCACCAGAGAATAACCCCCCTGTGACTGTAATTTTCCTTTACCTACCCAAATCTTATAAAACGGCCCCATCCCTATCTCCCTTTGCTGACTCTCTTTTCGAACTCAGCCCGCCTGCACCCGGGTGATTACAAGCGTTTTTGCTCACACAAAGCCTGTTTGGAGGCCTCCTCACACGGACACGAGTGAAAGTCACCTGCCCTGGAGCTAATGTACCTGCCCTGATGAGGGAGACAGGCAAAGCAGGGTCCGCCCTATTCCGGCATGTGAACCCCTGAAAGTGTCACCAGGCAACTATTTGGAGAATGTTTGGGTGAGGAATCAGTGTTTTAACCCCTTTAGTTATTTCAACCAGCGCAGAAAAGAAGGACCTATGGCAACATCCAATGACAAGCATCTATGTTCTTATTTGAGAGTGAGGGCCATGCTTTTTCTCAATCTTTGATAGAAACATATTTCAAAAAGCAAGCACACAAAATTCTCCGTTTTAACAAAGAAGCTTTAGAAATAGTGTAATTTTCCAAAATAACTGTTCATCGCAGGAACTTTAAACATTGTGAAGTTTTTCCTCCGTAATCAGATAGGATGATAAATGGAATGAGCTCGTAGCCTTATCATTCCTTGCTCATGAATAAGAGACAAAAGTCTGTTGATCTGTTGATCCAATGGTTTCCATGCGGAGAGAAGAAAAATTCCTATATGGATATGTCAGGGGAGTAGGCCTTAGGACTCCCTCCATCCTCATCCTGAAGACAATTCATTTAGTGCTAGAAAAATAACCTCATTGCCACCTCTGCACCTTGGGATCTGGGTGCATAAATGCTCATAAAATTATTAGGATATGCACTGATTCACTGTTAGGCTGAAGCTATACAGCCAAATTTAATATAAAATTCAAGGTTTTTATTGCCAGGGTTCAAATGCTAAAGTCACATTCCACTTTCTGTTAATTTAGAGAAAAAAATAAGACCTAGTATTTTCTACAAAGTTCGAGGAAGGAAACATTAGATATGGCCCGAGGCCTTTTTATCAAATGCAATTAGGTTCAGCTGAATATGGTAGAAAATCCAACGTGGCTTAAAATAAGGGTTTTAATTTTTTCCCAGAAAAAGGATATCTAGGCAGGTAGGATGACTCGAAGCAAAGAGTGGAAACCCAGATTCTTCTATCTTTATGTTCTACAATACTTAGGGCTTGATTTCTATCCTGAAGGTCATATTCTAGACACAAAATAGCCACTGTGGCTCTAGCTAAAGGCAGTGTTCTCATACTATCGTCTCCAGACCAACAGCCACAGCATCACCTGGGAACTGGTTAGAAAAGAAAATACTCTGGCGGCACCTCAAACCAACTGCATCAGAAACTGCTGGGTGGGACTCACCGATTGGTGTTTAGGAAGAAGGTGCCCATCCCATCAGCTGAAGCACCTCCCTTGAAAGCCCCACCAAATGACTTCCAGATACTTTTCCCTGCACCCTACCGCAGCCTTCTCAAACCTGGAGATGTTGGCTTTAGTTGGGCACATTGTCACCAACAATGTAGAGATTCTGTTAGTAAAGAGAAGCAGCAATAGACACTTGGTAAGCAACTAGCAGAAGAATCATAGCAATAAAGTGCAGGGCTAGGCACATTTTCATTGTCGACAAAACGAGTCAAACTCTGTAAAATATTTGAAAAAATTTTTTCTGAGCCAAATATGAGTGACCATGGCCTGGGACACAGCCCTCAGGCAGTACTGAGAACATGTGCCCACCTAAGCTGGTCAGGTTGCAGCTTGGTTTTATACATTTTAGGGAGGCATGAGACGTCAATCAAATATGTTTGAGAAATACATTGGTTTGGTCCAGAATCAATAGAAAGGAAATGTTCAGATTAAGATAAAAGACTGTGGAAACCAAGGTTTTTTTTTTTGTTTGTTTTGTTTTTTTTAAAGACAGTCTTGCTTCATTGCCCAGGCTGGAGTGCAGTGGCATGATCTTGGCTCACTGCAAAATCCACCCCCAGGGTTCAAGCAATTCTCCTGCCTCAGACTCCTGAGTAGTTGGGACTACAGGCAGGCACCACCGCACCTGGCTAATTCTTGTATTTTTAGTAGAGGCAGGGTTTTGCCATGTTGGCCAGGCTGGTCTTGAACCCCTGACCTCAGGTGATGTGCCTGCCTTGGCATCCCAAAGATTAAGGTTCTTTTGCAGTCTCATAGTGGCTGTCCTTAGAGACAATAGATTACAAATGTTTCCTATTCAGACCTTTAAAAAGTGCTAGACTCTCAGTTAATATCTTCAGGATTGGGAGGGCCTGGAAGTAAAAGATCTAGCTATGCTAACAGAGATTCTGTACAGATGCAAATTTCCCCCCACAAAGTATGGCTTTGCAGGGCTATTTCAAAATATGGCAAAGAAACGTGTTTTGGGGTAAAATATTTTGATTTTCTTGTCATATAATGTTATGCCAGAGTCAGATTGGCAAGTAAGTCGAGATATATAGGGTTAAATAAAACCCATCTGATGAGAATTTGTGGTTTGTAGGGCATGACTCCCCAGACCCCTTAGGTAGGAATTTGGCAAAATAAGAAAAAATTAGAGCTTAGTCCTCATCATTATTGTTTTGAAATCAGGTATATTGGTGGTCAAATTATTTTGGTGGGTAAATTATCATATGCTTTCAACTTTCAACTTTGTACTGTGCCAATAATATCAAATGCCTGTATAGATTATGTATGCCAAGATTTAATTCAACTGAGCAGGAACACTCAGTGGACCATTTATTAGTAACAGGAAATTTTTTAAGGTTCAGTAACATTTTCTCTGTGTTGAGCATTTTACATTTTTCAAACGTAGGAAAAGTGGATAATCAAACTCCTAGAAATTTCTCTTGTTTTAGCCTCGGTCTGTCACATAGACTGGTGTGCAGTGGTGCAATCTCGGCTCACTGCAACCTCCACCTTCTGAGTGGCTGGTACTACAGGCATGAGACATCATGCCCAACTAATATTTTTGTATTTTTAGTAGCTACGGGGTTTTGCTGTGTTGGCCAGGCTGGCAAACTTCTAGAAATTTCTACTTTTGGACGTTTATTCACATGTAGTCAAATATTGTTAATATAGTCTCTATGTCCTTAGATGAACTAATTGATTGACTCATGAGAACTAAAGATAACTAAATTAGACTAAAACCACTTTCTAACTCATCAGAATACTCTCCACCTCCTCCACATTTCTTGTCAGTATTCCACTTTTAAAGAGCCCAGTGACAAAAAAATTATTAGCCTATGCCAGGAATTTAAATAAAAAATTAACTCATTGATCAGAATAGGTTTGTTTTCATCTTGTACTCCTCTAAGTACAGGCACAGGCCTATCTAACATAATTTATTGTTCACAATTGCCTTCAGTTGAGTTTACCAGGGTAGAGATTCCGATATTCTAAGACTTGTGTGCAAGAGTTTTACTGGGTACTGATCTCAAGATCAACACTTGTTGTAAAGTCAGTATCATCAAGACCTGAGTAAAGTCCAGTCCCTCACTGTGACAGACAGACCCTACAAGATCTGGCTCTGGACCACTTCTTGGTATTACCCCTAACCTCTCAAACCTCTCCACCCCTGCTTTCTGCTCCTTAAGCATGTCCAGCACCTCAGGGCCTTTGCACATACTGTTCCCTGCCCTGGACCATGCTTCTCTCTAGATAACCACATGGCATGCTGCCCCTTTCCGTCCTATGTCTGTTCAGATGTCACCTCTGCTGAGAAGCTGTTGTGGCCAGCCTTTCTAAAGTAACTCCATCCTATAGTTTCTTCATCTTCACAACATTTAATCACTACCTGACAATATTAATATATATTTCTTTTCAGTTTTTTGTCTGTCCTTCTATAAAGGAAAATCCATGAAGTCAGGGCCTGATATGTTTGCTCAATGATATATAACACCCCTAGGACAGGTGTTGTAGGGTCTGACACACAATAGAAATTCAGTAATAAGTGAATTAATAAACTAATTCAGTCAAATAAATTCTCTGATGAATTTACTGAAATGGAAGAGGTTAATTTTAGGCAGAATTGAAGAAGTTTAATAATGATCTTCAGATAACCAGATAATTTTAATTAGTATATCACAACCTCACCAACCAGTCTTTTGAAGGAACTGTTACTGTGATAATTTGCATCAACTTGTAATGAATATTGACTAAGTTAGTTTACCTGTAGGGAATCATCTGCATTTTCCATTTGGGATAGTTTCATGTTTCAACAGTTTTTATGCCTCTGTCACCTTAACCAGGTCCAAGAGGGAGAAACAGCTGTGACGAGCTGGCAGGTGTTAAGTATAAACCATGGCTAATTCCTCCTCACTAATCCAAGCTTGGAACAAAATCAGGGTGCTAGTTCAGTTGATTTTTCTTTACAAGTTAATGAAAACCTCATTTTAAGTTTATAGACTACCAAGGCTGGCAAACGACAGCAGCACCTTTGGCTGATGGAGCTGAGGTTTATTCCCTGCTGGGAATTTCCAGCTTTACTACACCTAAGAATAGTGTTTGATGATGCCCTAGGGTCTCTTTTTGTGATCTGGGAAGGTGGATGGCGTGTGTTTGGGACTAGAACAGCTGAGGAGAAGGGAGGTGAAGATCTTGGAAGGGATAGCCTGGTCTCTGTTCCCTGTTGGGTCAATTAAATGTCTCTGAGGCATTGCCAGTTATGGCCAGAAAGTAACAGAATCAATTTCATAAGAGAGTTTTTGAGACCCTGGGCCACAGAGAGTAGCTGCTGGGCCCAGGTTAGAAAGTGCAGTCTCCAGCTTACAGGGCCCACTCATACCACCTGTTAACGAAGAGTCACACTACATAAAATATTTTAAGGTATTTATTCTGAGCCAAATACGAGTGACCACGGCCTGTGACACCTCCCTTAGGGGGTCCTGAGAACATGTGTCCAAGGTGGTTGGGGTGCAGCTTGGTTTTGACCATTTTAGGGAGCTGTGAGATTTGAGTCAAATACATTTAAGAAATAGTTTGGTTCGGTCCAGAAAAGTGAGACAACTCGAAGTGGGGGTGGTGGGGGCTTCCAGGTTATACACAGATTTAAACAATTTCTGGTTGACAATTGGTTGAGTTTATCTAAAGACATGGGATCAACAGGAAGGAAATGTCTGGGTTGCAATCAGAGGTTGTTGAAACCAAAGTTTTCTCATGCAGATGAAGCCTCCAGGTAGCAGGCTTCAGAGAGAATGTACTGTAAGTTCTTATCAGACTTAAGGTCTGTGTTGATGTTAATGCCAGAGGTATGATGAGGCATGTCCAACCCCCATTTCTCACCATGGCCTGAACCAGTATTTCAGGGTAAATTTTAAGAGTGCCCTGGCAAGGAAGAAGTTTATTCAGATGGTTGGAGGGGCCTTAGAATTTAATTTTTGGTGTACATACCTCTGCAGAGCACCTACTGTTACTTTGGCTCCCCGAGAACTGAAAGCTTTTGGATCTTGGTGTTACCAGCCAGGTCCAGGTCCATTCTGCCTGTGTGAAGTAAACCAATCACTGTGGCACAAGTTTTACAAAACAGAAAAGATTTATCCTCAAGGTTGCCAAGTGAGGAGGTGGGAGAACAGTGCTAAATCCACCTACCTGAAGATAAGACTTAGGTATATTTATGCGTTAGGGAAGTGGAGTGGTCTAGGTCATCAAAAGGTGATTGTGAGTGGGAGAGTTCTCTGAGCTCCCTTGCAGGATGTGCAAGAAAGGTGTGGCTCATCTGTTAGGCCGCCATGTGTACTCAAACCACATATGGGATGAGGAGCACGCAGATGGGCAGATGCAGGAGCCAGAGGAAGTGCCCCTGGGCTCTGGCCCCACAGCAGTGTCCAGGGATGAGTGCCTGCAGCTCCCAAAGCCCAAGTGGGTGTGTGTTACAGTGCACTCTCTTAGCCTTGCCATCCACAGATTGCTTATGTGTTGACTAGCTCAGTGCCCTCTTGGTACCTAGCTACTTGTCTGGCATCTGGGAATAATCAGGTTGCACATGGACTTGAAGGATGAATGTGGTGGTTTTATTGAGTGGTGGAGGTGGCTTTTAGTGGATGGATGCAGAGCTGGAAGGGGGATGGAGTGGGACGATGATCTTCCTCTGGAGTTTGGCAGTCCAGAGGCTGATCTACTCACCAGCCATCGCCAGTTGAACTCCTCTCAGTGTACAGACACTCCTTCTCTTCTCTCTGCTGCGGTTCCTGCAGTTCTTCTGCTCTTCTGTTCATCCTCTTTTCTTCTGTCCATATCATTTGGCAGTGGGGAAAAATGAAGTAACAGGTTCATTCTACACAAGCATAGGTGTTTATGCCATTTCATAGGACATATGTACAGAAAATGGCAGCATTAACATGACCTGACGGTGGAGTTTTTGGCCCTCTGACATCAAAAAGCCACCTCTTGAGTACTTATGCAGGCTCAGTTGAAGGGTTGGGGGTTGATATGGTTTGGCTGTATCCCCACTCACATCTCATCTTGAACTGTAGTTCCCATAATCCCCACATGCCATGGGAGGGACCAAGTGGGAGGTAATTGAATCGTGGGGGTGGGCCCTCATGCTGTTCCCATGATAGTGAATGAGTTCCCACGAGGTCTGATGGTTTCATAAGAGGACTTTCCCCCTTTTGCTGGGCACTTCTCCTTGCTGCCACCATATGAAGAAGGACGTGTTTGCTTCCACTTCCGCAATGATTGTAAGTTTCCTGAGGCCTCCCCAGCCCTGGGAAACTGTGAGTCAATTAAATCTCTTTCCCTTATAAATTACCCAGTCTTGCGTATGTCTTTATTAGCAGCATAAGGATGGACTAATGCCTCAGAAATTGGCCTAAGTAACAAGGAGCTGAATGTTAATCACCAAGACAATAGGGAAAATGTCTTCAGGCCATGTCAGAAGTATTCATGACAGCCCTTCCCATCACAGACTCAGAGGTCTAGGAGGTAAAAATGGTTTCACGGGCTGGGCTCAGGGCCCCCCTGCTGCTGTGCAGCCTAGGGACTTGGTGTCCTATGTCCCAGCTCCAGCTGTGGCCAAAAAGGGGCCAAGTTACAGCTCAGGCCCTGGCTTCAAGCCCCAAGCCTTGGAAGCTTCCACATGGTATTGAGCTGCAGGTGCACAGAAGTCAAGAATTGAGGTTTGGGAACCTCCACCTAAATTTCAGAGGATGTATGGAAATGCCTGGATGTCCAGGCAGAAGTTTGCTGCAGGGCTGGAGTCCTCATGGAGAACCTCTGCTAGGGCAATGTGGAAGGGAAATGTGGGGTTGGAGTCCACACACAGAGTGCCCACTGGGGCACTGCCTAATGGAGCTGTGAGAAGAGGACCACAGTCCTCCAGACCCCAGAATGGTAGATCCACTGACAGCTTGCACCATGTGCCTGGAAAAGCTGCAGACATTCACTGCCAGCCCATGAAGGCAGCTGGGAGAGGGGCTGTATCCTGCAAAGCCACAGGGGTGGAGCTGCCCAAGGCAATGGGAGCCAACCTCTTGCATCAGCATGCCCTAGATGTGAGTCATGGAGTCAAAAAAGATCATTTTGGAACTTTAAGTTTTAATGACTACCCTATTGGATTTCAGACTTGCATGAGACCTGTAGCCCCTTTGTTTTGGCCAATTTCTCCCATGTGGAATGGGTGTATTTACCCAATGCTTGTACTTCCATTATATCTAGGTAGTAACTAACTGGACTTTTGATTTTGCAGGCTCATAGGCAGAAGTTTCTTACCTTGTCTCAGATGAGACTTTGGACTTGGACTTTTGAGTTAATGCTGGAATGAGTTAAGACTTTGGGAGACTGTTGGAAGGACATGACTGAGTTTTGAAATGTGAGGACATGCAATTTGGGAGAGATCAGCAGTGGAATAATGTGGTTTTGCTGTGTCCCCACCCAAATCACATCTTGAACTGCAGTTCTCATAATCTCCACATGTCATGGGAAGGTAATTGGATCATGGGAGCAGTTAGCCTCATGCTGTTCTTGTGAGAGTGAGTGAGTTTTCATGAGATCTGATGGTTTTATAAGGGGATTTCCCCCTTTAGCTTGGCATTTCTCCTTGCTACTGCCATGTGAAGAAACATATGTTCGCTTCCCCTTCCACCATGATTGTAAGTTTCTTGAGGCCTCCCCAGCCCTGTGGAACTGTGAGTCTATTAAACATCTTTCCTTTATAAATTACCCAGTCTTGGGTATGTCTTTATTAGCAGCATGAGAATGGACTAACACAGTGGTCTTAACCAATTTGAACTGAACAGGAACTAGCCCAAGTTCCTAAAAACAACTGACATGCTCATTACCCTGGCAACCAATGAATGTTATCTACAAAGTAGCCAGTGAAAGTTAAGTTTCAGCTGTTCAGACGAGATACCTTTAGCTTCTGCAACCTTTGGCTTCATTGAAAAAGAAAAAAGTAACAAAAAGTAAATGACCAAAAGCAAGCAGGACAGGCAGACTTGATGGAATTAACTTCTCAGTTTCAAGGAGGGACAGCATGCTTGGTGTCGTTACTGGCATCCCATGAGAGTAAGCAGCAGCAGGGGCAACAGTTTCTTTTATGGGCAAGTGGGTTGTGACAACAGAGAGAACCAGGGAGAGAGATTGTGTGGCACCCATAGTTCCTGTCCCCATGTGCACATGGAGACACCCCTCGGAGCATTCTAGCAATATCCAGGGCAAGGGGTACTCATAATTTGCTGGATGACTATGGGATTCCTAGAGGCACTGTAATTTTGGCCTTAATTTAGATGTAACCCTGTTTGTATCCACAGCCAGGTGACATTTGGGTTAAAGAGTAATTGACCTAGACTCCTTGCAATGTAATTATCCTGGAAAAGCTCCCTCTTAAAAGCCTCTTTAAAGGCTTAATTTACATTCCAAATAGAATGTATCTGTTTTTCAGATTCTAATTATTTTAATGTTGTTTTTGCAAAGGGTGATTTCCATAACTTGAATATTTGAGAAATTCAAGTTGTAACTATGTAGAACTGAACCAATATAGAATGAAAGGAAACTCAATGCATTTGTTTGTGAGGCATTGCCCTCAGGAGGTGTATATAGCTAGAATTTGCACTGCCTTTATTTTAAAAATGTCCAGAACCTCTAGGCTCCTACTGTTTCCCTGGCTCACTCATAAAAAGCTGCCTAGCAGTCTACTTTTTGCCCTTGTAGTAATGCCTAATTTTCTTTGAGCTAAATGCTTTACGCTTATCTCTTTTAATTGTAACCACCTGAAGTAGAAGAGTTTTTTGTTTTCTGTTTTTTTTTTGAGATGGAGTCTCACTCTGTCATCCAGGCTGAAGTGCAGTGGCGCGATCACAGCTCACTGCAACCTCTGCCTCCCAGGTTCAAGCCTGGGAGTAGCTGGGATTACAGGCATGCGCCACCATGCCTAGCTATTTTTTTTTGTATTTTTAGTAGAGACAGGGTTTCACTGTGTTGCCCAGGCTGGTCTCGAACTCCTGAGCTCAGGCAATATACCCACCTTGGCCCCCCAAAGAGCTAGGATTACAGGCACGAACCACCTCACCCGGCCTAGAAGATAGTATTGATCCCATTTTATAGAAGAGGAAACTGAAGTGCACAGATCGAAGCCACACAGTGAATGAACAGGAAAGTGGAACTCTAAGGCCCCTCTCTAATCTGCACTGTGTACTACATCCCATCAAGAGCCTTCTGTATGACAGACACACCAGACAGCAATAATGTAATTTAGGCATACCCTGAGAATGACCCTATGGTCTAAGAAGAATTGTAGCTCTAAGCTAAGGAATCCAGAAGTAGCCAGCATGGAGATTCATTCCTTATCCCTTGGCCCATCCCGTGGAGAACAGGCTGTACGGGGGATCAAGGCTCTTTGTTTTGGGTTAAGTGAAGGTTACTGGGAAGAGGTTCCTAGGAGGAGGGTGTTAAGTGAAAACACTATATAAACTGCATGCTTTATACAAGTTGTTACAGTTCTCCTGTCTAGTCCACCACCACCTGACTGGGCTGCCCTGTATGTAAGTTCCCTCCATAAACCCTATGTCTCATTCACTGGTTCCAGGTCTTTAGCCTCTCAAACACGATGCCATTCCTATTGAATGAAGTCAATAGGGGTCCGCATGATATCTGCCAGTCTTGAATTCTTTTTACCCCATTTTGCAGCCATCCCCCTCCCCCATTCCATCCTTGAGTTCTAACTCTAAGGACACACAGTAGCTGCTCAATGAGCTTTGGTTGTGTTGTCAGTTAATCATTAACAAAATGACCCTCCAACTCCCTTTTAGAGTATCACCAAAAAGTGTTTTATGAATACACCATTTGCAAACGTTATCATGAATCTGGGCTGGATTCAGAACCTAAAGGAGGGTAGAGTGCCTGCCTGGCTACCAGAGCACTCACCTGAGCCCTTCAGGAATGATTTCACATGTTTTTGAGAATTCTAGAGCCACTGAAGTCCGCAGCAGGTTTCTTTTTTTCCCAGCAGTCCCCAGCCTACCTGATATTCTGACAAGCAATTTGATTTATCTCTTGGCTTTTATGTGGCTCTATCTGGAGTAAAAGTGGCAAGGTATTTGAAAGTGAGTTAGAGTGTATGGTTGCTTTTATCAAGCATGGGAGAACCACTGGAACTGATTTAATTAAAAAATTTAAAAAGGCTGGCCAAGGAGGTAAAGGGCTCAGACAGCCTGGCTTAGGGAAACTTGATTCCTGCCTTTCAGCTTGATGGAGTCTCTCCTCAGCATTTCAGACTGTACAGCTGTCCACAGTTTGGAGGTGAAAAATGCCATCACCCTCTTAACAAAGCTTCCCTTTGTCAGAAAGTCGGTTTCCAGACCTGAATCACTTTGCATTTCTGTCTCCACAGCCTTTATTGGTATTTCATTAACACACATGAAAACCCTTCTGAATGATGTTCCTGTGCTTTGTAAAAACGCATCTAGCATCCCAAAGTTGATATGGACAGGAGACAGGGAAATACTAAGTAGAAGAGGGCAGTTTCCTGGCAAGAGCCCCACCCTGAAGCCTGAAGACCCTTGGCCCTAAATGAGGACAGGCATTTTTGTTTTTGCACTCAAGAAGTTGCCTTTCAGCCTGCTACATTCCCTATCCTGTACCCATATAAACCCCAAACCCCAGGCTCCAGGAGCAGACCAGCAGATGAAGAGAAGCAGAGGGACGGCAGAAGGACGCAGCAGGGAGAGAGGAAGAGGCACGTTCAGCTGGGGGTGGTTGGAAAGGAGTTTGGCCACTGGACAGCCCAACTCCAGGGGAAGATCATCTTCCCACTCCATCCCCCACTTCTGGTTTTCCATCCATCCCGCCAAGAGCCACCTCCACCACTCAATAAAACCCTGCATTTATCCTTCAAGCCCATGTGTGACCCGATACTTCCGAGATGCTGGATAAGAACTCGGGATACAGAAAGATTTCATACTGGCCGTCTGACCTTGCAAAAAGGCAGAGGGTCCATAGAGCTGGTTAACACTTAAAGCCATCTGTGGACAGCAAGGCTAAGAGAGCATTGTAGCACTGGAATTGCAGGTGCCCACCTCGAGACCCTACCATGGGGCTGGAGCACAAAGCGCTCGCCCCAGCCTCTGCATCTGCCGGTCTGGTCTGTGTGCTCCCTTTCCCACAAGGGGTTTGAGAAGCAGCAGGGCAGTGACCTATCAGGCAATCCACACCCCTGTCACAGGTACTGAGAGGGGGAACCGGGAACTCTCCCGTTTCACAGGGACTCTAACTCATTTCTTCATCACTAAGTTTAGAGTTGCTCCACACTTGCTTTTTTCTTCTATGGGTATAGGGGAGTTGGAATTGCTAAAGTGTGCTGCAGCCCATGTTTTCCCTTTAGCCTGGAGTACTCTTGCTCGATCCCTTCCCTCATCCTACTCTCACCCTACAGTCACACTCCCAAAAGTTTGCCTGGATATGGCTTACTTGCTGTACCCATTCTTCATGTTACCTCCTCAAAGCCTTCTTCAAAACTTTCCACCTTAAAGATCAGATATCCTGTAGTACTGATATATATGTAGTTGGTGCTAAATAAATGTGATTGGGTGGATTAATGAATAGATGGACAGTTGGATGGAGACCAAGCACAGTGGTGGAATCCCATTCTGTGAAAATTTTAAAAAATAAGAAATTGAACTCACAAAGGGACAACAAATATTTTGGTTTCCAAGGAAGAAAAAAGAACATTCTATATGTATTGTGATTACTTTTTTCCAGGGCCTGTTTAATTCCTAACTTCCTAGCAAGGAGTTTAATTCCTAACTTCCTAGCAAGGAGCGTGTTTAATTCCTCCTTCCTAGCAAGGAGTGACCAAGATAGCTTTTTGAGCTATCATCTGGCTCTATGACTGTGGTGTGAGGAGGGTTTGCACTTGGTGCCAACACAGAGAAATCACCCTGTCTAGAGTAGAGGGGATGGAGGAGGAGGGGAGAAATCACATCCTCTGAACTCTCAGCTATGGAAAGGCCTGGCTCTTGGCACAGTTACCAGGTACCAATATCTGTCTTGGATGACTCCAACCCTCTCTCCCTCTACTCTTCCCTTGTTCCTCACTCCCTGACCTCCACCTCTCTGGGCATCAGCAGAGGGAAGCAGGGGCCTCTACCATCCCATCAGCCTGTACATTCCTGCCAGACAGCCTTGGGCGTGATTGTCACTGCAATGGCATCTGGGGAACCCTGCCTTCCTCTGTCTTGGCTCATAATCTTTCAGAGCAGGACGAGCAGCCACTCTAAGCAGCTCTGCACTGCTGTGCTTGGCTGCTCACAGGTCAGACACGTCATCTCCCGCCTCAGCAGAGAACGTGCCCACATAGCTGCTGCACAAATGTATGCCTCAGCCTGAACATCCATTAGCTATGCTTCCCTTTTATTTTTTAAAAATGTTAATTATACAAATAATACATGAACACATTTTGGTTGTAAAATTTAAAATCTAAGCATAAAAGTAAAGCTAAAGTCTACTTTGCCGATACTAGACCATATCCCTTTCTAGAGGTAACTGTTGTTACCTTCTTTTGTGCATTTAGGCTTATATACAAAAATACAGAAAACATGGTTTCCATATTTAAAAAATTTAAAAATCATGTTATGTATAGTGTTCAGTAAATTGTTTTCTTATTTCACTAATATTTCTTTTCCTATTAATATATACAGATTGACCTCATTCTTCCTAACTGTTGCATACAGAATGGTTATGGGTATAGTAGCATTTATTAACCCATTCCTTATTCATAGATAGACTCATTAGAGTTTTCTTTTTTTCCCACTAGAGACAGCACAGCTACGAAGATCCTTGTGAACTCTAGTTTGTGCATGAGTGGTTCCCTGAAACAGCATGGTAGGCACATATGAAATTTTAATGCATACCAGCAATTGTCCTTTAAAAGTGCTAAAGCAATTTACATTCCACCAGCAAGATATTTGAGCACGATTTAGTACATCCTAAGTAACACTTGATTATTTCATATATTAAAATCTTCATATTTGGTATACCTTTATTATTATTATTCATTTAATCATTCATTGGCTTATTCAACAATCGTGTATTGAGTTTCAGATATGTATCACCAACTGAGCTGCAAAGCTAGCAGCTCTGCAAACAGCAACCTGCATGATGATTTCAGTGTCAGGAAAGCCTCTACACCAAAGCACCCCCTTCTTCTGCTTGCTGTAAGTGTCTTTAGCAGGGGATCTCAGCTCCCCTTGCCCAGTGAGCCATTAGGCTATCAGTGCAAACTTGCTCATGGGAAGTCACATTCACGGGAGTCACTCATGCATGCTAGAGGCCCCATGGGATCATTCCTGAGAGAGGGCTGTGTTGGAGGAGTTAGGAAAGGAGGAGGGAAAGCTGCCAATTGTAGGCAGGGGTGAAGATGGGAGATCTCGTCTACTTCAAAGCTCCCCCTTGAATCAGCAGGTTGCTACTATACGTATGGTGGCACATTAGTGTGTTTTTTCTTACATTTTAAGGATAATTTACATGGATTGTTATAAAGGGCCTAGTATAATAATGAGGATGATGATGATAATAATAATGTTTCATTGACTCTTAACACTCCGTTGATTGTGACATGAGTCATTATTCTGTGAGCCACTGAGAAAAAAGTCTGGAAGAGAAGCAGATAATCACCTCTTGCAAGCCAGTGAAAGCTGACCCCAGAACACCACTAGATAGATTTCATTATTATTACCATTTTGGAGATAAGATAACTGAGGTTTAGAAAGATTAGATAATTTGTGCAGGACTATATAGCTAGTAAATAGCAAAACTTGCCACTTCACCCATGTATCCTTACAAAACCCTCACTAATAGGGGCATGAGTAGTATGGATGAAGGACTTGGAATCATTCTTACAACAGCCTGCTCTGATGAGCAGTCAACTTCAGCTGACTCCTAAATCCCACTGCTGGATCATTCTTGGGGATTATGGGAACAACTGAGTTCTGTTCTCATACAGTCCCTGCCCTTTTCCCTCTGTGGATATATTTGTTCCTTCTTCTTAATTCAACACAACAAATATTTATTGAGCACTTACTGTATGCAAAACATTGTCTTAGGCACCATCCCCTTGGCTTCCAAAGGTCATGGGAAGTCGCCACTCTAACTTCCCAGTGGAAGCGGAAGAATAACTGCCTGCTAAATATTAGAACTACCTAGAAAAATACATGAAATCATCTCTGAAAATTTTGAAAAATAAATCAGGATTCTATTAGTGTTGAGATAGAATAATAGAACATTTTTAGCTAAGAAAGAAAATTAAAACCTGCTTCTACCATATACCCTCCTCTTTCCTCCTAAACACTTTAATTAAGCTCTCCACAAGAGGTCACCAGGATGAAGACATAGCAGCTCTGACTTTTCTTATTATCCATCTTCTAGAGACTAGCATGTGATTAGACTGATTGAATCTTTTGAGCCCAGGGAAGCATCGTGAAATCTGTGGTGTCCCTGAAAAGATACATCTGAAAAGATATTATCATTAGTTGTGCAAATATCCCAAATAATGGAGCACTATAGAGAATTTAAACTTTACAAGTTCATTGATGGATAAAAATTCTGCATGTGTGCATCTGTCACTTCTTGGATATCTGACTCTGCTTCCAAAGAGTAGATTATATCCAGATGGGCTTCTGTCACCTGGCTACAACAGCATGCAACATTTTAAATTTATTCATTTGCAGCCATATCCTGTGTTCTTTTGTTTTCCTTGGCCATTTCCCACATAGCCCAGAGGCAGGTGTTACAATCCCAGTGGCCTGATCCTCTTGTAAGAACACCACCAGCACACCAGGGCATGACTGCCTAGCCTGCTGCCAGATGTGGAGATCTTGAATGGAAATAGTCACACACCGAAATGGTGCCAAGTAGCAGGCAGTCTTGCAAAACCAACATGGCTTTGGAGACACAATACCTCTGATGAGTGAGAGGCGTGGTGGTATTCGTGGAAACCCAGCTGTTGCAGATGGTGGCATTAACTTGCCCAGCTTTGGCGACAGTTGTCTGAGTTTGGGATCACTGAATCTTAATATAGAATTTTTTTTGGTCCCTAGTATTCTCTGCGGGTAAACCATAGCCTTGCGTCTCAGCTGCAGCTGTATACAATATTTCTAAAGACAGACTTTTCCAGTTCTACTAGCGAGAATGCATTAAATCACATGGCCACGTGTTCACTTCCAAACTGGAAATTCAACTTTAGTTGGGAACTGGCCTAGCAGGAGAACAAAGGCCATATAAAAGTTTCAAGGAAGAGGAAATTGTTCTCTTACATGACTGTGGACCCACCAAATGAAGCAATATTGCAAGATTCAGCCAGGAGGTTGAGTGAAAACAGAAGCCTTGGGCTGCCTTCTGGCCACTTTGAACAGACAGACATAAAGCATCTTTAGGAGGAAGGAGTGTGGATTGAGCTTTGATCTTCTGGACACTGTTATACCCACTCTTACATCCAAACATAAGAAGGGCTAATTATCTGTTAACTTTCTCTAGTTTCCTTCCTTGCTCCATCTTCTCAGTGGGAAAATGAGTGGGTTTATTCTCAACTCCCTTTCAGCCTCATGACTTTACAAATGATTTATTGGATGTCTGTCCTTGTGCCAAGCCACGTGCCAGGAGGGCTGAGTGATATAAAGGACTTCTATTTTTGAGAAGTCGAACAATGAAATACGCACTCACTGTACAGCACCAATAATAAAAGTGAGGAAGAGAGGGGAGGCTCACTTAAGTGTGGTCTAGTTTTCTCGCTGTTATGATGGCAGGCTCTCACCAGCCTCTTTTTCTTCTCTCTTTAATTCCTCTGTTCTTTCTCTCTATGAGAAAGGAGCAAGAATTAAATGAATCACACGAGGTAGGATCTAGAGAACTCCAGAAAATTGAATTGTCTGAGCTGTAGTGGTTTGCCTGGCTGGCTGAGATAATCAGTCCTCCAAATTGGTCCTGCAATCTTAAACTAGGCATTGGTAGACTGTGCCAAACCCACACATGGTTTTCACTGATCTCTCTAGTTGTTCTCAGTTTCCACCTACCTCCCAATTCCTAAGCCTTTCCCCCCAGATGTCCATGCCCCAGGCTCTTTAAAATTATGGTTTAGCGGCCATTTACCAAGCTCTGCAATGTCCCATGTGCTATGTGGGTGCTCCATGATTTTCCAAGGAGGCAATGTTGTACCCCATTTCAAGGGTGAGAAATATACTCTGCTGAATATCCAGTGGGTGCTGGAGTTTTAATGCAAACTTGGAATTGCCCATTCTTAGAGCCTGTGCTCTTTCTCTCTTGAAGTTTGTATAATGTGAGTTTTTGTATCACAGGGAATGACTAATGCTAAAAATACTCACAGGGCACATCTGAGACTTTGCCTGGTAACTTTCTAGGATGATAAGCTTCCTTTGTTGCAGTTTCTTTAGATCTCAGATTCCCCAGTTATGAAATAAGTGGGGTTGGACTGGCTGATCCCACTCTAACCTCTTAGAGTCTGTGAGAGCTCAGGACAGAGCAGTTATATTTCTGTTAATCCTGGGAATTCTGCCTCTTAGGCCGGAGTCCTGGAAACTTAGCTATTGGAGAGTAATCCACTTCAGACAGTGAGCCCTCTAAATGAGATTTTTTCAGAGTAGATCATAGTATTTCAGCTCTTTGTTCCCATAAACACACACATGCTTGGAGGTCCATGAGACCAGATCTGTTCTTTGGGAAAGATGATATCCCTCTTTCTTTGGGAAAGATAATATCTCATCTTTGGGAAAGATGTCAAATGCAGGAATGTAAGCAATTCCTGCATTTGAAAAAGACCAAATTTGGGGTATGTCCTGGGGGAAACCGCATTTGAAGAAGAAAGTTTATTACAAAGCTTTATGGAAGGAAAGAAGCTTAAGTGGTTCATGTAGATGAGCTCAAGGCACTGCTGAAATAGGGGCCGAGGAAAGAAAAAGTGATTTTACCTGATCATATGGAACAGAGATAAAGCAGCAGCACTTTTACTGCCAAGATAGACGAAAGGGATGAAGAGAAAAAAGCCAAGGGCATATTACAGTAGGCTTGATAAATGCCATCCTGAAATCTAACTCAATATTTGAATGCTATAAATTGTGTTAAGAAATATACAGCCAAATAAACCTTTGGGACTGTTTGTGACTGATTCAAGGCGACTGAGTTTAAACTGCTGCTGATGAAATGGATGAGGGTAGAACAATGGTATTAGCAATTTAACAAAATCCTAATAAATCAAAAATGAAACTTGATTTAAGTTACACAAAAAGCCTTGCCAGAGCACATGGCCTCAACTCGGCTGAAGCCTGTGATTAGGATGGGAGCTGAAGTTGGAGCATGGAATCGCTGCTATTTTGGATTCACTTCTACATCCTAAGGAGGTTCCGTCAAGTGATAACAGGGAAGGCATCTGCTCTGAATACGCTCACCACATTTGCAAGTCTTGTGTTTTTATCACATGTGAATCTCACCTGTGTACTCCCATTTTATCAACTCTCTGGTTTGGAATCCTCTCATCCATCCCTCAGTTACCACCTTAGGAGCAAAGATTTCATCCCCAGTTAAGAAAGGACCTGGGAAGAAGGTAATAGGAAGTGAATATTTTATCAGCATAAGAAAGAGCTTTCATCTTATTTCTTAACCCCTGAGAGCCCTGTAATGTCAATATTTGTCTAAAACATGAAAACAATATTTGTAACATATATGCATATGAGGGCTAATAATTTAAAACACAATTTCTGAAGTGTTGCATCTCCTAAAATGATAGCTGCCCTGGGGCCTTCCACTCATGAAGCAATGGATTTAAGATCTTCAGGGAAAGGGTGGAGGCCAACTCTAGCAACAGAGTTATTTCTCATCTTTGACTAGCAAATAGGATTTTTGAGTCACTAGCAAGATAATAGTCTTCAAAGTCAGGCTTTGGTGAAGAGAAATAAATTTCTAAGTTCCTTGAGATCCCATTAACATGTCAGGAATCATGGCTGGTGGACTGGCTTATAGAATTTCCATAAACCTTGATAGAGAAAACTTAGCATATAATGTAAGGGAAGCCTTGGCTAACTGGAAAGACAGGGAGAAATCTTGCATCTTTAGGCTCGAGGAATTGTGGGAAGAAGATAGGAACCAGGGAACAGCCAAAGAGTTAAACACATGTGTTCACAGTTTCCCTTCTTGGGAGAATCGTGAGTGAATCCAACACTGAGGTTTGGTGGCCTGCTATCCTCACTGGAACCTCTGTGCTTTGCAACTGCAGGGGCACCAGTCACATTGTATTCTTTGTGAACGGCTGTTCCTGGAGTTGTGTAATGCTGTGGCCCTTTTTTTTAGCATGGCCTTATGAGGACTTCAGGTCTCTAGGAAAAATGTGGTAGAAGGATATGGGGCAGCACCAGTAGAGGAAAGTGGCTTGAGGGACAAGCCTCTGGAAGCTCTCTTGGCTCTGCTGAACTTTGGTATGTTGGGCAAAAGGTCTGAAGCTTGCTTCGTGGCCTGTTGAGAACTCACAGAGCTGCTAAGAAGGGCCTGGCATCAGAAATAAGCAACTACCAAGGACAGGAAAGTAAAAAACAAAGGCCAGCCATGAGCATCAGATGATAAACTTTATGCCATAAGGCTAGATGAAATTGTCAGAATTGGCAAATGCCAATCCTGAGATCAGATTGACATCCCATGCCAGGTTGGCAGAGAGGGGCAGTAACCAGACCAGCTTTCTCTCACCACCTCAACCCCCTTCCTCTGTCTCCACTCCTCCAATTATCAGAAATACTCTCAAGCTTTCACCTCTACCCAGAAGCCATCTTAAAAAGCAGGAAGCAGAGGGGGGAGAGCAGCTCTGTTCAAAGAGTTTAAGTTGAAATTATATGAATGTTTGTTTCCAAAAAAGCATTTGAATATGTAGATACTGTTAATTTTCAAATTCTGCCCTTATTCTCACCCCATCTCCCTACTATCTAGCAAGATTGGGAGGGAGATTGGCAGTTAATAAGGAAGATTGGATCAGTTAAAGACTATAAAGCAGCTTGTATTTTGTTTTGTTTTGTTTTTGCCAGCTTAGTAAAGTATGCATTTGCAATCCTGTTCTACCATGTTGGTGCATAGCTCTTAGTCCTTTAGACAAACAGCTCTTAAACTATTGTACATGATTTGTCTGAAATTCCTAGAAATCTCCTACCTTCCAAGTAAAGAAGGGATTCATGGCTGAGTACACACACTCTGGGATGGAGTTAAAGCCTGAGACTCTTGGGGCTGAAGCCATCTGGGAGACCATCTCATTAATGAAAGTTTTTATTTTCAGAGAGAAAACTGCAACCCAAGAAGCTTCCACTTCTTGTCTTCTGGAACTCTATCTGGGATCTCTGAGTTGCTGAAAAGAAGCCTGACTACCCACCTACACATGCCAGAGAACATCCAGACACTCCATTCCCACCAATGTGTTAAACATTGAGTGAGCTGTCTTAGACCACACTTAATCATTCACCAGATGAATTCCACCTAGTGACGTCAGCTTATACCACGTGGAGAAGAAAAATTGCCAACCCGAGCCCTGTCCAAATTCCTGATCCAAAATCATTAGATAAAATGCCAGTTGTTTTAACTGGTTACATTTTGGGATGGTCTGCTATCCAGCCATAGGCAACTAGTGTAGTAGAAAGAAAGTGCAATAGGGTGTTAGAAAAGAAGAAATTAATGCTAATTTGGGAGGTCTCTGGGATAGGGCGAGGTAAGGCATAAGTATAGCTTTTGAAATGGCCAGACCTTGGGCAAGTGCTAATGGTGAAAGGCATGGGGAGGAGTGTAAGAAAGCTGTGGAAGTGGAAGCACATAGAGAATGTTCTGAGCTTGCCCGGAGTGACTGGAGTGAGGCTGGCATGAATGGGAGCAGCAATAGGGAGAGATTTTTGAACAAAAAAATCACTGGTCAATGCCAAGACTATGCATAAAATTAAGGATGCTTGTTGCTACCAAAAAGGAAGTTTTAAAGTGAAAGCCTTGTCTCTGGTTATTGCTCCAGTGTCAGAAGCTGTCTATTGACATATGTCACAGTGATAAACAAATAGGTTCATGGGTTCAGCCTGAACCCTAACGGGAGTTTTCTTTCTCCAGTGGAAGTACTAAGCTCTGGCTTACACTAAATCTATATGAGCTTTGGGTGGTTTACTGGTCATGAGTTAAACCTAAAACCTACATCCTCAATAGTTCCAGAAAGAAAATCTGATTTACCCCTTATCAGTCTATTCTCACACTGTTATAAAGATACTATCTGAGACTGGGTAATTTCTAAACTAAACAAAAGAGATTTAAGTGATTCACAGTTCTGTATGGCTGGAGAGGACTCAGGAAACTTAAAATCATGGCAGAAGGCAAAGGGGAAGCAAGGCACGTCTTACACAGCAGCAGGAGAGACCGAGCAAGCACAAGGAAGTGCCACACTTTTAAACCATCAAGATCTCATGAGAACTCCCTCACTATCATGAGAACAGCTTGGGGGACGCCATCCCCATGATCCAGTCACCTCCCACCAGGTCTCTCCCTCAACATGTGGGGATTACAATTCAAGATGAGAGTTGGGTGGGGACGTAGAGCCAAACCATATCAGAACCCTTGGTTAATCTCCCTGTAAGGTAGGGATGTCCATTCCTAGAGTTGTGAAATTTGTGCAGTTATGAAATTCCAGCTATGTGTGTAATTCTGAAATTCTGGTATTAATGGCCATTCCTTTTCAGGTTTCAGAATCCCCTTATTAAAGCATCACCATTCTGCTCATTTATTTGTTTAACAAATGTTTCTTGATAGCCTACTTCTATATGCCAGGAACAGCTTTAGATACTTCCCAACATTGAGTAGGATAGACAAGCCTGTGGTTCTGGGAGGAACACCACTGGAGGAAACCAATGGTAAACAAGTAAGCAAGCAAGCACACAGGATAATAGCAAGAGCTGTAAGAAAAGAAACCAGCACATGTAACACAAAACCAGCACATGTGATGGAAGGCAGGGTACAATATTTGATAAGAGATCATGAGTGCCTCTCTGGGGAGATAATGGTTGAGTCAATACTTGAATCATAGAGAAGAACCAGCCATGTGAGATCTGGAGGAAGGGCTTTTAGCGAGCAGAAACAGCCAGAGCAGAGACGCAGAGGCTGGAACCAATTTTGCCTGTCTGGAGAACAGAAAGAGAGTGTGCAACAGTGAGTGAAAGGGGGATGGTCAGAACAGATCACAGAGTCAGGCAGTGTTGGCCATGGAAAGTCTGTGGGGCCTGGGCAGAAGCTGGTTTTCATTACAAGTATAGAGGGAAGCAGTAGGAGAGAGCATGAGTAGGTTTATTTTTAAGCAGATCTTTGGCCGATGAAATGAACTGTCAATATTAGTTATGAAGTTACTGGTGATTCAGCCAGAGGTTGGCATACGTGTTTTCTGTAAAGGGCCAGAGAGCAAATATTTTAGGCTTTGGGACAATTTAGTCTCTGTTGCAACGACTCAATTCTGCCTCACAAAAGCAGCCACACACAAGATGTGTAACTTTAGTTACAAAAACAGGTGGTGGGCTAGATTTGTCCCAAGGGCTGTAGTTTGGAGACCACTATATTGGATAATGGGGTGTGGGAAAGTAGGCAGTTGAGTGCACCAAGCAGAGTGGGGATGCATGGTTAGTGGGAGCATGCAGAATTCTAAGAGGCAAGGCCACAGGCTCTGAGACAAAAGGCAGGTGGAGGAGAAGGATGTCAGTGACAGATTTTGCATTTTCTAATTTCACAAGGGCTGACCCCCATGAGCATGTGTGTGCATGTCTGTGTTCAGCCTGGTGGCAATATGGGCCAAAGGCTCTGGTGTACTGGGGCGGTTGGTTTTGCAGGCTATGAAACGTAACAGTATGGGAGTGCTCTTTAAGAAAATGAATATAAAATTACAAATACAAAATTGAGGACAGGGCCTTGGAAGAAACGTAGGCAAGTGACAGGCCCTGAAGCATGAGGCTTATTAGCTCTAGGGTAAATTTACCTCTGCTTGTGTATATGTACTCCCTCCCCCCAAGCTCACAGCAACAATCTGAGCCTCATTAAGTGAGACTGTTTCAAATAAAACCTCTTTTAGTGATATCTGGTGCATGACCTATACTTTGAAACACTCAGAGTCCTAAACAAGGAAAAGGGCACCTGCTCTGGGTCCTGCTGTGTCTGATTTGTCATCACCAGGGTGCAGGTGCTCAGGTCCTGCCCCACCCCACCGTCCTTAGCAACACAAACAGCAGTAACTGGAAACCACAGTGCAGCTTGTATGGCTGATGTTTGCTTTATGTCCTCATGCTTCTATTACTGGAAATGACACTGGAACCCAGAAAGAATGTATGCTGGTGCTTTAGGTCATGAAATGGGAAAAATTTTGTGGATTGTGTTTATTCTATCTTATCCTGAAAAATTTTATCTGTGAGACAGCCCCTCCTCTGGATTCCACAGATCTGTATTGGGAAAATACTGTAATAAGCACCTGCAGTGGGAGCTCAGTCTCCAGTGCATGTAGGCATGAGTAGAACTGCCCTGTGGAAGGTTGGAGGAGAGGGTGTGCTTGGTAGCTTAGGAGAAGGAGAGAGAGGTAAGGGCAAGGGGGAGAGAGGGATGGAGCCAGTGGATGGTGAAAGGCCTTGCCCTCTGCAGTGTAAGCTCCTTTCAAATCTCTGCTCTGTCCTTTCTCTATCATGCAAATTGTCAGTTAAATTTATGAAGTCAAGGAAGGAAGGAATGAGGGGCATAAAGTGCTTGATGCGCATGATTTTCTTTAGAAACAATAGAAGTAGCTGAATTCTTCAGCAAGCATGTGGAGGAGGATGTTGGAAGTGGGTGAGTGGTAAACAAAATGGATAAGGGGGATGGAAGCCATGGAAACTCGTGGGAATTGTGGGGGAGGCTTAGGTTGTCACAGCTCTGGATTTAAGGTTGGTTCCAAATTTAACCACATCTATGAAATACAGAGGGGCCTGCCTGAGAGCTCTGGTGGTGGCAGATGGCACATGCCTGGGTCGCACAGCAGCCAGCAGGCACAGCCTGTTGATGAGCACATGTGAGATATCCCTTTAGGCCTCCAGAAACATTGGGCAATTTAGCAAGGGGCTGATTTTCTGTGTGAGTAGATGGGTCTATGGAAATCAATGAGATGTGGGTATAAAAGTCCTGTGACCTCATTGGAGACCACAGGGGAGAGAGGCCTGAGGACATTTAGGCTGCCATGGGTTGCATGTCTACCTACCCCACCTGATGTAAAGTCACTGAGGCCACAAACCTTGTCTTATTCATTGTCATAACTCTTCCTGTCCCCCAATCACCTTTCCCAACATACCCAGTGCCTAGCATAACCCCTGGCATATATTGCATTCGCTCAGTGAATATATGTGCAATGAATAAATGAATAAAGAATGCATGAATAAAACACTCTTATGCAGGAGTCTGGACACTGGCCCATGCTATCCTTCATTCTTGATCAACTCTAGCTTCTTCCTGGACTTTTGGTCTCTATCTGCCATGAGAGAATTAATGGTGCTATGACAGCATCATTCAGGCTGACATTTAGAATTATAGAATGACAGAGCTGGAAAGGACCCTAGAGCAGAGTCCAATGCTTTTGATGAAATCTGAGCTCCTTAAAAGAAAACCCAAGTGACTTCCATTTATCTGAAATCAAGACAAGCAAGAAATGCAAATGACTAGAATATTTTTTATATACACTATTTATAAGAATACCTTATATATGTGAAGGTTTTTATGGGATATCAAGTTCTCTCACTTACGTTATCTCACTGGATTTTCATAGTATATTTTTAAGTAGTCACTGATCTCCATTTTAGAAAGGGTGAGTGACTTAATCCAGATCATTCAGCTGGCTAATGACAGCTGGCATTCAAAGTAGTTGTGTTAGTTCTTTCTCACACAGCTACGAAGTACTACCTAAGACCGAGTAATTAATGAATAAAAGAGGTTTAGTTGGCTCACAGTCTTACAGGTTGTACAGGAGGCATTGCTAGGGAGGCCTCAGGAAACTTACAATCATAGTGGAAGGTGAAGGAGAAGCAAGCAAGTCTTCACATGGCTGGCAGGAGAGAGAGAGAGGGAGGGAGGGAGAGAAAGAGAGAGAGAGAGAGGGAAGGGGGAGGTGCGACACACTTTTAAACAACCAGATCTCATGAGAACTCTATCATGAGACAGCACTAGGGGATGGTGCTAAACCATTAGAAACTACCCCCATGATCCAATCACCTCCCACCAGGCCCCACCTCCAACACCGGGAATTACAATTCAGCATAAGCTTTGGGTGGGGACACAGAGCAAAACCATATCAGTGTCTACTGATTCCAAGTCCAATGTGATGTCCACCATCTGGCAGGAAGCTTACCAGCTCATGGATAACAAATAGGCAAATGGATCTCAAGCATCTCCTTGGTAAGAAACACAGCTTCTAGGTGCTCTCAATCTCCTATTTCTTAGATGGCTCCAGAGCTATATGGCAAAATTCTAGATAAATGACACATGCTGTTCCACTAATTCTGCTGAGTTGTGAGAGAGTCCGAGTTTCCCATTGCCCCTGTAACAAATTACCCAAACTTAATGTTTTGGAAATCTTATGGTTCTGGAAGTTACAGATCTGAAATGAGTTGTACAAGGCTAAAATCAAAGTGTCAGCAGGGTATATTTCTTCTGCAGCTCTCAAAGGGGAATCTGTTGCTTTCTCCTTTCAGCTTCTAGAAGTTGCTGGCATTCCTTGGCTTGTAGCCCTCTCACTCCAATCTCTGCTTTTGTCCTCACATAGCTTTCTCTCCTGACTCTCTGACTCCTCCCGCATTCCCTTTATAAGGACTATTGTGATTACATCAGGCCGAGAATAATCCAGGATAACCTCCCCATTTCAAGATCCTTGATGTAACCATCTTGGCAAAGACCCTTTTGCCATATAAGTTTAAATTCACAGGGTCTGGAATTAGAGCATGAACATATTTAGGGGATATTATTCAGCCTACCACAGGGAATAATTTTATTTTTCTAATGTGTCAAGTTCAGTAGTTTTAAAAGAAAGATTTAAAAATTATACTTGCCAATGGGTTTATCTGAGAAGAGAATGGGAAGAGTATGGTACAAAAGCCACTGTACTCCCAACAATGAGGAAGAAGGTATCTTCCTCAATTTCTCTAGGGCATGGACTGTCCTCCCAGGTACCTTCCTTAGTCTCTGAGTTCAGAGTAGAGACGGAGGTAGCCAGACTGGTATCTATGAATACAGACAAAATTTTTCAGTCTTGACTTTTGAGCCTCTACTACCTATAGGTATAATGAGTGCCAAATGCCAGTATTTACGTGCATATTCATCAGTCTTTGGTATCAATGCGTTTTTCAGTGTGAGGTTGTGGGTCTCAGCTTGAGAACCTGTGCTGTCTCTATCCTAAGATTTAAACCTGTCTGAGTATGTCCAGAGGGCCCAGCAAAGGCCACTTTGCCTGTGGGACCCAGGAGCCTGCAAGATGAGACAAAAAGAGCATGGAAGCTGCGTGTGTGGAGTGCAAAAAGTCTAAAGGCATTGGAGAACAAGGGCCATGTCTGCCACTAAGATCACCCCTTGCTCCAGCTCTATAGGCTCACAGCCAACAAAGTTAAACCATCAGTACAAGCTAAAAGGTCTGTTCCTCTAAAATCCCTGGGGGACATTGAGAATGCAGAAAAGCAGTCACTTACTTGGCAGCATGGTGCTGCTGGTTTGAGCAGCAACAGGAAATGTAACAGGCAGCTTTTATAGTGGCACCTTATGATTTTTAGGCTTTAGACAGCAGTTGGTAGGTGTATTAGTCCATTTTCATACTGCTATGAAGAAATACCTGAGACTGGGTAATTTATAAAGAGAAAGAAGTTTAATGGACTCACAGTTCCACGTGGCTGGGGAGGCCTCACAATCATGGCAGAAGGCAAAGGAGGAGCTAAGGCGTGTGTTACATGGTGGTAGGAAAGAGGGTGTGGGCAGGGGAACTGCACTTTATAAAACCATCAGATCTCATGAGACTTATTCACTGTCATGAGAACAGCATGTGAAAAACCTGCCCCATGATTCAATCACCTCCCACAGAGTCCCTCCCATGACACATGCGGATTATGGGAGCTAAAACTCAGGATGAGATTTGGGTGGGGACACAGCCAAACCATATCAGTAGGGGAGGAGAACAATAGTAAAAACACATTTTAGAATTCCCCAAGGATGAGTTGAAGGGCTGAAGAGCTTTGAAGATGAGCTGAAGCTCTTGAAATTGCTAGTTGCAACAAAACCAGAGAATATTTGTGGCAGAATAATATTTTAAATATTAACAGGAATCATAATTTTCCTATTATCTTCTATTACCCTGTAATCCCATGACCCGTTTTTGTTTCAAGCCTAGACCCAGACTTGGAGGTTTTGATTATCATGGACTATTGATGTTATTACAACAGCATAATAAAGGCTTTGAGTTTCATAAGCCTAGCTTTGAGGGCACTTAAGGCATAAACAGCAGATTTGGATTAATATCTGATGAGTTAGAAAAAGGTGGTTTACTTCCAGACTAGAAAAAGTTTCCCTGAATTTGGGGAGAAGGGGATGGTGGTGGTGGTGATGGTGGAGAGGAATAGAGGGGAAGCCAATAATGAATGTATGTAGTGGATTTGGGGAAGAGGATATGGGAGTTTATTCCATTTTACTCTACCTGTTACTAATCTGGGAGGTGAAAGCACCTCCAATTGGATTAGGGAAATCTGAGAACAAAGATGCCTTGAGCCTCCCTGTCCTAAGTAGCTCCCTAGGAAAGAGACTACACCCCACACTACGCTCCTGCATGTTATTTTGGTACATGGGGTTCTACACAGCCTTGTGGATCTTACCATGGCTCAGCGTGGTGTGGGAGCCCACAGAATTGCCCCCCATCCCTCAGTGGAGCATGGCAGTAGCCATGAAGGACAACCCGGTGATTGCTTTCATGGGCAATTGATGTACCGATGGAAATGGGAATGTCTCAAAGGATGTTGATCTGGAGAGATGATGACATAGAGTGCCTCCTTCTCAAAATGATACCATTTAACCCCCCTCCCCAGACTTACACACAACCCCAGGGAAAAGGGAAATCCAAAATAGAATGTGATTCGGTATATGCTATGTCGGCATAAAGGGAAATTGAAATAGAAATTACATTGTTCAGTTGCAGAAAAATAAATGCAATCATATTTTGTTGACATCTGAGTGAGGGGACGACACTTTGCATTCTCTACCTTCTGTAGATGCATTTGCAGGTGACCTGAAACTCCCTGGTGTATAGCAAGGTATCATTTTGATGAGGCAAGAATTTCAATCCTTCATGTATGGTAATGAGATATTTATCTGAAATGTGCTTCTATTTGACCAGCAGCATCTCAGTGTTGCTCTTGCATATGAAGTTACTCTCAGTGAGGGTCTGAGCAGATTACATAAAATTTAATTTTTATTTACCTAATATATTGCCCAGGACTTGGGGGAATGTGATCACAGCAAATTCTATGCTGTAATGATTTTGTTAATCTGAATATTTGGAACAGCTTTGGGATATATTTAAGTCATTTGTGATGTTTGATGTCTTCAAAAATTGATCAGCAGTAGAGAATATTTAGAGAAAACAGATTATTTTTTGAATGTGTTATGCAAAGTTTTGAACATATCCCGAATAAGAGAGAACAGTATAATGTTCCCCCATGTTCCCATTCCCCAGCTTCAACTATTAATATTCTGCCAATCTGAAAATACAGAATTTTAAAATGGGAAACGCTTCATTTGAAAAGCGAGAAAACAGAGCGGAGGGGTACAAGGGATCTTTCCACTCACACATCAGTGACCTTTCTGCTCTGAAGTGAATAAAATTATGCACTAATCAATATTTAATAGCCATAATATTTCATAGTTCAGCCATTCTGAATAAATGAGAGATTGCCCCCAAGTCTTGATTGCGCTTGAATCCTCTGCAATTTCTGAAGAACTCCCAAAATGAAGGTGATTAAGCACAAGGTTGCCAAACACTGGGACTAAGCTTAGGCAGGGAGGCCCCTAGGACACATTTAAGGGGCCCTGAGTCTCAGGTTCACCCATACACAGGGTCAGCACCTCACTCACTCCATCCCATCCCTTGGGCTACCACATGCTCCTTCCAGGTTCTGACTCATATTAATCCCAGGATCCCCAAACTAGCTGCTCAACCGCCTTGACTTTTGGGATCACACACGTTTGTGAGAAGAGGTGGTCGACAAGGCACGACTGACTCCTCCTGCACTCACAAATTCACTTGATGTGAAGTGACTCCTGAATGCCAGAAATGAGGCTAGATGCCAGGGTGTGAAGATGAATAGGTCAATAGCCTTGACTTTGAGGACATTGCAGTCTGCTAGGGATTCTCTGTAAATGGTTTATTTTTCCATTTGCATTTGAAGCAGTAACCTCTAAACCAGTATTAATTCCAGGGAGCACATGGACTATGGCTGAATGGAAACTGTTTATTCCTGGCAATTTAGAGGATGCTGGAGGGGGTAGTAGTAGTTCACAATACATTTTTCCTATAGTTGTTTATACTTGATTCTCACAGCAGTTCTATGAGATGGGTATTATCTCATTCTTTTAGAATTGACAAAATGTTGGCTTAGCAGTATTGAGTAATTTGCAAAAGATCCAGCAACAAATGTTTCCCATTGGGATTTGAACGCTAGCCTAGTGCGTCAAATTAAATGTCTTACGACATGGTAACTACAACAGTCAAAAGGTCCCCACTAGAAATGACAAAGGAATATTGGAAAGCTGGGGACTTGGAAGGAACATGTTACAAAGCAGCTACCAAGGTGGTGAGAGAGGCCCTCGGGATGTCACAGACACGCCCAAATTCTCATCCTCACCTGCAGTTCTTCCCTCGCCATCCTCAGATTATGATCCATAAAGCCTCTCTGAAGAGGCAGCCTGCAGCCCTGTGCTTGCTAACAACCTGCGTATCCTCTGAATAGTATCTCCACCCTCTCCTGACAATGGGGAGTTCCTGTTACTGTCTGCTGTTAGAGGCAGGAAGCCATGGAAGAGAATGGCTTCTTCCTAGCTTGAATGCTTCAGCTCCGTAATGGAGCTGACTTCCAGGCACTGATGCGGCCTGGGCTAAGAAGCAGTGTGGAATGGGGACTCTTTCCAGGAGGCAAAGGATGCTGGGATTTCATATTTGAAAGTGAATTCAGTTCATCCCAGCGTCACTGATGACTAGTAAAAAACCAATTTTGGAGTCTACTGGGTTGGAAGGGTGGGACAGTCCTCACACTCATGTGGAGCCCTGAGTTCGGTGTCAGGGATCTCTGAATGAGCTCAGACATAAAGCCACAGGGGTATGCTCCAGGCTCAGACGAAGGCTATTACACAGCTCTAACCTGCATCCCATTCTGGCCACATTGTTTGTGGTGCCCTGTGAATTAAAAATACATAGAAACTCTGTGTCTTTAAAATAGCACAGATATGTGTATACTGTTACTTTTTAAAATAGCAATATTTACTGCATTTTGTTAACTTTTGACATTTCTTCATTTTAATCTTCAGAAGCATCAAAATGTGAAATTGGTCTTTTATGACATCTGAAGGTCTTGCCTAGCCTTAATTTTTTAGGAGGCCTAGTCCCAAGAAAACAGTATTGTTTCATAAGCCACTGATGTGTTCAGGGTCTAGATTTTATTTAACATCTTCAAACCACCTCAAGAAATTACTTAATAAGCTGTGTCTACCACCACAGAGTGACTTCGAAGAGTTTGAGGCAGTTGCCTGAGTTATTATAGTCCTAAAAACTGTTCATCTCAAATATGCAGGTAGTAGACACAAGGATGACCTCGCCTTTATCTGGGTAATTGTATCAATTGCCCTGTAAATCACAGTAAATAAATGTATTATATAGGTGTGTATGTATAACACTATAAAATATATAACATGGCCTGGCTCAGTGGCTCACACCTGTAATCCTAGTACTTTGGGAGTCTGAGGGGGGCAAATCACTTGAGGTCAGGAGTTCGAGACCAGACTGGCCAACATGGTGAAACCCCATTTCTACTAAAAACACAAAAAATTAGCTGGGCGTGATGACAGATGCCTGTAATCCCAGCTACTCAAGAGGCTGAGGCAGGAGAATTGCTTGAACCTGAGAGGTGGAGGTTGCTGTGAGCCTAGATCACGCCGCCACACTCCAGCCTGGGCAACAGAGTGAGACTCTGTCTCAAAAAAAAAAAAAAAAAAAAAAAAAAAAAAAAATATATATATATATATATATATATATAAAACATTGAATAAAATATTTTTATTCTTTAGTACTCATGTTCACAATCAGTTCTTAATGTTTAAAAAACAATGCATTGTAGGTTATATAAACATTTCTCCTGCTTTCTTTTACATCCTGTTTTCTAGTCAACGTCTTCCTTGTTTGGTTGTTTAACTTTGGAACATGTGCTTTGTTGGTTCGGTTCAGGATTCACGTGCCCAATACCTAACCTAGTCATGCAGTGATGTCTCACAGTTTCTACATCTAGGTCCCTGTGATGGTCCTTGGTGCTGTTCACCAGCTATTTCCAGGCATTTCCGGTTTGCCTTGTGATGGGGAGGCCATGTGACTTTCTCTGGCTGAATTTTAACGGGAAGCACATATTCCTAGGCCAGACCATTTAACTCCTGACATAATACCTCTGGAGCTTTCTTTGCCATTTCTGGGGTAACCAGGAACCTTGCAGACTATGGCTGCTCCACCAGCTTAAGTCTTGGAGTTAAGATGATCTGGAACATAAAAGAGAAATAAACTTTTGTTGTATTAAGCATCTGAGATCCTTTTTTTCCCCATAACATAGCCTACTCCATCTTGACCAGTAGAGAATGTACTACATTTCTTTTAATTTTTTAAAAAACATTTTTATTTTGTGGATACATAGTAGATGTACGTATTTAGGGGGTACATGCGATGTTTTGGCACAGGCATGCAATGTGAAATAATGGTATTATGGAAAATGGGTATCCATCCCCTCAAGCATTTCTCCTTTGTGTTACAAACAATCCAATTATACACTTTTAGTTGTTTTAAAATGTGCAATAACATTATTATTGACTATAGTCTCTCTGTTGTGCTATCAAATAGTAGGCCTTATTTATTCATTCTAGATATTTTTTTTTGTACTCATTAGCCATCCCCACCTTCCCAGCATGGCTCCCTTCCCCAGTACCTCTCCCAGCCTCTGGTAACCATCCTTCTACTCTCTATCTCCATGGGTTCAATTGTTTAATTTTCAGATCCCACAAATTAGTGAGAACATGCAATGTCTGTCTTTCCGTGCCTGGTTCATTTCACTTAACATGATAATCTCCAGTTCCATTCATGTTGTTGCAAATGTAGCAAATGACTGAATCTCATTCTTTTTTACGGCTGAATAGTATTCCATTGTGTACAAGGACAACAGTTTTTTATTCCATTCATTTGTTGATGGACACAGGTTGCTTCCAAATCTTGGCTATTGTGAACAGACCTGCAAGAAACAAGGGACTGAAGACATCTCTTCAGTATACTGATTTTCTTTCTTTTGGGTATATACCCAGCAGTAAAATTGCTGGATTGTGTGGTAGCTCTATTTTTTATTTGCATTTCTCTGATAATCATTGATATTGAGCATGTTTTCATATGCCTGTTTAGCATTTGTCTTATTTTGAGAAATGTCTATCCAAATCTTTTGCTCATTTATTAATCAGATTAGATTTTTTCCCATAGTGTTGTTTGAGCTCTTTGTGTATTCTAGTTATGAATCCCCTGTCAGATGGGTAGTTTGCAAATATTTTCTCTTATTCTGTGGGTTGTCTCTTCATTTTGTTGATTGTTTCCTTTGCTGTGCAGAAGCTTTTTAACTTGACGTGATCCCATTTGTCCATTTTTGCTTTTATTGCCTGTGCTTTTGGGGTATTACTCAAGAAATTGTTGCCCAGATTGTTGTCTTGGAGAGTTTCCCCAATGTTTTCTTGTAGTAGTTTTATAGTTTGAGGTCTTAGTTTTAAGTTTTTAATCCATTTTAATTTGATTTTAGCATATAGCAAGAGATAGGGGTCTAGTTTTATTCTTCTAGGTATGGATACCTGGTTTTCCCAGCACCATTAATTGAAGAATCTGTCTTTTCTCCAGTGTATGTTCTTGGCACCTTTGTCAAAAATGTTCGTTGTAAGTGTTTGGATTTGTTTATGGATTTTCCATTGTGTTACATTGGTCTATGTCTCTATTTTTATGCCAGTACCATTCTGTTTTGGTTACTATAGCTCGGTAGAATAATTTGAAGTCAGGTAATGTGATTCTTTCAATTTTCTTCCTTTTGCTTAGGATAGCTTTGGCTATTCTGGGACTTATGTGGCTTCATATAAATTTTAGGATAGGTTTTTTTCTATGTCTGTGAAGAATGTCATTGGTATTTTGATAGGGATTGCATCAAATCTGTAGATTGCTTTGGGAAGTATGGACGTTTTAACAATATTGATTATTCCAATCCATGAACATGAAATATTTTTCTATTTTTTTAGTATACTCTTCAATTTCTTTTATTAGTATTTTATAGTTTTCATTATAGAGATCTTTCACTTCTTTGGTTAATTTCTAGGTATTTAATTTTATGTGTGGCTCTTGAAAATAGGATTACATTTTTTATTTATTTTTCAGACTGTTCCCTGTTGACATATAAAAATGGTATTGATTTTTGAATGCTAAGTTTATGTCCTGCAACTTTACTGAATTTGTTTATCAGTTCTAACAGTTTTTTAGTTGAGTATATAGGTTTTTCTAAATATAAGATCATACCATCTGCAAACAAGGATAATTTGACTTCTTCCTTTCCAATTTGGATACCCTTTATACCTTTCTCCTGTCTGATTGTTCTAGCTAGGACTTCCAGTACTATTTTGAATAACAGTGGTGAAAGTGGGCATTCTTACTGTGTTTCAGATCTTAGAGGAAAAGCTTTCAGTTTTTCCCCATTCAGCTGTGGGCCTGTTGTATATGGCCTTTATTATGTTGAGATATGTTCCTTCTATATACAGTTTTTTGAAGGATTTTATCATGAAGGGATGTTGAATTTTATCAAATGCTTTTCAGTATCAATTAAAATGATCATATGGATTTTGTCCTTCATTCCTTTGGTATGACGTATCACATTGATTGATTTACATATGTTGAACCATCCTTGCATCCCTGGGATAAGTCCCATTTGGTTATGATGAATAATCTTTTTAATGTGTTGTTGAGTTTGGTTTGCTAGTATTTTCTGAGGTTTTGCATCAATATTTATCAGTGATATTGGCCTATAGTTGTTTTTGTTTTTGTTGTTGTTGTTGTTTGATGTGTCCTTTGTCTGGTTTGGGTATCATAGCAATACTGACCTGAGTTTGGAAGTATTCCCTCTTCCTCTATTTTTCTGAATAGTTTGGATAGGACTGGTATTAGTTCTTTAAATGTTTGGTAGAATTCAGCAGTGAAGCCATCAGGTCCTGGGCTCTTCCTTATTGGGAAATTTTACTTATGGTTTTGATCTTGTTACATGTTATTGGTCTGTTCAGGTTTTGGGTTTATTTATAGTTGAGTCTTGGTAGGTCGTATGTGTCTAGAAACTTGTCCATTTCTTCTAGATTTTCCAACTTATTGGCATAGAGATGCTTATAGTAGCCACTAATAACCCTTTGAATTTTTGCAGTATCAGTCGTAATGTCTCCTTTTTCATCTCTGATTTTATTTATTTGGATCTTCTCTCTCTTTTTTCAGTCTGGCTAAAGGTTTCTTAATTTAGTTTAAGTTTTTGAAAAACTAACTTTTAGTTTCATCGATCTTTTGTATTGTTTTCTTCATTTCAATTTCATTTCTGCTCTGATTATTATTGTTTCTTCTATTAATTTTGGGTTCAGTTTGCTCTTGCTTTTCTAGTTCTGTAAGATGAATTGTTAGGTTGTTTATTTGAAATTTTTCTTCTTTTTGATGTAGGCATTTATAGCTATAAACTTCCCTCTTAGTACTGCTTTTGCTGTATCCCATAGGTTTTAGTATGTTGTGTTTCCATTATCATTTGTTTCAATAAATTTTTCAAATTCCTTCAACCCATTTATGCCTAGTATTCCATTATTGGACTGTTAAGCATGTGGAATTATTTATATTCTACTGCTCAAGGTCATCGCCAAAGTCTGATTTTTCAAATTAAAAAAATTGCAACCTCAGGCATAAATGGGTTAATTTCTTCATGAATCTACTGGTCATTCAGTACCATAATGTTTAATTTCCATGTATTTTTATAGTTTCCAAAATTCCTCTTATTATTGATTTCTAGTTTTATTTCATTGGGTTTAGTGAAGATGCTTGATATTTCAATTTTTTTAATGTTTTCAGACTGGTTTTGTGACCCAATATATGATTTGTCCTTGAGAATGATCCATGTGCTGAGAAAAAGAATGTATGTTCTGTAGGTATTGGATGAAATGTTATGTAACTATCTATTAGATCCATTTGTTCTACAGTGTAGATTAAATCCAATGTTTCCTTGTTGATTTTCTGTCTGAAAGATCTGTCCAATGCTGAAAGTGGGGTATTGAAGTCTCCTGCTATTATTGTATTGGGGTCTATTTCTCTCTTCAGCTCTAATATTTGCTTCATATATATCTGGGTGCTCCAGTATTGCATGCATATATATTTAAAATTTATATCCTCTTGCTGAATTCACCCCTTTATCATTATATGGTGACTATCTTTGTCTCTACTCATAGTTTTGGTCTAGAAATCTATTTTGTCTAATATAATTACAGCTAACTGCTCTTTTTTTTTGTTTCCATTGGCATGGAATATCTTTATCCAACCCTTCATTTTCAGTCTATGTATATCCTTATAGATGAAGTATGTTTCTTGTAGGCAACAGGTCAATGGGTCTTTTTTTTTTTTAATCCATTCAGCTACTCTATGACTTTTGGAGAATTTAGTCCATTTACATTTATTGTTATTATTGATAAATAAGGACTTACTCCTGCCATTTTGTTATTTGCATTCTGGGTGCTTCATGGTCTTCTTTTCCTTTCTTTTTCCTTCCTGTCCTTCTTTAGAGAAGGTGATTTCCTCTGGTGGTATGATTTAGTCACTTGCTTTTTGTTCTTTTTGTATCCATTGTATGATTTTTGGTATGAAGCTACCATGAGGCTTCCAAATACTATCTTATAGTCCATTATTTTAAGCTGATAACAACCTAACACTGTTTGCATAAACAAACCAACAAATAAGCAAAAAGAAAACTAATAAAGACTCTGCCTTAATTTCATCCCCACAGCTTTGTTAATTTTTGCTGTTACTATTTATATCTTATTGTACTCTGTATGTCTTAAAAAGTTGTTGTAGTTATTTTTTGTTGTATTTCTTATTTTTTGTTGGTTCATAGTTTAGTCTTTCTACTTAACATAAGAGTAGTTTACACACCACAGTTACAGTGTTATAATATTCTATGGTTGATATGGTTTGGCTGTGTCTCTGCCCAAATTTCATCTTGAATTGTAGTTCCCATAATCCCCATGGGTCATTGGAGGGATCAGGTGAAGACGATTGAATCATGGGGTGGTTTCTCCCATCCTGTTCTCATGACAGTGAGTTAGTTCTCGTAAGATCTGACGGCTTTATAAGGGGCCTTCGCCTTCACTGCGCACTCATTCTCTCTCCTGCCATGCTGTGAAGAGGTGCCTTCCACCATGAATGTAAGTTTCCTGAGGCCTCCCCAGCCATGCGGAACTGTGAGTCCATTAAACCTCTTTCCTTTATAAATTACCCCACCTCGGGTATTTCTTCATAGCAGCATGAGAACAGACTAATACAGTTAATTGGTACCAAGTAGTGGGGCGCTTCTGTAAAGATATCCCAAACTGTAGAAGTGACTTTGGAACTGGGTAACAGGCAGACGTTGGAACAGTTTGGAGGGCTCAGAAGAAGACAGGAAGATGTGGGAAAGTTTAGAACTTCCTAGAGACTTGTTGAACAGCTTTGACCAAAATGCTGATAGTGACATGGACAATGAAGTCCAGGCTAAGGTGGTATCAGATGGAGATGACGAACTTGTCGGGAACTGTAATCAGGGTGACTTTTGCTATGCTTTAGCAAAGAGACTGGAGGCATTTTGCCCCTGCCTTAGAGATCTGTGGAACCTTTGAGCTTGAGAAAGATGATTTAGGGTATCTGGTGGAATAAATTTCTAATCAGCAAAGTGTTCAGGAAGTGACTTGAGTGCTGTTGAAAGTATTCAGTTTTATGCTTTCACAAAGATATGGTTTGGAATTGGGGAATATGTTTAAAAGAGAAGCAAAGCATAAAAGTTGGAAAAATTTGCAGTCTGATGATGCAAGAGAAATGAAAAACCCACTTTCGGAGGAGAAATTAAAGCCAGCTTCAGAAATTTGCATAAGTAATGAGGAGCCAAATGTTAATTGCCAAGACAATGGGGAAAATGTCTCCAGGGCATGTCAGAGGTCTTTGTAGCAGCGCCTCCCATCACAGGCCTGGAGGCCTAGGAGGAAAAAATGGTTTTGTGGGCTGGGCCCAGGGCCTTGATGCTTTGTGCAGTATCAGGACTTGATGTCCTGTGTCCCAGCTATGCTTAAAAGGAGCCAATGTACAGCTCAGGCCATTGCTTCAGAGGGTTCAAGGCCCAAGCCTTGATGGCTTACATATGGTGTTCGGCCTGCGGGTGCACAGAAGTCAAGAATTGAGGTTTGGAAACCTCCACCTAGATTTCAGAGGATATACGGTAATGCCTGAATGTCCAGGTGGAAGTTTGCTGCAGGGGTGGAGCGCTCATGGAGAACCTCTGCTAGGGCAGTGTGGAAGTGAAATGTGGAGTCAAAGCCCCCACACAGAGTCCCAACTGGGGCACTGTCTAGTAGAGCTGTGAGAAGGGCAACACCATTATCCAGATCACAGAATGGCAGACCCACCAACTGCCTGCAACATGTGCCTGGAAAAGCTGCAGACGTTCAACACCAGTCTGTGAAAGCAGCCGGGAGTGGGGCTGTATCCAGCAAAGTCCCAGAGGTGGAGTTGTCCAAGGCCATGGGGGCCCACTTCTTGCACCAGCATGGCCTGAATGTGAGACATGGAGTCAAAGGAGATCATTTTGGAATTTTAAGGTTTAATGACTGCCCTATTGGATTTTGGACTTGCATGGGACCTTTTGCCCCTTTTGGCCAATTTCTCCCATTTGGAAAAAGTGTGTTTACCCAATGCCTTTACCCACTTTGTATTTAGGAAGTAACTAACCTGCTTTCGATTTTACAGGCTTATAGGCAGAAGGGACTTTCCTTGCCTCAGATCTTCGACTTGGACCCTTGAGTTAATGCTGGAATGAGCTAACACTTTGGGAAACTGTTGAAAAGGCATGACTGTGTTTTGAAATGTGAGGACATGAGATTTGGGAGGGGCCAGGGGTGGAATGATATGGTTTGGCTGAATCCTCACCCAATCTCATCTTTAGTTGTAGTTCCCATGATCCCCACATGTTGTGGGAGGAATCCATTGAGAGGTAATTGAATCGTGGTGCAGTTATCTCCATGCTGTTCTTGTGATAGTGAGTGAGTTCTCACAAGATCTAATGGTTTTATAAGGGACTCTTCCATTTTGCTTGGCACTTCTCCTTCCTGCCATCATGTAAAGAAGGATGTGTTTGCTTCGCCTTCTGCCATGATTGTAAGTTTCCTGAGGCCTCCCCAGCCATGCAGAACTGTGAGTCCGTTAAACCTCTTTCCTTTATAAATTACCCAGTCTTGGACAGTTCTTTATAGCAGCATGAGAATGGACTAATATGGTGGTTTTCTGTGTACATACTATTACCAGTGAGTTTTGTACCTTTGGATGATTTCTTTTGCCTCATTAACATCCTTTTCTTTCTGATGGAAGTATGTCCTTTAGCATTTCTTGTAGGATAGGTCTGGTGTTGATGAAATCTTTCGGTTTTTGTTTGTCTGGGAAAGTTTTTATTTCTTCTTCATGTTTGAAGAATAATTTTTGTAGATACACTATTCTAGGGTAAATTTTTTTTTTCCTTTAGCACTTTAAATATGTCATGTCATTCTCTCCTGGCCTGTAAAGTTTCCACTGAAAATTCTGCTGCAAGATATATTGGAGCCCCATTGTATGGAGCTCTTGTTGCTTTTAGAATCTTTTCTTTGTCCTCAACCTCTGGGAGTTTGATTATTAAATGTCTTGAAGTAGTCTTCTTTGAGTTAAATCTTGGTGTTCTATAACCTTCTTGTACTTGGGTATTGATATCTCTAAGTTTTGGAAGTTCTCTGTTATTATCCCCTTGGATAAACTTTCTACCGCATCTCTTTCTCTACCTCTTCTTTAAGGCCAATAACTTAGATTTGCCCATTTGAGGCTATTTTCTAGATCTTGTAGGTATGCTTTATTGTATTTTATTCTTCTTTATTTTGTCCCTTCTGACTGTATTTTGTAACATCCTGTCTTTGAACTCACTAATTCTTTCTTCTGCTTGATTAATTCTGTTATTAAAAGACTGTTGTATTCTTCAGTATGCCAATTGCATTTTTCAATTCCAGAATTTCTGTTTGATTCTTTTTATTTCAATCTCTTTGTTAAATTTATCTAATAGAATTCTGAATCCATTCTCTGTGTTATTCTGAATTTCTTTCAGTTTCCTCCAAACAGCTATTTTTAATTCTCTTTCTGAAAGGTCACATTTATCTGTTTCCCTAGGATTGGTGCCTGGTGGCTTATTTAGTTCATTTGGAGAGGTGATTTTTTTCCGGATCATCTTAATACTTGTAGATATTCATCTGTGCCTGGGCATTAAAGAGTTAAGTATTTATGGCCAGGCATGGTGGCTCACACGTGTAATCCCAGCACTTTGAGAGGCCAAGGCAGGCAGATCACAAGGTCAGGAGTTTGAGACCACCCTGACCAACATGGTGAAATCTCGTCTCTACTAAAAATACAAAAATTAGCTGGACATGGTGGCACGTGCCTGTAATCCCAGCTACTCAGGAGGCTGAGGCAGGAAAATTGCTTGAACCTGGGAGGCGGAGGTTGCAGTGAGCCAAGATTGCATTACTGCACTCCAGCCTGGGCAACAGAGAGAGACTCTGTCTCCAAAAATAAATAAATAAATAAATAAATAGGTATTTATTGTAGTCTTCTCAGTGTGGGCTTGTTTGTACCCAAACTTCTTGGGAAGACTTCCTAGATATTCAAAAGGACTTGGGTTTTGTGATCTAAGCTGTATCTGCTTTAGGGAGAACCCCAAGCTCAGTAATGCTGTGGTTCTTGCAGACTTGTAGAGGTACCAACTTGATGATCCTGGTTAAGATCCAGAAGAGTTCTCTGGATTGCCAGGCAGAGACTCTTGTTCTCCTCCCTTACTTTCTCCCTAAAAAATGTTGTCTCTCTTTTGTTTCTAAGCCACCTGGAGCTGGGATTGAAGTGACACAAATACCCCTTTGGCCACCACCTCTAGCACCGTACTGGGTCAGACCTGAAGTGAGCACAGCACTGGGTCTCTCTCAAGGCCTTCTGTAACCACTCCCTGGATACCATCATGATCACTTAAAGCCCTATGGCTCTACAATCAACAAGTCGCAAAGCCACCCAAGCCTATGTCCTCCCCTTCAGGGCAGCGAGTTCCCCTAGTCCCTGGGTAGGTCCAGAAGTGCCATCCAGGAGCCAGGGACTAGAGTCAAAAATCTTAGAAATTTACCTGGTGTTCTGTTGTACTGCAGCTGAGCTAGCACTTGAACCACAAGATGCAGCCCTTCCCGTGCTTCCCTTCCCTTTCAGAAACAGAGAAGTCTCACCAAAGGCAGAGGAGTCTCACCTCATGGCCACTATCACCTCAGGCCCATCAGAAGTACTGCCAGACTACTGCTGATCTTCCCTTAAGGCCCAAGGGCTCTTCAGCCAGACTGTGGTAAGTACTGCCTGGCCTAGGACTCACCCTTCTGGGGAGTGGGGTCCCCTCTGGCCCAGGGAAGGTCTAGAAATCCCATCCAAGAGCCAAGTCCTGGAATCAAGGACCCCAAGAGCCAACTTGGTGCCCTACCCACTGTGGCTGAGCTGGTACTTAAAGCCAGAAAGTCTCAGTGTCTCATCCAAGGCACTCAATGTACCTGGGTATTGCTGCTGGTTATTCAGGGCCCAAGGGCTCTTCAGTTAGTAGATGGTGAATTCTGCCATGACTGGATCTTTTCCTTCAAGGAAGCAGGTTCCCTTTGGCCCAGGGTGTGTCCAGAAATGTCTAGGAGCTGGGGCCTGGAAAGGGGGCCTCATGACTCTGACTAGAGCCCTATCCTGCTGTGGCTGAGCTACTATTTAAGATGCAAGACTAAGTCCTCCCCACTCTTTCATCTCATTTCCTCAATCAGAACAAAGGAGTCTATTTTGAAGTTGCAAGCTGTGCAGCCTGGGGTTAGGGATGGGGTGATGCCAGCACTCCCTTAGCCATCCAGGCTGGCTAATCTTAGTAGATCATGTGTGTCTCCCCCAAAACACCCCACCCAGTCCACTGCCTTTGGGCCTAGTTCAGCCCGAGGACTCATCTAGGTGTTGCATTCTTGTGGCCTAGACTGCCTTTCAAGTTTATTTGGGGTTTCAACATACTTTAGTCCATTGGTAAGGCTTGTGGGAACTCAAGTTCTGACCCTGGGATCAGCTATTCCCCTCTGGCGAGGGCTGGTTTAGATGCTTCCTCCATGGATGAGTGTCAGCTAAGTTTGGTCTGATTTTGTTTCCTGTCATAATAAGGGCAGCCCTGAGTTCAATGCCTTACAATTGCTGGCTCTCCCCAGGACACAGAAATGCTCTCCATACCATGCTGCAGAGGGAGGGATGGCATGAGTGAGTCAAGACTGTTTTTCCTATCTCTTCAATGCCTCTTTCAGTGATACAAGTTAAAACCAGGTACTATGAGTGGTCATCTGATTTTTGGTTCTTACAAAGGTTTTTTTGTGTGTGTAGATAGTTGTTAAATTGTTGTCCTCGGAGGGATGATTGGTGGAGCCTTCTATTCTGCCATCTTGCTCCACTCCTCCAGTGCTACATTTCTTAACGAAAACATTTAAAATCACTTAGGTGGCTTGCTAGTCTGAAAGATTACACAATTTTACATTCTTTTAATATATTTTTATCTCTATCACATCAGGACAATCATATAACATCACACTAATACTAATGAGCAGCTTTTTCTTGTGGATAGGAATAATTACATTTCTATCTACATTTGAACACCTCTCATCAATATTCAAATAGGGTCTACATTTTATTAGCATTTCACTTGTTTTTAAAGCCATGTGCCTCCGTTTCCATCAGAGCTAAAGGGTGGGAGATGAAAAGGTTTTATGGGGGGAGGTAGGTAGTTTTAAATATGGGCTGTGCCACTGTAACCAGAGAAGCAGGTCAATAATCTCTGTACATTGAGCTTCTGTGTAAACTGTGGTTGAAGAGAATATTCTATTGCGTGAAATAATCCCGTCATATGAAACAAAGTTTGAGGTCTTTCTGATGACTTTGACAATTATAATTCTTAATCTTATGCTTACAGAATATTCTAAGAAACACATCGTCAATTAAGGATTGTGTACAGTGGAACCATACAGACCCAGGATCAAATTCCAGCTACTAAACTGGCTAGTTGTGTGGTCTTAGGCAAGCAGCTTAATTCTTTTTTTTTTTTTTTTTTTTTTTTTTTTTTTGACGGAGTCTCACTCTGTCACCAGGCTGGAGTGCAGTTGCATGATCTCGGCTCACTGCAACCTCTGCCTCCCGGGTTCAAGTGATTCTCCTGCCTCAGCCTCCCGAGTTAGCTGGGACTACAGGCACATGCCACCATGCCCAGCTACTTTTTGTATTTTTAGTAGAGACGGGGTTTCACCATGTTTGCCAAGATGGTCTTGATCTCTTGACCTCGTGATCCGCCCACCTTGGCCTCCCAAAGTGTTGGGATTACAGGCGTGAGCCACCACCCCAAGCCTGGCTTAATTCTTTTATCCTTATTCCAACAGCTGTAAAAATTGAGGTACTAAGTTGCTATTGTAATGATTAAATGAGAGATTACCTACAAAATGCTTAGCACACTAGGTAAGTATTTAATCAGTGGAGTTACTTGTTTTTGTTATTACTATTATTTGTCAGATTTATGAAATGAAAGCAATACTAACGTAGAAAACTCATTTTAAGAAAACAAAGGAATAGAGCCTGGGTAGAATCTAAACCTATTTGTTTTGGAGTGATTGAGATATCCAATATCAGCATTGGGGTGTGTAACACAACACAGTCTTCTATAATGAAATAGCTCGTTTCAGCCAAGGGGTGAAAAAAAATAGAATGAAGCTGTGTTGGCTCTTCTATTGCATCCAGTGAAACACATTTGTTGAGCACACAGGAGGAAGAGACAGTGTGGTAGAGGAAGGTATGCAGAATTTAGAAACAAGCAGGACTCTTCAGTTTGAGTCCTAGCCTTTCCTCATCCCAGCTGTATAAAGTGGAAGAATATAGTTAATTTTCTTTTCATCTCAGTAACTCTCATCTGTAAGGAGTTATTGGCAGTCCAATTGGAATGCCTCCCTCCAATTTAGCCCAATTTGATTGGGATGTTGAGAGTATTAAGAATAGCCAATATAGAGGAAATACTTACTAAGTACTTATATGTATTATTGCATTCACTGTGAACCCATGAGGTAAGTTACTACCCCAATGAGACAGATAAGATGATTGAGGCACAAACATCTAATAAGTGGTAGAGCTATGCTTTGAGACTGAGACATTTCCAGAGGCTGTGCTCTTAACTACTAGACTACATTGCCTCTCATGGTAAGTGAATGCCAGGTCAAGTATCCTATACACAGAAGCTCTTCCAGAACTATCCCATAACTTCTCTCTCATGGGAAAATCACTTTGTCTGTCTCTCACACATTCTAAACATCAATCAGGATACAGCCAAAGGCCACTTTCTTTATGAAGTCTTCTCATATTACCTCAGCCCACTCAGCTCTCAGCTTCTCTTGAACCCGTGTAATACTCACTAAAATGCTAAAGAGATCTATCAGTCAGAACTATTTCTATTTAAGGAGGCTTAAGATCTATAGGTCAAAGCCATTCTAAATATTCAACAGTAACACATAAATTTGGTATTATGAATGACTCCAACCTGTTAACAGCTGGAGGAAGACAGTCTCATCCCAACAACCGAGGGTGCACTTTCAGTCTGATTTCACAGCACCTAACAGAAAGTTCTGTGACCTCTGGAATGAGTGCATGCTCGTGCTGTTTCAGGGGCTTCCAGCCTGGAGTTGATGGAGGCTCAGATGAATTATTTTTTTGATATTTTTTAAAGTTCTAAAGGAGCCATAATGAGTTATTGGCTCTCTGACACAACAATTTTTTTATGTTTTTGGTGGGAATTATAGCCATTTAATGTCTACATTGAACACTCTGATTGGCTGTTGAAGACTGGATTTGTGAAACATGAATGATTAGTGGTCTTGACAGGGTTATTGGAGCCAGGATCAGGGAGTGACAATACCTGACAGCATGCTTCCAGGACAGGTCAAACTTAGACAACACCCCCAGTAAAGGAAAGGGTAGCAGTGACTGCCCAGAGTTGGTTTGCTTATTTGACTTACTGCGTACTAACCCCGCAGTCCAGCCAGGGTTTACCTGATTTCCCAATGTATCACCACTTTCTTGGTGTCTTAGTTGTTTTGGCTGCTATAACAAAATAGACTAGACTGGGCAGATTAAACAACAGAAATTTATTTCTCAGTTCTGGAGGCTGGGAAGTTCAAGATCAGGGTGCCAGCCAATTCGTTTCCTTGTGAGGGCCCTTTGCACACCAGCTGTCTTTTTGCTATATCCTCACATGACAGGTAGAAAGTGTGGGAGAGAGAGAGGGGGAGATGAGGAAGGGAGGAGGGAGAGAGGAACTGGAGGGAGAAGAGAGAAAGAAAGAGGGAGAGGAGGAGAGAAAGAATGAGAAGGGGAAGAAGAGGGAGGGATATGGGAGGTAGAGGAACAGAAAGAGATTAACAGAGAGGGAGAAAAAGAAAACACTAGTCTCTTCCTCTTATAAAGACACTAATCCCATGATGGGGGTTCCATCCTTATGATCTCATCTAAACCTAATTGCATTAAAAGTCCCCACATCCCCAAAACCCCCTCATCACACACATCAACATATGAATTTTGGGGGAACACATTCAATCCATAACATTTTGTAATTATGAATCCTTATTGAACATTGAAATTATTAATTGCATTATACTGGTTTTCTCTCTTTTCTCTCATTCCCTGATCCCTGAGTTTCAATCCTCTCCCTTCTTTGCCCTGCTGTTGCTCTGAAAGGCCAACCTTAACAACTGCAACACCTGGGCACCCTGAATCACCATCAGAAGATTAGAAGGTGGAAGGAGAAAAAAATGCCGTATTTCTTTCTACTTCCTCACCCTCTTTGTGCTGTTCTGGGAGTGTCTACTTCCCTCTTTGACCATAACTTCTGTTAGGCAGTTCCCTTTTCCCTCACCTGGATCTCACCTGGGTGTTTGCAACACTGTTTCATTTCCTCCCCCTGAGACCTAGGGGTGGTAATGGCTTCCTCCTGTTGCTAGGTCCTGAGCACCTTACCATCTCTTGTCTGTTACCTTAAAGCAGGATTTCTCAACCCCAACCCTACTGATATTTTGGGCCAAATAATTCTTTGTTGGTGTAGGCTGTTCTGGGCATTGTAGAATGTTTAGCAACATTCCCAGCCTATGCCCACTAGATGTCAATAGCAACCACCCCAGCTGTGACAATAAAAAATGTCTACAGATACTGCCAAATGTCCCTCAAGGGGCAAAGTTGAGACCCACTGTGTTAAACTTATCTTTATTTCTGTAAATGGTCCTTTCATTTAAAAACACGTCTAAGTATTCCAATTGTGTTGTCTATTTAAATATTCCAATTGTGTTTTCTAGGATGCAGATGAAAACATGGGTGAATAATAATAGAATAAAGGGAATTTATTTGTGATTTATTACATGTTGATCAGGATAAGAATCTTTCAAAATGTGGGATCCAAAACTGAAAACAACGTGAAAAAGGGTATTGCTGGTGGCAAGCCTAGATGTACTGATCATCTCAATGGCACAACAGCCATTGGTGGTCTGAATGGTTGCCACACTGAAGCTGTGATTTCAAACAGGGGCCACAATACAGGGAGGAGGTACATGGTCTAAGACCTTGGTTGCATAGTGATTACGACCGGTGCTCTTGGATTAGACTGCTCAGATTCAAATCTTCATCCTATTGCATGCTAGTCCTGTGATGGTGGTCATGTTAATCTCTCTCAGATGGGATTTAGACAGTTCTTGGTATCAGTGGTTCTTTTCTTATCTGAAAAATGCGTCTAATATTTTCTCACATTATTGTGAAGATTAAGTGGTACAATGTTTGTAAAGTGTTTGGCACAGTGCCTGGTACATTGTAAGGTTTGCAGTAATGATCATAATAGGATTATTTCTGAATTATACAAATACACATATACATACTACACTAGGTGCATACATATTAATCATGTAGACATATATCACAAGGTAAGCAACTATTACTCATAACAAATATGTCAAATCTGGAGTTTTACTTTTAAAGCATTAAACATTTCATTCCATGATACATAAATGTATAACCCCTATAAAGACTTAAAGAATACTATAAAATGTGTTTCTTCTCTTAAATATACTTTCTGTATTGTACTCCATTTAATTATTTTAATAATATCTTGAACCATATGACATTGCCATTTTTTAGGTCAAAAACTGTCAAACATTGCAATATCATGTAATTCAACCTAATAGCTCCGTGTCTTTCTCTAATTTTATTCCATGCATTTACACACACTTATAGGTACATATGCTACATGACTTTCAAAAACATGAATGGCACCATAACTACTTATCTTTTTTGTTTTAGAGATAGTGTTTTGCTCTGTTGCCCGGGCTGGAGTGCAGTGTCCTGATCCTGGCTCATTGCAGCCTTGAAATCGTGGGTTCAAATGATCCTCCTACCTCAGCCCCCTGAGGAACTAGGACTACAGGAATGCACCACCACATCCAGCTAAATTTTAATTATTTTGTTGAGGTGGGGTCTCACTATGTTACCCAGGTTGGTCTCAAAATCCTGGTTTCAAGTGATCCTTCTACCTTGGCCTCCCAAAGCGCTGAAAATAACTACTTTCTTTACTAATAATGTGCTGTGGCGGTCTTTCCATGTCTATCTTGCTCTTTTCAAGATTGGCAAAGTATTCCATCTTATGAGTGAACTAACATTTATTTAAATTCTCCTTTATTGATATGAATTTTCCAAATTTATTGCTGTATACAAATTGTAGTGCAATAAATACCTATTACATAAATATTTGCACATATGGGTGAGCATCTCTGTAGAATGCAATCCTAGAGTAGAATTAAGGGGTCAATTTAAAATTGATATACTTAAAATAATAACAGATTTACCAATCTATATCTAATACTATATCTATATTTATACTAATCTGATTAGTTGTTAGTAACCCTCCATTTTCTTACATGTATAATTCTATGTTGAAAGAGTTTGATACTGTATAAAAGTGCCAGGTCCTCAAACTTTTAAATTTTTGCAAATGTGATAGAGAAAAAGATAGGTTATTATGGGTTTAATCTTCATATCTCTGATCACTAACAAGGTTGAAAATCTTTTCATGTGTTTATTGAGTTTTTGCTTTTCGTCTGTGAATTGCTTGTTCATTTCTCAAGCCCATTTCTCTGTTGGGTCATTTGTCTTTTTCACATCAATTTGTAGGTGCTCTTTATAGATTCTGGATGTAAATCCTTTGCTGCACATGTTACAAATATCTCATTTGTCATTTAACTTTCTTTATAGTATCTTCTATCACCCAGAAGTTACAATTTTTATGTAATTGCATGGCAGACATTTCTTTGTTAACTATGGGGTTATCAAGCCTGACTTTTAGAATGCTAGGGTGTTACACCTAGGCAACATTCAAGTCAGAATCTGGATACTGCCTTGAACTGAATTATTTATGGTTTATTTTTTTCCTTCCTATTAATGATGATATATTTTTGCTTGGGAAAAAGAATCTACTATATATAAGCAAAACCAAAACCCAGAGCACTAATACTTGTTTATGCCAACTGAAAAATAGACTAAAAATGGAGACTTGTAGTCTCATAGCAGACAGTCTTCTTACAGAACAATAACAACAATATCCACACACACACACATACATACACACACACACACACATACATACACACACACACAGAGTTCTCTGTGAATATACAATTTTTAATTTGTCCACTTCACCATGTCAAGAGCTCCAGATAAAATGGGCACGCAGTAGAGCAAGGATGGTAACACAGAAGCACTAGCTAATTTATCGTTATAAAGATAGGCAACCTACAGGCAAGTCTGGAGAGACTGTAAGTTAATGAAACTGATTTTCTATTGATTGGGAGCATGTTTGGGATCAGTGAGGATTCTTTTGTTTGCTTTGTGGGAATTGGGATTTGCAAGGTTATAGAGTTACTGTATGGTTGACCTGGTCAGGTTTTGATGGGGTTATCCCATCTGGTTCAAGAGGAATACAGCATTTCTTGTTCTGGTAGAAAGGAAATGTACAAGATTGCTGCTCATCCCTCTGAAGAGGAGGAGGCCTAGACAAGGAGGTAGCCAAAGGTGCAGATAGGTTGTACACTTAGGCCAAGGGATGTCTGCACATATGAGGCCAGCCTGGAAAGTAAAGCCATCAGCAGGGAACAAGATGGGAAGGCAAGGTGGAGAGATGAAACATGTATTTCATGTCTACCAGGTTGAAGGCTTGTCATACATCATGGCTCCCACTTCTGACAGCACTGACTGATTCTGAATCCATCCTTTACACTCAGCTCATGTTACCCTCTTCCAGCAAGATTCCTCTTGTCTGCTTATCACAGGCAAGGGGTCTGTTTTCTAGGCTTTCGGATCTCTCAGTTCACATCCCCCTTTTTTTTTTTTTAACCACATTTAACTGCGTTAGATTCTAAGAGTCCCTTCACGCATCTGACTCCTTCACTATGAGCTTCTCATTCATCTCAGTATTTCCAGGACAGACACAACTCAATAATAATACCGATAGCCACCTTTTATGTAATGGATTCTGTATCCCACGTCCTCATCTAAAGCTTTACATATTTGAATGCATTTCATGCTCACTAGGATCCTGGGAGGGAGATATCATTAATATCCCCATACAGATAAAGAAACCAAGGCACAGAGGAATGTAACCAAGGTTAAGCACTTGCTCAAGGTCTCCTAGCTGGTGAGCAACAGAGCTGGGTGTAGGATTTCTGCTGTCTGGCTATTACTAAAGATACGAGGCTATACAAATGTAGCATCAGGGATGAAAAATATTTAAGTAAAGGAGCAAATGACTTACTTCATCCTGACAATGATCCCTCAAAGGAGGAGAGCACTAAGAGAAGAACCACATAGCTAGGAAGAGGAAAAGCCTGGGTTCTTACTCACGTCTATACTCTAAAGTCCACGTTCTTTCCAGAATTACATTAATACTAATATCGGGAAAGGATATTAGTGAGTTAGCTCAAGAGGTGTATAAAGAATCTCCATTGCATGTACATTTGGGGAAGAAGTGACCAGAGGGACAGGCAGATGATACTGGCGTGACGAGAACCCAACCAGGCCAGGAACTATACTCTGTATTGAGTCTTTTCTAAGTAGCCTTTTAGAAAACGTCAATATTTTATTTATTTATTTATTTATTTATTTATTTATTTATTTATTTATTTATTTCTGAGACAGAGTCTCACTCTGTCACCCAGGCTGGAGTGCAGTGGCACAATCTCGGCTCACTGCAAGCTCTGCCTCCTGGGCTCACGCCATTCTCCTGCCTCAGCCCCCCAAGTAGCTGGGACTACAGGCGCCCGCCACCACGCCCGGCTAATTTTTTGTATTTTTAGTAGAGACGGGGTTTCACCGTGTTAGCCAGGATGGTCTCTATCGCCTGACCTCGTGATCTGCCCACCTCGGCCTCCCAAAGTGCTGGGATTACAGGCGTGAGCCACCGCGCCTGGCCTATTTATTTATTTATTTTAATGGAAAAGAGGTTAAACCCAGGGAGGAATTTTTCTGGAGGCTTCTTGAAAGCATGAGATGTGATGATGATAATGATAGAGACGCATAAACTGATTGGGTTCAAATTCTAGCTCCATGTTTTTCTGGCCATATGACCTTTGACAAGTTACTTAACTTCTCTGTACTTCAATTGTCTCAGCTTTAAAATGAGAACAATAAAAGTAAGCATCCACCTCGCAGGGCTGTTGTAAAAATTAGGCAGATTAATTCATATGAAGCACTTAAGATGATCCCTAGCATATGTAAGCACGCAACAAATGTTGCTACTATTATGTTCATACATCCATGTAGTACTAGGAAAGAGCACTAGATTAGGAGTCAAGGCACTTGGGTCCCAATTCCATCTCCCTCACTAGAGGTGTGACGTTAGCCATATCCTTCTTTTCTAATCTGATTAGTTGTTAGTAACCCTCCATTTTCTTATGTGTATGATTCTATGTTAAAAGAGTTTGTAAATAAACTTCTCCTGTTTTAGGTTTGTGAACATCCACGTGCAGAGATTGGATCTATGGAAATGGCACTGCTCCAGAGACTGCGCTGAACCAGCAAACAATGAACTATGATAACAAGCAGGGAGCTCTGTCCCTGAGAACACCTCACAGAAAGACTGAAACCACAGTTGCTGACCTGAGAGGGGAGAAGGAGGTGGAAACCGGAAGGCAGTAGTCTACCATGAGAGCTGAAGAGGCTACACAGAGATGGGAAGACCTCCTAATGCACTGATCATTGGTTGTCTCACATGGTTAGGTAGATTATCACACCACCTGCAAATAATTACAGTTTTGTCTTTTTCTTCCCCATATTTATACCTCTCATTTTAAAATTTATTTTATATCATTTTATCTAGGGACCTCAGTACAATTTAAAATAATCATGGTTACAATAACCAAATGTATCCAGCTTAGATGAAAATGTCAGTGTTTCAACATTAAGTATGCTGTTTATTATAGATTGCAGCAGATACCCTTATCAAATTCGAAAAGGTTGGTTCTAGTGCTAATTGACTGAGAGTTTTTTTTTCTTTCTTTCTTTTTTGTTTTTGGTTTAAAATTAGGAGTGTATCAGTTTGTCAGGGTTCTCCAGAGAAACATAACCAAGAAGATGGATGATGAATAGATAGGTGGATGGGTGGATGGATAGGCAGGCAGGCAGACAGATGGACGGACAGATAGACAGACAGACAGATAGATGATAGATAGATAGATAGATAGATAGATAGATAGATAGATAGATAGATGTTTTAAGGAACTGCCTTACACCATTGCAGAAGCTGTCAAATCCAAAATCTGCAGGGTAGGCTTGCAGGTTGGAGACTCAAGGAAGACCCAATGCGGCAGTTTGAGCTTGAAAGTGGTCTGCTGGGAGAATGTCTTCTTCCTCTGGGGAGGTCAGTCTTTTTTCTCTTAAGGCTTCCCACTGATTGAATGAGGCCTACCCACACTACAAGAGGTAATTGCTTTACTCTAAGTCTATTGATTTTAATGTTAATTTCATCTAAAAAATACCTTCACAGAAACATCTAGAATAATGTTTGATCAAATATCTGGGTACCATAGCCTAGCCAAGTTGACACATAAAATTAACCATCACAAAGAGTTGGATTTTATCAAGCACATGTTTAGTATGTATTTTATGATTTTTATCCTCTGTTAATATACTTAATTTTATTAATACATTTTGAATATTAGACTCTCTTTGCACTCCTAAGGGAACCCACGTAAGTCTTCACCTAAATATTTTTAAAGATTCTATTCTATTTTACCCAAATATTTCAAAAGGTTCAAAATAACAAGTTTTGGCACGGATATTTGATATGGATGTAAAGTGGCAAAGTCTTTTTGGAGAGTACTTTGACAGGATCTATAAAAATTTAAATGCATACCTTTGACTTATTGGTTCTATTTTTTTCCTTTGGATCCTCAAAAATACCTTTGCATATGAATAAAGAGGCATATGGCAGGCTGTTCATTATAGCATTGTATGGAAAGTAAAAAATTGGAAACAGCCAAAGTGTCATTAAGAGAGGAATAAATGAACAAACATCTAAGAAATACTGGCAACAGTCAAAATTAATACATATATACTATCCGGGCGCGGTGGCTCACGCCTGCAGTCCCAGCACTTTGGGAGGCTGAGGCGGGTAGATTACAAGTTCAGGAGATCGAGACCATCCTGGCTAACAGGGTGAAACCCCATCTCTACTAAAAATACAAAAATTAGCCAGGCGTGGTGGCATACGCCTGTAATGCCAGCTACTCAGGAGGCTAAGGCAGGAAAATTCCTTGAACCTGGGAACTGGAGGTTACAGTGAGTTGAGATTGTGCCACTACCCTTCAGCCTGGGTGACAAGTGGAAACTCTGTCTCAAAAAAAAAAAAAATCTATACAAATATATTTAGAACTCTATAACATATTGATATTTGTTTTTATAAAAGCAAGTTTTAGAACAAAATCTCAAAATGACATATTAAATAATCAAATTTTTGTACATACATTATGACATAAGTGCAAAGAAAATCATTTAAATTATACTTATTACTCTGATAATAATTGTTACCTCTAGAGGCTCAGGGAGGACTGCTATTTATCTGTATTCTTTACATTTTTTTGCAATGAGAAGGTACTAACGAATTACTTGTCTAATTTAAATTTAATACCAAAAGCTATAAATTAACAAGACATTCTTTTATCTCGAATATTAGAATTACATCTAGAACCCTGATGTGTTAACTACATATATTAAAACTCATTAGAAAATACTTTATATCATATTTAAAATTGAAATTTATATTGAAATGTTAAATACCAGATTCTTACCATATTATTTTAATTTACAACATACAATGTGTAATCTCCAGGCAAAAAGTGAATGCATTTCATGTAAGTTGATAATGGTACTTTGGTAAGAAGTCTCTTCTAGTTTGGTTAACACAAATAGATATAACACCTAATTTTAGCTCACATAGTAGTAATTTGAAAAGCAAAGATTTATTACTCTTTCATAAAATGTTAGCTTTGTTACAAAACAATCTCCAACATACTAGGTGCTTTGCCTTGGAATTTTACAGTAATAACCAAGGGGAAAAAGAAAGTAATAACAATATGATTTAATAAACATGGTTTCATATAAAAAACTTACAAACAAGTGGAAATATTTCTTTATAATTTCATTAAAGAAACTAAAATATCCTCTAGGCACTCGAGGCTGAAAATTATCTTCTGATAACTTTCATTACACTGATCAATAAATATATAGCTTTTATGAGATGGTTTCTTGCTTTTGAGAGAAAATATAACACATGAAAATAAAATAATCTCACATTTACCTTGAATCTTATGTATGAATTTAAGCTATATTTTTAATAGAGAAAAGGGGGGAAAAAAGGCCTTGCCTCATGATTGAGGGTACTGTTCTCAAGAGAATAAGCTATTCCCAGCCAGCTAGATCCCTGGACCTTGGATCCACTACATAGGTCTACATATCACTACATAGGTCTAACAGAAAAGAAGCCTCTTTTGAGATAGAACATGGGTTTCCCCTACATTTAAAAAGATTTTATTTTATTTTAAGTCCCAGGATACATGTGTAGGACATGCAGGTTGGTTATATAAGTAAACGTGTGCCATGGTGGTTTGTTGCACCTATCAACCCATCACCTAGGTATTAAGCCCAGCATGCATTAACTATTTATCCTGATGCTCTCCCTCCCCCTGCCCCTGACAGACCCCAGTGTGTGTTGTTCCCCTGTGTCCCTGTATTGTCATTGTTCAGCTTCCACTTATAAATGAGAACATACAGCGTTTGGTTTTCCATTCCTGTGTTAGTTTGCTGAGGATAATGGTTTTCAGCTTCATCCATATCCCTGCAAAGGACATGATCTTGTTCCTTTTTATGGCTGCATAGTATTCCATGGCGTATATGTACCACATTTTCTTTACCCAGTCTATCATTGATGGATTTCCCCTATATTTTTATGGCACTGAATGTGTGCAACCCTCCACCCCCTCCATCTCACCCGATCCTCTGGAATGCCCTTCATAATTTTCTATTTTTCTGCGTCATCATTCTAGCACCCAAATAGGCTGGCTTTGCGGGTATGCAACCCATGCAGGGCACAGGGCCTCATGCTCAGAAGAGCCCTATGCATAGGTTAATGCTCTGTGCTCCCTGTCTTGAAATTCTTAATAATTTTATTTTTGAACTTGTGTTTTGTAAGTGAAGCCTGATGGGACAGTGGAGCATGCACATGAGCAAAGGAGATGCACAAAATATAAGTTTCCTTCCTTCTCTCTTCCCCTTTTCACATAAAGTGTTCAAGATATTCCATGAGCACAGGATTTTAGTGGACCCATCATGCATGGCACTTCAAAGTGAGTTAGTACAAGGAAAGCATCTTAAGTATGCCCAAGTAAGAGGGGTGCTGATATCCTGCAGAAGCCCTGATTTCTGCCCTCACCAGAACTTCCAACACAGAAAGAAGGCAGTGACGTAAGAAAGACTGACAACGAAATCTTATACCCATTCTTACCCATGTTACTTCCCTGTATCAGCTAACCACTTAACACTGAAAATGGTAACACAGAAGGCAAGGGAAAGATAGGGCAACCATAGTTTCTTTTCCTTCAGTCTTTCTTTACTGATCAATAAGCTGAAGGTAGAGTGTGTTGATGGAATGTGCACATGTAAAGAAGTGAAACAAAAGAAGCTCGGTTTTGAGCAGTGTTTTTCCTGTTTTGGTAAGAATGAAATACACACGTATGTAGGAACTCTGAAATATAAATTGTGTTATATCAGTGATTTTGCATATGAATTAAATGCTCTTAAATTTGCATTCACAGCTGACATTGCACAACATAAAGATGAATGGTGGCTGGGTGCGGTGACTCACGCCTGTAATCCCAGCACTTTGGGAGGCCAAGGTGAGCGAATCACGAGGTCAGGAGATCGAGACCATCCTGACTAACATGATGAAACCCCATCTCTACTAAAAATACAAAAAATTAGCCGGTCGTGGTGGCGGGTGCCTGTAGTCCCAGCTACTCGGGAGGCTGAGGCAGGAGAATGGCGTGAACCCGGGAGGCGGAACTTGCAGTGAGCAGAGATCACACCACTGCACTCCAGCCTGGGTGACAGAGCGAGACTCCATCTCAAAAAAAAAAGAATGGTAAATTTATGCAAATAATTCAATTTTAAAAAATTCTGAACTTCATTAAATAGCAAGTGAAAATCAGCATAACAAGTTGAGAGATTGAGAAAGAAAGGAATATTTTACACTTTAGTGCCATTAATATGCTTTTCTTGCCTTTTGAGCAAATGACCCCAAATTTTCATTTTGCTCTAAACTCTGCAAATTATATGGCCCAAATGTGTCACTGAAGTCATCTTTGGTTACTGCCATTGCCCATTAGAAATCAATTGCTGGCCCGGTGTGGTGGCTCACACCTGTAATCCCAGCAGTTTGGGAGGCCGAGGCGAGCAGATCACCTGAGGTCAGGAGTTTGAGACCATCCTGGTCAACATGGTGAAACCCCGTCTCTACTAAAAATACAAAAAAAAAAAATTAGTTGGGCGTGGTGGCACGTGTCTGTAATCCCAGTTACTCAGAAGGATGAGACAGGAGAATCGCTTGAACCTTGGAGGCAGAGGTTGCAGTGAGCCGACATTGTGCCACTGCACTCCAGCCTGGGCAACAAGAGTGAAATTCCGTCTCAAAAAAAAAAAAAATTAATTGCTGTCTGTCATTCACATCTAATTATTTTAAAACTTGCATTTAGTACTTCATTGTGCCATGCTGTTTGGAATTACAGATACTATGCACTTACCTATAGCTACTGTTGGCTGACAGAATTTATCCCAAATATCACCTGTGGGTCACCTACATCAGAATCACTTGGGGGTGGTGGTGGCAGGGGGACCCTCCTAACAAGTTCCCTCTCAGGTTGGAGGGCATTGATATGGTGCAGTGATCTGAGGACATCACCTGGCATCCTATTAGACCTGAAAATTTGTGGGCCCTCACCCCTGGGGTGGGAAGGGGACTGGCAATCTGTGTTTTAACGAGTCCTCCAGGGGATTCTGATGCATGCTGTAGGTAGAGCTGATAGAGCTGGAAGAACATAAGCTCTTGAAGCAGCTAGACTTGGGATTGGGTCCTGGCTGAACCACTTACTACCTCTCGGCTGAACCACTTACTACCTCTCTGACCTCGGGCAAGCTCTCTCTTCCTGAAGCAGCCTGAGTGAGAACCTGAAACAAGGGAAGAAAACTTGTAATACATGCAAATGCCCTGTTAAGAGTCTTTGTTTAGAAACTATACTTTGCCTTTTTTTTTTGTTTGAATAGGGAGAAACTTAATCTGAATGCACTGAAAGAGTTCTAATTAGACATTTCACGGGACTCTGAGGCTCCCTGAGGCAAGTAAGAGAGAAGGTCAGAATACATGTCCCTCTTGGAATGGGGGCCTGAGTCCATGCTGCAGGGAGCTGGCTGTGGAGAGTGAAACCCTTTCAGAGGTCAGCACCCACTGACCTGAGCCACAGTAAGTCAATCCAGCTCATAGGCAATGAACTGACGATGGATGAATCCCTCTCTCAGAGGTGAAAAGGAAATCTATCATGTATGAATACTGCTTGCACTGCATTTATTAAGGGCTAAAACAATGAAACCCTTTTGGCCTGTCTCTAGCTCCTGGTATCCTGTAATTCCTATTTGATTGTGACACAGGAGCAACGAAAGTATGGTTTTAATCAGATTGAGATGATAGTCCTCATTTTGAGAAGCTCTGAGAAACTTGATTAGCATTCAATTTAACAAATGGTGGAAATTGGAATATAAGGGGGAAAGATAGAGAAACCAGTTCTATGCCTTAAATGTTCCCTCTGCATCTATATATGTGTATAAATGTGTGTGTATTATATGTATAATTATGGGCTTTTATTGTTTTATTATTTTATTTGTTATTGTTTTACTATTTATTTGATTACAACACGAAAGTAAAATGGCAGTTTCAGTAACTTGATATTTATTTTGCGTAATATTAAAATACTACTATTGATACTGGCATTTTATGTTTTTTAATGTATTCAGAGTTAGTGAAGCAAAAAATTAAACCAAATATTTAATATGTAACAACTAAAAATTCAATATACCTTAAGACAAGTAAAAATGTAAATTTTTAAATGTATGTGTACTAAACATACATCGTTATTGCAAAATTGTTTATTAGCAGTAAATTAATAAAATTACTAAAAACTTTATATAAAATAAAAAAGTTGAAATTTAAGTACTAAATAATTAAGTATTAGTGAACTTATTAATAAATTAAGTACTTAAAAATTTACCAAAAAGAAGGTGTCATAATGACAGTCTACCGCCCTGCAAATTTGTTCAGCTGTTGAAAAATCTTCGACATTTGATTGGAATGTAAGACATCGTGAATGGTGACATTAGGGTAATAAACTAACTCCAAATATTTTCCTCTGGCTTAACATTTTCAAATAATCCCTCCTTTTATTTAGCAACTTTGAGGAGGTGTTTCTGCAAAGCTCTTCCTTTTTCAAGGATCTTTCTGTGGCTCGTGAGCTACAACCTTGTTTTAAAGAGAGCATTGCCCGTTTATCTTGGACTCTTCCAGTCTCATCATCTGTAGATGGGGTATCTGATGCAGTTACCTGATGGGGTATCTGATGCATCGACTTCAATTTTGTATTGTTTAAATTCCACTTTTTCAAAAAGTCTTTGAACTGGAATAAGAAATATTCCTTGCAGTAGAAGCTTGGTTTCATCGATTGTCATTTCCATTCTCCTCTTGAGGATTATGGAGGAATAGAAGAGTACTTTCTAAATGAGTGCAGTTTTGTTGGATTAGAAATTGCAGTGCAGCAAATAGCTCTCTGGGTATATCTCAAGTTGTAAAAGATTCAGATTCAGAATTTCAAAAAAAATTTAAAAAATTGTTCCAAGAAAAATGTAAGTATTTCAATACTGTGATTCAGAATTTAAAAAAAATTTCAAAAATATTGCTTCCAGAAAAATTTAAATATTTCAAATACTTAAAAATCATCCACTGGGCTGGCTGTGGTGGCTCATGTCTGTAATCCCAGCATGTTGGGAGGCCAGGGCAGGCAGATCACTCGAGGTCAGGAGTTTGAGACCAGCCTGGCCTACATGGTGAAACCCTATCTCTACTAAAAAATATAAAAGGAAATAGCCGGTCATGGTGACGGGGGCCTGTTATCTCAGCTACTCAGGAGGCTGAGGCAGGAGAATTACTTGAACCTGGCAGGCAGAGGCTGTAATGAGCCAAGATCGTGCCACTGCACTCCAGCCTGGGTCACAGAGTGAGACTCCATCTCGGAAAAAAAAAAAAAAAATACACTGCAATTATTTACATAGATATAAATAAACAGTATACTTGTACACATACTAACACATCTAACTATTTTTTAGTAAAGTTTCTGTCTATTTCAGTCATTGCACGATGATGTGAACTCAGCATAAAACGTGGGGAGAAGGAGTTTCTTCTGAGAACAGTTCCTGTGATGTCTGGCAATAGGAGAGTTGATTGGAGCATGTGGATATACCTTTTCCACCATGAAACATTTGAAAAACTCCAAAGTTTGGACTCAGGCAAGTGCAAGTCCAAAATGTGTGTTACAGTCCACTCTGGCTTTGGAGGTAGTGATGGAGTGCCCCACAGACCTCTAGGGAGTCAAACATACTGGGTTTTGCTCCACTGGACCACTTGGAGCTCCTGAGCCAGCCGAGAAGCCTGCTCATCCCCAGCAGAGGTAAAGCCAGCTTGGGAGGCCTCAGGATTGTCATTTCTCTCGTTCACAGCATGGCTCTGGGCAGCACCACTCAGCGCCATCAAGGAACCATGCACCTGAGGTTTGGACCCCAGCTGAGCATGCAATACAGAGGAAGAGAAGACTGCAGTGGGGTTTTTGTAGGTGCTCCCAGCACAGCCTGCGTCCATTCCTTAACTCTGCAAAGCAAATGTGGAAACCATTCACAGTTTTCTAGCTTCCTTACCCTTTATTCAACTGCCCTAAGTGCTGAGGCCTAATTGCTGACCCCTCTGGCCTCTGGCCTGATTTCCAGTGGATCTCTGGCCAGTGGTGGCTAGGTCCAGCATTTCCTCCTTCACGATAGCCAAATCATCCAGGGTGATCTCTTGGCAGCAAAGGAGGCATCGAGAAGTTCCTTTTTCAGCAGGTCAAATCAAAAGCGTACGGGGAGAGGAAGTTCAGGGCTAAGAGGCTTGGTGATTCTCCTTGACTTATTTTCCTCTGGGAGGCTGGATCCCATCCAGAACTGCACACCTCCCAGAAACTACGCTTTCTGACTTTGTATCTCTGTAAATGACTCTTTCCTGATTGAATTGATAACCAACTTATGAGTCTAAAATCACAGTATGAAATAAACTGAAAAAATCTACAGACCATACGAAATTTAATTCAATACACATTTGCATATCTTTTTATATAAGGCATTATATTAGAAGTTGGGGTATAAAGACAAGTGGAATAAAAATCCAAGAGTTCAAGAAGCTCACGCTGCAGAAACATAAACATTCACATGGCAATGAGACAGAGGCATGGCTAAGATGCTTGGGAACAAAGAGGAGGTCATGTAAGGCTTTAGGCTTCTGACACAAGAAAGGTGACCTTGGCTGGGTCTTGAAGGGTTAAGCAGGACCTCAGCAGATACTAAAAGGGAAAATAATATACATAGAAAAATGAACAGACACAGGTAGTGGGCAAGAAAACCCGTTATTATGTTTAGAAGACAACAGGAAGCATCATGGGGTTATGCATTTGAGCAGGTAATGAATGACCTGAAATAGGTTGGTAAGTAAGGCTTGGACTCAGCTGCAAAGGGCAATCAATATCTGGATGTCTGGGATTAATGGAAGAATGCCATTGCTAGATTTCCAGCAGGCGGTGCAGTAACAGTTTATGTTTTAAAAAGTTCACTTAGATGGCAGTCCAAAAGAGAAATGCAGGCAGAGAGGAGATAGTTAAGCATACCAAACGAAGGAGATTGGGTGCTCAAATACACACTGAACCCCATTGGGTGGTATGCTTAAGGGAGAACAGGATTGAAACCAGATTTTTTTTTAAGATGGAGGAGATCCGAATACGATGTAGGCTGAAGGTCAGTTGCCACTGGAGATGGAGAGATTGATAGTACAGGAGAGAAGTGGAGATAATGGATGAAGACCTTTACCCATGCTAGCCTAGCATGCTGAGTTTCTTTTAAGTAACTACATGCAGTGCATTAGCATTGGTCACTTTGTAAAAGAACACATGAAATACTCAATATCATTGCATAATAATACAAAAATATAATGAAAAGATAGCAGAAGTCATTAGAGAAATACCTTAATCTCAGGGTACATGAAATGACATGAACTAAAATAGTCTACCAAGAAACGGCAAAATGATGAATGAGACAATGTTATACTACAGGATAGTCAAGTTAGCAGTAAACCTAAGTGATGTCATGAGAAAAGAGAGGGAAACTGGGGATAAAGAGAGATCATGGAAATCAGACAGCACAAAGAAGAAAACAACAGTCAGAGCAGAAGAGAAATGGGCAGACGAGTCCATGTATTTGTACAAAGGAGAAAAATGACATAGGAAGTTTTAACCAGCTCGTAAATCCTGCTGTCTCCTACTTCTCACCACTCTCACCTAAGGCAAAGGCTGTAAAAGAGCTGCCAGCTGTGGCTTGTAGCATAGGAGGCTGGGGATCTTTGGAGATGGTTTTGCAGCATCTCTGGGTCTTTTTTATCAGCCCACAGTAAATGGACTGCCCGTATTTTCAGCCTGGCTGACCACTACCCAGTTATAAAGAGAGCTGTCTGCAGGAGGAACTGGCCCTGAGATCCTTGGACACACGATGGTTTTCCCTTCACCTTCAATCACCTGCAGCCTCCTAAATAATGAATAAAGAAAGTGCAATATCTCCTGGCTCAAGGAGTGTTTACCATTCCCAAAGTGTTAGATGAGGACCATGGTAGGCAAAGCTGTACTTATACTAGTGAGACTCCTCCATAAAATGTGTTCAGAGCCCAGCTCAGTGCTTCTCAAATTTTAATGTCTACATGTATCACCCGGGAATCTTGCTACACTGCAAGTTCTGATTCAGCAAGTGTAAAGAGAGGGCCAAGATGATCAATTTCTAACAGGGTCCCGGGTGATACAAATGCTGCTGGTCTTTGAACCACACCTTGAGTAGCAGGGCATTAGGAAATGCTCTATTATGAACTGAGAAGGGTGTTAGGTTAAAAAAGAAAAAAAAGGAAAGAGGTTTTTTTGCTGTCTTTGTAGAGAACCCACATAGAAATATGGCAGGATGTCATTTCTGCCTTACCACTAGCCGGATACTGCCACAGAGCTGTCCTTGGCTCTGGGTTCAGTTTCCCAATGAACTTGGCCTAAGTTTTCCTGACCACAATCAAATGAGTCTCAGCTTGAGGAAATCTGTAAGTACAATTTCCTCTTCTGTCTTAATGGCATAGAAAAGACAGGAGGGTGCTCCTGGGATTCACCCACGCAGCACAGCAGAATAGATGAGCCCACAGAGAAAAAAGATTTCCAAATGACTTTTGCTTATGACCTGATTTACATCTCCACAAAGAGTGAGAGAAATGAGTTACTTTCCCAGTCCACGCCCTACTTACTTGCTGAATAAACTCTGTTTAGGGAAAAAAACTGAACAACCCAAAACTTGAGGATTTGTGCAAGGTTCACTTGACTAGTGAAATGGATGAAGGCAAAAGTTTTCTAGAATGTTTATATTTAGGTTCTGCCTAAGGGGAGCTCTTTTTATCACCTGAATATGTCACAGTAATTTGATGAACAGCAGGAGAGGAGCGACTGGCATTGAAAAATGTTTAAAACACTGCACGATGTTTCAGTTAGCTCTGGCACAATGGATTCTTACAAAAAGGAAGTTTTATTTTCAGTGCTGTTGCCCAGCTTTGCTCGGTTCAACAAATACGCATTTGAGTGTCTGTTATGTAGCAGACACTGTGCTGCGTGCTGAGCACACAGTGGTAAAAAGTGGTTGCTGTCCTTGGGGAGCACTCCGTACTATGTGGGAGATGGACAAGTAGAGAGATAATTCTATGCTGTATTGTCTATGCAATAATGGAAGTAAGCGCATGAAGTCTGAAGCACCGATGGGATCTTCTCATCCACCCTGCAGGTGGGGAGCATGACACAAGGAGGCTCTCTGAATAGATAACATCTGAGCTGAATCTACAAGCTGGAATAGGAATTAGGATGATAAAAAAATTTTAGGAAGGTGCTAGTCATTAACGCTAACCATTAAGTATTTCTGATTTTTCCCTCTTTCATGTACATAGAATAGCCTGTCCCTGTCCTCTTATATGTAAGTATAGCCACATGACATGCTTGAGCCAATGACAGGTGGGTGAAAGCGATATATGTCATTTCTAGGCAGAAGCTTTAAACACATATATGTGATTTACCATATTCCCTTCCCACTGCTACAGAAATTGTAGAAGCTTGTGTTAAAATAAACCCTCCATCAGTCTGGGTCCTTGAGTGACTACCATGAGCAGAAAGAAACCTTTGTTGTTTAAAGCCATAAAATTCCAGAGTTGATACTGCAGTGTATGCTAGTCTGTCCTGACTCATACGGAAGAGCAGGAAATTCTATTTGCAAAATCTCAGATGTGTAAAACCTTTGATTTGGAAAGTGCATGGTTAATAACACTAGAATACGTTATGCAGAGTGGGATAGATGGGGTTTGGGATGACTTTTAACTTCTCTGGGTCTCAAGATAATTGAGGCTTAATTAGGTGATTGAATAAAGGGCTAGCCAAATGAACTCTTGTTTCCTTTCTAACTAAAGACTTCGGTTTTACAAAATTGAATGCAGTTTATGATCTTTTCCTCTGGGAACTTGTCGTGCTGGACTCCTGTTGATTTCAGTAGGATGGCACCGTGTTTGAGAGGCCAAAGAAGAGGCCCAGAGCCAGCAAATGGGTCACGGGTTTTTTTTTGAGGGGACTTAAATACAGGGCACTCCAGTGGCAGCAGGCTGGACAGGAGAACCACTACCATTTGTAAAAATCATGCAGTTCATACAGCATTTTTGCTTAACATCTTTCCCCTAGCACCTTCCACCTCGCAACCTTCATTTAACCCAAAACAAAGGGCCTTGATTCCCTGTATGGCCTGCAATCCATGGCTTGGGCCAGGGGTTTAGATGTTCCTCATAGATGAGGAATGAATCTGCAGGTTGGTCACTCCCAGATTCCCCCACTCAAAACTCCAAATGCACATTATGTTTAGACCATAGGGTCATTCTCAGGGTGTGCTTAAGTCATTGCTGTCAGGAACATCTGCCAAATTTCTAGACATGACTGGACTTTCGTTTACCTCTAGGAAGCCACAGCATTTTTTAAAACCCATATTACAGTAGTAAGTATTTTACAAAGTGTTTATTTTTGTTATCTTCACTAGACGAAGTTTTTTGATCACAGAAAATATTCCTATTGTATTCCCAAGATCATGCACAATGCCTAGGGGTGTAATAAGTGTCTATTAGACCTAAGCCACTCTTGTGGCGAGGTGTCTCCCTGTTAGCCCATTTGGCTTCACTGCCTGAGAACAACAAGTCACAGAGTGTCCAGCTCCTATTGTCACTTCCATACTCTGAGGAAGTACACACTGCAGAGTTTCCCAGACACCTGCTGAAAAGACTAAGAAAAACAACTCAGAAACAAGTCTTTGTAGCAGTGTTTTAAGAGTAGCAGATGGGAAGGAGCTATTAGATAAATTCTCCTTTCCTCCCTACAATAGGTTGTTCCAAGGAAAAGCATGTATGGAGATTTCCTGCGTGACTGGGCAGGTGAAGCTGCTGAGTAATTGGCTAAATCTCTTCATGACTCATTGTGCACTATTGTCCAGGTGGTAACACATTACCTTCTATTGCTTCCCATCCTTGTGTTTCAACCCTGTATTCCATTATTTTCACTGCCCTGGGCTCCAAAAAATATATTCGCACATAATCTTTGGTACAGACTTTGTTTTCTAAGAAACTTAGGCTAAAACAGTTTGTTTCAGAAATGGTTATAGAAAGCAGGCCCTCAGTAAGATTTGGAGTTTGACTGCCCACAGATCAGAAATTAATAAGGACTGCAATGCTGGTGGTAAATGGATTGTTAATAACCTCTGGTATGCAATGACGTTGCAAGTACTTAGGCATTCACTTGCAGCTGGTTGAAGTGAGGTGCGTGTGAAAAGCAAGGCATTGAGAGATCTAGTAATTGTGGCATTTCATCAGTATGAGGACAATGATAATTATATATATTTTGGAGTAATGTGACTGTACTGTACTCCTTGCAAAAAGAAAGTATTTGTCCCAGGGCTTATAATTGCACACTGTGAAAATCTCTTTAGTGTCTTTAAAAGAAACTCTTAGCTCGTAAAATTTCAAGGTAGACTGTGATGGAAATCAGGCCTAGGATCTAATTATAAAGCACAGTTCCTGCAAAGCATACTTATATAATGTGCACAGGCCTCTTGTGTGAAAATTAGGGCCTTGATTGAAACATAGAATGAGGATATCTGCATGGGTGAACCTGAGAATTTTAAACTCCCAAGTTCTTCTGCCCTTTCTCCATTAGCCCAACAGCCCACTTGCCTGGATGCCATTCAATGATGCTTATTCTTGTCAGTATCTTCCCTATCACCTCTCATTGTTTCTAGGCCAACAAACAGAGTCAGAAGTCAGCACAGCCCAAGTGAAAAAGTACAAGCTCTGCTTTTGGAAGAGAATAGTTTATACACCAAGACAATTATTTGATCTGGCTGATATATACTGACAAGCTCCAGAAGAACACATGCTACGAAAATGGATCCTGAGAATGTTGGGCTGAGAGAGATGGAGGGAACAAAATATATGTTGGATAGAGAAGAATGTATTGATACGGGGAATGCACCATGATTTGAGCTTCAGTGCTTTGGCAAGGATATCTGGAGCTGTTCAATATTCTGTAGAAAAGGATATGGAATATTGAACATGATGATGGCTTCTATAAAAATGAAGTTAAAGATGTCCACTACACTTCCCTGGTGTAGTGTTAAGGAACATATCAGAATACTTAGGGAAGTGGAGTATCATTAACTTAACGAAGCAATGTCACAATCACAACTGCTAGGCCAGATGTAGTATATTCAGGAGAGAATTTCAACATAGCCTTTGATCCATAATCTACTGCTATGGATTTAGTGAATGCTTTCTTCTGGATGCGCAACAATAGGGAGAATTAGAAGTAGCATGTCATTACATGAAAAGGATATCAATATATGTTTACTGTATTGCTGTAAGGCTATAATGTAGTCCAGAGACCTTGGTCATCTTGACATTCTACAGAACATCACATTGGTCCACTGTACTGATAAAATCATGTTAAGTGGACTGGATGAACTAGAAGTGGAGTGTACACTAGCTACCCTAGCAAGAAATACGCATGCCCAAAGTTGAGAGATGGGGAAAAAAAGGAGATTTAAGAGTCTGCCCCATCAGTGAAGTTTACAGGTGTCCAGTAGTTAAGGACGTGCCAGGGCATTCATTCTAATGTAAAGGACAAGTTGTTTTACCTCTCACTTTCTATCATTTGTGATGAGGCACAACACTTGTACCTCATTCTGGATTTTGGAGGAAGCATATTCTATACTTGGGAATCTTTCTGCAACCCATTCATGGGTTGACTCAGAAGACTTCAAACAAGGCCCAGGGAAAAAACAGGGTTTCGCAGCAGCTCTAGACTCAAAAGCTGCAGTTTCAGTGGTGGCTAATGGTTTGGATAGATAAAGATAATGTATGGAGTTTGTGCAAAGCCATTAAAAATGAGCTGTGTGCAGATCCATAGAGTTCTGGAGAAGGTCATGCCTTCTTCAGCAGAGAATTACAATGTTTGTGAAACAGCTCCTGGCATTTACATGTTTCCTACTGGAGACTGCACACCTCATGATGGAGCACCAAGAGCTTCTATGAATGGAGATGCTCTTTATGGTCTGGATATCACCAGGTCCACTGAACCAAGTAGTAGAGCAGGCGAGCAGGCAGAACAGCAAATCACTGTATAACGAAAGGGATTTATTGGGGACAAGATTCCAGTACCTCCTAAAGAATGAGTAAATTACAAAATCAGATGGCCCAGATCCGCTTTATTAACCACTTAAGTTACATTGATGCCTCTCCCTCACTCATCATACCTTTGACCAGTGAGATTTTTTCCACAATTGACTAATGAAGGTCTAAAGGGTTCTGGTCCAATTCACTAATGAGTCTGAGCAATATATTGGTGCTAGTTGTAAATAGGCAGCTGCTACATTACAGCGCCACACAGGTTTGACAGGAATTCCTGGTGAAGGAAAGGGGTAAAGGGAAACCCTCTAGTGGGCAGAGCTGTGTACAGTAGACTTACCATCATTTCATATGGAGGAAGAGGCAGCTTGAGGGATAGATATACACTGACTCAACAGCAGTGGTGAATGGGTGCTTGAGGAGGAGACTAACAAGACCAGAAAATCATTGACTAGGAGGTCTGGGAAAAAAGTATGTGGATGGGTCTGTGAGAATGGGCACAAACTGTACAGATATTTGGATTTTGTATTAATGCCTACCAAAAAAAAATCAAATTCAGAAAAAATCTATCAATAGCCACCCAGGTAGTCAGAATGTTTTATCTTATGGTTACCAATACCAATAAGCTTTTTTTTTTTTTTTTTTTTTTTTTTGTCTTTTCTAGTGATTCTGCAATGGACTAACAGAGTGGCCATGGTAGAAGGAATGGAAGCTTTGTATGGACCCAAATGGGCTCCCTTCTTCAAGGATTGCGTAGCTATTGCTACCAATAAAGGCCAATCAACCACCAGCAGTTATCAACACAGAGCCTGCAATATGACACCGTCCTTGGGAAGACCACTAAGATACTTTATGGCATATTCATTATTTTAGATCTTTTCCACTCTGGAGAGGGTAATGATTTACCTTTGAAGTGACTATTCCTGGTGTGGATTTATCCACAGTGCCTTCACCATCTGAGGGCTTATAGAATGTCTAGTCTATTGGCATCAGATCCTATACAACACTGCCTCAGACCAACATACATAATTTATGGCAAAGGAGATGACAAATGGACTCAATCATAGGCTTCACTGATTTTATCATGTACACCATCATCCCGAAATTTCTGGATCTCCCCACTACTTCTTAATTTGGATGAAGAATTACCCTATAGGACAGGGGTCAGCAAACTGTGACCTGTGTCTTGAATCCAGTCTGCTGCTTGTTTTGGTAGATAAAGTTTGATTGGAACACAATCATGCCCATTTATTTACGTATTGTATATATTTGCTTTCGCAGTATAATGTCAGAATTGAGAAGTTGTGAAAGAAACTGCATGGACTGCAAATTTACTAAAAGCGATTCTCCTGCCTCAGCCTCCAGAGTAGCTGGGGTACAGGAGTGCGCCATCACACCAGCTAATTTTTGTATTTTTAGTAGAGATGGGGATTCACCATGTTGGCCAGGCTGGTCTCGAACTCTTGACCTCAGGTGATCCACCCACGTTGGCCTCCCAAAGTGCTGTGATTACAGGTGTGAGCCACCCTGCATGGCCAGCATCTGTCTTTCACTTGAGCATAGGTCATATTTTCCAGGTTTTAGTATGTCTAGTAATTTGGATTTTGCCTGGACATTTTGTGTATTATACTGTGAAGCTCTGGGTCTTATTAAAATTCTCTGGAGAAAACAGATTTTCTATTTTTGTTTGTTTTTTGTTTTTTAAGCAGATAATAAAACCGTCCTGTCTTCTGTGAACAGTGGTTCCAATGTCCGTTCCATATTCAAAGTCTATTTGCATCTGCTTCTCACATATGTTACAGGAAGGGTTAATCTTGGAAGTGGGCAGTGGCTTATATGGTAGTTCACTTCTCAAAGCTTGTGCTTCTTTGGGTGTGCACATGTAGTTTGGGGTGAACCTGGGACTTGTATCAATTCATATGTGGAACTGGGGGACCTCTTTCTCCCATTCTCCCTTTTGCAATACTGTTTCCACTCTTTGGCTCTGTGGGGTATATTTTTCCAATTCACTGGCTGGAAAGACGAGGTTTCTCTTGAAGTTGTGGCCACTATTACTACTGCTCTCATGGAGAAATGAAGATAACAAAAAGGAAGAAAAATAACAGGAATTTATCTTACATTCTTTGCACCACAGGGACCCATTTTCCTAATTCTTCTATTCAGAGGGATGGATGGATACTTACAGTATCAGGTTATATCTATATCCCTTCACTCCTACCCCAGATTCTTTTTGCATATTTTTCTGACCAGATCAACTAGAGGCTCATTTGCTTTTTGGAAGAGAGATTACACAGGCCATGGAGGAGGGCACAGAAAGTCTACAGGATGGGAAATGAACTGGGGCGGATTAGTCTTGTTCTGTGGAGTTCAACCTGGAAATTCCTCCCAGTTGCCCTGGTATTTCCAAAATGATTAGTGTCTGAATGAAAAATTAGTCAGGGTATGAAACAGACATGGATAACAAAATTTTTATTTGACACAACCTTTTCAGAATAACAGACTACTAAGAAGAGAGGAGATCTCAGAAGGATAGCTCAGGTAAACCTGGGGTATGAAATGCAATGAAATTGTATAAATAAAGGCAGTTCCCTACCCTAAAAATGCTACATAGCTAAGTGATCACTTACAAAGGCCTGAAAAGTAGATTCCCTCTCCTCAACCAGAAGGACGTTCTTCTAAGGGCTTGAAATCTGAAATCATGGCCTGTTTTTCGGTTCTCTGCTCTCAGGAGGCCACTGCAAAGGGTTGAGTTCTCCTGTGGCCATTGCTGACACTCTGAGCTACAGTCATGGGCATGCCTAGCCTTGGCCTTCTGTCTCACTCACACCTACAGTGAAGTGCAAGCAGAACTTGACATTGGGTTGAAGAGGGCCAAGGGCATGTGCCTTGCAGCAAGCAGACCCAAAATGTGGTTGTTTAGCGTTCAGGGAGACTTGAGCTAGGCCCCCTCTTTCGAAGCCCTTATCTGTATTGCCTATAAAGTGGGAATAATGACAGCCATATTGAAGGGCTGTGGGAAAAAACAAGATAGTGCATGAAACTAAAACTTCCTCACCTCTAACTGATCTCCCCCTCCAGGCTCCAAATAAGACTTGAATTAGACATTATATTATTCAAAAGTGAGATTTATATCTCCAAATGTTAATTAAACTCTGCCTATAAAATATAGCAAACACGTTTAGATCTCCCTTATTGAACAGATAAGAATGATTAATAATCAACATGCATTATTTATGTAAAATATAACTGAGTGTTTCAAAAATTGTGAAGTTCACTATCTAAAGTAGGTTAGCATTCTCTGTCTCTATGATATAAATTGTTGGCATACTAATCTCTTTTTTCATAGGAAAATTCTAAATTGAAAGGACTGGAATTAATTACATCTTATTTTCTAAGTATTGGTTTACTTTGTGTTATTCAGTTTTTAAAGTAAAGTCCTTACTTTTATACAGTTTTTCTTGTACCATTCATAGAGACCAACAACATGTTTTGCACTTAGCAGGCACCTAATAACTATTGATCAAATTAATTAATGATCGATGACACACTCTGAGATATGATTTCTCCTCAGATTGAAGTAAGAACATCCAGTCAATGCGAACATTAACATTAAGAAGGGAGAAAAAAGGAGAAGCTAAAAAGCATTGGTTAATTAATTAATTTACATTTCTCTTGAATTTTGGTCACTTGGAAATTTAAAATTACTGAGCATAATTGTTAATGTAAAACAGAATTTGATCATTGAGATTCCTCAGCTGCATTTATAATTCTACTGTCTTCTAGCTGAGCAGCTCAAGACTAAATCTGTGGTTTACAATTATTAAAGAAATTTAGTATAAGGAGAGTAAATGGCCTTTGAGACAAGTCATTTATCACTATTTACATCTTTTAGGTGCACTTTCCTTAATGATGGCACACTGTCAGGAAAAATGATTCTGAAACTTTGTTGAGAAGACAGGGAACATTTGCCAGCAATGAGGGCTATTATTAGGTAGGTGATAAGGGAATTGGAAGAAGAGACAGAGAAGGACATGCATATTCATTGAAGGCCTGCTCTGCTTCGGTAGCTTTAGGTGCGTTATTTCATGTACTCCTCTCCATAGCAGTACTGTGAGAGAATAATAAATGATGTTTATTGAGGGCTTCCTCCAGGCCCACCATTGTATCTTCTGCCTGAGCACCTAGGCTTTCTGACACATTGTCTGAAATCTAAGTAGACGCTTCCAACTCCCCCTTTACTCTTGCATGCTATGTGCCTGCAGGCTTAACACACACAGAAGCCACCAAGCCTTATGGCTTGTGACCTCCAGCAAAGTGTCCTGAATTGCACCTGAGCCCCTCTAAGCTGAAGCTGTACTTGGAGCAGCCAGAATGCAAGGAGCAGCATCCTCAGGCTAAGCAAGACAGCAGTGCCCTGGGCCTGGCCCCTGAAACCATACTTTTCTCTTAAGCTTCTGGCCCTATGATGGAAGGGATTGTCCAGAAGACTACTAAAATGTCTTGGGGCATTTTCCCCATTGTCTTAGAAGATATTAGCACTTGACTCCATTTTAGTCATGCTAATCTCTCTAGCAAGTGGTTTCTCCCTGGCCTCTCCTGAAAGGGACTTTTCTTTCTCTGGCACTTGGGTACTTTTTAAATGTAAGTTCCATCTTTAAGTCATTTATATGCTGTCACATCTGATCCAAGGCTTTTAGAAGCAGCCAGGCCACATCTTGAACACTTTGCTGCTTAGAAATTTCTTGCACCCAATACCCTAAGTCACCAGGCTTAAGTTCAAACTTCCACAGATCCCTAGGACATGGACAGAATGCAGCTAAGTTTTTTGCTAGGGTGTAACATGGGTGACCTTTACTTCAGTTTCCAATAAGTTCCTCATTTCCATCTGAGACCTCCATCTAGCCTTCAGTGTCCCTATCTCTGTCAGTATTTTGGTCACAACCATTTAACCAGTCTCTAAGAAGTTCCAAACTTTCCCATATCTTTCTATCTTTTTCTGAGTCCTCCAAACTCCTCCAACCTCTGCCCATTCCCCTATTCCAAAGCCACTTCCACATCTTCAGGCATCTTTATGGCAACACCACACTCCTTGGTATTAATACAATTTTTGTTGTTAGTCCATTTTTGCATTGCTATAAAGTAATACCTGAGGCTGGGTAATTTATAAAGACTAGAGGTTTAATTTCCTTATGGTTCTGCAGAGTATATAGGAGGCATAGTGCTGGCATCTGCTCAGCTTCTGGTGAGGCTGCAACCAGTAACCCCATCTTCCTCAAAGATAGTTTAATTATTTTTTCTCTCTCTTTTCTTTCCTCCTATCCCCCACTTCCTACTGAGATAATATGGTTTGGATCTGTGTCCTCACCCAAATCTCATGTCAAATTATAATCCCTAATGTTGGAAGTGGGGCCTGGTGGGTAGTGATTGGATCATGGGGATGGATTCTTCATGAATAATTTATTGTAGCACCATTCCCTTGGTGCTGTCCTCATGATAAAATTCTCACAAGACCTGGTTGTTTAAAAGTGTGTAGAACTTCCCTCCCCACTCTTGCTCCTTCTTCTGCCATATGAAACACCTTGCTTTCCCTTTGTCTTCTGCCATGATTGGAAGCTTCCTAAGACCTCCCTAGAAGCACAAGCCACTATGCTTCTTATATAGCCTACAGAACAGTGAGGCAATCATACCTTTTTGCTTTATAAATTTCCCAGTCTCAGATATTTCTTTATAGCAGTGCAAGAATGGATAAATATAGAAAATTGGTACCAAGGAATGAGGCATTGCTATGAAGATACCTGAAAATGTGGAAGCAGCTTTGGAACTGGGTAACAGGCAGAGGTTGGAAGAGTGTGAAAGGCTCCAAAGACAGAAAGATGAAGGAAATTATGGAATTTCTTAGAGACTGCTTGAATGGTTATGACCAAAATGCTGGTAGTTCTATGGACAGTGAAGGCCAGGCTGATGAGGTCTCAGAAAGAGATAAGGAACTTATTGGAAACTGGAGCAAAGGTGACATGTGTTATGCCTTAGCAAAGAACTTGGCTGCATTGTGCCCCTGCCCTAAAAAGTCTGTGGAACTTTGAACTTGAAAATAATGATTTAGAGTATCTGGTTGAAGAAATTTATAAGCAGCAAAGCATTCAAGAAGTGACCTGGCCAATTCTAACAACCTGTGCTCATCTGTGTGAGCAAATAAATGACCTAAAGTTGGAACTTATATTTAAAAGAGAAGCAGAGCATAAAAGTTTGAAAAATTTGCAGCCTGGCCATGTGGTAGAAAGAAAAGTCCATTTTCAGGGGAGAAATTCAAGCAGGCTGCAGAAACATGTATAATTAAAAAGGAGCCAAATGCTAATAGCCGAGATAATGAAAAGGGCTTGAAGACATTTAAGACCTTAAGACCTTCATGGCAGCCCCTCTCATCATAGGCCCAGAGCTCTAAGAGGACAGAATGCTTTCTTGGGCCAGGCCCAGGGCCCCACTGCCCTGTGCATCCTCAGGACGCTGCTCCCTGAATCCCAGTTTTTCCGGCTGTGGCTCAAAGAGGCCCAGGTACAGTTTGGAGAACAGGCTAATACATTAGCTCTTTCGAAATGCAATCATAACCTTTTAATTCTTCTTTACCAGACACCCTACAGGAGAAGCTCATTATGCTTAGAAGCTCCAGGGCAGAACTTTCTCCCACCAGGAAATTGCCTCAAGAAACAGTCAATTTACAACCCACAGTATGCCTGCTATAAAACTTTCTTCCACCTGGAGAGTTTTGGCCACTTTTTCAACCTAGTTCTGCCCACAAACATGCCAGCAGTGGCTAGCTCAATCACCTAGTGGGATACAGCATCAAAATGAGTTCATGACCCCCACCTGCATTTCCCTCCTCTGAATGCCATTCATGCCACGTTGCCTTTTAAAATACCTGCTTTCTGCTCCAAAACCCTGTAATTTTTCCCCTCAGCTAGCTTTGGAACAAAAAGGCACTTTCTTTATACTAGACTTTTCTTTTGTTCATTGGGTGAGAACTCACTCATTACCATGAGGAGGGCATCAAACAATTCATGAAGGATCAGCCCCCATGACTGAAACACTTCCCACCAGGCCCTGTCTCTAACACTGGAAACTACATTTCCACATGAGATTTGGAGGGGACAAGGATCCAAGCCACATCACTATTTTATTAATTCCTAACATTAAAATTTATGATTTACTTTATTACTTTCTTATTAGTGGGCACTCAAGTTGTTTTCATTTCTTTGCTCTTACAGAGAACGCTAAAATAACCCCTCACATGTATCATGTGTCTTTAAATCTAAGCACTAGTATATCTGTCGAACGTATTGTTGGGTCAAAGAGTAAGGGCAGACACTTATAATTCTAGTAGATACTGCCACGTTGACCTCCATGGATTGTGTGAATTTGTCTACTCAGTAGCAGAGTTTAAGGGTGCCTGTCTCCACATAGCCTCGCTGACAGTTTTTATTAAACTTTTGGATCTTTACCAACCTGATAGATGAAAAATTGATGTCAGGTTTTTTGAGTTATATGTCTTATAATTAATGAGGTTGAGCATCTTTTTATATGTTTGAGAAATATTTATACCAAATATTTTCTTTCTAGTGCATTATCTATTTATACGCTGTTCATTTTCTACTTGTGCTTTTTCATATATTAGGGTGTTAGCATTTTCTGATTTGAGTTGCAAAAAACTTTTCCTAGTTTGTCTTTTAGCTTTTGACCTTAAGCACTGAGTATTTCCCATGGAGAAATTTTTCTACTTTTTTTTTAAGAGTCAAATTTACTAGTCGTTTCCTTGATCAGTTCCAAATTTGAGTCCTAATTAGGGAGACTGTCGCAACTCCAATGTTACGAGATAATTCTCCCATGTTTTCATCTAGAACTCTTCTGTTGTCAGTTTTTTTCATTTAAACCTTTGATCTTTTTGGAGACAATCCCACTGTGGATTCAAGCATACATCCAATTTGATATATATCTCTAGATAAATTTCCAATTTTGCCAGTACCATTTATTGAATCATTCCATGACTGACTTAAGATAACTTTTTAATCATATACTGCATTCAAATCTCTATATAAATATATGTCTGTATATATGTCTTTTTGGATTTTTTAGTCTATTCCTTCAGTCTATCTATTGATATATTATTACCATACTGTTTTAATAATAGAGGATTTTAAATATGTTTAATATCTACTATGGCTAATTCCCTGTGTCTTACCATTTTTTTTTTCAGTTATTCTGATTTATGTTTCCATGTGACTTTAGAATGACACTATCTAGTTTTTGTTAAAACAGGCTTTTGGGTATTTTCCTTGGGACTGCATTATAATTATAAATTAACATGAAAAATTCACAACTTTGTCATGGTGTGTGTTTGTATTTCCATTTTTAAAAAGTTGTTTTAGGCTTCAGAATTATTATAAACATTTTTTCTTATGGGTCCTTCATATTTTTATTAATGTAATTCTTTTTTACATTTTATTTATTTATTTATGAAATTATTTATGTAGTTTTATTAATGTAATGTAGTCTTGGTTGCTACAGTGATGTGGTCTTTTCTTACATTATACCATCTACGTGGTTATTGCTTATATGTGCATATGTACAGGTGTGTATGAAAGCTAATGTTTCTATCTATTATTTCTATACCCCTAATACCTTTCTGAATTCTCTTACTGATTGTAATAGCTTTTCAGTTAGTTTTCTTGCTTTCCAAGTATGTAGTCATAGCTTCTGTAAATAATAGTATTTTTTCCTTTCTCTTTTCTAACTCTTTTCATAACTCTAAGAATTATGATTTCTTTCTCTTCCCCAATTTTGTTGGCTATGACTTCTAGTACATGTCAACTTCTATTTCTGACTATAATGGGACTATTTTGGTGCTTCCCATTAAACATAATGCTAGTTTTGGGGTTATGACTGAATTACTTGATTTTGCTATAGATTTGATTTGTCTAACATTATTTTGTTGCAATTTAAAAAAATTAAGAATGAATATTGTATTTTGTCTGGTGACATCATTTAATACATTTTCCCCCATGCTTATATAATCTCAAACACAGGGGGTTTGTCATTGACTTATAGAAATTGTTTTGTGTTATATACACTTACCTTTATCTTACTGCTCATTATATAATACTTTGTGGAATTTTTTTTTCCAAATTAGATTTAGCTCATTGTTTTAATGGCTGCATAATAGTCCCTGGTTTTGATATAGGCCATTTATTCAGCCATTCCTCTATGATAAGCATTCATTTTTTCATTTTTTCCCCTCTACTATAAACAAATCTGAAGTAATTATCCTTGTATTGTAGTTTTATGTGATTGGCCCTTTTATTTCTAAGGACCATATTCCCATATTCTAAGGAAGTGCTGAACTGAAGGTTGTGTATAATTTTATTTTAATAGCCACTTTGCTATACTGTTCAAAATCTCACAGCTAGAGCTGGCATTCATTGAGCACTCTCTGACTCCAAAGCTCATTAAACCAAACTGCTGCCCAAATCAGAACCATAGATAAAGCAAATCATATAAAATGACTGTGCTCATAATGAGATTCCTGCTACACTTCACCTAGTGGGCAGGGTATAAACATCAGATTATTCCCTAGTACGAATCTTCACCTCACGAGCATTTGTCTCTGTGAATCTTTGAAGTTAGATAGGCCTTGGTTTCTGCAATCTTGGACAAGCTATTTTGTCTTTCTGTGAATCTGTTCTGTCATCTGAGAAATGAGAATTAAAATAGTGCCAACTTTACACAGTTGCATCTAAGGTCTATTGCCTCTAAAGCCCAGAGCAAGGTATCTGGAACAACTACTTTCTTAAAATATATAAAATAGCAATTCATTTGAAGTTACCAGGCTCAGGTAAAATTTTTGCTATGTACTTTGAAGTTGTCCAGGGTCCAGTCTGACAGGATGTTGGGCATAGAAAGTTAGCTGTTGCAGGGCACCTGGACCCTTGGTCCTGAAGAGGCCTTTGCAACTGTGACCAGGGTGAGCATCCACAGGCTAAAGGGATCACACAGCACTCTCCTCAGGGCAGCCTCTGCCAATTCATGATTCACAATAGCCAGAAAGCCAGTGGGGAAGGTTGAGAAGAAGGGCTGAGTGGGTAAGGGAAAAGGGGGAGGGGATTTTGTAGTGAAGAAAAGAGGACAGGAGGGAAGGGGAGAGGAGAGGAGAGGAGGGGAGGGGAGTGGAGGGGAGGGAAGGGGAAGGGTAGGAAGGAGAGGGGCCAAAGGCATTGCGTTAGTTTCCTATTGCTCCTGTGACAAATTACCACAAACTTAGTGGCTTGAAACAGCACAAATTTATTATAGTACATTTCTGGAGGTCGAAAGTTTAAAATCAGTCTCTTTGGGCTAAAGTAACATGTTGGCAGGGCTGGTTCCTTTTGGAGGCTCAAGAAGTGAATCTATTTTCTTGCCTTCCCTGCTTCTAGAGGCTGCCCATATTTCTTGGCTCATGGCCCCTCCCTCCATCTTCACAGTGCATCCCTCCAACCTTTGGTTCTGTTGTCACATTACATTTTCCTTCTGCGATTCTCTTTCCTCCCTGTTATGAAGACCCTTGTGATTTTATTGAATCCACTTGAATAATCCAGGATAACTCTAATCTCAAGGCCTGAGTCCTTAATCACATCTATGAAGCCCCTTTTGCCACTTAGGTAACACATTCACACTTTCAGGACATCAGGACATGTGCATCTTTTGAGGGGCACGTTGCTCTACCACAGAAATGATGTGTATAACCTGTGGCACCAATGCATCCCCTTTCTGCTCTTTGGAGGTCATCTTAACACTGAAGGTACCTGCTTTGTTCATCTGCCTTCTTTCTGCTTCCCTAAGAACCTCCTTCTTGCTTAGTTGAGTCCTGCTCTCCTGCTCACAGAGAAAAGACAGGATCTATTTTATTGCACATGGGATGGGAAAAGTGTATATTCAACTTGGTAGTTTTTACTGCTCATGCCCGTTTAGTAGAGGAAGAGCGTGCTTCATAAGCCAAAGGGCTGAAAACTGTGGTCAACAGAATTTGCCACCTGCCATACTTCATGGCTGTCTTCTTGGCTGCATCTGATGATTCCTCAGACATTGGACTTCCTGTTTTGTCTCAATCGATTCCCACTACCTTTCTCCTTGTGTGCTTGTTTCTTATCTCTATCATGACATGGCCTTTTCTCTGTGCATGTGTATCCCCGGTGTCTCTCTCTGTGTGTCCTAATCTCTTCTTATAAGAACAGCAGCCAGATTGGATTACAGCCCACCCAAAAGGCCTCATCTTAAATTAATCACCCTGTTAAAGACCCTACCTCCAATATAGTCACATTCTAAGGTACTGGGAGGTAAGGCTTCAACATATGAGTTTTAGTGCACAGGCAGGGGTGCTGGTGGGGGGAGCACAAGTCAGTGCATAATAACCTTCATGGACTTTTTCTTCCCCTGCTTAAAGTCAGGTCATATGCAATGCATGCCAACCCTGGTGTCTTTAACCACCACCTGCCTCCATCTCTCCTGGTTGCCCGGTGGAACCGTGGACAGACCAGCTGAGGTCAGCTGCAAACCACAAGGACCTAGTAAAATCAAATTAGGTGAACCCAGAGGACTTACTCATCAGGCTAAGCCATCGTAGGTCTTGAATAACACAACGTGGCGTTTGTTAGTATAACATTTTGGTTCCTGCAAAGATAAGTACCACCTTCTTAAAGTGAGTATAAACACTTCAAAACACAAGTAACAGCCTAAGAGCTAAAGGACACACAATGGCAGAAGCTCCCATGATTTTGCCCCTCATAGGGCAGCTACATCAGGTGACAGTTCTGGAGAACTGGGACCCTGGCTTCCAGCCTCGGGCCTGCAGCCAACAATGTAGAAAAGGGAAGTCTCAGAACTTCTTCGCAGTTCAGGATGTCCACCAGTAGAAAAGGGATAACCACATTTTGCAGATAGTATAATGTAAAAGCTTGGGAAGTTCTTGGGATCTGAAGTAAATGTGTAACCATAAGATTTTGTTTAAAAGCACGTTATTGTTGCCCAGATTTTATCCTGCATTAGTCGTGTCTCAATCTACGCAGTGCCAAGTGCCTTGCTATTATAACAGAGAAAGCCTACACAGCAATCATTCTTGTTAGCCCCTAATGCTAGAAATGGCCACATATACGTCCTGGGCCATTTTTATTTTCAACTCCTTACAACAGAAGCATTAAGGAGGCCAGAAAAAGGGGGAGAAAAATAAAACAAAGCTTTTGAAATCATGAAAGAAAAAGAACTTGGGTTTTGAGTATGTTTCTAGAAAAATAAAAACAAGGCATAGATTCATTGATTCTGCCTCAAGTATTTCCTGTAGTGCAATAAAGCAACCCCAGGTGTGACCCCCAGATGCAGGTACGGTAAGCTGAGAAGCTCAGAGGCAAGGTAGGGAGGGCATCTGTCCCGTAACAATCTGCAGACTTTAAACACACAGGGAAAGCCTTGCAGTTACCCTGAGGCTGTGGGGTGGGTGGGGAGGGTAGAGTCAGTGCCCATGCCCTGTCCTTCACCTGAGGGAACGTGGCTTCTCTGTGGCTCTCCATGTTTTGGAATTCGTTTGAGTTGTTGAAATCAGCTGGGTGCAAGTGAGTTTTGCTTTTGTTTTTCTGGGGAGAGAAAAGATTAGAGTTGGAAAAGGGAGAAAAGGAGTGTCAGAGAAAGATCGCCCACGGCCCAGCCCTCGGCACATGTTAAAAACATCTTCTAGGCTGATTTTAATTAGAACTCTCTATCTGGAGGGAGAAACTGAATACAGTTTCCAAAAACCGTGACCTTTTTAAAATGGCATTCTTTTCATGGGCCTTTTCCAAACAAATTTCTATGCATTTACTAACAGTCTAAAGAGCTTTCCTGTCTCCCCCCTTCTCAGTTTACATTTTGGCATCTTCATAGTTTCTTCATTCCTGTTTCCCACGGCTCTTTACTAGGCCAAAAGGGTGTGCACCTGTGCAAATGTGCAAGAAATGAAGGAAAATTAATAAACTAGCAAGAGAATTGGAGGGCAAGTTATGAAAAAAGAGTGAAGAGCTAAATTTATATAACCTAGAAAAAGAGAAGGCTCTGGAGGAACATGATAAAGTTACACTTCACAGAAGCAATATAAATGAAGGGAGGGAATTATTCACAGTCTCAGAAGATGGCAGGACAGAAGGGCTGGCCCCAAGCCAAGGCAGGGAAACAGAATCATGAAGGATGATAAAGGCAAGGACCAGAGGGAGCACCTGCTGTGGGGCCCGTGACCCCACCCTTCCAGTTCATTTCCGACGGACATGAGCGATCCAGCAACATCAAGGTCAGCTGAGCAGTTCCACGTGGAGCTTTCCCACCCACAGCTCCCTCCTAGTCTGGCAGAATCTCCTGCACTGCTGGGGACAGTGGGATGAGGGAAAAAGGGTATGTTTTTCCCCAGTATGGACAAACTTCCTCTGAAAGTAACTTTAAAGAACCAAACTTCCCTCCCTAAACACAGAAATAATTTCAAGCATAACACTCCAGTGACTTGTGTTCACTTTTTAATTCCATCTTGCTCTGTTTAATTTTTGATCAATTGGAGCTATTTTAATGCTTGTGAAGACTTTCGTCTGGCCTAAAAATGAGGACAATCCCCTTTACTCTGGGCATAATAGCACAGACATTTGGTGACGGATTAACAGGGCTCCATGCCATCAATATCTACAGTGCATTGAGTGATGAATAGAAGGCCGAAGGTTGAGGTTTTACTTCTTACTCTGCCTTTGTATTTGTTTAGAAGGCTATTAATATACAACAAATTTCCACAAAGGTAACAGCTTAAAGTAACACACTTTTATTATCTCCCAGTTTCTACGGGTCGGGAATCTGCGTATGACCGGGTGGGGTCATCCGCTTCAGAATTTCTCCACTGCTGTAATCAAGGTGTCAGCCCAGGGTTTCTTAGAAGGCTGTTATAAAGGCGCAGGCCGAGCCACAGGCATCTCATGGTTTGACTGGGGCAGAATTCACTTCCAGCTCATTCAGTGGTTGTTGGCAGGATTCAGTTCCTCTTTGGGTGTTGGACTGAGGACCTCAGTTCCTTGCTAGCTGTTGGCCAAAGGCCACCCTCAGTTCCTTGCTTTGTGGGCCTTTCTAATGTGAGAGCTTGGTTCACCAAAGTGAGTAAGCCAGGAGGGCAAAAGATTGAATGAGAGAGTGCCAGCAAGACAGAAGTTACAGTTTTTTCTTTCTTTCTTTCTTTTTTTTTTTTGAGACAGAATCTTGCTCTGTCGCCAGGCTGGAATGCAGTGGCGCAATCTCGGCTCACTGCAACCTCCACTTCCCTGGTTCAAGCAATTCTTCTGCCTCAGCCTCCTGAGTAGCTGGGACGACAGGCACGTGCCACCATACTCGGTTAATTTTTATATTTTTAGTAGAGACAGGGTTTCACCATATTGGCCAGGCTGGTCTCGAACTCCTGACCTCGTGATCTGCCTGCCTTAGCCTCCCAAAGCGCTGGGATTACAGGCTTGAGCCGCCATGCTGGCCCAGAGGTTTTTTATAACCTGATCTTGGAAGTGGCTTTCCATTATTTTTGCTGTCTTCTATAAACATATAGAAGCAAGTCATTAGATCCAGACCCCATAGAAACAGCAAGAATTACACAGACAGCGGATAACAGGAGGTGGGGACAACTGGAAGCCATTTTAAAAGGCTGCCTACAGCATTAACCAGATAAGTGGCCTTGGGCCTTAGCTCTTTCATGTGTTTAATAAAATAATAAAAAGACAAGTTAAAGGTGGTTTAACTGATCATCGTGCAAATTTGACTGCCTGCCAGAGTCTTGTAGGTCACATTAATTTGTAAAATGTATCACGTGTGAGATAATAGGCAGGGTTATGGGGACTCCAATGAGCTATACCTGCTCTGCTGGACCTATAGCATTCAAAATCAAATCTCTTAAAAATATATGGGCCCATCAAAGGTAATCTCAGTCCAGGTTGGACCTGCAGATCACCAGTCTGACACCATTCAAGCTAACATGTTGTTACAGATGGATGACACATAGTAGGGACTGTAGATATTTTTGTTTCCTTCCATTCTCCTATCAGATGCATCACCTTCCATTTGGCCAAAGCAAAGGGCACAGGCCATTCTGTAGGTCATGATTCCCAACTCCCGTGGAATCAATGGCATTAATGACTGTAAGAAGAATGTTTCATTAAAACTCAGAAATGGTTCTTGCTAAAACAAGTGAACACTGGTTACCAGAGGGAAGCTAAGCTGGCTCCAGGTTCTTCTAGCCCTACTTATACCCTTCTTACCAAAATAAATAGAATGGCATTCACTAAAGTAGATTATGTTGAGTCAAAGCAATAATTTTTGATAATAGAAATGATGGGCATATAATCACTTCTTCAACTAATATTTCTTGAGCTCCCACTGTGCCACCAAAATGAATAAGATATGGTTCCTCAAGTTCTCCCAGTGTCTTGAGGACACATTGACAACATGCTCTGATGACTGGCAGAAAGAAGGGTATGCAGGTGGTAAGACCACAGGGGAAGGGACGACAGGGTCTATGTGGGATTAATTATGGCTTTGCAAAACATAAAATGATGGGCCTCCCTCTCTCAGGGGCATGATCCATGACTCCCAATTTTGTTTTTGATGGTCAAAATGTTTTACAATGGGATTATCTCACTAATCCTCCTAACCCACTGGGACTGCAGGACTAACACAGGTGCTATATTACTCTGCCTGATAGCCGAATGGGAATCCTACAACATAAAGCAGGAGTTCCCCTAAAGACTACTCTAGGGCCTAACAAGATCTCAAGGTAGGAGTATAATCCAGTCTATGGCAAGAATTGGATTTCTCAGCTCTGCTGAGCCAGAGAGAGGACCTGATTTGAAATCATATTATTATTACTATTATTATTTTTGGAGACGGAGTCTTGCTCTGTCGCCCAGGCTGGAGTGCAGCAGCACAATCTCGGCTAACTGCACCCTATGTCTCCTGGGTTCAAGCGATTCTTCTTGGCTCAGCCTCCCGAGTCACTGGGACTACAGGCGCCCACCACCACGCCCAACTAAGTTTCGTATGAAATCATATTACTTATGGCATTTACACACCGATATATTGGGATTACCTATCTACATTATTATCATTGATGTGGCTAGTAAAACAAACAATTATAACAACCCTATACTTTGTACGGTGTTATAAAAACTTCTCACTTGATAGCGGCATAGATAGAAGTCTGAATTTAGAAAGAAAATGCATCCTATTCTTTCATCAAGCCTTAAATGGCCTGAATTCAAAGTTTTTAGAGAAATAAATGAAATATTATTGAAGTGCCAAGTCCAGGTTAAAGACAGAGTTTTTATGTAGGATGTATAACTATTCAATATTAGGTCTAAGAGATTCACATTTTTTTCTTACAATATGCTATTACAAAAATTAAGAAAGCAGTGATTTTCACCCTTTACCTTACCCAAACTCCATAATTCAGTTGTTTATTTGCAAAGCTGTACTTTGCCATTAGATACCTGGATATTTCCGAAAAGAGCATTTGCTTATCAAAAATTACAGAGGAAACTGCTTCACTTCCCCATCTTAGTTTATGTCTATCAATGCATCCAAAGTGCTGCTTTTTTTTTGTGATCAGAGAGAAGGAAAAAAGGGCATTTATTCATCTGGGAGCTGTATAATCAGTCACTCTCTCCATCAGCCCCCAAAAGCAGTTCAAACAGTATCTATTTAGATTGAAGACCAATTAAATAATTATCAAAAGCATCAAGAAGACAGCAAGGCTAAGACTCAGAGGAGCACATGGAGTCTGGTAGAAAAACATAGTTGCTGTTGTGAATTTTTCCCTCACCATTTATTAGACCATGTGCTGCCAGTGACCTCTGCATATCAAACAGGGCCTTGGGCAGTTTCTTTTGAGTGTATGGACCTCCCTGAGCACAAAAATGTTTCCTGGTGTTTTGCAGATTTAGAAGGAGATGCATTTTTGTTTGTTTGTTTCCAGCTAAGCTGCCAGGCCATTTGGCTTTGCAGAAATGAGCCCTTTGGTTCAGGATTGAGTGAAGCCTGCACTGTGGACACTGTGCATGAGGAGTTTTCTCCTTTGAACCCTGCCCAGCACACCCACTTGGCCAGCCTGATGTATCTGTAATCTTCAGAATGCTCAAGAAGTGTGCTAAATTCAGATCCTTGTTTTCCATGGATAATTTGCTTCTTCTCTGACTCCTTTTCATTGTTTCTGCCTCGTTCCAAGGGGCAAACCCAGGAGAATGTAAACCAGCACCTTCTGAAAATAAACCCAAACTGGCCACCTCTAAGCCATGCACCTGGCTGGTGATCTTCCTAAGGGTTGCCCCCGAGGGCTGGCCATTGTCTTGCTGCTGTCCCTGTACTCAGGCAGGAATAAGACAATGTGCAGCCATCCTGCTGCAAACAAGCCCTATGCATTCACCCTTGCTAGAGAAACAAATGTCAGCAAATGGCCTATTCACAGTGGGTTTGGAACTCATCATCTGTCTCTGAAAACCAGAAATCTCTGAGGTGGCCTAACACAAAAGGATGCAAATGACAAAGGGTTCAGCAGATGCTGAATAATGGAGTGGGAACAAATTGCATTCATGGGCTATGTGTTTTTTGTGTCTCCTTCAGATGGTGCCTCATTCTTCCCACGTCATTTTCAATTTCAACCATTCCTATTTTCATACCAAGGGAGTCACTTGAGGAGCATCTGGATGGATTTCTGCTTGAGGTTTTCTGCCTTTGGATTGAAGTGGGCCTCTCTGCCCTTCAGTTTTTTTTTTTTTCTTGCTAAACAGTGACATATGTCTGCAAAAGCTTTGTAACAGCCATTTCTTCCTGCCCTGTGTGGCAGAGATAGCTATATTTTCATGCTGGGCGGAAGTAATGCAGTTTGCAGAGCAATTTAAAATCTGGAATGAAGAAACTATAGGCTTGCCAGAGTTTTCGCTGACATTGAGCTTAAAGATAAAATACTGGATCTATAATTTTTATTAAAACCAGGCCATTCTTTGGTGTCAAAGATCAAGAAGGAAACATGTATACAAATATGCACCTACAACTCTTACTTTTCTACAGGTAAAGAGGAGGCAAAGGCTACTAGCAAGGAGCTCCCTCGTCATCTGTGATGTAAGACTCAGATGAGTAGAGCTCGAGCAGTTTTAAATGAAACAGTAGATATAACAGCATTGAAGAAAGCCAAACAATCAATATACAAATAGGTGTTCTTCTTTCATGTGTAATGATAATACTGGTAATAACAAAAATAACATTTATTTAATGAAGATTGTGCCAAGGACTATTCTAAGGACTTTATAAGTATTATCTAATTTGATCCTCTTAATTACTATGAGGTAGGTGCTCTAATTATTCTCTTCCTCATATGAGGAAATTAAGCAGGCACAAGGAACTTGAATAAACTGCTCAAGGACACAAGATAAGTACGGGGTAGCTGGGGATAGGATCCCAAGAAAACTTGCTCCAAACCCAGCTCACCACAAGAGGACTTCATCAGTTCTAAGTAGGAAAAGGTGCCAACTGACAGAAGACTGAAAATAGCAAGAGCCAGTACAATTACAGGTTTATTTTTCTCTCTAGTAATAAATGTCTGGAAGCAGCAAGTCCAGGGCTGATACGGCAAATCCTATCACAGGAATCAGGTTCCCTCTTACCTTTCTGCACTGCTATCTTGCTTAGTGCCTACCTTCAAACCTTAAGTTCACGTCAAGGTACAAAGTACTTTTAGAACCTTGGCCATTGTATCCAATTCTAGGACCTAAGGAGGAGGGAGGAGAAGGGCAAACATGTACCTGAGCTTGGGTCTCTTTCTACTTTAAGGAGAGTTCCTGAAGCCCCACCCAACCACTTCTACTTCCATCTCATTGGCTGGACCTTAGTTGTATGGTCACCCCGTCTACAAGAGAGATTAGGACACACAATTTTTAAGCAGAATACATTGTCACTCCAAATAAAATTAAATTTTCATTTTCAAAAAGAAGAGGAGAGTAGATATCGATAGGTAGTCTGCAGGGGATACCAAAGACCTCAGTTGGGCTTAACCCAAGATGTAGATACAGCAGTCATAGAGGAAGGCAAGTGAGTCTTCATCCTTACCGCCTACTTGATTACTTCACCCTCTTGTTATCATGGGAGCCAAGGAGCCTCCTGGGAATACTTCATACCAGCCTGAAACTGAACTTCAGACATACACCACCTGGCATGTCACATGGCCTGGGCAGAGTTAGGTAAACAGGTCCTCAAAAGTCTGTTAGAAAATGTCAGGGTTGGGTCAGGCACAGTGGCTCGTGCCTGTAATCCTAGCACTTTGGGACGCCAAGGCAGGTGGATCATCTGAGGTCAGGAGTTCGAGACCAGCCTGGACAACATGGTGAAACCCTGTCTGTACTAAAACTACAAAAAATTAGTTGGGCATCATGGCAGGCACCTGTAATCGCAGCTACTCGGGAGGCCAAGGCAGAAGAATCGCTTGAACCCAGGAGGTGGAGGTTGCAATAAGCTGATATCATGTCGTTGCCCTTCAACCTGGGCAACAGGAGTGAAACTTTGTCTCCCAAAAAAAGAAAAAAAAAAAAGTCAGGGTCCTTGAGAGAGAATTCACCATGAGGAAGAAAAAATTTGCATGTCTGAGTGTGAGGTAAGCATGACTCTGGGTGAATCTTGGCAGCTGGTACTAAGATCCACCCTGACTCACCTCCCTGTACGTTAGTCCACACTTTGCATAGAAACTCAAGTGGCTATATTATTAAACTCAGTAACATGTCTGGACATAAACAATCTTGCCGTGGCGCTCCCTCTAACTGAGTGTGACAGAGGGGATAAGGCATTCTTATTATTGTGATTTCATCTGCTGAATTAGTGAGGTTACTTGAGGATTATGCATATGACAGCCAGGCCTGTTGTGTTGGCTCATGGCCGTAATGCCAACACTTTTGGAGGCCAAGGAAAGAGGATCACTTGAGGCCAGGAGTTCAAGGTTGCAGTATAGCTTGGATGACACAGTGACACCCTGTCTCTTAAGGAAAAATAAATGGCAGTTAAGGATATCCACAGGATGTCTACCTCATTGCAGCTGACAAGAGAGGCAGCATAGTAAAGATGAAAGGGACAGAAGACAATGTTGAGTGATGTATGTAGGATAATCCTGGATACTCTTCTAAGTTACTGGTACGGAGTTCTTTTCATGGGGTTGGAAATTCTGTATGTCATGGTCTGGATACTAGAGTTTGTAACATTCAGATTTAACTGTAATATGATGTTATTTGTTCATAAACATATTGAGACCTGGGGTTATTTGGATTACTTTAAGTTCACACAGGTTTCAGCTGAGTTCTATGGGTAGCTCAAACACTAATCCCTGAGCCCGGAAAACACAACTTGAAACTAGTTTAACCACCTCACTTTCCCTCTCCTAAATTCTCCTGCTCAATTTCATTCAAATGCAAATGAAAGCTCTCCATAAAAAATAAACGAGAAGAGAGAAAAGAAAGAAGAAAAGCAAGACAAGAAGAATACAGTAAAACAAGAAAGAAGGGAGGGATATAGTGAGGGACATGAAGAGAGAGAAGAAAGAAAAGGTGTGAGGAGAAGGAAAAGAAAGCCAGATTCTGAAACTCCTAATTATTATTAGTAGAATGAGTGGTGATGGTAATAATAATAAAAATAATAATGGTGACTTTCGTTTTTATTTTCAGGATGGGAAATTATGTAACTTGTGAGAAGATGGGCTGTTAGAAAGTACACTCTCATTCTCACAGCTCAGTTAGTAAGATTTGACTATTTATTAAGCGGTACAGCTTTCACAGTTTTCATTTTGAGAATATTCTACATTAGACTTATGCTGATGCTAAGCATTGTGGCTGAAGAGTGCTAAATCAAGACAACAGCCCTGGCTTGTAGGTTCCATCTCCCTCCTCTGTGGAACGCTAGCCTCCTCCTTGGAGCACTTTCCACAGAGGAGGGAGGTGGGACCTAAAAGCCAGGACTATTCTCTTATCCACAATCTTATCCACTTGTCAGTGAATAAGGATAAGAGTCCTTATCCACTATCCTTGCCTTGCTTAGCTGACAAGGATGATGTGAGGGTTAAATGAGAAGACAATGCTTAAAGTGCTTTATAAACTCAAAAGTTTTGTAAAGATGTAAATTGTTGCATTTAGCAAAGATTTTTAAGACCTAGTACAATCAAGCCAAACTCCTTAGAGCTGGAATTCATCTGATAATCAGTTTTGCTTAAGGATTTTGTAGGCATTGCTGAGCTCTACCAAAATAAAGGGACAAAGCATGATTCCTACATTCTGAGAGAAATGTAGCATTTAGGGAGGCAGAAGGCAGCCTTATGGATTTCAAGCCTGACAAGTGGGTCCCAAAATAATCCCCCCGGCCATGTTAGGATCTATCATTTCAGAGGCTCAACCATATTGTATGGGACACCCCCAAAACATTCATGCAGACACACATACACATACATGCATAGATTTGATTTTGAGAATGGCAAATTAAGTTATCTAAACCAAAACTTTAAGCAAAAGCAATTTAATTTTTTAAAAAAATCTTTAAGATCTCAAACAGATCACATGATAAAAATGAACTACAGTCTAAGTGAAAATAGAACTTGGGAAATTAAGAAGAACCTGAACGAGTTTTATATACCATGTTCTCTGACACATTGCAATTAATCTAGAAATCAATAGCAAAAAGAAAATTAGAAAATCCTTGTTAATATAGAAACTAGGAAATCTACTTCCAAATAATCTATAGGTGAGAGAACAAATTATAAAATGAAAATAGAGAATACTTTTAATTGGGCAATGAAAATGACTTTATTGCCTTTCTGTAAGGGGACAAAAGTGGCAGCATTTGGAGATTTATAACTGTAAATGCTTTAGAAAAAAATAAAGCCTGCAAGTTAATGAAATATAATTTATCTGAAGAAATCAGAATAAAAGCTAAATAAACTCAAAGAAAGAAATGAAGATAAGATTAGAAATACTTTAACAGTTAGACACTAAATAAAAAGAATACACAAAGTTAAAAGTTGGATTTTTGAAAAGATTAATAAAATTGAGAAATTTCAGGCAAGACTGGTCAAAAAGAAAAAAGAACACAAATTATGAGTATCAGAAATGAAAAAATAAATACTTAAAAGGTGTTGCAAACATTTAAAAATGTAATAAGTGGATACTTATTATGTAAATAAGTGAATAATTTATATAAGCAAATAACTTTATGTAAACTGGAAACATTTAATAAAATGATCAAATTCTTTAAAAATGTCACTTATCATTATTATCTTAAGGAGCAATAGAAAAGCTGAACAATTCTACAGCCATTAATGAAATGGAATCAGAAGTCATATATCTTCTTACCAAGAAAGCCATTGGTAGGTTCCACCTCAAGTCTTAAAAAAATAAGTTTTAAAACATAATACAAATTCTTTTTTTACAAGATAATAGAAAAAGAAGGAACATACTCTAGGGGTGATTCATGCTAAACCCCAGTGCTTCTCTGTCTTGGAACTATACCATCTGGAATGCAAATGGCCTACAAGAGAAAATATGGAGAAGGTGCAACCACTCTTATAGGATATAGGCTATAAGCACATGTTCTTTGTGCCCATATTTCTATTGGTTAACATAACTGCAATGGAAGTTGAAAAATACTGACTTATATATAAAAAATGTCAAAATGGTATGGTATAAACATAACATGTTTTCGTCACATGATACTTATATTTTATGAACATAACTCTCTTACCAGAGCTTTACAAGGACAGTAATAAGAAAGGAACACTATAGGCCAACCTCCCTCACTAATATAGGTGCCAAAATCCTAAACAAAATACTAGCAAACTGAATCTAGTAATACAGAAAAAAGATAACGCATTAGGACCAAACTGGGTTTTTTCCAGAAAAGCAAGGTAAGTTTAAAGATTGGTTTGGAATTAATGTAATTAGCCACCTTAAGGTATTAATTTTAAAAATCAAATAATCATATCAATGAATAAAGAAAAAGCTTATGATAAAATGCAATATCACTTGTGATTTTTTAAAAAATCTTTTAGCAAATGAGTAGTAAGAAAGGAACTACCTAATTCAGAAAGAGTATATAGAACACCATTCATCAGATACCATGCTTAATTGTAAAATATTATATTTCCCTTTGAAATCAGAAGCAAGAAAGTAACTGTTATGACTACCGTTATTTCAAATTGTACTGAAGATCCTAGTCAGTGCAATAAGTCAGAAAAAGAAAGTTTTTAACAGTTGAAAACAAATCTCCCACCATTTTTGGCTGTTATAATCTTTATCTTTAAAATAAAAAGATACATAGAAAATTTCTAGAATTAATTTGAGAGTCTGGCAAGTGTCTAGATACACAATTTAATACAGAATCATTTGTGGTCCTATAAATCAGCATCCAAGATAAATTTTTAAAAAATAAACCAGAATAAATTAACAAAATACACATAGCACCTATAATGAGAAAGGAATTAAGCTTTATTGAAAAATTTTAAAGATGATAATAAATGCAGACATCCTATGATCATGGAGTGAATGACTCAACACTGGAAAAATTGTCAAATCTCCCCAAATTGATTCACAAATTTAATAGAACTTGTGGAAGTTGGCACGTCAATTATAAAATTTATATGCAAGTACAAATGGCCAAAAATAGTCAAATAGACTCTTGAAGAAGAACAATGGAAGGTGTTTTCCTTCAAGAATGGGAAGAATTGTTTTATTAGTTTTCACAACTTATTTTACACTTATTAAGACAGTATTATATTGGTGTGGAGATATACACACCAGTAATATTGGTATGGTGATTCTGTGCCAATGGGACAAAACAGACAACCTAGAAAGCACATCCGTGCATATATGGTCCCTATATATATGAAAGAGGGGCCCTGAGGAAAAATAGGAAGGAAAGTATTGTCAGTACTTTCTGTTGGGACAAATGGGTAGCAATATTGAAAAAAGAAATTATTGGATCCCTGTGTCACAACATATACAAAATAAATTCTAGTTGAAGACCTAGTATGAAAGTCAAAGCTACAATGCTTTAAGGAGATAATATAGGAGAGCGTCCTCAGGGTAGGGGAGAACTTAAGACACAGTAAAGCACTAATTATAAAACAAAAGACAGATAAATTTGACTACCTTAAATATCAAGAACTTTTCTTCATCAAAAGGCAATATAAAAGGAGTGAAAACAAAAGCCATAGAATGAGAGAAGTGATTTGCCTTACATATAATTTACAAAAGACTAGTATCCAGAATTTATAAAGAACTAGAAATCAATAAGAAAAACATAAATTGTTAGGAAAAAGGGTAAGAACTTCAGATAATAAGAAAATTCAAGTGGGCAATAGGCATATGAAAAAGTTCTCAATCTGTAGTTACGAAAACACAAGTTAAACCACAGTGAGATAACTTTACCTCCAGACATCCTTAACAAACTGGCAAATAAAACCTCATATATTTGATAGTATCAATGTTGATGAGAATGTGGACCAACAGTTGAAGTATAAATCTATAAAACCTTTTGGAGACAATAGATAGAGTGATGTCAACAAGAAGGTTTACTCAAGATGCCTGGCATTTGTCCCTCTCATAACAAAGCAGCAAGGCAATGAATAAATAGCTAAGCTTTGACTGGAGTGTTGACAGGAAAGTGCTGGAGTGCATCAGGTGAGTAGAGACACACCTGTGGTGATCAGAAGTCCAGGACAGCAGTATGGAAGCACCTGAACTGTGTGGCCCCATCTCTCTCACCTAGATCAAATCTGCCTAGTGTTAGGAGACACTTTCCTTTGGGAGGTGTGGAGGAAGGTAAGCAGAAGATCTCCACCAGCCCACATTACCACCACGAACACCTACAATCCTTACAACAGGAGAATCCCACAGTCTCCCAGTTCGAAGAGGTGCTGGGGATTCATGCAGCTGCATTACCCTGGATTGGGAGGTCAAGGTTTAACTTCTCTACCCCTCCACTCATTCCCTGTGGGCCATGCTGCTGCAGCATGGCGCTATCTTGAGACCAGAGCCACATCTGGAGTGTGCCCTGCTCTGGAGACCAGTAGGCACTGTACTTCTCCAACACTGGAATCCTATCTTCATACTACTGTGCCCATACCAACAGCTGAACACCACAATGCCAGCAGTGTGGAGCCTACGCCCAGGATTGAATATGAGGCTGATCCTATACAGCAGAGAAACCAACTCCTGCCACCCTTACTTCCAGCCAGAGGAAGAGTGGCAATCCTGACCAGAGTAAGCCTGCATTTGGGCTAGCCTGAGCAAGAGAGACTCTCAAGCCTCCAAGCAGCTGACATGCTCCCAGGCCAGCAGAATGGCAATGCACCTGGGCCCAGAGCCTGAGAAACAGCCCTGAGGTACCCCAACCCCTGCACACAGGCCTATGACCATCTATGATTGTAGATGCATCAGCTCTGCATCTACAATCAGTCTGAGAAACAGATATGTGGGCTGCCTCTAACAGAAATTCCCTCAGGCTGGCCAAGGAGCTGTGCACACACACCCTGGGACTAAGAAATAACTCCACAGGCTGCCCCTGGTGGTCAAGGCCCCAGACCAACCAAGCAGTGATACAACCCTATCCCGGACCCATGAAACAGCTAGGTGGGCCACCATCCACAGACAAACCCCGTAGACCAGCCAAGCAGTCATGCAGCTATGTCCTGGGCTTTAGAAACAGTCTCATAGGTTGCCCCCAGCAAACATGACCCCAGGTTAGCTGAGAAGATGTATGCCTGCATACTAGGCCTGAGGAACAGTCCCACAGGCCACTCCTGGTGGGCATTCCCTCAGGATGGCCAAACAACCATGGACCTGTGCTCCAAGTCAGAGTAACATGCCCATGGCCACAACTCCAGTGAGCCAGACCCCAAATTGGCTGATGCATCATGTGCACACCTGTGCCCCTAACCTGAGAAACAGCCTGGTGAGCCTACCCTTGGAAAAGCCACACCACTTCCATCAAAAATACTCTCAGCCTAGGTCACTGAGAAACTCACAAACATCACTAGTGTGGATTACAACGAAAGACACTACTTGAAGACTACACTACTGAGTCTACCTAAAACCAAGACCAACACATGCCACTAAACTGACACCCAAGATCCATTCATCTGAGTAAGTCGTTCCCTATGAAACCTCCTCTGCAAAATTGGAAGAGGAGACTTTTCTCCTAGATGTGTAGAAATCAGTGTAGGAATATGTCAACCATGAAGAAGCAAGGAAGCATATAACTTTCAAAGGAAAACAATAATTCTCCAGTAATAGACCTCAATCATAAGAAAATATATGAAATTCCAGACAAAGAATTCAAAATAGTAATCTTAAGGAAGCTCAGTGAGATACAAAATAATTCAGATAAACACTTCGATTAAATCAAGAAAATAATCATGATTTGAATGTTTGAATGACAAATTTAGCAAAGAGATAGATATCATAAAAAAGAACCAAACAAAAATCCTAGAGCTGAAGAATTTAGGGAATAAAATAAAAAATACAATCAAGCACCTCAACAACAGATTATACCAAGCAGAAGAATTTCTGAACTTGCAGACAGGTTTGAAATAACACAGAGAAAAATAAGTAAATAAATAAATAAAAAGAATGAAGAAAGCCTATGAGATTTATGCAGCACTATTTAGCAAATAAATATTCATACTATGAGTATTCCAGAAGAAGAAGAGAAGAAATAAAGGTAAGAAAAACATATGTAATGACATAATAGCAGAAAACTTCCCAAGGTTTGGAGAGAGATGGACATCCAGGTCTAGGGAGCTCAAAAAACCCCAAATAAATTCAACCCAAAGAGGTCATCTCTGGGACACATTATAGTTAAATTATCAAAAGTCAAAAAGAAACAAGGAATTTTGATCCAGTAAGGCTGGATTTTTTTTTTTTAACAAAAAAAAAAAAAAAAAGAAGAAACAAAGATTTTTAAGAGCAGCAAGAGAAAAGTTTCAGGTCACAAATAGAAGAATCTTCATTAAACTAACAGAGGACTTCTCAGCAGAAACCTTAAAGGCCAGGAGAAAATAGGATAATATATTCAAAGTACTGAAATAAATAAATTACCAGGCAAGAATATTATACTTAGCAAAACTATCCTTCAGAAATGAAGAACAAAATCTTTTGCAGACAAGCAAAAACTGAGATAATTCATCACCACTGAACCAGTCTTATGGAAAATGCTCAAGGTAGTCTTACATCTGGAAGTACAAACACCATCATGAAAACATGTAAAACTGTAAAATTCACTGGTAGAGCTGATACACAAAGGAGAAAGAGAATCTAACCTTATCACTACAGAAAAGACCCAATAACAAAAGTAAACAATAAGAGGAAGTAAGGAACAAGCGATTAATAAAATATCCAGAAAATAATCAATAAAATGACAGAAGTAAGTGCTCATCTATCAAATTTTGAATGCAAATTTGAAGATATAGATTGGCTGAGTGGATTTAAAAAAGAAGAACCAACTATATGCTGTCTACAAGAACTTACCCCACCTGTAAAGACACATATGCTGCAAATGAAGGGATAGAAAAAGATATTCCATGCAGATGGACACCAAAAACAAGTAAGAGTAGCTATCCTCATAGCAGATAAAACAGACCTCAAGTTAAAAGCTGGAAAGAGACAAATAAAGACATTATATGATAATACAGTGATAAATTCAACAAAAGAATATTTCAATTATAAATATGTATACAACCAACACTGGATTGCCCAGGTATATAAAGCAAATATTATTAGATCTAAAGGGAGAGATAGACCTCAATACAATAATATTTGGGGACTTCAGCACCCCAACAGATCATCTAGACAGAAAATCAACAAGAAACATTGAACTGAAACTGCACCATAGACCAAATCAACCTAACAGGCATTTACAGAACATTTCACCCAATAGCTGAAAAATACATATTCTTTTCATCAGCACATGAAACATTCTTCAGGATTGACCATATGTTAGGACACAAAAACAGGTCTCAAAAAAATTTTCAAAATCAAAACCATATGAAGTATCTTATCTGACCATTATTAGAATAAAACTAGACATCAGTAACAAGAGAAACATTCAAAACTACATGAATATGTGGACATTAAACAACAAGCTCTTGAGTGATCAATAAGTGGAAGTAGAAATTGAGAATAAAATTTAAAAATTCCTTGAAACACATGAGAATAGAAACACAACATACCAAAATCCATGGGGGCAAAGCAAAAGCATTATTAACAGGCAAGGTTTTAGCATTTAATATCTATATCAAAAGCCTAGAAATATTTCAAATAAACAACCTAATGGAGCGTCTTGATTAACTAGAAAAGCAGGAACAAAACAAACCTAAAGTTAGTAGAAGAAAAGAAATAATTAAGATTAAAAAAGCAGAAATAAAATTGAGACTAAAAATTGCAAACGATCAATAAAACAATAAACTGTTTTTTAAAAAAGACAAAGTCAACAAACCAGTAGCTAGACTAAGAAAAATTAAAGAAGGCCTAAAAATCAGTAACAAAAAGGAGACGGCATACTGAATGGCAAAATGAATACTACAGAAATACAAAGAATCATCAGAGAGTACTATGAATGTACATACAAATAAATTTGAAAATTTAGAGAAAATGGATAAATTCCTGGACACATACAACCTACAAAAATTGAACTAAGAAGAAACAGGAAACTTGAACAGACCAATCACACTTAACAACATTAAGTCAGTAATAAACAGTCTTCCAACAAAGAAACATTCGTGAATGGGATGGCTTCACCACTGAATTCTACTGAAACTTTAAAAAAGAATTAATACCAGTTCTCAAACTACTCCAAAAAATTGAAGCAGAGTGATTTTTTTTCCAAACTTATTCTATGAGGCCATCCTAACTTTAATACCAAAAGAAGACAATGACACAACAACGAAAAAAAAGTCCAATATCCCTGATAAACATAGATACAAAAATCCTTAACAAAATAATAGCAAACCAAATTCAACAACATATCAGAATGATAATAACCATGATCAAATGGGACTTATCCCAGGAATGCAAGGATAATTCAACATTTGCAAATCAATAAACATCATACATTACACCAATAGAATAAGGGATGAAACCCATAACCATCTCAATAAATACAGAAAAAGCCTTTGATAATATTTAACATCACTTTATGATAAAAACTGATAATAAATTACATATAGAAGAAAAGTACCTCAATATAATAAAGTTCACATATGATAAATTCACAGCTAACATGATACTAAAAGGAGAAAAATTGAAAGCTTTTCCTCTAAGAACTGGAAAAAAGACATATTGCCCACTCTCACCATTCTTGATCAACACAGTGCTGGCAGTCCTAACCAGAGCAATTAAGCAAGAAAAAGAAATGAAAGATATTCAAATTGAAAAGGAAAAAAATCAAATTGTACCTGTCCACAAATAACATTATCTTATATGTGAAAAATGGAAAGATTCTACCAAAAAACTCTTAGAAAAGATAAATGAATTCAGGAAAGTTGCAGGATACAAAACTAGCATACAAAAATCTGTAGCATTTCTATACATGAACCACACAATGGCTGAAAAAGAAATCAAGAAGGCAATTCCATTTACAATAGTTACAGAAACAATAAAATACCTGGAATAAATTTAACCAGGAAGGTGAAAGACCTCTACAAGAAAAACGACAAAACACTGATGAAAGAAGTTGAGGAGCATATAAAGAAAATACTCGTAAATGGAATCCAGCAGCACATCAAAAAGCTAATCCATCATGATCAAGTAGGCTTTATCACTGCAATGCAAGGTTGGTTCAACAAATATAAATCAATAAATGTGATTCATCACATAAATAGAACTAAAGACAAAAACCACAAGATTATCTCAATTGATGCAAAAAAGGCTTTCAATAAAATTCAACATCTCTTCCTGTTAAAAACTCTCAATAAACTAGGTATTGAAGGAATGTACCTCAAAATAAAAGCCATCTATGACAAACCCACAGCCAACATTATGCTTACTGGGCAAAAGCTGGAAGCATTCCCCTTTAAAACTGACATAAGACAAGGATGCCCTCTCTTACCACTCCTATTCAACATAGTATTGGAAGTCCTGGCCAGAGCAATAGGCAGGAGAAAGAAATAAATGGCATCTGAAAAGAAAAAGAGGAAGTCAAACTATCCCTGTTTGCTGATGACATGATCCTATATCTAGAAAACCTCATAGTCTCAGCTCAAACGATCTTTCAGCTGATAAACAACCTTAGCAAAGTCTCAGGATACAAAATCAATACACAAAAATCACTAGCATTTCTCTACACCAACAACAGCCAAGCTGAGAGCCAAATCAGGAATGCAATCCCACTCACAATTGCCACAAAAAGAATAAAATACCTAGGAATACAGCTAGCCAGGGAGGTAAAAGATATCTACAATGAAAATTACAAAACATTGTTCAAAGAAATCAGCGATGACACAAACAAACAGAAAAACATTCCATACTCATGGATAGGAAGAATCAGTATCATTAAAATGGTTATACAGCCTAAAGCGATTTACACATTTAATGCTATTCCTATCAAACTATCAATGACATTCTTCACAGAACTAGAAAAAACTATTTTAAAATTCATATGGAACTGAAAAAGAGCCTGAATAGTCAAGGCAATCCTAAACAAAAGAAGAAAGCTGGAGGTATCACATTACCTGACTTCAAACTATTAATATACTGCAGGGCTACAGTAACCAAAACACCATGGTACTGGTACAAAAACAGATGCCTAGACCAATGGAACAGAATGGGGAGCCCAGAAATAAGTTCAATATCACTGATTTTTAGAGAAATGCAAATGAAAACCACAATGAGATACTATCTCACATCAGTCAGAATGGCTGTTATTAAAAAGTCAAGAAATAACAGATGCTGACAAGTTTGCAGAGAAAAGGGAATGTGCACACATTGGTGGGAGTCTAAATTAGTTCAACCATAGGGAAAAGTAGTGTGGTGATACTTCAAAGAGCTAAAAAGAGAACTACCATTCTACCCAACAATCTCACTCCTGGGTATATAACCAATGGAACATATATTATTGTACCATAAAGACACAAGAACACATACGTTCATTGCAGCGCTACTCAAAATAGCAAAGACATGGAATCAACCTAAATGTCCATCAACAGTAGATTGGATAAAGAGATGTGGTACATATACACCATGGAATACTATGCAGCCATAAAAAAATGAGATCATTTCCTTTGTAGGAACATGGATAGAGCTAGAGACTATTTCCTTAGCAAACTAATCCAGGAACAAAAAATCAAATACACGTGTTTTCATTTAAAGTGGGAGCTAAATGATGAAAACACATGGACATAAAGAGGGGAACAACAGACATTGGGGCCTACTTGAAGGTAGAGGGTGGAAAGAGGAAGGCGATCAGAAAAAATAACTATCCGGTACTAGGCTTAGTACCTGGGTGATGAAATAATCTGTACAACAAACCCCTTTGACATAAATTTACCTATACAGCAAACCTGCACTTGTACTCCTGAACCTAAAATAAAAGCTTAAAAATGTAAAATAAATAAATAAATAATATAAAAGTAATTGAAGAGGATAAAAGCAAGTAGAGGGACATCTCTTGCTCATGAATCAGAAGAATTAATGTTAAAATGACCATACTACTCAAAGCAATCTACAGATTCAAAGCAATCTACAGATTCAAAGCAATCTTCAGATTCAATGCAATCCCTATCCAAATACCAATGACATCTTTCACAGCAATAGAAAAATATAATTCTAAAATTTGTATGGAACCACAAGACCTTGAATAGCCAAGCAATCCTGAGCAAAAAGAACAAAGCTGGAGGTATCACACTTCCATGCTTCAAAATATAAAATAAAGCTGTAGTAATCAAAACAGCATAGTACTAGACTAAAAACAGACATATAGAATAACAGAATAGAACAGAGAGCACAGAGATAAATTTATGCACCTCCAGCCAACTGATTTTTGATAAGAGCACCAAGAACACACATTGTAGAAAGGACAGTCTCTTCAATAAATGGTGCTGGGAAAACTGGATGTCTATATGCAGAATAATAAAACTAGAACCCCAGCTCTCACCCTATACAAAAATCAACTTAAGATGTATCAAAGACCTGAAACAATAAAACTACTAGAAGAAAACACAGGGAAAACGCTTCAGGACACTAGTCTGGGGAAATATTTTACAAATAAGTCCTCAAAAACACAGGCAACAAAGGCAAAATAAACCTATGGGATTATATTAAACTAAAACCTCTGCACAGCAAAGAAAACAATCAATGATCAACAAAGACAACCTACAGAATGGGAGAAAATATTTGCAGACTATTCATTTGACAGGGTATTGATATCCAGAATATACAAGGAACTCAGAACTCAACAGAAAAAAATCCCAAACATTACAATTAAAAAATGGACAAATGATCTGAATAAACATTTCTCAAAAGACATACAAATGGCCACAAGTATATTAAAAATGCTCAACATCACTAATTATCAGGAAAGTGCAATCAAAACTACTACAAAAGAACATCTCACCTCAGTGATGTTTATTATCAAAAAGACAAAAAATAGCAAATGCTGCCCAGGGTGTGGAGAAATGCAAATGCTTATACGCTGTTGATGGAAATGCTAACTAATACCATTACTGTGGAGAATATGGAGAACAGTATGGGGGTTCCTCAAAAAACTACAAATAATTCTACCATATAATCTAGTAATCTCACCACTTAGAATTTATCCAAAGGAAAGAAAATCATTATATTGAAGAGATATCTGCACTCCCATGTTTATTGCAGCACTACTCACAATAGCCAAGTTATGGAATCAACCTAGATGTCTAACAAGAGAAAAATGGATAAAGAAAATGTGGTATATATATGCAATAAAATACTATTCAGTCATAAAAAGTGAATGAAATCCTGCCATTTGCATCAACATGGATGGAGCTAGAGGACATCATATTAAGTGGAATAAGTCAGGAACAGAAAGATAAACACTGAATATTCTCACTCCTATGTGGAAGCTAAAGTAAGTTGATCGCAGAAGTAAAAAGTAAAGCAGAGGATACTAGAGGCTGGGAAGGGTAAGGAGAAGGGAGGGATAGGGAGAGATTTGTTAAAGCAGGGCTTCCCAACCTTTTTGGCACCAGGTACTGGTTTTGGGGAAAACAGTTTTCCACAGACAGTGGGTGGGGGATGGTTTCAGGATGACACTATTCCACCTCAGATCATCAGGCATTAGATTCTCATAAGGGCACACACAACCAAGATCCCTTGCAGGTGCTGTTCACAATAGAGTTTGTGCTTCTATAGGAATCTAATACTGCCACTGATATGACAGGGTGGAGGTCGGTTGGTAATGCTTGCTCACCCACTGCTCACCCACTGCTCACCTCCTGTGTGAAGCCCGGTTCCTAACCCGGTTCCTAGGCCATGGATTGGTACCAGTCAGTGGCCTGGGGGGTGGGGACCCCTATTTAAGGTTAGAAAATGACAACTAGATAGAAAGAATGTGTTCTATGTCACTGTAGGATGACTATAGTCAACAATAATATATGTTTTCAAACAGCTAGGAGGATAGGAGGATATTGCGTATTTCCAGCAGAAATAAATAATAAACTTTTGAGATGATAGATACGCTAATTGTCCTGATCTGATCACCATACATTATATGTATCAAAACGTCATTATGTACCCCATGAATATGTATGAATACTGTCAATTAAAACAAACAAACAAACAAAAAAACAAACGAACAAAAACCCTTTGGAAATGAACCTGGAATGATCTATTAAAGTTGAAGATAACACATACCCTATGACCCAGCAAGTCTATTCTTACATATATACCCAACAGAAACCCGTGTACATGTGCAACAGGACACTTGGACAAGTAATCTATTATAATTCTTTCTTATACAGTAAAAAAAGGCAAATCTAAACTATACTGTTTAACAACATGTAGGAGAAAAAGAAAATAAGGACCACAAAAGGCAGGATAGTGGTTACTGATGGGGAAGAGAGATGAGGTTATCAGCAGGAAAGGCATATGGGAGACTTCCAGGATGCTGCCAATGTTCCTTTTTCTCATCTAGGTTGGGGTCAGCATATCAGTCAGGGTTCTCCAGATAAATGGAAATAATAGAAAATCTATCTATCTATCTATCTATCTATCTATCTATCTATCATCTATCTATCATCTATCTATCTAGATATGGAGAGAGATTTATTATGAGGGAATGGCTCACACATTTATGGAGGCTGAGAAGTTCCACAATATGCTGTCTGCAAGCTGGAAACCTAGGAAAGCCAGTGATGCAATTCCAGTTTTAATCAGAAGGCCTAAGAAGCAAAGAAACTATCAGTTCAAGGATGAGTGAAGATGGAGGTCCCATCTCAAGCAGGCAGGCAGGAAGAAAAAGGAAGAAATTCCTCCTTCCTCTGCCTTTTCTGTTCTATTCAGGCTCTCAGGAGACTGGATGATGGCCACTCCCACTGGAGAGACCATCTACTCCTCTGAGTCCACTGATTGAAATGCCAATCTCATCTGGAAACTCCCTCACAGATACACCCAGAAACAATGCTTAATCTGGACACCCTGTGGCACAATGAAGTTGACACATAAAATTAACCATCACAGTCAGCAAACTTCTTCTGAAAAGGGTGAGGTGGTAGTTATTTAAGGCTTTATAGGCCATATGGTTTCTGTCACAACTACTCAACTCTGTCATAATAGCCTGAAAGTAGACATAGACATTATGCAAAAGTATTGGCATGGGTGTATTCCAATAAAATTCACTTACAAAAAATGGCGGTGGGGTGCATTCAGCCCATGGGCCGTATTTGTCAACCCCTGTTAAAGGTAATGTCATGTGGGTGTGCTGTATGCAATTTGTATATGTCATATGTCACAAAAAGAAATGAAGGACTCAGACCTAAGAAAGAAATTTAGCCCAAGTGCTACGTCTGAGGCTTGTAGAGTCAGAAAGCCAGGGTGTGACTTGTACCTTACCTATTCACAAGGTACTGGGCCTTGGGCATAATGTATACCTGCGAACTAGAATCATGGTAGCACCCAACTGTTTTGAGGATTAACTGATGGATAAGGTTAGGTGTTTAGTAAAACCCCTAGCACATATTAGCTCAAGTTTTTTTTTTCTCTCAGATAAGAGGGTCATTAAAGTATGTTCAGCCATATTTACCAAGACTTGAAGGACATACTAGTTTCTTGCTGTAGGCAAAAATTAGCTCCTACAGAAGAAATTTATGGAAGAATAGAAAATATACATAATCCCTTCTATACATAATGTGGAAAAAATCACAAGTAAACATAGTATGCTGCCTACTATTTCTTGGAAAGCATTTTTTCCTTAACATACTTTGGGTGCTAAGCAAAGGACTTGTAAAAAAATATTAAAATGAATTCCATATGTAAATTATAAGAGGAGAAAATAGTATGAAGGGAAAAGTTCACTCCTGATTCTCAAACCAGAATGACTATGCTTTATTCCTCAGGGAAGTCTTATTGAAGGGGTAAAACGTGACCACTTACAAAAGGGTAGGCTTTCACAGTAGGCAGAATAATGGTCTCTGGGGTTTCCACATCCTAATTCCCTGAGGCTGTGAATATGTCACCTTACCTGGTAAAAGCTGTAATTAAGCTAAGGATCTTGAAATGGGGAGAATAGTCTGGATTACCCAGGTGTTTTCAATGTAATCATAAAGCTCTTCATAGGTGAAAGAGTGACGCAGAATGGTCAGAGCCAGAGAGAAATTTGAAGATGCTATGCTGCTGGCTTTAAAGATGGAGAAAGGGGCTCCAAGCCAAGGAACATAAGGTTTTTAGGAGCTGGAAAAGGCAAGAAATGGATTCTCTCCTACAGCCTGCATAAGAAACACAGTCCTGCAGTCATCTTAACGTTAGCCCAGTAAAAATCATTTCAGACTTCTGACCTTCAGAGCTCCACCATAAACATGTGTTGTTTTAAGCCATTAAGTTTATGGTAATTCCTTACAGCAGCAATGAGAAACTAATAGAACTATATAATGGACAGAGTGTTCAGTTGGGCTAAACGTAGCTCCTTAAACTGCCCTGCCATTTTGTTGTGCATTTTAATAATTTATCCAAAAAGTTCTTATTAATGACCTCCTGAGTAACAGGCACTTGAGTTATAAAGATGAATAAACTTAGCCCCAGTCCGCAAAGAGCCTACAGTATAGCAGAGTTGGAAAACTGTCTAGAGTTTCTGCACATCTTATGAGCAGAGGTACTCGTTGCCTTTGTTCAAGACTATCATTTCAAGAATGTCTGTGTGTATAATGAACAACTTTGAATGGTAAAGATAGTATCTCCCTCCAGAGCAAAGGGCAGACATGCTTACAGCTCAGTGAGAAAGCTTCAGGATCCCTAAGCTCAAGGTTCCTCTCTTTTCAGGCAACCTTGACAAGACTTGTGTGAATGTATCATCTTGTGCTCTTTGTGTCACCCTGTGGAAACTGCGATTGGAAAATCATCTCAAGAGATTGCTGACACTCTGGCTGCTGCTATTACTGGGTAATAAACTTCCTATTTTTCTCTAATCCAGCTATTTCATGTCTTCTTTTAGCATCCATGAGCTGTAGTAGGTTAACTTGCTGGTTTGCAAATGGAAAAATCTCACATCCTTCACAGTTCTTAACAAATAGTAAACAAAACAATACACACATCTTTATGAACATCATGGGTCAGGGTCTCCTAAAAATGTTTATAATAGAAATGGAAAACAAAGAGGTACTATGTGTATTAGGAACTTTATACATATTCTTATTAAGTTTTCATACTACTCTGCAAGATTTAACAGCCATCTAGATATCCTGTTTACTTATGATTCAGATAAGAATGGGCCTACCACACTCCAATTATCTCCCTCATTACATGTACTTAAGAAATTCCAGGGCACCCAGAAGATTCCAGAGCAGTGGTTTTTCAAGGGAAGTAATTTACCCCCGATATGGTTTGGATGTTTGTCCCCTCCAAATCTCATGTAATGCAATCCCCCATGTTGGAGGAGGGGCTTGGCGGGAGGTGTTTGGATCATGGCAGCTGATCCCTCATGAATGGCTTAACCATCCCCTTGGTGATGAGCGAATTCCTGCTTTAGTAGTTCCTAGGAGATCTGGTTGTTTAAAAGAGTGTGGCGTCTCCTCCCTCCCTCTCTTGCTTCTGCTCTAGCCATGTGATATGCTGACTCCCCCTTTGCCTTCCACCATGATTGTGAGCTACCTGAGGCCCTCAGCAGGAACAAATGCTGGTGCCATGGTTCCTGTACAGCCTGCAAAGCCATAAGCCAATTAAACCTCTTTTCTTTATAAATTACCCCATCTCAGGTATTCCTTTATAGTGACACAAAAAAGACAACTACACTCTCCATTTGGCAATGACTGAAGATGTTTTTGATAGTCACAACTTAAGGTAGGGGTATTAGTGGTATCTAGGGTGTCAGGAATACTGCTAAACATCCTACAATAACTATGACAGCCCCTATAAATACTCATCTAGTCTGAAATGCCAGTAATGCTGAGGTTGAGAAACTCTGCCCTCGAGTAATATCATCTCTGACTCTCATTTCTGCCTCCATTGATATCTTTTGCTCTGTTTTTTATCCACTAATGTATTTATCTCATCTTGGCATGTATCCAAATTTCCATCCCTCCCTCCCTAAAATAAGGTCATTACCAACATAAGCCTATTGCATGGAGGAGAAATTTTACTAAAGATTTATAGGTATGAGGTAGGAGGTTACAAAATTATATCAAAAGCGAATAAATTGAAGAGCATATTAGACAGCCCTGCTGTTAATATCCTATTAGTCCCTGCCCTGTCACTGCCCATAATAACGGTTGCCCATATCAACTCATGCAATGCCTTAGGCTTTCACCATCTTACTGGTTCCAGTCTTCATATATCCCCTTCATAGATTGTACCTAGGAGCTCCAGGTTCCTCTCGCTCTATTATGTAGGAACTATTCAATTCTCTCAATTCTCTACATCTAAACTCAGCTTGAAGCCTTTCTTTAGGTTATCCAGTGGTTTTCAGATTTGAGCATGCATCAGTCATACACAGTTTGCGGGCAGGGGCAGATTTGATTCTGTAGGTGTGGTTGAGAATGTGCATATCTTAAAAATTTCCAGATAATGTTAATTCCTCTAGTCTGGGACAACACTTTTAGAACCACCATGAAACAAACAAACAAACAAAAAACAAACAAAAAACAAACAACAACTAAACAAAATACACAAACCCATCCAAACAATAGAGCCATTATTTCTGTAGGAGGATAAAAAAACCCTGCAGAAAACTTGACATGAATCCCTTTCTCTTACCTTGATCCATGCACTTCAGAAGACAGTAGTAATTCTGTATAGCATTTGCCACCCTTCTCAGCTATACACAGAAGAGGAATTGGGGGCTCAGAGAGGTTAAGTAACTAGGAAACTATGACCCAGAGCCCAGGTCTGTTGGATTCTGAAACTCCTGCCTTTTGTAAATGAAGGTTAGGTGTTCGCAAGTGGTTAAATGGGATGTGAGAAACAGTCCCCACTTAGGATCATGCGCAATTTGTTCAATGGTATGAAGCAGCTTTAGTGGTAGAATTCACAATATATCTCAGGAGTTTATTTAAAAATAGTTCATATACAGTAATAGGACTATGAACCTTCACTGCAATGTTTCATTATAAGTAATTTCTCAGGAAAATTATGATAACAATGCCATCAAATGAATGGCACTTGACAAGAAGCTGTGAAGGTGTCCTCAGTGACAACTAGTGAATCTAGATATGCTATAGCATATGGAATATCTATAACCAGTAGATCTATAGATGTTAGTGTGTGGGAGAAACCTGGCCTGAGATGATTGATACCCCTACAAAACCTTTGGGAACTGAGGCATAAATACCCTCACAATGAAGACTGAAGGAGTTGAAAGACGTCGAGACTTCAGGTATTTTTCAGAGAAAAGAGCCTACTGATGCTCCTTCCTCTTGTTCCCCAAAGAAACAACGGTGAAGTTTATGTTTACTACTGGAGCTTTAAGTTTGCTACTTGGCTAGTGTGGTCTAATCCTGGCTGGGAATGCTGCTGATGAGATCTCATCTTCACAAATCAGAACACGGTACTTCTTGGAAAGTACTGGTTTCAGAACTGCCTGAGATGTTGCTTGGGGGTTGTTTTATCTTTATTCCTGACAGATTGCTATATCAAATCAAGCTTATACACAATGTTGACTGCTAAGATAAAAAGCAACTCTTGTGATCATAAAAAAGTCTGTCTGCTGGGCAGAAAGTAAAACAAACAGCACAGAGGTGCTTGACGATCACAGACGATGGCCAATAAGTGATCATTTGTATGAAGTACAGAATGCAGTGTTATTTGATGAACACGATGTTCTGCATGCATCCGGCCATAATTTAGGAGGTATTTGCTAAGGTATGACTTCGGATGTGCACTATATGCTACATAGAGTCAAACACACTGGCTTTGGTAAGGCCTGAAATATAAATTAAACAAAAACACAATGACTAATAACAGTGATGCTCCAAACAGGCTTTCCTCTTCTTTGGAAATTTCTTAGGGTCTGGCTTATTTCAGTGAACACACTGACCACATTTTTGACTAACCAATAAAACCCAGAGCAGAGGAGAGGATTATACATGAGTTTCCACAGACAAGAAAAGTCAGAGAGAGGAAGTAGGGAAAAAAGGGCATGGAAAGATAAAAATTGAGAAAGTTCAGGGTAGAGGTGGGGGCATATGATTTTCCTGGGCTTGCCGTAACACAGTACCACAAACTGGGTGGCTTAAGCAACAGAAACTGTCTCACAGTTCTGGCAGCTAGAAGTCTGAAATCCAGGTGTCAGCAGGAGAGGTTCTATCTGAGGGCTGTGAAGGAGAATCTGTTCCATGTCTCTCCTCTAACTGTTTGTGGACCTGGCCATCTCTTGCCCCTTACATGGTGTTTTTCCTGTGTCTTCACATTGTATTCCCTCTGTGCATATCTCTGTGTCCAAATTTCCCCTTTTAATAAGGATGCCAGTCACGTTGGATTACAGCCTATCCTAAAGACTTTATTTCAACTTGATTGACTCTGTAATGACCCTATCTCCATATAAGGTCACCTTCTGAGAGACTGGGGGTTAGGACTCCAGCATATCTTTTTTTTTTCTGGAAAGTGGTAGAGAATAGAATTCAATCTATCACAGGAAGAAAGAAAGAACTGAGGGTAGGCACAACACTGAAGTCACATTGCACCTTTGCGCAGTGCCCAGTCTGCACAACTGAACACTACAGCCCTACCAAAATGGTTCTTTGAACTCCATGTCCCCTGTTTCTTATAAGACAGAATTCTCCTTTTTAAAAGCTGGTAAAATAAATGGAAATGCCATGAAGAATTTGCTAGGTTTTGGGTTACTAAAATTATTGACCTCTGCAGATTTTTATTTTGCTTTGTATGTAGCCATAGGGGACACCATTAAACGAGATGAACAGTACTATTTATGCATCAGTCTCATTTCCAAAAGTAAAACAAATAAGCCAAGTTGACAGATTTTTAACATTCATAGGTCCTATCATCTCCTATATGGTAGACATGTGTATTAGGTCATTCTTACATTGTTATAAAACCTAAGACTGGGTAATTTATTTTTTACAAAAGAGGTTTAATTAGCTCACAGTTCTGCAGGCTGTATAGGAAGCATAGTGGCATTTGCTTCTGGGGATGCCTCAGGAAGCTTCCAGTCATGGTGGAAGGCAAGGGAGAGCAGGAGCATCACACAGTGAAAATAGGAGCAAGAAAACGAGGGAGGAGGAGCTACACACTTTTAAATGACCAGGTATCATGAGAACTCATTCACCACTATGAAGACAGTACCAAGCAGGATGGTGCTAAACTATTCATGAGAAATCCACCCCCATGATCCAATCACCTCCCACCAGGCCCGACATTGGGAATTATATTTCAATGTGAGATTTGGGCAGGGGCACAGATCCAAACTACATTAACATGTAAAATGAAAAGAAGTCTGGGATTCCAAATTAGCTCTTCTTGGCTCCCTGCTTTTCAACTACACTGCAAAAATGGGGAGAATTTTATGGAAAAATAAATATTTGTTTTTAAAATGTATTTAAAATAATTAAAACGGCCCATAACCTGAGTGAGTGCCCAGACTGAAATGGTAGAGCTACACAACAGAAAATAATCTTCCTCTCTAGGTTCCAAAGGAAACATATGTGAAAGAGTGCAAAGGAAACAGCTGAGACTAACCTAGGTTTGTCAGGCTTTTCTTGTGTTTGTTTTCTTTTCCAATTTCTTTGTTTGTAAAAATTACTAAAGTCATAGATATTTGTTGCAAAACATCAAGCAGAACACTTGTATCAATGAAAAAAAAAGCAATTTTTCTGCCTCTCTCATTTTTAATCCATCTTCCTAGGAAAAGATCACTTTCCCACGTTAGTCTAAATACTTCTAAACATCTCCCTGCAAAATCTATATATTATATAGGTATGCAATTTTGTGTTTTACAAGTGAGACCATGATATATGTATCATTTTCTCATGACCGTTTTAGAAAGTATAGCTAACATCCTAAGAACAAAGTAAGAGTAGAAACCCATCCATCCCCTACCCTACGCTATGTCCCAGAGGAAACCCAGCAATGGTGGGTATATTTTCTCATTGTCTATTCTCTGTTCACACACATTTGTTTTGTTTCACTTAATCTTGATCCTCTCAAGTGCTATCCTTTTTTTTTTCGTGTTGTACAAGTAATATATGCTCATAGGAAAAATAAAATTTAGAACATGAGCAAAAGAAGAAAATAAAAATCATCCCAAAATCTACCTTTCCTAAACTTTCGTCATCGTTTACATTTTTGGGTATACCACAAAGACAGTTTTCGAGCACTTCAATTTAAACAGAAAAGGACAAATACCACCAAAAAATCTCAATAGATTTGTTAAAAGCTCAATCCGGTTTGGGTTATGTATACAAGACATCTACATGTGGCTTTATTTTTGTCTTGACTCAAGAGGAGAAAAAGGGTAGAGGAGTTTTCACAACTTAATATTATCACAGAATCAGCATTTAGGGAAATTTGTCGTTTTCTTCCCATCTCTTCATTTCCAGCTCCATCATCCCCTTCCCTCCTCCAAGAGCTTTTCAGAGAATGTGACATTTGCTGCCTTTTCATCCCTCAGAGTTGTTGTTTAGATTTTTGTTTGTTTGTTTGTTTTTTAATCAGATTAAAGCAAAACATACTTAATAGCACTTCCAGGTCAGAAGTGCAATTTCTTGCTTGAGAGCAGGGTGTTTGCCCTCACTGGCATTTAAGAGGCAGATCTCTGTTGAACCTCTCTTAACACCCAGAATTACAATTTTGAATTTTCCACACACATCTTGTCAGGAAAATGTTTCAGTGGCATTAAATAATTACTACTGCTTTACACCAACATTTTTCTGGCTATAAATATTTGCTACTTAAACATTTTGGGAAAATAAAGAAAATATAGGAATGAAAATCAAAGTCATCCATAATTCCACTTCCTTGTGATAATCATTGTTACTTAACATTTTAGTGTGTTTTCTGTCAAACTTGTTTTTATGTGTATATATATACACACACACATTTTAATCACAATCTATACATGATTTCAATGGCTATATGGACTTTTATGTTATAGCAACTACTATTGTGAATGCTATTGTTTAAATAAAAATACTAAAACTCAGCCACATTAAAAAAAATCTCTCACCAAGTATCAACACGTCTTTCATCAGTTTATTCCTATCCTGATTACCTTGATTCAATTATTCTGATGCTCCTCATCTTGGCTTGTAGCCAGAACCCTAGAGCCCCCAGACAGGGTTTCAAAGACCTCACTAGACTCTCCTTTCCATCTTTCAGACACAGACTTTGATTTTTTGTTTTTTGTCTTACTCACAGTTTTGGGAGGTTCGTTTTGTTTTTCTTCTGCTTTTTAGCAACACCAGCCAATCAAAGGTGTGTTTGCCTTTGCAGGGGTCCCATTAAACTTCTAGTTCCAAAATGGACTGCCTTCCTGCCATGACCTGCAAGGTGGCAGAAAATATGGAAAGCTTAACTTATCTCTGATCTCTTTATCTCTCAATTACCTATTTAATCCCAACAAATTTTACTGTGTGTCTATGAACCACGGGCTTTCTGTAGGCACTGGGCTACAGCAGTAAATAAGGTCCCTACTAGCCTGGTGCCTCCTGTCCAAAAGGCTGTGCTGCTTATTCCACTGTAAGCTGCTTAAAAGCAAGATCTATGTCTGTCCCATCTGGGCATCCATCAGCTCCTGGCAAAATTCCTCTGTCACGGTAGTAACTTAGTTCAACAGCAGTTGGCCAAATTAGGGAGTGAAAAGCACATTGCTTAAGAAAATAAATCAGTTGGGCCGGTCACAGTGGCTCACGCCTGTAATCCCTGCACTTTGGGAGGCCAAGGCAGGTGGATCACCAGGTCAAGAGTTCGAGACCAGCCTGGCCAACATAGTGAAACCCCATTTCTACTAAGAATACAAAAATTAGCCAGTATCTATTTAGAGCATCAGACTTTCTAAAATTCAAATTTAATTACTTTGTTTCCCTACTTTAAAAATATTATAGGGATCCCCATTGAATTTGGATTAAACTTTAAATAAACGGCATACTATATCCACCATAATCTATTATTTAGCTTTATCTCCTAGGCAACCACCATCCTCACCATGAGCCCTAGGTGCCCTTCTTTTCCTGGCACAAAGGGCACTTCCTTCAGAAAGTCTACCCTGAATTTATTGGGACTCGGGCCTCTTCTCTCTATTCCCCCATTACCCTCTGTATAGCTGTCTTATTCATTAATGTTACTAATTATACAGTAATAATAGTAATTAATATTATTCAATAGTAACCTGGTTCCGTGTCAGTCTTTTTCTCCAAACTGTATGTCCTCCAAGTATGTGGACACAGTGGCTCTAGGACGTAGCCCCACACAGTGTAAGTTCAAAATAATTACTTGTGAAACTGAATAGAACTACATTTATTAAAACACGGATTATATATAAGTGGATAAACACTACTCAAGTGGAGTGGACACTGAGACGATTTTCCTGACACTGCGCAAATTCTCATTTGGATAGGCCACCTGTCAACATGTACACCTGAGCTAGAATAAAGAAGAACTGGGGACAGGGCAGAACTGGAACTGACAGGTGCCAAGTTTTTCTGTTTCTTCTCATGTCTTGCCCTTTTATCTCTCCTTCTGCTCCCTGTACCATTTTTCATCTCAACACACATGCACTCTCAGGTACCCACCACGGTAAAATCATCAACTGCTCGTTAGACCAACTCTTGTCTTGAAAGTGGGAAGGATTTAAAGGCTGACTGGCTTGTATGCAGAGCTGGCTTAGATTAGGGGACACATTTAAACACCTTCAAGAGCTAAGGAGGAGAGGTAACTATGTGAAGAGTATCTATATTAGTCCATTTTCATGCCGCTGATAAAGACATACCCAAGACTGGGCAATTTACAATAGAAAGAGGTTTAATTGAGCTTACAGTTCCACGTGGCTGCAGAGGCTTCACAATCATGGCAGAATGCAAGGAGGAGCAAGTCACATTTTACATGGATGGTGGCAGGCAAAGAGAGAGCTTGTGCATGGGAACTCCCATTTTTAAACCCATCAGATCTTGTGAGACTCATTCACTATCATGAGAACAGCACAGGAAAAACCCGTCCCCATAATTCAATCATCTCCCACTGGGTTCCTCCCATGACATGTGAGAATTGTGGGAGTTACAATTCAAGATGAGATTTGGGTGGGGACACAGCCAAACCACATCAGCATTGAACTCAGATTAAAAAAACAAAAATGTTTGCAAACCAAGCCAAATAGGACTGACTGTATTTCACTGGCTGGCTGCTAATTTGGGACCTCTGGCTTTAACTATTAGTGAAGCTCCAACAGTGGACTCAGGAGCCAATGGCTGGGAATTCACATCACAAATGTAAAGAATGTTAAGGCAGAATGCATTGAAAGAAAGAAAAATGAAGCCCTGGCATAAATATGGTTGAAAAGATATGCCTCCTACATATCAAATAACCTTCGATTGAAGGTGGTAGTGAAACACACACACAAATACATATCATCTCAAAGACCAAGGCTTCTGGGCCCACATGCTTGTAGATCCAATCATGCTTGTTCTCTATTTTGTTAATTCTTGATTGTCTATGTTTTTTTAGAGGGCATCATATGTAAGCTGAATGGGCTAGATATTGGGATGGAGAAATGAATAAAATGATTACTGTCCTCAAGGACTTAATGGAATTGTAAAAGAAGACAGATATTTATATTTTAAAATGTACTAAAATGTTAGAGGGAATAGTAAGGTCTACAGAATAGTGTCATTTCCACCTTAAGAAGCCTCCCTGAGGGGATAAGCCTTCTGCTGAATTTTTACAGATGAATGAAGTTTACTAAGGAGATGGGGGGGAGGGCACACAGAGACAGAAGTTTGAACACAGTTGCTTAAGCATGAAAATGCCTTAGAAGAATGTGGGGGAACTATTAGTTGTTCTGCAGAGCATTAGAAATGTAGAGAATGATAAAAACTAGAAAAGCAAACAGAAAACAGACAATGCAGGCCTTAGAGGTCAGGCTATGGATTTTGAACTCTGTTCTATTTTTTTTTAAAATGAGACTATTTGAAAGTGTGGCAGTATAACTTTATGATTATTAATTTGCATTTTCCATTTATACCTACCCAATCCACTACAGTCTCCTTTCAAGAAGACAGCCTGAGCTTTTCTCTTCCCTTGCCCTGGAGCTTTGGCAGGGCCAAAGGAGAAGTTGTTGGAAGAACAACGTTCTTTGCGCATGTGTTCAAAGACTCTGTCTTTGGGGGAGATTGTGCTCAGTATCCTGGCTGGGGAGAAGAGAGAGGAGAATGCCTGGGAGCAAGACAAGGGCTCTGTCTTTGGGGGAGATTGTGCTCAGTATCCTGGATGGGGAGAGGAGAGAGAAGAACTCCTGGGAGCAAGAGACAGGAGAGAGAGACATTTCTTCAGGTAGAGAAGGGACTAAGGTTGGCAGTTCACCAAAGAGTCAGGGATGCAAACCTGGTGACCTAGATAGTGAGAACTCAGAGAGGTGATTCAGAGAAGCCTGCCCCAGGCACTGCTGCTTCTTGCTAGGCAAATGCCTTAGTTGGCACAGTAGCTATAGAGATGTCAACACGTCAGATGCCATGTAGGTTTGGAAAGTGAGGCTATCAGTGGCATCTATGACAGCATATTAGAAGCTACGTTCATTTTTTTATGGGCACCATGTAAGGTTTCTGGACTACTCTAGGCAGAGGGAAGAATTCCCATTAAGTACTGTGATGGAATTTTCTGCCAGCTATAAAAATTGGGTCTTAGAGTTAGATTTAATTTGATTTTTTAAAATGTGATATCTTTAGAATCTGTAGGATAAAATGTATGTATTCACCACAAAGTCTTTTATAAAGGAAAATAACATGAATGGGCTCGAGTTGTGACAGGATAATGTTCGAGAAAATTCACCTGGCATCCATGAACTTTATTGCAATTTGGGAATCAGATTTTTCCAGAAACTGAAAAAGGTAGATGAGGGACCAAAGATAAAATCCACAAAAGAAGCAGAACGTCAGTCTTTAAGAAAGGTCAGCCCCTCCCAGATGGAAGAAGTATATTCTGAAGTCTGTGCTTAAGGAACAAGAGCTCAGAAATGGAGACCAGCATTGGTCCCACTCTCAACAGCTAAGGAAATGATGACACTAGAGCAGCCTTCTCCACATCAGTTCAATCTTACAGATATCTGTGTCCACTAAAATACATTTTAAAAGTCTTACATGTGATAACGGATCTAAAAAAAGCACCACAGTGTCCTAATCTATTTTCTATTGCTATCACAGAATATCATAGACTGGATAATTTATAAGAAAAAAAAGTTTACTTAACTCACATCTAAAGACTAGGAAGTTTAAGACCGTGGTGCCTGCATCTTGTAAGGGCCTTCTTGCTGCATCATAAGATGGCAGAGAGCACAAGCAAGACAACCAGTGAGAGCTCACTTTTATAACAAAGTCACTCCTGTGATAACAAAGCCATTCCTGTGATAGTGACATTTATCCACTGGTGAGGGCAGAGCCCTCACTAATCCACTAATCCATTCATGAGGGCAAAGAGATTAAGATTCCAATATATGAACTTTTAGGGGACACATTTAAACAATAACACTTAGTATTATTGGATCCAATCATGCTTTCAGGGATAAAGTACTGTTATTCCTATTTTAGAGCTAAAAATATGAAATCCCAAGGAGATTACAATTTTTTAATGAAATTATTTTTTCAATAAATATGGACTGAGCTCCACGATATTCCAGGCACTCTGATAAGAAGAGTTTGGAGAATTCTAATGATGGGAAACAAACATATAAGAAAGTATTTATTATATATATTGATAAGTGGTATAGCATGTTTTGTGCTTTTCCTTTGAAGTGTCTCTTCCCCACATAACCTTGTATCTCTGAGAACTTTTCACTCTCTGCTCAGTACTGACCCCTGGCAGACATATTTTTGTGATTTAATGCAACATTCTTCTTTTAATTGATTGTGTCTGGCATCATCACTAAACTGAAGAGTGACCAGCTAAATTCTCTCTTCAAGGAATTCAGAATTGGGCTTGAGAAATAGTCTGAGCTGGTCTCTCAAGTCAAAGACAGTTCTAGTTAATGATATATTTCTAAGAATTTCATCAAAACTTTTAGATTAAGCACATAAAGTTGTTCAGAATAACATCTTTTTAATATCTGTAGCATCTATGGTGGTGACCTCTCTCATTCCTAATATTGGTTATTTGTGCCTTATCTCTTTTTTTCCAGATTGCCCTTGCCAGAGATTTGTTAATTATATTAGCTTTAAAATAAAACAACAGTTGGTTTTTTCATCTTCTTTATTTGTTTTTGTTTCTATTTAATTAAATTCTGCTCTTATCTTTATGATTTCATTTCTTCTATTTCTTTGGGCTTATTTTACTGTTTTTCTTTCTGAAGTTTTGAGATGGATACTTTGCTCATTAATTTTTAACCTATCTTCTTCTCTAATACAAGCATACAAGGCTATAAATTTCTAGGTACTGTTAAAATTGCCTCCTGTATGGTTTGAAACTGTTTTGTTAGAATTAAGTTGAAAAGGTTTCTAATTTCCCTTATAGTGCGGCTTTGAACTTTGGGCTATTGAGAAGAATATTTCCTAATTTACAAATATATAGAAAAATTTGCAGATATCTTTTTGTTACTGACTTCTAGTTTTATTTCACTCTGATCAGAGAACACAGTTTTAAATGCTCGGAAATTTGTGAAGACATGCCCAGACTATGGTCAATTTTTGTGAATTTTACATGGTTGTTTATAAAAAATAAAGGTATTCTGCAATTCTTGACTACTATATTCTATAAATATGCATTAAGTCAAATTTCTTAATGATGTTGATCTTCTATATAGTTAGAGCTTTGCTTTTTGCTTCTTATTTTGGTCCTTTTTGTTTTGCAAATTCCCAAATGAGGTGTAATATTAAAAACCTCCCAATATGATCATAGATTTGCTTATTTCTCTTTAGATTTTGTTTTTTTCTCTTGGGGAAAGGCCCCCCAAAATCTGGCCATAAGCTGGCCCCAAAACTGGCCATAAAAAAAATCTCTGCAGCACTGTGACATGTTCATGATGGCCATGATGCCCACACTGGAAGGTTGTGGGTTTACTGGAATGAGGGCAAGGAACACCTGGCCCACCCAGGGCAGAAAACCGCTTAAAGGCATTCTTAAACCACAAACAATAGCATGAGTGATCTGTGCCTTAAGGACATGCTCCTGCTGCAGATAACTAGTCAAACCCATCCCTTTATTTTGGCTCATCCCTTTATTTCCCATAAGGAATACTTTTGGTTAATCTATAATCTATAGAAACAATGCTTATCACTGGCTTGCTATCAATAAATACGTGGGTAAATCTCCTTTCCATGCTCTCAGCTCTGAAGGCTTGAGACCCCTGATTTCCCACTCCACACCTCTATATTTTTTTGAGTGTGTCGTTAATTCCTCTAGTGCTGCTGGGTTAGGGTCTCCCGACTGAGCTGGTCTCAGCATTTTTCCTTTATTTATTTTGAGATTATATTCTTATATGTACACAAATTTTAAAATGTTAAATCTTTCTGGTAAATTGAACCTTTATTTTTATAAAGTGATTTTAAATTAACATAATGCTTTTTGATTTAAAGATAATTTTGTCAAATATGAATACACTTACACACTTTTTTCTGATTGTTGTTTACATGATATATATTTTCTATTCTTTAACTTTTGAACCTTTCTATATCCTTTTATTTTGGGTGCATCTCATAAACAATACATACTTGGATTTTATTTTTTAGTAACCCAGTATGATAATCTTTCTCTTTTAACTAGAGTAATTGGTTCATTTACAATTAATATAATTAGTCACATACTCAGATTTATGTACCATCTTATTGTGTGTTATTTATCTTCATCTGTTTTGTTTCTTTTTCTCTTCATTTCTGCCTTCTTTTGTATTAACTAAGCATTTTTTTCTTATTTCCTTTTGTTCCTGCACTTCCTTCAAAGTTATATACTCTACTCATTTAATGTGTAGGCTACAATGTACAATATACATATCTATTTACCTTATCAAAATTAAATCAATACCTTTATCATTTCCTTTACAATATTTTGGAACTTATTAATTCAAGTAAGTACTACCATCTCCCAACTAAAATGTTATTTTATATAGTCAATTTTTTTGAATATTTTGTATACCACTACTTTCTTTTCTATTCTTTCTTGCACACAATACTTTCCATTTTAGATCACTCTTTTCAGACTGAGCATCCTTTAAAATGTCCTTTAGTGAATATCTATTAGTGACAAACTTGCAAATTTTTGTTAGAATTAAGTTGAAAAGGTTTCTAAACCTTTTGTTAGAACTAAGTAGAAAAGGTTTAAAGCCTTTTCAGGAGGTGAATTAGAAATCTTTTCAACTTAATTCTAACAAAACAGTTTCAAACCATACAGGAGGCAATTTTAACAGTACCTAGAAATTTATAGCCTTGTATGCTTGTATTAGAGAAGAAGACAGGTTAAAAATTAATGAGCAAAGCATCCATCTGAAAGCTTCAAAAAGAAAAACTGTAAAATAAACCCAAAGAAATAGAAGAAATGAAATCATAAAGATAAGAACAGAATTTAATTAAATAGAAACAAAAACAAATAAAGAAGATGAAAAAACCAAATGTTTTATTTTAAAGCTAATATAATGAACAAATCTCTGGCAAGGGCAATCTGGAAAAAAAGAGATAAGGCACAAATAACCAATATTAGGAATGAGAGAGGTCACCACCATAGATGCTACAGATATTAAAAAGATGTTATTCTGAACAACTTTATGTGCTTAATCTAAAAGTTTTGATGAAATTCATAGAAATATATCATTAACTAGAACTGTCTTTGACTTGAGAGACCAGCTCAGACTATTTCTCAAGCCCAATTCTAAATTCCCTGAAGAGAGAATTTAGCTGGCCACTCTTCAGTTTAGTAATGATGCCAGACACAATCAATTAAAAGAAGAATGTTGCATTAAATCACAAAAATATGTCTGCCAGGGGTGAGTACTGAGCAGAAAGTGAAAAATTTTGTTTCCTTTACTATCGAAAGACATTGTAGATTGGTAAAGAATTCTAAGATTGGACATTATTATTTTTCTGCACCTTAAGGACATTACTCCACTGTATTCTAGCTTTAATTTTATTGTTCAGAGTCAGCTGTCAGTCTGTTACTCCTAGAGGGTAATATATAATTTTTCTCTGGATGTTTTCAGATCTTATCTTTGTCTTTAGTATCTTACAGTATTTCTATGCGGTGCCTTAGTGTAGATTTATTTTTACGCATTCTGTTTGGAACTCACTGGGCTTCTCAAAAACAAAAACAAACTATAGATTCAGCATTCCATTAATTGTGGAAAATATCCCATCATTATACTTTCAAATATTGTCACTACCAGATTCTCTTTCCTTTCTTCCATGAAACAGAATTAAAAATGTTTTTTATATATTTTAAGCTTTCTTAAGTTTTTCTTCAAGTCTTTTAATCTCACCTTCCTTTTCCTATTTTATATTCTCTCTATGCTTCATTGTGGATTTTTTTTTTCAGATTTATCTTCCAGTTAATTAACTCTCTCTTCAGCTATAACTAATTTACTGTTTAACCTGATGACTACGTTTTAAAATTTCAAGTATTATATTTTTCATTTCTAGAAATCAGTTTGGTTCTTTTGAATATCTTCTTGGTTATTCTTTATAGTTTTTTGTTCCCTAGGGTAATTTTAATTTTATATCTTATAATTTAATCAGAGTAGGCCTATTTATTTACATTGTGTCTGCTAATGCCAACATCTGAAATATTCAAACATCTTTTGCTGTTATTGCTGTTCTTCTTTTTCAGGAAGCATTATTTGCTTATGTGCTTAAATTTTTGTGTTTGTTGCATACTTTCCTTGGAAAACTCATTTCCAGGAATTCTTTTAAGATTGTGATAAAGGCACATTTTTCTCAGAGAATTTGCTTTTCTTTTGCTATGAATCCATAAGTCCTACCAATTTGAGATCCATTTTTTTTTTTTTAGAGGAAGATAATGGTTGTGATTTCTTTGGACAACCTGGATGATTTTAATTTGGGCTTCAAATCTGCATAAAGTAGTTTACTTCTTACCTGTTCTTATTTGAAAATATAGTCATTGGCGGTGTTCTGGCATTATAGGAGATTACACATTAGACTCCCTAACTTGAGAAGGTCTGGCCACTATCTTCTATCCCTATTTTATGTGATCTCAAAATACTTAGACTCAAGTTTATCATATGTGGAAAGTGACATCAGCAAAATGGCAGAATATTTTCTCTGGCTCCAGTCTAGAGAAATTGAACTAGCAACTAACCACAGACAAGAGTACCTCCATGAATATCCCTGAATGTGAGAGAGAGGCTGAGACACCCACTTGGACCACAGAACTGAGAAAGGTACATTCGAAAAGTAAGAGTTTTCACTTTGACCACTTCATCTTTCCCTCAAGCCAGCACAGCATCACCCAGCACATCACTCCTGGGCCTATGGTTTCTACAGTGGGAAAAGAGAATGGGAAGTAGAAATTCAGTTTCCTCACCATTCCCCCCATGAGAAGCACTGAAAGTTTTGTTGGGGCTAGACCAGGTGGGCTCAGTTAAAAAACAAAGAATAGGGGTAAGGCTCACAGCAACCAACGTGCAAATCTTGGCAGTGGCTCTGCATTATGGCGAAAGAAGGCATTCCACTAGAACAACTAGCCAATAGCAGCACTCTACAAGAAGCACAGCTGACAAGTCTGCCAGACTCCAGTCCCTACTTAGCTTCTCCACCCAGCCCTGGTGCTCTGCATAAACCTTCTCTAGACTGGGGGCAAGTGCACATTCATGAATATGTGTAGAAGGGAACATCTGGCCATGCCAAACTCCAGTGGCTGAGCAGCAATCCTACATACCTCTGGTGCTTTTCTTAAGCCTTCCTCAGGCAAGGAGGCAAGTGCAGGTCCTGGAATATCTGTGGAGGGGTGCATCTGGCTCTGAACAACCCCAGTAGCTGAGGAGCAACCTCACTCAGCCCCCAGTGCTCTCATTAAGTCATCCCTAGGCCAGGAGGCAAGGGCAGATTGTAGATTAGTGACTATCTGTGGAGGAAAGCATCTTGCTTCACCCAACCTCTGGCCCAGCACATCCCAAGTGGCCAAGGGGCAACACCATCAAGCTTCAGTGCTCTCTTTAAGCCTTCCCCAGACAGGGAGGCATGTGCAGGACCTGGAATATCTGCAGAGGAAATCATCTGACCCAACATAGTTTCAGCAGCTATGTAGTGCCCCACCAAGTATTTGCACTCTGCTTTAGACTTTCCCAGGCAAGAAGGCAAGTGCAGGTCAGCAATTACCTGCAAAGAAAAGTATCTGATCTTGCCCAACTCCAGCTGCAAGGAGTGACCACACGAAGCCTCAGTGTTCTGCTTAAAGCTTCTCCAGGCCAGGAGACAAGTATGCATATATGCACATCTGTGGAGCAAAGCCTCTGGCCCAGTACATCCCAAGTGGCTGAGCAGTAATTTTTTTTTTTTTTTTTTTTTTGCTTAGTTGTCTACGTACTCATCACTAATCTCTACTCTTAACCAGTTGTCCAAATCTACTCTTGATACATTCAGACACATAAGATACTAATTTCATCTTCTTGAGTAAACATTCCCTAGAGACTTCCAACCTCTTTCAACCTGGACAGATTGTCCTTACTGCTCAATTGTCCTTTCAAGAGCTATCTTTACCATTACCCAGTGGATTCTATTTTCCCTCAATCCTATATGAATCTTCTGTTTCCTAATCTTGTGTTCCTCGTTTTGGTGGAGTACACCTTTGATTAATTTTCTGAGAAAAAGGGCAGGTAGGTACATATTTTGAGACCTTGAATGTCTAAAAATATTTTTAACCTAACCTCATATTTGATTCATAGTTTGAGAGGGCAAATAATTTATAGATTATTTAATTTTTTTTTCAAATATTTGTGGCATTTTTCCTTTGTGTTCAATTCCTATAAAGGCTCATATATTTTTGTCTCATTCTTACTCCTAAGGAGTAACACTTTGGGTTCCAGCAGAAAATCTGGAGTGATTACTGCAATCTCTCATCTTTGGTGAACTATAACTTTTGTCTCTTGTGACCACATGAAACTTCTAAAAACTCTGCACAGCTTCTCAGCCTCTCAGCTACTTATCTGTGCTTATGTTTTCAACCTTTTAGCTACCTTTTTTTTTTTTTAATTACACTTTAAGTTCTGGGATACATGTGCAGAACGTGCAGGTTTGTTACATAGGCATACATGTGCCATGGTGGTTTGCTGCACTCATAAACCCGTCATCTACATTAGGTATTTATCCTAATGTTATCCCTCCCTTAGCCCCTCACCGTCTGACAGACCCGTGTGTGATTTTCCTCTCCCTATGTACATGTGTTCTCATTGTTCAACTCCCACTTATGAGTGAGAACATGTAGTGTTTGGTTTTCTGTTCTTGTGTTAGTTTGATGAGAATGATGGTTTCCAGTTTCATCCATGTCCCTGCAAAGGACATGAACTCATCCTTTTTTATGGTTGCATAGTATTCCATGACATACGTGTGCCACATTTTCTTTATCCATCTAATTTTGATGGGCATTTGGGTTGGTTCCAAGTCTTTGCTATTGTGAATAGTACTGCAATAAACATGCATGTGCATGTGTCTTTATAGTAGAATGATTTATAATCCTTTGGGTATATACTCAGTAATGGGATGCTGGGTCAAATGGTATTTCTGGTTCTAGATCTTTGACGAATCGCCACACTGTCTTCCACAATGGTTGAACTAATTTCCACTCCCACTAACAGCGTAAAAGTGTTCCTATTTCTCCACATCCTCTCCAGCATCTGTTGTTTCCTGACTTTTTAATGATGGCCATTCTAGCTGGCATGAGACGGTATCTCATTGTGGTTTTGATTTGCATTTCTCTAATGACCAGGGATGATGAGCTTTTTTTCATATGTTTGTTGGCTGCATAAATGTCTTCTTTTGAAAAGTGTCTGTTCATGTCCTTCACCCACCCTGTGATGGGGTTGTTTGTTTTATTCTTGTAAATTTGTTTAAGTTCTTTGTAGATTCTTAGTATTAGCTGTTTGTCAGATGGAGAGATTGCAAAAATTTTCTCCCATTCTATAGGTTGCCTGTTGACTTGGATGATAGTCTCTTTTGCTGTACAGAAGTTCTTTAGTTTAATTAAATCCCATTTGTCAACTTTGGCTTTTGTTGCCATTGCTTTTGGTGTTTTAGACATGAAGTCTTTGCCCATGCCTATGTCCTGAAAGGTATTGCCTAGGTTTTCTTCTAGAGTTTTTATGGTTTTAGGTATTACATTTAAATATTTAATCCATTTTGAGTTAATATTTGTATAAGGTGTAAGGAAGTGGTCTAGTTTCAGTTTTCTGCATATGGCTAGCCAGTTTTCCCAACACCATTTATTAAATAGGGAAACCTTTCCCTATTGCTTTCTTTTGTCAGGTTTGTCAAAGATCAAATGGTTATATATGTGCGGTGTTATTTCTGAGGCCTCTTTTCTGTTCAGTTCGCATATATATATCTGTTTTGGTACCAGTACCATGCTGTTTTGGTTACTATAGCCTTGTAGTATAGTTTCAAGTCAGGTAGAGTGATGCCTCCAGCTTTGTTCTTTTGGCTTAGGATTGCCTTGGCTATACGGGCTCTCTTTTGGTTCCATATGAAATTTAAAGTAGATTTTTCTAATTCTAGGAAGAAAGTCAATGGTAGCTTGATAGGAATAGCATTCAATCTATAAATTACTTTGGTCAGTATGTACATTTTCACAGTATTGATTCTTCCTATCCATCATCGTGGAATGTTTTTCTATTTGTTTTTGTCCTCTCTTAATTCCTTGAGCAGTGGTTTGTAGTTCTCCTTCACATCCCTTGTAAGTTGTATTCCTAAGTATTTTATTCTCTTTGTAGCAATTGTGAATGGGAGTTTGCTCATGATTTGGCTCTCTGTTTGTCTATTATTGGTGTGTAGGAATGCTTGTGATTTTTGCACATTGATTTTGTATCCTGAGACTTTGCTGAAGTTGCTTATCAGCTTAAGGAGATTTTGAGCTGAAACGATGGGGTTTTCTAAATATACAATCATGTCATCTGCAAACAGAGACAATTTGGCTTCCTCTCTTCCTATTTGAATACGCTTTATTTCTTTCTCTTGTCTGATTGCCCTGGCCAGGACTTCCAATACTATGTTGAGTAGAAGTGGTGAGAGAGGGCATCCTTGTCTTATGCCGGTTTTCAAAGGGAATGCTTCCAGCTTTTGCCCATTCAGTATGATATCGGCTGTGGGTTTGTCATAAATAGCTCTGATTATTTTGAGATGTATTCCATCAATACCTAGTTTATTGAGTGATTATAGCATGAAAGAGTGTTAAATTTTATCAAAAACCTTTTCTGCATCTACTGAGATAATCGTGGTTTTTGTCACTGGTTCTGTTTATGTGATGGATTACATTTATTGATTTGCATATGTTGAACCCGTCTTGTATCCCACAGATGAAGCAGACTTGATCATGGTGGATAAGCTTTTTAACGTGCTGCTGGATTCGGTTTGCCAGTATTTTACTGAGGATTTTCGCATCGATGTTCATCAGGGATATTGACCTGAAATTTTGTTGTTGTTATTGTGTCTCTGCCAGGTTTTGGTATTAGGATGATGCTGGCTTTATAAAATGAGTTAGAGAGGATTCCCTCTTTTTTTATTGTTTGGAATAGTTTCAGAAGAAATGGTACCAGCTCCTCTTTGTACCTCTGGTAGAATTCGGCTGTGAATCCATCTGGTCCTGGGCTTTTTTTTTGGTTGGTAGGCTACTAACTACTGCCTCAATTTCAGAACTTGTTATGGGTATATTCAGGGATTCAACTTCTTCCTGGTTTAGTCTTGGGAGGGTGTATGTGTACAGGACTTTATCCATTTCTTCTAGATTTTCTAGTTTATTTGCACAGAGGTGTTTATAGTATTCTCTGATAGTAGTTCGTGTTTCTGTGGGATTAGTGGTGATATCCCCTTTATCATTTTTTATTGTGTCTATTTGATTCTTCTCTCTTTTCTTCTTTATTATTCTGGCTATCAGTCTATACACTTTGTTAATGTTTTCAAAAAACCAGCTGCTGGATTCATTGATTTTTTAAAGGGATTTCCATGTCTCTATCTCCTTCGGTTCTGCTCTGATCATAGTTATTTCTTGTCTTCTGCTAGCTTTTGAATTTGTTTGCTCTTACTTCTCTAGTTCTTTTAATTGTGATGTTAGGGTGTCAATTTTAGATATTTTCTGCTTTCTCTTGTGGGCATTTAGTGCTATAAATTTCCCTCTAAACACTGCTTTAGCTGTGTTTCAGAGATGCTGGTACATTGTGTCTTTGCTCTCATTGGTTCCAAAAAACTTATTTATTTCTGCCTTAAATTTGTTGTTTATCCAGTAGTCACTCAGGAGCAGGTTGTTCAGTTTCTATGCAGTTGTGCAGTTTCTAGTGAGTTTCTTAATCCTGAGTTCTAATTTGTTTGCACTGTGGTGTGAGAGACTGTTATGATTATCATTCTTTTGCACTTGCTGAGGAGTGTTTTATTTCCAATTAAGTGGTCAATTTTAGAATAAGTGTGATGTGGTGCTGAGAAGAATGTATATTCTGTTGATTTGGGGTGGAGAGTTCTATAGATGTCTATTAGGTCTGCTTGGTCCAGAGCTGAGTTCAAGTCCTGAATATCCTTGTTTATTTTCTCTCTCATTGATCTGTCTAATATTGACAGTGAGGTGTTAAAGTTTCCCACTATGATTGTGTGGGAGTGTAAGTCTCTTTGCAGGTCTCTAAGAACTTCCTTTATGAATCTGGGTGCTCCTGTATTGGGTGCATATATATTTAGGATAGTTACCACTTCTTGTTACATTGATCGCTTTACCATTATATAATGCCCTTCTTTGTCTTTTTTGATATTTGTTGATTTAAAGTCTGTTTATCAGAGACTAGGATTGCAACCCCTGCTTTTTTTTCTTTCCATTTGCTTGGTAAATCTTCCTCCATTCCTATATTTTGACCCTATGTGTGTCTTTGCATGTGAGATGGTTCTCCTGAATACAGCAAACCAATGGGTCTTGACTATCCAATTTGCCAGCCTGTGCCTTTTAATGGGGGCATTTAGCCCATTTACATTTAACATCAATATTGTTATGCATGAATTTGATGCTGTCATTATGATGCCAGCTGGTTATTTTGCCCATTAGTTGATGCAATTTCTTCATAGTGTCGATGGTCTTTACATTTTGGTTTGTTTTTGCAGTGGCTGGTACTGGTTGTTCCTTTCTATATTTAGTACTTCCTTTAAAAGCTCTTGTAAGGCAGGCCTAGTGGTGACAAAATCTCTCAGCATTTGCTTGTCTATAAAGAATTTTATTTCCCGTCATTTATGAAGCTTAGTTTGGCTGGATATGAAATTCTGGGTTGAACATTCTTTTCTTTAAGAATGTTGAATATTGGAACCACTCTCTTCTGGCTTGAGGGTTTCTGCAGAGAGATCTGTTGTTAGTCTGATGGGCTTCCCTTTGTGGGTAACCTAATCTTTCTCTCTGGCTTCCCTTAATATTTTATCCTTCATTTCAACCTTTGTGAATCTGATAATTATGTCTTGGGGTTGCTTTTCCTGAATTTGAATGTTGGCCTGTCTTGCTAGGTTTGGGAAGTTCTCCCGCATAAAATCCTGAAGTGTGTTTTCCAACTTGCTTCTATTCTCCTTGTCACTTTCAGATACACCAATCAATTGTAGGTTTGGTCTTTTCACATAGTCCTATATTTCTTGGAGACTTTGTTCATTTCTTTTCATTCTTTTTTCTCTAATCTTGTCTTCATACTTTAAGTTGATCTTCAGTCTCTGGTATCTTCAATCGATCTTCTGTTTGACCGATTTGGCTATTGATACTTGTGTATGCTTCATGAAGTTTTCGTGCTGTGTTTTTCAGCTCCATCAGGTCACTTATGTCCTTTTCTAAACTGGTTATTCTAGTTAGCAATTCCTCTAACCTTTTATCAGGATTGTTAGCTTACTTGCATTGGGTTACAACATGCTCCTTTAGCTTGGAGGAATTTGTTTTTTTTTTTTTTTTTTTTTTTTGAGACAGAGTCTCTCTCTGTCGCCCAGGCTGGAGTGCATTGGCACAATCTCGGCTCACTGCAAGCTCCGCCTCCCGGGTTCACGCCATTCTCCTGCCTCAGCCTCTCTGAGTAGCTGGGACTACAGGCGCCTGCCACCACGCCCGGCTAATTTTTTTGTATTTTTAGTAGAGACGGGGTTTCACCATGGTCTCGATCTCCTGACCTCGTGATCCGCCCGCCTCGGCCTCCCAAAGTGCTGGGATTACAAGTGTGAGCCACCGCGCCCGGCCAGGAATTTGTTTTTACCCACCTTCTGGAGCCTATTTCTGCCAATTCATCAAACTCATTCTCCATCTAGTTTTGTTCCCTTGCTGGTAAGGACTTGTGATCCTTTGGAAAAGAGGTATTCTGGTTTTTGGCATATTCAGGCTTTTTGCACTGTTTTTTCCTCATCTTTGTGGATTTATCTACCTTTGTTCTTTGCTCTTGGTGACCTTTGGATGGAGTTTTTCCGTGGTCATCCTTTTTGTTGATGTTGATGCTATTGCTTTCTATTGTTAGTTTTTCTCCTAGCAGTCAGGCCCCTCTTTTGCAGGTTTGCTGGAGTTTTCTGGGGGTCCACTCCAGACCCTGTTTGCCTGGGTATCACCAGAAGAGGCTGCAGAACAGCAAAGATTGCTGCCTGTTCCTTCCCCTGCAAGCTTCGTCCCAGAGGTCACCCACCAGATACCAGCTGGAGCTCTCCTGTATGAGGTGTCTATTGACCTCTGCTGGGAGGTGTCTCCCCATCAGGAGGTATGGGGGTCAGGGACCCACTTGAGGAGGCAGTCTGTCCCTTAGCAGAGTTCAAGCACTGTGCTGGGAGATCCGTTGCTGTCTTCAGAGCCGGCAGGCAGGAATGTTTAAGTCTGCTGAAGCTCCACCCACAGCCACCCTTTCCTCCAGGTGCTCTGTCCCAGGGAGATGGGAGTTTTATCTATAAGCCCCTGACTGGGGCTGCTGCCTTTGTTTCAGAGATGCCCTGCCCAGAGAGGAGGAATCTGGAGGGCATTTTTTTTCTTTTATGGAGTCTCACTCTGTCGCCCACACTGGAGTGCAGTGGCGCAATCTCAGCTCACTGCAACCTCCACCTCCCGGGTCCAAGCAATTCTCCCACCTCAGCCTCCTAAGTAGCTGGGATTATAGGCACATGCCATCATGCCTGGTTAATTTTTATATTTTCATAGAAATGGAGTTTCACCATGTTGGCCAGGCTGGTCTTAAACCCCTGACCTCAGGTGATCTGCCTGCCTCAGCCTCCCAAACTGCTGGGATTATAGGTGTGAAGCACTGTCCCCAGCTGAGAAGTGATCTTGAGATCTTGCCTAGTCTCAGAGCTTAGCTCATGGCTTTGCCCATCTATAGATTCCAAATAGCAGTATTACCTAGTGAGAGAAGACAATCTGTAACTCTGCTCAGAGGCAATCACAAAACTTAGCTAATAGCTCTGCCTAACTACAGAGTCCAGCCAGTGATCTCACCAAACTCTAGAGCACAGCCAGCATTTCCACTTGACCCCAAAGCAGTCAGCAGTCCAGCCCAGCTACAGAATCTGACAGCAAGACCTGCCTGCCAGAACTTGCCACCAGCTGGGCCATCCAGAATCCCAGGCTAGACAAAACAGTGAAGGTTTATTGCTACCGAAGAAAATTAGCAAAGGCTGGAAGAGGTAGCCATTTCTTCAAATGTGTAGACACTGGTGTAAGGTTTATAAAGATCGAGGGAAATATGACACCAAAAAAAGAAACTAATAAATCTCTAATAATGGACCCTGAATAAATGGAGATCTATAAAATGACTGACAAGGAATTTAGAATGATTATCTTAAAGAAGTTTTGTGAACTAAAAGAAAATATTGATAGAAAATTAAATACAATTTGAAAAACAATTTATGAAGAAAAGTGAGTAGTTTGAAAAAGAAATAGAATCATTTTTTAAAATCAAATAGACTCCTAGAGATAAAAAATACAACAACTGAACTAAAAAAAATTAATAGAAGCTTCAACAGCAGACTTGATCCAGCAGAAGACATTATTGTGAGCTTGAAGACAGGACATTTGAAATTATACAATCAGAAAAGCAGAAAGAATGAAAAAAAAAAAAAGCCTACGTGAATTATGTGTCACTATCAAAAGAATGAACATTTGCTTAAGATTTTCAGAAGGAGAAAAGAGAAAACGGCCCAGAAAGCATATTTAAGTAAACAGTGGCTGAAATTTTCCCAAATCTGGGGAAAGATGACAACATTCAGGTACAGGAAGCTCAGAGGTCTCTAATCAAATTCAACCCAAAGGGAAGTTCACCAAGACACATCATAATTACATTATCAAAAATCAAAGACAAAAATTCTGAAAGCAATAAGAGATAAGAAAAATATCAGATTCAAGGGAGTCCCAATACATCTATCAGCAGATTTCTCAGCAGAAATCTTGCAAGCCAGGAGAGAGTAGGATGACATATACAAAGTGCAGAAGGAAAAAAACTACCAACTAAGAACACACATAATCTGGAAGTGAAGGGATGAAAAAAGATATTCCAATACAAATGGAAACCAAAACAGGGCAAGGTAGCTATACTTACCTAAGACTGATACTTATATCAGACTAAAAGCTGTCCTTCAGAAATGAGGAAGAAATAAAAACTTTCCCAGATAAACAGAAACAATGTCAGTTCATCACCACTAGACCTGTCTTACAGGAATAGTTAAATGGATTCCTTTAGCCTGAAACAAAAGTCCAAAGCGATATTCAGAACACTAATACTGGCAAGGGTGATATATAAAGCAATTTTATCTCTATTACCAGGGTTGAAAAACAAAACTATCAAAAACAACAGTAGCTACAATAAATGGTTAAAGGATACAAATTACAAAAATATATACATATTGACACTTAAATCATAAAAGTGGGGGAGGCGGTAAAAGTGTAGCATTTTTGTATGATTAAAGTTAAGTTGTTATTAGCCTTAAACAGCCTGTTATAAGTATAATATATTTTCTGGAAGCCTTATCATAAACACAAAGCAAAAACCTGTAGTAGTATCACTAAATATAAAAGGAAAGTGTTCAAAGCATAGCACCACAGAAAATAATCAAACGATAAGGGAAGACAGCAAGAGGGGAAAAGAGAAACAAAAGATCTACCAAACAACCAGGAAACAAATTACCAAATGGCAGTAGCAAGGTCTTACCTATCAATAACTACCTTGAATGTAAATAGATTAAATTTTCCAATAAATTAAAATTTCCAAATTTTCCACAGAGCGGCTCAATGAATAAAAGGAAAGAACCAACTACATATATATTGCATACAAGAGACTCGCTTTACTAGCAAGAACACACATAATCTGGAAGTGAAGGGATGAAAAAAGATATTCCAATACAAATGGAAACCAAAACAGGGCAAGGGTAGCTATACTTACATAAGACTGATACTTATATCAGACTAAATAGATTTTAAGTAAAAAACAGTAAAAAGGGACAAAGAATGCCATTATGTAACGGTAAAGGGAAAAATTCATGAAGAAGACATAAAAACTGTAAATATATATGCATCCAACATTGGAATACCTAAATATATAAAGAAATTATTAAATTATCTGAAGGTAGAGATGGGCCACAATGCAATAATAGTAGGGTATCTCAGTACCCCACTTTCAACAATGGACAGATTATCTAGACAGAAAATCAATAATGAAACATTAGACTTGAAGTTTATCAGATTTGATAAATGCCCTCAAGTCAGAAGCAACTTCCTCCTTTCTCTTGTATCTCTCTGAGTTCTGGGCTCCCAGCTTCCCTTAGATTTGGTCCTGATAATTATTTTTCCTTTCCTCTTATCTCTTACATATTTTCAAAAGATGTTTTGTATATTCGATCATTCATTTTTAGTTCTCAGTATTAGAAAGTTTAGTACAGACACCAGAAAAAGTCGAATATATTACCAGAAAAAGAAGTCTCACTTTAACTCCTGAATGGTAATGATGGCAGTGGCGGACCATCTGCAGCAGCTGCTGCCATCACGCCTGAAGCAGTAGGGAGGCATGGCCAGGGCTGCACAATCCGTGGAGCTGGTGGGAGATGGGCACAAGTGGGAGCCCCGCCCCTTCCAAGTTGGGGTGAGATGTCCCCTGGGGCCGCTGCAGCCACCCAAACCATTGCTGTAGAGCTGGACCTCCCACTCCAGGGAGCAGGCAGGAGCCCTGCCCGCTGAGCGGGGCTGCAGTTGCCCAAGTCACGGATGCAGATCCAAGTCTCGCTGTGCTATTGGGGGGCCAGGAGCAGGAAGGAGCCCTGCCTTCCCAGGTACAGATGCAGCTGCCCGAACTATGGCTGCAGAGCTGGACCTCCCTGCACTTTTTGGGACCCAGAAGGCCCCCATGCCCTTGCAGGCTCAGAGGTGCCAGCTCCCACTGCCTGGCTTCTCCCTGCTGTCAGTACCTGCTCCATCAAAGCAAAGTCTGGCTCAGCCCAGGTGTCATGAACAGCAGCGAGAGGCAGGCAGATTCCTGGGTGGAAGGGGGCAGGTCCCCATGAGGCCCCCCACCTTCAGGCCAGGGAGGGCCTGAAGGCTGGGAGCTGGGCTGCCAGTCCCACCAACGGAGTGGGAGCTTGTGGTACCTTTTCTGGGCACTGGTGGCTGCCCATGGACCAATCAGTGCACACTTCCTCCCCTCTGAGGCCATATAATCCCTGGGTTCAGCCAGAGCTGAGCAGATGTCAAGATGAGCAACAGCAGAGAGGAGCTACCCACTCTAAGGCCTTCTCTCTGCTAAGAGCTTCAGAAACTTGCAGAGACGTTGGGACTACCAGCTGCACAAAGGCATAACCCACTCCAGGGCCTCCTCCGTGCTAAGAGCTAAACATTCGTCAGGACACCCTGGCTATGGAAAGGAGCTACTCATTGCGGTCTCCTCTAAACTATTCTATCACATCATAAAGCTCCTCTTCATCTTGCTCACCCTCCACTTGTCTGAGTGCCTCATTCTTCCTGGTCACGGTACAAGAACTTGGGACCCGTTAAATAGCAGGACTGAAAGAGTTGTAACACAAACAAGGCTGAAACATACCCCTTCCTCACCATGTTCGGGGCAAAGAGAAGGAGAGAAGAGCTGCGGCCCTTTGGGGAGCCCAGACCTGGGAGCTCCCTGAGCCAGGGATGTGACTCCCTCTTTGTAGCCCTGCAGTTCCCAGCATCTCCAAGCTTCCAAGCACCACTGCATTCCCCACTGCCAACTGGTGAAAATGCTTGCAAAGCACCTGATTCTGCTGCAGCCTCACAGAGAGCCAGCACCCGTGCCGGCACCTGGAACTGCCCACACATGGCAGCAGCCAGTGTGTCTGACCATGCACAGTGGCTGGACCTCATGCTTGCTCACACACCCCTTGCCACTCTGCCACCTGGTTCACCTTTGGTAGGCATGGGATCCAGGCCAGTAGGGTAAGCTGAGTGCAGCCTGTTAAGCTGAGTGGGCAAAATGAGCCCAGCAGGCCCAAGCAAAGGTCGGGCAAAGGCATCGCTGGCCACAGAGGTTTCCGGCCAGAAAAGTAACACCCAAAGATCCTGTAGCAGTAATTTAGCTGTTATTCCTTGAAGGTAATTTTTTGTAGTCTTTGAAATCATGGGATAACCATTATTTCCTTAAAAAATTTCAGATATTACTTTAATATTTGTTTAGTATTTATTTATTGAATTCTATTGTTGCTATGTCTAGTATATTGAAGTTTTAAGGTTCATTACTGCATTCTGTGCTTAGTTGTTCTTAAGATTGTTTATCTTTAAAATTATATTAAAACACAGCTTTAGCTATATCTCCTTAGCTTTTTTTTAAATTTAAAAATTTTTTTTTTATTTTTGAGATGGAGTTTTTCTCTGTCGCCCAGGCTGGAGTACAATGGCGAGATCTCCGCTCACTGCAAGCTCGCCTCCCAGGTTCACGCCATTCTCCTGCCTCAGCCTCCCGAGTAGCTGGGACTACAGGTGCCCACCACCACGCCCGGCTAATTTTTTAAATTTTTAGTAGAGACGGGATTTCACCGTTTTAGCCAGGATGGTCTCAATCTCCTGACCTTGTGATCCGCCTGCCTTGGCCTCCCAAAGTGCCGTACTTTTGATATGTCCACTTTTCATTATTATCCAGTTGAAACATTTTCTAAAATTCACTGTTTTTTTTATCCTATGTGATATTTAGAAGCATATTGCTTAATATCAAAAAATTTAGGGACAATAAAGTTATCTTTCATGATTGATTTCTAGCCTAGTTTCACTGTGATAAGAAAACATTATTTAAATTGTTAAAATGTGTTCAGGCTCACTTCATGGAGAAGCATAAAGTTAAATTTGGTAAACAGTTCATATGTGTTTGAAAATGATATATTCTGTGGTTGTTGGATACGGTATTTTATATATGCTCAAGTTTGTTAAACTTGTTGTTCATATGTTCACTAACCTAAACTCATTTATCTCTGCTTGTTCTATCAGCTATTGAGAAATGTTGTGGACAGTTTCTATTCATGGCTGCAACAATCCTCATCTCTCGGTACTCATGTCCTTCTGTGATCGTCTCCCCCTAACTGTGGATTCGACCAGTGACTTGCTTCTAAGGAATAGAATATGGTAAGTGATAGGATGTTACTTCCAAGATTAGGCTGCTAAAAGACTCATGCCTTTTGTTGAGCTTTTGCTTGCTCATTTTGATGGATGTTGGCTGCCATATGGTGGGCTTCTTTTTGTGGGGGTTCTTATGGCAAAGAACTGAAAAAGGCTTTTGGGCAACAACCAGGGAAAAAATAAGATCCTAACTCCAGCATTATTCAAGGAGCTGAATACTGCAATAACCACAGTGGAAGCAGATATTTCCCAAGCTGAGCCTTGAAATAAGATTGCCCTTGGAGAGACCTTACGTCAGAGGATCCAACTAAGCTACTACAAGATTCACGATCTATTGAAACTCAATAATCAGTATTTATTGTTTTAAGCAGCTAAGTCTTGGGACAATTTGTTCTGCAGCAATAGATAATTAATACCAAAGACATTCAATTATAGAGTTTTCTGTTTCTTCTTTTATTTCTTTTTTTTTAAATAACTTAATTGTGGTAAATATTCATAGGAGAAATTTCCCATCTTAACCATTTTTAGTGTACAGTTCAGTGGTGTTAAGTACGTTCACATTGTTGTATAACCAATCTCGAGAACTCTTGTTATCTGTAAAACTGAACTCTATACCCATTAAACAATAATTCTCCAGTACCTTTCCCCCCTGCCCCGGTAACTTTTACCAAAGAGATACAAAGAAATGTATTCACAGATATACAAAGTAGCAATTCTACTTTGTATTTCTAAGAATTTGACTACACTAGGTACCTCTTATAAGTTGAACCATACAATATTTATCTTTTTGTGACTAGCTTACTTTACTTAGCATAAGGTCCTCAGGGTTCATCCATACTGTAACATGTATCAGAGTTCTTTCCCTTTTTAAGACTGAATAATATTCCACTGTATATAAATACCACATTTTTATGGATATATACTTGTATACACCACATTCATCTGTTGATAGACTCTTAGGTTTTTTTTCTACATTCTCATTTTTGTGAATAATGCTGAGATGAACATGGATGTAGAAATATCTTTTCAAGATCCTGCTTTCAATTCTTTTGGGTATATACTCAGAAGTAGAATTGTCGTATCATATTTTAATCCTCTATTTAATTCTTGAGGAACCACTATACTGATTTCCACAGTGGCTGCACCATTTTACATTTTTACCAACACTACACCAGGGGTCCAATTTCCCCACATCCTCACCAATGCTTGTTATTTTGTGGGGTTTTGTTTTATAGTAACAATACTAATGAGTGTGAGCTAAATTCTGTTACTTTTTTGCTTTATACATTTTGAAAAAAAAATTTTGAGACTGACTTTCGCTCTTATTGCCCAGGCTGGAGTGGAATGGCATGATCTCCGCTCACTGCATCCCCTGCCTCCTGGGTTCAAGTGATTCTCCTGCCTCAGCCTCCCGACTAGCTGGGATTACAGGAGTCAGCCAGCACGCCCAGCTAATTTTTGTATTTTTAGTAGAGACAGGGTTTCTCCGTGTTGGTCAGGCTGGTCTTGAACTCTCGATCTCAAGTGATCCACCCATGTCGGCCTCCCAAGGTGCTGGGATTACAGGAGTGAGCCACCATGCCTCGCCTTGAAATTCTTAATAAGAACACACACATTTAAATTTTCATGAATGACTCTTTCATAAATATAAAATATCCCTCTTTCTTTTTAATAATATTTCTTGCTTTAGAGTACACTTTGATAGCTGTCTGATAGTAATAATGCTATACTAGACTGCTTTTCATTGATATTTGCATGTATATATTTTTGTATTCTTTTACTTTCAAATTCCCTTTCCTTATGTTTAAGGTACAGCAGATAATTAGGTTGATATTTTAAAAAAAAATACAATGTGATAATCTTAAACTTTTATAGCTGAATTTATTTTTATTTTTATTGGTATAGATGAGGTTTTGCTATGTTGCCTAGGCTAGTCTTGAACTCCTGGCCTCAAGTGATCCTTCCACCTCAGCCTCCCAAAGTGCTGGCTTTACAGTTCTGAGCCAGCATACCCAGCCTCCATTAATATTTAATGCAATTATTGATATATTTTTATTTTAATCCACCATCTTCTCTTTGTTTCTATCTGTCCATTTTATTTTAAATTTTGGTTTGTTTAATTTTATTATTTTCACAATTTCTACTTGATTCTTTTCCAAATCTGCTTTGTCTTTTTTTTTAAAAAATAGCATCCTCTTCTTTCACTATGGGTTTTTTGCTTTAATTTGTTATCGTTTGAAACATGTTTATTCATAATTTCTTGAAGTTTGCTATCTCAGTTTGGGGAAGTGGTTACTAATTCCCCATCACTCTGTCATCAAATCTTTTTTATTATATTATTGACTTTAATGTATTTACATTCATTTCAAATTCTTGTAGTCTTTACCTGCTATTATTTTAATACTAGAAAAATTTATTATAGAAATTTCCTGAGAGCACTGTATTTTATGATTGCATATTCATAAATTGCTCAGCTCAAGCAGAGTTCTATACAAGCTTCTCTGTTAAGGTATGAGAGTGGAACCAAGCTCTTTGTCTATCTTCCTTTCCAAAATATAATCTCATATTGATTATCAGTCATTAAGTTTGTACAGAATTATTTCATGTTCCTCTTCTGTGAAGCATATGGTAGGAATGTCATTCTCCTTTGTCATTCTCCTTTTTAAATTTAGGTGTGGCCACGTGGCTTGCTTTGACCAATAAAATGTGAGTAGATGATATGCCTTTGTGGTGGAAGCTTTAAGAGCTAAGGTGTGCTTCATCACATTCTTTCCATTCTCCCACAGAGACTGACAGCATTCCTGGTGGTGTTGCTTTTTTAAGCTTAGATTCCAGAAAGAGATTATGCAGAGTAGAGTTTCTAGTTGATTTATGGTTGAAATGGAGTCTGAGAAACAAACCTTTGTCATTTTAGATTGTTTTTTTGGGGGCTGCTTGTTATTGTAACATAATGTAGCCTTTTTTGATTGATACAAGGATCAGCGGCACAGCTTATTTCTTATTGTATTCCCATATCTTAGCACAAGGCCTGGTACAGAAAGTATTTGTGGTTTGTTGAATCAAATTTTAGAATCAGAGCTCTTCAAAACCTGTGGTGACAACGCAAAGATGGGGGCTGATTTTCTGTGCCATTTGGTCTTGAGTTCTCAATACATTCCATTCATTTTTCCAGCTGGAGGGACGAAGAATGACATTTGACTTAGTCGTAAATGGAAATCATTTTGTTTGGTACAAAGCCCATTGGAAAAAGGAAGACAAAGGGCATTTCTTCCAGTGATAACCTGCTACTGCATTTCCTGTAAACACTAAATATTCTCCTCTGTTAGCCTATGAGAAATGGTGCTAGGTGGGAGAAGAGGCAAGGGTTTTCTTGTTTCTTTGTTTCTTAGCTCAAAAGAATCAGAGGAGAAATCTCTTCTGAATACGGAGTTGTGTGCTTTAGAAGGACTTTGTTATTCATTAAGTCTACCCACTGCCTACAAGTAATCTATATTGGAAAAGACGTTTTATTCTTAGAAGTATGAAACCATTTTTAGTCTCTGAAGAAAGATGATTGGATCTACCAATAGAAAGTCATATTCTCTTGGTCAGATAAATATTTTATGCATTTTGTTTTTCAAATAAGTAGAGCAGTCATATTATTTATTATCTAAGCATAGAGACATTTGATCATGAAAGAGCGCACTGTTACCATTTATACTAGGACAACTAGCATAAAATAGTATTTTCCTGGGCAAACTATATGAACACCTTACAAATAAGGCCACTTATGAATGCAACTTTCATAACATGTAATCAAGTCATTAAGTCCCTTATTCTGAGAAGAGCCAACTGACCAGGAGACCAAAAGGCCAAGAGAAGGAAAGTCATCCTCAATTAAGCATTTCAGTGAGTAAATCATGGTTCCATTAGCTGATTGTTACTAAACTTTAAGATATGCCCTTAGCAAAACCTTTTACCCCAGTGTACAAATGCACGGACTATTTGCCTGAACTAGAAGTTTCTTTCCCCTCAGCAACCCCTGACTATAAGACCCAGACTAAACGTTATTTCCTCTTAAGTGGCTTCAACATTCCTGGATGTGGCTACTCTGTGATAACTGGGTTTCCCGAGCACAGTGTAAACACTTCTACAGTAGTACTTTTCACATTATATTATAATTCTTTACTTATGTCTGTCTTCCCTCATGAGCTGTTCAAGGGTAAAAGCTGTGTCTTATTTTTGTGTCTTTCTAAGAAAAGCTTTTTTTACTCAATGTAATTGTTCAATAATTATTGAAAGAATGAATCCAGAGAACTGCTTATTTAGAAAAAGAAGTTTATACTAACAAGGCCCTCCCAGGTTGAGCCTGAGATAAAAGGAATAAAAAGAATGAACTGATTTACCAGCTGTTTCCTGATTCATAAGGAAAGAAATATGGAGTAATTCTGAGGTGGGAGGCAGGGGAGAAACAAAGCATAGTTCCTTCATTTTAATTACATTTGGCTGTGGTACCGTTTCAGGATAGAACTCACAAAGCTGTAACTGCTAGGAGCTGTGTATGTATTGCTTAAGGGAAAACGAGATAATGTACTAATCTTTAAGATATTTTAAAAAGACCCTTTTGTGGTACATTGTCTAGAAGTGAATGTAGGTTATATCTCCCCCAGTGGTAACTACAGAAATCAGAGATGCTGAGAAATCACTTGGTCAACCCTCCCAGCACAGTACACACAATGTCACCTGAGCCATGTTTATGTAGCTCCTGTCACTTCCCAGGAGTGTGCAGAGCTCCTAGCAGAGCAGAGAAGACTGCTTTGGAAATCTAAAGCAGACACTTGGCTCCTACTGCTAGATGGCCTTGGTGAGGCATTGGGAATTGACAGATGTTAAATTGGCAGCAGAATTCTCCAAGCTGGGAGTTAAGGCTAAAGCCTGAAGTATTGAGAAGCCATATATATTTATGTAGAGAGGAGGGACCTCTCTTGAGCCAAAAGGAAGTGGGTGGGTAGGGGTTCTGTTTACTTTATTAAGCTGTTTTGCAGGATTTGGGGAACCAATTTCATTGAAGCATGTGTCAGGACAGGGCAGTCATTCTCAGAGTCAAGTAGTACTGTCAATAAATAATTGCATGGGGCCAGAGACTGGTGGGATTACTTTAGGTTCTAATTCTGGAGTGACACATGAATAGTTAGAAGCATGAAATATCCATGTTTCTCCCCGGGACTAGAGTTTTCATAGCTCTAGGATGTAGGGAGGAGTCCTGGTGACTACAGGAGGCGGTGACAGAAAGAGATACATAGAAACAGCAGCATACATTTCTCCCTACACTGAGTCTGTCTCAGCCTCTACCATTCTTTCACTCTGTTCCTTCAAAAGTATGTTCTAAGCCCATAGTACTGTGCTAAGCAGTGCAACATTAATGGTAAAGAAAGCGTTGGCTCTTAAGATCTCCTGGCCTAGTGGGGAAGGCAGCCACATAAACAGATCACCATCATTCACCATGATATGTAGGCTATTGGAAATGTGTACAGGAGGTTATGAAAATATAATGGAAGGAGTTGCTGATTCTGTGTGGTTATAATTAGGAAGAACTAGAGTTTAGGGAAGGCATCACATATGGCTCCGCATTATAAAACCCAACCCTCTTGGCATGGTATTCTGGCCCTCCAATGTGTGTCCTTGCCAGTTGAAATCTCACCACCCACCATGCCTGATACCAACTCTTCTCCATCCACAGTCTGCCTGAGTCTCAGCTTTGTCCTCTTTTTTCCCTGGCTGGAATGTTGCATTTTTCCCTACTGACCTAATCTTATCTGTTAAAAGTCAGCTCAAGTCCTACCTCCTCCGTAAGTCCTCTTCTGAGTATTCTAGCCCATAGTGAATTGCCCATTCTTGACTCATTGTTTGGAATTCTACCTTGACATCAGATTTTATCTTGCATTGTGACATCTCTTATATTGCTATATAGTGCTTCTAGTATTGATTTAATACACATATGTTTCTCTTCTCCCAAACTAAAAATTAAAGACATTCAGTGGCAGAATGTATTACCTAATATTCTGTATAGACCAGTGATCCCCAACCTTTTTGGCATCAGAGACTGGTTTCATGGAAGACAATTTTTCCATGGACCAGAGAGGTGGGATGGGATGGCTTCAGGATGAAACTGTTCCACCTCAGATCATCAGGGGTTAGATTCTCATAAGAAGCACGCAGCCTAGATTCCCTGCCTGGGCAGTGTACAATAGGGTTCCCACTCCTATGAGAATCTAATGCAGTGGCTGATCTTATAGGAGGCAGAGCTCAGGTGGTAATGCTTGCTGGCTCCCTGCTCACCTCCGGATCTGTGGCATGGCTCCTAACAGGCCACCAACAGGTACCAGTCTATTACCAGTCTGTGGCCCAGGGATTGGGGACCCCTGATATAGGCCTTAGTAGAATGTAGGACACAGTACTTAGTAGATACCTGTTGAGTAAATGAACATAAGCATTTTGTTACTTGGGAGAGATTCAGGATAAAATTGTCTCTCTCTCTTTTTTTTTTTTTTTTTTTTTGCACCCAGATTCAATATGGAGTGTGAAGCCTCTTCCTGTGGCTATGAATTTGGGTAACATTAATTTTTCTTTAAGACTATCCATGCGTTCCTCCATCTACCAAATATTTACCTAACAGTTTACTATTAACCACTACTTGTGCCGAGAAAGAGGTGAATTTGCCAAGAGATGGAGTTCTCAGCTGGAAGTAATTTTTCCCCAAACTTCTTTTTTTTGTTTTGTTTTGAGGCAGAGTCTCACCCTTCTGCCCAGGCTAGATTGCAGTGGCATGATGGGAATGCAACCTTTGCCTCCTGGGTTCAAGCGATTCTCATGCCTCAGCCTCCCGCATAGCTGGGGGTTACAGGCATGCACCACCATGCCCTGTTAATTTTTGTATTTTTAGTAGAGATGGGGTTTCACCATGTTGGCCAGGCTGGTCTTGAACTCTCAGCCTCAAGTAGTCTGCCTGCCTCGGCCTCCCAAAGTGCTGGAATTACAGATGTGAGCCACTGCACCTGGCCTTCCCTCAAAATTCTGAAGGCATTGCCCAATTATTTCTATTAGTTTGGTGCAAAAGTCACTGTGGTTTTTACCACTAAAAGTAATGGTAAAAGCCACAGTGACTTTTGTACCAACCTAATAACTTTCACTGTGACGGAAGTCAAATGCTGTTTCTGATTCTTGATATTTTATGAGTCCTCTTTTCTTCCTAATTGATCCTCAAACTTTTGGGGATCCTCTATGTGTCCCCGGTATTAATGACTATCTACCTTGGTGTTTTTTCTGTTGTTGTTTTCATTACGGTAAAATACAGATGAAATAATTTACCATCTTAACCAGTTTTAAGTGTACAGTTCAGTGGCATTAAGTATATTCACATAGGTATGCTGTTAATTTTAAATTCACAGTTTTAAGCACTTAGTGGGACCTTTCAAACTGGAGATGTATACTCTTATTTTGTTTAATAATTTCATCCTCTATTTTCAGTCTTTTTCTGGAATTTCTATTAAACAGATGTTTGATCTTCTGCACTACTCATCTAACTTTACATCCTTCCTGCTATTATCTCTTTAATCATTTGTTCTACTTTCTGAGGTTTCTTTAACGTTTTCTTTCAATTATTTACTGAGTGTTTTATTTCTATATTTTACTTCTCTATTTGTTTTTCTTGCTTTGAATGTATTTTAAAAATAGCATCCCATTATTGTTTCATTGATGTAAAATGTTATATTATTCTCCAAGAATAGTAACCATATTTTTTGAAATTTTCTTATAGGCCCTTTCTTTCTTCCAAGTACCTTTTGCCTTTTTCTGTTTGTTTAGTTTGGGGTCTCTCATTTTAGAAAAGTTTTCCTTAAATGTTAGCCATCCCTGGCTGTCTCTTCTTGGCTAAGAATCTGTCACTAGGAAGCTAAATGGATGATCTATGTGCATTGGACAGGGATGGTTTGATTAGTTAGAAACCCAATAATTTTCCTGGCGAATTGCTTGCAAATATCTGTGTGTTTTCTGTTAAGTCGGGATGTCAGCAATCTGGAAACCCAGCAGGATAGGAACAGAAGTGGGGATCTCACCATTTACCAGGTAGGCTTTTATTTAATTACTGTGTTTTTTAGCACAGCATTCCATTATCTCCTTCGCCTCATGTGCTTAACTCTGGGAGCTCTCAGGTTCATATTCCCAGTAAACCTCTCACCTCCTCTAAGCATGATGTAGGGAAGGCATCAGGAACCACCCTCTTATATAGATTTTCGACTAATCACTCCCCACCTCAGTGTCTTCTGAGGACCCCAGTGCCCCTCATTTCTGAGAGTTTCCATATTTTTGAAGCTTAATCAGCTTCTCTCCTCTTCAATCTTTCTCCCCTATACTAAGTACGTTGCCACGTATGTATTACTTTGTATCTCCAAATTTTTTTTGAAATCTGTCATCTACTGTCATATTCTATTCCCATTTCCTTCATAATTTATGCTTTTTATTATCTATTATTTTGGAGATTTTCTGGATGGACTTGACATTCACCTGTGTCTTTATCTGCTGTATTTAACTAGCAGTCCTTTTCCTTATAATGGACTTTAGATTTCTCCTACAGACTCTCCTGAAAGTTCCCCTCACCCTAGTCTTCCACCCTACGCCAATGCTATGGTATAAAGTTACCATATTTAGCAAACAAAAAAACAGTTATTTCAAACTTCAGATAAACAAAGATTACATGCAACACACTTAATCTACAAAAAACATTATTCATTGTTTTTCTGAATTATTATTCATTGTTTTTCTGAAATTCAAGTTTAACTGGTCATCCTATATCTTATTTCGACTTGTCTTAGTTTAAGCTGTTTTAACACAGTATAGACTGGGTGGCTTATAAACAATAAAATTAAGTTCTCCCACTTCTTAAGGCTGCAAGTCCAGGATCAGGGTGCCAGTATAGTCAAGTTCAGGGGAGGTCCCTCTTCTGGGTTGCAAATAGTCAGCTTCTCATTGTAACTTCATGTAGTAGAAAGACAGTGAGAGAGCTCTCTAAAGTCCCTTCTATAAAGGCACTGATTCCATTCATGAGAACCACACCCTCATGACATAATTACTTCCCAAAGATCTCACCTCCTAATGTCATCACCTTGGGCATAAAGATTTCAATACATAAATTTTGGGGGAACACAAACATTCAGTTTATAACTCCTCTTGGAGAGGAACTTCTCACCCTAGCTTTGGCTTCATAGTACCATAATTCATATGTCTATCACACATAATTCTTATGTCTAACCACATAGCCAGCACCTGAGTAGCCCTTCTCTGTTCTCTTACCACCACAAGAAAATAGTACTAGACATTACCTGTGGTTCAAGAGCTTCTATACTCTACCAAAATAAGATGGGTAAAATGTCTGCTCTTCACATTTTGCTTATGCTAAGCTAAAGGCTGTGAACTGTGTCATTAAAGCTTTGGAGAATTCTCAAATATTTTCAACAGTAAACTGTTTACTGATCAGATTTGGATTTTTAAAAAATCATGCTGTGACATAAAGGGTGACAAGCCTAGGAGCTGAGAGACTTTTGGATGACTATTGTAGACAGTAATTCAAGCAAGAAAAGATAGCATCCTGAACCAGGGAAGAAAAAGTGAGAAGGCAGAAGAGAAAATGCAAGGAATATTAAAGAGGTATAAACCACCAGATTCAGAAATGGAATTACTGTGGTGAAGGGAAAGGAGGTATTGAGTGAGTGCTGAGTTTCTGGCTTAGGCAAATGATGGTAAGTAAAGCCTTTCACCAAAAAAAAAAAAAAAAAAAGAAATTCAGGACGAGAACAGATTTAGGGGAGGAGATTCCCATTGTTTCTCTCCTAAATGGTTCTCATTTACACAGCAGGAGGGGGATGTTCTTCCAGGAATTATGAATGTCTTTGGCCTTGTTCCAAACTCCCAGCAAGAAGAAACCACAAACCAGCTTACTGAAGTCTTTTTCAAATGGTTGCTTCTATTCTGACCCTGAGCTCAGCTGCTGGAGGAAGACCTTGCATTTCCCACATGCAAGCAAGGGAGGGGCCTTCTCACATGATGGTCCTGTCTTTTCAACCAGGGGGTGACAGCTATTGGCAACTGTCAGCTCAGCAACACTGGAAATGGGCTGTCCTCATTTTGCTCTGGTGCATGGTGACCAACAGGAATGGCAGGGGCTGTTTTGTGCTCAACCTGAGTTGAAGTAACCCATCCTGACTGAGATCTGATAGCACCAAATGGGATTGACTCTCTGGAGGGACCATTTTCTTACCAATTCAGGAGTTTGCCCCTTTGCTTTCTCTCTTAACTTTCAGACGACATCATTTGCATCAACTTCTCTTACTGCACTATCATCCACTTAGAATAATTGTCAGGAATAGTTCATCAGCTGTAAGCAGCACATCTCACTTCCTGGGGGGCTGGAAATAATGTCAACTCCTCTGTTGTTAAATTTTTTTAACCACGCCAAATCTCATTATTGAATCAATTGAGTTGGTTGAGAGTTTAACATTAACTTTAATGCTAATTCTTTGCCCTGTTAATAGTCAAGTCAATACAGGCACCTGCTATCTCTGTTAAGCTAATGAGGCAGGAAAAAAAGATGGGAAAGATGGCAGGTGAGGTCAGTTCTTCATCCCCTGAGTCTCTGTGTTGTCCAGGCAACTTTCCTGCAACTGTAAATGGCAGTGTTTTGCTTTCCAGGGTTTCTTTCCTCTGTACTGTGTTAGCAGACTGCCATTCCTTTGGGAATGACCCCTCTACTTTGTCTTTCAAAGAGTGTGAAGGATAAACTTGAGCAAACAGTCTTATGGCAATTCCAGACATAGCTACTCCATCAATTTCTATTGTTGTTGATTCAATCTCTTTTTGAAAAAGTGCGGAGTTGGAAACAACTCTGTGTGTTGCACAAAGCAACAAACTGTTTTAGTGCCTGGGAAAAGGGAAGGCACAGGTTTCAAGACACATTTAAAGAACTTGGGGGGTGGCAGAAGGAGTAGGCCATTCTGAAACTCATACCTCTAGCTGAAAAATTCTAATCTAATGAGTCCATAAAGAAGTAAAAAAAGAGTTTGTAAAAATTGTAGCACTATGAATTCAGGCAAACATTATTATGCCTAAGTTTGCCTTATCAGGGGAATTGTTAAACTCAAGTCAAAGGACAGGGAAATAATATATAATCAACCAAATAGATTTTTTTTAAGCGGATAGGTTAGAATACAGGATATCAGCGGAAGCAGAGACATTGCACCTTACTTATAGGAATACAGGAGAAAAATAACATTCATGTGCCAATGTGGGCTTGTTGCTAGTATGTTTTTTAAACAGCCCAACTTTCATGAAATATTTAGGGAACCTAATGAATTAAGTTTAGCAGTCAAATTCTTTCTCTCCTAGTGTGTGTCTGTCTGTGTGTGTGTGTGTGTGTGGCGGGGGGAGCGGGATTATTCATTCTCTGAGCCTCAGTGTACTCCTCTGCAAAGTGGGTGTGATTTGAAGAGAAAAAGCCGTGAAGTACTGAGCGTAGTGCCTGGCACTTCCTAGCTACTGCACTGCTATTATTTTAGGGAACTTGCCTACAAAGACCATGTCCTTTTACTTCTTCAGTTCACCAGCTGAAGCACATCACACACCATTCCTGCTTCCTTTGTTTCCTTCTGGGTGGTGCTTCCTAGATCTTTGCCTCCCTTGTTTTTTGTTGCGGGCCAGGCACAAAGCCTCCTGGCTCTGGATGGTGGAGACTTGGTTATTTTCCAGGTCGCTTTGAGGATTCCCCAGGAGGACTATGTCACAGGTGCTAATGAGTCTCTGTTTAACCATGACTGTGCACTCCCCTGGCAATTGGGACAGAGAGAAACACCTTGCACAACAATTAGCTTTTCACAGCCATTAGCAATTTGCAGTCATTAGCACCATAGAAACACTGCAAATAACACCCAGGAAGCAAATACCACTGCAAGGTGCCACAGGGCTCCTAAGCTGCATCAGCCCTCAGCAAGGCAGGGGTCTGAGAGCCCTAAGGTCCCCTGTGCCCACTTACTCCAGGAAATGGGTTTTGTGATTCAAAGTGCCTCTGTTCCTTCCCGTCACATCTTTGAAAATGGCTCTATCAAGCCCATTATTTGTTTCAGTGGAACATAAATCTTTCAGAAGAAAAGTCCAGAAGAGGTAGTGCATAATAAAGCGATTGTGAATTCCCTCAAGACCAAGAAGCCTAAAGGAGTCTGGAAGGAGTGGTGTGAATAATTGAAATTTGAGCAGAGTGAAACTGCAATGCAATGCAATGATTTAGCTCCAAAGCTGTTCATGGCAGCATTGCTAAATACCAGAACCATGTATATCTCTAACAGTAGGGATTGGTTAAATAATTGTGCTACACCCATTGAACTGAACATAATGCAGCCTTTAAAAATAATATTCTGGAATTTACAGGCAGATTGTATCAAAAGGTTATAAAACCTTATTAACATAATTTTTATTGTAAAATATGATATGCACCTTCTAAAATATTAGTGATGATTGTCTCTGTGTGCTGGGAATGGGAATGTATGATTTTTAATTTTTAAATTTTGCTGTTCTATGTTATTTTTCTAAAACAAGTACAGATGTATGTGTAATGCTTTTAATTAGAGACAGGGATAAAGACAGCAGAGTGAGAAGGTAAGCCCTGTCTGGTGTAGTGAGTTTAACATACCTAAAACCATTTTAAGTAAATATTTTATTGAAGCATAACATACAGACAGAAAAAAGACACCAATAATAAGGACAGTTTGATGATTTTTCATAAAGTGCATAAATCCAGATACAGAATGAATCTTAAATACCATGATGGTTATGCTTGTGGCTCCACAAACAAATGTCTGCATGGGGAACAATTACAGTAGGAAGTCAGCTGTGTGTTGAGGAGTCAGTGATGCAAGTTCATCAATTGAAAGCTCATTATGGTAATTGCATTAGTCTGTATTCACACTGCTGCAAAGAAATACCCAAGACTGGGTAATTTATAAAAGAAAGAGGTTTAATTGACTCACAGTTCTTCATGGCTGAGGAGGACTCAGGAGACTTACAATCATGAGAAGAGGAGAAGCAGGCACATCTTACAGGGTGGCAGGAGACAGAAGACAGAGCGTGTGAAGGAGAAACTGTCAAACACTTATAAAACCATCAGCTCTCGCGAGAACTTAGTCACTATCACGAGAACAGCATGGGAAAAGCCGCCCCCAGGATCCAATCACCTCCCACCAGGACCCTCAACACACGGGGACTATAGGGATTAATTTTCGAGATGGGATTTAGGTGGGGACACAGAGCCAAACAATATCAGTAATGCTGGAAGGAAAGGTGGTAAATCTCCATTTTACAGGTGCACAAACTGAGCCCCTGGGAGTAAGAGTAACTTGAATCCCATAACTGCTAAATGGAGGAGCTGAGATTTATTCCCAGTCAGGCTCTGGAATCAATGCATTCCTAAGAAGAAAAAATACAGCTGGGGCAACTAGCAGAAGGCCAGGGCATCTCTAAAAGCTTGATGACCAGAGAGTAGGAGACAGGGAAGAGCTGTGTCAGGGAGGGCAGGAAGGCTTGTCTGTTAGGAAGGAAGGGCAGAAAATCAGTTCCTGGCAATTTCTACAAAAATCAGACCAGTGGGGGAAACTAATAATGCTAAACCTTTGTGCACTTATATTTCATGTGGACCTGAAAGGTGGCCTTGAGGCTGATGGACCAGAGATGCAGAGCACAAGAGCTCTGACCTCATTCAGAAGTCATGGTTAACTAAGAAGAATGGGGTTTAAATTATTTTATTATTATTTTATTTTATTTTATTATTTTATTGAGACAGAGTCTTGCTCTGTCACCCAGGCTGGAGTGCAATGGCACAATCTCAGCTCACTGCAACCCCTGCCTCCTAGGCTCAAGCAATTCTTGCGCCTCAGCCTCCCAAGTAGCTGGGACTAGAGACGTGTGCAACCACATCTGGCTAATTTTTATATTTTAGTAGAGACGGGGTGTTGCCATGTTGGCCAGGCTGGTCTCAAACTGCTGACCTCAAGTGATCCACCCACCTCAGATTCCCAAAGTGCTGGGATTACAGGCATGAGCCACTGTGCCCAGCCAGAAAGGGGGTTAATATATATTTTCTTTATATTTACTAATACATAGGGGAGCAAGGCACTACTCATAATCCTCCCACGTAGAAAACTGATCCCCCAAATCTTCACTGAATGATCAAATTTCTTTTCCTTTGAAATAGGTGTTCTGGGGGAACCATGCAGAGGGCACACTCTGGGCAAGGGGTGCCTCCGGAGAACACAGGATACACGTTAAGGACCTTAGGTGATGAGAGCAGAAAGTCACCTTCCAAAATGAACTCAGCTGGGGAGGGACCAAGCTTGGAAAGTTTTTATGGAAACGATTTCATCAAAGATATATATCTAGGACTTCTGTTATCTTAATTAACTCAGTGGTAGCACCATACTATGCTAAGAGGACTGGGCATAAGACTTGTAATTACCTCTCTTTAGGCCGTTAACCCTGTTTGGTTACTGTAAGCTTTTCAAGGATTGAGGCCGTGTGGTTGGTCATCTCTACATGCCCAATGCATAATAATGTGCCTGGTAGATAAGACACATTAAACAAATGCTTACTGAATGCATAAAACATATGTCCTAGATATTCTAGGCTAATACCACTTTAAATAGTCCACTGATTATGTACACTGGTTTGAGTTCAGAAACACTGATCATCAGAGAATTAGGTCTGAATGTGGTTGATGGAATTTCCGGGAATTTCCAAGAGATACTTCTCAGCCGTAGCCACTATACCAGCCATTTTTCACATTCCTCAATCATTCATTCATTTTAGTAAAGGTAGAATCAGACAGAAATGAAGAATACTCCAGAAGTGAAGGAAGCAAGACATTTATAGAACCTGAAATTGGTTCTTGGTCTTCGTATTTCAGCAACTTCAAAATTTTTTTAAATCATCTAAGACCTTTTTAAACAGTCATTTATTGAAGTCTTACTAAGGAGCAGGCTTATACTCAGTGCCAAGAATACAAAAATCAGTAAGATAGAACACACAGATGTGAAAATAGAGAAATTACAACCCAAGTTGGATAGTGTTTGTATTATGTCGGATGTCTTCAGTTGCAAGTAACAGAAAATAAATAATGGCTAAAAAAAAAAGAAATTTTTAATCATCTCACAAATCATGAAAGACTAAAAGTAGATGGTTCCACACTGGTCCAGCAGTTCAATGATATCATAAAAAAAAATCCAATACTCTGTCTTTTCACTATTCTATCCTTTGTCCTTGGCTTATTGCCTCATGGTCACAGAATCGTTGCTGTAGCTCCAAGTAACATGTTTGCACACAATTGCATTTAAGTCAGGCAGGAAGAAACTTACTGTTTCTCTTTATAGCAGGAAACAAAAATCTTCTGAGATAAGCTGACCAATAGACTTTTTCTTTGGTCTCATTGGTTAGGACTGGGTCACTTGCCCATTCCCAAATCAATCATGAGAAAGGGGAATGGGATTGCCATGGTTGGCATAAGCCAATGATGCTTTATTCTCTCAGGCTGGAGGAAGGGGCTGCATCTTCCTTGAGCATGTTGCTACCACCTAAAAAATTGGATCCTATAACCTAAAGAAGGTGAAAAGAAGAGCAGAGGAGAAGTTAACCAACATGTTTGCCACAGGGTTAAGCACAGAGTTGAGTGAATCAGTGTACCTTATTTTTTCTAATTTGATGCCAAATCTTCAGCTCCACCTCCCTTACCTAGCATAAGGCCAAAAGCCCAAGGGTACAAGAAAACCTGGCCTTTCCCTGACACTGCCTTGGCCTTGATTGCCTCAGTGCAGAGAGTAAAACAAGCTGTCAGACTAAGCTCCTGCCCTATCCTTGAGCTCTAATAACCTCAAGCTTTTACAATTCCAACCAAGTTTAAAATTCTAGCTTGTTGATATGAGTGGGAGTTTGGAATGCTGGAGGGGAAGTGTGAAAGTCAGGTCAACAAATGAGATTTGAAGTGGTTTTCCTTCCTCAAACGCAAGCCTCACATCAGGACTCTGAACTCAAATGGCCTCTCCTGAATGAGAGGGAGGGGGACACATGTAGGGAAGGCCAGGAGAGCCCAGCCATGGGTGTAGCTGAATGTTGTTTCAGAGAAAAAACAAGATTTCTCTCCCTGAAGACCACTGGGTACTACTTTCAGAATTTACATAAGACAGAAATAAGGGGCGGTCTCAATCTGGGGAAGAAAGTTAAGGAGGTGATTGGAGGAGGACTCTATGGAGGATGCGGCTTTGTTCAACACATCCATAGACACTGGTTTTACAAGGCCACAATCAATATGCTACTGATAGATGATATGATTGATACGATACAATATGATTTAATGTAATACAGTAGTATAGCAATACAATATAATGATACCAGTAACTAAAATTCATTGATCATTCACTGTGTGATTAACACAATGCAATGTATTATCCTTACAGGACTACTCATAATCATACTTACAGGCAAGTTTCATTACAATCCACAGGCTAAGCAAAGTCACTCTGTTAAACACTGGACTCAAGACTCAGGACTGCAGGGCTGTCTGCCTCTAGAACCCTCCTCTTCACCATTTTGCTATTTTGCTTCCCTACCTGGGTGTTAATGCATATAGTAGTGAAAAGGCCAAGTGGTGACTACACACAAAGACACTAAGCAAGGTTAAGTGAAAAACAGCTCATTGGAATAAATATTTCACTAGCTAGAAAAGATGAAAGAAATAACACCAAAAAGTTATTTTAAATGTTCAGAGAACAAAATAGTTAAAAGTTTCTTGTTTTGAAGAGTTCAAGAAAGTAAAAAACATAAGAGGAAATACAGTATTGATAGGAGTTATATAAACAGATGAACTTCTTTCTCCATCATAGGATGCACGAATATTTTTGTGTGTATTATCGAGATTTTGCAATTCCCTTGTGGTTTTTTTGGCAGTCATTCTCTAGCCTATATAGTTCACTCTTTTTCTAACTAACTCAAACACGCACTTTATTCTTTCATTCATTCATTTACCTAGTCATCCGTCAGATGTTTATTCAGTCTCTTCCACACACTGGGTACCAAGGAGGATAATGGAAGCTTAGGAATAAAGAAACACTGTCTCCTGCCTTAAATGGGATGGAATTTAGTATGCTCAAAAGGCAATTTTCCCCTTCAGATCCCCCTCAGACTCACTCCATTGCCTGTGAATGGTCCTGTGCAATAGAGAGAGACCTCCTTTAGCCCTCTGGCATGTGCCATACTGCAGGGAGTTGCCTATCTCTGATTTAGGACTGGAAGTGGAGGTTCAGAAGATGAGAAACTGTGGAGAACAGAGGACACTAGATATGTTCCCTGTTTGTCTGATTGAAACAAATTCTGGTTCAGGAACCCCCTGGGAGTTTCTACGACTTCAATATCCTATGGGATTTTGAAAACATCAAAGCTTCCGGGAATTGATCAACCCATCTTGGTCCCTTAAGATTTCCCTTTCACCTACTGGGAGGCACTAAGCTAAGGGTAGGGTAGGTACATGGGGCAATATTTATTTCCAACCCCACTCTAGAGCTAACCTCTGCTACTGGATGCCTGAAACCACATGCCTGATTGTACCCTTTGGCTTGACTCAAGAATCCTAATGAACCTCTCCAGCACATTTCTGTGTGTACTGCAGAACCAGTGATGAACACTATTCTTGCAACATCTCTAGAATTGTCCATACTTCTTTTCTATATGACACCTCTTTTCATTTGGTTGTTTTCTTTTAAATTTTATTTTGCTAAAATTCATAGTGAGGTAGGTTTACATTCTCACAAAATATAATACAGGCAATCGAGAGATAGTCTAGGAGCCTCTCTTAAGGCTCCTATTACACACAGCCCCCAAGTACTGGGACCCCTTCAGACCATCTCATTTTTAGGAGGTGTTCCAATCACTAACAATGGCCTGTGTCAAAATGGCTCCCCATAGTGATAGCCAACGTCCTGAGCAGGTGTCTATGTCTCAGGCAGCTGGTCTCTGTAAGGGGTATCCAATTATGATGAGGCTCCAGGAAGACGTATATGGATGTGATGAGGAGGATGATGGAATGGGACCCAGGAGACACCCCACAACCACTATCACCAAAGCCTGGACATTTGTTCCTCCCCATTTCTATGCCCGTATTTCCTCCTTTGCAAAATAAATAGTTCAGACTAGAAGAGGCCTCAGGTCCTATCGAGCTTGGACAATTTATGACCTTATGAGTACTGTAAGTGTTGTCTGCTTTGGCAGTTTGCACTAAGAATTGGACTTTAGAGACTTGGCACACTTTGATGTTTGTTCAATTGGTAAGTGTGCTCAGTTTTTGTGGCATGTGTCTACAAAGCACAAAAGCCTTGGGTTCTCTGGACTTCTGAAGTGCAAGAGATTGATAGCAATCCCAGCCCAGTCCCAGGGAGAGACGCAGAAGCAACTCTGTGAAAGGTTACTTTGGTCTCTATGGGAACCACTCTGTGCCCTTGACAGAGAAGACACCTTGGGGAAGGGAGGCACATCTGAGAGCTCTGAAGCCTGGGCAGAATGCCCCATGGGCCCACAATGCCACATACCTGTGAATGGAGAGAAGGGAACACGCAGTCCCAGTGTGCATATTTGAAATCCAAAGTCCTATTTGACCTTAGATATTTGGAAGTAGGTGGGACCTAGAAATGCTAACACCCAGAGGCCGTGCAGTGTAGTGGAAAGAGAACTGGCTTTGGAATCAGAGGTTCTGGTTTGACTCTCAGCTCTGCCCTTACTAGCTACGTGACTTGGAGCAGGTCTCCTAACCCTGCTGAGTGTGGGTTTTCTTGTCTGTCCAGTGAGAAGCATTAGGTCTTTCCTGATGATCTCATAGGGCTGATCTTTCTGGTTACTTTTCCTGCCCCTCGTGATGCGTTAGTCACAGTCTAACAACAATATTAAGGAAGGATAATGATAAAGTTAATTTTTGTGGAGAATATAACATTGATGATTACTGCTACCCACTGTTGCATTCTTAATATGTACTAGGCACCCTGATAAGGACTTCAGAAACATAAATTCATCACCTGAGATCACACGGCTGGTAAATCACATGGCAGGACTAAACTCAGACAGCTCTGACTCCAGAGCCAAAGTCTTAACCCAGTGCGTGGTTCATCCCTCCTGAGCCAACAACCAGATTTCTTCCAGTCCTGGCTTGTAGAGAGTGAGAAAGATGTACTGGCTTGTCTACTTACATATTAACAAACAAACAAACAAATAATTAAGCAAATCAGTCAAATCCTTTAAAAGAGTCAAACACAGCAACTTTGGAAAATCTTATGGATCAGATTAAATAAATAAATAAATTTATGAAAAACATGTGATTCTATTTTCACTAATGGTTAACTGACATTGCTTATTGCCTACGTATGACCTTTTCTTTGGCTTGTATCAAACAGGTATTTGTCCCACCCATCCACCCAGCTAAAAAACGAGCAAAAAAAAGTACTGAACATCTTCTCTGTACCAAATATCAATGAAGTGCTCAGATTTAATGGTGATTGTGGTGTTTCTGCCCTCAAGCATCAGTCTAACCGAAGATACTGACAGAAAATTCAGTAGAGCATGAAAGTGCTTTGATAGGGGAAGGAACAGGGTACTAAGGACAGACCGAAAGTAAGAAGTTAATTCAGTCTGAATATTTCAGAGAAATCTTCCCAGAAAAGGTGACAGCTAGGTTGAGTGGGAGTCAAACTGTTGGTAGGAAGGGACATGGAGAGGAGAGAAGGGGAACGACATTTGGGAAGTGGGAGTGTCTTATGTGATGGATAAGAGGCAAGAGAAGCGTGACCCACTCAGAGAGCCAAAATAAGTTCACAGTGGCTGAAACATACAGTCTAAGGACTGGAGAGGTGACAGCTGAAACACAGGCCATATCATGCAGGGCCACATAGAGTTTTGAACTTTACTGTAATCACACTGAGAATTAATTGAAGGGTTCAAGCCAGGGCCTAAGGAGTGGGCCATAATCCCATTTGTGTGTTATGAAGATGATTCTGGCCACAGCATGGAGAATGGATCTCTGAGGGGAAAAAGGGGTGGCTAACAGAACATAGGACTAGTTACAGAGTATTGAAATAATCCAGCCAACAGATGAAGATGACCACCCAGGTACTGCCAGTGAGAATGGAGAGAAGTAGATACTACCTGAACACTTAGCAGAACGAGGCAGGTTTAGCAACTGAATGAAGGTAGGGTGAAGAAGGGCATGGTGTGAAGGATGCTGTGTCTGCTGGTCCCCTCAGTCCCCGAGCAAAAGGACTGATTTGTTTTGTTCAAGGTTCTTTTCTGGTTCAGATGAGATGGCTCTGTGTCCCCTAATTTTTGACCCATCAATCCATATTTTTTGACATCTCTCATCTCTTCTTTTGCCCCATATTTCCTTCCACCTCCCAGTACATTAACTAGGGCAATGTGAACTGCTGTATCAAAGCCAAAACTCAGTGGTTGACACAATAGAAGCATATTTCTTGCTTATGTAAGAGTCTTCTCTGGTCAATCAGAGGCTTTCTTCCATATGTGGATTTAGATAGGAGGTTTCCTTCTGTTGCATGGTTTGCCATTCCCTAGGGCCTGAGTTCTCAGCATTTAGATGGTAGAGGGGCAAGAAGGTGGAGAAAGTATCTTTATTACTTAAAACCCCACCTACACCTCCATTAATAAGAACTTACCACATGAGGGAGGGAGCAGGAAGTTTTTCCTAACAGCGAGCCACCTCTGTCACACCCGACCTGCCTAAGTTTTAACTCCTTTTTTTTGTCTTGTCTTTATCTCCTTCTCCTACTATCTGACAGTTGATTACTGGAATGGTTGTAAACATCTTCTTTCATCTGGTTTTGATATAGAAGGAGGATGACACTTCTCAAATACATCAACAACAGAGAAAGAATAATTCACAAACTACTTATCACAAGGTAAACCCAAGACCATTTTTCTTCTACTGAGCAAAGAACACCTAAGAGACAGGAGACCTGGCTTCAAATTCTGGCTCCATCAATAACTTTCAGCATGACTTAAGCAAGACACTTCACTTCTATGGACCCCAATTTTTCCATCCGTAAAATGGATGGAGTGTGCTACACCGATATTTCTCCAAGTGTGTTCCATAGAACATTAGGTTCATGAGGTGCTCTTTGAAAAACTCTTCTATGGTCAAATAGATTTCGGAAATACTGTGAACTTTAACCACTGCTTTGAGGAAAGCTGAGGCTCATAACAATAAGAGAGGCTCTGAGAAGTCCTATGCTAAGGAAATCTGCTAGACTTTAACCTGACATTTCCTAATCTTGAGAGGTGAAATTTATATATTCAAGTATTAATCTATGTTATTTAATTGTTTTACCACTCATGAGTTGGTCAATGGTACAGAGAAGCTCAGATTCCAGTGAGAAAAATGAGTTATCTCAGTAACTAAAACTCGGAGTAAGGGAAAAAGAGGGAGAGCTGAGGACTGACATGGGGAAAAAGAAACCTTTTATGCACTGAGAAGCTGCAGGAAATCTTTCATGCATTGAGAAGCTATGAGAAAGCTCTGCACCAAGCCAGTGTGTCCCTCTTCTATGTGGGTGACCTGCAAACTGCCAGCGACTAACCCACGGAACTTTGAGAGTCTGGATGGAAGTGATGTTTATCATTGCCCATGAGATTCTGCCTAAACTTCTCACCTGTTCCAGATGGACCATCTCCTGTAGACTAGCTGCTGATGTAAAGGTCCTAGACACTCATAAGTCACTCAGAACAAAAAGGGATTTGGCCTTTTGAGGGGAGGATGATAATGAGAGGAAACACCTTCAGATCAAGGTGGGGCAGGTACAGCCAGTTGGAAATTCCCTTCTGAGCCAGGAAAATGGTGGTGATTTCATTTCTATTTATGTTATTTAACCATGAGACATTGTAGTAGATAATGTTTCCTCATACTATATTCTCATACTCACCTAGATCGTTTGCAGCTATGGTATCAGTACCAGAAGCTGGCAGCTTCTCTCTCAACCATCTCTCTTTTTCTAAGCCTGAGGATTTTGTTCAGCAGAAGCATGTTCTACAGCAAGCAGACACAGCTCAGAAGTGTAGGAGAATTAATACCTTCAAAGGTAGTCTCCAGCCAGTGGGAGACGCAAGCTGGTGGATACAAGCCCCAGTCTCCCTGTACTCATGTAGGGTAATTTTGAAGTATACTCTACTTTTTATGGAGCATCTTCAGCAGAACTGAGCTCCAATAGCCTATATTAGTAGTTCAATTTTTATTGCACCTTTTATTGGCTTTTCTCATTTCTGCCTCTTAATTTCTCCATTTCTCCACTTGTGTTTCCTGAGATAAACACCCAAGTAAACTACCAAAAGCCAAAACTGTGTATCAAGGTCTGCTTTGGGGCAAACCCTCACAAAAATAAAAACTTTTTCATGTGGCACTCCTTAGGTAATCATAAAGTTCCCTCTTGCCCTAAACTTCAGTGCTCACTCATTTGGTCACTGTCAGTGGCCAACTCTGAGCCAGTCCCCATTTCACCAGGAGTGAGAGAATGAAGACAAGTTTGACCACATTTTCACGTTTGTTTTTTTTTTTAATTATACTTTAAGTCCTGGGATACATGTGCAGAACGTGCAGGTTTGTTACATAGGTATACACATGCCATGGTGGTTTGCTACACCCATCAACGCGTCATCTGCATTATTTCACCTAATGCTATCCCTCCTTTAGCCCACCGCCCCAGACAGACCCTGGTGTGTGATGTTCCCCTCCCTGTGTCCATGTGTTCTCATTGTTCAATTCCCACTTATGAGTGAGAACATGCAGTGTTTGGTTTCCTGTTCCTGTGTTAGTTTGCTGAGAATGATGGTTTCCAGCTTCATCCATATCACTGCAAAGAACATGAACTCATCCTATTTTTTGCTGCATAGTATTTCATGGTGTATATGTGCCACATTTTCTTCATCTAGTCTATCATTGATGGGCATTTCGGTTGGTTCCAAGTCTTTGCTATTGTGAACAGTGCTGCAATACAAATGTGTGTGCATGTGTCTTCATAGTAGAATGATTTATAATCCTTTGGGTATATACCCAGCAATGGGATCGCTGGGTCAATCGTATTTCTGGTTCTAGATCTTTGAGGAATCGCCACACTGTCTTCCACAATGGTTGAACTAATTTACAGTCCCACCAACAGTATAAAAACATTCCTATTTCTCCACATCTTCTTCAGCATCTATTGTTTCCTGACTTTTTAATGATCGTCATTCTAATTGGCATCAGATGGTATCTCACTGGACCACATTCTGATTTTAGCTCTCCTTCTAATTACTTAAGGTTAAAAATAGTCTTTACTGCAGTGAACCATTTTTCCAGAGAAGCCCAGAGCCTGTGAGAAGCCCAGGGAGTTGTGAGCTGGTTTCTGGGACATTTTAATAACTTAAAACAGAAGTGCACATATTTTATTAAACATCTTCCAATTATCTTTAATTTTTATATATAACAGCTTTGCTGAGCTTCAACAGCTTTATATAATTCATATACAGAACAGTTCACCTATTTAAAGTATAGAAGTCAAATATTTTTAACATCTAGAATAATGTACAACCATCATCATAATAAATTTTAGATCATTTTCATTACCTCTAGAAACCAATTAACCAAACAAGCAAAATACCCATACAATTCACAGTATCTCTCCATTTTTCTGCAAGTCTCCTAGCCATAGGCAACCATCAAATGACTTTTCGTCTCTATAGATTTACCTAATTTGGACATTTTATATAAATAAAATCATACAACGTGTGGTCTTTTGTGATTGGCTTGTTTTTCTTAATGTTTTCAAGGTTCATTCATGTAGCACGTATAGTACTTTATTTCTCTTTATGGCCAAATAGTGTTCCATTGTACAGATATACCACATTTTATTCATTCCTTCATCAGTTTATGGACACTTCGGTTGTTGGCACTTTTTGGCTATTATCAATAATGCCACTATGAACATTCATGTACAAGTGATTGAGTGAAGATATGTTTTTATTTTTCTTGGATATATACCTAGATATCCAATTGCTAGGTACCATGGTAACTCTATTTTTTGACCTTTTCAGAAGCTGCCCGACTGTTTTCCAAAACGGATGTAACATGTTCTATTCCTATTAGCAGTGTATTAGGGTTTTAATTTCACCCACACTGTTTAAAAATGCCTTTTTAGGGCTGGGCGCAGTGGCTCATGCCTGTAATCCCAGCACTTTAGGGGGCTGAGGTGAGTGGATCACTTGAGCTCAGGAGTTCGAGACCACCCTGGCAAACACAGCAAAACCCTGTTTCTACTAAACATACAAAAAATTAGTCAGGTGTGGTGGTGGGTGCCTATAATCCCTGCTATTCTGGAAGCTGAGGCAGGAGAAACGCTTGAACCTGGGAGGCAGAGGTTGCAGTGAGCTGAGATTGCACCACTGCACTCCAGCTTGGGTGAGAGAGCACGACTCCGTCTCAAAAAAAAGCTTTTTAATTATAGCCATCCTAGTGGGTATGAAGTGGTATCTCATTGTAGCTTTGATTTGCAATACCCTGACAACTAATAATATCAAGTACCCTTTAAGGTACTTACAGGCCATTTGTATATCTTCTTAGGAAAAATGTCTCTTTCTATTTAATTTTTAAAAATTTTATTTATTTATTCTATTTCAAAACCTTTTGGGAAACAGGTAGTTTTTGATTATATGGATAAGTTCTTTAGACATTTCTCAAAAGAAGATATGCAAATGGCCAATAAACATATGAAAAAATGCTCAACATCACTAATGATCAGAGAAATGCAAATCAAAACCACAATATGATACCATCTTACTCCTATAAGAATGGCCATAATCAAAACATCAAAAAATAATAGATGTTGGCAGGGATGTGGTGAACAGAGAACACGTTTACATTGCTGGTGGGAATGTAAACCAGTACAACAACTATGGAAAACAGTATGGAGATTCCTTCAAGAACTAAAAGTAGAACTACCATTTGATCCAGCAGTCCCACTACTGGGTATTTACTCAGAGGAAAAGAAGTCATTATACGAAAAAGATACATGCACATACATGTTTATAGCAGCACAATTCACAATTGCAAACATTTGAAACCAGCCCAAATGCCCATCAATCAACAAGTGGATAAAGAAAATGTGATAAGTATGTACCATGGAATACTATTCAGACTTAAAAAGGAATGAAATAATGCCATTTGCAGCAATCTGTGTGGAGTTGGAGACCATTATTCTAAGTAAAGTAACTCAGGAATGGAAAACCAAATATTGTATGTTCTCACTAATAAGTGGGAGCTGAATTATGAGGACACAAAGGCATAAGAATGATATAATGGACTTTGGGGACTCATAGAGAAGGGTAAGAAGGGGTGAGAGATAAAAGACTACCCATTGAGTACAGTGTACACTGCTCAGGTGATGGGTGCACCAAAATCTCAGAAATTTGGTTAGCTAGTATTTTGTTAAGGATTTTTGCATCACATTTGTCATGGGTATTGGTCTGTAGTTTTCTTTTTTTGCTATGTCCTTTCTTGGTTTCTGTATTAGGGTGATACTGGCTTCATAGAATGATTTAGGGAGGATTCTCTTTTCTTCTATCTTGTGGAATAGCATCAATAGGATTGGTATCAATTTTTCTTTGAATGTCTGATACAATTCAGCTGTGAAATCATCTGGTCCTGGACTCTTTTTGTTGTTATTGGCAATTGTCTTATTATCATTTCAATCTCTCTGCTTGTTATTGGTCTGTTCAGCATTTCTATTTTTTCCTGGTTTAATCTAGGAGGTTTGTATATTTCCAGGAATTTATCCATCTTCTCTAGGTTTTCTAGTTTATAGGTATATAGATGTTCATAGTAGCCTTGAATTTTTTTTGTAATTCTGTGGTATCAGTTGTAATATCTCCCATTTCATTTCTAATTGAATTTACTAATATCTTCTCTCTTCTTTTCTTGGTTAATCTCGCTAACGGTCTATTAATTTTATTTATCTTTTCAAGTAATCAGCTTTTTTGTTCCATTTATCTTTTGTTTTCTTTTTTGTTTCAATTTCATTTAGTTCTGCTCTTACCTTTGTTATTTCTTCTCTTCTGCTGGGTTTGGGTTTGGTTTGTTCTTGTTTCTCTAGTTCCATGAGGTGTGACCTTAGATTGTCTATATGTGCTCTTTCAGACTTTTTGATGATCATTAAGGAATAGGTTATTTAATTTCCATGTATTTGTGTAGTTTTTAGGGTTCCTTTAGAAATCAATTTATAGTTTTATTCCACTGTGGTCTGAGAGAGTACTTGATGTAATTCCAATTTTTAAAAATTTATTGAAACTTGTTTTGTGGTCTATTGTATGGTCTGTCTTAGAGAATGTTTCCTGTGCTGATAAAAAGAATGTATATTCTGTATTTGTTGGGTAAAATATTCTGTAAATATCCATTAAGTTCAATTGTTCTAAGGTATAGTTTAAATCCACTGTTTCTTTGTTGACTTTTTCTCTTGATGACCTGTCTAGTGCTCTCAGTGGAGTACTGAAGTCCCCCACTATTCTTGTGTTGCTGTCTGTCTCATTTTTCAGGTCTAGTAGTCATTGTTTTATAAATTTGGGAGCTCCAGTATTAGGTGCATATATTTAGGATTGTGACATTTTCCTGTTGGACATTATATAATGTCCCTCTTCATCTTTTTCAACTGCTGTCACTTTAAAGTGTTTTTTGTCTGATATAAGAATAGCTATTCCTGCTCCCTTTTGGTGTCCATTTGCATGGAATATCTTTTTCCATCCCTTTACTTTAAGTTTATATGAGTCCTTTTGTGTTAGGTGAATCTCTTGAAGAAAGCAGATACTTGGTTGGTGAATTCTTATCCATTCTGCCATTCTGTATCCTTTAAGTGGAGCATTTAGGCCATTTACATTCAGCATTAGTATTGAGATGTGAAGTACTATTCTATTAATCATGCTATTTGTTGCCTGAATGCTTTGGGTTTTTAAAAATTTATTGCGTTTTTCTTTTACAGATCCTGTGAGATTTATGCTTTAAGGAGGTTCTATTTTGATGTATTTCAAGGATTTGTTTCACGATTTAGAGCTCCTTTTAGCAGTTCTTGTAGTGCTGGCTTGGTAGTGGCAAATTCTCTCAGCATTTGTTTGTCTGAAAAAGACTGTATCTTCCCTTCACTTATGAAGCTTAGTTTCACTGGACACAAAATTCTTGGCTGATAATTGTTTTGTTTAAGGAGGGTGAATATAGGGCCCCAATCCCTTCTATCTTGTAGGGTTTCTGCTGAGAAGTCTGCTATTAATATAATAGGTTTTCCTTTATAGATTACCTAGAGCTTTTGCCTCACAACTCTTAAGATTCTTTCCTCATAATGACTTTAGGTAACCTGATGACTATGTGTCTAGGTGATGATCTTTTTGTGATAAATTTCTTCGGTGTCATTTGAGCTTCTTGTATTTGGATGTCTAGATTTTTAGCAATGATGTGGAAGTTTTCTTTGATTATTCTCTTAAATATGTTTTCCAAACTTTTAGATTTCTCTTGTTCCTCAGGAATACCAATTATTCTTAGGTTTGGTCATTTAACATAATCCTAAACTTCATGGAGGCTTTCTTCATTTTTTATTCTTGCTTCTTTGTCTTTGTTGGATTGGGTTAATTCAAAAACCTTGTCAATAAGCTCTGAAGCTCTTTCTTCTGCTTGCTCGATTCAATTGCTGAGACTTTTCAGTGCATTTTGCATTTCTATAAGCATGTCCCTTATTTCCAGAAACTGCTGTTGTTTTTCCTTTATGCTATCTATTTCACCGAAGATTTTTTCCTTTGTGTCTTGTATCATTTTTTTAAATTTCATTAAATTGGACTTCACCTTTCTCTGGTACCTCCTTGATTAGCTTAATAATTGACCTTCTGAATTCTCTTTTTGTCAATTCAGAGATTTCTTCTTGGCTTGGATCCATTGCTGGTGAGAAAGGGTGATCTTTTAGGGGTGTTAAAGAACCTTGTTTTGTCATATTACCAGAATTGCTTTTCTGGTTCCTTCTCATTAAGGTAGACTACGTCAAAGGGAAGACCTGGGGCTCAAGGGCCGCTGTTCAGATTCTTTTGTCCCATTGGGTACTCCCTTGATGTAGTGCTCCCCCAGTTTCCCCAGGGATGGAGTTTTCTGAGACCCAAACTGTAGGGATTGTTCTTTCTCTTCTGGATCTAGCCATCCAGCAGAACTACCTGGCTCCAGGCTGGTACTGGGGGGTGTCTACACAGAGTGCTGTGATGTGAACCATCTTCAGGTCTCTTAGCCATGGATAGCAGCACTTGCTCTGGTGGAGGTGGCAGGGGAGTGAAATGAACTCTTTGAGGGTCCTTAGTTGTAGTTTTGTTTATTGCACTAGTTTTGTGCTGTTTGGCCTCCTGCCAGGAAGTGGAGGATCAAGAGAGCAACAGCTGTGGTAGTATAGGGATGATCAGGCAGTGGGCAGTGCCCTAGAGTTTCCAAGGGAGCTCTTTGTTTTTGGCTACCAGGGCAGGTAGAGAAAGACCTTCAGATGGGGGCAGGGTTAGGTGTGTCTGAGCTCAGACTCTCCTTGGATGGGGCTTGCTGTGGCTGCTGTGAGGGATTGGGGAGTGGGGCTGCGGTTCTCAGGCCAATGAAGTTATATTCTCAGGTGGATTATGGCTGCCTCTGCTGTGTCATGCATGTCGCCAGTACGGAAAGCCGACAGTTATAGGCCTCATCCAGCTGCCATGCAGCCCAAAATGCTAGTCTCACTCCCACCATACCCCCTCCCCAACATCACTGGGTTTGTTTCCAGGCAGCAGGTGAGCAGGGCTGAGAACTTGCCCCAGGCTGCCAACCTCGTGGCTGTGAAAGCGAGCAGGGCTTTCAGGTTTCACACTTCCTGCCTGCTGTGGCTTCTGTGCTGTGTCTGCACTCCAGATTCATCCCCTCTCCCAAGTTATGTCCAGGAAACTTTGCATTCAGTTGAAATTGTTACAAAGTTCACCTGGAAGCTTGCCTCTCTCTGTGGTCTTTTCCCAGCTCCTCTGGCAGCCCTCCCCAAGGACCTCTATGACACAAAGTCAGATATGGCTTCCCTGGGGACTGTGAGAGCCCACGGGGCTCTTCCTGCTGCTGCTTCTATGCCTGTATTTTGCTTGGCTCTCTAAAATTGTCTCAGCTGCAGGTAAGGTCAAATCCTTCTCCCCTGATCTGAACCTTCAGGTTCCCCACTGAGGGTGTATGTTTGGGAGCGGATGATCCTCCTTTCACACTTTGGGCACTCACAGTTTTTGGGCTGTCTCCCAGGACTGCAGGAGTAACCTGCTCCCTTCAAAGGGTCTGTGGAATCTCTTGGCTTTCCTGGTACGTTCCTGCAGTAGTTCTTGGAGCAAAAGTTCATGATGTGATTCTTTACATAGTGCTCTGTCTCTCCAAGTGGGAGCTGCAATTTGGTCCTGCCTCCTATTCACCATTATCCTAATCTCTCTGATATGAAGCTTATTTTTGCTGGATACAGAATTCTTAGCTGACAGTTATTTTGTTTCAGGAGGCTAAAGATGGAATCCCAATCCCTTCTGGCTTGCAGGGTTTCTGCTGAGGAATCTACTGTTAATCTTATAGGTTTTCCTTTGTAGGTAATCTGATGCTTTTGTTTCACAGCTCTTAAGATTCTTTCCCTTGTCTTGACTTTAAATAACCTGATGACTATGTACCTAGGTGATGATCTTTTTGTGATGGATTTCCCAAGTGTTCTTTGAGCTTCTTGTGTGTGGATGTCTAGATCTCTAATAAGGTCAAGGAAATTTTCCTCAATTATTCCTTCAAATAAGTTTTCAAACGTTTAGATTTCTCTTCTTCCTCAGAAACAACAATTATTCTTAGGTTTGGCCACTTAACATAATCCTATTTTTTTGGAGGCTTTGCTCATTTTTAAAAAAATTTTTATTTCTTTGTCTTTGTCTGGGTTAATTTGAAAGCCTTGTTTTTGAGCTCTGAATTTCTTTCTGCTACTTGATCTAGTCTTTGTTGAAACATTTGAGTGCATTTTGTATTTCTCTAAGTGTGATTTTTATTTCCAGAAGTTTTGATTTTATTTTCTTTATGATATCTATTTCTCTGGAGAATTTTCCATCCATATCCTATATTTTTTAAAAGTTTCTTTACATTGCTTTTCACCTTTCTCTGGTGCCTCCTTGAGTAGCTTAATAATCAACCTTCTGCATTCTTTATCTGGCAATTCAGAGATTTCTTCTCGGTTTGGGTCCATGGCTGGGGAGCTAGTGTGATCTTTTGTGGGTGTTATAGACCCCTGTTTTGTCATATTACCAGAATTACTTTCCTGTTTCCTTCTCATTTGGGTAGACTATTTCAGTAGAAAGGTCTGCAACTAAAAAGCATTCTGCTCAGATTCTTTCGTTTCACATGGTGATCCCTTGATGTGGTGCTCTCCTTCTCCTAGGGATGGGGCTTTCTGAGAACAGGACTGCAGTTAATTGTTATTGCTCTTCAGGGTCTAGCTACCCTGCAGGGCTATCAGGCCCCAGGCTGGCACTAGGGAATGTCTACAAAGAGTCCTGTGATTGATTCGTCTTCAGGTCTCCTAGCCATGGATACCCGAACCTGCTCTGGCAGAGACAGCAGCAGAGTGAAGTAGACTCTGTGAGAGTGCTTGGTTGTATATATGTTTAGTGTGCTGGCTTTCTCAAATGCTGGTTATGCTAGCAGTGAAGTTGTCATGTGGACACACTGAGGACCTCTGGTTAGCCAAGATATTTCAGACAGTGAAATTAGCTATTGTTTTCTCCTTCCTGGGATCAGGGTTATTCTGCCATGAAGTGCTGTAATAGCCTGAGTTGGTTGGCCTCTAGCCAGGAGGTGGCACTTTCAAGAGAGCACCAACTAAGGTAGTAGGGAGATCTAAGCTTGCCCTAAGTTGGCCAGGGTAAGTCTTTTGGCTTCTCAGGCAATGGGCTGGGCCATAAGGCTCCCAAGGGTTTCTATCTTTTGTGTTCAGCTACTTGGTCTAGCAGCAGAGCAAGAGAATTCTCTGGGTCAGAGCAGGTAGAGAATTACCATGAGGTGGGGACAAGGCTAGGCAGTTCTGCGCTCAGACTCTCCTCGGGCAGGGTTTGCCACGGCCACTGTTGGAGGTCGGGGGTGGTTCTCAAACCAATGGGGTTATATTCCAGAGGGGATTTTGGCTGCCTCTGCTGTGTCATACAGTTTGCCAGGGAAGTACAGGATAGCCAGTAGTGAGAGGCCTCACCCAGCTCCCATGCACTTGGTGAGGCCTGTCTCAGTCCTGCAGTGCCCCACTCAGGCCTTGCTCCAGGCTGTCAGCTTCCCCACTGAGAGAGGAAGTACAGTTTTTGGACCTCCTCGCTCCCCATCTGCCCACTCTGTTGGCAGCAGCTCCTGCACTCATATCTGCAGAAGTTATTGTTTGTCCCCTGGATTCTGCTCAAGAAAATGTGGGCCCACTCAAGAGTATTACTAATTGCATTTGGAAGCTTCTTTTTCCTCGTGACCCCTCCGTAATTCCACTGCATGCCTTCCTTGTGGGTCCCTGTGAGATATAGTCAGGAATGGCTTCCCTGAACTCGAACTGGAGACTGGAAGTGCCTTCTAGGCACTGCTTCTACTTTTATTTTTATTTTATTATTATTATTATTTTTGAGACAGAGTCTCACTCTGTCACCCAGGCTGGATTGCAGTGGTGCAATCTTGGCTCACTGCAACCTCCGCCTCCTCGGTTCAAGTGATTCACTTGCTTCAGTCTTCTGAGCACCTGGGAAGCTGGGATTGCAGGCATTCACCACCACACCCAGCTAATTTTTATGCTTTTAATAGAGACAGGGTTTCAACATGTTGGCCAGGCTGGTCTTGAACTCCTGACCTCAGGTGATCCACCTGCCTCAACGTCTACTTTTATATTTCATGAGGTTCCCTAAATCTGTGTCAGCTCTAGGTAAGGTTAAATTTTTCTCCTCTGATCTAGATTTTCAGATTCCCCAGTGGGGATATATGTTCCGAGGAAGGTTTTCCACCTCTCACACTTTGGGAACTCACAGTTTTTTGCCTGTCTTGTGGAATCTGCAGTGGCCTGCTACTTCTTTCAACTGATCTGTGCATTCTTTTAGTTTTCCTGGTACATTCCTGCTGTCATTCTTGGATCAAAATTAAGTTCATGATGTGAATCTCTACACACTGTTCTGTCCATCCAAGTGGGAGCTGCACATTAGCTCTGTCTCCTGTCTGCCGTCTTGTCTCCTCACCCTTTGTCTATTTTTAATTTTTTTATTATTGAGTTAAGAGCTCTTTATCCCTTATCAGATATATGATTTGTGGATATGTTCTACTAATTAGAGGATTATTTTTTAACTTTCTAATATGGTTTGGCTTTGTCCTCACCCCAATCTCATCTTGAATTACAGCTCTCATAATTTCCTTGTGTTGTGGGAGGGACCCAGTGGGAGATAACTGAATCATGGGAGCAGTTTCCCCCATATTGTTCTTGTGGTAGTGAATAAGTCTTATGAGAGCTGATGCTTTTATTAGGAAAAACTCCTTTCACTTGGCTCTGACTCTTCTCTTGTCTGCCGCCATGGGAGCTGTGCCTTTCACCTTCCACCATGATTGTGAGGCCTCTCCAGCCATGTAGAAGTGTAAGTCCATTAAACCTCTTTCTTTTGTAAATTGCCCAGTCTTGGATAAGTCTATCAATCAACAGCATAAAAATGGACTAACACACTTTCTTAATGGTGTCCCTAGTGGCTCAAAAACGTTTCTAACTTTTAAGTTCCCACATACATGTGCAGGATGTGCAGGCTCATCACATAGGTAAATGTGTGCCATCGCGGTTTGCTGCCCATCATGTAAGTATTAACCCATCACCTAAGTATTAAGGCCAGCATGCATTAGCTATTTTTCCTGATGCTCTGCCTTCCCCTGTCACCTCCCCCAACAGGACCCAGTGTGTGTTGTTACTCTCCATGTGTCCACGTGTTCTCATTGTTCAGCTCCCACTTATGACTGAGAACACGTGGTGTTTGGTTTTCTGTTCCCGTGTTAGTTTGCTTAAGATAATGGCTTCCAGCTCCATTCATGCCCCTAGAAAGGACATGATCTTTTTCCTTTTTATGGTTGCATAGTATTCCATGGTGTATATGTACCACATTTTCTTTATTCAGTCTATTACTGATGGGCATTTAGGTTGATTCCATGTCTTTGTTATTGCGAATAGTGCAATGAATATACACGTGCATATATTTTCATAATAGAATGATTTATATTCCTTTGGGTATATACCCAGTAATGGGATTGCTGTGTCAAATGACATTTCCGGTTCTAGGTCTTTGAGGAATTGCCACACTGTCTTCCACAATGATTGAACTAATTTACATTTCCACAACAGTGGAAATTTTGTAAATTTTGTGTAAAATTTACATTTACACAGCAGTGTCAAAGCATTCATATCCCTTCACAGCCTCGTGAGCTTTGGTTGCTTCTTGATTTTTCAATAATTGCCATTCTGACTGACATGAGATGGTATCTCACTGTGGTTTTGATTTGCATTTCTCTAACAATCAGTGACGTTGAGCTTTTTTCGTATGTTTTTTGGCCACATAAATGTCTTCTTTTGAGAAGTGTCTGTTCCTGTCCTTGGCCCACTTTTTAATGGGGTTGTTAATTATTACTTAATATATAATTTTATGTCTTTTAAAGGAGCTGGGAGAGGAAAAGCAAGCAAGCATATCAACAGAATATACATTCTTCTCAGCACCACACCGCACTTATTCCAAAATTGACCACATAGTTGGAAGTAAAGCTCTCCTCAGCAAATGTAAAAGAACAGAAATTATAACAAACTGTCTCTCAGACCACAGTGCAATCAAACTAGAACTCAGGATTAAGAAACTCACTCAAAACCGCTCAACTACATGAAAACTGAACAACCTGCTCCTGAATGACTACTGGGTACATAACGAAATGAAGGCAGAAATAAAGATGTTCTTTGAAACCAATGAGAACAAAGACAAAACATACCAGAATCTCTGGGAAACATTCAAAGCAGTGTGTAGAGGGAAATTTATAGCACTAAATGCCCACAAGAGAAAGCAGCAAAGATCTAAAATTGACACCCTAACATCACAATTAAAAGAACTAGAGAAGCAAGAGCAAACACATTCAAAAGCTAGCAGAAGGCAAGAAATAACTAAGATCAGAGCAGAACTGAAGGAGATAGACACACAAAAAACCCTTCAAAAAATCAATCAATCTAGGAGCTGGTTTTTTGAAAAGATGAACAAAATTGATAGACCGCTAGCAAGACTAACAAAGAAGAAAAGAGAGAAGAATCAAATAGACGCAATAAAAAATAATAAAGGGGATATCACCACCGATCTCACAGAAATACAAACTACCATCAGAGAATACTATAAACACCTCTATGCAAATAAACTAGAGAATCTAGAAGAAATGGATAAATTCCTGGACACATACACCCACCCAAGACTAAACCAGGAAGAAGTTGAATCTCTGAATAGACCAATAACAGGCTCTGAAATTGAGGCAATAATTAGTAGCTTACCAACCAAAAAAAGTCCAGGACCAGATGGATTCACAGCCGAATTCTACCAGAGGTACAAGGAGGAACTGGTACCCTTCCTTCTGAAACTATTCCAATCAATAGAAAAAGAAGGTATCCTCCCTAACTCATTTTATAAGGCCAGCATCATCCTGATACCAAAGCCTGGCAAAGACACAACAAAAAAAGAGAATTTTAGACGAATATCCTTGATGAACATCGATGCAAAAATCCTCAATAAAATACTGGCAAACCGAATCCAGCAGCACATCAAAAAGCTTATTCACCACGATCAAGTGGGCTTCATCCCTGGGATGCAAGGCTGGTTTGACATATGAAAATCAATAAACATAATCCAGCATATAAACAGAACCAACAACAAAAACCACATGATTATCTCAATAGATGCAGAAAAGGCCTTTGACAAAATTCAACAACCCTTCATGCTAAAAACTCTCAATAAATTAGGTATCGATGGGACGTATCTCAAAATCATAAGAGCTGTCTATGACAAACCCACAGCCAATATCATACTGAATGGGCAAAAACTGGAGGCATTCCCTTTGAAAATGGGCAAAAGACAGGGATGCCCTCTCTCACTGCTCCTATTCAACATAGTGTTGGAAGTTCTGACCATGGCAATCAGGCAAGAGAAGGAAATAAAGGGTATTCAATTAGGAAAAGAGGAAGTCAAATTGTCCCTGTTTGCAGATGACCTGATTGTAAATCTAGAAAACCCCATCGTCTCAGCTCAAAATCTCCTTAAGCTGATAGGCAACTTCAGCAAAGTCTCAGGATACAAAATCAATGTGCAAAAATCACAAGCATTCTTATACACCAATAACAGACAGAGAGCCAAATCATGAGTGAACTCCTATTCACAATTGCTTCAAAGAGAATAAAACACCCAGGAATCCAACTTATGTGAAGGACCTCTTCAAGGAGAACTGCAAACCACTGCTCAACGAAATAAAAGAGGATACAAACAAATGGAAGAACATTCTATGCTCATGGGCAGGAAGAATCAATATCGTGAAAATGGCCATACTGCCCAAGGTAATTTATAGATTCAATGCCACCCCCATCAAGCTACCAATGACTTTCTTCACAGAATTCAAAAAAACCACTTTAAAGTTCATATGGAACCAAAAAAGAGCCCGCATTGCCAAGTCAATCCTAAGCCAAAAGAACAAAGCTGGAGGCATCACGCTATCTGACTTCAAACTATACTACAAGGCTACAGTAACCAAAACAGAATGGTACTGATACCAAAACAGAGATATAGACCAATGGAACAGAACAGAGCCCTCAGAAATAATACCACACACCTACAACCATCTGATCTTTGACAAATCTGACAAAAACAAGAAATGGGGAAACGATTCCCTATTTAATAAATGGTGCTGGGAAAACTGGCTAGCCATATGTAGAAAGCTGAAACTGGATCCCTTCCTTACACCTTATACAAAAATTAATTCAAGATGGATTAAAGACTTAAATGTTAGACCTAAAACCATAAAAACGCTAGAAGAAAACCTAGGCAATACCATTCAGGATATAGGCATGGGGAAGCACTTCATGCCTAAAGCACCAAAAGCAATGGCAACAAAAGCCAAAATTGACAAATGGGATCTAATTAAACTAAAGAGCTTCTGTGCAGCAAAAGAAACTACTATCAGAGTGAACAGGCAACCTACAGAATGGGAGAAAATTTTTGCAACCTACTTATGTGAGAAAAGGCTAATATCCAGAATCTACAATGAACTCAAATAAGTTTACAAGAGAAAAACAAACAACGCCATCAAAAAGTGGGCAGAGGACATGAACAGACACTTCTCAAAAGAAGACATTTATGCAGCCAAAAGGCAATGAAAAAATGCTCATCATCACTGGCCGTCAGAGAAATTCAAATCAAAACCACAATGAGATACCATCTCACACCAGTTAGAATGGCCATCATTAAAAAGTCAGGAAACAACAGGTGCTGGAGAGGATGTGGAGAAATAGGAACACTTTTACACTGTTGGTGGGACTGTAAACTAGTTCAACCATTGTGGAAGTCAGTGTGGCGATTCCTCAGGGATCTAGAACTAGAAATACCATTTGACCCAGCCATCCCATTACTGGGTATATACCCAAAGGACTATAAATCATGCTGCTATAAAGACATATGCACACCTATGTTTACTGCGGCACTATTCACAATAGCAAAGACTTGGAACCAACCCAAATGTCCAACAATGATAGACTGGATTAAGAAAATGTGGCACATATACACCATGAATAATACTAGGCAGCCATAAAAAAGGATGAGTTCATGTCCTTTGTAGGGACATGGATGAAGCTGGAAACCATCATTCTCAGCAAACTATAGCAAGGACAAAAAACCAAACACCGCATGTTCTCACTCATAGGTGGGAATTGAACAATGAGAACACATGGACACAGGAAGGGGAACATCACACACTGGGGCCTGTCGTGGGGTGGGGAGAGGGGAGAGGGATAGCATTAGGAGATATACCTAATGTTAAATGATGAGTTAATGGGTGCAGCATACCAACATGTCACATGTATACATAGGTAACTAACCTGCACGTTGTGCACATGTACCCTAAAACTTAAAGTATAATAAAAAAAAAGCAAGCACATATTTTGGGGGGGGTTGTTACATTAACCAGCTAATTTGCTATTTCTTGTTCTTTTCATCTTTTCCTATAGTTTTCAGTGAGCATATGGTGTCCTTTCCTTGCTACAATACAGCTTTGTCCACCTACTTCTTTTCTGCTGTTATGTTCAAGTACATTATATTTCTACATGTTATAGGTCCACAATATAATTACACACATATTGCTTTATACCACATTTTTTAAAGTAAGTTAAGAGAAAGGAGAAGAAATATGCCTTTATGCTATCTTTTATAATTACATAATCACCTCTCTTAGCGCTTGGTTTCTTTATGTAGATTTAAATTACTGTGTTCACTTGCTTTCAGCCTGAAGAACTTCCTTTGCTATTTCTTATAAGGCCATTTCTGTATTGTAGCAACTTTAGATAGTGATTTTTCTCCTTTTCCTGTGCTTGTTCATGTTACTTGGTTATTTGTTTAGTAACTTGGGTAGAGTATTTTATTAAGTCCATTTCCCATGCAGTGTGAAGCGTCTGATGTCATTCTTATGAGGGTTCAGTCTTGGGCATGGGCATAGCCATCCTGGGATGATTGGTTTTGGCAGGCTCTCTTTGTCTCTATTTCTTATCTGTCTCCTATACTGTATGTCTCTGTAGCATCACATCCAGCTGTTAAGCTTCATTAATTGCTGGCTGATGATTCCATTTTTTAAAAATAATGTGCTGGTGCATAAATTGCTTCAAACTCTGATCCAATTAAATGTGTCTTGGCAGGGCCAGGCTTTGAGGATTTCTCTGACCACAGGAGGACTCATCTTAGAGTTATCTCTTCACCTGGTTCTGTCTGGTAATACAGCTGGCTTATAGTTTTGCTTGTTGCTGTCATGGAGCTACCAGCCTCTCCTTAATTGCTTATTACCAAAATCTCCATGGCCCTTGAGAGTTCCTTTAGGATTGAACTTACCCGCAATTTGTTCCAAATAAATTCATTTTCTTCAGGGGAAGCTTCTGCATCTTATGTTATTTTGACTTGCCTCTTCATCTGGCAAAATCTCTGAACCACTGCTCTGGAGAAGACAGCAGGCAAAATCACCCACTTCTTTTGGAATATCATGTTTCATGAGCTGAGCACTGAGCAGGGGCAGTAGCCTCTGGTCTTCTCAGCTTGCCTCTTCCAGCATGGAATATTCTCCTTATGAAAAGATTGGGGTTAAGATTATTTGGCCCCAGTTTTATCACCCTTCTGTAGCTGGAGTAGAAGCAGTGAAATCATAACTGGAGCTGGGTAGGGGAATGAAGTCCCTGATGTCTTGGCCACACTTGCCTGGAAACTAGCCTTTGTAACATGCAGCTAGGAGAGGATAAAAAATGTTGGCAATCTCTTTATCCCAGGAGAATACCTTACCACTTGACTGGTAGCTTAGAGGAAAGGGAGCCCCTTTGGAGTGGAGCATCTATCATGCTGAGCTTTAGGGGTAAGGGTAAAGGAGGGAGTGGATAGTGGCGTAAGTGACACAGGATCTTACTGTTATTACCAAGATTTAGTAGATTTTATTATTTTCTTCTTTTTTAAATTTCAAAGTACTTAATTGAGAACTAAAGATTGTATGTATTTAAGGTGTGCAACGTGATTATTTGATATACATGTATGCTGTGTAATAACTGTCACCATGAAATTAATCAACACATCCATCACTACTTAGGCTGTACACTAGATCCCCAGACCTCATTCATCTTTCAACTGAGAGTTTGTTTCATCAAATATCTCCGTTTCCTCACCCCCAGCCTCTGGCAACACTATTCTACTCTCTTTCTCTGAGTTTAATTTTTTAGATTTCACATATAAGTGAGGTTATACAGTATTTGTATTTCTGTGTTTAGCTTATTTTACTTAGCATAGTATCCTCCAGGTTCATCCATGTTGTCTCACAGATGGCCGGACTTCCTTATTTTCTATGGTTGCCTAATGTTTCATTGTACATATACATACACATTCACACACCACACTTTTAAAAATTAATTTATTTGTCAATGGAAAATTGGCTTATTAGGCTAGGGGGATATGCAGCAAACAGAACCCCCTCGTGTGTAACCTTCTGCAAACCTAAATTTTTGTGGCAGTGGGATGGATAAGAACTCCATTGTGATGGTTAATACTGAGTGTCAACTTGATTGGATTAAATGATGCAAAGTATTGATCCTGGGTGTGTCTGTGAGGGTGTTGCCAAAGGAGATTAACATTTGAGTCAGTGGGCTGGGAAAGGCAGACCCACCCTTACTCTGGGTGGGCACCATCTAATCAGCTGCCAGCACAGCTAGAATATAAAGCAGGCAGAAAAACATGAAATGACTAGACTGGCCTAGCTTCCCAGCCTACATCTTTTTCCCATGCTGGATGCTTCCTGCCCTGGAACATCGAACACTAAGTCCTTCAGTTTTGGGGCTCAGACTGGCTCTTCTTGCCCCTCAGCTTACAGATGGCCTATTGTAGGACCTTGTGATCATGTGAGTTAATACTTATTAAACTCCCCTTTATATATATATATATGTATATATATATATACACACACACACACATACTTACATATATCTATATATCTCCTATTAGTTCTGTCCCTCTAGAGAACCCTAATACACCTATCTTTAGCTGAACTAAGGAAAAGTCCTGCAACAATATGTTTTGCAAATATTTTCTCCCATTTTGGAGACTGTCTTGTCATTTTGTTGGTTGTTTCCTTTGCTGTGCAGAACTTTTTAGTTTCATGTAGTCCCACTTGTTTGTTTTTGCTTTGTTGTCTGTGCTTTTGGTGTGCTATCCAAAAAACTATTACCATGGCAATGTCAAGGTGCTTCTCCCCGTTTTTTTTTTTCTAGGAGTTTTATGGCTTGAGATATTACATTTAAGTCTTTGATCTATTTTAATTTATATGTATAGTATAAGAGTTTGATTTTTTTTTGCATGTGGATATCCAGTCTACCCAACACCATTTATTGAAGAAACTTTCCTTACATTGTGTGTTTTTGGCGTACTAGAGAAATATTAGTTGACCATAAAGATTTTCTTGAATAAATATGTCTTCACTTCCTGTATGCCCTTAGGAAATTTACAGAGACTTTAAATAGGTGCTAGTTTTTAAAAATAATTTTCACCAGTTAAAGCTGTTTTGTATGGGAGCAGCTTTGAGCTCCTCACACTGTCATTCCAGAAGTCATATCTCTCCAATTATCTTTAGAAGAAACTTAACTGATTAGGGTAAAATAAATTAATGTAAATGCAAAGAGAACAAACCTGAAGTCTAACTAATTTGGTCATTAGTAGTAATTATTATTTACAGATAGATTCATTTGTAGTTCATTAAGTGCAAACTTGCTTCATTTGTGCGCTGTAACTCATTTATCAGAAAGCTACATTGAGTGATGGGACTCTAACGCGGTTTGACTTTTTAAATAAATTTCAAGATTTGAATATCAAATTTCAGTGGAGCATTAAATAAGCACTTTAGGGGATTGAAGAATTGGTGATTATATGCATTTTTCTGTAAAGCAAATACTTCAGTATCTTAAGTGTCAGTGTGCTTAAATACCCAGGTTTTAATATGTCTGCACTGTACCATATCTTATGTTTGCAGAATTAGCATAGTAAGAAATCATGTTATTTTAGAGAACACACAGCCTCTGGTTTAATTAACTAAGAAATATTTATAGAATGCCCTCTGTCTAGAAATTCAGCAAATGTAGTACAAGATACCTATCTCCAAGAAGCTAATTATTGAACTGCTAATATATTCTCTAAACACATCAAAAATAATTTCTAAGATATAATAGTTTAAAAACAGATGAGTGGTGCAGATGGATTAAGACGAAAGTGAGGCCCTTAAAAGTTGAAGTATTTTCTGTTAAATCACTGGCTTAAGATTATAGCAATCTTTTTTTCCCCTTTTTCTTGGAAGTCTTCAGTTTTGGTGGGGTACACTGGGGAAGGTTTGTTTCTGCTGCATGCAGTGTTATCTAGGGAGTGGTAGGTAGTGGATAATGATTAACTGACGACTGGAGAATTCGCTTCCAATACAGCTCCCTCATGTAACTATTTAGAATTACTAAGGAATTTCTTGGATTCTACGTGAATCTTGATTTGTTTAAATGCGGCTGTGCCCCACGAAGGGAGAGTCTGAGATTTTGCATCATCTCATCTTTATATAATCTGAATCCAAATACTTCCAGAAGAGAGAAAGTGGTTTTCTTTTTCTGTCTCCTTAGGAATAATCCACCCTGGAGATTAAGAGAAGGTTAAGTAGTTCCTGGCTTCAAGCAATTAAAACAGGGCTGAGGGGGCAGCCAAAATTATGGCACTGAGTGGAAATTTTCATATGAATTACAGTAATTTCCTCCAAAGAACTATGTGGCTTTAATAGTCACCTATTGGGTAGCCAAAGCTACTTGAGACTGTAGTCCATAATGAACTATGCTGATGATTTGCCTCAGAAAAACTGTTTGCTGCCAAGGGCTTGCATTGATAGGAGAGAAGGCAAGGGGTGTCAGGAAGGTAACTTAGATGAAAGCCACCACTTCTGAGAGCAACCACTACTAAGGAGACTTCCTCCTATAGAAAGTTCCAGGGTATAGCCTCCAGTGGGAACCAACTTTAGCTCCTGACCATCAGTAGTAACGGAAGAAGTCTCAACAGGGCTAAAGATGCTACTACGTTGGCTGGAAATGTCAGCAGGCACTGCTGTGAGCCCCTGAAGGGAAACTATCAGAGAAGCTAAATTTGGATTCAAAAATAAGGAGCATTCTTTGGAGGCCAATGGCCCAAACTCCCCTCCTAGTGAGCATTGACCTTAACATTTATTGGAAGAGTAGACTGACATTTAATAGACTTCAATCAAAAAGCATATAGCATAGCGGAAAGAGCATGAGCCTTGGAGGCTGTTTGACATGGGTTTTCATCCATGCTCTGCCACTTACTAGTTTGTGCCCATTGGTTATTTGTCTCAGTTGTCATCCACTAAAAAAAAAAATAGGGTGCTACAGAGAGGGCTGAATGAGATAATACACGCAATAGAAACTAGCACATTGCAGGTACTCAAATATAATAGCCAATATTGTTCTTTCCTGTGTGAATTAGAAACTGATGAAACTCCAAGGCCTCTAACCAATTATTGAGCCATTGAATTATGTCCTGCCTCTTGTATTCTTCTAGAAATCATCTAGGGGAATGTAGTATGGGAAAATTATTAAATAAGTAATAGAGGCAGGCCCTGTGCCCGTGAAAGCCAGCACACTGTTACAAAGAGAAGGACTTGGAAGCAGTCCTAGCAATTTCATGAGCTCTAGAGACCAGCATTCCCATTCTATGTATTTCCAGTGATAACTGCAGGACACATCATTATTACACTGGTGAAAGAATTGTAGTCACAAAAGATTTGGTTTCTGGAAAAGATTTTCAAAATAAGTTTCCTTCACCTCATGTATAAAAGATGTAAGCCAAATTTCTCTTTTAAAAACCCTCTGCTTGGTTTATTTGCCCTTGCCCAGCTCTATGTGTAATAGCTAATGTTTTGGGGATCACTTTGCAATTCAAAATCTGAGCCTTTCAAAGATGCTTCTTGGTTTGATGTTCCAGGTGGCTGAAGAGGAAATGGACTTTAAGTGATTGTTCATGGCTTTGAAAGGTCATGATCTACTTCCTGCAGTAGATTTAATGTGCAGCTGAACTTTAGCCCTCACATTTTTCTGATTATGGAACAAAATCATATGACAGTGGCAAGTAGCTCATTCTCATGCGTATCCAACATTCAATCAAGGCAGAGTTCAAAGCTGATGGGCACTTCCGTGATTGGCATTTCAGAAGAGCATTTATTTCAGTCCTACACTGCATTTCTTAACTCCAGTGTCAAAGGAATTTGAACAATTTGGCTGGTGGGCACAAGGGAAGGTTATGCCTCACTGTATGTATAATCATTTACACACTTAGTGCTCTCAAAAATGTGTCATTCTTTCACAACGCAAATTTTGCATGATTTATTTATAAAAGATAAAGAAATTGACATATTTCAAGAAAATATTGCAAGAATTATGGATGTGAGCATTTGAAGCATCATTATACATTAAAAATCCCTAAAGTTTTCAGAGACACTGCTATTTTGGTGTAGCATCAAATCATTGCTCTAATAAGGAACACTTTTGAACATTATGAAATATTATTGGTATCTAGAGTTTGGTGCAGATAATACAATTAAAATGTTTTTATATTATCATTTATACACTCAATCTCAATGATGTAAATTCTTTTTATTGTATATCCTTTTTTTTGTTTCAATAGGTTTTTGGGGAATAGGTGGTGTTTGGTTCCTTGAGTAAGTTCTTTAATGGTGATTTCTGAAATTTTGGTGCACCCATCACCCAAGTAGTGTACACTGCACCCAATGTGTGGTCTTTTATCCCTCAACCCCCTCCCACCCTTCACCCCACATCTCCACAGTCCATTGTATCATTCTTATGCCTTTGAGTCCTCATAGCTTAGCTCCCACTTATGACTAAGAACACATGATGTTTGGTTTTCTAGTCCTGAGTTACTTCACTTAGAATAATGGTCTACAGTTCCATAATGAAGTAAATTCAGATGTTTAAATATCAAATATTTATTAAGAGTCTGTTTTGTGCCAAGCCCTGAACTAGCACTGCATTTTAATAAGGTCTCATTCTAGCTGTATGTACAGACAACAAATTTTATACACACAGATGCAATAATCAAAGATTGTTCTACATGTTATAAGGGAAAGAGCGTGCAGGGATGACGAAGTTTATGAAGTGATCTACTTTAGATACAATAGTGAAGGAAGAACTTAAGTGAAGTCACACATAAGGTGAAATCTGAAGAATGAGAAACCAGCCAATTTTTTCACTTTGTTTTGTTGGGTTTTAATTTTTGTAGGTATATGGTAGGTGTATATATTTGTGGGGTACATGAGATATTTTGATAGAGGCAATGCAATACATAATAACCACATCAGGGTAAATAAGGTATCCATCACCTCAAGCATTTATCCTTTGTGCTGCAAACAATATGATTATACCATTTCAGTTATTTTAAAATGTACAATTAAATTATTATTGACTAGAGTCATCTTGTGCTTTCAAATACTAATTCTTATTCATTCTAATTTTTTACCCATTAACCATCTCCACTTCTGCTAACCCCGTCACCCCCACTACCCTTCCCATGGTTCTGTGTTTTCTCACATATTATACAGAGGCAATCATAAAATACACTTAGCATCATTCTGACACTCCTCCTTGCTCATGCTTCTCTAGTTACATTATGTAGCTCCTCAGCATGCCAAACTCTTCCCTTGCCATGATTCTGTGTTGTTTTTCCTCTGCCTGAAACACTTTTCCTGCTACTCTTCAAATGGCTGGCTTCTCCAAAATATCAATGAAATAAAAACTTCATTTTTTGAAAAGATAAGCAAAATTGACAAACATTAGCTAGACTAAGGAAAAAAGAGAAAGGATCCAAATATGTAAAATCAGAGATGAAAAAGGAGGCTTTACAACCAATACCACAGGAATTCAAAGAATCATTAGTGGCTTCTACAAGGAACTGTAAGTCAATAAATTTGAAAATCTAGAAGAAATGGATAAATTCCTAGACACATACAACCACCTAAGATTGAACCATGAAGAAATCCAAAAGCTGAACAGACCAATAACATGTAATGAGTTCAAAGCCATAATAAAAAGTCTCCCAGTAAAAACAGGCCAGGACCCAATGGCTTCACTGCTGAATTCTGCCGAACATTTAAAGAAGAACTAATGCCAATCCTGTTTAAACTATTCCAAAAAATAGAGGAGGAAGGAATAATTTCAAAGTTATTCTATGAGGCCAGTATTACCAGGATACCAAAACCAGACAAAGACACATCAAAAAAAGAAAACTACAAGCCCATATCCCTGATGAATATTGATGGAAAAATCTTCAACACAATACTAGCAAACTGAATTCAGCAACACATTGAAAAGATCATTCATCATGACCAAGCATGATTTATCCCAGGGATCCAAGGATGGTTTAACCTACATAAATCAATCAATGTAATATATTTTATATCAACAGAATGGAGAACACAAACCATAGGATATTTTCAACTGATACTGAAAAGGTACTTGATAAAATTCAACATCCCTCATGATAAAAAAAAAAACATAAAAACTGGGTATAGAAGGAACATACTTCAACATAATAAAAGCCATATATGATAAACCCACAGCTAGTGTCATACTCAATGGGGAAAAACAGAAAGCCTTTCTTCTAAAGTCTGAAACATGGCAAGAATGCCCACTGTTACCACTGTTATTCAACATAGTACTGCAAGACCTAGCTAGAGCAAACAGACAAGAGAAAGAAATAAAGGGCATGTAAATAAGAAAGGAAGAAGTCAAATTATCTTTGTTTGTAGATAATATGGTCTAATATCTGGAAAACCCTAAAGACTACACAATTTGAGATTTAGTAGAATTTCAAATTGAGCCTTCTCTACAATTTGACTCTCTCTCAGTTAGGTCCTGGGACTAATTTTTAAGCCAATAGGCCTTCCGCCTATAGTAATAAAGGGTCTCTTTAAGTGCTGTCAGAGAGGTCTTTTGGTTTTGGGTACATTATGTCCTGAATTAGTTCATTATTCTTTGCCTAAAAATATTACAGAGGTATCTCTTGAGGCAGATACTTTGCAAGACGATAATATTCCTTCCTCAAGATTTTTCCCCCTACCATCATGGCATTAACCTTGTTGGACTGGTTAATATTAACCATAAGCAAATTGATGTAAAGTAACTTTTTAAATACTGTTTCCAATTTCTATATCCAAAATGTTTCCATTGCTCAACACATTTTTCAAATTCCATTTATGAAAATATCTCATATTTGTGCAGTGCTTATATGGCTCTGAATGTCTATAATATTACTTTTTGTGATGGATGGATGATTAAAAGATTTTTGAAGTCCAGAAGTAAGATTAGATTTGCACAATACTTACTGTGACCTTTACCCAAATAGGTCCTTTCAATGACAGTAAAATGTGGTAATTTAGTTCTTAAATGTCCTATTCATGTCAGGCCATTAAGAAGTCATTTTTTTTTTCTTTCTGACCCACCTCTTAGCTCTGCTGTAATACTGTCAAGGCCTCCTGGGATACTTGCTCTGTTTTACTTGTAAGGGCTGTACATTTTATTGGTGGATGAAGTGATTCATCCACATGCCAAATACAAGCAAAGTTCTTTGGCATGACACGTTACACAAAAAGGGAAAACATTTGGAATAAATGGCAACATACAGGTGCAGCTTCCTTTGGAGCTTTTCAAATCTGGAAAATACTGAGTTAGGGAAAAAAGAGTTTAGTGCACTCAGTTTGTACTTCAACCCATTTACTAGATTATCCTTTTCTACACCAAATAATATTGAATAATCAATCTGCATAGCACCAAATGGCTTCAGAGAATAATGGAAACACATGTGGGTCACCTGTGGAGTAACACTTTTTTTTATGTAGCATCTTAGAATGAGAATTGTCCCAACTTGCTTTGTCAGAGCAGGAAGCACTCAATAAACACTTGGTGAAATGAATCCAGGTCAGACTATGTCCCCAGTGCTGGGATACAAAGGTAAATAAGACACATTCTACCCTGGAGGAGCTCAGAGTTTGGCAGAAAAATCAGAGATGCTAACAAAGGAGGATAATAAAATATGATATAAGCAAGGTGCTATAGGAGTCTCGTAAAGGGGAAGATTGTTAGCTGGAATCAGGGTTTGCAGGAAAGGTGATGCCCTTCAAGATCCACTAGGTAGAGAAACAAAGGGAGAAAGGAAAGAGAAGAGGGATATCTAGGAAGCAACTATGAGGTTTCAAGGAGTAAAAGCATTGAGTATTTTCATGAGATTCTATATAGTTTGGTTTGAAGGAAGCATGAAGGTGCTGAAAGGAGGACAATAAATTCGGTCTAGAAAGCAGGTTGAGGTCAGGTTGCGAAAAGCACCACATATGATTTATGGTGCTTTTGTCACCATACCTAAAGGAGTTTGGATTTCATTTTCCCCATGGCAAAGCCAGTTTTTAAAGTTCCATATTGCCTACAGGACTAGGTTTTCCAAAGACTATTCCTGGCATGCTAGTTCTATAGGATGTTAGTAAGAGTTATACCAAAGCACCTGTGCAGTTTTTAGTTGAAAGGGGAGGGATAATTGTCTGGCACGGATAGTATGATACAGTGGTTATGTGAAATAATATTTATAGAGAATTTTTTTCTGAAACATGTACAGTCCATCCAGCTCTTAGATAGCGTAGGTTAAGCCAAACTCAACCGTATACTTAAACCCAATAGTCTGCCTCCTAGAACGGATTTTACCATTCTGCTCTTCCACAAGATGAGAATGGCCTATGTTGAGAATTGTAAGAAGAAATGGTTTGATTCAACATTTATGAGTGCTACCTTCAAATAGCTGGTTTGTCTTTATCTTACTGTACAGGTGCTGTAGTTGATTGTGTATCTGTTTTTGCCATAAACACTAGGAAGCTTAGAGCCAAATTTTTGTCTCACTACCAACAGAGGATCCTTAGAACATTCATTTTGGGGTAATAACTAAACCCAGGATTTTTCTGACTTAAGCCAGTTATATTCCCTTTGCTACAACGCCTTCATCTATTTATTTGATCCTATTGCAAGCATTTTGCAACCTCTCTCTAATCCTTTTGTGGGGGAAAAGCTGAGATTAAGAAATGTAATGAACATATATCACTTACCACAGCATCTGGCATACAGTGCATATTAACTAAGGATTTGTTTTTAATATGATTTTTTATCAACCCCACCCATTTCATTTCGCAGTCCTCCACTGTTGACAGAAGATGAAAAGTAGCATATCTGACTATCAGAAATGTTTTTCAAATTCTACTTTCACGGTCTCAAGTTCCACTAAGCACATTAATAAATAGACAAATATTAGCCAAGCAATTACTGATTGCAAGGCCCTGAGCTTTGTGCCACGAAGGAGACAAATCAATAAGTCAAAGAGGTAAGTGGAGCTTCTGATCTGATTAGGGAGGTATGATATTACTATGTGTCTCAGGACCCTCATCTGTAAAATGGGAATAATAATATAACCTACCCCATGGAGTCACTGTAAGAATTCTGACTTCATACATGTAAAGTGCAAAGGTAGTGCCTGGCACATAAGTACTCAGTTAATGTCATTTATTTCATTAGTTTTTATTACTGTAAATTATCTTCGTGTGCAAGCAACACCAGAATATGCAATCATTAGGGGCTCTGTGTTCAGACATAGGGGAAATTACTTCCAGCTCAAGCCATTCAGGAAGGCTTCCCAGAAGTGGTAGGATTTGAATTAGTCTTGAAGGATGGAGAGAATTCAGCTAGGCAGAGAGAAACGTGGACATTGATCCTTGTGGGAGCTCAGTTTAAAAAGGTGGAGGAGGGGGGATATCATCCCTTGGAAGAGACCTCACGACGGCACGGGACTCATGAAGGGGGCTAGTAGGTGGCAAGCCAGGCAAAGGCTCCTGCCTCCTCTTTCCTAAAGGCTCACACCATCAGCAATGACATCCTGCCTCTACATGGGCCCTCCCCAACCATCCCCAGAAAGAAAATTGGGTGCTGTTTTCTGAAAAACCTCTGAGCATCCTTCTGCATCCTTTAAGTACCTTATAGTCATTAGGAAAATTACTTCATGGTGTGGTAATTATAGGGAGCTACAGACACCCTGTCCATTCTCCCACTAAATTCCTACACGCAGACTGAAAAAAACTATGATTCTATTTCAGGCAGGCGAGTGCTTTGGAAAGAAAGTGCAGGAAATGTGAAATGAGAAGGTAGCAGCAGAATTCCCATCTGTGCAGACATTGAAAGTCCTTCATTACAGAATGGGAGAGAGAAAATCCGGCGAGTTGTGGCAGTGAAGGCTGGACTAGCTCCAATGTGCAGGCTGCAGAAGGCAGCCGCCAAGATGGCTGAAGCTATCTCAGAGACAAGGGTTCCAGGCTCCTTAGCCACATTTATCTGTTTGTTTAAAGAGAGAAAATGTATATTTTTTAAATATCCCATAGTCTGATATTTATAGACCTCTTAAAATTTGGAGGAGAAAAACTTCACCAGCTCAAAGATGTTAATTTGGATAATTAAGCACAATTCTTGTAGCAAGAAGAGGAAAACCAATTTTAAACTGCAACGGTGAAATGTGAATCAATAAGGTCTGTGACAGATTTGACTGATGTGTGCAAGCCAATAAGCTTATACCCATTGAAGACAGAAGCCTTAAGAGCTGACGGATGGAGATAACAAGAAAAGAGGAAAATTCCAATTCTAATTTGATTACTTAGACCCTGACTTATTCCAAATTATTTTCACTTTCTGAAATTCAAGTTGAGAAATCAAACTATCCAAAGGACACCTGCTGACACAATTGAGCATCACATTTCTTAAAGCAAACGCTAAACTCTGTTTAGGAAGATGTTTTTCTTTTACTTTTCTTTTCTACCATCCAGCACCATTCTGAGTGGGGAAAAGAGCATCAATCAAGCTGGTGATGGACTTGAGTTAAACTTACACTCTCCATTTCCATCACTATCCTAAACACCACAGAGAAATATGTTTCCCAAAGGGAACTTTCCTCAGTTAAAATTTTATGGAAGTATAAAATACAGACACATGCATAAATCATAAACATACAACTTGATGAATTTTTACAGTGTAATGATGTCCATGTATCCAGCACCCAAATCAAGAAATAGAACATTACTGGGGTCCCAGTTGCCCCCTATCAGTTACTCCATACCTTCAAGGTAACTACTCTCATGATTTCTAATACCATGGATGCGACTTTTGCCTGCTTTTGAGCTTATATAAATGGAATTATACATCATTGACTCTTTTATGTCTGGCTTCTTTCACTCAACATTATGTTTGTGAGATTCATTCATGTTGTTGCATGTAGTTGTAATTCATTCAATCTCGTTGTATAGGATTTATTTAAAGTGACATGATTTACTATCCATTCCACAGGTAGTAGACATTTAGATTATATTCTGTTTGGAATTAATTCAAGTAATGCTTGTGTAAACATTCTTGAACACATCTTGCAAATATTAGGATTATACCCATGAGCAGAATTGCTGCATAGAGTTTTGAGTGCTTGCTATTTACCAAAAGCTAGGCTAGGTGCTAGAATAAAACCATAAAAAGACCCAGTTTCTGCTTGCAAGGACCTTGAGATCCAGGGAAGGACAGAGATGACTGACAAATACTATTCCATGTTCGTAGGAGCTATGCACAAGAGTGTCTTGGGCTGGATGGGGGTACAGTGGAAGGTGGTGGAGTCAGGAGAGGCTTTCCAGTGGAAATGACACTCAAATGGACTTCTGAAGGATAAGGAGGCATTGGCCAGGGGACAAAGTGCAAGGGCAGAAGGAACAGCATGTGGAAAAGCAGAGATGGGTGAGAAAGCAGGTCAAGTCCAGAAACCTCCTTTATGCCATAGAAAAAGGTGGGAAATGTGTGGTAAAGATGAGGGCTGAGTAGAAAAGTTGGGGTCCTATCATGAAGAACCTTGTTCACCATCTAGGAAATACATACATAATCCTGAATGTGATGGGAGCTACAGAAGATTCAACAGACATGGAGTGACCAGACCCACTCTTTCTGGTGGTTATATGGAGTCTGGACTGGAGAAGGAGAGCCTACAAGCTAGAAAGTGACGAGAATGCATGCTTTGTCTGGAAACGGGAATGAGGTATGGTATCTTAGCAAAGAGAAACTAGGTGATTCTTTGAGGAAAGTCTTGCTTTGGCCCAATATCCAAGCCAAGAAACTGGATGGCTTCTAATGGAATACAGAGTGTTGCGGGGAGAGGGGAAAGGAACAAGGGAGGTGTGTGTATGTGTGGGTGCCAAGTTTCAATGTGCGGAAACCACACACAGTAATTCATGCAGAAAGCTTTCGGGGCCAGCAGGCCACCTGCTGACATCCAGACTGGTGCAGGCAAGGAGCCCTCTGCTTGAAAGCGGAAAGGGAAAGCATATGTGTGGGGAGTTCAAGCCAAAAAGCAAATTCACTACAACATGAGTCTGCAAAGTGGTGCCAAGATCTCATAGCAGCTTTCCGTCCCCTCTGGAGACCGAGATGGAATGCTGAGTGGAGATGAGCAAGGTCTAATCCTGCCCAGCTCCCTGCTGGAGTCACAAGAGGATTCTAGAAAGTCTCGTTGTCACTGATTGAAATAATAAATTCAGCAGGAATATTTTATGTAAATTTTCCTAAAGTGGTGGCTTGGTTGGAGCCCAGAAAGTTGATGTTAGCACTAAGAATGGAAATTTGATATAGCAGAGAAGTGGGTAAAATAAAATATGACAGAAATATGCTACTTTATTAAGTTCAACTTTATATTTAAAAAATAAAATTCTTTCTGGTTTTTCTAAGTATAAAATTGGTAATATATTAGAAAGTATAAAAGTTCATGAGAGTTGAACACACTTGCCCCAAATTCTACTGGCCAAAGAAAACTAGTTGGAAGAGATGTCTTCTTGCCTGCCTGCCTTTCATCCTTTATTCCTTTTCTTTCTTCCTTCCTTTTATTCTTTCTTTCCTTATTTTAATGTATACATTCCTACATAGTTGTAATTGTAAAGCAACCTTTATCTTTTGCCATAATTGGCATAATCTCATCTTATTAAAAAATTTTTATGACCTAAGTTTATATTTTATTTTTATTAAAATATTACAATTTCATTGCAAAATGTAAAAGAAAATGCTATGCAAAAAGCAAAGAAAATAAAAACCACCATTGTCTCTACCACTCAGAGATAATCATTATCAATACTTACTACATTTCTTTCTTGACATTTTATGTGTTCTTGTCAACAATTTAACAAAATTATTGTTTTTTATATTTAATTTTGTAATTTTTATTATTGCCTATGTATTGTGGACATCTTTTCTAACTGTATCCCATTGTATAGCATCACATTTTATTTAAATAATTCCTATTTTGGGGCACTTAAGATATCCCAATTTTTCGTAATATAAGAAATGCTATTCTTGTCCTAATTTAAAAATATATAAATATAAATACACACACATACGTACACACACACAGACTTCCTATGGAATTGCTCAGCAAAAAAAAGTTTACATGAATTTTTAGGGCTTTGGCTACATACTATCAAGTTTTTATCTGGAAAATACATACCAACTTATACTACCAGCAGCACAGTAATACCCATTTCTCTACAACTTCACCAACACCGGCTATTATTAATCATTAAAGAAAAACTATGTGGTATTCCGGTGGGTGACAATGAAATTATGTCCTTTATTACTAATGAGGTTAGATATTTCTTTATGTGTATATGGCACATTTTTATTTCTTCTTTTTTTCAACTGCCTGTTCAAAGCATAATTTTTATACTGGCATAGTTCTGTCATGTGGATATACCATTGTTTATCTAAGCATTCTCTATTAAAAGGGGAAAAGCAAAGTATATGTTCAAGGAGTTCAAGCCAAGAAACAAATACATTACTACATGTGTCTGGAACAATATAACAGATCTTACTACCTTCCAACCCTTCTAGAGACTTCCAGAGTTTTGCTCATCATATATAATGCTGGAATGAACAATTTTGAATACAAAGGGTTTTTGTACGTACATGTTTGGGGTATATAAGATAGATTCCTGGAAGTATTGCTACTAGTTCAAAAAGTATGGCTATTACGAATATTCTAACTGTACCCAGTATTACTTTAATGTAGAATTATCCTTTATTATAGCAATTATATAAACAACCATTAGTCTGAGAACAGATGTCTATAAAGGCAAAGCAGACTAAATTCTGGTACTGGCAGGTCAAGGTATTCTTTTGTGTTTGGTATGAAATATCAAGTAAGATAGGAAGCATATCTTGCCAAAGGTGCCACAAGCATGGGGTCATTCATTCATCTCACCATACAAACACACAGGATTCTGGAGTTATTAGCCAGAACAACATGTCCTTCAATCCTAATCATGCATATGTTAGTGAAGATGGAAGCAGAAATGGAACTGTGAGGTCAAAGATGTTTGTACTAACTCCTTTTCCTTGTTCTTTTGGTATCAACTTCTGGCACTATGTAGCATGGTTACTCTAGAAATTATTGGGGAAAAAATGCTTTAGAAATTATCCTTGTTTAGGATTTCAACCCCTTCATTTTTTTAATGGGGTCGGCTGGGAAGTAAATTTAATTAAAGCCTTGCGATCAGTGTGTGAGTATACGTACATCTATGTGTGCTTATGTATACAGTGGTAAGGAATAAAAGAGTTTTTACATTGTATTTTAATGTGCTTTTCAGGTGTTTCTGATGTTTGGTCAGACTTGTCTTCTGGTCGCTATTGGGCTGATGTCCCCTGTTATTCTAATAATTGTCCCTTCATATATTGTCTGTCTTTTCTCTGCACTTGCTCTTCAACTAGAATTCCCATATTGTCACTGTTCTGCTCTTCATATGATGCATCCAGCTGTAGATTTATATATTATGCACAGGACTCAGTGTGCTTCTTCAATCTGAGAATCTGCTTCTGCTTTTTATAATTTCTGGAAAATTCAATCTGCTTCTGCCTTTCATAAGTTCTGGAAAATTCACAGCCATTTTCACTTAAAATATTGCCCCTTCTCCATTTTCTGCTTTTGAAATTTCCATTAGACCTAAGTTGTAACTTTTAACTTAATCTTCCATATCTCTTGATTTCTCTTTTGGATTGTAGCCCTCTTTATCTTTCTCTGCAGCAGTTTGGGTAATTTCTTCAGATACAAATTTCATATCACTAACTCTCTCTTCAACCATGCCTGATCTGCTTTTAAAGTTGGCAACTATGTTTAACTTTATTCACGGTTTTTCATTTTGGGTTGTTCTATTTGGTTGTTTTTCAGATGTTCCTTTCTTTTTCAGTGTCCTATTTTTTTCATGAGAGTTTTTATTCCTCTCTTTATCTCTTTAATGAGTGTAAATATACTTAATTTCTAGACAGTTTTAGATTGTTACATTATCTCAGGTTCTTGAGGGTGTTATTTCTCTCACATGTCTCTGCTAACTCTCCCTTATTTGGATCTTTTTTTTTTTTTGGTTTGCTCTTTTTCATTGTGAACATATTTTCAGCTAGTATGTTTTTTCCCTGTGTACTTTAAGATGTGGTAGTAACATTTTAGACAAGTTTTACATTTGATTCTTATGGAAACTGCAGTAGTTTTACTAGCTTGAAGTAATTATGACATCTAGATTAATATATTCATTTGAGATTCCTGTACTATGCAAATAGTGTAAAATTTGGATTCTATACCTATACACAGCACAGATTTGTTTTCAGAGAAAGAGTCTTGCTCTATCACCAGGTTGGAGTGCAGTGGCTCAGCCATAGAAGACTACAGCCTTGAACTCCTGGGCTCAAGCAATCCTCCTGCCTCAGCTTCCCAAGTAGCTGAGACTATAGGTGCACCACCAAGACCAGTTAATTTTTTTATTTTTATATTTTGTAAGGATGGGGTCTTGTTGTGTTGCCCAGGCTGGTCTCGAATTCCTTGCCTCAAGCTATCCTCCCACTTTGGCCTCTCAGAGCTCTGACATTTTGTAAAGATTGGGTCTTGCTATGCTGCCCAGGCTGGTCTCGAATTCCTGGTCCCAAGTGATTCCCCCATCCTGGCCTCTCAAAGCTCTGGGATTACAGGCATAAGCCACCATGCCCAGCCAGCACAGGTTTTTAAATTTCCATTTATTGTGGGGAACTTTTTCTCATCCAGATATCTAATCAGTGAGAATTTTACCAGTTGCTTTCTAGTACACGAACAGTGTGTTTTGTAGTCCCCTTGTACGAGGGAAGCAGGTCTTCAGTTCTAAGTCCTCACCTTTCACAGGCCCAAGGTTAAGTCCTTTATTGCGTATGTGTGTTAAAGCCTAACCCATAGCTGTTAGATCCTACAGCCATGTCTAGTATCCTCTGTACTGTTCTGGCATCAGCTCATGCATTTACCACACTGACTGTGAGGTTCTTCCTTATCTGTGGCACATGGACATTTCCTCTTTTTTTTTTTTTTTTTCTTTCTGTGTACCTGTCTGTCTCTGTTTCGGCTATGTAGGCAAAATAGTTTTGTTTTATCCAGCAGTTCTGTGTGCCTCAGCACATAGAAGAATTTCAGTATGCTAAGTAGGTGGAGCTAGAAAGCTATGTCAGTCAGGTTTGTAGACTACTGACTGGTGCAATAGAAATAACATGACCTTTGGAACTGAAACCTGAGAATGAGCTGTGACTTCACCACTTACCATCTGAGTAAGCTGTGCCTAGTCATTTCACCTCTCTAAGCTATATTTTTCTCATCAATAAAATATAGATAATGTTAGTACTGATCTTCATTACGTGGTTTTCCTTACTGCTCTAAATTCACTTTTATTTAAATTCAAACCATTTTCTCCATCCCACTTCCTAGAAAAGCTAGAGAAGATTGCAATTTTCTTATATATCTTATTCAATATTTTCCCTTATTAAACAAATATGTTATGAAGGAATAAAGCAGTCATTGATTGAATGATCTTATTACCTTTCCTCAATGTACTTTTCACATACCAATGGACTGAGAAAAACTCTGATAGAAAAAAGACCTAAAAAGACCTAAAATAGGGAAGAAATGATAAATTCCATTTCTTGGTAAATATGAAGGATGGGGTTAGGGTGGAGTTACATCTCTGTGGAGTTTCACTCCTCACAGTTTTCATCTCTCTTTCTCTCCCTGCAGAGTGCAAATGAGTGAAACCTTATATTGGTTTAGACGTTCTGCTTCGATACATGTTTAAGAGCCAATAAATCTGTCAGAGTAGATTTCAGGCCGAGACAAGGTGAGTGGCCTCACAGTAATTCTGCCAGCGCCTCAGGGTACCAGGCAACATAAGCAGAGAGGTCACCAAATGCCTGCTCACCCCATGCCCAGGCGCAGAGATATTCCACATAGGAATATGAGGACCTTTCCCAAAACGTTGTGTTTGGCATGTGGTAAAATTCTTTGCCAAACAGCAGAGCAGTCCAATAAGAAAACAACAACAACAACAACAACAACAAAAAAAAAAAACAGAGCAAAAAATGAAGGCACATAGCAATAACAGGACCTCTTAGTGATTCTGGCGGTTTGTAAACTCCACGTGAAAGTTATTGTTCATCATGGAAGGCAATGTGGAGGTGTACACACCCAAAAGCTATCCACTTTTATCCCATAGACAGACTTGCACAAAAACACTAGGTTGTCCATGGCAGTTTAATTCTTTTGTTTTTACTTTCTGTAGCTTGTTTCTAGTAATGAAGACCTATAGGTACTGATCTATAGGGATCCCAAAATTAAAAAGCCAATTCGACCAATTATTCCACAGTGTGCCTTATAGGCAACCAGCCAAGTGCTAGTGCATAGAACTTCCTATTGGCATTTTTTTTATATCTAACTTTTAAAATATGAACAGATAGCCAAGAATTAACTGACATTTCAAGAAAGCCTCCAGTATAAAAGATAGAGACATCAAATCAGAAGAAAGGAAGAAAGGAAACTCAAAAGAAACACGGACAGTATACTAAAGAAGAAAACTTTAATCAAACTATGTTTAATGATCTCAGAGGTATAAGATAAGCTATTTATCCTTAAAGTTAGGATGCTAGTAAGAAAAAAAGAGAAATAAATGAAGTTTATTGTTTAAAAAATAAAATGTTCTTAGAAATTTAAATATGATAACTAAAATTATGTGTGCATGTGTGTGTAAGATTTGGAAAATAAAGGTAAGGAAATATCTCAAAATATTAAGAAAAAAGTAGAAGACAAATCAGAAGAAACTAAAAGTCCGGTACAGCAAGCCCAACATCCTACCAATAGGATCTAGAAAAAAATATGTCAAGAGAAAGATTATGGGAAAATGTTTTGGACCTGAAGAACATGAGTCCCCGGATTGAAAAGTTCTATTCAGCAGCTAGCACAATAAATGCAAAAAGACCCAGCTCTGTCGTAAAACTTCAGTACACCAGGAAGACAGTAACTAACTTTCAAGAAAGGAAACAATAGGTCACATACACATGATCAAGAATAAAATGGCAGTCAATATTCAGTACTAGCAAGGAAAAATACAAATGTTTTCTGACATTGAAGATTTAAGAAATCTTGACCCACGCACCTTTTCTCAAGAAGTCTTCTAAAAGATGAGCTTCACCTAATGCAAGAAAGACAAAACGATATCCAGAAAATAAGGAATCAACGCAGGAGGAAGATGAAAGAAATTCCCTGGACAATAATGAAAATAAGTCTTAATATGATAACCATACATAGATTTAGAAAACAAGCAATACAGATACAACAAGAGTCCAGAGACATACGGAGGAAGAGCTCCATTAAAAAAAATTCAACTAATTGGATTAGGTGGTGCAGCTGGTAATATAGGTAGTTATACATTGAGATACTGTATGTCTTCTGCTTGGGAACATGAGTTCAGGAGTCAGACTGCCTGGGTTCGAGTCCTGGCTCTGCCACTTACCATCTTATGTGAGCCAATTAATTTCTCTGTGCTTCATGCTTCCCATCTGTAAAATACAGATTATAGTTACCTACCTTATAGAGTTATTACAAAAAAATTAAATGCGACACTGATACTGTGATGAAAACAGTGTCTTGAATATTGCTGGATGTTAGGGGAAGCAAAGACAGTAACATGTACAGAGAAAACTAAGTCATTTTTTTAAATGAGTAAATTATCAGCTCTAGGAAAAAGGATAATTGAACAAGAAAGGAGTTATAATGATAATATGCTCCTTGGCTCAGCAGAAAATATTTCCATTGTGGGAATAATGCAAATCCTGAAAATTGTGATGAAATAAACTGGAAGGATAAAGGAAAGAAAAAGGGACTTAAGGGAGAAATCGTTATCTACCATAATAGAAGTGCATAGAGGTAGTATTCTATTTAGAATATGGAATTAGATATTAAAATAAATGGCTAAACACATCTGAATTAATCCTCAAGGAACAGGACTTGGTTAACTATGGCATTTGGTTAGCACAAATAAATAAAGAAGGAGGCAAGGAAGGAAGGAGTACAGGAGAACCGGGGCTGCTGCAGTGATTCTGGAGCACCAAGTTCTAAGAGAAGCCTCAAGATTGTAGGTCATGGAAGTGCCCACCATGGAATCCGCACTGCTAGGAAACATTCCCAGGAAGGGAAGAATCTTATATTCCACGAACCCCTAACATGGGTCTCCATTACCCTGAAAGGGTTTTTCCTGTCTGGAAAAGGAACCTGCAGAGATAACCTAACTATGAAGGAGGGAAAACTTTTTGTTTTTACCCCTTCTACCTAGAACATGAGTTAAGTTTGGCTTGACACTACAATCACCCTTTAAAAAAAAAAAAAAAAAAGAGTACATTTTGGTTTGAAATAGTATTTCCTAAAACAGAAAGTCACGGTACTAAAAATTGACATTTAAATGCAGGTAACTGACATATAAATAAAGGGATAAATATCCCTGTTGTGCTCTGAAATTAAATGAATAAAAAAGGATTCTGCCAAATAATCATCAAAAAGATGAAAGAGAAGGCATGCACGTTGCCTGCATAAGGATAACACTTAAGTGAGGCCTGAATTTGTCTCAGCTGCACATGATGTTTCAAAGCCACAGCAAGCTGTGAACAGCCTGAGGGCTGTGAACATCCGGGTCTCATGACACTTTTCTACATTAGTGACCCATCACCGGGTGGCGCCTCCATCCCTGGGCAGGACCTGTTGAGGTCCTCAGCACTCACACTGTCTTTACGGGCTGCACAAAAACCACAAAACAAGCCAGCATGGAGGAAAACAACTTATTAGGCATTTTCCTGTCTGGGGTACAGATGTGTTTGGATTTCAGTGAAGGAGCTGAAACTTCAACAGCTGAGCTAGAGACAGCTGTTCCAGAAACCCAGAGGGAGACCTAAAGGTCTTGTTTTGTGTTGTATCTTGGCAACACTCCTTGCTATTGCTGACCCGTAGCAAAGGGCCAGTCCTTTGTGATAGGCCTTGAGGCGATCATATTTCCAGCTGTGTCAAGAAGAAACAGTGTGACACAGTCACAGGAACTCCTTGCTTGGGTCACAGAAACACCAAGACACCACCTAAGCATGAAATCTCACACAAAATATAAGCAAGTAGATATTTTATGACAGCTATGGGAAGTGAAGATTTTGTAAGAAGCAAAATAAATGCAGATGAATTTTTTTTTTTAACATGTAAAATTCTGAGCCAAATGGCTTTGGATTTATAATTCCCAGGGATTTTGGTGCTTTCAGTAATGAGCAGGAGCATGGAGTTTATGAGGGTTTAAATCCTTTGAGTATTTCTCTATAAAACCAATTCATGCTAGCTTTTCTGTCCTAAAAAAGTATTTCAGTTTACTTTCTCACTTTTTCCCCTAGGTTAGAGCAATGGTTTTTTTGTTTTGTTTTGTTGTTTTTTTAAAAAAAGCAGGGGCAGGGGAAGGGGAGAGATTGAGGAAGGGAACAAATATTTATGAAGTTCCCATCCTGTGTGGGCATCGTGGGAGAAACTTTGTCCACATAATCATAAAAATTCTCATAATTCTAAGCCAGGAATTATTATTATGATACCCATTTTAAACATAAAGAAACTGAAACTCACTGTAAAACATGTTTAAAATCAGAAGGCTAATGTGCAGCAGAGCTGAGATTAAAATGAGGTCTGTTTAAATATTAAATCTATACCTTTCCCCCATATCTGCATCGCAGTGTTCATTGCAGCTTTATTCACAGTAGCCAAGAGATGGAACCAACCGAAGTGTCCATCAGTGGATGAATCGATAAAGAAAACATGTTCTATATACACAACATAATACTATTCAGCCTTAAGAGAAAAGGAAATTTTGTCATTTGTAACAACATGCACAAAACTCGAGGACATTATGTTAAGGGAAATAAACCAGGCACAGAAAGACAAGGTACCATCTCACCTATGTGTGGAATCTAAAAAATTGAAACCCCTAAAAGCAAAGAGTAGAATGGTGGGCACTAGGGGCTGAGGGAAGGGTGAGTGGGGAGATACTGATCAAAGGTTATAAAATTTTAGACAAGAGGAATAAGTTCAAGAAATCTATTGAATAACATGGTGACTATTGTTAATAACAATTTATTGTATACTTGAAAATGGCTGAGAGTAGATGCTAAATGTTATCACCATATACAAAATGTATGCATATGTTAATTAGCTTAATTTACCCATTCCGCAATTTACACATATTTCAAAACATCATGTTATACATCATGAATGTATATGATTTTAGCATACATATACATACATACTAAAAATTAATAATTATTACTAAAAGACGTATAAATAAGTGAAGAAAGAAAGAAAAAGAACTATGCTCTTTCCTTTTGACCATGTTTCTTCTCATAAATGTCAAACACAGACCTTTGCTTTCTCTTATGCAGTAAGGCAGCACTGTCACTAACAGGTAATACATTCCTTTTATTCATGTAAGCTATATAGGATAGTCCATAAATTAAAACTGTGAGAATAAATGTGCTTATCTCTGGTTTATCAATTAAGATTCCTGCTGTGACACATTTCTCTCTTTTGCCAAGTGTTCTAAAATCTTCCTTATTCATTGCTTCTCATCTTGCCCAAGTAAAATTGGCAAGCACTGTTATCTTCACTTAATAACACAAGTTACCCAGGGAATAGCCTGGATTAGAAGCTATGAAGCCCACAGCTTATGGATAAGCACTCCGAGTCTTCTATCTGGACTCAGTGAAGAATTCAGAGGTCTATTTGGTAGAAATTCAGTTAAGAGTCTGGCAGATTTGATTATTTCAGAGCCGCGGTTTCCAGGACACACTACCTTTGCCTGTTTTCCTCCTCTGATTGCTTCTTTTTAGACGGAATTTTCTTATTCCCCTAACCTTTTAGAATTGGTATAACATACAGTTCTGGTCCCAGACTTCTCCCTGGTTATTCTCTTTATGCATTTAGCCAAAATTATTTGAGCTTCTATTACATGTACATGTCAACTGCCTTTTGACTTACAGGCCTATTTCAGCTCCTACTGTGCTTCTACCCCCTGTTAAACAACAAGCTCTTCCTTCGGTGTCCCTCAGCCCTAAGGGTGATAGCAGCTTCTAGCTGGTACTAATCGCTAGGCTATTCCTGGCTCCTTGTAGGGCTTTCCAGCTTCTCCACCACCCTTTTAGCCAAGTATCTGTGTTAAATCCAATCTGTTTGAAAGACCTAGGAGGCTATTTTCCTGGCTGGATCCTATGGGCAAAAACAGATAGCATTCTTTGTTACAAGTTATAGAAACAAACTGGCATTTTGGCAGGAAAGAAATATAAAGATATTGGAGAGCTCAAAGAATCTCTCTCGAAGAGGATCAAAGAATCTCTAAGAGGATCAAAGAACCAGGCTGGGAGACCACAAGGGAAGGAGCAGTGCTCACAAATCTCAAAGTAGAACTCTTCTAGCAAAGCCACCATTACGGCCATGCTCCATGTCTTCGGTTGCACCACATGTCACCAACACTGGATTCTGGAAGCTACCATTCAGACTGTTGTATCTTCCACCGTCTGTCAACAGAATCATTTCTGGGCTTTCCTACCTCTTCATGACATTAGCTTCCAGTTGAGAGACTGGGGTGGGTATGCCTGATTGGCAAAGTACAGGTCATGTGCCTAACCCTGGCTGCAAAGACAGCTGGAGATGCAAGTGTATCTGACATTTTCAGTTCCTATCATGGGAGATGGACTCTTCATAGGCAGTGACATTCCCTAAAATTAGTACAGGGATTTAGATGCTTAGGGGACATTTTATTTTCAACAGACCCTGAGACAAGGATTGAAGTATAAATGGGGGAGGGGGGAACCCAGGAATCACTGGTAAGGAAGTGGGGGAAGTAAGACAAAAGAGAAAACAGTCAATGGACAGTAAATTATTGATCGGGTTTCCACTATGGGTGACTAGAATTAAATACTACTGGGGAGATTCTGGGAGTCAGTGTAGAACACACACCTTGGAGCGATTCCATCCAAGGGCCAGGGAGCTGGTGTATTTCTCCACCACCTGTTATCTGACACTGTTGAAAGCATCTGGGAGGCAGGCTTATTCCCTCACATTCCCAGCCTGTCTTCCTCTTGCATGAGCTGAATGGGCCTCAACATTCAGAGGAAACTTTCAGACAAATAAATGTAGGCACCAGCAGTTGAAAGTTGGGCAGGTGTGATCTGGAAAAGAAAATGGAGGTGGCAGGATACCCGCCATATCTGCTGCAGGAGATAAGATCCACAGGGACCTGGAACCTGGGAGCATCAAGGGTACATCAGTGAGCAAGAGAGAAGCCTTCCTGGCCTCACTAAGCTGGTGGCCTCCTGGTTCAGACATGTGAAAAGGAAGTACAATACAGTGGGCAAGAGCAACAGAGGCAATACAGGGAGCTAGAGCTACACTTCTGGCCTCCAAGACCCAGGAGGATGGGGTCAGCATCCTACTCATTTTTCAACCCCATTGCCTAGAGTAGTATATATTCAATACATGTTTTCTGGCCCTACACTGAATTGTCAGGCACATTCCTGATGCATTATATTTATTGTCTCTGTTTCTTACTATTACCCAATAAGGAAGGTGAGCCCCCATTTTACAGTGGAGGAAGTTAAGGCACTCCTAATTCCTCCTAACTGCCTTACTACTAACATCCTTCATATCTCAGCTTTGATGTAATCTCTCCAAAAGGCCTGTCTGCACCATGTGCCCCCATCTCCAAGCTGAGGTTATCTTTATCACAGAACTTATCCTCTGTTTTGTAATTGGCAACTCATTCTCATGAATTTTCACGAGCAGAGCTCTTTAAGAGCAGGAACTGTGTCTGTGTTGTTTAGCAATGTATACTCAGCATCTAGGCTTATGCTGGCACATTTCATTTGCACCAATCATTTTTTGAATGACTTGAATAAGTGATTAAGGCTCAGAGACTTTAAGTAACGTGACCAGTCACAAACCTAAGAGGTGACACAACTGAGGTTTGAACTATAGTCTGTCTGACCCCTAAATCTCTCCTACATTTTGCTGAGGGGTAAGCAACTTAATCCATTTATAGCAACCAGAAAATTTAAGTTGGATTAAATGCTTGTATTTTAGGTCAAAAGTAATGGGTAGGAAGTCTAAGAACTTCTTATAATCGTTGGGTTGAGGAATTACCAAAAAGAACTCCGGACCCAAAGCTAGGAGAAGGTTCCTAGAGGACAACACTCCTTATCCAAACTTTGCCTGGGTTAGACAACATTTAAAACTCTCCCTTAATTTAACATTTTAAGATTCAAAGGTTTTTAACCTAATCTCTAGGTAAAAGGAAAATTTAACTAATCGACCTCATCAGCTTATTAAAATAACTTTAAAATATTAGAGATAATTTTAAGGCACCTGATACGGTTTTTTATGCTCCTTTAGACATTGCAGAAAAGTCTTCTCAAGCTCACACTTGTCAGACGTACACAGAGCCACATTCAAAATAAAGAGGATGGGGGAGATGCTCGTTTGGAAATCAAAGGAATTCTTTTCTGCCTTATTTATCCAGACAATACTCTCACTCCCTCATTTTTGCAAAGTCAATGAGAGCTATCCATCCTCTAAGCATGCACTTCCCACAGACCCTCAATTCTAAAATGGCCAAGAAGCAACATCGATTCAATAACATCCTTTTGGTACTGGGGGTGGGGATGGGAGGTGGAGGTAGGGAAGTGAGAGATGAAACAGACAGGAAACACTCAATGAAATGTTCCCTGAAATTACGATGCACACATCCTGATTTTGGAATGCTAACATGCAGCACTAAGAGAGCCTTAGAATTGAAAAAACATGCTAATTAAACAGAAACTTGTCAAATGATATTTACCAAGTGCCTACATATTTTGTCCAGATGTTATTTCTAGACATAACCAAAAAATAGTGGGAACAACAAAAGGAAGTTTCACATAAATTACATGTTTTGAGGAGGTAAAATGCATTTTTAAAGTTCCTTGAAGAGTTTAAGTTATTCAGATTTGTTTCTGAAACTAGCAAATTGAAAAATTACCAGACCAATCAATACATATATACATATATAATAATGTGGGTGCTTGGATAATCAGTGTGAGCTTTCTTGGTAAAAGTTGAAGTAGGGTTTAATTTCTACTTTAGCTGTTTTTCTTTTGGAGAAAAAATATGTCTGTGCCCCATCAGCTTTCAAATGAAAAACCATACATGCAGCAAATCAAATTAACAGTTAATCAGTCATCCCTTTGACTTGATCACTGATTCAGAAACTCAGAAGTGAACACTGCATTGTATTTCATCTGTTTTTTGCCACTTCACTAGTTTCTAGCCAAGTCCTGCCACAGCACTCACCAACAAGACTGAAATAACAGCCAATAGCAAAACACCCTTGTCAAAGGATCAGCATTTCATGAATCCCTCAAGGATCTCAATATACAATCCAAAATATCATAATGAGAATCAAGAGCAGGAGAAAAACATTTTGATCACTAAGTTAAAAGAAGGTGTGAAACACTAAGATCAAGAATACATATATGAAATTTACACGGTGTAGCGGAGGGATACAAAATATGGCACTGATACTCCGTTGCCCACTCTTAGGCCCACAGTGAAGCCTCAATCAACCCCAGAGCCAGATGCAGCCTCAGAATCTATCTTAACACATTTCTTCAAAAGCCACTCCAGATAACTGGCCCTAGAATCAAGATAGAATTCTTTGCTCCTGCCACTGAAAACTGAATTATTTCAAGCCATGATGGCTCTCATATATATTGGAGCCTGGCTACACTGAGCTACTTAGTCATCTTTGAATGTACTGTGAAACTTCAAGCCCTGTGCCTTTGCTTTTTCTGTGTCCTAACTGGAAATATCTTTTCTCTACACCTCTACTGGTGGAAATCTTATTTATTTTTTGTGGCTCCATGCAACAATTTCCTCTTTTGTGAAGTGTGCCTCATTCATTGCCTCTAACCATAATGAATTGTTTGTAGTTGTTTATTTATGCCACGAGTTTCAGTGAGAGGTACTTGGGCAATCTAAAAGAAATATTATGACCAAATAATGATAATAATCACTATTATTATTATATATAACATATTTATATAAAAAATTCATTTCGGTCAAAACACAAAACTAAAGAGGGAAATGATAAAATTTATGAACTAGAATTCCTTTCCCTATTTTTAAAATAAAGCTGTGCTTCTACTATAAAGTGAGTCAATATATAAAAGTTTAGTGTTATCCTGCATCCCTATTGTAAAATGTAACAAGCAGACAAATTCAAATATAGTATTACTTTGTCATGGGGCATAAAAATTTCTATCAATGCAGAATATCTTACACCACAAAAATTATGTCAAGGGTTAGCAAATACGTCTAGTTCAGCTGTTCCCACACTGGACTGATAATTCAGAAGTGTTAAGATTCTATATTTGAAGAATATAGATTTCCTAAGTCTCATGCTTAGCATATGAACAAGATCTTTAGGGTGTGGGGCTCAAGAATTCACACTTTTTTTTTTTTTTTTTGAGACGGAGTCTTGCTCTGTTGCCCAGGCTGGAGTGCAGTGGCACAATCTTGGCTCACTGCAAGCACCACCTCCCGGGTTCACGCCATTCTCCTGCCTCAGCCTCCCCGGTAGCTGGGACTACAGGTGCCTGCCACCACGCCCGACTAATTTTTTTTTTTCTATTTTTAATAGAGATGGGGTTTCACTGTGTTAGGCAGGATAGTCTGGATCTCCTGTCCTCCCGATCCGCCCACCTCGGCCTCCCAAAATGCTGGGATTACAGGCGTGAGCCACCACGCCTGGCAAGAATTCATACTTTATAAAAGCTCTCCTAGGTGAACTGGCGAACTGCTAGGTTGGCTATCTTAACTGATGATTTTTATAATAAATGTCTGAGCTGGGGACATTAGTAAACATTCCTTACAAGTATAACATAAATAAATAGACACATTCAGGCACACAATATTTGGATTCCATTTATGCTGTTAATTTCAGGGAAGACATAGACTGTCAGTTCATTCATTTCGCTATTTTGGCATTGTAATCATGGGAGACGGGCTGCTAAAGGTTTCAAGTCTGACAAATTTCTGAAGAATCAAAAATTGACTTATCTTAAGATAAATGTTTCATGTTTGTCTTCAATCTAAACAAGAAAACATTTGGGGGCAAAACTTTGTTAAAATTCAGTTTAACTGATTTATCTAACCATGTATAAAAGCTGTTTTTCACATGTTAAAAGACAGTGTGAAAGTATGGGTTTTTCATTTTGTTTTGCTTTACATGTCAATATTAAAAGAGCTTAATTTTTAAAATTTCTGTTACATGATGACCTTAACTTCTTATGGTAAGCAGGAAAAAAAATGTGTATGTCCAAAGAAATAAAAATTTACAATAATAGTGTTCTTAAAAAGTAGAATCCCCGAAGATGTAATTTACAGCTCGTTTTGGGCTAACAATTCACACCATAAAATAAAAGGAAATTCTAATCTAGTGAACTCCATTAACTGGATGTTTTCTGACAATCCTCTAAGCACTACTCCATGGTTAATCAATCAAAATACAGGGTGATTTGTCTCCTGTTAATGGTCTAGCACACACGCCCTAGTTGGAACCAAAGATCTCAGGGATACAGATTAATGGGTTGACTCCAATTCTAATAAATAAATAAATAATATGAGAAATTAATCCGACTTTCAGACAACACAGTAAGTTCCACACAGCCTGTAAAAAGCATAGCTGGTACACAGGAAGGACACTAATGTGCACTGAAGAGAACAATTTGAAATTCCATTGCAAACATTCATTTTCATGAATTTCCTTTCTGTGCTTTATCTTTGTTTGCATTTGAGGAGTAAGCTTAGAAACAAAAACAAATAACAGAAACCTACCGGCTTCCTGGGTCAGACCAAGCAAAAGTAGACTTTCACTATGCCTGGAATGTGTCAATTTGCCTTTTAGGTTAAAATAAATTTGACAGTGTACTGAGAAATTAATTTTAAAATCATAGCTGTGCTAAGCATGGGAAAGATAATACTCCATGACTAAAATTATTTGGCTTATTATGTAAAAATACAGCTCTCACAATTTATGAATGTGGTTTTGCAGTAGAGTTGCAATTCTCACATTCAGCTATGGCAACTAAGAGAATCTGGATAATTTTTTATATTTGCACTGCAAAATTGTGGCACAGATAACACTGGAAAGGAGGACTTATTTTGGCTATTCGCATTTTCCAAAAATGGTCACATTAATATTTCTGATTCCACATGCTCTTCCAGGACTTGTTACTTGTTCATCAAGAAGTAGAATCTATTTTTTCTCTCCTTGGATCTGGGTGATGCATTGTGACTACCTTTGCTGAGAGAATGTGGAGGAAATGATGCTGTGTGACTTCCAAGAATAGATCATAAAAGTTGTCTAACCCAAGCATGGTGGCATGCACTTGTTGTCCCAGCCACTGGGAAGGATAAGGCAGAAGGATCACTTGAGCTCAGGAATTTGAGGCTGGCCTGAGCAACATAGGAAGAAATTGTCTCTAAATAAATAAGTAGGCAGGGTGTGGTGGCTCATGCCTGTAATCCTAGCACTTTGGTAGGCTAAGGAGGGTGGCTTGCCTAAGTTCAGGAGTTTGAGACCAGCCTGGGCAACACGGTGAAACCCTGTCTCTACTAAAATACAAAAAATTAGCTGGGCATGGCGGCATGCATCTGTAGTCCCAGCTACTCTGGTGGCTAAGGTAGGAGAATTTGCTTGCAGGCGGAGATTGCCATAAGCCAAGATGGTGCCACTGCACTCCACCCTTGGTGACGGAGCAAGACTCCGTCTCAAAAAAAAAGAAATAAAAATAAAATATAAAGTTGATACAGCTTCCACTGGGCTCTCTTGGGACACCTGCCTTTGGAACTTAGCCACCATATTATGATGCAGACAAACAGCCACATGGAACAGCCACATGTAGATGTTCTATATAGCCACAACCACATGGTGGTTCCAGCCAACAGCCTGTACCAACCACCAGACACATGAACGAGTGCTCCTGAAGATGATTTCACCCTTTAGCCTTCTGGTCACTTCATCTGATGTCATATGGAGCAAAGACAAAATGTGCCCCTAGGCAAATCGCAAACCTGCGAGCAAAATAAATATTGTTGTTTTAAATTACTGTATTGGGTGGTTTGTTGCGTAGCAACTGAAATACATATCAAGTGTCTTGATTTTGTTTTATCTTCTCTACCATTTAAGTAACTTTTTACCAGGAAAACAATTCAACAATCATTTCACAGCGATTCTATCTGCAATAATTCATACATGGCAGCACCTCACTCTCAGAGCTGCCCTGCATCCACTATGTGTTTGGTCACTGCTTGACCAGCATCATGTGAGAGCTATGTTTGTTCAACTTATGCAATGTAAATTCATTTTCCAAAGAATTATAAAAAGAATGCATACTCATGAAAATTCAAATTTTACAGATTTTTAGTTAAAAAAAGCCCTGTTTGTTTCCTAACCCCCCAATTCTACATCTTTCAGAGGTAATTTCATCAAATCTAGTATGTATCCTTTCCAAGCCTTTTCTACTTATCTACACCTTTGCACACACACAAACACAAAACACACACACACAGACATACACACCTTAAGTATATATCTTAGACATTTTCCCCTAAATATTATGAGTTTCTTTTTGATACATTGATAAAGCAAGCCTATTGATAATAAAAATTAAGTAATTATAATCCAAATATCAAGATAAGAAGAAGCAGGAGGAGGAGGACGAGGAGGAGGAGGAGGAGGAGGAGAGGAGGAGGCAGTGGCAGTGGGGGAGGAGAATGAAGAGACCATTTTCTGAGTTCTTACTATGGGCCAGGCACTATGCTAACCAGTTTGTGTGCACTACTCTAGTTAATATACTGCCTATTAAGTGAATACAAATCTTTAAAGAAAAATAGTTCAGAAAATAAATTCAGTACTCCCCAAATCTTATTGAGTTGCCTAGATGCATTACTATCCCCTTACACAAATGAAAAAGAATCCCAGAAAAGAAAATTTAAGCCATGTGATATGTGCTTGGAAGATGTCTGCCGCCCAAAGAGTAGGGTTAATGACACAGGATTCTTCAATTTTCTTTTACATAAAAATTACTCCAAAATGTAGACTCTAGGCTGGACCTCTACTCTGAATTCTAGGCCTATATATCTAACCTGTTTGACACATCCACTTAGATGTCTCAAAGATTATCCAAACTCATTATGCCCAAAACTTCTGATTTCCCCCTGCTGCATGTGTACACATGCATACACACATCCAGTGGTGTTCTCATACTTTCTCTCTGGCATTACTACCCAGCCAGTTATGCAAACTCAGGACTTGGCAACATATTATTAGACACTAAGCCTTATTAACTCATCTTAATTTAGAGTCATAAATATCTCTGAAATCTTTCCCCTTCTCTGCATTTTTATTGCCAACACCCTAGGCCAATTTACGAGCATCTCTTACATAGACTACTGTAATAGACTATTCATTGCCTCCCAGCTTTCCATCCAGGTCAACTCCAATCTTTTCTCTGTGCTGTAGCTAGAGTGATATTTTCAAAACACAATTTCATCATTTTAATCCCAGGCTTAAAACTATTCAATAGATAACCTCTGCTTTTGGGATAAAAATTCACATTTTTCTCATAGCTTATAAGCCAAGAATGGTTCATGCCTACCCCTTCAAACTCAGCACATGCTACTTTTCCTCTCACTGTTCAGCCACAAAGCCTTCTTTTATTTTCTTCAAATACATGAAGCTTTCTCCCACCACAGAGCCTTTGCATGAGCTATAACTTCTATCTGAAATGCTCCTCCTTTCCATGAGTAATCTTTTGCACCTTCAGCTCTCAACTTAAATATCAGTTTTCCAGTGAATACTTCCAATAATTTCACAAACTAGTTTATATTCATTTATTACAGTCTATCATAATGCCACACTTCCCTTCTTCACAGCCCCGTCATAGTTTGAAGTTGCACTTTTACTAAAGTAATATTTTAAATGTATGTCTTCCCAATTTCACTGTAAGCTCTTGGACAGCAAGGACCAGAAGTGTGCTGAAGCCAGCTCATGCTGGCTCACATTTGCTTAATACATCCATATCTTCTTACACTGTAGAACATCGATAGCTTGAAATTCGCTGTAGTGGGAGTATTTACACCACAGAAATGGACAAATACCAGAAATCAGAGTTTTTGTTTTTGTAAAGCCAGCTGTTAAACATTTACCAGCAAGAACCATGCTTGCCTTTGCTTGTTAACGTATCTCCAGCACCTAGGACAGTGTCCAGCACATGAAAGCCTCTCAATAAATATCTGTTAAATAAATGAATGAATGCTCTAATCATAAGTTCAGCCAGCATTCCAGTGGATGCCCTCTTGCGATGAATGTGACCTCTTGGTTTTAGGAATGAGAATACTTCCAAATTCAACTCCTATTTGTTGTTTGTTTACAGACATTTCTTTATTTGAATAACTACCCTCTGTCTGAGTCCCCAGAGCCAATGACATAGTTGAAACATGCAATTCACTGAGAGCACAGTTTCCCAATGGTCAACTGATCATGCTATAATACATTTAAACCTTATAACCAGAAAGGAGCATCCTTTCTCCCTCACCCTTCCCTTTTTCCAGGATTCCTGGAATAACTGAGTCAGTAAATGGAATAATTGAGTCAAGAAAATAAAAGAATATATCCGGAAGCATAAATGTACTATAAGTATTTGTGTGTATGCATGTGCACATGAGCACACATAGGCATATGTCAATCTTTTTGGAAGAATCTACATATAGAATGAATAATATATTATTTAAACAAAAATGGTGGGAGGGTTGGTGGGAGATAGAGGACAAAGCATGTAAAATGAAACATGAAAAGGATAGTCATTCAGGGTTTGTCATCTATAAAGGAAGAAAATCATACCTGCAAGATGGCTGCCTCCAAAATTAACCAACTACCCAGACAAATATAAGCAACTCAGGCACTTAGGCCTAAAAGAGCCAACACAGTGTGACAATGATCAGATAGGGGACCAAGACAGTCTGAAGAGTAAAACTGTGGACATTATTTAACCCTTAAAACCTGCTCCAGGTTTCAGGTCACTGACAATAATCATGATTTATAGAATGATAGATGTCTACATGGCAGTTCCCCAAATTCCATCTCTGCGTAAAATATAGATGTTTGCCAAAGCAGACTTATCTTTTCAATTAACATTTTGTGGGCTCCAAGAAATTCTATTGGTTAAGGCTGAATATGAAGATGATGAAGGATAGCAGTATTGGTACTGGTTGATTCTGCAATCGTTCTTTAAGACTGGTGATTTCCAATGCTGGGCTAACAAATGAATATTTGGTTGAATTCTTTTTTCTTTCTTTTCCTTTTTTGTGAAATCCCAGGAAATGTTAGAAATCTCTGTCCTGTTTATGTGAAAAAACTCATTAATGTATTATAAATAATGATGTGGCTTTTGCAAGAAATATACATCACTGCTGGAAAGTAGATACTCCATGATTCCTTGCTTCTGAGACATATCAATAATTTCTACCACAGAAAATGCAGCTTTCATTCTGGTGGCATTTCCAGAAGCGAAGGCACTAGAAAAATGCAAGGAAGTCAAGAGAAGCCTTGTATTCTTCCTGTAGAAGTCAAAGAGAATGAATTAAGAAAATGTCTAAGAAAATTTCTAGCATTCCAAATCTTTTTCAGGTCAGCAAAATAAATTATCCAGACATCTTAAACAAAAGAGTAGAAAAAAAATCAAAGCACAGCACATTACAAAGTCCAAGGCTGAATCAATATTAGAGAAACCTATTCGTATAATTCACTAAATTATAAGGCAAAAGAGAAAAACACCTTTTTCCTCCCACCCCTCTTCCCTTTCTGAACAACTCAGCCCAAAAGTCATTAGCTAGCTCCAAGAAGGAGTTGGTGGGGAAAGGGAGCATGTTGGAACATGAGTGGTGTGAGAAGGGCCTGTGCAGGGTATAGGACATTGGTGGTGGATAGAAAATTGGTTTTGTATAAGGCTTTGATCACATAAGTACCTATCTAAAGGAACATGGAAGTTGAGTTTCTTACTCTCAGAGAAGAGTTACAAATAAGGGAAAGGGAGAAAACTAATATAGGCACATAGAGTTGTATTAAAGTACCAACATTAAGGCATTTTTAAATATATTGAAGGATGGATAGACAAACAATAGGTGGTTAGATATGTAATATAGAAAATCACCTACACATGAGTGTGTACACATAAACCTGTATCTATTCTTTAGCTTAGTCCAGTAGGAGGGGCCTGGAAGCAATGACACCTAAAGAACAGTGAGCATACCTTAGACATTAAATTGTCGTTTCTAAATATCATCTCTATTGAAAAGACCAGGGCTCTTTGGAAAAAATAGATGATTCTAGGGCCGGGGTAGGCAGAGTACAAGATAAACCTGGAGGAGCATCTTCTTTTACCAGAAAATAAGGAAGTGCTCAAAGAATGAAGGGGACATACCACAAGGACACAGAAACCAGTTTGAAGGTGCTCCCACTGGCCAAATCAAGGATAATTTGAACGCTAAAATAGATAATTTCAATAATGGATCATAACCTGACAAATTAAATACGAAAGTATGAATTCATACCAATATAAATGAACAAATGTTTGAAGAAAAGTGGGACATTTATACAATCTCAAAGTAACTTTCCACAAAACAAAATGATTTCAAAGGGGAAAAATTAACTTTATGGGACAGAAACCTGACAGATAACATCTTAAGCAAGCAAATTGAACATCACCAGTAATGGGATAAACCTAAATCATAAACCACTTGGTAAGATACAATGAGAAGAACACTGTATCCATCCTGTGATATCTGGGCCAAAATGCAGAACCTGAATCTAATAATGAGGAAATATTAGACAAACAGAAATTGAAGATCCATTTATACAACAACGGGCATGTGATTTTTAAAAGTGTCAAGGCCAATAAAGTTAAGAAAAGGGTGAACAATTGCTTCATATTGAAGGAGACAGATAGGACAACTAAATGCAATATACAATTCTTATTTTTGAATAACAGATTTATTGAAATAAAACTTATATCACAGAAAAGTCACCCTTTCAAAGTATACAGTTTAAAATTTATTGGTATCTTCGCAGAGATAAGCAGGAATCCACACCATCTAATTGAAGAATATTCTCATCCCTCCAAATAGAATTCCCATACCCAATGGCCGTCACTCTCTAGTTCCTCTCCCAACACCCCCTAATCTCTAGGCAACACTAATCTACTTCTAGTCTCTATGAAATCTTAAAACATACTGTCAAATTGTTCAGAAAAAAACAGGTTTTTTTGTACTGTACTCACAACTTTCCTCTAAGTTTAAAATTGTTGAGAGACAGAAAGAGACAGAAACACCACATTCACATAAACAGATGCTGAAAGATTTTTTTCAATAAAATTCAGCATCTACTGTTGATTTTTTAAATTGTGAAAATGTCAGAATAAATGGATATTTCTTTAACAAATATGTATTTACTTTGATAACTAAACCAAAAAGCCAGTATCACGCTTAATAATAAAACACTAAGCTATTCCTATTAAACTCAGGAACAAATCAAGATGCCCATTATCACCACTATTGTTTAGCATCGTTCTGGAACTGCTAACTAATGCAACAAGACAAGAAAAAAGGATGGGCTGGGCGCGGTGGCTCACGCCTGTAATCCCAGCACTTTGGGAGGCCGAGGTGGGTGAATCACGAGGTCAGGAGATCGAGACCATCCTGGCTAACACAGTGAAACCCCGTCTCTACTAAAAATACAAAAAAAATTAGCCAGGCGTGGTGGCGGGTGCCTGCAGCCCCAGCTACTCGGGAGGCTGAGGCAGGAGAATGGTGCGAACCTGGGAGACAGAGCTTTCAGCGAGCTCAGATCGTACCACTGCACTCCAGCCTGGGCAACAGAGTAGGAATCCGCCTCAAAAAAAAAAAAAAAAAAAAAGATGGGATTCAAATATTAGATTTAAAAACTATTTACATGAATATGAATGTTTAGCAAGCTCACCGTTAGGTAATACATATTAGGTTGGTGCAAAAGTAATTGTGTTTTTGTCATTGTGGCAGAAACCAAATTACTTTTGTATTTTTGCCATTATGGCAGAAAGCGCAAGTACTTTTGTACCAATTTATTACACAAAATATATAACTTTCCTAAAATCAAGAATAATCTAATAGTGGAATCTCAAAATCAAAGCAATTAAACTCATGGAGATGGAGAATAGGATGGTTAACCAGAGACTGGGAAGGGTAGTGAGGGATCTGGGGGAAGGTGGGCATGGTTAATGGGTACAAGAAAAAGTAGTTAGAAAGAATGAATAAAACCTAGTATCTGATAGCACAACAGGGGGACTGTAGTCAACAATAATTTAACTGTACATTTTAAAAAAACTTAAAGAGTATAATTGGATTGTTTGTAACACAAAGGATAAATGCTTGAGGGGATGGATACTCAAGCCTCCATGATGTGTCTTTGACACATTGCATGCCTGTACCAAAATATCTCATGTACCTCATAAATATATACATCTACTATGTACTCACAAAAATTAAAAAAAAAACAATGTTTAAAAAAGAATAATCTGATAGGAGACATAATCCGGAACACATTCCAATCATAATGAAATAAAAAACTAAAAAGAAAATCATGCATTGGGAAAATTATTTGGGATTAATAGCCTTTGCACTTAAATAACTATTATAAATCATTAAGAAAAATAAAAATGTTCTGATAGAAAAGTTTATTCCCTCAAAGAAGAAATTTAAATGGCAACAGACAAATTTTAAAATCTTCAATCTTACTAGTTATTAAAATGCAAAATAAAGCAATGGAACTTCATTTGTTTTTGTTCATCAAAGTGTCAAAGGTGTTTTTTAATGAATGTGGGTGCAGATTGGTACTGTTAAATTACTGTTAGTGATAATGCATTCTATTATTAAAACTTTCCTAAAGGACAATATGACTGATTATACTAATAAGCTCAAAAACCTTAATTATCCTGTCTTTTAACACAGTAATTTCACTTATAGGAATCTACAATTTTCAAAAATGTATATAAAATTTAGGTACCTGGTGTTTACAAATGCATTGATTAATAACAAAAAACAATCAGAGACAACATGAATGTCCAAAAATAGGAAACTGGTTGAATAAATTGCAAAAATTTCACTGTGATTAAATATCATCTAGCTAATAAAAATGATGTTGTTTGAAACATGTTCACAAAAGATTGTTCAAAGCCCTTATAAAATGTAATCAATAATCAGTGCAATCAATCATGCCTATGCTTAGAAAAAAATTGATTTTTATATTTCAACACATTAAGTGGTAATTTTGCTTGCTCATAATTTCTAAATTTCTAAATATTTCATAATGAAAAAATACCACACCTTCTTTTAAAAGAAATTATCTCCACAATGCTAGATGAGTCTATGGCAACCAGTGAGAAAATAACTGGGCTTTTCTTTTTTTTTTTTTTTTTTTTTTTTTGAGACGGAGTCTCGCTCTGTCGCCCAGGCTGGAGTGCAGTGGCGCAATCTCGGCTCACTGCAAGCTCCGCCTCCCGGGTCCACGCCATTCTCCTGCCTCAGCCTCTCCGAGTAGCTGGGACTACAGGCGCCCGCTGCCTCGCCCGGCTAATTTTTTGTATTTTTAGTAGAGACGGGGTTTCACTGTGTTAGCCAGGATGATCTCGATCTCCTGACCTCGTGATCCGCCCGCCTCGGCCTCCCAAAGTGCTGGGATTACAAGTGTGAGCCACCGCGCCCGGCAAACTGGGCTTTTTCTTATCAACTAATTTCATTCTGAATCTGAGGTGTAATGTGGCTGCCAAACAACCAAGATGCTTGAGGATTCTCTGGCAGAAGTAGGGAATCAACAGCTAGATAAGTAACAAGCCCATTTTATTCTTTCATGTTTGGAGAAAGCTTGGAACATTGTGCTCAGTTAGAAGAGGGGCACTTAAGGGACATGATTCCTGGGAAATGCCAGGGAGTTCTGTGATTAACAGCTAAGTTGATGAGTAGATTTAGTCCCCTGAAAAGAAGGGTTAAGGGGAATATAAAAAATTTTCTTCAAATTTCCAAATGACCGTCAAGAGAAAGAGGTATTATTAGACTTATTCTTAGCAGTTCTAAAAATAGAACAAGAACCAATGTACAGAAATTGCCCAGATAGCTTCTAGGGACAAGACAAACTGTTCCAACAATAAGACTCATTCCACAAAGGCAGAGGAGGTGAAACACAACAGAGGTCTTCCAGCAGGGGCTTCTAATGACTCATTAGGGCTGTTGCAATGTAGATTCCAGCCTTGGTAAGAGACTGTAGTAGACACGAGGTCTCTAAGACCTGGCAACTCAAAGTGCAGTCCATGACTGGCAGCACTGACATCACCTGGGAACTTGAAAGAAATGCAGATTGTTGCCCCATCCTTACATCTAATTCATCAGAATCTACAATTCCAAAGAACGTGACTTATATGCACATTAAAGAGTGAAAAGCAGATGTGGAAGAGGTCTTCTAACTGTAGCCTCTCCATCCACTTGAGTTCTTGGGTTCTCCTGTTGCTACTCCCTCTTTCACCTAATCTCACATGACCTACCAAATCCCCACTGAATACATAATTCATTAAAGGCAGAAGACCTGTGGGTGGTTTGGAATAGAATAATGAGCTTCCAAACTAATGTAATCTGATGAATGACTACATTGCTTATTAGTGAGAATTTGGGAGGAGAGGGATTCCACCGAAATCCATTGACAGGTAAATAGATGTGAATGCAGCCACGTACAGTCTCCTTGGGCCCAATGATTCAGACCGTGTGAAGGGCTCTCACCTTCCTATGATTCTCATTCATCATTCTTACTCATCTCCTGGCAGCAATTGTAGGCTGCCCATCTACTCTTTAGGGTTATCTACAGAGGAAAAATGACATTTTGCCTGCCAACCAGCAAGTGTGCATACATCAGTCCTATCCTCTAAGAAAGTCTATCCTCATGGACGTAAACCTCCAACTTTCGGCAGCTGATAGTCCAAAACGTCAAAGAAATAAATAGTGGAAAAATAACCAGACCTCATGTATAAGTCAAGGACCAGAGCATTTAATGGCAGCTGGATGTTAAAGAATTGCAAGACCAGGCTTCACTTCTCTTGCAGCTTCATCTTCTGCCAGTCTGTAACTCATAATGCTTTATGAAGAACCAAATGCTTCCAGTGTCTAGAAATATCATGTCTTTCATGCCTTTCCTGTTACCTTCATCTGGAGGGCCCTTTAGACCTGGCTCTGCCTGGACAACTTCTGCTCATCCTTTAATACTCAGCATAGGCTTCACCTGCTCTCCTGGGCAGGAGGACAGGCTGCATGACCTGCTGCTCCTCTGAGTTCCCCCTGTACCCTGTTTTAACCTCCACTGTGTCATATAAGACCAGTTATATTCAACAGAAATAGAACAGGAGCCACTGGGTGCAGTAATCCCAGCACTTTGGGAGGCCGAGGTGGGCAGATCATTTGAGGTCAGGAGTTTGAGACCAGCCTGAACAACATGGTGAAACACCATCTCTACCATAAATACAAAAAAATTATGCAGGCATGATGATGTGTGCCTGTAGTCCCAACTACTCAGGAGGCTAAGGCAGGAGAATCACTTGAACCTGGGAGGCAGAGGTTGCAGTGAGCCAAGATCGTGCCACAGCACTCTAGCCTGAGCGACAGAGTGAAACTCTGTCTCAAAATAAAAAAGGAAGGATATATAACAGGAGCCACATAAATGTAAAATGTCCAGTAGCCACATTTTTAAAAAAATCAAAAGAAACAGGTGAAATTAATTTTAATTGTGTATTTTATTTAACTCGATACCTAACTGATCTAATTAACATTTTGACAGGTAATCGACACCATGTTAAAACGATTAATTAGATATTTTACATTATTTTATCATAATAACTTGTTAAAATCCAATGTGTGTTTACATAAAGAGCACATCTCAATTCAGACTAATCACATTCTCAGTGCTCAGTAGCTACCTGTGGCTGCTGGTGACTATGCTGGACAGCACAGCCTTATACTGAAATAATCAATTTCTGGGTTTGCCTTTCCTTCTAGTAAGTATGCTGCTTAAGGGCTAGTCAGTGTTCTATGTGTGATATCATCAGTGTATCTTCAGTGCCTTACATATATGCAGGGCTCATGAAATGCTTGCTGAACTGAACTGACCTGAAGGTACTTTGAGAGAAGGTAGACTTTCAGCAGCTGCTCAAATGGAGAGCAGCTTATGCATATTTACAACAATTATGATGACAGAAATGACAGATAATGTTTTTTCTTGAATGATCTTCTATGTTTTTTAAATATATTATCTCATTTAGCCCTCACAATGACCCTATATACCATATACCATTATTATATCCATTTTATGAAAGACGAAACATTCCCCAAAATTATACAGCTACTAAGTGGAAGAGCCACACCTTATTGAAATAGGGAAAAAGAAAGTAAATAACATTAATTACATGTACACTTACTCACCACAATAAACAAAAAGTTGAAAATAAGCTACTCCACATAAATTAAAAGCCCTCTCCAACATGGAAGACTTCTCTTAAATTTCATTCACCAACTCCTACAATATCTTTTCCAGAGCTTGTTGATCTGCTGAGTTTTCCCTTATGCAGGACCTACTTCTTTATAGATTTCTGAGCCAGACATTTCTGGCTTGATATTTAATATCTTTCATACTCTCCTTCTATATTTGCATTCTGACTGTCGGGTCAAAATGGCAGAGCGTTTCACAAACCACTCCAGTGACTAAAGTCACGTTTCTCAGGTCCTCATCTTCTCCCCAAATAGTGAGAAACAGCAGTGCATAAACTGCTTTCCTCTTCCTGCCGCCTGAAGGACCCCGCAGTCTCCCTCACATGGCCTGTGGGGGAGGCAAGAAATAATTGTTGACATGTGCTTTTGTTTAAGGGAACTGGGCTGAACTGTGCCTAAGAAAAATGATGCAGATCTTAATTTTTTTTTTTTTTTTTTTTTTTGGTGTACAAAAATCCCATTATCTCTAAACCACAGGAACCAGAGCCACATCTGGCAAGGGAAATAAAGTAAGGAAAGAACAGATTAGAAGCCTTCAAAACAGGCAGCTGAGTTTAGATTTGATGTGGTGGGAAATAAAGATCCCTTAAGGGTTTCTGAGCGTGGGAGTGATGTGATGAAAACAGTGATTAAAGAAGATGAAATACAAGCAGGACAAATTGAAGGGAGGGACTAGAGTCTGGGAGGAAGCAGTGATCTAGGCTCAGGGGAGGTGGAGAAGGCAGGGGTATTTATTAGAAAAGAGGTCCATGATCCTATAGAAATTAATTAACATATGCCCACCCCTAATTCGCTTTACTACCAAGTTACTAACCCATTTTTGGTGGGTTTTTTTTTTTTTTTAATGCTTTTCCTATATTGGGAAGGCAAAAATAAACCCAGGCGGAAGCAAATATTTTCATTAAAATGATAATAAAATGTCATCCCTATGAATATAAAGGTTTAACCGAGTACCCTGCTGAGCAAATGAGCTTTATCACAAGCATGTGGAACAGTGTGCTGGGCTGAAATGGATTTCAGAAAAATTTATATTAGAGCCTTATTCACAGAATTAAACAAACACAAGGAAAACAAAGTAGTTTTTTAAAGCAGCCTCCTGCAGATGAAAGCCATAGGACAGAACAGAAACGGCTGCCCTCAAAGGGGCAACTCCAGCCCGAGGGCGCACCTAACTCCTTGCCTTCCAGGATGCCAAAAGCATCCCATCCAAGCCAGGTTCTATGTGGCAGGAAGAGCACGCTGACACTCAGATAAACAAACACTGTTTGCCTAGACCTTACTCACGAAACTTAATACCATAAGCCATCAAACTCTTTAATTCTGGCCGCAATGTTAAATGGTCCAGAGACTTAAAAATTACTTCCATTTGTTTAGATCTGGAAAGAGCCTTGGAGGACATCTAAACCCATCATTTAAGAATATTTTTAAGCTATACAACCCTTTTGCCAATTCGATCTAATGGAAACAGAATGGATCAATAATAAAACGGAGCTCCTTGGGTAGGGACTGTGGTAAAAGACCCAGAACTCCACCTACTCATTCTCTCCCATTCCCTGTTTCTACCTCTACCCCACAACTTACCCACACTGTGGCAGACCCCCAAAACTCTCCCCAGGGCTGCAGAGAAAGGAGCCTGCAAAATATGGAAGGGTCCACTACGTATTTTGTGTGTGGCTTCTTGTGACAGATGAAAAGTTGAATCCCAGAAAGCTTACCACAGGACTTCCATTTCCAGCAAACTAAATAACCTGGAAAGTCTCCTTCTAGAAACACATGGAACGCTAGCTAAATATAAATATCCATTTAAATGCATAAAATGGACTAACGTAGACAAACTTATCAGTTTGAAAATGGGCACAACCTATGATCCAGCAGGTCCACGTCTATGTATGTATCCCAGAACTGTTTTTCAACTTCTCAGTGGACATGCATCACTGGGTCATAACACTCTTTCCTAAATTACAATGGTGTATGAAATAGTCCAGGTTAAACTGAATTAGAGGTTAAGTGTGGTGGCTCACAGCTGTAATCCCAGCATTTTGGAAGGCTGAGGCGTGTGGATTGCTTGAGCCCAGGAATTTGAGACTACCATGGGCAATGTGGTGAAATCTCATAAATTAAAAAAAAAAAAAAATTAGCTGTGCGTGGTGGCACACACTGGTAGTCCCAGCTACTCAGGAGGCTGTGGTGGGAGGATCACTTGAACCTTGGAGATTGAGGCTTCAGCGAGCCATGATTGCACCACTGCACACCAGCCCAGGTGACAGAGCAAGACACTATCTCAAAAACAAATAAATTAATTGGCCAGGAGCAGTGGCTCACGCCTGTAATCCCAACACTTTGGGAAGCCAAGGTGGGCGGATCACTTATGGTCAGGAGTTCAAGATCAGCCTGGCCAACGTGGTGAAACCCTGTCTCTACTAAAAATACAAAAATTAGCTGGGCATGGTGGCATGTGTCTGTAATCCCAGCTATTCAGGAGGCTGAGGTAGGAGAATGGCTTGAACCTGAGAGGCGGAGGTTGCAGTGGGCTGACATTGCGCCACTGCATTCCAGCCTGGGCGACAGAGCAAGACACTGTCTCAAAATAAAATAAAATAAACAGAATTAGAATTAAGTAGAAAATAAAGATAAATACTATTCTGAGAAACTTTCGTTCCATATATGCATACATATACATAAATGTAGCACATGTATGTGCTGGGTTTCCATGTAAATGTGTGGACAAAACATTTTGAAAAATGTTATTGTAGAGAAGCTTTTGTATGTTAGGACAAGGAAATGTACAAGAACACTCACTGAAACATTGTTTATAATTGTGTAAAATTAAAAGCAATCTAAGTGTTCAACAGAAGAACAGATAAATATATAGTGGTCTGTTCATGAAACAAAGCAGTTCAAATGAATGAACTAGAGCTAAATTGTTGAAATCTTATGCTAAATTAGATAACAAACAAATGGTAGAATATGTGTGGTGTGCTTCCATTTGTTTAAATTTTTGAAACATGCAAAATGACAGTACATGTTGTGGAAAGGTGCATGTGCATGCAGAAAAGGTCTGAAAGCACGTACATGCAAGATAGTGTTTATCTCTGGATGGAAGAAAGGGAAATGGGATTAAGAAGTCTGCAAAGAACTTCAACTATGTATAAGTCAAACCCATCAAAATGTTAGGATTGCCTCAGACTGGGTGTTGGGACACAGAGTTTTGTTATTTCATTCTGTTTTTTTGTTGATTAACTTCCTATGTCACCTGTGTCCATGAACTACGTGAGTTCATGTTATGCATTTGCACATTGAACGTTTTTTAAAATCACTCACCTGCGGCCAAAAAGCTGATTGGCAGAGTATTCTGGACTAAACCGAGGGCGGGATCCTAAGTGATTCGCAGTCTAGTCTTCTTTCCACATGGCTGCCAGTTCATGATCTGTTTGCAAATGAAAGGATTTGCATCATTTTGTCCTAATCTTAGTAACTGATTTTTACCTGAGAGATGACGCTCCCTACAGTCCACCGAGGCCACATCTGCTCTGGCAAGAAAGTGCACAAAGCACATTTGCTTTGTGAAGGCTCAGCTGTTACTTCACAGTTTGTCACTTGGCTCTGTTTCCCGACTTCACTTGTGCATTGCAACAAAATGCTAAGCCACTGAAAGGTCACTAGAGAGATGATCTAAACATGCAAAAAATATCAGCAGAGACAGAGAGCAACACAAAAGGGAGGGAAGGGAGGAAACACAGCTTTGAATGGGAAAATAGACAAACATAAAAAGCAATCAAATTAAAATCAGAATATTACTGAGAAACCACAAAATAAGCATCAGGTGTATTTTAAATGATGGGAGTAACTTGAAAGAGTAGCATTTTTATGGCCTTTGATCACAGATACACAAACTAACAGAAGGAAGTTCGTTAACGTTTGTTTTCGTCTATCTGAAGACAAAAACAAAAACACAAATGATACCTTGGCAACAACTGGAGAATCATAACAGAGAGATTTATGGTGCTTTGGAAAAGTTCAGGGCAGTGGTTTTTATCATTGGCTCCTTTACACTCTTCAAGTTATATAAAAGGCTCTTACTTCTGTTCCTTCTTTCAGACTAAATAAATACATAATCATAACTTCCAGGTCAGCTTTAGCTTTTCAGGTGGTTGAGTTAAAGCCTTCTGCTTTGTTGAGGGGGGTGGGGGCAGAGGGGTGATACTGGCAGAAAATGAAGATAACCCTTGTCGTATAAGGTCCAGAGCAATCACTCCCCGGAGTTAAGTAAACTGGGCCAGGTGCGGTGGCTCACACCTGTAATCCCAGCACTTTGGGAGGTCAAGTCGGGCGGATCACCTGAAGTCGGGAGTTTGAGACCAGCCTGACCAGCATGGAGAAACCCCGTCTCTACGAAAAAATACAAAATTAGCCGGGCATGGTGGTGCATACCTGTAATCCCAGCTACTTGGGAGGCTGAGGCAGGAGAATAGCTTCAACCCGGGAGGCAGAGGTAGCCGTGAGCCGAAATCACGCCATTGCACTCCAGCCTGGGCAACAACAGCGAAATTCCGTCTGAAAAAAAAAAAAAAAGAAGAAGTAAACTGTATGTGATTCTGCCTTTTGGATACCTCTCACCCCGGCATGCCCACCGAGTCCATGAACTATGAACAGATTTCTTTTGTGCTCCTGGTGAAAACTCAGTTCTGTGACAGAATTCCTTCGGTTGTCTCGAGCAAATGCAGCAGCAACTAGTATTTATTGAGCACTTTACTCTCCTAAGTTTTTTACCTCGTTTAGTCTTTACCTTCTCAGGAAGGTACTATAACTAGCTCCCTTTTATAGATGGAAAAACTGAGATACAGGAAGTTTAAATAATATCGCTCAGGTCATCTAAAGCGACAGAACCAGGAACCGGAGTAGCCAGCAGATTCTAACAGCTTGAGCTTTTCAGTGCCACACTATCCTGGGAGGTGGTATTTAAGATAAGGAGAGGCAGCTGCTGAGATGACAGCACCAAATTATGTTAGCGGCCATGAGGCCCTCGCTCCAGCTACAGTGGTTCTGAAAGGGAAGTATTTACATGCCAATGAAGGTGAGTCACTAAAAGTCAGAATCCTTTCTTTAGAATTTCTAGCAACCCACAATATCTGCCTCCAGAATAGGGTAGAGACTTTTCAGAGCTCCTATATATCTTGCCCTACCCAAGTTACGGCTAATTTCCGCTATACCCTCAATCCCCAGAGAATCAAAGTGGAGATGGACTTGGAAATGATATTGAATACAAGGCAGAAGATTGACGCCGGAGCTTGGGATTGCCACTTACTAACTGAATGGACTTAACCTTTCTGGGCCTTGTTTTTCTTGTGTGTAAAATGAGAAAAAATAATGCCCACTACATAGGATGGTGAGAATCAAACCAGACAGAGGCATGGAGAACTTTGATGGCACATATTGTTGACATGCAAGGATTTTTTTTCTTTGTCCTATAAATCAAAGGGCACATTACAACCAAATTCTATACACACCTATGACAGGGCCATGTGAATCCCAAAGAGCCTTCCTTTGTAGTATTATTAACCTTGGTCAGGTCATGTTCCTTTTTTTTTTTTTTCATCTGTAAGAGGAGGGATATTAATCACCAAGGTTGCCTCCAACTTTGGTATTTTGTGGTTTTGTGTTCCAGGGATAGGAAAACCAAACCCAGGATTTCTAAATGGCAGGTGGGGGTACTTCTAGGCAACCTTACTCTTCTAAGGGGAACAATCACATTCCTCACACCCCATCACTCACACAAGAAATCTAACATCTATTATAATTATAGTGCTTCCAATGGCCAGCAAGTACAAGTGTTAGAGAAAAAGAAAACTGGATTGTCTACCAGAGGTGAGCGGATATCCCATTTCACAGGCAACCTGTTAGATGGGGGGATGGTAGCATTCTGACACTTTTGTTCTGGGTAAAGCCAGACACACGAGGAATGCAGGACATTGTGACCTTTGAGGGATCTTCTAGCCTTGTGATCTCATGTGACTGCTTCACTGATATGTAACTTGAAACTGATGTCAGGTGTGACCAGCCCAGGGCCCTTGCAGGCTTCCTGCCTCTCTGCACGGTCTCTACACAGGGGACTCTCAAGCACTAGACAATGTCAACAGGGGCAGTCATAACTTGAGGGGGCAACTGGAGCGTGGTCCTGTAGCATCTGTATGCTAGCTGAATGCTCTCCCAGTCCCTCCAGAGCAGGGCTGACCCCATTCCAAGGGAAGTTAGTCTCCTGGAGAACGTAGGAGCTGCAGCTGGGAATGATGGATCCATTCTCAAAGGGAAAGAACACACAGGGGATTGGTCATTCTGGTCAGAGAGTCCACTACATAGACCACCCCCAGTGGTCTCACCCCCTGGGCTCTGCCAGCCTCAAGCAGGTGGCAGAACAGTTCACCTATGCAACATGAAGCCCGGTTAGCAGCCTGGAGATTCATCATGATGCCAGTAGGCTGAGTTGCTGGCACATTACCATGAGATGAGCATGGGTAGCCTCCCCAGGCCCTGTGCAGTGGGAACCCATTAACAGTTCATTCTCGGTCTCCAGCAGGCCACGCTCATTTCTGCCTTAGCCGTTCCCTCCTGAAATACTTGGTCCTCAGCCTTGCACAGCTGGCTCCCTTCTGCAACTCAAGTTTCACTTCAAATATCACTTTCTTAGGCCTTCCATGGTCACAACCTCCCCAACCCTCTATCACACACCCTGTTTTGTATTTCTTATAGACCTTTTCAATTTCTGAAGTGATCCCATTCATTTGTTTTTCATGTTTATTTTCTATTTTCTCTTTTAGAATGTGAGCTCAATTAGAACCAAGACCCTCTCTGTCTTCACCAATCAATCCTCAGCACCTAGAAAAATGTCAAGCAGATAATGCAGAGTCAATAAATATCTCTAGAATTAGTTAGTTAATTCTATCTAGGACAGGTGTGCAGTGGCATGAACAGGGTTTCTCTCTATGCTCTAAAGCAGTGGCGAGATTTCAAGACTCCAGGGTGGCTTGGTAGATACTTTTGAATATCTAACTATTGTAGGTGCCATCCCCTCTTCTTCTATCCCATTAAAGATCTGAGAATCATTCTCTGAGCCATAGGAGTTTTCTCCTGGCACCCGTTTTTACTATATAATTTTCTCACTTAGGAATGTTTTTGGTTGCAGATAAAGTCAACAATAACAACAACCTATTAAAGTACACTGTGATGTCAAAACATAGGTTTTCATTTTTCTCAAATAAGAACAAATCAGGAGGGATGCTGTCCAGTGTCAGCGTGGCAATTCAGCCACACAGGGACCTGGGCTTTCTCCTTTGCGCCCTCTATTCCTAGCACACAGCTTTCCTCTCATTCTTGTCACATCATGGTTACAAGATGGCTGCTGAATCACCAGGCATCATGCCTGCATTCCAGAGAAGGAGAAAAGCACAAGGAGACAGAGCCATGCTTGGTAAATCTGTTGTTCCTTTTTATAGGAAAGACAAAAGCTTTCTCAGAATCATATCCAACTAACTTCTATTTATAACTCCTACATTAGAATTGGGTCACAATGCCACTCTCAACCAATTACTGACAAAGAAAAATGGGATTACTATGACTGGTTTAGACTATCACAATTCATCCTCTGGGACTGGAGTGGGAATGTATCTTCCCTGAGATCAAGCTATTGTCACACTCTCCTGAACAAACTGGGATTCTAACAGGAAAAATGAGAGAGACATGGCCATTAGCTATGCTATAGCTAAATGAACTAGAGTGGGGATTTGACCAATAATTGGGCCGATACAATTCTCTTTGCCAAGAATTACAGCTGAGACACAGACACAGAGAAAAAGGCAGATCCCCTGAACCACTGTGTTTCTGAACTTTGAGATGTGGTTGTTTAAATTCTTTAAACTTTATCAGATGCTGAAGTATTTTACTACCCTAAAAGTATCTTCTTTTCCTGAAGCAAGTTCAAGGTGGTTTCTGTTGTTTGAAACCAAAGGGTCTTTTTTATAGGAGCGTCTAACTACAAACATTCTGTGTGGCCCAATCAGGCTGTGCTGCAGGGTTTATATAGGGTGTCAGACAGTCATTCACACGTCCCTCAGGAACAGCAGGGCCCTTTACACCAAACCCTCTGCTTCTCCTGAGGTGACCAGAACATTGTAGACATTATGTCATCAGCCCGACGACATCCCCCTTTTCCCTTTCACCTTCAGACAGCATTTGCTGAGTTCCCAAGTGAACAGAGAGGCCTTTGGACACTAAAGGTCTGTGTTGCACAGAAGGATGGAGGTTGTACAACAGCATCCACACTAACTATGGAGCACTGGGACTGCTGAGATGTCACATCACAAGTCCATGATAAAGGCCAAAACACACCTTACCTTCCGATCATTAGCCCAGTGCTCTATTTCTTTTCTAAACCACCTGATTATCTAGGTCAAACATAAATACATTCACACAGTCATCCACACCCCCTCACACAGTCATCCACACCCCCTCACACAGTCATCCACACCCCCACAATGAGGAAAGACTGTAATGTGAAAAGTTTGCCCAGCCCAGCTTAGGATTCCCAGCCCTGCTAATAGCCACAAGAAATATTTTGGGGCAGATTATAAGGATTATCACTCACCTGTTCTATAAGGATATCTCCATAGATCTCTTGCTCTGTCATATCTGAACCTGATCTAAATTATTTGTGAATGTATATCTTTCCCCGACTTATGCAAATTTTAGACAGGGTTTCTCAAAATGTGTTGCTTGCAATTTACTGGTTTTATATGAACAAATGGTTCTGTCAGATAACTTTTGGAAACACCTGGTTAAAGAAAGTTAAATGGCTTTTTCATTGCCAGACATTGCAAAGCTGTCAATATTCTAACATGCGTGATGAATATCTAAGAAAGGGATGCAGTATGTGGCATTTTCCAAATTTGTTTAATCACTTAATGAAAGTTTTTTTCTTGACATATATGAAAGGCTGATGATCTAACAGATGAGCTTTGGGAGACACTGCTGGTGGGGAGGAGTACAGGGGTACATCCTAAAACCTCCTACCTCTAAGTACCAAGAGACATACTCTGTGACTTGGTTTAGTAGGTAAGGCCCAAACTTAGGTGTTCCCTAGTAAATATTGCTAGATAGTTCAAACTGCCACTTAGTACATGGCAACCAAGTCCTGCATTACAGCTGCTATACTGGGCAGAAGTACATTGCTGTATGGGGGGGAGTATACTGTGTTCTTGGACTAATCATGTTATTTCTCTCAGCATTAGGTTCCCCTCCTTGAAAATAAGCATATTAGGCCATGTGATAATGGGAAGAATGAAGTCATTATTGGAGAATTTAATACCCTATTAGTTTTCTTCTGTTCCAACCTTTAATCCAAGAAATTTTGGTTGATGTGAGAGAGATAGGCCACATTGGTCTCAGTGACCTGACATGAATTAAAAACTTATTTGTCTTGTCTAGATCGACTTTTCTGAAAAGACCACTTGGTACCACATAAAAATATCCTGCCTACCTATATGCAAACATATCCCTAAATATCTGGCACTGATTCTATTGTCTCCTAAACTTCATATGCTTCAAGCATCCCTGAACTGACAACATGATTTCAGGAGAATTAAATCCCTGGATTGACAATGGTTCTGCCAAAGCTTCGTCTGTAGGACATCCAGAAAGAAAAGCTCCTTTCCCTGGTAGGCTATTTTTCAGGGGTAGAGAAAGCCAAGTCAAAGAAGAGAATAACTGAGCAAACTCATGTATCATCACAATTTAATAATATAAACTGCAGTTCATAAAATAAGTCTGAGAGAATTCTGTGTCTAACTCTAAAGGTTCAACATTAACAGCCATGTGATAATAAAAAAATCATTGTTTATCTTTATCCCCAAGAGGAGTATGTTCAGGTTATATTAATAAGGATCATAACTTCTCTAAATTTACTTTGGCCTTACATTCCCCTAAATGGAATCATTTGAAGTGTCTGAGGAAAGTTCAGGTTTTAACCACATCCCTGTCTCTTAGTTCTGTAAAAGAGGGAATGGTTTCAGCAGCAACGTGAACAAGAACATTAAAAGGCACAGTAGTGTAATAGGGAAAAAATGAACAAGAGCATCAGAGGACCAAGATTCTAGTCAGTTTTCAGACAGTCAATGTGCTTAGGGGTTGGACTGTGTCCAACAAAAAATTCATATGTTGAAGTCCTAACCCTCAGTACTTCAGAATGTGATCTTCTTTAGAAGAGAGCGTCTTTACAGGGGCAATCAAGTTAAAATAAGGTCATTAGAGTAAGCCCTAATCCAGTATGACTGGTGTCCTTATAAGAAGAGGAAATTTGAATACAAACACGCAAAGAGGGAGGATAATGTGAAGAGACACAGGGAGAAGATGGCCATCTACAAGCCAAAGAGAGAGCCCTGGAACACATTCTTTCCTTACAGCCTCAGAAGGAACCAATCCTGCCAATCCTTTGACTTACAGATGCTCCATCTCCAGAACTGTGGGACAGTAAAGTCCTATTGTTTAACCCACCCAGTTTCTGAAACTTTGTTATGGCTACCCTGACAAATTAATACAGCTGTTTTCCTGGGTAAATCTTTTAATATCTCAGGGTCTCAGTCTCCTCATCTATAGCATTAGGGGGTAGATGGCCTTTGAAATTGCTTTTATCTATAAAGGTTAGTGATCGATGATGCAGGTAGCCTCTCTCCAATTCTCTTGAGATGTACACAAGTACCATCTTCTGAGAAAAGCTTTCCGTCTTATCTACGGATCAACGGATTTGATTTGATCAAGGGCTTTGATTATCCCATCTGGCCACCCTCATTTATAATTCAGTAATGACTTTAGTAAGCAAAATAAGGAGGAAAGGAGGTTCACAGTCTCCTGTGAAAGGCTACAAACTCACAGTTCATCTCTTTTTAAAAGGCATTCATCATCTGGAAAAACTTACTTCTAACAGTTTCTAATGGAGGTACTAGGGTGGGGCTCAGGCAAAAAGATCAATAATAAATGTAATTTTATGATGTGGTTCTCCACGGCAGAACCTCTGCCAAGCAAACAATAAAAGCACACACTTTGTGCTCTCTTCACAACCCATTTCTGGACTCTCTGTCACTCAAATGTTTATCATGAAAGAAAACACGTTTTAGGCACAACTATTAAACTTCTGAGTGTTACTATCCTGTTCCATCTCACCAATAAAACAGTTAATAACAAGGACTTTTTGCAACATTTATCAACCTCTCATCGGCATGTATCATCTTGGTAAAATCCCAAACTATTAATGCTTCTTCAAAGCCTGGAATATAGTATTAATGTCAGAATCATAATGGGTAAGAGGAACATTTTGGCAACAGAAATTGTAATTCTAAATGCTATAAAACAGAACTAATGTTCTAGCTCCCCTTCTCTGTACCTCATTGAATATATACTTTCCTGCCAAAGGAAATAGGAAGAGAAGCATCCTACTCTATAACACAATTTTTTCATTGCAAACCAGGGTCACCTTCTTAAGTAGCTGAACAGCTGGCTTAGCATCAAGTATACCTAAACAAAACTCAACAAACTTTGCAAACATATATCCACCATTTAAATGGACAGTGCTTGTATCAGCCAGGATCCCAGTGAGACAGAACACTCATATTAGGACAATTCAAAGAAGGTTTATTTAATAAGGAACTTTTTACAAGGGTGTATACAGGACGTAATAGAACTACAGTGGTTTGCATGCAAAAACCAAAGATTAGAAGCTGAAGTGCTTACACCAACCTTATGCTCAAGGAGACAAGGAGGAGTTGCCAGAATCGGGAAGAAGAAAGTTATGTTGAGAGGACTGCCTAGAAAGGAGACACAGCCCAAGGTGGGCTCCCAAGGAGTGAGCCAGGTGAATCAGTACCCTGATTTTTACTTACCTCCCTCACTTCAGTTTCCTCCCAGGACACCCCATTGTTCAAACCCAATTATAGACAGAAAAAAAGAGTGCCCATTAATGTGTTCCATGAGGGTCAGCCTCTAAAGAACAGGGTGAGTAGATTTGGAGGGGGTGACTGGACAATATACAGCATAGTGCTAAATAACCCCAACAAACTCATTGGGATGCTATTTGTAAATTTTGAGACTAGAAAGATGTCTACTCCTGTTCACCACTTTATTCCCAGCTATGTCATTCCAATACCAATAAATTCTCTGATTCTCTTGTTACTGGTGGAGGGTGTCCAGGTTCTGGGCATCTTGAACAAAAAATTGGACAAAACGCACAAAACAAGGAAGGAATGAAGGAATTTATTGAAAATGAAAGCACACTCCACAGTGTGGGAGTGGGCCTGAGCATAGGGGCTCAAAGGCCCCGTTATAGAATTTTCAGGAGTTTAAATACCCTCTAGATGATTCCAGTGGTTACTTGGTGTACACCCTACGTAAATGGAGAGGATGAAGTAAAGTTACAAAGTCATTTACTCAGCGTACACCCTATGGAGAGGATATTTCCTGTCATAGCTGAAGTGTGAATTGGCCTTATGTCCCCTGGCTCCAGACCCTATTTTACTGCCTCACTCTGAAGCCAACTGGGTGGCAACAATTCAACTTGATTCAGACACTAGCTACCCAGAGTTAGCCTAGACTCCACACAGTAAGGTTTCGGTTCCATAAGAAGCCTTCACTTTAGATGCTAGCTATACATGATGTCTCCAGGCTACCTGCACTTCTGCCCAGTCTACCACAAATTTGGGGGTTTCCACAACCACTCCCCAGGTTCAATAGTTTGCTAGAATGACTGACAGACTCAGAAAAGCTATCTACTTTCAATTACACTTTTACTATAAAGGACGCAATTCAGGAACATCCAAATGGAAGTGATACATTGGGCAAGGTATGGGGCAGGGAGAGGACACAGCTCTTCCGTGCCCTCTCTGGGTAAGACACCCTCCCAATATGTCAATGTTGTCACCAACCATGAGGCTCCCTTAGCATTACTGCTTCAAAGTTTTTATGAAAGCATCATTACCACATAGACAGGATTTACTAAATCATTTCCCACTGCTGATTGAACTCAATCTCCATCCCCTCTACTCTCTCTGGAAGTGGGGAGGAAGGCAGTGCAGAGCTGACAATTCCAACCCTACAATCAAGTGGTTGGCTTCTCTGGTGACCAGCTCTTATCCTGAAGCTATCTAAGCATGGCCCTCTTTAGTCACCTCATTAGCATGCAAAAGACACTCTATCACTCACGGATTTCCAAAGGTTTTAGGAGCTCTGTGCCAGAAACTGGGACAAAGACCAAATATATTTTTTTTCTCATGTTACACCAACACATTGTACCACACAGGGCCTGGCCCATAACAGACACTCAATATTTTCTCATGGATGGTGCAGCCTTCAGTAGGCCATTCTAGGGTTCTTTTCTTCATTCTTTCCTGCCTTCTTTTCAAGGTATTAGTGCATCTGTTAAGCCTAAATTCTACATGGTTTTAAGATCCACGTCCCCCTCTAGCTGGATACCTTGAGAAGACAAACCTTAACGGCTCCCTGAACCTTAGGGTTATTCATACCTCTTGACATCCCAGGCATAGGTAGACTCAAAGTAAGATCTTTTAGAAATGGAATCTTAACTATTGACGGATTAGCTTCTTCAGTCTCTTCACAGTTTCATCTCTTCCATCATCAACCACCAGGCTCTTACGTCCTTAAAAAGAGGAGGAAGCTAAGGTTGGACATTTTCTGAGGGTGGTGGGATATTTTGTCCTAATGTCATATGTGGTGCATCATGCCACCAAAAAGAATGTACATTCTGGATGGTTACGCAATGACGTGAGTTCCACCCTATTCTTGAAAAACTCCAAGTGATCAACATTTTACATATTACGGGGGAAAAATAGATTTCTACCAGGAGAAAATGTGAAACCAGGAATGAGGAAAACAAAGGATGTAGCAAGGCTATTCTAAATCAACCTGAGAAAATGAAAGTGAAAAATATAAACCCATTCAGGGCTAACATATCTTGAAAATATGATGTGAAATTTCGAGACTTAAATAGGGGTAAGGGGGAAGAGGGTTGAAGTTTTGTACCTATCAGCAGAGCAAAGTGTCATTCTGATGGACTGATAGGTTTCCCTATGGCTAGTAATGGCTTTCTAACACTAACAAAAATGGACAAAGCTCTATTACCAAACTCTGGGTTCTCTACCTGAAGAGTTATCCAATGGCTTGAATAGGTCCTTTAGGAGAACATTTTTAGCCCTGCTCACACACTCATAGCCAACCTTTCTGTGGAAGTGGGGTGCCTTTCAGCCTGAGCAAAAGTAGTAAACGGATTCCTGAATTTCTTCAGTTGAGTGTCCTCTCTGGGTAATGCATCCTTCGTGCAAGAGACACTTGCTTTGATCAGTAAGCACACATATCATCACTTTAGGCACTGATCAAAAAAATGCAGCCAAGAATAGATTGTGACATACAGCTTGCAAAAGTTTGCTAGAGACTCTTGATACTGGGAAAAATTGCCTAAGGCCATTGTTCTAAAGCCAGTTGGTCATCCTAAATAACCAAGTGGGGAGGGATAGACAGGTAGGTCATTGAAAGGAAAGACAGCAAGAGAGAATGGAGTAAATATGTACGCCCCATTCAAAGTTGTACTTAATCAAAACTTCTAAAGGGAGGGACTTTTAAAAGTCACAGCCTTTCCCCTTCCCCCTAATCATACAGCAATAAAAGGTAAATCAATTATCCTTTCCATATCTCTAAACTATACTTATCTGGATTGAGTACATTAAAATAACATGGAGAATCTTTTCCAAATATTCTGAACCTCCTCTCTTCCCTTCGTCCCACCTCTTCTTCAGTTGAGATCCACTGAGCACTACTTCTCTATTACACTCAGCTACTAAAAAGAAATATATTTGGGTCACATATCTTAATTCCCTGCTGACATACTTTAATGGAATTAATATTTAACAATACACACTTGACTTAGATCAGAAATGCCTTACAGGAGTTACCTATTTGAATTTTACATTGTTACATCTTCCGGAAAATCATAGTTTCAATCATCTGACACGTTATCCCATGTCCATTACGTAAACCCTTCACAAAAATTCCGTATCAGAAGAGAGGTGGTCCCCCAGCAGAACATGTCTCCTTTCTAACAGACAATGATAATGAGATAATGCAAAGCATTGCCCCAGTGTCTCAGCTGCTAGGAAACAAGCCTTTTTTTTTTTTTTAAGAAATAACTGCACATATTGATAAGAATCTTTTGAAATGGAGCCTTGTAAGACAATGTTGTCCAATAGAACTTCCTGTGATGATAGAAATGTCCTATACCCACACTGTCCAATTCAGTAGCCAGTAGTCACATGGCTAGTGATCACTTAAAGTGTGACTAGTGCAACTGAAGAATAATTTTTACATTTTATTTAATGTCAACTAATTTAAACAGCAGCATGTGGCTAGTGGCTACATTGAACAGCATGACTGTAAGGTTACTTCTTTCAGACTTTGCAGTTAGTACTTACACAGAAGTAAAACAATAGAATTTTTTATGGTAGTTTCAATTTAGGTGCAAATACTATGTTTAAATTATAAGAGTGTCATTGTCTTTTAGTAATATTGTTTGAAAGGATTTGTGCTTAACTGGCCTTGACTATAGAAGCTTGGCTGCTCCCAATAAAGAGGAAAAGTATCACGTCTTCTCTCTAGGGCAGACTTACTGAACAGGACATGTCTCTGGTCTGGGCTGATGATAGAATTGCTGACCTTCTGCTGAACAGTGCCACCACCACACCCCACCTAAGTGATGGTGGGGAGTGGGGATAACATTTATTCTTCCCTCAGCTAGGGAGTGACCCTTCAATATTCCAAACCCACCTAGTAGAGGGAGGGCAGGAGGTGGCTTTAAAGCTTGCTTTGTTTAATTCACACATGGATAATGTGCTCTCTGTTTAAGGAAGAGCCCAGTGGGTTTGCCAGATTTCTCAACCTCAACACTACTGACATTTGGTCTGATAATTTCTTTGTTGTTGGGGGTGAATTGTATTTTATTGGATGTTCAGCAGCATTGCTGGCTTCTACCCACTAGATTACATAGCATCCTACATCCCTCCTACCATTCAGTGGTAACTGAATATTTCTCCAGACGCTGTCAAATGTCCTCTGGGGGGCAAAATCACCGTGGATTGAGAACCATTGACCTAGATAGTAAGGTTTTAGACTGGAGACAACTAAAGAAAGGAGACCCGATCTAGCTTAGTTTTGTTTTGTTTTATTATTTTTTAAAATATCCAGTCCCAGCCGGGCGCGGTGGCTCATGCCTGTAATCCCAGCACTTTGGGAGGCCGAGGCAGGCGGATCACGAGGTCAGGAGATCGAGACCAACCTGGCTAACACGGTAAAACCCCGTCTCTACTAAAAATACAAAAAATTAGCCGGGTGAGGTGGCGGGCACCTGTAGTCCCAGCTACTCAGGAGGCTGAGGCAGGAGAATGGCGTGAACCCCGGGGGGTCGGAGCCTGCAGTGAGCCGAAATCGCGCCACTGCCCTCCAGCCTGGGCAACAGCGAGACTCCGTCTCAAAAAAAAAAAAAAAAAAAAAAAAGAAAATATCCAGTCCCTAACAGATACCTGGTGCATGATATGCATTCAAGTAAACATTGCTTGGATGAATGAATAAAAAGCTACTGTTATATATTTTTAACCTTTAAAACATCTACTTTAGTGCCTAATATAGTGTAAGAACCAATGACCAAATGTTTTCTGGTCTCTCTTAATATTCTTACAGGTGTTAACAAAAAGCAAGAATTCCTACTAATGACTATTTGAGGAAGAAAAATCATAGGAAAAATAAATCTTTTGCATGCCTTAACGTGCATGAAGCCATCTTCCCGGCCTGTTAGGATTTTAAGCTAATAATGTAAGTCTAAAAATACAGTCTTACCATTTCCAAAGGAAGTGCCACAATTGCAAGTGAAAAAGCAAGGCTCCTTGACTTCCTCACCTCCTCCCCTCACCAAAGTTCATCTGGGTGCTGGGTCAGTAAAATTCCTTCCTCACTGACTGTGGGAGCCAGTCCTCTCCAGCACCAGATACAATCTCCAAGAGCCCAGGCTGCCAGCTTCCCTGCAGGAGAAAAATAGATGGCTCGGTTCAGTCTGTGGTTACTGAACCTTTAAGCTTCATTTGCTAGCAGGTAATGCTTTTATCTCATTTGTCACAATGAAACCCCGAAGAATAAATCTACTGCCTAATTAAAGCTAAACCCTTTGCACCTAAAATTTAGGAGATGTCTCATCTCCAAGTACATATGGAATAGCATGGCAGAGAGAAAAAGACATTCCCACCACGTACAGATTTAAACCGACAATACATTTAGCATAATCTGCCCTTCACTGTCTCTTTACCTAAACTCTTTATGGCATTTTAAGCTTCTTGGACAAGCTTTTCTATTTAATGGGAAATATCACTAAGTTCCATATTACTGGCTGTACATTTAAAGAACTGCTGCATTCAAACAATCAAAATCATTAAGGCACACTGCTATTTTTATCAGGGATAAGGTCAGCGCATTTATTATAATTAAACAAAAGAGCAGAAGGAAGGAAGAGTAGTGGTTTACTGGAGACAAATTAGAACCACCTGGGAGGTGTTTAAAAGTCCCAAGGGTCAGGCCACACCTCAGATCAATTAAATCAGTATCTCAGGGGTGATACCCAGGTATTATAATTTTTTAAAAAAAATAAATGCTTTATTTTAGAACAGTTTTAAGTTTACAGAAAGATTGAAAAGGTAATAATGAAGTTTCCATATATGCCACATCCAATTTCCCCTACTAATAACACCTTATATGAGCATGGTACATTTCCTGCAATTAATGAGCCAATACTGATGCATTATCATTAACTAAAGTCTGTAGTTTATTCATGTGTCCTTAGATTTTCCCCAATATCCTTTTTCCTTTTCCAAGATTCCATCTGGAATACCCCAGTACATTTGGTTATCATGATATTTTAGGTTCTTCTTAGCTGTAACAGTTCTCAGATTTTCCTTGTTTCTGATGACCTTGACTTTTTTGAGGAATACTGGTCAGATATTTTGTAGAATGTCCCTCAGTTGGGGTTTGTCTGATGTTTTTCTCATTATTAGACTGGGGTTATGTGTTTTTGGGTAGAGTACCATAGAAGTAAAGTGCCATTCTCATCACATCTGATCAAGGGCACATACTATTAACATGTCATTGATGTTAACCTTGATCACCTGGCTAAAGTAATCTATGTCAGGTTTCTTTAGTATAAAGTTACTCTTTTTTCCCCCTTTTCATATTGTACTTTTTGGAATAAAGCGACTCTGTTTAACCCACACTTAAGGAATGTGGGAGTTATGTTCTACTTCTTTGAGAGCAGAATATCCACATAAATTAGAAGTATTTAGCACAGGAAATTTGCCTACTCTTCATTTGTTTATTTATTCAATAATGTACTCACATCAGCATGGATGTATATATATTTATTTCATGTTTTGGGTATCAATTCAATACTAAAGTAATGTATTTATTTTGTTGCTCAAATGTTCCAACTTTGGCTACTGCTAGTTCTTTTAGTTGGCTCTATGACCCTTTGACACATCCCCTTTGTTTTGTGTGTGCGCATGTGTGTGAGGGTTTTTTCTTCCTGGAACTTCCTTACTTTTTGGCATACAAGATGCTCCATTCACACCTTCTATATTTTCTTCTGTCATCCTAGAATCAGCCTGTTATCCAAGTTGTGGTTCATTTACTTGGAGAATAATATTAGAAACCAAGATCTTGGTGCTAGGTATACTCATTGCCTCTGGGGTGTCATTAACTCTACACCCTCTCAGCCGACAGAGCAAGGAAATATGTGTGCATATACTAACCCATATCTATATAAGTACACATATCTATAAATATTTCTATATGTAACCATCAATATCTATACTAAGCTAATAGAAGTTGATATGATGTCTCCAACTGTTATCCATTACCTCGTAGATGATTCTAGCCTCCTCCTTTTGCTTATCTGTAACCTCCCACACCAACAGTGAGAAACTTAGCTGTCACCATTGTCCATCCATTTACTTAACTGCTCAATTCCAGTATGCATGTATAGCAGAGTCAGAATTGCTAACCTGTACTTCCACAGGAGACAACTTTATCAGCTACAGTAGCATGCTTATGTTATAGGCTCCTTTATAGCCTTTAGTCTCACAGTCTCCATTCATTTCTAAAGTTGTTTAGGTCAGCACCATTTTTCCTTCACACTCCTCAGTGAGGTTGTTTTAATACATGTGTAATACAGTTAGCTTATTTTGTCATGATTTCGCATTTCATCCTGGAAACCTCCAATCCCCTAAATGATTTGTTAAAGATTCGCATACATTAAAGTTCACTCTTCGTGTTATAAAGTTCTATAGGTTTTGACAAATGCATAAATTTATATAACCATGATTACAGTATTATATAGAATAGCTTCACTGTCCTAAATAATCCACTGTGCTTCACTTATTCAACCCTCTCCCCCTTTCCCTAAGCCCCTGGAAACCACTAATCTTTCTATTATGTCTATAGTTTTGCCTTTTTCAGAATGTCATTGAATTTGAATCATATTTTCAGAATGTCATTGAATTTGAATCATATAATGTGTAGCCTTATCATACCGGCTTCTTTCACTTAGCACTATGTACTTAAGATTCATCCATATCTTTTTGTGGCTTGATAGTTCATTTTCTTTTATTGCTGAATAATATTCCATTGCATTGATATGCCACAGTTTCTCCATTTACGTATTGAAGGACATCTTGGTTGCTTCCATCCATAATTTTAGCAATTATGAATAAAACTGCTATAAACATTCACATACAGCTTTTGGTATGGATATATGTGTTCAAGTCAATAACTTAGTTTTCACATCAGTAAAAATATTTGATTACTAGATAGTATGTTAAGACTGTCAGGCCTCTGAGCCCAAGCTAAGCCATCATATCCCCTGTGACCTGCAGGTATACATCCAGAAGGCCTGAAGTAACTGAAGAACCACAAAAGAAGTAAAAATAGCCAGTTCCTGCCTTAACTGATGACATTTCTCCATTGTGATTTGTTCCTACCCCACCCTAACTGATCAATCGACCTTGTGACATTCCTTCCCTGGACAATGAGTCTCGTGATCTCCCCACCCTGCACCTGTGACCTCCACTTCTGCCCGAAAGAGATAACCACCTTTAACTGCACTTTTCCATAACCTGCTCAAATCCTATAAAACTGTCCCACCCCTATTCCCCCTTTGCTGACTCCTTTTTTGGACTCAGCCTGCTTGCACCCAGGTGATTAAAAAGCTTTATTGCTCACACAAAGCCTGTTTGGTGGTCTCTTCACACAGACTCATGTAACATTTGGTGCCAAAGACCCGGGACAGGGGGACTCCTTTGGGAGACCAGTCCCCTGTCCTCACCCTCTCTCCTTGAGGAGATCCACCTACAACCTCAGGTCCTCAGACCAGCCCAAGGAACATCTCACCAATTTTAAATTGGGTAAGGGGCCTCTTTTTATTCTCTTCTCCAACCTCTCTCGCTATCCTTCCACCCTTCAATCTCTCCCTTAATTTCAGTTCCTTTCCCTTTCTGGTAGAGACAGAGGAGACGCATTTTATCCGTGAACTCAAAACTCTGGTGCCGGTCATGGACTCGGGAAGACAGTCTTCCCTTGGTGTCTAATCGCTGCGGGAACACCTGCCTGATTATTCACCCACATTCTAGAGGTGTCTGATCACCACGGGGATGCCTGCTTTGATCCTTCACCTTAGTGGCAAGGACCACATGCCCTTGATGGCAGGTACCAACTCCCCTTGGTGGCAAGTACCACCTCCCCTCTCTCTGTGTCTGTACCCTCTCTTTTTTCTAAACTTAACTTTTTACTATGGGCAACCTTCCACTCTCCATTCCTCCTTCTTCTTCCTTAGCCTGTGTTCTAAAAAACTTAAAACCTCTTCAACTCTCACCTGACCTAAAACCTAAGAGTCTTATTTTCTTCTGCAACACCACTTGGCCCCAATACAAACTTGACAATAGTTATAAATGGCCAGAAAATGGCACTTTTGATTTCTCCATCCTAGATAATTTTTGTCAAAATTATGGGCAAATGTTCTGAGGTGCCTGACGTCCAGGCATTCTTTACACATTTGTCCCTCCCTAGTCTCTGCTCCCAATGCCACTCATCTCAAATCTTTCTTCTTTCTCTCCTGTCTGTTCCTTCAGTCTCTGAGTCCTTTGAATCCTCCTTTTCTATGGACCTATCTAACCTCTCTCCTCCTCCCCAGGCTGCTCCTCGCCAGGCCAAGCCACATCCCAATTCTTCCTCAGCCTCCCCTCCCCCACCCTATAATCCTTCTATCACCTCCCCACCTCACACCTGGTCCAACTTACAGTTTTATTCTGTGACTAGCCCTCCCAGACCTGCCCAACAATTTCTTCTTAGAGAGGTGGTTGGAGCTGAAGGCATAGTCAAGGTTAATGCTCCTTTTTTTTTTAGCTGACCTCTCCCAAATCAGTTAGTATTTAGGCTCTTTTTAATCAAATATAAAAACCCACCCCAGTCCATGGTCCATTTGGCAACAACCCTTAGATGATTTACCACCCTAGACCCACAGGGTCCGGAAGGCCATCTTATTCTCAATATGCATTTTATTACCCAATCTGCTCCCAACATTAGAAAAAGCTCCAAAAATTAGATTCCAGCCCTCAGACCCCACAGCAGGACTTAATTAACCTCATCTTCAAGGTGTACAATAACAGAGAAGAGGCAGCCAAGCAGCAATGTATTTCTGAATTGCAATTACTTGCCTCCACTGTGAGACAAACCCCAACCACTCTCCAGCACACAAGAACTTCAAAATGCCTAAACTGCAGCAGCCAGCTGTTCCTCCAGGACCTCCTCTCGCAGGATCTTGCTTCAAGTGCTGGAAATCTGGCCACTGGGACAAGGAATGCCTGCAGCCCAGGATTCCCCCTAAGCTGTGTCCCATCTGTGCAGGACCCCACTGGAAACTGGACTGTCCAACTCGTCCGGCAGCCACTCCCAGAGCCCCTGGAACTCTAGCCGAAGGGTCTCTGACTGACTCCTTCCCAGATCTTTTTCGCTTAGTGGCTGAAGACTGACACTGCCCAATTGCCTTGGAAGCCTTCTGGACCATCACAGATGCTTTGGGTAAATCTTATATTGGAGGGTAAGTCCGTCCCCTTCTTAATCAATACGGAGGCTACCCACTCCACATTACCTTCTTGTCAAGGACCTATTTCCCTTGCCTCCATAACTGTTGTGGATATTGACAGCCAAGCTTCTAAACCTCTTAAAACTCCCCAACTTTGGTGCCAACTTGGACAACATTCTTTTATGCACTCCTCTTTAGTTATCCCCACCTGCCCAGTTCCTTTATTAGGTTGAGATGTTTTAACAAAATTATCCTCTACCCTGACCATTCCTGGACTACAGCCGCATCTATTGCTGCCCTTCTCCCCAACCCAAAGCCTCCTTCATGTCTTCCTCTTGTATCCCCCCACCTTAACCCACAAGTAGGGGATGCCTCTACTCCCTCCCTGGCAACTGATCACACACCCATTACTATCCCATTAAAACTTAATTACCTTTACCCTGCTCAGTGCCAGTACCCCATCCCACAACAGGCTTTAAGGGGACTAAAGCCTGTTATCACTCGACTGCTGCAGCATGGGCTTCTAAAGCCTATAAACTCTCCTTACAATTCCCCCATTTTACCTGTCCAAAAACCGGACAGGTCTTACAGGTTAGTTCAGGATCTGTGCCTTATCAACCAAATTGTTTTGCCTATCCACCCTGTGGTGCCCAACCTGTACACTCTTTTGTCCTCAATACCTGCCTCCACAACTCACTATTCTGTTCTTGATCTTAAAGATGCTTTTTTCACTATTCCCCTACACCCCTCATCCCAGCCTCTCTTTGCTTTTACCTGGACTGACCCTGACACCCATCAGTCCCAGCAGCTTACCTGGGCTGTACTGCCACAAGGCTTCAGGGACAGCCCTCATTACTTCAGCCAAGCTCTTTCTCATGATTTACTTTCTTTCTACCCGTCTGCTTCTCACTTTATTCAATATTTTGATGATCTTCTTCTTTGCAGCCCCTCTTACCAATCTTCCCAGCAAGACACTATCCTGCTTCTTCAACATCTCTACTCAAAGAGGTACCAAGTATCCTCCTCCAAGGAACAAATGTCATTCCCTAGCGCTACCTATCTCAGTATAATCCTCCAACAACATACACATGCCCTTCCTGCAGACCACATTCAGTTAATCTCCCAGACCCCAATCCCCATCACCAAACAACAGCTCCTTTCCTTCTTAGGCATTGTTAAATATTTCTGACTCTGGATACCAGGCTTTACTATCCTAACCAAACCACTTTACAAGCTCACAAGGGGTAACTTAACTGATCCCATAGACCCTAAGTCTTTTCCCCATTCTTTCTTTTGCTCTCTCCCAAAAATGCCCTGGACACAGCTCCCACACTAGCACTCCCTGACTCATCCCAACCTTTTTCCTTACACACAGCTGAAATACAAGGCTGTGCTGCTGGAGTCCTCACACAGAAGCCAGGCCCATGACCTGTTGCCTTTCTATCAAAACAACTTGACCTCACAGTTCTAGGCTGGCCCTCATGTCTATGAGGCGCAGCAGCCGCCGCTTTAATACTTCTAGAGGCCCTCAAAATCACAGGCTATTCTCCACTTACTCTCTACAGTTCTCACAATCTTCAAGCATTAATATCCTTCTCATACCTTTCACATTTATTGTCTGCCCCTCGACTCCTCCAGCTCTATTCACTCTTTATTAAAACTCCAACAGTAACTATTACCCATGGGCCTGATTTCAGCCCAGCTTCTCGCTTAGCACCCAACACAAGTCCTAAATCACAGAACTGTATTTCTTTAATAGACATAGCATCTTCCCCTTTTCCTCATATTTCTATTTTTCCAATTCCAAACACAGACCACACTTGGTTAATCTATGGCAATTCTTCTAAACCCAATCAATTTTCACCAGCTAAAGCTGGATATGCTGTCATGTCCCATACCTCTATTATCCAAGCTGCTGCACTTCCTCCCTCCACCACTTCCCAACAAGCTGAACTGATTGCTTTAACTCGTGCGCTCTCTCTTGCTAAAGGAATGCACATTAACATTTACACTGACTCCACATGTGCTTTCTACATCCTCCATAAACATGCTGCCATTTGGGATAAAAGAGGTTTTCTCACCACACAAGGCTCTTCCATTATCAATGCCTCCCTAATAAATGCCCTCAAGGCTGCTCCTCTGCCAGCCGAGGCTGGAAACATTCATTATAAAGGACACGAGAAACCTACTGATCTTATAGCAAAGGGAAATGCCTATGCCGACAGGACAGAAAAAAAAAAAAAAAAAAAAGCCAATGCCTCCACACCCACTATATTCCAGCCCCCACTCCAGAGGGCCAGTATTTTTCTTTCTCTTCTATCACTCCCACCTACTCTGCTTCTGAAGACCTGCTCTACCAGTCTTTCCCAACTCAGGACAAGTGGTTCTTAGATCATGGAAAATTCATTCTTCCTGCCTCACAAGCTCAGTCCATTCTTTCTTCCCTTCATGACCACTTCCATGTGGGATACAAGCCTCTGGCTTGCCTTCTGCAGCCCCTCATCTCCTTCCCTTCATGGAAATCCATCCTTAAGACCATCACCTCTCAATGCTCTGTCTGCCATGCCACCAGCCCCCAAGGCTTTCTCAGGCCTCCTCCTTTTCCCACGCTTCAGGCTCATGAGTTTACTCCAACACAAGATCGGCAGATTGACTTTACTCATATGCCCCATGTCCATAAATTTAAGTATCTCCTGGTTTCGGTCAACAACTTCAACGGATAGGTCAAGGCCTTTCCCACTAGCTCCAAAAAGGCTACTGCAGTCATCTCTTCCCTTCTAACAGATACAATTCCCTGATTTGGCCTCCCTTCTTCTATTCAATCTGACAACGGTCCAGCTTTTATTAGTCAAATCACCCAAGCAGTTTCTCAAGCTCTTGGTATTCAGTGAAAGCTTCATACTCCTTACCATCCTCAATCTTTAGGAAAGGTGGAACGGACTAATGGTCTTTTAAAAACACACCACACCAAGCTCAGCCTCCAAGTTAAAAAGGAAAACTCTGTATATTTTTAAATGAAGAGTGTTGTTTTTACCTAAATCAATCTGGCCTGGGATATGACAACATAAAAAAAAAAAAACTCAAGGATAGAGCCCCAAAACTCGCCAACCAAGCAAATAATTACGCTGAACCCCCTTGGGCACTCTCTAATTGAATGTCTTGGGTCCTCCCAATTCTTAGTCTTTTAATATCTGTTTTTCTCCTTCTCTTGTTTGGACCTTGTATCTTCCGTTTAGTTTCTCAATTCATACAAAACCGCATCTAGGCCATCATCAATCATTCTATACAACAAATGCTCCTTCTAACAACTCCACGATATCACTCCTTACCATAAAATCTTCCTTCAGTTTATTCTCTCCCACTGTAGGTTCCCATGCCACCCCTAATCCCACTCGAAATAGCCCTGGGAAACATCGCCCATTCTCTCTCCATACCACCCCCAAGAATTTTCGCTGCCCCAACACTTCACCACTATTTTGTTTTGTTTTTCTTATTAACATAAGAAGACAGGGATGTCAGGCCTCTGAGCCCAAGCTAAGTCATCATATCCCCTGTGACCTGCCTTATAGTAAGTCTTGAAGTCGGGTAGTGTGACTCCTCCAATTTTGTTCTCCTTCTTTAGTATAGTGACAGGCATTTTTTTTAATATATACTTTAAGTTCTGAGATTCATGTACAGAACGTGCAGGTTTGTTACATAGGTATACTTGTGCCATGGCAGTTGGCTGCACCCATCTACCCATCATCTACATTAGGTATTTCTCCTAATGCTATCCCTCCCCTAACCCCGACCCCTGACAGGCCCTGTGTGTGATGTTCCCCTCCCTGTGTCCAAATGTTCTCATTGTTCAACTCCCACTTATGAGTGAGAACATTCGGTGTTTGGTTTTCTGTTCCTGTGTCAGTTTGCTGAAAATGATGGTTTCCAGCTTCATCCATGTCCCTACAAAGGACATGAACTCATCCTTTTTTATAGCTGCATAGTATTCCATGGTGTATATGTGCCACATTTTCTTTATCCAGTCTATCACTGATGGGCATTTGGGTTGGTTCCAAGTCTTTTTTGCTATTGTGAATAGTGCTGCAATAAATACAAATGTGCATGTGTCTTTATAGTAGAATGATTTATAATCCTTTGGGTATATACCCAGTAATGGGATTGCTGGCTCAAATGGTATTTCTGGTTCTAGATCCTTGAGGAATTGCCACACTGTCTTCCACAATGGTTGAACTAATTTACACTCCCACCAACAATGTAAAAGCATTCCTATTTCTCCATATCCTCTCCAGGATCTATCGTTTCCTGATTTTTTTAATGATTGCCATTCTAACTCGTATGAGATGGTATCTCATTGTGGTTTTGATTTGCATTTCTCTAACGACCAGTGATGATGAGATTTTTTTTTCATATGTTTGTTGGCTGCATAAATGTCTTCTTTTGAGAAGTGCCTGTTCATATCCTTCACCCACTTTTTGATGGGACAGTTTTCTTCTTGTAAATTTGTTTAAGTTATTTGTAGATTCTGGATATTAGCCCTTTGTCAGATGTATAGATTGCAAAAATTTTCTCCCATCCTGTAGGTTGCTTGTTGACTCCGATGATAGTTTCTTTTGCTGTGCAGAAGTTCTTTGGTTTAATTAGATCCCAGTTGTCAATTTTGGCTTTTGTTGCAATTGCTTTTGGTGTTTTAGTCATGAAGTCTTTGCCCATGCCTATGTCCTGAATGGTATTGTCTAGGTTTTCTTCTGGGTATTTAGGGTTTTAGGTCTTATGTTTAAGTCTTTAATCCATCTTGAGTTAATTTTTGTATAAGGTGTAAGAAAGGGGTCTAGTTTCTGTTTTCTGCATATGGCTAGCCAGTTTTCTCAACACCATTTATTAAATAGGGAATCATTTCCCCATTGCTTGTTTTTGTCAGGTTTGTCAAAGATCCAATGGTTGTGGATGTATGGCATTATTTCTGAGGTCTCTGTTCTGTTCCATTGGTCTATATATCTGTTTTGGTACCAGTACCATGCTGTTGTGGTTACTCTAGCCATGTAGTATAATTTGAAGTCATGTAGCATGATGCCTCCAGCTTTGTTCTTTTTTCTTCTTACGATTGTCTTGGCTATATGACTCTTTTTTGATTCCATATGAAATTTAAAGTAGATTTTTCTAATTCTGTGAAGAAAGTCAATGGCAACTTGATGGGATAGCATTGAATCTATAAACTACTTTGGTCAGTATGGCCATTTTCATGATATTGATTCTTCCTATCCACGAGCATGGAATGTTTTTCTATTTGTTAGTGTCCTCTCTTATTTCCTTGAGCAGTGGTTTGTAGTTCTCCTTGAAGAGGTCCTTCATATCCCTTGTAAGTTGTATTTCTAAGTATTTTATTCTCTTTGTAGCAACTGTGAGTGGGAGTTCACTCATGATTTGGCTCTCTGTCTATTTTTGGTATACAGGAGTGCTTGTGATTTTTGCACATTAAGTTTGTATCCTGACACTTTGCTGAAGTTGCTTATCAGTTTAAAGAGATTTTGGGCTGAGACAATGGGGTTTTCTAAATATACAATCATGTCATCTGCAAACAGAGACAATTTGACTTCCTCTCTTCCTATTTGAATACACTTTCTTTCTCTTACCTGATTGCCCTGGGCAGAATTTCTAATACTATGTTGAATACGAGTGGTGAGAGAGGGCATCCTTGTCCTGTGCCAGTTTTCAAAGAGAATGCTTCCAGATTTTGCCCATTAGTATGATATTGGCTGTAGGTTTGTCATAAATAGCTCTTATTATTTTGAGATCTATTTCATCAATACCAAGTTTATCAAGAGTTTTTAGCATGAAGGGGTGTTGAATTTTATCAAAGGCATTTTCTGCATCTATTGAGATAATCATGTGGTTTTGGTCATTGGTTTTATGTGATGGATTACATTTATTGATTTGCATATGTTGAAACAGCCTTGCATCCCAGGGATGAAGCTGACTTGATCATGGTGGATAAGCTTTTTGATGTGCTGCTGTATTTGGTTTGCCAGTATTTTATTGAGGATTTTCACGTGATGTTCATAAAATGAGTTAGGGAGGAGTCCCTATTGTTTGGAATAGTTTCAGAAGGAACAGTACCAGCTCCTCTTTGTACCTCTGGTAGAATTCAGCTGTGACCCTGTCTGGTCCTGGGCTTTTTTTAATTGGTAAGCTATTAATTACTGCCTCAATTTCAGAACTTGTTATTGGTCTGTTTAGGGATTCAACTTCTTCCTGGTTTAGTCATGGCAGGGTGTATGTGTCCAGAAGTTTATCCATTTCTTCTAGATTTTCTAGTTTATTTGCATAGAGGTATTTATAGTATTGTCTGATGGTAGTTTGTATTTCTGTGGTATCAGTGGTGATATCCCTTTTATCATTTTTTATTGTGTCTATTTGATTCTTTTCTTTATTTGTCTAAATAAGTCTTATCTATTTTGTTATTCTTTTCAAAAAACAAGCTCCTTCATTCATTGATTTTTAAAGGGTTTTTTTGTATCTCTATCTCCTTCTGTTTTTCTCTGATCTTAGTTATTTCTTGTCTTCTGCTAGCTTTTGAATCTGTTTGCTCTTGCTTCTCTAGTTCTTTTAATTGTGATGTTAGGGTGTCAACTTTAAATCTTTTCCACTTTCTCCTATGGCAATTTGGTGCTATAAATTTCCCTCTAAACACTGCTTTAGCTGTCCCAGAGATTCTGGTACTTTGGGTCTTTGTTCTCATTCGTTTCAAAGAACTTATTTATTTCTGTCTTAATTTCACTATTTACCCAGTAGTCATTCAGGAGCAGATTGTTCAGTTTCCATGTAGTTGTGCAGTTTTGAGCGAGGTTTTAAATTCTGAGTTCTAATTTGATTGCACTGTGGTCTGAGAGACTGTTATGATTTCTATTCTTTTGCATTTGCTGAGGAGTGTTTTACTTCCAATTATGTGGTCAGTTTTAGAATAAGTGCAATGTGGTGGTGAGAAGAATATATATGCTGTTGATTCAGGGTGGAGAGTTCTGTAGATGTCTGTTAGTTCTGCTTAGTCCAGAGCTGTGTTCAAGTCCTGAATATCATTGTTAATTTTCTGTCTCATTGATCTAATATTGACAGTAGGGTGTTAAAGTCTCCCACTATTATTGTGTGGGAGTCTAAGTCTCTTTGTAGGTCTCTAAGAACTTGCTTTATGAATCTGGGTGCTCCTGTGTTAGGTGCATATATATTTAAGATAGTTAGCTCTTCTTGTTGCATTGATCTCTTTACCATTATGTAATGCCTTCCTTTGTCTTTTTTGATCTTTGTTAGTTTAAAGTCTATTTTATCAGAGACTAGGATTGCAACCCCTGTTGTTTTTGGCTTTCCATTTGCTTGGTATATCTTCCTCCATCCCTTATTTTGAGCCTATGTGTGTCTTTGCATGTGAGATGAGTCTCCTGAATACAGCACACCAGTGGGTCTTGACTGTATTCAATTTGCCAGTCTGTGTCTTTTAATTGGGACAATTAGCAAGTTTATTTTTAAGGCTAATATTTGTTATGTGTGAATTTGATCCTGTCATTATGATGCTAGCTGGTTATTTTGCCCATTAGTTGATGCAGTTTTTGCTTTGTGTCAATGATCTTTACAATTTGGTATGTTTTTGCAGTGGCTGGTACCAATTTTTCCTTTCCATATTTAGTGCTTCCTTCAGGAGCTCCTGTAAGGCAGGACTAGTGGTGACAAAATCTCTCAGCATTTGCTTGTCTGTAAAGCATTTTATTTCTCCTTTGCTTACGAAGCTTAGTTTGGCTGGATATGAAATTCTGGGTTGAAAACTGTTCTTTAAGAATGTTGAATATTGACCCCCACTCTCTTCTGGCTTGTAGGGTTTCTGCAGAGAGATCTGCTATTAGTCTGATTGGCTTCTCTTTGTGGGTAACTTGACCTTTCTCTCTGGCTGCCGTTAACATTTTTTCTTTCTGGTGTTCTCTGTATTTCCTGAATTTGAATGTTGGCCTGTCTTGCTAGGTTGGGGAAGTTCTCCTGGATAATATCCTGAAGAGTGTTTTCCAACTGGGTTCCATTCTCCCCATCACTTCCAGGTACATCAGTCAAATGTAGATTTGGTCTTTTCACATAGTCCCATATTTCTTGGAAGGTTTGTTAGTTCCTTTTCATTCCTTTTTCTCTAATCTTGTCTTCATGCTTTATTTGATTAAGTTGATCTTCAATCTCTGATATCTTTTCTTCTGCTTGATCAATTCAGCTAATGCTATGTGTGTATGCTTCACAAAGTTCTCGTGTTGTGTTTTTCAGCTCCATCAGGTCATTTATGATCTTCTGTAAACTGTTTTTTCTAGTTAGCAATTCATCTAACCATTTTCAAAGTTCTTGGCTTCCTTGTATTGGGTTAGAACACGCTCCTTTAGCTCAGAAGAGTTTGTTATTACCCACCTTCTGAAGTCTATTTCTGTCAATTTGTCAAACTAATTCTCCATACAGTTTTGTTCCCTTGCTGGCGAGGAGTTATGATCCTTTGGAGGAGGAGAGGTGTTCCAGTTTTGGAACTTTCAGCCTTTTTGTGCTGGTTTTTCCTCATCTTTTTGGATTTGTCTACCTTTGGTCTTTGACGTTAGTGACCTGCAGATGGGGTTTTTGTGTGGACATCCTTCTTATTGATGTTGATGCTATTCCTTTCTGTTTGTTAGTTTTCCTTCTAATATTCAGTCCCCTCTGCCGCAGGTCTGCTGGAGTTTGCTGGAGGTTAACTCCAGACCCTGTTTGCCTGGGGGAGGCTGCAGAACAGCAAAGATTGCTGCCTGTTCCTTCCTTTGGAACTTCTTCCCAGAGGGGCACCTGCCAGATGCCAGGTGGAGCTCTCCTGTATGAGATGTCTGTCGACCCCTGCTGGGAGGTGTCTCCCATTCAGGAGGCACGAGGGTCAGGGATCCATTTGAGGAGTCAGTCTGTCCCTTAGCGGAGCTCAAACGCTGTGCTGGGAGATCCACTACTCTCTTCAGAGCCTACAGGCAGGAACGTTTAAGTCTGCTGAAGCTGTGCCCATAGCTGCCCCTTCCCCCAGATCTTCTGCCCCAGGGAGATGGGAATTTTACCTATAAGCCCCTGACGGGCTGCTGCCTTTCTTTCAGAGATGCCCTGCCCAGAGAGGAGGAATCTAGAGAGGCAGTGTGGCTATGGCGGTTTTGTGGTGTTGTGGTGGGCTCTGTCCAGTTCGAACTTCCTGGTAGCTTTGTTTACACTGTGAGGGGAAAACCGCCTACCCAAGCCTCAGTAACGGCGGATGCTCCTTCTCCCACCAAGCTCGAGTGTCCCAGGCTGACATCAGACTGCTGTGCTGCCAGCGAGAATTTCAAGCCAGTGGATCTCAGCTTGCTGGGCTTTGTGGGGGTGAGATCTGCTAAGTTAGACCACTTGGCTCTCTGGCTTCAGCCTCCTCTCCAGGGGAGCAAACAATTCTCTCTCACTGGTGTTCCAGGTGCCACTGGGGTATGAAAAAACCTCCTGCAACTAGTTTGGTTTCTGCCCAAATAGACGCCCAGTTTTGTACTTGAAACCCAGGGCCCAGGTGGTGTAAGCTCCCAAGGAAATCTCCTGGTCTGTGTGTTGTGAAGACTGTGGGAAAAGCATAGTATCTGGGCCAGAATGTACCATTGATCAGGGCACAGTCTTTCAAGGCTTCCCTTAGTGAGGGGAGGGAGTTCCCCAACCCCTTTCACTTCCTGGGTAAGGTGATGCCCCCTACTCTGCTTCTGCTCACCATCTGTGGGCTGCCCCCACTGTCTAACCAGTCCTAATGAGATGAGCCAAGTACCTTAGTTGGAAATGCAGAAATTACTTGCCTTCTGCGTTGATCTTGCTGGGAGCTGCAGACCAGAGCTGTTCTTATTCAGCCGTCTTGCCCAGGTCCTGGGCATTATTATTTTTTTTCCAGCTTCCCAAATGATTCCAATGTGTAGCCAAGGGTAAGAATCACTGCCTTGGAGGCAAATGGGAATAGAAATAAGACGATAGATTTTAAAGTCAAGCAGCCCTTTGTTCAAATTCATGGTCTGTGTTTCAAGCCATTTGAAATATTGAGGCTTTAGTTTCATGTTCAGAAAATGGAAGATTAAAAGGCTTACTCAGGGTGTTTTGTCAAAGCAACATTTTGGAAGAACCCAACATAAGGATGAGCATGTAGCAACTGACCAGTCAAGACAAGTTCTCTTTCCTCTACTTTGAGTGCTTTCTTGACTGTTTTCTTAGTGTACTCTGCTTTGACCAAATATTATGAAAGATTGGCATAATTATTACTATGAAATATCTCTCCATAGATGCATGAACACACAAAATGGGTTATAATCCAGCATTTTGCTTCTCCTAGAAAATGGCAGCATAGATTAAAGAAATAAGCTTGTTTGAGTTTTTTTTTTTTTTTTAGAAGGGAGTGATTCATGTCTATTTTTATTAATGATTTGAGGAAGAGAATAATCTGACTACATGAAAACATTAATAGGAGAATAAGAAGCAAATAGCACAAGTGATTTTTAAAAATAAGAGTGAAGAAAGTATGTGCTTTTTAAAATAAGGCAAGCAGCAAAATGATCAAGAAGGACATATTTGAAGCAACGATGGATTGCTATGACTATAACTCTGTACTTCTTGAACCATTATATTAGCACACATTTACATAAAGAAAATTATTAGGTAAAAAGTACAGTTTAAATATTTTTGTATAAATGCCATCTTGCTTCCTAAAACCTAATCCTTTGTTTTACAGAGTAAAAAATTACATCTACAAGCAAGGAAACAACAATAAAACACAAAGTCAGAAAAGGCAAAAAGAGAACTAACATTTATCAAGTTAGTTGCTCCAGGTTTCATGCTAGGAATTACATACATTTAAATTACTTAATCCTGTGACAAATTTAATACCATTCTCACTTCACAAAATCTCAGAAAAGCTAAATAACTTGCCATGAGGCATACCTTTAACATGGCATGGCCAGGACGCTTCCCAACTGTGCCACAATTCCCATTCCAGGATTCATTATGCTGTAATGCTCTGGTTCTTTCATTTCTGAAAAGGAAAAAGAGCGTGGGGTCACAAAAATATCTCCAAAGTTTCTATATATCTTATTTTTTCATTTTTATTTTTAAAACGGATTACCTATTGAAATGATAAAATTTTGGATACATAAAACTTTCAACTTTGGTTACAAAGTACACTAATAAAATTTTCAGCAATTTCTTTTTGTTTTTTACTTTTACATTTTTATTTTTTAAATTTTATTTTCTATTTTAGATTTAGGGGGTTACATGAGTATATTGTGTGAGGCTGACATTTGGGTTTCTAATGCTCGCCCAAGTAGCGAACACAGTACCCAACAGGTAGTTTTTCAGGCCTTGCTCCTCTCATTCCCTCTCTCCCTCCCCACTTTTGGAATTCTCCCTGGGGACTCTATACATTTCATAAACTGAATCTTAAATCCTGCTTATTTTCCTGTATGGATATCCCAAGAATTCTGGCTCTGAGCATTTATGAGAGGAAAGAAATCTGTCATTACTTGCAGGACACAGGCAGGCACATTTTCACAATGATGCCCCAAGACAGTAAACTCCCGTCGCATCTCCCCAGCTGTCACTAGTGAATCCCAGAGGCCTCCATTCTACTTTCAAATGATCTGCCAGCCCAGCAGCAATGGCCATAATGAGACTCAGCCGCAGCATAAGAGATACTGGCTTCTCACAGGACAGAGGGACCAGGCCCACCTGTGCCTCTCCCTCAGCCGCAAGCATTAAGCCCAGACAAATTCCTCACAACAAAACTGAAGGCAAAAGTCAAATGAAAATATCAGGAGGTCAGAACTGGTCACAGAAAGCATGGAAGAACCCAGTTAAAAGTTGCTGTTTCCCAGCTTCCCTTATGACAGGTACTTTTGTGCATAATCCCTCTTCATTTCCCTGACGCAAGGTGATGAGACATAGACCAACAGCATGGAAGACGCCGCTCTAAGAAAGGAACTGTTAGAGAACTCACAGCAGCTAGCAGGTGTGAAGCAATGCAGGAGTAATTAAAGATACTCTAAGAGAAAACAACCCTCTGTCATGTAAACTAAAAGGGAATGGGGAATTGGTGACTTAAATTTTATGACATTTTATTCACAATAGAGCTTAATGGCATTCCCCTCATACGCATGCTGGGAATTCCAGGTGGGGTGATTTGAAAGTCATTTGCCTAGGGTCTGATTGTCCATCTTGAAAGCCAGAAATTTAGCTTTGTCCACCTCTTCAGAGCTACTCATGTTCTCCAAAACTTTCATGCTAGCTGACTTATAAGATCCTAAAACACATACTAAAATGCTCAGGTTTTTGTTTTCAATTTATAATATTCTTGTTTTTATTTTAATAGGACAGAATTTTCTATTAGTTATTACGCTCACATCAGGATACCGTCCTAACAGTAGTTAGCTCTTGCTGTGTGACATCCATGCAAAACTCAGAGACTTTTTTTGTACTTTAATGGATGTAAATCAGAGACTTAAAACAAGGTATCATTTGTTTTTTTCGCACCTATCTAAGATCAGCTGGAAAATTTTGACAATCTGGGCCAGGTTCAGTTAATCTCTCCTGGGCTTTCTCAGGCCTTTATGGTCAGCCAGTGGTTGGACTACAGGCTGGCTGATCAAAGAAGGCCCCACACACGTGTCTGGTGTTGCCTGGTCATCAACCAGAGTAACAGGAGTCAATAGGCCTAATTTCTCATCACTGAACAGCTTGGCCTGAGTATGACCCCATGGTGGTTGTGCAGGGTTCAGAGAGAGAGAGAGAGTTAAGCATTCAAGGCCTCTTGATGCCTAGGCTTAGAACTGACACACTATTGTTAGTTACTCCATCTTGAATAGGGGCCAGGTAAAGTGAGGATGGGACCTGCTGGGCTTCATTCCCAGGAGGTTAGGCATTCTTAGTCAAAGGATGCTACGGAAGGTTGGCAGGACTGGTACCACAAGATGCAGGTCATAAAGACCCCGCTGATAAAACAGGATGTGGTAAAGATGCCAGCAAAAAACCCTCAAAACCAAGATGGGGATGCAAGTGACCTCTGGTCATCCTCACTGCTCGTTATACATTAACTATAACGTATTAGCATGCTAAAAGACACTCCCATTAATGCCATGACAGTTTACAAATGCCATGACAATGTCTGAGTTACTGTATATAGTCTAAAAGGGGGAGGAACCCTCCGCTCCAGGAATTGCCTGCCCCTTTCTTGGAAAACTCATGAATAATCCACTCCTTGTTTAGCATATAATCAAGAAATAACCACAAACTTACTCAGTCAAGCAGTCCATGCCACTGCTCTGCCTATAGAGTAGCCATTCTTTTCTTTCTTAATAAACTTGCTTTCATTTTATGGACTCACCTCAAATTCTTTCTCGCATTAGTCTGGATTGGGAACTCTTTCTGGTAACACCATCACTTCCACCGCATTCTATTAGCCAAAACAAATTACAAAGCCAGCCCAGGTTCAAGGGGGTGAAGAAATAGTTTCCACCTTCTGATGGGATGAGTTGCAAAGTCATATTGCATGTGGGCTTAGATACTGGGAGGCAAATAGTTACAGCTATTTAGGCATCAATCTATCACACTTCCCAGTCTCAGGCCCTTGGAAACTGAATTAATAAGCAGAGGTTGCTTGATGAATACAAAATCAAATATAATTGAATGATGCTCAGGGATTATTTCCACCAAGCATCAAAAGAACTTAATGAGCACCCTTGCTCCAAAACTGGAATGTACCAGAATACCAGACTCACACTTTCTCTCAATCTCTCTCCCTCTCTCTCTCGCTCTCTCTCTCACACACACACACACACACACACACACACACACACACACACACCCCTTACATGTCCCTTTGGAGATAATCTCTCAGTGTGGATTCCTTCTTCAGATGTCTGCCACTAAACTCTTCTATTATGCATTGCTTTTTGCTGGTTTTACTCTTAGGGTGACACCTGTTTTCACATAGTAGATTTACTTTCTGTGATCTCTACATCAATGACTATGTTTGTTTTTTAGTCAGTTATGGCTACTGAAGTTGTTTCAGGAAGAAAGGTGGAAGACATTCTCTCCTTAACTACCACCTACCTCCTCAGGAGTATAAAGGCAGTGGCACTCCTGGAATCTGGAATAATAATCCTTCTTTTGTCTTTCATTCATTATGACTATGATCAGGAATTTCTGGCCCAGTCAAATGGAGAGCCCAATCTCTGTGGGCCATAGCTTTATTGCACAATTAGGAATGTTTCCTGAAATAATTTGAAACTGAAACCTGGTAATTTTGTGGAAATTCAAGGGGCCCAAACTCTGTTAGAATAAATTAACATTTTGGTTTTCCATATTGCTTTGGAATGAGTCATTCTGTAGAAATTAGTTTTCTAGGTCGCTATTTCATTACACAGTGCCCTCCTTATAAGAGCCCAAGGGAAAAATTTCTCTCTGATCTCAGAACGGGAAATGCACACTGCTTTCTAGTACTTAGAATGGTTTCGTGGTGACTCTTATTATAAATAACGAGGATCATGGACATGAGGGCATTGCCTTCTTTGCATTTCCTGCTGAACAGCTTAGCACCAAATCTGAGACCCATTTATAGCTGATTGACAGGGCTTTTTGGTGTGAACTTTAGATGTTAACCTTGTGCTAGCTTTGCCTTATCTTTCTTATTCCTATATACAATCTGTTCTGCTTCCTTATTCAAATATTTTTATATTTTTCTACTTAAGATACTTATTAAACAGCCTTAGATATCCTTGGAACCTCAAAGAGAATAAATAAATTAATTAAATATATAAATACCAACTTCACAATCATCTATTTTGGTGGAACCCTTACTTTTTGAATTCAGATACTCAAGCTGAGTTAATCACCCTTCTCAATGGTTTATTTCATAATCTTTGGTCCAACAAGATCTCTATCATTTTATTTACTTTTCCTTTATCCCACTCTAATTCCTCTACTGCCCCAAGGCAATCATTCAAACTATGTCCTTTTGTTAGTAAGTGTTCTTATAAAGCATATAGTTTTATATAAACGTGGACCTTAACTATATGCAAATGTCATTGTTACCTACCTCAACCTGTTTCTTTTGTCATCCAGCTTTCTGCTGAATAGTGTGAATCGAATGCATTTTGCCTCTCCACTCCCCAAATTGCCTCTAGTTCCCCACCACCAAGAATATCCTGCGATGACCAGCCTTAATCACAGGGAGAACACTTTTGAGAATGACAGGGTGATATTAATAATTACACTAGGACAGCAGTTGTACACTGTGACTGTCCCAGGGAAGTTAGGATGCCTCATCACCCTATTCCTATAGGGCCCTTGGAAACTCTTAGATAGTTTTTTTGTGATATGGTTTGGCTGTGTCCCCACCCAAATCTCATCTTGAATTGTAGTTTCCATTAATCCCCATGTGTCATGGGAGGGACCTGGTGGGAGGTAACTGAATCATGAGGGCAGGTTTTCCCATGCTGTCATGATAATGAATAAGGTTTTTCCATGTTCTTGTGATAGTGAATAAGTCTCATGAGATCTGATGGTTTCATAAAGGGCAGTTCCCCTGCACATGCCCTCTTGCCTGCCACCATGTAAGACATGCCTTTGCTCCTCCTTCACCTCCCACCATGATTGTGAGGCCTCCCCAGCCATGTGGAAGTGTGAATCCATTACATTTCTTTTCTTTATAAATTATCCAGTCTTGGGTATGTCTTTATTAGCAGCATGAGAACAGACTAACACATTTTGTGGTATACATATGCAGGAATGGATTTGGCTTGCCAGGTCAGAAAGTATACATAGATCTAATCTGCCCTTACCAATAGAGTCCTCTGTAGAATTTCCACACCAGTCTACAATCGCATCAGCAGTGTGTAAGCATTCCCATAGCCCTACATCCCTGTTAACACTTGGCATTATCCAGCTTCCTAATTTTTGCCAGTCTAATACATGTAAAGGAGTATCTCATTGTTTTACATTTCTCTGTCATCTAAGTTTGAATATCTCTTTACAGTCTTGCTAGCTTTTTGTATTTTCTCTTCTCTGAAGTTTAACTCTTCATTATCTTTGCCCATTTTCCAATGATTTGTCAGAGATGAAATTTTTCTACAGTGAGTACGTATTTCATTGTCTTAAATGGGGCATAGCAAGCATAACTATACTTTCTTGAAGAACTAGGTCACATGATGATAACGTAAGTAACAATGCTGTAATTATAAGATACTATAGACCACACCTGCAATCTCAGGACTTTGGGAGGCCAAGGTGGGTAGATCACTTGAGGTCAGGAGTTTGAGACCAGCCTGGCCAACATGGTGAGACCCCATCTCTATAAAAACACAAAAATTAGCAAGGTGTGGTGGCAAATGCTTGTAATCCCAGCTACTTGGGCAGTGGAGGCAGGAAAATCACTTGAACCCAGGAGGCAGAGGTTGCAGTGAACCAACATCACGCCACTGCATTCCAGCCTGGGCAACAGAGTGAGACCGTCTCAAAAATGAATAAATAAATAAAAAGATACTATAGAGTCTAGAGTTAAATAGGTACCAACCAATCAACATCTAGGAACACTTTTCACATTTAGCCATTTGTATCTTTCTCTTAAGATAAAATGAAAGATGCTCAGCTGTATGATCTACTAGATAGTATAACCTGGCTGTCTTTCCAGAAAATTATTCACTGAGTCAGCAACTAAGGAAACCACATTCCAAATGATTTCTTTAGACTCTAGCAAACTTTTTTAAATTGCAGCTATCAGTGTCATCTGTCTTAGCAGCATCTTCCCAAGAAGCATAAAAAATAGATATGGGTACTGCCAGTCAACTTTTTTGTCTCTTTTATATAACTCACTCTGCTTAAGGATATGAGGGATGATTATCTTGCATCATTTAAAAGTTTGATTGGGGCTGGGCGCCATGGTTCACGCCTGTAATCCCACCACTTTGGGAGGCTGAAGTGGTTGGATCACTTGAGGTCAGGAATTCGAGGCCAGCCTGGCCAACATGGTGAAACCCCATTTCTACTAAAACTACAAAAATTAGCTGGGCATGGTGGCAGACACCTATAATCCCAGCTACTTGGGAGCGTGAGGCAGGAGAATCATGTGAACCTGGGAGGCAGAGGATGCAGTGAGCTGAGATCATGCCACTGCACTCTAGCTTGGGCGACAGAACAAGACTCCAACTCAAAAATAAAAAAAAAAGAGTTTGATTGGGACTTTAATAGAGGAGTTTTACTTGAAAACCTGTACATTTTTTATCCTTCAGGGAAAATAACACCTTTAAAGAGATGATAGTGGAACAAAGATGGAAAATAAGTTTATTTCACATAATACCAATCAAATTGACAGTGGTTGCCCAGAATATTATGTTGAGAAAAATTCAGAAGCTGAGTATAAACTCAGTAGGCAAGAAAGCCAAGATGGATTAATAATGTCTGCCACGGTCCTGTTGTGGGGTGTTAGTATGTATGCCATGTATTTGTTATTTCTACCTAAATAGACCCTCACTTTGTCTTTAATGTTTGACTATGAAAAAAAATTCCAGCATAGGTATCCTTCAGCATTTCCTCTTGAATGTTATGAGATTCAAAGCTCAGTATATTATTTACAGGACGAAGAAAAATGCTTCATGATATCACCTCTTCATTTTCTTTTCTGGGAAATGCTTGATTAACAGTACAAGTCAATGACCATGAAGCACTGAATACTTTTTATGTGCCTGGCACTGATGTGAGCACTTCGTGTCTATTAACTCATTTAAACTACACAGAATACCCATTTTACAGATAAGGGCACCAAGGCCCAAAGAGGTTAAACACCTTTTTAAGGTGCCAGTAAGTGAGGATTCAAACTCAGAAGTCTGACACTGTAATTATTGCTCTTAAATAGTACATCATTTTGATGCCTATAAACACCTTATCAAAAATGAATGCTGTTTTTCAGAGTAAGCTACTAATGAAAATGGTTCCCAATCCCTAGGCACTTGGGTACTTAGTGGGTACTCAGGTTCTAAGCTCATGATACTGATGTGGAAATTAGAAAGAAAATATATAGAACTAATTAGAAAAAAAATGTTGCTTATCAATCCATTTGTTTCTGGAATGTTCGGAATGTTTATTTTATCATTCCCTGTGATGAGGTTTATAAAGATTATTTTATTTAATCATCAGGATCATCCTATGAAGTAATTATTCCTATTAAATGAATGAAGAAATGGAGGCAAGAGAAGTAGCTTGCCCCCAGATCACACAACTGATGAATGATGGAGCCAGGATCCCAAGCTAGGTGGTCTGACTCTAGAAACCAAGTCTTTTTCTTTTCTTTTTTTTTGAGATTGAGTTTCGCTGTTGTCACCCAGGCTAGAGCGCAATGGCATCATCTTGGCTCACTGCAACTTCTGCTCCTCGGTTCAAGTGATTCTCCTGCCTCAGCCTCCCAAGTAGCTGGAATTACAGGTGTGCACCACCATGCCCAGCTAATTTTTGTATTTTTAGTAGAGACGGAGTTTCACCATGTTGGCCAGGCTGGTCTCGAACTCCTGACCTCAGTCTACCCACCTTGGCCTCCCAAAGTGCTGGGATTACAGGGGTGAGCCACCACACCTGGCCCAAACCCAAGTCTTACAAGTACTCTGTTACTCTCTACTCAAAATTTACAAAGCTTTACTTTAGGTTTACTCCAGTTTAGGTACACGTAAATATCTGAAACTCACTTCAATTGCTTACCTTATTGGCCAGTTGGAAGCATCAAAACTTGCTGTGTAACACTTGGAATGCTTATTAAAAATCAATCGGTTACATCATTTCTACAAAACAGTTCAGGATAATGACTGTTCATAAATCAGGTACTTCTTCCCCTGGAAAAGTCACTGAATTCTTCAACTTGATGACTGCTACTTTTTAAAAAACTTGTTTTCCAATATGATGACCTCCTCTGATAGCACCAAGTCCCCTAGAGGAAAATACACATAGCTCAAACACCTGTGCTGCTCTTATAAACCTTTCGCTTCTGCAATTAACAATGGGCCAGAGATAAAGGGGCGAACCTAAGATTTTTCCAATGGGCACAAGTTTGTCATAGATCCCATAGGATGGTTTCAGGGATGGTGCTAATTATTTTGCTGCTTGTAGGTATCTTACCAGCAACTCATATAATCCCAAACATTATGATCTGTTCCTGTGAATCTGTAGAGAGCTGTGATTTTTCCAAAGCCAGAAAAAGCAGAAGCAGGAGTTGAACCCAGATCTGTCTGGTATCCAAATCTAGGCTTTTCTCACCATTTCAACTGACTCAAGACAGTGTCTGTCTGATCTGTTATGGATATGCCTACCTAACAGTTTCCCACAATTCTTCTATAGGTGTCCTTAGCTATCGGAGCCTCAGAAAACCGCTTTTAAAGCCACATCTTTCTCCCCCTTAGTATTGCGAATGCTTCCTGAAAGAGCCGATTCTCTCAGCAGCTGGTGATATTTGATTTGATTAACACCCTGGAACCTATCACCAGACTTAAAGATGATGCCTAATTAACTGCTTACATTAAAGAGCTGGCACTTTCTGCATTTGGTTCACACTTCCAGCCTCAATCATGTTTTCGTTTCAGTAATAATATTTACATGATTAGCAAATAGTCAATTCATACTCTGGTGTGGACCTAAGCTGTGTTTGGGACTTCCCAAAGCAGATGTCCTTGACAGGTGTAAAGAAATAGGCTTTTTTCACAGAAAGAGTCATAAGCAAGATCTTCTGCTCATTTGTCAATGAAAAATTATGTTTGGATCAACAAATATTAGTTGAGCACTGACCTATTCTAAGTGCCAGTCATTATATTTCCAAGGCCCCCATACACCCTCACTAGTCATATTAAACTCATCTCAGTTTTGTTATCCTTTTTCTTTCTTTCATTATATATTTAATTTACAAATTTATTTATTTAGATGCATAGGTTAGGAAAAGTCATTCTACATTAGACATTCAAAGTTTTAAAAGGCATTTACAAAGGTATCTCAAGTGATTTTCATGCAAAAACGAGAAATACATAGCCTTAATGATACTACAATTAAGTAAGCTTGTGATGTTAAATGACCCCCAAGATGTGAATGGACATTGAAGGAGCACAGAGAGTTTCACCCCAAAATATGGTTCCCTGATATAATGAATATTTTGAATTGGAAACCCTTTGAAATCAACAGGCCTTGGAAGAGACTTTTTCCTTGTCTTCATAAGGACTGGATGCAACCACCAAGATGAACAATTGCTTTTCCTTTCTTTCCTTGTAATCTTATCATCTATTTCAAGAAAAGACAGGAAGAACGTAACCAGACCAGGCCCAACCTTTTTACAAAACAATGTCTGTCTCTCAGGTTCATTCAACTTCCAAAGAGAACCACAAGTCAATCTGTTCACCATCCACCCCCTCTGCAATCCACTCATTCTCCCAAGTCTACCATTTTTCCCGGTAATCATTTAATGGCCCTCAACAGAATTACCTACATTCTCGATGTTCCCCCTTGCCTCTAAAAGGTTATAGAAGTGTTTGGGCCTCACTGGGAAATAGGGAAATCACTCTGATTCTCCCTGTGTGCATGGTTAAATAAATTTGTATGCCTTTTCTCTTATTAATCTGCCTTACTGTAAGTTGATTTTTCAGTACACCCTCTGAGGGCAAGGGGGAAGCTTCCCCTTGGCGCCAACAAAGTCAAACTGGAAAGCAGCAAAGTGCCACAGGGCTATTCTATGCTTGCTTCCTTCCTTTCTTTCTTTCTTTCTTTCTTTCTTTCTTTCTTTCTTTCTTTCTTTCTTTCTTTCTTTCATTTTTGAGACAAAGTCTCGCCCTGTCACCCAGGCTGGAGTGCAATGGCACAATCTCGGCTCACTGCAACCTCCATCTCCTGGGTTCAAGCGATTCTCCCGCCTCAGCCTCCCAAGTGGCTGTGATTACAGGCACATGCCATCACACCTGACTAATTTTTTGTATCTTTAGTAGAGACGGGGTTTCACCATGTTGGCCAGGCTGGTCTCAAACTCCTGACCTCATGATCCTCCTGCCTCGGCCTACCAAAGTGCTGGGATTACAGGCATGAGCCACCATACCAGGCCCTATACAATATTTTTAAATCAAGAATTTGGTAGTGATATAGAAAATCAAGATTATATCTTCTGGTAACAGGAATTTGGAAGGGAGAAGCCAGCATTTTGGATGACAAAGTTCTTGACAGACTGGGCAATGGGTTGAATCATAATGTCATGAAATTTAGTAGGAACAAATGCCAAAAAACCACCAGCACAAGTACTAGATGGGGAAGATGTGGCTTCATGCAGCAAGGGTGGAAAAGACTTGAGGACTGCACTTACACGAGACAAGCTTATATGAGACAATGGTGTGACGCACGGACCAAGTCCCTAATGCATCTGTTTGGCTGAACCTGTGGTGTACCAAGGCTTAGAATGGCGAGAGCTCTGCCCTCACTTTTGCTAGGCAGCTCCCTCTTAGATATTACATTCTGTTTAGTTGTATGTAGGTTAACCAAAAATGATATTCTAATAAGAATACTTTTGAGAATGAAAGAGTTGCTAGTAATAATTAAGCTCAGAAAATAGCCATAAACTAAGATCCCTGGACACATGGGACCTATGTTAGCTAGTTATACAAGATGTAGACAAACTGGAGGATATTTGGAGGAGAGGCTCAAGGAAAGGAATGTTCTCAAAGAAACAGACTATGATAAAATTAAAGGGGTGTTCAGCCTGGAGAAGAGTAGCCTGAGGTTTATAAGAAAGTATTTTTTTTTGAGATATTTAAAAGCAACAAGTGGAAGAGGGATGGGGCTTTTGAATTGTGGGTCTTGAAGTATAGAGAAAATTACAGCTTCTCAGGCCAACCCAAGAGGAAGGGAATGAAAAGCCAGACTCCAACCCTAGATGTTACAATTTATAAAACAAATTTGGAGTGCATAAAGACACCAAATCTCCATACCGCACCCCCACCCCAATTCCAATTCAATAATGACTATTTTCTGTTGTTGTTCTAACTGTCCCCAGGATGGACACTGTGAAAGACTTTTTGAACATCAGCCTAGTTACCACCATCAGTTCCTGTTCACATGCCTACTTACTTCTTCAAAAAAAATCCGATAGAGGGGGTGGAGCCAAGATGGCCGAATAGGAACAGCTCCGGTCTCCAGCTCCCAGCCCCAGCGACACAGAAGACGGGTGATTTCTGCATTTCTGCTTGAGGTACCGGTTTCATCTCACTAGGGAGTGCCTAACAGTGGGTTCAGGACAGTCGGTGAAGCGCACTGTGCGCGAGCCGAAGCAGGGCGAGGCATTGCCTCACTCGGGAAGCGCAAGGGGTCAGGGAGTTCCCTTTCCTAGTCAAAGAAAGGGGAAACAGACGGCACCTGGAATATCGGGTCAGTCCCGTCCTAATACTGCGCTTTTCCAGCGGGCCTGGAAAACGGCACACTAGGAGATTGTGTCCCGCACCTGGCTCGGAGGGTCCTATGCCCACAGAGTCTTGCTGATTGCTAGCACAGCAGTCTGAGATCAAGCTGCAAGGCGGCAACGAGGCTGGGGGAGGGGCGCCCGCCATTGCCCAGGCTTGCTTAGGTAAACAAAGCAGCCAGGAAGCTCGAACTGGGTGGAGCCCACCACAGCTCAAGGAGGCCTGCCTGCCTCTGTAGGCTCCACCTCTGGGGGCAGGGCACAGACAACCAAAAACTCAGCGAGAACCTCCACAGCCTTAAATGTCCCTGTCTGACTGACAGCTTTGAAGAGAGTAGTGGTTCTCCCAGCACGCAGCTGGAGATCTGAGAACGGACAGACTGCCTCCTAAAGTGGGTCCCTCACCCCTGAGCAGCCTAACTGGGAGGCACCCCCCCAGTAGGGACAGACTGACACCTCATTCAACCGGGTACTCCTCTGAGACAAAACTTTCAGAGGAACTATCAGACAGCTGAATTTGTGGTCTCACGAAAATCCACTGTTCTGCAGCCACCGGTGCTGACACCCAGCCAAACAGGGTCTGGAGTGGACCTCTAGTAAACTCCAACAGACCTGCAGCTGAGGGTCTTGTTTGGTAGAAGGAAAATTAACAAACAGAAAGGACATCCACACCAAAAACCCATCTGTACATCACCATCATCAAAGACAAAAAGTAGACAAAACCACAAAGATGGGGAAAAAACAGACCAAAAAAACTGGAAACTCTAAAAAACAGAGCACCTCTCCTCCTCCAAAGGAACGCAGTTCCTCACCAGCAACGGAACAAAGCTGGATGGAGGATGACTTTGATGAGTTGAGAGAAGAAGGCTTCAGACGATCAAACTACTCTGAGCTACGAGAGGAAATTCAAAACAATAGCAAAGAAGTTAAAAACTTTGAAAAAAAATTAGAAGAATGGATAACTAGAATAACCAATGGAGAGAAGGGCTTCAAGGAGATGATGGAGCTGAAAGCCAAGTTTCGAGAACTACGCGAAGAATGCAGAAGCCTCAGTAGCAGATGTGATCAACTGGAAGAAAGGGTATCGCTGATAGAAGATGAAATGAATGAAATGAAGAGAGAAGGGAAGTTTAGAGAAAAAAGAATAAAAAGAAATGAACAAAGCCTCCAAGAAATTTGGGACTATGTGAAAAGACCAAACCTACGTCTGATTGGTGTACCTGAAAATGATGGGGAGAATGGAACCAAGTTGGAAAACACTCTGCAAGATATTATCCAGGAGAACTTCCCCAATCTGGCAAGGCAGGCCAGCATTCAGATTCAGGAAATACAGAGAACGCCACAAAGATACTCCTCGAGAAGGGCAACTCCAAGACACATAATTGTCAGATTCACCAAAGTTGAAATGAAGGAAAAAATGTTAAGGGCAGCCAGAGAGAAAGGTCGGGTTACCCACAAAGGGAAGCCCATCAGACTAACAGCTGATCTCTCAGCAGAAACTCTACAAGCCAGAAGAGAGTGGGGGCCGATATTCAACATTCTTAAAGAAAAGAATTTTCAGCCCAGAATTTCCTATCCCGCCAAACTAAGCTTCATAAGTGAAGGAGAAATAAAATACTTTACAGACAAGCAAACGCTGAGTGATTTTGTCACCACCAGGCCTGCCCTAAAAGAGCTCCTGAAGGAAGCACTAAACATGGAAAGGAACAACTGGTACCAGCCCCTGCAAAAACATGCCAAATTGTAAAGACCATCGAGGCTAGGAAGAAACTATAGCAACTAACGAGCAAAATAACCAACTAACATCATAATGACAGGATCAGATTCACACATAACAATATTCACGTTAAATGTCAATGGGCTAAATGCTCCAATCAAAAGACACAGACTGGCAAACTGGATAAGGAGTCAGGACCCATCAGTGTGCTGTATTCAGGAAACCCATCTCACGTGCAGAGACACACATAGACTCAAAATAAAGGGATGGAGGAAGATCTATCAAGCAACTGGAAAACAAAAAAAGGCAGGGGTTGCAATCCTAGTCTCTGATAAAATAGACTTTAAACCAACAAAGATCCAAAGAGACAAAGAAGGCCATTACATAATGGTAAAGGGATCAATTCAACAAGAAGAGCTAACTATCCTAAATATATATGCACCCAACACAGGAGCACCCAGATTCATAAAGCAAGTCCTGAGTGACCTACAAAGGGACTTAAACTCCCACACAATAATAATGGGAGATTTTAACACCCCACTGTCAGCATTAGACAGATCAACGAGACAGAAAGTTAACAAGGATATCCAGGAATTGAACTCAGCTCTACATAAAGTGGACCTAATAGACATCTACAGAACTCTCCACCCCAAATCAACAGAATATACATTTTTTTCAGCACCACACCGCACCTATTCCAAAATTGACCACATAGTTGGAAGTAAAGCTCTTCTCAGCAAATGTAAAAGAACAGAGATTATAACAAACTGTCTCTCAGACCACAGTGCAATCAAACTAGAACTCAGGATTAAGAAACTCAGTCAAAACCGCTCAACTACATGGAAACTGAACAACCTGCTCCTGAATGACTATTGGGTACATAATGAAATGAAGGCAGAAATAAAGATGTTCTTTGAAACCAACGAGAACAAAGACACAACATACCAGAATCTCTGGGACACGTTCAAAGCAGTGTGTAGAGGGAAATTTATAGCACTAAATGCCCACAAGAGAAAGCAGGAAAGATCCAAAATTGACACCCTAACATCACAATTAAAAGAACTAGAAAAGCAAGAGCAAACACATTCAAAAGCTAGCAGAAGGCTAGAAATAACTAAAATCAGAGCAGAACTGAAGGAAATAGAGACACAAAAAACCCTTCAAAAAATTAATGAATCCAGGAGCTGGTTTTTTGAAAAGATCAACAAAATTGATGGACTGCTAGCAAGACTAATAAAGAAGAAAAGAGAGAAGAATCAAATAGATGCAATAAAAAACGAAAAAGGGGATATCACCACCGATCCCACAGAAATACAATCTACCATCAGAGAATACTACAAACACCTCTATGCAAATAAACTAGAAAATCTAGAAGAAATGGATAAATTCCTCGACAAATACACCCTCCCAAGACTAAACCAGGAAGAAGTTGAATCTCTGAATAGACCAATAACAGGTTCTGAAATTGTGGCAATAATCAATAGCTTACCAACCAAAAAGAGTCCAGGACCTGATGGATTCACAGCTGAATTCTACCAGAGGTACAAGGAGGAACTGGTACCATTCCTTCTGAAACTATTCCAATCGATAGAAAAAGAGGGAATCCTCCCTAACACATTTTACGAAGCCAGCATCGTCCTGATACCAAAACCTGGCAGAGACTTAACCAAAAAAGAGAATTTCAGACCAATATCCTTGATGAACATTGATGCAAAAATCCTCAATAAAATACTGGCAAACCGAATCCAGCAGCACATCAAAAAGCTTATCCACCATGATCAAGTGGGCTTCATCCCTGGGATGCAAGGCTGGTTCAACATACGCAAATCAATAAATGTAATCCAGCATATAAACAGAACCAAAGACAAAAACCACATGATTATCTCAATAGATGCAGAAAAGGCCTTTGACAAAATTCAACAACCCTTCATGGTAAAAACTCTCAATAAATTAGGTATTGATGGGACGTATCTCAAAATAATAAGAGCTATCTACGACAAACCCACAGCCAATACCATACTGAATGGGCAAAAACTGGAAGCATTCCCTCTGAAAACTGGCACAAGACAGGGATGCCCTCTCTCACCGCTCCTATTCAACATAGTGCTGGAAGTTCTGGCCAGAGCAATCAGGCAGGAGAAGGAAATAAAGGGTATTCAATTAGGAAAAGAGGAAGTCAAATTGTCCCTGTTTGCAGATGACATGATTGTATATCTAGAAAACCCCATTGTCTCAGCCCAAAATCTCCTTAAGCTGATTAGCAACTTCAGCAAAGTCTCAGGATACAAAATTAATGTACAAAAATCACAAGCATTCTTGTACACCAATCACAGACAAACAGAGAGCCAAATCATGAGTGAACTCCCATTCACAATTGCTTCAAAGAGAATAAAATACCTAGGAATCCAACTTACAAGGGATGTGAAGGACCTCTTCAAGGAGAACTACAAACCACTGCTCAATGAAATAAAAGAGGATACAAACAAATGGAAGAACATTCCATGCTCATGGGTTGGAAGAATCAATATCGTGAAAATGGCCATACTGCCCAAGGTAATTTATAGATTCAATGCCATCCCCATCAAGCTACCAATGACTTTCTTCACAGAATTGGAAAAAACTACTTTAAAGTTCATATGGAACCAAAAAAGAGCCCGCATCGCCAAGTCAATCCTAAGCCAAAAGAACAAAGCTGGAGGCATCACGCTACCTGACTTTAAACTATACTACAAGGCTACAGTAACCAAAACAGCATGGTACTGGTACCACAACAGAGACATAGATCAATGGAACAGAACAGAGCCCTCAGAAATGATGCCGCATAGCTACAACTATCTGATCTTTGACAAACCTGACAAAAACAAGAAATGGGGAAAGGATTCCCTATTTAATAAATGGTGCTGGGAAAACTGGCTAGCCATATGTAGAAAGCTGCAACTGGATCCCTTCCTTACACCTTATACAAAAATTAATTCAAGATGGATTAAAGATTTATATGTTAGACCTAAAACCATTAAAATCCTACAAGAAAACCTAGGCAATACCATTCAGGTCATAGGCGTGGGCAAGGACTTCATGTCTAAAACACCAAAAGCAATGGCAACAAAAGCCAAAATCGACAAATGGGATCTCATTAAACTAAAGAGCTTCTGCACAGCAAAAGAAACTATCATCAGAGTGAACAGGCAACCTACACAATGGGAGAAAATTTTTGCAACCTACTCATCTGACAAAGGGCTAATATCCAGAATCTACAATGAACTCAAACAAATTTACAAGAAAAAAACAAACAACCCCATCAAAAAGTGGGCAGAGGACATGAACAGACACTTCTCAAAAGAAGACATTTATGCAGCCAAAAAACACATGAAGAAATGCTCCTCATCACTGGCCATCAGAGAAATGCAAATCAAAACCACAGTGAGATACCATCTCACACCAGTTAGAATGGCCATCATTAAAAAATCAGGAAACAACAGGTGCTGGAGAGGATGTGGAGAAATAGGAAGACTTTTACACTGTTGGTGGGACTGTAAACTAGTTCAACCATTGTGGAAGTCAGTGTGGCGATTCCTCAGGGATCTAGAACTAGAAATACCATTTGACCCAGCCATCCCATTACTGGGTATATACCCAAAGGACTATAAATCATGCTGCTATAAAGACACATGCACACGTATGTTTATTGCGGCACTATTCACAATAGCAAAGACTTGGAACCAACCCAAATGTCCAACAACGATAGACTGGATTAAGAAAATGTGGCACATATACACCATGGAATACTATGCAGCCATAAAAAATGATGAGTTCGTGTCCTTTGTGGGGACATGGATGAAACTGGAAAACATCATTCTCAGTAAACTATCGCAAGGACAAAAAACCAAACACCGCATGTTCTCACCCATAGGTGGGAATTGAACAATGAGAACTCATGGACACAGGAAGGGGAACATCACACTCCGGGGACTGTTGTGGGGTGGGGGGAGGGGGGAGGGACAGCATTAGGAGATACACCTAATGCTAAATGACGAGTTAATGGGTGCAGGAAATCAACATGGCACATGGATACATATGTAACAAAACTGCACATTGTGCACATGTACCCTAAAACCCTAAAGTATAATTAAAAAAAAAAAAAAATAAATAAAAAAAATAAAAAATAAAATAAAACAGTAACATAAAAAAAAAAAAAAAAAATACAAAGGGGGAAAAACTGGCTTCAGGAGGAAACCAGTTTTGGTTAAATCAAAGAAGTAGAAAGTACGTGATGGAAAATGCCTAGGCTGTTTTGAATGGCTGTTTCGAAAATGTCTACATAGATTCCTTCCATAGTTATCAAAAGACTCAGATTATTTGCCCTTTTATTGAAGAGGGAGGTTTAGGTTTAGTCTCAATTACCATTCCATAAATGGAAATGGCAGAAAATACTGCTGTGTGTGTGCACGTGTCCATAGAGGAATTTGATAAGATATTTATACGTGTATATATTGTATGTACAGGCATACTTTGTTTTACTGAGCTTCACAAATAATTGCATTTTTTTTAATAAATTGAAGGTTTGTGGTAAAAAAAAAAAAAAAAAAAAAAATCCAATAAAATAATTCTTTCTTAATGAAACCCAGCCATTTTTCTTTTAAAAATGTTATTTCATTGTCTAAATATATGGTAGTTCTTCTCTCTTTTTAAGATCTTGATAGCTGGACTTTACAGAAGTTAGACACCCACAGGTTTGTGATTCACTGGGCCCCCTCTATAGTTTCACATATGCCTTCTTCAGGGAACTATCTGGACTTGAGAATCTTCTTCAATATTCTTCTCCGTAAAGACCAACGCAAATATGTTATACTGAACCTAAGACACCAGTGGCTGTAAGATGCACCACTATTATGTACCAGTAAGACAGAATAAAATGCTGCCAATTAAACTCTATTCCAAATTTCTCCACAAGTAGAGTATCCAACTCCTGAGTCACTTTCAACTCAGAATTGGCATATTTGTTCCCATTTTTCATATGATATTGGTATCCATGTCATCAAGAACATTGAGAATCCAGTATTTATTTACAAAACATTCTAATATTATCTTTGAATCTTCTTCCAAGCAACTAACACTTGATCTAGAAGCTTTGATGTTGTTACTTTTTAAAAAATCAAACTAGCAGATGACAATCGTAGATTTACTTTTTTTCCCCAGTAAATCAGGATTTACTTTTTCTTAGTTTGTTGACTGAAAATTGAGGGGTTGAAGTTGATCAGTTATGCCATTGTGACTAACAACAAAATTTATACTGCATGGGCAATGACCCAACATTCCAATGCCACCAGGCCAACAGATGTCTGGGATGTTAAAATGTAAAGTATGATTGTATTAGATTTGACATAATATAATAACTCCCTTTGCATATCTGCCTTCTTGTCTTAGGTGATACCCTTACCTGATAATCTGAGCACTGCTTTCCTAGCTGACTGGGATAACTTTTATTAGCTCCTTTTTACTTTAGCTGAGCATCTTCTCAAATGCTCTATTGGGTTGTCCTTATTTCTATCTTATGTACAACCTGCTCTACTTTGATAATATTCGTAATCCTTTCATTTCAGCTAATTTTCCATTTTATGGTCATCAACTAATAGAAAACAAAACAAAAATGGAAAGGTCAACCAAGATTTTGCATCTCAAAAGAAGACACACTTCATCTCTCACTGTTTTAAAGAAGAGCTATACAGCTTTATGGTAAAGAGACAGTTCTTAGCCATGGCTGTGAGAAAAAATAATTTGTAGAGATACTTAAAATGTAGACTGCAGTGGGATTACATAAGACCCACTCACTCTGACTCTTGGAATGAAGGGTGAGGCTTTTAAAGAAGCAGGCATTTATATCTTTCAAAAAGTTCCACAGATTAACGTGACATGTCATCTAAGCTGCAAACCCTCAGGAAGATAAGGAAATCAGGCATTTTCCAGTTCATCTAGGGACAATTTTATTGGCACATATGAACATAAATTTGAAATTAGAGGGCTTAAGTCTAAGTGGGCTGCAAAAAACAATCCACATGGACAGACCATGGTTGTATTCAAACCATGATATTCACACCATCCAGTACTCAACATGATTCAGCTAAGGGCTGTGAAGGATGCTGTGATGACCAGACATGGGAATGGGTATGGCGAGAGCATAGGCAGAAAATAAAGGATGAGATTTCCTTTTATCAACATCCCAACATCCCAATTGATGCCTGGTCTGAAGAAACAGAGAAAGTCATCTTTTCCTCCATTCTTCAGCCATAGCTTTCCAGGGCCATTTCAGGGGCAAGATGACCTACAGCATAATTAAGAAATAGTTTCATGAATTGGGGATATCCTACAGCTTTAGAGTGGAGGGCGCTACTAATAAGGGCTTCTACTTGGAAAAAATTCAAATCCCTGCACCAAAGGGCTCAGAAGGCAGGTTTATGGCTATGGCAGACCTCTGATATCCTCTCCTAATCATCTCCATTTTTAGCAAAAGTTCTTCTAATTTTAGATAGATATTAAGATCCCCCACGTTGCCTGGGTAAAGTAGATAATTGGTGATTCTACCGTTAGCTCTATTGCCTTTTAATTGTGCCAGGGAATTCAGAATGCAGTACTGACTCCAAAGCCCAGATCACCTCTTGCTCACCTGTAGATCCAGGGACCTCTCGTTTGTGACCATGAAGAGTGTAAGACTGATTGTCTCCTGTAAGCGTCTTTTCCTTCTGGGCCTAAAGCAGAGGCTGGAAGCAAGAATACCAAAAGCACAAATCATTGCAAATCAGTGCTGATGGCTGAAATAAATACTTATGCTGTTCTTTTACTTTTGCTACCATGTATTGAACAAACACTATGTGTCAGGCCCTTTATATACAGTCTCATTTATTCCTCACCACAACCTATGTAGACATCATTGTTCACCTCCATTTTACAAAGAAAAAACAGACTCAAGTTAAGCAACACCCCCAAGGTCACAGAACAAGTAAGTGCTGAATCCAGGAATTAATCTCAGATCTGATTCCAAAGTCAAAGGTCTCTCAAACATTGGATGTATTTGAAAGGCAGTGAGGAAAAAATAATATGTATTGATGGATGGATAGCAGGATGAGTAGATGGACAGATATGATAACATAAATATAATAAAGGGTATATTGTAGAAGCTAGGTGGTCATTATATGGGTGTTTAATGAATGATTTTTTAAACTGTTTTGTATGTTTGAAAAAAATTGAAGTAAGTTAGGGATAAAGAAGAAAATTGTGAGGAATTCAAAGACATTGCCAATTAAACATTCTTGTAAGCATCTGTCTCATGTTTCACTAACTATGTGTTTTAGAATTTTAAGTTAATTTAGTTTGACAAATGTGTGTTAAGGCTTTATTATGTAACAGGCACCAAGATACCTGCCAGCCTAGGATGCTAAATTCACTGTAGGTGCTGGGGCTGCACAAGATGGAGCTCTTCTGAGGTTTACAAATTAGCAGCTGACACTACCATGACCAAAACCCTGCAATACAAAGCTGACTTGATAAAGGCCTATCATGGACTTGTGAGGTGCTGAAGGAACGTGAGGATGGATAAGATAATAATAGCTGAGAGGTTTGGAAAAGTATCAGGGAACAGACAAAATTGAAATTGCGCCTTAGAAACTGGGGAAGATATCAAAAGGACAGGAAGAGGAGCAGTATCTGAAGCAGCGGCTTTGGAGCAAAAGCACAGAGGTGGGACTGGGCCTGCAAAGAATGCACAGGAAAAGAAGAGACTGTTGGAAAAGAAGGAAGGAAGTGCTGGGCATCACCCACCACAATGTGGAACCAACTTTCACAAAGGAAATGTTTGACAATTATTAGAAATCTCTCAGATTTCACTTTGTTGAGCCTTCGTTTACTTTTCAGTAAAACGGGAATAATATCTGGTCTCACAGATACTGTTTAAAGGATTAAATGAGGGAAAATGGTGAAAGTTCCTAGCAGAGTGCCAGCCACATTGTCAGCACTTACTAAGCAAAGCAGACTGAGCTACACCCACGAACCTGAGGTTGCACATAGACTAACTACATAGCGATAGTCAAGATTTGTGTTAGGCTGTAAGACAAATCTTGATTGTGAATTGTGTTACAATTCTCCTAAATTCCAGAAAGGAGGAGCTAAATAGTTTTGTCAGGTATGACTGATCTTTTAATTAACTTATTGATTGAATGACTGGTTTTACTTTGGGTTTAGGACTCAATCAACAGATTCAATTGTACAAGAAGTGAAACTTTTTCTGTAACCACTTATCTATTTTGAGCCTATCTTCAGTGTTAGAACGTAATTTCCCTCAATTCTGCACCCCCACTCTTTTCACTGAGTTCCAGGGATCTTACATTGTACCAGAGCAATGGGTGGAGGGAATTATCTCTTTCTCTGTGTGATGCTATCTCAGCACCAGCCTTGGCTGATATGACCTTGTTCCTGGTGGGTCTTCACCACTGAGCTGTTCTCCAGCATGAGACTCCTTCAGACATGGCACATTTTCCCTCAACTGTTGCCAAGCCACTTGTTGGCACAGGAAACTTTATTGCACTGCTCAGGCCACAGGGGCACCAGGAAGCTCTGTGGGTCCTTCATTACTATTCTGGTGGGACTTTTGAGCACAGAAGACTCATTCTAACACTTGTGGGCTGTGCTGGGGTACACTCAGTTCTTTGAGGCTGGCTCAGACCATCTGTCCCCTGGATACCACTCAGCCATTTCTGTTCTGGGGTTTTGCAGTCTTCTTGAGCTCTACTTGGAGGTGATGACAACCCCAATCCATCTTCAGTTCTGTCATCCACAACCTTCTCCTCTGAGGAGCAGGGTATAGAGTCTTTTTCTCAGAGCAGAGGGGAGCCACCAGCATCTAAGAACTGTCTCTGCTTCCCCTTCCGCCTCTACCTTCCCTTCCCTCCTCCCCACCACCCCACAGCATCTAACAATTTCCTTTCCTCCCCTAGCTCTAGAACTGTCCTCACAGCATGCCTGGAAAACTTCAGGTCCTACAAGGGGTGGGAAGCCTTGCATCAATTCAGCTTAGTGTTTCTATGACAAGTTCCCTCAGGGTCTTGACTTTGGAAAATCAAAAGCCTTTTTTTCCTGCTCTCTGGTGAAACTTCTTTTTTTCCTGATAGAATAAATGATACCTAAATGGGTTTGAGGGAGGATGCAGAGGCAACAGGAGCCGCCAGAAGAGGAAAATCAGTTAATATATTTTAATATATTTAAAATATTCTGCCAGTATTCTCCTCATCCCTTTAAATTGACTTCAACCCTTGAACAAGGTGGGACATTTTTCCTCCTAGTTCTTATATCTCAGAATTTCAGGTCCAGGTGACCTGCTGTAGGCTGGGCTGGAGTGGCACTAGGTGACCCTAATACTTAAAGAAGATGAATCACACTTCTTGAAAGCTGCTTCACCCTTAGAGTTATGGCCGACTCCCTGGAGGTTTCTTCAAGAAATTCAGCCGATGGCTCCCCAAGCTGCTAATCACCAAAGTGCATGATACTTTAGAAATAACACTTGATTTCTAGTATTTGTATAGCTGGTGTGCCTACTGTACAGTCTTTGAAAAATTATAACAGAGATTCTTTAGTCAGGGCTATGTGCTTCACAAGCTTCACGTGCTAATAATCACAACAGGGAATTAAGTATTGCTCATACTGCCACCTGTCCACGTACGGCTTCTTTCTTGCCTTGCTGGTAAGATTTCTGCTCCTCCTCATCCTTTAAGGCGTGTCTTTAGCTTGATACTGGAGTCATTTCTTTGGTTTCAGTTACCCTCTCTGGTTCTTATGATAGTCTTCTATATCAAGCTTGGAGCCTGAAAGAGAAGTAACTTGTCAGTTAAAAAAAAAAAAAAAAAAGATAAAAGCCAAAGATATGGATGTTTGAGAAAAAAAAAATATTAACTTGGTTCTTTTCTTCACTAATTACTCACCCCAAACAAGACTCCAAGGAGTTTCATTTCTAAAACATAACTCTCTATATTAAGAAGACCCCCAGTTCAGGTCGATAAATACCCATAGGGTCTATCTCTCACCATGAACTTGCACAGGTAAGGGTGGAAAACTCTCTCCATTAAGTACTAAGAAACTTTGCTTGTCACAAATTAAAGTCCTCTCCAGGGGCTACGATTTATCAGCAACCTTGTTCATAATGATCATCGTATGAATGGTGATTAAGAAAAATAAATCACTTCCTCTTGCTAATAAATTGCTCCAATTGCTTCAAAATGGCAGACTTTCTCCTGAAATGAACCTCTCCTGTGCCAATAATAATATTCCTAGAGAAAAACTGGGGAAGTAAGCAGTTGAAATGGGGTGGGGCCCATATTTCCAGCATCTGAAGCGAAACAGCAACACATGGCTTCATCACCTTACCTATATTCTTCAACAGCCCCTAGAAGAAATGTTGACCTCAGATGAGCTGCGATTTTGTTCATCTTCACCCACCCAAAGAGTTACACCTTAATTATTCAGTTGAACTTTTATTATTTAGTAAACAAGAATATAAATGCCCAAGATTTGGTGTTTTATCAATTACAACCTTTGTCTTCTTAATTCTGTACAAAATACACAGAAATTTCTCTCCCAACATCCTCCCTCAAAATAAAGCACATGCTTAAAAAAAAAAATCACCTAAGCAGACTTTTTCCAAGAAGCACATATAATACTTTTTATTCAAGGCAACATGCAGACCTGTTAAACTTTTTTTTTTAATATTTTAAGTTTGCAGTCTTCTCTGAAGACTTCAATAAAGCAAAGGGAGCTCATATGCCTCACCCAGTCTGCCTGACTTAAAGTGGTGTGAGGCAAGAATCATCCACATGTAGAGTTAAACAATGAAATTTTCCAAGTATATACATGCTGTGAGAATCAATAACCTCTTCTCAAACCAGCAAATTGGTTTCAAGTATTCGGTTCACTGGTTACATCCAACAGCCACAATAAGAGGCCACCTCCTGAGTGCAAGGGAAGGTGAAGATGAATTCTTGAAAAATGCGTTCTCATCAGAATTCCTGTGCTTCTTACTGCATGGAGGGTATTTGTAAAACTCTTCAGAAACAACACTGAGTTTAATTTCAGGCAATCTTTTTTGTTGATTTTTTTTCACTAACTTTACTTTTCTTATGTGAACTGTGATATACAAAGGCAATCACTTTCGGAGTAAAATTAAGAATGGCAAAAGTAATTTTACAAAAACTTCTGTAGAAATAACATTGTTCAATTAAGTTTATAGAATATGCCCAAAGAAAAATATAAGAATATTCACATGAAGAAATATTAATCTAGTGCTCCAAAGACCAGAATATGTACTCCAGGGGCGTCAGGGGCAGGAACCAGGAAATAGAGATAAAAGTTGCTTTTTGAGATTTTTCTTGCCTTAACCCTGAATGCTTCATGCTCTGAAAGAATCCAGTTATGGGAACACAAATTACCTCATCCTCAGTTTCACTTTAAAATACAATAAATAGGTTACATTTTCTTTTTTTCTTTTTTTTATGAGTTTTGCTCTTGTCACCCAGGCTGGAGTGCAATGACGCGATCTCAGCTCACTGAAACTTCTGCCTCCTGGGTTCGAGCAATTCTCCTGCCTCAGCCTCCTGGGTAGCTGGGACTACAGGCACCTGCCACCATGCCCGGCTAATTTTTGTATCTTTTTTTAGTAGAGGCAGGGTTTCCCCACATTGGCCAGGCTGGGGTCGAACTTCTGACCTCAGGTGATCCACCCACCTTGGCTTCCCAAAGCGCTGGAATTACAGGCATGAGCCACCTCACCTTGCCACAGATTACATTTTCAAGTGTTATTAAGTTGTTTATACAAATTTAAAGTCATGAGCATCACTTCAGGATCTGTGCTTTTCATGTCAAGTGCTCCTCTTTCTTGGAATTTTAACAATAAAGTTTTTTTTTCAGAGTGCGTGTAGTATCTCATTTCATGAAAATAAATCATGGCATAATTTGATGTTTTCTCTATCTTAGATTTCTCTTTGCATCCAGGCTATTCTTTCTAAAATAAAACTGATATTCTCTAGAAAGTTTTGCCTGAAGCAATTGGCGTTTCTACTGAGCTATGTTCTGGGAATATTTGTCGGAAAATCTGGTCATTGAAAACAGAACTGTCTGTGTCCTTCATTCCCAGGCAAATAACCTGTGTTTTCTCTTTTCTTCCTTCTTTCCTTCTCATTCCCTGAGGGCATCCACCCTTCTCTCCAGCAATCCATGTGTCATCACCTCCTCAAAATGCCTTTCTTTCCTCCCATGCTCTCAGATGGCTTCTGCACCAATGCTTCTACTCTTGGAATCTCCTATTCTTTTCTTCCTCTTGACATGGAATGTTAATACAGAAATTCTTGCAAAAATATGGCTACCTTTATAGTATAGATGAAAGAAAAATCTTCCTCCAGCAGGGTAACTTGTGTTTTCCTTTTTTAAAATTTTTTAGCTTTTTAAAATTTTTTAGCTGGAGGCATCACGCTACCTGACTTCAAACTATACTACAAGGCTACAGTAACCAAAACAGCATGGTACTGGTACCACAACAGAGACATAGATCAATGGAACAGAACAGAGCCCTCAGAAATGATGCCGCATATCTACAACTATCTGATCTTTGACAAACCTGATAAAAACAAGCAATGGGGAAAGGATTCCCTATTTAATAAATGGTGCTGGGAAAACTGGCTAGCCACATGTAGAAAGCTGAAACTGGATCCCTTCCTTACACCTTATACGAAAATTAATTCAAGATGGATTAAAGACTTAAATGTTAGACCTAAAACTATTAAAACCCTACAAGAAAACCTAGGCAACACCATTCAGGACATAGGCGTGGACAAGGACTTCATGTCTAAAACACCAAAAGCAATGGCAACAAAAGCCAAAATTGACAAATGGGATCTAATTAAACTAAAGAGCTTCTGCACAGCAAAAGAAACTACCATCAGAGTGAACACGCTACCTACAGAATGGGAGAAAATTTTCGCAACCTACTCATCTGACAAAGGGCTAATATCCAGAATCTACAATGAACTCAAACAAATTTACAAGAAGAAAACAAACAACCCCATCAAAAAGTGGGCGAAGGACATGAACACACACTTCTCAAAAGAAGACATTTATGCAGCCAAAAAACACATGCAAAAATGCTCATCATCACTGGCCATCAGAGAAATGCAAATCAAAACCACAATGAGATACCATCTCACACAAGTTAGAATGGCCATCATTAAAAAGTCAGGAAACAACAGGTGCTGGAGAGGATGTGGAGAAATAGGAACACTTTTACACTGTTGGTGGGACTGTAAACTAGTTCAACCATTGTGGAAGTCAGTGTGGCGATTCCTCAGGGATCTAGAACTAGAAATACCATTTGACCCAGCCATCTCATTACTGGGTATATACCCAAAGGACTATAAATCATGCTGCTATAAAGACACATGCACACGTATGTTTATTGCGGCACTATTCACAATAGCAAAGAGTTGGAACCAACCCAAATGTCCAACAACGATAGACTGGATTAAGAAAATGTGGCACATATACACTGTGGAATACTATGCAGCCATAAAAAATGATGAGTTCATGTCCTTTGTAGGGACATGGATGAAACTGGAAAACATCATTCTCAGTAAACTATCGCAAGGACAAAAAACCAAACACCGCATGTTCTCACTCATAGGTGGGAATTGAACAATGAGAACTCATGGACACAGGAAGGGGAACATCACACTCCGGGGACTGTTGTGGGGTGAGGGGAGGGGGGAGGGACAGCATTAGGAGATATACCTAATGCTAAATGACGAGTTAATGGGTGTAGCAAAATAACATGGCACATGGATACATATGTAACAAACCTGCACATTGTGCACATGTACCCTAAAACCTAAAGTATAATAATAAAAAAAATTTTTTTTTCGGGGGGGGTTATTTTTTAAGTTCCAGGATGCATGTGCAGGGTGTGCAGGTTTGTTACATAGGTAAATGTGTGCCATGTGGTTTGCTGCATCCATCAACCTATCACCTGGGTATTAAACCCAGCATGCAGTAGCTATTTTTCCTGATGTTCTCCTTCCTGCTGCCATACACAATAGGCCCTCGTGTGTGTTGTTCCCCTCCCTGTCTCCATGTGTTCTCATCATTCAGCTCTCACTTATAAGAGAGAAAATGTGGTATTTGGTTTTCTGTTCCTGGGTTAGTTTGCTGAGGATCACGGCTCCCAGCTCCATCTATGTCCCTGCAAAGGACATGATCTCATTCCTTTTTATGGCTGCATAGTATTCCATGTGTGTATATGCCACGTTTTCTTTATCCAGTCTATCACTGATGGGCATTTGGGTTGGTTAATGGGATCTAATTAAATGGGATCATTGATGTGCAATTGGGTTGATTCCATGTCTTTGCTACTGTGAATAGTGCTGCAGTGAACACACGTGTGCATGTATCTTCATAACAGAATGATTTATATTCCTTTGAGCATATACCCAGTAATGAGATTGCTGGGTCAATGATATTTCTGGTTCTAGATCTTTGAGGAATTGCCACAGTGTCTTCTACAGTGGTTGAACTAATTTACATTCCCATCAACAGTGTAAAAGCATTCCTATTTCCCTGCAACCTTGCCAGCCTCTGTTGTTTCTTGACTTTTAATAATCGTCATTCCGACTGGCATGAGATGGTATCCCATTGTGGTTTTGATTTGCATTTCTCTAATGATCAGTGTTGTTGAGCTTTTTTCATATGTTTGTTGGTGGCAGAAATGTCTTCTTTTGAGAACTGTCTGCTCATGTCCTTTGCCCACTTTTTAATGGAGTTGTTTTTTTCTGGTAAATTTGTTTTAAGCTTCCTGTAGACCCTGGATATTAGCTCTTTGTCAGATGGATAGATTGCAAAAATTTTCTCCCATTCTGTAGGATGTCTGTTCACTCTGATGATAGTTTCTTTTGCTGTGCAGAAGCTGTTTAGTTTAATTAGATCCCATTTGTCAAATACTTGCTTTTGCTGCAATTGCTTTTGGCGTTTTTGTTATAAAATCTTTGCCAGTGCCTATGTCCTGAGTGGTATTGCCTTGGCTTTCTTCTAGGATTTTTGTAGTTTTGAGTTTTACATTTAAGTCTTTAATCAATCTTGAATTAATTTTTATGTAAGGTGTAAGGAAGGGGTCCAGTTTCAATTTTCTGCAGATGGCTAGCCAGTTCTCCCAGCACCATTTGTTAAATAGGAATCCTTTCCCCGTTTCTTGTTTTTGTCAGGTTTGTCAAAAATCAGATTGTCATAGATGTGCGGTCTTACTTCTGAGATCTCTATCTTGTTCCATTGGTGTATGTGTCTGTTTTTGTACCAGTAACATGCTGTTTTGGTTACTGTAACCTGTAGTATAGTTTGGAGTTGCATAGCATAATGGCAGCTTTGTTCAGTTTGCTTAAGATTGTCTTGGCTATACAGGCTCTTTTTTGGTTCTGTATAAATTTTAAAATAGTTTTTTTCTAATTCTGTGAAGAATGTCAATGATGGTTTAATGGGAATAGCATTGATTCTGTAAATTACTTTGGACAGTATTTTCTACTTAAGTGCACATACCTCCAAAGGAACATATATAGAAGAAAAGGAAAAGGGACCTATCCTAGCCAGCTTCTTCCTTTGAATGGTCCCTGGGCTCTCCTCCATTCCCATCACTCTGGCCCATCCCACACTCACTACTAGAATTGCAGACCTCAGAACATGCCTTGATGACATCTTTCATCTATGAAGCTCTGGAAATTGCTAGTAATTGGAATTCTATTTCCCTTCATAGCCTCCAAGTCCTTCTCAAAGGTCATAGGGACTTAGTAAATGTTAGGGCTTAAAACTACTATTTTAGGGACACCTCATCCATTCAACAGGCCTTTACGGACTGACCTAGAAGTACTACTAACACTAATTATATTTTATTTACTGATAACCTTAAACCCCTACTTAAGAAATTTTAGCATTATTAATAGGATTGTTGATGACAAGCCTAGCACCTAAGAAAAACTATGAATTAGAACCAACTGAATTATACACCTAATCTTTGATAAAGAGTATATAAGTTGAAGGCTCCTCTTTGTCTGTTTGCTTGCTTTTCACATTTTTTACCTTTCTGCATATTTATTTATTCAACAAATATTTGATAATCCCCTGCTACACATTCTATTAGGTGCTTTGACCAAAACAATAGGCTAAAGCAGAGCTCCTGCCCTTGTGGAGCTTACAGTCTAGTAGAATAGACAGACAACAAAATACTGGGAGAGGGGAAAGTAAAGGTGCTACAATAACAAATGATAAAAAGGATGGGTACACAGTGCTATACTAGGAATAATCAGTCTAGTCAGAGAGGCCAAGGAAATCTGAGTAAAGGTGGCAGAAAAGAATGTTCCAGGAGGAAAAACATGTGCAAAAGCCCCATAGCAAAGGCAACTTGGCAAGGCAAGGGCCTGAGGAGAAGTTGATGTTGGCTGGGTGCAGTGGCCCATGCACATAATCTCAGCACTTCAGGAGGCTGAGGTGAGCAGACTGCTTGACCCCAAGAGTTCAAGGCTAGCCTGGGCAACACAGTGAGACTCCATCTTTACCAAAAAAGAAAAAAAATTACCCAAGCATGGTGGCACATGCCTGTGGCACATGCCAGCTACTCAGGAAGCTGAGGAGGGAAAATTGCTTGATTCTGGGTAGCCGAGGCTGCAGTGAACCATGATCGTACCACTGCACTCCAGCCTGGGCAACAGAGAGACCCTGTCTAAAAAGAAAAAAAGAAGCTGATAATCAGGAACATATATAAGCAGTGGAGTGGGGTGCATGATGAGGCTGCACAGGCTGAACTTTCTGGGGCTTTATGAGGAAGAGTGAAGGAAGCCACTAAAATTACCTGAAAAACTTTTGACAGGATCAGTTAGGAACTTTAAATCAGCTCCATAGTCACAGTGTGGAGAACGATTGGTGGCAAGAGCACCTGTACACCATCTACGTCTGCAAGGCCATTGCTGGAGTTCTCATGAGAAATAAGGGTCACTGAGACTAGAGTGGATGGAGACAGACTCAAGACAATGGTGGACGGGGAAACTCACAGGATCTGGCGGTGGGTTGGATAAGAGAGCTGAAGCTCAGGAAGCATGGCCAAATGACGCTTAGGTTTCTGATGGATCATAGTTTAACTCTTTGGTCCTCTGCTCTGTAGTTGGCTGTTGCCTATGGTTTTTAAGCATAAATTATTTTTTTCTTCATGCTCCTACTTCATCTTGAAGGGAAAATTCTCTATTGTTTCAAACCTAACAATGCAGAGAGTCCTTCAGCATTATTCTACCAATTTCCCCAAATAAGATTCCCAAACAATTTCTGTTTCTAATTTTTTAAGTAAGTTTGATCTCTCCCCCGTATATATTATTTCTGTCTAGTATAATTTCCTTCACTGAAATGGGAAATCTGAAAGTGTGATATAGTGGTGAAAGGTTTTTTGCTACAAATCATTGAAATCAACTTGAACCAACTTTGACACTAAAGAGAATTTATTACAAGAACATAAGAGTGTCTCATGCAATCGAATGCAGAAATGCAGGCAAACGTTGGAGTAGAATTGAATCCCTCAGATTCTCTCTCCATATTATCTGTTCTTCTCTATATGGTGGCTTCAGTCTCATCTTGGAAGGCCGGCTTTCTCCACACTTCAATCCACCAGACAGCCCCATAATAACTCCCGTGTTTATACGCTCTGGTTTTAACCACAAGGACCGACCTTGTGGTTTGTTTGTCCTCAGTGTCTCAAGGATGGAAATGTAGCCTAGCTATGGGTCAGGTGTTCCCCATCACTTAGCTCTGGCTGGGGGATGAGTGGATACAAGAGTTCAAGGAAGAACTAGCCAACACCAATTCTGAGTTTTCAGAGAAGGGAGAATTGTTATAAACTTGGCAGACATCCCACATAGAGAAGGAGGGAAACAATAGCTCCTTTGCTTCAGTGAACATGTGTTCAGCACCAACCATGCTCCAGGGCCAGGCTAGGCTTTTGGATATAAAAACAAGTACAAAAACTTCTACTTTCAAGGAACGTAACGTGCAGCACTGACTGTGAACACACCTGTAAAACAAGGCTTATTCTTATCCCCTCATTGTCAGTGTGGGGAAGAGGGAATTAAAAGGAATATAGAGCATAAGGGTAGGCAGCGAAGTCCCGAGAAAGCAGTCCAAATCAAGACCAATAATAAGCAAAAGTAAAGAAGTGGGACCCACAAGAACTGCTGGAAGTTTGGGCGGCTGAGCTGACAAGAGTACAGTGTCTGTGTAGATGACATGGTAAGAAATGAGGCTGAAAATTTATACAGGAGCCTTCACTGAGGATTTATAAGTAAGGGGGAGGGATGAGTGAAGAACAAAGGGAATAGATACACACAGGCCAGGCAATAGAAAGATCCCTTCCAGACTTGTGGCTTGATTACCAGGTAGTTAACCTGCAGGCTATACATTTCCAATTTTCTCCAATGTGTGACATGCCTGTCACTTTGCAGATTTAGTTGTGTTTAATCTTTCCTTTTCAAACAATGCAGAAACAAGCTACATAGTTAATGTAGTGACTCTGACCTACAAAAAAGGAAAGTTCATATTATTTCCTTCAGCTTCCTTATCCAGCACGATTTCCCTTCCATCCTTTATCCTCTCAAGCTCTTTGTTTCCTTTTATGATAAGCTTACATTCAGATTAGCTACCTCTCTAGAAAGCTTTAGTCTCCTTTTCAACTTCTTTTATTTCTGGCCTCACCAGATTTTATTTTTGCATTTTCAGCACTCACTAAATCTCTATTCATTTCTTTGAGTGTTGCTGTCCATTTTAAATGCCTATAGCATTTTAAATCAATAGTATTATTTTTCACTTTTCCATTGCTCTCTCAATATGATCTCAAAGTTCAGAACAGGAGATATTAAGCCAATTTTAATTGAATAACTTAAGCATCATTCTTAAAAAAACAAAAACACTTTTAGAATTCACTCCTCTTTTACTTAGAATATTTCCCCATAGGGATGAAAACTGGTTCTTAGGGGGCAAAAATATCTTAGATATCACAGTGGTTTGTAATCCTCCAATCCTTAACCCTATCCAACTGCATAAACAGCTATATACCATATCTGTTGTATAAAATTTCGTGGGAAGAGGAGGCAATTTTCTTAAGTCTTAAAAGTCTCCTTAATGGGGCAATAATAAAAAGAAATAGAAAACGCAGAAGAAAACAGGTTTAGCTCTAACTTATACTTACATAGTGTATAAATATACAAAAGTTAAATGCAATCTTTCATTTGATTTCTACAAAAATCGACGTGAATTGGCTATTTATTAACATCTTTCTCAACATGTAGATTGATTACTAGAAAGGTAACTTCCTAGTTGTGTGACTTTGATGGCAAATTCCCCTCCATCTATGACAGCATAAAATACACATTTCTTTAAGGCAGGGATTCTCAACTTCAGAACTACTGATTTCTCGGGCAAGATAATTCTCTGTTGGGAGGGTGCATCCCTTGCACTGTAGGATGTTCAGCACATCCCTAGCCTCTGCACAGTACATGCCAGTAGGAACTTCCTACCACCAACTGATGGGACAACCAAAAATGTCTCCAGACACTGCCAAATGTCCCCCAGGTAGTGGGGTGGAAGAAATCACTCCTGATTTAGAACCACTGATTTACAGCCTACTTAAAAGAAAGATTACCGTTTTTAAATTCATATGCAGTTTCATAATAGCCAAAAGTTACTGAGCATTTACTATATACCAGGCACTTTATATGAATTGGCTCAATAATCCTCGCAACGACCCTGTGGGGCAGATACTGGTATCATGCCCGTTTATGAATAAGAAAACCTAGGCCATAAGCATTGTAGTTTGTAAGTGGCAAAGCTGGGATGTATGGGTACTCGTGTTGCATTTATATCACAAATAAGTGCTTGAACTATTGACTCAAATATAACTATTTTCATTTATACAAAATTATCTGCATCATGATTGTGATTATGATGTTGACTTTAATTTAAACCCAGGTCTGAGAAATGAACCATCATGCAACACTATTGCTTTCGGAACTAAAATGTCCTCAGCTACTCTCCTCAATTCTATATGCTTAGTATAAACTGTATGCTTAGTATAATTTCATTGTTGTAGAGATTACATGTACTGTAGTCACACATCCACAAATATATGCAGAAAAAAGGTTGAAAATGCACATATCAATTTAACAGGATTTAACTATGGGAAGTAGGATAATGAACATTTCTAATTTTTATCTTTTTGCTTACCCATATTTTCAACCTTTGCTATAACAAATAAACTTTCAAAATTATAAAAATAATAATTTTTTAAAAGATCTGATGAGTTAGATGAATAAGGATAGAGTTTTGGGGGGTAGAGAAAAAACATTTTGTTAGATAAGTTCCCTGAATTTGCTTTGCTTACACACTAACAGGAGTACCATGTCCACAGATGACTAGAAACTAGACCAGTGGTTCTTTGTTCTCTAATTTTCTGCTGAGACTAAATAATACCCTTTTCCAAATTTTCAAGAAGAATTAAATTTAGGGACAACATTTAAAGTTTTCTCCCTGTATATTTTCTTTAAATCTCCGATATTTGCCTCCACTTGTTTCCAGAAAGACTACAAAAAGGCAAAACAAATAACTGAATTAGAAGCAAATAAGTATTTGGGAAAAACTTGGACATCTAAGTAGATTACTTAATTTGTGGGATTGGTAGTCATACAATAATATTATTTTCTTTTTGGATGACTGAATTAAAAATAATTACTTCATGACTTCCAAATACAGTGACAGCTAAACAAGATCAAACTAGATTGAGTTCAAGGGTAGGCCCTGCAACTGATTTTTCTTTATAACTCCCATTAATTGGCATGCTGTGGAAGCCCATCATGATGTTAGTGGATTTTCATGAATGAATACAATGAAGAAAGTGTTAATGTCTTAAGAAGAATAAGTAAAACAACTGACATGAGAATTGAGAGGAGAGATGCCAGGCTGAGTTGTGGGGACAGAGACTGGCTAGTTGTTCACCAAACAATATCTCCTTTCTCACCTGGAAATGCAGTTAGAAAACATTCCCAGCATGCCTTGCATTTAGGTGTGGAAATGTGATCCGTTTACATCCATAGGAATGTGGGCAGAAGGCAAGAAACTACTTCCCAACCTGGCCCATAAAACCTACCAGCTGAAGAAGAAGACCATGGGCACCTGGTGGCAGGTAGAGCCATGGAATGGAAGAAGTCCCTGAAACTCTGCCAAGATAAAAACTGCGCGACTGGGAACACCTACACTGGACTGTTCAGACACAAGAAAATAGGTATGTTATGCCTCTAGAATTTTGGAACTGTTTGTTACATCAGTTGGCCACCCTGACTAATACATTTGGTTCAACCTGAAACCGCAAATGCTCAGAACCAACCCTGGAACTAGAAGTTTTTCCATTCAGCGGATTCATAAAATATCTAACTAATGCTGCCATCAATCTGTTTTGCCTCCAGAGACAACAGTACCACTGTTATTAGGATAAAGTCAAGTGTGTGAATGAAGCACTTAAGGTCACAGCTGAACTAAGACATACGGAATAAGAAAATTCCCTTGAACCAAATGTACTTAAAGAGGCCTGTCTTCATTTTCATGTACCTTTAAATACTACAGAGGGTTTGCTTGTTTTCATCATTGGCAGAAGATAAGTATTAGCAAGAAACATTGCCAGAAATACAGCAAGAACAAAAATGCATCTGGATAAAATATGGAGAGGGGGTTGCCCAACAGACCCAGGGTATCATCCCATCCCATCTATTCCATCCCATTCCCAATGAACATTTACTGAGTACACCCATGTGAGTCAATATACTTGTTACTGGAGATATAAAGATGAAAGAGGCAGCCCCTGCACTCAGGAAACACCATGTGCACCACATGCACAACCAACTCTGTAGTGTGAAAATATTGCCAGGCTATTCAAATAGGCATAGCGGGACATTGAAGAACAAGTGCTTACCTCTACCTGGGATGATTCCACAGAGGCAAGTGGTTCTTAAGAGTCCCAAGTCTACCCTTGATAAAATAGCAACTTCTTTGCCGTTTTTCCCATTATAAATAAATTAACAGCTTTGGCTGAACGCTAGCTGATTATCCAGAGAAGAAGGTGCAATAAAAAAAATATGGAGGCTCCTTTATTATTAAGAATTTGAGTACATGCCACCTATTTATCTGTATTTGCTAGTCAACATCTGTTAATACTATATAAATGCTAGAAAAAGTAAAGAACTTACACCTTATTAAATTTACAATAAACATAAATTTACTGTATTTCTCCTTGTAGTCAACAAATATCTTGAGGGAGACACTTTGAGACTATGCAAATTTCTTTGTTCCTCAAACCTTTGCCCACTGTGTCTAGCATACATCGGTGGATCCATCTGCAACAATTACCACTGTGGAGGTGGCCTGGGGCAGTTTTCTCTCATTCTTTCCACATTTATTAATTGAAATTCTATGCAAAAAAAAAAGAGAGCTGCCACTTGTCCATATGCAATCAATCCTTATTCTCATGGATTACATGTTTGAGAATTCACCTGCTTGCTAAAATTTATTTGTAACCCGAAAATCAATACTCATGGCATTTTCTCGGTCTTCACAGACGTGTGCAGAACAGCAAAAACTTTGAGAACTCAATGTGCATGTTCCCAGCTGAAGTCAAACCAGGTGATACTTTGCCCTTCTTGTTTCAGCTCTCATCCTGTAAACAAGTGCCCTTTTTACAGTCTATTGAGTGCCATGTTTTTCATATTTTTGTGCCTTTTGTTGGTCATTTTGCTGTTTAAAATGCCCTCAAGCATAATGCTGATGTGCTGCCTAGTATTACTAAGTGTGAGAAGGCTATGACAGGCCTGCCAAGGAAAATAACATCCATTAGAGAAGCTTCATTCGGGCATGGGTCATGGGGCTGTTGGTGGTGAGTTCAGTGTTAATGAATCAACAAGAAATATTAAATAAGGTGTTTTTAAACAGAAACACACATGAAGCAAGATTATGTATTGATTAGTTGACAATAGCTCACAGAAATCTAAACCTATATTTCCCCTGAGAGCAATGGGTCAGTATTCGCTAATTCAGTGTTCATACAGACTTTGTAAAACACAATTACCACAAATAATGAGAAGTGACTATATCTATTCAACCAATTATTTATTTGTGTCTCTATCAACTCATGGTTCATATTTATATTATTTTATGGACTACAATCCAGTACTATCATTATGTATTTTGTGGCTTAATTTTTTCCATCTTTGGCCATTTGAATAGCAACTTTATAGTGGAAAAGTCTAGTGGTGACCATTTCCACCAGGTGGTCAATACCAATATCACCAATAACAATACACGCTGACATCATGAAGTCCATGATTTGATGCACCTAGAAGGATGAGGCACCATTTCTGTGGTACTCTTGACAGGGATGCATAATCTCAGTTCAATCATGAGAAGATTCCAAATAGCTCGAACTGAGGGATAGGCAGCAAAATAACAGATAAGTACTGTTCCAGTTGTCAGAATCATGAAAGACAAGGAAAGATGGAGAAGCTGTTGCACATGACAGGAGACCAGAGAGAAATAACAACTAAATGCAACATGGAATCCTGAGTGGCATGCTGGAAACAACAACAACAAAGAGACATGAATGGGAACCTTCAAAGGGAAGTCCAACTGAAATCTTTAGTTTATGGTACTGTACTAATATTAATTTCTTTGTTGTGATAATTATACTATGGTATGTAAGAGGTTAACAATGGAGTGGCACAAGGACATATAGAAACTCTCTGTACTGTTTCTGCAATTTTTTTTGAAAGCCTAAAAGTAGTTCAGAATTGTAACCACTGGGACATCTTGCACACTCCTGGTTGCAGAATTTGTGGAAGGCAGCGGGGAGGAGGTGGGTGAGACATTCAGTTTCGGAGACCATTTATTTAGTGGAGTGCTCCATCTTCCAGATAGTTTCTCTAAATCCAAAAAAATTGTGAGTGATAGTACAGTATATCAATGCCTTCTATTTTAAGATATTACAGAAGGCTTAGTTGTTTCTAGGCAGGATACTTCACTTCTAGCTGGTGACCTTAGGCAAGCCATCATTTCAGTCTCCTCATCCATAAAATGAAGGGACTGAAAGAAATAATCTTATCTTATATCTCATATTCCTTAGAACGTAAATTCTTATGATTCTAAATTAAACTTGTTATTCAACATTTGAAATCAGGTTCTGCAAGAATACTCTTTTGGATGGTTATTTATTCTGCTTTCATAGTAAAAAGCAGCAGTATTGACATATTACAGAAAATCTAGTACACAAATCATCATCGTTTGAGGAAATTCTGTGGCAGTGCTCCCTGAAGCTCATCTACAAGATAGATACAAATTACATACTTATAAACAATATAAACATACCTAAGAGATCAAGAATTATGCAGCTCTTTAAAATGTATAAGTTGCTAGGCCGGGCGTGGTGGCTCACGCCTGTAATCCCAGCACTTTGGGAGGCCGAGGCGGGCATATCACGAGGTCAGGAGATCGAGACCATCCTGGCTAACACGATGAAACCCCATCTCTACTAAAAATACAAAAAATTAGCTGGGCGTGGTGGCGGGTGCCTGTAGTCCCAGCTACTCGGGAGGCTGAGGCAGGAGAATGGCGTGAACCCGGGAAGCGCAGCTTGCAGTGAGCCGAGATTGCGCCACTGTACTCCAGCCTGGGCGATTGAGCGAGACTCCGTCTCAAAAAAAAAAAAAAGTGTAAGTTGCTAAAACATTACATGGGAAAGCAGGTTATAAAAGTGCACATATGCACATATATAATGTTCCCAGATAAACATTTTCTCACACAAATATTTTTACATGGGGGTGTGGTAGAACTTCTAACAGTCTTGTTGACTGTTATTTTATGAGACATAAGTCACTGATATAAGAAAAATATATGCTATATACTGATAAAATGTAGCATTCAGAATAAATGATAAAATATCTATATACATTAATCATCATCATATCATAATGGAAATCATAATTTTGTCAGACATTGCTAAATCAGGTGAGAACTTTAACTTCTGCCTGTTTCATGAGTGATTCCACTGGGGAAATACTAGGAGGGTAGGATGAGAAATAAAGCAATGGATTTAACAGCGCTTAGTGTGTAATCACTTTACCAGGGTTTCAGAGGGAGGCAGGGGATGGGGTGATTGAATGTGAATCGTTTGTGGGTTCGTGAGACAATTTCTCTTCCTTCTTTTTTCATGTGACAAATCCATCAGTTTAGTTTAACAGTAAAGAAGGAAGGAGAAACAAGGTTAAAGACAAGAATGGAGTTCAGTTTATGGCCTTTGGCATGGGTAGTAATTCTCTGCCTCATTTAATAGAGGCAAGAAAGGTACTCTGTTAAGAATTATAAATTTAAATATTTTGAGCTACAATTAATACACATTAGCTTATTTATTTAAAAGCTAATAATTCATTTGGTTTAAAATAATCCTCTAATCACTAATAAATTCAATTTAAATATTAAGATCTATTATTAATAAAACAAATATGGTGACCAAATTAGCATAGGATAAATATCGCGGACTCTTGTCGTCCTTAATTAACTTGGTCAAATAATTTCATTCTCTGGGCCCTGTTTCACTATCTCTAGCACAGAAATAATGTAGGTTATATCACATTCAATTATAGTGAAGATTAAATAAAATAATGTACATAAAATGCTTAGCACAGTATCTAATAAATGCTCTATATGTATAAACTATTAGTATAAAGTAACTTTTAAACATATAAATTATGTATGTATATGTGTGCTTAATAAATGTGTGAAGAAGATGGGAAAGAAATATAGCAAAATATTAACAGTGGCTTATGGTACTTATGTTTTTATTTATTAGATTTCTTCATTTTGTCAAACTTCCTACAACAGACAGATGTTTCCTGTATAATGAAAAAATATATTGTTTTACAAATTAAGCAAAGTAAACAAGAACTATAAACCCACAAATATATTAATTTATATCTTTTTTAAATTCTCAGTGATCCATTATCTAATCATTTCTGACCCAGAGAAAAAGATAGATATTGACAATGCATTTTCACTTTATCTTAATAGAATTTGGGGTGGGTTTACCAGGCATCTTCATAGACAGAAATGCAGGATGATAAAAAATTAATTTGGGAAGGGTGAAGAGCAAAGGAAGAAGATCTCTAGGAAGAGGGCGAACTAGAAAAAAATGAAGAGACAGGAAAAGAGCTAAGAAAGAGGGCATTGCCAAAATTCTCACAGACCAAAGAAAGGTTGCCAACAGAGCATCAGAAGAAAGAAAAGACGAGATTTTACTGTGGAGTATTTTGTGCAAGAACCATCCATAGGAATTTTTAAAACTCTATTGGAGACTTTCGGACTCCAGCCCTACATGTATGGAGCTTGGAAGTTGCTATTCCACCTTAACAAACATTAAGCTGAACAAACTAAAACATCAAAAACTCTTCTTAAGTTTGAAAAAGAAGTGAGATCACAATTGCCACAAATAAATCAAATACCTGGTAATACAGTTAACAAGGGAAGTGAACGATCTCTACAAGGAGAACTACAAACCATGGCTCAAAGAAATCAGAGATGACACAGACAAATGAAAAAACTTCTCGTGCTCACGGACAGGAAGAATCAATATTGTTAAAATGGCCATACTGCCGAAAGCAATTTACAGATTCAATGCTATTTCCATTAAACTACCATTGACATTCTTCACAGAACTAGAAAAACCTTTTTCTGTTTTTGAGACAGAGTCTCACTCTGTCACCCAGGCTGGAGTGTGGTGGAACAATCTCAGCTCACTGCAACCTCCACCTTCTGGGTTCAAGTGATTCTTGTGCCTCAGCCTTCCAAGTAGCTGGGATTACAGGTGTGCACCACCATGCCCAGCTAACTTTTGTATTTTTAGTAGAGATGGAGCTTCACTGTGTTGGCCAAGCTGGTCTCAAACTCCCGGCCTCAAGTGATCTGCCCGCCTTGACCTCTCAAAGTGCTAGAATTACAGGTGTGAGCCACCGCACCTGGCCCAAAACTGTTTTAAAATTCATATGGAACAAAAGAAGAGCCCAAATAGCCAAGGTAATCCTAAGAAAAAAATTAAAAAGCTGGAGGCATCACACTACTCAACTTCAAACTATACTACAGAATTACAGTAACCAAAACAGCATAGTACTGGTACAAGAATAGACACGTAGACCAACGGAACAGAATAGAGAACCCAGAAATAAGACTGCACACACACACCTATCTGATCTTTGATAAACCTGTCAAAAACAAGCAATGGGGAAAGAATTCCCTATTCAATAAATGGTGCTGGAAGAACTGGCTTAGCCATTAGCAGAAAATTGAAGCTGGACCCTTTCCTTACACCATATAAAAAAATTAACCCAAGATGGATTAAAGACTTAAATGTAAAACCTAAAACTATAAAAACCCTGGAAGACAACCTAGGCAATACCATCCAGGACATGGGCATGAGCAAATATTTCATGATTTAACACCAACAGCAATTGCAACAAAAGCAAAAATTGACAAATGGAATCTAATTAAACTAAAGAGCTTCTGCATAGCAAATGAAACTATCAATAGAGGAAACAGACAACCTACAGAACGGGAAAAATTTTTGCAAACTGTGTGTTGGGGTGATCAGACCCAACACCAGGTCATTGGGGCGGCAAAGTCTGGCGGAGTCAAAGGACTGAGAAAAAGACAGTTTGAGAAGTAAAGTGGGATCAGGGGGCCATCGTGTTTGTGGAGGCCGTGAAGGCCCTGAGCTCTGGGAGCCCACACTATTTATTGGTAATCCAACAAAGAAAAAGGTGGTGAGAATGCGGGGCGGTGGGGGGAGGGGGGTAGTCAAAAGGGCGTGTTGCATTAAGCACACGATTTACAGCTGTGACGGTTTAGCATTTGCTCTGCTACTTGAGATAATGGAGAGGAGGTTCTTTTAACTCAAGATACAATTGATCCCAGGAGAGCAAGGGGCAAGGAGCCAGCAAGTCTAGACACATTCCAGAGCCATAAGCCCTGGATTCTATCCAAGCCACAAGGGATTTTATGCCCTGGGCTTAGATTATGGTGAGTCAGGGTAGCCTTCCACCCTTTAGCACAGAGCTTGGTGTTCCAAAGGCCACAAGGCGTTTTAGACCCTGGATCCCGGACATGTTCCAAGACTCTTTTACGTTATGTCAGACATGCAAGCCCTGCCTCAGCTTCTGCCAACACTCAGCTTTTCCCAACAACTATGCATTTGACAAAGGTCTAATATCCTGCATCTATAAGGAACTTAAACAAATTTACAGGAAAAAACAACCCCATTAAAAAGTAGGCAAAGAACTTAGACATTTTTCAAAAAGAAGACATGCATACAGTAGCAAGCATATGAAAAGAAACTCAACATCACTGATCATTAGAGAAATGCAAGTCGAAACCACAATGAGATACTATCACACACAAATCAGAAGGGCTATTATTAAAAAGTCCAAAAATAATAGATGCTGGTGAGGTTGTAGAGAAATAGGAATGCTTTTCCACTGTTGGTGGTAATGTAAATTAGTTCAACCATTGTGAAAGACAGAGTAGTGATTCCTCAAAGACCTAAAGACAGAACTATCATTTGACCCAGCAATCTCATCACTGGGTATATACCCAAAGGAATATAAATCATTCTATTATAAAGACATATGCATATGTATGTTCATTGCATTACTATTCACAATAACAAAGAAATAGAATCAACCCAAATGCCCATTAATGATAGACTGGATAAAGAAAATGTGGTACATATACATCATGGAATACTATGCAACCATAAAAAAAGAATGAGATCATGTCCTTTGCAGGGGACATGGATGGAGCTGGAGGTCATTATTCCTTGGCAAACTAACAGAGGAACAGAAAACCAAATATGGCATGTTCTCACTTATAAGTGGGAGCTGCACAACGAGAACACAGGGACACATAGAGGGAAACAATACACACTGAGGCCTATCAGAGGTGGGAATGGATGAAAGAGGGGATCAGGAAAAATAACTAATGGATACTAGGTTCAATACCTGGGTGATGAAATAATCTGTTCAAAAACCAACCATGACACATGGTTACCTGTGTGATAGACCTGCACATCGTGCACATGTATCTGGAACTTAAAAGTTTAAAAATAAAATTATTTCCTTTGTGTTGATTTTAGATAGCCTGATGACTATACACCTTGGTGATATCTTTTTGCAACGAATCTCTCAGAAGTTCTTTGAGCTTCTTGTATTTGGATGTCTAAATCTCCAGCAAAACAAGGAAAGTTTCCTTCAATTGGTCCCTCAGATAAGTTTTCCAAATTTTTGCTTTTTCTTTCCCTTCATGAACACTAATTATTCTTAGGTTTCGCCATTTTACATAATTCCATATTTTTTGGAAACTTTGTTCATTTCTTTTAAAATTTTTTGTGTATTTTTATCTGATTGGTTTAATTCAAAAGCCTTGTCTTCAAGCTCTGAAATTCTTTCTTCTACTTGGTCTAGTCTGTTGTTAAAACTTTCCACTGCATTTTGTAATTCTCTAAAGGTGTCTTTCATTTCCAGAAATTTTCTTTTCTGATTGGCTTTTCTTTAAAATATCTATCTCTTTAGAAAATTTTTTCATTCATATCCTGGATTGTTTTTTAAGTTTCCTTATGTTGGTTTTCACCTTTCGCTTGCATTTTCTTGAGTAACTTAACAATCAACCTTTTGATTTCTTTATCTGGTATTTCAAATATTTCATCTTGGAAAAAACTCACTTTAGATATACAGATGCATGTAAATTAAAAGTAAATGGATGAGGAAAGATATAACATGCTTACACTAATCAAAAGAAACTGAAATTCACTATATCAATTTCAGACAGAGCAGACTTTAGAGCAAAGAAACTTATTAGGGATAAAAAATGTATTACATAATGATAAAGGAGTAAATTCACCAAAAAAAATAATAATCCTTATATGTATGTACCTAACAACAGAGTGTCAAAATATGTGAGGCAAAAACTGATAGAACTGTAAGGAGAAATAGAGTAATCCACTATTGTAGTTAAAGACTTCAACACTCTTGTGTCAGGAATGAACAGATCTAGCAGGCAGAAAATCAGTAAGGGTATAGCTGAACTCAGCGATACCATCAATTAAATGGAAATAATGGGCATCTATGGAATACTTTATCCAGTACAGCAGAATGTACACTCCCACCAATCTCACATGGAAAATTCACCAAGATAGACCACAAAGGAAGAAAGACTATTACAAGAGAGAAAAGATAGCCTTTCAATAAGTTGTGCTATAACAACTGGACATCCACATGCAAAACAAAATAATACAAAACTAGAAACAGACCTTACTCCCATCAGAAAAATTAACGTGAATAGGTTACAATCTTAAATGTAAAACACAAAACTATAAAATCTTTAGAAGATAACATAGGAGAAAATCTAGACAACATTGGTTTTTGAGATGAGTTTTTAGATACAACACCAAAGGCATGAACTATGAAGGAACTAATTAATAAGCTAGATTTCATTAAAACTATAAATTGCTGCTCTATGAAGGACGTTGTCAAGAAAATGAAATGGCTAGACACAGACTGGGAGAAAATATTTGAAAAGACATATGTGATAAAGAACTATTATCTGAAATATACAAAAAACTCTGAAACCTCAAGCATAAGAAAATAAACAACCTGACTAAAAAATTGTCTAGAGAGGTAGAGCAAGATCTCCAAATAGAAGCCTCCACCAATTGACCTCCAAACGAACACAAAATTTAATAACAATCTCCACAAAAAAAGCACCTTCATAAGAACAAAATCAGGTGAGCAATCACAGTACCTGGCTTGAACTTTATATCATTGAAAGAGGCACTGAAGAAGATAGGAAAGACAGTCTTGAACTGCCAATGCCACCCCTCCCACACCCCCTGGCAGCAGCCGTGTAGCACAAAAAGAGAATATGTGTGTTGGGGGAGGAGATCGCAGTAATTTAGGGAATTTACATTGGAATTCAGTGCTCCCCTGTTACAGTGGAAAGCAACACTGGGAAGAACTCAGCTGACGTCCACGGAGGGAACATTTAGACCAACCCTAGCCAGAAAAAAATTGTCCATCTCAACGGTCAAAACTCAAGTTCCAGCAAGCCTCACCATCACAGGCTAAAGTATTCTGGGGTCCTAAATAAAAGTGAAATGCAGTCTAGGCCACAAGAACAGCAACTGCTAGGCAAATCCTAATGCTGTGCTGGGCTCGGAGCCAGAGGACTTGGGAAGCATGTGACTAAGTGCAATACCATCTGGGGCAGCCAAGAAAGTGTTTGTGCTATCTCTCCCTCAACCCTGCACAGTGCAGCTTGCAGCCTCTGAAAGAGACTCTTTCCTTCTGTTTGTGGGGAGGAGAAGGAAGAATAAAGAAGACTTTGTCTTATGGCTCGGATACCAGCTCAGCCACAATAGAATAGGGCACTGGCCAGAGTCCTGAGGCACCCTTTCCAGGCCCTAGCTCTAACATGACATTTCTAGACATACCCTGGGCCAGAAGGGAATCTGCTGCCTTGAGGGGAGGGAGGGACACAATCCTGATAGGATTCATCACCTGCTGACTACAGAGCCCATGGGCCCTGAATAATCAGCAGCAGTAGCCAGGCAGTACTTGCCATGGGTCTTGTGTTTAACTCTAAGATGGACCAGTTGTGGTGGCTATAAGGAGAGCATCCTTCTGATTGAGAAAAGCAGAAGAAAGAGTAAAGGGGACTTTGTCTTGCAGCCTAGGTACCAGCTTGGCCACAGAAGGGTACCAAGCAGGATCTTAGGGTCCCTGAGGCTAAGGGACAGCCTTGGCTTTGGCTCTTGGACAGAATTTCTGACCTGCTCTGGGCCAAAGGGGAGCCCACTTACCCGAAGGAAGAGTCCCAGGAGTGGCAGCATTCACCACAAGCCAGCTGAAGAGCTCCTGAGCCTTGAGTAAACATTGACAGTAGCCAGGCAGTGCTTCCCATGTGTCTGGAGCAGTGGTGGCCATGGGGAGAGACTCCTCTGTTTGTGGAAAGGGGAGATAAAAGGGGGAAGGACTTTTTCTTGTTGCTTGGGTGACAGCTCAGCTGCAGTAGAACAGAGCACCACATAGATTCTTAAGGTTTTTGACTCCAGGCCCTGCTCCCAGATGGCACCTCTGGGCCTACCTAGGGCCAAGGGGAACACATCACCCTGAAGGGAAGAACAAAAGCCTGGCTGGCTTTGCCACCTGCTGATCGTAGAGCCCTAAGGTCTTGAATGAACATAGGCAGTAGCCATGTAGTGGTTATAGTGAGCCTTGGGTGAGACTAGGGCTGTGCTGGCTTCAGGTCTGCCTCTGTACAGTCCTAGTGGTCGTCACAAGGATGATTGTGTCACCCCTCCCCCAGCTCCAGGCAGCTCAGCAAAGAAAGAGAGAAAGACTGTTTGGGAGAAAGTAAGAGAAGAGAATGAGAGTCTCTGCCTGGTAATCCAGAGAATTCTTCTGGATCCTATCGAAGACCACCACGGCGGTACCTCTACAAGGCTGCAAGAGCCACAGCGTTACTGGATGTGTGGTGCACCCCCAATGCAGACAAGGCTGCGGTGGCCAAAAACATAGATAACGATACCCAAGTCCCTCTGAATATCTGAAAAGCCTTCTCCAGAAGGATGGGTATAAAAAAAGCCAAGACTGCAAAGACTACAATAAATACCTAACTCTCCAATGCCGAGACACCAGCAAACATCCACAAACATCAAGACCATCAAGGAAAACATGATCTCACCAAACGAACTAAATAAGACACCAGGGACCAATCTGGGAGAGCCAAATATGTTAACTTTCAGACAGATAATTCAAAATAGCTGTGTTGAGGATCACAGAGAAGGATTTCAGTATCCTATCGGATAAATTTAACAGAGACTAAAATAATTAAAAAGCATCAAGCAGACATTCTGAAGCTGAAAAATGCAATTGATATACTGAAGAATGCATGAGAGTCTCTTGATAGCAGAATTTACCAAGCAGAAGAACTAGTGAGCTTGAAGACAGACTATTTGAAAATACAGAGGAGACAAAAGAAAAAAGAATACAAAAAAATGCAGCAGGCCTACAAGATCTAGAAAGTAGCATCAAAAGGGCAAATCTAAGAGTTACTGGCCTTAAAAGGGAGATAGACAGTGAGATATGGGTAAAAAGTTCATTCAGAGATAATAACAAAAAACTTCCCAAAACTAGACAAAGATATCAATATTCAAGTACAGGAAGGTTATAGAACACTAAGCAGATTTAACCCAAAAAAGACTACCTTAAGTCATTTAATAATCAGATTTTCAAAGGTCAAGGACAAAGAAAGGATCCTAAAAGCAGCAAGAGAAGAGAAACAAATAACATACAATGGACCTCCAATATGTCTGGCAGCAGACTTTTCAGTGGAAACCTTACAGGCCAGGAGAGAGTAGCATGACATATTTTAAGTGCTGAAGGAAAAAACACTTCTATTTTACCCTAGAATAGTTTATCCAGCAAAAATATCTTTCCAACATGAAGGAGAAATAAAGACTTTCCCAGACAAAAAAAAAAAACCTCAGGGATTCCATCAACACCAGACCTGTCCCACAAAAAATGCTAAGGGGAGTTCTTCAGTCAGAAAGCAAAGGATGTTAATGAGCAATAAGAAATCATCTGAAGATACAGAATTCACTGATATTAGTAAGTGCAGAATAAAACACAGAATATTCTAGCACTGTAATTGTGGTGTGAGAACTACTCATATCTTAAGTAAAAAGACTAAAAGATGAAATGATAAAATATAACTACAACAACTTTTCAAGACATAGGCAATACAATAAAATATAAATTGAAACAACAAAAAGTTAAAAAGCAGAGGGACAAAGTTAAAGTATAGATTTTTTAAAATTAATTTTCTCTTAGCTTGTTTGTTAGTTTGTTTATGCAGTCATTGGGGCCTGCTTGAGGGTGGAGGGTGGCAGGTAGCTGAGGATAGAAAAACTGCCTATCAGGTACTATGCTTATTATCTTGGTGACAACATACCATGTACACCAAACCCCCATGACATGCAATTTATCCATAGAACCAACTTGCACATGTACCCCTAAAACTAAAACTAAAATTAAATTAAATTAAACTAAAAGAGAGATAGCATATGATCCAGCAATCCCACAGCTATGTATATATCCAAAAGAAAGGAAATCAGTATATCAAAGAGCTATTTGCACTCCTATGTTTATTGCAGCACTATTCACAATAGCCAAGATTTGGAAGCGAGCTCAGCGGCCCTCAACAGATGAATGGATTTAAAAAATATGGTACATACACACAATGGAGTGCTATTCAGGCATAAAAAATCATGAGATCCTGTCATTTACAACAGCATAGATGGAACTGGAGGTCATTATGTAAAGTGAAATAAGCCAGGCACAGAAAGACAAAATTTGCACGTCCCCACCTATTTGTGAGAGCTTAAAATTAAAACAACTGAACTCTTGGAGACAGAGAATAGAATAATGGTTACTAGAGGCTGGGAAGGGTAGTGACATGGGGTACTGGGGATGGTTAATGGGTACAAAAAAATAGTTAGAATGAATAAGATCCAACATTTGATAGCACAACAGGGGGACTATAGTCAACAATAATTTAATTGTACATTTAAAAATAACTGAAAGAATACAATTGGATTGTTTGTAACTCAAAGGATAAATGCTTGTGGTGATGGATATCTTGTTTACCATGATGTGATTATGCATTGCATATCTATACCAAAATATCTCATGTACTGCCTGTAATTATGTACACCTACTACATGCCCACAAAAATTAAAAATTTAAAAGGATTAAATATGGTCGGGTGCGGTGGCTCATGCCTGTAATCCCAGCACTTTGGGAGGCCGAGGTGGGTGGATCATCTGAGGTCAGGAGTTCAAGACCAGCCTGATCAACATGGAGAAACCCCATCTCTACTAAAAGTACAATATTAGCCAGGCATGGTGGAGCTTGCCTGTAATCCCCACTACTCAGGAGGCTGAGGCTGAAGAATCACTTGAATCCAGGAGGTGGAGGTTGAGGTGAGCCGAGATCACACCATTGCACTCCAGCCTGGGCAACAAGAACGAAACTGTCTCAAAAAACGAAGAAAAAGGTTTAAATACTTTAAAAAATGTCTTACCAAAGAAGATATACAGATGGCAAATAGGCATAGGAAAAGATGCTCTACATCCTGTGCCATCAATAAAATGAAAACGAAAATGAGATACCTCTCCACACCTATTAGAATGGCCAAAATCAAGAACACTGACAACACCAAATGCCGGCAAAGATGTAGAGCAAGAGGAGCTCTCATTTATTGTTGGTGGGAATTCAAAATACATCCACTTTGAAAGACAATTTGAAAGTTTCTTAAAAAACTAATCACACAATCATAAGATCCAGCAATCATGGTCCATGATATTTACCCAAAGGAAGTGAACACTTATGTCAACATAAAACATGCACATGGATATTGATAGCAGCTTAATGCACAATTTGCAAAACTTGGAAGCTACCAAGATATCCTTCAGTGGGTGAATGGATAAACTGTCCTAAATCAGACAATGGAATATTATTGAGCACTAAAAATAAATAAGTTATCAAACTATGAAATGACACGAAAGAAACTTAAATGAATATTAATAAATGAAAGAAGCCAATCTGAACAGCCTATATACTGTATGATTTCTACTATATCATATCCTGGAAAAGGTGAAACTATAGACAGTAAAAAGATCAGTTGTTTTAAAAAGCTAGGGGAGATAAATAGGTAGAGCACAGAAGATTTTTAGGGCAGGGAAACTGCCCTATATGATATTCTAATGATGAATACATGTGATACATCTGTCCAAAACCATAGAATGTACAACACCAAGAGTCAACCCAAAGGTAAACTATGGACTCTGGGTGATAATGATGTAGGTTCACCCACTGCAACAAATGTGCTACTCTGGCAAGGGATGTTGATAATGGATGAGGCTATTCATGTGTGGGAATAGGGGCATATCAGAAATCTCTGTACCATCTAATCAATTTTGCTGTGAACATAAAACTTCTCAAAAGAAGTCTGTTAAAAATCTATTGAATGTTTGAAAAAGAAAATACCATTAGCATTAACCGTTGTATGAGTCAGGGTTCTCCAGATGGACAGAACTAATAGGATATATATATATGGGAGTTTATTAAGGAGCATTAACTCACATGATCACAAGGTCCCATAATATGCCATCTGCAAGCTGAGGAGCAAGGAAGCCAGTCCGAGTCCCAAAGCTGAAGAACTTGAAATCTGATGTTCAAGATCAGCAGGCATTCGGCACAGGAGAAAGATGTAGTCTGGAAGGCTAAGCCAGTATAGTCTTTTCATGTTCTTCTGCCTGCTTTTTATTCTGGCTATGCTGGGAGCTGATTAGATTGTGCCCACCAAGATTAAGGGTGGGTCTGCCTTTCCCAGCCCACTGACTCAAATGTTAATCTCCTTTGGCAACACCCTCAACAGACACACCCAGGATCAATACTTTTCGTCCTTCAATCCAATCAAGTTGGCACTCAGTATTAACCATCACAACTGTGTGCCATGCCTCTGAGTAACCATTCTTGAGGAGTCTTTTGTAGTCATGCTCACAAGTTAATGACTATTTGTGTTTCATTTTGAAACTTCATAAAGAGACTTCAGACAGTGATAAGGATCCAAACAACCAGCAGATTAGACAAGACGCATTTTTTTCTGATTGTTTAGAGACAGGGTCTCACACTCACCCGGGCTGGAGCACAGTGGCTACCATAGCTCACTGAAACCTTGCACTCCTGGGCTCAAGCCATCCTCTACTTCAGTTTCTGAAGTAGTTAGGACTACAGGCTCATGCCACCACATCCATTTACTTTTTAGTTTTTTGTAAAGATGAGGTCTTGCTATGTTGGTCAGGCTGGTCTCAATCTCCTGGCCCCAAGCTGTCCTCCCATTTTGGCCGCCCAAAGTGCTGGGATTACAGGCATGAGCCTCCGCACCTGGCCTTAGACGAGAAACTTTCTATTCACACTTCCTACTCCTAATTAAGCATCTATTTTTTTTAAGACTGCTATTTCCAGTGTTATACATACAATTGCAAAACTAACCCCTTATGTAAAGAACTGCCAATGACCTTACATAACCCATTGGTAGATTGGGGAGCAATCTCTGCAGGCCTTCTCCCTTGGATTATGAAATTCCCTAACAAACCATGATGCTACTGATGTACCATTCATCACTGAAAGATATTTTCCAATGGGGCTAAAATATTTACACTTACCTAACTACTAGTAATACTATTTAATCTTCCTCGGGGGGCAATTTGCCACAGCCATGTATGGTGAAAGGTAGAGCCAGTGACTGTAAGAGAGAATCAAGCAGATAATATAACTAGGGATTGAATCCATGAATGGTTTCATTGAATCCATGTACCAGATGGCTGCTCATCATCCAGTCAGAAAAGAGTTAGGGTTAGACAGTTTCAAAATATAATCTGGTAGGCTATGAACAGAACTAAAAATACAATTTAATTCCACTGAGTTCTATTTTTGGGAATAGCTAGGGGCTATTTACTGGTACATCCTTGGTGAATTATTAAGGGTTACTAAATAAACTAAACTTAGTATATTGCCTGAATTTACCAAGGATTTATTCTATATTTTCCTAAAATGGCTTAGTGCCAAGCAATACTTGCCAATGTTCGAAAGCTCCCACTGGGCATGCCCCACATATAAATAGAATTCCTGCAAATTTTTAGAAACCGTACTTAGGGAGGAGCCTCACCACCGTTGATTTGAGTTGGTCAGGTTTTTAATCACTGTTAATTTTCCTTTTTTAATTATAAATAGCATCTTCATTATGGATTTAGTTTGTGCAGGGTTGTTCAGTTAATAACAACTTCTATTTGAGTGTTTAGTCCAGGCCCTAGGCTGAGATCTTTACATGTTCATTTGTTGCTCTTGACACCCTTTCAAGACAGATAATAATATCATCCTCATTTTACAGACGAGGAAACTAAGGCACAGAGAAACTAGACAACTTGCCTATGATCATACAGCTAGACACTGCAGAAGCAGGACCCAAACTCAGGGATCTACACGGTAGGTCGTAGGTCAGCAAACTGTTTCTGTAAATGGCCAGATACTAAGTATTTGGGGCTCTGTAGACTGTAGGGTCCCTACTGAACTATGTTGTTGTAGCCCCAAAGCAGCCTTAAACATTACATAAACAAACTGGTATGACTGTGTTCCAATAAAACTTTATTTACAAAAACAGACAGTAGGCAGGATTTGGTCTCTGGACCACAGTTTGCTGACTTGTGCTCTAGATCCCTTGCTCTTAACCACTATACCAATAATATTTGTTCTCTTAGGTTTCAGTGAAACACATATACAGACTAGGAAACTAAAATGCTCCAAGAGCAATACACTGAGACACAAAGGCATTGCAATTCAAATATTAATCAACTATGCCTTTATTGGTCAAGAAGATACGGGCCGGGCGCGGTGGCTCACGCTTGTAATCCCAGCACTTTGGGAGGCCAAGGCGGGCGGATCACGAGGTCAGGAGATCGAGACCACAGTGAAACCCCGTCTCTACTAAAAATACAAAAAATTAGCTGGGCGTGGTGGCAGGCGCCTGTAGTCCCAGCTACTCGGAGAGGCTGAGGCAGGAGAATGGCGTGAACCTGGGAGGCGGAGCTTGCAGTGAGCCGAGACTGCGCCACTGCACTCCAGCCTGGGTGGCAGAGCGAGACTCCATCTCAAAAAAAAAAGAAGATATGAAATGTATGCCTGTATAGCAGTACATTCATTGCTGATGTGAAGAAATTTTGCTTGCCTTTTTTTAGCTGCAAATTATTTGATTAGACTTATATTGCAGTATTTAGAATGCAAAATCTATACATAAGCTTACAATTTTAAAGTAGGCATAAAATCCACATATTTTGGGCCTCAATGCTTTATATAATCTAGTTTGAACACATAAGGTAGAGAGTCAAGAGGTCTTTTGAACCACTGGGATGGCTGTAGTCCAAAAATATTTGAGAGCCATCACTCTGAAGAAATGAGTAGGAAGGCTTCTGGGGCCAAAGCATATCTTGGAGGAGATCCCAAATGGCAACAGCAAGGAGTGAGGGCATTTTATACTCAGCAATAGTTTAACACAATGGTTACTGTTAAGGGCTACATTGTGTTCCCCCAAAATTCATGTTTGAAGACCTAATCCCCATGTGACTATATTTGGAGATAGGGCCTTCACGGAGATAATTAAGTTTAAATGAGATCACTGGGTTGGGGCCCAAATCCAGTAAGACTGATGTCCTTCCAAGAAGAAGAAAGGACACCCCAGCTAACGCTTTGCCCATGAATACACAGAGAAAAAGTCATATGAAGATGCAGAAAGAAAGCAGCCATCTGCAAGACAGGGAGAGGGGCCTGACCAGAAATCAACCCTCTTGGAACTTCGATATTAGACTTCCAGCCTTCAGGATTGTAAGAAAATAAATTGTTATTTAAGCCATTCAGTCTATGTTATTTTGTTATGGCAGCCAGAGCAGCCCAATAAATGTCCAACTTGTGAATGTAAAAAATTATATGAACTTCCACAAGCTATTAGTTATTCTATCTTCATTAACTGTTGACTGAAATGATATATAAATACATATATACACACAAATAACTAGATATAATGAATTCAGCAATACCTGTATGTTACTAATCATAACAACATATAAATATATTTGTGGGAAAAAGTTGCATACCTATTTGGGAGATTTGATTTTATTCAGGTTCAGATACTGTTTGATATTAATGTGTTTTCACAGTCAACACCCTTACAACAGTTACTCCACTGACTTCTTGGGATCCTCAGTCTCTGGGGTAGTAACCATCTATTCCCCGCCCCTTTTAAGTCTGGCTATATTAGGATTAACTTGGGCTCAGTCCCTCTTCTGCAGCTGCTTCTCTTGATAGAGGGCATGGCACACACACACCCAGAATAAAATGTATTAGTCACAGTTTGAGTAAATGATCTAATTGCAGGGATCCCATGAGCCAGGACAGATTTTTAGGCCAGGAAAGAGTCATGGCAGGAACGGGATTAAAAGCTGACCTGTTGCTATCTATCTTACCATCTTATTTGCCTGAGACTAGAAGCTCATTAGGAAGAAGTACCAACATCTTCATCTTATACCTCTTTCTATATCCCTTATGGAATTTATAATTGCACGAGCTTAGTTAACATTGTTTAACAAAAGAGGGGTCCAAACCAAGTGTTTCCAAAACTGGCTCATCATCAGTTTTACCTAAGGAGTTTTTAAAACTGTGGGTGACCAATCCTACCCTGTGCATGTCTGAAGGGTAGAGATCGGAGGACCTGCATTTTTACTATGCTTCCTCTGTTAATTCTGATGTAGCCATTTCAGCACCATCTCTCAGATTTGCATTTGATAACTGCATTAGATAAATATAGCCAATGGCCTCAATTAACGGTCACCCCATATCCTCCCCCTTTGCCCTGTAACTTTGTGGTGCCATGCCACTGTGACTCTGAGTTTGCCCCAAGTGACTTGTTTTAGCCAACAGAATTTCAGCAAACTTGATGCAAGGGGAGACTTGGAGAAGTGCTTGCCTGCATGTCTGCATTTTCTCTCTTCAACCCCTGTCACTGCAATGAGACTATCCAAGGCTAGTCTGGTGAAAGGGTGTGAGAGACACATAAAATAGGGCTGAGTCATCCCAGCCAAGGCCACACTAGACCACCCATCCCCTAGCCTACTCACCAGCTGGCTGAAGATGCGTAAGCAAACCCAGTCGAGATCAGTCGAAACCATTTCAGACAGCAGTATCACCCAGTGAACTGTAGACTTGGGAGAAATAATAAATGGCTATTATTTTAAGCTACTAAAGGTTGGGGTGGTTTGCTCCAAAACACAGCTAACTGATACAACAACCATGATGCAGACCAACTGGAGGGATGGAGCATCTAAACTAAAGGCTGGTGTCAGAGAGACTCGTAGAAATTTTCAATGTCTATTGCACAGGATGATATTAAAAAGAAGAAAGAGGATTTTCCAAGATCAGGTATATGAGAAGTGCCAGGTTACAGTTTAGTTTAGTTGGTTTCTTTGTGTCTTCCAAAGAAACAGCATACAAGCAATGTTTCCCAAATTTATTTGACCACAGAACCTTCTTTATCCCCCACTCCCAAACTAAGAATCAGACAAAATGAATATTCCATACAGCATACGCTAAGACATTATTTAAGATAAATTGGTCTTCATCCTGCTTCAATGTTGTTCCAAGGGGTAGAGCTGCATTTAAGGCATTATAGTTACAGGGAGAAGAATTGGGATTAAACATATTCAAGCAAGGATTTGTCAATTATGAGAGTTATCCAAAGATGAACTTGCTGGCCTTGTGAAACACTGACTCCAAACCCCAAGACTGAAGGTATTCAAAGAGAGAGAAATCTGAAGTGACAAGTTAACTTCCTTGAAATCTTTATTCCCCAATAACATGACAAAGGCTTCCGATTACTTCTTTCAGTTCTAAGTGGTATGACAGTTCATTTTATGTGTCATCTCGGCTAGGCTATGGTGCCCTCTTGTTTGGTTAAACACTAGTCTAGATGGGATGTGAAGGTATTTTGTAGATGTAATGAACATTTGTAATCTGTAGATTTTTTAAGTAAAGCAGATTACGCCCCATAATGTGGGTAGGTCTTATCTAATCAGCTGAGGGCCTCTTAACAACTGAGGCTTCCCACAGGAAAAAGAATTCTGCTTCAAGACTGCAACATAGAAATCCTGTTTGAGTTTCTCTCCTACCGCCCTGCCCTGCGGATTGTGGACATACCAGACCCCATAATTATGTGAGCAAATTCCTTAAAATAACTAGAATAATTCTCTCTTTTTCCCTCTCTCTGCCCTACCACACACACACACACACACGCATGTATATGTATATGTATATATGCGCATATATACACGTGTATATATGCGCATATATACATGTGTATATGTGTATATATGTGCATATATACATGTGTATATGTGTATATGTATATATGTGTATATACATGTGTATATATGTATATATATACATATATCTATACAAACACACACACACACATATATCCTATTGGTTCTGTTTCTCTGGAAAACCCTAATACAAATAAATATCAAACATCATTTATATTTTATCACAATCCTGGACTAAAATACCCAGAAGTTCTACCCTGCTTCCTAATACTTGCCTTAGAATCAGAGTGTTAGGTTTCCCAGATTTCCTGTGTGGTTCCTCTAAGGACCCTTGTGGGTAGTCAGTGGAGAACCAGAAATCCTAATTACATTATTGTGGTAGCCAGGAGGTGACATTTCTCATATTCCCTTTTTAAGAGGGGCAGATTTTATGAGTCACCTTGGGTGGCATAGCAATTTTGCAGCTGTGTAATGTTTGTAAGAAACTGACAGTCCCTCATGAACCACAGTGACCCAACTTGGCAGGGCCCCAGCACCTATTTATGGCCTGAAATACGGGGGAAGAGGTCACAGGAGGAGGTTCTCTCTTCTGGAATTGAGCCAGACAGACGATAACACTCTAGGTCAGAGTCAACACAGTCTGATTCACTGCAACATGTTCTCTGAATGACTTCCTAGGAGCCTAACTGAACTACTACAAATCCAGTGTTGATATCCAATATTTAGCCACTTAGAAAAAGATAAAGAAAATAAAATAAAAAAGAGAAGGTCCATAATAAAAAAGAAGGCTTTAAGAGAAACAAACCAAAAATACCAGGTGTAGCCCAGTGATAGTGGGAATACAGACCTGGAACAACCCCCTTGCGCAGTTAGGTGCTCTGTTGACATTACACAGAAGACCTCTCACACTGCAGCTGACGCCAACAGTAACTAGTGCCTTGAGGACAAATTCTTGTTTTTCCTTGCCTAGTTCAATACCTAGCACATAGCAGGAGCTTAAAAACTATTCACTGAGTCAATGCCCTACTAAGGACATAGAGCCCTTCACATCCACGTAGCTATTCAGCCAGGATTGTTTTTCATCCTGTCATTGAGCTTCACAAGCCCAGTACGATCCAGCACCTGAGAATATTTCTTTCTAAACTAGCCCTGATACATGTGTGCGGTTTCTGGGTTCTTAAAATCTTTAGAACTAAGGTCCTTATATTTGGGTACTGTATTTGTATTCATTTGCTAGGGCTGCCAAAACAAAGTACCATACACTGAGTGGCTTAAACAATAGAAATTTATTCTAGCTGGGCATGGTGGCTCATGCCTGTAATCCCAGCACTTTGGGAGGCTGAGGCAGTTGGATCACTTGAGGTCAGGAGCTCGAGACCAGCCTGGCCAACGTGGCGAAACCCCATCTCTACTAAAAAAATACAAAAATTAGTTGGGTGTGGTGGTGCATGCCTGTAATCCCAGCTACTCAGGAGGCTGAGGCAAGAGAATTGCTTGAACCCAGGAGGTGGAGATTGCAGCAAGCCGGGATTGAGCCACTGCACTCCAGTCTGGGTGATAGAGTAAGACTCTGTCTCAAAAACAAACAAAAACTAAACTTATTATCCTCCCTATTGAGACTGAGGAATCTTGATTAATAGATACATAGATGGGTCACAACTTAATTTCTTGAAAAAATTCATTATCAGCTGTAAATCAGCTATAACCTAATGATTCTGTCCTCCCATTAAACATCAATGACCAAATCCTGGAATGCCACTTGCCAGCACTCACCAGCATTGCCATATAGTTCCACACCACTAGGTGGGGTTAAAAGTGTGATATGATAAATGCTGAACTCAGAGTCATAAGGACAAAAGTTCAAAACTCAGCTCCATAGTAGGTGTATTCTCTCAGCAAGTTACTGAGCCTGCTTTCTCAGTTCATCAAATCAAAATACCAGCATCTAACCCATAAAAGAAGTGCCATAAGGATTAAACAAGATAAGGAATTATGCCACCAATTAGTCAACATATATTTACCGAGTGCATATTAAGTGCCAGGCACTGTTCTGGGACCTAGGGAGAACATCGCTGTGAACATCCCTGGCAGGACTTTAATGTTAGTAGGGGTAGAGGAAGTGATGGAATAGACAATAAATGAGCAGGGCAAAGAGAGATGATGAGTAATACAGCCTGGGGATAGGAGTCTGTTATTTTATTAATAGGGTGACCAGGGAAGGCATCTCCAATGAGAGAACATGCACAGAGCTTAGAATGAGGTGCGGGAATGAAGCATGCACGTATGAGAGGGAAAGAACTTCCCCATCCCCTACAGAGAAGAGCAGACACAGATGACCCAAGGCAGGAACATGTGGAGGAAGGCTGGTATAGAGGAAACAGATTGAGCAATGGGGAGATGTTTGAAGATGATGTCAATAAGGTGGCCTTATATCATCTAGGGTCTTGTAACTAATGAACGAACATTTGGATTCTATTCTCTCATAGGAAGCACATGGATGATCAGGGCAGCAGATATGAACACATGTGTGTTTTAAGGGAGCACTCAAGCTGCTGTGTTGAAAAAGATCAATAGACAAGGCTGGAAGTAGGGAGCTCACTGACGAAAACATAGAGGTCTAGGTGAATAAAACTGGAGGCCTGGACTAGGGTTGCAGTCTGGAGTTGGGGAGAAGCAGATGGGATCGGGATTTTTTTTAGATGGAGCCACTAGGATTTCTAATGTATTCGATGTGGATATGAGATAAAGCACATGTACATAGTGTTACTCAGTACATGTTGACTTGGGGACTCTGTAGAGAGGCATCCTTCTTAAGAACAGAGATCTAAAAAAGTTAGATTGCACCTAGGCATAAACTCTAAGATCAGGACATAATGGCTCATAACCAAGGTCTGCAGTGTCACCTCAACAGGACAGCCCAATTCCTCTGCCAATAAGATGAGACCTCAAAGGTTTTAATATAGCTAAAGAAGGCATGTCAGCCAATTGAGGGTTTCCCACACATGGAAACACATATAAAAAGAAAATTATAGAGGCAGAAGCTGACTGTACCTTTCAAAATACCATCTGGAGGATGGGAGCATTTGCCAAGTGATTTCATTTAGTATGGTTCCATTGGCACAGCCATCTCTACGGTAGGGATTGATATAGGAAATCACAGCCAATTGACTTTGAGTATCTTAGACCTTTGGCAAGATAGGCCTTATGGTGGAGACAGATGCTGATTGCTTGGTAAGCATGGCAGGCAGTAATAAGGGAAACCTGGCTGGTGCTATTACAAGAGTCCAGCAAATGGCTATTAATAGGAAAGAAGTCAACAAATCAAGAAATCATTGTTCCTTTGCCCAAGTGAAAGAATTGTAGTCAAACATAGGTTCTTTCTTCTACTGAAGCCTGATCTGTATCATCACCTCTAAATTAAAGGACAATAAGACTTCTCATGTATAGACGTGCTTGGATAAGAAAGCACTGTAATCATTATTTTCAACCTTGGTGCTAGGCAGTGAAGAATCCAGTGGATTATTTTCAATGACTGAAATACCAACATTAAATTTTGTTATCTCTTACATAATTCAGTAGAAAACAATTGTTCCTACTGACTGACCCTAGAAAATACTTATTAAGTGTTCGTTAATGCATGAGATTTATCAGGTTTTAGAAAACCATTCCACATAAATGGATATTTCAAATGATTGATTACAACCCACAGACACACCAATACTTTAGGTACTTTGACAAAAATAATTCTAAAATAGATTACACTCTTCCTTGCCCTCTTAAATAAAGGACAGTGAAGATAGTTCCTAGGGACTGAGAATCATTACTGTGAACATTAGTCATCATGATGCTCACAGGAACCCCTGACCTCCATAGAGGGATATGTCCCTGCACTAAACCTCCACTCTTAAAAATAAAATATTAGCTGGGCACAGTGGCTCATGCATGTAATCCCAATACTTTAGGAAACCAAGGCAAGGGGTTGAGGGAAGGGAGGGTGGCGATTGCTTAAGTCCAGGAGTTCAAGGCTATGGTGAGCTATAATCGCACCTCTGCAATCCAGTCTAGGTGACAGAGGAAGACACTGTCTTTAAAAAACAAAAAACAAAACATAAAAAAAAAAAATCGATAACAATTTTTCTTTGGTCCTTCCCTAGCAAACAACAACTTTCTTTTGATTGCTATTGTTATGTCTGACTTTGCAGGGTGCTATGGGCGGAATTGTATCTCCCCCAAATTCATATGTCGAATCCCTAATCCAATGTGATGTGTTTGAAGGTGAGGCTTTGGGGAGGTAATTAGGGATCAATGAGGTCATGAGAGTGCGGCCTCTATGCTGGCATAGTGCCCTTATAAGAAGAGACATGCAAGAGCTCACTCTTGTTCTCTCTCCATGTGCATATACCTAGCAAAGGCCATGCAAGAAGGGGGTCATCTGCAAGACAAGAAGAGAGCCCTCACCATAAACCTGAATTGACCAGCACCTTGATCTTGGATTCCTAACCTCTAGAGCTGTAAGAAAAAAAATTCTGTTTAAGCTACTCGGTCGACAGTATTTTGTTATGGCAGCCTGACCTGACTAGACATAGGGTGGCTGCATTTCCATTTCTGATTCACTGCTTCTAATCTCCTGTGAACTGCTTGATTAAATTTTGCTTAAAATAAACATTTGGATATGCTCCATGGGTGCTGTTTCATTTACTTTGACTGTTTAGGTGTCTCCATTGTCTACTTTCAAATTCCAAGTTAAATTCTGGCATTTGGAAGTTCAGTATTTACATTTTTTTTCTAGGCTGCTAATAACTAAAAGCTGTTTGGCAAAGTTAACAATGCAGACCACGATTTCTGTTTTTGTTTTTAACTTAAGGAAAAAGGAAGAAGCCTTCAATTGTTCCTCACATCTGAGTTAGGAGAAGAATCTTGAAGCCCTCTCAAATTCAGACAGAAAAGAGTTCCCTTTGAGAAATCATAATTATATTCTGACTGTTAACATTTTTGGTGTGAATGGTTGAAAGATGGGGGCAGGTGGGGCAAATGTTAAATGCATACGCTAGCATTTATTTTATCTTCACGGATATACTTAAGATGATATTTTTAGATGCTAGCCCTTCCTCAGAGTGTGAGAGTATTTGGGAGCAAGGGAGGATTGTTGCTTATGAAACCTCTGGAATAATAAAAGTAATCAGTATGCAGTTCACATCACACCTATAATTACTGTGGTTTGTTGACCAGATATGCATCAACTGCAAAAGACTATTATTCTCAGAGTAAATAATGCGACTTCTGACCAGTTTTAACATTTGCTGTAGGTAGAAGAAGCTAGAAGCTTGTGGGGATGGGGGAGGGGGTAGGAGAAGGCTGAAATGTTTTTCTAAGATTTTAGCAGTTGGCTTAACAATGAGTGGCTAGGACACTTAACAGAATGGGGTCAAGGAATATCTGATGAGGACCCTGCTTAGGAGATGAAATTTTAAGATTGCCAATTGCTAATGAGGCTCTGAGGAGAAAAAAAAAGTACTTTTTGAGTAATGACTTGTTATTTCATGTACATTTTATGCCACGTATATATTATTGAGGGTTCCAGGATATATGAGAGGAAAGGAACTGGAGCTTAGTTATAAAGCAAATAAAGAGACCATTTACTGATTTCAACTTCCACCTTTGGAGCACAGCCAAGTGTGTCATGTGGGTAATATATAAAATGAACACAAATATTCTACGGGCCAGGTGCCAGAACTTTAGGAGTGGCAATTGAAAAATTTAAAAATCCAAGAAGAAAATTATGTAGCTCTCCCTTGTTTATCTCATAAGCACAGGTTCCTAGTAGTGCAGTTAGGTATCTACTATCTCTCTCCCCAGCAAATTTTACAATCTGGCCAAGCATAATAGCTTAGAGACAGTAGGGCAGCTAACAAATGTTTGTGTAAGAAATAGCTACATTTGTGAGACAGTTTACTAAACACTCTCACCTAAATTATTACTATAGACTTCTAAGAGAGAATGTGTTATTCTTCCCAATTCACAGATGAGGAAGGCAAAACTCAAGAAGTTGAGTTCTTTGCCCAAGATCAAACAGCTTAAAAAGGGATCAAAGAGAGGTTTCTAACGCATACCTGCCTCTAAATTCAATGCTCTTTCCAATGACTGTTTGAAAACAATATATTAGTTGTAATTCTGTTACATTAATATACACATTATGTTTTGTAACTGCTATGTCTGTGTATAATGTTGGCTTTTATAATGTGAGTTAATTGTCAAACAAATCACTTTCATGCTGAACATGGTGTAGAGAAAATAAATCAAGTCCAAATCCAAAAAAAAAAAAAGAAAACAATATACACCAAATAAAGAGGCATATTGATCCTACAGCCCTGGGCTTGAGCACAGCCTGGCAGCACAATAAATATTAGCTTCAGAGTAACAATCCACGTCCAAATAATTGGTTTGGTACTCTACTTTCCATTCCTAACTTATTTCAGATACCTAAGTCTACCCAAAAGTACCATGACATCCTGGCTTAGAAAGAGCATTTCATTATATACCCCATCATGCACCTTTTTCACTGGGAAAATATGTATTTGTTTACAAGATTTCTGACTGCAATTCATTACACAACTCTCAATCAATTGTCTGTGGGCAGCACCTGAAAGACAGAGCTTATTTGCAATGAATGACAGAGTAATTTCTAGCGATGCTCAAGCTTATGGAACAGCAAGACCAAATCTGTTAAGTGAGATTGAAAATGCCACCACATCAAATGGTTTTGAAAGTTTTTCAAAGTTTTAAGACTTTCCAAAGCATGCACAAGAATCACCAAGTTACTCATCTATGCCAGTAGTTTGCACTGAAAATAATTTCAAAGGCTACTTTTACACGGTGATTCTGACCCAAGATTTTGTTTTCCAGAAATGTCTTATTTCAACTCTTTGATCCTATGTTCCACCTGCAGTATTTTGTATTCTATTCTACCACACATCCTTTATAGCCAATTTATCTCACCTCCACCAAAAGGTCATGAGAATTTCAGGGGTTTCTTCCTTTCTTGAGTTGAATTAACCTCCTCATTTAAATCATTAAGTTTGACACTTAACATGTGATCATCTGTAATTTCTTCACACATATAGTGTTTTATTTCTTGTCAAGGTAATACCTTCTCTAAGGATAAGGACTATGTATTGTAGACTTCATACTACAGCAAAACCCCACAGATGGATAAAATAACTACACTAAGTCTTTAAAATAGTGGGAACATAAAGGGAACTGATTATACAGAGATAGAAGAGTTGAGAAGCCAAACGGAGTACGGCAACCCACAAGATAGCAACAGTAGGAAGCCTCTACCATCTTTAGAGGTGGAGGAAGTAACGGAAAGAATGGGATTGCATAACTCAGGTGGCAGGGCCTTCCAATAAGAGCTGGAACCTTGAAGGAGACAGAACTACTTTCAGAGAAACCATAGAAAACAAAAATAGAAGTGAGAATACCTTGACTTCTCTTCCCTGCTCTCACTCTCCAACTTTCTATCAGTGCCTCCTTTGGTCACATATCCTTGGAAACCAAAGAGTGAGGGAGCTTCTATCTGTGATACACATCAGAGAAGAAAAGGAGCAAGGACTAGATCTGAGTACAAATGAGCAATTTACAGAATGGTTATCAATAAATTCTCACAAGTAGATACAGATATAAATGAATTCAGATGCAATCATTGTATATTACAATTCAATTTTTCCCTTTGAAAATGATTAGTATAAAAACTGCAGGATGATAGACTGTTTAAGGAATGTATAGAACAGGCTTTTGCTTCTGGTAATGGTAGACCAGACATATGGACTAATTATCCTGCTGAGGATAACTAAGATATAAACACTCATACACATATACATATTCTACTTGACAGCATTAGAGAGCTAACATAGTAGTAAAGATCCAGTGTTTGGGGTTTTCCTCTGGGGCATTTTCCAATTCAGGAAGTGGTAGCCAAATGGATAGGTAGCACTTTTGGCAGTCTCATGGGGATAAAGTCACAAATGTTGGATCACTGGGCTTGGTAACAGAGCCTGGGTCACCCTAACAGTGCTGATCCAGATGTAGACCAGCTCTTCTAGGAACTTTAATTCAGCTTTAAATCATCTTTATCCCTGAAATTAGATTACAGTGATTCTAGATACAAGAACCACCAGGCACTTAGAAGAAAACATAAACCTTCCCTGCAGAAAGAAATTATTATAGGCATCAAATTATTTAAGCAAATAATTTTTCAATACAATTTCTGAAACAAATTAAAGGAAGAAGCCAAGAACAAGAGACAGTAGAACCAACAGATAATGGAAACAGACCCACTGTGGATTCAGATATTAGACTTTAAGGCATGAACTTTAAAATAACTACAGTCACTAAATATTGATAATTGCTGGAACTGGGTGATGAGGTCTTTCAGGTTCATATACTTTTCTCTCTACTTCAGTATATATCATAATTTTTATATGGAAAATGAAAAAGAAAGTCTGTGAGCCAATCCAAAGAGAATTTTAGTTGCCGCCTTTGCTGCTACCTCATCAAGAACAGACCTGAATACCACTGCCTGAAGAATCACCATATCATCTCTCTGATATTCATTGGTATGGCATAAATAGCAATGAACATAGACTAAATAAAAACATAACTATGTGTACTCTTTCCAGGAAATAAAAAGAATTCAGCTCAGATTATAAATTATTTCTTAAAGGACTTATAAGATTGGAAAATAACCAAGTAAAAATTCTGTAATTGAAAAATACAATAGGCTGGGTGCAGTGGCTCAGGCCTGTTATCCCAGCACTTTGGGAGGCTGAGGCAGGCAGATCACAAGGTCAGGAGATCAAGACCATCGTGGCTAACACAGTGAAACCCCGTCTCTACTGAAAATACAAAAAATTAGCCCGCCGTGGTAGCAGGCGCCTGTAGTCCCAGCTACTCCAGAGGCTGAGGCCGGAGAATGACGTGAACCCAGGAGGCAGAGCTTGCAGTGAGCTGACATTGCGCCATTGCACTCCAGCCTGGGCGACAGGGCGAGACTCCATCTCAGAAACAAAACAAAACAAAAAAAAGAAAAATACAATAAACAAAATTAAAATTTCATTGATCAGTTTAGAGTACTTTATACCACAGCTCAAGAGAGATTTAATGATAGATAACTAGTGCACAGGATCAGAAAAAAAATCCTCAGATTTAAGCATAAAGAGACAAAAAGTTGGAAAATATTTTTAAAAGAAAGTAAGTGGGTAGTGAAAATCTCTAAGATGCATCTGAAATACTGAAGAGAAAGGAGAGAAAGAATGACACCAAAACAGCAGTTGAAGAAACATTAGCTAAGAATTTTCCAAAGTGATGAAAAACAACAAATTGTGGGTTCAAGAAGTTTTATGAACTCCAAGCAGGTTAAAGAATCAGTTTAAAGGAAAAACTTTGAAGAAAGTTTTAGGCACGTCATGGTAAAACTATTGAACATCAGATATAAAGAGAGAACATTTAAATACAGCCAGAGTAAAAAGAAAATTACTTTCTGTGATGGTTAATACTGAGTGTCAACTTGATCGGATTGAAGGATGCAATATTGATCCTGGGTATGTCTGTAAGGGTGCTCCCAAAAGAGATTAACATTTGAGTCAGTGGGCTGGGGAAGGCAGACCCACCCTTAATGGGATGGACCCCATCTAATCAGCCGCCAGAGAATATAAAGCGGTCAGAGAAACGTGCAGCGACGATACAAGCCTAGCCTCCCAGCCTGCATCTTTCTCCCGTGCTGAATGCTTCCTGTCCTCGAACATCAGACTCCAAATTCTTCAGTTTTGGGACTTGGACTGGCTCTCCTTGCTCCTCAGCTTGCAGACAGCCTATTGTGGGACTTTGTGATAGTGTAAGTTAATATTTAATAAACTCCCCTATCTGTCTATCTATCTGTCTATCTATCTATCCAACCATCCATCCATCCATCCATCCATCCATCTCCTATTAGTTCTGTCCCTCCAAGAGAACCCTGACTAATATACTTTCAAAGAAGCAATGAGAACAATAGCCATCTTCGCAAACCATAAAAATCAAAGTTGAATGTCACTGGAACAATTTCTTCAAAGCAGTAGCCTTTTTGGGGCAGGAGGGAGTGACTGGGAGAACCTAAGAGGAGGACTTCTGGGCCTCTGTCAGTGTTTTACTTCTTGATCTGGGGTTGACTGTGATAACTCATTGAGCTAGATATTTATAAGTTTTGTGCACTTTTATGTATGTTTTTAATAATTCACAATAACTTTAAAATTAGATTGTGGTAGAAAGAATTCTAATTATTCAGTAATCATACAATAACTATCATACTGTTCTAGCTCTATTTGAAAGCACACTACATTGCATTGTAAAATTTCAGACTATGGAAGGAAAAGGCTGAATATTTGGGAAAAAATGTTTTATAGGTTCCACATTTATAATTAAAGCTAGTCTAACCTCATCTTTCTTATTTGTGATTTAAAAAAAAAAGACTGATTGTAATGACTGAATAAGTCTGCCAATCACAAATATTCACATCAACAATATGTTAAAGATGCTTCTAAAGTGGGTAGTTGAGATATTTGAAAGACATTTTTCTCTAAACCCTTAACTATCCACCATCTATGCTCTTTGTATTCTTTGTCAAAATGTAATAAACAAAGGGGAAAGACTAGGTCTTTTAACATTATCATAAATGTAGAGTAAAGCATCATTGGTTGTACTGTCTTAGATACTTTGCTTTTCTCTGTAATAAATTTGCATACTCTCAAAATTACAGGAATAGAAATGGATTGACACTATTCATTGCAGAGGTGGTAAGGCCATATCCATGCTGCCTGTTACACTCTCCAGGGTTGCCACGAAAACATGAAGAGAAGCTAATTGCACATAGTAAGAGTTTTAATTGACAAGTACCTGACCATTACAGCAATTTCTACTTCCAGAAGTATCCCAGCTGACATTGTTATAGAGTAGCAGAACTGAAAAAAAGTGAGACTAATTGGAGCAATTAATTAAAAACACACAATTAGTTTCCATGGCAGAACTTTTTTTAAAAAAACACTTCTTTTCCTCATTGCTTGAGGCCTGTGAGGGTTTTATTGAGTTTTACCACATTGGGGGGTTGTCTGTGCTGATAATTAACAAGGAAAGACTGGAAAAAGAGGGATTCAGCCTGCAGCCGAACCAGGTGAGAAGGCTTGGCCATTTTTCTCTCTGGCAAGCCAAAAACAGAGCAAAGACCTGAAGCCTAATTAGGAATACAGGATGGGGTCTACATAAGAGCTGCTGAAACTGAGAATTTTGATAGCTCTTACCAGATCCTCTGTCTGTAAAAAAGTAAGAGAAGCATTACTTGTTTATTTCCCAAGAACATGGAGAAGACTCTTCAGTGACTATGGTGTTGGCAGAAAAGAACACTGCCCCTTTGCAGCTGATCATTGCTGCTGCCCAGCCTAAGTTGGGCTATTTCAAGATTTGGCAGCTGGCTTCTAGAATCAAGTTTGATTTTCCTATTTTTCTTTCATTTATTTATTTATTTATTTATTTGGCTGCACCTCTGAGTGTTATGAAGGAATCAAAACACCTCTAAAAAGACATGAAGGGTCATGAAAGGGACATATTCTCCTTCATTCACATCCCAGTCTCACAGAGACCTGACCCAGTTCTCACCTGAAAACATGCCTAGAACATGCCAATAAGCCTGGAGTACAGGATAAATCACAAAAATATCTGATGTATTTAAAATCAAGGTGTCAGGCTGAAGCTTGCACCCAGCTACCTGGCCACAAAGGAAGCTGAAAGTGAATGAGTGAATTGAAAGTAAAAAGCATTATTAGTAAAACCCTTCCCTGGAAAAGGTCACTACTTGATTTCATGTGTCAGTCTGTAACACCTTCCAAAGCTTCCCATCTAAATGCCATCACACTGGGCCTAGTAGTCAACGTATTTGGGGAAAATAAATATTCAGTCTATAAAAATACTCATATTTTTAATGAATAAATTGTACAGATAAGGATCTAGATCGACTGTAAGAACAAATCAGCAATCCTGAGAGGACCCACAGACACTCTGAAGGAAGCAGACTGCTCCTGCAGGACCCGGGAGATACCCCAAATACTCCTTGGAGGCAGAAAGCCTTGGGCAAGTTTTCAAGCCCATCTTCCCTGCACTTGGAAACAGACTTGGGGCTGGAGGGCAAGTTGGGAGTGACACTGGCCCTTTGGTTTGCGTGGGAGCTGGGTGAGGCCTGTGATTGCCAGCTGTGATTGCCACTTCCCTGACAAACTGCATGACTCAGCAAAGGCAGCCATAATCCTCCTAGGTACACAACTCCAGTGACCTGGGAATCTCACCCCTATGCCTCACAGCAGCCGCAACAAGACCTGCCCAAGGAGAGACTGAGCTCAGACATGCCTAGCCCCGCCCCCCCGATGGTCCCTACCTACCCACCCTGGCAGTGGACGACAAAGGGCATACAATCTTGGGAGTTCTAGGGCCCCACCCACCGCCAGTCCCTCTGCATACTACTACAGCTGATGCTTTATGGAAAGTGCCACCTCCTGGCAGGAGGCCAACCAGCACAAATATAGAGCATTAAACCACCAAAGCTAAGGACACTCAATGGAGTTCACTGCATCCACCGCCACCTCCACTGGAACAGGCACTGGTATCCATGGCTGAGAGACCCATAGACAGTTCATATCACAGGACTCTGTGCAGACAATCCCCAGTACCAGCCCCCAAGACAGGTAGACTCACTGGGTGGCTGGACCCAGAAGAAAGACAACAATCACTGCAGTTCAGCTCACAGGAAGCCACATCTACAGGAAAAGGGGGAGAGTACTACATCAAGGGAAAACCCTGTGGGACAAAAAAAAATCTGAACAACAGCCTTCAGCCCTAGACCTTCCCACTGACAGAACCTACCCAAATGAGAAGGAACCAGAAAACTAACTCTGCTAATATGATAAAATGAGGCTAAACACCCCCGAAAATTCACACTAGTTCACCAGCAATGGATCCAAGCCAAGAAGAAATCCCTGATTTACTTGAAAAAGAATTCAGGAGGTTAGTTATTAAGCTAATCAGGAAGGGACCAGAGAAATGTGAAGCCCAATGCAAGGAAATCCAAAAAATGATACAAGAACTGAAGGGAGAAAATATTCAACGAGATAGATAGCTTAAAAGAAAAAGCAAACAAAAATTCAGGAAACTTTGGACACACTTTAAGAAATGTGAAATGCTCTGGAAAGTCTCACAGTAGAATTGAACAAATAGGGGAAAGAAATTCAGAGCCCAAAGACAAGGTCTTTGAATTAACTCAATCCAACAAAGACAAAGAAAAAGAATAAGAAAATATGAACAAAGCCTCCAAGAAGTTTGGGATTGTGTTAAATGACCAAACCTGAGAATGATTGGTGTTCCTGAGGGAGAAGACAATTCTAAAAGCTTGGAAAACATATTTGGGGGAATAATCAAAGAAAACTCCCTTGGCCTTGCTAGAGACCTAGACATGCAAATACAAGAAGCACAAAGAATACCTGGGAAATTCATCACAAAAATATCTTCACCTAGACACATTGTCATCAGGTTATTCAAAGTTAAGACAAAGGAAAGAATCTTAAGAGCTGTGAGATAGAAGCACCAGGTAACCTATAAAGAAAAACCTATCAGATTAACAGCAGATTTCTCAGCAAAGACCCTACAAGGTAGAAGGGATTGGGGCCCTATCTTCAGCCTCCTCAAACAAACAATTATCAGCCAAGTATTTTGTATCCAGTGAAACTAAGCATCATATATGAAGGAAAGATGCAGTCACTTTCAAACAAACAAATGCTGAGAGAGTTCAGCATTACCAAGCCACGACTACAAAAACTGCTAAAAGGAGCTCTAAATCTTGAAACAAATCCTGGAAACACATCAGAACAGAACCTCTTTAAAGCATAAATCACACAGGACCTATAAAACAAAAATAAAAGTTAAAAAGCAAAAACGAAAAAATCAAAGTACACAGGCAACAAAGAGCATGATTAACACAATAGTACCTCACATTTCAATACTAACATTGAATGTAAGTGGCCTAAATGCTTCACTTAAAAGATACGGAAAAGCAGAATGGATAAGAACTCACTAACCAACTATCTGCTACCCTTAGGAACCTCACCTAACATATAAGGACTCACATAAACTTAAAGTAAAGGGGTAGAAAAAGCCATTTCATGCAAACGGACACCAAAAGCAAGAAGGAGTAGCTATTCTCATACCAGACAAAACAAACTTTAAAGCAACAGCAGTTAAAGGGGACAAAGAGGGACATTATATAGTGGTAAAAGGCCTTGTCCAGTAGGAAAATATCACAATCCTAAACATATATGCACCTAACACTGGAGCTCCCAAATTTATAAAAATAATTACTAATCGACCTAAGAAATGAGATAGATAGCAACACAACAATAGTGAGGCACATCATTACTCCACTGACAGCACTAGACAGGCCATCAAGACAGAAAGTCAACAAAGAAACAATGGACTTAAACAATACCCTGGAACAAATGGACTCAACAGACATACAGAGAACATTTTATCCAACAACCACAGAATACTCATCTATCCAACAGCTCATGGAACTTTCTCCAAGATAGACCATATGATAGGCCATAAAATGAGCCTCAATCAATTTTTAAAAATTGAAATTATACCAACACTCTCTCAGACCACAGTGGAATAAAACTGGAAATCAACTCAAAAGGAACTGTCAAAACCATGTAAATACATGGAAATTAAATAACCTGCTCCTGGATGAGCAATGGGTCAAAAATGAAATCAAAATGGAAATTTTAAAAATTCTTTACACTGAATGACAATAATGACACAACCTATCAAAACCTCTGGAATAGAGCTAATGCAGTGCTAAGAGGAAAGTTGCTAGCCCTAAACGCCAACATCAAAAAGTCTGAAAGCGCACAAACAGATAATCTAAGGTCACATCTCAAGAAACTAGAGAAACAAGAATAAACCAAACCCAAACCTAGCAGAAGAAAGGAAATCACCAGGATCAGAGAAGAACCAAATGAAATTGAAACAAAGAAACAAACAAAAAATACAAAAGATAAATGAAACAAAAAGCTGGTTCTTTGAAAACATAAATACAATTGATATACCATTACCAAGATTAACCAAGAAAAGAAGAGAGAAAATCCAAATAACCTCACTAAGAAATGAAACAGGAGATGTTACAACTGACACAACTGAAATATAAAAGATCATTCAAAGCTACTATGAACACCTTTACACACATAAACTAGAAAACCTAGAAGAGATGGATAAATTCCTGGAAAAATACAACACTCCTAGCTTAAATCAGGAAGAATTAGACACCCTGAGCAGACCAATAACAGGCAGGGAGACTGAAATGGTAATTTAAAAATTACCAAAAAAAAAAAGGTCCAGGACTAGACAGATTGACAGCAGAATTCTAACAGACATTCAAAGAAGAGCTGGTATTCTTTTGACACTATTCCACAAGATAGAGAGAGAAGGAACCCTCACTAATTCATTCTATGAAGTCAGCATCACCCTAATACCAAAACCAGGAAAGGATACAAGCAAAAAAGAAAACTACATACCAATATACTCGATGAACACAGATGCTAAAATCCTTAACAAAATACTAGCTAACCAAATCCAACAACATATCAAAAAGATAATCCACCATGATAAAGTAGATTTCATGCCACGGATGCAGGGATGGTTTAACATACACAAGTCAATAAATGTGATACACGATATAAACAGAATTAAAAACAAAAATCACATGATCATCTCAAAAGATGCAGAAAAAGCATTTGACAAAATCCAACATCCTTTTATGATTAAAACCCTCAGCAAAACCAGCATTCAAGGGACACATCTTAATGTAATAAAAGCCATCTATGACAAACCCACAGCCAACATAATACTGAATAAGGAAAAATTGAAAGCATTCCCTCGAGAACGGGAAAAGACAAGGATGCCCACTCTCACCACTCCTCTTCAACATAGTACTGGAAGTCCTAGCCAGAGCAATCAGACAAGAGAAAGAAATAAAGGGCATCCAAATCAGTAAAGAGTAAGTCAAACTGTCGCTGTTTGCTGACAAGATGATCATTTACCTTGAAAACCCTTAAGACTCCTCCAGAAAGCTCCTAGAACTGATAAAAGAATTCAGCGAAGTTTCAAGATACAAGATTAATGTAGACAAATCAGTAGCTCTTCTGTACACCAACAGCGACCAAGCAGAGAATCAAATCAAGAACTCAACCCCTTTCACAATAGCTGCAAAAATAAATAAATACAATACTTAGGAATATATCTAACAAAGGAGTCAAAAAACCTCTATAAGGAAAACTACAAAACACTGCTGAAAGAAATCATAGACTACACAAACAAATGGAAACATATCCCATGCTCATGGATGAGTAGAATCAATATTGTGAAAATGACCATACTGCCAAAAGCAATCTACAAATTCAACACAATCCCCATCAAAATACCACCACCATTCTTCAGTGTTAGAAAACACGATTCTAAAATTCATATGGAACCAAAAAAGAGCCCACATAGCCAAAGCAAGACTAAGCAAAAAGAACAAAACCAGAGGCATCACACTACCTGATTTCAAACTATAGTATAAGGCTATAGTCACCAAAATAGTGGGGTACTGGTATAAAAATAGGCATACAGACCAATGGGACAGAATAGAGAACCCAGAAATAAACCCAAATACTTACAGCCAACTGATCTTCAACAAAGCAAACAAAAACATAAAGTGGGGAAAGGACAGCCTTTTCAATAAATGGTGCTCAGATAATTGGCTAGCCACATGTAAATGAAACTGGATCCTCATCTCTCATCTTATACAAAAATCAACTCAAGATAGATTAAGAACTTAAATCTAAGACCTGAAACTATAAAAATTCTAGAAGATAACATTGGAAAAACCCTTCTAGACATTGGCTTACGCAAGGATTTCATGACCAAAAACCCAAAAGCAAATATAATAAAAACAAAGATAAATAGCTGGGACCCAATTAAACTAAAGAGCTTTTGCATGGCAAGAGGAACAGTCAGCAGAGTAAAGAGACAACCCACAGAGTGGGAGAAAATCTTCACAACCTACACACCTAACAAAAGACTAATATCCAGAACAACAAATTCAAACAAATCAGAAAGAAAAAAACAAGCAATCACATCAAAAAATGGCCTGAGGACATGAATAGACAATTCTCAAAAGAAGATATACATATGGACAACAAACATATGAAAAAATGCTCAACATCACTAATGATCAGGGAAATGCAAATCAAAACCACAATGCAATACCACCTTACTACTGCAAGAATGGCCATAATCAAAACATCAAAAAACAGTAGATGTTGATGTGGATGTAGTGATCAGGGAACACTTCTGCACTGCTCGTGGGAATGTAAACTAGTACAGCCACTATGGAAAACAGTGTGGAGATTCCTTAAAGAACTAAAAGTAGGACTACCATTTGATCCAGTAATCACACTACTGGGTATCTACCCAGAGGAAAATAAGTCATTATTCAAAAAAGATACTTGCACATGCATGTTTACAGCAGCACAATTCACAATTGCAAAATCGTGGAATCAGCCCAAATGCCCATCAATCAACAAATGGATAGAGAAACGCTGATATATATATGTGTGTGTGTGTATATATATATCACATACACACATATATATGTGATATATATACACACATAGATGTGATATATATACACACATATATATGGATATATATACACACACATATATCCATATATATGGATATATATATACACACACATATATCCATATATATGGATATATATACACACACATATATCCATATATATGGATATATATACACACACATATATCCATATATATGGATATATATACACACACATATATCCATATATATGGATATATATACACACACATATCCATATATATGGATATATATATATACACACATATATCCATATATATGGATATATATATACACACACATATCCACATATATGGATATATATACACACATATGTACATATTTCTATATATATGATGGAATACTACACAGCCATAAAAAGGAATGAATTAAAAGCATTTACAGTGACCTGGATGAGATTGGAGACTATTATTCTAAGTGAAGTAACTCAGTAATGAAAAACCAAACATCGTATGTTGTCACTGATATGTGGAGGCTAAGCTATGAGGACATGAAGGCATAAGAATGATACAATGGACTTTGGGAACTTGGCGGTAGAGAGTGGGAAGGGGGCAAGGGATAAAAGACAACAAATAGGGTGCATTGTATACTGCTCGGGTGATGGGTGCACCCAAACCTCACAAATGACCACTAAAGAACTTACTCATGTAACCAAACATCACCTTTACCCCAATAACTTATGGAAAAATTAAAATGAAAATTTAAAAAAAAGTGCCAGTCTGCAAAGGATGTACTCGGGTTTTCCTTTGCAACTTTTTTCTAGATACTTTGGTAGGAAATAACATTCTACAAGGCTCCCTTCTCGCCATCAACAGTTTCTGTTCCCATCAGGTGGAGCTAGAATCATGATGACAAGGTTATGTAAAGAGCGTGCACCAGTAAGCAAGTAAATGAGTTAGGCTTCAAAGAAAGCTCTTTTTCATAACTGCTTTCATGGTCTAGCACACGTTACATCTGAAAAAGAAGATGAACATAGTGATTCTTGGTTACAAGTAAACCAAGTCTTTCTTTCAGTATTTAAGTTCAAGCCCAGAATTGTAATTATATATTGTTGCCTTTTACTTTCACATATTTAAGATGAATAAAGCATTATGTAGTGGCAAAATGCTGACCAGTTCTATGCATCCCTACATCTCTTAAGAGACACAATCGGGCACAGCCAGAAAACAATGCAAAACCCACCTGAAAATCTCTCACCTAAAAATTAGGACTAGGTAAATCTTTTTATTATTATACAGAGGTAAGAGGTTAAATTTCCCTTTACGTTCCAACTTGGTTCAACACTTAGCTATCGTAGCAATGACTGAAGATTTGATAGATTTCTCTTTAACTTCAAACAATTTGCATTTTCTTGGCCATCCCTCAGTTGAATGCACATAAATCATAACTACTTGTGTTCAGTAAATATGTACATCACATAGTTGATCAAAAATTGATGATGCTCCATTGATTGATGCAAAATGCCTAAAGGTATTAATTGCCTTATATGCCCAAGGCTTTGACCTCACTCCAACAAAATCAATTAAGGCAATGGCATAAGAGTTTCCAGCACAGAATAAATGTATGTAACCTCAAATTACATTCATTACCAAAACTGTTCCAATCATTGTGTCAAAATCAGAGTAGTATACTGGTAGTTAGATGGCAAAAGGTACCAAGATCAGCCTCCTCACCTTACCAGGACTTAGAGGAGAGATATCTACAAGAAACAATAGTAATTAGGAAACAAATACCTATCATTCTCTATATTTGTGGGCCACAATTCAAAGCTGAAAGTTTGAAGAAGTTGTTACAGACAATCACTCTCCACCATTTGTTTCTATTTGAATTAAGCCTACATAGCTTTAGGCTGAAACAAGGTGACTTACTGGAATAAGGCAGTATGTTAGTTAGTTTTTATTAATATAAAGGAATACCAGAGAATGGGTAATTTATAAAGAAAAGAGGCTTATTTTGGCTAACAGTTATGTGGGATGTACAGGAAGTGTGGTGCTGGCATCTGCTTTGGGTGTGGGCCTCAGGGAGCTAATTACAATCACGGTGGAAGACAAAGAGGGAGCCAGTGTATCATGCCTTGAGAGAGGGAATAAGGCAGGGGCAGGTGCCAGGCTCTTTTAAACAACCAGATCTTGCTTGAATCACTAGAGCAAGAACTCACTCATTGCTGTGGGGATGACACCAAGCCAGTCATAAGGAACCTGCCCCCATGACCCAAACACCTCCCATCAGGCCCACCTCCAACATTGGAGGTCACATTTCAACATGAGATGTAGACGGGACACACATTCAAACGGTATCATTCTGCCCCTGGCCCCCCAAATCTCATGTTCTTCTCACACTGCAAAATACAATCATCCTTCCCAATAGTCCTCCAAAGTCTTAATTCACTCTATCATTACCTCAAAGTCCAAAGTCTCACCTGAGGCTTAAGACCAAGTTCCTTCCACCTATGAGCCTATAAAATCAAAACAAGTTATTTACTCCCAAGATACAATGGTGGTAGAGACATTGGGTAGACATTCCCATTCCAAAAGAAAAAATCAGCCAAAAAAAAGGGACAACAAACCCCATGCAGGTCTGAAACGCAGCAAGGTATTCATTAAATCTTAAAGCTCCAACATAATCTCCTTTGACTCAATGTTCTGCATACAGGACACATTAGTGCAACAGGTGGGCTCCCAAGATCTTGGGCAGCTCTGCCTCTGTGGCTGCTCTCACACTTTGGAATCTGGTACCTGAAGCCTTTTCATGCTGCGGGTGCAAGCTGCCAGTGGCTCTACCATTCTGCTGTCTGTAGAGTGAGAGACCTGTTTCTACAGCTCCACTAGGCAGTACCCTGGTGGGGACTCTGTGTGAGGGCTCCAACCCTAACTTTCCCCTTGGCATTGCCCCAGTAGAAGCTCTTTGCAGGGCTCCACCACTGTAGCAGGCTTCTGCCTGGGCACCCAGACTTTGATAGATCTGAAATCTAAAGAAAATCTGCCAAGCCCCTTTCACGTTTGCATTTTGTGTGACTGCAGACTTAACATCATGTGGAAGCTGCCAAGACACAGCTTGTTCTCTCAGGAGTGGTAGCCCCAGCTGTAGCTGGAGCCCTTTGAGCCATGGCTGGAACAGGAGCAGTCAGGATGCAGGAGGCAGTATCCCAAGGACGACCAGGGCAGCAGGACCCAGAACCTGGCTCTTGAAACCATTCTTTCCTCCTAGGCCCCTGGGCCTGTGATGGGGCCATTCAGATCTCTGAAATGACTTCAAGGTCTTTTTCCCATTGTCATGAATATTAGCACTTGGCTCTCATTCAGTCATGCTAATGTCTCTAGCAAGCAGTTGCTGCATAGCCTGCTTGTGTTCCTTGCCTGAAAATGCTCTTTCCTTCTCTATCACAGGACTAGGCTGCAAATTTTCCAAACTTTTATGCTCTGCTGCCCTTTTAAGCATAAGTTCTAACTTTAGGTTATTCCTTTAATCCCATATCTTATCATAGGCTGTTAGAAACAGCCACACCACTTCTTGAATACTTTGCTGCTTAGAAATTTGTTCCACCAGATACCATGGGACATCACTCTTAAACCCACAAAGCTGAGGGTAGAGCCAAGATGGCCAAATAGGAACAGCTCTGGTCTACAGCTCCCAGCATGAGCGACACAGAAGACGGGTGATTTCTGCATTTCCGTTTGAGATATCAGGTTCATCTCACTAGGGAGTGCCAAACAGTGGGTGCAGGACAGTCAGTGCAGCGCACCATGCGCAAGCCGAAGCAGGGCGAGGCATAGCCTCACTCAGGAAGTGCAAGGGGTCAGGGAGTTCTCTTTCCTAGTCAAAGAAAGGGGTAACAGACGGCATCTGGAAAATCAGGTGAGTCCCACCCTAATAATGCGCTTTTCCAACAGGACTGGAAAATGGCACACAAGGAGATTGTGTCCTGCACCTGGCTCGGAGGGTCCTATGCCCACGAAGTCTCACTGATTGCTGGCGCAGCAGTCTGAGATCAAACTGAAAGGCGGCAGTGAGGCTGGGGGAGGGGCACCCACCATTGCCCAGGCTTGCTTAGGTAAACAAAGCAGCCAGGAAGCTCGAACTGGGTGGAGCCTACCACAGCTCAAGGAGGCCTGCCTGCCTCTGTAGGCTCCACCTCTGGGGGCAGGGCACAGACAAACAAAAAGTCAGCAGGAACCTCTGCAGACTTAAATGTCCCTGTCTGACAGCTTTGAAGAGAGTAGTGGTTCTCCCAGCATGCAGCTGGAGATCTGAGAACAGGCAGACTGCCTCCTAAAGTGGGTCCCTGACCCCCGAGCAGCCTAACTGGGAGGCACCCCCCAGTAGGGACAGACTGACACTTCACTCGGCCAGGTACTCCTCTGAGACAAAACTTCCAGAGGAACTAGCAGACAGCTGAATTTGTGGTCTCACGAAAATCTGCTGTTCTGCAGCCACCGCTGCTGACACCCAGCTAAACAGGGTCTGGAGTGGACCTCTAGCAAACTCCAACAGACCTGCAGCTGAGGGTCCTGTCTGGTAGAAGGAAAACTAACACACAGAAAGGACATCCACACCAAAAACGCATCTGTACATCACCATCATCAAAGACCAAAAGTAGATAAAACCACAAAGATGGGGAAAAAACAGGGCAGAAAAACGAAACTTTAAAAACCAAAGCACCTCTCCTCCTCCAAAGGAACACAGTTCCTCACCAGCAACGGAACAAAGCTGGACAGAGAATGACTTCGACGAGTTGAGAGAAGAAGGCTTCAGACAATCAAACTACTCTGAGCTATGCGAGGAAATTCAAAACAATAGCAAAGAAGTTAAAAACTTTGAAAAAAATTAGATGAATGGATAACTAGAATAACCAACAGAGAGAAGGGCTTAAAGGAGCTGATGGAGCTGAAAGCCAAGTTTCAAGAACTACACGAAGATTGCAGCAGCCTCGGTAGCCCATGCGATCAACTGGAAGAAAGGGTATCAGTGATGGAAGATGAAATGAATGAAATGAAGCGAGAAGGGAAGTTTAGAGAAAAAAGAATAAAAAGAAACAAACAAAGCCTCCAAGAAATGTGGGACTACGTGAAAAGACCAAACCTATGTCTGATTGGTGTACCTGAAAATGACGGGGAGAATGGAACCAAGTTGGAAAACACTCTGCAAGATATTATCCAGGAGCACTTCCCCAATTTAGCAAGGCAGGCCAACATTCAGATTCAGGAAATACAGAGAACACCACAAAGATACTCCTTGAGAAGAGCAACTCCAAGACACGTAATTGTCAGATTCACCAAAGTTGAAATGAAGGAAAAAATGTTAAGGGCGGCCAGAAAGAAAGGTTGGGTTACCCACAAAGGGAAGCCCATCAGACTAACAGCTGATCTCTTGGCAGAAACTCTACAAGCCAGAAGACAGTGGGGGCCGATATTCAACATTCTTAAAGAAAAGAATTTTCAACCCAGAATTTCATATCCAGCCAAACTAAGCTTCATAAGTGAAGGAGAAATAAAATACTTTACAGACAAGCAAATGCTGAGAGATTTTGTCACCACCAGGCCTGCCCTAAAAGAGCTCCTGAAGGAAGCACTAAACATGGAAAGGTACAACCAGTATCAGCCACTGCAAAAACATGCCAAATTGTAAAGACCATCGAGGCTAGGAAGAAACTGCATCAACTAACGAGCAAAATAACCAACTAACATCATAATGACAGGATCAAATTCACACATAACAATATTAACTTTAAATGTAAATGGGCTAAATGCTCCAATTAAAAGACACAGACTGGCAAACTGGATAAGGAGTCAAGACCCATCAGTGTGCTGTATTCAGGAAACCCATCTCACATGCAGAGACACACATAGACTCAAATAAAGGGATGGAGGAAGATCTATCAAAAAAATGGAAAACAAAAAAAGGCAGGGGTTGCAATCCTAGTATCTGATGAAATAGACTTTAAACCAACAAAGATCAAAAGAGACAAAGAAGGCCATTACATAATGGTAAAGTGATCAATTCAACAAGAAGAGCTAACTATCCTAAAAATATATGCACCCAACACGGGAGCACCCAGATTCATAAAGCAAGTCCTGAGTGACCTACAAAGGGACTTAAACTCCCACACAATAATAATGGGAGATTTTAACACCCCACTGTCAACATTAGACAGATCAACGAGACACAAAGTTAAGGATATCCAGGAATTGAACTCAGCTCTGCACAAAGTGGACCTAATAGACATCTACAGAACTCTCCACCCCAAATCAACAGAATATACATTTTTTTCAGCACCACACCACACCTATTCCAAAATTGACCATATAGTTGGAAGTAAAGCTCTCCTCAGCAAATGTAAAAGAACAGAAATTATAACAAACTGTCTCTCAGACCACAGTGCAATCAAACTAGAACTCAGGATTAAGAAACTCACTCAAAACCGCTCAACTACATGGAAACGGAACAACCTGCTCCTGAATGACTACTGGGTACATAATGAAATGAAGGCAGAAATAAAGATGTTCTTTGAAACCAACGAGAACAAAGACACAACATACCAGAATCTCTGGGACACATTCAAAGCAGTGTGTAGTGGGAAATTTATCACACTAAATGCCCACAAGACAAAGCAGGAAAGATCCAGAATTGACACCCTAACATCACAATTAAAAGAACTAGAAAAGCGGCCGGGCGCGGTGGCTCATGCTTGTAATCCCAGCACTTTGGGAGGCCGAGGCGGGCGGATCACGAGGTCAGGAGATCGAGACCATGGTGAAACCCCATCTCTACTAAAAATACAAAAAATTAGCCGGGCGTGTTGGCGGGCGCCTGTAGTCCCAGCTACTCGGAGAGGCTGAGGCAGGAGAATGGCTTGAACCCGGGAGGCGGAGTTTGCAGTGAGCTGAGACTGCGCCACTGCACTCCAGTCTGGGTGATGGAGCGAGACTCTGTCTCAAAAAAAAAAAAAAAGAACTAGAAAAGCAAGAGCAAACACATTCAAAAGCTAGCAGAAGGCTAGAAATAACTAAAATCCAAGCAGAACTGAAGGAAATAGAGACACAAAAAACTCTTCAAAAAATTAATGAATCCAGGAGCTGGTGTTTTGAAAAGATCAACAAAATTGATAGACCACTAGCAAGACTAATAAAGAAGAAAAGAGAGAAGAATCAAATAGATGCAATAAAAAATGAAAAAGGGGATATCACCACTGATCCCACAGAAATACAATCTACCATCAGAGAATACTACAAACACCTCTACGCAAATAAACTAGAAAATCTAGAAGAAATGGACAAATTCCTCGACAAATACACCATCCCAAGACTAAACCAGGAAGAAGTTGAATCTCTGAATAGACCAATAACAGGATCTGAAATTGTGGCAATAATCAATAACTTACCAACCAAAAAGAGTCCAGGACCTGATGGATTCACAGCCGAATTCTACCAGAGGTACAAGGAGGAAATGGTACCATTCCTTTTAAAACTATTCCAATCGATATAAAAAGAGGGAATCCTCCCTAACACATTTTATGAGGCCAGCATCGTCCTGATACCAAAGTCTGGCAGAGACATAACCAAAAAAGAGAATTTCACACCAATATCCTTGATGAACATTGATGCAAAAATCCTCAATAAAATACTTGCAAACTGAATCCAGCAGCACATCAAAAAGCTTATCCACCATGATCAAGTGGGCTTCATCCCTGGGATGCAAGGCTGCTTCAACATACGCAAATCAATAAATGTAATCCAGCATATAAACAGAACCAAAGACAAAAACCACATGATTATCTCAATAGATGCAGAAAAGGCCTTTGACAAAATTCAACAACCCTTCATGCTAAAAACTCTCAATAAATTAGGTATTGATGGGACGTATCTCAAAATCATAAGAGCTATGTATGACGAACCCACAGCGAATATCATACTGAATGGGCAAAAACTAGAAGCATTCCCTTTGAAAACTGGCACAAGACAGGGATGCCCTCTTTCACCACTCCTATTCAACATAGTGCTGGAAGTTCTGGCCAGGGCAATCAGGCAGGAGAAGGAAATAAAGGGTATTCAGTTAGGAAACGAGGAAGTCAAATTGTCCCTGTTTGCAGATGACATGGTTGTATATCTAGAAAACCCCATTGTCTCAGCCCAAAATCTCCTTAAGCTGATTAGCAACTTCAGGAAAGTCTCAGGATACAAAATCAATGTACAAAAATCACAAGCATTCTTGTACACCAATCACAGACAAACAGAGAGCCAAATCATGAGTGAACTCCCATTCACAATTGCTTCAAAGAGAATAAAATACCTAGGAATCCAACTTACAAGGGATGTGAAGGACCTCTTCAAGGAGAACTACAAACCACTGCTCAATGAAATAAAAGAGGATACAAACAAATGGAAGAACATTCCATGCTCATGGGTTGGAAGAATCAATATCATGAAAATGGCCAAACTGCCCAAGGTCATTTATAGATTCAATGCCATCCCCATCAAGCTACCAATGACTTTCTTCACAGAATTGGAAAAAACTACTTTAAAGTTCATATGGAACCAAAAAAGAGCCCGCGTCACCAAGTCAATCCTAAGCCAAAAGAACAAAGCTGGAGGCATCACACTACCTGACTTCAAACTATACTACAAGGCTATAGTAACCAAAACAGCATGGTACTGGTACCACAACAGAGACATAGCTCAATGGAACAGAACAGAGCCCTCAGAAATGATGCCGCATATCTACAACCATCTGATCTTTGACAAACCTGACAAAAACAAGAAATGGGGAAAGGATTCCCTATTTAATAAATGGTGCTGGGAAAACAGGCTAGCCATATGTAGAAAGCTAAAACTGGATCCCTTCCTTACACCTTATACAAAAATTAATTCAAGATGGATTAAAGACTTACATGTTAGACCTAAAACCATTAAAATCCTACAAGAAAACCTAGGCAATACCATTCAGGACATAGGCATGGGCAAGGACTTCATGTCTAAAACACCAAAAGCAATGGCAACAAAAGCCAAAATTGACAAATGGGATCTCATTAAACTAAAGAGCTTCTGTACAGCAAAAGAAACTACCATCAGAGTGAACACGCAACCTACAGAATGGGAGAAAATTTTCGTAACCTACTCATCTGACAAAGGGCTAATATCCAGAATCTACAATAAACTCAAACAAATTTACAAGAAAAAAACAAACAACCCCATCAAAAAGTGGGCAAAGGACATGAACAGACACTTCTCAAAAGAAGACATTTATGCAGCCAAAAAACACATGAAGAAATGCTCATCATCACTGGCCATCAGAGAAATGGAAATCAAAACCACAGTGAGATATCATCTCACACCAGTTAGAATGGCCATCATTAACAAGTCAGGAAACAACAGGTGCTGGAGAGGATGTGGAGAAATAGGAACACTTTTACACTGTTGGTGGGACTGTAAACTAGTTCAACCATTGTGGAAGTCAGTGTGGCGATTCCTCAGGGATCTAGAACTAGAAATACCATTTGACCCAGCCATCCCATTACTGGGTATATACCCAAAGGACTATAAATCATGCTGCTATAAAGACACATGCACACGTATGTTTATTGCGGCACTATTCACAATAGCAAAGAGTTGGAACCAACCCAAATGTCCAACAACGATAGACTGGATTAACAAAATGTGGCACATATACACCATGGAATACTATGCAGCCATAAAAAATGATGAGTTTGTGTCCTTTGTAGGGACATGGATGAAACTGGAAAACATCATTCTCAGTAAACTATCGCAAGGACAGAAAATCAAACACCGCATGTTCTCACTCATAGGTGGGAACTGAACAATGAGAACTCATGGACACAGGAAGGGGAACATCACACTCCGGGGACTGTTGTGGCATGGGGAGAGGGGGGAGGGACAGCATTAGGAGATATACCTAATGCTAAATGACGAGTTAGTGGGTGCAGCAAACCAACATGGCACATGGATACATATGTAACAAACCTGCACATTGTGCACATGTACCCTAAAACCTAAAATATAATTTAAAAAAAAAAAACCACAAAGCTCTAGGTCATGGACACAATGTAGCCATATTCTTTGCTAGGGCATAACACAGGTGATCTATGCTTCAGTTCCCACTTAGCTCCTCATTTCCACTGGAGGCCTCATTAGCCCAGCCTTCACTGTCCATATTTATATCAGAATTTTTGTCACAACCATTTAACCAGTCTCTAAGAAGTTTCAAATGTTCCCTCATTTTCCTGTCTTCTTCTGAGCCCTCCAAACTCTTCCAATCTCTGCCCCTTACCCAGTTCCAAAACTGCTTCCACATTTTCAGGTATCTTTATAGCAACACCCCACTCATTGGTAACAATTTTCTCCATTAGTCCACTTTCATTGCTATAAAGGAACACCTGAGACTGGATAATTTGCAAAGAAAAGAGGTTTATTTTAGCTCACAGTTCTGTAGGCTGTATAGGAAGTGTAGTGCTGGCATCTGCTTCTAGGGAGGACCTCAGGGAACTTGCAATCATGGTGGAAGGTGAAGGGGAAGTTGATCTATCACATGGCAAGAGAGGAAGCAAGAGCGATTGGGAAGGGGGTTGCCAGACTATTTTAAACAACCAGCTTTTGTAATCCAGCATATAAACAGAACCAAAGAACTACCAGAGCAAGAACTCACTCACTACAATTAGGAGGTCATCAAGCCATTCATGAGGGATCCACCCCCATGACCCAAATACCTCCCACTTCTTCCTGCTTCAATCAAAAGCAGGACTCAGAACAAACACCTCCCAGACCCACCTCCAAAACTGAAGGTCACATTTCAACATGAGATTTGAAGAGGGTGCACATCCCAAATATATCAGGCAGAAACAATCAGGAACAGACAACACTAAGAAGCAATGATTTTCTCTAGTTCTTTGCCCAAGACTGAGCATTGCCACTAGGGTGAAGATAATAAAAGGAAGATAAAGTAGGTGGGCCTCATCCCATTTAGGAACAGCCTTGGCCTTTTAATTCCATTCTTACATGGAATATTTATAAAATGGCAAGCTATAATCAATAGATAAATGTGATATTGACTAGTATTTGGGTGAACCAGAAATGCTTTCTGCTGAAAGTAACAAAAAAGCCATCTAACACTGACTTAACCAAGGGTGTATTTTCCTCATGCAAGAAGGCTGCAGGTGGGCAATGGTTAGTGTTGGTTCAGCAGGTCAAAGATGGCAGAGATGGAGTCTCTGGCATTCTCTTGATCTTTCTGTCAGTTCCATTACCTTAGGTTGCAAAGTGACCACCAAAGTCCAGGCATCACATGTGAATTCAAGCCTAGAAGTTAGAAAAGAGGGTTCTAGTATCAGTATGCCTTTATTCAGAAAATGAGCCTCTTCCCCAAAGCTCTCAGTAGAATTCAGTTTACATATAATTGGACAGAATTTTGTCATAGCACCACTCTTAGCCTCAAGAGAGTATGGAGAAGTGAATATTTGGACAGGCGCACAAGAGAGTTCTCCTTCTTGGGGAAGAACAAGAGGTAGGGCTGGAGGCATGACAGAAATGAGGAAATGAGAGCCTTGAGGAAGATCACATAGTAAATATCTGGCATCAGATTTTGAAGTAAGATCAATAGAGGAGAGAAGAAAACATTCTCTTTCTTTACTTTGTATACACAGGAAAATAATTTCAAGAAAGAACAGAACAATATCCATCAGCATTTATTACCAGGATGAGTGAAAAGGGCTTCCCTAGACTAACTCAATCAAAAGTAGGACTCAGATCATATCTGGAGCTTCACTGAACCTTCCTCAACACTGGCAGGCCATAGTCAAAGGCAGTTACAGTCTTCTTTAGTATTTTAATCTACCAAAAAATAAGATATGGGTAAATAATGCCACACTAAGACACTGAAGAAACCCTTGCATTTGACAATGCATGTCCTGGTATTGAAAATGCCTGAATAAGTTACATATTTCATAATCAATTGAATAGTGATGAGAAAGACAAGACAACTGGCATTTACTACTTCTTAGAGAATTTCAAATATAAAACTTAAAGATGAAATACAAAAAAGTGGAAAGGGCTGTGCAAAGCTTTTCTAAGAACTAATTGACAATATGGTAAGGCTGTGGGGGGTAGGGCATGCTATTTGTCCTTACTTTTTCCATATATATGAAAATCCAGTTGAGGCAAAATATTTTGGCCATGAGCATAATTTCACAGTATACTTTTCAAGCTAATGAGACAAAACACGTACTACTTAAATTCTAAGTACCCTGATACCAAAGGGTGTTGAAGAAGAATATTTTTCATTTACGCAGTTAGCAAAATGGTTCTGAACCCTTTGTATCAACTAGAGTCATTGGGAGCTTTTAAAATTACACATGCACTGGCAATCCCACTGCTTAAAAATTCTAATTTAATTGGTTTGGGGTAGAGCCCAGGCATAGACATGTCTATTTATTTGTTTGTTGCCCCTGTGTTGATTCCAAAGTGAAGCCAGAGTTGAGAACCATTGGATGAAGAAAATAATACTCAACAGCATTGAAGATGCAGTCAAGTTGGAGCACCCAGAAACACTGAGTAAAAATTAGTATCATCTGTCTAAAATGTAATTTGGCAATATCTCCTATGCCCAAACAATTGACTCTCTTTCTAAGAATATACTCTAAAGAAACAGGCAAAGAATCAAAGATTAATATACTGAAATGTTCACTAAAACATCAGTAGTAAAAACATCCAATAGCCATATAATTCAATAGCCTGACACATTTGCATGAAATATTTTCAAATAAAAATTTCAAAAATGAGAACCCACTAATGAAGTTTATATAAAAGTAGAATACAAGTGTATATATTATGGTATAAATAAAATTACATGAAAAATGCATACAAAAAAGCAAAGTAAGAACATTAAGGTAGTAGTAGCAAAGTATTAACAGTAGTCTTACGGTGTGATTACATTGGTAATGTTTATTTTTACACTTTATGTATTTTTTAAATAATCTATATACATGTTAATTTTATAATCAGAAAAACAAACATTTCTTTCCAAAGTCTTTGGTTGCAGCACTTGCGGATCCTTCATTTGTTTAAAAACCCTAATCTGATTGCTGCCATATGAACTGAGTATAGGGACTTCCAGTTTGAAGAAAAATGTAGGTTTTCATCATTAAATGATGAGGTCAATAAGTTGGGGAGGTAGTTCTCAAAATACTTTTTAAGTTTCCATAGCTTCTTTATGAAATGAGCTCTTTTATTTTATATAAAATATAATTTAATCTCAAAATGTAATTGTAAAATGAGCATAACTATAGGTAGTCAGAATGTATAACAAGATTAGCCCAATTTTCTATACTATTGTTGTCAAAGATGTTAACATCCTAGGGGAAATTTAACCATCACTGTTTCTCAATTTGTTAAATATACTGAATAATCTGTGATATAATAAACAACAAAGTTGTAGATATTCATTTGTAAAGATATCCCCCTAGACATAGATACTTTTACTTCTTACTCTCCTATTTGTTTCCCTTTGTTCCAATCATCTTCCTCCTAAAAAGAAATCTAATACATTGCCTCTCTGAATGTAAATATTTACAACCTTTACATTTGCAATATTTAGTTTTGCTTCATGGGAGTTCATGGCAGAGCCAGGCACACTGTAGCACTGGTTTTCCATTTTCCATTCCCAAAGGAGACAGCTGGCTTCATGTCATGGTTATTGAGTTAATTGCTGTTTTGATGACTTGGTGTAATGACTTGTATAACCCTTTAATTTAAAGCATTTCAGAAAACATACACAGACGCTGTTGGGTATGGACAAGAGTCCAGTCTGAGTCCAAAAGATGGAAGAGAAAAGCCTCCACTTCCACGGCAGGCTGAGAATTTAGAAGGAGAACCTGACCACGCTACTACCTCTGTAGTGACAAGAGCCTCTTGCTATTAACTTGTCAGCCATGAGTAAGAAAAGGGGCTCTTGCTCAGTGATTTAGGGGAGCTAGACTTGAGCTTCTACTATTCAAGTCATGAGGCTTGAGTACGCTAAAGGGAAGGGGCGTGGGGAGTTACCATGAGACACACAGAGGAATATTACGGCTTATATGGATTAAGGTCAGCCTAATTAGTGCATGGAAACAGCCATACTAAAAGCCGTGTGATTAGAGAGTCTACATTTGTTAAGGGCAAAGACAATGGGCCATAGATTGTATTCTAGGGAGGCCTAGCAAAGGAGCGACACGTAAATGAGCTCACTATAATCTACACAACAGGCAGTTTGTCTCTGGGCACTTCTCACCTGCTCTACAAGCTGGCTTTTCCCCAGCACCAATCCTGAGACCTTGTTTTTGCTTTCAAACAATCGCCTGCCTAATTCCCACTAACTCTAAAACAGCAAAGGGGCTGGCTGGCAACACCCCAAGTGGTGATGCCCCTCGGGTCTATTCACATTGTGGAGCAAGAGGAGAGGGGCAGGTGGAGAAGTCCAGAAAAAAGAACCTGTCTGTGGCCTTGCAGGATCAGCAGCTTCTGTGAAGGGGCCTAAAGCAGCTCCATCTCACTGTCATCATCCCAGGACAATAGGGGAAGATGGGGACTATGCTACAATGAAAGAAACGTAGAGATGACTTGATACCTCCCTTAAATTTAAATGAACAAATCAAGACAATACTGTCATTTCAGAAAAGCTGCTGACTGTTCATCTAAACTTTATAGTTTAACCTACCGCCATCTCAACTCTGCCAGACCCCAGAAATTCAGCAGGGATTTAAGACTTTGTTCTGGGAGAAAATATTAATAATCATGCTATAATAACAAATAACTATTGAACACTTACTATGCTTCAAGCAGTATATTACAACTTTAAATAAACTTGGGTAGGTATATTATCAGCATCATCATCAATTCTGAGATGCAAAAACGACCTCAGAAAGGTGGACGGTTCTGTTCTGAACCAAATAGGAGGAATGGGTGGGACCAAGATCAAATGCAGGCAGCCCCATGACAGGGCTGTGTTGTGAACCACCGCAGGAGGGAGGAGAGGAGTGGCAGAAAGAGAGGAGGCAGAAGAACAGTAACTGTGAGGCAGCCACACCTGAGTGCTAACTCTATGCCAACCTCTTTGCTACCATAACACAGCATAACAACTTAAGATAGTTTGTTTCATCAACCCCCATTTTACACATGAGGAAAAGGAGGTTTTAAGGGATTATATGACCCCCAGCTGGTAAATGCTGGAATTAGCATTAGAACCCAGACAGATGCTCTAGTGACATTCGACTCATATTCTTGCTGCTGCCAGGAAGAGGCACTTATTGAGCAGTCTGACTGGAAATTTAAACTTTGAGTATCTTCTAATTTCAAGTAGGTTGAGGAAAGTTTTCATTTCGGTCTCACTTTGTTTGATGCTTTATGTTTGTTTTCCTTAAAAAGCATGAAAAATGGGCAGGTAAACGCCCTTAAACACTGTAACTTAATCCTGAATAGAGATGGCTTAACAGCACGGAGAGAGAGTGGATCAATTACTCTTCCTCACGACCACAAGTTCAATCACTAGGGAGTACTAACACCAAAGAAAGCTAAAAATGGAACATGTAAAAACAAAGAGATGATTGTTCTTTAATTATTTTTCGTAGACTAAATCAAGTCTTTTCCCCCACAGCAGGTACCATCTACAGCATGAGCCTCGAATCTCAGACGCTTGTGGGAGTCTATTACCCATCACATAATTTCCCTGGTATTCGGTCAAAGTGAGAAGGGATGATGAAAATTTTGGCAGGCTTTATACAAGGCTGATCAATATTTTTCATTTCCTCATTTATGTGTCACCACAATTCACAGCTGAGAGCACAAGTTAACCGGATACTGCATAGGACAGAAAGCCAAGCAGATACTCAAGTCAAGGCAAAGAGAGAAGGAAAAAAGTAATGGAAACAAGCTGAAGGAAGAATGGTTAAAAGAAGCAAAACAGGCCAGGCATGATGGCTCATGCCTGTAATTCCAGCACTTTGGGAGGCCAAAGAGGGAGGATCGCTTAAGCCCAGGAGTTCAAGACCAGCCTAGGCAACGTTGCAAAACCCTGTCTCTATAAAAAGTACAAAAATAAGCAGGAACGGTAATGCACGCCTGTAGTCCCAGCTACTTGGGGGGCTGAAGCGAGAAGACTGCCTGAGCCCGGGAGGTCAAGCCTGCAGTGCCACTGCACTCCAGTCTGGGTGACACAGAAAGACCTTGTCTCAAGAAAAAAAAAAAGGAAGAAGAAGGAGGAGGAGGAGGAGGAAGAGGAGAAGGAAGAGAAGGAGAAGGACAAGAAGCTCACAAAAAGTTTACAAATTCACCACTGCACATACAATGAAGGTGGCGGACCCAGTCTAGCCAGGACTAGAGAGTCCCCACATACACCCAGCACTAGCCCAGCATCATCAGTCTCATTATCTGTGTCACTATCAATGATGACAGTGGCTTCAGTTCCCAGACTCAATACCAAGAGAGGACCTAGAAGAGAACCTTGGAACTGTGGCCAATTTCAACATGCCTCCCACTAAGATCTGTCTTGGTAGGAAACAAGTTGATGTTGACACCTCAGGCTCTAGGTTCCCTGGCACTGCTAAGTTTTGGTGCCTTTCTTCTTGGGTACCCACTTACCCATAGGGAAGGGAAAATTGGCAATAATGGGACGAAGCTGTGAGGATCTAGGGGCACAGTCAACGTTTAAGTCAGTTAGATAGCCGACCTCTGTCTACCTCCAAGTTTCCCTGATGGGTTAGGATGAGGAGACTGTAACTGAGCCCATTGATTGCGTCTTCAACTAAATTAAGCAGAGCTTGGGGATGGTGTAGATTTAAGAACATCAAATTCAAACCATCACATAGCCAGAAAATCAAAAACAGCCATAAGGCCAGGGTTGGATATATACACATTAAAACCATTTAAAAAAAAAAAAAAAGAGAGAGAGAGGACCATGAAGAATGAGATCAGGAATGCTGAATACCCAAGTCGGGTTTCCTGGAAAGGAAACGGGAATTAGGAACAGTCACTAATTCTGCTAAAGTCTCCTGTGCTTGATTCTTCCTCACAAGTTTACCCCATGGCACATGAAATCTATTTATTTTTCCATACAATTTGGGTAAGAGTAGACATTCATTAAATTTGCTTCTGGACTACTCACTGCCCCCATTTAGCACAGCACCCCCACCAACATCTAATAAATTAATGACCTAAAGCAAGAGAACAGCCTCCCATGAGGCTTCTAGTAACACAGCTGTACAAAGGGTCATCAAATGGATCTTTTGGCTTTATGAGATATTTAATAGAGCAAGAGGAAGAGAATGGAGTCTGAGCATCAAAAAGGATTTTAATTGTATTTGTTATGTTTTCTTTTATTAAAAAAATAGGGGGTATAAACTGTTAATTAAATTTTACATGGCATTGCTATTTTTTAAAAATATGTCAAAATGAAAAAGAAGAAACCAAAAGGATGATGAGACTGAGGGATGGCAAAGGAGTGGGGAAGAGAGAGCGGTAGGACTAGAGGGGGAAAATGAGAGAGAGGGAGTGAGACTGATGAAGAAGGGGAGGAAACTTCCATTTGAAAGGCTCTATGAGGCGCTTAGTAAACCCCATGGTGAAATGACATGGAACCCAGCTCTGTCAGAGATTGTAAGTACTCAAAGTAAGGGATAAACAAAGATAAAGTTCTAGAAACCACAAATATGAGACAGAAATTCTTTGGATACAGGGAACGACCCAGGGAAGTCCTTCTAGGAAGTACTACCAGAGGCTCCAAAGGAGAAAAGAGAATTATAGTCTCTTCTATATGGGTAAATTCCACTCATGTTCCCAGAATTCCAGGGACCTGGTCAACACCAGAACCTCCCACCAGACACTTTCAATGCATTTATGTAGTCCAGTAAGGAAACATTATTCTGGCTTTAAAATAGGAGCCAACAAAGAAAGAGAATTCTCTTTACAGTTAAATTATGAATTTTTCAGGAAGTCAAACTTTTGTATGATGGGGTACCTATACTGCATTTACATCTCCGAAACTTAAGTGCGGACAATAACGAAACATACCACCTAGCGGCAGACTACCTGTTGTGCTAGAAACACAAAATCCATTCCCTTTTGATATAAAAAAGGGTTTTTTTTTTCCTCATAAGACTTTAATATCCAGTAGTGAAACTAGCAGCTTATAAAATTTGCAGCATTGGAGAGAAGAAAAAATTCCAAATATATATTATTTCCTTTCATTAACTGAATACTAGAGAATAGAAGAGACTTTGTAACTGCAGGAAGAATACATCCTCTCATTAATCCCAGCTGCATAATTAAATCAATCGGAAGTCTCTAATTTCATTGTGTCTTTTCAGATACTTAAATCCATTTATTGGGAGAAGAAGATTTTAGATGGCTAAAGTCACATTTGGTTGAATTTCTTTAGAAGACATAATCTCTTAGTGCAGAAAGGGATTGTCTGAGACAATCAACTGACAGATTCCCTCCCAGTACTTTTGAAGGCTGTCAGAGGACAAAGCAATCATCATACACAGTGGGGCTGATTCCTATACACCACATATGATAAAAAGAAAAAAAGATTAGCCTCCTCATTCAATAGTCACACTTTAGTCCCTGGAGAAGGTAGAATTTTACCACAACATCTGGCCAGCAGAAAACTACCATGATTGAAGAAAATGTATTTACCCATCCGTTCTTGGAACAGAAGGTAATTCAAAGTAGCAAAGAAAAAAGTGACACATTTCAAAACAATAAGGGGAGAAAAAAGTCTGTACAAGGTCAAAGAAGGAATATCAGAACCTAATGGTCATTCAAGATATGTCTTCAATGACTTTGTGGTTGTATTTAAGCATCAGAAACATTTCTATTTTGGGAAGGAGAGATACAGAATTTAACAAAGTAAGCAGTAGATAATTAAGAAGTGTCTGTATATGGGGCTGATTTGAGTGTAAACACCAGTCTTCCTCTGTAAGTAACAGATTACTGGCCGGGCTTGGTGGCTCCTGCCTATAATCCCAACACTTTGGGAGGCCAAGGCAGGTAGATCTCCTGAGGTCAGGAGTTTGAGATCAGCCTGGCCAACATGGTGAAACCCCATCTCCATTAAAAGTACAAAAAATTAGCTGGGCCTGGTGGCGCGTGCCTGTAATCCCAGCTACTCAGGAGGCTGAGGCAGGAGAATCGCTTGAACCGAGGAAGCAGAGTTTGCAGTGAGCTGAGATCACACCACTGAACAGCCGGGGTGATGGAGCGAAACTCCATCTCTAAAAGAAAAGTAGTATTAGTTTTGCTACCCACCACACCCTCCAAAAAAAGAGAAATTCTTGACTATGGAAAAATGTGATTTCTGGAAAGCTGCTTTTAAAAGAGAAAAATCTTGCCAAATTGTACTACCACATTATCATGACCCACCACTGTTCTATTTCTATCTCTTTTTATGAAAGGGCAGAACTTAGGCATGTTTACATTTTTAAAAACATTACAAAAGGTGCACTTGTTCCGTCTTGAGATAAAATTGAATCACTAATGCCACGTTCATGGGGAGCCCCACGTGGTTAGTAAATTCTCTTGGGGCTTATGTTCTCCCAGTCATTTCCCCTTCTGATTCTCTGTTTCTGCTGAACAACTCCCCACACTTGGCTCTCACCTCCTACATCCCCTCTGGCCTCTTTGTTGATTCCCAGTCTATTTAAACAGCCTCTTTTCCTAACTTTCCTAAAGCATCACTTACTCATGGCAGGGGGTATATGATACATTTTATAGAAGGTCAGAAGCCATGATGGGGATTATATTACAACAGCCCACAAATCCCGATAAAATAAACTATAATAACTAATTTTATGGTGCTTAATTGAGTGAAAAATTATTTATAAAATTGTATGCCTAGTCTTTTGGGGGGGGTCAGGGGGAAGGGTCTTGCTCTGTCACCCAGGCTGGAGTGCAGTGGTGCTATCATAACTCACCACAGCCTTAAATTTCTGGGCTCACCACAGCCTCCCACCTCAGCCTCCCAAAGTGCTGAGAGTACAGGTGTGAGCCACTGCACCCAGCCGGCGTGCATATTCTGGTTGCTAACATCACCAACTAGGAGGACAAAAAAAAAAAAAAAAAGAAGGAAATATACAAAAGTGTGAATATGGTTATCTTAAGTTAATCAAATTATTGTTCATTTTTTTTCTTCCCCTTCCTCTCAAACTTTCTACATCTTCTTTGATGCACTTGCCTCTCTACATGGCAAGGTGGGTGACCTTCTCTCCCAGCCCCCATATCTTTGGGCTTCCTTTTCATATTTATAATGGAATGTCATTTCTGCCCAGCTTAGTGAACTGTTGCAAGCCTGTGGCTTTGCACTTTCCCATCTGCTGAGAAGAGTTGCATTCCAGGTACTTATCAGAGATGACCTCTAACTCTGTGCTGCTCAATATTTCGCAAAACTTCAGTTGAAAATAAATAGTATAAATGGAAGATTGCCTGGAGGTTATTTCTTTCCCTTTATAGAATTATACTTTGGCAAAATGCCAAGAATGAGGGACGTTATACAAAGAGGTCTGACACAATTCAGTCGCAGTCACTGCAGGGCACTTTAGGAACGTGATCATCAGAGCTCAAAATACTTTTTATGAGTAACTGTGAGAAAACTCACTTCTGTTCTTAACACCAGGGACAACTGAGCTCCTCCTAAAAAAACTTCATGTTTTTAAATGACATAACCAAACGGGATTTTCCTCTTTGCTGTAGTCACTAGGAAGCCTACAGTCAAATTTTTATTCCACAGGTATACATTTTCCTTACTTAGCTTTGCCATATTGATCCTTCCCCGTAGTCCTCATTTATTTGATATTCTTATTTTTTTATTGTCTTAAAGTTTTTATGAACCAAGACAGTTATAAGAAAAGCACTTGCCCCACTGTTATAAAGGAAAACAAATTTCAACAATTGCCCATGGAATGATGGAGACATATGGTCAGAACTTCCTTTCACTCTTCAGTGAAAAAGACAGACAGCATCTTCTTCGGCAAAACAACACTGATCAAGGAAAAGAAGAATACTTCAATATTTTCTCTATGAATCCTGGGCTGTTTTCCATAAGAAAGCTGGATCTCTTTAAGAAGTTTTCAGCTGGCAAATGTTTTCATTAAACATATTCAAACAGTTTTTCTTTGTGGTTTGTCCTGGGAAAATGTGTGTGCATGAGTGTACCTGGTTGCTTGTTTTGCATCAACAAAAGGACACCTTAATATTCACTTTTTAGGAAAAGCACGTGCATAAGAAACAATCACATGAATTTCTTTCCAGGGCCCTTGCAGAGCAGTAATAGGTTCTAGCTCTGCTTAGCTGGGGATAAGTCACATGAGACAGCAAACCTGGAATTTCATGGCACAGCTTGTGTATACCTCCTGTTGTATAAAGGTTATTGTGTGATCATCATACTGCCTTGTTACTCAGGCTCTTGGAACTCAGTAGGAAGTATGAAAAGTACATAATCTTAAGTATTAAGGGTTATAGAGAAGATGTTGCTATCATGTTTAAGACATTCCCTTCAATATAATGCAGAGCTGCCTTGTTTTTCCCCCTCAATGACTTTCTAGAAAAACTCTCATCCTTTTTTGCTGAAATGGAGCTGTACCTTATCGCAGGATTGTTCTATAGAGCCTTAGTTGTCACTAATGCCCTTCCCCACAAACATAAGCCCCCTATTATTAAACAATCCAAAAGTAACAGATGGGGGTAAGATTGTCAAGAAAAAGGAACTCTTATATACTGGTGGTGGGAGCGTAAATTAGTTCAACCATTATGGAAGACAGTGTGGTGATTCCTCAAAGACCTAAAGACAGAAATACCATTCAATCCAGCAATCTCATTACTGGTTATATACCTAAAGGCAGATAAATAATTCTATTATAAAGACACATGCACATGTATGTTCATTGCAACATTATTCACAATGGCAAAGATATGGAACCAACCTAAATGCCCAACAATGATAAACTGGATAAAGAAAATGTGGTACATATACACCATGGAATACTATGTAGCCATAAAAAAGAATGAGGTCATGTCCTTTGCAGGGACGTGGATGGAGCTGGAGACCATCATTCTCAGCAAACTAAGGCAGGAACAGAAAACCAAATACCACATGATGTCATGTATAAGTGGGAGCTAAATGACAAGAACACACGGATACATAGAGGGAAACAACACACAATGGGGCTGATGAGATGGTAAAAGGTGGGAGGAGGAAGAGGATCAGGAAAAAATAATTAATAGATACTAGGTTTAACATTTGGGTGATGAATAACCTGTACAACAAACCCCCATGACACAAGTTGACATATGTAACAAACCTGTACATGTATCCCTGAATTTAAAAGTTGTTAAAAGCCCCCAAAAGATGACTGTATGACTATAAGCAACAATGGGTAAATTGTTGGAGTTCACTGTAGTTAACTAAGTTCTTACTATGTGCCTGGAACAATGCAAAGCTCTTTATGAAGATCTCATTGTCCTTCACCACCAGCCTCCTAGGTAGGTGCTGTGGTCTGAATATTTGTGTCCCTTACAAATTCCTAAGCTGAGTCCTAATTACCAACATGATAGTATTAGAATATGGCGCATCTGGGAGGTGATGAGGTCATGAGGGATTAGTGCCCTTATAAGAGGCGTGAGGATGCTGATTTGCTCCTTCTACTATATGAGGATACCTAGAAGTTGCCATCTATGAGGAACAGGCCCACACCAGACACCAAATCTGCTGGCACCTTGATCTTGGACTTCCTAGCCTCCAGAATTATCCGCAATAAATTCTGTTGTTTATAGACTCCATTTAAGGTATTTTGTTAGAGCAGCAGAAATGGACTAAGACAGTAGGTCTATCTCCAGTTTAGTGTTCAGGCTCAGACCACTGAGTAACTTGTCCAAAGTCAAACAGCTTCCATATGAACAGAAACAGGATTCAAACCCAGATTTGTCCAACTCCCAAATATATACTCTTAAACATGATGTCATTGGGACTCCATTTGTCCAAAAGAGCAGAAAGTCTAAATCCTCTTTCCATGGCTTGTTCACCCCAATAGAGCTAAGAAGTTCCAGGTACTTGCTCATGGGCAGAGGATCTGCCAGTCCTGCTTTCTCCCAGTTAGCCCCCAGAGCCAGAACTCAGTCATGTTTGTTTGATCTCCAGAGTACCAGAATAGCTTGCAACAGAAGACAGTTGCTTTAGAAAACAAAATTAGTCCAGAAACCTGGTATCCCATGAAGTTTAAAAAGGTCTTCCATTGACTAACCCTGACTTCACTAGAAGGTATGGTCACCTCCAGCTATGTCCAAAACAGCTTAAGTGAGGTTAGGCCTCTACCCTCGAGTTTCTTATGACAATGTTAGCATTCTCAGAGGGTGTCTTGGAAATATGAGGACACATTTTAGTTGTCATAATGACTGAAGATTTTGTGTTGTTGGCTTTCAGTGGGCCAGGATTCCACACATCCTGCAAAGCAGGTGACACATCCTACATATCAAGAAAAATGGTCTACAGGAGACTAAGGCAGGAGGGTCACTTAAGGCCAGCAGTTCAAGACCAACCTAGGCAACATAGCAAGACCTTGTCTCAAAAAATAAAAAATAAAACCTTAGCCAAGCACAGTGACGCATGCCTGTAGTCCCAGCTACTTGGGAGGCTGAGGAAGGAGGATGGCTGGGAGCTCAGAAGTTAAGGCTGTAGTAAGTTATGGTCATGCCACTGTACTCCAGGCTGAACAAAATAGCAAGAACCTGGAAAAAAAAAAAAAAGGCCTACATGACTCATATATCCAAAGATGTTCCAGTGGGCATCAAGGGTTTCCCCCTTATTTATAATTAGCTGAGCAAAGGTTTTGATTTTGTCTTTATATAAGCAAAAGTTACTTTTTTATAATTTTATGATAACTGAATTTTTCAGGATTGCAGCTACTCTGTCTAGAAAAGGGAAAATTGCTATGTATTTAACTTGGAACATCACCAATTGTGGCTCACCATTTCAGAAAATCATGTCACTAACAGTGACGCTGCTTGTGATATGACAGTGTCCATTCTATTCTACTATACCAGTATCATATGGATACGATGGCCTATGGGCTGCCACATTCATGAAAATCCTACATGTGCAATATCTGACCACTGCATGTTGTCTTCTGATGTGGTTTGGCCATATTGCTTTTTTATAAACTATTTTCCCTTCATGTTTCCTTTATATTATACTCAAGACATTATTTTGATTATTTTTTACAGATTACATATGTACATATATCTTATCTATGATTTTCATTTCAGGACAGGCAAAGGGCATTTCAAGATATTTCTTACCTGAAGGGCCAACTGATAGCATTGGGAATCACTCTACTGTCCTAACACAGTGCAAGTGAGTAATATGAGTAATGTGGATCTTCAGGTTAAAAAAAGGAGGCTTCTTTACTCAATGTTTTCTCAGCTGAGGATGCTCTATGCCAAAAGTGATTTGGGCTACCAGCGGCCATCATTTTAGATTCAAATGCCCAAGACATTTGCTCAAAGCAAAATCCTTCGCTTTTTGGAACAAGGCAAGATCCAATGCCATTGCTAACATCCAGCACAACTCTGTCTGTCCCCACAGGCACTTTAATACAGGGACCTTTTTTATATTCCTATGGCATTGGATCACCCAACCCACTCGAAGGTTTCTGTAACCTGAAATTACAAGGAGAGGAGGTTGAGAGATTTTGGTCCCTTCCCTCCCAGGAGGGCCATTAAAGTCCTTAGGGAAGTTTACTTACCTCTATCCTGCTTTCTTCCTTAAAATTTTAAATTCTTAATATCTATACACTGTCCCAGTGAAAACCTCACTGGACACTCCACCAAAACTACTGATAGTCACTTTACATACTCATTCTCCCTTTGGATCCAGATGAAACGCTGTAAAAGGCCAGAGGTTGAGCAAGAATTATTTCCTTTCCCCAGCTGAAGAAAGTGAGGCTCAGAAGGAGTTATGGGACTTTGTCAAGGACACAGAGCTCATGAGTGGTACAGCGTGGACAAAAACCCTAGCTTTTGAATCCAAATGCCATCATGGATCACACCATATTAAGGTGATGGAAAATTTTGCAGAGCCATCTCAGAGTCAAACAAGTTCCTTCTAAAACACATCTTTGAAAGTTTTTTCCTTCTTTCTTAAGCAAGGTAACTAGAGGCATCTTCTAGACAAGCAGAGAAAATATTACTTACAATTTAGATGGCACTCTATATTGAATGTGGGTCAGAAATCCTTCTAACACACACAGCTCATGTACACTGATACCCAAACTCCCACCTGTTATATGCTCAGCTGCTTATTAATTGAATAGGACATTTACCCACACAACTTAAAATCTTATCGGGGGCTACAGACTTTATATTGGAATTATCAAACATTTCCAGCTTATTAGCCCCTGAATTCCTGAACTCAAAGGTCCTACAGAGCCTGAGGAAGAGCCAGAAGTTTAAAGAGAGCCACTATTTAGTATGTTTTCCTGCTCATAATGAGGGAGCTTAAGGTCTCTTTATGCTCTGAAATCCCATGTTGCTTTGACAAAGGCCACTCGTCCTTTCCCTTAACAAACACTGGGCATCCACCAGTCTCCTCTCAGGGCACCTCTGAACTCTGGAGAACAAAGCAGTGCTCTCCTGGGCACCTCTGAGAGCTCACCCAGATCCAAGAACCACATGCAGCTCTGCAAGGGAGAGTGGCTACAGGCTTCCGGGACCTGGAAAACTGGTGCTTGCTACTACCGATGGGTGCATCTTCAGGCTGAACATAGGACAGACATGGGTACCCCGCCTCCCCAGTGCCTACTTGTCAGAGTTTATATGTTAAGACTGGTACTTGATCCACATTGTCTATGTCAATGAACAAGTACCATAGATTCACATTCAGTGGTTAAAATTACACATAGTGGATCCTTACTGTTAACTTCTTTTCATGAAACAACTTTAGTACAAGATAAGTGTCTCTTGTGTCTGGTCCAAGACTCTGTGCTGCCATGGTACACAAGGATTACAGTACAAAGTGTCATGTCTATGAGAGGTTCATGCTATGTCCTCCAAAGGACACAACTTTATCAAGGCTTTAAACATTTTCTGTCCGAGTTCTGATTGCATCAGAATTTCAGTGGTTACAGAAGACACGATAAGTATAGTCTGGATACAGATTACCGTCGTTAGTCACTTAAAGGGTGCTTTAAGTGCGTGCATGCTGGGGCCTCCTGCTGTGGGCTCCGTGGTTATGGTCCCAAACATTACAAATGTCAATGCACTCGAAGAAAAGGTTAAAAATAACAAAACGAAGACAAAGTTACATGGCAAAAAGAGAAATGCTCCTGGGATCTCCAACCTTATTAAACACGACAACATGTATATAATGACAAAAATTCCACAGATCCACTCCCACATGATACTAGAGATCAAGACCAAAGGAAACACAGGACTGTAGCAGGTATTTCTGGGTGAGAAAAGGGAACATCATTTTGGGGGGGGGAAAGGGAGTTTTTGCAGGGCCAGGAGTTTCCAAGTGCCCACACCAAGGGGTTGATTTAGGCTTGGGAAGGGAAGACACTGAAAATGTATCAGCAAGGATAATGTGTATGACAAAAAAAGTTGAGAAGATGAATTTGGCGGTGAAATTTTAAATAGATGCCACAAAACATTACAGTCTCTTATTTAATCCATATTAACCAATAACTCCCACCAAACCCCCAAGAAGACTTTTAAAAATTAACCAGGGAGTCTTTGGGGAGAAAAATACAGAGACCCGCCCCCCCTTCACCCCCCCAAATCCAGATAACCACACGAAAGGCACAGTCAACTTGCTACTTTGTTTGTAAATCCAAATATGTACACTGCCAAGTCTAGATATGGGACAAGTATTTATAGCTGAGCAAAATTTAAATGGCCAGTAACTTTTCCTGCCAGAAATACTTTGGTGATTAAGGAAAAGATTCTGGCTGGGCGCAGTGGCTCACACCTGTAATCCCAGCACTTTGAGAGGCCGAGGCGGGTGGATTATCTGAGGTCAGGAGTTCGAGACCAGCCTGACCAACATGGTGAAACCCTGTCTCTACTAAAAATACAAAAAAAATAGCTGGGCATGGTGCCATGCGCCTGTAATCCCAGCTACTAGGGGGTGCTGAGGCAGGAGAATCGCTTGAACCTGGGAGGCAGAGGTCGCAGTGAGCCGAGAACGCGCCACTGCACTCCAGCCCGGGTGACAGAGCGAGACTCTCTCTCAAAAGAAAGAAAAGAAAAAAAGATTCTGATGATGACCAGAGGCTGAGGGAGGTGGGGAGGGAGGAAATGGAAAGTTGTTGATCAAAAGAAGAAAGTATCAAACAGAAGGAATAGATTTTGAGATCTATTGCACAACACGGTGACTACAGTCAATAATCGTGCACTGTATATTTCAAAATAACTAGAGGGTGAATTTCAAATGTCTCACCATAAAACATGATAGGTGAGTTAGGTAATAGATATGTTAATTAGCTTAATTTAGTCATGCCACATTGTATACATGTATCAAAACATCACATCATATTCCATAAATGTATACAATTATGATTTGGCAATTAAAAGTAATATTAATAAATTTGAAAATATACAAAAGAGGAAAAAAAGATTCTAATAGAAGAGCTATTCTATCTGAAAGTATATTAGACCTGTTAGTACAAACCAACTGAAGCCAGTTCATATCAGAGACAAAGGAAATGGGAAAAGAATTTGACCTGAAGAATAGTTCCTGTTTTCACCTTCAATTTCCAAATAATCCTTGTTGCAATATTTCCGGTAATTTCTCCAATGAATTGTCTCCTGAAGTGAACTTGATTAGAGGAAACGATATTAGATCTACAAAGCACAGCTCCATTTCTCTTCATATTCTATAAACTTTCTTCCATGGGCAGGGCCTCCTGAGATTTCTTAAGAGAGCCAAACAGAAGACAGGACAGAGATTAGGGGAGAGGGGCTAGAATCAAAAAAGGAAAATACAAGCAGCTTTAGTGGATGAGACTTCAATTTCTTTGTAAAAACAGAAAAAGAAGTTATAACTGCTGCAAATTATAACTATTGATTTATTTTTCCTTCAAGTTACTAACAGAATTTTTAACTGCCATACTTTGCTACAAGATCCTAATCAAAACAACAGAGGGAAAAAGGATGTTTCATTTCCCTCTTCAGGGGCTCCTCTAAGACTACAAGTTTTACCTGAGGTGATCCAATTTGGTACCAAGTCATGCTAACACAAATACTACTTGGTATCTCTTGTTTTGTTCTCATTTTATTTTTGCCTTGCTCCACAAACAGATGTTAGAGGAAGGCCAGTTCTAAGAATGGCCACTGGCAAGAAAAAAATAAACTATAAAAATTTACAGTGTGCCTTTTTAAAGCATAAGACATGGAGTTAATCAAGGATCTCACTTAGACTTCATCTAGCCATATTAAGCATTAATGCCATCCTTCTGTGTATGAGACTTAGAACAGTCAGGGGACACATTGCATAAATTGAGTGATGAAGCTGATCTGTGCCTTAGCTCTTCCTAACTGCTGAAAAGGGATTATTCTCCTCAGAATTCATCTGCAGCCTCTCCCAGGGAGTACTGATGTCATGTTTGCAAAGTACTTTGAACCTACTCAGAAGAAAGGCAACACACAAACTCAAGACATTCTTTTCACACTATGTAAGACATAGTGATCATTTTTTTGTTTCGCATTTAGAAAACTGCCCCTCTAGCCAGGCAAGGTCTATGATGAAATCACTGCAAAGGAAAGACGAGATCTCCCATGACCTTCATGTATCTTTTGTTGCTTGCTTTGAGGAGTCTTTTTAAAAACTATTTTTACTGATATGAACACCTGACATATTTATAGGGTGCATGTGATATTTTGTTATGTGCATAGATGGTGTAATGGTTCAATCAGGGTATTTGGGGTACTCATCACCGCAAGTATTTATCATTACTATGTGTTGGAAACATTTCAAGTTCTCCGTTCTAGCTATTTTGAAATATATAATATGTTCTTGTAAACTATGGCCACTTCACTATCAAACATTAGAGCTTATTGCTGGTGTCTAACTGTATGTCTGTATCCATTAACCAGCCTTTCTTTATTGTTCCCCCTCTCCACTCTCTTCCTAGCCTCTGCTGTCATTCTACTCTCTACCTCCAGGAGATCAACTTTTTTAGCTCCCTCATGAGTGTGAGAACATGAGATATTTGTCTTTATGTTCCTGGCTTATTTCACTCAGCATAATGACCTCCAGTTCCATCTATGTTACTGCAAATGACATAAACTTATTCTTTTTTTATAACTGAATAAGATTCCATTGTGTAGCTATACCACATTTTCTTTGTCCATTCACCCATTGATGGGCACTTAGGTTGATTCCATGTCTTTGCTAATGTGAATAGTGCTGCAATAAACATGCAAGTGCAGGTATCCCTTTGACATAGTGACTTCTTTTCTCTTGGACAAATACCCAGTAATGAAATTGCTGGATAGTATGGTAGTTCTGTTTTTAGTTTATTGAGAAACTCCATACTATTTTCCATAGTGGCTGTACTAATTTACATTCCCACCAACACCATATAAGGGTTTCCTTTTCTCCATATCCTTGCCAGCATCTGTCATTTTATTTTGAGCAGTCTTTATGCCAGCCAACTCTCTCTCCATCTCTTCTTTGTCTTTTCTTGCAGGCCCTGGCAAATGGGAGGAAGGGAGGGAAGAATAAATATAGAGAAAACTAAACAATGATCCATCCTCCTTGTAGATGCCCTGAAAAGTGCCTAGAGTTCACCAAGAAAACCTGATTAAAAGATCTCTTCCCATATTCCAATTCAATTCCACAAACACTGTAAGCCCTGCAAGTATTTAAATCATAATTTTTGCCTTCACAGTATTTACTTCTCATAGCAGGAAAATAGAAAGCTTTGATTGCAAAGAAGGACACTGTTGATATTGTGGTGTTGTCAATATCAATTGTGGTATTAATGGCTAAGAATGCAAAAAGCAAATATTAGTCAATAGCAGTCTCAGGTATGTCTCACTCCCCAAGTTTCCTCTCCCAATCCCAACATTTCCCCTCTCCATCTCTATCCACAAAGAGACCTCTCTGGTGTTTCCGAATGACCTTTCATTATCTTCTTCCCAAAGCAAATCCAAGTCAATTTAGGAACGAGGTCTGATTTGGGTCATTAACCATCAATTATCTTTTAATTTGGGTCAGTAACCATGACCAGTTCTTCAACTATACAAGGAAACTTCTCCCAAAGGGTGAAAGTTCTTATTTCTCTCACATGCAAGCCTCATCCATTCAGAAAAACAATGAAACTCTGAAAATTGCTGTGATAAACAGGCCTTCTGAGAGAGTTCAAATGTCTCCTGAGGTCAGGGGAAACAGAATTCCAAAATAGAATTCCACTTTCTACCAGGTCTTAAATCCTCTCCCACCTTGGTTTAGCAATAAAACCACAGCCTATACCTTGTTATCCTATCACAAGAACAGCTGAAAATCACTTTTTTTTTTTTTTTTTGAGACAGAGTCTTGCTCTGTTGCCCAGGCTGGAGTGCAATGGTACGATCTTGGCTCACTGCAACCTCCACCTCCCAGTTTCAAGCGATTCTCCTGCCTCGGCTTCCCGAGTGGTTGACATTACAGGTGCCCACCACCACGTCTGGCTAATTTTTGTATTTTTACTAGAGAGGGGGTTGTGCCATGTTGGTCAGGCTGGTCTCAAACTCCTGACCTCAGGTGATCCGCCCACCTCAGCCTCCCAAAGTGCTGGGATTACAGGCGTGAGCCACCGTGCCTGGCCAAATCACTATTTCTTTATGTTCAAAAATATACTTTCCCTCCCACACAACTCATTCAAGAGCTCCTTTAAGATCTCAGCGGAAGACCTGGCTCCTGATAAAAGTGCTTCTCCAATTACAATAGAATCCCCTTAACTCTTTGATCGTCTATCCATTTATTCCAGACTTTTGACTCTAGGAATCATTAAGTGGTCTTTCCTCTTTTAGATGGCAAATCTGTCATGCCTCATAATTGAGCGGGCACTCGATAAATGAATGCTATAGTGCTCTGAGAAATAATACTCTTCCTATTGGCAGCAAATCCAAGAGAAAGTTCCTTAGAAGGACTGTCAATTACCACTTAACAAGCCTGAGTTTTGGCTCCTGCAGAAAAAGCAAACAAAACAATAACAACTCATCCCCGAGAGCAGCCACATTGCTATCTGGTTGCTGCCCTCCAGTCACCTGGCACACTGTATGTCCCACAAGAAGGTGCTCGACAAGTCCTTGTTGGTAGATTGATTTGTAAAGGCATGAGACCAGTGATATGTAATCCATCACCCGATAGGTAGACACCAGCTGGGTTCCAAACAGTCTAGCTGTGCCTAGCTTCTGACCTCCCATGGTCTTTGGCTCCCTTACAGCTGACAAACCTAGCTGGATGTGAGATGCTGGGCCAGGAGCAGGATGCACAAAGCGACAACTGGGATGCTGTTGTGGAACACTAGGAGGAATTTGCCCTTGTTTCTCCTGCCACAGTCACCACAACATCCCTGTCTCCCTAAGAGTGCATTCTCATTCAAAACCTACCACACAGCTCCCCTTCTATACCCCAGTGGCCACAGCTTCAGGCTTGACACCGAGTGAGTCACAATTAGAATGCACATTAGACTCACCTGGAAAGCTAAAAACTGCTTGTGCCCAGGCCCCACTCCCAGACATGTTATTCAGTTGGCCTAGATAGAGCTGTTCCTGTGTTGATATTCTTAAAAGCTCTCCAGGAGACTTTAATGTACCATCAGGGTTGAGGACCACAGTCTTACATTGTTCAAATCCTAGGCCCATACCTGTAATTGCCTCTCTTATACATTGAAGCTGCTGATTTATTATATGCCAGGCACTGTTCTAAATGCTTTATTATAAATGTACCCAACCCTTATAAGAAGTGGGTGTTCTTCCCACCCCCATTTTTCAGGTGAAAAAACTAAGGCATAAAGAGAGGCTAAATAATTTGCCTAAGATTTCACAGGGTCAGAGCCAGGCTTTGAACTGAGGAAGACCCACTCCAGCACCCACTCTCTTAACCATTAACCAGTACTGCCTCTCTGCATTCATTCAACACACAAAGGCTTTCAGGTACCACATGAGTGCCCTCTAGATCCCATACAGACATAATCACCTTTTCAGATAGTCACGTTTATAAATACTCATATCCAAACAAATAATCTCTTGATCAAAAATCTTCAATGGCTTACTAAATGCCTTGTGGATAAACAAACAAACAATATACAAATGCCTTCCTTAATTGTACTTGCCTTTCTCTCTGGTATCTCCTCTGGGATCTATCCTCCAAAAATTCTGAGTTACTTGCAGTTTTTACATGTACCATATAACCCTAAAGCCAGGCTCAAAAACTGGGCCTCCCCTCCACTCTGCAGACATGGTCATTATCAGCATTAGAACTCCTCATAAGTGTGTTACCAAAACAATATAGAGATGCTAGGACATAACCCTCCCAAATAGCCAGGCTGGAAGGAAGCATATTCATTCAGAAACTCAGCCCTTCAAGGAATGTGAGCAGCAGTATAATATGAATTTAAACCTCCTTACATAACCAAGTAAGAAAACATTAAATAAATCAACTATCTACTTCCACAAAACTCTTAAAAGTTCAAAAATGAAATATCATGGTGAAATGGTAATACTTAAAGAACTTGCTGCATTACTCTAACTTGCAGATTAAAATTATTATGTTCTAATAAGCAATCTATGCTTAACTAGCTCGGTCTATGCCTCTATTTCCATAGAAACTCCCACTGTAAGAGTGTTTTAAATGCTATAGCCCTATATTCCAAAACCTCCTATAAATTACATTTTTGACAAGTGAGAACAATCAAATTTGGGGCCAGAGTCGTAGGAATTAATTATTAGGGCTTCCAAAAATAAGTGGTCCAGTATTTCACTCCTGCATTGTAAACCAAAGGAAACAAAACTCAACCCTACAAAACAAAGAACCTGGTGAGTTCACAGTGCAGCCTAGAATGTGCCCTACATTGACCTATTTCAACTTAAAATGTAAACTACGTGTGATTTGCTTTACATCTCCCAGTTCTGTAAATCTACCCACAACCTCCTCTGACTGCATTCATATCTGTCATTGACTGGACAAAACCCAGCTTGTCCTTGCTCTGTTGTGAGATAGAACATCTTTCTATTAGGCCACCCAAATCCTAAGCAATCTCCTTCCACCCAACCCAGACAAAAACCTCGCACATACAGAGCCATCTGACTTCTCCAAAGTCTAGCTCAGAATGTCTCAACTGTGGCACCACTGACATTTTAGACTGAACAATTCATTGTGGGGCCCAGTCCTGTGCACTGTAGGATGTTCAGCAGCATCCCTGGCCTCTACCCAGTAAAGGGTACATCTCCCAAGAGTATATCTCCCCCAGGCACGACAGTGAAAAATGTCTCAAGACATTGACCAACATTTATTGGGTCTACAATTGCTCCCAGTTAATAACCATTTGTCTAGCCTCATATTCAGCCCATTTTGGAGTTTCCACTATTTTTACATTTGGCCACATTTTTTACTTTCCAAAATTGTTCAAAAAGCAGTGTGTAAAATTGTCTCTGGCCTTGGAATTTCAAAAACCTTGTTGTTACCAGATTGTAACCCTCAATTGGCATTCATTTATAATAAGTCCACATTAACCCCTGATTTAGAGTGGGGAATTGATTTAGCCAGGTTACACATGAATACAGTTGTTCAAAACAGACCTTACTAACACCTGTATTCCTCTTCTGAATGCCCTCCAGGAAGGGTTAGCCATGTGGTTTCTACTGGGTGGCCATGTGCAGAGTTTTGCATATTGCTTTCAGGTAAGCACATTCCATCCCTCAAGAGGGCACTTCTGTGAGTTAGGTAGCAAGTAAGAGAAAACGCAATCTAAACTGACTTCAGCAACAAAGGGAAGGTTTCGGTGCAGGTAAGCGAGAAGTCCCACAGAATGGCAGCTTTTGAAACAAGCTGATCTGGGCTTGGGCTTACAAATTTGAGTGCCATTTATTTCAGTTTCCTCTTCTCCATGAGTCAGTTTCATCTTCCAACTGGCTTCCTTCAGGGTGGCAAAATGGCAGGAGCAGTTCTGGCCTTACATCCACACATCTCATTACTTAGAAGATAGTGCCTTTCTAGCCAAGCAAAATCCCTGAGCTTCATCGTAACTGAGCTAGCTTTTGTAATGTGCTTAGGGCTGAAGCATCCAATCAATGCCAACAGAGGAAAGCCATAGGTTGACTGGCTGAGGCCCTTAAACCAATCACAGTAGCTGAGGGGGAAAGTAATGCCAGTGGGTTTAGAACAGTGGTTCTCAAAGTATGCTTCCTGACCAGTGGCATTAACATCATCTGTGAACTTACTAAAAATGCAAATTCTTGGGCCTACTGATTCAGAAACTCTGGAGGTGGGGCCCAGCAATCTATGGTTTAACAAGCCTTCCAGGTGGTTCTGATGGAAGCTAAAATGATTTTGACCATCAGGTCCTACTCATGGAGCCTAGAAGGGGTGAATCCCACTCATTTCCCTGGGCTGTCACACAATTAGAAAATAATGGAATGGAGGCCTGGGAAGTTACCATCGAAACACTTCAGAAGGGGATGGCCCCAGAAAAGGAGAGCTCATTTCCCTTCTTACTTTCTGTGCTGAGGCTGTGGGGTAGAAATCACAGTGATGAGTACTACAAACTAGCAAATTGGTTTGAAGATTATTTCTGATGCCAATACTATTAGTCTAAGGACCTTGAAAAAAAATGATGACAAGCATCAACCTTAGCATTTTCTGTGGGTCCTAACCTACTCCCTTAGGAGAAATTTGACAAATTAATTTACACAAATATGACAGAAGTAAACCTACTTAGCAATTAAATGGCACTGAAGAAGTCATTCTCTAAAACAGTTTCTTAATCATGACTAATCCTAAGAATCAACTGGAATAGGGTTACATATACAGATTCCTGGGTTCTACCCTAGACCAATTAAATCAGGATCATCAAGGGAGGGGCCTGAGAATCTGTACTTTTAGCAGACATAGCCAGTGATACGCAGGGATTATATATGTTTGGAAAATGCTTCAAAAAGATAAAGCCAAAAAAACAAGGAGAAAAATCTCATGGAGGAATTATTTGAATGCTTCTGACTAATCAAACAGTAGTCTCTTCCTCTTTTTATTTTTATTTTTTTCGAGACATGGTCTCCCTGCATCACCCAGGCAGCAGTACAATGGCATGATCACAGCTCACTGCAGCCTCACCCTCCAGGGCTCAAGCAATTCTCTTGCCTCAGGCCCCCCTCCACTCCCAGTAGCTGAGTCTATAGGCGCGCACCACCACGTCCAGCTAGGTTTTGTATTTTTTGTGGGGTTTTGCTATGATGCCCAGGCTGGTCTTGAACTCATGAGCTCAAGTGATCTGCCTGCCTCGGCCTCTCAAAGTGTTGGTATTACAGGTGTGAGCCACCACACCCAGCCTCCTCTACTTTCTTGAATGCACTCCCTCACTACTGGGGCCTCTAACTAATGTTTCTTCCTCTAGTCTGACCCTATCCCACACCCTAGACAAGTTGCTTTCCATACCATTGTCACAGTAGAAGAAACTGCATGCCAGCCCTCTGATCAAAATCTATCACAAGTCCTTACTATGGTTCATAGGATAAAATCCAAAGCCTTAGCATGACATCCTAGACTCCAGCTAATCCAGTCCTTGCCTTTCTTCTTCAGCCTTACTTTGCATTGTTAGTCCATTTGAACCCCACCCTTGAACCACCCTGAATCCCTTCCATTGCCTTGAATACATACTGCTCTTTTGCCTTTGCACCCTCTGCTCACCATGGTTTTCCTTCCCTCTTCCCCTGGTGTATCAGTCAGGTTAACACTAGGTTATGCTGAGGTAACAAAATCTCAGTAGATGAAGATGACAAAGATTTACTACTCTCTCACCCGTTCTATGTCAGGGGTTGGCAAGTTTGTTTGATTTTTCTTTTCTACAGGGCTAGATGATAAATATTTCAGGCTTTGTAAGCAACATACAGTCTCTGTTGCACACTATTCTTCTTCTTTGTAAAACTCTTTTTAAATGTAAAGATCATTCTTACTTGTAGGCCATACAAAAACAGCTGACTGGCTAGACTTGGCCCATGAGCCCTAGTTTGCTAACCTCTACTCTATGTGACCATTGCTAAAGACACATAGACAGCAGGGAACTACTCACATGGGTAGTTCTAAATGAATCTAATCACTCAGAGACCTGGACTAATGCAGCAGCCACCTCTTAAACATTTCTTGTCACCATGCAGACACAAAGAGAGGGTTTCACATAAGCAATTAAATGCTCCAGTCTGAAAGTGGCACCCTGTAACTTAGGCTCACAAATAATTAGCCAAAGTTAGTCTTTCGACCCCATCCAACCATAAGGGGGCCAGGATGTCCAATCCTACCATGTGTCCAGAAGTAGGGAGAATTCAGATTACTGGGTAAAAATTATGAAAAAAGCTCAGAGACAAACACTCTGTGGAGCCTTTTCTGATACCTTCATCCTGCGGCCAGAATAGCTGCTTCTTCCTTGCAATATTATAGCACTTTAAGCATCTCTTAATCAGAGTGCTATACATAGGGTACTACGATTGCTCACTTGCCTGCCTCCCCTACCAGATGCTGAGCTTCCTAGATAAGCATTTCTGTATGCCCATTACTTTGCACAGTGCCTGCTAGCCAGGGATGCTCAGTATGTGTTGCTTCAACACATAAATGAATGTGGTGGATTGTAGGAGTGAATGGGATTGCCTCCGCATTTACCGGAAGGCATCGGGAATCCAGCAGTGTCAACTTCTCTGAACCCAGTTAGTTCAACCATTTCAGTCACCACTTATGATCAACTAGCTCTGTTAGTTCAACCACTTCAATATCCACTTATTATCAATTTATCTTTTTAGTTATTAGCTACTTTCTATCATAATCCAATGAATTTCTCCATACAACCTTTTTCTTCTAATAAACAACGCCTTGCAGAGAGCTGGTCCTTGAGGCCACGGAGCACTTTGATACAATGTGCGTCGGTTTTGTTTCCAGTTTACAGGCCAAAAGGCAGATACAGAGAGAGGCACAGTGATTTTTCCCAAGTTACACAGTCAATCAGAGATGGAGCCAAAAGTTATGCTTTCTTTTGAGTCAACAAAAAAGCTACAGGATTGAACACAGAGCTGCAGCTAAGTTCACCAAAAGTTTATTTATATCCCTTGGAGAATTAGAAAGTACTCACACACATTTTTCAAAGATAAGTCTTATTATACCATATCAATGTATAGCTTGTAGTATACCTATATCTCTGAGTAAAGTGTTAAAAACAAGTCATATGACTGTTTATTAATGCTGCCTCTTTTTGTATTGATTCCACCCATCCCTTCTACTCCTTTCATCTTCTGTAAAGCGACAGCTCAGCTCATCAGATGGCATTTCAGAACCCTGAGAATATGAAAGACATCATGCACTAAGGTTTTCCTATCACATCTCAATGCCATTAGGTGAATAACACCGGCATGCATCTTCACTACTAAATGTCATAAAAACAAATTTCAGTTGTTTCACATGCAACCTGTGTGGCTGCTGCAGTTTGTATCAACTATGTAACCACAGGGTGGGCAAAATAGCATTCAAAATGAGCTATAGTGCAAGATCCCATCCATACCTAGAGTTAAGCCCTTTCATGCTCAGCAGTCACAATCAGGGTATCTTTGGCCCACAGAAATGTACCCTGACTTGGAATTTTCCTCTCCTGTGTGTTTCCTGGATATAGCAAGTTCCTAATAAACATCTCCCTTGATTGCTAGCCTTGACAAATTTCCAGGAAAACCAGGGCAAGGAGAAGACAGTGAGGCAGTGCCCACTGCTCTTCAGATCACCAACAGAATAGAGTCAGAATATTATATTATTGAAACCTTCCAAGCTTGAACCAACACAAAAACAACCTTTTAAAAATGCCTAAAAACCTTTTATTTAAGAAAGTGAAATCGCTCGATGTGCCCTCCCACTCTGGCGAGATGCTTAACAGACGATAGCAGACAATGCACCTCAACCAGGGCTAAGTGTGCAAGAAAACTGAAGTACACAAAAAGCAAATTATAGACTCAGGTACTGTCTATAAGACTCCTTTCTGGGAGTCTTGCCTTTGCTTCCTTTATTCTTTCCTCGATTCTTGTAATTGAATGTTATAAAGTATATCAAGAGGAATAAACGTATGGGGCCCCTTTCTTCCAAACAAGAAAAGGTTAAGCTTTTAATTACAGGCCCTCAAACTATCATTTTGTGCAATTAGCAATTAACTATAATCGTTGATGAGCAAATGCAAAGCTGCGCTAGCAATTTCCCTTCTCCTCATCCCAGGCTGGGTTATTTCAGTCTTGTTCAATTACAGAGGACCAGCCACAACCGCGCGCACTCTCTTGCAAACACACACACTCTCTCACTTAAAGACACATTTAGTTTTTAGCAAAATGGCATCTCAGCGTGCGATTGAGACCGGCATCCCAAACCCCACATTTGAGCAGCCCAAACGTTTGGAGCCCCTCCGCTTCATCACGTTCTTAGTGGATGGATACAGGAGGCCCGAAGAAGATGCTACCTACCAGCCTCTCTCAGGGGCGCAGGAGAGGGTGGTAGAGAGATGCTTGTTGCCCCTGGAAACTGCAAGTACCCCCCAGGTGCACGCCCCGTTAGTGGGGAGGCAGTGGCAATAGCAACAACAGTTGCATCAGCGCTAACTGCTGCTGCTGCATGTTCTGCTGGAGGCTGCCGGGAGGGTACAGTAATGACTGTAGGGAGCGCACAGCTGCTGCGGCGGCAGGTTCCCTGGATCAGGAAATTAGGACAGGCACCGGGGATTGGAGGCGAGGGCGGTGCGCGAGCCAACCAGCGGCCGCCCCGGGCCCCCGTGAGCCCCAGGCGGACGCGCGGAGCAGCCGGGCCCCTAGAGCAGTCCGGGTGGCGGCGGCGGCGGCGGCGGCGGCGGCGGCCACGACCACGACCACGACCACGGTCACTCACGCACGCACGCTCACACTCGCACACTCCCGGCGCGGGCACCCGGCTGTCCGGCGCGTGTAAGAGGAGCGCGTCGAGGGAAAGAAGGGCTGAAGCCGCCGCGCGCCCGCCCGCCCGCCGCGCCTCCCGTTGACCACTCCCCCTCCTGCCCCCTCCACGCTCCTCACCCCGCGCTCCGGCCGCCGCCGGTGTGGGTGCTCCGCTACCGGCTCCTCTCTGTTCTGTCCTCTCTTCTGCTCTCGGCTCCCCACCCCCTCTCCCTTCCCTCCCCTCCCCTTGCCTCCCCTCCTCTGCAGCGCCTGCATTATTTTCTGCCCGCAGGCTCGGCTTGAACTGCTGCTGCAGCCGGGGGAGGTGGGTGGGTGGGTGGGTTGGCTGGTGGGGAGGAGATTGTGCAAGTTGTAGGGGAGGGGGTGCCCTCTTCTTCCCCGCTCCCTTCCCCCCCAACTCCTTCCCCCTCCTTCTCCCCCTTTCCCCTCCCCGCCCCCACCTTCTTCCTCCTTTCGGAAGGGCTGGTAACTTGTTGTGCGGAGCGAACGGCGGCGGCGGCGGCGGCGGCGGCGGCACCATCCAGGCGGGCACCATGGGCACGTCCGCGCGCTGGGCGCTCTGGCTGCTGCTCGCGCTGTGCTGGGCGCCCCGGGAGAGCTGCGCCACCGGAACCGGTGAGTGAGGACGCGCCCCTTCGCCGGCGGGCGGGACCCAGCCGGGGCTCCGGGAGACCCCGAGGCGCAGGTCTCCGTTTGCTCACCCGCCTCCTAGGAGGCGCCTCTCGGCTCTCCTCGCCTTCTCTCCCTCCCCTCCGTGGTGGCGCCTCTGAGCTGTCAGCGCCGAGGCTAAAGGGAGCCGGGCTTGGGGAACAGTGGGGTTTGGGGTGTCCTGACGCCTCGCCTGAACTAGTCTTCGATCCCTCACACCGCCTCCCCCAAAGCCGCTGCTTTGCCTCGTTTCTCGCCCCCTCGACAGGGGCTGAGGTATGTAGGCTTCCGAGCACTGAACAATGGTTCTGCCTCCTCTGCCAGGCGGAGTGTTAGGAAGGAGGTGGAGGGCCGAGACGTGCGCGGCAGCCCCGGGCTCGCCCCTCGAGCCTCAGGGAGTGTGGGAGCGGACGGTGGGCGAAGGTGAGCGCCTCCGGGGGCGCGGAGCGCCAGGTGCCGGCCGGGGTTCAGAGTCTCCCGGCAGCCGTGAGCGGGCGCACGTTCGGTGGGCGGCAGCCGGCAGGCTCGGCGGAGCCGCGGGCAGTGCTCAGCCTGCGCACCCGGACTGCGACTCCCCCGGCGCGGGGCCGCCTCTCCGGCGTGCGGGGTAGGGGAGGAGCGGGGCTTTACACAGGACGTTCCTCTGGGTGCTTTTCCTCTCCCTTTTCCACGCCTCGGGCGGCATTTGCAAACCTCTCGGGTCTCTCGTGTAGCCGAACGGGGAGGGGGAGTGGAAGGAAGACTTAATCAGGTTAGTTTGCTGATCCTCCTTCCCAGTGACGTTTCCTGGAGAGGAATTGAGTCCTAGGCTAGTGACTGTAATTAGCCTTCATTCTAAACAACAGATCAAAGGAACAGAGCGAGAGCGGGTGTGTGGCCCTGTCTTGTTGGGAAGGGCGGTGGTGACGACTGTCGGGTCCCTAGAGTCTGCCGCAGGGGCTTGGAGGCCCTGCCTGGTCTTCAGCCACGTTCCCACTTGGGGCCTCGTAACTTTCCTGGACAAGCGACAGGAAGCCTTTCTAAGACGACCCAGAATCCTAGCGCGTCCCCGAAGTGATCTTCAGATGGGACGCCAAGGGGCTTGCTTGCCAGCTGCAGGGAATTGGGACTGCAAGCCGCCCAGGCCCTTAACACCCATTCCAGAGTCCCTAGCTCCCGTCGCCAGGTGGCCCTGCCTGCCTGCAGTCACGTGCTCCTGAAGTGAGAGCGAACTTTAAAGTATGTGGTCAAAGAGCCTCTCGGGCAATACCTGGGGTTTTTACGTCTCCGAATGCGCCTGCCCTTTGGTTGCCACTGTCCGGAGCGTGTGAACTGGGACTGGCCTTTCTGCCCTCTGCGATTGGTTAGCGGTGCGATCACGTTTAGGCTGGTCACATGGTTCCGCGGACTCTTAAGTGAGCAGCATGGGAAGTGTTATTTTCAATGGAAAGTAGGAGACTCCACAGGCTCTTATGGGCTGTTCTCTCAAATGCCTTCCCCTGCCTGGACACTTTGAAGAGGACGAATGTGTAGTGAACATGGAATCTGATGTGTAACAAGCCTGAAAGCCTAGAAAAGCTCTGCTTATAAGAGTTTTCAAACGCTGGCATTAATCATTAATAGATGAGTAATATTAACTTATTAAACGATTTCTCAGTATAGTGCCATGACTTGCATTATGCCTTTTGTAACGTTTCAAAACACTAAGGTATACCAGAAGGAGGGACAATTATCCAGGAAGGTGAGAGAAAACTTTTGTTTTTGCTGCATGTCCCTTCCGCTGGAGGTTAACTTTACCTTATAGAATGCTAGGAATGCACCTAAACTACTGACATGCGTTAGTCAAAGCCAGATGTTCACCTTGTATTAGGCAGGTGAGGACCCTTTTCATTTTGTCACATGTGAAATATTTGACATGCCATGAACAATGGAAAAACAAATTCTTCAAAGGAAAGGAGGCAGATTCTTTCAAAACTGGAGGAAATGGGCTGAGGCAGGTATTGACCCTAAACCAACCCCCAACTGTCATCTGTCTTAAGTTCAAAGTCCCAGGGCATGTGGGCTGACTTTCTACCCTGGAGCTTCTACCGCATACCCCTTCTGTCCACTGGCACGTGGTGCTGTTCCACAATACTCCTGGACAAGACAGGTGAGCACTGAGACTCTGGTAAGGAACTTAAAGCTAATGAGAAGTTGGTATACCTGATTGCACAATTCCTGGGGGTTCTAGGACATTTTCCTCCAGCCTAAGTAGTCAAGATTAAGATCTGTGGTATGATATATTCTTTAAGGCCAGAGTCTAAAAGAACCAAGGTTTTGTGAGAGCTATTCATATATGGCTAGCAACTAGCCTAAGAGTAGAAAGAAAATTCCCTCGTTGTGAGAAGTGGGTTGGTGTTACTGGTGGTAGTAATAGACCTGGAGGTAGGAAACTGGTTGGCACGGAAAGTAAACTTGGCTCACCCAGATAGCACCAATGAAGGTATGACGATGATAGTAACCCTTATCAAAGACTGATCACTCATGTGAGCAAGGACTGTGTAAAGGAAGGTCACCAGCCAAGCCCTCCTTGGCAGTAACAGCTTCATGAAATCTAGTGTAGCTTTGTTCCCTGAATCACCCTCTTGCCCACTTTATGTGGCATTTACCTATAGTACCTGTCCTGTGTCATTTTGATTGTTTGTTTTTATGGCCTGAGTCCCCAGATACTTAAAGCATGTATAAAGGGCAAGTAGACCTGCCAATTATTAAGACTTTAGTACAATAGACTGCTATTTAACACTAAACGTTGCTAGCAAAGGTGACAGCCTCCATGCTCAAAAGAAGTGAAGACCTGATCCAAGTGTCTCTACCTGTCATAAAATTGAATAACTGTGAACTTGAGTTGAGTAGTTTTATTACAATTTTGGAAGAGGAAAAAAGTTGTTACAAGCCCCTTCTGCTCCAGGAGAGGTATCAAACTGATAAGACTTAACAAGAACTCCTAGAGTAGAACATGACCATAAGATCAAGGGAACAGATAGCACCCAGCCGTATGGCTTTGAGTTTTGATCCCAAACCTTGAAGACGTGGCACACAGCATAGAAATACAGCTAATTCATTTTAAATATCTAGCCCATTTTCTATTTCTCTCAGAATGTAAATATGTTCTTTTCAGTGCAGGGAAAAGTGTTTAAGATGAGGCAGTTGCCTACATGACTTAAAAGTAATGATTGCATTCACTTTGGATACTGACTTTCATTTGGAAAACCACCTTCACATACTAGCCTATAAGAAATTAAATGTATTAAAGGGCTTGATGAGGTCTATAATGATGTTCATTGTAAATGTACCTGCCTTAGGGAGCTCCTTGTGGTGGCTAATACAACTGCCCTCTCCATGGTTAGCTGATAAATTCAAAATTGCTTAGTTTGGTCCCTACTTACTTAATCTCAAAAGAATACTTGGACAACAGCATGATAGACTACTTTCAAGGCAAACAGTCCAAAAATACTGTCTACTGAGGTTATGGGCGAGATATACTTGTTAAGCAGAAGTAAGTAGTCCAGGGACAATTTTTTCTGCCACCTAAAGAGTTTTGGGCTAGAAAATCTGAGAACTGATAGTTTTTCTGAAGAGTTGGGGCACAGTCTAACCTAGCTATAGGAGAATCTGGCTTTTAAGTAAAAATCATCTCAATTTTATTGTCTGCATTTTTCAAACTAAATCAGTGTCTCTTTGCTAAGTTCTTCTATTGGCTTGCAACAAAAACTCTTAACACTGTTAATACCACTTAGTTAAGTACACTAACTGCACTGCAGGAACCAAATGAGATGGCAGGTGATAACACAGGTTGAGTGTCCTTTATCTGAAATACTTGAAACCAGAAGGGTTCCACAGAGTTTAGATTTTTTCAGATTTTGGGACATTCACACATACATAATAAGGTATCTTGGGGATGGGACCCAAGTCTAAACACGAAATTCGTTTATATTTCACATACACCTTATACACATAGCCTAAAGGTAATTTTATAGAATATTTTTAATGATTTTATACAAGAAACAAAGTTTTGACTGCAACTTGTCATGTCATGTCGGGCATGGAATTTCCGCACTTATGGCATCATGTCAGCACTCAAAATGTTGGATTTTGGAGCATTTCAGATTGCGGATTAGGGATGCTCAACCTGGACCATAAATTTAGCATAGTTTTCCAATTGAGTGAAGTCTCCTAGGAAAGCTTGGGCCCAATAGTTATTTTGAGTCTCTAAGCAAGAGAATGCCTGTTAGGTCCTATGAGACTAGGTATGGAGATTCTGTTAGAAACGTTTCAATGCTTGCTTAGAGCTCCTTTGCCTACTTTGTAGTTTAGAGATGCTGGGAACTATAAGATGGAGCCTCTGGCTAGAGCAGCTGATTTTGCCAACTCAGGGGGCATCTGGGTAGCCTTTATGTATATAGACGAGGTGGTGGGGATGGGGGGACTTGCAATTTGCCAACCAAGGGACATAACAAAGCCTCAGCGATAGACAGCATTTGTGAGTTACATCACATGTTAGAACTTAATAGTTCTCCCACATACTGTGAGTAAATAGGGTTTCTATTTTATAGACTGCCTCTAATCTTTCATTTTTTTAAGAAAGACTTCCCCAGATCTGAGGTATTAACTGATCTGTCTGCTCACTAAGTAGGTTGCAGATTGATGTTGGTCATGTTTGTGCATCTTCTTGAAACCACTTGATGTACATCTACTGAATACCTACTGTATGGCACCAGGCATGGGGACAGAGTGACCACAGCACTGGTTCCTTCCTTCGTGGCACTTAGTCTAGTAGGGGAATCAAAGCAGGAAACAGCCAAAGACCGCTTAGAATAGAAGCTCTGAAGAGGAGTGAGCAGATCCAGTGTTTAAGACTTAATCATAAAAGAGGCAGATAGCAGCTGAAGATTGCTGGAGTTTCCATATGCTATCTGGGTTCTAGCTTATGAAGTTTCCCTAAAATCACCAAGAAGTTAGACTTTAATTTGAAAAAGCCAGAAATGATTCTATCTCTGCAGATAATCCTACAAAAGTGATATGATTCAAGCAACAATGAATTACTGCCAGTATTACCAAAGAGCATTAAACATGTCAGAAGTAAAATCTGGGTCTGATATATCAAACTCTTAACCTGACCAGTTAGCCGCTGCTAACTTTCTCAGGTTTTGGAACTTCTCTTTTCACATGGAAATGAAGCCAACACACCCAAAGGGACACCCTCATTTTGACAGACAAGTGTGTGAAAATGCACTGTTTTTAAGTGATAAATTGCAACAAAGAGGCCGGGCAGGGTGGCTCACACCTATAATCCCAGTGCTTTGGGAGGCCGAGGTGGGCGGATCACGAGGTCAGGAGTTCGAGACCAGCCTGGCCAACATAGTGAAAGCCCATCTCTACTAAAAATACAAAAAAATTAGCTGGGTGTGGTGGCACGCACCTGTAATCCCAGCTACTCAGGAGGCTGAGGCAGGAGAATCACTTGAACCCGGGTGGCAGGGGTTGCAGTGAGCTGAGATAGCGCCACTGCACTCCAGCCTGGGCTACAGTGCAAGACTCTATCTCAAAAAAAAAAAAAAATTGCTACAAAGATGAGGTGAAGGTACCCTCATAGGCCTAGGGAACAGGGACCTTTATAACCTAGAGTCTTTCAAAGTATTCTAGCTAGTAAAACAACCAGTCACACTTGGTTTCAAGTTCTGAAAAAGCTGGGGAAAATGTTTTTGACAAAAGTTTTTAGTTCACACCAGCTTTATTAGTAAACTAATAAATCAACTCATGCACCCAAGACTACCAACTAGTGCCTAGAGAATATAGGATGTCAGGCACCAGGTCCTGAGTTACAAATGTAAACTGCAGGCCATGCCTTAGGGGATCTTTGTGTCTAAAGGTGAAAAATGGTAGCTGAACTCATCTCCTTGGGTGATGGCTCTGTGACAGGGACTATTATGAGAAAGCAGCCAGACCATACCTAGTTTTTCCAAAAAAGGCATTGAGGCCTCATTCAAGAATACAATCTGAGCCCACTCCTGGTGAATGGGTGGACAAGGGCAACATGAACAAACTGAGACGAAGCAGCCATGAGGAAGGGCAAAGCCGTGGGGAAGTGAGTGGGTCCCCTTTGAGCTGTTAGCTCAGCCTATGTAGCAGATGGTGGGTGACCAATAGGGAAAAGTCTGAGGAAATTAGTAGGGAACTTAATTCCTAGAGACAGTGGTAAGCCAAGAAATGACCCCATTCTTGGTTATTCTAGGTTGCTTGAATCACTAGGTTGCTTGATAGGGGTAGAGAATGTGGCAGCCTGGAGGCAAAGGAAGAAGAGGTTTAAATTTAGATCAGGTGAGAGAGGAGGGCTTGGGCATTGCCAGAGCTTGATGGCCAAATGTCAGGGAAGAATTTGGGCTCATTTCTGGAGTACTGATTTCGAGTAAGTAATGGGGCCAATCAAAGATAGACCACACAGGGAAGGAAGGATAGATTTTAGAAGAACCTCTGCCTAGTAAGATACCCAAATAAATTTTTTCTACGAAATAGTTTTGAGGGCTTTACTCAGGTGTTACTGTCATGTGTTTTGTAAAAGAGGCATTTATCTCCTGTGTCCCTCCTGTGATGAACATTAGGCCTTATGAGGGTGTTATATGTTACAACCCTGAAAATGAAAGAGCCACTTACATTGTGGGTAGAATCTGTAGCTCCTTAACCTTAGTGCAGTGGTTCTCAAAGTGGACCAAAATTGGCAACATTAATTCAATGTTAATTGAGTTCATGTGTCAACATCGACTCATTAGAAATGCAAACTTAGGCCCTGTTCTAGACCTACTGAATCAGAATCCAGGCTGGGGCCCAGCATTCTGCGTTTTAACAAGCCTTCCTGGGGATTCTGATGCACACGGGAGCTTGAGAACGACTGACTAAGTTTACCACTCACAGAAGCTAACGATTTTCAAGGTATATCTGATGGAGGGCCTTTCCTCTGACTTGAACCCTAGACAAGAAAACCAAGAGGTATAATCCTTTTAGAAGACTTGCTGAGGAATTCTAGCAGCATTTTTAAAAACTTAGAATGAGGAAGGAAAGCAGGCCTCCATCTCAACAACAAGGCTCAATCTAAATTGATGCTTAGTAACAGTATCTGGAGCCAGTGCCTGGATTCAACTCCTAGCTCTGCCCAGGGTGATCTGGGACAAGCGACTGTACTTTCGTTCTGTAGCAGGTTTCCTGATCTGTAGAAGGGGAATAATAGGGCCAACCATGCAGGATTAAGAATTTTAAAAGCTAAGAGATATGAAGTCTTAGAGTGGTGTTTGACCAACCACAAAAACAATTCGGTTATATCCATGATTCTTAAGATGAATTTGATGTAAATGGAAAAACTGACAATTGAACTGTAAAATTCACTTTTTTCCGTGACTCAGAAGAATTAGCCTACATATTCACCACTTTTTAGTGGCCCCCGAACTAGTTTTTTTTGTTTGTTTGTTAGTTTTTGAGATGGAGTTTCACTCTTGTTGCCCAGGCTGGAGTGCAATGGCACTATCTCGGCTCACTGCAACCTCTACCTCCCGGGTTCAAACAATTCTCCTGCCTCAGCCTCCCAAGTAGCTGGGATTACAGGTGTGCGCCACCATGCCTGGCTAATTTTTGTATTTTTAGCAGAGATGGGGTTTCACCATGTTGACCAAGCTGGTCTTGAACTCCTGACCTCAGGTGATCTGCCCGCCTCAGCCTCCCAAAGTGCTGGGATTATAGGCATGAGCCACCGTGCCCAGCCCGAACTGGTTCTTACAATGTTTCAGAGGCTGACTTTAAGGCCAGAACACAACCTTTGTGCTTGACAGCTCAGAACATTTCCCTTGACACCTGTTGGGGTACTTTGCCTCTTACAAACCCTTCTCCCCTTAGGAAAACTTTTTTGCTGACTCAGAAATTCGCTTGTCCTGAAAGGAGTTTTAGCTTACAAATAGAAACACTGACATTAAAGTGGCAGGCAGTAGAAGTGAACTAGACTAAAAATAAATGTGCTTGGTGGCCCCAGAAGTGCCAAAACAAGTGGACTGAAGGAATTCCAGCAAATAACACCCATATGCTCAAGCAATGAGTAAGGGCATGAAAGATGTAAATGCTTGGCCCTGGTGGCCCCAGCAGTGTAGTAGCATGAGCCTCTGTGCAGATTGAAGTACACGCTGAGCCTGGTACCCAGAGACACTTTCTCTATATTCTGGGCATGCATGTTGGAGTGCTCCTGCCAGGGTGCTGCTCTGAGCCCCATAGGGAGATTTGTAGTCCATCTGGAAGGCTTGGTATTTACTCAAAGGCCTATGCAGTTTTTTACTGAAGCTTATGTATTATTCTTCCATGTCAACCCCTGCAGGGACAATTAGATAATGTCATAAAAACTATTAGACTATATGCATTAAAAACCCTGAGTTTCTCTCTAGGACATTGGTCTAGACAATGAATTTATGAAAAAGACCTCAAAAGCTTAGGCCACAAAAACAAAATAAACAAATTGGGACTTAATTAAACTAAAAGGCTTCTGCACAGCAAAAGAAATAATCAACAAAGTGAAGAACAACCTGCTGAATGGGAGAAAATATTTGCAAACTCTTACCTGACAGGAGACTAATAGGCAGAATATACAAACTCAAACAACAAGGGGAAAAAATAATCCCATTAAAAAGGGGAGAAAGGACATGAATAGACATTTCTGCAAAGAGGACATAAAAATAACCAACAGATACTGAAAAAATCATTACCATTACTAATCATCAGAAAAAATGCAAACCAAAACCAAAATGACATATCATCTTATACCAGTCAGAATGGCTATTACTAAAAAGACAAAACACAACAGATGTTGCTGAGGATATGGAGAAAAGGGAAGTCTTATACACTGCTGGTGAGAATGTAAACTAATACAGCCACTAAGGAAAACAATATGCAGTTTTCCCAAAAAACTAAAACTGGAATTAACATTTGATCCAGCAATCCCTCTACTGGGTATCTACCCAAAGGAAAAATCAGTATATCCAAGGGATACCTGCACTGGCATGTTTATTGCAGCACTATTCACAATAACAAAGATACAGAATCAACCTAAATGCCCATCAATAATGAAAGGGTAAAGAAAATGTGGTACATATACAAAATGGAATACTATTCAGCCATGAAAATGAATGAAATCATGCCATTTGCAGCAGCATGGGGATGAAATTGGAGGTCATTATGCTAAGGGAAATAAGCCAGGCACAGCAAGACAAATATCTTATGTTCTCATATGTGGAAGCTAAAATATTTCATTCCATGGAGGTAGATGGTAGAAAGATGAGAGACTCAGAAATGGGGGGGAAAGGGAGGGCAGATGAAAAGAAGTGGGTTAAAGAATACAAACATACAGTAAGATAGAGGAAATAATGACGTAGTTAACAAAAATGTACTCACATGATGGACACCTTAAATCCTCGGATTTCATCAGTATACATTCATTACATACATGTAACAAAATTTTACATATACCCCATAAATTTATACAAACATCACCAGGAAGAACCGTGCGTTTCTTGGAGCCAGTGAACTGCCAATGTGTCTGTGTAGCAATGTTAACTATTTAGAGAAGCAAGGCTCCCAGGAAAATAGGTCCTTGAAGTAAGTGTGCATAGTCTATAGTCTGATTCCATCTACATAAGTGACAGTAAAAGTGAGAATTTTTTGACACTCCAGGAATTCATTCATTACAAATTTAAACAGGCACATAAGCAAGTAGGTACAAGTGACTTCCAACCCTCTCACCCAAAGGAGCAGAGATATTCTAAGTATTAGAGCTGAAAGAAAACCTGGACAATTTCTTAATAGAACCCTTTTCAAATTGTTACACAAAAATCTAATATTCAAAAGAAAGTCTTGGTAGAGGCAGAGGTGGAACACACAGGGCCCCTGCTATTGTGGCCGTTCCCTCCACTTCAACCACCTCTCTAGCCTAAGGCATTCTTGTGAAACTTCATGACTTTTAGGAACCCACTAACAATTGCATTTTACCCCATCTTCTCACCTGTCTGAGCAGAAGTGCCTAGCACTTCTACTTCCAGGGTATTTTTTGAGGTGTCATCGGCTTTAGCTTAGCCCTAAGAATTAAAAGAACCTCGAATGTAGATGATTTCAAGCTCAGCTTGTTCCCTTTATGAAAGTATAATACCGAATTTGAGACTTAACTTTCATGGATGGAAATAGACTGCAGGTCCACAATTCTATAATCCCCAAAGCTTTGGAAAGCAAAAGCTTCTTAACTCATTTGGTGCTTTCAATTCTCCTAGAGCTCTGCACAGCAGCAGTCCTAGCTGAGCACCGGAGGTGGATAGGTAGAACCTTTTAAAAACTTGAACAGAAAACTTAACAGTGTTCCAGTCAGGTGGCTAAGGGCTCGGCATTCGATTTAGTGTCTGAGCTGTCCCTCTCTGTGGGAAGCAGAGAATTAAACAGAACTAGGGAGCACTTTCTGCCCAGTAGCAGTCCCTCAAAACAAAGTGCTTAGGAAACTAGCAGGGACATTTTAGTAGCACACTATACTCCTAATGCCTATTGCTACTCCTTATTGGAGAGAGAGAGAGAGAGAGAGAGAGAGAGAGAGAGTGTGTGTGTGTGTGTGTGTGGTTGAGAGAGAGAGTAAAACATAGCTTTATGATGATCAGGCAGAAGCTTGAGTAAAGTGGAAATATCTGGAATAAGAAAAGCTAGAAATTAAACTCCTTTTTGGCTTCGGATATTTTCTTAGTAGAAAATGCTGATGCCTGTCCTGAGTCTGCTCAATATAGACGCTTGGAGCAGAGCTGCTAGGATTTTAATAGAATTTATTACTGTTGATAGCTTGTATATTACAACTAAATTCAGAAACCCTCTTTAAGGCAATAGTAGAGTAAATATCAGCCTTGGGATACTGTATGCCCATATTTAATCCCAGGCCACTCTGAGTGCCTATGAAATCTGTAGCTTCAAACTCATTTTTAAGGAGATTGTCTTTCAGGTACCTTAACCCTGGGGTGGAAAACTATCATTTGACATTGACCTTTAACTTCCTATTCAAATCTGATTACAAGGTTCCCGTTTTGACTATGTAGATATCAATGTCAATGTTGTTGTCTCATTTTGACTTAATAACTTTTGATAACTAAAATCTTAAAAAAAATCAGAGGTTTTCAGCCTTTACTGTATCCTAACTCCAACCTTACTAGTCTTTCCAAGTATATTTGTACCTATGTTCTCAGACTACAAATCGTTCTTTTTCTGTTACTCAAGGTAGAGTCTTACCACTTTCACAGTCCCCAAAGGTAGTAAGGTTATATAGAACTACAAGACATGTACCCTTACCATTGAGAATATTGCAAACGTATTAAGAATCCAGTGGCAATGAGGGGAGAGGGGAGACGCACCAGGTACCTCATATTTGGTTTAGCATATAAAACCACACAGGTGTTGCTTCCTGACAACAATCTCTACCCTCCTCTAGTTCCCCTTCTAAATCCCTAGTATATTACAACCAATAAAACATGTGAAGAATGAAAAAATATTATGAAACGAAGGTAGGAAACCATTCTGCTTTGTAACTGGGTCCTAGCTTAATTAGACTCATGGGAGCAGAGTGATAGATGCAGTTTTAAAAGCAACATATTTAATATCCAAGGAAGTAACCACACCCATATGGTCATCTTGATTTGGGCCAAATTTTCATTTCCCTGGGAAGAGCCACAAAGCACAAAATGCTCCCAGACAGCAGGGAGTAGCTGACACTGGGGAGACCAACTAGGGTATTGTGCACATAACACAAGAGTTCCAGTCTGTGCTTGTCTCTGTAATATCAGTTCTTATGCCAGCATGCCACAGCTGCAAATGCTGAAAGGTGGCAGGAAATCGGAAGGCCTTCTGCTTGGACACCCTCCCTAAGTAATCTGCGTAAACTATATGATTCCACTGTTTTTCTCAAGTATTTGCAGTATATTTGCTTTAAGCAGCCACATCTGTGCCTTTTATCATGAAGCAATCACATCCACCAGAAGGACAGAACTGCTAATGATAGGAAGCACCTGAACATTAGCTGGCCTGTGCCGGGCAAAACACCAACTGTCCCACTTAAAAGTCTTAGTTCACACCATTGTGTGAATTAAATATCCATCATTAAGCATAGAAAAACAGATTCAGAGAAATAGAATCTACATCTTCAGCTCCACCTCACTGTCCTTTCCTCTCGTCTTTAAATGCAAATGATCTTCCTTTCCCTCTTAACTATACTTTCTTGTTGCTTTTATCTTGGAGCTGTTTTTTAAACCTGTGTTTTTCCAATTAGACCTCAGTTTCTAAGAGGAGGAATCATGTATTAAATCTCTATTTCTACCCCATTCTTGCTGCTCCTTCTAAATCTTCTTCACTGTGCTTGTAATAGAAACATCATTAATGGATAATAGTATGGATGTGGACAAGAAATGCCGTTAAAGGATTAGGACTTGGCTGATTATAGCCACACACATAGTTTGAACAAATGAGAGAAATGAGTCCACAGGCAGAGATGATGCCCCTTGTGGTCTCTGGGCAATCTGGATTCCTTCTATTTTGGTCTGGCTCCATTTGCCCGAGATCACTATTCCAGCCACCACGCCCAATTTTCAGGTACCAGAAATGAACAGATGGAAAGAAAATGGATCCTTTATCCTCTTAAGGACATTTCCCAAAGTTGTATATACCATTTTAGTTTACATTCCATTAGTCAGAATGTAGTCCCTTGGCTGCACCTCACTGAGAAAGAGGCTTGAAAATGTAGTATTTAGTCTTAGCATGTACCCAGCTAAGAACGCAATTACTGTCAGTCACTGGCTGAAGATCCTTCCTACTCTGGCCCTTAAGATGTTATAGCCTGCCGAGTCTGTAGTATCCTTCTGAGAAGGTCCCCATCCATGGGTATTAGGTATCTTGAATCTATAACCAATCCTTGCTTTACTGAATGTTCCCTTCTTATTCTAGGGAGAAAAGCCAAATGTGAACCGTCCCAATTCCAGTGCACAAATGGTCGCTGTATTACGCTGTTGTGGAAATGTGATGGGGATGAAGACTGTGTTGACGGCAGTGATGAAAAGAACTGTGGTAAGTAAAGAGTTTGATGACTTATGCATTTGGTTAAAATATGATGTTATCTTAATCTGCAAATGTGTTGAGATTCTGAAAATAAAATCCACATCTAACAATTGCTTTGAAAGTATCTATACTTCTCTGTGTAAAGGAATAAAATTGAATGTTTGACATGGGGTTATCAACTTGAGAATGGAATGATAAGGTGATGTTCCATTTAAATGACAGGACCTAGCTTATCTTAGATAAGACAAACCTGTGGAATAGGAATCTGGGAGAAGGCAGAACAGGACCAGAAATAGAGACAAACAGAAGATTGCTTAGAAGGGACTTTTATCCCCTTTTAATTTTCAAATGGCTCTGATCCTAGAAAAGAAGGCAAGCCATGGACATGAGAAAATCCCATAAAGTTTCAGGGGGTTAATTAACCCCTGACATAGAAACTACAAGCCAGCACAGATCAAAGATCAGATAAGGATTCTTTTTTAATTCTCTGCTTACAATAGTTGCTGATTCTAAAGCATTAGCAGGGCGGAAGACATTCTCTCTCCAAGAGAATGGGGATACAGTGTCACATCCATCAATCAGCATCTATCAAAAGATCACTGTGAGAAATGCCTGTGTATGCAATCTATACAACCTCATGTCAAGCCAAAATCGCTGAGAACTGCATGGCAAGATTACATTTAGATACCGTGAATACATGCTGAAGTTTGCTGTAGGATCCCTTTGCTCAATGTGGTAAACATTCTGAAACAATAGTCTATGTGAATATTGGTGCTGACATTGTCATTTATCTTTTAAAAGATTTATATAAAGATGTTCACTATACAAGGTAGAAATACAGACGAAAAGTAGAGACTAAATGTAGGTTTCATCAACTGCCATCTTGTTATGCCTTTACCTACTTCTTCATGCATCATTACTAAAATGCTATACAGTGTGCATCATGGCAGACCTTGTTCTACACCTGATCTCTCTGAGCAGTATCACAGGTGTTTTCATGCCAATGTGTAGAGCAGATCAGTAGCTCCTTTAGAAGCATAAGAAAGTCCATTCTACAGTCTCAGGGAAGAAACTTACATCCAGTCTCAGGACTAAGAAATAGTTCTCCTGTGCAACACCTTCCCATCATTTGCATTTTAACACTGAGATTTTAATCTATTCCACAAGACATTGAGTCTCATGCTATTTCTGGGTTACCTAGGTAATTTAGTTCTCTTACTAAATATCTCCCTAGAGAGTCCTCACTCTTGTCAACTATTTTCCTGTTGTAAGTTGCAATTTTTTTCCTCTAAACTATATATTTGGCAAAACCCGTTGCTTGTTCTTAAAAAGAAATTTTTCTCTTTATGTTGTACAAGTCTTCTTTTACCATCTGACTCAGTAGGAACTAACCTGGGTCAACTTGGGATTTTTCTAAAATAGTCTCGTGTAAGTCCTCTCTACTAGCCACGTGGTGGGAGACTTTGGCAAAGAAAAAGAGGTAGATGTATATCTAACGAAGATCATTTGAGGTAGGAAAAATTATATCCTTGGCCAAAATGTGTCTCTATTTCCCATGTGTGACAGTAGAGAAAGAAAGTGGAAATAGTACAATCAGGGAAGCTCTGAGTGCTTACTTTGTTTCTCTCTGGAAGAGGAAAGCTATAGAATTACTTAAAACTTCCACAGCTACCTCCTATTTTTAGTCTAATCTCTTAATATGGAACACTTGGTTACAATATTTAGCATGGTTCTTTATTGCCAGTATGTCAATGGGCATAGTCAACTTAACCTTAGATTCTGTTAGCCATGTGCTTCTGTTGGTCCCATTAACTCATTCTTTTATAATGTTAGGCTGAACTAATTAATCAGCAACCTAAGTACTCTAAATATGTAACTGCTAATTCTCTTCCTCTGTAGCATATCTAAATTCCTTTTTGTCTCTCAAGGCCCAGTTCAAATATCCTTTCTTTACCCTCCCAGTCTACGCTCCAAATGAAGAGAGATAACCCTACAGCAATTTGTCTGTCTGTTTATCTTTTGCTCAAACACTGTGGTATACAGCCAATCTTTCACATCCTCCTTACGTTTTCTAAGACTTAAAATCATGGGGATCCAGGTGCGGTGGCTCATGCTTATAATCCTAGCACTTTGGGCGGCTGAGGCAGGCGGATCATGAGGTCAGGAGATCGAGACTATCCTGGCTAACTCGGTGAAACCCTGTCCCTACTAAAAATACAAAAAAATTTAGCCAGGCATGGTGTAGTCCCAGCTACTCGGGAGGCTGAGGCAGGAGAATGGCGTGAACCCGGGAGGCAGAACTTGCAGTGAGCCAAGATGGTGCCACTGTACTCCAGCCTGGGCGACAGAGTGAGACTCTGTCTCAAAAAAATAAATATAAATAAAAAATCAATCAATCAATCAATTATGGGGTCTCTTTACAGCCATTCCGCTACTCCCTCTTTTGTAACTTCCGCAGAATTATAGCAACTAACCCTGCAGACCCTCTGACTTCTTCCTCCATGCTCAGGAAAACATAGACCTTGAATAGCACTTAATTAACACTACTGTTTGCGTTTTTCAGTGATTTTAGAAACAGGCATGAATCTAAAGCTAGCATGGCCAGTCTTGTTTCCTTGGCTATGTGATTCAAGGAGATAATCCTTTACAGATCATCATAATTTGTCAACCCATGTTGAGTTCTAGAAATTAACTGTAATCACTGTCTCTCTCCTTTGCAATATCTTAACATGGAACCAGAGTGGTCCAAGGGCAAACTCTAAGCTCTGAGAGTTCTACCTACTTTAAACCAGTGATTTGCGAAACAGTCCCTTTCAAATGTTCATCAAATTGTGAATTTTTCACTTATTTACCTTCACAGAATATATGTTATAGAGGAATGTTTTAAAATAGAAATTTGGGTAGAAGGTATAAGCATATAGGCAAGAAAGAATATAATCTAAGAAAGATAAGCTTAGGGTATCCTGTGTGGCTACTTTATATCGATTCATCCTACTCTGTGATTGCTTCATGGGTAGGATAATCAAGCTCCCCAATTTGCTTAGGACAGCCCTGGTTTATGCTTATCTTCCGGATATAATTAACAGTGTCCCCTTTCTGCTGAGACTGTCCCAATTTGGACAAAAAATTGCATGGTAACCGTAAGTATAGGGCAAAGACCTGCCCCAGGAAGAATTAGCAGCACAATCAATTCCTCTCCTTAGGCTACTTTAACATTAGCAGTCAGTTATGGATATTAGCACTGACAGCTTCAATGACTTTTAGCTGGTTGATGTTAGCCTACCCCTTGGCTAGCAAGGCTAAAATCTTCTCTCCCTTGAATTCTAAATACAACATCTCTTGTTACACCGATTGAGTTTTCTCCCCTTTCTACCTGATGAGTTCCTTTGTCCCTGTAGACCAGTATGGGTGACAATATTCAGTACTGGGGTTTGGCCTTCATTCTCCACACTAAACACATATATTGTTAAGGGATGCCCCTTGAACAGTGTATTGGTCAGCTCAGACTGCTCTCACAAAAACACCACAGATGGGTGGCTGAAACAACAGAAATTTATTTCTCAAGTTGTGGAGACTGAGAAGTCCAAGATCAAGGTGCCAGCAGATCTGATATCGGGTAAGGGCTGTCTTTCTGGCTTGCAGATGACCATGTTCTCACTGTGTCCTTACATAGTAGATAAAAAAGAGAGAGAAAGCAAGTGCTCTGGTTTCTTATTATAAGGGTGCTAATCCCATTCATGGGGGTTCCACCCTCATGACTTAATTACCTCCCAGAGGCCCTACCTCCTAATAACATCATATTAGGGGTTAGGATTTCAACACATGAATTTTGGGTTGAAACAAACATTCAGTTCCCAGCAAACAGTTCTACTATGATCCAGTCAGAAGATGGAATGTTTAGCTGTTAAATGAAGTACTTGAATGACTTGGAAGAAATGCATGTAGAAAATGAAAGTGTTACTTCATCTCAACATTATAAAACAGGCAGGAAGTTAAATGTAAGGTGTCTCTGGGTTGTAAGATAATGGGCAACCTCTGTCTGACCTTGATTTCCATTTCCTCCAAGTCTCTCAAATGAGCATCTTCCTCCTCTGAAAAAAAATGATAATTTTTCTGAAGTTTCCCCTGGATATTGTCAGTTGAGTGCCCATTGACTGAGCTTTTTTTAGAGCAAACATGCCAAAATGCAGTATGAGTCCTCATGTGAAGCTAGGGCTGTGGGTAAGTTACTACAACTTTAACCCTTCAAATAAACGTTTGTAGTAAAGAAGACGTGTGCTGAATCTGACTTTGTGTGCAACAATGGCCAGTGTGTTCCCAGCCGATGGAAGTGTGATGGAGATCCTGACTGTGAAGATGGTTCAGATGAAAGCCCAGAACAGTGCCGTGAGTGTAACTTGCTTTGGCCTTGAACTTTCCCAGGTTGTTCGGTGTCTAACATTTCTAAGTATTGCTTAATCTACTACTTGGTATTCATTTTTCTTTGCCTGCCTTAGAGTTTAGGTCAACTGACTCCAAGGGCAGTCAAATCATTACCAGTTTATCAGCCTCCTTTAAAGAATGTTCTCTCTGGTCCAACAAGACTGACATTCTCTTGGGTAGCTTCACTATTGAATACTTAAAACTGAAGTCAACAGATTCAATCAAGAACTCCTTGACTAGGTGCATAGATTTCAAATGTTTGATTATAATGACTCTGAGCAGATGGTCCTCTGGTCCTGGAAGCTAAGTCAAGAAGTGAGGGTTCCCTATGGGCCAAGCACAAGCTTTTAGAAGCACAGCTTATCATACTATTAAAAAGCTATTACTGAAGAGGTAAGGTAGCTAGTAATTGGGTGATATAGTGACTTCTGACACACATGTAACCTAAAGTTACTAAAATGGAGATCTTACAGCTTGTTCTTAAATAAGACAAACTTCATAGGTATGCAATTGTATACCTGTGTCCTTAGGAAAAAGTCTATGAGACTGTAAAGAATGATGGTTTGGGATCACATAAATTGAGATCACATGAATGTCAAGGCGAAGAAAGTCTTAGAGTTTGAGTCAGTAGAGGCCTGCACTGGTAGAAGCACTAAAAAAGGACTAACATGAACACAATTTAGGTCTAAAATGTGATTATGAAAGAAAATGAAATAGGAAGATAAGGGTGTTACTTTCAGTTTTCTAGATAAGAAGTGAGGAGGGTAATATTGGTCAAGGCAAGTGAGTTCAAGGCCTGTGAGCTAAGGACAGGTTGTATAAAGATTCAGCATCAAGTTTTAGTGGAGGATGACCTGGTCAAGTCAAGCATTAGGGCATGCTTCTACTTTGCAAGATGTCAATCTAAAGGAGGTTGTGAAGGAGGCCCGTAAAGGAATCTAGGCAATAGAAGATTTCATAGGTGTTTGACCATCTGACTTTTCATGTATTTGAGATTAGATGACAATATCTGCGTGTGCCCACTTCATATTCAACAGATAAATAGTGGTCTAGGAGCAGGCGAGTCAATAAACTTCACTATGCCAAGTAAAACAAAAGCCAGAACTGAGCACGCCACGGGACCTTGAAGGAGTGACGTGGTCAAGGCTGTCAGGTACACTGCCAGGTAGCATAGGTTGGCACAACTTCTATGTAATGGAGCTGATGAAAGAGCTCCCCAGGCTTCAGCCAGTTAGTAGAATTTCACCAGTGTGCCAGGCTACTGAGTCACAGGTATTAGCGCTTCCAGGCAGCACAGGAGCAGCAGCTTTGCATTGATCAGTTTTGAGGCTCTTTTGAGACTGTATATCATCAACAGATATGAGAACATGCCGCATAAATGAAATCAGCTGTGGCGCCCATTCTACTCAGTGTATCCCAGTGTCCTGGAGATGTGATGGTGAAAATGATTGTGACAGTGGAGAAGATGAAGAAAACTGTGGTAAGAAGATCAGTGTTGAGTGACGTAACCCAAAGACCCTTTTCCTAAAGGAAGGGTGGGCAGGGGAAACTAAACTAAGCCTGAAGACGCACTGACATTGACTGACTTTTCAGTGACTTCACTATCTGCTCAATTACTTGTCCTTCATAACTGCCCTAAAACCCTAAAAGACATTCACGTGGCAATTGCCCATCGCTTGGTGTTTCTTTTAGGCAAATAGAAATAAGAAGGTAAGTCATTCAAGGCACTTATATGTAGAAGTAGTTTAGGGAAGCAACAGTTGTGTGGGCTTTTGTTTCTGTTGTGACAGTAATTCATGTGCCTTTTGCACTTTGGCACAATAAAATTAGAAGCTGAGTAGGGTTGGCAAATACATTCATAGGTCTAAATTTGATTGGGTTATTGGAATAAATTGTTTGAGTATTATACAAGCATTTCTTTGCCCATAAACTAGATTCTGGCATAACTTTCCCAGAAAAAAAAAAAAAAAAGACACAGAAGCATGAATTAACATCTTGCCTCAGATACCCAAAGAAAAGTCTACCCAACTGGTGATACCTTTGTCACCTGTTGCAGTTCCTGTTTCTGAAAGCTAACTCTGCTTCCTATTCTTTCATGTTTCTGGTCTTGGAAAATCTTTAATAAAATGCTGCATGTTGAAGGTGAGGGCCTGGGAAAATCACTAGGCTGAACAAACAGTCCTTTGAATGTTCTTTCACGCTACTACCCTGTTTATAGGGCCTCTAAAACCTACAGCTCCCAAGTCTGACAAGCATGGGCCTCCTGGTATGGTAGTAGTCAAGCTCAGGGTACTTACAGTTGAAACACCAGTCTTGTGTGTAGAAGTCGCCTCCTGAGGTCAATACCACTGCACCTAGTCCAATGAGTTTTAGTGTTCAATCCTAGAATTGAGTTTTCTGTATTGGTAAGCCCTGGTGCTGCCAAGTGTTTCCCTTATAAATCTAGACTTTGCTTCCCAAGAGAGTCGTGGTCTCTATTGTAATTGCCATCAAATTGTAACCTTGAAACGTTTGGCAGGAATTTAAGTCAAAGTACCAATTGGCTAGTAGGACTAGCTTATCATTGTCAGCATACCTGATTGTTAAATGGTGATTATAGCCCTGGCAGTGACTTTTTCAAAATGGAAAGTGTTTAAGACTTGTTATTCCTGATCCTTATTTAAAGGACCAAAAAGAGGAACCATGTATGGTGGTATGTGGTTCACCTCTTTTGGGGATAAAGTCATAATGCTTATTGTGAATATTACATTGCATGATATTCTCAACTAGTGATAAGATCTGACAAGCAGTATGTGGATTCAAGGACAACTCAATCTCTGCCTTCCAAATTGAAATCCCTTGTTACAGTTTGTTATTTATCATGGCCACTTTTAGAGTCAATTGTGGTTCTCATCTCAAATTAATTTCCAGTCTTCAACTATTTTCTTGGTCCTTTATTTCTGTTCTTCTTATTTATAGTGTGCCTTCATTTTTTGTACAATGAGACTGTGTGCTTGATTTAACTCCATTGTAGCCTTTAAGTTGGGCTAGTAAGTTAGGATTAATGAATAAAGATCAATGTATTAGATTTTGGGACAAGAATCTTGAAAGGACCAATCTTGATGCATTTTCAATGGGGCATCCTCTCTCTTAATAGGCAATATAACATGTAGTCCCAATGAGTTCACCTGCTCCAGTGGCCGCTGCATCTCCAGGAACTTTGTATGCAATGGCCAGGATGACTGCAGCGATGGCAGTGATGAGCTGGACTGTGCCCCACCAACCTGTGGCGCCCATGAGTTCCAGTGCAGCACCTCCTCCTGCATCCCCATCAGCTGGGTATGCGACGATGATGCAGACTGTTCTGACCAATCTGATGAGTCCCTGGAGCAGTGTGGCCGCCAGCCAGTTATACACACCAAGTGTCCAGCCAGCGAAATCCAGTGCGGCTCTGGCGAGTGCATCCATAAGAAGTGGCGATGTGACGGGGACCCTGACTGCAGGGACGGCAGTGATGAGGTCAACTGTCGTAAGTAGCTTTCTTGCGTGGCACGTTCAGTTCTCTTCCCTGTATCAACTGGGACAATTTGCTGGCTTCATTCCATGGTGTTTCCTCCCTTTGTAGCCTCTCGAACTTGCCGACCTGACCAATTTGAATGTGAGGATGGCAGCTGCATCCATGGCAGCAGGCAGTGTAATGGTATCCGAGACTGTGTCGATGGTTCTGATGAAGTCAACTGCAAAAATGGTAAGGGTCTCTTCTTTGTTGCTTAAGCAGTGGATTGCTCTGACCAGACCCACTCATGGAATCTCTCTTCTTTGTTTCTCTTTGTAGTCAATCAGTGCTTGGGCCCTGGAAAATTCAAGTGCAGAAGTGGAGAATGCATAGATATCAGCAAAGTGTGTAACCAGGAGCAGGACTGCAGGGACTGGAGTGATGAGCCCCTGAAAGAGTGTCGTAAGTGTACTTGCTGCTCAAGTACAGACCCTGAAAGTTTGATACAATCCAGCATAGCTAACACTGTGTGGACCCCCCATGATGGCTAGTTAAACTTCTGAATGTACTGAAGTTCAATTGTAGACTTCAGAGTGAAACTTTATGACTTAAAAGCCCAGGTAGGACAAACAAGTTTATAGTTTTTGTTTTTGTTTTTTGTTTTGAGATGGAGTTCCACTCTTGTTGCCCAGGCTGGAGTGCAATGATGCCGTCTCGGCTCACTGCAACCTCTGCCTCCCGGATTCAAGCAGTTCTCCTGCCTCAGCCTCCCGAGTAGCTGGGACTACAGGCACCCACCACCACGCCCAGCTAATTTTTTTTTTTTTTTTTTTTTTGTATTTTTAGTAGAAACAGGGTTTCACCATGTTGGCCAGGCTGGTCTTGAACTCCTGACCTTGTGATCCACCTGCCTCGGCCTTCCAAAGTGCTGGGATTACAGGCATGAGCCACCGTGCCGGGCTCAAACTAGTTTATAGTTTAACCTCCTTAAAGATAACTGATCATCAATAGAGAAACTTGACTAAATCCTTGACCAACTGGTAACTTGCCAAGGAGATAGATAATCCACCCTGAAATATATATCTATAAAATAAATGATTAGGTCTTAGACAAATCATGGGTTTGACCAGGCCAACTAGATAAGGTATCACAAATAGCCTGTGTTTTAAATGTGAAAGACAGATATTAATTGAAAATAAGTTGTCAAGTGACTGCTACATTTTTATTCCAGATATAAATGAATGCTTGGTAAATAATGGTGGATGTTCCCATATCTGCAAAGACCTAGTTATAGGCTACGAGTGTGACTGTGCAGCTGGGTTTGAACTGATAGATAGGAAAACCTGTGGAGGTGAGTCTAAGAAGAAAACCCGGACACTGCGGGTGATGGGAAAGGATAGTATGTACCTAGTAAGGTATAGGAGCAGCAAGACTAATTCTGATTTCTCTCCTAGATATTGATGAATGCCAAAATCCAGGAATCTGCAGTCAAATTTGCATCAACTTAAAAGGCGGTTACAAGTGTGAATGTAGTCGTGGCTATCAAATGGATCTTGCTACTGGCGTGTGCAAGGCAGTAGGTAAATGAACTTGGACTGGTGTGGCTATTATACCTTTATGAGTAAGTGCCTCTAAAATGTACAGCCAGTGACTACAGTGGTCAAACTAAGCATGAAATTGTACTTGAGAACAATGCTGCTAACCTCATAATACAGCAGTATAGGTTAAATAGCAGATCTCTCCCCCAGACATCTACTTTGGTCATTCCTTTCGCATGTGATACCATGAATACCTACCAGGTTTGCATGCTGTTTCCAAAACTTGAGTGCAACTCAAATAAGTGACTTATTCATCACCCACCTTGTTGTTGAAGGCTGTAACCCCAGGACTGCCTTCCTAAACCGTAGGAAGCACTTGCAGATCCCAGGGGCAGGAACTCCAGAACAGATACTACTGAGGTATTCCACAATACCTTTATTTTCTAAGTGCTCCTCTGCTGGGAGGAGGTGGTTTAGAAAGACCTTGCCTTCTTAAAGCAAAACTAAGTAACCCTGACTTCCATCTTGCAGGCAAAGAGCCAAGTCTGATCTTCACTAATCGAAGAGACATCAGGAAGATTGGCTTAGAGAGGAAAGAATATATCCAACTAGTTGAACAGCTAAGAAACACTGTGGCTCTCGATGCTGACATTGCTGCTCAGAAACTCTTCTGGGCTGATCTAAGCCAAAAGGCTATCTTCAGGTAACTTTCAGTTCCATTTGTGTTGTCTTGACATAAGTCATTGTCACTTGGGAAGTGATCTGTGGGGTAGTTTGGAGGAGTTTTTTTTTGTGTCTAGCCCCATCTAGCATCTAATTATCTGGGGACATTAAATCTAACGCTACCATTATTTATTGTTATCAGTTCCTAATTAGAAACTCACAATTGTCTGTGAAGTAAAAGATGACATCTTTCCTATTTTTTATATTTTCTCCCTTTTCTCTACAGTTAATTGAGAACTGTTCATTGTTGCTACAAATAGAAATGGTAGTACAGCCATTTCTTAATGGGAACTATAGAAACTCAGATGATGGATACTGAAACAAATAGCTTCACTTAGAAATTTGTTGTTCTTGTATATAGAATACATACCAGCAGCTAGATAATTTAGCATCAGTAAGCAGCATGGTTAAATAATTTGAGTGATGAGCTGTGGTGTTAACTAGATTTCTTTCTGAACAAAGTCATTGACCATTTTGCAAGCAAAAAGTCCGTTCTCCAAGCTCTAATTGTGTCAAACTCAAATTTCTTGTGACCTATTCTGTTTCAGTGCCTCAATTGATGACAAGGTTGGTAGACATGTTAAAATGATCGACAATGTCTATAATCCTGCAGCCATTGCTGTTGATTGGGTGTACAAGACCATCTACTGGACTGATGCGGCTTCTAAGACTATTTCAGTAGCTACCCTAGATGGAACCAAGAGGAAGTTCCTGTTTAACTCTGACTTGCGAGAGCCTGCGTCCATAGCTGTGGACCCACTGTCGGGGTTTGTAGTCTGTTTTCCATCACATAGCCTTTTGGAATGGTATCTGTGTAGGTCAGGAGCTTTCTCATACCTGAATTAGTACTAAAATCTCAAGCTTTATCAGCCTTCTACAACAAAGAATTAGAATTCTAATTCAAGATACCAGTTTTGCCCCAGTTGAGTGACCCTGGGATGGCCTTATCTATATGACAGGTCCTCCTGTCTGACTCTCGTGTGACTGATTGTTGGTTGACATTAATGAATTAACATTCCTGATTTGATATGTATACCAAAAGCTGTATCTGAACCCTTTTGCCCCCCCAGTTTCTACGCAAGTGATTTTTAAATTTTTGACTGAATACTTTGCTGGGCTAGCTCTGGAAGATCAAACCTAAATGACAGCCCGAATTGTGAGGATTTGGGTAACCACGTTGCATCTAAGTGTGCAAGTTGTCTGAAAGTCCAGCAGAAATAAACAGACCTTTCTAGAAACATTTCACTAAGGGGGTTCCGCAAATTGCCACTAAGTAACATAGAAGAGCAGCTTAGGAAGTTGACTAAGGCTGTAGTCATCACAACTGGCCCCCATGCAGCCTCATTAGAACTCTGTCAGCCAACCCCTGCTATGAAATTTGAAAGATGTTTGTCTTTCACTCCTCTGAAAGAACTGACCTTTTAAAAAGGAAACATAACCTTGTGACTTTGGGCTGAAATTTAAATGTCAGACAAACATAGATTATTATAGTTAATAATGAGCTTGTAGATTCTTAATATTCAACTTTACCTAGAACATAATTAGACCCTTAAGTGTTACTCTTTATCACTAGAGAATCCCTTGAGTTTTCTGCTCAAATTTTAAATTTTTGTTTCAAGCTATAACTTTATTCCTTCTAAACCACTGAGTCTTATTTCTCATTTAATTCTTCACAGCTTTGTTTACTGGTCAGACTGGGGTGAACCAGCTAAAATAGAAAAAGCAGGAATGAATGGATTCGATAGACGTCCACTGGTGACAGTGGATATCCAGTGGCCTAACGGAATTACACTAGGTATGTATGTTCTTCCTTCTCGACCACCCACTCGACGATCTTCATAGTGTTTCCATTTATCTCCATGGTGAATTCTGGACTAGCAGATGACTCTACTGTTTCCGCCTAAATTGTAGCAGGAATTTTCAATGGGAGTAACTGAACAACACAAGTAAAATGGTGGATTAGCAAATTACACATTCCATAATTACTGGCCTGTTGTCCAGCTGGGCCTAATATGTGACACAAATTCAGTGAACGTTGGGTCTTGGGTGCACTCATATTAAATATTCTGGGCATGAGTGCCTTAGCATTTCCTGAATTGCAGCGTTTTAACAGTTTTCTTCTGGCTTTTTGGAGGAGAACAACAAAATGGTAGCCTCTTTTGATGTTTTCTGTAATGTGAGTAATATTTCTTAAGTCATTTACTTTGAGAATCTCAGGTACCCTGTTAGTCCCCAAAAATCAATGTGGATACAGACTGCATGCTGCTTTGCAAGGTTTGTGTGACCCTGTTAAGAAATCCTGCTGGGGAAAGAACCATGAAAGTAGAATATTAATTCAGTAGATATTTTAAATGGGAGCCAGAGTAGTGGCGTGTCATGTAATGACAATTCTTTTCCTACCCAGACCTTATAAAAAGCCGCCTCTATTGGCTTGATTCTAAATTGCACATGTTATCCAGCGTGGACTTGAATGGCCAAGATCGTAGGATAGTACTGGAGTCACTGGAGTTCCTAGCTCATCCTCTTGCACTAACAATATTTGAGGTAAGATGTGTCTCACATCAAAGTGTGTACCTTTGAGCTACTATATCACTTTGAAGAGAAATAGCAGACATAGCGGGAGGAGGGAAGAGCAGCTGAACATGGCTCGAGAAACTGCTTTCACTTAAAACCGTGTACAAATTAGACACTAATTCCCAGAAGCACTTCAAACCTAAACTTGATTCTTCTACACTTTTATAGTGTCCCAGCTGAGCATTCAATAAACATAGTCCATTAAATGAGAAGTAAATGATGATGACCTTAGAAATGGACTTGCGTTCATCCTGGATATACATGCTAATTGCGGGGTTCTGTTTTAGGATCGTGTCTACTGGATAGATGGGGAAAATGAAGCAGTCTATGGTGCCAGTAAATTCACTGGATCAGAGCTAGCCACTCTAGTCAACAACCTGAATGATGCCCAAGACATCATTGTCTATCATGAACTTGTGCAGCCATCAGGTACCGTGGAGAAGCACAGTCCTTGATAACTACTTTAAGGGAAGCAGCATGACACAGAACCTGCTGGATGGCAGTAGCTCTTGGCAACTCAGCTTTCTTTAAAAGGGAACTTTTGCCCTCCCGTACCCTACCTTAAACATTTCTCACGTTATTTTTTTATTTCTGCTGCCTTAGAGAAATGGCTTCTGAACTTCAGCTCCTAGCTTTCCTCCCCAGCCTCAGTGTGAGAGCTTTTATTTCTGTCTCATCCATGTCCCCTTGGCCTTTGCCCCTCTTGCCAACACTACTGCAGTAACCTCCAAGGTAGCTTTTGTACTACAAGCTTTCTCTACTATTAGTTTGCTAGGATTTTTGCAATGAAGTACCACAAACTGCCTTAAACAACAAATTTATTGTCTCGAAATTTATGGTCTCAAATTTCTGGAGGCCAGAGGTCTGAAATCAAGGTGCCAGGAGGGTTGGTGCCTGTTGAGGGCTGTGAGGGAAGGGTCTGTTCCAGGCCTCTTCTTGGTCTGTTGACGGTGCTCTTCCCCCTGTGTCTCTTCACATCATCTTCCCTCTGTATATGCTTGTGTCCAGCTTTTTTTTTTGGAGACCGAGTCTTGCTCTGTCACTCAGGCTGGAGTGCAGTGGCACAATCTCGGCTCACTGCAGCCTCAGCCTCCCAAGTAGCTGGGACTACGGGAGTGAGCCACCACGCCCAGCTAAACTTTGTATTTTTAGTAGAGATGGGGTTTCACCATGTTGGCCAGACTGGTCTCGAACTCCTAACCCAAAATAATCTGCCTGCCTCAGCCTCCCAGAGTGCTGGAATTACAGGCTTGAGCTGTAATACCAGTCATATTGGATTCAGACCTTCCCTAAGGCTGAGTTTCCTTCCACTTTGTTGGAGCAAGTCAAGAGAAAACCGGGAGAACATGCCTAGTCTCCTTTCTCTGAGCCTTCACGCTAAACCTTGGGCCAATAGTGAGAGCCAGTCCTGGTCCCTCACCTCCCTTCCCCACCACCTCTTTTGGCATCTATCTATCTCTTAAAGGCATAACTTTTACAGTCTGTCTCCAAGAGGTCCCTTATCTGGTGTCCTTAGAGCATGCTGCCTGTACCTTTATACTTATTCTTCCTTGATATTGCTCTCACTTGAAGGATTGGCAGAGTAGACAAGTTTAAGCTCTTGGGGGCAAAGACTCAGGTCTTCAACATGTAGAACAAGGCTTTATATATACTAGGCACCGGAATACCCATTTTAATGGTATTTTTTTTTCCTGACTAGGTAAAAATTGGTGTGAAGAAGACATGGAGAATGGAGGATGTGAATACCTATGCCTGCCAGCACCACAGTTTAATGATCATTCTCCAAAATATACCTGTTCCTGTCCCAATGGGTACAATCTAGAGGAAAATGGCCGAGACTGCCAAAGTAAGGCATTTTGTGTTTCAACCACAAGTAGAATCTACAACAAGCAATATAGTAAGACAAAAGCTTGGATTTTTAAGAATTCTGTTTTAGCTAATTCTTTGAATAGATTTGAGAAGATATCTGCGATTGTCGTATGCCGGGTTATCATGTCATTTCTTTAGAACTAACTTTAACCCATTTCAACATTAAATGATTTTATAGGAGACTAAAGTGTCAACGTACCTTATACTAATTTGTACCAATTAGTCCCTTAACAGCACTGAGCTAGCCAATTTGCAGGTAATTAAACGAGGCCTTAACATTTTTCCTCAAAAGAAGGGGGACACAAATTATGCTTGAGGAAGGCCATGGTTACAGAAACCTCGTTGCCTCAGTGGGTGACGCTACCCAAGCTGAATTTGCATTTAGTGTTGTGTTCTTTTGATTAAGTGGCAAATTAAACTCATTTGTGTGATTAAGGAGCTTATATGGTGAGGCGGATGAGGTTTTTAGTAGCGTAATTCATGGTCAGGCAGGGATTAGCTCAGTGTACCAAGAAATTAGTTGCAAGACAGTCTGGTATGCCTGGTATACCAGAGCATCTTGAGAACATTTTCTGTAGTTTCCAGGAACATGGGATATTGTTTAGAGGGATAAAATATGATTGTCCATCATTTTGAATTGTCAAATTCCAAACACCGACTGTTCTTCCCAAAGTTTCATATATCTCTTTTTGGCATGAAGATTGCTATTTCAATTTCGACACATCAGCTGTACAACTTAGTTCAGTAGTGGTTTGTCTGTTTCACCTGGTTTTAAAATAACCTTGTACATGGCTTGTCTGGACAAAACAGCTAGCCATTCTGGAACCTTGGCATTAACCAGGTTCTTGGTTTTTATAATTCAGGTACTGCAACTACTGTGACTTACAGTGAGACAAAAGATACGAACACAACAGAAATGTCACCAACTAGTGGACTAGTTCCGAGAGGTATTGAGTTCAGTACTGCAAACTGTTAATCTCAACTAACAGCCACACTCTTTGTATCTATAGCTTAAATAATTAATGCAGCCTTTAACTACTATTTCTGCCCCAATTGGTAACCTATATTTAAACACCAAAGACTTAAAACTTGCGTATCTTCTCCTGACTGATCTTTAAGGTTTCCAGTAGAGACCTGTCAGTGAAATGGCTACTACAGCATGTGACTCAAATAAATACTTGTAGGCCAGAGTTGTTCCTGGTGTTCAATTGTGGTAGATACTGAACATCAATATTGGATGCAAAGGTTTTGGCTCCTTACCTACCTCATGGGAAATTTCTAAGTCTGAATACAGATCCTTCCAAACTGATTCCTTTTATTCCTCTGTAGGGATCAATGTGACCACAGCAGTATCAGAGGTCAGTGTTCCCCCAAAAGGGACTTCTGCTGCGTGGGCCATTCTTCCTCTCTGTAAGTAGATTTCCTACAAGTCTGGGTTCAAGAACTTCTTAGATACCAGATGAAGATTTTTTGTTCATCTGGAGCTACCCCTTTCATGGCCCTTTATGCTGTCTAGCATTTATGACTGAATTACATTCACTTTCTCTCCCACATAATACACTAAATTAAGGCCCAGATCTTTCTCTTCAGTTGTGCCTTTGGCACAGTAACTGGCATGATAAATATTCAACAGTTAATGCTTTCTACTTCTGCACTGTTAGCCTGGCTTATCTCCTTTTATAATAAGTCTCTTTAACTAGTGTACTGTTCTGTTCCCCCTTTGAAATGTGTGTAATGCTTCATACAGAGGAGATGCACAAATGCTAAGAGTTACAGGACTTGTTGAGGGTAAATTAAAAGCAATTAAGATTTTTCAAACCTATGGAAAATGACCTCTAAAACTGTTACGAGACACGCAAATTATAAGGACTTTGCTATAAAAGCCTTTGTCCCAAATTAATAGATTCCAAGCTTAGGTAACACACCAGGACCACCTGAATAGCTCTCCAGAACCTTCTGCAATTTTAATTTGGTGAGCCTAAGGTGGGACCGAGGACCCTGCCCTTGCCTGGGTGGCTGTGGCTAGTCCAGCTCCAGTGCATAGAACTACCTCTGGGCTGAACTTGTTTCAAGCTCCTGGCCCATGTGAATTCCAACTTCTAGTTATCCTAGCTCCATAAAACATGGCATTTTTACTAATGTCAATTATTATGGATTCCTGAACGTTATTGCCTTTCTTGTATGTTCCAATACTAGACTTAGCTCACTTAGCTACCCTCTGATTTTTTTCAGTGCTCTTAGTGATGGCATCAGTAGGTGGCTACTTGATGTGGCGGAATTGGCAACACAAGAACATGAAAAGCATGAACTTTGACAATCCTGTGTACTTGAAAACCACTGAAGAGGACCTCTCCATAGACATTGGTAGACACAGTGCTTCTGTTGGACACACGTACCCAGCAGTAAGTCAGCTTTGTGTCTTTATACACCATGGCTTGAAGTGAGACTTTTCGGAAAGGAGACCTGGGCAAGAGAGAGAGAGCCATTAGGATGATGGAGTTACCGAACACTTCATCTGCTACCTGGATATTAGACAGTGTAGCCTATTAGAACATAAGTCAGTCAGTTGATCAGCATCTAACCCTCACCAACTGGCAAGTGGGTCAACTTAAGGTTACCACTATATTAAGGTATTTTTGGTTATAGAAATGACATGTAAATACTAGCATGAACCAAGTAACTCATTACTGAACTATTAAATCCATTGCCTACTGGATATTTGAAAGTAAATTAGCATATCATACATAGGGGAGTTGGCTTAAAGTCAGTGTATTGAGTAAGATTCACTTAGCCAAAATTATGATATGCTTTGCTTTAAAAAGTATCCCACCACACTTAGTTTAGCTAGCTTTTCTTCCAGCAATAGTCACTCACTTGTTCTTCAGATGAAACCCAAGTGGAGTATTTGGCCTTCACGTAGGAAGCAGGCTGAATAAAACAAGTATTGATCGCTCCCCTCTCAAACTCTGGTGAAACATGCAACGGTGGTCAATTCTTGACACACATATAGCTTTTCACATTTTTCCCCAAGATTTATGATCATTAAGTAGAAAAGACAGAATCAGTCACACTATCTTATCTCACTACCAAGCAGGTATAGTTGAATTCAAGTTAAATGCATGAATGATACAACTCAGTACTCTTTTGTATCTGACTTTTCTTCTGAGCTCTCTGAGTGTTTGAATGACCAACTCAAAAGCAAGGTCCATTTTAAAGACTAGAATTGTCATCAGTGAGTGATCACCAAGCTCATTCCATACTTCTTCTTTTCCACAGATATCAGTTGTAAGCACAGATGATGATCTAGCTTGACTTCTGTGACAAGTCTTGACCTTTGAGGTCTAAACAAATAATACCCCCGTCGGAATGGTAACCGAGCCAGCAGCTGAAGTCTCTTTCTTCCTCTCGGCTGGAAGAACATCAAGATACCTTTGCGTGGATTAAGCTTGTGTACTTGACCATTTTTATATTACTTTTGTAAATATTCTTGTCCACATTCTACTTCAGCTTTGGATGTGGTTACCAAGTATCTGTAACCCTTGAATTTCTAGACAGTATTGCCACCTCTGGCCAAATATGCACTTTCCCTAGAAAGCCATATTCCAGCAATGAAACTTGTGCTATAGTGTATACCACCTGTACATACATTGTATAGGCCATCTGTAAATATCCCAGAGAACAATCACTATTCTTAAGCACTTTGAAAATATTTCTATGTAAATTATTGTAAACTTTTTCAATGGTTGGGACAATGGCAATAGGATAAAACGGGTTACTAAGATGAAATTGCCAAAAAAATTTATAAACTAATTTTGTACGTATGAATGAAATCTTTGACCTCCGTGGAGGTTTGCAAAGACTGTGTGTTCAAACTACTGTACATTTTTTTCAAGTGCTAAAAATTAAACCAAGCAGCTTAACCATGGTTTGTGCCTGTTCCTCTAGGATGAACTCTTAGCCTGAGTAGTGTCAAGTGTTCTAACTAAATGTGTAAGCTATAGTTCTTGATGTTGTATAACTAAGCCTATAATTGGGTTGGTTTCTCTTACACCCAAGTACAGTTTAAAAATGAAGTACTGTTTAACATTTGCTCCCGACATATTTCTTACTGTGTAAAAGAAGCTAGCTTGGTCTGTACCTAGAATTCCTCTTGGTTAGAGGAGTTTCTTTTCCATTAACTTGTTTCCTGATCGAGAAACACATGCTAAGATTTCTATGAATTCTGCTTCTTTATAGTTAAGTCTCTGTTTTCCATGTTCTGTCATTTATATAGGTCAAGGACAAGTGCCTTCTAAGGCATGGATAAGGGCTTTCTTCTTATAAAAGTCTAGACTGTCTTACTGTGAAGATGGCCAGGGAGGATAGCAAGCAATGGCATTCTTGAACAATCTAAGGCAGGGTTCTCAGTGTGGTCCCAGGAACAGAAGCATCTGCATCACCTGGGAATGTGTTAGAAACGCAAGTTCCCAGCCCCATCCCAGACCTACTGAATCAGCAACTCTGGGGGCGAGGGCTGAAACCTGCTTTCATAAGCCCTTCAGGCGATACTGATGTAAACTAAAGCTTAAAAACCACTGTTTTAATGTGACTTCATGAAGAATATAATTGTAATATCACCTAAATTTTTATCCCGGCTGGGATGGGGCAGATTCTTACTATGGACAATTTCTGGAACTTACTTACAGTATGAAGAGCAGATGAGGAGTTTGAGACAAAGAAAAAAATTGCACAGGGAGTTTAGTGAATTTTCCATCGGGTTGGCCATTACTTTCTTTCTCTAAAGTCTCAGGATGTCTGGAAGCAAGGAAAGACACAAGACTTGAAGCACCGGGTGGATACTGTGTGTCACAAGTGAGGTGGAGAGTTGACTGCTGAAGGTACAGCAATTCCTCTGGAATTAAATGACCGACCAACACAGTAGCAAGAGGATGAAGAGAAGATGTTTTGAGTCGCTACATCAACCAGTGGATGACTCATATTTCACTTGCATATGAAATATAAGGCAGTTCACTTGTTTGTGGCTTAAGCAAGGAAATTAATATTACCAGATGAAGGGGAAGTTGGTTCTGTTGTCTTAAGGGATGCCCCCTTGTGATTTTGGTCAACTGAATGAAAAAAGATAGCCTTGGACCTTTTTTTCATGGGAGGTTTGGAGGTCAAGCATGTAGAAGGAAAAGGCTGTAGTCATGAATATAGAACTGTCTGCTCTCCACCTTTTCCTTACTCTACATCTCAGTCATCACACTGAACAGGATGTGGCCTGCTGACAGTGAGTAGCTGAAGTGCCTATTTGGTAAGTAGGTTAGCATTCATCACGAACTCTGAAAGCCATTTCAGAGTTTGGCTTCTGCTCTGACCCTGCTATGGTACAAAAAACATGGATTTCTTTTTTAACTGGAGTAATACCAAATTCCCTTTAGAAGCTTGAAGTTTGATACTATTGCTTTCCCCATTATAAGGATTATACAGTATTAATTATAAGGCCCAAAGTTTGTTTTGGCAAATAAAGTATTATTCTCTATCATCATCTTTTGAATTCCTGTCCCTAATATGTTCTTTCACGTTCTGGGTAAAATTTCCAACCCTCAAAGAGTCTAAAACATCTCATTTTTTTTACCATGTCCTCCCCAGTAAGAAGCCAAGGTACAACTAATTGTACCTAAGAGGTACAAACTCATTTGTAGAAACAAAAGTAGATATTCCTGTTGAAATAAGAATACACATACTGGGGGGCCAGGCATGGTGGCTCATGCCTATAATCCCAGCACTTTGGGAGGCCAAGGCAGGAGAATCACTTGAGGCCAGGAGTTCGAGACCAGCCTGAGCAACATGGTGAGACCCTGTCTCTACAAAAAAATTTATAAAAATCAAAGAATAAAATAGTTATATGACTAAACTACTAGTCAGTACAGCTTGTAATAATAGTGCATGAATGATAAGAGTCCTTGGCTTTATCACCCAAACAAGAACTTGAATTCTATGTGAAATGTGTTAGGATAAGTTTGCTGTGTCCCTAGAGTTTAATGTAGAAGATAAGAGGTAAAATATGAAGCTTATCATACACTAAAGGAGAATATTTGGAGTTAGATGAGCCTGTCACACAAAGTGAAAGTGGACCCTCCAGAAATTTTAGGAATTGCCACAAAGATTGATGATAGATGAATAAATAGATTTGTGGCCTCTGGTAAAGAAATCCAGCCAAGTTCCTCTGTCCAAACTTTTAAGTGCCCTTTGCAAGCTACCTACCTATTTGGCAAAAAATAGTCCCAGTTGTTCAACTATCTCCCTTAAAACATTCTAGTAGTTGTTTTAAAGCCTAGGTATCTCTGCCTCTTTAGTTCTTGATGAATACAAGCAAAAAAATTGAGGCTTGCACTTTGGCATTTGCTTCTGTTCCTTGTATCTGTGGAAGTCAAATAGCCCTTCTCAAAAATGAGAAGCCAAGCTTTAAATAGCAAACTATAGGGTATTTAAAGACTAACTCTTCAGTTAAGAACATTGTAGAAACGAGAGACCAACTTAAAGTTTACCTTTTAACAGTCTTTACCCCAAACCAGAGATTCTAGGGGTCACTTATCTCTATTATGTAATCTAACTGGAATAATTTCCTAGAATTCTTACTAGTGAAATCTTACCCTGGTAAAACAATTTATTATTTTGAATCCATATGAAAGCTATACTTTTTGCTTTCAATGGTGGCAAAAACTTGCAAAAAGCAGATACACTTTTGCTAATTTAAGTTCAAGTACAATGAACACAACCTGCTAATCTTGATCCCCAAATCTGAGCCCTTCAGTTTCATAATTGTTTTATCCTGAATGTAGCTGTGACATAGACATTTCTCAAAAGGGTCTGATACATCAAACTCCTAACAAGTAGGAGTAGCAACTAGCAAGAGTAGAAAGAAGCTTCCCTTATTGTGGGTAATAAGGCGGTGCCTAAAAACCACATATATATAATCCCCTGGGTATTACATATTGTGCAAGCGCTGTTAGTGGGGAGATGGTAGCAATAGCAGCGATAGTTGCATCAGTGCTAACTGCTGCTGCTGCACGTTCTGTTGGCGGCTGCTGGCCAAGTGTGCACACTTAGCCCTGGTTGAGGTGCATTATCTGCTGTGGTCTGTTAAGCATCTCACCAGAGTGGGAGGGCACATCGAGTGACTTCACGGATTGATGGATTGATTCTTGTTTTATGTCTGACAGTACCTGAGCCTATAATTTGCTTTTTGTGTACTTCAGTTTTCTTGCACACTTAGCCCTGAGGTGCATTGTCTGTTGTGGTCTGTTAAGCATCTAACCAGAGTGGGAGGGCACATCGAGCGATTTTACTTTCTTAAATAAAAGGTTTTTAGGTATTTTTGGTATTATATATTCTCTAAGGCCAGAAGGTGCTTATAATGACTTTTCTTCTCTTCCAGAATTGTAATTATTATAAAACTACTCAAGTAAATATCCTAACAAGTATGATTTTCCTTGGGAAAACTAAAAATTGTACATCCATGCTTCAGCCATATCATGGACCTAAACTATGAGAGTTCAGAAATATATAAAAGTAGAAAAATCTTCAAAGGTGCTTATTTCCAAATATGGAGGGAATGAATTTGAAGATGGAACAATGGCATTTTTTGAACTTATTTCTCTAATCCAGCCTGGAGGATTTTTAGCTCAAAACAGTTGCACGTGAAGGATATCAGCCATCTTTGCATATCCCTTTCATATCTACCTTCACACACGAAAGCTGAATGCATTTTACCGGTGATGCTCTAGATATGAAACTTAGGGATCCATAGATAAATAAGCTACTAACAAACTGATAACAGTGGTGTTCCATCTCTCTTTCATGACTCCTGAGTCTGTTTCACGTTTTTGAGCCTGGCTAATCTGAGAAAAAGAACAAAGTAGGACCATGACCCAGTGTTCTCCTGTAAATCTCACTGTAAAAATCTCAGTGTAAAAACACTGAGACAGGAGTGAGACCAGCTGCAGGTGGGGAGTTTGTTCTCTGCAGGTTACCTCATGGCATATCAAATTGGCTTTTTTCTTCACTGTGCTCAAGGAAAAAGTCAGATGGGTGGCAAGGTGATTCTGTTAGAAGCAGCAGGCAATGTAGTTAACAGCACAGACTTCTGTGTCTTGTGTGTGGTACCTTGGGCAAGTTACTAATTCCCTCAGTGAAGTAGAGATGATGGGGACTGTCTCACTGTGACAAGGTAAGATTTAAGTGAGATGCACACGGAAAGCTCAGCACAGTGTCTGGCGTCTAATATGTGCAGGGCAGATGTGGCTACTGAATATCACATCAATGCTAGGTCTGTATTTACTGTCGCACACAAGAACCGGTAAGTGACTTTACCGGTGAAAGTCACAAGTACCTTTATCTATGATGAATGTAATGTGTTAGATGCTGACCCAAGTGTTCTCCACTACACCTGTCTAAAGAGATCTAAGTCTGATATTTAAGGAGTGATAGCATCTTGCATAGTTAAGAAGGCTTAAAAGATTGCATGGTTTAAACCCTAGAAACACAGATGGGATGTTTCTGCCTCATTCTTTTGACTACCTCCTAGGACATGGAAACAAGTATTTGGGAGCCTGCATAGTCTTTCGATGGCTGCCAAAGCACTTAAAATCTCCTTTAAATTCTTACCATATGCTTACTTTTGTACTAAGTAAGTGCTCCCAAGTCTTTTACTTGCTCTTCACAGCAACCCTAATAGGTATCTCCATTTTACATATGTAAAAACTGAGGCTACAATCTATGATTCCAAATCCTATGTGCTTACTGCCATCTTCTCTTAGAAGGGGATGAAGTACTGTACAAAGATTGAGCTGGATGTTGCATTGCATGTTTGCTGAGTCCCCTTCACTGCTGATGTGAGGATCCTTCAACAGTTTCTCCGATGCCAGTTATGGCTGGCATCCAGCATGGTGGTGTAATGGAAATGTACCACTAGCACTACTACATCAGGTCAGCACAGATTAACTCAGTTACGTGTTATACCTTCAAGATGCTAGATATTCCAGAATTATTTTCCTTGGCCATCCAAGTGAAGTAGGACTGTTGGATTGCAAAGAAAATGATAAAGATTCCCTAAAGGAATTTATAAGCAGGCAACTCCATTCCTATGTATAAGATATTGGGAGAAAACAAGCTGTACCACAACAAATCTTAACTTTCAAGGCTCTCCTATAGGGAGAAACATGGCCAAAAAGACAGGAAGAACTGTGGCTTGTAACTCAATGATGCTATAACTCCAGGATTGGATCTTAGGTATTCTGGAATCTAGCAGATTGGTAGAAATACCAGACTTGGGTATTTCTCAATTAACACACATGCAAGGAGGAAGAGAGTTTTTTGAACAAAATGACTGGCTTTGACAAAACTATCTTGCTCTTTTTAAATGTCACTAGATACTAAAATGTGACTTAAAAGCATGTAATGCCTCAGGAGTCCGGCAGATACAACCAAATTATCATGCTCAGGATCTTCAGAATTCTAAAAGCACATGTTAGAATGCAGAGTCCTGATGACCTGTCAATAAACCTTATTAATGAATTGTACATTTAAATAAAAGTTTATTTTTGGAATAATTGTTGTGAGCCTTTCGTTTTTCTAGAGACTTTTTGTAAAAGCTTTTACTCAAATATTTTTCCTTTTCTCAATTGAATCACTGAAGATCACTCAGTCACCCCTTTCTAGGAAACAGGTGGGGCCACCCAGGTCTGGACTCTTCAGGCTGAAAAACTGAGAGATGTTCCCTTGCTTGCCATATTTAGTACAGTTAGTGCCTCACCATGGACAGCCAGTATATTATCCTCTCAAATTTCCCCTTTCTACCCTTCCCATGAAAAAGACAGAAGTCAAAGCGACTGTTACTTAGATAGGAATGTTAGCCTAGCACTTCCTTCTTGTAGGTGACTGAGAACAGGCAACACCTGACTGAAGGGGGGCGTACACCAGGGCAGCAGGACAGGAAAGGATGTAACAAGTAAAATCATTTTGATGCTGTCTCCTTGTCAGTTCTTAGATGGTCTATGTTGAAACTCATTTATAAGGCTAAAACTTTTGTGAGTCGTAGATATATTCCACCTAAAACTTTTCTAAGCAATGGCCCCAATTGTTTGAATTAGATTGGGCACTAAACCTTGAAACTGACTGAGAGGATCCAAAAGAATAGGAGAAAAAAAAGTAAATCAAAGGAAAGAGAAACAGTCAAAAAATATTTTAAAGCTCAACAGTGAGTCCTTAATAAGTGAGATGTTGCATTTTGTTTGGGATGTTGATCTCACTGGCTTTGCAGAGAGGTGGATATAAGTTTGGATGTTTTTCCACTACTTAATCAGCTGTGGCCACAAGTAAGTTGCTTACCATCCAAGCTTCTGTCCTCTTCTGAAAATCACAACACCTACTTTCAGAGAGTTCTCATAAAAGAGAGAGGCAACACGTATGAAGAGCTTCATTCAAACAACAGCTGCTATTTCCCTCTCTAGCACCAAAAAAAATAAAAACCATGATTCATCTTTTTTAAAGTAAAAATCCTTATGTCTATTCAGAGATCTGATTTTGATCTGTACTCTTGTATTAAAATTCCATTTGCAAGTATTCCTTGTTAAATCTCCCCTTGAAATGCTAGCATTTAGTGATCTTTTTTTACTCAAAAAAATCAAGATGATTAATCATCCTGCACCTATTAGGTTTGCAGAAAGCCTCCTGTGTGACCCTCTGCTGACTAAAGAACACAAATGACTGGTTTAAGTTCACCAGTTATTCAGAAATGTATTTTTAATTAGTGGGGGTAAGAAGACAGACTATACCTCATACCACTCTAGAAGATATAGCACACTCTTTGGATTTATCAAGCTCAGCAAATATGATTGGCCCACAATCTAGGAAATGTGGAATGCTAGATTTTAGGCAGGAACATTTAATGTTGTAGTGTTCAATTCAGAGGCATTTCTTGCCTACTGGTTGATTGAGGGCAGAGAGTATATTTTAAACCCTTAGTCATTGTTTATGTTTTCTTAAATTTACTCACTTACATGTGAGATTTGCTGAGGATTAGTTTTTTAAAGTTTCAGGGAAATTTGCCTTTTGGCCTGATCCCAAACAAGTAGCCCTGTGGTTTGCTAAGCAGGACTTCTAAATGCTGGAAGATAATTTTAGATAACTAGATAGCAACTGGCATTCCTCCTCAGACCTCAGGGGACTTAAAGTAACAGTTTCTAAAAGGTTCAAGAACAGTTTTATAATTGGCACATCCTAGATGAAACATCAGTTATGGGGAAGCACAAACATTTCTTAAACTTTTTACAAAATTGAGGAAGGACATATGGATCAGCCACATCAGAAGGTATCCCTCCTTCTAGCCACACATAGACATCCCCTACATGTGCTGTGTTTACTTCATTCATTTGTTTAGTGCCTGCTATGTACCAGGTATTGTTCTGGATTCTGGGGAACCAGTGAGAACATGACAGGCCAGAGCCCCATCCTTCATGGTGCTCATTCTAGCTGGGAGTTAGGCACTAAACCGACATTTATATGTTAGGCAGTGATAAAATCTGTAAAGATAAACAAAACAGAGTAAGGGACTAGAGAATAGCAGAATGTGCTATTTTAGGTAAAGTCAAGAAAGCTCTCCAAAGAGAGGACTTAGCAGACAACCTGGTGGAAATGTGGTATGAGCCCACTGAGGCATAGTAAAGACTGAAGGCATGAATAATGAATAATGAATCCTGAGGCAGGAGCATGCCGGATTCCTCTAAGAAGAAGCAAGGTGGCCTTGGTAGCAGGAGGTGGCAGAGGCAGAGTGGGAGGAGAGAAAGAAAGAGGACGAAGTGATGTCAATTTCAAGAGCCGTGGTTGGGACTCAATTTTTTTTAAGCGACAGGACTTTTGTAGTGGGCTTGGGGCAATAGAATGACATCCAGTTTTAAAACGCTCACACTGGCTGCTTTGTTTGGAATGGATGGCTGGGGGGCAAGGGTGAAAACAGGGGGATAAATTAGGAGACTCTGGTAGTGGCCCTGGTAGGTGGACATGATGTGAGCTAAGCCAGTGGGGATGAAAGAAAGCTCTACTCCAGGTTCAGTCCATCACAGGGGGTTGTGTGCACAGGCTATCTCCCCAGAGTCGGGGGAATTCAGCCTGTAGATGGTCGCTTAATCCCAGAGAATCTCACCAGTTCCTATCTCACCTGTGCCCTCTGCCTGTGGGATATCTGTTTGGCTGCCTCCCTGATTGGGAAGGGATGATAGGCACAATCCCAGGACGGCTGGAAAAAAAACAAGGCTGCATGGAAAGTGGGAGAAAAGCCATGCCTCTCCTCTCTAACCAAAAGAAGTCAGGATTTAGAAGAAAAGAAGAGCCTAGAGCATGAATTCCAGCCCCCAAAAAGTTCAAAGGCTTCAACCATTCAAAGGAAGTTCTTGTCTACCTTCAACGTAAAGGCCTTCTAGGTACATATTTTGGCAGCGTCATTTTAATATGGAGTTCCATACTAGCTCTTGAGTAATGGTCTCTGGAGGAATGTTTGTATGAATGGCATCATTTTTTCAAAATATGATGGCTTTAGGCAGGGTCCAGCATATCCTATCTATCCAACTGCTTTATATTTTCCCTGTTACCTGTCTGGTCTCTAAAAATACTGGAGAACTATCAAAACTACTTTCCCTAAGAAATTTTAGAATCCTGGTATTTCTGAGTTAAAAGGAACCCAAAGGTCATTGAGTCTCTGATAGTTGTCTGATACAGGAGGCAACAGGCCCCATTGAGGAAGCAGAAAGTGGCCGCCTAACATTACCAGGAAGGAGACCTCATTCAGCAATGTCTTAAGTTACCCACAGAGTAACAGTTGCTCTCATAGTAAGCCTGTAAGTTCAACAATAACTTGTGACTCTTTAAGATAAAAAACAAAACAAAAAAAAACAAAAAAAAACCCAAAAAACAAAAAACAGGAATTGATGCTGTTTGGGAAAAGAAAGCCTCCTAAAGCCAAAATTTTGAGGAAAGGATTCTTTTTATGTTAGGAAATAAGGTGAGTCTCTGAAACGCATCCATGCATGTCACAGAAGCCAAATAGTAACAAACAGCTTATGAAACAGAAAGCAGCCTCTTCCCAGACATTAGCCCCAGTGCCTATTTCCATTCAGAAAAGAAGGCCAACCTCCCCTATGTCAGGATCCACTAACCTCCGGGGAGGACTATGCTGAGAACAGAGACCACGTGCCATTCTCCCTCTCTTCTTCCTCCCCTGCAGCAGGCACTGTGTTCCCAGTACTCTGTGAACTGTCTCTATTATGAGACAGATAATATTTCAATGGGCCTATTTAATACTCTCAGTTCACCAAAAGTGGCACACCAGCTTGCATGCAACTTCCAGTCTCTCAGAAATCCAGTGAAATGGAGGTGGAAAAAGATTATCTAAAACCAAAACCAACTGTAGCTTCTTTTGCCTTGGTAGGAGGGCTAGGAATGCCCCTGGGAAGGGAAATTTCTCTATAGCTACAAGGGAAGGAAAATCTGCGGATCTGCCAAAGGAGATCCTGAGCCAAGTTTGGGAAGTAGGCTACAAATGGCTGCATTGCTCTGTATTCTGCGGAGAGAATAGTCAAGTCAGGGATGAGAAAGTAGCTGTGAAGCAGCAAGGTGGAAAAGAGGGCAGAGCCACACGGTGTGCCGTGGAAATCTGGAGCTCAAGATGACAAACAAGAACATCCGATAAGCAATTTCGGATTGCTTACATTTTTGGCACTGTAAGCCCTATCGCCTCCCTGATCCTTCAGTAACGTCTGTGGCACACACTAACACGTTGTGGGAGTGGCTTTTGATGAAAATCATAGATAGGAGCCCAGTCCTAGACCTGGGTTGATATGGCAACAGAACAGAGAAGGAACTTTCAGAACAATTTGTTAACTGAACGATTAAATCACTGAAGAGCTTAGAGTCAGAAAACATAAGCAACACAGGGACTCTTAGAACTCTGGCTGGGACACTGGACTTTCTGCAGGATGTGGAATGGAAGTTCAAGCCTGTATTATCTGGATATTCAAGGGCAGAATGACTCCAGATGATGTCACAAGTTATTAAATGTGTTAGGCGCGATCAGGTGGCTTTTAAATACTATACACACAGCATTTTGGTAGTCAGGATACAGAACTAAGTATAGCAATGGCTTCTAGGATCTTGGAATATCTTGAACTATGGAATCATCTTTCCAAAGTGTGAATACGACCATGTCACTCCCTATCTAAGATGACTTCTTGATGTCTACGGAATGAAGGCCAAGGTCCATAGACTCAGGCTCAAGATCACCATGACCTGACCCTGGAGCCTGCTGCTCGGCCCCGCTATGCCCTGCAGTTCCCCAGCCCAATTCAGTAATGCCCAACTCTTTGCAACCACTCCCGTCCCCTCCTCCTTTACTGCTGTTTCCTGTACAAGGCTGTGCCTTTGCTCCTCCTCTTCCCTCTGCCTGAAGTGCCCTTCTGGCCTTTACTTACCTGGCTCTTATTCTTCTTCCAAGTCTGGGCTCAGATGTCTCTTCTTCCAAGAAGCCTTCCCTGTTGTCTCAGTTTGGGTCATGAGTCTCTTGTCTACCCAGCATGTAATTCTACAATAACATGTATATCATCAGGTTGAGATTATGTATATGTATATAACTTCTTGACTGAATGAAATACAAGCTTCTTTTATATCAGAATTTAGTCTTTGCAATCTTTGTGCCCTGAGTACATAGCACAAAGTTGAATGCTTTTGAAGTGCTCAAATACTGGATTGTAAAACTAAATTGATCCCATCATTGCAAACCACAGATTATTTTGTAAATAAGCATCCCAGTATTTAGGCCTCTAAATAAGCACTGTCTCTTGAAAGAAGTTTTCATAAGAGGTTGTTTGCCTATCCCAGTGATTTCCTACTCAGCACACAATTTACAGGTCCTATTGTGGATTTATATTCAGGGAGCACAAAGCTGATTTTTGCATACATATTGTTATAAAAAAAAAACCTTACATCTTTGAAGGTAGACTTAATATTTTGAAACAGCAAAATCATTGCACTTTCCATCAGGGAACATAGTGATTTGTCATGCTGGTTAATGCCCTTTTGAGACCCTCCATAGCTGTCCTAATGAGGAAGTCCTACAGACTGTGTGTAGAACTAATAGCATTGATATGGTTTGGCTGTGTCTCCACCCAAATCTCATCTTGTAGCTCCCATAATTCCCACATGTTGTGGGAGGGACTGGGTGGAAGATAATTGAATCACGAGGGTGGATCTTTCCCGTGCTGTTCTCTCGATTGTGAATAAGTCTCACGAGATCTGATCTTTTTAAAAACAGGAGTTTCCCTGTACAATCTCTCTTTTTGCTTGCCACCATCTGTGTAAGATGTGACTTGCTCCTCCTTGCCTCCAGGCATAATTGTGAGGCCTCCCCAGCCATGTGGAGCTATAAGTCCATTAAACCTCTTTTTCTTCCCAGTCTTGAGTATGTATTTATCAGCAGCATGAAAACAGACTAATAGAGCAAATTGGTACCAGTAGAGTGAGGTGCTGCTGAAAAAATACCAGAAAATGTGGAAATGAATTTGGAACTGGGTAGCAGGCAGAGTTTGGAACCGTTTGGAGGGCTCAGGAGAAGACAGGAAAATGTGGGAGAGTTTGGAACTTCCTAGAGACTTGTTGAATGGCTTTGACCAAAATGGTGATAATGATACAGACACTGAAATCCAGGCTGAGGTGGTCTCAGATAGAGATGAGGAACTTCTTGGGAACTAGAGTAAAGGTGACCCTTGCTATACTTCAGCAAAGACACTGGTGGCATTTTGCCCCTGCCCAAGAGATTTGTGGAACTTTGAACTTGTTTCTTGAGGAACCATTACTCTGATAGACACAAAAAATAATTCCTCCTATCCCCCACCAAAGCAGCCCACAAAGATATCTCCATCTCTGAGCTTTCAGAGAGTGTGCTGTCTGGCAAGAGAGATGATTTAGAGTATATGGCAGAAAAAATTTCTAAACAGCAAAGCATTCAAGAGGTGACTTGGGTGCTGTTAAAGGCATTCAGATTTAAAGGGGAAACAAAGCATAAAAGTTCCAAAAATTTGCCACCTGACAATGCAACAGAAAGGAAAATTCCATTTTCTTAGGAGAAATTCAAGCTGCCTGCAGAAATTTGCCTAAGTAACAAGGAGTCAAATGTTAGTCATCAAGCCAATGGGGAAAATGTTTCCAGGGCATGTCAGAGACCTTTGCAGCAGCCCCCCACCCATCACAGGCCCAGAGGCTTAGAGGCAGAAAATGATTTAGTGGCCCAGGCCCAGGGTCCCTCTGCTGTATGCAGTCTAGGGACTTGGTCCCCTGCAACACAGCTGCTCCATATGACTAAAAGGAGTCAAGGTACACCTTGGGCTTTTGCTTCAGAGGGTGGAAGCCCCAAGCCTTGGCAGCTTCTACGTGGTATTGAGCCTGCACATGCACAGAAGTCAATAACTAGGGTTTGGAAACCTCCGCCTAAATTTTGAGCATGTATGGAAATGCCAGGATGTCCAGGCAGAAGTTTGCTACAGGGGTGGGGTGCTCATGGAGAACCTCTGCTAGGGAAGTGCAGAAGGGAAATGTAGGGTCAGAGCCCCACACAGAGTCCCTACTGGGGCACTACCTACTGGAGCTGTGAGAAGAGGGCCACCATCCTCCAGACCCTAGAATGGTAGATCTTCTGACAACTTGCACCATGTGACTGGAAAAGCCACAGACATGCAATACCAGCCCATGAAGGCAGTCAGGAATGGAGCTATACCCTGCAAAGCCACAGGGACAGAGCTACTCAAAGCTATGGGAGCCCACCTCTTGCATCAGTGTGACCTAGATGTGAGACATGGAGTTAAAGGAGATCATTTTGGAGCTTTAAGATTTGACTGCCCGCTGGATTTTGGACTTGCATGGAGCCTATAGCCCCTTTCTTTTGGTCAATTTCTCCCATTTGGGATGGCTGCATTTACCCAATGCCTGTAACCCAGTTGTATCTAGGAAGTAACTAACTTGCTTTTGATTTTACAGGTGCATAGGCGGAAGGGACTTGCTTTGTCTCAGATGAGACTTTGGACTATGGACTTTTGAGTTAATGATGAAATGACTTAAGATTTTGGGGGACTGTTGGGAAGGCATGATTGGTTTTGAAATGTGAAGACATGAAATTTGGGAGGGGCCAGGGGTGGAATGATATGGTTTGGCTCTGTGTCACCACCCAAATCTTATCTTGTAGCTCCCATAATTCCCACATGTTGTGGAAGGGACCTGGTGGGAGATAACTTAATCATGGGGATGGGTCTTTCTCATGCTGTTCTCATGATAGTGAATAAGTCTCACAAGATCTGATGGTTTCAAAAATGGGAGTTTCCCTGCACAAGCTCTCTTTTTGCCTACTGCCATCCATGTAAGACATGACTTGCTCCTCCTTACCTTCTGCTATGATTGTGAGGCCTCCCCAGCCATGTGAAACTGTAAATCCATTAAACCTCTTTTTCTTCCCAGTCTCGGGTATGCCTTCATCAACAGTGTGAAAATGGACTAATATAAGCATCATCTTTGAAAAAACACATAACCAGGAAAAGGAATTACACTGAAATGGTAACAGTCATCTAGGTTACTATACACTGGTGGGGTTATTTTTAAAGTTATCCTATAGCTCAATAATCACACCTGTTACTTGTTTTTTTTGTGTTTAGAATAGATTTGCCAACTAAGTACCTTAATTAAGCATTGCTTGATCCCACAGTCCTCATAGGTTCTTACCCTAGTTATCAGAGAGTTTAAAGTCAACATTTTCAAGTCTATGATTTATTAAGCATCTACTACAGGCACAAAAGGGTTCTGTGTACTCTGAAACAGATTATTGAGATGAAGTCCCTCTTATGTGTAACAGTTTAATGACAAAGCAAAGCTCAGTGGGTCCCAAAAAAACATGCCAGACAGATAGCACACTCTCTGAAAGCTCAGGAGTTGGAGATACCTTTGTGGGCTGCTTTGGTGGGGGATAGGAGGAATTATTTTTTGTGTCTGTCAGAGTAATGGTTCCTCAAGAAACAAACCCCACTTTAAAAGCCCAATGAAACCAAAAGATCCTCCCAGAAAACATTTAAACTCATAAAATTTTACATTTAATTTCAGGAATTCCTGTATCTCCGGGTGTCTGTCTATATGGGGATTCTAAAAAGGTCTATATCATAAGTTAGAAACCTCTGTTTTATATACGTTTAAATAAATTCACATTATCTATGCCTGTTCTCTTTTTTTTTCTAAAATCCCACACGTAAGTTCTCTGAGATACCATCCAAACAGAGCATTAATGGGTGGAAAAAATATCTTATTTAAAAGTAAAACAGACTTTTCTTTATGGAATTGTAACATTCGGAAACTTATTGACAAAATATTCAACTCCAGGGGTGTAATATTGGCTTACCCTATGAATATACCAAGTGTGTATATTTTGAATCTTGCAACTAGGAATCACTTCATCACCATCTCTGTACTGTCCCTCTGGAGAGGCAGTATGCCATATGTAGAAGCATGAAAGCCAGAGTTAAGAGATTTGAGTTCTGATCTTAGTTTTGCCACTTACTTATTACAGTCGTGGTCAATTATCTTCCATTTCCATGCCTCCATTTCTGCATCTGTACAATGAGTGAATGATAAAATTTGACTTAGTTGCTTCATACAGTTGTTATGAGGACCAGATGGGATAACAGATGTATACGATCCAGATGTGAGCTTTTTTGTTTTGTTTTATTTTTAAGGCTGTTTGAGTAAAAGACATTTGCCATGTGTACATTTTGCAGGTTCAATTTCCAGAAAGAAATTTTATTGAGGTTTGACATCACAGACTTTACAATGAAAATCACTGTGCAGGATATTCTGTGTTTAAAATAACACCACCCATGTTGACAATGCCAAGTCATTCAAACTAATGCCAGGTGAAAGCCATTCCCTAACAATGCTTTTTCCCAACACTTTTATATTAGAAAGGTGTTTAGGCATTGTTTGGGTTGCAGTTCAGAAGGAAATGCTGAAAGATGCTTTCGTAAAGCTTATATTTGGGGAAATATTTTCATAAGCTGAAAAGGGCTTATGAAATATGATGGTTTCAGCCTTAAGACAAATTCATATTATTATTTTTAGTTTAAGTTACTAAACTTTGAAGTTGGTACTGGCCTGGCCTATCCTATCCTGAGAGCCAATGCAATAAAGTGAAACTCATTGAGATTGGCCATTGCAATCACATAAATTGAATTTCAATATTGTTTAATAAAAATAATAAACAGTGTGGAATGAAATATGTTGGCTATCATGCCCAGAACAGGAGACCATGTTTATTCAAAAGGACAAATCTCCAGTACTGAAGGAAGGTGGCAATATTATAGAGTTATATTATGAATAGGTCCTTCAGATTTGTTTTCTTTTATTTATTTATTTATTTTTTTGAGATAGAGTCTCGCTCTGTTGCCCAGGCTGGAGTCAGTGGCACGATCTCAGCTCACTGCAACCTCCGTCTCCTGGGTTCAAGCAATTCTCCTGCCTCAGCCTCCTGAGTAACTGGGACTACAGGCGCACACCACCACACCTGGCTAATTTTTTTGTATTTTTAGTAGAGATGGGGTTTCACCATATTGGTCAGGCTGGTCTGGAACTCCCGGCCTAGTGATTCACCCGCCTCAGCCTCCCAAAGTGCTGGGATTACAGGCGTGAGCCACCACACCCGGCCCCAGTGATCCACCCGCCTCAGCCTCCCAAAGTGCTGGGATTACAGGCGTGAGCCACCACACCCGGCCCCAGTTTTCTTTCATGACTCTTTAAACCTAGAAAGAAAAGAAAATCTAAAATTGTCTTTAAAAAATTCCAATCACTTAAAAATGCTGCAGTCTAACTGTGGTATTGGCACTTCATAAAGGAAGTGTCAAGCCAGGTTGGATTTATTTAGCAGAATTAGAAACCCGAGGGAGCAGAATTAATTTTCCAGTGACGAGGGTTGCGGCCCCCTCATTGCCTACCCTTATAGAATAATCTTTCAGACTATTCACAGTTTTCATCAAATGGAGTCACTTTCCCTTCTATGAAGGAAATTCCTTCCAGCCTGTGAAAGACGAAACAAAAGTTTTTTCTTCAGAAACTTTGGAAATTAGAATATAATGTTTTCCTGGGTGTTTATATTGCCCTCGCTGCCAACATATTTCCTGCCCATGGCTGCCAGATTCATCTCTCCAAAACCCACTTTGCAAACATCATCTTTTTACAATAGAAACTACTGCAGATTTATGAGCAAAGTTAAGCTCTTGAGCCTGGCATTCAAGGCCTTCCAAATGGATTTGCTGGTAAATTTGACCAAATATTCAAGAAAGAAATAATACCATTATGACCTAATCTCTCCAGAAAATTGAAGAGAATAGAATCTTTCCCAACTTGTTTTAAGAGATCAAGGTTATGCTGATACCAAAACCAGATGAAGACATTACAAGAGAATAGATCAATATTCCTGAGCACAGATGAAAAAATTCTTAACAAAATATTATATTAGCAAATGAAATCCAGCAACACAGAAAATGGACAATACAACATGACCATATGGGGTTTACCTTAAAAAATTGAAAACCAATTAATGTAATTTGTGATATTAATAGATTACAAAAGAAACCAAGCGATCATCTCAGTAGGTACAGAAACAGCATTTGACAAAATACAGCATCTACTCCTAATAAAAAGCTCAGTAAACTAGAAATCGAAGGGTACCTCCTTAACCTCACAATGAGCATTTACGAAATGTTTATAGCTAACATCACACTTCATAGTGAAAGACTGACTGACTGCTCTCACCCTAAGATCAGGAATAAGCCAAGGGTCTTTTCTTTCACCACTTCAATTCACTATTGTATTAGGGATTCTAGTCAATACAATAAGACAAGAAAAAAGAAATAAAATGCATCCAGATTGAAAGGAAGAAGTAAACTTTCTTTATTCACAAATGACATTATCAACTGTCCAGATAATCTTACAAAATCTATAAAAAAGGTACTAAACTTAACATGTGTTTAGCAGTTGCAGGATAAAAATGCAGTGCACAAATATCAAAAATATGAAAACTTTAGGTATAAAGCTGACAAAAGATACGAAGACCTGAACGTAAGAATGTAGCCTATTTTGATAAATGCTACATATGAATTTTAAGAGAATATGAACTCTGCTGTTGTTGGGTGGAGTGTTCTGCAAATGTCAATTAGATCAAATTAGTTGATAGTGCTGTTCAAACTGTATATATTCTCACAGATTTTCTGTTTTATCAGTTATTGAGAAAGGTATTGAAATCTCTAACTATAAATATGCATTGTCTATTGATTCTTGCAGCTCCATCAGTTTTTGTCCATATATTTAATGCTGTACTCAGAAAAGTCCTGTTCTGTTTGGAGACTTCTCAAAGAATTTAAAATAGAACTACCATTTGACTCAGCAATTCCATTACCCAAAGAAATATGTTGTTCTACCATGAAGACACATGCACACCTATGTTCATTGCAGCATAATTCACAATAGCAAAGACATGGAATCAACCCAGATGGCCACCAACAGTGGACTGGATAAAGAAAGTGCAGTACATATACACTAGAGAATACTATGCAACTATTTAAAAAATTGAGATCATAGTCTCTGCAGCAACGTGGATGGAGCCGGAGGCCATAATCCTAAACGAATTAACGCAGGAACCGAAAACCAAATGCCGCATATTCTCACTTACAAGTGAGAGCTAAACACTGAGTACATACGAATACAAAGAAGGGAACAACAGACACCGGGGCCTAATTGAGGGCGAAGGATAGGAGAAGGGTGAGAACTGAAAAACAACCTATCAGATATTATTCTGCTTAATGGAGTAACAAAATTATCTGCATATCAAACCCCTACAACACACAATTTCCCCATGTAACAAACCTGCACAGCTGCCCCTTGAACCTAAAATAAAAGTTGGAAAGAAAAAAAAAAAAGAAAAATCCTGGTCCGTGCCTGACAATAATAGCTTGTGTGAAAGCGCATGCACACACTCACACACACGTGCATATGAGGGCACCTATCAATCACTGTCACTTATAAATGCAAATGAAAGTATTCCAAATAAAACGCTAGCAAATTAAATTCAAAGATACCATAAATGGCATAATCCACGATGACCAAGTCATAGTTATTGTGCTATGCTAGAAAAATTTAATGTTAAGAAATCTAATATGGCACATCAACGGATCAAATAAGACAAACCTTATAAAACATCCAAAAGGCATTCTGTAAAATTCAATAAGCAATTTTAAATAAAAGCTCTCTGAAAACCAGGATTACAAAGACAGTTCTTTAAAATGATAAAAATATACAGCACTTTTAGATCAATAGCCACTTTCATACTTAACGATAAAATACACCAGAAGCATTTCTTCTGAGAGCCTCAACAAAACAAAAACGCTGGGTTTGGCTGGGCACGGTGGCTCATGCCTGTAATCCCGGCACTTTGGGAGGCTGAGGCCAGTAGATCACGAGGTCAGGAGATCGAGACCATCCTGGCAAACACAGTGAAACCCCGTCTGTACTAAAAATACCAAAAATTAGCTGGGTGTGGTGGTGGACACCTGTAGTCTCAGCTACTTGGGAGGCTGAGGCAGGAGAATTGCTTGACCCCAGGAGGCAGAGGTTGCAGTGAGCTGAGATCACACCACTGCACTCCAGCCTGGGTAACAGAGAGAGACTCTCTCTCAAAAAGAAAAAAAAAATGGTTTTTTTTCCAAAGATATGTGCAACTTCCTCACTTCCATTCTTCATGTTACATGTCCCCACTGGCCCCAGGGCTCTTGAATTTCCTCAGTTCATGCCAGAGGCAGTTGTTGTAGGGTACTCAATAGGGCTTGGTGTCATAGGGTTTATACCTCAGGGTCACAGGGCTTATACCTCACATCTAATTTGGCCAAATAATTATGGCAAAAGCTTCTGTGAGCCACACAGATTAAATGATGTAGAAAATAAAAAGTCAAAATTATTGGGAAAATAATTTCCTTATAGCTGCATCAAATGGGACAAACTTTTCTTATAACTATTTGGTCTTATTTTCAGAGTTCTATTTCCTGGCCTGTCTTATTAACACATCCTTTGTCATACAACTGAAATATTTATAGCAATAGGAATTATACAGTGAGAATATTTTTTGTTTTGATAAAATACTATTATATTATGCATATTTTACAGTCTGCATTTTTTCACTTAGCCATACATTATGACCATTTTTCTACATAGTGTATGTTTGGCTAAATTATTATTGTATAGGCTACATAATATGTCATGGTATAGCTCTACCACCCTCTACTTAACCTTGTCCCTATTTATAAGCATTTGATTTTGCCTCAGACTTTTCTAAAATTGGGTTTTTAAAGAATATTCCCACCTCCTCCACCCACACAACAAACAGAAAACTCATTAGATTTTCCTCATAACCCAGATCACTCTCTCTCTTATCTTAATAACCAAGTTTACACTCTGGAAGAAATAAACCAGAAATTTGGATGAAAACAGGGTGGAGCACGTTGGGAGTAAACATTGTCTATTTTCAAAGCCCCCGTCTTCTTAATTCCCAGAACATTTCAGCCAGATTTAAACCCGCTTCTGTGCACACACACAACAGGGGAGTAAAGGTTTTGATATGACCAAGAAAAAGGATCTGTAGCTGCCGATGGTCAGAATTCCCTTTAAAAATGGCAAGGTACTGAACAAAACCATGTATAGAGAAAATCATCAGTCAGCAAGTGCTACTCGTGCACACAGAGTTTTAATCAACATTTAGTTCCTCACTCTTAAGTACAACAGCCAAAAGATCACCCAAATTTTTTAAAAGACTTCCAACATGAAAGACAGACTAAACTGAACAAGAAAAAATAACTTCAGAAGAATTCATGTCAAGGAAGAAAACAAAAGAAAATGTTTAAAAAATCTCTATAATTCATAGCTTTGAAACATAAAACACTGCATATATAAAATAAGAATTGGATTTTATAAAAAAGTAATATTCCAAACATAAGAAAAATTTTTGAAAGTTAAAAATACTATAACCAAAAATAAACAGGTCAGTAAAATAATTCTAAAATAAGATGGAAAAAAACAATTCTAAAAAGTAGAACAAAAGTCAAAGAAAGAGAAAATAAGAGACAAAATATGTGACAACCAGAGGATCAGTCTAGGAGGCCCAATACTCAAAGACAAAGTTCCAGGAAGAGTTCAGAGAAGATGAGATAAAGAATATCATTGAAGTAATAACATGAGAATTTACTGGAAGAGAAAAAAATGAGTTTTCAGACTGAAAGGACCCCCCCCGCCAACCACCTGACTGTCCAGCACAATAAAACACATATACCCCAAGATACATCACCACAACATTTCAGACAACGCAGAACAAAGTGGAGATCATAAATATTTCCAGACAGAAATAACAGGCCACAAATAGATCAGACAACCATATGTAACTAGACTTCTCAACAACACCAGACACTAGAAGAAAATGGAATGGCTTTAATATGCTGAAGAAAGATTAGCTTAACCTAGAATTCTAGATCCAATCAAACTATTAATCAAATGAGAGAAGGGTGAAATAAACACATTTTCAGCCATGCATGCTCTCAGAAAGATTTACCAAACCAAAACTTGGGTGATTATTTTCAAGAAAATAAAAAGTAATTGTACAAGAAAAATAAAAATACACAAGATTCAGTATTTATATTGTTATGAAAAACAAGAATATGATTTACATTATTATAAAAATATAAATACAACTATTAATAATAGTAATCTACAACTCGATTACTATAATCAAAAATTGTGTAATACAAGAATAGAGAAGAAGAATGTGGAGGCACAGTTGTGAGGAGTTTTAAGTGATTAAAAGTCTCATGTTTGATAGTAACAAGTCAATTGATAACCTCTAACTCAATAAAAAATAAGATTTAGCAGTAAAATTTTATCACTTAGAAAATGAAGTGAAATACTAGCATTAAGGGTAGGAAAAGTTAACAGTACTTGTCTCTGGGTAGCTGGGATCAAGGGTGGGAAAGAGGTTAGAGAAGGGACCACAGGTTTTCATTATAATCATTGTAGAACTTGTTAATTTTTAAAAGAGTGCCTACATTTTATTTATTAAATGACTTCAAAAAGAGCATGAAGCAAGGGCTTTGACGGCATGAACACATAGGGTTAAGGAAGTTCCTTTATGCTTTCATGTAAGGAAGATAAAATGATATTCCAAGAAACAGGGTGATCTCTGAATTCCACAATGCAATGAGGAATGTGTACGCTGTGCCAGCAATGGCAGAGGCACATAGAAAGGAATATGCACTCCAGTTGAAATAACTATACAGAAAGTTTTTAAAACATTCACCTGGATCAGAAACTGCTTTCTCTGCCAGAACTCTTGCCTGAGCCCAGCCAGGGAATACCATCTGTCAGAAATCTAGGCCTGTGACATGGTTTGGCCATGTCCCCACCCAAGTCTCATCTTGAATTGTAGCTCCCATAATTCCCACACGTTGTGGGAGGGACCTGATGGGAGGTAATTGAATCACAGGGGCAGGTCTTTCCTGTGTTGTTCTTGTGATAGTGAATAAGTCTCACGACATCTGATGGTTTTATAAAGGGGAGTTCCCCTGCACACTCTCTCTTTGCCTGCCAGCATGTGAGATGTAACTTTGCTCCTCATTCATCTTGCACCATGATTCTGAGGCCTTCCCAGCCATGTGGAATTGTGAGTCCATTAAACCTCTTTTCTTTATAAATTACCCAGGCTCCAGTATGTCTTTATTAGTACCATGAGAACAGACTAATACAGCCTGGATCACAGAACCAAATTTTGCAAAATGGAAGAAAAAATAATTGAAGAGATGGAAGAGGATGGAGGGAAGACAGGCATAGGGAAAAGAGTGGGAGAGATCACGAATTAATCATTTATTGCTTGCCTGCCATGTTTCCGGTCACTGTGCTAAGCATATTACCTACACAATAACATATATTCTCACATCACAATAATTAGGCATTTCTATTATCTCCATTTTGCCAATAAGAAAGCTGGAACTCTAAGGAGTGAACTTGCCTGACCAAAGCCACACCATTAATGAATGGTGGGGCTTGGATTTGAGCCAAGTCTGACTGATGCCAAAGTCTTCTGTGGCATGACAGAGAAAAAGAAACCCAAAGAAACAAGTTTCCTGTGCTTCCTGGGCATATTAAAATGTCAGGTTTGTTGTTTGTTTGCTTTTTAAAATTGTAGGAAAATATGCTTAACATAAAATTGACCTTTTTAACCATTTCAGTGTATACAATTCAGCAGCACTAAGTACATTCACAATATTTGCAATTGTCATCACGATTTCCAGAACTTATTCCTCATCCCAAACAGAAACTCTGTACATTAAACAATAACAACTTCCTATTCCCCACTTCCACCAGCTTCTCGTAAATTCTATTTTACTTTCTGACTCTATGAATTCGTCTAGTCTACTTACCCAATATAAGTGGAATTATATAATATTTACCCTTTTGTGTCCTGCTTTTGTGTTTGGCTTAATTTGCATCTGGCTTGTTAAGTATAATGTTTTCAAGATTCATCCTTGTAACATGCATCAGAATGTCATTTCTTTCAAAGGCTAAATAATATTCCGCTGTATGTACGTAATACGGTTTTTTTTTATCCATGCATCTGTTGATGGATATTTGGGTTATTTTTATTTTTTGGCTATTGTGAATAACTGTTCAAATACCTGCATTCAATGCTATACTATTTATTTTTAAGCCTCTTGTTCTCCTTTGACATTATTCTCTAAAAGTTACACTTTTTCTCAAACTTTTTCCCAAACCCATTCTTCTACCTCCACTCCAGGTTTCAAACATCTTCAGCCCATGAGGAAAAAACAGTGGAAAAGTCTACTTTTCCAATAGCTCCTTGTACTCTCTGGACCTACTTAATTAATGATCAACACACTTACCCCTTTATTTATTCATCCGACAAATATTTTGAGCACTGCTTTTATGCCTGACACTGTTCCTAGAGCATGGATACTTCAATTAACAAAACAAAGATTTCTGTAAAGATCATTAAGTTTACAAACAAAGACCATGAAGTTTACATTCTACCTGTTGATTTTTCTGACTCAAGTTTATCAGAACATTTCCAAATCACAGGGATATTTTATAGGACAGAAGAAAAGGAGTCTTAGTCATTCAAGAATGCAAGTCTCAAACTTGAGTGCACTGATGGAAGAGAAAACATGACTCTTCTGAAAAGATTTGGATCGCTTCAGAAGGATGTGAGTGATTGTTTGACCCTCACTTCCCTGTCCTAGAGAAGAGATGAAAGCAGGAAAGCAATAGGAGGAGATAGAAGCAAGAAGATGAAGCAAGAGTCTTGGTTCCAGCCTTAGCATAACTTGCTTGGTAAGTCCTATTTCCAGGAGCAAGATATAAGGTGCCTGTATCCTTTCATCATGGTGTTTGAAAGGTGAGATTCCCCAGTGGTTTCACCGGATGACTTAGTAGATGACAGGCACTGCATTTTTGCTGAACTCAAAGTCCACTGAGGATTCTAAAGGAAGTTTTGAGTCTCTAACAAGTTGGAAAAGACTTTTGCAACTTTGCTCCATATAAAGGCACAGCCTCCTACATTTTTTTACGATTAAAAAAAGTCCTGCCACTATGTATAGTACACTGCTGAATCTGCAAACGATTTTATAAAGAGCCATGTCTTCCTTGGCTCTGAAGCCACTTAAAAAGCATCAATGCGGTTGCAAACTGGAGCGTTAGATTTTCCCCCAAAAGGCATGGATTTGGGGCCAGTAACTGACATCAACTCAAAAGCGAGTATTGGATGACTACAGACCCAGCTGGCCTGCTGGTAACACGGTGCAGGTGTTGCTTGACATATTTAGGGCACCAGTTAGAATTTGGCAAGAACCAAACCAGTATACTTTCATTTTTTCCAGGTCAAAATCAAGATTACAAACTGACACTGAAAAGTGATCTGAAGAAGTGTGCTTCCCTAGTTTGGACAGGAAGAATCAGAATACAAACAACTGGTTACATTCAGTGACACATACCAACATTAATCCCTCTACCAAAGCAAACCAGGGCTGCCAGAGTCAGCACATTATGTTCTAATACCCAAACAACTTGACTGGAAATCAACCCCCAGCAAAACAAACCGAAACATGTTTACCAACATGACACTACCTGAACACATGTGTTAGATTTATTCTTGAGCCCAGGAAGCAACTGGAACAGGGTTTCCTTGGGTCCCTTTTTTTTTTTTTCTTCTGCCATCTAACATCTCTAAATGCAAATTCTATCTAACCTGATTTTTCTGGAACAGCGGTGTTCTTTAGGATTCCAAGTTAGCATAATGTCCTCAGGCAAGGAAGTTTCAATAAATGATAATTGAAATTAATTTTAAAGCCTGGGCTATCCTCAAGAAAATTTTATAATGAAAATGTTCAACTGACACCATCCCTTTGGAGGGCCTTAGGACATAAGAAGGAAAAACACAAGCTAAGATATGAAGGAAGGAAGTAGAAAGCTTCCTCAATGAGGTACAGACATGGTATACTGCAAGGTGATCTCAGTTACACTGGAGGAGCCAATTATGACTTGCTCTTTGGGCCAACCTGAGCATTTAACTAGGGTGACTAACCCACACACACCCTCTGCAACCAGCACCTAATAAATAACAATAGGCTCCCAGCCTCTGAGCCCTGAACCCTCTTTCCCTCCTTGCAGTCCTTATTCCTGACTTCCTCCTCTGTTCTTGTGTTTACCTGCTGCCTGACCCATGGGTATCATCCTCCATTTCACCCTCACTCACTTTTGGAGGGACTTTACTCCTTCTATTGGTCTTTTTGGTACCTAAGCTCAGACTCTCCCTGCTTTAGAACCTATAGCCTATTTTTCCCAGGCAAGCCACTGACCTACAGGTGGGTGTCTCTCAGCTCCATGGGGAAACTTAGGCTACACATCCAACATTCTCCACTCCAGATTATACTATTATAGGTGACCTCCACAGGCACTGACACTACGATCACTGTGCTAACGTACCACATTAAAGGAAGTAGAGAGCTGTATGGGAGAATACATTCTGACCTTGGATTTAGATAACTTGAGTTCCACCCTAATCTACCTATCTCTTACAGGCTATGTGACCATATTACTTGGTAAGTCCAAACTTCACTTCTTAGCACACAAGGTCCTTTACTGTGGGATTCCTGGCTGTTTTGTTTTTTTTTTTTTTTTTTTTTTGAGACTGAGTCTTGCTCTGTTGCCAGGCTGGAGTGCAGTGGCGCAATCTTGGCTCACTGCAACCTCCACCTCCCAGGTTCAAGTGATTCTCCTGCCTCAGCCTCCCAAGCAGCTGGGACTACAGGCGCATGCCACCATGCCCAGCTAATTTTTGTATTTTTAGTAGAGACGGGGTTTCACCATGTTGGCCAGGATGGTCTCAATCTTTTGACCTCACGATCCACCCACCTCGGCCTCCCAAAGTGCTGGGATTACCGGCATAAGCCACCGTGCCCAGCCCCGACAATTTTTTTTATTTCACCACCTATCACTGCCTCCATCACTTCGTTCAATTTAACCATACAGCCCCAGTAATAATTGCTCATGCTCTGGTAAACCCTAGTAGCTTTTGTGCATGTTTTTTCTTCAGCCTTAACTGCACTTCCCCTCATTTCTCCTTGTCCTACTTGTCCTTTGAAATACATCTCAGAGGCCATCAGTAGAAAAACTTCTCCATCACTATGCTATCATCATCATCACTATCTCTCGCCTCCTCCTCTGGGTTTCTTTTCTGGAATTATTGATGTACACATCTGCTTTCCCCAATGGACTGTAAACTCTTCAGAGTCAGGCACTGTGCTGTATTTTTTTTTTTTTTTTGAACAGAGTCCCATTCTGTCACTCAGGCTGGAGTACAGTGGAGCAATCTCGGCTCACTGCAAACTCCACCTCCTGGGTTCAAGCAGTTCTCATATCTCAGCCTCCTGAGTAGATGGGATTACAAGCATGAGCCAAAACACACGGCTAATTTTTATATTTTTTAATAGAGACGAAGTTTCATGATGCTGCCCAGGCTGGTCTCAAATTCTGGGCCTCAAGTGATCCTCCTGCCTCAGCCTCCCAAAGTGCTGGGATTACAGGCTTGAGCCACTGTGCCTAGCCCATATTTGATTTTAATGTCCTATCCTGAAATATGCCTGGAACAGAGCAGTACTCAATAAATGTCTGTAGAATGAGTAAGTGCTCACCTGCATCCCATGCCTGCTGTTAATCCTCACAAGGTCTGTATTAGTATCTCAGTTGGCAAATGAAGAAACTAAGGCTTATCTTGTATTGGCTAATTATGTTATTTCAGTCACACAATTAATGAATGACAGAGATGATTTGTGAACTCAGGCTGGCTTGACCCTAAACCCCGTTCTCTTTTCACTACAACAGCCTTCTTCTACTGCATGGAACCAAGCTCAATAATGAATCTGAAGTATGAAATTAACCTCACGCGGACTCATCCTTCCTATGAAGACTTCTAGACCTTAACAGAATAGAGTACGCCATGTAACACTACCTCCAACCAGGAGCTTTACCATTGAGATAGGCCTTCTATTTGTGAAAAGCTATAAGCCCACTTTTGTACTCTTGTAATATAAAATTTCCATCCCATCAAACCTATAAGAAAGAGAGAGGAAGGGCAAATGAGTGGGAAAGAAAATACAACAGGGAGAAAAGAAAGGATTTATTTATTTAAGATCAAGAAAGCTAAGTCAGTCCATGACTAAGAATGTCATGAGCACACAACTCAGCGGAAAGCCTCCTTGGCTGCAACTGGTAGAACTTGTCAATCAAGGTTCCAAAGACCTTTCCTTTCAATACAATCACCCAGTTGCTCTTTTTTTTTTTTTTTTTTTTTTTTTTTTGAGACAGAGTTTCTCTCTGTCACCCAGGCTAGAGTGCAGTGGCTCCATCTCGGCTCACTGCAAGCTCCGCCTGCCGGGTGTCCTAAAGAACACCGCTGTTCCAGAAAAATCAGGTTAGATCGAATTTGCATTTAGAGATGTTAGATGGCAGAAGAAAAAAAAAAAGGGGACCCAAGGAAACCGTGTTCCATTCTCCTGCCTCAGCCTCCCCAGTAGCTGGGACTACAGGTGCCCGCCACCATGCCCGGCTAATTTTTTGTATTTTTAGTAGAAACCGGGTTTCACTGTGTTAGCCAGGATGGTCTCGATCTCCTGACCTTGTGATCCACCCGCCTCGGCCTCCCAAAGTGCTGGGATTACAGGCGTGAGGCACCGTGCTCGGCCTCTGTTTTTCTATAATAATTTCCTTTGTGTGGCTTTGGACGTCTATTCTTAGAGTTCTATGGTGCCTTCCATAAGCAAAGATTGCTTTAAAATAAAAGCATCCGAGCAGAGTTTTGGACACCTGTCACCAGAATCTTGGGAAAATTTCATGTAACTAAGAATTAAGTTTGCAGTGTCTTTTAGACGAGTGCTTACCTTGATCCACCGCCAAAGTCCAAAATGTGTGTGTGTTTATGTGTGTTTGGGACTGAAAGAGAGATACCGCGGTGAGACAGAGATAAGATGTATGAAACAGTATTATCCAGCAATTAACAAATATTGACAAGTCTAATAATATTTTATCCTTGGCTAATCCTATAATTCTATAGGCTAATCACATACAGGCCTGAAATTCTAGCAAGCTTGCCTCACCACCCAGCTTCCTGCTGTGGGTGGGACATTGAGTCAATACTGAATTGACATTTCTCTATTTTGAAGATACTGACACAGATATGAGTGCTTTGCCTGCATTTTATTGATTTGGTTATTGATGTCAGTATCTTGTTCTTGCTGTGGATTTCACACAGAAAAAAATTGGAACAGAGTCCTTTTGTCTGCAACCATAAGAAAAATAAGAGTAAAGAAACTTCTTAACCAAATACAGTGTTACCTTGTTTCAAAGTGGAAATATTCTAATACATCTATCCTCATAAATCATTTTTAAAACAGCCTAGATCTGTAATATTTCTTCACAGTTTATAAAACTTGCAATGGGAATGCCTTTTCTTAAAAAAAAAAATACTAGACTCTTCCCTATTTTAGTAGTTTTTGCTTCTTAAAATTTCCCATAGCAGGAGAAAGGACAAGAAAAATGCCTCCTTATTTTCTACCCATGAAGCTCCATGTTACAGCCAATGAGGGCTCTTTAATTTTCAACAGCCATCTGAGTAAATACTATAAAGGTAATATATAATTAGGATTATTTTGGCTACAAGTAACAAAACAATAAACTTATCTAAACCATAAAAAATTTACCATTTCACTTAATAAAAAAAATCTAGAAGAAAAGCTTCCTTGGTTTTGTTATCTCAGAACTTCTACATGTCACCATGTCACCATGGACTCAGATCCTTTCCGTATTTCTGCCCCATCACTCTGGTCTTCTTAGCTTTCCTCAAACTGACTCTAATGATCGCAAGATGGCTGAATAGCTTCGGGAGTGAAGTACACGTGCTTTCTTTCAAGCAATGGGAAGACTGCTTTCTTCAAGGGGTCCTATCTTATCAGTGAGGAAACTTTTCTAGAGCCCCAGTAGCACTTTTTCCCTAATTGGCCATAGTTTATCATTGGCCAGAATTAAATCATGTGACCATGCTCACAACCATCACAAGCAAGGGAAATCAAGTCACTGTGATTGGCTAGTGCCACCTTTTAGCACTAGGTCTGAAGACCATGTCCTCTGAAACTTATGACAAGGTGAAGGAGAGTAGACATAATTTAGACAGTAACAGAGTTCTGATACAAAGGAGGAAAGAGGAATGACTTTTGAATCAGACGGGAGTCTACGGCAAACGCAAAAAGGAAAGTTTCTGCCATCTGGTCATTTTTTCATCTATTTAACCAATGATTCCTGTGCTCTTCATGTGCCATACACTATTTGTTTTTGAGATGGGGTCTCACTCTGTTGCTCAGGCTGGAGTGCAGTGGTGAGATCATGGCTCACTGTAGCCCCAAACTCCCGGGCTCAAGCTATGCAGCCAACTCAGCCTCCTGGGTAGCTGGGACTACAGGTGCCTGCCATAATGCTTGGCTAACTTTTTTTTAAAAACTTTTTTTTAGAGATGGGCGTCTCACTATATTGCCCAGGCTGGTCTTGAGCTGCTAGGCTAATGTGATCCTCCCATTTCAACCTCCCAAAGCGCTGGGATTATAGGCATGAGCTACCATGCCCAACCTGCCATACTCTATTCTCAGTAGCAGGTGATACCACAACAAGAAAAAGTAGATACTGCCTCTGCTGCCATGGACTTCAGTCTACTGAGCATTTCTTGACTGTCCACATTGTGCCTAGTCCCAAAGCTGCAGGGGGCTTAGAGAGCAAATATCCTAACCCTCTCATTTTTAAGGTAAAGAAACAAGCCTGGAGGGACTAAGACATTTGCTGGACCCAGATACACCTGATTTTGGATTATCGTCACTTTGTACTTTTTGGGGCACCTGTTATCCTGGGTACAAAAGCTTCTTATACATGCAAACAGAAATTGTCATATGCCAACTCAAAATATGACTTATTATAAAACATTTATGTTTCAAGAGAACTACTTGCTCTATGAAATGATTCATAAGATTCATTTAGATAGTACCTCTATGCCATTAAAATACATTTTCATTTATAAAAATAGTTCATAATCTTTTTGGACATAATCTTGGTGAATCATAAAAATTCAAATTGCATACTTGTATCCTACCTCAAACCCTGTCACTCTCTCCTCTCCAGATCTGTGCAGTGCAATTAACCCCTGTGGGTGGTAAGAGAAACTCTAATCTGTACCCCTGATGGGTCATTTGGAGCCTTCAGAGTCCTACAAGGGATGGGTCCATTGTATACCCTTTTCCTCTCCATTCTGCACACTGGTAGTTAAGACATGCCTGTACCTACAAATTTTGTCCATATCCTCTGGGATCCCTGTTAATAGGTGATTTCTTAAAAGATTCAAAATCACCCAGAGTTCTGCTGTGATCTGGACATTAAAACTGTAACAGAAGTAGCCAAGTCTCTGGTTAGAAACTTTACTTATATTTGTGCTCAATTGTTAGTTCTGATTACTCTTATTTGAATTTATTCTACAAACAGAATCACAGAGGTGCACAAATGCAAATGTACAAGGATATACGTTGCAGCATTACTTACAGAAGGTAGACATCGAAACAATCTTAGGCCAGGCGCATGGTGGCTCACAACTATAACCCCAGCACTTTGGGAGGCTGATGCAGGCAGATCATTTGAGGCCAGGAGATGGCCAACATGGCAAAACCTTGTCTCTACTAAAATACAAAAAAATTAGACAGGCATGGTGGTGCATGTCTGTTGTCCCAGCTGCTCAGGAGGCTGAGGTAGGGAATCACTTGAACCCGGGAGCCAGAGGTTACAGTGAGCCGAGATCATGCCACTGCACTCCAGCTTGGTGACAGAGCAAGGCTTGGTCTAAAAAAAAAAAAAATTAGCTGGGTGTGGTGGCATGCATCTGTGGTTCCAGCTACTTGAGAGGCTAAGGTGTAAGGATCGCTTGAGCCCTGGATATGGAGGCTGCAGTGAACCGAGACAGCACCACTGCACTCCAACCTGGGCAACAGTGAAAGACTCTGTCTCAAAAAAGAGACTTTTTTAAAAAAACAACAACAAAAAAGTAACAGCCTTAATGCTCCTCAATATATCATGACACATGCCTGAATATCACAAGACCAATAAAACAAAAGAAGTCATTCTATGAACCAACATGGAATGATCACCAGGAAAGCTTAATAGAAAAAGCTCAGTGCAGAACAATACATAATGACATGGAGCCTGTTTGCAGACAAATTAACAAAGAAACAGAAGGAAAAGATAGTATATCTACATGTACTTGAATATGCAGGGAATGCCTCTAGAACAGCAGTCAGCAAACTGGCCCAAAGGCCAACACCAGCCCACTACCTGTTTTTGTATTTTTTAAATATTTTTAATGGTTGAAAAAAATAAATAGAAGAATAAATTCAAAAGATGAATATAATGGCATGAAAATATACGAAATTCAAATTTCAATGTCCATGAAACTTTCCTGGAACACAGACACAATCTTTTTTTTTTTTTTTTAAGTGGCAACTGCCACTCTGCCCTACTAATTTTTATATTCTTAGTAGAGACAGGGTTTCACCATGTTGGTACAGGCGCCAGCCACCATGCCTGGCCGACACACTCTTCATACTATCCACAAAATAATGGTAGAATTGAATAGTTGTGATGAAAACTTCATGACCCAGTAAGGGTAAAACATTTATTACCTGGGACTTTACAGAACAAGTTTGTCCACCCCTGGTCAAAAAGAATTTACAGCAACTAACAGCTATAGTTTCCTCTGGGGAAGGGCACTGGAATTTAAAAACAAGAGCAGGAAGAAGACAGGTTTTACTTTCTACCGTGTGTGTGTGTGTGTGTGTGTGTGTGTGTATATATATATATATATATTTTTTTTTTTTTTTTTTTTTGAGATGGAGTCTAGCTTTGCTGCCAGGCTGGAGTGCAGTGACACGATCTTGACTCACTGCAACCTCCACCTCCCGGGTTCGAGCGATTCTCCTGCCTCAGCCTCCCCAGCAGCTGGGATTACAGGCAAGCCCCACCACATCCAGCTATTTTTTTTTTTTTTTTTTTAAGTAGAAATGGGCTTTCACCACATTAGCCAGTATGGTCTCGATCTCCTGACCTCGTGATCCGCCCACCTCAGCCTCCCAAAGTGCTAGGATTACAGTCAAGAGCCACCACGCCCAGCCTCTTTTATATATTTTTAAATTTTGTGCAAGGGTCAAACATTTCCTGTTTTAAGAAAATAAACAATTTGTTAATAATATCCTTAAATTGTTTGATTAATAATCCAATAATCTTTGAAATTGTCCATTTGGGATAAGAATTAGTGTGTCCTTGATGAGGCATTCTGTCATTGGCATGACTCCCTGAGGTGATCCTTGGAGTGACAAGAGAGACCAGGAAGCTGGACCAGTATGTGTCCCATATTATTTTACCACTGCATTTAGAAGAGTCATCTCTGTTCTGAGGGAGAAAAAAGCAAATGTCCTTATCTCTTCTGATGGAAAAATAAAAATACATGGCTATTTTTATGTTTCATGCTATATTATAGTGCATTATAGTACTTCATGATCATTTTCTCTGTGGCTACATTGAAAAAGTAAGTGAAAATCTTCCCTGTGATTGTCTGGACCCAGCTGCACAGGCACAGAGGGAACCCCCTGACTGCCTGTGATGGAGAAAGGAAAGGCATCTGGAACCTGGAAATGAGCAATCTGGGTAGAGATCTAGATTCTAAACTACATCCAGGGTTAAGAACTTTCTCTAAAGAGCGTCTCAATTTTTTTTTTTTTTTTTTTTTTGAGACAGAGTCTCCCTCTGTCTCCCAGGAGTGCAGTGGCGTGATCTTGGCTCACTGCAACCTCTGCCTCCTGGATTCAAGTGATTCTCCCACTTCAGCCTTCCAAGTAGCTGGGATTACAGGTGTGCACCGCCAGGCACGGCTAATTTTTGTATTTTTAGTGGAGGTGGGTTTTCACCATGTTGTTCAGGCTGGTCTCTAACTGCTGACCCCAAGTGATCTGCCTGCCTTGGCCTCCCACAGTGCTAGGATTACAGGTGTGGGCCACCGCACCCGGCCTGCATCTTGAAAATTAATACGAACATAATTAAAAATAAAACGTAAAGAGAAAAATAAAAGAAATACGATTCATGATCATAACCAAGTATCTGAAAAAACCTTAATGAGAAAAGTGTATGACTTTATACATAGAAAATAATGAAACTTACAATAAAGAAGGCTTGAATTAATATAGAGCCATATCTTCCATGAGTAAATATTTGAAAGATGCTAATTTACCTCCTTCCCCCACCCCAAGAAAAATTCACAGAATGATTTATTCTAAAGTTATAGGAAAGAATAACTGAGCTGAAATATTTAAAATAATTCTAGAAAGCATGGCAGCAGGAGAATCTAGAAAGATAGTACATTGGTGCCTCCTGCCTTTCCTAGACACACAGCTCCTCCTCAGCTTTCTCTCACTCCCCTCAGCCTAGCATCCACTCAGGCAGCGAACTGGCAAACTGCACACACACGTTACACACATTGCACATCAGTGTGGTGTGTCTACCCTCTGGGCCAAGTGGGAGTCTGGGAGGCAGAGGCAGCAGAAGGTAGTTCCAATGCAAGGACCTGAAGCAGCCAGCTCCTGGGAATGGCTTGATCTCCTGAGATCCCTGAACCTCTGTAGGGAAAGTTGACAAAGTTGACATTGGCCAGTCTCGCCAGGCCCAGAGAAGCTGATGAGGAGCCGTGAGGGTGGACTGAGGGCTCCCCCTGAGGCTGGGAAAGCCAAGGAGAGCCTCCCTCCTCCTCCACCCTTCCTCATGCCATGATAGGGAGTTGATGACTTCTCACTGCAGCCCAGCCAGTTTTCAGGGTCAGCTCACCACACCTTCTGTTTCTCAGACAATCCCACCCCACCCTCAATCCCAGTTCAGCATCCTAGCCACTGAACTCTTAAGGATCAGCAAAGAAAAATAACCAGATGCTAAGGGGGCTCAACAATTAGAGCGAGGAAAAATAAACAAGGATTAGCTAGTCCCTCATGAAATAAAGCTGACTGGAGCAGGCAGAGGGCAATGTATTAAAAAAAAAATGAAAAAGTAAATGATAAAAAGAGTATTTAAAGAGACTCAAATTCAGCACATAACAAAAGACTTCCTAGAAAACACGCATTCATTTTTTTCTTAAGTCAGTAGATGAATTTAAGGAAACGATGATCACTGATGATACTCAAATTCAATGGCCTGGAAGATCAAAAGGATAAAATAAGTAAATCCTCAAGGAAAAAAAATACAAAGGTCTAGTAATCTTGAGGAAAAACATAAGAAGTAGACCCAGGAAACCAGCACTAGAAGAAAAAGAAAAGAAAAAAGTGAAGAGATGGAGAAGAAGCAAAAGTTTAAAAAACCTCCCCTTAAAAATAAACCGAGTTTTTAGATTGAAAATGCCTAATAAACTTCAGGCAATATTATTGAAAGAAGAGAGACATTTATCCACATTTTTACAAAACTCCCAAACTTCAAGCATAAAGAGAAAATCTTGAAAAGTTCTGGGTTGAAAGGACCCAGGAATTATCTTTTTCAAAGAAAAAGATAGTTCTATAAACTTGGAAAATCTTCATCCTAATGATAGTAAAACAGAAATAAAAAGAAAATAATTACACATTTCTATCAGAAATATAAGAAAATGGTAAATTTATGTGAAATTTTATGCAGCCAATATAAACAATCATTAAAATGATTCTATAGTTACATGGAAAAGCACAGATGTAAGGAAAAACAACACATTATAAAGTAAAATAGCAAATTATAGAATGTTATGCAGTATAATTAAAACTATTTTTAAATGTCCATGAAAATGACAGAATAAACAAATATTACAGTAGTTGGGTTAGAGTCATTACAGGAATAAGCAAGATAACTATATTTGGGTTAGCGTCGCTAATCGAATTATAGGTTTTATTCCCTGTTTCATACTTTCTGTAATGTAATATTTTAGTAACAACTTTTTTGAGTTAATAGTTTATATAAAGTTCAGCTTTTGTAAACAAAAAAAGGAGTTATATTTTTAATAAGTAACATGAAGAAGTCACAGCTATAATCTGTAAACGCTAAAGGAAAGTTCACACATAGCACATGCCTTGCAGCTAAGCCAGATGATCCAAGGCTCCAGGATCTACATGCCAAGAGCAAAACCAAATTTTAAGCTTGATATTGCTTGGGGGAGGGGTTTGCACTAAGACTTAGATGGTTAAATTATTAGAAGAAATAAGAGAGGTCTCAATTTCCTTATTTGCCTGTATGTTTACACCGATTCAAACCAAAGTTTTAGAGTAAAATCGTGTCTCTCTGAAGGCATTCCCTCCAGTTCATCCATACGTACTTATCAGGCTCCTCAGTCTATACAGTGGGAGAAAGCAACACAGCCCCTGATAGTTGGGAGCTGGCTGGCACTAGCAGTTCGGTCTTGGTATTGCTACTATAGAAAACAGTGTTAGACAAGGCCGTTCTATCACTGAGATAAAGTCAGACAGAAATACATTCACCCCATAGTCATGTCCGAGCACAGACAAAAATAAGGCCACTGCGAAAACCACCAAAATAACCAAATATTTCTCTCAGCTTATGAGAGAGACTACACCTTCTTAATAATCACAGCTTTAATCACACTTTATTCTTCCTGCCTTCTTGATAAAAATTCAGATACCCAGTCAGAATTGGCCCAATTCCTGACAGCACAGTATCCAGAGCAAACTCATGCTTCCTTGAACTCTCTCCAAAATCATCTACCACCACCTCAAATCCCATAATGTAAACCTCTCACACCTTTTCTCTGTGCCTTCCACCTATGTGTCCCCTTGATATGCAGTCTGCCTCAGTGCAACATGCCAAGAAAAACCCAACTCAGTTTGACTTCGGGTGCATTCCTGGTGGTCTTTGGCTTTAGAGCACTGTCAAATAGAATCAGCTTTATTCCTGGCTCTTTTTTTTTTTTTTTCTTTTGAGACAGAGTTTCACTCTTTCACCCAGGCTGGAGTGCCATGGCATGATCTCAACTCACTACAACCTCCGCCCCCCAGGTTCAAGTGGTTCTCCTGCTTCAGCCTCCCAAGTAGCTGGGAATACAGGCATGAACCAGCAGGTCTGGCTAATTTTTGTATTATTAGTAGAGACAGGGTTTCGCCATGTTGGTCAGGCTGGTCTTGAACTCCTGACCTCAGGGGATCCACCCGCCTCAGCCTCCTGGAGTGCTGGGATTACAGGCATGAGCCACCACGGCAGGCCTATTCCTGGCTTTTGTTGCCTTTAACACAAGCAATCAAAACTTACTTGGCAAGCCAGAATTCTATTTGTAGGCTCTTGCCATTGCTAAATTCATTGCTCATTGTTATCCAGTACCGATCAATGCTCATTTAAAAGAAGCAATATGATGAACTGCCTGCAGCATACGTAATCCCTTTCTTCCTCTAAGACCTTGAAAATCTAAGGCCTTGGATTAACTGAGGACTTACTGTAGCCTAACTGAATTAAACGTTGGTATAATGCTGTGACAACATTCAAAAAACCTCACCACTTGGCCACTGTGAAGATGCTGAAAATGCCATTCATTACATAAAGCAGTTTTAGAACTCTCAGGAGAAATGCATTCCTTTTGATAATATCAGGAACAGTTTTACTTCTGAGCAATCAGTTTGTTTCCATTTTATATACAGTGTGAATTGTGTAACTGTAAAGTTTCCATTTTTAAGTTGGTTTCTTGAAAAGTGAGCCAAATCTGTAGCAAGATGAGTGTGCTCTCCGATGTTTGTTTCATTCCTGGCTCCCTTTAATTTCTCTCTGTCCTTGTTTTCCTTTTTCCCCATTGCCAAATTTATGTTCTCTTTCTTCATTTAATGTACCTGTGTAAGCCTAAATATACCTTTAAAAAAAAAAATTGGAAAGGCTGTGAAGAAAGAAAACTCAAGCCTGAAATGGTGTGGTACCAATTACAAAGCAGGGTACCTGTCTAGCAGAAGGTGAGAATAGTGGAGGAGCAATTGAAATATGGGCTTTGGGGGCTGGGTGGATAAGGGACCACATCAGGACACTGGAGGAGCAGAACTTAGCAATGTCTATGGGAGGTGCAGTGAGCAAGACAGGAAGGAACCTTGTCTGATGGTCATGTAAAGTTCATGCCAGAGAGATAAGGCTTGGAATGCAGAAGAGGAGAGGAAGATTAGAGAGAACCTAGAAAACAAGGAGCAGGAGTCTAGGCTTGATGTAGATCACATCTGTCCTTTCTGTGTGTCTAACAAACACAATTGCCTATGTCCCCACATTCAGGAGTCAGCAATGCAGGTGGCAGAAAGGATACCGTATTAGTATAATACGGGGCTGTTATAACGAAGTACCACAGACTGAGTGGCTTACACAACAGAAATTTATTTCTTCACAGTTCTGCAGGCTGGAAATCCGGAATCAACGTACCAGCAGAGTTGATTTCTTTTCAGGTCTCTCTCCTTTGTTTGTAGATTGCCGTCTTCTCCCTATGTTTTCATACGGTCTTCCTTCTGTGTGGGTCTGTACCCTAATCTCTTCTTATAAGGATACCAGTCATAGATTGGATTTGGGTTCACCCAAATGACCTCATTTACCTTAACGACTTCTTTAAAGACTATCTCTCCAAATATAGCCACATTCTGAGGGATTAGGGATTACGACTTCAGCACATCAATTTTGAAGGTACACAGTTCATCCCATGACAAGGACCTGTAGTAGTTTCTGGAGAGGGCACAAAGCAGATGGCAGCTAATATCCAGTGAGAGTACACATGGAAAATGCAATTTGTTTCTGTGAGATGCAGCACCTCCTGATGGAAGGAAGTTGGGAGAAATGAGCATTTTGAAGAAGCACTTTCCACTTACCTTGGCACCTGAAAATCAACTAGGGCTCTACTTTTCCTAATACCTCTAATCAACGGCAGCAAGGGAGAAGGATGAACTTTGGGCATAATGAAGATGACAAAAGAATTTTACTGGCAATGACTATGATGACAACTGTGAACAATTTATGATTTTATCCTCAGTACAATGAGTGATGAAAGACGGGCACACAGTGACTCACACTAGCTATGTCAATTCCATCGTCACTAAGGCAGAGGTAAGAACACACGCAGCGGGACTGCGAATAGTCTTCTGACCTTACCTTCACTCTCTTCCATAGGAGCCACGCTGTCTGGCTGACACGTCCAAATCTCTCCTCTCTGTTCTAATTACTTATCAGAAGAAGTTCATAGACTTTGCTAACATACCATCTCAATATCTTCAACTGGGAATGCATCAGTTGAATTCTGTAAAAGCAGGCTTTGCTTATTCTCAATATTCCCTGTTTAAAAAAAAAAAATTGCTGGCTGCTTCTGACATGTTCCCAATTAAACTCATGCTATCCTGTATGCCGCTGAGCCTCTCTTCCTCTCTAACCTGTATTTCAGATTGGTTTCAGCAGCTGTGTGTGCTTCACAGAAACAGAATTCTCTCCAAGGAAAAAAACATCATTTCCAGTAAAATCACCAAACTCCAGCCTGCTATGTAAATGGAAGGAAACGTTACATTCTTTATAACAGGATGAATTACTTCCTGTTGTGGTTCCAATGAAAAATGAATCATTGGTTAGGAAGAAACACAGGGCCCATGACGTTTTCAGTGCTACCTATTATCTTCTTTCTAATAATAACTCCTGATGTTATAGTCACTTCAACATTGAATTTGCTAGATTAGCAAGTAAATTCCCTTCTTGCCTTTACTGCAATCCTTTCAAGTTGACTTTCGCTTTTCTGTGCTACCCCATCCATGCAATGTTTCATGAGTTGACTGCTATCCCTGAAGGTATACCCATTGCAAGTTCAGCTGACTGAGGTTGCCCCCAGTTATTATTCTAAATGGATCTCTGTTTTTCGTAAGATAAAAACAGTATTTGAATAAAAGTGGATGCCAGATCCAATTTGAGAAGGCTTAAGCTTGAGAAGGAGGAAATAATTGGAAACTATTGAGTAAAAGGTTGAAAGTAAGAAAATTCTGGTTGTTGCATTCAAGGCAGCTGAGTTTCGGAAAGGACTGAGGACAGGAGCATGGGTTGGGAGGCGTTCACAGCAACCCAATCCTGAGGTGACACTTGAAGGGCTTGAATTCCCCAAAGCTATGAGAAATGAAGGACCCTAGAAACAAGGAAACTTACAGAGTGGTCACAGGAAAAGGAGAAAAGAAAATAGGTTAGCCAAAAGGACAAGACAAGGGCCACTGGGAAAGATGGCATCACCAAAGTTTTGAGGCAGAGAACTTTTAAGACCTTATAGCCCAAACTGCTTTAATGTTATTTAATTTTGTTTATTTATTTTTGAGATGGAGCCTCACTCTGTCACTCAGGCTACAGTGCAATGGTGCAGTCTCAGCTCACTGCAATCTCTGCCTCCCAGGTACAAGCGATTCTCCTGCCTCAGCCTCCCAAGTAGCTGGCATTACAAGTGTGACTCATCACTCCCAGCTAATTTTTATATTTTTAGTAGAGACGGGGTTTCACCATGTTGGCCAGGCTGGCCTCAAACTCCTGACCTCAAGTGATCTGCCCTCCTCAGCCTCCCAAAGTGCTGGGATTACAGGCATGAGCCACCACACCTAGCCCCAAACTGCTTTAATTTTAAATGCAAATTCATGCTTCAGAGTTGAATTTAATGTTACAAAATCTTTGGTCCCAAACTCCACACCCCTCTGCTGGGAGGGACATCGGAATACACCAGCAAGGTCATGGAGGATAAGATAGTCTCCACAGAAACTATTTGCCTCCAAGTATCTTTCTTTAAACAACTCTGTAACCTGATTAGCTTTCTAGCCTATCCCTTTTTGATACCGATGGGGTGAACAGCTGTGATTTATGTTGTCATTGAAAGTGCTCAGCATCACCACCTGTCTCCCTCCACTGAGTTGGTGGCACTGATTTAGCGCCACTGCCCTTGTTGGTAGGAACAAACAACTGCCAAAAGTCTGAAGAAATAAAAGTCCATAACTTTGCCCATCCGGAGGAGAACAGGTAAAGCCAGGACACATACTAAAGTATTTTCCCCCGACATTCTCCCTTCAAACCTTACTAAGAAATAAATATCTGGCTTCTCGGTTGACTTTATTTTTTAGAGCCCACTACATAAGGTCAGATTGGGCAGTGACTGTTGAAAGATGAAAGGAGGGTGGTGAGCAGGCCAACTGAGGAAGCCCACGTGGCCTGCCGTAAATTCTAGTCCTGCCACTTTCCAGCTGCGCCTCGGGCCATTATTTAACTTCTCTGAGATTGAGTTTCCTCATCTGTACACACACACACACACACACACACACACACAAAACAAAAAACCAAGATGATAGTGCTTCCTTTCCAAGTTGTAAAGAAGAAAAATATATAATTTTGACAACATAGGAAATGCTTTAGAAACAGCAGCTTCTAGTGCCATTAAGAGAAATCATATTTCTTGACCATATTCTTTGTGCCAGGCAATGGCCAAGCACTGTTGACATACATTTCCTCATTTAATCCCCAGATCTGCTTTATGCAATAGATCCTATTAACCTGGTTCAGACAGGTACAACTATTAGCCCAAAATCAACTGGCTCATATGGGCCGGCGTCAGCTGTCACCCCTAGACCTGTTTTTCTCCAAGGTTTCTTCTAGCAGATGACAAGTTTGTCCATCTTTCAAAGACCCAGGCCCGGACATTTCTCAAGGAACGCTGTGATTTCCCTAGATTTGCATGACTTTGCTGTGAACTTGCTGGGTCCTGTAAAGTTGTTCATTTGGAGAGAGTTAGGTAGCTACACTTATTCACCTGCACCTCAGAGGGAACTGGATGTGTGTTTACGTCAGGTTCAGTTATCGTCACTCTCTGACAAGTGAAATGCTACTTTCAAGTTGTTTTGTTGAGAACTCTGAGAGCTCTTTACCCTGGGATCAAGGCAGAATGGGTACCAGTATTTTAAGCTACACATTGGTCCATAGATAGGTAGACAGATAGTCAGGCTTGTCCAGATAAAAAGGATCAACTGTGTGTGTGTCTGTGTCTGTGTGTGTGTGCGCACGCGCATACACATATACATATGAATATTTATTACAAGGAATTGGCTCATGCGGTTTTGGCAACCAAGTCCCATGATCTGCTGTCTGCAAGCTACAGACTCAGGAATGCCAGTGGCGTAATTCTAGTTGAGTTCAAAGGCCTGAGAAGCCCAGAAGCTGACAGCATAAATCCCAATCCAAGGGCAAGAGAAGACCGACGTGACAGCTCAAGCAGGCGAGCAGGAAGAAACCCACATTCCTCCTTCCTCTACTATTCAGGCGCTCAATGGATTGGATGATACCCACCCACACTGGGGAGGGCAATTTACTCAGTCCACTGACTCAAATGCTCACCTCACCTGGAAACGCCCTCACAGATACATCCAGGAACAACGTTTATTCTAGGCTCCCCTGGTGCAGTCAAGTTCACAGATAATACTAACCATCACAACAGATACAGAGATAGATGTACGTATAGATAAGGATGTGTGTGTGTGTATACACACACGTATATGTGTGTGTAACCACTGGAACCCTTTATGTTGCACATACGTGTGTGTGTGTGTGTGCATGCCTGTGTGTATCTGTGTGTCTGTGTCTTTATTGCTAGTTAAGATTTTTCTTTTTGAAGGCTGGGTACTGTGGCTTATGCCTGTAATTCTAACGTTTTGGGAGGTCAAGGTGGGCAGATCACTTGGGCTCAGGAGTTTGAGACCAGCCTGGGCAACATGGTGAAACCCCATCTCTACCAAAAACACAAAAATTAGCTGGGTGTGGTGGTGTATGCCTGTGGTCCCAGCTACTCGGGAGGCTGAGGTGAGGTGGAAGTATTACTTGAGCCTGGGAGGCAGAGGGTGCAGTGAGCCGAGACACTCCATCCAGCCTGGGCGACAGAGTGAAACCCCATCTAAAAAAAAAAAATTTTTTTCTTTTTCAGCACCGGACTCATAACATACACTTTGGGATCCTTTCCCAAATCAGAAGTTTCCCTGGCCCTTCATAATTTCTTTGCACTACTTTTTTTTTTTTTTTTTTTTTTTGAGACAGAGTCTTGCTCTGTCACCCAGGCTGGAGTGCAGTGGCACCATCTCGGCTCACTGCAAGCTCCGCCTCCTGGGTTCATGCCATTCTCCTGCCTCAGCCTCCCAAGTAGCTGGGACTACAGATGCCCACCACCACGCCTGGCTAACTTTTTGTATTTTTAGTAGAGACAGAGTTTCACCCTGTTAGCCGGGTTGGTCTCGATCTCCTGACCTCATGATCTGCCAGCGTTGGCCTTCTGAAGTGCTGGGATTACAGGCGTGAGCCACCGTGCCTGGACTGCACCAGTATTAATATATCCTTGTAATTTCCATCAGAAATGTCTTCCTGAGTTCTATATTCTGAAGCCAACTATTCATTTTCTATGTATGAAGTTATCTAGTTTTTCTGACCAAAATACAGCTGGGACCTTGCCTCTTCTGATTGAAATGGAAAAAGAAATTGCAATTAGTGTATTAGATTTACAAAAATAAATTTTAAGCCTAAAGAAGTAAAGTTTTGAACTTTGGTTTCTGGTGTTAGAGCCCTCATTCACATCGCCACATTCTGCTGCTTCCCAGTAATGCCAGCTAAGTATCAATAGAAACAACAGTGATCAGAAAGTAGAATAGAGGCTACCAAGGCGGGTGAGGTGGGAGTAACGGGAAATTATTGTTTAATGGGTATAGAGTTTCTGTTTAGGATAATTTAGAATTTTGGAAATAGTAGTAATGATTAAACTACATCATGGATGTATTTAATGCCACTGAATTGTACAGTTAAAAATGGTTAAATGTTATGTTTGTTGCTGTTGTTCAAAAGGTTCAAGCAATTCTCCTGCCTCAGTCTCCCAAGTAGCTGGAATTACAAGCACGTACCATCACGCTGGCTAATTTTTGTATTTTTAGTAGCGACAGAGTTTCACCATGTTGGCGAGGCTGGTCTCCAACTCCTGACCTCAAGCTGTCCACCTGCCTCGACCTCCCAAAGTGCTGGGATTACAGGCATGAACCACCGCAACTGGCCAAATGTTATGTTATGTTATATGTTATGCTTACATTATATGTATTTTACCACAATAAAAAAAAACACCAAAAAAAATAGTAATTACTACTTGTTTTGCAATTCATTTGACTTATTAAAGCCTCGGTTTCTCCATCAGTAAAAAGGGTGACAATAAGACCTAAGCTCAAAAATTGTTGCAATAATTAAACTCTAATACTCCAAAAGCACCTAGCTTGGTATTTTGGGGGTGGTTATACAGCCTATCACCCCTTCATCTGATGGCTTCCATTGGCTCAACCCACCAGCCAGGTGTGGGCTTTCAGCAGCTGTGTTTTAATTTGCCTAATATGGCCCGTATGACTGTACTGTTTGGCACAGAGCCCACTGTGGTAGTCAGAACTATGTTCATTAACTTTCCTTTGCCCAATGCTAATACAACTTGAGTAGCCCAAATTCAAAAATCAAAACTCCAAAATGTTCCAAAATCTGTTTGAGCACTGACATGATGCTCCAAGGAAATACTCGTTTCAGATTTGGGATTTGCAGATTTGGGATGCTCAACCTATGAGTATAATGTAAATATTCCAAAATCTGAAAAAAAATTCAAAACACAAACTACTTCTGCTTCTAAGCATTTCAGATAAGGGATACTCAACCTGTATCTCCATTTATTTATACTTACCGGGCTCAGCTAGCAGAGTTGGGAAATGTGTGCGCTAATGGGAAGCTTCTCTGTTATTTAAAAGTGGTAGCACACTATCTGAAAATCCCTAACACTTAACAGGTGCATAATGAATGTTTGTTCAACTAAGTTGGATTGAATAGATGATAGACCACAAGGGAACTAGAGAAGAATGAGGATGTCCTACTCAGAGACGGTTCTTGATGCTCGTATCAGGGACTCTCAGTCCATAGGGGATATAAACAGTATTTGTTGTTGATGAGGCAACTATGTTTGTGGTACACTTGATTACATTCCAGATTTAGGCTATTTTTTAAAAGCTTTTTTATGTGCAGTTTTACTACCTTGAACAACTGGAGCCAATGGGAAATTGGTGTTTGGGGGATCATCTGTAATGAAGAAAACTGCAGTAATAGGTACAAAGGTACAATAGGCCACAAGTTACTTAATCCCCAATTTAGGTCATGTAAATTGAAATCTGAAAAATGGAAATAGGCACTGATTGGGCTCACCTTTCATTTTTAAGGTTGTATAGAGTCTATTATAGGAATGATCATTATAATTATCTAATTTAAGTTACACTGCTTTTAAATTCAGAGCAAGGAACATAAAACTTTATTCCACAAATATACAACTTTTAGAGGTATACAATAATTTCATTTTATATTCTCGTAGGTTAAATGAAGAAGACAGGGTTGAGTGAAAGCAGAAAAGGGAATAATAAGGCAAGAGAGACAAGAGAAAAACCAGGCAAGGGCAGGTCAGATAGAGGCCCAAGGAAAAGAAGAAACCCACGTAAGGAAGACATAAATAGAAAAAGAAAGAAGTGCATAGTAGACATAGAAGGACAACCCAAAACTCTCAGTTGGTTCTGAGGTAAGTGAATGAAACAAATTGGACTTCCTGCAAACCAGGGAATTTGGGAGCGATCATCTGATTGACCTAGCTTGGATTAGGTGTCTTCACATGGCCCAATCAGCTACAGTCATACAGGCCATATTAGCCAAATTAAAACACAGCTGCTGAAAGGCCAACCCTGGCTGGTGGGTTGAGGGGATGGAAGCCATCAGATGAAGAGGTGACAGGCTGTATAACCACCCCCAAAATATCAAATATGCCCCATCCTTCCCTGAAACCTTTTAGTTCCCTTCTGGTGAACCAGTCCAGTGCTTCTCATACTGTAGCCAATGCAAAAGTCACCTCAAGGGAATTAACACACAGTTTCCCAGGCCCCAGGTTTGTTTTTTTTTTGTGTATGTATTTTTGTTTTTTGTTTTGAGACAGGCTGGGGTGCAGTGGTGCAACCACAGCTCACTGCAGCCTTGACCTGCTTGGCTCAAGCGATCCTCCTGCCTCAGAAGTGAAAAAGAAAGACAGAGACACACAGAAACATAGAGAGCCACTGAGAGACTGATAATGAAGAAGTCAGGCCTACTCTTCCCAATGGTTATGCTACCACTTCTGACACTTGGGTGGAAGAGGGGTGAGAATGAGACAGAACAAGCAGGCCAGAGGTCCTTGAGCAATGAAGTGGGTCCTAGCCCATCAGTGCGGAATAAACAAGAGAGAGATGACACTTTCAATCATTAACCTTTCCACATATATAGCAAATATGGCTCAAAAACTATTCCAGAGTCAGTTCAACTCACAGCAACTTTCTCTCCTTTGGGAGAAATTAGGAAGAGGTTTGAGGAAAAACAGCAGATAGAGCCTTGAAACAACATTTTTGTAGTATTCCCCAAACACCATGCTACACGTGCTACATGAAAAGTGACCTGATGGCATGTAATGATGCTAAAGAGACAGTAAAAAATTAGGTATGGAAGTCTATTAGATGAGGTTAAAAGGCCTAGGCTATATCCTGTAGGTCAGTGCTGCTTGCTGTCACGGTCCATGAGGATGCAATTTCTCTAGCCCCATCCTGGACTGCTAACTCAGAATTTCAGATTTGAGGCTAGGTATGGTGGCTCACGGCTGTAATTGCAGCACTTTGGGTGGCCAAGGAGGGAAGACTATTTGAGCCCAGGAGTTCAAGGCCAGCTGGGCAACATAGCAAGATCCAAACTTTACAAAAATTAAAAAAAAAATTAGCCAGATGTAGTGGCACATGCCTGTAGTCCTAGGAACTTGGGAGGCTCAGACAGGAGGATTGCTTGAGCCCAGGAATTCAAGGTTGCCATGAGCTATGATTACACACTGGACTCCAGCCTGGTTGATAGTGTGAGACTCCATTTCTAAATTAAAAAAAAAAAAAAAAAAAAGGAATGAAAGAGAAAAAAAATATTTTGCTTTTTTTTAATTTTTAATTTTAATTATTTTTATTCTTGTTGTCCTGTGTCACCAGGTAAATGTATCCACCTCACTGGGGAGGTAAGATTTCAGTATTTCTGGGCCACCTGGGCTTTATACTATCATACTACCATCAAAACCTCACCTTATTTTTGACAGAGGCCATTTCATATGGGGAAAAACCTGGGCCGAAGAATCCATTCCCAGCCCTGCCACTTCATGGCCCTGTGTCTTCCTCCCTCCCAAGCCAAATGAGGATTTCAAACACTGACAACACAGGGCTGCTGTAAGGCTTAAATGAGAAAATAGCTTTGAAAAGTGCTTTTGGCCACTATGAGACTTCAGCCCTCTTTGCTAAGCTTCTGTTCTTACCAAAGAGGGCTAAGCCTGGGTCTCAGTGTTCAGCACAAAACTTGCTATCTGGGTGCTCTTTCTTGGTTGAGCACCTATGCTTATCTTGATGACCCTCGCCCAAGGAAATGATGTTGAATTTGGAACCCAGCAATTCTCAGCTCCTGTTCAGATTGCTTTCTTCCATGTAGCTATAGTCATTTGTCGTAACTTCAAGCCCCAACATAAAATAGGAAAAACTGATCTGTGACTACTTAGCTCAAAATGTATTAACTAAACATCCCTGCCTTCTGGAATCTTATATGGCGAGTGGAATCCAACCATGACGACATCATGTTACCAACTATATAATGAGACCTTCCTACAGCTGACCCATTGATATTAAATAAATACTCGGGTGGACCAGTAGGGATACCACTAATACATCCTCCTGGATTCATAGCCATTTTGCAAAGCACATTTCAACAATCTGCTTTGTTGCCTTCTACAGCTCCCAAGCTGCTACATTATGCATTGTCACGTAGTACTTTATGAAATTATATGCACCAATATGTATCCCAGCATCTTTTTTACGAAGCAACATTGAGGCGCATCAGCTCAGCTAAATAGATCCTCCTATCAAGACTGACTCGTCTCGCAGTAGCTGACACTTTACACTCCAGGACAAACTGAGAAGGTGGAAGCTGGCTCCAGATCGGAAGCAAACTATCTTTTGCTATGTGCAAGACACTCACATCCTTGTCTTATCATAACTTCAAAACAGCCAAGGAATTTGACCATTGTTAAATCCTTTTATCAGATGAGGAAACTAAAGGCAGAGAGGTTAAGCCACTTGTACTTGGTCACACAGTAAATGTCAGAAACCAGAATCCAAACGCACAGGTTTTGTTGGTTAAGAAGTAATCTGTCAAAATAGCAACAAAGTGAGACCTCCAGCTTTACAAAAAATAGAAAAAAATAGCCAGGTGTAGGGTACGCACCTGTGGTCCCAGCTACTGAGGACGCTGAGGAGAGAGCATCACTTGAGCCTGGGAGGTCGAGGCTGGGGTGAGCCATGATCGTGCCACTGCACTCCAGTCTGAATGACAGAGCAAGATTCTGTCTAAAAAAAAATAATAACATGCCAAGACAGGTATATGAACACATCTTTTAATTTATATTTAATCACAACATCACAGTCAACACACTTACTTGCATTCCTAAGTCACAAGTGTGGCTATGTTCCCCACCTTTCATCAGCTCTTAGGAAACACAGTGTATTCCAAAGCCTTCACTAACAACTTGCCTTACATTTCATGACCTCCAAAGATCTTGAAGATAAAACACGTCAAAGATTATTCTCTTTCTTTCTTGGCATTGTTCAGGCACAGCCTAACCCAGCAGTACTTGCCACCCATAGCACAAAAAAAGCAGATGAACAGAGAACTGAGCACTGAGATTTTATCATGGAAACAGTGTGCTCAAATATCAATCACAGAGCTGTACCTGGGGGGCGTGAATTTGAAAGGATAAGGCAAAAAACCTCCTAAAATCATTCACTTCTGCTCTCATGAAATGGGTGACAAAGAATGGCATTGATTAAAGTGATTTAAAACTGGCATGCTGCAATTGTCGTATAAACTATTCTGAAAATTGGTTTTCGTGAAAATAGAGAGAAGGTAATGGAAAATGGAGGTGAAAAGGACCTGGGACAGAAGCATTCCGAAAACCTGGTTAGTCCCCAAAACTCATCAGTCTGATCACCATATGCTTCAGTTCATCCCCATCTTCAAGCCATAAGTCCCATATTTCGTGGTGAATTAGCATCCTCCTGGGAGGTTTTAAAAATGCAGATGATCAGATGCAAAGGATAAGTCTCCTTGAGGAGTGGGACTAGGAATTGGTATTTAACTTTCACTTATAATTAGTTTATTCCAATGCTGCCAGTCACTCGGGGAACCAACTCTCTTAACGGACAATGGTACACAAGGCGATTTATGAGAAGCAAAAAAAAAGTCCTCTGTCCTCTGCAATTTAAATCGGAGTTCCTCGCGGTCTGAAATGCTTCTGGGCGGTCAGAAGGCTGGTCTTCCGCAGCAAGGCAGCATGAGCTCCTTAGTAAGCTTCACCTCTTCTACCAAGTCCCACAAGCCCCTTGTTTATCTTTAACATCTTTTCTGTGTAAGGAAATGCTAATCATTTTGTAGTGTAACATTTCCATTTGTATTCCAGACCATGAAAGAGGCAACACCCTGCTGCCAGACAAACCTATCACTTTCCCCCCGAAGACACTTGCATACAAAGAAGAGGGTTCCCTGAGCTGCTTGAAGCTTCTCTTTTTCTTCACTTATGGGTGCCACAGCTGAGGCTCAAACTCAACAATAAAAGATCAACAATAAAAGAAGGACAGAGAGCAATTTAATTCATGTCTAATTCCCAAAGCTAAGTTGTTGCTTAAGTAAGCAGAGGCTTCTGGCTGGCTCCTCTTTGTGAAATGGTCCTATCAAATAACGTCTGCAGAGCACTTTATTTTCCAAATTGTTTTTCTTTTCGTCACTGTCTCACCTAAGCATCAGAATAACCCAGAGAAGTAGGTATTACTTCCTCCATTTAACCTGAAGAGACTGAGGCTCAGACAAGTTAAATGACCCACCCAAGGTCATACAGAAAGGAAATGAAAAAGACATGATTTGGAGCCAGGTCTTTTGACTTCAAGTCTTCTTATGCAATTGTCCTGCCTTTTTAAGGACCTAACAAATATTGCTGAATGAATAAAGGAAATGGTAGATGGATAGATGGATGATCTCTTATGAAACAAACACAGTGGTAACAATTCAAATTAACTTTAATATACACTGTTGGATATAATCAAGGAAGATGTCAAACTTAAATAAAAACTCTGGAAATGGACTGCCAGACAGAAACCCAAAGTGTGAATTTGCCAGCTGGTCTTACCAAGTTCAGACTCTGAAACCACATAGCCTGAGTTTGAATCCCAGATCTACTACTTACTAGCTTTGCAACCCAGAGCAAGTTACTTAACTGCGTTCTGACTCAGTTTCTTTGTGCACAAAATGAAAGTAATAATAAATGTTCTAACATACAGAGTTGGTTGAGGATTTTGAAAATTAAACGTATTTAATGGATTTAGAATTGTGCCTGGCATACAATAAGATATCATACATTTCTTTGACATTAATGAAAATAGTTCCTCATATACCATCTACTCTCAATTGTCTAGGTGTGGATTATTCAGTAGGTTTTAGATTTTAGTTGGGGCTGGTTTGGTAACCTTCACATACAGAGATCTATTATCTCAACAGTTAACAGCCCTTGGGAAAAGAGAAGGACATTTGCAGAGCAAGTACCACGTGCCGGGCACCAGGCCAGACACTTTATACACACCATCTTACTTAATTCTCACACCACCACCACCAAGCAGCTATTATTATCCCCATTTTACAGATGAAAAAAATCTAAGGCTCAGATTTAAATAAACCCTACCTGTTAAGTGATGAAGGGAAGATTAAATTAAGCATTTCTCTCCCCTGATCTCTTTCTCTTTCAGACTGTCTCTTGTTCAATATGGATATGAATATGATCCTTACTAAATTCAAACTACATTAGCTGCATGCGGTGGTGTGCACCTGTAGTCCCAGCTACTGTGAGGCTGAGGTGGGAGGACTGCTTGAGCCCAGGAGTTCAAGACTGCAGTGAGCTATGATGATGTCACTATACTGCAGCCTGAGTGACAGAGAGAGAGAGAAAAACCCCAATTCTAAAAAAAAATAAAAATAAATACAAATAAATAAAATTCAAACTACAACTACGTGCCTTCCACACTAATCATGCAATATATCACACCTAGCTCCAGCCCCAGGGGCAAATCCTGATGACCTGTAGGAACCACTTATTGGGAGATCAAAGGGCATAGGAAGATCAACCACTCTGTCAAGCCACCATCAAACCAATGCTTTCCCTCGGCAGCAAAAGTGTGTCCTGTGCTGCAACATCCAAAGTACTGGGATAATAATAATCTGTACCTTAGAAGGTAGTTGTACTGATTGTAATCAATTGCTCTCACCACACAGCAAGCACTCAATAGCTATTGGCTATAAAAGGCAGTTCAGGACAATGTTTAAGAGCATAAACTTGGGGCTGGTGGCTCACACAATGGACTTGTGGTGGCTCATGCCTGTAATCCCGACACTTTGGGAGGGTAAGACAGGAGAAGTCTAGGAGTTCAAGACCAGCCTGGGCAAAATGGCAGGACCCCATGTCTATGAAAAGAAAAAAAAAAAAATAGCCATGCATGGTAGCATGCACCTGTAATCTCAGCTACCCAGGAGGCTGAGACAGGAGGATAGTGTGAGCCAGAAAGTCAAGGCTGCAGTGAGCCATATTCATGCCACTGTACTCCAGCCTGGGCAACAGAGACCCTGTCTAAAAATAAATAAATAAGTATCAACTTGGAAGCCAGATTGTCTGTATTCAAATCCTGACTATGTCACTTAGTAGTAGGGAGACCCTGGACAAGTTATTTAGTTTTTTTTGTGCCACAGTTGCTCAACTATAAATTTAGGATAACAATAGTATACCTGAAAGGGTGTTGTAAGGATTAAATGAGCTGATATAAATGAAGCCATAGAACAGTGCCTGGAGAAAAGTAACTGCTATGTAACTGTTGGTTTTTATTATTAAGAAAACGTGGAGTTGCATTGAAGAAAAATGGGTTGGTGAAAGGTGGAAAAGTAGGCATCTACATATATTATTGGATGGATTTTATATCTGCACGATATTTAGAGGGTGATTTGACAATATCCAGCAATATTTTATTAATAAACGTGTGTGCACCTTCTGATTTGTCAATTCCATACAGAAATATAAACTATAGCAGTATGAGGAGTCTGTGTGTGTGTGTGTGTGTGTGTGTGTGTGTGTGTATGTTGAGAGAAGCAACCAGGAGTTACAAAGAACTCCCTTAATCTAATAAGGATATCCATCAGAAACCTATAAAATGGTATTCTTAAATGGAAAATATTAGAAAATCCCCTTAAAATCAAGAACAGAACAAGAATACTCACTAACATTTCTTTTAGTTGATATTATGCCAAAGACTAAGCCATCTGTGTGGAGAAGAAAAATAAATAAGGATTGGAGAGAAAGACTCAAAGCTGCCATTAAGTACATAGAAGATGATTATCTACATAAAACTCAATAGAATCTATTGAGATGTATTATTACTGAAATTAAGAAGACAGCTAAATAAGGTAACTAGCTAGGAGAATAATATAAAAACTTTAATTTCTATAAAGCAGAAACAAATAGAAAACATAATTTTTAAAAAGATAATTATACACTAGTCTGTAACAAATTATCCCAAAATTTAGTTTAAATTTTGTTGTTTAAATTGAAACAACAAACATCTCACAGAGTTCAAGCAAGCCTCAGTTCTCTCCATGTGGAGCTCTCCGTAGGGCTGCTTGATTATCCTCATGACATAGCACTGCCTTCTTGCACAAAGGGTGCTCTGAGAAAGAGAAAGAAGAAAGCCAAAACCACAGTACATTTTATGGTGTCATTTTAAAATTACTTCTGCTTTATTTTATTCCTTAGCAGCACCAAGTCACTAAGTTTATCCCACATCTAACAGGAGGAGAATTAAGCCCCACCTTTCTTTTTTTTTTTTTTTTTTTTTTGCCTGCCAGGGACTGAAAGAAGGAAGCACCACCTTTTAAAAGGAAGAATTTCAAAGAATGTGTGAACATATTTTAAAACCATCAGCAATGTCATATACAAAACCAGAAAAATTTGAAGTTACTTAGAAATAAATCTAATGAAAGATGTTTAAAACCTTAGAGAGAAAAATTTTAAAACTTTAGTGAAAGACATTAAAGAAGACCTAAATAAATGAAGAGATTCATGATAAGTAGTCTTAATAGCAATTATTCCAAATTAATATAATAATTCAATTTAATTCTAATCTAAGGCCCCAACAGATTTTTAAAAAATGTTTGGAACTTGAAAAGTAGATTCTGGGCTGAGTGCAGTGGCTCACACCTGTAACCCCAGCACTTTGGGAGGCTGAGGCGGGGGCATTACTTGAGGCCAGGAATTTGAGACCAGCCTGGCACTATACTAGCCGGGGTGGTGGTATGCACCTGCATTCCCAGCTACTGGGGAGGCTAAGGTGGGAGGATGACTTGAGCTCCGGAGGCGGAGGTTGCAGTGAGCAGCGATTGTGCCACTGCACTCCAGCCTGTGTGACAGAGTAAGACTTTGTCTCAAAAAGCAGAAAAGAATAGTAGATTCTAGAGCTTTTATGGAAATAATTCAAAGGTCAAAGAATAGAAAACAAACTCTTGAATGAGAAACAGTACAAGATTGAAGAACGTGACCCACAGATACCAAGACTTCTTATAAAGCTTGGTATCAATGGCTGTTAAAACAGTGTGGGATTGCTTCAGCAACAGACAAACCAAGTAATGGCAAAGAGAGGACCAGACACAGAGCAACTATAGAAATCTGATATATGCTAGAAATAATATCGCAAATTACTTGGGGATGAGTATCCTATTTAATAAATACTACTCAGATAAGTGGTTATCCATGGAAGCAAAAAGTAAAATTGTATCCATATCTCAGGCCATATTTTCAGATCGATGGATTCCAGATAAACTTTAAACTTAAATGTAATGGAAAATTATAAAAGTTGCCAAAGAAAAAAAAAGGATATGTCTTTTTGACCTTATGGGAGGGTTTCCTAAGCAGACACAAAAAGTGCTAGGCATAAAAATGATTGATAAATTTAACTACATATTACTCAATATTGTCCTAAAGTTGTGAGCAAATTCAAAAGACCAGAAAATAAAATAATCTATGTAAACATTTAGAAAGTAGAGATAAAACTCTAGATTGATGTGATTTTATTTCCACAAGCCCTAAAAACTCTAGTTAAAAAAGAAAAATGTGTAGAATTAATAAGAAATTTGATAAGATGGCTAAATGTAAGATAAATATACAATGATAAATAACTTTTCTTTATACTTTCAGTAAGGCCCAAGAAATGGAAATGGGCAGCTAGGCACGGTGGCTCACACCTGTAATCCCAACGCTTTGGGAGACTGAGGCAGGTGGATCACTTGAGGTCAGGAGTTTGAGACCAGCCTGGCCAACAATGTGAAACCTCCACCTCTATTAAAAATACAAAAACTAGCCAGGCGTGGTGGCAGGTGCCTGTAATCCCAGCTGCTTGGGAGGCTGAGGCAGGAGAATCGCTTGAACTCAGGAGGTGGAGGTTGCAGTGAGCTGAGATTGCGCCACTGCACTCCAGCGTGGGCAACAGAGTGAGACCCTGTCTCAAAAGAAAAGAAACGGAAATGGGAGATGTTTCATTTACAAGACAAAGTGAGTAAAATATTTCAGGAGAAATTTAACAAGGCAGGCTTAGGACTTTGATAAATAATCTATCAAATATTGCCAAAAGTCATAAAATAAGATCTGACCAAATGGAAAGACAAACAACTCTGGGAAGTTTCTCTGCATTCATATTTGGGTAAAAATGTTAAACAGGGGAATGGTCTTGTTCTATTTGCAGAATAATTTAGAATGCATGTGAGCTGGCATTTGCATTCAGCCATTCAACAAATATTTACCACTTACTAAGTGCCAGCCTCTGGACTACACATAAATAATAATCTAGACTTGGTCTGTATTCCGAAAAACCTGATAATTGAGTAATAATGGAAGATAAGGTTTAAAAATCAGAAAACATAGGGGCTGATGGAAGAGACCTTATATGTTACCTATACTCATGTCATTATTTCACAGATGTAAAAACTGAGCCCAGAAAGGACGTGTGTTTTATTGAAGTTCACATAGCTAGTAGCCAAGCTGGAACTACAACTCACTTCTTGTGACTTCCACAACGTATCATTTTGCCTCTCAGTTACAATATGAAGAGTTTAAAGTACTCTTCTCAGCACAGTCCAATCTAGTACTTAAAGAGATTTTACCACACAGTTAGGACACGCGAGCAGTGGGATCAGGCTGGAGAAAAAAACTAAGCATTGTCATGGGGCACATAGTCTATTAATATTTTGTTAGGCAACAAATAAGGTACATACAAACAAGAGACTACCAGACAGCTATTAAAAAGATGATGGAAAACTAGACATAGATCTACACGTGGAAAAATGACTGTCACATATCATTGAGTGAATAAAGGTTGTAGAATGTTACATTTATCCATATTCCATACACGTAAAATTTATACATGTCTAAATACATGTGTGTGATCAGGGAATCCTATGCAGCCGTGAAAAATGAGTTCATGTCTTTGCAGGGACATGGATGAAGCTGGATACTATCATCCTCAGCAAACTAACACAGGAACAGAAAACCATACACCGTATGTTCTTACTCCTAAGTGGGAGTCGAACAGTGAGAATACATGGACACAGGGAGGGGAACATCATACACCATGGCCTGTCAGGGGGTGGGGGGACAGGGGAGAGAGAGCATTAGGACAAATACCTAATGCATGTGGGGTTTAAAACCTAGATGACGGGTTGATAGCTGCAGTAAACCACCATGACACATGTATACCTATGTAACAAACCTACACGTTCAGCACATGTATCCCAGAACTTAAAAGGAAAAACTGTGTTAGACATATTAAATATATGTATGTGTGTGTATACATATATGTGTATATGGATATAGACAGCAATATGCAGAGATCTCTGGATGAATATTCATGAAGATGTAAACAGTATACAGTTATTCTGAGTTGTAAGATTTGACGTAGATTTTATTTCTTCTTCGTACATTTTTCTACTATCAATTTTTTCTTATATTGATCAGGTATCTTTATCAAGGCAAAAAAATTTAAAATACAGGCTGATCTGAATAACCCCAGGTATCAGAAGCATGACCAACCAGTGGGTTGAAACAAATGTTCATATTAGGACGTAGATTGGATATAGAGATTATAGCAGAGCTTAATCATCCAGAAAAAGAAATAAGGGAAAGAATTTGTATTTAGGACCAAATGCATGTTTCTAAAATTTACAAATATTCTGGGATTTATCTGTATGTAAGTATGCACCACAATAATACAAGAGATTCAGAGTTTATATTTACACACAAGGTGGCAGTTAGTCTTAGTTGGCGTATCAACAACCACTCCCAAACATCTAGAGCCCCAACCATACTATAAAACAACACTATAAATACTGGAAAGTATAGTAATCACCTTCCTGAACTCCCTTGTAACTCAGATCTGGCCAATCAGAAATAAGTGAAGGTTGCTGGGTGGGGCTTCCTTAAACAATATCCTTTTAAAAGGGGCCTCTTATTCCTTTTTTTTAATTATTAGTTTGTTGTTATTCTTTTTGTGTGTGTGTGGTTTTAGAGACAGGGTCTCACTGTGTCACCTAGGCCAGAGTGCAGTGGTACAGTCGTAACTCACTGCAGCCTCAAACTACTGGGCAAAAGTGATCCTTTCATCTCAGCCTCCCAAAGCACTGGGATTATGGGCCTGGGCTACCATGCCTGCCCTCTTTTACTTTTTTATTTTTTTTTTTTAGCAGCCTGAAATATAGACTTAATTCCTGGAGGTCCAAAACTCATCTTGCAATCATGAGGATCAAAGCTATGTATTAAAGACGGCAAAGCAGAAATATGGAAGGATCCTGGTGACAGGATCATCCTTGATGACATCCTTAGCACCTCCACCAGCCCCGGACTGCCAATCTTTGGGCATCTTGTCATAGGAGAGAAATAATGCCTACATGTCAAAGCCATATTTAGTATTCTTTCAGTTACAGGCAGCCTAACATAATCCTAAAAGGTGGATGCAATAAAACGTCCTTAAATTGACTTTATCTAGTCATAGTTTGCCATGTTCTCATATAAGCAAGAGCTAAAATTGACTTTTGCCAAATTAATTTCAGAAGAAATCAAGAGTGAAATTATGGGGACAAGGAAAATCATTACGTTTCTCAAAAAAAAAAAAGCTACTTATTAATCACAAGCCCTTTTGCAGCACCCAGCACAGAGTGACATATTAATACTTGCTACGTCAATTATATAAATAATTTTTATTTATTTCATAAACTCTTTCAGGCAATTACTTGCTCATTTATTTCCAATTTGATCTTCAGTCCAAAATACTGACTTTTCTCATGGCATTCTCTGAAATCAGCTGCACTGCTTGAAAATTTAATCCACATCAACATAAAAACAATATGACAACAAATTATTTAAATATATTATTTATGCTTTTCAGTGTGTAACTCACACACACATTCATCACTTAAGGTCTAACTCTTCTGTTCTGACTTTATGAGTAGCCCCTGCAATGCAGAGATACATCTTAGAAAGCTATGTGGAAAGTATTTATCTACACTATATAATTTTGCCATGACCGATAACTGTTGACCTGTACAAACAAAAAAAAAAACCCCAGCTTTTGGAGTAAAACTGCATATGAAATTTGTATAATATAATTGAGTCATCATTAATCTTTTGCAGTCCTTTTCCTTCAACACGTTTATTAATCCTTAAAAGATTCAGAGAATGATTCTATTCCAATGTTACACACATACCATCTGTTCAAGCACATTCCTTACATTCTTACGAGGTTTTCACAGATGCCACTTTGGAAATCGGCAAATCTCCTCAGGAGCATCATCTGGCTCCTGTCACCCCTACTCCAGGGAGCCCTCATCATTGTAGTAATGCCAGTGTCAGAGCAGATGTTCCATAATCTCTGGCACATTCCCCTTCCTTGGTAGAGCTTTCGAATGCAAATTTTGAGGTGAAAAAAAATCCTGTGAGTGAAAGCACTATCGGCAAATGCTTTCTCTCTGCATCAAATGCAGCACTCAGGCATCTTATTTCTGCTCTTACGGAGGCTTGGTCACAGAGAACCTCATTGCTCATAGTAGAGGGAGCGGAACACACCAAGACCTAGAGACCAAGAGAGAACACAAGGAAACCAAAGGAGGTTAGATGTAAAGCAGTGTTAAATTATACGACACTAAACTTTTGAAGGTCAATGGGGCTGTGCCCCAACAGAAAATAAGCAAAGTTCTGGTTTGGACAGAAGAGAAGATACTGTTTAAGAAAGGTATGTGACATTCAACTGTGACCATGTAGGCAACAGAAAATGGAGAGCAGAAATCTTCCACAAAATGAGATCTGTGAAGGCAATTACTTTGGATAACTGAACTCAGCTCTTTTTTAAATACCAGGATCTGATATTTAAATTACTCAAAAACATTCCCTCTAAATCTATAACTTGCTTGTTCTGCATAGATACAACTTCAAAGTGAAAAATACGTTCAAGGAAGCAGAAACAATACCAAGTTAGAAGGATAGGGCACTAACCTGGAGTTAGAAAGGATTCTAGAATAGAGTGAGTTAGGTGCTACTAACTCACCTGTGAGATTTGGGACTAGTCGCCTGACCTATCTGACACCTCCGTTTCCTTATTTCTAAAGTGAGCAGTGGAACTAGGTAAATCTGGGTAACTGCCAGCTGGAAAATAGCACAACGCCGTGCATGCAGTACAAGCAGGTACCCCTACTTCATGTTGAATTAGCTTGCATCCACTTCCAAGATGCCAAAACAGATGGCAAGATCTGTTGCATCAGCTTGGGCAAAAAGAACAAAAAGAACCATGTTGAAAGATAGTCCATGTATATTCAGGAGGAGCAATAAATAAAGACCAGTAATAAAAGTCAAGATTTTCTAAGTAAGGGGCATATCGATAGGGGCTTCACGTTCAGTTACCACAGTCCAGAGAAGAGAAAGGTGCCCAGAGAGGCAGATACATGTGTCCCAGATCCAGATCCAGCTCTGTCAACCACCAGCAGGCTGAAAACCCACAGCTCTAAGTCTCAGGTTCTTTATCTTTTGAAAAGAGAATTAAAGTGGATGGATGTGCTTTGGGAAAATGGATGCACCCTCCAGATTTAAGCTTTATTACAAGACATTGATAAAAAGAATGCTTAGTTACAGCCTCCTCTTCTACCCATCATTTACTCTTCCTTTTTCTAAACTCACAGACCACTTTAATTTAGTCAGCAAGAATTTCAACCAAATAGGACACTTTGTAATCAACTGCTGCTCCCATTCATTCCACATCTCACCTATGGCAAGACAGGCAAATGTAAAGAGGAAGTGAACAAATAATTCAATTACTGGAAGAAACTTACCAGACTTAACACAAGCTTTGGGGGGATGGGGGGGAAAGACCTACTCTTTTTTCCTTTATTGGGAGTGGGGAGATTGTTATGTTTTTTAGAATAATTTATTTTTGTTTGACTATCAAATTATCCAGCTATTTATTTTAACTTCCCATTTTACAATTACAATCTTAGTCACTTACTTTCAAAGGCCCTAAAGGAAATGTAGTTTCCCAAGTAAATGCCAAAGTTCCCTTCTGTCTGCCTCTCTCCCTCTGCCTTTCACAACTAGGTCTGAGTAAATTTGTAAAGTTGTTTATTTTCAGTACTCTTGCGATTCCTACCATTTACCTCAGTTCAACTCTTTCAATATTATTCTCGCCACGCCATCCTGAATCCATTCTGAAATGCCCCCATCCCAAGCCTGCTCTCTACTTGCTCATGCTTCTCAATCCTGTCCCATCATCCTATTCATTTTATCAAAATTCCTTTCTCCCTGTCACATTCGCTTTTACTCTCAGAAGTAGCAGGCCACTTTATGCTGGCAAACTCATTTGATTAAGAGGTTTAAGAACCCTGTGTATTTAAGAGAGATGGATCTGGACGCAGCTGATAGCTTAACACTACACTTTCCAACATGGTAGCCACTAGCCACATGTGACTGTTCAAATTTAAATATAAATTAATTAAGGCCAGGTGCGGGTGCTCATGCCTGTAGTCGCAGCATTCTGTGAGGCCAAAGTGGGTAGATTGCTACAGCTCAAGAGTTTGAGATTAGCCTGGACAACATGGTGAAATCTAATCTCTACAAAAAAAAAAAAAAAAAAATTAGCCAGCCACGGTGGCTGCACCTATAGTCCTGGCTCCTTGGGAGGGTGAGGTGGGAAGATGGCTTGAGTTCAGGAAGTGGAGGTTGCAGTGAGCTAAGATCGTGCCCTGCACTCCAGCATGGGTGACAGAGCCAGATCCTGTCTCAAAATATATATATATATTAATTAATTATAACAAACATTGATTTAATTAATATATATTAATTAAAATTAAATCAAATTTTAAATTTCCATTCCTCTGTGGCATTTGCCATGTTTTAACCCATAAGAACATTACCATCCACATAGAAAATTCTATCAGTCAGTGCTGCCTTCATATAAAGGAATTAATGTTAATGGTAGACTAAGAATGTAACCATTATTTCTGTACTAAGAAACTCTACAGGTAATAAAAATGAACTTATTTGTGTGCTATAGGTGTAGAGTCAGGAACTGGGGTAGGAGGTGGCTAGATGAGGGAGAGATGACTGTCTTTTGAGGAGTACTTATTTTATGCCAAGTTTTGGGCATAGACCAGGGAAAAATAAAGTAAAGAAGTATTCTCTTTATATGAGCAGATGTTCCAGTAACCCATTTTATATATGCAAAAACAGAACCTAAAAGAGGTTAAGTAATTTGCCCAAACTTTGTAACTAGAATACAAAATCAAGTCTGTTTGCATTCCAGTCTTCTTTTTACTGTACTGTGCTGCCTGTAAATCTCTGTCAACAAGGAAAATCTCTATAAATCTCAGCCACTGTTCCGCAAAGATTACTCGTTTTCTTTCCTTCGAAGTGAGGACTGGGGCTATGTCAATGCAGAGTAATATTCTTTCACTTTTTATGTTAAGATCATGGTAGATCCACATGCAGTTGTAAGAGGTCATATGGTAAGATTCTGCATATCCTTTCAATAATTTTTTTAAATCTGCTACCCTACTAGACCCCCTTCTTAGTGCTGGGGCCACAGAGACAAGATCATCCTTTCCCTTAAAGACTTTAGAGGAGACGAGGAACATGTAAATAAATCATTAATATAGAGTTGGTTAAAGCAAAAATGTAATGCAATTTTCACCTGTCGATTAACAAACAATAACAATAACCAGAATCATAATAATGACATTCTGGCCAAGCTACTGTAAAACAGACACTTAACTTGTATCTGTTTTCTCATCTGTAAATTACGATTAATAATAGCACCTATACTATAGGATTGGTGTAAACGTTAACATAACAGTATGTGGACATTCTATTTACTATTTAATATTGTATCAATTGTTGGTATTCTGATTTCTATTTTTAAATTTTTCTACAATGCACTTATGTAACTTTTAGAGGAAAAAAATTTAATCACTCTTATTTAAAACAAGTGTCTCATGTTGTAAGCTAGTGGTATATACTATCTTAAATGAAGACACTGAGATGGGACAGCTGATTCACCTTGGAGAAACAGAGCGATGTCAGAGAAGAATCCCTGAAAGAGAAAGACAACGTCTGAGCTGACTTTTGGAAGCCAAAGATTTAACAAAAAGGTCGGAAGAGAATTCAAGATAAATGGATTATCAAGCAAAGACCTAGCATCTTAGTAATTTAAAGGCAAGAAGGGGACATGAAGGTCATCCAGTCCTACTTTCCACCCTGTGCACGTCTCCCTTGCAGCCTGCTCGACTGATTGTTAAATGCACTCAGAAAGAGGGTGCTTTCCCACGGAATACTATGCAGCCAAAAAAAGGATTATGTCCTTTGCAGAGACATGGATGAAAATGGAAGTCATCATCCTCAGCAAACTAAGACAGGAATAGAAAAGCAAACACCACATGTTCTCACTCAAAATTGGGAGCTGAACAATGAGAACACATGGACACAGGGAGGGTAACGACACACACCGTGGCCAGTCGGAATGAGGGGTGAGGGGAGGGAGAGCGTTAGGACAAATAGCTAATGCATGCAGGGCTGAAAACTTAGATGACGGGTTGATAGCTGCAGCAAACCACCATGGCACGTGTACACCTATGTAACAGTCCTACACGTTCTGCACCTGTATCCTGGAATGTAAAGTAAAATAAAATAAAATAAAATAAAGAGGGTGCTTTCCACGTTATGAGTCAACCATTGTTGGATGACAGTTTTATTAGAAACTGTGTCTATATATGTGCATAATCATCTAATGTTGCACTTACATGCATATACATCAGGGAAAAATCCAAGCAACTACTCATACCAGGGGTGTAATCGTCACTTAAGTGTGGTCTACCCATGTAATATTCCTCAATCTACGGTATGGATGTGGTGTTTGTGCTTAGCTTCTAGATGCCATACAAACATTACTAACTCCATAGTTTTTAAGTGTTGAAAGTTTGGATAAGTGGTAGTATACGGGTTGGGCGTGGTGGCTCACTCCTGTAATCCCAGCATTTTGGGAGACCAAGGTGAGTGGATCACCTGACATCAGGAGTTCAGGACCAGCCTGGCCAACATGGTGAAACCCCATCTCTACTAAAAATACAAAATTAGCCCGGCCTGAAGGCGGGTGCCTGTAATCCCAGCTACTCAGGAGGCTGAAGCAGAAGAATTGCTTGAACCTAGGAGGCAGAGGTTGCAGTGAGCCGACATCACGCCACTGCACTCTAGCATGGGCAACACAGAGAGACTCTGTCTAAAAAAAAAAAAAAAAAAAAAAGTAGTATATTATTTTAGTTGAAAAAGATGATAAAAATATGAAAATGGTGATATTTTTACTTTTTTTTTTTTTTTTTTGAGACCAAGTCTCACTCTGTCACCGAGGCTGGAGTATAGCAGCATGATCTCGGCTCACTGCAACCTCTGTCTCCCGGGTTCAAATAATTCTTGTTTGTCAGCCTCCTGAGTAGCTGGGATTACATGCACCCGCCAGCATGCCCAGCCCGGCTAATTTTTGTATTTTTAGTAGAGATGGGGTTTCACCATGTTGGCCAGGCTGGTCTCAAACTCCTTACTTCAAGTGATCCACCTACCTCGGCCTCCCAAAGTGCTAGGATTACAGGCGTGAGCCACCGCACCCAGTCTTTACTTTTTATAATAGTATAATTGGTTCTAAAGAGAAAAGGTGAATTTATGCAACATGCAAAATCTATTATGGCAGTACTCAGCACAATATAAAGCAAAGATAGACTTGGAAAGCAATTGAGTGTGTGGCTAGCAAAACAACATCAATGTTGTATTCCAAAAAGGGAACGCTAGAAACACAGGAACTTAAAGGCTAAGCCTGGTAAGAAGCTTTCCCATAAGCTTGTAGGTCTGAGGCCCACTGCAAGCTAAACAACATTGGTGAATGCCACGCTAGCAGATGCAGACCTCATCATGTTACCCGTCTCAACAACTCTGAAGCATAGTTAAAACTCAACTAAGTGACAAAGATAGCACCACAAATCAGTGAGGAAATGATGGATTATGCAATTAATGTGTTGAAACATCTGGATAAAAGCTTGGAAAACGAAGTTAGGCCCCTACTTCACTCTTTACATCGAAATTAATTTCTGATGTTAAAAATAAAACTATAAAAAGAAAATTTTTAATTACAGAGAAGTGAAGCCTTTTCTAATACTACACAACACCCAGAAGTCATAAAATAAAGATTGTTACATGGAAAAAATATTAAAGGAAAAACTGAGAAAAAGTTTGCAATCCATATCACAAGTAAAGGGTCTTTTTTCATAATATATTAAGCTCTCCTACAAGTCAATAAGAAAAATGTAAACAATTCAATGGAAAATATAGGCAAAGTAGATGAACAGTTCCCAGAAAAAGAAATAGCTTTTAATCACATGAAAAAGTGTTCAATCACATTTATAAGAAATACAAATTAACCTACACATCATTTTCACTTACAAAATTGGTGGAGTTAAAAAAGTATGATAAGACATTTTCAACCATTGATGGTGAATTCTAAATTGATAAAACTTTTATGGAGAGAAATTTAGCACTACTAATCAAAGTTACAAATGTGCAATCTTTGACCTAGTAATCTCACCTCTAAGAATTTATCCTTTATAAATCTTGAACATGTGTAAAGTGATGTACATATAAGGTATTTGTTGCATAATTGTCTATAAAAGCAAAGGTAGAAACATCTTGAATGTCTGTCATTAGGAAAGTGCTCAGTGGCTATTTTTAAAATAAGGTAGATATTTGTGTTCAAATACGAAAACAGCTTTTATATGGCCAACTGGAAAAGGCAAAGTGTATAGCATTCTATGATTTCTATTAATAATAAAGAGGTATAGAGATGATGGATAAAGGTAGGTATATTTTTGCTTGTATATGTTTAGAATATTTCTGGAAGGATAGCCAAAAGGTAGTAATAGTGGTTGCTTCCTTGAGGTACACCTGATGGCTTGAAATTATGGTTGGGAAAGACATAAGCTTTCTACTGTAATATGCCTTTGTACCTTTAAAATTTTTTATCATGAATGTGTATTAGCTATGCAAAATAAATTGAATCAAAAAACCAATTCCCTGCTCAAAGCAAATCTCTCCCGCTTCTCTCCTCCCCAGTATTTACTGCATCTTTTGTTATCCTTGCATGTTTATATCCCCAACAAAACCAGGAGTTCTTTCAGTGCTACAACTGTGTCTCCATCGTATTTGCATATCCAGCATTTGCACCGTGCCTATCATGAAGAGGGTTTTTTTTTTAAAGTGATGTTTTGAAGAATGAAGAAGACTCCTTTTTTTGGAAGTCAGGCTCCCTTTAAATATGACCTAATATTGCTGAGCAGGGTTTTGAGGCCCTAAAAACATCTTCCTACCATTCCTGGAATTCTACCTTGAAACATGTCCCTATCCTTTAAGAGAAAGGGAGGAGATAAAAAGGAGAGAGAGAGAAGCTGAAGCTGACAAAGATCTGAATTGACCTGAGCAGTGCCGCAGGGAGAATCCATTTAAAAAAAAAATGTGATGATGTGAATGGACAAGAAGGAGATGGCTTTAGATCTTATATGCTCTAAACAAAGAGTTATGCTGAGAGGGAAACTGACTTGTCATGAAGTCAGCTTTGCTCCGTTGCTATGTGTCATCCCTGCTAATGGTGAGTTTACCTAGGGCAGAGGCTACCATCTCAACCATGAAGCTGAAGACACAGGCATCCGTATTCTATAGCTAATTCAGTTGATTTCATCTCAGCACACATACACTGAGCACTTCCTAAGAGCAAGGTTGACTGACATTTTTATTAGCAATAATCTCTGCCTTCTTCTGATTCTCTAGAGACTTAAGACCACATAATCATCTTCTACGTCACAGGGTCAAGGGAGTCGGGGAGGAAATGGGCTAAGAGGTTCTAAATCCCTCCTAACACTTGCTTCTTCCAAATCAGCGAGATTAGAGCAGTCAACAGCTGACTGCGTTCAGACCCTGCAGGCTGGGCTGGCCTGCCCAGGACCTCAGGAGGGGCAGCTCCGGTGGCAATGTCTGAGCCCCTGGGTGTGCTGGTCCAGGCTGGCCTCTCTAAGACAGTGCAGGCCACGTGATCCATCCTCCTAGAGGCAGTGAGCAGGTTAGGGATCCTACGACAGCCAGGAGGAAAAAGCACGGAGTCCACTCTCCGCAGCCATGCTGAAACAGAGCGAGAGGAGACGGTCCTGGAGCTATAAGCCCTGGAACACGACGGAGAATGAGGGCAGCCAACACCGCAGGAGCATTTGCTCCCTGGGTGCCCGTTCCGGCTCCCAGGCCAGCATCCAAGGCTGGACAGAGGGCAACTATAACTACTACATCGAGGAAGACGAAGATGGGGAGGAGGAGGACCAGTGGAAGGACGACTCGGCAGAGGAGGCCCAGCAGGCAGAGGAGGTCACCACTGCCAAGCCTGAAGGCCCCAGCGACCCTCCGGCCCTGCTGTCCACACTGAATGTGAACGTGGGTGGCCACAGCTACCAGCTGGAATACTGCGAGCTGGCCAGCTTCCCCAAGACGCGCCTAGGTCGCCTGGCGACCTCCACTAGCCGCAGCCGCCAGCTAAGCCTGTGCGACGACTACGAGGAGCAGACAGACGAATACTTCTTCGACCGCGACCCGGCCGTCTTCCAGCTGGTCTACAACTTCTACTTGTCCGGGGTGCTGCTGGTGCTCGATGAGCTGTGTCCGCGCTGCTTCCTGGAGGAGCTGGGCTATTGGGGCGTGCGGCTCAAGTACACGCCGCGCTGCTGCCGCATCTGCTTCGAGGAGCGGCGCGACGAGCTGAGCGAACAGCTCAAGATCCAGCACGAGCTGCGCGCGCAGGCGCAGGTGGAGGAGGCGGAGGAACTGTTCCGCGACATGCGCTTCTACGGCCCGCAGCGGCGCCGCCTCTGGAACCTCATGGAGAAGCCCTTCTCCTCGGTGGCCGCCAAGGCCATCGGGGTGGCCTCCAGCATCTTCGTGCTCGTCTCCGTGGTGGCGCTGGCGCTCAACACCGTGGAGGAGATGCAGCAGCACTCGGAGCGGGACGACGGCGGCCCAGACCTGCGGCCCATCCTGGAGCACGTGGAGATGCTGTGCATCGGCTTCTTCACACTCGAGTACCTGCTGCGCCTCGTCTCCACGCCCGACCTGAGGCGCTTCGCGCGCAGCGCCCTCAACCTCGTGGACCTGGTGGCCATCCTGCCACTCTACCTTCAGCTGCTGCTCGAGTGCTTCACGGGCGAGGAGCACCAACGCGGCCAGACGGTGGGCAGCGTGGGGAAGGTGGGTCAGGTGTTGCGCGTCATGCGCCTCATGCGCATCTTCCGCATCCTCAAGCTGGCGCGTCACTCCACGGGACTGCGCGCCTTCGGCTTCACGCTGCGCCAGTGCTACCAGCAGGTGGGCTGCCTGCTGCTCTTCATCGCCATGGGCATCTTCACTTTCTCTGCGGCCGTTTACTCTGTGGAACACGATGTGCCCAGCACCAACTTCACCACCATCCCCCACTCTTGGTGGTGGGCCGCGGTGAGTACCTTGGCCCTGGGCTTTCCCATCCTCTTCCCAGCCCGGTGAGCTGCTCCTCCCTTCCCTGGTTATCAGCCACCAGGCTTTGGCTTCTGATCCTCTTCTTCCTCCCCACCACCAATCGCTGCATACAGCTAACAAAACGGCGGTGGATGTCAAAGTGTTGGAAAGAGAATCTCAGCAGATCAGTAAGTAACTGAATTTGGCTTAGTCGTAGAAATCTCCAAATCTAGATTTAGTCTTCAAACCTTTGAAAGACAGATTTTAAAGAAGATTCGTCATCATTACTGTTATTTACCAGTTATTGACCATCCAGTGTCCTGACAAAGCTTATCTCATTTTGGCATCACAGCCTTTGAGATGGTTATGGCCACCATTTTTTTTAAGGGGACAAGCAGAAATGGCTTCAGTTTTTGAAAGAAACTGTAGATTTATGCAGAGAAGGAGGCGAGACTTGGCTGAACCATGTCGACTCTAACTGAAATCCCACCACCTCTGGTTCCAGTTAAATCTAAGTGTGGAAAGAAGCATCTCAAACTGAAACTTGCTCTGACTTCACTGAAGTTCTTTCAGGACCCTGTATTATTGCCCCATTTTACAGACAGTGAAATCGAAGTACAGAGAGTTTGAGTGTGGACACACACCTAGAGGTGGCAAAGCCAGAAGTGAAACTCAAGCCTGTCCAACTCCAAAATCCATGCCTTTCCCACACTCAAGCACTGTCTCAAGTTTTAGTTCTTTTGCATGCATTGCTGAATTTGTACAATTAGTGTAATAGTTATTTTTTGTCATTGTTTTCTTTGGCCTTTGCTTTTTTTTTTTTTTTTTGAGACGGAGTCTTTCTCTGTCCCCCAGGCTGGAGTGCACTGGCACGATCTCGGCTCACTGCAAGCTCCACCTCTCGGGTTCATGCCATTCTTCTGCCTCAGCCTCCTGAGTAGCTGGGATTACAGGCGCCCGCCACCACGCCCAGCTAATTTTTTGTATTTTTAGTAGAGACGGGGTTTCACCGTGTTAGCCAGGATGGTCTCGATCTCCTGACCTCGTGATCCGCCCGCCTCGGCCTCCCAAAGTGCTGGGATTACAGGCTTGAGCCACCGCGCCCGGCCTGGCCTTTGCCTTTTTATAACTTGTGCTGTTTACTCAAATATTTGTATTTTGAGCTGTGGTAGCTGAATCTCTGGAAATAAATGTTAATCAGGTCTTCTCAGATCAATGAATAAGTTGGCATATATGAAGGAAAGAATTGAATGTATGGTTTCCTTAGTTTTCTTTTGAAAAGTAGATTGTAATACCTTTAAAGACATTAAGCAAATATCACTAGTTTTCCCATGTCAGAAAGTAGATATTTTCAACATTAACATTGTGTATGTCATAACCCATAGTCTGGTATACACTTCTGAGACAAACCAACCCAAGGCCACTGACAGTGCAATGTAGCATGATAGAAGATCTAGAAAACCTGATTCTAGTCTCAGACCTGTCAATAATTAACCATGACCCTGAATAATTAACTGTGAAACCTTAATCCCACACTTCCAGTTCTGCTTTCTCACCTCTAAAAGGGGAGGTTGGACATGTAAAAGTCTGCAGTTCAGTGAGTCCTCCTTCCCTTGAAAGCAGGGAGCTCATATGTATAGGGGATATGTGAGCTCTCTTCAGGGACAGGATGACACAATGCTCTTCTGAATGAGCTGGCCAAATTCTGCTTCTCTGATCATATTCCAAGTGATGAAAGGTCATCCCCATAGTAGATAAACCATGTGTACAGATGAGGCTCGTGGTTGATGATTTGTCCCCAGCAAATGACATTTACTTTGGAGGTGACTAAAGCAGGAAAGCAGAAGAGTAAATCCACACGCTGATGATACGATACAACACTTGAGAGTCAAATTTCTATTCATCTAAACATCTTTAAAGGCTAGTGCATGTAGGCACTGGATCTAGTACACTCTTTGATACTGCAGTTTTAATTCACAAAAGTTTTTTCAACCTTTTTTTGAATATTAACAAATACTTTGATGCAAGTTATGTTACTTTCAAAGGGATATGGCTAGAGAAAAAATTTTAATTAAAATAAAATACATGAAGAATAATGTTACTCATGTTGTATTTTTACCAGTAAATTTTTTTTGAACTGAATACCTGTTGATCTCACTTAAATTTCTGATCCGTTCAACGTACAATGAAGTCTAAACCTTTCAAATTATCTCTTTTTATGTTAACTGGCATTATTTAACTCAAAATCAATGTTTTTCATAAATTTTACAAAAATTGAATCACCAGTTTTTATCAATAATAAATGTTACCAATTATTGCTCTTAACTGTACGAATTTCCTTTTGAAGCCATTACCTCTATCAGCCACTATTTTCTTTTTTCTTTTTTTTTTGAGATGGAGGCTCGCTCTGTCGCCCAGGCTGGAGTGCAGTGGTGCGATCTCGGCTCACTGCAAGCTCTGCCTTCCGGGTTCAGGCCATTTTCCTGGCTCAGCCTTCAGAGTAGCTGGGACTACAGGCACCTGCAACCATGCCCAGCTAATTTTTTGTGTTTTTAGTAGAGATGGGGTTTCACAGTGCTAGCCAGGACGATCTCAATCTCCTAACCTCGGGATCCGCCCGCCTGGGTCTCCCAAAGTGCTGGGATTACAGGCGTGAGCCACCGCTCCCGGCCAGCCACTATTTTCACAGGCCAAATTTTGCATGTTCCAACCATCCCATTTACAAACGTTACCCTTTATCAATGGTCTTTGTCCATTTTATTCTGAAAATTATTTATACCAGTGAAATTCATTATAAATTAGATAAAAGACTGATCATTTTATTTATTTCTAAACTAATCTACGAAAACAGTGGGAGCAACTGCCCTTGAATATTCTAAGACTGCTCTGTTCCCCAGGACTGCTATGTTATTAATCCAGTTCTTCTCTATAGTTCTAACTACACTGCATAATACAGACTAAAGGTTCATATTCTCAACAGAGAAAAGAACATTTTGAAGTGGTGTGGACAAAATGTCTTGTTTCCAATATGTAGATGCAAAGTGAAAAGAAACAAAGTGTTAGGACCGATTTGTCATGTAACCCACAAAAATTCACCTTATTCATTCACTGAACAGTAAGTTTTTGAGCACCTCCAACGTGCCCAGTAATATTCTAAACACTAGGGATACAGCGTAGGAGAAGAAAACACAATGAAGTTCTTTCTCTTGTGGAGCTTACATTCTAATGGAGAAAGACAGATAATAAATAATTTCAGGTATTGCTACAGCTTGTGTGGGGTAACAAGATTGAGAGTGATTCAAGCGGTAGAGTCTGTCTTTAGTGGGATAGTCAGAGAAGCCCTGTTGGAGAAGATGACATTGAGATAAAGTTTGAAAGATGAAAAGAGATTCATCTAAATGCACCTGACTAAACAGATATGACAATCTGAGAAGAGTATTCCTAAAAGTAACTGATTTTATTGATCATGCATCTTATTTTTAAAAATTTGGGGCACATACCCATGATAAATGTATATTTATTTATAAATAAATTAGAAGTTACTTATTGCCATAATAACGATGCATCACAAACACCCCTGAAACTCAATGGCTTAAAACATTAACCATTTCTTTAGCTCATGAATTTAAAAGTCAGCATTTACTGTGATTTCAACTAGAAGGTTCTTCTCTTTCATGAGGCTGTCATTACTCATTCACATGCCTGATGGTCAGCTGGCATGAAGGGAGAGACTAGGCCACATGTCTGCATTCCTCTAGCAGACTCCAGCAGCCACATGTCCATGGCTGTGGCAAAGAATAAGACAGAGAATGCAAGCCCCATCATGCAAACACCTCATATGCTTCTGTTCATGGCATTTGCTCAGCCCATTGGCCAGAGTAAGTCACATGGCCAAGCTGCAAGTCAAAGGGCAGGGCAGGTTAGCTCACCCACCATAGGAGGGCACTGCAAAGTTATATGGCAAACAGCTTGGATACAGAAAGATGTAAAGAATTAGTTCCAATAATGCAGTCTTTCTCCTGCAGTAATATATTACTGCCCAAATATATTATACATATCAGAAAATATACACTCACAAATTGAAACTTTAAAGATGAGATAAAGAAAAATATAATTGGCATTTTATTTCACCATTGTGGGGCTGTATCCTTTGTGAAACATTCATCCCACATCACAGAGAGTTTCTCTTATCCATTCTTTTATGTATTTTCAATACTTTCAGGCAACACCAAATCTGACTTGCTTTTAATAATCTTTCTTCTCTCTATGCCAAGGATCCTGCAAACTTTCTCTGTAATTCAACTCAGGGATTTAAGAAAAATACAGTAATTTTCATTACTGTGAATTCTCCTGCAGCTGCAAAACAAATCCCTCCTGGACACTTATGTCTACAAATGCTCATGTATTAGGATGTAAGATAGACCTGTCTTTTTCATCTGTCAAATGGAGGTTATTTGTGAGCACTAATGTAATAGGAAACATATGTAAACTGCTAGCCTATAGTAAGTCTGCAATAAATAGAAGCTACCATACCTGACTAGTTGATAGTCTTTATCACATGGAAGCAATAATCTTTGCTTCTACATTCATTTGGGAAGAAAATAAAACAGAAATGATTATTTTTCTGCTGAGGAAAAGAAAGAGCCTATAAAACATATGAGAAGGTCAGCTGTTCCCTCATGGGAGAACTTCTGAGAGTCCAGATAAACAGGCCCACGCCTAAAGCAGCTCCAGGCATCTTGGGGCTCTCTGGATTGCCTGGGGGTAAGAAACGCACGGCACAGCTAAACGAGAACAATGGGCTCTATGATGAAGCTGTAATCATCGGCCTCCTGTGTGGGTATGGGTTTTCTTTTACTTTTTTTTTTTTAGCCTCAATGTATTACCACATTTTTTTTTCTTTTTTTTTTGTTGTGGGGGGGAGGTGGCAGAGGGCGGGTATATTTTTAAGTAGAAAAGAATAAGTAGACTTTCAATGAACCATTTCCTTCTGAGTTTTTCAGGGCAAGTTAAAGCTGTAGAAACCAAACAGGAAACTATGGCATGAACTCATTCCTTCAAAAACTAACTTCTCAGAAACAAAATTGATCTCTAGTTGAGGCACCAGATCATTTTGTCCCAGAGACCTTGCTCCCATCTGTGTTTCCCTAAGGTATGTTTTCATTACCTTGCCAATGGGTGGCACTTACAAGATCACTGAAATTATTTTATTTTTGTTCACCGATTGCTTTGAGGAAACCCATTTGAAAAATAAATTAGGTAGCAGTCAGGAAAACAGATACCAAGGTGAATATTTCAAACAGGGAATTTAATACAGGGAAATAGATAGTTGTTAGAAGACTAGAAGGAAAAAAGACTGGAAAAGCAGAAAACTGAGATAATACAGAGATTGGTAACTGCAGGGAGTAGCTATTGGCCCTAGAATTGGGAGAATAAATGGGAAAAGGTGTTGCTACCAGAAGCTAAGAGTCCAGAGGAGGGGCCTCTGTGTAGCTGTTGCAGGGACTCCTAAATTGGCACCACGAGGCTGATGCCACGAATGCCAAAAAATGCCTGAACCATAACTATTAGCTGCAATTGGAGGAATGACGGCAGAAACCAGAGGCAGGATTAGAGACCCTTATGTCCTCACACCATCTTCCAGTCTCTCACAGGCAGAACATAACTAGAAGACAGTGGGCAAGTGAATCTGGGAAATGTAGTTTGCAGACTCCCAGTTCTGGAATTACAGAATAAAATACAGAAGGGTGTCAGGCTTGGGACTAAGAGACAACATATAAATATATGGCACAGAAAGTAGTAGAGTTCTAGCTCCTTCAGAAATAGCACAGGAGCTATAGACGGGGTAAAGGCTCTTAGGCATTGTTACTACTTTTGATCTTATGGATTCCCAATTTTGGAGTGGACTCCTTTTATATCTTTAAAGTATGTTCCTCATGTCAGCCAATAGGATGTGAGTGGAACACGACAGCACTGTTGAGGGCAGGGAGAAACGCAAGGAAGCTGAGGATGTGGACAGCATCATTATTGCACACCTTTCTGTGGATAGATTACTAGATCTCAAACTTACATTTGTGGTTTTGCTTTAGCTGTGCACACCTACCCCTTATTGTACCATTTACATACATGTCAGAACTGTAATGTACAGATGAGGGTTGTTGTTCTCTTGAAGGTAGTCACCCATGACCTTGTTCTAACAGTGCTTCCACTAATCAAGACATTCTTTGAATTCCACTGAGGAATTACCTTCAGAGTTTGTGACACATCCACTTGCTTCCATGTTGCTAAATCTTTATCTTTTTAAGGCTAGATTCAATATTTTAAAATAGGTAAGACACTTTAGTTTAAGATTGACACTTAGAGTAAACCATCAAGGTGGATGTGACCACTTGCTGCCACTGAATCGACTGTGAAGATTATAATTTGAAAGAGGAATTCCAAATATAGTTGTTGCAACAAAAGCATGAGTAAGTACAGCCTTTGAAGCTGAATCCTTTGAAGGGCAACGTGTATTGAGGCTTATAATAATTTTATCGAAAAAAAGGTCCATCTTCACCACCTCTAATTCCTTTGGAAAACAGAAAGAGTGTTATTTTGAAAAATAAGTTTTATTCCCTAGGATCATAAATTCCTGAATGCATGGACTACTGGCTGCCAAGATTTATTCTATTCCTTGTTCATTATGAGGGAAACAAACTTGCGTGTTAAATGAGAAATCCAAGTATTCTGAAGTTTTGGAGAAAAATTTGCTGCTTATCCTCATAATATTTGGCAGGCCAGGATTTGCTGTTTAATGAGTAAACTGCCAGGGGAAGGTCACGTTCTGGCTTTGGGACCCAAGGCTAAGGAAAGTATGTATGTTTACAGCAGAATGGTTAAATTTCCAGTTTGCAGAGTTGCTGGGCTAGCCAGTTTTCTTCAGGATATTAAGATGGATTGTGGAAATTTTGGTCACATTTCCAAACCCAACTCCTGCTAATGTGACAACTCATTCTGTGAGGTCACTTGGGTCAGTCTGGGGCCTTCAGCTTTTAATTCCCATCTAGGGAGAAATGGCTTGGCCTATGGAATGTGGAGAAAAAGTTCCCCAAAGCCAAAGAATCCTGAGTTCCTCCTGGAGCCAAGGAGCAAGAAACAGATCACTTGTTGAGTCAAATTATTCACAAAATAGACAACACACAAATTAACTGTACATTTTGAACAAATTATTGGGGATCAGTCACACACAGCCTTCTAACAGAAGAGATCTGTTCTCTAAAAATAGAGATCGAAGATATACAAAAATATTTGGACCATATTATGCACATCAAATATTTATTCTTCTTTAAGCCAGTTCTCTTTGACTTTTCACTCAAAGTTCAGCCAAAAAAAAAAAAAAAGAAGAAGAAGTTTGGCTTAAGGGTGAAGCAAAGCCAGTGTGCAGAATGATCAAAAGTTGAAAATAAGCAGTTTATTTAATTATTTTCTTCCTTGGTGTCTTCCTGCCCTCTCCCATCCCCGCCATCCTGAACCCTTAAGTGACTTGTTTCCTCAGGCGTTTGCATTGGACTTCCGTGGATGTCTCATGTTCTAAACCAGGGGTCCCCAATCGCGGGGCTATGGACTGGTACTTGTCTGTGGCCTGTTAGGAACCCGGCCACACAGCAGGAGATGAGTGGAGGGCCATCAATCATTACCGCCTAAGTTCTGCCTCCTGTCAGATCAGCCACAGCGTTAGATTCTCGTAGGAGTGGGAACCCTATTATGAATTGTGCATGCGGAGGATCTAGGTTGCTTGCTCCTTACGAGAATCTAACTAATACCTGACAACCTGAGATGGAACAGCTTCATCCCGAAACCATCCCCTCCCCCCACCGCATCCATGGGAAAAATTGTCTTCCACAAAACTGGTCCCTGGTGCCAAAAAGGTTGGGGACTGCTGTTCTAAACTACCCCTTCCTGCCACTCACTCCTAAATCCAAACTCCCTTTAGGCCTCCTCCAGGGAAAGTTGCCTAAACTTTCACCCAGAGGTGCGATTGATGGTGTTCGTGACAAATGAAAGCTATTGTTCAGCTCACACACCTGGAGAGAGATCGGCCTGGGGTTCTTTGACTTTTGGTGTGGTCAATGACAGGAAACACACACCCACTCACGCAACCAAGAGGACTTTGAGATTAATCCACAATCTCACTTTATCTCTGCCTCACATCACCCCTTGGTCCAGATGTTGGGAAAAGGAGATTCTCTGCTGGAGCCAGAGGGCGGAGTCAGGGAGGAGCTTGTTTCCACAGCCTGAAGGTCTGATAAGCATAGCGTATATAGAGTTGCTGGTGTAGAATGCACTCAATAAATGTTGGTCTTTGCCTCTCCTCAGTGGGGGCCAGCTCCAGAATGGGGGACCCTGGGATTGCCTACATGATATACATATATATATATATACTAATATTATTGCTTACACACCCTGTGCCAGGCACTCCTTCAATTCCTATAACAACTCTGTGAGGTAGAAACCACACATTTCAAAAGCGGAAACTGAGGCCAAGAGAATTTAGGTGATCTGCCCAACTTCTTCAGCTGGGAAGTGGCTTCAGACCCGTAAGTCTACTGTAGTCACTGTTTGCTTCAGCTTATCTACACCACATTGCCTCTCTTGGATGCTTGCTTGTATTCTGACCCTGCAGAAAAAGGCTGCATGACCTCTCACCAGAGACAGGGCAGTGAGTGAGAGGAGGTGCATCATCAGCCCCAGAAAGGAGGTATACCCTTCCTTTTTTCATGGGCCTGTGGTTCTTATCAGTGCCCCCAGTTTTGTCCAGCTGGCTCACTTCTTCATTTTATTCTGATCAATCAACTGCACTGTTCTAGGTTCAAACTAACCCTTACATCATCAAAACAAAAATATTTACACTGCTAACAGCCACTTCAGCATGGATCAACAAGATGACCGTATGCTTCACTGCCGTCTGCTGGAAAATTATGGCAACAACTACCCAAATACACAAAGCAAAGAGTGCCCCCTGGAGTTGTGCAATGCAAAAATTTTTACAACTGTGAGCAACAGCTCTGCTTAAAAGGCTTCTAGTAATTTAGCCAATACTCTGGGGGATCAGAGGGAGTACATGAGGCATAAAAAACAGTCCCCAAGGAATTTTCACAGGGTTTTCTCTGGTAACTGATAACTAGTCCCATGGGTATCTGCATTTTAAAACAGAAGCTTGTTAACCTAAATAAATCTCCAATCAGTGGGATTTAAATCAGTATGACAAGAGTAATGGGAAGTATTTCATGCAGGGGTGAACATATTTTTGGTCAGTGATGTCTTACAAAAGCCCCTTTACAAAATAATGAGAGTGTTTCTCCAGACATCTGCAATTAAAGCACCTTCATATAGAGTCTCTCATTTGAACTACATAATAACAGCTTTGAGAAGTGTTATAATTGTCATTTTAAAGATGAGAGGAAGACAGTGGAGGAATTTCATGCCTTTTGTATGCCCGGTACTGTGTTCAGTGCTTTATATTCATTTTCTTATTTAGCCTTCACAAGAATCCTGGGAGTTAGATGGTTGTCTTCTGTTTTAAATTAAAAAAAAAAAAAGAGAGAGAGAGAGAGAGAGTCTGAAGGTTTTGCCCCAGGTCACTCAGCTGGAAAGATTCAGAGTCAGGACTTGAACCCAGGTCTGACTGTTCTAAGCCTAAGATTTTTCTAATACATACAGTGTACAGGCAAACCCAGGGACCCGCTATCCTGAATCTGGTCCCAGCTGAGTTAGGGAGGCAAAGATCATTTACTGAGCACATTCTACACCAGCAACTTAACGTACTCTTTTAAATGCTCTTTACAACAACCCTTTCAAATAGGTATTACCTCCTCCCATATCTTACATTCAAACATGCATGAGTCGTAGTCAGGATTTCAGTCAAAGTCTTTCAGCTCCATCCACAGCTTCTGTTCTTTTCATGACACACGTCCTACAGGGAGTCTTCCTGGTACCTCCTAAAGCAGGCTCCATGGGAAGCCATTACACTTCCCATGTGTACCCACAGGGAGGACGCTTCCCTGCCTACTCCTCTCCCTTTCTTCTCCTCTCCGATCTTAGTGCTAACAATTCCATCCTGCTTTCCTTCTTCTACAGGTGAGCATCTCCACTGTGGGCTACGGAGACATGTACCCAGAGACCCACCTGGGCAGGTTTTTTGCCTTCCTCTGCATTGCTTTCGGGATCATTCTCAACGGGATGCCCATTTCCATCCTCTACAACAAGTTTTCTGATTACTACAGCAAGCTGAAGGCCTATGAGTATACTGCCATACGTAGGGAGAGGGGAGAGGTGAACTTCATGCAGAGAGCCAGAAAGAAGATAGCTAAGTGTTTGGCTGGAAGCAACCCACAGCCCACTCCAAGACAAGAGAATTAATATTTTATAGGACATGTGGCTGGTAGATTCCATGAACTTCAAAGGCTTCATTGCTCTCTTTTTTTTTTTTTAAATCATTATGATTGGCAGCAAAAGGAAATGTGAAGCAGACATACACAAAGGCCATTTCGTTCACAAAGTTCTGCCTCTAGAAATACTCATTTTGGCCCAAACTCAGAATGTCTCATAGCGCTCTTTCACTGTGTTGTGTGAAACATCTGACCTTCTCAATGACATTGATATTGAAAACCTGAGAGGAGCAACAGCTTAGCTTTCTCTTGTAGCTTCTCATGGCATCTAACTGAATAAATGTTTTTGGACTTGAGAAAATTTTTTTTACTTTAAAGTTTTAAAAAATTCTTAACTTTCCCGAGAGAGGGAGTGTTACAGCAGGAATCATACAAGCTTTGCAGTTAGACCAACCTTAGTCAGAATCCCAGAGCTACCAGCTGTATGGTTTCAGGCAAGCGATTCTAACCCTTTAAGCCTCAGTTTCTTCAACTGTAAAGTGTAGGCAATACTTAACCTGCCAGCCTGAGCAACACAGTGAGACCCTGCCGCTACAAAAACTTATTAAAAATTATCTGGGGGTGCTGGCCCACACCTGTAGTCCCAGCTACTTGGAAGACTGAGGTGAGAACACTTGAGCCCAGGAGTTTGAGGTTAGAGTAAGCTATAACCACATCACTGCACTCCAACCTGTCTCAAATAAATAAATAAATAAATAAAACCACCTGCCTTGTAAAATGAGTCTGGGGATAATAGATATGTGTAAATGCTCAATAAACGATAGCTATTAAAATTGTTTAAGTGGATGTTATCTAATGAAATCTCTAGACCACTGGTTCTCAAAGGCAAATTCATTCCCCAGAGGCCATCTGATGTCTAGAGATGGTTTTGATTGCCAATACTGTGAGGGCCAAGAAGGGAGACTTCTGGCATCTAGGAGGTAGGGGCTGAGGATGTTGCTAAACATCCTACAAGGTAAAGGACAGCCCCCATAATAAAGAATTATCTGACCCAAAATGTCAATAGTGCCAAACTGGAGAAACTCTTGTCTAGATTTAATATGGGAGCCCCCAGATTGGACTCGTGAAACATGCCTAAATGTACTAATCCTCACCCATTAGAAGGAGCCCCCACACTGTCCTCACCAACTCAGGCCTCCTTTTTCTCTCTTTTCCACAAAAGGAAGAAAAAAAAATATCCTGCCTCCTGAACAAATGCTGTGGGCAAAAGGAATTAAATGAGTGTGGCCCTCCACTCTCACGGTTGGATTAGAGAACAAGTGCCCACAGAAAATTGGTCCTTTCTCTCCCTGTAACCTTTTCCTCTTAATTTCTTTGTCCTTCCTTGGGACTATTGGAAATGGAAGTGTTGAAAATTAAATGCTCCTTTGAACTGAGCACACAAAGATTGCCCTGTAACTGGAGCTTGCCATGCAGACCCTCAAATTTGTCTCAGGGCATGGCTGGACCTATACTTGTGTCATAAGAATAAATTGCTGATTCAAGCAACAGAGAGAGAAAAAATAAGAAGAGTTGCCTACAATGACAGGAAATTTGGACTGCATATGGAGCATATAATTTTAATATTTAATACATCCCTTAATAAGCTATCGGATTACTTTTTAATTGAGGAAGAAATGGAAGCTTGGAGAAGTTAAGTAATTCCACTACGTTCACACAGCCAGTAAACAGTGGGACTGGGGTTCAAGCCCAGGTCTGTCTGATCCCCAAGGCTCTTGATGGAGGGCTAAACTTGTGTCATCAGCATCACCTGGAGGGCTTGTTAAAGCTGAGCATGCTGGGCCCTGTCCTTGGGGTATGAATCAGTAGGCTTGGGATGGAGCTCAAGGATTTGCATTTCTGACAAGTTCCAGGTGATGCTGATGGCGCTTGTGCAAGGGAACACATGTTGAGAGCGAGGGGTCTAAATCAGTTTGTTCTGCCTTCCCATAAGGAGCTATGATTATGAAAGGAGGCTGTAACTGGTGAACTCTATTTAGATCCCTCTCCCCCTTACTCCCAAGCGTTCTTATCAGCAATGACCTGGCCTCTGAAGGGTGAACAGACGCCCTACTGTTCTAAGGTTGCCAGATAAAATACAGGATGCCTGGAATGTCTTACTCTGTGCTGCTAACACAGAATACTACAGGCTGGGTAATTTATAAAGAACAGACACTTACTGCTCACAGTTCTGGAGTCTGGGAATCCCAAAATCAAGGCATGTGTAGGTTCGGTTGTCTGGTGAGAGCTCCTTTCTGTTTCCAAAACGGTTCCTTATTGCTGCATCCTCCTGAGGGGAGGACGAGCACTCTATTCTCTCGTGGTAGAAGAGCAAGCTTGCCAAACACTACAGGAATCCCTCTTTATAAGGACCTTACGTGCTGTCAGGAGGGAGGAGCTCTCATGGCTTAATCACCTCTTAAAGGATCCACCTCTGAAAACGATCACATTGGCAACAGCTGAATTTTGGAGGAGACACATCCCAACCATAGCACCAGTTAAATTTCAAGATAAATAATTTTTAGTAGAAGCATTTTACAAATATTGCATGGTGTATACTTCTACTAAAAAACTGTTTATTTAAAATTTAAATTTAAGGTGTCCTGTACTTTCATTTGCTAAATCTGGCAATCCTGTACTATTGCTTTTGAGTTTCCTCTTATGGATGAAAATTACCCCCAAGTCCTAAAAAACCCACCCAAACAACAGACCTCTCAGCCAAGGGAGACTTCTCTCCCCTCTTGCCAAATATAAAAGAGAGAAATTTCTAATTAGTTTCTTTGCCAGATACAATCATGCAAACAAAGTTACAACGTGCAGGTCTGGAGCACAGCTTACATAACCACCTAACACCCTCACTGCAGCAGCCGCCTGTTCCTGTCGACCTCCAGCCTTCCTGCTCCTTCTGCGGTCTCCAAGGGGAGGGATTTACTGATGAAATGCATCTGCTGGGGCTGTTAGGCAGGGCCAATGTCCATCACCCCATCCCTGCTTGAAGCCCAGAGAGAATGGTCCAGACCTTCCCAGCAGAAGACACTGCCTGAGAGAAAGGGGTAGGGACCTGTGGAGGAAGGGTCAGGAGAGGTCTTGATGACAAAGATGGACTTTTCCAGATCCCTGGGAGGGAATCTGGGAAACGACAGTGGCCCACTCCTCCCAATCTCACTGGCCACATCTGCTCAGCACTGCCTTCCCAGCAAGGGAAGGAACTGACAGATCGAAGGAAGTTAAAACAAAAAGAATGTTTCATAAGCCTCACTGTGTACCAGGCACAAAACCAACATTATGTCACTTAATCCTTCAACACTCCTATGACATAGGTTTCAAGGTGGTCATTTACAAAGCTTAGCCTCCGTTAACTTGACACAGTCTTTGGGTCTGGGTTTGAAACCTGGCTCTGCCATTGACTAAGAGGTTAAGCCATATGAAGTTTCCATTTGCATTTTAAAATGTCTGAATAGTGGTAATCTCACATAGCATAACTGAATAGTTGTGTGACCACAATTTCCCTCAGCCTCAGTTTCTGCTTCATTTAAATGGAGATGATAACGATGTCTTTCTCAGGGTTGTGGTGGTAATTAAATGATATGATAGATCTCTTAATGTACTATTTGGCACATATTTAGGGCTAAATAAATTTAGCTCACTATTATCACCATCATCATCACTATTTTGCTAGTCGCATAGGAAAACTATACAAGTCCAGAGTCACCAGTCATCGAAGAGAGGATTCTGTGGGTAAAGACAGCTTTTGAATCCTGTTGCCAGCCCCCTAGCCCAACCAGTGGTATGCACAAGGATCTAGATGAGTCTGTCCAATAGAGCTTTCTGTAATGATGGAAATTTTATTATGCACTGTCTGATGCAGTAGCCATCAGCCATGTGTGCCTAGGGAGCACATGCAATGCAGCTAAATTTTTTATTTACTAAATTTTTTATTTACTTAATTTTAGTTAATTTTATTTTAGATTCAAATGTCCACCTGTGGCTGGAGGCTACCAAATTAGACAATGCAGATGTACAGTGCAATGTAGCCTCTTCTTCTGCCCTCATGGTGGGATCTCAGGAGGAGTGTTTGGCTCTTTGTGGAGGAGGAGAACCAAGAAAAGAACAAGAAAACATGACAGTACCCCTGTTCTGACCATTCCAGCCGCTGGAATGGGTTTCCAGGCCAACAGGTGCAGCATTGTAAATAGATAGCGTTGATCTGATTGGTGGACTGGGATGGCCTCCTTTGTTAAAGAGAAAAGAAAATTTTCCAACGTATAAGCAACAACAAAAAAGAGCTCTGAAAAGACCATCTCCACTATTCAAATGGGTCCCAACCTTCATCCCAAGGGGCTTTGGGGCTCTTTCACTTGTGCCTGCCAAAGGCCATACACATTATCTTCTTAATCTTCTAACCCAAACTGGGCCAAAAACAATTCCTCTGTTTCACCTTAGCTTCAAAAAGTAAGTGGACATGTTCACAAGAAACTTTTCTCAAATTTAACGGGAAAGCATTAGTTATCACCTGCCTCCAAAGATTCCAGGTTCAAGAAAATAGTTTGCATTTTGTTGAGCTCCCAGTTCCCTCCTCCCAGGCTGATGTCCTGGTTCCCCAAGTCGAGGGGAATGTGTTCCCTACACTCCAGCTTTCCTTTCCCTCCCTGGTTTCCCCTGATGTGATGCTTTTAAAACTCATGTGAATTTTGTATTCTACCTTCTATGTCTATTCTGGTGTGCTAGGCCTTCTCCCTCTGTCCTCCCACAGCCATTATTTACCCTTTTCTGCCCTGTAGCATGACCAAAGGGTCTTGGAGAGAATGTTCTGGGTGTGTACTCCTCACCCTCTCTCTATCCACTGTCTAGTCTAAGCAGCAGTTGAGTTCCTACAGCCGTGGCTCAGTTGAGCAGCCTTGTTTAACCACAGCATTCCCAGGTCCTAGAAACACCTTTCCCTCCTGTTGTTCCTTCAGGTCTATGAGTAGTAATGGCCTCCCACTGTTGCTAACTCTTGAATATCTTACCAAGCCTTGTTGGTTCTCTTCATCCAGATCATACCTGTTTGTGTAAATGGAATATTTGTTAAAATCTCTTCAGTTAAACTCCTTGAGTGTGCCATCTATTTCCTGCTGGAACCTTAATACATCTTGTATTTTTTAAGAAAAATATATTGTGTATATTCCCCAACTAGCCACCAAATAGATGAGGCATGTTTGTCTGACAGTCACCACTCCAGACTGAGAAAGACAGTCTTCAGATTTATCAACAAAGAGGAATGTCTGCAGGCACGGTGGCTCACACCTGTAATCCCAGCACTTTGAGAGACCAATGTGGGCAGATCACTTGAGGTCAGGAGTTGGAGACCAGCCTGGCCAACATGGTGAAACCCCATCTCTATTAAAAATACAAAAAAATTAGCCGGGCGTGGTGATGCATGCCTGTAATCCCAGCTACTCAGGAGGCTTAGGCAGGAGAATCTCTTGAACCCTGGAGGCAGAGGTTGCAGTGAGCTGAGATCAAGCCACTGCACTGCAGCCTGGGTGACAGAGTGAGACTTAGTCTTAAAAAAAAAAAACAAAAGGCATATCCAACTCACAGATGATTGGTAGGAAATGGTAATCGGCATACCTCAGTGCCAATAAATGATTCATCTCTCCTGTCAAAGGCTTCCGGCTCCACCATCTTTAGGAGAAGTTTTCTGTGACTAAATCTGTTGGGTTCCCTTACACAACCTCATCCCAATATACAAATGGACTTTTGTGAATATATGACGGAATTGTGTGCATAAAATCTGTTCAAATATATGCACCTAGAAACAGAAGTTTTGGTGCCCTCTGAGGACGTCAAGAAATCATCTCAGCCAGGCTCTTACGTTGATTCAGGTAAGGTTTATTTACCTTGTTTGGCAGGTGGTATAACAGAGACCCAGAGAAGTTAAGAGAAATGCCCAGAGATGGATCTGTTTCCCATGCTGCCACCCGCTCCCTATGTCCACAGCAGATATTGTTAATCAATCACATTACTCATTCCCGTTGGAAGGCCTTCTTATTGCAGTTCTCTAGCAACCAACCCAAGTCTCTCAGAGTTGACACTCAAGACCTGTTTGTCATCCTAGCATGTGCTTGAGTGTTAAAAACCAGAAAAAAGAACTAGAAATCAGTCTCTATAGCCTCCTAGTGCACTGTTCTTTTTGAAGGACTTCCCTGTAAATTCGGAAAACCTGTGCAGACGATGCTCAGTTATCCTTAATACCTAGTATGTTTTGTCAAGTGAGCCTCTTTGCCTCCTTGTTTTTTGTTTTTTGTTTTTTTTTGAGACAGGGTCTCACTCTGTCACCCAAGCTGGAGTGCAGTGGTGCAATCATGGCTCACCTCAGCCTCGACCTCCCAGGCTCAGGTGATCATCCCACCTCAGCCTCCCTAGTAGCTGGGACTATAGTACCCGTCACCACACCTGGCTGATTTTTGTACTTTCAATTTTTGTTGTTGTTGTTGTTGTTGTTGAGACAGGGTTTTGCATGTTGCCCAGGCTGGTCTCCAACTTCTGGGCTCAAGTGATGTGCCCACCTCGGCCTGCCAAAGCAAGAGGATTACATGCATGAGACACCATGCCTGGCCAAGTGAGCCTGTTCAAGCCTCAGTTTCCACATTATAACATGGAAATTAAGATTTCCTTATTGGGAGGGTTAACTGATACATAAATGCAAAGTACCTGGCACAATATCTATTATATAATGGGTGCCCGGATCGTGGTAGCTCTTATTATTCACATTTTTTCAACAGAATGTCCACCATCCAGTGTGCTCTTCTGTGGTGGTCATCAGGGTCTCCAGCCATTAGGCCGTTCACAAGTATTTTATTAATTTTCCTGAAATATGTGCATTCTAATTGCATTTCTCGACCACATTCAAGTTATGTGTGACCAAATGGCTTGCTTTGGCCAAAAAAATAAGAGCAAGAGATATTACTTCTGAGTAGAAGCATTTAATTGCTGCATCTCTCCTCCAGTCTTCCTTTTCTATGTTTTTGTAACTGTGGAAACACATGTCAAGATGGACTATCCATCGGCCAAAGGCTGAGTACCTTGATGAGCCGAACCCCAGGCTGACCCCTGTTGGACATGTCATGTAAGTGAGAAATACACCTCTGTTGGGTAAAGTCTGAGATTTGCAATTGTTTCTAATCCACCTTGATGAATGCCTCTTTTTGCATCAAGTTTCCATCGTAACAAAGAAGTAACCTGAAACATTTATATGTCTTGAATATTCATGTCCCCCAAAGTAATTTTCTCACTCTTCTACATAGTACTTGATAATAATGCTGCTTAAAATGTATCCAGTGCCCATTACATGCCAAGCATTTTTTCTGAGCACCTCAAGCAAGCTAATGCATACATTTTAGTACAATGTCTGGCACATAGTAAATGTCCAAATTTATTCTTATCATCACCACCAGCATTGTCATCATTACTATGCGCCATCTCCGGTCCTTATGACAGCCCAATGAGGTAGGGACTATTATTATCTCCACTTGACAGAAGAGGAAGCCAAGGCACAAAGTCATTAAGTAATATGCTCAAGGTTTCAGAAGCAGAAAATAATGCCACAGGGGTTTGGGTCCAAGTATGTCTGAAACCAAAGTTCTTGTCTTTTCCATAATGCTCCATATACTGCCCATTAAGGACTGCCAAATTCCATGTAATAGATTTTCCTCAGACAATTTCTGCTTCCCACTGGTGTGGCAGGTGCCCCAACTTCAGAATCGTTGCCCTGGTTTTACCACTTGGAGCTATTGTAGACTAATTCATTGAGGGAGAGAAAAATTGGATTCCTTCAGGCTAATCCCTTCATGGAAATTAAAACTTGGCATTCAGAAAGAGGATTTACATTTTTCTACCAGCTTCAAGATTCACTACCAAAGGGATTTCCCCCTCCTTCCTTCATTTTCTTCAAAATCTCTAGGCTTGTCTTTCACTTATTTCTGTTTCATAAGTAGCATGAGATGAAGGGCCAGTGACAAGTTTTTCCTTCCCTGCTCATCCTCCTAGAGCTACAGAGTCCACATAGGGAGGTAGAGAGAGAGAATCTAAACACGGACAGACCTACCAACCAACCTCCACTCACCACATCTGCCTCCAGGCCATTTATTTCATTAAAGCACAGGATGCTCAAGAGAACTCAGGGAGGGGGACAATTTCATTTTTCCTACACTTTGGAAATTAAAATTATTTCCAAAAAATGATGTGCTTTGTTCTTCAAGAAAGCTGAGGAGAGGAGAAAAGAGGTCAAAGGAGTGAGAGGTAAAAAAATGAGAGGCAGAAAGGGAGTGAGGGAGAAATAGATAATAGAAAGACATATAGCAGTGGCTCACACCTATAATCCCAGCACTTTGGGAGATCAACAATGCAGGAGGATTGCTTGAAACCAGGAGTTTTAGACCAGCCTGGGCAACATAGTGAGACCCTGTCCCTACAAAAAGGTTTCAAAAATTAGCCAGATGTGGTGGCATGCACCTGTGGTCCTAGCTACTCAGGAGGCTGAGGTGGGAGGATTGCTTGAGTCCAGGAAATGGAGGTTGCATTGAGCTTTGATTGAGCCACTACACTTCAGCCTGTGTAACAGAGTGAGAGCCTCTCCAAAAAAAAAAGAAAGAAAGAAAAAAAGATATATATATATATACATATATATGTATGTGCATGCATATATATGTATGTATGTGCATACGTATGTATATGTGTATGTATGTATGTGTGTGCATCGTGTGTGTGTATGCAGGAAATAGAAAGAATAGAGTGGCAATGATATCGGCTCTGTGTCTTCACTGTATCAACAACCATTTGATTTTTTTAAAATTTAATTGGTACTACTTTGTCAATCACCCACATTTGGAGTGTTTTATGGAATCCCTTCCTTGAACTCCCACTCACACCCCTAGAAAAGCCTCTATCTCAGTGGTTCCCACGAGTCTAGTTTATATCTGTGGTTCTTCTTGAAATGACATGGGGTAGTGGGAAGGAGGAACTTTCTAGTTCAACTAACCTGGGTTCAAAATACAGCCCTAGCCCAGCCCATTGTTTTCATTCAACTAGTACTTATTGATAACCATATGTGTGCCAAGCACTGTTCTAAGCACTGAGTTACAGTGAACAAACTTCCCTGCCTTCATAAAGCTTCCATTATAGAGGAATAAATAGAAAGAGGAATATACAATATCTTACTGATAAGTACAATGGAGGAAAATAAATCATAGGAGGAGGGTAAGGAGTAACAATACTGGAGTGAGGCACGATGTTCAATAAAATGATTGGGGTGGGCCTCACTGTGAAGGATGACACTGGAGGAAAGCGTTTCAGGAGGTAAGGACTGAACCCCACAGGTATCCTGGGGAAGAGCAAACACCAAGTGCAAATGTCCTGGGGTAGGAGCACTCCCGGCATGTGAGGAGGCCACTGAAGGAATGAGGAACAGCAAAGAGAAAGGTGTAACAGATTGTAGGTCATGGTGCAGTTGTAGAGTTATTGAAGTTCAGACACTAGAGGGAGTGAGCTGGAAAGAAAGATATCAAAAAGTGGGATGTAAGAAATTTACTTTATGGAATGATTGCCATTCCCATGCATAATCCAGAGTAATGGCAGTGAGTGTCTCAAGTAGGATAGAAGAAAAAATGACAGGTGGTGAGAAGGTGAAGGTTATTGGAAGTCTCACTGATGTAGGTATTAAAGTACCTAGAGTAATGGCAGTGAGTGTCTGAAGTAGGATAGAAGAAAAATACAGATGGTGAGAAGGTGAAGGGTATTGGAAGTCTCACTAATGTAGGTATTAAAGTACCTGAGAATTAGAGAATGGCGCTGGAGTATAATCGCCCAATGGGTTCATTTTGCCCACTGCCCAGATAGAGCCGATTTATCAAGGGGACTGCTATAGAGAAAGTTGAATACACGTACAGCTCCTAAACAGAAGACCAGAGTTTTGTTATTACTCAAATTGCCTCCTTAAAAATACAGAGGCTAAGGTTTTTTAAGGATAGTTTGGCAGGCGAGGGGCCAGGGAATGGGTGCTCCTGATTGATTGGAGATATCATCATAGGGAGGTGGAAAATGGCCCTCATGTGCTGAGTCTGCTTCTGGGTGGGGTGGAGCCATCTGGTCATGAGAAACACAAAAGCCTCAAAAGACATCTTAAAAGGTCAATCTTAGGTTCTACGATAATGTTATTTATATGAGTAATTGGGGAAGGGGCAAATCTTATGACTCCCAGAACAATGGCTAGTTATCGGCTAACTATGCTTACATTTTAGCAGAATTCAGACCCCTCTCATCCTCCTAACCTGACATCGTCTGTCACTAGTTTTACAAAGGTAGTTTAGTTTTGGGAAGGGCTATTATCATTTGAAGTATAAACTAAATTTCTCCCAAAGTTAGCTTGGCTCACACTCAGAAATGACAAACAACAGCTTGGGGGTTAAAGGCAAGATGGAATTGGTTAGATTAGATCTATTTCACTGTCATAATTGTCGCACTGTTATAATTTTTGCAAAGGTGGTTTCAGGAGAGGGTGACAATGAGCCAGGTCCTACTCTTCAAGGAATTAGAGGGAGGGTCTGGAGAGCAGTAGTTGATTGTGATAAGAAGGGGGAGGGGGTCTGTGACTTGCAGTTCAAGCTCGGTTTGGAGCAGTTAGTGAAGAAGGAGGCAGATGGTCTGAATGCATCAATAAGGAGCTAGGAGGACACCTACCTTACACCAGGCCCTGTAGGTAAGGGTCATTGGATAGAAGGCAGCCACCACTTGAGAGAGAACTATAGGGAAACAGGGTTCTCAAGGGAGAAGCAGGTATCAGTTAGGTCAATCTAATCGGGAGCACCTGGAGCTTAGGTTTCCTGTTGGCCCTGGAGGAAGGAAGACCTCACAAGGATATTATGAACTCTACTTAGTTCCTGCCACATCTAACTCTTTGTCCTTGGGCAAGTTACTTGACCTTACTGAGCCAGCTTTATAATCCATAAAGTGACTCAGTGAGACCTATCTTACAGGATTATGGTGACGCTTAAAACTGGACAACATCCAGAAAGCATCTATAAAAAGATACAGTCCAGCAGATGGTAGGTGCTCACCACTGTCAAAAAGATACAGTCCAGCAGATGGTAGGTGCTCATCACTGTCAGGCCCACAGCCTATGGCTCAGGTTACACAGGTCTGAGTTCAAATTCTGACTCTGCCCCTTACTATTACCGTGTGACCTGGGACTAATTATCTAACTTCTCTTAGTTTTCTTCTATAAAAGATTGGAAGGCTTATACCAGGCACAAAGGATGCTTGGAAGGAATAAATGGAAGAATAACGTAATGAGCTATCAAGTTTTGTCACCTTCTCCTTGCTAGAAGAAACTCCAAAGCATAAAAAAGTAGTTTTCTCCTTCCTACCCCGAGCGATTTTTAAAGTGAATCAGCAGGCCTCTGGAGTCTGGGCTCTATTGTTCCGGGAAAAGTAAGGAGCTTCTCTGAGAAGTTTCAGAACTGCTACTGAGGCCTAGCGTACATTAAGGGGTTAGGCAAGATCATGCTGAACTGGAAGGTAACAGAGACTGGAGTTTGGAGTTGACATTGGACTATGGGTAGCCCAAACCCAGGAAAAGACAGGTGAATTCCCTAACATGGGGGAAAAAGGAGGCTTGGGTTCTACAAAAAAGTGGCAGAGAGCTATCTGGCATTCTAAGGCAGACTTGGGGATGTGCTGGGCTGCCACTGGGATAGTGCATTCCAAGTCTTCACTTCTCTTCCAGCCCCATCACATTGATGGGTGTTTCTGCAGCCTGGAAGTCAAGGGCACCACAGCGTATGCAGAGCAAACATGTTGCAATTTTTATCCCCGTCTTGTTCTTGGCTCAGAGCATAGCAGGCCACCTGGTCAAGACGCAGTCAGATAGCTATTGTGTCAAGGTCACCCTCCACACAGGTGTCCCTGGAGGTCACCTCACTCTTCAGTATAAGGGGCTGGCAGCTGCCTTGCCAGACATTTTAGGTGGCTAGGATGAAGTCACCTGAATTCAGTGTCCTCTGCTTCTGTTTGCTCTTAATGCAGCTTCCAAATTTCAAACTCTTTCTACTCACTCCTTGGTGACTTAAGGCCAATCATTCAGGTAAAAATTTGCCTAGGGCTTGTCTTCTGTTAAATGGAAATAATTACTATTTCATAGGATTTTTATGACTCATGAACAATAGAAACTCTGCAAATGGGTGTGGCAATTAGGTGCTAAATGAATGGCAGCAGTAATAATGATACTAGAACTAGCAGTACTAGTAGTAATAATAATACTATCAAGACAACAGATACAGTGACCAGAGGCTGGCCCAGCTTTTCACCAGTCCCAAACATAGGCAGCAAAAATAGGAGAAAGCACATTGGCCCAGCAGTCCTGGGAACATAGTTCTGCTCACGGTGCTGCCACAGACTGCCCTGGTAACATTGGTTAACCCCTCAAGCCCCTGCCTTTGTTTCTGTATGTGTCAAGTGGAGATGGTCCCTTCCACTTTAGAAAAAAAGTTGCAGCTGGAAATGTTACTGGTAGGCTGGCAGAGATCCCTAAACTCCAGAGGACTTCAACCCCAGCCAGTGTCCAGGCTTTTGACACTATCGTGAGAAGGAATTCAAGGATGAGTCAGAAAATAGTGAAAGCCTGGAGATATATTGCGAAGCAAAACATACACACTCAAGAAAGGGGAGTGTGGGCCTACTCAAGAGTCACACGCAAGGGGGTTTGGGGCTGCTACCCTTATGGGTTTCTTTAACCAAGGGGTGGAACATTCATGAAAATTCCTGGAAAAAGGTGGACATTTCTCAGAACAGCAGTGCCATCCATTTTTATACCAAATATGGGTCTTCTCGGAACTTTCATGGCACTGGTGGATTTAGTGTTTTAATGCGCATATAATGAGGTCCTAGGAGAAGCCCGGGTAAAATCCAGCTCTGCGTTGGGTCCGGTTGGTCTTAGCCAGCTTGGTCCACACGCTGGTTTTCCAAGGTCTCAGTCCTTGGCTTCCGTAGCTGTTTCAAGTTTCCTTTTGCTGGTCATGTGAAACTGCCGCCTGGAATTTTCTATTTTACCGCAACTATACTACATTACTCCTGTCTCAGAAGGGCCCTGTGAGAATATCTGGTCCAACCTTCTCTCCTCTGCACCCCATTTTATAGAGGGAAAAAAATTGAGGCCCAGAAGGTAAAGCAGCCTACATGATTAGTGCAACGAACACTGTTTCCAAAACCATAAAAGCTTCATTTAATTTTGTTTTGTTTTGTTTACTGACATGGGTTGGGAAGATAGTGGGGTAGGAGCAAAGAATCAACAAATGTGAGATTCTTTTCCCTTGAAAGGCTTTTGATATACTGGGAAAACAAGGTAAATTCACGCCAGAAAAAAGTTTTTAGAAATGAGATAAGATATGATAATTTATCCGAAAAATGTAAAAATATATAGACAAATTATGGTAGTGGAGGCCAACAGAAAACCTTTCCTTTGCCCTCTGAAGTTTTGCTGAAAAATAAACTGACAAAAGGCAGATTAACAGGAGAAATGGCACACAAATTTATTAACATGCATGGGTGAGAACCATAGAGTGACTGCCCCCACGCCCCAGTGGGGTACAGAATCTTATACACCATCTTGGGATTACAGAAGAATGGGGGCTCAGAGTATAGACAAAAACAGACAAGGGTGGTAAATCGGGTTATGGCGGCAAGACAGGTTGTGGGAGAGAGAGAAGAGGAGACCTGGCTGGCAAAAGTGGTCTTGTTATATGGATGAAACCTCACATGTAGCAGCCTGCAGGGAGAACAGATGGTAAATGTTTCTTTCAGATCTTTAAGGGTGTCAGGCTCTCTGTTAATCTTTTCTAGATAAGGACAAGAGAAAGCTTCAGGGAAAGCCTGATTGCTTCAATGCAGATTCTCTACAGATGCAAATCTCCCCAGAAAAAGACAGCTTTGCAGGGCCACTTCTGTGTGCCGGCTCTCTGAACTGCCATCTCAAAATACGTCAAAGAAGTATATTTTGGGGTGAAATATTTTGGTCTACTGCAGTAGCCAGCCTGCAAGATGGCTCCCAGTGACTCCACCCTTTGCTATTCACCCCTTTGTGTAGGCTCCTCCCACGTTGTACCAGGGCTGGTCTGTGTGACCAATAAAAGACGGCAGAAGTGATGGTCGGTCACATCTGAGATTAGATAATGGAAGACTGCAGCTTCTTCCATCTTGGGCTGTCTCTCAAACTGCTTGCTCTAGATGAGGCCAGCCACCATGCTGTGAGGGCATTCAGGAAGCCTATGGAGAGACCCATGTGATGAGGTATGCAGTCCACTGCCTGTGAGGAGCTGAGTCCTACTAACTACCCCACGAACGAGTTTGGCAGCAGATCCTTCAGCCCCGGGTGACCACAAGCCTGGCTGACAGCTTGATGGCAACTATAGCAGATATCCTAAGCTAGAACCACTCAGTTAAATCTTGTCTGCATGCCTGCCCTGTAGAAACTATGAGATAATATATGTGCATTGTTATGAGATGCTAAGTTTGGGGATTGTTATGGAGCAATAAACGACACACATACATCATCATTCTTTATAGAGCACCTACTGTGTGCTGAGCCATGCTTCCCAAAGAACAGGTAACAAAGACTTCAGCAAAAACTCTGGCTAGAGATAATGAATGCATCAGCGGTTTGAACTCACAGGTCTGAGTTCAAATTCTGACTCCGCCCCTTACTATTACTGTGTGACCTGGGGCTAGTTATCTAGCTTCTCTGAGTCTTAATTTTCTTCTACAAAAAGATTGGAAGACTTTCACCAGGCACAAAGGATGCTTGTAAGGAATAAATGGAAGAACAATGTAATGAGCTATTAAGTTTTGCCACCTTCCCTTGGGTTTGTCTCTTGGGAACCAGTGGGTGGTACACACTAACCCCTCAACCCTATCAAAGTAAAGCCATGGTTTCTTTCCAAAAGCAAGATCACAAGGCTTGTGTGTGCCTGCTCGACGAGTGAGAGAGAGACTCATTTATATTAATTTCAGCATGGAGTAGAGATCCAAGACATGGCTGCCTTCCACATGTGCCTTCGAAGGGTGCAGGTTCTAAAAGATTCCCAACAGTAAGTGGGAATAAAACATTTCCTCTGAACCGGGTGCAGTGGCTCACGCCTGCAATCCCAGCACCTTGGGAGGCCAAGGTGGGCGGATCACCTGAGGTCGGGAGTTCGAGATCAGCCTGACCAACATGGAGAAACCTTGTCTCTACTAAAAATACAAAAATTAGCTGGGTGTGGTGGTGCATGCCTGTAATCCCAGCTACTCAGGAGGCTGAGGCAGGAGAATTGCTTGAATCCGGGAAGCAGAAGTTGCGGTGAGCCAAGATTGTGCCATTTCACTCCAACCTGGGCAACAAGAGTGAAACTCTGTCTCAAAAAAAAAAAAAAAAAAAAAAAAAATTCTCCTCTGGAAAACGGCCTTTAGCTGCTCCCTTGGAGAACCTGGCTGCATCTATGAACCTAGCAGGCAGTAGCTACATCATATGTAGTGTGGCATCAAGCAAGTCAGTTGCTCATCCACAAAATGGAAATACAATTGACTTTCTTCTCTCAAAAGAATGTAGCAAAGGTCAGATGAAAAAATGCTTCACAAATTATAAAACTTCGTGCAAATGTTGATTATAATGAAAATAAAGTGAGATCTTATATATAAAGTTCCTAGAACAGGGCCTGGCTGGCAGTATAAAGTTAACAGATGGTAGGGTGTATTTCTATTGATAGACTCACCTCTGGTAAAGTGAGAGAGAAACAAGTAAAGTGATGGCTGCAGAGATTTTCTGACTTCTGGACTATGCCCAGATGCCACTTCCTTCCTAGGAAGCCTCATTAATGTGCTGAAGACCACCCCTCCTCCACTCCTCACTCCCACACTCCCACCCCCAATTAGAGGCCTCTGCAGCCATGCTGAATATAAGCAGGATTTGGATCACAAAGCAGGGGGTAGAGGGCAACAGATCTAAGAGGATTTGACAGCTTCCTCTCTCTAGAATCTGAGGAGGCTGAGACAGTCTAAACGCATAGGATGTAGTCATAAGAGATAGGAAGACTAAACGGGCAGGAAGAGAAACACAAAAGCCCCTTTTATCCCTCTGCCCAGGGCTTGGGTACTGATATCAATCTCCAGCTCTGGGATTAATGGGGAAAGGAAATACATACCTGCAAACAAGTGCATTTCTCTTGCCTTTAAGATACTAACTAGATCTTGAGGTCTGTAATGAATTGAAATGTGTCCCTATCACCAAAAATGTTGAAGTTCTTACCCCCAGGGTCTGTAAATGTCCCCTTGTTTGGAAAGAGGGTTTTGGAAGGTGATCGAGTCACAATGAGGTCATTAGAGCGGCGCCTAATCAGATATGACTGTGTTCATATCAAATGGGAAATTTGTACACGCAGATGGACACACAGACAGGCACACAGGAAGAATGCCATGTGAATATGACAGCAGAGATCAGGGTGATGCATATTTGATGATTACCTGCAAACCACCGGGAGCTAGGAGGGAGGCCTGGAACACATCCTTCCCTCACTGCCTTCAGAAGGAACCAATCCTGCTGACGCAGTGATCTTGGACTTCCAAATTCCAGAACTGGGAAATAAATTTCTGTGGTTTAAGCCATCCAGCTTGTGCTACTTTGTTACAGTGGTCCTAGCAAATGAATACAAGGCCACTGGATGTCATCAGGACAAAACTGCCGGGTCAGATGAAATAATACAGAACTCTGCATTGCCATTTACTAGCAGCATGACTTTGGGTCACGAGCTTGCCTTAATAAGCCTTGGGTATTTTATCGTCAAAAGGGAAATTCCTATAGAATTTATAGATAGTTGTTGAAAATCAAAGTAACAAATGCAAAGCTTCTCGTTACAATGCCTGGCTCCTAGCACCCACTCAACAATGGCAGTGGGGTTATCATTAGCAGAGATAACATCGGAACTCAAATTCCTTTACCCTCTAAACCAGAGGTCCCCAGACCCCAGGTTGCGGACTGGTACTAGTCCATGGCCTGTTAGGAACTGGGCGACCCAGCAGGAGGTGAGCAGGCCAGCAAACCTTCATCTGTGTTTACAGGTGCTCCCCATCACTCACATTACTGCCTGAGCTCCTCCTTCCGTCAGATCAATGGTGGCATTAGATTCTCATAGGAACATGAACCCTACTGCGAACTGCACATGTGAGGTATCTAGGTTGTGTGCTTCTTATTAGCATCTAACTAATGGCTGATGATCTGTCGCTGTCTCCCATCACCTCCAGATGGACCATCTAGTTGCAGGAAAACAAGCTCAGGGCTCCCACTGATTCTACATTATGGTGAGTTGTATAATTGTTTCATTATACATTACCATGTAATAGTAATAGAAATAAAGTGCACAATAAATGGAATGTGCTTGAATCATCCTGAAACCATCCCCCGCTAGCCCCCTGGTTCATGGAAAAATTGTCTTCCATGAAACCAGTCCCTGGTGCCAAAAAGGTTGGGGACCATGTTCTAAACCACTCCACCCCTCACAGAGAAACAGGACCAACTTCCTTTCAGTCTGTGAGGATACCAAATGCTGTGAAGGAAAGGCTTTAGACTTGCATTGGACTTCTATTGCTTCATAACAAATTGCCACAAACTTAATAGCTTAAAACACCACCCATTTATTGTCTTACAGTTCTGTAGCTCAGAAGCCCAAGGGGACTCAGCTGGATTCTCAGCTTAGAGTCTCACAGCCTGGGTTTCTACCTAGTGGCTCTGTGAGCAACTGCTTCCTAGTTCCTTCAAGTTGTTGGCCAAATTCAGTTCTTTGGCCAAATTCAGTTCTTTGCAGAAGTAGGACTAAGGCTACTGTCATTGCTGGCTGTGGGCCAGGGGTCCATCAGCTCCTCAATGCCACTCTCATATCATTCCACATGGCTCCCTCCATATCTGCAACAGAGGACTGCTGTCATGTCAAATCCCCCTCACACTTTTGAGTCTTTGACTTCTTCTGCCACTAGCTGGAGAGAACTCTCTGCTCCCTTAATGGGTTCATGGGACTAGATTAAGCCCACCTGAATAATCTCCCTATGCCAAGTACTAAAGAAAAAAGTATTAAAAATACTTGTTGTTAAAGACAGGAAGGAAGACTTTGTTCAAGAAGGGACTATGACTGTTGAGACTGGCATATAGACTACTGCAACGGGGTTTTGCAGTAGGGAAGAGAGACTGTGCTCAACTCTAAATAAGACGAGGAGGCCGGGCGCCGTGGCTCACAACTATAACCCCAGCACTTTGGGAGGCCGAGGCGGGTGGCTCACAACTATAACCCCAGCACTTTGGGAGGCCGAGGCGGGTGGATCACGAAGTCAGGAGATTGAAACCATCCTGGCTAACACGGTGAAACCCCGTCTCTACTAAAAATACAAAAAATTAGCTGGGCGTGATGGCAGGCGCCTGTAGTCCCAGCTACTCTGGAGGCTGAGGCAGGAGGATGGTGTGAACCCGGGAGGCGGAGCTTGCAATGCAGTGAGCAGAGATTGTGCCACTGCACTCCAGCCTGGACGACAGAGCAAGACTCTGCCTCAAAAAAAAAAAAAAAAAAAAAAGGAAAAGTGGGAATTTATAGCAAGGAGCAATGGATGGAAAATTACTAAGAGGTAACATCAGTGGGCCAGGCGCAGTGGCTTACGCTTGTAATCCCACCACACTGGGAGGCCGAGATGGGTGGATCACGAGGTCAGGAGATCGAGACCACGGTGAAACCTCGTCTCTACTAAAAATACAAAAAATTAGCCGGGCGTGGTGGCAGGCGCCTGTAGTCCCAGCTACTCGGAGAGGCTGAGGCAGGAGAATGGCGTGAACCCGGGAGGCGGAGCTTGCAGTGAGCCGAGATTGCGCCACTGCACACTCCAGCCTGGGTGACACTCCAGCCTGGGTGACACTCCAGCCTGGGCGACACTCCAGCCTGGGCAACAGAGCGAGACTCCGTCTCAAAAAAAAAAAAAAAAGAGGTAATATCAGTGGTAAGGAAGATAATGGCTGAACTGACCTAACAGGATTCTTGCTGAAAGCAGACCAGGGTAATCAGAAAACATCTAAGGGATGGTGGAGGATACGGAATTTGATCAGATATGGAGACTGGGGGATTCTGGCTAAACTGACTTAGCAGGATTCTTCCTAAAATTGGGCTCTTGAAGGATATGCCCAGGGATAGGACCTAATGGGGCTCAGAAGAACTTGACTAGAGCTTGGTCAAGAAGAGAACCTTTGATACATGTAACGTAATAATCTCAGAAGTAGCACCAGAGGGCGAAGGTCATGGGGCCATCTTAAAATTCTGCCTAACACGCTGGGTTCCTAGTTCTGCTATTAATTGGATAGGTAGACAAGGTGCTTTTCCTTTTTTTTTTTTTTTTTTTTTTTTTTAAGACAGAGTCTCGCTCTGTCGCCCAGGCTGGAGTGCAGTGGCGCAATCTCTGCTCACTGCAAGCTCCACCTCCCGGGTTCACACCATTCTCCTGACTCAGCCTCCCAAGGAGCTGGGACTATAGGTGCCTGCCACCACGCCCAGCTAATTTTTTTTGTATTTTTAGTAGAGATGGGGTTTCACCGTGTTAGCTAGGATGGTCTGGGTCTCCTGACCTCGTCATCGGCCCGCCTCAGACTCCCAAAGTGCTGGGATTACAGGCATGAGCCACCGGGCCCGGCGTGATGCTTTTCTTTTCTAAACTACAAATTCTCTTTAACTCTAATATTCTATAACTCTTTCCATGATCAAATCACATTTTCTTAACTATCACCAGATGTGTGTCCTGCTTGAGGACTGCAAAGAAGTTTTAAAAAAAAGTTTCTCTCAAATAAGCTTTGCAATCTAAATGCAACATTGTTTAGGCTTCAGTGCAAATTTGATCATGTGGGAGCTTAAAAAAATACTGACGTGTGAGCTGACACAAGTTAGTAGACAAATTTCTACAGGGGCCAAAACACTGTGTTACAGACACAGAGTTCTGTGGGCTATGCCTGCCTGGCTCCAGACCTCAAGTCTAGGTTATGTGTCTTCAAGAGAAATGAATGGAATGCATCTTTTTGTCTAAGTATTCCCATGTATGTATACATGTCTATGTTTGTGTGTAATTGTATTGGGGGTGGAGGTGGGTAGTTAGTGTGAAAGTTGATCATACAAATTGAGTCATTCTTAACATACCCAACTAAAACAGAGTCAAGCAGCTATCGGGGTAAAGCACTCAGGACATACAACATTGCTCCAAAAATCTAATTCTCTGAAAGCCTAGCTGATGAAACTACCCACTGTAACCTGAAACCCATTTTATCTAATAGCTGCTGAAACAATCTGCTGCAATTCTAAGATTAATTTTAACCACCACCATCACTCACCAATAAAAACGTCTAAGCTCCCACCTTACTAGTGCCAATTAACTTTCTCAAAGAGCAATACATAATGTTTCTCTTTTTTATAAAACCTCCAACCTTTTTTGTTCTTCAGGCATATCAAAGACCACCTCGTCTGTAGGTATGCCCTGAATTGCAATTCTTTCTTCACAAATAAAATGTTAAATTTGGAGATTCATCTCTACATTTTTATTTTGATGTTGATGATAGATACTTAGAGAGACAGATGAAATTTCTCTCATTTGATAATAGTAGGAAAGTCCACAGTTGATGATTATATTCTCTGACAAGGTCTTGGTGTACAGAGTTTATCCTGGAAAATTTTAAATCCATACAATTAAAATATATAGTACTGGGAAGAAATGTGAAAAACTTTGTAATGGGCAAAAAGATTATTGGGTGTCCTTTCAACAGAATGCTTTTCAGTGGTGATATGGTTTGGCTCTGTCCCCACCCAAATCTCATCTTGAATTGTAACTCCCACAATTCCCACATGTTGTGAGAGGAATCCAGTGAGAGGCGATTAAATTATGGGGGTAGGTCTTTCGTGTGCTGTTCTCATGATAGTGAATGAGTCTCGTGAGATCTGATGGTTTTAAAAATGGGAGTTTCCTAAAACACCAATAGCAATGGCAACAAAAGCCAAAATTGACAAATGGGATCTAATTAAACTAAAGAGCTTCTGCACAGCAAAAGAAACTACCATCAGAGTGAACACGCAACCTACAAAATGGGAGAAAATTTTTGCAACCTACTCATCTGACAAAGGGCTAATATCCAGAATCTACAATGAACTCAAACAAATTTACAAGAAAAAAACAAACAACCCCATCAAAAAGTGGGCAAAGGACATGAAAAGACACTTCTCAAAAGAAGACATTTATGCAGCTAAAAAACACATGAAAAAATGCTCATCATCACTGGCCATCAGAGAAATGCAAATCAAAACCACACTGAGATACCATCTCACACCAGTTAGAATGGCCATCATTAAAATGTCAGGAACAACAGGTGCTGGAGAGGATGTGGAGAAATAGGAACACTTTCACACTGTTGGTGGGACTGTAAACTAGTTCAACCATTGTGGAAATCAGTGTGGCAATTCCTCAGGGATCTAGAATTAGAAATACCATTTGACCCAGCCATCCCATTACTGGGTATACACTCAAAGGACTATAAATCATGCTGCTATAAAGACACATGCACACGTATGTTTGTTGCGGCACTATTCACAATAGCAAAGAGTTGGAACCAACCCAAATGTCTAACAACTATAGACTGGATTAAGAAAATGTGGCACATACACACCATGGAATACTATGCAGCCATAAAAAAGAGTGAGTTCATGTCCTTCGTAGGGACATGGATGAAACTGGAAAACATCATTCTCAGTAAACTATCGCAAGGACAAAAAACCAAACACCGCATGTTCTCACTCATAGGTGGGAATTGAACAATGAGAACTCATGGACACAGGAAGGGGAACATCACACTCCGGGGACTGTTGTGGGGTGGGGGGAGGGGGCAGGGACAGCATTAGGAGATATACCTAATGCTAAATGACGAGTTAATGGGTGCAGCAAACCAACATGGCACATGGATACATATGTAACAAACCTGCACATTGTGCACATGTACCCTAAAACCTAAAGTATAAAAATTAAAAAAAAAAAAAAAAGGGAGTTTCCCTGCACAAGCTCTCCTATCTGCTGCCATGTGAGACGTGAGACATACCTTTCCCCTTCTGCCATGATTGTGAGGTCTTCCCAGCCATATGGAACTTTAAGTCCACTAAAGACTTGTAAATTGCCCAGTCTCAGGTATGTCTTTATCAGTAGTGTGAAAACGGACTAATACAAATAGAATGCTAAGTATTTAGAGAAAACTTGCAGAGTTATTTGATTCTAAAGAGGTCTGCAGATTTCATTGTCCCTCACAATTCTGCAGTGCTGTTGAAATAGAAGTTAACTTCTGAAAGTCTAATAGGATTTAAATCATTTTTGTTAATAGAAATGCAAAATTTTGTTGATAAACACAGAATGGATTATTTATGATCCTACAGATACTGACTAGATTTTGTGTCTGTTAGCAAATTTTTGTAATATTTCTATTACAAAATGTTTCCTATGAAGAAAAAAAAGACCACCTTCTTTTTCTTTGAAGGGAAAATTTTTTTTACTTATCTTCCTTCAAAGAAAGAGAAGGGTGCCAAGAGATGTAGAAGTGCATAAACAAGGGAGTCAGAGTCATTGAGGAAGAGTGGAGGTGAGACTATTTAGAATATGTGCTAGTAGGGTGGTCCTTTACAAGTAGCTTGAAGTTCAGTACTGTCAATATTATGTAGTAGAATGAAGCAATAAGGGAACATCCATCTTTTGTTTTAAAATTCCAATAAATCTGGAATGAATAAAGCATTATTCATCACGATAGAAGCTAATCCTTATAGGGGGAAAGTTCTTTGACAGATGGTAAAGATTGAAAAATATCTATATACCAGGATCTTAAAATTTTTAAGGCATGAATCGACAACATTTCTTCATAAATTTGGAAGTCCTTTGATATAAAATGTACCCAAAGTGTTAACTGGGTAGTGTCTTTTATATTACATGACTTATCACAGCAAAAGAAAAATACTAGTAATTTTTTAGTTTTGAATTAATTGATATTTAATATTCTAAGAAAGGCCTTGGATTATTTGGCCAATGGTTTGCTTAATTCAAGGTATTTTACCTTTTCTAAAATATTATTTTTAGTCTTTCCTATTTTCTAACACAGTTTCCATAATTAATAAAATGTTAACATCTCTCCTCAAAAATCTCATATGTACATGTGTGTAGGCAAGCAAGAATTCAAACAAAATTTTGAAACAGAATTTTCAAACAAAATTTTGAAAAAGAGGCCGGGCGCGGTGGCTCACGCTTGTAATCTCAGCACTTTGGGAGGCGGAGGCAGGCGGATCAAGAGGTCAGGAGATCGAGACCACGGTGAAACCCCGTCTCTACTAAAAATACAAAAAGTTAGCCGGGCGTGGTGGCGGGCGCCTGTAGTCCCAGCTACTCGGAGAGGCTGAGGCAGGAGAATGGCGTGAACCCAGGAGGCGGAGCTTGCAGTGAGCCGAGATTGCGCCACTGCACTCCAGCCTGGGCGACAGGGCGAGACTCCATCTCAAAAAAAAAAAAAAAAAAGAAAAAAAAAAAAAATTTTGAAAAAGAATTCAAACAAAATTACCAGCTCAAATTATTTTAAGAAACTTATTAGACAGCAAATATCTTTTCATTTTGTTATTTTATTTGTAAAATTACACTGCAGTTCTGTTTAAAACAAAAACTGTTCTGGTGGTAGTACTCGTTTCTGTATCTCTGCTTAATTTTGTAACAATAGTACGCCTTTGTTTTAAACTTAAAAATTTATCCACGTGTAATTGTTTAACTAGAAAACTAGTCAAATTATATTATAATTAAAATACTATACATATCAAGTTAATTGCAGATGCGGTCTGGCTCTGTGTCTCCACCCCAATCTCATCTTGAAGTGTAATCCCCATGTGTTGGAGGAGGGGCCTGATGGGAGGTGACTGAATCATGGGGGTGGACTTCCCCCTTGTTGTTATCTTGATAGTGAGTTCTCACAAGATCTGATTGTTGAAAACTGTGTGGCACCATCCTCTTTGCACTTTCTCTCTCTCTCTCTCTCTCCTCTGCCACCACGTAAGACATGCCTTTCTTTCCTTTTACCTTCCACCATGATTGTAAGTTTCTGGAGGCCTACCCAGCCATACAGGACCATGGGTCAATTAAACCCTTTTTTAAATAAATTATCCAGGCTCAGGTAGTTCTATATAGCAATGTAAAAATGGACTAATATAATTGCCAACCACAATTTACATAGGTATCACTATAGCTCATGCTGCTGGTACAAAATTTTGACAAAAACATTACAATACTATGTTCAGTACATAGAAAAAATCAGTTGAACTGAAGCAATCTATTGACACTGACTAGATCAGCAAAGCGTCCATGTATATAACACCAGAAAAACAGGCAGGGTGCAGTGGCTCATGCCTATAATCACAGCTCTCTGGGAGGCCAAGATGGGAGGATCACTTGAGCCTAGGAGTTCAAGACCAAACTCCTGGCTAACTAGTGATACCCCATCTCTATTTAATAAAATAAAATAGGCCGGGTGCGATGGCTCACGCCTGTAATACCAGAACTTTGGGAGGCTGAGGTGGGAGGATCACCTAAGGTTAGGAGTTCGAGACCAGCCTGACCAACATGGAGAAACCCCATCTCTACTAAAAATACAAAATATTAGCCAGGCGTGGTGGTGCATGCCTGTAATCCCAGCTGCTCAGGAGGCTGAGGCAGGAGAATCACTTGAACCTGGGAGGCAGAGGTTGCAGTAAGCCAAGATCATGCCACTGTACTCCAGCCTGGGTGTCAGAGTAAGAATCCATCTCAAAAAAAAAATAATAATAAATAATAAAATAAAATAAAAATAATATCAGAAAAACAACAGCACCCAGCCCACACACTATAATGCAACAATAATATATTATATTAAATGATGTAACTATTAAGGTGAAATTTACTCCTATTAAAACCATATATTTGTGTCCAATGGGAAAATACTTAACACTGCTTCAGTTTTACATTTTAAATCAAAATTAAATAAAATTTAAACATTAGCCATTTGGTCAGCCTTACCATATTTCAAGTGCTCAAAAGCCATGTATGAAATAGTACAGTTTAGAAAGGGAAAGAAAGAGGCTTGGTGAGCTTCTAGGAGGTGTGGGAATTTGGGAATATAGAACAATCACAGGAGAGAATTTTAAAGCTTTATTATACTCTATTATCCTACCTTTGCTAATACCACAAGAAAATCTACAATCTATGTCTTAGCAGAAGTGAACAAAATTGAGACCCAAAAATTCATACAAAGAATCAATAAAACCAAAAATTGGTTCTTTGAAAGGATAAAAAAGAATGATAAACCACTAGATAGGTTAACAAAGAAAAAAAGAGACAAGATCCAAATAAGCATAATCAGAAATGACAAAGGTGACATTATAACTGATCCCACAGAAATCTACAAAAGACCCTCAGAGAATGTTATGAACACCTGTATGCACACAAACTGGAAAATCTAGAGGAAATAAACTCCTTGAAACACACAATCTCCTAAGATTGAATCAGGAAGAAACTGAAACACTGAACAGACAAATAATGAGCAATATTGAGTTCCAAAATCAAATCAGTATTAAAAAAAAGCCTACCGCCAACATCAATAACAAAATTTCCTATGCCAGATGAATTCACAGCAAAATTTTACTAGACATATAAAAAACAGCTAGCATTAATTCTGCTAAAACTATTTCAAAAAATTGAGGAGGAAGGATTCTTCCCTAACTCATTCTACAAGGCTAGCGTAGCATTACCCTGATATCAAATCCTGGCAAAGACACAACAACAACAAAAAGAAACTGCAGGCCAATATCCATGATGAACATGGATGCAAAAATCCTCAAAAAATACTAGCAACGCAAATTTAACAGCACATGAAGAAGCTAATTCACCATGATGAAGTAGCCTTCTCCTGTGATGCAAGGTTGGTCAACATGCACAAATCAATAAATGTGACTCATCACATGAACAGAATTAAAAACAAAAACCATATGATCATCTCAATAGATACAGAAAAAGGTTTTGAAAAATTCAACACCCCTTTATGTTAAAAACTCTCAAGAAAACAGGCATCGAAATAACATACCTCAAAATAATAAGAGCTATCTCTGACAAACTCAACATCACACTGAATGGGAAAAACCTGGAAACATTCTCCTTGAAAACTGGAACAAGACACAGATGCCTACTCTCACCTCTCCTATTCAACATAATACTGGAAGTGCTAGCCAGGGCAATCAGGCAAGAGGAGGAAATAAAAGGCAACCAAGAGGAAAAGAAGATGTCAAACTCTCTCTCTTTGCGGATGATATGATTGTACACACAGAAAATCCTAAAGACTCTGCCAAAAGGCATCTGGAACTAATAAATGACTTCAACAAAATTTCAAGGTACAAAATTAGTGTACAAAATTCAGTAGCATTTCTATCCACCAATAATGTTGAAACTGAGAGCCAAATCAAGAACACAGTTTCATTTACAATAGCCACACACACAAAATACCTAGGAATACATTTAACCAAGGAGGTAAAAAATCTGTATAAGGAGAACCACAAAACATTGCTAAAAGGAATCACAGGTGACAAAAACAAGTGGAAAAACATTCCATACTCATGGATATAAAGAATCAATACCATTATCATTAAAATGGCCATACTGCCCAAACCAATCTACAGATTCATCACTATTCCTACCAAGCTACCAATATAATTTTTTACAGGATTGGAAAAAACTATTTTAAATTCATATGGAACAAAGAAAGAGCCAGAATAGCCAAAGCAATCCGAAGTAAAAAGAACAAAGCGAGAGACAACACATTACCCTACTCCAAACTGTACTACAAGGCTGGAATAATCAAAACAGCATGGTACTAGTACAAAAACAGACACATAGACTAAGGGAACATAATGGAGAACTTAGAAATAAAGCCCCACACCTACAGCCATCTATTCTTTGACAGAGCTGACAAAAATAAGCAATGGGAAAATAATTCTATTTAATAAATGGTGCTGGGATAACTGGCTAGCTGTATGAACAAGAATGAAACTGAACCCCTACTTTTCATCATGTAAAACACTAACTCCAGGTAGATTAAAGATTCAAATGTAAGACCTCAAAACTATAAGAATCCTGGAAGAAAACTTTGCATACACCAATCTGCATATTGGCCTTGCGAAAGAATTTGTGCCTAAATCCTCAAAAGCAATTTTGACAAAAATAAAAATTGGTAATTGGAACCTAACTAAACTAAGGAGCTTCTACACAGCAAAGGGAACTACTGACAGAGTCATCAAACAACCTAAAGAATGGAAGAAAATATTTACAAACTGTGCATCTGACAAAGGTCTAATACCCATAATCTATAAGGAACTTAAGCACATTAACAAGCAGAAAACAAACAACCCCATTCAAAAATGGGCAAAGGACATGAACAGATACTTCTCAAAAGGCATAAACACGGCCAATAAGAATGTGAAAAAATGTTCAACATCACTAATCATTAGAGAACTGCAAATCAGGTCTGGTTCCAAGATGGCCGAATAGGGACAGCTCCAGTCCACAGCTCCCAGCATGAGTGACAGAGCAGAAGGGGGATTTCTGCATTTCCAACTGAGGTACCAGGTTCATCTCACTGGGGCTTGTCGGACAGTGGGTAAAGTCCACAGAGCAGGATGGGGCATTGCCTCACCCAGGAAGTGCAACGAGTTGAGGAATTCCCTTTCCTAGCCAAGGAAAGCTGTGACAGACAGTACCTGGAAAATCAGGAAACTCCCACCCTAATACTGCGCTTTTCCAATGGTCTTAGCAAATGGCACACCAGGAGATTATATCCCGTGCCTGGCTCAGAGGGTCCCATGCCCATGGAGCCTCACTCATTGCCAGCACAGCAGTCTGAGATTGAACTGCAAGGCGGCAGCGAGGCTAGGGGAGGGGCATCTGCCATTGCTGAGGCTTGAGTAGGTAAACAGAGTGGCCAGGAAGCTCAAACTGGGTGGAGCCCACCATAGCTCAAGGAGGCCTGCCTGCCTCTATAGATTCCACCTCTGGGGGCAGGGCATAGCTGAACAAAAGGCAGCAGAAATTTCTGCAGACTTAAATGTCCCTGTCTGACAGCTTTGAAGAGAGTAGTGGTTCTCCCATCACAGAGTCTGAGATCTGAGAACGGACAGACTACCTCCTCAAGTAGGTCCCTGACCCCTGAGTAGCCTAACTGGGAGGCACCTCCCAGTAGGGACTGACTGACACCTCATACAGCTGGGTGCCCCTCTGAGATGAAGCTTCCAGAGGAAAGATCAGGTAGCAACATTTGCCGTTCTGCAATATTTGCTGTTCTGCAGCCTCTGCTGGTGATACCCACACAAACAGGGTCTGGAGTGGACCTCCAGCAAACTCCAACAGACCTGCAGCTGAAGGTCCTGACTGTTAGAAGGAAAACTAACAAACAGAAAGGACATCCACACCAAAACCCCATCTGTATATCACCATCGTCAAAGACCAAAGGTAGATAAAACCACAAAGATGGGGAGAAACCAGAGCAGAAAAGCTGAAAATTCTAAAACTCAGAGCACCTCTTCTCCTCCAAAGGAATGCAGCTACTCGCCAGCAACAGATAAAAGCTGGACGGAGAATGACTTTGATGAGTTAAGGGATGAAGCCTTCAGATGATTGGTAATAACAAACTTCTCTAAGCTAAAGGAGGATGTTTGAACCCACCACAAAAAAGCTAAAAACCTTGAAAAAAGATTAGATGAATGGCTAAATAGAATAAACAGCATAGAGAAGACCTTAAATGACCTGATGGAACTGAAAACCATGGCACGAGAACTACGTAATGCATGCACAAGCTTCAGTAGCCGATTCGATCAAGTGGAAGAAAGGGTATCAGTGATTGAAGATCAAATGAATGAAATGAAATGAGAAGAGAAGTTTAGAGAAAAAAGAGTAAAAAGAAATGAACAAAGCCTCCAAGAAATACGGGACTATGTGAAAAGACCAAATCTATGTCTGATTGGTGTATCTGAAAGTGATGGGGAGAATGGAACCAAGTTGGAAAACACTCTGCAGGATATTATCCAGGAGAACTTCCCCAACCTAGCTAGGCAGGCCAACATTCAAATTCAGGAAATACAGAGAACACCAGAAAGATACTCCTCGAGAAGAGCAACTCCAAGACACATAATTGTCAGATTCACCGGAGTAGAAATGAACGAAAAAATTTTAAGGGCAGCCAGAGAAAAATGTCGGGTTACCCACAAAGGGAAGCCCGTCAGACTAAAAGCTGATCTCTCGGAAGAAACTTTACAAGCCAGAAGAGAGTGGAGGCCAACATTCAACACTCTTAAAGAAAAGAATTTTCAAACCAGAATTTCATATCCAGGCAAACTAAGCTTCATAAGTGAAGGAGAAATAAAATCCTTTACAGACAAGCAAACGCTGAGAGATTTTGTCACCATCAGGCCTGCCTAACAAGAGCTCCTGAAGCAAGCACTAAACATGGAAAGGAATAACCAGTATCAGCCACTGCAAAAACATGCCAAATTGTAAAGACCATCGATGCTAGAAAGAAACTGCACCAACTAATGAGCAAAATAACCAGCTCATATCATAATGACAGGATAAAATTCACGCATAATAATATTAACCTTAAACATAAATGAGCTAAATGCTCCAAATAAAAGACACAGACTGGCAAATTGGATAAAGAGTCAAGATCCATCATTGTGCTGTATTGAGCAGACCCATCTCACGAGCAGAAACACACATAGGCTCAAAATAAAGGGATGGAGGAAGATCTACCAAGCAAGTGGAAAAAAAAAAAAGCAGGGGTTGCAAGCCTAGTCTCTGATAAAACAGACTTTAAACCAACAAAGATCAGAAGAAACAAAGAAGGCCATTACATAATGGTAAAGGGATCAATCCAACAAGAAGAGCTAACTCTCCTAAATATATATGCAGCCAACACAGGAGCACCCAGATTCATAAAGCAAGTCTTTAGGGACCTACAAAGAGACTTAGAGTCCCACACAATAATAATGGGAGACTTTAACACCCCACTGTCAACATTAGATCAACAAGACAGAAAGTTAACAAGGATATCCAGGAACGGAACTCAGCTCTGCACCAAGCAGACCTAATAGACATCAACAGAACTCTCCACTCCAAATCAACAGAATATACATTCTTCTCAGCACCACATCACACTTATTCCAAAACTGATCACATAATTGGAAGTAAAGCACTCCTCAGCAAATGTAAAAAATAGAAATTATAACAAACTGTCTCTCAGACCACAGTGCAATCAAACTAGAACTCAGGATTAAGAAACTCACTCAAAATCACTCAACTACACGGAAACTGCACAACCTGCTCCTGAATGACTACTAGGTACATAAGGAAATGAAGGCAGAAATAAAGATGTTTTTTGAAACCAACGAGAACAAAGACACAACATACCATAATCTCTGGGACACATTCAAAGCAGTGTGTAGAGGGAAATTTATAGCACTAAATGCCCACAAGAGAAAGCAGGAAAGATCTAAAATTGATGCCCTAACATCACAATTAAAAGAACTAGAGAAGCAAGAGGAAACACATTCAAAAACTAGCAGAAGGCAAGAAATAACTAAGATCAGAGCAGAACTAAAGGAGATAGAGACACGGAAAACCCTTCAAAAAATCAACAAATCCAGGAGCTGGGTTTTGAAAAGATCAACAAAACTGATAGACCGCTAGCAAGATTAATAAAGAAGAAAAGAGAGAAGAATCAAATAGACACAATAAAAAATGATAAAGGGGCTATCACCACCGATCGCACAGAAATACAAACTACCATCAGAGAATACTACAAACACCTCTATGCAAATAAACCAGAAAATATAGAATAAATGGATAAATCCCTCAACACATACACCCTCCCAAGACTAAACCAGGAAGAAGCTGAATCCCTGAATAGACCAATAACAGGTTCTGAAATTGAGGCAATAATTAAGAACCTATCAACCAAAAAAAATGCCAGGATCAGAAAGATTCACAGCCGAATTCTACCAGAGGTACAAAGAGGAGCTGGTATCATTCTTTCTGAAACTATTCCAATCTATAGAAAAACAGGGAATCCTCCCTAACTCATTTTATGTGGCCAGCATCATCCTGACACCAAACCCTGGCAGAGACACAACAAAAAAAAGAGAATTTTAGACCAATATCCCTGATGAACATTGATGCAAAAATCCTCAATAAAATACTGGCAAACCGAATCCAGCAGCACATCAAAAAGCTTATCCACCATGATCAAGTGGGCTTCATCCCTGGGATGCAAGGCTGGTTCAACATACAAAAATCAATAAACATAATCCTTCATATAAAAAGAACCAAAGACAGAAACCACATGATTATCTCAATAGATGCAGAAAAGGCCTTTGACAAAATTCAATGGCCCTTCATGCTAAAAACTCTCAATAAACTAGGTATTGATGGGACGTATCTCAAAATAATAAGAGCTATTTATTACAAACCCACAGCCAATATCATATTAAATAGGCAAAAACCGGAAGCATTCCCTTTGAAAACGGGCACAAGACAGGGATGCCCTCTTTCACCACTCCTATTCAACATAGTCCTGGAAGTTCTGGCTAGGGCAATCAGGCAGGAGAAGGAAATAAAGGGTATTCAGTTAGGAAAAGAGCAAGTCAAAATGTCCCTGTTTGCAGATGACATGATTGTATATTTAGAAAACCCCACTGTCTCAGCCCAAAATCTCCTTAAGCTGATAAGCAACTTCAGCAAAGTCTCAGGATACAAAATCACTGTGCAAAAATCACAAGCATTCCTATACACCAATAACAAACAAACAGAGAGCCAAATCATGAGTGAACTCCCATTCACAATTGCTTCAAAGAGAATAAAATACCTAGGAATCCAACTTTCAAGGGATGTGAAGGACCTTTTCAGGGAGAACTACAAACCACTGCTCAATGAAATAAAAGAGGACACAAACAAATGGAAGAATATTCCATGCTCATGGACAGGAAGAATCAATATCATGAAAATGGCCATACTGCCCAAAGTAATTTTTAGATTCAATACTATCCCCATCAAGCTACCAATGACTTCCTTCACAGAATTGGAAAAAACTACTTTCAAGTTCATATGGAACCAGAAAAGAGCCCACATTGCCAAGACAATCCTGAGCCAAAAGAACAAAGCTGGAGGCATTACACTACCTGACTTCAAACTATACTACAAGGCTACAGTAACCAAAACAGCATGGTACTGGTACCAAAACAGAGATATAGACCACTGGACCACACACCTACAACCATCTGATCTTTGACAAACCTGACAAAAACAAGAAATGGGGAAACGATTCCCTATTCAATAAATGGTGCTGGGAAAACTGGCTAGCCATATGTAGAAAGCTGAAACCGGATCCCTTCCTTACACCTTATACAAAAATTAATTCAAGATGGATTACAGACTTAAATGCTAGACCTAAAACCATAAAAACCCTAGAAGAAAACCTAGGCAATACCATTCAGGACATAGGCATGGGCAAGGACTTCATGACTCAAACACCAAAAGCAATGGCAACAAAAGCCAAAATTGACAAATGGGATCTCATTAAACTAAAGAGCTTCTGCACAGCAAAAGAAACTACCATCAGAGTGAACAGGCAACCTACAAAATGGGAGAAAATTTTTACAATCTACCCATCTGACAAAGGGCTAATATCCAGAATCTACAAAGAACTCAAACAAATTTACAAGAAAAAATCAAACAACCCCATCAACAAGTGGGCAAAGGATATGAACAGACACTTCTCAAAAGAAGACATTTATGCAGCCAACAGACACATGAAAAAATGCTCATCAACACTGGCCATCAGAGAAATGCAAATCAAAACCACAATGAGATACCATCTCACACCAGTTAGAATGGCGATCATTAAAAAGTCAGGAAACAACAGATGCTAGAAAGGATGTGGAGAAATAGGAACACTTTTACACTGTTGGTGGAACTGTAAACTAGTTCAACCATTGTGGAAGTCAGTGTGGCGATTCCTCAGGGATCTAGAACTAGAAATACCATTTGACCCTGCCATCCCATTACTGGACATACACCCAAAGGATTATAAATCATGCTGCTATAAAGACATATGCACACATATGTTTACTGCGGCACTATTCACAATAGCAAAGACTTGGAACCAACCCAAATGTCCATCAACGATAGACTGGATTAAGAAAATGTGGCACATATACACCATGGAATACTATGCAGCCATGAAAAAGGATGAGTTCATGTCCTTTATAGGGACATGGATGAAGCTGGAAACCATCATTCTCAGCAAACTATCGCAAGGACAGAAAACCAAATACCACATGTTCTCACCCATAGGTGGGAATTGAACAAGGAGAACACTTGGACACAGGGTGGGGAACATCACAAACCAGGGCCTGTCGTGGGGTGTGGGGAGGTGGGAGGGATAGCATTAGGAGATATACCTAATGTAAATGATGAGTTAATGGGTGCAGCTCAGCAACATGACACATGTATACATATGTAACAAACCTGCATGTTGTGCACATGTACCCTAGAACTTAAAGTATAATAATAATAAAAAAAAGAGAGAAATGCAAATCAAAACCACAACGAAATACCATCTCCTACCATCAGAATGGGTGTTTTTAAAAAGTCAAGAAACAGACGTTGGTGGGAATGTAAATTAGTTCAGCCACTATAGAAATCAGAAATCAGGAAGCTCTCTTCCTGATTTATGGACAGCTGCCTTCTCATTGTGTCCTTACCTGGCCTTCTCTTTGTATGTGCAGATAGAAAAAGAATGAGCTCCCTGCTGTCTCCTTCTAAGGACATTAATCTTATCAGACTAGGGTCCCACCTTATAATCTCTTTTAACTTTAATTACTTCCATACTCCAAATATAGCCACAACGGGGGTTGGGATTTCAACATATGAATTTCAGGGAAACACAAACATTCAGTCTGTAAGAGTTATTATGCAGACCAACAAGGACAGGCATGACATTTTTTTCACTGACCACATACAATTTTAGGAATTTTTTTTGTTTTTTTAAAAGAATTTTGGCCAGGCATGGTAGCTCATGCAGGCAATCCCAGCACTTTGGGAGGCTGAGGCAGGCAGATCATGAGGTCAGGAGTTCACGACCAGCTTGGCCAATTTAGTGAAACACCATCTCTACTAAAAATACAAAAATTAGCCAGACTTGGTGACGCGTGCCTGTTTTCACAGCTACTTGGGAGGCTGAGGCTGGAGAATTGCTCGAACCCAGGAGGCAGAAGTTGCAGTTAGCCAAGATTGCGCCACTGCACTCCAGGCTGGGCAAGAAGAGCAAGACTCCATCTCAAAGAAAAAAAAAAAAAGAATTTTGCTGACTAGAGAGTCACAGAAAAGGGACCCAATGAGAATCCACAGCTGATCCCGAGTTTTATAATAAACTACATATCTTTTCAGCATTAGCTGATATGTAACTAGATGTGGCTTTCCTTTAATCATCGTATTATCTAGCTAATTTGAGGTATGAGAGTCATAAATTATAATATACCATCAACCTAAAAGGAGGAAGCTGAGCCAAAACTAAAACTAATATAAGTTTATTTGCACCAAGCCTGCGGACTGCAACCCAGGAGCATAGATTCAAGTTGCCCTGAATATCAATCGAATTAGCAGCACTTACAAGTGAATTTTTAAAGGCAAAGAAGAGGGGACAGGGAGCAGACTAATACAAAGTTGTTTGTCAGGAATTGTCACTGGTTTGTGGAAATTACATTGATTCATGATTGGCTATACACTGTTAAGCTATAATGTGCGGCTTATAGTCTCAGGTGAAGAATTCTTAGGTTAATTTATAGCTACTTGTGGCAGTAGCAAACAATTTCAAGAGGTAAATATATAACTCAAAAGTGGGGAGTATGTGTTTGCTGTCTCATTTAAATGTCTCTCTGGGTCTGACCATTTAAAAGAATAAAGATTCTTTTCTCAGTGCCAGTAAATTGAGTTTATTCCTCCCCTCTTTCTCATCCTAAAAGTGGCCCCTGAGCTCACAGAAGGTTTGTATCATACCATAACATCATAGGAGACCAGAATATGTCCTCCCAAATGTGTCTCCTTGGCATAAGGATTATTTGGAGCTAATTATTTTGAGAAACAGCAGACAAAGGAGAAGCTCTGAAAAGAGCAAAACCTAGCTCTTTGTAAGGAAATTTACCTTTATAAATGGAATATCCATGTGTAACAGCTTCTCCCTCTTTGTACCAAGAAGAGAGGATGACTAAATCTCAAGAGCCTTTTCTTAATGGAAAAGACACTGACTTAAATCTGCATAACAGACCTTACTCTGATTTATCATACGGTTCCTGGTCACATTCCCGTAACTTGCCTTCCCTGCATCCTTCTTCCTTTGATTTAGCTGAAGATGATATTTAAGGTTGAATTCTAAGCCACCTCTTTGGGTTACTCCCTGGATTTCTCCCATGTGTATATGAGATATACATGTTAACAAACTTTTTTTGTTGTTGTTTTTCTCTTGCTAATCTATCTTTGTTATGGTGGTCTCCAGCTGAGAACTTAAAAGGGAAGAGGGTAAAGGAAATTAAAATATTTTACCCCCAAATATATTTATTTGACATATTTTGAGATGGCTGCCACAGGGACAGCAGACTGAAGCAGTCCTGCAAAGCTGTCTTTGGTGGAGGAGGTATGCATCTACAGAATGTCAATTAATGCAGCCAGCCTTCCCTCATCCAGATCTAGGAGGGATTAACTGAGAGTTTGACACCTTAAAGGACCTGAAAGGAATGTTTACCATCTATTCTGTTTGAGGACTGCTACCTGTGAGGTTTCATGTATATAACAAGACACCTTTGCTAGCCAAACCTCTCTTCTCCCCCTCTCATAACCTGTCTTACCACCAGAACCTAATTCACCACAATAACCTGTTTTTTGGCAATGCTTTGAACTTGTATTCTTCCTGTAACATAGCCTGAAGATGGTACATAAATTTCTGTACCTCACTTGAGGGTTGGGTCTTCATTCTGAAGCCTCCTGTGTATACACATTATATCAATTTGTATGCCTTTTCTCCTGTTAATCAATCTGCCTTATGTGAGTGATTTTCAGTAGAACTTCAGAGGCCCCTTATAAGAGAAAATTGTGTTTTCCTCCCCTGTAACATGGTGGGGTAGGGGGCAGGATGGTTTCTGCTAACATCCTCTGCTGAAGCAACTCATCCCATCTATTCTTTGCCCCTTAACTAATAACCTAAGGAATTCACTAGTCAGGTTCTCCTGTCCTTGGAGATCATGTCTTTGGTTGATATAGGCTGCTCTGTGCCTTCTTCATGCTCATCGCAAAGCCTCTTGGGCAGTCCACATTCATTTTGGTTACTATCTCATGCTTCTGTGGCATTTCCAGAGACTAAACCTGGGAACTTAGACCCCTTTTGCCTAAACGTACTACTTTGTTCATTCTGCCTTGATCGGCACCCCCATACCTGGGGTTCCATATGCAGTCTCTCTCAAATATACACCAGAAATAGAGACACAACTGTTTTCTGTCGTCAGAGCTCATCAGTTACCTGAGACATTGTATTCATTTTGCAATCACCCAACAGGTTCTTCCCACCCACTGCACAGACAAAACCAGGTCACTGAGACAGTGGTATTGCAGTAAAGAGCTTAGTTAATGCAAAGCTGGCTACGTAGGACATGGAATTATCACTGAAATTAGTCTCCCCAAAGGTTCAGAGGTTAGAGTTTTTCCAAGGATAAGTCGGTGGGCAGGGAGCTAGGAAATGGGTGCTGCTGTTCGGCTGGGGATGAAATCATAGGTGTGTGAAAAACAGTCCTTCTGTGCTGAGTTTGCCTCTGGGTTGGGTGGCGGCAGGGGCACAGGACTGGATGAATCAAGTCATGGGTCTGGGTGGGGTCAGTCAGTTGTCAGAATGTAAAAGTTCAAAAAACATCTCGAAAGACCAATCTTAGGTTCTACAATAGTGATGTTATCTACAGGAGCAATTAGGGAAGTCACAAATCTTTTGACCTAAGGCCACATGACTTCTGAGTCATAAGGAATTTTGGAAATTATGCTTATATTTTAGCCGAATTCAGATCCCTTCGTTAATTCTAATCTGGTGGCCTTTTAGTAGTTTTCCGTCCCTTAACAAGGAGGGAGTTAGTTTTAGGGAGGGACTATTATCATCCTTGCTTTCAAGTTAAACTATAAATTTCTCCTATGGCTAGCTTGGCCTGTATCCAGGAATAGGCAAAGACAGCCAGCCTGTGAGGCTAGAAGCAAGATGAAGTCAGCCATGCTGGATTCCTCTCACTGTCATCATCCTCGCAAAGGCAGTTTCCCTTTCAACCCAGTCAGATAAAAAGACTATTGATCTCCTTCTCAAAAACCTACAGCAGTTACTCACCCTCACTCTTCACCTCTCAAGCCATCCTGTACCATTACAGACGAGAAAGAGTTTCTATTGTAGAGGAAAAAATAATAACCCTGTTGACCTAATAGCAAAAGACTATGGCACAAAATATAATTTAAAGAGTTTACTCGAGCCAAAGTGACAACAGCTGCCCAGAAGACTCAGATCCAAGTAATCTTGGCTGTGAGCTCCTCTGTTCATATTTGGCCTCTGTTACAAGCAGGTGTTCAAAGCAGGTTTTCAAAGCCAAAACAAGGGCAAAACGAATAAGGTACAAAGTTGTTTACAGAAATAACATCAATTAGTGATTGGCTATACATTGTTATGCTAAAAGGTATGTGTTATGGTGTGAGACAGGGCATTATTAAGTTAATTTATAGCTACTCATGGCAACAGCAAGCAGTTTTGAGAGATGAATACATAGCTCAAAAGGAGAAGTAGAATATGACTACTGTCTCATTGTGATGTCTCTCTGGACTTGCATTCCTCTGATAAAAGTTACTTTCTTTTCTAACCCCCATAGGTTCTTAGTTAAAACACAGCCATCTTTAAAAAGACAGATTAACAAGAGAACAATAAACAGAAGTTTATTAACACGTATATTTCATATCCACATGGGTGATACCCAGAGAATGAGTAGTTCTCAAAGAGGTGGCTTTGAATTCCAGCTTTTATAGCATCTTCAACAAAATCAGTAAATATTTAGAGAAATGAAAAGACTAAGGAAAATACTTTAAGTCTTTACTGGTGATGTTACCTTCTCTAGTGCTTGTAAGGCTGCAAGGCTGGGCTACATCACTGTGACACCCTAACCCTGCTTCATCTCCAGCAAACAGGATACCTGTAGTCAGAAGTTCCCCCTCTTGACCAGACCAGCAGAAACAGGGGAGATCCAAGATGGCAGCTCATCTGACCTCTGAAGAGCCTCTAACTTCATCATAACCTGATTACCATACAACTGGCACACCTACTCGCAGCCATAACAGGAAATACCTCACCATAAAAGGAAGGAAAAAGGGCAGCATCCAGACTCCAGGAAATCTCTGCCAATTTCCAGAAAAGACATGAATACTCCTCCCTTTCCTTTTCATGTCCAACACTTACATTATAGAAACCCCATATTTTAACCCCATCACCCCTCACTAATTGATAAATTGGTTTCAGAGCCATCCTTCTGCTTTTCCAATTCCTGTGCTATTAAATAAACACATGCCCTAGCTGGACGTGGTCGCCCATGCCTGTAATTCCAGCACTTTGGGAAGCTAAGATGGAAGGATTGCTTGAGCCCAGGAGTTCGAGACCTGCTTGGGCAACATAGTGAGACCCCGTCTCTAAAAAAAAAAAATAAAAACTTGGTCAAGTGTGGTGGCACACACCTGTGGTTCCAGCTACTGAGGAGGCTGAGGTGAGATGATCCCTTGAGCCCAGGAGGTGAATCATAATTGTGCCACTGCACTACATCCTGGGCAACAGAGCAAGACCCCGTTGATACAGGAGGTAAAAAGAAATTATTTAGAAGATTAGTGAGAGTAAGAGAGTCCTCAGTAAGGCTTCCCTTTTAACAAAAAGCAGCCCCAAAATAATTTCTTTTCTAACAAACAGCAGCCTGTGAAACTCAGTTGGAGACATAGATAAGCAAGCTGGAAGCTTGCATGGGTGAATTCCAGCAGCTGTGCCAACAGGAAAAGGCTAGGGGGCCAGGCATGGTCAACATGGCAGCCCCATCTTTCCTTTGTTAACCACATGTACAGTAAACGAACTGACAACATGGCGCTAGCCAGGTAGAGAACCTATCTGCATAATAAAAGATGAGGATGGGGCGGCCAGCTTCTTCCTGCACTATGTAAATGGCACACGTGGTCCGACCAGTCTTTTGGGCCCTATATAAATCAGACACCGCCTCCTCAAGCTCATCTATAAATACCCCCCATCCCCCTCATGCATTTCGCCACTGAACTGGAAGACCCACTTGGGAGCCCCTCTCTCTCTGCAGAAGAGGGTTTTTCTCTTTCTTTTGCCTATTAAACTTCTGGTCTTAAACTCACTCCTTGTGTGTCTAAGTCCTTGATTTCCTTGGTGTGAGGCAAACAGCCTTGGGTATTACCCCAGATGAACCATACTGCTTCAGTGTCTCAGAAAAACAAACAAAAACCAAGCTTGCTCTGCTTGACACTCACTTTTGGCTTTGTGTATTGGTTCTCCAACACCAAACAGGAAAGAACCTCAGCTTTTCAGGCTACAGAGTTTATCAGTATCAGTGACAACTTCGGGAGGGTAAAGAAATGGCAGATACATGCTAGTTAGTGTTAAATTTAACCAGAAGTTTCCTCCTTGCATATTTTAAGTTCTGCCTAAAGGATTCTCTGTTCATAGTAAACTGAAACCTAACCGGCTGTGCACATAGACTGTAACCTACTCCTCCGCCAATCACCGAGTTTTGGCCAAAAGTAGCCAACTGTTCAAACCGTGTTCAAATGAGGCAAGCTCCAAGCTTAACCAATCCAGCTGTTTCTGTATCTCACTTCCATTTTCTGTACATCTCACTTCCTTTTTCTGTCCATAAATCTACCACCTGGCTGCGCTGGAGTCTCTCTGAGCCTGCTCTGGCTCAGAAGGCTACCTGATTCGCAAATGGTTCTTTGCTCAATTAAACTTTGTTAAATTTAACTTGTCCAAGGTTTTTTTTTTTTTACATTAGGAAAGCTTATTAATTTCAATTCCTCTGATACTATCTCCAGGCCTATAAGGTCCAAAGCTGTTTTCAATGGTTAATAAAGGTTAGGGAGGTAGTAGAGAGGTAGGTAGGGTAACTTTTGTCTTTGTAAATTGTAGACGCCAAGGCCCTTGGCCCCTTGAAGATTTGCTGAAAAATCAACTTACAAAAGGCAGATTGATAGCAGAAAAGGCACACAAATTTATTTAACGTTAGTTATAGACAGGAGCCTTCAGAATGAACACCCAGCTTCCCTAGGTGGTGCAGACGCTTATTTACCGTTGAGGTTAGAGAAAGAATATGGACTCAGAGCATGGCCAAGATCAGGTTTTAGTGCCAAAACAGGTTATGGAAGGGAGAAATGAAGACACTTGGCTAGAAGGGGTGGTCTTGTTTAGAGGAATCCTCACAGGCAGCAGCTCTCAGGAAGAATAGATGTTAAGTGTCTGTGTGTGTGTGTGTGTGTGTGTGTATGTGTTTTCCAGACCTTCAAAGGTGTCCAACTCTCAGTTAATCTTTCTAAATCCAGACAAGGGAAGGCTTCATTAATGAAGGTCTCTCCAGATGCAAATTTTCCTCACTAAAGACAGCTTTGCAGGGACACTTCTGTTTGCTGGCCCTCTGACAGCTATCTCAAAATAGGCCAAAGAAATATATTTAGCAGTGAAATATTTTTATTTCCTTCAACATCTATGTTCTGCTTTAGGCAAATAGAGGCAGGGCTGAGAGCTTTCCTGCATCTACTTCTTCATTGTCTTCAGCTCAACAATTCTTCCTGTTCTGGGGAGGTACATGCTGGTCTCCCACATTATCATCCCCTGTGTGGCAGAAAACCTAGTCTTAAATAATCATATATTTCTCCACTGGCACAAGCTATTTTCTGAGTCCTCTAGACCTGGCTTTAACCATCCCTACCCTCATTTTTATAAGGAAAAGTAAAGAGAAAATAAAAAGGCTAGTAAAATGGAAATCTGCATACCCTCCACCTAGATTCACCACCTGTCAACATTTTGTATTTTACTTCAGCATTCTCTTTCTGCACACAAATACTTTCCCTGTCTCTCTCTTTCAAAAATAAATGGGCAGTTTTAGTGTAATCACTCAACAGCGTCTCCCTGCACATTGCACAGACAAAATCAGTTCACTGAGACTGCAGCACAGCAGTAAGGAAAGACTTTAATTGACACAGGTTAGCCATGTGGGAGATGGAGTAATTACTAAAATCAGTCTCCCCATAAGTTTGGAGGTTAGGGTTTTACAAGGACAGTTTGGTGGGCAGTGGGCTAGGGAATGGGGAATGTTGATTGGTTGGGGATGAAATCACAGGGGTCTGGAAAACAGTTCTCATGCTCTCGGCCCACCTGTGGGGGCCACAGGACTGGTTGAGTCATGAATTGAGGGTCTATGTGGAGTCAGAAATGCAGAAGTCTAAAAAACATCTCAAAAAGCCAATCTTAGGTTTTACAATAGTTATCTAGGGGAATCATTGGGGAAACTGCAAATCTTGTTACCTCCAGAACAAGGGCTGGTAATCATTAGCTACACCTACATCTCAGAAGAATTCAGGTCCCTCTCATAATCACAACGTTGTGAACTTAGTTTTATAGAGGTGGTTTAGTTTGGGGAAGGGCTATTATCATCCTTGCTTTAAAGTTAAACCATAAACTTAATTCCTGCCAAAACTAGCTTGGCTTATGCCCAGGAATGACCAAGGACAACTTGGAGGTTAGAATCAAGATGGACTAACTACGTCAGATTTCTCTTACTGTCAAAATTTTGCAAAGGCATTTTCGCTTCTGGCACCCAAATCTGCAAATGAGGGAAGTTGGGCTGACTAGCATATCTCTAAGGACCCTAGGATTCAAAATTATATGTGAATGGGTGCTTTCTGTTTATATGCCCTTATTGTTCCTTAAAAAAAATAATGGTACTATAAACTCATATCTCACCATACATTCCCGGGAAAATCAGCCAAATCCAGAGTAAATGTGCATGATCCTTGCCAGTTGAAAAAAGGATTAAAAAGAGAGAAAACACCTGGCACAGGCCCTTGAAATACTTCTGCTCAAGTCTATTAAACAAGGCACAAATAACACTTGGGATTGCGATAATCTAATAATCTTTTCGTGAACACTATAACTAAAGATAGATATAGATATGAGTAGGGGCTTCATCAAGAAAGGAGGGCAAGGCCAGGCATGGTGGCTCATGCCTGTAATTCTAGCACTTTGGGAGGCTGAGATGGGCAAATCACCTGAGGTCAGGGGTTTGAGGCCAACCTCGCCAACATGGTAAAACCCTGACTGTATAAAAATGCAAAAATTAGCCAGGCGTGGTGGCAGGTGCCTGTAATCACACCAACTTGGACGCCTAAGGGAGGTGAATCACTTGAACCCAGAAGGCGAAGGTTGCAGTGGGCACCATTGCACTCTAGCCTGAGTGACAGAGCGAGACTCCATCTCAAAAAAAAAAAAAAAAAAGAGAGAAAAACAAAAGAAAGGAGGACAATGCCCTCATATTCTCAGACCATTTCATTACAGAGTTCTTATTACCAGCATAATACTGCCTGCCACTGACTCAGAGTCACACCTCTCTGCTCTACAAAGAAAGAAGCTGTCCTTGTAGTGGGTGACAGCCATTGAGAACTACAGACTTCTCTCCTGCTTGAGAGAAATGTGACACAGGAAACAGCAAGCATAATTCTGATCAATGGTTGTCAGGCAGTTTTGTAACTTACAAAGTATTTTCCCTTGCAGAGTTTGGTTCATCTAAGATCATGGAAACAGGAAGTGGCAAACTCCACAGCAACCACAGACAGAAGCTATGACCAGGGCCTCACATGACACTCACAGCAGTAAGGCTTGGCTCTATACACCAACATAGGTATATAATAAAAGGAAATTAAAATATTTTATCCTAGGCCAGGCATGGTGGCTCATGCCTGTAATCCCAGCCCTTTGGGAGGGCAAGCTGGGCAGATCACTTGAGGTCAGGAGTTCGAGACAAGCCTGGCCAATATGGTAAAATCCCATCTCTACCAACAATACAAAAATTAGCTGGGCATGACGGCGCATGCCTGTAATCCCAGCTACTCAGGAGGTTGAGGCACGAGAATCGCTTGAACGCGGGAGGCATAGGTTGCAGTGAGCCGAGATTGCGCCACTGCACTCCAGCCTGGGTGACAGAGCAAGACTCTGTCTCAAAAATAAAATAAAATAAAATAAATATTTTATCCCAAAATCTATTTCTATGACGTATTTTAAAAGGGCTTTCACTTGTCCTATCAATTCCGACAGAAGTGGCTTTGCAAAGCTGCCTTAAGTGGGGAAAATTTGCATCTGTAGATAACCTTCATTACTGTAGCCATGCCCCCTCCCCTTTCTATACCTTCCCCGCTCCAGGAGAGCCTGAGAGTCTGACACCTTTTAAAGTCCGAAAATAAACATTTACCATCTATTCTCTTTGGGGAAGGCTTCATCTATATAACAAGGCCACCTTTGCTAGCCAAGCTTCTTCCTTTCTGTCTCTCTTAACGTGTCTTGCCACTAAACCTGATTGACCCGTTTCTGGCCATGCTCTGAGTCTGCATTCTTTACTGTGGCCTCAGGATGGCATGTAAGCTTCTGTCACTCATTGGGAAGTTGGGTTTTCATTTTGAAGCCTCCTGTATATACACATGTATTACTCCACTCTTGCATTGCTATAAATACCGGAGACATGGTAATTTATAAAGAAAAGAGGTTTAATTGGCTCATGGTTGTGCAGACTGTACAGGAAGCAGGATGTTGGTATCTGCTCAACTTCTGCTCAGGAAACTTACAATCACCGTGGAAGGCAAAGGGAGGAGCAGACACTTCACATGGCCAGAGCAGGAGGAAGAAAGCAAGCGGGGAGGCGCTACACACTTTTAAACGAACAGATCTCAAGAGAACACACTCCCTATTGCGAGGACAGCACCAAGAGGGATAGTACTAAACCACTCATGAGAAAACCGCCCCCATGATCCAATCACTTCCCACCAGGCCTCACCTCCAACATTGGGGATTACATTTCAATGAGATTTGGGTAAGGACACACATCCAAACTATATCAACATGTTAAATAAATTTGTATACCTTTTCTCTTATTAATCAATCCACTTTATGTCAGTGATTTTTAGCAGCCTTTAGGAGGCCAAGAGCCTAAGGCCCCCACAATATCACTACAAGTACACACAGGCACTATATACCAGGAATTATAAATTTACACGTTTTCCTACACTATTGCATTTGATACTTACGTTTCTATTACTTGCAACAAAGTATCTCATCTAATAAAATAATGGAAAAGGTCTATTCCCTTGCCCTAACTACTTTTGTCACACACACACAGAATAATAGTCCTGGCTGGACACTGTGGCTCAGGCTTGTAATCTCAGCACTTTGGGAGACCGACGCAGGCGGATCACTTAAGGTCAGGAGTTCGAGAACAGCCTGGCCAACATGGTGAAACCCTGTCTCTACTAAGAATACAAAAATGAGCCAGGCATGGTGGCACATGCCTATAATCCCAGCTACTCGGGAGGGTGAGGCAGGAGAATTGCTTGAACCTGAGAGACGGAGGTTGCAGTGAGCCAAGATCATGCCACTGCACTCTATCCTGGGCAACAGAGTGAGAAGCTGTCTCAAAAAACAAAACAACAACAAAAAACAGTTCTGCTGGACAAATGGAATTTATATTCTTTATCATATTATGTATTGGAGAATCTCCATACAGTATTAACCCTCTTAGGTAGATAAGCAGGGCAAGAATTATTATCTCTATTTTGTAATGAGAAAATATTACTCAGAAAAAAATAAAAAGAATTTAACCTGTAATCTTTGCATTACACTCCAGCTATGTCTCTATACATGCTGCTAGTATTAGGGAAGTTTAACCTCAAAAAGTTTCCCAGATTTAGGTAAAATGATCATAAATTTGATGTGGAAAAATAATTGCTTCAGTATAGTCAAGGAAGACAACTAGGAAAAACAAAATAATGGGGAAAAGGTGTGGCTCTGAAATCAAAAATATTTGTATGATAATCAATAAACATACTAGTGGAACTGAACAGATAATCTAGAAATAGATCCTAGTTTATGTGAGAATATATGATAAAATTAATAGTTCAGTTCAATGGCGGAAATCATGGATTTTTAAATAACTAGTACCTGCACAATTGGCTACTAATATGGAAGAAAATTAAACTCTCTAATGTATACCTTCATACACACACTAACATCCAATTTTCAAAGATTAAATACCTAAATGTAAATACTTGTTGACTAAATAATGACAAATTGAAATAAAAACTCACACAAAAAAAATCAGAATGACTACATGTATAACAGAGATAGGGAAGGCTTTCCCAATCAAAATTTAAATCTAAAAACTCTAAGAGGACAGATGAGCTTTTTATGATAAAAGATAATATATCATAAACAAAAGATATATTGAGAAAAATATATTTATAATGCTCATCAGGTAAAAGATAAGTATCTCAAATAAACAAAAAATCCTACACTTTTTTAAGAAAAAGACAACCCAAGGGAAAAATAGAAAAAGGATACAAATAAACAGTTCACAGATAAACACCTTCAAATTGCCAACAAAACATATGAGAAAATGCTCAAAGTCAAGGACACATACTACCTTGTCAAGGACAAGATATCCTTTTACATCTATCAGGCTGGAAAAAATTGAAGAGAGCTATAATATTCACTGCTGGCAGCGATGAATGATTTTTGTTTTTTATACACTGATAATTTTTTTAAAAGGAACATGTTATTTATTTATTTTTCTTAGGCAGAGTCTCATTCTGCCACCCAGGCTGGAGTACAGTGGTGCATTCCCAGCTCTATGCAACCTTCACCTCCCAGGCTCAATCAATCCTCCCCTCTCAGCCTCTTGAGTAGCTGGGACTACAGGCATGTACCACCATGCCCAGCTAATTTTTGTATTTTTTGTAGAGATGGGGTCTCCCTATGTTGCTCAGGCTGGTCTTGAACTTCTGGGCTTAAATGATCTACCTGCCTCAGCCTCCCAAAGTGCTGGGATCACAGGAGTAAGCCACTGCGCCCGGCCATGACTTGTTAAAAAAATATTTGGAAAGCCATCTTGGAACTTCCACTAAAATTTAAATATACATGTCCTTTGACTCAGTAGTTTTACTCTTGGCATTCTATCCCATAAAAATAAAATCACTAGTGTGATGGAATATATAAAAATGTTAATGGCAGCATTCATTTATTCAACACATTTTATTCAACAGCTATTTTATGCCTGACACTCTTTCAGGAGCTAGAGAACAAGAAAAAGATTCTTGCTGGGTAAATCTTGTTGGAGGAGATAGACATGAATAATCTTAATAAGCAAATAAATACACCCTAGTATATGAGAAACAGGTAAGTGTTTAAAAACAAGCAAGAGCACAGTAAGGGGAATCAGCAGAGCTGAGATGGTAGGGCAGGGGTGTGAGTTGCAATTTCAGATAGGTGGGTGTCTTACTCAGCTGGGGCTGCTATAACAAATTACCACAGACTAGATGGCTTACACAACAAATGTTTATTTCTCAGAGTTCTGTATGCTGGGAAGTCCAAGTCCAAGGTCAAGGGGCTGGCCGATTCAGTCCTGGTGAAGAAGGTCCACTTCCTAGTTTGCAGAAGGCTGTGGTAGTATATATTGACATGGTAGATAGAAGAAGCAAGCTCTCTCCTGTCTCTTCTTAGAATTGTACTAAGCCCATCATGAGGGCTTCACTCTCATGACCTAATTACTTCCCAGAGATCCTACCTCCAAACACCATCACTTTGGGAATTAGGGTTTCAACATGTGAATTCTGGGGGGATACAAACATTCAATTTATTGCAGGAGGCCTCCCTAAGAAGGCAGTTGAGCCGATGCTTGAAGGAGGCAAGCGATATCTGGGTAAAGAGCCTTTCAGACAGAGGTACAACTAGTGCAAGACACGAAGGCAAGAGCCTGCCTGGCACGTTCAAGGAACATGAATGAGAGTGGTATCGTGTGGATGGAGCAGGCTGAACAAGAGGGACAGCAGAATAAAGTCAGAGAGAAATGGGTTGCGGGGAGGGTAGGCAGGGGTGATATGTTACATGTGGGATCTGGGAGGCACTATAAAGACTTTGGCTTTTATTTGGGAGTAAAACAGAGAGTCACTATAGGGTTTTGAGCAGAAGAGTAACACGATCTGATTTATGTTTTAAAGGATTAATCTGGCTGCTTTAGAAAATAAACTGTTATTCAGAGAAAAGAGAGAGAGAGGAGAGAAATAAGACGAATGCCCACCAATAAGAAAAAGGTTGAGTTATACCAGTTGGCTAAGAAAGATTTTAAAGAGGGATTATTGAATGAAAATGGCAAAATGGAAGGGTGCATATTAAAATCTATTTTGGAAAGATAAATAACCACCAAAGAGAGGAATATGGGAAAGGAGGAAAGCAAACAAACAGAAACAGACTAGATTTAAAAAAAATGCAAACATGATATAATCATAGACATCTTTCTGTCAAATTACATGGGTGCGTATGTCTTTATATGGCATACACAGCCTCTGGGGAGTAGATTCCCAAATCACCTATAAGCACCCAATGGGTTCTTCCTGCCTGCTGTCCAGATAGAGCTGATTTATCAAGACAAGGGAAATGCAATAAACCAAGAGTTTAATACACATAGAATCAGCTAAATGGAAGACTGGTGATTTACTATCACTTGAATCAGCTTCCCCTTAAATTTGGAGGCTAGAGTTTTGTTATTTTTCTGTTTGTTTTTTGAGATAGGGTCTCAGTGTATCACCAGGCTGGAGCACAGTGACACGATCATGGCTCACTGCAGCCTCAACCTCCCAGGCCCAAGTGATCCTACTGCCTCAGTTTTCTGAGTAGCTGGGACCACAGGCATGTGCCAGCATGCTTGGCCAATTTTTAATTTTTTGTAGAGATGCAGTCTCCAAGTGTTGCCCAGGCTGGTCTTGAACTCTTAAGCTTAAGGAATCTTCCCACCTTAGCCTCCCAAAATAGTGGGATTACAGGTGTGAACCAATATGCCTAGATAGAGGCTAGAGTTTTTTAAAGACGGTTTTGTGGGCAGTGGGGCTAGGGAAGGGGTGGTGCTGATTGGTTGGGAATATCATAGGGGTGTTGAAAAATGGTCCTCCTGTGCTGAGTCCACTTCTGGGTGGGGCCCACAGGACCTTTGAGTCATGAGACTTGGGTCTGGGTGGAGCCATCTGATCATCAGAAATGCAAAAGCCTGAAAAGACATCTCAAAAGGTTAATCTTCACTTCTATAATAATTATGTTATTTACAGAAGTAATTGGGGAAATTGCAAATATTGGGACCTCCAGAAAAATGACTGGTAATCATTTAACTATGCCTACATCTTAGCAGAATTCAAGCCCCTGTCATCCTCCCAACCTGGTGGCTTTTCATTAATTTCACAAAAGACATTTAGTTTTTGAAAGGGCTATTACCATTTAAACTATGAACTAAATTTCTCCCAATGTTAGCTTGGCCCATGCCCAGCAATGACTACGGGCAGTTTGGAAGTTAAGGCAAGATAAAGTTGGTTAGGTCAGATCTCTTTCACTGTCATAATTTTCTCACTGTTACAATTTTTGCAAAGGTGGTTTCACTTCTAAATTACATGAGAAACCAGGATGTAGTGAATAAGGTCTGATCTTGTTAACAAATTTATGGCCAATGAGTTCAGAGGCACTGAAGTACTCTAGGCTGGAGGATGGAGGGAGCGTAAATACACACCCAACCCCCCATAAATTTTGGATAATCTTTTGTCTTCTTATTATTCACATAATGATATTCACATGTAATCAATGACTTATTTTATTTTTATTTTTATTTTTTGAGACAGAGTCTCCCTCTGTTGCCCAGGCTGGAGGGCAGTGGCATGATCTTGGCTCACTGCAACCTCTGCCTCCGGGGTTCAAGCCATTCTCGTGCTCAGCCTCCTGAGTGGCTAAGTTTTGTATTTTTAGTGAAGACAGGGCTTCACTATATTGCGCAGTCTCCACTCAAACTCCTGGCTTCAAGTAATCTGCCTGCCTTGGCCTCCCAAAGTGTTGGGATTACAGGCATGAGCCACCACGCCTGGCCTAATCAATGACTTTTAAATTACTCTGTTTTAACTTGAAAATCTCCTGTAAAACCGTATTTCTGACAGTATCTCCAACTGGGGAGAAATTATGGCATAGCCCAGGCCCAAATCTAGCACCTCTCCCTTATTTGAGACTTTATGAGTAACCAGTGGATTCTAAACAAACCTTCTAGACAACCTACTGACAAGAGCAGCAATTCAGTTTATCAGCTATAAATTACCAACATGAAAACAAGCCAATATTTGTATCTCTCCACCTCCTCCTTCTTATCTCCCCCAGGGACAAAAATGGAGAGAAAGGTTTGTTTAAAAGTGATAGCAAAGCAGTTAACTGCAGTGCTTATCAGCCAGCACGGTTTCATTAAGGCTTGTTTAAGAAAAAAAATCTCACTAGTCCTAAAAGCTCCTTTGTTGTGCTTAGCTGAGTACCTTTACAAGTACAGACATCACCTAAACATCAAATGAAGATTAATGAGTTCAGCAAATTGATTAGTCTTTTTTCTCCTTCTATTCTGATGTTGAATCTATATATATTGCTCAATTTCACATCCCACATTTCACAGGAAGCCTTGGTAATGTTACTAACAGTATCTCATCTGTATGTAATGACTAGTGTACAAACACTTTTATGTACATCATCTAATTTCATTGTGAACATAACTCTGAGATACAGGCAGTGAAGGCATTATTATTTCTGCTTATTAGAGGACAAAAGCAGAACCCAGAGGATTAAAGTGGCTTGTTCTAGGTCACAGAGTTAGCAAGTAGCCAAGGTGACACTAGAATGTAAGAATAATGATTCCTCTTTGAATGAGATAGCCATTATGTCATCCTGCTGCATGGTTTGGCAACTCAGGGATGTAGTTGCATCTTATTTTCTTAGTTTTCCCCCAGGGACAGCTGAAATAAGGAAGATTTTGGAAGTGAAGAGCCAGCTGCATTGATGATATCCAAGAATAGGATTTTGACTATCAGGGATGTGGCATCCTAGGCCAGGGATATGGATAAAACATCAGGGGACAAGAAGAATGCCTTTGCCTGCTCATGATTTATAACCTGAGAAAGAGTTCCTTACACTGAAACATAAAAGCAAGAAAGAAGAATGACTAGAGAAAATGACAGTAATTCCCACTAGGAATTCATTGAGAATGGATTCAACTATAGCACTTATGATCTCAGAAGTCTATATAGTTCTGCACAAAGAGTAGGAATGACCACACTAAACATGAAATTTTCATCCAAGTAGGGAACTACAGTCTCACAGGTATCAAAGAGTTGTGGTGGGTTGAGGATCTCAGCTAATATGACCAAAAGAAAAGTTGAATCATACAAAAGAAATATTTACCAGAAGGGAAAAGGGAGTCATATGGAATGTTAAGAGGGTGTGACGTTAGCTGGAAATCCATAGACTGAAACAGACTCACAAGAAAGAGTATATGGGTGAAGCAAAAAGAAAGAGAAACAGGAATTCTACCTGTGGGGGTATGCCTCTTATAAAAAAAGACTACAGCGAACATTATTAAGAGAGGCCCAGATCTCAAGATTGAACAACAGACCAGAAAAGAACCCAAGTTTCTTTAAATAAGCAGACTTCTAGACCCATACTTGCAGATCTTTTGAAGGAAAAACAGATGTTGGCAAAATTATGAAAAATAAAAAGAAGTAAGACAAAATTCCAACTTCAATTATTTTTTTCCCCCATGGCATATATGCAAAATAATCTGTGAAAGACAAGACTGGACACAAGCCATGTTAAGGTTTCCAGGGAGGGGTGCAAGACAGATTCCAGAAACAACAAACCATTGCTATGCAATAAAAATTCCAGCATCCGGTATTTAGCAGATGGTTTTCCGTTTAAAATGGAAAGCAGTGATCTTCAGAAGCCACCATGGGGTCTGAAGTGCAAGCATGACAAAGTAATCTAATTTCTCCTGACATGGTGGCAGGATTGACAGAGCAGAAGGATGCAGATAACCTGCATTAGCAACATTTCTGACATTCTCTCTTGACATTGGACAAAGTAAACACATGGGCTGGATACTAGCATAAAGAGTTAAACTTGTAGCTTTTTGGACTTGCCCAAAGAGTATTGATTGATGCTTCCATGTCAGCTTGACAACAAAGGAGACTTTAATTGGTGCTATTGGCCTTCGTCCTGGGCATGGTCTTGATTAAAAATTTTATTAAAAACTTGAGCAAAAATACAGACACAGTGGTGTGCTGCAGCTGGCTTGTGAAAGCTGACTGCTGCATTTTCAAAAAATTTGTCAGTAGGTCAACATCATGTCACTAGTTTGTAGTTGGTCATGGTGGGAGCATTTAGACTACAGAGATTAGCAAGCACAGTAAAACAGGGCCTTTTCTTTTCCCTACCAATAAAAGCCTATTGTTAAACATTTCCTACCATACCACTGCATAGAAAACATGTAAGTTTTCTATGTATGTAAGTTAGGACTGTTTTCACTAAAGCTAAAATTGGTTTAAACAAAAAACAAGCCAACAAAAGTCCCAGCAATTTGTTTCAAGTATCCATTTGTTAAAGATACACTTTTTGAAGGCCACAGTTTGAATATACCCCTAGAACAAAAACATTCAGAGTCACATAAGTGACAATTAAAAGTATCCTGATTTTCCTGAAATGCTACCTCTAACCGTAAGCAAAATTCAAGCTTTCTGAGGTCATTATAATTTGATAATTCCTATGCAATCAGCTAAAACAAGTAAGATTAGGTGAAACTGCTGCCCTAAAAATAAAGTGAGTTTCAAGTAGCTAGTCATAATAGGAAAAAATGTACTTCCTCATTCACGTTTTCTTTTTTTCTTTATTTATTTTTTAGCCAGAGTCTCGCTCTTTCACCCAGGCTCAAGTACAGTGGCATGATCTTGGCTCACTGCAGCCTCTGCCTCCCAGGTTCAAGCAATTTTCCTGCCTCAGCCTCCTGAGTAGCTGGAATTACAGGCACCACCCCATCACCCAACATCATGCCTGGCTAATTTTTGTATTTTTAGTAGAGATGGGGTTTTATCATGGTGGCCAGGCTGGTTTCAAACTCTTGGCATCAAGTGATCTGCCCGCCTCGGCCTCCCCAAGTGCTAGGATTACAGGCATGGGCCACCGTGCCCAGCTTCATCCATATTTTATAACTATAGTTTTATAATTGTAGTCTCAAGCTATAACTGCTATGAGCTGAAGTTCTTACCACTTTTAGGTTTAAGTCTACCAGATCGTGACCTGTATTTTCTCTTACTGAATGAAAATACACTTTAAAATTTTCCTAACTTGATCTAGTTTTATTTTTGACAGTTTTGGTGTCAGAAGTAGGATTGAAAGAATTCCACATTCCTCCTTCAAAGCCAGTGAGTAATCAGATACTAGTACCTACAGAGCCCATTGTACTCACTACTTTCTTGCTGACTATGGAATTCGAGGGTAAGTCCCCTTCATGAGCTCTCTGTTTGTCATACATAATGAGGAATATTCTGTTGCTTTTTTTCAAGCTTAGGTAACTCATCTTTTCTATTTGATAAGGAAGGAGGGGTTATTGGTTCCCTAGATTCCAGAAGAATAGCTCCTTTGGCTAGACTCCCCATAGCTTACTTGGAATCCAAGGGAAACTGAAGGGAAGGCCAGAATAGGTTTTTCCAAGTCCAAAATAACTAGAAATCAATCTTTCATCTGGAAATCTAGCTGTTTGTATGTTTAAAAACTATGGACTGAAATCTTGTGCTGCACTTCTTGGAAAAATGGGTGAAATTTACTACAGATAATTTGGAATTGCACTGGTCACTTTAAGGAACTTTTAACCTAGGTAAAATTAATTCATCTTTGAGGTGCCCTTGAAAAAGAAAGGATATAAAACCTCTCAAAAATGATAGAATGCATTCTTTGATTAGCATGCAGAGAATTCTAAAAGACAGAATGATTCAAAAATAACTTATCTTAAAAAAAAAACTTTATGGTGTGCTAATATGAAATTAAAGGTTAAATATTTCTGATGAATATAGATGTGAAAATTCTCAACAAAATACTAGCAAACAAAATCCAGCATTGAATCAAAAAGCTAATCCACCACGATCAAGTAGGCTTTATCCTGGATACTAGGTTGCTTCAATATATGCAAATCAATAAATATAATTCACCACATAAACAGAACTAAAAACAAAAACCACAGGATTATCTCAATAGATGGAGAAAAGGCTTTTGATGAAATTCAACATCTCTTTATGATAAAAAGCCTCAACATACTAGGCATCAAAGGAACATACCTCAAAAAATAAAAGCCATCTGACAACCCCATAGCCAAGATTATACTGAATGGGCAAAAGCTGGAAACATTTCCCTTTACAGCCAGAACAAGACAAGGATGCCCATTCTTGCCACTCCTATTCAACATAGTTCTGAAAGTCCTAGCTAGCGTAATCAGTCAAGAGAAATAAATAAAAGGTACCAAATAGGAAGAGAGGAAGTCAAATTATCTCCCTTTGCAAATGATGGGATTCTATACCTAGAAAATCCCATAGTCTCTGCCCAAAGGCTCCTAGATCTGATAAACAACTTCAGCAAAGTTTCAAGATACAAAATCAACGTATAAAAATCAGTAGCATTTCTGTACACTAATAACGTCCAAGCTGAGAGCCAAATCAAGAATGCAATCCCATTCACAATAGCCACAAAAAGAATAAAATACCAAGGAAATGAAAGTTCTCTACAATGAGAATTACAAAACACTGCTGAAAGAAACCAGAGATGACACTCACAAATGGAAAAACATTCCATCCTCATGAATTCGAAGAATCAATATTGTTAAAATGACCATATGGCCCAAAGAAATTTACAGATTCTAAGTTACTCCTATCAAACTACCAATGACATTTTTCAAAGAATTAGAAAAAACTATTGTAAAATTCATATGGAATCTAAAAAGAGCCAGAATAGCCAAAGCAATCCTAAGCAAAAAGGACAAAGGCAGAGGCATCATATTACCTGACTTCAAAGTATACTACAAGGCTACAGTAATCAAAACAGCATTTTACTGGCACAAAAACAGACATATAGACCAATGGAGCAGAACAGAGAACCCAGAGACCAATGGAACAGAACAGAGAACCCAGAAATAAAGCCACACACCAACAACCATCTGATCTTTGACAAAGTTGACAATAGCAAGCAATGGGGAAAAGACTCTCTATTCAGTAAATGGTGCTGGGATAACTGACTAGTCATATGCAGAAGACTGAAACTGAACCCCTTCCTTTTACCATACACAAAAATCAACTCAAGATAGATCAAAGACTTAAATATAAAACCTAAAGATGGCTGACTAGAAACAGCTGTGGTCGGAGGCTCCCACCAAGAAAAAGAATGGTGAGTGAATCCTGCACCAGCAACTGGGGTATCCAGCTTCTCTCATTGGGACTGACTAGGCAGTTGGCATGACCCACAGAGAGTGAGGAAAAGCAGGATGGTGCAACACCCCATCTGGAAGCCACACAGGGCAAGGGGAGCTCCCACTCCCAGCCAAGGGAGGTGATGAGTAACCATGCTATCCTGCCCAGGAAACCATGCTTTTTCCATGGATTTGTGCAACCTTGGGATCAGAAAATCCCTTTCATAAGCCTACACTACTAGGGCCTTGGGTCCCAAGCACAGAGCTGTGCAGATTCTCAGCAGCCACTTGGCTGGAGACTGCCTAAGACTACAGAGTTTCCTGGGGGAAGGGACAGCCATCATCACTGTGGCTGCCTGCTGAGCTCCCTGGGGCTTCCTGCTGAGCGGGTGCCATCACTGCAGCTCCACTCTGCCATGGGAGACTGGATGGTTTAGACCCATGAGGAATTCCACACAACACAGCATAGTGGCTGTGGCAGATTGTGGCCACACTGCCTCTTTAAGCCAGGCCTTGACCCATCCCTACTCACTGGGCAGGGCCTCCCTGCAGAGATTTCAGCAACTCCAGCCAGGGGTTTAGGAACAAAACACTGATATCTCTGGGAATGAGCTCCTGTGGGGAGGGGTGGCTGTGGTCTCCATGGATCAGCAGACTTAGTCTTTCCCCTGCTGGCTCTGAGGAATCTGGGTAGTCCAGACAAGTGGGATTTCCCCCAAGCACAGCGTAACCCCTCCACCAAGGAGCAGCCAGAGTGCTTTGTTAAGTGGGTCCCAGATCATGTGCCTCCAGGCTGGGTGAGACCCCCCAACAGGGGTCACCAGACACCTGATACAGGAGCATTCCCATTGGTATCATGTCAGTGTCCCTCTGGGACAGAGATCCCAGAGGAAGGAGCAGGCAGCCATCATTGCTGTTCTGTACCACCACTCCAGGGGCAGAAGGGACCCAGGTGAATAGGGTCTGCAATGGACCTCCAGCAAACCAAAGCACTCCTATAGAAGAGGGACCTGACCATTAAAAGAAAAACAAACAAACAGAAAGCAACAACAACAAAAAAGTCCCCACAAAAACCCCATCCAGGGCTGGGTGTGGTGGCTCACACCTGTAATCCCAGCACTTTCAGAGGCCGAGGCAGGTGGATCATGAGGTCAGGAGATTGAGACCATCCTGGCTAACACAGTGAAACCCCGTCTCTACTAAAAATACAAAAATTAGCTGGGCGTGGTGGCACATGCCGGTAGTTCCAGCTACTCAGGAGGCTGAGGCAGGAGAATCGCTTGAACCCGTAAGGTGGAGGTTGCAGTGAACTGAGTTCATGCCATTGCTCTCCAGCCTGGGCGACACAGCAAGACTCCATCTCAAAAAAGAAAAAAATACACAACAACAACAAAAACAAAACCCATCCAAAGGTCAGCAGCCTCAGAGATCACAGCTAGACCAACTCACAAAGATGAGAAAGAATGAATGAAGAAATGCTGAAAGCTCAAAATGCCAGAGTGTCTCTTTTCCAAATGATCACAACACCTCTCCAGCAAAGGCACAGAACTGGGTGGAGGCTGAGATGGATGAATTGACAGAAGTAGTCTTCAGAAGGTGGGTAATAACAAACTTCATTGAGCTAAAGAAGCATGTTCTAACCTAACATAAAGAAGCTAAGAACCATGATAAAACATTACAGGAGTTGTTACCCAGAATAACTAGTTTAGAGAAGAACACAAATGACCTGATGGAGCTGAAAAACACAACACGAAAACTTCACAATGCAACCACAAGCATCAATAACTGAATAGACCAAGCAGAGTAAAGAATTTCAAAGCTTGAAGACCATCTTTCTGAAATAAGACAGGCAGACAAGATTAGAAAAAAAAAGAATGAAAAGGAACGAACAAAACATCTGAGAACTATGGGATTATGTAAAAAGACTGAACCTAAAACTGGTTGGGGTACCTGAAATAGACAGGGAGAATGGAACCAAACTGGAAAACATACTTCAGGGTTTCATCCAGGAGAACTTCTCCAATCTAGCAAGGCAGGCCAACACTCAAATTCAGGAAATACAGAGAACACCAGTAAGATACTCCATGAGAAGATCAACCCCAAGACACAGAATCATCAGATTCTCCAAGGTCAAAATGAAGGAAAAAATTCAAGGGCAGCCAGAAAGAAAGGCCAGGTCACCTACAAAGGGAAGTCCATCAGACTAACAGTGGACCTCTCAGCAGAAACCCTACAAGCCAGAAGAGATTGGGGGCCAATATTCAACATTCTTAAATAAAAGAATTTCCAACCAAGAATTTCATATCTGACCAAACTAAGCTTCATAAGCGAAGAAAGGAAATCCTTTTCAGACAAGCAAATGCTGAGGAATTCGTCACCGCTGGCCTACCTTGCAAGAGCTCCGGAAAGAAGCACTAAATATGGAAAGGAAAAATCGTTACCAGCCACTGCAAAAACACACTAAAGTACAAAGACCAATGACACTATGAAGCAACTATATCAACAAGTCTGCAAAATAACAAGCTAGCATCATGATGACAGGATCAAATTCACACATAACAATATTAACCTTAAATGTAAATGGGCTAAATTCCCCAATGAAAAGATACAGAATGACAAGATGGACAAGAGGTCAAGACCTATTGGTGTGCTGTATTCAAGAGCCCCATCTCACATGCAAAGACACAAGTAGGCTCAAAATAAAGGGATGGAGGAAAATTTACCAAGCAAATGAAAGCAAAAGAAAACAGGGGTTGCAATACTAGTTTCTGACAAGACAGACTTTAAACCAACAAAGATCAAAAAAGACAAAGAAGGGCATTATGTAACAGTAAAGAGATCAATCCAACAAGATCTAACTAATCTAAGTATATATGCACCCAATATAGGAGCGCCCAGATTCAAAAAACAAGTTCTTAGAGACCTACAAGGAGACTTAGACCACCACACAGCAATAATGGTAGGCTTTAACACCTCATTGTCAATATTAGACTTATCATCAAGATAGAAAATTAACAAAGATATTCAGGACTTGAACTCAGCTCTGGATCAAGTGGACCTGATAGATATCTGATATGGTTTGGCTGTGTCCCTACTCAAATCTCATCTTCAATTCCCACATGTTGTGTGAGGGACCCAGTGGAAGGTAACCGAATCATGGGGGGAAATCTTTCCCATGCTGTTCTGATGATAGTGAATAAGTCTCACGAGATCTGATGGTTTTAAAAAGAGGAGTCCCCCTGCACAAGCGCTCTCTTTTTGCCTGCCGCCATCCACATAAGATGTGACTTGCTCCTCCTTGCCTTCTACCATGATTGTGAGGCTTCCCCAGCCATGTGGAATTGTAAGTTTAATTAAGCCTCTTTCTTTTGTAAATTGCCCAGTCTTGAGTATGTCTTTATCAGCAGTATGAAAATGAACAAATACCATATCTACAGAACTCTCTACCCCAAAACAACAGAGTATACATTCTTCTGGGTGTCATATGGCGCTTGCTCTAAAATCGATCACATAATTGGAAGTAAAACACTCCTCAGCAAATGCAAAGAAACTGAAATCATAACAGTCTCTCAGGCAACAGTGCAATCAAATTAGAACTCAAGATTAAGAGACTTACTCAAAACCACACAACTACATGGAAATTGAACAATTTGCTCCTGTATAACTCCTAGGTAAATAATGAAATTAAGGCAGAAATCAAGAAGTTCTTTGAATCCAATGAGAATAAAGAGACAATGTACCAGAATCTTGGGGATGCAGCTAAAGCAGTGTTAAGAGGAAAATTTATAGCACCAAAATGCCCATATCAAAAAACAAGAAAGAGCTCAAATTGACATCTTAACATCACAACTAAAAGAACTAGAGAACAAAGAGCAAACAAACCCCAAAGCCAGCAGAAGACAAGAAATAACCAAGATCAGAGCAGAACTGAAGGAGACAGAGACATGAAGAACCCTTCAAAAAAATCAGTGAAGCCAGGAACTGTTTTTTTTTGGAAAAAGTAATAAAATACATAGACCACTAGCTAAACTAATAAGAAAAAAGAGAATAATAAAATAGACACAATTAAAAAAAGATAAAGGAGATATCACCCCCAAGAAATACAAACAACCATCAGAGAATACTGTCAACACCTCTATGCAAATAGACTAGAATATCTAGAAGAAATTCATAAATTCCTGAACACATACATCCTCCCAAGACTGAACCAGGAAGAAGTTGAATCCCTGAATAAACCGATAACAAATTCTGAAATTGAGGCAATAATAAATAGCCTACCAATCAAAGAAAGCCCAGGACCAGATGGATGTACTGCTGAATTCTACCAGAGGCACAAAGAGGAGCTGGTACCATTTCTTGTGAAACTATTCCAAACAATTGAAAAGGAAGAACTTCTCCCTAACTCATTTTATGAGGCAGCATCATCCTGATACCAAAATGGCAGAGATATAACAACAACAACAACAACAAAAATTTCAGGCCAATATCCCCGATGGACATTGATGCAAAAATCCTCAAAAAATACTCACAAACTGAATCCAGCAGCACATCAAAAAGCTTATCCACCACAATCAAATAGGCTTCATCCCCAGGATACAAGGCTGGTTCAACATACACAAATCAACACATGTATTCCATCACATAAAATAAAACAAAAACTATATGATTATCTCAATAGATGCAGAAAAGGCCTTCAATATAATTTAGCATCCCTTCATCTGAAAAACTCTCAATCAACTAGGTAACTGATGGAACATACCTCAAAATAATAAGATCCATTTATGATAAACCCACAGCCAATATCGTACTGAATGGATAAAAGCTGGAAGCATTCCCCTTGAAAACCAGCACAATCATTCCCTCTCTCACCACTCCTGTTGGAAGTATTGGAACATAGTATTGGAAGTCCTGGCCAGGGCAATCAAGCAAGAGAATGAAATAAAAGGTACTCAAATAGGAAGATAGGAAGTCAAACTGTCTGTTTGCAGATGACATGATCCTGTATCTAGAAAACCCCATCATCTCAGCTGGAAAGCTTCTTAAGCTTATAAGCAACTTCAGCAAAGTCTCAGGATACAAATTCAATGGACAAAAATCACAAGCATTTCTATACACCAAAAATAGACAAGCAGAGAGCCAAATCATGAATGAACTACCATTCACAAGTGCTATAAAGAGAATAAAATACCTAGGAATATAGGTAAAAAGGGAAGTGAAGGACCTCTTCAAGGAGAATGATAAACCACTGCTCAAGGAAATAAGAGAAGACATAAACATGGAAAAACATTTCATGCTCACGAAGAGGAAGAATCAATATCGTGAAAGTGGCCATATGGCCCAAAGTAATTTATAGATTCAATGCTATTCCCATTAAACTACCATTGACATTTTTCACAGAATTAGAAAAAAACTACTTTAAAATCCACATGGAACCAAAAAAGAACATGTATAGCCAAGACAATCCTAAGCAAAAAGAACAAAGCTGGAGGCATCATGCTACCTGACCTCAAACTATCCTACAAGGCTACAGTAACCAAAACAGCATGGTACTTGTACAAAAACAAACACATAGACCAATGGAACCAAATAGAGATTTCAGAAATAAGACTGCACATCTACAACTGTATGTTTCACAAACCTGACAAAAACAAAATAGGGGAAAAAGAAATAGGGAAAGGATTTCCTATTTAATAAATGGTACTCGAAGAACTGGCTATCCATATGCAAAAATTGAAACTGGATCTCCTTCCTTTTTTTTTTTTTTTTTTTTTTTTTTTTGACATGAAGTCTTGCTTTGTCACTCAGGCTGGAGTGCAGTGGTACAATCTTGGTTTACTGCAACCTCTGCCTCCTGGATTCCAGCGATTCTCCTGCCTCAGCCTCCCAAGTAGCAGGGACTACAGGTGTGTGCCACCACACCCAGCTAACTTTTGTATTTTTAGTAGAGGCAGGGTTTCACCATGTTGGCCAGGCTGGTCTTGAACTTCTGACCTCAAGTAATCCACCTGCCTTGGCCTCCCAAAGAGTTGAGATTAGATGCGTGAGCCACCATACCTGGCCGCTTTCCTTACTTCTTATACAAACATTAACTCAAAATGGACTAAAGAATTAAATGTAAAATCTGAAATCATAAAAACTCCAGAAGTAAATCTAGGCAATACCATTTAGGACACAGGCACACGCAATTATTTCATGATGAAAACGCCAAAAGCAATTGCAACAACAAAACAAAAAAAGAGAAAAGCAATTGTAACAAAAGCAAAAATATTGACAAATGGGATCTAATTAAATAGCTTCTGCACAGCAAAACAAATTATCATCAGAGCAAACAGACAACGAACAGACTGGGAGAAAACTTTTGCAATTAATCCATCTGATAAAGAATCTACAAGGAACTTAAACAAATTTACAAGAAAAAAACAACCCCATTAAAAAGTGGGCAAAGGATATAAACAGACACTTCTCAAGAGGAGACATTTATGTGGCCAACAAACATAAGAAAAAAAGCCCAGCATCACTGACCATTAGAGAAATGCCTATCAAAACCACAATGAGATATCATCTCATGCCAGTCACATGGTGATTATTAAAAAGTCAAGAAATAACAGATACTGGCAAGGCTGAGGAGAAACGGGAACACTTTTAAACTGTTGGTAGGAATGTAAATTAGTTCAACCATTGTGGAAGACAGTGTGGTGATTCCTTAAAGACATAGAACCAGAAATCCATTTGACCCAGCAATCCCATTACTGGGTATATACCCAAAGAAATATAAGTCATTCTATTATGAAGATACATGTACATGTATGTTCATTGCAGCACTATTCACAAGAGCAAAGACATGGAATCAACCCAAGTGGCCATCAATAATAGACTGGAAAAAGAAAATGTGGTACATATAAACCATGGAATACTATACAGCCACAAAAAGAATGAGATCATGTCCTTTGCAGAGACATGGATGGAGCTAGAAGCCGCTATCCTCAGCAAACTAACAAAGGAACAGAAAACCAAACACTGCATGTTCTCACTTTTAAGTGGGAGCTGAACAATGAGAACACATGGACCCAGGGAGAGGAACACCACACACTCGGGTGTGTTGGTGTGGGGATGCGGGGGAAGGAAGAGCATCAGGATAAATAGCTAATGCATGTGAGGCTTAATACCTAGGTGATGGGTTGATAGGTGCAGCAAACCACCATGGCAAATATTTACATATGTAACAAACCTGCACGTCCCACATATGTATCCCAGAACTTAAAATAAATTAAATTAGATTAAAAAAATAAAAATAAAACCTAAAACTATAAAACCTCAAGAAGAAACCATAGAAAATACCATTCTGGATGTAGGCCCTGGCAAAGATTTTATTATGAATACTCCAAAAACAATTGCAACAAAAATAAAAATTGATAAGCAGGACCTAATTAAACTAAAGAGCTTCTCCACAGGAAAAACAAAACAAAACAATAAAACAAAAACAAACAAACAAAAAACTATTGACAGAATAATCAGACAACTTACAGAATGGGAGAAAACATTTGCAAACTGCAACTGACAAAGACCTAATATCTAAAATCCATAATGAACTTAAACAAATTAACAAGCAAAAACCAAACAACTCTATTCAAAAATGGGCAAAGTACATGAACAGACACTTCTCAAAAGACATACATGAGGCCAACAAGCATACGAACAACTGATCAGCTGGGCGTGGTGACTCACACCTGTAATCCCAGCACCTTGGGAGGCCAAGGCGTGCGGATCATGAAGTCAGAAGTTCAAGACCATTCTGGACAACATGGTGAAACCCTGTCTCTACTAAAAATACAAAACATAATTTCGCCCAGTGTGATGGTGTGCACCTGTAATCCCAGCGACCCTACAGGCAGAGGCAGGAGAATCAAGTGAACCAGGAAGGCGGAGGTTGCAGTGAGCCAAGATTGCACGACTGCACTCTAGGCCAGGTGACAGTGCAAGACTCCATCTAAAAAAAAAAAAAAAAAAAAAAAGAAGAAAGAAAAACTGATCAACATCACTAATCATTAGAGAAATGCAAATCAAAACCACAATGAGATATCATTTCACACCAGTCAGAATGGCTATTATTAAAGTCAAAAAAAATAACAGATGCTGATAAGACTGTAGTGAAAAGAGAACACTCATACATTGCTGATGGGAATGTAAATTAGTTCAGCCATTGTGGAAAGCAGTTTGGAGATTTCTCAAAGAAGTTAAAACAGAACTTCCATTTGACCCAGCAACCCCATTACTGGGGATATACCCGGAGCAATATACATTATTCTGCCATAAACATGCATGCATACGTTTGTCACAGCACTACTCACAATAGCAAAGACATGGAATCAACCTAGATGCCCATCAATGGTGGACTGAATAAAGAAAATGTGGTACATATACACTATGGAATATTATGCAACCACAAAAAGAATGGAATTATGTCCTTTTTAGCAACATGGATGGAGCTGGAGGTCATTATCCTAAGTCAACACAGGAACGGAAAACCAAATTCTTCAGTTCTCACTTATACATTGAGTACACAAGGACACCAAGAGAGGAACAACAGACATTGAGGCCTACTTGAGGGTGGAGGATTGGAGGAGGGTGCAGATTGAAAAACTACCTATTGGGAACTATGCCACCTACTTGGGTGCCAAAATAATCTGTACACCAAACTGCTGCAACACACAATTTACTTAAGTAACAAACCTGCACATGTACCCCCTGAACCTAAAATAAAAGTTGGAAGGAAAAAACAAAAGCAGGGAGTATTCCTGTGAAATGTTTATCAAATACTAAAGCATAGGCAATTCTAATTTAAAAATAAAAGAATCATAAGTGCAAAAAATAAAAGGAAATTAAAGGCTAAAATTCAGACTGATTCAACTGATGAGAGGGAAGCACTTGTTAATCCCACTGCTCCTCTTACTTTCCATTGCCTGATTATTCTGAATACACTAACTCTTTTGTGCCTTTTCTCTTTCCCCTTGAACTCTCTAGCAACAGATGTCCTTTAACATGGGGATCTTCTAATAAACCTCAGGTACCAGCCTCAGCACAATTTAAGCCTTGATCCCAAGCCAAACTCTGAGCCATTTTCAAGGATTTTCCAGACCCTAAAAAAGTCCAAACTAAATTTACAGAAGAACTTAAAATTATTCTTTGTGCTTATGATTCAGGACTCATTGATTTATATCAATTTGTCAATACGATAGTCCTGGATGTGCTCAAAAATGGCCTCAAAAATAGATTAGAAGTATCCCACTAAAGATTCTGCAGATCCTACCAAGCATCCCTCTAAGGATGGAATAAAAAGAGCTAGTAAAATAGGACAAATACTTCTTGAGACCACATCTGAGGTTTTTCCTATAAGAATAGACTGGGCAGGCCGGGCGCGGTGGCTCATGCCTGTATCCCAGCACTTTGGGAGGTCGAGGCAGGCAGATCACGAGGTCAGGAGATTGAGACCATCCTGGCTAACACAGTGAAACCCCGTCTCTACTAAAAATACAAAAAAATTAGCCGGGCGTGGTGGCGGGTGCCTAAAGTACCAGCTACTTGGGAGGCTGAGGCAGGAGAATGGCGTGAACCCGGGAGGCGGAGCTTGCAGTGAACCGAGATGGTGCCATGGCACTCCAGCCTGGGCGACAGAGTGAGACTTTGTCACAAAAAGAAAAGAAAAAAAAATAGACTGGGCAGTAATCCAGTCTTGCAAACAGGAAAAAAGGTGAATCTGCTATGAACTATCACATCTACTTAGAAAAAATATTTAAGCTGCACTCTGGCTTTAATATCTGAGATGATGAATTAGTCTTGTAATCCCATTTTGTTAACAGATTGCATACAGAGATAAGTGATTTATTGAAGAATCATACACTAGAAGAGGAAGTTACTCCCTTGGTGGAGTTACAACATTTAGCTGAACATCTTCAGGGAACCTTGGAACAGGAAAGAAACCACAGGGCTATGCAAATTAATGACCTTGCAATTAAAATTGCAGGAGTCCTGTCCTAACTTTAAAAGACTTTTTTTTTTTTTTTTTTTTTTTTGAGACGGAGTCTCGCTCTGTCGCCCAGGCTGGAGTGCAGTGGCGCGATCTTGGCTCGCTACAAGCTCCGCCTCCCGGGTTCATGCCATTCTCCTGCCTCAGCCTCTCCGAGTAGCTGGGACTACAGGCACCCACCACCACGCCCGGCTAATTTTTTGTATTTTTAGTAGAGACGGGGTTTCACCGTGGTCTCGATCTCCTGACCTCGTGATCCGCCCGCCTCAGCCTCCCAAAGTGCTGGGATTACAAGCGTGAGCCACCGTGCCCGGCTAAAAGACTTTTATAACTCTTTTGATAAAGAGACTTACGGTTATCACAAACAGAAAGTAATTTGGAAAAAGCATTTAAACAGCAGTATGGACCATCCGACATAGCACAAAAGGGAGAACCTCAACCTCCCACCTCTGGTGATAATTGTCCATGTTGATAGAGTTCCAAGGAATCTCCATGTAAGCAATTTTCAATAATTCCTTTAAATCAACAAGGAGAAACTAACTTAAAATATAGAAACGTGTACTGTGTTGGCAGTTACTAGAGTAATTCTTTATTCTTAATCCCACTATGATACATCAAGAACATCCTAGGAATAATAAAAATACCTTAGTAATGGGAGTTTCCTATCAAATACAAAGAGTTTCTCTGTGGGAACCCATAACTGTCACCCTTGGCCTTATCTCCGAAAGTCATGCTTTTCTATGTTACTGTCCCTGTGAATCTCCTAGAGACCTGCTTTCTGTACTAACAGGTCAAATAAAATTTCCTCTGAAGAAATAACCATAGAAATTCCAGATTCATCAGACACTGAAGCATTATGTTCTCCAAGCCCAAATTGATTGTCCTGAGGAGACTATTAAATTCCATAGAAATACAGATATTACAGATCTTGCTGAAACACCTGACACTCTATGGGCCTCTGCTTCAAAAGATGTGAAAAAAGTTAAAAAAATCCTGAACCTTTTACAATTCAAACTGATGCTTCAAAACTATCTCCTAAATTGTCTCAGTACTGTTAAAACCTGAAGTCATACAAGGGCTCACTCTTAGAATATTCAATGAATCAAAGGCTTGTTTCTTGTTTTTCTTGAAATACTCCTATCAATGGAGGCTAAAGCAACTCCGTCTTGAACCGGAGACTAAGCAACTCTATCTTCCACGCTAATCTACCACGTTGACTTCTCATTAACCCCAGTTACAGGAAGGCCTCCAAGACTTCCAGTTTATCTATTGTTTCTTGTATAAAGGTGGGTACTTACTGTAAATCCTGCCCTTAGGTCAAATAACTTTGATGTTACTGCACTTCAATTGTCTTACAACACTCCTTCGGAATCACCTCTCCACTATGGTATGTAATCCCTGAGTCTAGTGGGTAATAGCATGGGGATCCACCATCTTGTCTTGCTGCCACCTGAGACACAGACATTAATTTGTTTGTAAGTACCTATTAAATGTTTGTTTCTGAAAAACTAGATATGTCAGTCTCTTTCTTTGGTCTCTCACCTTCCTTGAATTTTAGGGGTAGGTTTGCATAAACCTACCCACTGAGAAACACTATCCTACCTATAAGAACCCACAAAGAAGAATAGAGATCTATACAAGATCTTAGAGCTATAAATAAAATTATGCCAAGATTTCATTTAGTGCCTAGCCTAACCACCCTATTGAGAAACGTATCAACTGAATCCAAATGGTTCATAGTAGTGAATGTATGCCCTGCTTTCTTTAGCATTCCTGTAGACAAAGGGAACCAATAATTATTTGCCTTTACTTAGAAAATTTAGCAATATACTTCGACAGGAATGCCTCAGAGATTTACTAAGCCTCCCTCATACTCTTCTTAGGTTTTACATCAGGACTTTAAAACCTTACTATTTCCCAGAAATTCTACCATGATTCAATATGTAGATGATTTGCTTTTTTGCTTTGTATCCAAAGAGGACTCAGAAATTGATTTGATATATTACTGTAACAATTGGCTTGCAAGACCACAATGCTTCCTGAATAAAGTTTATTTCTCATAAGATTTAATGCACTATTTCTTGTGGGAATTGATATTTATCCACAAAAGGATTTTTTATGTCTCTAGAAATAATAAATACTATACCAAATTATCCTAAACCAGTGACTAAAAGACAATTCAGAGGATTCTTCAGACTTGCAGGAAATTGCAGGTCCTGGGTGACTAACCGTTTTATGAGATTATGCTTCTCTCTCCCTCAGACCAACATATTCTTCACTGTATCTCGCTGAACCCTGTTAACGCTCTTACTTTGCCTAATGAAAGAGAGGCTCACAATTGAGTCAAAGTGGTTTCCCAAAATTTGACTCTTAGCCTAGATTGACAAGAAACACCACTGACTAATCAGAATTGGTACTCAATGTTGACGGCTCCTGTACCAAAAATTCTAAAAGAAAATACTAAGCCGAGTATGCCATCACAACTCAGTATAAATTAGTAGAAAGAAGAGTGCTTCCTCAGCTTAATTCAGCAGAACCTGCAAAATTATTTGCCCTCACTTGAGCCTGTGAATTAGCCAAAGATTAAGAATGTAAATATCTATGCTGATAGCAACACGCTTTGAGCATCATCCATAATTTTGGTATGTTATGAAAATCCGAGAAGTTTATGATACCAAATAGCAGGCCTATGAAAAGTGAATCTCAAGTTGCCAATCTTTCTGCATTACTGCTACCTTCACAAGTTGCTATAATAAGAGCTCAATCTCCTATCCACAAATCTGACTCTGATTATCAAGGAAATACTGTGGCCAATGTTCATGCTAAAGCTGCAACTCCAGAGACACCTAATGTACTGAGGCTCTGTAACTTGAATGAGCTCCCTAAGGTTGATCCAAATCAAATAATTTATGAAGATTTGTTAATAAACAATGGTATGCTCCTGAAATGAAACAAGATTGGCAAGATAACAGATGCAAATTTAATTAAAAAAACAAGAACAAAAACAAAAAAAACAGAAAAAAAAGGGACTCATGGAAGGCCTATGTGGATGCTTGGTACTTGCAGTCTTTAAAACTTCCTTTGCTGAAAGCCTTGCATTCAGCAAATCATAATGATATTAATAAGATGACACAAATTATGGAAGAATATTGATGGAGAGATTGCTCCAAGGTGGCTAGATGGGGATATAATCAATGTCTGACTTGTCAAACTCATAATCCTGGAAAAACCATTCAAGTGGCCCCAGGAACAACTCCCCAGCCATCAGAACCATTTGAACATTTGCAGATGTTTCATTCAATTACCCATTTTTGTGGGTTATAAATATGTGTGTATAACAATCTGTATGGTTTTTGGATGTATGGAAGATTTTCCCTGTTAAAAGGATGATGCAATTACTATTGTCAAAAAATTATTAGAAAATGTTTTTCCACTTTGGGGAACTGCAAATAAAATTTCTAGTAATAGAGAGACTCACTTTACTGTATAGACTATAAAACAACTAAACAAGATTATTCAAACATTATGGTATTATCATTGTCCCCAGTATCTCCAATCTTCAGCAAAGGTTGAATGAACCAATGGCATTTTAAAATTAGAACCAGCAAAACTAACTGAAACCACAGGATGACATTGGCCTGCTCTTATGATCCACACCTTTAAGAAAACATAAATTGACTCCTTACAAAATTGTTACTTGATTATCCATGCTTTTAATGATAGAACCCCATGTTCATCCAGTACTTATAAACTCTGACACAATCAATATTATAAAGCATTAATTCAATATTGCAAAGTATATTTACAACAGGTAAAATAAGTATTCAGAGACTCACTGCCTAATGATGACTTCATGCCCAACACATTGGAACTTGATGACTGGATGTTCTGAAAAAGACATCAGTGAAAAACTGCACTTGAGCCTCACTGAAAAAAAAAAAAATCCTATCACATTCTTGTACCTCTCATACAGTAGTTAAATTAGAGGGCATCAAAACTTGGGTCCATGTCTCTCAACCGAAAAGAGCTTCCTCAGACTATTGGACACGTCAAGCCACAGTTGACTTAAAATTAAGTATATTGAAGGAAAAGTTTTCCCCAGAAACAGATGACAAAATGAGGTGGACAGCTTCTGCCCAAGAACACAGAACAGTGCCCCCTTGTATTACCTTTATCTTTCCAGAATTTGCTCTTAACTTCCAAAATAATCATAGTAAGATGATTGTGATCCTACTACTTTGCAAACTAATACACAACGTTTAAACTCACACTTTTATTTCTGTTACGAACATACACCACACAAGCTGAACATGTACTAAGGTCTACTCTCCAACACATAGCCTCCCTCACTAACCCAAATAATTGATGGTTTTGTAGCCATCTAAATGCTTGGGAAGGCTGGATGCAGTGGTTCATGCCTGTAATCCCAACACTTTAGGAAGCCAAAGCAGGAGGATCATTTGAGCCCGGGAGTTCAGGACTAGCCTGGACAATACACCAAGACTCTGCCTCCACAATTTTTTTTTTTTTAATAGCCAGAAATGGTTACAGGCACCTGTAGTCCAGGAGGCTGAGGCAAGAGGATCACTTGAGCCTAGAAGCTGGAGGCTGTAGTGAGCTATGATCCCACCACTGCACTCCAGCTTGGGCAACAGAGCTAGACCCTGTCTCTGTTAAAACAAACAAACAAACAAACAAAAACTTGGGAAGAATTGCAATTAATACTAAAACCAGCTCCTATATATGATTTGTTGACCCATTCAGGAAAACGACTTTACAAAAAGGCTTAACATAAGTCATTTGACTAATACTCATGGCCAGCTGGTTTGGCATTGGGAAGAAGCACTGGAAGCCACAGGATAGCTTCTAGTTACTGTAAGTTTTATTACTGGTGACTTATCTGTATGCATAGAAAGCCTTAATGGTACTAAATCTAACTTAGGTAAGGTCCCAGATTCACTCTGTAATTAAATCCTTTGGTTTGATTCAGATGATGGAGACTGGACTTCTATACATAATAACATAAAATCATTAAAAATTGACAATGTTACATCATTAAGGAACCTACTGAAACCCATACATTGGCTCAATGGAAACTGTAGGTAAATGGAATGCCTCAAATGTACCACTATGTAAGGTAGATAACAGTTTTGGATGCTGGATAGATCAATATACAGGACATCTCAAGAAAGGGAGTTAATCATATTTGATTTATGACTGAATGCATAGATTATTTATCCAATTCAAAGAAGTGTTTTTTGCCCCTATTCTGATTTAAACTACAATCATTCAAACTGACAATGTGCACACGCCAACATGCCAAAAAATAATCATGATATTCATCTCACTCCTGATTTGTGGGTAGTGGGATCTGTCTTAATACTTTATCTCAGTAATACTGGGTTTTTCATTCTGTGTGGTAAAATCATTATTAAGTGATTTTATTAAGTGGAAAAATCATCAGTCCAAGCATCATAAGTTGAGGACCTTCTGTACTTCAGAACAGAAAAGTTCTTGATACCCTAACTACTCAACAAGGAAGAGCTTGTGCGCTTATTGGAGAAAGATGCTGTTTTTATGTCCATAAACAAGGAATTGTAAGCCCAGAATCTGGAGACCTAAAAGATAAAATCCAAGTATTCCAACTAATTGGGAAAGCCCAATCAGTTTATCTGTTAGTTGTTAAAACTTGACCCTGGGAGACCTTGGCTTTGGGGTATTTCTCAAACTCCTGGTATTACCCTCCTATTAGTCATATTGACAATATCTCCGTACACTATATTCTTTCAAGAGGCTTACATGCTTGTCAGCAGCCACTAAATTATTGGATGATCTCCATGAGAATTGAAGGGCAGAAACTATATGAACTCAAATCATAAGAAAATAATCTGTGATAACTTCAGTATGCAATCTTCAGATGATCATGGGAAAAGAAAACAGTATGTGGTGACTGAGAGCAACACTTAATAGTTGGCCACACTCCCAGTTAACTGAATGTGTGACCAAAGAGGGGAAAATGTTAAAGATACACTTTTTAGAGGGCACAGTTTGATTATTCCCCTAAAACAGACATCGATAGCCACGTGAGTGAAAATTAAAACTGTCCTGATTCCCCTGTAATACTGGCTGTAACCATAAACACAATTCAGGCTTTCCCAGGTCAGCATGACCTTACAATTTCCAGCTAATTAGCTATCAATAGGTAAGCTTAGAGAGCACAGCGGCTTGAAAAGTAAGTTTCAAGTAGCCCATCATGACAGGGAATAATGTTCTTCGTCATTCACACTTAATAAACTGTGCTGTAACTGCTGTGGGCTGAGCTTCTCAATGCTTTCAGTTTGAAGTTCCCCCGATCATGGCCCGTACTTTAAAATCTTTTAAATTGTTCCAACTTGATCTGGTTTTATTTTTGTCAAACTGAAAAGTACAGGTTAAAGCCGGGTTTAGGCACAAGGAAGCTGGACTCAAATGATGTCACAAAGACTTCATTTTTCTCCCCGTGTTGCTCAGTTCTGCTTTCCTTCATGTTGGCTTCCTTCAGTAGTAATTCAAGGCTTTTATCATATCAACATTTGCAACCCCAATAGCTTAAGCAAAAGATCCAGTCACTTTGGTGACAGGGATTGGAACACTGATTGTTTAGTCCTGGGTTATTATTTCTATCTCCGGGTACACAGACTGAGGGTAGAAAAGTGCTGGCCAAGGAAAAACCATGACACAGTTACCAGGAGAAAGAGAAATCAATGCTGGGCATCCAAAGACAAAACATGCCCACTAACACACACTCAAGAGCATTACTTGATCTGCGAAAAAGAGTAAGGAATTCTAATTCACCTCAAAAAGGTGTAATCTTAGGATCACTGATTAATGAACATCGAATATCAAGTTATGAAATGTACAGCTATAACTGCTTAACTACTCTTGTAGTATTGTATACAGTACTTGACATTTTACTTTATAGGGGACATTAAACATTCAAGAGAAGGCAGATGAGGTTGTCCTAAAAACATAAATGTAGAAAGATTTACAAAACATAGTTGAAGAAACCAGGAAATGTTTGCTTTGGAGAGAAGAAGACTTAGGGGATACAGGATCTCTGTCTCCAAATATTTAAAGCCCTTACTTCCGACAGAGGATGTCCTCTGTGTGGCTCTAGAGGGTACAATCACAGGATCAGGTGGAAGATTTAGGTTCCAGATAAGAAACTACCCTCTAACAACGAAGGCTGCCCAACAATAAGATGGGTTGACTCTTAAGTCTGGGAGGACTCCTTGTCATTAGAAATGTTCAAACAGGGTTTGGATAATCAAACTTCTGGAAGGCTATTGGAGTCTGCTGGGGATACTGCATAGTGGATTTTACTTCAAAGTTAGGCTCTAAAGTCAGTAAGGCAAAAACCACATATGCCAAAATTGCCTTGAAAATTACCTGTCAAGTATGGTATGTGAATCATGGTTTTAGGACCTGTGATATATATATACACAAATGTATTATATATTTAATAATGCACAATATAATAAAGAATGCAATTTTTTAAGCACTGGCATCACAAAGCCCTGTGAGAGATTTTGTAGATGTGTAGGAACTAAATAAAGCAACCACTGCAATCACTGATTCAAGTATCCTATTTCACGTTCACTTTGGGGCACACACTGATGGGGTGTAATAGTAGGTGCATTGCCATGAACACCTCACTCCTTGCTCTAACAAGTATATTTAGTTGAATCATCTTATTGTATAATAAAGAATTTGACTAGCTTTTGTCTCTGGCTCCTGGGAGGGAGACTAAATCCTTAGAGTTTCCCAATTAACAGCAGTGTCTTTGTTATTCATGAACCTCTAGGATCACATCTGAGTTTATGGTAAGAGATGAGATGACTCAGGATGGGGATTGGTGACAGAAAAACCTACTATATGAGGAGAGCTTTGGGACTTTGAGCCAGCCTGACCTCCACAAAGGGCAGAGGGGCTACAGATTGAGTCAGTCCACGGTCAAGGATTCAATCAATCATTTCTACATAGTGAGACCCCAACAAAAACTCTGGACATTGAGCTGAGTGGGGAAACTTCCTGGTTTTTGGGCCCATCAGCGTGCCAGAGGGTGGTGCATGCTGGTTCTGCAGGAATAGGACATGGAAGCTTTGCATTCAGGATCCTCCCAGACCTTGCCCTGTCATCTTTTTATTTGGCTGGTTCTGATTTATATCTTTTCTAAAACTGTAATTATATATACAGTGCTTTCCTGAGTTTTGTAAGTTGTTTTAGTGAATTATGAAACTTAAGGGTGTTGTGGGAAGCTCTGAATTTGTAGCTAGTGGTCGTAAGTGTGGGTGGGCTGGGGACCCCTGAAGTATGGCTGGCATTTGAAATAAAAGCAGTCTTGTTGGTGACTATGCCCTTCAACCTGTAAAGTCTGACACCAACTCTGGGTGATTAGCATAGAAATTGCTTGGCAGTACATCAGTTGGTGTCAGAGTGTGTCTTAAAGAAATACAGAAGGTGGTTGCACAGTACCTCCAAAGAGCCTTGTGATTCTAAAATTCTATTTTTTTAAAGGCAAAGAAACGAACAAAATTAATACTTTTATTCTGGCCTATAGAGAAGTGATATGGCAATTGTCTCTTTCACTATCTCGCTTTATGAGATTTGTGTTCAAAAAATGCAAGAAAAATGCAATGTAGGAGTCTTTAACTCATGAAATCTTAGCTTAAAGAAGCTAAGGTCTAACGATGGAACAACAGCTTGTCCACAGTGAGGCTAGGCCAATTCGGAAGAGAAGGCAGAGCTCCTGTTTGTAAATCAGAATATGGCCTGGAAGACATCAATATTCTAGTAACAAGATGAGCATGCCCACAGCCCAATGGCTTAAGGGTTGCTGAGATTTTTCTTTTCTTCTCTTTCAGAGAAACGTGAGTCAAAAATACCTACTGCTAATATTAACGTAGAGGGAGGGGAAATCTATTTGCAAGGTCTTTTGGGGCCAGAAGGACAATGCATTATTTTCCCTGTCCCTTCAGTCAGAACCTAACAGCAGCAGTATTTATCCCAAACACATCTATTCAAATCCCTTACGATGACCCCAGAGACACTGCCCTGTTCCCTTGGCACAGAAGGGCAGAGAATGAATTCCCAGAGAGCAGAATTGGGAACAAGGGTGGAAGTTACAGGGGACCTTCTCAGCTGACTGTAAAGAAGAACTTTCCAATGGAGAGGCATCCTCAGGAGATAGAGAACAAACACCGTGTTACCAGCAGGGTCTATGCTGAGGGCCACAGCCGTATCCTGGGGACGAGTGGATGAGGATGCACACAGAGAGGGAGCAAAGACACCAGATGTTATCTAGATCCCTGTAGTTCTGACAGTCTAGCTCTAACCTGACTGTAGATTCAAAGAAAAACCGGGGAAAATATTCTCACATAAGGAGCTTTCTCAGCTGTGTTCTTACCACAAATATTCTTCAACAATAAATCCCACTAGAACGTCTAGTGGCATGACGTTATTTAGTGCAGTTAAGGGAAATTTTAGAACTACTGCAATGCCGTTTAAATTCATTATCTAATGCTAATTAAAATGATCTGTTTCGCTGTCACCAAGGAAAATCTTGTTAGGGAAACTGATGAGGTGCAGCAAGCTCTCTGGTACTGAGCTGAGAGCAGATGTGTGCTTACAACATCATACATCCTGTGCCATTGACAATTAAGACACAGAGAATTAACCTGGCAGTACAGCCGGCCTCGGGCAGGTTTGGGGGCCAGCCAGGCATCCAAAGAGCACTCGACTGTACAGCAGACCTGCCTGTGACCCTCTCTGCCAGTTACCTTGGGGCAGTCACCTCACCTCTTTGGGTTGGGTTAGATCAGTGGTTTTAAATCTTGACGCACATTAGAACCACCGAGGGAATTTTTAATCCAGATTCCCCACCTAAACCAATTAAGTATGAGTCCCTGGAGGTGGGGCCCAGGCATAAGGATTTTAAAGCTCCTCAGGTGATTCCAATGTGAAGGTAGGGTCCATTACTACTGCATTTGGTGGTCCCTAAGGACCATGCCCATTTCCAGACTAATTGAGAGAAGAAAAATCATTGGGGTACTTCATCACTCCCTTGCAGACATTGGTTATTAGGAGTCTGACTCAATTAAGTATTCCACGTGGGTATCAGCCAGGCAGTAACTGCTGTTAAACCATGGTCCATGTCTTGGTTACTTTTGTAAATGCCTAGCACATCCTAGGCACTCAGTACTCATTTGATAAATGGATGGTTCAGAGGGCAACAATTCAACTTGCAGTTCACCCTTTCTGCTTCATTTTGGGTGGCAAAATGAGTAACAAAAGAGTTACAAATTTTAAATAATGTATTAAATTCATCTTTAATAACAGAATAGCACAAAATAGCAATGGCTTAAACAAAAGAGAAGTTTATTTCTCTAACACATAAAACATTGGCTTTCAAAATATGGTCCTTGAACCAGGATGACCCATATCACCTGGGAAATTGTTAGCAATGTAAACTCTTGGGCTCCAAACCAGACCTACTAAAACAGAAACTGTGGGGTGTGGCACAGAAATCTCTTTTAATAAGCCCTCCAGGTGATTTAAGAACCACTGCCATAAAAGAATTTGAGAGGTAAGTAGTGCAAGGCTAGTATAGCAATTCCACGAAGTTGGGACCTGGACTCTCTGCTCACCATTCCTTCATCCCTAACGTACAAACCTTGTCCACATGATATGATATGGCTGCTGGAGTTCCAACCATCATATCCAAGCTCAAAGGAGAAAGAAGGAGAAAAACCTAGAGAAGAGCACTCTTATTTCACAGGACTTCCTGAAAGCACTTCTTGTCCTCTTGGATCTCACAGGCACAAAAACTTGTCTGTGAAGAAAACTAGAAAATGTTATCTTTTAGCTGGGCACATGACCACCCCGCTAAAAATTTAGGTTCTGTTCCTGAGGTGCTAAGACAGTAATCTAGTTGTTTCTGCCTTAAATTATTACTCAACAGTGGTAACAAAGAAAACTAAAACTTAGTGCTAATATGTCCAGGAATTGTGTTAAATTCCTTATGATAGTATCTTATTTAACCTTCATAACTCCATGGGGAATTGTTTTTCTCATCTTACAGAGTAAAAAAACAAACAGAAAACAAACAAAAATGGGTTTTTGGAGATTGGTTAATGTGCTTGACGTCACCTAACTAGGAAGTGATAAAGCAGAATTTCAACCCAGGTGGTTTATCTGCAAAGCATGCATTCTTAGCCTCTAAGATATGCTACTCTGATAAAAAAGTTTTGGTGGAGATGAAAAATGAGTAATAACTGACACTTATATCTGTTCCTCATTAGCAGGAGTAATGTAACATTTGTTTTGCCATCATTTGATTAGGTTGAGCTTGCAAAGCAACTCCTGCCCCACTCCAAATGGCTGATACGTTCTAAGACTGTGTTTTCAGGTCACTTAGGACAGGTCTGCAGTGGTGTCTGCACATTAAGAAGCATTGGGGCTAATGCTAGGGAGAATCAAGGGCTCATGGGACCTGAGGCTTGTACAACTTAGGATCCCCTATTAAGAAAAAAACCATTAAATTGTGAACACACAATTAGGTAGTGGGCTTTGGAATGCCCAGCAAGTGAGGGGCAGTGATACTTAAGCCTCATTGGCTTAATGAGGAATCTACCTCCAGCCTAATGCTTCCTTTCCCAGCACTGCTTGCCTGTAGCATGGAGGACACAATGCAGGTCACTGCAATCAAGCAATCACCAACTGTAGAAGAAATACTGGAGATGACATTGATCAGTGGTCTTCTAACTTTGGTTTGTTTGTTCTTAATGGCAGAACCCTGTTACAAAAAGAAATCTCACTCTGGATCTGAACACATTGAACAGATACAAGTGTGGCTGCTCTGGCTGGAGACCAGGTGGTAGTAGGTCAAAAGTCCCATCTGCTCTTGCCCATAATGTAATCTTCAAATGAGTTATTCTTCCCTGCTGCACAGATAAACCCAATTCACTGAGACAGCATTATTGCAGTAAAGAAGTAGTTTAATTAATGCAAGGCTGGCCAAGAGGAAGGACTGGAGTTATTACTCAAATCAGTCTCCCTGAGAATTTGGAGGCTAGGGTTTTAATAGATAATTTGATGGGCAAGGGGCTAGGGAATGGGTGCTGCTGATTGTTTGGGGGATGAAATCACGTGGGAAACGGTCCTTGTGTTCTGAGTCCATCTCAGGGTGGGGGCCACAGGACTGGTTGAGTCATGAGTCGTGGGTACAGGTGGGGTCAGTTAATTGCCAGGACGCAAAAATCTGAAAACCATCTCAAATGACCACTCTTAGGTTCTACAGTAGGGATGTTAGCTACTGGAGCACTCAGGGAAGTCACAAACCTTGTGACCTCTGGCGACATAACTGCTGAGCAGTAAGGGGTTACAGAAAGTACACCTACATTTTAGCAGAATTCAGGCCCCTTCTATAATCCTTATCTTATGGCCTTTCTTTAGTTTTACACAGACAACTTCAGTCCCTGAATAAGGAGGAGGGGGCCAGTTTTAGGGAGGGACTATTATTATCCTTGCTTTAAAGCTAAACTATAAACTAAATTCCTCCCATGGTTAGTGTGATGGTTAATAATGAGTATCAACCTGATTGGACTAAAGGATACAAAGTATTGATCCTGGGTGTGTCTGTGAGGGTGTTGTCAAAGGAGATTAACTTTTCAGTCAGTGGGCTAAGAAAAGCAAACCCACCTTTAATCTGAGTGGGCACAATCTAATCGGCTGCCAGCACAGCTAGAATATAAGCAGGCAGAAAAATGTTAAAGGAGACTCTGGCCTAGCCTCCCAGTCTGTATCTTTCTCCTGTGCTGGATGCTTCCTGCCCTTGAACATTGGACTCCAAGTTGTTCAGTTTTGGGGCTCAGACTGGCTCTCCTTGCTCCTCAGCCTGCAGATGGCCTATTGTGGGACCCTGTGATCATGTGAGTTAATACTTAATAAATTCCCCTTTATATTTATATATATATATATGCACACACATACACACACACATATATATATACACACACACACACTAAATTCCTCCCATAGTGTGTGTGATGGTTAATGAGTACCAACTTGATTGGATTGAAGGATACAAAGTATACATACACGTATATATATATATATATATACACACACACACACACATATATATGTGTATGTATATATATGTGTGTGTATATGTATATACACACACACACACACACACTAAATTCCTCCCATGGTTAGTGCGATGGTTAATGAGTATCAACTTGATTGGACTGAAGGATACAAAGTATATATATGTATATATATATACACATACATGTGTGTGTATACATACACACATACATGTGTATACACACACACACACACACACACACACACACACACACATATACCATTAGTTCTATCCCTCTAGAGAACCCTAATACAGTTAGCTTGGGCTATGCTCAGGAAACAGTGAAGACAGCCAGCCTGTGAGGCTAGAAGCAAGATGGAGACAGCCATGCTAGACTTCTCTCGCTGTCATCTTTGCAAAGGCGGTTTCAATTGCAGCTCCAGAGGCATCTTGGGGTGCCCTGGGGCCTCAAGGAACCTATCTGAAAATCACTTGATGTATTCTAAGCCCCTCCTCTTATCGGGGAGAGAACAAAGACCCAGAAAGACTAAATAACTCAGCTTAGGTCATCACCTGGTTACTGGCAGGGTAGGGACTGCAACTGTTATCTATCCACAGATCTTTTCACTATACCATTATAACCCTTTGATTTCTAGGCCAGCCTTCAAAAGCCTTTTATTATCTCTTGCCTTATCCCAAATGTAGTATTTGTAGAATATGACAGAATCAAACCACAAGGTATTACCCATTTCTATGGGAAAAGTCAGGAAAGGTCTCCCCAACTGCAGCCTTAGTAGAGAAGGGGTGGGTACTCTCTCAGCTTAAGTCACTAGAGGTTATTCCCCTGAACTGCTGTTCTTCTTTCTCCCCTTGTTTCACCCTGCATCACTAGCCAAGTCCCTGGCACACCCCAGGGAAGGCAAGAGGCAGAGAATGGAACCAGTGGGTAGCATTTGTACCACTGAAAGGGAAAAAGCAAGAATCCCTTGGGTCATGGGGACATAAAATTTATAAGTTGTGTATAGAGAGAAGCTACCATCTTGTATGAAAAAAGGAAACAGACATGCAATGAAATATTACACATAGGCACATGGCTATTTTCTTTTCCATCTTTGATTTTTATTGCTGACTGACTTAAATATGGGCTGCAAATTTAATCCTCGTCACTTGCTGGAATGTCATGTTTTTTTCTGACTATGCTTCTGGTCCTGGCAAAACTTTGCCTCAAGGAATTTCTCCAGAGGTATTTTAACTTGACGCTCATTTCCATGGAAGTATCACTGGTTTTTGACCACCTAGGTCTTAACAATAAACTTTTTCATAGGGTTGTCTGCTTTTTCTTCACAGCTTTCCTTGATTCAAACAATCCTCAAGTAAGTTGTTAGTGGGCAAAATTACTTCATTTAGGTCTTCTAATTAGAAATGAAAAATTCTTCCATCAGTCCCATGCTTTCCTCAACTATAAAATTTCACTTAAAAATCTCAAACTCGTAAGAAGACTTAATGTTATTCAGTAACTAAAATTATAAATCTCTAAAGCTTTCTTTAAAACAAAAGAAACCTAAAATGCAATCTGAATGTTATAGAATCGTTTTCCACAGAACAGTCACATCATGACCACAGCTGACAACAAATGGTAACTGGAAACAGTTTGTTCTTCTACTTGGGAAATGGACATCAACTGGCCAACTTTTAAAAGGAGTAAATATATCTCTTAGGTTTTGTTTTGTATTAGTCAGTTTTCATACTGCTGTAAAGACACTACCTGAGACTAGGTGAATTATAAAGAAAAGAGGTTTAATTGACTCACAGTTCTGCATGGCTGGGGAGACCTTAGGAAACTTACAATCATGGCAGAAGGGGAAGTAGGCATGTCTTACATGGTGGCAGGAGAGAGAGGAGAAAGCAAAGGGGGAAGAGCCCCCTATAAAACCATCAGATCTCACAAGAATTCACTCACTATTACAAGAACAGCATGGGGGAAACCACCCCCATGATCCAATCCCTCCTTCAACACGTGGGGATTACAGGACCCCACTCCACACGTGAGGATTACAATTCGAGCTGAGATTTGGGTGGGGACACAAAGCCAAACCATATTAGTTGCACAAAAAGGCGGCTAAATAACAATTACCTCTAAAGTGCAATAGAGAAACAAAAGGCTACTTTGTGATGTTAGAATATTAAAAACACAATTCTCACAAAAATATATGTCAAAAATTTATGTAACTCATTCATGAGAAAACAAGCAGGTAAAACTAGTTCAAAGGAGAATACAGCGGACTGAGTTATATATGTACATTTTTCTGGATGTCCATTTCAAGAAAAGGAAGTCTACTGGAATAAGATTGCAGTTAGATTAACACCAGGTAATAAATAGGGCAATAAAACTGTAATTTTTGGAGCTGTCTCTACTATTGGGCAGAAATCATTGGCAACTTACTAATATTCTACTCAGCATTATCCTCCTTCCCAGAGTCTAGGCCCTAATAGAATAGCATGTCAAACAAAATCACACCCCTCTAGAAAGTCAAACAGCCTGTGGTTTTGCAGACCATGCCCTAATATGACTTTAAATGGGACAAACCTTTTTGCTTTATTTCTACACTTTGGATAATTTTACTTAATGGTAGTAGAGGTTTTTTGTTTTCGTCTGTTTTTTTCTTTATAATCTGTAAACTACAACCCTGTGACTCGGGAACCAAAAGAGGTAAGGAATATTTGGAACCATCTGGGGAGTCATCAACACAAAGTTTTACAAGGCATCTTCACATACGGTCTCACTTCATTCTGACCCCAGCCTCCTGAGACGTTCAGGTATGATTCCTATTTTCACAAATAAGAAAATAGAGGTTTCTAAAGATTGTGACTTGTTCACATACCTGGTCAGAACCAGGGCCAATTTGTCAAGCCAGATCTTCTGAAAACACACACCTAGAGCTTTCACTGTGGTGCTGCTCTCAACGACCCCTCACATTGTAGAGAAGCTTATGGTTTAAAAATTCCTTGGCAGGCTGGGTGCGGTGGCTCATGCCTGTAATCCCAGAACTTTGGGAGGCCGAGGCGGGTAGATCACGAGGTCAGGACATCAAGACCATCCTGGCTAACACGGTGAAACCCCGTCTCTACTAAAAATACAAAAAATTAGCCGGGCGTGGTGGCGGGCGCCTGTAGTCCCAGCTACTCGGGAGGCTGAGGCAGGAGAATGGCATGAACTCGGGAGGCGGAGGTTGCAATGAGCTGAGATCACGGCACTGCACTCCAGCCTGGGCGACAGAGCAAGACTCTGTCTCAAAAAAAAGAAAAAAACCCTTGGCAAATTGAGAGCGCATGAAGCAGGTGGTTTTGTTTTATAGACGGGGAAAATGAGGACCATGATCACCTGCCTAGCAAGTGACAGAAGCCAAATCATGTCCAAGTTCCCCAACAACTCAAAGGCTAGTTCCTGCACAAAACCATCACCTGGGGTTAATCCACTTTGTCCCTCGGCACTGACCCAAATTCCATCTCTGGACGCCACGACCGCCAAACAACTGAATCCCCTCCATCTAGCAGGCCAGGTATGTGAGTTCAGTTCACCCCTTTCTCCTGCCCCAAGAAACAAACTCCCTTGTTAACCTGTGTAGCTCTCTGCCCTCTAACCTCAGCAAGTTGACAGACTTCACAGGAAGGTGTTAATGACAGGCAACAGCTAGTGGTGCTATTCCACCAGGGTTATTTGTATTTTCAAAGAAGCCCATTTTGGTATAAGTATTTTCACCTTTTGCTTCCTACTCTATGTTGGCAGAAATGATTACAAGGAGCCTGCAAACCCAACCTTAGCCCAAGCACCCCCTGCCAAGGGAATGAAGCCTCATGTTTTGACTATTTTTCAAATGTATATTGCTGATGTTTAAAATTGTAAATATATTTTGAAGTGGTAATGAATTTATAGGTGTTCTTATGTGACGTCTCAGCCAATATATGTTTAAAAGTGTAACTGTGACTATGTGTAGGGGCAGAAGCTGCTGAAATGTTTTATGAGAAAATCTCAAGGAGGGGAACCAAACCCTCACAAAGACACAATGAAGTATGATTATCTTCATTTTAAAAATGATGAAAATGAAGCAGAGAGGGTATGTAACTTACAAATATCATCCAGCTACAGAGCCAAGCTTCAAATGTGGTTCCAGGCCTGTGCTCCCAACCACTATTTTATATTGCCTTTAATTTAAACTGACTTTCATTTTCTAAAAGGGTGTGACTTATATGCAAGTATGTAGCAGAAAACACCTCATCCTAACCCTGATCATGTGTAGGAGGGTCCAGCAATAAAGAAAACTTTTGAGGGGTGAAAAGCTACTATAGAAAAGCAAAGCAGGCTTATGCAGACTGAGAAACATTTGAGAGGAAAAGATGGAACTGCATTTTACCAACTGTGACACTTTGACTTTAAGACGTACCATTATTTTATCTATCATTCAGAAAAAAAGCTGCCTATCAACGGTCATGCTAATATGCCACTGACTATAAGTGACACCCTGAAAGATTTGTTAAATGCAAAATAAAAATGTACATTTTTAGAATTGATGAAATATAGTAACATGCAGTCAGACAGCCCAGGCCATGGTCTAAGTTTGAGATCCCAGAAGAAGGGAGAGCATCTTTCACAATTTTTCTTCCAGAAACTGACTTGATATTGTTAACATTCAACAGTAGGGAGCAAATGTTTTAGCCAGAGAACTGTAAGTGCTCTGGTTTCAGTCTCATGCCAGATCCTGGTATGGTGCTACTCTTAGTATTAAGAGTACAGACTGTCCCTGACTTATAATAGATCAACTTACGATTTCTTTTTCTTTCTTCTGAGACAGAGTCTTGTTCTGTCACCCAGGCTGGAGTGCAGGGGTGCGATCTCAGCTCACTGCAACCTCAGCCTCCCAGGTTCAAGCAATTTTCCTGCCTCAGCCTCCCAAATAGCTGAGATTATAGGTGCCTGCTACCACTCCCAGCTGAGTTTTGTATTCTTGGTAGAGATGAGGTTTCACTGTGTCGGCCAGATTGATTTTGAACTCCTGACCTCAAGTGATCCGCCCACCTCGGCCTCCCAAAGTGCTGGGATTACAGGTGTGAGCCAGCCTACTTACAATTTTTCAACTGTGCAAAAGTCAAAATGATGAAGCAAAGTGATACGAATTCAGAATTCTCTTCAACTTACCATGGGACATGTATACTTCATTAACTAATCACGGTGGCCAAGGGAGTGTTGTGGTTCAGAGGCTAGAGTCACATGCCAGGTCAAGGCAAATCATAATTCTACTCCACCCAAAAAGGCAACTGAAATGTAGGAGGAGGGGAACCTCCAGAAAGGTGCCAGGCAGGGTGTTATTACCAAAAGAGCGGATTCCAACAGATATTTAGAACTAGGCTTAGATATCGAGTAATACAATGGGGCCAAATAGTTGATCTGGTAAGAACAACTGAACCCATGTCTTGTCTGTTTCTTCAAAAGGATATTCCTGCTGTTACAGGTCTTTTTAAGATTCACGTTTTTCTATCACTGCCTACTGCTGAATGTGATAACATCAAGTCAGTACGTGCTTACTGGTAGATATATCAGTAAGAACCTAAGTTTTAAATGCAAGAGGATTTTCATCTAAAAGGAAAGTCTGTTGTCAAGCATCTGGAAGTCATTTTAAGACATCTAAATTAGTAATTATGTTTAATTATAGTCATCAAGAGCTCAAAGTCAGATGATTCCCATGACCTTACCAGACTCCTCTCACCTTTCCCTCAAGCAGTTATCACGTGTCAAGCACAACTAAGAGCTAATCATTTCCTCCCAAGGTACAATTAACTCCCTAAGAAAAAGAGCGCACAGACCAAAATTTCTCATTCCCACATTTTTGCAGCTCTATCTGTCCACTTACATTCAGCCATGGGCATGAGCCCATGTTTAAAAACTGGATAAAACATTTTGATGAAAAATATTTCAAACACTGTTCTTTTATAGGGTGTTATCTGTGGTATCATCCAGGGCATTGTCATGGGTACAAACATACATAGCAATCAGTGTCTGTCTGCACACTATGGAATGCAGAGCAGCCATTTAGTTACTATTCATAAAAGACACACAATCCAAAGAGCATACTGTATCTCCTGGTTAAGGCCATTCATTAAAAAATTTACTAATGCGGCCAGGCATGGTGGCTCACGCCTGTGATCTCAGCACTTGGGAGGCTGAGGCGGGCGGATCACGAGGTCAGATCAAGACCATCCTGGCTAACACGGTGAAACTCCGTCTCTACTAAAAATAAAAAAAAATTAGCTGGGCGTGGTGGTGGGCGCCTGTAGTCCCAGCTACTCAGGAGGCTGAGGCAGGAGAATGGCGTGAACCCGGGAGGCAGAGCTTGCAGTGAGCTGAGATCACGCCACTGCACTCCAGCCTGGGCGACAGAGCAAGACTCTGTCTTAAAAAAAAAATTTACTAATGCATTTGGGGAAGAAGTTACGGGACTTGGGGCACTTTGGTGGTGGTGTTTTTAGGTTCAGAAAAGATGAAGATGATCATAAATTTAGTTTCCTTAGGTTAAGCACTATCAAAAGGTAAGACAAGAGCTCAAGTCTCAAATTTTTGTTTGTTTACGTCATTAATTTTGGCCTAGAAATAGTCTGATTATGGGTTCCATACTAACTGCTGCTGTTTTGTGATCTTGCGTTCTCTTAACCATTATTCCAAATACATATATATATAAATTTGCAAGACTTGAAAGTGATTAATCTGCTAAAATTAAGATGTAACTTTTTCAAATTTTCACTGATATAGAAACAGAAGTGCCATCTCATGTTTTCAAGAGCAAATCTTTTTAGTTTGGTCAGGTAGGAAGCCATTTCCTCTAAGAGGCCTTTATTCTGTTATGCAAGTGCTTATTACACCAGACTTAAAGGGAAAATTGAGTTCTCCTTCCTTCTAACATCAGCTGATTCCTAGGAAAAGCAGGGTTTGATGCAAATTGAAAATACAATAAGCTGAATTTTCAAAGAAAAGACATTCTCAGATCTGCTAAGTTCATCCACGAAAAAGAAGACCACCATGAAGCCAGGTAGGTTGTTTTCAGTCTGTTTAAAGCCATTTGTGGATTTCTGCTTAAAAATGGTGCATTGTTGAGTTTATCTCTGTTCCTTACAGAAAGAGTAAGATAAGACTAGAAAAATAAAATTGTATAAATTCACAGGAAAAAAGTAAACAGAGAAGCCACAGTGGGTGTGAGATAGCACCAAGTATCTGCAAGAACAGGAAGCAGTTGAGAAGGCCGCAGAACTGTGAAAGCGGAATACCTAGTGCATGGAGAGGAGCGAGTCAATTCTCACCATGATAGACCAGAAAATTCCGGCAGCTAGAGGTGCCAGGTACTGGAGAACGCTGGGGTGAGCCTTGGAATGGAAAACAGGGGGATTGGCCCAAACTGCTTGACTACCACTCCCAACCCTGGCAGCAGGCTGAGGATGTGCTTTGTGAACTTACGTTGACTCATTTTCTCAAGACTAGGGGGCCCCAGATACGAGAGGGCATGAGGGAGAGGCACTGTGCTGAAAGCAGGTAGGTTAACTAAAATCTGCACACTGACTATTGAGCAACTGAATGCTGGCTGCAGGTGGATTTCTCTCTGGAGGCACTGAATGGCCTAGAGGAAAGGCCTACAGATACTGACATCTGGAGGACCCCAGTGAAACAGCAGGATCCACAACTAATCACTGGTACAGTAAAGTCAACATTAGAGAATAAAAGAATGCCCTCTTCCTCATCGGTTTTAAGATTTTAAATGTCTTAAATATTTAAGAGAGCTAAAGACCTCTCCAGGAAAGTCTCAAACAGAGCCCAAAGCAAACATAAAGAGCAGATGACCAGAAAAGAAAGTAAAACAAAACAACTAACCATAAAATTGGGTATCACCAGGAAAAGTAAGAGATAATGCATACAATAAATAAAAAAAGGACACTTTAATGAAAAGGCTGGGAGTGGCTAGGCATGGTAGCTCATGTGCTCAGGACTAGCCTAGGCAACACGTCAAAACCCCGTCTCACAAAAAATGCAAAAATTAGCCAGACATGGTGGTGCACGCCTGTATTTCCTGATGCTTGGGAGGCTGAGGTGGGAGGATCACTTGAGCCAAGGAGGTAGAGGTTGCAGTGAGCTCAAGTTGCACAGCTGCCACTCCAGCCTAGGTGACAAGACCCTGTCTCAAAAAACAAACAAACAAACAAAAAACCCAAAACATGAAAGGCTGGCAGAGAAGGTAGAGAAAATATCTCACTCAGAAAGCAAAGCAAAAAAACAAAAATATTAAAAATAGGGAAAAGTAAGACGATCAGACACTCAAATCATTTCAACTCCCAGTGATAGCTCCAAAGAGAAAGAAAAGAGAAAACAGCGGGTAGGGGGTACATGAAAAAAATCAGAAAAAAAACATGGAAAAACATCTCCCAGGATGAAAGGATTTGGCTCTTCTGACTAAAATGGTTCACCAAGTGCCTAGCATAAAGAGTGAAATGAAAATATACCTAACACATTCCAATGCACACGATCCTGAAATACGAGAAAGCTGGAGACTTAAAGGCCGCATGTAAAGATTGAGAATAAGGATGGCACTGGACATTAAACTTCTACAACTTTGCAATCTAAAGACAATATTGACGAGCATCTTCAAATTCTAAGGCAAAATTAATTTTAAACTAGAATTCTATATCCAGCTAAATTAGACATCTGGGTTTGAGAGTAGAATAAAGACATTCGGACTTGCAAGGTCTTTAGAATGTATTTTCTCAGGAAGCTACTAGAGGATGTGCCGTATCGAGAAAAGGGTGTTAAGCAAGAAAGAGATGCATGGGATCTGAGAACTAGACTTTTCATAGGAGAGAAACTACAGGCAGATGATGATGATGATGGAGGAGCAGCAGTTCTTCAGGACATCCCAAAAGCCAAGAGGGGTGTCTCCAGGAGAAGGTGGAAATGCTTGCCCACTTGACATGTTGGATAGTGTGGAAATTGGTATTTAGAGACAGTCAGCTTAGCATACTTTTGGCTGCAAGTTACAAAAGATCCAACTCAAAACTGACCTAAAATGAAAAATTGGGATTTATTCTCTCACATAACCAGAAGTCCAGGGCTAGCGCAGCTCCAGGAGTTAACTTATTCAATAGCTCAACATCACCAAAGTTCCAGACTCTTTTCACAAACCTTTGCTCAGCCATCCTCGGCGTATTTGCTATTTCCTGTCAGGCTTCTAGCTTGCAGGGTGGGCCTAGTCCTGCACGTACCAAAGCTGACAGGCAAGAAGGAGACTCTCTCTACAACACAAGAGACCTAAGAAACCCCTCCCAGGAATACCATCTCTCTTCCAAGTTTCACTGGTCAGGCTCCTTCCTAAATCCATCACTGATTTAAGAAATGGGCCCTCAGGATTTGGTCATACCAGTGCTCTTCTGCATAGGACGCACAAGCGCAACAGGTGTACAGCTGGGTGGGGTAATGCATGAGGTTGTCAAAATCTCAACACATTCACAACTCACTAGAGAAACACTGATTTATGTCAGTTACATATTTAAGCCACGTGGAAAGGAGCAGACACCAGATTAACACAGAAGCCTTGGTGGGCTAAAAAAAAGAGGAAAATGGCTGCTGGGTAATTGCTAAGGGTGCCTTCAAGAGAAGAATTTAAGCAATTCTGATGTAAAATTTAGGAAAAATCAACAGAGATGTAGAAACTAAGCAAATGAAAATAAATCACTAATTCCAGAAAAATTAAAATAGTAGAGGAAATGTAATGGCTGCTCACTACTTGAATCAATATTTAACAACATTTATGTAGGTAAAATAAGGTAAACCCTGAACACTGATTTCATCATACATGATGCAATTCTATTGGGAAGGGAGGGAAGAGTAGTGGGGAACAGTGATGGTAAAAGTTCTTCATCTGCATTTCCTGTAATAGGAAGTCAAAAGAAAATACCTGCAAATGATAAATTAAAAAAATTACATACACTGTATTTAGACATTTAGCAGAGCAAAGAATAATCAAAAGTAGTTCTGGAGAGGGTGAGGCAGGGGTGCAGAGGAATGGGGCAGATTGCTGCCTCTGCTATAAGCTTTATAAAAGTACTCCTCAAATTATGTACACATTATTTTAGTTTCAAAGATGAAACAAAGAGCAGGGGTTCTTTCCCCCTTTCTCTGACTGGCTTCTTTATACAGAGAACACAAATCACAATGTATTAGGCAAACAAATGCAAGCTCTACTGTTGCCTTTTCCCTATTCACCTCCTTATCCCATCCCAGTTCCTCTAGCTCTCCACCCACACCCTTACTGGGTGATGGGAGAATCCATGTCAAAAGTTACAGCCATCAGCGCTTTTGCAGTTTGGGAAGGATTCAGTACACCATGGCAGGAGGGGTCCTGGTAGTCGGTAGGCTGGAGTAGTCCTGGGACCCCATGGTCTGGACAGGAAAGGCACAGCCAATTCCCCAGCAGGTGTAACTGCAGTGATTGAGTACCCCGTTACATTAGACTACTTTGAGAAAGCAGCCAGATACTCATAGGCATGACTACATGAGCCTGATTGAGCTAACAATCATTCTAAGCTTTGTTTGCTGAAACAACTGCAGTTTTAAAATTCAAACATCCTACCTGTAGTTAAACTTCTGCACTATAACAAATTTCCACCTTCTTCCTTCTTATTCAAACTCCATAGGCTTTGACATTTTAGGGACAGTCTCAAGGGAGAAAGTCTAATCACAAGGAGCTATTTACTTGGAAGGCCTAAAATCAGAGACAAGGAGAATTTCCCAGTGACCCTGACTTTAACACTGCAATCCACAGTGATCCCCTAATTCAATTAGCACATTTCCTCCTATGAGCTTAACTTACCTGAATGGCTTTCAAATAAAATCTAGCATGGAACCTAACCCATAAAACAGATAGGAAGGCAGCTGTGAACCCCCCACTGCCCCGGTACTCATTAAATTCCACTTTACTGTGCCCATGACTCCCCCCTGGCTCTTCTTTTCCACATCCTGCCTTCCTTTGATAGGATGAAAGTCTTCTCAAGTCTCACCTTCTCCAGGAAGCCTTCTCAGACTATGCTCACTGAAGATGTCTTCTCCCCTGAATCAACTCATTCAACTACACTTTATATATCTGGGTGGTTCCACCATATATGATTGGTAAACTTTCCACATTAATTGCCTCACAATGATATGCTTACTACTCAATGTAACAGAGGAGACAGCTGAGATTTTTAAAAAAGACCATTTAAAAAAACAATTTATATAAATAGATTCGTATACAAAGAAGAAACACATATACAGAGCACCCCAATTACCAGTACGGTGGACCCTACCCCTTCTTTTCTGCATTGGGAAACAGAACAGAGAACAGAAAAAAATGATTCCATCTTGCTCTTAACTCTTTCCACCTATGTGCTCAGTTTTTCAAGTAGAGTTTCTATTCCTTTGCTGGTGCTTTTGGTTTTTTCCAATGTAGGAATCAAGCTTTTCAGTGCAGCTTTGACTTTGTTTGCAACTTCTAGGTCGCAACTCTGGAGGAGGCTGAAGAGAGGAAAACAATTAAATTTCATAAGAACTCCTAGATCATCTCCAATACTACCTGTACCAACAGTACAAAAGACTTTGTTAACTGTCAGACAAGCCTTGTAACTATATACACATTATTTTTCATTCAAAGGATGAATGATGAGACCAGTGGCCTATATTACAAAACCATGGAAAAAATTGTTTTAGAATCTTGCTGGTGGAGTCACCCAAGCAAAGACATTTGTAGGACCAATACCATTCCACACAGAGTTGGTTCTACCTTCACATTATCTTAGGACTGACTTACATCCTGTCTTAAAGTGATTCTACATGTATTCTATCTTTCCTTCCCCACCTCAGGACTATAAGCTCAAGAGCAGGGACCGTATTTTATTTATTTCATGATGCTACATTTACAGAGCAGACAGGCAAAAAATGCCCACCACGTGGCTGAATGAAACTGTGTGAACACAGGCACAGAGAGGTCAGAGTTAGCAGGCCTTCTCACTGAACTCCACAGCGCTAACACTGAGTGAAGGGGCAAAGAGCTTCACCGTGGAGCTTCACTGCTTGGGTGTGAAACCTGCCTCTACCACTCAGTAACTGTACAACCAAGAGCATGCTATTCAAACTCTCTTAAGACTCAGTTTCCCGAGTTGTAGAATGGGATTCACAACAGAGTCCACCTTCTACCTCACAGAGTTGTTCTCTGAGGCTTAAATCGCCTTGTATCTAAAGCACCCAGCCAGAGCCTGACACTTAGTAAGCACTCAATAAATGTTAGCCATTCAACAAAATAAGCCCGGCCTCTGCTTTCTGAAACCCTGCCCGAGGACTCTATCGGAAGTGAAAGGAGACCTAGAGGCTGGTAACGGCAGGCCCATTTCTCTGTGAATAGGACCTACAGCTCTGACCGCAGAGTACCAGGCCTGAATTTCCTGTTCTCTTCTTTTTCGGGACCCTATGTAAATACGGACCTCTGAAACACATTCTAGAAATGAGGTACTTGGTATTTTCCAAAGTCCCCGGTCCCAATAACTTCCAATATGTCAATAAAGAGGAGGATAAATTATCAGCACCAAGCAATATTCTACTGCTTGTGGGAGACAAGCAACAAATTCAGCTTGCCACCTACAATGCTAAAAAGTAAAGTTCCCTTGTAATGAATTTGTGACTCACTAGGTGTTTTTATTTCATACATCTTGGCTAAACACACAGTTATACAACACATAATAGTAAGTTATTGCTTACTGAGCATATGCCACATATTAGACATAATGCTAGGCATTTTATATGCATCATCCAATCTAGTTTTCGTAACGACCATAGGGTTATGATTAATCTCATTATTTTTACCACCAAGAAAATTAAGGCCCAGAAAAGCTGAATAATTTTCCCAAGGCTATGCACTAAGCTGGAACCCAGGCAGTCTGTCAAGTGCCAATGCTCCCAAATGTTAGCGAATTCTGCTTCTCTGAGTTACTTTTCAGCCAACATACAAGGCTGATTTTCTTTTCACCCAAAATTCACAAAAACAATTTTTTTGTATTATTGTTATATATAGCTCAACTTCCATTTAGAACTTCAAATATTTCCTGTGCTCCTGTTCCAGTTCTAAGTAGTGCTCCAAAATAAACCTATATATCCTTCCTATGTTTGAAATCCACCTCATGGGAGTTCTGATTGATGAACAACCTTTATAAATTAATTTCATGGCATTGCTGAAATTTCCAGTTAATTGAGTGTAATGAAAGAATGTGTCAGTAGGTGTTAACACTCCAAAAGCCTGGTGAAAAAATTTGTGACAAAAAAGTTCACGTATCAGCTAATGAATTCTGACTGTTTAACATCAACTGGAAAATCAACTAATTTTAAGCAGAAATGAACAAAATGATCTGTAACACATATATTTGGAGACACTGACATACCTGAAGATATGAATGCTCCTGTGTGTGTCTGTGAGTATATGTGTACCAGATCACGTATATGTTGAAGAAACACTTAAAATAACATTTACAAACAATATAGATTAAGTTGCATAGCATGTTGCAAGTGAAGTATCTTGAGAAATTCAAACTAGGGTTGATATCTGTTTTCCCAAACCTTAATAACACAGCAGGGGAAAAATCAACAGTAATTGCTTCAAAGCAACATACAAATCTTTTTTTAAATGAATGCTCTTAACAGAAGGTTTTCATCTGCACACAGAATGTATGGAAAATTTCAATGATTTGTGGATTGATTATAAACTCAACTAAGTTCAGAGAATAATACAAAAGAGGCCATAGTTCATCACTGTTTTTTTCTCATTTTAAGTCAGATATCAACAAATAGCATACACACTTCAGTAGCAAATGCTCTTCCAATCCTTTTAGAATCTTTTAAAACAATGAAGGAAATTACATGTAGAATTAGGCATGATTTAAAAGTCAACATTGTCACAGTTTTCACAGGGACATAAGTTATTCATTAAAAAAAAATACAGGCTGGGTGCGGTGGCTCACACCTGTAATCCCAGCACTTTGTGTGGCCAAGGTGGGCGGATCACAAGGTCAGGAGATCAAGACCATCCTGGCTAACACGGTGAAACCAGGTCTCTACTAAAAATACAAAAAATTAGCCAGGTGTGGTGGTGGGCACCTGCCGTCCCAGCTACTCAGGAGGCTGAGGCAGGAGAATGGCATGAACCCAGGAGGCAGAGCTTGCGGTGAGCCGAGATCGTACTCCAGCCTGGGCGACAGTGTGAGACTCCGTCTCAAAAAAAAAAAACACCAATTATGTTTTGGTCAAAACCATAAATGTGGTGAAGCCACCTGATACCTTGTGAATGTTATAATTTGTCAAAAAGATGGTAGTTTAAAAATCCTAAGGGCCAGGCTCAATGGCTATGCCTGTAATCCCAGCACTTTGGGAGGTCAAGATGGGAGGATTGCTTGAGCCTAAGAGTCTGAGGCAACATAGGGAGACCCTCATCTCTACAAAAAATAAAAAAAATAAAAATTAGTTGGGTGTGGTGGCACGCGTCTGTAGTCTCAGCTACACAGGAGGCTGAGGTGGGAGGAAAACTTGAGCCCAGGAGGTTGAGGCTGCAGTGAGCTGAGATCGTGACACTGCACTCCAGCCTGGGTGACAGAGTCAGACTCCGTCTCAAAAAAAAAAAAAAAAAAAAAAAAAAAAAAAAAAAAAAAAAAAATCCTAAGGACTGACTGAAAGAGTTACATTTGCTTTCTAATATTTGGTATGCTTGTCTAGATCATGAGTGACTGGGAGTAATACTAGACTATTGGGAACAAATATTAGAACTGAGAAATCAATGTGAAGGAAGTGTGTCTTCTGCATGACCAGGCCCTGCTCAGGGAAGGGCACACGTTATACATACCTAGAAAGAATAATGGCACCTCGATTTACACTAGCCCAGGACTTCAGGTTCTTCATGCCAACATGCTCTACAAGTGTTTTTGCAAAACAACCTGTAAAATATACTGAAGCTTAGTGAACATCATATAATAAGATTTATACTCCCTACCCCCTTCTCTACTGCCCTTAAATCTGCAAATATTTTTAAATAAAAAAGCTAACAAAAGTAGCTTTCACCCAATCTCCCTTTTAACACAAAAAATTCCAGTGCAGGTTTATCTAATGCATTTCTAAAAGAGCCATTTCTTTTAACTCTGATCCAAAACCTAAGCTATGTTTAGCAGTAATTACTCAAGATAAACTATGAATTCTAATAAAACACTCACTTGGTTATATCTGCATTTCTTAGTATTATTTAATGATTTAACTTTGACCTGAAAGCTATTCAGGAAATAAATGTTTCACAGTAGCACCTCATGCTTGGTTGAAATCAAGTTCTTCCTCATGGAGAAATGCTCACTCAGAAGGTGCCATGAACATAACACAGTGTTCACGTGTTCAACGGTGGTTGATGACTGTTCTAGCTTACACTTGGCATTTCTCTTTACAATGCTTATGTGCTCACAAATCAAAAATACCATTTGTCTCCTGTTATTCTAGTATTTCTGATTCCCAAGGTCTTGGTATTATCTTTTTCGCTTTGCAATTAATGCTTGGACAAAGGAGAAATTCTGATAGCTAAGATTTAGCGCAGATGGAGGTAGGCACAACCTATCTTGAAGGTAAACATCATAGTCAGGTAGCATGTACTATATCATTCATTCAAAGATACCTGAATGTAAGGACTCTTTAAAAGCCAACAGGCCTATGGCTATTCAGCCTTTCATGGTACCTGCTAAATAGGGACAGAGTTCAGCTAGTGAGGCAAATTGTTTTCCAAAGCTGACCACAATAATATCTCCTGTCCTGTGTGCTCTTCTAGAATGCATCCACTCCATCTACAGGGGGAATCCATGTCTTCTTTTGAATCACAGTGGGCCTCTGTGACTGACTTGACCAAGACAGTATGATGAAAGTGGCATTAAATGACTGCTAAGGATAAATCATGGAAGTGCCAGGTATTTACTTTGTTCTCTTGGGAGGCTCACTGTTAAAAAAGCAACCATCTCGTGAAGGAGCCCAAGCAGCCTAGAAAGGGAAGCTGAGGCTGTTGGTCCCCAGCCAACAGTCAGTACTCACTTGCCAACCATGTGAGTGAGTTATTGGAAAAGTGGACACTCCAATCACAAACCAAGCAGCCCTAGATGACTCTGACTCTGAGCATAGAGGAGGAGAGCTCCACCAGACCCTGATCAAGTCATTGTTTTGAAAACTACTAAGTTTTAAGGTGGCTACTATACAGTAAGAGAATCAAAACAGCTAGACATGCAGGAGGACAAACTCATTTGGTGCTGTATGAATACGACAAGACAAACACATCAGACCCAAACAGGCAGATTTTAGCGTTCTCAGCACATTTTAATTAAGAGGGAGAAAAACCACTGGACATTAAGCCAGACTACTTTTCTGGCATAAACTCAACTATACATCAACTTTTTAATAATGAAAAAGATGATTCCATATGTTATTTTTTTAAATATTTATCACAAGGCTTCTCTTTTACAAAAAAAATTAGTGAAAAATAGCCCCAGGTCCCCATTCTTAAAGGTAAAGTGAGAAGTGACAGCTCTACTGCTATACTGATTGCCTCACTAGCCATTAGAGCTGCCACTTGCCACAAGACATGAATTCATGATCTGTCACTTTTTTTCAGACATTGTAATGAAAAGCCCAAACTGTTTTAACTCAGTAGCGGAAAAAAATCTCTCCAGTGGTTTAAATACCAGATGGAATTTGGATTTTGTTAGTGAAGGTCTGGTTGGAGATAGGACTGAGAGGTGAATGGCATGCAAATGCTAATGCTGTCCTTCTCTAGAGAGCTCAGTTTCTACAGAGCAGCTGTAAGGCTTACAAAAAACCAGAAAGCCCCAAAGACTGGCTTACTCCTTGGTCACATGTATTTCAATGCCAAATAAACAGGCACTAGTCCAAAATTCTCTTACAAGGATAATCTTCTTCTGCTTATTCTTTCTTCAAACATAGAGATAAATATCATGCCTTTCTACTGAGGTAATGATACTCAACAATTGAGGCCCCCTACCCCCTCTCACTATCCTCATTAGAATGGCATTTTAAGGCATTGACCAAGCCAGGTTAGAAGCCTGCAGCAGCAGAGGAAGGAAAGCATGGAGAGTGCAGGGGGGCTGTGTGGGGGGCGGGCAGGGGGCAGGTGGGAGGTGGAAAAAAGAAAGAAAATTAAAAGAGTTCTCAGGCACAAATATTTCTAGGGGAAAAAGCATTACCAGCAACCACTGAATCATTTCTTATTCACAGACACCATTTCTAAACACTTGACAAACTTCATTTGAGCTTAAATGGCCGGTATAAAGTTCAGGGATGCCAGGAATTATTGGAATTCCACATGAGATACAAGAAAAAGTCAAATTTCATAGCCTACCTTCTCTCCCATTTTCTTTCATCTTTTTATCTTGCTCTATTAACCACTTCAGAACTAGATGTCCTGCAGGATGTTCTGCAATGTGAAGCTATGAAGGGTCAAGAACAGTTAATTTTAAAAGCTGTTTTCATTCATGCAAATACATTTGAATGAATACACACAATTTATGTCATCACATACAGATAAGGACTCAGCCACTTTTAAAGTTCCACAGGCTTAAGAGGTCTTTATCTAGAACAACCATCATACTTGGGGGGACCACAGATCTATTCTAATCCCCAGACTGAAAGATGGTTATGCCAGATAAAACAGCCACTGCACAGCACTTCAGTCTCAGCTTCATGAAATCTGCTCTGACCAGTAGCAGCACAAGGCTCATCTTAATGCTAATCATGTCTTGGATTGAAATATGCCATTCTCAGACACAAACCTACAAGACAGAACACTATAGCACAAACATCAAAACCTACTGCTGCATGCTGTTTAAGTACACATGACCACCTAAGGGGATTATCTGATGAGCGAATCAAGAAAGCATCTCTTCAGCTCAACCTTACTCCTTTTCAAGAGCAATACCAAGCGTTCCCAGTTATTTGTGCTTCTCCTTAGCAAGTATGGGAGGCAATCGGCTCAGTCTCCGTATAGAGAAACTTTCAAGGTACATTCATCTTTCCCATTTGTGAATATGGTCAGGGGCCAGGGCTTCTCTAAGATCCATGGCCCACTTCTCTTCCCCAGTCTCAGGTGTCAGACGCACCTCGGGCACTCAATACTTGGCAATGATTTCATTCATAAGCAAATTCACGTCTGTAAAACATTCCTAAGTGCCAGGTTTGACCCAGATGGTTAGAGAAAATTAAAGATGAATGTAATTGTTGCGGTGAGAGGTTCTTGGTTGTTTATTCAACAGGCATCTCCCTCCCCAGCTTTCTTACTGACACCCCACATCCTCCAAAAATGAAGTTTTTGTGGCCTTTGCAGCTTTCCTGCCTGTCCTTTAATGGCACATTACCTCTCCATCCTTGCCACCAGGATGCAGTTCTGTTGCTGCCAAGCTGGCGATGACATCCATGGCAGGCTGAACGTCTCCAGTGGCAGATCCCAGAATGTCGGACACCAACACACACGCAGACTTATCCAGCACCACTTCTTGGGCGTGTTCTTGCAGGTAGCTTAACAAAGCTGGAGAAATGGATTCTAGGAGCTCCCGTCTGCGGACCTCTGTATCTTTCTTACTGTTGAATATGTTGAATGGGGTATTAAGGTAAGATAAATCGCAAAGGAAATGTGGTGATATTATCACAAAAACTTCTAAGAGCTTATCACAGACTGTATCACACTCTATTATTATTGTCTATCTTTCTGTTAAGCATGTAGACAGTGAGTGATTTGAGTATGTGTTCTATCTGTTTCTAAAAATGTTTGTGTCCCACGATCTGAATAGTGCCTGGCACAGAACAAGAGCTCAATAAAGGGAGTCTGGCTTGTGTAATACCAAAAAAAAAAAAAAAAAAAAATATCCAAAAACCAAATAACATACCCAGAAAACAACACATTTACACTGCTGTATGGACACCATACTCTAGGGTACTCAAATATGTGGTATCGGTAGCTTTGAAAATAAAGCAAAATAAAAGCCAAATCGCACGCTTGAATGCCCACTATGTGCCAGGTGCTCAGGTGTTCTTTTGGCAGGACACTTTTATTTCCTTTTCAAGATAAAAACTTTAAGAATCTGTCAAAAATATAGGCTTGAAGATGGAATTCACCTTTTCGGCAGTTTTAGAGAGAGGGTATGGATGCGTAAATGGATTTCTGGAAGCATGCACTACTCAGCATTAACAGAGGAATAAAGAAGTCAAGCCATTCTACTTGGTTTTACCTGTGTGCATTTCCATCTCCTTTTTGCAGAACTTCAATGATTTCTCGTACTGTATGTGCAGGATCTCTGGGGCTTAGTAAGTACAATAGGACCTTCCTTCCATATTTGTCATTTACTATGCTAGGCAATGAACTGATAATTTCCTATAGAGTTATAAACAAAAACAAGAATCAATATCTGCATTCTTAAAATAAAGTACCACAGGACCTTTCTTCCATATTTGCCATTTACTATGGAACTGATAATTTCCTATAAAATTATAGTATATGTGCTGCCAAAGTGAGCAGAATGTCCTATAAAATTATAAACAACAACAAAAAAATGAATCGATATCTACATTCTTAAAATAAAGTATGCCTGAATTTCAATGGTGAAGAATACATACTTAACTACTATTTTTCCCAGAGTACTTCATGGAAAACATGGAGCTAGTTCTGAAATTGTCTCATTAAAGCACACAGAGATTTACATTTAGAACACAGAATCAATTCTCTTTTGTGACTAGCATTACTGAACAACTCATTTATATTAACTGACCAAGCCCAAGGACTTAAAAAATATTTAAAGGTGTTATCTTCATTCATTATGGCCAGTATTTCTCGGGCCACTATTACTAGGGACATCACTTGCCGAGGTCACTGAGTAGAGATGGTTAATTTGCAGCTGCATTTAAATGTAGCATCGGCATGAATGAAGAACATTTCTATTAGAATTTCCCTGCTGAGATGTATGTGAAAGGAGATAAAGAAACTCTGTTAAATCGAACAAGTGGATAAAGGCTTTTAAAGTTAGGTTGCTTATTCATGGCAAATGAAGGCTGTTTAGCTACTGGAATGAAAAACAAAAACAGAGGAGGAGGGGAAACCAAATCCAGAAAGCCTCGACTAAGCAGTTACAAATTACGCTATATAACATTTCCAATCAACATACCCAAGAACAGTAACCTCCTTTTCTAGTTGTTCGAATTTCAGGGACAAAAGCAATGTCATCCCCACTCTAACTAAACTCCTGTGTAAATCTGATGTTTTCAAAGATAGAAAAGTCACTTGAAAATTTTTAAAAATTCCTTTATTCTTAATAGAGAAGATGCAACAGAAGAGTCATCAATTTGTTTCCCCCACCTCTAACACTCCTATTTCTCGTAACAAACTTTATAAATATTCAATGATGTTTGAGCACCCCATATTCTTTAGAACTGGCTGGGCCTCGGAAAGAGTTCTGTCCAACCGGCCAGGTTTACAGATGAGGCATCCAGAAAGAGGAAAGGATCTGCCAGAGGACTCACAGTGGCAGTGTCCTGGTCCTCCAACTCCAAATCTAGTCTCTTTCAAAGAAAACATAAAACCTCTTCTTAAGGAAAGGAATTCTCTCTGAGATGATATATTCAGATCTGCTCTTCTTAAAAGGGCCTATTTATTATGATGAGATTAGTAATTTTAGTGTGAGGAACCAAGCTCAAAATCAAGTCAGCTATCAATCATGAGACCATGAATCTCACTGCATCATGATCCTACGGCTGATGATGCTGCTCCAGGTTCCAAACACCATGTTTCTCTTTTTAAAATCTCAACCTTCCCTCATTTTTTGCACAAAAGTATAGCACGCTTCTGATAACAGTAGCTAACACTCGTTAAGTGCTTACTAGGAGTCAAGCACTACTGAGAGCTGCACACTGATCATCTAACATAATCTTCTGACCACTATGTCCTGTTTCTACCAGTCCTATCCCCATTATGCTCTCCTAACTACTTCTGAAGTTTAAGATCACCGTATAAAGATTCCCATGTAACACATTAAAGTTTTCAGAGAGGTGAAAATTCAACAGGTCTAACCACCTCAAAATGAATAAATAATTTCAACCACCCAGGGAAAATGAACTTAAAATTTCAGTAATAAACGGGTAAACAAACAAAAACATACAGAACTTGCTACAAGGTAGGGAACTCTCTCAAGGCAAACAAACTCCAAAGTGAACTCAAACTATGTTTTTTGTTTTTTGTTTTTTTCTGAGACGGAATCTCACTCTGTTGCCTAGGCTGCAGTGCAGTGGCGTGATCTTGGCTCGCTGCCACCTCTGCCTCCTGGGTTCAAGCAATTCTCCCGCCTCAGCCTCCGGAGTAGCTGGGACTACAGGCTGCGCCATGACACCCAGCCTATTTTTGTATTTTTAGTAGAGACGGGGTTTCGCCATGTTGGCCAGGCTGGTCTCGAACTCCTAACCTTAGGTGATCCACCCGCCTCAGCCTCCCAAACTGCTGGGATTATAGGCATGAGCCACCACACCAGGCCAATCTATGTGTTGCTGATAATGAAGTGTTTAGTGCCCCAAATGTGGCGTACCTTGAGTGTGCCTTTACTGTACTTTAGGTACCTATATTAATTAACCAACTCATAAAAGAGGACAAATGCTTTAATTTGTTATATATTTTGTTAATTTGTTGAAAGAAAGAGGTGAGAATAATACATAGGCTGGGCCAATTTCTACAGTTTAAAAAAAAAAACAAAACAAAACTTCGCTGCCCTTAACAAAATGACTCTGAAATATAACACCTTTAAAAATTTGTTTTTTTGAGAACAAGAAAACAAAACAAAACAAAAAAACTAGGCAGTATGTAGTGAACAACTATAATGGCTACTCTACACTTTTAGTTAACATTTTTTTCCCTTGGTATAGGGAGGAAACGTGAAGCCGGCAATGTATTCCTCAATACACCGAGCTTTCTCCACAGCTTCCACGCTTACGCTTGGGCAGAAATGGTTTTATAAAATGAGAAACTGGGACTTCATGATATGCATAAAACCTGTGCTTAAATACTACTCAGACCAGTCCCCAAATTCATTGAACTTTACTCCCTTTTGGTTTGTAATTAAGGAATTTAGAATCTGAATTCATATTTCATTAAGGTTTTTAAAAGAATGCATGTTTATAAATAACAATTTTACAAAAAACTAAAAAACTTTACTTCAAAATGTAATATCATTTTTTCAACCAATCTTACTGATCAGAAAAAAAAAATGTAGTATCATTTAATCCTTGCCCAGCTCACCCTCGTTCCGGCTTTCCCCTACCATCAAAAACATACATCCTTGAAAGAGTACTACTCCATTTCTCTTTAACTTGGGTTACAGAGAAAATGGGGAGGAAGTTCTAGATTATCACATGGTGTGTACTAACAATTCCAGTAACATGTAGAAATAGGTAAGAGACAGCTAAGGCATAGTTGATTTTGTGCAGAATTTAGTCTCTGGGGTCTTGAGTTCAAGCTGTGTAGCCTTTGGCAAATCCATTAAACTCTTTGCATATTAATTCCCTTATATTTAAAAGGAAATGATGCACCTGCCTAACTCATGGGCTATTACCAGGAGCAAATCAGAAAAAGTCACACTGCAAAGTGAAAGCTGCCATAATTATTTCATATTAAAAACATACCTTTCAATATGTACAGCCTCCTTAACTATGGAGATTAAATAAAGCTAGCTGAGTCATGAGTTTTCACCCTCAAGAGAAAGAATATCAAAAACGGTTCAATTCAAAAGGTTTTGGCTTAGCTTACTCCTAACAAGAGTTAACTTACAGAAAATTCACACAGGCCCATTTATTGTAATTTCTTCTTAAGCTCTAAAGTAGGCATGTAAACAAAGAAAGCATGGGAATTACAAAAGACTTCCCTTCTGAAGACATCTTTGGCCAGTTCTGACTGCCTTGTGCTGAACTCTAGCTAGATACCTTGGCACTCCTGTTTTGTCAATGCTCTTTTAAAGAGGAAGGGTAAACGTCAAAATAAAGATGCACACATGAAGTAAGGTTAAAGCGTGTGCATTTATGGTTGAGGATAGAAATGTAAAAATCAACCCATCCATGGTGCTGAAGGCTGAGCCTGTGGTGTCCACTCTTACGGTAGTTTGCCATGGGGACAAAAAGAAATGCAGACTACTATATAGAACCTAAAATCTAGTGAAGAGGGAAGAGAGTTAATAAAAAGTTAAAACTAAGAGATTTAACTAACGGGTAACAGAAATATAGAACGCAGGTTAGATCATCAGGCAGCTTCCCCAGTATTTTGTTCTGAAAACAGGGTGACTGTTTCCAAAAGTCTACCTTTTCAGCTGCACTAAAAAAACTGGAAGGTCTAGTTCAGTGGGTACACTGCTTCATTCAGTTTTGCAAAATAAAAAATGTCCTGCAGATTGCCTAACAATGAGCATATTTAATACTACTTAACTGTATACTTCAAAATGGTTAACATGGTAAATTTTGTTATATGTAGTTTATCTCAATTAAAAAGAAAACAAATGTGAAGATCTATCGCCATGGAGCTCACACTGCCAGGGACTGGAGCTGAATGGTGCCCACCACCTTGCAGAGGGCGTGTGCTCTTGCTATTTCCTACTGTCCCTCCCACATCTCCTTGTCTCACACCTGGCCTGGCCACTCATTTACCCGTCTGGTCAATGAAGGTTTGAAGGTTTGTGAGCCCTGGGTGAGATCATGATTAACTGCTCAAGGAAAGGATGGCAAAGAAGGCTACAGTAGTTGACTGGGTGGGGAGACCACATCTGACTCGAAGATCACTATCTGGTGATTACACTAGAGCTTAGTCTTAGTAGAAAACAAGCAGTGATTATCGGGCTATGATTTCAACTTGACATTTTGGGAAATCTAGTTACTCTAAATGGAATGCTTAGCAACACACTAAGCTTTCTTGGCTATTTTTAAAAGCACTGTGTAATGCAATGGTTTTGTAGTGGCTGAGTGGGAAACAGGAACACGTGACTGTCTATATAAACATACAAGCAGCAAATTTGGCAGCCCAGCAATTCTGCTAAGTGCCTTAGAGAAACTTAACATGTACCCAAGGAGACATATACAAGAATGTTCATGGATTTGGATTAGCAAAAATTAAGAATTAAAGTTAGTTTTTAAAACTGTAAACAACCTAAACATCCATCACCAGGAAAACAGAAAATAAATCGCAGTATAGTCACATGTAATAGAATACTATTTGGCAGTGAAATATAAATGAGTTAGAATAGGGATGGGTAAACTATGGCCCATTGGTCAAATCCAGCCTATAGCCTGTTTTTGTCCATCTTGCAAGCTAATAATGGTTTTTACATCTGAAAAGGGTTTTATAAAACAAAAACAAAATGAACAAGAATACATGATAGGACCATATATACCCCACAAAGGCTAAAATAATTATTAACTGGCCCTTTATAAAAAAGGCTTGCTGACCCCTGATGATAAATCTCACAAATATGAGAAAAGAAAAAAAGCAAGATGCAGAATATATGTAAGACATCATTTATACAGAACTTGTAAACATGTAAAATAAAATTAGATACATGTTTTACAAAATAAAAAATGTCTACATATAGTAAAAGGATAAGGAAATAAGGAAATGCATATGAATAATAAATACCAAATTTATCATAGTAGATATGGGGTGATGATAGGATATCAGGGATGGGTACACAAAGGGCTTAAACTTGAACCGTATTTGTCAAGTTTTATTTCATGTCAGGTGGTGGGAAGCTGGATGTTCACTGTATTGTTCATATCTTTCTGTATATTTTAAAGACAATGGCTTTAAAAATATGCATCAATATTTATTCACCCTCAAACAACAATTGGCTAGTGTACTTATTTACCTTCCAGTGAACATTGCTGTCAAACTGCCTGCACATCAATGACTGCAAAGGTAAACTGGATGAAACTTTATGTTTATTTAGGAAAGTAAAGTAGTAAGAAAGAGCTAGTATCCATTTTGAAAGGCGAAGAGCTCAGCTGACCAGGCTGTGATTTCAACCTGACATTTTGGGAAGTCTGGGTGCCCTGAACAGAGTGCTTAGCAACACTAAGCTTTCCTGGTTATTTTTAAAAAGCACTGCATACCGCAACTGTTTTTGTGGTAGATGAGTGATGGGAAAAATCCAAGGGCAATTAGCATTCCAGAATTTTATCACAAGCTACACAATTTAATAATACACAGAACCTGTTGAACATTTGTCAGTTACAGGCGAGAGATCGGCAAATCAGGCCATTCAGGGAAAGCTGCCCTAAGTATGAGAAAGTCATTAAGAATGTGGGTTAAGCAGTTGTGGGAATCAAAGTGATAAGCATAAGGAATTAAAACTTTTTCAACAGCAACTTTAAGTGGCATACATCTTTGGAAAAAAATTAACAGACAATTCTGGCAAATTGTGAAGGAAATTTGGTTTCTCTTGAAATCCATTTGGAACAGTTATGCAAATTTTAGTTGTCGTGCAAATATTAAACAAAAGCAAACTTTCAATATCCCAGCCTGTTTCCATTTCTGTGAAACAACTTTATTCATCGGCCAATTCTATGGCCTCACATCTCTGTCACAGGAATGAAAAACAATCATTATTGATTGGAGTCAAAAGGGTAATAAAGTCACAAGGAACATGTCAAAATACTCAGTTTGTAACATGAAAGTCTTGCCAACTTGTTTCTTCCCACAATCCTATCCCAAAGAAAGTCATCACAGTCTTAAAACAGTCAAGGGTAAAGTTGGAAAATGACAGCAAGGGCATGAGAAATTCACACACACTGGGACCTACAGCTGGCATCTAAGAAAACAATCTTCCCCTCCACTAGCTGGTATACTTTTTCTATTACACTCAGCTCTACTGATCCCGGGAGGCTACAAAGAGAGACCACAGCACCACCACCTGACAACAGGTAAATTCTCTTTTTGAATCATCATATTCTTCTTTCTTGCAGATGTGAAAGTACCACTTGTTGTCACTAAGATTTCTCCAAGGATCCCATTCATGTATATCAAACAGAAAGGCTTGTGTAATTTTCAGACAAATAACCTATGTCTATACAGATTATGTGGTTTTCAAGACGTTTCCAAGTTTGGCCACTGCTATGAAACTAGTATTTTCTTATCCCCACCCTGCTGCAACCTCTACCATATACTCAACACCACTCATACACTAAAAACAAAAGACAATCGTAAAATCAGAAAAAGAGACTATCAATGCAGAATGAAGAAAACAAATAGTTTAGAATGCAATTTTTACTTTGGAGTACTTCCCCTAAGAGGACAACTGGTTTTTCTGAAGGCAAGTTTAGGGATAAATACACTACATTCAAGTATTACCACTTTATGGTCATTACACTGGACTAGAAGGAATTGCTGAAATGTGAAAAGGAAGCTAGAGTTTTAATTTTAGTAATAACTTTTAATCTGACCCTACAAAAGCTCTAAGAAGCATCACAACTGAGTGAGTTTTGTACATTTTTCTTCTCCATCAGCTCAATCCAACACAGATGCATTGATCAACCGGGTAACCGTGCAGAGGTAATTATTTCCCCACAGGGAGAGAGATAATTTAATAGGTCACAGATACTCTCTGCTTGTATTTAAGTTCTGCAATAACTAAGGAATTACTATGCTAATTTCTGGTCATATCTAAATATCACTTTGCTAATTTTCCATAGTTTAGAATCACATATGGTCTAAAGTACCATGTTATCCTAATCCAAAATAAAAGTGTTAAATCTTAATTTGACCAGTCTTAAATATTTAAAACAGTATTAATAAAGTTACAAGGTTAAGATTTATACAGGAATAAAACAAACCTCCAAAATATAATTAACTTAAAAGTAAGCAAAAATACTGATAGAAGGCACAGGTGCAAGTCTTTACACATGCATGGTGAAATCAAGCTTACACATCCACAACTGATTTATCCATGTAACTTAAATTCAAGACCATCAGAGTTACTTACTGATATGATTATCTGCTTCACAAGCTTAGTATCATCAATACAATCAAATGCCGCCAGTAAAACCAAATGGGAGTATTGGCCCTACAAGAATTGGAAGCCAGTAAAGGTTAAAAACAAGTGCACAGATTTTCCCTCTTATTCTACACATGGAATATTTTCAGAAAGGTTACCTACACTGACAACTTGTCGAACATAACAAGATGAATAAAAGCCATTTTAACGAACTTCCTCTCTTATCACGACCTCATTCATTATATTCTAGAGGTAAGGTTGATTTTTTTTTTAAAGCACATTATCCATTACCAAATAGTCTAAAACTAATACCTATGTAAACAGGTACACTTTTAATGAATAGCTACCCAAAAATTAAAAGTTCAAGTTATAAGATTAAGTTAAAAAAATCTACATATATAAACACATATATAAGATACTCCAATCATGAAAAAGAAAATATAAACTCATACAATTTTACACACACACACATACACACGATACACATAATACATGTACACAGGAAATCCTGGAAGGCAAGGCATTGTAATAGTCATCTCTGGGTTATACAAATGATTTTTAATTTTCTTTTCTATATTGCTCAATTTCTTTAAAGTGATCTCACAAAATTAGAATATAAATAATTATACACTGAATGAGAATGATATAAAAATCATTACTTTAAAAAAGTATAGCTGCATGAGATCACAGAAATACACATGTGGCTTTAACAACACTCATCTTTTGAAATAAAATTATTTCCATGATGCTAATACTGTTCCAAACATTTAAAGAACACCTACTTTATGTTAAGAACAGAAACAAAAGAAAACAAAAACCTGTTTCCAGAGCTTGTGGCATGAGTATCCCGGATGTTGATATAATTGTTTTAAACTTTGATAGGAATTTGATTTTTGATAATGGCCCACAATCATTCAGAGCCAGATCTGATGAATATCACAGATAATACAATTTCAATTAGAAACAATAACGAAGTTGCTAACTGTAAAGTCAAAAAGACAAACTGAAGATAAACAAAAAGGTCTAACACCCTTACTATACAAAGACCAACAACCAACTAAAAATGGGCAAAGCCAGGCGCGGTGGCTCACGCCCGTAATCCCAGCATTTTGGAAGGCTGAGGCTGGTGGATCACGAGGTCAGGAGATCAAGACCATCCTGGCTAACAGGGTGAAACCCCGTCTATACTACTAATACAAAACATTAGCCGGGCGTGGTGGCGGGCGCCTGTAGTCCCAGCTACTCGGGAGGCTGAGGCAGGAGAATGGCGTGAACGTGGGAGGTGGAGCTTGCAGCGAGCCCAGATCGTGCCATAGCACTCCAGCCCGGGCGACAGAGCAAGACTCTGTCTCAAAAAAAAAAAAAAAGAACATGAAGAGTCAGATCACAAAAACAGAAGCACAAATGTCTTTAAATGTATGAAATAATGCTTTATGAATTAATTAAGGACAATAACTAAAACAATGAAATGCCATTTATCCTATAGGCGATGATGAAAACCTCTGACAACAGACTAATTTATCAAAGGTTTAGGGAAAACCAGGCACACTTTTATGTTGATGAGAATGTAAAGTGGTTCAACTTCTTTGAAGAGCAATTGACAACACCTATACAAATTTAAAACGCAGGTATGACCTGATCCAGTAATTCCAGTTCTAGGGATTTATCTTGCAGACGTGTTTCCATGTAAGTACAAAGACTTACATATGAGTATATTCACTGGAGTACTAATTGTAATTTTAAACATTCTAGAAACTACCAAAATGCCCAACAGTGGGGACTGGTTAAATAAATTATGGTACAGGCATACGATGAACTATTACAATCACAAAGAAAAGTGAGGTAGACAGATGTATGTATATTGAAATAAAATGACCCATAATATGAATTAAGTGAAGGAAACAAAATAGAGAACAATGTGCCTAGTACAAAATCACTGGTTTCAGATCTCTTAACTCGGACACACATAAGCATAACCAAGCATAAAATATTTCTGGATGAATACAACAGAAGGTGGTACAGAATTGAATATAAGTGAAAAACAGACAAATCCACAAGTATAGTTGGAAATTTTAACATGTTTCTCTCAGCAACTGATAGAACTAGAAAATAATAAGTCAGTAAAAACATTGATGGTATGAACACTATCAACTACTTTGATCTAATTGACAAATACGGAATACCTCACCAAACAACTCTACAATATATTATTTTCAAAATACTTAGACCACATGTTAGGCCATAACACAGGTCTCAATAAATTTAAAAGGAACAAAATAATATAGAATATATCAAGAAACCCCCAATATTTGGAAATGAATAATTCCGAATTATCCATGGATCAAATCCATGGGTAACATTAGTTTATCACCCCTTTAGAAGTCACTCTTTGAGATTTAAAAAGATATGTACTTAGTATTGAATTACCTGACATAAACAAACTGTAGAACTAAAACAATCTAATTTTGTTATTTTAAAATGTCATACTCTTAATACCTTTGTGAATTTTCTATTAACATTCTAGTTTTTACTTATTTTAATGTATTCAAATTAGAATGTCACACATAAAAATTTACTTAACACTGAATTATGAATTATAAAAAAATCACATACACTGGAAACGAGAATTCCATATTTCACTTTGTTATAGGAACGTTAGCTGCCTTCTGAATTCTTCTAATCTCTAGCCCAACAGAAGACAGTAGTCAAGTACACAATCACACAGCATTAATTTTAACTGGTTTGACTTAGTATTTCAAACAAGTTGAAGTATTCACCAGATGCTAGTAGTTCTCACTGGATTTTTTCAAAGGATAAAGCAGTTGATTATTACATAATTTTAGTTCATCAGTAAATCAGAAATTTACTGATGAACTATTATCCATCAAATATATAAAGTATAACTCAAAAATTAAAATTGTATTTACTACATATATTCTAGTTACAGTACTCCATAGTAACAGCATGAAAAATTATTTAATATCTAAAAACATATAAACCCTATTTTTGAAGCAACAAATCCCCCAGAAAAAACTTTTGTACCTATGAATTTCATTAGGAAAATTGTTACTGCATTTCTAAAGAGCTATAAAATTTAACAACTAAAAATTTCCATAACCACACTGCAAATTTATTCTTAAAAAAAATAAAAAGATACATTTTAATTTCTTTTATGGTTTTGGTCATAAGGAAAACTAGTATCAAGTTTCTGAAGTGCAATCTGGCATCATTCGCCCAGAGACTAAAATATGTAGATACCGTATCCAGGCAGTAATTCCCATATTTAATTAACATGACTGGACAAATTCACCAAAAAAGCTAGTAAATATCAGGTTTTCAAAGAATATCTAATAAAAGTAGAGAACTATCATAATACAATGTTAAATTAAAAAAGGAGAAAAGAATGCATGTGGCATGGTTTCCATTTTGTGTAGATAAAATACGAAAATACATGTAGACGCACAGACAAATATAATAAAACAATTTTCTGCTTGGTAATTTTCTGAATTTTTCCAAATTTTCTATAATAGACATGAATTCATCTCACTATCAAATATAATTAGAATATGTAGTTTTATTATACTTACATTAGCCACCTTTTCAACATAAGTCTTCATTGTTTTCACAATCACTTTCCTGTCCTTAAAAAGGAAAGATTGTCTCACTGAACTTTCAGTTATGTATTAAGGGTATTTCGTAAACATTTTAATATTATATTTATTAAGTTTTCATTTGAGTGGCATATGTTTATCATTAGTAAAAATAATAGTTATGCAGCCAGAACGAAAAAACTGTAATATACCAAAGAAGTTCGCTTAGAGCTATTACAAACTTAGATGTGTATGTGATAGGGTTAGGGCTAGGGTTAGAGTTTGCAAGGCAAACCTAGTGAAGCCACCTTTCACAGTGAGACGGGACAGATCCTTCTTCCAAGGTCTAAACTGCCCTCAAATGGACAGTCTAGCAAACAGTTAGTACTCATCTGCATTTGTTGAACAAAATTAAATTTGCATTAAAAAAGTAGATATAGTACAACTATCTTTTAAAGGCAGAATTATGCTGACCAAGGAAATAATGATAATTTCTGTTAAACTTCTGTGATTAATAAGGATCTTTACCTTTTCCCTCAAGTACTTAACACCTCTGGGAGCAAATGAGTGTGGCCAGCTGTTTGTTATCCCTTCCCATTTTCCCGTGCCATAGTATGATCATTAAATGAGGAGGTACCAAAACCTCTAGAAACTAAAGCTTAAATACATATTATGTTTACTTGCTTGATAGATCTCTTCCCATCCTTTAATGAAACTTCAAGGTTTCTACTAAAGCAGAGAAAAGAAGAAACACTAGGCCTAAAGAAGATGGCTCATTCCCATCAGGCCCTAAGGCACAACTTTTGGAAGATAATGTTGCTATGCACAACAGGGCAAAGACCAAAGAGGGTTAAAAGTCTAAGGACAGCGAAGTCAAGCCTGCAGATAAAGCACGGCCCTGACTTGTACAGTTTAAATGCGCAAGTGCTGTCACACTTACCTTGGGCGTGCCATGCCACAGGCAGTGCATGGCCACTCTGGCGCCATCGTGTGTGTGTGCCAGGTAGACCACCGCTTCGCGGATGGCTTCAATCATTTCCTAGGGAACAAATGCCGTCAGGAACAGGGCTTTGCTTTATTTTCTTCTTTCTGCTGTTTTATCTGTCTGTCTACAGGGGGCAGTTATGCAGAGAGAAGGAAAGGAAGAGAGTGCCAGGTAGCAAACAATTTCATTTTGTAGACAATCAAACAGAAACACAAGCTCTTTCTAGAAACGTTCTTTTCCATCAAGAGCAGTAAATACTGCTGGCAGACAATTTCTATTAAACACAATACCTGACTTTTACCAATGTCTGTTAAAAAAAAAGGTCAAGCTATATGTGTAGTATAAAATATTCTAAATAATTTTCCAAGAAAAAGAAGCCCAGGAGGTGGTGGTGATAAGGGAGCTTTGAACAGAATAGCGAGATAAAGAAAATGCTCTTCCCTAAAAGAGACCTGTATGCAATAAGCAGAATCAAAACACTCATTTTGACTGAAAAAGTTCCCTTTTTAGTTCATAACTGGATTATCTCCAAACATCATATTCTTTACCATAAACATGCTTACGTAACATTTCCTCATGAAAAATTTCTATACTAACATTTAGACTAAGACCTCATGTATAAAATGACCCTTTAGTAAAAAACATTTCTCACTAGGTAGCTTAGCTTAATTTACACTTTAGCCTTCATTTTCCATGTATATAATTTCTTATTTACATTTTCTTTTTTTTTTTTGGAGACGGAGTCTCGCTCTGTCACCCAGGCTGGAGTGCAGTGGTGCCATCTTGGCTCACTGCAACCTCCGCCTCCCAGGTTCAAGCAATTCTCCTGCCTCAGCCTCCTGAGTAGCTGGGACAGGTGCCCGCCACCACCCCCGGCTAATTTTTGTATTTTTAGTAGAGATGGGGTTTCGCCATATTAGCCAGGCTGGTCTCGAACTACTGACCTTGTGATCTGCCCACCTCGGGCTCCCAAAGTGCTGGGATTACAGGCGTGAGCCACCGTGCCTGGCCCTATATTTTCAAAGTCTAAGCACGTAGGATGTAAATGAGTTCTGGCAACTAACAAGTGCAGAGCTCCATTTTAGTCTGTTCCCAATTTAAAAATGCACGTTAAATAAATACAAAGCCTCATGCCAGGAACGAGAGGGTAGGTGCCTAATTTCATCAATAAGGAACAAACAATTTCAGCCTCAATTATCTAACAATCCCTTCCCAAGATGACTCTCAAGAGCAGTCTCAACTATGAACTTAGGAATCTCTTCAGAGCTACCCAGACGGAAAGCCATGCATATATTCCAATTATGCTTCCATTTTCCCCCGAGGTTTTTTTTTTAAGTCTCTTTTGAAAATGCCCCCCATACCAGAAAAGACAATTTGTCTCATTACTTTACACGCATGCTAAGTTCCAAATGATTTTTTGCTGTTACTAAACATTCAACACTAAAAAGATACTTTCTACCACTGAATATATTCAAATAATCACTGTGCCACTTCTGGGCATACAGTCCTGCCTCAGAACTGTGGGATACTGTATTTTTCAGGAAATAAGAGAAATCTCCAAAAGAGAAGGTGCTGCTATGGTCATCAAACCATAAGCTTAGGTAGGTGGCTACCTTCGGGAAATTATTTTGCATGCCAATTTTAAGAGGGTCAAAACTCCAATGAATGTATAGTCTGGCGTATTTGTTAAGTCGGTCTCATTATTTTCACTATCCCTTGTGATTGGAAAATGAGGACAAATGGACAATGAGCTCACTGTACGATGAGGCAAGCAAAGTTCAGGGAACTAAATGATGAATTCTCATTTGTATTCCCATGACTGACTTGAAGGGCAGTGCAATTTACCTTCACTCTGTTCTTCTATCATATAAAGTCCAGGTTTTCATGGTCCATTTAGTTTTACAAACGTATCCTCCTCTAACCTTTTAATGCCAAGCTAATTTTTTTTTTTGTATTAGCACAGTTGAATTTAAAACTATCCGAATGCTTGAATATTCCTCCACGAGTTAGTTAATTTTCAGATTAGGTTAGCTAGCAGATACTCTCTGGATTATAATTAAGATATAAAAATTTAATTTGATTAGTAAAACTAGGGTCAATTCTATTGTTTACTAGAATAAAACCTAAATGGAATTAGCAAACGTGTTCAAAGGGAGTTGAGTAAATTATCTTCCCTAAATAAGGAAGCAACTCTAAAATTTCCAAAAGACAATGTACATCAAAGCAGTTTTTCAAATTTCTACACCGCTCCTCCTCCATATTTTAGTTTAAAAACAAAAACCAAGAACTTACTGATCTGAGTTTGGAGGGTGCATAGGTAAAAAAGTCCAAGAATACTTTATGCACCAGTGAGTGCTTAATCACAGCTTCCCTGAAAACAGAAAAAAAAACAAAAAGACACATCAGATCTGGCACTACAGTCATACAAAGACAGGTAATCTCAGAAGTCCTAAAGTAATCTAAACAAGTGAAATGGTTTTACTGAATATAATTTGTCATAAAATAGGTTTTACTGAATATAATTTCTCATAAAATAGACTATCTTTCGGAAATACTAAAACTTAAACAAAAATTTAGATGGCAAAATTGATTTAGTGCCATCTACAACCAAGATTAGAGTACAAATTTCTAGTATTTAATCGGCAAACATAAAATCAACATTTGAAATATGCTCTGCTCTGTTAAATAAGGACATCTACATTTTTTTCCCCGGCACTGGATATAATGATTAGAAATCCACATGTGGACCTATTTTTTTAATAGTTGTTTTATTTCTGTTAACACCCTTCACAATCCATCTGTTTCACAAAATAATTTTAGCAGAATTAAAACTTGAATGAACCAAACATTGTCAGCAACTGCAACAACACCTACTTAATCCAAACCCCCTAGGTGTGACACTTGGTGGATCCAGGTGTACAGTGGAGGCCGATGGTCAGGCATCAAAGATCTAAAGTTCACAGGCGATATCCAAGTAGACAGCAAAAGCTAACACTACCTTTATGGGCAAAGCACTGTTCTGAGTGTTTGGAACAACCAACCCATTTAATCTTCATAAAATTCCTATGAAGTCTGTACTATTATTATCCCAATTTTACAAATATGGTAATTGAGGCACAGAGAGGTTAAGTTGCCGAAGATTACAGTTAGTTATGGTGGGGCGAGTGGGGAACCAGGAGTTGTACCCAGGCAGTCGGGTCCCAAAAGCTATGCTCAGCCACTCCACTATGGGACAGATGCCATGAAGGGCACAGGCACAGGCTCCTAAGTCTTACAATCCATTTTTAAAATTTTTTTATTTTTTTTAGGCAAGGTCTCACTCTGTTGCCTAGGCTGGAAGGCAGTGGCACAACCACGGCTCACTGCAGCCTTGACCTCCTGGGCTCAAGTGAGCCTCCTGCCTCTCAGCCTCCCAAGTAGCCAAGACTATAGACACATGCCATAAAGCCTGGCTAATTTTCTTATTTTTTCGTAGAGATGGGGTCTTGCTATTGCCCCAGCTGGTCTTGAACTCTTGGCCTCAAGTGATTCGCCCACCTTGGTTCCCCAAAGTGCTAGAATTATAGGCGTGAGCCACTGTACCTTGCCTGCAACCAAATTTGAATAACAGATTATATTTGTGAAACTGTTTAGTATACATGGCTTCCATGTAACATTTTATTTGGAGAAAGAATGCTTCATTGCATAAAAAAGCTCATAAATCACGAATGCATGTTAGTTATCATTTTATAGGATACAATATCAGAAAAAGAAATCTCCTTTCGCACCAAGAATGGTTTCAAACCAACACTTTTGCACTCTTATTTAGGACAGATTAATACTTGTAAGCAGGAAATATCTACCTCTTCTGGGCAACAGTTATGTAAAACCTTCCTCCTTTGAATGTCATTTCTTAAGAAAAAAACAAAAACAACTTTCTTACTTTTGGGCCATTGGAGTTAGAATCTGTTTCATTTCATCCATAATAAGCTCTAATTTTTCTGGCTGTACCTCTAACACTTTGTCCAGAGTTGGGTGATCTGCTGACTGCAACAAAACAAAAAAATCAAACCCCTCTAAATTTAATCAATTTTTTCACTTCAGGAAAAAGAAAAGTAATTAGTCATTTTAAAGTAAGTTTTAACAAATTTAAGATTTCCCATATTTACATAATGAAAGCTCTGCTATATATCCTTGTGGAGTAACCTGATGAGCTGATTCTCAGTCTGTGTATCTATCAGTGCATTTAAAGAGCCAGGCCAACCAAGTTAACCAGCTAATAGTTACTTGCCAAGCACCTAGCTCTCGCCTAACTATGAGATCAAGTAGTCACTTCACAAATTCTTGCCACCATATGTCTTATAATTAGTTGGCTATTCCTATTAAATATAATGAACTGTTAACAAAATTAGTACAGCAACAAATTCAACCCAAGAATTGAACCTGACTAATGGAGGCAACCCGGGAATCAGTCCATATCCCTTCAGACAAATGTTGCATTTATGTTCCAAGGTTTGAAATAGATTCTTTAACCAGCTAGTCCCACTGCTAACTATTCTCAGATTCAATCCCTGTACTCTATCCGAGGTTAGGTCTCTCTATTCCCCTTCATCTCTAGATACAATCTGAAGAAGGGCAATGCATGCACATGAAAAAACACAGGAGAAGCTAGCAACAGACAGCCAAACACACTTCAGCCAGAGCTGGTTGGGGGTGGTCACACAACTTTGGTGACTATTGGGAGTCTTCTCCTTCAGTCTGACTGTAAAAATAGAAGTATTGAAGCGCGAAGCGCTACACACAGAGCACCCAGCAGTGGAACAAAAGTTTGAACTGAAGGGGATTTAAAGCCAATGCTCTGGAGAAAGAGAAACTTGCTCACGATACCAGAAACAAAATAAAGCATGAGGGAAAATCAAGGGCATAAGATGGTCTCTTAAAGAACCAGCCGAGGTAAAAATACATTCAAAAAGTAGGGCACTGGAAGTTAAGGAAGAGCATATCGAAAAAGTAAAAATACTAGAAAAAGACTTCTGGGGATGTCACCTTGTAAAGCTGAAACGTGTTCCCATAGAGCTCTTCCGTCAGCATGTTCCTCTGCTCCAAAATGGCTTTGTCATTGTACGCGTACTCCACGATGGCTGATGCTTCTGCATGCCGCAGCATCTTCCTCACGTGGCCTTTAAAACTTCTCATTATCTCTGCAATCTGTGGTTTACTTCTAAACACAACACAATTATGGAAAAAATAAATGATGGAGAAAGCTTGGTGACAATAAAACACAACTTACTTCTCCCAAGACCAACTCATCAATCTGTGTCACTGAGGAGTAAATGAGTTAGCATGCATTGAGAAGCTGTGGCTAGCACATAGTAAAGTCTCAATAAATGTCATTTCCTATTAAACTGTTCTGCTCGAAAAAAACAGTAGGGCAGGAAAAAAGATAAAAGTAAAAGATTCAGGGAAATATAAAATAATATTCTAAGATTCTTTTTGAAGATGGGACTTAATCACAAGTATTTAAAAGAATCAAATAGCTGGAAACTACAGCTAGGAATACGTTTTTGAAAATTTTGTCAACTGCATATATTACACTTTTTGTTGTTGATTATCATATTCTAGCACATTATTACACTCAAAAAGATTGGTCAAGACAAGTACTAATTCCACTTAATTTAGGAAATTCTCCCATGTTGACATTTTCTAACCCACTGACCTTGTATCAGTCTACTCAACTGTCCCTCCCCGGTCTCCACCCTCTTAATACTGGTGGCTAATTACAAGTTAATTATTCTATTTCTCTTCTTCCAGAGGTTCAAGATAAACATTCACTAATCATCCATCATGTAAAATTATTTTTACTATGCTACAGTACCAGTCTACTTCAAAAGTGCTTATTTGTTGCTCACTGTGTCTTTAAAACTTTTGAATGCCAACAAATCAGAAGGTGAGGGTATACCTCCGGCAAAGTCATAAATTTCAAGGAGATTTGCAAGACATCTCTCATGTATCTTTTTAGGAATGAAGGTAGTACCATAATTTTACATTAATTTCAATAATTGTATTTAAGATGATACTCTCTAAAAACAACACAAGCATCTGCTGAGAGCCATTACTATTACTTATAAAGACCACAGACTTCCTATCTCGCATCTGAGCACAGTTGGAAACCATGCCTTCAAAAGACAAAGAAAAAATGTATTTTATAAATAAAACAACTTACCCATACATGAGAAATTTCTTAACAATATTTCTGGAATATTTGGCTTTACTTAATTCAACCAAATCATCTGAAAAACAAAAATACATTACAATGACTTGAGATCTCATTTCAGCTCTCTGGAAACAAAGGGAGGAACTAAATAAATGCACAATCCTGGAAACACAAATAATTCTCAATTTGTCCCAGGCAAGGAAAAAATAAAGAGAAGACACACCTAAACAAAAATTGTTTGCTAGGACAGTCTTGGGTATTTTAAGAGAAAAGAAGTGACTTATTGCAAATGATAACATAATCTTCAGTACGTAATAAATACCTCGCAATTCTTCAAAAGCCTGTTTTCTCTGTTCTTCATTACCATACTGAATGTAACACTGGATCACACGAGTTGAATCATGTGCAAATGCAATCTGTAGGGAAAAGTTTGAGTTAGACTAATTCTCTTTTGAGAGTTATGTATCTCGTTAATTTATTGTGACCTCTTCTGGTATTTCTTGTTAGAAAAAAGGTAGTCTTCATGGATAAAATCAAACCTAGATTACTGAGAACTACTTGTTTTAATTATACAAAACATCATTCTTTTGTTTTGAGACCTACCATATTTGACAGGTACAATTAATAATGACACTGAGGCAGGGATAAATTTCACCATCTTGCAAGACTCCTCTCATTGTAATTCAAACCAAACCAAACCAAACCATCTGATGATCATACAGACTATACTTCTCATTTCTTTGATAGTTACCATCCCTAAAAGGGAAATATTTCTGTTTAAAAGGTCTATTACTCTATGATTTTTATATAAGTGATCTAAGAATGTTTGGCTTTGGCAACCAGAAGTGTACTTGTAAGATCAATCTAAAAGTCTTCCTAAAGAAATATATACAACTATATCCATACACACTGGCAATTATATAATAAGTTAATCATCCATTTGTCACATTTTCATTATAATTCCTGCACATATATCCAGTTATATTTCTAGAAGAGTTGTTGTGTTTTGAATCTGATTCTCTAACCCATTCCTCCTCATGACTGTTGGAAGGACCCACTGATCAATTTTCTAGAGCACCCTCCACTAATCATCCGTCATGCAAAATTATGTTTACTATGCTACAGCACCAGTCTACTTCAAAAGTGCTTATTTGTTGCTCACTCTATCTTTAAAGTTTTTGAATTCCAACAAAGAAGGCAAGTGTATACTTCCATCAAAGTCATAAATTTCAAGATTTGTAAGACATCTCTGAAGTATCTTTTAAAAAAATAAGGCTGTTTTTGTGCATATATTGAGCACCTATTATGTAACCAACATAAGTGCCTTAAACATAGTGTTCTTATTTATATCTCAAAGCAACCGTAAGAATGAGCTGTTACTATTCCCACTTTACAGATGAGGGAAGTAAGGTTATGAGAAGGAACTCACTACCTCTGTTACCCCGAGGAAGAATCTTTACTTCTCTGAGTCCCAGATACATCAAATACACAACAGGGATGATGACATATGGTAAATGACACAATGCATGTGCTGGTTAACACAATTCCTAGCTTATAGTAAATAATCAATAAATACGTTATTGTTATTGTCCAAAGGCACACATATTTTAAGCAGCCCACCCAGGATGTGAATACCAAACTCACTTCTAAGACCATGATCATACAACTGTGACCTCAGGGTAGTTGAGACAGAATCCTGAGTGAAATATTCATAAATTGCTGAAGCTGAGGGGGCAGTTCTATCGTAAAAAGATCCTGCTGAATTTATACGAAAGCAGCAGCTGATGACTTGCTATTTTCCTACAAACTGTAACATAGCATCTGGTTAGACCTATGCATCTGACTTGATAAAGGCTGCCCATCCAGGTACCGTAAAACTATGAGAATCTGTTGTCTTCCAAGCCATTGTGTATTAATCCAAATACATGAGAGTCAAAGGAAATTTATTACAAAACAGGATTAAGCAGCAACAATGAAAACTACTTTAGAATTCTCTAATGATTATATTTTAGTTAAAGATCTTTGCATGATGTTTACAAAAGCATGGAGGAAAAGAAAGAGGTAATATGTTCACATCACAAATATAAAAAAGTTGGCAACTGAGAACACACTAAATTACATGCAGTTTAGAACAAGACATTTATAAAATACTACTGAACTAATAAACTTCTCAAGATAACTTTAAAGGAACACTGGCTTATTTTAAGAATTATTAAAAAATGACACAGCCAACTGACAATCTTTTCAAAACTCCCTAGCAATAAGGTCCCTCACTTTTAAATTTTTATGTAGTTCAGTGTTATGGAAGATATTTAAAACTTGGCCAAATACACTGGAAACAATGACAAGATCACCTGTCATGAATGGTCAGCTACCCCTGAGAGTGAGGCAACTTCAACTTTTTAAAATTGCAACGATGAGTATGTCCTACTTACAGTTTTAATTTTCCCTTGAATCAACTTCTGCAAATCACTCATTAACTTTAATCTTTTTTCTTTGTCACAGTCTTTTCTACAAATGAGGAGAGGAAGGAAACACAGTTTAAGTAAAGAAGTTATTTTAAACACACAAAATTAAAAACCGTACCAGTATATGTTCTCCAAGTTCAGCATGATTTTCTTTTCTAAGGCAGCAAAACTCTGCCATTAAAATTACTATTCCAGAGCAGCCAGACAAAAGTAATTTTCTCAAAGGCAGAAACTCATCTCAAAAGGTATAATTTTAGGTATCAATCCAAATCTTAACAGCCAGAACTTCAGAAGTAAAAAAAAAATAATAAAACAAATGTAAGATAACAAATACTGAAGTATCTCAAAATCTAGCTGGTAAGAATTGTCCTTCGTTTTCTCGGACATGTCTCAGGAAGAATGTCAAATTTATTTCAACCTCATACATTTTCATAAGCGTATCTGATGCCATAGTAATGATTCTACACACTTCTGCAGCGGGCACACACCCAAGTACTGATGTCTCTACCGGGATGTCATGAGGACCCCCTCAATAACCCAAGTGCTATGTCATTCATTTTAGGACATCTCACTATTTACAAGGTACACTGACTTCTCCGCTGGCGCAAAGGGACTAACAAAGACACTTTTAGGTAGAATTACCTTCTTAAAGTCTCCCAAATCTGCTTTGCCCGAACAACAATGTCATAGTTGGTTTTATCACTGAGTTGTCTGCTTTGCTTCAGTTCTTTCTTCTTCTTTTTGAAGTCATCCCATTTGGGCTTCTTGGCTGCTGATTCTAGTTATTACAGAAATTATTTTCAGTTACATTTAACATTCTAAGTGTCATAAACCAATACAAATTAGGTAAAAAGGGCAATCACTAATCAGGATCAATGCTCATTCTGGAAGCTAGAAAGGGGAACATACCATCCCCCATATATACTTTACTTTGCTTTCTGAGCAGTTTGTACATTTTACATTTGGTTAAATTTAAATCTTTATTAATTCTTCTAACAGGATGCCTATTAAGACAAAAGGACATTAAAAGAATTACAAAAGTAACTAAAATATTTTAAATATCTTTTTCAATTCTGAAATAAAATTCTACTTTTTAAGATTAAGATCATCGGACTTTAGGTATAATTAACTTCCAATGAAAACAAAAATTAGTCCAAATGAAAACAGGAAAAACAACTTCGAAAATTCACTATTCTGAGTGCTGTTGTATATTAAGTCACTTATTTCTTCCAACAACTCCAAGAGGTAGGTATTAATATTACCCTCCCTTCCATGGTGGGGAAAAAGAACAAAGCAGTTGAGCTCTCTATCTGAGGCCACACAACCTGCAGTGGTACAATTAGGATGGAAACCTAGAAATAACCCTCTGCTGTCTTAGTCATGACAATGAACTACCAAAATTTCCAAGTTCGCCACAAACAGAGTGATACCATAAAAATCGAATATCTTTCTATCACCACTTTTTTGTCTTCAAAATCCAAGTAACTTACCAATTGAACTAATGATGCCAAACAAAGAACAACTTACTAAAATGGGTATTATTTACATTAGTATCCTGCACGGAATCTTTTGGGGGAATTAGTCACTTCTGACTATCTCCCTTTCTCTATAAAAAACTGGGGAAAATGCAAAAAAAAAGAAAAGAAAAACTCTGTAAAACCAAAACCTAGCTGTAGCCACTGATTATTTTCCTCTTGCTTTTTCTCCATGCACGTTTTAATCTTTAAAAACTCAAAAAGTGGACAGGTGCAGTGGCTCACGCCTGTAATCCCAGCACTTTGGAAGGCTGAGGAAGAATCACTTGAGGCCAGGAGTTTGAGATCAGCCTGGGCAAAACAGTGAGACCCCGCCTCCAGAAAAAATTAAATTAGCCGGGTGTGGTGGTACACGCCTGCAGTCCCAGCTACTTGGGAGGCTGAGGCAGGAGGATCACCTGAGTCCAGGAGGTTGAGGATGCAGTGAGCCATCATCACGCCATTGCACTTCACAGTCTGGGCAACAAAGTGAGACCCTATCTCAAAAAAGAAAAAAATTCAGAATCTGCATTCACTTAATATGATTAGATGATGTTTTCTCACGAAATTAACATTCCTCAAGAACATAATTTTGGATGGCTATCCAATATACTACAATGTATTTATTATTCCTTTATTGTTTACTTATATATTCCCTGTCTGGTAATACAAAAGATTATAGGCAACAGAGGGCATATTTACCACTATATTAATATGGTATCCTTTACTATACAATAGAGGATATGAACTGATCCAGGGCTAATTTAATTCCATAAGTATTTGGGTACCGTTGACATATGTCATGCTAGGCTGCAGTACATTTATCAATGAGGGGGTTGTCTAGTAACCAATCTCTCATGTTATTCTATCAGTCCAGTTACTGATACAAAAATATAAGAAAATGAAATCAAGAGTCCCATTTTGAGATATCAGGAATGTTATCTCCCATAGCAAAAGAAATCGTGGCTTTTCTCACATCAATGTGAGAAATTAATGTATATGTGTTTAAAATGGAGGCATCAAAAGCTCCAGTAGAGAAAGGAAGATGTGGGATCTATTAGAGAGGCTAGGAAAGAGAAAGTAGAAAAGAGAGCTGGAAGAGAAGCTACTGGCAATGGGGGAGGAGGAAGATGAGGGAGAAAGAAAAAATTTAAAGAGAAGATTGAGACTGGAGCATGAAAAGATCCTACAGCCCTAATGGGAAACAATGGCATTTCCCCTCCTTCCTCTCTCCCTACCTCCTTGTCTTAAGGCTGCTGTCGCTCTGGTAAGCAGCCCTTAGGCAGGGTAAAAAGCAAGCACCAGGACTAGGGGATGGCACTGAGAAAACCATCCCCAGTGGTCTCAGCTGGCAACAAAGGAGCAGTGTCAGGACATGTTGTGCTGGAGAAAAAGTGAATAAAAGGCACCAGAAAAATTCTCAGGATGTTGCAAAGAAAGTAATGATATGACAATCCACATAACCTGGAAACTGCTTGAGATCAATGCAGGACAATGCACAACAGTGGAACGTTATACAATAGAGAGCAAAGCTCTGGGTGAGAAATGACCCACTGAACATTTGGGCAGTTTGTTTCAACAGACAAACAGGAGACCTGCCAATACTTCCAATCAGTGAGCAACTTGTCCTGAACCAATTAAAATCAAATCTGTCATGTGTGCACGACACCTTCTCTGGAACTACTAGGATCTGCGCCATCAGATGGGTTTATTGTATTAGACTGGCCTAAGCTCTGTGAAGGCAAGGTCTGTATGTTTCTTGCTCACCAAAGCATCCTTAACCAAGGCTGACACTTAGCTGGGGACAGACTGATTCTTTAAAGCCAGATTCTATGATTAGTTGGGGCCTGTATCCTTACTGATTGTTTTTGTGTGTGTGCGTGTGTGTGTGTGTGTGTGTGTGTGTGTGTTTTGCCCTATCTTCTGGTACAATGCATAGAAAACTCAAATACTCGTTCAACAAATGAATAAACTTTAGCTTATAGAAAGAAATGTTTTATTGAGGTTCCACTGTATAAAGCCATTATAATTTAGCTTAACTCCATGGCTAAGGTAATTCAGAAAAGGGCTAAGAAATAAGAAACTCTAAGCACCAGAGGGAAATTGTGAGCATGAAAGATGCTCTGTTGTTTATTTAGGCCATCTACCTGTCCCATAATGTTACCTGCCAAGGAATAAGAATGTGAGGTCTCTAATACACCTCCAGAGTCCCTGCACACAATGCTTCAGGCAGGGCAAGGGCTCTGCAAAGACCCTGCTGAACGAATCAGTACTTACCATCGCTTTTACCATCTGGCTGGAATTTCCTCTTCTTGTTGAATTTATTTGCCTGCTGGAATTTGTTCTTTGGTGATTTGTCCCCTTGCTGCTTATTCTTGAACTGCTTCACACCCTTTTTCCCAGGTTTTGTGATACTTTTCTCAAAGTTCCTAGATGTGATTTTAGGTCCGCCTTCTTTAGCAACTTTTCTTGGAAATGTCTTTGAAGAACGAGAATCTAGTGACAATCATAATTGTAAGTTCAATGATTCCAGGCCCAAATCTCTTTTATCCATTGGATTACATTCATTACAGAAAATTACACTCTTTAATCCTAATACCATGTCTTACTCTCAAATATGCAACATACAGCCTTTTGAGTAGAACTGGATTTAAACAATCAAAAGAAAAATAAAAGATTCTTTCCTTGATTATAAAACTAATACAGGTTCATGACAAAAACAAACAAACAAAAAAACCAAACACCTAGAGAGTAGAGAAATATAAAATAAAAGCTACCCATGATTCTACCACTAGAGATAAACACTGGTGTCAGTTTGGTATGTTTCTCTAGTTTTAAGCATATAGCAGAGCTATTATTTATATACCTCTGTATTCTGCTTTAATGATGGTCTACACAGAATTTTCAAGAGATCAATAACAAAAGAAGTCTAAGAATAAAATGAACATTCTTAAAATTTGGAAAGTGTATCATAAGGACATCTAAAATGTTAATTTTAAAATTTTCTAGTTTTAAGAAAATAAAATTTTAAAGCCTATAATAAAATTATTTAACAAAAACTTTTGGTCAAGAAGCCTTACAAATTAGTACCTAACAAATGAGATGAAAACAGCAACGGCTAACATTAAGGAAACATTAGTCATATGTATAATTCCCTGACTTTTCTATTTTACAATACTGACACCTGATGGAATAACAAAGACATCACCATTATAAATTCTGAACCTAAAAGTATTTGGCTTATGAGCAGTATGTATTAAACAGTCCTGATTTATCAAATGTTAAAACGTATGGTGAACTAGTGTGAATAAAATGAGGCAATAGCAGCAACAACTGAGATAAGGAGTCTTTCATGACTAAGGCATTCCTCAATTATTCTGGCAATTTCTTTCTTTTTTTTTTTTTTTTTTTGAGACGGAGTCTCGCTCTGTCGCCCAGGCTGGAGTGCAGTGGCGCAATCTCGGCTCACTGCAAGCTCCGCCTCCCGGGTTCACGCCATTCTCCTGCCTCAGCCTCTCCGAGTAGCTGGGACTACAGGCGCCCGCCACCACGCCCGGCTAACTTTTTGTATTTTTAGTAGAGACGGGGTTTCACTGTGTTAGCCAGGATGGTCTCGATCTCCTGACCTCGTGATCCGTCCGCCTCGGCCTCCCAAAGTGCTGGGATTACAAGCGTGAGCCACCGCGCCCGGCCCATTCTGGCAGTTTCTTAAGTGTCTAAATGTCATGAGCAACATGTTAACTCATACGCAATAACACATACTTCTTCCTACTATTTTAATCCTAATCCTAGCCAATGAATACAGATTGAAATTTACTACATGCCCTCCCATCTCCCAATTATAATAGCAAAACACCCACATGGGAAGCATATCTTACCACTATTTTTATGAAATCTGTTTTTTTCTTGTGCTGTCTTTGTACTCTTTCCTGTGAATTGCTTTTTCCCTTTGACTTCCATTGTAGCAACTCTGGAAAACCAAAACCAAAACCAAAAATAATCACTGCAGTTCTCTTCATTAAATAAGGCTGTTTCATAGTCATTGCCACATTTAGTCCTTCAGTCTACAAATACAATACAAATCAGCCAGATATAGAACGGGCAACTACTTAAATGCAGCAATTATGAAATCACTGCCTCAGATTTTAAAACTGAAAAATGATTTTTTATTGATACACGGTATCAATAAAAAAAACTAAGAACAACACACACCCTGGCCAATGTTTGATATATCCCGAGGCAACACTTCACTTCCACAATAGTACTGGCTAAAAATAGACCACTATTGACACCAAGTATAATAAGCATCAGAGTTTGCATTTTGTAACCTGGGAAGACTAGGGGATGCTAGGGGATGAATAACTGACAAAATTATCGCTTGATTTCTTGGAGCCTAAAAAGCCAGGAACAAACAACAGGTTGCACGTACCACTACATGCATTTAATATAAGAAAATAAAGGATTACCTGAAAGATTGCTATGTAATCCAACATAGCTAAAACAAAGACTAGCATCCAGTGTTTAATTTGTGATTGTTTTAGAGGCAGCCAAGTAATTGGCAGTGAACTCCAAAATAAGATGTTGAAATAGTTAATATTTCATTGAAAGGAATCTGTCTAATAGGCGCTTTATAGGCTACTGAGACACCATGGTGCACAGGATAAACAACTTATAACCCCTCATCTACCCAAGGTCCTTGAAAGCAGCAGAACAGATCAAGAGCAAAAGCCATTTGGCTCACTTCCCCACTAGTTGGACGATCAACGCATTTGAAAGCTGACTGTAAACACAGATGTTAAGGATCCCTAGACAACACCAGATATTTCTAGATTAGAATTGCCCATTCAAGAACTAATTTCTCAGGATATTACCATAAGAGAAAAGAAGGGTTCTGGGATAAAATATATTTGGGAAACAGTAAGTTAAATGACAACGATCAGCCCGTAAGAAAAGGCTTTTCAGATTCTTTAATTTGCTAATATAAATCATCAACTGTCAAGCAAAGGCTAAAGGATGCAGGATTTTCCAACTCCAGTTGAACCACTTTTTTCTGGAACATCACAAGGGAACAGCAGAGTTCCAAGGAGTACTCTGGAAAGCACTGTTCTAATCTAGACTGTTCTAATGATTCTGAAAAATGGACAGCCCCTGAATTACTCAGCTTCCTCGAGGCATTTAGAACTGAAGGGTCACATTATTACTTGGCTATGGCCATCATAACCATACCTGCATCTCTCAGCTCTTCCACACCTCTAGTTTTCTATGAATCCATTCATTTACATATTTTCTCTGTATGTTTGTTCTAATTTTTATATTGAAAAAATTTTAGCTTTACAAAAGAGTTGAAAAGATACACAGTTCACATATACCCTTTCCCCAGCTTCCCCTAATGTTAACATACAATGCAGTTAACTAAGCTACAGAGTTGAGTTGGAGTTTACCAGTTTTTCCACTAATATCCTCTTTCTGTACCAGGATACACTGAATCTGGCCATCAAGTCTCCTTTGTGTTTTGTAGAATATTCCTCATTTGGGGTTTGCCGGATGTTTTCTCATGATTAGGCTAAGGCTACACACTTTTTGGAAGACTACCAGAGGTCAAGCTTTCTTCTGGTGGTACTCTATCAGGAGGTACATGACATTAACATGACTTATTACTGTTTATGTTAACCGTGTTCACTTGGTCAAAGTAGTGTTTTCCAGGTTTCTCCACTGTAAAGTTGCCACTTTAACCTTCTCATCTTTATTAGATCCAAGCCACAAAGTCCAGCCCAAACTCAGAGGAAAATTAAGCTCCACTTCCCACAAGGAGGGGTACTAAAGAATCCAGGCATGTTAAACTACCACAGCAATTAATAAACATTTTAGACAAGATGTTTGAAGAATATGTATACATCCTACGTACTCCTAAGTTTTACCTGCTATCTTTAGCATTTGTCGGTGGATTTCGCCTGCAGCAATTACTGCGTTTAAATGGTGATCTTCTGTTTCTCTTATTACTTTTACCTTTGTTATTCTGAACTTTTCTGTAGGGAAGACTTGTCCCATCTTTTCTATCTATTTACTTGGATCATATAGTCTCAGATACCTACTTCATTCCTTGGTTATAATCCAATACCATTGTTATTTTGTTGCTCAAATAATTCTAGCTCCAGCCAGTGGGAAGTTTTTCAGGTTGCTTCTATGTCCTTTTGACATGGCCCATCTGTTTTGTTTTGTTTTTTAAAGCACACCCTTATTTCCTGGCACTAGCTCCAGGTTCATTCTGTATTTTCCTTAACCTAGCCCTGAAATCAGCCACTTCTCCAAGGAATCCTGGTTCATTTCATTAAGAAGGGTATTTAAAAACCAAGAACTGAGTGCTAGGTGCGCTTTTTGTCACTGAGGTGTCCCTGTTTCTCTGTCCTTTCAGCAGATTCAGGAAACACACATATGTATATTAACTTACGCATATGCACATACCTATATTCATTTTTATATCCATTAAAATAACATGAAGCTCATACTGATGTTTCCAAATCTAATCAAGCACCACAGATTTTATTCTAGGCATCTCCTCTTGCTCATTTGTAACTTCTTTCTCTGACAGTCAGCAACCTGCTTCCCACCACCTACAATTTATTTATACGTATGTTCAACCCTACTATACATGTATAGTTTCAGAATTGCTAACCTGTACCCCATGAGAAATAAATTTACAATGACAGTACAGTGTTGATGTACAATTGTTTTTTGTATCCATTCAGAACACTTTTCCAAAGTTACTTAGAGGCTTGCATGGTGGCTCACACCTGTAATCCCAGCACTTTGGGAGGCTGAGGCGGGTGGATTACCTGAGGTCAGGAGTTCAAGACCAAACCCCGTCTTTATTAAAAGTACAAAATTTAGCTGGGCATGGTGGTGGTGCACACATGTAATCCCAGCTACTCAGGGGGCTGAGGCAGGAGAATCACCTGAATTCAGGAGGCAGAGGCTGCAGCAAGCGGAGATTGTGCCACTACACTCCAGCCTGGGCAACAGTGAGACTCTATTTCAAATGTTAAACTACCATAGCAATTAATAAACATTTTAGACAAGATGTTTGGAGAATAGGTAGACATCCTACCTCCTCTTGTTTTACTTGCTAACTTTAGCATTCAAGTCAGTGTATTCTGCTTGCAGCAATTACTGCTGCAGGCAAAAAAAAAAAAAAAAAAAAAAGCTACTTAGATCAGTCCTTCAGCCCCTCACACTCTTTAGTGAAGTTACATGTTTATACTATAGTTTAATTGATTTCTCACAGTCTGCATTCCATCCCCAGAAATGCTGGCAGATTTATTAAATGTGCATATAGTCAAGTTTACTCTTTCTGGTGTATAAGTCTATGGGCTTCAACAAATGGCTAAGAGTCCTGCATCCATTACCAAAGTATCTTACAGAAAAGTCCTGTCACTGTAAAAAGTCCCCCGGTACAGCTCCTTTGTAATCAACTCCTTCCCTCTTCCCTGACTGCCAATGATTAGGTTTTCACTCCTGTTTTGTCTTTTCCAGAACGGCATTCATATACATAGAATCATACAATAAGTAACTTTCTGAGTCTCGCTTCTTGCACTCGGCAAAATGCAATTTCCTTTGCTCGGGAACCCTGTACCTTCGTAATCAATCATCACATTCCATAGTGTCGCTCAGAATTGGCCCTCCTTTTTCCTTTCCCTCTATTACCCATCCAGGCTCCTGTTACCTCTTGCTCAGTTTTGTTTAGATCCTATCTGCTTTGATCCACTTTCTGCTGCCTGATTAACCTTCCACTAGAATACCTATTTCATGTTATTTCCATGCTCCAATAGCTTCAAAGCTTTCCCACTGCCTTCAGGAAAAAGTTCCAACTCAGGCATTCACAGCCATTCAAAATGTGGTCTTAATTCGCCCCACTCATCACCATCACACAGGAGCCAATCTTTCTCACTATTCTTTATCAGAATAGTGAAGTTTAAAGCCATTCTCTCTGCCAACACAATTTCTACCCATCCTTCAAGTTCAGTTTAAATGGCATTTTCTTATAGACCAACCTCTAAGTGTTAGCATTCCTCAAATCTTTGTCCTAGGGAACTTCCCTTCTCCCTCTACACTTCTCCCTAGGTGGTCTCATCCAATCTCCTGGCTTTTTATGCTGAGTACTCCCAAATCATGTCTCCATTATGAACTTCTCCTTGGGGTCCCAACTTGTGTATAACTGCTTATCTGATACGTCTAATTATGTGTCTAACAGGAACCTTACCCTTAATATGTCCAAAACATAATTCTCTATGTTGTTCTCTATGTTGTTTGCTCCACAAACAATATACTATTTTTCCCTGCCCTATCGTCCCCCAACTCAGCCAAAGGCACATCATCTACTTTACTGCTCAAGTAAGAAAACTGAGTCACCCTTGACATTTTCCTCTCTCGTCTGCCACACTGAACCATAAGTTAGTTCTCTTAAATGCCTCTTAAGTCACCATCCTAACGCAAACTATTATCAATGCAACCTCTCGAGCTTCCATATGTAATACATTTTCTAAAGAGAACCAGAGCCTATTCATGATTCTCACTTGCTTATAAGCCTTCAATGTTTTCTACACATGGTAATAGGAACGGAAATGTTTTCCTATTGTATAGAAAAAAAAAAATTCCCCATCATGACCTTCAAGGCCCTAAAGAACCTAGTTCCACTCTATCCGGCTAACTTTATCTTGTACTCTAACTATACTCCTTCCTAGCTCCCATCTCAGGAACTCGGCCCATTATTGCCTCTGCTTGAAGACTCCCTGAGCTTCCAGATCTCCGCTTAAAGATCATTTCTTCAGACTCCACTATCTCCCAACTCAGCATCCAGTTCGTTTCCTCCCAGCACTTACAATCTGCGTACATTCAGGCACACCACCTAGCACTGGAGTTGGTGTTTGTGAAACAGCACAGACAGGCTGATCAGGCCGAGCACGGACTGGGATTCTAGAGTGAAGCCAGTCCAATCTAACCTAGCACGCAGGGCAACGTGGTGGCAGAGAGGTCGGCGCCCCGCCCTTCTTGCCAGGCTCCCGTCAGTCCCAAACTCCTAGCCCAGAAACAGGCCACAGGAGACTGCCCAGTGGACAACAGCCCCGAGAGACATTCCCGACTTCCAGCGCCCGGCAGGGTGCGAACCCCTCCCAGGAGCGACCGCTGAGCCTGCCACACTCACCGTACACGTGGGACAGAGGCAGCACGCGCAGCGGATGCCGACAGCCGCCCCGCTTCCGCTTCCTTGCCTTGCTCCGCCCCCCGGCCGCTTTTCTTCATCTTCCGCGGCGGGTCAGGGACTAAGAGGTGGGGCTTACCAGACAATACAAAAATTCGGAATTTCTATTGGTCCGCTGCTGTTATGCCGCCTCTTGAGACGCGAGGATTTTGGCCCTAGAAAGAATCCGTCGGGCACAGGACGCGACAACGGCCACAGGACGCGACAACGGTCACGGGAGAATGACGTCATTAACCCTGCCGCTTCCGTGCTGGAAAAAAAAAGGAGAGCTCTTGCGGGGCAGAACAGGCTGGTGAAGGAGAGGGTTGGCTGGCGCGGTTCGTAAGAGGCCTGAATCCGGTAGCCTGAACAAATATTGAAGTAGCTAAAGTTTCTAAAGTGTGTTAATTTGCATATTTCCTCAGCAGTCCAGCTTGGAGGATAAAAGGGGTGTCTCGTGAGTCGATTTGAATTGTAATCCCGTTTTTTTCCCTTTCTAGCTGCGTGGCTCTGGGAAAATTACACAATGTTTCTGAGCCTTGGCTTCCTGATCAATAAAAGAGAAATAAGTTTTAACATGCAAAGCGCTTAGCATGGAACGCTCTCAATAAATGTTTGCCATTTTTAATGTCTGCTCGTGCCTGGAAAGTGCTGTTATTCCATTTAATACTTCAGGAAATAAGATTGTGGTTAGGATATATGCCCCATTTTCCAGATGAAGAAGCTGACACCACAAACTTGGTCGTGTCAAGCAACAGAATTTTGTTCTTTAACAGTTCCAGAGGCAAGCATTCCAAAATCAAGCTGTTGCCAGAGCCCTGCACCTTTTGAAGGCTCTAGGGGAGAATCCTTTGCTTCTTCAGCTTCTAACGGCTCCAGGCAGTCCGTGGCTTGTTGTTGCACGACTCCAATCTCGGCCTGTCTTCTAATGGCCATATCCTGTGCCTGTGTCACTTCTCTGTGTGTTTTTAGGACACTGAACATTGAATTTAGAGTCCACGGGGATAATCCAAGATCATTTCATCTGGAGGTCCTTAATCACATCTGCAAAGGCCCTTTTCCCAAATAAGGTCACTTTCACATGTTCTGGGAGTTAGGACATAGACATATCTTTCGGAGACAATTCAACCCACTACATCTGGAAAGCTGAGGAACTGGCACTTGATCCCAGGTGCCAGATTTCAGATTTTACTATCTTCCAACTTACTCCGTTTTCTGGCCACTAAGGAGTTAGAGTTGAAACTGGTAATTTAGTACACTGTATGCTTCTTGATGACAGGGGCCATCATTATTTTCCAGGCACTTAGCTCACTATGCAGCACATAGATATTTGATAAGTTCTTGTTGTCTACCTTAACTGTTACTAGTTTGTTTACATTTCAGCTCATTTAAGTCTCATAAGAACAGTTTTAAATAGGTCTTTTCTCATTTTACAGAGAAAGGCAAAACATAGTAGCTTTGGTCCAGTGAGCCTGACTCTAAACTCAACATGGCTGCCTCCGTACTGCTTTCAATAATTCAGTAAATGCGAAGAGAAAAGAATATGGAACAGGAATTGCAGGAGGCCCATCAGCAGTGCCTTTTGGGCAAATAGCACAGTACTGGGGATATTAGACACCTTGAAACATCTGACAAGTAAATGCTGGCCAAAAAGGAAAAAAAAGATAGCAAAATACACCCTATCACACAGCCCTGGGAAGGGATACGTTTGTGGTTTCAACTCGACAGATAGCAGCACCCCATATTCTTGAAGATAGGTCCATGTAGTTGCCTTAAGCATCTACACCAAAACCCTACTATTCTTTTGCCTTTTCAGCAGGAAGGAAAAGAAAATGTTATCACATACCAAAGCCCTTGATTATTATTAAAAACGTTTTTATCAAGTCTTCTGTGAAAGTGGATTGATTTGGATTTTTTTTTTTTTTTGGAGTGAATTGAAAGCATGTGGTTTTGCAGAACAGCGCAAGAAATGTTTATCCTGTGATTTTTTTTTTCAAGCAAACCCATTAATTCTTCAAATATCTAATGATCTGAATGTAGACCACTAGGTGTACTCCTGCAAGCCTAAGATGCTCTTCTTGCGTGATACACAATTTAATCAGAACAACTAGACTTGCACACATCCAAGAGGTTAATAACAGTACTATGGCAATGCAATGAAGAGCATTGAGATTAGAATCAAAGGAACCTGGCTTACAATCTAAATTCTGTATGGCCGAGGACAAGATAGTTAACTTGTATGGGCCTCAGTTTCTGCATATGTAAAATGGGAATAACAACACTTGTTTCTGGAGTTGCTGTGAGGCTTAAAAGTGATAATATCTTAAAGCTCTTAGCCAATAGTAAATGTTGAGTGATTCATAGCTTAAGGGAGAACCAAGGTGTACCCATTTGAAATACTTTGGGGCCGGACGCTGTGGCTCACACCTGGAATCCCAGCAGTTTGGGAGGCCGAGGCAGGTGGATCACCTGAGGCCAGGAATTCAAGGCCAGCCTGGCTAACATGGTGAAACACCATCTCTACAGAAGTACAAAAATTAGCTGGGTGTGGTGGTGCATGCCTGTACTCCCTGCTACTCCGGAGGCTGAAGCACGGAGAATCGCTTGAACTGGAGAGGCGGAGGTGCAGTGAGTGGAGATTGTGCCACTGCGCTCCAGCCTGGACTGGACGACAGAGTGAGGCTCTGTCTCAAAAAAAAAAAAACATTTGACTTCACGTAACGGAAAGTTCAGCTAATGATGGCTTAAGCAATCATTTTCTTAATATAAAAATATATGGAAGGTAGTTGGTAGTTGTGATTCAATGACACAACAATGTCATCAAAGACCCAAGCTCTTCCAGTCTCTGTTCTACCACCACCCTCAACATGTCGACTTTTTATTCTCCCATTTACTGCGTTTTGATTGCAAGAGGTACTCCTCAGTTTCCATATTTATCTAAGAGTTCAGGGCTAGTGAAAGTGGAGAAAGAAATGAAATCCACTTTTTCCTCCCAGTGGGGCTCTGTCCTTTTATCCCAGAAGGGAAAGACCCAGCAGGAGTCTCCCTTCTATTTCAGTACCAAGAACTGGATTACACAGCCACCCCAGAATTGAAAGACCATCAGATAAAATGTTAATCAGGCATTTGGATTTCATTCTTTTTCCAGTACTCTGGTAAAATTAAAGGTCACTTAGCAAATACGTTTGTATCCAACAGTAGAGATTTAATTTGTGACTTGAACTAATCTGGTTTAAAACTTAAAATAACTATAGTATCCCAGGTGGTGGATAGCAATCTGGGCAGCGCATTGAATCACCTGTGGAGTTTTTGTTTTGTTTCTTTAAATAGCAGTAATTCTGATTTAATTGGTCTGGAGTGGGACCTGAGCATTGAGAATTTGGTGCCTAGATCATGCTAACATGCAGCTAAGGTTAAGACCCAGTTATTTAAGGAATGAGGTTCAAGTTTTTTTGTTTCTTGTTTTGTTTTTTGTTTTTGTTTGTTTTTGTTTTTGTTTTGAGACAGAGTCTTGCTCTGTCACCCAGGCTGGAATGCAGTGGTACGATCTCAGCTCACTGCAACCTCCGCCTCCTGGGTTCAGGCAGTTCTCCTGCCTCAGCCTCCCAAGTAGCTGGGACTACAGGCATGCACCACCAGGCCCAGCCAACGTTTGTATTTTTAGTAGAGACGGAGTTTCTCCATGTTGGTCAGGATGGTCTTGGACTCCTGATCTCAGGTGATCCACCTGCCTTGGCCTCCCCAAGTGCTGGGATTACAGGTGTGAGCCACTGCCCTGGGCCTGTTGATTTGATTTTTTAGTTAACTACGGGTTAAATCTCCTGGTTCCTCTTTGTATTGCAGGCACCAGAATTTAAGAATTAAATATACAATATGCCTCTCTCTGTAAGTAGAACATTGGAGAGAATTGTATCTTTCTTGCTGATTGAGTTCTCCTAAAGTGATTTAATACCATTAGATGTTAAAAAATGGTTTAAATTTGAACTATTCACTTTCAAACATATTCTGGAAAATGTTTGCTTCTTTTTTCCATTTCACATAATTTTGTGCAATTTTCTTTTTTCCATAAAAATAAAATAGGTTAGGTGTCAGCTCCCATACATCTTTCCCTCCCCAAAATCAGTTCTCTGGAATTCTAATTAGTGGATTTTTAACAAATGGTGTTGTTTTTCTGTTTCTCAAATGCATAAGCAGGGATAGAGGGCATGTTACTGATATAAAGCATAAGTGATATTTTGGCAAGGATTGGGCTTTATTTTCAGGACCTATTAGAAACATAAATCCATGGAAACGGAGCAGTTGCCAACACATTTTTCCTTAGTGAAAAAGAACTGCTTCTGAATAGTGTGCATTATGTTTTTCAATATCATACATTTGCTACAAAGTGCACTAATGTAGTCTAAACATTAATTGAGCATTCATAATGCTGTAGTTGCTGTCTAGTAAACACAGTATTAACCTTGTCCTACTTTGCTTTCTTTGGTGACGTACTTTGGAGCAGCAGAAAATTATATGGCTAAGATGTAAGTTTATCTGATTGTGGTAGTATCACCTTAATAAAAGCTTGTGTCAGCACATGATGGAGAAATGAAATAAAAAGTAGGTAATATCACTTAAAGCCCAAGAATTGTCACTTATACACAGTGCATATATAATGCGCTATGGTTTTGTCAAGCAAAACTCAAGCAACACGTACTAGCTTCAGTTTTTTGTCTAGGATAAGAACAATTAATGGGTTGACATTTTAAGTTTTTAAAATTCTGCTTTCAGGCTTGATAAAAGTTATTTCCTTTGGAAAGTATCAATTAGTTTTTTCTTGTGATTTCCCTAATTTGTGAGCAATAAAGACTTGATAACCAAGCATATATTTTATTAGGTGAACAAATAAGAAACTTGTTTGTTTCAAATATGAATAAAGAATAATTTTCTTGCAAATCAAAACCACAATGAGATACCATCTCACACCAGTTAGAATGGCGATCATTAAAAAATCAGGAAACAATAGGTGCTGGAGAGGATGTGGAGAAATAGGAACACTTTTACACTGTCGGTGGGACTGTAAACTAGTTCAAACATTGTGGAAGACAGTGTGGTGATTCCTCAGGGATCTAGAATTAGAAATACCATTTGACCCAGCCATCCCATTACTGGACATAGACCGGAAGGATTATAAATCATGCTGCTATAAAGACACATGCACACGTATGTTTAATGTGGCACTATTCACAATAGCAAAGACTTGGAACCAACCCACATGTCCATCAATGATAGACTGGATTAAGAAAATGTGGCACATATACACCATGGAATACTATGCATCCATAAAAAAAGATGAGTTCATGTCCTTTATAGGGACATGGATGAAGCTGGAAACCATCATTCTCAGCAAACTATCACAAGGACAGAAAACCAAACACCGCATGTTCTCACTCATAGGTGGGAATTGAACAATTAGAACGCTTGGACACAGGGTGGGGAACATCACACACTGGGGCCTGTCATGGGGTGGGGGGAGGGGGGAGGGATAGCATTGAGAGATACACCTAATGTAAATGAGGAGCTAATGGGTGCAGCACACCAACATGGCACATGTTTACATATGTAACAAACCTGCACGTTGTGCACATGTACCCTAGAACTTAAAGTATAATAAAAAAAAATTAAAAATAGAAAAAAATAATTTTCTAATTATTCGTCCCACTTTACTTTTAAAAACTATAGAAATTTCAAGTTGGTACTTAGAATAATGATCTAGCTCTACTTACCTACCCAATAGTCCTCTCTTCCTTTTTTTTTTTTTTTTTTTCTTTTTTGGAGACACATAGGTTTTACTATGTTGCCCAGCCTGGTCTTGAACTCTTGACCTCAAGTGATCCTCCCACCTCGGTCTTTCAAAGTGCTGGGATGAATGGGCATGAGCAGCTGTGCCCAGCCTACCTCTTCCTTTTAAGATGAAGAAAAAAAGTAATCCACTTGCTCAAACCTATTATGTCAGTTTAAATTCTCCAGGAAGCAGATGCCAAGATAGAATTAGGAGGCCAAGAGACATGTGAGAAAAACTTCACAATAAGATGAGGGGAGAGGAAATAGCAGTAAATAGGGAGCGCCTGATACCATGATACAGATCTGACATGTGTCGAGAGAGAGGCAGAGCGAAGGAAGATGTGGTAGAAAGTCTTCAGGCTGTAGTAAAGCCCTGAGAAAGCCTCGGTGAGGCCAGCACGGCACTGCAGAGCAAAGATTTCTCCTTAAACGAAAGCTAAATTGAGTAGGAAAGGCCCAACTCAAGTACCCCTGCTGTGCTCAGTCATTGGCTGGGAGCAACCAGGGAGCGCATGGCCTCAGCATGAATGCTGCGGTGGATGCTGAAGTTGTGACAGGTGGAGGCGTCAGCTAACTATACCCCTCTCAGCCGGTTCTCTCTTGAAAGGAGATGGAGCAGTTCACTCCATGGCTGCCAGGGTCGACCCCTCACACAGCACAGGGCTATTTCTCCATCTGTGTTTGGGGAGCGGCTCCTCCATTGTTCTTATGGTCGTCTGCTCAGGAGGGGAAAGTTAGAAGAGGGAGACTGGGGGCAAAATATAGTCTCCTGGTGGCTGCAGCAAGTACTCATCATCTCACTCCAGCACTGTCCATTCTAAATTCACCTCATCCTTGGCTATTAGCTTGGCAGGTCTTGATGAGTAACCTGGTCATGTGACTTAAACCATTGGTTTTACAGGGTCTGAGACTCTAGTAATCATAGCCTCTAAGCCAAGGGTTGCTTCCTGTGTTCATTTACCGTTACAGTGGGGACTGATGAGAACTGAGAAGTACCTAAGTGGATCGCTTGGGTTCTATATGTATTCCTCCATGTCTCAGTTGACCAAAAGCAGTCCTATCTCCTCTAGTTATCGGAGTTGATCACAGTTGCCCAGATGGAGACGCCTCTGGATCACCTGGGTTCTATATATATTCCTCCATGTCTCAGTTGACCAAAGCAGTCCTATCTCCTTTAGTTATTGGAGTTAATCACATTTGCCCAGATGGAGACGCCCTTTCTTACCTGTTGATCTTGGATACAAGGAGTCCAAAATGTCCAGGAGACATCCGTAGTTCAATGAAACTCTTGCTCTGTCCCCTGGCAAGAGTGTCTCCTTTGAAGACAAGGACTTCTAAACATGCAGAGCCCAGAGTTATGCGGACAGGAAACATGCATTTCCCCAGAGGGCCATTGAGAATAATGGTAAGAATGATGATTTCTGCTTCTTTCCCTTGGTTCTTTGGCCCATGTATTTTTATTAGGAGCATAGCAGTCTATAGAGATCTCTGATTTATTTATTCTGCATCCTGGAGGATAGCACCTCCTTTTTATAGACTATTGCCTGTAAACAGGTGCTCCAGCTGTGCCTTCGATATGCCAACTGCAATGTCCTACTGTGGGTTGGTTGCCTCTTGATGGAGCATCTGTGACGTGATCTGGGAATCACATGACCATGGGCTCACTCCCGTGCCCACTTTGCTGTGAGTTGTGGCCCCTGTTTGGATGCTATGTGACATAGGATTACATGCCTGTGGATCAGGCACTGCATAAACATCTGGATATTGATGCTGGCTGAGGCTCTGTGGGTGGGAAAGGCAAACTCATATTTGGAATAAGACTGTCCCACTGAGGGGAAACTGTTGGCCCTTCCCGAATAAAAGGAGCCCAAATGTTGTCAAGTTGCCACTGAGTGGCTTGTTGGTCTCTTTAGGAAATAGGGCCATATCAGGGGTGCTGCATTTGTTCCTGTTGCTGGAAGACTCTACATTTAGAGGAAGCAGCAGTTAGATTGGCCTTGGTGAGTATAAGTTCACGCTGTTGGGCACATGTGTAGCCCTCACCTCTGCCATTGTGCTCATTCTATTCATGTGTCCATCATGCCCAATGCTGAAGACTGACCAATGTCAACTGGCCATGATATTTTGACTACTTAATTGTTCAATGTTTCTCCTTTAGTGGATGCTTTCTGATGAGTATTAGCACATGAAAATGTTTATACTTTGTGTACATTCTCATCTGACTCCTGGAAGCTTCACCAAAGTGGCCTGTGCCTGAATTTTTGTAAGATTTCTCTCCTGCCCTCTGGAACACATGTTCCTTACCAAGATTCCTAGCATAGCAGCCATGTCTTCATTTTATTGATGTAATGGATCCAATGTGATATTCTACAGGATGTCCAGATGGTCCAGATCTCTTCGGACTATATTAAGACAGAGGGTGGGCGAGCTAACATAGCCCTGGTGCAAAACTGTAAATGAGTATCGTTGTTCATTCCAAGGAATGTGAACTGTTTCTGATCTTATTTTCCATCTATTTTTTTCCATCTTTTTTACCATCTGCTGTGGCAACTCAGGCATTTCACCTTTGCTCAGCAACTGGGCACTGCTTTTACTAGGCTTTGGAAAGCCACATAGCAGTGTGTTTGTCCCATCCCTAGGGCCTTACCAGAGTGCTAGAAAACCATATCCTGAGAAAGTGACCCCAAGTCAATGCACTCTTGCTTGTTCACTTTTGTCTTCCAGCCCTTTGGTCAAGAACTCTCATAATCCTGCCTCTGAGTCCCCAAGTCAATGCACTCTTGCTTGTTCACTTTTGTATTCCAGCCCTCTGGTCAAGAACTCTCATAGTTCCCAATTCTTGAAAGTAAATGCTGTAGGTAATTGTTGCAGGTCCTTTAGGGTACATTCTCTCTTTATCCTCATAAGGCCCGGTATTTCTCTGGGATTTGACCTCAGTTATTGGCCTGGCAGTCAGGAGAGGCATCTGGGGCAGCTCTGGGTGGGGGAAGAGGGCAGATGTCGTCTTTCAGAAAGATACCTCTGTGTTGTCTTTCTGCAGGAGGGAAGTTTAGGTCTTAAAAAGGCCCTAAAACAAAGATTCAAGTGCAAATGGCTTAGTCTAGGAATGTCTGTGTGGGAATGGGGAGTGAGGCAGGGAACAGAAGATAAGCAACAAAATGTTCATTGTCAAACAATTTACCATTGTGGATAACCGAAGAGCCATCTTGTTAGGGAACTTTGGAAGCCAATGTAGTACATATAGCTCAGAGATAGCCCACCCAAGGGGTCCAGAAGCTGGGGCATTCATAGATGAACTTCCGTCAGTCATTGGTTGACGACTGCTTCTGAGGATGGGTGCAGAGGTAGTATTTCCCTAATATTTCTGGTCTGGTATAGGAGCATGAACGTGGCATCTGGTGGCATCAGAGAAACTTTCAGAAAAAGATCCATCTGCTGGCAATGGAAGGCCGGACAATGTGTACTGAAGAGGCAAGGGTGGGGATTTGGACAGTCTACTCGCAAGATCCACTACAGGATTATTAACAGTGGATTATTTCAGTTTCCTCAGCAGAAAGTCACATGGGCCCAGACCAGTGTGCTGATAGTAGGGAGTAAAAAGATAGAACAGATTTTATGAGCTTGTATAAAGGAATATTTGCAGGGATTGGTCTTAAAGACTCTTGTCTTATAAGGCAACCAGGGATTTTGGCCATTTAATGACTTTGGAGTCAGCCTCAAAAGAAATGTTATCCTGGTCCCACATGCATTATTCTTAATACAGTAGGGAAAATAACTGTTCACAACATCAATCTTTTTGAAAGAAGGATCTGGGGAAAGGTGGAATAAACACACTAATGGAATAGTAGTGTAATGTACAGTCACGGGCCATATAATGCCATTTTAATCAACAACCGTCCACATATACAAGAGTGGTTCAACAAAATTATAATGGAGCTAAAAATTCTTATCACCTAGTGATGTCATTGCAGTCATAATGTTATAGCACAGTTACTTAAAAAATTTATGTAACCTAACTGTACAGTGTTTATAAAGTTTACAGCAGTATACCATAGTGTCCTAGGTCTTTCCATTCACTTATTAATCACCCAATGACTCACCCACAGCAATTTCCAGTCTTGCACTCAATTCATGGTAAGTGCCCTAGGTAGGAGTACTATTTTCTATCACCTATACTGACCATTGTGTTACAATTGCATACAGTTATGTAGCACAGTAACCTGCTGTACAGGTGTGTAGCCTAGGAGCAACAGGCCATACCGTACAGCTTAGGTGTATAGTAGGCTGCACCACGTTAAGTTTGTGTAAGTGCACACTGTGATGTCCACACAATGATGAAACACATTTCTTTTTTTTTTTTGAAATGGAGTCTCGCTCTGTCGCCCAGGCTGCAGTGCAGTGGCACGATCTAGGCTCACTGCAAACTCCGCCTCCTGGGTTCACACCATTCTCCTGCCTCAGCCTCCCAAGTAGCTGGGACTACAGGCGCCCGCCACCACGCCCGACTAATTTTTTGTATTTTTAGTAGAGATGGGGTTTCACCATGTTAGCCAGGATGGTCTCGATCTCCTGACCTCATGATGCGCCCTCCTCAGCCTCCCAAAGTGCTAGGATTACAGGCGTGAGCCACCGTGGCCGGCTGAAACACATTGCTAACAACACATTTCTCAGAACGTATCCTTGTCTTTAAGTGACACACAACTGTACCTCAAACTCCAGACTTGCTCGTTTTAGCCATTCTGTCCTTTTCATAGAGACGAAACAAAAAATAAGAAATAATGGAAATCAAGAAACATTACCTAGGTATAAATGAAAAAAAATTAAAAGTACATTCTAACAGTTTGTTCAAATATTTCCAGCAGGAGCTTTTGAGAAAATCTCCCCCAAGTCTGATAATCAAAAAATAGAAGCATGAGCGAATAATACACTGAGGCATTAATTCAGTCTCATTCTCATAGCTGTAACAAAAAGAATGAGAGCTATTTTCCCTTTTCTTCACCCCTTGGCTCATCAGCAAGACAGAACAGACTTTAAAAGAAAAGAATATAAAAGAAAGATAAAGGAAAGCCGGGCTCCTTGGACCTGAGATGTCCAAGAGGGAAAGCATTCCGGGTATCAGGGAGCAGTGCAGGTGGTGATGGGACTGCAGTGGAGGTGGAAGTGGGAGGTGGGGGGCAGGACTCCCGCAATGTAGGGGAACACAAGGTGGAGCAGAAGGGAATGCCTCTGAGGGTCCAAAGGGCTTGGGGAATGAGCATTTCTTTGACAATGACAATGAACTAAAGATTAAAGACTCTGTTCCTTGATTTTTTTTCTGGCAGCTAAAGCCCTGTGGCACTCTTCGTGATGCAAGAGAGAGGGAGGGACTTCTAGAGACACCACTGAAAATATTCCACCACCTCTAGTGGGTGGCAGCTTAGCCAAATCTTTTCAATTTAGAAAAAAAAAAAAAGCTGATTCTTGCAGCAAATTCATACCTGCAACAGAAGGAATAACTAAGACATACCCTATACTTAAAAAAATCCCGCTTTTTTGCAATTATGTACTGAGAAGCACCACATCTGGGCGGGCAATGAGTGATATTTTGCCAGGCTTATGGCTGGAACCATCCTCCCCATGACTATTCTCAGACTTTGTCCATCAGTGTAGGTCGCTAGACATTCTCAGCAACCTAAGAATATTTCATTTTCCCCACTCTTCTTCTGAATTATTTTCTATCCTCTAGAAATTGACATGTGAACAAGAATGGGTACATATGACCAAGGAGAATGAAGACCTTCGAAAGGTATATATTTGAAAATAATGAGAAAGGATGAAGAGAAAGCAAAGCACAAAGGTCAAGAAGACAAAACATGAGGAGGATGAGAAGAGTAGAAAAGGGAAGTGGAGGAAAAGGTGAAGAGTAGAAAGGCAGAGGAAGAAGAGAGGGAAGAGAGGCTTGGCCAGGTGCTGTGGCTCATGCCTGTAATCCCAGCACTTCAGGAGGCTGAGGTTGGAGAATCACTTGAGGCCAGAGGTTTGAGAGCAGCCTGGGCAACATAGTGAGACCCCACCCATCTCTACAAAAAATTTTTAAAAGATTATCCAAGTGTGTTGGTGCATGCCAGTAGTCACAGATACTTGGGAGGCTGAGGCAGGAGGATCACTTGAGCCCAGTTTGAGGCTACATTAAGCTATAATTGTGCCACTCCATTCCAGCCTGGGTGACAGAGCAAGACCCTGTCTCAAAGAATGAAAGGAAGGAAGGGGAGGGGAGGTGAAACACAAAGGGAGTGAGGGAAGTAGGGAGGGAGGGAGGGAGTCTTAGAAAATACTATATATGCTTGAATATACAGAGCTCCTCTCTTCCATTTGTTGAAGAAGCCTCCAAAGTATATTTGGGCCAATTTGGTTAACTAAATTTTTATAGACATAAGTGAACTAGCCAAATGTCTGCTTATAATATTAATTTATGTAGTGACACAGACACATTTAAAATCACTTTAAAAATAATATACAAATTTATAAATATTGCTTGTTCTTACTTTGACATTTCATTTAGTAAACTCTGTACATTCATTTTTGATAGAAGTATCTTTGTTATCAATAGAGCCACTTTTTGAGTCATCCTATGCTATTTTCAGGAAGGACATTCAACATTAAGGTTTATAACTCAGGAACGACGCTTTGATGCTATAAGCAGCAGAGAAACCTGCCATAGCTCAGAACATAGCTGAGAATCATCCAGTGACCCTCACAGGCCAGGAGAGTCCAGGTGGGACAGATCTCACAACAGGCACAGTAAAACAAAGTCCATCTAACAGGTAGACTGGGATCTCATCATGGCAGGAAATATGAGTCTTTTATTTAACAAGCATTCGGTTGCCCCATGACTGGCAATTTTTTTTAGACACTAGGGAAATTTTAATAACAAGCAAAGATGACAATCTCTATACTCATGGAGATTATGTTCGAACAAGACGAAGAAAACAACAAAAATTAATAAGTAAAGCACAAAAAAATTTAGATAGTAATAAAGACTATGCAGAAAAATAAAGGAAGGGCCACACAGTCTCCGGGCCCTTGAAAGAAGCAAGAGAGTGCAGAATGCACCGTGTTAGCAACTGGAGGAACAGTGTTTTAGGCAGAGGGAACAGCAAATGCAGATGTCCTGAGGCAGAGCCATGCTTTGTTTGAAGAACAGCAAGAAGGCCCGTATTGTTAGTGAGGGTAAGTGGAGAAGGAGATGGATTTAGGGGGTTATCTGCGAGCCTGATTACAGTGTCTTGGATATTGCGAAGACCTCTATTTTTTTCTCTGAAGGAAAGGGACTGTGAGCAGAGGAGTGGGTACGATCTAACTTGTGGTTTTACAGGATCATTCTGGCTGCCATGTGGGGAATGAGCTTTGCAGGGAAAATGTGGAAGAAGGTAGACCAGTTAGGAGACTCTTTCAATAATCTGAGAAAAAGGGCTGGTAGCTTGGACCATGAAGGGGGCAGTGGAAGTTGTAAAAAGCAGTAGACAAGGTGGGGAAAAGTAGCAGAGCACACACGCAGAGCCAGAACCAGAATCATAACTGTTGAGTCAAGGGCAACTTGACCAAAATATGAAAGAAAACCCAGAGTCAGTGTGTCAGAAACCCGGGGAATCCACTAACATCAACATCAACTGAAGCCTGCAGATAGCACACCACACTCACAACCCTACAGCCCCGATATCTCTTTGTACACCTTGTATTTGAAATTATCCAGGCATTATAAAAGATGAAAATGCTATTTTGAGGGAAGAGGGACTTTTACCATTATTGAAGTCTTGAGAATTGGAATTCAAATTGCCAATCACTGTCTCCTGCTAAACATTTCTAAAAAGGAGACAAAAATGTGATTCCACAGAACACTTAGCATTATCATTCATTGAATCTGTGAGATTTGTGAATTGACAAAACTGAACACATGCAGTGGACGGAAATGTGGAAGAGCTAAGGCTGATACTTTTAAATGCCACTGTGTTTCACTATGAAAGTTTCTAATTACAAGACAAACAGAAGTGTGCACCGGAGGAGGGGCATCAACCACCAGATGGCACTATTTCCCTGAAATACCCAATGGTACCCAAAATCACCAGGATGGCATACTCTCCAGGATTCTGCAATACTCTCCAGGATAGAAAGGAGACTCTTTCATTATTATTAACATCTCTTCTAAAGTCAGGGCCTAGAACCACAGAGGCAAAGGTTCTGTTTGTTCTGAGGCAATTCGGTTCTCCTGGCACAGGATGGCCTGAAAGATTCTGTTTTTCCCAAAAAAGCTCCCAAAAGAGTTTAATGCAGGAGCTCTTAATCCCTATGGCAGTCTGGTGAGACTTCTGAACTCCTTCTCAGCATTGTGATTTTAAATGCAAAAATAGGATGCATAGGATTGCAACGGAAGCCAGTTAAATTGAAATGCAGCTACTGGAATATTTAAGCAAATGCAAGACATAGTAATATATGTGCTTCTTTATTAATGCAGTAAATAATAAAAGCAGAGGCAGGCCTCCCATCCATTGTAATTTTGAAATAGAAATAAGCAAAACCAATATTTCAAAATATCTGCAACAACTGTAATATGATGTTGTGGCTTACAATCATATTTTATAAACTATAATTTTACTTAAAAGTTAGTAAAAAATAAAGGTGTATTTTCTTTTCCCTTCTCTCTCTCTCTTTCCCTTCCTCCCTTCTTTTGTTCCTTTAAAAAATATTTTCACTGGCCAGGCATGGTGACTCACGCCTATAGTCCTAGCACTTTGGGAGGCCGAGGTGGGCGGATTACCTGAGGTCAGGAGTTCGAAACCAGCCTGGCCGACATAGCGAAACCCCGTCCCTACTAAAAATACAAAAAATTGGCTAGGCGCAGTGGTAGGCGCCTGTAATCTCAGCTACTTGGGAGGCTGAGGCAGGAGAATCACTTGCACCTGGGAGGCGGAGGTTGCAGTGAGCCGAGATCACGCCATTGCACTCCAGCCTGGGCAACAGAGAGAGACTCTGTCTCAAAAAAACAAAACAAAACAAAACAAAACAAACAAACAAAAACAAACAAAAAATTATATATATATATTTAGAAACTGTTTCTGTCCATGAACCTCTTGATTTCTGTCCATGAATCTCTTGAATATTGTCCCATGTTAATAACCTTTGGTTCAGTGCCTTTTTAATGACTGTATCATACATTTTTGCCAACTGAAGAAAGTAAAGCCTCCCTCAAGCTATCCACACTCAAAGAAGAAATGAGTTAATTAAAGAGATCTTTTTTTTTAAGTTACTTTTTTTTTAAAAAAGTTCAGGTGCAGTGGCCCACACCTGTAATTCCAGTGCTTTGGGAGGCTAAAGTGGAAGGATCACTTGAGGCCAGGAGTTTGAGAGCAGCCTGGCCAATATAGCCAGACCCTGTTTCTACAAAATATTAAAAAATTAACCTGCTGTGGTGGCTCATGCCTGTAGTTCCAGCTACTTGAGGGGCTGAGGCACAAGGGTTGCCTTAGGTCTAGGAGATCGAGGTTACAGTGAGCCATGATCACACCACTGCACTCCATCCAGCCTGGGCAACAGAGTGAGACCCTGTATCTAAAACAAAATAATAAACAACCTCCACCCCCGCAAAACCATCTGCACTTTATACTGTCTCTCTACAAAATGTTTGTTGTGGGTCATGAGCAAATTTCTATCGCTATCAAATAGAATACACATATCTATATATATACGTAGCTAAATATTTTAATATATATATAGCTAAATACTCTAGAGACTGGGATAAACTATAAATATAAATATATGAGGAAGAGAAGAATACGTGTTAACTAACTTTCAATAGCACAAATGAAAGTAATTTTGTTATTAATAATTTAATTTCTTTGTAAATTTTCTTACTTTCTCATCATGAACAACATGGGTAAGAATATTAATCATTTTACCTTTGTGTCTCATGGCCCAGGCAAATCAAAGTTGTAGTTTACTGAGATAATATGCAAATGAGATCATGGAACTGCAGCTAGTGGGACTTTTTTAACCTCATGGGTAACAAGAGACTGCAAGCAAGAACTTCACATCCTTTACATTTTCTAAGATGGGAAGAAAATAATCTCTACAAACTGCAGATTGGGGAACTCAGTCTTCGTTCCCAAGAGCGTACGAACCTGGAGAAACTGTTAGGAGACGCTGATCCCAGTAGGTGGCGCCAGCAAGCAGTCACCGAGGACAGACTCTAGCACAGTCACTCCACTCTTTTTCTGGAGCTTACTAGACTGGAGTGGCATATTAAGAGGATGTGTGAGTCCTCTGAAAGGTGTCTGAAGATCTTGCTAATGCTATACTTTCTCCAAGTGAAGAGATGTATGCTAAGCACAAATTAGGTGAATTCAGAACATTTAAAAATAAATAATCAGCCATTCTCGTATCTTATTAGTTTGTAAGATCTGCCATCCTGTCCTTTTTTCTGTGGGAAACCAGTCTTCTAGACTCACACTGGCATATGAACTTGTTTTCATCAAATGAGTTAATAGGAATGGGAGAGTTGATTTAGGAAATTTTTGGCTACATTGAGGGAAGAAGTTGAATGTCTTGAATGAAAGAGATGATGCATTTACTCTCTTTTGGGTGAGGCAAACCAACCTGGAAAGTTGTACTCTGTTTGGAAAATCACGTTTTAAAATTAGATACAGACAAATTGGAACACCTCAAGCAGAGAGTTAACGATGCTGACGATTCGGGATATGTACAGGAAATAGTACAGAGGATTTGAGATGTTTCAACGTGAGAAGGAGCATGGGTCATGACAGGGAGGGGGACAAAGCGTGTTGCTCACAGGCTGAGGCTGACACATAGAAGACTGTACAGTTCAGACAGTAAGTGCAGTCACTAGTCTAAGACCACAAACGAAGGGGAAATAATTAGTTTCAACAGCAGAGGAGCATTCAGTCACAAATGTTCTAAGAGGAAGATATGTTAGTATCTCTAGGAGTGAGTTCTAATTCACTGGAAGTATGCAAGCATAGGCAAGCTCCAGTTACACCTTTTACGGATTTGGGGAAGAAGAGTCAAGTATTGGATGAGTGGTAAGTAAGGTCAAAGTTTCTCACACACCAAGTAGTCTAGGGACTGATGGTAGTTTATTTAAAAATTTTTACTGGCTGGGCACGGTGGCTCACGCCTGTAATCCCAGCAATTTGGGAGGCTGAGGTGGGTGGATCACCTGAAGTCAGTAGTTCAAGACCAGCCTGAATAACATGGTGAAACCCCATCTCTACTAAAAATAGAAAAAATTAGCTGGGCGTGGTGGTGGGAGCCTGCAATCCCAGCTACTCGGGAGGCTGAGTCAGGAGAATTGCTTGAACCCGGGAGGTGGAGATTGCAGTTGGCCAAGATCTCACCATTGCACTCCAGCCTGGGTGACAACAGCAAAACTCCATCTCAAAAAAAAAAAAAAAAAGAAAAAAAGAAAACTATTTTTTTTTTTTTTTTTTACTATGTCCCTGGAAAGAAGTAGGCAGCATGGTTCATAAATCTAAATTTATTCAATGTAAAGGGCTATCATTTATTCTAAAATTATTTACTTCTTACTTTGTGAGGGTGAAATGCCTTTTCTTTGTATGAAATAATTGTCAGTGATAGATTGTAGTATGTTTGTAAATATACCTTACCTGTGGGAATAAATTTTGGAAATCCTCTATTGAACTCCCTAATTTTTATTGAAATATAATAATAAAAATTGAAATGTAAAAAATTAAAGGTCACTTATCTCAGTGATCTTTAGGCTCCTTTCGGTCCTGAGATGCTGTGATTCTAGACACTAATTATTCAGCATCCTTAAGGAGTGAGAGTCTCTTCCATTTCATTTGTCTTCCCAGTCAGCCTGGAGTGGGGCTGGCACATGTTAGGCCCTGCCTTCCTTGCTCACTCCTTCTATGCTCATCACTGTCTGGCTTCTCTTCACACTTTTACCACATAAGTGTGTACCCCTAAATACTATCATTTATGCTTTGCGTGTATTTGTCCTTTATAAGAACAAAATCATAGAAAATGTGTCCTTTTGTTTCTGTTCTCTTTTGCCCAACACTTGAAAAAAGAAGATCGATCTGGATTGTTGTGGATAGCTTTTATTTTGTGGCAAAATATAGCCAGAATATAGCACATTTATCAATTTTACTTTGATGGACACCTTTTCTACTTTTGGCTATTTTGAATAATGCTTCCCCAACATTCTTATTCATATCCCCTCATGCAGAGTAGAGAAGAACTGCTAAGTAGAATATTTTATATTAAATATAACCTTTGTGAAAATCAAGTATCCTTTCCATGCACAACCACTGGCCCAATCCTTATTGCCCAAAAGGGACCCATGACCGAAATTCTTTCAGCCTGTTCACAAAACCAGGGAACACTATACAAAAGTATCAAGTATACTGTTTGAAATATGAAGAGGTCAATTTGCTGATTTTCCCTCTACTTCAGATATGTCTGCCTGAATTGGGTCAGTCTCTCTCTCTCTTTTGTTTTCACGGCTCCGTTTTTTTTTCTTTTAACTCTTATTTGGAAAATGACTAACATATACCAAAAAGGTACAAAAATATACAGCTTACTGAATTAGTGTAAGGTGACCATCTGGGTAACTACTGCTCATGTCAAGAAATAAACAACATTTTCAACACCCTAAAAGTCCCCACAGGAGTCTCTTGGCTGTTCTTTGCCCTTGACTTTTGTATTGAACCTTCAACAATTAAACATAGATTTATCTGGTTTCATTCTTTTCTCTCCTTCCTCTTCCCCCGAACTGCTTGCTACTAGGGAGTCTTTTTATCTAAATTTATTTTATAACAGCATACTTGCTTATGTAATTCCTGTTACCTTCTCTCAGGCTCAAAAAATCTGGTATTATAAAAAAATTATTCTCTCAAATTTTTTTAAGTAAAAAATTTTTTTTCTACATATTTAATAGGGTAGAAAAGAGAGTGGAGAATAAATGAACTTAATTGGTCATTCAAAGTAACTTTACATGTCATGTGAATTTAAACAAGATGATTAAACCAGCAGAGCACCTGAGTGCCACCATGCCTTCAGCTTTATCACAGCTATGCCAATCTCGTTATTGGAACTGGTCACCTCCTCCTCCTCTCCTCACAAACTTTCCTCCCCTATTTGGTAATATTTGGCCTTTTTTCTGTGTATACTAAGTACACTCATTCCTTTTCTTCTAAGTTTTCTACCAAGTCCCCATTTCAGATACTACACTAAAATCTGTATCAGTGATAAGACCCACAACTCTCCCAATGATATTTGCATTTAAATAATTATCAAAAACATCCAACAGAATTTTATAAGCTCTAAATAGTATTTATATGCAGGCTTTATATAAAAATATTGATGTAACTTACCATTAAGAAAAATGGGGTAAATTTTGCAGAAGAGAGACCTATCCCATGAGTCAACCTTTAGGAATGCTACACTGAAATATACAAGCTGAGCATCCCCAAGGAAATCTTGATGGGTAAAAAGAATATGGAGATTAATCATTTTATTCTCTCAAACAATATCCCGAAAGACAAGAGAGAAATCTTTTAAATGTAAGAAATCACACCAGGCCAAGTGGTAAAGAAGCTTTAAATATAAATCATATTAATAAACTTGATATTGTAAACATTTCTAACAACAGGGAGGCAGGAGTGTGATATGGCATGGATCTGTGTCCCTGCCCAAATCTCATGTCAAATTGTAACCTGTAATGTTGGCGGGGCAGAGGGCGGGGGGCGCTGGTTGGAGGTGGTTGGATCATGGGGGTGGATTTCTCATGAATGGTTTAGCACCATCCCCTTGGTGCTGTTTTTGTTATAGTGACTGAGTTCTTCCAAGACCAGGTCGTTTAAAACTGTGTGGTACCTTCCCCCTTCCTTTTTCTTGCTCTGGCTCCTGCCATGTAAGATACCTGCTTCCCCTTTGACTTCTGCCATGATTGAAAGCTTCCTGAGGCCTCCCCAAAAGGAGAAGTCGCTATGATTCCTATACAGCCTGTAGAAATGTGAGCCAATTAAGCCTCTTTCCTTTATAAATCACCCAGGCTCAGGTATTTCTTTATAGCAATGCAAGAACAAATGAATACAGAGTGGGAAGGATCTACACAGGGAAGTTTTGATTAATGATATATTGATGATATCAAGAGCAACATGTATAAAGAAAATGTGGTAAATATACACCACATGGAATACTGCGCAGCCATAAAAAAGAATGAGATCATGTCCTTTGCAGGAACATGGATGGCACTGGAGGCCATTATCCTTGGCAAAGTAACACAGGAACAGGAAACTAAATACTGCATTCTCACTTATAAGTGAGAGCTAAATGATGAGAACACAGGAACACATAGAGGAGAACAACACACACTGGGGCCTCTTGGAAGGTAGATGTGGGAGGAGGAAGAGGATTGGGAAAAGTAACTAATGGGTACTAGGCTTAATACCTGGGTGAAGAAATAATCTGTACAACAAACCTCCATGATACAGTTTACCTATGTAACAAACCTGCACTTCTTCCCCCGAACTTAAAAGTTAAAAGTTACGTTAAAAAAGAGCGACATGTAAAGCTAGTAACCAGGAATCTCAGAGCTGCTTCTTCTTGATTAGAAGTCCCTTCTAAATTCGTCAGATCTATGTAGTGGGTTCTAGTAATCAACTTAATCACCTTGGGTATCCTTATCAATTGGAACTTTTTCCCTCTAGCTCCTTCCTAACGAAGATCTAAATAAAATAATAAAGATTTAGGGAAGGAAGCCTAAGCACCAGCTTGAGATGGCCTAGAGGAAGCAAGATTCTTCCTGATATTGTGGAAGCCATACCCCATAGACCCTACTTCTGAGGGCTGCTCTGCCTTACCCCTTCTGTTTGGGTAACCCATGTGTTTGGCCACTGATGCTGGTCTGGCCCATCTTTTACCAGGTCCTTCACATAAATTTGGAGGTCAATACGTTTCATTAAGAGGAAGTTGAGTTTCATTTGGAAAACTGGAGAAAATATATTTTACATATGATCTTTCCATTTTAACTGTTAAAGCCCACATCTGCTCACTCTTGCATGTTACTTCCACAAGACCTCACTACGCATCATCATCCACCTGCTCCAGAGTTGCCGAACAACTGGATTTTAGAAATTAAACAAAAAATTGGCTGCACGCGGTGGCTCACGCTTGTAATCCCAGCACTTTGGGAGGCCGAGGCGGGCGGATCGCGAGGTCAGGAGATCGAGACCATGGTGAAACCCCGTCTCTAATAAAAATACAAAAAAATTAGCATGGCGTGGTGGCGGGCGCCTGTAGTCCCAGCTACTGGGAGAGGTTGAGGCAGGAGAATGGCGTGAACCCGGGAGGCGGAGCTTGCAGTGACCCGAGATTGTGCCACTGCCCTCCAGCCTGGGCGACAGAGCGAGACTCCGTCTCGAAAAAAAAAAAAAAAAAATTAACTACTCAATGATTAAGGAAAGTTTCATAGTATTTCAGGAAATGATTGTCAGACTTTCAACCCAAGAAATTCATGGCCAGTGTGCTGGTGAATAGAGCTAACTAAACTAAAAGCTTTATTAAAAATTTTTAGCTTTGAACTGCATCCAACTGCTGGTAACCAGAGACCTGATCTGAGAGGCTTAAACAGATAAGGGGTATATGTTTTCATATTAAAAAAGAAACACAGGTAGACAGGATAAGGCTTGTATGGTGACCACTGCCATCAGGAATGCAGACATCTTCCTCTTTGCTGCCTCGCCATCCAGAAGGCAGCCACTCTTCTTGCAGTTTAGCAAAGCCTGAATAATGTGAACAGTTACAGTGAGTTCCAGAGTGGGAAAATGGAGAGGCTTTGCCTTTGAGGGCAACAAAAGAGAAGAGTTAAGGAATATTTCCACTGAAATAGAAGAGTTTGGAAGCCAATGGATGCCACATATTTTTCTGCACATGTCTGTGTAGATTTCTGGATGATTAGTGGATCAAAAGGACCTTGATTCATATTTTAAAATTGCTCTCCAGGGAAGTTGTACACCAGCAGTCCATGAGAGCGTCTATCTCACTGCTGCTCTTTGGTTATACTGGCCCTCACCTCCCTATGTACCCCATGCACTCGTGCCTTCTCTCCTGTTTTCTATCAAGCCTCCGTTTCAGGTATTACACTAAAATCTGATCACTGAGAAAAACTGTAACTTTTTAATGGTATTTGTATTTCAACAGCTGTTGAAGACATCCAAAATTGACCATTGTAATTGCTTTACTTCTTTTCCAGTTTGGGATTAAACACAATATTTCATTGCTGTATTTTATTTTAATGTATTACTAGTAAGTGGATTTTAAACATGTTTATTGGACTTTTGCATTTCTGCTGGAAATTCTTGCCCATATCCTTTGCATATTTAAAATTTGTAGTGTTAGGGTTTTGTTTTATTTCCAATTTATACAGGCTCTTCGTGTGTTAAAGATATCAGTCCATTGTCTACCATATTTGTTACCCACTGATCTTCCAACTCACTGATTCATTCTTCAGTTATATTCATCCTTTTATTTATTCCATGTCTTGTGTTCTCTATTTAGAATAGTATAGCTTTCACTTGGTTCCTTTTTGATTTCTTGCTCTTGTTTCATATATCTAATATCTTCTCTAATCTTAAACTTTTTTTTTTCTTTTTTTGATATGGATTCTCCCACTGTCCCCTTGGCTGGAGTGCAATGGCGCCACCTTGGCTCACTGCAACCTCTGCCTCCCGGGTTCAAGCGATTCTCCTGCCTCAGCGTTCCAAGTAACTGGGATTACAGGCCCCCACTACCATGCCCAGCTAATTTTTTTATAATTTTTTTTTTTTTTGTATTTTCTGAAACCCCACGAGACGGGGTTTCACTATAGTGGCTAGGCTGGTCTCGAACTCCTGACCTCATGATCCACCCACTTTAGCCTCCCAAAGTGCTGGGATTATAGGTGTGAGCCACCACACCCAGCCAAGCTTTTTTAACATTCATTTTTTTTTGTTATTATTATACTTTAAGTTTTAGGGTACATGTGCACAATGTGCGGGTTTGTTACATATGTATCCATGTGCCATGTTGGTGTGCTGCACCCATTAACTCGTCATTTAGCATTAGGTATATCTCCTAATGCCATCCCTCCCCACTCCCCCCACCCCACAACAGTCCCCGGAGTGTGATGTTCCCCTTCCTGTGTCCATGAGTTCTCTTATTTCCACAATTGTGCTTTAGATGAAATAGGAAGGGCGCATCTGTGCGAGTTCAGGTGAGTCGGAGGAGAGAGGAGGGATGAGCTCCAGTTGGAGCCCTGTGTACCCACAGAACCACTGTTGATCTTTGCCATTTGCTGCCAACTCACTATGCAGCTCCTCTGGTCAGGCTTGCGCCATTAAAAACACAGGAAGAAGGAGCCCTACGGGAAGGGAGACTCCCCTCGTGGCTGTCAGCAATAGCTCTGGGATTGAAGGAGAGCAGAGGATTACTCAGCCTTGTGTCTCTTTACATTCAATGTCCTGTTCCTACAACGCTTAGCGCCTGCATCCAAACCATCCTGTGGATACTGGCAGAGGAAGTGTGGACAATTGCAGGATTTTTTGCAGTAAAGAGTCAGTTGCTCTCACACAGTGTCTAATTTACATTAAACATTAATGGACACATAAGTTCTTTTTAAAGTGAAAAGATGACAGAAAATAGAACAAATAAAATAGAAAAAGAAAAAGAGTCAATTGGTGGTTGCACCAAGTAACCTAGGGAAGAGGCCTGTGTAGAATTTAATCAGCTTTTCTGCAACTCCTCTTTTCACTATTGCCTCGGGTCACCCTTCCTCTCAGCTGTAGCCACCCATCTATCCTAGCACAAACCAAGACAACTTGTCTATTTAGGGACACCTTCCATTTTTTCAATCACTAGTTTCTAGAGTTCTCGTTTCCTCTTGGTTCTGGGGTTTCCCCAGGGTTGATTTTGGAGGAAGGAGACAGCAGCTTGGGTAGTTGGTCATTTTAATAGTTTCCTAAGGCTGCTAGGAAATTGCCACAAACTGAGCGGGTTCACAACAGAATTGTATTCTCTCACAGTTCGAGAGGCCAGAAGTGCAAAATCCAGGTGTTGGCAGGATTGGTTCCTACTGGGGGCTCTAAGGGAGAACGTGTTCCAAGCCTCTGCCTAATTTTTGGTGTTTGCTGGCAATCCTTGGTGCTCCTTGGCTTGTAGATACATTGCCCCAATCTCTGCTTCCATCTTCACATTGCCTCTTCCCCTGAGTCTATGTCTTCTCTTCATATAAAGACATTTGTTGTTGGATTTATGGCCCACCCAGATAATCCAAGATGATCTTATCTTGAGGTCCTTAACTTATACATCTGCAAATATTCTTTTTCCAAATAAGTTCACCTTTCCAGTTTCTGGTGGGCATAGTTTTTTTTCCCCCATTTATTTATTTATTTAAACTTTTTTTTTTTTTTTTTTTTTTTTTTTTTTTTTTTTTTTTTTTTTTTTTTTTGAGATGGAATCTTGCTCTGTCGCCACGCTGGAGTGCAGTGGTGAGATCTCGGCTCACTGCAACTTCAGCCTGCCAGGTTCAAGCAATTCCGCTGCCTCAGCCTCCCAAGTAGCTGGGACTACAGGCATGCGCCACCAAAGCCAGCTAATTTTTTTGTATTTTTTAGTAGAGACGGGGTTTCACCATGTTGGCCAGGATAGTCTCGATCTCCTGACCTCGTGATCTGCACGCCTCTGCCTCCCAAAGTCCTGGGATTACAGGCATGAGCCAGTGCGCCTGGCCTAACTTTTACTTTAGGTTCAGGGGTGCATGTGCAGGTTTGTTACGTAGGTAAATTGCATGCTGCAGGGTTTTGGTGTACATATTATTTTGTTACCCAGATAATAAGTATAGTACCACACACGTAGTTTTTCGATCCTCATCCTCGTCCCACCCTGTATCCTCATGTAAGCCCTCGTGTCTGTTGTTTCCTTCTTTGAGTCCATATATACTCAGTGTTTACCTCCCACTTACAAGTGAGAACATGCAGTATTTGGTTTTCTTTTCCTGTGTTAGACATAGCTTTTTGGGGGCTATTGAATCCACTGTTGTTGAGCTGAAAATTCTAAGGGCAGCTGGTTCATCTGTATTTGTTTTCATTAATTCATTCCAGCAGGCATTTGTGTTACCTGATATACTACCTTTGCCTCTTGTGAGACATGCTTTCCTGAGCTTTGGAGCCAAATTCCCCTAGAATCCACCAAAAGGGCCTTGTTCCTCTCTCGAGTCTCCAGGAGGTCATAAGAACTCTTATTAAGAAGACATTTCTCAGTCTGGCCTGGAGGAAAGCCATGCATTTGTCCCAGGACCTTTGACCTTCTCTCTCCTCTGTCAACCATAATAGAGACTTAATAGACATGCCTAGCAGGGCCAGACTACATAAAAATCTATAAGCCATTAACCACAGCTATATTAAACTAATAAGAATCAATTCCCACACTTGCTTTCAAAGCATGCTCGGCTTCAGAAGTGACCTGAAAATTGACAGTCTGCATCCGGGCTGTGACCAGAGGGGTCTGGCCTGGAGCAGTCAGCTCCTCAGAGTTTAGAAATTGTCTGACCCTCAGGAGAAGGCTCTTGGCATAACCTTAGGAGGATGATTCATCAGGAGTCGAGAAGACCATTCCTTAACATGGACAAGAAATGAAGGGTCCAGGAAAGATTGAAAAGGGAATTAGTAATGGCCAAGCTCCCAAAGTCACTGAGTTTTGAAAACCCTGAGTTTTGCTTTGCCAAACAGCTCTGGGTTGCATTATGCCTATTGATCTTCCTGAGATTTCGCAGCCTGTAAATGATGAGCCTTTTAGCGCACTCCATGACTGAAGGGCACACAACTGTGAGAACAGCTCATTTCATTTTTTTCGATTTATACAAAAGATGCTGTGGCCCAAGCCCTCTAGGCACCCATCTCAATACATAAATATGCCAATTAAGCTAAATGGAGATCCTGCAGGTTAAAAGTGCCTCATAAAAGAAGGAGGCTTTTTCCAAAGCCAGAAAGTTTATCCACAGAAGAAACACCAAATCAACAAAAGTGGATCCATGCCAAGCCATGAAGGTCAAAAAAACAAGGCTTCTGGGATCCAAAAAAGAAGAAAAACAACCATTATTTGTTCCCCTAGAAAACTGGGGAAAAAATACCTTTAAGCTGTGACTTCAGGATTCCAGTCAGATACTACTACTATTATTATTTTTTTCATTGCATTTTCCTGGGCAGGGTTGATGGATGGGGTGGGAGAGTGGGAGAGGGAAGAAATCAGTCCTAAAGCTGAACTGACACAAAAGTGTCTCAGTTACCCACCAAATGTCACAAGGGCAGGTGTGGGCAAATCAGTGTTAGTTAGATATGCTATAGCCTTGCCACTCAAGGATGGCCCAACACACTCACGCCTGGCAGCCACAGCAGCTGCATCAGCTGGGAGATGGCTAAAAGGAGAGAATGCAGGCCCCATCCCACATTATATGTTAGCAAGAGACTGCATTTGGCCAAGATCCCCGAGGATTTTCCCGCATATTAAAATGCCAGAAGCCTTGACCTACACTAAATGGCCAGCCTGATACTCACCATCCCATCCCTGGAGAGCTTATACTCTTTCTGCCTACCCTACAGCACTGAGGGAATGGAGGTCTGGATCCAGGGAATGGGCTGAGGGAAAAAGATAGACAATTGGGTTTTTCTCCAGCTTTTAGTCAACTTCAACTGAGCGTAAGAATCTCAGGAGATGCTTCTGAATGGATTTATATACTCAGACTTGCCCATCATACATCTCCAAATCTTTGATGATCAGCTTCCAATCAAAAACTGGGTTTCTTGGGTCATCTTTAACACCTTATTTGGGGTCTGATACTATTTGAGGGCACTGAGGAAAAGTTTGGCAGTTTAGAGAGCAACAGATGGTAGCAGGTGAAAGCATTTTTACCTTATGCCCTTGGCCCTTGGATGTGCTTTTGTGTGAGCCAAGAACGCTGTATAGTTCTTCCAATGTTTCCTCCACTACTAATACTAAAAAGGCTTAGAAATGCCACAGACCCAACAATGTCACCGATGTTATGCAGACCATTTCATGAAACCCCAAGCATCTTTCCTCACTCACTCAGTCACTCCCTCAGCCATTGATTCTGTGAGCATTTCTCCATTATCTACTTGTCATAAACCCATTGCTCTGGGATTGCTGCCCTCTCATCTACTTTTTTTTCCTGCCAAAATTTACCCATAGTCATCAATAACTGCCTTCCTTTCCTGAGACCTTGCTGTCTTTATTTCTCTGCCATCTGTCACTATCCCCATGTCTCTATAGAAATAAGCCTTGAAAATCCCTTGTATCTCTTTGCCAAATGCAAGACAGAAATTCTTGACCATCTAATCGGAAACAAGAACTAAGGGTCATACTCTCTCTATGGCTTCCATGATACTGCATTTTATCTGCTCTCTTACTCCTGTAACTTCTCTCTTTCTTTGCCATCTTTATTTCCTCTCATTATTCATCTTCCCCAAGTTGAAAGAGCAATCACAAAGTTTTCAATTTCCATCTACAGACTCATAGAGTAGATGGGCAGTGGGGCAAGCACTCTACTACACATTTAACTTACATTTTCAGTTAAAGTCACAGCATGTCATCAAGTAATAGTTCTCATTCCTATTTTATTTTATTTATTTTTTAAATAGAGACAGGGGCTCGCTCTGCCGCCCAGGCTGGAGTGCCATGGCATGATCATAGCTCACTGCAGCTTTGATCTCCTGTAACTTCCTCTCACCTCAGCCTCCCAAGTAGCTGGGACTACAAGGCACACAACACTATGCCTGGCTAATATTTTTGTTTTAAAATTTTTTGCAGAGATGGAGTTTCACTATGTTGCTCAGGCTGGCCTCTTGAACTCCTGGCCTCAAGTGATCCTCCCACCTCAGCCTCCCAAAGTGCTGGGATTACAGGCATGAGGCACCATGCCTGGCCCATTATTTTAAAGACAATAAACTCAAGGCTCAAATGAGGTAAGTAACTTACTCAAGGTTACAGAGCTTGTTAGTGGGGAGCCCAAGCCCATTACATCCAAAATATAACCAGCAGGAATCCGTGGCCCTCTGAGGGAATCTAGAATAATGGGAGCTGAAAGTACTGACCAAACCATTAGGGCAATAGAAATCCTGGATGGATGGAGGGCTTGGTACGAGGGCTGGAGGGAAACTGGGCCATAGATGGAGTCACATAGAAGAGTTCTAGTCAGAGCTGACGGAGGCTGGTGGAGCAAGCTGGGATGGGGGCTGTTTTATGGGAGCTAATGCTGAGATAAGGAAATCAGTCACTTCAATGGAGGAGCAGCTTGGGTCTAGAGACAATCTTACCTGTTTCACCTATATGCTCTTGAACCCACTTTACCAATTCCTGAGTGGGTGTTATCACAACTTCATTCAATCCGGTGAACACTACTGTGGGCTTTTTCTGTGTCTCATGGTCTCTAGTTGGCAAAAGGGGAAAGAGCACATTGATTTAATTACCCCAAACATCAATATCAGAGAGACAAGGTGTCCAAGCCAAGCTCTACCACACAGTTGCTATAAGGCATTGTACAAGTTATATATCTCTCTAAACCTGTTTTCTTATCTGTAAATGGGGATGATAATAGTTTGTTACTCATTCAATTGATGCAATGTCTAAATGGATTATGCTCAAGAAGCACTTATTACATAGAAATACTCCCTGAAATGTCTGATAGACTGGAGGCTGGCAGGGAGGGGAATAAGACACAGTCTTTGCTCTCATGGGCTTATAATGGGGTGGGAGAGGGTAGGGAAAAGGCCTTGAACTGGGCAGTTTAAACATTTACCCGTATTTGTCTCATGGGATTTTCATGGGGAAGCATTTGTTGGGTAAACATGTGAGATGACAGATTCTATCTTTATCACACTGAACAGCAGAATGAGAAAAAGGGATGGAAATGGTGGGGAACCAGATTCTTCCAGCTCATCAGAAGTAATAACCTTCTAACAATAAGAATTGTCAAACAGCAATGAAAGAGTGAGTTTTCCAGCACTACGATTATATAAGTCAAAGATGGATGGCCCTTAGTAGGAAATGTTTTACAAAGGCATTCACAGGAATGAAAGACTGAATTTATGTTGTTTTACTCCTCCCCATCTGCCTGGCCTTTATGTATGACAGACTCTCAAGGTCAGGGCATCCTCCTCCTCCTCCTCTTTTCTTTCATCTGCTCCTACTGGCCACTCTCTCACTTCTTTGTCTGAGGTCTCTCTTCTGAGCTCCAGACACATGAATCCTATTGCTGATTGAACTTAGAAGGCTCCAATTCCCCAAGACCCAAAAGGAAGCTATGATCTTCCCCCACAAAACCTGGTCCTTCTCCAATCTGTGAACCAGAACTCAAAGGCATTTCACAGGCATGTCACTTTCAAAGGACTTCCCTGCTGTGTCGCAAAGGAAAAGTGAGAGAAGGTACTGTCAGTAGAGGGAGATGTCAGATAAGAAAAGAACCTCACAGGCTCTGTCAACACACTTTTCAATTGTGGATTTTTTTTTAACTAAAAAAAAAAAAGGTTTTAAAATCTGCTATTTTTTGAGCTTTGAAAAAAATTAATGTTGCTGTTTTATAACCTCTGACAAGGTTTTATTCTATAGCTGGACAGGTTCTTTCTGTTAATTTGCCTTATGCAAGTGAAGCAATTTCTGTATTTGCGTTTTAACGTATATGATACTCACAAACACACCCATTTAGCCCGACTTCCCCCCAGTGCTACCCATTACATATGCCACCCACAAAGCCCAGCTGGGTGTGACTGACTCTAAGCAAGACCTAATCATAGAGGCAGATCTGGAGAGGAAGACACATGCCACAGGCCAAGACCACAGGTTCAGCAAGATTCTCACTCTAGTTATGTGTATCACTGTTTCTCACTGTTTCTCACAGGCACCTCCTTAGACAGGCACACGATCCAGCCATAGTAAGTGTGTGTGGTCAGCCCCATTCCTGGTTTCATTTTGTCCCCATCCTTGTGTTTCTGTGTAATTTTGCCTAATTATAGTTTATACTATATTATTACATACACTTTATGGAATGAGCTCAAATCCTTTTGGAAAAGGGCAGGATAGATGAATAGATGTGTGGGTGGGTAGATAGGTAGGCCCTCTTTACAGCCACCTAGGAAAAGGGCTATTGATAAATCTTTACTGTTTCCATCGATTGATTTCCACTTAGAATTCCCCTCTCTTCTTTTCTTCCTTTAATTCAGTTTCTCTTTGCACTCGTCTTCCTCTCTTGCCTCCATCCCTGCTTCTCACCTCATCTCTGGGCCAAGATGGGGTTTGGGCTGACTGCAGGCTTAACACTATTAGAACTTTCCAGAGACAGTCCCTCAACCATGTTCCAGAAGTGCTAGGCCAATATTAATTTCCTTGGCTACTTTCCTGCCCTTGTTTCATTTCCTTATTCCCCCCAATCTTCATTCCAGAAAGATCATTTCCCACTTGTATCCCACCCAGGTTGGCATGAGTCTGCTTTTCTCTAAGATTGAGATCAATTTTCTCTTGAGGCATTTGGGCATAACTGTCATAAAATAGATAAAATTTCTGGAGGATGGGGAGTCTTGAGACAAGAAGTGTCAGAGAAGAAAGAATCCCAAGTGCTTTCTTCTGGTAGAAGGGGCATATGCTGGGAATGTCCTGTAGTCCTGGAATATATAATGCCCATGCGTGCCCACATGCACACACACACACACACACACACACACACACACCCCACACAATCAGGTTCATCACATTTTAGCCACGCCATGAACCCTCACACATTCCCACATATTTACTCTCAAAGGGAAGAATTGTCTTCAACTATTCAGCTCTCTCTTTCTCATCAGGACATGGCTTCATACTGGATTAGTTCATCCAAGATAAAGCTGAATGAATCAGCCAGTTCAAAAGTGGAGCCTCACAATCCTCTAAGAAAGAGAACTTTCAGTCAGAAGACATGTAATGAGTACCTACTGCATGCAAGGAAACCTAATAGGCAAATGCAGCGAGGGTGGAGGTAGACACATGAAGATGTGTGCAAGTCAGTCCCTTAAGACTCTTCAGGGAAAGCACCAAAAGCAAAATATTTATTCAAGATTGGCGACTTAGAATCAGCAGATGTGACACATTATGAATGTTCTTGGCATTCATTGCCAGCACATTAATCAAGCCAGATTCTTTCACAATTTGCATGGATATATTGTTGCCTTTGAGATAAGAGACAACTATGAATACCGATTCTCCAGGAAAGGCAGTTACCATCAGTCAAGTCCATTACTGAGTCACCAACAGTTAGGAAAATGTTTATTCCCAAACCGCTGGAAGAAGGAGCAGACCAGACAGGGAACCAGTAATCATTTTTTTTTTTTTCAGGGAAAAAAGGAAAGAAGCAACAAATTGGGGTATTAGTGCAGACAAACTTCAGGTAACTCTCCCCAAGACTGTGGCCCTCAAAGACACTGGGCAGAAAAGCCTAAAATATACTGCTTATTTTCTTTTGGTTTAGCTGCAGTTGCTATATTTTAATACAAAGCTATGTATTACCTATACTGTAAATAAATGAACTAAAAACCTACTCTGGCCACACGGTTGTTCACTAGCCCTCAATCTTGAACATTTGGGTTTGACCCTCTTCCCAGGATGTGTCTCTCTCAAATTCTTGAATTGGAAGATTTTCATTTCAGCCTCTCTGAGTTTGGCATTGATAATGCTTCTTTTGTGCTTCGCTCTGTGGTCTGCTTTGATATTCTCCTTTCTAAGAACCTGTCTGTTTCCTCCCGTTTCTAAGATTAGGCAGGAAAATAATACAGTTTTTTTCTCTGCTTGGAGCCACCATCACCCCCTAATGTATTATGACAGTGTACATAAAAGGGCTTCATAAAGAGTAAAGCAACGCACAAATGTTAATTGACGAGATTATAAGTAGCTGTTGTAAGTATCTCAAGTTGACTTCCAATCTCAATTTCTGTTACTAGGTCAAACATAAAATTGCCCTTCTTGCTTCTGTGACGACTGAACCATTCAGGCACAATGCTATTGTACCCTCACCCACGGTGGGGTGTGGGGGGACATGGTATTGAAGATATAATCTGATGGTCACTTGTGGTAGAATCGTAGGTTCCGGCTGTGTTGGGTGAAGGGGAGCCAAGGGCCAGGTTGGCTGGTAGCTGCAAACCCCGACTTCCCTGCTGGTTGCATCTGCACAGGGAGCTGCGGGAAAGCAAGGAGTCCAGGGGCTGGATGCAGAGCCTGGGGGTGCATGGGACGCAAAGACGATGAGTCGGAGAAGCCAATCTGCTGGTTAGCATGTTCCATCTGCTTTTGCAAGCATAGGGCACCACCAGGCCAGAGGAAATCTGTCTCAGTGGGCTCAAAGTGGCCGTGCAGGACACAGGGCTGTGGTTATGGCTGAGATAGGTACTGCACTGCAGGGAAGGACGAAGGAGCTCTGAGCTGCTGACTAGGATTATAAGCTGGCTGTGTGGGCCCATAGTGAGGTGGGGGCTAAGCAGTACCATAGGCACCACTAGGACTGCCTTGGAATTGTCCATGCTCTGGTGTCTCTGCAAAAGCAGCTGCTGGGTCAACGTAGTGCCAGGTCGTAAGCACTTTGGGTCCAAACATTTGTTTGGCTCTGTCAGCTGCCATGAGGGTGCCCGGGCAATTGTGTCCTCCAGGGCTCCCCTGCATGCTGAGGAGTAATGTTCCGGTGTGAACAGTCAGGCTCTGCTGGTATGAAGCTGATGTCAGGGTGGTCAGGTCACTCTGTTCCTTTCGCCTCCGTTTTTCTTCCTCATGTAAAACTTTCTTGAGCTGCAGGAAAAGCTGGTGCTTCTCTTCCTATAGCGCCAAAAGCTTCTCCTGCAACTTCAGAATTTGTTCCTTGGTCTCCTCTAGTGACATTCTCTCCTCCATCTCCTTTTTCTTCCTTCTCTCCTGTTCTTCCTTCATCTCCCGTTCCGTCTCTTGTCCACCTCTTCTTCCTCCTGTCGCTTGCGCTCCTGCTCCGTCACAACGTGCTTGGTGCAGTGCTCTGGCCATGGCGTTGGAAAGCCTGGGGACGCTCCGAGTGCGGGCACGGTGCTGCCCTGGGCGCTCGGGCCTTGGGCGCCTGGCTCTGTCTCTGACTCCAGACCTCAGACAGGGACCGCCTTCTCTCTGCTTTCTCCCTGTCTCCCGCGCGTCCTGGCCTCTGCGTCACGTCCGGCAGCTGGGCCGAATCCTTCCGGAGTCCCACAGGACTATTATAACAAACGGGAATCATTTAAAAATGAGCTTCTCTTCACTTGGCGTGTCAGGTGGTCATTTTAAAAACCGGGCTCTATGTTTTTATGAATTGGAACTGGTTCATATTTAAAAGGCACATGCCCCCTGCTTGGAGAGGGACTCAGGCAAGCAGTGGGGAGTGGGACATCAAACTAGGATCATGGGGACCTTGTTCGATGGTAAATCCTGATGGAACCGTCTCAAGAATGGCCAGCCAAGAGGGAGGCGTTTTGCAATACAACGCCAATTTTGACAGGGACAGGTGGGGATTCTGGCAGCTGATTAACTTAAGGGAGAGCCAACCAAGGACCTGAGCCAGCCAAGGGTGTGCTGGCAGGAGGGCAGGGCTTTCCCAGAAGCTCTAGAAGGGAAGGGATGATGGCAGGCAGATACATCATTGATGGCAACTTTCCATGACATCCCTGGGAACTTGTGTCAGAATGCTTAGGCACAAATGTCACATCTGCTAAATTTATTCTCCCAGGTCTCTTCCGCCTCCTCATAGGTCAGCTGTATTCAACAGACACTCCAGACACATGGGAACTCAAGTTAGACTCTACTTACCATGCTTACTACCTAAGAAGTAACTGCTTTTCTAAAAAAAAAAAAAATTATTAATTCAGAAGCTGTTAGTGGATTTGCAAAAACCTACTGCTTCCCACATTGGCAGATTTCTGGCTTTGTAGATGCAGAATAGCACGTGGGTAAAACACCACTTGTATCAAAAGGTGGAGGGTGGGAAGAATGTGCATGTATGTATGGAAGAATGACAAGAAAGTAATAACATTGGTTTCTTTGGGGGAAGTGAACTGGAAAGCAGGAAACAGTGATCAGATAGAGACATCATTGTGCATCCTTTTTACATTTTGAATTTTGAACCGTCTGAATCTATTGTATTTATTTGAATTTATTGAACAACTCAAAAGTTAAATTTAAATAATCCCCAGCATTGTGATCATCTGTCACCTTGATGGTTGATGAGGTAAGAGCTGTGACTTTCTCACCATCACACTCATCTTGATGGCCATGTTTTTGGGGGATCCAACATTATCATTGGCTGCCATCAGGTGCATAGACCCTTTCTGAGTTTGTGAAGAACAGATTTATTTATTCTTTCTCTTTTTGTTCATGTCTCTTCTGAGCATGTGGTTTACTATTACTTTATATGGAGATTCTGACAGGGAAAAATTTGCTCTCGGAGTGGTCTGTCTGGCAGGTGTACATTCCCAGTCTTGGGGACAGGATTCAGGAGAAGCCCCAAGCCCATATGGAGTCTACAAATACCAAGCTGAGGGCCCAAGTCTAACCAAAATTGGAGGGCATGAGATGTTATACACACTGTCAAGGCAGAGGTTCAGATACAGGGACCCTACTCCTACTCCATTTTTTTCCTGTTATTCTTCCCATTGAAACTCCTGGGAAAAGCTGTCTAGATTCTCTACTTGGTCACATCCCCTTCAGTCTTCACACCTGAAATGGCTCTTACCAGAGTCACTGATAACTTCTGTGCTAGGTATTCTAATGGCCAAATATCTCTTTTCATCATGTTTGAACTTATAGCCACATTTGACACAAATTTTCATCTTTCCTTCTTGAAGCAATTTTTTCATGTTACTGCATGCCTCCTACCTTACTGGGTAAAGCTCTCAGTCTGCCTGATGACCCTTTCTTCTCTGTGCAATTTTTAAATGTTCGAATTCTCTGCTCTTGCCTCTCTTCTTTATGCTGTCTTCAAATGGTCCTATGCTTTATCATCTGCATGCTCCCTGATTTTCCCAACCCTGTCTCCAAATAAGGCTTCTCCTGAGTTCCAGATGCACGTGTCTAACTGCCAGCCTGATAGCTCCACTCGACTGCAAGTGGCCATCTCAAACCTAATATGTTCACAGCCAAACTCTCGATTTTCCCTCCCAAACCTGCTCCTGACCTCCCCTTTACCATTTTACTAAATGGCACTGAGTTGCTCAGACCAAAAGCCTGCAAGATGACCTTTGATTCTTCTTTCCCTCTGCTACCGACAGCCAATCTGTCAGCAAGTTCTGTTACTGCTGTCTCCAGAATATATCCTGAGTCAGGTCACTTTTCAGCAACTTCACTACTAAAAGCCTAGTCTTAATGCCTCATCTCTCATTTGTTCTATTACAATAGCCTCCTGACTGATTTTCTTGCTTCCTTTTTTGCTCACATACAGTCTGCTTATCAAAAGTAACTGGAGTGAACAGTACACACGATCAATCCAATCTGCTTCAAACCTTCAGACTTCTGTTCTGTCTGCCAGAGTTCCTTTCTCTAAATCTTTATATGGCTACGCCTCATCAGCTCAACTACCAGCACTTCTGTGAGGAGTCTCTCTGAGCACTGCTGTGTAAGCAGCAACCTCCAAGTCAGTCTGCATCCAGTTTCCCAGTATAATTTTCTTCATGACACTCATCATTTTCTAATATTTTATATATTTGTTTGCTTATATGTTTATTGTACATATTCCTCCTACTAAAATGTAAAAGGGAGGTGCTCGGGATGATGCTGTATTAGCTAGGGTAGGCTTGGTCATTCTGCAATAAGAAAAGACTCTCAATCCTCGGTGGTTTTAAACAACAGAGGTTTATTTTTTGCTCAAACTACATGTATAACATAGGCTGACAGGAGAGATTCTCACCTCACATGTATTCAGAGGCTCAGGCTGAAGGAAGCCATACCATGTCATGACACTGTCAACACAACAGGACTCCTACAATTACAAAGGAGGAAGAAGAGGTACAAAGAATCTCACACCATCTCTCAAATGCTTCCACATGGAGGTGACGCACATCACTTCTGCTCACAATGGATGCGTCATGAAAGTCATAAGGTCTTGTCTCATTTCAAGGGGCCTAGGAAATAAAATCCTCATATGTTCCCAGAAAGAGAAGAAAACTGGGAATATTGGCAGGTAGCAGTTACACCTACCACAATGCCTAGCTGAGAGTAAGTACTCCATAAATATTTATTATAAATAGAATGGGAAAGAAAGAGACTCGGTTCTCAGATACGGGTACAAAGTGGAGACCTGGATTTCATGCACAATGCAGAAGTTTATGAAAACTGGAGCACCAGGTGAGAGCAGGGCAAGCAGCAAGGCTAAGTCGGTGCAGAGTCACCATGTGCATTGGACGAGGGCTCCTGATACTCCCTAACTAGGAAAAGATCAGGTTTCAGAGGCAGAACAGAAAAAATAGAATGCTTGGGAGAATAAGACTTATTTCCACTGAGAATTCACTGGAAACAAGAGAAGGAACTCGGCTTTACTAAAGAACGCGAGACCACCAGGCAGGTCTGCTAATATGAAACCGTGATTTACAGAGGGGTGTAGCTCCACAAGAGCCAGGTGCCTCTTAGTGATTTAGGTTCCTGAGAGTCCCTGAAAAACCTTATTCTGAGTGCTTTCCTTTGTCGGAATAGCCATGGCCTCAGACCATAGACTAAGATTTTCCCTTTGAAACTCTGTCTGTTCGTGTATCTATGTCTGTACTACAACCTAATAGAACTAAAAGGAAAGGATTACAACTATTCACCAACTAGTGATTACTAGGGACTTTAGATTTATTTCATTTCACCCTGAAGTAAATCTTTAAGATATGCGTTAGTATCCATATTCCACATCTGAGAAAACTGAGACTTAGAAAGGTTAACAAGGTTTCAATGGCTTTGGTCTTCCCTGTGAGTTCTCTCATTCTGAGAATATCAATAGAGGGCACTCAATAAATGATTACTGGTGAATAGTCACTGATGGTTTTTTATTCCTTTGAGGGTACGGGCCAAGTCTTCTGTGTGCTCCCAGGGCTTGGAGCAGTGAAGAGCACTGAGCACCCAGTGATGTGCTAATGGATACAATGACATGTCAAACCTGATAAAAAATGTGTGCCTATTTTTTTTCTGAAATTACAGCACTGGTGCTCAGGATTAAGAAAATGGCAGTGCTTTGAGGAAAAGGAAAGAGAACAAGGGAGCAGCTTCAAAAGAAGAAGGTGGAGAGATTGTAATGGCAGTCACAACAGGAGAGTTACACAGAGCACATCTCCTTGCTACTCAAAGTGTGACCCATGACCAGCAGTGTTGGCATCTCCAGGGAGTTTATTAGAAGTACAGAATCTCGAGCCATACTCCAGACTACTGAACCAGACTCTGCATTTTAACAAGACTTCCAGGTGATTCGTATGTACGTTTAAGTTTGAAGAGTAGCACTCTAGAGACCACCTGCATCTCTATCTCCTGCTCTAGCCCAGCACCAACTTCTCTAACTGACTGTTAGGGGCCAAGGAGGCCATGGAGCATTGCACCTGCTCCTCATTTGACCATCCATCACTCAATGGGCCTGGCGGTGCAACCCTAAGTGCGCAGAACAGCCTTCTACAGGTGTTATCAATGTGATCCCCAAATCTCTCACTCTTTACATACATGCAAATCTGTTGTGTCTGACTCAAAGTTCATGGTCTTATCCCTTCCGTTGTTGGAAGAACATGATTCTGGAGTTTCTGTCTTAATGAATACTTTCTTTTATTCTAATTTCCAAATATCTAGAAAACAGCGCCAGCCACTTTTGGTGCTTCCAATATATAAGTGCTTCTGTTGTTCCCCCCAAAATAACTTATATCCTAATAAGTAATCTATTAGTGAGATTTCCAAAAATTTTGTTCCTTATTACATTATTATAACAATGACAAATTAACTTTTCAGTAAGGACAATATACTACAAATATTAAAAGAATGTATTTTTATTTCTCCTTCAAATGACCATACTTCAGTTCTTCCTTTATATAGAATTTTTGACCCAGGGTAATTGAGGATGAAAGAATGAAGGAATGAATAAATGACTGAGGTTATTTCTTTAGCAAGACAATACGTTTAAAATTAAGCTATGGACAGAAAGTGGATTTTTCTGAATTGTTTTCACATATTCTACACTCAGTCAGAAGTTTCTTCTGTAAAGTAGATAAGCTGCCACTCCATATCTGGCAGCTAGATCACAAGGCTATTGCCTTTAGGTAGAAGAATAAGATTATAAAGTAGGGGAAGGAATAAGTAGCCATTCCTTCTGCTCTTAAAGAGTGTGGGTTGCAGAGGGAGAGAGGCTGATTGATAGGAGTAGCCACACACATGTCCCTCTTTCCCTGTTTTGGAAGCACGGTGGTTTTTAGAAAGGGCATAAGCATGGAGCTGGGAAGGGAAAAAAATAACCCATTCCATATGATAATAATAGCTATAGTTAATGAGTCAGGCACTGTGGTAAATGCTTCATGTATCTCTTTGCGATCAAACTTCATAAGAACCCTGTTGTAATTACTTTGTTTCAGTAGATAAGAAACTGAAATTTAGAGAGGACAAGTGACTGGCTCAAGTTTATACACTGCATAAATGGCAGAAATAGAATTTGAATGGACGTATATCTAAGTAAAGAGCCCACATCTTTAACCACCACGCTACAATGCCATTTTCAGTAATAGTTGGTCTAGAATTGAGTTGCTTTGGGTGCCTAAAAGCTCTGCTTCCTTGAATCCCTCCTTCATGCTGCCACCAAAGAGGTCCATCTATGATATAAACTGGATTGTGTTACTCTTCCCTTTGGCTCACTCCTGTAATCCCAGCAGTTTGGGAGGCAAAGGCGGGCAGATCATGAGGTCAGGAGATTGAGGCTGGTAGCATCATAATGTGTTCAGTGGACAACTCTGTGGGTCCCTCTTGCCCAACTCCAATCCAGGTATTTAGAGGTTACAATCTCTTGCGGGTTGTCACCTGTCCACCGTGGGTTGGAGCATTAGGCCCATGAAAATAGGAGATTGACCCACTCCACCCCAGCTGGGGCTTCATATCTTCTTTTTGAACGAAACCCTGCAATTTATCCTGGCCAACAAGGTGAAACCCCATCTCTACTAAAATACAAAAAATTAGCTGGGCGTGGTGGTGCATGCCTGTAGTCCCAGCTACTCAGGAAGCCGAGGCAGGGGAATCACTTGAACCCGGGAAGCCGAGATCACACCACTGCACTCCAGCCTGGCGACACAGTGAGATTCCATCTCAAAAAAAAAAAAATAAGTGCTAAATATCTCCTTATTACCAGATAAAGTCCAAAGTCAACATAGCGTGTACACTGAGGGGAGAAATGACTAAAAAAAGTCATGGGATGAATACTTGTGTGGTAATTACCTCCCTTGTTGTCCAATTTCTTCCACCATTCCATTAAATAAGCTATTCATTCAGTAAGCTCTTGGAATGTTAGCATTTCTTTTTGTGTGTGTGGCTTTTTCTTGGGTTTTAATTTATTTATTAAATTTCTTATTGTTACATAATAGTTGTACATATTTTAGGGGTACATATGATAATTTGATATATTCATGTAATCACATCAGGGTAATTGGGACATCCATCACCTTAAATATTTATCTTTTGTTTAGGCTTGGAACATTTGAATTATTCTCTTTTAGCTATTTTGAAGTGTATAATAGATTAATGACTATAGTAACCCTACTGACCTATTGAATACCAGCTCTTAAGAAATAATAGTATATCTTTTTTAAAAAATTTTATTATTATTTTTTAAAGTTCCAGGGTACATGTGCAGGATATGCAGGTTTGTTACATAGGTAAACATGTGCCACAGTGGTCTGCTGTACCTATCACCACATCACCTAGGTATTAAGCCCAGCATGTATTAACAATTTTCCCTAGTGCTCTCCCCCTACCTCAACCTCCCCCAACAGGCCCCACTGTGTGTTGTTCCCTTCTGTGTGTCCATGTGTCCTCATTGTTCAGCTCCCACTTACAAGTGAGAACATGCAGTGTTTGGTTTTCTGTTCCTGCATTAGTTTGCTGAGGATAATGGCTTTCAGCTCCATCCATGTCCCTGCAAAGGACATGATCTCATTCCTTTTTATGGCTATATAGTATTCCATGGTGTATATGTACCATATTTTCCTTATCCAGTCAATGATAGTATTTCTTAAAATGACATTTATCTTGTCCACAAACGAATATTCATTTTTTCTCTTTTTTTTTGGTGGGGGGGAGGACACTATTCAACCCACTATGCTACATTAAAAAAATAAGAAAAACCAAACATTAAATTTCATTAATTCTAATGCTTTATTTAACTGTGACTATTACATTTAAACAAGACACTACACATGTATGGCCAGGTCATGTGATCAGTATAATTAAACAGAGTCCCATGCTCAGAAGTGGTTGGGATTTAATGCGCTATGGTCATCTTGAAGTCCTTAATAATTATATCTTTGGATTTGTGTTTTGTAAGTAAAGTACAATGCGAAAATGGAGCATAAGCCAGGAACTTAAAGCCTCAGATCATGGTTGTCCTGCTTTGCTGCTGCCTCTCTGGGATGGATTTTCATCCACGTACCAAACCTCAGCCCCCACCTAGTCTATTCTTCCCTACTCCTTCCCCTTGACTACTACAGCCATCAGGTCACATTGGTTGGAGGTTCTTCCCTTCCTGGGCACAAGCCAGGAAGGGTCATGCCCATAAATGTGTCCTGCTGCATCACAGGATGGGGCAAGGCAATGCCAATCTCTGCTGGGAGCTGGTAGTATCACAATGTGTTCAGTGGACAACTCTGTGGGGCCCTCTAGCCCAACTCTAATCCAGGTATTTAGAGGTTACAATCTCTTGGGGGTTGTCACCTGTCCACTGTGGGTTGGAGCATTAAGCCCATGAAAATGGGAGATTGACCCACTCCACCCCAGCTGGGGCTTCATATCTTCTTTTTGAACTAAACTCTGCAAAACTTATGTAGCCTATTTTGTCTACAGCTTTCTAATATGTCTCTTTAAATATAATGTCTCTTCAACATAGCAGAAATGTCCAGTCATAATAAAATTGTGACATTAATGTTACCTCTAAGGGTGCCAAGTGCAAGGCACTAACAATTTAATAAGTTTGGGCTTTTGCATGACCTATGTTAATATGTGATTTCTTGCTATTTTACATGGCAAAGGAAGTTTTTCAGAATTCATTTGATTGCAAGATCAATGTGAAAATGCATTATCTGCCTGCCTTGAGCATGGCCAACTCTTGACCTCTCCAATTAAGTAGAGTTGAGAGTGAAAATTCAATTACAATGAACAAATGTTTCTTGAACATTTTCCATGTGTGAGGCCCTATGCCAGGCCTTGTGGAGAATATGCAGATCTGTGAGATTTTTTTCCTGTCTTTGGGATGCTTGCAAGCAAGTTGAAGGAGGCACAGACCCATGCACGGATGATCATGGTATCACATGCTATCTTAACTTATGAAAGCAGAGGAAATGGAGTTAGCGAAGCTGGACTTTTTGTAGGCAGCCCCTCATAGCAGGCATGGCTGGTTCCTTGCCATACGTTCATTCCCTTTCTATGAGATTAAAACCCTACTCCTGTTCTTTTAGGGCCTCTTTGTTGGAAAAGAGGAGTCCATCTCCAGCTCAGTGACAAATCTTGATAGCTTTATGCTTTTCATGATAATTCCATGCCTCTTGTCAGTGATTAGTTAAGAGGTGGGCCTGTGACTGAGTTCTGGCCAATGAAATATAAAGTAAAATCTCTGGGTTACTTTTAGAAAGGTTTTCTTGTAGTAGAAAGAGTTTCACAGTTAAGAGAACAGATTATGAAGTGAACCGCGTGGTTTATAATCCTGGGTCCACTGCTTACTAGCTGTGTGTCATTATAAGTCACTTAACGTTTCTGCCTTCACTTTCTCATCTGTTAAGTGGGATTAATATGTACCTAATGGGGTTGTTGTGAGTATCAAATTAGTGAATATTTTGTAAATAGACCAAGCCTACAACTCAGTGGCATTCCTGAGAGAGAAGGATAGAGAGTAAGCAACTTGGAAAATATATTTGAGGACACAGTTTTGAAAATTTCCCTACTCTCACCAGAGAAGGTGACATGAAAATTCGAGAAATACAGAGGTCCCATACTAGATGCTATACAAGATGATCATCCCCAAGGCACACAGTCATCAGATTCACCAAGGTCAATGTGAAAGAAAAAATCTTAAAGGAAGCTACAGAGAAGGGTTGGATTACACAAAAAGCGAAACCCGTCAGGCTAGCGGCAGACATCTCAGCAAAAACCTTACAAGCTAGAAGAGATTGGGGACCTATTTTCAGCATCTTTAAAGAAAAGAAACTCCAACCAAGAATTTCATTTCCTGGCACACTAAGCTTCATAAGCAAAGGAAAAGTAAAATCCTTCTCACACAAGCAAATGCTGAAGAAATTCATTATAACTAGACCAGCCTTAAAAGAGCCCCATAAGGGAGTGATAAACATGGAAACAAACTGACGACACCTGTTACCACAAAAACACACTTAAGGATATAACCCACAGACACCATAAAGGAACTACACAATCAAGTCTAGAAAGCAACCAGTTAACAATAACAGGATCAAAATCTCACATATCAGTATGAAAGGGGCTAAATGCCCCCACTTAAAAGACAGAGTGGCAAGCTGGACAAAAAGGAAAGACTCAATTGTCTGCTGTCTTCAAGAGACCCATCTCACATGCAGTGAGACTCACCAGCTCAAAGTAAAGGGATGGAGAAAGATCTACCACGCAAATAGAAAACAACAAAAAAAGCAGGAGTCACTATTTTTATATCAGATAAAACAGAGTTTAAACCAACAACAATAAGGACAGAGAAAAACATCCCATAATGACAAAGGGTACAATTCAACAGGAAGATTTACCTATTCTAAGTATATACGTACCCAACATTGGGGCACCCAGATTCATAAACAAGTTCTTCTTGACCTAGGAAAATACTTAGCACACGATAATAGTGGGAGAATATAACACCCTATTGACAACATTGGACAGATTATCAAGGCAGAAAACTAACAAGGGAAGTCTGGAATAAAACTCAATGCTTGAGCAACTGAACCTAATAGACACCTTCCACAGAATATACATTCTTCCCATCCACACTGGAATATATTCTAAGATTGGCAATGTGCTTAGTCATAAAGAAAGTCTCAATAAATTCAAAGAAATCAAAATCATACCAAGCACAATCTTGGACAACAGTGCAACAAAACAGAAATCAATAGCAAGAAAATCTATCAAAACTACATAAATACATAGAAAGCAATTTCCTCCTGAATAGCACTGGGTGAACAATGAAACCAAAGCAGAAATGGAAAAATTTGAAATTAATGAAGATAGAAACATGACTTACCAAAATCTCTGGGATACAGCTAAAGCAGTGTTAAGAGCAAAGTTTATAGTGCTAAACACCTTCATCAAGAAGTTAGAAAAATCTCAAATTAACAATATAACTTTGTACCTAGAGGAACTAGAAAATAAAGAATAAACCAACCCCAAAGCTAGCAGAAGAAAAGAAATAACTAAAATTATAGAAGAACCAAACCGAAAGATCAATGAAACTTAGAGTTGATTTTTAGAAAGAATAAACAAGATTGATAGACTGTTAGCTAGATTAACAAAGAAAAAAAAGAGAAGATCCACATACCATCAGAAATGACAAAGATGACATTACAACTAATCCCACAGAAACACAAAAGATCCTCAGACATTATTATGAACAACTCTATGCACAAAAGTTGAAAAATCTAGAGGAAATGGATAAATTATTGGAAACACACAACCTCCAAAGATTAAACCAGGAAGAAAGTGAAAACTTGAACGGACCAACAAGAAGTTCCGAACTTGCATCAGTAATAAAACACCTAACAACCAAAGAAAAAAAAAAGGCCCTAGATCAGATGGATTCTCAGCCAAATTGTACCAGACAAACAAAGAACTGTTATCAGTCATACTGAAACTATTTCAAAAAATCAAGGAGGAGGGGCTTCCTCTTAACTCGTTCTAAAAAGCCAGCATCAGCCTGATACTAAAATCTGGCAGAGACACAACAAAAAAGGAAAACTGCAGGCCAACATTTCTGGTGAACATAAATGCAAAAATCCGTAACTAAATACCACAAAACTAAATCCAGTAGCCCATCAAAAAATTAAAACACCATGATCAAGTAGGCTTTATTCATGAGATGCAGGGCTGGTTCAACATATGCAAATCAATAACTGTCATTCACCTCATAAACTGAATTAAAAGCAAAAGCCATCTGATTATCTCAATAGATGTAGAAAAAGCTTTTGGTAAAATCCAACATCGCTTCATGATAAAAACCCTCAACAAACTAGGCATTAAAGGAAAATATTTCAAAATAATAAGAGCAATCTATGACAAATCCACAGCTAACACTGTACTGAATGGGAAAAAGCTGAAACCATTCCCCTTGAGAACTGGAACAAGACAAGGATCCCCACTCTCACCACTCCTATTCAGCATAGGGCTGGAAGTCCCAGCCAGAGCAATCAGGCAAAAGAAAGAAATAAAAGGCATCCAAATAGGAGAAGAAGAAGTCAAACTATGATTCTATACCTAGAAAACCCTAAGGACTCTGCCAAAATGCCTCTAGAACTGATAAATGACTTCAGTACAGTTTCAGGATACAAAATCAATGTACAAGAATCAGTAGAATTTCTATACATCAATAATGTTTAAGCTGAGCATCAAATCAAGAACACGATCAAATTTACAATAGCCGTACACCAAGAAGTTGAAAGAGCTCTATAAGGAGAACTACAAAATACTGGTGAAAAAAAACAGAGATGACACAAGTAAATGAAAACACATTCCTTGCTCATGGATTAGAAGAATCGCTGTTTGAATGGCCATATTGCCCAAAGCAATTTACAGATTCAACACGGTTTCTGTCAAACTGTCAATGTCATTTTTCACAGAATTAGAAAAAACTATTATAAAATTCTAATGGTACCAAAAAAAGAGGCTGAATAGCCAAAGCAATCCTAACCAAGAACAAAGCCAGAGGCATTACACTACCCAACTTCAAACTATACTATAAGGCTGCAGTAACCAAAACAACATGGTACTGGTACAAAAACAAACACATAGAATAGAACCCAGAAATAAAGCTGCACACCTACAACCATCTAATCTTTGACAAAGTCAGCAATAATCAGCAATGAGGAAAGGACTCCCTATTCAATAAATAGTGCTGGGATAACTGAGTAGTCATTGCAGAATAATAAAACTGGACCCTATTTCACCATATACAAAAATTAACTCAAGGTGGATTAAAGATTTAAATGTAAGACCAAATTATAAAAATACTAGAAGAAAACTTAGAAAATACCCTTCTCAACATTGGCCTTGCCAAAAATTATTTTGCTAAGTCCCCAAAAGCAATTGCAACAGAAGCAAAAATTGACAATTAGGACCTAATTAAATTGAACGGCTTCTGCACAGCAAAAGAAATTATCTATAATCAGACAAACTCCAGAATGGGGGAAAATATTCATAAGCTATGCATTCAACAAAGGTCTAATATCCAGAATCTATAAGAATATTATAGAAATAAACAAAAAACAAACTTATTAAAAGATGGGCAAAGAACTTGAGCAGACACTTCTCAAAAGATGACATACATGTTTTCAACAAACATATGAAAAATGCTCATCACTAATCATCAGAGAAATGCAAATCAAAACCACAATGAGATGCCATCTCATACCAGTCAGAATGGCTGTTATAAAAACTCAAAAACCAACAGCTGCTAGTGAGGCTGTGGAGAAAAGGGAACTGGATAAAGAAAATATGGTACAAATACACCATGGAATACTACCCAGCCATAAAAAATGAAATCATGTCCTATGTAGCAAAATGGATGCAGCTGGAGGTCAGAATCCTATGAGAATTAATGCAGGAACAGAAAACCAAATATCTTATGTCCTCACTTATAAGTGGACACAAAACATTGAGTACACATGAACATAAAGATGGGAACAGTAGACTCCGTGGATTACTAGAGTAGGGAGGGAGAAAGGGGGCTGTGGGTTGAAAAACTACTTATTGGGGATTATGCTCACTACCTTAGTGATGGGACCTGTACCCCAAACCTCAGCGTCAGGCAATATACTTATGTAACAAATCTGCACATGTATCCCTGAATCTAAAATAAAAGTTGAAATTATAAAATAATAGAACTGCTTTTTCTTTTTTTGAGACAGGGTCTCACTCTGTCACCCAGGCTGGTGCAGTGATCTCTGTAGCCTCTACCTCCCGGGCTCAAGTGATCCTCCTACCTCAGTCTCCCCAGTAGCTGGGAACACAGGCTTGTGCCATCACACCTGGCTATTTTTTAAATTTTTTGTAGAGACAGCGTCTCTCTCTGAAATCCGGTCCTCAAGAGATCATCCCGTCTCAGCCTCCCAAAGTGTTGGGATCATAGGTGTGAGCCACCATGCCTGGCCAAAGTACATTTCTTTGCCAAATGCTTAACAGAGGGTCATTGCTTTGCTTTGCATAATGATTTTTATTAAAGTTTTGCATTTTCATGTCCAGACAAAAATTAAATGAACTAATTATGGTAAAAAAATAGTTATATTTATAAAGCATTTACAATAGTGCCTGGCGCATAAGTGTTAAATGTCATTATCATAACTTTAAGATGAAAATTATGATAACAAAAATGATAGTCATAGTTTTGCTGATGATTATCAACAAAAGTGATAGTCTCTTTTTATGACTCTGAGTGTTATGGTGTCTGGATGTGACCTCTGGAACTTTCATGGTCACCTTGTGCCTATAATGGGGGCTGGATGCAGAGCAAAAAAAGGAAAGAACCTCAGTCTTTGATGAAATCACAGAGTCACTGAGTCATCAATCTAGAGCCCACTGTACCTCTGGACTTCTTGCAATATGATATGATAAATTTCTTTGTTTAAAGTATTTTCAGTCGGGGTCTTGTGTTCTTGGCAAAGGCACAATTTAACTTCCATAGCAATTTACTGGTGTGTGTCCTGGAGTTCCTCAGCCCATGTGTTTTCCACATCCTCCTATGCATGTCCCAGCTGCATACCCCAAGATGTGAGCTGCCACAGAGCAGTTCCTCACATCAGTCATCATCAGTTCCTGCTATAATTCTTCATAGTTTTGAACTTATTTTAATTATGACTGGCTCACGAAAAACTGAGATTTCCAAGGTGTCCTTAAATCCAAAGCTACTCTTGATATTCACAAGTGTATTAGTCAGGATTCTTTAGAGAAACAGAACCAACAGTATGTGTATGTGTGTGTGTATGTGCGTGTGTGTATATATATGTGTGTGTATATGTGTGTGTGTATATGTGTGTGTGTGTGTGTGTGTATATATAGATATATGGTTGGATCTGTGTCCAATTCATTTTATATATATGTATCTTTACGTAAAGATATATATACGTATATATATATATAAAGAGATTATGAGAAACTGGCACACACAATCATGGACGCTGAGAAGTCCCTCAATCTACTGTCAGCAAGCTGGAGGCCCAGGAAAGCCCACTGGTGTGATTCAAGTTCAATTCCCAAGGCTTGAGAACCAGGGGAACTGATGGTGTAAATCCTAGGCCAAGGGCAGGAGAAGACCATGTCCCAGTTCAAGCAGGCAGGCAGGCAGGAAGAAGTTCCTTCTTCCTCTACCTTTTTGTTCTTTCAAGCTCTCAACAGATTGGATTATTCCCACCCACACTGGGGAGGGCAATTTACTTTATTAAATTCAACTGATTCAAATGCTAATCTCATCTGGAAATACCCTTGTAGACACACCCAGAAATAAAGTTTACTCTGACACCCCTAGTGCAGTCAAGTTGACACATAAAATTAACCATCTCAATGAAGGACATGCTTTGAGGTCCTTTCTAATTTACAAATACTAAAGTTACCTAATTTCCCCCACAAAATGCAATAAATGAACACTTTAATAAATAAGCTCCTTTCATTCTTTAATAATTCTATAGCTACAAGTTGAAATAATTAGTAAAGTTACAAAATTCCTTAACTGGAATAAACACAACCCTACATTACATCATTTTTATAGTAACATTTACTTAAGCACTTACTTAAATTTTCAAAACTAAGGTGAAGATGATGAATAGCAATTTTTAATATGAGGGGAATTGTTGCTTGCACGGAGGTGCATCCTCTGAGTGATCGATAAAAAGTCGGTTATTTCCCCACCTTGTAGCATATATCCGTAACAAATTTTTGCTTCAGCAAAATTAGAAATTCATAAACCTCACAGATCTTTCGGACTGTTCAAAGATAGGAAATAATACCAATTTGTGGATCTTTAAAAGTCATAAGTTTCATCTCTTATGCACACTTTTATATATTGATAATGGCTTCCTAGAACATGGGGCCTGAGAAGGATGGCAAGGCCTCATCAAGGCTCAGCAGGAAAGACTGCTAGGACAGATCATGCATGTTTGCCCTCAGTGTGGGTGGAGCAGAAGCCATCATGTATTTCTGCAATCTAGGGTTTATATTTTCTGCCTACCATGCTTGAAAGGCAATTAGAACATTGTCATGTCTGATTCTATAATTTTAGTTACTCTTAGGATCAATTTATTTATTTAATCGATGTACATTTATTGAGTACTTCCAATGTATGAGACATACTGTTAGGCAACTTGGGTAATAAACAAATGCATTGGATACAGATCCAACCAGTAAAGAACTTAAGTCTGATAGAAGGGAAAGATTTGTGCATGATAAAATGCTGCAAGATAGGACTAGATAAGGGGAGGGACTGCAGGATATGTCAAAGGTAGGAAAGGTACCTTTAGTGAGTGTGGAAGGAATCAGCAAGGCATACTGGGGAAGGTGTATTAGAAGTGAGCCTTGTAGTGATGTAAGATTGTTCGCGTGGATAGAAGGGGAAGACTATTTCAGACTGAGTAGCCAGAATGAGCAAAAGCACCAGAGTGGAAAGCTGAAAGCTCTGGGTGACTGCCTGACTGATGAGAATATGTAGCTGCTATTTATTCCAGTTCTCCCTACAGAGTGAGCAGGTTGCCTGGGGGGCTTCATTAGACTGGTGTGCTGATGTGACATCCATTTTTATAAGAGTTGTTTGGGCCAGGGAAAAATGCGCTCTTTAGAAAGATCATCTCTCATGGCCATTTGACATGTGACATATAACAAATGTCTTAAAGAAAAGGAGAGCCCTCACTGTGGTCTCACACTGTACATTTTTATTGTAAACCTAAGAGAATTGACAAAGGCTCCATCTTTATTCTCTTAACTACATACAGACTCATCAACTATTGCCAGCGAAGAACATTCCTGACAGCATATTATTCAACAACATGAATAAGGTAAAAAATTCCTAACACTAAGCTAGAAACTAGCTGACTTGTTGAAAATATTTGCAAAAAGAGATTGAAACTGCAAACAGAGGGTCACTCCTAACATGCTGTTATCTCAGTCATATATGTTGCATACATATAAACATGAGGTAGGGTTTTGTTAAATTTTTTTTAACTGTATAATTATCTTATTTTTAATGTCCAGAATGTGTAATATAAGGGCCAGATCTTCCTCCTGGACTCAATTTTATAAATTCTTGATTGGTTGGTGAGGTCATTAGGGATACTTTTTCTTGTCTAATTTGGTTTCTGGGAAAGCTTTTTTCAAGCCCTCAATGGTCATCTGATCAAATGGAATTAAGTTCTTCATTTTCTCCTTCTGTTTCTCACATTCTACAATCCTGGCCTTTGAGAGAGACACCCACTTAGCACAGATTTCACATCTTCTTTTTCTTCAGCATCCAGCTGGGCAGTATATTTATCCTCTGGCAGAGGAACCTTCAGGGCATTAAACTTCTCAAAGTCATCCACCAAGCCTGCCTTGGCTACATGGGCCTTGTAGTAAGCCCAGTCAACAGCTGGTGGATTCTCAGGTAAAGTAGTCAACCTGGAGGTGAGGGTCTCATTCCAGGATTTCAGGGAATTAACAATGGCCTTTTGGTTCTGGGGTATGATCTCTGCAAAAGCTACATAGTCAGTGGTTTTTATTTATTTATTTTATTATTATTATTATTTTTATTATTATACTTTAGGTTTTAGGGTACATGTGCACAATGCGCAGGTTTGTTACATATGTATCCATGTGCTGTGTTGGTTTGCTGCACCCATTAACTCGTCACGTAGCATTAGGTATATCTCCTAATGCTGTCCCACCCCTCTCCCCCCAACCCACAACAGTCCCCGGAGTGTGATGTTCCCCTTCCTGTGTCCATGAGTTCTCATTGTTCCATTCCCACATATGAGTGAGAACATGCAGTGTTTGGTTTTCTGTCCTTGCAATAGTTTACTGAGAATGATGTTTTCCAGTTTCATCCATGTCCCTACAAAGGACATGAACTCATCATTTTTTATGGCTGCATAGTATTCCATGGTGTATATGTGCCACATTTTCTTAATCCAGTCTATCGTTGTTGGACATTTGGGTTGGTTCCAACTCTTTGCTATTGTGAATAGTGCCGCAATAAACATACGTGTGCATGTGTCTTTATAGCAGCATGATTTATAGTCCTTTGGGTATATACCCAGTAATGGGATGGCTGGGTCAAATGGTATTTCTAGTTCTAGATCCCTGAGGAATCGCCACACTGACTTCCACAATGGTTGAACTAGTTTACAGTCCCACCAACAGTGTAAAAGTGTTCCTATTTCTCCATATCCTCTCCAGCACCTGTTGTTTCCTGACTTTTTAATGATGGCCATTCTAACTGGTGTGAGATGGTATCTCATTGTGGTTTTGATTTCCATTTCTCTGATGGCCAGTGATGATGAGCATTTTTTCATGTGTTTTTTGGCTGCATAAATGTCTTCTTTTGAGAAGTGTCTATTCATGTCCTTCGCCCACTTTTTGATGGGGTTGTTTGTTTTTTTCTTGTAAATTTGTTTGAGTTCATTGTAGATTCTGGATATTAGCCCTTTGTCAGATGAGTAGGTTGCAAAAATTTTCTCCCATTCTGTAGGTTGCCTGTTCACTCTGATGGTAGTTTCTTTTGCTGTGCAGAAGCTATTTAGTTTAATTAGATCCCATTTGTCAATTTTGGCTTTCGTTGCCATTGCTTTTGGTGTTTTAGACATGAAGTCCTTGCCCACGTCTATGTCCTGAATGGTATTGCCTAGGTTTTCTCGTAGGATTTTAATGGTTTTAGGTCTAACATTTAAGTCTTTAATCCATCTTGAATTAATTTTTGTATAAGGTGTAAGGAAGGGATCCAGTTTCAGCTTTCTACATATGGCTAGCCAGTTTTCCCAGCACCATTTATTAAAAAGGGAATCCTTTCCCCATTGCTTGTTTTTGTCAGGTTTGTCAAAGATCAGATAGTTGTAGATATGCCGCATCATTTCTGAGGGCTCTGTTCTGTTCCATTGATCTATATCTCTGTTGTGGTACCAGTACCATGCTGTTTTGGTTACTGTAGCCTTGTAGTATAGTTTGAAGTCAGGTAGCGTGATGCCTCCAGCTTTGTTCTTTTGGCTTAGGATTGACTTGGCGATGCGGGCTCTTTTTTGGTTCCATATGAACTTTAAAGTAGTTTTTTCCAATTCTGTGAAGAAAGTCATTGGTAGCTTGATGGGGAGGGCATTGAATCTATAAATTACATTGGGCAGTATGGCCATTTTCACGATATTGATTCTTCCAACCCATGAGCATGGAATGTTCTTCCATTTGTTTGTATCCTCTTTTATTTCATTGAGCAGTGGTTTGTAGTTCTCCTTGAAGAGGTCCTTCACATCCCTTGTAAGTTGGATTCCTAGGTATTTTATTCTCTTTGACGCAATTGTGAATGGGAGTTCACTCATGATTTGGCTCTCTGTTTGTCTGTGATTGGTGTACAAGAATGCTTGTGATTTTTGTACATTGATTTTGTATCCTGAGACTTTGCTGAAGTTGCTAATCAGCTTAAGGAGATTCTGGGCTGAGACAATGGGGTTTTCTAGATATACAATCATGTCATCTGCAAACAGGGACAATTTGACTTCCTCTTTTCCTAATTGAATACCCTTTATTTCCTTCTCCTGCCTGATTGCCCTGGCCAGAACTTCCAGCGCTATGTTGAATAGGAGTAATGAGAGAAGGCATCCCTGTCTTGTGCCAGTTTTCAAAGGGAATGCTTCCAGTTTTTGCCCATTCAGTATGATATTGGCTGTGGGTTTGTCATAGATAGCTCTTATTATTTTGAGATACGTCCCATCAATACCTAATTTATTGAGAGTTTTTAGCATGAAGGGTTGTTGAATTTTGTCAAAGGCCTTTTCTGCATCTATTGAGATAATCATGTGGTTTTTGTCTTTGGTTCTGTTTATAGGCTGGATTACGTTTATTGATTTGCATATGTTGAACCAGCCTTGCATCCCAGGATGGTTTTTAGAGTAAGTTTTCACCCAACCATCTTGGGATCCTTCACCAACCCTGGCTGCCCACGGTCCACAGCCTAAATTTCTTTAAAAATACTTATAAAATTAAAGTAATGCTGTTTGTTTTGCTATAGTAGTAATAAAGAGAAACCCAAAATTAAAAGAAATTGAATCTTCAGGCCCATGCAGAAAATTATAAAGAGCTAGTCTAAGAAGCACCGAGAAATAGACTTTTCAATAAAGTTTGTATGCAAATTTTAGAGTTAGAAAAAAAATTAAATAAACCAAAACACCCTTGTAAAGTTTAGAATGCATAGATCGTGAAGTATGAACTTGGATGCAGATAAACTTCACAGGCCTTCATTTTACTTATTGCTTGGCTTGTTGCTAGTGTCTTCTAAGCAAACCTAAAACAGAGAAAGTGATTCTATGGCACTGAAGTGGTTAAGTTCTAGCCAGATCCAAAGCTATAAGCAAGCAAGTTTTGTTTTCATGTCCTCTCCTTCCCCTCCTTTCCCCTTTCCCCTTTCCTATTCTCACTCTCACGCCTTTCCCTGGAGTTTTTAGGGGCAGCCTTAAATCTATATTTACTCACTATATTCAGTACGTTTGATTATGCGCAGCCTGAATTCAGATCCAAGACGATGATCCAGATTTTTGTTCATCAAAAGAACTTTTTTTCTTTTCTGTAGATTTATAGCAGAGCCTAAGCACTGACTTATTTTTCTGCTACTCAATAGGCTCATCTTGCCTGAGGCCCTTGCTCTTACTTCTGTCTTCTGGAAGGTTCTTCGTGTGCATCTGCCCATGCTGGCTCCTTTTTGGACATTTAGGCCTCTACTCAGGTGCCACGTCTTGGGACAGATCTCCTCCACCAATCCTCCAATCCTTCAATCCTGGCCTTGACACTTTCTAGCTTATCATTCCTTTTTCACTTTCCTGTAATTCCTTTATGTAATCATTTTTAAATAAGTTTTTATGTAATTAAAAAATTTACATACAGTAAAATTCACTCTTTTTAATGTATAGTTCTCTGAGTTTTGACAAAGCATATAGCTATATGTGCTGCCACCACTACAATCACGATATGGAAAAGTTCCATTGCTCACCCCTAAAATTTTCCCATGCCTCTTTAGAGCCAACCCTTCTCAGAACCCCAGCTCTGTTCTGTTTTTTTGTTTGTTTTTGAAACAGGCCCTTGCTCTGTCACTCAGGCTGCAGTGCAGTGGCACAATCTCAGCTCATTGCAACCTCCACCTCCCAGGCTCAAGAGATCCTCCAGCCTCAGCACCCTGAGTAGTTGGGACTACAGTTGCACACCACCATGCTCAGCTAATTTTTATATTTTTTGTAGAGATGGGGCTTTGCCAGGTAGCTCTGATCTGTTTTCTTATCCATAATGTTGCTTTTTCCACAGTGGCATATAAATAGAATCTAATAGTACATAGCCTTTTGAATCTGGCTTCTTTCAGTGAGAGTAATGTAGTGATATTGTTACACATATCAGTACTCCATTCCTTATTATTATTATTATTCCATTGTATGAATGAACAACAGTGTGTTTGTTTATTCTCTATTTAAGAGACATTTCAGTTGTTTCGAGGTGTGGTGATTACAAATAAAGCTGCAATAAACATTCAAATGTAGTTTTCACTGTTAATGCAAGTTTTTATTTCGCTAAGGTAAATATCAAGGAGTGAGATTGCCAGGTCACGTGGTAAGTGAATGCTTAACTATATCAGAAGCTGTGAAACGGTTTTCCTAAGTGATAGTGCCATTTTGTATTCCCACCAGCAATAAATGAGAATTCCAGTAGTTCTACATATTTGTCAGCACTTAGCATTGTTGGATTCTTACATTTTAGCCACCTAATAGTTGTGTAGTGGTATCTCATCATGGTTTTAATTTAAATTTCCCTAATGACTAATGATGCCAAACATCTTTTCATGTGCTTATTTGCTATGATATGGAACTTTTTTTTTTTTGGTAAAGTAGTTGTTCAAATCTTTTGCCTTTAACATTATTTTTTAAATTGAGTTTTCTCATTACAGGGCTTTTAGACAGAATTATATCACAAGTTCTTTAATATTCTAGATTTTTTTTTCAGGTTTGTGATTTCCAAATAGTTTCACCCAGTGTAAGACTTGTCTTTTAATTTTCTTAGTGTCTCTTTCCAAGGTTATGAGTTCTTAATTTTAAAGTATTATTTATCATTTTTCTCTTTTGAGTTTTTGAGATCATATGTAAGAAATCTTTGTCTAACTTGAGGCCACAAAGATTTTCTTTGATTTTTTTTCCTAGAAATTTTATGCTTTTAGGTTTTATATTTTAATCTACGATTTCTTTTAAGTTTCGTAGATGCTATGAGATATAGATTAAAGTTTATTTTTAAAAATCACATACTGATCTCCAATGATTCCAGCATTTTTGAAAGACTAACTCTTCTACATTGAATTATCTGCAACTGCCAAAAACCAATTGACCATGTATGTTAGGGTCTGTTTTTGATCTAATCCATCCTATTGACCTACACATCTACCCTTTCATGAGTACTGCACAGCCTCAATTACTGTGGTTTTACAGTAAGTAATGAAATCAGGTAGCTATTACCCTTCATCTTTTTCAGAAAACTTCCCACCATCTAAAATTATCCTATGTGCTTAGCTTCTTTTTTTTTTTTTTAATTCCTTTTTAGATAGGAACTTGCTTTGCCACCCAGGCTGGAGTGCAGTGGTATGATCAGGGCTCACTGCAGCCTCAATCTCCTAGGCTCCAGTGATTTTCCCACCTCAGCCTCCTGAGTAGCTGGGACTACAAGTGTGCACCACTATGCCTGGCAGGGATTTTTTGTTTGTTTTTTGTTTTGGTAGAGATGGGGTCTTGCCATATTGCCCAGGCTGGTCTCAAACTCCTGAAATCAAGCGATTATCCCACTTTGGCATCCCAAAATGCTGGGATTACAGGCATCAGCCACCTTGCCCAGCCTACTTTTTAAAAAAATTTCTGTTGGGAGACATCAAACCATGAGACTCTCTAGAACCATGGGACCAGGGAGTTTGTACCTATCTCATTCTCTGTTCTACTCCAGCACCAAGAACAGTACCTAACACACCATAATTGTTTAATAAATTGTTTGAAAGAAAGAAGGGATGTTAAGAAATACTTAAGTTGAGGAAATTAAGCGAACTTAATATTTTGGAAAAGGAAGGATCAGATTGTTTTGTGAGAGCTATTAATATAATAATAGAGGTTTGCTGTTGTGCTAGCCTGGAAGATTAAATGCTCTTTTGGCCATGATATTTTGATCATAAGCTTACTTCTTTTAGGACGCATGAGGAGCTCTTTGGGGCCACATTCATTCACTCATTCATCAAACATTTATCCAGCACCTTTCCGTAACACTGTGTTACAAAGGGCAGTAGACAAGGTCTTGTGTTCAAAGCATTAGGGGTCCCAGACAAGTTAAACAATAACTGAGACCAACCTCATCCAGATGCCATAAAAGTGATGTTTGTGCAGGGGTCTTTGAGTGATGTGGGAGAGGCATCTAACTCAGCCTTGGGAAAAGCTTTGCAGAAGACGACATGCTTGATGAAGTTTTCAAGTTTCAATAGGAAACTTTGAGCCCCACCTTCCCTTCAAATAGGTCACTCTGTAACAATGTACCACACGTTTCTTCTTGCGTTCTAAAGCACCTCCAGCTGTTTCTGGATTTGGGTCACTGGCGGTGGCTGTTTTACAGATTAACTCTGCAACTCTGCAACTCTGCTCTAGGTCTCCCACTAAATGCTCCCTTAGCACCCTTTCGCTCTCCTTCATATCACTTATTGCAATTATGATAATTAATTATGCATCACGCTATTTGATGCCTACTTCCCTCCCACTACGATATGAGTTTCCTGGAGGCAGGGATTGAATCTGTCCCAATCTGCTGCATTTCTGCTGCCTGACATAGTGAGTGACCCAGTCACTGAATGATGAAGCACTAGTCTCAAAGCTCTTGTAAAATCTGCCAGGTTACCTGAGAGCTTGTCCTCTCTGATGAAGCGTTTTTGTCCTCTTGCTCAGTTTTAGGAACATCTGTTAGCTTTTCTTTTACTTTCAAATCACTTTAAAATAATTAATTTTCAAAATAAAGTTTTCCACCCCACCAAGGAAAAATAGAAACTTTCACATTATATGCAATGGTGGATGTTTGTGCCTTTAGTAATAACTTCGCTGATCTTGAGATGTTTCTAGTATGTCAGTGACACCCAGATGGTATGCTCCTGCATATCAGTAGTGTTTATAGTGCCTTAAAAATGGTAGAACAAAAAACAAGTGGAGAAAAAGTTATTCTGGTGCTAAATTACCAACAATTCCTCTGGGTAACACAATTTATTTTAGTTCTTCCCAACACACACACATGCTTCCTCTCAGATGCTGTAATAGCAAATTGCCATTGAACTGGGACAGGGAGTGGTTTGGAGAAGGGCATTACCATTGTTGAACACTTAATTGAGCACCTACTGTCTGCTAAGCACTTTTCTAATATTCTGTCATTTAGTCCCCATCTCCACTGAGGATGCTGATGTCTAGACATCAGGAAAGAGATGGTGAAGAAATATAGTCAAGATCTGGAATTCTCGGGGAATTAAGCACGCTCCTCTGCTTCTGTCTGTCCGCTGCTGAGTAAGAGGCAAAGGAAAAGGAAAGTCATGTGCCCTTCGCTCAACAGCCAGTCTGTTTTGACTGGGCTGTGGCCATCTTGAATTATCCTCAGACCTTACAATCTCTCGCTATGACCTTATGGTCACTGTTTGTGCCTTCACTCGAGGCAGGTGTTGGCCCTGGCCAGGATCTCTCTGGGTGGTTTTTTGGTAAAAGCCTTGTTCTTGAGGTGGGACTCAAGAGTTAGTAGTTTACGTGGTTCTTGTATTTAAAGGGCGAGTTTTCTAAAACCTTCTAAGTAGTCACGTTCTTTTTCAAATCCCAAAGCATTCTGTTTGGCATAAACTACAAATCATCATCTATTTACCATATTGAGAGAGTTGGAAAGCAGAGAACAGGAAGAAAAGGGAGGAAGAAAGAAAATGAGCATTTACTGAGCACTAATTCTGTGAACTGTTAGGTACTTGAGCATGTTATGTAAATTCTTGCAATCCTAGTGAGGTATATGCTTTTTATCTCATTATACAGATAAAAACACTGAGGCCTACGTAGGTTAAATAATTTGCCTCAAATTGGTCTGCATGTTAGTGAGCAGTCAGCTTGTTCTCTCTGAGGCCCAAACCTGTGCCCTTTGCTTTACATGGCATGATTGTGTTAAGGACGGATGAAAGCAAGGACACCTCCCTTCCCTCAGAATTAAAGACGTGATCTGTATCTCTAATGGGCAATGAGTTTCAAAGATTCATGCCATATGGGACAACTGGTACACAATGTATTACATTGTAGCTTTGCCCTTTTTTTTTTTCTCTCCTGCTTCAAGGTCAAAATCTCTCATTTTCTTATCTCTGCTAAAGAATTATTGGTTTGGTTTCCTGAGTTTCCTCTTTGCTTCAAGTTTTTCAATACTACAGAGATATGATGCTTTGACTAATACCCTTTGGGAGACATTGTAATATGAGGAAAAAGCCTCTTTTTAATAAGGAAATCATAGTAAGAGTGTCCAGTGGTTTTATTTGTGTGGCTGATTTCATGTGTGGATTTTTAATTGGCTCATAGTTGAACAGGTGTCTAAGGATGGGGAGTTTTTTTCTGAAAACAATTGTTGTATTCATCTCATTGTGGCAAGTTCCTTGTATCAGATGAAATCTGCATAGCTCTTAAAGAGAGGAATGTCCTGACTTATGTGAGCTACACATCTGATGAGTCTCAAAAAAAGTAACTTAAACGAATTCATGTTTTAGGTGTATTGAAATAACTGCTACATAAAGTGAATGAAAGTCAGATTATCTTTGAATCCCACATTTTACAGATGAGAAAACCAAATGCCAGGGAAAGAAACTGGCTTTGCCTGAGGTTACACAGCTCATTATAGCTCAGCTGGAGGACTGAGCTCACTTGGAACTGGAGGACATGGTAGCTCACTTTGTAGGACTCTCTAGTGCCTTTGTTTCATGTCAGATTATTGTGTATTGAATTCTGTTTAAGGGATCATAAAACATTCAGCTCCATACAGGTGCCAAGTCTCCTCAGAGAGGAAGAGAACTAGTAGATACTTTCTTTTCATCTTAGGAAATATAGAGTTATTCTGCACCTCTTTACCTGGTCATGGAGTGATTGAGATTTTATAAACATAGGTGTAAAATGCATGGGAAGATTTCTTACCTAAAGAAAGGATTCTTAAGTCGAGGATGTTCTCAGATCTGAAGCCTGTTTGGTTCACCAACGCCACGATCTGAATGTCATAGCTCTGTCTGCATTACAGAGAAAAACATCCCACAAGACTGGTCAGCTACTCATGTACATATAAGGCATCTTCCATATACACATACTTCATAAGGGTTTTCAGAGTAGGTGTTTGGCATTTTATATAAGTACATGTGCATTTATCTGGAAGCCATTAATATTTGTAGAGGCAATTCAAAGTCTTGTTTATTCATTAGAAGAGTTTGATAGCTATAATTTCTTGATCTAAAAATTACAAAGGTAATGGTACTCCTGGTTGATCAAAGCACATTTTTGCGGGGGTGTGGAGTAGGGAAGCTTTATCAACATCAATGACAGAAAATGGCTGTAAGTAACAGAGATGCTTTATATGTCATCATTGAAGTTCCAAAACAATCTCAATCACGGAAGGATTGGGTGAGCTAAAATTTCAAACTGATGTAAAACAGCTAATAGCAAACAGATGTGATTGATTTTAGGCGGCCTCAGATGAAGTCTCATGCAATTAAAGTGAGAGGAATTGGCTGTTAAGAATAAATAACATTCCTGGTGACTAGCCTGAAGGAGTTATGTTTGTATGATTTTATTAGTCATTCTTAATTATATATTTCTGCTGATTATAAAAATGTTACATATTCACTGTAGAAAAACAGAGAAAAATATAAGGAAAATAAAATAAAATAATCCATAATAATGATTCTTTCAGCTATTTTATTTTCCTTCTATTTTTCTCTCTGTATACTTATAGATGTAAATGTTTAACAAAATGATGCTTAAGTATTGCTTTATATATTCCTTCTTTTATTTGACATAAGCACGTGTTTATCCTGTATCATAATTCTTGAAAATGTATTTTTCAATTCTATGAACTACATAATTCATCTGAATTATGTGAATATATAGCTCTATTTAATAATTTCCCACTGCTGAATATTTATATTTTTATAATATATTATTACTCATAATAACAAACACTGAATTTTTTACAGAAATGTGGTAAAGGACATTCTTGCAATACATCTTTATGTCCTACATACAATTATTTACTGGAATAAATTAGAGGTAGACTCACCAGCCTAAAGCATATCCATGTACTTAAAATTCCCAAAACTAATTGCTAAAATATCTTCCAGAAAGAGTACCAAATTACTTCCTCACCTACAAAGCATGTAAGTGCTATTTTTTTTAAGAGACAGCTCTCGCTCTTTCTCAGGCTGGAGTGCGGCGGCATGATTACAGCTCACTGCGGACTCAAACTCCTGGGCTCACGTGATCTTCGCACCTAACCTGCCCAATAGATAGGACTATAGGCGCTTGCCACCACGTCTGGTTAATTTTTATTATGTTTTGTAGAGACAGGTCTACCCATGTTGCCCAGGCTGGTTTTGAACTCCTGGCCTCAGGCAATCCTCTTGCCTGAGGTTCCCCAAAACATTGGGAATACAGGTGTGAGTCATCATGCCCAATGTGAAAGTGCTAATTTTATTATGCCTTTCCAAATCCGTAATATTTAAATATTTGGAGTTAAAATATAGATTTTTAATTTCCTGGATTATTAAGCTTCTTTTTTAAATGTCAGAAATTAATGAGTGATATAAAGTCCTCTATCCCCACTTCCACACTGTCATTGCCAACAGAAGCCTGAGTAGCCTTAAATATGATGTAATATCCTGTAAAACCAATAACTCAAGTTCTGGATTTTATTGGGCCAGGCAAACTAGGAAGAAAACATAGCTACGACATGTTTAAAAATCAAGACTATATCCTTTGATCCCTTTTAACTCAGCTAATTGGCTCAGAACATTGTTTTAAAATTTTTCTTCCAAGACAACTACATCCAGTACTTTACTACATTTGTGATACCTGAAGGTAGATTCAAGGGGAACTAGATATTGTGACAATGAGCTCCTTAGGAGAGGTTCAAACCTTGCTGGAATCATAGAAAGACTGAGATATCAGCCTGGTGAATAAGTCAGGGAGAGACACATCTACACTTTTTGCCAAATGAAAGACATCTTAATAATGTCTGAAGTAATTAACATAGAACTCCAAGTAGGAACTGAGTATTCTGACGTACGAGTGGATGTGTGTATTTATGGACGCACATATGAACCAGGTTAGTCACAAGAACTGCATGGTTCTTGTTGTGGTTGGGATGAACAATCAATAGATTTTTGTTATGGGGTCTTCAGCACGGCTCTTTTTCAGAACAGGATGTATGATAATGTAGCTACTTCACACTCACTTTTTACAACCCATTCCTCTTTGCCCACTGTCAAAATCCTACCTTCTCTGCTGGAAAGAAAAAGAGGGAGCAGTTTGGGGTCAGTCTGGGCAGTGAAAAGCTGAGATTTGTGGTTAAATCCCTTCAGTGTGTGGCAGGGGAGAAAGAGGGGTGCAGGGAAAGAATAGTCAGGTACACTGATTTGATAGCGATTCACCTGACCAAGGAGAATGTGTCCTTATTTAAAATTTTGGGAAAATAATATACTGTAGTAGCAGTGTCATGCTAATGCCAAGATACCGAGAAGGTCAACTCCAAACTCAACAATTAAAGTGCAATGTTTATGGAAAGTTTCTAAAGCAGCCAATAATGAACAATCTAAGACTGTGTCTACAGAACTTTTAACAACTATTAGTTGTTTTGAACTAGTTATTTGGCAATGTGCATTTTTTAAAACCCTAGTTCTTTGCCACACTTAGTTATTTTAAACTGTATAGAGGCAGAGCAGGTGGGTTAAGTGGGAACATATCTTAGTTCAAGGATTGAATACAAAACCATCACTTTGTATACCAGCATTTCTTTTGCAATATCCAAGAATAAATTGGAAACTTGGGAACAACATATGCAGAAAATGTCTTTCCAGAGAGTATGGTAATTCATGATAATTTCCTCTTACAGAAGACAGAAGATGAAATAGTGGGATAGGCTTAGTTCTGACCATCAAAGAATAATGGGATGGAACAATAAGTGGCAGGAAGCTTGGGAAAAAATTACCCAAGTCACCGAGGATTCGCTGATACATAAAGAAATGAAAGCCTCTGCAGGCATGGACTCTACACCAGTGTTCTTCAGAGGGGTTGAATTTTTCACCAGAGAGAACGTGGGATGACACATTGGAGTGTAGAAGAAAATGCTGCACTATTATTTTAAAATTTTTTATTAGTTATGATGGATTGAATTGTGTCCTTCCAAAACATGCTCAAGGCCTAACTACCACTACCTGTGAATGTTACCTTGTTTGGAAATAGGGTTTTGCACCCGTAGCCAAGTTCACATGAGGCCATACTGAATTGGAGTAGATTCCAAATTCCATGACTGTCCTCATAAGAAGAGGAGAGGACACAGAGATACATGCAGGGAAGACAGCCATGTGAAGACAGAAGCAGAGACTGGAGCCATGCAGCTCCAAGGAATCCCAGGGACTGCAAGGCACCATAAGAAGCTGAAAAGCAAAGGGCAGCTTCTTCCTTTCAGCTTTCAGAGGAAATGTGGCCCTGCTGACACTTTACAGAATTTCTGTCAAAAATTCAGTGTTTATTATTATAAGTAATACAACATTATAAAAATATGAATATTCAACAATGGGAAATTATTAAATAGTGCTATATATTCATATAATGCCATTGAAAACTACATTTTCAAGAATTATGATATAGGACAGACACTTGCTAATGTCAAATAAAAGAAGGAATATATGAAGCAATACTTAAGCATCATTTTGTTAAACATTTACATCTATAAGTATACAGTGAGAAAAAAATAGAACACTCTGTAACAGCTGAAATAATATACCATCATTATGGTTAGATTCAATAAGACTCTAATCACATTTAAAATAATATGGTGCAACATTAGTGAGTAAATACCAGCCATGTGATGGGCACACGGGTCAAAGCTAGAAGAATATGAGTAACATTGTAGAGCAAAAAAATGTCATCTAAAGCTGCACTAGCACATTCTATTACTTCACTGTGCTGAGTAATGCACAACAGTTTCTTCCATAATTCCTTCTGATGCACATAAACACATATATAACTAGGGAGAGGTTTCATTTTATGTGATGTCCAAGGTAAAGCAGTTTAACAATGACCATTAGAAATAGCAATGATTGCAATGGTGCTTCCTACACTTTAATTCTTTGATCAGCATTTCTTCCAGGTTTATAAACTACAAAGCTCATCAAACTCTCTCGAAACCAAATCCCTCGGCAAATCTGGGTATAGCAGGCCTTCACAGGGATCCAAAAATTTTAAATAATGTTTCAAAATATTTTGGTATAAGTGGCTGAGCTAGATCCAACAATCAGCCTATATTTATTCTTCAATGCATCCTTTTGATTTCTATTTTTGTATGTCTTACAAAATATATATGAGTTTCTATATATGCATATGTACACATAGATCTGTCTATGCATGCATGCATATATATATGTGGATAGGTATATATAGCATGTCTGTATACATCTGTGTGTGTGTGTGTGTGTGTGTGGGTGGGTGTGTAGTTAGAGAGAAACTACTTAGTTCTGGGCTTTCTATTATTATTACTGCAGTACATGCACATAATTAAAAGATAAATATTGGTATATTGGGGAAGACATACATAAAGTGTTTTTATTCATAGGTGCAGATGATCAAAAATTTTAAAGACCACTTCTATGAACTTTCAGGATATAAATTTCATAAAGTTAATGAAAACACTAGGTTCTACTTTATTGCCAGAGCAATAAAATTAATGACAGCTCCAGAATGATGGGAGACTGTCAAAAATAAAATGCTAACAGTACAATAAAAAATGGGCCTGATGGGGAAGAAAAGGGCAGTTATTGTCACACCTGTGAGGTTGCATAGGGAGCTCTCCTAGGAATTCAGAGTTTAAAAGAATATTTGACAATAAGGGAGGGGGAGATTCTATCCAAAGCAGTACAAAGGGACAGCACCTTACTGAAAAAGAATGAAAACACTGACATTCACGAAGTGCAGAGGCTTTTAGAAAATACCAAGGAAGACAAGGATTTCAAACCCAAAATATCTGAAGAGATACATTAAGAATAAGGATGAGAATAAGGGAAGGGGAATTGGAACGAAGATACTGTGGGCTTACTATGTGTTAATCACAAATACTATCTTCTCTCTTTTAATATTTGTAAAAGTTTGGTGAGACAATGATTACAAATACTACTTTATAGGTGATGGATGAGGTGAGGAAACTCGGATGCTGGATTCATTAACTTGCCAAAGATCACTCCAGTACCAACCAGTATACAGAAGAGACTGAACAGAACTAGGACATAGCAGACTCCAAACCCTGGTCTCTCTACTACATAAGGGGGCTAACCTAATAAGATTAAAAACTTCCTCCCTTCCTTTCTTCCTTTGCAAAGCATTACATGGCCACATTTTAGCTGCTTCGTTCAATTGTGCTAGACTAACTTCTTAATGAGAGATGGATATCAGCTCATGACACCTTCACTCAGTAATTCCACAATATTTCTGGGTCTCTGAATTACATTAAGTAAAGAGTGATACACCATAGAATAAGACTCAGTCTGTCTTCTCAGGCAGTTCACATATAGCAAATTATAGCAATAAATGGGTGCTCTAACAGAGGTATTACAGGGCTGTAGGAGCCATGGGCATACGTGTGAAGTAGATGGTTTGCCTCCTTCTTACCTATTAGGGGAAATGAAGAAAGAAGGGTAGAAAAAATATTACCCATAAGGATGAAACACAAGGTGTGTCAGAAAAAAAATGACAGAAGAATAAGATGACTTAAATTCACTCACAAAATTATACACTAAGAAATTGTAAAAATATAAATATCTGAAAGAAAAAGAATGTTATCCTGGTTTGCAAAAAGCAGAAAAGGCAAAGTCCAAAATTCCAGGCAGATGTTGGCTATTGCTCCTTTGCACTTTTCTTTTTTTCTTTTTCTTTCTTTATTTCTTTTTTCTTTTTTTTTTAGAACTGGTCATTAAACAGATGGTTTATAAGGATTTAGAAAGAAAGTAGTAACTTTCAGGATGAACATGGCATAAGTCAGCATTTTCTACTTTTCCTTCTGGAAGCTATCCAAAAACAAGAATCGAAATATTTTGCAGATGGCAAACCTCATTTTCTATAACACTAGGAGAAGGAGATAATCTAGTCTTTGACATATATGTAAGGGCTATAAAAGCAGTCAAGATTGGTTATTATTCATGTGGGAGAAGGTACAAAAGAAGTGCAAAGAGGGACAAAAGAGCCCAGGGGCAGCACATCTTAGCAACTGAAGATTAGAAGCATTTTTCTGAAATGCAAAAGGTATATTCCTTGTTTGTAACATCTTGTGCGGGAATTGGGGTGAGCAGAGCTTTGGACAGAAATGCTGCTGGAACTGGAGCATGGTGGAACTACCCAAAGAATACAAGAGGAGCCATTCTTTCAGGAAGCAGTGTGATTCTGTGGCAACCTAGAAGGAGAAAAAGTTTGAGTTGAGAAAAACTGATAGAACGAAAACTGTCACATCTTCTTCTGCCATAGAAACTTTCTCCTGTAAATAGCTGCCCAGAAAAGTCCTATAATTTGATGAACAATAATAACATCAAAACAACAAGCGAGAGAGAGGTAATCAGGAATAAAAGTAGAAAAAAGGTAGTAAAATTTACAAACACACGAAAAACATGTGTCAGTAAAATGATGCCATAGCACGTGTAAAAAAGGTGAGCAAATATTTTGTCACAATTTTTAAAACACAATGAAGACTTCACCACTATGGAGGAAGCAATAACTTTCATGAAGGAAGATCATGATGCAGACGGAAGAGAACAAGAAGGATCTTGATGTGCAGATATGGAAATGTCTTTGCGATGTATTGTTAAGTGAAAAAGGACATAGAAAACAGATACAGAATGTTACTATTTAGGTAAAAAAGCAGTGAGGGGGAAATAAATAAGAAAGTAGATTCTTACCTTTACAGTGTTTTGTAATTTTATATCTAAAATGAAACTCTGAGAGGATATGCAAGAAATAATAAGAGAGGCTACATGATGGGGGAAGGGGAGGGGCACAAATGAGGTTAAGGAAATAGAAAGTCATGATAATTAGAGATCTAGCTCAGTCTCACTATAATAAAAGCTATGTCCAATTAGTTTCATTTCCTTTTTATTGGCAGAGTTATTGGACTGGGCTATGAGAGTAAAGTCAGAAATTAAGCTTATTTAGACATCTTATTCCAAAAAGGTCATATCATATTTCCTTCTGGCCTAGATGGAGAAATGTGGGCTGGGAATGAATACAGGCGAGTGGATTTTGAGCTACTTCCATGACCAAAGCCAAAAGTTGTGAAGAAAGCTGGATACATGCAAACTTTGAAGGAAGAGTACATCCTTGGCCTTTTTCTACTTAATATTTTTTAAATAAAAATTTGCCTATTAAATCTATACAAGATAAAATGGTAGAAATCACTAATATGCTAAAAAAAATTAAAAGAAATAATCCACTGGCTCTAGTAAAGATACAAAAACAGTAGAGAATTGAATGAGTGGAATAAATACGAAAACCTGTACGGAAGTTGAAAAAGACCAGCTGCATACTAGGAAAAGGGAGAAAGGTGATTTAAAAGTCAATCATGCAAAAATACACTTCTTGTGTTTAATTGACTATACACTCAAGTAAAATGGATCCCAAACTTAAAAATATATTATTATGATTTAAAACAGAAATAGTCACTGTTGCTCTGATCCCAGCATTTATCAGAACACGTATGCTGTTGTCCTGTAATTAATTCTGAAGAAATGTTTTAAAAGGGGACATTGATAACCAGGGTATTTCAGAGGGGATTACTTAGAATTTCAAACTATTTCAAAATCACTCTTATAGGAGGGAGGAGTTGAGGATGTTAGCTTAAAGACAGGTAGGCTAGAAGGACATTTGGTAAAACTTTCCAAATATTTGAACAATTGCCATTTAGAGCTTAGAACCAACCTACTTTGTTTGAGTTCAGAGACACAAAGATCAATAAGTAGAATCTATAGAAAGTAAGATATGGAATCAACAGCAAGGATAATTTGTTAATAATTGCAGATGTTGAAAATGGGAGACATTTATGCAGCCAAAAAACACATGAAGAAATGCTCCTCATCACTGGCCATCAGAGAAATGCAAATCAAAACCACAGTGAGATACCATCTCACACCAGTTAGAATGGCCATCATTAAAAAATCAGGAAACAACAGGTGCTGGAGAGGATGTGGAGAAATAGGAACACTTTTACACTGTTGGTGGGACTGTAAACTAGTTCAACCATTGTGGAAGTCAGTGTGGCGATTCCTCAGGGATCTCGAACTAGAAATACCATTTGACCCAGCCATCCCATTACTGGGTATATACCCAAAGGACTATAAATCATGCTGCTATAAAGACACATGCACACGTATGTTTATTGCGGCACTATTCACAATAGCAAAGAGTTGGAACCAACCCAAATGTCCAACAACGATAGACTGGATTAAGAAAATGTGGCACATATACACCATGGAATACTATGCAGCCATAAAAAATGATGAGTTCGTGTCCTTTGTAGGGACATGGATGAAACTGGAAAACATCATTCTCAGTAAACTATCGCAAGGACAAAAAACCAAACACCGCATGTTCTCACTCATAGGTGGGAATTGAACAATGAGAACTCATGGACACAGGAAGGGGAACATCACGCTCCGGGGACTGTTGTGGGGTGGGGGGAGGGGGGAGGGACAGCATTAGGAGATACACCTAATGCTAAATGACGAATTAATGGGTGCAGGAAATCAACATGGCACATGGATACATATGTAACAAACCTGCACATTGTGCACATGTACCCTAAAACCCTAAAGTATAATAAAAAAAAAAAAAAAAGAAGAAAAAAAAAAAAAGAAAATGGGAGACATTAATAGCCAAGGACTATATGAAGAGTGACTTAACCTTACCAAAAATTAAATACAAACCAAACAATAAGATGCTACTGTAAAAAAATATTTTTGGGTCTATCAGACTGACACAAATCATAGAGATGGATAACATGAAGTTTAGGAAAAGACGTAGAGAAATGAACATGCTTATTTATTGCTGGCACAAGGGGAAATTGGTGCAACCATTGAGAAAAGTAGTATCTACCAGAGCATAACATGTACCTACTCTGTGATTCAGCATTTCCATTTCTAGGCATCTCATTTGAAAACACTCATGTCACCGTGCACACTGTGTGTTCCAAGATGTTTACTGCAGAATTTTTTGCAATGCCAAAATAATTGAAAGCAACCTGAATCAGTCAATCAGAGATTTTTTTTAAAAAAAAAACATTATAGTATATCCATGCTCTGGACTATTATGTGTGTATTAAAAAGAACAAAAAAGATCTATCTGTGCAGATTCAGGACTTATTACTAAGTAAAAATTAAGTTGCAGACTTCTAGTATAACTTGTACAAACAAGCCCCATCATGGTGTTATTTGTTGGCACGTCACGGAAAAATCACCTGAAAGTATACAAATCAGACTGTCACATCAGGTGTGGGCTGAGGTGTGGGAGTGGAAAAGGACTCTATACACTTTTGTAGTTTTGAATTATATGTGAGTATGTTAGATTTTTGTAATTAAAGAAATAAAGACTTTAAAAATGAAAGGGTCAATTTGTGAGGTGGTGAGCTCTTTGTCACAGGAGTATTCAAGCACAGGCGTTTTTCTGCTTAATAGTTTTGAAATAAAAATTTGACTATTACATCTGCAAAAGATAAAATAGAAGGAAGAGTGTGTGGTAGCGAGAAAAGGAAGTTGAATAAGATGACCTCTGAGTACCCTTGATACCCTGAAGGTCTGGGAACCACTTCTCTACTCTTCTGTCCTCTAATTCACACAGCAGAGTTCCACCAAGGTGAAATAGGACATTGAAAAACGAGAGATAAATCAAGGTAAATCTTGCAGATAACTCGTGAAATCCATTACCCCAGAGTCCTTCCTGACACTATACACTGCCTCTGGAATGCTTTTCTCCCCTGTACACAGATCAATTTTATTGTACTCAATTTGGGGGTATGTGGCAACATCGATGTAAGTCAGTCCAGGAAGCTGACAAACACCTGATCATTCAAGCCTTGGCAAGTGCTCCTGTGAGCTGCTGGATTTCCTTCCTTCCTCCATGGTCAGGTGGAGAACACTGCCCTGAAGTTATTTGAAGCTCCTCTTCCTTACCACACGCAGTGCTCAGGCAGGCCACTGGAAAGCTTGCTGTCCATTTGTAGGTGCTGGAGTCTCAGGGGCCTGCCAGCTTCCTCCTGCTCCCAGACCTCAATGCCCAGGAAACAGAGGTGAAAGCACATCTGTACTTTCCTGCTTATCGTTTATTGGCTACAAATGGCACTTTCCCTGACAGTGTCTCCCCTTCCTTGGCAAAGAGAGGAGTCTGCAGGAGGCACCGCAGCTGGTACCAATGAGTCAGAGGCTCAGTTGGGGCTGTTGACAGCCAAACAGTTACCCTGTAGGGCAAGAAAAGAGATAAAAGCCAATCACACGCCAGACCCACATTAATGGGTTGGATTGGAGACTAAGGTTGATAGTGGTTTTCCTTCTTTTGACTCATAGAGCCCTATGATGAGAAGGATAGCTCAATTTACGGAGCAGGTCAGGCGCGGTGGCCCACGGCTGTATAATCCCAGCACTTTGGGAAGCCAAGGCGGGTGGATCACAAGGTCAGGAGATCGAGACCAGCCTGGCCAATATGATGAAACCCCATCTCTACTAAAAATACAAAAATTAGACGGACATGGTGGCAGGCCCCTGTAGTCCCAGCTACTCGGGAGGCTGAGGCGGGAGAATAGCTTGAACCTGGGAGGCAGAGGTTGCAGTGACTGAGATCGCACCACTGCACTCCAGCCTGGGAGACAGAGTAAGACTCTGTCTCAAAAAATAAAAAATTGTGGAGCAAGTAACCACCTGTCGAGTACTGAATTAAGAGTTTCTGTATATAATTTTAGTAAATCTATACAATCGTCCTGTGAAGTATGCCAAGAGAGGTTAAACAATTTGCTCCACATCACACAGGACAACTGGAGCGCCATGCTTCAAACTCATAGACTCGGCCACCACGGCAACCTGTATTTCTGAATCAAAGCTCATTAGAGGACCAATAAGTAACAAGGTTAAATCAGAAGCTGATTTGCTTGAATAGTGTAGCAAAGGGAGATGTCTGGAGTCTGGTCTCCTACTGACTCCTGCCAACCTGTTCAGGGGTCTTGAAGGGGCTTCTGGAAGCAAGAAAAACTACTAGAGCAGATGACCTCTCCCATGCTTCCAGCTCAGACACCCTGTGTATGTCTGCCTGAGTGTTAAATTGAGTTTCCTCATTTCATACAAAACAGTGAGAAAGTCTTGCTGTGCTTCTACACCAAGGTCACCTGTCCAGTGGTTGGGCAGTGGTTGCTGGCTGGAGGGGAGCAAGGGGCACATTTAGCATGGGGAAAATTCCTAGAGGGTTAATTTTGACTTGAAGATTTGGGGAAAATTTTTATGTAATTTAGCTGCCTAAGAATATAAATGACTTTTACATCAAAATATACTGAGATGTAATATAGAATAGAATGCAAATCTTCCTTCCCCTTCTTCTTCTTTTTTCTTTTTGAAACAGGGTAGAAACCCTGTTTCGAAGCCTGTTTTTCTGTTGCCCAGGGGCTCAAGTGATCCTCCCACCTCAGCCTCCCGAGTAGCTGGGACTACAGGCATTCACCACCACACCCAGCTAATTTTTAAAAAAATTTTTGCGAGATAGGGTCTCACTATGTTGCCCAAGTTGGCCCACAAATTTTCTACATATTTTTTTTAAAAAGATAAAGCATTTCACTTCAAAGACACTTCCCTCTTGAGGTAGGTAGGCCACTTCAAGCTTGTCTCTCTCACCCTTGCAGGACCAAATTCATTTACATGGGTTATTACAGAGAGGAGCAAATGTATGTATTCTTAGAACAAACATGTTCATATGGAGCCAAGATGATTTGTGCCTCATTTTATTTTTTTCAGATTGTCAGCTCTGACAAGGTTTCCAGGGGTCCCCTCTCTTGAGTCTTCCCCCAGGCCCCCAAGCTGTATTACAGCCTCATGGGCATTTCTAGGCAGGTACAATGAAAAGCCTGGGCATTCTCACAAGGAATGGAGGAAAGTACACAGTAAACATTTTCCTCCACTTGGGCATGTGGTCCAGACCAGATTTCTTTGCTGGTTGGAACATATTAGAAGGCCTGGGAAGAGAGTAGGCAGTCAGGAAGAGAACAGAGATTTGGGGGCCATGGAGTGCTGCAGCCCACAGAAGGAACTCCACACAGTGACAGCCAACGTGTAGGTAGTCTTTCCCCTCTTTTCCCTGCAACTTTCAAACCTGTGCAGTAGGAAGGTGCACAGATAGTGAAATTTCCTAATGTTGCAACCAGCATTAGTAATACACACCTGCCTGATCGTCAAAGGACTCCAGAGTATAAACCAAAATCAGGAAAAGTATAACTCAAGGTATCACCCAGATACAAGAGATTGTACAACCAGGTGTGTCAGAAACAAAAGCAAAGGCTTGGGGTACCACCCGATCGATTCTATTAAAGACAAAGAAGTTTCAAAAAACACAAACCCTCTCTCACTCCTCCAAAGCTCAATCCATTTGGCTTAAGAGGCTTTGCATAGTTTAGTTAGAGTTGATATGACACACAGAAAAGCATCTCATTTTCACTTTTTCCTAAAATCTAAAATTAACATTAACATCTGTGTTTATTTCCTTGAAAATTGGAGAAACAAGAATTAGTATCATTGAAATCAATTATTAAACACTTTAAAATTGTGATTACAAATAGTAGATAGCATGGGGTAGAACAGACTGAGAAAATGTTGGTGGGGGGTGTACATACAGAGATCCAACAAATGCCACATCAAACCAGAATGCCAGGCCATGGATGAGCCCAGACTGTGCCATCTGAAACACAAAGGGAATTTCTACTCTGTAAGGAAATAAAATGATGAAAGACTTGAAATTATTTTGTTGTTGTTGACAGATGTAATAGATGTATTTGTGAGGTCAGTAGGAATATTTTCTTTCTCTCTTGGGCACTTTTGCCTTGGCAGCAAAGTTCTCTCAGTGTGTGATTAATGCTTGGGTGATGCTGCACATTTGAGAAGCTTACTTCTTGACAAAACCCTTCAAGAACTACGCTACTCTGCTGCAATGACCTGGAACTGCATAGGGTGAATGTAACATCTGGAGCTGGGTGTGACTAGAGAAGAGGAGGATGACGCAGGACCCAGAGGGCAGCCATCCTTCAAGAAGCCAAAGCATGGGCAGGGACAGTTCCCCCACACAGCTGCTCAAAGGGAAAGGTTGTTCAGGCCTCTAAAAATAGACTGGAGCACAAAGGAAAGAAACATCGAGCTGAGAAGGTCACCCTCATAGTTCATTTCTTTCTGTGGGAGGCAATTTAACTTCCAGTAGGCTATAACAAGAGTCATGCAGAAGTGGCTATGGTTTATGCCAAATGCAGAATAAGCAGGAATAGAAAGAATATTGGGAAATAGACAATGCAGTCTAGATGCTGGACCTATTTTAGCTGTGGAACCTTGGAAGGTCACTTAAATTCCCGAAACTTGGTATCTGCATTTGTTGGAGGGTGACAAAATCTCTCTGCTACTTTCCTCATAATGTTCTTCTGTATGTTAAATGGAAAAACATGTATATAAGTGTTCTTTGCAAACTTTAGAGTGATTCATAATTAAAAGGTGATATTATTGGCTCATTGCTGGGGCTGTATCATTCCAAGGAGTTGGATTTTCTGAAGTGCTTCAGAAGTTTTCAAAGAAGGTTGTATGTTATCTGTATTCATGGTGTCCCCAAAGACTTAACTGCCTTCACTCTGCTGAAAATAAAATATTTCTAGAGTTTTCCATTGTACTTGGCACATTGAATTTATTGGTCTTGACTGTTATTATTTCTTTTCATGTTTTGCATCTCCTTAGATACATTATGAGCTCTTGAAGAATAGAGACTTTAAAAATTACTTTCCACACATGTGCTAGCACCACCACAGTACCTGGCACATAGTAGGATCACAATAAACATTTGCTGAATTGATGCATAAATGAATGAATGACATCAGTGGAAAACCCACATAGACATAATTTTCAAAATATTCCCTAGGATTCAGGAGGTAGTTCAGAGCAATAAATAAAGCTAATCAAAGTTGATTTTGTCTGGATCTTTGATAGTTATTAAAGTCATTTGCAAATGCCATTTCCCTTGCTCTGAGCATATGGTAGGATTGCAGTTTTCCACCCACTTGAGCTCAGGTACTGCCACGTGATTTGCTTCAACTGATCAAATGTGAACGGAAGTGACTTGTGCCATTTCCAGGCAGAAGCTTTCATTGCCCTTGCATACTTTGACACACTCATTCTTTCTCCTCAGTGACCAGCATCATTTCAGACAGAAGCTGCTGCACTGGCCCAATTACTGGTGTGGGTAATGCATGGTAGAGATAAAGGTGGTGCATGATGGATACATTGTGCAGAAAACAAGACACCTATGTTATTAGAAGCCACTGAGGTTTCTTTTTGTTACTGCAGCATGTTCTGGCCTATCCTAACATCCAGGATACCCTTTGTGCATCATGATGTCAAGTTGGATGATATTTTCATTAGCCAGATGCACCTTCTAAATTCTCACCCTTGCTTCCTCAGTAGCTCCAGGCAAACAACCACCTGGCTAAGTCTTAACTTTCTTGTCCAGAAAACAAATATGACTATTAATCTTCTAAGGGAGAAAAAGACAAAATATTAGTGAAAGATCACCTCAAAGGGATTCATACCACCATCTAAAAAAATGGAGCCAAGTCAAGGTAGGAATCCTCATTTCAGAGTCTTTTCAAATGGAGGGGAAGAGGGCACAAATGAACATTTATTGAGTGCCCTCTTTAGAAATCAGCTGGTGCCTCTAAAACACTTAGCACAGTACCTAGTGTGTAGAAGGCATTTAACAAGTTGTAGCTCTTTACTTAATACATTCACTGGCCTAAGTGCATTCACATATATGCTGTCACTTTAGAGGCACAAAGCAGAGTGGCTAGAAGCACAGACTTTGGGGCCTTCTGAAAGGTTTAAATCCTAGTTCTAATATACTTTTTAATTCTGTGACTTTATGCAACATAGCATTCCACTTTGCCTCGTATGTGTCATCTATAAAATGGGGATAATATCCTAGGAAAGAGACATCATTATCTTTATTTAGCAATAAATGAAGCTAATATTGACACATCATTCCCATATGTGACCAGTATCTAAAATCTCTCCCCTGTGTGAGTAGCAAAAGTCTGCAATGAAGTATGTGGGTGGGAGATGTAGAGGGAAGATTTTAAACATCAAGAGCAACACTGATTTGCACAAACCTGTGTAGATCTTCCTCTTCTGCATCCATAAAGTTTACTGTGTATTTGACTGTTCGAGCCATCGAAATCCTAACCTTAAATGTGTCCTTGGGGGAAAAAATCAAAGATGTTACCTTTCTGCCAAGATAAACTGAGCTCAAGGAAATTCGCGGTTTAGCTTTTCTCCTGTAATTTTAAGTCATCAGGAGCTGGGATTTAGAAAGCATGAGCTTAATGAGAATAATGTTAACAATAAAAACGTTTATGAGTACCTACTATGTTAAGCACTGAGTGCTTTTCGTGCTTTACTAAGTGCTAAGGGCTTTACTAGGATATATCATTTTACTCTTTAAAAATCTCTGGAGCAGGCATTTGGTGTGTGTGTGTGTGTGTGTGTGTGTGTGTGTGTGTGTGTGTGTGTGTTTTCGGACTATCCAGAATTTATTTAGCAGTGCAGATTTATCTCTTCTCCACATTTTGTCCAAAAAGTTCCGTGTGAACTTAGACCACCCTCAGTAACAGGTGTGGCACGTGACCCGACCGGCAAGTCAGAGCACTACTTTTCCCCTGAAGAAAGTGATTGGTCCATAATGAGCACATAATCCAAGGTAGGATAACCTAACTAAACTACCTAAACTAAATCTGGAGCTTTTGGCTTAAGTTATTAGGAAAAGGCAGGCTTTCCTGTGGAATTTAGAGTCATAAGAATCAAGGCTGGAGTTTCTGTAGCCATCTTGCTACCATGAAGGGAAAGTCTGTCTAGGAAAAGAGTTAAATCAGAGGAAGTGGAGATAAGTGACAAGGATAGAAAAATCACATCCTGGTGACATTTTTGGAGCTCCTGCAACAGGTCCTAGTAGCAAACTCTGTCTCCAGGCTTTGTAATTTTTGAAAGACAGTCATTCAATTTTAGCTTAAGCCAATTTGATTTTTCTTCCACTTACAACTGAAAGAATTTCAGATGATGAAAACTTAAAGTTTTCCAAGGTTATACAGCAAAATGGGGCCATGGCTGAAATTTAAATCTGATTAACGGCAAAGCTCCTGTTCTAAGCTGTTATATAATGCTCGCTCTTCTATTATGTTTTGGGCCACTAGAATGAATGGGAGGATGTGAATTATTGAACAAACGTAAGGGCTGAATTGTGTATGGGGTGGGTCAGGGCAGTGGGGAACTGGAAGTTACTTACTGAAAGGTGGTTTAAAAATTCCCTTGCTTTCAACAGTATCATTGTCTGATGATTTTCTTAATTGATGGCGGAGATTAGAGCTAGAAGACTTGAAAACATAGCGCTCTAGGGAACTCTTTCTCCTATTCTGTGATGGCTTAGCACAGAACCTGGCAGCACAGTGCATGCCAGTGAATGAGCGAGTGAATGAATGAATCAATATATAAACATGGGAGAAAGCCTGCAAAGAGAGCACAGCCTGAAGTATTCATCCACTACGGCACCCCAGAGACTGGACAGATTGACTCCATAGAAACATTGCTGGTACCTAAAATAGCACAAAAAACCACCATGCATCTTGTCTGTCATCTGAGTCCCCAGGCCCCCCATAGCTGTTATGTGCTTTGAGGCTGCCTCATGGGTCCTCTGCGTTAGCCCTTGGGAGAATGTTTGCACATGTGAAGGGCAGCTGGTCTATAGGGTGTGGCAAGAAATTCTCTCTAGAAAATTTGCAGACCTGTATTTGACCTGGGGTGGGGAGAGAAAGAAGGGGAAATGAAGTTGAGTTGAAATAAATTGGGCTCACCTCGTAATCCCAGCACTTTGGGAGGCTGAGGTGGGAGGATCACCTGAGCTCAGGAGTTCAAGAAAAGCCTGGGAAACATGGTGAAACCTCATCTTTACTAAAATTACAAAAATTAGCCGCGCATGGTGGCAGGCACCTATAGTCCCAGCTACTTGGGAGGCTGAGGCAGGAGAATCACTTGAACCTGGGAGGCAGAGGTTGTAGTGAGCCAAGATCATGCCACTGCACTCTGGCATGGGTGACAGAGTGAGATCATGTTTCTAAATAAGTAAATAAATAAATAAACTTGTAAGGAGATTATCAAGAAGAATATTTGCGGGCAGGAAGGCCTTTGAGCTCCTACCCTTGATCTCCCCCGACAGGTGGCCCCCCAACTTTGTGCTGTGCTGTCCAAGTGCTGAAATGCAGTTTCCTTGGTCCTCTCACTATCCCAACCAAGAGCACGACTTTAGATCTCCAAAGCCTCTTGATACTCCTGCTGTTTAAGAAAATAGATTTTCCTTCTCTGTTCTTCCCTAGCCACTGGCTGGTGCCTTCATGATGGCATTTGTTGTGATAGCTGACACCAGGCAGCAAGTCACAAGCGAGCAGGGGAGGTATCAGTTGGTGACCTGGAGCCAGCTCATAACAGCTTATCAGAGCCCACTGTGCACATTTCTTCCCAATTCCATGGTCAGTGACATCTGAACCATAGAAACTGACAAAGATTACAAATCATTTCTCCACCCCTCCCCCCACCAAGACAGCCAGATATAATGTGTTTACCAGCACACCACTGGCTCTGTTTTATTAGGCCGGTGCAAAAGTGATCGTGGTTTCTGGCATTAATAGCAAAAACCGCAATTACTTTTGCACCAACCTAATACCTTTATGTGTCCACTGCAATATAGACTGTGCCTGGAGCATAGCAGGTATTTCATATTAGCTTGTCTAATGGCCTTGAAAATTTAGAAAAGCAATCTAGGGTATGAAATCAGAGTAGTTTTGATTCTAGTTCTGCCACTGACTAGCTGTGTGATCCAGACAAGTCATTTGAACTCTGTGCCCCAGTTTCCTTATCTCTAAAATGGACATAGTTATAAGCTTGCCTTATAGGGTTCTTATGAGGGTTAAGTGAGTTAATTTTTAAAAAGCACTTTGAATGATTCCTGGCATTTTGTTACTACGAGATAAGTGTTAGCTAGTATGCCCTGAATGTACCTTCTCACATCAGCACTGGGCACTAGGGAAGTGCTGTCCAATCTGACTGTGCTAAGGGTTTACTTGGGGGAACCTGTTAAGAATTCAGATTCCCAGGCCCAAACTCCAGAAAGGCTTGGCAACCTTATCACTAGAGGTTGAAAGCCTGTATCCCTCATTAAGATTCCCTAATAAGGGTGTGTTTTGTATGTGATATATAGTCTGCGAATCAAATGGGAACTCAATTCATCAGTCCTCACGCACCCCAAACCCAATACCCACCAGCCTGTAGGGAAGAAAGAAAAAAACAAAACACAGAAACATGGAATAAACATAAAAAATTGGGGTGCAGTTAGATTTTGTTGAAAGGATCATCCAAAGTGAGGCTCGAAATCAAAAGTCAAAGCCTCAAATGTGCTCACAGGCAGCAGTGAGGAGAGCAGCCTGGTGTCATTAGTCAGCAGCCAGTCCTCAACATGCAAGCCAAACTTGAGCCCCATTGAACACTCACACATTCTTACAGGGATTGTACCATTTCTCACCTCTGAGCTTTTAGTTGTTTTCCCCTCTACCTGGAATGCCCCTTTTCGTTTTTTGCCCTAATTCCTGTTTAGTCTTTAAGACTTGGCTCACTGTTTGTCTGTTATTCGTGTATAGGAATGCTTGCGATTTTTGCACATTGATTTTGTTCCTGAGACTTTGCTGAAGTTGCTTATCAGCTTAAGGAGATTTGGGGCTGAAATGATGGGTTTTTCTAAATATACAATCATGTCATCTGCAAACAGAGACAATTTGACGTCCTCTTTTCCTAACTGAATACCCTTTATTTCTTTCTCTTGCCTGATTGCCCTGGCCAGAACTTCCAATACTATGTTGAATAGGAGTGGTGAGAAAGGGCATTCTTGTCTTGTGCTGGTTTTCGAAGGGAATGGCCCATTCAATATGGTATTGGCTGTGGGTTTGTCATAAATATCTCTTATTATTTTGAGACACGTTCCATCAATACCTAGTTTATTAAGGGTTTTTAGCATGAAGGGCTGTTGAATTTTGTCAAACTCCCATTCACAATTGCTACAAAGAGAATAAAATACCTAGGAATACAACTTATAAGGGATGTGAAGGACCTCTTCAAGGAGAACAACAAACCTCTGCTCAAGGAAATAAGAGAGGACACAAACAAATGGAAAAACATTCCATGCTCACGGATAGGAAAAGTCAATATCGTGAAAATGGCCATGGTGCCAAAAGTAATTTAAAGACTCAATGCTATCACCATCAAACTACCACTGACTTTCTTCACAGAATTGGAAAAAAACTACTTTAAATGTCATATGGAACCAAAAAGAGCCTGCATAGCCAAGACAATCATAAGCAAAAAGAACAAAGCTGGGGACATCACGCTACCTGACTTCAAACTATACTACAAAGCTACAGTAACCAAAACAGCATGGTACTGGCACCAAAACAGACATATAGACCAATGGAACAGAACAGAGGCCTCAGAAATAACACCACACAGCTACAACTATCTGATCTTTGACAAACCTGACAAAAACAAGCAATGGGGAAACGATTCCCTATTTAATAAATGTTGAGAGAACTGGCTAGCCATATGCAGAAAGCTGAAACTGGATCCCTTCCTTACACCTTACATGAAAATTAACTCAAGATGGATTAAAGACTTAAACACAAGACCTAAAACCATAAAAATCCTAGAAGAAAACCTAGGCAATACCATTCAGGACATAGGCATGGGCAAAGACTTCATGACTAAAACACCAAAAGCAATTGCAACAAAAGCCAAAATTGACAAATCAGATCTAATTAAACTAAAGAGCTTCTGCACAGCAAATCAAACTATCATCAGAGTGAACAGGCTACCTACAGAATGGAAGAAAATGTTTGCAATCTATCCATCTGACAAAGGGCTAATATTCAGAATTTACAAAGAACTTAAATACATTAAAAAGAAAAAAAAACAACCCCATCAAAAAGTGGGTGAAGGATCTGAACAGACAATTCTCAAAAGAAGACATTTATGCAGCCAACAAACATGAAAAAAAGCTCATCATCACTGGTCACTAGAGAAATGCAAATCAAAACCACAATGAGATACTATCTCATGCCAGTTAGAATGGTCATCATTAAAAAGTCAGGAAACAACAGATGAAGGAGTGGATGTGGAGAAATAGAAATGCTTTTCCACTATTGGTAGGAGTGTAAATTGGTTCAAACATTGTGGAAGACAGTATTGCAATTCCTCAAGGGTCTAGAACTAGAAATACCATTTGACCCAGCAATCCCATTACTGGGTATATACCCAAAGGATTATAAACCATTCTACTCTGAAGACACATGCACATGCATGTTTATTGTGGCACTGTTCACAATAGCAAAGACTTGGAACCAACACAAATGCCCATCAGTGATAGACTAGATAAAGAAAATGTGACACATATACACCATGGAATACTATGCATCCATAAAAAAGAATGAATTCATGTCCTTTGCAGGGACATGGATGAAGCTGGAAACCATCATTCTCAGCAAACTAACACAAGAACAGAAAACCAAACACCGCATGTTCTCATAAGTGCGAGTTGGACAATGAGAACACATGGTCACAGGGAGGGGAACATCACACACAGGTGCCTGTCAGGGAGTAGGAGGTAGGGGAAGGGATAGCATTAGGAGAAATATCTAATGTAGAAGATGATGGGGGTTGATGGCTGCAGCAAATCACCATGGTACATGTATACCTATGTAACAAACCTGCATGTTCTGCACATGTACCCCAGAACTTAAAGTATAATAAAAAAAAGATTGTGCTCAAATATTTCCAATTAAGAATGCAAAACGTTGTGTTACAATTAAGTATCTATGCTTCATTCACTTAAAAGCAGGAGAATTATCTTATTCATCAGTGTATACTTAACACTTAGCATGGGGCCAGGAATATTGTTAGGGTGAAAAAGATCTGTCTACATTTATTTATTTAATGAATAAATTAATCAGTGAGTGAACTGGAGGGCCTGGTACCCTAAAGGGCTCTATATGTGGGTGCAGGCATCGACAACAATGAAGAGGAAATGGGAAAAGTCATCTGTCCATGTTTCTTCAGCTTCATCACTCAATTCCTAATCTTCTACTTCTACCAAGGGCCAGAGCCAAGATGGTTCACTGGTAAAGCCAAATAGTGCTTCACATCATTTTATTAATACACATATTGAAAACAAGCCTACTATAATCCTAGAAAATGTTTGGAAATAGAACACTGTAGATTTAAATGGCTTTTTTAAAACAGTTAGAATGAGAATGGGAGTGTTCTTGGGGAAATAATCATGTCACAACAGCCTATTATTAGGTTAATGCAAAAGGAGTTGCAGTTTTTGCCATTACTTTTGCACCAAACTTATATTTGAAGGAGGGAGGGAGAAAAGGAGAGATGAAGCAAAGAATGAAAGGAGGAGAGGGAGGGGGAGAAGGAGGGAGAAACAGAAAGAAAATTTTTCAATAGCTTAGAAAACTATGGTTTTTAGAATTTATTGGAAAATTTTAAAAAAGTGCTGATGCCTCTGAATTGTGATGCATTTGATCTAGGGATAACCCTAGTGCCTGTTCATTTCCACAGCTAAACAGGTGATTCTAAAGTGCAACCAGGGTTGGGTACTAAGTTAGTTGTTCTAGATTCTTGGCCAAGTAGATTCTTGGCCATAAAGAAAACCCCACGGGCAAAGATAGTCCTCCACGTGGCATGACTGAGTTGAAAACTTCCCTCTATCCACTGAAAACCACCTCAGCTCTCAAAGAGGATGATGTGTCTGTGCCATTTGCTTTGCATGTTCAGTACCAATTAAAACCCAGCAGCCACAAACAGTGTGGTGCAGATGGGCACCATTTCTGGGGCAGATGGAAAGCTGTGGGCAAAGAGCCCACTGCCTGGGTTTTTAAAAAATTTCTGGCTGGACCATATTTCTTATTTCTAATTCTTAGAAATTTTAAATATCCTTCTGCAATGCATCATAAAATAATTAAAGCAGATAAAATCTGGCATCTCTCTGGGTCTGAGATAAATTGTGTGTGTCAGGGAGTCGGGGAGATTGATCAGGCAACTAATCTGTTGAATGGGGAGCTAGGGATAGTTTCCATTGTTTTCATCAGCTGTGGCTTCTCTTTTCTAAGTTAATTTAGGGTGTCTTTATGAGCACATAAGAGAAAGAGTCTGGGTGTTTTTTCTCCTGAGTTCGCATTCCCAATTCCTACCATTCTTCATGTGGGAAATCCTTCACATTTACCAACACCACAACCATAATGCATGCAACATCTGGAAAGGCCTGAAAATACAGTTCATATAAATCAGACACTTTAAGAAGAATCTTTTGTTTTTATTCTATTCTGAAAAAAAAAGAGCTACTCATCCCCATTAAGAAGTTTTCTTCCTTTGAAAAAAGAGAAGAAGGAAGGTAGAAAGATAAATGAGAGAGAGAGAGAGAAGTGGGATGGTGTTGGGGGTGGGGAATACAGTTTGTGCTGTTTGACAGTTAAGCAACTTTTGTGTCTTAATGTGCTGTGTTCTACCAGAATTAACAACCAAGGGTACACTAACCTGATGGGAGACATATGTAACTCCAAGAACTAGGAAACAAAAGCAAAGATTCAAAAATGTCACCACAGCCACAAAGAGTGTTGAAAATGTGGCATAACAGTATGGCTGGGAGTTCCTAATAGGAGAAGGGTGTGTGTCTAGGAATAAATTGCATCTTTGATTTCTTATATGTTCCCTATATACAGCAGGACTTGAGGCTTAGTTGTTTTTGACAAATTTCTTTTAAAATTAAATTCTATATGGTTATTTTATGTGTTAATTGTGGCAAAAACATTTATAAAATCTACTCTCTTACAAATCTTTGAGGGTACATTATTTTTGACTATAGGTACAACGTTGTACAGCAGAGCTGTACTTATTTATCTTGCTTGACTAAAACTTTATACTCATTGGTTAGTAATCCTCCATGTTTCCCCCAGCTGCTGGTAATCACCATTCCACTCTTTGAGTCTATAAACTTGGCTACTTTAAATACCTCATATACATGGGATCAAGCAGTAGTTGTCTTTCTGTGACTGGCTTATTTCATTTAGCATAATGTCCTCAAGGTTCATCTATATTATCACGTATTGCAGACATGTTGTCATGCTCTGCCTTCTGTTTTTAATATTTGACAATGCTTCCTGTATGATTTTATTTTATTTTTTAATTTTCATTTTAGGTTCGGAGGTACATATGAAAGTTCTTTACATAGGTAAACTCATGTCGTGAGTGTTTGTTGTCCTGATTATTTCATCACTCGTGGATTAAGTGCAGTGACCAATAGTTATCTTTTCTGTTCCTCTCCCCACAGCCCTCCACCCTCAAGTAGACCCCAGTGTCAGTTGTTTCCTTCTTTGTGTTCATGAGTTCTCATCATTTAGCTCCCACTTATAAGTGAGAATATGCAGTATTTGGTTTTCTGTTCCTGCATTAGTTTACTAAGGATAATAGCCTCTAGCTCCATCCATATTCCCACAAAACACATGACCTCATTCTACTTCATGGCTGCATCTGCCTTCTTTTTAAGGCAAAATACATTCTACTGCATGTATATACCACTTTTTTTTTTTTTTTTTTTTTTTTTTTGAGACGGAGTCTCACTCTGTCCACCCAGGCTGGAGTGCAGTGGCGTGATCTCGGCTCACTGCAAGCTCTGCCTCCCGGGTTCACGCCATTCTCCTGCCTCAGCCTCTCTGAGTAGCTGGGACTACAGGCGCCCGCCACCACGCCCGGCTAATTTTCTTGTATTTTTAGTAGAGACGGGGTTTCACCGTATACCACATTTTTTAAATCCATTCATCTGTTGATGGACACTTAGATTGTTTCCATATCTTGGCAATTGTGAATAGTGCTACAATGAATATAGGAGTACTAACATCTATTAAAGATCCTGATTTCAATTCTTTTGGATAAATACCCCAAAGTGGGATTGCTGAATCATATGGTAGTTTTATTTTTAAATTTTTGAATAACCAACATATATTTTTTCATAGCAGCTATATAATTTTTCATTCCTGTTAACAATGTACAGGGGTTCCAATTTCTCCACATACTCACCAACGCTTGTCTTATTTTTTTAATAATAGCCATCCTGAAAGGTGTGAGGTGATCTCTCACTGTGATTTTGATTTGATACAATTTTCCACCCCAGCAGAATGCAGGCACATTAACCACTGTGGAAAGTGGTATCTGTGCAAAGATGCATGCTCATTATGTCTCTGATTTTACTGGTTTAAACCCCAGCAAAGTAGCGTGGCTTGTATTTTCCATATGCTGTGGTTAGATATTTTTTGCATTTGTAATAGCTTTTTTTCTTTTTTAAGTATAAATGAGAGGGGAAACAGGTGCACTTCAGACCATGGCTCTTTGGTAAAAAGTAAGGGAAAGTCTGTGATTCTGTAAAGAAATCTGTGGAGCATTCCCAGGTGTGTCAAGCTACGACTAGATATTATAGTGGTTGGCCTAAGAATTGGACCTAAGAAAGCCATATTGGAGGGAAGGATGAATGAGTCAAGGCATCTATGATGGCTATCTCGTGTCTGTTCTACCTGGCGAATGGCTGCCCTTACAGTAGCAGCACCAGATTTTCTTCTGTGAGGCATCTCTTTCTTACTCACAGTTCCTGTGGTTTAGGTGGTCTTGACTATGCTTTCAACATGGGGCTCAGTCTCAGGCAATCACAGCGTCTTATCACCCTAGCCTTGGTGACAGACTTAGGGTTAAGCACGTAACCCAACGAGTCAAGCCTATGACTTTTGTTTAAACTGTGGCAAAGGAGAAGTGGGGATGGAGCTATCAGTCTATAAATCTGGATTCTCTAGAAAACACACTGCTGCCATGAGGGAAAAGCTACCTAGGAATGGAGCCAAGCTGAGTGATAGAGAGAGATCAGAATCCAATATAAGTGCCTTGAAATCCATTTGTGTCTGAGAAGCTGAATCTATCCTTAGCCTTTTCAGGTACATTAGTCAGAAATATTCTTTTTTCTTAAGCGACGTTTTGTGGGACTTTTGGCCACTTAAAACAAAAAGTGTCTTAACTGAAAAAAATTAATGGGTCTTTATGTACTGTACTATGTACACATAATTCTGAGAGAATAGCTTTGCCTGGTTCAGTGAAGTCCTAATTCTACCAGGACTGAACTAAATTTCATAACCCATAATTGGGCCAGGGGATGGGAATACTGCATATCCCTGACAACACAAGTCAGGATGTGTAGAAGAGGCATGAGCTTGATAGAGGCAGACTATTATAAAAGAGCCATGAGTTTGACAAACGTTATGAAACAAGATAAATACAGAAATCAAGCCTTATCCTAACAGCATAAGCCAGATGAGTTCAACAGCTGCAGATATAAACAGAGATGCAGAGGACATATCAAGAATGAGTACTGGGTAACTGAAAGAGGATTAGAGACCAAGAAATCACTGAAATATGAATGGGATAAGGACAGGGGCACATGAAAATACTGATATGATTTTTTGGTTATGGTAATATTCCTACATAAGTTCCTTCTCTGTGATGCTTTGCGCTGTTTACTTGGCTTCTGAAAAATATTTGGTTATCTCGTATGCTAATTTGAAATATTTTTATTTGATCTACATAGTATTTCCATGAACTAGTGACCATCAGGGTCAAATATACTTTTGGGAATGACTAGAAGGCCTAAAACTCTAACTATGCAAAATAAACTTTAGTGGGAAATTTAGGTTGGTGCATAATTAGGCTAGGAACAAATCGTTCATTACCTTCACAGTAGAATTCAGCAGCTTGTCCACTCAGTACAATGGATTTCTTTTAAAATAATGTTTCTCAGTAGTACCATGGGCAACAAGGTATTTAGTAGACTCAGAGTAGAAAGGAGCAAAAAGGGAGCTCTCGCTGCCTATGGCCATATTCTACCTACATTTACCTTCGCTCATCCTTTGCGAGCACAGACCTCCGATTTCTGTAAAAAACAATTGACCACAGGCCATTCACTGCTGGGATCCCTGACATCACTCAGTTGGCTCTGCTCTGGTCCAGCATGATAGATGCAGACTATCCATGCATAATACTCTGAAAAGGGAACTGGAAAATATTTTTTGGTGCCTTTGGTGGTATATCACCTTTTAAGTGCCATCCCAGATCTTTCTTACCTGTCTCTGGAATCCTTAGCCATGTGTTCTGCACCAACTGTGCCAAAGGATGGGCTCCTGTGACCTCGCATGGGCACGGTGCAACAATGTCTCACCCCAGGCCTACACAATGTGCCTCTCTCCTCCTGCCCTGGGGCAACCCTGTTAACTTTGGGTATGAGATGCCATAAGACCCAGAAGTCTAGTTAATGTCGGCAGGATGAGTATTTGATAAATGAGGAGATAAAACCCAGTGTATAAATTCATTTATCTGCTGTATAAACTGCCCTGGATGTAGTTCATTTGATCTTTTGAAGACGGTCCTGAGAGAGCCGGCAATCTCTTGTTTAATACTACGTGATGGTCAGCATGGTAATGATGGCAGCGGCAGCCTGTGCGAAGCAGCCGCTGCCATGACGCCGGCTGCAGTGGGGTACGGGAGTAGCTCGCGGGTCCTCAGGTACAGACTCTGAGGTGGGCAGCCCCCGAACCTGCTGCCCTAAGAACCCACCCTTGGGAGCCCCGGGAATAGGGGCCCCGCTTCAGGGGCTCAGGGCAAGAAGTGGGAGTGGCACCCACTTCAAGGACCTGCCCAGTGACACGAACACTGCGCCCAACCCGCCGATGGCGCCAAGTTCCTGCGCCTCAGGAAGAGGCTCTGTATGGGGCCGCCCGACACCGTATCCCCAGTACCTGCCCCACATTAAGGTGACCGCTAAGCCAGGCAATCCTGATGGTCAGGCCCCGCGCCTGCCATCTGCTCCTGCAGGCGCCCCCTAACCCCAGGCATGGCCGTGAGCCGGCGAGGCGGTACTGAGGCAGGGGGCGTGTCCTGTTCATTGGAGAGGTTCAGCCCAGTAAGTGAACCAGACACACTGTTCAAGGGAGCAGGAGTTAGCAAGCAGGACGAGGGGGAGCCCCGTGCCGCCCCTGAGCACTAGGGCCCCAGGGAGAACTCGTGACAACATCACCCCTGCCCCAGTCGTAGGCCCGGGACCAGTGAGGACATGAAGCCCCCACCCCAGGCTGCAAGGAGGCGCCACGAGGGCTGCATGCTCCATGGAGCTGTTGGGACCTGGAGACAGGTGAGAGGCCTGCCCCTTCCAATTTGGAGCAAGAGCTTCTAGGGTGCAGCTGCAGCTGCTGCAGGGTGGCTGCAGACCCAGGCATCTCTGCGTTCTTGGGGGCCCAGGAGGATCCCCTTGCCCCCGGCAGGCTGGGAAGTTCCTGCTGCTGCTGCCTGGCTTCTCCCCGCTGTTGGTGTCCACTTCGATCTTGGAGCTAAGTTGGGGCCGAGTCCAGGCTCTGTTGCAGTCTGGCCAGGTATGCACACGATTGCGGCAGTGCTGACACACCAGTCCCCTGCCACCTCGACCTCCTCTAGACTTTGGGCTCTGACAAACATGAAAAGGTGGCTTAGGGGTGGCTGAGGACAGCTCAGCACTGGCCTGCAGGTGCCCCTTGGCATGAAGGCATGAACAGTGACTGGAGGCAGACAGGCTCCCGGGAAGAAGGGGGCGGGTCCCCGGTGAAGCCTCACCTTCAAGCCAGAGAGGGCCTGAAACCTGAGGGCTGGGCGGCCAGTGACCTTGACCTGAGGGGAACTTGTGGTGCTTTTCCCTGGGTGGGCCCATAGCCACTTGTGGACCAATCAGCACGCACTTCCTCCCCTCTGAGTCCCAAAAAATCTGGGATTCAGCCAGACTTCAAGGGAGGATGGAGAGACAACTGGAAGAACAGCTGCAGAGAGGAGCTATCCTCTCTGCGAAGAGCTTAACCCTCCTCTGGACACCCTGGCTACAGAGAGGAGCTACCCACTGTGCGTCTCCTCTGAGCTGTTCTTTTGCTCAATAAAGCTCCTCTTCATTTTGCTCACCCTCCACTTGTCTGAATACCTCATTCATCCTGTATGCAGGACAAGAACTCAGGACTCGCCATTCAGGGCTAAAAGATCTGTGACACAAACATGGCTGAAACACATTCTTTGCTCTCCATTTTGCAGGCAAAAAGAAGAAGAGAAGGGCTGCAGCCCTTTGGGGATCCCAGACCTGGGAGCTCCTTGAGCCAGGTCTGTGACTCCCTCTTTGGGGCCCTGCAGTTCCTGGAAGGCTCTAAGCTTCTGGGCACTACTGTGTTCCCCAGTGCCAGCCGTGGAAGCTGCTTGTAGTGCGCCTGGTCCAGCTGTGGTCTTGCAGGGAGCCGGTGCCGCTGCTGGCACCTGGAGCTACCTGTCCTGCAGCAGCAGTTGGCCTGCCTGGCTATGCACAGAGACTGGACCCCATGCTTGCTCACACACCCCTTGCCACTCCGCACCTGGCTTGCCCTTGGCATCCTGAGATACAGGCTGGTAGTGTGAGCCGAATGCAGCCTGCCAGGCTGAGTAGGCAGAACAAAGCAAAACTCAGTCAAAGGTGCCACTGGCCACAGAGGTTTCTGGCTGGCGAAGCAACACCCCAAGGATCTCGTAATTATAATGCACCTTTGCACCAGCACTCCCCTCACTCCCTGCCTCATTCTTCTTTCTCCCAATTCTTGTTTCACTGGAAATACACTTCTTAGTAAAGTTGTAGTATATAAGCTTCATATATACACTCTGTTGCCCAGGCTGGAATGCAGTGGTGCAATCTCAGCTCACTTCAACCTCCATCTCCCAGGTTCAAGTGATTCTCTCTGCCTCAGCCTCCCAAGTAGCTGGGACTAGAGGTGCCTGCCACCACACCAAGCTAATTTTTATTAGTAGAGACAGGGTTTCACCACGTTGGCCAGCCTGGTCTCAAACTCCTGACCTCAGGTGATCTGCCCACCTTGGCCTCCTAAAGTGCTGGGATCACAGGCGTGAGCCACTGTGCCGAGCCTTTCATCACAAATTCTAGTGGTCTTGCTGATGGTTAATTAGGATGCAGTAAAGGTAGAAGGTGAAACATGGGGCTTTATGGCAACTGTGTGCTTGAAATTTTGGAGCAATGATAATTACATGAATTGAGGAGTAGGCAAGCCTCTGTTGACAGCATTGCAAGCTTTGCAAAAAGAAAATTTTAATCTCAGAGAAGCCAACTCCCAACTTAAGACACACTGTGAAATCCGGAGGGGCTTTCTAGCAGATTTAAAGAAATTCCTATCTCTTTGGTGCTCCAAGGCCTGCTGTGCTGAAAATCATGTATAGAATTTGACAAGTAGAAGCCACATCTTTGGAACTGAAACTGTCCCATCCCCCTACTCCAAATAAGATAGTAAAACGGTAATAGTAGAAGAGCTGCAGAGGAGATTGGACATGCACTCTTGACAGGTCTTATGTATTAAATTTGTGGCCCAGACAGGGAAAGGTATGGCCCTGAGACCTGGGGTTGGCATAATTGGGTGGGCAAAGCAGAGAAGCCTGAAATCTTTCCGATTCCCCTGAATCTTTCAAGCCAGCAGAGGCAGAATACTTTCCCCTTTTGCCAGAGGAAAACAGCCTTGCTTAAAGACTATGCAACAACTTCTCCAAGAGCCTGTGCCTTGAAAGATGATTTTATTCTCTTCAAGATCTGCCTCATGATCACTCATTGCCTTCAGGCTAATAGTTCCTCATCGCTGTCAGGCCAATAACTCAAGCACAGCCAGAGCAGTAAACACAATTCCTATTCCAGAAGGAGATAATTTACATACCTAAAAAACTGCAGAAGCCAGATAATATTTTCTGCTAAGAACTAGGAAATATTGTATTAGAGTGGATTTTAAGTCCATAAAGAGGGCAGAATGTAAATGAGGAGAGAGTCAACTCATTGAAATGGGGCACTCATAGATTCAGTGTTCCAACAAGACACCAGAAGCCAGTCCTAATAATCCACTGGATGTCACTTTGAAGTTTGGTCATCATGATGGCCTGCAGTCAATGAGGTGGAGATTTCAGAACTTCTGCTGCATTAAGGAAGGAGTCAGAAGAAGGCATAGGGACATGGAAATTCTAGATGGATTGACTATGGAATACCTAAGAACATTCAACCTGACTATTTTCTCAGAACACAGGAATTCTTTTTACAAGGTAATAGGGAAAAAACTGCTTAGGTAACAGTGGCATCTTTGAGAGCCTTAGAGTAGTTGTCCTTGGTAGATGAAAGATGGTGGTAGGTGATGTAGCCATTAAATTGTGCTCTGAATGAACACAATTTGGATGACATTTCAGAATGTCAGAGCAGGAAAGCAGTAATTATCTGGCCTAGGCAAGAATGGCATAATTACTGTGTAAAAAGCTAGGGTAGAGTAGCAATAGGGCACCTTGACGTACAAGAACCCTTGGTGTTAATAGATACTGGTGTTACTAGAGAGGTAAAATAGATGGAAAGTCAGCTAGGATAGTGCTCAATTTGTACAACAAAAAATGGCTAGCTCATGAGCAGAAAGATGATGTCAGCTGTCACAATGGAAATATTAAGTCCCTCACCCCAATTCCAGATCCAAGTGGTCTAGACTTAAGTGGAGTCCCAGTCCTCTTGAGGAAGGACTCACTGCCACCACAAGCACACACAGTAAACATTCCCCACTCCTTCTCCAGAGAGACCAGGGTTTCTATGACAAAGCAACCGTGGTGAAGGAACGATACCTCGATTTTTTGAGAAATGTTAGATGAGAAATTTGAGCTGATATTGATACAAAAGAATCTAGAATTCCTCAGGTTAGTGAAGGCTATGGCGGATAGGTAGTAAGTGGAGTTTTGGACCAAGTCCATCTCACAGTGTATCCACTTGTTTCATGCAAACCCTATGATTATTTTGCTGGTCCCTGAATATGTAATTGGGATAGATATATTCAGCATCTGGAAGAACCCTACACCATGGGTAACCTGGTCCATGAAGAAAGGGCTACTATGGTAGAAAAGTACAAGCAGAGGACCCATCCCTGAAATTTCATCATCTCCAGGTAGGTAAAACTATCTTCTTCAATTTATGAATTGAAATTAATCTCAGGGAGATTAAATTAACTTGGCTAAGGCTTTACAGTTGGTAATTGACAGAACCAAGAATTAAACATAATTCCATCTGGATCTAGAGTCTGAATCATCTGGCTTTTAACTACTACCTATTTTGTTTGTGCTTTTATGTTCTATAACTGTAATAAATGTAAAAAAACAGTCTAGTTTAGTCTCAAGCTTCTTGGCAATATTTGGCTGCACGTCTTAATTGATCCTATGTATATATTTTTCTTCATATGAGAATCCATTTAAAATTGTATCTATAGGCTTTGGCGTAAAACCCCTGAGCCAATTATTTTCAATAATGCCAGAGGTACCCATCACATTAAGAAGAATTACAGTTGGGAATGATGATTCTTTATGATGAGCCTTACTCTCAGGAGATAATTCCCATCACCTTAATTAATGGGGCCCAAGGAATCATCATGTAAAAGAAAATTATTAATTTTATAGGTGACTGCTACTAGCATCAGAATGTAATAATTTGGTCTACTAAGAGAGAGCCTCATAATTGGTTATTTGGAAAGGATAAAGTTATATGGTTATTGCAGACTGTATACTAAGATGAATTTCAGAGTTAAATGCAAATTTTAAAAAATGTTACATGGAAAAGTAAAAACTTTAAAAAAGGAAGTTAATACCAAATTCACTGGGGAGGGGGAGGGGGAGCTAAAAAATTACAAAGGAAAATGAAGAAACAAGAAAAGACAATTATTGGTAGATCCAGCTACATAAAAAATTTAAGTTGTTTTGTGGTCAAAACTATCACAATAAAATCACAAAGCAAGCTGGAAATTCTGAAGAAAATACGACAGTCTTAATGTCCTTAATATAGACAGAATTTTCACAAATCAATGCATTTGTCTTTTAATCATCAAAAATGTCTGCAGCAACTACTGTTAGCCAGGTTGGATGACGGGGTTACAGAAGTAAATGAAGCAGTCACACTTAGGGAACTTGTAGTCTCATGGTGGAGATAGACAATAAATAAGTAAAAACACATAATATGGTATATGGTGATACATAGTATAAAGAAAAATGAATTTGAAAGTGTGGTACAGGCTTGCAGGAGGAAAGAGACTGCAGTTTGTAATTAATAGAAGGTTTCTCTGGGACGGTGGCATGTGAGCAAAGACCTGCAGGAAGTGAGAAAAGCCACTGGATTGTCTGTGTCTTGGGCAGAGCGAATGTCAGGGAGGCAGGAGCATGCCTGGTTTGTTCCAAGGAAAGCAAGGAGGCCAGCCATTGAGGCCGGAGGGAAACAGAGTGAGAGAGGAAGTAGTAGGAGACAGAGTCAGAGGGGTAGCAGGGTAGGAACTAGATCATGTACAGTCTTCCCAACCATTATGAGAACTCTGGCTTTCACTATGCAGAAACAGGGAAGCCACGAGAAGACTTTATACAGTGAAATAATATAATCTGAATTACGTTTCATCAAGAGCATGGTTGTTGTTTAAAAAGAAGATTTAAGTTAGAAGGCTATTGCCAAGACTGTAGTAGACACAGGGATGTTTTGTTTTGCAAAGGTGGGCAGTGGGGAGATGGTGAGGATCAGTAGCTTGCATTTAAGCACGTTAATTTTGAGATGCCCAATAGACATCCAAGTGGAGTTGTAAACAGGCAGTTGGACATCCAAGTCTGTGGTTCTGGGCAGAGGTCTGGGCTGGAGTTCTAACTATGTGAGTTGTAGACAGAAAGATGGTATTTATAGCCAAGAGACAGAATGAGATCAAGTAAGACAGTGAGTGTTGACAGAAAGGGGAAGACATGTAAGAAAGAAACCTGGAGTCACTCCAATGTTAAAGATTTGGGCCATGAGGAAGAATCAGCAAAGGAGACTGAGAAGTAGGGGCCAGAAAGGTAGGAGGAAAAACCAGGTTCAGGCTTGAGAATTGGAGCAAAGAGAGAGTCAACTGTGTCAAGTGCAGATCATAGGAAAATCAGGTGAGGACTAAAAACTGATTGCATCTGATGATCTTGTTTAGCCAGTTAGTTGTTCCTTAATCTCTCAGCTGAGAGATCTCACACAAACTTATTTTTTGCACCACTCCCCACCCCGCCCCCAGCGTACATATCCACTTCTTTGCTTCTTCTGACAGAAATCATGCAAGCATTCACCACCTGTTTCCTGGATCAAAGCAACAAGATACTCAAATGCCAGTTGTCTAATGCAGAAACCTCACAAAGGGAGAGGAATTAGAAGGAAAGCAAAGGCTGTGAATTTTGATAACTATATATTTTTAAAAATATTTTTGTGTTTGTTGACTAAAAATAATCGTTCAAATGCACCAGCTATCAAAGAAATACAGATTAAAAATAAACTGGCCACCATTTTTTTTGCAAATCAAATTGGCATTTTAAAAAGCATATCCCGTATGGGCAAGAGTTAGCAGACATTCCCAAATACCACTGGTGGAAGTGTTAATTGGTAAAACTTTTCTAGAGGGCAATTTGGCAATATATAAGAATAATTTTTTATAAGTTCCTTCTTCACATTTTTTGGTCCAGTAATTCTGCTTTTAGCAATTTATCATATGGAAATAATCAGAATGTACACCAAAATTTATATGAAAAGAGGTTCACTTTAGTGTTGTGTCTTATAGAATTTAGGATATAGAATTCTATAGGATTCTATATTCTTACAGAATATTGAAACCTTGGTGGGGTTTGTTATAGAATCTATAGGACTAAAGTGACAATTCAAATAATATAATATTCAACACTGAAACTTGAGTTAATAAATTATGAGTCACAAAAGAAATACTCTTCAGCCAAAAGTATGTAAATGATATGAGAACATGTCAACAAAGTATTGTGAAAGTAAAAAAAAAAAAAAAAGAACCAAGCTATAAAATGGTACTTATGATTCTGGTTTTGTAAAGAAAGGGTAGAAAAACCAGAAATATATCACCTAAACAATCTTAATAATTATTTTCATGCATGTTTGGGCATACTGCAGTTTTTATTCATTCAGAAACATTTATTAAGAGCCCACCCTGTGGCAGGCACTGTTCTGGGTGCTTGGGATACACAGTGGAAACTGACAGCATTGCTGACCTTGCAGTGCTTACATTTTATCAAGACGGATACAGACCATAGATAATAATAGGAAGGGGTTATATATCTTTTAGGATGCTGTAAGTGTTAGAGGAAAAACACAGAATTGAAAAAGAAGGGTTGGGCATGGTATGGGTGCAATTTAAAATAGGATGGTCAGGGTAGATCTCATTGAGAAGGTAGCATTTGACAAAGACTTTATGGAGTTAAAGGAATTGACCATGTGAACATTGAGGAAAAAGTATTCAAAGCAAAAAAAAAAAAAAAAAAAAACAAAACAAAACCCTGCAAATGCGAAGGCCCTAACTTAGGAGCATGCCTGGTGTGTCTGAGGATCAGCACACAAGCCCGTGCAGCAGGAGCCAAATGAACATGGTAGCAGGAAATGAGTCTAGAGAGTACCTAGGAGCCAGCCAATGAAGAAGCTCCTGCCAGGCTCTGGCTCTGTTGAGAAGAGACAGGTAAGAAGCTATTGCAGTAATCTAGATGAGAGATGATGGTGTTGAGAAAAAGAGGAAACAGTGAATATAATAAAAATTGCTGTGATTCTGGATATATTTTGAAAATAGAACCAATATAATTACTTGATGGTTTGGATTCAGGAGATAAAGAAAGAGAGGCCTTCAAACTTCTTGGTTTGAATGATGGGGAGGATAAAGTTGTTATCAATTGAGACAGAAAAACTATGAGTACAGTAGGTTTTGGGTAGAAATTGGGAGATCAGAAGTTGAATTTTGCACATGATAAATTTCTGCATGGGGGGGAACATCCAGGAGGCAGTTGGCTAGGAAAATACCAAGTTTGGAGGATACATCCACACTGCAGAGGGACACTTGGGAACCATTAGCCTATGGATGGTATTTGTAGTTATGAGAATGGGTGAGCTCACCAAGGGAGCCTGCACAGATAAGAGGACCAAACACTGCGTCTTGGGGCACTCCAACGTCAGGTGCTTATGGAGACAAGTAACAATGAAGGGATAGCTGGTTGAGAAAGTTCCAGCAAGGGAGGAGAAAAATCAAAAGATCATGGGACTAAAAGAGTGTTTCAAATGATGCCGCTAAGTTAAATAAGTTGAGAAGTGACAGTTATCACTGGAATTAGCAATGTGGAGGTCAGGGCACTGGTGACCTCGAAAAGAGTGGTTTTGGAGAAATGGCTCCAGTGAGAAATGGAAGCGGGGAGTTGGACACTGAGTATAGACAACTCTTTTGAGGAATTTTGCTGAAAGGGGCTTAGAGAGTTGGCCATGGCTGACTGGGAAAGCGACATCTAGAGAAGATTATGTTTCATTTTTGGTTCTGTTTTTCATTTTTAGATGCAATAAATAGCAGCATGTTGGTATGTTGTGGAAATCTAAGCCAAACCACTGTGATCATTAATATCCTCAAGTTAGTAAGATGGCAGCAGATGGTATGGTTGGAAGGTCACACAAGGACTGCCTGGACGACAAACCTCTAGTTTGTTGGTCTGGTCTATTCTGCTGCTTAAAATTCGTAACCCTTTCATCTCTGCATTTCCTCAGGAGGTCATAATTAAAATGCAACCATTTAGGGTCAGTATAATCTCACAGAGCAATGATTATCAAGGTAAAAGCTTCCCCACCATCCCTCTGCCCCACCCGATACATATACACACCTAGAAGCCCTTCACCCCCACAGGAAAGCCTGTGGCTTAGAATCTCAGAATTGCAGATTCCACAAAATCACAAAATGCCCTGAATCTGTGCTAGGAAAGCCTATTTTGCCAAAACAAAAAAAAATAGGAAGAAAAATAAGCCATTTGACTCGACTCCTCAAAGAGCTTAGTAGCCCAGGAAATCAAAGTTCCTCTTATTTGCTGTCCCTTCTCTAGGATTACAAAGAGAAAAACCCAGAAATCAACTTTGGACCTCTTTGTATTACAAGGCCCTGTATACCTCAGACCAAAGTCAAACCTTAAATTTGAGGATCCTGACCCCCCTGCAGGCCACGCCTGTGCTCCCACACATGTAACATTCCGACAAGGATGATATCTGCTCTCTTTCTCCCTCCCATTCTCCTTCCTTCCTTCTTCTTGTAAAAACCAGTTCTCAGAAAGGAATCCCAGAAGCAATGGTGGTTTCAAACTGGCAGGAGATTTTGTATGAGTTCCCATTTTACACATAAAGAAATTCAATCTCAGAGGGGTGAAGTGGCTGCAAAAGCCAACCGCCAATTAAAACTCCGAAAAGGTTTGATCAACTCATTTATCAGGTGTACTGATTGATATGTTCTCTGTCAAAGTCAAGTCCTAACAGAAGCCATTGCCCTGAGGCAAAGAAGCGGATGGTGAAAAATGGGAAGAGAGCGACAGCAGGCAGGGGAGGATGTTGTTTGAGCAGCAGGATAGCTTTCCGGATGTTTGATGTGACGTGAACGGCTCCTTGATTCACCTGTCTCTGATTTATGAGTAGTGGTCTCAACCGGGGGTGATTTTGACCCGCAAGGGCACATTTGGCAATGTCTGGAGGGCATTTGTGGTTGTCACAACTCTGGGGTGAAGATGGTCCTGATATCTTGTAGGTAGAGACCAGGGATGCTGCTAAACATTCTACAGTATATGGGATAGGTGCTTCACTGCCACCACCCCCCTCTCCCCCTACCCAACAACACACATATGACCCCAATTAGCAATAGTTTTAAAAACTCTGGTTTACTTTGAAGGGAAAGGAAGGGAGTAGAAAAGAATATTACCAAAAATTGGCTCTGGAGAAGTGTTCCACATAGACCTGCTAATCAGAAAAAGGGGCCAAGTGGATGTCGCTGAATGTCGGGAACATCATTCCTAATGAGCAAAACACAACAGACCCAGAAGTCAGCTTCTACTGCTTCCTGATTGAAGGCTATACTCACCAACCACCTGAGACCAATTCCATTCTTCTGCTTCAGTTATGACATGATAGCATAAAATATAATTTTGTCTCAAGGCAAGTATAAAAAATTAGTCAGAAGAGTAGAGGGGCTATAGAAAATATCAAAGCAAGTCACAAAGCAATACAATGATGAAAGCTTGTAGAGACTTAGGCAAGCCGTTTAACCTGGCAGTTGCCTTCTCAGCTACTGGCTTTTTTTTTTCCTTTCTGTATGTCCTATGAATTCTGGATACGTTTATTTATTTATTTAATCTCTTATTTATTGTAACAATAATTTAGCTTTAAAAATAATCACAATCCCATCTTCCTATCACATTCTCAGACTTTGTCCATGTAGAATCAGATCGACCACCTGTCTTCTTAGGTGGTCTGCTGTTGGGATTTATGTTTTTATGGATGCTCACCAAACTTCATGCTGGGAAATACACGTTTGTGCTTGCTTATTTCTTGGCATCCACAATCACCACAGGAAAGGTAGATTTTTCAGTGGGCAAATGAGCACCTAGAATGGCATGCCTGAAGTCGGGACTTTCTGAGTAGGCAGACCTGATGGTCAGCATTGTTATTCTTGCAATTTTAGGGAAAATCTTTTTATAGCCATTTATTAAATTGCACATGAAAGAAAGAGGAACTATTAACTATATTTCAGAAATAAGGCTGACTTAAGACACCGGAGATGTTGTCATAAAAACAACAATAATAGCTAAAATTTCTCGGTTATGATAACCCTGTCATGTACTTTTCCAAAGGCTTCCCATGCATTAATTTATGTAATTCTCATACTAACATAAAGTGGGTTCTATTATTATGTCCATTTTATAAACAAGAAAACAGAGAAATTTACGTTACTTGGTCACGATCACAGAGCTAATAAATAGCGGAGCAAAATCCAGGGAGTGGAATCTCATCTGATAGTCAGTGCCCCATCCTTAAACTATGTGGCTTTCCATATCTGTTAAAACAGATTATTTTATTTGGGGTATTTTCAGAAGTGGTCAGGGGCAAAGCATGATCATAACCTCATTCATATGTCCCCATCTAAATCTCAGGCACTGGTATCAAAACAATAATGATTGCTTGGTGGTTTTTCAATTTCGAGATGATAGAAGGATATTAAATAACCCCAGAGAAGTAATATGTATCTCTGCTTGTGTAAACTTGGGAAGATTTAGAGGATGATGTTATGAGCCTCAACCTAATAGGAATTCCAAGAATGTCGGATAAAATAGAGGGGAGAAAATCAAATGTAAAATGTTTTGAAAATTCCGAGAGCAGAAGAAAATCAGGCTCCTGATTAAACATGTTCACTGAATTTCCAGCACAAGAACCTAGAAAAGATTCTCATTAGAACACTAGAAATAAAGAGAAGATACTAAAAACATCTAGAGGGGAAAACTTTGTTACTCTAAAGGAGCAGGAGTCAGAATGGCATTGGACTTCTCAATAGCAAGATTTGCAGACAGAAATAAACACAAAAACCAAAACACCAAACTTTGAAAATATTGAGTAAAAATTGTTTTTAAGTTAAATTCTTGACCAAATAATAATACAAGGGCTCCATAAAAAGTAACTTCTCAAGCTCCTTTTCTGCAGAAGCTGGTAGAGAATATCCTTTGCTGAAATGATATCGTAAACCAACAAAGAGGAAGACAAAAGAAGGATGATGATGGAAAGTCAATATATGACAGTCATGCGATAGGGATGGAGAACACTCCGTTCATGTTGCTAGGGAAGGCTAGAGGACTACTGAATAGAGGGGAGCAACAGAGGAACACATATTGATAGGCATCTGTCAGATCTACTGGAGTGTAGAAACATTTAGCCATGAATATATAAAAGCTAAGCTAATGAAAGAAACCAAGACAATTAACTCCGGGAAAAACAAAAGATTATATGAGAAAACATACATAAGCATAGAGCATCTACTATACCATCTGACTCAGCATTCATCATAACGCTGGAAACACTGATTCTTAATTTAACCAGATAATGATCTAGGCCTATATTCTTTATGCTAAATTCTGAGATCTGAAAAGCAACAGATTTTTATAAGTTTGCAGCAGCATCATTTCATGGCAAAACCTGACCTGAACTGACACGACAGTTTATTTGTAGTCTTTATTTATTCCACTTTGTATCAATATTCTTATGTTTTGTTGCAGCAATATAATGTGTTTCATTACAGAGTGTTGCCTCAGATCCCACTGGGGAGAATTAAGTAATACATGGTATGTGATATTAACTTTTGACAGTTCTTCAGGTTCTGAATTCTGAAACATATCTGGCCCCAAGGGTTGGGATAGAGGAACTGAGGACCTATCTAAATATATTGAGAGGATGGGGGTGGGGTAGGTGCATCAGGAAGGAAGGAGCTGCTATTCAGGAAAGCTAAATTCTCAAGCAGAGAGTGACGAGAATAGCAATGTAATCATCTTAGATAGGAATATGTAGGTAAATAATAGAAGAGACAACAGATAGAGTTGAAAGTGATTGCCTTTGGGGAGCAGTCTCACGATAGAAAGAGGGGTGGCAGGAGGCTATTTTTCATTATAAGCCTTTTTATTATTAATCGATGTTTTAAACTATGTCTTATTTTGATGGAATATACAAATAATTAGACAAAAAAATCAATCACCCTTCCCTGAGGAATACACAGCCTAGAAAGCCAATAAAATCAGTATTCATTTCTACTTGCCTAGTTAAAGATATATAGCCCAGTATAAAATGTCATACTCATTTCAAATATCCAGGAAAAAAGATACCTAGATATCATCTAAATACTGTTTAAGAGGGGCTCAGGTGATGCATGTTAATTAACTACATTATAAATCTCATCATACAGAAGCACCTAACATCTGAAAAAGTCCAGGAAAAAAACCATACAAATTCTTCCTGGGGGCACTGAGGAAGAAATCCAAGCCACTTTGTACCTTCACTTTCATCTCCCACAGTTCAATTTTATGGCATACACACAAGGCTTCCAAGAGCATCCTGAGCTGTTTTACAGCAAGATTGCTAATGAAGTTCTTGACATCAGGTATACGTTGCCTGAGTTTATTTATTTATTTATGCATGAGTTTTCTTTTAGTGCCTATTTCTGAAGTTTGAAGCATGTAGGAAATTATAAACTTCAAACTTCACTTATATGCATGTTAGTATGTATAAGTTGCATGGTTGTTCACTATTTTGTTTTCATTGAATACCAAGGTACGGAGCTACAACATTGGTAATTTACGTAAATACAACTGGGGTAAGGAGCTGAAATTCTCATGAGATGCAACTTAAAATTGGCAAGTTATCCTCCATGCCTTAATTGAAAACACCTGCTGTTGGAATGTGCCTACTTTCTCTGGTGAAGAGTGGAAAGCTAGTGTGTGTGCTGAAGTCATGAGTGTAGGCGTCAGTGTCAGATGGATGTAGGCTCAAATTCTTGGCCTGCCAATTGTTAGATGTTTGTTCTTGCCATGTTACTTTTCCTCATTGAGCCTCAGCTTTCTCTTTATAAAATGGGATGATAACAACATCCCCTACTAACTCAGATCTCAATCGTATACTATTGACATTTTGGGCTAGATAATTCTTTGATGTAGGGGACTGTCTTGTGCATGGAAGGATGCTTCACAGCATCTTTGCTCCTATTCACTAGATGCTAGTACCCCAGCCCCTGCTGCCATTGTGACAACCAAAATGTCTCCAGACATTATCGAATATCCCTGGGGAAGGTTGCAAAATTAGCTTCAAGGCTAACCCCTCAAATAAATTGAAAACCTTCATCATTCAGACTGTATAAGGATTTTATAAAATAATTTATTCAAATTGCTTAGCACATGCAGTCACTTGGAAAGCACAAAAAGCATATTAGATTTAATATTATCTTGACTATGTGTAGCGATCATAGACAGAGAAATACAGTAGGGAAAAAATATATCAAAAAGAACAAGCAGACCCCAGAGAGTTCCTCACATTACAGAAGGCCAACACTTGAAAGGACATTAGAGATTATGTGTAATAATGTCATTATACAGATGAGGAAACCAAAGCCAAACGGTCAAGCGTTAGCCCAAGTTCATTAAGGAATGAGGGGATTGAACTAGGACAAAAAACACAGAACTCAGACCTGGCTGTCTATACCATGTTGAATACTGTGCAGCATACCTGTGTTCTTATGATGGGAGACGAGTTAATTTGTTATGGAAGAATGAGATGAGAAAAACAAATAATTGAGTATAATAGAAATGCTCTCTCCTTCTTTCTGTACAGAACCACATGTGGGGGAAAGAGAGTGGCAAAATTTTACAGAGAAGTTAGACTGTTTTTTAAACCAAGAATAGGCCAACTTACCATTTGATTTTAGCCATTTTTTGGAATGAAGGTAACTCTCTAGCATCCTTCATTGAACAGCATGTATCCCATTGGTTCGGAAATGATCACATCTACAGCCTCAGGAAGTGAGATGTCTTCAATTTTTCCTGGCAAAACAATGATCTTGTCTGAAAGGTGATTGTTTTTCACTAGCATCTGAAAAAGATAAAATAGGGTGCCAGAACGGTTGTTATTCAGGATCTTATGAAAAATGAGTTTTATCGATTAAGGGCTGAGAATGTGACAAGAAGAAGAAAGAAGTAACATTTGTTTCTAGAAACACTTCTAAAGAAAAATAACTTATTTGTCTTACTACACAAAAATTGTGTGTTTAATATAGACAATTTTGGAAAAGATACAGATAAAAAACAAATAAAACACCTACAATCCTACTGCATAGAAATAATAACGATTAATATTTTGATGCATTCTCTTCTAGACTCTTTACACAAACATACACATATATGTGTATGTATACCAGTATGTGTGGTCTGTGTATGTGTGTATAAATATAAATATATATTTGGGGGGATTTTTTAAATTCATGGCTTCAATTTATTTCCCATTGTTCTACTTGCAATAGAGATGCCAAACAACTCTGTACAAAATCTTCCACAGATTAAAGATCTTTTTTCTTTTGCCTGGTTTTGCAGGCAAGACTGGAGTGCAGTGGTGTGATCATGGCTCATTGCAGCCTCGACCTCCTGAGCTCGAGTGATCCTGCCACCTCAGCCTTCCAAAGTGCTAGGATTACAGGTGTGAGCCACTGCACGCAGGCCAATGAGCTTGATCCTTATTAAATTTTTCCTTGGTCTTTTGATGTCAAAAATAAGTACCACGATTACTGATCTTTCTTTAGGAGTACATTTTTACAGTCATGTATTAATATTCTTTGATGTCCTTGATATTTTATTTAATAAATTTAAACTCTTTTAAAAGAGGCACCCTGAAGAGAAATACATTTTTTATGTTTCTAATGTATTTCTTCTGAATGCCAAATATGACACGGTGATTGAATTATTATGTCTTTCTACTGCCTGAAAACATATTTTCTAATAAACATCTTATATTTGCCAGCATAAACATATAAACAACTCAGAGAGTTGTTCCTCTCTGAGACTTGTAGATCTTTGCTCATTGTATTTACAGCCTGTCAGAGTCCTTCCATTTTGTATTTTTGTAACTTAATCCCTTTGCTCATCCTAAGTGCAATGTACTATGCACTTGTTATAATTCAGTGGCACCTTCTTAATTTCTGATCACTTCTTCAAATGGCTAGGATACCTTTCACATTAATCCTAATTCTAGGGTGCTGCTCACCAACAAATCCTCTGTGAGCATACAAAATGTCTTTCTTACTTTGTTTTTTAAAATCAAGCAATCTCTGATCTACGGAGGAATAATAAAGAAAACTATTTGAACATGTCATCCATTGTCAGTGTTCATCCATGGCCAACGACTCTTGGAATGCTATTCTATCATCATTCCACACACAGAAGTCAAGTCCCTGGGAGTTCTGCAGAGACAAAGACAAAGGTTCGAGCTTTTGGTGTCCTGCTTTTCTCTCTACACTCTTTCCAGGAGAATCAATTCTCCTGCACAGCTCTGACTGTGGCTCCATTGTGAATGACTATCCAAACTACATCTTTCGTTTCGTCCTCTCAGCTGAGTTTCAACAATAACTTGGACATTTTCACTAGTGAGTTTTGCACCTCCTAAATAACAAGTAAACAGCAAAGCTCAGCCGCTTCTTGAACATGAATCATTCCCTGAGTTTGCCCTTAAAAACTTGTAAAATATTGCATTTCCATGATTCTGTTTTAGTCATTAATACCACAATCCCCAATGTCCTAGAGGTGTACTTAGTTCCCACAGGTAATTAGTTATTATATTTTCTTATTTCTACCTTTCAGATACATTTTGTTTCTACCTTCTTCTGCCAGCATCAACTTGTCCAGTTCCTACTAGCTTCAAATATGGACTTAAAAAATGACATTTATATAATGAAAACAACGATGGCAGTGACTACTTCATAGGTTTGAGGATCAAATCAAATAAAATATATTAAGAGCTATGTAAGCATTAAAATTATTATTATATTATTCTTATTAAATAATACTTTTGGCCAGGTGTGGTGGCTTACACCTGTAATCCCAGCACTTTGGGAAGCTGAGGTGGGCAGATCACTTGAGGTCAGGAGTTTGAGACCAGTCTGGCTAACATGCTGAAACTCAATTCTACCAAATATACAAAAAAATTAGACAAACGTGGTGGAGCATGCCTGTAATCAGCTACTCAGGAGGCTGAGGTGGGAGAATCCCTTGAACTCGGGGGAAGGAGGTTGTAGTGAGCTGAGATCTTGCCGCTGCACTCCAGCCTAGGTGACAGAGTGAGACTCTGTCAAAAAAAACAAAAAAACAAAAACTTTTTACTTAAAAAGAGAAATGCAAATAAACAAAAGCATAAAAATTACTAGTATTCCAGATAGAGGAAAGGTATGTACTAATATTCCAGATACACGAAAGGTATGTTTTCAATCAGACATTGGAGTATATCTCAAAACTCAATGTAATAATACTTCATAATTTTTTCCCAGCAATATGTTTTAGATCAGTTTTCTGAACACTTTTACATTATGGCGCACATTTTTAAAACCAAATAATTTTATGGTACACTTGAGTGAAAGAAGAACCTGCTTGCATTTTGAGACATTTGAGTGGGGGACTCTGGCCACACTAGACCCTGACTACCTGCCATGAGAGCAAACGACAACAAAATTTCAATACCTAGCAAATTTGTTGGGAAGCTCTGTTCTAGACATCTTTCCGTGAGTGGTTCTATAACATAAATTTATTGGCTATATAGTATTTAATAGATGTATATTGATTTATTTGATATCTCCTATTATTGGATACTCAGGTTATTTCAAATTTCTATTAAAATAGTGCATTGACAAACACTAGTGCAATTAAATCTGAAAATACACTTTCTGCTATTTCCTACAAAGTTAAAGGGTATGAAGCTGGTAGGGGTTTTTGATGTACACCGCTGCACTGCTTACCAGAAAGGTGGCCCCTTTTCTAAATTTCAGGCCCTCTCTAAATTCTGCTTATGGGGTCTGAGGCTGTCCAGATAACCTCAGCATAAGAAACTGCCTCTTGCCATAGACTTGTCAACTTGGAACAGGATGCTGGAAGGGGAGTTGTTTTCTAAGTGTTGCTGGAGGGCACAATATAATAAGATATTCAGGTGAATATCTGTGATGTAGGCCTTGTATGCAGAATTTAGAGAGGATATCCCTAGACTCTTGAATCTTCAGGGAGAGCAGAGATGTAATAAGGTTTCAGAGAGGGGATTTCATGAGCTGTCAGAAGTGCAATTTTGGGTCCACAGGAAATAATTTTAGGTCTCATTATTCTCACTGGCAAAGAAGGACGTATCACATGCCTGGAAGGGAGCAAATAGGCCTGCCTTCAGGTCATTGCATCTTGTGACTTAATGTATTTTTGATCAGTTTCACACAAGATCAGGAATCTGAAGATAAAAATTCTAGTTCTACCTTTATCACCAAAGAGCTATGTGACCTTGGGGAAGTCACTGAAAGCCTCTAAATTTTAGTTTCCCTTCTTCTAAAATTAGGGTTTAAAACTGGAGTTGTTTTGAGGCATGCTGTAGTTTGAATATTTTATGATTAGAAGAAAGCAAAATTTCTTGAGATATGTTCCAGGAGTCCATGAATACAAGGGCTTCATGATCAAATAACTTAGAACTTCTTTGTAATATATATCCCTCTTACAAATTCAGAGTACATTAGCGTATTAACAGCTTTGAGGAATTCTACAGAAAAGAAAACTCTTGGCTTGGTTAAATTAAAGACACCCAAACTTATTTGAATACTTTGCAGGTTTTTTTCCCCACTGGATATATACGCATCTCCTTAGATCAGTCTTTAGGAAACAATGAAAATAATTATTTGATTATCCCACGTTTGATTACAATTCCTTAACAAAGATATTTGAAAACAGGACATAAACTCAACCAGCAATCGCTCTAATACAGAAGGGCAGCTAAGTCTAGATGCGTGACTGTTCTTTGAGTCAGTCTTGCTGCCTCCCCTCATCTTCACTTTACAACATTCTCAGTATAGATTATCTTTGGGTAGCCTGTCATTTCATACGCCATTCTTCTAAAACTGTAACTCAAGAGAGATATCCTTTCCAGGAATAAATGGACTTCACTATACCCCTCCAAGTGCTAGAAAAGTCCCCTAACACAGGGCAAGGTTCTACCATCCACCATGTTAATTGCTGCACACATTTACCCTGTGTGACCTGGTGTTTTTCTAAGAGCTCAGGATGGAGGGATATTCCAAATAAAGGCTCTTCTCAGACACCATCGAGGTCCAAGCAAACCCACATCATATTCTTGTTTTAATCCTGTTTCCTTGTTATTAAATTGGGTTTCTAAAGTCTATGTCAATAGTACTGTCACTTGCATCTGCTGCTTAAAACACACACATGCACATACACATACGCATACACATACACGTACACATACACACTTAAGGTGGTAGCAGCAGAATTCATCCTTTTAGGTACAAGGGTAAGTTCCAAGAGAGATCAGGGCAGTAATTCCACCTGGTATGCTGCTGTTCTTGTCTAATTTAGGAGGGTTTTCAAGAAGTTACATGTACTATAGATGTGTTGTTTATTTATTCCTGTTCAGTTTAGAAGCTGAATTAGTCTTAGAGGCTGTACTATACAATATAGCACCTAATTATAGTCTGTCTCAAAGCATGAAAAAAGCAAGCATTTTGGAGGTGAAGGCCTCAGCTGCTAGTTTGGATCCTCCATTTACTAGCTGTGGCCTGTGGCCAAGTTGCATAATTTCCTGGGAGTCCATTTCTTTACCTATAAAATGGGAATCATAATAGTACCTATTCTTCAGTGTTATTTCAAAGATCAAATCAAATAAGAAAGTGCAAAGGAACATATAAGTCAAGGACTATATAAGTCATAGAATACAGATGAAATAAAACAAGAATTTAAAGAAAAGATGATAAAGCAATAGAACTCAGATTAAAAGGAAGATTTGACTCAAGGAAACAAATCAAGAAGCAACATGACATAATAACAGAATAATAGCCATCAACCAGGTAGAGAATATATTACGTTGAAATATATGTAACTATTTTAGAAAATCACTTGGCATTATTCAGTCAAGTTAAAGATGTACTTATAATTTGGAAATATCACCCCTCAGAAGCATACATTCTAGAAAAAATTTGAACATGTGTACTAGATAATATATACTAAAATATGGGAGGTGGAGCCAAGATGGCCGAATAGGAACAGCTCCGGTCTACAGCTCCCAGCGTGAGCGACACAGAAGATGGGTGATTTCTGCATTTCCGTTTGAGGTACCGGGTTCATCTCACTAGGGAGTGCCAAACAGTGGGTGCAAGACAGTCAGTTCAGCGCACTGTGTGCGAGCCAAAGCAGGGCGAGGCATTGCCTCACTTGGGAAGCACAAGGGGTCACGGAGTTTCATTTCCTAGTCAAAGAAAGGGGTAACAGATGGCACCTGGAAAATCGGGTCAGTCCCACCTTAATACTGTGCATTTCCAATGGGCTTGGAAAACGGCACATCAGGAGACTGTGTCCTGCACCTGGCTCAGAGGGTCCTATGCCCACGGAGTCTCACTGATTGCTAGCACAGCAGTCTGAGATCAAACTGCAAGGAAGCAGCCAGGCTGGGGGAGGGGTGCCCGCCATTGCCCAGGCTTGCTTAGGTAAACAAAGCAGCCAGGAAGCTCGAACTGGGTGGAGGCCACCACAGCTCAAGGAGGCCTGCCTGCCTCTGTAGGCTCCACCTCTGGGGGCAGGGCACAGACAAACAAAAAGTCAGCAGGAACCTCTGCAGACTTAAATGTCCCTGTCTGACTGACAGCTTTGAAGAGAGTAGTGGTTCTCCCAGCACACAGCTGGAGATCTGAGAACGGACAGACTGCCTCCTAAAGTGGGTCCCTGACCCCCGAGCAGCCTAACTGGGAGGCACCCCCCAGTAGGGAGAGACTGACAACTCACTCGGCCGGGTACTCCTCTGAGACAAAACTTCCAGAGGAACTATCAGACAGCTGAATTTGTGGTCTCACGAAAATCCGCTGTTCTGCAGACACTGCTGCTGACACCCAGCCAAACAGGGTCTGGAGTGGACCTCTAGCAAACTCCAACAGACCTGCAGCTGAGGGTCCTGTCTCGTAGAAGGAAAACTAACAAACAGAAAGGACATCCACACCAAAAACCCATCTGTACATCACCATCATCAAAGACCAAAAGTAGATAAAACCACAAAGATGGGGAAAAAACAGAGCAGAAAAACTGGAAACTCTAAAAAGCAGAGCACCTCTCGTCCTCCAAAGGAATGCAGTTCCTCACCAGCAACGGAACAAAGCTGGACAGAGAACGACTTTGACGAGTTGAGAGAAGAAGGCTTCAGACGATCAAACTACTCTGAGCTACGGGAGGACATTCAAAACAATAGCAAAGAAGTTAAAAACTTTGAAAAAAAATTAGACCAATGGATAACTAGAATAAACAATGGAGAGAAGGGCTTAAAGGAGCTGATGGAGCTGAAAGCCAAGTATCGAGAACTACGCGAAGATTGCAGAAGCCTCAGTAGCTGATGCGATCAACTGGAAAAAAGGGTATCAGTGATGGAAGATGAAATGAATGAAATGAAGTGAGAAGGGAAGTTTAGAGAAAAAAGAATAAAAAGAAATGAACAAAGCCTCCAAGAAACTTGGGACTATGTGAGAAGACCAAACCTACGACTCATTGGTGTACCTGAAAATGAGGGGGAGAATGGAAACAAGTTGGAAGACACTCTGCAAGATACTATCCAGGAGAATTTCCCCAATCTAGCAAGGCAGGCCAACATTCAAATTCAGGAAATAGAGAGAATGCCACAAAAATACTCCTCGAGTAGAGCAACTCCAAGACACATAATTGTCAGATTCACTAAAGTTGAAATGAAGGAAAAAATGTTAAGGGCGGCCAGAGACAAAGGTCAGGTTACCCACAAAGGGAAGCCCATCAGACTAACAGCTGATCTCTCGGCAGAAACTCTACAAGCCAGAAGAGAGTGGGGGCCGATATTAAACATTCTTAAAGAAAAGAACTTTCAATCCAGAATTTCACATCCAGCCAAACTAAGCTTCATAAGTGAAGGAGAAATAAAATACTTTACAGACAAGCAAATGCTGGTGATTTTGTCACCACCAGGCCTGCCCTAAAAGAGCTCCTGAAGGAAGCACTAAACATGGAAAGGAACGACCGGTACCAGCCACTGCAAAAACATGCCAAATTGTAAAGACCATCGAGGCTAGGAAGAAACTGCATCAACTAACAAGCAAAATAACCAACTAACATCACAATGACAGGATCACATTCACACATAACAATATTAACTTTAAATGTAAATGGGCTAAATGCTCCAATTAAAAGACACAGACTGGCAAACTGGATAAGGAGTCAAGACCCATCAGTGGGCTGTATTCAGGAAACCTATCTCACGTGCAGAGACACACACAGACTCAAAATAAAGGGATGGAGGAAGATCTATCAAGCAAATGGAAAACAAAAAAAGGCAGGGGTTGCAATGCTAGTCTCTGATAAAATAGACTTTAAACCAACAAAGATCAAAAGAGACAAAGAAGGCCATTACATAATGGTAAAGGGATCAATTCAACAAGAAGAGCTAACTATCCTAAACATATATGCACCCAACACAGGAGCACCCAGATTCATAAAGCAAGTCCTGAGTGACCTACAAAGGGACTTAAACTCCTACACAACAATAATGGGAGATTTTAACACCCCACTGTCAACATTAGACAGATCAACGAAACAGAAAGTTAACAAGGATATCCAGGAATTGAACTCAGCTCTGTACAAAGTGGACCTAATAGACATCTACAGAACTCTCCACCCCAAATCAACAGAATATACATTTTTTCAGCACCACACCACACCTATTCCAATATTGACCACATAGTTGGAAGTAAAGCTCTCCTCAGCAAATGTAAAAAACAGAAATTATAACAAACTGTCTCTCAGACCATAGTGCAATCAAACTAGAACTCAGGATTAAGAAACTCACTCAAAACCGCTCAACTACATTGAAACTGAACAACCTGCTCCTGAATGACTACTGCGTACATAATGAAATGAAGGCAGAAATAAAGATGTTCTTTAAAACCAATGAGAACAAAGACACAACATACCAGAATCTCTGGGACACATTCAAAGCAGTGTGTAGAGGGAAATTTATAGCACTAAATGCCCACAAGAGAAAGCAGAAAAGATCCAAAATTGACACCCTAACTTCACAATTAAAAGTACTAGAAAAGCAACAGCAAACACATTCAAAAGCTAGCAGAAGGCTAGAAATAACTAAAATCAGAGCAGAACTGAAGGAAATAGAGACACAAAAAACACTTCAAAAAATTAATGAATCCAGCAGCTGGTTTTTTGAAAAGATCGACAAAATTGATAGACCACTAGCAAGACTAATAAAGAATAAAGGAGAGAAGAATTAGATGCAATAAAAAATGAAAAAGGGGATATCACCACTGATCCCACAGAAATACAATCTACCATCAGAGAATACTACAAACACCTCTATGCAAATAAACTAGAAAATCTAGAAGAAATAGATAAATTCCTCGACAAATACACCCTCCCAAGACCAAACCAGGAAGAAGTTGAATCTCTGAATAGACCAATAACAGGTTCTGAAATAGTGGCAATAATCAATAGCTTATCAACCAAAAAGAGTCCAGGACCTGATGGATTCACAGCCGAATCCTACCAGAGGTACAAGGAGGAACTGGTACCATTCCTTCTGAAACTATTCCAATCGATAGAAAAAGAGGGAATCCTCCCTAACACATTTTAGGAAGCCAGCATCGTCCTGATACCAAAGCCTGGCAGAGACATAACCAAAAAAGAGAATTTCAGACCAATATCCTTGATGAACATTGATGCAAAAATCCTCAATAAAATACTGGCAAACCGAATCCAGCAGCACATCAAAAGGCTTATACACCATGATCAAGTGGGCTTCATCCCTGGGATGCAAGGCTGGTTCAACATACGCAAAACAATAAATGTAATCCAGCATATAAACAGAACCAAAGACAAAAACCACATGATTATCTCAACAGATGCAGAAAAGGCCTTTGACAAAATTCAACAATGCTTCATGCTAAAAACTTTCAATAAATTAGGTATTGATGGGATGTATCTCAAAATAATAAGAGCTATCTATGACAAACCCACAGCCAACATCAAGCTGAAAGAGCAAAAACTGGAAGCATTCCCTTTGAAAACTGGCACAAGACAGGGATGCCTTCTCTCACCACTCCTATTCAACATAGTGCTGGAAGTTCTGGCCAGAGAAATCAGGCAGGAGAAGGAAATAAAGGGTATTCAATTAGGAAAAGAGGAAGTCAAATTGTCCCTGTTTGCAGATGACATGATTGTATATCTAGAAAACCCCATTGTCTCAGCCCCAAATCTCCTTAAGCTGATTAGCAACTTCAGCAAAGTCTCAGGATACAAAATCAATGTACAAAAATCACAAGCATTCTTGTACACCAATCACAGACAAACAGAGAGCCAAATCATGAGTGAACTCCCATTCATAATTGCTTCAAAGAGTATAAAATACCTAGGAATCCAACTTACAAGGGATGTGAAGGACCTCTTCAAGGAGAACTACAAACCACTGCTCAATGAAATAAAAGAGGATACAAACAAATGGAAGAACATTCCATGCTCATGTGTTGGAAGGATCAATATCATGAAAATGGCCATACTGCCCAATGTAATTTATAGATTCAATGCCATCCCCATCAAGCTACCAATGACTTTCTTCACAGAATTGGAAAAAACTACTTTAAAGTTCATATGGAACCAAAAAAGAGCCTGCATCACCAAGTCAATCCTAAGCCAAAAGAACAAAGCTGGAGGCATCACGCTACCCGACTTCAAACTATACTACAAGGCTACAGTAACCAAAACAGCATGGTACTGGTACCACAACAGAGACATAGATCAATGGAACAGAACAGAGCTCTCAGAAATGATGCCGTATATCTACAACTATCTGATCTTTGACAAACCTGACAAAAACAAGCAATGGGGAAAGGATTCCCTATTTAATAAATGGTTCTGGGAAAACTGGCTAGCCATATGTAGAAAGCTGAAACTGGATCCCTTACTTACACCTTATACAAAAATTAATTCAAGATGGATTAAAGACTTAAATGTTAGATCTAAAACCATTAAAATCCTACAAGAAAACCTAGGCAATACCATTCAGGACATAGGCGTGGGCAAGGACTTCATGTCTAAAACACCAAAAGCAATGGCAACAAAGGCCAAAATTGACAAATGGGATCTCATTAAACTAAAGAGCTTCTGCACAGCAAAAGAAACTACCATCAGAGTGAACAGGCAACCTACAGAATGGGAGAAAATTTTTGCAACCTACTCATCTGACAAAAGGCTAATATCCAGAATCTACAATGAACTCAAACAAATTTACAAGAAAAAAACAAACAACCCCATCAAAAAGTGGGCAAAGGACATGAACAGACACTTCTCAAAAGAAGACATTTATGCAGCCAAAAAACACATGAAAAAACGCTCATCATCACTGGCCATCAGAGAAATGCAAATCAAAACCATAGTGAGATACCATCTCACACCAGTTAGAATGGCCATCATTAAAAAGTCAGGAAACAACAGCTGCTGGAGAGGATGTGGAGAAATAGGAACACTTTTACACTGTTGGTGGGACTGTAAACTAGTTCAACCATTGTGGAAGTCAGTGTGGCGATTCCTCAGGGATCTAGAACTAGAAATACCATTCTAGAAATACCATTTGACCCAGCCATCCCATTACTGGGTATATACCCAAAGGACTATAAATCATGCTGTTATAAAGACACATGCACACGTATGTTTATTGCGGCACTATTCACAATAGCAAAGAGTTGGAACCAACCCAAATGTCCAACAACGATAGACTGGATTAAGAAAATGTGGCACATATACACCATGGAATATTATGCAGTCATAAAAAATGATGAGTTCGTGTCCTTTGTAGGGACATGGATGAAACTGGAAAACGTCATTCTCAGTAAACTATTGCAAGGTCAAAAAACCAAACACCGCATGTTCTCACCTGTAGGTGGGAATTGAAAAATGAGAGCTCATGGACACAGGAAGGGGAACATCACACTCCGGGGACTGTTGTGGGGTGGGCAGAGCGGGGAGGGACAGCATTAGGAGATATACCTAATGCTAAATGACGAGTTAATGGGTGCAGCAAAACAACATGGCACATGGATACATACGTAACAAACCTGCCATGTACCCTAAAACCTAAAGTATAATAATAAAAAAAATGAAAAAATAAAAAAATTAGTAATAAACAAGCTATAATTTAAAAACCAATGGTTATAAATTAACCCATCAAATTACAGAACAAATACTAAACAATTACATGTAGTTTTGTTATATTTGGTCATATTTCAATGTGAATTACCTTACCCTTTGACAATATAAAAAAGATATAGAGCTAACAAAAGGGAGAGGAGGAAGGGAAAGATATGAGAGTGTTCATGACTTCATCTCTTTCATAGAAAATAATATTTTTATCATAAAGTAGAAAAAATAATTCAAATTTTCTAATGTTTTCATAACTTTAGAGGAATCCTTTAGAAAGTGATTTCTCTTATGGTGAAGAAGCATTTATTTAAAGTTTAGCAATTTCTCTTCTTTTATCTCAGTTTCTTTTCCTTCTGTTAAATTTCCTACAAGTACTTTTCTCTATCTGTTCTTCTCTATATTTGCATTAGAAATGTTTGCAGTGCTGTTCACACAATATTAATAATGATTATTATGGTTGGTTTCCATTTTTTCTTCTTTATTAAATTTCTGAATTGCTTACTTTCTTTATAATAAGATATTATGTTATGAAAATAGCAAATTTATTTTTCTTTAAAAAATATTAGTAAAAGCAGAGGTCTAAGCAAATGTATCTACCTCCTCTATTTTCTTATATTGCCCAGCAATGTAGGAAATGTTATAAATCAGAAGAAAACCTTAATATGCATATATATTTAAAAAGCTAGCATAGGAGGAGAAATTTTGAGGGAACTCTAAAAGACAGAAAGCAGACTGAATTGGATTGATGGAAAAAACCAGAACATATTATTCTGAACCCCTAAATATCAGAGCTAAGAAAGATTCCCTGAAAGGAGTTTGGGAGTAAAATGGAAATTTTGAATCATCAAATTCCAGGAGCAGAAGAAGCCCTCAGGACTATCACTGGGGCTGGCATATTCCACTTCCCTCATCTTGGGTCTTTGGAGTATGTGAGGCTGATATCACTGGGTTTTGTCCCCTGGCTAAAGCTCTTGGCACTGTTTTTTGATGAAATGCCCTAGAAGAGATCTTAAGATACTGAAGCCAGAAACGTTAACAGAGTAGAGCTTGGGGTAACTTTAGAGTCTAGTTTCAGACTCTGAGAGAACAAAACTATCAAGCAGCACCACCCAAAGTTTCAGTCCTGTGAACAAAACTCTTATTTGGTGAATTGTCAAAGCTTAAGGCTAACATACTAATAGAGAAGGGAGATTTGAGAAAATCTGAGAATGTAGCAACCGAAACCGTAAAAGTAACAGTCAAGTTGACATGTACATAATAGATAAATAAATAATAAACAATTCCGAGAAATCAAGAAAGATACTCGTCTTTAGACGGAAAGGGCCCACTAAATATGAAGCAGAGAGGATAAAGTTCCTTAGTCCACATCTAAATACATCATGGCAAAACTGGACAACCCTAGAGATAAAGAGAAAAGTCCTTAAATTTTACATTGATAAAAAAAAAGTTACACTATGCTTTGAGTGAACAAAAATCACACTAATCCCAGAAATCTCATCAGCATCTCAGGATATTAGCCGATAATGAAGCAACTTCTGAACGAAAATGATTTTGAGGCTTGAATTCTATACACAGTCAAAAATTTGAAAATAATAAAGGAATATAAAACATTTTCACACATGAAAAACCTCAAAGATGTTAAAATTATATATATATGACAAATGACAACATACAAGGAAAAATATAAGGAAAAGAGAAATATAAGAGAAACAGTGGCAACCAGACTATGAAGGGAAAGAAGGGATGCAATCTAACAGGGAGAAGGTTTATCTGGTTTTGATATACAGAACTTTTTTTTTTAACATCTTTTTTTCTTTTTTTTTTGAGAGAGTCCCGCTCTGTCACCCAGGCTGGAGTGCAGTGGCGCAATATCGGCTTACTGTAGCCTCTGCCTCCTGGTTTCAAGCGATTCTCTTGCCTCAGCCTCCGAGCAGTTGGGTAACAGGCGTGCATTACCACACCCAGTTAATTTTTATATTTTTAGTAGAGATGGGGTTTCCTCTTGTTGGCCAGGCTAGTCTCGAACTCCCGACCTCAGGTGACCTACCTGCCTCAGCCTCCCAAAGTGCTGGGATTACAGGTGTGAGCCACCTTGCCCAGCCCTAGAACATTCCTCTTGGAGTGGCAAGAGTTCAGTGACAAAGGACCACATTTCCTTTTCTATGGGTCCAAGGAATCAACTTCGTTCCATAGTGAAGAGTATTTATATAATCATTATACTTAATATGACTTTTTAGGGGCTTAGATTTTCAGAAGCAATCTATAGACAAAGCATGAAAGACAGTGATGTATTCCATATCTTGACAACCTAGAAATAATATAACCAAACAAAATTGGGAGTCACACCAGAAGAGGGAAGTTTCTCTTTTGGGAGTCAACAATATATCCAAAGTTGGTAATTCAGAAAACAGAAATACATTATGACATAAAGTCGTAGTAATCAACGGAAGAACTAAAAAGACATAAGCTCAGAATGGTTAACACTGGAGAATGTGGACAGGCAGGAGTGGGGTAGGTGGGGGACGATTTCTTTCTAAATTTTAGACCTTCCTATGTTGTTTGATTCTCTTCCCTGTGTACAGGTATTTACTTTCATTTAAAAGAAAAAAGTCAGAAGCTCCCCAAACAACAGAATACCTAACCAATCCTTTTATTCTCTCCTTTCAAATCCCACTCCTTAATAGTCAATTCTGAACATCTGCTTGAACATTTATAAAAAGCAACATTATCTTTACTCTTAAAAAAAACTCAACAGCTTTATTTTAGTTAAGCAGAATGCTTAAGCCGAAGCTCTTTGCTAACTACCTGTTCCAATGTTGTCATTTTATAAATCAGGAAACTGAGTCCTAGAGAGGTCAGTATTCAAAACAAGGAAATACTATAGGCAGTGGCAGACTTGAAGGAAAGTGACTATCATCAGTGTTTAAAACAGTTGAGCTCATGACTGTTAAGTGGCAACAGTAACATTATGGCTTGGCTCCTTTCTGAGAAAGGTCGAAGGAAGAAATAGATGGGGTCGTGGCCGCTGTCTCTCTCTTTCCTTTCTCTATCTCAGTGTACACCTGCCTCCTGCCTGGAATTCAGGGGAATTGCTCAGCACTGCACAGGATGCCTCTTGGCGCACTGGTTCTTAATTATCAGCGTGCAGAAGGCAGGGCCCTCTGAAATCTGCTGCCAAGAAAGAGTAAATGGATCCCTGGAGGAAGCAGCCTGAGATCTGAGGGTAAAATGAAAAACAAAAACAAAAACAGAAAAAAAAAACTTTGCAAATGAGAACTAGTAGGCAGGGCAATGAGGACAACACATAGACAGAGGATGACAAATGAGAGAGTGGAAGGGAGGGGAAGAGTGGCAAAGACAGAAACATCCCTCCCTGTTTGTCTTTGAGCCGATTTAAGGGCAGAATTTGAGGAGTCCAGAAGGCTTCCCTGTACTGAGCAAGTTGATGCCTCTTTATCACTGCAGAAAATCTAAAGGTGACAGAAGGAAGTCATGTGAAGCTTTTAAGAGGGAAATGCTGCCAAACCCATAGTTTGGCTGTCCGCAAAAAAACCACACTGGCAATTTTAATGCAATAGTGTTTATCCTCTGATGATGCTACAAACTGCTCAACAATTGGGGAAGAACAAGGAGGCAGACAAGCTGTCCAGGCTTGGAAAGGATGTTTTGAACAAATTATAATGTAAGCCCTAAAAAATACCTAATGTGCATAGAAGCAATTCACGGAGTTGGGTGGAGTGCACATTTGTACATTATATTGGACAACACATTTGCCCTCTATTGGAAGGTAAGTTTTCCCCTGTATACTGTAAGTATCTGACAGCAGGAACCATGCCTACTTTGTCCATCTAGCAGAGTCTCTGGCACATTGAAGGCATCCAACACACATTTGCTAATTACTTCACGAAAGATGACATGACAGCCACTGGAATCCAATTTTCCATCTTAGTTTGGAAAGTTATTACCAACACACTAGGACAGTTCAAAGAGAAAAGATCATTCTTTGACCTTCGCTCTCTCTCTGCTGGACATCTAGTAGTGGATAAATTGGAGGGTAGATAGGAAAAAGGAATCTGAGATATTCCTTACATCCCCCTAAACACTGGTATATCAGGCAATGGGGAGAAGATAATCTAGGTACGCTAGAAAAAACTTTTAAATTATGAAAAACTTTGAACTAGACAAAAAGTTACTCAGTGTCCTTTCTAGCGCACATTTCCAGGTTATTTTTATCTTTTGGTTCCTTTACTCTGTATGTAAAGCCGATAATAGAAAGTCATTCTCATCCTTAGAAATGGAAAGAAATTGTGCCTGGTGGAATGCAATTGATTATTGCCCAATGAATAGACCAGTCTTGCGTCTATTTGAAAATTCTTTCCAGCATTCCTCATTGCCTGTATATCTGTGTTTCACTGAATTCTCTTTTGAACATGTTTGACATCCTATTGGTTCACTCAGTTAATTAAAATATTTGACACATGTTAATTTTATGTTTGTATAAGAGTCATCATTTTACCTTTTTAAAAATTAACTTTTAGCATTTTAATATACAATTTTTCATTTTAGTTCAGGGATTTAATTTATTCTGTTACCTCTTTATAACTCTTTTTTTCTTCCTTTTCCCTTGTGTGTGTGTCTATGCGTATGTGGGATATAGCACAGTGCAGTGGTAGAGCACTTGCTTCTAAGACGAAAGAACCTGAGTTCAAGTCTCTCCTTCCACACTTCCTAGTAATCTTGGTCAAGTTAATTAACCACAGAGCCGCAGTTCCCATATATGTAAAATAGGAATAGTGCTAGTACCTACTTTATGGCTTGACCTGAGGCTTTAATGAAATAGTGCATGCAAAATGATTACGCATTGCTTGTCATATAGTAAGCACACAACAGATATGAGCTATTACTCCTCTTTTTTCCTATGGTAGGCAAGCCAGGTTATTAGTGATCAGTTCCCAGCAGAAATGTGAGTGTGGACGTAGACTGTTGGTCAAGCCACTGGCAGCAATTCTCCTTGACCATAGATTCTCCTTTCTACACTTTACCCAGAGTCCAAAATAATTTATACCTGGTGTGGCAGCTGCTACTAGTTGCCCATCCAACACCCATTCTTGCCTTTTATCTTATTAATAAAATGCCTATATTACTGGGGGCAACAATGCACTAACTAAAATATTACATTCCTAGCCTCCTCTGCAGCTAAGTATGTCTATTTAGTCAGTTCTGGCCTTCAAGATAGCATACATTGTTGGGTGGGACTTCCAGGAAGGTTACTTAAAAGGAGGAAAAAAAGCTAAGGGAAGACATTTTTAGGTCTTCCCTTCCTTTATCCTATTTCCCAGAACATGAATTCATTGACTGAAGTTCCAAGAGCCATCTTGAACCTTGAGGTGACTGACCTTCAGATAAGCCATATACCACACACCAGGATAACATAACAGGAAGCCGGGGCTCTATGAATTTTGTGGGGCTGCCACGTTGCCTTAGGCTCCCTCCTACAGATTTCTTTTACAAGAGATAAAAAAAACGTTCTTGTGCATTTGAGCCAGTGTTAATTCGGGTTTTCTGTTAGATACAGCTGAACCAATGGACAGATGCTGGGTGTCTTATTTAACCAAAGGAGCCTCTTACCCACGATAGTCATAACAGAACCATATGGTCTGAGAACTAAGAACTCAGACCAACTTTTGTTTTTTTTTTTTTTGGAGACACGGACTCACTCACCCAGGCTAGAGTGCAGTGGCACAGTCACAGCTCACTGCAGCCTTGACCTCCTGGGGCTCAAGCCATCTTCCTGCCTCAGCCTTCCAAGTGGCTGGGATTACAGGCACACACCACTACACCAGGCTAAATTTTATATTTTTTGTAGAGATGGGGTTTTGCCATGTTGCCTGGACGGGTCTCAAACTCCTGTACTCAAGCAATCTTCCTGCCTTGACCTCCCAGAGTTTTTGGGATCACAGGTGTGAGCCCCCAAGCATGCCCCAGTTTCTACCCTTTTGCCATCTGTAGCTGCGTTACCTGACGGCTTCAAGAGAACGTGCAGTGCTAGAGAACTTTGTCTTAAAAAGTGGAGAGTCTCTTCTACCTACAGCCCCCTTTGACACAAATGTGTAAATTTCCCCACTGGAGATTTTTTTCCACCCAAAAGCAATTTTCAAGGGGTAGAGGACTGTGAGTAACCAGTATAACTATGGAGTTTAGAGAAATGCTAAATATTAATACATAAAAAATTTCTGATTTGCCTCCTCTGGGCAGATAAATCAGTATGTAATTATATAATTATATAACTAGAGTTATAGTTAGGTTATGCGATTTTACAGTTATATGATATTTTAGTGGCTTTGCTTTTGATAAAATCAATAATATTAGAGTTTAGTTACATAATTATAGTTGGTAGATTTCCTTTTGGTTAAAAATCAGTGATAATATTAGATTTTTACCTTTCACAAAATGTGTTCCCTTAATTATCTCATGTCCACCCCACAACACTATGGGAGATGCATTATTATCATCTTCATTTTTTAGATAGGAAAACTGAAATTCAAATCAATTCTATTAAGGTTACTCAGTTTCTTTATAGCAATGGGTCACTTTACAAAGCTCTTGACTCAACTGGATTTTTTTTATAGCTAATGTGAATATAAAATGTTTAGCAAAGTTGGAGCTTTTGATAATATAAGTGACTGCTAAATTATAGGTTTGACCCTGCTCGTTTCAAACTTTTATACAAATAATAAAGTACTGGTGATAGGACCAAACAAAGTGAGGAGCTTTGTTGGGAAAAAAAAAAACTGTATGTTTATGAAAAATTCTGACAAAGCAATATTTTGACAATTTAAATATGAAGAAATTGGGATTATCTGGATTTTATTTTCCATCAAATGCTATGCAAGTATAAAAACTGTCTTTGGTTTTTATCAAACCTCACACGTTTCATCTTCTTAAATGATTTCTCCTCAAATGTACAATTCAGCTAATTAGCCCATCGCTGGCTTTAATGGCCACCAGTGACACGAATATCTAGAAGTCCAATCTGCAACCAGTTCTGTGAAGCTCTGAGGAGGCCACAGCTAAATAAATGGAATTGCTCCTCCACAGTAAGGGCTGATATGTTTTGTGCATATACCACAAAAACATAACTAAGGCATTCTGAATTTTCTTTTCTCTAGGCCTTTCTTAAGAAAAAGAGTACCTAGTATAAGAAAGCTGCTCATGAAAAAATCATTCTTCTGAAAGGTCAAGCAAGTAGTGCTATGAATGGATGGAAATATTCACGATAAGAGAAAACCCACCCAAGGAAGGGTTAACTCATGTGGAACTCCATTACGAAGTAAATATCATTAGGATTAACAGAATAAACACACTAGGGCAGCAAGGCTTTAATGAGAAACTAGGTCTGAATGAAAATACACTTATTACAAGTCGCAAAAATCATGGGCTTTTAGAATCTGGATCTTGGCATGTGTTCTTCCTCCTTCTCCATGCCACCCCACTTGTGTTACAGGGATTGTTCAGCAAGACGATTTCCTCCACATCCATATCCCCTCTTGCTTCAGAGAAATATCTGGTGATGATTTGGGTAGAGTGACCCAGATCACTGCACCCTTACAAAGCATCTGTCTTCCAAGATAATCAAAACCCATTGTCTTGGTTAAGTGTGCCAAAGATCATTTCATCACTAGCCAGTTAGTCCCTTAACTGACTTGTTACCACCTCAAAGCATTTAAACAAGATCTGTACTTGAAAGGTGAGCAGCTGATATATTTCTGACAGTCCCTTCTTCTGTTTCAGTCAGTTATCAGTGACCTTAGCCTTCCAGCTAGGTTGCCTGAAGTTAAAGGGAAGGTCCAGGCATGCTTTTCACTTTTTATATTTCCTTCTGTCAGTTTCTGTTTCACGCAAGACCTCACAAAAAACACACATGCATAATGGTAATGATGATGAATAGTCTTCTATCTTCCATGTGGAAATGCTTCTTTCCTGAGTCATTAATACAATTTCTCAGAATTAAGAAATAGGGTTGACCCCACCTGTCCTTTATTTCATTTACTTGTAAAGCAAGATCAGAGTCTCATTCAAACCTCGAGTTCAGTTTGAGACAATAAAATACAGAAAACACAGATATTGGCACTGAGCTTCAAGAGAGTAATTAAGTGGTGGACTGTCAGAAACTAGAGTAAAAGTATTTACCCTGGAGACAGAAGACTGAGAATCTATAGGTTTGCACAATGTTATAGAGGAAGTACAAGCAGAGGCAGGATCTCAAAGATTGCAGTCATAGTTCAACAATCGCATTGTACAAAAAGGAAAACTGACACCTAGAGAAGTGATATATCTTACTGATTTCAAGAAACCAATGAGCAATCCAGTCAAGGCTAGAAGCCAAACCCACGGTGCCCCGTGCAGCTATTTTCTCATTCCACCACTTGGACTCCCACTTGGAGATGACCTCCCCTATTTTTGGAACAAGAGGAGTTGCTGCATCAGGAACCAGACTGTGTCTCATATATTTGGGCAATGAACAGTTGCACATTGTTTCCTTGCTCTTGCTTTAGGTAGCTTGATTCAACCACCTTTTCCATCATTAGGTACTATTCAGACCAGCTGAGGAATTCTCCTGCTGATTTATTAGTCTCTACTGGGCTACATTCCATGTAATTTTCAAGCAAAGGGGAGGAAGAATTTCCATCAGCTTGAAAGCTGTGTGAAGTGCAGAGGTTAAAACAACATCTCCCCTGAATAATGCATTTAAAAAGTCACCCAAAGCATGTTATTCAATCTGGCACCCAGATTTAAAGATTACCAGATGGCCCACCCAGGCCTCTGAGGAAGAAATATCACATTGCTCTTCCCTTCTTTATCCTGCCTTGCACTGATAATATCACAATTGAAAAAGAACCACAAAACTGCCTCATTCAATTATGCCAATAACTAAAGGTAAGATGCTCAAGCTGAATCATCTCTCTATACCTGAAGACAAAACAGCATTTGTGTGTGTAATACCAAATTCCCTACACATTTTTAAGAAAGCAAGGAAACCTCAGGGACAGACCAAGAAAGAGCAGTGGTTTCAAATTCCTCCTAGGGGAAGCCTTTGAGATCTAACTATATAAATGGGATGACAAAGCCTAATATCCCAAACATACTATCTCACACATGCAGACAGACCTTCAGTTCCTGCCCCAGTATCACTCTGAACTATCAATGCCTTAAATTTAATCAAAGATTGTGTATCAGGCACACAGTGCTCTGCTATGTGTTGTACTATATGTGATGCAATACCGTTGTACGTAGGACCAAGCATAGTCTCTACCTACGATAGGTTAGTGTAACAGACAGACATATACACACCAGAAATAACAGCTAATGCCAAGTAGGGCTTACTTGTGCCTTGTACTGTCTTAAGCTCTTTATATATATTAATCACCTTAATTGCTGAACAACCTCATAAGATAGGATATATTATTATTCTATTTTACTAATATGGGAACTGAAACTAGGCAGTGTGTCAAAGGTCACCGTTACTGGGTTGAATTGTGTTCCCCCAAAATTCATATGTTGACGTCCTAACCCCCAGGACCGTAGAATGTGACCTTATCTGAATATAGGGTTTTTGTATATGTAATTAGTTAAGTTGTAGTGGGGTCTGGTAGGCCCCTAATACAATGTACCTCTTTTCTTTACAAAAAGAGGAAATTTGGAGATAGCTACACACACGGCGAGTGCATCATGTGAAAACGAAGGCAGGGTTCAGTGTGATACAGCAGAAGCCGAGGAATGCCAAAGATTCCAGCAATCTTCCAGTAGCTGGGAGGGAGGCCTGGAACGGATTCTCCGTCACAGTCCTCAGAGGGAACCAACCTGCTGACCCCTTAGTCTTGGACTTCTCAGCTCCTGAACTGTGAGACAGTAAATGTCTCTTGAAGCCATTCAGTCTGTACCACTTTCTTACGGCAGCCCTAGCAAACTGAAATGGTCACCAAGCCAAGAAACAGCGAAGTCAATATTCAAGTTCAAGCAATGAGGCACCAGAATCTGCCTTTGCAATCATTAAACCGCTCACACTGCTGAAGGCATCGACCTATGTATTATAACAAGCACTTCCCTACATCTAAAGCAGAAGACGGGAGACACAGGAAGGAGCACATAAACTGAGTTCAAAGATTTTAATCTTCCCAACTGAAAACATTCATTGAATAAACATTTGTTGAGAATTTACAAATGTGGGGACTCAAAGTGCAAAGACATGTCTCTATTCTCATGAAAATTTAGTTGGATCTCTGAACAACTAAAATATATGGAGTCAAGAAACGTTTACACCAGAAGTGACGTGTTAGTAAAATCTGGAAGGATGATGAGCTCACTCGGTAACTATGGGGAGAAAGAAGGTTGAACAGAGAAAGCAAAGTGTGTAACGTTACAGAATCGTGAGCGAGAGACAGCAAGGCAAGGATGGCAATGCCCAGATTTTGAATAAATTGTGTAAGGCTGGGTTAAGGCCTATTCTCTCTCAGGTTCTCTTTTTACAAAAATGTTTATTTTAGGTTCAGGGTACATGTGCAGGCTTGTTATATAGGTAAACTGTGTGTGGTGGGAGTTTGGTATGCAGATTATTTCATCACCCAGGAAGCGAACATAGTATCCAATAGGTAGTTTTTGATCTTCTCCCTCCTCCCAGCCTTCACCCTCACACAGGCCTTGGTATCTGCTGTTTCCTCCTTTGCGTCCATGTGATCTTAGTGTTTTGCTGCCACAAACATCTAGAAAGCAGCCAGGGACTGGAGCCTGCCAGCTCTGGCGCTGACCCAGACCACCCTCTTTTGTCATCTGGATTTAACCTTCTCCCTCTTCCTCCCTCTGGCAGCCTCTTTCCAGCTAAGTGTTAGCACCTGAGGACCCTCTCCAGCTTGCCAAGTTTCTTATCTCCTGCTTTGGAAGGCTTCTTGGCTTTGTCCCTTGGCTTTTTTTGGGGGGACACCTTTCAGTTCTTCTCTTGGGTTCCACGGAGCCTGGGTCAGCCAAGCCTGCCCTGCATGAGGCAGTTAGGGCAGGTGAAGGGAACCAGTCCACCAGTACCCAGGCCACCAGTCAGGGTAAAGGGAGAGTGGCGGGTCAGTATGGGTTGAATTGCAGTTCCCCAAATTCATATGCTGAAGTTCTAACCCTTGGGAGCTCAGAATGTGACTGAATTTAGAGACAGGGTCTTTAAAGAGATTAAGTTAAAATAAAGTCAATAGAGTGGGCCCCAATGCAACATGACTGGTGTCCTTATAAGAAGAGAAGATTAGGACACAGGCAACTACAGAGGACAGCTTATGGGAAGACACAGAGAAAAGAAGGCAATCTTCAAGCCAAGGAGAGAGGCCTCTGAAGAAACGAACACTGCTGACGCCTTAAGCTTGCACTCCCAGCCTCCAGAACTGAGAGAAAATAAATTTCTGTTGTCTAAGCCACCAGCCTGTGGTACTTGGTTATGGCAGGCCCAGCAAACTAACCCACAGTGATAAAGGACAGGAAAGGAAGCTGTTCATCAGTGAAGCCTCACTACCTCTGAGGCAGCTCCGGTTCCTGGAGTGAAGATCAAGAGACAGTGCCCTTTTGATGCCGGTTTCAGGAAAAAGCTCCCAGCTAATGAGTCTAAATGCTAGCACCTGACGACTTCAGCTAAGTAAGGCTGGGGACATTTTCCTGGAACTGGCATCTAGAAGGAATATATGTAAGTGATATGGGCTCACAGAGAGATGGATCCCATATCACTGTCCCCAGCTATTGCTAAAAACACTGAATCAGTTTCACCTTCAGGACTGTTGTCATATTGTTAAGTATGATTCCCATCACCCCACCTCTCTCCTTTTCTCAGAGGCTGTCATCTATCACAGTTAGAGTTCAAGGCCTAAAATTGCAACACTGATTGAGAAGGTCAAATTCATTAACACAAGAGTAACCCAGCTGATCAATCAACAAAGGAAAGTGACAATTATTTCTTTTTCTCTGTTTTGATTGGAAAAGCAGGAGGCATTGGGAGCTAGAAATGGGAGCAGGGTTCATAACAGTGATGGATACAGTGTGTGTGCATGCACATATGTGTTTATGCATGTCTGTGTGCATGCATGTGTGGCTCTGTACAGAGAAATGACTATAGGAATGGTGCCTGGAGACACAGCAGCCAGATTTATAAAAATTCTGCCTACTATTGGCCTTATTTACCTTTGGCAGGGTCGTTTGGAAGTATTTTAGTTGCACTCACACATACAAGCCGCTGGGCTTCTGAGGATTTATGAAGATTTCTTTTGTGACTTCATTATAAAGGCGCTTCTTTCCCAAGGGGTCTATTCATCAAGGCAACACGGCAGTGTGCTTCCTGCCTTTGGCCTTGCCATGAAAGCCCTTTCAAACAAACTGTGCACAGCTGCAACGCAGAGAGTGCTGCCTCGAGCACATGAATTAAATTAAACATCATTCAGTAAGTATGAGAAACAGGCTGTCAAGGCATCAGGAGGAAAAGTGAAAAATTCAGTCAATTTGTCCTGATCCTTCCTTGACATAATCTGCATATTCGGAGCTATTGGGATCTGGTTGGGGTTGAACATTTCTCCAAGAGAAGGGCTGTGTATTACTCTTCTTGAATATCCCCTAGCACCAAGCCAGAAACATAATAGCACTCAGAAAATACATACCGCAGAATTTTTCATATTATAGCTGTATAGTTATAGTCTTGCAGATGTAGTGTCATTCCTAAGTAACAAGCACCACTTCTAGGTTTAATACTAAACAGCTTTTGTCATTGACTTCCTCCATTTGCTGGTAACCTCTTGCCTATTTATTACAGCTTTACTTCCAACTAACTAAGTGTATAGAACAATAGTTGCCTGCCACCAACATTAATTTACTCTAGTAAATAATGTGGCCTTTTATTCAACATGAAAAGAAAAATAACAGAAATTAGCATTTGAACAAGGCTTTAAAGCTTAAAAAAAAGGCTTTTACATGCTTCATTGTATTTAGAGTAGGGTAGGTATGTGTTCAATGTTCCAGCTAACTTCACCTGTACAGGATCTGTGTTTCCACTGGTAAATTCTGGTAAATTCTTTCTCCCCTATTCTGATCATATGATGCTGGGGACGCTGCTAATTACAGACAACTTCCCTTACCCTGGCCACAGAAATGGGCATGTGATTCAGCTCCAGGCAATCACTGTACTCCCATTCCTCCCAGAATAATGACTGGGAGGGTAGGCAGCAAGGCTCATCAAAATCCTTCCCCAGATTTTTTTCAATGTAGATGTGGAGGAGAAGAAGGCTTGTTTTCTGAGTCATGGATCTGAAAGGATGGTATTCAGAGATTGTCAGTCATCTCCTCCACATGTAGATGGACTGTCTGTAGTAAAAGAATGAATCCAACAGAAAGAGAAGGAGACAGAGCTAAGGTTGTAACCACAGGACCAGCTCAAACCAATTAACCATTGCTTAAGTTGTTACAGATGATACAGAGACAAAATTGCCTGGGCACATGCCTTCTGATTGCTAACACCATCAGCCTGGCAGATTGGCTACATTGGTATTACCTAGAACTAGTTAGAAATGCCATAAAAGCTTGACCCACCCTTAGATTAGGGAGACAGATTTGACTGTTGCCTCCTCTTTGCTTGCTAGTCAGCTTGCAGTACAACACCCGCCCCCCCCCACCACCTTTCTTTTTCTCGAAAGTCGGTGCTGCAGTAGTGGCTCCTATGCGTGTTGGGCAGCGAGCCTCTTTCTCAATAGCAAGGTAGGGGGAGAGGTGCGGGGCTGGGGAGAAAAACTCATTTGAGTTGCTAACCACTCCCTCTCTAGACTGCCTGGTTACATGAGCCAGTACATTTTCTTTTTTCTAAGCCAATATACCTTTCTGGGATTTGCAACCAAATATCTAGCCAATAGATTTTACAAAATCAGACAGATTTTTGAAGATGAAAAAACCAAATGGTTTTCCCATCGTCTAAAAATATTCTCTTCCCTTCCCCCAGGTAAAATCATACGTTCTTGCCCCATTCACATCAGTCTGAGCCACATGACTTGCTTTAGTCAGTAAAATAAGCCATAGGCATGGGCATGTATGTGAGCAAAAAATGGGCTTTAGGCCTAAGAAGTTGAAGACCTTTGATATGTAGCAGACCTTGCCTATCCTGACTGATAACACCTATACTAAGTGCTACTCCACTATCGAACTAGCTTATTTGATTTCAAATTCTACAGTTCTTGTTTACACCATACCAAGCTGCTTCTGGCAAACCTACTCTCCAAGTCTTCCAGTGCATCTCTGAAAAACAAGAATCCTATCAAAACACAAAGCAAAATAAAACAAAAAACCCTGGTCTCATGGCAAATCCTGGGTAGAGCTAGGATGACTGATGTAAATTAAAGTGATAACACTGTTAATAACAACTAATATTAACATCCAGTAAGAGGCAACCTTTATGTGAACAGGGGCCTAGGATGCTTTGCTTAATGTTTTGTCCTAAGAAGTTAGTGCAGTGTCTGGCACATTGTAAAACTCAATAAATATTTGTTCAGTGTTAAAAGAAATAGTTGCCAGATTTTGTACTAAATTCTTTACCATATTCTCATCTGATTCAGCTACTTAACAGAAATGTATTGTGGACCTCCTATGTGCCAGGTTGTAAACACCAGGGACAACATAGACCAGGTTCCCACTCTCATGCTGCCGAACCCTACAGCTGGCCTTCTCAATATTGATATTTTGGACCAGATAATTATTTTTTTTCTGTAGGGAACTTCTCTGAGAATTTTAGGGTGCTTAACTGCATGTCTGGCCTCTACTCCTTCCTTCAGTGTGACAAACAAAAATGTTTCCAGACATTACCAAATGTCTTCCAGGAGGCAAAGTCATCCAACATTGAGAACCAGTGGGCTAGTGGTGGGAGACAGATGAGCAGAGTATTGATTTGAGATGTGTTCGATATAAAAGTGCCATTAATAAAAATAAAGCAAGATAAAGGAAAAGAGAATGATCCAAAGGGAGATTCCTCTTTACATAGAGTGATTAGAGAAGACCTTCTAAGTGAACATTAGAAGGGAGCTGAATGGAATAAATGCTAGCCTTGTGGCTACCAGGGGGAAGAATTTTTCTAGAAAAGGGAACAGTTAGAGCAAGGTCCATGTGGTAGAAGGGTCCTTGCTGTGTTTGAGAAGAGCAATAAGGCCAGAAATGCTGGAGCAGAGTGAGTGAGGGAAGCGTGAGAGTAAACAGAAGGAATGGATGGTCAACCATGAATGGCTTTGCAGGCTACAGCAAGGACTCTGGATTTTATCCAGATTAGAATGGGAAACCACCAGAAAGTTCCAGAACAAAAGTGTCAGGTCCTAAATTATATTTTAAAGAATTTATCTGGCTGTTTTGTGGAAAACAGAATAAGAGGAACAAGGAATGAAGCAAGTAGACTAGTTAGGAGGCTCCTCTAGTATTTTAGGTAGGAGATAGCTTAGCCTGAAGGGGAATGGTAGAGGGCTTGAGAAGCAGCTGAATTCTGGGTATGTTTTAAAGGTAGAGTTTATTAGATTTGATGTGTCGAATATGGAGAAAGAGGAAAAGGATTTGATGATAAGGCTGCACTATTATTGTCCTCATTTTACAGATGACGAAACCAAAGAGCAAGAGTTTAAGCAGTTTTGCAGGACCACAGAGCTAGTAAATGATACCCAGACACTTACTTCAAGCTTATACTCTTCATGTCTGTATTATATTGCCAATAAAAAGCTGGCAGCCTCGGTGGGGGAACAAAGCAAATTGAGGTGCACTAGGCACCCATTTTCTTCCTAACATAGCACTTTATTTACCCTCTTTCAGGCTCAAAGACATCTAAGACATATCTACGTAGTCATAATACAAAAGTAAGCAACAATAAGAAAATGGCAGAGTTGGCCCTTTTCATTATTGGCTCTTAGGCCCATTTTGATACAAAGATCATGGATATCTGTCACAAGAATACAGTTGAAAATATTTGATATGACAAAAAAACTTATTTGAAATGTATATTTACACTAAATATCATTAACAACAAATTTTAGCTTAAGGGTATATATTGTGCCACTAAAAATCATCAGAATTTGCAAGACATTTAAACAACTTATCATCTGGGATATGAAGACAAACTCTTACGATTTTAAAGCAATGTTGAAAGTTTTGTATTACTCAGTTCAATTCTCCATAAAATTTCCCCAAACTTTATAAGCCAGTTTTGATATTCCTTACATAATAAAAAAAGATAACAAGCCAAATATCAATGAGAAATACTTGTTCTCCCTGTAGTAGTAAAAATGGCTAAAATAATACATGGAATCAATGTGGCAAAAAACAGAAATAAATTCATTTGTCAGCAAATATTATTGATGATGCAGAGAAAGCATTATTGATGATTTTAGAAAAATTCAGAAATAAGTTATGTGGGAGGTTTGATATATATATTTGTACTGAATATAGATCTTCTTAAGAAAAATGTGTTTCAATAACAAATATAAGAACAACTGCTTTTTGTCAATCAACTAAATGAAGGAGTTCTGGAAGAAGACCTCATGAGCTTTAATAAACTCAGTGTTTCATGGGAAAACTGTATAACCGTAACTACTGATAGAGCAATGGCTTTGATGGAAATTCTGAAAAACTCACACAAAGAGAAAGTTGTAGAGACAGCTCTACATGTGATATTTATTCACAGCATCATGTTATTAGAGATAAGAAGTTAAGGTTACAAGTCCATAGGGGACTATATGATGTGGTTAGTTTTATATTCAAGAGAATTTTTGAAAGATGAAGAAGTAGGAAGCACCATGAATCCAATGTCCCCACCCAGAAAATAATTGCACAGGCAAAATCTGCTTTATGTAACTAAATTAAAATTCTGGTGTAAATTGAAGGCTTGCAATTTCCAGGAGAAGGCTTAGATGGTAAATTGTGGTTAATTTTGGTCAGTTGGAACTTTTAGCTTAGCAACAGCTATCCATTCCCTACCTCCAGCCTAGTAGCAGGCAGCTGTGCAAGTGTTACTGAAGAACCTTTTATGCAGCCTGTGGGAGCAAGGCTGAGCAATAGAAACTCTGTCCTCCAAATATCAGGGTTCTATGTTCTCATAATTGGTTTTTGCTTCTGATTATGGAGGTGCAGACACAGAGGCAGGCAGTCACTGTGGCCCCTTCCTTCCAATTTTCATAAGCTTCTCTCTCCAAAACTTCCAGGAGATTTCAAAGGTTGACACCCTGATTTCCATCATTTTTCTATTTTCCCCTTTTGGGGGTCAGACATTAAAGACTACGGCATTCAAAAGCATCTGCATACACAGGGGAAATTAATAAGTTACTGCACATGCCCAGTGAAAGTTTACACTTCAGGCTGATTCTTGGTATGGAGACAGATTAAAATAATAAAAAAACACAAATTTTAAAAACAGCAAACCCTGGGGAAAGAGCATAATCTGATTTCCTACTACCACACTATTAAATTCAAATGTTCAGTTTCTTGGGGACAATTTCTGTCCCCAAGAAAAACTAGAAACAGACATACAAGACAAAGACTTTAAAGCAACTGTCTTAAAGATGCTCAAAAAACTAAAGAAGAAATGGAGAAAATAAAAAAAAATGTATGAACAAAACTGAGATATCAGTAAAATGATGGGGAAAACAAGAAGAAACCAAAAAAATTTTTAGAACTCAACAGCACAACAACTGAAATAAAAAATTTATTAGAGGGATTCAAAGCAGATTGAAGCAAGCCAAAGAAAGAATTGGCAAACTTGAAGATAGGACAATTGAAATTATGAAGTTTAAAGAACAAAATGGGAAAGGTTGAACAAAAATAAAGCCTAAGGGACCTATAGAGCACCCTCAAGCAGACCAACGTGGGCACTGATGGAGTTCAGAAAGAGAAACAGAAATGGATGGAGAGATTATCTGAAAAATAAATCATAGAAAACTTTCCAAATTTGATGAAAGATATGAATATAAATATCCAAGCAGCTCAACAAACTCCAAATAAGATGAACTCAAAGAGACCCACACTGAGACACATTATAATCAAACTGTGGAAAATCAAAGACAAAGAGAGAATTTTTTTAAGACGGGGTCTCACTCTGTCACCCAGGATGGAGGGCAATGGCATGATCACAGCTAACTGCAGCCTTGAACTCCCAGGCTCAGTCAATCCTCCCATCTCAGACTTTCAAGTAGCTGGGACTACAGGCATGTGCCACCACATATGCCTAATTATTGTATTTTTTGTAGAGACCAGGTCTCAGGTGATCCACTCACCTCAGCTTCCAAAACTGCTGGTATTACAGATGTAAGCCACTGCACCCAGTCTCAAAGAGAAAGTCTTGAAAGCAGCAAGAGGGTACAGGCATGGCAGCTCACAGCTGTAATCCCAGCACTTTGGGAAGCCAACGTGGGTGTACCATTTGAGGCCAGGAGTTTGAAACCAACCTGGCCAACATGGTGAAGCCCCATCTCTACTAAAAATACAAAAATTAGCCGAGCATGGTGGTGCATGCCTGTAATCCCAGCCACTTGGGAGGCTGAGGCAGGAGAATTGCTTGAACCTGGGAGGTGGAGGTTGCAGTGAGCCGAGACGGCACCCCTGCACTCTAGCCTGGGTGACAGAGCAAGACTCTGTCTCAAACCAACAAATAAACAAACAAAAACAAAAAAGAAAAGAAAAGAAATCAAGAGAGAAGTGACTCATTACATACAATAGATCATCAATAAGATTACAAGTAGATTTCTTATGAGAAACTTTGCAGGCCAGAAGGCATTGGTGGATATATTTAATGTGCTAAAATTAAAAATAAAAAAAACTGTCAACAAAGAATTTTATACCCAAAAAAATCTGTCCTTCAAATATTAGGGAGAAATCAAGACATTCTCAGATCAACAAAAGCTGAGGGAATTTGTTACGCCTAGACACGTCCCACAAGAAATCCAAAGGGGGTCTTGCAGGTTAAAATGAAAAGATATTAGACAGGGGCACAAAGTTGTATGAAGAAAAACATATCAATGTAGGTAAATACATGGACATTTATAAAAGCTAGCGTTGTTTTAACAATAGTTGTAACTCTACTTTTCATCTTCTACATGATTTAAGAGGATAATTAACTTTTAAAAAACAATTTCTAGTTTATGTTTTGTTGTTGTTGTTTTTTAAGATGGAGTCTTGCTCTTTCACCCAGCCTGGAGTGCAGTGGCATGATCTTGGCTCACTGCAGCCTCCACCTCCCAGGCTCAAGTGATTCTCCTGCCTCAGCCTCCCAAGAAGCTGGGATTACAGGTGCCTGCCACCATGCCTGGCTAGTTTTTGTATTTTTAGTAGAGATGGGGTTTCACTACGTTGGTCAGCCTGGTCTTGAATTCCTGAGCTCAAGCAATCTGCCAACATTGGCCTCCTAAAGTGCTGGGATTATAGGTATGAGCCGCCACGCCTGGCCTAGTTTATGTTTTTGGACGCACAACAATGTAATGGTAATCATTACAATTACATTAAATGGGAAGGGGATGATTGCATCCCCTTCAGCTTTATTGAGCTATGATTGCCAAATAAAAATTGCAGGTATTTAATATATACAACGTGATGGCTTAATATGTATATACATTGTGAGTTATTGTCATAATCAAACAAATTAATATAACAAGGATGTAATTTAGTGACATCAATGAATTAAAAGGAGTGGAGACAAAGCTGGAAATAGAGGATTTGAACAACAAAATAATCCAACTAGCTCTAACATACATATGCCGAACACTCTACCCACCAACAGAATACATATTATTCCATAGTGGAGATGAGACATTCTCCAGTATACACCAGATGTTATGTCACAAATTAAGTCTCAAACATTTAAAAATAGAGATATTATACAAAGCTTCTTCTCCAACCACAGTGATATGAAGTTAGAAATCAATAATCAAAGGAAAACAAGAAAATCACAAATTTGAGCAAATTGAAGAACACCATCTTAAACAACCAATGGATTTAAAAAAGGTCAGAAGGAAAAGTAGAAAACAATCAGAGATGAAAGAAAATGAAAACACGACATACCAAAACTTATGAAATACAGTGAAACCAACGCTGACGGAAAATTTATAGCTATATATTCTTACATTAAAAACAATCAAGATCTCAAATCAACAACCTACCTTAATGACAAGGAACTAGAAAAAGAAGGACTAGCCTTAAAGCTAGCAAAAAATAAAAATAAAATAAAAAACAATAAAGATTATAGCAGAGATAAATAGATAATAGAAAAACAATAGAGGACAATCAACAAAATAAAACATTTGGTTCTTTAAAAAGATCAACAAAATTGACAAATTGTTATCTAGACTGACTGTATTAGTCAGGGTTCATCTCCAAATAAGATGAACTCAAAGAGACCCACACTGAGGCACATTATAATCAAGCTGTGGAAAACCAAAGACAAAGAGGGAATTATTTTTAAGACAGGGTCTCACTCTGTCACCCAGTCTGCAGAGCAATAGCATCTATCCTATTAGGGACAGGACTAATAGGATAGATGTATATATGATGGGGAGTTTATTAAAGAATATTGACTCACATAATCACAAGGTGAAGTCCCACAATAGGCTGTCAAGGAAGCCAATCTGAGCCCCCAAACCTCAAAAGTGTGGATGCCAACAGTACAGCCTTCAGTGGCAAAAGGCCTGAGAACCCTGGCAAACCACTGATGTAAGTCTAAGAGTCCAAAAGCTGAAGAACTTGGAGTCCAGTGTTTGAGGGCAGGAAGCATCCAGCGTGGAAGAAAGATGAAGGCCAGAAGACTCAGCAAGTCTGCTCTTTCCACCTCCTTCTGCCTGCTTTATTCTAGCCATGCTGGCAGCTGATTAAACGGTGCCCACCTAAATTGAGGGTGAGTCTGCCTTTCCCTCTGCACTGACTCAAATGTTAATCTCTTTTGGCAACACCCTCACAGAGACACCCAGGAACAATACTTTGCATCCTTCAATCCAATCAAGTTGACACTCAATAATAACCATCACACTGACTAAGAAAAAGAAAAGATGAAGTCTCAAGTTACTATAATCAGAAATGAAATTGGTATATTACTACTGAATTTATAGAAATATAAAGTATTATAAGAGAATACTATGAGCAAACATATGGCAACAAATTGGATAACCTAGATGAAATAGACAAATTCCTACAAACATAAAATCTACAAGGACAGAATCATGAAGGAATAGAAAATCTGAGTAGACCTATAACTAGTTAGGAGATTGAACTAGCAATAAAAAATCGTTGACCAAAAATATGCCCCGGACTAGATGGCTTCACTGGTGAACTAACAGCAATCTTTCTCAAAGTTTTCCAAAACACCGAAGAGGAGGAAACACTTCATAACACAGTTTATGAAGCTACTATTATCTGAATGCCAAAGCCTGACAAAGAAACCACAAGAAAATAGAACAAGAAAAATAAACCAATATCATGGACATTGATCCTGGTCTGATACAACAACACAAAATACTAGCAAACAAAATTCACCAGCATATTAAAACACACAACCAAGTGAGATTTATTCCTTGAGTGGAAGGGTGGTTCAACATAAGAAAACTGATCAACGTATAATAATTCACGATATTATTATAACAGAATAAAAAGGAGAAAACCCATGTGATCATCAGTGGTGCTTCTGATTCATGCAGAAACAATATTTGACAAAATTCAACACTCTTTTATGATAAAAACACTCAAGAAACAAGAATAGAAGGAAAGTGCCTCAGCATAATGGAAGCCATATATCAACATCCCATAGCAAACATCATACTCAATGGTGAAAGACTGAAAGGTTTTCTTCTAAGACAGGGAACAGGGCAAGGATGCCCATTTTCATCATTTCTATTCGATATAGTACTAGAAGTCCTAACATACTGTTTGGCAATAAAAAGAAACAAAGAACATCCAAATTGGAAGTAAAAAAGCAAAATGATCTCTGTTCACAGAAAATATGACTTTCTATGTAGGAATCTTAAGTATTCTACAAAAACCTGTTAAAACTAATGAACACAATCAGCAAAGGAAAGGGACTTGAATAGACATTTCTCCCAAGAAGATATAGGAATGGCCACTAAGCATATAAAAAGATGCTCAACATTACCAGTCATTAGAGAAATTCAAATCAAAACCACAATTAGAATGGATATATATAAAAAAGAAAATAACAAGTGTCGGTGAAGATGTGGGAAAATTGGAACCCTTGTGCTCTGTTGGTGGGAATGATACAGCTGTTGTTGAAGGCAATATGGCAGTTCCTCAAAAAATTAAATGTAGAATTACCATATGATCCAGCAATTCCATATCTGAGTATATGCCCAAAAGAACTGAAAGCACAATCTTGGAGATATATTTGTACCCCCATGTTCATAGCAGCATTATTCATATAGGTCAAACTGTGAAACAACCTGCTATGACTTGAATGTGTGCCCTCTATAATTCAGTTGGGATGGTATTAACAGGTGGGCCCTTTACAAGGTGATTAGGCCATGAGGACCTTTCCCTTGTGAATGGGATTAAAGCGTTTATAAAAGAGATTTCACGCAGTATTCAGCTCATTTATCCTTCCACCTGCCTTCCACCATGTGAGGACACAGTGTTTCTCCCCTCCAGAGGATGTAGCCTTCACCAGACAACCAAACATACTGGCACCTTTATCTTGGACTTACCAGGCTCCAGGCCTATGAGAAATAAATTTTTCCTTCATAAATTACCTAGTCTCCACATGTTGAGCAGAAAGAACCTCAGCAGCATAAAATGGACTAAGATGCAACCACAGTGTTCATCAACAGATGCATGAATAGGTAAAACGTGGCATATACCTAAAATGGATTATTGTTTAGCCTTAAAAAGCAAGGAAATTCTGACACATGCTACAACATGGATTAACTTTGAGAACATTATTCTAAGTGAAATAAATTAATCACAGATAGAAAAATACTATATGATACCACATATATGAAGTACCTACAGCAGTCAAAATTATACAGACAGTGGTTACTAGGGGCTGAGAGGAAGAGGAATAGTGACTTACTGTTTAATGGACAGAGAGGTTTCATTTTGTGAGATGAAAAAAGTTCTGTGGATGGATGGTGGTGATGGTCGCACAACAACATGAATGTAGTAATTATCACCGAACTGTACACTTAAAATGGTTAAGATGGTAAATTTCATGGTGTGTGTGCTTTATTACAACAAGAATGTTGAAACAATGGCCTTTAAGAGATAGTAGACTGTTTACAGTAGTTTGGAATAACATGTAGATGTCCTTGAAAATCTTTTCAGGAATGGACTTTTACTGGCTGTTTAATAGCAAAGTATTTAGGAGAGTTGCTGCACTTACAAATCAATCATGGAATTTTCTTGTTAAAGATAAGAGTTGAAAGTCTCTGTAATGACAAGTAGCTGTCAAAATTATCCCATCCAGGAAGTATTTTTGAAAAAATAAGCTTATTTTGCCATTCTGAAATGATGATTTTTTAGTAATGAATGCAAGAGGAACTATTTTTCAAAAGAAACTCATGCTATGGAAAGAACATTTTGAAAGTGGCTCATAGGAATATTTCACTGTTATATGGTTTTGTTGCTAAAAATGATATAAAAACCTTATATCTGCAAATTTTAAAAACTTGGCAATATAATTTTATAACTTAAAAACAATCTTCCAAAAGAATAAATAATTTTAAATCTATTTCTTAAAAATGTAAAAATGCCACACATCCTGATTCATTTGTAAGAGCTTCTGACTGACATCAGGGCAAAGAGAAATGTATTAACTGAATTTCACATGTTTTGCATAATGGTGGATGGGTTGAAAAGTGAATATTATTATTTACTTTGCTCAAACTAGTTTACTTTTCTTCCATTTGGATTTGTATAACTGATGTTTGTTTTTTAGCAGCTGCAACAGCCCTTATAACCAAGTGTCAAAATAAACTTAACGTGCAACCAGATCTTTAAATCATAATGTCACCAAACAGTCGATCAATATGTTAAATTACATAACACTATAGGTTTTTGTGTGCCATTAGTGAAATCTATTGATTTTTTAAATATTGTTATTTTATTCTTATATTTTCTCCCTCTTTAAATCCTTTTATTTTTTATATTATTGCACTAATACCGACACAGGCTACAACATGGATGACTAGAAGTACATGTTGACCAGAAGTTTACTTTTGTTTTTTCAAATCATGTTTATGAGGTATGATTTACATATCATGAAACACTAATTTTAAGTGTATAGTTCAATGTTTTAATAACTATATATATCCATGTAACCACCACCACAATCAAGATATAGAAAATACCTGTCCGCCTCAAACTTCCTACGTGCCTCTTCACAGTTCATCCCACCCGCCTTTACCCATCCACCATCCCTCAGCCACCAGTGATCTGCTTTCTGTCACTGTAGATTAGTTTTCCCTGTTTTAGAATTTAATACAAATGATTCCCATACAGTATACGCTTCTTTTGACTGGCATGATGTTTTTAAGATTCATCTATATTGTTATGTGCATAGACAGTTCACTTTTGTTGCTTAACAATATTCCATTGTTTAGATTCACCACAACTGGTTTATTCTTTCATTTGTTAATAGGCATTTGGGTTGTTTCCAGGTTTTCAAGTACAAATCTTTGTGTGGGCATAAATGTTCATTTCTCTTAGGGAAACACAAAGGAGTAGAATTGCTGGGTCATAGGGCAGTGGATGTTTAATTTTGTGAGAAACTGCCCAGCTGTTTTTGAAAGTGTGTCATTTTCTATTTCTACCAGCAATATATGAGGCTTCCACTGGCCCCACATCCTTGTGTACTTGCTTATTGTCATTCTTTTAAATTTTAGCTATTCATGGGTATACAGTGGCATCTCATCATTTTAACTTTGGAGAATGTTTCTAACATACATAAAGTGTGAATACGGTAATACACATATAGCTTCCAAAATAAATCACTATATATATATAATGGCAGGATTGCCCCAAATGTTCACTGGTCATGATACACAACAAAACCCTTGGAGATATACACAGTAATGTCCAGGTCACTGCATTAAGTGCCAGCTGCCACAGTACTTACGAATTTGTTTTTTCAGATACTACAGCATGAAGGTTTTAGAGTTTAAAATGTTATATTTTTAAGGAGTTTAGGGAGGAGAAAGAATGATTTTCTTGCTTTTACTTCTAACTTTGGTAGGTGCTAGCAGAGGCTGCCTGTCCACTGGGGTAGTGAGGAGACTATGCAGCGTGTTTTTGCTCCAGTGTTGCACCCTGTAGTGACAGCTTTGGTTTCACCTGTGATTGAAGTTCATTTGCACAGAAGGTGCCCCTGAAGAAAAACACATTTCCCCTTCCAGCATTGCCCAGGAGGCAGCTGGGCCCCAGCAGTTTCTTGGGCACTTTACTTGCCATTCACACGAAAGTTTAGGGACACTCATCTGTCATTTGACGGCTTGTCGGCAGAAAAACAACAGTGCAAATACCAAGAAACCTCAGCAGTAAGTCAGTTTGAAGCAGGTCAGATGCCCCGTAATATGCGCAGTGTTATAGTTTAATCAGAGAATCATGCGGTATTATTGCTTCTGCCTGAGAGGAGGAGACTTTTTTCTTTTCAAGAAAGTGCTTTTCAGATAGCTATTAGGTTGTTGAATGAGGAACTGCAGAAAAGAAATGCTGGCTCCTTGTGGTCTTTCAGATCATTAAAAAGTAACCCAGGTGGCAAAACCAGTTATCATTTTCTCAGCTGCAGTAGATAAAAGAGCAAGATTGGACACCAATCTGTGGCTACATGATGGCAAAACCATCCGCCCAGAGCAAAAGAGGTTTCATCAATTCCGTGGAAAATATGGAGTCAACGTGATTACTTGGCATTGCGCAGGTGCCAACCTGTTGATCTGACTGATTTTGCTTTTCAGATGTTGATCTAGTATTGAAAAGTCTCATACACCCAAACTCACTGATCCTGTTTTTCTCTCTCTTGCAGCAACTTGTACATATAGGATAAAACTCTTGAGGTACCCAGCTGGAAAAGGAAAAGTTGAGGGAATGTGAGGCCAATTCCCTGCTAGGGTGAAAAGAGTTCCAAGACATTGTAAGCGATAATTAGTAATCAACCATCTGAATGCTTTTTAGTTTCATTATAATACAGGAATTATTAAGAAATAATTTTTAGGCAGATAGAAAGGGCAAAAGGAGTTCTTGTAAAGGCTTTTTCTTTTAATAAAAGCAACACCCAAACCATTTATTTTCTAACAGAAAATGGCTTGAAGGGCTAGGCTGGCAAGATTTGATATGCAAATCCTGGCCATTAGAAATGGCCCACCCAATATGGCGATTCCTGCCTTCTTCTTCTTGTCACCATGTGTGCCAAGAGTCATGGCCACCTCCAAGTAACACCATGTGTTCAGAACATTATGGCGACTCATATTTGCATATTAAAGGGGTAAGGTAGGAGGGCCAGGTTTTTCACGGGCTACATAAATGACACACCTCATCAAAACCAATCCCCTGGGCCCTACGCAAACCAGACACCGCCTCCTACAGCATCCCAATATAAGCAATCACTTTTCCACTGCACATGAGGTTTCCCTTTATTCGAGTCTCCCCTCTCTCTGTCTCTGTACAGGGGAGCTGTTTTGTTCTTCCTTCTTCTTGCCTAATAGACTCTCTGCTCCTTAAAACCACTCCACGTGTATCCATGTTGTTTTATCTAAATTGGCGTGAGACCAAGGACCCTAGTATTCCTCCAGTCATTGAAGCCATATCAATTATTTAGTGTACTTAAATTATAGTCCGTCCCAACGTTCCTTCTTTTCTTGCCAAGAAAACATGTGGCCTAATCACAATCCCCCTAGAATGTGTGGCTGCTGCAGTAGAAAAATGCTTTAGATCAACAAGCATTTTCTCTAAACATGCTGCTTCTCTCCGCTAATACCCAGAATGAAATGGGTCCTTAAATAGGGCCCCATGACAGCAATGCACAATAGTGGCTTCTAGGAGCAGATGGGTAAGGAGAGAACTAAAAGAAGAAGGTAGGTGGCTGAGAGAAAGACTTTGGCTTAAGAAAAGTAGATTTCAGAAGCTGCAAAGTGAGCTAAGGAAGTTGCTTGAATTGTGGTTTAAATACTGAAATGACAGATATGTCAATGTTGGAAACAAGAACAACTTCCCATGGCAGAGGTGTCTTAGTCTGTTTGTGCTGCTTATACAAAATGCCTGAAACTGAGTATAAGGAAACTTATTGCTCCAGTTCTGGAATCTGGGGAGTCCAAGATCCAGGTGCTGCAGGTTTGGTGTCTAGTGAAGGCCCATTTTACAAAGTTAGCTCTGTCTAGGTGTCCTCATATGGTGGAAGGGATGGGTAGGGGCAAAAGGGGATGAACAGTGTCCTCGTGCATCAAAGAAATGAAAGGGCAAAAGGGAACACCCTAAACTAGTTATCCCCAGCCCTTTTCTAGGGTGCAAATACATTCATAAAGGCAGAACCCTCATGACTTAATCACTGCCTAAAAGGTCTTCCCCACCTCTCAATACCATCACAATGGAGATTAAGTTTCAATAGTGAATATTGGGGGCACTGACACTATAGAAAAAGGAAAAGCAACTGTGGATTTGGACAAACCACTTAACTTCTCTAGGCTCCCTCTGTTAATTGAGGAAATTGGGTCTCAGCTTCTAAAGTTTTTCTTGATCTCCTTCTGCAAGCAAAAGTTAATCCAGAAGCCCAAAAAGTAAAACAGATAGAAGGGGTGTTGTTCTCATGATAGAAGTTTTTGGGGAGGTAGGTTTGCTATTGAAGTTCAAGCTCCCTTACCTCTCTAACTTAGTCCCAGAAGGGACTTGTTGCATCTTTCAAAATCACAGTGGTAAATCATTTTTACCGGTTGTTTCAGTTTCAATGTTATATAATCCTAGTGGTTCTCAAAGTGTGATCCCAGAAGCATCATTATTAGACATGCAAATTCTCAAGTGAGTCCCCATACTTACTGAATCAGACACTCTGGGGATGGGCCCCAGCAATCTGTGTTTTAAAAGCCCCTCAGGGGATTCTAGTGCACCTCTTTGAGAGCCATTGTATTTCTCCCCGCTGCTAAAGAGTTGTGTTCCTTCTGAACAGTTGCCAATACTGAGACCAACCAAGGAGAACTGAGTAGACTGGGGTGAGCAAGAGAAGAAGCAAGTGGAGGAAGAACTTAGGAACAACTGTGGATTTTTCCTGAGAATCGGATACCAGAGAGCTGCTGAAGACACTGCCCTGCCAAGTCTTTAGATGCTATGAGAAGAGTTGGGAAACAAGTACATCCTCAGCATCTGTAATGTTTGGGTTTTAAAAAGCAGTGACAAAGGACATTTCAACATGCAATTGAAACAACATGCTCTTGAAAAAAATGTGCTCTGCCTGGCCCTGTCCTCCCCACTGTTGCCTAGTGATCCTCCTTCCATGATATTTGTTTGGTTAATTTATACAGAGATATGGATGAAACGAGGCCCCATAATAACGTTGATGATCACCGTGATGACAATAATAGCACTAGCTAGAGAATGACAGGCACTGTGCTAATTTTATATGGGTTTTCTTATTCAATCCTTATAATATCTTTATGAGGGACTATTGTTATCTACAGTTTTATAGGTTAAAAAAAACAAGGTCGGGAAAGGTCAAGTAACTTGTGTAGTAGGCAAAATAATGGCTTCCCAAAGATGTCCACATCCTGATTCCTGAAAACTGTGCATTGTTATATTACATATCAAAGGGACTTTGCAGATGTTATTAAAAATGGTGAAATGGGGAGATTATCTTAGATTATCTAGAAGGGTCCAAAACAGTCACAAGAGTCCTTATAAGACGGAGGCAGTAGGGTCAGAATCAGAGAAGGAGATGTGATAATGGAAGCAAAAGTCAGAGTGATGTAGCCACGATCCAAGAAATGTGGACAACCTCTAAAGGCTGGAAAAGGCAAGAAGCTGATTCTCCCCTACAGCATCCAGAAAGAACAGATTACTGCAACACCTTCATTTTAGCCCCATGAGACCCATTTCTGACTTCTGACCTCCAGAGCTGTAAGGTAATACAACTGTATTTTTTTAAGCTACTGTTTGCATTAATTTTTTACAGCAGCAATAGGAAACGTAATACATTTGTCAAGGTCACACAGCCATTAGGTCATAGGGACAGGAATATAACCTCACACTGTCTGATTCCAGAACCCACCCTCAATTTGAATCCTTGCAAAGGTATTTAGGATCTACCCTACAGGGATGTGAATGTCAAGTGAGATGAAGACACATGGATATTCTCTCCCAAGTTGTCTTCTTTCCTCATCAATCACCAATCTAGCTATGAGAAGGCTCTTTATTTCTTGGGTGAGGCTTTGTGGCAAACAGGGGGACATTCCACATGGATTACTTTAAACTCCTCCTCTAAATGTGTTACTAGCTGAATTTGCCAATGGAGCAGGGTTCCTTTTGGGGTGGTAGAACTGTCTCCGTGTTTAAGTGCTTCACAATAGGTTGCTTGGTAAGTGAAAGATGGTTTTTCTCTTGCTTCCTGAATGAACAATCTACAGGGGTAGGTGCTAGGCAAACACATTCACTTCTTCACTTTCAAGGGAACCACCAGTTCCTGCTTACCTGAACATTCTAGAAGGAAGCAGCAAGGAATTGTTGTCACAAGTCATGTCCCACCTTCATGGCTACCTTCTCTGAGGTTCTTTCTTAACTGTAATGTGGGGATGGTATTGTTTGCTCCAAGCAGCACACAGACTCTTCCTGAAGATCTATGAGTTTATAGATGTGGAAATGCTCTCAAAACTCAAAAACTTCAGCTCTGCCAAATGCTTATTATTGTTTCCTTAACAGATTCCTTATTGCCACCTTTTAACTTCATTGTCAGTGCAAAAATAAAAAGTGTTGACAGGCTGGATGGAATCTTGTGACTCAGGCATTTGGTGTCTGTGGGAGAGTGAGGAGGAAGGAGAAGTTAGCAATTGGAGACACTTAAGAAATTGGAGAAAAACCCTAGCTCAAAGAGTTGAAATCAGGATAAATTCATATAGAAAAACTTCAAAGTATATGCTTTTTCTAGTGTTCAAGATTGAAACTGAGAAGTACCTTTCCAATAATTGGCCTTCAAAGCATTTATGAAGACATTATCAACACATTTAAGATGGGGAACCCGATGGGAACCTAGGCATTTTCAAAAATCTCATTGCTGGCAGTAAGACGTGAAAAATGAAAAGAGGAACATTTAATTTCTTCTCATCCTTCAGGATCCATCTGAAGTCACATATCTTTTCTGAAGGCTTCCCTAACCACCCCAGCTTATGGGAATGGTTCATTGTGTAGACATGCCATGTTTCATCTCTGCCATTCATTGGCACTTTGCATTCACTGTGTGTCAGGAATTTTATTTGTTTGAAAACCAACTGGATTTTAAGCTGTATGCTCTATGTCCTCCCAGGGCTTAGAATAATACAGACTACATCGGATCAGGTGATGTATTCAATTTCTAGAAAGCTTTTGCTTACAACTAAAGGACTCATACCCTATCGCCTTGTGGCTTTTCCTAAGCTTTTGGCGTCATCCTCCTGGCTCCCTCATTCTAACTGTCTTCCTTTGATTTACTGTCATCTTTTCTTTATCCTCCATCAGCTTCCTGTTGGTAGCCCAAAGTCAGAATCCTGGATCTGGAAGCACGTGCTGTGGCATACCAGACAAATCCTTGCTTCTGGACCAAGGCACCCATTTCCCCAACTGCTGGGAATATTGGCAGATGATGGCTCCCAGGTGAGTCATGTTCTAAGTGCTGCCCAGGACAGCCACCTTACCCAAGGTCACACTTCTTCCTCAGTGTATGTGCATTAAAAAAATGTGGAATATAAACTCCCCTTCCTCAAGGTGGTTCAACTCTGAAGGGCCACCCCAGCTCAAGAACTCCCTGTGCAATTGACTGAGTCCATTAGTAAGACTATATTGCAGCTTAACTCCTCCCTCGGCCAGTCTATCCTGCTTCCTTCACTTCCCCAGAAGTGAGGCTCCTGAGAGCTCTTCCCAATATACTTCCTGCTTACAAACCTCCACGTTGAGTCTGTTTCCTAGAGAAGCTGCTCTATGACAGATCTTACATATAAATGAGAGGACAAACAGTGTCCACAGTAAGGAGGATCGATGGAGGCCTGCCTCACCTAAAGTCAAGCCAGACCAATCTGGCCACAGCTACCAATTCCTCGCAGTGAACACAGCCATCATCCTGGCCACCACATGCCAGAAAGGTGAAGTTTGGCTACTTCTGGTCTCCATCATTGCTGCCCAGTAGAACTTTCTGTGCCGATGGAAACGTATTCTACATCTTTCCTGTCCAGTGCAATAACCAATAGCTACTTGTGGCTACTGAGCACTAGAAATGCTATGGTGACTAAGGAATTTAATTTTTTACTTTTATTTTATTTTAGTCTCACTTTGTTGCCCAGACTGGAGGGCAGTGGTGTGATCTCAGCTTACTGCAACCCCTACCTCCTGGGTTCAAGTGATTCTCATGCCTCAGTCTCCCGAGTAGCTGGGACTACAAGTGCTTGCTACCATACGTGGCTATTTTTTTTTTTTTTTTGAGGTGGAGTCTCGCTCTGTGCCCAGGCTGGAGTACAGTGGCATGATCTTGGCTCACTGCAACCTCCACCTCCCTGATTCAAGCAATTCCCCTGCCTCAGCCTCCCAAGTAGCTGGGATTGCAGGCACATGCCACCACGTCCAGCTAATTTTTTGTATTTTTAGTACAGACAGCGTTTTACCACGTTGGCCAGATTGGTCTCGACCTCCTGACCTCAGGCAATCCACCCGATTTTTTGTATTTGCAGTAGAGACAAGGTTTTGCCATACTGGCCAGGATGGTCTCAAATGCCTGACCTCAAGTGATCCACCCGCCTTAGCCTCCCAAAGTGCTGGGATTACAGGCGTGAGCCACTATACCCAGCTAGGAATTTAAATTTTATTGTTAATTAATTTATATTTAAAGAGCCACATGTATGTGATGGCTACCATATTGCACAGAGCAGCTTAAGATGATGAGCTGCTTTACAGAGGGAATGTCACAACAGTTCCATTTCCATGTGCCTTTACTTCCACCATCCCATGATCTGGAAACACTTGGTCTGACCCTTAAAAATCATTCTAATGAGGCATATCTAGGAACTGTGTACTAGTGATGTCTAATTATAAAGTGGCCCAATAATGATTCTGAACGTTGTTAAATCTGAGTGCCAGAGAACTTTGTTGTAAGTTTAAGTTGATTACAGCACAAAAATCTAGTAATAATCACTCACTTTAATTGTCTATTACCCTGGTGGCCCTTTAAGGAGTTTCTCATTTAGGTAGAGAGATGTAACATCTATCTGTGTATAAATTTAAATTAAGGAATATCCTTTTCTCGATTTTATACTTGTATGGATTTGATGAACGCTTACTTCTTTTCCATTTGGTCTCTGTAATCTCGGGGACTTTGCTTTGTGTTTTGTATATAAGAAAAGGGAAAAAAAGAGCAAGAGATAGCTTCCAGCTTGAGGTGGGAAGGTTCACAGCTTGGAGACCCACAGGAGACCTTTAGTCCTGCCCTGTTCCTTAAACAGGAATGATATCTTATTACTGACCCAGAAATGTCACATGGGACCCACAGTGAGAGCACGTAGCCACACCTTGCCAAGCTTGTGACCACTCCTGCAAAAACATGTACATGCATGCCGTACAGATAAGAAGTCGTTGGCATCAGCCTGCCTACCAAGGACCAATCCTTACAAAATCAGGCTGTTCTACTAAGTGAAACTGAAATTGAATTCAATGCAAATTGAAAATATTCTATTTACTTAAAGCCTAGAAGGCTGGTGTATGAAGAAGAATCCAGCGACAGGAGATGGTAGTTAAATTTGTAAATTTTTCTTTCTTGTTGCAATTTTATCTTTTCCGAGAAATTTAATGAAGACTCCAGAGAAAAGAATTAAATGTCTGCTGGTTCAATTAGCAAATAATGAAAAGGTCAAAAGGAGCACCATGCACTGTGTGCTGAGCTGCTAGATCAGCCTATTCTTAGAGTAAAATTCTTTTCCGTGCTGTTCACAGTCGCATTTTGCCACCCACAAACCATACAGATGAGTGTTGGTGTGAGAAGCAAAAACCGCGAGCTGGTACAGATCATCCTCCACAAGGTGAAAGGGTCTTGGTCCCTGGGGAACATCTCATGACACCCACGCAGGAGTGATGGGCAGAGTAGAGGCCATGGATTTCAGGAGGGACCAGACTGTTGTTAAATCCACATTTTGAGAAGATTCTAATAATCGTTGGTGCTGAATACATTTTTAACCAGCCTGTTCTTAGGACCACATGCAGGGGAAGCCTCAGGAGCAAAACAGACTTGTGAGCAAGGATTTCAAGGGCTCCCAGCAGTCCCTGACAGCATTTGGAAAGACACTCCTGTCCCCAACCTGCCCCAGTTGTACATAGAAAAGAAAGATTACTGTAACACACACATCCCCTATAGAAGCTAAAACCAAAGATAAACTATGATGCTTTGGAATTCATTAGAACTTTGGTTTTAATGTTTTAAAAATCAAGCCTCCAGGAGACTGAGGCAGGAGAATCGCTTGAACCTGGGAGGCAGAGTTTGCAGTGAGCCGAGATCGCGCCACTGCACTCCAACCCGGGTGAAATAGCAAGACTCCGTCCTCCAGCTGCCCCTACCCAAAAAATCAAGTCTTCCTAGAAATACTAGGTAAAGGAAGGGAAGAGGCAGTTAAGTATAGACTCCTTTCACCTCAGCACCATGGTGACAGTCTCCCTGCTCATGCTGGGACCACCCCAAACAGCTTTTACCACCGAAACTGAGAGAGTCAATGAGCAAGTCATCATATAGCTTCTTTTTCAGCTTTAAATCAAGTTCTCTTTTGGTCATATAAAAGCCTCGTTTTTAGGAAATACACGCTGAAATGCTTAATGATAAAGGGCTATGGCTATGATATATATAACTGACCCACAGAAAAAATGTGTGTCTCTATATTTCTGGACATATGTGTATGTTTTCATATACATACATGTATATATGTTCATATACTTACATGTGTGTTCATATATATACATGTGTGCTCATGTGTTCATATACATATGTGTGTATTTTTCATATATACATTCATGTTCATATAAATGTGTGTATATGTTCGTAAACATGTGTGATCATATACATGTGTGTTCATATACATATGTGTATACATATTAATATTAATATATGTTTGCATGTGGTGCGAAGACAAACTAGAACAAATGATAAAGCAAACAGGGTGAAATGTAAACAACAGGTGAATCTAGGGGAAGGGAATTTGAGTAGTCGTTGAGCTGTTTTTATTTATTTATTTGCTTATTAGAGACAGGGATTTGCTATGTCGCTGAGGCTGGAGTACAGTGGCTATTCACAGGCACGATCACAGTGTACTTGCACCTGCTATGGCTGGAGACAGGATTATGGCTCAGAAACGTGAGAATATCTCTAGCTAATTTCTTCCTGGTTTTCCTTAAAGTACTATATCCAAGGATATTGGATGTTTAAGGTTCTAAAAGTAACTAAAGTATCTCAAACCACTTTAAAATATATGAAAAACAAACTATATGAAGGAAAGAAAACTCCCAAATAATTTATGCCACTCTTTTATTTTATTTTTTGGTCTCTTGTATAAGATACAACAGGATCAATACCTTATTAAAAATCAAATCTCTTTGAATATAGTAAGAGACCTTGATTATTACTTTTTCTCCTGTATTGCCCAACAACAGAAATGTAGAGTGCAATTGAGTAAAGATATGAATAAATGAATAAGCAGCACCCAAAACAAAGTTCTAAACAACCCCTCACCTTAAGAATTCATTTTAAAATCTACTAATGTCTAAGCAGAGGCATTGTTATCTATGGAGTTCTCTCTACATATTTTTATCCCCCTCTTCTCTATTCTTTTTTAGACCTCTCTATCTAAAGCTTACAAGGGCCATTAGGAAAATGAAAATGTAAGGTACAAACTGGGAGAAGATATTTGCTACATACATAACTGACATAGGATTAATATCTAGAAAATAGAATTCATTCCTACAAATAAATTAGAATTAGACAAACAATTCAAAAGAAAAATTGTCCAAAACCTGAATAGGCATTTTACTGAAGAGAAAGCACAAATGGCCAAAATACTTGCAAATATGTTTAAAGTCATAAGCAAGTGGAAAAAACAAAACCGCAAAGATCCTGTCATAACCACTAGATTGGCAAAAATTTCAAAGTCTGACAATATCAAAGTGCTAACAAAGACATAGAACAATGGCACCCATATCCTGCTGGAGGGAATAAAAATTGGCACAGCCACTTTGGAAAACAATTTGGCATTATATAGCAAAGTCGAAGGTATGCACACCCTATGACCCAACAATTCCACTCCTGTGTATGCCTGAGAAACTTCAGCAAAGATGCAGTGGAGACTGTGTGCAAAAATATTCATAATAATACTTTTATAATGTAAACCATCCAAAGTCTGCCAACAGTACTTACAACTTGAGGCATATCATATCACGAGACACTCTACAGCATTGAAAATGTATAAACAACAGCTGTGTGCATCAACAAAGATGGCCCTCAGGAACACGATGTTGGGTGAAAAAAACGCAAATTGCAGGAGAATGCATATATTATGAGCCCATTCATGGAAAGTTCATAAGTGATATGTTTTTAGGAATAGAAATATAAGTGGTAAAAGTATAAAGAATAAGATAACGATAAACAAAAATTCACAGTAGTGACTACCTCTGTTCAGGGCAAAAAAGTAATGTGACCAGGACAAGGTACATGGGCCTTTAAAGAAAATGCTAACGGTCTATTTCTTAAAAGGAGAAGTAGGCACACATTCATTGTATTGTTATTCTTTACAGTATATATATTTACAAATATTATTTGGAGTGTAGTCAATATTTAATAAAAATGACATTTAAGAATTGATAAAGAAACAAATGACTGAAAATATTTTCTTCAGGACTTGCTGGAAGCAGAAAAGGAATACAGCAACCTACCCATCCATTAGGCTCTGACAATCTTTCCCTCCAAACATGTCAGAGTTGTCTACTTGTCTCTTGGTTCCTCTTTGCTCACTTACACCAAAACCAACTATCACTCAGAGGTACCAGTTGTCTGGGCCTGGAGGAGGGTTTCATGATGCTCATCTGAAGCAGCAGCCAAGCTTTTCTATCTGTCATCCTACCCCTCATTAAAATTCAGGCCTCTTCCAGGTACGAATGACAAGCGCATTACCCTGTTCACACGGGTGCACACATATCAGATTTCTGCAGCTTGATTGGGTTATTATTACATCCAAATATTACTGAAAGCCATTATTACCTGACTCTTGACTTTGACTTATTTTATAATATTTGTACACATTTCATAATGATAACAGAGCACTACATTTAAAACAAATCTTCTCCCTCTCCTCCAATCAGAACCTGAAATCTTAAAAAGCTCCTCGAAACACAGACACCTGTCTTTTTCTCTTATTACAACCGTGTAGCAACCGCCCCTTAAACCAAAAGTAACATTTAAAGTGAATGGTGCAGCTATTGTCATTACAGCACTTAAAAAGAAAACAATAAATCTAGCTGCAGTGAAACATTACTCCTCACCCGGATGATTAAAGAAAACATTCATGTCTCCCTTCCTCTGCCCCAGCACCATCTGCCACCCAGTGGATGGGAAGGGAGAAGGTTTTGCTACAATTTCAGTATCATGACAATTAAAAAAATTAATTTTTTCATATCAATCACTACAGGTAAATCAGGCTTGATTTCCAGTAACATTCCAATACAGCAAAAATTAGAAATTGGTTTTATTAGTCCATTTTCACACTGCTGATAAAGACATACCTAAGACTGCATAATTTATAAAGAAAAAGAGGTTTAATGGACTCACAGTTCCATGTAGCTGGGGAGGCCTCACAGTCATGCTGGAAGGCGAAAGGCATGTCTTACATGGTGGCAGACAAGAGAGAATGAGAGCCAAGCAAAAGGGGTTTCCCCTTATAAAATCATCAGCTCTTGTGAGACTTATTCACTACCATGAAACAGTATGGAGAAAACTGCTCCCATGATTCAATTATCTCCCACCAGGTCCCTCCTACAACACATGGCAATAAAGGGAACTACAATTCAAGATGAGATTGGGGTGGAGACACAGCCAAACCATATCACTGGTTAAAAAAAACAAATTATTCTAAATGACCTTCCTGGAAGACTCCATCACTGGGTACCCTGAGTGACTTAGTACTAAAGATGAGCTTAGTAACTGCCTTAAAAATACAACCACTGCCCGGGCATAGTGGCTCACGCCTGTAATCCCAGCACTCTGGGAGGCCGAGGCGGGCGGATCACGAGGTCAGGAGATCGAGACCATCCTGGCTAACACAGTGAAACCCCGTCTCTACTAAAAAATATATATATCTATAAAAAATTAGCCAGGCGTAGTGGCAGGTGCCTGTAGTCCCAGCTACTTGGGAGGCTGAGGCAGGAGAATGGCGTGAACCCGGGAGGCGGAGCTTGCAGTGAGCTGAGATTGCCCCACTGCACTCCAGCCTGGGCGACAGAGCCAGACCCCACCTCAAAAAAAAAAAAAAATACAACCTCCTACCTCAGCATACTGTGCTTCTGAACTGGCTTCAACTGCATAAACTCTCCTAGCTCCAGCCTGTACAGCAAAAATGACAGGATTCCTGATCCACAACCAACATCTAGAACCACCTGAAAGGAAAGAAGACAACAAAAAAAAATGTGAAAACACAAACAAGGGCTTGGCTACTGGCACAAAGCTGGCTTTGGGTGTTGAGGTCAGACTTATTAAAACACTAGCTTTGATGTTTCTAGTGGCCTTACCTTGGCAAGGTTATGAATCTTTGTGAGACTTGTTTTTCTTACATGTTAAATGGGGTTAATAACAAACACTCTTAGAATTGGATCTAGAGATTAAATAATATGAAAGTATGCAAAGCACTTGGCACATAATTGGTGTTTCACAAATTATTGCTATTATTATAGTTTCTTTTTAACATGGATTGCTTTGAGGATGCTTAGGGCCAAGAGAAGTGGTGTCACAAATGAGCTCGCTCCACCAATTCTATCAGCATAAACAAACGAAAACCATGGCCAATAACTTTTGGAATGATATACCCAGGTTTAGAAATCACTGAAGATAGTGTTGAAAAATTCAAAAGTGAAGGGTGTGCTTTTATACCAGGCCCCCTCCATAAAGTTGGGAAGGTTTCTATGGAGAGTAGGAGCAGATGAAGGTAGTGAAGTGACGAAATTTGTCTTCCACTCTCTGTGTTCAGACCTGGATCTTACATCAAGAAAACCATCATTTACTGGCATAAAAAGGCCAGCACTTAACCCTGAATGCAAGGGGTGGATGGTATGTGGTCAACCCCCCTCCCCAAGCACTGCTGGAACTAAGGCCTGAATCTCAGCCTGATCATTGAAATTTCAAGTTACTGTATTTCTGTCTCATTGATGCCTTTTAGTCTCAGCATCTTTTGGCACTAGCTTTGAACAAGACATTTTCCTTGGCTTTACCTCCTCACAATAACAACATGAATAGACAACATTACTGTGCCCATGTAATAGGAAAAAAAAAGAAACCCTGAAAATTGGAGACATCGAACAATCACCTCAAGTTCAGCTGGCAATAAATAGGGAGGCTAAGAGTTGACTCTGAACATGTCTGCCTTCATGCTCATGTTTTGTATTATCATACATTGCTTGCTGACATTTGTCTTCTATAAAACTGACATTTCAACACAGCAATACCAATAGACAACGGTTGACAAGGAAACAAAGTAATATGTTTTGTTGGAAAATTTAGAAAAGTTAAAAAAATTATAGCAGGAAAAATTTGCCAAAAAACAAGAAATATTAAGGGGTCTGTGTGTGTGTGTGTGTGTGTGTGCATTTTAACTGCAATATCACACTGTGATGACACAGATACTTTGCCATTATTCCAAGAGAACATGCTGTTAGTAATGGGTTCACAGTGCTCACTTATATTAATCTAGAGCTGTGGCTGTATTCCATACGGTTTCCCAGGGTTTGGGTAATTAGGAGCATTACCAATTTAAAATGTCACCCAGACTCCAAAATTGGCTATCAGGCTGTCTATACTTTTAGAAATTTTAGTATTCTCTTTTCCTCATCCTCCCCAGGAAATACATCATCTTCATGTGGCCATGGTCTGTTGCAAGAACACTCACAACTGCCATTTAAGAAATGGAGGCTGTTAAGTTGGAGAATGCAATCCGTGGTCCCAAAGAAAAATGTACTACATTCAGAAGAAACTTTCTAGAACTTTCTTTGATTAAGAGTACCACACCCCAGATTTCAAGTTCAGCCCAAGGTATGGCTGCAAAGTTAAGAGACAATGGAAATTGCACCTGGATGCTCTGGGAACAGGTGCCCTGGAAATGTGTAAATGAAGTTCTTTATCTAGTTTATTAAGATGGCACGAAGCACATCTTAGGGCAGTGTTTTCCAGTTCTCATGATGCTGCAGACTCAAAACTAAAGGAACATCTTACGATTAGCAGAGAGATGGGGGAAAGGAAATAGGGAGAAAGAAAAAGAGACATAGATGAGAGGGAGCCTTATGTGGTTAGGCTTTTGGAAAATTGGTCCATTTGGTAAAAAGATACTTTAACAGACCCAGGCCATATCTAGAGAAGTAGCGACAAATTATAAGCTGAGAAAATTTTCTAAAAATGCAAGCCAAAGTAACTTTAATCATTTGGCTATTTCAAAACAGAGTTAGGCCTTGAAAAAGAATCCAATCTTTTGCTAGCACTGTCCAGATAAGTCCATCTGCTGCCCACTTATGTGGATATTAAAAAATCTTGACAAGTAAATTTTCAGTCATGCAATGGGAAGAGACAGTGAGGAGGTAGAGGGACATTTCCCCTTCTCTACATAAGCCATGCAACTTTGGAAAACAAAGCCTTGGAGGACCAAGGATAAATTCTGTAGGGAAAAAGAACTAATAGTCAAAGCAAATATTTAGGCTCTAATGGAAATACACTACCTCAGCCCTTTCCACCTGTGGTTTCCAATACTGTGGAAGAAGAAAAGTCATTAACATGGGTAATTCCATTACGCTTTCTTACATAGCACCTTAGGAAGCATTGGAGCTGCCTCTAATTGTATTTATTTGTTCTTATAGAGATAATACTGAGCTCATTTCTTATTCTACCATTGGTAGATCATCACAGAAGTGGATATATTTCAGGAACTTGGCAGACATTAAGTTATACTTCCATGCTCTGGGAAAAAATATCTCCCCTCAGGCAGAGGCAAAATAAAGTAACTAAATATCCTTGTATATGTAGAGCAGTTTACGGTTTCCAAAGGATGTTTGCCTGACATTATCTATTTGATCCTCATGCCTCTCGGGAATACAGAGTACATAGAGTTTTGTGCCCATTTTATTGATAAGCTGAGGCTCAGAGATACCAAGTAGCCAGCCCAAGCAGCTAGCATTGGCAGAGTTGGGATGAAAATACAGTGTTTAGCTCTTTGCACCACTCTCACTTTTTGTGCAGAAAAAAAAAAGAAATGAGTGGACTGTGAAGAGATGCATATCTGGCCATATCACACTTCTAATAGTTCCACACATCTGGAGGAGAAGGAGAAGGAGAAGGTCTCTCTGGTATGTTGTCCTTAGCCCTGAGCCATCCAGTAATGACTGACCTTTCTGGCCTCTTCTTTTATACTTCTCTCCCTTCTTCCACACACACCCTGGGCTAGGAATCATGTCCCTTTACTTCATTCTGTGCTCCCTCACGTGCAATTCTCTGTGGCAGTGGGAGCCATCACCCCATACCAAATGTTCACGCTTTCTCACAATGCAGCTGCCAGGAAGCAGCTGCCTACCCAAGACTACATCTCTCTACCCCCTTGCATCTACATGCATGGCCAGTGGAATGTGGGGCAAAGTGATGAGTGTCACTTCTGGGCCAAGGTGGTTAAAGGTCCAGCATACTTTCCCTGCACTGAAGATGAAAACAGCCTGAATCTCTGGATCACCACTTTGGGAAGAGCCAGTCAGAACACACTGGACATGTCACAAGCAAGAAATAAATTTTATTATGATAAACAGCTGAGATTTGGGGATCATTTTAGTAGTTGGCATCCACTGATCAATACGTTTCCCTTAGATAACATTCCCTCCTCTCATTTTTCTACCTGGGAAACATCCTTCGAGACCTAGCTCACATCTCATATCTCAGGGATGCGTTCCCTGATTCCCCAGTCGGGGTGGCCTGGGCTGTCTGCACCTTTGCATGTCACTCTCTAACAGCACTTATCACAGGATATGACAAGTAGTTCTTTATGTGGTTGTCTTTCCTGCTTAGCCTGTGAGCTTACCAAAGACAGGAATCACATCACCTCTCAGTACCCAGTGAGCACAGCAGGAAATATAAAAACCATTAATAAATACTTGTTGCATAAATGGCTGAATGGGATGGCCCAAGATAGCAGACTTTTAATTCCAACATCACTTTGAAATATCTTTGGAAAAGGCCTATGACTTTTGTCTAACATTTGGACTCCGGGAATGCTCTTGCATTACAAGGCAGCACCCAAAGAGGATGAGCTCAGTATGCCCTTGCCTTATTCAAGATTCATAGCCTGTAATGTTTCACTCAACCTTCCTTGTCTTTTGCATTCAGGCCTCTTTCTTATTTCTTGGCCTCCAAGTCACCCCATGCATCTGACACTTTTCACTCTTGATCTCCATGATCTCTACTCTTCTTCCTTGACTATGATTGGAACACGATCATCCTTCTGACTAGATGAGGTAGCCTTCCGCCAGGTCTTTCTGCCCGAACACAGGCCTTCTTAGAAGACTTTATGCTCATTCCTGCCACAGGCCTTAGTATATACTGTTCCGTTTGCTTACTATGCTCTTCATTACACACAATCCGCTTTCAGTCTGCAGTCATTTTCTTTCACCTACTCAGTGACTGTTGTGCTGGATATTTTCTATTTGCTTCTCCAGATCTATCCTCCACTCTTCTCTTCCTGGTCTTTGGCAGGAGCCTGATCTATACAGACTGTAACAATGGGCTTCCTTGCCACTGGATTCTAGTTGGGATAAGTCAACAGAAATGACAATAGGAGATCAGATGGGGTGAGGACAGTGAGGTCAGATTATTTATTCTTTTGGCTTCCTTTTTTCTGTCTCCGTGGATTGTGACTTTACTGAAGTCACAGTTCTTGTTGGACTCCCAGGTCTTACAGCTCGGATATTATGTCACATCTCCAGTAACCACTTCTACGTCCAGATAGAATAACAGGTCCACATTCTTACTGGTAACAGAGTGCTTCACTATCCCTTCTTTGTTCTCCTAACTCTGCCTACATCTTTGTAAATAGTCATGTTATTTTTAACTCTCATAAAACACCCTCTGTGATGGTTAATACTGAGTGTGAACTTGATTGAAGAATACAAAGTATTCATCCTGGGTGTGTCTGTGTGGGTGTTACCAAGAGATATTAACATTTGAGTCAGTGGTCTGGGGAAGGTGGATTCACCCTTAATCTGGTGGGCACAATCTAATCAGCTTCCAGCAAATATAAAGCAGCCAGAAAAACTTGAAAAGGAGAGACTAGCCTAGCCCCCCAGCCTACATCTTTCTCCTGTACTGGAGGCTTCCTGCCCTTGGACATTGGACTCCAAGTTCTTCAGTTTTGGGACTCAGACTGGCTCTCCTTGCTCCTCAGCTTGCAAAGAGCCTGTTGTGGGACCTTGTGATCGTGTAAGTTAATACTTAATAAACTCCCTTTCAGATAGATAGATAGATAGATAGATAGATAGATAGATAGATAGACAGATAGATACATAGATAGATAGATGCATAGATACATAGATGGATTATATAGATATAGATATAGATATAGATATAGATATAGATATAGATATAGATATGGATATATCTCCAATTAGCTCTGTCCCTCTAAGAGAACCCTAATACACTCTGTCATGTGTGCTGTCTCTCTCCTGCAGGGACCCTGGCTGTTAAACCAACTCATCCTTAAGGTCACAAACACCTCCATCTTTTAATCATCAGTGTAGGGAAAGTATGCTGGACCATTAACCACCTTGGCCCAGAAGTGACACTCATCACTTCCTCTTACATTCCATTGGCCATGCATGTAGGTGCAAGTAGGTGGGGAGATGTTGTCTTGGCTAAGTCACAAACACCTCCCCTGGTCTTTGCTCTCCTACCATGCTAGGTCCTCCTGTAGTATACTTTCTTATCAGCATCTCTTCGTACTCTTTCTTCATAACATTCACCAGAATTATAATTTTTCAGGTAATGAGTGATTATTTGATTAATATCTGCCCTCTCCCCTGGATAGTAATCTTCATTAAAGGAGAGACCCCATCCGTTCCTCACTATTGAATCTGACATGTAGTACAGAATCTGGTGCACAGTAGAGACACTCACTAAATTTTTATTGAACAAACTGAAGGAATGAAAATGTCTCTCACTACCACAAATAGAGGACAGATTCGTGATCCAGAAAATATGGTAAATATCTGTTACCTTGCTGAGAAGCCACCTTATACCAGCATAAGTCCTCTCCAACCTAGTTAAATTAAGAATCTTTCAAAGGATGACTTTCTTTTGACCTTGTCATATTCTCCCTATATTACCATCCAGTTAGGTCTTGTGGACAATTACCTTCTAGAGAGGGAATTCATCCTCAGCTGCCGGTTGGATACACAGGCAGTGACTGTAGACATGGCTATTTTTTGGCTTATACATAGTGGCACCCGAAAATAGTATGAAATCCCTGGCAGGACTAACTGGGAAAAGTCAACAACTGGTCCATGCAATAGTGGCCAAACGTCCTGGGAATTTATTGGTAAGAAAAGTTTTAAAAATATTAGAAAGAAAGGGTTATCATTTTGCTTTCCGGATTATTTTAATTACATGTTCTTGTGGCTTCCTGGGCAAAGAAATCCTGCAAAATGCTTGGACAGGGCTTACATAGCTCCAAGTAGATTCAAAACTATTCATTTGGATTTAGTAGGTTAAAATGAACAAGGAATATATAGATCCTTATGAAAGTATGAAACAAAATTACCCTTGAATAAAAGAGCAAAAATAAATACAGTCATCTGTTGGTATACATGGGGAATTGGTTCCAGGAATCCCCTTGGATACCCAAATCCTTGGATGCTCAAGTCCCTTATATAAAATAGTGTGGTATTTGCATATGACATATGCATATCCTCCTGAATACCTTAAGGAGTCTCTAGATTACTTATAATACCTAGTACAATGTAAGTGCTGTGTAAATAGTTCTTGTACTATATTGTTTAGGGAATAATGACAAGAAAAAAGTGTCCATCCATGTTCAGTACAGACACAATCGCCCATCTTTTTTCCAAATATTTTTGTTCCACAGTTGGTTGTATCCATGACGTAGAACCCACAGAAACAGAGCACACGAATATGAAGGACCTATTGTATCTACTACTTCTTGTATACTTATTATACGCTACGCCTGTTTAGTACTATGTAGGCATTACCTTTTAAACTTGTGATAACAATTATTATTTTCTCCATTTTGTAGATAAGGAGGCTGAGAATCAGAGATGAGATTCTTAAAATTATCGAAGTTGAATCCTATACTATTAGCCACTCTCTCAACTTCAATTCTTAATTATTTGTTCTATTCAGACTAGAGTAATACTGGCCACATTTAGCCTTATTTTTCACTCCAGCTTTTTATAATTGTCTTCAAATATGAAGGTTTTGATTATCCCACAATTGGTTCCTCAAGTGATATCAGTTATTATTTACTAATTTTCTTTATTTTTTGAGCACATCAGTGGCTGCTCTGAATTGCAATACCTGTTATTGCTGTATGCCTTATATTCCTATGTTCTGTGTCCTACTTCCACAGCCATCACTCCTTCCTGCCCTCATTTTATTCCATCTTTAGTCAGCTCACTAGACAGTCCAAAACCACATGTGGCTCAAGCTGGGGCACAGTATCATGTGCTTCATCATCACTGTTGGCTGCCACAGGTTGCCATCCCCCATAGACTGCATCCAGTATCCAGATCTTCCAATATCCAAACTGTGGACTGACAGGTTAAATGAGCAACTTCTGGGCAGTAACAGAAAGAGGAGGCTGCACAGATTTTTGCAGTGCATCGCATCTCCTACTCCAGCTTTTATCAGAGAAGAAAATGTCCAAAGCATCTCAAGGACTACAGAAGACATCCTCTTATGGCCTTTGCGGCTTGGACTTAAATCTTGTTCAGATACTTAGCACTTTCATCATGGCAGGAAAATTCTGCAGTGATAGCTCCTCCTAAGACAGAACTCTACATCTGCTGTGCAGTGAAACTTGCTTGCACCCAGAGGGTTGCCTGTGTTTAAATAATGCAGAATTAATGCTTATGAGCACATTCTACTTGGTCTTCTGGCAGAGGACAGAAAAACTTACTACCAACTTTTTAACCCCCTTCTACCAGTTCTATAACTATTTTCCTCTCTAATTAGGGAATATTCAAAACATGTGATCATGCTTAGCTTCTCTCCTCACAATTAACCCTGCTTTAGACCTGGGCATGATCACTCAGCTCTAGATCCTTAAACACTCTTTCATTCATTCACCAATGTGGCAAGCACTGCCAGGTGCTGAGAATGCAAAGATGAATAGAGCAGGACTGTCTGGGAGGAGGAACAGGCATTAATAAAGAAGTACAATCATGTGCTACAGTGGCAATAATAGAATTATATAAGGGCACAGTGTGAGCAGAAGGACAAAGAGGCTACTTTACCGCAGGGTCTGGAAAGATTTCACTGAGGTGACCTGGGTACTGGAGATTGAAAAGCAAGTCAATATTGTGCCATTTAAATGATGGGAAATGCAGGAGCTCCAGGAAGAATGGACAAAGGTATCTAAGAATGATACAGCCAGTTGCATAAGGAAGGCAGTAAATTGCATCAGGAGCATGATGTGAGTATTAGAGGTAGAAGTGGTGCATGGTTAAGACATGAACATGGCAAAAGCAAAATCTGGAGAAACTGGCAGATGCTTGATCATAAATAGTCTTTTGTGCAAGACTTGGCTTGATTCTTCAGCAAAGAAGAATCATCAGAAAGTTTTAAATAGAAGGATTATTTCATAGGATTATGTCATAGTTGCATTTCAGCAACATCATACTAGTGGCATGGATTGGAGGGGCACAACATCAAAGGTAACAGAACCTAGTAATTCCTAACCAGCATCAGTCCCCTCTCCCTTCCTCCTTCCAATCAGAACTTCAGTTTTATTGAATACTTACCCTCCTGTATGTGGTTAACCATCTGCAGATCCAGAGAGGGGATCTTGATTGGTTTAGGACAATCATAAGTGGTTCTATTCCTTTTGCCAATGATGGGTTTAGGCTTGGGCATGTGATATGACTTTCTTTATGAGTAACTGAGAAAGACTACTTAGGAAAGATTTCCTCCCTTTTAAAGAGACACAGAAAAGATGCCTCCTATTTCCCGAATGTGGTTAAATTTGGATGTGATGCTCAAAGCTCAAAGTAATTGGCTAAAACAGTCAAAGGTAATGCGACTTCATGGATTAAAACACAGAAAGTCGCATTACCTTTGACTGTTTTAGCCAATTTGAGTAGGGATTTTTCCTATTTCGAGTCAAAGATATCTTAACTGGTACAAGCAGGAAAAGTAGTTGCAAAACTTTTGCAATACTCCAGGAAAGATACAATAAGAGTAAGAACTAGGGACTTGCTGTGGGACAGGAGAAGTGAAAAGGTTGCAGAAATGCTGAGACCATTGAATCTAAGGGATTTAGACTTGAAAGGAGACTAAAAGTATAGATTGACTCCTAGGTTCCTGGTATGAGTGGCTGGTTATAATGCCTTTGGTTTTGCCTCATGCCAGAAGAGAACGCTTGCCTTGCTATTTAGCAGAGGGGTCCTAGAAATTGCTTGCACTGATCTTTGAATCCTGGAGCTGAGTTTTATTGCTGCTGCTGCTGCTGCTGCTGCTGCTGCTGCTGTTGCTGCTATATTCATTACTGCCTGAGGAACTTGTTGCAATGGTTTTTTCTAGGTCCCCATATCATTCATTAGCACAAAAAACAGTGCACAGCTCGTTTATGCCATGTGCTTCCTATAGTGGAATTTCCTTGTTTCTGTCAAGGCAGAGAAAGCACTGCAGCACCTACTTGATGCTCATGCGTGTGTACCATTGAAGTGTAAGGTAGTTAATACCCAGTGAGGGAATACTTTGACCAATGGAAGATGGCAGCTAATGAATAAATCATTTTCCCTTTCTCCTCTTGGAAGAACTATTTGAGGATGAATTAGCTTCATGTTACCCCTTTGAAGACGTCCTGTGACACCAAGCAATCAGTTTTTCATAAAGCTGTGGCCTGCTCAGTAATGTACTGTCTTCTACTTGCTCTCCCTCCTTCCCTGCTTCACTCTCCTTTCTCCTACTCCTGTTTTCCTGAGATTAATACTCCCTGATAAAGTGCCAGCCCAGAAGCCTTTGCCCCATGCTCTGCAATTTAGGGAAACTAGGCTAAGAAATTGGTGGTAGTTACAGGAAAATCAACATGTTTGTTGACATTTCCCTGTGATTTTGTCTTTTTCTGGGTTTCTGGAACTTCTGAATTCCAAAGCTAAGCCACCACTCTGAAGTTAAAGTGGACATGCCAATACTACAGACTCAGGAAATTAAGTGAAAAGAGGATTTAGGCAGAAGTTCTAAATTCACCAGAATTTTTCTCGTTCAGTGCCAAAAAAGACCAGGGTCTAGTACAGGCAGCCCTCAGCATCTGTGAGTTCTGCATCCAAGGATTCAACCAATACATCAAAAATATCAAAAGCAAAACACCCCATAAAAATAACAATACAACAATTAAAATAATACAAATAAAAATACTGTAAAAAATTATTCATGTAGCGTTTACACTGTATTAGATATTAATCTAGAGATGATTTAAAGCACACAGGAGGATGCGCATAGATTATGTGCAAATGTCATGCCATTTTACACAAGAAAGTTGAGCACCCACAAATTTTAATTTGGGGGGTATGTGTGTGTCTTGGAGCAAAACTCCCATGGATACCAAGGGATGAAAATACAATATTTTGAAGAGCTTATTAGTTGGTTGCTTCATCCCATTGAACTGCTTTTTAATGATCTCTTCCTCTTTATTTACTTACATTCTTAGCCTTCAAGCAGACATTAAAACAAAGTCATCTATTTTAGATATTACAGTGTCATACAGAGCCTTCTATACAAGCCTTTAGAAAGTCAGTAGTTGCCCCAAATTGGCCCTTCATGGCACTGTCTTAGAGGAAGAGTGAAAGTGTTGGAAATTCAACTCTAGGAACTTTCTAAAATGCTTTGCGTCCAGTGGCTAGGCAATCCACCAGGCAGAAGTTAATTTCAATGAAATCCTGTAAGTGAAGTATTAATCCATCAAGTCCCTCTTTTTTTCTAACCCCCTCCCACGCACAGCTGGTGTACTGAAAATATCACCTTATCAAACTGTCCCTACCTTAATGAGTTTGCAAAGGTAATATACAGTGCCATTTACCAAATATTTCTGTTTCTTCTTATGGGCAGATGTAGATTTGCATTTCCCTGCTTTGTTGAAATTAGGAGTGACCATATGACTTGCTTTGGCCAACGTAATGTAGTTATAAGTAACACTGGCCACTTTCAGGTGGAAGATTTAAGAACTAGCTGTGTGATTTGCTAGGTCCTCCTTTTCTCTACAACAGGAACTAGTAGTGCTTTTCATGGAGGCTGTTCCATCAGCCTGGGTCCTGGAGTGAGAATGATACAGATTAGAGAAATAAAGCTCTGTTGGATTAAGCCGCTGACATTTAGGAGTTGATTGTTACAGCAGCATAGCCCTGACTCACAAGTCTGGATAAGCTGTATCTTTGAGGGTCCAGTGATTTCATGATTTCTGATTCTGATTCCCCAGTCGCGTGTGCAGCATTCCAGAGCTGTGCTGAGACTCTCCAAGAAGTTGCTTACTAAATTTTTACAGCCACCCCGTGGTTAAGTATTCTTACCGCAATTTAAAATTAACCTCAAAAAGATCAAGGTCACATGTCACCATCTTGAAAGGAGCAGAGATGTGCTTTGAGTGCAAACATCTTGATTAGAAAGCCACCTATTGCATTGTACCCTAAAGCCCTCAGCTTCCTTTTTCGAAATTACCCTAAAATCAGTCTGTGACCAATGCTTATTCACAGTCTTCTTGGCTCTCCTGGAGAGCTGCACTTTGCTTTCATACCAAATGAAAACATTTCCTTTTGCCGACTCTGGCATCTTTCTCCAGCAACCTTTCAGGAAGCAAATCTACTCAAGCTCAGGATGCTGGCACAGATAGACTCCTCCTTCACTCACAGGCAGAAGATCTGTTCCGAGGGTCCCCTTTGGGCTTAAGGGACCAAAGAGATCAGTTAAACCTAGGCTCATTTTCTATCACTTTCTCTTTACATTTATTACAGAGAATTCATCTCAGGAATGAGTTATTGTGATATCTAACTTAATGAAAGTAGTCTCTATACTGCATTGAATAGTGTCTACCTCCCCAAAATTCATGTCTATCCAGAACCTGTGAATGTGACCTTATTTGGAAATAGGGTCTTTGCAGATGTAATCAAGTTAAGATAAGGTTATAATGAATCAGGGTGGGCCCTAAATCCCATATGGCTGGTGTCAGTATGAGAGGAGAGAAATTTACACAGAAACACGTACTGGGAGAATGCCATGTAACAACAGAGGCAGCAATCGGAATGATGCATCTATAAGCCAAGGGGTACCAAAGACCGCCAGCAACCAGCAGAAGCCAGGAAGAGGCAAGGAAGTATCCTCTCCTAAAGCCTTAAGAGGGAGCATGGCCCTGCAGACATCTTGATTTCGGACTTCTAGCCTCCAGAACAATGAGAGAACAAATTTCAGTTGCACTTAGCTATTAACTTTGTGGTAATTTGTTATGGTAGCCCTGGAAAACTGAATCAAACTTAAAATCCCAAGCTATAGAAAAAATTTTATATATATATATATATATATATGTATATACATGTAAGTAGATACTGTTTTTTACCATCACAGCCTGCTCCCCTCACATTCCAAAAACCACATAGAGAAATGTCAGTTTATCAACCTAGAACATAAAACAAATGACTTTCTGTCACCCCTAAAATCATCCTGCAGTACAGGCTTTGCATACAGACAGACCAGAGTTTGCTTGTAGCTCTGCCACGTAGCAGTTGTTTATGCTAAAACAAGTTAGTTAACTTTCTGTAGCTCCAATCTCTGTCTATACTATTAGCCTAACAATATGTATTGCATTTGTTTGCTGTACAGCGCAGTGGGTATTTGCCATTCTTTGGTGCCTCTCAGCATCAGAACTCCCTTCCCATATTTGGGGAATGCCCCACATTCTAAGGCAGCACCAGCCTCTTGCTAGGGAAGTGAACGTGTCAGCTAAAGCACAAGCATGACCCAGGCTCTGCCAGGAAGATGTGGTTTGCATGGGAGCTCAGACTGTGAAGATGTAGGGACTATATGGAGTCCACTATGGTGAGGTCACAGTAACCTCCAGACCCTAGAGCATCAGAGGGAAAGTTCTTAGGACAACACTCCAGATTGGTATTTGGTGAAAGCTGTGCACGCTGCAGGGCCTACGTGTGGCTGCACTGCTGTTTTCCTGAGATCAATTCTGCAACATGATTTTGAAAATTATTCCGGATATGTAGCTTCTAAGACTCATTATCTGATGTTCCTGTAAGCTTTAAGGAAATCCTTTCACCCCACCTTAAATTAGTAGAATTAGTTTCCGATGCCAGCAACTAAGAACCTTGACTAACACACAAAGACTAAATTAGATGGGATATGTGAAGCCCCTAGCAGGAATCATAAGTAATTTCCTTTTCTTTCTATTCCTAGCCACGGGCTCTGAACAAGGATTCTGCTAACACAGGGTTAACATCTATGCTGGTGAAGAAGTAGAGGGTCAGTAGAAACAGAGGGAAGCAAGCACTTACAGACAGCACTATGCGGCAGATCTAGGCTACAGCCTTTATTCCAGTCAATGATGAAGGTCAGGCCTCATTAGTGTGTGCAGTGTGTTAAAGTGAGGGAGAATTTCAGAACAGGATTAGAAATGGACTCAAAGGCCTTTGACCAAATTGATGATAAGCCCACACCAAAGAAAACTCACATCAGAAGAACCAAAGCTCAAGCTCTGCAAATCTGAGTATCAGCTGACAGTCTGAACAGGTTGCTTTCCATGTTTGTTGTTATTTATGTTTTCTTTTAAGCTTTCAAATCCCTAAATCCCTTCTGCCTAAGCCAAACTCACATTTGGATGCACTAAGCAGCTGTTGCAAGTAGGGATTCTCTCCTCTGTGAAAACACTGATTTTAAAAAATAATAAGCTCTCAGCTCCTGCTCACTCTCACAAGTTTCCAGCAACTGGTGCCCTGACAAATGAAGTGTCAAAACATTTTCAAATTAAAACCCCACAGCTCACACAGCCCCATACCCTCAGCAGGATGGACTTTCCCTGCTTGTGCCCAGTGCACACTTCAAGAAACTAAAAATAGCCAGATGGCAATTAACAGAAACTCCAAGAAGGGGAGATGGGTTGGATTCTAGTGGGGTCAGTTGCCTGGAAGGATTCCAAATGGAGTTCTCAGCCAGCAGTGTGCTCTGGCCAAGAAAGGATTTTCATTAAAACTACATGGAGGAGGCAGAATGAAAAATCAAGATTTGCAAGCTTTGAAGTTAGAGCAGAGGTGGAAACCCATGACCATCAATAATAATAATCCTTGCTAACATAGAGTTTATAGACACTGTATCATCTTGAACTTGTAAGAGCTCTAGGAAGTAGCTACTACTCTTATCATTTTCCTACTTTTATACATAAAGAAGCCAAAGCCCACAGACTGTAGACAACCTGCCCAAGATCTCAAGACAAACAGGACAAAGGTCTATGGCGGGTATATGGTAAATGGTCAAGCAGGAGTTTCAACTCAGCTCTCTGGCTCCAGAACTTATGAATGTAACCACTGTGCAAGGCAACCTCATGTATTCATGGGGATGTTTAAGTAACCAAAATGTTTTTATCCCATCCTTAGGCCTGGAGAAACAAAAATCTCCTTTAGCAATTTTAGCCAACCTTCCCATGGGCAATGCCTTTCGGGGATTATGTGTGCAGGCTCCAAAGTTAGACTAAGAGGGTCTTATTCTGGCCTTTTTATTTCTAGTTGTATAAAATCAGGTAAATTATCAACCTTCCTGGGCCTTTATTCGCTCATCTCTAAAAGGGCAATAATATTAGTATTTATCTCATAAAGTTGTGATGAAGATTAAAAGAAATGGTGTATGGAAAGCCCTTAGCATGGTGCTTGCCCATACTAAGCTCCTCAATAAATAATAGCTATTGTTATTGATCATTCTAAACCCCTATGCTTTTAGGCAGTCAATTTCAATGCCCTTTTAAATAGTCAATTTCAATGAGAAAGAATACAAGGATTTAGTGAAAAAGGAGCATCCTCCACAGACTCCCAGGTATTATTCCAGAATGCTCTTCAGTATGATGTAAGCAAACAAAAAAAGGACTAAAAAAGATTTTGCATTTGTGATGGATTTGGAGTGAGGGGTCCCAACCATCCTGGTTTGTTCAGAACCAGGGGATTCCTGGGTCACTAAAGTAGGGTCAGTTTTCTCCTTCAATTTTCAGAAGGGAGGAAATATTTACTCCCAGGAGAGGGCAGTAATGGAATTAAGAGCGGTCATTTACCCTCCCTCTTTTTTCCCCTTAGCAGGAATGATTCACTTTGATGATGACACTGGGAAATAGGATGGAGCAAGCATAGTGCATGCACTTGGGAGGGGTCGGCCTGCCCACTCCGAACCAAGTGTGTGCCCTTGAGTCCCCCATGTGAGAAACTTAAGGGGCAGGCTCTGGACTTGCTTGGGAGACCAGTTGTTTAGCATGTAAGTGAGTGGAAAAGTTTGGTTTGGGAGCAGAAGATTTAGGCAACTGCATTTGGCCATAGGTCTGAACCCTGTTCTCCAAACAGCAACAATAATGTTAATATTGTGATTTCTTCCTGACATCTGTGTCTATTTCTAAATTGATTCAGCACTCAAAGAAGGAAAGGGATATAATTAATTATCAACCATGTGATTAATTATCACCTTCATAACCCCTAACAGATGGATGCCTATTTCATTTCATTGGCAGATGAAACTATTTCAGGCAGGCAAGGAAAGGGTATTTTGTAAAATCAAATCAAGTTAGAGATGGGAGTGACCTTAAAGATAATCTAGTCCAATATCTTCATTGTTATAGATGAAAAGATGCAAAAATGAAATTGCCAAGTGATAAAATCCATGTGAAAAGTCTGTGAAAGACTTTTATAATGTAAGTTATTAGTGTCATTAGTAGTTTAGGGAGTGGTCTTTAAAGTTGTAACCAGAATTTAAAATAGATCATAGATAACATAGAAAATAGATTATAGATTAAAACTAAGTCCCTATATAGAGAAAGAATATTCTCTAAATAAAACTAATACCTCCAGGAAACATGCTCAAACCACAAAGAAGAAATCAGCATTTCAGAGCTAAATTTTATTTTAACTGGAAAAAACCTACCTTAGGTTGACAAGATTGCTTACTTAAACCTTGAAGGCCAGATAAGCTCAAAAATGAACTAGTTTTTCTCCTTTGTCTTCATCCTGCCCACCTATCCTAGCAGATCCTCTTAACTGGGAATGTTTACTTCATAATTGTTAACCAGGCATGTCCCACTGGCAAGGTAAGGTTGTTTGCTGGGCACCTCAAGACATATAAGACTCTTTGGCTAAACCCCGCCATTTCTGATCACACCTTTGCCTCTTACCCATTACCCTCACCCATCAGAGCACATAGAGGTGGCTTTTAGATAGTGTCCAGTCCTGGGTGGGTTGGATGAAGCCCACTTTACCCTCTCTCTCTCTCTCTCTTTCTCACTGAATTGAATATAGCTGTAACACCTGGACAGAACGGCTAGAGCAACTACTTGAGGACTCCGAAGACTTAAGAATGTCAGGCAGATTAGGATGTGTATTAGTCTGTTCTCACACTGTTACTAAAGACATACCTGAGACTGGGTAATTTATAAAGGAAAGAGGTTTAATTGACTCACAATTCAACATGGCTAGGGAGGCCTCAGGAAACTTGTAATCATGGCAGAAGGGGAAGCAAACATCCTTCTTCACATGACGGCTGGAAGCAGAAGTGCCGAGCAAAAGGGGAAAAGACTCTTATAAAACCATCACATCTCAAGATAATTCACTCACTATTCCAAGAACAGCATGAGGATAACCACCCCATGATTAAATTACCTCCCACTGGGTCCCTCCCAGGATATGTGGGGATTATGGGAGCTACAATTCAAGATGAGATTTGGGTAGGGACACAGCCAAACCATATCAGGAAATAAGACTGGGATTTGAAATACTACCCAACCAACAGTGAGTTTACTCCTTTTTTCCTCCAGTAAACCCTGACCTAAAGTCAACACACTGGAAATGGGCACCAGGGTACAAAAAGAGCTCATGAGACACCTGGTAGTTGTGGCTTTAGCAGCGGGAAAGTAAACTCCTAATAGTCAGGGTGTGAAAATTCTCTGTGTTTCTCTCTTCTCCCCCTCCTCTCTTCCCTCTATTTCCCTTCCTTTTCCTTCCTTCTTTCACATTCCCATCCCCAAGAATCTTGTGGTATTGGCAACATCAGCCTGCATTAGCCAAAACTATAAGGGAAGGAAACCTTCCTCCCCATTCAGTCTCCCAAGGCTGGGCTGGCCCCTAGTGCTTTTTATTCTCTCTCGGTCTCTCTCTGCTTGGCCAATATACAGGCAAAGTCATGGAAGTACATGGCAGAGTAAACTTGTTGACAAGAGACTGAAAAGTAGTCACAGGGAACCAAAAAGTATCACGGAGAGGAAGGAGCTTGGCAAAACAGCTCCATACAGTTTCTTTTATAAATTCCTGGGGTCATCCTCAGCCTGTGCATGCATGGATCTGGTACTAATTAGCATACCAAAACTTTGAGAACTCTGCCCAGGTGCCAGGCTGACCACTGGGTGACATATACAGAGGACAGATCCAAATAGCACTGCCAAGGCTTTGAAAAACGAACTCATATGACGACATATGAAACACAGCCCTCAGAAGACCAACTATGGGGAGGGAACTTGCAGCCCAAACCCAACCATGAAGAACTGGGAAAACCTCAATTCCTATGGGAAAAGATAATCAGCTGAAACTAACACTGACATGCCATGACAACTAACATTGCCATGACACAGAGGTCAGAACAATCTGACAAACACTTTTAAAGCAGCTATTATTTAAAAAGTTCCAACTGGCAATCATGAATACCACTAAAACCAATGGAAAATAGAAAGTGTCAGCCAAGAAACAGATGATATAACAAAGTGCCAAATGGAAATTTTGGCAATGAAAAATATGATAACCAAAATAAAAACTTCACTGATGGGCTCAATAGCAGAATGGAGATGACAAAGAATAGAAAGCCATGTGCAAACCAACTTCTAGCTGGGGGCCTATTTATCACTACCTTTCATGCATCTTTCCCTCTGTTTTCATTAACTATTGTTGTATAACAATACCATACCGTTGTATATACTTGTATGCGGTTGTATAATTGTATTGTATATAACTATAACTACTGTTATGCAACAATAGTTAGTGAAAACAGAGGGAAAGATGCAAGAATATTTAGTGACTTAAACCAGAAACAATTTATGAATTCTCTCAATTCTGTGGGAGGGCTGGGCAGTTTCTCTACTGGTTGTGCTTGGATTTGTTCATTCTTCTGCATCCAGCAGGAGGGTTGGTTGGACTGGAAGACCCAAGATGGCCTCGCTCACAGGTCTGGCAGTTGTTGGTGACGGCTGCTAGCTGAGGTGCTTCAGTTCTCCATGTGACCTCTGAACTCTAGCAGGCTAGACTCCTTCACAGTATGGTAATCACTGGGTTCCAAGAAATGGAGAGCAAAAGCTATAAGGCTCATTAGGGCCTAGGCTCTGGAACTCACACAGCATCACCACTGTCATATTCTATTGGTCAAAGCAAGTCACAAAGCCAGCACAGAGATAAGGGCCAAAAAATTAGAATGCCTCTTGATGAGAGAAGTAGCTACATGACTACATAAGTGTGGATACAGGGAGGCATGATTATTGGAATAATTATTTCAATATTCTACCACAACCTTCCTGGGAAGTAATGCTGCAAAGGTAAAAGACCATGGATCTGCAATTATTATGTCAGTAGACTAGACTGTGAGGCTTAGAGAAGTTCAGCATTTTGCCTAAGATCACAAAGCTAGTTAAGGAGAAAATATGAAACTAGATCCCATACTGCCAAGTCTTTGGACTAGTACTGTTGACTGAGAGATAAGCTGTTGAGTGTTTTGAACAGTTTGTCTCTTTAACAGGTAGAAGAACCCTGGACAACAGTTGTATAATGTGCTGGCAACCATTCATCATTCGTATCCATTTCATGAAGGAAATAAATGCATGTACTTGTGGAGTCTATGAAGAAATTGAAGTAGAGTGTCTCATGAAGAGCTATTTATTATGTAGCAATAAAGCTCCTATAAACTGTTCGATGCACCAGAACAGTGCATTCGGTCCCTCGAGTTCCTGGCACTCAAAGGTTATTAATTTTAGTGAGATAAATTCACATAACATCAAATTAACCATTAACTATTTTAAAGTATACAGTATGGTGTCATTTAATACATTCATTACATTGGGCGACCGTTACCTTTATCTGGTTATAAGACATTTCTATCACCCCCAAAGGAAACTCTGTCCCCATTAAGCAGTTACTTCCTATTTCCCTTTCTCCCTCATCCCTGGCAACCACTAGTGCACTTTCTATCTCTATAAATTTATCTATTCTGATGCTTCACATAAATGGAATCACATGATCTTTTGTGACTGACTTCTTTCACTTAGCTTTTTTTGGGGTTCATCCATGGTGATGCATGTGTCAGCATTGCATCCCTTCTTATGAATAATACAAATGTGAATAATAGTCATAATATTCCATGTGTAAATATACCACATTTTGCTTATATATTCATCAGTTGATGGGCATTTAGATTGTTTCCACTTTCTGGCTATTTTGAACGGTGCTGTTATGAACATTTGTGTACAAGTATTTACTTGAATGCCTGTTTCAATTCTTTTGGGTGTATAGCTAGGAGGGGAATTTCTGGGTCATATGGTAATTCTACTAAAGCTTCATTTTTATTCTGGTCTTGAATAAGCTTCTGAAATGCATGAGATTCATAAACTGCTGCCGGCATTACCTTGTCTCTAAAGTCAATGTGATTCTGGAGGATGGCTCTGTGGTAAGTGGCTGTCCTCACAAAATCTTGCGTCATGTTCTGCTGTTGAGAAATGCAGCCATAAAACTATAAGGGAAAGAGATAAGAGGGGGAGTAAACAACCCACAAAGTCAGCACAATCATGAGCATCTGGTTCTGACAGCCACTTTGGTCAAGGAAGACATGATCTTTCACAAACAGAGAAGCTGAGGCTCTGAGAGACACAGTGACCTGGCCACGTTGGCCCTATATGTAAAGCACAGAATTCTAAGTAGATCCCAGACTTCTGACTATATAGATTCAATAGATTCAGGCCTAGATATTGATGAGATAAGTACTCAAGATCCCTTCCTAAATCAGAGGTTATGAGAGAGCACAAATTGAGAATAATAGACAAGTTGGGATGGTTGACACCTGCAATCCCAGAACTTCGGGAGGTTTAAATAGGAGGATCACTTGAGCCCAAGAGTTGGAGGCTGCAGTGAGCTATAATCACACAAGTGCGGTCCAGCCTAGGCAAGAGAGCGAGGCCCTGTCAAAAAAAAAAAAACAAAAAAAAAGAGAATAGAGTCAAGAGAGAAAGGAGCCAGGACCAAAAGGGATGACCTGCCCTGATGAGCCCCATTAGCCTCGACAGGAAAACAGAACTTGGATAGAAATCCTGGTGGAGGTGGAAGTGAGGCAGAAGGCAGTGATCGCGGTAATCCTGATGGAAACAGAGCCAAGCCAGTTGGGTGATGTGGTGCATATAAATCCCTGAATGCTGGTAAGAAATATTATTGTTGTAATTGCCACCATTTGGTAGAGCTTTCTATGGGCCAGGTACCATGCTAAGTGCTTCACAGTTTCATCAAATTAAATTAAAGCATCATGACAATCAGGTGAATGATGTTCCTCAGATGAGGAAGCTGAGGCTCAGAAAGATCCAGCAACTTGTCCAAGTCCTGACAATATAATAAGTGGCAGAATGGGAATTTAAATCTATGTAATGCTGATGCTGCTGGTCTGGTGACCACATTTTGAGAACCACTGCAATAGAATATTGATTATCTCCTCTCCACCCACCCTGCCTAGATGTGTTCAGAGGCACACCTTGAAACAAATCAATTTATTCCACCCAGGATAACCCTCCTGACCTGGAAGTACTGTGCAGCAGATGCTTCTTCTGTCCGCTGGCTGAACACTGAGTATTCCTTTTTTTTATTTCAGCATATTTTCAAAGTATTTGCAAAGGCACTGAATTCTGCAAGGATAAAAAGCAGATCCATTTCTTCACCTTGGAAATCATAGAGCTCACCATTGCACTCTGCAAAAAATTCCAACTGTGAAAATATTAGAAGATGAAAATGGCACATTCATCCCTGAACACATACATGATAAGAGATGGCAAGGCGGAAATGGGTACTATTCCGACCTGTGACACGCTTATTTACACTTGTCAGACATATTTGCATTCAGAAATGTCAAGAGAGAGAGCACAAAGAAACACAGGCAGAAACCGGGCTCCAGAAATTCTCCCAGTGCTGCGCTTACAAAGCTCATAGATTTATACTCAGAAAGTGCTCTAGGCAAGGTGATTGTTGATGATAAGAAAAAAAAACATATATGTGAATACAAAAAAATAGAATACATACATATATACACATATATTTTATATATACATTCATATAACCTCATTCTATTGTCATGACAGTTTTTTCTCTCTCATTTAGTATTATCGAGATTTACAGAGAAAAGGTAAAATAACTGGGGATATGTGAATACAAAGAAATCCTCTGTCATTTGAAGAAAGAATATAGAAGTGAAAGCTCAAAAAATTTCAGAAGTGATATTGCTGATAGATAACACAGTGTTCACAGTGGCCAATCCCTGTGACTTCTGCCTGAGAGATGTCTCCTGAATACTGCCCAGTAGTCTCCACTGTCTGTGGCCTCTTTCCACTCCACCACAGGCACTGTGACCAGGTCTCTCCCTTATATTACAGCCTTGGCTGGATCCCTAATGCCCACACACTCTTGGTTCATGATAAGCTCTGGCCCCTCACATTCTAGACCCAACCTAGATGTTCTAGATGATCTTGTCCAGTAACCTGTATGCACTTTCCAGAACCCTCTCTGTACTCTCTTCCTGCACACATGAGACCTGCCCTATGACCTCCATGCTTCCACCATGCTGAACACTTACAAATTCCCACATCAACCCAGTCCTGGCCAGGCATCTTGACTTTGAATTTCCCTATTTTTTTCTGTTAGATTATCTTTTGACATCAAACTTCTATTCATCCTGCCAGATTCTATTCAACTAGCATTTCTTCACTGCTATATTCTGAAACATCATAGACAAAATCAGCTGCTGTAATAGAGTAGATCTCAAACTCACCTTTAGTTCAGAATCACCTGGGAAGTTTTTTAAACCTATGGATACTGGGCCCTCACCCTACATCTAATAATTAAATGTTCTAGTGGTAGGGACAAGGCATCTGTATTTTTTAAAAAGCCTCCAGAGTAAATTCTCCTGCATAGCCAAGGATGACAAATATCCCTCCAATCTCATCTTCTAAGCTTACATCATTCATGTTATACTGAACTTATAGATTTTTTTAAAAAAAATCTCCATTTCTCTACCTAAATCAAATTTTGGGGAAACTGTTTAGGGGGTGTCTTAGTCCATTTTGTGTTGCTATATCAGAATACCACAGACTGGGTAATTTACAAAGAACAGTAATTAATTTCTTACAGTTCTGGAGTCTGGGAAGTCCAAGGTTGAGGAACAACATCTGGTGAGGACCTTCTTGCTGTGTCTTACCACGGCAGAAGGCAGAGGGCAAGCAAGTGCAAGAGCAAGAGACAGAGAGGGCCACTTTTATAACAACCCACTCTATTGAAATTAACCATTTCATGAGAATGGAGCCTTCATGGCTTACTCACTTCTTAAAAGTCATACTTCTTTTTCTTTTTCTTTTTTTTTTGAGTCGAAGTTCACTCTTGTCACTCAGGGTAGAGTGCAATGGCACGGTTTCAGCTCACTGCAACCTCCACCTCCTGGTTTCAAGTGATTCTCCTGCCTCAGCCTCCAGAGTAGCTGTGATTACAAGCGCCTGCCACCATGCCTGGCTAATTTTTGTGTTTTTAGTACAGATGGGTTTTCACCACGTTGGCCAGGCTGGTCTTGAACTCCCGACCTCAGGTGACCCACCCACCTCGGACTCCCAAAGTGCTGGGATTATAGGCATGAGCCACCATGCCTAGCCAAAGTCACTTTTATTAATACTGTCACAATGGCAATTAAATTTTAATATGAGTTTTGCAGGTGACCCTTAAACCATAGCAGAAGTTTAAGCCTCATTTATCGCTAGTCCCTAGAACACAGTGCTAATGTAGCAGCCATCCTAATAAATAAGTCTGAAATGTAAATTCAATACATTTGGGAAAATGACTAATGAACTTGGTGAAACTATTTAATTTGAGAAGCAGCCCTGTGAGGCCCTGGGGCCATCCCATGTAGGAACAGATAGTCTGAAAAAAGATCTTGTTGGAAAATAAACATGTAAACGCATGTAACCACTGCCCCTCCTGCACAAGGGAATGCCATCTCCTCAAAAGGACCCAGAGAAGGATAAAGGGAGGAGTTCTTGGTGGAAATGTAGATCAGGATTAGATTTACAGTATACTCTGAACAATCGCTATTTCACCAATTTGTAAGGACTCATCCCAAATAATTAACCTCACCTACCTAATGTTTCCATGTGGATTTTTTTAAATGAAAACGGAAGGATTCTTTGGTTAAAAATGTATCTTCATTATAAAATTTCTGTCAACTCTATCTTTTGCAATTATATCCCTATAAAGGAAAGGATGCAAATGATGGTTTAAAAACAACTACAAAACCAACAAATGAAAAGTATAAAAAATTTAGAAAAATGCAACAAATCAAAAAGAATACAATAAAAAAAATGATTCCATTACACAAGTGACTGACTATGCTTAACATTCTGGGTATGTTTGTGTGTATGTAAAAATTCCTCTTACTTATAAAATTACATCATATTATTTTATAACCAGCACTTTTTATTTAAGATGCTATGAATAACGTCCTAGGCCATTAAGTAGTCTTCTCCACCTCACTGCTAATGGATATATGATTTCAGCTCAATAATGTGCCATAATTTGAACAATTCCCTGTGGCTAAATTTCCAAGCCTCACTCCAAGTCTACTGTATCAGAATGATAAAACCCAGAATCTGTATTCCTGGTGATTCTGGTAACAAGAGAGTTTCAGCCAATAAAGTATGGCAACATTCACATAGTAAGAATATCCTATTACAGTAAAAGCAAAGCCATTTCTTCACAGCATCTTCCTACACATAAAAATCAATGTATTGGTTGATATTTCTGTTCTCCCATTATATTTTTTCTTTTGACCTTTTCTTTTCTCTTTTTTTTTTTTTTTTTTGAGATAGGGTCTCACTCTGTCCCCCAGACTGGAGTGCAGTGGCATGATCTCAGCTCACTACAACCTCTGCCTCCTAGGTTCAAGCAATTCTCCTGCTTCAGCCTCCCGAGTAGCTGGGATTATGGGTGTGAGCCACTACTGCCTGGCTAATTTTTGTATTTTTAGTAGAGACAGGGTTTCACCATTTGGCCAGGCTAGTCTTGAACCCCTGACCTCAAATGATCCACCCTTCTCAGCCTCCCAAAATGCTGGGATTACAGGTGTGAGCCACCACGCCCGGCCTTAAACATTTTCTTTTGCAATTAAAAAAATTTGTCTCTTACTTAACCACATGAAATTTAGAAATGCAGAAAAGCCAAAAAGGAAAAATAATTCCCAGATATAATCACTGATAACATTTTGGGACTTACCCAGGAATTTTTCTTTACATTTGTACATCTATCTCTATATTATATACAACAATAGTATTGTACTCTATTTGTTGACAACCTGCATTTTCACTATTAACAATGTACTGTCAGCTTTTTTCTGTGTCAACACTTTTCATAGAGACTCACTCAACTACATATAAAGCTTCAAAGCTCCTTAATTGTCATATCATTTTGCTCATTTCTCCAATTTGTTCTCAGAGGCAACATCAGAGACTAAGTAGATCTTAATTTATCTTAATTTCAACAATGTTTTTTGACTATGTTCCCTTAAATTCTGGACCCAACTATTTGCTTATAAAATTTGACTGGGAGTCAAAAATATCAAGTCTGTTAAGCTGCAATTTCCTATATTTGCGTTTTTCTCTTTTAAAAAGATATTGGACAATATTTACCCAGCTCTAGTTTCCTGGCACCTCTCCAATTCTCTCTGAGTTCTCAGAGATTGCCAGCAGTGGTTTTTGTCACCCATCTGTGAGTTCTTTGAGTCTCTGTTGTTTGGGCTTTCAAAGCCTATGGTAAATTAATTTGTTTAACAAATAATCTTTTGAATATTCTCAACAGTTGCAAGTCTCTATCCTTTGGGGGAAATTTGAGACCTTAATACAACGCAAAATAATGGCTGCCCAATTAAGTTAATAGGATATATGGCCAGTTGAAAAATATCATTTTTGGTTAAAAAACGAGATTTTGACTATAAAGTCACACACCTGGTGTTCTTGTATGGCTCGCCAATTATCTCCAAAAAGAAAATGTAAAAGAGAAGCTCCAACAAAGTTTTGTGTTACACCAGCATCCATGCAATACATAAATAGCCTACAAAGTAACTACTGAGCTGGATGTGTCAGTTCTATTGTGTTTGAGATTTTAAAAATCCAATTTTATTATATTATTAACAGTGTTAGTCTGCTTAGGCTGCCATAATAAAATGCCACAGATCGGGTGGCTTAAACAACAGAAATTTATTTTCTCAAAGTTTTGGAGACTGGGAAGTCCAAAGTCAAGGTGCCAGACGGTTAGGTTCCTGGCAAGGGTTCCTGGCTTGCAGTTTTCTGCCTTTTCCACTGCATCCTCACATGGTAGAGACAGCGAGCTATTGAGTTCTCTGATGTCTCTTTTTATAAGGACATGAGTTCTGCAGAACCAAGGCTCTACCTCATGACCTCGTTTAAACTTAATTGCTTCCTTACTCCAAATACAGCCACACTGGGGTTAGGATTTCAACATGTGAATCTAGATGGGACACAATTCAGTCCGTGGCAGACACTATAGTCACAGCTATTTATAATCCTAATACAGGGGCCACATTTAACAAATCAAAAATCACAGCCTCTTGTTTGACAAGTTTAAGATATATTTATGGGATTGATGGGATTTAGAAAATCAGGAGTATCCTGGTAAGTCCAGGAACCATCATCAACTAATTCCTTCCTGTGGGGAATTCTGTCAAAAGAATGTGTTTTTTTTTTTTTCACAATTTATCCTCACTTTTATTTTAATGGTTAAATAAATGTGTATAAATAAAGTGTCTGTGTTTCCACATGGTGTATAAAGAGTCAAAAAAATTAATAAATAAACCTCTGTAAAAAGGAAAAGAAACTTAATTGTCGATTTCTCCCCTCTCCTCAGCTACTTTGGAGAACCCAAAAGGAAAGGAACAGTAATAGCCTATCCTCCTCTCCTCCTCAGTTCTCCAAACTGGGGGGCAGAATTTGGGGTAAGAGAAGTAAAGGGCTCTTTAAATCCAGCAGGTAATTTTGCCTTTGGAGAAGATTTTGGCAAGGAGTGCTTTTTTTCTTTTTCTTTTTTTTTTTTTTTTTTTTGATGTGGAGGAGCCTTTTGATCTGCAGGTACCATTTGTTTGAAGGATGCTGTTAATTCTGTAGAGCTGGAATGGTTACCAGAGGAGAGGGAAGAAAGGCCAGCTATTTAGAATATAAGAAAGTCAAAATGGATGTCCACATTTGCACAGTGGGTCCTTCAGCTGCTCAGGGTAGAGAGGTGGGAAGACATGGATTAGAATTGCCGCTCTGGAATAAAGAGGTCCCTACGGGGATATTGCCTAGAAGCCTGAGGGCAGTGGGCTGAGTATATAGGGATGGGGAACTGCCCTCAGTTATTCGTAAAAGCCCAGTTCCTATGGCTAGAGCACACATTATGAGTAAAATGAGAACTCCTTTCAAAGGACACATCTACCCACACTGTTTCTAAAAGGAATGACCTGGTGGAACTACTATTATAAAGTCTCAGGCTGTAAACCATTGTGTCTTGTGATTTTTTTGATCACAAATACACAAATGTAATTTTCTCTATCATGTAGATATTTTACCAAGGACATAGCAGCTCCATGCTATAGCCATGATTCCAATTATTTTCCTTCCATTCTCAGGCTTGATTTAGGCTTCTTCATGACAAACCATTACTTTTCAATTTTAGTACGTATTTCTACTCATGAATCAATACAGACTACTCAGTTGTACCATTTTCTTTCTGTTCTGCTACTCCTAAAAGACCAGATTGAAGGGATCTGTTTTTGTTTGCTTGCTTCTCTTAAATAGCTGCTATTTACAAGTCACACTGTCTGTGGTGCTTTCCATACAAAGTTTATTTACCAAGACACTAGCTTCTTTCTGTGCCAGGAAAGGGTAATACCTGTCTGACTACCTCAGCTGTTCTGGCCACATGTCCCAACATTATACCAGAAAATGTACAACTGACAATAGAATAGTCATGGTGTGGATTTTTATAAAATAATGTCAAACTCTAGACATTGCTGCAAAACTGATTCTGGGCTATGTTGAAGAATTTGCAGACAGCTCATTTCAATTCTCTCCAGTCCATCAGATTGAGCTTACCCAATTAAGCTCTCTTTACTGGACACTCAAGGAAGAAAAAGATACCATTTTAATCAGTGTACAAAGAAGAGAGCAACACTAACCACTTGCTTCATTTAATTCTTCTTCCCCCGCCCTTTTTTTTTTTTTTTTTTTTTGAGATGGAGTCTTGCTCTGTCGCCCAGGCTGGAGTGCAGTGGTGCCATCTCGGCTCACTGCAAGCTCCACCTCCCGGGTTCACGCCATTCTCCCACCTCAGCCTCCCGAGTAGCTGGGACTACAGGCACCTGCCACTAGGTCCGGCTAATTTTGTTTTTGTATTTTCAGTAGACACGGGGTTTCAACGTGTTAACCAGGATGGTCTTGATCTCCTGACCTGCTCAGTGCTGGGAGAAATGGAATTACACCCAGAACATCATTCAAGCAGGATGGATGTGATATCTGCAGCTGGAATACTGGTCTTCTTCTCTGTGTCTGCCTCTTATTAGTTCTTTGTATAACATAGAGGATAATAATTACTATTTTGTCTAGTTACTTAGTTTTTTCTATCTTGCTCCATAGAATGTAAGCTTAAAAGATTTAGAGAGTACAAAGATTTATTCACCATCAAATCCTAGATCAAATTATGATACCTGGCACATAGTAAGTGTGCAATAAATATCATTGAATACATAAATAGATGAATTAATGAAAGCATTCTTTCTTTTTCTCCCTTCCTTTCCTCTTCCTTCTCCTTCTTCTTCCTTTTCTCCTCCTGCTTCTCCTCATCTCCTTCTTCTTCTACCTCTTCTTCTTTCTCATCTGTTCTTTTCTTCTTCTTCCTACGCCTTCTTTTTCTTCTTTTCCTCCTCCTCCTCCTCTTTCATTCTTCTTTCTCTTTATTTTCCCTCCTCGTCCTCTTTCTCCTTTTTTGATCCATTTCGACTTCTACCTCTTGACTGGTTCACGTCTTCTAAAGCAATTACCTCAGAATAAGGAGTTTATTTTCTCATTTACTTATTTCTTCCCTAATCATAGGTGTGTAAACTTCAATATTTGGGCTCCATCTATTTACTTAAAAGGTCTAATCATAAAGTTCTTTGAGTTAGTATCTCAGTGGCAAAACCAAATTACCTGATCCATCATATATTTCAAGTCAAAATCCACTTATTATCTAAACTCCTAAATATGACAATATATTTTTGATTCTATTTTTTTCAATGGATAAGGACACATTTGCATATGACAGTTCCCACACCTTCTTCATCCCAACTTTCAAAGTTAGATAAACATAAACCAAATTTTACGAATTTTCCTATACAGATATGCTGTGTGTGTTTTTCCAGAGAAAGGCACAGATATCTCAGGTGGTAAGACATGAAGTAGTATAGGAAAATGAATACATTCTAAATGTGTATACAGACAGGGGACTCTGCTGCTGAGTGAAATTCAACATAAGGGTGGCCTTCTTACACTTTATACAAGGGTTTGGTTACTTAGAAAAGTAGCAAAAAGCGTTTAGATATAAAGCAGATTCTCTGAGTGCCCAACATATATAGCATTATTATAAGACACTGTATGTTCCTATTGCATACAGGAAAAAACTAGAAAAATGCACAGCTTCATCAAACTTCAAGCTAATTTCTCCCTTTTAGTGCTTTTGTCTCCTCTTTAAAAAGAACTTGCCAGCAAAAGCAGCCATCAAATCAAACTCTCTTAAAACAAAGTTACTTATAAGTTCTAAGAAACTGAATATATTATTTGACTTTCCTCTTCACTCGAAGCCTTACAATTGACAACCAAGCCTACAGTTCACAAGTTGTGTAACACTAACCTAACACTATTTTTGTCCAACCAAAAGATTGGTGCGAAGTACTGGGTAGGACTATTATTGGGAGTATTTTGTGTATTTGTCAAATCTTTAACTGTCAAGAATCTTATGGCAAAACAATTGAGATCATGTTTTTTCAAATCAGAGATGATCTTCATGCATATCTTCAAAACCAAAGAACACTGAGATGACAATTAGTGACCTAAACATTAGTAAAATAGTAATGTTAAACATTTATAAAGGCAAGGGTGGTTTATTCATTTGTTTGAACATTGAGTGAGATCCCTAATCCCTGTAGAATCCTGGTAGACTTGCCCTGATGCTCTACCCATCAACGAAGAAAGCTCAAGATGTAAGAACTGCATGGTCTCCAATAAACATATGGAACAGGAGGTCAACCTTAAATAGAGGAATAATTGACTGAACCAGAACAGAACCAAGATTCTAAGGTATATCTGTGAAAACTCTTTTATTAACAAGTGGTGAAAAACTCAACAACGTATAACTTGAATAGGAGCTTTATGGCTCACAAAACCGAAAAACACAGGATTAAGCTTCCATTTTCAAGAATAGCTATTTTCAACCTCTCCTTTGCTGTTGTTAGGACTTGCTCTCTCACTTGTGTGTGCTGTCACTCTCTTGCTCTCTTTCTTTTTTTCTTGTTTTCTTGCTCTGCATTTCTCTGTTTTTTCTTCCTCGTTAGGCAGGCTTCCCCCTCATAGAACAAGATGATTACCAGCAACTCTAAAACAACACTGCTACAAGCTTAGCAACCTCAGTCCTTCCAAAGAGTTCCAACAAAAGCCCCATATTGAGTCTTGTTGAACCATGTTAAATTAAAGACCCATCTCTGAATCCATGTCTGGGGCCAGGGGATCAATGCCAATGGACTAGCCTTGAGCCAGCCTTATCTAACCCAAAAGGAAAACTGGGCTTCCATTATCAGAAGAAAGGAGAGTATATCAAAGATAAGCAAAATCACAGTTAGCTACTACCGAAAAAGAGGTAGAAACATTATAGACCAAGCTAAAAGAAAGGAAACAGAACTGAGAAAATCTGCGTGCTTCGGGGACAAATGGGAGAAGGTGAGTCATGGAAAATACCCACTCAGCTCATCAGCTTCTGAAATCTTGAAACTTGCATTAGCTTAAACCCAGATTTTGCTTCCAGCAGCAGGTGGTTGTTGTGACAGGCTGCTACAAGCCAATTGGTGGAAATCAAAGAGGGACAGGTTCTGAAGCTCTAATGTTGTTGGTGGTAGTCAGGTAATCCTATGTCTTGGTTCACCTGGAACATCTCAGTTTATATCTGCTGTCCAGGAGAAATAATCGATCCCACTGCCTTTCATATTCAAAAGATTCATGATTTGCATGATAAATGATGAGTCATCCTGCCTATAATTTCATGTAATTTTGGGAGAGGTAGCCACTCACAAGTGAGAGAGTTGGGGAGACAGAAAGATGATTATGGAGAGACCATGCAACACTTGAAAGCTGGAGACGATATACCTGCTTCCCCACCATGGTACCAGGACACTGTCTGGGCCTGAAATGCCTTAAATTCCAGGAGACATTTCACTTCGATAACTTTTTCTTTTTGACTTGAGCTACTTTGTATAGGTAGATATGATTAAAACAGAATTCCCCCAATTTACAATAATGTATTTTTTCCTGGGTCATTGCCAGACACTAGAGTTTGCTGAGAGTGTATTATTTTCATTTGTTTTTACTAAAAATTGTATGTATTTTAACGTCTTACTCATTTCATGTGGTTTTAAAATCTGCACCATGCTTTTCTGAACCCTAGAGGTGAAACAGTCTATTTGCAATTAGGCCTATTTCTACCACGGTGCTTTAACCAATCCAGTAAGACCACCCCATATTAATATTACTTGGGATGAAGATGGAATTTCAAACAACCTCCTAGTCATTTGAAGGTCACCAGACTTGTAGAAAGATAAATGGTACTTTCATTCATTAAGTAAGGCCAGAATGCACCTTCTGGAACATTTAACATGTATTCACAGAGGGACTAATTTATTTATGTTGCAGCATGAGCTATTATTCAATTAGTTCTCATAGCTTCCTGAGGCCTCTGTATGCCTCCCAGCAAGTAAAGCAGCACAGGTAAACACCAAACAGGTGGCATAAAGGCAAATTTCCAATTTGATTAGATTTACACTGTTTAAAAAATGACATTTGACAACTGAAATGAACATTTTCATGATTGCTTATGCCATACTCCCACCATTCCCCTAACAAATAACTTTGGAGAAGCATTAGTGTAATCCTATATAGTATTTAAAAAACTGAAACAGCAGTCTGTACCTTCACTGCATAATGCTTGGGGCACTTTATTTTGCCAAGAGAAAACTTTGCATAATAGGTAGACTTCAAAATCTCTCTGGGCTTTCCCTTTATATATTATCCATAAATGAATGAGACAAAAACATCTACAAACTCAGTTGAGAAACGCTATAGCTGTTACAAGACAGAGGAAAGAAAGTATTTTGTACCTGGAAGACTTGAGATTTCAAATCACATAAACAGACCAGTTTGGATGACAAGTAACTGCTTTGTTAGTTTTGCAATGCGATTTTTTAAGATCTAGCTCTCTTCCCATTCAAACATGCATTTAACAATAATTCTGCATGGTTGTGCTACCTAATCCTATTCAAGAAATTCATCTTGTATTCATTTTTTTAGAGAGCAAAATGTACCCACTGTAGTTCTTAGTGAAGCGAATCTATGATAATTGGCTAAAAGCGTGATGTGCATCTGTCTTCTTAGCTCAATCTCTTTGCTTTTATCTTGTTTTCTCTTTCATATTTATATTGATCGTCAACTGGGTGCAAAATGAGCAGAGGCTAAATCTGGTCTGTAGGAATACTTAATTTGGCCATGATGTGTTTTAAAACTCAGAAGAATGTCACAGGAAACATGGATTTCTACCTAAAATAGTATGACAGGGCACACTAGGGTCTGAATTACTGTGTAGCAACAACCGACATGAGAGAAGTAGCTACTGCAACCTTTTGAATGGATATGAGATCTCCAGTTGCCATAGTTGCCCCATTCTCTCTTCTTTACAACCAGTCCACTTCATGCATTTCCATGACTTGCTTGGGCTGTATAGGCATTTGAGTCTGTGCTTCCCATATACTCAAGGTCCCATTACAAAACTTCATGGACAAAAAGTCTGCAACTTAAAATATCAAGTACTTCCCTTCTATTTTTGAGCACCACGAAATCATAAAAGCTAAGAAAAATGATAGCCAAACATATTATTGTATGCTTGTTTCAATCAATTGACAATTTTAAATGTGTAACAGAAGTAGTTGTGTTTCTTGACAATGACCTTATTTGGTCATTTTGTGCAGACATTCATTAGGGCAGGTTCAAAGTCAAAGTCTAGAGCTATCAGATAAGTTCTGGTGAGTCAGTCACTATCATTCCCAAACAACATATGTTTATATGAATATGGTACTGTTGACTGATTTCAGCTATGAAAGCAAGTTTTTCTCAAACCGTTCATCTCCCCACCCTTCCTGTATAATTACTAATGATCCATGGGATCCTGGAGTATGGCATCTATATTAAAGAGTGATTCCACTCAGAGAGGATGCCCACGGCACCCGCTGCTTTATCATCCTTCCCTAACAAAGTGATCAAGCATCTACTCTATGACAAGCAACTAATAGATCCAGCAGTGGTTAAATTACTGCTTCCTGGTTGACATCCATCTGCACTTTCCTTACACAGAAGAGGGGATAACATGGACCGAAAGCCAGGAGGATTCAATCCAGGGATATTGGTTACCATTCAATATTTTTATAACCACAACCAGCAGATCTTTGTATATAAACGGCCTACCTTCAGCTTTAACTGCAATCCAGCTCTAGAATGAGTGTCAAATCTATAATTTTTTGATACGTTGATAAAAAGGGATATTCTAAATCTTATTGAGAATGTAGCTATTGAGTGACTATTGAGTCTAGAATCCTTGACACTCTAGTATGAAGGCATATTCCAAGTCCTATTAGGAACCCATATAAAAAATTTTCTTCAGATCCAAATGCCAAAAGAAGCTTTGTTTGACATATTCTGCCCTCCTGCCACTGCTCTATCTTTTATGGACTCTGGAGATCATGTAAATTCACAGTATTTCCCCGTTTGCTTGAATGCCAAGATGCCCAGAGTCAAAATCATGGGTTGGCAGTAATACTTATGAGTCCTTTAATGTGCAGATTTGTGTTTTAATTTGCTCTTGGCCTCAGACTTCTGTGCTTTCTATATGTTCTCTAATTTTGAACTTTATCTGTTTATATTTTACTATAGAGATTTGTGAGGAAACTCAAACTCTCTGTGGTAAAAGTTAGGAGATGGATACACGTATGGATAGATGGATGAATGGATAGATGGACAGATGAACAGATAGGTAGAAAGACTGATCAATGAATCCCATCAATATTACATGAAGCTTTAACAGAGACTGATTAAATCATGCTGCAATTTTTCTGCCTCACTTTCCACACAATAACCCACCCTGCTCTGAACAGCAAACATGAGGGCTTTGGAAGCAACAGCCTTGGTCCCATATGCTGAAAGCAGATGGGAGCTGCACTGTCTTCACAGTAGCAGCTGCCCAGGAACCAAAGTGAAGAGGAGGAGGCTGGGGGAAAGGAGCACAAGGGGAGAGAAACACAAAAGAACAATCGGGAGTGGAGAGGAGATACTTCCTGCTGCCAATCTCAGCCAGGGTCAAAAGCAAACACGCACTCAGGAAGTGCTCCATTTAGTACCATTTTCACTTTCATAGTGCCATTTAATCCAATCCCCATTGCCAAGAGATATTATGATCTCCATCATACAGATGGAAGAGAGATACAGACACAGTTTGCTCTGAGACAAACCAGCCAGGCCACTGTTCATTCCAGCACCAATATCTGCATTCCAGAAAGTAGGAAATTCTGAAACCTAGGACAACACTGAGGGGCGTGTTCTACCTCAGAATCAGCTGCTTGTGAATCAGTTGACGATGGCTGAGAAGAAAAGATACACACAAAATTAAGATGTAACATATTCATGTAACATAGCTAACAGGGAAATGGCTTCAGCTCCAACCAGAAAGATTGGCTAGAAAGGGAAAGGTTTTCTGATCCCAAATTTTACAAAATCAAGACAGTGAAAATTTCTCTGTGTAACTGCAGACGTTTTTTCTTTGGAGATAATTATTTGAAAACTAGTTAGCTATTATTCTGGACTGGCAAAGTGTTGCCAGAAATTTATGAAAAATACTCTAGCTGAACTCCTCCTGTACTTATAAACCAGGTATCTATCAATTATACAATGTGTGATTTATTACAGTAAAGCAACAAGACCACCATGTTTATAAAATACTGCACCTTAAATTTTTTCCTGTGTTGTCTATACACAGGTACACATACACATGTACACATACACATGTACACACACACACAACACACACAAACAAAGACATGAATTAATTCTAAGAGGTATAGTATAGAAGTATTCAGTGCAGGGGCAGAGAGCTCAGACTCTCTCTCTCTTTCTCACTTGCTAGGTAGACAGAGAGACAAAATCCACGTGCATACATATTACATGTACATGTGTTATATGTTAATACCTATTTATACACGAGTGCATGAGTGCATGCACACACCTATATAGATATCATATAGTAAAAATTTAAATGAGTGTTAACTTAGGTTGGAAATTCTGTTTCATTTTGATAAAGGAAAATGGACATAGGTGTGAATTTTATCCAAGTGGCCCCTAAGTCTCTTCTCCACTGGGGATCTATTTCTTTCACAATTACCCCAGGGTAGGATGGCCCTTTCTGAGTTTTTTCTTTGAAGATCTAGCATTGAAATTCATACCAGCACTATGGAAGGAAGCCAAGAAAGCCAGCTTTTCTTGGAAGGCTGCATGCCTCAGAACAATCTGAGCCAAGGGGGCTAGAGTGCTGGCGGTGAGTCAGCTCCTTATTAAAAAGATTTATTGATCACCTGCTGTGTGCTAGGCACAGGAGTGGGGGATATGGAGGATGGCTACAAACAAAATTAGAAATGAGACTTCCCCCATCAAGGAATATGTGACGAGGAGAGAGAGAGAGGGAAAGAGAGAAAGAGAGAGAGAGAGAGAGAGAGGAGAGAGAGAGAGACAGAAGAAATGGACACACACGAGAACTACTACAAAGCAATACATTGTTACACACAAAATTTTTTTAGAATAATTTGTATTCAAAGATCCAGGGAGATCAAGCTCTGTGCATTCCATCAGGGAAGGCTGCTTAGAGGAGGTGAACTGTGAACCAAAGAAGAAGCAGACATTTGGATAGGCAGAAAGGAGGAAGGAGGGCAAGGGCTTCAGGCAAAGCTTCCAGCGGGGAAATTTGGAGTCACTATGTAGGCAAAAGTGTAGCCTGATTTTCCAGCGTGAAAGAACTGAGATACAGAGTTACAGAAAAAAATAAAGGCTAAGCGGAAACTCCAGTTAGTGACGTAATGTTAAATGTAAGGTTGGATTTGTCATTTTATGCAACCAGTAGCGTGTGTGCGTTTTTCAGAAGGGTCCTGATGGCAATTTTCGCAGTTTTCTTTGTGCTGAACTTTTGTCCTGCCATGAATAGCAGAGCTGACTTCATGATCACTTCCATCAAAATTCATTAGGTTGCAACCTATGTGAGGGAAGGAAGCCTGTTTCTGGCTTGTTCACCATTACGAAGGTCAGTAACTGGTGCACTGCAGAAAACCAATCATTCCTATGATGAACAAGAAAAAAATCCCCTATTAATTAATTAATTAGTTTATTTATTGAGACAGGGGTCTCATTCTGTCGTCCAGGCTGGAGTGCAGTGCAACCATCAGGACTCATTGCAACCTTGGCCTCCTGCGCTCAAGCAATCCTCCTGCCTCGGCTCCCAGAGTAGCTAGGATTACAGGCATGTGCCATCACACCCAGCTAATTATTTTTATTTTTTATTTTTTAGTAGAGATGAGGTCTCATTATGTTGCCCAGGCTGATCTCAAACTCCTGAGCTGAAGTGATTCTCCCACCTCAGCCTCCCAAAGGGCTGGAATACAGGTGTGAGCCACCACGACCAGCTACCTATTTAGTAATTAAAATTTAACATATTGTGTTAGTAAAGGTTCTGCAGAGGGACAGGACTAATAGGATAGATGTATATATGAAGGAGAGTTTATTGACTCACACAATCCCAAGGTGTTTGTGATTGTGTCTGCAGTAGGCTCTCTGCAAGCTGGGGGGCAAGGAAGCCTATCTGAATCCCAAAACCTCAAAAGTAGGGAAGCTGACAGTGCAGCCTTCAGTCAGTGGTCGAAGGTCCAAGAGCCCCTGGCAAATCACTGGTGTAAGCCCAAGAGTCCAAAAGCTGAATAACTTGGAGTCCGATGTTCGAAGGCAGGATGCGTTCAGCGTGGGAGAAGGATGGAGGCCTGAAGACTCAGCAAGTCTGCTCTTTCCATGCCTGCTTTTATGCTGGCAGCTGATTGGATGGTGCCCACCCAGACTGAGGGTGGGTCTGCCTCTCCCAGTCTACTGACTCAGATGTTAATCTTCTTTGGCAACAGCCTCACAGATACACCCAGGAACAATACTTTGCATCCTTCAATCCAATTAAGTTGACACTCAATATTAACCATCATATATATATATATAAAGTGCTTGGCAGAGTGTCTAGCACAAAAGAATCTCCATCAAAGTACTGCTATTCTTTTCTCCTCTTTGTCTGCATCCTCCTCCTCCTCTTCCTCCTTTTTCTTCATGAGTAAGGCAATAGAATACAGAGTACTCATCATGGTCTCAAATGAGTCCTGTCCCTTGGGATCCCAGGGCAGCTGGATATCACCACGCAGATTGTGCACTGTACAACTGCAGTTTACAACACCCACATAGGCTATGAAGAGAACAGTGTTCCTTGGAATTATGTTACACAGCAGCCCTGTGCAGACAAGCTTTTCATGTCATACCCAACTTGGAAACTCCTTTCGTACTTCAAAATCCTAGAATAACCTCAAAAACCCTTCCTGCCTTCACAGCAGAAGGCAGATCAAAGAGTGGACAGAGCAGAAAGAAACTATAACAGTGCAAAAATGAGAGAAGTAATTCCCAAGGCAACTGGTAGCTGCAGCAGCATTTTAAAAGTGTATTGGAAGAAAAGAACTCTCCTAAAGGTTTGCAAAAAGGAAGAATGGAGAGATCACTACTTTAAAAGCATGAACTTGAGTAACTACAGTCAAAGCCACATAAAAAAGCTCTGCGATTGTTATAAAATCCCTGATTCAAGATCCTGAGAGGTGAATGGGGCATCGAACAGCACAGGACATGAGCAGACAGCACACGAAAGAATTCGTGGGTAATGCTGATCCAGGAAGACTTCAGGAGACAAACTGAATTTATTAGGACTGTTATTATGGGATTTATCAATTCTTTCTGGAAGTGAGATTAGCTGTTAGCATCTGAACATCACTTTTTATTATTTTAGTCTCAGAAGTATGTCCCATGATTTATACTTAACATAACAGAAAACAATTTGGAGAACTGTGTCTGTTAAAACCATATGGAGGTTCCAGTAACTTACAAATAGTCACTTTGTTATCTTTGTCTTTAAGGGCTGAGCTTAAAAATTCTATAACTAAAGACAGGAACATAGTCTAGGTGGTCCCCAGGTGATAGCCCACTTAGGATTCTGGTTGGTGGCCAGATTGGGTGAAATAAGTTATCTTACAAAAAGAGGTAAGGGTATGATTCATTTCTAAGTAGAAATTAAAATAATGCTAACACATAAAAACATAGATTACCATGTTTCTCACCTCGCTTGTAAATGACTTATCAAAAAACTATACACGTTTTATTAGAATACCTTCTATTTAATAGAAATTCACCAGTGACAAGGTGCTATCTGCCATAAGCTGAACTGGAGTACATTACAAACGATGGAAAGTGGAAGTTCTACCCCTGTGGCTGCCAAGGGACTGTGAGCAGATGAAAGGGCAAGGGGTGCTGGCAAAGGCAATGGTGATGCTGGATTTAAAATGCTGCAGCACAGTTGTGGGCTGTAGGAGATTAGCAGAAGTGCAAGGACTGACCTTGTGTAGCAGTCCCAGGTGGGTCTGCTGTCTCTTTGAGCAAGCACCCTGAGCATTCCAAAACCCTAGGAAGCAGTACTGCACACAGTGAGATGACAAATTGTCACGGCTGTGCCTCTCTTGCAGACAAGATCACTCTGCCATGTGTGACAATTATTGGGGCACATGGCCACCTCCCTGCTAGACTCCATGTTCCTGGGGAGTGTGCAGCTGTGTCTGGTTCATTTTTTGATCTCCTAGAGTGCCTCGCTCACCACTGGGCCCATAGTGGAGCCTCACAGTGTCCTGAGTGATATACATCTTTTTCTTTTTTCTTTCTTTCTTTTTTTTTTTTTTTTTTTGAGACAGGGTCTTGCTCTGTCACCAAGGCTGCAGTGCAGTGGCCCAATCATAGCTCACTGCAGCCTTGAACTCCTGGGCTCAGGAGATCCTCCAGAGTAGCTGGATTATCTCATTTAATCAACCAGTAGTCCTCTGTAGTATATATGGGAACTAACCCCATCTCACAAATGAGGACACTGAAGTTTAGAAAGATGAAGAGGCAGACGTTAAGTTACACAGCTGATTGCCAACATCCACAGGCTTTGCAAAAGGTCATCCTTTTAACCACCATATTCCTCTGCTTCTAGATCAGGGGTTGGCAAATTACAGGCCACAGGCCAAATCCAGCCCCTTGTCTCTTTCTGTAGAGCATATCAGCCAATAATAGTTTTCATGTTTTTTACATGGTTTAAAAAATCAAAGTAAGAATAATATTTTGTGACAAATGAAAATCATATGAAATTCACATTTCAGCGTCCATAAATAAAGTGTTTCGGTAGCACAGCCACATTCATTTGTACACGTATTGTCTATGGCTGCTTTCATGCTACAGTGACAGAGCTGAGTGGTTGCAACAAAGCCCATGGCCCATGGAGCCTAAAGTGCTTACTATCTGGCCCTTTACAGAAAAAAAATGTTCATCCCTGCTCTAGGTCCAGATGCACTAAGAGGCAGACACGCTCCTCTGTCCAAGAGTGAAGACAGATTGACATGCAAGGCTAGAGAAATCCTGGAGTGATGAGTGCCAGGTCAGCTTACTTACATCCTATCCCAAAGGGCATGGCTACAGCCTGACCACACCTGAAACCAGTGAGGCAGGCAGCACCAGGCAGTTGGCTCAGGCCATTTCTTGGCAGCGAGGATAGAGCTAATGGTAGTTCTGAAGGTCAGTGAAGATGCTCAATAAACCATTGACTGATTTGGCCAACTTGCAAGCAATATGGGTCTTGCGGTTGACTGAGTTCTGCAGATGATGTAAAATTGCATTTAGCTTTGAGTCGGCAACCTCCTTTCCCACCAAGCCCTCTGTAGAGCAGCCGACAAGTTGCAGAATTGATAGGTTTGAGTATTATCACCCTGTGCTAGGGATGGTAATTGAGGAATGCCATAGCCAGGTGGCAGATAGCAGGAAGGGAGAGAGAGGTACAAGCCAGGTGCCTGCACAATCCAGTACCTGCAGGATGAGAAGGGCTCAGTTGAACCTTCTCTCTGCTCAGCCAAGAGAACCCAGTGGAAGCAGGAGGGAAACCTGAAGGCCAGAAACTAGCCCTGGAATTGGGGGCTCAGGAAAGGGGAAGAGATGGTCACATGATTGTCCGGATATTTTATGGACCTCCTGCCAATGGTCAAGCCAAAGGCCACGCATGTCCTAGTAGGGGCTGGGACAAAGTGGCCACTACACTGGTTCATACTAGATGCTCCATACAGGATGTAACTCATTGTGATCTGGTACTCTGCAGCCACTGTTCTGCACAGCTATCCTGAAACTGTGCAGAAATAGAGGGAAGAGAGGAGCAGAAAACCACCTCCTTGGAAAACAAAATGGTACAATAAGTAAAGCACAGGCTTTGGGGACCAGAAGCCCCAGGCTTCAGTTTTACCTCTGACACTACTACTCCTTGTATGATTATTGTTTGGTCACTTAATTTTTCAGATTTTCGGTGAACTTCCCTGCAAAATGAGCTAAGATAATTAATATTATGAACTTCCCTATAAAATAAGCTAATATAGTTAATATTAGCTCATTTGTGAGTTATGTATTGTATATGAGTCAAGATTAGATTTGTATGCATATAACAACAAAAAACTGCCCAAAATTATAGTAGATTAAATGAATTAGTAATTTATTTTTCTCTCTCATAACAGAAGTCCAGAATTAGACAGTTCAGCAGTTCGGCAGTTATGCAGACACAAGGAAGGACAAGGCAAAGGCATCCTTCCCTGATGTGCTTAGAGCACACTTTCCATCCTGAGAGTGCCTGGAAGTCACAAAGTGACGCTGCAGCTCTGGAAATCATGTCTACATTCCTGGCAGCAAGAAGCAGGAAGAGGCAATGAAGAAATGACCTACCTTTTCTCTGAGTTAGCCTGTGTTAAGGAAATTTTGCCGAAACCCTACCCAACTTTAGCTACTGTCTTTACTTGCAGGGCACACTGGGAGGTGCAGATTTTTAACTCCACCCATTGCCACACCTAAAAGTATAGGACTTCTGTTAGTGTGGAAGAAGGAGAGAATAGAATGGGGAGACAACCAGCAGTCTTGGTCACCACAAATGCCTACTTTGAGGGCTGCTGCTCTTCCCAAATGTCCTAGTGTATATGGAAGAACATTTTAAGGTGAAGAGGGTCATGCACAGAAAATCACACTCCTTGGCTCCTTCATGAAGAAGGAGGCTCAGAGTCACTATCTCTTGTCAAGGTCATTTGCTGGTTAATAGAAGTGCCAGGATTTGAACCAAGCCCCAAGTAATTCCAGGGGCTATGTAGCAGCCACTGCACAATAGGGGACACACTGGTTCTTCTGAAGCTTTTTCAAGGCCCCTCATATGGCCCATTAGATTTGTATGCATATAACCACAAAAAACTGCCTAAAATTATAGTAGATTAAATGAATTAGTAATTTATTTTTCTCTCTCATAACAGAAGTCCAGAATTAGACAGTTCAGCAGTTCGGCAGTTATGCAGACACAAGGAAGGACAAGGCAAAGGCATCCTTCTCTGATGTGCTTAGAGCACACTTTCCATCCTGAGAGTGCCTCCAAGGGCCTCCAAGGCCCTTCATGACTGAGCCTCATTCTGCTTTTACTCAGACCAGGTGTCTTCCTCTGGAAGCTTCCCTGGAGTTCCAGGTTGGGCTAAGTGTCCCTTTGCTGTGGTCTCACAATGCCCGCTGGACTTCTGTCCCATCACTCTTCCCATTACTTTGAAATGACCATCTATGCCTTTATCTTTCCCTCAAGACCTGCACTGAGCAATACCATAGCCAATAGTCACAGGAGGTGATGGAGCCCTTGAAATGGGGCTAGTCAAAATTCACAAGGGCTGTTAAGTACAAAATAAAATGTACTAGATTTCAAAAACATAGTAAAAAGAAAAACAACGTAAAATATCTCATTAATAATTTTCTATACTGCTTTCGCGTTTAAATGATAACACTTTAGAGATACTGGGTTAAATGAAGTATATTAGCTAAATGAAAGTCACCTGTTTCTTTTGGTTATTTTAACATGTACTTCTGAGGCTTGCATTTATGGCTTATGTTGTATTTCTGTTGGTTGGAGTGTAAGCTCCTAGAGGGCAGGAACTAGGTTCTATTGGTTTTCGTGTCTCTAGCATCTGCACGGTGTCTGTTTGGTGAGTGTTGGATGGATGAAATCATGCGTAGGATAAAAGCCTTGGTACCAATGTAGCAAAGGCAGGAAATAGGGAAAGAAGATAGCAGTAAAGGACGGTGACCTGGCAGAGTCAAACGGGCCATATGAGGGGCCTTGAGAAAGCTTCAGAAGAACCAGTGTGTCCCCTATTGTGCAGTGGCTGCTACATAGCCCCTGGAATTACATGGGGCTTGATTCAAATCCTGGCACTTCTATTAACCAGCAAATGACCTTGACAAGAGATAGTGACTCTGAACCTCCTTCTTCATCTGTAAACCAGCAATGATTATAGCACTGACCCCATGACCTTTTGAAGAGAAATGAAGGGGATTATGTTGGTAGGATGCTTGGCATGGCCCCTGAAGCATAATGAATGATCAGTACATGTTGGCTCTTTTTATTAGCTTTTATGGGCCTGTTGTAAAAGAAAAGCCATTTTTAAAAAGTTGCCCAAAGCCAACCAGCATTAAGTCATTTCCCTGCTGAATATTAAAACAGAATTTTTAATCTGAGATGACAAAAATAATTTGAGCTGGCAGATGGCATAGTGTTGTCACCCACTTTGTTGCTTGGAATTGAATGGATTATACATAAATACCACTGAACTCTTTCCTTGTTTGGAAAAGCACCTGACTCCAAGATCTGCTGCAGTGCTCTGTGGTGTTGCAATGGCCTGGCACCCTAGTGCTGTGGCACGGCAACGCAGGCAACTGAACTGTTCACGTTGGCCAAATCAGTCAGGAGAGGTGGCTGTGCTTTGTAACACACAGTCTTCAAATCTCAGTGGCCTAGAACAAATTTACTTCTCAGTTATTCTGCCTGTCCATCACAGACCACTGTAGGGCCTTTGCTTCTTGTTATCCTCACCCAAAAACCCAGACTAGAAAGTGCCTGGGATCATGGATGCAAGAAAACAGGAACATGGTGATTCTTACAATGATGTGTAAAACCTTCAGCTAGAAGTGACACATTGCTCCCACTCACACTCAGTGGACAAAGCAAGCCATATGTCCATGCCTAACTTTGAGGGAGTAGGGAAGTGTAATCTCATCATGTGACTAGAAGAAGGAGACAAGAATGAATGCCCATGAACAGCTCTGATGACCGCCACTGCGTGAGTAGATGGTTTCACGATGGCAGAGAGATGATGCCACCCAGTGTCCCAAGATCAAATTCTGGTATGTTAACAAAATCCTCCTCAGTTTCACATCAATAGAATGTAAAGAAATACAATTTAAAGGGTGTACTTTTTTTTTTAGAACAACTGAATTAGGCAGTATTTAAAAACTTCCAATGTCCAATTTTTATGAGGTTTCAGTGAAATGATACATTCAAACACTGCTGGAATCATCATAAATCACAAAGCAGAACATGTGTTTTGGGAAGCAATTTGGCAGCATGTAGCAGAGCAAAAAACAAAAAGTTCATATCCTTTGGCAGAGTTTTCCACCCTCTTAGGATTGATCTGAATGAAACCATCGAAAAGCTACCCACCCAAAGACGTCTATTTATTTATAATTTTCAAAGTTGCTACTACTAATTATAATAGAAAAAATATTATTTATGATAGAAAAAGCAGAAACTATTTAAATGCTCTACTATAGGCGATTGGTTAAGCAAATAACAGGAATTCTTGTGTGGAATATTATTTATATATTTTTGAAGTCATAAAGTCTAACAAACATGAAAATATGCTTATTATAGAGCATTAAATGAAGATGGTGAATATAAAACAACATTTAAATAATGATCACCACTATTCAAAAATGGATACAAAACAAAAATGCTGAAAATAATTAAACCAAAATGCTAATAGTGATATATTAGCCTTATTTTTATCTCAAATATAATACTGAAAAATAAACTTTAACATGGAATCTGAACAAACTAAAACGTATCTCCAGTTGAGAGGGGTTCTCTGAAGCAGCTGCTTGGGCAGAAGCTCTATGTAGAACATGGTCTGTCCATGAGAACAGGGATCTGTAATAGTGCCTTTTCTTAGTAGGTGCTCAAAAAAAGTTATTGTATAAATAAAAGGAAAATGATGAATAAAGAAAAAATAGAAAAAGAATAAATGAATGTTGAGCTGAGAACATGAAAATGGAAGGGCCAACTCTCTTAAGAACCCTAAATAGGTAACATTAATCACTAATGAGAGAAGTCATTTTCAGGCCCAGAAAGAACAGCTTCCCAGGGTCAGTTCTGTGTGAGCAAGAAGGTCTAGCGGCCACAAACCAAATGGAAAAAACTCTTTACCTCCTTGACATTACCTCTCAGAAATCTCCTCCACTTTGGTTTCCTTCTCCCATTCAACCATTCCTCCCTGGATTTTGCTCCTCCTACCCCCAAGACTGGTCCAGAACAGAGTATGAGCTGAAAAGCTGCCTGTTAGAAAGAACAAGGTATTTTCTCTTTACCAAAGAGAAGATGAGATAAGGGTGATCTTACTGTCACTCTGTGATCTTCCTTGTTCTTTTAACGATCTGCTCAAACCTCAGATCACTTAATGGAATGCCCAGGAAAGCCTATAAGTTTTCCGTAAGTTTCCTTATGAAATACAGACCTTACTTAATTTAAATACACAAGACAGCCATGTACAGTTGTGCAGGATGTGCATTGCACAACCCTGGGACCATTTTTTTTATCAAAAACATCACAGATTTATTTATTATAAATTCTTTAGCAAATGGCAGTGAATTCATTTTTCTAACAAAATCAGTATATCATAACTTTATGACACATGAAAGAAAAAACCTGTCTTAAGGAATGTTGGTTTTTCTCTTCCCAATTTGGACAAGGAGCCATGTGGACTATGATAGTCCTTGAGCACACAGATTAGTCCTTGCCTGTTCTTTCATGGTCTACCCTGGAAAGGGGTGGCATACTCAAGTCCTTCATGGTCACACAGGTGCCATAAATAGGTGAAGAAGGCCAAGTATGTGTATCTTTAGAAAGTAGGAGGGTTGTAAAAAGCTACATGGGAGGGCACAATATGGAAATTTCCCAATATGGAAATTCTATAAGTGGACAAACAACAGATTGTCTCACCAATAAATTCTTAATAAAGGGTTTCCTTCCCTGAGGTGGGTTTAATATAGCACACTGCCCCTTCATATATGGTCAGTGGGCCCATAGGATGCAATATAATCTCCTGAGATACCATGAATCAAACTGGTTTGGGGATATCACTACCTTATCTGGGAAGCATAGGGAGGTTTCTCTTACAAAGAGAAGTTGAGAGGGTTGTGGGAGGCACTTATCTGGTAACAAAGTGCTCAAAAAATGGAAAATCAATAAAATGAAATATTACATCCTTAGCACCCAGCACAGTACCTGAAGGGCTGGGAGTTCTAAACACTGAATAAATATTTCTTAAATTGAGTAACAGACAGTATAAAGTGTCCCCCAGTTAAATCTAAAAAAGAGAGGGACCCTCAGTTCCAGGAAATATCCACCCCTTTCCCAGAAAACTCATGAATAATCCACCCCCTGTTTAGCATATACTCAAGAAATAACTATAAGTATACTCAGTCAAGCAGCTCATGCTGCTGCTCTGCCTATGGAGTAGACTTTTTTTTATTATTCCTTTACTTTCTTAATAAACTTGCTTTAATTTTAGCCAAGAACAGAAAATTTTAATTGAACTAGAAGTTCTTTTCATAAGTAAAAATTTTTAAAATAGCTGTATGGTATTCCAAACCACCCATCGCCTGAAGATGAACACTTTTATTGTTTTCAGTATATTGCTATTACAAATAATGATTTAGTGTTAATAGTTTCTTAAATTTCATTTTGCTCATTTATGAATATATTTAGCTTAAATTCCTAGAAGTCAGATCAAAAGACATACATATATATGTGTGTGTGTGTGTGTGTGTGTGTATATATATATATATATATGTAATTTTAAAATATATTGCCAGCCAGTTGCAGTGGCTCACACCTGTAATCCTAGCACTTTGGGAGGCTGAGGTGGGCGGATCACTTAGGTCAGGAGATCGAAACCAGCTTGGCCAACATGATAAAGCCCCCATTTCTACTAAGTATACAAAAATTAGCCAGGTGTGGTGGCAGGTGCCTGTAATCCCAGTTACTCAGGAGGCTGAGGCAGGAGAATCACTGTGCCTGGGAGGTGGAGGTTGCAGTGAGACAAGATCACAGTATTGCACTCCAGCCTGGGCAACAGAGTGAGACTCTGTCTCTCTCTCTGTGTCTGTCTGTCTGTCTGTCTGTCTCTCTCTCTCTCTCTCTCTCTCTCTCTCTCTATATATATATATATATATATAAAACTAAAAATGAGCCAGGCATAGTGGTATTGCCCTATGCCCCATATATAATATATATATGTTACATATATAATATATGTTATATTATATATGTTACATATATGTTATATTATATATGTTACATATATGTTATATTATATATGTTACATATATGTTATATTATGTATGTTACATATGTTATATTATATATGTTACATATATGTTATATTATATGTTACATATATATGTTATATTATATATGTTACATATATGTTATATTATATATGTTACATATATTATATTATATATGTAATATAAAATATATGTTGTATTATATATGTAATATAAAATATATGTTGTATTATATATGTAATATAAAATATATGTTATATTATATATGTAATATAATATATGTTATATTATATATGTTGCATATGTAATATATGTTATATTATATATGTTGCATATACAATATGTTATATTATATATAATATATTATATATGTTACATATAATATATATTATAAATAATATATATTATATATGTAACATATATAATGTATATTATAAATAATATATATTATATATGTTACATATATAATGTATAATATAAATAATATATATTAAATATGTAACATATATAATATATAATATATGTGTAACATATATAATATGTAATATATTTAATAGATAATATATATACATTATACTTGGGGCATAGGGGACTACCACTATGTCCTGATCATTTTTAATTTTTTTTTTTTGGTAGAGTCAGGGTCTGCCTGTGTTGCCCAGGCTGGTCTCAAACCCCCAGCCTCAAGCAATTCTCCCATCTTGGCCTCTCAAAGTGCTGGGATCAAAGGCGTGAGCCACCACATCCTGCCAGAATATTTTCTTTCATGTTAATTTATTAAATGATATGTATTCCTTTCATGCTCCTAAGAGAGCTGAGACATTTGAATGCATTTTGAAGAAGAAAGAGGGGGATACAAATGTTAATGCTGAGCACAGTGTGTCCTATAACAAATATCTCTGTTCTACCTCACCTGGAAGCTAATAGTCAAATGCAGCAAATTCCAAACTATAAAAACTCTCAAGTTCCACTAGTCAGCCACCCCAGCCTCTTGCTATTGCTACTGTAATTGTTAAGAGAATATTTCAAGGCAGCTCCAAAACTCTTGATCATTACACTTTGGACGACCAGCAGATTAATCAACTTGTAGATGAGTGACATTGTTCCTTTGTAGCTCCTCATACCCCAAGTCATGTTTTTGTGAACTTTTCAAACATTATGAGTTTTTTCAACTTTTATTATGAAAAATTTCAAATGTACATAGTTAGATTAATATAGAGAATCCTATTCCCAAGATTTAAAATTTGTTAAGATTTTTTCATCTCAATTCATCTGTACTGCCACGCCTTTTGGGGAATTTTTTTTTGGCTGTACATTTTAAAGCTAATTGCAGACATCATGTTATTTTACCCATAAATCTTTCAGTAGAATGCATATTTTGTGCACTTGCTCAGCAGGAAACAGGGAGCAGAGAAGATGGTTGCTATAATAAATACTGAGAGCAGAGAGGCATAGAGCAGTCATGCTCCAGCTGGGTTTAAGTGAAGTATGAGTTTTTCCTATAAGAGAAAAAAATTGAAAAACAGCTGGTAGAAAGTTGGAGTTTTTACTTTTTGCCTTCTTTTGTAATCATCTGAAGCATCACTTCACATGTACTCAATGAAATATCATTTATGATATGGGAAAGGGACATAAAACATCAACAGTTATAGCTTGTAATTCCAGTTCTCCTCCCTCAATAATTAATAGAACAAGTAGACCAAGAACCATTAGGGATCAACCAACTTGACCCAAATGTTATTTAGAGAAAACTCCACCCAACAAGAACAAAACACACATTCTTTTTAAGTGCTCATGGAACATTCATCAACATGGACCATATTGTGGGCTATAAAACAGACTCCAACAAATGTGAAACCATTAATGTCATACAGAGCATTTTCCCAGATCACGAAAGAATTCAACTAGAAATCATGACAAAGAGATACCTGGAAAATCCCCAAATGATTGGAAATTAAACATGCCCAAATAATCCATGGATCAAAAAATAAATCCATAGGGCAAAGAGAAAATAACAATAAAAATTAGAAAATATATTGAACTGTATAGCAAGAAAACCACAACATACACAAATTTATGAGATGTTGCTAGAGCAGAGTGTAGAAAGAAATGTCCAGCATTAAAGCAGTGTATTACAACAAAGGAAAGAATTCAACAATCTAAGCTTAAGTTAGAGAAGTGTAATCAGAAAAACAAAGTAATCAGAGAAAAGAAAATAACAAGATGAGAGAAAGAATCAATAAGATAGAAAATGGACAAAATAGAGAAAAATGAATGAAACCGAAAGCTGTTTCATTGAAAAGATCAACAAAACTGATAAGCCTCTTGTTAGGCTAATTAAGAAAATAAAAAGATAAGACCTATTATCAATATAAAACATGAGATATTTGAAGAAATGACACCAATTCTATACAGTTCCCCAAAGATTAGGGAGTATGTCCCAACTCGTTTAATAAGGCCAATATTACTCTGATATCCAAGCCCCACAAAGGCATTAAGAAAACTACAAAGCAATATCAAATGAACACAGACACAAAACTCATTTATAAAATTCTAGCAAACTTTATATTGATAATAGGTCTTATCTTTTTATTTTCTTGATTAGCCTAACAAGAGGCTTATCAATTTTGTTGATCTTTTCAATGAAACAGCTTTCGGTTTCATTCATTTTTCTCTACTTTGTCCATTTTCTATCTTATTGATTCTTTCTCTCATCTTTGTTATTTTCTTTTCTCTGATTACTTTGTTTCTCTGATTACACTTCTCTAATTTAATCTAAAAAAATTTGGCAATATATTAAAAGGTTCACACATCATGACCATGAGGTTTAACTCAGAAATTCAAGGTTGTTTTAGCGTTGAAAAATCGATATATTAACAGCGTAAAATAAAAATGATATAATTATCTCTGTAGATTCAGAAAAGCATTTCATGAAACATATATTCAAAGTAGAAACTCTCAGCAAATTAGAAATAGAATAGACCTTTCTCAGCTTAATAAAGGGCATCTATTTTTTAAAAAATCTACAGCTAACATGAGGAAAACTAAATGCTCTTGAGTTCACGAACGAGGCAAGGATGCTCACTCTCTTCTATACAACATTGTACATTGTAGTACAGGAACTAGCTGGTGCAATAAGGCAAAAAAAGAAAAAAAAAAGGAAGGAAGGCAAGACATACAGATAGGATAGGAAGGAAGTAAAACTGTCTCTAATCACAGCTGATATAACCACTTATGTAGAAAATTCTAGGAATCTATCCAAAAAAATCATATAAAAACTAAGTGACTTAGCAAGGTTGCAGGATACAAGGCTAACACACAAAAAGATCAACTGTCTTTCCGAAGCAATGGATAACAATTGGATACTAAATTTGAGGTAGGAGGCTGTATGATGAGGAACAGGATATTTGTGGGATCTCAAAGTGTTTTTGCACAGATTGCTTATGAATTATGGCTAACAGGGAAAGAAGAGTAACTTTGCAGTGGAGAAAATGGAAAACACCCTGACCTGGTGATCAAAACCAACGAGGGGTAGATGGGCTTCGGTGCTCCCCGATGTGATATCCTGAGAAGGACACAATAGAACTTGGGTAGTTTTCTGCCTGGGGATGTGTAAACTAATCTTTTTATGAGGAAACCAGAAAAGAAACACAAATGGGGAATATTCTATAACATAACTGGTCTATATTCTTTGAATATCTCAATGTCATAAAAGAAAGAAAAGGCTGAAGAACTGTTTCAAATTAAAGGAGACTAAAGAAACGTGACAACTAAATGCAAGACTTGGTCCTGGGCCAGATCAAGTAATGGAGGGAAAAATATGCTATAAAGGCATAAATTGGGACCATTTATGAAATTGGACTATGGGCTATAGATCAAACAAATATTGTATACATGTTAAATTCCTGAATTTGATAACTCTACTGTGGTTATGTAAGAGAATATTCTTATTCATAGGCAATGCCCAATGAAGTACAAAGGGTAAAGGAATGTGTCATATGCAAATTGCTCTCAAAAGGTTCAGAAATAAAATTATGTGATTATATATATGCACACACACATACAGAGAAAGAGATAAACCCAATGTGACAGAGCATTATACATTAATGAATCTATTTAAAGGGTATTCATAAGTTCTCTGTTATGTTTATGTAACTGTTCTGTAAGTTTGAAAATTTTTCAAATTCCTGAAGAAACCTTTCCATGACTCACAAATCCCCAGAATAAAGTCTGCCGGTGCCTCTATTTGTTTTTGTCAGTTAGTGAAATGTTGATAAAAGTTGGTTTTCCCATGTTCTTGATATCATCCCACATAACGACATGAGTTTTCTATGTTAGATGGCAGCAGCCAATGCAATGAAAGGTGAAGGGGAAGTCTGGAGGATACAGAAAGAGAAGGGGCCTTGTATTTTATTTTTGACACCTAGGCAATTTCCTTAATATTTGTGAGCCTTAGTGTCTTTGCTGAAAAATGGGAATAATAAAATATACCAACCTCATGGGTCTGCTATGAGAATCAAAATGAAAGAGGGTATAACTGCATACCTTTAAAAAGTATATAAAAATGATATAATTCCTAGACCATGTCAAGCCCCTGCTACAGGTTCTCCAAAGCTTCTCATCTCCCTCAGGACATAGCTAAAGTCCTCATTATGATCCCCAGTATCTCACCTGACCAGGCCTCTAGCAATCTGATCCTGTCTCCTGCCTTCTCCTCCATCCTTTGAACACATCCTGCCTCAAGGGCTTTGTAGTTCTGCTCCCTCTGTCTGGACTACCCTTAGCGCAGGCTCCTCCCCATCCCCATTGTAGTTTTCTACTCAGATGTCATCTTATTATGAGGCTACCCCCCTCCAAAATTACCTATATATAGTACATTCATTTAATCCCCAGTCATTCTCTGTTCGTTATTCTGGTTTGTCTTTTCCGCACTTATCGCACATAACTCACTATATGTTTATTTGTTTATTGTCTGTCCCTTAAAATGTCAGCTTTGTAATTGTAAGAACTTCTATTTCTTCAGTGCTGTATCTTCAGCATATAAAGAAGTACTTGGCACATAACTAACTCTCAATACATATTTGTTGAATGACTGGATGAATGGATAGGTGAACAGGAATTAACCTTGCAAATATGTTGTAAGTACACAGTCAATGCTTCACAGATATTACCATAAGTCCGTTAATTAAACTTTAAAAAAAAAACTTAAAAAACTTTTTGACACTTGGCCAGGCACGGTGGCTCACACCTATACTCCCAGCACTTTGGGAGGCCAAGGCAAGTGGATCACCTGAGATCAGGAGTTCAAGACCAGCTTGGACTACATGATAAAACTCCTTCTCTACTAAAAACACAAAAATTAGCTGGGCACTATGGCACATGCCCATAATCCCAGCTACTCAGGAGACTGAGGCACAAGAATCACTTGAACCTGGGAGGCAGAGGTTGCCCTGAGCTGAGATTGTGCCATTGCACTCCAGCCTGGGCGACAGAGTGAGACTGTTTTTTTTTTTTTTAATGACACTCATTAAATATTCCCACTGCTTCCAAAATACAATGAATTAAAAAATATTTTATTTTTAGGATTTCATACTAGTATTTGAGATTACTGGAGATTATTTGACATATGACCAAATCAGGCTTGGAAATCACTGAGTCACAATTCTGAAGAAGGAAGAGAGGGAAGAAATAGTCTTCACACTGTCATATTTGTATATTTGATCATTTCTTTCCTAGTGGGGCCTCCTAATTATCAATACAGGTCAACTCCCCAGTGAAGGTGGATTTATTTTTTACCCAAGTCACAGATACTTGACAGCTGTTCACTCACTTCTAAATATAAAAGCCTTGCATTTCAAACTCCACATCCTCTTATTCCAGGAAATCAGCACACATCTTGAAAACTCAGCGATTGTATCTGATAGGCAGTGATATAAGTAGACAGCCTTCTGTCAACACCCAGGCTGACAAATGACAATCAAGATGCACTGCTACCTGGGATCTGGGCCATCTGGGACCTTCCAAGTCACATCCTGAGATAAGGCTTATCCTGATTTTCATTACTGAAGATAGGAATTTCTTGGTTTTATTAAAACTGACCCAAATGTAATCCAATCAGGATTGCAAGATGTTATATTTGACTTATAAATATAAGTCAACATGGCTCTCTTTATCTGGGAGCCAGTTGTTGTGAAGGCAGAATTCCTTCATATATGTTTTATTGTTGCAGATAAAACTCAGTATTCAAAAACTGCTTTTTTTTTAAATTTTTAACACAAAGGACCCACCAAGATGTTCACATGGACTGATCCACCAGGGCTTACCAAGCTGCACTGCCCAAGAAGTACAACTTACAAACCCCTTATAACTAGACCTGTCTTCCTTGGCTTCTGGGGTGCATCTAAATGAACCAAGAGAGTGATTTTCCTCTCACTGAGTCTGTTTCTAAATTATTTCTGGTTTATTGCTATCCGAATATCTGGTTGTGTTTCTGTCTCAAGCCTACTGAAATTATTTTTATCTAATGGATATCTGGTCCCCTCAAATAAGTGAAAAGCCCTGAGGCTGGTATTTATCCTCATTCAGTGTTGTTTCTCTATAGTTTTCAGGGTAACTTGAATGACTGAAGCACCTACTTCTCTATAATCAGGCTGGTGGGGGCAAAATTTTTCAAGATGTAAGGCTTGTCGCAATTGAATTATTAAGAGAGGTATACAATGGAATAGCTTATACTACAAATATCATTTTATCTTAGCTGTAGAAGGAATTCTAAATCGCGTCAACCACGTCTGTATTTCCTACAAAGGTTGTTCATGTATGTGTTTGTGTCTAGTTTGATCTGATCTATGAATTAAGCTTCCTATACTACCATTCTCTGTGTCTGTGTGTCTATACGTAAGAGTATCTTTTCCCTCCTCCACATGGAACAAAAATGTTGGGAGACGTTCCTCTGTCAGTCTCATACTGGGTTTCATACCTGTCTTGCTGAGTGCGCCAAGAATGCAGGACTTCAACCACTCTTTGTCTGGGCTATTTCTCAGAGTTATGTATGCAGCAAGCAGCCTCAAGGGATGAAGTGACATCTTCCTCTGGAATAAACAGCAGGCTTTCTTACTTCTTGCTATAAAATAGCAGGTTCTCCAAGTTCGGTGGTCCTCTCCTATAATGCAACTGACTACATCTATAGGTAACCACCAGGCCTCTGCATCTGCCTGTGGGAACTGGAGCTCACAGAACTGACAATGTGCTGACACTCTGGCTAATGCTCTTTCTCTGAGTATTAAAGCCTTTATCTCTGAACCAGGATCCCTATGTCCTTTGTCAGCACCCATGAAACAGTAGCACTGTAACTTGTTAACTTGCAAATAGGATAAAATCTCAGATTCTTCACAATTCTTGATAAAAAAAATTGGCTTTTTGATATGGTCTGTAATGGTAGCCCTATCTGTCAGTGGTCAGTATTTTGGAGGCACACTTTAAGATCACAGGAAGATTCCTGAAGATAATAGAAACATGTCATTTGCATACATTATAGGAATATCGAAGTCAAAAAGGCTGATCTATCATTAATGGGAAGGGACCATTTGCAAATATTTTGAGTTGAAGACTGTTTTGCCTGGCTCGGAGAGCAGAAAGTTCTGACTCTGTCCAATTGCATGAACGGGCAAGAATGTGTGTTAGAATGAGAATACAGAGGAATGGAAATGTTGATTGAGTCTGGCTTTTCATCCAAATCTAAAGGGTTCTAAGTGTATGAATTTCTTTTCCTTCAAAGAAATATGGAGGACTTCTACTCATAATCATGACATTAACTGCTACCATACCTTCCCACCCACTGCCGTAAGAAAACTAAGCAAAATATGTTAAACAATAGCTGTCACACAATGGAGAACAGTCCATGCCAAACTGTGATCTTTAAAAGAAGGTAAACCAATAAGGTCAGTGCTATGATTAACTTGGTTTTCTGCCTTGAGGCACTATCCAGACTTCAGTGTAGGGTGTGGGAAGCAAAATAGAGCAAAGTGGTCTTGCTGAGTTAAAAATACAAAGAATGGCATTCAGGGAAGCTGAAGCTGCTGCTGGAATTTCTACAGTGATTGTCAAATAGAACGGAGTTATATCAAGAAGGAGCTCAAAATATCTACAAAAGCCTCCCCTTCAGTTTCTAGCTTGATAAATTCTAAGCAGCGCATATATATGGTAAGTTTCCACAAGTGGACAAAAACCTCTATGGGAAAAGAATAACTTTAAGGAGCTCTAATTGTTCTAAGCTGAACAATTCCCAGAGATAATATAACATGGAGAAAGTTTATAGTTCCAACCAGTCAGTGTGAAAAGACCGTGTTGAACACTTGAGACATACATCAGAAAACACAGTTTGTTCACACTTTAGTAGCATATCTAAACTAGACCTGGAATAAAGATTTCTTAGCCATAGCAAAGCTAAAAATAAGCCTCAGAATAATGAAGCTGACCTATACTAGGTAATCTGCCTACCTGAGCAAACCTCAATATTCCTTAAAGGAAGGTTACAAAATCCAGACACTTGACCCACAACATTTAGAATGTCCAGCTTCAATAACCAAAAGATACATGAAACATTCCCAAGTACATGGAAATTAAACCACTTCTCATTATCCCAAGGGTCAAAGAAGTAATTACAACAGAAAGTAGCATATATTTTGAACTGAATAATAATGATGATGCAACATACTAAAATTTGGTCATATAGATAATCCATGCTCAGTGGAAACCTAATGGTTTTAAGAAATTATATTAGAAAAAATAAAAGAATGAAGTTAATGACCTAGGTTTTCACTATAAGAGGCTGTAACAAAAGAGCAAAGTAAGCCCAAAGAACACAGAATCAAGAAAATAATAAAAATAAGACTAGAAATCAATGAAATAAAAAATAGAAAAACTATAGAGAAATGAATACAGCCAAATTTGATTTGTTGAAAAACTAAAAAATTGATAAACCCCTACCTACATGGATCAAAGAAAAAAAGAAGAAACATTAATAACAACTATCAGAAAAGAAATAGTAGAAATTATTACAAATCTTACAAAATTAAAAGTATAACATGCAAATTATGAACAATTTTGCCAATGAATCTGACATCTTCGATGAAATGGAAAATTCCATGAAAGGATGTAAAATATCAAATTGAAACAAGAGGAAAATCTGAAGAGCCCCATATCTATTAAAGAATTACCATGAATATCCCCATGAATAAAATTTCAAGCCTCAATAAATTCACAGGTGAATTCTATCAAACATTTAACAGACAAATAATATCAATTCTACACAAAGCACATAATTCAAAGCAACCAAAGTTATAGAATATTATCATATCAATAGTTTTAAAAAAGCTTGACAAAATCCAATGCCCAATAATGACAAAAATTTTCTGCAAGCTAAGGATAGAAGGGAATTTCCTGAATCTGAGAAAGATCTTCCACAAAAAAATACAACAAATATTATACTTCATGGTGGCATACTGGACTTTTATCTATAACTTGGAAACTGTCAAGGACAGTTGCTCTCTTTTGCCTCTTCAATAAATTGCTCAATACATTCAATAAATTGTTAAAAGTACAATTCTCACCAAATTGATCAATCTCAATTATAATTGGATCAAGAATTTTTGTAGAAATTGACAACTTAATTATAAATGTATACGGAAATGCAAAGGACCAAAAGATCCAAAACAATCACGACAAAAAAGAACTAAGTTGAAGGACATAGACTATCTGACCTCAAGAGTTACTTTAAAGGTAATCCAGACAATGTGATATTGGTATAAGGATAATTAAAGGAACAGAATAAAGTGTTCAAGAATTTTATATGGTCATTTGACTTGAAAATGTCTTTTCGGTAAACATTATTAGAATAGTGGGATATCTGTATGAACTAAAAATAATTCTTGGCTTCATACTTCATATCATATGAAAAATAATTTAGATGGATTACATACCTAAAATATAAAAGTTAAAGCTAGGAAACTTCTAGAAGGAAATATAGGATAAATCATTCAGTATTGAAAGTAGCAAAGGGTTCTTAGGACACAGAGAGCAATAAACAAAGAAGAAGAATGATTAATTAGACTTCAAATTTTAAAACTTCTGCTCAACATAAGACAACATTATGGTAATGAATAAGCAACTACAAAGCATCCGTAAATTACATATCTGATACAAGCATGGTATCCTGGATATATACAGAACAACGACTCTATGGACACACAACCAATTAGTAACAGGCAAACAATTTGAATTCAAAAGCACATGAAAAAGTGCTTAACATCATTAGACATCAGGAAAATGGAAATTGAAACTGTAATGAGATATAACTCATATCTCATGCAAGACCAAATGCTAGCAGGAATGTGGAACAACCAGAACTCTTATTCATTATTTGTTGCTGGGAGTGTAAAATGCTATAACCACTTTGGAAAAAAATTATGGCTATTTCCTATAAAACTCATCATGCACTTACTCTATGACCCAGGAATTTTACTCTTAGATTTTTGACTCGAAAAATGAAAAAAATATGTATAGAAATATATTGGAATGAGAATATTTATAGCGGCCATATTCATAATAGCCAAAATCTGGAAACAGCCTCAATATCCATCAAAATGAGAATAAACAAATTGTGACTATTTCTTAGCAAGAAAAATGAACAAACTGCTAATGCTTGTAACAACATAGACGAGCCTGAAAACACTGTGCTGAGTGACCTTAATAAAGAGAGTACATATTGAATTATTTCATTTATAGGAAGTTCTAGAAAAGACAAAGCTACTCTATGGTGGGAAAAATATCAGAACAGTGATGATTACCCCTGTCAGAATGGCAGTGGGGAATGACTGGGAAAGGGCATGAGGTAATTTTCAGGAACGATAGTATCTTAAGATTTGTGTACTTCAACGGACAATTTGTAAATTTAATCTCAACAGAAACAAATAAAAATCATCAACACATTTTGAATTCTAATTAATGATATGCACATTGAAATATATGGGGGTGAAACATGCTGACTATTAAAATTTACTCTGAAATTCCTGATTAAAGATAAGGTAGATTGATGGATAGAGAGATAGATGTATGGATAGATATATGATAAAGTAAGTTCATCTCTCTGGCTGACTCCAGATTCACTTTAGAAATCAGTTTAACTTCTTTATCCCAAGGTAGTTAATAATAAAAGAGCTTTGGATATTTTAGTTAACCAGAGAAGAATCCATACCATTGCTAGCATTTTACACTGTATGAGGATTAACACCGTATGTGAGATGGAACAGTTTATATCTAAGTTAAAGAAATGACACTCAACCATCCAAGGTTGACCCAAGGCACTGTTGGTTCTAATTTCATCAGGTTGGAAATCTTTCAGAGGGTGGTTCAGTACTTTCTTAAAATACTTCTAGTTACACTTTAACTTACTTCTCTGTTGCTTGATTTTTATTGTCCACAGTCTAAAAATGCTCAATAAATGATTCAAAGACAAAAACAGGATGAAATCATTCTGACCAACACTCAAACTGAAAGTCACCTTTCTTCAAACAACCTCATCTTCAAGGAGAATTGACAAGAGTGGTGAAGATCTGCACAACCTTTGGTGGTCTCTCCTGCAGCTTAGGATGAAGGAAGACCAAAAGGAGGGCTAAGAATAAAAACATTCTCATACTCTAGGAAAAGATTGATTGTTCTCTAGCTATGGTATCAAGTAAGTACCAAGACCAGCTTAAAATCATTTCATCAATTTATGAGAATTGACTGGTATCAGGAAACATGCTCTGAAAGCCAACTAATCAGTAACCACTGAAAGAGAGCTGATCAGGAGATTCTTCATTGGATAAGACAGGGGGTCTGGATAGGCACAAAACTTAGCAGCATGAGACTCAAACTTCAGTATAGCACTGCTATACCCCAGACTAATCAAGATGGACTCCTTCCCCACACGGCAACCTTCAGTGTCTCTGTTGAGTAAGCATTTAAAGACACAGACGCCATCGGCTATACAGAGTAAAAAAAAAAAAAAAGGGATTAGATAAACTCACTTCGGCCTTTGTAAAAAGTATTCAAAAGTGGCATTCCTACTTTTCTCTCATGTTCCCAAGGTTCCACTTCTGTCTTCTTGATATAATGCCTCCTAGACATATGTGAATATGAGAATCAGATGAGAAGAATCTAATCATGGCCAAATACCAATTCTCTGCATATGGATCAGTGCAGAGCTCAACACTGACCCCTGTTTATTGGCTCTTGCCTGTATGTCCAGGGCCCCATTGCCCACAATTCTTACACTGCCCAAGTCAACTGTGTGTCTCTTGACAGCATCCCAGGAGAGTTCAGTCTATGTCTCGAAGACATTCTCGATCACCTGTTATTTTCCAGAGCTATCACAACAAATCTCCATTGTGTTATCATTGCCAAGTTCCTAGTGAAGGCAAGGCAGAGAGTTTAGTCCCAAATATGCACGGCTAGTAAGTGGCAGAACGGGAATTCCAACCTAGGTATTGTTAAAAGAGAAACTTTAAACAAACTAAATCCAACAGTGTTTAAGCAAAGAATCCTTCATGAATCAGACAACTCCCAAACTAGAGTAGGTTCAGAGCCACTGTGGCTCTGCGATGTGGTTGGGGAGGATTTACTGACAGAAAACAGCAAAGTGATGTACAGAGAAAGGAACGAAGTGAGGTGCAGCAACAGCTGGATTGATTTGAGCTTGGCTTTGGTCTTATCTGAATAGTTGGTTGCCTGTGATTGGCTGAAACTTGGTGATTGGTACAAGAGTAGATTACAGTCTGTTCACACATCCCATTATGTTACAATTCACTATGTCCAGAGAATCCTTTAGACTGAATTTACAAGGAGGCAGCTTTAGGCTAAACTGAATAATATTTGACTCCAAAGCTCATGTTTCTTCTACCACAATGTGCCGACAAAATCACGATAAAGAGGGAGCTTAGATAGTTGAGAACTAACCTGCTAAACCTCCTTTTACAGGTTAGACAGGCCTTTAGCATAGTGTGATGTAGTGTGGTGGTAACAGCAATGAACTTGAGGCTTTACTTTTATCTTTGAAAGCAAACAGGAACTTCAATTACCTAATCACACTGAGTCATATTTTTTAATCAATCATGTAAAATGAAAATACTGGTGCTTATTTCATAGGCTTTGGTAAAGACTGAATAATAAAGGTAAAATAATTTCTAAACAACTATTAAAATAATAAGGGATTATTATTATTTTATCCATTTTTAAGATAGATTCTCTTTTTTCTTGAGTTTTTCTTTTTTTTTCTTTTAAGTTTCTTTGAGTTTTCTTTTTTTTCTTTTAAGATTCTTGTTTTCTTGAGACAGAGTTTTGCTCTTGTTGCCCAGCCTGCAGTGCGGTGGCGCGATCTCGGCTCACCACAACCTCCATCTCCCAGGTTCAAGCGATTCTCCTGCCCCAGTCTCCCAAGTAGCTGGGATTACAGGCATGTGCCGCTACGCCCAGCTAATTTTTCTGTATTTTTAGTAGAGACAGGATTTCTCCATGTTGGCCAGGCTGGTCTCAAACTCCCAAACTCAAGCAATCCACCCACCTTGGCCTCCCAAAGTGCTAGGATTACAGACGTGAGCCACCGCGCCTGGCTGCCAAGATAGATTCTTAAGGCCTTTCATTCTTTCCTACAAAATCAAATACAGAAAGTGTATTAATTCCAAAACATAATTATATGTAAAATTCTACCGCTACACATGAGCATATGCACCTTCATGCACACACACTCAACACACACACACTCACATACACAGAGTTAGGATGACCAAATATTTTCAAATGCTTACATCTCTTACTTCAAGTGAATGAGTATCTCTTGATGAAAGCATTCACAAATATTTTTCACAAAATGTCTTGGCTGGTTAAATAGTGCAGAGTTTTGAAAACATTTTCCTGGAGTCAAACATGATTACAGGTTTAGGTATTACAGCCCAGTCAGTGTCTCAAAGGCATCATTGCCTCCTCTCAGGGAAGTAACCGTGGACGCAGACACAGAAGAAGGGACTTTGGGGCTCTTCTAAGTATGTTCTCTTGAAATCATAAGAAATATTTTTCAAGAAATTAGAATTTTTAGCATTTTGCCAACTTTTCCTCCTGTGGTTTAGAAGTAGAATAAGATAAAGAAAGGAGGAGGATTCTAGGCTCCTACTGTGCCTTGTACATACATGACTATTGCAATCTGTAAGCTCTTTGCTGGCAGTAGTAATTTTACTTTATTTTCAGAATCAATACTTTTTTTCTGAGTCGAAACTAAAGCACAGTGCCTGATGCTTAACAGATATTTGTTGAATCAGTAAAAGCATTTCTCTATGTATTGGTACCATCCCAGAAGAGACAAAAACCTTCAAAATTTGTCTGGTTCAATTTTCTTTATTCAGAAAGGCTCAGAATTTTTGTTTTGTAGTTGTTTGTTTTGTTGTGATCTGATTAAAATATAAATTGAGTTTTTCCCCTATTTTTATAAATTGCAAAATGTCTGTCTATGTATTATCCTCTTTTTTCACCTCTCCCTATCCTCTGTTAAAATATGGGTGGAGAAGGTATTTTTAAGCATGCCATAAAATCCAGAAAGTACAAGTAACTACTCAAAAATTTAAAATATACTTATGTAAAAAAATTTTAAATAAACAAAATTGAAAAACAGTGATAAGCTGGGAAAATATTTTCAACATACATAAAGACTTAATATTCCCAATATACAATTAACTTTTAAAAATAAGAAGCAAGCATCCCTATTGAAAAGTCAGTAAGAGGCTGAATGCAGTGGCTCACTCCTGTAATTCCAGCACTTTGGGAGACCAAGGCTGGTTGGATCTTTTGAGCCCAGGAGCTCGAGAACCAGCCTGGGCAACATACTGAAACCCCATTTCTACTAAAAATACAAAAAATAGCTGAGTGTGATGGCCCATGGGGGCTGAGGTGAGAGGATCACCTGAGTCTTGGGAGGTCAAGGCTGCAGTGAGCTGTGATTGGGCACTGCCCTCCAGCCTGGGCGAGAGAGTGAAACCCTGTCTCAAAAAAATAAAAATAAAAATAGAATAAAAGTTAGTAAGAGGTGTTAGCAACTAGCAAAATGCTAATAGCAAAAAAAGTGAAAAAATAATCTCAGTAATAATAATAAATTTAAAAAATGAAGTCATTTGATCTCATTAAAATTTTAAAAATATATTGATAATATCAAATGTTGGGGAGGATATAAGAAAACAGTGAATGACTATTATTGGAACTGTACATTTCTGTATTTCTGGAATGTATTCTGCCCTTATGAATCAAAATTTAAAATTTATATATTCTTTGCTAGACATTCTACTTATCATTATTTCTTCCAGGCTGTACTTTTTCAAGTGTGGATGGATGCATATTCAAGGATGTTCTTAGAGTTGTTTACTATAGCTAGAAAATTCAAAGAAGCTGAGTCCATCACTTAACACAGTTGGTTAAATCAAATACAGTACACCGCCATGTTCAGTTTGCAGACAGCATGTATCTATCTTAGCAACAATTTAATTTTGCGTTTATCTTCACAGAAAGCTGTTTAAGGCCAGGCACCGTGGCTCACACCTGTAATCCCAGCACCTTGGGAGGCCGAGGCAGGCGGATCACCTGAGGTCAGGAGTTGCAAGACCAGCCTGGCCAACATGGAGAAACCCTGTCTCTATAAAAATACAAAAATTAGCTGGAAATGATGGTGGGTGCCTGTAATCCCAGTCACTCGGGAGGCTGAGGCAGGAAATCGCTTCGAATATGGGAGGCGGAGGTTGCAGTGAGCCGAGATCGAGCCATTCATTGGACTCCAGCCTGGGTGACATAGTGAGACTCTGTCTCGAAAAGGAAAAAAAGAAAAGAAAGGAAAGCTATTTAAAAAGACACTCAAGGAAGTGGGACTTGAACAGTGAAAACACATGGACACAGGGAGAGGAACGTCACACACCGGCGCCTGTCGGGGGGTGGGGGACTAGGGCAGAGATGTCATTAGGAGAAATACCTCATGTAGATGACAGGTTGAGGGGGGCAGCCAACCACCGTGGCACATGTTTGTCTATGTAACAAACCTGCACGTTCTGCACATGGACCCCAGAACTTAAAGTATAATAGTAATAATAATAAAAAAAAAGATACTGACCAAAATGTCAACAGTGGTTCCCTCTTGATGGAGAGATTTGGGGTCATTTTAATTTTTCCCTTTATACAGTTCGGCCTTGTTTGAAATTTCTAGGTGACTACTTATTTTTACAATCAGGAAAAAAAACAACAACAAGAAAACTATTTTCATTTGGTAGAAAGCAATCAAACAAAAAACAAACTACCATTTAGTGTATTTCACCAGTATCATTCTTTTAATTTTTTCATTTATTAGATATTCATTGGTACTTCACTTAAACATATTTATTAAGGAATTATTGCATCCAATATTACTATTATTCTGAAGTGTGGTCGCAGGATCACAGCTCACTGCACCTCCCATTCCTGTGCTGAAGCCATCCTCCCACCTCAGCCTCCTGAGTAGCTGAGACTACAGGCACACATCGCCCTGCCCTGCTAATTGTTTTTGTATTTTTTTTTTGGCAGAGATGGGGTTTCACCATGTTGCCCAGGCTGCTCTCCAACTCCTGGGCTCAAGTGATTGGCCTACCCCAACGTCTCAAAGTACTGGGAATACAGGAGTGAGCCACCATGCCTGGCCTAATTCCCATTTTTAATTCTCCATAAGAACGAACATCTTCCCGTGTCTTTTTGCTAATCGTAAAACTTCTTGTGTTATATATTTTTTCCTGTCCTGTACTAACCAGGTTAATACATAAAACAAACATTCTAAATGATTTCTGTTAACTAATGGAATCAAGATTAAAGTGCAGCTATTTTAGGGGAAAATATATTATCAAATGAGAAATGTATCTTCTTTAGTGTAAAAAATTTACATTAGAAAAGTGAAATATGATTTAAAAATTATTGCAGAACACACATAAATCCAACAACATGAAAGGCCACAACCCTGATGGAGAATGAAGTGGTGGGGACTCTCTCCCAGGTGCCTTAGGCTGAGGCTCAGGGCAACTATCTTTCTATGACTTTATTACTGCTGCTACTACTATGAATAACTATGAATAACTACATTTGCAGAACACTCTGACTCCCTTTCACAATCATCTCATTTCATCTTTTCGGTGGCCCAATTGGCTGACTGCCTCTGTGTATTTACTATCATTTTACTTTTGAACTTTGCTTCCATCAGCAGCACTCTGCTACTTCTTCAAAGGGCAAGGCCTGAGCTGCCAAGTAGCTGCAAAGGAACAAGCAGAAAAAGTACATATGCACAGAACTTAGCTTCAGGAAAGCCCAGAGCGTTGATGAAAAATCACATTTGCCCAGAGGTCTCACAAAGAAAAGTATAACGATGGTGACTCCAGACCCCTTACTCTACCCTCTCCCTCAGCCTCATCTGACAAAACTTCCAAAGGCACACCAAGAAATCCAGGATTCACTCATTTGACAAGTGCACATGAGTAACCACAGAAAATGCCACAGGGTAAGGTCAAGAGTATTGTCCTTGCTTCTCTTAACCAACATTTCTCTACTTTTTAAACATATACCCCTTTCCTTTCAGCCTATACAAATGCAAAAGTCCAATCTTCATAGGAAAACTACAACACTAGTTGACCAAGAATATTAGATATCAGTCAAAGTCTAGAACAGGGGTTCTACAAAATATTTTTATTCATAAATTATTATACAAAACAGAACAGAACTCATTACCTAATAATATGGTATAGATGCAAACTCTATGCAAAGTGACCCTCTTAACATTTCCCTATCTAGAAATAGGAAGTTAGTCTACCTAAGTACTGTATTTCCTAGAAATCGGTAACTAAAAATAATTACATAGGCAGTACCTATACAGATGGAGTAAAGTATATAGATAACTGTGCAGTTATTATTTTTAATAAACAACCACATAAAATGAATGAAAAGAAAGATTTGTTCCATAATCCAAAAAGAAAGAAACTTCCATAATGCATGATTCAACTCCCAAAAAACATAATATTAAAATTAGCTATCAATACTAATCACATTACACAGTTTTTTATGAGAGGCGACAAAAAGAATAATAAATTGCATATTCACAGCTTCTTTCACTCCTCTACCTAGTATGCAGAATTTTGTTTCTAAGATTAGATTTTAGTGTTTTTTGTTTGTTTTTTTGCTGAAGTGATGATAGTGAAGAAAAACTGAAAATGGATTGAAAGGGGCCAAAAGTTAATAGCAGAGGAGAAATGAAGAGAATGGAAAAATAAACCAGAAAAGAAAGATTTGGAAGAGGTTTTAGAGTTGGGACAAGAGGTTGAGCCAAATATGAGATTAGCAGAAGAGATGGAAAGAGGGCTTTTAAAGAGCATATGTCAATCTCAAAATACAGATACGAATAATATCGCCACCAATTGTGAGTACTGAAATGGTTGTTTGGTTTTGTTGTTGGTTTGTTTTGGGAGATTATTTAGGTGAGTCTGAGGTAAACTCATGAGTCCTTTAAATCTGAGTCTATAGGTTAAATACAGGAAGTCAGAGATTTCAAGTATGAGAAGAATTCAGCATGTTGCTGCAGGCTTGAAGACGGAGGGAACAAGGAATGTGGGTGGCGTTCAGATGGTGAGAGCAATCCCAGCTAACACCCAGAAAGGAAATGGAACTTCAGTCTTACAACCACAAGGAACTGAATTCAGCTAACCACAAGATGAGCTGGGAAGCAGATTTTTTTTTCTCAGAACCTCCAGACTAGAGCTCAATCCAGCCAGCACTTTGAATTCAGCCTTCTGAAACCCTGCAGAGAATTCAGCTACATTTTGCTAGACTTCTGACCTACTGAAACTGTGAGCTAATATTGGGTTATTATTTTAAGCCACTAAGATTGGGGCAGTTTGTTAAGCAGCAGTAAAAATCTAGTACAGGCAGCTAGTCACCAGATTACCCTACAGTGAAGCCTAGAAGTCATACCAATAATCAAAACTTCAGAACTGCTTCTTAGAACCTCACATCAAAATGAATGATCAGCCAAAGTATACTAGCTATTTGAGGAAAGCCTCCAAAATGAAAATAAAAGCAAAAACAGAAATAGAACTTCAAGGAGACAGAGATCAAACAGAAAACAGTAGAAAAAACTTAATATAATTAATATAGAAGCCTTTTTCGTTCAACAGTTGTTTGTTAAGCACCTGCTGAGTGTCAGGTAGCATTTTAGAAGCTAAGAAATGAGGAAAAAATATTGTGTTAATAAGCTACCAACAGAATGCTACGAAAAAGAAACAAAGCACAAGAAAAACAGTGAATTTTTAAATGTAGCCGAAATAAAACATTCGATAGAAGAATTAAATTAAGAATGAATGAACAGAGAAAGCAGAGGGGAAGAATTTAGCAAAGAAACCAGGAATTATTCAGAAATCAAAGACACGTGTCTCCAGATGATAAAGACTCCTCAAGTATCTAGATCAGTGAATGAAAAATTACATACACCAAGGCAAATTGTTGTGAAGTTCAGAGCATCAGGGATAAAATTAAAATTCTAAAAGCCTCCAAAGAAAGAAAAAATAAAATTGGGCACAGATGAAAGAAGTGAAATAGAGTGACAGCGGACTTCTATAGTGACCCTGGAGGCTTGAGGTAAATTGAAGAATTTCTTTAAAATCACAGGGTAAAATAATTTTCTATACCTAATCAGCCAATCAATCATGTAAAGGTAAGATAATACATTTCCAGGCATAAAATAATTCAAATGGCTTACCTCCCAAGAACCTTTCATTAGGAAACTACTGGAGAACATCCCAGTAATAATAACCAACACAGAGAAGTAAGTGGAAAAAACAGAGAGAAGGTTTTTCTCTAATATCCAGTATGAGGAATGAGTAATGGAGAGTATCGTGATGACAGCCATGTCACAGGTGGAAGCTTTAAACAAAAAATGTTTGCAAGATAGGAAATTTCACAGCTGCAATGAAGGATATATGCATAAGTGCACAAATATTACAATAAAACCATACTGGAAAGGGGAAGGAAGAGAAGTGAGGCTATGAGCATACCATGGGGGTGTTGAATTTTCACCCACCAGAGTCATTAGGGAATGTCCAACACTGATAAATCAACAAATATCATCATATTCTTTAGAAAAGGGAGTCAACACTAGAAAAAAGAAAACAGCTAGTTTAGCTAAAAATGGTTGCCTCTAGGGAGTGAACTCAGGAGAAGTGATGATTCAAGGAACCTTCATTTTTCACTATAAGTTCTAAAGTCCTATTTGATTTTTAATTACATGTATGTATTATTTTGAAAAAACAATTTAAATTAATAATAAATGACATCTACTTAGTGCTTACTTTACGCCAAACACAGTGCAAGACACTTCATGTACATAATCTCGTGGAATCCTGAAACCCTCTGAAATGGGAAATGTTACTCCATTTTTTTATAGATTGCATATCTGAAGTATCCAGAGATTAAGCTCCCAGCCTGGGATTACACAGCTGCTAGTGGATCCATGATTTAAACCCAGGAAGCTTCACTCCAGAGGCCACATTCTTAGCAAGTGTAGGGAGAGAAGGTAGAGAACTAATTGGATGCATTTGCATAGAGGACAAGATGCATTTTGAAGAGGAATGCCTTGAACCCCCAGACTGTATTCTTTTTGAAATGCTATATTACCATAATGATTTGCTGGACCAAGGTGGGCAGATTCCTTTGACAGGAAAAGCCAGTGAATTCTCCAATGAGAAATTCACCATGAGGAAAGGGAAAGTCTGGACCAGGGGCATGGGTTCAATAGAAGATTGTGGGGTTTGTGGGTATTCTGATTCTGACACAGTTTGGCTGAATCTGGAAGCTTCTTTATGCCTGATACCCAGGCATAGTACTGAGCAGCTGAGTGTGAGCCAAGGAGGTATCACCTTGAGTGTGCACACATAGAGATTCCCTGGATAGCCATGCGGGAATGAGGGGTCTTCAGTTTTGTATATTGGTCAGCTGACAGCTTCTAAGCCCCACCCCTCCATCTGCCTCTTGTGCCCCACATCTAGGTAAACTGATAAGAAAGCCTAGATTATCCCTCCTGATTCAAACAAGCAATCCCCTGCCCATGTGCAGGAACTTCCACCCTGGTCCCACCTCCTGACCACAGTAAAAACCTAGACCAGTCTCCTTTCCTTGCTTTCTTTCAAGCCACTCAGAACTGCTTGAGAGGTCTGCCCTGCTCTTGCCGGAGATCTAAATTACATAAGCGATAAACCTTTGCAGAGCCTCTTGGTGTATGTTGGGTTGTCAGTCTCAACATCTGCACAAAAGAGCTTGGTAGTCCATCTGCCACTGCAGGTAACCATAACAATTGGATAAAGGCAGGCGAGACTGTGGGGCATCAGCTTTCAAAAGCAACAGCACTAGTACTGGTAGCAGTGACAGTGAAAATTGGTGAATGACCAATTTTGAATCAGGCCCTTTGGTTCTCTCATGCTTGGAAGTAGGGTTGGCCAAAGTAGGGTTGGCCCCTCACAGTAAGTAAAACCTTGAAGTTCTTAGATGAAAAGTGAGAGAGACATTGAGGAAAATATTTACTTAATGTGGTTTAAAAGAGCCTCAAAATGATTAAGTGGAAAAATAAAAGTGATGTCATTAGAACTGAACATCAAGTTAGCAAAGCCAATCATGTCAGACAGTGTTATTTGAGAGTCACTTAAGAGAGAAGCAGAAGGAATTGCAAGCATTTTTTCTTGCATGCCTCTGTATCACAGATACTATAAAGGGAACATAATATAAACAGTTCATGGAAGGTAGGTCATAATAGCTCCATGTTACAGATAAAGAAACTGAGGCTCACATACATTTGTGTAACTTTTCTAAGATCACAAAAGATAGGTGCAGCTGGGAAGACACCCCCTGCCAAAATGATTATGCTCAAGCGGATTCTGAAATTCTACCTGAAAATTCTACCATTTAAAATTCATTTTTAGGACTTTCCACTCTTTACGAACCTTTTGTGTCTAAAACATAAGCTCCTTTCTAGTAGGTTAATGCCTTAATACCTTATGCAAGGGAAGAAGGCTGATGGATAACAGGGAAGAAAAGTAAGAGGTTACTTGTTAAAACGAAGACAAGTGCTTGAGAACAGAGGAAGGGTGCTGGTGAAATGCCTAAAAAAGAAAAGAGAAGCTTCCCAGGCAGATTCTGGCTGGAGTATGGCACAGAGAAAAGATGTCCCAGATATGCCCTATCGTCCTGGAATGTCAAAGCTCTACTTGACCCTGACGGATAACCTAGCCCAATTTTACAAATGGAGAAACTGAGCCTCAAAGATATAAAGTTACTTCCCTTGGTTAATACCCAGGTATAGTTAATACCCATGTATTGCAGGACTAGAATGAGGGTCAGCCTGTGCCAGTCTCTATCTCAGGGCCACTTCAGTTCATTTGTCATGCAGAATGATGTCTTCCCTTTAACATTTACTAGATCTAGACTATGACCAAATCCAATCCAGGTGTTATATGAAAGCCTCTACTGTTTGGAGGAAAAAATATTCTATCAAAACTTTAGTCCACTTGCATTTACACATTTAATTGAAAATGTTATCGAGATCAGCAGATTTATATGCAGCTGTACAAAAGAAATATGAAGTTACTGTGTACATATCATCTAATTTCCTCAAATGATAATGTTTCACAATGGTAATATTTAGCATTTTGCAATGATAACATTTAGTATACTATCACAATCAGGTTATTGACATTTATACAATCCACCAATCTTATTCAAATGTCTTCAGTTTTACTTGCAATCATATATGCATGCCTCTATGTGTATGTATGTATTTTATCACATGTGTAAATCTGTGCATTCACTACAACAGTCAAGATACTCACAAGTATCCTTTATGTTGTCCGTTTATAACTAAACCACCTCCTACCCACCCCACCCTACTTCTGTAACCTCTGTCAACCACTAATCTATTCTCTATTTCTAAAAATTGATCATTTCAAAAATGTTATATAGGTGGAGTTATATAGTAAATAACCTTTTAGTATTGGCTTTTTTTCACATATCAAAGTTCCCTGGAGATTCAGCCAAGTTGTTGCATGTATCAATATTTCATTCCTTTTTATTTCTGAGTAGTATTCCATGATGCGGATTTACCACAGTTCGTGGAATCATTCAAACGCTGAACCATTTATCTGGGTCATTTCCATTTTGGGCTAATACTAATAAAATTGCTGTGAACATTTATGTACAAGTTTGTGTGAACATAAGTTTTCATTTTCCTGGGATAAAAACCTGAGGGTGCAATTGCTGGGTTGTATGGTAACCACACTTACAGTTTAATAAGAAACCACCAAATTGTTTTCCATTGTGACTGTGCCACATAACATTCCCATCAGCAATGGGAATGAATGAATGAATGATCCAATTTCTCCATATTCTCAGAAACATTTGGTGTTGTCACTGTTTTTTTTTTATTTTAGACATCCTGATAGTTGTATAGTGATATCTCATTGTGGGTTTAATTGGCATTTCCCTGATGACTTACAGTGCTGAGCATCTTTTCATATAGCTATTTGTCAGCTGTATATCCTCTTTGGTGAATGTCTGTTCGTGTCTTTTACCCATTTTCAAATTGGATTGTTTGTTTTTTACTGTTGAGTTTTAAGAATTCTTCACATAGCCTAGATACTAGCCCTTTGTCTGGTATGTGGCTTGCAAATGTTTCACCCATTCTGTACCTTATCTTTTCATTCTTTTTAACAAAATCTTTTACAGACCTAAAGTTTTTAACTTTGATAAGGTTCAACTTAACAATTTTTCTCTTTATGGATTGTGCTTTTGGTGCCAAGTCTAAGAACATTTTGCTTGAATCCCTTGACATTGTCCATTCTGTGGTCTCATTGCATCTCAACTGGACAACCATGATAGTCTCTCCACTGCTATCTGCTCCTGCCATTGAAAATGAATTCATCCTACCCCAAACTGCCAGTTTGCAATTAACGTTGCACAGGTGCAATCACAGAAATGCTGTCCTCGAACATTCAAAGATCCTCACCGAATATTAAAGCACAATCTCTCCTGCCTAGAATTGTAACCCAGGCCCCCCACCTGCCACTTTTTCTGCTTCTGCCCAGCCAGCTCCCTTCCCCCTTAACATGCCATATTCTAGACAAAACAACTACTAGCTACTCTCCAGGAAGCACTTATAATTATGGTATTGGTGGGGATATGAACTGGGAAGAATGGACTTCTGAAGTGATACATAAAACTCCCTTTCTGCCAATGAAAATTCTACCTAACTTATCAATGTCCATTTTAAATGCCACCATATCCATGGAACTGTTCTTGATTGCACTGAACTGGCATGTGTTATCTCCCTCACTTCACTAAACCAACAGCACATTGCACTTTTCTTACAGCACTTATTTTATTCTCCCATTTGTACCCCAGTCTTATACATTTTGCAAGACGTTGGTCTGCCCAAGGGCAGGAATTGTGTCCTCCTCGTCTTTGATTCCCCTGCAAGACCTGGTACACAAAAAGGACCCGGAATTGTTTAGTTGACTGGAACCACATCAGCATCACTCCAGTTCAGAAGCACATGGCCTATTCACCATATAAAACAAAATAAAAAGGCAAGCTATGCTCATCTTTCCTGCCTCCAGGCCAGCCTTAAGATTTTTTCCTAACCATTCCTTCCCTTCTTCCACATCCTTCCCTCTACACATAACCAAAGCAAAAAGAAGAAAAAGAAATAAATGCTGAAGCTGATGCCACACTGAAATTTTATTTTATTTATTTATTTATTTTTACAGGGCTTTGACTCCTGGGTCTGAAAAAGGCACTGACTCCTGCCAAATTTTGTTTGTTATATGTTAATTTTCAACAATTTTTATGGGTTCAAGGTAGGTGTATATATTTATGGTATACATGAGATAGTTTGATACAGGCATGCAACAAGCAATAATCACATCATGGAAAATGGAGAATCCATCCCCTGAAGTATTTATTCTTTGTGTTACAAGCAATCCGGTTATACTCTTCGAGTTATTTTAAAATGTACATTTGAAGTATTATTGACTGCAGTTGCCCTGTTCACACTGAAATTTTAAACACCTCTATGAGCAATATTTTCAAATCAGAAGTAAGTAACTTTTCATTCTGTATTGAGTGCAATAGTGTGCCATGCCTCTAACAACTTCTCTAGGAGCCTACTACTCCCTCGAATTTACTTACGACTCCCATCTTGGCAGTTCTTCAATTCCCCTGCAATTCAAGGCAGAAAAGCAACGAGGTGTCAGAGAGTCCATTGTTGCTAGCACTTCTAGGAAAAGGAGTAATAGATCTTTTTCTTTTTACAATCCCAACTCTTTCTTATCAAATACATGTCTACTCTTCTGAGCACAGAGATGATAATTTTTAAATGCTCATTGAATTAAACAAGTGAATAAACACAGTCACTGAAGCCTTGTTAGCTTCCTAAACCACATTAGAAACAAAAAGAATAAAAGAGCATTACAGATAACAAAATATCAAAAACTTGGTATTTTTAGTTGACTTTTTTAACACTGGCAAGTTGTTTGGAGCTATTGGTGTAAAAATGTTTTCCCCATTATAATAATATATCTAGAAAAAGTGTGTTTCTCCACAGGAATGTAAAATTCTTTCTACTTTTCCTGAAATGCTGCCTCTCTCAAATGTAAATGTAGTTTCATTGTGAAAGTCTCTTTAAGATAACCAAGTATTGTAGAGTCTACGTCTTGTCTGAATAGGGTTTTTGTCAGATCAACAGATTTCTCCTTGTGGTTCTAGAAATTATTAACTATTCTCTTCTAGTCACCCATTCAAGGAGAGTTGCTCTGATGTAGATTCACCAGCTATACTAACAAAAAAAGTGGGACCTGCCAATGAAAAGACATAAAATAACTTCACAGTCAAGAGCTGTTCTAGAAATTCATTTTGGCATTGAATCTATAAATTACCTTGGGCAGTATGGCCATTTTCACGATATTGATTCTTCCAACCCATGAGCATGGAATGTTCTTCCATTTGTTTGTATCCTCTTTTATTTCATTGAGCAGTGGTTTGTAGTTCTCCTTGAAGAGGTCCTTCACATCCCTTGTAAGTTGGATTCCTAGGTATTTTATTCTCTTTGAAGCAATTGTGAATGGGAGTTCACTCATGATTTGGCTCTCTGTTTGTCTGTTATTGGTGTACAAGAATGCTTGTGATTTTTGTACATTAATTTTGTATCCTGAGACTTTGCTGAAGTTGCTAATCAGCTTAAGGAGATTTTGGGCTGAGACAATGGGGTTTTCTAGATATACAATCATGTCATCTGCAAACAGGGACAATTTGACTTCCTCTTTTCCTAATTGAATACCCTTTATTTCCTTCTCCTGCCTGATTGCTCTGGCCAGAACTTCCAGCACTATGTTGAATAGGAGCGGTGAGAGAGGGCATCCCTGTCTTGTGCCAGTTTTCAGAGGGAATGCTTCCAGTTTTTGCCCATTCAGTATGATATTGGCTGTGGGTTTGTCGTAGATAGCTCTTATTATTTTGAGATACGTCCCATCAATACCTAATTTATTGAGAGTTTTTAGCATGAAGGGTTGTTGAATTTTGTCAAAGGCCTTTTCTGCATCTATTGAGATAATCATGTGGTTTTTGTCTTTGGTTCTGTTTATATGCTGGATTACATTTATTGATTTGCGTATGTTGAACCAGCCTTGCATCCCAGGGATGAAGCCCACTTGATCATGGTGGATAAGCTTTTTGATGTGCTGCTGGATTCGGTTTGCCAGTATTTTATTGAGGATTTTTGCATCAATGTTCATCAAGGATATTGGTCTGAAATTCTCTTTTTTGGTTATGTCTCTGCCAGGTTTTGGTATCAGGACGATGCTGGCTTCGTAAAATGTGTTAGGGAGGATTCCCTCTTTTTCTATCGATTGGAATAGTTTCAGAAGGAATGGTACCAGTTCCTCCTTGTACCTCTGGTAGAATTCAGCTGTGAATCCATCAGGTCCTGGACTCTTTTTGGTTGGTAAGCTATCGATTATTGCCACAATTTCAGAACCTGTTATTGCTCTATTCAGGGATTCAACTTCTTCCTGGTTTAGTCTTGGGAGGGTGTATTTGTCGAGGAATTTATCCATTTCTTCTAGATTTTCTAGTTTATTTGCATAGAGGTGTTTGTAGTATTCTCTGATGGTAGATTGTATTTCTGTGGGATCGGTGGTGATATCCCCTTTTTCGTTTTTTATTGCATCTATTTGATTCTTCTCTCTTTTCTTCTTTATTAGTCTTGCTAGCGGTCCATCAATTTTGTTGATCTTTGCAAAAAACCAGCTCCTGGATTCATTAATTTTTTGAAGGGTTTTTTGTGTCTCTATTTTCTTCAGTTCTGCTCTGATTTTAGTTATTTCTAGCCTTCTGCTAGCTTTTGAATGTGTTTGCTCTTGCTTTTCTAGTTCTTTTAATTGTGATGTTAGGGTGTCAATTTTGGATCTTTCCTGCTTTCTCTTGTGGGCATTTAGTGCTATAAATTTCCCTCTACATACTGCTTTGAACGTGTCCCAGAGATCAACCCATTGTGGAAGTCAGTGTGGCGATTCCTCAGGGATCTAGAACTAGAAATACCATTTGACCCAGCCATCCCATTACTGGGTATATACCCAAAGGACTATAAATCATGCTGCTATAAAGACACATGCACACGTATGTTTATTGCGGCACTATTCACAATAGCAAAGAGTTGGAACCAACCCAAATGTCCAACAACGATAGACTGGATTAAGAAAATGTGGCACATATACACCATGGAATACTATGCAGTCATAAAAAATGATGAGTTCGTGTCCTTTGTAGGGACATGGATGAAACTGGAAAACATCATTCTCAGTAAACTATCGCAAGGACAAAAAACCAAACACCGCATGTTCTCACTCATAGGTGGGAATTGAACAATGAGAACTCATGGACACGGGAAGGGGAACATCACACTCCAGGGACTGTTGTGGGGTGGGGGGAGGGGGGAGAGACAGCATTAGGAGATACACCTAATGCTAAATGACGAGTTAATGGGTGCAGGAAATCAACATGGCACATGGATACATATGTAACAAACCTGCACATTGTGCACATGTACCCTAAAACCCTAAAGTATAACACAAAAAAAAAAAAAAAGAAATTCATTTTGGTTTTTGCCCCGCAGTAGATATGGTGAAAGCAGACATCTGCAAGCCTCTTACATGCACATACAACTAACATTTATGAGCATCTGATATAAGCCAGACAGTGTCAATTGGCACTAAGGAAAGGTGCAAAAATAAATAAACTGTCGCCACAATCTTGAGAGAGTGCATAGTGCAAGGAGAAGAGGTGTGTTCAAAATGCTATGGTACCTCAGAAAAACAAGCCATGAATTTTACCTGGAAGATTCTTCATAGGAGACATTACATTGAATCTGAGTCTTGGACGAAATGGAAGAGCTTGCCAAGTAGAAAGGAAATATAAGGAAGATGGGGAAACAGTCTATATAATAGGCTAGTGAATAAATGTATCACAAATGAACGTGACAGGTCCAGGAATAAGTGGTTCCGTGTGGTTTGCAGATGGAGTAATGAGTCTTAAAACATCAGTCTGCATAGGGAAATTGGAGCAGGGATTTTAAAAGGTTTTGATTTATCACAATTAATATTTCTATTTTGATTGACAACAATTGCTCATAGTAACATGAAGAAACCTAGGAGAACTGAGCAGCTAACTGCCTGTGTTGAGTCTTTTCAAATCCTTTACCTCATTTGTGCCTCACAGCTACATTATGAGGTGGGGTTTCTTATGTCCATTCTACATATAGAAACCTAGGACCCTAGGTTATTAAGACTCTGTATCAGCTCACCCTGGTCCGCGTTGCTTCAAAGTCTGTTCCCATTGCTCTGTGTTATGTATCTCCTCCCTTGATAAGTTAAAAAAAAAAAAAAAAAAAAAAAAAAAAAAAGGTCAGTGGGGGAGGAGGACAAAGAAAGGGAGTTCAAATTTCTCAGTATACGAGTTCTAGGATCCTGTTTTCAAAGTGGTGTTTTGTTTATAAGTACGTATAAACATCCCTCTTTCTATTTAATCTTAGCTACTCTTACAAGCCCATTTTAAGCCCTACCTTGAAAGACAGAGAATCACTCTGGCCCATGAGTATCACCTCACCAGGAATTAAGCATAGCTTTCATTACGCTCATTTCTTGCCATACATTGTTATCTTCTATTTGTGAACCAGTCTTATCACCCTCTTAGTTGATAAGCTCCTTCAGATGCCTTATTCATGGCCTTTTGTCAGCAGCCCGGACCTCAATACCTTACACACAACTCACATTCCCTACAGGTTGGTTCCTTGAGTGTAAATCAGGACTTTTTGGCCAGGTCCTGAGGAAAAAAATTGAAAGACTCTATAGAATTTTCTCCAAGAAAATTTTGAAGCTAGATGGTTTCACAAACAATATTTTATCAAACATTTGAGGAAGAGATAGTTTCTCTTCTATTTAAACTGGCAAAGGAAAAGATGGAATGTATCCTAAATCACTTACAAAGCCAATGTAATACAATAATAAAACTTGACAAAGATACTCCCAAAATAAAGCTTAAGTCCCATTAGGAATATTGAGGCAAAATGGAGACAACACAGCTTTGCATATGGGTTAGAGCACTTACTCAGTTTATCTCCTTGGTAGTATGATTTAACTTTTCCACAACTATGGTTTTACTAATGATAAGATAAATAAAATAATAGTACAGTATGATAATACAGGGTTACTCCAGGTTCAACAAAAGTAGTCACGATAATGATGATGCTCACATTTATTATTTGTCTGGCACTGTTCTAAGACCTTTATATGCATGAATACCTAATCTTCCCAACAACCCTGAGGTAGGTATTACTCTAACCCCCACTTTGCAAGTGAAGCACCTGTGACAGCACGAAGAGAAGCACCACAGTTACACGACTTGTAAATGATAGTAATATGGTCTGAATGTCTGTGGCTCTCCAAAATCTGTATGTTGAAATTACAACCCGCAATTTGATGGGATTAAGAGGTGGGACCTTTGGGAAGTAACTCTATTATCAGGGCAAAGCCCTCATGAGTGGGATTAATGCCCTTATAAAATAGGCACAAGGGAGCTTGTTTTCCCTTTCTGTTACGAGAGCATGCAGTGAGAAGGTGTTGTCTGTGGGGAACCAGCCCTCACCAGACACTGAATCTGCCAGCACCTTCCAGCCTCCATAACTATGAGAAGTAAATTTATCTTGTTTACAAACTTCCTAGTTTATGGTATTTTGTTATAGCAGCCCAAACAAACTAAGTTGAGTCAGGATTTGAACCTAGCCAGACTGGTTCCAGGTCTCATACTCTTAGCAGCTCCTCTAGTCATTAATGTTAGTGTCATATTAATATGGCAAAGGAAAATATGTGAAACATCTTATCAATACAGAAAAATAAAAGAACAAGAAAAAAACAGCTTTTTATTGAAAAATAAACTTTAAGCGATATAGGGTACATCTTTACTAAAAAAAAAAAAATTTGTATTGAACCAAAGATCAATATTGAACTTAACTTTGAAATTTATTTAAAGTCACAAATAAGACCAATAAGTTTGCAGAAATTTCTATTAATTTACATTGTTGTTAGAATTTCTAATGATCTTAAAATCCTACAAGAAAACCTAGGCAATACCATTCAGGACATAGGCGTGGGCAAGGACTTCATGTCTAAGACACCAAAAGCAATGGTAACAAAAGCCAAAATCGACAAATGCGATCTCATTAAACTAAAGAGCTTCTGCACAGCAAAAGAAACTATCATTAGAGTGAACAGGCAACCTACAGAATGGGAGAAAATTTTTGCAACCTACTCATCTGACAAAGGGCTAATATCCAGAATCTACAATGAACTCAAACAAATTTACAAGAAAAAAACAAACAACCCCATCAAAAAGTGGGCAGAGGATATGAACAGACACTTCTCAAAAGAAGACATTTATGCAGCCAAAAAACACATGAAGAAATGCTCATTATCACTGGCCATCAGAGAAATGCAAATCAAAACCACAGTGAGATACCATCTCACACCAGTTAGAATGGCCATCATTAAAAAATCAGGAAACAACAGGTGCTGGAGAGGATGTGGAGAAATAGGAACACTTTTACACTGTTGGTGGGACTGTAAACTAGTTCAACCATTGTGGAAGTCAGTGTGGCGATTCCTCAGGGATCTCGAACTAGAAATACCATTTGACCCAGCCAACCCATTACTGGGTATATACCCAAAGGACTATAAATCATGCTGCTATAAAGACACATGCACACGTATGTTTATTGCGGCACTATTCACAATAGCAAAGAGTTGGAACCAACCCAAATGTCCAACAATGATAGACTGGATTAAGAAAATGTGGCACATATACACCATGGAATACTATGCAGCCATAAAAAATGATGAGTTCGTGTCCTTTGTAGGGACATGGATGAAACTGGAAACCATCATTCTCAGTAAACTATCGCAAGGACAAAAAACCAAATACCGCATGTTCTCACGCATAGGTGGGAACTGAACAATGAGAACTCATGGACACAGGAAGGGGAACATCACACTCCGGGGACTGTTGTGGGGTGGGGGGAGGGGGGAGGGACAGCATTAGGAGATACACCTAATGCTAAATGACGAGTTAATGGGTGCAGGAAATCAACATGGCACATGGATACATATGTAACAAACCTGCACATTGTGCACATGTACCCTAAAACCCTAAAGTATAATAAAATAAATAAATAAATAAATAAATAAATAAAAAGAACTTCTAATGATCATTATGCTGAGCATTGTAGCCAATGTAATAAGGCATGAAAATAAACTAGAAGTCTGTCTTAGCCCATTTGCATTGCTATAAAGCAATATCTGAGGTTGGGTAATTTATATTGAAAAGAGGTTTATCTGGCTTACAGTTCTGCAGGCTATACAAGCACAGCCCCAGCATCTGTTTCTGGTGAGGGCTTCAGGTGCCTTCTACTCACGGCAGAAGGCTAAGGGGAGCTGGTGTACATAAATCACATGGCAGAAAGTGAGAAAGAGGGGAGGAGTTGCCATGCCTTTTAACAATCAGATCTTAAGGGAAGTAAGAGCAAGAACTCAATCCTGTGAAAGTGACTTCAAGCCATTGATGAGGGATCTGCACCCATGACATAAATCCCTTCCACCAGGCCCTGCCTTTAACAATGGGGAGCAAATTTTAACATGAGATTTGGAGGGGACAAAAATCCAAACTATAACAAGGTCTAAGTATTGTAACGGAGATGGTTTGATCATGGATCTGAAAGTATCAATAGAATCAACTTAAAGCCTATTCACGCTGGTAAGGGAAACTGGTTACAAAATAAAATTACTCAACAGTTCTATATGTCTGCAAAAAACCCAAAGCTATAAAAAGTTTAACTCAAAGAATTCTATTTTAAATAGCAGCACAATTATAAAACAATTAGAAATAAACTTAGCAAGATATGTGAAAGACCAGACCATATAAACAGAAAAGAACTACAAAATCTGCGATGCATGAAAGACAGATAAATGCAAAGTCTAGAAGTTACCTATAATTCCAACAAGAAGTTCAATGTTTTTGTGAGAAAATTTTTCTGTGATTCTAAATTTTGTTCTAGAAGGTAAACAGATGAAAAAGAAAACCTATGGATTTCTTTTTTTGGAGGATAGGAGTGAAATGAATAAAAACCCAGATACAATGTTATCACAGATTATAAATAAAAGTTGTGTTGTATCAGTACATTAGTGGACAGAGAGATGAATGTAACAGAGGGAAAATAAAAACAGAAATAAATGTATCAAATAATTAAGTATTTTATAAAAATGGCATTTCAAGTCAATATAGGATGAATTGATTTTTAAACAAATAATAAACAAATTTAGTCTCATGGCAGAGGGGAAATTTTCTTTAAGTGGAGGAAATCCACCCTTCTTCCCCCTTTCTCTAACTCTGCTGTCTCAAAAGCAAATGTGACGGCTGAAGCTCTATTAGCCATTCTATAGCCATTAATATGAGTGGGAGCTGAAAGGTAGACTAGCAAGGTGAAGGGTAGGTCAGTACCTAAAAATGTCCTGAAGCCAACACTGGTCTGGTAACTACTGAACTTATTTTATGTGAGAGAAAACTGGACTTCAATATTTTTAAAGACATTGTGATTTGGGAGTTTCCTCACATATGAAATTGAGCTGAATCCTACCTGATACAGATTCCTACCTAACAACTTAAACTCAAATAAACATCGCCTTTTTAAAGAATAAGTAGACATTTTAGAAATAAGCCAGGTTATAGAGAAATATTTCTCACATCTTAGGAAACAGAAGGCTTAAGTGTATATACAAAGCAAAATATATAAAGAAAAATTGACAATGAAAGAATTAAACTTTTTAAAATATAAAAATCAGGAAAGTGTACATCTTGGGAAATAGTTATATAAAAGGTATTCAAAATTATCTTAATAAATGAAAAGTTTTGTATATATCAACAAGAAAAAGCTCCCCAATTACCGAATACATAATATTATGAAGCAATTTCTAAGAAAGAATAACATTTGGCCTGCTAACATGTGAACCATATAAAAATACTAGTGTGCATCGTTTCCTTCCCTGTGTCCATGTGCTCTCATGTTCAGCTCCCACTTATAAGTGAGAATATGCGGTGCTTGGTTTTCTGTCCCTGTGTTAGTTTGCTGGGGGTAATGGTTTCTAGCTCCATCCTGTCCCTGCAAAGGACATGATCTTGTTTCTTTTTATGGCTGTATAGTATAACATGGTATATATGTACCACATTTTCTTTATCCAGTCTATCATTGATGGGCATTTGGGTTGATTCCATGTCTTTGCTATTGTGAATAGTGCTGCAATGAACATACACGTGCATGTATCTTTATAATAGAATGATGTCTATTCCTTTGGGTATATACCCAGTAATGGGATTGCTGGGTCAAATGGTATTTCTGTTTCTAGATCTTTAAGGAATTGCCACACAGTCTTCCAAAACGGTTAAACTAATTTACATTCCCACAAACAGTGCAAAAGTGTTCCTATTTCTCCATAACCTCGCCAGCATCTGTTGTTCCTTAACTTTTTAATAACCACTATTCTGACTGGCATGAGATGGTATCTCATTGTGGTTTTGATTTGCAATGAGATTTTTTTCATGTTTGTTGGCTAAATGAATGTCTTATTTTGAGAAGTGTCTGTTCACGTCCTTTGCCCACTTTTTAATGGGATTGTTTTCTTCTTGTAAATTTAACTCTTTTAAACATGTTTAATAAACAGAATTCGTGAATATTCAAGGAAATTGGCACCTTCAAACAATATTAGTGGGAGTATTATCATTATAACTTGATCTATAGGGCAATTTATTAATATCTGTCAAAAATCTTAATAGTATTTACAATATTTGATTTCACAAATCTATAGGAATTTGTCCTAGAGAAATTATTATGGTAATGTGTGACAGTGTCTGGATAAAACATTTTGCTGTAACGAAGTGTATAACGGTGCAAATGTGAAGCAAACTAAATGTTCAAATAGAAGACTAATTAAATAAAGGCAGTCTACACATGAAACAATATCATTCAACCATTAGAAATATTTAGTTAAAAAATAATCATGAAAAAATATTCACAATATATTGTAATATAAAAGAAAAAAGACAAAATATTTGCAGGGTAATCTTTTTGTATTTTTTACAGTAGCAAATACACAAAATATCAAAAGTAATTATATCCATGTGGTGATATTTTGTCCATCCTTTTGGAGTGTTCCTGCACCTTGAAAATTTTATGTCGTTAGCATATATTAAATTTATAATTGAGTAAAATTTAAAAGCAACAGAAAAAGATTGCTAATGATGTGAATCAAGATTGTAATTTATAAATTTTAAATTAGAGCCCCATATTTTTCACTAAGATTATTCTTTAAAACATCAGACCCAGGTGGAACTTTTGTATTGAATAAGAGCGGACCATAGTTCTTGGCTTTATAAGTTATTTCCATTGACAATCAGAATAGGATAAAAATCGTCTTTAGACTTGAGATTCCAAACGTCCAACAATAGATGAATGGATGAATTCCAAAATGTCCAGTGATTGATGAATGGATAAAGAAAATGTGATATAAGCATACAATGGAATATTGTTCAGCCTTCAAAAGGAAGAACATTCTAGCATTTGTAACATCATCAGTGAACTTGGAGGCCATTATGCTAAGTAAAAGGTGCCAGTCACAAAAGGACAAATACTGCATGACTCAATTTACATGAGGTGTCTAAAATAGACTCACAGAAGCAGTGAATAGAGAATAGAATGATGGTTACCAGGAGCTCAGGAGAGGCAAGAATGGCGAATTGTTGCTCAATGGGCATAAAGTTCCAGTTATGCAAGATAAACATGTCCTAGAGATCTGTTGTACAACACAGTACCTATAGTTAAAAGTAGGACATTGTGCTTTTGAAAATATGTTAAGAGGATAGATCTTGTGTTAAGTGTTTACCCAAACAACAAAATGAAACAAACACACACAGGAACATAAGAAAATTTTTGGAGGTGATGGATATGTTTAGTACCTTGATTGTGGTGATGGTATTGTGGGTACATGCATATGTTCAAACTCATCAAAATGTATACATTAAATGCAAGCATTTTTTCATATATCAATTATACCTCAATAAAGCTTAAAAGAACTGAGTTTCCGTCTGTCTTTCAAAGCATTTCTTTGGTGCGATCTTATTGGGAAGATTAGAATGTAGTGGAATAGCTAGAATTTAAAATCAACAAGTTATTCTAAAAGCAGGATACCTATTTGAACAGTAAACTTAGTCACATTAAAGAGAAACCTCTTTTGGTGTGTAAGAATGGAGGCATTCACATGATACTCCTGAATCCGTGACGCATATGCGTCTCAGGAGAGAGCAGATTAAATCTGATTAACATATAAATAAGTGATACAGCTCGGTTCATGCTGATGAAAATTATTTGCCAGAGGAATCCTTCCAAGGCAGTTAAACCAAAAACTTATCACTTCACTGCAGTGTGCACAGAGTCAGATCCAAAGAGCACTCTCCATGCTCTCTTTATGAATGGCAATAAAACCACACTCAGGGAGAGAAGGAAGAGGAAACAAATAAGCAGAACCTCAAATGTGAGCAATGCAGGAAGTGCTTAATGCAGCCAGGTCACGTGGTGCTGGACATCAAGTTGAATGCAACTGACTAATCAAGCTAAGGATCCACAAGACTTCAGGCAGGGCCATTCCAGGCTGCAATGAGTGAAAGCTCAAAGATGGAGTGACAGCAATTCTAGCGACCACTTTACAGTGCCCCACAGAGACAGTTACGGAAAGGAGAGAGCCCCACACACTAGCTCAGGATCATTCCTCAACTCTCGCCACACCATTCTCACCACACCTATGACCACTGCCCTGGTTCAGGCCCTCATTACTCCTCAGTTGCATGCTGAAGCATCCTCCTGCCTTTCTTATTTTTCCTTTCTTGAGTTTTTTGGTGCCCCATTCATCCTCCACATTGTCCCCAGAGATAGTGAGTACAGCAAATATTATGAGGGTTAGGGACAGAGCATCATAAGCTCAAATACTGGGCTTAAATCCATCACTGACTAGCCATGTGGACTTGGTAAAAAAATGCAACCACTCTGAGCCCCAGTTTTCCCATAAGTAAAATAGGTCTGTTAATCCTTCATGGGTGCTGACAGGATCATTTGAGGATGAAATGGAAGATACCAGCACAGTGTCTACTGGTAGGATAGTGCTCAGTATCCTGGTATGGCACCTCTTTGCCTGTAGAAATGTTATCCATATTGAGTTTCTTGGAATAGTATTTCCACGTACCGTGGACTATCAAGACTCTGAGAAGTCCTGAAACAGCCAATAACCCTGTTTAACATTACTGAATCCAGAACTTTCAAATCCATTGCCCGGGAAAATAGTTTTCTTTCCTAGAAACACTTATTAACCTCACATGTGTTTCTGTAAGAGGCAAATATGCAATATTTCATCAACTTATTAGCCACAAAATCCCTTTATTAGAAAACATTCCTCAGGACCAAAATTATATAAAGACCTTTGGAAAATGTTAGTCTATAAAAGGGAGCTCATGTTGATCCTCCATGGTCTGGCTGCAGCCTACCTTCTCAGACTGATTTCCCAAACTCCAACTCACATTTTAGCCCTATCCAACTACGTACCACCTCCAAAATAAACCAGCACTTCCCACATCCATGTCTGGGCTTAAGAGATTCCCTTTATCCCTTTCACCCTCACTCCACTCATTCATGCCTTCTGTATCTTCTGAAGCTCTATTTCCAGCTCTCATGCTGTGGAGTTATCTTATTTCAAATCAGGACAAACTGCTTATATTTCCATTAAGGCAAATATTGAGATTAGCTTGAAATGCTAGATAGGTCTTTATAATTTGCCTTTTTGGCTACTTTGTCTTTATATGCCTCAGGCCCAACTATTGTACTTTACATTCAATAAGGACTGGGTGAGCAAAAGGATGACAGGAAATTACCATTGTTAATAAATAATAATCCTCCCAACGTTGTCTTGGTCAGTTCAGGCTGCTTTAAAAAAGTAGCATACACTGGGTGGCTATAAACAACAGAAATTTATTTCTCAGAATTCTGAAGGCTGGGAAGTTCAAATTCAAGATATTGGCAGACTCAGTGTTTGTTGAAGGCCTGCCTCCTGGTTCCGACAGCTGTCATTCCACTAAGTCTTCATGTGGCAGAAGCAGGAGACAGTTCTCTGGATTCTTTTATAGGGCACTAATCTCATTCATGAGGGCTCCATCCTCATGACCTAATAACTTCACAAAGGTCCCACCTCCTCATACCATCACACTGGGGGTTAGGTTTCAAATATATGAATTTTAGGATACAAACAGCCCATAGCAAACCTCTTCACTTATTTTTTATTTATTTTTTACTGTATTGCTCCTTATGCATCTTTGCAATCATTTTCAATCCTTACTAAAATGCAGCAAGGAATAAATTAATAATGACCAAAAAACCAGACATTCACAGAACACTTCCAACATTACAGTTAGGGGACTGAGCTTCATGAGACTCAGATACTTTTCCTCAAAGCAGAGAAACTGGTATTAGAAGCTGGCTGTCTCGTCTACCCAAAGACTGTGCTTGTTCCATGTGCACGTACAATCTCAGCCATATCCTAACGACTTCTCTGCCCATGGGATCTCTTCAGTTTTAAAGCAATAGCTGCAGCCTGCCCTAAAGTTGAGTAGGCTCTAGAAGCTTAAAGAGCCATTAAATAAAACAGATTTTAAAAAATTCTAAGTATACGATGGAAAAAGATTTCACAATAATCACTGTGATATGCCTGTAGATAAGTTCAGTCCAAATGAAAAGCCGTACTTAGAATTTCCCCCCACCAAGGTCCACTGTAAAAACACTCTGTGCTATTCCGACACTTACAATTTTATTATATAAATAATGATGACAATAATCACATCAGTCAGCAACAATAAAATGTGATTGCGATGTCAGCAGCAATAAAAGTCTCCAATGACGGGGTGTCAAATATGTGCTGAGCACTTTATATATATTCATTTAATTAATTTTCATAATAACTCTTCAAGGCTGCTGTTACTTTAGAGATGAGAAAAGTGGAGCTAAAAGTGGTAAAGCAACTTGCCTAAGTTCACAACTGGCCAATTATGGGATCCAGATTCATCTCCAAATCTAGTTGACCCCAGATCTTATGCTCTTTTTGTCTTGCAACATTGTCTCCCATCTGTTTGAAGTGTGCAACTGTATAATTCATAATTCATCATACTTTGACATTTATTAGACATCTACTATGAGGGTTGTGCTAGATAATGAGGATGTTAAGATGGATATGGCTTCATCCTGACCCTAAGGGACGCACAATTTAGTAAATAAGACAGGGCCACTACCTATGATTGTGTAGGCTGTTTTTCTGCAACTTCACTAATCACCATCCATACAAACTTCAAGCAAATAGTTCCATCTTGAGCTGGGCAACAAGGCAGTCCAGAGAAAGACAAACCCATATACAATCAAGTCATTCATTTTAAGTGACAAAGAGACTTAGTCTTATGTTTTAACCCATTTCACTAACCCAAAGAAGAGACTAATTAGAAATCTGGGCAGTGAGGAAGAGTCTAGGAAGGAGATCTACTTCTGGGCAGAGTGCATAGTTTCACTCACTTCATGCCCTGAGCCAGTCCTACCTGGTGCTGGGTTCAACAAAGACCTGCTGGCCATTACAGAAAGGACTTACCATGGGCTCCTTCAGTAAAACTATGTGCATCTGAATACACACGAATAATCATCCCTTTGAAAAAGGTGCTTGGAAAAAGAGAACTGTCTAGCTAAAGTTGTCAGGGGCAGGAAGAATTGAACCATTCATTAGAAATAAAGACACAGCAATATGGTATGCTTTATACCCTCACTTTGTGGAAAACATTTTCAAAAGGGGAGGCAAAGCTACAAAGAAATCTTTCTTCTCCCGCAGTACGAAGACCCCTGCCCTCTTAGGAGATGTTTCTTTACATACTTATTTCCAGCATGACCTCTTTTTAAAAAAAAATACTGTTTTTTTTTCATTTCAATAGCTTTTGGGGTACAAGTGGTTTTTGGTTACATGGATGAATTGTATGGTGGTGAAATCTGAGATTTTAGTGCACCCATCACCCAAGTAGCGCACATTGTACCCAGTATGTAGCTTCTATCCCTAACCCCTCCCACCTTCCCCGTTTTGAGTCTCCAAGGTCCATAATATCTCTCTGTATCATGGCCTCTTTAAAAAAAAAAAAAAAAAAAGGATGAGTAGGTACAGGGAGAGGGGAAGGATTTGGTTGTTGTGGGGAAAGGGAAATTAGGCAATTTGCTTATTTGCTTATTTGCTTCTTATTCATTTATTAATTCAAGAGGATGAATATATAAATGCTTCACAAAATTCAAAAGGTAGAAAAGAATATGCAGTGAAAGTAAGTCTCCCTCCTGCTTTTGACCCCCAGTCCCCAATTCCTCTCCCCAAAGGTAACCACTGCTACCAGTTGAGTACCCTTCCAGAGATAATTTATGCACATACCAATCCATGTTTGGCTATATTGACATTGGGTTTAACATACACTCTCTCCTATGTCTTGCTGCATATCATCTTAAAAAGCATATCCTGGGTTCTGCACCTTGAATTTTTTTAATGTAACAATATATCTTGGCAATTATTCCATGTCAGTATATATAGAAGTGTTTCATCCTTTCCAATGGCTGTATGATATTCCCTCATATGACTGTATCAGTTTTTTTTCATATCAATTGCTATTACAAAAAGACTGCAATGAACATCATGTTACATACATTGCTGCGCACGTGCATAAGTGCACATGCCTTTTCTCTCCTCTCCGGCTTATTTTACTTTCTTTTAATCTCTGGTTTCTGTGATGATGCTATATTATATCTTGTAGTTTATATCTTTTTAGTTTGTTCTGCTTAGAATTCATTGTGCCTATTGATTCGAAGATTCACCTTTCAGAAGTTACTGAAAATTATTAGCTCTTTATCTCTTCATACACAGCCCTTGGCTCTTTTTTTCTTCTTTTCTCCTTCTGGAACTCCAATTCACTGTAGGTTATACCTTCTCAAACTATCATGCATGTCTCTTATCAATTCTTTTATGATGGTGCATGGGGCTTTGCTCTGTAGTGTCGTTCTCTAGGCTCAGGTAGAGGACTTAGATAAACTCTAGCACCATCTAACCCATAAAACAGTACGGAAACAGCTTAGACAAAGCTGAATTAATGAACTGTAAACCCAACTTAGGCAATCTTCTTGAATGCATGAGAGAAAGAAAGAGACAGAAACCATAAAAGCAGTTAGAAGACTGATGCCAGAGCAAGAAGATCTAATACGTGTCTAATGTAAGTTACATGAGGAGAGAATAGAGATAATAGGGGAAGAGTCATACTTGCAAATATAATGGATAAGAACTTTCCAAACCTAATGAAAACAGGAATCCTCATAAACTAGGAGCATGAGTTGTCATCAGGATAAGGAAAATAAATTCTATCTTTAGAAACATTGCGGTGAAACTTTGGCATATCCAATCAAAGCTAAAATCAGAAAGCCGTCAGAAAATAAAAAACAAATCCATTATAAAAGAATGAGAATTATATTGCCATTGCCAAAAGAAAGAAAGCTGCACTGATATAAACAATTTTCAAAATCAGAATTTTTTTTTAAAGTACTTTTGGCTTGGAAAATTAACTATATGGTCACAAAATATGGAATCTACTAATTCCTCATGAAAACAAAGGGCTTAAGGCCAAAGTTTAAGTTTTTTTGTTTTGTTTTGTTTTTGTTTTTTGAGATGGAGTCTCGCTGTGTTGCGCAGGCTAGAGTGCAGTTGCATGATCTCGGCTCACTGCGATACCACCTTCCTTCCAGGTTCAAACAATTCTCCTGCCTCAGCCTCCCGAGTAGCTGGGATTACAGGTGCACACCACCATGCCTGGATAATTTTTGTAATTTTTAGTCAAGATGGGGTTTCGCCATGTTGGCCAGGCTGATCTTGAACTCCTGACATCAGGGTGATCTGCCCACCTCAGCCTCCCAAGGTGCTGGGATTACATGTGTGAGCCACCACGCCCAGCCCCAAGTTTAAGTTTTATGCCAAGCTCTTTCCATGAAATCATTGACTTTAAAGCTGTATAAGACACCAGAGGTCATCTCCTTCAACTTTCTCATTTAAAATTTGGACCTGAAGCTCACGGAGTGAAGTGATTTGTCTGACTGTGTCATTAGTTCACAGCAGATCTGGAGCTAGAACTTTAACATCTTCCACTCCTTGCAAGTGGAAATCTGCAAAGTTAAAATTTTCTTTAGTTGGTTTCATTTGCCTTAAAACACTTATTCAAAAAACCTAAAATCATACACCAATTTTTATACACACAGATTTCCCTCACAAACCCTCTTTCACACACCAATAGTGATTATCATAGATTAGAGAAGAGACCAAAGAATGGTCAGGCCTTTCGAAACTCTTGGCCAATCAGAAGCAGCTCATATGTACTTTAGGCAGCTTACTGCAGAGATACTCCACGGTGACTGGCATTTTTTACACAATCTAAGAGATTGCACGCATTGTCCTTACATGTGCTATAATTGCATTTTCGTTGCTCAGCACTAGCAGCAAGGTTCTGTTGGCTATGTTGCAGCTTTCCCATCTCTGCCTGGAGAAATCTGAGAACACACAGTCACCTTCCTTATTACTTTCAGATGGTAAGTAATTTGTTTGCGGGTCAAGATTCTAGATGTTAGCATGGATAATTAAAACAGAAATGAGGCCGGGCGCAGTGGCTCACGCCTGTAATCCCAGCACTTTGGGAGGCAGAGGCAGGCAGATCACGAGGTCAGGAGATCGAGACCATCCTGGCTAACACAGTGAAACCCCGTCTCTACTAAAAATACAAAATATTAGCCGGGAGTGGTGGTGGGCACCTGTAGTCCCAGCTACTCGGGAGGCTGAGGCAGGAGAATGGCGTGAACCCGGGAGGCGGAGCTTGCAGTGTGCCAAGATTGCGCCACTGCACTCCAGCCTGGGTAACAGAGTGAGACTCTGTCTCAAAAAGAAAAAAGAAAAAAGGAAAAACAAACAAACAACAACAAAAAAACAGAAACACATTTGGAAAAATTAGGTCCAACGTATCTCTTTAACAAGTAAATGAAGAAGCTCTTATTGTTAATTAAATCTATAACCATAGAGCTGAAAAGAACTCAAATTCCTTGTTCAAATTCCTTTACTTTTGCTCAAAGTGTTCTCCATGACCATTAGCGTCACATTACAGGGAAGCTTGCTGGAAAGGTAGATCTCCGGCCCACCCCAGATACTGAGTCAGAACATGTATATCAAGATCTCAGGGTGATGTGTATGAATAAGAATGTTTGAAAAAAACTGTTCTAACCATCCAAAAGTGAGGGTTGTTTATCCTGTTTTTTATACCATACCATATATATTATTTTCTTATTGTTTTATGCTAATTCATTCCTTTATAACACATACGCCTATATTCTCAGCACCTTTGCTTTTTGAAAAATAGAATCGCTGAGAAGTGAACATAGACTTGGAAATACCATTAAAGCTATTAGACATTTGAGTAAATCTCTGTCCCATTCAAAAGTAATTTCTAATACCATTAAGTTAGGCTTAATTCAATGACTGCTTCAATTACCCTTGAGAAATAGATAATCTAATGTTTTTGCTCTTTTGTGTGCATAAACGCAAAACAAGAGACAATCTAATCAGTTATTGAGTGAGTTTAGCTGTATGTTCCACTTGCTGTCATAATAATCAATGACTGTGGAGGCATTTCCAGATTTCCTTAATAGCACTAAGGTTTTTTAAAGATGTGCAAAAGCAGCTAATGTTTCATTTTTCAAAGTGGTTACTAAACAGACAGATAAGCCACTTAGAATGTTAAAATGTAGAACATTTCCAATGTTCTTTCACAATTAGGGAGCAACTAGGCAACGTTTTTCTAGTGCTCTTCTAATGCAGGAAATCTTTCCTTGCAAGTTTTCAAGAAATCCTAGGTTTAAAGAAAGAGTGACAAGATGACTATCTCAGAGGGTCCCCACTGTCAGTGAAATGATAATTTAGCTCCATGTCTTCACTTTAGAAAGGAATCAAAAGTCCCTTTATAAAAGGCATTAAGGGATGTGATCTGATACAGCACTTGCATTTTTACTGCAGCCACAAAAAGATGATTAAATATTTAGATCAGTATGTTTTTATAAAACACAATGAAATTTTTCAAATAATTTGAATTACTTTTCAACTTTAGAAAACGCAAATAAGTGGGGATGGCATTATTTGTTCAATTATTGTGTTGAGACAATCGGATAAACATTTGAGAAATAAAAATAATTACATATTTACCTGTTACTTCTCCCCCAAAATAAGTATCAGTAGATTAAAGATTTATTTGAAGAAAAAAATGAAACCATAAAAACATAACATGTAGGTAAATGGCTACATCGACTTGGGCTGTATAATAGCTATATATTTTCCAGGCATGATACTACAGGCAATAGCCATGAAAAATGAACCAAATACATTTGGCAACATATTCTTAAAAAGCGCACAAACTGAAGACAAATTGCAAGCTGGAAAATAGGCTGTAATACATGACAAAAGGATAACATCTTTAAAGACTCATGAAGAGCTACCTGTTTTTGTCTACCAAATTTGTAAAGTTATTTTTCAGTATTTTAGTGAGAGTAGGTGAAGATGCAGAGAAATAGCATTCTCATACAATAAGAGTGTAAATGATATAATATTTTATAAGGGTAATTTGGTAATATATAAAAAAAGATTTTAAATAATCATGCCCTTGGACCTAGTAATTTCAGTTTGGTGAGTTTATCCTCAGAATACAATATAGATTGTGTGGAAAGATTTAATTGCAATTCTATTCATCACAGTGCTGCTTGCCCTTTTGAAAAATTAGAAAAGTTTAAATGTCAAGCAATAGGGGATTAATTAAATAGATTTTAGTTCTTCCACATAAAGGAACACCATGAAATTGCCAAAAATGTTAACACAGATAGTTCTTCCTCAAGTATTTCAAAATAATAAAATGTTTTACACAACGCTACAAGGAAAAAATATACGCACTTCGAAAAGTGCCAAATAAAGCATGCCAATAAAGCTTTAAAAGTGTGGTTTTTTTTCTTGGTAGGTAAAATTATGATTTGTCTTCTTGCTTCTCTCCATATAAAATTTTTTTCAGTAATTAATATGCGTTGCTTTTTAGTAAGAAAAGACAAAAAAAGTTATTTCTACAAAAAAGAAAGAGAAATATAGCATATATCTCATATGTCTTGAAGTGGTAATAATAACAGTACTATTTTAAATGGAAAGCCACAGAAAGTGAATCTCATGTATGCCTAAGACCTTAAGATTTTGCCCTCTAGGGAATTATTAGAAAGTATTTGACACTGAATTTGGTAAGTGCATACTCAAAAATGAGAAATCAAGGCTGAGTGTTCTTGATTTCCCACATTTCCCTAAAAATTCACAGATTCCCCAAAAACATGAGTGTAAGTTCATAAATAGTATGGTCTATATACATATCTTCCAAACTCTCTTTTATTTAAAACTTCCATGCTGTATTTTGAGTTGTGAGCTTTCCTGACTGACCACCTGCTTTTTTCTTCTTTTTACTTTTCTTATTTTTTTTTTCTCGGGGGGGTGGACAACTGATGATGAATTTATTACATCATTGAAATTCATATCTTACTCTTTATAAGAAAACTACCCTTAGTACGTATTTTACATTCATTGACTTTGCTGGCACGTTATATTTACTGGATCTGATAGCCTCATTAACTATTAGTATCTTTCTTTTCTTAATTGATAAGTAAAAATTGTCTATATGGTGTAAAACATAATTTTTTGATATATGTATACATTGTAGAATGGCTAAATCAAGCTATTTTATATATGCATTACCTTATATACTTATTTGTGTGTGTGTATGTGGTGACAACACCGAAAATTTACTCGCTTAGTAATTTTCAAGTATAGAATACATTAACTGTGGTCACCATGATGTGTAATAGATCTCTTGAACTTCGTCCTAACAAATTTTGTGTCCTTTGACCAACATCTCCCAATTCTCCCAGGCCCTATCCTCACAAAATTGCCATTTTGTCCTGTTTCTATGAGGTTTTTTTCCTTAACTGTCTTCATCTGTTAAATTTTTCTAATAAATTCAGAACTTGAGACTTGTGCACAGATGAGAGACCCTGAGTGTCCAGCTACCTACATACTAAAGCCACTTTCTGAAATCACAGAGGCCAAAATTTTCTTTGTCCTATTTTCTCTTCTCTGACATATTTCTAACCTAGTTTCTATCACTGTGACATCTTGTGAGGACCAGGCTTTTCAGACTGTAGATCCTCAACTTTTGAAATAGTCAGTCCTAAAATACATGTATGTATGCATACACATTTAGAGTCATGGAAATATGCCACACATACATATAATATAGGTTTAAAGTAGTATTTGGCGATAAACAGAAAATAACTTAATAGTAACTTTGGATGCGTTTACCAGCTAATCATCAAATCATACAAATTTTTAAACTTAGATCCCCTTCATTTATTAGACACTATTCTTTGTATAAGTAGATTAAGATATGCCCTAATTTTACCATATTTGCAGTTTTGTGGAAAATATTTCTCATTTTTGCAAGCCCTTAAGTTACCCTGAAGGGGTAACTTAAATTAAGAAATAATTATTCTCCATAATGGACCTATTAACAGAGCCCCAACTTATGCGTTTTTCTCTAAGGTATATTCTGGTATTTTAATTTACTTTCTCAAGCTGATCTTTAGTCCTTATATAATGTTACACAAATATTAGTAGGAATGAATGCTTGTAGGCATTGGTTCAATTCTGCAAGCACTGATGGAGCCCTGTAATGTGCCATTCTCCGCTAACTAAGAGGGTAACACAGAGCAAGAAGAAGTTGTGCCTCAAGGTGTTCAGAACCTCAACTTGCAAGTCAAGTGTTGCGATATGAATAGCGTTATGATGACAGTGTACACAGAAAAAGAGCCCCTGCCCAGATCTGGAGAAGAGGGCAGGGGTTCCAGGAGACTTGCAGGAGAGAACTCTAAATTAAGGCTTAAAAAATTACTACACAAAGAAGTGAGAATGACCTGATCCAGTTTGACCTTGTGATCCGCCCACCTCGGCCTCCCAAAGTGCTGGGATTACAGGCGTAAGCCACCATGCCTGGCCCCCAGCTCACTTTCAACAGGAATTAACTCAACTAGCGGAAGTCTAATTCCAAGAAATAGGGCCACCTTTATTTAACCCAGGAGATTTGGTATTGGTGAAAGCTCTGCCTTCTCTCTCTCTCTCCTTCCCTAAGCCCAAGCTGGGAAGGGCCTTACACCATTCTCCTTTCCATTGCTTCAGTGGTAAAAGTCTCAGGAACTGACTCTTGGATACATCACACTCAAGCCAAAGATTGGAAAGCTGAGAGAGCAACCCCTGACAGCTCAGAGGAACGCACCAGATATCAATGCAAAGAAATAGGAGATCTTACACTGAAAATCATAAAAGACAAATAAATGAGTAAGGGCTACTCAGCCTACTCAGTCCCACCTTTACCTTACTAGACACTTTGTCATTTCTACTTTTCCTCTTGAGATTTGCCGTCAAATATTGGAGTTTCTTTTTGACACATATTTGTAGGGAGATTATCCATGGGATTTCATTTGTAACTTTATACACTCCCAAAGGGAAATTCTGTACCTTGGATTTTGCTTAATTATTATCCTTATAGCAGGGATAATAGTTACTGAAGAGAGGTGAACATGAAGGTTTTACTATCACTGAGTCTGCTAGGATTTTTTATTGGACTTAGTGATATGTTACACCCTTTAGCTCCTATGATGATATCAGCCATGGCCCTTTTGTACAACAAGACTAATTGCTGGGTCTGTTCTGAGCAGTTTGCTCAGTTCAATAACAATAAGGAACCTCTCAATGACCCAGAACTTACTGTCCTAGGATTCCGTTTTTTAGCTTTACCTTTAGCCCTTGAAGACTTATCAGGCATAACTGGGACATGGTATAGGAGCACATTCAGCTGGGTAACTAAATTGTCTCAGGAAAATGCTCCCCATAAACCTCTGTGCCGGGAAATACTCTCCCCAAAGATAAGCTTCATACCGGGAAAAGTTGACCGAATCATAGCAAATGCCTCCCTCTGCTTTAAAAGCAGCGGGGAAGGACCATATCTGGGATATCTCATATATTGTAACATCACACTTGCAACTGCTGATAACTCAGAGATCATGGGAGGAAAATGCATTAGGGGTGATCTAAAAGGATTGGAAGCCCTATGCGGGGGATGTGGGAGGGGAAAGGGCTTTCAGAATCTAGCATCTCCTCCTGGTTGGAAGTCCTGATGGGAATGTCATGCTCTAAGTACCACCTTGACTGACACATGGTACTATAATGTAAAGAATAACACATGGGCCTCTTCCGACATGCCGCCTCATGAAATTCCAGAGCCCTGTGTGATGTTTGCTAATAGTAGTGGCCTACAAATCTGTGGGTGAACACGAGACATCTAGACCGACAGCTCTTGCTGCGAGGATTATCTGAGATAATTGGCCAGGGCATATTATGTTCCTAATTTTTCAAAACTCCCTTCGTCAGGTGTACCCTTCTCATTTAGCATGTAATGTTCCAAGCGGCATTGTGAATGACTATCCTGAGTATGGATATCCCTATCCCAAAGATGCTCCTATTTTCTGTAAGTGGGGAAGCTTCTAAGATATGAGAAAGATTTGCCTGTGTCCCTCACAAGCCAAAACTTAGAACCATCCCTTCAAGGGACAGGGCTATATTTCCTTTGTGGCTCCTGGCTACGCTTAATCCGCCTTAGGCACTGGAAGGGAACCTGCACTATAGTAGCAGTGGTCCTCAACCTGTTATTTTTAAATTCCACTGACATAGCAGCATCATCTGGGGACACACCTAACCTAGGCTCTTTTTTTATTTTTCATTTTTTTTTATTTTTAGACAGAGTTTCACTCTGTCGCCCAGGCTGGAGTGCAGTGGCACAATCTTGGCTCACTGCAACCTCTGCCTCCCAGGTTCAAGCAATTCTCCTGCCTCAGCCTCCTGAGTAACCGGAACTACAGGCACCCACCACCATGCCTGGCTAATTTTTGTATTTTTAGTAGAGATAGGGTTTCACCATATTGGCCAGACTGGTCTCAAACTCCTGACCTTGTGATCCGCCTGCCTTGGCCTCCCAAAGTGTTGGGATTACAGGTGTGAGCCACTGCACCTGGCCTAATCTAGGCTCTTTTATAAAGAGTGCACTATCTCAGATATGCTGAACAAAGAGATCAATCATTTTCATGGCCTCATATGGAGATGTAACTGAAAGAGAAGACTGGGGTGGGGGCATGAACATGACAATCCCATCTTAGAAAAACCATGGATGGGGAATTCTATAGCCAGAGGACTATTCTGGTTTGCTGGTATTCCTCTCCTTGAAAGATCAGTAGTTAATATTTCCATTATAATGTAATGAGGATGGAAGGCAACAGTAGGGGCCACAGAAGTACAACAATCCATAAACTCTTTAGCCTGTGTAGTAGCACAAAATAGATGGGCCTTGGAGATGTCCTTACAGCTGCGATGGGGGGGGTACCTGTGCAATTTTAAATGAAACATGCTGCTTCTGGATCAACACCTCTAGTCAAGTAGAAGAAAACCTACAGGTGCTTAAAAATCAAATTAGAATCATTAACAGGTTAAGAGAAAAAAGCTGGCTCCAGCCCCAGGTGGCTACAATCTCTCTTTAAGTAACTCCAGTCTTCCTTGTGGAATTGGTTCGTTACTTTATTAAGCCCCCTCTTGCTCATATGTCTTACATTAATATTTGGACCTTGTATACTCAATACTATAACTCAAATTGTTTCCTCTCGCCTAGAAGAAATCAAACTCCAAATGGTGCTGCACACTGAACCATATATGGACACACCTTTCTTTCAAGGACGCTTACTTAGATCAACCTCAGGAGGAGCCCTAGCTACTGTTTCCCACACTAAGCCTCTTTTCAGCAGGAAGTAGCCAGGAAGAGTCATTGTCCAACACCCACTAACAGCAGTTAGGCTTACCACTCCGGAGAGGGGAAATAATGCAGGAGCTAAAAAGAAATTATTTAGGCAGTTAGTGAGGGTAAAGGAGTCCTCGGCAAGGCTTGCCTTTAACAAAAAGCTGCCCCCAAATCATTTCTTTTCAACAAAAAGCAGCCTGTAGACATCGAGCTGCAGACGTAGACAAGCAGGCTCGAATCTTGCATGGGTGAATGCCGCCAGCTGTGCCAACAGGAAAAGGCTAGCTGGGGGCCAGGCAGGTTCAACATGGAGGCTCCATCTTCCCTTTTCCTTGTCAACCACGTGTACAATAAAGGAACGGGCATCATGGTGCCAGCCAGGTAGAGAACCCGTCTGCATAATAAAAGATTAGGGTGGGGCGGCCAGCTCCTTCACACACTATGCAAATGGCATACCTGGTCTGACCAATCTCTCGTGCCCTATGTAAATCAGACACCGCCTCCTCAAGCTCATCTATAAAAACTCCTGCACTTCACCACAGGCTGGAAGACCCGCCAGGGAGCCCCTCTACCTCTGCAGGAGAGAGAGCTTTTCGCTTTTTCTGTGTCCTCTCACCTACCAAACCCCTGCTCTTAAACTCACTTCCTGCGTGTCTCATCCTTGATTTCCTTGGCGTCAGATAATGAACTTTGGGTATGTACTCCAGACAAAGACACCACTTCACTGCTATGGACCTTTTTGTATAAGTTTTTGCTTGAACATATGTTTTCCATTCTCTTGAATATATCTAGGAGTAGAATTGCTAAGTCATATGATATCTCTCTGTTAAATTTTTTGAGAAACTGTCAAACTATTTTCTACTAGGTTCACACCACTTTACATTACCCCCAGCAATGTAGGAGGTTTTCAACTTTTCCACATCCTCCCGAACACTAAGTATTGTCCATTTGTGTTTATTATTATTATTATAGCTATTCTAATGGGAGTGAAGTGTATCTTATTCTGGTTCTGACCTGCATTTCTCTAATGATTAATGGCAGTGAGCATCTTTTCATGTGCTTATTGCTCATGTTATATTTTCTTTGGAGAAATGGCCATTCAAAGCAAATGTTTTTAATTTTCAGCAAGTCCAGTTTATCTGTCTTTTCTTTAGTGGCTTGTGCTTTAGGTATTATATCTAAGAAACCACCATGAAATCCAAACTCACAAAGATTTAGTCCTATGTTTTCTTTCAAAAGTTTTATAGTTTTAACTCTTACACTTGGGCCTTTGACCTACTTTTAGTTAATTTTTTGCTATAATGAACAGATCCAACTTACTTACTTTGGATATCTAGTTGTTCCAGAACTATTTGCTGAAAAGGCTTCCTTTTCCGCCATTAAATTGACTTGTCACCTTTCCCAAAAATCAATAGGTGTATTCATTTATTTTTGGACTCCCAATTCCAGTCTATTGTCTATCCTTATGGCAGTATTATACTGTCTTGATTACTGTAGTTTTGTAGTAAGTTTTAGAACTTGAAACTGTGAGTCTTTCAACTTTTCTTTTTTTTTTGGTTTTTTTTTGGGGGGCTTTTTTTGTGTGTGTATTTCAGGCCCCTTACATTTCCATATGAACTTTAGGATCAGCTTAGCCCTTTCTGCAGGAGGCAGTTGGATTTTTTATAGGGATTATATTGAATCTGTAGATAAATTTCAAGAGTATTCTCATCTTAAAGATATTAAGTCTCCCAATCCATGAACATGAGGTGTCTTCCATTTATTTATGTCTTATTTAATTTCTTTCAAAAGTGTTTTGTAGTTTTTAGTGTACAAGTCTTACATTTTTTGTTAAATGTGTTTCTAAATTTTTTTCTTTTATTCAAATAATTTGGAATTTTTTGAATATCACTGTCAGATTTATCATAGCTATTGTAGAGAAATGCAACTGATTCTTATGTCCTACTTATGTCCTTGATCTTACATCCTACAAACTTGCTGAACTACTTTGTTAGATCTTAGAAGTTTTTTATGGGTACCAGTGGATTTTTTTAATATACAAGTAGAGATAATTTTACTTTTTCCTTTTCTCTGGATGCCTTTTATTTCCTTTTTTAATCTAAATGCCTTGACTAGAACCCCCAGCGCAATGTTGAATAGAACTGGTGAGAACAGACATCCTTGTGTTGCTCTCAGTCTTTGGAGGAAAGTTTTAAGTGTTTCCCCAGCAGGTGTGCTCTTCGCTATACGTGAAGGATTTTAAGAAGTAGATTGAAGGGTTGCAAGACTGGAAGCGTGGAGACGCAACATACCTGGAGAGTTTACATTCTTTGCGTTATAAATTAAGGCCAATTACATTTTTACGATATTTAGTGTCTGCAGTGTTTCTCAGTGTATTGTTTCTCTCCACACTCTGTCCTCCCTACAAGGAAGGGGCAGCTCCTATCCTCCTGTTTCTAACAAGATCACTTCTCTCCCAGACTACCACACCACCTTTCCAGAAATGCTGAAACGCTATCTCATAGTCTCAGTCACTCAGAGAACAGCAGTTTCCCCCAAGAGAACTTTTCTTATCTCTTTGCTGCTACACCACTAGGAACTGTAGAAGAGAGCAGGGGCCCACTGGCCCCATATCTTCCAGCTGATTGCCCACTTTGCTGGTGTTCAGGATTTGTCCCATTATGCCTCACACTGCCATTACCTTATGTAGCAGTAGGATTTCAAGCGTTGTAGGTCTTTCAGTGATTTGACCTGATGTCCCATAATTCAATGGTCATCAACACCCTGAAGTAGACTCTTCTTTTCCTCAATTACCTCCACTTTTTTTCTGAAGTTCTCCTCATCTTCTTTTTCCTTTTTTTTTTTTTCTTGAGATGGTGTTTTGCTCTTGTTGCCCAGGCAGGAGTGCAGTAGCACAATCTTGGCCCACTGCTGATTGCTTGACCCTCCTAGGTGCAAGCAATTCTCCTGCCTCAGCCTCCTGAGTAGCTGGGATTACAGGCATGTATCACCACACCTGGCTAATTTTGTATTTTTAGTAGAGACAGGGTTTCACCATGTTGGTTTGGTCAGGCTGGTCTCAAACTCCTGACCTCAGGTGATCCACCCGCCATGGCCTGCCAAAGTGCTGGGATTACAGCCATGAGCCACTGTGCCTGGCTGTCTCATCTTCTTTTATAACAGAAATCTAGCTGACCTCTAATTAGCCCACATCTGCAAGTCTCTCAATTCAAAAAATTGACACACCCAATGTATTACTTCTCTATTTCTACATTAGCAACTTAACACATATTTATTGATTAATTTAGTGTTATGTAGGTGAGAAGTCCTTTTGTTAATGACTGGCTCCTTTTTTGCATTTAGACTTCAATTTAAACATCACCCCCTAATAAAGGCCCTCCCTGACCATTTTGTCTTAAATCATCTCTCAGTGACTCCTTATCACGTAATCCTATTTTAAGTCTCCACATAGCTTTATCACTATCTGACATTTTTATGTGTGCATATATTGGAAGCTCTCCATTAACATACTTATTTGGGGCCTCTTTTTCCTTTATGTGCTAACTTTACTAACTTTCTTATTATGCCTATGATTGTTTTCAGTTGATTCTCTTAGCTTTTCTAAGTAAACAATCTAACATTGAAGGCAATAACTTTGTGTTTTCCTTTCTACTTGTTTTTTTAAAAATTATTTTATTGCCTAAAATTTTAATGACTACAACAAAGTCAGGCTGACTTTTTTAATAGATGAATTTGGTCATTTACCAATCAGAAATTAATTAAGTCTAAATTCCTAAAGAATCTTTCCTGTTATTGCAGAATTGCTCTAAGAAAGTAATAGTTGAGTAAATGGTCAGACTTAGAAGAAAAATGCTTCTTTGCATGTGAAGATTCAAATTTTAAAAACAACTATCAGTCCATTAATGAAAAAAATCGGCTCCTCCCTAATGCAACAATGTCAGTAGAAAGAATCTATCACAAGAAAATGATTGAGCCTAAGCATATGATTATATTATTTTCAAATGTATATTATTTGCACAAATTTCAAACAGTCTTTTTGACCTTGACTAACTCAAGATCCATTTCTCCTTTGCTGAGGAGTATCACAGAGCTCCTCCCCTCCCTGGAAGTCACAGAGCCTTGTCTGCTGATCACAGTGTGATGTTTGGAAAGGTCCTTAGGTTGTACTCATGCAGGAAATAAAAAATAGTGTAAAGACAAGCCACAGGAGAAAATACTTACAAAAGACATATGTGATAAAGGACTGTTACCCACAATTTACGAAAAACTCTTAAAACTCAGCCATAAGAAAACAACCTGATTTTTAAAATGGGCAAAAAACTTTAACAGACACCTCACCAGAGAAGATAAACAGATGAAAGTAAGCATATGAAAAGATGCTCCATATCATATGTCATTAGGGAAATGCAAATTAAAATAAGAATGAGATACAAGTACATATCTATTAGAATGGCCAGATTCCAGAACACTGACAACACCAAATGCTGACGAGGATGGGAAGCAACAGGAACTATCACTCATTGCTGGTGGGAATGCAAAATGGTACAGCCACTTTGGAAGGCATTTGGCAGTTTCTTAAAAAACAAAACATTCTTATCATTTGATCCACCAATCATACCCCTTTATATTTATCCAAAGGAGTTGGAAAGTTATATCTGCACAAAAACCTTTCCATGGCTGTTTACAGCAGCTTTATTCATAATGGCCAAAACTTGGAAGTAACGGAGATGTCCTTTAATAGGTGAATGAATAAATTAACTGTGGCATATCAGACATGAATATTATTCAGTGCCAAAAAGAAATCAGCTATCAAGCCATGAACTGACACAGAGTAAACTTAAATGAATACTACTAACTGAAATAAGCCAGTCTGAAAAAGCTGCATGCCATATGATTCCAATTACATGAAAAGGCAAAACTATGGGGGCAGTAAAAAGGGATAAATAGGCAAAGCACAGAGGATTTCTAAGGCAATAGAAATACTTTGTATGAACTATAATGGTGGCTACCTATCACTATACATTTGACATTTGTCCAGACTCATAGACTGTACAACATCAAGAGTGAATCCTAATGTAAAGTATGGACTTTGGGTTATGATGTGTCAATGTAGGTTCATCGATGGTAATAAACGTGTCACTCTGGTGGGGATGTTGATAATGTGGGAGGCTATGCATGTGTTGGGGGCAGGCAGCGTATGGGAAATCTCTGTACCTTCCTCTCAATTTTGCCTTGAACCTAAAACTACTCTTAAAAAGTTTTTAAAGGAAAATAAGACATCTATAATTTTTTAATTTAAATTTTAAGTTCAAGGGTACCTGTGCAGGTTTGTTATATAGGTAAACTTGCACCATGGGAGTTTGCTGTGCAGATTACTTCATCACCCAGGTATTAAGCCCAGTACTCATTAGTTATTTTCCTGATACTCTTCCTCCTCCCACCCTCCACCCTCTGATAGGCCCCAGTGTGTGTTGTTCCCCTCCATGTGTCCATGTGTTCTCATCATATTGCTCCCACTTGTGAGAACAAACAGCACTTGGTTTTCTATTCCTGTGTTAGTTTTGCTAAGGATAATATCCTCCAGCTCCATCCATGTCCCAGCAAAGGACATGATCATATACATGTGTATATGTACCACATTTTCTTTATCTAGTCTATCATCCAAAGGACATGATCTCGTTCTTTCTTTGTGGCACATAGTATTCCATGGTGCATATGTACCACATTTTCTTTATCCAGTCTATCATTGACGGACATTTAGGTTGATTCCATGTCTTTGCTATTGTGAATATGCTGCAATGAAAATACATGTGTATGTATGTATATAACAGAACAATTTATATTCCTTTGGGTAAATAGCCTTTAACGGGATTCCTGGGTCAAATGATATTTCTGCTTTTAGGTCTTTGAGGAATCACCACAGTGTCTTCCACAATGTCTGAACTAATTTATACTCCCACCAACAGTATATAAGCATTCTTTTCTCTCCACAACCTCCCCAGCGTCTGTTATTTTTTGAAAAAGACTGTAATCTTAATGAGTTATGGAACATGGGTATGACAGTAACTATTGAGTATTTATCTCCTTCCTGAAATGCAGTTCTTAAGCATGGCAAAAACTGAAACACTTCAATGGCACCACCTATGAAATAATAATGGTGAGAGTACATCTATGTCACACTTTTAATATTAGATTAATATCTCAATAGTTTCAACATTTAATGTGATGATTGCTATACATTTATGATACAAATTCTTTAACATGCTAATGGAGTTTTAAAATATTGTTTAACTAATATTTTAACACAATGAAGATTAAATTTATTACTTTTTGCCATCTATTTATTTTTTTCCTTTAGTCTTAATATATACTAAGTGCTAGATTTTATTAATAGGCATTCTATGTTAAATTATCCCTGCATTTCTTTGATAACTGATGGCTATTATTATTATTTCACTAAACTTCTGTATTTTATTGTTCTAGCATAGAACCAATATGTGCAGACAAAGACCAAGAATTCTTTTTGCACAGATTATTTGTTATGTTTTTATATTTTTACTTCTATGGAAGATTAGCCTATGGTGGCTTTGCTCTTTTTGACATATTTTGGCAATCAGTGACATGTTAACCTCATGAAAATGAATGCAGTGCCCTAGGAAGTTGACCAAAATGTTCCAACTGTGTAACAGTTTTAACAACATTGGAAATATCTGTCTAAGGATATTTAAAGATTTGATAAGATTCTCCCAATTAACTATCTGAGTCCGGTAAAAAATGGCATTAAAAAATTCCTCTGAATTATATGCCTTCTTATCTTTGAGGACATATTTTCTGAACTATTAATATATGCTGGCTTCTTGCTTGGCAAAGTTGTAAACCCAGGTTTCTTAGGCCAGTGCTTTAGCCAAAAACAAGAAAAAAGGTGGAAAAGCGGGCAAGGAGGTAACTGCAGGGTTAGTCCACTTCAAACCATATGATACTGTTGCACTTCTAGAGAAGTCTAAAATGATCAATGCAAGAACATCTGGCTTTTGCCATTTTCTTGTCCTTGTCCTTTGAGTCTACAGTCAGGGATTTGTTATTGATTAGAAGTTATTTACTCTCAATGTAGACCCATTATTTAGCTACCAAGAGAATCAGAGTTCTGAGGAACCAACTCTGCCAATACTTGCTCATAAATAAAAAGGTTTCTTTTAAATTGTGTCTTTTTAAATTTTTAAAATCATGCTACTTTTGAAGTAGTGAGACCCATGCACATGTGCATGTACACATACATATTTGTTTTTACTAATTATGATTAAGATGGGCTTTAAGAAACTGATCCTACTGTCTAAACAATGCCACCACAAAGAGCTTTGGAGGAACCATTCATTGGTTTATATCAAACAGTCCCATGCAGTTCATTATCTACTCAGTCTCTTTTGTTTACATTTTACAAATAATTAATCTTGGAGGACACACCAGGAGTTCATGCTCCTTAAATCTAGCCTTATGAATGTTTTTAATGAGTTATGGAAATGGTAGACATTCGGTTGCACTAGCTTTAATAACTTTTCCAGGTTAAAATTTACTTGGTCATACTAAATGGAGTAGAACTCTTGGTCTTGGTCTGCACATATTGACTCTATGTTAGCACAGATAGAAATTTTTTTTCTTATGATAATATTGATCTTATCTTAAGTCTCTAGCCTCAACCTCTACCCTGCAGTTCACTTCCAAGCAAAATATGTGTGCGTGAGTGCATGAAAGGTGGTAAGGCATGGAGACTAGCTCTATTCAGGCATGAGACCTTCTTCACCACCATTTTTGTATGAGAATGTCAATTGTGTGCCCAGCTCAGTTGATAGTTAAACCATATGACTCCTTACTCAACTGGCTACATCAATGGCTGTGCAAAAGGAACTTATCCAGAAACACAATTTTGAATTCTGCTGCCCAATAGCTATTACAACCTGGGCTAAGAGTAATATTTATGAAAAACTGGCTTCCAGTCTTAACATTCTAATGTCTACCTCTATATTAAGCCAAATCATCACAAAGATGTATATCAAATGTCCATCCTTCCTTTTATACCTCTCTCCTTTGGCTTACCATTCCTTCCATATATTTTATAGAGACCATGAATTGATTATTTATCCATTTTCATGCTGGTGGCTAAAAAACTTAAAGTGAAACTTGTGGTATACCCTTAACAAGTATATAGCACAGCACCATAGGTTTGCTGTCTTTGATGTAACACTGGTACCATTTCATAGCTTTACCATTTTTTTCTCTTTCTCTTTTTTCTATTTATAATTTATTTTTCTTACTATGTCTTACTTAAACCTTTGTCTCCTTAAATAAATTTTGGAATAAGATAGGGAACATGTAATAAATAGCTGATCTTCCTGCCTTTGAAATTCCTCCCTAATATTCACCCTCTCCATAGATGTTGAGTGAAATTTCTAATACACATGTTTTATCATGGCACTGCCCTCCTTAAAACTCTTTGAAGGGCCTCCATCATACATGGTACTGATTGCAAATTCATTGGCCCGGGGCCTCCAACATCTCTTTCTCCAAATCTTCTATCTTACTTAGGAGACAGTGCAGGATAGGAGTTAAAGAGTTCAAATTCTGGCTTCACCAAGTACCATATACTGGCCACTTGACAAATATTTAACTCTTCTGGGCCTCAGTTTCCTCATCTGTGAAAAGGCAGTAACAGTAACTACTATACAGGTTATTGAGAAGATAGAGTTTTTTTTTTTTTTTTTTTTGAGACGGAGTCTCGCTCAGAAAGAGTTTTTATACACAAAATATTAAGAACAGTTTCTGAGAACCTTCAGAAGTAGCTATTGTTACTCATCTTTACTCCGTTCTTTAAATTGTGATCTGTTCAAAACAAATTACTTGGAGTGACCTGTGGCTCCCTCTATATTAAATAATTCCTAAAATACTGCATGTTATGCTCCCAGCCTTGTTTATTTTTTACAGCAGGTGAATTCTTCTCTCACCAGACCCAGACCATGTATCTAACATCTGCAAATAAGTAAATAAGTTATTCCTAATCCCTTCATCCCACCCAACCTTCCTGGCCTGGAAAGTTTAACAGAACAACTGTTTCTCTTACCATACTTTACTTTGTGGAGTCTTGTATTAGAGCACTTAGCTCACTTCATTTCAAATATGCAATTATCAACTGGCCTTTCTTACTGAATTGGGAGTTCTTGGAGGCCCAAGATTACAACCTAACTACAATTGTATTTCTAGCAGCGTAAACTATCAATAAATATTGGATAAGGTATGAATAAATGAATGGGCAACTAAATGAATGAATGATGGCACCATATTATGAATAAATAATGTAAACCAAAGAAGGAATTTAAGAACAGAAGTAATAAAAAGAATTAATGATTAATGGTCTGGGGGATCACAAAGCCGAGTATGTTTTAACAAGCCTCACAAAAATACACTGAGATTTATGAAGATCAAATGGATAGCAATACACAATTTATTTTGCAGGCAATGCCATTATAAGTGAAGTGTCCATCTTGGCTAAGTGTCTGCTTGTAAGTAAACTGAATTTGCATCTCTATAGATTATACACATTAAGTGAGATCTGCATACATGAATAATGTTAGTCCCTTGAAAACTACTCAAAACTGTATGCTCAAAAAGTTAGGAAATGTTCCTATGGGAACATTTTATGGTTAACTATATAAAATGAACTCTTCTTCACATAAGGTTTATATTATTGCAGTTCTCAGTGTGATATGGACACCCTGGATTTATATTGATGCATATACTCCTTGCCCTTATGTCTCAGGGCCAATACTCAGCATTTTCAAGAAAGCTACTGGAGGCTATAAATGTTACCTGTGGCCCATGACTCATTAAGAGTATTGTTCTATCCAAGAATGAACATGTGACATCTTTAGAACCACAGTCTAACCTATGTATTTTCATAAAATTTCTCTCAATGGATCCATTAAAAATCTATGAATAAAATAAAACCTTACTTATCCAATTTAAAAAATCAGAAATCACCTAAAAGAACATACTTGAAAGAGAAAGAGAGAGAGAGAAAGAAAGATTGGATTAGAAGGTCATGTTTATTTTATTGACTGGATCAAATTAAGTGCCTGTGTAAGTTGCTAGATTTTAAAGAAATTTGTTATTTTTGAAGAAATTAGTTATTTAAAATTAAGTCCAAATTATTTAAAAGATTATTGATTACCATGATATGAAATAAATTTAATCAGAATTTCATTATATACTTGTTTCCTTCTTTGGTTTTTCTAGATTAAAGCATGCAAGTTTTCTGGGAAACAGTAAAATACTTTTTTATAGCCAAAATGTTTTAAAAACTCACTATTTCACTATTAAGAAAGTTCCAAAAATGCATCTTCTCATCCTATATCATATTCTAAGTAAATTCAAAATATAACATAGAAAATAAGTATGAATATATCGTAAGTACCCAGCTCAATAAATTTTCATAAATTATACATATATCCATTGGGGTGTGTGTATGTTTAAATTGCCAAACACTTTTCCAAAGTGATTGTATCCATTTACGCTCACATCAGGAGTATATGAGAGGTCCAGTTGCTTCAAATTCTCACCATTTTATGTCAGCTTTAAAATTTTATCTACTGTAGTATGTGTGTAATGATATATTATTATGGCTTTACTTTTCATTCCCCTAATAACTAGTGACATTGAGGTCTTTTTTCTCATATTTATTACCATGTGGATACTCCCCTTAGTGAACAACCTGTTGAAGTTTTGTCCATTTTTAAATTGAGGTTTCTGCCTTTTTCTTATTGATTCATAGGAGTTCTTTACATATTCCAGATAAAGTAACTTTACTGGAGATATACTGTAACACTTTGTGTATCACATGCTGTCAGTCCTCCACACTACGCCCAGCAATTACTTGCAGCTTGGTAGATGCTTCCCATTCATGCCAATGACATTTTAGCATATGTTTCTGTGCCTCTTTGCATGGAAGCTTCTGGCTCAGAAATACGCTCAGCCCATACTCAAGGCAGGCTAGAAGCACCAGGGAGTGAACGTCCTCGGAACGATTTTCCATAAATATAGGGCAGGAGATGGTGGATAAATAACCTGGTTTTCTCAGTTCTCAGTGAAACAATTCTGAGGCCTGTCCAATACAATTTCTCAGGGGATCTTTGGAACTGAGCCATAGTTACCCCATGAACTTTATTGGGCTTCCTTCATTTTCTGTCTCATTTCCCTACTTCCTTGTTGTAGCTTTTGCTTTTATGTAAGATCACTTCCCAAATAAACTACTTTTACCCAATCTTTATCTCATGGTCTGCATTTGAAGAAACTCAAAACTTATGACTTCTCAGTATTTTCATGGAGTCATTTGGTGAGTAAAAGTTTTTAGTACACACTTCTATGCAGTTTAACTGTTGGAAAATTTTTAATAGAAACTCTAGTTACCAGTTTTCTAGCTAAATTTGCTTCACTTCTTGAGTGTTATCAAAACTCCTTTTTTTCCTTCTAAAGAGCCTTTCTCATTGGCATTCTGTGCTCATTCTCTATTCATGACCTACCAGCACTTCCCTAAAAAAGAAACTCAACATTTGCCAGCAGAAATGTAGGTTGGCCTAGTTGGAATAGATGGGTTAAATGTGTGTGCCAAACAAACACAGCTACAGACAGCATAGTGTTCCCTAAGCAAGGTCTTTCATTCTCCTTTCTTTAAAATTCCATCAACAGACTACAAACAGAAATTACCAGTCTATTCAGTGTGTATTGCACATAAAATCCAGCCAGTTAAAGCACTCTTTCCTGTTAGAGCCCACTCTGTTAATAGACAACTTATTGTAATGTAAATACTCAGTAGCACTGATGCACGTAATGTCTGAGAGTAAAATCAAAAGTTATAGAATGTTTCTTGATGTTCAGTGAGTTGTGCTGAGGACCACCCGCTGGACATTGCAAGTGTTTTCACCAGAATTCACTGAGAACAGTGCTTAAAGATAGAGCACTGTGATTGATTTGATAGTGATTTTTATCAATGACTTGAGAGAATGGAATAACAGGGTTTTTTTAATTTAATTTTTAGAAAACAGAAAATAACCTAGATAAATGGCATTAAATTCAAGAAGAAAGTCAAAATTAGAGAAATGGTCTACAGGCACTACTGTGAATTAGGAGGCAACTTGCTTTTTCAATTAGTGAATTTGCTTTTTTCATATTTGTATCTTCAGAATTCAGCACAAGTCTGGCACATATTGGAACTCAAAAATATTTTTCAATGAGTTAATAAATGAAAAAACATATAAACAATGCAGCATGTTAAATGTGTTAATTTTATATCTAAAAATATGACCCATATAAATCAATGTTTTATGAAAGTAAAGTATTCCTCTAAGAACTGAAACTTTTGAAGGGGTTCCATAACTCATTTTTTCCTTTTATGAGACAAGGTCTCTCTCTGTCACCCAGGCTGGAGTGCAGTGATACAATCTCAGCTCACTGCCACCTCTGCTTCCCAGATTTAGGTGCCCCTCCAACCTCAGCCTCCCAAGTAGCTGGGACTACAGGCACATGCCACCACGTCCAGCTAACTTTTTGTATTTTTTTCTAGAGACAGGGTTTTGCCATGTTGCCCAGGCTAGTCTCAAACTCCTGGGCTCAAGTGATTCACCCGCCTAGGCCTCCCAAAGTTCTGGGACTAAGGGATGAACCACTACACCCTGCCAATTTAATAACTCTTAATGAATTTTTTCTGGAAAAAGACCACTAGATAAAATATGTATGCTAGTGGACAAGGTTTAGACTCTAACATGAAGAAATCAATAAATGACCTTCATATACAAAACAATAAGGATAATTTAAATTCTATTAAGGACATAATGTTGCGTCATCCTATGCTATAGTATTATATCCTCTGCAACTATTCATTCAACACACATTTATTGATTATGTCCTGTATTTAGGTTAAGGGACTAAGTACTGGCGATAAAGTGCTTTACAAAATACACATCACATGGCTTGGTTGGAAAGATAAACAATCACACAAAGAAAGAAAGAATAATATTCCGTCATGATGGAAGTTGGAAAAGTAGACATGCAGTGAGAGATTAGAACAGCAGATGTGATAGAGTACAATAACAGTACAAAAGCAACTCACATTTATTGAATACCTACCATGTGCGAGACACTGTTATCTGCCCTAAATGGGAGACAAAAATAGAAAAGACAAAGATGTTGCCCTCAGGTAAGGGACTACAATAATGAGCCATACAGACACTAAATGCATTGGAGATGAAGAAGAGGGTCATAGCAAAACACAAATTGACTAAAATTAGTAAATAATTAAGACCACAGACTTTGAAGGCAAAATTTCTGGGTTCAAATCTCACTCTAGCCCTTTCTGAGTACGACTTGGCACATCACTTAACTTCTCTGTGAATGACAACAGTTATGAGGATTAAGTTAAATAATAAATACAAAGCCCTTGCACAGGGCCTGGTAGATTGTAAGTACTCAATAATGTTAGCTGTCGTTAAGATTATTCTTATTATGAGTACCATGCTACAAATGAAATCCTTGTTGTAAGAATGGGATTTCCACAGCAGACAAGCTCAGTTGTCTACAACATGATATTGATGAGACCCAGGTCATATATTTGAAGTCTCAATGAGCTGATGGTATCTCATTCTTTTTCATTATCATAGACCTTAATTCCTGCTGACTGCCATGTAAATGTATATAATGGCACACAAAGAGTTCTGTGTGATTAAGGGTAATTAAGTTGTGAAAAATAAGTTTGTGTATTACAGAAAAATTCTAGGAATAAGACCTATCAAATGAGACATATACTAGAAATAATATATTTCTACAAAGAGAATGATAAGGAAGATCTAGGGAGTAAGCATTACGCTTTTCCACCATTAGTAGAATACTTCCATTTTGGTGTCCAAGTTTTATCTAACGAAGCATTAAATAAATTAGACTGAATTTGTAAAGATTCATAAAAATAATTAAATGAGCAGAAACAGCACTTGTATACAATGGTGATATTGTCCCATCAACAATATAATCTAAAAAAAAATGTGAGGTTGCATTCCTGATGATGATTGACTAAGCCCCATTAGAATTAGTACCATGTGCCATTTTCAGAGCTTTTAGGTTGAGGGCAGACTTCAGTGTGTACCATGCAGGGTGGGCAAAGTTTTGAAAGCAAATGTGCAATAATTCTAGTCTGAAGAACAAGAAGACATAATTTAGGGTAACCACAGCTGCCAGGTAGTGAAGGAATAATCCCAGAAAGAAGAGAGCTAGAGAATGGGAGCCAATTCTGTGGATAAACTCCATGCAAACACCTTTTGATAGGTAACCCATTCATGTATGAGACAAGCATTAAACACTTTAGTTCAAGCGAAATAAACTGAACTGAGATTTAGGCTTCTGACCAAGAGATAGAATTTGGAGTTTGAATCCAACCAAGTTACTTCCTTGCATTAAATAAAAATTCAAAGTCCCCATAATATAAAATTCTGATGTTCAGGATGAAATAACAAAAAAAAATTTGACTTATAAGTAAACAGAAAAATGTAACCCACTCTCAAAGAAAAGACAGCCATCAGAAAATGCCTCTAAGATGATCCAGATGCAGAAAGAGCAGACAAAATTTTTAAAGCAGTTATTTACATATGCCCAACGACATAAAGGAGAATATAATTGTAATAAATTAAAAGATAGGAATATTAAGAGAAATAGAAACTATCCAAAGAAGAAAAGGAAATTCTAAGACATAAAAAAGAAAATATCTGAAATAATTTACAGAATTGGCATAATAATATAATGAGATGAAAGGAAAACAGTGAACTTGTAATGGGTCAAAATGATCCAGTATAAAAAAAAGTATTTCACAAGTTGTGAAAAAAGTCTCATTGGCCTGTGGGAAAACATAATTTGAGTTTTCGAAGGAGGAGAGAGAGAGAACACAGCAGAGAAGCTATTTAAAGAAATATTGACTAGATGTTTCCCAAATTTGGCCACAGACATAAAATGTTAGATACAAGAACTTCAGCAAATCCTAAGGAAGAAGAATATCGAAAAACATGCCTATTTAATCTTATGAAAAGTACATATAAAAATAAAACCTTGAAAGTAGCCAAAGAAAAATAACATAACATACAGGGGAACAGCAATTTGAATTACTCCTGTCTGTAACAACGGAGTTTAACAGAGGATGAAAAAACAATATTTAAGGCCCTGAAAGGGGAAAAAAGCAGTTACTGGTATAGTATACCAAAAATTCTATATTCAGAGAAAATATTCTTCAAGAATAAAAGCAAAAGTAAGACATTTTTAAATAATGGAAAACAAATAATTTGTTGCTAGCAGACTTGAAATATTTTTAAAAATCGGAAGAAAGTTATAAAGGCTGAAGGGAAATTTTACCAGATGGAGACATGAAGCATCTGGAAAAACATTTTAAAAATCAGAAATGGTAAATATATGTGTAAATGTATAATATTACATTTCTCTTAATTTCTGTATACATAATAGTTTAAAACAAAACATACATTACAGTTTAAAACAATAATAACATTATCTTCTGAGGATTATAATGTATGGATATGTCATAGATATACAAAATATAATATAAACAATAGGAAAGTGGTAGAACTATATAGGTGCAAATTTTCTGCATTTTACATAAAGTGGTACAATAGTAACTAAGTAGGCTGTGAAAAATTGAGATGTATGTTATAATCCCTTAATCAATCCCTAAAGGAGGCATAGCTATAAAGTTAATGAACAAGTTTAAGTAGATTTCTTTAAAATATTCAAATAATCCAAAAGAAGGCAAAAAAGAAGGAAAAGAGAAACAAACTATGGAGGGGACAAGCAAATATTAAATGACAGACCTAAATCCAACCATATAAATAATTATATTATATCATATTATCAGACTAAACACATTAATTAAAAGGCAGAGATTATCAGGATTAAAAACAAAACCAAATTATATGCTGTCTACAGTAACTTAAATGCAAACATACAGATATGTTGAAATAAACAGACACACATACACACACACACACACACATATATATATATATATATACATGCAATTAGTAAGCCCAAAAAGTTTGCAGTGGTTATATGTATAATAGATAAAATATATTTCATGAAAAAGGTACTACCAGAAAAAAAATAATCATTTCATAATGATAATAGGGTCAATTTACCAGGAAGACAATCATAAAGGTATATGTTTCTAGTAACAAAGTTTCAAAATACATGAAGCTAAAATCGACAGAAATAAGACCAATAAAAAGTAAAAACATAGATAATGTGAACAAAGCTATCAACTACCCTGATGTAATTACTATTTGTAGAATACTCTCCCCAAAGCTGTTGAATACATATTCTTTTCAAGCACACAATGTGCAGACACCAAGATAGACCATGTTGTAAGCCATAAATGAAGTCTCAAAAATTCTAAAAGGTGTAAAATCATATTGAGTGTGTTCTCTGACAACATAGAATTAAAGTAAGAATCAATACCAAGAATATATCTATTTTTAAAAACTCTAAATTCAACATTTAGATGAAATGGACAAGCTTCCTGGAAAATATAACTTACTGAGCTGACACAAAAGGAAACAAATAATCTGAATAGCCCTATATAATAAAGAACTTTTATTTGTTATCAAAAACCTGTTCACAAAGAATATTTTACCCTTACAGACTCAGATGGTTTTGTTGGTGAATTCAATGCCAAACATTTAAAGAAAAAATCACACCAATCTCATATAAACTCTTTCAGAATATAGAGAAGGATCAACTTCCCACGTCATTTTTGAGTTTCCCTAGAAAAACTGTAATACCAGAATCTACTGTGTAACAAAAATTAAAAATTACAGACAAATTTCCCTCATGAACACAGACATAAAATTTCTTAGCAAAATAAAGCAAATTGAATACAGTAGTACATTAAAAAGGACAATACGTCATGACCAATTAGGGTTTTTCAGGAATTTAAGGTTGTTTTAACATTCAAAAATCAATCACTGTAATTCAGCACATTAACATTCTAAAGAATGATCATTTCAACAGACAAAAAATGACATAATTTGACAATCACTGAAAGTAAAAACTCAGAAAACTAGGAATAGAGAGAAATTTCTCAGTCTGATAAAAGGCATCTACAAAAAAACCAGCAACAAACATCATACTTAATAGTTTAAAAATGTTAATAGGCAAGCCACAGACTAGAAAACATTATCAAAATATATTTGACAATATACTGGTACCCAGGATTTATGAAATACTCCCATAACTTAATCAAGAGAAAATACAATCTCCCCCAAAAATGAGCAAAAGATATGACACAATTTTTGTTGTTGTTGCCGTTGCTGTTGTTTAAAAAAGAAAAAAGGACGGGAGCGGTGGCTGATGCCTGTAATCACAGCACTTTGGGAGGCCAAGGTGGGTGTATCACCTGAGGTCAGGAGTTCGAGACCAGCCTGACCAACATGGAGAAACCATGTTTCTACTAAAAATACAAAAATTAGCCAGGCGTGGTGGCACATGGCTGTAATCCCAGCTACTAGGGAGGCTGAGGCAAGAGAATCACTTGAACCCGGGAAGTGGAGGTTGCGGTGAGCCGAGATCATGCCATTGCACTCAAGCCTTGGCAACAAAAGCGAAATTCTGTCTCAAAAAAATTAAATTAAATTAAATTAAAAAACAAAAAAACACGGTGTGGCATGGTGGTAGCTCACGCCTGTAATCCCAGCACTTTGGGAGACTGAGGTGGGTGGATCACGAGGTCAAGAGATCCTGGCCAACATGGTGAAACCCCATCCCTACTAAAAATACAAAAATTAGCTAGGGGTGGTGGCATGCAACTGTAGTCCCAACTACTCGGGAGGCTGAGGCAGGAGAATCGCCTGAACCCAGGAGGTGGAGTTTGCAGTGATCCGAGATCATGCCACTGCACTCCAGCCTGTAAGACAGAGTGAGACTCAAAAAACAAAAAGAAAATAAAACAAAAACACATGGCATAAGCATCTGAAAAAGTATTCAACATTATTACTCATTACTCAGGAAAATTAAATTAAATTAAAATTACCAGGAAATACTACTAAATACCTGCCAGAATACTGAAATTAGAAAGAATGACAACACTAGTGGTGAGAATGTGAATCATCCAAAACTTTTATGCATTGTCAGTAGGAGTGTAAAATGATATAATCACAAGAAAGGTCTAGCAGTTTCTTATAAAACTCAATATCCGCCCACTCTGTGACCCAATATTTTCAATCCTAGGTATTTTCCCCAGACAAATAAAAATATATGTCAAAAAAGGACTTGCACAAGAATATTTATAGGAGATTTATTCAGAATTCTCAGAAACTAGACAGAGCCCAGGTGTCCACTGATAAAAATATATTTTAAAACTGCAGTATATTAGTACAATGGCATAAAATCCAGCAATAAAAACTGAACAAACCACTGATTCTCAATATAGCACAGATGAATCTAAAAAATATTATGTTGTGTAAAAGAAGCATTATACAAGAGAATTCCCTGACCCTTGCACTTCCTGGGTGAGGTGATGCCTCGCCTTGCTTCACTCCGGGCAGACTGCCTCCTCAAGTGGATCCCTGACCACCGAGTAGCCTAACTGGGAGGCAACCCCCAGTAGGGGCAGAGTGACACCTCACACGGCTGTGTACCCCTCTGAGATGAAGCTTCCAGAGGAACGATCAGGCAGCAACATTTGCTGTTCAGCAATATTCACTGTTCTGCAGCCTCCACTACTGATACCCATGCAAAAAGGGTCTGGAATGGACCTCCAGCAAACTCTAACAGACCTGCAGCTGAGGGTCCTGTCTGTTAGAAGGAAAACTAACAAACAGAAAGGATATCCACACCAAAACCCCATCTGTACATCACCATCAACAAAGACCAAGGGTAGATAAAACCAAAAAGATGGGGATAAAATGGAGCAGAAAAGCTGAAAATTCTAAAAATCAGAGCACCTCTCCCCCTCCAAAGGAACGCAGCTCCTCATCAGCAACAGAACAAAGCTGGACAGAGAATGGCTTTGATGAGGTGAGAGAAGAAGGCTTCAGACGATCAAACTTCTCTGAGCTAAAGGAGGAAGTCCAAACCCATTGCAAAGAAGCTAAAAACCTTGAAAAAAGATTAGATGAATGGCTAACTGGAATAACCAGTGTCAGGAAGTCCGTAAATGACCTGATGGAGCTAAAAACCACGGCACAAGAACTACGTGATGAATGCACAAGCTTCAGTAACCGAATCGATCAACTGGAAGAAAGGGTATTAGTGATTGAAAATCAAATGAATGAAATGAGGTGAGAAGACAAGTTTAGAGAAAAAAGAGTAAAAAGAAACAAACAAAGCCTCCAAGAAATATGGGACTATGTGAAAAGACCAAATCTACGTCTGACTGGTGTACCTGAAAGTGACGGGGAGAATGGAACCAAGTTGGAAAACACTCTGGAGGATATTATATGGTAGAACTTCCCCAACCTAGCGAGGCAGGCCAACATTCAAATTCAGGAAATACAGAGAACGCCAGAAAGATACTCCTCGAGAAGAGCAACTCCAAGACACATAATTGTCAGATTCACCAAAGTTGAAATGCAGCAAAAAATGTTAAGGGCAACCAGAGAGAAAGGTCAGGTTACCCACAAAGGGAAGCCCATCAGACTAACAGTGGATCTCTCAGCAGAAACCCTACAAGACAGAAGAGAGTGGGGGCCAATTTTCAACATTCTTAAAGAAAATAATTTTCAACTCAGAATTTCATATCCAGCCAAACTAAGCTTTATAAGTGAAAGATAAATAAAATCCTTTACAGACAAGCAAATGCTGAGAGATTTTGTCACCACCAGGCCTGCCCTAAAAGAGCTCCTGAAGGAAGTACTAAACATGGAAAGGAAAAACCAGTACCAGCTGCTGTAAAAACATGCCAAAAATTAAAGACCATTGATGCTAGGAAGAAACTGCATCAACTAATGAGCAAAATAACCAGCTAACATCATAACGACAGGATCAAATTCACACATAACAATATTAACCTTAAATGTAAATGGGCTAAATTCCCCAATTAAAAGACACACACTGGCAAATTGGATAAAGAGTTAAGAAGCATCAGTGTGCTGTATTCAGGAAACCCGTCTCACGTGCAGATACACACATAGGCTCAAAATTAAGGGATGGAGGAAGATCTACCGAGCAAATAGAAAACAAAAAAAAGGCAGGCGTTGCAATCTTAGGCTCTGATAAAACAGACTTTAAACCAACGAAGATCAAAAGAGACAAAGAAGGCCATTACATAATGGTAAAGGGATCAATTCAACAAGCAGAACTAACTATCCTAAATATACATGCACCCAAAATAGGAGCACCCAGATTCATAAAGCAAGTCCTTAGAGACTTACAAAGAGACTTAGACTCCCACGTAATAATAATGGGAGATTTCAACACCCCACTGTCAACATTAGACAGATCAACGAGATATAAAGTTAACAAGGATATCCAGGAATTGAACTCAGCTCTGCACCAAGTGGACCTAATAGACATCTACAGAACTCTCCAACCCAAATCAACAGAATATACATTCTTCTCAGCACCACATCACACTTATTCCAAAATTGACCACATAGTTGGAAGTAAAGCACTCTTCAGCAAATGAAAAAGAACAGAAATTATAACAAACTGTCTCTCAGACCACAGTGCAATCAAACCAGAACTCAGGATTAAGAAACTCACTCAAAACCGCTCAACTACATGGAAATTGAACAACCTGCTCCTGAATGACTACTGGGTTCATAACGAAATGAAGGCAGAAATAAAGATGTTCTTTGAAACCAACAAGAACAAAGACACAACATACTAGAATCTCTGGGACACATTCAAAGCAGTGTGTAGAGGGAAATTTATAGCACTAAATGTCCATAGAGAAAGCAGGAAAGATCTAAAATCAACACCCTGACATCACAATTAAAAGAACTAGAGAAGCAAGAGCAAACACGTTCAAAAGCTAGCAGAAGGCAAGAAATAACTAAGATCAGAGCAGAACTGAAGGAGATAGACACACAAAAAAATCCTTCAAAAAATCAATGAATCCAGGAGCTGGTTTTTTGAAAAGATCAACAAAATTGATAGACTGCTAGCAAGACTAATAATGAAGAAAAGAGAGAAAAATCTAATAGACACAATAAAAAATGATAAAGTAGATATCACCACTGATCCCACAGAAATACAAACTACCATCAGAGAATACTACAAACACCTCTACGCAAGTAAACTAGAAAATCTAGAAGAAATGGATAAATTCCTGGAAACACCCTCCCAAGACTAAACCAGGAAGAAGTTGAATCCCTGAACAGACCAATAACAGGCTCTAAAATTGAGGCAATAATTAATACCCTACCAACCAAAAAAAGTCCAGGACCAGACAGATTCACAGCCGAATTCTACTAGAGGTACAAAGAGGAGCTGGTACCATTCCTTCTGAAACTATTCCAATCAATAGAAAAAGAGGGAATCCTCCCCAATTCATTTTATGAGGCCAAAATCATCCTGATACCAAAGCCTGGCAGAGACACAACAAAAAAAGAGAATTTTAGACCAATATCCCTGATGAATATTGATGCAAAAATCCTCAATAAAATACTGACAAACTGAATCCAGCAGCACATCAAAAAGCTTATCCACCATGATCAACTGGGCTTCATCCCTGGCATGCAAGGCTGGTTCAACATACACAAATCAATAAATGTAATCCAGCATATAAACAGAACCAAAGACAAAAACCACATGATTATCCCAATAGATGCAGTAAAGCCCTTTGACAAAATTCAACAGCCCTTCATGCTAAAAACTCTCAATAAATTAGGTATTGATGGGACGTATCTCAAAATAATAAGAGCTATTTATGACAAACCCACAGCCAATATCATACTGAATGGGCAAAAACTGGAAACATTCTATTGTGGGATCTGGCCAGCAGCCCGCAATGCAATGGGGCTCTCTCTTTGTTCCCAGGCGGATCGGCAGGTTGAGAAATAATAGACACATACAAGATTGTGAAAGCTGGGTCCAGGGGGGTCACCGCCTTCTGGTCCCATGGTGCCAACAATGCACTGGATATACCAGCATTTATTATTAAGTTTAGTGAGGGCAGGGGTAGGTTAGTGGGGGATTTAGGGTCATTTGATTGTGAGGTGAGATGGTCACATGGGGATGAAGTAATTCTTTTTTTTTTTTGAGACAGAGTCTCGCTCTGTCGCCCAGACTGGAGTGCAGTGGCGCAATCTGAGCTCACTGCAAGCTCTGCCTCCCGGGTTCATGCCATTCTCCTGCCTCAGCCTCTCTGAGTAGCTGGGACTACAGGTGCCCACCACCAGGCCTGGCCAATTCTTTGTATTTTTTAGTAGAGACAGAGTTTCACTGTGGTCTCGATCTCCTGACCTCGTGATCCGCCCGCCTCGGCCTCCCAAAGTGCTGGGATTACAAGCATGAGTGACCGCACCTGGCCAGTAATTTTTTAACATAACATCTGTATGTAGAATTCCAGTATACAGAGATAAGAATTTACAATATATTGTGTCCATCAGTAATTTCTAACAGAGCCTTAAAACAAAAACACAGTATTTCCATAACCTATGATTAGCAAGATACTAATCAGCAGTAACAATTGCAACAAAAACTGGTAACAAACATCCATTGAAACAGGACATGAAGCTAGACAACCGGTTAGACCACAAATTCTCAGAAGGGAGTATGCCTTAACCCTAAAGAGGCCTAGAAGTACCGTGGCAAGATGAGGGCATTTACAGCCCTATCTTATCCATATGGACAAGCGTCCCCCATGCATCCATTTATAGGCTCTCCACAAGGGTTGCATTCCATTCCCAGAGCTATGAACATCTGCTTTTCCGGGATAGGAATTTTGGTGACGTGAAACCTCCCTGACTGCATGTCCATTCATAGGCTCTCTGCAGGGGGAAGCACATCATGCACTGTTGGCTCATTCTGGCAGTCCAACCTGGCATTGTCTTTACACAATCCTGCATGCAATTTTGTATTTACAATAATAAGGAGCATTTCATCTTTTATTCTCTAGCAATAGTTTCAGGGGGTCTCCCTACAGCATTCCCTTTGAAAACTGGCCAAAGACAGGGATGCCCTCTCTCACCACTCCTATTCAACATAGTGTTGGAAGTTCTGGCCAGGGCAATCAGGCAGGAGAAAGAAATAAAAGGTATTCAATTAGGAAAAGAGGAAGTCAAATTTTCCCTGTTTGCAGATGGCGCGATTGTATATTTAGAAAACCACATCGTCTCAGCCAAAAATCTCCTTAAGCTGATAGGCAACTTCAGCAAAGTCTCAGGATACAAAATCAATGAGCAAAAACCACGGCCGGGCACGGTGGCTCACGCTTGTAATCCCAGCACTTTTGGAGGCCGAGGCGGGTGGATCATGAGGTCAGGAGATCGAGACCACAGTGAAACCCCGTCTCTACTAAAAATACAAAAAAATTAGCCAGGCGTGGTGGAGTGCGCCTGTAGTCCCAGCTACTTGGAGAGGCTGAGGCAAGAGAATGGCATGAACCCAGGAGGCGGAGCTTGCAGTGAGCCTAGATCACGCCACTGCACTCCAGCCTGGGTGACAGAGTGAGACTCCGTCTCAAAAAAAAGAAAAAAAAAAAACACAAGCATTCCTATACACCAATAATAGACAAACAGAGAGCCAAATCATGAGTGAACTCCCATTCAAAATTGCTTCAAAGAGAATAAAATACCTAGGAATCCAACTTACAAGGGATGTGAAGGACCTCTTCAAGGAGAACTACAAACCACTGCTCAATGAAATAAAAGAGGACACAAACAAATGGAAGAATATTCCATGCTCATGGATAGGAAGAATCAGTATTGTGAAAATGGCCATAATGCCCAAGGTAATTTATAGATTCAATGCCATCCCCATCAAACTACCAATGACTTTCTTCATAGAATTGGAAAAAACTACTTTAAAGTTCATATGGAACCAAAAAAGAGCCCGCATTGCCAAGACAATCCTAAGCCAAAAGAACAAAGCTGGAGGCATCACACTACCTGACTTCAAACTATACTACAAAGCTACAGTAACCAAAACAGCATGGTACAGGTACCAAAACAGAGATATAGACCAACGGAACAGAATAGAGCCTCAGAAATAATATCAAACATCTACAACTGTCTGATCTTTGACAAACCTGACAAAAACAAGAAATGGGGAAAAGATTCCCTATTTAATAAATGGTGCTGGGAAAACTGGCTAGCCATACCTAGAAAGCTGAAACTGGATCCCTTCCTTACACCTTATACAAAAATTAATTTAAGATGGATTAAAGATTTACATGTTAGACCTAAAACCATAAAAACCCTAGAAGAAAACCTAGGCAATACCATTCAGGACATAGGCCTGTGCAAGGACTTCATGTCTAAAACACCAAAAGCAATGGCAACAAAAGCCAAAAGTAACAAATGGGATCTAATTAAACTAAAGAGCTTCTGCACAGCAAAAGAAACTACCATCAGAGTGAACAGGCAACCTACAGAATGGGATAAAATTTTTACAATCTACCCATCTGACAAAGGGCTAATATCCAGAATCTACAAAGAACATAAACAAATTTACAAGAAAAAATCAAACAACCCCATCAAAAAGTGGGCAAAGGATATGAACAGACACTTCTCAAAAGAAGACATTTATGCAGCCAAAAGACACATGAAAAAATGCTCATCCTCACTGGCCATCAGATAAATGCAAATCAAAACCACAGTGAGATACCATCTCACACCAGTTAGAATGGTGACCATTAAAAAGTCAGGAAACAACAGACGCTGGAGAGGATGTGGAAAAATAGGAACGCTTTTACACTGTTGGTGGGACTGTAAACTAGTTCAACCATTGTGGAAGACAGTGGGGCATTTCCTCAGGGATCTAGAACTAGAAATACCATTTGACCCAGCCATCCCATTAGTGGGCATATACCCTAAAGATTATAAATCATGCTGCTATAAAGACCCATGCACATGTATGTTTATAGCAGCACTATTCACGATAGCAAATACTTGGAACCAACCCAAATGTCTAACAATGATAGACTGGATTAAGAAAATGTGGCACATACACACCATGGAATAATATGCAGCCATAAAAAAGGATGAGTTCATGTCCTCTGTAGGAACATGGATGAAGCTGGAAACCATCATTCTCAGCAAACTATCACAACGACAGAAAACCAAACACCGCATGTTCTCACTCATAGGTGGGAATTGAACAATGAGAACACTTGGACACAGGAAGGGGAACATCACACACCAGGGCCTGTTGTGGGGTGAGGTGAGGGGGGAGGGATAGCATTAGGAGGTATACCTAATGTAAATGACGAGTTTAATGGGTGCAGCACACCAACACGGCACATCTATACATATGTAACAAACCTGCACGTTGTGCACATGTACCCTAGAACTTAAAGTATGAAAAAATATATATACAAAAATACACTTTAAGATGATAAGAAAAACAAAAAGAGGCATTATACAAAAGGGTACATAGTGTATGATTTCACATAGAAGACAGGCAAAACTAATTTAAGAAAAAGATACTGGAATAGTGGTTGCCTCTGGGGCAATGGGTAGGTCCAGGACAGACAAGGTTTCTAGGCAACGGTAATGTTCTCCTGCGTGATAGGGTCTGGGGTGACATGGGTGGAAGCATGTGTACAACTCATCAAATGGTACTTGTAAGATTTATACATTTCATTTCATGTCTTCAAAAGAAAAAAGTAAACAAATATTGAACTTTATGGTATACATGTTGAAGTGTCCAGGGAGAAATGTATTGATGCTTACAACTTACTTTGGCTTTATTGTGGCTTTTTATAGCATTTATTAATTTAATCATAAGAATAATAAGTCAATACATGTTAATATAAATAGCATATTTTATAACACACAACGGTGGACAACAGTTTCCACACATCTACAAGAAACACCAGGGTAAATTTCATACTGCTTCTACTTAACATCATTCTACTGAAGTTGAGAATTTCAGGACAAATTGTAATTAAATGAGAAGCTATGCTCCTAGAGCTCAAAAGAATACTCTCCAGTCATAAACAGGCTAGTTTTATCCAAGATAAAGCTTAATCTATCTACAGGAAGGGATTACCTTAATTGTTTAAGACAACTACCTCTGTAAGTGTTATCGTACATTGTTGAGTTTGTAAACTGTGGGCAGCACATAGTTGTGTTACATTCTCTCTTAAGAAATTTGAATGCCCATGTTCTGTTTTTTTTTTAAAAAAAAAACAGACAGATAGACAGACCTACATGTTTTGATACTGAAAACTGAGAGGGCCAAATAAGATACTTCCCCAAAGAATAAGCCACCCTACTTTCACAGAGGGTGGACTCTAATGGAGGACCAGTGGATAGAGCCAACATCTATTGAGGAAACAGCTCTGGATTTGTTTTTACCCAAATGAGGTGGAAAGGATGGTACCCCATGCTTCTTTTAAAGATAGCAGGGTTGTGGTACTTTTTTTTTTTGCCTGGAAAACTAGGCATTATCAATTGTGAGAAATGTAACTTTCTGTTGAACCCTCTGAGATGAATTATTTACAAAGTTAACCCCTAGGCAAGTCCTTGAGTTGACCTATTATATAGTTACATGATATAAACCAATGAAACACCACAGAACATCTGTTAAAAATAATTTCTTTGGTTAAGAAATAGTTTATTGTGGGCTGTAGTAGATTCTGTCATAATTAGATTATCTAGCAGGACCAGCTGTCAGTTGAGTTCAATCCCAATTTGTGGTAATAAATCCAGTTCCCTTATATTTTTCTTGTCTATTTTAAAGGGATATGGTCTCAAAATTGTTTGACATCTTTCAGATCAAATTAAGAATAAGAGAAGAATTGGCCAAACTTATCCCAGCTTTACAGCATGAGGAATTCTTCTTTTCTGTGTAGATTCCCTGATTATCCCGATTTTCTAAGAGTATTGGGTTTGAAGCTCTATGTAAACATCTGCAGACAAAGTTTTTATTGAGATTAAACAGGTTAGCTGGCATTTGTGCAGAGTAAAAAAACAAAGGAAAGAATAATTTTTAAAATATGGAAAATATTACATAGTTCCTGATATATTTCTCCATAAAATTATAGTGTATATTAGTAATCTGTTGTGTGCTAGCTCTATCTAAAGCTCACTTGCTTTTTAAAATTTTATTTATTTTAATTATTTTATTTTATTTCATTACAGTAAAAACACTTAGCATGATTTATACCCTTTTAAAAAAGTTTTAAGTGTACAATATATTATTGTTAACTATAGACACAATTTTGTTAAGCAGATCTATAGAGATTATTCATCTTGCTTGACTGAAGCGGAATCATGCAGTATTCGTCTTTCTGTGTCTGGCTTATTTCACCTAGCATAATATCCTGAAGCTTCATCCACATTACAGCACATGTTAGAATTTCCTTCTTTTTAAAGGCTGAATAGTATTCCATCATATGTGTATACCACATTTCCTTTATTCATTCATCCATCGGTGGACATTTAGGTTGTTTCCACATCTTGGCTATGTTGAATATAGCCATAGCAATGAACACATGAGTGCTAATATCTCCTTGAGATCCTGATTTCAATTCTTTTGAAGAAACTCCCAGAAGTGGGAATGCTGCATCCTACGACAGTTCTATTTTTAATTCATTGAGAAACATCCACACTGCTTTCCATCGGACTGCATAATTTTGCCTTCTTACCAACAGTGTGCAAAGACTCTCTTTTCTCCACAACCTTGCTAACACCTATCTTTTGGTTTTTTATAATATCCATTCCAATAGGTGGTAGGGTGATATCACTTTGTGGTCTTGATTTGCACTTCTCTGATTAGTGAAATTGAACAATTTTGCATATTCTTGTTGGCCATTTGCATGTTTTCTTTGAAGAAATATTTATCCAAGGTCCAAGTCCTTAGCCCATTTTTATTTGGGTTATTAGGGTTTCTTTTACTATTGAGTTGCAGGAGTTCCTCATATACTTTGAATATTCACCCCTTATCAGATATATGGTTTGCAAATATTTTCTTCCATTCCATAGGTTGCTTTTTCCTTTTGTTGAATGTTTCCTTTGTTGTGCAGGAGCTTTAGTTTGAGGTAGTTCAATTTGTTTACTTTTGTTTTTGTTGCCTGTGCATTTTGTGTTATATCCATGATTCACTGCCAAGACCTTTCTCTTACAATTTTACTATAAGTTTTACAGTTTTGAGTCTTACATAAATGCCTATAATCCATTTTGACTTGATTTATGTGTATGGCATAAGATATAGGTCCAAATTCACTTTTTTTGTATGTGTATATCCAGTTTTTCCAACACCATTTGTTAAGAGGCTATCCTTTCCCCATTACATATTCTTGGAACCCTTGTCAAAGATCAGCTGAACATATATGAGTAAATTTATTTCTGGGCTCTCTATTTCTGTCCCATTGGTCAATATGTCTGTCTTTGTGCCAGTACCATCCTGTTTTGATTACTGTAGCTTAGATATATCTTCTGATATCAAGGAAGTTTTATGTCTCTTTGTTTTTCTTTCTCAAAATTAATTTGGCTATTTTGGGTCTTTTGTGATGCCATAAGAATTTTAGAATTGTTTTTTCTATTTCTGTGAAAATGTCATTGAAATTTGGATAGGGATTGCACTGAATCTGTGGATTTCTTTGGGTGGCATGTACATTTTAACAATATTAATTTTTCCAATTCATGAGCATGGGATGTCTTTCCATTTGTCTATGTCTTGTTTAATTTCTTTCATCCATGTTTTATAGTTTTCGGTATACAAGTCTTTTACCTCCTTAGTTAAGTTTATTCCCAGGTGTGTTATTCTTTTTGGCGCCATTGTAAATGAGATAGTTTTCCTAATGTCTGTTTCATGTAGTTCATTGTTATTGTATAGAAACACAATTGATTTTTGTATGTTGGTTTTTGCATCATGCAACTTTACTGAATTGGTTTATTAGTCCTAACATTTTTTAAATGGAGTCTTTAGGGTTTTCTTATATATAAGATCATGTTGTCTGCAAACAGGGACACTTTTACTTCTTCCTTTCCGATTTGGATGCGTTTTATTCTTCCTGTCACCTAATTGCTCTGGCTAGGACTTCCACTACTATGTTGAATAGAAATGGGAAGAGTAGGCACACTTGCCTTGTTTCATATTTTAGAAGATAACCTTCCAGTTTTTCACTATTGAGTATAATGTTAACAATGGGCTTTTCATATATGGCCTTTATTATGTTGAGGTAATTTCTTTCTATTTCTAGTTTGGTAGGTTATATGTTTCTAGAAATTTATTCATTTCTTCAGGTTATTGTTGGTTGGCATATAATTATTCATAGTATTCTCTAGTTTTCCTTTTTTTATTTTTGTGGCATCCCTTGTAATGAATCTTCTTTCATTTCTGACTTTATTTATTTTAATCTCTAATTTTTTTTTAGGTTATCCAACTAAGGTGGTTTTCAACTTTGTTTATCTTGTAAAAAAAAAAACACACACACCTCTCAGTTTCATTGATTTTTCTATTGTTTTTCTATTTTTCTTTATTTCTGCTCTAATATTTTCTTATTTTCTTCCATCTGCTAACTTTGGGTTTAATTTGTTCTTTTTCTATATCCTTGAGGAATAAAATTAGGCTCTGTATTTGAAATCTTTCTCCTTTTTAAGTGTTTATCTCAATGAATTGCCCTGTAAGTACTTCTTTCGCTGAAGCCCACAAATTTTGGTATGTTCTGTTTTCATTTTTATTTCTTTAGAGATATCTTCTAATTTCCTTTTTTATTTCTTCTTTGTATCAAGCGGTTAAGAGTGTATTGTTGAGTTTCCATATCATTGTGAATTTTACACTATTCCTTCTGCTATTGATTTCCAGCTTCATTCCACTGTGGCCAGAAAATACTTTGCATGACATCATTCTTCTTAAACTTGTTAAGACTTGTTTTGTGATCTAACATGTGATCTACAATGGAGGAAGATTGGTATGCACTTGAGAAGAATGTGTATTCTGTTGCTGTTGGGTGAAATGTTCTGTATATGTCTGTTAGGTCCATTTGGCTTATGGTGTTATTCAACTTTTCTGTTTCCCTATTGATTTGGATGTTCCGTCCACTGTTGAAAACACGGTGTTAATGTTCCCTACTATTATTTTATTGCTTTTTATTTTTCCCTTCAGATCTGTCCATTTTTAAGTATATATTTAGGTGCTTTGATGTTGGGTACATAATACATTTGTAATTGTGTTTTCCTGATGGATTGACCTTTAATCATTATAAAATTCCTTGTCTCTGTGACACTTTTTGACAAAGTCTATTCTCTCCAATATAATGCAGATGCTTTGGCTCTCTTTTTGTTGCCATTTGTATAAAATATCTTTTTCTATCCCTTCACTTGCAGTCTATACGTGTTCTTAAATCTAAAGTGAATTTCTTATAGATGGTAGTTGAGTCTTATTTTCTTTCAACCACTTGATATCTTTTTATTGGGGAGTTTAATCCATTCATATTTAAAATAATTATTGATAGAGCAAGATTTACTAATACCATTTTGTTAATTGTTTTCTGTTAGTCATGTAGGTTTTAAAAATCATTTCCTCTCTTGCTGTCTTCCTCTGTGTTTTGATGATTTTTTGCATTTATATGCTTTTATTCCTTTTTCTTTTTCTTTTGTTTAACTTCTGTGGATATTTGTGTGTGTGGTACATAGAATTAACCACCATAGGTACCAAGGTACTCAATCATGGAACTTCTCCAGTTGATCATTTTGGATGACTAGTTATATGGATTAACATCTCAAGATGGGGAGAAAAAACAGTCCTGAGTGTAGGTTAAAACATTTGATAAAGACATAAGTAAAGGGAGACAGAGGTTTTCTTATAGTGACTCCATAAAGGAGGCAAGCACAATCCCTGGGCCTCTTCTGTGAATTTAAGAATCTCCAACTGACTGAGACCAGCTCAAATGTGTGTGTCCATATTCTCTTTGCCTGACTCTGATTTTTTTTTTAATGAAAAATCTGTGATTCAAAAAATGTTGAGGTTATATTTGGAAAGTTCTTATTATTGGTGGCTCTATTTCACAGGTGCATCATCAGCTACAACTGGCATGGGGATGGTAATATTTGACACAATTCGTGACATTTGTACCACATGTTATTTCTCAGATCCTGTTCACAGGCAAGAAAAAAAAAAACAGAACACCAAATCTTAGGTTAGGCTAGGATTTCTAGCCATGTCATCCACGTTAGACTGACTGCATAGATGAGCTGACTGACTGACTGGGATAAGAATTAGTGATAGGAAGAAATAAAGCATGACTTGTATCACTTAATCATATAAACAGACTCTCCTTTTAGCTCTGCCACTTGATTGAGTACTCTGGGCAAGATATTTCTCTGTAAAACTAGTTTTCTCTCTGAAAAGCGGGGATATAGCTTGTGCTTTCTCCCCTGATAGGATTTGCGCAAACCTGCTACAGGAGGAAATCATACAGATACTCAAGCAATATTGTTATATGAAAGAAAGAGACTTCAGAAAACTTTGCCGGATGGCAGCTTTTCAAATATAAATTATGGACCATTTCAGATATTGATAGCTACAACAAGCTTATTAACATCGGAGAGCCACGTTGAAAACTCCTCATTTCAAAAGAATATTTACTAAAATTATTCTAGTCCTACTTATTCTAATTTAGAATTGGAAACATGAAACAAAGAAATTCACACATTCTTACAGATTAACAAACTGACTACTTTAATTAATTCTTCTTTACTGGATACATGACAAAAATTTCCTTGATGTATTTTCTATCTCAGAACATATGAATAGGTTGCTACAGGTTTTACAAGCTAAATAAATCCTCAATATTATGAAACTCTGAAATCGGATCTTTGTTAATAGATTTAAATTGTTATCTTAAAAAACAGTGAGCTGTGCACACTAGTTATACAATGCTATAGTTGCATTTTTATTCTCTTAAAAAAATCTTCACTCAAAATCGAATGTTGTCCAAATAAATGCACCTAGTCCTTTAACGCAATACAATAACCAAATTTTCTCATTTAGTAGCTAATTAGAAAAACCTTAAGGGATATGGCATATCTCTTATAGCTATGGCACATTTCTAGTTATATTACCATTTTTATAATGTCAGAAAATCAGACAAACAGAATATTAGTACATCAATATAGATTATTACAAGAATATTTGAAGAAGAAAAAAAAAGCTCATGTCTCCAAAGCACATTCTCACACAGTTTAAAAATAGACAAAGACATTACTATCAACTGAACTCACTCAGCAATTGCAGGAAAAGGAAAAGAAAACAATGATTTTATTGCAACCCCTTTTTTTTTAGGTGGGGAGTACAAACACCATTTTTGTTCAACAGCAAAAGCTTGGGATTTTAGTATATTGGGCTTCATTATCAGTGATTATTATCTGATCACTAATTATTATTATTATTTAACAACAATTGCATCAATCTCCTCTATCATCCTCCTAAAGATATCTGACATTCTTCTTCTTTTATTATTATACTTTAAGTTCTGGGATACATGTGCAGAACGTGCAGGTTTGTTACATAGGTATACACGTGCCATGGTGGTTTGCTGCACCCATCAACCTGTTATCCACATTAGGCATTTCTCCTAATGCTATCCCTCCCCTAGCCCACCCCCCAACAGCCCCCAGGGTGTGATGTTCCCCTCCCTGTGTGCATGTGTTCTCACTGTTCAACTCCTACTTATGAGTGAGAACATGCGGTGTTTGGTTTTCTGTTCCTGTGTTAGTTTGCTGAGAATGATGGTTTCCAGCTTCATCCATGTCCCTGAAAAGGACATGAACTCATCCTTTATTGTGGAACATGGTGTGGCAATTCCTCAATGATCTAGAAATAGAAATATAATTTGACCCAGCAATCCCATTACTGGGTATATACTCAAAGAATTATAAATCATTCTACTGTAAAGACATATGCACACGTGTGTTTATTGCAGCACTATTCACAATAGCAAAGACTTGGAACCCACCCAAATGCCCATCAATGATAGACTGGATAAAGAAAATGTGGCACATATACACCATGGAATACTATGCAGCCATCTCACATTCTTATTCACAGTAAGTCACAATTAATTTTACCTTGAGAATCGTTTCCAGAATTTTCTAACACTGCTGAAATCACCCAATATATTCAGCATGTCACAAACCAGAAATGAGAATTCTTAGGTGATCAGAAAAATGTCTAAGTTCATGATGGATTTTCTCCATCATGGGCAAGTTACATGTTGCAATTAAATAAAATGTATAGCACATTCCAAAGCAGCAATTATTCAGCCACACAATTCTTGGGTAATCTTGAGATGATCCCTCTACCTTCAACAATTAAAATGTTAGGGATGTCAGCAACTTTGTATTCATTTCCTGTTGTTATTTGATAAAACAGTTATATGAGTTTTACAAATTAAAATCCTACTTGATGGAGCCACAGAAGTGTAAATTAGTAGAATTCTCTTCAAAATAAATTGAACTATGAAGTAAGAAGAACTTAATGAGCACCTACAGTATAAAAAGCAAAGAAAAATGAAAACAAAATAAATCAGACATAAATCAAGATGGGCACCTGAGTGTGTGCCATGTAAAGGTCTGAGAAGCCCTCTAGAAAGCATGAAAAACGTATTCTGCTACAAAATAATAATTACGTTCTCTCTGTGAGGATAAGTAGAGAACAACTGTGCTAGGCCTACGAAATTATTCTGCAGCATAAGAAAAACAGATTATGTAATAGAATCTAAAATAAAAATCACCTTTCTAAAAAAATTTATGGCAAGACATAAATTTTACTTGTATAATTCAAGTTCTCAATACGATCAAAGGAGACACTGCCCTTTCAATGTAAAATATTACAAGAGGAGTACAGGCTAAGATAAAGCTAACCTGTATAAAAATTACAAATATGGTAATTAAAAACCATAATTGGTGTAGTCTTAAATTACTTTGAAATTTATTTTGCTATATGGTAAAAAGTAATATCTCACTTTTTTAATCCCTGAAAATTTTGCTATATAATATTTTCTCCTGCTGATAATCATAGCAATTTTATCATATACTAAATATTTTAAACACTAAATTCTCTTTATGGACTATTTATGGAATCACAGATTTGCTTTCCAATTTTGCACCAATACAAAACAATTTTAATTTGGAGAGTTTTATAACACAGTAAAACTGGTAAAGACAAGTCTCCCCTAAATTTTCTCCTTTTAAAAACATATTCTAAAATTATTCTTGACATCATTTCATTGAATTAAACTTCCAACAAATTCAGTTGAGATGTTTATTGAAATTGTATTAAGCAAATTTATTAATTCTGAAACTCAAGAGCACACATAAATGAAAAAAGAATCCAAAATAAAAGACACAAGAGTATTAATGATGATTATTTTCAAGTAATGGAATTTTGGGTCATTACAAATTTCTTCTTGACAACTTTTTGTGTTTTTCATACCTTCTACAACAGACAATTATTACTATTATAATCAAGGATTGCTTACCTATAATAGTATAGTAAATCACAGATTCAACATTGCAGAGAATTGAATCATAGAAATATCTAACTTATTTCTAAGATTCTTCTAGAACCCAGGTGAAAATGATAGAGTTCATGATAATTAATAATGAGATGTATGGGGACAGGAATATATTATATTAATTTTCTTTTATTTCATGGGAGTCAAATGTTATCATATTTTCTTTATCTTTAGTCATTATGTAAATGCAGATTTAAGAATACATTTAAACATTTGAGCACAATATGTTAGGAAAAAATCAGGATGCCTAATTTTCCAAATATTTGAGGATGAAATAATATTAATTAACTCTACCATGTATTGACTGCATATCATGTCCTATTTAATCCTCGGTCCACTCCATTAGATGGGAACTATTACAACAGTGGTAAAAATGACAGCAAGCCATAAAACTTAGCAGATTTGGGGTTTTAATTCATGATTGTTTGATTCCACAGTGTTTTATCTTAAACTCCATATATACTCCCTTACACAGTACTATCCTACAGTATCTCACAATAATATCCATGATCTGTGAAATTGAATACTTACGTCTGTTTCTGCGATATCAATTCTCTTCCACTGATAATTCTGTTAATTGTATTTGGGATGAAATTTTACTGTCAGCATTAACAACAGTGAATTTTTCCAATGTGCAACACATTTATGTTTCTACACTTATCCAAGTTTTTCATGGATCTTTGTAAAGCTGTAAAGTTTCTTCATGTAGATCCCTAGACACTTATGAAAGCTATTACTAGAGATTTTATATTTACAGCAACAACTTAAACCGAACTTATTCCATGACATGTTATTATGTTTTTGCTCATGATAATGTTATACATTTTTGTATATTTGTTTTGAAAATCTGGTCACTTAGCTAAACTCTCAATAATTCCAGTTTTTCAATTGATTCTCTTTAGTTTTTCTGGTTAGACAATCATATCAGCTATATATTTTATTTCTTCCCTTCTTTCTTATTTTTGATTATTGTTACTGAATTGGTTAGAATTTTCCAGAATAATTGTTAATAGCACTTGTCTTTGTCCTGGTCCTTACTCTTAAAAAAAAAAGCCAGGACTAATTTTCAGCCAGTTTATTGGCATGCCTTCAGGCAAATGAAGAACTACTGTCCTGACACCCCTCAAGAAGGCCCCAGACTCCCACCAAAAACGTCAATGCCTGGCACAGCAGGGAACTTTAAAGAACTCTGCTTCAGCACAAGGCTCCTAGCCATCCTGATCAATGGTGCCTGCACTGTGCTTAACAGTGGTTAAAGCTTCTCATATTTCATAGTAAGGAAACAGGCTGTTAGGTGAAAGTATGTAGCTGTAACTACATTAAGAAAGAATTCTTTTCTTCCCTAGTTTAATAGCAGAAAAAAAGTATGTCAAATATTTCTTGACACAATGCCACACAGTTATTTAGAATGGCATTTAGAGAAGTTATGTTTTAGCATAGACAAGTGCTATGTTATGATAAATATTTAAAAATCACAGATTTTATGTACATTTGAAAAAATATATTTTTTAAATGCTTAAAGAGACTTAGAAACACAAAGTATTAGTGATGATTGTCATAGGGGATGGTTTTGGCTTTGTCTGCCTTCCAACTTTTTGTAGTTTCATTTCTCCTTTACATAATGAGTCTGCAGTACTTCTATACCAAGAAAAAAACAAATGCCTTTATGCTGAGAAATTAATGTAATTCAGTGCTCTCAAAAATGTTGAGACAGTTTGTATATATATAAACTAAATAAAAATAATTACTGAGAAACGTGGGGGAGAAAAAGTACAAGAAATCAGTATACACTGAAGCATAGACATGCAGCAGAATATGCAGTACTAGAAATTATTCATTTATTATTTACATCCCTACATAGTTCTGATAAAGATTTCAGGTTGCTTATAAGATTTGATGAGTTCAAAAGAGGGAAAATTTCTGACAAATCTCCTTGGAGAGTACAGGTGAACTTGGCATACATCGGCCACAATGCTTTAATATTGTGCTATTTTAGTATATCCCTGTGAATACCAGTCACTCTTTCTGAATCAAAGCAATGTTAAATACATACTGACAGTGTTCTGAAAGCAGTAACTGTGCTAAGCCATAAAAACAAACCAGCATTGATACTTGACATCAGTTGAACCCACCTATTCGTTTTACTTCCTTGTTAGAAGAGCTGAAAAACAATGTCTAATGAATCCTTTTCTTTCACTGTTTGTCTGCAAATGCTCACTGAAAGAAATAAAGACTTCAGGCTTCCGAGCCGCTTTCAGGTGTAACAAAGAAAAGAACTGGAGTATTCTCTACTGCAGAATCACAAAACGTAATTGAAAGACAGCAGTGGCCATGCATTCGGTAGTTAAGGGGCTGTGAACCAAGCCACCCTCCACTTTGTGGAGATGAATGCATTAGCAATAAAACATGCAGTGCCAGCTCTCAACGAAAAGCTCCAACAAGATAATAGTCAAACTTTACCTGGTGTCCATGACATTTAATTGGATCTGAGTGTGAATTAATCTAATAAAAGTCTTGCATTCTCATTATAATTTAAATTAGCACAATAATTGGGTATATTAGACTATGACAGTACACTTCTGCCTAAATAACATATTGCTATACATCTTTGTAATTACTACAAACAACCACTGAGGAGAAGTGAGCCAAATAAATTTACTAAGGAACAGTAATTAGCTTGTGAGATTTTGGTTAAGTTATTACCTCTGTAAGCCTCAATTTGCTCAACTCTAAACATGAGATGATGATAATGATGATGATGATGGTGATGGTGATGATGATGGTGACACTTTCCTCATAACGTTGTTATAAGGCTTAAATGAAATAAAATGACCTACATGTAGTGCTTAGCATAATACCAATATGTGGTTTTGTAATCACTGCATAAACTTGTGCTAGTCTGTGACCCTTTAGTGGAGCATTTCAATTCTCTCTTTAATGCAGAAAATGTTCTAAACAAACTACTACAATGCCAGCCAGTATATTTCAAACCAAGCAGAGAGCAAGCCTAAATCCCGCAATCCCACAAAACCATTTTAAATTACCAGCAAATGGCCAAGGGACCAACCCAGGCAAACAGAGATGATAGCAGAACCCAGAGGTGCTGTTCCTTAACAACTAGCTTGAACATTCGGCCAGGGTAATGTGCTTAAAATGGAGGTCAAGTGAGTAACGCAATTTCTGAAATGCTAATAGGAAAATGGGAAGTGAATGTGTGAAACTGTCAGACTAGACAGGCTGCATGTTTCCAAATCCTTGCTGGGAAGTACAACCATATCAAGGGTATTGCTTTATTAAATGATTCTTAGAAAAGTAAATTCATACCTCATGCAGCTGTGTCTGACTAACTGAAAATGTGTACTAAAGAGTTGAAAGGACTCTTTTCTGACAACCTCTTGAAAAGGTTCTGATAACATCATGAAACCAGCACCTCTACCCAGTGGAACCCTGGCCCACTAATAGTTCCAGTGAAAGGCTTTAACTAGAACATCAGGTAAATTGATGAATTAGGGCTCCCGTTTTTTGTTTGCCAAGATGTTACACCTTGATGAAACCAGTAGCAACTGTGAGTGGTGGAAACTGTGAATTTCCATAAATAACCTCATTTTAATTTCACACTTCTTATAACTTTCAGATCAAAAACCTAGAATCTCCTAGGTCTTCTGTGTGGTTCATCTGTTAGTTCCCGTGAATCAATCTATACTTAGCCTATCAAATCATTTCTCTTCACAATAAAGCAGTAAGTTGACTAATACATTTGAAAATTCACAGAATGTTAGAGCTAAAAAGATCCTTAAAATTTTCAGTCTGAAACCCTCATTACCTAGATAAATTTTTTAAAAAATAGTAGCACAGAGTGCTTAAGGCACTTGATCAAACTTACACAGCAGATTAATTTCTAAATGAATAAGTGACACTAGCAATGAGCATTTTGATGCTTTTTGAATATTACTGGTTTTCAAACAACTTTTAAAGCAGAAATTTGAATCATTTTTAAATAAAATCCTATACAGAACTCCAACACATATATTGGTTGGTGCAAAAACAACTGCATTTTTATTCATTGAAAGTAAAGGTGAAAACCGAAATTACTTTTGCACCAACCTAATAATAATGAGAGATGCCTGCAAAAGGCCAGAGTAGGAATTGACTAACCCAGCTTCTCCTTGTCCCCTCTTCTCACTTATTGTCCCTCCCAAACCGTTTCCCAATTCTGTCACAGGTAACTCCTCTGCAAAACTTCGGGATTTGACGGAGCGAACTCTGAAAACCTTTGCGCATATCATCATGGCCAGTCTACCATTTCTGCTAAAATACTGGAACTCGTTGTCTGTATCTTCACTATTGGGTTCTATCGCTATTGGGGATTATCCTCTGTGCTCACTGGACACATCCCTACAGCCAGAGGCTCCTAGACTCCTATCCCCATTCCTCTTCCTTTCCACCTGCTCCTGCTCCTGCATGTATGCAACTTAATTATCTCTCCTGGTGTTTCCTCTGCGTTTAGGCTATAGCCATGGATAACTTTCTTAACTGTTTTGGATGTCTGAGCAAATCTATTTTATTCTAAAAGATATCAAAGCAAAGAAAAACAGATTTTCTGGTTCAAAATGTCAATACTGTTTTACAGTTGGTCCCTTCTTAACTTGGCAGTCTGTTGGAAAGAAAAAAAAATGGAAATGTTCTTTCCTGGGGTTTCATCATTCTGCTAGTGATCTGAGTGAACTTATTCTCCAGGGGCTTGAGAAGCCTGGCGTCACCAGTAGGCATACTCAAAACCAACATGTGTCATTACTTTAGGCTTCAGGAAAATCATGGGCTTGAAAAACCAGTTCAGGGCATTCCAAGTGAAAGCAATAGACAGAAAAAGTGTATTCTCAATTTCTAATTGCCTTTATTTTTACATCTACTACAAGCTCAATGCAATTTTTTTTTTTCACACAATGGTATATACACAACATAAATAATAGTTTCTATTCCCTAGAATACCTTATTTCCCCTCTTCACTCAACGTTTCCTGTTGGTATTTGGGAAAGCACAGTTTTTGCCATGTGTGGATTATCCTGTACATTAAAAGACATTCAGCATCACTGGCCTCCACTCACTAAAGGCCAATAATGCCACTCTCCAATCATTTTGTGGCAACCAAAAATGCCCCTATATATTCTAAACACCTGCTGGGAGTATAGAACCATCTCTGATTGAAAACCAATCCCTATTCATCACCTAGTCCATTATTCCTTTCCTGCTTTTCCCTAGACCAGGCCAGTACCCCTTGTCATGTTCCCACAACACCTTTGCATTCCTTTGGTACTGTCCTTAATAAAGGTTATTAGCAATATCCATTTATGCATCTGTTCTCATTGCTCTCCACCCCATCTATGAATATTTTGATGGCAGGAATAATATCTGAGCCTTTGTATCCTATTAAATGCTCAATGTTCAGCAAATAAAATGAATAAAACAAAGATATATACAGAGAGCCTAGTCTATGCTAAGGAAAAAAGGCAGAATATTTTTCAATTGTGCAAAACCTTGGAGCTTCCATCATTTCAACTCCCTGAAACTATCCCCAAATTGGTAATTTGGGAAAATCTTTGTGGAGGCATTTTTCTTTCTTGGAAGAACTCATATTATTAGTTTCTAACTGCTATTGAACCTCTTTACTATCATCAATAACAAGAAAAAATCTGATTCTACTGCCAATCACAAATCCATTCCAAATAATTAAACCAGCCCTATGAAGATTTTGGTGCAGTTTTAAAACCTCTGTGTGTAAAGGATTTTTTTTTCTATTTACTACCCCTATGTAAAAGCATGAGGATGCAGTAGGTTAGCATAGTCAAACTGGTTGCAAAAAATGAAATAAAAACCCATATTTTACCTTAAGGGAATTTCAGATACCAACACCAGATAAAAGGAGTGTAACAGTACATTACAAGGCTTCATCAGGGTACGTGAATTATAAGAGGCACACCTAAAACATAAAGACCCAGAAAAGCACCCACTTATTGTATGAAGTTTCCACACTCTTCAATTTCTTAAACTTTCACTATTTAATCCCCAAGAAGTGATACTATTACTGTCTCCATTTAACAGGTCAGGAAAGTAAGGTTCCCAGAGATTAAGTAATCTCCCCAGAATCACAAAACACGTAAGTGGCAGAGTCAAGATTCAAGCTCAGATCTGTCTGACACATCCACGCTCTAAAACACCATGCTCAGTCTTCATGAGTTACTGCTCCCACGTCATGGCCATTTTCCTAAGGGGAAAAGGTTTATGGGTTTTTTGATACCTACAATGTACAGGTGATATGGTTTACAGTAAAATTTTAGTTAATCCTTATAATAAACATTCCTGTGTTTTCAGATAAGAAAACTGAGACACCAAGGTTAAGTCATCTGCCAAATATCATCTTTCTCTGAGGTCACACAACTAGGGAAGACTCAAACTGGGGTTTTACAAAAGCAAGACCCACTATTCCATAGTTCTGCCTATATAATTTTTTAAAATAAAAAAAATTGGAAGAGACTGAGTTTTCTAAAATGTATAGAAATACTGGCTCAGGCAGTATTTACAAGATACAAAAACTTTAAAACAGCCAATCATGTTAGGGCGATCACTTAGGCTGGTAATAAAACCAAATGATAAAAATATTTCCAAAGAAAAAGAGAGAGGGAGTCTTCCACTAAATTAATTAATTTATTTATTTATTTATTTTACAGAATTAAGAAATAATCTAGAAGGGTTTTTTTTTTTTTACCAATATTCCTCATCTTCAAACAAATTCTGGTCCATTGGCCAATACTCAGGAAAAATTTCATGATTAATAATTATATTGAATTACGCAAATAGAGCTGTAGTTCTCATCTGACTGCATTTTGTCCTTTATAACAGTCTTTTCTAATCAGTAAAGATTAGTGACAATATGTTTTGTATAAGTAATTATAAAACTGCCATGGTATTTAGTACACTTCATTATATTTTTGAGCATCAGACTCTCAGGTTATTAAATTAGACATGCTACCACTCGGAAATCTGGCAATTTTTCCTAATTAACAATGACAAAGGGAGATAAAAGGAAATATTGTTTCATGGTTCAAACGTACTTAGAAGGTAGAATCTTCTAAAAGCCACTATGTTCAGCAATACTTGTGAAACACATACACACATCAGGCTCCACTTTCACTAAATAGCATAAAGGAGGCACTCAATAAAAAAGCAGTGCTAGATGAAATCTCTCTTTTTCTCCTATTTGTGCTTTGGATGCTATTTCAATACAATTAGAATCAAAATGATCATTTAAGGAAATGTTACAAGTTATATGCAGTCACCAATGAAATCAATATGGCCTCTCAAATAACAGTTCCAATAGAACAAATTATGCATAATTTTTACCTTCACAACTCAATGATGCTTGAAATGAAATCCCTTTATACCCTTTATGCATGTATATCTTGGTAGTTAATGACTTGAAAAGGGGGGGTTTTATCAGTGAGATTTCTGCTACTTCATGTCCACCTCAACTTAAGGGGTCAAGAGGTGCTGAATAAATGTATTTAGGTGCTCACAAAACATTGTTTCGTAGCCTACAGAAAAATGCTACCTACTCGGTCCTCATGCTCTTACACAGGGGTAATAAATGGAAAAAAGAAAATAATTCTTTATACACAGAGGTTTTAAAACTGTATCAGAAACTTCATAAGTCTCAAAATTATAGTTTCAAAGAGAAAATTAGAGAAAAAATCTCTTAATTTCCCATCTCCCTCTCCTTTCCAATATAGAATGCTTTTCCTGGGATATTACCAAAGTAAATATGGGCAAGATTAGATAAAAGGAAGTATTTACACTAAGTCATGAAAATTAAGTCATGGATACACACACACACACACACACATATATATGTATATATATACACACACACACACACAAATATATATAAGTACATACTTTTTCTAGAATAATAATGATGGCTAACAATTACCATAGTGCTATGTGTTAGAAACTGTTCTAAATGCTTTTCTGCTAACTCATATAATCCTCATCAGGTAGGTACTAATACGATCCTCGTTTTACAAATAAGAAAATGGAGGCAAAGAGACTTTCCCAAAGACGTAAGTGCTGGAGTCAGCATATAAACGCAGGCACTCTGGTCCCAGGGTCTGCACACTTAAAGGCAAGAGCTGCTTAGCATAGCCCAGATGACACTGCATGTGCTAATACCTGCTACTCTCCAACTTCTTCAATTTGCTCATCTTTGCTCTTCACTCCTAATCACACTGACTTCTTTTAGTCTATCCTATTCCCTGTGCCAGTTGCAGGGCCTTTGAACACACTGTGCACTCTATCTGGATCACTCTGTTTGCTCCTATTCAATTTCAGCTTCTTTGTCACCTTCCCGGAAGCAGCCTTCCCTGACCTCCCTAATCACCTGCTGCCATGATTAGAGCTTCTGGCAGCACCATCGGCACCATGCAGTCCTCCTTCAGAGAATATGATTACACTTGTCTGTATAACCATGTGATTGACATCACTTTCGCCCACTAAACAATCAGCTCTATGATGGCAGGAACTGGGTCCACTTCTTTTCTTCCCCAGTGTTTCTGCCAGTGCCCCATACATAGTATGTACTGAATGACTGTAAGGGGAAATAATAAATAGACTGCTATCATAGCCTCTGAGCAGGTATATCTTTCAGATGTGTTTTTCTGAGTTTGAAAAATGAAAATTGCTCATGCATAAAAGAGAACTAAAAGGAGAGGGGATATATCAGAGAATAGAGGTTAAAGGATAGACCATGGGCCTCATTCATCTGTTTAGCTAACAATCACTCAGCACCTTCCTGTTAAGTATCGAGTAACAGAGATGTCATTATAAGGACAGTCCTAGAAGGGAATAATATGTGATAAGTAACTAAACGATTGCAATATAATTTAAGGGCAACATATAGAGGGAAGAAGATGGAGCATCAACTCAACATGGGCTACAGTTAGGAATGTTTCCAGTGGCAAAGAGATCTCTAGCTAGGTCTAGGAGGAGGCAAATGCATTTTTCATGCTGGCTGGAAAGAATTAGATAAAATCTTAGGTTCAAAGTTATAGACACATGGGAGAACTCAGTGTTCAAGTGACCACAAAGGGTTTGGAAATGCAATAGTGTATGGTAAAGTTGGGAATGAGTGGGAGAGGAGGTGGCTTAGCAGTGGCCACATTTGGGGGTAATTTTATACCATGCACAATAGTCCTGACTATGTGCATGATCAATGAGGAAAGTTTGAATAGTTATTTATAAATTTAGGAAACACTTAATATAAAATGGCACAGATTATTCTTCTATGCCTAAAATGTTTATTATCTGAACTTTATAGATTCTTCATGTCTTCGCCATCCTGACCATATTTGCCAAAACTGTTTGTTCTCTCTACACTGGGGCCCTCTGGGTTTCTTTAACTTCCATGGCTTCAGGGATCCCCTTCATTGAGCTGATTCTGCAGACACCATGTCTAACTTCGCACACTTTCTGAGTTTTATTCCCAAAATTTTTACTTTCATCTGGGCATTTTAACTTGATTTTTGGCTCCCTTTGTCCCGACCATTCAGTAGCTCCCCATCGTGACTTCCCTGTATGTATTAATATAATTTCATTCATGACTGGGGCCTCAAACTCACACCTTCCTCTCTTGTTGGGCAAGTGAAAAAGTTATATTTACGTATATTAGAGGAACCTTGCTGGTAGCAATGTAGAAATTATATTTAGGTGGGAACTGGGGTGGGTACTAGAAAGGCCACTGCAGCCTTCCATCTATCTCCCCTCACCCTGAGAGAGCTCTTCAAATATTTAAAAAGAACTACACCTCTGAGAGAGGACCTCAGGTCCTGAATGTGGGTAAGGCTTCCACGTACAGCTGTGTAGGTTTTACTATACACGTAGGTTACCAGCAAGGGGTTTACCAGGAGCTGAAACCCAAGCCATGCTCTCGTTTATCAAATCTTTTGTATCTGTACAGAGGGAAGTATGTTTTTCTAACTCAATATTAACAGTCCTATATTTAGAAGTCTAACAAAACAAACAAAGTTTAAGATAACTCTGGAATCACACAACAGAGATGCAGGAGGAAAAACAGAAAACATCACTTCACTCAGACAACTGAAGTTGTCTGTATCTTTGGCAATTGGAGCAGAGGTCTCAGCTGATTGGCTGCTCCATATCCACATCCAAGTGAAGCTTCACAACCAACACACTCTGCCGTCTTACACAGAGCCTAAAACCAGGCTTCTTCTCATTGAAGAGTAAAATATGTTAGGGAAGCAGATACAAATGTAATGCTAGTGGAAACTCAGGCCGGTTTATAGAATTAATCACCATACAATTGCGTAAGAAACTTCTGCCAACCCTATGCACTAATCAATCTAGTCTTTAAAATAATGTGCTAAGGATCATTTCTTCAGGGAAAACCAATGACATGAAAGACAGTAACAAAGAGAAATGATCAGACATTGACATCAGAAAAATAGAAATAATTTACTAAAGAAGAAAGATTTTAGAAGTTTTGATATCCACAGAGAGATTTAAATGGATATTGCATCAAATGTTAGATCAAACGTTTCAATCTAGTTGGTGGGTATAGGGTTCACTATACCCACCTTTCAACATTTTTCTGTGTTAAAATATTTTTTAAAAGTTAGGCATAATGCTACTGTAATCAAAAGAGAGTAGTATTGGCAAAAGAATAGACCAATAGATCAATGGAACAGAATACAGAGCCCAGAAATGCAAAGCTTGGTCAACTAAGCTTTGAATGGGAGTAAAGTCAATACAGTGGAAAAAAGATACTCTTTTCATAAAACAGCACTAGAACCACAGGATATCTATACGAAAAAAAAGAATCTAGACATAGACCTTACATCCTTTGCAAAAATTAACTCAGAATGAATCACAGATCTATGTCTAAAACCACAACCCCTCAAAGACAACACAAGAGAAAATTGAGATGATCCTGGGTTGGCTGATAACTTTTTAGATACCATGCCAAAAGCACAACCCGTGGAGAAATTCATAAGCTGGACTTCATTAAAATTAAATATTTCTGCTCTTTAAGAGACACTGTTAAGTTAATGAAAAAATAAAACAGACTGAGAGAAAATATTTGCCAAAAAAAATCTTGTATGATAAAGGATTGTTATCCAAAATATAGAAAGAACCCTTAAAACTCAATAGGAAAACAACCCAATTTAAAAATGGCTAAAAGACCTTAACAGACACCACACCAAACTATACAGATAGTAAAAAAGCATATGAAAAGATGTCCAACATCATCTCATTAGAGAAACACGACTGAGAATAACAAGGAGATAAACCACTACTAGCCTGCTAGAAAATGGCCAAAATCCAGAACATTGACAACACTGAATGCTGATGAGGATGGGGAGCAACAGGTACTCTCATCCATTGCTGGTGGGAATGCTAACTAGCCCAACCACTTTGGAAAGTGGTCTGGCAGATTTTACAAAAACCAAACATACTCTCACCATATAATCCAGCAGTCACACTTCTTGGTGTTCACCCAAAGTTGAAAACTTAGGTCCACACAAAAACATGCATACACATGTTTATAGCAGCTTTATTCAAAATGATCAAAACATGAAGTAAACCAAAGTGTTCTTCAGTAGGTCAACGGATAAAATAGACTCTCGAACATCAGACAATAAAATATTATTCAGCACTAAAAAGAAGCGAGCTGTCAAGTCATGAAATGACATGGAGGGAACTTGAATGCATTATTACTAAGCGAAAAGAAGCTGATCTGAAAAGGCTACATACTGTATGATTTAACTATATAACAATCTAGAAAAGGCAAAACTTTGGAGATAGTAAAAAGATCAGTGATTGTTAGGGGTTAGGGGAAGGGGAAGGATGAATAGGCAGGGCACAGAGGATTTTTGGGGCAGTGAAACTACTCTGTAAGATGCTATCATATTGGATTCATTTCATTATGAATTTGTCCAAACCCACAGAATGTCCAACACCAAGAGTGAACCCTAACATAAACTATGGACTTTGGGTGATAGTGATGTGTCAGTGTAAATTCATCAATTGTGACAAATGACCCCCTCTTGTGGGCAATGCTGATAAGGAGGAGAGCTATGCATGTGTAGGAACAGGGATATATGGGAAGCCTCCATACCTTCTACTCAATTTTCCTGTGAACCTAAAACCGACCTAAAAAATAAAGTTTGTTTATTTGTTTGTTTATTTGAGACAGAATCTTGCTCTGTCAGCCAGGCTAGAGTGCAATAGCATGATCTTGGCTCACTGCAACCTCTGCCTCCCAAGTTTAAGTGATTCTCCTGCCTCAGCCTCCTGAGTAGCTGGGATTATAGGCACCCACCATTATGCCTGGCTAATTTTTTTTTTTTTTTTTGTACTTTTAGTAGAGACAGAGTTTTGCCATGTTGGCCAGGCTGGTCTTGAACTCCTGATCTCAAGTGATCCGCTTGTCTTGGCCTCCCAAAGAGCTGGGATTATAGGTGTGAGCCACCGCACCTGGCCAAATAAAGCTTATTTTTAAAAAGTTAACAGACAAAAGGATATTACTTCTATAAAAACAAAGACAAGGATAAGCTATTATGAGGATGAAAAACAAACAAATAAAACTCTGAAATCAAATGGTGTGACGATTACAATGAAAAGGTCTAAAAACCAAATGGGTGAAAGGGCCAGCAAATGCTGATGAAGATAAAATTTTAAACAACAATAACAAAAGATTCAGACTCATTATGAGGTTTCAAAATACCAACGATAGAAACAAAGGAAAACCACTAAAGAGAAAAAAAGATTACCTATTAAAAATGACATCAAACCAGGGACAAACCTCTCATTACAACACTAAACACTAGGAAACTATGAAGAAACACATTCAAGTGTCTGAGGGAAAATCATCTCGAAGTCAGAAGCACAGATAGAAATTAATTTCAGGGAAAATAAAGACAGCATGGATCATGCAAGATTCAAAGAATTTACCTCCTACATACCCAGTACAACACACAATGATAGTAAGAATGATTTAGAATTGGAAAGAAGGATCAAAAGAAATTAACGAGAAACAAGGAGCCCTTGACATTAGGACATTCTCCCTTGATTAGCGAGGGCTTAGAGATGTGAGATTACATCTATTTTTAATTTTTTTATTTTTATTTTTATAAATCTTAAGCAGTACTTGGTTCTGTTTTCAGTACAAGTCTAGATCATCATAACACTAAGCTATGTTACTGGACTTAGAGACAAAGCAAAGGATACTAACAGCTATGGAGCAAGGTATAAATGATCAAAACATCAAAAACATGAACAAAATATGTGCTTACGAAAATCAGTAGATGAAAGAAATAAGGTGAAAGTTAAAATGCTCTCACTTCTCATTCTTCCACAGCTAGAGCCAATACTTTAAACCCAAACTGCATAACAAAGAAAAGCATATCATTTGAAGTTGTAAACTTTTAAAGGTGGCTACACATCAGGCATTGGATTTCAGCAAAGGCGAAAGTGAAGTTTTTAAGATGGTACAGCCTTGCACATAGTCCACTTAAAAAATTCCTATTTAAAATGGACATACTATAAAATTATCTTACATAAGGTGGCAATAAATCTTCCTTTTAAAATATTTTCTCTTTTCATACTTTTTTTTTAATCCCAGGAAGCCTCAATACAGTAGCAGGTGTATTTTACATAAATGACCAAAATGTAAAAATATAAGTATGCCTCACATCTTGATCTCCATCTGTTTCCTTGTTAGAAAATTAAACAGTCTTAGAGCAGATAATCCTTTCACAAATTATTCTGTTAGATGGCCTCTGTGTGTAGCATATTCATTTGAGCCTTACATCTCTTAAAGTTAGAATGACCTCTTCAGGCTCCGCTCTTGGGACATCACTGTTTTTCCAACACAAACTCTGTTTTTATATTGTGCCAGCTGACCATGAAATTCACTAGACTACAGTGAAATCTGGCCTTCATGAGGAGTTCAGGAGTTAACTGCTACTGAAAAAAAAATCTGTGGGAGGAAAACTCTGTCATGGTTAATGATATGATTTATTGCAATTACAGAAAACTACCCTGATTGTTCAAATTGCGGTCTATGGGCCTCAGCCAGATTAAATGCCAGGCTGCAACTAGCACAGGGGAGGTAATCAAATAATTGCCTTTGCTAAATAACACTGTTCTTAATTCACACGGAAAACTTTTAAAAGTGTAAATTGATATGACATGACTGAGAGAAACAAAACATCAGGATTTTAAAAATTAGATTACGCAACACAAATGCACCTAATGTTAGCTGACCAAAACTTATTTTTAAGGCAATTTTTCTTCAAAGATATTTGAAGTCTAGTTGTTATATAGAGCCAGCGATGTCATGTAACCCGAGACCTAGTTGGTACAAAGTCTAACATCTGCCATTTGCAAAGCCAAGGAAAGCTTGTCATTCAAGAAATTTGAGGGAAAAAGAAAAATTGCAAAAATCAAACTTGGAAAGAAAAAGAGGAAGAAGTAAAATAGACGTATCATATATGTTCCAATGAGATATTATCCACTCAGAAGATAGTCTGCCAGCACTAAAGGGGATAGGATAGCATATTGGAAAGTCTGTTAACTACCAACAATTTGTTCTAGTCAAAATTAAAAAAAAATTCTGGTTACCTGTATTATTAGTGATAGATGTGATGATCCAAGTCCTCAGCGGTCAAACAAGGACATGCCTTTTTAGTCTAAAAGAAAACTGAGCAAAGGATAATAAGGATAAGAATAGTTAATAGAAGGGCTCACCCCTGTAATCCCAGCACTTTGGGAGGCCAAGGCTCACTCACACTCAGGAGTTCAAGACTACCCTGGGCAACAGGGTGAAACCCTGCCTCTACTAAAATACAAAAAAAATAGCCAGGTGTGGTGGCAGGTGCCTGTAATCCCAGCTACTCAGGAGACTGGGAGGCAGAGGTTGCAGTAAGCTGAGATTACACCACTTCCCTCCACCCTAAGCGACAGAGCAAGACTCTGTCTCAAAACAACAACAACAGCAACAACAACAACAAAACGAATAGTGATACAGTAAGCTTGCTATGTGCATTATCTTCCAAAACCCATTATCATCCCTGGCACATCAAGATGCAGGCATTTCAAACAACTACTAAAGGGTATACATTAATTATAGCTCACAATGGGGTAATCAGAATCATAAGAAGCTTTATTGCATCCTCCCAAGGAGCATGAACTTGAACTTTGTTCTAAAGTTTAGAGATGGGCTAAATTTCAATCTTGCCTATGCTGATTTTAAAATCTCCTGAGGAAAACAGAATGGGTAGAGAGAGATACCACAAATAATCCCCTAATGAGTCACCAGAGACACACACAGATTCTATTAACACAAGGAAAAAATGAAAATATATACACATAATTTAGGCACTTTAACACACAAATCAGTTTGAGGGAATGAGGAAGTATGAGATATAGAGTGACCTGGATTAAGGTTAACTAACTCCAAAAACTATGTGATTAGACATTAGAAAAAAACTAGAAAGAGATGTGAAATGTCAGAAGAAAGAGTAGACAGGCAGATGTCCTCATCTATTTCAGGACGTTGGCCATGGAGTGCGGCTTGATGGTATCAGAGGTATTTGCCTGAAAAGGCTTGTGGCTATCAGATCCGCTCTGAGAAGCAAGAACCGAGTTAAGTCATGAAGCTGAGGGCAAATACCAGGCACAAGAACAACACAGGGACAGGAACCAAAATCAGAATCAAAGCTTTCCAAATATAGGAACATAAATAAAGAAAAAATAAGAAACCAAGAGATATAAAGTTACAACAGAAGCAAGGGAAGGGGAAGAAAATAACTACTTTCAACACTGGTGCTGGCTGTGAGCAGTTTTAGAGGACCGGACTTGTCATTCTCACGGCTAGGCATTTCATTTGGCATCTGTTTGGTTTGTTTTTGTGTTCTCCTTCTCTGTAAACTCAACATTCAGTAGAGACAAGAACTCTGACAACACAAAAAAGGCCCAGGTCTTTGGGGTGAAAACCTGAGCTTGGTATCCTTTCTCAGACATGCATCCTGTTCAGAAAAGGCTTGGTGATTATTTCTTCATCTTTCTGTAATACAGCAATATTTATTTGTCTCTAACAACATTTGTTTCTGTCCTTCTGTGTACTGGTTTTTGTATCATTGCTATTCTTTCATTCCTGAAATACTGTCAGATAATTTACTAATACTGTTAGTTGTTTTAAAAATGCTACCACTAGGGAGTAACCAAGAGTAAATATTGAAATTCTCTGTAGAAGAGGAAACAAAATAGAAAATCTTCCAATATTAAAGTAACTTAACATGTCTACTTTATGCCAATAATGAGCAGAATACATTATTATGTTAATAAGAGAAATGCATGTGCTTAGCTGTCGGGATGTATTGATGAATAAGCCACAGTACCTGAGTTTAGAATGTGTAAACAGCCACAACAGAACATCACTCTAACCCTAATATTAAATATAGTGCTGAAGAATTGAGGGTACAAGAAAACCAAATGAAATGAATTCAAAAGGTGACACAGCCCTCTGAGGAGAGGTAAGAGACACAGATTGTTTCACTCTCAGCAGACTATGAAAGAAGGAGGTGACAATCTTAAAAGCAGGAAGGAAAAAAACATCTGAAAGACAAATGCATTTGTGAAGACTGCGGGTGGACTAGCACAGCAGTTTAGAATCCCAGGGAGCCCAGCACAAGTGGAGTCCTCACCCACTCAGCAACTCATTTCTGTGAGTCTCTGCTGGGTGCTTATGAGAAGGATTGAAGGCAGGGCAGGAAACCCAGGAGTGCCATCTCACCCCTGATGACGCAGGGCTCAGAGTCTGATGAGTTACGAGAAGAGCAGGACGACCCCCGGAAGCCCATTTGTGTTTGAGCCCTTGCATGAGTAGAAGTCTGTGATTCACTGCATCTGGAAGGCAAGCACAACTGTGTATGTACCTGAAATTTTACCCTGATATAGACCAAAAGACATACGCCCCTGGGGAAGGAGTAAGAATCTCAGAACTTGACCGTTATTTGAATACCTGTGCCAGGAGAGGGATAGAAAACCTGTTCCCACCCTACATTGATATTAGATAAAACCCATATGCTACTAAAAAAGGATCAGAATGCCTGTTCATACCCAAATCTTGTAATGATATAAAGCAAAATTCTGCTGATCCTGAGGGGGAACCCACTTACACAGAAGACCACCCACCAATACAGGGCAGAGTTAGGCTGCTATGAAGGTAGAGAGAGGGAAATTGCTTCTGACGTAAGCATGGACTCAATAGAAAGGGGAGACTGTCTACCACTGGAGGAAGAGAAGTGATGCTCAGGAAGTCCTGACCCCAAAACTCAGGCCCACAGGGTCTGCCTAAGACTGAGACTGAAGAGGAAGTATTGGGAAATTGTCCCACCTCACACTATGCTAACAGCACCTCAATGAGTAACAAGCAACAGTCATGCAAAGAAACACCATCTGTGACACAGGCATGCAAAGCAAGATGAAAACTGAGGCACAGAAAGACAACAACAAGAAAAAAGACCCATGTCAAGACATAAAACCATCAGTAAAACCAGGCCCAGAGATGGCCCTGGTATTAGAACTGTCAGCCAAACAATTTCAAATAACTATGTTTAAAACATTAAAACTTCTATTGGAAAGAGTGAATAACATGCACAAACAGCTGGAAAATTTCAGAAAATAGATGGGAACTGTCAAAAAGACTCAAATGGAAATGCTAAAAATGAAAAATATGATACCTATGAAGAATAACTTTCAAGGGTTAATAGCCGACCAGACACAACATAAGAAAGAATCACTAAACGTGAAGATAGATCAATAGAAATTATCCAAATTCAAATAAAAAGACTAAAACAAAAGTGGAAGAAATAAAAAGAACAGAACATCCAAGAACAAAGAGATATCAGATGACCTAACATATACATAACTGGAATTCAAAAGAACAAAAGACAAAGAAGAGTCCAGAAAATGTGTTTGAAAAAATAATAGAGCCAGGCACAGTGGCTCATGACTGTAATCCCAGCAGTTTGGGAGGCCGAGGCAGGTGAATCATGAGGTCAGGAGTTAGACACCAGCCTGGCCAATATGGTGAAACCCCATCTCTACTAAAAATACAAAAATTAGCTGGGCGTGGTGCCCAGCTACTGGGGAGGCTGAGGCAGGAGAATCGCTTGAACCCAGGAGGCAGAGGTTGCAGTAAGCCGAGATTGCGCCACTGCACTCCAGCCTGGGTGATGGAGCGAGACTCCATCTCAGACAAAAAAAAAAAAAAAAAAAAAAGGAAGAAAACAACAGATTCAAGAAGTTCAAAAAATCCAAAGAAGAAAAAATGTAAATAAAAACACACTTCTGGCATTTCATGGTGAAAATATTAAAAATCAAAGATAAAATTGGGAAAGCAGAGGGAAAAAGACATTTTACATAGAATGAAACAAAGAAAAGAATACAATAGAGATCTCACTGGAAACTATGCAGTCCAGAAGAGAGTAGAGAGACAACCTTAAACAAGTGAAATATAATAAAACTTGCCACTGTATAAATATACAACCAGCAAAAATATCTTTAAAAATTAAAAATACATTAAAGCTTTTTCAGACAAAAAAAACCAATGCTGAAATAATTTATTGCCAGCATGCCTGCAATATTAAAGGAAATATTAAAGAAAATTCTTCAAGCAGAAATAAAATACCAAATGGAAATCTGGATCAACACAAGGAATGAAAAGCACTGAAAACATATATAAAAAGATGACGGACAAATGTAAAAACATTTTCAATATTTCTTTTCTTTTTTTAAAAAATTATACTTTAACTTCTGGGATACATGTACAGAATGTGCAGGTTTGTTACACAGGTATACACGTACCATGGTGGTTTGCCACACTCATCAACCCGTCATCTACATTAGGTATTTCTCCTAATGCTATCCCTTCCCTAGCCCCCCACCCCCTGACAGGCCCTAGTGTGTGATGTTCCCCTCCCTGTGTCCATGTGTTCTCATTGTTCAACTCCCACCTATGAGTGAGAACATACGGTGTTGGGTTTTCTGTTCCTCTGTTAGTTTGCTGAGAATGATGGTTTCCAGCTTTATCCGTCCTTGCAAAGAACAGGAACTCATCCTTTTTTATGGATGCATAATATTCCATGGTGTATATATGCCACATTTTATTTATCCAGTCTATCATTAATGGGTTTTTGGGTTGGTTTCAAGTCTTTACCATTGTGAACACTGCCACAATAAACATACGTGTGCATGTGTCTTTATAGTAAAATGATTTATAATCCTTTGGGTATATACCCAGTAATGTGATTACCGGGTCAAATGGTATTTCTGGTTCTAGGTCCTTGAGGAATCACCACACTGTCTTCCACAATGGTTGAACTAATCTAGACTCCCACCAACAGTGTAAAAACGTTCCTGTTTCTCCACATCCTCTCCAGCATCTGTTGTTTCCTGACTTTTTAATGATAGCCATTTACTGGCATGAGATGGCATCTCATTGTGGTGTTGACTTGCATTTCTCTAACCACCAGTGAGGACGAGCTTTTTTTTGTATGCTTATTGGCTGCATAAATGTCTTCTTTTGAGAAGTGTCTGTTCATATCCTTTTTGAAACCCACTTTTTGATGGGTTTCTTTTTTCCTTGTAAATTTGTTTAAGTTCCTTTTAGATTCTGGATATTAGCCCTTTGTCAGATGGATAGATTGCAAAAATTTTCTCCCATTCTGTAAGTTGCCTGCTCACTCTGATGATAGGTTCTTTTGCTGTGCAGAATCTCTTTAGTTTAATTAGATCCCATCTGTCAATTCTGGCTTTTGTTGCCATTGCTTTTGGTGTTTCAGTCATAAAGCCTTTGCCCATGCCTAGGTCCTGAATGGTATTGCCTAGGTTTTCTTCCGGGGTTTTTATGGTTTTAGGTCTTACATTTAAGTCTTTACTCCATCTTGAGTTAATTTTTGTATAAGATGTAAGGAAGGGGTCCAGTTTCAGTTTTCTGCATATGGCTAGCCAGTTTTCCCAACACCATTTAATAAATAGGGAATCTATTCCCCATTGCTTGCTTTTGTCAGGCTTGTCAAAGATCAGATGGTTGTAGATGTGTGGCATTATTTCTTAGGTCTCTGTTCTGTTCCATTGGTCTATATATCTGTTTTGGTACCAGTACCATGCTGTTTTGGTTACTGTAGCCTTGTAGTATAGTTTCAAGTCAAGTAGCATGATGCCTCCAGCTTTGTTCTTTTTTCTTAGTATTGTCTTGGTTATATGGGCTCTTTTGTGGTTCCACATAATATTTAAAGTAGTTTTTTCTAATTCTGTGAAGAAAGTCAATGGTAGCTTGATGGGGATGCCATTGAATCTATAAATTCCTTTGGGCAGTATGGCCATTTTCACGATATTGATTCTTCCTATCCATGAGCATGGATTCTTTTTTTCCATTTGTGTCTTCTCTTATCTCCTTGAGCAGACGTTTGTTGTTCTTGAAAAGGTCCTTCATATCCCTTGTAAGTTGTCTTCCTAGGTATTTTATCCTCTTTGTAGCGATTGTGAATGGGAGTTCACTCATGATTTGGCTCTCTGTCTATTATTTGTGTATAGGAATGCTTGTGATTTTTGCACATTGATTTTGTATCCTGAAACTTTGCTAAAGTTCCTTATCAGCTTAAGGAGATTATGGGCTAAGATGATGGTGTATTCTAAATATACAATCATGTCATCTGCAAACAGAGACAATTTGACTTCCTCTCTTCCTATTTGAATACGCTTCATTTCTTTTGCTTGCCTGATTGCCCTGGCTGGAACTTCCAGTACTATGTTGAATAGGAGTGGTGAGAGAGAGCATCCTTGTCTTGTGCCAGTTTTCAAAGGGAAAGCTTCTAACTTTCCCCCATTCAGGATGATATTGGCTGTGGGTTTGTCATAAATAGCTCTTATTATTTTGAGATATGTTACATCAATACTGAGTTTTTTTGAGAGTTTTTAGCATGACGGGGTATTGAATTTTATCAAAGGCCTTTTCTGCATCTATTGAGATAATCATGTGGTTTTTGTCATTGGTTCTGTCTATGTGATGGATTACACTTATTGATTCGCTTATGTTGAACGAGCCTTGCATCCCAGGGATGAGGCCAACTTGATCGTGGTGGATAAGCTTTTGGATGTGCTACCGGATTTGGTTTGCCAGTATTTTCTTGAGGATCTTCGCATCGATGTTCATCAGGGATATTGGCCTGAAATTTTATTTTTTGTTCGTCTCTGCCAGGTTTTGGTATCAGGATGATGCTGGCCTCATAAAATGAGTTAGGGAGGAGTCCCTCTGTTTCTATTGTTTGGAATAGTTTCAGAAGGAATGGTACTAGCTCCTCTTTGTACCTCTGGTAGAATTCGGCTGTGAATCCATCTGGTCCTGGGCTTCTTTTGGTTGGTAGGCTATTAATTACTGCCTCAATTTCAGAACTTGTTATTGATCTATTAAGGGATTTGACTACTTCCTGGTTTAGTCTTGGGAGGGTGTATTTGTCTAGGAATTTATCCATTTCTTCTAGATTTTCTAGTTTATTTGCATAGAGGTGTTTCTAGCATTCTCTGATGGTAGTTTCTATTTCTGTGGGATCAGTGGTGATATCCCATTTGTCATTTTTTATTGTGTCTATTTGATTTTGCTCTCTTTTCTTCTTTATTAGTCTGGCTAGTGGTCTATTTTGTTAATCTTTTCAAAAAGCCAGCTCCTGGATTCATTGATTTTTTGAAGGGTTTTTCGTGTCTCTATCTCTTTCAGTTCTGCTCTGATCTTAGTCATTTCTTGCCTTCTGCTAGCAGCTTTTGTATTTGTTTGCTCTTACTTCTCTAGTTCTTTCAATTACGATGTTAGGGTGTCGATATTAGATCTTTCCTGCTTTCTCTTATGGGCATTTAGTGCTATAAATATCCCTCTAAACATTGCTTTTGCTGTGTCCCAGAGATTCTGGTACTTTGTTCTCATTGGTTTCAAAGAACTTATTTATTTCTGCCTGAATTTCATTATTTACCCAGTAGTCATTCAGGAGAAGGTTGTTCAGTTTCCATGTAGTTGTGTGGTTTTGAGTGAGTTTCTTAATCCTGAGTTCTAATTTAATCACACTGTGGTCTGAGAAACTGTTTGTTATCATTTCCATTCTTCTGCATTTGCTGAGGAGTGTTTTGCTTCCAATTATGTGATCAATTTTAGAATAAGTGCGCTGTAGTGCTGAGAAGATTGTATATTCTGTTGATTTGGGGTGGAGAGTTCTGTAGATGTCTATTAGGTCAGCTTGGTCTAAAGCTGAGTTCAACTCCTGAATATCCTTGTTAACTTTCTGTCTTGTTGAACTGTCTAATATTGACAGTGTGGTGTTAATGTTGCCCACTGCTACTGTGTGGGAGTCTAAGTCTCTTTGTAGGTCTCTAAAAACTTTCTTTATGATTCTGGGTGCTCCTATATTGGGTGCATGTATATTTAGGATAGTTACCTCTTCTTGTTGAATTGATCCCTTTACCATTATGTAATGCCCTTCTTTGTCTTTTTTCATCTTTGTTGGTTTAAAGTCTGTTTTATCAGGGACTAAGATTGCAACTCCTGATTTTTATTGCCTTCCATTTGCTTGGTAAATATTCCTCTATCTCTTTATTTTGAGCCTATGTGTGTCTTTGCGCGTGAGATGGGTCTCCTGAATATAGCACACTGATGGGTCTTGACTTTATTCAATTTGCCAGTCTGGGTCTTTGAATTGGGGCATTTAGCCTGTTTATATTAAAGATTAATATTGTTATCTGTGAATTTGATCCTATCATTATGAGGCTAGCTAGTTATTTTGCCCATTCATTGATGCAGTTTCTTCATAATGTTGATAGACTTTACAATTTGGTATGTCTTTGCAGTGGCTGGTACCCGTTTTTCCTTTCCATATTTAGTGCTTCCCTCAGGAGCTTTTGTAAGGCAGGCCTGGTGATGACAAAATCTCTCAGCATTTGCTTTTCTGTAAAGGATTTTATTTCTCCTTCACTTAGTTTGGCTGGATATGAAATTCTGGGTTGAAAATTCTTTTCTTTAAGAATGTTGAATATTGGCCCCCACTGTCTTCTGGCTTGTAGAGTTTCTGCCAAGAGATCCGCTGTTAGTCTGATGGGCTTCCCTTTGTGGGTAACCTGACCTTTCTCTCTGGCTGCCCTTAACATTTTTTCCTTCATTTCAACCTTAGTGAATCTGACGATGACGTGTCTTGGGGTTGCTCTTCTCGAGGAGTATCTTTGTGGTGTTCTCTGTATTTCCTGAATTTGAATGTTGGCCTGTCTTGCTAGGTTGGGGAAGTTCTCCTGGATAATATCCTAAAGAGTGTTTTCCAACTTGGTTCCATTCTCCCCCTCACTTTCAGGTACACCAATCAAATATAGGTTTGGTCTTTTCACAGAGTCCCATTTTTCTTGGAGGTTTTGTTCATTCCTTTTCATTCTTTTTTTCTCAAATCTTGTCTTCACACTTTATTTCATTAAGTTGATCTTCAATCTCTGATATCCTTTCTTCCACTTGATTTGATTGGGCTATTGATATTTGTGTATGCTTCACTAAGTTCTTGTGCTGTGTTTTTCAGCTCCATCATCAGGTCATTTATGTTCTTCTCTAAACTGGTTGTTCTAGTTAGCAATTCCTCTAGCCTTTTTTCAAGGTTCTTAGCTTCCTTGCATTGGGTTAGAACGTGCTCCTTTAGCTCAGAGGAGTTTGTTATTACCCACCTTCTGAAGCCTACTTCTGTCAGTTCATAAAACTGGCTCTCCACCCAGTTTTGTTCCCTTGCTGGTGAGAAGTTGTGATCCTTTGGAGGAGAATAGGCATTTTGGTTTTGGAATTTTCAGCCTTTTTGTGCTGGTTTTTCCTCATCTTCAGGGATTTATCTAACTTTGGTCTTTGCTGTTGGTGACCTTCAGATGGGGTTTTTGTGTGGACGTCCTTTTTGTTGTTGATGCTATTCCTGTTTATTAGTTTTCCTTCTAACAGTCAGGCCACTCTGCTGCATGTCTGCTAGAGTTTGCTGGAGGACCACTCCAGACCCTGTTTGCCTGGGTATCACCAGCGGAGGCTGCAGAACAGCAAAGATTGCTGCCTGTTACTTCCTCTGGAAGCTTCATCCCAGAGGGGCACCCACCAGAGGCTAGCTGAAGTTCACCTGTATGAGACCCTTGCTCTGTTGTCCCCTGCTGGGAGGTGTCTCCCAGTCAGGAGGCATGGGGGTCAGGGACCCACTTGAGAAGGCAGTCCGTCTCTTACCAGAATTCGAGTGCTGTGCTGGGAGATTCACTGCTCTCTTCAGAGCCAGCAGGCAGGAATGTTTAAGTCTGCTGAAGCTGGGCCTATGGTGCCCCTTCCCCCAGGTGTTCTGTCCCAGGGAGTTTTGTCTATAAGCCCCTGATTGGGGTTGCTGCCTTTCTTTCAGAGATGCCCTTCCCAGAGAGGAGGAATCTAGAGAGGCAGTCTGGCTACAGCAGCTTTACTGAGCTATGGCAGGCTCTGCCCAGTTCGAACTTCCCAGCGGCTTTGTTTAGACCGTGAGGGGAAAACTGCCTACTCAAGCCTCAGTAATGCCAGACGTCCCTCCCCCACCAAGCTTGAGCACCCCAAGTCTACTTCAGACTGCTGTGCTGCCAGCAAGAATTTCAAGCCAGTGGATCTTAGGTTGCTGGGCTCTGTGGGGGTGGGATCTGCTGAGCTAGACCACTGGCTCCCTGGCTTCAGCTCCCTTTCCAGGAAAGTGAACAGTTCTGTCTTGTTGGTGTTCCAGGTGCCACTGGGGTATGAAAAAAAACTGCAGCTAGCTCAGTGTCTGCCCAAAGGGCAGCCCAGTTTTGTGCTTGAAACCCAGGGCCCTGGTGGCATAGGCACCTGAGGGAATCTCCTGGTTTGCGGGTTGCGAAGACCATGGGAAAAGTGTAGTATCTGGGCTGGAATGCACCGTCCCTCACTGCAGGGTCCCTCACACTTCTCTTGGCTAGGGGAGGGAGTTCCCCAACCCTTTGAGCTTCCCGAGTGAGTTGATGCCCCACCCTGCTGTGGCTTGCCCTCTGTAGGCTGCAGTCACTGTCTAACCAGTCCCAGTGAGATGAGCCAGTTACCTCAGTTGGAAATGCAGAAATCACCAGCCTTCTGTGTTGATCTCACTGGGAGCGGCAGACCAGAGCTGTTCCTATTCAGCCATCTTGCCAGCCACTTCAATATTTCTTTAAATGATAATTAACTCTCTCCCTGGCTAGAAAGGGCAACACCAGTGTAGTCATTGGAAAAAGCCAGACGAAGACAAACCAGACAAAAAGGGGCACTCTGTTACCTATTGTCAGTTGCCAGTTAAGGGTAGCTCAACCATAAACCCATTTGTTTCCATGAATATCATAATTTATTTTTATTTTCTTTTTGAGACCAGGTCTTGGTCTGTCACCCAGGTTGGAGTACAGTGGCACTATTGAGGCTCACTGAGGGGATCCTCCCACCTTGGCCTCCCAAGTAGCTGGAATTATAAGCACAGGCCACCACACCCAGCTATTTTTTTAGATTTTTTGTAGAGACTGAGTCTTGTTATGTTGCCTAGGCTGGTCTTGAACTTCTGGGATCAAGCGATTCTCCCACCTCTGCCTCCACCTCCCAAAGTGCTGGGATTACAGGCGTGAGCCACCATGCCCAACCTCATGATTTATCTTTTTTATGAAAAGGGTAACTAACTGTTTATCTCTGCTTCCAGCCCAGAAGAATTTACAGAGACTGAATTATGCTGCCACTTAAAACAACTGAAAAAAATAATCTCAAGAAATTTGACATCAGTCATCAAAGAACAGTAATGTCTGAGACGTGGAAACAAGTGAGGTGATTTCCCCAGCTTACTACCTTAAAAATTTCTAGGCTGCAGCTCGGGTTAAGGGGATGCAGTCAGAGCCATGCAAACTCCCAAATTAAAGAGGTGGAGTGCAGAGTCCAGGGAGATCAAGGCAGCTAAAGTTCATAGAACAGATTAACAGAAAGTAGAGAGCTACAGAGAGCGAGATCTACAGACATCTGTAGAGGGTCCCCCTTGAGTATTCGCAGAGTAGTGATTCATACATGCATTTGAGAAAACTGCTTTTAGGCCAGGAAAGAACCCCCAAAAGGATTAGAGGAAACAGTGATCAGAGATCACACATGGCCTGGAATAATGCCAGATCGCACTGGCCAGTTGGGAAAACCCCACAATTCCTGGGACATTGAGTCCAGTACTTCAGAAAAGTCCTGCCTCAATATAGGGTATAATTTGCGCTACACTAAACCCTGTTCTGTTTGTACCTAACAAATCTTAAAAGCAAGATCTATAAAGATAAAAATTTCCAAATAACTGCTTCCCAGAACAAACTCAAGAATATTTATAGGAAAACAAAGACATTCAGTATCCACAAAGGTAAAATTCACAGCCAATGGAATGTGCAATCTGAATTCAATTTAAAAAATACCAGGCATGAAAGAAAATGGGAAAATGACCTATGTTGAAGATAAAAATCAATCAACACCAACTCAAAATTGACGCAAATGTTAGAATGATCAGATAAGGACATTAAAACAGCTATTATATTAATAACTGCATTCCATATGTTCAAAAGCCCCAGGGTTCATTCAGCAGTTCATGGCTGTCATCCAGAGTTGAGGCTCTTTTCATCCTTCTGGTCTGCCATACTTATCTATTGATTATCACCTTCAGGCTATTTTTTATGATGCTAAATTGACTGCTGCAGTTTTAATCCCAGTGAATTACACAAATAACATCCACAGCAATAAGAAAGGCAGAAAAAAGCTTCTTCTAATGCACCTTCCAACTTTGCCAGAAAGCAAATTCTTTCCCCAAATCCCTAAGTAAATCTCCTCTTACATATCATTGACCCAAACTGGGTCAGAAGCCTAAACCTAAATCGGTCACTGGAAAGGAGAGTGGGATGGCCGTGAATGACTTACATCAATCACCATTCATCTCTTGAGGCTTTATTCTGGTGGCATGATCAAGTTGGGATTATATCAACAAGAAAAAAGAAAACCTTGTTCTCCAACAAGGGTAACTGTTGGAGAATTGTAGAGAGCAGCCAATGTCTCCACGACACCCCAGCAATCATGGATACACCCACAGAGGTCATGCAAGCAAAGGCTTGTACTGTAACTAATCTCAATATTGGAAGAATGCCCTATGTTCATTCCAAAACACAAGAAGATGGGAGGCTCCTGAGGAACCATCTTGAAGCCATCTCCCATTCATCTCCCTATTTTTCTTGGGAGGCTGTCAGTTTCCTACTGCCTCCAGGTTCTGGTGAGGTATGGGGCTTTATGTCCCACTGCTGTTAGGATATATTAATAGCTCCACACTATAAAATTGCTTAGCTCTCATCAAGAATAGGCTCCTCTGCAACAGGGCATCCCACAGCTCACACTGTACTCATCTGGCCTTTTTGGTTTTGGTGTCATAATTTTTGGTGTGTGGAATGAAGACCCAGAGAGCTGGCATCTTTGGGTACTCTTTCTTTAGCTATCTATCAAACTGACAAACGGTCTGAAAGTAGAAGGGCCTTATTGTATCTTACCAGCCATATCAGTCAGACTTTGGCCTCAGCCTTGCCTGCTGGGTGCCTGACAGGAAATACCAGTAGTATCTGCCATACCCAATAAACATCCAGCATAATTCGAGAGCATATACGCAGAAAATCAGCGAGCAGGATCCAAATTTCAGAGCCCCCATGGAAAACACTTATGGGGTATAAACCAGGAGTTGTCAAACTACAGCTCATGGAACAAATCCTCAGTCTGATTTTGTATGATCTAAGAGACAAAATGGCCTTTATGTTTATAAAGAGCTATAAAACATACACGAGGTCAGGGGGTAGATGGAAGAGACTGAATGTGGCCCGCAAAGCCTCACATATTTACTATCTGACACTTTATAGAAAATGTTTGCTGAACCCTGGTCTAAGCCATCAGTCTCAGGACTTTAACTAGGTACTTCCTCTTTTTATAACTTAAAGCTTTTAGCCTAAATTATCCCGGATTTATGAGTGAAAGAGCTGGGCCCCCAAAAGCTTACATGGTATGCCCAGTTAGTGAGTAGCAGAGCAGATTCAAATTTCTGACTTGCTCCAAAGTCCAACCCTCCTTTAAATCTTCTACAACGGGTCAATATTTGTTCCATAGCTAGCTTAAATTATTTTCCACAAAATAATTATTTGGGCATTCAGAAATCTTCCAGTAAAGAAAAATTTTGCAAATTTAGAATTTAGCCGCCTAGTGATTCTACTAAGGGAAGCATTTGAATCTTTAGAAATAAAAGAGAAGAAAAAAAAAAAGAAAGCTATAAAATCAGCCAAATCAAAGTTTAGATAATTAGGTGTTTGTATCTTACACGCTCTTGTCTCCCTATTTTTGGCCAGTTCTAACTATTTCCTTCTTTCAGAGAAAGTGGTTACAAAATGAAGACAAAATTCACTTAATCTTGCTAGCTATGAGGAGTTTTGAAAAATAGTAAAAAAAAAAAAAAAAATGGACAGAGAGGAAAGTGTAACTGTCAGCTTAAATATATGTAATTCACTCATCAAACAATATTAAACACTTATGTGCCAAGCCTTGTGATAGGTGAATATTTTAGATAATATCAGAATTCCGTGTCCATTTTTGCCTAGTCTACTTCTGTCATAAATGAGATTCTGTTCTATTTAGTTTGGAATATTTTGCTTCAAATCCAACCTCGTACGGTTCTATGAGATGCCTACTACAGTGGTCACAAAGTGAAATGCCCCCAGCGACCACGCAGGGAACTTAAGAACTAGAGCTGATATCCAGCGGACGGACACAGTAAGGAGGGATGTGGGCCATGGTGCAACGGAGAGAGTATTTCCTTAGCATGAGATGAGGCAAGCCTGTGTGGCAAGAGTTACAGATTTTTTTGCGGAAGCAGAAATCTGTATTTTCATGTAAAATATCTCCATTGTTTAATGTGAGCTCAACTTTAAAAAACATTCTGTTGGTCAAACAAAACCCATCCCTGAGGGGCAGCTTCAGCGATGGGTTTTGTTTGATCCACAGCATCATGTAACTTCTGCATGATAGGTAAACTAGTTTTACAAGACCAGTCTCAAAAGAAACGTGCTTTATGCAAAATCCTTTCTTTTTTATAATTTTTTTTTTTGCTTTGAGACAGGGTTCACATACAGTTGTAAGAAATAATGCAGACAGAACCCATATATCCTTTACCTTGTTTCTCCCAATGATAATATCTGGAAAAAACTATAGTACAATATCACAGTCAGGATTTTTTTCTTTTAGGGTTTATTATTCCACTACTTTTTAAATAGAGGAAAAAACTAACAGATAAGAAGATAGGTAGTTCTCCTGATATTCCTAGATGAATGGCAGCATACTATATGTACATTTGCTATCACCCCTTAGAAGTGTGTGTCTATGTGTGTGTATCTGCATGTGTATATATCTATATTCTTCATATTTTCATGCCTACTTATAGCTGCATAGTATTTCTCTTTATCAATTATCTAGTTTATTCAACTACTCTTTTATTAATGACATTGTATGTTTCCAGGCTTTTGTAATTACTAATATTGCTGCAAGTAACAGTTTTGACATTTGACTTTTAAAATTTTTGCCACTGTACCTTCAGGATAAATTCCTAGAAGTAGGTAAATGCGTATATAATACTATTTTACACCCTCTCAGCAATGTGTAGGAGGGCTGTTTCCCCACAGCCTTGCCAGCAAAGTACACTGTTAAATTCTGATTTTTTTCCAAATGTAAATGGTGAGAAACGATATCTCAGTTTAGTTTTAATTTGCATCTCTTATTTTGATCAAAATTGAGCCTCTTTTTCACATGGATAGGAGCCATTTGCTTGTGTTTCTCTGTGAATGCCGTGCTCACATCTCTAGTCCGTTTCTCCTGAATTGTTGGCCTATTGCTTCCCTACTTAAGCGCCCCTTTATATGTTAGAAAAATCAACTCTTTATCTGTATTTTAAGGTGCAAGAATTTTGCCCTCAGCTTGTCACCCGTATTTATCTACTTTATGGTGTCTGTTTGGCCATACAACATTTTTAACATAATCAAACGTGTTGATCTTATTCCTTATTGCATCTAAATTTTGAGTGTTTTAGAAAGTTTCCTCTATTCCCATGGTACAGAGCTATTAGCCCATTTTTTCTCCTAGTATATGTAGAGTTTTCATTTTTTACAATTAATCTCTGAATTGAACGTGGTATATGAAAAAGGAATGGATCCCATTTTTATTGTTTTCCATATGTCTATCGAAGTATTCCAACACCAGTTATCTGTTCTCAATTATTTGAGTTGCCATATTTACTGTTACTACATTTATATATGAATTGGAACTATCATGTCAAATTTCTATTCTTTTCCACTGGGCTGTTTGCGAATACAATCCTTCATTGAATATTAAAGCTTTGTAACATGCAGGACAGATCTGGTAGAGCTGCCCACCCCCACCCCCATCCTTACCCATTTCTCTTCTTTTTAAAGATTTTCCTGGCTACTCTTGATTAGTCATACTTTCAAGTGATTCTTATAAACAATTTATCTACTTCCAGAGAAGAACCTGCAAAAACATAATTGTATATTTGGGGATTTGTGTGAAATCTATACATTAAATTAGGGAGAAGTGACAGCTTTATGAAGTTGAGTCTCCCAAACAAGGACAACGGCATCCTTTCTTTTGTTCAAGGCTATTTATACCATCTTTCATGAAAGTATTTTAGCATTCCACATATAGGTTTTGGACATTGCTCATTAAGTTTATACATAGATATTTTCTTTTTACTATCACAAATGGAGTCTTCCTTTCCATTTATCTTCTAACTTTTGTTTGCCTATATGTTGGCTATTGATTTTTTTAGGGTTTTTAAAATTTTTAAAATTGATGAATAATAATTGTACGTATTAATGGGGTACACAGTGATGTTTCTATACATATAAGGTACAGTAGTCAGATCAATTAGCATACCCATCATCTCAAACATTTACCATTTCTCTGTGTTGGGAACATTCAGTATCCTCTTCTAGCTATTTGAAGCTACGTAACATTATCGTTAGCTATTGTCATCCTATGGTAGAACACTAGAACTTATTCCTTCTATCTAGCTGAAATTTTGTTTCCTTTAAAAAATCTCTTTCTATCCTTCCTTTTCTCTTACACTCCACAGCCTCTAGTATCTTCTGTTCTACTTTTTATTTCTGGGAGATCAACTCTTTTTAGCCTCCACAGGAGTGAGAACACTCAGTGTCTAACTTTCTGCTCCTGGCTTACTTCACTTAACATAATGTCTTCCCATTTCATCCACATTGCTGCAAACGACAGGATTTCATTTTTTTGTGGCTGGATAATATTCCATTTTGTATATATACCACGTTTTCTTCACCCACTCATCTGTTGTTGGACATCTAGTTTGATTCCAGATCTTGGCTATCGTGAATAGCGTTGCACAATGTGGTTGGAACTGTAGGCCCTTTTCCTAAGTGAAATGACCCAGAAACAGAAAGTTAATAACCACATCTTCTCACTTGTAACTGGGAAGCAAAAAACAGGTGCACATGAACATACAGCGTGGAATAATAGAATTGGAGACTCCAAAATGTGGGAGGATGGTGAAGGATGAAATGCTACCCATTGGGTACAATGTACACTACTCAGGTGATGGGTGCACTAAACTCCCAGACACTAATGTGCAACGTATCCATTTAAGACGACTGCACTTATACTCCTAAATCTATTTTAAAAATTTTTTTACGTACTGCAATAAACATGGAGGGGCAGATGTCTCTGCAACATACTGATTTTCTTTCCTATGGATAAATGCCCAGTAGTGAGATTGCTGGATACATGGCAGTGCTATTTGTAGTTTTCTGAGGAAACTCCATACTCTTCTCCATAGTGGGTGTACCGGTTTACATTCCCACAAACAGTATATAACAGTCTTCTACTTGCTACATCCTCACCAGCATTTTTTATTTTGTCTTTTTAATAATAGCCATCCTAAGTGGTGGAAGGTGATACCTCATTGTGGTTTTGATTTGCATTACCCTGATGCTAAGTGATGCTGAGCATTTGTTTATATATTTGCTGGCCATTTGTATGTCCTCTTGCGAGAAAGTCTGTTCATATATTTGTCCATTTTTTAATTGTCTGGTTTTTTGGCCATTGACATGTTTGACTTCTTTGTATATTCTCGATATTAATCCCCAGTCAAATGAATAGTTTGCAAATATTTTCCCCATTTTATAAATTGTCTTTTCACTCTGTTGACTGTTTCCTTTGATATGCAGATTTTTTAGTTGGATATTGAAACAGGAAAGGTTCCCTTGTCCCCCTTGCAGGTCCTGCGACACGGGGAGTAGCTTGCTTCTTCATGGCTCTGCTGCTCAAACCTCTAGGGCAGCATACACATGGAGAGGTGTGGGGCTCCAGCCCCACGGCAGCATCTAGGGGTGGATATTTACAGCTCCTGAAGCCCCAGTGGGCCTGTGCTACCGTGTGCTCTTTTAGTATTGCCGTCTATAGGCAAAAAGGCTTATGTTAACCAGCTCAATTAGACCCTCTACCTTGTCATAAAGACAGAGGGCTTTCTGTATCCAGGGCTCTTGCCTTGATGTACCAAAAGAATCAGATCACACCTTGGCCTGGAGAATGAGTGCGAGATTTTATTGAGTGGAGGTAGCTCTCAGCAGATGGGGGAAGCCAGAAGGGGATGGAGTGGGAAGGTTTTTCCCTGGAGTTAGGCCACTCAGCAGCCGGGGCTCCTTCAGATTGCCCTGGCCAAACTCCACCTGGTTCTCTGCTCCTTGATGGCCTGCCACGGAGCCAGGGTCTGTCTTGTGCTTTTCCACCAGCGTGTTTCCCTCGACACCCTCTTAACGTCCAACCACTTGTGTCTTCTTCCACCAACGACGTCCAGCTGCTTGTGTGTCTGCCTGCTAGGATCTCGGGGATTTTATAGGCTTGGGATGGGGGCGTGGCAGGCCAGGGTGGTCTTGGGAAATGCAACATTTGGGCAGGAAAACAAAAATGCCTGTCCGCTCCTAAATCCATGGGCACAGGCCCAGTGGTGGAGCCCTAGCCAGGGACCACACACTCCTTTACCCAGCACTTCCCTTCCCCCTTCTGTATCAATATCATCTCATTTGTTTATTTTGCATTGCTGCCTGTGCTTTTGAAGTCTTACTCATAAAGTATTTTCCCAGACCAATGTCTTGAAGCGTTTCCCCTGTTTTCTTCTAGTAGTTTGATTGTCTTTGGGTCTTACACGTAGCTGTTTGATCCATTTGGAGTTGATTTTTATATAGAGTGAGAGGTGGAGGTCTAGTTTCATTCTTGTGCATACGGACATCCAGTTTTCCCAGCACCATTTATTGAAGAGACTATCCTTTCTGCAGTGAGTGCTCTTGGGAACTTTGTCAAAAATCAGTTGGCTGTAGATAAGTGGATTAATTTCTGGGTTCTCTATTCTGTTTTATTGGTCTATGTGTCTGTTTTATGTCAGTAGCTATTGACTGTTGAATGTTGATTTTGTAACCTCCTGCCTAATGAAATTCTGTTATTGTTTGTAATTGTTCTTCCATTGGTTATGCTATGTGTTTCATATATGAGATAGGAAAGGTTTAAACTCTTCATTTTTAATAATTGTTTTTCTAGCAGCTTTCTCTATTAATTTCATTGGGAAATACTTTCAATACAATGCTACAGAGTAGTGGAAATATGGGCATCCTTGTTTTGTTCCCAGTTTTAACAGATAAGCTTCTCATTTGTCCCCATTTGTTGCCTTTGGAGTTGAAGCTCATTTTAAAAAACACAAAGCAATTTCTATTTGATTACTTTTAAGATATGTGGTATTGAACTTTCTAAAATGCCTTTACTACCTGTATGGCGATCATACAATTTTTCTCCTTAATTCAACCAAAATAGTAGATTAAGTTGCTAGATGACAGCAGTACTATGTACAGAGAGCCCTATGAGAACCACCACTCCAAGCCTTCCCAATCTTTTTAATTGCCTAATATGAGTCTGATATTAGTAAATATTAAGACCAATTTGACTGATTTAGAATAAATTAGAACATTTACTTATTTCTAATCATTAAGTACCTCTGTGACTCCCCACTTTTCCTCAAGATAATCAAGTTCAGTTCAGAATTCTTTCCATTCTCCAAGCATCTGGAATATCCAAGCCCGGAGAAAAACTCATTTAGAGGAGCTAAATCAGGCGTTCTTAAATGCTTTCATGTTGTAGACCTCTTCAGCAGTCTGATGAAGCCTAATGGGAACCTTCTCAGGATCATACTTTTAGATGTATAAAAAATATAAGATTATTAAGAAAACTAATATTGAAATACAGTTTTCAGGATATAATAATATATGTGCTTTCTTAATTAAGAAATCAAATAATAAGATCTAGCTGCAGTTCTAATAACTACCACAATTTTGAAGCAGTGACGTTCATACATATTTTGAAGCTACTGCAATTATTGTGATATGGTATGAAAACGTCTGTGATTTTATTTATGATAAAGTTCAATGATGATACTACTGTGGTTTGTTATCTACATTTAAAATGGAAGGAAACATCAAATTTCAGCTAGAAGTCAGTGAAAATGAAGATGTGATTTTTCTTCATTCAAGTTTATGTACTTCTGGAGTTTATCCATGGTTTGCTTGAGATCCTATAGATCCCAACTTAAGAACCTTTAGAGTTGAACTTTTTCCATCCTTCCACCTTCATTAGAATTCTGATCTCCCTTGTTGGAGAATAGACAAGCAAAATAGAGTCTGATTTTTCTGTTTCCAATTAGCATTCATCATTCACTCTAGGATGGTGGTCCATATAAGCAAAGCACTTAATTTTTTTAGTTCTACTTTTGTTTCGTCAGTGTCAAACCATGCTAGACTGTATTTTTAAAATACATGTTCATCATTCTGTATCATGCAATTATTTATCTCTGGTTATACCTTTCCTTTATACTTTTTATTCATGGTCAATTACAATCTGTGCTAGAGTTCCTCATGCAGTCATACAGTCTTTTTACAATATCCATTTGTTCTTCACTGGATGATACACAAGTTATTCTATCAGAATTTCATTTTGTATAAAATATCAATAATAATGGAAGAGCTTCCCAATTTGAATCTTGGGAAATAGTTATATACCCTTCCTAAAATCTAGAATGTGTATCTCCCAATGCCCAGGGTTCTCCCTGACTATAAGAGGGCCACTTTTATTCAAGGTTCCTATCACTTTCACATCTGTAAATAATTATTCTCTAATGTGTTGAATTGGATCAATTATTTTGCTTTCTATCAGAAATTATCAACCAAATAAATCCAACATTTATTCAGTACAATATTTGGAGTGCACACCAGGTAATTCAAGTTCCTCCCTAGTGGATATACAGATAACCAAATCCTCTTATCACTCCTATATCTCACTAAGGGCTAATTGGTGATTGCTGCCAGGCATGCAGCATATGCCCATGTCTTCCACTAGGTCGGGAATTCTACCTTACACTCCCAGCTTGACATCATCCCAGCTTGTCTCTTGTTACCTTCAGGCAAAAGCTTTCCGGCCATTAATTTTGGATTTATATGTTTTTATAAATGCTTGCTTTCCTGATACTCAGATTAACTCTACTTCCTTTAGAAAAAGTTTATTTTCCTTAGAATAAGAGACACCCTTCCCATTATAATCGTAAGTGGATTTATAATTTTCAGACCTCCTGGAAAGAGCCCAGAAAAATCTAATGCAACAAAATAAGCTGACTCAATCTAGTGGTCTTCCCAATATGCCATATTGTCTTATCTAAAAGGTGAAGGTGGATTTAGCTTACATGGTCGCAAACTACCCATTGTCCTTTTTAGTACTTGTTTTGTTTCGTTTTGTTTTGTTTTGTTTTGTTTTGTTTTGTTTTGTTTTTTTTTTTTGTTTGTTTCTTAAAAACTTTTTTTTTTTTTTTTTTTTTTTATTATACTTTAAGGTTTTAGGGTACATGTGCACAATGTGCAGGTTTGTTACATATGTATCCATGTGCCATGTTGATTTCCTGCACCCATTAATTCGTCATTTAGCATTAGGTGTATCTCCTAATGCTGTCCCTCCCCCCTCCCCCCACCCCACAACAGTCCCCGGAGCGTGATGTTCCCCTTCCTGTGTCCATGAGTTCTCATTGTTCAATTCCCACCTATGAGTGAGAACATGCGGTGTTTGGTTTTTTGTCCTTGCGATAGTTTACTGAGAATGATGTTTTCCAGTTTCATCCATGTCCCTACAAAGGACACGAACTCATCATTTTTTATGGCTGCATAGTATTCCATGGTGTATATGTGCCACATTTTCTTAATCCAGTCTATCGTTGTTGGACATTTGGGTTGGTTCCAACTCTTTGCTATTGTGAATAGTGCCGCAATAAACATACGTGTGCATGTGTCTTTATAGCAGCATGATTTATAGTCCTTTGGGTATATACCCAGTAATGGGATGGCTGGGTCAAATGGTATTTCTAGTTCGAGATCCCTGAGGAATCGCCACACTGACTTCCACAATGGTTGAACTAGTTTACAGTCCCACCAACAGTGTAAAAGTGTTCCTATTTCTCCACATCCTCTCCAGCACCTGTTGTTTCCTGATTTTTTAATGATGGCCATTCTAACTGGTGTGAGATGGTATCTCACTGTGGTTTTGATTTGCATTTCTCTGATGGCCAGTGATGAGGAGCATTTCTTCATGTGTTTTTTGGCTGCATAAATGTCTTCTTTTGAGAAGTGTCTGTTCATGTCCTCTGCCCACTTTTTGATGGGGTTTTTTGTTTTTTTCTTGTAAATTTGTTTGAGTTCATTGTAGATTCTGGATATTAGCCCTTTGTCAGATGAGTAGGTTGCAAAAATTTTCTCCCATTGTGTAGGTTGCCTGTTCACTCTGATGATAGTTTCTTTTGCTGTGCAGAAGCTCTTTAGTTTAATGAGATCCCATTTGTCGATTTTGGCTTTTGTTGCCATTGCTTTTGGTGTTTTAGACATGAAGTCCTTGCCCACGCCTATGTCCTGAATGGTATTGCCTAGGTTTTCTTGTAGGATTTTAATGGTTTTAGGTCTATCATTTGTTTTTGAGATGGAGTCTTGCTCTGCTCCGCAGGCTGGAGTGCAGTGGCTTGATCTCGGCTCACCACAACCTCTGCCTCTCAGGTTCAAGCAATTCTCCTTCCTCAGCTTCCCAAGTAGCTGGGACTATGGGCACGCACCACCATACCCAGCTATTTTTTGTATTTTTATTAAAGACAGGGTTCCACCATGTTGGCCAGGCTGGTCTCAAACTCCTGAACTCCGGTGATTCGCCTGCCTCAGCCTCCCAAAGTGCTGAGATTACAGGCGTGAGCCACTGCGCCCGGCCCCTTTTTTGTACTTTAAAATGTTTAGTGGCTTTCTCACACTCTGAAATACTTTTAAAGTGTCCATCTCAAATAAAATTATCTTTATTTTTATGATACATCTTGTTTGAGCAAATATTGCCTGAATTTCCAATTCTGTGTAGCTAACCAAGATCACTGGGTGATCTATTTCCAAGGTCCAGAGGAATATTATACTATATTTTTATTCACTCTCTGAGAACTACAATTTGCCCATATTACACTGAGATAACGCAGCATAAACTCTCTACTGGGAGGCATGGGTTATGTTTAGAGACAAGTGGTTGTAAACTGAAAGAATGAATTATCCAAATATTTGTTTTCTTGTTTTCTGTTTTTAAATAATCACATCCACATTATCTCAAAACATGAATGTAACTGACTGTTAGGTATTCATTTCCTGTGGCTGCTGGAACAAATTACTATAAACTGGATGGCTGAAAATAACAGAAATTGGCCTGGCGCAGTGGCTCACGCCTGTAATCCCAGAACTTTGGGAGGCCGAGATGGGCAGATCACGAGGTCAGGAGCTCATAACCAGCCTGACCAATATGGTGAAACCCCGTCTCTACTAACAATACAAAAATTAGCCCGCTATGGTGGTGGACGCCTGTAATCCCAGCTACTCAGGAGGCTGAGGCAGGAGAATCGCTTGAACCTGAGAGGCGGAGGTTGCAGTGAGCCGAGATCACGCCACTGCACTCCAGCCTGGGCGACAGAACGAGACTCTGTCTCAAGAAAAAACAAACAAAAAAAACCAGAAACTTATTATCTCACAGTTCTGGAGGCCAGAAGCCCCAAATCCCCAAATGAAGGTGTCAGCAAGGCTCTGCTCCCTCTGGAGGCTCAAGGGAGAATTTGTTCTTTTCTTCTAGCTTCTTGGTGGCTGCAGATGTCATCTGACTTGTGGTTGCAACACTCCGGTCTCTGCCTCTGAGGTCACATCCCCTCCTCTTCTCCGTGTGATCTCCCTCTGCCTAGCTTGCATAAGGACCCTTGTGATTGGATTTAGGGCTCACTCAGCTAATGCAGGATAAATGCCTCCTCTCAAAATCCTTAATCCTTTCTTCTCCCATATAAGCCAAAACTTAGAACTATACAAAAGCATATATTTTAATAAGTATTAAATTAATCCTCTTGCGCCCTCACTTATTTCTACCCTTTTCACCCCATTCCCACCCACTCACTTTAGGTAATCAATGTCCTTAGTTTCTCATTTATCTTTCCTTTCTTTTTGGTAAATCTTCAGATGCACATATTTTCTTATTTCAATGTCCTTAGTTTCTCATTTATCTTTCCTTTCTTTTTGGTAAATCTTCAGATGCACATATTTTCTTATTTCCCCTTTTTGCGCATACAAAAGGCAACAGACTATATAGTCTTTTCCATTTCGCCTTTTTCACTTAATCTGAAAATCACTCCACAAAACTTCATAGAGACCTTCCTCATTCGTTTATTTTACAAATGCATAATTCTTCATTGTGTGTATTTAACATAGTTTAATCTATTTCTAGTGTTTCAGCATTTAGGTCAAGTCCAACCTTGCACAATTATGAATAATATTTAATGAAAAACTTAATATATGTGTTTTCATGTTGTTCAAAAGGTACCTTCAGCGTGAATTCCTAAGAGCGGAATTGCTGGATCAAAAGGTAAAGACGTATATAGTTTATGTTTTATTTTTTAGATATTGCCGAACTCCCCTCCATAAGGATTATACCAATTTGCATTTCCACCTCCAATATGTGAGAGTGCTTGTTTCCTTATGACCTTAAGAACAGAACGTATTGTTACTTGTTTTAATTTTTGCCAGTCTGATAGACAAGAAATGATAACTGAACGTATTATTATTTTTCATTTTTCTTTTTCAAGTGAGGCTTTCATATGATGAAGGTCCATTTTATATCTCTTTCAGTATATTGTTCATGTCTTTTGTACATTTTTCTATTGGATTTTAGTGTTTTCCTTTCATTTTTAATGATTTCTTGTATATTAAGGATATTAACACTTTACTGCAAATATTTTCTCCCTGCTCATCAGTTGTGCTTTGACTTGTAAACATTTTTAAATAATAAAATTTATTAATAGTTTTTAAAAAATTACATCAGCATTTTGAATCCCAGTTGGTCTTTTCCTTAACACAGGTAAAACAAGAACCATGCATGTTTTCTTCTGGTACTTGACATGATTTTACTTTTTTATATTTAGATTTCTGATCCACCTGAAATTTATTCTTTTGTATGATGTGAGTTATAAATCTAACTTTAACTTTTTCCCAATGGCTAACCTGTTGTCCTAAAACCATTTATTTAAAAGTTAATTTTTGCTCTGCTGATTTGAGATGCCACCTTTACAATATGTTATAGTTTCAGATGTTCTTGAATCTATTTCTAGGCTTTTTATTTTATTCTATTGATCTGTCTGTCTCTTCTTGCTTTAATTATAGTGACTTTGTGGTGTTTTAGTGTAGAGTAGTGCTACTTTTATTGCATAGCTATTCTTTTCAGTGTTTTCCTGGCTATTTATTTTTTCATATAAACTCTAATATCAACTTATTAACTATTATTAAAGCTTATTGATATTTCATAAGGATGGTGTTAAATTAATAAAATAACTTAGGGAGAACTGACATCTTCATGATGAGTCATCCTTTCCAAGTGCAGGGTAGAGAGGCTCTCAATTTACTCACATATTTTTGTGTCTTTCAGGAATGTTTTGAAGATTGCCTTACCCATTTTTGCAAACTTAGTGCTGAATTCATTTTAAGTATCTAATTTTCTTTGTTGCTATTTAAATGGTTTCTCTAGCATTATGTCATCAAACTGGTTATTGTTTCTGTATCTGAAAACTAGTAATTCTGTTACGTTAATTTTATATTCAGTGACTTTACTGAATTATTTTTCTTATTTAATTACATTTTACCATTGTTTCTCTTAAGTTGTTCCAGGTACATGATCATATCACTTGCGAATAGAGATAATTTTACTTCTTTGATTCCAATTCTTTTCCCTCTACTTGCCATTGCTAATGCTTCCAGGACAAGGTTAAATTAAATAGATGGTAGGCATACTTTCCTGTTCCTGCTCTTAGTTGAAGAGTTTTCTCGTTAAGTTTTCCCATTAAGAAAGATATGAGCTTGAAGAATAAGTTATATATATAAGAATATGTTTTATATATGTATATATATACGCGTATACATTTTTTAGTTGGATTTCATCCAAGAATTTTGGGCATCCAAAGAAATTTGAGCAACATATGAGATATTTATATTTTTTTCTCCTTTGATCTGTTAACATAGTGTATTATTTGATTGCATATCCTAATAGTGAACCAAGCTTACATTCCTGAAATAAATGTCACTTAATCATGTTTCATCAGTTTTTTATTACAATGTTGGGTTCTGTTTGCTCATGCTTTATTAAGTATTTTTACATCAATATTTATACACGATATTGGTAATAATTTTCTAATTACATTGTCATTTGCATACTTTGTTCTCAGAAATAATTTTAATACTCTGGAATAAGCTATAGAGCCCTCAATCTATCTGGTCTTTGAATGTTTGGTAGAATTCACCTGTGAAACTATCTGAGCCTGGTGCTTTCTTGTGAAATAGCCACCTTATAACTTTATTTCTTTCTTTGATGTAAATTGGTCCCTTTAAATAGAATACATTTGTCTCTTTAAATAGAGTAAATTTCTTTGGGAAATTGTTCAATTCATGTAGGTTTCAGCATTTCAATTCAACATTTATTTGCATACATGTTGGCAAATGAGTCTCTAATTAGTTTTTTATAATTCTTCTGTTTCGATGATATTTCCCCTTGCCAATTCTTATTTTGAGTATTTGTCCTTTCTCCCTTTTATTCTTCATTAGGTTAATTAGCGGTTTTTATATTTTGCTAATTTTTTCAAAATGCAGCCAGGCTTTAACTTATTAATTATATCTACTTTTATTTGTTTTTCTCATTTTTTTCTTTTGCTTTACATCTTGACATTTTCTAGGTTTTTCAGTTGGGAATTTGTTAATTTTCATTCTTTCAGTTTTTTAAATAAAAGTGCTTAGTGCTCTGAATTTGCCTCTAGTCACCACTTTAACATACATATTCTTCTATCCTCATCTCCACTTGATTTAGTGTTAGATACGCAGTTGAGTATGTTAAATCCTCATCATCAGTCCTTTAATGAACATCATCTACTCATGCCTTAGTGGGATTCTAGTAGATTCTCAAAAAAATTTCCTGGATACAAATTCTTACACTCTTGCATGTCTAAAACACACAAACACACACACACACACACACACACACACACACACCAGTGCTGCTCTACTGTTGATGCACTGTTTATCTTTTTTTTAAACAACAAACATTATGTTTTTGAATATCCAAAGCCAGCCTAGTTCTTTTTTCTTTGTAAGATATTTTATCTTTTCACCTTGTAGCTCTGAGGATTGTTTTTTATCTTTATCAATTCCAATAGTTTTACTCAGATAGGTCTCAGAGTTAGTAATTATGGGTGAATATTCCCTGAGCTCTTTCAAAATGTAGATTCTGATCTTTTACAGAAATAAGGTTTTTTTAATTATCGTTTTAAATACGAATTTGTTCCATTGTTTTATATATCTCTTTCCAGAGATCTAGTTGGATTATTTTTGCTACATTTTATTTTAAATACTTTCTCTCTTTGTCTTTTGAGAATTTTTTTATTTTAAAATTTTATTCTTTTTTTAAATTTCTTTTTGTTTTTTGTTATCTTCGTTGTTTTTCTGATTTTCTTCAATGTTCTCCTTAAATTTTCATTTGAATCTCTTATTCCTTAGAGACTTTCTAAATCAGTCTTCATTTTTTTTGTATAACTTAGACTTCTGTGTTTTCCTAAAATCAATCAATTTTATTTTAGTTCTACTTATTTTGCATTCATTTCTGTTGTTGGTATTTTCATTTCTGTTTCAAAGTGGTTTGTATTATATTTCATATTCAAAAATGCTTATTTGAGGATATTTCATTTAGTTGCATTTAGTGGATAAAATTTTTGTCATCTGGATTAATTTGATTCTCATTTTCTTCTATATTTTTATGGTGGTGATAGACCATTGAAGACTGCTTGTGCCTCTGCATTTCTGTGTACAGGGCTGGTGGTTTAGGTTTGAATGGGTTTCAGAGATTTCTAGTTGAAGAATTATCTCTTATGTCAGGGCAGTAAAATATGGCTGAGAGGGTTTTTGTTGTTGTTGTCGTTGCTGTTGTTTTAAACAGGGCTGTAGGGTAAGGTTACTTGTCCTTTGCCTTTTTTCTTTTGGCTTGTAGGATTGCAAATGTGCTCTCTTTTTATTTCGATTCAGCATGTAGCTTTGAAAGAATGCCTGTCTTTTTTAAATTGTTCTCCTCAAATGTTACCTTTCGAAGACTTCCTCTTGACACACTGTGTACAATTTTACCATCCTCCTGGTTGTCAGTTTCCTGATCCAGCCGATCACTTTTTTTTCTCTTTTTATGGTGATGGTTTTAGATTAATATCAGGCCTGCTGCTAAGTCTTCCTTCTCCATTCCAATCAGTTTTTCAGAGACTGCCCTTGTACTTCACAAGGACTTTGGGAGGAGGACAAGAGATAACTCATAGAGATCTGGTGTTCATTTTTGTAGCTGCAGGTCTTTTGAAGTTTAGTTGAAGACATTATTTGTCTTCTTGTTATGCTGAGAGCAGGAATTTTAGTTCTTCTCATTGTTATTTAGGTGTTGGGAAAGGATATGTTGGGAGATTAAGATTTACATCATCACTATTACCTTGGTTACCCACCAAATTAAAGTGTTTAATAATATGCCACCACAGAAAACATTTCTAATGACACTCAGCTGTGAGAGCTCTAGTTTTCTACCCTGGTCATAATACTTACCTCAAAACATGCTTTTATCTAGTAAGTGGTTGGTGCCTACCATTACATTTGATTGACACAGGAAAGCTGGGTGTCCTAGAACCACAGAAGACTGACATATATTTGAGGGTCATTCCAAAAAGATGCCTGCAACCCCTGAAGTTAACCAGCTGAAGGTGAAAAGTGTGAGAGAAAAAAGGGAAGCAGAATGTTGAGGAGCAGTTACATAGCACATAGGTGTCCAATGAAAGACTTACCCATAGTAGAAAATATGTTTGGTAGTTACTCTCTGAAGGCAATTATAAAAAGATAACCACGGCTTCATGGTTCCTTCTAGACTCCACTACTCTGCCTCATGCCTCAGTGCCTTTGTGTTGTCTCTTGTCTCACTCTATTAATATTGTGTTATTGATATCTTTAAAAGAAATTTCATTCCATGAGTGTTAGATATAGTGGTCTCCATAGAGACAACCAGGAGCAACCAGGACCAAGTCAAGCAGTGAAGTGGCAAGAATGTACCTTTTCACAAGGTTAGGTACTCTTAGGTCCGCTAAGTACTGACATCAGTCTCTGTGTCTCTTAGGTCAAATCATCAAGAGTAAAAATCATATAAAATAACTGATTATTTTTCATTACTGGTTGGGTAATCTAATGGTGCAGGCACTGAAAGCTGCTCAACAAATAATTGTAAATGAGTGAATAATTATCACAAATTATAAAAATGACCATCAAATGTCATAATCCTCCTACTTGCCAATAGAAAATGCTGCTTTGGGAAAGGTTTTTTAAAGCCTACTGTTCTACATCAAACAATAAGTTACTGTTTGGGATCTGAGCCCCCATGAAGAAAAGTGTCTTCTCTGGCTTTCTAAGGAACTTGATTTATTAGAAATCACATGACCTTTTTGAGAGATGGGTGTTACCTACAAATTGCAAATATGTTTTGCCCCACGTGAATTAGCAAAAGCCATAGCAATACATTGAAGTAGGAGTCAAGGGGTCAAAGACTGGAAGGACCTGGAGATTATTTCCAAAACACAAACCAATGCTTCACTGAAGTAGACATTGCGAATTAACTCAACTGCTTCCCTTTATTTGTCACATTATTATTTTAAAGTTCAGGCACAGGTTATAGAAATAATTTGCTCTAAGAGGGACAAGATTAACTAATAAAAGCAAAGAAGAATTTGACTGATTTATAACAAAGATTGTAGACAAATTGGCTCACTGTCATAACGGCTGAGAAAATGTGATAAAAATTATTGGCCCATATTTTCCAAGAATAAAAGTATACTTTCTGCCCTAGAAGCTGTATAACTATATTCACTAGAACCAAGTCCTACTGTATATATTCCTAGGAATACAGAAATTATAAAGACACAATCCCAAACCTGAAAAATATGAAAGGGAAGAGCCACATCAGAATCTGGGGAGGCACAAAGAAAGCAGGCCGTACTACTAAAACACTTCAACCTAGAGAACATATTATCATTCTAACTGGAACTTCAAAGAATCAAATGCTTTATGGTGGGGGCAGAGGGCCAAAGAGTTCCTGTAAATGAAAAAGAAAAATCACAAGTATTCCTGGGAGTCAAAAGATAAAAACCATATGAAATTGGTTAAGAGAATGCATTCTAAGTATCATCTGTGGAGACTGGTGGAGAAAGAGTGGAGCTGACCGTTGGAAGGACTGAGCACCAGCCCTGGCTCTTTATGAACTAGCTAGGGGAGTCTGCCAATGTATTCCACCTCTGGTAACTACAGTCTCTACATCTATATTCTACAGATTAAAAACTTAATGTTCATTGCCTGTAGTTGACATGTTCTCCGCTTTTTTGATCTGCTAGCCTTGACATCTAAGAAACATAATTCATATACTGAAGGATTTGCTATCGGTGGAAACAAAATAAGAAAACTTACTTCTCTGAGAAGGAAAAAAAATATGAAATCAGAAATGAATGCCCTTGCAAGGAAAAAATTAGCTTTGTCCAAAGGAATTTACATGAAGCAATTCCATGGAACTGTTTTCTGAGCACAGAGAAGCATTATGAAAGCTCTGCCTCTGGACAACAGCTGGGTTTGCATCTCAGCTCTGCTCTTTCCTCCTAATGTCTTAGACCTCCATCTTTTTCCAAGCTCAACAAAGCATCTCACATCAGTTTGCAATACAGTATTTACAAACACAATGGCATCTGCAATGCCATTAGCTGGACTTGGTTAGGCTAAAAATGCATACAATTCAGATTCACTTTCCTCTTCCCCATTCAAATTAATGGATTTTCATTTATCTTTTATTTTTCTGACACCTAAGATCCAAGACATAAGGGTTCTCTCAAGATGGTACAGAGTCTATCTCCATGTCTTTTAAAATATAAATTCTAAACCCAAGACTGTGTAAATATCAAGGCTTGTGAAATATGTTTAGATGATTACTTAAAGCCAGAAAACATAGCTAGTTTAAAAAAATCGGTATCCATAGAGTATACCATCCATCATCCCCTAAGATGCAACAAATCTAGTGAGGCTCCAGCTTCCTTTCTTTCACGCTTCCTTATTTCCTTACTTCCTCCCTCCTCCTCTCTCCCTCCTTCTATTCCTCTCTTCCTTCCTTCCTCCTTTCTTTCTTCTTCTCTCTCACCCCTTTGTTTCATTCCATAAAACCTTGTTGTAATTTCCGGTGTTTGAAACAGCAGCTCAGTCTGTCTCCTTGTGAATGACTTAATAAAATTTTTCAAATAGCTTCTCAACCTAGACACGAGGTAAAATTTATCTTCAATATACGTCTTCCCTACAGAGAAGAAAATCTAGCTAAGCCTCCCCATAAGGAAATGAAGTTGTGATGCAACAAACCTGACAAAAAATTAAATAGAGGTTACCACAGCAAGGTCTGTATTCTTCAGAAATAAGAGCCTCTTCCATCCAGCTATCCAAAGTAAAGTAAAGGGCTTGGAAGCCAGAAGCATACTGGAGCTTTTCTGTTCCATTGATCACTGCCACTCTGCTGCGACATTTTTATATATTTTATGTATATTCTTTAGTTATGCAATTTAACTGGAAACACCCTGAGGGCTTCAGGGCAGGGCTGTATCTGATAACTAATTTAAAAAAATATTTCTTCACATAGTGTTTAGCGATAAATCTATTAGAAGCACAAAATATGTTTCTCTCAAACAGGCCTGTAGAAAGTCATGCACAGACAAAAGACCCTGATACTTACTGAATGGCACTAGAATACAAGCTCCATAAAATCAGTGATTTTTGTTTTATTCACAGTTCATGGCAGGTAGACTCCAAGATAGCCCCCAATAACCCCCACCTCCTGGATTCGAGTCCCTGTGTAATCTCTACCCAAGTGTGGATGGACCTTGTGACTAACCAAAAGAATATGATAAAGGTCATGGAATGTCACTTCCATAATTGGGCTCCATAAAATTGAGACTTTTATCTTGCTATTAGACTCCCTTTCTCTTGCTGGCTTTCATAAAGCAAGATGCCATGTAAGGCAAGCCCATGTACCAAGGAACTCAGGGCACCAGGGAACAGCTAACAAGAAATTGAGTTGAATTAAGCCAACAATCACACAGTCAGCTCAGAAGAGGATGCTTTACTAGTCAAGTCTTTATATGAATAGACTTCGGCACTAGCTGGATCCTTGATTGTAGCTCCTGAGAGACTCTACAGTGGAGAACTCAGCTAAGCCATGCCCAGACTCCTGGCCACAGAAACTCTGAGATAATAAATGTGTATTGTTTTAAGCCGCTAAGTTGGTGGTTATTTGTTACACAGCAATGCACAACTAACACACTGCTATTTACTCAATTCCTTGAACAGTGCCTGGCTCATAGTAGGTAGGTAATAAATACAAGTTACACAAATCAATAAATGAAATTAAGTCCTGTCACTGATATGGAGTTACTGACGGTCGGTAAACTATTCATCACGGCGCTGCAATGTACAACTAGAGGAATAAAGCCAATTTTTACAACAAGCCTTCTAACAAATTCAATTTCCTAAAAATAAACATGTAGTAAATAAATACAATTTCTGACAATGAACAGGTTAAGCAAGCTTTTCAGTCATCATAACAGGCTCAAGGTTGACTTATATTTTCTAGGAGAAAACAATAAACTTTATAGTTTAAAACAAAATAGCACTGGAGACCCCTTTTACCCTTCTTGGCAAAGAAACTGACCAGGAATTCAATTTCATGGTGACAACATTCAGAATATGCTTTGCTCTAACCTAAATAGTCCTTTAACCCAGCCTGGCTTGTGCTCTTTATTCTTTCTGCCTTTATGATTCCTAATTGGGAAATATGCTTCAGTCTTCTCACTCACATTCTCAAAAGCATTTGGGTCAGCCTCTTCCTTTCCTCTCAAAGTTTCTCATTAAATACTCCTGTGATTTGTGGCCTATGAGTCCAATTTCAATTTTAACCAAGGGTAAATTAAAAAAAATATTTTTAGTTCTCATTACCAGTTGTGATAATTGCTAGGAAAGAAAGAAGGCTGAGAGAAATGGCAGCAGATGTGGTAGGAGCAGTGGGTGCTTAGCGTGATGAGAACGACTTTCTGAAAATGTGACTTTCAAACTTTGAACTAAAAGATGAAAAGAACCCAAATATACAAAGGGCCAGGATGGGGTTATGGGCGTAGAACAGCATTTCAAGCAAAAGGAACAGCACATCAAAAGGCCAGAGAACAAGTTCCTCAGCAGAGTTGATTTTACAAAGTCAGCCATATTGTGAATGTGAAGGACAACTATACACAATCAGGAACACACAAACACACACATACACACACACACACACACAGTCCAGGACAAAGCATCCTAACACTTTTTTTCGATGGTACTAGAATGTAAGCACTACAAAACTAGTAACCTCTCTTTACAACTGCTTGTAAAAAATATCTCGATGTTATTTTTATTTGGTAATTTTGACTCCATTTATTTTCAAAATTAAAAGAAATTATTTTGCATTTTTTTCACTTTTCATTCTTCTGTTTATGTTATTATTATGATTTTTTTGCGCAATCTTATGAGGTAAAAATAATCCTAGCTTCCAGGAGAGAAAACTAAGTTTCAGGCAGGTTCCAATAAATCTTCTAAGGTCACAAAGCTCGTAAATGGGGACATCTGACCTGGTTGATTGAACTCTCTCGCCAGCCTAGTCCTCATAAAACAGGGGTTAAAATGGTGGGAGGCAATTATCAAAAGAAGGTCGTGCATAGTTTTATTTATATGGGTGTCCTGGATATTAGAAAACCTCAATTTTGTCCAAAATATGCCAAGAGTTACATTGTCAGTCACTCCACTGTCTCACTGAGGTTTCTAAGCTTATGAAGGGATACAGCTCCCCCAAACACAACTAACAAATGCTTCCTCATTCTACGGGCAAATCCACCTTGGTTTTGAGGCTAAAAGTCCAACTCTACTACAGGCCAAATGTTGGGTCACTAAGTACAAGAAGGTTGTCATGGAAAGACGGAAATAATCAGATTTTGAGGACAATATACCTGCGATACAATGGACCAATAAAACGATGTCAATATTATCTACACTCCAGGTTACTATATAGTTACAGATAATTCATACAACACTTTACACAAAGGAACAGCTTAGGTGAATGAAAGTAAATATTTGGAAAACCCAGAGGTCTCTCAGACCTGACAGAAAGACCTTATTCAAGGATATAAGGTCATTCCTCTGAGCAAAGGGTTTGTTTCTTATTAAAATGCTGGTGCAGTGGGGACAACCTGACCCCTTCCACTTTTATCAGCAACTCTTCAGGGTAAAACACTGGCTGCATTGGAGGAGGTGTGGGGTGTGGGAAAGGCTCTTAGACACTGGGAGTTTACGAGGGAGGATAATCGTGGAAGGAGAAGGAGGAGTGTTCTGCATACACTCAGTTCATACTTCTGCTTCTAACTGCCAGGGGTATGGGCACGCACCATCTGTGACAGAAACATAGGGAAGAGGGGATAAAGAGGGATTTTCATCAGCAGCATTTCAAACACTAAGAGTAAATCTGGAGATCTAATATACAGCATGAGGACTATGGTAATAATATTGTACTGTATAATGAAAATTTGCTAAGAGAATAGATCTGAGGTGCTCTCACCATACAATAAAGAATAGGTAACTACAGAAGCTGATGGATATGCTAATTTTCTTGACTACAGTAATCATTTCACTATGTATATTATAACACATTATGCTGTGCACCTTAAATACATACAATTAAAAATTAATTTTAAAGACTCTGTGATCAATCATAACACAAAGCATAAATATTATATCAATGATACTTTCTTTCTTGCCACAATAACCTCTTTGTTTCCAGTATTAACTCTCAAAATCAGGGGCCGACTAACCATGCTGTCTACTCTTTACTCTCAAGATAGCCATACCTCTTTTTCTACGAAGTGGCATTCACTGTAAGTATCAATCAGTGGAGTGTGTGTCTTTAAACTGGTTTATTCACCAGTACTGAATAAAGAACGACAACTTAGTACAACTATTGAAAATGGGGGAAAAAGGACTATTTTAATCATTTTATTTTATTTTGAGATAGAGTTTTACTCTTGTTGCCCAGGCTGGAGTGCAATGGCACCATCTTGGCTCACTGCAACCTCCACATCCTGGGTTCAAGCGATTCTCTTGCCTCAGCCTCCAGAGTAGTTGGGATTACAGGCATGCAATACCATTCCCGGCTAATTTTTGTATTTTTTTAGTAGAAACGAGGTTTCTCCACGTTGGGCAGGCTGGTCTCGCACTCCAGACCTTAGGTGATCCACCCACCTCGGCCTCCCAAAGTGCTAGAATTACAGGCGTGAGTCACGCGCCCAGTCCCAGTTGAAAAAAGGAAGCTTAAAGGAACTTTATTTGCCCAGGAAAACAAGGCTTTTCATCTATTTTCACTTCTGTGTCTTCAGACTCAGCCACATGGGGCTTTGAACAGTTTTTCATTTGTCATCCGCTCAAGGTACCAGTCCTGCCTGACAGAGGAAGGAAATGCTTTCTCTTCACTGATGCACATTCCATAATGAAGACACACAAAACCAGGGCTACCTGAAATTCTCAGTTTACTTTCATTAAAGATCTTTCTCGGAAAGTTATACTGAAACCATGAAAGTATTGCTCTTGGTAACATAACAATAAAAGAAAGAAGTTACTTAGCAGGATTCTGACTGTATTTCACATTTTTTTAACGACTCTTCAGTACAACAATAATATCTAAATTGTTGCTAGGGCGAAATGGTAGTGAGGTTGAATTTGACGATGAATGTGAGGCATGGTCTGCTGTTTGGGAGAGGGACTGCTGTGTCAAAGATGAGTGCCATGTTTTTTGGAGTTCAGATGGAAAATGTGAGAGAGTATTCTGATTCTGTGGTTGTTTGCGGGGAAAGATGGTGGTTTGTGTATCTTTTTCTCCCTCATGTCCATGTGGAGGGAGTTGTGCTAGCAGCGCGGGAAGGTTGTTCATCATTATCACAGTAATTGGGGAATGGGAATGCTGACATATATTGCCAAGGGGCCAGGGGTCTTAACCACTCTGCAATGCCTTTACAGTGAAGAATTTTCCCAGCTCAAGTTATTTATGCTCCATTGAGAAATATGTGCTCCAGTAACAATTTTGGCCTGTCTCCCCAGCTCCATTCTCTCTCCCTGGGGTTCTCTGATGGATATATCAGAAGAAGACATGAGTCCGCCCAGCCTAGCCTAGCCCCCTCCACTCTTGCTTCCTGGTCTGTCTGCCTGCAGAGTAGGTGTTTTCTGGGGTAGGCCTGCAGGTTGGTTTGTTTTGTTTTGTTTTTGAGGAGTGGGGTTAAGCTCAATTCAGGAGTGAATAATTAGGAAATCCATTGTGGGACACATCAAAAATCCATGCATTTACCTGCTTCACTCCAAACCCACCAATTTCAATGTTAATCTCATCGAAAATATACCTTCACAGAAACATCCAGAATGCTTGATCAAATGTCTAGGCACTGTGGCCCAGCCAAGTTGACACATCACACCAGCTCCAGCGCCTGCCCAGAAGAGTGATGCGTTCTCAGATCTCCAGACCAGGCCAGTCACCAGCTGAGTGCCAGAGAGTGACCTCAGTCAATGCCACAAAGGATCACCTGGCCAAGCCCTCCCTGGTTCCTAACTCACAGAATCTGGGAACATTATAAATGGTTATTTTAAGTTACCGAGTTTTGAGGTGGCTTGTTACGCTGCAATAATAACTGGAACACTAATTTTCCATCACTCCCATCACTTCCCCCTCTCTTATGAAACTTCATCTACACAGGCCACTACAAACACACATGCTCCCTCCTAGCCTCAGGCCCTTTCTACCTGCCATTCTCTCTGTCTGCAATATTTTTCCTCCAGCTCTTTGCTTAGCTGGCTCCTTTCATCTTTCCTTCCTGCTTCAGATCAAATATTATTTCCTCAGAGAAGTCTTCCCTGACTACACTCCCTAAATTGGCCTCCTTCCCTCTCTATGTAGCTTTTTTTCATTCTGTTCATTTTCTTCAAAACATTGATCTCAATCTGAAATTATCTTGCTTTCTATCTTTGACTATTGATTTCCTCGATTAAAGCATTAGATCTGTAGTGTAGGTTCTTAGCTAGCTCATTTATGGCTCACACAATGATCGGTACAGAATATGTGTTCCATAGATATCTGTGGAAGGAAAAGTAATGAATGCTTATCTCATATGTGGGTGACTGCCTTCAGGATCCTGTCCACAGGCCTCAACTTACTAAGTCTGCTATCATAGAAATTCATGAAGGAAGATCAGAGTTCCCATGAGCTATAAAGCGTGTTTTTCTCTGACTTTTCTTTGCTCTTTTTTCCCCCTCTAATGAGATGAGCATTCACCAGGGAACAAAAAGCCTAGCATACTTTTACAATAGCTCACAGACAAAAACCACTGCATTTTCATACGTGATTATCTGTGGGGCTTATTTATAAATTTTCCTAACTCTTGCGGATTAATTGAAAGACATCTCTAAACTGAAAAAGGAAAAAATTTTTCTCTTATTTCCTGGAAATCCAGTCTACTCTTAGCCTTTGTGTAATACAGCCTCAGCTCTTAATTTCTTCTCCAGTCCCCCAGCATGGGGCTTACAGAGAGCTTGGGTTAAAGGGTTGGGGAGAGGCAGGTCCATCCCCTACTTTTTTTGTTCCCCCCTTTTCCAGTTACTGGTTTGGATACACTTGAAGCATAAAAAGCAACAAATATTTTTTTCTCATCCCCTAAACTGAGGTTCTTATCCGAAGCCAGCACTCAACCCATGCTCTATACTTTCTCATTCTCTTGTATTCTGATTCTCCCTTGTATTAACCATGTTTTTCATTTTCTGTATTCTGATACTTCAACATTTGGGGCCTTGCTAATCCTGGAGGGACTGTCCCTCCCAAGGTTTGCCAATTCCTAGAGAGTAAACAACTCACTTGGGAGCATGCCTTTCAAGTATAAATCAACCAGTCCAGAGTCCACAGCCCAACCACCTCTTTTATTGGGCTTTCACACTCTGGGCCACAATCCATCTGCCCTAATTACCCCAAGGCCAGGTACCAGACAACTAGAGAGAGCCCCTAAATCCTAGAGCCCACTGAAATCATTCAAATCAGCCGATCCCCTGCCCCACCCATTCCTTCCCACAGAAAGCACAATAAAAGCTCCTGCTCACAGTTCCCCTCGCCGCCCCGCCCCAGCTTCTGCCCCTGACCCACCCAGGTGCTTCTCCATGTGACCCCCTTGCGGTGTGGTATGCCCCCTCCTATTGGGAACTGTGAGTAACAAACCATCTTTTCAATGGCAATTGTCTCCTGACCTGTTGACCTTGCTGTACCTCAAATTTCTATTAACATACTGCATTTTAAAACATCCCTCTAGACTGTAAGTCAAGTCAATGTCCTAATTGTTTTGGGCAACTTGGATTCTGCACACTCAGTGCTCAGTATTTTAAGTTTTATTTTAGCAAGACTTAGAAACCTGATTTAAAGCACTGATTCCTTCAAGAAACATTTTTTGATGTCTCATGTGTACTTGGTATTGTGGAAGGCCCTGGGGATAGGAGGATGAATAAAACACGTTTTTAGGCAGGCTCCTGGCAGGATGGGGACTAAAAAATATTTGAGAAAAGAAGAAGTGAATCAATGTCTTCCCAGAGTTCACAAGCTAGAATCCATTGCTTGCCAATCTCCTGGTGTGTCACCTCTGTAAAATTGTGGTCAATTTTGGAAAGCTTGAAATTAGAAGAGACTGGTTTGTCTTGTTCTGTTCCATTTTTTACATGTCAAGCTATTGAAATCAGGACTCTAAAAGATTGTTCAAATTTTCCAAGTTATTATTTAGCAGATTTAATGGTCTTGCTTGGAACATCTTTACAAAAATATAGCCTAACTCACTCTAAGAAGAGCCTAAGGAAACTGTTGTCTGGGGGCCATAAAGTAAATATAACATTAACAATATGTCAAGTGCAGTGGTTCACATCTGTAATCCCAATGCTTTGGGAAGCTGAGGAGGGAGGATGGTTAAGGCAAGGAGTTCAAGGCCAGCCTGGTCAATATAGCAAGATTCCATCTCTACAAAAAAATTGTAAAAATTATTTGGGCATGGTGGTACATGCCTGTAGTCCTAGCAACTCAGGAGGCTGAGGCAGGAGGATCACACAAGCCAAGGAGATTGAGGTTATACCGAGCTATGATCACTCCACTGCATTCCAGCCTTGGTGACAGAGTGAGAACTTGTCTCTAAATAACAATAATAGCTAATACTTACTGAGCTCTTAGTATATGCCAGGCATTGTCCCAAACATGGTACATGTAGTATTTTATTTAAACATTATAATTCATATTATCATCCTTAGGTTAAAGATGAGGAAATGAAGCTTAAATATAGTGAATCATTCACTACAGGTAACATAGCCAGTGAGTAGAGCCAGGATTCTAACTGAGGCAGCATAATCCCAGAATCTACCTACTTAACAACTATAGCTACGAGGTAAATCTGCATAATTTTCTCACTGTACATTGCTTAGACCCATTTCTAAAGTCCATGAAAGCATTTGGGCCAAATTTATTCCCAAAGAAATCCTAGCCACTCAAAATTCTGCTACTAAATACACAATATTTGAGTTTCCCAGAATCTTTTTTCTTCTAATAATGTGTTAGAATTTCTTTTTACGCTTTTTCTTCCTGGTCCCCATCCACAGGGGCCTAGTTGGTGATATAATAAAATGAGCTACTTTAAAGAGAAACTCCAGAATAGTTTCTCTCCAAAACTTTCTGTAAAAGGGAACTGAGCTTTAATAGCTACATTCATACATTGAATCCACCTTAGGACTAGAAAGTGAGTTTTCTGCTTCCTTATTAGCGAATCTTTCCCAAGGAATTCTGTCAAAATCTGGTGGCAATGACTACCTCCCTGCCTTGGCTTTAGTTATTCTATTTCCATTAGTCTGGGTCAACACATACCACAGAGGTCATCTCTGGACTTGATGTATTGCATTAAAGGCGAGCTTCTCTGGGATAATTATGTCCTCAAAGACCAGGCATTGGGGTAATGCCTTGGGGAGTCGGAAACTCCAATCACCTTGAACTTTGGGTATTTCTTCTCTTAACATACATTTGTGGGAAAGAAAACCATAGGACATGAAATAATGCATAAGTTGCAAATCTGCTCTTTTCTCTATACATGACTAGGGATTAAATAAATTGACTATAGCAGGCAAACAGAACTCTTTTCTGGAATCTTGAGTTTCAGAATTCCCAAGAGAAACACTAAAAGCTACTTCTTTTCTTCTCTTGCATCCAAAAGAGAAATCAATGAGCTATTGAGTAAGACTTTTGATCCATTACCAAGACTCAGGCTTCCTAAAACACTAGTCAAATGGTATTTAATACTTTGTTTTAAGACCCAAACTTGCCCATCCCAGCCTACAGTAAAGGGAAAAGACACATCCCAGGGCTTGCATTCACTCCAAAACTAGCATTTATTGAGTGTCTACTATGTGCCTGATCATGTTTTAAGTCCTTGAAGATAGAGCAGTGAACTTGTATCCTTATCACTGAGGAGGGAGAAGGCAGTACCTGCCAGTTACTTGAAATTCCCATTGGGACCAATTCACAGGGCAGAACACTTTCAACTCTACTCAGACTCTCAGAAGTTGGGTAGGAAGAAACTCCCTAAGTCTTTGGAGCCTCACAGCTGCCTTAGGGGCTCTGCTTTCCACACTTACCAGAGGCAGATATTTAATATGAGCTGGGGACAAGAAGCGTGAACCCCTCCAATTTTTATGCAAAGTTTTGGGAGTAAGTATGAGCATTTGCTGGAGCCAAAGTCTACAGGTGTCCTCAAGTTCTTAAAAAGATCTGGAATCCTACCAAGGTTAAAAGCATTCCCCTAATATACCCACAACTCGTGGAGCCCAGGTGACTGCGCTTATACTTTCTTGGTGAAGGCCACATGTCGAACCAAAAAGTAATGCCAAATGGATGCCACACTGACCTCAACAGCCACTTAGCCTGGTGTACACCCCGCTCTGTCCTTTCCAACTTCACAACTTCGCTCACCAGAAAGCTTCGGGTGCAACTGTAAGATGGCCTAATCCTTTGCAAAGGAATGAGAAACACTTAGGCTTGGAAATACTGAGACATTGGCGCCTCTCCTGTTTTGGTCCTGAATGGATTCCCGGCGAAGAAATCACATGCCTCTCGTCTCCTGACCCCACTTTTGGCAACTCTTAAGGCCAAAGCTGGTTCTCAGAGCTCGTCTGCCTATAGCTACTAAGTTCTCTGAGAGCAATAAAGATACGACGGGATCCATCTGGACGTTTTCCGGACAGGAGAGGCAGCCCGGCATTTCCCTTCAGACAGTTGCCGGGGGGGCACACCTGCTCTGGGACAGCCGGAGTGGGCAACCCGCACTTCTACACGCGCGCGCCGGGCAACATAGCGCACCGCGGTACACGAACGCCGACCGCAAACACGCAGTCTCGTACACGCCCAACGAGCGTACACACCCGCACTCCATGCACGCGCGATGGGCGCACACACTCCCATCCCTACACGTGCGCTAAAGCGCACACACCCGCGCTCCTATTACCGCGCTCGCGCGCAAAAGAGCTGCAACCTCCGAGTGGGACTCGGCGTGCGGGGGTAGTGCCCGGTACTTCACCATCAGTCACCGTCGCGTCCGCCTCCTCCCCTGCTGGGTGCACCTCCAGCCGCAGAGATTTCCAGCTAGGGCACAGCCTGGATTGTCCAGGCCGAAAGAGCTGCTCCTCCGTCACAAAGCGCAGTTGCACACTGTACTGCAGGCTGCGACCTCGGAGCCGGGGTCGCAGCCATGGTCCAAGCGTCTCTGCCCGTGAGCCCTAGCAGTGCCTTCCCCGCGCTGCTCTGGGCACCGAGAAACTGCTAGGGCAAGGGGGACGGACTTGGAAGCGCGCACCACCTTCCCCAGCTCCCGTTGCAAGTTCAATCTTCGACCTCCGAGACGCCCGGTGATTTCTGCTGGCACCTGCTGCCCTCGGCATCACCTCCCTCATCCCCCTGGAGGGCACGCTGGAAAGCTGCGACTCCCCACCCTCAGCACAGGAGCGCCCCGAAGACGCGCAGATGGGCCCAGCCACCCAGCGGGACGGCAGCCGTGAACACACAAGTTTGGAGAGCGCGCGAGGCACCTGAAAGTGGTTGGGGTTTGGAAGCAAAAGGGTGACACCTGCTGTTCGCTGGGACCGCTCTGCGGGCGTGGGCGTCGGTTTGGAAACGGCCTTTGCCTGAGCTCTGCTTGGTGAGTGGGCACTTGCTCTTGGTGTGATTCTGGCGCAACTGGCACCCACGTGTGAGCAGCAGTCCCAAGTGCTGAGTTCTTTCCTCACTGACAGCGTCGACAGAGCAGCAGCAATGTGGTAGGAAAGCCCGCAGACATTTGTCAACTGGCTGGGCCCAAAAGACCATATTCGTCTTCCATTACTTCACTTGGGATTGAAGGTTTACTCGCCCCTGTGTTGTGAACCATTTCCCTAGAAGTGGGCCGGCAGAGCCAGGGACTCTTGTCCCAAAGTTGATGCCTATCTCCAGCAGCTACCCAGCCGTGTCTCTCGGCTCCAGCTTAAAAGGTTGGGCTCTCCAAGATCTGAGTAACCGATTTGCAGGTCCTTAGTCCCCTTTGCAGAGAAACTGATCTGCTGCAGAGTTAAGAAAAGAAGCAGTTCTTCTTTTGACAAGAATCCCCCACACTTACAGATTCATGTGCCATAAAAGGACCTTTTCTTCAAAAGCTAAACTGCTTTCTGTGTGCCCCCAGTGTGTGACCTCCTAAAAGAATGAATTGCAGGGAGGAAGCAAGGTTTGTAAATCCATTCTGATCCTCTGAAGACAATGTTCCTCTTAACTGAGCAGGCTGACTTTAGAAGAACCAGCTTCCCTAGAAGTCCTGGGTTCTATCACTTCAGAGCTCCCAAGTGGGACTGTTAAACCCAGCCAAGCTGCATGAAATCCTGGATCTCATTTATCTGCCTCCCACACCTTCTTCTTTCTCCCAGTTCCTGATCAGGCCTCTCTGGATTCTCCAATTTTCCTTTAAGACTTTTTCCTCCTCACCCTCCTTCTGTCTGTCTCTCATCTTTCTCAATCATCTAAGTACTCTACTTTTTTCCCTTTTTCTCATTCTCACATTCTGTTGCTGCATGGCTTTGATTCAGGCTCTGAAAGCCCTTAGGAATGAGATTTTCTCAGTCTGGCATAAAGGCCATAGAACACTGCATCCCACTTCACCCTCACACACCTTCCACCTGTTGACAGATGGATGACAATGTTGTGACCAGAAGCTTGCAGGAACCTAAGCCTAGGTATTTCCCCTGGGAGAAATGTTAGTGGTACCTTCATAGAGCACAGCTGCCATAAACAACAACATGTGACTATATTTTCCAATAACAATGCCTTTTTTTAGGGTGCTTAGCAAAGAGAGCCCAGGAACTACTAGATAACCTCTCTAAGTTCAGAGCTCCTGCCTTAACCCCAAAGAATGAATACCATTGACTTTTAGGTCACATATTCTTGGTAGACGAGGTATTTTGGCTCATGGACTTCCCAGCCTCTCAGATCAAATCTTACATAGTGTTTCACCTATTCTGCCTGGATATAAGTCAGGATCTCGTCATAAAAATAAGAGGCTGCCTAATTATGAACTAACTCACCTTCCTGAACTCAGAGCTGGGCCCTCTCAGAAGCGCAAGTGACTCGGAATATAAAGTGCTTCCTCAGGCTCCTCTCACATAGTTTACAGCCAAGAACAAAACTGGCCCATGTGGAAGGGATCTAATTTCTTTCTGAAGTTTTTCATAACAAATCCTTTATGAAATCTTTATGGTAATGCTAATATTAATCATTGATAAAACTGGCTTATTGTGTTTCATTTATTATTTCTTCACATGGATGTATTGGTTTCCGAGGGCTACTGTAACAAATTACCACAAACTTGGTGGCTTCAAACAACAGAAAATTTCCCCCACAGTTCCGGAGGCCGGCAGCCTGAAATCAAGGCATCAGCATGGTCTTATTTCCTTTAGAGGCTCTGGGGAGAATCCTTCCTTGTTTCTTCCAGATTCTGGAAGCATTCCCTGTTTCTTGGCTTCCTTCCCTGCATCACTCCAACCTCTGCCTCCATGGTCACATTACCTCCTCATTTTCATGGGTCTTCTCCTCTTCTGTTTCTTAAAAGGGCAGTTGCCATTGGATTTAGGGCCCATCCAGGTTGTCCAGGATTATCTCTTCTCATTATCCTTGATTACGTCTTCAAAGACCCTCTTTCCAAGTAAGGTCGCATTCGCAGGTTTGGGAAGTTAGAATGTATCTATGTCTTTTGGAGGACAACCACTGAAAGAACCCACACATTCCCTGGTAGCCACCACTGGGGAAGAGAACGTGCTTACAAGATATCATTTCAAAGCTTAGGCCCAGCCCTTGTGAGTGTGACTTGGTGATGAGCACACTTGTTATTCCTGGCAGACGTGAGAGAAGACAGGTTGAAAAAAGGACTGTGCGAGGAGGTAGGGTGAGAGGGTCATGGTAACTAGACCGGATTACTAGAGGAACTAAAATGTACTGCATATTCCAGGAAAAGATGGACTTTGTTATGAAAGATGGGAAACATTATGAATAAAGTAGGTTTATCTTTTTGTTGTTGTTTTTTGTTTGTTTGTTTGTTTGTTTTGTTTTGTTTTGAGACACAGCCTTCCTCTGTTGCCCAGGCTAGAGTGCAGTGGCACAATCTTGGCTCACTGAAACCTCCACCTCCCCAGTTAGAGCGATTCTCCTGCCTCAGCCTCCCGAGTAGCTGGGACAACAGGTGCGTGCCACCACGCCCAGCTAATTTTTCATTTTTTTTTTTTTAGTAGAGATGGGGTTTCACCTTGTTAGCCAGGATGGTCTCGATCTCCTGACCTTGTGGTCTGCCCACCTCGGCCTCCCAAAGTGCTGGGATTACAGGCGTGAGCCACTGCACCTGGGCCATGTTTATCTTTCTTAAAAAATAAACTATATTGATTCTGCAAATTAATATTTTCCTGGAGACAGGAGAGGGAGAAAGGGAGTGAGAGCAAGAGAGAGCGAGAGAAACAGAATGACCCAGCCTTTACTCTCTATACCAGTAGTCTTCAAGCTGAGGTATGTTAAGACCCAGGATGGAGTATTTTAAGGAAATAAATTTCCAGACCCTCTACTTCCACAAATAGTTTTCTTTTTAATTGATCTTCCCGAGAAACACTAATGAAGATGCAGATTCCCCTTCTCAGTGCTCACTTTTTTAAGGGAAGGCATACCTCTCACTCATCCTAAATTTTATGACGTCTAGTGTCTAGTTGCCATACGTATAAAAAATTTACAGCACCAAAAAAAGACGCAATTCAAAATATTGCTGTAGCTATAGAGAAAGTAAATGACTGTAATCATTTCAAAACTCAGATGGTAGCTAATTCTTTGTTCATAATAAAGTTGAGGGAGACCTATTAAGGTGCCAATTGAGAGATCGTTAAAAATAATCTTTGATGATAGATTACTATGTGACTTGGCAACTCCCAGCAGTCACAGTCGCCACAGAATGAGTGGTCCTTACACTTAAATTCCCTTACCTTCATGGCTATCTTCATCTATAATTAGTAATAAAAAGTATAGTAATAATTAAATTAAGAGTTTTTATGAGACATATGGTCATGGAATTTTTTTTAAGTTGCATTTAAATTTATATACATTTTAGTTGTAGCAGGTATAAGGTTAGGATAACAGATGTTTAAGTGTAAACTGTATTACAAGTAGGATAAAATTCTATGGAGAAAGTACATTGGAAATAAGATTTGGAGAAGATAAGGAAAATATATGATTTCTAAGAACTTGTCAGATATTTTTAATGGATGATAATGAATATCAAATAACCACATTAATTAGAATTGCTGGCTGCCTTTAAAATGTGACTATAACTATTCCTTAATGTCAATATTAGCAATCAACTGGAAATAATGTTCTTGTGAATATTTTAATTCGAAATATTTTAGATGTCAAATATGTGCAGGTAATGTTAAAATAAGTGCAGGTAATGTTACAGTATGTAGCTAGTCAGGCACGAACACGGCAGGAGAGGGCTACCCCACCACACACACGCATCACGAATGTCAGGAGACCATCAGGTGATGGTCAGGTGATTGTCAACTATCTCTCTAAAATAATAAAATAATTGGTCACAGCTGGCGTCAGGGAACGGCAGTCTCCCAATGGATAGAAAACACCTGAAACTGTTGATCAGCAGCTTCTCAGTAAGATCTTGGGAGTTGGGTAAATGGGCTCAAGCATGTGCATTAAGAGGCAAATGGCGGAGTTTAACTGGTATATGACCTTCCTCTAGGAATGCTAGACTGGTAAGTGAAGAACGCCTCAAGTGAGCATCTGTACAACTCCAGTGTCACGATCAGGGTTGGGGTCCAGCCCCAGCTGAGGTCCCCTCCCAAGGGCTGGCAGGCCACTACACGTGTGCACAGTCCACCCCAAGGGAGGAATCAGGTGAGACATAACCCAAGACCCAGGCAGTATGCCAGTGTATAAAACCCCAAGTCGAAAGGGCATTTTGACCCTCAAATGCATATTTCCCTGATCATCTCTCAAGTCGCCCTCTTCCAAGTGCGCTTGACTACCTTTCACTCCTGGTCTAAAGCTTTTTAATAAACCTTCACTCCTGCTCTAAAACTTGCCATGGTCTCTCCTTCTGCCTATGCCCCTCAGTCAAATTCTTTCTTCTGAGGAGGCAAGAATTGAATTTGCTGCAGATCTATACATTCCGCTGCTAACAGTAATCTCTGAATTTACAAAGTTCTTTTAGGGATACACAGCAAATAAATAAATAAATAAATACATAAATACATAAATAAATAAATAAAATTGCTGTAGACAAGCAGAATAGAGAAAGAGGCATGGCAACACCTCTTTGCTGTTAGGATCTTGAAGATGTTTCACCTCCCCCACTCTTCCCAGTGGAACCTGGGTGCCAGAGACTACCTGGGACAGCTCTGCTGACATCATCAGCACATGATTCTAGCCTCATTAACTCTAAATCGGGAAAAGTGCTTCTGCAGGAAAGGGAAGAAATTCTAAGGTAAAAGCAACTCTCAAGGATGAGGTCAGGTTTTTTGAGAAGAGTGCATGGGATGGCCCAAGTTAGAAGTCACAAAGACGGTCTGGTCTTAGAGAGAGGGAGGGTGAGTCCGCCAAGAGAGAAGCAAAGGCAGGACCTGGGAACATGCTGAGAGGGTTTGTCTGTAGCTCACGAGGAAAGTCTCATTTGGGGTATAGTTTCTCTTATTTCAGGGTAGAGTTTCTTCCCATTACCTCATTTCAATAGTTCAGTCTCTCAGTGTGGTGTGCGGTGAGATAGGGTAACAGAGACAAACGTGACCTGCGTCTCAGGGAGGGAGCATTTTATCTAGAAGAGTGAGTCCAGGATTGCTGGTCATTACTAGCAGGATGTGAAAGGGAGCCCCACAGGGGTGGGAGGGCAAGGAAGGAGCAAGCCATGGTGGGGAATATGCTAATGGGTTCTGGAGGAGGCAGATTTGGGGTCCAATCCCAGCCCCACTCCTTATTGCCTGGGTAAATGGGGCTATTACTTAGATGCTTTGAATTTGGGGAAGCCTTTACAGTAAACCCAACATAATTCTATGGGCTTATTGTGAAAATTAAATGGCACTGTATAGCAAGCACTCAACATATAGTTAGTGGCTATCATTAGTATTTGCTGAAGAAAATATGGAAAAGTTAAAAGAGAAGCTTGAATGAACCATATCCCCTCACCTGAAGACAATTATTGGAAGGCTTTTAAAATAGTTATTTCTACTTTTTCTTAATTTTGGCATTAAGGCAGCTTTTACTGAATAGAAAGAGAAGAACAATGTGAATAACCCCTGTAAGAGAAAATCTGACTCAGTTGTTCCCTGACAAAAGAGGTTCATTAGTTACAAAATCATGTGAGTTTCAGCTTTTTTTGTTTGTTTTTTGTTGTTCATTCATTCATTTATGGCTTGTGATTTATATCATACTCATACTCAGAGGCACAGTGGCACGTTTTGTAAATCTACCAAATACATAAACAGCAGCTATATTTTCCTATTTGGAAGTGAAAGCAAAGTAGATTGGGGAAAACAAGCTGGAAAATTAAGAGAAGCGGAGGTTGGAGGGGCATTTTGGAAAAATAATGTGATTATGCATAACTTGCCAATCCACATTCAAATCCAAGTTGAGACCCTCTGCAGGGGACAGCTGCAAGGACATTATTTCCCTGATCATCTGCCTGGAGCTCTTTCCAGAGAGCTGATGTGTCTGTGTGAGATTTGTACATGATTTCTCATAAGGTTCTTTTCTTGATCTTCAAGCAGGAATTACAAGACAAACATAGCAAGCTTGCTGACACACCTCTTATTCTCTCTGGAACTGACCATAAACCAGAATACATTTGATTATCTGATTTCGTGGAGAACATAGTAAAAAGAATAAAATAGATGATATAAAAATTGCACCAGCATATACTTAACTAAGGTAGCTATATCCTTTTCAATTTCTTCATACATAAAAGAAAGTTGCTATACCAGGTAATCTTAATATTTCCATCCAATTTTAATATTCCATGTATTGAGAATAATAGCTAATATTTATTCATTGGTCTACATGCATCAACTCATTTGTAAATATCACATGGTTGCAGATTTACCTTTAGGCCAGTATTAACATTAGTCCACATTCTGAAATGCAATGCTGGTTAAAATTTATAATGCATGAGAATCACCTGGAGAGAGTATTAAAATGCAGATTGCTGGGCTCTGCCCGCAGTGATTCTGATTTAGCAGGCCTAGTGCAGCGCCCAAGAACTGTTATTTCTAATAAAGTCTTAGGTACTGCTGGTGCTGCCATTCTGACACCTGTGGACTTAAAGCAGCTCTGTTCTAAGCTTGGGAGGGGCAGCATCCAAAGTCAGGCTGCACATTAAAAAGTACAGCAGCTAAATCAGGAAGCTGATGAATTACATACAGATAATGGAGGATAACTGCTACTGTCTGAATGTTTGCATCCCCCCCAAATTTATATTTTAGAATCCTAACCCCCAAGGTGATGGTGTTAGGAGGTGAGGCATTTTGGGAGGTGATTAGGTCCTACAGGCAGAGCCTTCATGATTAGGATTAGCGTCCTAATAAAAAGGGACCCCTCTCAACATCATTCTTGTTGGTTAAAAAAAATTAATAAGATAAAAAATAAAAGGGACCCAGAGACCTGCCTTCTCCTTCCACTGTGTGGAAACACAGCAAAAGGGCAATTCTGTGAACCAGGAAGCAGGTCTGCACCAGACACGGGATCTGCCAGTGCCTGCATCTTGGACTTCCCAGCCTCCAGAACTGCAAGAAATACATTTTTAGTTTTCATAAGTGACCCTGTCTACGGTATTTTGTCACAGCAGCCCAAATGGACTAAGACAATAACTGTATCATTTAATTACAAGTGTGTAGTACTTGTGGGCAGTTCACTTTGCCACATTTTGAAACTATTTCCACATCATTTCAAAGCTATAATAATAGCTTATCTTCTTAGGGATGGCTTGATACAAATAAAATTCCTAGAAGGGGCAAATGAAGGATAGAATTATCTTGAAGAGACTCAACTCCATGCGTTTACTGACAAATGAGCACTTCCCTTTCATTCGTATTTGTTGCATAAGCATCTGAGGCATAGTACAAAGAGCACTTTAACCTCTTCCATGTTTCCACTTCTTTAACTGCAAAGTGCGGATGGTAACACCTGTACCAAAGACTTGCTGTGAAGATTTAGTGAATAACACATATGAAAGCAACAGTACTCCCCAGGAAAGTCATCCCTGAGTTGCCTGCAAATCAATCCCCATTCTCTCAGGGTACCTCATTCTTTTCTTTCAGAACACTTATCATGGATTGGAACTATGTATTTGAGAGGGAGGATGCTAATTTGATTAATATCTCTCTCCCTCATGCTACTGTAAACTCCATGAATATCTATTTTGCCCATTGTTAAATCCACAACACTTAACCTGGTTGTGGTTCATAGTAGACAATCAAAATATTTGTAGAATGAATGACAATGATTGGCCTATGGTAAAAATTCAGTTAATATCCATTTAAAAATAAATATATATATGTACAAAATATGAGGTACAATCAAAACGAGAAATTAAGGAAGGTATTCTTAATAATTAAGAACCGAGACATGACAATAGAACTGACTGCACAGTCAACACAGCATTGGCAGAAAACTGCTGAAGTCTCTAGCTCCTTGCAACTATAAAGCAAACATGAAGACTTTGGTGTTTAAGAATTGTATCATTACCTACTAGAAAAAAAATTAAGCTGAACCACTAATCTCTGGGGTTGTCCTTCTTTGTTTAACAATCTACTTTGTGGCCGGGTGTGGTGGCTCACGCCTGTAATGCCAGCACTTTGGGAGGCCGAGGTGGGTGGATCATGAGGTCAAGAGATCGAGACCATCCTGGCCAACATGGTGAAACCCCATTTCTATTAAAAATACAAAAATTAGCTGGGCATGGTGGTATGAACCTGTAGTCCCAGCTACTTGGGAGGCTGAGGCAGGAGAATCGCTTGAACCTGAGAGTCTTAAGTTGCAGTGAGCCGAGATCATGCCACTGCACTCAAGCCCAGGCGACAGAGGGAGATGCCATCTCAAAAAAAGAATCTACTTCACCTCTGATTTCTTCAAATGCATTGCCTGTTCTTTCTGAGCCCTCCTTAACAGAAAATTGAAATCAGTGGGAAGCAGAGATTCTTAGAATTTACAAGCACAATGCAGATTTGCAGCTCAAATTCCTATAGGTCTGCCAAATTTGTCAAATTTATAATGATGGTCTGGGGGAAAAATTGCTCAATTAGATTGCCAAGAACACTGACATGCACAGAGAATGTAAATTTTTACCTTTCAAGGACCAAAATTAATTTTTGGTATGAGGATATTATTAGTATGACAGTTTTACCGTACAAATTAAAAATAGGAATTGCATAATAGGACAAAGACACTTTATCACCGAGCTCTTAGTCAATGTGCACTGCAACGTGTGTTTTCTTAGAAGAAAGAGAAATAAACAGCTCAGTTCCTGAGGCAGAAGACAAGGCAGCAGTATATACAAGCTAATTGCAGACAATAAAAATAAATCTTAAAACAATTTTTATATACACCTAAGTGTAAAATAGACCATTTTAGACAGCTTTCCTGAGCTCTGCAATCAGAACCAAGCCTACTGTGCTGTGCTGTTTGTCAGAGATAAAGCATTAGTTTGGGAAGCTTTCAAAATAAATTCAAGTTTTCTATACTTTTACAGAAAGGGTCTGTGCTCCTTCTTCTGCCACTAATTTTTATATTTGGAAAATCATGTCAATATAGAAAAAGGATTCCAAGTACATGCTGAAGAGGGAATATTTTTGATATTTATGTATATAGTTTTTGGTTTATTATGGTGAAAGGAGACAGGGTTCCAAGTCAGAAGATCTGTGTTTCCATCTTGTTTTCACAAGCTGGCATACGTTTTTAACCTCTCTGTCCCTCAAGTGTCCCCTTCTGATAAGAGGGGGATGATAGTAAAACTAATCCCCAGGATAATGGCCGGGGTTGCCGTCTTCATTTTTATTTATTTGGACTAATTTAAAGCTAGTTTCCATTCCAGAAACAGGCACACTTCTATAGCCTAAGGCATGGCAATAGGAATAATACATACAAAAGTAATTAGTAATATCAAGAACTACACAAAGAAATTTATTGGTGTTATTTTACAAACCTTCCCAAATAAGGAAGGAACATAGCTGCTGGCCATTGGTAGAAACACTCCCAAATGGCCACTTGTGAGCCAAACCTCCTGCAGGTTTCCCGAGCCCAGGCCTCGTTAGGTCTTTCAGAGTGGGCAGTGCTCAGTGCTTCGCATCGACCTTTGGTGGTACCTGCCAATTATCTTTCCCAGGTACCTGCTGAGAGGGCTGTGCTTTAGAACAGCTGCAATCTCTGCTCTTTAAAAATAGAAAACCACTTTAACTTGTGTAGGCTTAACACAAGTGGGAGCAGAGAGCTACATCAACCTTAGTACTATCAAATATTTCTCTCCTCCTTTGTATCTTAAAACAATCTAGATTTTTTCCTTGAACAAGAACAAGTTGTTTTTCTGAATATTTGAAACAAACTAGCCAAATAGCGTATTTCTTGGTGAATCAATTTTAATGAAAAATAGATTACTGCAACTTTTTCAGTTTCTTCATGTACATTACTACAATTGAGAGAAATGATCATCTTTTAGGATGATTTTCAAACATCACTAGCCTACAGGCTGTAAACCACCAATTCACACAAAATGCAAATTAGCATATATATGCATATGGGTGTATACATTATATATACATGCACATGTATATCTAAGATCAGATGCTCAAGCTTATTAAATATGGAAAATGTGAAATGAAAATCTAAAGAAAATCTTCTTTCACTTTGTAGAATTGCAAAGATTTTTTAAGTTGCTTCAGTTAAGGGACAGAGAAATAAGTAGCACATCACTGATTGTGGATAGGTAAACTGGCAAATCTCATGGCGTCTACCAAATTTCAAGTACTCATGTCTTATTACTCAGCAATTCCACTTCTAAAAAACAGACTACAGATGGACTGGAATCAAATCTTACAATGAGGCTGGATTTTGAAGTCAAAATCTAACCAAAATCACAAATTTACCCTGAAGTCCCCTCAGTTGCCCGCAAAGAACAACGCATCCTATAGAGTTATAATGGCATATTCTGCATAGAATTGACTACTGTTCTTATGTGGATTATTGTGGAAGTTTGAAGTTCAGCGTTGGTCAGTTTTCAGAGGTGTTGACATCGTGTGCAGAAGCTTGGTTACTGGGGTGAGACTGTTGTTGCTTAGGATGAAGAGGTGTGTTTATTGGAGTGAGTGCCGTCCCTGACAGGCTTTTAGAAGGGTGGGGTTAACATGGATCCATTGGCTTGTCTGAGTTCTGGTGGCTCCTTATTTTCATGGCAACAGAACAATCCATCTTTTCCCAAATTTGTGGCAATTTTTAATTCTCTTTAGAAGAGCTTACTCTATTTTGATGCAACTCTACTTCATAATCACACGAGGGCTGGAAATGTGTGGACAAAAATATTTACTGCCTAAAGAGATTGCAAACAACTTAATAAGGTGATTAAATACCTTTGGTACAGCCATACTATGGAATACAATGTAGCTATGTTAAACAGGAGGGAAACAGGATAGTACTGAGGTGGAGCCATCTCGATGACATGGTGGTAAGTGAAAAAAGCAAAGATGCACAACAGGTTCTGATCTATACATAGAACTCTCTGGAAGGATAAAAAAAGAAACTGATTAAAGTTCCTCAAGAGAGAAGAACTGGGAGCCTTTGGGTGAGGAGAGCAGAGGAGATTTACTCTTCAACACGGACTCATTTCTTTTTTCTTTCTTTACCAGGCTGTGTGCTCCATTCTCATTACTCTTCCTCAGTGGGTCTCAATCCCGGCTGCACATTGGAATCACTTGGAAAGCTTTAAAAATAAAACCAAACCTGTGCTTGGGCCCCACCATAGCTGTTCACCACAGCTGTCAGTAAGTATCTGCAGCAAATTAGATCAGTGAGCACTTAGCCTAAATGGAAGCAGAAGCAGCAGAGTGGCTTAAGATAGGTTAGGATTGCTGAAGGCTGTGTCTCCCTTTCCCTCAGTACCTGCATTTAAATAGTCACCAAGTCCTATGAACTGAATCTCCTGAAATAGAGCTCCTTAGAGGCCACAAGTCCCAGGCATTAATGTGCACTGTCCCATTTGATTTTCACAACTACTCAGAGGGGCCATTTCCCCATTTTTTCTAGAGAGGGAAACTAAAGCTCATACAAGGGGATTAACGAGCCATAAGTCAGCAGAGGCAGCGCTCAAAAACTGGAAATCTTAGACTCGAAATTTCATTCTCTTTCCACACTACTCCTTCAAACTCCTCTCTTTTACATGATTTTTCAGGTCAGTTTTCCAGACTGCTTTGCATAACAGTAGTCTCAACACACACGAAAAAGATCTTTTAAACCTTAGCACGCCACACCGTCAGCCAAAACTCCCCTCTTATTCTTCCCGTTTCCCTTTGTTAAATATTTTCTCAAGCTTTGGCAGACCTGGGGTGAACACCCTTCTTAATTCTTAGGCCAAGTTAATCACATTCCACTTTCTTCGGCATTTTTAGGCAGAATTATACTGCCCAGAAATCTGTGCATCATACACTTTCCACCCCACCCCCTACTCCACGCCTCCTAAGAGGGTCTCACTTACCCTTTGGGATGTTTCTGGTATTTACGTTCTTCATAATCCGGAAGTCTGTTTTCCCTACATTCCCTATTTAGTTAGTGCAGGGTTGACATATTCGCATGTATGTCTTTCCTCCGCCTCCTAAATCAGTGCCTCCAGGGCCCCTGAAGTACTTTTAGCAATCTTCTCTCAAATCTTTCCAGCCTCTTGCATGCAATTGAGAGGCTCAGAACACAACACAGCCAGCCAGGTGTGGTCTCCAGAGAACTCCGTAGCAATTATTACTACAGTGAGAAGAGAACTCATTAATTCAAAATAAAGTGGAGCAGGAACAAAGTCATGTCAGAATGACTGAAATTTCTAGGGCTCCAGCCGGTGTTTGGTGAGGGTTGGTTGGGGGAGGGAGAAGAGGATACAAACCACCAGCAGAACACAATATTGACACGATGCGAGACCCGCGGTCAGATTGCTGAAGGCGCTGTAAGAACAAAATATCCACACCAGCTGCCTGTTTTTTCTCTTGGGTTGGGGTTGGGTGGATTAAGTAGGTGGATTTATTCATTTTTATTTAACTTTCAACAATTGCACAAGTACTCCATAAGGAAAGTAGGAGCTACAGAAAGTAAAGCGAAGCAAATAAAAGTCATAATTCATGCATCCAGGGACAATCATTGTTAATATTTTGATGCATATCCTCCAGATATTTTTCCTATACGCCTGTGTCTAAAATTATTTTTAATCTGCACTTGAATTTGATAATATATCATGAACATCAAATATTTTCCGTAACTTTGTATCTAATCATAAAAAAGCATGCTCTATTGTATAATTTTGACCATTGTACAATGTTAGGCATTTGGCTTTACCATCTTTTACTATTCAAAATTTTACACTACTGTAAGTAGCAACCACTTAGCTACCACATTGCACCCATTTTGTGTGGTTAGGTGCCTAGTGACAGAGAAGCAACAAACTGTTGTCTTTAATATAAGGAGGAGTCTGCCATTTCAAAGATTGCTGGCAAGTCTCTGCTTCCGAGGTAGAACGTGATTACTTTTGGAAGAGACTCCTTTTGCTTTTAAAATATTATCAAGATTGACCCTTCAGTAACCAAAAATCAAAACAATAATCACAAATGTGTTTGTTTTGAGCTCAAAAGTTATCTCCACATCTGAATGTAGATATTGCAGACTTAAGAGGCAAGCATCTAGTTCAGCATCTAGTTTGTGGTATCTTTAGCTGGCCTAAAAGATATTCCAGTAAGAGTTAGGCCAGGGTTTTCCTACCTAATATGTCTTTAACCTGAACGGTGGGTGTATTAGAACAAAATACCATAGACTACTGGGTTAAAAAACAGACATTTGTTTTCTCACATCGCTGGAGGCTAGAAGTTCAAGATCAAGGTTCAGCTGATATGGTCTCTGGGGAGGGCTCTCTTCCTGGCTTGCAGATGGGCACCTTCTTGCTGCCTCCCTTCTTTCTGTGTCCTCACGTGAATCTTTTCTTGGCTTATTTGCACAGAGGGAGTGAGCTCTCAGGTGTCTCATCTTCTAAGGTATTAATCCTTTGGGATCAAGGCCCCACCCTTATGACCTTATTTAACTTTATTTTTTTCCTCTGAGGCCCCCCTCTCCAATTATAGTTACATTGGAGGCTAGGGGGTCAACATCTGAACTTGAGGGGGGACACAAACATTCAGTCTATAACAGTGGGCATCTACCTCCCGATGTTATTTAAAACTCAATAGCTTTTGAAGAATGTAGTGTTAACTTTTCTGGTGGTCTTCTCTGGGTTGGGGAGATTGTACTCTGAGATTGGGCATAGAACTCCTCATGAAAGGGGGAGATATTCTTTCTACCTGTCGTACTCAGGTTAAAAAAAGTTGGTTATGATTGTAAAGTAGAGGAGATGAACCTATTGTCTCCAAGCCCCCCAGCATCTGAGAATCTGCAGGATGCTGAGTGTGAGTTTAGGGCATTAGATCACCACAGTTAAGAGCTCTGGCTTGAAACTAACTGAATGCAAATTGCAGTTGCGCCTCTTGTTTGCTGTTTTGGGCACATCAACTCTTTAAGCCATATTTTCCAGGCAGACATATGGCAGCATGCTGGGGTACCACCTATGCTGTCCCAAGGCCTGGGGTGGCAAGAACCCCTTGTTTATTTCCCTGTAGCCATGAGCAGCCTCCACAGACACTATATAATGGTTATCAATGCATGTTATAACATGAAAAAGATTGGGAAGCACTAGTTAAGCTTCAGTTTTCTTATCTGTACTATAGGGCTTAGCTTGGCCCCAATTTGTTCACTGACTTCCTGCATCTTCTTAGGTGAACGTTGAATCTACCTGTACTTCAGTTTCTACATGGGGGAAAACAAAGGGTTCAACTAAATTATTATACATTCCAGGTGCTTTCCATGTCCTTAACTCTGCCATAATCACTAATGTCAAAGAAAAAGAAAACAAACTTAGCATTATGTTTCAGTACAGAACATGTCAGAAACACTTTGATTATGCCTATCACAGAGGACAGTAAACAACGCCAGTGTCATTTTCTCCTGTACAACCTAGACGGTTCACCATGAGGTCATAACATGGTTAAGTGATTGACAAGAGGCACAAACATGTATTGCTACTAACTCTGGTACTAACTATTCTCTATGACTATGCAGATCATTCACTCATTCTACCATTTACCAGAGAACTACTGACAGCATACTGTGTGCCCTGCACTGCTCTGCATTGATATATAGTTATTCAAAAAATCCAAATTGCCTTCTTCATTGGGCTTATAGCCTAGTGGAAGGAGGCAATAAACAAATGAATAATTAAATATATGACATTTCAGGAGGTAGGAAGGGATCTGTAATAAATAAAGCAGGACAAAAGAGATGGAGGTATCAGGAGTTGGGGGTAGGGGCCAGGGAAGTCTTCTCTGATGACATTCGAGCAGAGGATAAAGGTGTGAGATTGAACCACAAAACTATTGGGGGACTAGTGTTCCAGGTTAAGTCTTGATGTCCATAAGATTCACCCTTATAATTTTAAAAGACATTAAGAATACATATGCAAATGTTTATTACATATGAATAAAGTACAAATACTACTATTAAAACAAACATTGACATACCTACTACCCAGCTTAGGATAAAATATATATTTACCAGTAATTGTGAGATACCCCACATGCCAATGTTTAATTTTTCAATGATCTTTAAGTACTAATTTTGGTCTGGACACAGTGGCTAATGCCTGCATTCCCAACACTTTGGGAGAACGAGGTAGGGGGATCATTTGAGGCCAGGAGTTTGAGACCAGTCTGGGCAAAATAGTGAGACCCTGTCTCTATTTAAAAAATTAAAAATTAGCCAGGTATGGTGATAAACTCCTGTAGTCCTAGCTACTTGGGAGGTTGAGGTGAGAGGACTGCCTAAGCTTGGGAGTTCAAGGTCACAGTGAGCTGTAATCACACCACTGCAGTCCAGCCTGGGCAACAGAGCAAGACCCTTCTCTAAAAATTGTAATTTTGTAGAAGAATATGAAAGAACAGGAGAAAATAGTGAAGTGTCTTATTAAATGAAAAAGGCAGGTTGAAAAGCAGCCTCACAATATGTTCCACTTAATGTAGAAAACCGAGGTATATAATATTAAATATCCAATAGTACCGAGAGCTAATTATGTGCACAGCTCTATGTTAGTGTGTTTGTGTGTGTGTGTGTGTGTGTTGTGGGTACGTAATACAGAAGTGCATTTAAAATTTATTTTTCATGGCTCTTTCTTAATAGTAGCATGCTAAACGATGTTTTACTCTTTCTGTATTGCCCTGTATTTTAAAGATTTCCACAGTGAGCACATATTACTTTGTATAAGCTGCTATTTAAAAATGATTGAAAGCTGTTTCAATCGTTGATTGCGATGGGACTACAGGCATGATTGGCACATGTCTGTAATCCCATCTATTTGGGAGGCTGAGGTACAAGGATCACTTGAGTCTAGGATTAAAGGCCAGGCTAGGCAACATGGTAAGACCTTGTCTCTAAAAAAATAAAAGTGATTTTTTAAAAATATTACATTTTTTTCACTAAAGGACATTTAAAAGTATTTACTTCAGGCAGAAGGGAAATGATCCCAAGTGGAAGGTGTGAGATACAAGAGACATGGTGAATGTGTGGGTAAATCTAAACCCAGCACTGACTATGCAAAACAGCAGTAATAATGTCAAATGTGTGTGCACAGAGACAAGCCAGAAGTAAAAGACTGAGCGACAGTTGCATTTAGCATGAGAGGGGGTTATCAGGGCCACCACATTGCATAACTTCATTGGCATCGTTCACAAAGTGCAGAGGGACCCAGGGAGTGAAAAGAAAAACTAAGTTTGCCTTAAGTGTTCTTTTCAAGCCATTGATTGAGAAAGAGAAAAAGGAGTTTCAGACCACATTTGAAGGAGGCATCTCCATAAAACATGAGGTCGAGATTTATATTTTAAAAGGAAAAGACAGACAATACACCTTTGAAAATTGATAATCTCTTAGGAACTTAGGGTCAGGAAAACAAAGAATGGCAATAATTTATAATTAAGCAAGCTTTTAGCAATTAGGCCATTTCATTTTTTTTTTTTTTGAGACGGAGTCTCGCTCTGTCGCCCAGGCTGGAGTGCAGTGGCGCAATCTCGGCTCACTGCAAGCTCCGCCTCCCGGGTTCACGCCATTCTCCTGCCTCAGCCTCTCCGAGTAGCTGGGACTACAAGCGACCGCCACCACGCCCGGCTAATTTTTTGTATTTTTAGTAGAGACGGGGTTTCACCATGGTCTCGATCTCCTGACCTCGTGATCCGCCCGCCTCGGCCTCCCAAAGTGCTGGGATTACAAGCGTGAGCCACCGTGCCCGGCCTAGGCCATTTCATTTTAAAAAATGTAGCTAACCACTCCCTATAGTTCACAAGGTATTCATAAATTCTCTAAACAAAAGCAATTTATTGTATGCAACACGGGCAACTGAATGGTGAAATTGTTTCATAGTTTAAAAAATAATTTAATGTGATTTCTAATTTCTCATTTTCTTCTCTTTCCACACTAGGTATAAATCAATGCACCTTGGTTCCATTCTTCATCATTTGCTGGTAGCTAAATTCTGGTAAAGTAAGCTAAGCACATTTTAATATCCTGTATAATTTGTCCACATGCTAAATATCCCAGCACACAAGAGAAAAACCAGCATGTACTTGGATAAGACAAACCTAGGGCTTCCATCGAGTTAAGGAATAGTCTTGGAAGTCTTGTTATATTTAATGTTTTTTTGAGTGGATGAGCAAATGAATGAATACACAAATGGTTATGCACACAGTTAAGCAAACTACTTGATCACATTCCTCCTTTTGGTTTTGCTTCCTCTACCTGTCAGCTGTCCTGAACACCTGCGGAGGTATTTTGTGCAGGACGGTTTACCACATTGGCCTTGGGAGTTGAGGAAGCACTAGCTTAGGTTCTGCCAGGATTGAACCCTGTGCTCTTCCTCCCTGACAGCAAGTGCTGCTGGCTGCTGACGCCTAGGATCTCAGCACGGGAGCTGCCCTTGTCACAGACCTTGGTTCCCATTCAATCGAGCACCTGTGCAGTTGCCTGTGGTCTGACATCCCAGGCTCGGCAGTGACAGCTCCTGATGGGCTTTCACCTGACTTTCCAAATCAGTGCTGCTCACTCAGCCAGAGCCTGGTCACCCCTGCATAGAGTAGGAGTGAAGCTTATGAAAAGGTGAGGTGCCAAACACATAGAGGAGAACACGGAGGAGGCCATATTGTAATAAAGAGGTAAAAAAAGATTCTGATGATAACATGGGAGCATGTTTGAAAGTTCTGACCAAAGACACTAATCTTACTCCAAAGGCTTGTATGTGAAGAAATATGGCTTATGAGTCAGATGTCAGAGAATCATAGAGCCTTCAGAAACAGTGGGCATCTTAAAGTTCACACGGTTCAAAGCCCTTGCCATAGAGGAAGAAGACAGGAGGACTAGCTCTTGTCTATTATCATACAGTATTGCAGGGGTGGAAAGTCCTCATTCATCATAAGGGTCACAGACAACACTCCTATAAGAAAAGACAGGTTAATATGAGAAAATCATAACAAATTTATTTAATCAAAATTTCACTTGACATGGGAACCTTCAGAAATGAAGACCCGAAGACCCAGGGAATAATGACTATTTTTATGCTTAGGTTCAATGAAGAATAACCAGCCATGTAGAAATGTGAGTGGACAAAAGTTATGGTCTGACGGTAATAGACTGAGGGGAGTATCCCAGCAAGGACTGTGTGTTTGGATTCTTCCTGGCCTCTCTGTGTAGCATTCCTTCTTCCTGGGTATGGGGAGGACCTCCCTGGAATGAGATTCTTTAAGGGAAAAGAGAGGAGGGAGAGAGTGACCTTTTTAGGTTTTGTCTTGCTTTGGGGTCTAGTTTCTATGACCCACTTTAGGGAAGAGGAATTCTGGTTTCTATGACTCACTTCAAAGGAGGAAGGACAGGTGAGAGACAGGAGAGCAGGAGAAGGTCTGGAAAGAGACTTTTATTCTGAGCCTGCTTCTGTGACCTTCCGACATGAATGCCCTTGGGCCAGTCACAGAGCCCGTTGATCCCTGGCTAAGCATATGTGTTACCTCATTTATCTTCACATTGCTCTTATGTTGTGGGTTCCATTATCATCCCAATTTTGCAGATTATAAAACTGAACTTTAGAAAAGTGATTTCATGGCTACATAGCAGGTGGCATAGCAGGAATGGAGGCATACAACTGGACTGGAGAACTGAGTTCTTTCCTCTCCTCCGTAATTATATTATTGATGGTACCCAAGAGCATTTCAGCAGGAGCAGTCAGGAATATTTTGTTTCCCACAACACTCGTCTTCCTCAACACAGATGAAGCAGTGATGACTATTCAGAGAAGCATATGGCACTGGGAATTGATCTTTGAATAGCTATTTCCAGAAGGTCGACATTCTGAAGTTTCTGCCATCATGCAACCTCCGGGAGTCAACAGTTACCTGTCAAGTCGGCCAAGTGTTTAAAATAGCACTTGACCGATATTTATTGTCACCCGAAAACAGGGATTAACAATAGAAACTATCCCACAGGCTTGTTGGGAAAACTAAATGAGTTAATATGTCTTTTATATTACCTCCAGAAAGCAGGCAGTCAGAAGTCAGCCGATAGAACACCTTCCATCCTCTGAGCATGACCAGCAAAGCGGTTTCTTCTTGCAGACACTGCATCAGCCCAGCTCAAAGTGCGTTCCATTCTGATGAACATCCACAAACAGTTATGAAGAAGACCCAAATGTCATGATTTTGTTCCTCTCAGATAATAAAAATATCATGATTCTGAAGGAGTGTTGGTGGGTGTTCAAGTCAATTCAGTTACAAGCATACATCTTACCCCAGTTCTCGTGGCTTCATCCTGAATTAGAGTTGTCCCCTGTCATCTGGAATATATTTCCCATTGAGACACATTACTCTTCTACAGCTGTCCCAGGCTCACTGCTTGATTTCTCAGAGATTTTTTTATGTGAATCAGTCCAAAAGTGTGTTACAGCAAGCCTAAGTCATGATGAGTCACATGATCCACACATTTCCTGTTTGTATCTTTGCTTGGTTGAGTGTGTTGTGGGGGGTTAGAATATATTTTGGTCTACTTGAATCTTTGTGTTCAAATTCACTCTTAGGTTGAAAGAAAAATATAAACTCAAATTTAAAGAATAGCCTTCTTGTTAAAAACAAGCTTGGCTATGACTAAGCAGTTGTTACTTGATGACCGAGAGAAGCCCCTTCTTGGGTAATTGGGGCTGCAGGAATGGAGTGACTGTTTCCCCATCAGCATCCCCTCTGCGTCCTTCAGGTCTGAGCTAGAAGAGCGAGGGCCAGAGTCCCCCAGCACATAGTTGTCTTGATGCCACAGACAAAATAATTTAATTCATGGATGCATCCTCATAAATCTGACAAATGTTTAGAAAATGGAAGCTTTGAAATGTGCTGAATTTCAGAGAGAAAGGTGTGCCTTTTACAGGACCACCAGGTCATCGCTCTGACCCAGGAATTTTTACGTAGTGAATAGAGATTTCCCAGCCCGTAAACTGAACTCTGTTACCGAAGTATTTTTAAAATCTCGATTTACAGTTTTCGTTATGTGAGTTGGCAGAAAATTTAAACTAGCTGATTCTTGGTATACTCAGGAATTTCAAAAACTTCTGTCTTTTAGGAGGTACAAGTCCTTTCTTCCCCATTTTTTCCCCAAGTGGGCAGGGATTTGTGGCACCTAGCATCAGGAAGAAAGTCCTTGCTCAGCCTTTCTCTGTGTTGGCATATCACACAGTGACAGGATCATAGTTAAAACTAATATTTATACTTCGCTCTCTATTTTAAGAGCTTTACATAAAAAAATTAATTAATGAGTAGATTCTTAATAATTCATTAACTCCTCACAATGACTCTGTGCTACTATGACACTAGTCCCCTCTTATCCAAGGGGAGCAGCTTCAAGAACCCAGGTGGATGTCTGAAAGTGCAGATAGTATAAAACATTGTTTTTTCCTGTACCTATATATCTATGATAAAGTTTAATTTACCAGTTAGGCATGGTAAGAGATCAACAAAAATAGCTAATACAAAATAGAATAATTATAAGAAAACACTGTAGTAAAATGTATGAGTATGTGATCTCTCTCTCTCTCTCTCTCTTTCAAAATATTTTCAGACCACAGTTCACTTCAGGTAACTGAAACCAAGGAAAATGAACCTATGGATAAGGGGGATCAATTTTATGAACATCCCCATTTTATAGGTAAGGAAACTGACACAGAGAAAGGTCAAGTGACCAGAGCCTAAAGTCATAAGGCTCAGAATCGGGGGAACTGAGATATGAATCCTGTCGTCCAGCTGGAGAGTCAGTGAGCTCACACCACACGACACTCCCCAGCCCATCATCTTTCTCATTCTTGGCATATTTTTTGTTTGGTTAAAGAGAGGGGAAGGGAAAGGAAAGAAAGAGAAGACTCACTGAGAGGTTGATGTTGTTATAAAAGTGATAGACTTTGATCCCACGTCCGCCACTCTGCTAATCCACCTCTCCAGCTATGACACCACTTGGAGGCCTGCTCATTTCTTTCTGTAGACTTTATCTGTAAATATTTTTTTCTTAAAAAAAACATGATTACTATTTATTGTACTTTTTTTTCTGTCTCACATCTGCTTCTCACTATCTTTGAATTTGGGGGACTTCAGATGACAGTTGATTCATTGCTAGTCCTTAGTTTAAAGAGGAGACTCTTGCAGACCATCGAAGCGCCTGATGTCACAGTGCCAAAACTCCCATAGAATGTAAATTCCCCAATGCCAGGTTCCTTTCTCTATAAGTCAATAGAAAAATGGAAAGAGTCTGAACGTGACATTCAATGAGGAATTAGAAATGATTTTTAAATACATAAAATTAATGTTCAATCTTACTAATAAAAAGAAGTAGCAGTTTATGTGGTTTCCTAGGGCTGCCATGATAAATTGCCACAAACTGGTAGCTTACAACAACAGATACTTACAGTCTCACAGTTCCGGAGCACAGAGGTCCCAAGTGGAACTGTCAGTAGGGCCATGCTTCCTGTGGAACTGGGTGGACTCCTTCCTTGACTCTTCCTAGCTTCTGGCAGTGGCCACCAATCCTTGTTCCTGGGCTTGCAGCTGCATCACTCTGGTCTCTGCCCTGTCCTCAGGTACTTTCCCTCAGTGTGTGTGTGTGTGTGTGTGTGTGTAGTGGGTGGGAGAACATATGTGCACTAAATGTCTCTCTATTTTTTTTTTATATTTTCCCCCTCTTCTTATAAGGACACTAGTTATATTCAATAAGGGCTCACCTTATTTACCTCACCTTAACTTGATTACATCAGCAAATACCCTATTTCCAAATAAGGTCACACGCACAGGTACATGAGGATAGAACTTGAACCTATCTTTTGGGGGAACATAATTCAGCCCATAATATATGTTATTTTTGTCCATCACACCGAAAATTTGAAAAAATTTGGCTAAGTATAGGAAATGCATATACATATACACTGAAAACTAGACAATAAAATGACCGAGCAATGTGAAAAAATAAAATGTATATATACCATATTACCTAGTAATCACATGGTAATCTATTTCTTCTCCTATAGAAATATTAGCACATGCATATAAAGGTAACATAGCTGTAGACACAGATGTTTATTGCAGTGTTTGTTATAGTAAAAAAAAAATTAAAAATATCGATGTTGGCCAGGCATGGTGGCTCATGCCTGTAAACCCTGCACTTTGGGAGGCTGAGGTGGGCAGACCACCTGAGGTCAGGAGTTCAAGACCAGCCTGGCCAGAATGGCAAAACCCTGTCTCTACTAAAAATACAAAAATTAGTCAGGCTTGGTGGCACACACCTGTAATCCCAGCTATTCAGGAGGCTGAGGCAGGAGAATCGCTTGAATCCAGGAGGCGGAGTTTGCAGTGAGCCGAGATTGTGCCATTGCACTCTAGCCTGGGCAACAAGAGTGAAATTCTGTTTCAACAAAAAACAAAACAAAAAAATTTAGATGTTGGTAAGTAGAAAATGTATTAAAACATTAAGGCAAAGTCTCAAAATTATACAAACATTATTATTATGAAGAATGTATGATGTAGATACACATGTATGACTTGAAAATAAGTTTTGATATATCACTATGATAGAATAGCAAATTATACAAAAACTTGTATGTTCAAACCTGCATGAATTGTAAATAAGTTTTATTTTTTAATAACTATGTTTTTATTCTGTAAGGATACACATCAATCTTTTAATAGCAGTTAACTCTGTAAAGTAGAATTCAATTGAGAGGAAGAACTTTGACGTTTTACTCTGTATACTCCTGTAAGGTTTTACTTTATTATTTTATGAATAAGGGTACAGTCTTCCTAACTCCTAATTGTAATCCACTTTGAGCCAGGCCCTGACAAAACCGTCCAATCTTGTTACCCATGGAAAAGCAATTGGCTGATGGTGATGCTTCAGAATATTCCCGATCCTCCCAGAAGAGTATGGCATGCAGATATTGGAACTCAGAACACAATATCCCAAAGTATGGCGCCTTAGCCTGCTGAGTATTTTGAACTCAAGGTAATTGAAAGGGCCTTAGAAGCAAGTAATTCCCTCTGAACTTCTCCTGCCCTTCTTTCTCCTTTCCCCACTTCTCCTCCAAAGCAGGTTATGAAAACTAGAACTCCCCTAAAGCAAGCCATAAAAACTAGAAATGTAAGTCTCTGGCCTTCTTTCTTTTCTCCTGCTATGGTTTGAATGTGTACCTCCAAGTTCATGTGTTGAAAACTCGACCCCCATTATGGTGGTGTTGGGAGGCGGGGTCTAATGAGAGGTATTTGAACCATGGGTGCACTGCCTCCATGAATAGATTAATGCCATTATCGGGGAGTGAGTTTGCTGTCACAGGAGTGGGTTCCTGATAAAAGAATGAGTTTGGCCCTCCTTTCTCTTTCTGTCTCACCCTCTTTTGTCCCTCCACCTTGGGATGACACAGCAAGAAGGCCCTTGACAGATGCTGGCCTCTTAACCTTGGACTTCCCAGCCTCCAGAACTATGAAGAATACATTTCTGTTCATTATAAATTACCCAGTCTCCAGTATTCTTTTGCAGACGCACAAAACTAAGACATCCCCTAAAAGCCTTCATGTGAAAGGTATCCTGCCCTACACTCGGAGGAAGGAATGCTACATAGAGAGGCTAAGAAAAAGCTGAACAAACAGGCTTTGCTGGATCAGTTTATGACCATAAAATTACACCCCATTTTGCCCCTCAGTTTATGACCATAAAATTATACTCCTTTTTGTTAAATCACATTTCTACATGGCTGTCCATTCTTTAATAAACCTACAAAAACACACAGTTTTCCCAGGGTCTTTGGGTCTTCATGTCACATAAAACTTTGATTAAATAAATTTGTCATGCATTTCTCTTTTTAATCTGTCTTTCGTTATAGGAGTATCAGTCATGGTCTGTGAAATGGTTGAGGAAAAGTTATTACACCTTTTTTTCCCTACACAGCTATGTTCTCCCAAGCCACCTTGTAAAACCAGATGTTAGGATGGATGCACCTCTAGATCATTGTCAGGATTGGGCCTCTAACAAAATACTGAAATATTCTGGTGCTGGAAAATAAGATTGTGTTCAATAAAAGCTGGAAATAGAATGGTGTGATGGAGAGGAGGGCAGAAACTGAGAGTGTGAGCATTCTCATTGCTCAGTAATTGAGAGTAAGCAAGGATAGGGGCAGCCAGAGGAGTGGGATGGACAAGCCCTGGGGGAGACCCCTCTCAGACTCTCTTCATTTGTATGACACTGTTTAGCCCAAGTGTTCCTGTGTATGATTGTTGCTGTTCCACTGGTCCTAAGCTGTGGGACATTTTGGATTCTGCAAATCATTCAGGATGGCCATTGCCATCCTAAATCTAATTGCCTGGGATTGGGCATATCACAGTGATAGCACACCTATCAAGCCAGTAAACTGTCCTATTTCTGCAACACAAACAGGTTGATTTCCTCATCATAATAGCTGCTGTTTCTTAAAGTTTCTCCTAGACATATTCTGTGGTCTTGGTTTGCTGTCACGTGTCACACTGAGGTCTCTGTATTGTAAAGATCACAGACCTAGTACTCAAATGCACAGAGCCTGCTGACATTAATCATCTGAATAGCCATTTGGGCAAAGTGGAAAAACACCGGGCACTGCAGACCATTGAGAAGCATTTCTGCAGAATAGAGACAGCTTGTGAATTTTGGAGACATTCCAAAATTTCCTGTTCTGTTTTTTTAATATGATCTAGTTAAAATTGTATCCTCTACTGGTAACTTATCAGATGCCCAGAGTTTTTTAAAAAAGAAAATTCTTAATATTCATTTGTTAAATAAAATTCAACAAGTCTGTCCTTTTGTGATAAGATGTAAGAAATGGGGTAGGCAGTATTCACTTGTGATCATTAAAGCATGAACATTTCATGGCTACTTCTGGTCCAAGACATCACCAAAAAATGTGTTAAAAGTAAAGCTAGAATGCAGAAAAGTATTCAAGATGTCCTTCAAGTAAAAGCTTAAGTTAAATGTTTCCTGGACTTCAAAAAATTATTGATTGGCTTTGGGGTTTTTTTTTTTTTTTTTGAGATGGAGTCTCGCTCTGTCGCCCAGGCTGGAGTGCAGTGGCGCAATCTCGGCTCACTGCAAGCTCCGCCTCCTGGGTTCACGCCATTCTCCTGCCTCAGTCTCTCCGAGTAGCTGGGACTACAGGCGCCCGCCACCACGCCCGGCTAATTTTTTGTATTTTTAGTAGAGACGGGGTTTCACCGTGGTCTCGATCTCCTGACCTCGTGATCCGCCCGCCTCAGCCTCCCAAAGTGCTGGGATTACAAGCGTGAGCCACCGCGCCCGGCTTAGAAAATTCTTAATATTCATTTGTTAAATAAAATTCAACAAGTCCGTCCTTTTGTGATAAGATGTAAGAAATGGGGTAGGCAGTATTCACTTGTGATCATTAAAGCATGAACATTTCATGGCTACTTCTGGTCCAAGACATCACCGAAAAATGTGTTAAAAGTAAAGCTAGAATGCAGAAAAGAATTCAAGATGTCCTTCAAGTAAAAGCTTAAGTTAAATGTTTCCTGGACTTCAAAAAATTATTGATTGGATTTGGGGTTTTAAGCCATCAAGCTCTGCTAGAGAGGGGATTCTGGACTCAAACTAGTTTCAACTTTTTAAAAAATCAGCTCAATAAATTATCTCAATGCAAATATAAAGATAGCCAATATACAGATCAAGAAATAGAACATTGCTAGCACCTAAAAGTGGCCTTGAACTCTTTCCTAAGCACAAAAGTTTTCTTCTCTTCAAAGGTAAATAATACTGTAGCATACTTCTTCCTGTTTTTGAACTTTATAAATAGAATAACATAATATGTATTTTGTTCATATCTGGCCTCCTGTTTCCAAGTGTTTGTGAGATTTATCACGTTGTTACTCATACTTGGTTCAACTTACTAATATATAGTTTCCATTGTATGAACAGCCTATAATTTCCTTATTCATTCTACATTTGAAAGGAACTTGGGTTGTTTTCTGTGTGATGAGATTATGAGTTACCTTTTTTAGGTGAGAAAGCTTTCTTTATAAAAGTTATTTTTTTCCTATTGAATTTAAAGAACATTTTCCTTAATACATAGAATGAAGTGTCTGAGAATATGAATATATGTTTAATGGGCTACAATTAAAATGACAGAGGTGTAATATGTTAACATAAGTGCTTAGCATTCTATTTACAATTCGTTCTCCAAATTTAACTTTAGGATGATCACTTGATGTATAAACTATTTATTTACCCAGAATGCATCTAAAATTAATGTGACAATTATTGAGGGAAGAGTTCCAAATAATCAAATATCATTTTCTGAGTAATCAATTTGCTAGCTTATTTAGGAAATTTTGAAGTGTTAGTTTCTCTGCTTGTAAAATGACCAACAGTCCTAGATCAGATATGAGATGTTTTTACTTTTTTTTCAGTTAATTGACTTCTAGTGATCTAATCTGGAGCTGTTGAAGGAATTATAAATTGGTTCAAGGTTTCAAAGTAGAGTTTGGCAACATGTCCCAAAGCTTAAAATTTTGCAATTTGTTGGCCCCCAAATTCAGCTTTTAGAAATGTATGTGGAGAAGAATCATTAAGAGTTATTTGTAATAGCAGAGACAACCTTAAATCATATAATCATTAGGTATAATCATAAGACAATTGGTTCCTTAATTCACACAACAAATACTCACTGATTAAATTGTATACCAAACAGTGCTATACACTGGGAATTTTGCAGTAATCAAGACTGAATGGTTCCTGAGATCATGAAGTTTGAAATGTAAAGGGAGATAGATGTTAAGTAAATATTCATCCAAATATGTATTTAGTGTTAAAAGTTAAGTACTATGCACATACTTTCAACACCTTGGGTTTTCAGATTTTTTTTTTTAATAGAAGATCTAGCTCTGCCACTCAGTCTGGAGTGCAGTGGTGCTATCATAGTTCACTGCAACCTCCACCTTTCGGGCTCAAGCAATCCTCCTGCCTCAGCCTCTTAAGTAGCTAGGACTACAGGCTCTGATCACCATGGCTGGCTAATTTTAAAACTTTTTTATAGAGATGGGATCTCTCTATGTTGCCCAGGCTAATCTCACACTCTTGGCCTCAGGTGATAGCTGCTTTGGCCTCACAAAGTGCTGGGGTTACAGGTGTGAGCCAATGCACCCAACTTATTTATTTGTCTATTATTTATTTACCAGTGATTGTGAGACCCCCTCATGCCAGAGTTTAATTTTTTAATTATTTTTAAAAAGTGATTTTGTAGAAGAATGTTAAAGGACAGGAGAAAATAGAGCTTGAGAGTGCTTTACATCTTTTGGATACCAGTCTTTTATCAGATATATTATTTGCAAATATCTTCTCCCGGTCTGTGGAGTCAAGGACTGTGAAGGGTCTGGTATTTTACCCTGCTGTTGAACAAAGAAGTGAGCCTGCCAGATTCCAAGAACTAGGCAGGAGTTGGCAGCTCCTGGGTTAGAGAAAAGGGACTTGATGGCATCACAGCAAGAAGCATGAGCTTCACAGACACATCTGCTTCCATTGCCCACCCTTGACCCAAGACCCATGAGAACATGGCAAGTCCTAGGGAGGTCCTATAGACAAGGTGGGTTTATGTCACAGGTGAGAAACTCCAAGCTTAGGAGACCCTAGATATTTAAAGGGGGCTGCTAGCAAGCCTACCCAACCTTTCCCCTCGCCCCTCCAAAAGACAATACCTTTGTTACACTGGTCAGGAAAAAAAGTAACCCAAATCCACAGGGAGCCATTTTCTCTATCTTCCAAGTCTTTTTGCTGTGTAAATATCTTTGATGAGATGGTTCAGAACAAAAGTGGTGAATGCATTTGCTTGGAACACCTGCAGAAACATGAGAGACCCAAAGAAAATTGCCTTAATATATGACTTGCCTTTTTAAAATTCTCTTGGCAGTGTCTTTTGAAGAACAGGAAATTATTTTCTAATGAAGTGCAATTTATCAATTTGATTTTTCATAGGTCATGCTTACAGTGATATCTAAAATATTTCTGGGTTTTTTTTTTTTTGAGATGGAGGTTCATTTTTGTTGCTCAGGCTGGAGTAAAATGGCGAGTTCTCAGCTCACCACAACCTCCGCTTCCCGGGTTCAAGCAATACTCCTGCCTCAGCCTCCCGAGTAGCTGGGATTACAGGGATGTGCCACCATGTCCGGCTAATTTTGTATTTTTAGCAGAGATGGAGTTTCTCCATGTTGGTCAGGCTGGTCTCGAACTCCCGACCTCAGGTGATTTGCCCACTTCAGCCTCCCAAAGTGCTGGGATTACAGGCTTGAGCCACTGTGCCTGGCCTGATATCTAAAATATTTCTACCTAACCCAAAGTCTCAAAGATTTTGTCTATGTTTTCTTCTAAAAGTTTTATAGTTTTAGGTTTTACCTTAACATATATAATTAATTTTAAGTTATTTTCGTATGTGGTTGCTATGAGATAAGGATCAAATTTCACATATGCATACCTAATTGTTCCGGCATCACTTTTTGAAAGACTATCTTTTCCACTGAATTGACTGGCTATTTGTAAAAATAAATCGTAAAATATCAATGGCCCATAAATGTGTAGGTCCATTTCTGTACTCTATTCTGCTCCATTGATTTGATAGGTTCCACTGAGGTATCTTGAAGCCAATCCCACATTATTTTGAAAATGGTAGCTTTATAAAGGTCTTAGAATCAGGTACCATATTCCTCCAATTTTATCCTTCTTTTTCAAAGCGGTTTTAGCTATCCTAGTTCCTTTACATTTCCATACGTATTAAATTATACAATCAGCTTGCTATTTTCTATTAAAACTTGCTGGGATTTTGACTGGGATTGTGTTGAACCTATAAATCAATTTGGGGAGAATTAATATCTTAACAACTTTGAGTCATCTGACCCATGAACACAGTATATCTCTACATTTATTTAATTTTTCCCTAGTAATGTTTTATAGTTTTCAGGGTACAAGTCTTGCATATCTTTTTTTTTTTTTTTATTTTTATTTTTATTTTTTTACACACTAAACAATAAACATTTTCTAAAAGTACATACGAAAAAAAAGATGCATATCAAGCATATTAGGAAGGTTGCACATGGGAAGACGGGGAATAGAAATGGGGGGTGGGAATTAAAGAAAATAAATGAGAGAGGGCTTTGTATGGATCAATGATAATAAGTCAATCCTCTATTTGACAAAAGAAGAAGGAGAAGGAAGAGGAAGAAAAAGAAAGTGGGAAAAAGGATCAGAAAGGGAGGAAAATAGAAAAAATTGGAGTATGACTCCAGGGTAGACCTGTTTTGTTGTCGCTAGGTTCGCTGGTTGGTTTGACAGTTGTATTTTTCATATGTTTCGCCATGTTGGCCAGGCTGGTCTCAAGCTCCTAGCCCGAAGTGATCAACCCACCTCAGCCTCCCAGAGTACTGGGACTACAGGCGTGAGTCACGACGTCCAGCCCCCACATTGCTTCTGGCCTCTGGGTAGACCTCCCAGATGGGGCGGTCAGGCAGAGGTTCTCCTCACTTCCCAGACGGGGCGGCCGGGCAGAGGCGCTCCTCACTTACCAGACGGGGCGGCCGGGCAGAGGCCCTCCTCACAGGCCAGACGATGGGCAGCCGGGCAGAGGCGCTCCTCACAGGCCAGACGATGGGCAGCCGGGCAGAGGCGCTCCTCATAACCCAGACGATAGGCAGCCAGGCAGAGACGCTCCCCACATCCCAGACGGGGCGGCGACCGGGGAGAGGCTGTAATCCCAGCACCCTGGGAGGCCAAGGCAGAGGCTGGGAGGCGGAGGCTGCAGCGAGCCAAGACCACGCCATCGCACTCCAGCCCGGGCAACACCAAGCACCGAGTGAGCGAGACTCCGTCTGCATTCCCAGCACCTCGGGAGGCCGAGGCGGGTAGAGCCCTCGAGGTCAGGAGCTGGAGAGCAGCCTGGCCGACATGGCGAAAACGCGCCTCCAGCCAAAGGAGAAAAACCAGGGAGGGGTGGTGGCGCGCGCCGGCACGCCGGGCAGGGCAGGAGAATCACGGGAGCCGGACGCAGGGAGTCTGCAGCGAGCCCAGTGTACGCCAGCCTGGGCCACAGAGGGACGAAAGAAAGAAGAAAGAAAGGAAAGGAAGGGGAGGGGAGGGGAGGGAGGGGAAGGGAGAAAAGGAAGGAAGGAAGGAAGGAAGGAAGGAAGGAAGGAAGGAAGGAAGGAAGTCTTGCATATCTTTTGTCAGATTCATCATTAAGTTTTTAATAGTTTGTGTTCCTATTTCTATTTCTTTCCCTATCTTTGTATTTTCAACCTTTCTGAGCCTTTTACTTGTATGCAGTGTTATATTTTTAAAATCTCATTTGACAGTGTTTTCCTTTTAATTGGAGTATATAGTACATTTATATTTGTATTCAGACAACTCAGACACAGCTTCCCACGTCCCCCAGTCATGCATGGAATACTTTGCGATCTCAGGGCTAGCAATAAGCTGACGCAAATCAGGTCTCATTAGCACAGAGAAACTCTTTTGTCTAGGGTCCCTCAGCCTCAATACTCGGCTCACCATCCAGCACCCATGAGGGTAAGGGACTAACTTCCATTCTGTGGTATACACAAACATCACAACTTACAAGTTACTCAAGGAGCAATCTTGACAGCCAAATACATTTTATGGAAGATTCTTGGATCAGTATCTTGTAGGTGGCAGGCATTATAGGACTTTCTTCTCTCTTCAAGGATGATGTTCCAATAAGTTCGAGGTCAATTCTTTAGCCTGGGGGAGAGACTCAGGGACCCATTCCTACCTGGAACACCAGCATGAGAACTGAGAGGTGGTGAGATAAGTAAGATTCATTTTGCTGCTTTGAGCTTTCCAGATTTCAGATCAAATAAGCAATTTTCTTTTCTTTGTTTTTGGAGATGGAGTCTTGCTCTGTTGCCTAGGCTGGAGTGCAGTGGCATGATCTCGGCTCACTGCAACCTCCACCTGCTGGATTCAAGCCGTTCTCTTGCCTCAGCCTCCCGAGTACCTGGGACAACAGGCATATGCCACAACGCCCAGCTAATTTTTTGTATTTTAGTAGAGATGGGGTTTCACTGTGTTGCCCTGGTGGGTCTCGAACTCCTGAGCTCAGGCAATCCGCCCGCCTCTGCCTCCCACAGTTCTAGGATTACAGGCTTGGGCCACTGGGCCTGGCTGAGAACTTTCTTTTCTAAAATGCTCCTTAGAAATCTTTTATTATCCCACAGAGTTGATTCCTTTTCTCTCAACTTCTTTGTCTACTTTGGCTGTCTCTCTTCATTATGCAGCATCCCATTCTACTAGGCTAGACATATAAAAAGATCTTTGAAAATGCTAATCACACTTGTAAGAAATTAAGCGTGTTAATTTGACATCTCCTTTACATTTTTTCCACAAAACAGAAGGACACTGTCTCTGTGGGTTCAGTCTGAAATATTTCTTACCAGTTGGTTTTAGGCCTTGTGTAAAGGAATTCAATTTTTAAAATGTTCTTCAATCATCTTGAGACACAGCCTTTGCTTTGAGATCTGTCTTTCAATGTGAAAACCTTTGCTATTCTCTTTTCTTAAAAAATCTCTTGTCCCATCCTCTGTCAGATAATAGTAATCTGACCCCTTTTCTTAAGGATATGTCCTGCTTTCTTGTTTTTAGGAAAAGAATAAGAGGCATTAATGAAGCGCCAACAGGTAGCTAATGAGGCATAGTCTTTGCCTTTTTTTCCTACTATGTAAGTAATTGAAGAACCAAAAGTTATTGGTTGATTGCCAGATTTGTGAAGCACTACAGCAAAGTCAAACAACCAGCAAATTTCTGTCAATCATTACAGTGCAGCTAGCAAGGGCTACGTGAAATAGAAAGAATTTGAAGAAATAATTAAAAGTAAAGTTTAACTTGTCCCAGGCTAATTCCCTTCAGGGTGCCCTCTCTAAAAGGTTGGCCTTCTGCAGAGCAGGGACTGTCAGGTGCCTGAAACCTGCTATCTCAAAACTTTCTACATTTCTGGCATAAGGCAGTCAATTCTGGTTAATGCCGAAGTGAGGAATCAAGACCAAAGGCACTGATTTTCCACGTTACACAACTCAAGGCTTAGAACACATGTCTGGGGAGAGAGTGATGCTCTCCTCTTCAATGAATGCTGAAATTGCAGGAGACCACTTTTTCAACAGCACATACTGCTGCTGGGTGCCAGCATCTAATCCTCCGAGGGAGGGGTTGGTGCTTCCCCTAATTGTGTAGATTAAAGCTCACAACTCAAGGGCTGGTCTCTCTCTCTCTCAGAGTCTGATGTCCAGCCATGATAGACACTCATTCTGTCTCAAAGTGTGATACGCATCAGGGAGACCACACACCTGCTACCAGTTCCATTCTATGTGCCGTGAGTGAGGACTGCTCATTTGTCCATGCTTGATAGATAAATTGTATCTGGCAGAGAAGTTCAAATGCTAAGAACATGTGAACCACAAGTCAAAAACTCAAATGCACTACGGGGTATGTTCCCAAAGGAAGTGAAATCAGTATGTCAGAGACATATCTGCACTCACATGTTTATCACAGCACTATTCACCAGAGCGAAGATACAGAATCCACGTAAGTGTCCTTCAGTGGATGAATGGATAAAGAAAAACCATGGTCTACATACACAGTGGAATACTACTCAGCCATAAAAATGTCACGGCATGTTCTCACTCATAGGTGGTAATTGAACAATGAGAACTCATGGACACAGGAAGGGGAACATCACACTCCGGGGACTGTTGTGGGGTTGGGGGAGGGGGGAGGGACAGCATTAGGAGATATACTTAATGCTAAATGACGACTTAATGGGTGCAGGAAATCAACATAGCACATGGATACATACGTAACAAACCTGCACATTGTGCACATGTACCCTAAAACCTAAAGTATAATAATAATAAAAAAAAATGAACCACATCCCGTCATTTGTGGCAACATGGATGAACCTGGAATGACATTATGTTAAGTGAAATGAGCCAGGCACAGAAAGACAAACATTGCATATTCTCACTCAGTGACCTCACAGAAATAGAGAGTAGAATAGTAATTAGCAGAGGCTGGGAGGTTGGAGGGGATGGAGAGAGGTTGGTCAGTGAGTGCAAAGTTACAGTTCGATGGGAGGAACAGGTTCTGGTGTTCTAGTGCACAGTAGGGTGAGTATGGTTAATAATATTGTATTGTATATTTCAATATAGCTACAGTATGGTTTGGATGCTTTGTCCCCTCTAAATCTCATGTTGAAATGTGATCCCCAATGTTGGAGTTGGGGCCTGATGGGAGGTGTTTGGGGAGATGTGGGGGCAGAGCCTGCATTAATGGCTTGGTGCCCTCCCCATGGTAGTGGGCAAGTGCTCTCTCTGTGAGTTCACGTGAGAGCTTCTTGTTTAAAAGAACCTGGCATCTTTCTCCCCTGTCTCTCTCTTGCTCCCTCTATTGCCACGTGGCATGTCTGCTCCCCTTTCATCTTCTGTCATGATTGCAAGTTTCCTGAGGCCTCTCCAGAAGCAGATGCTGGCACTATGTTTTGTGTATAGCCTGCAGAACTGTGAGCCAAATAAACCTCTTTTCTTTATAAATTACCCAATCTCAGGTGTTCTTTTATAGCAATGCAAAAATGAACAAATACGAGCTAGAAAAGCAAATTTTGAATGTTCTCACCACAAAGAAAGGATAAATGTATGAGATGATGAATAGGCTGAAAACCCTGTGTTGATGATTACACAACGTATACATGTATGGAATTATCAAACTGTGGCCCATAAAAATGTAGTTACTATGTGTTGATGAAAAACAAAATTAAAAATACCTCACATGCCTACAGGGTAAGGAAGGTAATAGAGTGGATCCAAAGTAGCAACATGGACTCAACATAAAGTAGAGGGGCCAACTGGAGTGTACATGCCCTGTATCTCTGGTCCTAGCCGACTGCCATGTAGGCATGGAGGCTCAGTGTTGCCAGATCCGCCAATGCTCAAGAGAAACCACAAACCAGATTTTACTTTGGCAAAATTACTGTGAGATCTTCTGGTATTTTTAAATTTCTGAGAGTAAATTAAAATAAAATAAACACATAAACACACACACACACACAAACCACAAAAGCCCTTTGTAGCCTAACACTATGTAAGCTGAACATCACTTTCCTGTGGTCCATAGCCTGCTAACGCACAGCCTCTGATATAGATGATAAGTGCTATAAGATTCAGAGGTGGGGCCGGGCATGGTGGCTTACACCTGTAATCCCAGCAACTTGGGAGGCTGAGGTGGGCAGATTGCCTGAGGTCAGGAGTTCAAGACCAGCCTGGCCAAAATGATGAAAAGTCTTCTCTACTAAAAATACAAAAATTAGCTGGGCATGGGGCAGGCGCCTGTAATCCCAGCTACTTGGGAGGCTGAGGCAGGAGAATGGCTTGAGCCCGGGAGGTGGATGTTGCACTGAGCCGAGATTGTGCCACTGCATTCCAGCCTGGGCGACTGAGTGGGACTCTGTCTCAAAAAAAAAAAAAAAAAAAAAGATTCAGAGGTGGGAGAAATTCTGTCCAGCCACTATGTCCACTAAAAACAAGAAAGTTTAAAAGGCAAATGAGATGACTATAAAAAAAATAGTTTACAGAGAGAAATGGGGACAGTCTATCCCCAAACTGTTGTCAGGGTGTCTGGAATACTTGAAAGAAACTCTGGGAGATTCAATGGTTATTTTTTGAATGCATGCAGGAAAGAAAAGCTCAGAAGCATTTAAGCATCCAGTAGAAATATTTTTACCTCCTGGGAAGCCTGAATTGATTGAATGCGAAAGTAAATTCTCTTTTGTCTGAGGTCTAGACTTCTGGAGATACCTCCTGTTTTTTCTTTTTCCTTTTTCTTTGTTTACATCAAGGATGCACTTTATCAGCAAAGCTTAATCACAGTTAAATAATATCCTAGTTGAGTCGACCAGGCTCCACTCTACAGCAATTTTTGGAAATGATAGGATACGCCCATTTTACAAGATTACTGATTGGGAGTTAATGGAGCTCCCACACTTTTAGTTAAAGCAGGTTAACTGTAATAGTTAGCATTTATTGAGGGCTTGCCACGTGCGAGCCCCTGCTAAGTATTTAGCAAATATTGCATGGTCTTATCACTGTGTATTACTCAATTTACTCAGTGAGGTCACATAGTTAGTTAGTTGTGGGGTTGGGATTCAAGCCCAGATTTACCTGACTTCTAAGACTATCTCTTAACTAGCATACATGTACCATTCTTTCCAGTCATTGCGTAGGGAAGAGATCTCATTTTCCTTCTAAATATACTCAGATTTGTAGAAGTTAAGAGAATTTCTTAAGAATAGAAATCTAGTAAGTTGCAGACTTGTAATAAGACAGACAGTTCAGGCTTCTGACTTCCAGTCCTGAACACTTCCCCCATGTGATTATCTTATTTATCTCTAAGTCAGGAGAATGTTAATTACTTAAGACTAAGAAGGAAATCCCCATGAACCTGGAAACTCAAATAGCAGAATGGATGAGGCTCTGCAGGGTCTCAGCAACTCAGCAACAGAGACTTCCCCTCACCAAGGCTGATACGGCCATTGCTAGGGCTGAGCTGCTGAGCGCCAACCTGCCCATAACAGAAGTGAATGCTAAGCCTCCTGAAGCGGCCATATTCCCCAGAAGGACCAAGTGGCAGGTTTATTATGTAGGATCTTTTTCATCAAAGAGAGAAAAGCAACTCTCTTAAAGGAATAGAGAAATATTCCAGATGTAGATTTGCCTTTTCCATCATTCTTCCATTTGTACTTATTTTATTCGTGAATATGGTATCCTACACAATTCTACTACGGATTATAGAACTAATTATATGGTGAAGGGATGTGGGCTTTCACCACAGAATTCAGAAGTCTCATGCGTTTCATCACACAGAAGCAGCTCACTCCATAGAACAAGAAATACAACAGCCTGCTAAAGGCTCAGCCATGATGTCAGCTGGGAGACAATAAATACCCATCAATATTTGGCACCATTTCTCTCACAGTCAGAATGCATGGTTCCTGGAATCAAGGAATCTAGTTGAGAGTAGCCCCTTTTTACACCAAATAAGCCATTTACAAGATTTTTGCTTTTCAGGCCTCCAACATTGAGCTTAGTGACTTTGGAGGGCCAAGTTTTCAAGGCAGAATTGCTTCCACTTGGGAACCAAGACATGATTTTATCAAACTGGAAGCCGAGACCGTCAGTCCTAAGACTATCCCTTGGCCAGTTTGGGATCCTCATGGTTCTGAACCAACAGGTAAGGAAGGCAGTTGCTCTAGTGATTCAGGTAGTTAAACGCAGTTATAAAAAGGAAGTTGGATTATTGCTTCATAATTGGAGCCAGGAGGACTATCCTGCTACTTGTCCTCTGAGGCATCTCAGCTTCATAGTCAATGGAAAACTGTGATAACCCAACAGACAAGACTGCAAGGAATGAAGGGTTGAGTCACCCTTTCAGCAACCTACCAAGTAGGCCCTAGCAGAGTAAGAACGTGGAACGAATAGAGGAATTAGTAGGATTTGGTTAACAATTTAGGCCTAATGACCAACTAAGGAAGTGGGAACTATAGCAACTGTCTTAGTACTTATTTACCCAACTTTTATCTTTGTTCTATATGAACAGAATTGTTGCATATAAACATTTTATCTGCATTTTATGGCTGCATTTTATCATTAAAGACAAAAAAAAATTAACCCTTAACACGTCCTTGCAAATACTCCATTAAGCTTTCCTCAATTCCTGTGGGAGTGTGCAATCTAATCCTTGTCATGAGTGGATACAGTTCTAGATGAAGAATTACCACCAATATCTTTAAAATCAGTTAATTCTTCATAAGCTCCCACTGAATTTTGCCATTTTGACTTTGATCGTCATTGTTTCTATTGCATTGCAACCTGAGTATAAAATCGAGAGTAAATGGTTTTAGAGTTTGAAGGCTTCACTACAGCATTTTGAACTCAAGAGAGCATAATCTTTTAAGATTATGCAAAGGCTTGGGGTTTATTATTTACTGTTGATAATAATGAATCAACATGCTATTAGTAATTATTAATATGCTCTTTCTAGACTTGTCATTTTATAAGCTTAAATTAAGTTTGAAATTTAGTGGTAACATTCTAAACAGTGAGTTTTGGATTGCATATACCTTTGAAAATGTGATGAAAGCTATGAAACTTCGCAGAAATATAGGCATACACACAAACTGCAAAACGTTCAAGTTTTATGCAAGTTAAAACCTCAGTTTTAGAGGCTACTCCACATTCACGTTTGTCTCCTTCAAAGTTGTGATTACTGATGAGACACTAGCTATGAGAACTCCATAGTCTCAAGAAACTTCATTACCTTTTATTTGTATTTTCGAAGACAGAGAGAGTGAGCAAGAGAGAAACTACATTACATTTAGACCAAAATGAAAAAATATTAGATGATTGAATTGAACGGGTAAGTAAAAACGAGTTACATTTCTCTGGCTGTAGGCTGAGTTCAAGTTTTGAAATGTCTGAGTTCCAAAGCAGAAGAAAATAATATAAAAAACTCATGGCAGGACTGGTATTATAGCCAAGCAAAGCACTAATTATAAGAGATTTGAAAGACCTCAAATTTCCAAGAGAAATCAAGTATGAAAATAAGATTATAAACTGGGAACTCTTCATTTTGTATGAAAATTCCAAACATCTCAAAAGTGGCAATGGCTACAACATAAAAATGCCCAAATTGGTCAGATTATTTTTTCTACTCTAGTACTGTCTCTACTACTGGCTATAATTTTGCCTACCGTTCTTTCATTTGTTTATTAAATAATATTATTTGGATACATTTCTAAGCTACTGGTTTAAATGTAAATTAAAATGAATTTGGTGTTTCTGTGGGCTAAGATGCCAATAGTGCAGTTTTTTTTTTTTTTTTTAATGGAGTCTCGCTCTGTTGCCGAGGCTGGAGTGCAGTGGCACAATCTCAGCTCACTGTAACCTCCACCTCCTGGGTTCAAGCGATTCTTCTGCCTCAGTCTCCCGAGTAGCTAGGACTACAGGGACATGCCACCATGCCTGGGTAATTTTTGTATTTTCAGTAGGACGGGGCTTCACGATATTGGCCAGGCTGTTCTCAAACTCCTGACCTCATGATCGGCCCGCCTCAGCCTCTCAAAGTGCTGGGATTACAGGCGTGAGCCACTGCACCCAGCAATAGTGTATCTTTAGAGATAACTAACTTGAGACTACAATCTAGAAGTATTATGTTGGAGATTCCAAAAAGTATATTTTTTGCCTTGTATTTCTTTCTTTTAAAGAAACCCCACATAAATGGGCTATTCCACATTCTTACAGGAGGCAATATATATATATATATATATATATATATATATATATATATATGGTGATTTGAAAGAAAATTAAATGTGAGGTAAATCATTTTAAACTTGATTAGGGTGGTGGCTACATGACTGTATGTGTCTGTCAATACTCATAGAATTGTACACCAAAAAGTGAATTTTCCTGTAGGTATTCAATGGAAAAACACTGGCAGCATATCTTCTTAACTGTGTTAAAATAAATTTTAATAAGCAAGCTGAATGTAAGAAAGGAACTTGAGTGCCAAATATCAATGTGAAGTGACATAAAACAAACACACTACGAACATGCAAAAATCTGGGTTTACAATGGAAATGTGACAGCTTCTGAAATTAAATAGCACTCAATCATTATTTTCTTTGAGGGTAAGATTTGTACACTGCTGGGCTTATAATTTTCTCTTTTTGTGCTGTTCATGTGTAAATATTGCCAATTTCATTTGACACAAAAAAGGAAAACAATTTAATTTTGATTCTAAGTTAATGAACGACAGATACTATCCTCCAGATGAGGTACTGTATTATGAGCTTCCAGGCAGTGATCTGAGGGGAAAAAAACCCAAGCCATTTCCAATGTATTTGTAACAAGGAAACAAATTTATTGATTTTAAAAGACAAGACACCATTTTGTTTTGAAAAACACAAGAAAGCTAGCCTGAGTTCAAGTCTGAAATATTCAGAAAAATCCTACTAATATCTTTAGTATGTTCCAGTCATTTGTTTAAACAACACACTAAAAGTTAATATATATTTTTATAATTATAAAAGTTCCCCAGTTATTGTACAGTACACAATACAAATCGCCCACAAACTATTATTTAGCTCCTGCCAATTTTGAGAGGACATGATATACTAAAAGATTTTGCATTTCTCACAAAAATCACATCAGGAAATACGTATTTACAAAATCAAATACATTATACAAAAAACCATCACATGTTATTCGGTAAAGATGTTTTTAAATAATTAAAAAGTTTATTCAACTGTAGTCCAAAAACTGGAAAAGAACATTACATTATCTCACACATACAATCTCTACAAAAGTTGCTTACCTCATTTACATAATATATTCAGTCGATTGTAAAATAAATGTTCAAATATCTCCTAGTGTTACTATGTTTCTGTGCTTGTGGGACTGAATAATGTAATCTGCCACTTACTAAGTGAAATTTAAATGATGGCACTTAAAAAAAAAATACAGTATCTTAAAAAAACACAATGAAAGAAGTTTTACCTAGAAGGTACGAAAGCCCTGAGTGATAGTGAAGTTACTGATTGGTAAGCACTACAATTAACCTAATTAAAAGTTTACCACCTCAGGCACAAATTTCCAAGTTTTCTCAAGGCACTCACTTAAAGTTTCTGTAACCAATGCATTGGTCACCACCATAGGTCCAAATTGATGATGGAAATGAGTAGAGAAAAAAATTTGCTTTGGTACAAAAGATGCTTTTTAAACGAATAAAATTCAATAGCTTCTTTATTGGGTCATTTAAAATTGTTGTTTAGCAGGTTAAAACAAGGCGATCGTTTCTTCAAAAATACTAATTTACTGAAGGAAAAATTTACTTGGTTATCAACAGTCAATGGGAGTTTTTACATTTTCTTTCCTCCCCAGAATCAAAATTCTTCTAAAAAATATTTGTTGTCCTCATTATTGAGCTACATAAACAATTCTTACCAAAGATTTTCATTACTCAGGGCTTCCAATCCCAACATCATAATTTATTTAAAAAAAAAAACAAAGGAAAGAGGGGAGAAAAAGAATCAAACCAGAATCAAATAAGAGACAAAACACATTTCTCTTTTTTAAAAAACATATTATCAATTATTTCAAAGGAAAGGAAAAAAAAATCCTAGGCAGTCACTTTGTAAGTGGCTTTTACTATTTAAGTAAAATTGGTAAACTAAACTCAGGTCTACTGGCACATAAAATCACTAGCAGCAATGATCAAGGCATGCAAACTGAGAAGCATTTACAGTAAATCATCATGAAGAATTCAAAAGAAGAGAGTTAAATTAAAACCCTTTGAGTATTGCATGTTAACACATGAGTAATTTGCATGGTTTGACTTCCTAAACTGCCTAAAAAGCAACGTTTACGGCATACTTGCACTATGCTATGGATGTCCTTTCACCAGACATCAGAATAGGTTACACTCTTATTTGCGCCCAGCTAGGGCAGCGCAAGCACATCTGCAGACAACACTGCTTTCATGTTCGATCACGCAGGGAACAGAGGGAATCAAGCGCACGAAGAGATTCCCTTGAACAAAATCAGCAATGGTGTAAGCAGACTGACATTTAGAGATATCAGAAGCAGTAGTCATAGCATCTCCTCACAGATGAGCTTAAAATCAAGTGCTTTGCTCTCCATTCTATCTATATATAATTTTTTGACAAAGTATTAAAGTTTTGGAGCATAGATAAAATTATGCCCTGTGTGAAATTCCCAAACAATATTTTATGAGCGATCTAACTCCAAATAGCCTAACTGCCCCCAAAGACTTCAGATTCTCTTAATCCACTTGAACTCATTTCTTCCTAAGGCTTCACTTACACTTGTACTTTCTAAGCTAAATAAATGAGATCTTCCGTTTCGTTTTGGGGAAAAAAAGGAAAAAAAAAAGAAACTTAATCCTTTCTTTATACCTTTTAAAGGCAATCTAGGTACCTTCAATGTGCAGAAATCAGTTATGACATAGGTCTATCCAGGCCCATGTATTTGTCCTCCTTTTCTAGAGACTATGGTTGATGCTAGAAAAGTTGTTTTTTTTTTTTTCTGTAAACAGTACACTTACTTAGATGGCAGTGAATATTTGGGAATAAATATATCAAGCCCTCTTGAAGAAAAATTAAGAGTTGTATATAAAACGCAAGTGTTCGGCGTGGAAACACTTTCTCTTCCTACCCCCCCTTTAAAAAAACAGCATAATTAGACATTTGGATATAGAGTATACTTTACCGGTCTAAGTCTAAATAAATGATCTGAAAGGCTTTTGTCCCCCATTGTATATCTTACAATGCTCAAAGGGTTAATACAAGGCATTACATCAAAGGGGTTTTCTAATACTAGAACTAAGCACTGAATTAATGCTTCTATTCCAGTTTTTAAAAATCACCAAACTTGCAGAAATACTAGGATTCCATTAATTGATTTGTTCTAACCATATACATGGAGGTTGTTCTAATCTAGCAACAAGCCCAATTTTCAATAGCACTGCATGCCAATCCTCCTCCCCCATGATCTGTTGTGATTCACACAGATCACAAAAGTTCTCATCTCAATTTTTGGATGGTTGTTATTTTCTCACCAAGAATGTGTGTGTCCGGGGGATATAATAAAGGTCAATTTATTGTATATAACCACTGCCTCAAATTGTACACAAAGGTGACTTGCCAAGTTTTTACTTTCCACTTGTGTCCACACAGGGAGGACCAACATCACAGTGACACATTTTTTTTCCTTTTACACTAATGTTTCAAGCACAGCATTACTTTAGACATTTCAAATATATCATCTGAACAATTTTTAAAAATTTGAAAATGCATTTAGCACTTTTAGACAGTGCATTCATATAAAAAGATTCATGATTACGGCACTAAAACCGTATTCATTCCTGAATGACTTTTACAGCATTCTACAAGAATGTATTCATTTTTACTTGTCTACTACAAATCAAAGGCAGTCAATGCTGCACACTACTAATTTTAGGTATGCAGTGTTAAAACCATTTTCTAAATTTTACTTTTGTTTTTAAAGTACACCATCTAAAGAGAGGTGCATAAACCGTGCTATACAGTACAAGAAAAATCACACAAAGGAGAGCAGATTTCTGAAAAGGCAGTAAGACTTATACAGTCAGTCCAAACAGTTTGGATGAAAATCCTGAATAAGTGACTAGCAACTTGATAGCCAAAGAAAAAATGGAAAATTGGGCCCTGTCTTCCAAGGAGATGGTTCATCCATTCCACCCTATTGTTCACTGGTTTCATGAATGCAAATCTTTTGAGTATGATTTTCAAACTATATGTCAAGATCAAACTATACCCATGATACTCAATCCTATCATATGAAAATATCTTTTCTGAAACTTAAAAACAGTCAACATACCTTCCTTACATTCTTCCTCACTGAAAGGGTAGCACTTGGTTTATGTAGGTATATTTCATGACTAGTTATTGGTTATAACTGCAAGAAATACAAAGAAGTCTTAAAATGTGTACTTGTGTCATTTGTGAATAAATCTGTTAAGAGTGTTAGTGTCTAATATTATTTAGAAAACCCACAGTTTCAATGAATGAAAAAAGGGAAAAATGGAAATAAATGCAATAAATGTGATTGCTCAATTTGCTCAAATGTGTAAATTGTTTTTATTTTCTCATATATTTTTCACAATTCAAATTCGAAATTGATGAAAATGTTTGTGTGTATGTGTGTGCATGTTTTACTGTGAACTACAAATAACTAGAAGTAGCATAAACCATAGGTCTTCTTTTTATGTTTTGATCCCAACTACTTACACTAGTCACAAAGAATATTCCTAAATATTCATAAAGGAGATCATAATATTGTTATTGAGTCAAGTTCAAACGTAATAATGTTTATTAGTTCTTAATCTGTCCTAATTTAGAACAAACCATGAACAATTGGAAGAAATGTTGAATCCTGGAGCATCCCCGATCCCTAAGCCTCATCAATCTAAATTTGCCCATTATTATCAGATTCCTGTAATGATACAAATATATCCAACATTAAACAATGATAATAAATACATTTAAAGTCATTCAATAAACAAAATGAAACCAGTAAATACATTTGGTCCAATACAGATATAGGATGGCGGGTAGAGACAGGAAACTGAAAAAATTCAGAAAGGAGAGCCAAAATGAAGAGTGTTTTTTCAGTTTTTGATTTTAATTTTACCTGTAAACACTTCCTATGCACAGTGAAGAAGATGCATGAACTCTTGCAGCTCACCATGTTTTGTTTGCCTTTTTTGTGTGCGTTTTGGTACAAATCCATTGTCTTTTTGGGAGGAAAAAGGGGGACAGTAATTTAAATGATATTTAGATGAAGGTGATGGTACTATGCTAGTGAAGACTTTCAAATATATGAGTGAGTTTTATAATAAAAAATTTGGATCAGTTTTTAAAATTACATCTAAAATATTTAAATTTTACTTAAGAAATGTTGTTGATGTTATTTGAGTAGTCTGAGGCAATCAAGCAACAACAGCTTAAATACAGTGTGTATTACCTGATAAGCCATTTGGTATTTCTAACTTTACAGACTGGCTCACCTCTTCTTTCCAACCCCCCACCCCCCTTACCCCAATACCAATGGAAAGATAAACATCTTGGGTTTAATATAGGCCTCATTTGATAATCTGTCAATCATTTTGTGCTTTCCTTTTTTTTTGGCTTTCTTATCTATTTATTTTTGCTGATTAGTTTTTTACAACTATTTAAATGAACAGATGTGCCTTTCTTGTGTTTTAAGCATTAAATAATTTGAGTGCTTAAAAGAACCTTGGCTTTTCATGCAAAATAAAATGGGGCTGGGTGTAACTCTCTAGGATCTCACCTTCTGACTTTATAGCAGACTCCTGCCCCATGGGCACTCATGTGTGCGTATGGACACACCAGCACCTAGACACACAGACAAACATTTAGACTGAAAAGATGCACTTCGATAAGTACCTGCTTACTTTGTTAACTTTCTAAAATTGTAACTAAATAAGAATGGTCTAAAACATATATGATTTTATGTAACAAGCTGGTATTAAAACTAGCCTGCTATTCCACACCCTTAAGCAATCTGATTTGTAATCAAGTAATATTCAGCTCTAAGAATAAAAAATAGATCCACGGTCACTCAAAGAGGGAAACTGATTTTTGTCTTTTTGTTTTGCTTTGTTTTCCCTAAATTTCCTTTGAAGAACATGTCACCTGTCCCTACTTCGGGAATCTGAAAATGACAGGCACACTTTGTCAAATGGATTGAAGAGTTAGTCACATGAACAAAATAAACCTTACTAAACCTTAGCTTCAGTTCTGTTTTAAGGCACCATGTAATAGCCGAGGTACGATGATCCCTGATGTACATTCTTCAATGGCAATGGTCCATCCAGCCACCTATCCAAATCCTACAGAATTGGGGATAAGTAACAGTGAGGTGTGCCAGTTACACTGCCTTCAGGTTCTGTTTACAATTTAAATCCACATACTTTAGAAACCAGGAAATAGTTTTGAAGGAAATAACGTTATGTAGGTTGCTACATTCCTTGCATTCTATAAATTCTCGTTTGTAATAGCAGCATATTGAACTACTATTAGGAAAAAGACCTGGAATAAAAGAAAGTCATCCAAATGGAATGGTTTCCTGTATGTCCAGCTCAGCATAAGTAGCATGTACACTTAAAAAAAAAGTCAAGTCATTTTTTTCTGCTTCAGTATCAAACTATAACAGCCCCCCACTTAACAGCAGAATGCATCTGTGCAGTGGTCCCAAATACACAATCAGTAGTCTTTAAACAGAGGAATTGGTATGCAAATAATAGTTAAAATTCAATGTTTAACGGAAGCTTGCATTGTTAACATGGTTTAATAATTATGTACACAAATTATGTACATATTAGCATAATCTCTTGCAATTCTGTCATTTACTCTGAACTGATAAATGTACAGCTCAATTTTTCCTCAGAGAAAAATAGATGACCTTCCAAACCCCCTAGCACTATCATAAAAATGCTCTGTATTCTCTCTCCATACTCAAAATGTTATCAAAATAGTGTCTTATGGTTCTGTCCAATGAAAAGCACCTTTCAAAAGCAAATTTGATGCATCTGCTGCCAAATGGGCATGCCTCCAGTGTAAATCAAAAAAAATTTCTTTTGATATTTCACAGAAGTGCATCTAATTAAAAAACTTACACATGAAATCATACACCAAGACTAACAATCAACAATAAAATATTTTAAGCTACAAAAAATGTAAATTACTTTTTAATTTTAAGAAAACAAAACATTGACATTAAGTGTTGTAAAAATCCTTCTTGACACCTGAAACTAAGGGAAAAAATTCATTATTAAGAGGCAAATAATTTGTTTACGTTAAGAAAAAAAAAAAAAAGATCTGGCAAAACACATACACCCATTCCATTTCACAACTCCAAAAAGTTAATGTTCAGCACAGATAGAATTTGACAATAGTTGACCTTCAGGCTTATTAAATTTTCAACTTAAGCCCAATATCAACAGGGTTAATGTAAGCTGGAAAAATACGCTTTTATATTCTTTAGACTGCAGTGTAGGTATTTCCTGTAGCGCTGCACTGTCTGATAGTCTGAGTACTTGTGACAATGTGCTCGCTGTGAATTGGATTCAGGAGGCTTGGTTGCACGCCAGTCTCGAGAACAGGCTGCATGCAGCCCACTGGAAACGCCTGGCTCAGCTCTGTTTTCTCTCTTTTGGCTTGAGGCTCTGAAGAGTCATCCAGTTCTTCATCCATTTCACTTTCTACTTCACTGCCTTCATCTGCACAAATAATACCAAGACTATTATCAAAGACAAATTAGAAAATAGCAATCAACACGTGCTTTAGAAACACTTTAATATAGGACATTAAGAAAGCAACATCTTAGCTCTTCTCAGGAAACAAAGCTTAGAGATTTTCTTTTCATCAGATTTTATTTCATATCAATGCTGTACTGATGCATCTATAATTCTTTCAAACATAGTGAGATTAATTTACTTTTGGCAATCTGTGATTGATACTTCGTTAACTTTTTTAAAAAAGGTCTTTGGAATTTCCCTAAGTGTCTATAGTAAATAATGGTATAATTTGTGTCATAATAGCCACTGGTATGTTATGCTGGCTTTTGGGGAATGTACTGAGCTGAAAACGCAAACACAAAAAAAGGTTTGTTTCCTCCAAAAATCTACACTAAATATAAATTTTATCTATGCTAGCACTGATGTAAGACCTATGTTGATTTTTAATATTACTATTCCATGTATAAACAGAGGCTGCTGTAAGACTTTCTGGCACTCATCAGTGTTATAGATGGTCACAGTATTAAATGAACCCTTAATTTTTCTTAAAAAAATTATTAAGGCTGAGGCAGTAGTATCAGATTAAAAATGTGCAATGGATTTCCATTCTTGGCAACCGATACTGTTAATAGCTGGTATTCATTTCTGGAAATTAAATGTATTATATAGTCACTGTTACCCCCAAATTGTAATACATTTTATATTAATTAAAGCATTATTATAATAGAATGCCATTTAATTTTTTCCAGTATGCACTGTTAAAATTCAAGAGTACATTAGAGAGAGAAAATGCACATATACAGCTTTACTATTGTGCAAGAGTCTCCTCAGAATACCTCTTCATGAGGGATAACTACAGTGGCTTGGATAAACAGAGTCAGGTCTCCATTCTCTACTGTTCCATGGCATGTCACATACAGTGAATGTGCAACAAGTATCTCTTTAGTCAGATTAAGTTGGATTCTTTGCAAGCAGTAAGATTTTAGCTTTACCACTTGGCAGACACCCACAGCAAAAATCTCTGCTAATGTAGCTGTATCTATAAACAAGGCCCCTTGACTTCTCTTATTTCATTATGATTGGGGCAAAGTTTGTTCTAGAAAAAAGCAGTGAGAGGTAAAAGGGCTTCCATACATGGCTGTACAGGGTACAGCCACCAGGAAGGAGCAAGGTCTGAGAAACGGCAATTTATGATTAAACAGGTGGAGATTAACATGAATTACCTAGAAATGTGTGTCATGCATTAGTGACCAATAAAACAAAGAAGTGCTCTTAGATGAGGCAAAAGACATCTTGGCCCACCTGCTTTATCAAGTTACATTTCTGCCTCTGGAAAATGAACTTAAGGATAATATTTGAGTGTGTCAAAACAAGTATATTCAAAGGGTTGAAGGGCTACAGGGGGAGGGATACCTTTTGCAGACATTTACTTCATCAAGAGGGTATACTTGAAACATGTTTGCATGGTATGTTTTGGTTTTTCATGTTTTCATACACAAAACAAAAATGTCTATAAGGATCTTAACACAGACTCTTCATGGTGGCAGTCTCTTATGGTTGTGATAATAAAGCTTCACTTTCTATAGTTTCTAATTCTCTGTATTATTTGAAATTTTTCTACGGAGCAAATATCCCTTTTATTATCAAGAACAAGAATTCTCATTTTGTGGGAGAAGCCCTGAAAACCTCCTAGGATTTCACATTCAATCTTTAGGCCCTGAGTATGCCCATCTGGCTCTATCTCCAGAGCCATCAAGAGGTCTGGGGGTAAATGGGACCAGCGTGGCCACATCCAGCAGGTGAGGACAAGTCACGCTGCTTCTCTGCTCCCTGTCCACAGACTTCCCTGTGCCTAAGAAATTAGTGTCAAAATAATAAAAAAGGGAGCACTGAAAAGACAAAGACTCATTTTCAGGCAGGGAAGGCAGTGGAGACAAAGTGAGGAAAGTCCTTCTGTCTATTTTGTTGTGGATGGAAAGGGTAGTGAGATAACGGACTGGACAAACTTAAGTGTTCCAGGTAGGTTTTGCTTAGGTCTATCTCTGGGTGACAGGTTTCCTTTGGAGAACCTACAAAGCAACTTATAAAAGCAAGCCCGTTCTCCAGGTCCTAAGGACAAAGGAATGTAATTCTGTAGACATTTTATGCTTCTATAAAAACTCGACACTTTCTAGGAAGCTACTTCAGGTTATGGAAATTTGGTGCATAAAAACTAAAATTAGGCGCTACAGGAGTTTACAGAAGACTGCGGTTCAGCACTGTGTGAAGAAGCCTGGCTGGAATTCAGTCTCTGACTGAGCAGTAAAACTCTACTGCCCTTCTGGACACCCTGGGATGAAATCCCTAAATTTGGGTTATGAGGCTTTGGTGTGAGTATATCATCAGTGTTGCTTTATGTGGGACATGCGTATCAATTACCACCTTTCTTGCTCTAAAATTACTAATTAATATCATCATTGACTTATTTTTCTAAGGGTTATTTGGTTAATCCTATAGAGTATATATTTGTAGCAACAATTTTTTTGGCTATAATTTTCTAATTTCCCTGCATTGCTAGTGTACTGAATACCTTAATATTGCACACTTTGGCGCCGAACCTCTTTACAGACTCTCCATGTACTTCCTTTCACCTCATTTTCCCCAGTGGCTCTGGCCTGGAAGGGCTAAGTGCATAGTTCTCCCCAGTTTTTGTGCATTTTGCACCTGTCGCCGATAGTCAATAACCATAACAATTTTTTAAAACCTCAAGAGACCTCCCACCCTCTGCCACCTTTTAAAAGAAAGAGCTGTTTCCTGCAGTGTTTAATAGAAAATTTACTTGTTTTTAAAAATTGCACTGGTATTTTTATCAGTATTGTTTTGCTTCTGCTCTGCTTATAAACGTGGGTAAGATTTGTGTGCTCTATCCCCATTCTATCTCCCCCTAAGTCCACCTTACTTTTTTTATTGTGTGGTTTTGTTGATCCTGAGGTTCTTCAGAAATATACATCATGCTATCATATTATACTGTATATTAGAGTGGCAATGCTGGTATTAAAATTTCAGAAGTATATATGTTACCTTCTTCATCTATACCACTACTAATTTTGCATTTACAGTAAACCTCACTGCTATCTCTGAGTTCTTTTTCTACACATAAGTATGAATTGGTGAGGTAGGTGAGCCGAGGAATCTTTTTTCTTGCCTGGTGGGCCTTGAATAAAAATGTCGCATCCAATTTTATCACTTATCTCCAGGACTCTAGCCATGGCCAGAAACAATTTCTTGTTGCTTGTAATGAACTTCAGGCAAAAAGCATAAAGAACTTTATAACTACATTTAAATTCAATTATCTGCATGTAATACACTTCATATGTAGAAGGCATAGGGATGGGGAAAAATGGAGAAATAATGAAAAGACAGGAGTTTCCTATTTATCTAGGATTTGGATGCCACTTCCACAAAATCAGAGTGTTGTAAACATATACTGTATTTTCCTCTAAGAGAATTTATTGGTAAATAAAAGTTCTTAAAATGTACATTATTTTCGATTCTTACCTTTATCCAGATTTCCAGGAGACACGGCATTTAAATCACCAAACTGCAAAACAATAGTCATTTGTGCAATAGTTAATATAGGGTAGAATAAAACTATATTCTATCAGTCTGTGGTAAAAATGCCAATCTATGACTCTTTAAAACTGTAAACTAGTGGCCATTTTGATCTCTAATTACATGGATCACATAATTTTCCAATCGAACTTGTCAAATTTGAACAGTTTAAATTATGTCACAATTTAGCTGTCTTAGCCTCTTTGCAGAAGGATAACAATTTTCTCTGCTTTCCTTGCTCCATTTTACCTTTTATTATTTCAACTCAGCAATGAAGAAATAGGGGCCCGGATGACTTGGATGAAGACTGATGGGGCAAAAGGAATTTGGAAAAGCCCTAATCAAGTAGGACACATCAGCTCCACCCCACATGCTTGGCTGATGAGTCCACCTGGAAGTCTCTACATAAGAGAAACAATATCCAGCAGTTTGGCTGAACTCTATTTTTAAAGCTTTTATTAGTAAAAATGAAAATACAATAGAAACTCCAAAACTGAGGGTATTTGTTTTTACAAAATCTTTAATTTGAGACTTCTGTCAGATAATAGAGTCTCACTGTAAAAAGAAAGGCATCTGATCATTACTAATGCCAACAAAAAGAGCTTGAAACAATATAAAACAATTAATAGCCTTCAGCTTAGACATTATTTTCTAACTTTTAGTTCAATAGTTTCATAATTTTACAATGAGAAAACACACTTTGAGAATCTCAGGGTGAACAAAGATGGATACACTGAAAAAAAAATTGAATAGGGTAACAAAGCTAATCAAGAAAAGGTGAAGAGAAACTGCAAACATCTACTTTTAAAACAGTAAACATTACTTTTTTAAGGTAATAAGTCATTATTAGAAATTCAGATTTCTCAACAGGCTTAGAAAGGATGAGGCAGAAACTCTACTTACATTCGGAAGTTTGCTTATAAAGAGTTCCATGATAGGAGTATTTTTTTCATCTACAAGGTTTGTCTATAAAGTAATAAAACTGATCTTATTTTGCAAACATACACATATTTTTTTCCTTACCTAGACAAGTACTGTTCTTCATGTAGCTACCTTGGGAGCTTATACATTTATTCCAAGGTCCAGGGTTCTGGAATCCCTCTTTGACAATTTCAAGAGTTAGTTTATGCATCATTAGGAAAGCCCATCTTGTTATTTTACATCCAACTATGGCTCCAAACAACACTCCAGATTTTATCTACTACACTTGGTCCTGGGATGATTTGACTACTCAACAAAATTAAATTCACCTCTGCCACAATTCAGGTTACTTAAAATAATGTCATTTTACCTTTATTTCTTAGCATTTCAGAGGCATTCCACAACATTTTTAAGCCATAGCAGCATTACTGGAACAAATGTGTAGCCTTCCTAGGTGACTACTTTGAAGGAGACAGGGGCCTCCTAGAAATGTAATTATTAGTATGTTTATTTGAAAGTCTGCCCCACTGTTTTAGAGTTATTTTTTAGAGTTATTAAAAGTAATGGAAAAAACAGCTATTACTTTTGTACCAATCTAATACATCCAACGGGACAACAAATATAAATCATAAATACTGAAGTTTTGAAGTTGTTCTTGATCACATAGGTCAGGTCTTTGTATAAGTCTAAATAAAAATCCAGTGTAAATTATGTGGGTTTTCTTGAATTAAAGAATATAATTTAAACAACAAAAACCCAAAGGGATTCTTCATCAATTTTTGGTATTATTTAAATATTTTAGAACTAAAATCAGAGAATGTTCAAAACTGAGGGATCATTTAAAAGTTATTACTAACTGACATAACACAAGAAGATATAGATTTCAGGAAATACTTAACACTTAAGTTCTTGAAAGGAGTTGGCAGTGATGATTCTAAACATACCTTTATACTGATAAAAAGTGAGTATTCTATTTGCTGTTGAAAAGTCTCTGAAAGTTGCTTGTAGTTAAGTTATTATTGCTATTGCTGATCAATAATATCACACAAAGTGTCTAAAACCAAACTCTGGACATACTTGAAAATTCTCTTCAAAAGAAACATTGCATTTAGTTGTTACTTAACTGAAAACATGACAACTTCCTTAATACAAAGATTTTCCTTAGATGTTTCTACTTAATATGAATAATACATTTGATAATTCACAGGCTGAAAACAGAAACCAAAATAGCTGAAATCTCAGTGATTGTTATTTTCATTAGCAAAAATCCAGTTACATACTAAATTCCGAGGCTTGTCATTTGCACTATGGGGGACAATGTACAAAGAATCTCAGAGACACTGTCAATGCCTCTAGGTGTCTCTGGGATCAACGACAAAGTTTCATATGTACAGCAAATAGAGGGAGTAGATTAAAAATTTTAAAAATCCTGTTAAGAAGTGATAAGATTTTACTATCCTATAGAGCTAAAGGTAAAGGATTTTATATGCATTTTACATGTGAGGGGACAATAGATGTAAAGTTACAGAGGAAAAAACACTTTAAGCCTATAGATACGCTGCATGATATCCAAAAAATCAGTTCGCTTACTCATTTCGTCAATATATATTTATTGAGGATTTATACGTGCCAGGCACTATGCCAGCCAATTTGAGTCAGATCAGTTTAGAAATATTCCTGTCTTCAGGAGGTAAGTAGCAGACATGCCCTATATTCTGAAGGGTAGGTAGGTTAGCAGAAAAAATGAGCAGCTTAGGAAACCTCAGGGAAGGTTTTAGAAGTATAGGGTTCAAGTCTTAGAAATGGAAACCAATTGCATGGGTTTATGGCATGCAGCAGGTCAAGCAGCAGGAAGGAAGGGTATGAACAGTGGCAGGGAAGATTGAGAGCAGGCAGAAGGAAAACAGTACCATAGATAGGTGCCAGATGACAAGATTAGGCCAGCACAAATCAAAAACAGAAGAGAGGTCAGGCATGGTGGCTCACACCTGTAATCCCAGCACTTTGGGAGGCTGAGGCGGGTGGATCACCTGAGGTCGGGAGTTCGAGATCAGTCTGACCAACATGGTGAAACCCCATCTCCACTAAAAATACAAAAATTAGCTGGGCATGGTGGCGGAGGCAGAAGAATCACTTGAACCTGGGAGACGAAGGTTGCAGTGAGCTGAGATCATGCCACTGTACTCCAGCCTGGGCAACAGGAGTGAAACTGTCTCAAAAACAAGCAAGCAAGTAAGCAAACAAACAAAAAACAGAAGAAGCAGCAGTAAAAGATTTAGATGAAAAAAAAGGAAGCTCACAAGGAAGTATAGCGATTATTATGAAGTTACAGCATCACAAATTGGGAAAACTTACTGTTCTGTAATTTCTCCTCTTGCACAAAGGATTAGAGGAGGCTACTCTTCATTGATGTGACATCTTACCACTTATAAGGTGTGTCTGCAGTTCAATACACAGTAGGCTTTCTCTCAAACAGAATGCGAGTGTCACACTGTCAGTATTGCTTCCCTGAAGAGGCTTTCCTGGCAGCCCTATCTTGAGTATCACCATCCCTGTCACTCTCAGTCACCGCATCATGCTCACTTCCTATAAAGCACCCACCACAACCTGCAGAACTTACTGTGTTTCCTCACCTAATATATGTCTTCTCAACCAAAATGTCACTGCCATGGGTAAGAAAGTTCATTTGTTCTCTTCATAAATGTATCCCACCTGGTATAGTGCCTGATACACATTAAAGGCTGAATAAATACTTACCAGATGAATGAATTTACTTCCTCATTTCAGCCTTACCAAAACAACTTAGGAATTTGGCAAGTTAAGTGTTTAGATTTCGTCTTACAGCTATTGAAAACAATGAGTTCATTTGTCTAATGTCATGTAGTAAATATGGTGTTGTTAGATTTGAGACCAGATATTCTCCTTGGTTTAGAATCTGAGAGAGAGAGAGAGAGAGAGAGACAGAGAGCGAGAGAGAGAGAGAGAGAGAAATGGGCTGGGATGTGGGGTGAGAGAGGGAGGGGAGGGAGGGGAAGCGGACAGAGAGAGACACCCACACATGGAGGAAGAAATATAAATTAAGGGATTTTAAAAGTGCTCTGGAGTTAGAAAGTATATGGCCTTCAATGCATGAATTCACATTCCATCAGTCAGAGAGATAAATAGGAAACATTCCGAAGAGAAACTAGAAGAGACAGTAGAGAAACATGTCTATTGTTTGAGAGAAGAAACACTTCCTATCCTATAGACTATTTCCTCCAGGTCCTGACTAGGGTCAAAATAATGAACACCTCACTGGACAACAGCAGGCTGGGAAATACATGCTCAAGGCAGCCAGTGAGAGTCTGTTAGCACATATATTCGTGTAACACTAGCAATGTCCATGAAGTATAAGTGGGCAACAGTTTAGCACAGTCAGGGCAACGATGGGCAGCATCCCTGAGAGACCCTGGGTTGTGGCCAGGCAGCTGGATTGTTAATGAACAGGATTTTGAGGCCTAGTATCTGTCCCTGAGCATGGTTACCATGCAAGGCACCTGGCTCAGCGTGGGAGAATGCAGCCCATAGGGGCACTGAAGAGACCGCTGCACATTCAATTCAGCAACAGCTGAATTTTCACAGTGAGGCAGGCAAGCCTTGTTCTGTAATGTTTGGGCACTGAAACAATGCAGAGGAAGTCGGGGTGCCTAGACAGCAAACAGGTGGGGATCCATGGTGGGGGCCAAGAAACAGACTGGAACGGAAGTAGGAGAGAAGGAAAGAGCTCAGGGGATTGGGATGAAGACCTAACCTTAGGGACACCTTCCCTGCTGGAAGAGCTTACCCCACCCTGAGGAGAAAGAATTAGTGAGTAATCATAATCACATTTATGTTATATGTATCATTAATTCTTTGTAAGCACAGCCATCACTTGCTAATCATTTAAGCAAATCTGTAACAAGTTCCCCAATAGTGTTAATTTGGATCTTTCCAAAGAACCAAGTTAAAGTACTTCGCATAGTGCCTGGCACATAGGAAGCACTTAACAAATGATCACCATTATCAATATTGTTATTATTTATAAGTATCATCATTATCTCCCAAGAACTGTAGACCAGCCATGCAGAATCAGTCCGACTCTACTATCCCAGTACTCTGAAAAGATACCAAAAGCTACATAGAAAAATTGCATCTTACAGAAAATCTCCGTTAGTATATCCAGACTACAGATTTACGGGTAGGCACATTTTCATCCTTCCTCTCTCTCTGTCTCTTTCTCTATTTATATGTCCAAGTCTAATATCACTATGTTAACTATCACCCACAAAACAAAATAAAACGGATAGCGGCAAAATACAAAACTGTATGGTCTAGAAGAGGGGCTGGCACACTTTTTCAGTAAGGGACCAGATGCTAAATATTTTAGGCTTTATAGTCCATTAGGACTCTGTCACAGTTATTCAACTCTACCACTGTAGTGCAAAAATAGCCATAGATAACAGGTATATGAATGTGTGTGACATAGCTCTAATAAAACTTTACAAAAACAAGGCTGGGCACAGTGGCTTACGCTTGTAATCCTAGCACTTTGGGAAGCACAGGTGTGCGGATTGCTTAAGCCCAGGAGTTTGAGACCAGCCTGGGCAACATGGCAAAACCCCATCTCTATAAAAAATACAAAAAAGTTAGCTGGGCATGGTGGCACGTGCCTGTAGTCCCAGCTAGTCAGGAGGCTAAGGTAGGAGGATCACCCTCCAAGGTGGTCGAGGCTGCAGGGAACTGTGATCGTGCCACTGTACTCCCGCCTGGGTGACAGAGCAAGACCCAGTCTCAAAACAAACAAACAAACAAACAAACAAACCCCAAAGCACCACACCCCAAAATCAAACCACTTCATTTACAAAAACAGATGATGAGCTGGATATGGCCTGTGGACCACTGTTTGCTGACACCTGACTAGAGGAACAGCTTGTAAGACCCTGGAAGACCTGCTCCAGCTCATTAACAGTGAAGGGAACAGAAGATTTTTATCTTTGAGAAAGGTATATAAGGACTTGGGTCACAGGAAGGATATAGAACCAGAGCCTTCAAGAGAGGACAGCTCAGGCATATGGGCATCAACTGATGAAGGTCACAAGCGAAAAAACAAGAGTCAGCTTTTAAAGACAGAAATGAGTTAGAAAAATAATCTTCTTCCACTTTCGCTGGGTACTTGCATATATAGGCAAAGAGGGACAGACCAAAGTTGGTGTTTAATTGTATGCATTTGTGGATGAAGACGGAAGAAGTCTACAACGACAGAAAAGATTTCATGAAAGTTTGCAAGACAAGAGATTGGAGAAAAGTTTACATGTGTTATTAATTCAGGTGGGGCAAGCTTCCCTAAAGGAACATTTGCTCCAATTTGGATGGCAGGTGAAGATGTAAAGAGAGAGTCTATTATAGAAGTTCTCCATAGGTAAAAGCAAATAGGGAGTGTTCCAGATGATGACGGCTTTCAGGGTGGGTCATCAATGGAGAAAGGACAGTAAGATGTGTGGCAAGGAGAGGTGGAAGCAAAAAAAAATAATATACTGGAGGAAGAACCTATAATCCATAAATCATCAATGAGCAATATTCATTCAGAGGAATATAGCTTTCATACTGTAACGTACCTAACGCTGCTGCAACAAATCACCACACTTAGTGGCTAAAAACAGGACAAACTTATTATTTTGTCATTCTAGAGGTCAGAACTTCTAAATGGGTTTGCAGTCACTAAAATCAAGGTGTTGGCAGAGTTGCGGTTCTTTCTGAAGTGTCTAGAAAAGAATTTTTTTAACTCTTTTTCAGCTTCTAGAGGTTGTCACCATTCCCTCGTTTCTGGCCTCCTTCCATTTTCAAAGCCAGCGATGTCAGGTTGAGTCTCACACATTGCATCACTCTGACACAGATTCTTCCACCTCTCTCTTCATGTTAGTATGTAGTATTCTACATACTACTGTTGTAACTACATTGGGCACACCTGGATAATCCAGGATAATCTCCCCATTTAAATTCAACCAATTAGCAACCTTAGTTCCATTTATAACTTAATATATTCACAGGTTCCAGGGATTAAGATGTAGACATCTTAATGCCCATTCTACTGCTTATCACATATACATAAGTTATTTTTTTAAATTATCACATTTGCTTGAGTGAAACCATATGACTTTTTCTAGTATTGGAGGAAACACATCCAACCAGATTAAGCTATTTGGAACATAGTAATTTTTTCCTCAATTTTGTTTATGTTCCTCACTAAGGGTAGGGTACAGTGGTATACAGGAATCAATTCATCTTTTATGATATATTTGCCACTAGTACATTTGTACTTTATTTTTCATTTACAGACTTTTAATTTTACATACGAGTTCCTACCGGTCTCAAAGTGTTTACAGCATGCATTTCAAGGTCTAGGCTGTTGAAACCATACATGCATCTAAAAAGTCTATGAGGTTCACAGAGCTGAACGTTGTTAAGGAAGTTGACAAGGAAGTCACTCAGAGAAAGAAGTGGAAACCAAAACTGAGGAAACCAAAATATACTGAAGGGTAGTAGGGCCAGAGCAGTCCTAAGCTCCATATCCAAGCAAATATGTTAAAGTACACACTAAGGAAGAGGATATATCCTCTGGACAGTTTCATGAGCACCAACCCATGCTACCAGCTGCACCACAAGAAGCCCCAAAGACCTTGGAAAGCCCTCTGTGTCAGCACTTCTCAATGGTTCCATGAGGATCCAAGCTGTGCAGAGGCGGGCAGTCAGAGGCCAAGGTGCTGGCATGTGATCAGATGGAGGAAGTGACTACAAGCAGTGGACACAGCAGAACACACAAGGCAAACACCACATTGCCAGAAGCATTCCTGCTGACCTGGGAACATGATCATCAGCAACAGATAGTCCACATATGTGAAAATGTTAACCAGAAAAGACTACTCACGTGAGGGTCATCAGGTACCTTGGAGACCAGTTCTGCCAGCAATAGTAACTTTATATAAATAAATGTAAGGGAGAAAATACGTATGTGTATATGTATACATTTTGCCAGTTTCTGTGAATGAATCATTTGCTCTAGGAAAGAAGATTTTTAAACTGTCATAGGCCCAAAGAACAAATGATTATAAACTTTTCTGAAATAGTTTCTATCTTGTGGCTGGAATAAGATATCTCTTTGGGAAGTTACCTTTTAACTTGCTTACATTCTATACATTTTCCTTTCTCTCCACTTCACAAGTACTTATAAAACCTTTCATTCATTTCTACTATTTAAGATTTAATTCAAGCCTAGCTATGACTGTCTAGTTAGAACTAATTATGTTTATTCTTCTATAATGTTCCCATTTTCTTTTATAATTGACTTGTTTCCCCACTCTATTTTTTTATTTGTGTTTTTTAAAGCATTGAATTAGTTTCCCTTTGATTACCACTTTGGCTACATACCAAAGAATGCTGTTGGATTCTTTGTATTCCATGAATCATTTGACTCAACATTCAAAAATTGTTTGCAGGGTATTCTCCCAGTAGCAGTACAGTATTATCAATGCCTTCATGTGTCTTTTTGTTACCTGTTTTATCAATTTCAACTTTAAGTTTATCTTTGTATGGTCCAAGAAATGATGATCTAATTATATACATTATTACTTGGATTGTCAATGCAGAAATGATTTTTAAAAATCTAATCCAGAGTAGAAGGCGATCAAATACTTATCAGATATTTACATATTTATGGAAAGGGGAAGGAGAAGGAACTAACAAAGATCAGGAACCTACTATGTGCCTGTCTGCCTGTCTACTCTACTTACCTGCCTAAATTAATCTTCACAGAAGCCCTATGAAAAAAGGTCCTTACGCTTATTTTATTGAGGAGAAAACTAAGACTCAAGCAAGGATATTATATATAACTTTCCCAGGTTGCAAAGATACTAAATGGGAAATAGAGAATTTAAATACAGGCATGGAGCACAGCATGGGAGGAACAACATAAGAAGTGGAGCCAGCCTGACCTGGGTTTGAATCACAACTCTACCACTATCAATTATGTGATCCCATTCCTGAGCCCATGAGGTCAAGGCTGCAGTGAGCTGTGATTGTGCCACTGCACTCCAGCTTGGGTGACAAAGCAAGACACTGTCTCAAAAAAAAAAAAAAAAAAAAAAAAAAAAATTGTGTGATCCCAGATAAATCAAACTCTTTGAGCCTTAGACTTCCCAATATATGAACAGACAGCTCATAACATGAGGACTCAATTTGCCCATGTTTGCAAAGGGACCTAGAACAGTGCTTCTACCGTGTCACATTACCTTTAAAACTCAATTTTCAAATACTATTGATACAACCGTAAAATTCCATTTAATAATAAGGTCCTAAGATGGTGATTTTAAAATGAAATAAATGCCTCTAGCTAAGTGGGATTCCAGGAAGCACAGTCTAAGAATGGAAAGGTACTGTGGACTTTGACGTCAAGTTGACACTGTAAACTCAATCTAGGACTGGAGCCAGAAGTCAGTTTATGCACTGATCAAGCCATTTATGATTCAAGCCAGCAAATAACGATGAGAAGGGCTGGCCTGAGAATGGATGAAGTGCTTGCGTGTGCATGTGTTTGGTGGAATGGGGGTGATTACACAACTGGAAATAGCTGATGAACTCAGATGACTTATCAGCACGTAAACCTTGGCCTAACCGAGTGTTTCTCTCTGTTCTTCAAAGAAGTCAATGAAGAAATAAGGCCCTTTAAAGCCCTTTTTAGAGAATCAGGAAGATTGTTCACAAGCAGATTTGGAACTTCCTGACTCAATGCTTATCTTTTCAGCATTCCATACTTAGCTTGAACTTTGCAACATTTTGAATTTTACAAATAATATATAGCCCTGCAAATTCCTATGATTTCAATTCTATTAACCTTAGCTAATAAAAGTGATCAGTCCGAGGCAGGTGGATCACCTGAGGTCAAACTCCCGAGTTTGACACCAGCCTGACCAACATGGAGAAATCTCATCTCTACTAAAAATACAAAATTAGCCGGGCATGGTTGCACATGCCTATAATCCCAGCTACTTGGGAGGCTGAGGCAGGAGAATCGCTTGAACCCGGGAGGCGAAGGTTGTGTCATGGTGAGCCGAGATCACCATTGCACTCCAGCCTGGGCAACAAGAGCAAAAGTCCATCTCAAATTAAAAAAAACCAGAGATAATAAAAGTGATTCAAAAAAGGTAGGTAATGGCAGCTATTCTGGATGTTTTTGAAGGTGAAAAGAAACATCTTGAAATTTCAATGTAAGGAGTCCAGAGCATTATTATTTTCTTTAAATGTCTCCCAAACCAGAACCGAATAAATCAAAGCATTTTGAATTTAGCATTGAGACATGGTTTTACAACCGAGGAAAAGATTGCTGACTTTAATTTCTAGTTTTGTAATATTTGCAAGGATTATTAACATTCCATTTGGTAAAACCTTGTGTTCCTTGGTTACTTTTCTTTGTATGTGTATATGTACTTTTCTATGCATCTTTAAATAGTTTTTATTGAAACCTGCTAAGAAGGCCAAGATCTCCGGCAGTTTGCTCCGCACATGGACAAATCCTGCCTGTAGTTGCTGTTGGTCTTGTTGTTGTGGGCTAGACAGCTATCCTGGCAATGTGTGCTACTGGTCACTCTGTAAACAGGGCAACATGATTCTAACTGTTCAGGCTTTTTTTGCCTGCCTTGGGGACATAGCAACAGGTGTACCTAATTGTGTTTAAATGTCTAAGACACACTTATGAGTGAGTGCGCAGGCGGTGAAGTGTTCAGATTACAATATCGGCCTTAGTTGCCTTGGAAGAGAAAAGTAGTCTCAAAAACAGGAGCATTTAACACCACCATTAAGGCCAAAGCAAGAGGGGCCTTTGGCACATTATAGAGAACTCTGCTTTGTCTTTTCCATTGCCCGTCCCTTTCCTACAGCGTAAGGAGTCCATAGAGCCAACTGGATGTGACTTCTTGGAGCCTGTGCTTCCCTCTCTCCTCCCATACCACCTCTTCTTATCTGACACCCTAGAATTCCCTGCCCTGTGACTCTGAGTTCCCTTCCAGGCCCTGGCAGGTCTCTTCTCCAACTCTACCATTCAGAGGCATGAAGAGACAGCCAAAAAGGGGCAGCTGTTGCAAAAGGTGGACAAAAGTTGAAGACCAGGCTGAGGTGTCCACAAATCTCAGCACAAAGCTGTTCATAATAAATGATGGGGAGTGATGAAGCAGTCTAGGACCAGAGGCTGGGGACACGGGCTGGCCATGTCTATGTCAATATTTTCAGGTATGGAACTCAGGGGAGACAGAATTTCAAATCCAAACTCAGCCTTCCAAGTTGTTATCAAGACATATTTGTCAAGGTAGGTGGATAGAACAGACTTTATTTATAGTCTGATTCATAACTTTTAAAATATTTAGACATATGGTATCCTGGGCCCTGCAAATTGCAGGGTTAGGCCAGGCAGCACATCCTTTATGCAAACAAAGCTATTGGGGGAAATAGAACGAACCTTGCTCCTAATTTAACACTGGCTTCCCTTGAAAAGATCTATATTATTCAATAGGAAAGCATAGCATTAATTTATTCTATCAGAGGGCTGTATCTTAATTTTGATTATACCACTTCTCTTTTCTGTAAATCATTAACTGGACAGACAATCAGAGTGGCAGTATAGAAACATGTTTCCTTTGTACTAAGAAAACCTTCACAACAAGCATCAATCAGGTTTGAAGTGCTTGTATTATCATCACATAAGGCCCATATTCTTGCAGAGAATCTCTAATTTTTACATTTTATGGTAGTATATTTTATATAAGGATGGTATAAAGAAAGAAAACAATTCCTGTGAGTTTAGGAATTTGCCTATCCCAAACAAGAGCTATTTATTTATCAGGGGGGCCAGCAACCACTATCTTCCCTGTGGTTGAGAGCAAAATCACCATAAAGACAATCTTAAAGCCAGAGCCACTTGGGCTAGGCACAGGATGACAGAGTGTGGCAAAGTGGCCAGTAGGTGGCACCGTCATGCTTACTCTATGCCAGGGAATCTTTTTCTCTGGTTGGGTCTGCCCAAATAGCTGCAGTGCTACCTGACAAACTCTTTACTAAACAAATAACTTAGCGGTGGACTTTGCTGAAGAGGACTGTGTGCTGAGATTTCTCTCCTGATGTCTACAGCGACCGTTTTAGTCCTTGAAATATTTTAAAAAGTCTTCAACTTCTGTTTTGGTTTATTTCCCCACTTCTAAGCTCTTTAGGAAAACTGCTGTCGTTGTAAGCACCTACAAAAGTCCAACTTCATAGTATTTCTCTGAAATAGTATTGACAGGCACTTTCTAAGGAGAAGGTGCACTTTTTGGTCTAGGAGGTTTTTTTTGCCCAGAGTAAAGAAATCTAGTGTATCAATCATGAAATCCAAGAAGACGTCCTATCAATTGGTAGTCTGTCCTTTGTACTTCCTTCCTTGAGTGACAATTTTTAGGGTACCTATTGTGTGATTATGTTTAGATCACAGTTATAAACAAATTTTCTCCATTCCCTGAAGAGGATGAGAGGAGAGATTATAGCCCAGAGCCAGCAGGGAAGAAAGCCATGCATAGGAAGCTAATGAGCAGGGATCCCAGAGGGAAAGAACCATAGCCCTCGGCGGCTGAGTCAACAGATTCCTTTCTCAAATCCAAGAAGAGAAATGAATAGAATGACAAACCAGGAAAAAGGAAGAAAAAATGGGACACAGAGCCAATTCTCGGGAACTTTGGGGTCACTTTTATAATTTATTTTCAAGTTGTCAGAAATTGTGCTAATGTAGATGAGCAGATTTACAACTAAAACCAAACTACGACTTCTTTAAAAAAATGTTTGATTTAGGTCTGGTCTCAGGATGGGTGTACAGGAGCTGTAGGGTGTAATTTGTTATTTTCTGGCAGATTTAGTTTTCCAAACGCAATTTGCTTAGACTAATATTCCATTTAGTTTTCATATTCTAAACATCTACTAACAAAAAGTGCAAGGGGAAAAGATGGCAAGAGTATTAAGAGGCATCCTGTAAGGCAGAGGAAAAGAAACTCTGAAACAAAATAATAAAAACTTATAAGCTAGGCACCTGGCTTGTGATTGTCAGAGAGAAAATGTGTGTCTATGTGTTTATGTGTTTGGGGGAGTTGCACATAGTTCCTATTCTGAAACTATAATAACTTATACGGTGAAAAACTGAAATAGAGATTAAGCCCATCCCATTTGACTATTTGAAATGAGGCAGTCCTACTTTCTAAAGTTAGTTCTACCACTTGCTAGTTTTGATTTGGGGAAACTTTCAATTTCTCTTTTCCTCACTGGTGAAATAGGAATACTAAGACATCTTTTGCAAGGTTTCAGTCACTATTAAATAAGAATGTAAGACATCTAGCATGGTGATTGGCAAAAGGCCTGCCCTCAATTAGAAAAATACTAATATGGTAAATAATAAGCTTTACTATAAATAACAATCAACAATATAACTTTTGACAAGTATTCCTTACATTTTCTAAGCTACTACTGTTCCAAGATTGATTTTTTTTTCCCTGCAAACTATCCCGACTTGTGATAATATTCTTTCCTTTTAAAATACTCTGCTGTAACAAGTCTGTTGTTCAACAGGCACATTTAAAGTGTATTCCCTAGTCACACCAGCACAATGCTTGCTAAAATTTGTTTTTCTTTGGTTTGATTTTACTTTAAGCACCAATACTTGTTTACTATGAATGTAATTCTACTTCCACCAAATGGAATTCTTTCACTGAGCTTTTATCCCAAAAGCTTACATGTTCAATTATTATTGTTCTTCTTCAGTTTTTAGGTTTTGAAGAATTTTTCCTTCCAAAAAAATTAACTGAGTACATCAATTTTGATGAATCCAAGGTTAAATTTTTCTCTAAAAATATTACTGAAATATTATCTTTTCTATATTGATACTCACAATTGAACACTTAAAGACTCTACTGGTTTCTCTTTGAAAATGGCTAAAGAGGTGGCTTAGATATAATATTAAGTATAATTAAATTATGATTAAAAGAATTTAGATATATTTAATAGATTATTAAAAGGTTTGTAACAAAATCATTTTATGAAGCAATAAAAATTTTAAAGATTCAGTGATTAATGGACTATGTATGTTTTAAAGAGATAACGCAGAAAGATTCTAAACAGCCATAACATTTGAATAAAAGGACATTTTTCTGCTCAATTTGTCTGGTCAGAGTTGTATGGAAAGCTTTATGATTTTTAAAATTGTTCATTTAACAGATATGTAAACAGATGCAACTCATTTATTTTATTTTATTCCGACTCTTAAAATTTCACCACTGCCAGAAAGCTTGTGGACAAATTTATGATATTTAAATGAAAATTTAAAAATTATATAAATTTTAGCAATAAATAAATTGTTTCCTTTTTATCATTTAGACAAAAAAAAAGAAACTCTAGAATTGCATATGCTTTAAATAATTTACTAGGCAGTATTAATGTAGTGGCATACCGACATTTACAGGAAAACTTTTTGGGACTGTGAAGCTGTTTCTAGTTTAGGGGAGTCCATTATATATCAGTCTTTATTTCAATAACACCAACAACATTTACAACATTGAAATGACAGTATTACAGTGAATTCAAAAGTCATAGTTTGTATGCCTGTATATTTTGTTTATATGTAAAACGTGCTGTTCTTTCCTGTCTGCCTGCTCAAATAATGTAAGTAATGCTAATTTTAAAACTCAGTAAAACTGAGTTCACATTATTGAAAAGATGCATTCATTGTTCTTAAGTCACTTTAAAAGGAAAGTCTTTTTGCTTGCTTATGAAACTATTTAACTGACATCTTTTCCAAAGCAAGCACCTATAAAGGCAAAACAAATGCCCAGCAAAGTTTGTGACTGTTTTGCAGGTTTGCCCTTGAAATTGTTCCTACTCCAATCTGTAGCAGGTCATAAGCATGGTAGATTAACAGCAAGGACTTTGGTGCCAGACTGCATGGTTTCAGAACCTGATTTCACAATTTAGTGGTTGTGTGACCTTGGGCAAGCTACTTTTTGGTTCTATGTCTCATTTCTTCTTTTTTTTTTTTTTTTTTATTTTTTATTTTTATTTTTTGAGATGGAGTCCCGCTTTGTCGCCCAGGCTGGAGTGCAGTGGCATGACCTTGGCTCACCGCAACCTCCACCTCCCGAGTTCAAGCAATTCTCCTGGTCTCAGCCTCCCGAGTAGCTGCGACTACAGGCACATGCCACCACGCCCGGCTAATTTTTTTTGTATTTTTAGTAGAGACAGAGTTTCACCATATTGGTTAGGCTGTTCTCGAACTCCTGATCTCAGGTGATCCACCCACCTTGGCCTCCCAAAGTCTTGGGATTACAGGCGTGAGCCACCAAGCCCAGCCTCTCATTTCATCACCTGTAAAATAGGTGTAATAATAGTAGCCACTTACAGATCTGTGGTGAGTTATTAACATACATATATGGCACTTAGAACAGTACCTGGCACACAACTGCTATGTAGGTGTTAGCTTCACTTGAAATTTTGACTTTTTATCCTAATTCAATTTTTCCTCTTCTCTGTTGCATTTGACAGTGTTTATTTGGTCTCCCTGGTGCTTGAACATTAGGTTTCCCAGGAAAACTTCACCTTGGCTGTGCTCCCTCCCACCTCTGTCAGGACCTGTGCACATTCCCCTGTGCCTGGGGTGTTTTTCACCCCTTACCTTCAGATTCTTTCTTCACAGAGTTAACATCTTTTGTCCTTTAGTTCTTATCTTAAACATCACTTCCTTGGGAAAGACTTCCCTGGTCCTCCCAGGCTAGATTTAGGGCCTCAAGCTTTAAGCATTCTTATATCCCTTTAATTTTCCTTCAAAGCACTTAACAAAGTTTGTAGCTATAGTTATGTGACTATGTAAATATGTATCCCCCACTTGAAATCTAAGCTCCTCGAAGGCAGGGTAAAAATCCATTTTGTCATCATTATATCCCAAACATGATAGCTTTGGCATAGAGTATCTGCACATGAAAAACTTGTTAATAAATGATAAATCAATTTCAGAGATCAGAAGTCTAGAGTTCAACACAAGTCAACGTGATTTGCCCAAAATTATGCTAATAGACAGAGCTAGAAGTAGAATTCACTTCTGACTCAAAGTCCTTTATTGTTTCCAGGTATTACATATTTGATTATACAAATCAAACAAAGAACTGTGCAATTAGTATTGTGGAGCTTCTAGAATGACAAGTAAAAGTACAAATCAGAAAGACTTGAACTATTTAAGGTATTCTGGAGTAACTGAGTCTCCCTGAGAAACTGATTTTTACAACATGAAGTAGGAGTTAGTATGGGCATGGGGAGATGGGCAGAGGCTTCCAGGTAGAAAGAACCATTTATGCAGTAGTCCAAGGATGAGAAAACCTTAGTGAATGACAACAGAGAAAAGGCCACTGTGATTGCAACAGAAAGAGTAGGAAGTGGGAGGCTGACGTTGATCAGAGGGGCAGGGCCAGATCATGCAAGAGCTCATGTTAGTAACACAAGGGAAAGCCACTGAAGGGTTTCAGGTGGGGGATGACACAGTCAGCTTTGCATTTTCATAACACGATACTGACTGCACACTGAGGGATTTGAGAAACAGAACTTGGTAATTGGTTGGAGATGGAAGTCAAGATAGACGGACATAAAAAGGGAGTGCTCATGTGTCTAGTATAATCAACTGGGAGGATCGTGGCGCCATTTACTGAGAAAGAGCCATTAGTAGATACAGCAAGACTATTATTTTCGTTGAGTATATAATATGCTCTCAATAAATAGTGACAATCATTATTATCTTTGTGATTGCTATTATTACTCATTATTCCAAACCATTTGCTGTGACTGGGAGTGCACGGTGATTTTTATGGATTTCAATGGATTTTGGCCTGATGTGTTACTCCCACTATGTACATAGGCAGGTCTGGATTTGGTGATCGGAAAAGGAAGTCACCTAAGGGACCAGGAGAAGGTAGGCTTAGGATAATGTGAGGAGAACACGAGAAAACAGACTTTTTATTTTTTGAATTTCCTTCTCCTTTTCCCCAAATCAAGAAATTTTAGATATGATAGTATGACCATGGCCAATAGATCTATGAGAGCAAACAGGTGTATGAGGCATCAGTGCTGTACGGGGAGATCAAACCTATAAAATTAGTCTAAATTTGCCTTTTGGGGTAAATAATGGATGAGCATAGGCAGGTCAAAGGGCTTTCCTATAAACTGAGTAAGCAAAGAAATCAATGAACTCAAACAAATTTACAAGAAAAAAACAAACAACCCCATCAAAAAGTGGGCGAAGGACATGAACACACACTTCTCAAAAGAAGACATTTATGCAGCCAAAAGACACATGAAAAAATGCTCATCATCAGTGGCCATCAGAGAAATGCAAATCAAAACCACAATGAGATACCATCTCACACCAGTTAGAATGGCCATCATTAAAAAGTCAGGAAACAACAGGTGCTGGAGAGGATGTGGAGAAATAGGAACACTTTTACACTATTGATGGGACTGTAAACTAGTTCAACCATTGTGGAAGTCAGTGTGGCGATTCCTCAGGGATCTAGAACTAGAAATACCATTTGACCCAGCCATCCCATTACTGGGTATATACCCAAAGGACTATAAATCATGCTGCTATAAAGACACATGCACACGTATGTTTATTGCGGCACTATTCACAATAGCAAACAGTTGAAACCAACCCAAATGTCCAACAACGATAGACTGGATTAAGAAAATGTGGCACATATACACCATGGATACTATGCAGCCATAAAAAATGATGAGTTCATGTCCTTTGTAGGGACATGGATGAAACTGGAAAACATCATTCTCAGTAAACTATCGCAAGGACAAAAAACCAAACACCGCATGTTCTCACTCATAGGTGGGAATTGAACAATGAGAACAAATGGACACAGGAAGGGGAATATCACACTCTGGTGACTGTTGTGGGGTGGGGGGAAGGGGGAGGGACAGCGTTAGGAGATATGACTAATGCTAAATGACGAGTTAATGGGTGCAGCACACCAACGTGGCACATGGATACATATGTAATAAACCTGCACATTGTGCACATGTACCCTAAAACTTAAAGTATAATAATAACAAAAAAATAAAAAAATTAAAAAAAAGAAATCAAGAAGTATGCTTAGATCTTTGACCATGTTTTTTTATTTAGATTTTATGTATATATCTTTGTCTCATGTAAAATCTGTCATATTCATTTAGATTGTTTACATGTAGTAAAAAAAAAAAAAAGAATACCTATTAGAATGGTTAGTTGGCACTATAGATTATCTAGCCCATTTTAATTCTGTTGCTGCCTGTGCAAGCATACCAGGAGGTTGCTAAGCCTTCACATTGTGTGACTGGCTCACGTCCACTGCCTTTGTTCCCTAGAGATGCAAGGAAAGCAAAGGCCATGCATCAAGATTAGCCACATGGTGTTAATGAGAAGCCCCGCCACATTGCCCTGTTTATCTTGTTAAAGAAGTCCTTGAGCATATGAGGTAGTGGCAAATGTGTTAAGTATACTAAAAGGCAAGGTCCATTTCTTAAGTCTTGAACCCTGAGTTAAGAAATTTTAGAGTACCAAGTCCACGTGCTAACTGGGCATTTTCCAACAAGGCATCTATAAAACAACTAAAGAAAGAGGCAATGAGGGGAAGTCAAATATAAGAAAAGTCCAAATTGTTTTGGTCACATGAGGTCCTGCTTACAGTGAAAAGCCACAGTGATTCCTGCTTAATTTCACACATATATTTGGCATCATTTAAGCTTAATCATCATAAGGGAACATCATACAAAGACATTTAGATTGGTATACAGCAAGGGGTTTTAAAGAAGTGGAAAAGACGAATATTTCAACTGACCTTCTAGACAAGTTTGACATGCATTTTATTTATACTAGAATATTAGGGAGGTCCTTCAAGTATTTTAATGTATTCTTATTTATACCTTATTATATTAAACTAGGAAAAGCATTGAATAGTATCTGTTTTCACTCTTTATATAAGCACATAGCTTAAAAGTGAACATGTCTTTTTTACCGCCTTGGGTAATTTGTCACATTTAATAATCTGGTATAATTCAACAAGGTATAAACTACCCCCGCCTCCTGCATTCAATATAATGAAATAAGCCAGTGCTGAACCATTTGAGCATTTGCATCTATTCTTCATTATATTAACCAGCCCTTGTTTATATTCAGAGTTTTAGCTTTTTGATAAGCCATTTTGATTACTATTCAGAAATTCTGAAGAAGACAATTTTCCCCCTCACATCGTTAGTGGTTAGAAGCATGGGTTTGAAAATCAGACGGTGTTTGAAAAAAAATCTCTACCATTTTTTAGTTGAGTAATCATTTAACCTTTCTGTGCCTTGGCTTTCTGCATAAACCTCGGATGCTTATTGTGAAACAGAATGAAGTAGAACCTACCTCAAAGACTTGCATCAAGTGCTTTATTACATGTAAAAAACACAGAACTGTGCCTCGCACATAGTAAGTGGCCAAAAAATGTTAGTTATCATCATTACCATTTTTATCCTTCTAAAATAGAATCATTTACTTTGTTCTTGGAGACTGGGAAAAAGAGTCTACAAAATACATAGTTAACCTTTTCCACTGTATTCCTAGCCCTTTGCGCTATCGGGAGCATGAATCTTTTTCCCACTCAAAATATTTTTCATATTCCAGTGGTTCTCAAGTTTTTCTTTTACATAGGTACCTGTATAACATAGACATTCTGTGAACTTTCACATGATATAATCCACAATTTTAGAATCTTTTGATTAAGCACATAAGAACAGAGGAATTTAAGGAACTCTTGCAATAACTCCACAGCCCCTCCTGGGTCTGAGGCTGACTTGGTCAGGAACCATGGTTTTAACCAATAATTAATATATTTAGACTGAAGTGTAATTCTGGTTTATTTTTAATAACCCAGTGGGTCACAGCTCTTTTAGCCTCTCTTACCTCACCCATGACTGCTATAGGAGTCTCTCCTGTTGCCTGAGCAACACGATGTTCTACTAAGTAAAACATATATTCGTCGTAGAGTAGACGGATCAGGTGGAAGGAGCCAAAGCTAGCAGCACTGCGTAAGGTTAAGTCTCGAATAACCATTGAGCTGTTCCAAGAGAAAAGACATATATGCAGCTAATATTAGTGACAAGAATTAGCATTCTACCTATTTTTCCTCTTAAAAAAAAGTCAAGCTGGGAGTCTATATGGTTGGTATAGTATAAAACCTGTCATGAAAGCATTTCATTATTGAAAGCAGTTGCAACTCATTTAAATAGAATGATAAAGAGGTAATCCTCACCGAGACTTGATCCTTACTAAAGATAGATAGTCTTAATGGAAAAAGTCATTTTACTATCATAGGCAAGTCTGCTGCTTCTATCAAACTCACAAATAAATAAGAATTGAACAAAAAGTATTTCTGAAAGATTGACCACTCATCACTACCCTAAGAAAAAGCAACTTGAGTAAAAATCTTATTGATGAAGGTTGGCAGTCTATCCCCTCTCAGTGATAATGACCTCTGCGGTATGCCTTAGCAAAAATATGTATTTCTGCCAGACAAGGCTTACAAAATATAATAAGCAATGTTCCCAGATGTGACAATGCAGAATATAGGCAAGTATATACAGGGATTCCAGCAAGTTTTCTTGGAAGGCAAACTTATTAAGTGCTTCCAGTTTCTTAATGATTTCCACTTAAATTAAGGCACATTCACATTAGAAATAAGCACAATAAAATCAATTAAGAAATGTGTTATTTTTGAAAATGCAAACACTTAATGTATATAATATGAAAATATAAGCAATATTAATAAAATACTGATAATAGACTCTATTATATTTAAAATGGAAATGAGTCCAAAATAAAATCTTGGCTTCAACATGCCAATCATTAAGCTTGTTCATGCACTTCAAATCTTAAAATAGTCATAATTTAGAATCAGAGTGATGCGTGTGTTTAAGTGTGTGTATGTGTGTGTTTCTTATCACTTTCATTTATTGACCTGTTTCTAAAGATTTTTGGCATATGAACACTAAAACAACCATTGTATTCTCAGGAGAAAGAGGTAAAATCTCACCTATGCCTCGTTTTACAGTAAAGAATTATAAGACATCAGGCAAATGGAAAAACAAAAGACTGTACTTTTGTTTTCTGTTTCATTTTTCAACCTTGTTTAAATAGAGGCTACTAATACATCAAAGTGTATGCATTCAACTTGGCAAGTGACAGATCATCATTGTCCATCTGAAACACAGAAGCCTTGAATTCTGATTCTGTCTCTTCATTGACTATTGACCTCAAAAACATCATTTCCCCGAGATGTTTTTCCTCTTGCATGAAAACAAAACATTGCCTTTAGCCTTATCTAACTTACATGCTTATTTCAAGGATAAAATAAGTTAAAGGATGTGAAATCAACTTATGAATGATTAGAACGCTATTCAAATATAAGTGATTGTGATTATAATACACAGAATAGGAGAGGCTGACTTTCTCATTCTCATTTATTTATGGTAGCAAGAATAGTAATTATTATATGATGATGGCAGCGGACCTCTCAATTCTGTAGATCTATTTACTAAATTAATAAGAATAAGCGTGGGTTTGAAGTGACACAGATGACCCAGGTTACCACTATGTGATTTCAAATGTGATCATATAATTTTTTGTAAGGTTCAAAGTTTAGCCTAAGAGTCAAATGACATAATGTATGTGAAATCTTAAGAAAACTACCAATGTAACTACACTGTTACCTACATTAGTGTTAATAATATACTCATTATCATAAATAGTAGGTCTAGTGAATGATATCTTAGAGTTGATTAATGAATTCCTTAAGTTTATAACTCTATAATTATTAAAAATAAATGAATACTTTCATTTGCATGCCAACATATATGATAAAATTCTATATATAACTCTATCCATGTCTTTCCTAAAATTCAGTGACATATCACCAATTTGTAAAAATAATTTATAAGATTACAATATAAGAGCTATGTGAAAATAAATATTTCTATTCCTATGGTAAAAAAATTTTAAAGCAGTGAATCACCAAAAAAAAAGCAAAAACAACACAAAAATAAAAAGAAAATGTTACGTAACATTTTTACCCATACTAACAGAGACTTGAAATAAATGAGTTTTAAAGTAAAGCATGAACAGAATATTTGCTCCTACTTCCATTTATCTTGCTGAAGAAAGATAGCAATTATTTAAAATTTTCAAATTTTAAAAATTTAAAGTATAAGACAAATGCCTAACAAACATACAAAAACATGACTAATTTTATTTGGAACTAAAGAAATGAAAATTAAAGTAAGATACCCTATATAATCTATAAAGCTGTCAGAGATTAAAAGACCCAATGTTACAGTTGGTTTGGAAAAACTTTCCTTTACTGTCTCTATGAATATAAATTCATAAAACTTTTGTAGAGGGAAATTTGGCAGTATTTGTTAAAATTTAAAATGTCAAAACCTTTGACCCAGCAATCTAATTCTAGAAATTTACACAAATGACCAAAGATAGTCACAACTGCAGCACAATATCTGTACTAGTGAGAAACTAGGAGGAGAAAGTAAATATCATTAAAAAGATAATCTAGTAGGATGCTGATTAAACAAGTTATGGCTCATCTAGATATAGAATTTTATGCAATCATTAAAAAAAGAAGTAGACATAAGTAGTAACATAGAAAGATGTTTATAATATAATGGTTTAGTTGAAGCAAGATATATGAGCTCATTTACATAAAAACACTCCATACGTCAAAAAATTCCTACCCCCAAGTGAACTGGAATATCTAATACTTTATTAGCATTGAGATCACACACTTCATTAAACTAGTATTAGTTACTTTAAATGTTTATATCCTTTTACTTGAACTTATCCGAAGATATATGTACAATTGTATATGAAGATAATCATAACAGCATTTTTAAAAACTGTATCAAAACACCAAAACCCATCTTAATGTTCAAGAATAAGGGAATGTTTAAATAATGTATGAGGCATAAACATAATGAAATAGTATGAAGACATTAAACATTATGTTTCTGAAGATATTTAATGGCAAGAAATGCTTAAGATATAATTGCAAATAAAAAATGTTAAGTGAAAAATATACTTAAATAGTCTATGGTAAACAACTGGATCCCAATTTTATTTAACCCAAAAAGAAACATTTAACCAGTGGTAATTTCTGGGTAGAAGTTTTTGTATTTCCTAGGATATCCTTTTAAAAAATTAATTACTTTTTTTTTTTTAGAGACGGGGGTCTTGCTGTATTGTCCAGGCTGGGGTGCGGTGATGCCATTATAGTTCACTGCAGCACTGAACTCCTGGGTTCCAGTGATCTTACGCTCCTCACCTCCCATAGGCACTTGCTACCATGCTCAGCTAATTATTTTACTTTGTTAGAGATGGGGTCTCACTATGTTGCCCAGGCTGGTCTCAAACTCCTGGACTCAACTGATCCTCCTGCCTCAGCCTCCCAAATAGCTGGGATAACAGGTGCAAGCCAGCATGCCTGGCCTGTATTTACCACATTTTCTAATGTGAGCATATATTAACTGCATAATAAAAGTATTTATTTTAAAAGATGTCATTCATTATATAATAATATAGAAAAACAATACTGAGTCAGGTGAATGTTAATCTTTTCAGGAATAAATATCACAGATACAGAATGAATCTTTATATATTTCTAAGGTCAAATTTTAGGCCTTTGTATTTCTCTTTCTCTTTTTTTGTTTTTGAGATGGAGTCTCGCTCTTGTTGCCCAGGCTGGAGTGAAATGGCATGATCTCAGCTCACTGCAACCTCTGCCTCCCGGATTCAAGCGATTCTCCTGCCTCAGCCTCCCAAGTAGCTGGGATTACAAACATGCACCACCACGCCTGGCTAATTTTGTATTTTTAGTAGAGATGGGGTTTCTCCATGTTGGTCAGACTGGTGTCGAACTCCTGACCTCAGGTGATCCGCCCACCTCAGCCTTCTGTTAAAATATAATAACCTTGAAATCATGTGAACAACTAAGGAGAATGTTCATAACAAGTAGTTTCTGATATCATTTGAGAAATGCAAATTCAACTTTTCCAATAAAATTCACGTTTGTTCAGCAGATATTTATTGTGTTCCTACTCTGTGGCAGGGTCTTGGTTCAGACAAGACAGACAAAATTTGGTTTCAAAAAAGTTCACCTTCTATTAGGTGAGACAGTTAGTAAATACACAAGTAGATAATAAATATAAAGTTAAGGAGTAAGAGAACCTATAAATCAGGGCCAGAGATTGGAGAGTGATGAGGGCAGGCATTTTAAGTTGGCGTATCTAGAATATTCTTTCTGAGGAGGTGATAACTGAGCAGAAACTAGATTGAAGTGAGGAAATGAACACAGGTGAAGAGTTTTCCTGGCAGAAAAGAGAGCAAATGAAAGAGCTTGAGACAGAACTGTTTGCTGTGTTCAAAGAGTAGCCAGGAGGCTAACATGGTAGAAAGGCAGTGAGCAAAGAGAAGAATACGTGATAGGGTCTGGATAACTCTAGTGGCTGGACTGCGTAGGGTCTAGTAGGCCATGATAAGGCCTTTGGATTTCATTCTGAGTGTTTTGGAAACTTTTGGATGGTTAGGCAATCACCTTATTTCAGCATAAAATGCATATGTAATACTAAATTCTGTTGGAAGTTTTAAAAAAAAATTTATTGACCCTCAATTATAATACCTAGTTATTTAAAAAATACTGACATGTATGTCATGAAATTATTGTCATATGTTTAGAAAAGAATCAGTTGAATTGTATCATTAACGCTATGTCTACTTTATTCTCTCTGTGTCAGGCCTCTGCTCTACAAGCCAAGTATTAAATGACACAATTAACAGTTTAATTGGAATCCTATTGTCCGATTCAGACTTCTGTAAGATATGTTGTAAAACTGACTCCACTGAATTGTTGCTAAGTTACCATGAATTCAACTCTTTAAGATCAGAGTTGTAAACGTTAATTATTTTATAATGGACAAGAAATATCTTTGTGTATTTATCTTTATAACTCATGGTGTGGAAACTGAAATGTATGTCCTAACATGCAATAGCCAACCTGCCTCTTCTGAGTGTTTGAAGATGTATCACACCCTTCAGGTGAGAACATCACACCTATGATCCTTATGTGAACTCACTCTTTGAAAAGTGCTTACAGTTGATTCAAAAAAGAGTATTACTTTTTGGAAGATTCATATATTGTCCAGTTGTAGGCAAACTAGGCACCCTGTGCCTACTTTCAAGCCAAATATCAAAGCTATACATTCCACTCTTTAAAAATGGGATATCTGAATGACCTTCAGGGTGGCCCTGAAGAATGCTCTCTTCTGTTATCCAAAACACACAAGCTGAGAAATGGCCCATATAACTTCTCCAATTCTGCCCAAGAAAGGCAGTGATTTTTTTTTCTGCCTCCCGGGGAACCACCATTAGTCACTGAAAGCCAGGTTAGGCAAGGAGAGAGCCCCCATTCAGAGCAGAACCTGTTTGTAGCGCTATATGAACTGCTATTGTGATTCTCGGCAAGTTCATTTCTATATTTCTATGCATGTAAATACATACAAAAAATTTTAGAAATTAGGAGATTAAGCATCTGATTTCAGAACATGAAGGGCCTGTGTATGTGACTGCGAAATTTATAATGGCATTTAAAAATTTACAAATTTCTGGCATCTGTAATACCAAAAACATTTAAAAATATTCTAATTCTGCTTCTCTGATAGTTTGTGAATGCAATTTTCATTACTCAATATGTTCTTATGTCTCAGTAAAAAACAGTTCAGATATTAAAGGCTTAAGTTTCTAAGCTATTGACTTTGCCTACCAGCAGGAGGTACGCATCTGCCTGAATGTGCCTTTCCTTCTGGGGCCCTGAACTGTACACCTTCAAGTCTTTTTGAAACGAAAATAATAACCATAATAGTACCTAATAATAACAAGCCAATTATCCTCAACTCAGGGAGGACAGAGGGCAGGCAAGTGATGATCTACTGGGTTTGTATATCTGCAGAGAACAAGAAATACAAGTAAGTAATTTTGTCTCCCTTCAAGATACCTGCGACAGATCTCTGCGGAGATGAAGGCTCCAGGGATGTATTTCTAAAATGACATCAATTAAATATAGAAAAAAAAAAAAAAAAGCAACCACAGGTAGACGTAAGGGCAAGTCTGACACTAGTAACATAAGAAAGCAGTAGGGGGAGAAAAAACACCTTGCTTTTTTGGATGCAGAGGATGGACTCTGCCTTTGGTCATATAAGTTTTGGAACAGCCAGTCAGTGTACAGCTGTCTCATCAATTATTCATGGAGCACATATACCACTTATGTTATTTTCTGGGAATAAACTTGATGAATAAAAAACTCTTGGGCAACTGGGAAAATACCTGAAATCTTTTTTTTTTTGTTTTGTTTTGTTTTTTTTAAGATGGAGTCTTGCTCTGTCGGCCCAGGCTGGAGGGCAGTGGTGCGATCTCTGCTCACTGCAAGCTCCGCCTCCCGGGTTCACACCATTCTCCTACTTCAGCCTCTGGAGTAGCTGGGATTACAGGCATGAGCCACCGTGCCCGGCTGAAATCTTAAAAAATATTCCCAAATTAAATTTTCTAATTCTACCATTACTACAACTGTTGCTGCATCTACCTTGAGAACACTGTGATAACGCATTTCAAATCCTCCTGCTGTATCAAGGGAAAACTTAATTTCTCATCAACACGTTTCTCATGAACACCCAGATCCAAACCTAGCACTGGCTTCGCTGATGCATACTAGTGGGTCACAGAGCCAGACAACACCTTAATAATGTGCTTCTTGAATTATGTGGGCTAAAGGTATTAAATACACGAGAGGCAGGACTGTGGAATTGTACCACTACAAAAACAAAAACGAAACAACAGCAAAAACCTGGCTGGCTTTCTTTCATTGCATTTGACCCTGGGCTTGACACTAGACAGCTATTTTCAAGATGTAAGGATAACTTAACTCTTATGAAACATATAATGTGGATCTATACGTCTACTTCAGTTCAAGAAACAAGAATTTGGACCAAATCAGTTGAGAAAGAAAAAAGTCACTTATAATAAAACCAAAGGAACTATCGTCATAATTAAAAGACCTCTGATTCCATCATTATAACCAACGGTGGTCAAAATAATATGGAAATCCTATAGTCTGGGTTTACTGAGTTCACAAGTACTATTAGTTCCTACATTCTGTTACTTATTCATAGTCTTTCCCTCCTCACAACTAGCTTTGGACTCACCATTGATGTCCAGATGATGACCATAGTGTAGCCACAGCTACAGTCAGGCGTATGTCCTGTGGCTACCACTTTCTGATACGTGCTTGGCTGCACAGAATCTACACTAGAGACTGCCTATACTTTACAGCAGATATTAATCTTAGGGTCAAATCAGTGGGGTCAGCTTTATCCAAAGAAGCTAAAAAATGAACTCTCACCACAAGAACAAATGCCGGAGTTAAAAATATAATTTACCCAACTTATGAAAGAATTCCATCTGCCAATTCCATCTTACACATATGGTAGAGACACTGACCTACAAGGGTCATAAATGCCCGTTTTATTTTGTTTTTGAGATGGAGTCTCGCTCTGTCGCCCAGGCTGGAGTGCAGTGGCGCAATCTCGGCTCACTGCAAGCTCCGCCTCCCAGTTTCACGCCATTCTCCTGCCTCAGCCTCTCCGAGTAGCTGGGACTACAGGCGCCCGCCACCACGCCCGGCTAATTTTTTGTATTTTTAGTAGAGACGGGGTTTCACCGTGTTAGCCAGGATGCTCGATCTCCTGACCTCGTGACCCGCCCGCCTCGGCTTCCCAAAGTCCTGGGATTACAGACGTGAGCCACCGTGCCAGGCCATAAATGCTGTTTTTAATCTTTGTGGCGGAGTTATGGTCAACAGCTCATCCCATCATTTGATATATGTCATGTAATCAGAAAGCCCTTTCCTTCTGGGTGCTTCTATGTCTACAAAAATACACGTTTCTTATCTATACTATTTTAGTCAAAAAGTGATTTATATTATTAATAAGCTATGTTACTGTCTACTAGATTACTGGCGATCATTAGAATCACCAGGAGAGCTTTGTGAAAAAAATCCTGATTATCCTCATTCCTAATCGTTCTCTCTCTTTTTTTTTTTTTTTTGAGACGGAGTCTCGCCCTGTCGCCTAGGCTGGAGTGCAGTGGCGCGATCTCGGCTCACTGCAAGCTCTGCCTTCTGGGTTCACGCCATTCTCCTGCCTTAGCCTCCCGAGTAGCTGGGACTACAGGCGACTGCCACCATGCCCCGCTAATTTTGTTTTTGTATTTTTAGTAGAGACAGGGCTTCGCCGTGTTAGCCAGGATAGTCTCGATCTCCTGACCTCGTGATCCACCCGCCTCAGTCTCCCAAAGTGCTGGGATTACAGGCATGAGCCACCGTGCCCAGCCACTAATCACTATCTCTTAACAACCAAGATTTTGATTTAGTAGGTCTTTAGAGGCACCTAGGATTTGTTTCTTTTTTTTTTTTTACATTAATTCTGATGTGCAGCCAGGTTTGAAAACAGTTATAATTGATAAAATTAAGAAGTTAAATAGATAGTTCTGGGTATGCATCAGAATCAACTGAAGTACTTTTTAAAACATAAATTGCTGGGCCTTACCTCTACAGGTTCTGATATAGGTAGATTTGGAGGAGGTGCTAAGAATTTGCATTTCTAATATGTTTCCAATGATAGTGATGCTACTGGTTTAGGGACCACATTCTGAACATCACTAAACAGAGAACAAAAAGGAGACTAGTGTTAGGCCTCAAGAAAGAAGCCTAAATAATGTATGTTGCAAGAGGGAGGACAGTAGCCCTTTTCTGATTATTGCTGAACACATTATGTAGACTGGAATCTCAGATGTTCCCATCTGAGGACATCTAGGGCTTTGAGCAAGACATTTCTTTTCCTAGCAGAAAGTTTATTTCTCTAAGTTTCCTGGTACATTTCTATGATGTTGTAATCACTGAGTTGGGTTGAAGGTAGTTGTAACAGGGAGTTTCCACAAACTAAAGTCTTTATTCCTTTCTTTTCTTTTGTCACAGAAGCATACACACACACATATACACACATATTTGCAGAATATGAAGAAGAAGGCCTAGGAAAAACCTAGATGATACCTGTAGAAAGACCATTTTAGCAGAAATTGCCTGGCGGCTTTAGGAAAACTGGGTCTTCCTTCATAGGGTTTCAGTGCTTGCATCATCACATTGTCAAGCCACGCAGCCCACTGCTCCAGGGTGCTCTGCTGCTGAAGAGTCATCTTGAAGTCTGTTTCTAGTCTCTGAACCATGTTGTCATCACACTGGCACACCCAGGAAGCCTGCTCCTGAGACAGTAACACAGAAAGCAAAGGAAAAGTTCAATTCAGCATCCTTTCATTGAACGCCAGCACACACACTAGATGCAAGAACAGAAAATTATAATAAAAGCTTCACACAGTTAAATGAATCCAGAAAATAAACAACTACTTGTCAATTGTTAGGGTAACACAATCTTGATCAGTTTTAAGGGATGAATATTTCTCGTTCCTCACTCTGGTACATAGGAAAGTGATGTCACATGTAAGTATCATTTGGTTTTTCTATATTAACTAGTCTGTGTAAAAGATTAAATACATGATTAGTTAAAAAAATAGAAGTCTGAACCTACAGTAGGCAGCGTCTTTCATTCTATTCAGCTTTCATACTGCTTTCAGAAGTTGTCTTTTTGTTCCCCATCAGATAAAACTTTAAAACCAATTTATTTGAGAAGATTTAGGGTAAGTCAGACAGATAAATAGATAAAATTGGCCAAAAGAGGTCCCCTCAAGATTAAAACAGAAACAAACACTGAATGGTACTAGGTAGAAGCATATGCTGCTGTGAGTTTTTTGGATTGGGAACAGAAATCTCAAGGGCTATCAAGGCAAAGCTATGAATGCAAATTAATTCAGAGAAATGAAAACAACAATAACAACAACAACAAAAACTCTTGAGAAAATGTAGACATGCTTCCTGCCAAAAAATGTGATTATTGCAATTTTCCTTCTGGTTCTGGTTGGGAAATGTTTGGTAACAGCAATGAAAATAGGAACTTTTAAGGCTACTTTTCAGTGGTTGCCAGAAGTATTGTGATGTTTCCAGTGCTATGTTGTATTTTAAGATTAAAAAAACCTATTCGCTCAAGGCAAAACATAATTCTTTGGTAATGTAATATTTGACTGGGAATGGGAAGACATAGGTGTTAGGTCCTGAATAAACAAAACTAACCTTAAGCAATTAATTTATGTGGGACTCAGTTTCCCTAAGCATAAAACTAAAGAAATGAAATTTACTGAAAAATTTTAAGCTGGGTTCATTGTGTCCAAATAATTTTGTCAAGATAGATTTCTTTGGAGAAGTGTCTGTGAGGCTCCTAATAGAACCTTGTGAATATATATGTATTTTTCTCAAAAGGGTGTCTATAGCTTTTTTTTCTATATGCTCTCAAAAAACAAGTTCATTCAAATTAACAACTTCAACTGAATAAATCCATTATCTCCATCTTCTATTTCCAGTATCTCTCCTGATCGTACAGACTTTACCTATTCAAGGGACATTTCAACCTGGAGGCACTTCAAATGCAAAATGCCCCAAACTCAACTTATTTTATTTTCCCAGGGAAACCTACTGTTTCTTCTATATCTCAGCTGATGATACTATTCACTATCTTTTTTTCTCTTATCTAATTAATCATAAATCCATTCAGATGTTACCTTCTGAATACCACTTTTAAATATTTTAAGTGAAATATTTAAAAACTGTAAATAGAAAAAACTGTAAATACAAATAAGCAGAAAAGGAACCAAACATTAAGAATACTTAAAATGGCAACAGTAAGAAATTACAGCATATTGATGTATGTACCTTTCAAAATTTCACATGCATATATAATTTATGCACATATTATCGCATATACATACACTATATTATCATGCATACATTTATATTTTAAATATATATTTGTATTATAAAATACTCATATATTTATACATACATTTTATATTATTATATGCTTATACATACTTAAATGTTTAAAATAAGAGGATCATATTATATTTTCTATTAGATATTCTGCTTAGTTTCACTTAGAAATATTTAATAACCATCTTTCCAAGTAGGCAAATTAGACCTATCTTCATTGTCCACTGAATGAATTTGTTTTATTGCATAATATACTATTATTTATATAACCAATCCCACATAGTTAGACATTTGTTTGTTCCAACATTTTAGTATTACAAATAAAGCTGAAATTAGCAGGATAGGTTTTTTTGTTTGTTTGCACATTGATAATTGGAAGGAGAAATTTACCAGTATCCATGAAGGAATTTAATTTCATTTCTTACCATAAATTCAAACTCACTATTTACTTGGCAGTTAGTTTTTGCCAAGAAAAGATGATAATCTAAAATGTAACTTAGAGAAATAAAAGCGCAGCACATTATTCTGGCTTTTCAAACTACTTTATATTATACTTCATTTTACTACTCTCTAAAGTGAAAATATACTAACAATAAAGCACATTGTAAATATTCCCTTGTGAAACGAATGTAGATATTTCAAGTCTCTAATTGAAAAAGCTAAGGATATTTACAGATGTTCTTAACTTGGAAAAAAAATATATCCAAAATGAAAAGTAGTCCGGAGCTTCAAAATCATAATGCCTTTTAAATACAGAAACCCAAGTATATGCAACAGCTAAGTTATCAGGTCAGCCCACCGAAAGCTATTTAGCTCATAAGGTAGATTTCAAAAACCACCATTTACACAAAAAATTAGAGAATTATGCCATTGTAATACTATCAATTAAATGAAACAGGAAACAATTATACTGCAATAGAAAAATTATCTTAAATGCATAAAGAAAAGAAAATTTAATTAGAGGAGAATAAAGCAGTGAAAAGTGATATATGGATATCCTGAAAGGAACTTTTTAGCACTTTCAAGCTCTTAGTGTATTATAATATTGACACACATGTAATTTCATTGTTTTAAATAGAAGTCTCCTTATTACAAGAGCATCATTCTGAAATTGTCAGATTACTGAGGTTCATGTTATAGGAGTTGGGACGACTTACAAATGAACTGGAGATGGGGATAAAGGTAAAATGGGAGGCAAGGGACTCTGGGAAAATCTGGCGAAACTAGGAAAAGAAAAGAAATAAGGGTGTTAAAGAGGAAAAGTGCTACCTTGAGAAAGAGATTACTCATTAAAATGTACAGAGCTGTGAAAAGTAAAATGTAGGGGGAAATGAAGGGCTCACTACTGTGTCATGGTACTCTGAAGAAAGGAAGAAGGTTTTGGAGGGCAGATGCCGAATCATATGGGTTTCAGCAGTAATGAATATCATGGTGGATCCAGAAAAACATGATAGTCAAAAATAGAGGAAAAGAAAGGGTATTCTTAAAGTTGGCAGGTAGAGGATAAGTCATACAGTAGACACACCAGTGATCATTATTCTCAAGGTTAATGCTTATAACCAGGGAAGAACTCATTTGTAGAAATACTTCATTGGAATGCAGATACACAAATATATATATGTATTTATACATATAATAATGCTAACAGAACACTGAAAAACTTTTTCAGATATTATTATAAACAATTCTTTAAAATGTTTTCTTTTACTGAGTTTAAATTACTTTCTGGAACTAGAAGCTGCCTTCTTCAACTTTTCTTAAGAGACTTTTAAACATATCTTTTCTGAAAAAAGATTTGAAATAAATATTACAGTATGGATATTAAGGCAATATAAACTTTTAATACTCTTGCTTATTCAGTTAATATATCCCACTGAAATATGTAAAGTAAATGTTTTTGTAAAGCTGAGAAACTCTGGCCTTGTAAAGATTATGTACTTGTATGTGTGTGTGTGTTTTTGTAGACGGATAGATATTTTTTAAAACTTCATATATATAGTTTTAAATTAGATATAAATAGATATAAATATCTAACATAAAATATTAGATAGATATAGATATCTCTCTCTCTATATATATATATATATCTCAGAAGTTTGAACCCAGTCCATGAAAGTCACAATGAACAACTAATTTTTATCATACTCTAAAATGGATCAAGCCCAAATGTTACTTTTTGGTATATTTTAAACGACAAAACTAGGCAAGAAGTAGAAATTAAAATTTCTAGAAAATAAAATAATTACTAATTAGCTTATTTTTAAAACAACAGTAATGTTTTTTAACAGCTTTATTGAAATGTAATTCACATATTATACAATTCATTCATCTAAAGAATATCGTTCAAAGGCTTCTTTTAGTATATTCACAAAGTTGTACATCACTCACCGCAATCAATTTTAGACCTTTTTCATTTTTCTAAAAATAAACCCCATGACTCTTATTTGTTACCTCCCAGTCTTCTCAATCCCCCAGCCCTAGGTAACTACCAATCTACCTTCTGTCTGTATAGATGTATCTATTCTGGAATTTCATACGAATGGAATCATGCAACGTGTGATCCTTTATACCTGGCTTCTTTCACTTAGTATCATGTTTCCAAGGTTCATCTATACTGCAGAATGAATCAGAACTTCGTTTCTTTTTATTGCCCAATAATATTCCATTGTATGGATAGATCACATTTTATCTATCAATCAGTTGACGGACATTTGGGTTGTTTCTGCTTTTATGTGGTTGATATAAATAGTGCTGCTATGAACCTCTATGTATAAGTTTTGTGTGGACATGATTTCATTTCTCTTGGGTATACAACAAGGAGTTGAACTGCTGAGTCATACGGTAACGCTATGTTTATCTTTTTGACAAACTGCCACACTGTTTTCCAAAGTGGCTACAGCATTTTATATTCTGACCAGCAGTGTATGAGGTTCCAATTTTTTCACATCCTCACCAATAGGGTATGTTATTACATGTCTTTTTGCTTAGACCCATTTTAGAATATATGAAATGGTACCTCGCTGTGGTTTTGACTTGTATTTCCCTGGTGGCTAATGACATTGAGCATCTTTTAATGTGATTATTGGGCATTTGTATGTTTTCTTTGGGGAAATGTCTACTTAGATGTTTCTCCATATTTAATCAGGTTTTCTTTTATTACTGGGTTATAATGGTTCTTTATATATTCCATAAACAAGTCCTTTATCAGATATATGATTTGCAAAAATCTTCTCACATTCTGTGGTTTGCCATTTCACATTCTTGATGGTCTCTTTGGAAACCCCAAAGTTTTAAATTTTGATTACGCACAGTTTATGTATTTTCCTCTTGTTGCTTATGCTTTTGATGGGCAATGATATTGTTTTTATTTGGTGACATTTAGATTCATTACTTTAGAATCAGGAATAAAGTATTTATTGATATTGAAATTCTATAATAATGTTTCTAACTTAGCTTTTAAAGTGTACTTTAAAGTACAAGTGGGTAATGTGATCACAAGGTTAAAAAATATTTTTTCATTTGAACTATCACAATTGCCAAACTTATTGCATATAATTCTTTTCAAGTGAATAAATATTTACTAGGCAGCTATAATAAACCCTGAAATAGAATTGTTCTTAGTTCTTTCAAGGAGTGGCAACAAAATAGAAATATCTCTGCATGTCATGGTACAAATTATTAAATATATAAACAATAATCTAAGATAGGTGTTATAAGGTGGGGAAAGTGAAACCTACAGTAGTTAAGTAACTTGCCCAAGATCCCACAGCTAGTATATGAGAGAGTTTAATTTCTTGCCTAATTTCAGTGACTGTCACCTTTATTACTCTACTAACTCTTCAGCAAATGCTGGTGATATATTATGTTGCCTTTTAGGACTGTAAATGTGAGTTTACTTTAACCACAAACATGGGAGCATTATAGCTGTATCTGGGTCAAACTCCTCTCTTTCAGGACACTGTGAATATAGACGCTGCTGTATATAGATGAGACTTTGAAAAGAAATTTGATGATTCTAATTAAGAAGAACAAATTGGATATCTTTCCTTAAGAGACATACTTTGCAAGGAAATAGAGTACCTGGACATTGGCAAAGTCGACACGGTTGAGGTCATTAAGCATCTGGTTGATTTGGGAAGTGTTCTGAAGCACTGCACGAGCTGCCTGGGCCAGGTGATTGAGCGACGTGTATCTTCGCAGAGTCTGGGCAAAGGCACTTACAGCGGCAACCTGTAAAGCAATCCAATTAAGTTGGGATTCTGTTTTCTCCAGTAAAAGAAACCACTGCAATTTTCAAATCATTTTTCCCTTGACAAATTTTAAATGCTTGCCTCTGACACGTATTTAAAATTCATTTGGTGAGAGAGTTTACTTGTAAATTATAGCATTTAAATCTCTAAACCAAGTATTATTTTCTTTTTGAGTAGGCTGAGGTCAAGACTAAAACAAACTCCCACATTCTTTGACATCTGAGTGTAGCATTAATTAAACCAGTCTTGCAAGTAACTACTCATCCACAGTAAGATATGACTTTGAGTAGGGAAGCAGGAAAAATGTTGGTTTTCCTTTCTTTTTTTACTGTTCTTTGGACAGTCAATTAAAAACTAGGCAAATTTTAAAAGTAGGGATGTACAGTTTGCATTTTCAAATAAGAGATCTGGACATTTCTACTCTTTAAATTATATTTAAAAATGCATGTCAGAGCATTACCATTCAGATTTATTCTTACTACCTTTATTTTATAGAAACGAGTAATTTTGAGGTGAGATTATCAGAGGCAACCAACTAGAATAACCTTTTTTTCAGAATTAGAGTTTCTTTAAAAGGGCTATGCGGGAAATTTCTATTTGCCTCTCAAAACCTACTTTCCATTTTTCTTCATCTTGTTCTATGCCCAGGAAGATTGATCTGAATGGACCACATTAACCTCCCCTTTTGTTCTCTGGCTTCCACCTGGGTTTGACCAACAACAGGCACTGGCAGGAGATGGAAGGATGGGAAGAAAGAGTGGTTACCAGGGTACTTATTCACTACAACCTCTGCTTGCTGCCTGTTAGAGTGGAACCTGCTTTCCTTTTCTAATGTTACCACAGTCCTGAGGAAAGAGTGGATTTCCTAATGCCATAGCTTTCACCTCTGACCCCTTCATTCCTAGGGATGGTTAGGATTCCCACTATTGCTAGCCCTGGGATGCTTTACTATTCCTCTTTGGTTTTTTCAACTTTGTTCATATCTTTGGAAATAAACTCTTCTTAAACTCTCTCAGTTTATCTCCACCTTGGATGCACAATTTGTTTCCTGTTCAGACCCTGAATGAAGCAGTTTATTTTGAAAGACAGCAAAGAAAATGCAAAAAGTCTACATAAAATCTAAATCTCATAATCTCATGGAAATTTGTTATGTGCACAATATAGATCTAATGATTTTAATCTTTTAAAAATATATGTTAAAAATGGACATATTTACAGGAATGTATAGTATTGCACTCAATCACTATATGGGTATATAAGGTACGAGTAGTTGAACAATCAATTGGGAGTGGTAGAGGGTGTTCACAGGGAACAGGATGCTCTATCTTGACATGAGATGTTTGAGGACTATTTGGAACTTGGGGGGAAGCTCATACACCCTCAAAAAAGAATCTTATTCCATTTTTGTGGTTTACATTAATCCAGTATATACTATGTGCCAGGCTTTGGGTTAAGTGCCTTACATATATTACCTTATTCAAGTCTCATAACTATCTTATTAAACACATATTATGATTTAAAGAAGGTAAGTAGCTTGCTCAAGGTTGCAAAGAAACTTCATTACTGATGGGAATTGACCTGGGCATTTTGATTCCAAAAGCCACAGTAGTTGGAATGCTGTTTCCTCTGTCAGGGTGAATTGTCTCTGTTAATTGAATGTGGAGAGGAAAAGAGACTGCATAATAGTGAAACCAGAAGAACAGACGGCACCCTCTACTGTGGTGAATCATTCAAGCAAACTCTGGAGGTCAATGAGATGGCCAGTGTTGCAACTGGATTGTTACCACATTCACTTTGACAACACTGGGAAGGGAAGCGCTGTTAGCTGTTTGAGGTATTGTTACAAATGTGACTGACTGAAAGTTGAAAAGGATTCCTTGATCATAATCAAACACCACCTTCTTTTTTGCACACCTCAATGTGGTATACAACAGCAGTGCCAAAGAGAACTCTCTGCAATGATGGACAAGCTCTACATATATGCTGCCTAACATGGTAGCCAGCAGCCAGAGGAGGTTACTCAGCACTCAAAATGTAGCGAGTGTGACTGAGGAGCTAAATTTTTCATTTCACTTAATTTAAAATTCTAATTTAAATAGCCACACGAGGCTGGCCCTACTGTGGCAGCACAGTTCTAGAGGAATAATCTAATATGGGCACATCAATGAAATGTTGCCTTCTATATGTTTTAGAGAGAGAAAGTTTTATTGCAAACTTCAAGCCTAAGCAAACGAACTGGAGGCTCCTTATGTTCCCACAGAGGTTTATCAGCTAAAATAACTTCAATTGATCAACTCTGCCCCCAGATTCAAAAACAAAGTATATTGCTGGAGTCTGATAGTAAATACAGTCATTGATAAGAAGTCACAAATGCGATTTCTGGTACCAAAATTTAAATAAAATTCAGAATTAGTCCAATCTTGCTATGAGGATATGTTCACAGATTAACTGAAAGCAACATGGCTAGTAGGAGACAAAGTAGAGACTAAAATTTATATCTCTAGCTAAATAATCCACATTCCTGAGATATATTGATTAATTATGAGTTAATTGTTCACTTTATTCACAAAAGCATTATCCAGTGTTTAGAAAAACACCAAAACATCCTGAAAAAGCAAAACAATATAATTTCTATGAACTTTTCAGGATATGATAAGTACAGTAGGAAATTTTAGAAATAGAAAATTCCTTCAAATGAAAACTATTTGAATATTCTAGGTTATCATTTTAATATTTGAAATTAAACATTTATAGTTTATATCTTTCTTACATATATAATTTAGAATACATATATATCTAATATACTATTTATAGAGAGCTTGTAAATGCACCACACTTAAAATGCTTCCCTATTCTCTTTGAAAGGAACATTGTCAAACATCTCTTGTGCAAGCTCTTTATTACATGGTTATAAAATACAAATATAAAAATCAGTTTTAAAAGATGAGGTATGTTATAACCTCAACATTTTACATAATACCATTTGATAGGATAGATGTAAAGTTCACAGTTCAGAATAGTTTCCTAAACACAAAAGAAAAAGCAAGGACATAAAGTATACCTTGGTTTGTATCATTCTCTGTGGAATATTGTTCATGGCATTGGAAAGCCAACCTTCAAGGCTTTTTGCAAAATTTCGAATGGCTTGGGTCAAGGCACCTAAGCATTAAAGAATAAAAGCAGAATAAAAAAAGTGTGAAAGAATATTAATTTTTGTGCTAGAATAAAAGAAAACGCTCATACACAATATCTGATACAGCACAGAACTCATATTGTCTTCATTGATGAAACTTTATTTAACATTATTCCTAACTTTTTAAAGCATCCAAGAATTATATTTTGGGCTTTTTCTTTTAAAGTTATTTTGTTCCCAAATACTTATGACACTTTTTTGGGAAAAAAAAGGATTCAAACATTTTTGCTTACAGCAACATATACCAGTTGTGAATATACTTAAAGAAATTTCTTGCTTGGAAAAAAACACTCCTTTCATTAACAGTTTTGTGCTAAAGGCTATGTATTTTCTTTAAAATTCTTCATCTTGTTATTTCAAGCTCTTAATCTATTTTCATTTCTTTTATTGAAAAGAAAAATAATGCAAAGCTTTCTCTGTTTCTCTATGCATCTATTTACTTAGAATCTGTGAATTAGAGTAATTCCCATCCTTGTTGAAAAGGTAAAAATTAAAATTTTTTCTGAATTGAAATTTTTGGGCAATTATTTTCCACTTCATTTGGCAGGTAGAGATAAAAGACCAGTATGATAAAATTGCTGTTACGGAAACCCATATTCTTAAGATATTCCTAAAATAGCTCATTCTGTATCCTTGACATATCTGTTAAAACCTGAAATAGGGATCGGTCCCATGACAGAAGATTTTATGGTGGTCATAAAATAATGAGAAGCATCTTCAGTTATCAGTGATGACTATGACTATTTCATAAGAAAAAATGTGCTTACTGAGATTGCTATATAGTAGGAGACAGAATACTTTTCTTGCTCAACAAGTAATTCAGTTAATAGTATTTTACTTCCTCTGTGCCCAAGGCTCCATAGTAGTATAGAGGAAAATTATAGACATTTAATAGATAAGTGCCTGAAGCACCCACAACATAAAAGTAATCTTTGTAGGTTCTCTATAATGGGGTAGGTATCAAAATATGCTACTATAAGAAACACAGTTATATTTTGGGCCGAGGTCCCCAGGAATATTAATGTTACTGATGGGCTTAAATTCCTTGGTTTTTCTTTCTGTGCTCAAATGAGTATGACATGATTCTCTATGCTTCTCTTAAAACCAGGTTTTATAAATAATTTCACTTACTCAAGTTATTTGCAAACAATGTAAATTTTCCTATTCCAATAATAAAGACAACTAAATGCGTTTTTAAGAGATTTGTTTAACTGTTCAAAACTGGAGAGACGAGATCGGAATGGGCTAAATTTTGGTTAGGAAAACACTCAAGCAGCGCAGATCCTTAATCATGAGGATCATCTGCTGGAAACACTGAATTGGAAATTTCTTGAGAACTAATCTTTTGAACCTTCAAAGCTTCCCACGTTAGCCAAAAAGAGAAAAAGGAAAGAAAAATATTTTTCTGTTGTATTATGTGCTAGAACCATGGAGGGCAGGCATGAATGGAAATGAAAAAGAGTGAAAAAAATTAATAATCCCTTTTGAAACAGTAAAATTTTGTTCCAGGTTCATTTTGGCAAACTGCATTTTCTATTTTTCCTACAATTAGTGTACAATAATTATTTAAACTGAAAAATAACCCCCAAATCTATAAATGTTACTTTAAAAATATTTATTACGGGCCTTGTTTTATCTAGATAAATTTAATGCAAGGGCGATTAGGTAAGAAAAGATATATTTTGCATTTAAAATAATTGTGAATTTTTACTTTTTCTACTAAATGATATTCCGGGCAACCTCTGGTTATACTTGTAAATGTACATTTAAGTGTTACCCATTGAGTGTTCATACAATTAATGTTTTTTTCATTTTCAGATAAATGTATTTTAGAATATAGTAGCTTCAAGCTGACATTAAATTAGTGTGATGTGCAGACTTTTTTTAGCTAAAAAAAGAAATCCCATCTGGACAGAAAATGGTAGAGTGAAGTGCTAGTAGCCAGGGAAATACAATTTTTAAAAATAAAGTTTGCTGTCTCTATAGGGATTCATGTATGTACAAAATTGTGCAGATTGACTCTGACAACTTTCAAAGCCTCATGAATGGATAGTTTGGAATTTAAATTCTATTCCAAAGCTGACTTGCCTCAACCTGCTCAAGATTAATACTAAAATGCATACAACCAGAAGACAGCTATCTAAATTGTATTGTAAGCTTTGTTACACCTCATTGTAGTATGGGAATTAAATTTCCAAATTTCCTTGGTAGGGTGGTATATCAATGCATCTTATAATTTCAGAGAGACTATAAAACTATTCGGGTGTCTGCTTAATATAGAGACAAGCTATTGGACAGAATAAACTGGTTTTCAAATCAAAATTTGCAAAAGACAAAGGTCAGTCCATCGTGTACTTAAAATTATGGGCTTGAATTAAACTAAAATTGATACAAGATTTAAAATAGAGAACTGTTAAACTCACAAGTTAAATTCTTATGGTGCTGTTATAGAAGAAAAAGATTTTAGAACTGTTTAGTGAATACTGATGTTGATTTGCCTCAAAAAAGAAAGTACTTGCTGACACCCCTTCTTTTATCTCATGAGAAAAATTTTATGTTGGTAGTAAGATGTCATAGGCTAATGAGCTACCCTATGCAACTTCTTATAAACATCTCTAGAGATTATCACTCAGAGCACAGGGAGCAAGAGAAAAACAAGGAAAATCTGATTGTGGAACATAAATCAGTAGAGAATTTAAATAGTGAAACTTTCTAAAACATCACTTTTAATCAACCTTTAACCAGGAAACTTGGTATAGGTAGAGTAGAATATATTAGCAATTTACAAAATTGTGAGATAATGTCAGCTAATTTTTTTTTTACTTATTCCTATATAAATTTATGTGTGTTCATTAATATTATATGGAAATATGTTTAAGCTATATTTTAAGGTGGCCGGGAACATATTAAAGATCTCATACCTTCTACTGTTGTCTATTGTTATTTAGAAAAAAAGAAAGTATAAGCATACAAATGTTAATATCTTCCCCTTTTATTCTACTAAATTCCTATTTTCACATTTTCTAGAATAATTTAACACAAATCATCTGTGAATAGTATACTTGAAGTACACAGTAGCCAATTTCACAAGCTATATGCTAGCTTTTACTTTATTAATGTCAATGTAGAGTAGAAACTGTCTCATTTCTTAAAAAGTTAAGGTCACTAGCGTGTACTCATATAGATATACGCATAAAATAGTTTCAGCTGCCTCTAACAGTGTCTGTGGTAGCGTTTATAGCCATACTTGAGAAAATAGCTTTGTTTGCTACAAAGTAGTTTAAAAAGCACCATCACTTAAAAAGGTAATCTAACCTATCTATGTAATTCCCATTTTCTTCATAGTGGGATTATAACGCCTGTGTAGTTACAAAGATTTTTCTCTCAAAATGCCAGTTAACCATTACTGTTAATGGAAACTGCATTTGTAGTTCTTAACATGATGTAGGTGACAAAATAGATGCTTTTATAATGGCATTCAACTTCAGTGGAAATCAAGATAGATTCACTTCAAATCAAAAGCAACCATGAAGGAGGTTGGCCTAGCAATTACAGATTTCCATAATTTTTGGCTTTATGAACGAGACTGTGTCCTTGGGTAGAAGAATTTTTACATGGTTGACTGGAATGCTAGTGTTCTTACATGTAGTTTACTGGGGCTGTTACATCTACAGGTTGGCTTTTTTATCAAAAAAAAAAGAAAGAGAGAAAGAAAGAAAAAGAAAGAAAGAAAGAAAGAAAGAAAGAAAGAAAGAAAGAAAGAAAGAGAAAGGAAGCAGAAAGAAAGAGAAAAAAAAGGAAAGAGAAAGAAAGGAAAGGAAAGGAAAGGAAAGGAAAGGAAAGAAAGAAAGAAAGAAAGAAAGAAAGAAAGAAAGAAAGAAAGAAAGAAAGAAAGACTGAAAAATAGATCATCTTTTCCCTTTTACTACAGTTTTGCTCTAGGCTGCTTTCACACAATATTCTGTGTTGAATGTTTTCTATCTGGCAAATCTAAATGAAATTAGAATCATTCCAGATTGCAATGTCACTTCTCAAAACTTCCTGGGTGGAATGTATGAGAACAAAAGCATCCGTACTCGTCTGCATTTAACTTACTAGGAATAGGTCTAAGGACGTCGGGGATGAGAATCTCCACCAAAGCCTGGTACATCCCATGGTCACAGTTACACATCCATTTCAGAATAGACTCATGTTTGCACAGAGTTATCAGCTTTGCTTTCGGAAGTCGACTTTCTATTTCACTCAGATTGCTGGTGTGAATAAATGTAGCAAATGAATAGATGGCAAATGAGGATAAAAAAGAAAATGGACTTTAAAAATAGTTTAAGTTTACCAAATATTACTGAGGTTAGAACTATACCACCATTGCACTGGTGCCATACAGCTGGCTATATATACAGAGAGAGATAGACAGATATATAAAACACTCCCCCAGAGCTGTCTATGCACATTCTTATTTTCTGACGGTATGAAAGGCCGATATGATAGTAATTCCATGAGGATGAAATAACTACCACAGTCCCCCAAATCAATACACATGGGAGCTATATACACACACTGAAACCTCAAGAGAGCAGTTCGTGGTTTATTTCTAGGAAGGCCAAAACATCAGTCTATTCACTTGATGTCATCAGGTAAGGTTCACAACTGGTATACATATCTCTAATTTATTAGCTGTGACATCTACTCAGCCATGAAAATGAATTGGAAAAGATGTTGATTCTGACCTTGATTCAGTAATAGTAGTACCATCAGTTGGAGTAGAGGGAGAATAGCGCCAGAATGTTTGCCACAATTTTTCTATCAGGCTAAATTGAAGATTCACAACAACGTCCAATATTGCCTAAAAAACAAAATGGTACCAGTATTACCTTACAATATTACTTATGCGACTGTGTGAGGACAGTCTAATATGACAGATTATATGTGGTCAAGTTCTCCCTTGGGGTCATAAGTTAACATGGTGAAACTACACTAAATTTTACCAAAGGAAGTGGAAGAAAAAAAAAAGAAACTACCTAGGAAGAAGATAAAGGGGGGAAAAATTCTTGGAAGATTAAGCAGGATAACATTCTTTTCATAACGTACTCATGCCACCCTCACTTCTACCTCTTTTTTCTTCCATTTTTCATTCTTGCTTTCCTTCCTCTCCATTTTCTTTCTGTCTCTTTCTTTCCTTCCTTCCTTTCTTTCTTTCTTTCTTTCTTTCTTTCTTTCTTTCTTTCTTTCTTTCTTTCTTTCTTTCTTTCTCTCTCTTTCTCTCTTTCTTTCTCTCTTTCTTTAATTCCTTTACCTACTGCTTCCTTCTGCCTCTATAGTTACTGTCACCCTACCTATTCTCAGACCTGGAAGGGTACAGAACATAGATTCAATTTACATCAGTCCTCTTTGGGCTAGGTAACCAGTGGCCATCAAAGCAGGTGGAAGTGAGGGGTGTGGAGTTGCTTTTGTGTGGCAGATGGAGTTAGGGCTGAATTACCTTTGTCTAAGGCAGCTGACCACAGGTTCCACTGTGTTCTCAGCCAAAAAGAGGCTGGGGCAGAAACCATGGAGTCAGCAGGCCTTCAGTGGATACTGCCTCTCTGGGCATAGCATTCAACATTAAAGAGAATCCAGTCCTATCTCTGCATACCTCCTTTACAGAACAACATTAAGACTATCTACTTTTCAAATCTCTGGGGCTTCACCTCCTCTTTCTCCTTTTTTATCTCCTAGAACTATTTCCCAGATGCATCAAAGATATTTTTTTACGGTGCTTAAATCTACCACTTTCCCTATTAACTGTCAATGATGATATTTAATTTTACCCTGCCATTGCAATTAGTTTGTAAATAAGCCTTCAGGTAAAAGCAGGCATAAAACTAAAGAATAACTTGTTAGTGCCAAGAACACATGATTTTGGGATTCTTTTGGGCATTAAAAGACAGAAGTAGTCGGTATAATGTGAATGATGTCATCACCTTTGAGGCAAAGGTAAAACAGCCCCACAAAGATCTATAAAATTCATGGAAGATAAAAGAAGTCAGGGGACAATCTAGAGAGTCTATCAGAGTATTGTCAGCAAAAACAACAAACTGTAACTTCATATTTGTTGAGTTTGGGCCACCTGTATTGAGTTGGCCCTATGCATGATACACACAATAACTGATATGAAATATATTCTAAAAGTATAAAATGTTGCAAGTAGTTAAATATTGAAAATGAAGATAGGGAGACAAATTAATTAAGACAGTCCTCAGTAACAATAAAAATGCAAAATGCAAGCCCTGAAAATAAAGGGCACGTAGATGTCCCTCATCCCAGCAAAGATCAAAATCTTCTCAAGCAGCAAAGTTTCTCAATTGCAGCTTAGGCACATTCCAAGAGACATCTCTAAAAGTGTGAAGCAACTATTAATACCTTATACATAATACCTTATATAGTTCTATATACGAGATTGCTGTAAGAACACTTTTCTTTTAACCTACATTAAAATAAAAAAAGTTTCAGCAACTCGTATAAAAAGTTATACTTGCTCCTTACATAACAAACTAGTGATACAAAAATATCTTCGATAAACAAATTGTGAGAATTCCCAATAATAGGCAAAGTAGGTATATTAATCTTTCTTTAAAAATATGTACTGTAGGAAATGTGAAATATAATTAGGCAAGTAAAGAATTTCAGTGTATCTTAAATTCAGTATCTCTTCAAATTAAGTAATCTCAAATAACTCTTTCGAAAAAGACATTCATATCAGCTTCATTTGAGGCAGTTTTACACATGAATAAAACATTTTATCATTTGTCCACCTACTTTCAAATATGTTCAAACTAAAATATATAGGCAAATATAAATTAAAATAATCCATATTCTACTGGCTTAGGGCAAATGACTATGGAACTAAATATGAGATTCAGGCAGCTATATTTCAAAAGTTTTTCATATTTATTCAAAATGAATATTTATTAACAGGAAAAAATAATTAGAATTTTTCTTTTTTATATATGCAGCTCAGCCCTATGAGAGAGATGGTATGAACACTGGTAATTCTGAAATAAATGGGGATCATTCTGTGGACTGCCATTTTCCACACAGATTATAATAAATGTCCCTATTTCTTCATACAAAGGATATTTATTTTTGAAAATGGTATGTTAATAAAAATCTTATAATTCAAAGACTATTTCAACCTTATTCAGGGGAGTTTGCCACTTAGAATAATCTTACTGTATGTTTTGTAGCAATGTAAATAATTATGCTCCAACTTACATTTTTAATAAATAGGAAAAATTTTTTAAAAATCCATTATAGGGTGGGCACGGTGGTTCATGCCTGTAATCCCAGCACTTTGGGAGGCTGAAACAGGCGGATCACTTGAGGTCAGGAGTTCAAAACCAGCCTGGCCAACACAGTGAAACCCCATCTTTACTGAAAATACAAAAAGTTAGTGGGGTGTGGTGGTGCATGCCTGTAATCCCAGTTACTGGGGAGGCTGAGGCAGGAGAATTGCTTGAACCCAGGAGGCGGTGGTTGCAGTGAGACGAGATTGCACTACTGCACTCCAGCCTGGGTGACAGAGTGAGACTATGTCTCAAAAAAAAAAAAAAAAAGCCATATAGTCTGGTTTGCTTAAAGCAAGATTCACTTGAACACACAGGAATGAGAAATTGTTTAGAGAATCTTTATACAAATCTTTATTGAATAAGATGATAGATGTAGAAAGAAATATTTTTTTTCTATATACATAAGGAAAATCCAGAAATTCTCTAATATGGGTAAAAGCATAGTAGTCAAAGGAAAATGAATATTAAGTGCTTTCATCATTCCAAGAAATGTTGGGAACTGGTAGGACACATTGAAGAACACTCCCGGCACATGCTATGTTAATAAGGAGAGAACCCGCCCTCGGTTATTAATAATTTAGTACCCTTGACAAGCACTCAGATTTGCTCTAGCAATTCTTATTTCTGGTGTGGGGGAAAATATCTGTTAATGCTATGAGCTAAGAACCTCTTACTGCATACTACATTGTCAGCAGTTAGGAGGACTGCCCAGGAAATCCAAAGGATTATCTTTTACTCCTAAGTGGATCACAAATATCCCTGGAATAAAGCTACTTAAATTCTAAATAGACTCTTCTTTCAAAAGGAGAAGCACTCAAGAAAACTCTTACTATAATCCATTATCCCCTTTTTGCCAGGTGAGCTGTGGTACATTAATATGCTGGCATGGAGAGAGCTCACCTCCTAGACAATGAAGCAAATTCTGATGTGGGATACTCAGAATGAGAGTAGGAGCAGGGCTAGAAAACACCAAAAGGAACCCTAATTAACCACAAAAGTGAAACAAACAAAACTGGAGCCTCAATGATCCCCGGAAAGAACACCTAAGGTGCTTTATTAAACATTTTCAGAAATTATTTTAATAGAAATATACACTTATGATATGAAATTCAGAAGATAAAACAGGTCTGTTGAAAAGTTGAGTCTCTCCCCTCTAACTCCCAGTCACCCAGTTTCCTTCATAAAGGCAACCACTGTTAACATTTTCTTGTTTTTCCTCCTTCTGGATATATATATATACACATATATACATATGAAGGAAAAGGAAGAAACATACATATATACACATACATACACACACATATGTTATTTTTCACTCAAGTAAAAATATGTATACATAATCTTTTACATTTGCTTTTTCCTTTAACTTTAAATCTTGAAGTGATCCATTTTGGTATGTTTATAGAGTTGCCTATTCTTTTGATGGCTGTATAGTATTCTACTCTAAAGATTGTATTAATACCATATTTTATTTATGCAGCTCCCTATTAGATAAAGAAATTATAACCAATCTTTTGCCTTAAAAATAATAATGCAACAAATGCCCTTGTACACTTCTCTTGTCACCCAGATATACGTATTTTTGTAGGACAAATACCTAGAAGTGGAATTGCTACATTAAAGGATTCATATTAGGATAGGCTTAAGAAACAGAATAAAACTTATTCTCACTTTTCTGCATTCCTCATCTCTCCACTCTGAGACTAGAAAGAAGAAAAATGAATTTGTTAGTGCTAAAAGATATGCTCAAAAGAATTAGTGCTAAGTTCATCTGTCCTTTAGGAATAAGCTTGATTATTTTATATTAGCAAGTTGTCTGGCAAAACCTAGCAGTGTTCATACTGCATTTGAAAAGACTTACCTCACAGTGCTCTCTATAAAGACTCTGCAGTGACTTGATATCCTCAAAGGTAGTACCATCTGGCAGAGAAGAGATTTCAACTTCTCCAAACTCTGGAAGTGCTCGAGATGCATCTGTTACCATGACAACAGAACAGAAAAAAGCTATTGTGGATGGTGCCAATTACAGATTAATGAGGGAAAATTTAAGAAGACCAAAAAGAAAACAAATTTTAAAGGTCAGGGGTCCAGAGAGCAAGGACTTTTTATATTAATATTTTACAAGTAAAACTAAGCAACACCATCAGCACAAAATATAAAACTAAAGGGAACATTCGTAAGAATTTTCTAGAAACAAAATTTGCACTACAATTATACTGCAAATAGTATACTGCGTATCACAGAGTCTCTCAACACAAGTCCCCTATTAAAAGAAAAACATCTCGAGCTTGCTAGTACCTATTTTAGATATTTTTATTATGTTACTTAATTACATAAAAAAACTAGCTTTGAACTCATTATGTTCTTAACTGTTATAGAGTCATAAACCTAAAGAGCTACAAAGCAGATACAAAGAAAACTACAGAAATAACATACAACTTAACAACATTAATTTGATGTGATGGATGATGCTCTTGTCCTGTAACTAAGTTATCTCTTGCAACAAGGATCAGTATTGACTGCTGCAGCACAGGATCTTTTGGGTCTGAGAGATCTATACCAACATGTGCTTTGTGGTGGCTGCTGCTCCTATGTGAAACTTTCCTTCACACAGAATACAGGGACATGATCTAGGCTTCCCTTGTGAGGGAGGCATAATTTACATAGTAAGTCTCTCTCTGTTCTTTTCTTATTAGTTCTGGACAATTAATGTAAGACATTTTGGTGCCTGTCTTATCATAAATCCAGGTACAAATATGGAAACTAAAATGGCAGAACAGTATTTAGTTCTAGTTTTCTAGGTAATCCAGAATATGCTTAGTTTTTAAGATGATAATCAAAGCAAAATCACAAAATAAAATTCTTGTTGAATGACCAAGGGTCCACAAGAACATAACCCTAGGACTTCAGTCTGAGAAACGCTGCCACGTTTTCAACTTCAGTAATGATTCCAACCTGAACGTCTATTTTAGTTGTCTTTGTCAGAAAGTGCACATAGACACATATACACACACACAGACACATACACACAGTCACTCTCTGATACCTTCTACTTATCTTGACCTGTTATATGGAAAATAATGCATGTTCATCTCTAGAAGAGTTGTCAAATTAAAGTGCCACTTTTTTGCCCCTTTGGCTATGGCAAAAATATGCAAAATATGCAAGTTTTTCTTCCTAACTTTTTCAGTAACAAGAAACATGTATTCCATCTACAAATTACAAAAATAGAAAGTACTGTGATTAATTTAAATGAATAAATTACTTTTAAAAAGTTTATAAAATTTTTTTTTCTAATCTGAGCCTGTGCATATATAACTTTATACATAGGAAATGAGAATTCTTTTTGGCACTTGAAGTTACTACTGAAAGTAAACAGCATAATTTTGATCACAAAAGCCGATTAATACAAATTCTGGAAAACAATTTCATAGCAATGAGTCTTTAATTCATACGCATAAAAGTCCTATATAGCTTGAGATTTTTAAAAATAAGCTCTAATAAACACGAAAGGCAGACATGAACTAGGACTGTTATACATATGATGAGCATAATTTTGGCACCAAAAAAAAATCTTTCTATGCCATTGACATCTATAATAGACATTGCACTTGGAGAAAAGACTAACTTTTCAAAATCCTAGTAGCAACTAATATGCATTACACCTTAACATACCCAAAAACTGTTGATGATGTTGGCTTTGGGCAATTACAGTTTGCTCAACAGATGTGCCTGTCTGTTGACCACTTCCTGTGAAACCATCTGCAACCCCATCCACTTTCTGCATAGGCTTGTACCTAAAAATATTAGATGGAAAAAAACAAATAAACCAAATTATTCCTTGCTTTTTTGTACTACCCGAAACTCCCAAAGCATTCAGTTTTATTCTATCTTCTTTAAGGTCTCATGATAGTTGTAGGATTTTTTTTTCCTTGATAGTCTCATAAAGGTAGAATGCAATATTTTTTTCAATTGTGAAAAGAAAAAAGGGGAGAAGGGGTGCATGAAGGGGACCCATTTTTGGAAATCCAGAAATTTACCCAAGAATGAAAGAATTATAAGGTATTTCCTTGGACAGCAGGAGCAAAGATGTCCACGATTAAGTTTTAATACACAGCTTGAAAGTAACTTTTAATGGCCAATGGATATATTGGAACTTTAATCTGAACAATGATCTAGGAGCTCAGGCCTGAGAAATGTTGATGAATGGCTTTCAATTAGTTAATATCTCTAAAACACGATCAGCCTACAAATCTTATCATATTGTTTTTCATATCTCCTAGAACCTTTCATGCATCTCAACACATTTATCTCCATGACACTTATCAACATCCTCAAATATAAAGGCCATAAGCATCATTCTGTAGCAAAATATATGCAAGAATCAATCTACAAAAAGAGTTTATCAAATTAAAATAAAGAATCAAAGTCAGTTAAAGTTATGTGTCTTCAGGTCCTAGTCATACAAACTTATGTATTTTCCACACAGCTAAGATAGAAAAAAATTTGCTTCAGTGGCATGGGGAAGAAGGAAGATGTCTTGGAAAAGAAATACCATATACAAAAAAACAAAACAAAACAAAACAAAAAAAAGCCTGGCCAAGTCTCCTAGGATGAGCAAAACAAAATAAGTAGGCAGCAACTATAATTTCTTCTTTTTCTCTGATTCCACTTATTTTTCTTCATTTTACAAATTTGGAAATAACAGAAAAGCATAAGAAAAAATTATAATGTACAATAAACTTACTATCTAGACATAACATTCACATTATGCTGTCTGGCCTCCCATTCTTTTTTTCCCTATTTCTAATTATATTTACAAACAAAATAAACTAATATTCTCACCATTCAGACACTTGACCCCTACAATGATACTATAATTCAACTGCATCATTAATATGAAGTTACTATGAATAACAATGCCCCTAATATGTGAACAGGACATACTCAGAGATGCCTGCATGCTGACAACAGATATGAAGTGACTGAACCTGGTAGAACATCATACAAACTAATGCTCAGCTTGCCTTAGGAAATGAATCAATCTTGGATGTTATCAATTGCAACTCAGATAAATGAAATTTTCCAAATAATTGCCAAATCTCTCACAATGACATTTACATTTATTTCTTATGTGACAGCATCTTACAAACAACTATGAAAAACAAAAAATAAAGTCAGAGGGGGAAGAGATTGGAAATCAGTACAGCACTCTTCATCCTTATGAATATAATTTTAGTGATGACTCCTCATCACCAAAAAAACTGATTGCCGTTTTCTAATGAGAGAAAAGAACTCAGATCTAATCTTTTATTTAATAGAAAAACCTTCTGGGAGGTACTTTTCAACTGGCGCCATATCCGAAGATAACAGAAGAGTTAGTGTTGTGATGTGCTGGATGCCTTGTTTATAAAAAATTGAATGTTTTTCTGATTTTTTTTCCTCCTTAAAGAATCATGTTTGAGAAGCAAAGAAACTTCATGAGGCAAGCACTTTGTGTACATATACGGGAGAGCAGTTGCTAACCATTCTGTTGTAGCAGACTTGAATGATTTTAACCTTATTTTGTTCAGGAAAGTTTCTTGTCCTTATTGATTCATTCCAAGTTTCAATTGATTTTAGCTTCCCCTTTTCAGCTATGGAATTGTATATCATTAATAAAATAGCCTAAAATTGTTTAACCATGATTCTTCATTTACGTTAATGGAGTTTGGGATTCACAGAGCTTAAATAAAAGTGTTTAAAGGAATTTGAGTTATTAATATTTACCCTGGAGGAGGAAAAAATGAAAATAATTCCAATAGACTTCAATTACATTAAATTTTAATACAGGATTGTAAAGTTATTACAAGACTTTGCCCAGTTATGCTTTGTCACATTTCTTTGTCCTACACAGCATTTAACATACTACAGATGCTTAACAGGCACAAATACCAAGGGCAAATGGAATTTAACCATAAAAGAAAATGACTTATATTCCACTTAGACTGTAAGTTTTCAAAAGACAGATGTTACATCACAATCTAACCGCACACAATGCTTAGGAAGACTATAGCCTACAAGCAAAATTGTCTGCTTCCTTAGGAAGATGGAGACAGCTGTTAGTATTGCAAATGGAAGTTCCTAATGAAAGGAGAGATTATATTTTTAATAAGGAATCAAAATCATGATGCACTATAATTAACATATGATTATACTTAATGATACTGAGTGGGAAACACTAATTAGAGATAAACTATATTATGTGGAGATGAAAAATGCATCAAGATCAACTTTTAGGGGAAAAAAGGAGGTAAGCTGGTAAATTCTGGAGGAACTATGCAGGTCAGTACTTAGGAAAAGATTTTATAATACATAGTAGAAATAAAGAAAAACACAGAAAATATACCAGAACTTGGAAATGAGTGTTTTCACTCTAACCACAAGAGTAAGGGTAGCAAGGTGAATAGTGGATTGAAAGATGGACAAAGATTGAGCAAGAACACACTATGTGCATTCATTCTTGGTTGCTTGGCTACCGGACCTCTGCAAGCCAGAAGCATATGTTATGCCTCCTGGGAAAAGGTCTAGGGACAAAGTTTAGGATGGGTTTGTGCCATAAAGAATGACATCAAGAAGGTAATATGGAATACAGCTCATGTACAAGAGGGCTAATGTGGGCCTGTAAGTATGAGAGATCTTCCAGGTAGTGGTAACTTTTGCTTTTCCTGCTTTAAGTAATGAATCATGTCGTGGTATATCCACAATGTATTGTCTGGCAATGGATTGGAACTTAGAAAAAATCCCCAGAAATCAGAAATACTGGACTGAGAAAGCCTAGATCCTCATTTTCATGGTACCCTAACTAAGGAAAATATCCTATCCCTACCCTCACCTCTGAAGTGTCTTCCCAAAGAAGGAGGGAGTTTAACAGGAAGTCAAGAACAATCACATTAAAAATAGGCTAAACAAATACCAGTAGCAACTGATTCTTCTTGGAGACAGTGGTTGTAGATTATATATCACTGGTTTTGAAATCTAAGTGCATATCAATATCTAGGTAGTATTTCAAAAAATTCAGGTGCCTAGGATCACCCTAGATCCACCCCCAAAATATTTGAGAATAGAGCTTAGGAACTGGTTATTCTAATAAGTTTCTGAGGTATTTCTTAAGTAGGTTGTACAGCCTAATCTACAGGAGCCTGTTGGTCCCAAATGGATTCCTTCAGCCCAATGTTAAAGAAATACATCAATTCATACTACAAAAACATCATTTTAAACAAAATAAGTCATCAATTTTTAACTTTTCTCAATAAACTATATTTGGAATGTACAATAAATATATTTGAATGAATAAATGCTTAAGGTAACATGCTTGATTTTATCATATCATCAACTGATTTTTTATATATAGCAAATCAATTTAACAAATATTTATTGAGCACATACTGTATTATGGGTAGGCCACTATAGGCACATGGTTTTTAAAATGCTGGGTATAAATATAATTTTTCCAAGATGTCTTTTATATTCTATTGGCCTACACAGTAATTCTACATTATGTTAACCTTGGTTGAATTTCAACTGACATTTTAGCATTGAAACATGACTTGAGGATTTGCTGACTCTCTATACTCTTCATAAAATAATCACCATAAACTTTATCAAATCTACGATATCAGGAGAATAATAAATTTAAAAAAACAGGTAAGATTTCTATTGAAAAAAAAAAGCCAAACAAAAAACCCTTCCTGTTGAATCCTTTAAAAATACTGAATTTTTTAATATTTAAGAGTATTTTCCTCCCTTTACTTCCATTTACTTTATGAATTAATTATTTCTAGATTCGGTTTTCCCAGAGTAAATTCTTAGTACTCTTTCATTGAGTATGCTCTGAGAAAGACCTGTGCTTTATCAAATAACGAAACGGCACTTGGTTTCAAAATTAGTAAGAGGCAAATGATAATTTTAACAGCTTGCAACTCCATGGGCAATCAGTGCTAAAGTTGTTAATGATTAAGAAATAAAAGAAACTCTAATGCTTTAATAGCTGACTGTATGCATAAAACCTGTCACTAACACAGAAAACTTAGAAAATAATTAGGAATCTTCCTCCATGGGGTTAGTCATAGCTGCTATTTAGGACTTGGACAGTTGTAACTCTACTGTAAAAGTAATATTCTGTCAATCCCACACACATGGATACTAAAACAGTCCAATGGAAGGCAAAGAATGGTATATATTTACCATTACATTCAACTAACAGCACCAGGCGGAAGGATTTTCAACAGATTAAATGAAACATTTGAAAAATCCTTTCAAAGTAGCTGAAAAATGCACATGCAAACAGAAAATATAAACTGTATAGGCAAAAGGAGACATCATTGTGTTTTGTAATTCCAGAAATTACACAATCATTTTATTTACATGAATAAATTGAAATACTGAGCTCAGAACAAGGGCAGGAGGCTAAAATTTTCTACTGGAATCTTGTAATCTTCTTTGGAAAAAACTATCCCAGAAAGTCTTTAGATGACTTCATGTCTGAAATGAACCAAGTGATATAAACACTAATGGATCAGAAGAAAATAGTAAATATGAAGAGTTGCATTCTTTTAGAATAGTAACTAACTTTGATGTCACATTGAATATATTGATAATATATCCAAATGACTTTTAACATCAACCCTGATGGTTAATGATAGGTATTCCATCTCTTCAATTCTTGTTGGTGGCTCTCTGAGTATTTGTCTCTTCATTAGTTTTACATCTATGATTGGGCAAGAAGAGGTGGAAAAAATTAAATTGAAATGGGCTATATGTTAATTGCAGCAGGTAAAGGAGGAGGTTGAAACTGCTGGCGAAAAATCAGATTTGTGGGTCATTCATTCTTTTAACAAATATTTAGAGAGCACCGACAATGTGCTTAGAGCTCTCCCAGGTGATGAGGATGCAGTGCTGAAAGAGGCAGACATGATTCTCTGATCTCATGAATTGCTTCATTGAGTCCTCTAAGCATAGGTGGTTTATGGTTAGCTATATAGAACTGATATATTCTTGCTACAAGTAGGCATGACACTTCTTTTATCTCTTACCCTTTCCCACCTTCTTTATTTAGAGAATGACAATCTGGCTCCATCTGATGCCAAAAGATAAACAATAACAACAAAAAAAAGGCATCTGAGGTTCTATCTAGGAAAAAATAAATTAGTGAGCTTCTTGAACACAGAAAAATTAAGTGGTCCTCAGTTTCCTTATCAGTAAGTAACAATATAATTGCCAAATGAGATCTTGCATGTAATGTGCTTAACGAAAAACATTTTAAATATTCAATAAATACTACTCAGGAGCATAAGTGGTGACTGTTATTATTAACAAACTACGTAGTTTGGTAGTTATTGAGTTGTGATTATTTATGTTTCTCCACTCTTCAATGGAAAAGATGATCATTACATCACCAGGGAATTAACGTCTAGGAAAGGAATGATAAACTATTAACATCAATCAAAGTTAGAAACCACTAGCCTAGAGGTATAGAGAAATAAAAGCCCAAACTGACCAATTGCCAGGATTCACTCTCCTCCAAAACACTAAATATTCCATAAGAAGGATATTTTTCTGTAGTGCTCATCATATAATAATGATCCCAATAATAATTATCTAACACTTGAACACTTCCAGTTATTAAAAAAATTTTCAGATGCTTTATTCCACTTGAACTTCAAAACAATCTGTGAGATAGTCTATTATGAATTTCTATTTTGCAGATGAAGAAACTGAGGCTCAGTGAGGCTAAGTCATACACTCTGCAGAAGTGCCCATGTAGCCTGTACTCAATTCCCCATTTTCCAATTCTAAATATAGGGTTCGTTTAACTAGTCTATGAACCCTGTATTAAGAAAGGCCATCTAATGATGAAAGTTCTTAAATTTCCTCTCTCACTTCTAAAAGAACGTGCATGCTTTTACATCTATCTACAGCCATAACAAAAGTAGCCTTGCTGTAACATCTTTCCAAATGACCTCTTCTTCTCTCTTCTTAGTGACATTCTTACTTCGCATCCTGTGAAAGAAAGGCTTATTCTTTCACAGAATCCAATTGCTGTGAAGAGACCATGCAAAGAGGCAGGAGGTGGCACATTTCCTCAATTACTTGAAACATACTCATTAAAATGTGATTTCTACCTTTATTTCATATGCAAAAAATTTTATTACATGTGTGTTTCTGTTTGGGTTATCTTACCTCTTTGAGGGTGGAATTCTCATGAGAATAAAGACAAGAGTTCTTATCCTGGTTGCTATATGACTGTGGATAAGTTATTTAAGCTTTATGGACTTCAGTTTTCTCATCAAGAGGATAAGTTGGACTAGGTTATGTCTTTTAGATGTGATTGACAGATTGTGTATGCAAATAACAATTGATAAGTATTTGCTGAAGAAATGATAAATGACATTTAATATTTTGAGAATGGCTACTGGGATCAAGCACAGCCACGCATATTATCAAATGCATTTCGCTTTTGCTACTGGAATTTGGAAAAGTATCTAAAATATACGTGCCAATACTCTCTGTGTACTTCTTTTCATTATTAAAAATAAACTGCAGCAAACATTGTTACTTAGTTTGGAGAGTTGGAAATTACCGATGTCCTTTTTGCTCTATAATAATATAACTTACTTATTATCTAAATTAGAGTAAACAAATTAGTCTATGAGTGAATTTCATCAAAAACTGAAGATTACCTCATTTCAGTGCAAAAAAATTTATTTTCAGATGAAGTATTTTCAATACAAGTTTTTTTTTAAAAAACTGTTACACATTCTCCTGCCTCCTTAACCATGGTATTTTACCTCTCCTTGATTACCCATAATGCCATCAATATGCAAAGCAGTTGTTACGTTGTATTAGGCCAGATTTTAGTCATCAGAGTGATATTTGAAATATTTACTGGAGTGCCTAGGTCCATTTGCCCCTCCACAGAGTGTCCACAAACTGTTGTACTGAATAATTTTAAACAGAAGACCCTGTCTACTTGTATTTCTTCTTGACAGCTGTCACAGTTCATGATTGCCTGTGAATCAGGTGGGCTCTAATCTCCTTTATTTTAGGTAAAATGGCTTGAGAATGGCTTTATCTTCCCAACTAAGTGAAACTGCAGGCTCTGTGACATCTGTTTTCCAATCAGAAGCTGTTTACATTTATTTTCAGACTCATGGCTATGTTCCATACAGTGGTATTGCTGGGAATTGGATTTATAGATAAATGGAGATTTCCTCTACCACCCTATCAAACCCTCAAGTGACACCTTGTATAAAGGAGCTCAAGAAATTGTGAGCTATAAAAAAACAATAATCATTCTTATCCCTACAATGACTATAATTCCAAATTCATGAGAAAAATGTACAAATTGAGCTCCAAAAGTTATATTTAATTAACAAAATAATCACTGCACAGACTTGTATTTCTTCACTGTAAGAAAATATAAAAGAAATTTACATTATGAAAGATAAGCACACATGGATGCATTTAATACACCTTCAAGTATTCAAATAACGTGAATATTTTGAAATATCTTCTATTTTATACTTTAAACCTTTCACATGTCATTTGTATTTTTACAAGAGACTGGCAGTCTCTTCATATAATTTTTACTGTATTCAGTAGAATCATTTGAATTTTGAAATTTAAAATTTTTTTAAGCCATAAAATATATTTTTAAGTTCTTTTCCCATTGTTTTCAACAAATATTCTTAAATTAGTCTATGTCCACACCCATGAAAAGAAACTCCTTCTTTCCTGTCTAAATATTTCTGCACAGTAGGGTAATTGGTTTCAGTTAAGGCTTATCAATGTTGTCAGTGGACAGATTCCTTCAGAGAGACCACAGAAGACTCCTGCTGCCCTATAAGAGAGGCCCATGCAATTGGCAACAGTAACACTGCAATCAGTTAGCGAGACATCATTTTAAGAGCAACTGTCTATAATCCTAAACTTGTATCATTAAAAAAACCCAACAAATTAAAGGCAGTTTCAGTACTTCTTTGGTTCTTTCACATTCTTGTTTCATAAGAAATAAGAAACAAACTCAATTTATTAATACTCCTGAGATTCTTAAATCATTTCTTAAATGTCTCCATATTTTACCTGTTTCCAAACTCAAGTACCACTGTCCTAAGAACGCAGAGGTTTTTATGGCTTGCTAATCTTTACAGAATCTGTTTCATGAGGAGACCACAGAAAGTCCTCGGCCTTACTTATGTAACTCAGGTTTTTTATAAAGAATGTCCCTTGAAGGCTTCTATTTCTATGAAAGCTTGCTAGAATTCCTTGCAGTTAAATCACAGGAAATTCCTTGCAATCAAATAATAGGCTTCAACTGTCTTAGTTATAATTTACAAAGTTTTTATTCATACTTAAGTTTGAGTATATGTTATTTCTGAAGCAAACTTTCTTTTTCTTGATTTCACCATCATCTCCACTGTGTAGTGCTGCTATGCATGAGTGCAGAAATCACACCAAAAAGTAAAGGCTATAAGTGCTGCCATTAACGGATGCAAAAAGCAATCATAACCCAAAACAGTAACAATTTATTGCAACTCACACAAACTCTATGAGGTACTATCCAACTCTATGAGGTACTATCCTATAATTTATTTTATTATTTTTTTAAGCCCTTCTTATTTTTCACTGGCTACACATCAAAAAATAAGAATCAGCAATTAAAAAATAAGATTGAGAATCTGTAATAAAAAAAATCTAAAACCTTTAAGATATCTTTTATATAATAGCCAATCTTGAACTGAGTCTTCAGTCTGGTAAACTTACACTGGAAATTATGACCGTGTTAAAAAACCACTTAACAAGTATCCTTACCTCCAGTCTCTTTCCATTAAATAGTCTTGCCCAAAATCAAAAAGTCATCTCTCTAGAAAAAATCAAAGTTTCATTGTTTTGCTTCAAAGCCTTACATAGCTTCAAAGCTATGTTCTGCACAAAGAACAAACTTATTAGCTTTACATACAAGCAAATCCCTTAATATATGATCCCAACTACTTTTAAGATCTCATCACCCACTAAACTACTCAACCACCTCCTTGATTCTCCTTCTGTAATACCAACCTCACTAAATATGACATGGACCATTTACCACAGACATCACGGACTTCACCACCAGGTGAATTTTCCTTCTGCTTTAACATTTCTCTTTTTATGACTCCTCTAAGTTCCTACTCAGATAGCACTTTCTCTAGAAGCTTCCCAATCTCCCTTTCTCTCAGATATTGCCAAAAACTCGTCTGTATTGTGATAGTTCCTTGATCAAAGTTTTATTTTAGCACTTCCCAGACTGTATTCCCTTTTTTTTCCATTCTCCACGTGCCTCCCCTTCTAATTTTTTAACTCTTCAAATGTAAGCACTGTGTCTTATCTCTGCATGCAGGGCTTAACACACAGTAGAGACTCAATCAGTATTGGCTGATGAAATAGTATAAAATTACTGTGTGATATATTCTTTTCTCAGATATTATCTTAGAGTTAATGCTTCTGACTGAACTAGCATGGATGGGGAGATGTGGCCAAGGCAACTAATCACTACAGAATACTACACTGGGACCTATGCAGAGGCCTTTCTCCTACCGAATTCTGCATGCTCACGTGAAAAGAAAAATCATAACTACTGTCTTGGTTGAGCTATGCTGGTAAAGAGGAAAGCATTTTTTCATTTTATTTACTCTAAATTGTGACATAAGTCACATGGGACTAGAAGGCCCTTAGCTATGCAACTTTATTATGGGCTTGTGCAAATCACTAAACCTCTCTGGGACTCATCTGAGAAAACAGAGACTATTAATGCTTTGATTGTCATAAGGTTTTAAGGCCAGACTAGACTGACATATTTTTCAATTCTAAGATCTATGATTCTATTCATCCATCCATCCATCCGTCCATGCATCCATCCATCCATCATTCATCCATCCATTCATGAATGCTTGAGATCTCTTACAACTCTAATATCAGCAATTCCATATCTATGAAAGTTGGATTCAAAGCAAATGTAAGACATCCCAAACATTCTGCAAGAATTCATACTGTGTCAAAAAGAATGACTTGAGAGATGTGCAGAATAGCAAGTCAGAAGCTCATGAATACTGAAACAAATTTCTCCAGTTGGTATTTGCTTGCGTATGCTCCTTATGTTTTGTGTTTCATTTCCCTGTCTGAACAGTTTGGGATGTCACACTTAAAAGGGGCCAAACAGGCTGACTGATAAGTAATTTTTAAAAATTTGGAAAACAGGCGAGATCACTGAAATTCTAAATCATATTTAAGAACTATCTGTAGTGAAAGCATGCCAACAATAAGAACATTCTTTTATACTTAGGTATTTGTTCAGAAAAAAGGAGACCCGAACATCTAAGAAATACACAGCCTGGACACATCAACGATAACTTCAGAGTCTACCTTTGTTTCTGTTGCATGGGTTGTTGTCTCATAGCCATATACTGCATGTCTTCTTGCAGACGATTAAGAGGGGAATCTGGCTTGACACGAATCCCATAGTAGTGGTATTTGGAGTTTCCTCTTCATTAATGAACAAGAAACATTAGAAACAAAAGTCAGTCAAACTAATATTAATCACATGGGATGTCCATTAAACTTCACACTTGGAAAAATTTGGTAAAAACAGTGTATTAATGTTACATATTTATGATTAACCTGTTCGGAATACTTTTATGTTTTTATGGTGATAAAATTTGAAGAATCAAAATAAGATTCTGCATCAATCAGCTAAAGGCCCTACTAAAAATATTTGTTTATAAACTTCCACTTAAATATTAGTCAAACAGTCCATTTGTTCCATACAAATTACATTTCATTTTCAAATTTCTATTTTAAATTTAGTTAAGAAGGGTAATGATAGGAAAAAAGTTTTTGGCCAGTAAAAATTAGTTAGCAGGCCAATAAAAATTAGTCAATGGAATACGTATTTATTGTAAAGTATGTATATAGAACAAAGAAAAAAAATCTTAATTCTACTTTCCTGGATAAGTTCGACATTTTTCTCTTTATTTCAGTGATGATGAAGTAAGATAACTTAATTGTTTGTTACAAAGTGTTGTGGTAAAGACTTACTTAATATTTTGAAACCTAAAAAGAAAGTAAGCGTTTAATCTATTGATTTTGAAACACATTTTAATAGTTTCTGTTTTTATGGATTTGTGTCAGTTTTGCAGGCTAAACAGGATTTGTCACAATAGAGATGGGGAAATTTCTCTATGAAAATGGCAAATTTCCACCTGGAATAAAAATGTCACAATTTCCCCATGTTTGCTATTAGAAATGATAAAGTTTTGCTCTGAATGGAATTTGCAAATTCTTGCAAAATATAATTTTAAATATGTAAATTCTTGCAAAGAGAAAATAGTAGTTTTTCACAAGTCCATATATAGCAATACATCAGTGCTTTTTCCAATTTTTTCTTCCATTTACAAAAAGAAATGCAAGAAGAGTGTGGATTAAATATTTTTTATAAAAATAGAGCAGAATTGTACTTCCAAGATTTAAAAACATATATTAAATGAACCTTATATATATTTGAAGACATTAAAATTATACTATATAAATTATACTGCTAGTTTTTTAAAAATGCAGGGCATCCAAATACTTACATGCTTTCAGCACAATAAAGCAGACAGAGAAACTTAATGCCTGTAAAGAAAGGCCTTCTACTTGCAGAGATTAGATCTTGTCTCAAAAATCCACTGCAGAATGGTGCAATAAGAAAAACCAAAAAATTCCACATACCCAATTTGTGGCATTCTCCTGTACAAACTGGAGGACAGTAGGGAGTAGATGTAGGGTAGGAAGCAGGAGGCATTACTTACATGACAAAACTACAGAGGAAAATGATGTCTCTCTTGTGAGACCTCAAATAGATGGGGTGCCGAGTTTCTTTTTGGTTTCCTACAAATTCACATTTTAATTGGGTTGGGAGGGAGAGGTTCTTTTTATTTCATTGGGAATGGTTGGGGGAGAGAAGCATATCCATGGTCTTCTTTACTCAAACTTAACTTGGAGATGAGATCTAACAAAAGGTACCTTTTTATTTGCCTTTGTTTAAAACAGTGATTTGATTTACTTTTTGTTTACTTAGATCCAAAAACTTTAGAAAAGATCTGGTTCTAGTTTGAGTGGTTTCACCAGATTATTTTATTGATGGATACTATTAATAATAGTTCTACATATACTTCACTTTTAAAAAAAGTATTTGATTTAGTTTGCCTCATCAGTTATATTAATTTTCCATCTGTTCCTTGGATAGGAGTAGAAAGTAAATGTTAAACAGTTTCTATGGTAGAAAGAATGTCTAGTACCTGACTCCTACAATTGTCAGTTTTTTTACATTAGAATTCTATCTTCATAACACTTCATTTCTTTAAACTCCCTCCATAGTGCTTATTTTCTCCTTATTTTTCTAGGCTTTGCCTCACAAACCTAACTGCAAACACTACATACAATTAACAAAAAAAAAAAAAACAGGAGACATAATTCATGATTGTTACCTAGTGGGGAGTGGGAGGAACCCAGAACATCAGAAAGTAAAAGCTGCAATATTGCAATATGTACTTACAGAGTATGGATTCTACTCATTCACAAAACCAAACAACCCCAATTTTGTCCCTTTCTATTTTAAAGACTTGTTTCAAGGTTTGAATGGAGCCTCAAAATAGGACCCATTGAAATCCCTTTCAGTAACAAAAGAAGCACAACAATACAGCTATTAGAATGTTGAATAAAGCCCACAGTTTCAAAATATTGGCATGGTATGCATAACTACAGAGCCACCAGCTAGGAGATAGTAGGTTAGGTCCCCAAATAATGATTTTTGTGGTTTTGAAAAAAAAATTATAGAAACAAAAAGCTTTTCTCAAGGGAATGAAAGCTATTCCTTTAGTGTGAATAGACAATCACATTCTTTAGTTTAAAACATACTATCTTTTGAAGTATAGAAAGAAGGAAACATATTTACGAGAGAGCTAAACCTTCAGCAATCTAAAAGCTGTATAATCACTTAAAATGCAACAGAAAAGCAATAATTCATGCTATGAATACATACAGGCCTTGTAAATCTCATAAAACTGACACAGTGACAGGGTTTAGGACATGCTATCCCAAACTATGGCACCTTGGCATTTGAAGAAACAACAGAAGCAGGCCACAGAAACTAGAAAAAATTCCCCTCACTCCTTCTCCTCTGAAGCAGGCCATAAAACCTAGCTTACTTTCTCCTGAAAATAGGTCATGAGACCCTCATTCCAGAGGGGTCCTCCTATACCTTGCAGAAAAGAACATTCTTATTTTTGAAGACACAGGGATGCAGAAAACTGTGAACAAACAGGCCTTGCTGGGCCGGGTGCGGTGGCTCATGCCTATAATCCCAGCACTCTGCGAGGCTGAGGCGGGCGGATCACCTGAGGTCAGGAGTTTGAGACCAGCCTGGCCAACATGGCGAAACCCCATCTCTACTAAAAACACAAAAATTATCCGGGTGTGGTGTTGGGGGGGTGCCTGTAATCCGGGTTACTCGGGAGGCTGAGGCAGGAAGAATCGCTTGAACCCGGGGGGCAGAGGTTGCAGTGAGCTGAGATCGGGGCACAGCACTCCAGCCTGGGCGACAGAGCGAGAATCCTTCTCAAAAAACAAAACAAAAACAAAAACAAAACAAAACAGACCTTGCTGAGTATCTCCCAGATTAGAACCATTAGATCATACCCCTAGAACCATTAGATCACATCCCTTTCTGTCCAATCATGTTTCTCCAAAACTATCCACTTCATCAGACTGCATAACATACACACAATTCTCTCTGTTTCTTTGGGCCTTCATTTTTGAAAGCTCCCAGTCATGTAAAACTTTTATTAAACGAATTTGTATGCTTTTCTCTTATTAATCTTTTGTTATAGGGGTCCTAGGCATGACTCTTGTGGTGGTGAGAAAAAGATCAATCTTTTCTTCCTAGAACACTCACTCCTCTTTTTGGAATACATTTTTAATGAAGTCAATTACTAAGGAAGACTGTGTTTATTTTATTAAGATCAAAAACTCTTCACTTTGGGAGGCCGAGGCGGGTGGATCACAAAAGAGATGGAGACCATCTGGACTAACATGGTGAAATCCCATCTCTACTAAAAATACAATAATTAGCTGGACGTGGTGGCACACACCTGTAGTCTCAGCTACTTGGGAGGCTGAGGCAGGAGAATCATTTGAACCTGCGAGGCAGAGGTTGCAGTGAGCTGAGATCACGCCACTGCACTCCAGCCTGGCAACAGAGTGAGACTCCATCTCAAAAAAAAAAAACAAACAAACAAACAAAAAAAAACTCTTTACTAAAATACTCTGAACTTGTGCATTATGGCTAATTAAGGGTGTATCACCTAATGTTGTATAGAACAGTATTTTAACTTTTTATATGACTTCTGTAAGATTTAGGGAATTAAAAACATCCATATCCTTCTGTCCAGCTACTTAAAATATTTATCTTATGATAATTTACAGAAATATGGAAAGACAAAAATGAAGCCCCAGAGTTTTAAGTATTCTTTTTTTTTTTTTTTTTTTTTTTTTTTTTTTGAGACGAGGTCTCGCTCTGTCACCCAGGCTGGAGTGCAGTGGCGTGATCTCGGCTCACTGCAAACTTTGTCTCCCGGCTTCATGCCATTCTCCCGCCTCAGCCTCCGGAGTAGCTGGGACTACAGGCGGCTGCCACCACGTCCGGCTATTTTTTTTGTATTTTTAGTAGAGACGGGGTTTCACCGTGTTAACCAGGATGGTCTCGATCTCCTGACCTTGTGATCCACTTGCCTCGGCCTCCCAAAGTGCTGGGATTACAGGCGTGAGACACCGCGCCCGGCCTCTAAGTATTCTTTTCACGATATTTTGGTTAGTGAAAACACTCATATTTATTTCCAAAGGAAGAAAATTCGGAAACTTCTTCTTCACATTGTTTCAATTCAATTGAACTATACTATGTTTTTCCTTCCACATACACATGATTTCATATTAAGAGCAGAAAAAAAAGTAGGGGCTAATAAGAGGTAAAATAGAACTATCTTATCACTGAGGAATTTAAGCAATATTTTGCAAGTTTACCAAATGATTTTTAACTGGTCTCCAGAAATGAAATGAAAAAACTGCTTTAGTTGCTTACTCTATCCCAACAGTTATTTATAAAGACAAATGTAATTTTTCAAGAGTCAAGAGATACATAGTTTTCCATTTACTATGTCACTTAACTCATCATCATTAATATGATTTCTTTCAATACGAGAATACATTTTTTATGTGTGTGTGTGTGTGTGTGTTTGTGTGTGTTTTAAAGCCCCATATGCAAATCTTGCATTAACAGGTTGGTCTGCTAATTTCTATGTAGTTTGAGAATCAGCTCTTCTCAAAGCTTTGCTCAGTTAATGTTTTAGACAACATATAATTCTGGCTTGGAAATAAGTCACTGAATAATGTCCTTTCCTTTTCCTGGGGATGTTATAAACTGAGCTCATTCTATGTATTTCCTTATATATTGTCTGTAATCAAGTACTTTTCTTTAAACAATATACTGAATTGCCCTAGTTTGAAAAAGAGAGATTACTTTATGATCTTATTTTTCAATACTAACCTAGTGCCCAATCTCCTGGTTCGTAGCCCCATAAAAATTGATCTTATTAATTTTCCAAAAGAGGCAGCATTGACTGGGTCCAGTTTGTGTTCCTGACAGTGTCGAAGGTAGTGGTTGTACAGAGTGCTTCTGGGAAGGCTCACTCCTTCTGCTGTCTCATAATTGTCCAACAGCCACTGGAGCTAGGGAAATAAGACACAGTAAACACAGACAAATCACATAATTTGCCAAAATTTCTACAAGACACTGCAAACACAACATACACAAATACTTAGAAGTTCTTCATCAAGTCTTATGATAGAGTAAACTGCTGTAATTCAGAAGCTGGTAATCTGCCTTTGAAAACGCTCAGAAACACTGTAAATAGCTGAACATCACTAAGGATCTCAGACAATATCCATTTCTTCAAATATTCAAGCACACGTAGAAACATACTAATTTTCCCTGTATTGATTCCAATTTTGAAAATAGACACCACTTCAAGGAGTTCAAATAATCCCATTAACTGGTCATAAATATCAGAAATATGATTGCTACAGAACAAAACATGTTACCAAGCTTGGTAGCATGGTACACAGTATGTCTTTAGCATTGGCTTGTTATAACATATGAACAGCAGGCTGCCTGGTATGAGTGTTTATATTAAAGTTACATTCCTTTTTACAGAATTTTAATTTATCTCAAATTACCACTAGATAATAAAAATATTGTCTACTGGGACAGATAATGAAAGCAGAAAGGACAAAATTCAGTCATTTCTTCCCCAAACGAAAAAAAACTGACAAGACATTGGCAAACAGTTTACATGCAATGAAAAGGAATCATTTATTACAACCATTTGAATTTTTCTACCTCAAAACTGTTTATTCATAATTTTGGAAGGCACACTGCAATGGTAGTTGGTAACGCAGTACTTTTTCAGTCTATGTTCACATTTTAAAGTTTTATGTTGTCCTGTGTACATTACAAAAAAATCTTTAAAGCACTGAATGTACAAGAAAATTTTAGAAAATTGAATCCAGGTCTATAATATTATTGAATTTTAAGATTAGCAAAATTAAAATTTTTGTTCATTTATTTATTTATATAAGGAGAACTGAAATGGACTTACATGACTTTCTCAAAGTCACATGTTATCTCCATGCCTGAGTCTGGTTTCCAAATCACATTTCCTGATTACTCCAGACCAATGTTTCACAAAAGCAGTAAATATTTCACACTACTTGTGCCAATAAAAATTTTCATGCCATATATAAGACAGGTGTAATAAAGAGCTGACATTTAACATACAATTCAAGTTAATATAAATTATAGAAGCCAAAGAATTCATTTCTTGAGCCCCAACTGGGAGCCAGGTAATGTGCCAGGCATCTAGTGATGCAAAAATGAATGTGATCTCACCCTTGTCCTCTAGGAATTTCCAAATAAATGCTAAAAATGATAGTATGGACATTTAAATAAATAAAAAATTTCTCCATTTTGCTTACATATTTTCAGATTTGCAATCAAACTTAGAACCTGAATTTTCAGACTCTTAATTTAAAAATTCATTAAAAATATTTTCAGAATTACTGACTTTAATCATGACAACTGAATTTCCAAAAACCATTTTAATGTCAAATATTCCTACATGATGTTTATATAATTAAACTTATGTCATTAAACCCATATTGACAGTTGGCTTTGAAAACATAGCCACCAAATCTACAAGACAAACCAGAGTACTTTTAAAAATAAAATTCAGATTTTGATCAGAAAGACTTGAAGTCCTTCACAGGGCACATATACGAATGAATATGCACATTTAAACATACATAATACCTCTTAACATATACAAGGCTGACCTATAGAAGTTTAAAATGATTACACAAAATAAACATTGGTTTTTACAATGACATAAAAGTATTACAGGCCAAAATAATTCTTTTGTTATGAATCATCTATAACCTGATTGTCGGTAAACAAGTTTTCCAGGGGCGCTTAAACGTGATTTCTGAGTATTCTAAGTGACACACAGATTAGGTTTGCTACACATATTCATTTAGTATAAAAGAGATAAGGCAGTCTGATTGGGAAATTAAGTTACTGAGGTTCAAATTAGTATTTTGCCTACAACAGTGGGAGAGCATGTCTCTTTAGTGCTTTTTTTTTTTTTAGACTTTATTAGTTTTAAGTATAGCTGAGGGAGACTACACATAAAATGCAGCAATAAAATCCTGATTCACATATTTTATCCACATGCTTTGGTAAAATGATTGAGATTGGGAAGCACTTGAGTGATGTTATGGCAGCTCTAGTGAGCTGTATTGTACAACAGTGCTGATTCTTGTTTTGTGTACATACACTAGACAGAGCAAGGGTTGACCACCTTCTATTGGCAGTCTTTTTTTTTTTTTTTTTCTTTTTTATTATACTTTAGGGTTTTAGGGTACATGTGCACAATGTGCAGGTTTGTTACATATGTATCCATGTGCCATGTTCATTTCGAGTTAATGGGTACAGGAAATCAACATGGCAGTCTTAATATATTAAAGAAAGGCATATAGGTTCTTAATATCAGGGACTATAAAGAAGACACGAAAGAAAAAAATTCTGGAAAGGCAGACATAAAAAATGTAAATACTTTTTGAAACAGAGTAGTATTTTTCAACTAAACTAATGAAGTTTCCACATCCACAAGCATGGAACACACAATATGTGTAAGTTGAAAATGCCAAAGATATGTTTGTATGTACATCTACACATCCTCAGAAAATAATGCATATTGTCAGAGGTATAATAGCATGATTTCTTCTGAGTGAAGAACTCAATATTGCTTACTTTGCTAATGAACAGAAGACATACTATAAAGAAAAATCTCAATTTAAAGGGCATTTTTTTAAAGAAATGGAATTAGTCAATCTTATAATATGAACTTTACAACCAAAAGTATACAAATAATAAAAACAGATCTCATGTAATTTTAGTCTGATAAAAGCAAATAAAAAAAATTTTAATTAACCAGAAACAAATAAAACACTTTAAAAACTGCCCTACTTGTGTACTAGTCTTCCTGCAACATTTAATTACTTAAAAACAAAGACAAATATGTAAAAATGAGAGCTTATTTTTCATGATCATAGGAATTATCTTGTAGATTAAAATTTTTACTACAAAATTTAAAAAAGAAAATCCAATAATAGAATATTTGAAGGATACTGTAATAAATTACCTTTTATAAAAGTAAAAGCTAGTACAAATATTAAAGTTTAATATAAAATATTTTGAGTCCAATGGTATATTTATATTTATATATAAAATATATTATATATATAAATATATATAAATATATATATATATGGGTTAATCAGACCACTCTTAATAAAGAAAACTTTTCATAGAAATAGTGAGATAACTACAGCAAACATTGGCACAAACTACTTAGAAGCCTAAATGATATTACTTGTATCCCAACTGAATAATTTACAGGAAGTGAAGCTTTTACTGGATTGGCTATGCAGGCCTCTGAAATGGCTAGGTAAGTCAAAAAATCTGTACTGTTTTATAAACTGATTGTTCTTTTTATATAGTTTACATTCTTAAACTGAAGAAATTCTGTTTAATTCTGTTTAAATTCTTCATTTCTAAACTATTTCAAAAAATCAGTTCGTTTATATGTATATATGCATATACATATATATTTATATAAATCACTGGTTAGTTTGAAAAATGGTACAAGAACAGGTATTTTGATGACTATCACTTTGACACTAGCAAAGCTACGTTTTGTTCCCTACCCATTGTATGCAGGAGGAAATGTATTCCTTGCCAGATGCCTGGAGAGAAGGCTGAGAGAGCATAAGGAAGTCAAGTGGAGGTAAAAGCCCTGAAAGGATGGAGATAGCTTTGCTGTAGCCCTGCAGGTCCCAGCTAGGAAGACTGCCAAAAACTGCCCCACCTCGGGCTACATCTCCTAGAAATTCACTGTATTAACAGAAATTGATTTAAAAGGATCCACCAGACAAGACTTTGAGATGTGGCTGGGGATTATAATCTCCATCCTACATGCCAGTATTTAACTTTTACTTTTTGACACAGTGATGGAATTACAAATCAGACATTTGTGTCTAAAACACAGTATTAGAAAGCATTACCTTGATTGTAAGAGAAACTTGGCTAGTTAAGTTTTTGTGTAAGTTTAAGTGCAACCTAAAGGCACAGGCTCCATGAGCTACCCAAGGGAAGTTAATGCCTGTTAAATATTGTTTTCTTGGGTTTTGTCTCTAATACAATGTATTCCCCAATCTTAACATTCAATAATTTAGAATGAAACAATTATTATATCTTTTGCTCTTTTATAAAATGTCTTGTAAAATGTTTGCTGACTTCAAAAGCCCATAAAATAACACAGGAATGATTTCAAAAAGCCCATAAAATAACATAGGAACTTTTAACCTTTATCTTTAAAACTTGATTATTCTGCTAATGAACTAATATACACTCATTTAAGGGTGGAAACCAAGATAATTGCATCTTTCAACCTTTGCATTTAATCTGTATTAATCAAGATAGGTTGAAGATGAATGGTTCCTATTTTTCCCAAAGGGAAATCCTGACTGACAAATAAAAATCAATAAATATTGCATTGCCCAATTAACATCTAAATGTAACATTTGTCATTTTTTCCCAGATGGATTATTACCCATCAGGATTCATTTTAAGTTCAGTTTACTAATGATATGCATTTTGACAGGCCTCATTTCTGTAATAACTTATATTCACAATACAGCAAAGTCAAGGAAAAGTGAGTAAAAAACAATGTTTTGCTTTGAGTTGAATGTATTTTGGTGGCTAAAACCAACAAACAACATGAAATAATTATTTGCTAGATTGTGAGAAGTACATAAAATAGACTGCTAGAGCTTTTCATAAACTTTAAATGGAATTTTAAAGAAATGCACAACCTTAAATTTCATCCAATTATTGGGGACAATTAACAACATTTCTGAATTCAAATTTACAATGTAAATAAGTAGTTTGTAAATAAGTGAACACACCACAACCATTAAATACTAATTTATACTAATTAATACTGAGAAAAAGTATAAAATAATCTTAAGTCTGAAATGAAATGAATTAAATATTTTAATTTGATTTAGGCAGACTATACATCACATACCTATAGCATCTTCATATATAAAAAATTAGAATCAAAAATATTTAAATAAAAAATTATTAGACATAGAATTCTGTAAAACCAAACTTAAAGTACCATTCTAAAATACTAGGAGACAAACAATGTCACTCTTGGCAAGAACTTAAGATGAGATTGTTTAGAGAAAAACAGAGTTATTTACTCTTAAACTGAAGGCTGCATATAGAGAAGTAATTGAGTGACCATATATACTTTACTCAGATGGTATACCAGAAGAGACCACCCTTTACCAACAATGTTCACATATATATATACTTGAAGCAAACTTGAAAAAAAAGGAAACAATACAATAAATGTACACATGATTGGCAAAGGCATCCTAGAATTCCTAAATAATGAAGGTAACATAAGGCCTGATCCCTTCTATTGTTTCTTTTTATTCATTCAGCAAATATTTAGTGAGTATCTACTATGTACCAGGCATTGTTCTAGGCACTAGGGATGCACTGGTGAACAAAACACAGAAAAATCCTTACTTTCTTGGAACTACCATTTGCAATAAATACTTACTAAATGCCTATTAGAGATGCTGGTACTAAAATAACTCCCACCATGTTAATTCTTTTAAGAATATGTTGAAAATGGGATACAAAATTCAATACCCCACCCCATCTTCTAATGTGTGGAAAGGTGTAAAGCAAAGCAATCAAGTTGGATTCTGCTGAGAGGGGATTATTTATCTTATTTAGTCCTAATAAGAGTTTTTAAAATTACTGTGAATAAGCAAATATAGAAAAAGAAAATAGGAAGTCTTTGCTTATCCATATTCCAAAATAGAATGAGAATAGACTTTTCACCTCAAAAGTTATGATTAACACCCCTCTTTAGAAACAAGTAAAATATGGGATGCAAATTATTATCAATAATTTCTCCCAATGTTTTTACATAATAAAATTCATCCTTTGGAGACAGTGATAAATCATCATAAAGCAGAATTCATGTTCACCTTAAAGAATCCCACAAACCTCAAATAATTCTATATTATGCCCTATATAGTGAGAAATAAAGGTAACATAGTTTACTGACATTTAAAATATTAACAACAAATTTTTTAAAAAACTCCATCTCTCCACTGAAAAAATTCTACACAACATAAAATCACCAATTAGATTCACAGAATGTAAAATACCTTTAGCAAACAGTTATCAACCAGAACGCATGCACTAGCAAATTCCAGTTGTTTTTGATAAATCTCAGAAACATTAAAAGCATCATCAACTTTCCAAGGAGGAAAAAGACAACAGGATCTTTTTCTGTGTTTAGGAAGAAACCAACCTCACTGATCAATGAGCAGAAGCACTGACCCTTTCTCCACTGTTTATAAACCATCCGTAGGATCATTTTTATTTCTAAATATTTGACTATAAATATATTTTTGAATGAACTTCACTGTGCCTCAGAGGTGTAATAAAAATGAATCAGGATAGCTGGAGAAAGATTACCACTGCACTATCAACATTTGTGCCCACTCTTTCCACATACTGAAGTGTCTCTGGCAGTTGTTAACAGTATGGAAGATCAGACATATTATGTAACAAAAAAAAAAATGAAGCCATGAAGTAATAAACATTTATCATTGTTTATGCAGCTTAATTCAAACATTTATTAACCTTAAACATTCTTTCATGAATTCTATAGAGGAAAATAATTGTTAAAAATCTGTAACAGTTGAAAAGCTTCAAAAAAATCAACAAATACATTTTAAAAATATATAAAAACATGTTCTTACACTTCCATTATTGTTCATAAAAATATTAAGATGAATAACTGAAGTTAAATTTAAAATTAACCATATAACATATTTTACTAAGTTATACATGTCAAGTAAAAATGAACCCTGAGTTGAATATGAAAGCACAACTTAGAAGTCTGAAAGCGGAAACGGGTAACTGGAAACTTCAGGGTTTTTTTTTTCTTATGTCCTTGCACATTTCTGACTAAAAGGAAGAACAATTTCACTTGCCATTTTCAAAGCATAAATATAAGTTGATCATCACCCCCCCGACACACACAGCCTAGTAGTATACAGGAAATCAGCCTTTAATACAATCACAGATACATGCCAACATAGCAGGAATATACTTATGAAACATAAAAGAGTGACATACTAAATACCAATTTTCAGAAATGAAAAAGTTTATATTTCTTAAACTGTTTCAAAAAGAAGGGCCTAAATATATACTATTATCTTTAAGTTTGTATGTGTAATTTGTCACCAAATTTATAGGCATTCTCCAAGTTGGCTAATCTGGTTTTGTTTTCCATGATACTTTCCTTTGAAAAAAGAAACAAGACAAAATACCCCATCTAAAAACAAAGTGTAAGAACATAAGGAGGTATTTAGTGCTATTTTAAGATATAAAATTAAAATGTTTCAAAAATCAAATATTCAAAAAAACAGTTAAAACATTTTCTATGAGTAAAAGTTTTAGGTTTATTGAAAAAAATGGTTTCATTTGGGTGATCTAATTTTGTGCTTTTCAGTTATAAAATAAGAAAAAGAAATAAGAAGTCATAATACTTTATCCCTAAATTTAAGAACAAGTTGTCAGTTGTGGGAGAAAATTCTACACTAAAATGTCACTAATGTTAAGTTAGCAGAAGATCTATCTAAAACGAATTTAAACCATGGGTCTATTTACTTTTTTCCATATATTCAGAAATCATCTTAACAAAACAAATTTTTATTCAGCATTTTCACTGGTTTCCCAAATGTGAACAGTTGATAAAAATGTTTATAATTTCACAAAACTATAATCACCCTTCTTACACTTACCAGTGTCATAGTGATATCTGCATCTGATAACAGGAAACAGCTTTAGGACATAGTAATGGTAATTGTTTTATCTCAATTATTAGCAATTTATGGCTTGTAGACAGTATCACTTTTTCTTTTGGTTCACTTTCACTTCTCTTTAGGTCTTAGGACCTGAATTCAACTATGGGGTTGTTTACTGCCCACCTTACATAGTCTTACTGGTAAACAAATCATTTTCAAACAGTTTACCATTGGATTTGACATTAATAATCTTTTTTCTACTTAAAGAATATTACTGGTCACGCAAGTAGACATGGCTGTTTGACAGAGATGCAGATTACAAGTATTTGCTTCACAGTAAATAAATATCAAACTAGAACATTTTAAATATTGAAAATCACTATCATTACTTTTTACAAATACATGGCAACTTGTTACTAACTTGAAAATATTATATCTGTACCCAAAGAGTACAGAAACCTAATAAATTATACTGGAGACTCTATTTTTTGGATATTTCACTGTACAAAATAGCCATTAAATGACACAGAGATCATAAGGGGCTGAGAAAGGAAGGTTAAGAAGCAAAATAAATAAGTAAATAAATAAAACAAGCATTTAGAGGCAAGCAACACATGCAGAACAAGCAAGAGATTAGTGTACATGAAGAAGAGGCAACTTACATGGCTGTTGAGAAGAGAGCTTCTGTGAGTGGACAGACCGTCAGACTTTTGCAGCGTCTCAATCGCCATTTCAATCTGATAATAGATGTCATTAAAAAAAGGGCTCAAGACAAGATAGTAATAAAAGGCTGACCAGAGAATTTCTGATAGATTCTTTAAAGTTCAACTTCTTCCTCAATGGTCGTTAATGAACAGCTGTCACTTAATGTGTTTTCTCCCCTTCTTCCCCACCCTCCAGAGAATAAAATAAAAATATGCACACTAATAATAAGCCCATTCACAAAGTAAACCTTTTTTGAACATCCCATAATTATAATCAGAATGGAGACCTGAGGAGCAGGAACCCCGGTGGATTTTTCTTCTTATGAATAAACATTCTTGACTTTCATAGTTCAGGATGTGGGATAGTAACCATTCTCTTTCTACATAGTCTCCCACCTAAAGAGTATTTAATATTAGTGCTATTCTCTCATGAAAGGAAAATCATACTGCAGATTTTGAGTTTAATATGCAGTAATATTTTAATGCAAATGAACAATGATTCTTTCATTAATGTCCAAAAGTTACTAAATCTATACATCCCTCCATTAATCCTGTATTAAAATATGGAAGTAGGGAGTCATTAGTATGAACAAACATGAAGAGGTAATGATGGTCCCTACATTATATTTTAGGATGTGGTGTTAAGGCAGAAATATTAGAAATGACAGCAGAAATGGAATGTAGAAGAGAAAATAATTCAGAGCCAACAAAGAGAAGGGACAATCACAGAAACAGCTTTATTCCGTGAAATCTCAGCATACCATGTGCAATTATTAAGTACCAGGTGTTACTGATAAATGTGATACACTCTTAATAACCTCATATTTAAAGTTATCTATCCTTCAACTCCTGGTAGTATTGCATGTTCCATTAAAAATAGGTACTGAACACCATGTATTTGGATACTGAGCTATATTAACAATATTAGCTAAATTCAAAAGAAAAAAATCACACCATGCAATTTAAGAGAGAAAACTGATTTCATTATTTTTAACAGTCTGATTTATCAACAATTCAGTATAAGCAGTTATAAAAATATTTAGAGCTTTAAAACATATTTAACTTTCTTACACTTTGGCTATGGAAATTGATAATGCCTTGAAATTTTAACATACTGCCCCTCCCAAAGAAAAATAATGCAGTAATATCTATAGCAAAGTCTTAATTTTCTACCAAGTTTCCAATTTCTTTATGGTAAAACACTTTATACACAGAATATTCAGTAACAATTATATCAACATTAAATCTAATTTTCTTCTAAACAACTTAGGAGTTAATAGATTTAATTTTATTTTACATTATTTTCCCACATTGCTAATTCTTCCCTGGAGTTAATAAAACATAATACTGAAAAGAGTTATGTTAGGTTAAGAAATCATAAAAAAATTCTTAAAATAGATATTAAATTAATTCATAGGAAGATGAAATACAATTTATCCTACTGTTAACTTTTTTTAGAAAACAAAATTAAGTAAACTTCTTAATCATTCTCTTCTAAGAAACATAGGCTTCTAGAAACAAAGGCTTCTAAAACATTCCCTCTGCCAGAATGGATGTTAATGCAGTTTATCACTATACTTGAAAATAGTGATATTGCACAAATGAAAAGAGATATATTACAGAAAGAGTAATGTAAATGTAATGAATAAACAAACATTTTACCAAAACGTTAAACTGTGAAACTATAAAGGACTTTGGTATAACATCTCTTAAAACATGATCAATAAGTGCTTTGTTGTCAAAGAAAACAAAGTCAAAGAGCAGAAAACAAGAGAAAACAAAGAGCAGAAAACAAGTCAAAGGATTCATGTGACTATAATTCACTTATAGGAAGAATTTGCTCAAAACCCTAATTCGCCATTATATCTATATTTTCTTTAAAGTTTGAGTGTGGAAAATTTGAGGTAAGATTTCAGTCTAGTAAATAAAAATAAAATGCTCTGTAACTTTTGATATTATAATTTTTAATGAAAGGTAAATTACCAGATATATAATTGCTGAGCAACACTAAAGGGGAAGTCCATGCTGTCAGTTTGCTAATAAGCACTTTTCAGTTGGATAAACCAGCACTTCTTTTTCTGGGGAAAAAAAAAAAAAAATCAGAGATCTGCTTCTGTTATCGAAGCTGTTATTTTATGGTGGCCCTAGATTTCCAGATGATTCCCTAGAAGGCCAGGCTTTTAGGAAACGGCCTTCTCATTTCTGGCCAGTTTTTTAAGCGCTTTGGAAAGGAGAAAGGAAATATGTGGGTGAAACTGGATTCCCCAGGAATAGATACACTGACATTCTAGAATGCCTTGGACCTTCAGAATTTTGGTTCTTCTCTGTGTCACTTTGTAATACAGATAACAAAAGGGGTATTTCTTTTGGCTTTAGGAATCTTCTGCCTAACTGACTTAGGCCTGTGCCGAATTTGTGGAGCCCAGGGAATGGAAGAGAAGAAATATGGAATGATAGGACAACCAGGAAATAAAGACTGAGTTCTTCCACAAGGAAGACACCAGCCTCAGCACGCATGTTGTAGCCTACTTGGAAACCCACGGGCTTCCAAATACTCATGAATTCTTTCAGGCTTATTAACTAGTCCAATGGGATAACCAGGACATTTAGTTACCACCTCACTGATAACTTCTAAGAAGCATAGAAAAAATTAACATGTATTTATTATATTCATTTTAAAAATTTATTGAAGGGAATTCCAATCTCATGAAAGGATCACAGCCATGATTACATTTTTTAAAGAACAGTTTTTTTTTTCTTTTTTAGGTATGTAGTAACTGTGTGACTGTCATATATAAGGTTGTGTGCAAAAGATCATGATTACAAAAATTTTTCATAATCCAATAGACATTGCAATCCAGTAAGAGAGATAAGGTATATGGTCATATATATGAATAAATGCATAATTACCCAAATTATATGGTTTGTCCGTGTTCCCACCCAAATCTCATCTTGAAATGTAGCTCCCATAATTCTAACACGTGTGGGAGGGGGCCAGTGGGAGGTAACTGAATCATGGGGGTGGTTTCCCCAGTACTGTTCTTGTGGTAGTGAGTAAGTCTCACGAGATCTGATGGCTTCATAAAGGGTTTCCCCTTTTGCTTGGCTCTCATTCTCTCTTCCTGCTGCCATGTAAGATGTGTCTTTTCTTCTGCCATGATTGTGAGGTCTCCCCAGACACGTGGAACTGTGAGTCCATTAAACCTCTTTTTCTTTATAAATTACCCAGTCTCAGATATGTCTTTATCAGCAGCATGAGAACGGACTAATACGCCAAACAAGACTATTTGTAAAAAACATATAAGCATAGTTCAGAAAGGTGGAAGAAAATAAGAGTAGCAGTCTTTAACTTTTGAGGAGTCTTTAACTATTTTGAGGATGTAATGAAAACTGTGAACTCTCTACTTGGAAAAAATGTATAGAAGAACACCTACAAAATTCACATTTATTTTCTTAGTTTACAGACTCCCTGAATTCAAAGCCCATGTATTAAAAGATGGAAGTGTTCAGGGGGTAAAAGGGAAATCTAGGAAGAATCAACTTAATAGAGCCAGGAGGCAAGAAAGCACGGGGTATGTACATATTTGGGAAATGGCAAGAAACCTAGTTTGTAGGGCATGAGCTATAAATATACATTTCATATATATATGGGAGTGGTATGAGTGAGGCTGAAAAAAATATGTTGGAAGTAGATAATGTATGCAGGAATCAGGGAAAAAGCGATGTCATTAAGGTTTTGAGGAAAGTGTAGGGATGTATGAAAAATGCTAATTTTCAGATAAAGCCAGGAGATGGGTTTTGCTAGGTATAATGGGCCATGCTAGTAGTAAGGTTAAAACAGGTAAGAGCAAAGTGTGCCCAATAAATGCTTGTGGATTGAATAGAAGCTCTGGGATAACACTAAGGGAAGAGACTATCACTCACAGGAATATATTATCACAACGGTGGGAAAGTGAGGGTGAGGAAGAGGCAAGAGGAATAATGCAGAAATGGGGAAGAAGAGTAATAATGAGTCTTTGAAATTACAAAGATATGATGGATTAACTAGCTGCATGATTCCAAATGGATTACTAATGTCACTCCTATGAATTAGCCCATGATTTGGGTTTATCATAGTTTCAAGGGGGTAGTTTTATGCATATAGGGAGGGGTTGGGTAGAGGGACAGAGGGATAGTGTGCAAATTAGCTAGATAAAATGTTAGTGGGCCGGGCGTGGTGGCTCAAGCCTGTAGTCCCAGCACTTTGGGAGGCCGAGGCGGGTAGATCACGAGGCCAGGAGATCGAGACCATGGTGAAACCCCTTCTCTACTAAAAATACAAAAAATTAGCCGGACGTGTTGGCGGGCGCCTGTAGTCTCAGCTACTCGGGAGGCTGAGGCAGGAGAATGGCGTGAACCCGGAGGCGGAGCTTGCAGTGAGCCGAAATCGCGCCACTGCACTCCAGCCTGGGGGACAGAGCAAGACTCCGTCTCCAAAAACAAAAAAAAAAAAGTTAGTGAATTAGGATAAGTTTCTACCAGTCTCATCAAAGATTAAATTGATTTGTTAAATTTTCCATTATTGTAGATTAGATATTTAAGTAAATATTTGCTCAACCTTCTGAGAGTTTACCAGTCTCAAGAAAAAGATGGCACACATCAGCACTTGACACCTAAAATACTAATCCCAAAGTGAACTGGTGAGATCAAATGCTTCCAGTTTCTTGTGGATCACTTCAAATGTTAAGTTCATTCCTTAGGAAAAGTTTATAAATTCTGCTAGGTAGAAATATACATAACACTAAATGATGTTTTACCATAAAACTCATGACTGTCATATTTAAGGTAGGAAATGATGATCAGTTAACACCGATGGAAAATTTGCTTAAAAGCAGGCTCAATGATCCAGAAGATTACTGGCCCAAATGTTCAATATGAAATTCTCATATATCATCTGAAGAAATGCTCCTAACCTCAACAAAGATATTATATCCCCACAGCTTCACGCAACGAAAATAATTAGGTTACGAGTTAGCCAGAATTTAAAAGTGATTCAAATTCAAGCTTTTTTTTTTAAGTATAAAAATAAAATCAACACTATTCCTCTCCCAGTACGACTACGGTGTGTGCTGCTGATAGTGGGAAATTCATTAAACTAGCAGAGTTTCATAAATATGTAAGTGATTAAAGGCAAACTGAATGAATTAAATAATTGAATATTACTGGAAGGAAGGGAAATTACTTCTTGCTGTTACAGTTTGACAGAGCATGGGTAAGGTGGTTCTTTAGTAGAAAATTGACAAATAATACCTGGCATTCTGATAAGGGCAGGTTAGTGAACATTTTAGGCAAAGCAAACAAGCTAAGATTGCATAATGTAGGTTCAAGGAAGGGTAAGATTGGTAATATGGTTTGGCTCTGTGTCCCCACACAAATCTAATCTTGTAGTTCCCATAATTCCCATGTGTTGTGGGAGGCACCCAGTGGGAGATGATTGCATCATGGGGGCGGGTCTTTCCTGTGTTGTTCTCCTGATAATGAATGGATCTCACGAGATCTCACGGTTTTAAAAATGGGAGTTTCTCTGCACAAGCTCTCTTTTTGCCTGCCACCATCCACATAAGATGTGACTTGCTCCTCCTTGCCTTCTGTCAAGATTGTGAGGCTTCCCCAGCCACGTTGAACTGTGAGTTATACATTAAACCTCTTTCCTTTGTAAATTGCCCAGTCTCGTGTATGTCGTTTTCAGCAGCGTGAAAATGAACTAATACAATTGGCTGAATGATAAGGCTCCTTTAGGAATAGGTAAATATATACAGACTGCAATTTCATGGCTATGAGTGTTCAATTATATAGGATGTGGGCCATTGTTAAAAAGTCTTGAGAAAGGGAATTAATCTGACATCACTTCATATATTATTAATAATTTGGGATATAATGTAGGATAGGAGAGAATCTAGACAGGAAAACCAACTTTGAAGCTATGATAATAGGCCAGGATTGAGGTGAGAAACTGGCGATAACACTGTAGTGAGAATGAAAGGGATGAATACAAACATATTTTCAAATCACAGCTCTAAAGGTGGGAGTCTAAGGGAGAAGGCTTGGAAGTGCCGTATTTTTACTTGAAGTGAACACAATGGCCTTTATTTCCTCACTATGTGATTAGAACATTTCAAATACACATATCAAACACATTGACATGAATAGATTCTAAAATGTTTTTCCCGCTCATTTCTCTGCCGCATAGTCTTTATTCTAAGAATACGGATCATTTTGTTATTGAAATTTCAACTGTAGTGCAAAGTACTGTAATCACATTAACAAGAGGCCTTGTGACAACCTAAGTTAGACTAATGCAAAGCCTCAGTGATATCTCTGTTCTTGAGCGTTGCTCCTTCCTCTCTTTTTCCTTTCTCTTAGATTCTTTGAATTTTTTAAAATCTTCTTCTGCCTTTTTTTACTTAATGGTACAGAACCAATTATTTTAAGATTAAAAAGTTCATTTTTTCCATTAAAAATGGGGATGGTAAACATTCTCAATTTTTTTCTTTAAACTTATAAAGCTTTAGGCTATGAAAATATCCTTGTTTATTATTTAAAAAATCAATTCTCCGAACTAAGATACACTGCCTAAATGTAATATATTAAATGATGACCCTGGGACTGAGTCACTAATAGTGTACACCTCCTCCCTATGATTATCTAACGTTAGGATACACAGTGCTTGGGAATTAAGCCTGGTTCATGAGGGTCCTGGACTACTGTCTCACAATAAGATAAGAATCTATGGCAACTCCTGTAAGATCAAATGGTGGGGTGAGCCATTGTTGGTTCTCAGTCAAAGATGGGAACCCTCCATTCGGTGCTACTGGAAGCCAGAAATATTTTCAGAAGATGAAGAAGGGGATTCTGCACTGCCTTTAGACAGAATGCTGAAATGTCAGAGTGGCTGGTCTCTGGGGCAGAAAAGTGATAACGGATGATGAAAAGTTTCCCAGCCTTAGGAATTATATGTGGTCTCAATGCCTGGCAAAGGTTGAAGAGTTAAAGTTCATGTAATGTGAAGAACTTCCACAATACATGCCAATTTACATGACAGATTTCTGACCACATATTAGCAGGAAGATGAAAAGATTTTGCAAGCTGTCATACGACAAAGTGTTATGGAACATAAATAGAAAAATCAAACCTGGTTGGAGCAACTTGCTGAGAGAGTGGTTTACAATGAAGCCTATTCAGAGTAAATTACATTTCATCAGAGAGTACAGAGATGACCCACCCCCATGCCATGGCTTTTGCTGTGAGTGAGTTCAACTGAGTGAAGAAAGAGGGGAAGGTGTATGGGTTGCTATGAGAAAATATTTGGAGCACCAGAGAGAAATTGGAGAATTACAGTAAATACATATGTGAGTCAGCTCCACTAACCAAACTTTGAATCCTTGAAAGACACAATCCCAGGAGTTGCCTTCATTTGGACAGGATGATCTCCACACTAAGCCTGGAGAGCTAGAGACTATACCAATTAATTTGCTTCCGGTGTAGAAAGTGGTAGTATGGTCACAAATGTGATACAAATATGACCACACAATCACCTGGCCTTTGTTCTTGTTAGGATTCAAGAAAAAAAAATGCATAGATTCTGTAAGACAGAGAATGTCATTTCTTTTGAGTATGCCAAGCATGCGTATTTTGTGACAGACTACAGTAGTGAAGGGAACTTCCATGATTTCTCAGGAATTAGGATTAGGAATTCAGAAGGAGCAAGGGAGATGTCGTATTTCACACCCACGGAGAAAAAATACAAAGTTTAGTGGAGCTTCAACAAAGATACAGCAACCCTTCTATGAAGAACCTGTAGCGTACGGGGCACCCATTATCTCCCGGGAGACAGAAACAGTGCAATAAATCCGTGGCCTAAAACTCAGGCTGAAAACTTCCCCAATCACCAAGATGCTAATGCTGCCTTGTTGGAATGAAGGACAGGCAGACAGTCTCCAAGCATTCAAGAGCCATCCTGAGGCTTGTGCCACATCTGTCCAAAAATCAGCATCAAAAAAGAGATTTTGGAGAAAAGTCTTAACCTAAGCCAGGGGGAAAAGAGGATGGGGGTGGGGAGGAGAGGGTCAAATGGCGCCCAGTAAACATTGTGCTTGTGTTCTCTTCCCATGTTCAAAGAAGGGATCAACATTATATTTTTTCAAAGGCAATACATATTGTGAAAAAGAAAAATGTAATAGAAAAGAAAAAACACATTTTCCCTATTACAAGGGAACGCATTTTTCCTTTTATAAGGGAACTCATTGTCCCTATTATAAGTCCCCATTGCCTTCTAAAGAAGGAGGGTCCTTCTCATAGGATGGCCCTTTGTTTTGCAGAGTTGCTCTCAGGTTTAAGTGTTCACTGAAGCACTGAGAGATTCTGAGAGATTTAGAGGAGACAGAATGATCCCAGACCTGGAAAGACTGAAGGTGGAGGATCACTGGCAGAATAAAAGGACAGAGTGGGGAGAACAAGGTGGTACAAATAGGCTTTGTGTGACTGTCTTTTAGAGGGTGTGATGCTAAACAGTGCTTTCCCCTAGAAAATCTTCAGTGAAACCTATGCCACTTGCAGATACTTTAGTACAAGTCATCAAGACTGGCTGGAGCCCAGCAATCATTTAGGGGCAGGTGGTAATGCCAAGAAGGTAAACCTCAGTTTGAAATGCAGCAAAATGGGAAGAGTTGAGTCTTTTGTATGATTTACATGGAACCAAAAGAGGCTCCCCTGGACATGTTGCTTACATACGCATCTATGCAATGTCCCAAACAGAATATCATATATACGAACAATTAGAACTCTCTCTTAATGTAAATATTAACCTGTCATTCCATCATATGCTAATAAGGCAGGAAGAAAAAGAACAATTATATCATCTTATTTATTGTCTTTATAGGTCAAGGCATGTCCTCTGGACTCTGAAATGGCTTTTTAATCTTTTGTTAAAAGAGTAAAGGTCAAGATTGATATATTCAGCTATCACTGTAATTAAAATTGGTTTCATGGTAGAAACTTCCTTTTCTAGAACTGTTACAGTGATTTGAAAATGGAATAGTACAATGCTTTATGAATTATAAAGGCTTTCTATATTAATTTTCATTTTATCTTCACAACAACTTTGTAAAATAGTAAAGGTAAGGAATATTACCTCTTTTTAACAGATTAGAAAGCTGCGACTGTGTGGGATTGATGGATTTTCTTGAGATATGTAGAACTTTCTTAGGTACTAACTATGAAATTGAAATCCAAGATTTATCATGCTTAAATTCAACATCATTGCCATCATATACAAATATAAAATGAATATAAAAAAGTGAAAATATTTCAAATTGTTGTAATGAAGCTATCTTCTGAGGAGTGAGTGGCTTATAAAATAAAAATTTGCTAAATGATTTACTGTTAACAAACAATTTACTTTCTAACTGGAAAAATTTAAAGATCAATAAGCATTACTCAAAAATGATGTAAAATGATGAAGTTCCTAGGCAACAAAAAGTTTTAACTAGATAGTTAAATTTTAATCATAAAAGCAGTTACCTAATGTATAACAATTGCATTTTCTTGTTAATACAGGTTACTCTGTTAACATCATCAGTGAGTGCTTTCTCAGAGACACAGCATGTCTGTTTTCTTGTGAAAACTGTAAATTATTTAGAGAAACTTAAGGAAGAGGATACACTTAAAACCAGGAATTTTCTTCTGGGTAATTTCTCTTCTGACCTTTAGGACTTTAAATTTTGTTTGTTTGTATCTGAAATCAGGTAAGACAAAAACATTTCTACCTGGTTTGCGTCTTGAGATCAGGTAAGACAGAACATTTCTACTTGGAGACTTATGTTTAGAAAAGGGAATTGTGATGGCTGGCATCAGCATGTAGCCACCACTCACACCTGTGTGAAATGACAGCCTCCTGGTGTGTGTGAAGAGGAGGGTACATCCTATAGGAAGCCATTCAACCAGGAACAACAAAAGAAAGAACACTTTGCTTTTGCATTTAGTCTCTATAATCACTAAAATTGCGGTTGTTCAAAATGTGGTCCTGAACCAGCAGTATCAAAATAATTTGGGTACCTGTTAGAAATGCCAAACAATACTGGGCGCGGTGGCTCTCACCTGTAATCCCAGCACTTTGGGAGGCCAAGGCAGGTGGACCATCTGAGGTTAGGAGTTCAGGACCAGCCTGGCCAACATGGCAAAACCTCATCTCTACTAAAAATACAAAAAATTAGCTGGGTATGGTGGTGGGCGCCTGTTATCCCAGCTACTTGGGAGGCTGAGGCACGACAATCGCTTAAATCTGGGGGGCAGAGGTTCCAGTGAGCCAAGATTGCACCACTGCAAGCCAGCCTGGGCAACAGAGCGAGACTCCGCCCCCACCTCCCCCACTCCCCAAAAAAAGAAATGCCAAACAAAACAAACCCCTACAATGGAGACTCTGTGCCCAGGCCTTTCACACATGTATTGTAAATGCTCTAACCTCCTCTTTCATTTGCCCAAAGCAGTGTTTTTCAGAATGTAAGGTGCAACTAATTAATGGGTTACAGAATCAATAATGTAGGTACTGACCAGCATTTCTAAAAACCTAACTGAACAGAGTAGAAAATAATCAGAGTTAATTGCACACAGTATGGATAAGCATTGCTTCATGAAACTTTAGTTTCAGTCATATGTATACATGTACATGTATATACATAGTCATATGTTTGTATGTAGATGTGCACTCATGAATATAAGTATGTGCATATGAGTGAGTACTGGGCCACAATGCAAAGGTATTTCTCATTGTAGTTTGTGGCTTTAAAACTTCAAATACTCTGTAATAAGCAGTTGAAATAGTATCAGTTCCCATCTAGTCAATGGATACCTAATCTTCTAAGGATTTCCAGAGTGTTCCTTAAGTTGGGCAGACCTGGCAGATATATACAGAAACATCATCAATCAAGCTAAGGTTCTAGCTATGATACTGTTAAAAGTTGTATATTCAAACAATATGCAAATACATTACTTCCACAGCAATGTCAATAAGTAGCTTAACTGAGAGATTCAGGAAAAGCTGTTCTTTCAACGCTCAATTAAAAAAAAAAAAAAGCAGAGGGATTGAGGTTCCAAGATGGTCGAATAGGAACAGCTCCAGTCTGCAGCTCTCAGGATGAGCAACGCAGATGACAGGTGATTTCTGCATTTCCAACTGAGCAAACGGCACACCAGGAGATTATATCTCACGCCTAGCTTGGAGGGTCCCATGCCCACGAAGCCTCACTCACTGCTAGCACAGCAGTCTGAGATTGAACTGCAATGTGGCAGAGAGGCTAGGGGAGGGGCGTCTGCCATTGCTGAGGCTTGAGTAGGTAAACAAAGCGGCCTGGAAGCTCCAACTAGGTGGAGCCCACCACAGCTCAAGGAGGCCTGCCTGCCTCTGTAGACTCCACCTCTGGGGGCAGGGCATAGCTGAACAAAAGGCAGCAGAAACTTCTACAGACTTAAACGTCCCTCTCTGATGGCTTTGGAGAGTAGTGGTTCTCCCAGCACGGAATTTAAGATCTAAGAACAGACAGATTGTCTCCTCAAGTGGGTCCCTGACCCCCAAGTAGCCTGAGAGACACCTCCCAGTAGGGGCCGACTGACACCTCATACAGCCAGGTGCCCCTCTGAGACAAGGCTTCCAGAGGAACAATCAGGCAGCAACATCTGCTGTTCTGCAGTATTTGCTGTTCTAAAGCCTCCACTGGTGATACTCAAACAAACAGGGTCTGGAGTGGACCTCCAGCAACCTCCAACAGACCTGCAGCTGAGGGTTCTGACTGCTAGAAGGAAAACTAACAAACAGAAAGGACATCCACACCAAAACCCCATCTGTACGTCACCATAATCAAAGACCAAAGGTAGATAAAATCACAAAGATGGGGAGAAACCAGAGAAGAAAAGCTGAAAATTCTAAAAATCAGAGCACCTCTTCTCCTCCAGAGGAATGCAGCTACTCGCCAGCAACAGATCAAAGCTGGACGGAGAAAAACTCTGACGAGTTGAGAGAAGGCTTGAGACAATCGGCAATAACAAGCTTCTCTGAGCTAAAGGAGGATGTTCGAACCCACCGCAAAGAAGCTAAAAACCTTGAAAAAAGATTAGATGAATGGCTAACTAGAATAAACAGTCTAGAGAAATCCTTAATTGACCTAATGGAGCTGAAAACCATGGCATGAGAACTACGTGAAGCATGCACAAGCTTCAGTAGACGATTTGATCAAGTGGAAGAAAGGGTATCAGTGACTGAAGATCAAATGAATGAAGTGAAGCGAGAAGAGAAGTTTAGAGAAAAAAGAACAAAAAGAAATGAACAAAGCCTCCAACAAATATGGGACTATGTGAAAAGACCAAATCTACGTCTGATTGGTGTACCTGAAAGTGACGGGGAGAATGGAACCAAGTTGGAAAACATTCTGCAGGATATTATCCAGGAGAACTTCCCCAACCTAGCAAGGCAGACCAACATTCAAATTCAGGAAATACAGAGAATGCCACAAAGACACTCCGCGAGAAGAGCAACTCCAAGACACATAATTGTCAGATTCACCAAAGTTGAAATGAAGGAAAAAATGTTAAGGGCAGCCAGAGAGAAAGGTTGGGTTACCCACAAAGGGAAGCCCATCAGACTAACAGCTGATCTCTCGGCAGAAACTCTACAAGCCAGAAGACAGTGGGGGCCAATATTCAACATTCTTAAAGAAAAGAATTTTCAACTCAGAATTTCATATCCAGCCAAACTAAGCTTCGTAAGTGAAGGAGAAAAAAATCCATTACAGACAAGCAAATGCTGAGAGACTCTGTCACCACCAGGCCTGCCTTACAAGAGCTCCTGAAGGAAGCACTAAACATGGAAAGGAACAACCGGTACCAGTCACTGCAAAAACATGCCAGATTGTAAAGACCATTGATGCTAGGAAGAAACTGCATCAACTAATCAGCAAAATAACCAGCTAACATCATAATGAAAGGACCGAATTCACACAAAACAATATTAACCTTAAATGTAAATGGGCTAAATGCCCCAGTTAAAAGACACAGACTGGCAAATTGGATAAAGAGTCAAGACCCATCAGTGTGCTGTATTCAGGAGACCCATCTCATGTGCAGAGACACACATAGGCTCAAAATAAAGGGATGGAGGAAGATCTATCAAGCAAATGGAAAACAAAAAAAAGCAGGAGTTGCAATTCTAGTCTCTGATAAAACAGACTTTACACCAACAAAGACCAAAAGAGACAAAGAAGGCCATTACATAATGGTAAAAGGACCAATTCAACAAGAAGAGCTAACTATCCTAAATATATATGCACCCAAAATAGGAGCACCCAGACTCATAAAGCAAGTCCTTAGAGACCTACAAAGAGACTTAGACTCCCACACAATAATAATGGAAGACTTTAACACCCCATGGTCAACATTAGACAGATCAACGAGACAGAAAGTTAACAAGGATATCCAGGGATTGAACTAAGCTCTGCACCAAGCGGACCTAATAGACATCTACAGAACTCTGCACCCCAAATCAACAGAATATACACCCTTCCCAGCACCACATCACACTTATTCCAAAATTGACCACATAGTTGGAAGTAAAGCACTCCTCAGCAAAAGTAAAAGAGCAGAAATTATAACAAACTATCTCTCAGACCACAGTGCAATCAAACTAGAACTCAGGATTAAGAAACTCACTCAAAACCGCTCAACTACATGGAAACTGAACAACCTGCTCCTGAATGACTACTGGGTACATAACAAAATGAAGGCAGAAATAAAGGTATTCTTTGAAACTAATGAGAACAAAGACACAACATACCAGAACCTCTGGGAAACATTTAAAGCAGTGTGTAGAGGGAAACTTATAGCATTAAATGCCTACGAGAGAAAGCATGAAAGATCTAAAATTGCATGTTAACATCACAATTAAAAGAACTAGAGAAGCAAGGGCAAACACATTCAAAAGCTAGCAGAAGGCAAGAAATAAATAAGATCAGAGCAGAACTGAAGGAGACAAACACACAAAAAACCCTTCAAAAAATCAATGAATCCAGGAGCTGGTTTTTTGAAAAGATCAACAAAATTGATAGACTGCTAGCAAGACTAGTAAACAAGAAAAGAGACAAGAATCAGGTAGATGCGGCCAGGCGCGGTGGCTCACGCTTGTAATCCCAGCACTTTGGGAGGCCGAGGTGGGAGGATCACGAGGTCAGGAGATCAAGACCATGGTGAAACCCCATCTCTACTAAAAATACAAAAAATTAGCCGGGCGTGGTGGCGGGCACCCATAGTCCCAGCCACTCGGAGAGGCTGAGGCAGGAGAATCCCATGAACTCGGGAGGCGGAGCTTGCAGTGAGCCCAGATTGCGCCACTGCACTCCAGCCTGGGTGACAGAGCAAGATTCCGTCTCAAAAAAAAAAAGAATCAAGTAGATGCAACAAAAAATGATAAAGGGGATATCACCAGCGATCTCACAGAAATACAAACTACCATCACAGAATAGTATAAACACCTCTACGCAAATAAACTAGAAACTCTAGAAGAAGTTGATAAATTCCTAGACACATACACCCTCCCAAGACTAAACCAGGAAGAAGTTAAATCCCTGAATAGACCAATAACAGGCTCTGAAATTGAGGCAATAATTAATAGCCTACCAACCAAAAAAAGTCCAGGACCAGATGGATTCACAGCCAAATTCTACCAGAGGTACAAACAGGAGCTGGTACCATTCCTTCTGAAACTATTCCAATCAATAGAAAAAGAGGGAATCCTCCCTAATTCATTTTATGAGGCCAAGATCATCCTGATACCAAAGTCTGGCAGAGACACAATAAAAAAAGAGAATTTTGGATCAATATCCCTGATGAACATGAATGAAAAAGTCCTCAGTAAAATATTGGCAAACCGAATCCAGCAGCACATGAAAAAGCCTATCGACCACTATAAAGTTGGCTTCATCCCTGGGATGCAAGGCTGGTTCAACATACACAAATCAATAAACGTAATCCATCATATAAATAGAACCAAAGACAAAAACCACATGATTATCTTAATAGACACAGAAAACGCCTTTCACAAAACTCAATGGCCCTTCATGCTAAAATCTCTCAGTAAACTAGGTATTGATGGGACGTATCTCAAAATAATAAGAGCTATCTACAACAAACCCACAGCCAATATCATACTGAATGGGCAAAAACTGGAAGCATTCCCTTTGAAAACTGGCACAAGACAGGGATGCCCTCTCTCACCACTCCTATTCAACATAGTGTTGGAAGTTCTGGCCAGGGCAATCAGGCAAGATAAAGGAAAAAGGGTATTCAATTAGGAAAAGAGGAAGTCAAATTGTCCCTGTTTGCAGATGACACGAGTGTATATCTAGAAAACCCCATCGTTTCAGCCCAAAATCTCCTTAAGCTGATAAGCAACTTCAGCAAAGTCTCAGGATACAAAATCAATGTGCAAAACTCACAAGCATTCCTATACACCAATAACAGACAGAGAGCCAAATCATGAGTGAACTCCCATTCACAATTGCTTCAAAGAGAATAAAATACCTAGGAATCCAACTTATAAGGGATATGGAGGAACTCTTCAAGGAGAACTACAAACCACTGCTCAACAAAATATAAGAGAAGACAAACAAATGGAAGAACATTCCATGCTCATGGGTAGGAACAATCAATATCGTGAAAATGGCCATACTGCCCAAGGTCATTTATAGATTCAATGCCAACCCCATCAAACTACCACTGACTTCCTTCACAGAATTGGAAAAAACTACTTTAAAGTTCATATGGAACCAAAAAAGAGCCCGCATTGCCAAGACAATCCTAAGCCAAAAGAACAAAGCTGGAGGCATCATGCTACCTGACTTCAAACTATACTACAAAGCTACAGTAATCAAAACAGCATCATGGTACTGGTACCAAAACAGAGATATAAACCAATGGAACAGAACAGAGCCCTCAGAAATAATACCACACATCTACAACCATCTGATCTTTGACAAATTTGACAAAAGCAAGAAATGGGGAAAGGATTCCCTATTTAATAAATGGTGCTGGGAAAACTGGCTAGCCATATGTGGAAAACTGAAACTGGATCTCTTCCTTATACCTTATGCAAAAATTAATTCAAGATGAATTAAAGACTTAAATGTTGGACCTAAAACCATAAAAACCCTAGAAGAAAACCTAGGCAGTACCATTCAGGACATAGGCATGGGCAACGACTTCATGACTAAAACATCAAAAGCAATGGCAACAAAAGCCAAAATTGACAAATGGGATCTGATTAAACTAAAGAGCTTCTGCACAGCAAAAGAAACTACCATCAGAGTGAACAGGCAACCTACAGAATGGGAGAAAATTTTTACAGTCTACCCATCTGACAAAGGGCTAATATCCAGAATCTACAAAGAACTTAAACAAATTTACAAGAAAAAATCAAACAACCCCATCAAAAAGTTGGCAAAGGATATGAACAGTCATTTCTCAAAAGAAGACATTTATGCAGCCAATAGACACATAAAAAAATGCTCATCATCACTGGCCATCAGAGAAATGCAAATCAAAACCACAATGAGATACCATCTCACACTAGTTAGAATGCCGATCATTAAAAAGTCAGGAAACAACAGGTGCTGGAGAGGATGTGGAAAAATAGGAACACTTTTACACTATTGGTGGGACTGTAAACTAGTTCAGCCATTGTGGAAGACAGTGTGGCGATTCCTCAGGGATCTAGAACTAGAAATACTATTTGACCCAGCCATTCCATTAGTGGGCATATACCTAAAGGATTATAAATCATGCTGCTATAAAGACACATGCACACGTATGTTTACTGCGGCACTATTCACAACAGCAAAGACTTGGAACCAACCCAAATGTCCATCAATGATAGACTGGATTAAGAAAATGTGGCACATATATACCATGGAATACTGTGCAACCATAAAAAAGGATGAGTTCATGTCCTTTGTAGAGACATGGATGAAGCTAGAAACCATCATTCTGAGCAAACTATTGCAAAGGCAGAAAACCAAACACCACATGTTCTCACTCGCAGGTGGGAATTGAACAAGGAGAACACTTGGACATAGGGTAGGGAACATCACACACTGGGGCCTGCTGTGGGGTGTGGGGAGGGGGGAGGGATAGCATTAGGAGATACACCTAATGTAAATGACAAGTTAACGGGTGTAGCACACCAACATGGCATATGTATAGATATGTAAGAAACGTGTACGTCGTGCACATGAACCCTAGAACTTAAAGTATGATAATAATTAAAATATAAACAAAAATTTTAAAAAAAAAAGCCCAGAAAGCAAATCTAGCCAGCTTTGCTTTTCATGTCCGCTTTAACCAGAAAGTAGCTAAAGACAAAATTTTGTCTAAGGTTTTATAAATGTTCAAATACATGAAATCTTTTCCTTTCTATTCACTGATAATTTTATGACATCTAGAGAAAAAAATTAAGTTATTATGCTTTCAACCTGAAATTTTGGCAATTTTGTACCAAAGTTGTAACCTGAAGTTATTCTTAACGTTTTCATAGGGGGGAAAAAAATGGTTGCCTAAGAAACCTGTATAAATTGAATGTGTTCTGAGAACATTTGGCTTATTTTGGGAGGCTGGGTTGAAATCAAGATTGTCTTTTTGGACTTCTTTGATTATTCTGTGGAGCCCACATTCCCCCTACCCTCACTAGAAGCCTATGAGTCTGTGATGATAAAACTAGTTTCTGAGACATCAAGTACAAAAGCACTTGGGAGTTGGAATTACCCCTCAGAAATTTGCTGGGTTAGAATTAAATAATAGGATTTAAACTCCATCTTACATTTTCAAATGGTCTCTGCCTTTTACAGTTTATTCTGAGTACTAAGAACATTTTCACTTTGTAGTTAGTCTCCGTATGACGAAAACAGGCTTTCTTAAAGTGTGGTCTTGGACCAGCATTTTCAGTATCCCCTGGGCACTTGTTGGAAATGCAAGGGGCCCTTGCCCACACTGACTGAAGCAAAAGTCATTGGGGTGAGATCCAGAGATGTGTTTTAATCAGTGCTCCAGAGGATGCACACTGAAGTTTGAAAACAGTTGCACTAAAACATGATCTTTTTTTTTTTTCACTGCCAGAGTCAGACTGCAATGACTACTTAAGAGAATATAAATAGGTAGGTAACGGGCATTCCCACAATGGTGCCAGTTAACTCTAATTAACGAGTGATTCTGCAATCTTAAGTATTATTTGCATTCATGATTCTCTTTCACTCTCGCTATCCAATCCTACCCAATCTTTAGGCAATTTTGAACTTATATAAGCAATATTATCAGAAGGTAAGCACAACTTCGATAAATCTAAAATTAATCAATTGATAACGTATTAACATTTGTGATTTAAAAAATAATGTGGCAAGAAAGTAGTTGAAACTAACCCTAAAAAGAAGTCTGGAGGCTACTTGTGAATTTCTATTTTTGCCTTGCAGGATTAGGTGCCTTTCAGTGCAGTAACTAGCTCCATTAGCCCATACTGTAAGTCTTCAAATTCACAGAAGCACAGTGCCTGGTCAACAGTAATACCTCAATAAATGTTTGAGAAAGTCAGTGACTAAAAAAAAAAACCCCAGATTCTCAATACATAAATACAAATACAAACATCAACTTTCACTCCAAAATACTGAACAATAAGAATGGCTCTAAAAATTTCAACTAAATTTAATGCCAATTTTCACTGTCTAAACTTTCAACAGTCTAATAAATGAGGACTTTATCTGAAACCTAGGATCAGGGTTTAATGTGAACTGTGACACCTCACAGACAATATTAATACTGGGCACATAAAGGATTTGCTTTATCTACATGCATTTGGGGAATATGACCAAATAGATATAATGTATAATCATTGAGAGCTTGTCTGAAATTTTTAAAAATAACAAGTGACTTCTTTATTTCAATAGATAATATATTCACATGCCTCCCACCTTTTATTCTTCACGTATCCTTCCTAAAGATATCTTTAGGATTGGCTGGGTGTGGTGGCTCACGCCTGTAATCCCAGCACTTTGGGAAGCTGAGGCAGGTGGATTACTTGAGGCCAGGATTTTGAGACCAGCCTGGCCAAAACAGGGAAACCCCATGTCTACGAAAAAATACAAAAACTAGCCGGGTGTGGTGGCGCGTGCCTGTAATCTCAGCTACTTGGGAGGATGAGGCAGGAGAATCACTTGAACCTGGGAGTCAGAGGTTGCAGTAAGCCGAGATCAAACCACTGCGCTCCAGCCTAGGTGACACAGCAAGACTCTGTCCCACTCCCTCCACAAAAAAAAAAAAAAAAAAAAACTTTAGGATATCTTATATAAGCACATAGTAGTATGTGTTTCTATTTACACACACATACACACACACACTACTCCGCTTTCTCGCTCAACATGATTTGCAGATTTTTTCATATAAATGTGTATATATGTATGTGTGCATATATATACATACATACACACACATATATATACTGCCTATATATACACATATATATGCATGCTACATAGCATACATAACGTATATACTCATTATCTAGGGGCTACATATAATTCCACTTAAGAGATAAAAGTACTAACATTTATTTGCGTATTTCCCAGCTGATGGATAAGGTAGTTTCCAATCTTTTTCTTTTTTGAGACAGAGTCTCTGTTGCCTAGGCTGGAGTGCAATGGCGCGATCTTGGCCTGCTGCAACCTCCACCTCCTGGGTTCAAGTGATTCTCCTGCCTCAGCCTCCCAAGTAGCTGAGATTACAGGCACCTGCCACCAAACCCAACTAGTTTTTGTATTTTTAGTAGAGATGGCGGTTTCACCATGTTGGTCAGGCTGGTCTCGAACTCCTGACCTCAGGTGATCCACCCGCCTCAGGCTCCCAAAGTGCTGGGATTACACACGTGAGCCACCGTGCCCGACCCCAATCTTTTTCTATTACAAATAAGTCTACAACAAATATAGTTTTTATGTAGCATTTCATATACATAAGAGTATTATCAGTCTGATAAATTCCTGGAAGCACACTCACTGAGTCAAAGGATATGCGTATTTTTAATTTTGATAAAAAATTTCCACATTGCTCTCCAATTCTGTGCCAATTTAGATTCCCATCAATCATGATTGAGAGTACCTGTTTCCTTACACACTTGGCAAGGCTTATCAGCCTCTTCCGCATTGCTTGTATGGGATGAAAGGTGGTATTTCTTTGTAGTTTTATTTTTTCCTTTTCATTGGACTGCCTGTTCTTGTACTTGCTCTGTTTTTGTTATTTTTTCTGATGAATTTGTAAGAGTGGCCTATAAATTTAAAAAATTAGTCCTTTGAGTATAATACCTCAAAACTTTATGCCAGTTTGTTGTTTCACCATTGCCTTTGTTTATTGTGGTTTTCTCAGCAGAATGTTTTCACCTTTATATAACTGAGTTTATCAATATTTTTCTTATAGCTTCTGGATTTTATATTATGCTTCCCACTCTAATAATAAAATACATTTTTCTATCCAAGTGAAATTAATTTTCATATAAAGATTAATATATGAACCAATCTAATTTTCTTTTATAAATATATAAATATTCAGTTGTTCCAAATATCATTTACTGGTAATCCATGACTTCTCAACTCACAGGCAATGCCTCCTTTAATATATACAATATTCCTGCACGCATTTGGCCTACTTGGTCTCTAGTCTTTCATTTACTACTCTATTCATGTGCTTAGACAATTGTTTTAATTATTATAATTTTATATACATTTTAATATCTGACAGGTTGTTTCCCTCTACCCCATCCCTCATTATTTTTCTTTTTACAAAATTTTCTATACAATTCTTGCAAGTTTATTTACATGAACAGCCTTTCTTGTCAAAAAAAAAACTATTGGTATTATGATTGAGATTATGTTGAAACATTTTATGTTAACTTAGGGAGGTTAAATGTTTAATATTGAAATTTCTTATCCAAGAATATGGTATGCCTTTCCAGTTATTCAAGTTTCCTTTGGTGTCCCTGGGGAACTTTAGGGGTTTTTTATTCAGCAATTGGATCTTGCACACATATTATTAGTTTGTTGCCAGGTATTTTTTGTTTTTATTATAAATGAGATCTTTGTTTCCATTATATTTTCTAACTATCTAGAAATGCTATTGATTTATTTGTGTATCAATTTCGTGGATGGGCACGGTGGCTCAGGCCTGTAATCCCAGCACTTTGTGAGGCCGAGGCAGGTGGATCACTTGAGGTCAGGAGTTCAAGACCAACCCAGCTAACATGATGAAACCCTGTCTCCACTAAAAATACAAAAGATTAGCTGGGTTTGGTGGCAGGTACCTGTAACCCCAGTTACTAGGGAGGCTGAGGTAGGAGAATCACTTGAACCCAGAAGGTGGAGGTTGCAGTGAGCTGAGATTGTGCCACTGCACTCCAGCCTGGGTGACAGAGTGAGACTCCATTTAGAAAGAAAAAAAAAAATTGTACTGCCACCTTACTAAAATGTCTTATTAATTGTTATAGTTTTTAATTTCATTCTCTATGATTTTTATCAAGTACACAATCATATCATCTACAAGTTCTGACCTCTTTACCTCCCTTTGATTTTTACATTTCCTTTCTTTTGCCTAACTGCATCTTTCCTGTAATTTTGAAAGCACAATTAAACATCACATCTTCCTTTCTTATGAGACAGATGAAAAAGTCACTCAAACTTACACTTAGTAAATTTTAAGTGTATGTGTAAAATTATTTCTAAGTCCATAGTTAGATTACAAAACTCCTATGTCATGAAATTTACTGCCACCAATAGTTACAATCAAATGCCATAACTAGAGTTTAAAGGAAACCAGATAATTCTGTGGCCAATAAAGACAACAACTCGAGTTACATGTACTGAGAAAGTGGTAATCAAATCACACGCTTTGGGGGACGAACTAATATGCACAGGAACACACAGAAATTCTTTCTCAGTGAATTGACAATTGGTCATATGCACTGTGTCGTATTTTTCCCCTTTAAATTGAACACATGGGCCAGTAGAAGAGGCAGTACTGAAACTTTTTGAGTCTAATATTGACTCATAGGTCACTCATAGACTACAATGTATTAATATTTTAATCTGTAGCAATGCATTTCATATTTTATCTGGATTATCTAATTTTTATAAGTGAAGCATTAAGTTGATGGAGTTTTTTTCTTTAAAAATTATGTTACTTTCAAACTAGTAACTTAACGTGAAACTTGACTTGTAAACCTAAGGAAGGATCAAGCAAAAGATATATAAGAGGTTGCCTGAGGTACAGGTTACTTCGGGTTACTTTAATATTTATAAGTAGAATTTATGAGCATCATTAAACTTTGTTTATCTAGATCTTGTATGACATAGAATCAAGCTTTTTCTGGCATGTTACCCATACACCTGTGTTCTGAAATGCTGTTTCAAATATGAAGTAGCTAAAAAATAAAATAATTCATTATATTTTGCTTTAAAATTCAGAGGAATTCACTGGCTATGCTCAGGAGAGAATGAAGGACCCTGTGATTCTCTTTGTCTTAACCTGCTAGTTTATCAAGATTTCTAGGAGTGGAATGTCTTACAGCCCTAATGGTAAAATTACTGCCTCTAGATCAGCTTCGAGGCTGGAGCAGTGTGGAACTGACAGTTGAATGGAATACAGATGAAGTGATGGAGACTACAAGTCATTCAAAGTCCCATTTTACTAAATGCTTTGAAAATGAGGCCCAGAACCTTCAGTCAATCTATGATTTAGTGTAGGAAGCAGATGGTTCACGGTACTCTGTCTGAGGAGTTTCATTTGAGGGACTGAGTTGGCCTAGGGAAAAAGGGACACAGGAAAACAGAAGAAGCTAAGATCATAATGGTGATACATGTTTCTGCCAAAATAAGTGGACAGTCTTTTTTTAAAAAATATTGAGGCTAATTGTAAAACTTAGTAAATTATTTTAAATAGAAATTACTGTTTCGTCACATAAAATAAGAACTGTGATTTATGCATAATTTATGCATACTTCTAACTTAAAATTTCTTCTAAGCATATCTTCATATATGATAATTAAACAGAAGTGTTCATCTCATGTGACTATATTGCTTTTCTGTCTCAATGTAGTCATAACCAATAATCCAATATTATTTCAACATTTTTTCCTCTGGTAAGATAGATGGGCAATTCAGCTCCTTCTAATACAATCATTTCCCTTAAATATAAGGAAGTCCTTCATGTACTAATATGAAACAAAAAGTCTCCAAGACATATTGTTAGGTGAAAAAAAGCAAGATGCGGCATTTTCCTTACCATTTGTGTAAAAAAAATGAAAAAGAGAGGGAGTGAAAAAATAAATATTCTGCTTGAATATTGTTAGAATAATACTGAAAAAACTTGGTGGCAGGGAGCAGTGGCTCATGCCTGTAATCCCAGCACTTTGGGAGGCTGAGGCAGGCAGATCACCTGAGGTCAGGAGTTTGAGACCAGCATGGCCAACATGGTGAAACACCATTTCTACTAAAAATACAAAAAATTAGCTGAGCATGGTGGCGGACACCTGTAATCCCAGCTACAAGGGAGGCTGAGGTGGGAGAATTGCTTGAACACGGGAAGTGGAGGTTGCAGTGAGCCGAGATCATGCCACTGCACTCCAGCCTGGGTGACAGAGTGAGACTCCATCTCAAAAAAAAAAAAAAAACGATAAATAAAAAAATAAGAGAGAACTTGGTAATATTGGTTGCCTCTAAGGATGAGAGTTGGGAAACGGGTGACAGGGACTCATGCACTTTCTTATATCTTTTGAATGTGCAACTTAAGGATGTATAACTAATTCATATAAATAAATTAAAATTTTAAAATCAAACACATGGCCCTTGGTAACATAGCAGCAAAAGAATAAGAAGGTAAAATTATTTTGGAGAGCTAAACATATTTATCCTCTTAGAAAAAGTATTCCCTTACACCAAATTCATAAACATGCCAAGCCAAGAATAAATAAATAAAAGCACTCACAATTCTTAAATGAATTCTTAACTTTCTATTAATTATACAAACTAGGCCAAACTTTTACTCATATAGCAGCAGATGGACTTTCAAATTTTCCTCCAAATAATTAAATTATAATATTTTACATTAATCAAAAGAGGTGGAAATATGAACAATATGAATTTCAAGAAATTTTTCTTGTGCCTCTTGGGTGAGATCTAATTTTAGCAACGGCCCATTAACATATATAAATACTAAACGTATATACATAAAGGTGTAAAAATTAACTTTCATATCACGGTCTCAAAAATGATTAATGTAATCTAAAGTATTAAGAAGAATTAAAAAAACTCCATACATAACCATCTAATTATAAGAATAAAAACATTATTTTATGTAAGTGAGTAAATAAGGCTTTTTAAAGCAAGTTGGTAATTATTGCATACTCTGGTATAAGATAAATTATGTTGTGATGAGCACCAAAAAAAATCACTAACGACATTCACAAATTTTTAATCTTCAAGTGAAAAGTATGTTCAGGTTCCAAAACTCTAAAATTGTATAAATGATGTGATTATATAGAAAAATAATCATGAAAAATACATTAGAATTTCAAATGAATAAAAGCAGAGGGAAATATTATGTTGATACAGTTAGAAGACAGATGTATAATGAGTTCAGAATTATGACTGTAGCCAATTCTTCTACCTTAATGTCCATGTGCTACTGAAATAGTACCAATAAACAGATCCCTAACATATTCAGGTCACAACTTAGTTGAATCCATATCCAGTGATGATTCAATAAAAATGTTATAAAATCTTTCTGAAAATTGCTATCTGTTATTATCCACAGGAAATGCCTTTTAAATGTATGTGCATGTATTTATATAAGTAAAAGCATAGATGTACATATCTATATACATATATATAATTATACACACATGGACCATATAAAAGGAAACAGTCAATCAAAGGAGAAATAGTATTTTGACTAAATTTGAGTATTAGTAGTTGATATAATATATTCATCATATAAAATTTAATTTGTTACCAAATTAACAAATGCTGACTTTATAAACTTTTATTTTAAGTTCAGGGGTATTTGTGCAGGATGGGGAGGTTTGTTACATAAGTAAATGTGTGGCATGGGGATTTATTGTACCAATTATTTAATTACCTAGGTATTAAGCCTATTATTCACTAGTTATTTTTCCTGATCCTCTCCCTCCTGCCACCCTCTACCCTCCTCTAACGCCCAGTGTGTGTTGTTCCCCTCTATGTGTCCATGTATTCTCATCATTTAGCTTCCACTTATAAGTGAGAACATGCAGTATTTGGTTTTCCATTCCTGCATTAGTTTGCTAAGGAAAATGGCCTCCAGCACCATCCATGTTCCTGCAAAGGACATGATCTCGTTCTTTGTTATGGTTGCATAGTATTCCATGGGGTGTATCACTGGCAATTATCACTGTCAAGGCAATTATTCTAAGGACTGGAGCAGAAAACTTTGCCATAGGAACTGGGTAAAAGTGTTTGCTTTGTGCTGTTTCCAAGTACCCAAACATAGCTAGTTTTACATCAACTGAATTAATTGACTATGCATTACACTTACTGATAGCCCCTTAAGGAGTGGCCCAACGGACTATTTCTCAGTCAAGAATTTCGGCCACAGTGTAGGCTACTATTGCACAGTAGGCTGCATCAGTCATTCTACAGGTTATATGTCGAACACTAAAGAGCACTTAGAAAAACTGAACTTATATGGTACAGATGGGCTCAATGTTTGGAAAGAAATGGCTTGAGTCTTGACCAATAAATCTTTAAAGATTGTGTTCATATACAATCTTTTGTATGATTCTACAGTAAAAGAAAAATATACATAAACTCAATTAAATCCCATTTAATGACATGGCATCTCCTAAAAAAAAAAAAATCTTGATTTTTAGGAGTGAAAACAATCAAAAATCTATGGTTAGCATTTCTAACATTTGGCAAGAGGCAGATGATATGAAATCTTAAATAGGTTTCACGGCACTTAAACTTTGTTAATTTTACTACAGTAACAGATGTGAAACTGTAAACTGAGAATCACAATCTCACTGTGAGTCAAGCAGATCCTCAGTACAATTGAGAAGGGGATTTAAATCAAATATACTTTTCAATAATCAATTCAAGGTAATACAATAAACAATAGCAGAAGTATATTTAGACAAGCACAGCATTATCAATCAATATGGGCTTTGGTGAGATCACTTTGTGATTTTTCCATACAAAAGTTACCTTTTTTTAAAAAAACTTTTATACTCCTTTTGTTAAAAAGGAAAATTTTCTTATTTAAAAAAACGCAAAACAAAAAAAAGAAAAAAATTACCTTAGAATTTTTATCCTTAACAAAACAACCTCAAATATGAATATTTTTAGTATAAAATTAATATATACAATTGATATTATAAATTGGTGTTTTGTAAAAGTTTTCAACTATTCCCAGTTTTTATAATTCAGTTATCTGTTTAATTTACCAGTTAGTATAATAAAAATCACACATCAAATTTGTGTAATGGATAACTTAAGGAATAATGCCGCCTTTCACACCTACATACCTACATAGCTACATAGAAAGTGTATCCTTTACCAAAAAAAAAATAGAAGAAGAAGAATCAAACTACAAAGATTAGCAATGCAACTGTATTTACATGAGCTGGATTAAACAATTTGGTTAATTTAGTGAGAGAGCAAGTAAATTCAGCAAACCCACATCCAGTTGATGAGGAAGTTAAACAGGTATCAGAATCAGCATGAAGGCCAAGTAGGAATACCTAGAGGAGGTGAGGTAGGAAAGGAATGGGGTTTCGAAGGATGGTATGTTAGGATAAGAGAGCGTGGATGAAATGAAAGTGGGAAAGGCAAATTTTGCCCCGTTTTTCAGTTTTCCTAAGACCTTGATAAGTGGTATTTTCCTTTCACTGAAAATGATTTTCTAGGTGGCCTATAGGAGGAGTGCCATATACTACTGCCACCTTTTTCTATCTCTTTTCTTTTTATGTTGAAGATATAGTTACTTTTACATCTAGAATATTTTATAATTCCTTTGTAAATCTAATGGTGCTAAAGCTAGGAGGAAACTAGGAAATCATTTAGTCTAACTAACCCCTTATTTTATTGATAGCGGAACTGAGATCCAGAAAAGCTATGGTTTTTTAGTAGAAATCCCCTTGTAATCTACATAAATATACTGGTGTGACTAAAAGGTTTAAAATACTGTATTTAATATTATTAAAAGCAAGAGACAACAAATACACATAAGAAATGCTTCAAAATTACAAAGAAAAAAATTACAAAAAGGAACACTCCGCTCAGAACAGCTAATCATCTGTTCTGATGTTAGTAACAAATAGTGAATTAAAATAAAGAGTTTTTTTAAAATAAATTAGGGAAAAAGCACTGAATGATGGAAGTATGAATACATGAAATTACTACAAATACACAAAGTATATACAAATTACTTACCAAGCACATATAATATCCTGGAGAAAATCCATAAAATGAGAAATATAAAGCTTCTCATATTACAATTTTCTCCCCAATTTATTTCTATCTCTATTTCATTGCAAGAACAAACTATATGATGAAATGATAAAATGGGATACATCTCCTTAATTCAAATCCCCAGCACCCTTTTATATGTAATACCTAGAAAATCTATTTCATTGCTGCTTTAGCTATGTGGTCCTAAATGACCATTCTCATATGCTTAGTAGAGGTGAAAAGCAGAAGTTCAGGCTATAGAGTTTGATGATATCAAATTCTGCAAAACTTTCTATGACTATTTCTATTACATCATTTCAGTACACTAAAATACATTGTGTTGGCCAGGCTCAGTGGCTCACATGCCTGTAATCCCAGCATTTGGGAGGCTGAGGAGGGTGGCTTACCGAAGGTCAGGAGTTCAAGACCAGCCTGGCCAACATGGTGAAACTCCATCTCTACTAAAAAATACAAAAATTAGACGGGCATGGTGGCATGTGGCTGTAGTCCCAGCTACTTAGGAGGCTGAGGCAGGAGAATCACTTGAACCCAGAAGGCAGAGGTTGCAGTGAGCTGAGATTGCACTACTGCACTCCAGCATGGGCCACAGAGTAAGACTCCATCTCAAAAAAACAAAACAAAAAAACACCAAACAATAACCCACTGTGTTAAAATAAATATATCTATTAAATTTAACTTAAATATGTATGCTCCTAAGATACTGTTTGCTCATATCTATGATCAGAGCCAACACAAATATTTTTCATCTGAATCACCTATAGTAATGCTTTCTAAAGTATCTCTCTGGTGGAATGCAACACGAATTTACATATGGCACATGGGTAAACATTTTTAACTTTACTATTTAAATATTGATTTCAATATATATTAGGAAGAAATTACACACGATTTTCTATTTTAAAAGTGAGTCAACTTGGAAAACATATTAAGTTGATAATAACACAGGTGGCATGAGAATATGGCAAAACTTACATGTCTAAGGTTTGGGAAATTCTGGCTTACATAATGTAACTTTTCTGGGGATGAGCTAGCATAAATATTATTGTTGAAAGATGTGAAAATTCCAGGCTAAATTATATTTTATTCTCTGTATTACTGCCTGGCTTTTATCTCATAAAGTAAGCATAATATGAAAGTGAGTTCTTTCTATATAAATTTAAGATATTTTACGATGGAAGACAGCTTATTAAAACTAGCAGTTTAATGAGTAAAACTCACCTTTCTAATTGCCAGTAAAATTAAAAACTCTAATTCACCTGATTACAGGGCATGTGTATCAGTAACATTCTGCATAATACTACATATACTACATTCTGCAAACTATCAATACTAAAACTATCCAACACATTCTTGCCCCAGTCCCATCTGTGTTGCTCTTTTCCCTCTATAAAAGGAAACGTTCATTAGAGACTATTAAAAGCTAAACTAAACTACTAAAAACTCAAATACTTACTGTCGCTGGGGAGGCCCGAGTGGTGTGTGTCACTGAGTGACCAGAATTCTCCATTGAGTTGCCAATCAGATAGGTTCCTCCAGAGCTGCTGATGAGTTGTCCTCCTGTGACGCCCATCTGAATCCCACCAGTGCCCACCATACTGTGGGATGAGACCACGGTAGTCACCTGGGCAGAACTCCCTTGAGTATCAAAGTAATTCCCTCCAGTATTTTGGCTGTACATCTGTGTCTCTGTGTAAGGATACGTTGTTGTTCGGCTTTAGAAGAAGAAGAAGAAAAAAGAAATTTACTAGCTTATTTATGTCATCTTATTAATTTTTTTCTAATATGAATGTAATTGAAATACACTGGTTGGCTTAGCCTTTGGAACACGGCAAGTTTTGCATTTTGTACAAAACTTCATTCCCAGAAACAGTTCGATTTACTTTTCAAATTAAGGGTCCACTCATTTAAATAAGTACCTCAACTAATTTCTGTACTACAGAGATTTTGCCCTCTCCTGGTGCCTACCTCCAGCATATAAATAAGCTCAGGTCTCTTCCCTCCAAGAAAATTTGCCGAACAACTTCAATTGCTTATAAACTGTACTATAAATCCCAGTTTTAGAAAAGCTGGAACCTGGAATAAGTAGAAGTAGTGTAAGTAGTTGATTTAGCTCCTACTTAGCTAATACTCAGACTACTTAACATTCCTGGGTGACTTCCAATAAACCTCCATGACTAAAGGAGCTAGCATGGATCTCTTTCTTACCTCCATAAGGATCTTAAGCAAATAGTTTACTCACCCGGGACCCTAAGTCCCTCCCTCTTATCTTTCCCTTCACACTTAAGCTCCTCCTTTATAAGATGACTATTCCAACTCTTCATGTCCTCACTTTCCACTTTCCAACAACTACAGTGAAGCTTCTGCCCTTAGCCTTTCATTAGAACTGCTTATAATAAGGTCACTTGTGACCACAGCTAAAGACCAAGCTAAAAGACTCCTGTCAATCCTTATCTCTTGTGACCTATATATAGTATGACACTGTTGGCCACTCCATGTTACCCTTTCCTTCCCTTTTCTGTTCTGATTAAGCTTATTTGATTCATCTATTTTTATTTTCAATTGACTATAACTTCAATTTTAAGAGGATCTTTTTAACTTTTTATTTTAAAATACTAAGTTCTCAAGAAGTTATAATAAATATACATAGAACAGGTTTTAAACACTCAAATACAAAATTGAAATTCCCAGTTTTTTGCTATTATCTTCAATGCCACCTCCTAAAGCTAGCCATTCCTGAGAGTTTGGTGTATATGTTTTCAGATCTGTCCTATATGTATCTTAAGGCCTGGTTGTCTTAACCTCTTTCGTCCCTTAGTTTCTATGGCCCTTCTTTTCCACTTTTTGCTTTTTACCATAACCTCTCAAGAGCCTTTTGGAATCTCCAATTTTTCTAGCACATCAAATATTAATATTTTTCTGAGTTTTCCATTTTGAGCTCTTATTTTTATTTAGATCAAAGAGCTTTACCACATATAGTACTGTACTACCAGATACATGCTTAGTAAACAATCTTACATAAGTTGGTATCACTGCTCTCTTTACTTCCTAGCTATACTTTAAGAATATTAAATTTGGGTTTCTAACAGCCAAGTGGTCATCACTACTCAGAACTCCTATGAAATATGGGAGGCTGTGTAAAATTTAACATATGATGAGATTCCTTTCCTCTCTTGTTCTTTCTTCCACACTTCCGCTTCTCAGTAGAGGGCAGCACCACCATTCTCAGCTTTGGAAATTATTGCTTACTCTTCCCTCTGACTGACATGAGTTGCTGAGTCCTGTGAATTTTATCTTCTAAATAATTTTCCAATTCTCTTTTCCATTATCATACACACTACCTTAATTCCTAACGTTCTCTATTATACAGGCTGAGAATACCTTATCAACAACGCTTGGGACCACAAGTGTTTTGGATTTTGGATTTTTTCAGATTTTGGAATATTTTCATATATAAAATGAGAGATCTTGGGGATAGGATCCATATCTAAATATGAAATTCACTTATGTTTCATATACACCTTATACACATAGCCTGAAGGTAATTTTACAAAATATTTTAAATAATTTTGTGCATGACACCAAGTTTGTATATATTGAACCATCAGAAAGCAAAGATGTCACTATCTTATGTTGGTGCTCAAAAACTTTCAAATTTTGGAGCATTTCAGATTTTGGATTTTGCATTAGGGATGATCAACCTGTAATTGCCTTCTAATGGATTTTCCCTTCTCTAATCAGTTGCTCTTGCAATCTATCTCCAACTTTGCTGCCAGGAGAGTTTTCTATAACACAAATATAAAAATAAAACTGCTTAAAAACCTTTCCATGATTCTTGCCTTCAGAAAAAAGTTCAAAACTCGTGTCCACTTTACAAAAATCATCGGGGGTCGTGCCTACATAATCTCGAGACTTGGTATTAGCCATGTTATCAAATGCTCTCTTCACTCACATCATATTGACCGTTTTTCTGGTCCTGACAAAGTGCCATTTTATCTTGCCTTTCTGCTTCACTACATAAGGATTCCTCTGCCTGAAAGTCCTTTTCATTTTTTTCCACCTCCCTGCCTTTGTCCTAATCATCCTTAAACTCTCAACAGAAGCTCCTTATCTCAAAATAATTTTCTGCATCCTTTGCCCTCTATGGCCACTCCTCACAGGGCTGTTATGTTTTAAGCTCTGTACTTTCCCAGCATCCTTTGAATTCCTGAAACATGGCTCTCGATGTGTTGTTAATTTCCTCAAGTCTTCCTACTACCATCAGTACTCTCAACACTTAACACAGTTGCTGGTACATAGCTGGCACACTAAGCAGTCAACAAATAAAAATATTTAAAAGTATGGTAGACATAATAGCCAGTTTCATAAATTTCTGTATCACAAATCTTTTATTTTGTTAAAACATGAGAAATTATGCTAAACTACTCCAAGATTTTTGATTAATTTAAAACAAGTACTTTTAATCCATTATAAATTATACTTGTAATTTACAATATATATATTAGTAAAGTAATAAGAGTGTTCTGAAAGTATTCCACACTGGGTAAAGAGCCCTTTCCAGAAAGAGCCACAGCGAATCCAGGTAAAAATTTTAGTCTGGGGTGATGATAGAAACAAATTCATAGAAAATGTTTTTTATTGTTTTTTTTTCAGATAGAAAAATGTCACTTAAAATACACGTACCATTCTTCTCATCACTGCTGTATTTCCCAACTGGAAATCTCATTTGTTTCTTTATTTACATGTTTATTTAATAAAATAAAACAGCCATGTTGGTTTCAAATTTAGATAAAATGAGAAATGAGGTCATTTTAATTTTTGTCTACCGAATATGACAGTAGCCCCACTTAACTGTGCTTAAAATAGCACAATCTGATGTTGATATTTAAGTAAAGTCAAATAAGCTGTACAAATAGATATACAACAATAAATATTTGACAGATGCGGGACATGGTGCCCCCTTTCCTTTTCATCATCCAAGCAGGATGATTCAGGATGTCCCCTACTAGTAAGTAGATTTCTCAAATAAAACATAATAATAGCTAAATATAGCTAATATTTACTGACCATTTACTATGCAGCAGACACTATTCTATGTGCTTTTTAGGCATTAGCTCATTAAATTTTCATAAACTCCATGAGGTAGGGGCTGTTATATTAATAATTCCTATTTCACATACAAGGTGAATAACTGAAGTTTGGATTGGTTAAATTACTTAGTCTAAACCACAGAGCTGATGAATCATGGATCTGGAATCTAAACTTAATCTATATTCTCAACCATTATGTCAAAAAAAAGGAACATAACTTTTTATATCTGTCAATGATATATGTCAACAACTACTAAGGAATAGCTTAACAAGTGGAATAGGGACCATATGAACTTCCTGTAGCTATTTGAGATTTCCTTACTGCTACTTTACTGTTTTCTAGCACTACACTATTCTCCATTATTACCCAGAATGAGGCCTGTAGACGATGTACTTGCAATTGTAAAGAAGCAGCCATGGAAAAGGCAGGGCCATTTCAGAAGATACATACCACTTCAGATTGGAATTTTAGATGTTCTGTGATCGTGGAAGTTGCTACCTCATCATAAGAAAAACATCCCAAGGGATCACTGCAGGTTTTGGGCTTGCCCTCTTTGTATCATTATACTCAGTAAAGAACAGTAATGCAAATAAATGCATCACAGATATATAAAATCTCTATATAGCCCTCAAAGTCAGTTCATAAGCTAAAACATGACCAAAGAAGAGCAGAAGGGATAAAGTCACTAAAGAGTGTGCCTAATCCATAAACTATCCCCATTACTCCATCGTGCGACTGTGGAGAAGGCTTGGCTACTCTATAAACACACACTGGGGTAAAGAGTAGCAATTTTTAGGGAGAAAAAGCACACAATTATATTAAGGAATGAAGTGTGATAAATTGTCTGAATTTGGCTTTGACAAAAATACACTTGCAGTTGGAAATGTGGGAGACTTTCAAACATTGGGTTGAGTAATACAGGCAGATTATAATATCCTTAGCTGGGTCAGGCGCGGTGGCTCATGCCCATAATCCCAGCACTTTGGGAGGCTGACATGGGTGGATCACCTGAGGTCAGGAGTTCGAGACCAGCCTGGCCAACATGGTGAAACCCTGTCTTTACTAAAAAAACAGAAAAAATTAGCCAGGTATGGTGGCACGCACCTGTAATCCAGGCTACTGAAGCTGAGGCAGGAGAATCGCTTGAACCTGGGAGGTGGAGGTTGCAGTGAGCCGAGGTCACACCACTGCACTCCAGCCTGGGCAACAAAGCGAGAAGCCATCTCAAAATAATAACAATAATAATAATAATATTCTTAGCCACTGTCCCTTAAAGGTAAGAGGGCAAGCACGAACCCACTTGTTGGAGTCCCTGGAGCCAGAGCCAGAGTCATGCACAAGTAACAGGTAACTCCTAAAGGTTTTTTCCATGTCTAAATACTTTAAGCTCCTGAATAAATATTTAAAAATTTATTTTAAAAAAGAAGCACCAACAGCAAAAATAAACAGTACTTTTTAGGTACTAGAAATAGACTCTCTAATTCTGATATCTCAGATCAGCTCATCTTTTATATTGTATACTGAATATATTCTTCATATGAGTTACTGCTTGCACACTATTTTCTCCAGAAATTTCCTAAACATATGTTCAAGAAAACGACTCAATTTTTGGCATATCAGATTGAAAGCAGCTAACTATTTCTGGACTGTACATTCCTGAAATAGATAAATCCCCAAGCAATTCTGTGCACATTTAAAAGATACTGCTGTGTTCATTTTGTTTGTTCTGTATTGATTACCATAGACTGCCATGAAAATAATGTCATATTATTTCTATAGCAGAAGAGAAATCTTTCCATTGTTCTGCATATGTATCCAGTAATGAATGTGAACACATCGATATGTGTATACTTGCCGACAGAAGCTTCTTCACAGCTGACTCTATTATAAGGTTCTATGTAAATGTCAGGACTCTGATTCATTGAATTCAGTAACGTAGTGCCGTTTGTTTCCCACCATGCCTTAGCATACACCTTGGCTAAGGATGACCCTGAATATTCCCTACTTATTTATTCACTAGGATGATTATGGCAATTTATCTTAGCTATAACCAATTTTTTTCTGTTTTCTTTATCTTCAGACGTCCTATCCACAATTCCAGATACTCAGTATCTCTAAATTCTGCATTTTGTATTTTACCAAGATTTTGAATATCCTCCAACCAATAAGCTTGTCACTATAAAATCAAGCAATGGCATGAAAGTGATACATTAAGGAAATAAAATAGCTTGTAAATCTCATACCATAAATTGTATTATACAGATAGAATATAGCCATGGTGACCATTATCTTACATGGGTACAACATTTTATGGCTTTTAGGCTACTCTGCATACATTCTTTTAACAAATATTTAATAAGCATCTATTCTGGCACCTAGAATAAAAGGAACAACACAGACATGACCTCTACTGTTATTAGGCTACGTAACACAAGGAGAAAGTGGGCAAAAATAAGAAAGAAAATAAGATAATTAGAAGTTTTCCTCATTCCTATGAAAGCAAAAAAAAATACAATATAAAAGTAGAATAAATAAGAGAGAGCATACTAGATAGGATAGTTAAGGAATGTTATCCCTGAAAGCCAGATTTTTTTTTTAGATTGAAACTAAAAGATGAAAAGGAGTCAGCCCTATGGAAAACAGGAAGAATAATATTTTAGGAAGACAGTACAAAAACTCATAACATAGCACACAACACAGGAAAGATCCTGATATTTACAAGGAAATTAGAAGTCTGAAGTATTTTAGATATAACAAATGAGAAAGCTGTTAGAAAGAAACGAGGTTAAAGTAGGTAAAAACTAAACATGCATGCAGTGTAAACAATTTTCTTAACTGCAGGCCATGATTCAGTAGTGGGTCATGAAATTAATTTTAATAGGTCACAGCAGCATTTAAAAAAGAGACTAGACTAGACTAGAAAACATCAGTGCTTATTACACTTAATAAGAATCATTTTTAGAAATTTTGTTTTTATCATATACAGAATATATACATAAATGATGTGTGTGTGAATGCCTGGGTATGTATGTGTGTACTTACCAGAGTATGAAATGTATGCCTAACTTTCTCATGGTGGATGATAGTTTTAAAACCTTAAAAGCCACTGTTACAGACTATTGTAAGACGTTTGGATTTTGATTTGGGCTGGGATAGTGGTAAAGGCCTTATGGGTAGGAGGAGGTAGGGCAATGTTCTAGCCAGAGAGACAAATGTATGCCTAACTTTCTCATGGTGGATGATAGTTTTAAAACCTTAAAAGCCACTGTTACAGACTATTGTAAGACGTTTGGATTTTGATTTGGGCTGGGATAGTGGTAAAGGCCTTATGGGTGGGAGGAGGTAGGGCAATGTTCTAGCCAGCGAGACAACCTACAGAGTCCTGAGGCAAGAAAGGTAAAAATACACCATGATACCTAATGCTAAATGACGAGTTAATGGGTGCAGGAAATCAACATGGCACATGGATACATATGTAACAAACCTGCACATTGTGCACATGTACCCTAAAACCTAAAGTATAATAATAAAAAAATAAAAATACACCATGAGAAAATGGAGTTGTAATCAGGGCCCATGACTGTGACGGGCCATGTAAGACGATTCTGGAACCTGTGAATTAGATACAATAATAGGAGGTGTCCTTACTGGAAGCTTGCTCAGTGTAGTGAGGGTATTATATGTCTGATTGAACTAGACTGAGGAAATAACTAAAGGCAGCCAGAATGAGCAAATTTTTAATATCTTAGAAAAGTTTGAGAGCACAAGAGGTGCATTTGGAAACCAGGGACAAATGTTTTTAAGAGACAGGGGGATATATTATTGTCCTTAATCTACATGAAGTTAATCATACAGGTTAGAAGTTGTTACCCCACTTTTATAGGTGGGGAAAGTAAGATGTGAGGAGGTAAGAACACTTGCTCTGAGGATGACACTGAGAGTGAAATGATGAAGGAAGACTGGAACTCTGGTCTGGGTATCTCCCAGTCCAGTGCTCTTTGTGTTATGCTACTTCTGTTTGAAACGTGTACACACTGCCAAGTAAACTGGATTTAAAGAGGAATGGCAAATTAAAATTTTCTTAGAAAACTCGCTATATGATTGAGGAAATTAGGCATATGTTTTGGAGCAGGATAAAAACTGGGCCTACACTTTTTTGTTTTTGTCTTTATTTCTAAGGACTTGGAGGAGAAAGTAATATTTGGTTTTTGGAGAAATCTAGTAAAGATTTTATTTCTTGCTGTAGAATTTTCTTGTTTTTTTCAGAAAATTTCCCATGAATCCACACACTCCTTACCAAAATTAATTGACCAGGAAAACTATTTCAGTCAATATTCAAACAAACAGTAAGAAGAAGGTTGGATGCTCTTTTCTTCTCATTATTTAATTACTTTTTAAATTACTTTCAAGCTCAGTGGTGCGTAGACTCTTTTCCAATTAAATTTATATATTAACCTCAAAGTGTCAAATGGATAAGAGTGGAACATGCTCCAGGTGAAGGGGGACACAGATGATGGAGCAGAGTCTGTTTCTTTCCTTCCCAATACAGACGCCTCTGCACCTCTCCTTCACCGTAGAACTCCAGGGCTCCACAGAACACAAACAACCAGTGATTAATTGATTGATTCCAGGGAACACAGACAACCAATAATTAATTGAGTGATTCTCTCAGTTGATCAACAGATAATTATTGAGTATGTCTCAAGCACCATATTTTGTAACAGATAAAACAGCATATAAAGCAGAGCAAAGTTACTACCCACAAAGATTTTAAAATTCTTTAATTCAAAGCAACTACTAATATCCTAAATACTTATTCAACAATTTTAAGCTTTGTGATTTATGGCCAGAAAGACTTATAGCCTGTATCCCTGCCTAGGAATCTAGTCCACTTTTGTCATGTTGAATATTCATTGAAGTACAGATACTTACAGGAATTTTGGTTTGTTATACAGCATCTGAACTCTCTATGTTTGTACAATTTCTTAACTTGTGAATGTTGGTGGGGGACAAATCCCATTTCTAAATATAATAGCTCAGAAAGCCAGGTACTGGCTTTTCCAACCTCCCTTACAAACAAGCTAGAGGAAATCAACTTAGGACTCAAATAACCAGGTGGACTTGCTCTAAATAAGGAGCTAGGGGCACAAAGCAATGGAAATGGTGACACATTGTGAGAGACACGTCATGTTTACAGTGGCAGCAGGGCCAGGATACAAGATCATTATCCAGGGGTAGCAATGGCAGACAGTGTTTGGGATGGCTGCAGTGCTGTGGTGTCTGTACTGCACTGTCTCTGTGCTACAGTTGTGTGCATGGTCTGGCTGCTGCCTGACATCACTTGTGCCTGCCTGTTTCCAGCTTGATTCTCCAGACTTCCTGGAAATTCTGTGAGTCACAAATATCTTTCAATAAATTCTTTGTCTTAAATAGGCCAGAGTTGGTTTCTGTTGCTTGAAACCAAGAATCTCTGCCTTAAACAGTTTCAAATTATGGAGTTTTTACATGGGCCACCAAAGCGCTGCAAAGTAGTAGCTACATTATTTGGAATCTTCAACAAAGTGCATATATATATGTAAAATCTGTGCCTGGCCCGCATGCACTACTTATTTACTTATTTGAGTTTCAAAACAGATATTCTCAAGTGCTCCACATCAGACTGAAGGCAGAGGATACACCAGAAAGATGACATGTCTATTTTGTGGAAGACACCAAAACGAAAACAGCACTTCAGAAGGGAATTCAAGTGACCTGATATTAAACCTCTCCTTATTACATAAGAATAAAAAACAATAGGTTAAATATAAAGTAATAAATACTACTGAATATCACTAATAAGACATTTGCTTTCACTTATATTCAAAAGACATATTTATTCTAACTTCAACTGCTATAACGAAAAGTAAAAAATGATAAGCATTTATTCAGCCATTGCTACACCTACTGGGGAGGAAATGCAAGAATAAATGTTAAAAGTCAGTAATACTTCTTGTAATAACTTACTGAGTTTTCTCCTTCATGTGTAGTATTTTCATTACTATGTATGTTGACAATGTACAGGGTATTGGAATCATTTATACCATCCTATGATTACTTTGTAAGGATCTGCACATCTTTACTTAGCATTTAAATTCTTTATTTCTGTGTGGAAGAACAGTGGTTATCAAACTTTTTTTTTTTTTTTTTTGAGACGGAGTCTCTCTCTGTCGCCCAGGCTGGAGTGCAGTGGCGCAATCTCGGCTCACTGCAAGCTCCGCCTCCCAGGTTCACGCCATTCTCCTGCCTCAGCCTCTCCGAGTAGCTGGGACTACAGGCGCGGTTATCATACTTTTAATGTGCATTAGAATCACGTGGAGTGCCGGTTGCAACACAGAGAGCTAGGTCCCACCCCTAAAGTTCCTAATTCTGTAGAACTGGAGTGGGCACCAAAAGCTGGCATTTCTAACAAGTTCTCAGTTGATGTGAATGCTGCTGGTCTGGGGAATACACTTTGAGAACCATTGTACTAGTTGATACTACAATTATAAAACCTGATTTTCACAGGAATGAAAGGGAAAAGATGTTTTAAAATTTATTCTAGGCCAGGCGCGGTGGCTCACGCCTGTAATCCCAGCACTTTGGGAGGCCAAGACAGGCAGATCACAAGGTCAGGAGTTCGAGACCACCTTGGCTAATATGAAGAAACCTGTCTCTTCTAAAAAATACAAAAATTAGCCGGGTGTGGTGGAATGTGGCTGTAGTCCCAGCTACTCAGGAGGCTGAGGCAGGAGAATTGCTTGAACCTGGGAGGCAGAGGTTGCAGTGAGCCGAGATCGCACCACTGCACTCCAGCCTGGGCGACAGAGCAAGACTCCATCTCAAAAATAAAATAAAATAATTCTTTTAGCCTACTTGAGTTTAAAAAAAAAAAACCCAAAGTCTACTGTTATAAAAAGGAATTTTATATTCTGTGGCAGTTGCTCATGATAACATTACCAAAATTTCCAGTGCTATAATGGTTTTTGAAGCATACCAAAAAGATATACATAGTCAATACATATATGAGTCACTTGCCCTGACAATAGTGGTCAGGGAAATAAATATAGACTGAAATCAATTTTAGCAGAAATGGCATTATAAAAGATTTGACTTGAAGTCACTGATAAAAATTTATAAACAAGAAAAACCGAGTAACCACACACATGTATGTAAGTCTCAAAAGTTTTCCACCAGAGGAAAAAACACAACAAAACAAATGAGAAAGCTGTGTGAATGCCACATCAGCAGCATCTCAATTCACTTTCATTCATTTTTTCCCTGTGTACTTAAAGCCACCAAGTAGTTAGCTCCTGTCTCACCGATCATTCAATGCTAATCTTTAATTCATTCAACAAATATAGATTGAGCACCTATCATGGGCCACTGTTCTAGGTATTAGACAGAGAACAGGATGCAAACAAACCAGGTCTCTGCCCACATGAAGCTTACATTCTAGTAGGGGAGAGACAAGTGATCAGTTAAGAATGAAACAAAAGAGGATATACATGGAAGAACATTCCATGCTCATGGGTAGGAAGAATCAGTATCGTGAAAATGGCCATACTGCCCAAGGTCATTTATAGATTCGATGCCATCCCCATCAAGCTACCAATGACTTTCTTCACAGAATTAGAAAAAACTACTTTCAAGTTCATATGGAACCAAAAAAGAGCCCACATTGCCAAGTCAATCCTAAGCCAAAAGAACAAAGCTGGAGGCATCACGCTACCTGACTTCAAACTATACTACAAGGTTACAGCAACCAAAACAGCATGGTACTGGTAACAAAACAGAGATACAGACCAATGGAACAGAACAGAGCCCTCAGAAATAATGCCGCATATCTACAACCATCTCATCTTTGACAAACCTGACAAAAACAAGAAATGGGGAAAGTATTCCCTGTTTAATAAATGATGCTGGGAAAACTGGCTAGCCATATGTGGAAAACTGAAACTGGATCTCTTCCTTACACCTTATGCAAAAATTAATTCAAGACGGATTAAAGACTAAAATGTTAGACCTGAAACCATAAAAACCCTAGAAGAAAACCTAGGCAATACCATTCAGGACATAAGCATGGGCAAGGACTTCATGTCTAAAACACCAAAAGCAATGGCAACAAAAGCCAAAATTGACAAATGGGATCTAATTAAACTAAAGAGCTTCTGCACAGCAAAAGAAACTACCATCAGAGTGAACAGGCAACCTACAGAATGGGAGAAAATTTTTACAATCTACTCATCTGACAAAGGGCTAATATCCAGAAGCTACAATGAACTCAAACAAATTTACAAGAAAAAAACAAACAAACCCATCAAAAAGTGGGCAGAGGATATGAACAGACACTTCTCAAAAGAAGACATTTATGCAGCCAAAAGACACATGAAAAAATGCTCATCATCACTGGCCATCAGAGAAATGCAAATCAAAACCACAATGAGATACCATCTCACACTAGTTAGAATGCCGATCACTAAAAAGTCAGGAAACAACAGGTGCTGGAGAGGATGTGGAGAAATAGGAACACTTTTACACTGTTGGTGGGACTGTAAACTAGTTCAACCATTATGGAAGTCAGTGTGGTGATTCCTCAGGGATCTAGAACTAGAAATACCATTTGACCCAGCAATCCCATTACTGGGTATATACCCAAAGGATTATAAATCGTGCTGCTATAAAGACACATGCACACGTATGTTTACTGCAGCACTATTCACAATAGCAAAGACTTGGAACCAACCCAAATGTCCAACAATGATAGACTGGATTAAGAAAATGTGGCACATATACACCATGGAATACTATGCAGCCAAAAAAAATGATGAGTTCATGTCCTTTGTAGGGACATGGATGAAGCTGGAAACCATCATTCTCAGCAAACTATCGCAAGGACAAAAAACCAAACAGCGCATGTTCTCACTCATAGGTGGGAAATGAACGATGAGAACACATGGGCACAGAAAGGGGAACATCACACTCCGGGGCCTGTTGTGGGGTGGGGGAGGGGAGAGGGATAGCATTAGGAGATATACCTAATGTTAAATGATGAGTTAATGGGTGCAGCACACCAACATGGCCCATGTATACATATGTAACTAACCTGCAAGTTGTGCACATGTACCTTAAAACTTAAAAGTATAATAAAAAATAAATAAATAAATAAAATAGATTTGCCAAAAAAAAAAAAAAAACCAAAAGGAATGATAGTCAAGAGAACGACAGATAGTCATACATGTTATGGAAAAAACGTGGTCTCTCTTAGAGAATACCAGAGAAATATGTACACCAATATGCTTCTGAAGCTAAAGTCATAGAAAACTTATCTGGCCACTAATAAGAATGAAGAGGAGCAAATAAGAAAGGAAGAAAAAAGAATATAGAGTCAGAAAAGCCAGAAAAAAGACACTGATTTAAGGATAGAGTGGTTGACTGGTTGATGGCTAGAGATTAAATAAATTTAATCTAGAAGTATGTCTGTTAGATTTAACAACTGAAGGTCATCAATGACCTTGATAACGGCAATTGTACTGTAATGTGGAGAAGAAAGCAAGCTTGGAAGGGGCTGAAGAGCATGTGGTCAGCAGTATCTCAATTCAGTTTCATTCATTTTATCCCTGGTACTTCAAGCCACCAAGTAGTCGGCTCCTGTCTCACCCATCATTAAATGCTAAACTTTATTTAATTCATTCAGCAAATATAGATTGAGCACCGATCATGGGCCATTGTTTTAGGTATTAGAGAGAACAGGGTGCCCTTCCCTGGTCTTTTCCACATAAGGGCAGTCCTCTCTCCAAGAGAAATTTCTATGTGACCAGCCATATACAATTACTGAAATCTAAATGGCAAGTGGATTCACAAATCAATTCCTATACCAGTCAGAATGTGTACATACGTAGAAGCATAAATGAAGAAAGCACCTCCGCATCTCAATTACAGAATTCCATGTAACCATTTCTCTTAAGGAGACAGCATTTGAATAATAAGAAGAAAGCATAATTTCACCTGCAAATACTGAAATTTCGTATTCCACTTATAGAGGAAGAAAAGAGATTGAAGAAATATTCCTTTTAAGGTTCCTTATTAATCACTTAAAGTGTATGGGAAAATAATTAGATGACTTAAAAAATGCACTAATACATGATTTTCAAGAGATGGCTATAAGTATAGTACTTTAAAAATGGATTTTAAATTATTCAATGTCAATATATATTAGTGTACCATTTCCCAAAGCATAACGTGATTTTATTATATATTACTCAGGTAAAAGTATTCTGTGGTTCTATGCATTTCGATAGGGCTTTTAAAAAGGTAACAGGAATTGAGGGTTCTCAAGGGAAAGTGAATCACACAGTGTTTCACTGCTTGTGTAACCACAGAACTCTTAAGGGACTAATGTATAATGGATCATGGTATGAGAAGTTATGTACTGGAGTTGAGAAATCTACAATCTCAACAGGAAGACTACTAGAACAGATATCCATACAATGAATACTTTTGCATTTTAAAACACTGATTATCTTTAAACAGTGGGCAAGCTTCAAAGAGTAGCTTATATAAGAAAATCCTTTAAAATAAAGATTTCTTAATTTGACCATAATACAGCATGATGTCTCTATTTCCACTTCGACTAGCATGATGTAGGAGCGAGTGGGGGAAGTATGAGTCAAAAAAGAGTGGGGGAAGAAAAAAATCATTTTATTTAAAAAAAAAATTTCTTAGCTACAGCAAGAAATTTCCATTGAAATGAGTTAATGGGTGCAGGAAATCAACATGGCACATGGATACATATGTAACAAACCTGTACATTGTGCACATGTACCCTAAAACCCTAAAGTATAATTTAAAAAAAAAAAAAATTTCCATTGAAATGAACTCTCTCTACATGGTATGCAACGTTTCCAAGCAGGTTTAATCATAGTGTTCTAAATTATTAAATATCATAAGTAGTAAGAATTTATAGAAATAAAGATGATAATCAAGCCTTTGGGAAATCTTGGAAAAACTACTGCAAGGAAATACAAAAATGATGTAGCATGGGTTCCTACAGAAGCAAGGATAAAATAAACAGGGGCAAAAGTAAATTACATTACCTTCTCCCTTAAGCAAAAAGCTACTCTATTCCAACACACAGTGCTGTAAAGCAGTCTCAGTTGTTTAATTGAAATGTTCCCTCACTCACTAACCCACACTGTTAAGCCTGTTATGCTGGCAGTAATTGTACATATTCACAGGGAGAATCAGGTAAACACTTTAGTATCATCAAATTATAATGATTACACATTTTCATAAGCGACGACACATATCTGTGAGAGCTGTCATCACCTCTTGAGTGAGACCCCATGCATTATGGCTACATGACATGGGGATGCTGGTGACAAGAGCATTAGTGAACTTACTAAGCATGCACAGGTTGTAGGGCCATGTACTGGGTGCTCAAAAGTTCATGATAAAGATCAGAGTCCCTATCTTCTGGAAGTATCATTAGCAAAAAGCATTTATTATCACACAGAAGTGGGACTCTGACTGTGATCCAAGTCAGGGATCAAACACTAACTTGCTGTTAATTCAGTGTGGTAGAATAGAAGAATATGGAATATTCTTTCCTAACATACATGGAAGTGTGCCAAATAAAAAGAAGCCATAGAAAGACCCTAAAATGAACATTAGAGACAAAAATTGTAATAGTCAAATGTCAGCACTACAAAATTACAGAAAGACTGAAATAGCTTACGCTGAAAAAAATTTTCTAGTCCTATTTAAGAAAAAATATTCATGGTCACTAGTTGCTAAAATTTTGAGTATAATTCATGACAACACAATGACATTTCCTTATTAAGTATAAAAATGATGCTACAGAACCTTTAGTCAAAAATTATCCTTGATAGTAATGAAAGGTTTTTAAAGATGCATCTTCTCCCTCTTGACCAAAAGTGCACATTTGTGACATTATTGGCTAGAGTTGAGGATACAATTTGAGTCCATACAGACCAGATCAAAGCTAATTGGACTTTGTGACAAATGACCTCATGACCTAGACCTCATTAGTCATGATCTAACCAACTGAGCTAGTGGGCCACAGAAAATACATGTTAGCACTAGATATTTGCTTTGAATCATTTCTGCACTTAAATGGGTCCTATAGCTTTAAAGAACCTACCTTACAAATGTTGTTTTTCTAAGGTTTTGTGAGTGAATGAATTCATTCAACTCATGTTTAACTATTATGTGGAAGACCCTAATATCAGTGGTAAAGCAGTTCAAAAATGCACAAGACAATATGCAGAATTTAGAATCATAAGTAGAAGCAAAAAATGTAAACAAATAATGAGTGCATAATTTTACAGCAGTAACTAGTGTTTATTGAGTGCTTCCTATTCTTTAGATGATACATAAAGCACTTTTGATAAACTGAGATTACAGGCTGAGTATCCTATATCCAAAATGCTTGGAACAAGCAGGGTTTCGAATTTTTAATTTTTTCACATTTTGAAATATTTGCATTATATACTTACCAGTTGAGCATCCTTAAGCTGAAAATCTAAAATCTGAAATGCACGATGAGTATTTCCCTTGAGCATTATGTTGGTGCTCAAAAAGTTTCAGATTTGGGAGTATTTTGGATTTCAGATTTTCGGCTCAACTGGTAACAGACTAATCTCTCTAACTTAGCTTGGACCAGTACAAAATGAGAAATAACTGTGATAGGTACTATACAATTAACTCTCTCAATACCCATTTCAACTGCCCTTTTCCCTTGTCACATTCTACCACAACAGACATGAAAGCTACAAACTCCCATTCTCACATTCCCCTGCCGGTGACCATTACTACTTGTCACAGACAAAGATGAAATGACAACTGACAACTGGGTGACCTCTAGCAGTGTCTAGAAAGCCATTTATTTTCCCTGAGAGCATAAAGGTCGAAGTGGCAGGCGTCTTTTTCATTTGGTATAAATGCCAACAGTAGTTTAAGTTTATGGTGAAGATTCCAAAATCATGCTCCAGGGGGCCCTGGACCTATACAACAAATAAGTAGAGTGAAAAATAGTCGCAGTATGTCTAAAATATGTAAAGAGGTATAGATTTAATAAGGTAACAGAAATTTACTGACTTTATTATGTGCCAATCACCTAAGCAAATGTAAATAAAACAAAATGCCAAGTTCCCATTCAGGGAGAGTTCTTAATACTATAGGAAACATAAAGAAGCTTTCATAGTACAATGCTGTAAGCAAAAGTCAGGGGATAATGCTGACCTTTATCAGGGAAGGATAAGCTAACTACAGAGAAGGAGAGTCAGGGTCCATGTCACAAAGAAGGGAGTGACATGTCTGTCAATAAAGATCACATTAGACTGGGTTTAGGGAGACTGGGAGGAAAGGAGAGAACACAGAGAATGCTATTTCAGCAGAGAAAACAACATGTCCAAAAACATAGAAGTATGAAAGGGGAATATTTGGGGAAAAATGCACAAAGTTGGTTATGCCTAAAAGGTAGAAAATAAGGCTAGGGAGGTAGGAATGGGGAGAATGCCAGTATGGAAAGCTAGATTTTATTTTGTAGGTAATGGAGGTAGTGTTAGGCAGTAGTGATGTGGGTAGATTCAGTGACCAAATATAGTAAGAAAAGAAAGAAGTCAGAGTCAATGAAAAGCTTCCAGTTTTATATCATCTATTATGTACCAGGCTCTGTATTAGGTACTTCAAATATATTTGCTTGTATCCTTACAAAAACTCAGTAAGAGTGAGATTATTCTCCTTCCACTTCCATGGTAACAGTAACAAAAAGCTCAGAATATTTAAGTACATTGGTCACAATTATAAAACAAATACAAAGTTAACCAGAATTCTGTTTTTAGTTATAATAATAATAGATAACAACAACTGAACTCACATGTCATGCATACTTCTGGTGTTAAGAGTTATTACAGTAGTGAATAAAAACAAAAAAAGTCCTGCCTTCATGGAACTTATAGGTTGACATCACAGAAATAAATGAAAACACTCAAGGAAAGAGCAGATGTAGTAAGAATAAAGAGAGCAGAGGTTATCATTCCGGGGTATACCAACATTGATGGGAGGTGGGCAGAAGAGTCAGTGAGAGAACCTGAATTCATTTTAAGTTAACCAAGGAAGCCAACGGGTTGCAAACAAAAAACCCAATTTGGAAACAATCTTCACGACTTACAATAATTCTTAGTTCCTTTATTTATAATAACATTCTGCATCTTATTCCAAAGTAGCTAAGAAGCCCAAATAAAATAAATTTACAAATTTATATTATTGTTGATGCAAAAGAGATAAGCTGGTTTCGGGCAGGGGGCAGGTTTAGATAGGAAAGTCAGACTTATTATCAGGCATTTTTATGTGGAATATCTTATTTTCAAGATGTTCAAAAATCCTAAACTCCTAATATACTAGTTTTATATTCATTTACATGCAAACATATCACATAAAAATTGACCTCGTATATAAAAACAAAAGGCATAGAGTTTAGAAGCTATCATTAAAATACAGATATCACTAACAAGGGGTATATACATTTTTTCTCTACATAAGAAGAACTATTAAAGGGCATAAGACTTTCAACAATTTAAAATATCCTATGGGGTTAAGTGAAAGGAAAATGGGCACATATTCTTAATAAATATAGACAAAAGCTCTAAACATCAGCTTAATTTCAATAACTCTGTTCTAGTAGAAAATTACTTTGAAAACAAGGAAACAATCTGGGAATGGGGGAAATGTTCAAAAGTACATTATTTTTCTCTGAGTGGGGGGAATTAAAACGACTTCCACATATAAACTTACATTGCTCCATTGGTATAGACAGTATCGCTTCCTTCCACATACTGCACCTGAGCTGGATAGACATGTTGTACCTGCTGCACAGTCTGTACCTGCTGTACCTGAAAAACAAATATTAGGACCTTGGTAAGAGGTAGGTATGATAGGAAGAATACAGAGCATTAAATCTACCTCAAAGGTTTCTCTGGTATTACTGATAAATGTGAGAATGGCTTATAAGAAAAACTATTAGATTCATGCCATAGTTTTAAGATAAGCACCTGTTGGTTCCAGAGCAACTACAACATTTATGCTGAATAAATTCTGTAACATTCCTGCAAGTATAAATGTATAGACACATTTCAACTGTTCAGGTTTAAAATTATGAAAGTTCTTGGCCAGGCACAGTGGCTTACGCCTGTAATCCTAGCACTCTAGGAGGCCAAAGTGGGCAGATTGCCTGAACTCAGGACTTCAAGACCAGCCTGGGCAACCCGGTGAAACCCCGTCTTTACTAAAATACAAAAAATAAGCCGGGCGTGGCAGCATGCACCTGTAGTCCCAGTTACTCGTGAGGCTGAGGCAGGAGAATTGCTTGAACCCGGGAGGTGGAGGTTGCAGTGAGCCAAGATTGCGCCACTGCACTCCAGCCTGGGTGACAGAGTGAGATTCTGTCTCAAAAAAAAAAAAAAAAAAGAAAGTTCTTATTTTGGTAACTTATGAAATTCTATTCCAGTTTAATAAAAAATAATAAAGCTGATTTTTTAAAATTAAGAACAATTCATAATAGAAAATTTCAAACACACAAATGTGTAAAAAATCCTGTAATAACCCTATGTACTTGTCATCCAAGATAAATGATCTTTTCTGTTTATCCCCTTCACAGGATTATTTAAAAGCAATTCCAGAAGGCCGGCTGTGGTGGCTCACCCCTGTAATCCCAGCACTCTGGGAAGTGGAGGCAGCTGGATCACCTGAGGTCAGGAGTTCAAGACCAGCCTCCTGACCAACATGATGAAACCCCGTCTCTACTAAAAATACAAAATTAGCCAGGCATGGTGGTGCATGCCTGTAATTCTAGCTATTTGGGAGGCTGAGACAGGAGAATCACTTGAACCCAGGAGGCAGAGGTTGCAGCGAGCCGAGATTGTGCCATTGCACTCCAGCCTGGGCAACAAGAGCAAAAATCTGTCTCAAAAAAAAAAAAAAAAAAAGGAATTCCAGAGATTATATCATTTCACTGGTAAATATTTTCATTTGTATTTCTAAGAGATAGGAATTGTTTTTAGCATGAACACAATAATATCACATATAAACACTAACTGTTCCTTAACATCATCTAAAACTCAGTCATTGTTAAAATTTCCCTGAAGAGTCCAATCACTGTATTATTGGGTTTTTCAAAGTAAGATCCAAACATCGTCTACATAATAATGCATTTGGGTTGATATTTTCTTTCTCTTTGAATCTCCAAGTTCCCTCATCCTTTTTATTTCCCGTCTATTACTTATTCAAGAAACTGGGTCATGTATCTTGGAGAATTTCTGGCATCTAGATTTGATAAACAGCATCCTGAAATGTCATTTAATATGTTCCTCTATTTCATGTATGCTGTATAAACTGGTATATGTTGGGGCTTGAACAAGTTCAATTTTTTAAAAGTTGTGTACTTCATATTGTACCATATCAGTTGACATATAACAACTAGCTGTCCCTCTGCAATGTTAAGTTTGACTAGTGGAGTCATATGTTGTCAGCTGGGTCTATCTATTAATAGTATCCTGCTCCCTATCCACGTTTCACCTGAGGATATTAGTAGCCATTGATGATCATTTCCTACAGATACTATGTTAATAAATAAAGGTTGTAAACTTGCGGTAGTCTATTATTCTTTCTTCATTTATTAGCAAAATCCTTTTATAAAGAATAAATTCCTCTCACTAATTATTTAGTTACTTTGAAATCAAGTTTTTATGGGAAGAATAGGATAAGTACATGATTCTTTTTATATTACAGTACTGAAAATGACTTTATTCCCCCCAGTACCCTCCAGAGGTGATCGGTGTGGTTTTTTATTTTGTTTTTGTTTGTATCCTTATGATCCTCAGCTTTTGAACATATTTAATGATTTTCAATCCTAGCAATCTTTTTTTCTTGCTAAAATTGTCCCATTGTTGGCCAATGGTAGTCTCTTCTAGCCGGTTCCTATGACATAACCCCACCATCTTTTTTAACTCTGCTACTTTCTGTTATAACAAGATGTTCCAGGCTTATGTCATATCTCCTACTCAAGATCTGGGATCAGACATTTCTTCAAAAAAGCCCTGGCTCTTCTTAGTGGAAAATGGTATTCAAAGACTACATTTGGGACCCATTAATGCGTGCTGCTAGGATGCTATTCATATTTCTAGGTCTTTTCATTGAACAAAGCTAGAAATACACATATTTTTTGAAGGATAAAAATACGTATCATAAATTCATAGTAATTTTTTCATTGAATTTTAAATATATACAAATTAAATATATCTTGGATATATTTGTCCATCTTTGCTCTTATGATACAAATTTTGGTTACTAGAGATTTTAACATGATTACTTATTTGCATGAAATTTTATGGTTTCAAAATAAAAATATGTTACTAATATTTGATTATCAAATATTGTTTGTTTCCTTCAATTTTTCTGCCCTTAAGATATACGCCCCTAGAGATGTATAATTGTATTACTATAAAGTCACTTAAAATAAGTCATCAGCTTGATACACAGTTAAATTCATGGGTTTAATTTTCTTTTTAATTTTAGGATTTGCTGTATTTAATTTTGATTTAATTTTGCTTTATGATTACATGAAATATCTATGTGGTTCCAAAGCCAAAACTATAAAACAAGGAATATATTTGGACAGATGATCCTCCTTTCATCCCTGTTGCTTCTATCATACTTACTGCCCCCTGCACCCCCCATAGGCAACCATTTTCACTATTTTTAGGTTTATCCTTTAATTGCCTTTCTTTTTCTCTATATCTTTTTAGACATACATGCAAATGTGTATGAATGTGTATAGAAGCATCCACGTGTGAATACATACACACCTCATTCTAAGAAAAAACACAGCATTTTATACATACTGTTCTAAACCTTGCTTCTTAAACTTAACAATATAGAATAAATTTGAAGATCATTCAAGTATGATACATCATGACATAAAATAAAAAAGGAATATATTCCTTTTTACTTGGAATTATGAAAAATTTTCCTCACTACAAAATTCAGAAGTGATAAAAATACTTTTAAATAAAATTGTAAACCTGCTTGCAAGGTTAAAAATATAATAAGCAAAACCAAAGACAAATGAGCATCCAAAATTTTGAGAAAGATTGATAATCCCATTAAAAAAATGTATAGAAAATCTAGATAACCTTGGGTTTGGTGATGTCTTTTTAGATATAACACGAAAGGTCTAATTCATGGAACAAATAATTCACAAGCTGGATTTCATTAAAATGGAAAATTTCTACTTTGAAAGACACTGTGAAGAAAATGAAAACACAAGCCACAAACTGGGGGAGAATATTTGCAATACTGATCTGATTAAGGATTGTTATCCAAAATTTACAAAGAGCTCTTAAAACGCAACAATAAGAAAAAAAAAAAGCTGATTTCAAAAGGGGCAAAGACCTTAATACAGATGACAAATAAGGATATGAAAATATTCTCCCATCATAAGATACCAAAATCTAAAATGCTGAATTAGAATGGCCAAAATCCAGAACACTGACAATACTAAATGCTAGTAGGGATGTGAGAAATATAGAAACTCTCATTCATTGCTGGGAGGGATGGAAAATGGTACAGACACTTGCGAAGGCAGTTGGTAGTTTCTAACAACACTAAACATAATCTAGTCATATGATCCAGTAATCCCGTTCCCTGGTATTTACCCAAGGAGTTGTAAACTTATGTATACACAAAAGCAAGCATACACATTTATAAGAACTTTATTCCTAATTGCCAGAACGTGGTAACAACCAAGATGTCCTTCAGAAGGTGGATGGAAGAATAAACTGCACTACACATCAAAACAATGAAATATTGTTTTCATTAATTCCAATAATGGAATATTATTCTGCACTGAAAAGAAATGAACTACCAACCCATGAAATGACATGAGAGAACTTGAATGCATATGAGCAAGTGAAAGAAGGTAATCTGAAAAGGCTACATACTGTAGGATTTCAACTATCTGACACTCTGGAAAAGGCCAAATGACAGAGACAGTAAAAAGATCAGTGGCTGCCAGCCACTGGGGGAAAGGAGAGATGAACAGGCAGGGCCCGCAGGATTTGTAGAACAGTGAAATTACTCTGCATGATACTGTAATGGTGGATACACGTCATTATACATTTGTTCAAAGCCATAGAATGTACAACACCAAGAATGAACTCTAATATAAATTTTAGACTTTGGGTGATAATGATGTGTCAATGTAGGCTCATCAGTTATAACAAATGTACTTCTCTGGTGGGGAATGTTTATAATGGAAGAGGCTATTCATGTGTGAATCGAGGGGTTTTATGGAAATCTCTCTACCTTCCTCTCAATTTTGCAGTAATACTACAGGTGCTTTAGAAAAATGAAGTGTTCTCAAGAAACTAAAATCTTTTTTTTAAAGTGTGTATGCACATATATATGTAAATATATAAACATATACTAGTTTAATTAAATAATATAAAAATGAATAGAATAAAATAAAATCACGCCAATATTTATAGACTAGAAATGAAGAAACCTCCCTAGAAACATTCAAGAGCCAGATGCCATAAAAGCCAGTCAGATTTGAACTAACAACAACAACAACAACAACAAAGACAGTTTAGGACAACTAACAACATAAACAAAGTACAAAATCTAGACACATAATTGAATAAATAGTTTGCAACATACTTAATAAGGTATAGTATCCCACATATATAAATACTCCCTATAAATCAATAAAAAAGGAACTAAAACATGTTAGAACATAGGTGGGTGAGTCACAAAATTAAAATTATAGATGAACAATAAATGTAAATGTTAAAAGCTCAACATTAAACGTAATCAGATAACTTCAAATGAAAACTACTTTTTACTCTCTAGAACTATAAAAATTACCAAAGGGATTATATTAATTAAAGACAATATTTTAAGAAAACAAGCATGCTTACATATAGTTAGTAGTAATATAAATAGGTTCTTTAGGCAATTTAACGGTAATTTATAAACAGGCACATCATTTGACATTTTTGTGAATTTATTCAACAAGAAAACTCAATATCTGAAGAGTTGCTGTACAAAAAAATTTCAAAAAATATTTAATTTATAAGAAAAAGGAAAACCTTAACAATGATGAAATATGACATTATCAAGTGAATGTTAGTTCAACCATTCCATAGAATACATGGCTGATATAAAAGAATAAAGTAAGATATATATGTATTTTAGTAGCAAGATTGCCAATACATATTACTAAGTTTAAAAACTATGTTGTGGAACAATACTTATTCTTACATTATGATTAAGCTTTGTGTTTACAAAAATAAATTTATGAATATATAAACATAAACAAATAAAATGTGTGTATGTGTGTGTGCATATATATATATATACATATCAGCATATATGTTCATATGTGTATACAAATTCATATAAACAAGAATAGAAGGATATACACCAAACTTCTAAAAACGGTAACTCTGCTGAGTGACATGAAAAGAGGTGAGAGGGGTGAAAAAACTATCATCGTTTATTCTGCATATTTATATTGCTCTTAGATTTTTTAAGTGAAAATGAATATATTATGTACATATTAAAATCATATTAAACATAAAATCATACTTAAGGTCTTATCACTATGCCTGATCACATCTTAAACATCTTTGCACCTTACACATTAAACACCTTACACATCATATTAAAACATATTGAAAGTTTATAAGACTTCCACTTCAGGCCATGCTGGAGTAAATACTACTGGAAATGCCCTGCCACATGAAACAAACAGAAAACTTGACAAAATATGTAAAATAATGTTTTCAGTCATGTGACAAAAGGCATCATAAGATGGTGATCCTTAAGAGAACGGACACAAACAAGGTGAATCCTGCCATGATCCTGGCTTCTGACCTAGAACCATTTTCCACATTGTGGAACAGGAACACAAAAACTAGGACAGAACGGTGGTCTCACTGAGATAAGGAAACAAAGATTAGAAATGGGAAGGCTTAACGGCAGCTGAAATGTGGGAGCAGAGTATTAGAGAAGGCATTAGAGAAAACGACAGCAACAGACCCAAGAGAATCTCTCATCACTTTCCGAACTGCACACGTGTAAGGTGCAGAGATGTTTTAAGACGTGACTACCCATAGTGGTAAGACTTTAGTGAACACCTAGGGCATTCTGTAGATATACCAGAAGGGGTAAAGCCTTAGTAGTAGGGCTGTACTGGCTCTAGAGTAAAGACAACTTTAGGCTCATCCTAATGAAGCTAAAAAACAAGGCTTGACAATGTCTGAATTGCAAGCAGTGTAACTGACTACCTAAAACAAAATGTAATATGTTTAAAGGAAGACAGCAAAATCCAGACTTACAATACCGTAAGAATCATAATGCCTAGCACACAATGAAAAACAAAATTAGACATATAAAGCAGCAGGGAAGTGTGACCTGTAATCAGGAGAAAAATCAATCAATAGAAATGGACTTTGAAATGGTATAAATGAACTAGCAGGCAGAAACTTTAAAACAGCTATTATGAATAGCCTTATGAATTAAGGGAAAACATGAACATGATGAGAAAAAAAGAAAGAAGCTACAAAGAAGAACCAAGTACTATTTGTAGAGTAGGAAAATACAATATCTAAAATTAAAATTTCACTGGTTAGGATTAAAAGCAGATAATACAATGAAGAAAAGACCACTTAAAATGAAAGCTTAGCAATAAAATCTACCTACCATGAAGAACAGAGGCAAAAAAGAAATGATGAGAAATAAAGTATCAATGAACTAGGGGACAGTATTTAGTAGTCCCAGACAGAGAAGTAACAGAAAACATATTGAATAAAGAGTGGTTCTTTTACACTGTTGGTGGGACTGTAAACTAGTTCAACCATTGTGGAAGTCAGTGTGGCAATTCCTCAGGGATCTAGAACTAGAAATACCATTTAACCCAGCAATCTCATTACTGGGTATACACTCAAAGGACTATAAATCATGCTGCTATAAAGACACATGCACACGTATGTTTACTGCGGCACTATTCACAATAGCAAAGACTTGGAACCAACCCAAATGTCCAACAACGATAGACTGGATTAAGAAAATGTGGCACATATACGCCATGGAATACTATGCAGCCATAAGAAATGATGAGTTCATGTCCTTTGTAGGGACAAGGATGAAACTGGAAATCATCATTCTCAGTAAACTATTGCAAGGACAAAAAAATCAAACACCCCATGTTCTCACTCATAGGTGGGAATTGAACAACGAGAACACATGGACACAAGAAGGGGAACATCACACTCCGGGGACTGGTGTGGGGTGGGGGGAGGGGGGAGGGATAGCATTAGGAGATATACCTAATGCTAAATGATGAGTTAATGGGTGCAGCACACCAACATGGCACAGGTATACATATGTAACAAACCTGCACATTGTGCACATGTGCCCTAAAACTTAAAGTATAATAATAATAAAATAAAATAAAATAAAATAAAATAAAATAAAATAAAATAAAAAATAGTGGTAGATTTCTTTTTCCAAATTCGATTGAAATGATAAACATGAATAGAAGAACATCATCAATGTACAGACAAAGAAGCCAAAGTAGCAGGATCAACTGAGGCCAGGAAATTAAGACTAGCTAGGACAACACAGCAAGACCCCATCTCTACCAAAAAACATTTAAAAAAAATAAATAAAGAACATTAAACAAAAGTGCATTATAATTAATAGGCTAGCCCCAGTAATAAAGAGAAAAAAATTAAGCAGACAGAAAAAAAGATAGATACCAGGCAGCAAATATTAGAATGACTGAAAACTTCTCAGTCAAAAATAATGCAAGTCTAAGACAAAAAAATAACAGTTTTAAAGTAGTGAGAGAAAAAATATTTCAAACTAAATTTCCATAACCACTGAAATAGCCTTCAAAAATGAAGAGAGGATCCTTTTTCTGACAAACAAAAATACTTCTCCAGCAGACAGCCAATGAAGACAATGAGAAAAGAAGTTCTTCAGACTGAAGAAAAAGAATACTAGACAGAAACTCAGATCTACATAAAGAAATGAGAAACACCAGAAATAATAAATTTTTAGGTAAGTTATAGGGATTTTTTGTTATCTTTTACTTTTCAGTAAAAAGTTATAGGGATTTTTTGTTATCTTTTACTCTTCTGTAAAAAGTTACAGGGATTTTTTGTTTTCTTATCTTTTACTTTTCTGACTATGCAGATCAAAAATAATAACAATGCCTAATGGGGCTTACAAGATATGTAGAAGTGAAATGCATGAATGACAAAAATAGCACAAAGGACAGAAGAGGGAATTGAAAATACTCTTTTATAATATTCATATATATTTAGTGGTAAATTATTGGTTGAACACAGACTGTGATAAATACATATTTTTTAAATCGTTGAATACTAAAGAAAAAAATAATATAGCGTGTCATACTAGAAAACACTGAATAAATCTAATAGAAAGCAAAAATAAAGGAAATAAAAGAACAGATGGGACAAATAAAAAACAAACAACAAGACACTAGAATTAAATGCAACCATATCAATAATTACTTGGAATCTATAAGATTCATATCCTAATTGTCAGAGTGGGTAAAAATGGGTGAGATCCAATTATATGCTATCCACCAAAACACACTTTAAATATACAGAAACAGGTTGAAAATAAAAGGATGTAAAGAGATAAATCTTGCAAATGCCAATTATAAGAAAAAATGGACTGGCTATACTAATATCAGTCAAAGTAGACTTCAGGACAAAGAATATTACCAGAGGAAAAGAGAAATATTTCATTAAGAAAAATATCAACAAATAATAAATCCTATATGTGTTTGCTCCTAAAGACAGAGTTTCAGAATACATGAAGCAAAAACTGACATAACGGAAAGAAAATTTTAAAATCCAGTTTCAACCGGGGACTTCAGCGTTCTTTTTTCCATAGTTGATACGCAAAAAAGACAGAAAATCATTGAGAATACAGAAATTATCAATCAACTTCACCAAAATGACTTTCACGTCATAATCTATATAACAACAGCAGAACAGGCAAGCTCTGATGCACATGAACATGCATCATGAAAGTTCAAACAATGAGGAATAAAACAAGTCCCAACAAATGTAAACGTATTAAAACAATACAGAGCATGCTCTCTGACCAAAAACATTAAATTCGAAATCGAGGACAAAAAAATATCTTAAAAAGTCCAAAATATTGGTAAAATGAACAATATACTTATTAATATAATCTATGGTTTATATCATGAAGAAATCACAAGGGAAATTAGACAATGTATTGAATTGAATGTTACCGAAAATATATCATAATTTTCAGAGTGCAGCCAGAGCCTCGCATAGAGGGAAATTTATAACTTTAAATATATATTTTAGGGGGAAAAAATCTAAGGCAATAACCTAAGTTTCCACTTTGTGTTAAAAATTGAAGAATAAATCAAACCTAGAATAAGTGGAAGGAAGGAAGGAAGGAAGGAACGAAGGAAGGAAGGAAGGAAGGAAGGAAGGAAGGAAGGAAGGAAGGAAGGAAAGAAGTTAATAAAATAAACAAAAATCTGAAAACAGAAAAAAAAGTTGAAACCATAAACAGCAAGGCAGACTTATCAAAGAGAAAAAGAAGACACGAATTACAAATTCCAAGGATGAAAGGGGAAACGTCACTATACATCTTTAAAAAGGTGATAATAAAGACAATGTAGTGTCAATAAATTCAACAACTAAGATGAAATGGACAAAGTTTATAAAAGACACAAAAGACCAAAACTGGCCCCAAAATACCCAATCCCAAATCATATATGTAAACTTGAATTTATTCCCACGGAGGAAACTCCAGGCCCTGATGGCTTCACTGGTAAATTGTAGGAAACATGTCAAGAAGAAAAAAATTGCCAATCTAACACAAATGTTTTAAAAAACAGAGAACAACAGAACCTCTCCCAACTGTTTTTATGAGGCTAGCCTAAAAGTGAGACCCAAACTGGAAAAGACGTTACAAGAAAAGAATACTACAAACTAATGTCTCTCATAAACCTAAATGCAAAAATCTTTAACAAAATATAAGTAGATCTAATCTAATAATATATTTACAAGACAATACATCATAATCAGGTAGGGTTTAACCTAAGAATGCAATGCCAGTTTAATATTTAAAAACCCACAAATACAATCTACCATATTTACAATATAAAAGAGAAAAACACATGATCACCTCAATAAATGCCAGAAAAGCATTTGACAAAACTCAACGTCCATTCATGATTACACACACACACACACACACACACACACTCAGTAAGATAAGGATAGAGAGAAATTTCCGTAACCTGACAAAGCATCTATAGAAAAAAATACAAATACTATATTTAATAGTAGGAGACAGATCTTTAGCACTTTCAAAAATACTCACTTTTCTCATAATATAATGCCTCTGTTTAAATTATTAAGTGCATCCCAACCATATTTTAGATAAAAACAAAATAACCAGGACACAAAATCATTTCATTAATAATATGTAAACCTTGATGGATATTTTCAAACATAGCCTCTCTGCTCCTTTATAATAATCCATTAAAATCTTGTACATTCTTGCTACCTTCTCATCGCTTATATTGTTTTCTCTACACAAATTATCTCATCAACCAATAGAAATCCACTATTTCCTTTGAGGCCTAATTAAAAATTTAGTTTCTCTACTTTTCTAAATTTTTAAACAACATAATATTTTTATTTTTGCAGTTATAATTACAACAGAAATTAGAACATATTTTGAATTTAAAGATAATAACACAACATAAAATTTGTGGCACGCAGGAAAGCAGTATTTAGAGAGAATTTTTATTTAATTGCTTATATTAGAACCAAATTTCACTGGAGGCTGGGAAGGGAAATGAGGAAGGGAGGATGAAGAGAAGTTGGTTAATGGATACAAAAATACAGTTAGATAAAAGTAGTAAGTTCTAGTATTTGGTAGTACCGTAGGGAAATTGTAGTTAACAATAATTTATTATATATTTCAAAATAGCTAGAAGAATTGTAATGTTCCCAATACCAAGAAAAGATACATGTTTGAGGTGATGGATATCCCAACTACACTGACTGGTTCAGTACACATTGCATATGTGTATCAAAATAACACATGTATCCCCGAAATATGCACAACTATAATATATATTTAAAAAATTAGTTTCTCTAAAAGGTCTTCTGTAACTTATTTTATCCCACAAGAGACTATTTCTTTCATTTTGCTCTCAGGATTTATGAATACACAGGTGGTAGCACATAGCTTAGTAGTAATTCAGATTCTCAACTGGTTTCCTTCATGGTGGCCAATATGGTGAGGTGGAAAAATTGGTTACTTGAAATTAAGAGGTTCTTGTGCTGATACTGGATATTAGGGTAGTCAGTTATTTCTTTAAGCAATGATTTCCTTGTGTATAAAATAAAAATGATATCTAATCTATCAAAAGGGTTACTGTGAGGATCCAAAGCAATTAAGTTTAGACACAAATCATGGTTTAGGGCTGTATGACAATTATAATACATCTTGAATAATTGGTGAAATTATGAAATACTTCATAAACAAGAGTCTTCTCTTTATGTCTGCACAAATTTCATCTTTAGATCCCATTTGGTTTCCGCCATAAATGTGCACAATAAATGTTCATCAAGGGTCCCTTAAAATCATAAGATTCTATAATTAAAATAGAAATGAAACTGGGAAAATGTCAAGAATCTTGGAAAAAAAATCTGGATAAATGCTAGCTAACTCGTCTAGGACAGCAATATATAAATATGTCTCTTGATCACATGGAGACTTTACAGTACAACTGTATAGTTGTACTATATAAATAGGGCATAATTCTTTACACTACCTACCAAGTTAACAAACTGACAAAGTGAATGGAAGACCAAATTAAATAGTGAAAATACTGAATTACAGCATATTTTGGAGGTAACACCATTTTTATTATTATCCAGTGTATCAGTTCATTCTCACACTGCTATCAAAAAATACCCGAGACTGGGTAATTTATAAAGGAAAGAGGTTTAATTAAATCACAGTTCCACAGGGCTTGAGAGGCCTCAGGAAACTTCCAATCATGGCAGAAGGGGAAGCAAACACAAGACCTTCTTCACATGACGGCAGGAAGAAGAAAGAATGCCAAGCGAAGGGGAAATCCCCTTATGAAACCATCAGATCTCATGAGAACTCACTCACTATCATGAGAACAGCATGGGGGAAACTGCCCCCATGATTCAATTATCTCCACCCGGTCCCACCCTTGACACATGGGGATTATTACAATTCAAGGTGAGATTTGAGTAGGGACACAGAGCCAAACCATATCATCTGATATGTATGGTTTTTCTGCCATCCTTTAAGAATCTGGGCCTACGAGGCCCTTGAAACAATTTGGTGAAGGTAAGAAATGGAATTGGGCATACTGCTTGTAATTTGAGAAGGGATTTTTTTCAAAGGTAAAAGATAATGCAGGAAGTAAAGAGGGATTAAAAAAGGGCAAACAATGAAAAGAGGAACCAAAAAAGGGAAAGTATCTTATGTATACATATCTCATTCTACCAGTGAGAAGTTAAGAAGTTAAGAGCCTCAAGAACCTTTTCTTTGCCCTAGTTTTTAGTTTAGAGTTTGTTATTTGTTTTGTTGTTGTTGGTGTTGTTGCTGTTTAGGCAGTGAGGCTATGCCTTTGTTATAATAGTAAAGGTGGATTGGAAAGCCATAGATATGCTCTCTTCTACCCAAAGGCAAGTCAGTCAGGTCCAGGAACAGAACTGTGACCACCGAGCCAGTCTATCAGGATGTATACAACCAGACACAAGATGGGAAATGAGAATAAGAGAATTCCAGCCCATCCCTAGCCCTGGCCCAAGTGCATATATAGAGCAGGAACATTTTTTATATTTGTTGGTATGTTCCCAGAGTCCAGCACAGGGCAAACACACTATATTTAATAATTATTCAATAACAAACAATGCCCAGAGAATATTATAAAATTGATAGAATCTTCTAAATGGGGATGTGCATTTTTTTAAATAATGAAAAAAATGTTTATTTTTTCAAAGTGAACTGATATGATCACTTTTAATACCATTAGCGTATCATTAAAAACCAAAGGTGAAATTTTAAAGTAAAGTTGCATGCTATTTTCTCTCTCTAAAATGATCAATTGTGATTCAAACTGTTCAAATATTAGTTGCTACTATGTTAAACATTAATTTTTGTTCAAATATTTACTAAGTTATCTATTAAAGCTTATTTTCTATTTTAGTTGCCATTATCTTAGTGCAAGAACTATTCAGGTTAGCACTTCTAAAAGAGATGGGGAAACCAGCATCTTGTAGTCATTTCATTACCATCCCCAATAATTTTATTTTCTACCCATCTTTGTGAAGTCTTTAGACTGACACGTTTACTGTTTGTACTATCTAAGCACTTAGAGAAGAGACAATTAAATAAACTCTCTATGAAATTAATCATCTCAGTTTCATTGCCTTTCCCAAAATAAATTCCCGGAAGTATTTCCAAAGAAAACAAATATTTTTCTCTACTTTAAAATTTAAAAAAAACGTGAAATGGGCAAAATGTGAACTGAAAAGAGAAGGACAAAGGTGGAATTAGCAGGAATAATCTGCAATTTCAATAATTAAGTGTTCAATGAATTAAAATGACCTGACCATATCAGGTTTAAAATGACCTTGAGTTAATTTTTAAATGGTTACCTAGTACACATCAGTATGTTGGCAGCAATGAAGTCTGACTGTAATAACATTCTATACCAGAATTTATTCTGTCAACTGAAGGGAAAAAAAATTATCCCCCAAATAGAAATATATGCATGACGTATTTACATTCATAAACACTAGATGAATTAAAAAACTTAGCACTCTCTTACTGATGCATATTTAAATATATGGAAGCACCTCGTATTACTATTCAAATTTCTATTACAAATGCATTTGCTAATTTTGTGTACTTTTTTTTAATTTGTATTATTTATAAAAATGTGAATACGAAAACAAATTATATACCACAGGAAAATGTGCTAGCTCAACAGAATCAATTAGTATATTTTAAGGACAAATTTATACAATATGTTATTTTGGATAGGCTTCAAGAAAAATAAAATGAATCACACCTCAAAACAGAAATCCTTTTCAATAGTAAATGAGTTCATTTATAATTGTTAAGCTTATTAATCAGCTAAGAACAATACTAGTCTCTTTGTAAAAGTTTCTTTATTATGTCAAGGCCTTCATTGCCTCTCACACAGAAGAGCATTTCTTACACATTTGGTTGGCACCAAACATTTCAAACCTTAGTTTTCAGAAATGTCAAAAAACTATATTAAGATCATTTTAATAGACCTACAAGAAATATGAGAGCTCTTAGCAGATTAAAAACATGGGATATTAGAGCAGTTATGGTAGAGGCTGCTATGTGACTGACCAAATGTGAAACAGAAGGAAAAAGGACCCACATTATAACAGCTATTAATAAAAGGACAGTGGAGAAGTAAGACATCCAGAGTAGCAGCAGGGAGGTTAATTACAAAAGTAACCTTGTGAGAAAAGAGAAGGAATAGAACTCAGGTGGTATTTCTGGCCCAGTAAAACCATAGGGAAATGACGCAATTGAGGAAAGAGAAGTAAAAAAGTCGGAAGCACAGTATGGATATGGTAGAATGGAAGACACAAGAAAAGAAAAAGCACACGGGAAAAACTGATTTTCTCTGTAAGCAAGGGTTATGAAAATAGAAATCATAAACCTGAAAACAGCTTTTTCAGTCTTGGTTAAAAGTAGGCACTAAGCACAATGGCTCATTCCACCACTTTGGGAGGCTGAGGCAGGAGGACTGCTTGAGCCCAGGAGTTCAAGATCAGCCTGAGCAACATAGTGAGACCTTGTTTCTTTAGAAAAAAAAAAAAGTAAAATAAATTTCAAGAACTTTGGGAGGCCAAGATGGGTGGATTACTGGAGCCCAGGAGTTTAAGACCAGCCTAGACAACATAGGGAGACCCTGCCTCTAAAAAAAATAAAAAATTAGCTGGGCATGGTGACACCCACCTGTAGTCCCAGCTACTCAGGGGACCAAGGCAGGAGGATTGCTTTAGCCCGGGAGGTTGAGACTGCAGTGAGCCATGATTGCGCCACTGCACTCCAGCCTGGTCAACAGAGCAAGACCTTGTCTCAAAAATAAAGTAAAATAAAATAAATTATAAGTCACAGGCTATTTAATAAATCTTGCCAAAAACAAGTTCTACAAGTATTACGAATGTTTGGTATAATTTGTAGGTAAGGATGTTTATACTTTATGAGCACAGGATCACAGAGAACAAAAAGCATGGTTAAGGGGGTTGGAAAAAATATTACTTAAATTCTTTCTCACTGTGTTTATTGAGCAAGAGCCAGGAGTTTCCCTGGATCTTTAACATTAATTTACAAAGGACTTCCTTGGATATTCAATGTTAATTACAAAGTTGCTGTGAATCTTCCAGGAATGGGAGCACTTCCATGTCAAAGAATGTGATGAATGTCAAAGATTAGAAAATAGTGTATTGTTAATTTAAATGACAGAATTCATTTTATGTAGAAAATAGAATTTGTTTATTTACATTATAAATTCACTCACTGCCCCTGTGGTAGATGAACCTATCACTTATAAACCGTGTAGCTTCTTCTGTTTTTCAGAAAGTCTTAGTTCTTTGGATATAGTTTTCTTTCATTAGACTTTAACAGATGCTTCCAGCAGATTAAAATCCAATAAACATCAAAAGCCTGCTGCTTATACAGAGTTGCAGTTAAACATGAAACTTATGCTTTATAGGAATTATTTACTAAAACTACATGATTGCTATAGGCAACTCTAACTTGTGAGGACAGCGTAAGTGTAATAGTGTTATGCTTGAACTTCTTAAGAAGAATAATATGAAGGCTAACATAGCAGTAGGGTCCTGGCTCTCTTGACCTTGTGACCATCTGAGAAAGGAGGAATTAAATGGAAGTGAATTAGTTCAATAAATCATCCCTAGATGCCTACCATTTATTTCTCCCAAAATAGACTGGCATCAAAGAGCAGAAGCTACTTGGAAGAAGTAAAGCAAGTTTCAAAGGCGAGAGGGGGAGTATGTCTGGGAGCAGGAATGTTACTCAGGAAAGATTTAGTTTAGAATAATTTCTCAGTGACAAAACAGGATAGATACTACATAAAGTACATAAACCTATTTTTGTGAATCAAAAGGAACATAACAACCATTACTTCTTACAAAGTGAGTAACATTTTATCAGGATTATAACACTGTCTTAAGCATTATTTCCCCTGGGTCCTAGCAGAGCCTACCAATGCTAAGATTCTACTAAACTAAGTAATAATTTATTGGGAAAAGCATTTACTAAATAATACTGTGGTGACCAGAAACAGCAAATGAGCTAAAGATGTCAAGCTTACTGCAGTATTAGGAGAGTTCTTTGTAAAAGGAGGCTCCTCTAGTCTTTCTAATAATAAATGAAACTACAGAAACATAAAATATCAATAAATGTATGCAGCACATCAAAATATCTAACTGCACAAAATTAAGTTTGGCAACTCTAGAGAGACCATAAGAACATGTACTTTAAATGTATTTTCTGGTGTGAATACATAGATACAGATTCATACTTATTCCTGGTGTCTACTGATATTATGCATATTTGCAGGAGAGTTAAATAAAGATGGTGGTTCTTTCAGGGTATAGAACTGGAAATTACGAGAATGAATTATTTGTTTGCAGCCAAAGCACTATAGTCTAAATAACAGAACTTCTTACTTATACATGATTATTAAACTAGTGCTAATACTATTATTAATAGTGATATGCAATAATATTTCATTTGATCTTTGCAAAAATCCTAAGGTGAAGTAAAAATGGTAGGCACTTTTATCTCCATTTTATAAATAGTGACATAAGTACGAAGATACAATGACAACTCAAAGACACGGTGTCAGCTGGCAGTGATTCCAGATCTTCTGACTCTAATCCTAGAATTCCTCCCACAATACCAGTGTTTCCCCAAATATGGGAATAATGATATTGGTAGTACAAAGGCAAGACATTAAATAACAATAAGTCATATACTAAAAACTTAACTCCATTTTCTTTTCTTTTCTTTTTTTTTTTTTTTTTGAGACGTAGTCTCACTTTGTCACCCAGGCTGGAGTGTAGTGGCAGGATCTCAGCTCACTGCAACCTCCGCCTCCCGGGTTCAAGTGATTCTCTTGCCTCAGCCTCCCGAGTAGCTGGGACCACAGGTGCGCGCTGCCATGCCCAGTTAATTTTTGTACTTTTAGTAGAGACGGGGTTTCACCATGTTGGGCAGGATGGTCTTCATCTCCTGACCTCATGATCTGCCGGCCTCGGCCTCCCAACGTGCCGGGATTACAGGCATGAGGCACTGCACCCTGCCCATTTTCAATTCTCTTTAAAATCATTCTGTTTTTTCAAGGAGAAGGTCTCAGCATTTACCATCTATAACAATTACTAATTTCACTTTTTTTTTTTTCCAATTTGAAAGCAGTCACTTTAGTAATTGACTAGATTACAAAAACAATCACGGGATATACCTTAGCTCATCCATTTAACAAGACTGTTTGTCTGGTCTTCCCTGTTGCCAGCATCTCTACCTTTTACAAAATGGGCGGTCTTTTTCTTCGTTCCAACTCCTGAAGAAGTTAATTTGAAGGGCCGCAGGAAGTTATTTGCTTCTTTGAAGTGCTTTCCAACTGTATAGATCTCATGAATTAAATCCTCCAGGCAGATGATGCCATATTTACCAAGAGATTGAGCAATCAAAATGTTATCTGTCAAGGCAATTTGCATCTTATTGATTTGGCCATAACCACACTTGTAGATTAGTTCATTTGCTGACTTCAGGTTTGGATATCTCCATGCAATATATGGTTCTACAATCCTCAGTATGTTAACTGAAGCCTTCTTAAGCTTAACCAAGGTTCTATTGAAGAATAATTTCACTTTTTAAGAGAAGGCAGGTCTTAGGACTGGGTCTTTTTAAGCAAATGCAGCTAGTCATATCTCATAAGTATTATTTCATTTTTACTATATTCAGTTTTATGAATATAAGATAAATCATATTTATGTCAAGAGATGCTGGCTTTTCATTTTAGGTACAAAGTTTTTGTTTTAAATTAATTCTTTTAAGTAATTTTACAGAAAACAGTTAAGTAAAAAAAGTAACAGGCCGGGCATGGTGGCTCACGACTGTAATCCCAGCACTTTGGGAGGCCGGGACAGGTGGATCACAAGGTCAGGAGATCGAGACCATCCTGGCCAACATGGTGAAACCCCGTCTCTACTGAAATACAAAAAATTAACCGGGCGTGGTGTTGCACGCCCGTAGTCCCAGCTACTCAGGAGGCTGAGGCAGGGGAATTGGTTGAACCCAGGAAGTGGAGGTTGCAGTGGGCTGAGATCACACCATTGCACTCCAGCCTGGCGACAGAGAGACTTACCTCAAAAAAAAAAAAAAAAAAAAAAAAAAAGGTAACAATATAGTGGGCATCTTGGATAAAGGAAAAAATCATGAGGTAGTTTGCAAAACATAGAATATTAGAAAATAATGCACTGCATATCATACACTATAAATTATACTCTTCATAAAGACACCAACAAAAGACTTCTACTTTAGAGATTTACATTTCAGGCATGAATTAAAACAAAAATACCTGTTTCATTGTATCAACTTACTATTCATCTAAATCCCTGAAGAAAAGAAAAAGAGTAGCAACCATAATATTCCTCTAGCAAAGGTAAAGTTAATTTTGAAGCAAACTGCTAGTATATCACCTACTTTTTAGGAGAATTGCATTTTACTGATCCCAGTATTCTGATAACAAAAATTATATATAAACACAGTTTCATAAAGTACTCAGACAACGAAGAAATAATCCAAGTAAAATGCAACTGCATCCTTTATGCTCACACTTCCTGCTATTCTACTTCACAGAGATAATGGTATATAATCCTCCAACCCCCTACCAATAATTTCATCCTCATGTGTTTATCTGTGTCTGCATTAACTAGGGGAGTTAACACTAACTGCCACACACACAGCCTCCCAGTGGTAACTCCAAAGTTACCTCTCTAACTTAGAAAATGTTTCTAAGTTAACTCTCTAACTTAGGAGTTACCACTGGGAGGCTGTCTGTGTGGCAGTTAATGGTGAAGCAGGTCCTGCTCCACACACTCACTTGGGGACACTGGTTAACAGAGGTTCCACCACCTTTTAGTTGTGTCACTGTGATGTAGGCTTGCAGGAGCTGAGAGAATGTAGAAGCATACAAGCTCCTAAATGTCTTGGCTCACAAATAATACACGGTACTGTTGCTCATAGCTCACTATTGAGAATATGCTACAGGACCCAACATAAATACAAGGGAAACACCATAGGTGAGCACTTTATGCCCCTGATGCAGTGTCTTTTTATAGGAGAGTACATATAGTATAGGAACCTAGGTGAGATATGTGTGCTTTCCTACTTCTTGTTTGTTTTTTGTTTTTTTGCACTTAACAATACATCTTTGGAGCTGTTTCCAGGTGTGTGTATACGTGTGTGTCTACACATACATACACGCACCAACTACTTTGGTTTTAGAGTACTCCATAGTATAGACGAAGCTTAACTTAACTATTTTACTATTAATGAACATCATGAACGAAGTTTTCACTTATACAGTGATGTGCTTATTTATTCCTGGTCTGATATTACTCAGTTTTGATTACCATAACTGTAGAGTATCTCCTGGGATTAAATAAAACAAGTCCTTTCTCTTTCTTTCTTTCTTTCTTTCTTTCTTTCTTTCTTTCTTTCTTTCTTTTCTTTCTTTCTTGCTATTCTTATGTACATTCAAAAGTCATCTAGATGTTTCAGTTGGATTGCATTGAAATCATGCATGCATTTGGGAGATAAATGAATTATTTATAATAAGGAGCATTCCCATTCAAAAAAGTAGTAGTTTCCCCATATATCCTTTGTAGCAAAACTCTCATTTTAAAATTTAGGCCTTCTTAATGCCCTTTCATATGTGAGTTATATGCTTCACTCTAGCTCACTGGCTATGAGTAAAGTATTATGAAGATTGATAATAGGTTTCAAAGTGGTAGGGTAAGGAGAATTCTAAAAATGCCTCCCCCTCAACCAAGATTAGAAACTCTAATTCCTATAACTTGTGAATACAATGAGAAATACCTCCCATGATTATGTTATGTTATATGGTGCAGTTGACATTAAAATCGAGTAGGCCTGCTCTAGCCCATGGGTCCTTAAAAGCGGAGTGCTTCTCTGGCTGGTGGCAGCAGTCAGAGTCAATACATAAGGCCATATTGTAGCTTTGAAAATGGAGGGGCTACAAGAGAAGCCAACAGGCAGCCTCTAGGAGTGGGGACCAGATCCCATCAGACAGCCAACAAGATAACACAGAGGCCTTAGTTCTGCTATTCTGCCAATAACTCAATGATCTTGGAATGGATCCTTCCCCAGGACCTCTAAACAAAAGCCCCATGTGACAGACACATTAATTTCAGTCCTGTGAGACATGGAGCAGAGAACTCAATCAAGCACCCCCAGACTTATGACCTCCAAAAATTGTGAGATAATAAGTGGGTGTTGTTTTGAGCTACTAAAGCACTGTAATTTGATACACAGCAAGAAGAAACTAATCCAGACAGAGTCCAAAGGAATTGTTACCAACATTTTGCACCTCCATGGGTTTTCAGAATTCCCCAGCGAAAAGGAAATACACTCGGAACCACTTCCCCTTTCTTTGCTTTTACTTTCATTGACATTCCCTAATTAACAATAACACACATAACAACCTAAATCCTTAATTTCCTGCTAAATGTTAAGGCTTTGGTGAAATACAAGGATAATTCTTCCTCAAAAAGTTCGAATATTTAAGTTACAAGCAAAATGAAAACTAAAAATATCAAAGGACAAGATGAAATCTCAAAGTCAAAGAGTAAAGTATCTCATGAAAATTTAGGAGAATGCTATCATCAGACTCTAGAAATGAAAATCTATTTCAGAAGAGGTTACGATATATAAGATAACTAGAGCTATTTCAGTATTTTAGCTACATACATGCAGTGACTACAATGTTTACCAGAGAATTCAATATTTTGGTAAAATAGGAATTAAGCCACAATCTCAGTTCCACTAGCATAAATTGTTCCACAAATTGTTCCACTGTTGACCTTCTGCCTCTAAGTGAAAATGCAATTTATTGCATAATATATTACCTTTCTAAAACTTGTCATACTCTAAGAAATATTACTCTGAAAGCAGTTTAGAGAAATCCAAACTGATATATAGCTGATTTATAAAATTTAAAAAAAGATATATTGAAAGAAAATTTTAATGACACCAGGATAAGACAAAATAAAATAAGCTTCACTTTGTTTGTGTGCTTCTATTCTATCTGAATCCTTTTTAGTAAAATGTGTTGCCTTTAGCACTTGTATGACATTTTTAAAACAAAAGAATAAATAAGGTAAAGCAATAAAAAATTAGTGGATATTAAAGATAATGATTTCAATTTCAAGAGGACTGAGAACAACATAGTTAAGTTTTAGAATCTTAAAAAATCTAGAGAAAAGTAAAAGGGCATTGAAATAATTTAAAGATAAGAAAATGGTCTTACCGATAAGATAGACAGGGATCTCATTTCCTTAACTGATTTCATTTGACATCTCCGTGGTTTTTGGCTTAGTAAACAAAATATATTATTGACCTAATTACCATAGTGTCCCTGCACATTGCTGTAACAAGTTTCAGTCAATTGACAGTCACTGGGAATGCCTAGCCACCTAAAATCTATCACCCACCCGCCCGGAACCCTTCAACAAAGAATGACTCCTAAGTACTGTAGTTTATAATGTGAATTGGATGACAGAGTGAATTTCCATGTTCTGTCATCCACTTACATCTTAGTATAACTAGCTTCCTTGCAAAAACAATGGTAGTTCTGATGTAGACGAGAGAAAGATAATTTTATTTTGTAAGTAAGCTCCATAAAGTCAGGAACAACGTCTATTTCGTCTTTACTACTTATCACAATTGCTATTCATAGTACAGAGGGAATCCTTAATAACGATTTGGTGAAGGAAAGGAGGCAGATACAAACTGAAATATGACAAGTAGCTTTGAGCTTCCAAGGAAAAAATCACACAGGCAAATAGCACACCAGGAGAAAAAGACAGGAAGACAGTGAAGAGTGCTGGAACTATTCTTTAGTCTGTTCAGTCTGCTACAGCAAAAACTGGGTAACTTACGAACAACAGAAATTTATTTCTCACAGTTCTGGATGCTGGGAATTTCAAGATCAAGGCAGATTCAATGTCTGATGAGAGCCTGCTTTCTGGCTCATAGACTACACCTTCTTCCTATGTCCTCACATGGTGGATGGAAACAGGGGTCTCTCTAGGTTGTCTTTTGTAAGTACACTAATCCTATTCATAAGGACTCCATCCCCATAACCTAATCATTTCCTAAAATCCCCACCTTCTAATACCATCACTTTGGGGGTAAGGATTTCAATATGTAAATTTTGTCCACAAACACAAACATTCAGACCATAGAAATTTCCAAATAAAGGAGTTCTATTTTTCCTTATTTCATGACCTTCTTATTTAATACCTCCACCCATATGCTATTTTACAAGAATAAAAGTTATTGAAATGGTAGAAATTAAAATTCTACCATAAAAGGACTGCTTCTGAAGATGTAAGAAAGCTTTGTAAGCACTGACAACAAATCAGATAATTACTTAAAGAATACTTTTACACTAGTGAAAGCAAATGATATTTTGAAGCCAAGAACAAATGACTAAAGAAATGGATCACAAATTGGGACGACTAATTTGGGGCTGAATTAATGACGAATTAGATTTACAGAGCAGTTGTTTTTTTGTTTTTGTTTTTGTTTTTGTTTTGTTTGTTTGTTTGTTTTGAGAGGGAGTCGATCTGTCGCCCAGGCTGGAGTGCAGTGGCGCAATCTCGGCTCACTGCAAGCTCCGCCTCCTGGGTTCAAGCCATTCTCCTGCCTCAGCCTCCCGAGTAGCTGCGACTACAGGCGCCCGCCCGCACCCGGCTAATTTTTTGTATTTTTTAGTAGAGACGGGGTTTCATCGTGTTAGCCAGGATGGTCTCGATCTGACCTCGTGATCCGCCCGCCTCAGCCTCCCAAAGTGCTAGGATTACAGGCTTCAGTCACCGCACCCAGCCCAGAGCAGTTTTTTTGATTGCTGGTTAGGATATTTGAAATTATTAAAAAAAAAAAAAATTAAATGATCCCTAGAGCAAGTTATCCAATGAGTACATATAGGTAATATATACGGTTCAATTCAATATTAATTCAATTATTTATCCTCAGAAAACTGAACAAAATACTTATTAAAAAGTAAGTAGTATTGGAAATTATAATATATTTTTATGATTCCTTTTTCCAATCATAGTATCTATATTCAGTCCCTTGCCTACTCAGTGGTTCAAAACAGTCTTCAATAAATTTACAATTCTATCCTTTCAAATCTTCTATGAAGTACACGATTTTTAAAAATTATTTTTTAAAAAACTATTAATTATATAATCTGTGAATCAGAACAGTGTTTGTTTCTGGGATCGAGGGATGGGGAGGGTAGAGATTGGGATGAGCCAGAGGAAAGTTTTCTAGAGTGATAAAAATGCCTTAATTTAAGCGTGGGTTATACAATCACTTCTCAAAACATAATAAACTGCATAAACTGAGATCTGCGCACTTTACTGTAAATAAATTATAGCTCACTAAAAATTAAAAGCAAAAAGTATACAAAATATTTCTGCTTTCTCTACTATATAAAATACAAGCTTATACAACTGCAAACTGAGATTAAGTATTTTACTTTACAATGTCCAGATAAGTAATTAAAATTGGTGCATGTGTCTATGATGTGGGGTGTTTCCCCTCAGAAAACTGAACAGTAATGTATTAAGTTTCTCATAATGACATATGGCCACAATAGAATGACAAAATGTCTGTGGGAGTAATGACCAAGAATGTAATTAAAAGCAAAGATTCTTGAAATTACTGTTGTAACATAAGATGAATCCTTTTTTAAAAAAAGCAAAATAATTACTAAATTATTTAATATTTGCGGGAAAGACTAATTAGAAGTAAAGTCATTCGATTTATTCGCTATTGTATGTGTATAACTGCAAGGGAATATTATTAGTTGCTATCAAGGGTAAGTTCTCTAAACACCAGGGTTGCCTGTTTATCATTTACAGCGGCTTCCATTTTCAAAAATTCACGTTTCTGCTCATAGTGCTAGCAATAGTCCTTTTTTATTTGCCAGTGGAGTTAAGATAAAGCAAAATGAATTTAGATACTTTAAAATAATGTAACCAATTCCATTTCTTTAGCAGCACAATTAATTCTTACTCTTTAATTTTAATACTTTATATTATAGCAAAGTACTTACGATTAAATGAGTATTTCCGCTTACACAGCTCTAAAATATATTACAATAACTATCAAATAATTGATATAGATATGCTGTGACTCTGGAGATAATTTCAGTGATTTGTATAACTAAAATCATTTAAATTACTATTCAAATGATGATAATTAATAAATTATGAAGTTTTACATGTGGCCAGAAATTTAAATTATATAAGATTTCTTTTCATTAATTGTATTATCTTGAAAAAGCAGCTATAGAAAATAGACTCATCAACTGAAGATGAAAAGACGCCAGAGGAAGTCCGAGAAAGAGTAATATAAATTACTAAATGATTGGGAAATGGCATAACAAAGAAAACCTAAAATAATTTGGGTTAGTAGAGAACAGAAGGCTAGGGTGGAAAGTAATAATAGTCTTTATGCAAATAGATGAAGGAATACTATGGGAACAGATACTTTCAGTATTTTGCCCATTGAGAAAAGGATCTAAAAACAAACTCAAGTAACAACTGGAAGGACTATGTTTAGGTACCAAGAAAAATTCCCTCTGCAGTTTCAACACTTTACAGCCTAATAACAAAGGTGGCTATAAATTCATATCTTTGAAAATGTTTAGCCACAGTAGAGATTACCTAAGGTAGTCATTATTCTAATACCTAAGTGGTAAATACTATATGCTCCAAGTCTGTATACATTCACTCTTACCTCTTCAGTGTACACCAGCCAAGCTTCTCACTACAGCACCTGTATTTCTTTGCCTGAGAGATTTCTTGGTACCCTAATTTCCCTGGGCCTCAGTTTCCTCAGCCTTAAAATAAGAAAGTCAAAGAGATCTGTGTTTTCTCTTCTGTTCTCCTCCTGGCCCCTTCAGGAATAAAAGGGATAAGGAAAGGTGAAGCTCTAGGTTTCCCAGTTCTGTGAAGTTCTGGGAAGATCAATTTTATATACAGACCTGTTTGCCAAAACAAGAGGACAAAAAATATAGGAGGAGGAGAAGGTGAAAGATTAGGAAGAGAGGAAGAAAAAGAAAAATCGACTTTTAAAAATACAAGTACCGGCCAAGCACGGCGGCTCACACCTGTAATCCCAGCACTTTGGGAGGCGGAGGCCGGCAGATCACGAAGTCAGGAGATCAAGACCATCCTGGCTCACATGGTGAAATCCCGTCTCCACAAAAAATACAAAAACTTAGCCAGGAGTGGTGGCATGCGCCTGTAGTCCCAGCTACTCGGGAGGCTGAGGCAGAAGAATCGCTTGAACCCGAGAGGCAGAGGTTGCAGTGAGTCGAGATGGCACCACTGCACTCCAGCCTGGGCAACAGAGTGAGACTCTGTCTCACACACATGCACGTGCACACACACACACACACACACACACACCCCCACAACTACCACTTTACATCCATTAGGATAGTTACTATCAAGAAAAGAGAAAATAAGTGTTGGTGAGGGTGTGGAGAAATTGGAACCCTTGTGCTCCGTTGGTGGGGATGTGAAATGGTATAGCTGTTATGGAAAACAGTATGGAAATTCCTCAAAATTTTAAAAATAGAATTATCATATCATCCAGCAATTCCACTTCTCAGTATATACTCAAAATAATTGAAAGCAGAGTCTGAAAGAGATATTTGTACAGCCTGTTCATAGCAACATAATTCCCAATAGTACAGCTTGTACTGTTCCCAATAGTACAGCTTGTGAATTATGATTATGTGAATCATAATTCACAAGGGCCAAAAGGTGGAAGCAACCCAAGTGTCCATGGGAAGATGAATGAATAAACAAAATGTGGTATATATCCATATAATGGAATATTATTCATCATTAAAAAGGAAATTCTGATACATGCTACAACACAGATGAACTTTGAGGACATTATGCTAAGTGAAATAAACTGACACAAAAAGACAAATACAGTATGATTCTACTTATATGGCAACTAGAGAAGCCAAATTCGTAGAAAGAAAATTACAACAGCAGTTACCAGGGGGAAATGGGAAATTGTAATGGGTAGAGAGTTTCAGGTTTGCAAGATGAAAAGAATTCTGGAGACTGGTTGCACAACAATGTGAATGTAATTAATGCGCTGAACTGTACACTTAAAAATGGTTAAGATGGTAAATTTTGTATTTTACCATAATTTTTAAAAATACAGGTAAAAAAACAAACAAACTGGAGTAGATAACATTTAAAACTTCTTCCACCTCTACAGTCTTCAAGTTAGCATTAACAACAATTACGTAATTTATCATTGTCATGATACAAGGTTCATGAACAAAATTAGAATAAAAAATTATTTATCCCATAAATATTATCCATACTATTTGCAGTACGTACATTACAACCATTAATCTCTATGATCCAAGAAATGAGCCTCAGTGACTAATATTTACTCAAGCTCTCTACAGAGATTCACTGAAGTATGACCTAAATGTTATGTTTATGGTCAAATACAAAATTCTGCAGATTGATGATAACTACTGATCTCTTTCCAAAGCTGTCATCTCCACTTTGAAGACCATTAACTCCCAGTCAGAATTATAGGAATGCGCCTGATAATCCACTCTGGTCAGACAGGTATCAGGATGAGCTGTGCACATGTCTGCCATTTTACTTTGATTCTGATCCCAGTGAGCAAGACCTCACTGTGATATAGCTTATTTGTCTTATCTAACTCTGTCCATGGCATGCTGTGGCCACATTTAAATTTATTCAAAGTAGCATACCATCTAACAATAAATTATCAGGTTTCTCAATACAAGCTGATAAGATTTCTAAAATTAAACAAATTTCATATCATTTTTAGTATTCCATTTATTTCTTACCAAAAACATGACCTCACTTATGTTACTTTTTCATTATTAAAGTTATTTTATTCTTGCTTTCCTTGGTTTTAACTTACAATTATAAAAGGTTACTTACACCTATGTAAGTGTATTATAGAAATCCATTTAATTAGACACAAATTAGCCAGGCAGGGTGGCTCACACCTGTAATCCCAGCACTTTGGGAGGCCAAGGCGGGTGGATCGCAAGGTCAGGAGATCGAGACCATCCTGGCTAACACAGTGAAACCCCACCTCTACTAAAAATACAAAAAAATAGCTAGCCGTGGTGGCACACGCCTGTAGTCCCAGTTACTCGGGAGGCTGAGGCAGGTGAATTGCTTGAACTCAGGAAGCAGAGGTCGCAGTGAGATGAGATAGCGCCACTGCACTCCAGCCTGGGTGACAGAGCGAGGCTCCATCTCCAAAAAAAAAAAAAAAATTAGACACAAATTAGGTACTTAATACTTTAAATAAAATTAGAAAGGGAAGAATAATAAGCTCTCAGTAGGCAACGATATTAAGATATATAGTTGGTCAATAAGCACATAAGAAGATAGTATTATTAGTCATCAGAGAAATACAGATTAAAACCACAATGAGATACCACTATATAACTCACTCGCATGGCTAAAATTAAAAATATTGGCAATACCAAGTTTGACAAAGATGTCAAGCAACTAGAACTCTCATATACTGCTGGTGGGAATATAAAATAGTATAACGAGTTTCAAAAATAGTTTGGCAGTTTCTTATAAGGTTCAACAAACACTTATCACAGGACCCAACAAGTCCACTCCCAGGTATTTACCCATGGGAAATAAAAACCTATGCCCAAACAATATATGAATGTTCAAGACTAGAGACAACCCAAATGTTGAACAATAGGTGAATGGATAAACCAACTATAATAAATATTGGTACAATGAAGCATTATTCATCAATAAAAAAACCTCTCATACACACAATAACATGGATGAACTCCCAAAACATTATGATGAGTGCAAGAAGCCAGCTTGCATAAAATAATATATGTTGTACAAAAGCCAAAATTGACAAACGGGATCTAATTAAAATAAAGAGCTTCTGCACAGCAAAAGAAACTACCATCAGAGTGAACAGGCAACCTACAGAATGGGAGAAAATTTTTGCAATCCACTCATCTGACAAAGGGCTAATATCCAGAATCTACAATGAACTCAAACAAACTTACAAGAAAAAAAAAAAAAACCATCAAAAAGTGGGCGAAGAATATGAACAAACTTCTCAAAAGAAGACATTTATGCAGCCAACAGACACATGAAAAAATGCTCATCATCACTAGCCATCAGAGAAATGCAAATCAAAACCACAATGAGATACCATCTCACACCAGTTAGAATGGCCATCATTAAAAAGTCAGGAAACAACAGGTGCTGGAGAGGATGTGGAGAAATAGGAACACTTTTACACTTTTGGGACTGTAAACTGGTTCAACCATTGTGGAAGTCAGTATGGCGATTCCTCAAGGATCTAGAACTACAAATACCATTTGACCCAGCAATCCCATTACTGGGTATATACCCAAAGGATTATAAATCATGCTGCTATAAAGACACATGCACACGTATGTTTATTGTGGCACTATTCACAATAGCAAAGACTTGGAACCAACCCAAATGTCCATCAATGATAGACTGGATTAAGAAAATGTGGCACATATACACCATGCAATACTATGCAGCCATAAAAAAGGATGAGTTGATGTCCTTTGTAGGGACATGGATGAAGCTGGAAACCATCATTCTCAGCAAACTATCGCAGGGACAAAAAACCAAACATCGCATGTTCTCACTCATAGGTGGGAATTGAACAATGAGAACACTTGGACACAGGAAGGGGAACATCTCACACTGGAACCTGTCATGGATTGGGGGGAAGGGATAACATTAGGAGATACACCTAATGTAAATGACAAGTTAATGGGTGCAGCACACCAACATGGCGCATGTATACATATGTAACAAACCTGCACGTTGTGCACATGTACCCTAGAACTTAAAGTATAATAAAAAAAAAGAATGTATGTTGTATGACATCATTTATTGGAAATTGAAATAAAAGTTGTGGAAAAGACAAAGCGATCTAAAAAACAGAAAGCAGACCAGTATTTTCCTAGAATTTGGATGGGAGAGGAAAGGTACTAACAACAAAGAAGAGGGAAGTATTTGGGGTAATGAAAACGTTCTATATTTTGACTTTGGTGGTGTTTATACAGGTATACATGTTTGCCAAAACTCATCAAACTGTACACTTAAATAGGTGGATTTTATTGCATGTAAATTATAGTTAGAAATTTTTAGTTCGGTAGTTTCTGAATGTTTTTATTATGTTTGCTTCTTAGTTAAAAATATTTACTTATAAATTATATACATGTTCTAGTATATAAATATGAATATACACTTTACAAAACATACAAAAATAGGAATTACAAAATAAAAACTAAAGATCAAATATTTAAGTATCCTGTTCATTGAGGCAACTTCATTAGTTAATTTTACAGCACAATATATATTTGGATAAGAATTCATCACTGAAAATAATACATAAAATAGACATAAATCCATGTGTCAAAAATCTTAGTATTTGGAATTTTAGAGCCAACTTCTTATTTAGGCAATATCTTTAAATTGTTACATGACTGTCAAAGAATTGGACAGGTATTCATTCTCCTCTTTTCTTGTTTCTGCCTGCAATATTAATGCAATCTTCAATCTGTAAGCTGTATGTGCAAAAATTTTTAAGCCACTTGGCAATATTATGAAGTTAGTTTAAAATTAGACTACATAATCCATTAATCCACCTTGTTGAAAACAGAAAGTGTAACAAACAAGTTGCATTTTTTGCCCCTCAGGATGCCTCATTTATATATATGATATGTACAAGTTTCTATATCTTGGCCGTATTTCCTATTTTTAAGTAAAAATAAACAGAGATAAAAATTCTAATACTTCTTTCTCATATTTTTTTCTTTCTTTTTTTTTTTGAGATGGAGTTTCACTCTTGTCACCCAGGCTGGAGTGCAATGGTACAATCTTGGCTCACTGCAAGCTCTGACTCCCGGGTTCAAGAGATTCTCCTGCTTCACCTTCCCAAGTAGCTAGGGTTACAGGCATGCTCCACCATGCCCATCTAATTTTATGTTTTGAGTAGAGATGGGGTTTCATCATGTTGGCCAGGCTGGTTTTGAACTCCTGACCTCAGGTGGTCTGTCTGCCTCAACCTCCCAAAGTGCTGGGATTACAGGTGTGAACTACCATGCCCGGCCTTCTTTCTCATATTCTAGTAAGTCTTGTTGCACCAACCTAGAATAGAGATGCTCCATTTTGGATACATCAGATAGTGACTGCTTACGCTATTCAGAAATTATAGTTTAAAAATTGGAGTGTGTGTGCCTGTACATATTTAACACTAAACATGTAAATAAATTACTGTCAGTTTAGAAGGCAACTCAGTCATAACCTAGTTCACTCATTATTTCAACAAACATTTACTGAGGACCCATTATGTGCCAGACATACAGTGCGTGCAAGGTTGGACTACAGTGGGAGCAAAGTGAGACACAGTCCCTGGATCATCAATGTACATTACAGTTTTGGGGAGAGACATGTAATTACATGAATCAATTAAGACCATACTAATGAAACAGTCTGTGAAGGAAAGGTACATGGGCTAGGAGAGTGCATAAAGGAAAGTTAACCTAGATAGGATGATCAGGAAGGCTTCCCTAGGGTCATGACTGCTGACCTCCACAAAATATTATTAAAACATAAGCAAACATAAAGTGAGGTATAAACAATGACAGTGTGGGACCAACTAGTACAATAAGGTTGGGTTTTTTTTTTTATTCAATTTGCCTGTGATATCACTTAGCTTTAACATTTTCATATTAAGACTGGTTCTCTTTTTCCTCATTAGTGAAAGACAATTAAAGTAGTTTAGCCTAGAATGAAAAAGATCATAGGCAAATATGAAGCACACTGAAATTGAGTGGAAATCTCAGTTATAATATGGTTATTCAGCTCATCTATTAATAGATTCAATTTGTAGTTTCATTATAAATTTTATCTAAATAAGCACATACACCTGTACACACACACAGAGATAACTGAGAATACATCCATATACCACACTATGAGAAACACTACTCTTTGCAACCATTTGCGTATCTCCAGTTCTCAGCAGAGTATGTGACACACAAATAAATAATTTGTACTTATATCTGTAAAACAGTTTGCAGTTTGCAAAGCACCACTACATCAATTATTTTTTCATTTGACCTTTATAACTTATGGGCAATTTATTTATTTATTTGTTTATTTATTTATTTATTTATTTTTAATTTTTTATTTTTGAGACAGAGTTTTGCTCTTGTTGCCAGGCTGGAGTACAATGGCGTGATCTCAGCTCACTGCAACCTCTGCTTCCCGGGTTCAAGCGATTCTCCTGCCTCCGCCTCCCAAGTAGCTGGGATTACAGGCATGCACCACCATGCCTGGCGAAGTTTTTGTATTTCGTAGAGACGAGGGTTTCACCATGTTGGTCAGGCTGGTCTTGAGCTCCTGACCTCAGGTGATCCACCCGCCTCAGCCTCCCAAAGTGCTAGGATTACAGGCATGAGCCACTGCACCCAGCCTCATTATGGGCAAATTATATTTCAACGATAAGAAAACTAAGACTGGGTGGTACCTTGAAGAAGTACCACCCTCTCTCGAAAGTTTCCCACAGTTTCATCCTCCCATCAACTGACTCACCTCTTTGCTCCCACATCCCCTATGTATACCTCAGACATTAAAATACTTTATGTCACCTTCTGTTTACCTGCCAGTCTCTTTGACCTAACATCAACATTCTTTATATCACAGCACCAAACAGGGTTCACGGCTCATAACAGATGCTCAATCAGTATTATAAAAAGTGAAGCTCAGGAAGGTTGAAGTGATTTGCTTAACACCATATAGCTTATAAGTGGCAGACCTGGCATTTTGATTCACCTACATCTCATTAGATAAAATTCAAGTCACTATCCCTTTAGTTCATATCTCTAATATTTTAGAGCAATATTATTACTGCTTCATAAGAAACAGGACAAAAACCACATTAACTGAATGCTAACTTGAAGTATTACCAACCAAAATGAAGATAGAAATATAATTTAAGTTCAAATATTAACAATATTTTCTACGTGAAATAAACTGTCTACTTAGATTTAACACAATTAGTTAAGAACCACCTAATTAGCGTTCTTAGTAGTGCTATTTTTATACTGAACATTTTTATACTGAGCTTTAAACAGTATGAATTTGTTTTATCACACTAGCTTCTCTAGGTCACTTTTTTCCCATGATAAAGTTTCTCAACTTCTCTGATGCACTTTTGCTTTATTTTTATATCTAATATAGATATCTTTAAAATTAGATATTTTTAATATCTAATTAAAATAATTAAAGAAACACTGCATTTTTCAAAATGTATTTCTAAAAGTGCTTGGGAAAATTAAGCATAATCATGAGTTTTAAATATTATAACTGTCTACCAAATCAATGAACCCATAGGCAACAAACCCTCAAAGTCAAGGGAACCTCGAATTCAAGGAAAAGCCTTGAAAGTAAGCCCAAAACAAAGACCAAAACAATTCCCAAAATTATTGGTAAAACGGCTTTTCATAGAATAATTATGTTATTAATGGTCGTAAACAGGACTGTAATTGATGATCTTATCAGTCCCATAAGAAAAAAAATCAATAAAAGGATTATTACTGGGATCTGAAGCTTAGGTTTGTTCAAAGTAAAATTAATTTATTTAATATCACTTTCCAAAAAACTTCATAAATAATTTTGCTCTATCATTTCAATAATCATTTCAACATACAGATTTTATAGATTTGTTTACAAACAAAAAGAAACATGTAAATCTGTATTATGGTTTAATTCTGCTAATGATGAGATACAAAGTTAACCTCAGATTCACAAATGGGACAATGCTTCTTTAAACTTAATTACATTCATAAGCATTTTTATTTAAAAATATAATTCTGTTCCGCATATTTTCTTATATATATATATATCTTTTCCTTGATTTCTCTTCTTTAATCATACTATTTATAAATAGCTGAAATTACTACTAATAAAAAGCAGATTTAATAGGATCCAAAGCTATCAATACTTAATGACCCAGAAACACCGAATAATAAAGGGAGACAGAGAAAAAAGAATCATGAAAAATCATGCCCTTGGTTAGCTAAGATTTACAGGAAACAGCTTGGCCAATCTGTAAACCAGAAATAAAAAGTTATATATATACTACTACTTTCAGTTTTGAGCCTTACTTTTTTGTTTGTTTGTTGTTTTAACTGGAGCACGTTCCAGTTTTCTCCATTTGACACCTTGAGGTTAATACATAAATTTATTATATGTTAGGGGAAAAACAGACTCCACTCTATCTCCTTTGTCCCCCTTCCATCTGTCACCCAGGCTAGAGATGTAGTGGTGATCACAGCTCACAGCAGTTTTAAACTCCTGGGCTTCAGTGATCTTCCTGCTAAGCCTCCCAAGTAGTTGGGACTACAGGCACATGCCACCACACTTGGCCTGAGGCTTACTTTTAAAAGTCACCTGTTAAAATTATACTTTACAGAAATAAAATATAATCTTTTAAAGCAACAGTTAAGAATTTAAATTATAAAAAGATGAAAAGTTGTACCTTTGAATTTAATTTAAAAATCCGTATTCTGCCCCACATTCAATAATTAATATGTCAATTATAATATGAATTTGGATGAGTTTAACTTTTTTAAAAAAAATACTGATCAATTGATTTAATTTATCTAGCTTTTCTTAGAGATTGGGGTGGAAACTGCAGGCCTTCAGTCTACTAGGATATATATCCTACTAATTAAAACAAAAAGCAAAGCCACAAATTGGCTAATTCTAACTTCTGAGTTTAGTACCTGATTTCTAATTTTTAATGCTTTTGTCTTTTCCTTGAGAATCATTTAGTTTGTATTTTCTAGCAATGAGATTTGTAAAGTAGTCCAATTGTACCACCAATTCCTTATACACACCTGTTTTAAAAAGTCCTTTAGAGTACCTGTAATTCTTAATTATCATCTGTTTTATGTGTTTTTCAAACAAATTTATATTCTTGACAGTAATTTTCAAGACAAGAGTTGATAGGAAATGTAGAGAAAATTAGGCAAAACCTCAAAATTTATTTTTCGCTAGCTGTTTTTCTAGGTGACAATAAAGTGGTTTAAACTGGATACTTTTTTGAAGAGCTCTTATTGCTTAGAATATATATGGCAAACTTTCAGTTTTTATTCATTTAAAGATAAAAATGCTAATTAAATACCTATGTTTATCGACCATAATTTATTAGTAGCTCATATTATCACTTTTTGAACTTATTTCAGATTGGCAAAGTTATTTATTTTAAAATGTTCTTCTTTTAATACAACTTCAGATTCCTAGAAAAATTGCAATAATTATACAAAATATTCCTTTCCGCAGATTACCCGGATGCTAACATTTTACTACATGGATTTTATCATTTTTCCCTCTTTTTTTAAGGTTCTATATTTATTGATATTCATACTTAGAGTCTGAGTTTAGGTAGGGCATAGGAGGTTCAAGGATCACTTTTTTAAATTTGCTAGTTATTTTGCTCAAATAGTCCTTTATATCCTGGGTGCTCTGCTTTACTACTTTTGCTTGTGACATTTCTTGATAATGCATAGTGATTGATAGAGCTAAAATTAATCCTTCTTGACATAAAGTATATTATGTTCTTTACCATGGGGCTGGCATGTTTGGTACTGCTGTCAGAGGGCTTATAGCACTTAACAGTTTATCTTGTTTAATTCATCTGACTGCTTTATCTCTGGAAGTAGAGCTTAAGAGCTCATGAAGTCAGATGACTTGAGAATGACTCTTGGAAAAAAAAAAAAAAAGGCTAAAGCAAGGTATATTAGTTAAAATATTAGACTTAAGACTTAGCACTGAGTTACTAGGCAGCCAGGACAAAGACAGTGGCTCCAGTTTGCTTTAAATAGAAAGCCTATCAGTTCACATGGGCTGTAAGGAAAATGAACCATCAGAGTCTTTTCAGAAACAGTTTGACTGATGTCAACACAAGTTTTGTTTTGTTTTATTTTGTTTCGGGCAGGGAGAGAGTGTTCTGCATGGGGATGGGGGTTTCTGGTAAGCGGAAAACCTGATAAATTCTAGAAGATATGTAAAACTTTCAACACACATTTTCAAAGAAAATAAAAAGGCATAACTTGTGTATCTATTTCTAAAATCAGCCCTGGATTTAAAAAAAAAGGTACAATAATTATTTTTCAGGGACAGAAAAGTAAGTGTTCCATTAAATTAACCCTCTGATACAATGGTTCAATTTGATACAGAGCTTGAAATTTTTTGATGACCAATTCATTTGGCTACAGAAGTATCCAGGAGAAAAGATGATTCTCAAACTGTGTTCCATAAATCCCTAGAGGTTCCACAAAGGCATGTAAAGAGCTGCTATCAGGGGCAACAGGAAACTAAGTGAGCAAGGCCCAAGTCCTTTCCCCTCCACATACACAATGACGCTATAGAATACCTCAGTGTCTGCATTATTTAATATATTCCTCCAATACATAATGAGCATTTACTACTGGCCAAGTATTTACTGGTTTCATGAAAGAGCCTTTGAAAAAAGGAATCATTTGCTAAACAGATAATATGTGCCCCACTCCTGAAAGCAATGTAACATCAAGCTCACATACATTCATTTCATAATTACTGTCCTGGAGTATACTTCTCAAATACAAGCACAGGCTGTCAAGACCAAGTGGCTATTATCAAAAGCAAGTTATTAAAATTCCTTTAGGCCCAGTTTCCTCGCCCATAAAAGGCAGATAATACCAACTACCTTGCAGGGTTGTTTTAAGCTTGAGAAATAATGAGCCATGCATTAAGCATAGGGACACATAATAAGATGCTCAGTAGATGGTAGCTTCTATTACTATGATCCATTGTTTCAACTGGACTTCTGACAGAAGTAAAATGGTAGGCAAATTCAAAATGATAGCTACTATTGAAAACTTAAATAGCTTATAGTGCAGACTGAAATATTATTCATAAGCTCAAGATACCAAGACACCTGTCCAGGCGCCACCTAACACCCTACTTCAGCTCTTACCACTCACCCCTCCCACGCTCTCCCCCAGCCATATAGACTGTTTCGACTCCACAAACCCACCAGCTCCTCTCTTGTGCCAGGTCTTCATACACTCACTTCCCTGAATAAACACTTCCTTTTATTCCCTCACTGTTACCTCTATTCCTCAAATCTTAGCTTAAAAGTCAGTCCCTCTGGGGAAACTTCCTTGACCAGCTCATACTGTAAATGACAATTTTGATTTGAACCTTAAAGTTTCCCTTTCTTTGACACACTGATGACAAACAGACACAGCTATACATTGACATCTATTAGAATGAGGGTGTATTTTTAGCACACATAAATAATTCCTCTAATTTGCTATGGCAAAAGGGTAGGTGCTCTGTTTAAACTATGTTGCAAACTGTTCAAATTATATGTAAGTACAGGTGCCAGTTATCCTAAAGTTTTCTATTTTCTGCTCATGTAAAACATTTTATAGGACACATTGAATTTTCCCAGCAAAAAAAGAACTAATGTTAAAATTGATAGTTTGATAGGCAAATTAGATATTAATAGGAAAGAAATTATATGTCTCTAAGAACAAAACTATGGAATCAACTAAAGTAAGTCTACACATAGTCTTATACAGTAAGTGATTTGTTGAAGAAGAAAACTCCTGGCCAGGTGCAGTGGCTCACACCTGTCATCTGAGAACTTTCGGAGGCCGACTGGTAGATCACTTAAGGTGAGTTCAAGACCAGCCTGGCCAACATGGCAAAACCCCGTCTCTACTAAAAGTACAAAATTTAGCTGGGCATGGTAGTGTGCGTCTGTAATCCCAGCTACTCGAGAGGCTGAGGCAGCAGAATCACTTGAACCCAGGAGGCAGAGGTTGCAGTGAGCTAAGATTGCACCATTGCACTCCAGCCTATCGTAAAAAAAAAAAAAAAAAAAAAAAAAAAATGGAAAAGAAAAAAGAAAACTCCTCGCAATTCAACTCTGGGACGTCCTTGGGAATAGTTGCACTAAAGGAATAGTTTAAGCCTCTTCTAACTAGAAACTCAAATTCCAATAAGGTCATCTAAGATAAGAATATATTATTTCCACCCTGATTTCCTAAAGTCTTATATCCTATCACGATGCCACACTTGATCCAAAACTATTATAATTTTATGAGGTAGATAAAATGCTGCAGGTATCTTTATTGAGAAATTGTCTGGCATTTTTTCAAACGACTGATGACTACACGGGGTGCCTGCCTATTCAAAGTGAAAGACACCACCACCACCCCTACAGATCAGATGAAGTTGGTGTTGGTTCTGATCTAGAGTCTGAGCCTCCCTGACTCATAATCCAGTCCAGTACAAGTAAGGAGGAACAAAAGTTCTTGAATAGTAAAGAAAATGAAAGCAGCACTGGTTTCAACCCTAAAAGAGCTACAGAAGATAAGTTACTTGAAAGTGAGAACAAAGAGAAAGCGGCCAAAAGCCAATGTTACGAAAAAGGGAGTTTAAAAACTCCAAATTTTTTTTATTAGAAGATCATGAATTCTACTACTATTACTATTAATAATAACAATGAAAATAATAATAGTAAAAAATAATAAATGTATTAAAGGCTTATTATAATCAGGTACTACCCTAAATATTTTAACAGAAGTATTATTTAATATTTTTAGCTATAAATGAGCAAGATATTGTTACAATTATTTTATAGAAGAGAAAACTGAGTTTCAGAAAAAGCCAGTAAGTTGCCCAGTCATATAAGTAGAAAGGACTAGAGCCAGGATTTGAATTTATGCCTTCCAACTATAAAGCCCACTCAATTTCCACAAAATATGCTTCCCTTTATGAAGTAGTCCTCAAAGAAATACAACAGGAAGCCCAGAAGCCATGGGAGAAAAAAGAGATAATAGTCAATAGTATCAAGTGTCAAAGAAAAATCCAGAAAGATCCTAGAGAATAATGTTGGATTTGGCTTGTCCAGAAGTGCACAGTTTCAATAGTTGGATGGGTAGAATCCAAATTTCATAGGATTAAGAACTGAACATACAAAAAGGAAATGTAGTAGACAAGTACATATATCTCTTATCAGGAAAACTGGCAGTCAGGGAATAAATACCTAATGAAATAAGTCAACTGAGTGGGAAGAAAATGAAAATGCTAGGGAGGGGACACGTATGAAGGTATCACAAATGAGTCATCTGATTCAACCTTCTGCAAAGAGGCTCTTGTGCAATACTGTTCCACATCCCTCACTTCCCAGGTTCCTCTCCCCAATCACCTTTACTGATTGCCTTATTTCACTTGAAATCTTTCATGCTTTCCTTTACCAGAGATACCCTCTTCCAGTTTGTTTTTCTTGTGAATTCCAACTTTTCCTTCAGCATGCAGCTCAAGGGCCACATCTTTGGTGTCACGTTACTGACCCTCACTCCTAAAGACAATCTTCCATCTTTGCTCCTAAGCACTTTGCATCCAATTCCATCAAACTTGTATTTTCTTCAAAAGCTGGCTTCCTACCCATCAAATACCATGTCAAATTTTCCTAGAAACTCCAGCATTTAACATAGTGCCTGGCACATTCCTCTTAGAAAATGGTATCTAGAACTGATCGTAATGACCTAACTCTGGCTAAAAAAATATTTTTAAAATTACTTAATAGAGAATCAAAGCATACTATTACTCAACTACTTAAATAGTAGAGCTCTCATTTTTATAACTATTCAGTAGAGATGGTCAACAAAAGGGCCTGAATATTAGATTGGCACAGCAAGATTTATTTCCATTGTAAATCAGCATGGTCCTCCAAAACACCTTACTTCTTTATATTGGATACCAAAATTTTGCAGTTCTGGTTCTAAAAATAAATCTCTCCAAGAGTTAAAAGCATTGTCTTTTTTTTTTTTTTTTTTTTCAAAAAGACATTCATTTGGAATTCATTTTAAAATATAACTCAATCTTTCAGGATGTCTGCCACAGTCTTAATTACGAGAACACTGTCCCCCCTCAGGGAACCAAGCCAATGGGAATCAAGTCCCAAATAAGAGCAAACCAGAGAAAAATGCCTTTGTTTCAGCTGATTATATGAAATAATGGTCTCAAATGAAAAGAATTCTATCCATGTCCATCAATGCTAGGATTCACAGAAAGCAAACCTCTTGACCCTGAACAGAAAAGAAAGATAAAGACAAGAATGATGTAGTGCACTATCTTGGGCATAGCTCCCCAAACTAACAAATTCATTTAAGAAACTTTTGATCAAAATTTGATCCAACAGAATATTCTGTTATGAATTTAACAAACTATAGGCAATTTTTAAAAATCACTACTCATTGCTTTCATGACAATAAACTTTATCATCGGTATAATTCTAATTATCAGGGTTTCTTGCTGGTTGTAATGACACACTACTCAGAATATGGCAAACAGAAGTGAAGATGGAAATGACCCAGTATTGAAACTAGGGTCTAAGGAATGTGAGGATCTGAGAAGTATTCATATTACACTTAAATTACTAAAATCTATTTCCTAAAGATTAACAGATCATTTTGTAGATACCCAAAATAAAGAGATCTAATGGAGACTATTCATTTAAATCTTACCCTACTTGAAGATTGCCCTTCTCCTGCAACCTAATTTACAACTCTGGTTAGATATGTTCCCCGAGGAAAATGTCATTTATCTTTTTGACCACAAGGATAATATGCTCAGTTTGCAGGACATACCGAATTTTATGTGGAAAGGCTAAATGTGTGATAGACTGATACTAACCAAAGGGAACCCAATATAGCCAACTAGGTATCCTACTCCTTTTAATGACTCAGATTATGAACAAAGTGTCCTTCTCTATTCTATCTAGGCAATTTATAGAAAAAAAACAAATATTCTTTCCTGAATGTAGTCTTGAAAGGAGCTTTTATCGCATAAAAAGGGGTTTCAAATATCCCAATTACAAACCAAAAATCTACCAGAAACAAACTCTCTGAGTCCCTTAGCAGGAAAAGGTAAAGACTACAATTTCTAATCATAAAAAAATTTCAGCAAAATTGAAAGCTTCTTTGAAAAAAAAAAATCTTGCTTTGAACTCAATAGAAGTCCCTGAACCCCAGGGCTCCACTATACCTCATGTGTTATATTTAGAAGAAACAATATAGAGACAATACATTTAGTCATTTTGAGAGAAAAAGATTTGTGCCCTTCTCCAAGAAAGAGGTAAGACAGACAGAGATAGTAGAGAGGAGGACTATAGTTGCAAAGGCAGTTAAAACTGAAAAACTTAAAAGGGAGGAAAAAAAAATCTTAAAGCCGTGGTCAAGATGGTTTAGAAATTATCCTCAATGTTAGCAGTACTTGTGGAATACCTGGAGCCCAAGATTATAATAAGGAATGAAAGTTCTGACTTCTGTCAAAGTTCTACCTTGAAAAGAAAACTAATCTGGCTAGCTATGGAATAGGAGGAAGACATTTTCCTTTGTCTTTCTCCTGGATGTTTACCTCAGTTCTAGGACAAGCAGGGTTTAGACGACCTCCTAGGTTGAGGCATAAAATGAAAAAAAAAGAACAACCTACAAGAAACTCTTTACCAAATAATTCAAGGATGAAGGATGAGGAGAAGGAGCAATCCATTTCTAGTCATATTCTATAGAGACCCACTGGTCCAAAAAGTCTTTATAAAGATGATAGGATGGGTAATATCAAAATTTGAGTTTCTAATCAAGATACTTAGATATTTTTATCAGTTTTATTGAATTGGGTAACAATGTCTACATTTGGAAATAAGACTCTATGATGTTTTGTGAGATAACGAAAAGACATGAAATTTCATATAGCATTTCAGATTGAGTATCCCTAATCTGAAAATCCAAATGCTGAAATGCTCCAAAATTCTAAACTTTTTGAGTGCCAGTATGACACCACAAGAAGAAAATTCCACACCCGACCTCAAGTAACAGGCTGCACAAAATTACTTAAAATATTGTATAAACTCACCTTCAGGCTAGGTGTATAAGGTATATATAGAAAAACATATATTTCATGTTTAATGCTGGGTCCCACCCTCAAGATCTCTCATTACCTATATGCAAATATATCACAATCTGAAAAAAGTTCCAAAGCAAAAGTACGTCTGTTCCCAGGCATTTCAGATAAGTAAAATTCGCCCTGTACATAGTAAGATCTTGCTATTCTTTGTTCAGAACTCTCTATTCCTGAACCATGTTGTCTAAAAAAACTGTGACAAATGGATACTTGAAGTCATATAATATAAACAAAAAAATCATAAAAACAATTTTAGAATTGTTTTATTCGGTACTTACTACACGGTGAAATTAGAAGCCTTATGGCTTTGAAGAAACAGAAGAAGTGTATAATACTGGAATCCTGAAATTTTCTGGTTTCTCCTTGGTATGGTTTGTCTGTGTCCCTACCCAAATTTCATCTTGAATTATAACTCCCACAATTCCCACATGTCTTGGGAGCAACCTTGTGGTAGGTGATTGAATCATGTTGGCATGGTACAGTAAATTGGTACCAGTAAAGTGGGGCACTGCTGAAAAGATACCCCAAAATACAGAAGCGTAAAAGATACCCAAAAATGTTGAAGCGAACTGGATAACAGGCAGAGGTTGGAACAGTTTGGAGAACTCAGAAGAAGTCAGAAAAATGTGAGAAAGTTTGGAACTCCCTAGAGACTTGTTGAATGGCTTTGACCCAAATGCTGATAATGACACAGACTATGAAATCCAGGCTGAAGTGGTCTCAGATGGAGATGAGAAACTTGTTGGAACTGGAGCAAAGGTGACTCTTGTTATGTTTTGGCAGAGACTGACGGCATTTTGCCCCTGCCCTAGAGATTCATGGAACTTTGAACTTGAGAGAGATGCTTTAGGGTATTTGGTGGAAGAAATTTCTCTGCAGCAAAGTATTCAAGATGGGACTCTTGGGTGCTGTTAAAGGCATTCAGTTTCAAAAGGGAAACAGCATAAATGTTTGGAAAATTTGCAGCCTCACAATGCAATAGAAAAGAAATTCCCATTTTCTGAGGAGAAATTCAGGTCAGCTGCAGAAATTTGCATAAGTAATGAGCAGCCGAATGTTAATCACCAAGACATTCTTGGCTGAAAGGGGCCAACACAGAGCTCGGACGGTGGTTTCAGAGGGTGCAAGCGTCAAGCCTTGGCAACTTTCCACATGGTGTTGAGCCTGCGAGTACACAGAAGTCAAGAACTGAAGTTTGAGAAGCTCCGCTTAGATTTTAGAAGTATGAGAACACCTGGATGTCTAGGCAGAAGTTTGCTGTAGGAGCAGGGCCCTCATGGAGAACCTCTGCTAGGGCAGTGTGAAAGGGAAATGTCAGGTAGGAGCCCCCACATAGATTCCCTACTGGGGCACCACCTAGTGGAGCTGTGATAAGAGGGCATCTGTGTTGCGGGACATCAGGGACCCTGAACGGAGGGACTGGCTGGAGCCGCGGCAGAGGAACATAAATTGTGAAGAATTTATGGACATTTATCAGTTCCCAAAATCAATACTTTTATAATTTCTTATGCCTGTCTTTACTGCAATCTCTGAACATAACTTGTGAAGATTTCATGGACATTTATCAGTTCCCAAATAATACTCTTATAATTTCTTATGCCTGTCTTTACTTTAATCTCTTAATCCTGTTATCTTTGTAAGCTGGGAATGTAGGCCTCCTCAGGACCACTATTGTACAAACTGGTTGTAAAACATGTGTTTGAACAATATGAAATCAGTGCACCTTGAAAAAGAACAGAATAACAGTGATTTTCAGGGAAGAAGGGAAGAAAACCATAAGGTCTGACTGCCTGTGGGGTCGGGCAGAAAGAGCCATAAATTTCTTCTTGCAGAGAGCCTATAAACAGATGTGCAAGTAGGAGAGATATCGCTGAATTCTTTTCCCAGTAAGGAATATTAATAATTAATACCCTGGGGAAGGAATGCATTACTGGAGGGAAGTCTATAAACGATCGCTCTGGGAGTGTCTGTCTTATGCGGTTGAGATAAGGACTGAAATACGCCCTGGTCTCCTGCAGTACCCTCAGGCTTATAGGGTGGGGAAAAGATCCTGCCCCGGTAAATTTGAGGCCAGACCAGTTCTCTGCTTTTGAACCCTGTTTTTTGTTGTTTAAGATGTTTATCAAGACAATATGTGCACAGCTGAACATAGACCCTCATTAGTAATTCTAATTTTGCCCTTTGCCTTGTGATCTTTGTTTTGCCCTTTGCCTTGTAATCTTTATTGCCCTTTAAAGCAAGTGATCTTTGTGACCTACTCCCTGTTCATACACCTCCTCCCCTTTTAAAGTCCTTAATAAAAACCTGCTGGTTTTGCGGCTCAGGGGACATCACGGACCTACTGATATATGATGTCACCCCCGGTGGCCCAGCTATAAAATTCCTCTCTTTGTACTCTTTCTCAGACTGGCCAACACTTAGGGAAAATAGAAAGAACCTATGTTGAAATATGGGGGCTGGTTCCCCCGAAACATCTGTCCTCCAGACTCCAGAATGATAGATCCACTGACAGCTTGAACTGTGCACCTGGAAAAGCCATAGACACTCAACGCCAGTCCATGAAAGTAGCCAGGAGGGAGGCGGCAGCCTGCAAAGCCACAGGGGCAGAACTTCCCAAGACCATAGGAACCCACTTCATGGACATGGAGTCAAAGGAAATCATTTTGGAGCTTTAAGATTTGACTGCCCCACTGGATTTCAAACTTGCATGGAGCCTGCTACCCCTTTATTTTGGCCAGTTTCTTCCATATGGAAAGGCTGTATTTACCCAATGCCTGTACCCCCATTGTATCTAGGAAGTAACTAACTTGCTCTGAGTTTACAGGCTCATAGGCAGAAAGGACTTGCCTTGTCTCAGATGAGACTTCAGACTGTGGACTTTTGAGTTAATGCTGAAATAAGTAAAGACTCTGGGGTACTGTTGGGAAGGCATGATTGGTTTTGAAATGTGAGGATATGAGATTTAGGAGGGGCCAGTGGTGGAATGATATGGTTTGGCTATGTCCCCACCCAAGTCTCATCTTGAATTGTAATTTCCACAATTCCCACATTGTTGTGGGAGGAACCCGGTAGGAGGTAATTGACTCATGAGGGCAGGTCTTTTCTGTGCTGGTCTCGTGATAGTCAGTAAGTCTTATGAGATCTGATGGTTTTAAAAATGGGAGTTTCCCTGCACAAGCTCTCTCTCTTTACCTGCTGCCATCCGTGTAAGACGTGACTTGTTCCTCCTTGCCTTCTGCCATGATTGTGAGGCCTCCCCAGCCACATGAACTGTAAGTCCCTTAAATGCTTTTTCCTGTAAAAATTACCCAGTCTCATGTATGTCCTTATTACTAGCATGCTAGCATGAAAATGGACTAATACATTCATCATTACAATATATTACATTGGTGCAAAAATTAAATTAAAATTAATGGCAAAAACCACAATTACTTTTGCACCAACCTATATATAATATTGAATGTCTCAAAATTTTAAAACATTAGCTATAAACTTTCTCTTTACATCAAAATCAACAAAGCAAAGTTACAATGAAAAGTTGAATCAATAGAAGTAACTATGTTTCACATCAATATCATGATTTCTATATCCATTATGGGTCAGTAACAAAAGCTGGAAACTTTTAAAGGCATTTTACTATAGTTTGCAAACCCAAGATAACAGTAGCACATTAACAATTAAAACATTATAGGCATGTCAGAGGAATAAGGAATTATAGCACGAATCTTATCAGTTATAGACAATTTACATCCAGGGACACTGCTGGAATATACTGGAGAGCTTCAAACATGACACTATTCTACTTAAGAAAAAAAAAGAAAAATAACGACAAAGAAGAAAAACATGTTTCTAAATAAGTCTTGGAGGACAACATAACAAAGGTCTCCAGGCAAATATCACAACAAAAAACTGCGTGAAATAAAACACTTTGTTGACAAAAAGAAAATGAGTGTTCTCACCTTCTTTGCTTGGTGTAAAGGAATATAAGGTATCACCTGCCTTGAATTTCCCAGAAGGAAAAGCTAAGTTGAGAAAACGAAAAATATGCCTGTTGGGGGTGAGCCATATAGCACAGTACAATGTTTTCCAAAGCGTGGTCCAGGTGTACACAAGATTATTTTTTATGAGGTCAAGGATGAAGTGTTGGGGGTGGTGAGGGTGTGTATGTATAATCTTCTATTTATGGCTAGTGATACTGATTTTCCACTTCTGACAGCAATCCAATTTTTTGTTTTTAATGTATGTATTTAATATAAAATGTGATCCTATTTAAGAAGCAATCAGGCTCCCTCTACCAACCCCTATGCAGTAAGGTAACTGGCTTTCCCTAACTTCAGTAAAATGTTTGGAGGTTTGTTCTTTGGTTTAATCTCTTCATTGAGGAATACCAAGCACGGGTAACACCACATAAAAAAAAGAAAGATTAATTAAATTCGTGCAATAAATACCCAACTCTTTCCCCAACTCAGCTCCCAGGCAGCCAAGCATTCCCCCACTAGGCAGGAAGTTGGACAAGTCTTCTTAAAAAAGTTGACCAGCCAAAGAGGGCAAAGATACTGAACACCAGAGGGTTCTTAATTAAAAAGCGTCGTCAGTCAGATGACCCCATTTTGAAGTCAACAAGACTCACTCATGCATTCAAATCAGCGTCTTATACCCACATTTTTAAATATGGATAAACACCCACAGATTGTCAGACATCAGAGAAAAGCTTTTAACATGAAAGACAGAGACACAGTAAAAAACAAAACAAAACAGAACAGAGTACCTTAAAAGAAATAGACTATGTAAAGAGAAAAAAAATTTCAACAAGTTAAAAAAATTAATATCTTCAGAAAGGAAAAAGAAAACCATGAATTAAAACATGATATTACGAAAAGGAACACACAGGAATTTTTTAAAAGTTACTGAAAATTAAAAAAAAGTGATAGAAATTAAAAATAATAGAAAGGCTGAATAATGAAATTGAAAATAGAACAAAAAAAGTCCGGAAAGTGAAAGAAACAAGAAAGCAGAGGGGAGGTAATTATAAATGAAAAAACTGAATAAAGTTTCCCAGAAATGAAAAAGCATGAATGACCAGACTGAAATGGCCCATCAAGGTTAACACAGTATTTGAAAATAGGCCTGCATCAATGTACATCATCATAAAGTTCATAAAACTGGAATTTCAAATATTCTACAAAGTTTCAGAGAAAAAAAAAATCACATAAACCACATAAAAAAGATCAGAAATCAGACTGGTGTTTGGCTTGTCCATGGCAATCCTGCAAACTAGAAGAAACACAATCATTAAACCTAAGAAAAATAAATGAGTTTTAAAGAAAAGGTAGGTAATCACTGCTTACTACAAGGCTGGCTTTGAAAAGCATTTACATATCATGGTAATATAAGCACTAAATAGTCATTTACTACAATTAAAATATAACATAGGTTGAGACATATGAAATTATTGTTTTTGTACATAAAAAAACACATATGCTTCAATCTGTCAAGAACATAAGGGACAGGAAGGGTGGGTGGGTGGCTGGGTGGGCGGGTCATGGTGTGTGTGTGTTATGTTAGGGACCAAAAGAAGGGCATGCTAAGAAAATGTTTAAAATGCTTAAAACTAAAAAATCAAGATGCAGTAAAATAAGTATACTACCTTTAAATAAATGGAGGGAAATATCAGAATAACAGGTTTAAAGAGGTCAATGTAGCTGTCTATGAGGAGTGGTTTGTGGGAGAATGGGGGAGGTTAAAGGCCATTTTTTTTTTTTTTTTTTTTTTTGAGACGGAGTCTCACTCTGTGGCCCAGGCTGGAGTGCAGTGGCGCAATCTCGGCTCACTGCAAGCTCCGCCTCCCGGGTTCATGCCATTCTCCTGCCTCAGCCTCTCCGAGTAGCTGGGACTACAGGTGCCCGCCAACATGCCCGGCTAATTTTTTGCATTTTTTTTTTTTTTAGTAGAGACGGGGTTTCACCGTGGTCTCGATCTCCTGACCTCGTGATCCGCCCATAACAAACCTTGCTGTTTTTTGACTCTTTATACTATTATATACCCTATTAAGACCTGGTGTAAATATTTGATAATATGTAAATTCAATAAAAAGAAAACTTTTTTTTCATGTTTACAGAAGGCACCTTCCAGAGATAGAAACACTATTTCCATCACACTCTTGTTAATGATAGGCACTCTCTCAAAACCATTCTTCTATAGAGATGAAAACCAGAGTGAGTTAAATGTTCAACATTGCCTTTAAAAAGATAACTGTTATCTTTTTAAAGTTAGTTATAAGAATGTCTCAATTGTTCTTTACTTGCTCTTCGGATGACATGACATCAGCTATCCCTTTCTCAATAAGGTTCAGTCTTAAAATTGGTGATGGCATTAATAATAGCAGAGGCTTTTAAATCACCATTTTGAAGACTCATTTTTAATGGTTAAAAAATAAATATAAAAAGATAACATAACCAATAAAGTGGGCACTAAACAATGGGTACACATGGACATAAAGATGACAATAAGAGATACTGGGGACTCTAAAAGGAGAGAGGGTGGGAAGGGGATAAGTGTTGAAAAATTACCTACTGGGTACAATGTTCACAATTTGGGTAATGAGTACCCTAGAAGCCCAAACCCCACCATTATGTAATTTAGCCATAAAGCAAACCTGCATATGTATCCTCTGGATCTATAATTTTTAAAAAGAGAGAATATGCTTAAAAGAAATAAAAGGAACATAAGCAATAGATTGAAACATGTAACACTTTTTGTAGATCAAAACTACATATAGTTCAATCTAATAAACTGGGAGTTTGAGGGATGGGAAAGAGGTATATGTGTATATGGCAGAGTATGCTAAGATTTTTTAAAAAATGTTTAAAAAATAAACACAAAACGGCAGGGCACAGTGGCTCACGCCTGTAATCCCAGCACTTTGGGAGGTCGAGGTGGGTGGATCACGAGGTCAGGAGATCGAGACCATCCCAGCTAACACGGTGAAACCCCGTCTCCACTAAAAACACAAAAAATTAGCCAGGCATGGTGGCAGGCATCTGTAGTCCCAGCTATTCTGGAGGCTGAGGCAGGAGAATGGTGGGAACCCAGGAGGCAGAGCTTGCAGTGAGCCGAGATGATGCCACTGCACTCCAGCCTAGGAGACAGTGAGACTCCCGTCTCAAAAAACCAAACCAAACCAAACCAAACCAAAACAAACACAAGATGATTATTTCAGATGCTTTTACTTATCTTAAAAGGACTTCTGTACGATTCCAGCACAATGACTTCTGTACGACTCTGTACAATTGGATTCTGTACAGATTCCAATGACTTCTATACGATTCCAGCACACCCCCTACCCAACCCAATTCTATATCCTGTAAAGAATATAACCTTGCATCTATCAACTATAAAAATGTCCTTCATCATCTATAACCCATCTGTATCCTTCTCCCTAACCACTTATTTATGATTGTAAGAGCAACGTTTGCTAAAGAGTCTCTTTAATACTAAGAAATTATAGGCAAATCTTGAATCTCAAGACAATGTTATATGACATATGATCTTTCTCACTTATGTTCTCATCACTCTTTAGAAGAAATCACAGGCCAGTGTGTTCACAATCCACATACATAAACAGCATTACTTTGTCAGTATCTTTCCAAAACAAGCCAACTGCCCTGAGTATGAATAAGATCTGTAGTAAATATCTGATGACGAAATCGCTCCCAACTTTTTAAATGCCTTGAGTCAGATCTCCAGACCTTTAAGATTATTCTAGTTTCATTCAACAGTATTTATCAACCACCTAATGCAAAGGCACTTTCTAAAATACCACAAAGGCAAAATCCCTGCCTGGAAGGTACATGCATCCTATTAAGTACTACTGTGAGCCAACTAAATAAAGTATAATATTGCTGACATTTCAATATGAAAGAAATAGAAAGTTGTGATAAACAATGAGGAGAGAAGAAGAGGAGAAAACTTTGGGTGGTCATGTCAGAAAAAATAACTCGCTTTAGGAGTCAAGACAGGCTGTTTGAGAATACAGATTATAACTTGAGTATTCATTTTTGTATCCCTATAGCCTAGCACAGAAAGAACCTGGCACATCCAAGAAATGCTCAAGAAACATTTGCTGAATGAACCTAAATACTGAAGTATGCCTATCATAGCAAGACAGTAAAGTCCAAATAATCTTTGGATACAGGTATGTTGGACAGCCAACATAAGGAAAGTAAAAGCATCTTTTCTAAGAGCAGCAGCTCCTCACCTGTTGTTGAACTGGTACTTGCTGTACCACCTGCGTAGGCACTGCTGCTTGACTAGCCACAGATGTTTGTAAGGTCACTGTCGAGCCTGTGTCCGACCCAGTCTCTGATGTCTGCATGATGGTCTCTGAAATAGATTAAAATGAAATTAAAGTTTAAAATGTTACTCCGGCATGACTAGCTTCCTTACAATTGTTCTTAAAATCCTATACTGAAACTAACTTTCAACTCTCATACCTCTTATCCCAACATACTACCATGACAGTCCATGCATATGTATAGTCATTCTGACCACTTTACAAATAAGAAAATTACTAATACACATTCTTTAAAAAAATTCCCATTAGCACCTTTTATCCTGAGACTATCTTGGTTAAATTTCATTGAAAGCTACTTCTATCTCATTTGTTATAAATTGTTTAAATCCCTTTATAAACTATCATCCAAAATTATGTCAAAATGCTCTTAATTCTCAGAACACAAACCCTACCTGGATGTAAATGTTATGAATCCTACTTTCTTGACACTTTTATAGGCTGTCAGGATGTCACCAGAATATAATTTAGAGTAAATCATTTCTTTTTTTTTATATATACTTTGTTTTAGGGTACATGTGCACATGGTGCAAGTTACTTACATATGTATACATGCGCCATGTTGGTGTGCTGCACCCATTAACTGTCATTTAACATTAGGTATATCTCCTAATGCTATCCCTCCCCCCTCCCCCCTCCCCACACCCCACAACAGTCCCCAGTGTGTGATGTTCCCCTTCCTGTCTCCATGTGTTCTCATTGTTCAATTCCCACCTATGAGTGAGAACATGTGATGTTTGGTTTTTTGTCCTTGCGATAGTTTGCTGAGAATGATGGTTTCCAGCTTCATCCATGCCATTTCTTATGGCTGCATAGTATTCCATGGTGTACATGTGCCACATTTTCTTAATCCAGTCTATCATTGTTGGACATTTGGCTTGGTTCCGAGTCTTTGCTATTGTAAATAGTGCCACAATAAACATACATGTGCATGTGTCTTTATAGCAGCATGATTTATAATCCTTTGGGTATATACTCAGTAATGGGATGGCTTGGTCAAATGGTATTTCTAGTTCTAGATCCCTGAGGAATCGCCACACTGACTTCCACAATGGTTGAACTAGTTTACAGTCCCACCAACAGTGTAAAAGTGTTCCTATTTCTCCACATCCTCTCCAGCACCTGTTGTTTCCTGACTTTTTAATGATCGCCATTCTAACTGGTGTGAGACGGTATCTCACTGTGGTTTTGATCTGCATTTCTCTGATGGCCAGTGATGATGAGCATTTTTTCACGTGTCTTTTGGCTGCATAAATAGAGTAAATCATTTCTAAGGTCCTTTCCAACTTTAAAACTTACTATTTGGTGATCTAAAACAATTAACGTATATCCAAAAGCCAACTGATATGCCCGAAACTTAGCCAAAGATTCACGTTAACTAATTTTGTGTATGGTATAATACAGTACTAACATCAAAATTCAATTATAGTCTTATACGAAGATAGCCCCAAATCCATAACATTTAATACAGTTGACAGGTGGGGGAGACTACTATCATGGAAATGAGATTTGTAAACAAAGACATGTACTTTCTCTCATTCACAATTAAACATGCCACGTTTCTCAGTTTTGCCTGACCTACCAACACAGGAGTAAATTTTGCATTGTTTACTCTAACAAGTATGCTTTCTCTGGCTTCCTGGCCTTGACATCCCCTTTTACTACTTATGCATTTAATAAAATAAATATGAATTTCCTTGCTATTGAGCAAAGACCAGATTTCTAATTTTCTTTCCCGGGGGAATGGAGCAAGAGAAACAATGTTTAATTGGTAGCATAAGAAAAGCACTGCATCATAGTTTAAATCTATATGAAATATACTGAACATTAATTTTTAACTAAGACATTTTTGAAAGAGTATTCAGTTTTTCAAGGAGAAAATTGACCCCTCTTGGCATCTTTTGTCACAGCATGACTTCTTCTAATTCTCCCCCAAAACCTTCAATCATATTCAATTTCAGAAATGGACCTCTGAAGACAATGCATCTATTCTTCTTATTTTGTAAACGAGGAAACTAAAACCCAGAGAGATTAAGAGACTTGTTCAAGGTGACAGGAGCAGACTTGGGACTGGGCTTTTTCACTTTGAAACTGTGCTTAATTTTCTTTCTACACTTTGACATTGGCATCTTTTTAGGTGATTATTTTCTCATTCTTTTGTTAGAAAAACCCCTAAAGCAGCACAATAAACCTTGTACATACAAAAGGTATAGCAGTAACCACTAGCATTGATTGTTTCACATACACTAAGAATTCTTTAAAGTGCTTGATAATATTTATTAATTTAAAAATTAATCCATGTAACAACTCAATGCAGTTGGTATGACTATAATCTGCATTTACAAATGAGGAACCTCAGGCACAGAGGGCAAAAGTGGCTAGGGGTTTACAAAATAAATGGAAAGTGATAAATTCAGTGGCTAATACTCCTAGATGGGTTAGCTAATGCTCGGCTCCACCATATTGTGAGTATGTGGGAAACCTCCTTCTATTTTCCAAAAGAAACTTAAAGTCCAGATTTCTATGTGAAATCTCACAAATGATGGTTTATTTAAATGTAGTACTGATCTCCAAACACACACACACACACACACACACACACACACATCTTTGAACTAGCATTAAGACCACAGAAATGACAAAAAATGTTTGAGAACGACACTATTTTTTACTAACAAAATTCTTGCCTAACGAGTATTACTAGAGGACCAATAGTTCTCAAAATTTGGGGAGAGAATACACAAATTAATAACCGAGTCTGTGCCTCTTCCTCTTTCTTCTACCATAGATGGGAAACAAACAAACAAAAAAATCCCTAAAAAAGAAAGCAAAGGCCAGGGTCCTTTGATTTATTACATATTTATACACCATCTGTGCTATAGCAGAGGAACTATTAGTAAGAGTGAGGCAATGCTTTTCTACAAAGACTAAGGAATGAATCCAGTTTCAGCTTTCTATATATGGCTAGCCAGTTTTCCCAGCACCATTTATTAAATAGGGAATCCTTTCCCCATTTCTTGTTTTTGTCGGGTTTGTCAAAGATCAGATAGTTGTAGATATGCGGCATTATTTCTGAGGGCTCTGTTCTGTTCCATTGATCTATGTCTCTGTTGTGGTACCAGTACCATGCTGTTTTGGTTACTGTAGACTTGTAGTATGGATGAAACTGGAAAACATCATTCTCAGTAAACTATCGCAAGGACAAAAAACCAAACACCGCATGTTCTCATTCATAGGTGGGAATTGAACAATGAGAACTCATGGACACAGGAAGGGGAACATCACACTCCGGGGACTGTTGTGGGCTGGGGGGAGGGGGGAGGCACAGCATTAGGAGATATACCTAATGCTAAATGATGAGTTAATGGGTGCAGCACACCAGCATGGCACATGGATACATATGTAACAAGCCTGCACATTGTGCACATGTACCCTAAAACCTAAAGTATAATAATAAAAAATAAATAATAAATAAATAAATAATAAAAAATAAAATACATTCCCAGCCAAAAGAAAAAGAATAAGGAATGAACCAGACATTAGATATCACCTTCTGTGAGGTCTTTTTCAGCCTCTCTTGTCAACTCCAAGATGGCTGGTGGCCTCTGTCAGTTTAGTGTACAGATGAGGAAGACAGCGTTGCCAGTTATAGCTTCTCCTTTAAGCTGTTCAGTTAAGAGTAGATGAGTTTCTTACAGTGATGTCACTTGCACTAAATCTGCCTCCTATTTCCCCCAGAGCTGGATGGGAATGTTTCAGAGGCTAACTTGTTTGCGCATACATTGTGTTACAGACTACTCTACATACTTTTTTGGTATATGTCCCACACTTTGACATCAACTGTTTTAGATCAAACACATGCAAGAATGTAAAGAAGAAAGTTCTCTTTAAAAATTAAAACTACCTTTAAAGTAATTCTTAACAACTCCCAATAAGCCACCTGGGAGAGCATATCAGAAGATAAAAGGCATAGATTTGGAAATTGGCCTTCTATGGACTACATTCGACTCCCCACTTGGGTTTTGTTTGACTCAGAGTGATTACAAAATTCTTAATTGCTAACATTTAAAAATCAGAAAACTTTGCACTAAAAAACAAATTTCTAGGCCGGGCACAGTGGTTCATGCCTGTAATCCCAACACTCTGGGAGGCCAAGGTGAGTGAATCACCTGAGGTCAAGAGTTCAAGATCACCCTGGCCAATATGGTGAAACCCCGTCTCTGCTTAAAAAAAAAATCAGCTGGGCGTGGTGGTGGGCGCCTGCAGTCCCAGCTACTATGGAGGCTGAGACAGGAAAATCCCTTGAACCTGGGAGGCAGAGGTTGCAGTGAGCTGAGATCGTGCCATTGCACTCCAGCCTGGGCGACAAGACCAAAACTCCGTCTCAAAACAAAAAAAACAAACAAACAAACAAAAAACAAATTTCCAGAATTTCTTGAAACATCTGAAAATTTTAAAGAGGTGAGCACATATTATGTGTTCTGTAGGCAAATTATTTAAATGGCTATACTCTTTTCTTTTCTTTTTTTTGTACTTCCATATCCTTTAATAGTTCATGATGTAGTTATGATACAATTAATTATTTCTCTTCTCATGGGGACAGCAGATAAAATGCTAAAATTTGATATCGATTTTCTTTTTTTTTTATTATTATACTTTAGGTTTTAGGGTACATGTGCACAATGTGCAGGTTTGTTACATATGTATCCATGTGCCATGTTGTTTTGCTGCACCCATTAACTCGTCATTTAGCATTAGGTATATCTCCTAATGCTGTCCCTCCCCCCTCCCCCCACCCCACACCAGTCCCCGGAGTGTGATGTTCCCCTTCCCGTGTCCATGAGTTCTCATTGTTCAATTCCCACCTATGAGTGAGAACATGCGGTGTTTGGTTTTTTGTCCTTGTGATAGTTTACTGAGAATGATGATTTCCAGTTTCATCCGTGTCCCTACAAAGGACATGAACTCATCATTTTTTATGGCTGCATAGTATTCCATGATGTATATGTGCCACATTTTCTTAATCCAGTCTATCATTGTTGGATATTTGGGTTGGTTCCAACTCTTTGCTATTGTGAATAGTGCCGCAATAAACATACGTGTGCATGTGTCTTTATAGCAGCATGATTTATAGTCCTTTGGGTATATACCCAGTAATGGGATGGCTGGGTCAAATGGTATTTCTAGTTCTAGATCCCTAAGGAATCACCACATTGACTTCCACAATGGTTGAACTAGTTTACAGTCCCACCAACAGTGTAAAAGTGTTCCTATTTCTCCACATCCTCTCCAGCACCTGTTGTTTCCTGACTTTTTAATGATGGCCATCCTAACTGGTGTGAGATGGTATCTCACTGTGGTTTTGATTTGCATTTCTCTGATGTCCAGTGATGATGAGCATTTTTTCATGTGTTTTTTGGCTGCATAAATGATTGTATATCTAGAAAACTGCATTGTCTCAGCCCAAAATCTCCTTAAGCTGATTAGCAACTTCAGCAAAGTCTCAGGATACAAAATCAATGTACAAAAATCACAAGCATTCTTGTACACCAATCACAGACAAACAGAGAGCCAAATCATGAGTGAACTCCCATTCACAATTGCTTCAAAGAGAATAAAATACCTAGGAATCCAACTTACAAGGGACGTAAAGGACCTCTTCAAGGAGAACTACAAACCACTGCTCAATGAAATAAAAGAGGATACAAACAAATGGAAGAACATTCCATGCTCATGGGTTGGAATGATCAATATCGTGAAAATGGCCATACTGCCCAATGTAATTTATAGATTCAATGCCATCCGCATCAAGCTACCAATGACTTTCTTCACAGAATTGGAAAAAACTACTTTCAAGTTCATATGGAACCAAAAAGAGCCCGCGTCGCCAAGTCAATCCTAAGCCAAAAGAACAAAGCTGGAGGCATCACACTACCTGACTTCAAACTATACTACAAGGCTACAGTAACCAAAACAGCATGCTACTGGTACCACAACAGAGACATAGATCAATGGAACAGAACAGAGTCCTCAGAAATGATGCTACATATCTACAACTATCTGATCTTTGACAAACCTGACAAAAACAAGAAATGGGGAAAGGATTCCCTATTTAATAAATGGTGCTGGGAAAACTGGCTAGCCATATGTAGAAAGCTGCAACTGGATCCCTTCCTTACACCTTATACAAAAATTAATTCAAGATGGATTAAAGACTTACATGTTAGACCTAAAACCATTAAAATTCTACAAGAAAACCTAGGCAATACCATTCAGGACATAGGCGTGGGCAAGGACTTCATGTCTAAGACACCAAAAGCAATGGCAACAAAAGCCAAAATTGACAAATGGGATCTAATTAAACTAAAGAGCTTCTGCACAGCAAAAGAAACTACCATCAGAGTGAACAGGCAACCTACAGAATGGGAGAAAATTTTTGCAACCTACTCATCTGACAAAGGGCTAATATCCAGAATCTACAATGAACTCAAACAAATTGACAAGAAAAAAACCAACAACCCCACCAAAAAGTGGGCGAAGGACATGAACAGACACTTCTCAAAAGAAGGCTATACTCTTTTCAACTGACTGGCCTCTACAGGCATTTGAGTTTGTGACTCTTTTGAGGGTAATCAGAAATCTATTTCTACAAATAAAGATTGAAAGTAGAAAATTGCTTTTTGAGGGGGCCAGGGGCAGTGGTTCACCCTTGTAATCCCAGCACTTTGGGAGGCAAAGGGGGACAAATCACGAGGTCAGGAGTTTGAGACCAGCCTAAACAACATGGTGAAACCCCGTCTCTACTAAAATACAAAAATTAGCCAGGCATGGTGGCGCACGCCTGTAATCCCAGATACTCAGGAGGCTGCAGTAGGAGAGTCACTTGAACCTGGGAGGCAGAGGTTGCGGTGAGCCAAGATCATGCCACTGCACCCCAGCCTGGATGACAGAGCGAGACTCCGTCTCAAAAAAAAAAAAGAAAATTGCTTTTAGGGTTTGAAACAATATTGATGACATTTATATTAATTTTACACAGAAAAGTAATACCCAAGTTTAGACCATTTTACTGCTAGGAATGTATCACTAGATGTATCACTAGATTAAATGCATCACTAGATTAAAACTATGATTTTCCTTATTTTAAAGATGAGTTAACTGAGGCCCAGAGATGTTACATCACTTACCGAAGGCCATACAGACACTGCACAAAGAGAAGCAAGAAAGGCAAACTGATGAATTTTTAGAATGAGACAGGAAAAAAAGAAAAAGTTGTCAACCATTTAATAGGAGGAATCTTTATAGAATAGAGTAGGGGAAATAAGATAGGTAAAAAACAATGGTTGTAAAACATAAAGCTAGAGAGTCACGGAGAACTTTCCATCGAGCCTCCATCTGTATCTATAAATCACATCCAAACTGTTACATAAAGCCTAGTCCTGCACAACCAAGTATCACATCAAGTATCAACCAAGTCCTAGTATATGTTCTGTTTATTCCCAAATTACTGCTCATTAGTCTGATCTACCTGGCTTTTGGATTATAGGGTCATGCCAGTTGATAAAAACTTAGCCTCTCTTTTGTGTCTCCATTTTCCTTCATAGACACAATTTCATTTTCCTCTGATTTTACTATCTTCAGCCTTGACAGAGAGGCTCTCTTTGCCAAGCTTTTTGACATTAGAGGGTATCAATCATATCCCTTCTACAGATTAACTGAAAACATCATAATTTGGCCTCTCATGTAATAGTATTTCCTGGTGCCAGGCACTACACTAAGTGCTTTAAATACATTTTCCAGTTCAATCTTCAGAAGAACCCGCCGATGGAGGTGTTATCCCTATTTAACAAATAAAGAAACTGAGGCACAAATAGATTAAATCACTTGCCAAAAGCCACACAACTAGTAAGAGAAAAAGCCTGAATTCACTTGATGTCTGTCTGACTCTAAAGCACATGATGTCAACCAGTACATAGACTGCTTTGCAATATCATGATGATAGGGCTTCCAAAGAAAAGCTAGAGACTGTTGGTCTAGACAACAGTCTCTGGGGTTCTCAGTCGATATTACATGATTTACACTTCCAACAACAACAGAAAGACATCCCCTCTCTCTGACACCAAAGTTAGGAAGTATTTCTTCTCTTTCAACTGAGACCATAAAACCCAACTAATACGTATTTTTCCAGAGGCATTTTTAGTGATTAATTCTGAAGACCTCATAAAAACAGAATATTAATTAGAATGTTAAAGCATGTTCGAGGAGTATAACCCTCCCGCCAAATTCTGCTGAACAGATCATTTAAGCCCACTGACACATTCATAGTATTCTGGTAGGCTTCCAACATTTCTGCAAAGTAAGGATGATCACATGAGAGCAGTGTCCTAGCATGCTCCATTTTAGGTTTTGTTTTACTCCCAGCGTAATAGCTTATGAGTACATTTGAGGTGTTCCCATTCATCCAGCAGTGGTTTCTGGGTTTTGTTTATGTTTGGGAGTAATTTGGTTAGTTTACTTCCTTCACAGCCTTCTTTCAAGTCATATTTGTTTATCAGTCACAAATGCCGTCACATTAATCCATTTTGATAAGCTAAATAAATCCCTGCAGTTTGTCAATGATGCAGCCCATATGTAAATGAGTTGTATATTCTTACAGGAGACACATGCACAATTTCAGTCTAGTCATCCTCGCCTAATGTGGCTGTCAGGTGTGTCATGAGCAACACATGCTTGTTTGACAAAGGACCTTTTTATTCTGGCTAATTAAGCAGTTGGACACACCCGCCTGTTAACGGTTCTGCTTTGAACAGCCAGCTCTGGCTGAATCATGCGAATCTACAGCTAAATAGGCCACATTTTGAAAGAAGGCTAATTAACCCCTAGGAGAAGGAAAAGATATTGCAAAAACCCAGATGCTGAATGGAACACGATTAACATTTCTTCAACCTGATGGGTAAAACCTAGGCAAAGCAAATGTGTTTGGAACAAACATGCATTATTGCAAGTTTTAAGGCATTCAAATGTTTTTTGTAGAACTTCCTGAAGATTATTTAATACACTCAAATTCACAGTTGGATTCCTTTTATCACTCACAACGTACATGCCAGATTAAATGGATTAATAGTCTGACCTAATCAATTACTTATCAAACAGAACTATGTTACTGGGCTAGCTTAAAAATAGGTAGTATCCACCTAATTTTTATTGGGGTCTTTCATCCTGAAATAATTTGCTCTCCTAAAGAGCAAAGTCTGCAAAGTTTGGTTCCACTACACTTACTGTATTATTTTTAACACTGAGGAATGTAATAGGTTTAAATTCAGTATAGAAAACAAAGACCTGTAATTTAATTTTCAAGCTCAACAGAGAATTTCCTTCCTTTTTCCTTAGCATAGAAAGACAAAAGATGCTAGTTCCAATTCCTACTTGAACCGAATTAACCAAAATTATTATGATAGTTACTTAATGGGTATAGTAAAAATAAAGGACATCTAAAATGTGACCATATTCAAGAATAATTTATTTACAAGAGCATTAGAAACCTGATTCAACATAAGATCACAGAAATGCCATTTACAGAAAAAAATAAAGGTTTTGCAGGTGAAAATTACTATTTTTAAAACATAGACCCAAAATTATTATAATTGAAGTTCTACAGCATTTATATTTATATATATTTATCTTTAATACTTTTATTACTTATGCTCTGATTCCACATCAGCATTCCTAAATAAATGCTGAAAAATAATAGTAGCCTATATCACTGTCTATAGCAATTAAGATTTCTATTAAAATTAAGACAACTAAAATGAGCAGTGCTTTTGGGGAGGAAATTACTGACATTTAACATAAATTTAGTATAAAATATACACAATTACAACTATTCTGGAGTAGGTAACGAACAATATTAAGATAACTCTAACAACAACAAAAAAAAACCTAAGGACATTAGGCAACTTCTAGAAAGACAATGTACAATGATGGGGCATAGTAGAAATTATTAATGCATATATATGTTACACATATATATGTATTTTAAACATATGTTTAGTCATGTACTACATTTAAATATATGTTTTAATAGTCACGTACTAAATTTAATTTCTTAAAAGCAAAAAATATATTGAGCTGATTGCTTCACCTACGAATATAAAACACTTGGCTTTCTTCCACCTTCACCCAGTACAAATGAAGAAACTAGTTAAGCTATAAACTGTAGTCAAACACTAACCCTTCTTTATTTAAAACACATCCTTGTGAAAAATTTACTCACTGTAAAACACAGGGCTTTATCAAATCAATAAATCAAATAAATGACGAATGTAAAAAGAAAATTCATGATTTTCTGTATTATAAAAACGCTGCCTCTTTATTTAGGTTTCATGTTGTAATCCTCATGACTGTGTACCATAAATCTTTGTACTAAATTGATCTGTAGAAAAATGAAGGAATGATAATAGTGTAGACTGTTCAGCAGTCATCTTCCTGTGATAACTGATGACAGTGATTAATGTTGAAGATGATTAATCAGCACACTGGTAACATATACAGGTTGCCTGGGTAACTTTTTTGACTTTTTTTTTTTTTTTTAAGAGCTCTGCATTTTTTGTAACACTTTATTTTTTCTGTATATGAATTTGTTAATATAAAAAAATCTACTTAGAAAATTATAAAAACATCACTACAGTGTCATAAGGCTGTACATTCTCTAGGAAACACATCTTCTTTTTTCTTTTTATATATGCTTTTATTTTTCCGTGATTACAAACACAACTGAATATCAAATGCACAAAGTAAGAATTATACGGGGAAAAAAGCCAGATACGTTCATATATATATCACCTTTTCAAGGCTATTTCCATCCAGAATAACCTTGGTTTGCCAGGGCCAACAGAAAGAAGTCACAAAATTGCCTTTAGTCAAATTTGTGTGTTTGCTTTCTTCTATAATTCCAATACCTCCACCATCAATGACTTGAGATAGCTGCCAAGGTGTTATATAATCAGTGCCAGTGTCTTCATTCATTCTACAACGAAGGCTGTCACTTCACACTTTTTTCACTTTTCAAAGGTTTTCTCTTAACTAATTCTTTCCTTGACTCAGAATAAATTATGAAAAACTATTACTTAAAGAAAGAAATGAAATTACTGTAATTTTTATCTTAAAGGACTAATTACCAAAAACTAAAATAAAACAATCCCTTAACACTGAAGCCAAACTGCTGGAAAGACATACAGGACAGGAGCAAAGGGAGACAAATATTAGCTTAAAAGGCAGCATTTACAGAGCCACAAAAGAAACGAGCAGGTAGTACTGCACCAAACAGAGTTTCCTTTAGATTTTACAAGGAGTGACAGCCAGAACAGAAATTCTTAATTTTCTTCACATCAGAAAAGACTCCAGTGACAGTGTTCCCCTTAGATTATCTTGCCTACACAAGAATTTGTTTTCTCTCATCTCTTTTTCTTTTAATAAAAGTGCAGGATAGAGTCTTTTGCAGTTCCTAACTATTCTAATGACAGACTCAAAGAAATCAACACATCTAAAAGAGGAAAATAATACTGTATAATAACATTGCTAATAATGGAAACAATATACATTTCAAATGTACAATATCTTGAAGAACTGAATTCTCATTACTGCCATTCTGGCAAATGTAGTGAACATGGGTGTAGGTGGACCTCAAAAAAACCTCTATATATTCATATACACATAAATTCTGAAAACACTTGCTGTAAAACATAATGCTATTAAATTTTTACATTGATTTTCATTATACGTATATGTATATACACTAGGAATAAAGACTTGGCCAAAGGAGAAAAATGTAAATATAGACTATAGCCAATACTGTAAATTCAGATACTTAACAGAAAAATTATTTCTCTGCAAAAATCAGTAAAATTTGAAATAAGTCATCTATACTGAATTATAAACAGTTCCACTGGTACTTATCTACGGGAACTGGTGATGCACTCCATGGATGGCTGTCCTTCCAATTTGGTATGAAGCATTTTCTTGCCTCCAGAAACAATAATTCCTTTAAAATCTCCTTACTGTATAGCTATATCATCTAAAGTTGGTTATCTTAGGCTATCTCATAAATCTTTCGTTAATATCCTTAACTGAGTTTATTACAATGCTCAAAATCAACTGTAAATTCTTTACAAAAATATAGTTGTCACATAATATTTTAGATAAGTGTGAAATTTCATGTAATAAGTTTCATTGTCATCTCTCTCATCATACTTTGGTGGTCTTCGATGGAGACTAAAATGGGGAAAAAACTCTTCTTTTATCCTTGATAATACATTAATTGTAACATCCCAATCACTTCTTTCACCACCAAACTTGTTCAGAAGAGTTATCTACAGTCACTGTCTTCATTTCTGCCCATTCTACTCAACTGCTGACACTTCGTTATTTAGTTTCTGCCACATCCCTCCAAGAGAAGATCATCTTTTCCAAAGTCACTAAGGAACAATCTTTTAATCTGCAAATTCTATGACCTTTTCCTATTTTTCACAGTCATTGTACTATCAAATTACACTTGAAATTAATGACAATCTCTTTTATCAAAAAGCTCTTCCTCCTTGCCTTCCAAGACATTCAGTTTTTCTGGTTTTCTTCCTACCTGTCTGGCCAGTCTTTCCGTTTGCCTCAGAAGTTTAATTTCTTCCCTTTGAATGGAAAAAAAAAAAAACAACAAAACAAACAAACAAAAAAAAGAGTTGAGCTGGGGTGTTTTTCTGCTCTCTCAACACTCTGTTTTTAAAACTCTGTTTTAAAGAGTTTAGCCACTAATAACTATTATCCGTATGTGAATAATTCCCAAATCTGTAACTCTAGTCAATAATCCTTCCTTCTATTGAGCTACAGTTCTAGATTTTTAACTACCCATTGAATCTTTTTAAATAGACTATCATCATTACAAGTCCACCTGTTCACATGAAATCATCAAAATTCAATTTAGATTTTCATCTTTTCTATTAAACTTTCTGCCAATAACTGCTGTTACATGCCTTGGGGAATACACAGTCTGCCCTCAGTGAATACAAATTCTACTGACGGCATAAGATAAAAGTGGTAATCTTGGGATCCAGTCATCTTGGCATCCTTTTTTCTCAAAGAAGCTAAAAGTAAGAGCCAGATTTCTTTTTTTCTCTCATCTTCCAAATTTAATAAATTACTGAGTCTGCTTCCTAATTATATCTCAAAAATATATCCACGTATCTATATCTTGCCACACAGATCCCTAGAGTTCAGGCCACTACCTACTATAGGTTCTCAGTGCCCTCAGGATAAACTGCAAACCCTTACTTAACAAGGCTTAGGAGGCTCTTTAGAATATAGCTCCTGCCTACTGTCTTCCCAAGCTTATATACAATCCAGCCTATGGAAATACGCACAGTTCCCCGAACCTGGGGCATTTGGTTTTTTGTCTTGTTTTGTTTTTTTGAGACAAGGTCTCACTCTGTTGCCCAGGCTGCAGTGCAGTGGTACAAACTTGGCTCACTCTGCAGCCTCAACCTTCCAGTCCCTGGTGATCCTCCCATCTCAGCCTCCTTAGTAGCTGGGACCACGTGCACGTGCCATCACGCCTGGCAGCTAATTTTTTGGATGCTTTTGTAGAGACAGGGTTTCACCATGTTGCCCACCCTAGTCTCAAAGTCCTGGACTCAAGTGATCCACCTACCTCAGCCTCCCAAAATGCTGGGATTACAGGCATGAGCCACTGACCCGGCCAACCCTGGGGACATTTGAACAGGCAGTTTCTTCTGCTTGAAACAATTTTTCCTTCTTACCTCCTCTAATCTTCACTTTGTCTTTCAAGTCTCAGGAGAAATCCTACTTTCCCCTGATAGCTTCCCAAACAACCACTGCTTTTCCACCTTGCTCTTAACAAGTCCGAATCTACTGTCCTCCTGGTATTCCTATAGCATACTATCTTTACTCAGTACACAGCAATTATCACATCTATAGTGTAACTGTCTCTCCAAGACTATAAACTCCGTGAATGCATAGACCATCCTTATCTTTTTCACTTACATATGTAGCCACAGAGCCCAATATATACATAGAATCTTTGATTTGTTGAAAGAACAGTCTCCAAAGGAGACGAGTTTAAGACCCCATTGAAACATTACTATTAGAATATGCTGTACGAGAGGCATATTCTATACAATTTTTTAAAATTCTACATAAACATAATTGTATATTACAGCCATTTTTAATCAAATTATTAAGTGTTTTTTCTTAATTTTCTAATGTGACTTCGTGTTCAATTTCTATTACAATGGAATTTTAGAACAACTCCCATATTCAAAGAATTAGAAGACTCAAAAGATTTTGTGTATAGTTTTTTAAAATAAAGAAACAAGATAAGGATTAAGTAAACTCAAATGAACAAATCAAGTCTTCAGCTATTGCTCTGAACCTTCTGACATATCATTTACTGTGTTTTAATAAGCACACCTGATTCACTGAATTGTGGATTCAGATCCAATGTTCTAATCATGTCATCTTAGAATAAGTGGCCTGGTATGCTTCCTTTGTTTTTATGAGACAGAAGCACTCAGATATCGTTAATTTTCAAAGCTGAAATGCTAAGAATAAGTAATTAGGCTAATAGTAATTGTTCTGACTTCATCGTTAATTAACCACTTGAAATTTATTTGAGCTTGGTAACATTCAACTGATATTCTTCTATGCTCTCTTAATAATCATTGAAACTTTCTACCAAAAAAAGGTATTCTAAGAAGCCTCTAGTTACTAATTAGTTAACACACTTATGTAAGGACTTTATATACATTATTTCATCTGTACAGAAATCCTGATGTAGGTACTATTATCATCCCATTTCTTATGGATGAGAAAACTGAGGCATAGAACTTAAATAATTCTATCAACACCAAGGTCATATAACTTCATATAACTAGAAATGGGCAGAGTGAGAACTTGAATATGCTACACCACCTACTAAGCCAAGGAGAAATGAAACATGTTGTTTCATTTTTTTTTAACCTACCCATATGCAGTATTAGGCTAATAATATGAGAACAATTTAGATGTTTAACACACCAACTATTATGTAGTTCTGTGTAGAGTCTTTCCTATGTTTTCATTCTTCTATATTATGGGAATTAGATATGCTATAATTTTTTAATCCAGTTAATAGCTTTCCATGATAGATCACCCTCTAAAAAAAATCTTAATTTCATTTCCAGCAATGCAGAGTACCTGACAAGCTGACTGTCTATTCTGTAGATCTCAGCTAAGACTAATAAAAATGACTGAATCATGGAATATTCAGAGTTTCTATACTACCTCTGCTGAAGCATCAATACAGATAGGCTTGTTGGAATTTGAATTAGGGCTCAGAAAATGTTAAAAATCAATGTGCCACAGTGATTTCAGAATCTTTTCCTTCTGAAATCTCAGAGTTGAGCTCTTAGGTACACACCGTAACGCCCACTTCTAAAGGAGTAGGAATGACTGCCTGCAGCTTCTCAAGACGCCAAAAGAAGGGGCAATCTCAACTCGTTCATTCACCAATGAGTTTGTTTCAGTGAGTCTCTGGCACAGGTGCCAGGGGTTGTTGCTCCCTGATCTTTACATTTGATCACAAACTGCATTCAGCAATGGCAAGAAAATGGTATTTAACTCTACTTCCTAATGGCACTGCAATCAAGGGCAATAACTGATAAAGTAGAGCTTTAAGGAAGGCCGTATAGGCCAAAGACACTGTTCAGGGTTATTAAGCCCCATAGCAATCCCATAGGTAATCCTGCAGTACAACTAACATCTCTATTCCTGCTTGAGCACAGGGCCACCCTTCCTTGCTGCATGCCAAGTAATTCATCATATACCTTGATCTTTTCATTTGGTTGTTTCAGTCAAATGCTTATATAGAACATACTTTGTTACAACGATCGGCCAAGCAGAGGAAAGTAAAAAGAAATTTTTCAAGTCTCACCCAGGCCTTTTTATTGTACTACTTCACTATTTCAAAAAGTCTGTGCTGTAGGAGTTATCTCTCTCTGTCTCTCTCTCCGTCTCTCTCTCTCTCTCTCACACACACACACACACACACACACACGGCCACACACACACAGACAACAGGTCTTTGGTATCAAAACTTAAGTTGGACACACAGTACATCACACATGCACATGCAGACAAACACAGAGGGAGAAGACCTTCCAAATGGCTCCACCTTGACTTATAGGGTGTGACTGAGGAAAAAGTGTTCTAACTCCAAATACAGTAGTAGTCTTCCACTACTGCCTCTTTTTACCCATCCCTGGCAGAGATGGTGGTCGGGTACGATAAAACTACTTTGCCAAAAATAAACTTATTTTGCCAAATGGCCAATTTGACAAATTACCCATTCAGTCAAAACTTGTTTCTTTTAACCATTTATATTGTTAACAGCTACTTGTACCGAATAAAATAGTTTCAAAGAATCTTTTAAGAATTCTCCGATATTTAAGTTGATGGTTCGGGCTTTTAATTTACCTGAAAGTAAATACTGTCGTAATCCAGCACTGTGGCCTACCCATGTCATATTCTGTCATTTTGCTATTTTCTAGGCTAACAACTTTTGGGGATCAGAATCTATTTATTTTAAATCAAAGGGTTATAAACGTTTTGAATACCAAAAAGTGTATAAACGATGGTATAGAAGATTTCTTTCTTTTAGCACATTTTCTATCCACTTAAACACATTCTATACTTGCCTTAATTCACGTACTTGTTAACCAGTTGAATTGGATGAATATGTTGCTTCCGTTTTAAGTAACTAAAAAGCATTCAGTATTTGAAATATCAATGATAAAATTGGCATTCAGCTGCGTTAGACTGATAAATAATTCTATTGCGAAATATCAGGGTTGAAATTGCAATGGAAAAATTAAAATCAAATTAAAACTTAATAATTACTTCCCACTAAAAATTTCAAAAACTTTTGCAGCTATTCTATGCAGCATCATTTATGATAAACTTTGTATGTAGTTAATACAAACACATTCCAGGCAGTTGACAATTTAGAAAACTGCTCATTAGACAAAATGATAAATCAGAGTATTTGGTAAATTTAACAAAATGGCCATTCGGTGAATTTATGTTTCAGCAAACTGGTTTTAAAAAAACTATCTATTCAGTGAATTGATCACCCAGTAAATTTTCTTTTGGTGAAGGAGTAATCGGTTTTCAGATAATTGGCCTGCTTCCCAAAATCACAGCCCTTTAAAGCTTAAAAGTATTCAGATCACCCAGTGCAGGCTCCCATTTCACAGAGAAACTGAGAAAAATCAACCAAATGGATCCATTAGTATCAGATCTAGCATTAGAACTCAAGACTCCCAATTCCCAGTCAAAAGCTCTTTCTAACAGGCTATGGTTAATAAAAGAAGAAAGGAGGAAGGCACTCAGAGGTAGGAGGGCCTGACAGATGTGCAAAGTGCTTACTACACAACGAAAGAAATACTCGTATAACATGGAGAATGCAATCTTAAAATAAGAGCTTCTCTTAGACGTTTACAAGTCCCTTTCTCACATAAATGAGTAAGGCTCTGTTTCAGGGTGTTTAACAAGATTTCAAGTGAGACAAACTGTGTGTGTGTGTGTGTGTGTGTGTGTATGTGTGTGTTTGTGTGTGGCACTATCAACTAAAATGGTTCACAGGACTTTATATTCTATAGGAATTCTGAACCATCTTGCCAACTTGTTTTTCTCTATCTACCAAAATACTTTACATGGAGTATCTTGGTGTTCCATGCTCAGTATTTTATTATTATACAGAGTTTCTGAGTGTTTCAGGCTCAGAATTTTATTATTACATCATCTCTGGATGCCACTTATAATATACAAACTGACTCTATTTACACTGAAATAAAGAAACCAAAAAGACTAATTTCTAGTTTTCCTGGAAGAGGGAAAAAGCAAAATTCAACACAACAGTAATTGCAACCAAAATAAACAGGGAAAAAATTCTGAATTTTCATTTGCAGCAAATAAGTGTAATTTTGGGGTGTGAGATGGAAACCTTTTCAATGTAATGGTTTGTGTAACAGCTTTTACAAGGTGCACTTTTCACTGTCAAACAGCATGAAATGCTCATAAGGGTAATCAGTTTTAGATGGCAAGTTTACAAGCTTTCCACAACATGCACTATTTATCTATGTTAAAACGTTTTCCTATTACCTCTTTACATATTATGTTCATGCATTCTTTTAAAAAGATTTAAAAACTGCTTTGTACAAATGTAACTCTGAAACCAACCATACTGCTTGATTTCTTTAATCATCTGATGCATGCTATTGGTTTTTATTAGCTCATAAGTTACGCATGCCTAATTTACATAAAAGTAGTATTTCTGTGATATGATATTAACGCAAGGTAGAAGCAAACACCTCCCAGTATAACTGACTCAAAAACGGTATTTTCTATGTAATCTTTCTTATGAAGGAAATGATATTCTTGTTGTACCATAAGAGTTAGCTAATATTTACATATTATATTAAAAATTACACACAAATATGGGCTGATTACTTCTCATGATCCATGGAGCCACTTTTCTCACAAACCAAATTTATAAGGATGGTGTTTTCTAAATAAAATGGAAAGGTTATTTACATATGAAAATTCTATTCCCTTTCCTTATAAAGTTTACTCAACAATGAATACATAAATTCTTTTTCAATTAAGACAGCAAAGGAATTTTTTTAAATGTAGGAGAGCGAACCAATCCATTTTCCTCTCTCTCTCTTTCTTTCCCCCTTTCTCTCTTGCTCCTTTCTCTCCTCTTTTTTATTTATTTATTTTTATTTTTTTTTTTTTTGAGACAGGGTCTCATTCTGTTGCCAAGGCTGAAGTGCAGTGGCATGATCTCAGTGCAGTGGCATGATCTCGGCTCACTGCGACCTCCACCTCCCAGGTTCAAGGAATTCTCCCAAGTAGCTGGGATTACAGGCACCTGCCACCAGCCTGGCTAATTTTTGTATTTTTAGTAGAGACGGGGTTTCAGCCCAGGGGAGCCTCTGCCTCCTGGGTTCAAGTGATCCTCCCACCTCAGTCTCCCGAGTAGCTAGGATTATAGGTGTGTGACACCACACCCAGCTAATTTTTGTGTGTGTGTGTGTTTTTTTTTTTTTTTAGTAGAGAGGGGATTTCACCATGTTGGCCAGGCTGGTCTAGAACTCTGGACCTAAAGTGATCCTCCTGCCTCGGCCTCCCAAAGTGCTGGGATTACAGGTGTGAGCCACTGCGCGGGCCTCTTGTTCCCTTCTCTGCCTTTCCTCCACCTCCAATTATAAGGACCAAGTCAGCCCCACAGTCAAACACTGGCTACACAACAGCCCCTCCAAAATACTCTACGTATATAAGCTGAGTCAGGAGTGAAGCTTAATTGTATCATTTTCTTCTTTGAAATTATTTTCATACATCTGGACAACTACTCGTAACATTATCCATAGGATCTTATATTCACACCATTTTAAACATTATGGGCATCAAAAATAACAGCTAAGCTATTTTCAGTACTTAGACGTAAGCCACATGGCCAAAATATTCAGTGTCTCAAAACAAAGCTTACTGTGAAATCGGATCAGTATCTGATTTGAGTATTCTTGGCTTGTACTTTCCAAAGTACAGTAGAACTACTTCATAATAAGACCACTAAAGGTCAACACTAATCATGTCGTATTACTTTACTTTATCTATGTTCAGAGAAATGTAAGCTCACAGACTCTAAGGTTGGACAGGCCTTCAAGGTGACCTTGAGTCATGGTTAGTGCCATGATCTGTTTGAATATCCATAATGAAGCTCTACCACACCATTTTATAAGGAATGTTATGAATTACAGAATTGAGCTCTTAAGTTGACTCAAAGATAATGCTATTTTTGTTTCAAGTAAATAAATAGTAATTATCTATAGAGAAGTAAAAGGCTTCAAACCATTTAATAAAGATGTATTAATTCATTTAGTTATTTTTTTCTTCTTGAGAGGGCTCTAAACAAAAATATCATCTTCCTAAGGTAAATATGTAAGTAAAAGGTTATAAAAGAAAGGTGCAAAGGGTGAAGTTGGCATTTCCCGAAGCTTAGGGTAGTTTCAGGAGATGCACCGTGGTTGCAGTAAAAGCTATCACCTGGCTTAAAATAATTGGATTCTGTCCACTTTTTAAGCATACTAATTCTGTTACAGTTATTCTTAGAAAGAAAGGGAAATTTATAACTATCTTTGAATGACCAGAAAAAAAACTGCAAATTTCTTACTTTTAAAAATTTTTGATGCTGGCAATCCTACCAGTAAATTCATTTTTCTTCCAAATTGAATATTAATAAAGCTACCACCAATGTTGAAAATTTGTTTATTATTTAATGTGAGCTGAATAAAAATCAATAACCATAGAGAACAGGGTAACTTCAGAAAATAAGATTCTAATATGTTTTACATTGAGTCTAAAAAAAATCACACTTCTTTAATTGGTTAAAGCACAGCCTTCATATATAGGAAATTTTCTCAATTTAACAGGAAAAACCAAAAAAACTCTCTCCTTGAGAAATACACAGAAATTTTTACAAAATTGTCATTTTATAGCAAGATCGATTTTTTTTTCAGTTACAACCTATTCTCCTAAGGATACTAGTCCCAGCTTTTCATCCAAATTTCCCAAATAGAAACATCGGCATCTTCCTAAGAAAATATTAAAATACCTGTTAAAGCATAATGTAATGTATACCAAGTAGAACTCTTTCAGTGCATTCAATTTACTTAATAAATTGTTTATGAAATACTATGACTCAATAAATAATTCATAATTTAGTTAATTTATGTTCCTTCTCAAGGATATACAATCAAATTATTTTCATATGTGAGTTTAATATTTTAGGAACATCATACTACAGCTTATGATTTGTTTAAGTTGCTAAGAAGTGAAGACTTTTATTTTTAAATGGCCCACCTTTAGTATTTAGATTACGTTCTTTTCATGTTTCAGTTTAACTTAACAAGACAAAAAAAGAACCTCAGTGAAGAAAAATATCTAAAACTACCGCAGATCCTAGACAGAGTTTCTTTAAAGAATTCATCCCTGTTTCTTTCTCCTTGCTCTGAAGACAAGGAACAAATGCTTCCTGAATGTGAAATTCACCCTAACAGTTCATTGCTTTAATACCTTTTGAGTAGAGACAGTTGGAGCAAATATAAGCTAAGTTCTGCAGTGTAGCAGTTCTCTTGACAACTCTTAGTAAGGCTGCAAGTGAAAACCCTTTATGCTTTTTTGAATAATATCCCAGTGTGGGAGGATGAATACTAAGTAATAAATCAGGAAAAGAAAAAAATTATACTCTCCACCAAGATAACATGAAGAATGGTAAGGCTAGTGTTTGGTACTTACAAATTCTCCCAATAAATCAAGATTGTCTTCTTTCATCTTTACCTCCTCTGTTATATCCAATTAAAAATTTTAAAAGCTGCTATTCATTGAACACCTACCACGTATCTGCTACTAAACTTAATACTTTAATTTTCACAACAACCTTGTGTGAAAATTATGTGTGTGTTGCTTGCGTACTTTATTGAAATGGGACACTGAGTTCCAGAAAGATCAAATATTTTTCCTAAGAGCTCAACATTGGCAAAAGACAAAACTAGGACACACATGGAACTACATCTGACTGTAAAGGCTATGCTCCTGCCATAGTCCAGTCTGCTTACAATACTTTTAATGTTTTCTGTATTTCCAAGTTAAAAGAAACAAAATTTGTGTTTCATATTTGAAATATTCAAAAGTTATGAGAATGTCAATCTTAAGAGTAAAATCATTATATCATCTTGCAAAATTAAAAACACAATAGAGTTAGTTAGCTTTCATTATTCATACTAGTTGAAATATCCAAAGACATATTTGCTGCCCTACCAAAAGAGCACATTGCAGTAGATACCACTAGCATATAGATAGATAGATAGATAGATAGATAGATAGATAGATAGATAGATAGATATAGTTGGGATCTTGCTCTGTTGCCCAGGCTGGAATGCAGTGGTGCAATCATGATTCACTGCAGCCTCGAACTCTTGGGCTCAAGCAATCCTCTTGCCTCAGTCTCCCAAAGTGCAGAGATTACAGGCGTGAGGCACTATGGCTAGCCAACCAGTACCATTTTCCACCACGCCTGGCCAATGACTAACATTTTTAATATACACAGTAATAGTTCCAGATCTATTTAAGAATAAAACTAACAAGACCTACATCCACTATAAATTCAATAAAGCATTCCATTACTGAAGGCAGGTCACTGCTGTTAGATGCTGGGAAAGATCCCAAGAAGAGGAAAGCATTAGCTTCCTTGGCTATCTCTTCTTTCTTCTCTCCTCAGCAAGGACTAGTACCCTAAGATACATCCTTTGCCTTCTCTGTTCTTCTCTGTACACACTCTCCCTGAAATAATATTTTGCAACTTCAACTTTCACTTGTATATCATGATGACTTTCTAATCTCTTGCTCCAAATCCTTCTCATTTACCTAAATTCTAATTCTATAATGTGAACTGCCTCTTTGCAAATGCAACACAAAGAGACCCAAGATTATATTCTCTCTCACACCACATCAGTGCTGACCCCTCAATCTCTCTATCAGTTCCTAGAAGGTGGCGGGCAATGTTCCTGAAGGTCACAGCCACTAGCCTTCCTGAAGTTTTATTCACTACCTAGATCTCTTCAAACTCTGAACCCATTTGGTTTAATCATACCTGCTCATAGTAACTTCAGTTATATTAATCATTGCTTCTCTAACACGTGCACAGCATGTTCCAAGGTGTAAAGGACTGATTAAAGTCTGCAGAGATAATTTACTGTGTAAGTAAAATAAGAGCACTTACTTGGGAGTCAGCCAATTACTTCCAGAATCTTTACATGACAAGTATATTTGAAGTCCTGCCAAGCAATTTAACTAGGTGCTTTATAAATACTATCCCAGTTAATTTTGACAACCAAGATAGAAATCAAGTGTTGTATGAGCACATGGGACAACAGCCCTGTAAGGTGATTATTCTCCATATTTTAGCATGAACATTATACTGGTTAAATAACTTGTCCAAGATCACATATCTAGCAAGCAAGAGTACTAGAGTTCAAATCCAGGTGTAACTGACCTAAAGACCAGTATTCATTACATTATGCTATGTTGGGCCTGTTTCTGCCATTTACTAAAGCCACTTTAACCTGAGCCTCAGTGTTCTCATCCAGAAAAAGAAAGGATGTTATCAGTATTCTTATTAGGGGGATAAAAAAAAGCCAACAGAAGGGCACCTGAAGTGAGAAATTCTCAAAGTTCCCATATGTACACCCAATATGATTCCAGTATGGTCCTCTATCCCATTGTCCCTGGTGCTGTTGAGAATCACTGGCTTTTCTTAGCCTATACATGAAGTGGCACATTATTTGAAGGTACACTGTGATAAGTTAAAGCAGCATATGTTAAATCACACAGAAACCACTGAAAGAGTAAAACACAAAGAAGTAGAGCAGTAAGTCAATTAACAACATAAAATGGAATCATAAAAATTAATCAATTAATCCAAGAGAAGGCAAGAAAACAGGAAAAAGGAACCAAAGAATAGACAGAAGAAACAAAAAATAAATGGCAACACAGTAGATTTAAACCCAACCATATCAATAATCACACTAAATAAAATTTAAACACACCAATGAAGAGACAGAGATTGTCAAACCTTATAAAAAACAAACTAAATGCTTTTTACGACAAATGCACTTTAAATATGACACAGATAGATTAAAATTAAAATGATATAAAATATATATAATGCTATATTAATATCAGGCAAAGGAAATTTCAAAGCAGGAAATATTACCAGGAATAAGATTTCATAATGATAAAGGAGTCTATTCATCAAGAGAATATAACAATCCTAAATGTTTATGTACCTATTGTCAGAACTCCAATATACATAAAACAAAACCTAGTTGATCTGAAAAAGAAATAATAAAATGTAGTATTATTGATGGATATTTTATATCCCTCTTTTAATACTGATATAACAAGTAGTAAAGATATAAAAAAATTTGAACAGCATCTATCAATTTGTGCAAACCGACATTTATAGAACATTCTACCCAAAAACAACAGAATATATACCCTTCTGAAGTACACACAAAACATTTAACAAGACAGACCATACCTGACCACAAACAAATCTCAATGAATTTTAAAGGATTCAAATCTTACAAAGTAAGTCGTATGATCACAAAAGAATTAAGTTAAAAATCAGTAACAAAAATATAAAGCAAATCAAATATTTGGAAACTGAATAATATATTTCTAACTAACCCATGGGTCAAAGAATTAAAAGAGAAAGTATTTTGAACTGAATGAAAATGAAAACATATTATCATCTGTGAGATGCAGAACCCCCTCAATAAATTTGGGTGAAGAACAAAAGAAAAAGAATTAAACGACTAAACAAATCAACAGTTTTACAAGTGAACAATTTCAGGAATTATGATTAAAGGAAAGGGGATCATAAATTCATAAAATACTAGCACAGGAAGAATTCTAGAAATCCTTTTAAAATTTGTAAACTCACAAAATTCACATAAAAAACAGTTCCAGGAAGAACACATGATCTGCTTAATAGGGTTTATAATAGCAAGTATTTTTAAATGAGCAGTCTTGGCCCGTAGTGACATTATATAAATATCTGAGTTCTTTAAATGCCTATTTTCACCTAATAAAAGCAGATATAGATTCTACAAAATAGATGTGCATATTTGTTGGCCTTTATCTGATTAATGTGAGCATTCTCTGCTTTATTTGTAAATTTTCTATATTTTACATAGCACAATGAATAAGAGTGTTGAATTCTCTATCCACATTGCCTAAATTCATACTCTAGCTTTACCACAGTTGAGTAGCCGTGATATTCGGTAAGTTACTTAAGTACCAATGCCTTAGTTTCTCAACTATAAAATAAGAATAAACTATAAAATGAGTATAAATAGTTCCTACTTTCTCACAGTGATTATAAAGATTCAACAAGTTACTGCTTTCTGTGGGCTTACAACAGTGCCTGGTGTATGGTAAGAGCTAAATAAATGGTAACCATTATTACATAGCATTGATTTATAAATACTTGAAGCTTTTTTGATTTTTTTTTTTTGTTTTTTTTTTTTTTTTTTGGAGACGGAGTCTTGCTCTGTCACCCAGGCTGGAGTACAGCGGCACGATCTCGGATCACTGCAACCTCCAGCTCCTGGGTTCAAGCAATTCTCCTACCTCAGCTTCCCAAGTAGCTAGAATTACAGGCACCAGCCACCACACCCAGCTAATTTCTGTGATTTTAGTAGAGATGCGGTTTCACCAAGTTGGCCAGGCTGGTCTCAAACTCCTGACATCAGGCAATCCGTCTGCCTTGGCCTCCCAAAGTGCCGGGATTACAGGTGTAAGCCACCATGCCCGGCCAAATACTTGAAGCTTTTTTTTTTTTTTTTTTTGAGACAGAGTCTCGCTCTGTCACCCAGGCTGGAGTGCAGTGGCGCAATCTCGGCTCACTGCAAGCTCCGCCTCCCGGGTTCACGCCATTCTCCTGCCTCAGCCTCTCCCAGTAGCTGGGACTACAGGCGCCCACCACCACGCCCGGCTAATTTTTTTGTCTTTTTTAGTAGAGACGGGGTTTCACCGTGGTCTCGATCTCCTGACCTCATGATCCGCCCGCCTCCGCCTCCCAAAGTGCTGGGATTACAAGCATGAGCCACCGCACCCGGCCTACTTGAAGCTTATTAATCAAAACACTGATTTGAATGTTTTAAATTAGGTAACATCAATTAAAATAGGATATCATCACAGAAAAATAAGTTGCTTAGAATTCATATTTTTAAAAAGACAAATTATTCAAGTTATTTGAATGCCAATGTTAAAACAAAGCCGGGGCAATCTCTTTTCAAAGCAAGAGACACGATCCAATGGAAAATTATGTATTACATGGAGTGTTTTTGGATTAACCAATACATTTAATAATACCACATGAGATGATACAAAAGTTATGTATTAATGTTGTCCTGCTGCCTTCAACTATTTCTTATTATATGCTCCATTCAACCAGAATTTATAGAGTTGAATATTTTAATTTTAATTTTGAAGGATAAAACATTTATTTATGAATTTGTTTTAAATGGCTAAAAGGCAACATTCAGCAGTATAGCACTGGAACAATTTCCATTTGGTTTAAAAAAACAACAACATAAATGTGGAACACAGTTCACATTTTTTTATTTTGTGCAACTTCGATACTTTCAACACTGCATACGTTACTAAAAGCACAAAAACAGATGCTGTACTATCAAATTGTAAAGAATACCAAATTGATATAATTATACTTTATAATTTCTTCCAAGTATCAAAAGGACAAGTTTTTGTTTTTTCTTTAATTAAAATAATCTCATGGGTCTCTTATATGTTTGGTAGAATAAGATAAAACAATTATATTTTTTACTAAGTATCTTAAAAATACCATATTTTAATAAAACCTGCTATATGTAATCCATGCTCTGTCTTTTTGACACTGAGGCAAACCCTTCTTACCTGGGCCACATGAGCATGCACCTGAATCAATATGGTAATAAAATACCAAATAAGTCTGTAAAGTATCAACTTATCCTGTTGTACTCTTCTGAGAACTAAGTGCATGATTAAATTTACTGTACCTTTAACAACCTGCAGTTCTCCGTTGGTATCTGCAGGGTATTGCTTCCAGGACCCCCTGAGGATACAAAGATCCATGGATGCTCTAGTGCCTTATATAAAATTCTGTAAATTCTACTTAAATAGTTGTTACACTGTAATTTTCATTTTTTTATTAATTATATTTGTACATATGTATGGGGTACATATGAAATTTTGTTATATGTAGAATGTTTAATAATTTTTTATTGTTTTTTATACTCAAATATTTTCAATCCATAATTGGTTGAATCTGCAGATGCAGAACTTGTTCACATGGAAGGCAAACTGTAAAATTCCAACCACAACCTCTGCATTTGTAAAATCAATTACCTTTTTCTTCTCCTCCTACCATACTCAAAATTGTAAGGAAGTCTGTCATCATGGCACATGAAGGCAATGAGGGAGACTAGCTAAATGTGGCAGAAAGAACATCGGGGCCCACAGCCCCACTTGTTCCTCAGAACCACCTCCCAGCCTCCAACCATCCTTCAGTTAGCCAGCAGTAGATTAAAGCTCTCACCATGTGTGCTGCCTTCTTCCAGATTTTTGCAATGAAGCACACCAATCAGCAGCTTTCACCACTTGGGAGAATGATCAAGGCCAGGAAAACACTCATACACAGGTTGAGTACTAATAGGACATTCTATGGTTCATGAAACCAAATGACCCTACATAGAGGACAGCCGAAATGTGAACACAGAAGCCCAGAGCAACATAAGAAAGCTACAATAGTTGTGAAGACCAATTGCAGTCATAAATATCATCACCATCAAATACTTAGCTACAGCTTTACTATTTATAAAATATTTTTACATACATTATTTTATTTGAACCCCACAACAGCCCTTTTAAGAGGTAGTATAGGTATTTTTTATTAATAACTGTATTTTGCAGGTGAAGAAACTGAAAAAGGCTAAGAGACTTGTCTAAGGTCATTTTAAGTAAGCAGTAACTTGACTTCTATCTTCCCCCAAACTAACTGTAGATTTCAGAGTCTTTCAGCTGCATCACCGTATCCCACATAGATAAAAGAAGAGGGGTAAATTTTAAGAGGCAGGTTCCACAGCAAAGTCAGTAATTATTTCCATAAACCCCTGTATTTTCCATAACTGCCTTTATTCATTAGTACTATTCTTTCCTTTACTTCCTTACCTCCATTCATTCCTGGTTCTTTTCTTCAGATGATCCAAGATGTCAGAAAGCATTTTGTCCATTTAAATCCCTTAGATCCTGATCTGCACAACCAAAGATATCCTTGGGTCAAATCTGAAACCAGCAAATATGGATCTTTCTCATCTGTAAAGTTCTGTGACTAAAACAGAAACTAGTCTAAGGAGTAATGAAATCTGTGGACTCTCAGAGATAAATATTTCTACTATGTGCAAAAAAAAAAAAGAAGGCAATAAATAATCAGTAAAGTATCTCCTGAGGCTCTGGACTGACTGTCCCCTGCAGGATGGCCACATTCAGTGACTGAGCCGGAACAAACACTGAGAATAACTATCTAAGTCACAATCAACAGCAAAATAAGATATTAATGAACCTCTAAAGAACTACTCAGATCATCATGTTAAAGGTTTACAGTATGTTCAGAACTCAAAGCTTACAAAGTCTTGAGGAGCCGGTCAAAACCAACTGGAGAAAGCTAACAAAAACAATGGAGAAGAAACCCCTATTGATTAAATGCAACTGTTAGGCAGCATTACTTGTAAAGAGCTGAATATCCTCCTTTCATCTAAAATTTAAAGTAAAATAAACTTTATTATAGAAAAAAGGAACATTTAAATTATCAAACATCGAACTCCATAGAAATAACCCTGGTTAACAACTTCTAGTCTATTTTGTAAAAATATATGACAGAAGGTGCATGCATTTTTAAAGCAAATACTCTATCTAGTTCTTATTGTTGTACAGAATAGCAGAAGATTAAAACTCTCAGCATTTCAAGTCCTTGACCGATATGAATTCATTTCGTTATCCCATTAACCTGATGACACAGGTAGTATTACTCTGTTTACAGATGGACAAATCAAAGCATGGAGCTGGTTTATTGTCTTTGTAGGTAGAGTTGCCGTGTGACACTGATCACATATGGAAAGTAAATCCTCATAGACGAATGCGGGCTTCCTCTCACGTCACCTCTAATCTATTTTCTTTCCCTCTGCCCCTCTGGCCTTCTATTCCTAATGCAATGGCACCTAAGAGAGCCTATCACAAAATTACTCTAGCAGGCAATTTTATTCCAACAACAGGATATACAGTTCTGCTGACAGGAACTGATAGGAACTCTGAAGCCAGAGACTGTGCTCTTCTATATTTTCCTGGGGATCATGATAGTGTTGTAAGTGACTTGTCTTAAAAAAATAAAATAAAATAAATAAATAAATAAATAAATAAATAAATAAATAAATAAATAAAAAAGCTAAGGAGGCATTTGGATAAGGAGACCTGATTTGTTCTTCAGAGTAGAACAGGTACCTAAGGGAAGGCAGGAGCAGCCCTAAAAATTACTAGTATGACAAGAGGCTGGAGAACAAAACTCAACCCATGGGATTTACCTCAGGTGAAAACTCTTTAGCTAAATCTTCCTGGCACAAATATCAGTGAACATTATCCCACTCACCCAAAATGAAAACTAGTCTTGTTTCAGCCCAGCAGGGCTGACTGCAGAGTCAATAATGGCTTTTTTCTACATTCCCAAACTGATTCTGAAACAAACCTGGGCTTTGTGTTGCTGTTGTTGGTAATGGTGGTGGTAATGGTGGAAGTTCACATGTGTGTGTATTTTAAAAAAGAGATGACCTAAAGTCAAACACAGAAACACTGTGGCTATTCCACCCTGGCATGGGGTAGATCTGCCCAAACTTACAAGATTATTTTGAATTGTTAGACAAAGCAAAGGAGAAACCCTTCTGCCTTATTAGAAGCAACTCTTTTCTACCTTTGATGCTACTGGGAATCAAAGATCTTTTAAGTGATTTACAGATCAAATTCAACAACTTGAATCATTCATTATGCCAGTTAAGAAGACTCCAAAATAAGTCAGGCTTATTATTTTACAGATTTGTACAATTTAGCTACTGGCTTGAATGGTAAATAATATATATTATCAAGTGAAAATATGATATTCAAAAAATGGGCACTGACTGAACACCTGTACTATGTAAGGTATCTGCTATATATAAACACTGGGGTTCAGGAGGTTTTATAAAAATAAATGGATTCAAAAAGAGAAATGTGTTTCAGAAATGTGATTTCTATATAATTACCGCAGGATTGACTATCTGGACTGTGACAATGGAGCTATATTTAAAAAAATAATTAAAAACCTCTATAAAAATAGTACTTTTGTCAAGAAAATAAAGATCTATGTGAAAACTGACAACCTTGGGAAGATAAAAGACAAAAAATAAGTTATTTCCTTATTATAGAACTATCCTACAGTTTAGTCAGACTAAAGGCTTCTTTCTGATGACTACAGGCTTCTTTCTTAATATCAATTTAACACTATCCAAACATATGGTGAGAATTCTATTCAACTTTAAAACAATGAGTAGACACAGAGCAACTGGAGCTCTCTGTGAAGGAAGGAATATTTTCAAATGGTACGACCACTTCAGAAAGCACTTTGAAAGGTGCTTCTGAAGTCAAACATATAGTAACCATATGACCCAATATTCCACTCCTAAGTATTGATCTAACAAAAATGAAAACATTTGTCTAAACAAAGACTTACAAAGATTCATAGAAACTTTGTTCATAATAGCTAAAACTGAAAACCAAATATACATCAAAAGGTGAATGGACAAACTGTAGTATATTCATAAAATGAACTACTACTCTGGAATAAAAAGAACTATTCATATGCTATTCATACACATAGCACATGAGTGAGTCTCAACATTGGGCTGAGCAAAAGAAACCAGACACAAGAGTGCATAATGCTTTATTAATCTATTTATATGAAATTCTAGAAAACAGAAATCTCATCTAGAGAGACAAAAAGTAGATCAGTGTTTGCCTGGGGCTGGGGATAGGTACAAGGGAGCTCTGGGGAGTATAAAAATGTTCTACAACTTGATTATGGTGGTGGTTACATGGACATAAATTTTAAAAACAACTGAATATTTTTTAAAAGGGTATATTTCATTTTATGTATTATATATTTTCATATATATATATAAAGGTAATTTTTAAAAGGAATAAAATCTTAGAATATATTTAAAACAAGGAGGCCGGGCGCCGTGGCTCACGCCTGTAATCCCAGCACTTTGGGAGGCCGAGGCGGCGGGATCACGAGGTCAGGAGATCGAGACCATCCTGGCTAGCACGGTGAAACCCCGCCTCTACTAAAAATACAAAAAATTAGCCGGGCGCGGTGGCGGGCGACTGTAGTCCCAGCTACTCGGGAGGCTGAGGCAGGAGAATGGCGTGAACCCGGGAGGCAGAGCTTGCAGTGAGCCGAGATTGCGCCACTGCACTCCAGCCTGGGTGACAGAGCGAGACTCCGTCTCCAAAAAAAAAAAAAAAGAAAGAAGAAAAAGAAATAGGAGCCTGTCCCTGGTGAACTTCAGGTACAAAATCACTTCAATTTCATTTTGTCCAAATACCACTTCAATGAGAAAAATATTTAAATACCCAGAGGTGTCTGTGAAAAATCTTCAGTAGGGCATTATCTTCCCAAATATGTGGGAGGAAGAATGATAAATAGCAACAGTAGAATCACTGTAATTACATAATTGACTTTTTTTTTTTTTTTGAGAGGGAATCTCGCTCTGTCGCCCAGGCTGGAGTGCAGTGGCACGATCTCCACTCAATGCAAGCTCTGCCTCCCGGGTTCACGCCATTCTCTTGCCTCAGCCTCTCCGAGTAGCTGAGACTACAGGCGCCCGCCACCACGCCCGGCTAATTTTTGTATTTTTAGTAGAGAAGGGGTTTTACCGCGTGAGCCAGGATGGTCTAGATCTCCTGACCTCGTAGTCAGCCCACCTTGGCCTCCCAAAGTGGTGGGATTACAGGCGTGAGCCACCATGCACGGCCCATAATTGACTCTCTTAATAATTAAAAAAGAAACTATGTATTCAGTTTCTATAATACAGAAATGGCAAATATAAGCTATTTTCATGCTCTGCAATTCCATAATTTCTCATCTATAATTGGTACACCTCTAAAATTATACATATATAATACATACAGATTGAATTCACATCCTGAGATTTTCTCACAAAAAGAATAATGCTAGTCTCAAGATAAAAACTTCAAGTGGCGATGAGAGTTTAGGGCTTGTTTTAGAGAGTAGTATGCCTTAATAAGAAATGATTTTTTGTTGGCCAGGCACAGTGGTTCATACCTGTAATCCCAGCACTTTGGGAGAGCAAGGCAGGTAGATCATTTGAGCTCAGGAGTTCAAGATCAGCCTGGGCAACATGGCAAAACCATGTCTCTACAAAAAATTTAAAAATTTTAAAAATTAGCCAGGCATAGTGGCCCACACCTGTGGTCCCAGCTACTTGGGAGGCTAAAGTGGGAAGATGGCTTAAGTCCAGGAGGCGGAGTTTGAGTGGGCCATGATCACACACCACTGCCCACCAGCCTGGCAACACAATGAGACCGTGTCTCAAAAAAGAAAAGAAAATTTGTTTTTGTTTAATGATTCCCTACTACGTGGCAAAAACAAACTAGAAATGTGGTAGGATAAAAGGGTCAAAGGCCTTGTGATCACAGGCAAATTTTACCTATCTGTATGGTCATGTATTTTTTCCAATGAGCCTGCATTACTTTTATGATTTGAAAAACATTGTTCTTTAGTTTTAAATAGACCCACACATTCAGCAAAACCTTATGATTCAACATTTTAAAATGTATAAAATAGCCCTATCTTCTCTGTACCATATCGTTCCCCATGTGAAACAAAGTTAGCTGCTTCTTCCTGAACAATGTGGAACACATACAACCCACTGAAATAACAATTAGATATTTCAGCTGTTTAATGTGGCACATTATAGTATATTCATACTGCTTGGGGTTTGCAGAACTTATTGATGTATAAGTCAATGTATTCTTAATCAAAAATGGAAAATTTTCAACAATTATTTCTTAAATACTTTTCATGCCCCATTTTCATGCTCTTCACCTCTGTAATTGCAGTTATACATATACTAGACCATGAGGTATTGTACCTTAGGTCCCTGAATCTCTGTTCATTTTTCTTTAACTTTCTTCTAAGTTAATCAGATTGAATAAATTTCACTGATATACATCAAGTTGAATGATATTTCTTAACAGCATGTTGGAGATGTTAAACAAATAAATTTTTAATTACAGTTATTGTTCGTTTCAGTTCTTGAATTTTCACTTAGCTTTCCATACACAGTAGCATTTATTAAAACAAACAAAAAAACCTCATCATTCAATTATTTTGGAATAATGATCTGTTTTAAATATACTATACGATTGGATTTACTTACATTGTATTTACAACTTTTATACCATGTTTATGAACAATGTTTCTGTTTTTACTTTTAAGCACAAAAGACAGTTTATTGGCTCATTTAACTGAAAAATTCAGTCATAATTCCATCTGTTTATAAATGAGCGATTTTTTTTAACTGACATATTCATGAGGTACACAGTGATGTTTCAATACATATAATGTATCATGATCAGGTCAGCATAATTAGCATATCCATCATCTCAAATATCTTTTTTTTTTTTTTGTATTACAAACATCCAGTACCCTTCTTCTGGCTATCTGAAACTATAAATAATTGATAACTGTAGTCATCCTACAGTGGTATAGAACAAGGGTCCCCAACCCCTCAACTGTCTGTGAAACCCACCCAGGTACCGGTCTATGGACTGTTAGGAACCAGACCACACAGCAGGAGGTGAGCAGGAGGTGAGCAGCAGGTGAGCCAGTGAAGCTTCATCTCTATTTACAGCCACTCCCCATTGCTCACATTACTGCCTGAGCTCTGCCTCCTGTCAGAGCAGCAGCAGCATTCGATTCTCATAGGAATGCAAACCTGTTGTGAACTGCTCATGCGAGGGATCTAGGTTGCATGGTCCTTATGAGAATCTAATGCCTGATGATCTGTCACTGTCTCCTGTCACCCCCAGATGGGACTGTCTAGCTGGAGGGAAACAAACTCAGGGCTCCCACTGATTCTACATTATGATGAGTAGATAATTATTTCCTTATATATTACAATGTAATAATCATAGAAATAAAGCACACAATAAATGTAATGTATTTGAATCATTCCTTCACCCCCTAGTCCATGTTAAAATTGTCTTCCATAAAACCGGTCCCTGGTGCCAAAAAGGTTGGGGACCAATGGTATAGAATACTAGTAGTTTCCATTTCTCTGCCAAGATTTCTAACCCGTTTACTCATTAAGACCACAATTTGTTTGTTTAAGTCCTTTTATTGGGATGTATACATGAGCCTTTGTCAGCTAAACTCAACAACTAGGCCATCTCAACGTCTGCTGCTATTGACTTTATTTTGACTATGGTCACATTTTTCCCTTTTATTTTGCATGTGCAGTAATTTATTATATACTATACTATAAATATGTAATACAATATATAAATAAAAAATATATAATACAATAAAGATATATATAAATATATATATATTGTCTTATATAATAATACAATGCAGAGAACCTGGATTCTGCTATGATCCTCTGAAGAATGGTAATCTTTGTTCTCAGGCAGTATAATTACTGGCTAAACACCCTGAATTTATGTTTTGTTAGGATGAATTTGAGAAAAATCCCAAGGTGTTTCTCAACTTCCTCTCTTTTGGCAGAATTAAACTTCCATATGTCTTCCTGGTGGATTATGTTGAGATCTAGTTTTAAACATCTTAGGGTAGACATGTTAGGTTGGACATTCTTACTCTAGGATGTGGTCCTTACTAAGTTATGGACTTCTTTTTTTTTTCTCAGCTGGATGCCTATGATGTGTTCTTGGGACACAGCTCCAACATCTACCAGAAACCTGTACCATGTCTTTTCATTCTCATATAGCCAGAAGAAGGGTATTGGATGTTTGTAATACAAAAAAAAAAAAAAAAAAAGATATTTGAGATGATGGATATACTAATTATGCTGACCTGATCATGATACATTATATGTATTGAGACACCACTGTGTACCTCATGAATATGTCTGGTAAGCCCACAGTTTGACTTGCCATATGTGCAGTTCATCACTCAGCCACGGACTTGAAGGGAACCCATATTCAGAATTCTGGATCCCCATTTCTGTGCAGCCTTCACCCTTCTGGTGCCCCGCTCCAGATTCCAGCTGCTTTAACAGGCCTAGGTTCTGGTCTCTGCCTTCTCAGCTCAGAGGTGCCAATGTTTCTGCTTGGACTCCAAGTCCTTGTTACATAGTCAGGAAAATGTCCCTAGGCAGAAATGCAGAGCAAATGTGGGGCTCTTTTTATGTATCTGCCTTCTCTCAATAATCACAGTCTTGCACTGTCTATTGTCCAACATGTGAAAAGTTGCCTCATATATTTTGTTCAGTTTTATCACTGTTTATGGCAGAAGAATTAATCCAGCATCAAGGTATTACATCAAGGCATTACATCAAGACAAGTAGCAGAATCAAGGTATTACATCAAGGCAAGTAGCAAAAGCTCTTGCACACATTACTTTAAACTGTTCTTATTCTCTCTCACTCTTTCAATTTCTATTTCTCCTCTTTCCTCCGCATCCCCAACTTGTATAATTTATGAGCTTGAGTTGAATGAATAGGTAGTGCTAAATAATTTTGATAGAATATCTCAGAACTTTAAGATCTTATAATGATGATGGAACACTTTGAAAGTATTCACAATATCACAAGTTTTGTAGAGTTTCTGAAGTTAAGCAAAAACATTTAAAATTTATTTTACAAAGTCTTTCCTCCCATACTTTTCCTTTTTCATGAACAAGCAAAATATCAGCAATATTCTGCTACCATGTTGTCCTTCATAACCCTTACTTTGCTTATTTTTATTCAAGTCAAAATAAAAAGAATAGAAAATTCAGAAAATCTCAAATGATCTGAATTCTCATTTCCCAATTTTTGAAGTTAGTCTGATCTCACTGCCACACAACCAACAGAATATAAAGGTCTTTCTAGCTATATTTAAAGACTGTGGAAACCTATCTGTCCCCAAACTACAACAGATTTAAATGACAAAGTAAATAAAAGAAAGTTTTTTAAAAATTTAAAACATTTACATGAAATGAATAGTTCCACAAATAAAGCGTATTTTTGCCAATGAGAAGTTTCTCAATTGTTCTAGATACTAGATATTCTCATTCAAACAAATGCTTAGAGATAGACAGGGCTAACTTACCCATTAGGCACAGTGCCAAGGGCCCATAATACTCCCTAATACTCTCAAGAGCCAAAAAAAAGTTTTAATTCCTTTAAAACATTTCTTTTTAATTTTTAGTTATTCTCATGATTAACTAAAAATTTAGGTTAAAGAAAATGTTTAATATGTAATCTTAATATATATCAATACTGTCATAAAATATAATTGGGTGTGCCTGTGGAGATAGACATAAATTGACAACTATTTTCGGATTTTCTAGAAACCTCAGTTTCTCATAAAACCTGAACACTGTCTGATTGTAGGATGTGAAGCCCCAGGTATTTTTCCACTGGACTAGATAAGGCATTTTTCCCTCTAGGTTCCTGGAGGTGCTAATCTCATCCTAACCCATTTCCCTCTTATGTTCTGGCTTGCCTGAACTACATTCACTCGCAAAGTATTTGGGCACGCCAATAATTAGAAGATAGTGGCTCGATGGTACTCTAGGTAGTTACACATCTCCATGCCCTCTTTTAATTTACTATATAGCAGATGTATCTTAGCGGCTGCTATACATCTGCTTTACATTTGCTTTAAACAATAGAGAGATGGACTTGATATCTCCCTGTTTCAAAGCCCTCAATCTCTTTGAAGCAGCCCACAAAGTAACAGGTTTCTGTCTAAGCAGTGGCTTCCAACCCACGGCCCACTTGCAGAGCCAAGATAATAATCCCATTGACAACTCTTAAAGTCTCAAACCTTAGGTGACTTAGGTTACCAGGTTCACTGAGGTTCCCAAGCTTTCTTAGTTACATATCAGTCATAGCTGTTCAAGCAACTGATTTCTATATTCAAATCATCAGTGTCATAACAGAAATACTCTTTGTACTCAGAGTGACCAATATAATTTTCAACGAGAAAAGGGTATGTAAGAGAATAAAATGATGTCTTGAAAGACATTCAAAAGAAATCTTACATGTAAATCTAATACTCAGGATAGTTAACAGCAGAGTGCTCCGGGTTAAAGCTTGGAATGAAAGATGGATAGCATGCTAGGCTCTAATCATCAATCTCCTTAAATCTCTTTGATTCAGTGAATTTTAATCAGCTTAATTAGAAAGCACAGATCCCAGTTAGTTCCAGCTCTACTACTGTCATACTCACTGGCAAAACACTTTTGCTTTAATTTTAGTATCAGTTTCCTCACAAATAAGATAGACATATAAACATAAGTCTTAGCAATCTTCAAAATACCATTACCATCAAATGAACATTTGTGCTTCAAAGGCACTTGGTAAAATTTTTTTAGGTAAGATAAATAAATTTATACTATTTTTGTCCTTTTATTTCATCACAATGACACCAATATTTTAAATTTCCTAGGTCTGCCCTCCACTTGCCATAATTGTGTCCATCACAAAATCTGATTCATTCTTTTGAATTTTTAAATATGTTTTATATATCAGACTTCAATGTAATGTTGACCCTTGAAGAACACAGCTTTAAACTGTGCAGGTCCACTTATATGTGGATTTTTTCCAAAAAATACATTGGAACATTTTTTAGAGGTGTGTAACAATTTGAAAAAAAAAATCACATAAAGAATGAGTCCCCCAGAAATATCAAAAAATTAAGATGAAGGTATGTCATGATGCATAAAATATATGTAGGTACTAGTCTATTTTATCATTTACTACCATAAAATATATACAAATCTATTATAAAAAGTTAAAATGTATCAAACCTTACGAACTTAGAATGCACAGGGTACCATTTGCAGTCAAGAGAAGTGTAAACAAATGTAAAGATGCAGTATAAAATAAAAACTGCATAAAATTAACTATAATACCAACTGTGAAACTGTAATAATTCTGTAGCCACCTTGTGTTGCTATTGTGAGTGAGCTCAAGTGCTGGGAGTATCTACCCTGTGATGCTAATCATCTCTGAGTGAGCAGTTCATCTTTCCAGTAAATTGTGTATCACAGTAAAAAGTGATCTCTTACAGTTCTCATGTATTTTTCATCATATTTAGTGCAATGCTATGAACCTGGAATAACACCATGGGTCCCAAATGAAGTGGCACTAGTGATGCTGCAAGTGCTCCCAAGAAGCTAAGAAAAGTTACATTACAAGAAAAAGTTGAATTGTTCCATATGTACCATACATTAAGGTCTGCAGCTGAGGTTGCCCACTTTTTCATGAGTTCAGTACCAAAGGCATGAACACCGCATAAGAATAATTTTTAAAAAAGAAAAGAAAATTTATGAAGCTGTCGCTACAGCTATGCCAACAGGTATGAAAACCCTGCACTTTTTGCAAATTACCCTTTTCTGTCATATTGGAAATACAGCTTTTATATGGGTGCAGGATTGCTATAAGAAAAGCATACCTATAGATTCTAATATAATTCAAGAAAAGGCTGTCATTATATGACAATTTAAAGCAAAAGGAAGGTGAATGATCTAAAGCTGCAGAATGCCAGCAAAGGATGGTTTGGTAATTTTAGAAAGAGGCTTGGCTTAAAAATGTCAAGACAACAAGAGAAGCAGTTTCTGCCAACCAAGTAGCAGCAGACGAGTTCCCAGACACATTTAAGAAAATCATCGAGGAGAGAGCATATCTCTTATGAACAGGTTTTTAATGCAGAAGAAAGTGCTCTATTCTGGGAGAAAATGCCACAAAGAACACATATGAATAAGGAAGAGAAACACTAGGATTTAAGGGAGGAAGCAACAGACCAACTCCACTATTCGTGCAAATGCAGTCAGGTTTATGATCAGGACTGGTCTTATCTATAAATCTGGTCCCCAAGCCATGAAGAAGAAAGATAAACACCAGCTAAGCCTTTGGTTGTACAATGAGAAGCCCTTTTGCCACACTGCCTAAGAAGATGAGAACAGCTCTCTGGATTGGTTCCATTGATTTTTTGTTCCTGAAGTCAAGAAGTACCCTGTAAATAAGCGGCCTGTGTTTCAAAGTTCTTTTGATATTGGACAATGCTCCCGTCACCCAGAACCCCATGAGTTCACTACCAAAGGCATCAAACAGATCTACTTGCCCCCAAACACATTATCTCTAATTCAGCCTCTAGATAAGGGGTCATAAGGATTTTTAAGGCACATAGTACTCAATGGAAAGGACTGTCAATACTATGGAAGAGAACCCCAATAGAGAGAACATCATGAAAGTCTGAAGAGATTACGCCGTTGAAGAGAACATGGTTGTTACAGAAAAACCTGTGAAAGCTATCAAAGCCAAAACCATAAATTCCTGTTGGACATAACTCTGTCCAGACTTTGTACATGACTTCACAAGATTTAGAACAGTGCCAAGCAAGGAAGTCATGAAAGAGATTGTAGATATGGCCAAAAAAAAAAAAAAAAAAAAAAGGTAATGGATGACAGTTTTGAAGACATGGATCTTGGAGAAATCCAAGAACTAACAGACACCACACCAGAGGAATTAACAGAAGATGACTTGAACTCCTTGAGTGCATCCGAACCAATGCCAGATAATGAGGAAGAAGATGTAGAAGCAATGCCAGAAAACAAAGTTAAATTAGACAATATGGCAGAAGGGTTCCAACTACTCAAGATAGCTTTTGGTTTCTTTTACGACATGGATGCTTCCATGACATGGGCGCTAAAACTAAAGTAAACAGTGGAAGAAGGGTTGGTACTGTATAGAAACATTTTTACAGAAAAGAAACAGCAAAAAAGTCAGATACAAATTACAATGTACAGTTGTCCCTTAATATATATAGGGGATTGTTTCCAGGTTAGAGTGTAAGTTTACCAAATCCATGTATACCTAAATCAATATATACAAAATCTCTGAATACTCAAGTCCTGAAGTCAGCCCTGCAGAACCTGAGTATACAAAAAGGCGGCCCTCCAGACATGTGGGTTTTGCATCCCATAATACTATATTTTATCTGCATTTGGTTGAAAAAACTCCAAATATAAGTGAACCCACGTAGCTCAAGCCCATGTTGTTCAAGAGTCAACTGTATTTCCGTAAAGTCACACAAAGTGTGCCTGCCTCCCCTTCTACCTCCTCCGCCTCTTCCACTTCCCCAAGACAGCATGACCAACCCCTACTCTTCCTCCTTCTCATCCTACCCAATGTGAAGATAACTAGGATGAAGACTTTCGTGATTATCTACTTCCATTGAATGAATAGTAAATACATTTTTTCTTCCTTATGATTTTCTTGGTAGCATTTTCTTTTCTCTAGCTTAATTTACTGTAAGAATACAGTACATAATATAGATAACATAGAAAATATGTGTTAATCAACTGTTTATGTTATTGGTAAGCCTATTAATAGTTAAGTTCTGAGGGATTCAAAAGTTATAGCTGGCTTCTGACTGTGCTTGGGTGGGGGTGTTGCCAGCCCAAACCACTACACTGTTCAAGGGTCAACTATATTTCATTTGTATTGTAGATTACAGGCTAAAAATGTGTTAAACCAATGCTTTTCAGAACTGTTCAAACATTGCCTACTCCATAAAGATTTTCACAGTCAAATAAGTAAAAATATCTATCACGCTATTTGTTTATGGACTAGAACAAAGGGTGGGACACTTAGTCTGTAAAGGGCCAAGTAGTAAATATTTTAGGCTTTGTGGGCTAGGGTCCCTGTCACAACTACTCAAATGCCCCACTGCCTGTGAAAGCAGTCATAGACAATATGTAAACAAATGGGCATGGCTGTCCCAATAAAACATTATTTACAAAAACAGACAGCCAAGTGGATTTGGCACCAAGGCCATAGGCAGCCAAACCCCGCTCTAGAACCGTGTTTCTCCATCTATACTATTCATATGAATCATGTGAAATATCAATGGAGATTCTGATTCTGTACATCTGGGTGGGGCCTGAGATTCTCCATTTCTAACAATCTCATAGTTGACTGATGATACTATTCAGAGAATCGTATTTTTGAGTAGCAAGGCTCTGATAAGCCCCATGAGAAGAGAGGTCCTACATAATTAGTAATTATTTACTATCTGGCCTGAGTGCCTAGATCAGTGTCTGACACGTAATAAAGCACTCAATAAATATTTAAGAAATGAACAAATATGCTTCTAATAGAATATCCCGCTCTGCCTTATATCATTATTAAGTGTGTCATCCTTTATAAGGCTCATCCTTATGTTCACCTTATTAGCATGTAAGCTTACCAAATCTAGCAATCTCTGTAACATGGTAGATTTTCTAATAAATGCTAAGGAATTAAATCAGAGCCTTGGTCTATGTACACACTACAAAAGCTAGTTGTTGACAAATTCATCCCAAATTCTTCTACTATGTTCCTCCTATATGATCCTTCTACTATGTTCCTCCTACTATGATCATCTTGTGTTTCCCTAAGCTTTCCACAGTCCTTGTACTTTTCTTTGTACATTCCACTTTCCTTGATAGGAACATCCTTCCCTGATCTTTCAAGTCTAAAGATAAACGTCACCTCTTTAGAAAGCAGTGCAGTAAGTGTCCTTACCTTCTCCCCACCCTCCTTCTGCACTCCAAATGCAGTTCTCTAGCTCAGCCATGGGTGTCTTCTTTAATGCACTTACCACATTTCACAATTACAGTCATGCATTGCTACACAACAGGGATATGTTTTAAGAAATGCACCATTAGGCAATTTCATCATGTTGTAAACATCATAGAGTGTTCTTACACAAACCTAAATGGTACAGCCTACTATACACCTAGGCTATATGCTATAGCCTATTGCTCCTAGGCTACAAACCTGTTCAGTATGTTACTGTACTGAATACTATAGGCAATTGAAACACAGTGGTAAGTACTTACATATCTAAACATAGAAAAGGTACAGTAAAAATATGGTATAAGAGATAAAAAATGGTATATTTGTATTAGGCACAACAGAAACGGAATCTATAGGGCTGGAAGTCAGGTCTGGGTGAGCCAACGAGTGAGTGAAGGCCTAAGACATTATAGTACACTACTGTGGACTTTATAAACACTGTATAATTAGGCTACATTAAATTTATAAAAATAAATTTTCATTCTTTAGTAATAAATTAACATTGGCTTACTGTAACCTTTCTACTTTATAAACTTTTTAATTTTTTAACTCTGACTCCTGTGATAACACAGCTTAAACACAAATACACTGTACAGCTGTACTAAAATATTTTCTTTATATTCTTATTCCATAATCTTTTTGTATATTTAATTTTTTTCCTTTTAAAACTATTTTTTGTTAAAAATTAAGATACAAACATACACACTAACCTAGGCCTACATAGGTTCAGGATCATCAAGACATCACTAGGCTATAATAATGTTTCAGCTCTATTATAACCTTAGGGGACCACTGTCATATATGCAGTCCATCATTGACTGAAACCTCATTATGCAGTTCATGACTGCATTTTATTTATTTATATGGTGATTTTTACAAACTCCATTTACTCTGCTAGAATGTTAGCTCAATACTGTATTTACCTTATTCACCACTGAATCCTTACCAATTAGCACAGTTCCTGACACATGTAAACACAAAATTATATTTATTGATTGAATGGATAATTATTCACATTCATAGAGAATTTCTTTTGTTATCCTTATACTTAAGAAGTATCTGCATTGTAAAAAAAAAAAAAAAAAAAAAAAAAGGATAGCACTGCCTTTTATCTGAGTGGGGCCACAGCAGCCAAATTTGTACTTCATGATGCTGCTCTCTCAACAATAACTAATTAGATCAAGAGTGAATACCTGCTCTCAGTTGGTCTACATTTTCTCTCGTGCTATTTTCAGGACTGGGACTGACACTCTGGTGTCTCTATGCTGGTCAGTTTAATCGATTAAGTAGTAGTGGTAGGTAACTATATTTGGTCATATACATCCTTGAAAGTACTAAAAAGTAAATCTACAAAGTGTAAAGAAGGAAGAGACATCTAGATAAAAGCAAGCATAAAAGATGGGAAGAGTATTACCTATGTTCCTAACAGCTTTACCTATGGCAAATTACAATTCTTCATGAAGCCAAGTTGTTCTTTGTGATTTCAGGAGTTATCCCAATATCCTTCTACATTTCCATCTTCAGAGAGGCTGAAATGGGTTTCTGGTAATTACAACCAGTATTTTTCTAACTAAACATATCCAATTTATAAAAGAACATAGAGAAGCAAAAATATAGCCCAGAAAGTGTGTCAAAATTTCAGGAGGGAAAAATGTTGAGTGATCTTCAAGTTTTCAATAACTAGAGTCTAGCAATCAAAGGTATGATTATAAAACATTATATTTTTAGTGAAAAGATAAACACTATCAACAGATAACAGTATTTATGTCAAAACTAATATACCTTAAAATGAATAAATACTTCAATAATTCCTCCAGCAAAACATTCATCATCAATGGAGACTTAGTTCCAAAATCATTCAAAATACTACATGCCAGGTGGCTGGCCCTAAGTACATTTTTAAAAGTAAAAAGTTAACAATCGCATGAACTAATTGAAATAAATACCTCTTTAACCCAAAAGAAACAGGGGAAGAGAGCAAAATTCTATGCAATATTTGGGATAAAAATGAACTTGAGAAGACAGAAAGGATAGGAAACGATCACACCCAACTGGAATTCTATTACTCAGACATACAGGGAAGGAGATGTGACAAGCAAGAGGCCTGAGCCAATAAAATCCCTAAGAATCTTCTACAAGCCAAGCACCTCAAAATGTCAATCAATTCTGGTAACTCCTGCAGCCAACTCTTCCTATCAATTTTTCAAAAAAATAATTGTTAATTGAGTAATCCACGTTTTTGTTAGGAAGTTGAAATGGAAATGACAAAATCCTAGCAGTTTTCTTTTATAGCACAATTCATAGTATCCATTATTTTCCAAGCAGCAAATGAAAATGTCAAAAACATTCTTGCTGTAGATATCTAGTTGTTTTCTGCCAAATTAATGAAAGGAAAATATTGCACTTTGAATTGGTTAATTACCATGAATCCTTTTGCAAAGGGCTCCTGCTTGCAGAATTAAGCCAGCTTTAGTTGGCACACTGCCCTAATATTCATGGAGACTAGACTATAGCCTCCACTGTACTCAAGAGACATTTAGTTTTTGGCATCATTCATCAGCTTACAAATCATCAGTCCTAACTACTATAGACATTCAACTGTTTGAAATAAACAGGGCAGAAAGCACCTGCATTTAATGGGGATGTACCACATTCTGCTTCTTTGAAATTTTAAGAGCTAGACTTAGAATACAGAATGAACAAGAATACCCTGATTTATATAGCTTCTAGAAACTAGAGCTGCTTTAACAAAAATCCTCTGGTAACAAAGCTACTCCAAGGAAATCCTCTAAGAAGAAGGCAACTTCAAGCAAGGGTGAACTTGGAGAAGTTATTTTTCTTCAGTACTAGGCCAGGGTTCATAAAGCTATTTCAGGTTTAGGCCTCTCAGGAGTTCATACATAGACTTCGTTCCACCCTACTTCCTAGGATTTGAAGTTAAAAAGTGCTGATTTGCCCATTTCAAAACCTCATTAAGTAACCATTGCAGTATTCAAGCCTAACCCTCTCTCTCCTTTCACCCTTCTTCATGTGATTCGCTTACCTGCAGAAACCACAAGACCTGAATGCCCTCTCTTCATGTGAGATGGCATATTAAATATATTTCCTTAAAACTGGATGGGGAAATGCTTCTCAATTTTTTGAAAAATATATTCTACCAGGCCTTCTATATCGGAAAGAATGGGTAGAGAGACAGACATGAAAAAAGCTAATGACGTATATATTTTCTTTTTCCTTTCCCTAAATAAAATGGAAAAAAAAGAAGATCTTGAATAAAGACAGAAACACACTGATAAACCTAAGAATACAAGCTGGCCATCTCCAAGATGTTCTCCATATGATCGTAAATAAGCACCTCAGGCTCCAGTGTGTCACCTCCTCAGAGTCTTGATGGGAGGAGCGCAGAAGCCGACGGTTGATCCTAAAAAAGGTCATTCAAAACCAACTACAATGTTCATTTACTTTCACATTTAAGTGTTATGGCAAATGCAAAATTAGCAAGCAGTGTTTTTTAGAACTGACAAAATAACCTGTACAAATCCTCAGTCAAAAATACTTAGACGACACTAGATTTCAGTCTTGAAGAACTTGATACAGTAAGTCTATATCTATCTTTAAATAAACTGGACAACAGAGATGCTTAAAGGGTCTAGAAACCATGAAAAATATGGTATAAAAACAGAAAGAAGGTAGAAAAAGAGAAAGAAAGAACAGATGGGACAAAGAAAGAACAAATGGCAAGATGACAAAAGGAACCATATCAAAAATAATAGTAGTAAATGCAAATGATCTAAACACTCCAATTAAAAATTAAAAGGAAGAGGTTAATAGACTCCTAAAAAAGCAAGACACAACAACATGCTGCCTGTGAGAAATATACGTTAAATATAGACACATGTAAATTAAAAGCAAAAGGATAGAAAAAGATATACCACACTAATACCAGTCAAAAGAAATCTAGAGTGGCTATACTAGTATCAGAAAGAAAGTTGATTTCAGAACAGAACTATTATTAGGAATACAGAGAATAATTTCATAATGATAAAGTGATCAATTCATCAAGACAACATAATAATTTTAAATGATTATGCACCAAATAACAGAGCTCAAAATATACAATTCAAAAACTGACAGAAACCAAGATTTATAATATTCTGGCCATAAAACAAGTCTCAAATTTAAAATGATTCAAGCTATAACAGTATGTTATCTGCTCACAATTGAACTAAATTAGAAAACAGTAACAGAAAGGTCTCTAGAATATCCCCAAATATTTTGGAGATAAGTATGAAACTTCTAAATAAACCAAAGGGTCAAAGAAGAAACAAAAATGGGGAATAGAAAGTATTTTAAACTGAATGAAATTTAAAAAAACAAAAATTAGTAGTAAGCCACTAAAACAGTACTTACAGGGAAATGTATACTACTAAAGATCTATATTAGAAAATAAGAAAGGTCTTAATAGCCTCTGCTTCCACCCTGAGAAATCAGTACAAGAGTAAATCAAGCCTCAAGTAATGAGAAGAGAGAAAGTAAGGATCATGGTCAAATTCATTGAAATAGAAAACAGAATAATAGAAAAAAATCAGTGAAAACAAATCTCATTATTTGAAATGGTCAACAAAACTGATAAATCTCTAGACAGACTCATCTGAAATTAAAAGATATGAATTAGGAATTCCACGAAGGAGAGGTGGCATCGTTACAGAATCTATAGATAATATGGGAATATTTTAACAACTTTATGCTAATAAGTTTGAGAATTTAATAGCAGAAGTAATCAATTCCTTGAAAGACTCAAATTACCCTAAGCTCACTCAAGAAGAAACAAATAATGTGATATACCTATATGTATTAAAGAAATTGAATTTGTAATTCAAAAACCTTCCCACAAGAAAAACTCCAGGCTCAAATGACATCTACCAAACATTTCAAGAATAAACAATACGAACAATACTAACATGTTTCCCATACATTGCAGAGGAGAGAATACTTCCCAACCTAGGCTATGAGACCAGCATTACTTTAATACACACGGAGATATTACAAGAAAAGGAAACCACACACCCATATTTCTCATGTACATAAACGTAAAAATCCTAAAAGGTTAAATCTAATATTCATAAAGGATAATACATCAGAACTACATCGAGTCAGTCTCAGGATCTGAAAGCTTGTTTAGGGTTTCAGACCACCTTAAATGTAATCTACCATACTAAGAAACTAAAAAAGAAAAACTTAACAATCATCTAAATAGGCACCTAAAAGTATTTAACAAATTCTAACATTCATTGCCGATAAAAACTCTCAGAAAAGTAGCAATAAAAGAACTTTTTCCACCTATTAAAAGGCATCTATTAACAACTTGTAGTTAACATCATATTTAAAGATGAAAAATTAAGTATCTCTTCTCTATGATCAAGAACAAGACAGATGTCTGCTTTCATCACTTCTATTCAATACTGTGCTGGACGTTCTAGCTAGTGCTATCAGCAAAATAAAACAAACAAAGAGTATCTAGATTTTAAAGAAAGAAATAAAATTCTATTCAGACAACATGATCATCTATACAGAAAGTTAGCATCTATAAAATCACTATAAGAACTAGTGAGTTTAACAAGGTTGCAAGATACAAAATCAATATTTAAATCAATTGTATATCTACTTACTAGTTATTAAAACCTAAAAGCTGCAATTAAAAAATTTATAATAGCATCCACAAACACAAAATACTTAGGAATAAATCTGACAAAAGATGTGCAAGATCTATACACTGAAAACTACAAAAATACTACTAAAAGAAATTAGAGGGCTAAGAGATATAACTTGTTCATGGGTTACATGACCCAATATTGTTAACAGGTCAAGTCTTGCTAAATTCATTTAAAGATCTATTGCAGTCCAAATCCCAAATCCCAATAGGCTTTTTCGCAGAAATTGACAAGTTGACTCTAAAATTCATATGGAAATCCAAAGGACTTAGAATAGCAAAAAACCTTTGATAAAGAAAAAGTAAAAAGGAGAGCTAACACTACCTGATTTGAAGACTTACTGTAAGTGTGCAATAACCAAGACAGCATGTTATTGGGGTAAAGACAAACAAACACACCAATGAAATGGAATAGAGAATTTCAAAACTGACCCATATATAAATAGATAACCAATTTTCAAGAAAGATGCAAAGGCATCCAAGTAAAGAAAGAAGTTTAACAAGTATTGTTAGAACAAATGGATATCCATATTTTCAAAAATGAACTTTGGTCCACAGCTAACACCATATACAAAATTAACTAAAAATGAATTGCAGGGTATAGGCTAACAACTCTGAATCTGCTTTACATGTACACTGGGTTTGTACAACCAAGTAAATGGATGATGGAAGCCATGTTTCTCATTGCTGGATAGAGACATTAATGATAATAAACCACACTAAAATGAATTGCATGGTATGAGATTAGAGTCAGAGACACCAGTATGAACGCACATTTAGTTTAATATATATACAAATGGACAGCCACAGAATTAATTTGAGAGAGAGAGAGAGAGAGAGAGATCCATGGGTTAGCACATTTACATATGTTTCCTGGTTCTGCCAAGCAAACCTAGACACAGTGACACCCTGTGGCAATAACCAGCATATCCAGTGTTCAGGTCTTAATTTCTATATAATAAGCTCTAAAAACAAGAACCAAGACTCCTTTGAGAAATGGATGATTCTGGGGCTGGGGCATAGAAAATAAAAGACTCGGGCATCTTGTAGTATCAAAAAATAAAATGTGCTCAACAAAAAAGGTGGAGGGTAACAAGTTAAGGAGACGCAGGAGCCAACCTAAAAGAGCTCCCAATGGCCAAAGCTGGAACGAGTAACAAAATAATGTAGTATTTGAATGTAATGTGAAGTATAAAATATGAGGCCATACTGATAAATGATTGGAGAAATAAATGGGAGAGAAGAGATAAATATTTTTATAGAAGTATTTCAAATAACTTATGTAAATACCCACACCTCTAGGAGATAGAACATAAAACCCTCTATAAAACTCTATAAAACCCTCCCCCTCCTTGGGCATAGGCTATAATTAGTGACTTGCTTCCAAAAAACAGAATATAAAAAGAGTGAAAAGAATGAACTTTACCGGCCAGGCATGGTGGCTCACGCCTGTAATCCCAGCACTTTGGGTGGCCCAAGCGGGCAGATCACCTGAGGTCAAGAGTTTGAGACCAGCCTGGTCAACATGGTGAAACCCTGTCTCTACTAAAAATACAAAAATTAGCCAGGTGTGGTGGCACGCACCTGTAATCCCAGCTACTTGGGAGGCTGAGGCAGGAGAAACGCTTGAACCTGGGAGACAGAGGTTGCAGTGAGCTGAGATCACACCATTGCACTCCAGCCTGGGCAACAAGAGCGAGACTCAATCTCAAAAATAAATAAATAAATAAATAAATAACTTTACCAGAGAGTAACCTGGCTAATATTACCTTAGTCAGGTAATCAACATTAAGCAACATCAATGATAAACGTATACTGATACCATATGATGTGATGAGGAAGGCACCTCTCCCAAAAAAAAATCAGGACCCTTGTGTAATCAAGAAAAGAACATCAAACAAACCAAAATTGAAGGATACTCTACAAAATATCTGGCCAGTACTGCTCAAAACTGTCAAGGTCATGAAAAATAAGGGAAGACAGAAAAGCCATCAAGGATCAGACCTAAGGAGACACAAAAACTAAACAAAATGTAGAATCCTGGAACAGAAACAGATATTAGTGGAAAAACTGATGAAATCCAAATAAAGTCTGAAGTATAGCCAACAGTAATGTACCCCCTGGTTGCCTAGTTGTAACAAATATATCATGCTTATTTAAAACGTTCACAAAAGGAGAAAAGGAATGGGGGTATATGGGAACCTCTGTACTACCTCTGCAACTTCTCTGCAAATCTAAAATTATTCCAAAGTAAAAAGTTTATTATAAAAATGGATTATAGACCTAAGTGTAAAACATAAAGCTTCTGGAAGAAGACATAAAAATATTTTTGGCATTGATTTTGGCAAAATTTATTAGTTATAATGCTAATAGCACAATCTATAAAAGATAAAATAAATTAGACTTAATCAAAATTAAAATTTTCTGCTCTTTGAAAGACACTGTACAGGAATGAAGAAAAAAAGCAGGCTAGGCTCTGCAAACATATATCCAATAAACGTCTTACATCCATAATGTAAAGAACTCTCAAAACTCAATAATAACCTGATTAAAAGTGAGCAAAAGATTTGGACAGTCTCTCAAGCAGATATAAAGTGGCAAATAAGCACAAAAAAAGATATTCAACAACATTAATCATTAAGAAGGTACAAATTAATACTACAGAAAGAAACCACTACACATCCATTAGAATGGCTAACATTTTATTTTCTGCAACTTTTAAGTTCAGGGGTACATGTGCAGGATGTGCAGGTTTGTTACATAGGTAAATGTGTGTCATGCTGGTTTACTGCACAGATCATCCCGTCACCTAGGTATTAAGCCCAGCATCCATTAGCTGTTCTTCCTGATGCCCTGCCTCCCACCACCAACCCTCTCTAACAGGCCCCAGTGAATGTTGTTCCCCTCCATGTGTCCATGTGTTCTCATCATTCAGCTCCCACTTATTAGGGAGAACATGTGGTGTTTGGTTTTCTGTTCTTGTGTTAGTTTGCTGAGGATAATGGCTTCCAACTCCATCCATGTCCCTGTAAAGGACATGATCTCATTCCTTTTTATGGCTGCATAATATTCCATGGTGTATATGTACCACATTTTCTTTATCCAGTCTATCATTGATGGGCATTTGGGTTGATTCCATGGCTTTGCTATTGTGAATAGTGCTGCAATAAACATACACATGCATGTATCTTTATAATAGAATGATTTATATTCCCTTGGCTACATACCCAGTAGTGGGGTTGCTGAGTCAAATGGTATTTCTGCCTCTAAGTCTTTGAGGAATTGCCACACGGTCTTCCACAATGGTTGAACTAATTTACACTCCCACCAACGATGTAAAAAGTATTCCTTTTTCTCCGCAACATTGCCAGCAGCTGTTTTTTGACTTTTTAATAATAGAATGGCTAAAATTTTAAAAACTGACCACATCAACTGTTGGTAAGGATGTAGGGAAACTGGAACTCTCATACAATGCTGGTTGGAATCTAAAACAATGCAACCAGTCTGTATAACGGTTTGGGAGTTTCTTAAAAATTGAAATACATACCTACCATATCACCCAACCAATTCTACTCCTAGGGATTTATCCAAAGAAAGCATTTGTCCAAAATCATGTACATCAATAGTCATAAGAGCTTTAATCATGATAATCAATAAACAGACAATTCAATTATCTACCAACAGGTGAATATATAAACTCATTGCGGTATATCCATGTGATGAAATACTACTCATCAATAAAAAGGAATGAACTACTATTATAGGCAACAATATAGATGAATTTCAAAATAATTCTGCTAAGTGAAAGCAGCCACACAGAAAGAATGCGCACTGCATTATTTTATTATTATAAAGTTCTGGAAAATGTAAACTAATACATAGTGACAGAAAACAGAAGAGAAATTGCAAGGGTAGGGAGGGATAGAGCTTGGTGGGGCAGGCACAGGCAAGAGAAAGAGAACAGGGACACAGGGAAACTTCTGGGGTGATAGTAGATACACTATCTTGATTGTAGTGTTAGTTTCACAGCTAAATACTACATCAGAACTTATCAAATTAAAAGTTAACTATATGCAGTTTATTGTATGCCAAATATACCACAACAAAGCTGTTTTTTACAAAATCAATGACTGGCAAAACTGGGAATACACTAAACCTAGAAATGAGAAGCCTCAAAAAAGGAATCCTGGCATTTGCCAAACAGCTGATGGCACAGCAAGTAAAATGCTGATTAGATTTGGTCTGTGTGGCTTCAGGAGAGAATCAGTACCCACAGAGGAGAAATTAAAAGGAAGCTGTATCAGCTACACCAATGGAATATACTGACAATTGAAGCTGTCTGAACATGCAATGGACTGCTTTGTAAGATAAAGCTTTCTCTCAGTCACAGAAAGAGTTGAAGCAGAAACTCAAATGATCACTTTGTTAGGTGAGGGTCTAGGAGAAATTCCTATGTGGGATAGGAGACAGACAGTACTTCCTGATCTTTAATGACACTCATTAGGAAAAGAGAACAAATAGTTTGTACCTGAGGAGAAATATATTTAATCACATTCAACAAACTTTAAAGCCATCAATATCCAACATTTTGAATGGTTTAAAGCATTTGGGAGCCTGTAGATTAATGAATGCACTTGTCAATCTTCAACCGAGTTATCTATCACGTTAGGAAAGCAATAAAGAAATCTTCAAAGATAAACATAGTTTGCTAATGTGTATTTGTCTTTCTGTTTGTGTTTTTCATAAAGTAAGTTATTATAAATTTATTGAGAGAAGGCATTTATAATGTTTACTATGCAATTCTAAGCAGTTAAGAGTTCAATACATAAAAGTAATAGCCACTACTTACCGAATATTTATCATAGGCCTAGAAATTTAAGCAAAACATCTTGAACACATCAACTTATCAATACTTCAAGATAGCTATTTTTCCCATTTTACAGATGAAATATCTCAGGGTGAGTGAAGTTAAGGGGATCTGTAGGTTGAGGATCTGAAGTCAAGCCCATCTGGCTTCATAATCCAACCTTACAAAATCGCTCCTAGTTCACTGAAAAAATAGGGGCCATCTGATGATCACCGCGTACAGACTCTTTCTTCCTTCTCCAAGTATTTCCTATATTCCCACCCAATTTATTTTTTAAAAATACAAATTTTCTCATGTTATGTATACAGTTTTGATGGCTTTCATGCCTTATAATTCCTTAGAGGCAAAGTTTAAACTTGTCAACATGGTGGATAGAAGATCTTCCCCCCTACTTTTCCAGCATAATTTCCTATTATTTCTCCTGTATTCTAGACATACTAAGATCTTTCAAAGTCCTTTAAAAATGCAATGCATTTGTACTTGCTGTTCTCACTTCTCTGCATGCCCTGATTTCTGGCCTGGTGAATGAACTTTTATCTTTCCAGGATCAGTTCAAATATTGTTTCCTTTGGTTAAGTCTTCTTTGACATTCCAGTCACATTTCGATGTACCTCCTTTTACATGTACACCACTCTATTCATACTGGTATTATTTATTTGTAGGTTTGTTTCCTGCAAAAACATCTCCTCAAAGACAGTTACTCATCCCTGTATCTCCAGTGCCCAAGCCCAATGCCTGATATATGAGAACAGTTCAATAAATGTTGATTGACTGAATGGATAGATGATGGACAGGTGAATGAGTAAACAAACAAATTGATACACAAACCAGTGGGTTACTGGGGGAGTATATAAAAGAAACAGTACTTGCGTAGGACAGAGGTATACAAGTTGCCATAATTATAATATGTAACTATACCTTATTAATTTATATTATTTCATCCTAAATGAAGTCTTCATTGAAGCAACTATTACTATCTGTCCTATTTATGTGATCCTATTAAAATAGTTTATTTAATCAAAAATAAAAGTAATATATAATTTGATACAAAAATTAATTCTCAAGAATGTAAAATGTTGGAAACCAGGAGATCTGTGAACTACTCTGATTACTTGTCAAGAAGAAGAAAGCCAGAGGAATAACCTTTCTGTGACCTCCTCCCACAAACAAAACTATTCAGAGATTTTACCATTTCAAGATGTAACCTTGTTTAGTGCACTCCTTCTGCAGATAGAGACTTAAAAAAAAAACATACATACAACTCTCACCATTTAAAATTTCAGACTCCTTTCCTTCTCTTTATGATTTTCAATTAAAATATTTTTATGCCTGATCAATATGTTTGATTAGTTTCCTAAAATCAATCTTAATAAATTGGGGTAACGTATGGTACATTTTGGTTTGAGGGGCTTCTTTTATCATCTATTCTCTCACACAGACTTAAAATGGAAATAATTTGGGTTCTTGCTGGACACTGCTGTTTTATGTTAAAATCAGGCTAGAACTAATTCTTTTTAAAAAATGCAAAATAAGATGGAAGTTAAAAAAATCAAGAAGCTTTCAGAACAATTCTCAGCTAATGGAAAAATTATTTTAATTACATGAGAAATGTTCTAAAGCAATCTTCTGGGTGAAAACAAAGCATTACTTATTCGTTGAGGAAAATGCCTTCTCTAAAGAAGTGTTCACATGTCAGAATCCCTTAGTCTATGAAATTAACGCCTTATACATGTAGGTTAAAAAAAATTCACACCTTGATAATTTTCTTCTAACATGCTGCCTCATTATAGCAATAACATTTTGATTTATGCTAAAAAGCATTCCTTTCTGAAGAATTAAAATGTCTTTTAAAAAACACACAGGAAAAAAAAACTGAAGTGCTCTATAAAGTATTCAGTCAATAACAGTGGACTTTACCTCAGAAGGACAAAAGAAGCAATTTTAAACTCCATTACGTATAATCATTTTTTTCTGAAACATTATAGTAACGTGGAAATAATAATTGAATGATTTCAGAGCCCAGCAATGTGAAAGTTGAGAAATTAAAAATGAAAAGACAAAAACTTTGGGCTAAGACATCCATTAAACAAAAGAAGACTATTTCTCAAAAGCTGGTATAATTTTCTCAGGTTAACCAGAGAACACAGGATATACAATCTGTTTTGATTTTTTCTTTTACTATTTTCAACTTTGTTCTTGTTCCTTTTATAAACACACAGGTTAACAAAAGGAGATAACCGATTTCTTAACTTATCACATTGTGATCTTTCAACAGAAACATTTCAGTTCATTCAAGATTTGGTTCTATTAAGCATTTTTTGTGTCTCCTGCATGAAGGCATAATAGTCTATAAAATGAAAGGACACCATGCAAGAATTAAGAAGCATTCACAAGAGAATCAGAATCTAATTACATAAACACACTTCCCTACAGGTGGACATGAATTCAAAAGTCTCTGAAATCTCATATTTAAAGGCTACCAGTGCTTTTTTAATTATGCTAAAAGTCCCTTGTCTGCTTGATCTCTCATGAACAATTTTAATCAGGCAAGCCTAATATACTCCGTCTCACAGACAACTTAACAGAGCTCTCAACTATGAGCTAATGGGAAGACAAGGAATCACAAGCATTTTTATTAAAAGGGAAAAATGGCCAGCCCAGAGATTTGGCCAGCAATAAAGCAAGAATAAATCATGCTTTTCCCTCACTTAACCTACTTAACTTCAAGAACTACAGACATGTAATTAATTTGCTCTTGAGATTTACTCTGTAAACATAAACATGATTTAAAAAAAATTACATTCTTACAATTCACAGTGGTTTTAGATATTTTTTTCCCACTCACAAATGGACTAATATACTAACAATCCTTTTGCCAGAGTCTAAGAGTAATCTCTTAAAAATGATCCTTTCCAAAAAAGGAGAGTCAAAAACTATTCTTTGCAGTCGGTAGGGATTTTGACAAAGGATCCTGTTTAAAGTGTTAAGCGGTAATTAAAAGGACCAAATAATTCCATTTCGACCTTTGCATCCCAAATCCATTTGCCACATCAGCTGTATCACCATGAGCCCTCTGTCCATTCTGAGGCCCTCCCACAATACAGCAGCTTATTATAACCCACATATTTCTTTCTCTTCTTAAAAAAAAAAATAGAGAAGAGTCTCACTCTGTCGCCCAGGCTAGACTGTAGTGGCGCCATCATAGCTTGAATTGCAGCCTCAAACTCCTCCCTAGTCTCAAGTGATCCTCCCGCCTCAGCCTCCCAAGTAGCTAGGACTACAGATGCATTCTACCACATCTGGCCAATTCTTCAAATTTTTTGTAAGGAAGGAATCTCGCTATGTTGCCCAGGCTAGTCTCAAACGCCTGGCCTCAAGTGATCTTTCCACCTTGACCTCCCAAAGCACTGGGTTTGCAAGTGTGAGCCACTGCACCCAGCCATAACCCACATTTTTAACCTGCAATAAACTACTTAAATCTAACTGTAACAATTTTCAGCTCTTTTCTTTTAACCAACTGAACCCAGAAAACTCCAGAGTACTGATGGGTGACCTAGGCCCTAAGAATTTGCACGTATGCTACACCTCATTGGTTTTGTCTATTATCTTTCTCCCCAAACTACTTTAAAATTAAAAATGAGGCCCTTTGAGTTTACACCCAATTAGTTGCTATGTGACTTGCAGCATGTTTTCAACCCCCTCTGTACCTCATTTTCTCCATCTGTCAAATTGTTACTAATAATACCCTCCCTCAAAGAATAGAGGTAAGAATTAAACGATACCATATTAATACATAGGAGAGCAACACCTAGCATACTGTAGACACTTAATTTCCTTCTGTCGTGTCCAAGATCATTGTTTCTAGGCTCTTCAAGCATAGGTCTCAACATTTCAAAATTATTTCCCCATCTCTACACTCAGCTCCATCCCTCTTGAGGATTTCCAGCTATTTTCATCCCAGAGCTCTTGGAGCTTCTCTGCCTCACACAGTTTTTCTATGCACTGGTCACGTTTGCTTACTTATTAGAGATGGTTTCATTTACCCTTGACTCGGTTTTTACCTGCCTGGTTCTTTTCCTCATTGGTGCTGTGCTTCTTTCTAATTACAACTGTACACTATCAGTTTATTTGACATTTTTCTATTCACATTGATTTAAAAGACTACTCTTTACAGTTAAAATAACATGAAAAATTGGCCAGGCACAGTGTCCCACGCCTGTAATCCCAGCAACTGGGAGGCCAAGGAGATCCTGAGCTCAGGAGTTCAAGGCCAAACCGGGCAACATGGCAAGACCTTGTCTCTACTAAAAAGGAAAAAAAAATTAGCCAGGTGTGGAAGTGCATATCTGTAGTCCCAGCCACTCCAGAGGCTGAGGCAGGAGGATCGTTTGAGCCTAAGAGATTGAAGCTAAAATTACTGAGGCTGCAGTGAGCTATTATCACACCAATGCACTCCAGCCTGGGCAACTGAGCGCGACCCTGTCTCAAGAAAAAAAAGAAGGAAAAAAAAAAAAAAAAACCTAAGACACAGAAAATTAAAATAGTTTAGGACAAATAGTGATCATCGTAGCCCAGGATAAAAACATCTGGTTAATTCTTTGAAAATGATTTTGGTTTTTATAGTTTATGCATTCACCTATCAGATCCTGTGGTTCTACCGACCTGGTTGCTTGATGGGCTGTAAAATTCAACTTGTCTATTGAAATGGTAGATGCTAAAGAGAATATTTGCCTGGCAAGGCAGAGAAAAAAATAAAATAAAAATATAAGCTTTCAAAAAGATTCATCAGTACTACTAAGGTTGCAATCACACACATACAAATAAATCCCTTTAAAACCTCTAAAAATGAGTTGTTTGATCTATGTGAAAATACCTCAGATTAAGAAAATCTCAATTCTGGTGTCAGAAAGACGAGATATATAACAGGGAATGTCTCTTTAAAACAACATAAAACATAGTTAAAATGTATTTTAACTATGCTCAGGTCATGTTTTTCTCTCTTTTTTTTTTTACTATTTTTTTGTTTTTCTCTTTCCTTAAAAAAAATTCTCCCCGATCCTCTGTTCAATAGACAAATCTGAAATGTTTAGTGATACAAAAGAAAGTACTATTCTTTCTTTTAAAAAGAACATTTTTTTAAATCTCAGATGTCTCAAGGTGGAAGAAAGTATTATTCTTTACATAAATATGAGTTACATGTGTTTTATAGACTACATGCTTGTTAATCTTCCTAATGGAGTTTAAAGTCTTTCCAAAATCCCAGAGTTAATCCCAACCTGCTTCAAATTACCATGTTTTGAAGTTTTGCCTCAGGTTTTTTGGTCAAGGACACACAAAAAAAATCAAATCAAGTGATATCAAGTATAGAATTTTTTTGTAAAAGTAACAGAAAACAGTAATAAGAATTCTTAGAATTTTCCCTTAAAAATCCTTAGGATCATTCCATTCAATCCAGTGAAATTAAATAAATTACTGCAATGACTTAATTTAGTACTACCTGGGAAAATGGCTGAAACTTCCTTTTCTATTCAATATTTGGTTTTAAAAGAGCTGCAATTACAACTGGCACCCAGATCTTGGTTTCCAATACTATTTTCCAATAAAAAGAATCAGAGTTCCATGCAGAAAAAGCTGATTCTAGGAGTGAAGCAGGAAATATAAAAGGCGAATCTGGAGCATCCTGCAGTGTAGGAAAGCGAAGAAACGCTCAAAAAAGAAAACAAAAATAAAACACAATGATGAAAGTGTGTTAAAGAGATACAGAAGCCAACTAAAAGAGCTCTCAATGGCCAAAGCTGGAACAATTTGAGCAATAAAACTGTAGTACTGGATTATAACCCCAAAATCATATAATCCATGAGCCATATTTATATACGTAAATGATTGAGGCTGGGCACAGGGACTCACACCTGCAATCTCAGAACTTTGGGAGGCTGAAGTAGGAAGTTCACTTGAGCCCAGGAGTTCAAGATCAGCCTAGGCAACATGGTGAAACCCCATCTCTCAGAAAAATTACAAATATTAGCAGGGCATGGTGGTGTGTCTGTAGTCCCAGCTACTTAGGAAGCTGAAGTAGGAGGATGGCTTGAGCCCAAGAGGTCTAGGCTGCAGTGAGTTATGATTACGCCACTGCACTCCAGCCTGGGCAACAGAGAGAGTCTCAAAAAGATAATAAATAAGTTTTGACTGAAAAAATAAATAAACATAATGAGAGACAAATCTCTTGTGCAAAAGCATTCCAAATAATTTACTTAGCCCTCATGAAGGTGGAACATAATCTTCCACTCCTTATGTGTGGGCTCCATATAGTGACTTCCTTCCAGAGTAACTTGATAGTGGATAAACCTATTAATAATAGGGGAAACTGGGTGTAGCATACATGGGAACTCTGTTTAATATCTTCACATGCTTTCTGTAAATCTAAATTTATTCTAAAATAAAAAGATGTATTTTAGAAGTTTTTTTTTTTTTAATATCTGCTACTGACTTTGGCTTTCTGAAGTTTGCTATTTGGCTTCCCAGTAGAAACCCTTAGTCAATTTTGGAATTGTACAATTTCAATTGTACAATTCTTTGTTACACTCTCAAATCCACAAGTCACTTGTGCTGAAGTAGAATTGGAAAAATGAGAAGCATATTTCTGCATCTGAGTTCTGCTCTACCTGCAACTACCTACATGACCTAAATAACCAATTTTCTCATCTATGAAACAAGGCAAACCTGCTGCAAGGGCTTTCTGTTACCCCTATGGGGATGGTGGGTAATGCTGACGCCCTATCTGACACTCTCATCACTGAAAGTGTGTCATCCGCATCCTTCTCCAGCCTTCTCTAGCTTGGCCCATTCAGATGTCAATCTGGTACAAGATCTGGCTCTTCTAGTTTTCTTAAGAATTGATGCTCAAATGTCATTTTTTAAAAAACCAACTAATGGCCAGGCACAGTGGCTCATGCCTGTAATCTCGGTGCTTTGGGAGCCCAAGGCAGGAGAACTGCTTGACACTAGGAGTTCAAGTCCAGCTTGGGCAACATACAGAGACACCAGCTCTACAAAATAATAAAAATAATAGCTGGGCCTGGTGACACATGATTGCTAGTCCCAACTACTACAGAGGCTGAGGCAGGAAGAATGCTTGAGCTCAAGAGTTTGGCACTGCAGTGAACTATGATTGTGCCACTACACTACAGCCTGGGCAAAATAAAAATAAATTCATGTTAACACCATATTTGGAAGAATAACCACAATTTAGATACAATGGTTGCTTCTGTGTAGGGGAATAGGAGGCTGGTGTGGGAAAAAGACATACTTTGCACTCTGTAGACACTCTGACTATCTGAATTATTTTTTACTATGTGTATGCATTAGCTATTTAAAAACTTATTATAAAAGCAACAAGAAATCCATTATTACTCAGGGAATACTATAGGTTTCTGATTTCAACCTTTGTATCTGCTATCTGTGTATTATCTCTTTTTAACATAATACCATAGAAAGTAGCATGGCTCCAGGAGATTAGACTAAAATGATTTCAATCAAGTTCTTTTGTACCAAATCAGCGGTTTCAAAATAGCACAGCAGTCTTGGAATCAAAAGTGACTTAGGAAGGAAGATAGCCCTCTCTATTTACTAGTTATTTAACTTCACTAAATCCCAGCTTCTTCATATGCATAACTGGAATAACAGTACCCACATCCCATAAGACTGTTGGAAAGATTAAATAAAAACGCATGTAAATTTCTTAGCCTAGTGACAGGCCCATCTATTATGGTCATTATCAGTATAAATGGAAGTCTGTAGAGGAGATCTGATTTATCACTCTGTCATGTCTTCTACTCAGCTATGGATCCAGAAGCAACTCCCAAGTGTAAACACCCCCCAAGTGTAACTGGTTTTCAGCAATTATTATTCCCAGTTCATTAGGGAACTAAATACTTATCACTAACTAACTAAAATGAACAGTATTTCTTCTGCATAGAAATGCCCCAAATCCTAAGACACATGCAGAAGTCATACCTACTTAGAATTGAATAATTCCGTCTCGGCACGATGGCTCATGCCTGTAATGCTGGCAATGCCAGCACTTTGGGAGGTCAAGGTGGGTGGATCATTTGAGGCCAGGAGTTCGAGACCAGCCTGGCCCACATGGCGAAACCCTGTCTCTACTAAAAATACAAAAATTAGCCAGGCATGGTAGCACATGCCTGTAATCTCAGCTACTTGGGACGCTGAGGCATGAGAATACTTGAACCCAGAAGGCAGAGGTTGCAGTGAGCCAAGATGGTGCCACTGTACTCCAGCCTGGGCAACAAAGCGAGACTCTTTTTAAAAGAAAAAAAAAAAAAAAAAAGAGTAATTCTAATGAACAATAAAGCAACAAAAAATTCAAGAACAGTGACATAAAACATGTTTAATTATACAGAGTGCTACAGCTGAAACTGTCTTTGGCATTATCCCAGAAGATGGCATAAATTTAGATTTTTTAAATATTTTAAATACATTTTTAAATATACCCCCGGTCTTTTGCTTTAGTTCACTGTAAAAAAAGGTATGTCCACATTTAACTTGGGCATCAGTTTTTGAGACTAGTGATAACATACATAAATAATTTTAGTAAAAATACAAGTTAGAGTAGTACATATATTAGCTGTTTAAATGGATATCTGAGTAGATTTTGTGTGCACAAATATGTGAATAAATGTTACCTACATGCACTCTTTGCTCTGAATTAGGAATGTCATTCCTTTCCTGTCTCAAAAAAGTAGCTAAACAGTATATTTTACCCTGATTTCTATTTTATCTTGGGTTGTAAAATAAACCATTTCAAAAACTAAAGGTATATTTCTACTCATAGGATCTGTATTTGCATAGCTTCCCACAAACGCATACATATACACAGGCAACACTCCAGAGAAGAAATACATGTATATCTCTACGTACTTGAACGTAACTTCAGATATGTATGTTCTACCTTACCAAAAGATATACTGAAAAATTTTTTATACTTTCTAATTCTTTGCTTTAGATTTTGCCACAAGATTCCTTAAATTGCCTCTTACGTCTGAGATCATATATAAGAGAAAGAGCATGTGTAAAGCTGATTTAAAATCACATCAAGCTCCTTGATTGCCACTAGAAAGCCAAAAAGCATGGACCCGCTATAAATGTTTAGGCTGTCCTTGTTAGTAAATGCTCCAAAGCAACTGAGAAGAGATAGGGAAATCTGAAACTACAACGATAAAAATTTTAAAGAATCATCTATTCCAACTAGTTAAGACAAGGAACCACTGAAAAAATCCCATTCTATGACTAGGCTACCCTGTCCAATAATGGCTATTATTGACTATTTTTTTTCCCCACAAATCTTTCATTTTATATAATACTTCACAGTTTATAAGCCATTCACATGTGTATAAAATCATCTGATTGCAACAAAACCTATGAGAAAAATGTGGTACAATTAAATCAGGGACACAGAAATAATGTGATTTACACAAGGCCACTAAGCTATGAATGGTAAAACTGAGACTCATACCCAAGTCTCCTGCCCCTAAATATATCTTCATTGTCTCCCACCTCATCTTCAGAACTGAATTCCACTTTCCCTGACAAGTCCCATTTGCAGCACAGTGCCCCCTCGTCCACTCAACTGGAATTCTTCCTTAGGTGTTTTACCAAATCCTCTCTAGTCAATTCCCCACACCTTAGCCAGAAATATCTTCCAAATTTAAATCAGGTACTCTTCTATGTAAGACCAGCAAATGTTTTTCACTGTTTCTAGATAAGGAATAGATTTCTTACCAAGGTCTTTAAAGGCTGAGTGGCCTCATTCCTTCCTACCGTTTCAGGTTTAGAGCAGATTCTGTCAGCAGCAGACAGGCTGTTTTCCTTTCTTTTTTTTTTTCTCCTTTCCAGTAGCTTAACTAAACATCAAGTTTCATTGGCTCTGATAGGGTTATTTACTTTTTTTTAAATTTTATTATTATCACCCTTTAAGTTTTAGGGCACATGTGCACAATGTGCAGGTTTGTTACATATGTATACAACAAATACCTAGGAATCCAACTTACAATGGATGGGAAGGATCTCTTCAAGGAGAACTACAAACCACTGCTCAACGAAATAAAAGAGGACACAAACAAATGGAAGAACATTCCATGCTCATGGATAGGAAGAATCAATATCGTGAAAATGGCCATACTGCCCAAGGTCATTTATAGATTCAATGCCATCCCCATCAAGCTACCAATGACTTTCTTCACAGAATTCGAAAAAACTACTTTAAAGTTCATATGGAACCAAAAAAGAGCCCGCATCGCCAAGTCAATCCTAAGCCAAAACAACAAAGCCGGAGGCGTCATGCTACCTGACTTCAAACTATACTACAAGGCTACAGTAACCAAAACAGCATGGTACTGGTACCAAAACAGATAATAGATCAATGGAACAGAACAGAGCCCTCAGAAATAATGCCGCATATCTACAACCATCTCATCTTTGACAAACCTGACAAAAACAAGCAATGAGGAAAGGATTCCCTATTTAATAAATGGTGCTGGGAAAACTGGCTAGCCATATGTAGAAAGCTGAAACTGGATCCCTTCCTTACACCTTATACAAAAATTATTTCAAGATGGATTAAAGACTTACATGTTAGACCTAAAACCATTAAAATCCTACAAGAAAACCTAGGCAATACCATTCAGGACATAGGCATGGGCAAGGACTTCATGTCTAAAACACCAAAAGCAATGGCAACAAAAGCCAAAACTGACAAATGGGATCTAATTAAACTAAAGAGCTTCTGCACAGCAAAAGAAACTACCATCACAGTGAACAGGCAACCTACACAATGGGAGGAAATTTTCACAACCTACTCATCTGACAAAGGGCTAACATCCAGAATCTACAATGAACTCAAACAAATTTACAAGAAAAAAACAGACAACCCCATCAAAAAGTGGGCAAAACATATGAACAGACACTTCTCAAAAGAAGACATTTATGCAGCCAAAAAACACATGAAAAAATGCTCATCATCACTGGCCATCAGAGAAATACAAATCAAAAGCACAATGAGATACCATCTCACACCAGTTAGAATGGCCATCATTAAAAAGTCAGGAAACAACAGGTGCTGGAGAGGATGCGGAGAAATAGGAACACTTTTACACTGTTGGTGGGACTGTAAACTAGTTTAACCATTGTGGAAGTCAGTGTGGCGATTCCTCAGGGATCTAGAACTAGAAATACCATTTGACTCAGCCATCCCATTACTGGGTATATACCCAAAGGATTATAAATCATGCTACTATAAAGACACATGCACACGTATGTTTATTGCGGCACTATTCACAATAGCAAAGACATGGAACCAACCCAAATGTCCAACAACGATAGATTGGATTAAGAAAACGTGGCACATACACACCATGGAATACTATGCAGCCATAAAAAATGATGAGTTCATGTCCTTTGTAGGGACATGGATGAAACTGGAAACCATCATTCTCAGCAAACTATCGCAGGACAAAAAACCAAACACCACATGTTCTCACTGATAGGTGGGAATTGAACAATGAGAACACATGGACACAGAAAGGGGAACATCACACTCCGGGGACTGTTGTGGGGTGGGGGGAGGGGGGAGGGATAGCATTAGGAGATATACCTAATGCTAAATGAAGAGTTAATGGGTGCAGACAGGCTGTTTTTCTTAAGCACCATGCTTACTCACCCTAGACCCCTCTCCACCCCTTTTCACCTATTCAATGCATATTCTTTCTTAATTCAGGCAAGCCTTCCCTTCCCTTACTGAGCAAATCAAATGGTCCTACTATATACTCTTTCTCATGACACCGTATACTTCTACTTCATTGAATTTATCATAGCTGCAATTTACATTTACTCGTGTAATTACTTGGTTAATGTCTGCCTTTTCCATCAGACTGTCAATGCCATAAAGAGTAAAAAGGAGGTCAGTTTTTCTGTTTTTAGTCACTATTATATCCCCAATGTTTGGCACAATTTTCAGCCTGCTAGTAGATACATAATTTAAAAGCTGAGCAAATATAGAACTAGGTTAATTCTTTCAGCCTTAAGAATCTGAAAAGTTATTATTCTAATAATTTCTCTACACACACAAAAGTTATGTTAGGAAACCATTCTGATTCTTCAGAATACTTTTTATAATAAAGTTCCCAGATACTTCTTAAAACCTGGAAACCATATATGAATACAATGGTATCTTCTGATCAGTACACAGACTGCACTTCCCCATTCCAAGTACTTTACTTCTATTAAAACAGTCTACACTTGTGTTTTAGTTTGTGCTGACAGAGCAATACTTGAGGCTAGGTAATTTACAAAGAACAAAAACTTATATCTGACAATCCTTGGCTGATATAAGTCAAGGTGTGGGCAGATTAGGTTGTCTGGTGAGGGCTGCATCCTCCAGAATAGAGGAAATCTGTGTCCTCACATGGCAGAAGGCAGAAGAGCAAGCTCCTCAAGGCTATGTAAAGCTGTTTTTATAGGGGTCTTACTCCCATTCACAAGGGATGGAGCCCTCATGACCTTATGACCGGTCCCACGCTCGAATAGTATCACATTGACCCTTAAGTTTCTACATCTCACTTTTGGAGGAGACACATTCAAACCATGGCACTGTGGGACATGGCAGTGACAGTTAAACCACAACTTCCCAGGTCTCTTCATATGAATTTCTTTTAAAACATATCCACTTGATTCGTGGCTAGTGTGATAATTTGACAAACCTATATGCAAAATTTTACATTAATCATTATTACAGACCATCTTAGTTTCAGCTAATCATTTCAGATGGCTAAGCTTTTTTCAATCCTGATTCCCTCATCCAAACTATTAGCTTTTGCTCCCAGCTTTATGTGATATGCAAATGTGATGTGCCTGTTTAATCCAAGTCCATGATAAAAATGATTAATAGAACAAAGTGAAAAAAACGGCCACGTCATGTCACTAGAAATACCTTTCTCCAAGCTGACATCAATTCATTCATCAAATTATTTCAACCATCCGTTAATTTACCTGGCCCAATAACCTAACTCCTAATTCGGCCATCTATTAAATATTTCATAAACATGAAATATTTCAGACACTGTCTGAAACCTTGCTAAATCAACTTACTCCACCTACATGGGGGAAAAAAAGTCACATGTTTAACAAGACACACTCCTAGTGAGCCCACGTGGTCCCTAGAGGACTGCTCAAGTCCTCACAAGTCATCTGTCTAATCATCAGTTAAAGAACTGTCCCAAGGGCCAGGCGCGGTGGCTCATGCCTGTAGTCCCAGCACTTTGGGAGGCTGAGGTGGGTGGATCATGAGGTCGAGATCGAGACGATCCTGGCCAACATGGTGAAACCCCGTCTCTACTACAAAAATTAGCTGGGCATGGTGGTATGCACCTGTAATCCCAGCTACTTGGGAGGCTAAGGCAGGAGAATAGCTTGAACCTGGGAGGCTGCAGTTGCTGTGAGGCGAGATCGCACCACTGCGCTCCAGCCTGGCAACAGGGTGAGACTCCGTCTCAAAAAAAGAAAGAAAGAAAGAAAAGAATTGTCCCAAGGATAAAAACAAAACCTACTAATCTTAAAATAGGAAAATTCTACCTTTTCCTCCCTTTTATGAAAATAAACACAGTATCTGCATGATCTTTAGTTTTCTGGCATCTCTGTTACTGGTCATAATGGTTCAAAGATTACCTAACCATTCATATTTGCAAGTCATTTAATCCTAAGACATTAACTAGTTGAGAGCAAAAAAAGTGCTTTCTCATCATTGCTTTACCTTTCTTAACTTCAATTGCCTTGCCACTGTCATTAGTCTTCTTTACTGAATTTGAGTATCATTTTCTTTTGATAGAGAAATTAAAAACCCAGGAGTTCCATAACTCTGCTTTCACTCCACTATCCAGTATTTGCATCTGTCCCAACCAGTAGTTTATTCTTTATTATTTTTTTTCATAATCTGAACATGTCCCAGTACTTAGTATCTTTATAAGCCTTAATTCATTTTAGGATTCAGCTTCCTGTATGCCATTTTCTCAGTGTTATAAGACAATGTATTTGTGTCCCAACCTTTTCTTACTTATGAGAATCATTTTTGCTTATATGGTCAGTATTTCACTTTAAGGAACCCCACACACTTCATTCATTCAATGAATCTTTTACTGATTGCCATCTATACGCAATTCACCCAACTATAGAGTAAAGAATACAAAGATACCTGAGATCTATCTGGTCTTCAAGGAATCTAGACAGAAATATAGACTGCTAGGTAGAATTGTAGGCTTCTATATTCCCAAGATAAAAATAAGTGCTGTGTGAGCACAGTACAGAGCAACTAGCTCAAGCATGAAATAGCTGCTTAAGTCTTCATCAAGGAAATGACATCTGAGTTGAGTCGTGAGGAAGCAGTCATTAGAAGACTGGAAGTATCCTAGGGAACAGCATGTGCAAAGGCATGGCAATATAAAAAATGACATTGTTTTCATACAGGAATGATGGGCTTCATGCAGCTAGGATTCAAGGTGCATGAAGTGTAATTCCAAGAGATAACTTAAAAATATGGGGTCAGTTATAAAAAAGGCCTTGTAATGTAAAGTCACTGATACATAGAATAAATAAAACGAAGCAAGTGATCTCTACAGAATACTGTACAGCAGTTAGGAGTAGCAATCCAGATGTATGCCAATGATATAGACAGATCTTTAAAACAATGCTGAGGTCAAAATAAATAATGTCTAGAGCATAACACAAGGAATGCAAATTTAAAATACAGGCACGTCCAGTATTTGTCTGCACACAAAATAAATCTACATGTCTTACAAGCACACATACAAATAAAAGGATTCAGATCAGAAACATCAGAATTTACCTATGGAGTAGAAGAGTAATGGAGGTGGGAAATAGAAACAAAGTGATTTTTTTTTAAAGCACGTATACACCTGTTTTATGACCCCCGAAGTCTGTATGTTTTCCTATAGGTGACAAAGGTTTTAAAGTCTGGGAATGGGAAAATCTAATGTAGCTTTTAGGAATAAAGTTTGGCACAGTATAAAGAATACAGTCCTGTAGTTGTACTTTCTTCTGGAGTCAGTGAACATGGGTTCATTACCCTTTTTCTATACATGCTTAATAGATCTTTATTATTCTGTAAGAAAAGGCTAAGTATAAGACTAAGCTACCAATAAGTAAAGATGGATGTAGAAACTTTGGCAGTAGAATAAAGTGAAGACAAGAGCTGACAGAGAATAAGTAGTTACAGACAAAAGCAGCATCTTAAAACTCAAATTTGATTATCTGCCAAGAATAGTATTGAAAACATTCCTGCATTGCCATAGACACTGAATCAAATAAATGCTAAGAATTTCACCAAATTGAAGATCTGTTCATTTTCTTATAAGTGTGCCAAAGGGAGAGCAATGAGAAATTAAAACAATGCCCGTCTGAGTATGTCTTGGGAGCTCAGAGTAAAGATCTCTGGAATAAACTCATACGTGCCCTATAACTTGAGAGATGAATCTTGCATTACACCAAGAACTGCTTCATCTGTACAAACAGACTTTCTATAGAACTGTAACTGAACACTACAGGCAATGAGCCAACACTTTTAAATTTCATCAAGCTCTAGTGCCAGGTGACAACTGTTTGCTGTGACATGATTTATGCAACACATTTCATCTAGTTATCTCAGAATCAAAGGAATTTTACCAAAGGGTTCTCATTCAGATAAACAGGAAGAATTTCTACCCCAATCACATCTGTGAAAAGTGGAAGACACGTGGTAAGTTTCAGGACAAGATCCCACTGATTAAATTCTGAGAATAAAGGACTAGAAAACATAAAATTGGCGCACTTACTGGGCACTCCTCTATTATGAAGACACTGTTTTACATTTGGATGCAGTGAGCTAACTAAAAAGTGACCCGAATCAAAATAAATTTTATGAATAATAAGTGAAAGTATACATAATACATAACAATACTTATTTATATAACTTTACATTTCCATAGACACACTCATGAGAGTCAGAATTTTTTGTTTTGCTCTTCCCTTTTTGTTCTGTGCTTCAGTAATTTCATGGGGATTCTTTTCCTTCTCAATCTTCTCTTGAATTATCACTTCAGCCCCTAGTTATCTCATCCTACTACATTCTTATCCATTTTACTCAGAATAAGTTATAGTTTGATAGAAGGTAGAATTTAAAAGAGGACATCTTCCAATAATAACTCTAATACAATTTCATTTTGAAAGTATTTTACCTAAAGAAGGTTATCTATGTTATCCATGGATGGTGAGAGTATGGGCGTAGTTGCTTTCCTCTTCGTAATGTATGTGTTGCTTTTGTAATCGAGGAAAGGGGTTTTAAATAATGATATAGTGACATGATGGAGAAAAAAAAACTTTATTATAACAAATGTTCAACTTCAAAAGATGGTTGGTTACATATCAAAGGCCCCTAGTCTGGCATCTTTCTCTTGCCTTCTACCATTACTCTGGCTTACAACCCAGCTTAGATATGAATACACAAATTCATCAGCTTTATTGTAGGGAATGTGACAAATTGGACGATGGAAGGCAGGGGTCAATAAAACCTAAAGTTACATAACAGGTACTTAGAAAAGATACTAAATCTATTCTGGGCTCTACGAATTAAATTATATGTTACTAAAATGCTCAATTTTCTTATGAGATGCAAATTAAATCAACACCAATTTAAGAACACAAATCCTCTTGCACCTCAATCTATGCATGGATGAAACTAAATAATCTAATATTTTACAACATCACATAATAGATTTAATATTATTTTTAAAAAGTCCTTGTTCCATAAAAAAATCATCACCCTATTTGCCCAGTTTTCCTCTACCTTATAATCATCAAATAAGATAAACCAACATTTCAAAAAATATAATTTTCAATGTTCAATTTTACTTTCCTTAGCTCTAAACTTGAAACTGATAAACTCAGTCATTGTAAAACCTTATTCATGTCACTTAGTTCATTTTGATCTACTTTAAATGAAGCAGGATTTCACAGACTCTCAGAGCTAGTACCTTACCTCCCTTAATCCTATCCCAACCCCACCCCGGGCTTTGGTAGTTAAAGGCTACACATGACCACTATCAAAAAAAAAAGCTTCAAAACACTGTACTATTTTCTTGCCATTTCCAAGTATACATGCTTCTATTTCTACAGTGAGAAAAGACAATGCTTCCCTAATCACTTAACCAATTTCCTAACAACATATTATTTTTATTATATGTGTAACAGAGAACTATAAATGCCTCTCAATACTTCTCCTGTAGTCTTACTCTAATGTATTTAGTGTTCTCACAGATTATTTTTCTTATAAGATGACAAGTTATCACAATTTATAAAATCTGGTAGTTTTGGTACGTTTTAACATCCATCGCTGAGATTTACTATTTCTTATTTCTCATTAATATTTATTTAAAATATTTACTTAATATCAATAATATTTATCTAAACTAGATAGACAAAATACATGTAGCAAATGTTTATAAAGCTCTTCACAAGGTTAAGATTCTAATATTTTTAAATACATAAGACAGCAACAAACTATTTTCATGACATAAAAATATAAATTGAGTTTCATGTTTGTCACCCAATAAAGTTCACCATTTTTATTCATTTAATCCAACTTCCCAATCATCCAAAACAATTTTAACAGATACCGTGTTAGATGGTAGACAGCATTTGTCATCCTGATCCTAAAGTTCACAGAATGTGCTTTGGATGAAAATAGAACAGTTTTAACAGCAACATGTAAAAAGTCATCCAACGAGGTCAAATCAGTGACTAAGCAATCTAAATACATCTATCAGTTTTCTCATCTAAATGGGATACAATTTAAGAACTACTGCATGTTCAAGGAATAGTTTCTTGCCACAAAGAACTGTTAGTAGAACAATATTATGCTAGAAAAAGAATTTTTTTTAATTTAATGCAACATAACAATTACCACTGACAAGTTGTTAAGCTGAAATATAAACAAAGTATGACTTAATGAGAATGTACAAGAGACTTCACAAAATGTTTACATGAACAAAAACAAAATAATTTAAGTATTAACATCTCTGTGAATATATTTTCATATATCATATCCATGGCTTATTGATATTAAATTAATATCCAACACTGTTAAATTTTAATTTGCATATCAATTTTTACAAATGCCTATATAAGCATACCTACATAAGCTATTTTATTTTGTTTTACTTTTTGTTTTTACATACAAATAATCATTTGGAGAACATCTGAAAGGGAGAACACACCCTTTAATACATATTAAAATATTTCTTATTTCAATCACAAGAAATAAGTTGTTTGAGTGCTACAAGTGAACTTTTGTGTTTTCCAATTCATAATCAAGTTGGGGTTTACTCCTCCTGAAAATAAAAGAGGGAACATTCCCCAACTCATTTTATGAGGCCAGTGTTACCCTGTTTAAAAAAGAAAAAAGTGACAAACATACTACAAGAAAATTTAACTACAGACCAATATCCCTTAGGAAGACAAATAACAAAGTATCTGTAACAAAATCCTATCAAACCCAGCAACATACATATAAACAGATAATGACAAAATGGGATTTATCCCAGAATTCAAGGTTGCTTTATCATTAGAATATCAATCAGGATATTTCACCAGATTAACAGACTAAAAGAAAAAGTATAAGGTCATCTCAATTTAACATTCACTCATAAATAACCCTCAGCAAACTGGGAATTGAAGGGAATTTCCTCAGCCTAATAAAAGGCATCCAGAAAGAAACTATAGCTAACATCATACTTAATAGGGAAGGACTGAATATTTTCTTTCTAATATAAGAGGGCAAGGATATCGTCCCTCCCCATTTTTACTCAACACTGTAGGTCCTAACCAATGCAATAAAGTAAGAAAGATTAATAAAAGGCACACAAATTAGAAAAGTAGTAAAAACTGCCTTTATTTGCAGACAGCATGATTGTCTATGTAGAACATTTTTAAGAGTTTACCAAAAATTAAATAAAGCTATTAGAAATAGTGCATTTAGTAACATTACAATGTTAAAAGGTCAAAATAGAAAAAGTGTACCATACTTCAATACTAGTCATATTGTATTTCAATACTAGCATTGCTAATATTGCATTGCTGGCATTACAATAGCAGGTGATGTCACTTATAATAGTATTAAATATATAATGGGAATAAACTTAACAAAAAATACATGCAAGAATTATCCACTAAAAACTGCAAGACACCGGTAAGAGAAATTAAAGACCTAAGTAAAGAAAGAGACATATCATGTTCGTGAATCATAACACCCAATATTGTTTAATATATTAATTTTCTTGAAACAGATCTATAGAGTCAACGCAATTCCAGTCAAAATCCCAGTGGGCTTTTAAGAATGTATATGAAAACATAGAGGATGTAAAGTAACCAAAACAATTTTGAAACACAAGGGAAAGTGGGAGGACTTATATATTACTTAACTGTAAGACTATGAGCTACAATAATCAAGAAAATAGGGTATTGTCATAAAGATAGTAATTAAAAAATAGAATGGAAAAAACCCACACATATATATGGTCAACTGATTTTTCAACGAAAACGTTAAGGTAATTAAATGGAAAAATTATTGTCTTTTTCAACAAATGGAACTGGAACAATCACATACCCATTTGGAAAGATACAGCACCTCATATCATATACAATAATTAACTCAAAATGTATCATAAGCCTAAAAATGAGATTATAAGCTACTAGAAGAACATACAAGGCAATCTAAATGATATTCGTTTAGATAAAAATCTTTAGCACTCCACAAAAAGCACAAAGGAAAAAATCAATAAATTGGGCTTCATCAAAATTAAAGACTTACTCTTTGAAAAGGCACACTTAAGAAAATGAAAGCACAAGCCTACAGACTTGGAAAAAAAAAATTGGAAAACATATCTCTGATAAAGGACTTGTATCCGGAATATGTAAATATATATACAGAACTCAATAAGAAGGAAACAAAGAACTGTTTTTTTAAAACTAGGGGCTGGGCACTGGGGCTTATGCTTATAATCCCAACACTTTGGGAGGCCAAGGCAGGAGGATCGTTTGAGCCTAGGAGTTCAAGACCAGCCTGGGCAACATAGGGAGACCCCAGTATCTACAAAAAGTTAAAAAAATTAGCCAGGCCTGGAGGTACACGCCTACGGTCCCAGCTCCTCAGAGGGTGAGGTGGGAGGATTGTTTGGGCCTGGGAAGTCAAGGCTGCAGGGAGCTGTGATCATGCCACTGCACTCCTGCCTTCATAAATAAAAATGCAAATAAAAAATAGGGAAATGGTTTGGACACTTTACATAAGAATACATGCAAATGACCAAAAAATACATGAAAAAATGCTCAAAATATTAATCATTTTAGTGAAATACAAACTAATGTAACTGTAATGAGTTACCATTACACCTTCATTAGAATGATAGCTAAAATAAAAAGAACTGTTAATACCAAGTGTTGACAAGGATGTAGAGCAACTGGCAGGGATGCAAAATGGTACAGTCACTTTGGAAAACAGTTTGGCAGTTACTTAGAAAAGTTAAAACATACCCTTATCATATGACTCAGCAATCGCTTCGTACACATTTGTCCGAGTAAAATAAAAACATATGTCCATAAAAACACTTATATTGCATGACAGTGTCTGTATAACTGTTTTATTCATAATAGATAAACCCTGAAAAAGAAAAATTCCATCAAATAGTTACCAGAATAACTAAATTGCGGTATAGCCACACAGTAAACTACCACTCAGCAATAAAAAGGAACAAACTGCTGATACATATACAGGTAAAATCTAAAAGAGGCCAGGTGCAAAAACTACATACTGCATGATTCCATTTATATAAAATTCTAGAAGGAGCAAAATTGTAGTACTATAAAGTAGAACTGTGGTTGCCAGGAGCAATGAGATGGGGTAAAGGATTGACTACAAAAGGGCAGGAACAAACTTTTGGGGGTGAAGGAAATGATCCATATTTGGTTGTAATGGTGGAACACAATTGTATACATCCGCCACAACTCATCAAATTGTACATTTAAAATTGCTGAATTATACTGTAAGTAAATTACGTCCCAATAAAGCTGATTTAACAAATAAAAGCAATTAAATATATGTTGAAGACTTTTACACTGGTGGGAATGTTTGATAACTTACCCATCCAAGAAACAGTTCCAATTTGTTAGATTTGAACAGGTAAAAATGTAAATACTAAAAAAAAAAAAAAAAAAAAAATTCAAAAGGTATCGGTGGAGAAGTAAGCATCTCTCTCACCCCTATGACTTCTACGCCTTTTACCACTTAATTTATATTCACAAGGCAACAATATTGGTATATAAGGACCTGTTCCTAATTAAGGTATCTATACGTTAAAGGGGTGCTTTATTAAAATAGAAGAATCACTAACTCATAACAATATGCAGGTCATTCTTTTCAGAGGGGAACCTTCCCCAAAGCCCTTGAAATCTGAATTCTTTACCCCTATAAATCAAGAGTATCAGTAGTCTGACAGCATCTTAGTATCTCACTTCTAACAACCTGCCAATCCTTGTTCTAATATCTTGTGACAAATATAAACCATTTCTTATATGTTAATCTGTTTTGCTTTTTTTCTTTTTTTGAAACAGAGTCTCACTCTGTTTCCCAGGCTGGAATGCAGTAGCATGATCTCAGCTCACCACAACCTCCGCCTCCCGAGTTCAAGTGATTCTCCTGCCTCAGCCTCCTTAGTAGCTGGGATTACAGGCATACACCACCATGCTCAGCTAACTTTTTTTTGTTTCTTTGTATTTTTAGTAGAGACAGGGTCTCACCATGTTATCCAGCCAGGTCTTGAACTCCCAACCTTAGGTGATCCACCTGCCTCAGCCTCCCAAAGTACTGAGATTACAAGCGTGAGCCACTACACTTGGCCCATATGTTAATCTGGATATATTACAAGTTCAATGAAAATATCCTTAAAGAGTTAACTACAAAAATCAAAGCTATTATTCTTATTCTACAGGAGTTTACAGTATACAAAGAAGAGAAGGTATACAAACAGGGCATTTTTATTAATAATACAAGATACTATATATCTCAAAATAGAGCAGTGAGTGGTAAAGATAGTAAGTATTGCTATGGTGAAAAAAAGAAAAAGCAAAAGTGGACTGAAAGGAGATGGGGGAACTTGACTATTCCTAAAAATCAGGATTTGAAAAAAAAAGCGAAGGACAGGATTCTTAGCAGGGCAAAGAACAGAACAATGACGTAGCTGTGACCATATGAACAACATTTCCAGTGGTCAGAGTAGAGACAACATATTTGAGTTGGAAAATAAGAGAGAAATACAAGATTGGAAGTACAGAATTTATTCAAACAGCATTTATTAAGTACCTATTATATGCCATGCATAGTACAGAAATGAGCTGTTTGAAAAGAAATTCCAGACTAAGAAATTTTGTCTTTTTACTCTGTAGCAGGAAAATAGAGTTCTGAAGAACTCATGGCAATTTCATATAACATTATTTTAACCAATCTTGGCAACAAATAATTTTAAATAATAGAAAAACAGAGACTCAGGAAGGTGTATGTATATGCTTAAGGTCATATAGCCAAAATCAAAGCAAAAATCCCACATCTTCCTATTCCTAGCTCCATGCTCCTTGTCTTGCTCTACTGGCTATATCCTTTAGTCCTTTTCATTTTCTCAAGCAAATAATAAATTATTAAAAGAAAAAAACGTGATGCAATAAAAGCAATGTTTTAGTCAAATGCATATGACTAGGTTGTACGGGCTGAATTAAAAGATAAAGAACATGGAAAAAATGAAATCTATTAGTGTAGGTTGGCACAAAAGTAATTATGGCTTTTGCCAATTACTTTTGCACTAACCTAAAGTTACTGTAATAATCTAGGAATTGGTGGTAGCAGTAGGAATGGAAGCCATTGGATACGAGACTTTGTATAAAAAGATTCAATTAGATGTCTTATTTGAAAATACCAAGAGATTCATAGATAACTAGGTGATTAGTAAGTACAGCCACTGATAAAATGTAAATGTCAAGAAATTAGTCTATTTTATTGGGGAAATCATCTACTGTGGTCAAATTATTGCCCAAAGTCAAACATATTAGATCAAACATTTTATAAGTTTCTATCCCTGAAACAGAATAATCCAGTTTACTGCCATCCTTGGATCTGTTATTTACAAATACTTATCATTTTCTGTCTAGACTTAAAGCCTAGACACCACCCTCTATCCAACCCCCAGAGGTATTCATATGCACAAAGCCCAGTAAGAGTTTATGCCCACTTCCTGGAAACCTCTAAGAGAGAGCTGATATACCTAAATCTAAAGAATTATATATATATATATATATATATACACACACACGTGTGTGTGTGTGTGAATGTGTGTGTGTGTGTACGTGTGTGTGTGTGTGTGTGTAGTTAAGTCTACCACTGAGCCAAGGCTTTCTTTCAGGGCATCAGGATTATTTGTCAGTCGTAAATAAATGACTAATCTCTATATCATACATTAAGGCTTGCAACTGAGAAAGTATTTTAAAACCTACATAAAGATGAATCTATCTTCCCTCTTACATGAAAATTATTTCTCAAGGAAAGGTTATATTCATAACTTCTAAGGTCCTGAAGAATTCCATTCACTTATGATATTAATTTATTAATGAAAATACTGGACTAGTAGCTCTTTAATAATTATAAATCAAGACATCCAACAGAATAACTAGTCTTCAAAAGAGGATAACAAAGAGGGTGAGGACCAAAGAAGAAAGAGCTAAACCCAAGTAAAAGCATATGCAGCCTGGAATGGAAAGAACAGAGGGCAATGCTGCTCTTTGCAATGGCCAGTAGAGGCTGCCAGTGTACAAGCACACACAGGGCTTCCCCTCCCTGCCTCCCACAGACACAGAGTTGTCAACAAAATAAGAAACATTTCCATGGCATAATATGAAGCCCAGCACTCTAGGCTCATCACAGAGCATCATGCAGCAGCAATCACCAAGTGTCCTTTCAACCATGGCTTCTGGGTATGTGTCATGGGAACAAAAGAAAGCCAGAATGTTTTTTGAGTACTTTTGAAAGATGATCGCATTTAGCCACTGTCTGACCAAAAGAAACCACCAATCCTATGTGATTACCTTTCCAGAAATGATACCTCAAGTTTTACAGACATGTAAAAATGGGTATTTTCCATGAAAGATAACTCAATTTAGGGCCTTCAAAATCCTTATTTGAAAAGATGTATTACTCGGCTTCTTCAAATACAGTGAATTGTTACAGCTAATGGAAATTTTCAGTTACTTAGTACAGAGACATAATTTGATCTAAAATTTGTAAGTATCATTCTTAAATTACAAATACTAACATACTTAAAAGGAATGTATTGATATTTGGCAGTCAGGTGAGATTCTGTCCATCTGTGCCCCTCACCCAGAGCCAAAAACACAAAGACACTCAAGTACACCAAGTGGCAATCACTTTTTAAAATTCATTTCATGAATCTGCTCTACAATTTTAAGAATTATGTATCTGGCCCTTTTTGAGCTCCACAACACTGCTATTTCTTGTAGAGAGAAACTTTGCTGTCAATCACTGCTCCCTTTTGCCACGCAAATATGTGCTGCAGCTTTCACTTGTCACTCCTATTACATGTAATGTAGGCAGCTTAGCACTAAATCAATTTAAGGAACTGCAGGAGTTAAATACATACATTATTATTATGATGACAGAAAAGGCAATGAATGTCTTGCAGCTCCATTTGCTTTCTTCGTTAAGAAAGAAAAAGCTAATTATCTGCAGCTGTCAACCATGAAGACCTAGACCTATTTAAGTCATTAGCCTTGGACAACTGAAAATATTTCTCAGATTTTTACCCGATTGTTTTCTTTTTGAAAAAAAAAAAGAAAAACCACATACTTTCATTACAAAATATTAAACATTCTAAAGGGCAATGTAAAAACAAGTTGAAAAATGTAAAACTACATACTTGTATCCCTTTTCAAAACCAATTCATTTAATATTTTTTAAAACTGCCTGTCAGTTTTTCGTAATACCCACTCTCTAATTAGTGGTAGCCAAAATTTAGAAAAATGCAAAGGATCTCCACATAAATTCATTAAAAAAAATTCAAGTGAAAGCCTAGACTATTCGTTACAATGAAACTATGTTACAGATGATCAAGGGATAAATTCTGTTCATTTATTTAACAAAAAGAGAAAGAAAGAAATACATGTCCAAAGTTGAACTGCTGCAAAAAGACAGAAAATGCACACTGAATTTGTGTTCAGTGTAGGAACACAAATATGTTATGCTTCTGTGTTCATATACTATTTCATATACATTATTTTCTTTACCTACCAATCTTCTATTTTCTAGCCTAGAACCATTAGAATCTAGAACTAAATACCTGGTTTTGAATTTTCTTTTTTCAAATTTAAGGATCAACTTGGGTATTTTTCCAGGACACCCAATAAGGATGAAAACAATATTTTCAATAAGTCAAAGATAAAGTCAATATATAAACTATGAAATCTCTCCATACTGTGTTCTAAAAAGTGCACAAAGGTCATTATTCTTGATTGTGAACATAAATTTTTTTTGCACTTGTTTTTACTGGGTCAATGATAAAATATTATTTTCCTATTATTTTCTTTGGAAGAGCTCTTCTCATGGGAATACACTTAAAACTGTTTTACAATTTCACATTAAAATACTGTCCAGTTAGCTTTCAAATAATTTTTTAGACACCAATATAGATAAATTCAACCGTACAAAATCAACAACGTAAGAAAAACATGACATGTGACCCAAAATAATTATAGTTTTGAAAATTATAGCTCATGTTGCAGTGAGCTGAGATCGCGCCACTGCACTCCAGCCTGGGCAACAGAGCGTGACTCCATCTCAAAAAAAAAAAAAAAAAAAAAAAAATTATAGCTCATGTGTAAGTCCCTAAACCAGCCTTAAGAAGGAAGCCTTTTCAAAGTACACCTGACCTACAACTCCAAGATGCTGATTTGCCACAAGCACCCCTGCAATATTCAGGGATCACTATTGTAATCCCCAGTCTCAAATGTGTTAGAAACAAGAAAGAGAAGGTCAAGAACCATTAGTATAAATAGCATAAAAATCAAACACATCTCAGATCCAAAGGATGATATGTAAAAATGGACAGCCAGTCAGGTTTAAGTACAGACACAGACATAGCCTATGTGGTAGGTTAAAACAACAATGGTAGGTTAAAACAACAACAACAAAAACAGTATAGTTATGTGGGCACAAAATACTAAGTAAATATTTCACTGTCACAAACTAGTAACTGACAGGAGCAAGATTCCATCTCAACTTGTCACAACAAAGCCCAGATTCGTTTTTTTTTTTTTTTTTGAGACGGAGTCTTGCTCTGTCACCCAGGCTGGAGTGCAGTGGTGCGATCTTGCCTCACTACAAGCTCCGCCTGCCGGGTTCATGCCATTATCCTGCCTTAGCCTCCCGAGTAGCTGGGCCTACAGGCGCCCGCCACCACAACCCGGCTAATTTTTTGTATTTTTTTTTTTTTTTAGTAGAGACAGGATTTCACCATGTTAGGAAGGATGGTCTCAATCTCCTGACCTCGTGATCCGCCCGCCTCAGCCTCCCAAAGTGCTGGGATTACAGGCGGTGAGCCACTGTACCCGGCCAAAGCCCAAATTCTCCTCACAGCCCGATACTATCTCCAGAGTTCTTCTCTGACATGGCTTTACATTTTCAGAAACCTGTATCTATTGTGATTGAGACAGTTGCTATCCTTTACAACTGATGATGCTGGTGAGATGTTATCATCTATGCATATAAACAGAGCACAATTGACAAAAGTATTAGGAGGTGATCCTTGTCTTAAAATGAGCAGGATAAGATAGATGACCTTGGAAGGGTTCTTCTAGCATTCTAACATTCTATGAGTAGTTTATCTTATTAAGATGTTTGGGAACAGATAAAAAATCTCTGGCTATTTCTTTTCTAACTTTCTGAAATCTGTTCAAGATAATAACTCCTACCCCATCACTATTTTACAAAAATTTAAATATAGTATCTACATTAATGTAACTCTCACAAATCTGTGATGTCGATTATTTTATACAGATGAGAGTACTGAAATTCAAAAAGATTGTGGTGCCTTGGCCCAAAGCACCAAATTACTAAACAGCAGAGCAATTCTAAAGGCAAATCTGTTCCACTCACAGCTAAGGACATTTACCCTTATATATATTAGATGCTTCCATAATAACAGCATCCATTTGTACATCACTGTACCTTTGTCACCTGTTCCCTAACTTTGTCCTCAGAACAACCCTGCAATAAAACAAGGCAAGTAATATCATTCTGGCATCGTTTTACAAATAACTGAGTCTTGGAGAATTTAAATCACTTGCTCAAGGATCCTTACAGAGTAATGGTAAAGCCAAGTCTCAGAGGTCTCCTAACTCCAAGTCTAGTGTTTCTTTTGTCACTATATCTGACTGTCAATTACAAGTTTGGCTTCAACATATCTTTGAAACATTTCTATGCCTACCCTGCTTAAACGTGTCTTTCTAAGTGTGAAATTCATTAAGTATAATTGAACTCATAAAAGCATTGTTTATGCTTATGTGTGGCATAACTTATGTTCCCAATATAGAATTACGTTTAAAATATATCTGTCTAAGACTTTTAAGAAAATTCTCACCCAGATTTTGAATGATCAAGAATAAGGTGGCTAGTTATTAGAAAAAATCCTCCTTAAATCCCAGCAAGGGGGAAAAAGGGATGCCTAATTTGGGAGTTTGTTGAATTATAAATTGGCCTTTTCCTTACATCCAATTTATAGAACAGACAGTAGTACTGCCTAGAATTGTCTTCACTTCTTCAGAACCTTTCTACCAAATGCACTGCGACTACTGAATGATCTTATTTAGTAAACCAGCTTATTGCCCCTTCATTAGGTCCTAATCTAAATTATAGTATAAAGACATAAGGTTTTCTACTCGTGGCTGACTTATGATAAACAGCACTGGCTGGCCATGTGGCCTGATGAGGTCCTGGGACACAGAAGCGTCTTTTTTTGGACTTTATCAGTCTTAGGGCAGGCAATTTATTTTGGGCCAGAAAAATAAAATATAATCTTAGGCCATCTGGTTCTGTAACACACTGTATTTGTTTAGAAAGGTCACTGTTGTCAAGTTATTGAATGTTATCTCTGGAATTGACAGGAAGAGGGAAGTTTTTGAAAGAAGGCCAAGAATATTAAAGCACCGGATATTAAGGTGTAAAGCAGTATTTAAAAGCTTGGGCTTTAGTGTTAAACAGACCACATTTCAAATCCTAGCTCTACCACTTACTACTTAAATGACCTTGGGTAAGTCACTTTCTTTCTTAATTCGATTTTCCCCATCTATAAAATCTAGATAACACACCCTAGTGAGATATTGTAATGAGAAAATGATGTAATACATATATGTCACTAGCTCATAGTTATCATTCAAAATTTATGTAATAATTATTTTCAGTATAATTTTTGTTCTAATTTTTGTTTTGATTGAAACCAAAATTTTCATTACTTTTATAAACACTTCTCCAGACAGCAAAGTATAATTCCAATACAGAATCACAATTTATACTATACAAAAGATATGGATTTAGAGCCTATCCCTAACAAAAACTTCAATCTATCTTAAGGATTTAAGCAACATTCATTTCTTTGTTAAATCAGATACGTGGCAACTATTACTTTGTCAGTGAAATGACTGAGTTACTATGTCAGTGAAGAATGAATACTAGGCTTATCAAATCCCTATCTGAACAACTTCAGGGGGACTAATACTGCTGTTTTATTGGACAACTGTTACAGTATTCTGATGTTGCTATGCAATAGTTATTTTCTGCACATTATGTAGTTTTCTATTAATGTTGCACAGCAGTACTATGACCCAACTATTGCAGTAACAAGATGATCCAGACTTGACTTAGACAGGCTATTCAGGCCCTTTCGTGAGATTAGCAATGTGGTTAAAAATACACTAAAAATTAAAACACTCATAAAAGAGTAGCTCAATCAAAACTCCACCTAGAATGTTGCTGAAAAGCAACAGTTTTGATTCAGCAGGCCAGAGTCTGGATCGACTTATATAACCCTTAAGGATCTCAATGGTAGGCAAACACTTCACCTGGGGAATTATCTGCACACATAATTGGATTTCCCAAATCAAAGTAGGCACTATAAGCCAGGGCAAAAGCTGCAGTCTTAGGCTAGAGAAGAAGATTTCCATCTGTTTTCTACTTCAAGTATTAGCTGCAACAGAGTTTTCCCTTTGGTGTCATAATAACAGGCACGTATTTTTCATATGAACCTCTGGGTTCTCTTATTTCTCCACAATGTTGACCTAAGAGATCTGAAAATCATTAAAAACATATTTCTAACTCTGGGGTCTAGCCAAGAAGACTACCTACAGACTAACACAAGTCTAAAACATGCATATTGAATTCGGGATTATAAAGATAAATGGATCCAAGAAATTTACAAGCCTATATAGAATAATAAACATGAGAAGCTCTCTTGATCGAGCTTCACTTACCCAGCTTGCTATGTAAACCCACATTGTTCCACTTCCTCTTTAACCATACTGACAGATGTCCACAGAATACTGAAAACTCACAGCCTGCAGAAGTCTCTCTAGCATGCCCCTCAACACTTCTGCTCCCAACTGCTGAGCTGTATATTCACCCAGAACAATATTTGTTCCAAAACCTCAACAGGGGAGTTTTATTGTTATTGTAATTAGCTAATTTAATTAAGTATCACATAAACCATAAAAGCAAAAATAAAAGGTCTTGTGTCTTTAAAAACTAAGTCAAACGCATTGAAAAGACTTGATAAAGGCAAGTCACTACAAAACACTGCTGTTGAAATAGTCAAAGATAAGAGAAATATTTTTAAAACTGGGAAAAATAATAAAATATAGAATATAATGTTTCTCAAAATGTAGCATGGAAGCCAAGCATAGAATACTGAGCCCCACCTTCCATAGTTTCTGATTCAGTAAGTCTGGAGTAAAACCAAAGAATTTGCATGCTATGAAATTCCCATGATGCTGAGGCTGCTGGGCTTAGAACCACACTTTGAGAATCACTGCTCTGCAAGTGTCTCAATTTTTTAATCTATATTAAAGAAACACAGCATAAACTGGATATGATTTGTTATAGATGTAGATTTATATAAGACTTGCAGTTCCAATCAGCAAGCCTATATTGAAAAAAAGGCCCTTGGTCCTAGTCACAAAAACAGTCTATTTATACATTTTGCATACTTCAAGTTAAAATGTTAGTGAGAAGTATGCAGCACTTTTTATGACCTACTGTTTTAACTGACTTTTTCTATTAACAAACTACAAGAACCAATCTCATCAGAAAAGATCCCTTGTCAAATACAGACTATGAAAGTACCACTGAAGTTTCAAAGTTCCTTTACCTTCACCATTTGCAAGAAGGAAACTCCGTGATTGTCTCATTGGTTATGAGACTTCCCCAAAACACAAACTCATAGAAGCTCATAATATCAATGACGCTTTTAAAATTAAAGTTAAAAGGTTTAGTATCACTCTTTCCAATTTATAGATGAGATTACTGACTCAGAAGAAATATATCTAAAGGTAAGTCAGCCAACAAGTGGCAGCCAAGACTCTGAATACAGATTTGTCTCCAAAAACAGTGCTTATTTTCCCAAACCACAAAATATTGCAGTACAATCTTTAAAAGAATCAAAGACAGGTTTGCAACAATACATCATTAGAACCCTAATCAATCTAAATGTCTGCAAAACAGAAAATGACCAAACTAGCAGCCAGGTATGGTGGCTCATGCCTGTAATCTCAGCACTTTGGGAGGCCAAGGAGGGAGAATCACTTGAGGCAACCAAGAGTTGAAGACCAGCCCGGGCAACACAGGAAGATCCCATCTCCACAATAAGTAAAAAATTAGCTGGGTGTGGTGACACATGCCTGTAGTCCTAGCTACTCGGGAGGATGAGGCAGGAAGATTGCTTGAGCCCAGGTGATCGAGGCTGCAGTGAGCTATAACTGTGCCACTGCACTACCAGCCTGGGCAACAGAGCAAGACCCTGTCTCCAAAAAAAAAAAAAAAAAAAAAAAAAAGGAAAGAAAAAAAGGAAGGAAGGAAGGCTGCCAACCATAAACAGTTATAAACGGATGATTATAAGCATTATATCTTCATCTTGAACATTGTAGGGTCCAGCCCCACAGGGTCAGTGGGTTTTTCTCCCAGTGTGCAGACGAGAGATTGTAGAAATAAAGACACAAGACAAAGAGATAAAAGAAAAGACAGCTGGGCCCGGGGAACCACTACCACCAAGACGCAGAGACCGGTAGTGGCCCTGAATGCCAAGCTGTGCTGTTATTTATTGGATACAAGGCAAAAGGGGCAAGGTAAGGAGTATGAGTCATCCCCAATGACTGACAAGGTCATGTGAGTCACATGTCCACTAGACAGGGGCCCTTCCCTGCCTGGCAGCCGAGGCAGAGAGAGAGAGAGAGAGAGGACAGCTTACACTATTATTACTGCATATCGCATATATAGCGTATACAATAGCATACACTATTATTTCTGCATAATATTATGATATTATTTCTGCATATCAGAGACTTTTAGTACTTTCACTAATTTTGCTACTGCAGTCTAAAAGGCAGAGCCAGGTGTACAGGATGGAACATGAAAGCAGACTAGGAGCGTGACCACTGAAGCACAGCATCACAGGGAGACGGTTAGGCCTCCAGATAACTGCGGGCGGGCTTGATTGATGTCAGGCCCTCCACAAGAGGTGGAGTAGAGTCTTCTCTAAACTCCCCTGGGGAAAGGGAGACTCCCTTCCCAGTCTGCTAAGTAGCGGGTGTTTTCCCTTGGCACTGACGCTACCACTAGACCACGGTCGGCTTGGCAACAGGCGTCTTCCCAGACGCTGGCGTTACTGCTAGACCAAGGAGCCCTCTGGCGGCCCTGTCTAGGTGTGACGGAGGGCTCACTCTTGTCTTCTGGTCACTTCTCACTATGTCCCCTCAGCTCCTATCTCTGTATGGCCTGGTTTTTCCTAGGTTATGATTATACAGCAACGATTATTATAATATTGGCATAAAGAGTAATTGCTACAAATGATTAATGATACTCATATATAACATATATAATACATATACATATAATTCATATGATATTCATATATAATCATGTCTATGACCTAGATCTAGTATAACTCTTGTTGTTTTATGTCTTTTATTACACTGGAACGACTCGTGCCCTTGGTCTCTTGCCTTGGCATCTGGATGGCTTGCCGCCCACAGAACATGATCATAAACATCATCTATAAGCTGAAATTATTAAGTGCCAAGAGAGGATCATCAAATATAGGGCACTGGAAGGCAGCTAGTTTATCAGCATTGATGCAAAGTTTAGTATTTATGGACTGCTTGGAAACAGGGGAAGAGATGAGGGAGCTTAGTGACAGCAATCACCATTAAGATGATGCCATTAAATCAAGTCAATTTTAGAAACTAGAGGAAGAGACAAACAGCACCTTATCTCTGCCTTGTAAAGTAGTGATGCGTTCATGTTGTATTATAAATTCCAGAAGAGAACCATATCTGTAAAACTATGAAGGAATCCATCTTTTATGTATCATAAGCCCATCAATACAACTTTATAAGAATTGCTTTATTCAGCTGTGTTTTAAATAACTGGAGAAAAAAATGTTACAAACAAAAATGCATTTATATGTATTTTTATACATGTCTTTCATGATGCCTGTAGTTACCTTTAACCATTCCTCTTTATTTCTTCACACGGATTAAAATTTACCATTAAGTGTCCTTTCATTTCAACCTGAAAGACTTCCTTTAATATTTCTTAGAGTTTGTGCGAATCCTTTCAGTTTTTGTCTATTTGGAAATGTCTTAATTTCACTTTCAGTTTTGAAGAAAAGTTTAGCTAAATAGAGAATTACTGGTTGACAGTCTTTTTCTTTGAACGTTGAAAATGTCTTCCAGCCTCCAGGGTTTCTCATAAGTTAGCTATTAAGCCTATTGAGGATTCCTTGTAACAAGTCATTTTTCTCTTGCTACTTTCAAGATTTTTCTTTAAATTCAACTATGATGGGTCTAGGTATGGATCACTTTGGGCTTATTCAAGTTGGATTACAGTGAGCTTGAATGTGTAGCATAGATTAACATTTTTCAGCAAGTTTGGAAAGTTTTCTGCCATTATTTTTTTAAAATATTCTTTCTGCCTCTTTCTCATCTTCTGGGAATCCTATAATGTCCATGTTGGCACAACATTTAATGGAGTCACATAAGTCTTTTGAGACTGTTCATTTTTCTTTCTGATCCTCACATTGAATAATCTCTATTGACCTAACTTCAAGTTAAAAGATTCCTTCATTTGCCAATTTATATCTGTTGTTGCACTCCTCTAGTGAATTTTTCATTTCAGTTATTATACTTTTAGGCTCCAGAATTTCCTTGTTTTTTAATAATTTCTATCTTTATTGATACTCTTTCACTGGTGAAATACCATTCTGATACTTCCCTATAATTCTTTAGACATGGTTTCATTTAGTTCTTTGAATGTATTTGTAATAGCTAACTTAAAGACTATGAAGTCTAAAATCTAGGCTCCCACAGGGACTTTTTTTGTTAGTTTTTTATTATTCGTCTCTGTGTGTTATATTTCCTATTTCTTCGCATTTCTCAATTTTTGTTAAAACTGAACATTTTAGGTAATATATTTTAACAAATCTCATATCAGATTGCTCCACATTATTCCCCTAAATTTTTAAATCATCAGTGTGTTGTTTTTCTTGATGCTGCTTATTTAGTACTTTCATGAACTAATTTTACAGATCCTGTATTCCCTGTACTGTGTGGCCACCAAGTTCTCTGCTGAAACTTTTTTTTTTTTTTTTTTTTAGGATCGTGTTTTTATTTGTAAGCCTGGCTTCCTAGAAGTCATACCTGGACCAGTAAAATGTAGTAGTCAACCAATGATCATTTAAAAGATTTCCTTAAATGCTTTGCCTATATGTCTTCTACCCTTTGCCAAAGAAATCTTCATGAGAACTCATACCTTCAAACTTCAGGAAGCTTACAAATAGCACTGATTTTCACTTCCTGATTACACAGTGCCTCAAGATCAGTCAGAGGTGACATTCTCCTTTCCCAGGTCATTTCTGGGCATGTGTACAGACTTGCACATTGTACAGCCTTTTAAATACCCAGGAATATGCCAGAGCTTTCCAAAGTTCCCTATAGTTGGCTAGTTCTCCAGACTTTCCTTTTAAATTCCTGCCCAGCTTCTTCCTTTGCCTCAACTGAAATCACAGCCTTAGGCAGTTGACATTTTGCCAACAGTTTGCCATTGTTTCAGTAATGCCCTGGGGGTAAGCTTTTTCTTCCCCCAACTGAGCTGAGTTCAGAGTCAAATCAAATATCCAACCACTCTCTCAGAAAAGAGTTTTCCCAGGGAGCTGCAAGTTGGGACAAAATATTAACTATGCTCTGGGGATGGTGCCTTTAATGGAGCTCCAGAAGTGGTCAGCTCTCTCCATTGTCTGCAATACTGCCAGCTTTTGGCTACACCACTAAGCTGGAGAGAGGGACAAGAATAACCCCAAGTTAAAATATCACAGACCCCACTGGTCTTCCCAAGATTCACTAGTTTTCTCTTGGACAGATGATTTTCAATTCATACTCCTGCTTAATTGCCAGAATTCTAAAATGGCTGATTTTCATTATTTTACCCATATTTTTATTGTTGTATAGGGAGCACAAATTCACTGAGGCCCTCACTCCACCATCCTGGAAGTTGATCAAGTTCTGTAATACTCCGAATTTATAATTTTCAGGACAAAAAGATCTTAATCAAAAAAAAAAAACCCTCAGTTTGATTTTTTTTAAATATACTTAAAATTTTTAGATCACTGATTCTTATCTCTAATAGAAACTTATAAAAAAATCTGTATTTCAGTACGTAAATGAGAGTGAAACAGATCTGTGAGACAGGAAAAAATAAACTGCATAAACAATTTATCACATCTTTCCTGTTAACTAATATGTGAATCATCAAAAACAAAGGTGATTAACCGGTCTCAGAGCCACTCTCAGTCCTAAACGGCCTCTCAAATCTTTTGGGGACAACAGAAACAAGTAGAAGTGAGGAGGAAAGCCTAGTTCATCTTGTCTTACTTGGCTGACTGAGGCCAAAACCAACTATACTCTGATAGTAAGAAATTTTTTTAAAACTACAGAAAACTGGAAGTGGGAAATCAACAGAAAAGAAGAATCAGACACTTGACTTAGGAGGCAACCCTATCTCTTGAGATTTCTCTGAAGAGACTCAGAACAGAGATTGAGTTTACCTCAGATTCACCCAAGTATAGGCCAAAATCATGGGCTTCTGGAGGAGAAAAGAGTTGTTCATTACTATTTCTCTTTTGTTAGCTGGTACTGGCAAGCCAAGGAAAGACCAAAACTGTCAAGGTAGGCCAAGAAAAGTAAACATCTTTTAGCAAGGCTTTTATTTTCAAGAATATTGTCGCATATTTCTTTCGCTTTTCTATTGTTGTGTAACAAACCACCCCAAAACTTACTGGCACAAAACAACCACCATTTTATTTGGTCATAATTCTGCAATCTGAGCAGGGCTCAGCTAGGCAGTTCTTACACTCATCTTGCTGGTGGTCATTCATACTACTGCTTTCAGCCAGCAGATGAGAAATGAGATCAGCTAGGATACTAGCATGGCTGAGCATCTCTGTCCATGTCATCTCAGAAATACTCCCTCTCCATGTGGCCTCTTTTCCACTGGGTCTCTCTAGGAGAACAGTCAGATTTCTTACATGACGATCCTGTCTCTCAAAAACACAAAAGCATAAGTTGTCAGGCCTTTTTGCACCCAGACCTGGAAAAGCTTTAATTCCTTTGCATTCTCATTGTTAAAACAAGCTACAGGCCCAACCCAAACTGAAAGGAAAGTGACTTCACAAGAGCATGAATGCCACCGATGTAATAGACAACTAAAACATTCAGGCCAATGTTCAGATGACTGGAATGGACACAACCATAAGAAACTATAAAATGGCTAAAACTTGAAGACTGGGCAATTATAGTCAGATTCTGTTCCCTGTTCTTTCCCACAACAAGCGTCAATCTAGGTTCACCGGGAATCTTAATTATAAGTGGAACCTGTTAATCACTTAAAAGCCACATGACCTTAGACAAGTCAATTACTCTCTCTAAGCTTCAGCTGCTGTATCGTAAAACAGCAAAAATTACACATGCCCTGCCTGTCTTAGAGGAACGCTGTAGAATAAATAAGACAAGAGCTTTGAAAACTGTAAACTGCTATACAAATATAAGGAAATATTATGTACCTGACAGGATGGTAAGTATAATCAACCTAGCTAGGCTCCATTCTCCTCCCTATTAATAAAATTATAATCATCATCAATTACCCTATATGCTAAATTACTACCACAGCAATATTATATATAATAGCAAGCTAAAATTACATTATGTTTTGTTACTATGAAGAATAATAACACTAACTACAATTTATTGTTGTCCAATTATATGTCAGGTGCTGTTGGTTACTTTGGATAATCTATAACTAACCCTTACAATAACTCAATAAGGTAGATCCCGCATTTACAAATAAAGAAACTGACACTTGGCTACTTTAAGTAACCTGCCCATAGTTACACAGCTAGTAAATGAAAAATCCGTTCTTAGTATTTAATGCCTAATAGGCACTTGATAAATATTTGTTGGATAAATCAAAGAACAAATAAAGCCAAGGCTATCTGGCTTTAATGCAACATCATTCAACTATATCAAAGGATTTCTCTCTCACAATTCTTATTTTTATATACAGCTACTAAAACTGTAATCATAGCAAACACATCTAACTAACATGAACAATTTAACCTTCCACATCAAGAAAATAGTTTCCCATCTGAAAAGTACCTTTTTTAAAAAAAAATCTAATATTTAACCTATCTAATGAATTATTTTGAATTATAATGATCATGTTATAATGTGGGGACATCAACTGGAATAAAAAGCAAAAAAAAATTACATACAAAAATTACTAAAACAAAAAGAATCATATTTCTAATTTAAAAAATAGGTGCATTATGGATAACAAATTTCCATATCCTATAATATGAAGAGATCTTGAAATTTAAGAAGAAACTGCCCAACAGAAAAACAGATGGAAGATATAAATGGAAACTCAACAAAAGAAATATGAACAGCTAATGAATTCTTTGTATTTTTGTCATTAGTTATTGAAGAAATGCAAATCCAAATAGATTTTTTCAACTATTCGATTGCCAAAATAAAAAAAAATAAAATAAAAAGACTGATTATATCCAGTGTCAGAGAAAACAAAGAAACAAAACATTAAAGCATTATTGCTGGGCATATGAAATGGTACAACCTTTCTAGAGAACAATCTGATAATTGATAAAAATATTCTAAATGTACCCAGCATTTACTCAGCAATTCCATTCCTAGGAATTCATATAAAGAAAATAATTGGACAGCTACACAAAGATGCACATACATGCCAAAATACTGTATAGGATACCACCCAAATGTCTACGCAGAGAACTGTTTAAATACATGATACATACATACAATGCTAATAAAGTACAAAATTTTATTCATTACCATTAAAAGATGTTCAAAATATGAGTGTGAAAGTAAAAAAACAAATGGTATGACCCAATTTTCATAATAAACTTTGATTTGTAGGAGAAAAGAGCGCATACACACACAAGCAGAAGCACACCCAAGAGTGCCAGAGTGAGCACATATGCACTCACAGAGAAATCCCGAGAAGACATGACAATAATGCTCAAGCAGATATGTAGTCATCTGTGAGCTTAAGAATATATATATTTTTACTTTCTTTGTACGTTTCTATATTTTCTGAATGCTTCTCATTAAGCATATACAAACTTTTATAATTGCAATTTAATAAAATTGTTTTCACTTAAAATAATGTCAACTGTCATAAGCATGAACAGGTTCTGTGAACTTTGAATGTTAATTACGTTTAATGTAAAATATTGCCCAAAAAGCAGCTGATATGGATACTGAATGAAGATTTACATTTTATTCCTTTTTCAAATGATGGATTCAATATCATAAAACCCTCATAGTTGTTTCTATTCACATGTATTAGAATTGGGAATTTATTTTAAAATGTCACTTAAAAATAAAAATGAAACAGATATGTGTAAGTGTTACAAGATACACTTATGCTAAGTGTGCCATATTATATGTCTTCGAATAACTTGCATATGTAAGGGCCTAGAGACCTTGATTCTATAACTGAAAAAAAAACCCTGCATCACTTGGTATGTCCACTTGGGAGCTTATTAACTTATGCTTATTATTTACACAGTATAATGGGAATTCTCAATTAGTCTATGCGTAAACTATCCACAACCAATCTTCCTTTTGAGTTTAGCCATTGTACCAAGAGTATAAGCAGTTTAAGCTATTTGCTTCATAGATCTCTCAGCTGTTTATTTTGTATTATGCCAGGATTTACCAAAAACAAATACTTAAAATCAATTATTCCACTTGGATAGTGGATGGGCAGGCAAGTGGGCAGCTACTACTCTCAGGGCTGAGCCTGAGTATCACACCCAGATACACCACTAGCCGACCCCCAAACAGGAGACTTTGGGAAATGTTTAGGGTCATTTTAGTTGTCACAATGATGCAGGGAGGGGAGTGATTCTAATGCCATTTTGGCCCAGAGATGCCAAATATGCTGCAACATGGGGTACCCCACCAAGATATGTCCAATCTATAACAATAGTGTCCCTGTTGAGACAGGTACCATTTTCTTGCTCAATGTTGTATTTCCAGACTACTGCATAACAGGTATTAAATAAATATTTGTTGAATAAAACCAAAATATACAATTTACGGCACTGAACGAGACACAGATAATACAAAGGAGGGAAAAGAAGTGACAACAGAGAAACCAGATTCTACCTCTACCTAAGACAGGCCATAGTGGCCAGGGTCTGTTATACTTAGGGGAACTCTATAATCAGACACATTAATACCTAAGATACTTATAAAAGCACAATAATTCACACTCAAATCCAGATTATAGATATCCAGGTGTATGCTTTCCTCTATTAGTAAAGATCAGCAACTGTGTCAGTTGAAGACATACATACCAGTGCCAATCTTGCCGTGGCAACACTGTAGTTTAAGAGTACGGTTTCTGGAGTAAACTGCCGGGTTTGAGTCTGATTTTATACATGCATTACCTGAGTAAATCACTTGATAACTTAACATACTATTTAGAAACTTGGCAATTTACCTCATGTCTTCTACTATAAGCCTTCTCATCTACAAAACGGAGTAATGAAACAGGTTCACCACCGCCTACTCTAAATCTATGGGACAGATATATTACACAACTAAAAATTTTTTTAATTTGGGGAAGTAATACCAAATATATATAACACCCCAGGTAGGGCAGCAACTCATAATCATACACACTAATGTTCCTGTAGCAAAAAATAATGTTCCAGATGCAGGATATATAAAGACCCTTACATAGCTTCATCTCACTTAGTTCAGGTTTTTCAGCCAAATTAGTTTGCTATAAACATAGGAAACCATTTTCAAACCCTTTGAATTTCAGAAATGAATATAAAAGATCATGGATCACCTACTTCCCTCGGAGACAGCACGTAAAAATTAAATGAGTTCATATAAGGTGCTTACCCCAGTGCCTGGCACACAACTAGCACTTAAATACTAGTTATTGTTATGAAATGTTAGCTAGCTAGTGTATGAAATACAAGACAATACAAGGTAGCTAAAGGAGTCAGTAGACTTACAGAGAAGGAGGTGGGTAAGGATGAGTAGTGGTCAGAGGGACCTAAGATAACTACACTAACTAAAAGAAAACAAAATGAGAGTTGATTAACCATAAACTGCAAGACAATAATGTATCTGCCACATTGAACTCTTAAGTACACATCTACTTCCTTTTGATAGATGGGAGTTTCTCCAGAAGGTAGTATCTGAAAACATTTAGTATTTTCTACTTCACATGTGGTTTTCTACTTACAACTCTATGTAGCTTTCTTACTAAAAGCAGATCAAGTTTTTGAAGATTTTTAATCAAGGTAGGACCCAAACTGGTTTCTCCCTAAGGTAATAAAGCAATTAAGTTTTTGTTGCCTACCACAGAATATAGTAAAATCTGGGCAGTAAAATAGTAAACAAAGGCTGGGTGAGTGGCTCAACCTTTAATCCAAACCCTTTGGGAGGCCAAAGAGGAAGGCTCACTTGAGGACAGGAGTTCAAGACCAGCCTGAGCAACATAGGGAGACCCCCCCACCACCTCTACCAAAAAAAAAAAAAAAAAAAAAAGCTGGGCATGGTGACACACCTCTAGTCCTAGCTACTTGGGAGGCTAAGGCAGGAGGCTGGAGCGGGAAGACTGCTGGAGCCAGGGAGTTCAAGGCTTCAGTGAACTATGATGGTATCACCGCACTCCAGTCTGGGAAACAGAGCAAGAGCCTGTCTCAAAACAAAATTAATTAAATTAATAGTAAATGCAAAAAATAAAAATAAAAAACATACTGAATACCATTTCCCCTTGGAAATCACTGGAGTTAAATCTGCCCCTATATCACCTCCCTGCTCTATTGGTTTTTCCTAACCCAATCTACTGAAGAAACTTTTACATTTATATAAGAAATGAATGAAACTATTACTTCTGAAGCACTATTCTGTGCCAGGCACTGGATTACGCACTTTGCGTAAGTCCTTTACTTAATTTTCACAAGTCTTCAAGGTAACGATTAATGTCTTCATATTACCTAAGAATATTGAATTAGTGAGTGAACCAACAGTCAAACTCAGGTTTGATTGACTCAAAAAACCATGAGCTGCTTACACTAGACCACTCTGCCAAAGGATACTGCTTCATTCTCACATTGTTGACTAATTTTTTGCTTCCCTCTGTATTTGTTATCAATTATTTTTAAAGTGTACATAGTAGGAATTTGTAATCTCTCTCAGAATAAAAGAATTTTAGTTCTTACTATAATCCCAAATTTGAAATTAACTTGTAATTTTTATCTTAGTTTATCTCTGAAAAACAATTTAAAATGTGCAAAAATTACATGCATCATCTTTAGTTATAAGAGAATATTCATAAATATATAGCAATACATTTCCAAGCAATTAGCATCAGAATTATAATCAAAGAACTTTAAACCTGGTAAAGACTTTAATAATAATAGATATTGGCTGAGAGCAGTGGCTCACACCTGTAATCCCAACACTTTGGGAGGCCGAGGTGGCGGATCACCTGAAGTCGGGAGTTCAAGACCAGCCTGACCAACGTGGAGAAACCCCGTCTCTACTAAAAATACAAAATTAGTCAGGCATGGTGGCACATGCCTGTAAACCCAGCTACTCGGGAGGCTGAGGCAGGGGAATCGCTTGAACCCAGGAGGCGGAGGTTGAAGTGAGCCGAGATCATCCCACTGCACTCCAGCCTGAGCAACAAAAGCGAAACTCCGTCTCAAACCAAAAAAAAGAATAATACAGATATTATTTAGATGAATTACTAACTATTCTGGTCTTAAAAGATTTTTGTGGGGTATGACCTACCAAATACCCCTCTATACCCTACTCCAGAGCCCAGTGAACTTTTAGGGACTGTCTTCTTTATGACAAATAAAAATCACCCTTTCTAAAAGCTTTCAAGGCAACAAGTTATGGCTCTCTTTAACATATTATGCTGCTTTTATCGATTTTAGCTGGGAGTATGGAACAAAGAGTAAAGAGAAATACAAAAAAATTTGAAAACTAATTTTAAGTTCTTTCCCCTCCTTTCCTATACAAAATAGTTTCCATGGTTCCAGTCTTTTCTCACTGCTGTCAATACCCATTTTTTCTGCCCTTTTCAGTGTCTCTCCAACTGTTTTATGTCCAGAATAAACTATGGACAAAATAATGAAACTTTATTAGTTCAGAGTGTTTAGTTTAGTACTGTAAACTAAAAGCTCAAAGACCAAGTTAAAGAAAAATAATAATCACCAGCTTTTGAATATTAAACTCCAGATTCATGCTCATATCCAGAAGTACAAAATTGCTAATACATATTCAATTTGTAGAATGCTATGATTTGAGTCTAAACAATTAACTTTGTGTGATTAACTTCTAACCCTTATTAAATGTTATCATGTTTTTGATGGGCCCCTGATACGATTTATTTTCTATGTGCACATAAGTAATTTCATAGGCTGTTACAGTAAGATTTAAATGCACATTTGGGTAAAGTGGAAACATATTTTGGAACTCATTATTATCAAAGACTCTAGAATTCTACAATATGAAGAAGGAGCCATTTCTAGAAACTATTACCATTACTCATAAATGCTATCATAACCTAGAATTTTCTTTCTTTTTTTAATAGAGACAGGCTCTCCCTGTGTTGCCCAGGCTGGTCTCCAATTCCTGGGCTCAAGGGATCCTTCTACCTTGACATCCCAAAGTGCTGAGATTACAGGCACAAGCCACCATGCCCGGCCTAGAATTTTCAAAGTTCTATAAACAGACAATAGTTTATGGATATTACTTTTAACAATCAATGTACTTAATTAAATACCATGCTTGGGGTTATGAAATTCAAGGAATATTTTAAGTTGTACAAAGAATGAGGATATTTACTAATGTTACTTTATGCCCAAGACATGCTATGTTTAATACGGATAGTTTCTATTTTGATTTTTACAATGTTTCACATTTATATTTTTAAAACTATACTACTCTTTAAAGACCAATTGTTATTGGCCCTGGTAAAAGGTTAGTAACTTGTATATCCTGTGTACAGTATTAAGTCAGTAAATATTAGTTGGAAAGCAATAAAAGGAAACCGCCAAGAGTCTAATTCTTATTTCTATATCCATGATGCCATTAGAAAAAGCAGCATATAACTTTGATCATCACTTCTAGCAACTGCAATAACAAAAAGAGAGGTATAATTTACTACTCTAATTTACAGTCCTTCTACCTAGGAAAGCAATATAGAGAGCAGCTTTGAAACCCTGTCTCCCAATGAAGTACTACTCAGAGTCCTAATTTAAAAAGAGACAAAAATGGACCTGCTCTGCTTCCAATTATCCCTCCAAAGGTGTCCCCTGAAAATTCAAATTATTAAAAATAGGATTTAAAAATTATTAATAGAGTAGATACAAATACTAGAGTAAGAGTCAAAAGATCTGGAAAATTGTTTCTTGACCTTTCTATCTCAGTTTCCTCATCCTAAATTTGGAAACAATTCCTTCCCCATATAACTTACTGTTGGGAAAAGCTAAATAAGATGCTACACACCAAAGAACTTTGTAAAGCATGACCTTTGTGTAGCATGACCTATGAAAATATGAGGCATATTATAATTACTGTTCTATAGGCTAGGCAATATTTTAAAATAAACGGGCTTCTTTTCCTACCACTCCCGTTCCCAAGATACTTCCTTACTTCACATACTACAAAGGAGTTTAATGTTATCAAAATGAAAAGAGGTCCAAAAATAAAATTAAAAGAGGAAAAGAGGGAAGGAGAAACACATATAAAATTGTTCTCTGCTGCTTCTGTCAGATAATTTAAGATAAGCTCATTTCCTATTACTTTACCAAGAGAAGGACTTCACCAACACATCTATTGATTAATTTCCTCTAAACTATTTTTGATAAGTTTGTAAGCACTTTTAATAAAAGTATACTATGGAAATGCTTTTCTCCAAATCCATAAAAAGATTCACAATTATTAGGTATAATATCAACGTCCATAGTCAGATATCTTCAATCATGAAAACTGAGTGATAAGGGAAAAGAATGTCCAACTGGTTTGTTTGACACAGACAACTCAAATGGTTTGAGAAATATAATAAAACTGTAATTATTTCCTAGGAAAACTACTTAAAAGAGTTGGTACTAAGTCCCTTTAAATATACTACCTATGATAAAGATTATTGTAACTCTGAAATTGTAACTTCTACACATAAATGCAATTACTAACTATAAATAATGTTGTCAAGGCCTTAGACACAAAACTACTCAATTTCTCTTTCAACGTTATATCCATAAAATTGTAGAAAATGCATAGGGGAATTTTTGATGTACCTTACAAAGGACTTACGCAGAACCACAAGTTTGAAATGGAGGTTACAGCTTATTTCTCTTGAGCTTTGTCTCTCAACTAGCAGATTGAGTGTTTATCTTCCCAAAGAAACTAAAGAGTATCCTCCACGGCCACTAAAACAAAGACCATATATCAAATTGAAATAAGGAGTACCTTGTTCCCTGTGAAGACTGATGGATTCTATTTCATCATCACATCTTTGACTGAAACAATATGAACACAATTTTTAGAACTTAGAAATTAAAGTGTAGTATTTAAAGATAAATTATTAACACTTTTCAAAAATTTACTAGATTATATATGCTTACAAAAAAGTAAACCACATGATTATTTTTAAATAATACCAATTTTAATAATATAAGCTTCATTTATTAAAAATTAAGAAACATTCAAATAGCAATGTTTGATCATCCTCAATGGGCTGGCAATTGCATTTCAACTCTTTGGAAAGGTAAGGAAGTAATTTGGATGCAAACATAACCTCAAAGACCAATGATGATGACCGCTTACAAGTACTCACAGACACTATGCCTATCCCTCTGACACCCTTCCCACCTATCCACCCCACCCTGACTCCTGCTTTTTTCACCTTTCTGAATGCCAGTGGACGGCCTCTCTTTAAAGTACTGTTTGTAGTGGAAGCAGAAGTTCACACAAACAAGCTGCTGCATCTTTCTACATAACAAAACGATTATTGAGTAGTCGAGTAGGGGAATTATGACATCAGCAGTATATTAACCAATTACTCTACCAAATACTTAGTATCTACTGATAAGCATGCTATTGTATCATTGGCTAAATTTCATAAAGTCAACTATTATTTTTCTACCTTTAATTGAAACTTACTTTGATATAGGCTTAATGCTTAGTCTATGAAACCACTATGAAAATATATGTAGCATATACACTTATTTGACTGCCATTTTAGAATTACAAACCCATACATTACGCAGGGTCGCATATGGGTATCAAAGGACAGGAAAAGACTAACCAATGAGTCTCATATTTGTGCTCTCAAACCACTCTGAGGAATGCCTGAAAATTTTACATTATTGCAATTCCAGTGCTCTTTCTTTATTGTTCCTCTATAAACTCTGTGTGTCAGTTATGACTTCAAAATGCAGCATGACCTTAATCCTACCTGGGGCAGGTTTGGTTGGGATGGGAAGTTGGTAGGTGGAAAGGAAGGAATTCTCTTGTGGTTTTTACGGCACCACAGAAAGCTAGGTTAACTGAAGCATTTAAAATATAAACTGAAAACACATAACTATGTACATAATACTGTTTTCTTGAAAACATATATAGTAGTGATGGAAAATAAAGTTCTTCACCATATTAACTATTGCCAACCATCAAGAAAGGAAAAACACCAAAATATGAAAAAAGAAAATTACTATTGAAAAAATTCAGACATGAGACTCCATATATGACATCTCAAAATACTCTGTATTATGTACACACAGTTCATTATTTATAAAGAACATGTGTTCAAATTACCTCATATTCCTTCCATGAGCCAAACTCAACGTATTCTCTACCATAAAATGCCAGAATGACCAAGTGGCCTAAAATATTAAAAGCAAGAACAATTAGTTCACATTAAAAATGAATTTTTTGGTATGTAGAAGCCATGTGACTATTTAAAATTATTAAGTTTATAGATGAGTATTAATTATATTAATTACATAACTGGATTATTTTAGAAGTATTTCTTCACATGAATGCACTGATATTTTTAGATGTTTCTGATTTAGCCAAAAAAGATACTGTTTTTGATTTTACATGAGAGAATTTTTAGTTTTCAAAGAACTATAATTCAAAGAATCATCATAGTATTGTAGTAATAAGAAATATAAATTAGGGGAAATCTCAGAAAAAGCATTCTTTAAAAGAATATGTGCTTTTAAACTGTGAAGATGAGAGAGCAAACAATTCTGAAAATCACCCTGCTAATTTCTTGTAGAGAAGCAAAAGTTGGAATGACTTAGCAGCTTACATGCATTTGCTCATTCCTTAAAAATAATTTAGTTTTATAGAAATTTTTAAAAGAAAGATCTTTTGTTCAAGGAAGGAGAATACACAAGCTATTTTTAAACTAATGATCTTTATTGGCTAATAAAGTAAATGTGGAGTAGCAATGATATACAAACATACTTACATGTATGTGTTTATGTACGTTCCCTAAATTTGGCCCATGATATCAGAGATCAACTTATTACAAAGTATATCTGATAATTTAGTTAACTATAAAAAGCATCGTAGTTACCTGGCATGATTTGGCTTTACCTTTTTTCTTTAAAGGTAAAGGTGACATTAAGTGACAGTTGCCATAAATTTTTATATTGCTCCATTAGACATGGAAAAATAACAAAGCAAACAGGCACAGCTGAGTATATATGAATAGGCAACAGTCTAAATACACATATTTGGGATTACTTGAAGAAGACAAGACAAGGATCACTAAAACAATCACAGGTGTTTGCTGCGTATTTAGGTGATAAACCAAATACATCGAAAATGCAATAATCTACAATAATCAACACACTTGGATTCTCAAAAAGAACTTGGCAATTTTAACCATATTATTATGTTTTCTTACTTTACTCTCAGTATATTTTCTGACATGAGGCCTTATTTGTAGTACACATATATTATTAACTAAGCAACTACACAATACTTCTTAACAATTTTGAGCAACATGAGTCAAACATATCTGCAGTTATAAATGTTTATAATTCAACCTACTCCATTACTTCTAATCCTTTTCTCCTACTACCTTTCCCTATATATACCTTGTAAATATCAAGTGAAAAATTTAGGCCGGTCTACAGTCACCTGTGTTCTTTACTTCTTTCCAAATAGATTACAAATAAAACCTATTCTTTGAACATATCTCTCACTGTTTCCTATCTCATTGCGAGCAAAAACCACAATTGCTTAGGATCTCTTTGTTTTTTATGATTACAACTTCCTCAGTTACACCAGTTTACTGATGATACAAATTTTTGTCACTCATCTTAACTTTAAAATCCAATTCATTTCTTAAAAGTTCCTTCTTGTATATTATTCAATTATTCATTTAAGAAAGACTAGTTGTTTGGTATCACACACACAAAAATTAAATATATAATACAGTCCCCCCACACTAATAGTTGACAGATGACCATGCTAATCGATGCTGTCTACCTACCATCCAAAGTGCTACATTGGCCTCACCCACAAGACCATATTTTCCTTGTTTCTTTCTATATTCAACAATGACTTTATTTTCATCTCTGACACAACTATTCAAAATATCTATTCTGCCCTTCAAAATTTATTGAGTCAGTACTAGATGCTTGGCAATGTGCTAGGAGGTAATTAGGTGCTGGGGGATATAATGGTGAGCAAAACATGGCTATTCTACATTCAGGTCCCATTCTACCGACTCCCAAATACTGTCCTACTTTCTCAGTGGCTCCATAATTCTCCTGAAACTCAGTGATCTTTCATCTTTTTACACTCGCCTTTTCTCATACCCCATAACTAATAGTAAATAAGCTCTGCTCATTTGTCACTCATGTCAGATGTCCCTTCCAGCACAACCATGAGACTCAAGCGCGACGGCCCATTGCCCTTGGGCCACACCCTTCAGAGAGCTTGCTTTGGCCCTCTGGCCAGGTACCTCCTTGGGAGGCAAGAAGTCTGCACAGCCCAGGGCCATGCTCCCTGAATCCTTCAGACCTTCAGCACATTCCCAGTACCCCAAATTCCCATGCAAAGTTCTTGACTATACTCCTCATGACAGATGGAGATTCAGGCATACTCAACTCTAGGCCTACGGGGTAGACAAAGGGTCAGCTCTCCCTTTGCCACTATGCTCTAGAACAGAACTGCTAAAAAAAATCTGAGAATTCTAAGTGCTCATTTATCTCATTATAAAGCTGCTTCTGGTCAAGTTAGGAGGTCATAGGAGGTTTGATTTAACCATTTCTTTACTGATATGCAACATTTAAGTATGGAGAAACATAGTGAATGAGCTTTCATTTGTATTCTTGCTCTTATTGGTGTTGGGGTGGGCCTGATTCCCCACATCCTACTTACAAGGATAGTTTTCCAGCCTGAATCTTCATTATAACTCATCAAATAATAACAATATTATTATCATAGTAGTAGTAGTCATAAATGTTGTATTGATAATAACTTACTGAGAGTCCTAGCATGGTGCCAGGCATCTAACCTGTATTAGGCTCTTTCACACCCTCAGTAATATTTACAACCCCACTGGCTAGTTGTTACCTACATCTTATCCATGAACTGAAAGTAAAAGACTAGCAGAAAAAGGATTTCAACCAAAGTCTTTCTCAATTAAAAGCCCAAGTTCTGTACCATATGCTTCCTTTCAGATGATTGAGAGAGGTTCCCGACTTCAGATCCACTCTGCTATCTATCCTACACAGATGTGCCAGATTAATCTCCCTAAAGGGCCACTTTCATCTTAACATGTGATCCATTTTTAAAAAATATACACTGGGCCAGGCACAGTGGCTCACACCTGTAATTCCAGCACTTTGGGAGGCCGAGGCGGGCAGATCACGAGGTCAGGAGATCCAGACCATTCTGGCTAACACGGTGAAACCCCATCTCTACTAAAAACACAAAAAATTATCCGGGCAGGGTGGCACGCGCCTGTAGTCCCAGCTACTCAAGAGGCTGAGGCAGGAGAATGGTGTGAACCCAGGAGGCGGAGCTTGCAGTGAGCCGAGATGGCGCCACTGCACTCCAGCCTGGGTGACAGAGCGAGACTCGTCTCAAAAAAAAAAAAAAAAAAAAAAAAAAAAAAAAAAATATATATATATATATACACACACACACACACACATATATATACACACACACACATATATACACACACACACACTGGCTGGTTATCCTATAAACTTAGTTAAGGTCCAAATCCTAAGCCATTTCCTTTCCAGTCCATCTGCTTCACAATTTCCCAACAAACTCTTCAAACTCTTTATACCAAAATCATACTTGCCTCTATGCCATCATATGCTTAACCTCTTCCTCACAGCCAATGTGCCTCCAAAACAACCTTTTAAGATCCATGTCCTGCTTTACCTCATCTCTGAAGGTTTCCCTAACCACTCAAGCCCATAACCCTTTTTCTTTCCATTTTTCTATATCCCCATAATACTGATAGTCTTGAACCAGTCAAGAAGTAATTAACCTATGTACTAAGTATGATGAGAGCCACAAAAGATATCACGTATCTTCTGACTTCAAATCACTTTGTGGAATTAATCTAGTTGGAAGACACTACAGAAAAAAAGACTGGTAAAGTGGCTCTAGAGACAGAGCACCTGGCTGAAAATTCTGCCTCAATCATATGTTTGAATAGACTCTGGTGTTAAATTTGCATAGTACAGTAACAAGCAGCAGTTCTTTTGTGATAAGCAGAGTTGTTGACCTGGAACCCCTTGAGATCTTAAATTTTTTGAGAATCCCAAAGAACTTTTGATGGGATGTGTTATATCCAGTCATGTGCTGATAAATGTTTAAAACCAACATACCACTCTTTCCCTCCCCACCAAAAAAAGTCAGATTTGTGATTGCTACTAATTTCCATGCTGTGTATACTTCTGGAATGGCTACTTTTCAAGCTAGAAATGTGACATTCTGAATGCAGAATTAAGAAGTGATGAGCAACAGTGGCTCTCTCCAGCTAGTAAGGCTTCAGTAAATCATAGTTGTATCTATCTATACCCATCTTATTAGAAAATAAAACAGAGAAATATAATAAACATTCATTAATTTAAAATAATAGTAATCATTCTATGTTAATATTTTTTAATTATAAAATAATCTAAATTTTCCAAAATAAAATTCGGTAAGTATGGAACTGCTGTACGTTTTTATAAAATCCATTAATGTCTTGCTTAACAGAAGATGGATTCTCACATCTAGTTCTGCACTCAATCTGCTGTTTTGTCTGAAGTTATGAAGAAAATGCAGCCTCACACAGACAGGGAATTGAAAAAGGGCCTCCAGGGGTCTTCTATTCACACTTTGAGAAGCATTTATATATAGTGTACAGTTTGCATAAAAGATTTTGGTGTTAAAAGACCTTACCAATAGTGAGTGTCTGGACAAGTTTGGTAGTTTAATCAGTTTTTCTCGCCTAGTAATTATATATCAATATGAAGAATTCTAACTTTAAATTGCCCTGAAAAGAAAGTCCAAACTATTTCATATGTTTATGTATTTACATATGTATGCATATTAATGTATATGTATATATATTATACTTTCCCCATTCAACCATTCAAAGTGCTCAGAATATCAAGGAAAAAAAGATAACCATAAAGCAAGAACTTCTCCATTTTTAGGAAAAAAAATTCTATGTAGCAAGAAAATTTATGAAGCTAATGTATGAATCTTCCCTGAGCTAGACATAATATGCAATTAAGCATAAAAGGTAAAATTATGTTCTACATTTCTACAAGTGGTCAACTGTACTGTACCATCCATAAGTCAGACATTGCACCACACAAAATAAATCAGAATTACATATTCATTGATGTAAAAAAATGGCAGCAATCAATAGAATATATTTTAACTCTGAAATTTAACATTTCTGGATTTATTTTTGGCAGTATTTAATTCTTTAAAATGACATTAAATGGCTTAATAATATGCATACATAAATTGTACTAAAAAAAAAATCACTGATTTAAAATGTGCAGAACAATAGAATCAGCTAGTGGTTTTAACTGAAAGACTGTATCTCATAACTATATCTGGGTAAGTACTGTTTCCCCTGGCTCTGAAAGTATCACTTTAGCCTGGTTTTCTTCCCACTCTTAAAATATCAAGGCAATGTTAAGTATGTTCTGTGCCTCTTCCTTTCATTAATCTTAGGCTGGATTTACCCTCCTTAAAGAATTGAAATAGGATAGCCACTACCTAAACCAGTTTAATCACACTAGACTAGCTACTTCAAACCATTATTACATTTCAAACCACTTCTATTCTTTTAAAAATATTACCTTCTAATTAAATTAAATGCCTTTATGGTCACTTAAGCAACAACAGAATATATTCAAACGTAAACCATATTTTGTAAATCAATGATAAGCACATTAAATAGTTTTAAGGGGTGGGCCAAAAAGTGCCAAAGGTAATCAAACTTTTATGTGACTCCACTGTTGCCTTACTTCTTCTAAGCAGAAGCTATATTCATTTTTAGTTCTCTTATATCAACATGGTAAGGTGCTTACACAAGCCCCGGCAGTTTAGTCACTTCTGCTCTTACAGATTTTTACACGGAAAAAAATTTTAAAGAGAGGTTGTTTAATACGAGCCTCATTGTATATATTTACTAAAATAACTAAACTTGTTCTATTAATGAAATTTTACTCTTTGTGCAAAGTAATAAGTATTTCATCTTAGTGCATTTTTTTTCTATTATTCCTCCTGTAATCTTTAAAGATCCTGCCCTAAGATTGAAATCTGAATGAGAGGTCATTTCATAAAAGTTTAAAGAATTCTTAATCACTTACCAATACTGAAAATGACTTAATATATAGTACATAACATTCCTCTTTGAAAACAATTTTGTTTCTGATTGTCTACTGCCATGTTACTATTTTCAGCTGCTACCCTCTCCTGCAAAACTCTCCTCATATCCTATACCACAAAGACTAAGCCAGAAAGATGAAAATAAGAATACTGGCTTCCACAGTTCGAGTACTAATTCTGTACTATCATGTTAAGCTCTCTCTATACGCTTATCTCATTTTCCCTTTCACTTTATCTTTCATTTTAAACCCCTATAGAGTAGGTAATATTCCCATTTTTACATTAAAAATCTGGGATCAAGGCAGTTAACGAACTTATTTAAGGATAATTAGCTATCAAATGACAAAACCAGGATTTGAACTCTGGTTTCTCTTATTTAAAAGAACTCACATTTTTCCCTAACAATTTTGCAAGCTAACATACATCATGCAAGATGCATCAGATTAAAAAAATTAAGCTAAAGAAGTAAGTCAAAGATACTTGTGTATGTGGAACTGGCATACAACTGTCTCACACAGCGTACTTTGCATCTTTGTGGAAATTTCACAGATCCATGCAAGTACTACAACAAGCCTTCTATTAATGTTGTGACAGTCCTGACAAAAATCTACATTCAAGATTAGCTGCAGGAGATAATCTTCCCACCAATCTGCTTCATACTGAACCTCGGTTTGTGTCTTCAAGAGTGAGCTGTGATTTGATACTCACAGGCTGATCTACAGTGTTTATGCCATACCTCATGATGTGAAATATAGGGACAGTCTTGAAATGTTACAATATGTACCAAGTCAGGCTACTTAACTGCTAAACTACAATCAGAATAACTCATAGGCAGTACTATTCTATAAAGTGCTACAGTCACTATGTAAGTCACAATACTATATAACAAAGTAAACAGAAATATTTTGAAGGTGACAAGTGCCACAAGGAATTCTTTTCTAAATAAGCAAACAATTTAATGTTCTGAAAGTGATGCCCAAATTTAAATATTAAATTCACAGTGGCTCCAGTGGATTATTAAAGGATAAAGAAAAAAACTGATAACCTCGTGGTGAAACTTCCAAAAACTAGAGTTTTGCCTGGTAAAGGCAGTATTTACATTGAAGTGGAGCTGTAACTCATCACTTAGCAGGAAAAAGATTCTTTGGTGAAGTCATGCTGATCTCTCGAACTATGATGCCTCATAATAAGGTCCCCTCGTAGGAACTAGTACGATATCAGATGGGTGTATAAAAATATCTCAATGGGAAATGCCACTGTGGGCACTATTATAGGAATATGAAAGAATACACCACTTAATCACTGATAAACACCTCTACCTCAAGCAAATGTGTTACAAAAAAAATTGCTTACACTATACCATTTACTTGTTCTATGCCATATTGCTTAAAGAGGCTGATTTTACCTTTAGCTGAAGCTGTGTATTTTCTAATCTGTTTAGGGCAGCTGTCAAGTAATCAGAGTAAGCAGTGCCATTTTAATAAGGAAGTCTTTTAATGAAATATAATAGGTCACAAATACCTAATTTCTGCTCTTTACTGTAATTGCCAGTCTTTACTATAACTGCCACTTTAACAATCTTTTCCAAATGCTGCCACAAAAGACGAACAAATCAAGGGTATTAGCATGTGTGTATATTTACAGCTTATTGCTGTCAAAGACTGTAGTTCCAACTCCAGCAGCTATATGAGGATCTGATTCTTTTGATGGAAGCATCTTGTTTCAGGTTGTGAATGTATCTGAATTAATCTCCTTTTCATGTCTACATTAGCAATCACACACTAAAGGACACAAAGGAGAAAAGTTACAGCACAATATCACACTCTTAGTATCACCGATACTTTTACTGTCACTGTAAAGGATTATATATTTTAACGCTTTACTCTTCTTTAATAAATTCTGTGCTCCACTACTTATTAGTTCCTAATTTCAAAAAATGTTGTTCATATACAGGTCAAATACCTGTTTTCTTAGATAAATTTTAAGTTTATTATAATCATCAGTTTTATAGGAACATCATTTAAATCACATAAAACTACAAAGGGCTGCTGCAAAATTAAATAGAGGATCACAACAAGAGTGAGAAAACACAAATATAAATTTTTTATTTTTAAAAAGCATGACTATTTTGCTATAGTACACTTTTAAGTTGTTGATAAACTCTTTAAAAATACTTCCCTGAAAACTTCTTTACATGATATCCTTTTTTTGTTGCTGTTATTTTGGGTATATTATTTGTAAGCAGTAGCTGTTTAAATTTGGTACTATTATTGCTATTTTAATACCATAAGTCCTGTGCACAAACAGTAGTAGTTTTATAAGAAGGTTGCCCATTTTTGAAAGGCTAAGCTTTCCCAAATCAAACTAGCTTACCGTGAAAAGAAAACCATGACAACTGTTTGTACCTCTTGCTTTATTATTACATCCGGCCTGGTCACTCTTAGAAATTCAATCTATTATGGTTGCTAGGAGTCTGTTGCTGTGCAACCTAAAAGGGTATGCTGTGCTTTCAGGCTACGGAGTGCTAATAAACCTGTAGGCTTCCCTCTATGGGTCCAACCAGTGTGTTTAAAGGGCTTAATACTTTTCAGGAGTGATTGGCCTACAATTCAAGACACATCCTATTAAAAACAAGTCACACTGAGAGATTTCTAACAAAGAGACAAAATGCTAAACATACACAAATATTCAAAATGTATCCTCAGAATCCCTAACTAATTTGGTAAAACAAACAATGAACAGATTATCATCTACATTTCAATTATACCACCTACCAATCCCAAGTTTTTATTTTCATACAGTCCCCTAAAAGGTCATAATAGATATAAATGAACTGAGCAAGTTTTAGGGAAAAAAGCAGCACCAAGTACCTTCACCTTTTACAAACTTCAATAATAGAAAAATAAGTTAAAACTAGAAATCCCAGAAATCATGAAGTTGGTAAAAATAAAAACCATTCCCCCCAAACAATTATTTTAAAAATCAAGAAGTTCCACATTTCATTATAAAAACAGATTTTTTTCATCACTTTTGGACAGTAATAACTTTATATTAATTATAAAATCTATACCAGCCTATCATATGCACATTCTATAACTTCAAAGATTAACACTTAATAAATTATTCACATAAATTTACTAAAATTAGATAGCATTATTTGAATGTAAATGAGAAGAAAAGCACAGCAGAGTTTATAAATGAAATACTGTTAAGTCAAATTGTGGGAAATGGATTTTGAAAAGTGGATAGACATTAAGGGAGAGCTTCTAATTCCTTTAGAAATTGTACTAATTTGTATTACTTATTTTTAAATAAGCCTTTTTCATAAGATATTTGGTGACCAAGATGAAGGTGTTCTATCATAAAATACCAAAGACCACACACACAAAAATAACAATAATCATCTTAACTATGAAAATCTATCCAAAACTTTCCACGGATATTTTTGCTATATTAATATTGCCTGCAACTTTGGAAAATTAACTTTTTTTAAGTTAGACATTTTCTCTACATTCTTGGAAGCATTTAGCCCTTCAACTTAACTATTCTGAGCTGGGAACCCTTTAAATAACCTGTCAACTGCACTACCTTATTCCTTTTTAAAGAGCCAGTTATCTGTCCTTCAATGTTTGCTTTCATTTCTTCTCATTACACACTATAGGAAGCAGAGTAAAAGATATTAACTATTTCTCTAAAAGTACCCCAGAGCAACAAACAGAGGAATGTGGAACAACTATCCAAAAAAGAAAGGCCAAGAAATCAACAATAAAGGAGAGCTGAAGAACGCTGAGAGGTGTAAAGGCAACATCTGACCAAAGAAGTGAGGATGAAGCAAGAAGAGAATGTGTTCACTAAGGTGGTTTAGAACTGAAACAGCCCATAGCAAAGCAAAGCACAGCACAGCAGAGCAAATGGGAGAAAAGAGGTAGAAAAAAATGAGAGACAAGAACGTGTTAGAAAGAGAATTGAAAGAGGATTTGTTAAAAGAAATGTGGATTCATTTTCCGGATGAAAAGAAAAGGAAAAAAGAGAAAACAAATATGAAAGTTTATATTAAATAATTACATATTCCTTGCTTCATCCTTCTTAAAAAAATGCAAGTCAGAAAAAAAAGTTCTTAAAAGATTCAGTGATGTCAGCAGACACAACGTAAAAACCAAGATTAGTAACTTACAGGCTCCACTTAATTTTTTTTTTTTTGAGACGGAGTCTCGCTCTGGTACCCAGGCTGGAGTGCAGTGGCGCGATCTCCGCCTCCCGGGTTCACGCCATTCTCCTGCCTCAGCCTCTCTTAGTAGCTGGGACTACAGGTGCCCGCCACCACGCCCGGCTAATTTTTTTTTTTTTTGTATTTTTAGTAGAGACGGGGTTTCACCGTGGTCTAGATCTCCTGACCTCGTGATCCGCCCGCCTCGGCCTCCCAAAGTGCTGGGATTACAAGCGTGAGCCACCGCGCCCGGCCGGCTCCACTTAATTTTACAAAGAATTAATTTGAATACTTTCTAGTTCTCCTGTATGACAAGAAAAATTTAACTTGATTCTATATGGCCTAAAGTACGAAAACCTTTTAAAAGTAATTAAAATTGATATTTCCCAAATAAGAACAAATCGTTCGAACACACACACTACACATACACACACACCGGTCAATAAAGTTATTAAAGTCAGATTCTACTGAGGAGTATACTAGTCACAAGGCATGTGTTAGGCAAATGGGTTAACTTCCAAAACAGTTATTTAATACTTGGTCAATTACTAGTTGAGTATATTAAATAATTCTGTTAAGGATCTGATCTTAAAGAATCAAAAGTTCTAAATTGGTTACATGAATACTTAGGACCCTGTCAATACTATTAACTAAATGGCAAAAACAAAACCAACGGTATGGATATCTATATTGGCAGTGTCATTGGAATGTGCCTTCTGGTATTCACTGGGTCCTTGTCTCCTCAAGGTTAGAAAGCTTCAATATAATTAAGTGTGGCATCCATAAAAGAAACTATATACTATGTAGCTATAGAAAATAACATATTCCACCATGCAATTAGCCTCTTTTTGGCAAATTCCAGTTTTCTTGGACTAGTAACACCCTATTACATTTGCTTCATCTCCATTTACCCACCTTCCTAAAAAAAATTTTTAAAAATCAAAGCTCCTCAGTAAATGTTGCCAAAAAGAACAGATTTTTCTTAATTTCATAATTTTTATCAAGAATTATAAATTCTTTGATATATAATTAGAGTTGGTAACCAAGAACGTGACTTACAGGTTAGAATACTTTTTTGTACACATGTATTACCAAGTATAAAAATAAAAATAAAATTATTCCGAGGGCCATAAAATTATTATTTCTCCTTTCTCCTGACAGAATATTTCCTTATTTTGTTTTTTCAAATTATTTCAACAATTTGTTTAGCCAAGGTCAATAAGGATGTTGATATACAAAAAGATACATATTTTTTTTCCTTGTCTTTTTTTTTTTTGAGATAGAGTCTCACTCTGTCACCCAGGCTGGAGTGCAGTGGTGCAATGTCAGCTCACTGCAACCTCTATTTCCCGGGTTCAAGCGATTCTTGTGCCTCAGCCTTCAGAGTAGCTGCGATTACAGGCATGTATCACCACACCCAGCTAATTTTTGTATTTTTAGTAGAGACAGGGCTTCACCACGTTAGCCAGGCTGTTCTCGAACTCCTGCCCTCAAGTTATGCACCCACCTCAGCCTCCCAAAGTGCTGGGATTACAGATGTCAGCCACCGTGCCCTGCCCAAAGAAACTTTTAATATTAAAATTTATTACAGGAATGTGATACTGATTAGAACTGACTGTAAGAGTAACCTCAGTTAAACACGTTTTCTAACTTCTATTAAAAATCGCTTTCGGCCGGGCTCGGTGGCCTGTAATCCCAGCACTCTGGGAGGCTGAGGCGGGCGGATCACGAGGTCAGGAGATCGAGACCATTCTGGCTAACACAGTGAAACCCCGTCTCTACTAAAAAAAAAAAAAAAAAATACAAAAAATTAGCCGGGCATAGTGGCGGGCGCCTGTAGTCCCAGCTACTTGGGAGGCTGAGGCAAGAGAATGGCGTGAACCCGGGAGGCGGAGCTTGCAGTGAGCCAAGATCGCGCCACTGCACTCCAGCCTGGGCGACAGCGAGACTCTGTCCCCAAAAAAAAAAAAAAAAAAAATCACTTTCACTTTTTAACTACTACCATTCACCTTTATACATCTAAAAACTTGAGCTACTGAAATGAGCTGATTTTTGAAATTAGTGATTGAGGATACTGAAAAGGTACCTTGAAGTACATTCTATAAGTCCAAAGGATAATTTCAGCCACATCATATTATGAATGCCAAAAACTCACTTATATATTTCACAATTTTTAGTGAAAGAAAAATACACAGAAAATCTTTCAAAAACATAAAAGCCATCTTAATAAAGAGGTAAATGATACTCTCACAGAACTTTCAGTCTTTGTGCAGTCTATACTAAATTTGAAAAACTACACAGTATTCAATTCTAACTCTATATCTAACATCAGAAATATGACGGTTCACAATTCAAAATATTAAATTTAACACTTGTTTAGAAACTTCCATTATTTCCACGATTTTTTTTTCCTCACCCTTCCAAGCACAGGGTAGACAACACAACATACAAGGCAGAGCAATCGACTAGCAATGTGAATGTTAGCCCTGAGTCATCTATGTCGGTTCTCTTTCCAAAGGTAAAACGCAATGGGAATAATAAGATAGGTGGGGAATAAATGATTATAGCTGGAACCAGATTAACCATAAGTTGTTAACTTTAAAGGAAAGTGATGGATACATGGAAACTCACTTCATCATTTCATCAAACTGCTCTATGCTGTAACATGCTCAAATGTTTCCTAATCAAAAGAGTTACAAGGAAAAACATGAGAGAAGACTCATTGGTCACCAAAGTCTCTTATACCTCACATATCTTTTCATAAACACAACGGTGGTACAAACAAGTGGAGATACTAAATTTTGCTTAATTTTTTACTTTTTTAATGTCAGAAATAACCAGGTACTCGCCTTCAACAGACTCTGGCCCACAGCTTGAGAAAATGTGTGCACAGCTGACTCACTTCAGACATAAATGCCTGGGCATATTTGCAAGTATAATCATTGAACCGGCCTTTCAGGATAGAAACCTAGATTAAAAATAAATATTGTATATATAATTGTATAAGTTCAAACAGAGAAAGGTAGTTTTTTGTTTTGCTTAAGGTTCCATAAAAATGTCTATTTCCTTAAATAACTTAAAAAACATATACACATTCATGTTATATTCATTATATTTTAATTTGTACCATTTTTTAAGTAGTTCAATAGAATACAATAGCCTCGAATACTGTGAAACTGTACATTTCATAATGGATGACAGGCACATAATGCTGAATATTTGACACCAAACTGACTATCTGACACCAAACTGAAATGAAAAATATTATTGTGACACTAGTACACAGAAAATCCCATTCTAAAAATAGCAGTATGACAATCTATTTGTCAAAATAATAGAATTCAAGACAATTTGCCTCCATTAGTAACTTTTATTTAAACAACCTCTCATTTATGTCTTTTATGTCTTTCTACATGTACAAAGTTTTACAAATAAATACAATTCATAAATTATTATTAAAGACAACTAGATGATAGCTATGCTATATAAACAATGACATTCTGTTTCATATAAAACACTGAAGAGCATTTTTATCACAGAAGCCATCATATGCAAAGATTCTGTCCAATTTAAATTAGCCATAAGTAAACTAAGGGTATAACCAACCAAATTAGCAGTCTGGCTAACTCTAATTTCTATTTGCCTATTATTGTAATTTTTACTTTTAACGCTTCATGTGTACATGCTGTTCAATTTTTTAAGTGTTTCCAAAGAGCCTCCAACTTGGAAGCAGGTAGGGTGGACTTCAAGAATTTAATTTTGAAAATGTCTCAATCTGCTCGATTCCTTAGTTTTGGTCAATACATCTCTCTCTCTCCCTCTCTATACATATATATACACATATATATATTATATATATATTCACAGAAAGGCATATAAAAATGATAAAAGGGGGCAAAGAGAAAGGCAGAAAGTGCTGTGTGAGGACAGATGTAAAAATAAGGACTCTTTAATATAAAAGGAAGGCTAGCAGCTATCAAAGTACCAATATTATATTATAAATATACAAAGCCACATTTGAAGACATATTCAAAACTTCCTTCCTTCAGGTCTTTGTTCAAATGTTACCTTATCTGCAAGGTGTTCTTAATCACCCTATTTAAAATTACAACCTTCTCCACCCCCATCATTTACAAATCATTTACACTCTCTACCCCCCTGCTTCTCACGTTTGTTTTCTCCATAGCATTGACAACCATCTATTATAATACATACTCATTTATCTTCTCTCTCCCTCATCCCCAATTGTTTGAATGTGAGTTCCTTCAAGGGCAGAGGCCCTTGAAGAAAGATCAGTTTTATTCATTCTTGTATCCTTCACAGCAGTTCACTTCTTGGCCCCTACTTTATGTGCCAATATTTGCTCAAGAAATGAATGAAATAATTTTTAAAAAGTGAAATGAGCAGGTATATTAAAACTCATAGAAATTGAAGAGCACTCCTTAAGTCTGGAAAGAGGTTAATATGACTTCACAAATGGCACTAAATTCAGCAACTCACCATCTCGAGAGATGGTATACAAGGAATATACACTGATTAAAATGAGGGCTGGATAGATTTATGAAGGACAACTCTGTTTTTTTTTTTTTTTAAAAAAGGTTTTTCAGGGTAAAGTTTCTGTAGTAGACATAAAGGCGGATAATCATACCTTTGCATAGTGCAACCCTAATTAAAATATCACAAATGCAAACATGGATCTCACTACTGTAGTAATTCCATTCTGATACTACTGGTTGCCTTGGTGTAACCCTGGATCTGAAGTCCTGATCCTCTACTTTTGACATCCCAGCAGGCACAGTAAAGTTAGGCAGTAGAAGGAAAAACCCAAGGTTTGGGATATTCAAAGTAGTCCCCCAAAGCAAGGTTCCCACAATGCCCCACATGTCTCTCCTATATTAAGGAATTCCTGCACCCTGTCACAACTATACTTAAAGACATTCCCCAACTTCTGAAAGTAAGATATTAGTCTTGTTGGATACTAAGAAAATCCAAACAAGTCTGGAATTATATCTACATATAGATATACGAGTCTAGAATTTCATATATAGAGAAATGTATATATATAAATACAGAAGGAGGTGACAAAATGTCATTTGAAAAGGTAAGAATAAAAAGACCTGGATTAAGGTCAGCCCGATCCACTGCCAGCTACATGATACTCTATTTGAAGAAATATCCAAAATTCATGAATTCATGCCATTAAATTCATTTCGGAAAAAAAAAGGAAGTAAATAAATCCAATGGAATTTGGTTGGATTGCATTGCTTGAAAGGTCATTGTAAAATCAGAACTAGACAAAATTTTTAAATAGATAAATGTGTTTTCTAAGATTTGATTAGAGATTCGAAATTAACAATCTGAAGCTTAAACAACTATTCATTGTTGCTACTAGAAAAAGACACTGGGTCTCATGCTGAGTTCAAAAACCTTGAGTATGGAGTCTTCTGCCCTCGGTAAGCTTACAAACAATTTAGAAAGATTAAGCATTTACAACTGAACAAACGAAAATCTAAATCACAATTACCAATTAGCAAAGATAATAAGAAATTACTAGAAATGAACCTATCAAGTTAGGGACCACTCAAATTTTAGGAGAGATTAATTGAAGTAGGGCAGAAAACACATTCTAATAGAATAAAGGATGAGAACTAAGTTTCAAAGAAATGACAAGGCAGAATTCAGGAGACCATATAGGATAATAACAGCAATTGCCATTTATTAAACACGTGTCAGGCACAGTGCTATTTTGACTATGTCATGTAGTGTAATCTTTGAAACAATCTTTTCAGGTTGATTTTATTAATCCTATTTCACAGAATGTAAGTAATCTGCCTAACATTAAACTGCTAGTCAGTGGCAGAGCTAGAATTCATACCCAGGACTGTTCATTTTGAAGTTCATGATCTTAACCAATGCACAATACAGTTGTCCCTCTGTAACCATGGGGAATTGGTTCCAGGACCTCCATCTTAAAAAAGGGTGCCCAACTCTCTTATATAAAATGGCATAGTATTTGTATATAGCCTGTACACATCCTCCTGTATATACTTTAAATCATCTCTAGATTAATTATAATTCCTAATACAATATAAGTGCTATACAAATAGTTGTAATACTGTATTTACTTCTTTTATTGTTGTGTTGTTATATATTGTTTTCTTTTTTCAAGTGTTTCCCATCCTCAGCTGGTTGAATTCACAAATGCAGATCACACAGACACAAAATGTAGACTGGTCAGAAAAGGGGAAGTACAGAGAAAAGTGGTGAAATACAAGTTTGAAAATGGACATGAGACTATAAGCTTCCTAACAGCAAAGACTGTGGTTGCTCTGTGGGACACTGTGGTAACTAATAAATATTTCTTAAACGACTCTGATGAAGAGGCAATGAGGAATCCTGAAAAGATTCTGACAGAGGGAAACATAAAACTCTGAGCTATTTCTAAAAATTCAAAAAAACCTTCTTTTTAGAGGACTCTATTAATCCAAAAAGTTAAGTAAAAATGTATCCAGATTACAAATTCATAAGACATTAACACCACGTTCCATATTTGAGTTTCCTTCTCTGCACATCCAACAAATACAGCAGTCTAGTATTTAGTTACTCTGGTAACTCAATCTCTATATTCAAATCTGAATTTAAGACTTGCAAGTATTTAGCACTTTCTATTCATTTGAATTACACTTTCAATATTTGTATTTTCCATTCTAATTTATGAGTCAGTATATATGTCGATATATCAGAAATACAGTTCAATCTAAAAGTATATTATTTAGATCTCTCCCCCAAAAACATTAACAGAAAGCAAAAGGAATGTAATGCATTATATTCTGACTCTCTCAATTCACCTGAAACAGCAGCATTAAATTTTAAAAAATGATAAAGAATAAAAATGAGGAACTTCTAAGCAAAAAATGCAAGAGGTAACTGTTTCATCATACTTTTGTTTACTACATCTCTCTTTTTATTGAAGGTGAGGCTAAATCCAAAGGGAACAGTTTTACAAGAAGGTTTATCTGTGGGGATTTACACCTTGTTAAAAGCAAATGACAAGCGGTTTTCCCCCCACAGGAAACATACTCCTGTTTTATATAAATGTGTCCTTTCAGATTTGTTACCACAAGTGAGGCTGCAGAGAGCATCAGGTTACATTGGGAAGTTCAGTTGTCATATTCTTGGTTTCTCTTAAACTCACTGTTTCAAATAATTAACAGGGTTAGGGCTCAAACTGTTCATCTTTAGCACAATACTGAAACTAAATTCAAGCCTGAGCTCACTGATTTACTTCTAAACGTAAAACACAGACACACACACAGAGAGAAAGAGAGAGACAGAGAGGAGAGAGAAATAATTAGACAAAATCTTGGTAATTACAATTCCTGCCACAGTCCCATACTATTAAAAAGTAAACAACATAACCTTCCAAAAACTCAGATTAAGAAAATAAAAAATCAGATAATAGCATAGTTGCTGGTATTGCGTCTGGTTGCTATGGAATAAAGGGCAGTCCGTTCATATATTCATTCTGTTCATTCACTGCTACTTAAGAGTGCTGCTACACTTTTAAAGCCCAGCTGGGCAAGTCTCAGCTTGTACCACCTATATTAGCTGCCAATATTTTACTTTTGTTCCACAAGAGAGTGACCTACAAGAACAAACATTTCCATTTTTAAAATTCATAATTAAATGAATTTTTACAAAAATTCTTAAAATAATTAAAAGCACCTTTACCCTCATCAAAAAAGTAAAGACGTGCATAACAGGACTGAAAATCATTTACACTAATACACTGACTATGACATACATCATTAATTCCCAAAAAGAGAAAATACAAATAATAGGAATTAAATATATAATATTTTTCTTTTTAAAAAAACCTAGTAAGTATGGCATTTCTCTTTAAAACAGCCTACTTATGGTTTGGAAAACATTTTTAAATTTTATTTCTATGTCATTCTAAAATAAAATAATCCATATACCAAAAACTACAGTTGGAAATAATTAAAACATTGATATTTATGCAAACTTTGAATGCAGATTTATAAAACTTGCTTTTTCTAGAAAAAATATGGAGTTCAAAATTATAGATAAACAGGTACTTTAAACACTAAAGGCAGTACATTTGAGTTGTTTGCCTTTAAAAAAAGTTTTGTATTAGCCCCAAGAACATTTGTCGAGGAGTGTGGAGGCTGGAGTTCGACAGTCCTAATTCTGATGTTCTATGTCATTATACAAGTCACTCACCCTCAGTTTTCTTACCTATAAAATAAGTGGGGAGGAGGAAGGAGGGGTTCAACTTGATAACTTCCCAAGTCCATTCCAACTAAAAGAATCTGACTCTAAAATAAAACATTCTAATTATGTCTCTACTGAAATCCTATATATTTGGGCCATTCGGAAACATGTGTAACTCTAGTGAGAGACCTTTTCACCTCTTTAATCTGCTGTAGTCCCACGGCTATCTCTTTTGGTCTACTGTGCAGTGCCAGACATAGTAAAGGGACAGTGGAATATGGCAGTAAAATAAGTAGAGATAGGAAGACAGGCTGAAGTTGGCCACTGAGAAAGAAAGATACTCATCATAGGGGATTTGAAGTTCCAGACCCAAAAGCTTAGCTGCTATGCAAACAGGGCAGGTTATAAAATACAGATCATTTCTTGCCAAAAAAAAAAAAAGCAACAAACAAACAAAACTCTCTTTTAAATGTGAAGAGACACTGTTCTTCCAAATTAGAGCATTAAGTTATTGAGGAGTTACTCAAACATAGAATAAGTGGATCAATATTATTATTCCCACACTGAAAATGGCTGATTTTTAAATTATATCCTATAACGCAAATGCAGTAGTGGTCAAATTTAAAACTAAACAACTTTGAAACACTAGAATAAAACTGCCTGTGCTTTCATTGATACTAAACAGAATGTAAAATAATAAAAAGCCAAATAAAATTACACTTTGATTTTAAGTACAAGGTATCTAAAAACACAGAAAAAGTTACTATAAATGTTCAAACTGATATTGCATTAAATTCATAAGGAAATCTATAAATATTTCTGAAAATAACATGTACTTTCTATAATGTTTTGTTTTGCAGGGTTACATTTACATTTTATTCACATATTGTTTGGCTCATTAAACTTTATACTGGTGTTTTCTTCATAGACTGTATGTTCTATCTACTTTTGAAAAGTATAAAAATCTAATAGGCAGAATAACGTAATGAAGATGTTTCCTAATGTCAGTTAGAATTATATATAACCCTTTGAGAAAAGAAAGTTTAGTTCTGAAATAAGATCATTTAATTAGTATATCACTTTGGTTATTTTGTATCACTTTACTATTCAGTTTGTCTGGTTACTCTGTACAGAAATATTTTTAAAGACCGCCACAAAATATATTAAGTCATACACAATTCCACTGAACCCTTGGGATCATAACGAAGTTTAGCAATTAAAGTTATTATGCAAACAAAAAATGCAAGCTTATTTAACGTACTGTATTTACCTCTTCATATCTTTATCATTTAATTAGGTTCAAACAAGGAAACATCAGCTTTTACAAAGATTAAGGTATAAATTTTGCGTTATTAAAATGCCATTAATCACTATTTGTTATATATACTAGCCTGCTCATTACAGAATAGTTTCATGTAATAATACTATTATTACATGAATAACGATTTTTTTTGGCTACAGATTCTAGAATTATAAAATAAACTTCTTTCATACCAGTCTGGCCTCGGTCAAATAAAAAAACTAAGAGAAGGAACCTCCTCATTCCCTGAAGATACTAAACCACAAAATATTAAACTGCTTTGGTGACATCATAAACTATCAGTATATTAGCTCTTAGATGTCTCTTCCTTTATGTTCTATTAGAAACAAAATGAGTAGCAAACCTTGAAGGAAATATACCAGAAGCAGCAGAAGATAGTTGGTTCTCTTCCCTCATCAACTTACAAAATGACTCAATTGTTTACTCAAATCTACCCACAAACAAAGTTAAAAGAATGGCAGACAAAAGATAACCCCATTTCACCCTTGGGAGAGTTAGTCTTCAACACAGGTTTCTTCAAATACGGGCTACTGTCCCTGGACTTTCTCCCTTTCTTAATGATGGGTCAGGATTCAAGTAAAGGAGCCTTGAATTCAATTACTAATCAAAAGATATGACCGGAAACCAAGAACAAACTTCCTGATTTAGAAATGCTGTGCTTGTAGGGTGACTACAGTCAACAGTAATTTATTGTACACTTTATAATAACTAAAAGTATAATTAGAATGTGTGTAACACAAGGAAATGGTAAATGCTTAAGGTGACAGATACCCCATTTACCCTTATGTGACTACTATGCTTTGTATGCATGTATCAAAATATCCCACAAATATATACCCTTACCATGTACCCATAAAAATAAAAATAATAAATAAGAGAAATACTGTGCTGAGAGAAAAAAGCAAGATCATTTTTAAATATTTTGTTTTAAACATAAGCATTTTTTCAAGTATACATTGAATCTGTTCTTAGCATAAGATTTAAATATTTTCAAAGCAACACAAAGTAAAGAATGATTCAAGGTTATTTCAATAAGCAAATATTTCAAATTATATAGCTTTAGAACAATAGAAGGTACTAATTTGTTAAATGCATGTAATGGGCATATGGGAGTTTATTATACTATTCCAATGTAAGTTTTAAATGTTTCAAAATATAAAATGTTTTAGGAATATATACATTTATGGTAAACAGTTTTTTACTACATACTGACTTTACAAATGTAGGCTGCTTTAGATATCAGATAAACTAATCAGATTTCTCAACTGGATATACTAATTTTGTGTATTTTATATATTAATATATTACCTTGTAATAATAAAATAATTACAGGAAAACTCTGATGCAACATCTCAATTTAATCTTTTCTATATACAATGTCTAGAAATAGTCAAACCTCATACTAGTCAAAGATACCAGCACCTTGTTATAAAAATTTCCAACAAACAAACAAAAAAATAAATGTGGTGCTCAAAAAGAGGCTAAGTACAATCTTTTTCCTTGGGTCCTCCCATTAGGTAAAAATCACAGTAAAGATTTTAAAAAGAAATTCTTCATTCAACAAATTATTTCACCATTCATACTGTAATTTTTCCATCTTACCTTATTTTTATCTTTATTTCCAAATTCTCTACTAATTTCATTCAACTCCACTTTTCAGTATCTCTTCCTACCCTTTTTTATCCTTCTTGATTCCCAAATATCATATGTCCCTTTTGTAACCCTCTACAATTGGAAACCTTAAAAAATATGTCCACATAGCTGAGAATATGCAATTTTGTATCTAATAACCCATTTCTCTCATTTCTTTATGCTCCTTAAAACTCAGTGGAAATCTAAGTCATTTCAGGATTCCTAAATTAACCAAAATAGTACTGCACTAAATATACATTGATACAAATGCTTTAATTCCTCATTCAAAATTAAAGCTAAAAGACAAAATAAAAAACCAAAAGCTTACAGACTTATTTATCCAATTATCTTAGGCATCTACTAGAATGTTTTTGAATCAAATATTAGAAATGTCATCAGTCATAGCAGTGATATTATTAGATATGCAGAATATGGTGAACTGGGATTCATATTTAGTCCCTGAAATGATACTTCTTTTTCTCTACATCGTACTAGTCACTGTTCATACTCTAGTTTTTCAAATTATACGATCCTGCTCTTCATGTTTTACCCCATTCCTTCAGATTAAGGTGTTGTTCTGGGCATGGGGTGCCATCTATTCGCATTCTTTCTAAGGTTTATAATCCAGAAGGTAAACCGGAACTTCCAAAGCTCCCAGATAATGTACATTTGGGAAATTCCAGGCAGCAATGAAAATTAACAAAAACACATTTTAATAGAGAGGCTTACATCATTAAAGAAAGAAGTCTTTAAAGTTTATCACAGGCAGTAGGACTGCAAGTCAGTGTTGCATCAGGATCGCTACAATTACCTCCTCTCACAAATTACTCTGATCTGTATCTCCAGTCCATGGTCATTTGCATTTCTGTCAACCCCCAAAAATGCTCAAGCAAACCTAACCCAATCAAAATATTAAAATAAATCTCTTTCCAAGTTCCAAGATAAAAGAATCCCACCTTACTTCCAAGACATATGGCACTCAAATCTTTGCTGAAATATAAACCCACAACTATTATACAGCTCTACTCATTCAATATTATTTAAAAGGTTTTACATTTCAAAACTCAGCAGACTTCTAAAAATAAGGAGAAGATCAAATGCTGATCCAACAGCACAATATTTTAGCCTCCTATAATTGGAATGAATTACAATTTTTGTCTTTAACTACAATTTAATTCAATTTCAGCATTCATGGCCTTTATTAACTGAAAGTAGCCTCTAAAAATCATCATATAATGTGAGACACTATTAAAAATTGCTCAAAAACCATATGAAGGTCAAAGAATTTCATCGAACAGTTCCCCTAATTGTCTTTGCCTCAAGAAAATAGCACTGAGGTGGAAATACTAAATGTTCCTAATGATTCTCCAAGAGATGGATAATGCAAAAATCAGTGCACAAAAACAGTATTGATTGTTCTACAACACCAAGCAAAATGTAAATTAAAATGACTTTCTAAGTATCTACATACACACACACAAAACACATTATCTAAGTTAAACTCCATTTTTCTTAATATATCTACTACACTCTAATTGAAAAGTAATTTTTTTAACCAAGTTGTGTTTTGTTTTGTTTTGTTTTTTTGAGACAGGGTTTCCCTCTGTTGCCCAGGCTCTGGGTTGTCTACAGCCTCCACTTTGTGGGCTGAAGCAATCCACCCACCTCAGTCCTGAGGGGGTGGTACTACAGGCAGGCACCACTGCACCCGGTTAATTTTTTAACTTTTTGTAGAAACAGGGTCTCACTATGTTGCCCACACTAGTCTTGAACTCCTGGGCTCAAGGGATTCTCCCACCTCGGCCTTCCAACGTGCTGGGATTACAAGTGTGAGCTAAACAAAGTATTTTAAAATGCTCTTAAGACACATGCAATATAACCATTTTATGAAACAAAGAATCTAAATTTATGGGTTTCCGTGTTATGTACTGATTTTTCATGTTGGGTTTTCACCATGGCACATCAAAATACATATTGTGCTTTTAAAGTTGTAAAGGTGATTTTCAGATTACTCATATAATAGCTTTTCATGTTTTTTATTAATGACCCTTAAATTGACACTTCATCAAAATTCATCTCTGAGACTGTCATTAGATATAATCAGATGCCAATCAGTGAATGCCTGATGTGACAGATTTTACTCCTTGGTTATTTAAAATAGCATAAATAGTATCAACGGAAAACCTAAATTCTAATGCAAAAACATATATCCACAAAACCATTTATCCAAAGCAAAACATAAAGAGATAGATTTAAGGCACCACTACTGTTACCTTGCTTATGAACTAGATTTTCTCACCAGTCTTTTTTTTAATTCCTACCTTTCTAAAATTTGTGCATGACTAAATCAAAATTCACGTTCCTTAAAAAAGATATTATTTTCCATCTACTAATGTACTAATGGATAGATATATACAGATATATTGATTCTTTAGAAAAAAGGAATCACTAATAAAATTAAACAGAATGCCCAACTTCACAAAAATAGACGTACTCTGCACAATATTACAGTAGGTAAGGAAAGAAATCTGGAAGAAATACTGGATCACCTGAGTCTTCTGTCTCCCACCTCCCCATGCCCCATAAGTCCCACCTCAAGCCCCCACACCCGCCTGAACTTAATGGTCCAGAAAAATTAACTGGGGAAAATATGTAATGCACTGATGTCTAACAATAGAAACAGGATATGATTTCTAAATGTATCTGCTTTTCCTGCCCTTCTACAGCAACCTCCCCCATTCCTCCACAACTAAAACATGGAGGAAACTTAACTGACAAGCAAAGAACCTCTAAAATGGTTCTGCACATTAAACTATGCTGACTGAGACTGAAGGGGATCAGATATATTTTAAAGATGAAAGTTGAAAGTTATACTGAAATACACAATTGCTATTAGGCATGCAAATCTGAATGTAGTCCAGAAACTTGAAAATGTCTATATTAATCAGTAAAAAAGCATTCAAAAATAAATTTTTTAAAGCAACAACTACAATCTAAGCTTTAATATACTTCCCTTATTAGGCTGGTAAAAGAGTTGTGATACAGCAGAATATATGACTTATCCTGAATAAATGCAAAAATGCTTCCTCTCTTAGCCTGCTATGTTCTAAAATCTTGATAAGTCTACTAACCAAAGTAGTATCAAAGTAAAAAAAAATTTTTTTTTTTGAGATGGAGTCTCACTGTGTTGCCCAGAATGGAGTGCAGGGCGTGATCTCGGCTCACTGCAAGCTCCGCCTCCTGTATTCACACCATTCTCTCACCTCGGTCTCCCGAGTAGCTGGGACTACAGGCGCCCGCCACGACACCCAACTAATTTTTTGTATTTTTAGTAGAGACAGAGTTTCACCGTGTTAGCCAGGATGGTCTCGATCTCCTGACCTCATGATCCGCCCGCCTCAGCCTCCCAAAGTGCTGGGATTACAGGCGTGAGCCATCGCGCCCGGCCTAAAGTAAAAATTTTTTAAAACTTAAGAAAATGTACACTTCTTAAACAAAAGACTATTTTTCTGCTACCAAAGCTGAATTAAAAGAATGCTTATCCAAGTATAAACAATATTAAGAAATAGAAAAGCAGTAACTATCACCAATGGAAAAACATGAGATTAGTGTGGAGGATGGCAATGCTTTCCAGACCAGGGACCCCATAGTCCAAAGGCTCTCAGAGCTTGTCTAGACCTTGATGGGATTTTTAGCTCTTCTTAAAAACCAGTTGGATAGCTTCAATAATTGAGAAAGAAATGTCTTAAAAATGAGATCAACAGAAACCTAAATTAATTTTTATTCTTATCAGAGAGCACACATGCACTCGCTCACTCTCACACACACTCTCTCTCTCTCTCTCTCTGTTAAACTGCCTATCCACATACTCGGGAAATTATGTCCTGTTTTAAATATCTCATTGGTGAGCAACAGACAGGAGGAGCCCCAAATGTCAGACACTTGTCTGGCACACATACATAGAGAAGCTGGCTCCGGCAGGAGCTCAAGCTGTGAGACTCAGCTAATTCCTATGTGGGTGAGAAAATGAGGGCACTTGGCCACCACTCTCTACAGAAGCCATTGAAATGGTGGAACCTTCTGAGACTTTGCTATAGGTATGGCCATTATGCTAGCACCAGGCTGTGGGTTTTCTTTCTTTCTTTTTTCTTTCTTTCTTGTTCTTACCAGAAGAAACAATAAGCAAACAACTTGCTAGCCTTTGAGAACATGAGTAAGGGAAATGCCAATTCCTGGCTCCATGTTATTGGCATGTTTCCTTCCTTTTCCCAGTGTCAATCTTGCTACAGAATCATAGACTGGAAAGGGCTTTAGAAATCCCATAGCCCTATTGTTTCATGTTACAGATGGAGAAACTGAGAACTATAGGGTATAAGTGACTAGGCTAAGGTTTTACAGTTAGAAATAGAGCGAGAACCTTTATTTACTCTTTAACCTCCTTTGGCTAGCATTTTTGAAGTCCTTCATATCTTGGCCTGGTCACTCGCTGTCCTTTCTCCTTTTATCATCTTTCATTGTATCTGTCTCCTCTTACCAACTAACACACTATTATTTCGAGGACAGCTGCCTCACTCTATTAGTTTTCCTGAGCTCAACTCCTATTACCCAATACCTCATTTTTGCCTAAACAGGAATTACCAAGAACCTCCAGAAATCTTGACCAAGCACTCTAAAGCAAACGCAAGCAGTACTAGCTGGGTATTACTATTACTGCTTCTAATAAAAGTGAGAAAGAAGAATCCAGGAATTAAGTCAACAACGGCAGGCATCTGTGATTGTGCAAACACAGTATTTATGGACTACAGATTTAACCCTAGGGAACTCAGCCAGAGGCCAGTACATAGCCAGGACTAAGAAGGGAGCCTTCTGAATCAAAACCACACTCAAATTACATAGTTAGTGGAACAAGGTTATATATTTGTCCAAGAGGACAGTTAGATGAGTAGAAATTGTAAGATAATAATAGACTATTGGAAATGGTAAGAATAACCATACAGTCACGCACCACATAATGTTTCTGTCAACAACAAACCACATCCCATAACAAAATGGAGCTCAGAAATTCCTATAGCCCAGTGACATCATAACCAACTAAACATCTTAACACAATGCATTACCTTTTCTATGTTTAGATATGTTCAGATACACAAATACTTACCTCTGAGTTACAAGTGCCTACAGTATTCAGTCCAGTAACATGCTATGCAGGTTTATAGAGAAGAACAATATGCTATACTATATAGCATAGGCATGTAGCAGGCTATACTATCTAAGTTTGTGTTAGGTACACTCTCTGATGTTCACACAATGATGAAATCACCTAACTACGTAATTCTCAGAACATATCCATCTCATTAAGCAATGTATGACTGCATAACCTGACCATCCAAATCACATTTCCTAAACTTTTCCCAAAAGCTCCTTTTAAATGTATGTCAAATTCACTGGCGAAAGGAAGCAGAGGAGGTGGCGAAGCTAAGAGTCAGTCTAATTGATACGTTAGGGCTAATTATCTACAAAAATAACGCAAAGGGGGTCATACAACTAAACACTTACCGGGAGTGCGGAGAATGGTGAAATGAGTGACACAGACAGACATATGTACAATATATAATGCTTTGGCATAAAAGAAAAGACATACAGTATGAGGTAAATTTTCAACTGAAATATATAGTCAAATTTCCAGTTTGAGAAAGATTAGGACTGTTTATAGATTACTCTAAAATGAGAAAAATATTTCATTCTGATGAAAATGCTCAGGAAAAATATAGAAATGAAGGAAATTACTGAACAGCATCTTTAACAATTAAGCAGCCAACTTGAAAATGTTAACATCTTTAATATCCAATGAAAGGAAACCACAGGTGACATATTTCCTCTATGATTTCATATTATATATTACACTAAATAATGTTCCAAGGTTACCTTACAACTCAAGATTGGGATTGACAAATTATCCCAAAATTATTTATTGCTGTAGGTACACAAGTACTAACCTCACACATTTTTCTACCCTTAGTAAAGTAACAATTCTAAGCAACGCATTATAAAAATGTAGAGTAATTCCTTGATAAACTCATCTTTACACAACTGACTAGACTATTTATCATTATTAAACATTACTGACTGCATTCAGTATAAAGTTTATAAATAGGGCTCAGACTGTTTTCAAATAATTCATGTCTAACGTGAAAATAAAAATATAAGTGGGACAGTGAAATGGACAATGGGAGTATAACAGATAATGAAATATTACATCATTAGTTCTTAATCTAAAATCCTTTGCCCAGGAGAGTTATGCAAACCTAGTAAAAGGAGCCCATTATAAGGCTGCAGGGTAAAACTAAAACATAACTTCGGGCTAGCATTCCATTAATTCAGTGTGATAAGACTGGTTATCAAATGATAATCCAAGCCTGTGATTGGCAGCTTGTCTGTGCCTTATTTTTTAAAGTGGAGGAAAAGGAATAATTATTATTTAATGAGTATAAATTGGTAAGCAAAGTCTTTCAAAACTTTTTGGACTCATTTAAAAAAAGATGGTCGAAGGATTCTTAGGTAGCAAAAAGAATAGATATTTTCTCAGTCTTCCCTAATAATAAAGCCAATACGTATTGAACACATATTGTGTCAAATACTGAGCAAAGTACATTATATAAATTATCTCCTTTAACCCTCACAAAACCCCATAAGGCAGGCAAGATTGATCCTAATTTTCAAATGAGAAAACTGAGGTTAAGTGAAGGTAATAACCTGTCCAAAGTCACACAACTAATGAGATTATCTGAAATCTGACTCCAAAGCCTGTTATTCACCAGTGTACTTATTCTATCCATCTATTTAAAGAACAAAACCTATTTATACCTATTTATTGATACTCTAAATACGTTTCCATGTTTTACTGACTTGTTGTCACTAAGAACACTCTGCAATTGATATGAAATAAAAACTACAAATATAAAGATTTTTAAGCAATATAACTTGTTATAAAATACGCTTTCAAAAATCTAGCCTAGGCAATGTAGCAAGACCCTGTCTCTACAAAAAAAAAAAAAATTGAAATGTTTTAAATTTTAAAATGATGGCAACAGCCTGTAGTCCTAGCTACTCAGGAGGCTGAGGCAGGAGGACCACTTGAGCCCAGGAGATTGAGGTTGCAGTGAGCTATGACTATGCCACTGCACTCCAGCCTAAGTGACAGAGCAAAACCCTGTTTCAAAAAAGGAAAAATCTTAGTGGCAAAAACTAACTGGTAAACTGTAGGACTATATTTTTAAAGAAAAATGCCTAACCTATTTTAGCAATACCAGTATTTATAGTGTTACTTTATTAAATGTTTTGGATTCTTTGAGGCAGTCCAACACACATGAACTACTATGCCTTGTAAGGTTACTTTATAAAAATATCACAATTAACTAATTATAGTAAAATGTGGAATAGTACAGATAAATCCATTATCAAGATTAAAAACTTTATATGCTGTAACTGTATCTTTCTAAGCTTACTTAAGGAAGATATCACTGTTTCAGTATGCCTTTTAGAGGATATATTGCTGTGAAAAGAGTCGATGATACAAGAAGTACCCCAAGATTGGATTCAGTATTCTCCTGAAAATCTCTCACGAACAAATAAAATACAGAAAGCAATATAAGATCGCTCCCAGTTTGAAAGTATATGGCACACAGCAGGGCAGGGAACCTAAAAGTTTTCAGATAATAAGCCAAATTAAACAATCAAACAAGCCTAACCCAACAGCATGAAGTAGGGATTGCATTCGTTTCTGTTTTTGGTGTTTTGAGACAGGGTCTTGCTTTGTCACCCAGGCTGAAGTGCAGTGGCATGATCATAGCCCACTGTAACCTTAAACTCCTGGGCTAAAAAATTATCTCACCTCAACCTCCTGAGTAGCTTAGAATACAGGCATGTGCCGCCAAGCCTGGCTAATTTTATTTTACTTATTTTTATAGAAATGAAATCTTGCTATGTTGCCCAGGCTGCTCTTGAACTCAGCCTCAGGTGATCCTTCTGCCTCAGTCCCAAAGTGCCGAGATTATAAACGTGAACCAATACACCCAGCCAGAATTATCTAGATAATGTTAATACTATTTTCTTATGAATTAGCCTGATAACCACTATTGCCATTTATTTTTCCAGCGCAGTTTTTTTAAAGATTATACAATAAAAAGCCTATCACTAATTATGCCATGTAAAAGTGTTGTAAGAACGGACAATTATTGATAAGTGCTAACCATATGAAATTTAAGAAGTATAAAGCCACATATCGCCAAATAGTATGATTCTCAGGGTAACCTAAGTTTTGAAATAAAGATTAAAATATCTACATAAGATAATCAACATATATGCCTATAGGACTAATGCCAGACACTGCCAAACATATCAATCTTTATATTGTTATATGTTGTGGTAATATGTATTAGTACACGAAGTTAGGTTCTGATGTAAAAGTGCCAATTAAGATAGTATGTTAAACTCCATAAAAATAAGCCTATTATATGCTTCAATGCATATATATTTAAAATTTTTTTCTTTAAATAAAAGTTCTAGTGAGTTCACATTCTTAGTGATAATAATCTCGTGTTGCAAACAGCACAGCACCCTCTGGTGCATCTGTTATAACAAATATAAAATTCCCACAGAAAAGGACAGAATTACAGAGTAAAAGTGAACCTTAGAAATCAATAGGTTGATAGTTTTTTTATTTACTGCAGTACATATTTTTGAACATTAATACTTTAAAATATTATCATTAAAAGATCACTATAAACTTTATAGCAGTAAATGAAGTCAGGAAATGTCTTAGTTTGAAAATATTTAACCAACAAAAACAACACCTATTTCCAACATATAAAAGATGCTGTCAAAAAATTATTTCAGTGAAGGATGACAAAAGTTAACTTGTCATGGTAACCAAATTTCACTTTATTCAAATTGGCCTTGGGGTTTGACTTCGGTGTGTAAAATGTTCCTGTGTACTTTTTCTGGATTCAAAGGGAATTTACCATTATTTATAAGAATTGATAAGTGTTTTGTGAAAGAATCTGCAAGTTCTACCACTTAAAAATAGAATGATATTCAGAAATAAAAGTTATGTTAAATTACGAAGCTTTTACTTTATTAAAAAAAAAAAAACTTTTCCTAGGAAAATAACTCTAAAAGTAGATTTTACTAACAACAAAAGCAAAGGATGCCACCTGCTTTAGAGAGCCCTTTTGTCAACCACTGGAAGTCCCAACACAATGCAGTAAAAAATGAAAGTGACACCTGTTTAAAGCAGCCATCTGTCCCTAACAAGCTAGATTTAGTCAAATCCACTTCATCTTGGATTTCCAAAATATGGGAACACTATGTAACTGTGAATAGAGAGGAATTTAAAACATACTTTGTGATGGCCACTGGGAATATATACCAAAGAGTTAAAGGCAAAGTACTCAGTTATGAAAACTGTTTTTAAAGTAACTGAGCTCAAATAGAGGATTTTTAGCCAAAGGTTCAGCATTAAAACAAAATAACCAGGAGCCACTCCAAAATGTTAAAGTTTACTTCTTCCCGATTCTCATTTCTTGTAACACATTCTCACTATGGATACTAAGAACAAAGTAACATTCCTGTTACTGTTCTGGAAAATGCGTGTGTGTGTGTGTGTGTGTGTGTGTGTGTGTGTGTGTTTAACTTTTGCCACACATCTGCTGCTATGCCCACCCATGTAAACACACACACACATACACACACAGACACACACACTTTAAAATCTGAAAACCAAAAATCATTATATTCTGCCTGCTAATTTCTTCAGCTGGAGAATACCAACACAATATCAACTTTCTCAAGAAACGAAAAATGTTAGCAAAAAGTAACATACATTATCATTTAAATGATGCGTAAAATCCCACTTGCCTTTAAGATTCATTCATTTTTAATTGCTATTTTTAATGGTAAAAAAATTAACCATAATAAATTGTTTAGGGTAAAATAAACTGTTCCGGGTTAAAGCACATTAAGCTTATAAACTATAACCTTTTATTTAAGTACCAAAGTAGAGTACAAGACTACTTGAGTACTGGAGGAATAATACAAAAAAAACTAAGCATCACTACAACATTTAATGAAAACATTGTGAAACGATGCAAACCTTCAAGAAATTCATTAGTTTGCCATGTATGTGTATATGTATGAGACCTACACCATTTAATATAATTCATAGGCAAAACAAACTAAAACGACTGAGTTAGGCATTATGACATACATTGAATCACAGATATTTAACTATTCAAAACAAGTTACAACTGACTTCTATTTAATAGTTTTCGTTTCAAAGCCTGATCACTTTTACAAATTTCTATTATTATAAAAACTGAAAACATAAGAGAGTATCAATACATAATATAGTCCCTTCTAGGAAAAATATTAAGAAAGAATAAAGTAAATGCTAAGTATCTACCCTTGTGTTTAATTTTTAAATTTACCATTTCTTAATGTTTCTGATTATTTAATCAATTCCACAGCAGCTCTAATAGCAATTTTATCCCACATATATGCTTCAAAAATGGAAAAGTAATGAAATTCAATTTAAGTTCTGCTCTCAAATCAACTTGTGAATGAAAATCCAAATCACAGAAAACCTGAGCTATACATGAGTGAAATGCCTCAAAAAAAGTTCTCAGACACTGTAAATAAAATATTAAACCGTAACATTATAGCATATAATTTACTTAACTGAAAACCTATTATGTAAATTGCATAAGGTCTGAAACTGTCCCAAGACAGCAAAACTCCTATTAACTTCAGAGAGAGTTTATAGGACCCAGGAGCTTCACCATCCAAAAGTGTTCAGGCATTTGACACTCATCTGAACAGAAAAAAAAATACAAGTTAGTATCAGAGATTCGCATGGAACCCAGTTTGGGGAGAGGAGGAATAATTATAAAGAAATCTGAGTGCTCTGAGAAAGACTTCTTTCAGAACAAAATATCGTCTTCATTTAAAATAGCAATCACAAGGAAATGAATTGAAAGTTTTTTTAAAATCTCAACTCTTATTTTACAAAATATTAGCCTTAATAGCATTATAATTACCCACCCTGCTCATTGACAATCTCAAGAATAATTAGTACTGTCACATTATTCACAAGCTGCTATGTCAGCTAACTCAATATATGTTTGCTGTTAGAAATAAGGCTATTTGAATAAGCATTTTAAAACTGTAAATTAAAAACTTCAATATGTGCAAGTACAATAGTACATTATATTTGTTTTAGCACACATTCACTATCAAAACTCTACTGATAAATCTATTAACTAAAAGTTACGCTGAAAAAAATGAACAAATTTAGGGGATCTGTAAAACTGGGTTAACGCTAACCAAGAACCTACTATATAAGGACTAATAAGTATTCAAATCTACAGAAAAAAAATACTTTTTAAAAGAAACACTTAAAAAGGAAAAAGTTCTCTCTCCTGAGCAGGTTCAAGTCACTGTCCAAAGAAAATCAAAAAGTAAATAAAAAGAATATGTTAAGTACACACATGCCTAGATCTTAATCAGAAAGAAAGTGAAATATACACACGTTTCAAGTTGAGAAGCTTCATACATTCTTTATGAACTTGACTTCAATTTCAACTCTCAAAGGAAAATGAGAAGATAAAAAAAACTCTTAAAGTACCGTAACTGTCACAAATAACACTGTAAACTGAGTTCTCACAAAGCTTCCTTGTGTCCCTTTCCTGTTCATCACAAAGTCTCATAATCACAACGAAAATTGTTAACACTCTACTGCGGGGAAGGAGGATCATCAAAGTGAAACGGAACCTCACTACTACCCCTCCCACCTCCACATGAAGGATAAAGCACTGTCAATAACTACTAACCCAAGTATCACAGATGCCCTGCATCCGGTTTAAATCACAAGCGCGCACACACACACACACACACACACACACCAAAGAAGAGAGAGGAGACAGACTTTAAAAAAGAAAAACGTCTTTCCCAGTACAGCAAAGAGAGCCCAACGAAGAGGCCCCAGGTTTCAATGTGTGTGCAAGGGGTGTGTGGGGGGGGGGGGAGAAAGAGGGGGAGGGAAGAGTGCTGAATGGATATTAAGACTGTTTGCCGCACAAAGAAAATACAGTTTTAGAAAGAAAAAAGAAAACCGTGAAGCTGATGATGGTGAAAGAAGAGCAGCCCATTCAGCACCAGGCAAAGAGGGGCAAAAATGAAGGGAACAGACGGTGGGAAAAGTTCACCAACGTATGAGGATAAAAATAACAAAACCCATAACAAGGCCCCACAAGTGAACAACAACAACAAACCACCACCTCTTGGGTCCCCCCCTGCACATTGTTGTCTATTTCGGCTTTGAAAGAAGCAGGAAACAGCAGCGTTGGAAAAGAAGAAAATTAAAGAAAGAACAAATTCTTATCTCTTCACCTGACCCTCCTCCTCAGACCAGACCTAAGGGAAAGATCCAGCATCCGCATCGGAAAACTGTGGCTCCCTCTCCCGCTCGGCTCGCAGCCCCCCAAGCTCCCGCTCCATCCCTGAAGTGCGGCCGGCGCAGGGCCGGGGCCGGCGGGCGGCGCGGTGCCCACACCCCCGACCCAGCCGCGGCGCGCAGGGTCCATTGTAAACAAGCCCGGTGAACAGAGCCCCTCGGCGGCGGCGCCGCAGCGGCAGCCCCCGTGTCAGGAGTGAGACCCCAGCACAGCCACACTCGGCTCGCACACACGAACACACACACACGCACGGACACACGCGTTCACACGCAGCCACACGCTCCCACACACATGTAGAGACCCAAGAATATTCACCTTGGCTGTGGATTATTGTGGTGTTGTTGGTGGGTGATGGAGATGGTGGTGGTGGGGAGGAGGAGGAGGAAGAGGAGGAGGAGGAGGAGAGGAGTAGTTGTTGTTGATGGGTAACAGTCGCCAGGACTACGGTGACTATGGCGCTTGATTCACAAGGCAACGGTTGCTATAACTCACAAAAGAGAGAGAGAGAGGGAGAGAGAGAGAGAGCGAGAGGGAGAGGGAGACACTCGCACGGGGAGGGGTGGGGGAGGGAAGAGGGGGAGGAGGCGGGCCCGGCCAAGCCGCCGGAAGGGGAGGGCGCAGCACTGTGACTGACGGCCCCCAAACCCGGGTGGGGTGACGGGGCACGAGGCCGGGATTCCACCGCAGGACTCTGAGGAGGTGCGTCTATGCTTGGCTGGGGCTGAGTTCACCAAGAGTCCTCTCGGAGGGACGTTACTACACGCGCTGGCGAAGCCCAGGAGAATTTAGAGTCGTGGTGCGAGGGGTACTATCTGTGAAAGGAGGGCTGCCTGTCCCAGCAGCCAGCTTTGTACAGAGACGTCTCGGAGCCACAAGAGAGTAACGGCCAACCCGGGGGAGGGGATGGCGAGGGTGATTCCATGCACTTTGTGGAGAGACGAGCTATGGCGAGGGAAGAATCCACTTTGAAGAGCAGCCCCCGCCCCTGCCCCATACGCTACTTCCGGGGCGGGGCGGGCAGAGGGGCCCGGATGTGCCGCCGCTTTTTAGTTTGTGAGGCGCCGACGGTGTTCTTGGTAGCGTCCGTATCCTGGCTTTTCCCTTTCCTGGACGCTTCAGGGCTCTGCGGCCTGCGCTAGACTGGAGGGTCCGCGTCACTCTCGCCCTCCTGCTTTCCGCGCTCTGACCCGCTCCCGCCTCCTGAGAGAACGACTTGGAGGAGCGCGGGCGGCGGGGCGTGAGCCAGCTGCCTCTGCCGCCATCTTAGAGAAGGCGAGCGTGGGGTGTGCGTGGGCGCGAGTCGGCCTCCCGCGGTCCCGCCGCAGTGTGGCGCGGAGAGGTGAGGTCCAAGCGTGTCCGGCCCTCAATCCAAAACGAAAAGGCGAGGTCATCACTCCCTACCTACAGGGCTGGGAATAAGTGCCTGTAGAGAGCAAGAAATTGCCCTGCCCGGAGGCTGAGAAAACGCATTTGGCGGTTCCCCTCGACGGAAGGCGTAGAGGGGCGGGGTAACTTACACCTGCCTGCGATACCATCCTGTTGGTTTCTAGTTCTGTTAGTTTCAGCCCTTAAGTGCTCATCCCTCTTTAAAGACCGAACCGGGACTTGAGCTCAAGCCCGCATCCTGTTACCTGCCTTGCCCTCATACCCCGTTACTCAGGCTACTGTAGTTAAGGGTCTTGCTGTTTGTGGCTGAATTGAGATAGACGAATGGCTTCCGTCTCTGTTGAATGTTGTTAACACAACCTGCCATCTCAAACACCCGTTGATAAGGCACAGCCTGTAATGCCTCATGGTTCAAACAGACTCCTCCAATTCTCTGCAGACTCGAGTCCAGCAGACACATGCCCCCAGGCCCTGCCAATACCCAAAATCTCCCAACATTTGCCACTAAGCTGCTTATCCAAGACAATGACATAGTAGAAGTAGAGCCTTAGGAAGTTAGTTCTCCTCTTGAGGCTTAATTTTTGCACCTGCGAATAAGGGATTTCGGCCGGCATGAGTTCACCAGCGCTAAAATAATACTGAGCTCATTCTGTGTCCGAGAACTGGTGCTAAGTGTTTTACATGCATTATTTCATGTAATCCCAACAACACCAGTGTTAGGTAATATTCGCATTTGAGGAAAAACAGGCCGAGAGTCCTAAAAGTCGGTTGTTTTAGTTTATGGCTGCGTGCCATAGAATACAAGGTTACCGTGTTTTAGGAACCAGCTACTTTGGGTACGTTTTTAAAAGTAATATTGCTGCCTTTGATAATCTCGAGTTAGAGATGTTCTTACAATAATAATGTGTTGCAGTAGTGAACAGTGGTGAGCCTAGTGCTAAAGCTAAAAGGTTTCCTGACCCACTTTGGTAGTAAGGGCTTCTAGTCAGACAAATGACTGGTGATCAATGTGGGTCCCATTTGACATACAGATGGGAAATGAGGTACACATTCCAGCTTTATGAAAACTGGTAGTCATTATAAATATTCATTTTATTATAACGGAATTATATTTATTATAATGGAATTATTATAGGAATGATAAAGTCCTCATTCCTATAATGGTGTGTAGGGCTGTATGCTTACACTACATGGCTCTCCGAATAGCTTTGTTTTTTAAATTCCATTGTCTGTTGTAGTCTGCCTGTCCTGTTTTTCATTGTCAGCTGTTGCCTTTTATTGCTGTCAGTGAACATAGTTCTATTATCCTCTCCACCCTTTTAATTTACTGCTCTTAATCTGCAGGCAAGAAAACCACATAGTGAAGCTTGTGCAAAACTGTATCTCAAGAGTATAAATAGGTACTTTGAGGGACTATTAAAACATAAGTGCAACCCTTGTGCTAGGACATTATAGAATTAGTTTTAAGCTGCTTAAAATTATTATTTTTTTTTTTTTTTTGTCTTACAGATTTGGTCTTTTCCAGAGTTAGGAATAGATAAATTTCCTGAAGTTAATTCTTGAAAATTTAGAATTTAGAGTATTTTCCCATGTTTTAGGATACTTGATGATGATACAGTTCTAGCCATATTTAGGTTAATATTTGAAATGTTCAGTATTACTGCCTGGTAGGGTTTGGCTTTGTGTCCCCACCCAACTCTCATGTCAAATCATAATCCGCAAGTGTTGAAGGAGGGGCCCTGTGGGAGATGATTGGATCGTGGGGGCAGTTTCTGATGGTTTAGCACCATCCCACTAGTGCTGTTTCAAGAGTGAGTTCTCACTAGATCTGGTTTTTTAAAAATATTTACCACTACCCCTCTCTCATCTGCCACAATGTGAAGAAAGTCCTTGTACCCTTCGCCTTCTGCCATAATGGTAAGTTTCCCGATGCCTCTCAGTCGTGCTTCCTGTTAAGCCTGCAGAACTGTGAGTCAGTTAAACTTCTTTTCTTCATAAATTACCCAGTCTCAGGCAGTTCTTTATAGCAGTGTGAAAAGGTACGAATACACCACCACATTGAATCAAATAACCAAGATACCAGTTCAAGCTATAGAATCGAAAATACGGATTTTATATGCATGTATTGTTTAATACTGTAATTAGTTACAGAAGAACCCAGAAACCTTTTAACCCATAGTCATTGCTGGTAGGATCTTTTTTAGCCATTTTTTAAAGCTGCATAGATGCATCTTCACATATGTTGCATGTATGTTTCAGAAATAATTTGCTAAGTCACAGAAAAGATCACTGAGTGGTCCACTCAGTATTGGACCACTCTGACAGCACCTATTATAGTGCGAAACACACTGTGTGATCACTAAAAAAAGGTACATAACCAAGCTAAAATGGGGCAGACATAGTTCCTGAATGTAAAATGTTCAATATTATCTATTAATTTAGAATGTTGTGTTTTACCTTGGATTGTTTTTTTCTCTCCGATCAGAATGATTGGAAGAGACATGGAATAACACATTTGTATCTGAACTACTTGAAGAAAAATCTGAAGCCCTGATGATATATATAGATTATGTATTTCATATATTACTTTAACACATTTGTAGTCATACATTTCTTATTATCTGTTAGAGTGTTTTTGCCTATTCATATCCACTCCATATTCAAGGACTAATAAGTTATTTCATTATTATACTTTAAAAAAGAAAGGATGCATATGAAAAGATAAAATACTGCTATGTGATAGGCTTGCTTCTGAAAAACAGTATGAGAGTTTTGAAAAGTAATGTATTCTGTGGCACCTTATTGTTGAATTTGTGGTGAATCTTTTTATGAGAGAAACCACGCCTGTTTTAAATTTTTTCATTTGATTATATCCTATTTTCTTCAATTGAGAGAGAGATGTAGAGTCTTGGGTTCTCATATATAAAATGAATGGTTTCATTTCTACCAGTATTGAGCACTTATGTGGAATACTGGATAATTTCATTACTCGATTACTAATTCCCTTTACTAGATCTGAAATTCTGTAGATATGTGATAATTATTAAAAAATGATAGAGTGTGATAGGGGCCAAGGTAATTCAAAACTGAACATAATTTGCCACCATTCTCTGGAGCACCCTCAAGCCTACCTATCCCCACCTAAAGTATGTTTTGGTTTTGAAAACACTGCAATAATTTTTTTCTGGTAGATTTGTCTTTCGGTGTTTTCTTTAAGTAATACAAACCAGCTGATTACTCGGCAGTTCTGAAGAGTGTGTGTGGCTATGTGTACACACGTTTGTGTGCATGTATGTGTCTTGGAATTACATTTTTACTCCAGCACAGAAAGACGATGATAGAATCATAAGTTGACTACCTTTGCTTAACACCAAATTAACTTTTGATGTACACATGCAGCTTTAAAAAAAAAAGTCTGGGGCCGGGTGTGGTGGCTCATGCCTTTAATCTCAACACTTTGGGAGGCCAAGGCGAGTGGATCACCTGAGGTCAGGAGTTCGAGGGGAGCCTGACCAACATGGAGAAACCCCATCTCTACTAAAAATACAAAATTAGCCGTGTGTGGTGGCACATACCTGTAATCCCAGCTACTTGGGAAGCTGAGGCAGGAGAATTGCTTGAACCTGGGAGGCAGAGGTTGCAGTGGGCCGAGATTGTGCCATTGCACTCCAGCCTGGGCAACAAGAGCAAAACTCCACCTCAAAAAAAAAAAAATAGTCTGGAAACAATTCAAATGTATATCAATAGGAGGATGGTAAGACAAATTGTGGGCCCAGCACAATGACTAACACCTGTAATCCCAACACTCTGGGAGGCCAAGCCATGAGGATCACTTGAGGCCAGGAGTTTGAGACCAGCCTGAGCAAGATAGCGAGACCTTGTCTTTACAAAAAAAAAAAAATTAAAACTTAGCCGAGCATGTTGGCACATGCCTAGAGTCCCACCTACTTGGGAGGCTGAGGCAAGAGAATTGCATGAATCCAGGAGTTCAAGGTTGCAGTGAACCGTGATCACACCGCTGTACTTCAGCCTGAGTGAGAGCAAGACCTTGTCTTACAAAAGTAAGAATAAAACAAATTGTGATAGAGTCATACAGTGGAGTACTATTGAGCAAGTCAAAGGAAAGGACTGCTGATACAACATGGATAATTCTCAAAAACATTGCATTTGGCAAAAGAAGCTAGACACAGAGTACATAGCATATGAATCCATTTATATAAAATTTAAGAACAGGAAAAAGTAACCTATGTTTAGTGTCTTCTTATGGCAGAAGCAGTAGGTTGGGATTTTAGTGGAAAGGATTATGAGGGAACATGATAGGATGGTGAAAATGTTGTGCACTCTCTAAGGTGCACTAATGACATGTAGCTATTAAAATCTAACAATTAATTGAAACTTAAAATTCAGTTCCACAGTCACACTAGCTACATTTTAAGTGTTCAGTAGCCACATGTGGCTACGGCCTACTAAGTTGGACAGTGCAAATACAGAACACTTCTATTATCTCAGAAGCTCTACTAGAGAGTTCTAGTCTAGACCTTGTTTTATGCAGATGTTTACATTTTTCAAAATTGTAATTAATATGCATTATGTATGTATTATATGCCAGTAATACCTGCCGCCAAACCCTATAAATCATTGATAGAATTTTTATTACTCTATTATCTACTAATTAGCCCACGTTTTCCATAATATTTTTGTTCAACCCTGCAGAGAAAGGATAAATAGTAAAATTCTTGGCAAATTTTCAAATATGTAAGTGTGACATACAATAGATAGCATTGATTTTCTGCTCCAAAAAATGAGTTCTGCTACTTTATAATTCTGAATGCATCTAGAAACACGGAATTTCTTTTGGGGGCTTAAAGTGAACTCTAGATGAATACAGAAAAATTTTTTTCTATTGGAATCAAGTATCTTAAACATGGTGGCGATCATACAACCTTCTTCTAAGGTAACACTTAAGAGTGTTTGGGAGATATTGGTGCTAACTCTGTGACTGGGTTTAGAAAGTCAAATAAGCTCCGTAGGTAACACTTCAGACTCAAGCCTTTTGGAGGTAGAAGAAAACTAAGTTTGTAAGTCAAGGATAAAAAGACCTGAATGATCTCAATTCTAAAATTCTGATATTAATGGATTTTAAGAGATGGAATACCAGGTGAATTGATTCAAAATACTAAATATATGTGTTTATATAGTACTTCAGTGAAATTAAGAAAAATTTTTGGTGAAGTAAGTACCTTAATAATGTTAATAAATATTTCTGCCAGCGTTTTTTAAGACCTTTGTGAAACCCAAGTAGATTTTTACAAGACAATGAACTTTAGCTGTTAAAGATTAATTCTTATAAATGAATCAGCAATTCATGTCAATAATATGTGCTGAAAAGTATTTTCTCAATTATTGTCAATTATATATAAAAAATGATTTTATTTGATCCAAATTCTTTAACTGCCAAATTCGTGTTTTCTCACTCTCTCTCTCCCTCCTTCTCTCTCTCTCCCTCTCTCTCTACCCCCTCCCTCTCTCCCCACCTTTCCCTCTCCCTCTGCCTCTCTCTCTTCCTCTCCATCTCCCGCTCCACTTCCTCCCTTCCCTTCCTTTCCTCTACCTTTTTTTTTCTTCTAATGTAGTATGTAGTCTGGAGAAAACATCTCCCGAGTTCTGTTGGGCCATTCTCCCTATTGGAAGTATACTAATAGTATCTTCTCACTGGAACATGTCATATATCTCACCTGCCCCACATACTGATATCACAATAATATATAAAACCTTCATTTAAATTGTTTTTGAATGTGTATATCAATTGTTACAGCATATGACTGAACTTTTTTTTAAGCAATATGACACAACCACTAATGAAGAAAAATAAAGATTACTGATTGACATTACATGTATTTGCCTCTTGATGCCTTGTTTGTTTTGAAAGAGAGAATTTATGTGCATGCAATATTTTTCCAAAATTTTTTTTAGCTTACTAACATTTTTGTTTTGAGGGCAGGGAACACAAAAATATACGTTTTACAGTGGGGTGTTTAAAACACTTGCCCGCAAGTACTGTTTGAAATGTTATGTGATACTACTGTCTCTCATAAAAGAGATTAAGGGCCAGGTGCCATGCCTTACACCTTTAGTGTGAACACTTTGGGAGGCCAAGCCTGGGCAAGAAAGAGACCTTGTCTCTACAAAAAAATAAAAAAATAAATTAGCTAGGAATGGTGGTGCATGCCTGTAGTCCCAGCTACTTGGAAGGCCGAGGCAGGAGGATTACTTGAGCTCAGGAGTTCAGGGATGCAGAGCCATGGTCACACCACTGCACTCCAGCCCTAGTAACAGAGTAAGACCCTGTCTCAAAAAAAAATTTAAAGATTAAGGCCATTTAAATACTTGGTTTGTAGACTTCCAACCCTATATAATATTAAACACATTAAAATACATCCACATCACATAAAATATACATGACTAAAAATTGAGTTTAAAAATGACATAATGGTATGTTTTGTAGGCATTAATTACATAGTTTTTACTTGCAACTTTTCATATTTTGAAGTCAACTTTTTTATTTTTTAGATCCCCAACATTTTCAAAAGACCTTGAGAGCTGCATAAATCCTAAGCATAGTGATTGATGGATAAAATGGCACTGAAATAATAGTAGCAAAAGTGAATGTAAAACAATTTGTTTCTTAGGCTTTTTTTTCCTTCTTCTTATAAAGGGAGTGATTAGTTAATAGATCCACTGAGATCATTAGAGTGAACTTTGTGCTAGTTTCACAAAGATCAGAAAAAACTAATAAAAGGGTGATTACTTAAGTGTACTTGAACTCAGTACCCTAATTTGGCACTACAACCTTCATTAAAAATTGATATACTTCATTATGAAAAAATAAAGACAGTTGGATTTGCTTTATAGGGTTATCTTACTTGTAACTTCAAATGTGTGACACAGTAATTATAGACTACTTGTTAAATGTTACATCATTTTTCACCCAGAAGTAACCACCTTTAAAGAAAAAACACTAGTTTGAAGATTGATAATAGACAAGAAATGTTAAGTGAATAAGATTATAAAAAACTGTATGACAAAGATTTTTTATAGGGTTAAACATGCCTATTTTGAAAGTGGATAAGTTTAAGATTAAGTTCCTCCTTAAATGAAATAAGTAAAATTGCATAAAATCATATCATTTTCTTTTGAGGCAGTACTGACTCAATGACCCTACAATGAAATACAAAGCACTGACTTTCTGGAAAAGCCAGAAACCATCAGCGTCTAAGGAACCAGCTGCAGAGGTGGCAGAATTGAATGATGTATAATAAGTAGATCTACACTGGAGCTTAATCTAGGTGGAAGTTCTCACTGCTGAGAGCAAATTAAGGAAGTAATCTATTATAAGAGTAATTTCTATAAGACTATTTTTAAGTTAACTGAGTTGTACAATTAAAACATAACTTGTTAGCATCTCTTGAAAAAGCCATACCTCTGTGTTTGACAATCATCTTTGGAAAAGAAACAAAATTCTGAAAGTTTATTGTAGACTTCAAAAGATATAATGCTTACCTGCCAGAAACAGGTAAGACAGGCTAGAAGTTGTAATAACTTTTGGAAAGGAAGTTGACAGGGACGTTCCTCGAATATCCACAAACAATCTCATGTCAACTATAATGAAGCAATGTAAAGGTGAGAAAAGGAAGAAACATTATCATAATCTACTGAGATGATTACTGTGATCTTTTTTTTAAAGTATTGTGGTCTCATGGGTCGATTGGTTTTTGTTTGTTTTTTTCATTTGTGTAGATGAGCCAAAAGAGACAGGGAAGCACTAGTCCTAGAGGTAAGATATGGTTAAGACTTGGGTTAAGGCTATAACTGGGAATAGTGAGAGAGGATATATTCTAAAAAATACAGTGGAGGAAATGTTTACAGTACTGGAAAATGTCAAGCATGGTCAATTTTCTAATACTTATTGAGGACCGGCTGTCTCTGCTGTGCTAGTTATTATGGACACGTGGGGATAAGGAACAAGGAAGAGCGAAACATACAAAAGAACTTAAAGTCTAAGTTCCTTGTATTGCCAGATTATCTTCTATTTGTGTCTCCATATTCACTCTTGACTCTTTTTTACCCGCCTTTCTGGAAAGCTGACCTTCATGCATTCTGACCACATCATTGCTTTCTGGCTGCCAGTTGGTTTCCATCAGTGGGCAGCACTGGCAGGAGATTGGAGACATGGGAGAGAGGAAAGTAAAGTCAGGTTATTTATTACCCTGTCTCCTACCTTGACTTAAGAATTCTGATAAAGGCTCCTTCCCCTCTTTAGGCTTATGGGTAGTAACAGTTCCACTGCTCTCTAGGTTACTGCACCATTCTTTCAGTTTCTCTACACCCACATCTTGGTAAATAGGCCCTTTGTACTTAAATTCTCATCAAATTGCCCTCTTTCTAGTGTATCATCTGTTTCTTGTTGGGACTTTGATAACACTAAATAAACTGACAGACTGAAAAATTTTGCTTGAGTTGCCATAACAAAACACTACAGACTGAGTGGCTTAAACAACAGAAATTTTTCTCCCACTTCAAGAGACTAGAAATCTGAGATCAAGGTGTCACTGCCTGACACCAAGAGATGGTCTCTTCTGAGACCTTTCTCACTGGCTTGTAGGTGTCCCTCTTCCCCCAGTATCTCCACATGGTCTTTCCTCCGTGTGTCTGTGTTCTATCTCTTCTTATAAGAACATCAGTCATTGGATTAGGGCTCACCCTAATGACCTCATTTTAACTAAATTATTTCTTTAAATATGCTATCTCCAAATACAGTCTGAGGCACTACTGGTTAGGACTTCAACATATGAATTTGGAGGGGACACAATTCAGTGCATAACAGACTAGTTGAAGAAGAAAGGCATAGATAAATTAGAAAATAACATATCAAGATTATGAGTATGGGTATGAATATAAGAAAAGGACAGTATTGGAATTACTCTGAGCAGAACATTAGAAAGGGGAAAAGATAGGACTTTTTTTAATAAGCAGTTTTATAAATACGCAAATTTCAGTGATAGATTCAAGTAGAGAGGCACATACAAAAGGAGTCCCATGAGCTAAGAACTACCAGATCAGGAGACTGATCCAGGAGCCATGTAAGTAACAGAATAACAATAATTACCAACATTTATGAATCATTCTGACAGATTATTAGTTACCTGCTCCCCTTCTTTTATGAAAACAATTATTCGTGTTTTGGGCTGAGACTGAAGACTTCCTTTCCTGGTTTCCCTTAAAGTTAGATGGAGTCTTATGATTAAGCTCTCGTCAACTAAGTGTTCACGGGGCCACTTCAAAAAAAAATTTGAGGCAGCTTAAGTCCTTTACCCTTTCATCCTCTCATTTTCATCCCCTTCTCTATCCCATTGTTTAGAAGAAGGATCCCACCAAGCCATGCACATGGAGCAACAGAGTAGGAGACTAAGACCCTAATGAGGGTGAGGCTACTATACTGCTCTGCATTATGTTTACATGAACAAGAAAAATCAATCTTATTTTCTGTCTCACAGTTAAACTTAATCCTAATTAATACAAGCATTTTCTATGTGCTAGGTATTGTTCTCAGTTTGTATGTATTATTTTGCTTAATCCTGTAGCAATTCTATATATTGATTACCATTATTATCCCCTATAAGGAAACAGAGAGATTAAATAATTTTCCCTAGACAGCACACCTCATTTTTGCTGAAATTAGGACTTGAACCAGACTAACAGACTGACTACACAGTCTGCCCTCTTAACTGCTATGTTGAACTGCCTGCTTCTTGTCTCTAATCCTACACCCAACCCTTTTGCATCTGAGAAACATAATTATTTATTTTTTTTACTTTTTTTTAATTATACTTTAAGTTTTAGGGTACATGTGCACAATGTGCAGATTTGTTACATACGTATCCATGTGCCATGTTGGTGTCCTGCAGCCATTAACTCATCATTTAACATTAGGTATATCTCCTAATGCTATCCCTTGCCCCTCCACCCACCCCACAGCAGGCCCCTGTGTGTGAGGTTCCTCTTCCTGTGTCCATGTGTTCTCATTGTTCAATTCCCACCTATGAGTGAGAACATGCGGTGTTTGGTTTTTTCTCCCTGCGATAGTTTGCTGAGAATGATGGTTTCCAGCTTCATCCATGTCCCTACAAAGGACATCAACTCATCCCTTTTTATGGCTGCATAGTATTCCATGGGGTATATGTGCCAAATTTTCTTAATCCATTCTATCATTGTTGGACATTTGGGGTGGTTCCAAGTCTTTGCTATTGTGAATAGTGCCGCAATAAACATACGTGTGCATGTGTCTTTATAGCAGCATGATTTCTAATCCTTTGGGTATATACCCAGTAATGGGATGGCTGGGTCAAATGGTATTTCTAGTTCTAGATCCCTGAGGAATCGCCACACTGACTTCCACAATGGTTGAACTAGTTTACAGTCCCAGCAACAGTGTAAAAGTGTTCCTATTTCTCCACATCCTCTCCAGCACCTATTGTTTCCTGACTTTTTAATGATTGCCATTCTAACTGGTGCGAGATGGTATCTCATTGTGCTTTGATTTGCATTTCTCTGATGGCCAGTGATGATGAGCATTTTTTCATGTGTCTTTTGGCTGCATAAATGTCTTCTTCTGAGAAGTGTCTGTTCATAGCCTTTGCCCACTTTTTGATGGGATGGTTGGGTTTTTTTCTTGTAAATTTGTTGGAGTTCATTGTAGCTTCTGGATATTAGCCCTTTGTCAGATGAGTAGATTGTAAAAATTTTCTCCCATTCTGTAGGTTGCCTGTTCACTCTGATGGTAGTTTCTTTTGCTGTGCAGAAGCTCTTTAGTTTAATTAGATCCCATTTGTCAATTTTGGCTTTTGTTGCCATTGCTTTTGGTATTTTAGACATGAAGTCCTTGCCCATGCCTATGTCCTGAATGGGTTTTCTTCTAGGGTTTTTATGGTTTTAGGTCTAACATGTAAGTCTTTAATCCATCTTGAATTAATTTTTGTATAAGATGTAAGGAAGGGATCCAGTTTCAGCTTTCTACATATGGCTAGCCAGTTTTCCCAGCACTATTTATTAAATAGGGAATCCTTTCCCCATTGCTTGTTTTTCTCAGGTTTGTCAAAGATCAGATGGTTGTAGATATGCGGCATCATTTCTGAGGGCTCTGTTCTGTTCCATTGATCTATTATCTCTGTTTTGGTACCAGTACCGTGCTGTTTTGGTTACTGTAGCCTTGTAGTATAGTTTGAAGTCAGGTAGCGTGATGCCTCCGGCTTTGTTCTTTTGGCTTAGGATTGACTTGGCCTTGCAGGCTCTCTTTTGGTTCCATATGAACTTTAAAGTAGTTTTTTCCAATTCTGTGAAGAAAGTCATTGGTAGCTTGATGGGGATGGCATTGAATCTATAAATGACCTTGGGCAGTATGGCCATTTTCACGATATTGATTCTTCCTACCCATGAGCATGGAGTGTTCTTCCGTTTGTTTGTATCCTCTTTTATTTCATTGAGCAGTGGTTTGTAGTTCTCCTTGAAGAGGTCCTTCCCATCCCCTGTAAGTTGGATTCCTAGGTATTTTATTCTCTTTGAAGCAATTGCGAATGGGAGTTCACTCATGATTTGGCTCTCTGTTTGTTATTGGTGTATAACAATGCTTATGATTTTTGCACATTGATTTTGTATCCTGAGACTTTGCTGAAGTTGCCTATTAGCTTAAGGAGATTTTGGGCTGAGACAATGGGGTTTTCTAGATATACAATCATGTCATCTGCAAACAGGGACAGTTTGACTTCCTCTTTTCCTAATTGAATACCCTTTATTTCTTTCTCCTGCCTGATTGCCCTGGCAAGAACTTCCAACACTATGTTGAATAGGAGTGGTGAGAGAGGGCATCCCTGTCTTGTGCCAATTTTCAAAGGGAATGCTTCCAGTTTTTGCCCATTCAGTATGATATTGGCTGGGGGTTTGTCATAGATAGCTCTTATTATTTTGAGATACATCCCATCAATACCTAATTTATTGAGAGTTTTTAGCATGAAGTGCTATTGAATTTTGTCAAAGGCCTTTTCTGCATCTATTGAGATAATCATGTGGTTTTTGTCGTTGGTTCTGTTTATATGCTGGATTATGCTTATTGATTTTCATATATTGAACCAGCCTTGCATCCCAGGGATGAAGCCTACTTGATCATGGTGGATGAGCTTTTGAGGTGCTGCTGGATTCGGTTTGCCAGTATTTTATTGAGGATTTTTGCATCGATGTTCATCAGGGATATTAGTCTAAAATTCTCTTTTTTGGTTGTGTCTCTGCCAGGCTTTGGTATCAGGATGATGCTCGCCTCATAAAATGAGTTAGGAAGGATTCCCTCTTTTTCTATTGATTGGAATAGTTTCAGAAGAAATGGTACCAGTTCCTCCTTGTACCTCTGGTAGAATTCAGCTATGAATCCATCTGTTCCTGGACTGTTTTTGGTTGGTAAGCTATTAATTATTGCCTCAATTTCAGAGCCTGTTATTGGTCTATTCAGAGATTCAGCTTCTTCCTGATTTAGTCTTGGGAGGGTGTATGTGTCGAGGAATTTATCCATTTCTTCTAGATTTTCTAGTTTATTTGCGTAGAGGTGTATATAGTATTCTCTGATGGTAGTTTGTATTTCTGTGGGATCGGTAGTGATATCCCCTGTATCTTTTTTTATTGCGTCTATTTGATTCCTCTCTCTTTTCTTCTTTATTAGTCTTGCTAGCAATTTGGTTGATCTTTTCAAAAAACCAGCTCCTGGATTCATTGATTTTTTGAAGGGTTTTTTGTGTCTCTATTTCCTTCAGCTCTGCTCTGATTTTAGTTATTTCTCACCTTCTGCTAGCTTTTGAATGTGTTTGCTCTTGCTTTTCTAGTTCTTTTAATTGTGATGTTAGGGTGTCAATTTTGGATCTTTTCTGCCTTCTCTTGTGGGCATTTAGTGCTATAAATTTCCCTCTACACACTGCTTTGAATGTGTCCCAGAGATTCTGGTATGTTGTGTCTTTGTTCTCGTTGGTTTCAAAGAACATCTTTATTTCTGCCTTCATTTCGTTATGTACCCAGTAGTCATTCAGGAGCAGGTTGTTCAGTTTCCATGTAGTTGAGAGGTTTTGAGTGAGTTTCTTAATCCTGAGTTCTAGTTTGATTGCACTGTGGTCTGAGAGACAGTTTGTTGTAACTTCTGTTCTTTTACATTTGCTGAGGAGAGCTTTACTTCCAACTATGTGGTCAATATTGGAATAGGTGTGGTGTGGTGCTGAAAAAAATGTATATTCTGTTGATTTGGGGTGGAGAGTTCTGTAGATGTCTATTATGTCCGCTTGGTGCAGAGCTGAGTTCAATTCCTGGGTATCCTTGTTAACTTTCTGTCTCATTGATCTGTCTAATGTTGACAGTGGAGTGTTAAAATCTCCCATTATTATTGTGTGGGAGTCCAAGTCTCTTTGTAGGTCACTCAGGACTTGCTTTATGAATCTGGGTTCTCCTGTATTGGGTGCATAAATATTTAGGATAGTTAGCTCTTCTTGTTGAATTGTTCCCTTTACCATTATGTAATGGCCTTCTTTGTCTCTTTTGATCTTTGTTGGTTTAAAGTCTATTTTATCAGAGACTAGGATTGCAACCCCTGCCTTTTTTGTTTTCCATTTGCTTGGTAGATCTTCTTCTATCCCTTTGAGTCTATGTGTGTCTCTGCACGTGAGATGGGTTTCCTGAATACAGCCCACTGATGGGTCTTGACTCCTTATCCAATTTGCCAGTCTGTGTCTTTTAATTGGAGCATTTAGCCCATTTACATTTAAAGTTAATATTGTTATGTGTGAATTTGATCCTGTCATTATGATGTTAGCTGGTTATTTTGCTCGTTAGTTGATGCAGTTTCTTCCTAGCCTCGATGGTCTTTACAATTTGGCATGTTTTTGCAGTGGCTGGTACCAGTTGTTCCTTTCCATGTTTAGTGCTTCCTTCAGGAGCTCTTTTAGGGCAGTCCTGGTGGTGACAAAATCACTCAGCATTTGCTTGTCTGTAAAGTATTTTATTTCTGCTTCACTTATGAAGCTTAGTTTGGCTGGATATGAAATTCTGGATTGAAAATTCTTTTCTTTAAGAATGTTGAAAATTGGCCCCCACTCTCTTCTGGCTTGTACAGTTTCTGCCGAGAGATCAGCTGTTAGTCTGATGGGCTTCCCTTTGTGGGTAACCTGACCTTTCTCTCTGGCCGCCCTTAACATTTTTTCCTTCATTTCAACTTTGGTGAATCTGACAATTATGTGTCTTGTAGTTGCTCTTCTCGAGGAGTATCTTTGTGGCGTTCTCTGTATTTCCTGAATCTGAATGTTGCCCTGCTTTGCTAGATTGGGTAAGTTCTCCTGGATAATACCTTGCAGAGTGTTTTCCAACTTGGTTCCATTCTCCCCGTCACTTTCAGGTACACCAATCAGACGTAGGTTTGGTCTTTTCACGTAGTCCCATATTTCTTGGAGGCTTTGTTCGTTTCTTTTTATTCTTTTTTCTCTAAACTTCCCTTCTCGCTTCATTTCATTCATTTCATCTTCCATCACTGATACCCTTTCTTCCAGTTGATCGCATCAGCTACTGAGGCTTCTGCAGTCTTCATGTAGTTTTCCAAACTTGGCTTTCAGCTCCATCACCTCCTTTAAGCACTTCTCTGCAGTGGTTATTTTAGTTAAACATTCGTCTAATTTTTTTTCGAAGTTTTTAACTTCTTTGCCATTGGTTTGAATTTCCTCCTGTAGCTTGGAGTTGTTTGATCGTCTGAAGCCGCCTTCTCTCTGCTCGTCAAAGTCATTCTCCGTCCAGCTTTGTTCCGCTGCTGGTGAGGAGCTGCGTTCCTTTGGAGGAAGAGAGGCGCTCTGCTTTTTAGAGTTTCCAGTTTTTCTGCTCTGTTTTTTCCCCATCTTTGTAGTTTTTTCTACTTTTGGTCTTTGATGATGGTGATGTACAGATGGGTTTTTGGTGTGGGTGTCCTTTCTGTTTGTTAGTTTTCCTTCTAACAGACAGGACCCTCAGCTGCAGGTCTGTTGGAGTTTGCTAGAGGTCCACTCCAGACCCTGTTTGGCTGGGTGACAGCAGCGGTGGCTGCAGAACAGTGGATTTTCGTGAACCACAAATTCAGCTGTCTGATCGTTCCTCTGGGAGTTTTGTCTCAGAGGAGTACCTGGCTGAGTGAGGTGTCAGTCTGTCCGTGCTGGGGGGTGCCTCCCAGTTAGGCTGCTCGGGGGTCAGGGTCCCACTTTAGGAGGCAGTTTGCCCATTCTCAGATCACCAGCTGCGTGGTGGGAGAACCACTACTCTCTTCAAAGGTGTCAGACAGGGACATTTAAGTCTGCAGAGGTTACTGCTGACTTTTTGTTTGTCTGTGCCCTGCCCCCAGAGGTGGAGCCTACAGAGGCAGGCAGGCCTCCTTGAGCTGTGGTGGGCTCCACCCAGTTTGAGCTTCCCGGCTGCTTTGTTTACCTAAGAAAGCCTGGGCAATGGCGGGTGCCCCTTCCCCAGCCTCGCTGCCGCCTTGCAGTTTGATCTCAGACTGCTGTGCTAGCAATCAGCGAGACTCCGTGGGCATAGGACCCTCCGAGCCAGGTGCGGGACACAATCTCCTGGTGTGCTGTTTTTGAAGCCTGTTGGAAAAGCGCAGTATTAGGGTGGGAGTGACCCGATTTTCCAGGTGCTGTCTGTCACCCCTTTCTTTGACTAGGAAGGGGAACTCCCTGACCCCTTGCACATCCCAAGTGAGGCAATGCCTCGCCCTGCTTCGGCTCACGCACGGTGCGCTGCACCGACTGTCCTGCACCCACTGTTTGGCACTGCCTAGTGAGATGAACCTGGTACCTCAGATGGAAATGCAGAAATCACCCGTCTTCTGCGTTGCTCACGCTGGGAGCTGTAGAATGGAGCTGTTCCTATTCGGCCATCTTGCCTCCACCCCCCTAAAATTTTTAAAGCCTTACTTTTTATGCTTTTCTCTGAATTGAATGAAAGAAAGAATAAGTTAACCACTTGATAACTGTATTAGCAATATTGAGTTAGAGTCAAGAACTAGAATGTAGGAATATAAAAATTAAAATTTGACAAAGGTTTAAAACCATGATTTTAAAAAATATCCAGACTTAATCTTTTGCTCCTTTAAAATGTGGCTCTTAAATGTGCATAGTTTGTAGCCCTTTTACTCTTATAACTCTCTACAAATTGATTCATTGGTTTCACATATTTTCTCCATAGAAAATATAAAAACTTCTTGATTTCTAATTTTTCATTGTGCTATAGTTTTTCTCCATCATGGGTGTGTATATTTTGTAAATTCTAAATGGGTTTTTAGGTAAGCTTGGAAGCTATATAATTAGGCATTTTCCTTATCCAGTTTTGAACTATGCGAATAAGTGCTTTTAAAAGAAATGTAGTTATTTTCATCAAAACATACCTTTATTCTCATGTTAGACCATCCTAAATTTAACTTTCACTAATGACCTCCAAAATGATTTGAAATTTTTTGCACTTCCTATTAGGACAATTACATTTTATTTGTGCAGGTTTAAAATTGTGTTTTATTGTGCATCACAAGAGTTTACCCAACTTTCTGTGAACTTGGGTCTCAGAACTAGCTTCGTTACTGTGTTACTTTGAGGAAATCACTTTACCTCACCAGGATTCAATGTTTGGTCTATAAATGGATTGGCATTTTTTAAAGTTTAAGGAAGAGCCCACTTTGATGTTGATGAGTCTAAGAAATGTGAACAGTGCAGCTGTTTCACCATGAGTTTGTAATCTCTGATGGCTTATTTGGTTATTGGCAAAACAACCTGAAACTATAGCAGTGTTAAAGCTCCTGAATAGATACCAGTATATTTTAATGCAGTTTAGTTTTTGAAGTTTTACGACGTCTAAATTTCTACATTCTACTTTCTTTTTCTTTTTTTTTCTTTTTTTTTTTTTTTTGAAAGGTAGTCTTGGTCTGTTGCACAGGCTGGAGTGCAGTGGCGCAGTCTTGGCTCACTGCAACCTCTGCCTCCTGGGTTCAAGCGATTCTCCTGCCTCAGCCTCCCGAGTAGCTGGGACTACAGGTGCCCACCACCACGCTGGCTAATTTTTGTATTTTAGTAGAGATGGAGTTTCATCATATAGATCAAGCTGGTCTCAAACTCCTGACCTCAAATGATCTGCCTGCCTCAGCCTCCCAATTCTATATTCTACTTTCTGTTAGTAAAAGTGAATATAGAAAGATTGTACAAGCTAGAACTTGAATTTGTATACATTCTGGACCTTATTTAAAACTTTTAACACAATAAATTTTTGATGAAATAATTATTCATTAAAGCAAAATTTCTCCATATAAATGGGCTTTTATGATCTAATTAATGTAATTGTGTTTCACCATGGCAAGGTGTGTTTGCATGGCTCGTGTGTGTATGTGTGTGTGTGAAGTTAACCATGATAAACTACCTTTGGAAGGCTGCTGAAAAAATTTTTGAAATGCTATTGAATTTTTCAAATGTTAAAAAAATGTAAACTTACAAAATATTTTGGGCATTTTTTTAAAAAAGCGGGGGCATCCAGTAGATCAAGGTTACAATGAGCTGTGATCGTGCCACTGCACTCTACCTGGGGTGACAGAGTGGGACCCTGTGCCACAGAGTGAGACCCTATCTCGAAAAAAAAAAAAAGAACTATGTAAATCCAAGGTATGATTTAAATACTTTTAACACGTGTTCATTTTAATCACACTTGTGGCTGTGTTCCTCTTGTGTTTATATCTCTCAATATGTATACTGTTATTAATGTGGCATATATACAAAATCTTCATTGTTATTTAAAAATATTTTCAAAAAATCAGTGCAGCTTATAAATTTGCAATGATTTATGCCTGTGCTCATGATGGGTGAGATTTTGCTTATGTGAAACTAAAATCATGCAATAATTAAGTGAGATGCTTTACAATGGAGTTTGACTGTATTATCTTGGACAATAATTATAGCTAACATTTATTGAGGGTTTTCTTTGTGCCAGTCATTGCTCTGTGAGTTAACTCAGTCTTCACAACACGATAAAACAGGTACTATTACAGTTCTCATTTTTACATAGTGAGAAAATGAGGACCAGAAACTTAAATAATTTTGCCAAGGCTGTAAGTTAGTAACTAATTGTCAGGATACACACACTCAGACAAAGGCCTGTATTTGCCAAGCTACCTCTCTAGGGTACCAGTGGTTATACAAATTGAGCAAACTGGCTGGGTGCAGTGGCTCATGCCTGTAATCCCAGCACTTTGGGAGGCCAAGTCGGGTGGATCATGAAGTCACGAGATCAAGACCATCCTGATTAACACGGTGAAACCCCATCTCTACTAAAAATACAAAAAATTAGCCAGGTGTGGTGGCACGCGCCTGTAGTCCCAGCTACTTGGGAGGCTGAGGCAAGAGAATTGCTTGAACCCTTGAGGTGGAGGTTGCAGTGAGCTGAGACTGTGCCATTGCTCTCCAGCCTGGGCGACAGAGTGAGACTCCCATCTCTAAATAAGTAAATAAATAAATAAATAAATAATAGAGCAAACTAGTAGAAGGTAAAGTGTATGATAGGTATACCTTTTAGAATGATTCAGTCAGTTAATCCAATGATAATCAGGCCCTCTAGGATTTGAGCATGCATCCAAAATCACCAGAGAGTGATTTCTAGAACAGAAGAATTACTCATTTCTAATAGAAGATACATATGTTTGTCTGAAAACAAGAATCCTCATCTTCATAAAGCACATTCCTTCCACATGTTAAATCAAAAATCTGTCTGGCCAACATGATGAAACCCGATATCTACCAAAACTGCAAAAATTAGATGGGCATGATGGCACACACCTGTAATCCCAGTTACTTGGGAGGCTGAGACAGGAGAATCACTTGAACCAGGGAAGACAGAGGTTGCAGTGAGCCAAGATCATGCCCCTGCACTCTAGCCTGGGCGACAGGGCAAGACTCCATCTCAAAAAATAAAAATAAAAAAATCTGAATGTCCAAGAATCCCAGACTTCCCTGCTAGTGGGCATCTCCATTTAGATGTCCCAGAATCAACTTCAGTTTAAAATATCCAGAATTTGGCCTTATTACTGTTATCCTCCAATTTAATGTTTGTTTCCTGTATTCCTTTTCTTGATGATTGGAATCACTACCCCTCTGGTCGCCTGGGTTGGAAATCTGGTAGTAATCCTAGACACCTCTCTGTAACTTAACTTTCTTAGCCAATCAGTCTCCAAGTTCAGGACATTCTGTTTCCTTAATCTCGCTCGTTCTCACTGCTTTTTTTTCTTCCCTGCTGCCACTGTTTTTGAACAGGTCCCATCTCACTGGGATTAGCTGAGGAGACATTTCCAGTGATTTTATCTGTCTCTAATCTGGAAACTCCTACTAGAATGATCTTAAAATAGAAATCTGATCATGTCTTTCCTCTAGACAATTTTTAGCAATTTTTCATAACTTTTAGGAAAATGTCCAGATTCCTAAGCTGAATATAGAAAGCTCATTGTAATTTGTTACCAGCCTACTTTTCTAAAAAATGGTCCAGTCATCCTCCCTGTCTGGTGGTGCAAGATCAGTGGCAGGGCAGGCTAGGGAGTATCCAGGAGGATGGCTGAGGTTCTATGGTAAGGCATATCTCTACTATCCTATCAGTAGACAAACACCAGGATGTGTGTCCCCTGGAAGTGCAGAGTCAGGTCTGCAGTAAACAATGCAAATTTGAGAGTTAGAATAAGAGCAGAAACCAAGGTAGGAAGCCAAATTGAACCAAATGGTGAACCAATGAATGAGGAGGGTTGGGAGAAAGTTATGTCTGAAGGAATTCCTGAGAGGTTTACACATGTTTGTAGGAAACTTTTTTTGTTATTTACATGCAAACTATGAAGGCATATTTGACTTTAGGAAAATAAACTAAATTTGAATAGGTATAAACCACTTGTTGTCACCGAGAGATGTTAGAGTCTCTGTGCCTATCACATGTCATTGCCTCTCCCTGAAAATGCCCTCTGCTGCCTCCCTACTCTCTAACTCCTACTTATTCCATAGCCCAGTTCAAGCACCATCTCTTCTGTAAATAGCAATCACCAACATAAATTGAGCATTTACAGTCTCCAGGCACTATGCCAAATGCTCTAATACATAATCTCATTTAAACCTCATTAGGAAAGCTGCCTCTCTTTTCCTTGTTTTACAGATTAATAAATTCATGTTTAGAGAGATGAATTGATTTACATGAGGTCATGCAACAATTAAGTTATGGAGTGGAGAATTAAGCCCAGAGGGTCTGACTCCAGAGTTTCAGCTTGTTACCATGATTGGCCTTCACCAATTCCCTAGGCTGATTTCAGATGCCTTTCCATGTGCATTTGTGCTTATATGATCATAGCCACATCCATCTCTGATATGATGTTTTCTTTATCTGTTTCTCCCAGTGGTTAAAAAGCTCCTAAAAATCAAGAGACAAGTATCTACTACAAAAGTAAAATTTCAATAAATGTGTGTTTAATTAATAAATTAGCATTTTCCGGCTGGGCATGGTGGCTCACACCTGTAATCGCAGCACTTTGAAAGGCTGAGACGGGCAAATCACGAGATCAGGAGTTCCAGGCCAGCCTGGCCAACATAATGAAACCCGTCTCTACTAAAACTTCAAAAACTACCTGGATGTGGAGGTGCATGCCTGTTGTCCCAGTTACGCGGGAGGCTGAGGCAGGAGAATCACTTGAACCCAGGAGGCAGAGGTTGCAGTGAGCCAAGATCGCACCCCTGCACTCCAGCCTGGGCAACAGAGTGAGACTCCCTCTCAAAATAAATAAATAAAAATAAAATAAATTATTATTTTCCAACAAGTTGCTTAGGGAGTAGTAAGTGAGGACACTTGAGTGTTGCACCCAGGAAATTCATGTCAATTAAATGTGGCCTGTTTTGTTATTCTTTTGTCCTTTCAGGATATTTCTTTAGTAAAATCTGGGGTCAGTCAACTAGAATCAGGCTACTCTCTTGTCTAGACAGTATTAGATATAGATAAAACATTATTTTTGTCTTTCTCAATACTTTATGTAGTTAACTACCTGTTTGCTTCTGATAATCATTATCATGTGACAGTTTTCAAGATAGTTACTCATGCATGGCATATTTAAAGAAAATGTTTTTCCTAATTCATTCTTATTTTGCATCTAGGTTTGACTTTCACAAGGTATTATGTCTTATCCTTTTTCTAATTTTTGTGTTTGGAGATTTTAGCATAATCCTAGAAAATGATTGTTTCCTGTGACTTCAGGGCTACATGACTACACTAGACATCGAATAACCATGGCTTGATAAAAGTTGTATTCAACTAATTATTTCAAATTAGTTTTAGGGCCTTATTCCAGCTCACGAATAATGACCCCGCAAGTTTCAAAGAGAAGGAAAAATGGCGAGGAAAAACACTAAAATAACTACTGGCAAGAGTATGTGTTCTCTTGTTCCAAATAGGCCCAAGAAAATTAGTCATTAATCTTACAAAGACATGTGCCTCTAGACCCTGAAAAGTGAAAAGAGAGGCAGATCTACATGCAAGGAGAGAAGCTTGTAAGCTCTTTGAAGACCTGCCTGTTCCCCCACCCACAACTCTAGGGACTGCCAAGCAATTTTAACTTGCCTACCAAATGGTCAGAAGGAGCATGAGGAAATTTTATCTCACTCATTTCCAGATGTCATCCTGTGCAACATCAGTCAAACTTTTTTTCTTTCAAATAGAACACGATAGACTGTGACAAAGTTTGAATACTCACTCAAACTTCACCGTGCAAGAACAAAGAAATAGGTCAACCTTTTTGTGAGCTAAATACAGCATTTATATTAGAAGAAGCGATTGAAAGATATTAGATGTTGTGTCAAGACCACTGATTTCAAGTGGATGACTTGCTAGGTTTTAAGGTGCAATGAGAATGTAGCGTGGAGTAGCCCAGTGTAGGGTGGTACAGATCCCACCTCTAATCAAGGGCTTCCCTTACTTTGAAGAGCAAAGGGCGGCCCTGTAGCTCCTGCCTTTGTCTTCAGTGCTTTCCATCGCTGCAACTGCTACATGACCCCTAACTGCTACCCAGCCTCCAACAACAGGGGCAAGTCTCCAGGGCTTTTCTCCATCTGACATAATATAGGTAGACATCATAGAAGATGTGTGCAAGATGGCTCAGTACAAGGTAAAAAAAAAAACCCAGGGGACAACAAGAAAAACTCATCTGTTGCGTTAGTCTTTTGAGATGTTAGGGTTTATCTGATACAGCAACTAGCTTTAACCCTATATTATTGGGCTTCCACAGGATTGGAATGTACCTGCAAACCTAGAGAAAAAGCTAAATTTTCAGAGTCAGATCACCTCGTTTTCTTTTGGTTCCCCTTCAATTTTTAAAAACAATTTTTTTAAAATCAGTGTTAGCTCTGTGTTCTTATATTAAACAAAGGATTACAGATCGTCCTTAGGGCAGACTGTTAGGGAATGAGCAGCTCATGTCTAAGGCTAGATTTTTGGTGGTGGCAGCATTAATTAGTGTTAGACATTAATGAACGTCAAGTCTAAAGGATAGAATCAGGACTATGTGGTCCAGTTCTCTGTCCCAAAGGAAATTTTACTTTGAGTTTCAACTCTAGAGACTCTAATCTTTTTTATTTTAGGGTTATTTGTTTCATTTAGCTTTATTTTTATTAAGAAAGATGGCATGTTTTTACTAAGATCTTACCATCACAGGAGTTCAAGACCAGTCTGGGCAACATGGCAAATCCCTGTCTCTACAAAACATACAAAAATAAGCCAGGTGTGGTGGCATGTGCCTATAGTCCCAACTACTCGGGAGGCTGAGGTGGAAGGATCACTTGAGCCCAGGAAGTCAAGGCTGCAGTGAGCCAAGGTCATACCACTGCACCCCAGCCTGGGCAACAAAGTGAGACCCTGTCTCAAAAATTGGTTTTAAAAAAGGCCTTAAATGGCTATTAATGAAGTAATTTTATAGTGACAGAAAATATGTTTTCTTAAGTAGATAGTATCTTTATTGAAATAATATTTACAGTTTTATATATTTAGTTCAAAGGTAAAATCCAATCTACCCTTGGGCCAAATTGTCCTGCACTATAGGCTGGTAAGATATATTAATCTTACTGCTATCAATATGACTAGTTGTTATCCAAATTTATTAATATAAAATCAACAAGGTAGATAAATTTGAGAAACTAGTGAACCCTTGTACAGTAAATAATATTAAAGTTAGTTGGTAAAAAATAGGTGAAATGTGTAAACAAAAGTTAACTTTTATATTCAAAGTTATTAAGAAAGCCAGAAGAGGAAATGCTTCTACAATTATTACTATTATTATTATTACTTTTTTTTTTTTTTTTTTTTTTTTTTAGACAGAGTCTCTGTTGCCCAGGCTGGAGTACAGTGAGACCATCTTGCAATCTCTACCTCCCAGGTTCAAGTGATTCTCCTGCCTCAGCCTCCAGGATTACAGGTGCATGCCACCATGCCTAGCCAATTTTTGTATATTTTTTAGTAGAGACAGGGTTTCACCATGTTGGTCAGGCTGGTCTTGAACTCCTGACCTAAAGTGATCCACTGCCTCAGGCTCCCAACTTGCTGGGATTACGGGTGTGAGCCACCGTGCCCAGCCATTTTTTGTTGTTATTGTTTGTTTTCATGATTTCCTACAGGAAAAAAGCAAAATAAAAAACTATAAATAAAAACTGTCTTCAAATTAAGAAGTTTCAAATGTTAGGGTGGTCCCAAAATGCAGTAACATCAAAACTTTGTGATTACAGGAGAAAGCATGTACAAGCAGAATCATAGAAAAATTACCTCCTGAAATATCAGAACAGGAGGTTCCTTAAAAAACTCAAGTTGCTTAAGAATTAGAACAAGTTCTTGACTTTCCAAATAATTTTTGTACTGAAAGCTCTCAATAACACTAAACACTATCTAAAAATATTTCAGGAAAGTCATGTAAACTCTTTTTCATGTCGTCTGAAAGAAGTTCTTTTGTAACACTGCTGACACAATTCAAATGAGTGAAAAAATACATATTCCCTGAGGCATTTTGGTTGTAGGAAAGGAAGTATTTTCTAATGAATTATACACTGAGCTTGAACAGAATTAGCTGATCATTTTAAAGCTTAAACCATATCCATATGGCTTTTAAAAAGACACTAGTAGCAGAATCAACTTAGAAAACAAGAGACATTCATATCTACACAGATTTCTAGTTAAACAGGAATTGTTCCTTTGTCTTTTATAAATCACCAAAAAGAATAATGCTGTTAATTAATGGTGAATCATGCTCCAGTGATCTATTCATATTCTCTGGCATGTTGCTCTGGAGGTGGTAAGCAGCAAAGTGTTGATAACTATATTGACTTAGCTTGGAAACGGATTAAGAATCTCAGTATGACAACAAATATATATTCTCTTGTTATAGAAACATTTCACTCTTCTGTTCAAAATTTACAGTGGCTTTCTTAGTCTTTGTATAATAGCCAAACTCCTCTGCCTAATCTGTAAGGGCCATTGTCAATTCATGCCTAATTAATCTCAATTTATTTGCTCAGACTCAACTCCATTTTTTTTTCTTTGCACATATCCCCTTTGCACCACTGAAGTTGTTCCAGTCTCTTCCATACATGTCCATTCTGTCGTTTAAACATGACTCAAAAAATCAACTGTGATTATTACATGAGAGGAGATGATAGTCAGAAGTAGTAAAAAGACCTATAAGTTTCAATTAATAACCTTTTATGGTGTTTGTGGAAGACAATGCTAATTGACTACTCCAAATCTATTCTTTCATCCCTAATAGCAGGATTCCAATTTTGTTGGAGTAGCAGTGTGTGCTTTTCTAAAAATACTTCTCCAGGCTCCCTTGCTGTTTGAGGGTGGCCGTGTGTCACGATTCTGGACAATGGGGCATAAGTTAAGGGTTTACTGAAAAGCTGTTGTTTTCCTTGTAAGGGCACCTTCCTGCTTCCTTCTCCCTTTTTCTTCCCACCTGGAATGCTGATGCAATACCTGGAGATAGAGTGGCTTTTTGCCACCTTGATATGAAAATCCTGAGGGCAAAGGTGTACACACTAAGGACAACGGAGTGAGAAAATAGAAAATGGGTCCCTAATGTTATCAGTGAGCTGCCATAAATGGCCCTATTCTACCTACCTCCCCACCCCACCTCTACCCCTGCCTAGTCTGCTTATTCTGTGAACCAAATAAACTTCTCTCACTCTACGTTATTTACAGGGATTTTCTGCTCATGTGGACAAGCACATTCCTAACTGATACCACTTTTAGAACTTTTTTGACCATAAGAATACATCACTTTTATAGTAATAAAATAATTATGTGTTTTAAGTGAAAACAACATGCACAAGTTCCCAAGCTTTGGAGTCAGACAAGACTAAATTGGAACCCAGATCTTCCTGCATACTAATTATCTGACTTTTGGCAACTTAATATCTCCGAGTCTCAACTTCCTCATCTGTAAAACAGGAATAAACAAATAAGTAATGATATCTAACATACAATACAGAGGGTTGTTATAAGGTACATAATGAGCCCTCAATAAAGTATAGCTATTATTATTACTACCAACTTTCCAACACACACACACATTTCTCTGTGTTCCTAATGCACTATATACAGAGCATTATATAAGTAGAGAATGTTATATACATCAAGTATCTCTGGAGGTCAGAATAGTTGGTTTCTGATCCTTCGTTATCATTTTCTGTGACTTTGGGAAAGGTATTAGGTCTCTTGACTTCAAAGTCCTCATCTGAAACGTGTGGGACAAAATCTTCAACAGATCATTTTCAGTTTTAAAATTCTGTGAATATTAAAAAACCAAGGAAGTGATTATCAAACCTTTAAAATAGTGGTTTTCCAGAGAGGATAGGAAGAGAGTTATGATCAGAGAGAGGCACATAGGGTAGGGATGAAGACGGTGGAAATGTTCTATTTATTTACTTGGCTGGTGGTTACACAGTTATTTGCTTTATGATTATTCATTAAACTGTACTGTATTAGGGTTCTCCGGAGGGATAGAACTAGTAGGATATATGTATATAGGAAAGGGAGTTCATTAGGGAGAATAGGCTCACAGGATCACAAGGTGAAATCCCACGATAGGCCGTCTGTAAGCTGAGGAAGAAAGAAGTGGCTCAGTTCAAAGCAGGGAAGGCAACAGTGCAGCCTTCAGGCTGTGGCCAAAGGCTGAGAGCCCCCAGCAAACAACTGGTGTAACTCCAAGCGTCCAAAGGCAGAAGAACCTCTAGTCTGATGTCCTAGGGCAGGAGGAATGGAAGGAAGCATCCAGCACGGGAGAAAGATGAAAGCCAGGAGACTCAGCAAGCCAGCTTATCCCACCTTCTTCCTCCTGCTTTGTTCTAGATGCACTGGCAGCCAATTGGATGGTGGCCACCCACATCGAGGATGGGTCTTCCTCTCCCAGTCCACTGACTCAAATGTCAGTCTCCTCTGGCAACACCCTCACAGACACACCCAGAAACAATGCTTTACCAGCTACCTAGGCATCCTTCAATCAAGTTGACACCTAATATTAACCATCACATGTACCCATATATTTTGTGTGCTGCTTATATATATCTTACATTTCAGAAAATCCTCCAAAGTTTATAATTATGTTTATAGGCATACTAACTTGCTCTACATTATGTTATAAAGATTTTTCGGCCAGGCGCGCTGGCTCACGCCTGTAATCCCAGCACTTTGGGAGGCCGAGGCTGGTGGATCACGAGGTCAAGAGTTGAAGACACGCCTGATCAACATGGTGAAACCCCGTCTCTACTAAAAATACAAAAATTAGCCTGGCATGGTGGTGTGCACCTGTAACCCCAGTTACTCAGGAGGCTGAGGCAGGAGAATCACTTGAACCCGGGAGGCAAAGTTGCAGTGAGCCAAGGTCGCGCCACTGCACTCCAGCCTGGGTGACAGAGCAAGACTCCGTCTCAAAAAAAAAAAAAAAAAAAAAAAAAAGATTTTTCTACTTATACAATTAGGAATAAGATTTGTATAATAATAATGTAATTCACTAATCCTCTTATTGACAGCATAGCTCCTTTCACTGTTGTCTTACATCTTCATCTCTTAGAAGAGATTGGAGGTGGGGCAAATATCTCCTGAGGAAGGAGGAGGATGTGACATAAGTAAAGCTCCTAAAAGCCAGTAAGGGGAAGTAAAAGATAGCCCTTCAGTCTTTTGGAGAGGGGTTTGGGGAAGGATGGAGATCAAAGTCTTGACTCACTTTTAAACCTGAAACCCTGGAAAGATAGTGTGGGGAGAAAAATACAGTAGTGGAATCCCAATGAAAATCTGTTTCATGCTTTTTAAAAAGAATTAATAGTTTTTTTTTATCAGTTTGCTATAGAAATATTGAGTGGAAGGTACAGAGAGTTCCCACATTCTGCATCATTCCTCCCACCAGTTTTCCCTATTATTTTGTTATTATTATTTTTTAGTAAATGATGGTTCTTTATTTCAGTCATTGGATTTATGCTGGCTGCTGTGACACAGCCACCGTGTTACCAAGCACTCTATCCATTAGCAGCATCCCCTAGTTGAGAGCCAGTATCAAACCCAGAGGTGTAAAGAGTTTGGTGGGAATATTCATATATATATATATATATATACTTTAAGTTCTGGGATACATGTGCAGAAGGTGTAGGTTTGTTACATAGATAAATATGTGCCATGGTGGTTTGCTGCACTCATCAACCCATCATCTTCACTAGGTATTTCTCCTAATGCTATCCTTCCCCTAGCCCCTCACCCACCGAAAGACCCTGGTGTGATGTTGCCCTCCCTGTGTCCATGTGTACTCATTGTTCAACTCCCACTTATGAGTGAGAACATGCGGTGTTTGGTTTTCTGTTCCTGTGTTAGTGTGCTGAGAATAATGGTTTCCAGCTTCATCCATGTCCCTGTAAAGGAGATGAACTCATTCTTTTTTATGGCTGCATAGTATTCCATGGTGTATATGTGCCACCTTTTCTTTATCCAGTCTAACATTGATGGGCATTTGGAGTGGTTCCAAGTCTTTGCTATTGTGCATAGTGCTGCAATAAACATACATGTGCATGTGTCTTTATAGTAGAATGATTTATAATCCTTTGGGTATATAGCCAGCGATGGGATTGCTGGGTCAAATGGTAGTTCTGGTTCTAGATCCTTGAGGAATCACCACACTGACTTCCACAATGGTTGAACTAATTTAGACTCCCACCAACAGTGTAAAAATGTTCCTATTTCTCCACATCCTTTCCAGCATCTGTTGTTTCCTGACTTTTTAATGATCGCCATTCTAACTGGAGTGAGATGGTATCCCATTGTGGTTTTGATTTGCATTTCTCTAATGACCAGTGATGATGAGCTTTTTTTCCATATGTTTGTTGGCTGCATAAATATATTCTTTTGAGAAGCGTCTGTTCATATCCTTTGCCCACTTTTTGATGGGGTTGTTTTTTATTGTAAATTTGTTTAAGTTCCTTGTAGATTCTGGATATTAGCCCCTTGTCAGATGAATAGATTGCAAAAATTTTCTGCCGTTCTGTAGGTTGCCTGTTCACTCTGATGATAGTTTATTTTGATGTGCAGAAGCTCTTTAGTTTAATTAGATCTCATTTGTCAATTTTGGCTTTTGTTGCCATTACTTTTGGTATTTTAGTCATGAGGTCTTTTCCTACGCCTGTGTCCTGAATGGTATTGCCTAGGTTTTCTTCTAGGGTTTTTATGATTTTAGGTCTTATGTTTAAATCTTTAATCCATCTTGAGTTAATTTTTGTAGAAGGTGTAAGGAAGGGGCCCAGTTTCGGTTTTCTGCGTATGGCTAGCCAGTTTTCCCAACACCATTTATTAAATGAGGAATCATTTCCCCATTGCTTGTTTTTATCAGATTTGTCAAAGATCAGATGGCTGTAGATGTGTGGCATTATTTCTGAGGCCTCTGTTCTGTTGCGTTAGTCTATGTATCTGTTTTGGTACAAGTACCATGCTGTTTTGGTTACTGTAGACTTGTAGTATAATTTGAAGTCAGGTAGTGTGATGCCTCCAGCTTTGTTCTTTTTGCTTAGGATTGTATTGGCTATATGGGCTCTTTTTTGGTTCCATATGAAATTTAAAGTAGTTTTTTCTAATTATGTGAAGAAAGTCAATGGTAGCTTGATGGAGATGGCATTGAATCTACCAGTATGGCCATTATCACGATATTGATTCTTCCTATCCATGAGCATGGAGTGTTTTTCCATTAGTTTGTGTCCTCTCTTATTTCCTTGAGCAGTGGTTTGTAGTTCTCCTTGAAGTGGTCCTTCACATCCCTTGTAAGTTGTATTCCTAAGTATTTTATTCTCTTTGTAGCAATTGTGAGTGAGAGTTCACTCATGATTTGGCTCTCTATTATTGGTGTATAATAGGAATGCTTGTGATTTTTGCACATTGATTTTGTATCCTGAGACTTTGCTGAAGTTGCTTATCAGCTTAAGGAGATTTTGGGTTGAAATGATGGGGTTTTCTAAATACACAATTATGTCATCTGCAAACAGAGACAATTTGACTTCCTCTCTTCCTATCTGAATATCCTTTATTTATTTTCTCTTGACTGATTTTCCCAGCCAGAACTTCCAATACTATGTTGAATAGGAGTGGTGAGAGAGGGCATCTTTTTCTTGTGCCAGTTTTCAAAGAGAATGCTTCTAGCTTTTGCCTATTCAGTATGATATTGGCTGTGGATCTGTCATAAATAGCTGTTATTATTTTGAGATATGTTCCATCAATGCCTAGTTTATTGAGAGTTTTTAGCATGAAGAGCTGTTCAATTTTATTGAAGGCCTTTTCTGCATCTATTGAGATAATCATGTGGTTTTTGTCGTTGGTTCTGTTTCTGTGATGGATTATGTTTATTGATTTGTGTATGTTGAGCCCGCCTTGCAACCCAGGGATGAAGCTGACTTGATTGTGATGGATAAGCCTTTTGATGTGCTGCTGGATTTTGTTTGCCAGCATTTTACTGAGGATTTTCGCTTCAATGTTCATCAGGGATATTGGCCTGAAATTTTCTTTTTTTGTTGTGCTTCTGCCAGGTTTTGGTATCAGGATGATGCTGGCCTCATAAAATGAGTTAGGGAGGATTCCCTCTATTTCTAATGTTTGGAATAGTTTCAGAAGGAGTTTCCTTCTCCTCTTTGTACCTCTGGTAGAATTCGGTTGTGAAGCCATCTGGTTTTGGGCTTTTTTTGGTTGGTAGGCTATTAATTACTGCCTAAATTTCAGAACTTGTTATTGATCTATTCAGGGATTCGACTTCTTCCTGGTTTAGTCTTGGGAGGGTGTATGTGTCCAGCAATTTATCCATTTCTTCAAGATTTTCTAGTTTATTTGTGTAGAGGTGTTTATAGTATTCTCTGGTGGTAGTTTGTATTTCTGTGGGATCAGTGGTGATCTCCCCTTTATCATTTTTTATTGCATCTATTTGATTCTTCTCTCTTTTCTTCTTTATTAGTCTGGCTAGTGGTCTATTTTGTTAATCGTGTCAAAAAACCAGCTCCTGGATTCATTGATTTTTTTAAGGGTTTTTCATGTCTCTACCTCCCTCAGTTCTGCTCTGATATTAGTTATTTCTTGTCTTCTGCTAGCTTTTGAATTTGTTTGCTCTTGCTTCTCTCGTTCTTTTAATTGTGATGTTAGAGTGTCTATTTTAAATCTTTCCCACTTTCTCATGTGGGCATTTAGTGCCATAAATTTCCTTCTAAACACTGCTTTAGCTGTGTCCCAGAGATTCTGGTACGTTGTGTCTTTGTTCTCATTGGTTTCAAAGAACTTATTTATTTCTGACTTAATTTCATTATTTACCTAGGAGTCATTCAGGAGCAGGTTGTCCAGTTTCCATGTAGTTGTGCAGTTTTGAGTGAATTTCTTAATCCTGAGTTCTGATTTGATTGCACTGTGGTCTGAGAAACTGTTTGTTATGATTTCCATTGTTTTGCCTTTCCTGAGGAGTGTTTTACTTCCAATTATGTGGCTGATTTTAGACTAAGTGCAATGTAGTGCTGAGAAGAATGTACATTCTGTTGATTTGGAGTGGAGAGTTCTGTAGCTGTCTATTAGATCCGCTTGGTCCGGAGCTGAGTTCAAATCCTGAATATCCTTGTTAATTTTCTGTCTCACTGATCTGTCTAATTTTGACAGTGGGGTATTAAAGTCTCCCACTATTATTGTGTGGGTGTCTAAGTCTCTTTGTAGGTCTCTAAGATTGTGGTTTATGAATTTGGGTGCTCCTATATCGGTGCATATATATTTAGGATAGTTAGCTCTTCTTTTTGGATTGATCCCTTTACCATTATGTAATGCCTTTCTTTGTCTTTTTTAATGTTTGTTGGTTTAAAGTCTGTTTTATCAGAGACTAGAATTGCAACCCTGCTCTTTTTTTCCTTTCCATTTGCTTGGTAAATATTCCTCCATCCCTTTATTTTGAGCGTATGTGTGCCTTTGCACATGAGATGTGTCTCCTGAATACAACACACCTATGGTCTTGACTCTTTATCCAATTTTCCAGCCTGGGTCTTTTAATTGCGAGATTTAGCCCATTTACATTTAAGGGTAATATTGTTATGTGTGAATCTGATCCTGTCATTTTGATGCTAGCTGGTTATTTTCCCCATTAGTTGATGCAGTGTCTTCATAGTGTTGATGTTCTTTACATTTTGGTTTGTTTTTTCAGTGGCTAGTACTGGTTTTTCCTTTCCATATTTCGTGCTTCCTTCTGGATCTCTTGTAAGGAAGGCCTGGTGGTGACAAAATTCCTTAGCATTTGCTTGTCTGTAAAGGATTTTATTTATCTTTTGCTTATAAAGCTTAGTTTGGCTGGATATGAAATTCCGGGTTGAAAATTCTTTAAGAATGTTGAATATTGTCCCCCACTCTCTTCTAGCTTGTAGGGTTTCTGTAGAGAGATCCACTGTTAGTGTGATGGGCTTTCCTTTGTAGGTAACCTGCCGTTTGTCTCTGGCTGCCCTTAACAATTTTTCCTTCATTTCAACCTTGGTGAATCTGATGATTATGTGTCTTGGGGTTGCTCTTCTTGACGAGTATCTTTGTGGTATTCTCTTTTTTTCCTGAATTTGAATGTTGGCCTGTCTTGCTAGGTTGGGGAACATTGGCCTGTCTTGCTAGGTTGGGGAATTTCTCCTGGATAATGTCTTGAAGAGTGTTTTCCAACTTGGTTTCATTCTCCCTGTCACTTTCAGGTACACCAATCAAACACAGGTTTGGTCTTTTCACCTAGTCCCATATTTCTTGGAGGCTTTGTTCATTCCTTTTCACTCCTTTTTTCAAATCTCGTCTTCATGCTTTATTTCATTAAGCTGACCTTCAATCTCTGATATCCTTTCTTCCGCTTGGTCGCTTCGGCTATTGATACTTGTGTACGCTTCACAAAGTTCTTGTGCTGTGTTTTTCAGTTCCATCAGGTCATTTATGTTCTTTTCTAAACTGGTTATTCTAGTTAGCAATTCCTCTAACCTTTTTTCAAGGTTCTTAACTTCCTTGCATTGGGTTAGAACATGCTCCTTTAGCTTGGAGCAGTTTGTTATTACCCACCTTCTAAAGCCTACTTCTGTCAATTCATTAGACTCATTCTCCATCCTGTTTTGTTCCCTTGCTGGCGAGGAGTTGTGATCCTTTCTAGGAGAAGAGGCATTCTGGTTTTTGGAATTTTCAGGCTTTTTGCACTGGTTTTTCCTCATCTTTGTGAGTTTATCTACCTTTGGTCTTTGATGCTAGTGACCTTCCGATGGGGTTTTTGTGTGGATGTCCTTTTTGTTGATATTGATGCTATTTCTTTCTGTTTGTTAGTTTTCCTTCCAATAGTCAGGCCCCTCTTCTGCATGTCTGCTGGAGTTTGCTGTAGGTCCACTCCCGGCCCTGTTTGCCTGGGTATCACCAGCAGAGGCTGCCGAATAGAAAAGATTGTTGCCTGTTCCTTCCTCTGAAAGTTTTGTTTCAGAGATGCACCCGCCAGATGCCAGCCAGGGCTCTCCTGTATAAGGTGTCTGTAGACCCCTGCTGGGAGGTGTCTCCCAGTCAGGAGGCACAGGGGTCAGGGAACCACTTGAGGAGGCAGTCTGTCCCTTAGTAGAGCTTGAGCGCTGTGCTGGGAAATCTGCTGCTGTCTTCAGAGCCAGCAGGCAGGAATGTTTAAGTCTGCTGAAGCTACTCCCACAGCTGCCCCTTCCCCCACGTGCTCTGTCCCAGGGAGATGGGAGTTTGAACTATAAGCCCCTGACTGGGGCTACTGCAATTCTTTCAGAGATGCCCTGCCCAGAGAGGAGGAATCTAGAGAGGCAGTCTGGCTACAGCAGCTTTGGGGAGCTGTGGTGGGTTCTGCCCAGTCTAAACTTCCAGGTGGTTTTGTTTACCCTATGAGGGGAAGACCACCTACTCAAGCCTCAGTAATGGCGGACGCCCATCCCCACACCAAGCTTGAGCATCCCAGGTTGACTTCAGACTGCTGTGCTGGCAGCGAGAATTTCAAGCCAGTGGATCTTACCTTGAAGGGCTCCATGGGGATGGGATTGGATCACTTGGCTCCCTGGCTTCAGCCCCCTTTCCAGGGGAATGAATGGGTCTGTCTTGCTGGCATTCCAAGCACCACTGGGGTATGAAAAAAAAACTCCTGCAGCTAGCTCAGTGTCTGCCCAAATGGCCACCCGGTCTTGTGCTTGAAACCCAGGGCCCTGGTGTTGTAGCCACCGAGGGAATCTCCTGGTCTGTTGGTTGTGAAGACCGTGGGAAAAGCATAGTATCTGGGTCAGAAGGCACCATTCCTCATGGCACAGTCTTTCACAGCTTCCCTTAGCTAGGGGAGGGGGTTCTGCAACCCCTTGTGCTACCCAGGTGAGGCGACACCCCACCCTGCTTCAGCTCGCCCTCCGTGTGCTGTACCCACTGTCTAACCAGCCCCAGTGGGATGAGCCGGGTACCTCAGCCAGAAATGCAGAAATCACCTGCCTTCTGCATTGATCTCACTGGGAGGTGAAGACCGGAGCTGTTCCTATTTGGCTGTCTTGCCCAGGAATCCAGCTTTCCCTATTATTAATATTGTGCATTAATGTGGCACATTTGTTATAATTGATGAGCCAATATTGATACAGTATTATTAACTAAAGCCATCATTTACGTTAAGGTTCATTCTTTGTTTTGTACATTCTATGGATTTTGACAAGTGTTTTGTAACATGTATCCATAATTACATTATCATACAGAGTACAGTCAAGCATCAATACTTTCTGAGAAATGCATCGTTTGGAGATTTCCAAGTTGTGTGAACATCATAGCGAGTACTTTACACAAACCCAGTTGATATAACCTACTGCACACCTGGTATATGATATAGCCTATTGCTCCTAGGCTATAAACCTGTACAGCAGGTTACTGTACGGAATACCATAGGCAATTACAACACAGGGTAAGTATTTCTGTTTCTAAACATATCTAAACATAGAAAAGGTACAGCAAAAATATGGTATAAAAGGTAAAAATGGTGCACCTGAATAAGGCACACACCATGAATAGAATGTGCAGAACTGGAAGTTGCTCTGGGTGAGTCAGTGAGAGAGTATAAGTGAATATGGAAGTCTAGGATATTACTGTACACTACTGTAGACTTTATCAACCCTGTACACTTAGGCTACATTAAATTTATTTAATTTTTTCTTCAATAATAAATTAATCTTAGCTTACTGTGATTCTTTTAGTTTATAAACCTTTTGGTTGGGTGCAGTAACTCATACCTATAATTCCAGCATTTGGGAGGCTGAACCAAGAGGATCACTTGAGCCCAGGAGTTCGAGACCAGCCTGGGCAACATGGCAAGACCTGGTCTCACCTGGTCTCTACAAAAATTACAAAAATTAGCCACGTGTGGTGGCAGGCACCTGTAATCCCACCTACTCGGGAGGCTGAGGCAGGAAGATCACTTGAGCCTGGGAAGGTCGAGGGTGCAGGGAGCCATGATCACGCCACTGCACTCCAGCCTGGGTAACAGAGTGAGACCCTGTCTCACAAAACAACACAAAAGAAAACCCTTGTAATTTTTAAAAAACTTTTTGGCTCTTTTGTTATAACACTTAGCTTAAAACACACATACATTGTACAGCCATACAAAAATCTTTATATTCTTATTCTACAAGATTTTTCTACTTTTTTAATGTTTAATTATTTTAACTTTTTATACATTTTTGTAAAAAATGAAAATAAAACATGAACACAAACATTACTCTAGGCCTACACAGGGTCAGGATCACTAATATAATTGTCCTCCACCTCCATAGTTTGTCCCACTGGAAGATCTTTGGAGGAAATAACACACATGAAGCTGTCATCTCCTGTAATAACAATGCCTTTTTCTGGGATATCGCCTGAAGAACCTGCCTGAGGCCATTTTACAGTTAACTTTTAAAAAATATGTAAATAGGAGTACACTCTAAAAAAGCAATAAAAAGTATAGTATTGTAAATACATAAATCAGTAATATAATAATTTATTATCATTATTGTGTATTTTGTACTATACATAATTGTATGTGCTATACCGTTACACAGCTGGCAGTGTAGTAGGTGTGTTTACACCGGCATCCCTGCAAACACATCACTACAAACATGTGAGTCATGTGTTGTGCCACAACATTGGGATGGCTGTGATGTCACTAGGCAATAGAAATTTTTCAGCTCCGTTATAATATTATGGGACCACCTTGGTGCTATATGTGGTCTGTCATTGATGAAAACATTATGCGGTGTATGATTGTTCCACCGTTATAAACGCCTGCGTTCGTTTTCCCAAAACCTGCCAACCACTGATCTTTTCACTGTCTCCATAGTTTTTTCCTTTTCCAGAATGTCATGTAGTTGTCATATAGTTGTAGCATGTTACCTTCTCAGGTTGTCTCCGTTCACTTAGCAATATGCATTTAAGCTTTCTTTATGTTTTTTGCATGGCTCAATAGCTCGTTTCTTTTTAATGATTAATAATATTTCATTGTATGGATGTACTACAGTTTGTTTACCTATTGAAAGACATCTTGATTGCTTCCAGATTTAGGTAATTGCTATAACTTTTGTGTTTGAATTTTATATTGACAGAAGTTTTCAACTGATTAGGGTAAATATGCCTTTTTCAAGAGACACAGCATGTGACATGAAGTGCTTTCCCTAAGCCTTCCTGGCAGTTAGAAATGGCGCAGTAGCATCATAAGTTTGCTTCACATTTTCACTGGAGCCAGTGTTGGATTTGCAGGGGTTTCTAAATGTACAGTAGTACTTAAGAACCCACATAAAGGCTGGGCACGGTGGCTCACACCTGTAATCCCAGCACTTTGGGAGGCGGAGGCAGGTGGATTACGAGGTCAGGAGTTCAAGACCAGCCTGGCCAAGATGGTGAAACCCCATCCCTACTAAAAATACAAAATACAGTGGCGGGTGCCTATAATCCCAGCTACTCAGGAGGCTGAGGCAGGAGAATCGTTTGAACCCAGGCAACAGAGGTTGCAGTGAGCCAAGATTGCACCACTGCATTCCAGCCTGGGTGGCAGAGTGAGACTCTGTCTCAAAAAACAAAAACAAAAAAAGAACCCTCATAAGTAGTGGGCTCAAGGACCAGTTCACTGGTACCTATAGCTCTCATCCCTCCTTATCCAAGAAGTTTCTAGCGGGACAAAGGGGATGTAGTTTCCGTGCAGAAACTTCAGAGAGAGTCACCCATTAGGGATAAGGGAATGCAAAGGTAGCATCTCTAAAGGTCTCTGACACCAGGAGGCTCTGGTAGTATGAGCCCAGCAGTTATCTGATGGCCATGAAATGTGCTCATGATGCAGCCAGTTGCTGAACACCGTCATTGACAGGAACCAGATTGGGTGAAGACAAAAGTAGTCAGAGCCAATGAAGGGCAGATCCCAGACTTTAAGAGGAGATGACAGCTCAGGCGTAGTCACTCACGCCTGTAATCCTAGCACTTTGGGAGCCTGAGACAGGTGGATCACCTGAGGTCAGGAGTTCAAGACCAGCCAGGCCAACATGGCAAAACCTCGTCTCTACTAAAACTACAAAAATTAACTGGGCGTGGTGGCGCACAACTGTAGTACCAGCTACTCGGGAGGCTGAGGCAGTAGAATCGCTTGAACCTGGGAGGCAGAGGTTATAGTGAGCCGAGATTGCACCACTGCACTCCAACCTGGGCAACACAGCAAGACTCCATCTCAAAAAAAAAAAAAGGAGATGCCAGTCTGGGACCTTGTTTTCAAATCAGACAAACGTCCTCACAGAAATCAATCAGATGTCTTGAAAGACAAGGCAGGCAAAATATCCACGTGGGTTCCTGAAGCCCTGTCTCGCCCTCACAAGGACACAATTGCTTCCCTTTTCAATGTCGACTTTGTCTCTGGAAATAGGAAGAGAGGAGGGAAACAGACCTGATGACAGGAATGTGAAATTTGCTTAAATGGATACACACCTGAAATGGTCTGAGACACTTCTAAATGGCATGCTTAGGTACCTCCCTTCCAGCCCTTTGTATCTGCCTGTAGCTGGAAATGGGGGCCCATACCCGAAAGGAAGTTTAGATCATTGAAGAAGGAAGAGGAGTGGGGGGAGAGAGGAAAAGGATGAGGAATTTTTTTTTCCAATCTAAGAGAATTTGTTATATTTTTGCTCCACAATATGGGTTATATTATATAACATATTTTGTATAAAAATGTCTTGTGGAATAGTAAGATGGGAAGCACTACTTGAAGGACAGAAGCCAGGGACTTCTCACCTGGAAAGCAACGCACTCCTGCAATTAATGGTTGGGAACGGTCAGTGTGTGTTTCAATCGCAGCATCCTCACTTATTTTAAACAAAGTAATTAACCTGACTAAGCATTTGATTACTTAGCTATAAAATAAAGATACTACTAATATCTACTTAATGGACTGCTTTGATATTTAATAAGAGATGCATGTAAATCTTCCAGCACAGTGCTTAATAACAAGAATTATTAAGCTCTAAACTTTATGCCAAGTAACTTTGTATAAGTCACATGGGCTATTTGACTCTAAATTTTCACATATGTAATAAGAATTACTGCTTCTTTTACAGGGTAGTTGTAAGGATTGAATGGGATAACTAAATAATGGGTGAGTGCATAGTATATACTGAAGTCATATTAGCTTTCCCCTCTCATCTCTTAATAACATCTAGAATAGTGCAATACTTACAATACTACTTACAACTCTTAAAGATCTATTGAGAAACTACTTACTTCTATTTCTGAAATTGTTGGTCTCTTTATTGAATTCTATACCTGAGGAGACTCAATTAATGACACCAGGGTTGAGTCTTGTCAGCTTTAAGAAGGAAGTACATGTGTATTTTGTATGCCTTTATTTCTTTCAGCATATTTTTTCATCCTTCCTCACTCATACCTCCCTTCACTTTCCAGAGTTCCCATTTCAGCCCCATCTAGGCCTACAGACCCTGTACGTGCTGGGTCACCATAACTCTTCTCCTGTTGAATCTTTTGCTTTGAGGGCGTTCTCCTCTGCTGACAAATGGATGGTTAGTAACCTGAAAAATGGATCCCTCTTGGGTTCTTAATGGCCGATAATGGGTTAATTCACATGTCATTATTTCTCTCCAGGTGTTACAATTTAACAGGATACTCTGGTAGCTTGTGTGCTTTAACCCATAGGAATAATTTCTTTTATAGTCCCATTACCATTCTTGAGTGCTAATAATGAAATATTTTTAGATTAGACAATCACTTGGGGCCCCTCATGTCACACTCAGAGCTGTCTACTCTGCTAACACATAGTAAACCCTGATCAGGACAGTATAAACACTGGTATCCTAGAGACTTGGAAATGTTAACTTATCTCCATTACATTGGGCCCGGGGAGTGGCGTGGGCGCTGCAAGCATAAGGCCAAATAAAAAAAGTTTATTAAGTGAACATAATTTTTCCAACCCATAGATAAAATTCTGCCCTCAAATCCTTACTGGAGCTCTACGTTTAATATTGGAAACCTAAGAATATTATAAAATTCTTCTTTAAAGTAGACATTTCACAAAGGAAGTAAGGACAATATTATGTGTTCGCTGTCAATATACTCTATTCTTATTTAAGTCAACATTGCCCAGTGGTTGCACCTGGAATTTGGGATATTAAAATACAGTCTCTACTCGGGAGGCTGAGGCACGAAAATCGCTTAAACCCAGGAGGCAAAGGTTGCAGTGAGCTGAGATCGCGCCACTGCACTCCCACCTGGGCGACAAAGTGAGATCCTGTCTCAAATAAATAAATTAAATTAAATTAAATTAAATCTCAAATCTGTGGTGTTATTACAGGGTTTTAATGTTTATAATCTTCATTCTTTCCATGAAATGTAAGTGTTATTACCATTTGTTCTCACCTATTCTTAACAAAACTACTCTGGCTTCTTTACACAGAAAAAAAGAAAACAGCTCCTGTTGCCTTTTGCCTCTCATCCAGAAAGGCATCCATCTGCCTTTCTAATATCTCTTCATCCTGTCAGGCCACAAATGGTGAGTCCTTCTATCTCTGATGAGTTGCTGACACTGAGTTGCTGTTTAAAGAAAACTGTAAGAAGGTTATATCCTAGAACTGATCCAGGATATCACCTCCTGGCTTAAAATATTTGAAAACTCCCTTCTCAGTTGTGAATCCATTTACTTACCAGTATTTGTCGTTCCCATGTATTCATAAGGCAACATGCTAGAAACCACAGTGGATGCAAAAAGTCATTAATTTCCTGAATAGCTCTTAATAATCTATTGGAAAGGCGAGGTATACACGATGTTACTGGGATTTTTCTCTATATCAGGCTAGCAAACTACAGGCCATGAGTTTGCCCATGGCCTGCTTTTATATGGCTCAAGAGCTAAAAAAGCTTTTTATATTTTTAAAAGGTTATAAAAAACAAAATAAAACAAACAATATATGACATAGACTATAAGTGAAACACAGAGCCTGAGATATTTACCATCTGGCCCTTTACAGAAAAAGGTGCCTATCTCTGCTCTACACAGTTCTGGATGTAACTAACAGGATGTAGTTCATCCCCAAAAGCAAATACTGGAGAACATTCTCATGGGCCCCATATAAACACACATAGCTCAACCTTCTTCTTGATGTATTTCTAGTGGTCTCATATGCTTCTCTGTATCTTGAGAGAGCATTTGCCTTGGTGATGTCTCCCAATGCTGACTTGTGAAGAGGGACAATTGCAGCAGAATGGTCCTAGCACCCTTAACCAGTAGTAGTGTCTAAAGCATAGAAGCTGGATGAAGTTATGGTCATCAGTGTTTGAGAAAAGGGAAACCCCCAGCATGACGCCTCTCCTCTACATCCTGCTTAGCAGGAGCCCAAATGATTGGAGCTCTTAGTCGTCAGCTCTCATTTGTCATATCAGCCATATTCCAGGTGCTAGGTTTCAGCACCTGTTCCACCACAGAATTTCTGCTGTCTTGCCCAGGAGTGAGATTCTCACTGCAAATGTGGGAAGGCTTCTATTTATACCCACAGTCCTATATTCACATCCTTTCTTCTAAATCTAGTTGACTAAAGAATATTGGCTTGCAGTGGGCTCTAAATTCAAATCCATTACTTAATCCTTAAAAATCAGAAGATGTCATGTAATGCATGAAAGATCTTTATGAAGATCTGCCAGAGCCCTAATCTGGTACAGCCGAGTAATAACTCCATGGGCTCTACAAATGGCCATTGTATCAGCCAATTCCTGTTACCTGCTAGACCCTGAGACTGAGTTTCCAGTGCCACAGATCATCTTAATGGGGCTTGTCTCACTTGTTTACAGTTACCTCCTTGGCCTCTATGAATATTTGAGTTTGTAACTCCTATTTTAAATCCTTAAAATGCAAAAGATCCACTTTACACCCCTTAGGTTGGCTACTGTCAAACAAACAAACAAACAAACAAACAAAACAGAAGATGTGTTGGCAAGGATGGAGAAATTGCCACCCTTGTGCACTGCTAGTGGGAATATAAAATGGTGCAGCCTAGCCAGTATGGAAACAGTTTGGCAGTTCCTCAAAAAATTAAAAATAGAATTACCATAGGATCCAGCAATTCCACTTCTGGCTATATATGCCAAAGAATTAAAAGCAAGAACTTGAGCAGATACTTGTACACCCATGTTTATAACAGCATTATTTATAGTAGCTAAAATGTGAGAGCAACCCAAGGGTCCATTGACAGATGAATGAATATATATATATATATATATTAGAATTCTACCCAGCCTCAAAAAGGAAGGAAATTCTGACACATGCTACAACATGGATAAACCTTGAAGATACTACGCTAAGTGAAATAAGCCAGTCATGAAAGGATAAATATTGTGTGATTCCACTTGTATGAGATAACTAGAGTAATCAAATTCATAGAAACAGAAGGTAGAATGGTGGTTGTCAGTAGCTAGAGGAAGGTGGAAATAGGGAATTATTGTTTAATTGGTACAGACTTTCAATTTTGCAAGATGAAAAAAGTTCTGAAAATGGATGGTGGTGATGGTTGCACAACAATTTGAGTGTATTAATGCCACTGTACTGTACACTTAAAATGGTGAAGATGTTAAATTTTATGTTATGTGTATTTTAGCACAATTTCAAAGAATACAAACGATCACCTTCTTAGGATTTCTGTTCCTTTCTTGAAAAGAATGAAGTTACATCTGGACTATCCCACTTACTAACTGCATGATCTCAGACCACACATTCTCTCAATTAAAAAAATGCATTTATCTACCTATACGGTAATTTTTTTTTAGTGAGAATTAAGTAAGTTTCTATGGTTAAGTGACTTGTAAGTGGTAAGCCACATTCCAGGTAGGGAATAAATGTCATGTGAGTGCCACACGTGAGTGAAAAAATTGCCTGGAGCTGTGATGACTTCCAGTGAGCATCATAAAGGAGGCTTTTATGAAGAACCTAGCATTTGGGCTGACCTTCAGAGAATGGTCAGAATTTGAAAAGGTACAGATATAGGGGAATATTTAAAGCACATGGAGAGGCATGTGTGTAAAGGGACTGAAGCAGACAAATAAATGGTGTATTTGAGCAAATAATCATGTTCGACCGGAGGATCAGGTGAAAAAGGTAGACCAACAGGAAGGGGCCAGATCATGAAAAGTCTTGAATGGTTGCCTAAGAAATTTGAACTTTGATTTAGTAGATAATGAGAAGCCATTGTTTTTTAAGCAGAAGGTTTAGTGGAGCTTTATAAGTATTACTGAAGAGGTATACAGAATAGATTGAACTAAAGATAGACTGAAACAAAGGAAACTAATTAAAAGGCTCCAGAAATGTTCTAGTCATGAGCTAATCAGGACTACACTAAGATGCTGGCAGAAGAAATAAAAAGAAAAGGATACAAGTCCTAATGCCAAATCAGTAAGAAAGTCTTAGAACTCTTTGATACCTTACAACTGATGGAAGGCCTGTAGTAATTTTAAATCTCTCTAACAGGTGCTTCCAAAACCAAGCTTACATATCCAGCCCACACTTCTATTCCAGGCTTCAGAATCATGTATCCTTCTGCCTTTTGAATATTGTCAAATGAATGTTCTCCAGGTCCTTTAAATTAAAGATGTTCGTTCTTGAACTTATAAACCTTTTTATTCTCCAGCTTTCTGATTTTTTTTTTCTTTTCTCTTTTTTTTTTTTATTTGAGACAGAGTCTCTCGCTCTGTCGCCCAGGCTGGAGTGCAGTGGCGCAATGTCGGCTCACTGCAGGCTCTGCCCCCGGGGGTTCACGCCATTCTCCTGCCTCAGCCTCTCCGTGTAGCTGGGACTACAGGCGCCCGCCACCACGCCCGGCTAATTTTTTGTATTTTTAGTAGAGACGGGGTTTCACCATGGTCTCGATCTCCTGACCTCGTGATCCGCCCGCCTGGGCCTCCCAGAGAGCTGGGATTACAAGCGTGAGCCACCACACCCGGCCTCTCTGATTTTTAAAAGAAATAACACATACACTCTTTTCTGTTATTAAAAAAGTAACATTTTTTTGCTGAACATTTAGAAACATCATCACAGTGCAGAAACTAAAACAAAACTTAATACTAATTCTACCCCCAAAACATATATATATGTGTGTGTATGTGTGTTTATTTGATAAATGTATTTGGTAAACATATTTAAAGTCTTTTATACATATAATTAACTTTGAAAATAAAAATTAGCATTGAATTCTTCATGCTATTTTGTAACTTAAAAAAAAATTTTTGTGACCTACTATTATTGTCAAATGATACATCAAGACCATTCTCCCCATCTCTGTCATTAACCCTATGATCTTAAGTAAATCCATGTCCAGTGTTCTTAACTGTGGAATGGGTATGCTAATACATAACTCACTGCATTGCTGTAAGGCAGTGGTTCCTAAACTTTGCTGCATATTAGAATCACCTGGAGAGCTATTTAAGAACCCCAAAGTTCAGGTCACAATTCAGAATCTGGGCATAAGAACTAGACATGAATGACTTTTGTCTCTTTAGGTGATTCCAATATACAGCAAAGTAAGGGAACCAAATTTCTAAGGTTTAAAATGAGATAACATAAAAACCTGGCATGCAGAAGTCACTCAATAATACATGTCCTTTCCTGAATGTCTGCTATGTTCCCACACTGCACTAGCATTCTGTATTCATTACTTCATTTAACTCTCACCACATCCCTATGAGGTTTCATTATTCTACTTTTACAAAGTAGGGAATTGAATCTTAGATTGATTAAGAAATTTACTCAGTGCCACACAGGTAAGGAAGCATGATTCAAACCCCCGTCTACCAGATCGAAAAGTCCACACCATTTTACCACACTGCATTAGACTACAGAAATATTACTTTTTTATTTTTTCCTTCTAGCTTCTTCAATCCTATCTAAGCCATTTTATCATAATGCTTTTCTAGCTGATTAAGTTGCATCTAAAGAAAAATTAAGTCTGTATTTTGTGTGGTTTTTATTCATACATTCTGAAATTTTACTAATTCACATTTTTAGCCAAAGAAAATGAGGATTGATATTTGTGGTAGAATAAAATTGTGAATGTCTATTTGATATATTATGTTAATTGAGCTTAAAATGTGGGTTTTATCCCTTTACCTATAGGCTCGTTGACCATGAACAAATTAGAAGCAGTTTTATTCATGGATTACACCTAAAGCCCTATTCAGCCCTTCTTTAGGTATGTAACATTTGCTATAAGAGACTCTGCATTGGCTTAAAGCAAACTAATCATCATCATCATCAGAAAATTAACTGCACATGTATACACATTTTACATACATATATAGTTGTTTTGAAAGAGACAAAATTCCTGGCTACACCATGATTATAATGAGAACTCTAATCATGACTCTGCTCTAATGAGTTGTTAGTGTAGTACCTCCATCTGTGGGTACTTAAGGAATCCTGTCAATTTTTATCATGTAGTAAGACACAGTCAAATTATTTCCATAACTTTGGAAGTTACTCATTCCACATTTTCTTTATTATTTTTCGGCATTTGAGCCTATTTTATTGCTCTGACCAAATGTCTATATCTTGATAGCAAAAACATTTGCTTTCTTCTCATCTGACTTGATATTTTTGGAAGAACAAATTGACAATTCCCATGAATGATTCTGAGTTAGCAGGAGAGCATCTGCTGCAGAATAGCTCTTCCTCTTTTGAAGTTCACTGAGAAGCTAATTTCATTATTTTAAAAGCAAAAGTATTACCAGATCTGAGGTGACAGTAAAAGGAATCTAGAGTCAAAGTCTTGATCACTCACAACCAGAAACCGTAAATCATTAATGTTTAGTTGGTAGATGCTAACAAGTGCTATCCACAATAATAATGCATGTCCATAAACATCACTCCTGAACTGGCCTATCTTGTATTCACTTACTTATTTGGTCTTGACATTGTCTTTTATAACTGACACTCAGGATGGGTTCTGTTTTTGAAAATATTAAATAGTGGGAAAAGAGACATACACATCTGCTGCATTTAAAAATGCTTTCATATTAAAATTGGTAAAATCTTTTCAAAGGGATTGTCCTTACCCACTTAGTAATGATGCCTGGGTTTATTTCTTCATTGTTCATTCTGTGAATTTTCTTAATCCAATTTTCAGCATTCCTTTAGTGGTCCATTGTTGCTACATGTGTACTTTATTGACTGAGTTTTTAAAAGATGCATCTATCATTAAAGATCTTTGGCAATATGTTCAAAAATGTTAAAATGCTGGGCATAGTAAAATTACAAAGGCAACATAAGCCAGATTGAAAAATATCTTGCCAAATAGTATTTCTCAGCAAGCCATTTGGAGAGACTAAATTAAAAAAAATAATTGATACCTTGATGAAAAATATAATTTCTCCCTTCCTCCTTTTCTTAACATTAGTGTTCTTGTATCCACGCTGATTTCTATATGGCTACAATTCTAAAATATTCCTGGCATTTGTATGCAGTTGCATATAAATGTTTGTCTTTAGAGAATCAAAAGGAATTGAGAAGTTCTTAGTGACATAAATTATCTTTAGAAAATTAATTTAGAGTTCTTTTATAACCACTGGGCTCTAAAACTAGGTGCTTTTACCAAAGTAAGGTGAAGGGAGTGGACAATTTTCTTAGTGAACAATCCAGTATCTTTCTGAGTTTCCCCTTGAGGAAAAGCCATACTTCAGTGGTTGCTAACAACTACACTCCACCTTTGTGACTGCCAGAAGAGAGAACATCTTTGCCTAGTTTAGGTAACAGGATGGGTGTTGGGGTGGGGAGAAACCTATTTAGATAGGATGGGCAGAGAATGCCTCTGAGGTAGCAAATTTAAAAAGTGAGTTCTGAAGCAAGAAAATGAGCAACCAATGTGAAATGTGGTGTGGGGTGGTGGTGGAGAATTTTTCAGGCAAAAGGGAACGCAAATAGAAAGGACCCCGGGGAAAGAGGGTCCTATATTTGAGGAATGGGCAGTATATCAGTGTGTCTACAATGAAATGGTAAAGGAAGGGGTGGTACAAGCAAGTGTGTAATGGGCAAGACACAACATTACGGGCTTTGTAAAAATAGTAAACAGGTCAAATTTCATTTATTCAATTTTAAGCAGAGCAGTGGCATGATTTAACTTGAGTTTTAAAAAGATTTCTCTGACCACCACTAGAGTATAAATCAGAAGAGGCATGACCAATGAAAAAGCTATTAAAAAACAGAAATGACCAAAATGGATTCAAGAAGATAATTGTAGAACAAATCACAAAGGTTAAAGATTGATTGTTTTTCAAAAAGCACCAGGCACAGATGGTGTTAGAGATGAATTCTTTATGACCATTAGTGAATATATAATTATTTTTAATGTACCAATTCTAGTCTGTAGAGAAACGTGAAAACCTGAATAAAGTTAGAATAGCCTTAATTTTAAAAACTGTCAAAGATAACAGAAACAATCTTTGTACTTTTTGAAAGGGAGGTATCTATCAAGATAATCCAATCTACCAAATATTATAGGGAAAAATTATAATTTTGTTAATGATTGCCATAGATGTGTTTGATAAAATTCACTAACCACTCAAAAAAAAAACACCTACGTAAATTAGGAATAAAAGAAAATTCCCTGATGGATCTTGAAAGCCGTACAAGGAGGTAATGTGAACAAGCTGACCTGCTGCTACAAAAAATTGGATTCTCTAACTGTCCAGGCTGGGTTGTACCTGACATGTACAATTTGAATGCAGTCCAATGCCAAAATCTACTCTTGACTTTTACTTCAAGACCCAGCAGAGCTGGCTGTACTCACGCAAAGCTGATGCTCTGAGAGCCAGTGCTTTACTCTTCCTGGCTTGGCCATGCACAGCTCCTTAGCCCAGGGGCTGGGGGCATTTCCCAGGTAGTTTAGGAACAGCCTCTTCCCTTTTCCTTCCTCTAGCAGAACGGGGTTTTCAGGGGCTTGACCAGCCAGAGTTTCTCAATCTAGGCACTATTGACATTTTAGGCCTGATACTTTGTTGTGAGGAGTGTTTATCCATTGTAGGATATTTAGCAGCATCCCTGGCCTTTATCCACTAGATGCACACACCTTCTCCACTCTCAATAGGCTCCCCTGACCACTGCCATTCAGTTGTGACAACCAAAAATGTCTCTAGACATTGCTAACTGTCCCTGAGGGACAAAATCACCTCAGTTAAGAAATGCTAGGCTAGAAAACAATGTCATAACTGTGTCATAATTTATGCTTTTATATTATTGCATTTACCAGTAAATTCTCAGCTGGGGCAGCCCGGAAAGGGAAACTGCCTGTGTCAGTCAGCTCAAGCTGCCACAAAAAATACCATAGATTTCGTGGCTTAAACCATAGACGTTTATTTTCTCATAATCCTGGAAGTTGGACGTCTGAGATCAGGAGGCTAGCATGGTCACATTCTGGTGAGGACGCTCTTTCTGGCTGGCAGATGGCCACCTTCTTACTATGTCCTCACACAGAGGAGACAGAGAAAGCTGGTATTTTCTCCTCTTCTTACAACAGTTCCTCTTCTGGTATCTCTTCCTCTTCTTATAAGGATACCAGCTCTATCAGACAAAGCTCCGTCCTTATGACCTCATTTAACCTTAATCATTTCCTTAAAAAATCTTTCTTCAATACAATCACATAGGCATTAGAGCTTCAACGTAATGCAGTTTGGGAGGACAGATTCAGTTCATAGCATTGCCTAAACAAGATTTTTAAAAGTCCTCTACCTAAACCCAACAACTATATTATATTCAGCAGCTGCTTTAAATTTTATCAGTAACAAGAGATGGATTTCTGCTATTATCACTATTTTTCAACACATTTTGGAGATTGATAAAGCTAGAAAATTAAAGGAGCAGTTTAAATATGAGAAATGAAAATACAGTACTATCTTTATTTGTAGTTGGTACGATTATGTACTTAGGAAATTCAAGATGTTCTGCTAAAAATCCATTCAAATTAATAAGATAATTGGGAAATGTGGCTGCCCAAATACAAAATTAATAGTTTCCCTCTCTATTAATATTATGCAATTAGAAATTGAAATGGGGAAATATCCCATTTATAATTAGAATAAAAAAGATAAATCACTTAAAATAAATTGAAGAATACAGAAGTTGGATCTAAATGATGAAAATGACATTTTATTGAAAGGTGTAAAATAAGACTAGAAAAGTGGAAGGATAATTTTTCCCATATTAATACATAAATTTATTGCAGTTCCAGTCAGAATCCCAACATGTTTTTGTTTTTCCAACTGGTAAATAATTTTAAAATTCATATGGAAAAAGAATGTGCAGTAACATTCCATTTAAAAAAAATTAAGGGTGGACTTACTTTGTTAGATATTAAAATCACCAGGAATCTACTGTAATCAAAACACTTTGTACTAGCACGAAAATAGACAAATAGATAATTTGTATATAATAAAAGCTAAAATGCATTTAGTAAGTAATAAAGCTGCCACTTTAATTTAGCAGAAGAAATTTTTTTTTCTCTTACAAGATAGCATAACTGGTTATTTATCTGAAGAAACAAAAGGATACCATGTTGGCAAAAAATATAATGTAAAAAATTATAAGAAAAACATATCAGAAAAAAAAATATGAGGATTTTAAAAAGTCTTTTCTTTCTTCTTTTTTTGAGACAGTCTTGCTCTGTCACCCAGGCTGGAGTGCAGTGGCGCAGTCTCGCCTCACTGCAAGCTCCAGCTCCCAGGTTCACGCCATTCTCCTGCCTCAGCCTCCCGAGTAGCTGGGACTACAGGGGCCCGCCACTACGCCCAGCTAATTTTTTGTATTTTTTAGTAGAGATGGGGTTTCACCGTGTTAGCCAGGATGGTCTCCATCTCCTGACCTCGTGATCCACCCGCCTCGGCCTCCCAAAGTGCTGTGATTACAGGTGTGAGCCACCATGCCGGGCCTAAAAAAGTCTTTAATCTTTTAAAGTGAGACAGTAAAGTATTGAAAACACATATAAAAAGCAGTAGTTTTGGTTATACTAAGTTAGGACATTTTTGTTCTGCTGCCATTGTTCAGGTAAGAGGTAAGATTAGTTACTATAACAGTGGCAGTAGAAATGAAGACAGGTAGAAAGATTTGATATATATTTTAAGGTGACAACAGGATTTTCAGATAGATTGGATGTGGGTTTAAAAGTGGGAAGAAAGTAGGATTGGATCCAGGTTTTGTGAGATAATTTTTAAGGAAAAATACAAAATTACACACATCAAATTAGATACAAAAGTATTTCTTTAGAATGAGAAAACAAACCACAACAAATGACAAATTTTAAAGAGCTGCCAAATACTATAAACATTACCACATTTTAAAAAATGACATACTATTTTTAATCAATCAACTGCTTTAAATATTTTGGCAGTAAATTCTTTGATATCGCCTTTTATATGACAATGATTTTATAAGATTATCTTCTAAATAAAGAATAGAAAGATAATTCAGTCTTTGTTTTAGCATGGTTGATCAGAATTTATTTTTTTATTTTTGAGAATTGGGAAGCAAAACATGTGACATCGTAAATAGATATACTATTTGTAGTATAGCCTTAACCTTGTGGTCTCCATCCACAAGGATGGAAATTTTGATCAATTCTATTCCATACAATTTTAATCTAAGAAAGCATGGATTATTTATAATGATATATATGTTACATGATTGAGTATATTTTTGGCAAGAGAACTTTTATTTTGCCTAGGTACCATAATGTTTCTAATGCTCCAGTATTGAGCTAAATAAATGCTCTGCTATTTAGCTAAATAAATGCTACATATTACATGTCTGATGATTGGAAGACTTTTCCACATACTAACTTCTGGCTCCTTAAATTTCAAGTTTTATTTTTCCTCTCTCTATCATACTGAGTAAGATTGGTCATGCTCATATTGCAAGACAACCAAAGGCCCTGAAACTCTGTGTCACAAATCTAGATGAGTCAGCGTAGTAGGCGGCTAGGAACTTTCCCAGAAGCTACTCTATAGAAGAATCAATAGCAATAATTTCATACAGGAGTGTCTGTGGACAACATAAGTTTATCCCATTAAACCTGAACTAACATTATCCCTGGCACAACTGCCTCTTAGCTAGATCTTGAAAGTGCGTGGGACAATGACCAGAGGAGAAAGTAACGGAGGGTAAATCATAGAAAAAAAGAGGCATAGTCTTAACTAATTGCACTTAAAATATGCTACTTTTGCAAATTTTACAAAAACATGTGACCATGTGAATTCATTCAGGTTCCAGGGTCCTGCAAGTGATGGGCATTGAAACCAAAGCTTCATTAATTCTTGGTAAATTCACTTCTGGTTGACAGAGGGAAGAATCATACATCATTCCTAGGTTTCTGGCTTGAGTAACTCAAGTCAGACTCTTGTGTAAAACACTTTATTCGAGGTTTATGCCATTTACTTAGAAAACCAAGTTTTCTGATTGGCACCAGGAAAGAGAATCCTGCCACAGCAAGCTGCCTGACCCAGGAAGCTTCTCCTCTGTGGGCCAGATACTTCTTTCTTCTATGTAGAGGCACCAGACAATCTGATCCAGGGAAACTTTTTCTGCCCCTTCATGTAGCACCATCACTGGCATGAGATAAATCAAGCAGGTGAAAATAGTACAATGAGAGCCTTGAAAATTCAATTGTAATTGGAACCACAACCTATAAAAGTAGGCAAGGATCTGCATGCTAAACCTAAACTAGGTGACTGGCTGCTAAAATAAAGTGTTTAAATAGAATCCAGAGTCTCCCAAAATAATAGCCAAAATTTTAGGCTACAATTCAAAAAAAAAAATCATCCAATACTAAGAACCAGAAAAATCACAGCTAGAATGAAAAAAGACAATAAACTAACACCATTCAAGATGAATCAGACATTGGAATTAACCCACAAAGATTTTAAGCTGCCATCCTAACAATGTTTCAAAAAGCAATAACAAATTCTGTTGAAACAAATGAAACAATGTAAAGTCACAGAAAAGAAACAGAAGGTATAAAAAGAGAATGACGTACAAAATATAGAAGTAAAAACTTGCTGAAAATCTCAATAGTAGGATGGAGAGATGGAGGTGACAGAGATACAATCAATAAACTTAAGGACAGATTAATATTATCTACCCAATCTGAACAACATAGAGAAATAGAGCACCCCCCACCCAAATAAAAACTAAACATAAGCTCAGGGAAATTTGGAAGAATAACATAAAACCCAATACTGGGTTATTGGGGGTATTTATTATATTATTGGGTTAACAGAAAAAAGAGTGGACTAAAAGAGTATTTTAAGAAAGAGTGGTTTGGCTGGGCACAGTGGCTCACACCTGTAATCCCAGCACTTTGGGAGGCCAAGGCAGGTGGATCACTTGTACCCAGGAGTTTGAGACCAGCCTGGGCAACATGGTGAAACCCTATCTCTACAAAAAAAGTATAAAAATTAGCCAGCCACGGTGGTGCATGCCTGCAGTCCCAGCTACTCGGGAGGCTGAGGCAGGAGGATTGCTTGATCCTCAAAGGTCAAGGCTGCAGTGACTGGAGACTGTGCCACTGTACTCCAGCCTGGGTGACAGAGAAAAAAAACAAAAGTAAGAAAAGAAATAGTGATTTGTCTCCCAAATTTGATAAAAATAAATAAAAACAAAATAAAATTTTTTTAAAAATTCCTATATATTTAAGAACCTGAGTGATAGGTTTGGATATTTGTTTCCACCCAAATCTCATGTTGAATTGTAATCCTCAATGCTGGAGGTGGGGCCTGGTGGACGGTGTTTGGATCATGGGGGTGGATCCCTCATGACTTGATGCTGTCTTCACAATAGTGAGTGAGTTCTTGCAAGATCTGGTTATTAAAAAGTGTGTGGCACCTCTCCCCACAGTCTCTCTCACTTGCTCCTCCTTTCATCATGTGACGTGCCTGTTGCCCCCTTGCCTTCTGCATTCATTGAAAGCTCCATGAGGTTTGACCAGAAGCTGCGCAGATGCCAGCACCATGTTTCCTGTAAAGCCTGCAGAACCTTGAGCCAATTAAACCTCTTTTCTTTATAAATTACTCAGTCTTAGGTATTCCATTATAGTAATGCAAGAGTGGCCTAATGCAGAAAATTGGTACCAGGACTGGGTCATCGCTATAATGATTTCTAAAAATGTGGAAGAAGCTTTGGAACTGGGCAACAAACAGAGGTTGGAAGAGTTTGGAAAGCTCAGAAAAAGTGTGTAGCACCCTCCCCATCTCTCTTGCTTGTTCCTGCTCTCATCATGTGAAGTGCTTATTCCCCCTTTGCCTTCTGCCATAATTGAAAGCTCCCTGAGATTTCACCAGAAGCCAAGCCAATGCCAGCACCATGCTTCCTGTAAAGCCTACAGAACCTTGAGCCAATTAAACCTCTTTTCTTTATAAATTACCCAGTCTCAGGTGTTCCTTTATAGCAATGCAAGGACAGACTAATACACTGAGAAACCAAAAATAGGACAAACTGAAATCCATGCCAAGGCATATTAAATTTCTGAGAAACACAGCAAAAAATCTCAAAAGAAACCAGAGAACAACAGTATGTTACCAACTGGGGAGTACCAATTTGAATGACAGTTTATTTCTTATCTGCAACCATGCTGGCCAGAAGGCTTGACACATTTTTCAAGTGCTGAAACAAAATAGTTGTCAATATTAAATTTTATATTCAGCAAAACTATCCTTCAGGAATGAAGTGAAAATAAAAACATTCTCAGATAAAAGAAAATGGAAAGAATTTGTGGCTAGCACACCTGCTCTTCAAGAATAGCTAAAGATTTTCTTCAAACAGAAAGAAAATGATAAAATAATCAATTTTGAGCATAAGGAAAAAGAAAAAGCATTGTAATGAACAGAAATATGAGTACAAGCTCACACCTGTAATCCCAGCTACTCGAGAGGCTGAGGCCAAGAGCGTTGCTCGAGCCCAGAAGTTTGAAGCATCAGTGAGCTATGTTCACACCACTGCACTCCAGCCCAGGTAACAAAGCGAATCACCATCTCAAAAAAAAAAAAAAAAAAAGAAAAACAGATGTGGGTACATACACTAGACTATCCTCATGAATATTTTAAATCATATTCAGTGATTGAAACAAATAACACCGTCATATACCCAAGACAATGCTGTTCTGAAGTGGGGAGGGTAAAGGGAACTAAACAGAAGGAAGGTTTCTATACTTGACTCAAAGTAATAATGAAATGTTGACACCAGTAGACTGTAATAAGTCACATATATATTTTTAATACCCAGATCAATTGCAATGAGAACTATACAAAGAGATAACGCTTAAAAGCACTATAAATAAATCAACATAGAGTACCAAAAAATGTTTAAGTAATCTGTAGGAAGTCATAAAAGAAAACCAGAGGAATAAGAACCACAAGAAACAAATAGAAAACAAATAATAAAATGGCAAATTACCTTAAATGCAGATGGTCTAAATATGCCAATTAAAAATAAATAAAAAATATAACCCAGTTATTTTCTGTTTATAATAAACTCACTCAAAATTCAACAACGTAGGTTGAAAATAAAAGGCTGAAAAAATATACCTTGCAGATATTAATTTTTAAAAAGCAGGAGTATCTATATTAATATCAGATAAAGCAGACATTATAGCAAAGAATATTATTAGAGGCCAAGAGACACCTTACATAATGATAAAAGAATCAATTCTCCAGGAAGTCTTAACCATCCTAATGTGCATATACCAAACAGCAGAATCTCAAAAATACATGAAATAGAAATCAAAAGAGCTGAAAGAGAAAGACAAATTCACAGTTACAGTTAGGTCTCTAATACCTATCTCGGCAAGCATAAAACTAATAGAAAATCAGCAAGGAAATAGAAGACTTGAACAATGTAATAAACCAACAAAAAATTGACATCTATAGAACACTCTACCCAGCAAGGGCAGAATGGACATTTTTTTCAAGTGCCCATGGAACATTTACCAAAATAGACCATTTCCTGGGCCATAAAACAAACTTCAATAATTCAAAATCATTTGAAATCATATAAAGCATGTTCTCTGACCATAGTGGAATCAAACTAAAAATAAATAACAGACGAGGAAAATTTCCAAACACTTGAAAATTAAACAACACACTTCTAAATAATATATCAAAGAGTAAGTCCTGAAATAAATTATAAAATACATAAAGCTGAATGAAAAGTAAATAATACCATATTAAAATATGTGGAGTGCTGCTAAAGCAGTGCCAAGAGGGAAATTTATAGTACTAGATAGATACAGTAGAAAAAAGACAAGTTCCCAAACCAATTATAGAAGTTCCCACCTCATGAAATTCTAAAACTGTGAGCAAAATAAACTCCAAGCAAATAGAAGGTAAAACAAACAAACAAAAAACATTGACTCCCCTTAGTTACTTTACTTCTGTTGTTACTAGGCTTAGGTTCCGTTGCCCAGCACTATATTTTCTTACAATTCTCATTGATTACTTTCCCATCTTCTTATTTTGTATATAGCCAGAAAAAACCTCTAACCTCTTTAAACAAATTAATTACTCCATATTTATTTACAACATTTTGATATTACTGGAGAGTATCACAACAGTACTGACCAGAGTCATTTCAAAGTCCATAATCATACACCTCAAATGGTCAATTAACAGTGCCAAACAAACCTTCCCCAATTCTCTAGTAAATTTACTTTTCCATTTTCTAACTGGATGATTTCAAATCTTCAACATCCCATTCCCCCTTGCTCTAAGTTAATTACTTCTCTCATGTTTTATACAAAAAATAGTTCCACTCCAATAAGAACTACCTCATTGTCCAACCAGATATTCCATCAGCCCACTTGTATCTGCGCACACATGTTGGCCTCCCTTCTAATTATAATAGAAAGGTGGCTACTCCCTTCTATCTTAGCCCAACGTCGCCACTTACCTTCTTTTTCTTTTAAGAACTTTTTGCTTCTGTCTTTTATTTCTTTATTACATTATTATTATTTTCTCTCTCTCTCTCTCTCTCTCTCTCTCTCTCTCTCTCTCTCTGCTGGATCCTTCCTATACAAACTCGAGCATGCTTTGAGATTACCCATCAAAACAAACAACATTAAAAAAAAACAGACAAACAAAAACCTTCTTTTGACTTCATGTTCCAGCTACTGCTCATTTATCTGCTTGCCTTCACAGAAAAATGGGACATTTTCTATCCTCACTGTCTCTACTTTTTCACCTCTCATTTTCTCCTCAAAATCATTCTAATTGGTCATGTCTCCTAACCTCTCAAATAAAATGGACCCTATCTCACCAGTGACCTCATTTTGCTAATGCTAATGATCATCTTACTTGAACTCTTAATATTTGGCATTGTGCATTATTCCTTCCTTCCTGACACATATCCTTCACTTGGTTTCCAGGATATCATGTTTTCTGACTTTTGTCTTATCTCTGGCTGCTTCACCTCAAACTTCTTCACCTCCTCTGTTAGATCTCTAAGTGTTTTGGTGACCCAAGGCCCTGACCCTTGCTCTCTTCTCACCTCTGTGATCTTACGTGGGTAATTTCAGCTAATCCAGGGCTTTAAATAGCATTGTTAGAAGATAGCTCACATTTATATCTATCTCCAGCCTAGCCTTCTTTTTTGAGCACCAAGCTCTTACATGCTACTTGATATTTCAATATAGGTGTATAATAGAAAACTGAAACTTAAACATGGTGGCTGGACACAGTGGTTCATGCCTATAATCCCAGCACTTTGGGAGACCAAGGTGGGAGGATCACTTGAGGTCAGGAGTTTGAGACCAACATAGGGAGATCTAATCTCTACAAAAAACTAAAAATTAACCCAGCGTGGTGGCACACACCTGTGATCCCAGCTACTTAGGAAGCTGAGGTGGGAAGATCACTTGAGCCTGGGAAGTTGAGGCTGCCATGATCGTGCCACCGTATTCCAGCCTGTGTGTCAGAGTGAGACCCAGTCTCAAAACAAAAAGAAAAACAGAAGCAAAAAAAAAGAACATGGCCAAAGCGATGTATTCATACCTTTTCCCAATTTGCTGCTCTTTGGAAGCAACTACAGTGCAAATTTTTAGTGAAAAGCTGTCTTCTGCCTCGCACTAAAGAGAGATCATCTATCTATTTGCACAAAATAAATTACAGGTTTGGGGATCCTTGAATCTTCTTTCCCTCAAAACCTATATCCAATCCACCAGTCAGTGCTGTTGGTTCAAATTTCATTATGTCCTGAATTTGCCCAGTTACTACCATCTCCACAGCTATAACCTTAGTCCACATCACCTACTCACCTCACATTTACTGAACAACTGACCTTCTGAATTCATTTAAAACTGAGACATAGCCGGCAGGTTATTTTAAAACAGTCATGCCTTAAACTTCTCCAGGGTCACACATTGTGCATATGTTTTTGTTTTTAATTTGGGTCTTAAAAGATATTTTAGGAAGAAACTTGGAGAAGCAACTTCAAATGTCATTTTAGACTGAAAACGTCTGAGCTCACATTTCAAAAAGACAAACAAATAGCAGAATGAGGAATAGATAGCTAATGGTGAATTTAAAATACTTGCATGGGTCTTTAGGAATCATTTAAGGCATAAACTGTCATGGAGTTAAAGTTTGTGTAATATAATATGGCAAAAAGAGGGGGATTTAAAAAAGTGATACCAATGAGCAAGAAGAACGAACAGGAAGTGGTAGGCCCTGTGCTTGAGACAGATGGGGATAACAGACGCTAAAAACAAAGCAGAACGACTTCGTTCCTCTTCGGTCTGTCTTCTGCGTCAAAGACAATGATCTCCAGACTGACTCGAGAGCCCAGAACAAACAGGTTTAAAGGGGGAATTGATGTCAAAGATATGGGAAGATAGAGAACATCAAGTGCCCTGGCTGAAATAAACTGCACTCCAGGGCTGGAGTGAACCAGGGAATGAGACTTTTGTACCGGTAAACTGTTACCAGTAAAGAATGGTGGTGAGAGGGAGAGGTGTTGCCGGACTGGAGAGAAACAACTGCAGTGCAAATTTTTAAGAAAGGAAAAAGGTAAATTCTGTAAGTATAGATCAGTGAGCCTGACATTAATCCCTGTGCAAAATTATACACTGGATTATTAAAATGGATGGTTTTTCAAACAGTATAAAAAGAGAGCATGTAAATTCTTACAAAGGGAAGTGGTATTTATTCACCAGGACCCAGCATGTGCTCCTTAAGATTAAGCTGTAGCAGACTAACCTCATTTTCTTTGGGGTAGGTTAACTGCTACTGTTAAGAAGAGCTAATGTTTAAGCATTTATTTGATGTTAGGCTCTAGGTTAAGTGCTTTACATGCATTTTCTCATTTAATCTTAAGTATTATTTCTCCCCATTTTATACATGAGGAACTATTTAGTAACTAGCTGAAGACAACACAACTAAAAATTGGAAACTACGTTTTTAAGCATAGGTAGCCACATTTCAGAACCCACGGTCTTAATCTCTATGCTATGATGCCACTAAAGGGTACATAATGGATACAACCAAAGAATGCTATTGAAACTGTACACCTGAATTATGAGTATGGCAGTAAGATAGAAAAAGCTAAACTAGATGATGGTACACTTAGGATGGTCCATAACAATGGAATGACCATTTTCAGAGTAGTGATTAATATGTCATTGTCTATTCCTAAAAAAGTCTCTACTGATCTTATATCGGAACCACATTCCTATTGTTTGTTAACATTTTCATAATTTGTCTAAATACATCAATGACATATTATCAAATTTGTGAGTGACCTAAAATCTGGTTGGCTAAATGACATGGTTTGGATGTGTGTCCCCACCCAAATTTCATGCTCAGTTGTAATCCTCAGTGTTGGAGGTGGGATCTACCGGGTGGTGATGGGCTCATGGGAGTGGGTCCTTCATGAATGGCTTAGCACCATCCCTTTGGTGCTGTTCTCATGATAGAGTTCTCATGAGATCTGGTTGTTTAAAAGTGTATGGCACCTGCCTGCTCTCTCTTCCTCCCGCTGTGGTCATAAAAGGCGTACCTGCTTCCCCTTTGCCTTCTGCCATGATTGAAAGTTTCTTCAGGTCTCCCTAGAAGCAGCTATACTTCCTGTACAGCCTGCAGAACTGTGAGCCAATTAAACCTCTTTTCTTTATAAATTACTCAGTTGCAGTGATATGGTTTCCCTCTGTGTCCCCACCCAAATCTCATATCTAATTGTAATCTCCACATGCCAGAGGAGGGAGCTGGTGGAAGGTAATTGGATCACGGGGGTGGATATCTCCCTTTCTGTTCTTATGATAGTGATGCTCATGAGATCTGATGCTTTAAAATTGTGTGGCACTTTCCCCTTATGTCGCTTTCTCTCCTGTTCTACCATGGTAAGACATGCTTGCTTCCCCTTCATCTTTTGCCATGATTGTAAGTTCTCTGGGGCCTCCCAGTCATGATTGCTGTTAAGCCTGCAGAACTGAGAGTCAATTAAACCTCTTTTCTTCATAAATTACCCATTTTCAGGTAGTTCTTGATAGCAATGTGGGAATGGACTAACACACTCAAGTACTTTTTTCTTTTTTTTTTTTAGCAATGTGAGAATGGACTAATACACTAATACTGATGACAGAATAGGATTCCCAAAAGATCTTAGCATGTGTGCAATTAAAACAAGATGCAGCTTATTAGGATAAATGCAAAAAACGATCACTTATATTTTTAGAAATCTACCCAATATCAGTGTGGCAATTCTTCAGGGATCTAGAACTACAAATACTATTTGACCCAGCCATCCCATTACTGGTTATATACCCAAAGGATTATAAATCATGCTACTATAAAGACACATGCACACATATGTTTATTGTGGCACTATTCACAATAGCAAAGACTTGGAACCAAGCCAAATGTCCAACAATGATAGACTGGATTAGGAAAATGTGGCACATATACACCATGGAATACTATGCAGCCATAAAAAATGATGAGTTCATGTCCTTTGTAGGGACATGGATGAAGGCGGAGAACATCATTCTCAGCAAACTATCGCAAGGACGAAAAACCAAACACTACATGTTCTCACTCATAGGTGGGAATTGAACAATGAGAACACATGGACACAGGAAGGGGAACGTCACACACTGGGGCCTGCTGTGGGGTGGGGTGAGGGAGGAGGGATAGCGTTAGGAGATATACCTAATGCTAAATGACGAGTTAATGGGTGCAGCACACCAACATGGCACATGTATACATATGTAACAAACCTGCACGTTGTGCACGTGTACCCTAAAACTTGAAGTATAATAATAACAAAATTTAAAAAAAAAAGAAATCTACCCAATATCACATGGGGAGAAAAATGAGAGCTAATAACAGTACATTAGTTGCTGTTTCTCATGTTGTCAGGGCAAACTCAGGCCAATGGTGAAACTTTTCACTAAGCCCAAAATGTTAAAGAAGCTTAATACCAGATCCTTGAACTGACACCTTACTGAAAGGCTCCAAGATCACAGGTGGAGAAAACAATGCTAACGATTAAGTCCGGAGAGTAAAGCAGGGAGAAATACTAGAAAACAAGCAACCAAGAAGCTTAGAACTTGTGAGAATTTTTAAAGCGGAAGAGGGAGAAAAAGATTCAGTAAAACCAAACCCTTTCATTCTCTGCTTTTCTTCATGTATGCACTCTCTTTTCTCTCCCATCTTACATGTGTAGTGGAAGGCCTTCTGTTACCAAGGGCTTTCATTATTTTTCTTACATATACTGTAGTCAGGCCTTCAAGTGGGTTTTGTAGCACACAGTATTTCTTGATTTATTTTGTTATTTTAATGTTTTTTATGAAATATTTTAGTTTTATAATAAAATATCTCACAAGTGTAGTATTTTGAAAAATTTTAGGTTTGAATATGCATGTGTCTCTTGAAGTTAAGCAAAGCCTACTTTCAGTGTCTGATAGCCACACTGCACTGAAACTGTCTTTTTGTTTGGTTCCTATAGGTATTTTGGGAAGTATGCATTGCAGCTCAAAGGAGCTTTGAATCATGTGAAAAATATTTTTGATAAAAATTTGAGTAAACAGTATGATGTGGCTACCAAATAAGCTGAGTTTTGATACTACATTAGCAAAATTATAATATACAGAAAGAAGGAACTAATGATCTCTTTGCATTTATACTGGAGCCCACACATGGACTAATGCTTAGTTCTGACACTTTAAAAGGATGAATAGGCACATCTGTATTCCCAGAGGTAACCTGGGTCATGAAGCAATTTGGAATCATGTAATATGAGAAATTCTTGAAGAAATTGGAGTTTTTTTTTTTCTGGAGAAGATATTAGTGTTTATCAAACTGTAAAAGCAACTGAAACAATAATAACTTAAAAGGTCAGGTAGAAAATTGTGAGTTGTACCAATGGGAATGTAGTGTAGTGGCTGAAAGCACAGGTTCTGGATTTCGACTGCCTGAGGTTATAGCCCAGGTTTACTACTTGCTAGCTATTTAACCTTACACAAGTTACTCAACTGCTCTGTGCTGCAGTTTCTCCATCTGTAAAATGGTCAGGGTAGTAGTACATGTCATTAGGATTAAATAAATTAAGCCATGTAAAACACAGATAACATTGGTTGACACCAATGGTTAGGCAGCAGATACATTTATTAATAAAGCACAATGGAAATTTTCCTCTTGTTGGATAACAGTAAACTAATGATTAGACTTGAGGATGGCTTAACTAAGAAAGAAAGTGATCAAGAAGGTAAGAGTAGTAATGATTGGTTTTGAGAATTTAATTTTCTGTGCTTATCATGGAATAAATTTAGCTGAATAAAAATGCATTATAATTACTAGAGTTAGGATATCTTAAAATATCTAGTGAGGCTGTATAACCTAGCAATATCAAACAAACTGATTGCTATTGGATTTTAAGAAATTGGATTGTCAAGAAGATAAGCAATTAATATGGCTTGGCTGTGTCCCCACCCAAATCTCATCTTGAATTATAGCTCCCATTATTCCCACATATTGTGAGAGTGACCTGGTGGGAGACAATTGAATCATGGGGGCAGTTTTCCCCATACTGTTTCATGGTAGTGAGTAAGTCTCACGAAATCTGATGGTTTTATAAGGGGAACTCCCTTTTTCTTGGCTTTCATTTTGTCTTGCCTGCTGCCATGTAAGATGTGCCTTTCGCCTAATGCCATTATTCTGAGGCCTCCCCAGCCACGTGGAATTGTGAGTCCCTTAAACCTCTTTTTCTTTATAAATCACCCAGTCTTGGGTACATCTTTATCACCAGTGTGAAAATGGACTAATACAGTAATGTTGCAAGCCTGCACAAACTTGCGCTTTGTATAAAAAGCCACGATAATTAAACTTGTTGAGAATATCGTACCAAAATTACTATGAAAGTTATCTCTCCCTTCTACTATGAGCAGAGGTGGCCCATTAGAATAATACAGTATCTCTGGATTATCTATACTAAGAAAATGTGTGTATACAAATAAAATGCATTTATTATGAAGCAAATTTTGTCATACCTCTTGGCAATTGATTTTTCATGTCCACTGTGTACTTTGTTTGAAATCTTCTTCCCCCAAATGTCACGTTTGGAAATATGAGCATTTTATTTGACAAAGGTAAGAGTTGGAGAACATTAACTGCTATCTTTAAGTTAAAGTTATGGTATAGAAGAGTTAAATAAGTTAAATTTATTATAAAACTGGAATTTTAATGAGGTTTTAGAAGTCAAAATAAAGACACTAATGTGAACGATGGTGGGTTTCAATTGTCTCCTGGGCATTTTGGCTATTGGGTTAGGCGAGTATGGGTCCCAGAATGTTCTGTTTCTTTCACTCCTTTAACAAATTTTTATTGAACACTTACTATGTGCCAACCTAATTTCTAAGCCCTGAAGAAACAGTAGCAACAAGACAGACAACATCTCTGCTCTCAAAGGACTTACATTCTAGTGAGGAGACCCAATAAATAAATAAAGAAGAAAACTCCAGAGAGTAAGTGTTAGTAGAGAATTAAATGGGACATAAAGAGTAAAAAACTAGATGACTACTTTGAATAGAGTGGCCAGGAAGACCTCTCTAAAGCACTGACATCTCAGCTGACACATCTGTGATAATAAGGAGCTGGAACTGTGAGGATCAAGAGAAAAAAAAAAAGCTATTCCAAAAAAAGAGAAGAGCTGGTACAAAATTCTTCAGGTGAGAGAGAAGATGAGTTTTGCGGAAAGACTGTAGACAGGGTAGATAATGTTTACAGAAACTTCAGAGGTGCTGAGTCCAGATCATTTATGACATTGGAGGACAAGGTAAGAAATTCAGATTTGGCTTGGTTTGGTGGCTGACACCTGTAATCCCAGCATTCTGGGGTAGGATCACTTGAGCCCAGAAGTTCAAGATCAGCCTAGGCAAGATAGTGAGAACGCATCTCTACAAAAAGTAAAAAAATTAGCCGGGCGTGGTGGTACACCTGCAGTCTGAGCTACTTAGGAAGTGGAGGTGGGAGGATCACTTGAGCCTGGGATATCAAGGCTGCAGTGGGCCATGATCATGCCACTGCACTCCAGCCTGAGTGACAGAGAAAGACCCTGACTCAGAGAAAAAAAAGTAAATTTAGATTTTTTCTATGATCAGAAGCTAGCCATTTAGAAGGTTTTAATCATAAGAGTGACATGATCTGATTTATTTTAAGTAAATAATTCTTGCTATTACATAAAAAATATAGAAGGCAAGAGTGCAAGCAGGGAAACCAATAAGAAGTTTGTAGCAAAAGTCCAGGTGAGAAATGGAGGTGACTTAGAGGGAGGTAGAAATAATGGAGATAAAGAGAAATGATCAAATTTGGTGTAGCTTTTAGAGTTAAAGATGATAGAACTTTGGGGATAGACTGGAAAGAGAAAGAGCTAAATTATGAATGTATTCTAAGTTTTTGACCTGAGCAACCTAATAGAAGAGGTACAGTCGGCCGGGCGCGGTGGCTCATGCCTGTAATCCCAGCACTTTGGGAGCCTAAGGCAGGCGGAACATGAGGTCAGGAGATCCAGACCATCCTGGCTAACACGGTGAAATCCCATCTCTACTAAAAATACAAAAAATTAGCTGGGTGTGGTGGTGGGCGCCTGTAGTTCCAGCTACTCAGGAGGCTGAGGCAGGAGAATGGCGTGAACCCAGGAGGCAGAGTTTGCAGTGAGCCGAGATCGTGCCACTGCACTCCAGCCTGGGCGACAGTGCAAGACTCCATCTCAAAGAAAAAAAAAAAAAAAAGAGGTACAGTTTTCTGATATCTGTGAACCTGGGGAAGAAATAAATTTGGTCAGAAAAATGAAACATTCTTTTTAGTATATGTGCTGTTGAGGCAAGCACAGAAAAATGAAACATTCTTTTAAGGACAAATGAAGTTTTAGATACCTATTAGCTTATGAAGTATGAAGTTGAATAATTGAATCTAAGTTTCAGAAGAGAGATGACAAATGGAAGATATTGGTTTGAAAGCCTAGACCATCTGAAGCCATGAGAATGAATGGAAACACTTAGGAGAATAGGGCCAAGTTACTGAGCCCATGAATATGCCAACATTTGGAGATTGGGTAGAGAAAGAGGAGAATACGGAATAGAAGACTGAGAGGGACCAGCCAGTAGTCTGGTCCATTATCCAATTATCTATGGATAATGAGAGTTTTATATCTTCCTTTAAAGTCTATAATCTACAGATTTTAAAGGAAGATATACAACTTTCCTTATCCATAGATAATTGATTACAAACAAATTCCAAAAATAATCCACAGATAAAATACTCAAGTGAGTTCATTAAGGCTGCTTAAATAAGTGAGCTCATTAAGGCAATAATTAGGAGGAAAGAAATCACTTCAAGGCAGGAGTGGCCAACTGTGTCAAATGTTGCTGAGAAGTGAGGTAAGAAAAGAACAAAATAGAGGCTATTGAATTTGGCAGCTCAATCGTATGGGGAGCATTGGAGCTCAACTGGAATAAATTGAGGAAAGAATGTGAGGTGAGTAAAGAAGCAGCAACTACTAACAGGAGAAAAAGCCTCTGGATATTGTAGATGTGAGTGCCTTTGGAAGCTGGGCAGGCCTACTCACAATATTGAAGGACCTTAATGAAAGGTTTACTATGGCTTAAAATGAGGGGATTGGTGCACATGTTTGTGAGTTTGACCAGATAACCTTGGAAATATCTGTCACACAGGTATATTCTAGGATCCTTTTATTCTGCAGTATTTGATATTGTTCTCTTTTTGCCTAAATTTTCAGTGTTGTGTCCCCTACCTGATCCCTCTACAACCTTATGAAAGATAGATAAATTATTTTCATTAGTCTTTATTAAATAGAATGAATTTTTATTACTTTCTCAGTAGACTATAGATTGGGAAAAATTGATGTTATTCAACTATCTTACAATGTAGATAAGACAATTAAGACTCCAGGAAGTGAAATGATTAGTCAAATAGAAAATTCAAAGATAATAGCAAATCTAGGACTAGAACCCATCTCCTAGTTTCATTTTTCATCATCTTATTACTCTATTTTTGGTTTATATCTTTTTTTAGACTATCTGCTTAGAATAAGAACTTTCAAAGTTCTATTGCTAAAAATAGTAAAACAGGCTGGGCGTGGTGGCTCATGCCTGTAATCCCAGCACTTTGGGAGGCCGAGGCGGGCGAATCATGAGGTCAGGAGATCGAGACCATCGTGGCTAACACAGTGAAACCCCGTCTCTACTAAAAAATACAAAAAATTAGCTGGGCATGGTGGTGGGCGCCTGTAGTCTCAGCTACTCGGGAGGCTGAGGCATGAGAATGGTGTGAACCCAGGAGGCACAGCTTGCAGTGAGCCGAGACTGCACCACTGCACTCCAGCCTGGGTGACAGAGTGAGACTCCGTCTCAAAAAAAAAAAAAAAAAAAAAGTAAAACAAAGAAAAAAAAACAAACAAAAACTAGAAATACTCAGCATTGGAGAATTGGTTAAGTTCCTTTTCCGTTCATTCCTCCAGCTACTGGAACACTGGCAGCTGATGGCTGTTAGCCAAGTCCTCCTCTGGGAATTGACAAGTCATAGAGTCAGGTGGACTCAGCAGCAATCCGTCGTAAGATAGAAATGCTGAACCCAGGGTCAAGCATAAGCAGGGCTGAAGGGCACAATTAAACTGCATTGACACCTCCCAATCAGTACAAATCTATGGCCATGTGAGGGGCCCGTTATGATTAGCTCACTAGGGAGGAAAAAGTTCAGACTCGGTTCACAGGTGGGTTATCCCAATATGAGGGGCAAGCTAAAAATGAACTGCTGTTGCACTGTGATCTCACTGAAGAATGTCTCTGAAAGAAAGCTGAGAAGGAAAATCTTCACATGTTTTTTGGCAGTGCACTTGCTCTTCCACCTTGTGCAAAAAGAACAGTGTACCAAATTTGCAATCTACACCAATTGATGAGAAGAGGGAAATTATTTCGCTGTTTGTTCAGGGACCAGGAAAAACAAAAATTGGAAAATTGGTGTATTAGTCCATTTTCACACTCCTATAAAGAATACCACCTGAGACTGGGTAATTTATAAAGGAAAGAGGCTTAATTGACTCACAGTTCCACATGGCTAGGGAGGCCTCAGGAAACTTACAATCATGGCAGAAGCAGCAGCCAGCACCTTCTACACAGGGTGGCAGGAGAGAGAAGGGCCTGTGAAGGAGGAACTTTCAAACATGTTTAAAACCATGAGCTCTCATGAGAACTCATTCACTATCATGAGAACAGCATGAGAAAACCACCCCCATGATCCAATCACCTCCCACCAGGTTCCTCCCTCAACACATGGGGATTATGAGGATTATAATTCCAGATGAGATTTAGGTGGGGACACAGAGCCAAACCACATCAATTGGTAAGAAGCACATCTGCAACACAATAATGCAACTTCCCTGTCTCTAGCTTTCTGTTGCTCTATCTTCATAGGAGAAAAAAATTCTTAAACTCTGACACGTAGATGTTATATACTACATAACATAATAATAATGTTACATAACAGTAACATAATACATAAATGTGCACGTATTATCACATTAATATGTTGCATATTACACATGTGGGTAGTCTATGGGAATAAGCCCAAGTATGAAGATCTTTGTATCTAACATAACTGTTAGAGGGCATCCTTCAAAGAAAAGTCACTAAACCAAAAAGACAGAATGACTTTGCCAGTTAGTAACAGCCAGCCTGTATCATCAGCAACCTCACTGCTGGCACAATGGTCAATAAACAGAGTGGTCACAGTGGCAGGGATGGGGACTATACATGGGCCAAAGATCATAGGTCCCACTCACCAAGGCTAATCAAGCTATTTCCACTGACAAATAGCCCAACTCCCAGCAACAGAGACCAATGTTAAGCATAATCCACAAGGACATCGAGCAACTACTTGGTGCCAAATTGACTACCTTGAATTCCTTCCACCTTGCCGGGGACGGCAATTCACCTTGTCTGGAATTAACACATATTGCAGGTATGGGTTTGCCTTTCCTGTTCACAACCTCAGCCAGCACCACTATCAAAGGGTTTATAGAGTGTTTGATTCACTTACATTAGATCCTATACAATACTACATCAGACTAAGGACCCATTTGACAACAAAGGACATATGGAAGTGGACACATGACCACACGATCCACTGGATCTATCACACTCTGCACTACATAGAAATTACTAATCTGATGGAGTGATAGAATAGCATTTTGAAAGTGTAACTGAGGCACCAGCTTGGATATGATACTCCGCAGGAATTGAATGCTATATTCCAAGACCTAGTATACATTCTAACCAATGTCCATTGTATGTTGATGCTCTGTCCCCAGTAGGTTGAATGTATGGGACTCGGACCTAAGAGAAGGAAGTAAAATTAGCCCTACTTACCATCCATCCAAGTGAACAACTTGTAGAATTTGTGCTTGCCATCACTACAACTCTGGAAAATGTAGATCTAGATGTTCTGCTCCCTAGAAAGTGAAGTGTTCCATCAAAGGACATAACAAAAGTCCTATTAAACTTTAAAACTACTATTGTCATTTTGGGGTCCTCATGACATGAAGAAGGCAAGGAAAGTAATACACAATGAAAGAAGTCACATCCAGGCAAGGATGTTTGGGTCTGATCATCAAAGGAGGTAGGGCTGCTGCTTCACTATAAGTATAGGGGAGAATATGTTCAGTACTGATGTAATCCACAGGAGTACATACTGGTATGCTACATTGCCCAATTTTGACAATGACTGCATAAATGCAACAGCTATGGCCCGAGAAAGTCATGATGACTGAGGGCTGAGACTGTAGGGATGAGGATCTGGGTTACAACATTGTGTAAACCACTGAGATCAATAGATGTATTAGCTGAAGGTGAGTGGAATCAATATAGCTATTACTAGAAGAGGATGGATACAATGAAACTTAATAAAATATGAGTTAAGTGAATTCAAATGGCACAGGAGATGGACTATAGCAAATATTGTTTTATGTCACCCAGATTCCCTCTCAGAACTAAGGAATTCATTACCTCAGTTGCTGGTAGCATTGGTGACTGATGGCTCTCAGCTGAATTCCCATCTGGGAGTTGCCTTTGGCTGAAAAGAGCTGTCTTGCCCAAGTTCATGCTTACTCCTTGGGCACAGTCCCTATTCAAAGCCCTCTAGCCTTTTTGTCTCAAGGAGGGACAACTCTGAAGGGTCATCCAGCCCCAGAGTTTCCCAAGGATTTTCTTGCTTTCTTTCTTATTTTCCTCAAGATGGGGTCTCACTAGGTTGCCCAGGCTTGTCTCAAACTCCTGGCCTCAAGCCCTCCTCCCACCTTGGCCTCCAAAAGTGCTGAGATTACAGATGTAAGACACCATGGCTGGCGGCCCTGAGGTTTTTCACTGCAGTTCCATTCGTCCCTCTACTTAATCCCACTTTCTTCAATTGTCCGTAAATATTGATCTTGAGAACTCTTGCCAATAAAATGACTACACACAGTACAAATCTCTTTCTTAAAATCTGTTTCTCAGAGAATAGTTCAAAAATTATATGGCACATCTATATGAGATAATAGCTTGTAGTCATGAGAATGATATGGTAGTAGAAAATTTCATGAAATCAGGAAAATCAGGTGAGGAAAATTGTGAAATGTTTGCTCCCACTTTTATTAAAAAATGTATATAGATATGTGTAAATACACCCTGAGAAAAAGCATGAAGTTGCAAAATATTAAGTGGTTATCTTTGTGTCCCAGTGACAGCAACAGGAGGCAGCCAAACGCCTCGGCAGATAGGCACTGGTACCTGGTAAAACCCCATCACCAAGCCAAAGACAGTTTAAAGCCTGAAAGCCAAGCTACAGGTTAAATCCTTGGACCAGATTGAGAACTTGCCTTCCTGTTTGGAGCAGTTTCCTCTGATTGATCCCCATCCTTCACATATTTTACATATACCTGCCCCTTCCCAATTGGTTTTCTATACTGTCATGCCCATCTTTGAGTGGTGTCTTCACTTTAACCTTTTTTGCATACTCAAAAACCAATCAGCACACACTCCCCATCCTGTGCCTATAAATAACCCAGACTCAGTCAGTAGAGGGGGAGATGTCCTGACTTCAGGGAAGAGACAATCTGATTTCGGGGAAGCTGACCTGCCCTTCCCGTCCCCTCTCCAGCTCTCCTCTCCACTGAAAACCATTTTCATCCATCAATAAAATTCTCATTCTTCACTGTCCTTCAGTTGTCCACATGACCTCATTCTTCTTGGACACCAGACAAGAGCTCAGGACCCACTGATTGTGGGTACCCAGAAAGGCTGACACACTGGCCCTTTCCCCTCACCAGCAGAGGGAAGCCACCCCATGTAGTAAGGCAAGGGGTCAAGTGATCTGTTAGCATGCTGCTGTCCATGGACGGTGGAACTAAAGGACCATTGTAACACCCCCTCTGGGGCTTCGCGGTCGTGGGCACCCTCCTCTGGGCACTACCACGTTCCCCTTGAGATGACACACTTGGTCTGGCCATGGGCCCCACATGGAGCTTTCTCCTGTGTCGGCACCTGGAAAAGCCAACAGGATTATACACTCACTCACTCACTCACATGCTTCCTCCCACAAGGGGCTAAGCATGGCAGGTAGAGTAGATGGAATACCCCTTCCACGAGTCTGGTGAAGGGGCCAAGAAAAATCCTGCATCACCAGGCTCATGATGCTTTTTTATATTTTTAAATATTTCTAAAAATCAACATCGTATATGTTATTATTTTTAATCATATCTGTTATTTTGGTAAAAATGTTAACTGTATAATAATATGCTTATAAAATTAGAGATAAGTATAACACAGAAGGAAGGAGAGACAACAAACACAGAATTCAATGTAGTACATCTCAGATGACCTTCAGTTTAAGAATGCAAAAAAGTTTATGTTTCCTAATTCATCCACTGGACTAATTAAAGTTATTAGGTAAAGTAGACAAAAAGGAAATGAATGTCTAGGAGTTGAATTGCTAGGTCATGTACTAACTTCGTTTAACCATTTGAGGAACTGCCAGACTGTTTTCCAACATGATGCGCCATTTTATATTTATCAATTATTATAAGCCAAATTATTTTCCACTTTAGTCCCAGAAGGTTTTTCCTATGGCCTGCATATTCTGCCAGATACAGATTAGTCATCTCTCTTAGATGGTTCTGTGCAGAGTCCTAACCAAGGGAAAGACTAGGGAGAGTCAAAATAATTTGGTTGGTTCCCAAGACTTTATACAAATGGTAAGAATGAATCAAGCATATTAGTTCTTTTTAGAGCCTGAGGCTTAGATCTTAGAGCATTTCCATCACTATTCCTGTCCACCCACTTAAGGCATGTATTCATTGGCCCAACCCCGTCAGGAATCACTACATCAAAGGTAGGAACTTTTCTGATTGATATTTCTCTCCAAGACCTTCTCACAGGATTGGAGCCTAATTCTTATCTGCTTAATTGTTTTATGTTGTGTAGGGAGCCAAATTTTATTTAAAACCAGAAATTATAAAAATTGCCATCCGGTAAAAGATTGTTTTGTTTGTTTGTTTTTTAAGAAAATCATGCATCCTAAATTTTACAAACAGGTGATACACGCCTTTCTTGATTCCTCTCTGAGGCTAGATCATCCCAACATTTAAAAGAGAATTTGCCATATACTGTGGTTGAACATAATATTCAATCCCAAGTTTCTCAGCAGTAATTCTCATCTGCCAAAAGGAAGCATACATTTCTTAAAAACATTTTCTGGTACAAAAATTTTAATGAAGAAATTATATCTTATACAAGTAGCATGTATAAGATAATACAACATCTTATGTATAATCACAAAGTCTTTAACAGTTTCACAGAAAATGCAGAAGCGTTCTTCCAGTGAGTTTTCTTGATCAACTCTAAATGAAGCCAAATGAATAACATCAAAATATATTTTTCTGTGAAGCTCTTTTACGAGGAGGTTCAAATGCAGTTCAAGAGGGATGTGGCTACATTTCATGTGATTTTGAACTTCACTAGTGAATTTTAAGTGGTGTGGTATAAAACATTATTAAACTATCTATATATTTTAAAATAATTGATTTCCCCTTTACAAAATGTTCAAGGATTATATAATATAAAGCTGACTAGCTGAATAAATTATAAGCTGTGTTTTTGCTGTTTCTATTAGGAGGTGGCAATGTTAATGGCAAATAGATGCATCATTCTTTGTCAGATCTATTGTAACTGAGTTTTGAACTATACAGTTTAGAAGTAAGTGAGGTTTTCAGGAATGTATCATTCACAATAATGCAACTGCCCTGTATCTAGATTTCTGTTGCTCTATCTTCATAGGAGAAAAAAATTCTTAAACTCTGACACATGGATATGTTATATACTACATAACATAATAATGACACAGTAACATAATACATAAATGTGCACATATTATCACATTAATATGTTGCATATTATATATGTCTTGTCCAATAGTATTTAAATTCCTGGCTGAACATTAGAGTCACCTGGAGTTAGTTAAAAGCCATATTTTGTCATAAGTATAATAGAAATTATATTTTATTCAGTAATTTTTTAATACATAAATTTTTACTTGGCTTAAATTTGAAAAGGTAACAAAGTTTATGCTGTGGAAAAAATCTGTCTCCCACTCCTATCTGCCAACACCTAGTTATTCCCTTCAGAGGCAAAACCAATATTATCAGCCACTTGTGTTATCTTCCAGAAATATTTCATGCATATATAAGCAAATATGTATGTTCATCCTTCTTTTTTAACAGCACTTGTAAAGTATAATACCTCTTGCATTTTTCGCTTAATAAAATGTCTTGAAGATTGGCCTCTATCCATACGTATCCAAAGAGAAGTTCCTCATTCTTTTCTGCATATGTATGTATGGATGTTTGTATTGTATGGATGCATCCTACGTTGTTTAGTTTACCTGAAAAGTTTTTAAAAATACATGTCCCTTGGGCCTCTCACAGACCTATGGAATCAAAATCTATGGGTTACAGTCTGGGCATATGTATTTTTAACAAGCTCCCAGGTGACTGTTATCCAGCCAGTTCTGCATCTTTCAGCAGATTGGTTTTGGGGACTCACTTTTCTAGCTTATCTATTCTGAATATCACTATTTTCAGCTGAGTGGTTCAGAGGCTAGAAGGCACACAGGTTACATTTTCTGGGAGGAACCTACTCGTTGTTAGTACATATTTCTTACTGAGAAGGACATAATCTTTATTGTTCGATTTATAGAACTTTTTTTTATGCTGCAGCCATTTATTAATTTTTTTGCACACAAAACAATAAACATTTTCTAAATACATACAAACAAAAAGATGCATATCAAACATATTAGGAAGGTTGCACGTGGGAAGACGGGGAATAGAAATGGGAGGTGAGAATTAAAGAAAATAAATGAGAGAGGGACTTTTTTGAGAACTTTTTTAAGAGAAAAATGATAATTCATCCTGTAGATTGCTGCCAGTGTGGTTAAGCAATATATTGATTTACCCTGAATCACATTCAGCTGAAATGATTCTCAGCAAGCCTCAACCTCTGCCTTACAGAACTTCCCCAGCAGCCTCATCTCCCCTGACAGTTGGCAGTTCTCAAAGAGGTATGGGAGCACGGGAATAATAATGGCTGAACTTTCTGTAATACGGAAAGGCCACCATGGAGATTCTGATCAGATCCTCATTGGAAGTGCACCCACACAAACTTTGGAGAAAAACTGATTTTGATTCTCCAAGGAGGCTGTGAAAATCTCCTAGGTCATCAGTATATTCTTTCACTCAAGAGAAAAATGACTTATTTTTATCAAATGGAAGAATCAAAAGTCAAATGCTGAAACAGCTGTATCTTCTCTCACTTTTGCTGTTATCAGTATATAACATTTTTCCCCCTCCTAGAAGCTTGTGGTATAGGACAGAAATTATCCCTTGCAGTCTTCCTTAAAGGCCCTAACCATTGAATTTAGTAATAATGACTGTGTATTTTTGGTCAGTATTTTGGGTAGATGTGGATTTGGGACTCCGCGCATTGCCTAAGAAAATGTAAAAATAGTTAAAACAAAAATATATACGTATGGCCATTTTGATTTGGGGTAAGTTTAACATGTGATTCTGATTACATAATCCCCTATTCTTCCTATCTAACCCTAAACTGAAACATTTATTCTTTAACTTGCTTCCTTTCTGATTTTATCAGGCGAATTATCAATGAAAAGGCTAAAGTAAAATGGTTCATAAGCTGAATTTTCCTGAAAACCTTGCAAAAAGATTTAGAGCTCTGCTCTAATTGATACATTGTTTTTGTTTAAGCAATTTGAAAAAATAAATCAACTGCTTAAAACAACTGCAATAAAAGATGTGGTGTTCCTCGTTGCTTTGGATGCTAATGACCCCGGATTCTCAGCATCTCAGCCAATGATAGTGACCTTTCAGATGCATCTTATGGAAGCAGGAAAGGAACTAACATGTATTGATTACATTCTACATAAATTACTTAGACTAATTATATAAGATGTAATCGTATGTCTCCATTTTACAGATGAAGGGATTGAGGCAAAATAACCGTAAGGTGAAATTAACTTACCCAATTCACACATCTGGTGAATGACATCGCTAGGGCTGGAAACTAGTTCTAATTCTAAATACTGTGCTTCTTCCACTAAGTCATGTTCACCATCTAGACAAATTACATAATTCAGAGGTACCTTTACAAGAGAAAATAGTCAACATATTTAAATAAAAACTTTTCAATATTTTATTATGAATCCCCAAACTGGGTAATTGAGGCGATTCAATTTCCTAGGGAAGTATTTCCATGGCTGAATGGATATTTATAAAACCAATTGTGCTATCAGATAATTCAGGTCATGTGTAATTGAGGAGAGGGGCTATTTTAGTATAGTACTATACATAAACTGTGCATCACTGAGTTTAATTTTTGAATAGTTTGAGTTATAACTGAGTATTACAGCTTCTTGGAGGAGATTCCAAATGAAAAAGTGACTTATACTTTTGTTGTTGTTAATATATAGTTAGTCCTATAGTACATTTAATCAAACATTTATAAGTATATAAATTTAAATCTTAGCTTAAAATATAAGTCACTAACATACCATACAGTGCTATGGTGCTTCTGTAACAACACTGTACAGAAAGAAATCAGCTTCAATAAAATTCCATTTTTTTTTTTTTTAAGGAGACAACTTACCTGTATTGTACCTCTCCAAGTTCTGGAAAGTCGATGGAGGGTTTACTCAGGTTAGGTGTCTACCAAACCAAACATTAGACTTTCATAAAAACAAGAAAGGAAATTGTTTTTGAAGGATTGAACCCACAGTATTTAATGAAAGCAATGTATATTTTACCTAATTTAGTCTCAGATATCACTTATATATACATATGCATGCATATATATGTATATATACGTGTATTACACTATAGGTATTGATATCATCTTCCAGCTCTTAGTTAGGCCAATGAAACATCTATGCTGTGGTCTGCTCTGGATTATTCTTCTATATTTTGCCTACCCTTTTTTTTAATATCTCACCTTCTGGCCTTAACTGGATGAGATTTCAGGGTCCTTATTTTTATTACCTATTAATGCATTTATAAAAAGTTCCCTCCAAGTACAGTGTTTTAAATTTTGGAATATTTTAATATACTTAAATTTATAGAGTCTAATATAAACATGCATATATCTAACTTCTGGCTTCCTCAAATTTAATATTTTGCTTCATTTTCTTTCATTTTAAAATCACACGTTACAGATATATTTGATGTTTCAGCTCCCTTAACCCCCAATCAATCCCATTCTCCTTCCTCTTCCTGCATATGACAGCCATGATCCTGAATTTGGTGTCTCTCATTATCAAACATGTTTTAATTTGCTTACTTAAAATGTTTGTATTTATAGACAATATATAGGGCTCCAGATAAACATGTCAGGTTGAACACATGCACTTATTTTTAACCTCTTCTGAACCCTGATTTAAAATGCTATATGGGCATAATCACACAGAGAAACAAAACAATTCGTGCTTTGTGCTCACTTGAAGGTGGGAGTATGTGGCAGGGAGGTTAATATTCTATCAAGACAGGAAAAAGGAGTCTAAAATATCCCTTTAATCAAGAATGCAAAAACTTTCCCACATTTCCAGCAGAATTTGCCTTTGTGTTATTGGGGAAAACTCAGCCATATGACCACCACAAGCTGCAAGAGTACTAGGATAGCAAGTATTTTGCCTTTCCACCTTCAAAGCAGAGTGAGCAAGGGAGACAGGGGTTGTGCCTGTATGTTGATTAGCCAAGCAGTTGGGTTTGCTATAAGGCCAGAACATCCTGTTTGTCTGGGAGGAGGGATTGGAAATATCAATTGGGTTTTAGCAGAGCTACCTTAGGTAAATTACATAAAATGCAATGTACCTGCTTTGCTTTTAAACGCCATCTTTAGCTCAGATTTCCCCAACGTGTTCTGCTTAGAATAAGGATTCAGTGGGATGTTTTTATGCGACCACAGCATAATATGGTCAAATAAGCTTGAAAAATTAGTGTTGACTTACAACATTGTTAAAATATAATTATACAATATTAGGTTATATGTAAATTCTCTCTGTCTCAAAATTCTGGCTTCCAATGTATTCCTTGGCAGACAGTTATGGCTCCTTATTGATTTTTTTTTTTTCAGTTCATGAATGTTAAATTAAATTTTATATGAAATTATAGTATTCAGGCCTCTTAACTCCAATTTCTGTCCTTTTATTCCAATTCCTTCAAGTAATATAAAACATGATTTTTTGAGATTAAAATTATAGGACTATTTCATCTTCTTTTCTTTCAATTATATTTTATTTATTTTTGACATTAAAATTTTATTTTTAATTTATCAAAGTAATACATGCACTTAGTTTATGAAATCAAATAGTCCTAAAATGTTTACAACAAAATCAGTAGCTCTGTGGCTCTCATTATCAAACATTATCCCCCACCTCCAGGAGTACTATTCTCATATTTGTTCATCTCTGTATTGATCAATGGTAGGTGTAGGGGCCAACTGAAAACTTCCCATTCACCCTTTAAAGGTTTGCTGAAAAATCAGCTTGCAAAAGGTAGATTAATTAGAGAAAAGGCACACAAATTTATTTAATGTATATACATGAGAACCTTCAGAATGAAGACCCAAAGATAAAGGAGGAAATTGTCCATTTTATACTTAGGTTCAACAAAGTATAGACAGTGTTTAGAAACCTGATTGGACAAAAAGGGTATGATCTAATGCAAATAAGCTAAGTGGAGAAACCCAGCAAGGCCTGTTCATCTAGGTTCTTCTCCACCTCTCTAAGCATGTGTTCCTTTTCTGGGTACAGGGCAGGATCCTCTCTGGAATAGGGATCTTATGACCTACAGTCAAACAAGGCAGGTTAGATAATTTCTTTATGGCCAGTTTTTACACAGAAAGGCAGAGGGAAAGTTCAAGTAATATCTTTAGATTTTATGGCTGGCTTTAGTGAAGAGAGGTTCTGGTTTCTGTGACACACCTTGGGGAAGAGGGATTCTAGTTTCTATAGCTAGCCTCAGGGGAGAGTGGAGCTGAGAGACAGGAGAGCAGGAGAAGGTTAGAGAAAAACTGTTGCTTCTGAGGCTGCTTTTGAAGCCTTCATTTTGGCGTATTGTTTTCTGAGCCTCACCATTGGCATGTATCATTATCTTTTTCCCTTCTTTTATTCAATGCTTGTTTTTATCTTATATTTCAGAAAGTTTTAAACATTTATAATAGTAACAGAAATCATAAAATTAACCCTCATGCACTTGTCACCAAAATTTCACGATTACTAACACTTGGCCAATTTTGTTGCATTGAAATCCTCACCCATTTTCTCTTCTTCAGGCTTATTTTTCCACTTAAAAAAATGTCATTAAAGTAGAATATACATAAGGAAATGTGCACATATCAAAGTGTACTGCTCACTGAACTTTCATAGAGAGAACACAACTGTGAAATCAGTCCCTAGATCAAGAACTGGAACATTAGGGGCTGCTGAGTCCTCACTCATGACCCATTCCAGTCACTCTCCCTCCAAAAGGAACCACTTTCCAGACTTCTAATAGCATAGATTCATTCCCTCTGGTTGTGTATGTTATATAAATGGAATTACACAGTTAGTACTGTTTTGGTCCAAATTCTTTCATTCTGTATTCTGTTTCTTTCTTTCTTTCTTTCTTTCTTTTTGAGACAGTTTCGCTCTTGCTGCCCAGGCTGGAGTGCAATAGCACAATCTCGGCTCACCGCAACCTCTGCCTCCCGGGTTCAAGCAGTTCTCCTGCCTCAGCATCCCGAGTAGCTGGGATTACAGGCATATGCCACCATGACCAGCTGATTTTGTATTTTTAGTAGAGACGGGGTTTCTCCATGTTGGTCAGGCTGATCTTGAACTCCCGACCTGAGGTGATCCACCTCCCTTGGCCTCCCAAAGTGCTGGGATTACAGGCGCGAGTCACCTTACCCGGCCTCTATTTCTGAATATCTATATTGAATGTCAATTTTCTATAGATATTCAGTCTTTTGATTGTCTGCTGGAAGTTGTTCTTTCTCATTACTGTTTAGTATTGTACTATGTAAATACACCACAATTTATTTAATCATTCTACTATGGGCATTTCAATAAGGTCCACTTTGTAGCTATTTCAAATTGCATGACTATGAACAAGGTAAAAGATGTTTTTGGTGATCATATGTTTACATGTCTAATGGGTATATACCTATAAGAGAAATTGCTGGGTCACAGAGTATGTATATGTTTAGCTACAGTACATACTTCCAAAAAGTTTTCTAAAGTTGGTTGACTAAATATATATTTCCACCAGTGGTATATAGAAGTTCAGCATTCTGGTATTTTATGCCTTCCATTTTAGCTACTCTGATGGGATTGCAGTTTATATTATTATGGTTTTAATTTGAAATCTGTGAACTAATGAAGTTAGACGCCTTTTCATATTGTGTATGGGCCATTTGGATACTTATATTTTTTGTTAAATTTCCGGTAAAGTCTTTTGTCAAGATTCCATTGTCTTCTAGATGTTCTTTAATTACTGTGAATATGAGTTCATTTTGAGATATAGGTATTGCAAATATCTACCCCCACAGTGTAGGTTGCCTTTTTATCGCCATAATGATAGCTTTTGATGAACAGAAGTTTTAAATTTCAAAACGGTACCATTATTCATTTTTTTAAAACTGTCGAGTGTTTTCCATATGCTGTTTAAGAAATCTTTGCCTACTTTAGTGTCATCCATGTAATCCCCTGTGTTTTATTCTAAACTCTCTATTGTTTTACCTTTCACATTTAGAACTTCAATCTATCCAGTACTGAGTTTTGTTTATGGTGTGTGCCAGGCAGGTGTGAAGATTCACTTTTTTCATATATATACCAAAGGCGCCCAGAATTATTTATTGAAAAAAATTTATTTCTCCACTCTATTATTAAGAATCACCTTTGTCATAAGCCAGCTGACTATATGTATATGTGTTTCTTTCCGAAATTGTCTCTTTTCTGTTGGTTCGTTCTTATTCAAATACCACAGTCTTAGTCACTGTGGCTTTATATAGGTATACGGAATTGTAAGCCCTCCAGCTTTCTCCTTTTTAAAGATTGCCTTGGCTTTTTTGGTTCAAAGCATTTTCATATTAACTTTATAATTAGCTTTCAGTTGTCTAAAAATAATAATAATAACCTATTGAAATTTTGATTAGGATTGAATTGAGTATATAATTTGTAAAGAATAGACCTCTTTACAAGATTGAGTCTTCTGATCTATGAACATCCATATCACTGTTTAAGTCATTTTTTAACAGACTAAAATGTGACAGTGTTCTTACCGTTTATGGCAGGAGCTTTTTGAGCCCTGTTTTAGAATTCTTTCCCTACCTTTAAATCATGAAGATATATTTTTCTTCAAGCTTAGCTGCTTTGCTTCTCATATTTTGTTTTAGAGAACACCTGAAATTGACTTTTGTGAACAGTGTGAGATTTGGGGCTATGGGTTTTTTCATTAATTTTATTGGACACTCAAATGTGGGATATGCTTTTGTAGTGTTTCTTTTATCATGTATTTCCCCTTGTTTCCTTTGCTACTGGGACTACTATTAATTGAATGTTGGATCTCCTAAACTAATCCACTGATTTGCTTATTCCTTTTAATATTCTCTATCTTTGTGTTTTTTTGGATTCTCTTTATTTTGTATATTTTTTTCTTTTTTCTAACTTTGTATATATGTATTTTTTTGACTTTTATTTTAGGTTCAGGGGCACATGTGAAGGTTTGTTATATAGGTAAATTGTGTGTAACTAGGGTTTTGTGTGCAGAATATTTTGTCACCCAGGTAATAAGCATAATACTCTACAGGTAGTTTTCTGTTCCTCTTCCTCCTCCCAAACTCCACCCTCAAGTAGGCCCCAGTGTCTGTTGTTCCCTTCTTTGTGTCCATGTGTACTCACTGTTAGCTCCTGCTTATAAGTGAGAACATGTGGTATTTGGTTTTCTGTTCCTGAGTTATCTCTTGTAGGATAATGACCTCCAGCTCCATCCACGTTACTGCAAAAGACACAGTCTTGTTCTTTTTTATGGTTGTGTAATGTTCCACAGTGTACATGTACCACGTTTTCTTCATCCAGTCTACCATTGATGGACATTTAGGTTGATTCCATGACTTTGCTATTGTGAATAGTGCTGTGACGAACATATACGTGCATGTGTTTTTACAGTAGAATGATTTATATTCCTTTGAATATATACCCAATAATAGGATTGCTGGGTCAAATGGTACTTCTGTCTTTACTTCTTTGAGAAACCACCACACCGCTTTCAGCAATGGCTTAACTAATTTACATTTCCACCAGCAGTGTATAAGTGTTCCTTTTTCTGCAAACTCACCTGCATATGTTATTTTTTGACTTTTCATAATAGCCATCCTGACCAGTGTGACATGGTAATCTCATTGTGGTTTCAATTTGCATTTCTCTTATGATTAGTGATGCGCATTTTTTCATATGCTTGTTGGCAACATGTATGCCTTCTTTTGGAAAGTGTCTGTTCATGTCCCTTGCCCACTTTTTAATGTAGTTGTTTGTTGTTTGCTTGTTAATTTGTTTAAGTTCCTTGTAGACTCTGGGTATTAGCTCTTTGTCAAATACATAGTTTGCAAATATTTTCTCCCATTCTGCAGGTTGTCTGTTTACTCTGTTGACAGTTTCTTTTGCTGTATAGAAGTTCTTTAGTTTAATTAGGACCCATTTGTCAACCTTTGTTTTTGTTGCAATTGCTTTTGGCATCTTCATCATGAAATATTTTCCAGGGCCTATGTCCAGAATGGTATATTCCCTAGGTTATCTTCCAGGGTTTCTATAGTTGTAGGTTTTACATTTAAGTCTTTAATCCATCTTGAGTTGATTTTTGTATACAGTAGAAGGAAAGGGTCCAGCTTCAATCTTCTGTATATGATAAGCCAATTATCCCAGGACCATTTACTAAGTAGGGAGTCCTTTCCCCATTGCTTGTTTTTGTTGACTTTGTCAAAGATCAAATGGTTGTAGGTGGCACTATTTATGGGCTCTCTATTCTGTTCCACTGAGCTTTGTTCTTTTTCTTAGCATTACCTTGGCTATTAGAGCTCCTTTTTGTTTCCATTTGAATATTAAATAGATTCTTCTAATTCTGTGAAGGATGTCATTGGTAGTTTAATAGGAATAGCATTTAATCTAATGTAGATTGCTTTGGACAGTATGGCCATTTTAATAGTATTGCTTATTCGTATTCGTGAAAGTGAAATGTTTTTTCATTTGTTTGTGTCATCTCTGATTTCTTTAAGCAGTGTTTTATACTTCTCATAGAAATCTTTCACCTTCCTCGTTAGCTACACTTCCAGGTTTTTTTTTTCTTTTATTTGTGGCTATTGTGAATGAGATTACATTCTTGATTTGGCTCTCAGCTTGGACATTGTTGCTGTATAAAAAGGTTACTAATTTTTGGATATTGATTTTGTATCCTTGAAGCTTTGCTGAAGTTGTTTATCAGATCTAGGAGCTTTTGGGCAAAGACTATGGGGTTTTCTAGGTACAGAATGGTATTATCTACAAATAGATAACTTGGCTTCCTCTCTTCCTATTTGGATTCCTTTTCTTTCTTTCTCTTGCCTGATTGCTGTGGCTAGCACTCCCAGTAGTATGTTGAAAAAGAGTAGTGAGAGTGCACATCCTTGCCTTATTCTGGTTTTCAAGGGGAATGCTTCCAGCTTTTGCCTATTCTATGAATTTGGCTGTTGGTTTATCATAGATGGCTCTTATTATTTTGAAGTGTTTTCCTTCAATGATTAGTTTGCTGAAGGTTTTAACATGAAAGGATGTTGAATTTTATCAAAAACTGTTTCTGCACCTATTGAGATGATCATATGGTTTTTGTTTTTAGTTCTGTTTAGTTCATAAACAGAACTTGCATCGCAGGGATAAAGCCTACTTCATATGGTGGATTAGTTTTTTGATGTGCTGCTGGATTCAGTTTTCTTGTATTTTGTTGAAGATTTTTGCGTCTATGTTCATCAAGGATATTGGCTTGAGTTTTCTTTGTGTTTTTGTTTATTTTATGGGATATATATCAACTTTGTCTTCCAATCCTTCTACTAAATTTTAAAAATTCACTACCATATCTTTAACTCCAAAAGTTCTTTTTTTGGTTCCCAAATGTTTCTTTCTTTATAGCCTCCTATTCTTGTTTTATTTATGTCGTATCTTTTCTTAAGCTTCTGAAGCTATTTACAATAGTCCTTTTTTTAAAAAAATTATTTAATTGACAAATACAAATTATATATATTTATCATACACAATATGTTGTTTTGAAATATGTACACATTATGGAATGGCTAAATTGAGCTAATTAAGATTTGTTTTATTTAGCTTTTTTAGAAATATTTTTGCAATTTTTTTTGGTCAATGTTGTGCACTTCTTGATTAGACTTATTCCTAGATTTGACATTTTTCATACTATTATAAATTATATAATTTAAAAAGATTTATTTTCTCTCTTTATGTTGCTGGCATACAGAAGTACAATTGACATTTGTATATTGACCTTGAATTCAGCAATCATGCTAAATTTACTAACCAGTTACATACTTCTAGATTTTTTAGATACACAATTATAGTATCTACAAATAATAACAGATTTTTTTCTTTCTTTCCAATTTATTTATATTTTCCCTACTCCGCCAATTTTACTGTCTAGGACTCCAGTATCGTGTTGAACAGAAATTGTGATAATAGGTATCCTTGTCTTTTTTCCAACTTCATAGAAAAAATTTCCAGTATTTCATAAATGAGTATTAGTTAGCTAGGACCACAGGTGTCCACCACCTTGCCTGGCTAATTTTTGTATTTTCTGTAGAGACAGGGTTTCACCATATTGCCCCTGCTGGTTTTGAACTCCTGAGCTCAAGTGATCCACCAGCCTCAGCTTCCCAAAGTGCTGGCTGGGATTACAGGCATGAGCCACCACTCCTAGCCTGTAGTTACTCTTTTGGTTAAGTTCATCTTTTTGTCCTTCTATTCAAGATATGTGTAATTATACCCCACAATTACAGTGTTGTAATATTCTGTGGTTTTCTGTGTGTTCACTATTACCACTGAGTTTTCTACCTTCAGATGATTTCTTATTGCTCATTAACACCCTTTTCTTTCAGATTGAAAAACTCCCTTTAGCAATTCTTGTAGGACAAGTCTGGTGTTGGTGACATCCCTCAGCTTTTGTTTGTCTGGGAAAGTCTTTTTTTCTCCTTCATATTTGATGGATATTTTCACTGGCTGTACTGTTCTAGGTTAAAAGTTTTTTTCCTGCAGCACTTTAAATATGTCATGCCACTCTCTCCTAGACTGTAAAGTTTCCAGTAAGAAGTCTGCTGCTAGATGCACTAGAGATGTATTGTATGTTATTTGTTTGTTTTCTCTTGCTGCTTTTAGAATCCTTCCTTTATCCTTGATTTTGAAAGTTTGATTATGAAATGTCTTGAGGTAGTCTTGTTAAATCTGGTTGGTGCTCTATAACCTTCTTGTACTTGAATATTGTTATCTTTCTCTAAATTTAGGAAATCCTCTGTTTATATCCCTTTGAATAAACTTTCTGCCCTGACCTCCCTCTCTACCTTTGGTTTAGAGGCAATAGCTTTTAGATTTCCCCTTTTGGGGCTATTTTCTAGATTTTGTCCGTGTGCTTCATTGTTTCTTATTCTTGTTTATTTTTTCTCCTCTGACTATGTATTTTCAAATAGGCTGTCTTCAAGTTCACTAATTCTTTCTTCTGCTTGATCAATTCTGCTGTCAGAAGACACTGATGCATTCTTCATTATGTGAATTGCATTTTAAGGTCCTGAATTTCTGCTTGATTCATTTGAATTATTTCAATCTCTTTGTCAAATTTATCTGATAGGATTCTGAATTCCATCTCTGTGTTATCTTCAATTTAACTGAGCTTCCTCAAAACAGCTATTTTGAATGACTTGTCTGAAAGGTCACGTATCTCTGTCTCCCTGGGATTGGTCCCTGGTCTGTTATTTTATGCATTTGGTGAGGTCATGTTTTCCTGTATGGGCTTGATGCTTGTGAACATTCATCAGTGTCTGCGCATTGAAGAGTTAGGTATTTATTGTAGTCTTCATGGTCTAGGCTTGTTTGTACTCATTCTTCTTGGAAAAGTTTTCCAGGTATTTGAAGGGACTTGGGTGTTGTGATTTAATCCTTTGGTCACTGAAGCTGCATCTGCTTTAGGGGCACCCCGAGCCCAGTAATGCTGTGGCTTTTGCAGACTCATAGAGGTACCCCCTTCTTGGTCTTGTGTAAGATCTTAGAGAATTCCCTAAATCAGAACAGAGACTCTTGTTCCCTTACTTTCCCCCAAACAAATGGGATCTCTCCCTCTCCCTCTCTCTCTCCCAAGGGTTCTGTAATCAGTAGGTGGTAAATCTAGCCAAACTTGTGTCCCTCCCTTCAGGGAAATGGGATCCCCTCAGCCCCAGATGGCTCTGAAGATGCCATCGAGGAGCCAGGGCCTGGAGTCAGGAACCTCAGGGATATATTTGGAGTTATTTCTACTGTGACTGAACTGGTTCCAAAGCCACAAATCAAAGTGCTTCTCATTCTTCCCTTCCCTTTCCTCAAGCAGACGAGTCTCTCTCCATGACCACCACCACCATAAGCCTGTGGCAGTACTGTCTGGCTATCACTGACGTTCACTGAAGGCCCAAAGACTCTTCCACCACCTTGTAGTGAATGCTATCAGTGCCTCGCTCTCCCTTCAGGGAAGTGGGCTCCCCTCTGGCCCAGGGCAGCCCCAGAAATACCATCCCAAAGCCAAGGCCTGGAATCAGGGGCCTGAGTAATCCACTTAATGTTCTACTCCATTGTGGCTGACCTGGTGCCTAAGTGGCAAGAGAAAGTCTCTTTTACTCTTCCTTCTCCTTTCCTCAACCAGAAGGATTCTTGCTCTGCAGCCACCACAGCTGGGAATGTGCTGGGTTACACTTGAAGCCAGCATGGCTCTGAGGCCCAGAGTGAGTATTGCCTGGCTGCTAGTACTAATTATTAAGGGCTTAAGAGCTCTTTAATTAGCAGGTGATGAATTCTTCCAGGAATGGGTCTTTCCCTTCAAACCAGCAGGTGTCATTTTGGCCTAGGATGTGTTTAGAAATGTTCAGGAGCTAGGACTCGGAATGTGAGCCACAAGATTCTTCTTTTTGTTCTATTCTACTGTGACTGTGCTGGTATCCAAGTTGCAAGAGACAATCCTTTATACTCTCCCCTCTCCTCTCCTCAAGCAGAAGGAAGGGGCTTCTCCTGGAGCTGCAAACTATGCTTCCTGGGTTTGGGGAAGGGGTGATATAAGCACTCCTTTGGCGTCCCCAGCTAGTGTCTCACTACGTCATATTCACCCCAAGTCCACAGTCTCCGAGCCCAGCACAGCAATAAGACTTGCCCAGGAATTGCAGTTCTTGTGGCCAAGACTGCCTTTCAAGTTTATTTAGGACCCCAGAGTGCTTTAGTCCATGGTGATAGCACTTGTTGGAACCTAAGCTCTGACTGCTGGGATAGATGATTCAGCTGTGGCTAGGGCTGGTCTAAACGCTCCCTCCATGGGTACTGGCTGAGATCTGCCTTGTGTTGCTTTCTTTTGTCACAGGGCAGCACTGAGTTCCAATGCAAAGTTCCACAATCACTGCACTTTCCTTTCCTCAAGTGCACTGATTCTCTTTCCATGCCTTATAGCCACTGCCACAAGATGGAGCAAGGATGGTGTAGGTAATTCAAGACTGTCGTTTCTACCCTTTTTAGTGCCTCTTTAATATTTTGCTAAAACCAGGTACTGTTGTCACGCACCTGATTTTTCATTCTTATGAAGGTATTCTTTTGTGTGGACAGTTGTTCAATTTGGTGTTCCTGTGTGTGTGTGTGTGCATGGGTGGGGGTTGCTGGAGGCTTTTATTTGGCCATATTGCTCTGCCTCCTCTTTTTATTATTATTATTATTATACTTTACGTTTTAGGGTACATGTGCACAATGTGCAGGTTTGTTACGTATGTATACATGTGCCTTGTTGGTGTGCTGCACCCATTAACTCGTCATTTAGTATTAGGTATATCTCCTAATGTATCCCTCCCCCCTCCCCCCACCCCACAAGAGTCCCCAGAGTGTGATGTTCCCCTTCCTGTGTCCATGTGTTCTCATTGTTCAATTCCCACCTATGAGTGAGAACATGCGGTGTTTGGTTTTTTGTCCTTGCGACAGTTTACTGAGAATGATGGCTTCCAGTTTCATCCATGTCCCTACAAAGGACATGAACTTATCATTTTTTATGGCTTCATAGTATTCCATGGTGTATATGTGCCACATTTTCTTAATCCAGTCTATCATTGTTGGACATTTGGGTTGGTTCCAAGTCTTTGCTATTGTGAATAGTGCCGCAATAAACATATGTGTGCATGTGTCTTTATAGCAGCCTGATTTCTAATCTTTTGGGTATATACCCAGTAATGGGATGGCTGGGTCAAATGGTATTTCTAGTTCTAGATCCCTGAGGAATCGCCACACTGACTTCCACAGTGGTTGAACTAGTTTACAGTCCCACCAACAGTGTAAAAGTGTTCCTATTTCTCCACATCCTCTCCAGCACCTGTTGTTTCTTGACTTTTTAATGATCACCATTCTAACTGGTGTGAGATGGTATCTCATTGTGCTTTTGATTTGCATTTCTCTGATGGCCAGTGATGACGAGCATTTTTTCATGTGTTTTTTGGCTGCATAAATGTCATCTTTTGATAAGTGTCTGTTCATATCCTTCACCCACTTTTTGATGGGGTTGTTTGTTTTTTTCTTGTAAATTTGTTTGAGTTCATTGTAGATTCTGGATATTAGCCCTTTGTCAGATGAGTAGGTGGCAAAAATTTTCTCCCATTGTGTAGGTTGCCTGTTCACTCTGATGGTAGTTTCTTTTGCAGTGCACAAGCTCTTTAGTTTAATTCGATCCCATTTGTCAATTTTGGCTTTTGTTGCCATTGCTTTTGGTGTTTTAGACATGAAGTCCTTGCCCATGCCTATGTCCTGAATGGTATTGCCTAGATTATCTTCTAGGGTTTTTATGGTTTTAGGTCTAACCTATAAGTTGTTAATCCATCTAGAATTAATTTTTGTATAAGGTGTAAGGAAGGGATCCAGTTTCAGCTTTCTACATATGGCTAGCCAGTTTTCCCAGCACCATTTATTAAATAGGGAATCCTTTCCCCATTGCTTGTTTTTGTCAGGTTTGTCAAAGATCAGATGGTTGTAGATATGCGGCATTATTTCTGAGGGCTCTGTTCTGTGCCATTGATCTATATCTCTGTTTTGGTACCAGTACCATGCTGTTTTGGTTACTGTAGCCTTGTAGTATAGTTTGAAGTCAGGTACCGTGATGCCTCCAGCTTTGTTCTTTTGGCTTAGGATTGACTTGGCGATGCGGGCTCTTTTTTGGTTCCATATGAACTTTAAAGTAGTTTTTTTGAATTCTGTGAAGAAAGTCATTGGTACCTTGATGGGGATGGCATTGAATCTATAAATGACCTTGGGCAGTATGGCCATTTTTACGATATTGATTCTTCCTACCCATGAGCATGGAATGTTCTTCCATTTGTTTGTATCCTCTTTTATTTCATTGAGCAGTGGTTTGTAGTTCTCCTTGAAGAGCTCCTTCACATCCCTTGTAAATTGGATTCCTAGGTATTTTATTCTCTTTGAAGTAATTGTGAATGGGAGTTCACTCATGATTTGGCTCTCTGTTTGTCTGTTATTGGTGTACAAGAATGCTTGTGATTTTTGTACATTAATTTTGTATCCTGAGACTTTGCTGAAGTTGCTTATCAGCTTAAGGAGATTTTGGGCTGAGATGATGGGGTTTTCTAGATATACAATCATGTCATCTGCAAACAGGGACAATTTGACTTCCTCTTTTCCTAATTGAATACCCTTTATTTCCTTCTCCTGCCTAATTGCCCTGGCCAGAACTTCCAACACTATGTTGAATAGGAGTGGTGAGAGAGGGCATCCCTGTCTTGTGCCAGTTTTCAAAGGGAATGCTTCCAGTTTTTGCCCATTCAGTATGATATTGGCTGTGGGTTTGTCATAGATAGCTCTTATTATTTTGAGATACGTCCCATCAATACCTAATTTATTGAGAGTTTTTAGCATGAAGCGTTGTTGAATTTTGTCAAAGGCCTTTTCTGCATCTATTGAGATAATCATGTGGTTTTTGTCTTTGGTTCTGTTTATATGCTGGATTACGTTTATTGATTTGCGTATGTTGAACCAGCCTTGCATCCCAGGGATGAAGCCCACTTGATCATGGTGGAAAGTTTTTTGATGTCCTGCTGGATTCGGTTTGCCAGTATTTTATTGAGGATTTTTGCATCAATGTTCATCAAGGATATTGGTCTAAAATTCTCTTTTTTTTGTTGTGTCTCTGCCAGGCTTTGGTATCAGGATGATGCTGGCCTCATAAAATGAGTTAGGGAGGATTCTCTCTTTTTCTAATGTTTGGAATAGTTTCAGAAGGAATGGTACCAGCTCCTCCTTGTACCTCTCGTAGAATTTGGCTGTGAATCCATCAGGTGCTGGACTCTTTTTGGTTGGTAAGCTATTGATTATTGCCACAATTTCAGAGCCTGTTATTGGTCTATTCAGAGATTCAACTTCTTCCTGGTTTAGTCTTGGGAGGGTGTATGTGTCGAGGAAGTTATCCATTTCTTCTAGATTTTCTAGTTTATTTGTGTAGAGGTGTTTGTAGTATTCTCTGATGGTAGATTGCATTTCTGTGGGATCGGTGGTGATATCCCCTTTATCATTTTTTATTGCATCTATTTGATTCTTCTCTCTCTTTTCTTCTTTATTAATCTTGCTAGCAGTCTATCAATTTTGTTGATCTTGTCAAAAAACCAGCTCCTGGATTCATTAATTTTTGAAGGGTTTTTTGTGTCTCTATTTCCTTCAGTTCTGCTCTGATTTTAGTTATTTCTTGCCTTCTGCTAGCTTTTGTATGCGTTTGCTCTTGCTTTTCTAGTTCTTTTAATTGTGATGTTAGGGTGTCAATTTTGGATCTTTCCTGCTTTCTCTTGTGGGCATTTAGTGCTATAAATTTCCCTCTACACACTGCTTTGAATGTCTCCCAGAGATTCTGGTATGTTGTGTCTTTGTTCTCGTTGGTTTCAAAGAACATCTTTATTTCTGCCTTCATTTCGTTATGTACCCAGTAGTCACTCAGGAGCAGGTTATTCAGTCTCCATGTAGTTGAGTGGTTTTGAGTGAGTTTCTTAATCCTGAGTTCTAGTTTGATTGCACTGTGATCTGAGAGACTGTTATAATTTCTGTTCTTTTACATTTGCTGAGGAGAGCTTTACTTCCAACTATGTGGTCAATTTTGGAATAGGTGTGGTGTGGTGCTGAAAAAAACGTATATTCTGTTGATTTGGGGTGGAGAGTTCTGTAGATGTCTATTAGGTCCGATTGGTGCAGAGCTGAGTTCAATTCCTGGGTATCCTTGTTAACTTTCTGTCTCGTTGATCTGTCTAATGTGGACAGTGGGGTGTTAAAGTCTCCCATTATTATTGTGTGGGAGTCTAAGTCTCTTTGTAAGTCACTCAGGACTTGCTTTATGAATCTGGGTGCTCCTGTATTGGGTGCATATATATTTAGGATTGTTGAATTGATCCCTTTACCATTATGTAATGGCCTTCTTTGTCTCTTTTGATCTTTTTTGGTTTAAAATCTGTTTTATCAGAGAATAGGATTGCAACCCCTGCCTTTTTTTGTTTTCCATTTGCTTGGTAGATCTTCCTCCATCCCTTTATTTTGAGCCTATGTGTGTCTCTGCATGTGAGATGGGTTTCCTGAATACAGCACACTGATGGGTCTTGACTCTTTATCCAACTTGCCAGTCTGTGTCTTTTAATTGGAGCATTTAGCCCATTTACATTTAGAGTTAATATTGTTATGTGTGAATTTGGTCCTGTCATTATGATGTTAGCTGGTTATTTTGCCTGTTAGTTGATGCAGTTTCTTCCTAGCCTTGATGGTCTTTACAATTTGGCATGTTTTTGCAGTGGCTGGTACCGGTTGTTCCTTTCCATGTTTAGTGCTTCCTTCAGGAGCTCTTTTAGGGCAGGCCTGGTGGTGACAAAATCTCTCAGCATTTGCTTGTCTGTAAAGTATTTTATTTCTCCTTCACTTATGAAGCTTAGTTTGGCTGGATATGAAATTCTGGGTTGAAAATTCTTTTCTTTAAGAATGTTGAATATTGGCCCCCACTCTCTTCTGGCTTGTAGAGTTTCTGCCAAGAGATCCGCTGTTAGTCTGATGGGCTTCCCTTTGTGGGTAACCCGGTCTTTCTCTCTGGCTGCGCTTAACATTTTTTCCTTCATTTCAACTTTGATGAATCCGACAATTATGTGTCTTGGAGTTGCTCTTCTCAAGGAGTATCTTTGTGGCGTTCTCTCTATTTCCTGAATCTGAATGTTGGCCTGCCTTGCTAGATTGGGGAAGTTCTCCTGGATAATATCCTGCAGAGTGTTTTCCAACTTGGTTCCATTCTCCCCGTCACTTTCAGGTACATCAATCAGACGTAGATTTGGTCTTTTCACATAGTCCCATATTTAGTGGAGGTTTTGTCCATTTCTTTTTATTCTTTTTTCTCTAAACTTCCCTTCTCACTTCATTTCATTCATTTCATCTTCCATCACTGATACCCTTTCTTCCAGTTGATCGCATCGGCTCCTGAGGCTTCTGCATTCTTCACGTAGTTCTCAAGCCTTGGCTTTCAGCTCCATCAGCTCCTTTAAGGACTTCTCTGCATTAGTTATTCTAGTTATCCATTCATCTAATTTTTTTTCAAAGTTTTTAACTTCTTTGCCGTTGGTTTGAATTTCCTCCTGTAGCTCGGAGTAGTTTGATCGTCTGAAGCTTCTTCTCTCAACTCGTCAAAGTCATTCTCCGTCCAGCTTTGTTCCATTGCTGGTGAGGAGCTGCGTTCCTTTGGAGGAGGAGAGGCGCTCTGCTTTTTAGAGTTTCCAGTTTTTCTGCTCTGTTTTTTCCCCATCTTTGTGGTTTTATCTACTTTTGGTCTTTGATGATGGTGATATAAAGATGGGTTTTTGGTGTGGATGTCCTTTCTGTTTGTTAGTTTTCCTTCTAACAGACAGGACCCTCAGCTGCAGGTCTGTTGGTGTTTGCTAGAGGTCCACTCCAGACCCTGTTTGCCTTTGTATCAGCAGCGGTGGCTGTAGAACAGCGGATATTGGTGACCCGCAAATGCTGCTGCCTGATCATTCCTCTGGAAGTTTTGTCTCAGAGGAGTACCGGGCCATGTGATGTGTCAGTCTGCCACTACTGGGAGGGTGTCTCCCAGTTAGGCTGCTCAGGGGTCAGGGACCCACTTGAGGAGGAAGTCTGCCCGTTCTCAGATCTCCAGCTGAGTGCTGGGAGAACCACTACTCTCTTCAAAGCTGTCAGACAGGGACATTTAAGTCTGCAGAGGTTACTGCTGACTTTTTGTTTGTCTGTGCCCTGCCCGCAGAGGTGGAGCCTACAGAGGCAGGCAGGCCTCCTTGAGCTGTGGTGGCTCCACCCAGTTCAAGCTTCCCCGCTGCTTTGTTTACCTAATCAAGCCTGGGCAATGGCAGGCGCCCCTCCCCCAGCCTCGCTGCCACCTTGCAGTTTGCTCTCAGACTGCTGTGCTAGCAATCAGTGAGACTCCATGGGCATAGGACCCTCTGAGCCAGGTGCGGGATATAATCTCCTGGTGTGCCATTTTTTAAGCCCGTTGGAAAAGCACAGTATTAGGGTGGGAGTGACCCAATTTTCCAGGTGCCGTCTGTCACCCCTTTCTTTGACTAGGAAAGGGAACTCCCTGACCCCTTGCACTTCCCGAGTGAGGCAATGCCTCACCCTGCTTCGGTTCTCACATGGTGCGCTGCACCCACTGTCCTGCACCCACTGTCTGGCACTCCCTAATGAGATGAACCTGGTACCTCAGATAGAAATGCAGAAATCACCCATCTTCTGAGTCGCTCACGCTGGGAGCTGTAGACCGGAGCTGTTCCTATTCGGCCATCTTGGCTCCACTGCTCTGCCTCCTCTATAAACCTCTCCTGGGCTGTATTTTTTGTTGAGTTAGAGGAATTATTTTTATATTCTATATACATATTCTTTGTTAGAAATTATGTCTTGCCAGTTAATTTATGTTCTTCTTCAGCTTGTATTTTAAGTTCAGGGGTACATGTGCAGGATGTGCAGGTTTGTGACATAGGTAAACCTGTGCCTTGGTGGTTTGCTACACAGATCAACCCATCACCCAGGTATTAAACCCAGCAACAATTAACTATACTTCCTGATGCTCTCCTTCCCCCAACCATTTCCCTTTGACAGGTCCTAGTGTATGTTGTTCCCCCACTGTGTCATGTGTTCTCATCATTCAGCTCCTGCTTGTGAGAATATGTGGTTTTTGGTTTTCTGTTCCTGGTTTGGTTTACTGAGGATAATGCCTTCCCATTCCATCCATGTCTCTGTTAAAGGACATGATCTCATTCCTTTTAATGGATGCATAGTATTCCATGGTGTATATATAGGACATTTTCTTTATCCAGTCTACCACTAATGGGCATTTAGGTTGATGCTGTGACTTTGTTATTGTGAATAGTGCTTTAACGAACATACATGTGTATGTATCTTCATAACAGAATGATTCATATTCCTTTGGGTATATACCCAGTAGTGGGGTTGCTGGGTCAAATGTAATTTCTGCCTTTAGGTCTTTGAGGAATTGCCACACTGACTTCCACAATGGTTGAACTAATTTACACTTCCACCAGCAGTGTAAAAGCGATCCCTTTCTCTGCAACCTCACCAGCATCTGTTGTTTTTTGACCTTTTAATAATAGCCATTCTGACTGGCATGAGATGGTATCTCATTGTGGTTTTGGTTTACATTTCTCTAATAATCAGTCTTATTTATGTTTATTGGCAGCGTATATGTTTTCTTTTGAGCAGTGTCTGCTTATGTACTTTGCCCACTTTTTAATGGGGTTGTTTATCTTTTTTCTTGTAAATTTGTTTAAGCTCCTTGTATACTCTGGATATTAGATCTTTGCCAGATGAATAGATTGCATAAATTTTCTCCCATTTTGTAGGTTGTCTGTTCACTCTGATGATTGTTTGTTTTGCTGTGCAGAACCTCTTTAGTTTAATTAGAACCCATTTGTCAATTTTTGCTTTTGTTACAATTGCTTTTAGCATTTTCATCATGAAATTTTTGCACGTATCTATGGCCTGAATGGTATTGCCTAGATTTCCTTCTAAGGTTTTTATAGTTTTGGGTTTTACATTTAAGTCCTTAATTCATCTTGAGTTAATTTTTTATATGGTGTAATGAACGGGTCCAGTTTTAATATTTTGCATATGGCTAGCCAGTTCTCACAGCACCATTTATTATATAGGGAATCCTTTTCCCATTGTTTGTTTTTGTCAGGTTTGTTGAATATCAGATGGTTGGGGGTGTGTTGTCTTATTTCTGAGTTCTCTATTCTGTTCCATTGGTCTATGTGTACAAGTACGATGCTGTTTTGGTTTCTGTAGCCTTGTAGTACAGTTTGAAATTGGGCAGTGTGATGTCTTCAGCTTTGTTCTTTTTGCTTAGGATTATCTTGGCTATTTGGGCTCTTTTTTGGTTCCATATGAATTCTAAAATAGTTTTCTTTTTCTAATTCTGTGAAGAATTCCAATGGTAGCTAAATGGGAATAGCATTGAATATATAAATTACTTTGGGCAGTATGGCCATTTTCACAATATTAGTTCTTTCTACCCATGAGCATGGAATGTTTTCCCATTTGTGTCCTCTCTAATTTCTTTGTGTAGTCATTGGTAGTTCTCCTTGAAGAGGCCCTTCACTTCCCTTATTACCTGTATTCAGAGGTATTTTATTACTTTGCAGCAATTGCGAATGGGAGTTCATTCAAGACTTGGCTCTCTGATTGCCTGTTGTTGGTGTATAGGAATGCTAGCAAATTTTGCACATTGATTTTGTATCCTGAGACTGCTGAAGTTGCTTATTAGCTTAAGAAGCTTTGGGCTGAGATGATGAGGTTTTCTAGATATAGAATCAAGTCATCTGCAAACAAAGAAAATATGACTTCCTCTCTGCCTATTTGAATACACCTTATTTCTTTCTCTTGCCTTACTGCCCTGGCCAGAACTTCCAATACTGTGTTGAATAGGAGTTGTGAGACAGGGCATTCTTGTCTTGTGCCAGTTTTCAAGGGGAATGCTTCTAGCTTTTGCCCACTCACTATGATATTGGCTGTGAGTTTGTCATGTATGACTCTTACTATTTTGAGGTATGTTCTTTCAATGCCTAGTTTATTGAAAGTTTTTAACATGAAGGGATGTTGAATGTTATCAAAGGCCTTTTCTGCATCTTTTGAGATAATCATGTGGTTTTTGTCTTTAGTTCTGTTTATGTGATGAATCACATTTATTGGTTTGCATATGTTGAACCAACATTGCATCCCAAGGATGAAACCAATTTGATCATGTTGGATAAGCTTTCGATGTGCTGCTGGATTCAGTTTGACAGTATTTTATTGAGGATTATTGCATCAATGTTCATCAAAGATATTGACTTGAAGTTATCTTTTTTTGTTGTATTTCTGCCAGGTTTTGGTATAAGGACGATGCTGGCCTCATAGAATGAGTTAAGGAGGAGTTCCTCCTTTTCAATTGTTTGAAATAGTTTCAGTAGAAATGTTATCGGTTCTTCTTTGTACCTCTGGTAGAATTCAGCTGTATATTCATCTGGTCCTGGGCTTTTTTTGGTTGGTAGGCTATTTATTACTGCCTCTATTTCAGAACTCATTATTGGGCTATTCAGGGATTCAGTTTCTTCCTGGTTCAGTCTTGGGAGGGTGTATGGGTCCAGGAATTTATCCATTTCTTCTAGATTTTCTAGTTTATGTGCATAGAGGTGTTTATAATATTCTCTGATGGTTGTTTGTATTTCCGTGATATCAGTGGTGTTATCCTTCTTATTTCTGATTGTGTTTCTTTTAGTTAGTCTAGTTAGTGGTCTATCTATTTTATTAATTTTTTCAAAAAACAAGCTCCTGGGTTTGCTGGTTTTTTGAAGGGTTTTCATGTCATCTCTTTCAGTTCAGCTCTGATCTTGGTAATTTCTTGTCTACTGTTAGCTTTGGGAGTTGTTTCCTCTCAGTTCTCTGGTTCTGTTAGTTGTGATGTTAAGTTGTCAACTTGAGATCTTTCTATCTTTTTGATGTGGGCATTTAGTGCTATAAATTTCCCTCTTAATGCTGCTTTAGCTGCATCCCAGGAATTCTAATATGTTATCACTTTGTTCTCATTAGTTTCAAAGAACTTTTTGATTTTTACCTTAATTTCACTATTTACCCAAGAGCCATTCTAGAGCAGATTGTTCAATTTCCACGTAGTTGTGTGGTCTTGAGTGAATTCCTTTTTTTTTTCTTTTTTTTTTTGGGACAAACTCTCCCTCTGTCACCCAGGCTGGAGTGCAATGTCATGATCTTGGCTCACTGCAACCTCCGCCTCCCAGGTTCAAGCGATTCTCCTGCCTCAGCTTCCTGAGTAGCTGGGACTACAGGTGTGTGCCCCCACACCTGGGCAATTTTTTGTATTTTATTAGTAGAGACGGGGTTCCACCATATTGGCCAGCTGGTCTTGAACTCCTGACCTCGTGATCTGCCTGCCTTGGCCTCCCAAAGTGCTGGGATTACAGGTGTGAGCCACTGCGCCCAGCCAGTTTTGAGTGAATTTCTTAATCTTGAGTTCTAATTTGTTTGTGCTGTGGTCTGACAGACTGTTATGATTTCAGTTATTTCTTTTACGTTTGCTGAAAAGAGTTTTACTTCAAATTACGTAATCAATTTTAGAATAAGTGCTGCATGGCAATGAGAAGAATGTATATTCTCTGTTGTTTTGAGGTAAACTGTTCTGTAGATATCTACTAGGTGCACTTGATCCAGAGCTGAATTCAGGCCCTGTATATCTTTGTTAATTTTCTGTCTTCATAGACTAATATTGTTAATGGGGTGTTAAAGTCTCCCACTATTATTGTGTGAGAGTCTAAGTCTCTTTATAGGTCTCTAACAACTTGCTTTATGAATATGGGTGCTCTTGTATTAGGTGCATATATATTTAGGATAGTTAGCTCTACCTGTTGAATTGAGCCCTTAACCATTATGTAATATTGTTCTTTGTCTTCTTTTTTTTTTTAATCTGTGTTGGTTTAAAGTCCGTTTTGTCAGATATTAGGATTGCAACATCTGCTTTTTTCTGTTTTTCATTTGCTTGGTAAATTTTCCTCCATTCCTTTATTTTGATCCTAATGTTTGTTTTTGCATGTTAGATGGATCTCTTGAAGGCAGCATACCAATGGGTCTTCACTCTATCCAGCGTTCCATTCTGTGTCTTTTATTTGGGGCATTTAGTCCATTTACATTAAAGGTTAGCATATATATATTTTTTAATATATATAATATATATATTATATATATTATATAATATATATAATATATATAATATATTATATATATTATATAATATATATAATATATTATATATACACACATGTATATATTAGATATATATACTTTAAGTTCTGGGATACATGGGCTGAACATGCAAGTTTGTTACATAGCTATACCTGTGCCATGATGGTTTGCTGCACCCATCAACCTGTCATCTACATTAGATATTTCTCCTAATGCCATCCCTCCTCTTGCCCCCCACCCCCTGAAAGGCCCTGGTGAGTGACATTGCCCTCCCTGTGCCCATGTGTTCTCATTGTTCAACTCCCACTGATGAGTGAGAATATGCAGTGTTTGGTTTTCTCTTCCTGTGTTAGTTTGCTGAGAATGACAGTTTCCAGCTTCATCCATGTCCCTGTAAAGGAGATGAACTCATTCTTTTTTATGGCTGCATAGTGTTCCATCGTTTATATGTGCCACATTTTCTTTATCCAGTCTAACATTAATGGGCATTTGGGTTGGTTCCAAGTCTTTGATATTGCACATAATGCTGCAATAAACATATGTGTGAATGTGTTTTTATAGTAAAATGATTTATAATCCTTTGGGTATATACCCAGTAATGGGATTGCTGGGTCAAATGGTATTTCTAGTTATAGTTCCTTGAGGAATTGCCACATTGTCTTCCACAATGGTTGAACTAATTTACATTCCCACCAACAGTGTAAAAGCATTCCTATTTCTCCACATCCTCTCCAGCATCTGTTGTTTCCTGACTTGTTAATGATTGCCATTCTAACAGATGTGAGATATTATCTGATTATGGTTTTGATTTGCATTTCTGTAATGACCAGTGATGATCAACTTTTTTTCGTATGTACGTTGCCGGCTTATGGCAGCATAAATGCCTTTTGAGAAGTGTCTGTTCATATCCTTTGCCCAATTTTAGATGTTTTTTTTTTCTTGTAAATTTGTTGAAGTTCCTTGTAGATTCTGCATATTAGGCCTTTGTCAGACAGATAGATTGCAAAAAATTTCTCCCATTCTGTAGGTTGCCTATTCACTCTGGTGATAGTTTCTTTTGCTGTGCAGAAGCTCTTTACTTACATACCATTTGTAAATTTTGGCTTTTGTTACCATTGGTTTTGATGTTTTGGTCATGAAGTCTTTGCCCATGCCTATGTCCTGATTCGTATTGCCTAGGTTTTCTTCTAGGATTTTTATGGTTTTAGGTGTTATGTTTAAATCTTTAATCCACCTTGAGTTAATTTTTGTATAAGGTGTAAGGAAGGGGCCCAGTTTCAGTTTTCTGCATATGGCTAGCTAGTTTTCCCAACACCACTTATTAAATAGGGAATCATATTACCATGGCTTGTTTCTGTCAGGTTTATCAAAGATCAGATTGTTGTAGATGTGTGGTGTTATTTCTGAGGCCTCTGTTCTGTTGCATTGGTCTATATATCTGTTTTGGTACAAGTACCGTGCTGTTTTGGTTACTGTAGCCTTGTAGTATAATTTGAAGTCAGGTAGCATGATGCCTTCAGCTTTGTTCTTTTTGCTCAAGATTGTCTTGGCTATACGGGCTCTTTTTTGTTACCATATGAAATATAAAGTAGATTTTTCTAATTCTGTAAAGAAAGTCAATGGTAGCTTGATAGGAATAGAATTGAATCTATAAATTACTTTGGTCAGTATGGCCATTTTCATAATATTGACTCTTCCTATCCATGAGCATGGAATGTTTTTCCATTTGTTTGTGTCCTCTCTTGTTTCCTTGAGCAGTGGTTTCTAGTTCTCCTTGAAGAGGTTTTTCACATCACTTGTAAGTTGTGTTCATAGGTATTTTATTCTCTTTGTAGCAATTGTGAATGGGAGTTTGCTCATGATTTGGCTCTCTGTTTGTCTATTATTGATGTAGAGGAATACTTGTGATTTTTGCACATTGATTTTGTATCCTGAGACTTTGTTAAGTTCCCTATCAGCTTAAGAGATTTTCAGGCTGAGACATTGGGGTTTTCTAAATATACAATCATATCATCTGCAAACAGAGATAATTTGACTTCCTAGCTTTTTATTTGAATATGCTTTATTTCTTTCTCTTGCCTGATTGCCCTGGCCAGAACTTCCAATACTGTGCTGAATAGGAGTGGTGAGAGACGGCATCCTTGTCTTGTGCCAGTTTTCAAAGGAAATGCTTCCAGTTTTTGCCCATACTGTATGATATTGGCTGTGGGTTAGTCATAAATAGCTCTTATTATTTTGAGATATGTTCCATCAATACCTAGTTTATTGAGAGTTTTTAGCATGAAGGGCTGTTGAATTTTATTGAAAGCCTTTTCTGCATCTATTGAGATAATCACTTGGTTTTTGTCATTGGTTCTGTTTATATGATGGATTACGTTTATTGATTTGCATATGTTGAACCAGCCTTGCATCCCAGAGATGAAGCTGACTTGATCGTGGTGGATAAGCTTTTTGATGTACTGCTGGATTGGGTTTGCCAGTTTTTTTTTTTTTTTTTTTTTTTTTTGAGGATTTTCACATCAATGTTCATCAGGGATATTGGCCTGAAACTTTCTTTTTTGTTGTGTCTCTGTCAGGTTTTGGTATCAGGATGATGCTGGCCTCATAAAAGGAGTTATGGAAGATTCCCTCTATTTCTAATGTTTGGAATAGTTTCAGAAGGAATGGTATCAGCTCCTCTTTGTATCTCTGGTAGAATTTGGCTGTCAATCTGTCTGGTCATGGGCCTTTTTTGGTTGGTAAGCTATCCTGCCTCAATTTCAGATCATGTTATTGGTCTATTCAGGGATTTTACTTCTTCCTGGTTTAGTCTTGGGAAGGTGTATGTGTCCGGGAGTTTATCCATTTCTTCAAGATTTCCTAGTTTATTTGCATAGAGGTGTTTATAGTATTCTCTGATGGTAGTTTGTTTTTCTGTGGGATCATTGGTGATCTCCACTTTATCATTTTTTATTGCATCTATTTTATTCTTCTCTCTTTTCTTCTTTATTAGTCTGACTAGTGGTCTATCTATTTTGTTAACCTTTTCAAAAAAAAAAGTTTCTGGATTCGTTGATTTTTTTGAAGTGTTTTTTGTGTTTCTATATACTTCATTTCTGCTCTGATCTTAGTCATTTCTTGTCTTCTGTTAGCTTTTGAATTTGTTTGCTCTTGCTACTCTTGTTCTTTAAATTGTGATGTTAGAGTGTCTATTTTAGATCTTTCCTGCTTTCTCCTATGGGCATTTAGTGCTATAAAATTCCCTCTAAACACTGCTTTAGCTGTGTCCCAGAGATTCTGGTACATTGTGTCTTTGTTGTCATTGGTTTCAAAGAACTTATTTATTTCTCCCTTAATTTCATTATTTACCCAGTAGTCATTCAGGAGCAGGTTGTTCAGTTTCCATGTAGTTGTGCAGTTTACAGTGAGTTTCTTAATCCTGAGTTCTAATTTGATTGCCCTGTGGTCTGAGAGACTGTTATGATTCCCGTTCTTTTGCATTTGGTGAGTAGTGTTTTACTTCCAATTATGTGGTTGATTTTAGAATAAGTGGTATTTCCTGCTGAGAAGAATGTATATTCTGTTGATTTGGGGTGGGGAGTTCTGTAGATGTCTATTAGGTCCACTAGGCCCAGGGCTGGGTTCAAGTCCTGAATATCCTTATTAATTTTCTGTCTTGTTGATCTGTCTAATATTGACTGTGGGGTGTTAAAGTCACCCACTACTATTGTGTGGGAGTCTAAGTCTCTTTGTAGGTCTCTAAGAACTTGGTTTATGAATCTGGGTGCTCGTGTATTGGGTGCATATATATTTAGGATAGTTACCTCTTCTTGTTGCATTGATCCCTTTACCATTATTTAATGCCCTTCTTTGTCTTTTTTGATCTTTTTTGGTTTAAAGTCTGTTTTACCAGAGGCTAGGATTACAACCCCTGTTTCTTTTTGCTTTCCATTTGCTTGGCAAATATTCCTCCATCCCTTTATTTTGAGACTATGTGTGTCTTTGCATTTGAGATGGGTGGGTCTCCTGAATACAGCACACTGATGGGTCTTGACTCTTTATCCAATTTGCCAGTGTGTGTCTTTTAATTGGGGGATTTAGCCCATTTATGTTTAAGGGTAATATTGTTATGTGTGAATCTGATCCTGCCATTATGATGCTAGCTCATTATTTTGCCCCTTAGTTGTTGCAGTTTCTTCATAGTGTCGATGTTCTTTACATTTTGGTTTGTTTTTTCAGTGCTAGTACCAGTTTTTCCTTTCCATATTTAATGCTTCCTTTAGGAGCTCTTGTAAGCCAGGCCTGGTGGTGACAAAATTCCTCAGCATTTGTTTGTCTGGAAAGGATTTTATCTCTCCTACACTTATGAAGCTAAGTTTGGCTACATATGAAATTCTAGGTTGAAAATTCTTTTCTTTAAGAATGTTGAATATTGTCTCCCACTCTCTTCTAGCTTAGCATTTCTGCACAGAGGTCCGCTGTTAGTCTGATGGGCTTCCTTTTATGGGTAACCCAACCATTCTCTCTGGCTGCCCTTAACATTTTTTCCTTCATTTCAACCTTGGTGAATCTGATGATTATGTGTCTTGGGGTTGCTCTTCTTGAGGAGTATCTCTGTGGTGTTCTCTGTATTTCTTGAATTTGAATGTTGGCCTGTCTTGCTAGGTTAGGGAATTTCTCCTGGATAATATCCTAAAGTGTGTTTTCCAACATAGTTCCATTCTCCCCGTCACTTTCAGTTAACCAATCAAATGTAGCTTTTGTCTTTTCAAATAGTCCCATATTTCTTGGAGGCTATGTTCATTCCTTTTTATTCTTTTTTCTCTAATCTTGTCTCCACACTGTATTTCATTAAGTTGATCTTCAATCTCTAATATCATTTCTTCCGCTTGATCGATTCAGCTATTGATAATCATGTATGCTTCACGAAGTTCTCATCTGTGTTTTTCAGCTCCATCAGGTCATTTATTTTCTTCTCTAAATTGGTTATTCTAGTTAGCAATTTCTCCAACCTTTTATCAAAGTTCTTAGCTTCCTTGCATTGGGTTAGAACATGCTCCTTTAGCTTGGAGGAGTTTGTTATTGCCCACCTTCTGAAGCCTACTTCTGACAATTCATCAAACTCATTCTCCATCCAATTTTGTACCCTTGCTGGCAAGGAGTTGTGATCCTTTGGAGGAGAAGAGGCATTCTGTTTTTTGGAATTTTCAGCCTGTTTGTGCTGGTTTTTCCAAATCTTCTTGGATTTATCTACCTTTGGTCTTTGCTTTTGGTGACCTTCAGATGGAGTTTTTGCGTGGTCATCCTTTTTGTTGATGTTGATGCTATTTATTTCTGTTTGTTAGTTTTTCTTCTAACATGCCCCTCTTCTGCAGGTCTGCTGGAGTTTTCTGGGGGTCCACTCCGGATCTTGTTTACCTGGGTATCACCAGCAGAGGCTGCAGAAAAGCAAAGATTCCTGCCTGCTCCTTCCTCTGGAAGCTTTGTTCCAGAGGGACACCCACCAGATGCCAGCTAGATCTCTCCTGTATGGGGTGTCTGTTGACCCCTGCTGGGAGGTATCTCCTTGTCAGGAGGCACTGGGGTCAGGGACTCACTTGAGGAGGCAGTCTGTTCCTTAGCAGAGCTCAAGTGCTGTGCTGGGATATTCATTGCTCTCTTCAGAGCTGGCAGGCAGGAATGTTTAAATCTGCTGAAGCTGCACCCACAGCTGCCTCTTCCCCTAGGTGCTCTGTATCAGGGAGATGAGAGTTTCGACTATAGGCTCCGACTGGAGCTGCTGCCTTTCTTTCAGAGATGCCATGCCCAGAGAGGAGGAATCTAGAGAGGCAGTCTGGCTATAGTGGCTTTGCTGAGCTGTGGTGGGCTCTGCCCAGTCCAAACTTCCAGGTGGTTTTGTTTACACTATGAGGGGAAGACCGCCTACTCAAGCTTCAGTAATGGCAGATGCCTGTACCCCTACCGAGCTCGAGCATCCCAGGTCCACTTCAGACTGCTGTGCTGACAGCGAGAATTTCAAGGCAGTGGATTTTAGCTTGCTGGGCTCTGTCGCAGTGGGTGCTGAGCAAGACCACTTGGCTCCCTGGCTTCAGCCTCTTTTCCACTGGTAAGGGTCTATCTTGCTGGTGTTCCAGGAGCCACTGGGATATGAAAAAATAAAATAAAAAAAACTCCTGTGGCTAGCTTGGTGTCTGCCCAAACAGCCACCCAGTTTCATGCTTGAAACCCAGGGCCCTTGTTGTGTAGGCATCTGAGGGAATCTCCTGGTCTGAAGGTTGTGAAGACTGTGGGAAAAGTGTAGTATCTGGGCCGGATAGCACCATTCCTCACAGCACAGTTCCTCACAGCTTCCCTTGGCTATGGGTGGGATTTCCCTGACCTCTTGCACTTCCCAGGTGAGGTGACACCTCACCCTGCTTCTGCTCACCCTCTGTGGGCTATACCACCTGTATAATCAGCCCCAGTGAGATGAACCAGGTACCTCAGTTGGAAATGCAGGAATCACTCGCCTTCTGTGTTGGTCTTGCTGGGAGCTGCAGACAGGAGCTGTTGCTATTAGGCCATCTTGCCCAGGAAACCAACGTTAGTATTGTTATGTGTGAATTTGATCTGTCATCATGGTGTTAGCTGGTTATTTTGCACACTTGCTAATGTAGTTGCTTCATAGTGTCACTGATCTGTGTACTTCAGTGTGTTTTTATAGTGGCTGGTAACGGGTTTTCCTTTTCATATTTTGTGCTTCCTCCAGGAGCTTTTGCAAGGCAGGGCTGTTGATGACAAATTCCCTCAGCATTTGCTTGTCTGAAAAGGATCTTATTTCTTTGCTTAGGAGGCTTAGTTTGGCTAGATATAAAATTCTGAGTTGAAAATTATTTTCTTTAAGAATGTTGAATATTGGCTCCTAATCTCTTCTGACTTGTAGGGTTTCCACTGAGATGTCTGCTGTTAGTCTGATGGACTTCCCTTTGTAGGTGATCTGGCCTTTCTCTCTGGCTGCCCTTAATATTTTTCTTTTATTTCGACCTTGGAGAATCTGATGATTATGTGTCTTGAGTTGATTTTCTTGTGGAGTATCTTACTGGGGTTATCTGCATTTCCTGTATCTGAATGTTGGCCTGTCTTGCTAGGTTAGGGAAGTTCTCCTGGATAATATCCTGAGGCATATTTTCCAACTTGGTTCCATTCTACCCATCTCTTTCGGGTACCCCAGTCAGTTGTAGGTTCATTCTCTTCACATAATCCCATATTTCTTGCAGGTTTTGTTCATTCCTTTTCATTCATTTTTCCCTATTCTTGTCTTATTTCAGAAAGGTAGTCTTCCAGCTCTGATATTGTTTCCTATGCTTAGTCTATTCTGCTATCAATACTTGTGATTGCATTGTACTCATGTTGTGTTTTTCAGCTCCATCAGGTTGGTTACATTCCTCTCTAAACTGGCTGTTCTGGCTATTTGTTCATGTGTTGTTTTATATGATTCTTGGCTTCTTTGAAATGGGTTAGAACATGTTCCTTTAGCTCTCAGTGAAGTTTATTATTACTCACCTTCTGAGGCTTACTTCTGTCAATAAGCCATCTCAGCCTCAGCCCAGTTCTGCACCCTTGTTGGAAAGGTGTTGTGGTCATTTAGAGAAGAGGAACTCTGGTTTTTTGAGTTTTCAACATTTTTTGGTTGATTCTTTCTCATCTTTGTGGGCTTATCTACTTTTGATATTTGAGGTTGCTGACCTTTGAATGGGATTTTGTGAGATCTTTTTTTGTGGATATTGCTGGGTTTTTTTGTTTGTTTTTCTTTTAATAGTCAGGCCATTCTTCCATAGGGCTGCTGTGGTTTGCTGGCAGTCTGCTCCAGACCCTAGTTGCCTTGGTTTTCCCCATACCTGGAGGTATCACCAGTGAAGACTATGAAACAGCAAAGATGGCAGCCTGTTCCTTCCCCTGGAAGCTCTGTCCTGGGAGGGTACTGACCCGTTGCTGGTTTGAGCATGCCTGTAGTAGGTGGCTGGAGACACCTGTTGGGAGGTTTCACCCAGTCAGGAGGAACAGGATCAGGAACATGCTTAAAGAATCAGTCCGGCTGCTTTTTGATAGAGCAGATGTGCTGCATTGAGGGGGACCCTTACTCATCCAGACCATTTGGGTTCTCCACAGCTGGCAGGCTGGAACTTCTGAGTCTACCAAACTACAGAGATAGCAGCCACCCCTTACCCCATGACCTCCAGCCCAAGGAGAAATCAGAGCTGTCTGTATAACCCCGGCTGAAGTGGCTAAAGCCCTTGCAGGGAGGTCCCTCCAAGTAAGGAGGAATGGATCGGGGCCCTGCTTAAAGAAGCAGTCTGGCCAACAGCTGGCAAGGCAGTTGTGCTGTGCTGTGGGGGACCCTTCCTCATCTGGACAGCTAGGATTCTCCAGTGCTGGCAGGCTGAAATGGCTGAGTCTACTGACCTACAGAGATGTCAGTCACTCCTCTCCTGGGAACTTGGTCCTGCCCCAGGCAGACTCCAGCCTGTGCCATTGGCTGGCTGGAATTCCAAGGCAGTGGGTCTTAATTTGTGAGGTGCTGTGAAAGTGGGACCCACAGAACAATGCCGATTGGCTCCCTAGATTCAGCCCTCTTCCTAGGGATATGGACAGATCTCCCACCTTGCTGGGAATCCTGGGGCCGAAATATGTAAAATTCCTGGGTCTCTGTGTGCGCCTGAGCAGCTGCTCTGCCTAGACTCCACACAGCTGTGTTTATCGGACCCAAGGCCCTGAGGGCATGGGCTCACAGGGGATTTCCTGGTCCACAGGTTGCAAGGATCCATGGGAGAAGCATGGTTTCCTGGGCAGGGTCACACAATCACTCACTGCTTCCCCTGGCTGGGGTGGGGGTTCCTTTGCCTCTATGCTGCTCCCAAGTAGGCTGTCTGTTGTCCCACTCTGCTTTTCTTCATTCTTCGTGGGTTGTTTGCCTAGTCAGTCCCAGTGTGAGAACCTGGATATTTCAGTTGAAGGTGCTGACTGAGTTCACTTGCTCCTTCCATTCCTGTCTGTAAGTGCCTTGGACTGCAGTTGCATCTAATCAGCCATCTTGGCCCTGACCCACTAATTTTCTTAGTGTGTTTTTTGTTGAACAGAGATTTTTATTTTGATGAAGTCCAGCTTATCAGGTTTTATGTTTTTGTTTGTTTGTTTCTTGGCTAGTGCTTTTTCTGTCCTGTCAAAAAATCTTGGCCTATCTCGAGGTTAAACTTATTTTTTTCCTATCTTCTTCTAGTCTTATAACTTACATTTCAGATTATTATCTATTTTGATCTTTTTCTTGTAAAAAGGAAAAAATATGGATGAAGGTTCATTTTTTTTTCTATAGAGGTATTCAACTGCTTTAGCACTGTTTGTTGAAAAGACTATTCTTTCCCCTATTGAATTGCTTTGCTACCCTTGGAGAAAATCAGTTAACTCTTTAAGTGTGGATCTGTATCTGAGCTCTCTTCTCTTATGCATTAAACCATTTGCTACTGTTCTACAAGTTTCTGAGCTTCTGTTTATTTTTCATTAATTGTCTTTCTGTCTTGTCTTCAGATTGGACTTTTTTTATTAATCTGTCTTAAAGTCCCATGATATTTTCTTCTTTGGTGTCTAGTCTGCTTTCAGGCCCGTCCAGTGAATTTTTAATTTCAGATATTGTATTTTTCCATTCCAAAGTCTTCTTTGTTTGTTCTAAATAGTTTCCATTTCTCTATTGAGATTTCCTAGTGGTTTCTTTCATTATGTTTGTTTTACTTTGTATTCTTAAACATATATGCCTTAACACTACATTCTAATACATAATTTCTGTGATTTGTAAGTCTCATTATTATGGATTTTCCTCTCAGTTATAGGCCACCTTTTCCTGCTTATTTATATATGTAGTAATTTTTTATTGAATGCCATCAATTTTGTTCTCTTTTGTAAAGAGGATTGAACTTTGTTATGGCAGGTAGTTAATTTACTTGTGCATCAGCTTGATCCTTTAGAGGACTATTTATAAGCTTTAATATGGCAGGTCTAGTCTGGGGCTGGAATAGCCTACTCATTAGATTTGGCCTTTCTTGTGTGTCAATTGCATGTCTGCGGGTTTATTTAAGTGTCTCACTCAAGCTAGGCAGAAACCCAACATCTCCAAGCCCTGTGCAAGCTCTGGAATCCCCTTTCAACTCATAGCTTTTCTTGGCCTTCCACTGCCTTATTTTGTACTTGCATTGCTTAATCTTTGGCGAAAGACTCAAGGGAACCAAATTCAGCTTTCTAAATTTTCTTCTTTTTACAGTTCTCTCCTTTTCCCCATGCTTCATATTTCAGCCACTTCTGCAGCAATTATTTTTCTCTTTATTTTGTCTTATAATAAAATTGTGTGGATTCAATTATGATCCTTCTCCATTGCTTAATTTAAGTAAAAATAGTTTTTCTATACATTCTGGGTGTAGGAATGGATTAGGTTAACATTTTTGCTGGTGTGATCTAGGACTGTCTTTGCTATTTTTTCTGGAAGTGATAAAATATATATTCTCTTACTTTTCAAAGTCTGCTGCCTCCTGTCCTCCTTCCCATTTTATCCAGACCTTCTCTTTTCCCCACCCACTACTGTCCCTGTCTTGCCCAATGTGGGTTATATTCCAAGCAGTTTCTCCTAAGTGTGACCTTGTCCCAATAAGAGCCTCAGATGTCTTAGTTTTTAAAGTCCTTAGGGCCATACAATCCTAACAGTTCAGAACTTACAATAACTGTCTTATTCTGTCCCTGTGAATTGGACTCTAAAAGTGTACGTTTTAGATTCTGTTCTCAGATTGTCCCCTGGCAATTTCCAGTGAATACATGTTGGTGATTTTGAGGTTCTTCCATTCTCAGGGACATCTTGTTGCCTTTCCTCAGCTTTCTCTTGCACAGACACTGATGGATCTTATAAAGTGGGCTATTTGTCACCACTTGTTTATATTTTAGGTTCTTGAGAATATTTTATTGCCTAGTTTAGTTGTAGATATTGTGCTTGAGTTTTTGCTTTTATTATCCTACTTGTTCTTTCTGTTTTATTAATGATTCAGGGAGATTCACTGCCAATACTGCCAGCCTAAAATATTCCTTTATTTCTTACTAAAAATTACATAATCTTTGTCATGAAGAGGAAGATATACTTCAATTCATGCATTTCTTAAACTTTAAAAATCACTAATGTAGCATTGATTGATTTAAAAATTCTACACAGGGCTGGGCGCGGTGGCTCACGCTTGTAATCCCAGCACTTTGGGAGGCCGAGGCGGGCGGATCACGAGGTCAGGAGATCGAGACCACGGTGAAACCTCGTCTCTACTAAAAATACAAAAAAAAAAATTAGCCGGGCGTGGTGGCGGGCGCCTGTAGTCCCAGCTACTCAGAGAGGCTGAGGCAGAAGAATGGCATGAACCCGGGAGGCGGAGCTTGCAGTGAGCCGAGATCACGCCACTGCACTCCAGCCTGGGTGACAGAGTGAGACTCCGTCTCAAAAAAAAAAAAAAAAGAAAAAATTCTATACAGGATTAGGGAGAAAAATTGTTTACTTAGAGTGCTGACTAAAAATCATAAATGCACATTCTGTAAAAGGACTTGGATTTGTATAGTGAAGAATTAACTTTACGCAAAGAGAGCTCTGGCTTTTGCTTTTGGCTACTGGGAGGAGATCTCTAGGCCCCAAGAATGTCCTGCTTGATGTGAATGTTTTTGTTTGCCTGGGAGCTTTTACCAGTGAACAGTCCAACAGTGTGATTTATGATGAAGATTTTGGAACGTACTACCTCAGCTCTAACATCCAGAGGAACTAGAGGCTAAAGGCATTAGCCTAAGCCTCCAGGATGGGCTGGAGCCTAAAGATCAGTCTCATGAGCAGTACATGCTCAAGCTCCAGTAGACCTCTGGACACCAAAGGCTCAAATGAGATTTCCTGATGACAGTACTCTGTGTATTGTCAGGTGTCAATTGGCTGCGAGGGTAATGCATCCCTGAAGATAATAGAAGTTGTGCGTTTGGACCCTTTCAGACCTTGCTCTATGTGTCTCTATATGACTCTCCCTTTCGCTGGTTCTGATGGTATCTTTTTGCTATAACAAAATTGTCCTCACAAGTGTAGTGCCTTCTGGAGTTCTGTGAGTTTTTCTAGTGAATTATCAAAACTGAGGGGGTAGTGGGAACCCCTGACTTTGTAGCCAACTGATCAGAAGGTAAAGGAGGCTTGGTGCTATGGTTTGAATGTATCCCCTCCAAAACTCAGGTGTTGGCAATATGATGTGATAATATTAATAGGTAGAGTCTTTACGAGGTGATTAGGCCATGAGGGTTCCTCCCTTGTAAATGTGATTAAGGCCCCTGTAAAAGCAACTTCACTCATTGTTCAGTTGGTTTGCCCGTTCACCTCTGCCATGTGAGGACAGTGTTCCTCCCCTCCAAACGATGTAGCAACAAGGTGCCATCTTGGAAGCAGAAGAGTAGCCCATAGCAGACAACCAAATAGCCCAAGCCTTGATGTTGAACTTCCCAGAGCCCAGTGAAAATAAATATCTATTTTTTATAAATTACCGAGTCTCAGATATTTTGTTAGAGCAGCACAAAATGGACTACAACAAGTGGGGACCCCAGACTTGTGGCTAGTGTATAAAGTGACGGCATGCTTGTGGAGGACTGTGCCCTTTACCTATGAAGTTTGGCCCAACTCTCCCAGGCAGGAGGAATCACGGCATTTCACGAAATGGTTGGGTATCAATATACTATATAAATAAGCACAGATTTATTACAGAGCAACACAACTAATTAAGAAAGTGCACACTAAAATGGTATAGTATTATTGGAAATAGAAATATGCAAGAATGAGAGAGAATTAAAAACACATGGGAATTGAGATAGGATTTATTGCTAGTTTGATGACGTTGGTGCTATGAGACTAGACTGTTCAAATTCTTCCCTGCCACTTATCCCCACAGGGTTCATGATGTATCTCTAACAATAAGGAGCAGTAGAAAATGGGGAATCAAATAATAATCAACTGCTACCCTAATGCAGATATGAGGTAAATAAGAGGGTCATTAGGTCAGCAACTACATAGCTGCCTCGAAACAGGATGAGAAGGGAGGAGGCGGGTCTTGTTTACTCTGTTTAGCATGTGGAAAAAAGAAATAAGAAAGTACAATAGCAAAAGGAGAGCCTGGGTACACTGATGTGTACCTATAGTCCCAGCTACTTGGAAGGTTGAGATGGGTGGATTGCTTGAGCCCAGGAATTGGGGTCCAGCCTGGTCAACATAGTGAGACCCCATCTCTTAAAAAAAGAAAAGGGATACAATTAGATTCAAAAGAAGGGCTTACATTTCATCACTGAGGTGGTGGGATTATTTTTCTCTTTCCTGTTAAACTGAACAAAGGAAAAAAATTCTCCCCTTTCTGCTGGGAGATATCTAGCAGATAACAATTTTATGACAAGCAGTGAAGCAAAGCTGAGACATAGAAAGAACCTGAATCCTTGGTGACATAATTGAGTTGCTGACTCAATCAGTTATGAAGCCCATTCATCTCTGGACTTCTTGTTATGTGAATTAAGAAATGTTCTTATTGTTTGGAATCAAAGTCAAGGAATACATATCCTGTACCCATGCATTTTAAGTTATTATCAACCCATCCATTAGTAATCATAGCCAGTCTTCTTCTTTGTCCACTGAGTTATGTTTTCTTCTAAATAGAGTTCTCTTTTCCCTCTTTGGCAAGGTGGCATGTCACAGCCAGACCTACTGTACTAAAAACTCAAGTAGACTCAATGATATAATAAGAGCTAGGATATGGAAGCATATATGCTCTGGCACAGCACAGATTTTCTTTTTCTTTTTTCTTTTTTTTTTTTGAGACAGAGTCTCACCTGTTGGCCAGGCTGGAGTCCTATGGCGTGATCTCAGCTCACTGCAACTTCCACCTCCCAGGATCAAGCAATTCTCCTGCCTCAGCCTCCCAAGTAGCTGGGATTACAGGTGCGTGCCACCATGCCCAGCAAATTTTTTTGTATTTTTAGTAAAGAGGGGTTTCGCCATGTTAGCTAGGCTGGTAAACTCCTGACCTCAGGTGATCCACCCACGTTGGCCTCCCAAAGCACGGATTTTCCCATATGAAAATAATGTGCCTCCTAACCAGCCCAAGTAGCATAAAAGATACCAACTGGTGGGTCCACGTCTACCAGCCTGGAAGATTTTATTTCATTTGGAGACACAGTCATCACTAAACTTCAGGTGCACTGCCATAAAAAATATTAGGAGTTACCAGAGAGGCATCTACTAAGTTGCATGCTTCATCTCATATAATTTTGCTGGTTTGGTAATTTACAAAGTGAAAGTCACTTTGGACTAAATCCAAGTTGTCATTCTTATCAATATTTGAACTTGGAACATGTGTTCTGTTTTAGAGCTTTGCTTTTTTACTAACGAAGTTAGTGGCTGTGGGTGCAGAGGATGGCTGCATGATTCTCAAGGCAGGTATTCTTTTTGCTCTGATATAATTCAGAAGACACATGGCTTATCTTTGTACCATATCCAACACTGTTTTAGTCCTCAGTTTTAGGATTGGTTATTTTCTACCTAAAGGACTGGGACTGAGCACAGGGATAGAAATAAAAGAAATAGGAAGCAGGGATGAGCAGTAAGAGATGTCCAATGGTATACTTCTTTATCAGAACTATTCTAATATTTTGTCAAATATGCTATACCAGAATTCAATCCACCTAACTGGGGGATGTAAACTGTTCCTGGGTGGAGGAAAAAAGCTGAAGTCCACAATTCAGTGACTACTCCTAAAACCTTTACTTCCCTCACAGAGAATCAGACCCATATTTACTTCTCCATTTCCCCCAGAAGGTATTTCTATCAATCCCAATATGAAGAATGCAAAGGTAAGGACCCCCACTCAGTTTGCATCTCTTGGAATTTGGCTATATTACTGAGATTCATTAGGATTTTTTTTTTACTTACTAGTATGCTTTCTGAGGTGTTATAAGATCAGCATTGTTTCTGTTGACTTTTCCATTCTACTGAAGATCTTTATATTTTCTTATAATTCTAACATTTCAATTGAGGAGGATAGATTTAAAGACTAATAACCATGACAGTTTCAGCCTCTGATATTTCTAGAGGCAAATATTTCCTTACTACTTTGTGAGAAAAACCTTTCATTAATGGGTGTCTTTAATTACAAGAAACTTATTCCCTGTGTTGCATTAATAGTTGCCTTCCCAAAACTTCCCTCTGGAACAATGCATAATAAATCTACTTCATTTTCCAGAGGACTAGATTTAAATGTATAAAGAGTTATGTATTCTTCTTTCCAGGCATTATGAACATATCTAGTAACTTTATGTGTTCCTTTGAATACTTCTAGGATTTAAAAGTTTACAGACATCATCTGGATAACTTCATAATCATACAAGGAGGTAAGTGAGGTTCAAAACAGTTGATGAGGGAAAGCTCTACTTTAAATGCCAATTAATTAATGTGGGAGAAATGACAGAATTAGGACAATAGCATTTCACAAATTCTATTTAACTTATTGATTCAGACAAGATTTATCAAGGTTAAAATCCTTAGGTAAATGGATGTTGGGACACTGGACCTTCATTTTGTGCCAAGCTGATATTACACAGAATAATTTCTAATCACAAGTGATAAAATAAAATTACACAATAGCAGGTTCAGATTGTCGTTACTCCAGAGAATGTCAGTCTTATCAAATTAATGGTAAATGTACTAGAAGTTCTGTGTCTTCTGATGTGATAAAACATGAAGTACACAATATCATTTATGATATTCTTTTCATAGTGTTTCACCTGAATCCATCAAGCCTTTAAAATCACTTCCACAAGAGATGAAGTAAGAGGACACAACTGAACACATTCTTAAAAGATAGAATATTCCAGGGACCAACTGGCCTTTGGTTTTCAAAATTCATTTTTAAAAAAGACTGTTAAAAAATTAAATAACAGGCACACACACACACAATTCAAAAGATATGCACTAAGGTGTTAACAATGGGAATCTCTGGATGGTGGTATGTGACATTCTTTTTTTCTTTTGTCTGTATTTTTTATTTTTCTACAATGCACATGTATTGTTTCTCTAAGTATCATTAAGAAAATTAATAGTCAACCTGGCAAAATAGTTTGCCCAATCTGTATGAGATGTTTTTCAGACTCCCACCATATTTGATGTGTTCCCATGGTTGAACTCTTGTTTGCTATTGTCTTCCCTGAATTGTGAAGCCTACTATTTGGCAGTATGCCTCAGATATAATCTTACTTACCTGAGGTAAAATTTCTGACCTGGCCATTTTAAAGATTCTTAATAATGTTCAATTATAAAGGCAATTGAAGACTACACTGCCTTTTTGGAAGTTCAATAACATTGTTAGCTGTTTAGAATATAGTCTGTTGACTATTTAGAATAGATGTTAAGAACATAGGCTCTGGAGATCTTAGGAAAATTGCTGAAACTTATTTAAGCCTTAATTTTCTTATCTGCAAAGTGAAGAAAATACCAGAACCTATTTCAAAGGGCTGTTTTAAAGGTTAAATGAGATAACACAGCAAAACACTTGAGTATAACGTTCAGTTGACAGTATATAAAAATAAATTTGAGCAATTATAATAATTATTGTGTTCATATAAAATATCAGAATAAACATTGTATCATTTAGACTCCCTCCAATACCTCAAAATTAATTTGACCAAAAGTGTTATATTTAGCCACTTTCTTGGTGAAAATCTTTTAATCAAAAGAATAGGATTAAATAAGCAATTTTCTTAATCTGGTAACTATAGCACTGTATCTCTTTTTTAATTCCATAACAAATTCTTTAAGTAACTCATTAACATTAAATCTTTCGAGTGTTTAGGACCTGTGCGGTCCCAAAAAGCACCCACTTAAGTGGAATAACCCCAAGAATTCAGGATAAAGTTTCTGGGATTTTCATAGTACAGTGACATTCCTTGAGAACACAGAACATTTATTGAGGTACCTGAATAATTGAAGTCCCCAAGTAGCTAATCAGAACCACACAATTTACTCTGTGTAGGGTGAAGATATTCACTACTAGCTAGTGGAATCACGGTCCTCAAATGCAGGAGGCGATAACATCAGAATTTTGTGAGAACATCTATTAAACTGAACACATAGACAGTTATCTATGTGAGAGGTAAAGTGATGGAGAATAAGTTTAAAACATTTGATGTCCCTCCAAACCCCACAATAGCCCACGAACTGAAAAATAGAAGCTGAATAACTTTATGGGCCTGCCTGCTTCTGCTGTGCCACTCTGCAGCAGAACTTTAAAGCAAAACATTTCTTAGAGTTTTACACTGGATATATTAATGAAATCACTATTTTGCTGCATATTAAACAAGATTCCTTCCACTGCAAGTACAGAAACTCAAGAAATTTAAACAATAATGAAGTATATTGACTCATCACTGAGTCTAGAGGTAGAACAGACTTCAAAGTTGGCTTAATCTGGCAAGCACTAGCTTTCTTTCCCAAAGCTGGTTCTTAGGCTCTGTTCTCTGTTGGCTTCACAAAATGGCAGTCCCAGCTTCACTAGTGCATAACTTCTTCCAACAGCTCTCACTTAAAGGTAAACAAACATTTTCCAGAAACTCTCAACAAGTTCTCCTTGACCTCACTAGCCAGTACTGTGTCTTATTCCTCATTCCTGAACCAATCATTAGCAAAGGAATAAGATTACTCCTAAGACACATAGCTTCTGGTAAGGTAGCCGTGGATGTATAAATGAAAATGGGGTGCTCTTGGGAAGAGGGAAATAAATATTGGGTGGGTAATCAACAAGGCATCATCAAAAAACTTTCTGGGGGTTGAATGGAGCAGGAAAATTTTTCAGCATAGTTTTTCATACAATACTTGGCTTTTAAACAGTTAAGAAATAAAAGAATCCACATCTTTCCTCATTTGATTTCCCCCTTGCTGAAATTACAATAATAATTTTTTTTTTTTTTGAGATGGAGTCTCTGTCACCCAGGCTGGAGTGCAGTGGCCCAATCTTGGCTCACTGCAACCTCTGCCTCCTGGGTTCAAGCGATTCTCCTGCCTCAGCCTCCGTGGTAACTGGGATTACAAGCACCTGCCATCACGCCTGGCTAATTTTTGTATTTTTAGTACAGATGGGGTTTCACCACATTGGCCAGGTTTGTCTCAAACTCCTGACCTCAGGTGATCTGCCCACCTTGGCCTCCCAAAATGCTGGGATTGCAGGCATGAGCCACTGCACCCTGCCTACAGTAATAATTTTGAGTGAGAATAACAATATTTTGTGTAGACTATCTCCAGCCAGGTTGTAGAATACTCAAACGGCTCTGAACACTTTCAGGTTGTTTGGAGTTTGGAAAAACCTAAGTGGTGATTTTCCCTGAATTTTTAGGATGTGAAATTTTTTTAAAGTGGAAATGCAATCTGTATATAATAACCTAGACTTCAAAATATTGTTATGTAACAGCTATTTGATGTTTGACAAGTTTTTGACACTCTTTAATGAGCCAGTTTACATCTTTAATCTTATAAATAAATTTACTAAGTACAAATCTGAGCACTAAGTATGGTAAGTTCGGCGTTTTATCCTTAAAGGGGTGGAATGGCATCTAAATTCAGAAAACCACTTAATTTTCTTAAAGTGAAAACATATCCACACGCCTTAGTGATTTCAGTCTCAGTACTTTTTCTTTGACTTTCATTTTTTTTTAAACCAAATTAACAACCATTTTTTTTCTATTATTAGGCATTTCTAAGTTATTGTTTATGGAGAAATGACTTGAGCTCAGGAGAGCTGGATACAAGTCTTAAGCTAGTGATGAGGTCTTAGGAAAGCCACTTTGCCTCTCCAAATTATAGTTTTCTTTTCAGCTTGTTAGACTCAATGAATCATTTATTCATTCATTTAATGAACATCTACTGACTGCCTATTGTGGTTTGGAGAATTAAAAAATAATAATAACACTTTGTCCTTGCTTTCAAGGAGTTCATAATAAAGTGACACAGGTGGTACATAGCACAAGGGAATTTTTCTGAGTTAAGTACAGCAATGGAGATGTGAATGGGGTCTTTTGGAAATATCTAGAAGGGATACTTAAGTCAACTTCAGGTTGGAGATGAATGAAGGGAAAGTTTCCCTGGAGATCACGATATTTGAGCTGAGAATGAATAGGCAATAGCTAGGTAAAGGCTGGTTGGGGAGGAGTTGAAAAAATTCACAAAAGGAAGATAGTATGAACAAAGGTATGAAGACACAGCCTGGTATAAAGGGATATTGTAAACAATTCATTGGAGAAAAAATTGTGAAGCAGAGAGTAGGAAAGAAGAATGTTGGAGAGGTGTGCAGGAGCCAGAAGGCTTTGTGAGACTTTTTCCCTGGTAGGTGATAATTCAATAAAATATGTTATTTAAGGGTCAGAGGGAAACACATCAAGTTTTCCTGACATCTCGTTCTAGCCTTCTTTAATTTTATTTATTTTATCTTTAACATTTAAAACAGTATGAAGGAAGTGTTCTATAGGGTTTATCCTATAATATTCTAGCTTCCCAATCTCACTACCATGGAATTATTTTTAGTATGGTGCTAGGATATTTATTGAATCTGAGCTTTTTTTTTTTTCTTAACTGAATGAAAAAGAATTGTGAAGCTTTTTTTGTTTCAAGGAAACACAATTGTTTTGAATTAGTAGAGTGTTTGTCAAAGGAGTTCAGCAAAGCCCCACTATTACCCTGGAGTATGTAATTCTCAGTATAGTTTTCTTTCTATTTTCATAAGGTTAACTGTTTCTCCATGTAAAACAAACTTAATAACTAGCAGGGTTATCCTTTGCCTTTGCATCTTCTATTACATATAAAACTTTTGATATTAAAAATGATTTTTCTCCTCCATCATTTCTTTCTCCTCCTTCCCTTCCTCCCCCTCCTCCTTCTTTCACTTATAAAAGTCTCCTCTCAAGATAAAAATTCTAGAAATGAGATTCATTAAGCTATTATCAGATAATGGGAGCATAAGTTATCTGACTATTAGATGCCCATTGAAAAGGGAAATATGCTTACAGTCCAAGGTCAAGTGACCAGAGGTGGAGAAGGGCCTGGATGTCTGAGAAGGAAGGGCCAAATATACACTCTCCCTCTTCACTGGAGAGAGCCACTTTCAACCAGCATGGTTTTTTTCTGGTAAAGCAAGCCAATGTTAAGAACTACATAATGCTTAACAAAATAATTGAAGGGTCTATTATTCAAAAGGGAGAAAGACTAAAGTCACTAAATAGAAGAACATGTCCTCAATATGACTGTAGGCAATATTCTCTTAGAAAATAATGAAATGTTTGTCTTGGTGATATGGTTACGTTTCTTAAGTGAATAGGAAAAGTATTTTGCATCTCTCTGTGATGGGGAAACTGACCTGAAATTGGAGCATTCATAGTCATCTTCATCCTTGATTATGGGATGAGTGTCCACATCCCAACTCTTTCTCTCTTTTTCTTGAATGAACAGATAAGAGATTCCATAAGTCCTGACAAAGAGGGGAACACATAGCTCTCAGAACTTCCCAGGAGGGAAAGTGGAGTCACTGAGGAACTTGGAGGTTTGATTATGGAGGTTTGAACAAAGAGAGAGAAGGGTGAGGGCTGTTTATAAGGTAGTGAGGGAGAAAGCATACGTTAGGAGCATCTTTCTCATGAGGCTTAAGTCCAGAAGTGCTTTCCCAGGTGCTCTATAAATGAATGGTGAAGTCAAAGAGAATTACTGTAACTTCTATTCCTCCTCATACCCTACAAGGTTGGCTTTATGGATGTGCAACCTATATAGTTGCACAGAACACATTATCAGAAAGGTTCTGCACTTGGTTTAATAATCTACTCTTACTGTCTTGAAGTTGTTACTTTTTTCTTTAAATTTATATTTTTTAAGTGAAGTGCAATAGGATGATGGAGCCTGAACACAGGATATGGCAATAAGCATGTGTGCTGCCATTATTTGCCACCCCACTCCCACATAATGTTCAGTATGCCCCATAAGCACAGAATTTCTCTGGACCCATGATGGGTGGGAATGCAGTGAGACTCAAAGCAAGTACAAGGTGAGTTTGTTACATCTATGTCTAAGCAGAAGTTGACAGCTGCAAGAGGCGAGTGTTTGAACTAGAATGTGCTTTGAATGCAGAAAGAAGGCAATGGTGAAGAGACAACCTACGGAATAGGAAAAAGTATTTGCAAACCATACAATTGATAAGAGATTAATATCAAAAATATATAAGGAACTCGAGAACTTGAACAATTCAATAGCAAGAAAACAAATAACCCAATTTAAAAATGGGCAAAGGATCTGAATAAACATTAAAAAAAACATACATATGGCCAACAGGTATATGCAAAAAAGCTCAATGTCACTAATCATCAGAGAAATGCAAATTAAAATCACAATGAGATATCTCCTCACACCTGTTAGAACAGCTACTATCAAAAAGACGAAAGACAAGTGTTGGTAAGGATGTGCAGAAAAGGGAAACTTTGTACACTGTCGGGGGGAATGTAAATTAGTGCAGCCATTATGGAAAACAGTTTAGAAGTCTCTCAAAAAATTATAAATGGAATTACCTAAACCTGCTACTGGATATACATCCAAAATATTGAAATCAGTATATTGAAGAGATGTCTGCATGCCCATGTGCATTGCAGCTTTATTCACAATAGCCAATAAGTGGAATCAACCTAAGTGTCCATTGACAGATAAATGGATAAAGAAAACCCGGTATATATACACAATGGAATACTATTTCAGCCTTTAAAAAGAAGGAAATCCTGCCATTTTGTGACAACATGGATGAATCTGAAGGACATTATGTTAAGTAAAATAAGCCAGGCACAGAAAGACCAATACTGCATGATCTCACTTACATGTGGAATACAAAAAAGTCAAACTCACAGAAGCACGGAGTAGAAAGGTGGTTACCAGGTGCTGGAAGTGTGAGGGGTGGTGCGAGATGTTGGTCAAGGAATATTCGCATTTCAGTTAGACAGAAGGAATACGTTCAATAGATCTATTGTTCAACATGGTGACTATAGTTAATAACAACATATTGTTTATTTCAAAATTGCTAATACAGCAGATTTTAAGTGTTCTCACCATTAATAGTAACTATTTTATGTGTTTGTTGGCTGCATAAATGTCTTCTTTTGAGAAGTGTCTGTTCATATCCTTTGCCCACTTTTTGATGGGGGTGTTTTTTTTCTTGTAAACTTGTTGAAGTTCCTCATAGATGCTGGATATTAGCCCTTTGTCAGATGGATAGATTGCAAAAGTTCTCTCACATTCTATAGGTTGCCTGTTCACTCTGATGATAGTTTCTTTTGCTTTGCAGAAGTTCTTTAGTTTAATTAGATCCCATTTGTCAATTTTGGCTTTTTTCGCAATTGCTATTTGTGTTTTAGTCATGAAGTCGTTGCCCGTGCCTATGTCCTGAATCGTATTGCCTGTGTTTTCTTCTAGGGTTTTTATGGTTTTAGGTTTTACATTGAAGTCTTTAATCCATCTTGAGTTAATTTTTGTATAAGGTATAAGGAAGGGGTCCAGTTTTAGTTTCCTGCATATAGCTAGCCAGTTTCCCAGCACTATTTATTAAATAGGGAATCCTTTCTGCATTGCTTGTTTTTGTCAGGTTTGTCAAAGATCAGATAGTTGTAGATGTGTGGTGTTATTTCTGAGGTCTCCATTCTGTTCCATTGGTGTATATATCTGTTTTGGTACCAGTACCATGCTGTTTTGGTTACTGTAGCCTTGTGGTGTAGTTTGAAGTCAGATAACATCATGACTCCAGTTTTGTGGTTTTTGCTTACAATTGTCTAGGCTATCTGGGCTCTTTTTTGGTTCCATAAGAAATTTAAAGTAGTTTTTCTAATTCTGCAAAGAAAGTCAGTGGTAGCCTCGTGGGTATAGCACTGAATCTAGAAATTACTTTGGGGGGTATGGCCATTTTCACAATATTGATTTTTCCTATCCATGAGGATGGAATGTTTTTCCATTTGTTTGTGTCCTTTCTTATTTCCTTAAGCAGTGGTTTGTAGTTCTCCTTGAAGAGGTCCTCATCACTGGTCATTAGAGAAATGCAAATCAAAACCACAATGAGACACTATCTCATGCCAGTTAGAATGGTGATTATTAAAAAGTTCGGAAACAAGAGATGCTGGTGAGGCTACCAAGAAATAGGAATGCTTTTACACTTTTGGTGGTAGTGTAAATTAGTTCAACCATTGGGGAAGACAGTGTGGTGATTCCTCAAGGATTAGAACCAGAAATACCGTTTGACCCAGCAATCCCATTACTGCATCTATACTCAAAGGATTATAAATTATTCTACTATAAAGACATATGCACACTTATGTTTATTGCAATACTATTTACAACAGCCAAGACTTGGAACCAACCCAAATGCCCATCAGTGATAGACTGGATAAAGAAAATGTGGCACATATACACCATGGGATTCTATGCAGCCATAAAAAAGAATGAGTTCATGTCCTTTGCAGGGACATGGATGAAGCTGGAAGCCATCATTCTCAGCAAACTGCAAACTAATACAGGAACAGAAAACCAAACACTGCATGTTCTCACTCATAAGTAGGAGTTGAATAATGAGTACACATGGACACAAGGAGAGGAACATCAATCACCAGGCCTGTTAGGGGGTGTGGGACAACAGGAGGGAGAGCATTAGCACAAATACCTAATGCATGTGGGGCTTAAAACCTAGATGACGGGTTGATGGGTTCAGTAAAACACCATAGCACATGTATACCTATGTAACAAACCTGCATGTTCTGCACACGTACCCCAGAACTTAAAGTAAAATAAAATAAATAAATAAATAAAAATAGGCCGGGCACAGTGGCTCACACCTGTAATCCCAGGACTTTGGGAGGCCGAGGTGGGTGGATCACGAGGTCAGGAGATCAAGACCATCCTGGCCAACATGGTGAAACCCCATCTCTACTAAAAAATACAAAAATTAGCTGGGCGTGGTCGCACATGCCTGTAGTCCCAGCTACTCGAGAGGCTGAGGCAGGAGAATCACTTGAAACTGAGCAGCAGAAGTTGTAGTGAGCCAAAATCGTGCCACTGCACTCCAGCCTGGCGACAGAGCAAGACTCCATCTCAAAATAAATAAATAAATAAATAAATAAATAAATAAATAAATAAATAAAATAAAAAATAAATTAATTAAACTAAATTAAAAAGAAAATAAATAGTAACTATTTTAGGTAATACATTTGTGAATTAACCTGATTTAGTCATTCCACAATGTATACACATTTCAAAACATGATGTTGCACACTACAAATATGTACAATTTGTCAATAAAATAAATGAATAAAGAAAAATAATAATCAGAAAAAAATATATTTTTTTAAAGATGGCAATGGTGTTAAGAAACATGAATAACTCAGGTACACTTTCATATCCTTTCTTACTCATGTTATTTCCCTGTACTAGGTAACAACTTACACTAAAACAATGATAATAAGTCCTTCCTTACTCATCAGCAACTTTAAAGTAGAGAGTGTTGATAGGATGTGTGCAGATCAAGAAGTAAAATGAAAACAGTTGAGTTAGTTTTATGTAGTTATTCTGCCATTCTGGCAAGAACAATATACATATGTAGGTATGAGCTATGAAATATGAATTATGGAATTTCAATGACTCCACATGCAAGGTGAATGATCTTATATTTGCATTTAAAACTGCCATTGCACAATATAACGATGAATGGTAAAATTCATGCTAAAAATTTTAAACTCTAATATTTGTTTTTACCTAGAACAACATTAAATAGCAAATGAAAGCTCACCATGACAATTTGAGAGAGCCACTACCAAAGAAAGAAAAGGAGCTTTATATTTTAATAGCATTAATGTCACCCTTTTCCTGCTTTTTGAACGAGAGGCCCCATATTTTCTTTTTTTATGGGTTAACTAATATTATTACTTTTTAAAATTATACTTTAAGTTCTGGGATACATGTGCAGAATGTGCAGGTTTGTTACATAAGTATACACGTGCCATGGTTGTTTGCTGCACCCATTGACCCGTCATCTACATTAGGTATTTCTCCTAATGCAAGGGGCCCCGTATTTTCATTTTGCATTGGCCTCCACAAATTATGTAGCTCTCCCAAAATATGCCCTACCTCTTGAAACCTACCTGAATGTTCAATAATAATTGTCTTTATGTCTTAACAGAACATGTTTGGTAGAGTGGGGTCTTTCTTTCCAGCTTGGCTCACCTCACCCATCCCAATCATCAGAAATAGGCCAGGGAATAAACAAGAATAAAATCATGTTCTTCATAGCTACATGGATAGAACTGGAGGCCATTATTCTGAGTAACTCTGAAACAGAAAAATGAAATACTGCATGTTCTCACTTATAAGTGGGATCTAAACAATGAGTACGCATGGACAGAAAGATGGAAATAATAGGCAATGGGGACTCTAAAAGGAGATAGGGTAAGAAGAAGGTGAGGGTTGAAAAATTACCTATTGGGTACAGTGTTAACCATTTGGGTGATGGGTCCACTAGAAGCCCAAACCTCACCATTACACAATATATCCTTGTACCAAATCTGCTCATATATCCCCTGAATGTAAAATAAAATAAAATAACAACAAAAGAAATAGGGCAGGCAGAACAGTGCACTTCAACCCCAATTTATAGGCATTATTAAGTTAAGCTTCGTCTCATATTAATAAAACTACAGGAAGTCCATTTGACTTGAGAGACAAGAAATTGAATTTCTTTATGGCCTCTGTAAATAAATCTAGCACTGTGCCTGAAACATAATATAGTAGGTAATCAATGAAAGTTGCTCAATTGATTCATAAATTGTGATCATCTACATTTATACAATTTCCTAATTCTTCTAATATGTACTAATTTTGATTGGTAACCCAGGAGCAGATAACAAAATATAATTAATATGTGGCAATTTTTTTTTTTAGAAAAACAAAAGAGAAGGCCCAACCCACTATTCTTTACACTTGTGATTAACTGTCACCATTATACAGGGGCCTACATATTTATCTCTAGATTTCACTAAAAGCAATCAAAGACTTGTCTGTAATGAATTCATACTCCTAACATCTTGCCTCCAAATTTGAGAAATACTATCTCTATTAATTTAACATTAGTTCAACGGCAAGTGACAGAATTTCCCTCATCTCCACCTACGAAATAGTGGCTTCAGCAAGTTACATGCTCTTTTCTTTCTGATTTATAAGTCTGGGAGTAAGTGATTCAGGGCTATGTTCTCAACAGTGTGAGTGACCCAGGTGTCTTCTATTTTGTTGTTCTGCTACGTATAACCTCTATCCCTAAGGTTGCCTTGAGATCCAAGTTGTCCTTGGCTATCCAGCCTGTCTGTAGAAAAGCAGGAATAAAATGAGAGGAAAAAGCATGCTCCCTTCTTTTAAGAAACTTTGAGAAACTGCACACAACACTTCAACTTACATGCCATTAGCTGGAGTTTAGACACATAGCCAGACTAGGTGCAAAAGAGACCAGTAAATATAATCTTATGTTTCCAGCTTAAAATGTAGGGTTCTGGTACAGAGGAAAATCAGGAGCATGGGAGTCATGGGAAACCATGTTGTATTTTCAAGTCATCTATAACCCTACCTTCCTGCAATGAACTCTCACCTCAGGAAATTCCACTAGCAACATGCCTGAAACATAATATAGTAGTTAATCAATGAAAGTTGCTCAGTTAGTTCATAAATTGTGATCATCTACATTTATTCAATTTCCTAATTCTTCTAATATGTACTAATTTTGATTGGTAACCCAGGAGCAGATAACAAAATATAATTAATATATGATAATTTTTTTATTTTATTTATTTATTTATAGAGATGGAGTCTTGCTCTGTCGCCCAGGCTGGAGTGCAGTGAGGTAATCTCGGCTCACTGCAACCTCCGCCTCCCACGTTCTAGCAATTTTCCTGCCTCACCCTCCTGAGTAGCTGGGACTACAGGTGCACGCTGCCATGCCCAGCTAATTTTTTGTATTTTAGTAGAGACAGGGTTTCACCGTGTTGCCCAGGCTGGTCTTGAACTCCTGAGCTCAGGCAATCCGCCTGCCTTGGCATCCCAAAGTGCTGGGATTACAGGCGGGAGCCACCACACCAGCCCAAAATATTTTTTAAAATAATCAGTCTATGTTATCTGTCTTAGAAACTAAATTTATTTTCTAATGTCAGATGATGTGCTTAAAGTATATTCTCTCTTAAAATGATAGACACACTTGAGTGTACATAATCTTTTGAGGTGCTTTTTAGAAGATTGATTTCTAAATTATATCCACAAAGATTTGAATTCAGAAAGTCTAGGGTTGGGCTCAGGAATCTGAGAGACAGAGTTGAGGGAAACTGAGAAGCCAACCAAGGTTGACTTCCAAGTCTCTTGACTGTTAGAGACTATAGGAAAAGGAAAAGGAACATACCTCGGTGAATACAATTGGGAACTTATTCTATTTGAAGTGCCTAAGGAATATCTGAGTGGCAATCAGCTATGTGGGCCTATGGTTCTAATACTTAACACAGAGAGAGAGAGAGAGAGTATGGATGGCTGCTGCCTGTTAATCTTAGGATCATCTTACATCAGGATGTTCCAGTAAAAACCTTTCTGATAAAGTGTGTCTAATAATGAATCAATACAAATGTGAAAATGATCTTTTATTTTGGTCTTGTGGCTTAATTCCAAATAATTTGCTTCATGCTCCATCTTCACAAAAGGGTTTAGTCTAAATACTTGGAGAATTATTCGTAACAGCTCTAGTTTCAGGCTCCTCTGTTTGGCGTTGGTTGGTGGTCCATTTCCTTCCATCTGACCAAGATGTTATAGCCTACTCCAAAAACTATGCCAGGGAGTGTTCTGAGACGTAATTCCTCTTCTGAGATGGAGATGGGCCTGTTTGGATGGGGTGCTAAAATGAAAGAAATCCCAAATGCACAGCAAATCCATTTTTCCTGTACCCTAGTTATTGCATTTACAAAAACTCTAGATTTTGCAGTTTTAAAGAGTGGAAGGTTTTTAAAGCAACAGTAAAATCTAGAAGTCCCTTTAAGGAGAGGCCAAATACATTAGAGTGGGAAACAGTGTGCCATGCCTGTGAAGCTTGCAATTATACTTGGCTTTGCCTGGTGTTGAAAGTGACCAAAACTAATCAGGTCCAGAAGAGCATTCAGTAAAGCTGCTTTTCTGACTCTCTGCCTCTGCCCTTCCTGCTTCTGCTGCTGAGCAGATTGCAAGAGACTGGTGCCAACTCTACATTGCTTAATAATAATTCTCATTAGCATGCTGCCTTGGATGTGTACTGCAGAGCAAAATTTAGCTTCTCCTTGGTGTGAATCAAGAGAAGAGCATGAAATTCTCAGAATGTGCAAAAGGTTTGAAGATCTTAGTACAGGGAACACCTTTGGATGTGCTTAGGAATCTCTTTTTTCTCTCCAACCAGGGTAGGATAGACAGAGAGGAATTTTAATACCAAATGGAGAACTTTGCATTCTTTCTGCTTCTCCACGTGCAGCCCCTGAGATTTCAATTGTTTGTGCCTTATTGAACACTCTGATACATTCCAAATGTCCATGGCCTGTCCAAGCTCAGGGCCCCTGTGGAGTGAATGCTATTAGCTTTGGTCTGTGCATTTGACCACAGGGCAATAGGCCACATGTACCTGCAGCTCCATGACTTTCCTGAGGTCGTTCACATTAGCTTTTGTTATGAAAGTGAACGAGATGCTGTTTACTCTCCTGCAGATGCCAGGGTGACTGAATGGCACTCTGAGGGGACACGCAGAACCTCGCACATTCACAGTCTATTTAACAGGGGCCATATTTCCCACAACGGCTTTCACATGCCATCTGCTGTCACATGATACCACGTGCCAGGTCCTTATAAGAAATGTATTCGATCACCCAGTTTCTCACTACTCCTTTAGAAATGGCAAATTGAACTACTTACTAGTAGGTTTCACACTTAAGGAATTATGTGCATATCAAATGTAGTGAATTAAAAGGGTATTTTTATTGTCATTGCTGGCTGCAAAATGGCAATCACACACCCTCATGAAAAATTTAGAGAAAATATCAGACTTAGTGGTTAACGGGAAAGATACTTAAATTTTTCGTGAATTTACTTGCCAACAGAATAACTACAAAACAAAATTTGAAGAGAAATCCAAGGCATTTTCTGGTTCCATACTTTTTTCATTCTCCTGTTGGATACCATTTCTCCTGTCTGATCCAATGCTGAGCTCAGTGGTAATGAAGTGCCACACTGTGAAAGGGTGAGAGAACTGGTACTAAGCGTACCAGGGAACAAATGAATTAGTACACCTGTCACGTCTCACTCTTGAAGGATGGCACCTTCTTTGTTAATTGAAAAGAAATGTAAAATGGGAGAAATAGCAAAAAAATTAAATTAAAGATTTCTGGCTCTTCCTTCTTTCTTCTCCTTCATGACCTATGACAGCATACTGTAATGTCTCCAAGTCTTGCATTTTCATGTATTATTCTGATACTGTCTGTAGGGAGCCTAGAACAGGGCTGCCAGAGAGACAGTCTGTAATTGAAAGTTCTTTCAAGAGAAGGACTTCTATCAGGTCTGCTGAGGGAATAGGAGCTCCACCTGCTGACTTTTTTATGTTTGCCGACTCTGAAAGAATGCAAAACATGAAGAAATTGAATGGTGTTATTTCTTTTATAATTTCTCAGTGGAAATATAGTTTTCAAAATTATCGGTAAGATGTACCAGTCTAACCAGGGCTTTCAAGAAGAAAATGCAATCTATAGCTTGTTTTAAGAGTGGGGATTATGTTGGCTTCCCTGGGCCAGTCTAAATAATTACTTTAATCTGGAACAACATATAAATTCATAAATTGTTGCCACCACGGCTCTTAGGGAATCCTCGACTTTTCAAACATTGCCTCTCTCAGCCATAAATTTACACTGCGCCACTCGCCCATGTGTGTTTTTTTTTAAGAAGCTGTAGTCTCTTGTTACATGTAGTTTGGAAGCAATGCTAGATGTTTCTGATCTAAAGAAGAAAGATCAAATCCTAGTCAAACTTTAGTATTTTAAAGGGCATAGACATTATTTGAATATTTGAGTATTTGTTGTCTGCGTTTCAGAAAGAAGCTATGCAGATTTGTATAAAAGCTACATAAAACCGTAAACTTGACATTTGTCTTTTCCTTGATGGAAATTGCCATGAGGAAGCGTGGAATGCATTATCAATATGCTTGATTGCTTAACTCCTGGGCCAATGGGATCATGAGGGCAGGTACGCCTCCTTGCTCCTTACAACCTCAGTATTGTGGGTTTCATTTCTTATCTAGATTTTGTTCACTGACAAATAGTAAGTTACATGGCTGGATTCTACTGAAAAAAAAAAGGAACCTTTATTTATGGCTTGGGTTTTATGCTTAGAAAGACACTTTTGCATTGTTTTGTATATTAGCATTGTAAGTCCTTTTCTGTATTCATGTAAACCACTGGAAGTGGATGCAGAAATCTCTCAGGCCCTGTAACAGAATTGACCATACCCAGATAATTATTGTGGAGGGATTCATTAGCTAGTTAGCCAGCTAGTTTCTTGGTAGTCCTAACAAGGTTCCCCCAGATCTTTCTTCTGGTGACACACTATGTACTCCAGGAGCTGGCCCCTACTCATTCTTCAGGAGTGGTCACATGACCCAGAACTGTACCCATACTCCTAGTCCAATCAGAGTTCTTTCCAGGGATCCATATATGCACAGTGAGAAAAAGATGCCATCTCCTTCCTCAAATGTTGTTGAACCTCAGCTGCTTGTGGCCATGTTCTCTGCCACGTGGTGATAACCTGGCTGGAGTAGGAGAAACAAGTTAGTGCTCAAAGCAAAGTGAAAGGCTGACAGAGATGAGAGCTGAAGCAGGAGAGAAAAAGCGACAGCAGTGTTGACTCTCTTATTCCAGAGCCCAAGGCCCTGCTTCTTACAGCCCCTTCTTTGTTTCTGTGGGTTACCCTCATTGTCTCCCCATTTCTGGATTACACAAGTCTGTGATGGATTTCTGCTATTCACAACCAAAAGAGGCCTTACTATCATTGCCTGGTAAAACAGAAATGAGAGTGATGCAACCGACAATTAAATACTTACAGGTAAGGGAAGAGGCCTCATTTTCTTTATTGAGACTAGAATTATAAAGGATGGAGAAATAGAAACAGAAAAAAATTCTCTAGAGTATTAGATTACAACAAAAACTAGCATTCGTGTAGTGTTCTACAGTTTTTAAAGTACTTCCATAATCATTTCTTTCATTTGACCCTCACAATAATTCTGCAAAATGGAGAGTACAGTGTATAATTATCCACATGTTGCCAACACAGCAGAATGGTGAGTGGAAGTGATTCTTGTGGTTCTGGAATTATAGTGAAGGCTCATGGCTGAAGACAAAGGATTCTGCATTTTGTGTTTTATATTTTGAGTCCAAGGGACCCCCAATTTGGGGGCCTAGCCACTTTCTCTACAGTTTTACTGGGAAGGGCCAGTTCAGAGAATCCACAAAATAAACTCCAAACCCAAAGGCAGTCAAGAAAATCTTATGTGAATATTGGGGCATCTACAAGAAGTGGAAGCTGGCATATCGTTCCCCAGCTGGACATCAGTTTCACCGGCAGACCTGCCTTCTTGACTCTAAACAGTCAGAGTACAGGAAAGGAAAATGGAGAGAGAGAACGTGGAGTGGGAAACTAATGCGCAGAGAGGTTACGTTTTCAAGGCCACAAATAGAGTTAGCAGCTGATCTGAGGTTTGAAAATAACCACTGATGCTCACACAGCATGTGTCAGATCCATGGGGTAGGAGTCGGCCAGAGACTTGGTAACAGACAGATTGCTGGATCCCACCCTTAGACTCTCTGATTCAGTTAGTTTGCGGTAAGGCGCAAGACTGAATTTTTCACAAGTTTCCAAGTGGTGCTGATACTTCTGGTCCAGGAACTTACTGGGAGAGAACGACTAATCTAGACCATTTCACTTCAAATTCTGAACTTCTTGTACACTGCCACACTGCATCCTTTTAACAATGCATTCCTTGTCCTATTGCAATACTGACATCTCATCAATATTTTAAAACATGTGTTTTCAGAAACAATATTTTATATCAAATTCTCACTTTTAGTAATATTTCTGCAATTTTGCGCTATGGATCTGAAATCTAACAAATACTATTCTGGACATGGGCTACAACAGTTGAGGCTGGAAATAAAAATTTTAAACCCTGCTGACCATGTTATTTTAAAATGTATTTTAATTAAGAATAATATGGCTTAGGAGCAGGGCTAAACAGTAGCAGTATACATGGGGAATAACTTTGGTTTTGCACATAAAATGTACATCAAGGGAAAAAATAAAGCAGAAAATAAACAAGATGAACTGAAAATACTGTAACAAATGTTGGGCTGAAATACTGCCAGGTGTGGAGGTGTAGGAAAATGAACACACATTTTGGTGGCAAGGCACAAAACTGTTTAAATCCTTTTGCAGAAGTTTCTGAAAACTGTAATTTTGGCATGGATCTATGAGCAGAGTTATTGGGCTTATAATGTAGGCAAACCAACACTATCTGTAAGAATTGCCTTGTCCAGCCTTGGATGTTGCATAGCTTCTCTAAAATATCACCTTCACATATGCCAAAGAATGGAACACAGTGAAATAAATTCAGAAATTTTCTCTATACAATAAAGAGATACCAGAAGGTGTGAATTCTCAATAAATGATAGCTTGCTTATGCTCTCTTACCAAAGTAATATTCCTACAAAGAACTAAGATTGATGTCCTTGCGTGTATATATTGTTTTTCATTAAAACATTTTATTAAGTTTAGTTTACTATAAAATCTAAAACTGATAACTTCTGGTCAGTGTTGATGACAGAGTAGGTTTGGGGTGTGAGAAGCTAAGGTGCCCATGTGTGGTAGTGACAAACAATTTTAAGATAATGACATCCGAAATCTGAAACTTATTACTTAAAGGGCAGGGGTGCAGCAGGGGCCCCAAATACAGTTGTTCTGCAAAGAAATTAATGAAGTGATTGCTACCCTGGAGAACATTCATATCAGCTTCACACTTGTGATGACAGCACTGACGGACGATCAGGGTGAGGGAGGGATGAGGGCTGTGCTCTCCCCAACACATACTTCATGCCCCCTACCTGAAATGGTTTGGCTCTGTGAACCCACCCAATTCTCATTTCCTGTCAAGGGAGGGAACAGGTGGGAGGTGACTGGATTGTGGGGGCAGTTTCCCCCATGCTGTTCTCATGATAGTGAGGGAATTCTCAAGAGACCTGATGGTTTTAAAGTGGCAGTTTCCCCTGCTCACTAATCTTCTGCCACCTTGTGATAAAGGCTTTGCCTTCCACAATGACTGTAAGTTTCCTGAAGCCTCCCAACCACGCAGAACTGTAAGTCAATTAAACCTCTTTCCTTTCTAAATTACCCCATCTCAGGCAGTTCTTTATAGCAGTGTGAAAATGGACTAATATACCTTTCTGACTGTAGGGCCAAGACCCAGCTTTATACAGAAGTTGAGAAGAAAGCCCCCTAACCCACTGAAAGAACTTTTTGTCTCTAAACCCTATCTGCAAAGTGGATTTTATAAGGCAGGATTTCTAAACATTGAGTCATTTTTGGGGAGAAAAATAGAAAAAGAAATATAAGATTCTAGGAAAAGAACATGAAGAAAGAAAGTATGTGAAATTTGTGTACTGGTGAGGGAGTTTAAGTAATGCCTTTGATTCTCCAAAGTTTTCTCCTTTATCTGTGCCTAAGATGGAATACACATATTTCTTACTAACTTCTAATCATCTCTATAGTACCAAGAAATAGGTGTTATCACAATCTGATAGATGAGAAATTTTAAGGGTAGGGGCTCGCACACAATTAACAAATGAACGAGCTTGGATTTAAAACCAGCTCTCCCAGATTCCAGAACAACTGATGTTTCTACTGTACCATGTTGCTTTTATGTATTGGGGAACTTTTTCTTTTATTGATACATAATATTTTACATATTGATGGGGCACATGTGAGTATTTCTTACATGCATAGAATGTGTAATGATCAAGTCAGGGTATTTGGAGTATCCACCACCTTGAGTATTTATCATTTCTATGTGTTGGTATCATTTCAAGTCCTCTCTTCTTAGTTACTTTGAAACACACAAAATAGTGTTGCTAAGGACAGTCACCGTAGTTGGCTATCAGACACTAGAACTTTTTTCTTCTATCTAACTATATGTTTGTACCTATTAATCAACCTCTCTTTATTCCCCCTCTCATCCACCCACTCTTCCCAGTCTCTGGTATCTGTCATTCTATTCTCCATGTCCATGAAATAAAAATTTTTAACTTTCACATATGAGTGAGAATGTGAGGCATTTGTCTTCCTGTGCCTTAGCTATTTCACTTAACATAATGACCTCCAGTTCTATTCATGTTGGTGCAAATGACATGATTTTATTCTTTTTAATAGCCAAATAGTATTCCATTAGGTATACACACATTTTTAAAATTCATTTTTCCATTGTTGGACACTTAGGTTGATTCCATATCTTTACTGCTGTGAATAGTGCTGTGATAAATGTGTGAACATAGGTATCCCTTTGATATGCTGACTTCTTTTCCTGTGGATAAATAGTAATGGGATTGGTGGGTCATATGCTAGTTCTATTTCCAGTTTTTTTTTTTTAATTTCCATACTTCTTTCCATAGAAGTTGTACTAATTTACATTCCCACCAACAGTGTATAAGAGTTCCTTTTATTTCACATCCTCACCAGCATCTGTTGTTTTGTATCTTTTTAATAATAGCCATTCTAACTGCAGTGTAATAATGTCTCATTGTGCTTTTGATTTGCATTTCCCTGATAATTAGTGATGTTGAGCATTTTTTCATATACCTGGTGGCCATATGTATGTCTTATTTTGAGAAATGTCTATTTTTGTCCTTTTCCCATTTTTAGTGGGATAATTTATTGTCATTTTTTTTTTTTACTGTTGAGTTTCTTGTATGTTCTGAATATTAGTCACATAAAGGAGTTTACAAACATTTTCTCCCTTTCAGGATATTCTCTCCTCACTCAATTGATTGTTTATTTTGCTGTGCAGAAGCTTTTTAGTTTATTATAGTCCCATTTGTCTATTGTTGTTTTTGCTGTCTATGCTTTTGAGTTCTAGCCATAAAATCACTGCCTAGACCCATGTGCTGAACAGCCCTATGTTTTCTTCTAGTAGTTTTATAGTTTCAGGTCTTACAGTTAAATCTTTAAGGAATGTTGAGTTGACTTTTTTATATGGTGAGAGATAGGTGTCCAGTTTCATCTTTCTGCATGAGATTATCCAGTTTTCCCAGCACCATTTATTGAAGAGGATGTCTTTTCCTTAATGTATATTCTTAACGGCTTTGTTGAAGATCAGTTGGCTATAAATTTGTGGATTTATTTGAGTTCTCTATTCTGTTTCATTGGTTTATGTGTCTATTTTTACACCAATACCATTTTGTTTTGGTTACTATAGCTTTATGATATGTTTTCAGGTAATATGTTGCATCCAGGTTTTTCTTTTTTTTTACTCAGGATTGCTTTTTTATTTGGGCTCTTTTTTGGCTCCATGTAAATTTTAGAATTTTTTTGCTATTTCTATGAAAAATGATGTTGGTACTTTGATAGGGATTGCATAGAATCTGTAGACTGTTTTTTGGCAGTGTTTATCATATTAATGATAATTATTCTTCTGGTTCATAAACACTGAATGTCTCCATTTGCTTGTGTCTTCAGTTTTTTTAATCAGTGTTTTGTAGTTTTCGTTGCAGATATATTTTACCTCTTTGGTTAAATTTATTCCTAGGTATTTTATTTTATTTTATTTTATTTTATTTTATTTGTGTAGTTATTGTAAATATGATTGCCTTTTTGATTTCTTTTTTGGCTTTCATTATTGGTGCATAGATACACTACTGATTGTTATGTGTTGATTTTGTATCCTGCAACTTTACCAGATTTCTCAGTTCTATGAGTCTTTTGATGGAAACTTTTGTTTTTTTCTAAATATAAGATCATGTCATCTGCAAAGAAGTATAATTTGCCTTTTTCTTTTCCAATTTGGATGCCTTTTGTTTCTTTTTCTTGACTGATTACTTTGGCTAGAACTTCCAGTACCATGTTGAATAGAAGTGGTGAAAGTCTGCATCTTTGACTTGTTCTAATTCTTAGAGCAGAGGCTTTCAGCTTTTTGTCATTATGTTGTTAGCTGCGCGTTTGTCATATATGGCCTTTATTATTTTGAGTTATGTTCATTCTATGCCTAGTTTGTTGACAGTTTTTATCATGAAGGGGTTTTGAATTTTATCAAATGCTTTTTCTGTGTGTATTGAGATGACCATATGGTTTTTGTCCTTCATTCTATTGATGTGATATATCATGTTTATTAATTTGTATATGTGGAACCATCCTTGCATCCTTGGTATGCACTTGATTATGGTATATAATCATTTTGATGTGCTGTTGGGTTCAGTTTGCTAGTATTTTCTTGAGGATTTTTGCATCTATATTCATCAGGAATATTGGCCTGTAATTTTCTCTTTTGTTGTGTTCTTGTCTAGTTTTGGTATCAGGGTGATGCTGGCATTGTCAAATGACTTAGGGCGAATTCTCCCCTCTTCAATTTTTTAGAATAGTTTCAGGAGGATTGGTATTAATTCTTCTTTATGTATTTGGTGGAATTATGCAGTGAATCCATCCAGTCTTGGGCTTTTCTTTTTTGGGAGACTTTTTATTACTGCTGCAATCTCACCACTCATTAGTCTGTTCAGATTTCCTTGTTTCTAGGAATTTATCCATTTTCTCTAGGTTTTCCAGTTTGTTAGTATTCACAATAGTCTCTGATGATCTTTTTCATTGCTCTGGTATCAGCTTTAATGTCTGTTTTCTCATTTCTGATTTTGTTTATTTGGGTCTTCTGTCTTCTCGGTTAGTCCACCTACTGGTTTTTTTTATCAATTTTGCTTACCTTTTCAAAGAACCAATTTTTCATTTAATTCATCATTCTTTTTAGCCTCTATTTGGTTTAGTTCTGCTCTGATCTTTATTATTTATATTCTTTTGCTAATTTTGAGTTAGGTTTGTTCTGGTTTTTCTCATTCCTTGAGGTGCTCTGTTAGATGATTTGAAATATTTCCCTTTTTTTGGATGTAGGTATTTGTTGTGGAAAATTTTCTCTTAGTGCTGCTTTTGCTGTATTACACAGGTTTTAGTATGCTATGTTGTGTTTCCATTGTCATTTGTTTCAAGAAATTTTTAATTATTTTAATTTCTTTATTGAGCCAATGGCCATTTAGAAGCATGTTCTTTAATTTTTGTGTATTTGTGCAGTTTCCAAAGTTTCTCTTGGTATTGATTTCTAATTTTATTCCTCTGTGGTCTAAGAAGATACTTGATATGATTTAAATTTAGTAAAATTTGTTAAACTTGTTTTGTCACCAACATTGGGTTTATTTTGAAGAATGTTTTATGCATTGATGAGAAGAACCGTATTCTGCTGCTGTTGAATAAAATGTCTGTAAGTCCATGTGGTCTATGGTTCAATTTCAATCCAGTATTTCTTTGTTGATTTTCTGTCTAGATAATCTGTCTAATGCTGACAGTGGGGTGTTAAGATCCCCCACTATCATTGTATTGGAGTCTCTCTCTCTCTCTCTCTTTAGATCCAATGATATTTGATATATAAATCTGGGTACTCCAGTGTGTTAGGGGCATACATATTTAGGATATTATATCCTCTTGCTGGATTGATCCCTTTATCATTATATAATGATGTTCTTTGTCTTTTTTTTTTTTTTTTTACTGTTTTTGACTTAAAGTATCTTTATCTGATATAAGCATAGCTACCCCTGCTTGCTTTTGGTTTCTGTGTGGAATATCTTTTTCCATCCCTTTATTTTCAGTGTATATGTGTCTTTACAGGTAAAGTGTATTTCTTGAAGGCAGCATATAGTTAAATTATGTTTTTTTATCCATCCAGTTAGCCTACATCTTTTAAGTGGCAAATTTAATCCACGTACATTCAAAGTTATTATTAATATGTAAAGTTTTGTTCCTGTTATATTGTCAATTGTTTTCTGGTTATTAGTATGTTGTTTGTTCTTTTCTTTTTCTCTTATTGTTTGTCCTTGTGGTTTGGTGGTTTCTGAAGTGGTATCATTTGAGTCTTTTCTCTTCCTCATGTATATCTTTGCTTTACCAGTGCATTTTAGACTTTTGTGTGTTTTTGTGATAGTAACTTTCATCCTTTCAATTCCAGATTTAGGACACTTATCAGCATTTCTCATAGGGCTAGTTTAGTGGTAATGAATTCCCTCAGCATTTACTTGTCTGGGAAAGACTTTCTCATTAATTTATGCATAATTTTTCTGTCAATAATATCCTTGGGTGGCAGTTTTCTTCTTTCAGCACTTTGAATCTATCATCCCATTCTTTGGCCAGTAAAGTTTTTATAGAAAAGTCTACTGTTAGCCTGATGGGGGTTCTTTTATAGGTGATCTTTGTAATCTTTGTAGATGCTTTCATTTGGTGTTTGTAGAATTCTCTCCTTTTTTTTTTTTTTTTTTTTTTGACAGTCTCACTCTTGTTGCCCAGGCTGGAGTGCAACGGTGCAATATCAGCTCACCGCAAACTCCGTCTCCCAGGTTCAAGCGATTCTCTTGCCTCAGCCTCCCGACTAGCTAGGATTACAGGCATGCACCACCATGCCTAGCTAATTGCTTTGACTTTAGACAATTTGACTATAATGTGCTCTGGAGAAGACCTTTTGTATTGTATCTGTTTGGGGATTGCTTGGTGTCTTGTATCTAATAATCAGTATCTCTTGCTAGACTTGGGAAGTTTTCATCTGTTATTTTGTTAAATAGGTTTTTGAACCCTTTTGTTCTCTTTTCACCTTCTGGGATATTGGTAGTTCATATATTTGGTAGCTTTTACGGTGTTCCATATTTCCATATATCATGAAAGCTTTGTTTATTCCCTTTTCTTTATTTTTGTCTGACTGAGTTATTTCAAAAGACCTGTCTTGAAGTTCTGAGATTCTTTCTTTTGCTTGATCTAGTCTATTGTGGTAGCTTTCAAATATATTTTGTATTTAATTTAATGAATTCTTCAGTTTTAGAATTTCTATTTAGTTCTTTTTAATGATATCTATTTCTTTGGTAAATTTTGTGTTCATATCCTGAATTGTTTTTCTAATTTCTTTGTATTGTTCCTTGGAATTCTCTTGTATCTCACTGAGCTTCTTTACTGTCAAAATTTTGAATTCCTTTTCTGCGATTTTGTGAATTTTTTTTATTGAGATCTGTTACTGGAGAATTACTGGATTCCTTTAGAGGTGTCATATTTCCTTACTTTTATAAGTTTCCTGTGTTTTTACATTGATACCTTCATATTTGCTATTATTGTCACTTCTTCCAGTTTTTTGTATTTGCTTTCATAGGAGAGAAATTTTTTTGAAGATGCATTAATGATGTTGGTCAGGTATGACCCTTTGGCTTTTATTTTGGGTGCATACTGTAGTGTAGTCTGTCTGTACAATTTCTTTGGCTGTAAACAACATCAGTGGTATTCGTGATTTCCTTGGTGGCTTAGGGTATTGTTATTAGTGGAGGCTCTGACGAACTTTTGCTGGAAACAGAGATGCCAGATGGGCCAGTCTTCAGCCTCCAGTGGTGACAGTGGAGGGCCAAGCGTCCCTGTTCTTGGACCCCAGGATGGTGTACACTGTCACCAGTGTCAGCAGGTCCAGGCAGGCTGATTGTTGGGCCTCCAGGGTGGCTTGTTCAGATGCTAGTATTGGCAGCAATGGGTTGGGCATGTGGGCAGGCTCTTCAGTCCCTGGGAAGAAAGTTTGGTGTGTGCAATGGCAGTTAGTAGTGGCAGATGACCCTCTGGGTCCTGAGAAGTGTGTATTTGTATTGGTGATGGCTCGATGGGCTGGGCAGGACAGTCCCCAGGCTCTTAGGTAGTGCATGTGGGTGGGTGCTGGCAGTGGTGTTGGTGTCAGGCTGGGTGGGCCCATCTTCAGGTTCCTGAAGGGACTGCACAGATGCCAGAGGTGGTGGAATGGGTGTAGTGATCCCCAAGTCCTAAGGCAGCATGCTTGGGCTCTGGGGACTGGGATAGGAGGAAGTGCCACACTAGATGGGTCTGACCTCAGGTCTCAGATGGTGTGTAGGGGTGTAGGCTATAGTAGGCAGGGTAGGGAGATCTGCTGTGGTGGGTCTGGGTAAACTGACCTCAGAGCTCACGCTAGAGCACAGTGGTCCTGCTGTTGGTATGGGTGAGGTCACTGTTAGCAATCTCCTGCAGGCAGCTCTAAGGCTCTAGGGAGTGTACACTTCATCTCTGGTAGCAGCAGTGGCTGCACTGGTGTGTGGGGGGAGCCTGTATTCAGAACATGCACTATAGCACAGAGGCCTTATTCCTGCTGTGGGCAGGATTGGCACCCACACCCCTAAATAGGGAGCTCTCAGGTTCTGGGTAGCATTTGCTTTGGCTCCTGGCTACAGCAGTGACTGCAGTGTTGAGTGGAGTCAGGGAGGGACCACAACCTCTGTGTGTGGGCCTGAGCACAGAGACCTTGCTGCCAGCAGGGTTGGGGTTGCCACTCATAGCCCCAGACATGCAACTCTCAGGCTCGCCTGCCCTTGGCAGCAGCAGTGACCACAGAGCCATGCAGAGAGGGGAAGGGATTCCTCCTTCCATATGTGAGCCTAAGAGTTGGGGCCACACCACCAGTGAGGGGTGCAGTAGCCACTCACAGCCTCAGACAAGCAACCCACTGGCTTGCCTGTCCCAGTTCCCAGTGGCACCAACAGCACCTGTGGCTGCAGTGGTGTGCAGAGAAGAAGGGGTCCCACTCTCTGTGTACAAGCCTGAGTACAGAGGCCACTCTGCCAGTTGTGGGAGAGTTGTGGCCCCCAGTCCCAGACAGTCAGCTCTCAGGCTTGCCCACCTGGGTTTGGTTGCAGCAACTGCTGGCACAACATGCAGAGTCAGAGAAGGGATTACACTCTCCAAATTTTGTCCTCACAGCCCAATGCAGGAAGCTCTCAGGGTCTGGAAAGTGCATACTCCGGTTTCCTTTGTTCCAGGGTCCATCTCCTTGGTTTGCTATATTGTCCTTTTCCTGGGGAGCAGTATTCCATGTGGGCTAGCATACTGGAAACCCTGCAACACCTTTGGGTCAGCAAGCACTGTGCCACAGCAGTCCTCCGGGTGGATACTGGGGGATATCAACTGGGGGTCCCAAAATGTGGAAATGTGGGGGCTGTGGTCCTCAAGGTAGGATGAAGTTCGGTGACAGGATGCTTTCACAATGGTGCCATGGTGTAGCTACTTAGGTCTCGGGGTTGTGCGTGACCCAGCATGAGTCTGGTGCAGTGCCCTTGCAAAAGGGTGCAAATCACCGCCCACACTAGTCTCCAAGTTCATGTGGGTGGAGGAGCTCTCCCATGGGTTAGAAGCGCAGCAATCCATGGTGGAGATATGGACTGCTGAGGATCTCTCATTTACCCCTTCCCCATAATAGGGAGCTCCTCCCATCTCCCAGGTGATCTCAGCAGGCCTGACTGCTTGCTTCCTACTCCTTCTGTGTCTTAGGCATTTCCTGTGACTTCTCTGTCAAATGCCAGTATTCTCTTTTGATGTTCTATTTGAGGTGTGATTATCTAGTCACAGTTTTGGTTCTTCTTCTGAAAGGGCCTGTGTCCAATGTCTCTAGACAGCCTTCTTGAACCTCTATTCCTATTTGGGGAAATTTAATGACACTTGGAAGTGAAGACAATTCTTGGTTGCTAACATCTTGTGATGAATTTAGTGATAATTACCAGACAGTTGGGAAATAGCACAAATCTGGGATAAGGGAAGGAGAGAAAGCTGAGGGAGTACTTAATGATGACTAGAGATGACCCTCTTGGGAATATGGAACTAGTAAAATGTTATTAGCTTTTCAACTTGGTCTAGGACTGTCCCTGGCTATACTGTCCAGGACATGTAGTAATTAATTCAGCACCTACTTATTGAGTGCTTGTTAAGCATTAAGCACTATATGCGGGTCATAAGATATATTCCCTGCTTTTTTGGTGCTTATGCAATGATTCTCAAACTATTATGATTAGAATATTCTAAGAACTTAAAAGTTCTAATGCCAGGGCACCTTTCCCCGACCCCCACTGCTACCAGCAAAGCTGTTTGGATTCACTTGCTCTGGGGCAAAGCCTAAGCATTATTTATTTAAAAAAAAAAAAAAAAAAAAAAAAAAAACAACTCTCCAGGTGATTCTAATGTAGTCAGAAATCTCAACCTGCCTAACAGGTGAGATCGGTTCCCAGTGATAGGATGGGAATGAATTTTACAGGTACGCTGGGATTATGTGCCCCTTAGCCTTTGCCATGACTATACAAATATTATCAATTTCGATGTCTGCTGTGATATACAAAAGGTTGTGAAACACTGACAAATACTTAGCATTTTAGCAAAATAGGTCATTTTGCTAATTTTGATGTGGCATACATTATAGCTTATGGGTGGTTGTATATGTGCGCACACATGCGCACATGCATGCACACACGTGTCTCTATAGAGGGGCAGTGGTGAAAAATCTGACCTACAATCTTAGGCAAGTGCCCTAGGTAATCTTTTGCAGATCTCCCTAAGTAAGGCAAAACAAATAAAATCAGAAAACCAAGAGGATTTTAGAAGTGATCTAGCCCAACCCCTTTGTCTCAGAGATAAGGAAGCTACTTTAAATCAGAGGGCAAGTCACAGTTGGAGCTCAGCCATGGACTTCATTCTTTCAAATCTTGTACAAATAGCTTAATGTTAAATCTAACCCCTGCATAGGATGCAGTGTTTAATTGCATAAAGTGGAAAATTAAATGCCTTGGCTAACTCATATTTATAATGAGGCATCAGCCTATGAAGGACTTCTATTCTGCCTTTGTTCCGTACACTGCACACCAAGTAAAATGACAGTCCAAGAGATAGACACTCAAGTAAAAGGGATCCAGAGAGGCTGATTATTTTCTTATGCCCCACAAGAAAAAGAAAAAAAAAATGACACAAAACTTTTTCCCCAGGTAGGTAAGAAGCCAAGTTCCTGCCAAGCCTGCTTTCCTCTCTCTAGGCTGCCTCTCCAGTCCTCTGCCTGCCACTGTTTTCATCGCCATCATTATTTCTGTTTCTCTGAAGATAGAGAATGCTGCCAACCTGCTCTGTCCTCCTCAGACTCTCTCGTCTGACTGTTCTCTAAAGGCCTCTCCACCCAGCCTCTAGCCCATTTCTTTCTCTGGCTTTTGCAGGATTCCTCATTCTCCATGAGGTCTTAACTATCACATTATGCATGTTCTGCCACTGCTGTTATCACTGTTGCTGCTGCTGCTGCTGTCAGCTGGCTTTGTGACTTTCAGCACCCCCATTTCCAGCAGAAATTCTAGCTGCCCTGATTGTGAGAGTGTGCACACAGTTCTTCCATCCCTGATGATGTTTGGTGGATCTCTGCTCAAATGGGTTCAGAATACACACAGGGTGGAAACACTCTTGTCCTCTGCCAAGGGTGTGCCTGCTTCCACCAGCCCTAGGGGTTCTGTTCCCAAGACTATACCCTGGCACTCTGACCCTTGTCTTCCTTTTAATTCCCTTCCTCACAGTGTCTTCTTCCACATCTGACATTCTTAGCTCTTTAGAGTCCCCAAAACTATCTGTTACCATATTTCATTATTGTTAACTCTAAGGATTTTGGCATCAAACACCCTGCATTTGAATGCCAGCTGTGTCACACATCAGATGCTTTACTTTGGCAAGTCATAGAACTTTTTGTCAATAGGGATAATAATGGTACCTATATTGTAATATTGTGTTACTGGGATAATAAAGCACATAGTACAGTATTTGGCACATAGTAATTGCTCAACAATACCAATTGTTAGTATTATTAGACTGTGCCCTCTAATTATTTGTCTACAGATTATGATCTGTATAAATGACTTACCAATTAAGAAGACCACAGGTATGCAGAGTCTCCTCACTCGTACAAGACTGATGTCACTTAACTAAGAGAAGTTTCGTCACTAACCAGGAGTTTCACATCATAGTTCCACACTTTGCATCTACTCCCAATATGGCTTGTTGACTTTTCACTCTCTTTACCCTGTTTTCTTTGTATAGTTCCCAGGGCTATCACTTTTCTTTATTTTGGTTAATACATATAGCTGTACATTGAGCCAGTCTCCATGAAAAATACTGTCATATACTCCCTCTTTCCCTCTTTGCCTAATAACATCATTTCATAGAGATCAAACTCACATTTTCTGGCACCATTATTCTTTTTATAAAATACTTTACTTTTAAATTTTTACCCAACTACGTCTATGTTATTTTAGCTAGCTAAGCTGCTATAACAAAGAGATCTAAATACAGCGGCTTAAATATAACAGAAGCATATTTTTCTCTCATGTAACAGCTAGAGGAATGTGTGTAGTCCAGAGCATACAAACTACAAGTCATTCATGACCCAGAGTTCTTTCTGTCTTGTTATTCTGCCATCTCCTAGGGTGTTTGTCTGCACTGACTGAAGCTGTTTCTTCTTGATGTCTCAATTCCGGAAGGTGGGAAAAGGGAAAGTCTGGATTAAATGGTTTTATTCTTAAAGAAGGGACCTTAAGGAAGTTTCATTAATAATCATACCCTTTGGCCAAACTGAGCTGCTACCTAGCTGGCCACACCTTTCCAAAAGGCTAGAAAATAGAGTCTGTACCTGCATTGACCTCTATGACTAAAAGGAAAAGGAGAGAATAGGTACTGGGGATATTCAGTGACCTCGGCCACATATACAGCATGATTGAAAGTTCAACTAGGACGTGGGGTGTATCATGGAAATGACAGTCATCTGCTGTAACCTTTCTCACACTCGATACTGATCCCTATAGGAAACCACTAGTAGAATCCAAATCTCTTTCTTTATTTTTTTTTCTCCTTTTTGAGATGGAATCTCACTCTGTCGCCAGGCTGGAGTGCAGTGGTGTGATCTCGGCTCACTGCAATCTCCGCCTCCCGGGTTCCAGTGATTCTCCTGCATCAGCTTCCCGAATAGTTGGAATTATAGGCACGCCACCACACCTGGCTAATTTTTGTATTTTTAGTAGAGATGGGGTTTCACCGTGTTGGCTAGGATAGTCTTAATCTCCTGATCTTGTGATCAGCCGCCTGAGCCTCCCAAAGTGCTGGGATTATAGGCGTGAGCCACCGCATCTGGCCATCTCTTTTTTTTAGCTATTTTGATGATTACCTATTTATATAATAATACATATTTTATTTTAAATAATATCGTAGAGACTCTAAATAGCCTATCTAAATTATGTATCTTGACATAATATCTTATTGCTTTCTACCTTCTATAAGGCTAACATGGTATTTTGGACGAATCCCCTTGCTGAGGACAACCAAAAAGATTGGATGAAGTACAAAAAGCACTTACTTGAAAGCATCAAAGACTTCTAAGATAGTGAGGAAGTTTAAAGTCAAGATCTAGGAAAAGACAAGAAACTAGAGAAATAAACCCAGCCATAAAATCACTTTTTTTCCCCCCTGAGGGCTTCTGCCACGTCTAGGGAAGCAGCTGCAAAGCTAAACTGTATTTTTTGATGATTCCTCAGAGCCGGACAAACAGAAATCAGAAACTAAAACCTGCCAGGAATAGGGATTCAGGAATAGGGATTTAATAACTCAAGCCCCCTTTGAGCTGAGAATCTGAAAGGCCACACTCTCAATATGAGGAGTAGCTGCTAGGAAACCAGCCCTTGCATAGAATTGTAGTCAGTTTTGCATCATTTAACAGTACAAGTAAACTTCAACTCTGACATTATATTAAGATATTTCTGAAATGATAACACACACTGCTATTTGCAGGAGCAAATGAATATCCTCTCAAGAGAAAGACATCATCGTAACAGGCCTCAACACTTCCTCCATATGACTTATAAAACATAATTTCCATCATGCAATGAAAAATAAGGGTTTACAAGGCAACAAGATCACTGAATGAGTAACAGAAGACAGAGAAGCAACAAAAAAAGCCTCCAAAACATGAATTATTGAAATGATCGGATATGGTTCACAAAATGACTATGCTTTTTACATTTATGAAATAAATTCCAGGCTTAAAAACATCAGTGAAAAGGAAACTCTAAAATTTAATGTGACATATTAACAAAAAAATCCAAAAATATAATACTCAAAATTAAGATGGGCTTAAGAGCAAATGAAAGGTAGCTAAATAAAAAAAATTTTTAATGGAAGACAAGAAGAAAACATCCTCCAGAATGCAGCACACAGAAATAAAAGGGAAGAATTGGAAAAGAGTGGACAAGAGGCCTAAGTGGTCAGTGACAGGTTGTAGCCCAGAAAGTGTGAAGGGAATGGGACAGATATAAAATTGGAAGAAATAACAGCTCTGAATTTTTCGAAAGTAAAAACGGTATTAATCTACAACTTTAAGAATCTCCATATATCCTAAGCAAAATAAATTATAAGAAACTCACACCCAGACATTGTAGCAAAACTTCAGACAACAATAGACAGAGACAAAAATCTTAAAGCATCAGAAAAGAAGCAGTTACTTTCAAAGGAAGAACAGTTAGACTGAGAACTGACTTCTCAATAGTAACAAAGGAAGCCAGCAAGCAATGGAAGGGTTTTCAATTAACACTGAAGTTTGATACAAAAAAAAAAAAAAGTTGTTACTTGTAGTTAAATTACTTTAAAAAATTGAAAAATTACAACTGTGAAGATAGTACAGACAAAAATTGGAATGATAAAAAAATCCAAATAGAACAATTGGGATAAGTAGCACAAAATAAGATGATAAATTTAACTCAAATATATCAGTAATTACGTTGAATATAAAAGGATCAAAAACTCAATTTGAAAGCAAAATGTGCAAATTGGATTGAAAACAAAAGAAAATGCAATTATGTACTGTTTATAAAAACTTATCTAAAATAAAAGGATATAGAAAATTTGAGAATAAACAGAAAAAAAGAATCCTTTAAACACCAACCCAAAGAAATCAGCTATAGCTATACTAATATACTCTTTTTATATAATAAATACAGTATAATAAACTCTATAGATAAATACATCTCTACATAATGATAAAATGTCCTATTTACCATGAGGATTTAAAATTTGCACACACCTAATAACAAGGCCTCAAAATATGCGAGAGAAACATTGACATAATTAAATGAAAAATAGACAAATCCATAATCATAGTGAGACATTTTTATTATGACTCAGTAACTTATAGAAAAATAAAACAAAAAAGAAGGAACATACAAGATTTAAATAACACGATTAACAAAATTGACCTAACAGACACAGCTGCAGAAAACTTACTCTTTTCAAGCATGCACAGTCACAAAATTCTCAGTAGAATATGTTTTCTAATCCAATGAAGTTATACTAGATATTAATAAAAATTAATTTGGAAATGAAGAAATCTACTTCTAAATAACTAATGGGTAAAAGAAGAAATCACAATAGAGATTAGAAATAATTTGAACTAAATAGTGATAAAAATACAATAAATCAAAGCTTGCAGACAGCAGCTAATGCAGTACTGTACTTAATTATGTTAGAGAAGAAGAAAGGCAAAAAAATCATGATCTAAGCATCCTTGTAAAGATATTATTAAAGAAGAGCAAACAAACCCCAGAGAAATTAGAAATAAAAATGAATAATGATTTGGGCAGACGTTAAAAAAATAAAATAAACATACAACAGAGAGGATCTGCAAAGCCAAAAGTTAGTTCCTTGGAAAAGCTGATAGAACAGACAAAACCTTGGCAGAATTGATCCAGAAAAGGAGAAAGAAGGCCCATTAATCAATATGAAGAATGAAAAAAAGGATATTGCTACAGATTCTACAGATATTAAAAAGATGAAAAGAGGATGCTATGAGTGAGTTTATGTCAACAAATTTAAACATTTAGATGAAATGGAGAAATTCTTCGGCAAATTAACTTATTCAAGAAATGGAGACTGTGAATAGGCCCATAAAATTGACTCAATGATTAAAATCCTCTCCACAAATAGAACTCTAAACCCACCCAGATGGTTTCAATGGTAAGTTCTGTCAACTTTAAGGAAGAAATTATTACAGGTTTAAAAACTTTAAAAAATGGGTGCAGTCCTAAAATCACTTTGTAAGACTAGCATAATCTTGATAAGAAATGCTAACAAATGCAATAACAGAAGGAAAAGCTACCAGCCATTTTCATTCATGAATATAGATGCAAAAGTTTTAAATAAAATATAAGAAAGCATTATGACCAGGTTATATCTTCCCGGGAATATAAGATACAATCTCATCAAATTTAACATTGATTCATAATAAAAATTTGTTATAAAATGATGCAGAAAGAAAAGAAATCCTTATAACATTCTTAGAATAAACAGTTGAGAGTGTTTCCTCTATGATCAGTAAGAGGGCAAATATACTCTCTTTTCAACATTATGCTTTTTAACATCACTTGCTGGTGTAGCAAAGCAAGAAAGAAAATAAAGGATTGGATAAGTGCCCATCAACTAATGAGTGGGTAAAGAAAATGTGATATATATACACCATAGAATACTATTCAGCAATAAAAAGGAGTGAAATGTCTTTTGCAGCAACTTGGGTGGAGTTGGAGGCTATTATTCTAAGTGAAGTAACTCAGGAATGGAAAACAAAGATCGCATGTTCTCACTTATAAATGGGAGCTAAGTTAAGAGAACACAAAGGCATAAGAATGATGCAATGAACTTTGAGGCCTTGGAGGGGAAGGTTGGGAGAGGGGTGAGGGATTAAAAAAAACTACATATTGGGTAACTGGAGAAGTATCCTATGAACATATATATTGGAAACTGAAAATGTAATTATTCAAATTATAATTCTTTCAAAATTTATATATAGATTCAACGGAATCTTAATGAAAATCTCAACAGATTGGTTAATGGAACTAGATAAGCTGATTCTAAAATTTTATTTTTAAATATAAAAGGCTAAAAATAGCGAAGATTTTCTTAAAGATGCATAACAAAGTCAGGGGATTCGTTCTATATGATATCCAATGAGTATGGCATTGGCATAAGGCTAGACAAACAGAATGAGAGCAGGACACAGGGAGTGAATGAACAGACACACATATATTTGGACACTTGAATTTGGATAAAAGAGGCAATGTAGGAAGGAAGGGAAAAGATAGTCTTTTCAACAGAAGGAACTGGATCAAAGAGATATTCAATGGAAAAAAAAGAATGAAATTTTACCTCTTCCTCACAACATAAGTAAGTTAATTATTACAGACAAATTATAGACCTAAATGTGAAAGGCAAGACAACATTGTTTCCAGATGATAATACAGGATTGTCTTCATGACTTTGCATTAGTGCAAATGTTATAAACCTACACCCAGATGCCTGTGCTGATATTGACATGTATGGGAATTTGGCCAGTCTGCACTCAATGCCTGTCTCATCCAACCATCTTAAATAAGTCATCACCATGTGGCTACCCTTTAAGGAGCAACCACAACTACTAAGACCAAAAGAGAATCCTGACATCTGGTGAGGTGAAGGAGGGCCCTAGTACCTTTATTTGTGGGTAGAACTGGGCTTCTGTGGACTGAAAATCTGAGGACCAAACAGCAACTTTACAATAAAGAACCTGAGCTCTGATAGAAGGGAGACAATGGTTACTTCTTTTCATGGATTCTAAATTCTATCTGCCAGTCACTTTTTGTGTGTGCATTCATTGAGGGTGTACAGAATGGAATTACAGAGGCAGAAGAAAATGAGGTCTCTGCCAAACTGATAGTTTAAAAAACATTTTAGTGCCCTACTTAACTGTAATTTGTTTTAGTTTTAAACAAGAAAAACCCAGCATGTAAGCAAAGCAGACTGGACTTGAACAGATAAGGAATGTAAAGCACACAGGAGAGTCATGGGGGTCCTGAAGGGGGATTAGAAGTTGGACAACTTTTTATGCAATGAACAACGTTGCATTGGTAAGATATAAGAGCATCATAAAATACTCCTTTCCCTTTCTTCTTCCCCCACCTCCCATCCCTAAAATTTCCTTGACCTTTTCTCTGATGTTTGAAATTCCACCTTGGAGGAGTCTCTTTAGCCAAAGGTTTGATTCTTATTACAAATGTGAGGCAAAGCAATGTCATTACCTGCATTTTGATATAAATAACTTAATATGGAAAATAAGTTCTGATGGGAAGAAAGCATGAAGTACTAACAGGAGTGAAGGGATGGTTTCCACGGAGCAAAAAGGCAGGAAAACAAGGAGCAGGACTTGAAGGACAGGTGCTTCGAGAAAAAGTAGAGCAGATACATGTCAGCTTGGAATTAGGCAGAGAGATGTGGTTCAGGATTGTGGGTCCCTTGGGGTAGTAACCAATCAGAGGCTCATTTTTCTCACCTGTAAAGTGGGAATATATACTACCTGCCTTTGCTTAAGGACTAAATAAAATAATTATGTTACAGCACTTGATGGAATATTAGGCCCAGAATAGGAGTTAATTAAGCATTAGCTCCTATATAGCCCAATTGTTTTGTTTTCTTTTTTAACCAAGAACAATCTCCTTCTGAGTCAATTCCTTTGCAATATCTTACATCTATCTGTGCACTTAAATGTTTTCATTGATGTATGGCTATTGGATGACTTAGGAAAACATTCTTTTTTCTTTTTTTTTTGAGGCAGAGTCTTGCTCTGTCGCCCATGCTGGAGTGCAGTGGCGCAATCTCGGCTCACTGTAACCTCTGCCCCCCGGGTTCAAGCAATTCTCTGCCTCAGCCTCCAGAGTAGCTGGGATTACAGGTGCACCACGCCCGGCTAATTTTTCTATTTTTAGTACAGACGGGGTTTCACCATCTTTGCCAGGCTGGTCTTGAACTCCTGACCTCGTGATCCACCTGGCTCACCCTCACCAAATGCTGGAATTACAGGTGTGAGCCAACGTGCCCAGTGGAAAACATTCTTTAGAAAAAAGCAGAGTGAGTTTATCTGGTATTTCCTGTCTCATAATATTTTTTTGTTACTATCTTTCGGAGGAGCTATCAGGAATCTGAAGCAAATAAAAATATCCTTTTATATTTTTTCTTACTTCAACTTGATAATGTTTCTTATATATTTTCCTGATGAAATGTATGGAAATATTGATAAAAGTACATCATGATCTGAAATAATGTGAATCGTTTGGAGATGACTCAAGGACAAGAATCTTGAGAGAGAAGTCTACATCCCCTAAAAGCAATGACACCATTTCTTTGAACAAGGCCAAGACAGAATCTAATTTATGGAAAAGCAACATAGCTGTTTCTTTCCCTTTTGAACAGTGGCTTTTAAATATTTTTTTTTCCTTACCACAACCCACAGTAAGAAATACCTTTTACATTGTGATCTGATACACACACATGCATGGTATATGTGTGTATCTGAAATAATAGCTTCATGGAATAAAGCTTACCCTTATTCAATTTGGTGCACTCTGAAATGTTCCATTCTACTCTATTTAACTTTTTAAAATGCTGTTTGAGATCATTATATTGATTTTATGTTCCACACTTCAAACATCACTGCTTTAGGGTTTTACTTATTTTGCTTTTCTGAATGGCAAGCCTTCTCAAGATGGTCTTAAATGCACTTAGTTTGGTCCTGTTTTCTTTTCTGGGATATTCTGTATCTCTAAATACAAATATGAAAAGGAATTTATTAGCTACAATGGAAGGATGAGAAAAATCAATTTATGATTGCCCCACAATTTAAGGAAAGTTTACCATCTTTTACATTCCTGGCCCATTCAAATTCTTTCATTCCTCTCTGTTCCTTTCATATTTTTACCAAAGACTGATTTCCAGTTGTTACTAGGCATACCAGGCTTATTAAAGGGAAGGGAGGAGACTGACATTTAATAAGCACCAATTATGTACAAGGTACCTTGCATACATTATTTCTCCCAATAACTACTCATGGTATTTTTTTATTCATAATTTTATTGCATATATTATTTCTTCCCAATAACTACTCATGGTATTTTGTAATTCATACTTTAAAACTTATAAGAAAACAGGGATTGAGAGAGATAAAATAACTTACCCAGGGTCAAAAAGTTCAAAAAGTTCAAAAAGCTGGTTTGTGGTAGAGCTGGCCCCCAAACTGAGGCCTGAGTAGGACAAAAATCACTGCAATGTATTGTCTTGATGTCAACATAAAAACCACAAAAAAGAAAAAAAAAAGAGAACAATTAGACTTATGTTTTTAATCTGCTAACATTAGGAAGGCACGTGTATATGTTTCTCTTTGAATTATTGTTGCTGTTGTTGTTAGAGTCTTATATATTTACCAGTCATTATACAGAACATATGTTGAACTTCCCAACATGTATTATGTGTATACAGTCTCCCCAGCACACTATTTATTCATTTAGAGTACTCCAGAGCTCATAACCTACTTGCGTAATTTTCCCCACAAGGACTCCATGTTTTCTGCTGGCTTTACAAAGACACTCAGGATTCTAATTTATTTGCATCACAACATTTACCTTTATTAGCCCCCTCAATATTGAAGAGAAAATCAAAATAAAATGCTTTCCTTTGTAACCTTTAGTTCTAAGCAGGTCCCATTAGGGACTTTAAAATATTCACTTTTGAAGCTGATTCCTGCATTGGTAAACACTTTGCATGACATTAAATAAGCTTTGCCTGTTCTAGGAGACAGTGGATTAAATTAAACAGTAGTGCATATCACTTGGCTGAAGTGACAGGAATAAAGAACAGAATGCATCCACTCCTCCAGTCTCATTAAGCTGCCTCTTTCTCCTGAAATTGGATTGGGATTCCAGGACACCTCTCAACCTACAGGAAACACTGGATCTAAAGCTGAAACAGGTACCCAGTGCCTTTTGAAAAATTAACTGCTCTATTGAAATGTAATTTACATACCATAACCCAGTACAGTTTCCACCCACAACAAAATCCCTGATTCTGGAACTTAAAAGGAAAGGAATAATAAACATAAATTTCACGCTTTCACTAGTTTGCACTCAATCAGTCTGGCTTATAATTTTGCTCTCTCCCTCTTTCCCATTCCCCCCTCCCACCCCACTGCCCTTCTACTAGATTCTCCTCGTATACTATATCGACACGTCCACTCTGCTATTTCCACTTACAGGCTTTCAAGAATTCCTTACTGATTATGTTTTATTTCAGGGTAGGGACAACTATAAAATAGCATCATTATACTTAAACACACAGCTATCCCCGTGTTACAACAGAATTAAGGTACACCTGGTGCTTTCTGTCTAGAGGAAAGCAAAGTGGTAAGAAGAATGAAATTTCAGGTATAGTCTTGCAAATCGCCATTAACAGTGAATATCAAGTGTTTCTTCATAGAGTTTTGAATGGTGGTATGGATGGAGACGAACGCCAGTGTAGTGACTAGGCGAAAGTTGAGATTACCATCATACATAGGATGCCACAATGGCACAGTGGAATCATCAGTGTTATTTTCTGAGTAATGTCTTCAATGGTGGTGATGTCTTTCTTAAGTTTTGATAGTCCTTCCACTACCTCTCTAGCTCATCCCAGGCTGGCAGACATATAAACATTGTTTAGGATCCAAAAGATCCTGTGAAAAATAAGAACAGTTGAACTGTGGTTTCCTCACATTAATTGTGAGCCTACGTGATTCTCAGGTTAGAGTGGGAGATCCCGTATGACAGAATGCTCTCCTGGAGATGAACTGATTTGTGTTTTTGACTCCATATGAGAAGGGACATGCCAGATAACCAACTTTGGAACTCACATTTTGGGAAGAAGGGATAAGAGGAAGTCCTGGCACCACTGAAGTGAACTCTACTTCCGGAGGTAGGTGCAGGACACGTGTCCCTGTGGTAATGATAAGAAGGCCACTGTACCTAGCAATTACGGGGGACAGGCAACATAGAAGCTGCCTCTTGAAACAAGTTGTCTTTCACCCTGAAAAGGAGGTATCATCAGGCAACTTACGCTTTAGCTTAGAAAAGTGAAAGTTATATAAATCCTGACTATAGATTCCTGAAAGGAAGAGAGGCCATTGGAAAAGCTGAAGAAGAAAAACTATAGGGAACTTTTGGCTGAGATTAAAATGGAAGGAGTTGCATCTCTGAAAGGACTGCAGAGGCCTGAATGGGAATCTGGATAGTGAGGCAGTATTTTAGAGTGACCAAGAATCTTCCATGGGACCGCAAAGGGCAGATTCACAGTAGCAACACGATGTTTAAGTTGTACTGATGTTTTTGGACTACATAAGACCCAGGATTTTGGGGATAATTTATGGAGAAAAGATGTATCTGTTCTCTGTTGCTGCTATAACCAATTACCACAAACTTAGTGGCTTAAAACAATACAAATTTATTATCTTACAGTTCTGTAGGTTTGAAGATTGAACTGGGTCTCGTAGGGCTAAAATAGAGGTGTAGTCAGGGCCACATCCCTCTGGAGACTCGAGAGGCGAATCTGTTTCTTTCCCTTTCCAGCAATTGAGGACTGCCCACATATTTCAGCTGGCGACCCCTTCCTTCAGCAGTGAGGCTGAGTCCTCCTTACACTGCTGCCTCTCCGGTTCTTTTTCTTCTGCCTCTCTCTTCCACTCATAAGAACCCTTGTGATTATATTGAGCTCACTTGGATATTTCTCCCATTTTTAGGTCAGCTGGTTGCCAACCTTAATGCCATGTGCAACCTTAATTCTCCTTTGCCATGAAACCTAATATTCACAGGTTCCAGGGTTTAGGAAACACATCTACTGGGAGGGCCTCTATTCTGCCTACCACACAAAGGAATCCAAACAGAGAGATACTGAATTTCCTGGTAATACCGTAGGTAGTAGGTAAAAGTGCAAGCAGGCTAAGATATAGATTCAGCCCTGGTTCCCAACACTAGCTGCATATATAATCATGTGAAAGCCTTAAAAATGCAAATGACCAGATTACACCCTCAGACATTCTAATGTAATAGATTTGGTATGAGTTCCAGACATTGTAATATTGGGATACATAGATCTGGATAACCCAGGTGATTTTTACGTGCAGGCAGGATTGAGAATCACTGATTTAGGATGAGGAAGTCGATACTTTAGAAGATGAGGACAGAAATCTAGAGCACTCATGTCCTAGAATTCTGTTCTTTTCTAATTTCCATCAGGTATTTTAGTTACATATCCTGTCCCACTTCTTTAATTCACCTCTAGCTCTCAAATTTAATATATGAGCTTTAAGTATTATTAGAAGTAAATAAATATATGCTTAGAAAAAATGTTATTCTTAATTGCACTTTACACATTTTAATTTACTCTTCTGATCTGTCTAAACTTGTTTTCCAAAAATTGCTTTAACTAAAAAACTATATCATTAAGAGTTCATCAATAATAGTTTATTTCATGATCTATACCTCGCTCATTTGTAATGAAGAGTTAAACTATGTGTCATTTACCTTAATGAAATCTATTCTCATGCAGCTTCACTCTACAGTGTTTACTTCATAAACACTTCATGGTATTTGAATCAGTTTATGCATTTTCTATTTTGTTACTTTTCTTATTTTATTTCGTTCTTGCATATAAAATTGTTGGTAGTTGCCATGGCAATTCTAATTGATTTCTTTCTGCTGTTTTGCAGGCTTTTAAAAAGATTTGCACAATACATCCTTCATATTGTTATTTTTATCTCTGTAAGTTTGTAATGGCCTCTAAAAAAAAAGCTGTGTAACAAGAGCATCAGATGTTACTTCGCTCACTGCTGAAGGCTGTGAAGAACAGAAGAAAACTAGGAAGAAAACCAAGCTGGGAAGGGCAATGAAGGAACAGGTTAGAGTTCAAAAGTAAAAGTATGTTCCACACAAAAGAAAGAGTTCAGGTACGTGAATCAGCAGCAATGCAAGGGCAAGAGATGTGCTTTTAGAGAGAATTGAACTTGTCAATGTGACTCAGCTCTGGAAGACCAAAAAATTATGGAGGGAGAGGCAGGAGAGGGAAACCAGGTGAAATGTCCCCATTTTCTTTGTTTATCTTCTGGTGAATCTCAAAATCTTCTGTTATTCACACACACACACACGAGCATGCACTCATGGAATGTATCAGTATATGTATTGTCAAAATCAGCTCACAGTCTCATTTCAGTAAAACAGAAATGTGATCCCTCACAAGATGCTGTGTTGCTGATAAACTGCCTTCTTCTAGGAGACGAGCCACAGTGTCATTTTCAGTCCTAGAGATCATAAGAAAAAGAAGAAAGTCTCTTGGGGATCTGAAATGAATTAGATTTGATTTTACATTTACTGTAAAACGCCAGAAAATTTACATTTGTTTTACTTACACCATATATTTTTTCCAAAAGTTAATCGCTATGGACTGCAGACAAACATATCAAGGTAAAATAACAACTCTTCTAGAGCAGAATACAGGTAAATTTCAGACACAGATGTGTGCACTAAGATGTCTGCACAATGATTAAAGTTTAGTTGTGAATTTGCCTTTGAGATTCCCATTGGCCAAAATGAAGAGAAAAGCATGATCGGAATCAAGACTCAAAGTGCCTGGAAGGAAGCATTTGTCAGGTATGCTGGAAAAAACAATATTTCCAAGAATTGAGATGGAAGAAATTTCTCCAAGGAGAGGATATTTTAATATAATAGACAATGGCCTCAACAATATCCCTGCAATATGGAACAGTATGTTTCACACAGCCATTTTTAAATACTTCTCATCAAGTGAAGTGAAGGGCATAATGCTGGCACACAACTGAGAAACAGCTATTAAATGAGGGTGAAAAGTTCTGAAGACCAAATATTCTGCTCTTGGATTACCTTGGTGATCAGAAAGTGACTCTATGTGGACAGGACTATGTAGCTAGCATACCTATTTTAGAGAACACTTGTGCCCCATCCCATTGCATGGCAAAATCAAGAGATTTGATGAAGTTGTACCCTATAAACCATTTCAGATCCTCAACTTTACAACAAAGAAACATCACCTCATCCTCATTCACTCAGATGAAAAAAGATCTTTGTGATAGTAAAAATGATATATCTGAGGAACCATTATAAAAATTACATTACACAGGCTATATGAAATATGCAAAAGCTTTGAAAAATAAATGCCTAGAATAATCCCCCATAAAACTTTTAGGTGGATTATTATGACCCTATTCTTCTGGTACAAACATAAATGTGTTTCCGATAAATGTATTTTATTATGTTTTGCTTCATATGAACACCCTATTATAAATTCAGGATGGTTAAAAGCAAACTTGAAGACCCCTCTCTTCCTCTGGCAGTCAGGAGAAGGTTTTTTAAACCAAAAACATACGTTTAAATTTAGCTCCACATGTGCCAGCTAGCTATTGACTGAACACTGACATGTGTTTGAGCTCTAGGGATCTCAAATCTCTCTCTGCTTCTCTCCTCAGTTCTCTTACACCACGCATCTCTCTCTCTCTCTCTCTCTCTCTCTCTCTCACACACACACACACACGCACGCACTCTCTCTCTCACACACACACACACACACCACATATTGGGAATTCAGAAATTTAGCAGGTAATAGACCTAGTATTCAGAGCACTGTCCTTGATGAAAAAAACAGTATGGAATGATTCTTGGCAAATTCTGAATACCCCTTGAGCTTCTCTTGTTCTTTAGCAAATTGTTTTCCTTTGACTGTTTCTCAGTTATGTACATGACATACTAAAAATAGCGATTTTCTCAATCAGTTGCTTCCTAGGTAAGTAAACAGTCCACTGGTGGAGTACTGTTAGCAAATTACAGTGGAAATACAGCTTTGAAAACAGTCTAGTTTTGTTTCTCTTGGTTACTAAATCCTGGGTCAGGTGGCCTTGGTAATGTGCTTTGTAGGCCCCAATGACAGGGAGCGATCTGACCAAGGGCCCCAGCTGGGACATTCTAAAATTCAACCCCACACCTGTGAGTTGTGCCTGGCCATGCTTCCCAGGGTGATTCCAGCCATTGGCTTCATGGCGCAGGGACACTGAGGCAGGCTCATTCCTGGGAGATATAGGACTCCCTGACAGCCTTGCTACCTCAGATGCTTCTACTCAACCTGTCCTTTTTCTTTGCCCTACACTCAGTGCCAGACTTGCATACGGTCTCCCATTTTCTCTCACACAGATGGTTCTACCAATAAAACCGTTGCTTGTTTACTTCTGTCTTAGCAGCTATGTCCTGAAGGACCAAGACTGACATAATACACTCTGTTTAGTTTTAAAGGTAAATTGTTTACCTACACTTAAGGAAGTACATCTCCACACACTCAAAGAATGTGGCTCTAAATTAGTCTCCTGCTGAAAATGCCTAACATTGCCACTCAGATTTGGACTCTAGATTGCGACAGATTAAAATTCCTTATAAATGATTTTTTTTCAGAATAAATTCCTAATTCGTTCTCTTCTCCAAGAAGCCACAGTGCTTCCTCTAATCCTAAAGTCATCAGTAGACAATCCATCCTTTCCAATAATGCTGAGATTTTGTTTTCTAGAACCCTGCGTTCAGATAAATTATACCTATAAATTGTACCAATTAGAATACATTTTGTGGCCTAAATCTCAACCTTTCATTTGATTGACAATACTGGCAATATATAGCCTTATCTTGTTGCCTAAGTGAGAGATCCATTCGGAACTAATGTGGACATGTCAGTATAAATTGAAGACCCCTCAAAGAAATGCAGCCTTTTTGGGTTCTCTGAAGTAAGCAGTAGTCAAACTCTTTTCTCTCTCCTAATTTGGAACCACCTAAAAACAGACACCTGAGTCAGATAGAGGCCAAAAGATCAGCTTTTACATATTCACTAGACCTTGCATCTAGGCCATGGGTAACTATTTGCCCATCCAACCCAAAGTAGTATAAACAGAAGACCTCTGGCCTAGAGCTCTAGGCCAGAGCATGGCAGAGAATGGTTTATGCATGGAGAGAATGCTATATGTGGCCAATGGGCAAATTCCAGAGAAAAGGGCAAGTACCATCTGAGAACAGACCAGCTTAAAAACAAAAGCACAGAAAAGGTTTCGTTTGTTCTTGACCTCACAACTGAGATGTTACTATTCCTTTACTGGGAAGCGGGAGAGAGACAGAAAGATGCTTCTTAATTCTTTTAAAACCACAGCAATTTTATTTTGTGGGCCATGGTGAAAAGTCAGAGAGAGGCAAATAGCTTTTCCTACAAAACCCCAAGCCCTGGTCTGCCCATGGGGAAGTCAGTGGCATTAACCTTTCATGTAAAGGACAGAACGTCACCAGGCCACCTTAGCCATGGGGATAGTCAGCATAGTCATTGCACAGAAAACAAAGCGAACTCTTCTTTCCTTCTTTTTATTACTATTCACATATTTCAGAACAATTCATTCAAGATTCACATAAAGTTAGCTATGGGCTTTTCTAAATAGAGCTCTTACATCTTAAAAATAAATCCAAGGCTTTTAAAGCTCTGTAATTATCTTGTCTATTATCTCATCTGCTGCTTCATCTTTCATTCCCTCCCTCGATCTTTTTTATCTGTATGGGGGTTGCCATTTTTGCATAGCTTTTAAAGCAAATTCTGGATATTTTCACAGATAGGGGGAGGGTAGGAGAATAGATATGTCACAATTCATGCTACTTACTCATTTTTCTGGAAATTAACTCCTCAAGCACCTGATGAGTTATAGGCATCTGGGCATTAGATTTTGAATAAGAATTTTAATTGTATTATTTCATTGCTGTGATCACACTTAACAATGAAAATTCTTACAGTTTCCTGAACTATGGCATTTATGCCTTCACTTAAATAACATTTTAAAACTGCATATTCTGAGGGACCCCATCCTTAATGATTTTTATAACTAACTTAGAGTTTAGTGACCTCTGCAAAGTAAATGTACTTTTCTGATGGGGGAAAACGTACAGAAAAAATGTGGTATGTCTCTGAAAGGAAATAATTTTTGGCTAAAATATTACTTAAGTAGATGTAAATTTATGCATAGTTTTCTGATTTAAAAAGTATTATAGACTCATGCAAAATTTAGAAATTATAAAAAATATAAGAGAAGAAAAAATAAAGTAGAATAAGAATAGTTTTTAAAATTATCATTTGATCCAAGCATTATTAATATTTTGGTATCTTTCTAGTGTTTTACACCCCCCACACACATACAACATTTATACATTTTGAATCATACTAAACAGTTTTATATTCTTTTTTTCCTCACTTAACGTTATATTGTGAGCACTTTTCTATGTCATTATGTAGACATTAAAATGTTTTTAATGACAGCATATATAAGAATGAGTCAAGGGTTTTACTAAATCACTAAATCACTCTTAGATATATAACATTGGTTATTCCAAAAATTTTGCCATTATAAATGATGCTGTTATAAACATTTTTATGCAAAGTGTTTTTTTTTTTTTTTACCATATTGCTTATTAGTGTCATAGGAAATAAAATTACTGTGTTAAAAGGAATAAATATTTTAAAAGCAAAGATCACATGACCAATTATTAACTTACTTTGGGAGACAGTCACATGAAGACACTTCCTTTCTGGTTTCAGAATAATTGGGAAGCCAAATTAATAGCCAGAGGGTTCCCGAGGGGAATGTAGAATCAGGGTGGAGGTGGCAGGCAGTCTTGAAGGATCTTTCATCCTAGTCATGGTGAGGCCTGATAGCTATGACTTCTTCAGTTAAACTGATGTCTTTGTACTAAAATATTTTGTCATCATCAACCTTATTTATATTGCAATCTAGATAGCTGTTGACTTGCAATATTTACCATATTATGAAGCACTTAAAGCTCTGGATGTGCCCAGATTACTCTGCACAATCCGCAAAGGCCTTCATTTGTCCCAGCTTCAATGCCAGCAAAAGGGTCACTGCTTGGCCTTGGGCTTTCAGGAAGGGAGCACACTCCTATAAATCACTAAGAGAGGTGGTCTAGAGCAAGGCATATGGGAGAATTAAGTGTTCATTTGGGAGAACTGAGCATCCAGCCCTCAGGGAAACAGGTCCCCATATCAAAAATTGAAGATGAGAAGGAGATATTGATTGCTTAGATGTAGTTATGATAGCTATTTCTATTGGTTTAAGATAGTTATTTTTATTTTTCCACATGTGACATACATAAATGATTTAATATATACTCTTGACTATTCTTCTTCTGACAGTTTCAGTATGTTTTCATCTCTCTTGGGAGTTGGGGGAGTAGACGTGTATTTCTCACTCTATCTCCAACTCCAACCCTCACTTAAAGGTAGATTTAGAGTCAGATGTGAAACCCAATTCAGATTTATGTGGAGATTGAACAAGAAACTAGCAGGGAAGAGAGTCTAGAGCTGTTGAGATATGAGACCTTCGCTATTGTCTGTATAGTCACATGGATATGTTTGCCTGTCTAAAACGGACACAAGGAAGTCAGGCACCCTGATGTGCAGCTCTTTGGAGGCTAAATTAGATTAATTGGCTCCTTCAATCATTGCCTTCTGGGAGTTTACAGGCTGTGGGAGTATCATTCAACTAGATAGATCTAAAAAATGCAGACAATGTAACAAAGTAGTCCACAAATTCTGAAGGGAGCAGATACTTGATGAAGTGAGGACTGTTCAAAATTCACTCAGTTGAAAACTGGGTGACTTATTCCTTCAGAAAATGTTGGTTGAGCATCTAATATACAGTCAGAGTAAATTAGACACTCTGAATATCGGGATTAATAACACAGATAGGACCCCTTGTTCTATTCCTTGTTCTTACATTGTGATGGGGAGGATAGAAAATAAGCATATAAAAAGGCAGTACAATTTGGAGTAATCACAAGTGTTAGAAGGAAAAATGAAGCCTTGTGAGGGAGCTGAGACTGATGGGGGTGCTATAATAGCTGGGGAGTCAGAACTGAAGGAAGTGAGAGAGCAAAGCCATTAGGGGGCCCAGAGAAGAGTTTTACAGGTGGAGGGGACCTCAATGTCAAAGGCTCCGAGACAAGAAGAAGCTTGGTGTGTTTGAGTTGCAGCACAAAGGCCATTTGCATGGACAGAGCAGAGAGAGCAAGGAGAGAATGATTAAAAATGAGATCAAAGACATGGAGGAAATCAGGGCCTTCTAAGCAATGGGAGGAAGTCTAGATTTTATTCTCATTGCTCTATGGGATGTCTCTGGAGGGCATGATCTGAAGAGTAACATAATCTGATACACAATGGGAAAGTATTACTCTGGCTGCTCTGTGGAGGAGCAGGAATAGACACAGGAAGACTATTGGTAGTTCTAGTAAGGAAGGAGAGTGACCGGGACTGTGGGAATGCAAGGAGAGATGGAGAATACTCAGGTGGATGAGAGGTTTTGAGGCAATCAATTAAAGTTGCTTAAGATTGGATATGGGTTGTGAAGAAAAGTGAGAACTAACAGGATGACACAGTATTTGACCTGGCAGTTGAGAATGGGGGCACTAGGGAAGAAAAAGTAAAGGATGGAGAGAAAATAAAAGTTCTGTTTTGGACATGTTAAAGTTTAGATCCCTGTTAGACATACAAGTGGAACTCTCCAATAGGCAGAAAAGGTACGTCTGGAGTTTAGAGGTCATAGAGAAGGCACAAATTCATGAGTTATTAGAATACAGATGGTGCCCAAAGCCATAGGACTGGGTGCGATAACTTACAGAGAGAGTGTGGGTAGACAAGAGAGAGGAGCTGAGTTGGAAGCCTGGCAGTATGCCAACATTTAAAGGTCCACAAGAAGCACTTCAGGGAGCTTAAGAAAGAGAAGTCCAGAGAAGTGACAGTCAGATTTGCACGACAGAGGTCATTGGTTGGATGATTTTTTATCCATGTAATTTATACTCCAACCCATGGTTTTTTAAGAGTGAGAGAAAAGTTATTAATAATTTTGCCAAGACAATAGGTGTAAGCTGGGACTGTCCTGGGCAAACAAGAACATACGGTCACCCTAGGCTTTGGCGACCCTGTTAAGACTGGTTTCAGCAGAGCTATCATGATGGCAATCTAATTTGTGTGGGCTGAGAAGAGAATAAAAGGTGAAGAAAATGGAAAGCACAGATGACCTTTTGGAAGGAATTTCACGGTGAAGGGAGCAGAAAAATAGGACATGGCTAGAGAAGATATGAAATAAAAGTTTGTTTTTAAATGGGAGAGATAACCTCTATGTATGCTAATATGAATGATCCAGGAGAGATGAAAAATTTGATAGTGCAGGGGAAAAGGAATAGCTACAGAAGGACAGCTGGGGAGTAAGAAAAGGATTCTGCACACAAGTGGAATGACTGACATTAGATGTGAGTGGATTCAGCCTGTCCATTGTAACGAGGGGAGGCAGAATATGTGGATACAGGTGTACATCGTTGCTAAATTTGGCAGTGGGAAATGAGTTGACGCTTTAGCCAAAGCAAGAGAGATTCCACTTTTTGTGAAATCCTCCTTTCCTTCCTATAAGAAATCACAGTCTACCCATCTCGGGGCAATTTTCTTCATAGGTGTTAAGAAGAGATATGTAAGCTATTTCTTCTCTCAGGAAAATGCCCCAACATGGAGCCTTTAATAGTTTACCAGCAAATGTGGAAATTCTCCCAGGTCCAATTTAGATCTGGCAGAGAAGATGAATATTACTAGTCAGTCAGTAACTGCCTGTAACAGATGTTTTTGTTGAATGTTAACATGAACAGTTGTATTTGGCCTTTTCAGAACTGGAATTAAGAAATAAAAGAAATAGCTAAGGGTACATTGAGACCCAGGTGGGAAAAATCCTTTGACCGGAGCCACAAAATAGAACATCTAGTAAAAGCTTTAGCACCCAAGAACTGTGTGACCTTGGGGAAATCACTGTGCCTTAATTGTTTGATCTGTAAGAGGGAGAAAGGGTGAATATCAAGCAGAGGCAGGTGTTTGTGGATATATGGACTTTCTGACAAACTATTAGTAGGAATTTTAGGAAAATGTAAGCTTTTTGTGGGGACAGCATAAAACAAACCAAGCAAATGAGTATTTCCAACAATTTGATGCCTAAGATTAACTTAGTTCAGATAACTTAGAAAAGAAAACCAGAATTAAATGGTTCAAAATACAAATTGCATTTTTTACAGAGTCAAATCCCCTTGAAAGCAAATCCTATTTTTTCTCTCTTTTTGAATTAAACTTCCATTTCCCTAGTCAGCCAGTACAGTTGCTTAAAGAAAATTTACTCATCTGAAAAATGGTGTATAAATAGCTATTTCCAGAGGTGACTTTAGTTACTACAGACAAGGGCTCACTGCAGTGGAATTACAGTGCAGCTCACCTTTGGTGTTCTCCACTGTAACAATCACACCTGCTGAGGTTCCATAGGTAGGACCCAGGCCTTTGCCAATGAGACACTGCTGCTCCTGGTACTTCATGCCACCTCTACATGCCACTGTCACAGTGAGAATTCACCTGGACTTGAACACGATCAGTGCTCTGTAAATTGATTGTTTACGTTGTTTAAGTCAAAGTCCCTAGGAACAGGCTTTTTAAAATGGCACAGGAGCAGCAATTTGTGGATGCTACACTACAGGACAGTTTAAAGAACTGGTTAATGTCCTTAGTTATTGATCTTAAGGACTATTCTGATAATGACTAAGCTCAAACTAGGTGTACCTCCTATCCATTGTATCCAAATCCAGCTTCCCCATTCTTGACAGGGTAAAAGCAAAGGATGCATTGCATAAGCACTTATAAATTCAGCTCATCCTCTTGTGTTGAAAATGCCAATTACTGAGAAACATTTACTATGTGATTATTTACCATCAATAGCATTTGTTTTCTTGTTTTCATTGAAACATATACTTTTTTTTTTTTTTTTTTTGAGACAGAGTCTCCCTCTGTCACCCAGGCTGGAGTGCAGTGGCGTGAGCTCGGCTCACTGCAACCTCCACTTCCCAGATTCAATCGATTCTCCTGCCCCAGCCTCTGGAGTAGCTGGGACTACAAGCACGTGCCACCACTCCCAGCTCATTTTTGTATTTTCAGTAGAGACAGGGTTTCGCCACGTTGGCCAGGCTGGTCTTCAACTCCTGACCTCAAGTGATCTGCCCACCTCAGCCTCTTAAAGTGCTGGGATTACAGGCATGAGCCACTGTGCCCAGCCTGAAACATACACTTTAAACTTTGCTTTTTTAAAATTAACACAATATAAACTTTGAAGAAATAGAATGAGGAATACGGTATTTCATTTTACATTCTCATTTAGGGTTCAGGTCCAGGTGCTTAGAAAGCAGTATAGACAATTGCAGCCATTTCCTATGGACATTGACCCACATTCAGAATCCACCTGTGAGGTACAGAGATAATGATCATTGTGACAAGAACCATCACGGAGTGTTGACAAGGTTATTTTGATAGTTCATGGGCTCTATGAACTCTTACTTTTGGAGACTCTCTTATCTTTTACTACACATATTAAAATGCTCTCATTCCACATGAAATGTAATATATACATGAGTTGAGTGGAGTTGCCCTCAACTAGTTGACCTAATGTCACAATCCAGAGACATTTAATTAAACACTTGTAATTTCAATGTTGCTGTCTTCCTTGCAATATTTTGCGGCCAATAAAATATTTTTAATCTTTCAAACATTGCTGTGGAGGTTGAATCAAACACTTGTTCATTTCAACATTGCAATTTTATTTTCCTGTTTTTTTGGAGTCAATGATTTTTTTTTTGTTTGTAATGTCTTAAACACTTCTTTGGGTCCATGAAAAACTTATGGAACTATGTATGGCATGGTGCCTTAGGGCTTAAAAGATAAAACGGCCCTAGATGTTGACAAGGACCTTGGCCTTGAACAATGCCTGCAGCTTTAGCTATGTCAAATTTAAGAACAAACTGCACTGCAATGTAACTATTTCTTATGGCATTCCATCTTCTCTTTACCAAATCCAATGAAATAATTCTTCATAACTTTTCATCCGGATTTTGCTTTTCCTTTCCTCTTCCACCACCTTTTTATAGACCGTTATCACGTCAGACACAAACTATTACAATAGACTTTCACTTTGTCTCCCTGCCTGAAGTTCTTTCATCCTTCAATAGAGGGTGAACAGATTAGCCTTGCTAAATAATTAAGTATATTTAATTAACCAACTAATTAAATTGACTTGTCTATTTTGTAGTAATTTACTATGAATTTTTGCAGTTTAAACATAAATGTTTCGCTTTATCTAAAATAGCTTCTATGTTTCCAAGAAATCTTTTCTACTTACTTTTCTTTGACTATATTTATCACTTTTTCACCCTTGTTTGTCCATTAATCCAGGCATTCAACATATATTATTAAGTACCTACAGAGTCTCAGACATCACACTAGTCACCAAGGATTCCGTGATGAATAAGAGCAATACCTGCCTTATTTATTTATTTATTTTAAATTTTATTTTAAGTTCCAGGATACATGTGCAGGAAGTATAGGTTTGTTACAGAGGTAAACCTGTGCCATGGTGATTTGCTGCACCTATCAAACTGTTACCTAGGTATTAAGCCCCACGTGCATTAGCTCTTTATCCTGATTCTCTCCCTCCTCCATCCCCGACCCCTTCGACAGGCCGCAGTGTGTGTTGTTCCCCTCCCTGTGTCCATGTGTTCTCATTGTTCAGCTCCCACTTATAAGTGAGAATATGCGGTGTTTGGTTTTCTGTTCCTTTGTCAGTTTGCTGAGGATAATGGCTTCCAGCTCCATCCATGTCCCTGCAAACGACATGATCTCGTTCCTTTTTAAGGCTGCATGGTATTCCATGGTGTATATAAGGTAGTCCTATTTTAGAAAGGGCAAATAATAAAATACATATGTCTGAAATGCCACTGGTTCTTTGACAGAGGTAAATACAGACTACAGTGAAAACCACAAAGGAAAAATCGTCTATTCTGCCTGATTTGGGGAATAAAGGGGAGGGGAGGGTGGTTCAGGGAAACCTTATTTCTGGAAAATGTATAATCATCTGCCTGATATACATTTGGGCAAGGGCACTCCAGGCAGAAGTAGTACTGTGCGCAAAGGCATCAAGGCAAAAAAGACATTTTAAAAATATTGTTGGCTGGGCACAGTGGCTCACGCCTGTAATCCCTACACTTTGGGAGGCTAAGGCAGGCAGATCATGAGGTCAGGAGTTTGACCAACCTGACCAACATGGTGAAACCCCATCTCTACTAAAAATACAAAAATTAGTCTGGCGTAGTGGCACCCACATGTAATCCCAGCTACTCGGGAGGCTGAGGCAGGATAATTGCTTGAACCCGGGAGGCAGAGGTTGCAGTGAGCCGAGATCGCACCACTGCACTCCAGCCTGGGCGACAGAGCGAGACTCTGTCTCAAGAAAAAAAAAAAAAATTGTTGAATTGATGACTTTGTTTTTATTAAAACCAAAGCATTAAAATTATAATAATGTTTTTTATTAAAAATAAAATATTTGGATGAAATAATATTGAGTTCTAATATACTTATTTTTCAACTTTTCAGTATTTTTTCAGTTACTTTAATATTCTGGAAAACAACCATTTTAAAAACACCTAAAAACATGGCTCTAGGAACATACATTTTTACTTTTGTCTCAGGCTCCGACATGGCTTGGCACAGCACTGTCAGATCTTATTTTTATTTAAAATTTTGACATTTTGTTCATCATGGATCTTTTGCATTAATTCTGATTTTTTAAAAATGTTTCATTAAAAAGTTAGTCATCTTAGTTACTGAGTTTTCTAAGGCCAGTTAAATTTTATACTCAAGGCAAGTGCTTCCTTTGTCTTCCCCTAATCCCAGGCCTGGAAAAAGCCATCATACCAATATTTTAAAGATCACTTTCTTATAGTGATGAGTACGGGTTGCTAAAGACTTTGGTGGTTAAAACCCAAGAAATTGAGGGAAATTCGATATCTATCATAATAGTTTAGGTGGAAAACCACAGAGGCTTGAACCAAGGCAAGAAAGGAGATGACAAGTAAGTAGGGGTAAGAGAGGTGCCGGGGTGAGAGTTAGGGAGAACTTGATAAAAATTGGATGCATGGGAATGTTCTCTTTCCTGAGATTCATGCTCCAAATTCTGATTATTAAAGCCCAACAGAGTCACCCTCCTTCAGGATTTCTTTTTAGGTCATTTCATATCTTTCTCTGTGGCAAATTCTTCCTTCTTCATGTTTTATCTCTTCTACTACATTATAATCTCTTTGCCGTGAAAGACCATATCTCATATTTCACTGTTTCTCTTACTACATTATAAACACAGTACATGCTCAATAAATACCTGTTGAAAGAACTGCATCATCAGTGTTTTTTAACATCGCTCCGAGGCAGTGCCCGTAATAATTAAGCCAACAGAAGAAGAGTTTGAAACTTCCTCCTTGGATATATTTTTAAGGTTAGAATACTCATTTATCCACCCGAGATGGCATAAATGACTTTTTAGGGCCCTTTCCAATGACATGATTAACAGCCCTTTTCTGAGAAGAGTTTTATATATGTTACTGCTAATAGCAAGAGAACTTCTCCTGGGGCCATTTTCCCTTCTATGTGATTACACTGATATTTTAGAGAAAATGAAATTACTGCATCCCAGCTGGGCAGTTCTTTTCGAATTTATAAAATGCAGAAATTGCTATAAGACTGTAAAGTTGAATCAGGTCTCTTACCGAATCATCAATAGATAATTTTGGTTTTTATAACCCCTCTTATAAAAGTTCTACTGTGGTTACCAAAGTCAAAAATTTGACATTAGTGTTGCCCTTGGCAACTGAATGCAGAGATTTCTCTGGAAATTATTCCAGTTATAGTAAAAAGATAATTAACACTTAGTTACAGAAAAATCTGAATTTAATGTATCTGAGTGTAGCTTTATCAGATTTCCTCTTATGGTGATATCATGATACATTATACCAGAAATTGCAATTTTTATTATTCATAATTATCACTACTATTTTGAAAGAGGGGGTTTCAGTAATGCTCTACAGGGACTAGATCAGTTCTGTGTGTACCCCTCGTATTCTCCCTTTCACCTTCTGAATGACAGACATAATGCTGGAGGTGGAGCAAGAACTTGATGCAGGGGTGAAGTGCTGCACCAGCTTAGATGATCTGAATCTAGGCTTCTGATTTTGTGGAGAAAACAAAATCATTAATATGTTCAAACTACTATTTTTCAATTTTCTACCTTTCAGAGCTAAATATAATATCAAACTGATAACAAAATTTGGTATCTAGAAGGGAGATGCTTTCAGTAATCCTAAAATGTGAAACTAAAATTGTGGGAGAAATAGAAATGGGGCTTTGGGTAATAAGCACCTAGAGACTTTAAGTCAGAAAGCTGGTGATATTTGTTAGGTAGTGGCAGAACATTTGATTTAATTGCTGCCTGCTTTACTGGTAATGCAGGTAATCGGCTAAATGAGGCTATACGATAAGGAGAAATGATGGCAAAGATTTTATATATGGATATGTACTAGCTCTACCACCTTCAGCCAAATCAGACTGAAGAGATGACACCAGACTAGAACTACCTGAGCTACAAGCAGAGAAGGGAAGAAACGCCCCTGTCTTTATTTTTATTTGTTTATTTTTGAGATGGAGCCTCACTCTGTCTCCCAGACTGGAATGCAGTGGCATAATCTGGGCTCACTGCAACCTCTGCCTCCCAGGTTCCAGCAATTCTCCTGCTTCAGCCTCCCAAGTAGCTGGGATTACAGGCACCCGCCACCATGCCTGGCCTAATTTTTGTATTTCTAGTAGACACAGGGTTTCATCCTGTTGTCCAGGCTAGTCTCGAACTCCCGACCTCAAGTGATCCACCCGCCTCGGCCCCCCAAAGTGCTGGGATTACAAGCATGAGCCACCATGCCCAGCCGAAACACCTTTATTTTCTAAAGAATCTTTCCCTGACTTTGGTCTACAAGTTATGGTGAAAGGAGTCCTGAAGGCAATTGGTTCTGTCCTTCAAACTTGAAGCAATTATTAATAGTGATTGACAAATAGTAGCCTATATACCGGTGCTCCACTGGAAGAAGGCACAAAGCCTGCCTGTAGTGATGGGATCCAGGATGTTGCTTCCCCCTGGGAACTGATTATTTCTAACTGCTTCTGGACAACAGCCATTGAATCCAGGGCAAGAAAGAAGGGCAGAGCATGGAGTCGTGAACATGAAAGAGGAGGTTCCTCAGGCTTGAAATCCACATCTGGATAACATCTTTGACTGTGATTATTATTATTAATTACTTTTTTTTTTTTTGAGATGGAGTTTCGCTTTTGTTGCCCAGGCTGGAGTGCAATGGCGTGGTCTCTGCTCGTTGCAACCTCTGCCTCCTGGTTGAACGTGATTCTCCTGCCTCAGCCTCCCAGGTAGCTAGGATTATTACAGACGCCCGCCACCACGCCTGGCTAATTTTGGTATTTTTAGTAGAGACGGGGTTTCCCCATGTTGACGAGGCTGATCTTGAACTCCTGACCTCAAATGATCCACCCGCCTTGGCCTGCCAAAGTGCTGGGATTACAGGCATGAGCCACTGCACCCAGCCAACTGTTATTTTTAAATGCAGACTTTACCAGGAGCAAATAAAGCAAAACTGTTCTAAGCTTAAAGGGAACTATATTTCCAAGGAAGTTTCTTCTCCCTAAGACTGTCCCTAGATTCTCTATGACTAGTAAACCCCTAAAATAGTCCCTTGTTACTAAAAGTACACCAATAGCAAGTTGGTTTTGAATGCTGTGTAGCCCTAGGAAGAGCATCTTTACCAAGCCACATTGGAGGGGATAGCCAGAAGGGGAGGGGAAGAGGGACTCCGGTAGATCCTTCCAGAGAGAATAAACAAATTCAGCCAGATCGGCCAACCAAGGAACTTACCCATGGCAAGACAGGAAGCCTTTGCTACTCTGGTCAAGCAGAATTGCCTAATTTCTATGATGACTGTGTGCTTTAATAACTGATGACTGTGCACTTTCCAGCCTCTTTTCCAAATGGGCGCTTATTATGGTAGTCCTGCTTCTTCTCCACTATTGTACATGGAGGGCAGACCAATTTTCCTTTGGTTTATAGGGTAGCAGACCCATAACAAACCAAAGAAACAAACAACTTTCCATTTGTATCTGATGGAAAGACTGTATATCTCCCACAGCATCTACATTTTAAGCTGGATGCAAGAAATGCAAGAGACTTTGAGGTTATCTCACTCAGAATGTTCTTTGGAAAGAAACTTGGGCTCTGATAAATGCTTAACAACCAGCTGAGATAGGGTTGTGTAGATCTCTCACACACACACACACACACACACCATATATATTTATTATAAATGTTACTGATATAAAGGATGTGTATCTCATAACTTACAAATAATAATAGTAATATATACAGTACTCTTTAATGTAAACTCCTTATGACCAATTGATTCTTACAGAATGTGTTTTTTGACAAAACAATTGCAAATAAGTGTAATTCCCACATGAATGATGGTTGATATGTTTGTTTTTATGTGTAAGATAAAAATGAAGCAATGAAGATATAATAGATCCTAGTTGTCAAATACTAAAATAATGTTTCCTCGATTTTTAGTGCTACTTACCATATAGAGGCTATTGTCATAATATAGTTTTAGTTTAATTTACATTAGTAATATTTTCTTTAAGTCTAGACAATCAATAAAAGATCAAGCCCTGATTTAGAGTATTTGCTGAATCCTGTGGTGTAAATACTCCCACCATGACTGATTTCAAGATACCAACATGATGTCAATGAGGGTGGAATTGGATCAAATGCATTTTATCACACCACTTTGAAGCATCTCCATTATACAGATATGATATATGCAACTTCAAGATCATAGATAATAGAAAAATGTGGTGAAATAATTAAGAAGTCATGAATTTTGAGTATATCTCACCTTTGTTTTAGATGCTATTTATTTAACTGAATGTATGTAATTTTTTTTATTTATACTTTTTTAGAGAAAAGGCCTTGCACTGTTGCCCAGGCTGGAATGCAGTGGTATGATTATGGCTCACTGCAGCCTCGAACTTCTGGGCTCAAATGATTTTCTTGCCTCAGCCTCTTGAATAGCTGGAATTACAGGTGTGCACCATCATGCCTAGCTTATATATTAATTCTTAATAACGGCTATCTCTAACAATCAACTCACAAAGTGTCTGAAATTTTAACAGCTGGCATTTGTGAGCTGGTACAAGCCTTATTTCCATACCACTAGAAATAAGGGTACATCTGAATGACAGGTAACCAAGGGGGTAGATTGTGGCAAACCATGCTAGTTGCCTGCCCAATAGTTATCCTTCTATTTTTCTTGACTAATAATAGCGAATGAAGCATATGTCATGTTAAAAAATGATACTTCTTAGCCTTCCATGCAGATAGGGGTGGCCTTATAACACATCTCTGCCTAATAAAATAAATTATTGATGTTGAGTGAGACTTCCTTAAAATCTCCTTAAAAGTGGGCAGGAGGAAACAGATATGTGCTTTTTATTCTTTTCCCATTCCATTTCTGTCGGTCAGATTAGGCTAATGCTAATTAGCTAATGCTAATGCTGCAATGAAAATTTGATTCCCAAATGTCAGCAACTTAACACAACAAAAGTTTCTCACTTCACTTCCATTGCAGGTTGCTGGGGCAGCTCTGATCCACATACGACTTAGGGACCCAGGATGCAGATGCTTCAACATCTTGTAGCTGTACTATCTGGAATACATGGGCCGCCAGTTGTCATGACTACTCTCCTATGCTTCAGCCCAAAAGTTAAGCACTTTATTTCTTCATATAGCCCATTGGTCATAATTATTCATATGTCTCACTACAGGGTGGGCCGGGAGTGTACCTTCATTATGTAGGAAAAAATAAAACGTAATTGTGAGAATTATCCAAATGTGACATAGAGACTCGAAATGAGCACATGCTGTTGGAAAAATGGCGCCTATAGACTTGGTAGATGGATGGATGCCACAAACCTGCAATTGGTAAAAAACAATATCTACAAAATACAACAAAGCAAAGTGCAATAAAATGAGATACACTTGTACAAGACCAACAAGTGAAACCACGAAGAAGGGTACACAACCAACACATAGCCTTCCTTTGTCCAAGGGAAAGACACACATTCTAAGAAGACAGCACATCAGCCTGGACAACGTAGTGAGAACCTAGCTCTACAAAAAATAAAATATATTAGATGGGTGTGATGGTACCTGCCTCTGGTTCTAGTTACTTGGAAGGCTGAAGTGGGAGGATTGCTTGAGCCTAGGAGTTTGAGGTTGCAGTGAACCATGACTGTGCCACTGCACTCCAGTCTGGACAACAGAGTGAGAACCAGTCTCAAAAAAAGGAAAAGAAAAAGAAAAAGATATCACTGTTGTTGTATTGTTGTGTATCCCTAAAGCAGAGTGATCATGATGGTACAGTTTTTATAGGGGAAATAATTTTAAACGTTAATGTCTTCTTTTTTACCTTTCTGAGTATAAGACTTACTCTAAATCTGTCCTCAGTATCTATTTGTCTGAGGGAAGCTTAGTAATTAAAGCAGAAGGTATGCAAAGAGAAAGAGTAGGTAACATTCAGCTCTTGGCATTAGGTTGGATTGTGCAATAAGAATATGTCGCAAAACAGATTATTTTCTTGAGAAAGAATTTTTCCAAATTTCTTCATGCTCCATTTAGCATATCAAGGCCAAGTCTGTCTTTAAGGCTAATCTTCAGTCAGAAAGAAAAAAGATATGATATAGAATTAATAGAAAAACCTACGTATCGTCCTTGAAAATAGTAGGAAGAGAGAGAAGGAAAGGAGACAGCGAAAGGAAGTGTTGCAACCAGACATAAATGTCTTGGCTTTGCCCTCTCTGGGTTTAGACTACAAGACAGAGGGAGATGTGTTATTAAATCAGTGATGATACTCCTCAAGGTAAAGAAGAGGCATTGTTCCCACTGCCCTGGGGCATAGCCACAGAAACAAATAGGCTTAGAGAGAGGAGCTCCTGTAGTTTGGTATGCCCATGCTATTCTTCCTTCTTAGGTGGTGCAGATTTTGAGTTGAAGCCAATGGGCATTCCACAGGGTCTGCTAGGGGAGATGCTGGGGGTGAACTGCCACATAAAAGGATTAGACAGATGGCCCAGCTAGAGAAACTGAGTCACAAAAATGGAACCTTGGCCGGGCACAGTAGCTCACACCTGTAATCCCAGCACTTTGGGAGGCTGAGGCAGGTGGATCACTTGAGCCCAGGGGTTTGACACCAGCTTGGGCAACATGGAAAAACCTTGCCTCTACAAAAAATACAAAAAAAAAAAAAAAAAAAAGCCAGATGTGGTGGTGTGTACCTACAGCCCTGGCTTCTCGGGACGCTGAGATGGGAGAATCACATGAGCCAAAGGAATTCGAGGCTGCACTGAACCACTGCACTCCATCCTGGGTGACAGAGCAACACCCTGTCTTAAAAAAATATTTAAAAAAGGACGAATCCTAAGTTAAATCAGCCTTAGAAGATGGCATCCAAAGACAGCAGGGCAAGGATGACACCAGTGGGCAAAGAATATCCCAGAGACCAGGAGACCAATATCTAGCCAGCACACACCCGAGAAGTAGCATGTGTCTCTCCCTACCCAACCTCCCATTCCTTGCCCCTAAACACGTGATGGTTTTTTTTTTTTTTTTTTTTTTGAGACAGAGTTTTTGTTACTCAGGCTGGAGTGCAATGGTGCGATCTCGGCTCACCACAACCTTCGCCTCCTGGGTTCAAGCAATTCTCCTGTCTTGGCCTCCCAAGTAGCTGGGATTACAGGCACATGCCACTACACCTGGCTAAGTTTTGTATTTTTAGTAGAGATGGGGTTTACCATGTTGGCCAGGCTGGTCTCGAACTCCTGACCTCAGGTGATTCGCCCGCCTTGGCCCCCCAAAGTGCTGGGATTACAGGCGTGGGCCACTGCACCTGGCTCACATGACATTTGAAAGAAAGGAGCAGGAGAAGCAATAGATTATTTGAGAGCATAAACGTTTTTTCCCCCAGAGAAACTAAGCTTTGCCTCAAGGGACAATTTAAATTTTAGGGTTGAACTAAATTTAATCTAGGTCAAATTATTTGGTTAATTTATCTTCCTACTAACCAGCAAATTTATATTCATCTTCAGGAGAAATGTGAACTGTAATGTAACTACATAAGTATAGGCAAATTAAAAGAACGAGCTATTTTCAGCGGTGGTGTTCATTAAATTTTGTGACCTTACCACAGAGTATTTCTGCTGTCAGCCTCTCTCAATAAACATATTTTGCAAGGTATGCTGCTGATGCCATGAGGGTATCAAATAAGCAGATGTGCCCCCAGTGTAGGTACTGGTAACTCACTGGCAGATTTGTTACATTGTTCCTCATACATAGATTCAGTACCATCTCTCCATTCATTCACTCTAATTGTCTGGTGAATTATCTGGGATACACCAGTAAACAGGTATAGTCTTGCCTTCAAGTGACAGATAGTATAGGGACTCCTCCTACTCCAAACACACCTGTGTTCAGTGTCTCTGTGTGTTTGTGTGTGTGCGTGCACGTGCATGTGTGCACATATGTGTAGGACTGGCTGCATCATTCTTAGGGCCCAGTGCAAAATGAAAATGCAGGATTCCTTATTCAAAAATTATGAAGAATTTCAAGACGGCTACGGTAGAGCTTTAAACTATGTGTGGGGGTCCTTCTAAATGCAGGGCCCTGTGAGACTGCACAGATCACACACCTATGAAGTCAGCCCTATATATGCATATGTAAGTGTGTATGTGTGTGTTGTTGAGGACAAGTGTGATTCTTCTTGGAGGACTGCATAAAGATACCACTGTCTTTTATTCTTCCACCTCATTTTTAGAGTCTAGATAAATCTGCATATGAGGGCCTGACGCCTTTTTAGTACTTTTCAGCCTTGGATAGTGGTGGAGAACATGTGAATCCTAGCTCAAATTTCTCTCACTCTCTGTAGAGTTGTGAGCCCATTACGTATTTTTTCTGTGCCTCATCTTTTCAACTCGAAAATGGGGACATAAGGTACAATTAGTCTTGGAGTTATTAAGGAGATTAAAATAAATCCGTTAATATTAGTGAAGTGCCTGGAGTAAGTCTTGCCATAGCTCTATGTAAGCAGCTGTTAAAGTAAAAATTTTGAAGCCTTTATTATGTGAGAACTTAAACTTAAATCTCCTCCCGGGTTAAGTAAGGACCATGGAACTATTAACCTTCCCCCTAAGAGAACCATTTACGACCACAGCCCTATCTGGTTCAGGAAGGGCATGTTGATTTGAAAGTCCCCTAAGGTGTTAATGGATGCTAACAAAAAACTTCCTATTCAGGAAGCAAAGGACAGACACCTGGGGCTGACCACCCTCGCTCTTCACTGATGTTTCCTGCTTTTGTTAAATATAAAGTAAATAAATCAAAACAAACAAAAGAAAGCCAGTAACAACAACTACCAAACATCAGTATATCCTTTCAGTTGCTATGGCTCCTTAAAGGACTGGAGAATTGTCTGGAAGCAAAATCAGTTGACTCCTAAACTCTTAAGAGATTTTATTGCTATCATGGTGCAGAAGAAGGGCTAAAGAGCCATGTCCCCTAGCTCAACAGCGTGGAAATTGGAAACGCTGTCTTGTAATGTCTGGATAGGGAAGACAAGAGTCTATGACCTGAAAGAGAGGGGGACAGAGAATATCTTTCCATGTGCCAATTACATATATCTAGTGCAGATGAGTGTCTTTATGTTTTCTAACTTGGACCATCAAACATCCTTTCATTCCACAGTCTTCCTCAGATTAGCATCTGGTGTCCTTGTTTTGTGTCCTCTCTTCACCTTGCCTTGAGTCTTCAAAGCCAACTTTAAATGGACTGTTTTTCCTTAGCCTTCTCCTTAATCATAATAATTTAAAAGTCCATGAAATTATGGTTTTGATAACTTTTTTCTAAAAATCATACTAAAACAAATATGTAACTATTTAATTTTTTAAAAGTTTGTCCACATCTCTCCTACAATCTCTTCAACTACCAGGGTTCTGATCTAAGAGAAGCTAGAATCTACAGATGTTAACACAACTCCATGGAGGCCTGAAGCAAGAAGCTTCATAGGGTGTGAAGGGGCAGGTGGGCCAGGTAGAAGGTGAAGGCCACACTCTAGAAGTGAGATGCTGGGCAGGTCTCTCCTTTCTCCATGCATAAAGCAAATGGACAAATGATGGGGTGAGAATTCACCTAGGGCTATGAATTGCTGGGAGGTGTTTTGGGTAGCAATGAAAAACAAGTAATAGCAACAAAGAAGGCTGGACAAAATCATGTATACTACTGAACTGAAATCTCAGCAGCAATAACTTGAGGACCCAGGAAACTGCCAAGTCCTCAAAAGCCTTGACTTTCAGAGCCCTTGTCGGAGTAGCAATAGGAGTGGTGGGAAATCAAGAAAGTCAGACGTTCCAGAGTGTCCTAAAAAGAGTGTCATCAAAAACATCTGAGCATGGGATCCATGCTGGGCAAAAGGACGACGGAATCCACAAGGAGCTGAAGGACAGGAGAAGCAGGAGGGCCTATGGGTCACTGTGGGCTGAGGAAGGTGTTCAGTGAGTATAGGTTTGTGAGAAGATCGAATAGACAAAGTAACACACACACACACACACAAAGAGCCATATAGAGACACACGCCTTTCTTTCTAAGATTTTTTTTTTAAGTCTATAGACCTTTGAATTGATTGAAATCCCCTCTTTAAATAAGAGGGGACATTCCCTCTTTTGATACAAGCTCTGAAATGCATAAGAAATTCCCTGTAAAAATTTACAGTATTTCTGAATAGATGTTTTTTTAATATTTTCAATTACAGATTTATGGCAGAATTTTTCATAGGCCTGAATTGTCTGTTTAATATTAAAATGATTTTTGTAGGGAGCCATCTGTTATATGATCAGGCATGGAAATTCTTTACAGGGCTTTCCATCAGTGCTCCTCCACTGTTTGTCATGCTTCAAATATCCCCAGGCACTTGTGTTTCCATTCAGAGGAGGAAGGTGAAGGACTCAGAGGCAGTACATGTCTCCTCGATTGTTCAGTGGCTGTTACTGAAAACACTGTGTTCAGCATATGTTTTTTCCCCAACCTAACCTCAATGTTTTCCTTTACTACAACAAAACAATATCCTGAGAAAAAGGACAGTTTGTGAATCTTTGAATCTCGTATCAGAACAAACTTTGCCCATTGGCTCATTGCACTAACCAACTCACGTTTTTCTTCAAAGCTGTTTTATCCTCTAAAAATGGTAAAACTTCGGCTCATTTTCCCCATGAGTACTGTTCCCCTGAGTGCAATTTCATTGGAGCTAACTCTGTTTTACAAAGTAGATTTCATCTCAAGTGCTCCCTTTGAATCACTGGGCTGGGAGCTGCCTGAAAAAGAATGTGGGAAGGATTTCGAGGCTGTGTTCAGGGTCAGTGGAGAATACTACAATTGATTACTTATGTCTGCTTTGGGTGTAGAAGTAGTGAGCACGAGACACATATGCCCTTTACTTGCTGTCTCTGGCCTTTACAGTTTCTATGTCCCTCATTTACTGTGCTCATTAATAAGCATTGTGAAATGGCTGGCCTTGATGCAAACATACACAAAAAAAATCAACTTCTCTATCTGGGAAACAAGCTTGACCCTGACATCACAATAATGTTAACAACAATAATAGCAGCTACATTTTTTGAACATTTGCTGTAAGCCCCACTGTAGGTAATTTACTAACATTAAATCATTTCATTTATTCCCCACAAACTACCACAATATACATATTATGCACCCAGATTTTTGACTAAGGCTCAAAAAATGAAATAACTTTACTGAGTTCACCCTTTTGCTCAAAGCATCCACATAAATTTGTATTGTTCTGGATACCTAGAACCATCACTCCCTTCCATACCCACTCAGTCATTTTCCTCTTTACATTCAAATCCTAGCAGTCTCTCCCTCTATACATAGCTCCTCATCCTGGAAGACTCTTTGATAAAGCAGAGAGAAAGGCTAGCTTCAGATCAGCTAAGGTGGACATTCTCTGAGCCATGACACGCTCTTCTCTGTGGATATGACATATTATTTCACACGACCCATTCTTAATAATTCAGCCTAACCATCCATTTGTTCAATTCCATTTAAGAATTTTTCTTTGTAATAGTTTTGTCAATTGTCTGCATTTTGAATTTAATTAAATTGTTATATATCTCAATTAGGTAGTCAATTCAAAACACTTAGTGGATCCAATCTGAGGTTTTCAATAGCTGGTCAAAATAAATAATCAATGCCATCCACCTAATGGTCCTTCCATGAAAATTAGCTGTGACCTTAGTGGTAAAAATATGGTAAAATGATTTATGGTCATATCCCTCTATATAAGAGAGAAGTAGACAATCATAATTTTTAAAAGGTGTCTGTGTCCGGTTCCCTGGTGTAGTTCTTTTTTTTTTTTTTTTTTTTTTGAGCCGGAGTCTCGCTCTGTCACCCAGGCTGGAGTGCAGTGGCGCGATCTCGGCTCACTGCAAGCTCCGCCTCCCGGTTTCACGCCATTCTCCTGCCTCAGCCTCTCCAAGTAGCTGGGACTACAGGCGCCTGCCACCACGCCCGGCTAATTTTTTGTATTTTTAGTAGAGACGGGGTTTCACCTTGGTCTCGATCTCCTGACCTCGTGATCCGCCCGCCTCAGCCTCCCAAAGTGCTGGGATTACAAGCGTGAGCCACCGCGCCCGGCCTGGTGTAGTTCTTAATGGCAAGAGAGCCAAAAGCCCCCCTGTTGATCACTGGCTTTAAAATTCTCCAGTATAGGTGTGAGTTAGCCAATGGTATCGTCCCATCTCATACGCCTGGTGATGTATAGACTTGTCTTTGGTTCCCATTTACACCTTGCAGAAACCAATAATAGTTCTCTTCCTCTTGAAAAAAATAAACACAAATATCAAAAGGAAATACTTTTATAGGGTGGAGACAGGATTGGATGAGTTGTGTATCATTGTTTACATCCAAATCAAATAGCAGGAAAGAAAACAATTAGTCAAGTTCATACTCTAGGTTCTGTTTAATGTGTCTGTTTTCAAGCTTGTTCATGCTATTTTGCCTGAGCAAAGCTTTTGTTTGCCTTGTTAAGGTTTACTTTGCTTTGAGACCTTAGCACATGAACGGGTTTGGCAAACTTGTCTCTCTGAGGCAAAACTTGAAAAGTGAGAAATTCGAACACTTGTAAATGTAAATATTTTTGCTTATACTAAAGCCCATTCCAGGTCTAATCTAGGTTCACTCTCTTTTACCCAACAGTTCCCTGGGCAGAAATGTGATCCTAGCCCATTCACAATCTGACTCTTCTGTTTCCCAGGATGGATATTATCTAATGTTTGAGCTTCAATGCTGATTTACCATTACCAGTAAGAAGGTCAGTTTTCTATCATCTCCTTTTTTGTGAAAAGAAGGAAATTAATGCAAAGAGGTTTGCATCAATGCTTTTCTGTATTTCTCTGTTTTCCTCAGGATAAAATATATTATAAAATATATATAATATATATTTTGTCTGTCACTTTAGTGGTGAGTTCGAATTTTACTATCACAATGACTTGGACTTGAAATCTCCAGCTCTGACTGAACAGCATCTTAACTTCTCATTATTTTGCTTAGCATAATTTTAAAGCCTTTCCTATTTCTTCTCATCCCAGTTCAAAGAATACATAATTCTCCTTCCAGGTCCAAAACAGAGAGGCTTACCACTTTCTTTTACCTTTATGTTGATATATCACATATTTAGATACTTAGCAAGTATGGGTCTTATTTTTGGATCCAACTAAGATACCCTTTTCCTCTTTGCTCTGCCCACAGACTCATTTTCTACTTATCAACAAGCAGGTTCCAGTCTTTTCATCTCCTCTGCTCATATTCTGCTTCTAAGTCCTGTACACTCAAAGTATGTTAAAACAAGACTTCCCATCTTTCCTGCCTCTTGGATTGTATCATCATTTTTTTTTAAGATATTGATGATGTCACCAATTGTTTCCACATGAAAGTCAAACTCACCACTTCAAAGTTCTCAATATTACTTCTTTTCCCCCGTGCACCATTCCAAGTCCCTCTGCCTGCCTTCATTTCTTTTTGAATTCCATAACCACACTGTTTTGCTGCACAGGGAGACAGGGGCATCATTGCCTCAAAATCACCTTGACCTCTCCTGGTATGCATTCTTGCTTTCTTGCCAACTGGAATGATATGAGAAGGATTTAACATGAATGGGGTCTCCCATTCATTCTTTCCATGTTCTTCAAAGCACTACTTAAAGTTAAATAATTTTTGAATTCATTTAGTGGTAGTCACTACCCCAAAACAGACTTAAAATCCTTTACCTTATTTTTATCCCTAATTCTTTTCCATTCAAACCATTGTATAATGTATTAGTATACTTATTACATTCTCTTGATTTAGGAACTAATTATAAAAGTCAGAAATCAATTTTGGGTTATGCTGCTTATGTCTGGTGGTATGTAGCCATAGGGGGACAATATGTCCTTGGCTCCCAGAAAGAAGGAAGAGTCTAATTTTTTTGTGTCCTCTACATTATGTACCTGAAAGAGGCACATACACAAAAGCGGAGTTCTCTCTAGTTCCACAGAGGAACGTACCCTCTGTAATTAGCTCACATCCATTGCCTTTAAATTACAGAACAAAATATTGGTCCAGTGTCTACTTTTTGCTTCCTCCCTGATCCCCACAATTGAAATCAGAATTATTTCAAAGCTTCCAATTCAGTTTATATTCTATCTAACCAACTTGATAACTCTTCTTGCTAATGCTGATAAAATGTCTTTCTTAACCTATCTTCAGTAATTTTTCCTGTGGGAGGGTAGAGACCAAGAGAAGGGATTTAAAAAATACTTCTGAATGTGATTTTTTAGCAGCTTTACGAAAAGGTTTGGTGATCCCAGTTCCACTCAAAAAAATTATCTATGTGCAAAGCATTTCCCTATTGGCTGTTTTCAGCTAATCCCTTTAAGCTTTGTATGGACATTTATCTATAGATTTTTTTAATCTCTTGTTTATCTATATTTTCAGAGACATTAGTTAGATAGCAAGATACCCTTTTTATTTCAAAGTAAGTCACCTTCTAAGAGCTAAATTAGAGTCAAATAATGTGAAATAATATTTCAAGGCACAGTTTGCTATTCATACTATATTCAGTGAAAAATGTTATAAAGCAACTTGTATGGAACAATCTCATTTTTCAGTCTATCTCTCTATCATCTGTCTGTCTATCTATCCATCTATCTATACAGAAAGCTATGTAAGGCAATACACCAACATCTTAGTAAGAAGTAGGATTATTATGGCTGACCATTTTTTTTTCTAAATTGTTTACAGAGAGGATGTACTGTTGGTATTAAAAGTATTTTTAAAGTACATAATATGTTTATGCTCCTTAATCACTTGCTGTGGATGTGTCTAGCAGAAAGATATTAGGAAGCTTCCATTGCTAATGACTTTGAAAGATTATGACAATCCTTTATTGTCTCCATTTTTTTAAAAATTTTAACTGGTAGTTTACCAAAATCAACAAGGAACATAGGCTAACAGAAGGACAAGAGAGTCATTCCACTTTTCAAACAATTTGAGAACACACAGCTCTTTGCCAGCTGTCTGCTCTAGCAAGTGGTGGAGAGATGGCTGTTCTGTTCCTGACATGAAGAGAAGGTACATTAGGGTTGGAAAGGACTTAGAAGCCTCCTCCCCCATTATTCTGGAGTCCTTTCCCAGAAATGCAATAAAATGCTAACACTTATTGAGCTTGCTATGTGTATGCACTGTTCTAAGAACTTTGTATATGTTAACTCATTTAATCCTCCCCAAACCCTATAGGGTGGTAAGTATTACTACCCCCATTTTACAGATAAGGAAACTGAGGCACAAAGACATAATAATTTGCCCAGCATCTCATTCAGTAAGCAGCAAACCTGAGGTTTGATTCAGGCACTATGGCTCCAGAGCTTGCTCCCATAAAGGTTGCTCCTTACTGCCTCTCATTTGTTCTTGCTGAAATGTGGTCCAGTTGCTATTTAAATGCCTCTAATAATAATAAATGCCCCACCTTCAGTGATAGCCAATTCCCCTTGAGACTCTGTCCTACTTAGAGTTGTACCAAGATATGTGGGTGCCCAGGCAATGGAATAAGTAGAAAGGTGGCTCTATTTAAATCCGCCCCCCTTTCCCAAAGGCGATCCTGGTTGGAGGACTTTGGTTTAGGTAGTTTATTTGGAGGTGATCTTGGAAAGCAGGAGTGAGGGAGAGGGGAAAGTGAGACAAGAAGGGAGAAAAAGCAATAAAAGGAGTATTAAGTTTGTTGTGGGCAATTGCAACTTGATTATCTGTAAGTATTACAAAGAAAACAGCCTCAGAACTGTTCTACTCAGGGCTAGGGAGGCTTGGGTATTTATCTACCAACAGCCATCCCTTGTTAGTGGAGGGTTTTCACTGGAAGCCACCAATCCCTAGCCCTTCCAGGCTGCCGTATAGGCAGGCTGAGCAAGATGCCCTGGTGCTAGAGAAAGCCCTCAGGCAGAGAAATAGAGAAACTCACGGACTTGGGTGGGAATCTGTCAGCATGTGTAGAAACTGTCCACTGGAGCTACAGGAGAACTCACAGGTGATCCAAAAGTTATGGGGTGGAGCCTCAACATCTCCTACAGTGGCCCTTCAAATCACTGTTGGCAAAATATTTCTCTAATGTGTTGTTAGAGGAAAGTCAGGGGATTTCAAAGAGTGGTCCCTGAACCAGCAGCATCAGCACCACTTGGGAGTTTGTTAGAAATGCCTATTCTCAGGCCCTCCCCAGAATTCCTGAATCAGAAACCCAGAGAGTGTTGCCCAAAAATCTGTGTTTTAAAAAGCCCTCAAGATGATTGTGATACAGATGAAAACTCTGCAAGTAACAGAGTTTTAAAGATAGAAAGGGCCCCAACCACAAATCAATTTATCTTCCTAGAGAAGACTGAGATAGAACTTTTCCAGTGTCAGACATACAGAACCCAGGTCTCCAAACCCTAATTCCCCAAGGCAATGATGCGGACATTTCCCCCCAATAGGTTTGGGCAAATGCTAAGCCGCTGTGACAAAAAGAACCCAAAAGATAGTTACTTGAATGAGAGAAATTTATTTCTCACTCAAGTAACAGTTTAGCCAATATAGGCTGATGGGGACAACTCTGCTCTACAAAAATCATTCAGGGACCCAGGTTTTTTTCATATTGGGCTTCTGCCTTCTCCTGAGTGGTATCTTCACCTGCGTAGCCAAAACCAGGGTGCTGTCGTATCAAAATGCTGACCATGGGATGTGAGGGATAGAGACAAAGTCCAAAGCCAGAATCTTATTTGAATTTGCAAGTCACACGGTATTTGAGCACATCATATACTCTAATAGTCTGTTGTTCCAAACTTAATAATATGACCACATGTAACTGCAAGGAAGGCTGAGAAATACTGTCTTGGCAACTTTGTGCCCAGGAAAAAAGTCTCTAGAAGACAACCAACAAATAGTCATAGCATGTACCACAATATCAGATTTTCCTAATGTGAGAAGAGTTATTGCTGTTGTTATTTTTTGATTTGCTTTGTATTATATTTACTCACATCACACCTTGTTCCAGCAAGGTATTAAGGCACCTTCAGTATACGACTCAGAAGATCTCAGTCAAGTGGCTTGTTAAGATGCACATGTTACCTCGAGTGGGAGAAGTATAATCTACTAGCATCTTTTAGAGAAATTCATGCTCAGGTTTAACAGACCAGACACCTGACATCCAGTAAAAGGTAAGCTACTGTGAGAATGGGACATAGATCAGAGGTTTTCTGAAAGAAATAAAGGTGGACAACATCAACAAAATTTCTGGATACATGTGGGAAGGAAAGGGGCAAAGAAAGGATAAACCCAAAAGGAGATGATAGTAGAAGTCACATCTGTTCCAACTGCATGCTTTTCCAGGCTTGGTAGAATCAAGGGATACATATTGAGGGGTTCCAAATGTACCCAGCCAAGGCACTTGCCCAGCAGGTTAATTCCAAGGTTTGGCTCTCAAGGGGCTGAAATCGAGTGATGAAGTTATTCAATCCATGGTAAGATCAGGAGGAGCCACTGGGTCAACACAGAATTGCTACAGGACTCCAAAGTTCCTTGGACAAAAAATGCTAAAGAAGTGCAAGTCCAAAGAGTAGAAATTCAGATAAAAACAAGAGAGGCAAAAAACAAGTAAAAGACTAGGTGGAAATGGAGCAGAATAAAATAAGGTGGAAAGTAAAGTGAGATGCGTGATTTCTGAGAACAGAGCTGAACGAACACCTTTCCTGATTAATGCGCAAGTCCTGTTGGTGGCTTGAAATATCAAAATAAGTCAGGGTTGGTGTGGGAAAAGAAAGGACATAAACAATGTTTTTCTGAACAGTGTAACTTTCAGAGCTAAAGGCAGAGAACCAAATCCCTATTATTTCTCAAGTAATATGTTACCTCAACAATCTCTGGGCATTGATTTAAAGTAACAATTTAGAATAAAATCATAATTAGAAAGCTAATTAACTGAGGCAATGCACAATAAAACAGAGGCTCTGAATTGTGCCCCAGAAGCCAGCTGACTCGTGCTTTGTATTTCTTCCTTCTAGGAGGAGGAACTATAGATTATATCTAAAATATCTCAGTAAACCTACAAATAAGCATGAGCACAATTAATCTACTCTACATAAAGCAAAAATCCTCACCAACGTCAGCAAGCAGCCGTGTCCTCTTAAATTTAAAACTTCAGGCCAGGCGCCGTGGCTCACGCCTGTAATCCCAGCACTTTGGGACGCCGAGGCGGGCAGATCACGAGGTCAGGAGATCCAGACCATCCTGGCTAACACGGTGAAACCCCTTCTCGACTAAAAATACAAAAAATCAGCCGGGCGTGGCGGCATGCACCTGTAGTCTCAGCTACTCAGGAGGCTGAGGCAGGAGAATGGCGTGAACACAGGAGGCGGAGCTTGCAGTGAGCCGAGATGATGCCACTGCACTCCAGCCTGGGCAATAGAGCGAGAGTCTGTCTCAAAACAAACAAACAAAAAAAACAAAAAAACAAAAACAAACAAACAAAAATTCTCTAAAGCATAAAAGGAAATATCAATCAGCAACCCTTTATCCTTTTAATGAGGGCCAGCAACTCTCATATTTTTATCTCTCTTTTCTTTACAGTACACAGAAATAGCCTCTGAGTATGTTGTTTTCTCTCTGCTCAGAATTAGCAGAAAATTGTATAGCCAAAACTATTACTCTCTATTTCTTCATCTTTTCTTTCAATAGATGAGAAATCTTCATCGCTATTTAATTATGCTCACCTGCACAGCCATGACACATTGGATTTCAGACATGCAAAGAAATAGACTTCTGTAAATATTTTAAAGTTCCTAGCACACTTTCATGGTATATTACTATGCATAGCTTTATTTTTGGCAAAAAAAAAAGCAAGCAAGATAGAGGTCATCTTTTGTATCTCTCCTCTTCTTCCATGTTCTCTGCGTTTTCCACTTTCTGCCCAAGTTCTCCATGCTTTCTGATGATGTATGATGTATGTGATCTAGAAGCTTAGACTCTAGAACTACACTGCCTTGAGGTCACACTGTAGCTCTGCCACTAATAAATTGGGTTGAGCAAGGTACTTAAGCTTTCTGAATTCCAGTTTCTTCACCTATAAAATGAGCACAAACCTTTATAGATTTGTTGTGAAGGTTAAGTCAGTTAATATTGCAAAGCTCTTTAGAACAGTATCTGGCATATAGGAAGTACTCAGTGTGTAAGACGTTTTTCATTATTACCTCTGATTATGCAATACATACACCATGGCACCCCAACCTTGCCTGAATCATGAGAAGGGTACTCCAAGCCTTCACATTATCCTGCCTACCTTGTCTTAAGGCTCAACTTCCTTTAATGTTTTTCTCTCAACCAGCTGACAGGGAGAACAGGTTGAGCATGGATCAGAGCAGGACTTCTGAAATTTGACTGTCCAGGTAAATCATGCAGAATCCTTATTAAAATGCAGGTCTGGATTGAATAGGTCTAGAATAGAGCCTGAGGTTGTACTACTGTTGCAAGTCTGTAGATTACACTTTGAAAAGCAAGAGGTTGGCATCTTCTAAGTCTAGGTTCTAATGCACTCAAGAGCTCTCAGACCTTGGGCAAGTTTCTCAACTTCTTCCAGTCTATTTAAGCTACAAAGGTACCTGAGTGGATTAATATGAAGATTCAATGAATGAATGGATATAAAATGTTCACTAAAGTGGCTGACATATACCAGGAAATTTCCAATAATCAGTAGCTCTTAACTTGTTAGAAGATTACCAGTCATTAATTCCCAAGGGGTTTCGCATTTTAAAAGAGGTGACTTGGGCCAGGAGTGGTGGCTTATGCCTGTAATCCCTGCATTTTGGGAAGCCGGGGGAGGTAGATCACTTGAGGTCAGGAGTTCGAGTCCAGTGTGGCCAACATGGTGAATCCCCATCTCTTCTAAAAATACAAAAAAATTAGCCAAGCGTGGTGGCTGGCGCCTGCTACTCGGGAGGCTAAGGCAGGAGAATCGCTTGAACCCAGGAGGTGGTGGTTGCAGGGAGCCGAGATCATGCCAGTGCACTCCAGCCTGCGTGACAGAACGAGACTCCATCTCAAATAAATAAATAAATAAATAAATAAATAAATAAATAAATAAATGACTTGCACCAGCTGAGTTTAACTGCTATAATTTATAGTTATAATATCAAATAAGGAAACTATAAGGTACCCCTGGCCACTGGTGTTACTTCAAGTACCTTCCAGGCCAAAGGCAAAAATGTTCAAAGCAAGCTCTGTGATTTCTAAACAAAATTTCAGCTCTGCTACCAATAGCACAGAATCTATAAGGTTTGAATCTCCTTTCAGCCGGCAACACAGAATTCTTCCACTTTAAAACTTCACCAGTGATTGCTGCTTCTGGCCAAAATGAAGTAATCTAGACAGTTATTTTCCAACTGAAACATTCAAACAAACAAAAAGACAAAATGTATAAAACAATAAGACACTAGGCTCAGGCAACGAAAGACAGTGATTCTTGAGAGAAGGGAAACAAAGTTGAGACCTGTGACTGCTGAATTACTGATTGCCTTGAGAGAATTTCAAGGCCACAGTGCAAGAAGCAAAAATCCAGGTAGAGCCCAGGAAACTTCCTCTTTAAGTTGAGAAGACAGAGCTAAGGATCGGCGGAGACCTTAGTGGCTAGAGATTTCAGAACAGAGGACCATAGAGGAGAGAGCTGCACAAAAAATGTTCTCTGGAAATCTGTAAAAAGTCCATCTGGAGGCCGGGCACAGTGGCTCACACCTGTAATCCCAGCACTTTGGGAGGCTAAGGCGGGTGGATCACCTGAGGTCAGGAGTTTGAGACCAGCCTGGCCAACATGGTGAAACCCCGTCTCTACTAAAAATACAAAAATTAGCTGGGCGTGGTGGCATGCGCCTGTAATCTCAGCTATCCAGGAGGCTGAGGCAGGAGAAATGCTTGAACCCGGGAGGCAGAGGTTGCAGTGAGCCGAGATCGTGCCATTGCACTCCAGCCTGGGTGGCAGAGCAATACTCAGTCTCAAAAAAAAAAAAAAAAAAAAAGGACCTCTGGAAGTACCTCTGGAGAATTCAGTGAATTCAGTGGAGCACTGATTGGTGCATGTTGTTCATAAGGAAACTATCCAATACTTGGAAAAGAACCAAATAAGAGGATTGAGCTGTGCATGGTGGCATACACCTTTAGCTCCAGCTACTTGGGAGGCTGAAGTGGAAGAATCTCTTGATCCTAAGAATTCAAGGCTGCAGTGAGCCATGATTATGTCACTGCACTTCAGCCTGCGTGACAGAGTGAGACCTTGTCTCAAAAAACAAAACAAGAGTTGGAGGGCACAAGGCTGGTACTGTTACAGGATCAGGAATAGTGACCATTCTCACAAGCCTGACAACTTATGAGGCATTGGGCAGAATGCCCAGAAGGTCTTGCCTCAGTAGTGAAGAACAATGGTCCCTGAACTAAATACTACTTTGGGGTCACTAACACATCTTAAAAAGCAAGTCTCCAGAGGATCAAACTGTTTCCAAGTAACTTGACTGTAACACAGGTCAACAATATCCAGTATCCAACAAGGTAGAAATGACATCTGGCATAGAATCAGAAAATATGAAGCATGCAAAGAAGCAAGAAAATATGACCTGTAATAGGGAAAAATTAACCAGTGAAAACCAATGTACAACTGACATAACTATAGAATTAAAAGAGAAGAACAGTTACTATAACTGTTTACTAGATGTTCTAAAATTTTACTACATAGGAGATTGAACTTCTAGAGATGAAAACCATAAATATCTCAGATGAAAACTATACTGAATAAAGAGCAAATTAGGCTTTACAAAAGAAGAGATAAGAAAACCTAGCCTATCAATAGAAACTGTTCACATTAAACACAAGGAAAAAAAGAATTTTAAAAAACGAATATAGCATAAGTAATTTGTAAGACATTTTCAAGTGGCCGAATAAATGTATAATTGGAGTTTAGACCACACAAATGAATAAAGAACACCAGATATGGAAACAATATGGGTAATTATCGAAAATACTTTCTTTTCTTTTCTTTTCTTTCTTTCTTTTTTTTTCTGAGACAGGGTCTCACTCTGTCGCCCAGCAATGGCATGATCACAGCTCACAAAGCCTAGACTTTCAGGGCTCATGTGATTCTCCCACCTCAGCCTCCCACGTAGCTGGGACTACAGGCATGTGCCACCATGCCCAGGCAATTTTTTTTATTTTTTGTAGAGACGAGGTTTTGCCATGTGTCCCAGGCTCATCTTGAACACCTAGGCTCAAGTGATCCATCTGCCTTGGTCTCCCAAAGTGCTGGGATTACACGTGTGTGCCACCACACATAGCCAAGATACTTTCTTACTATTCAAATCTTTTTAAAAGATAATTGACTATATAAGCAAAATAATAATAATATGTTGTGGAGTTCATAACGTGTACAAATACAATATGACCGCAATTTAAGTCTGGAAGGCAGAAATGAAAATACATTGTAAGGGTTTTTTTTATTTTTTGTTGGTTTGTTTGCTTTTGAAACAGAATCTCACTCTGTCACCCAGAGTGGAGTGCAGTGGCACAGTCTTGGCTCTTTGCAACCTCTGCCTCCTAGGTTCAAGTGATCCTCCTGCCTCAGCCTACTGGGTAGCTGGGTCTGCAAGTGTGCATCATCATGTCTGGCTAATTTTTGTATTTTTTGTAAAGACAGCGTTTTACAATGTCACTCAAGGTGGACTCGAACTCCTGAACTCAAGAGATCTGTCTGCCTTGACCTCCCAAAGTACTGGGATTACTGGCATGAGCCACCATGCCCAGCCTACTATAAGATTTTTATATGTAAATGATATAACATAACTGGAACATAGACTATAACAAGTTAAAAATGTATATTGTAAGCCCTAAAGCAATCACTAAAATAATCAGTGTTATAGCTAATAAGCCACAAAGGAGATTAAATGAAATGATGAAAAATATTTAGTTACTCCAAAAGAAGCCAGAAAAAGAAGAATAAATAACAGGACAAGTAGAAGACAAATAGCAAGATGATAGACTTAAGTCTAAACCTATTGAAAGTTCTACAAATGTAAATGGGCTAAACCCTGCAAATAAAATGTAGAGATTATCAAATTGGATAAGAAGCAGGACTCAACAAGAAATCAAAGGGAAATTAGAAACTATTTTTAACTGAGTGAAAATAAAAATGCAGCATTACAAAATACACAACTGCCACTACATCAGAAGTTAGAATAAATATTATAGAATTTCACACCTATAATAGGAAAGAAGAAGGGTCTCAAATCAAGGACCTTAGCTTCTCCCTTAAGCCTAGAAAAAGCAGAACAAGTTAAACCCAAATAAATTAGAAAAAAGAAAATAATAAGTACCAATATGGTAATCAATGAAATAGAAAACAGAAAAGTAATGAAGAAAATCCATGAAAAAAACAATAATTATTTGAAAAGATCTATAAAATCAATAAACCTTGTCAGGTTGACGAGAGAGAGACAGACAGAGAGAGAGACAAACAGAGAGAGAATGACAAGATGAAGTCAGGGACACAAATTACTATTACTAAGAATAAAACAGGGTGCGTTACTACTAAGCTACTAAACTCATATTAAAATTATTAAAAGATACCTAGAAAGTAAGAAGGGAATATAATGAACAACCTTCATGCTAAGAAATTTGACAACATGGGTAAAATGGACACATTTTTAAAAAGACACTACCTAAGCTCATTCAAGAAAAGTAGGTAATCAGAATTGCCCTGTGTTTATTATAATAAATTGAATTTATAGCTAAAGTTCTTCTCACAGAAAAAACTCTAGATGGGTTAAGTAAATTCTATTGAAAATTTATGGAAGAAATAATACCAATTCTACACAAATACCCAGAAGATAACATGACAGGGAACAATTCACAACTCATTTTATGAGTTCAGCATTACCTTGATACCAAAATCAAAGTAAGACATTCTAAAAGAAGAAAACTAAGGATTAATATTTATCATGAATATAGATGCAAAAAATCAATAGTTTACCAACTAAAATTCAATAATGTATAAAAGGAACAATACATCATGACCAAATGAGATTTAGCTCATGAATATAGAATTTCAAATGGTTTAACATTTTAAAATCAAGAAATGTGACTCACTATATTAGTAAACTAAAAACAAAAAACTATATAATCATCTCCATAAACATAGAAAAGCATTCTTGAACATTCCTGAACATGAATTGAACATTCAATCCTGATTAGAAAAAGAAAACTCCCAGCAAAATTGAAACAGAAGTGAATGTTCTCAACCAGTTAAAGAGTATCTATGAAAAACCTACTAACATCATACTTGATGGGAAAGCCTGCACACTTTCCCTCTAACTTTTAGGACCATGACATAGATATCTTCTCTCACCTTTTCTTTCAACAGTGTACTGGAGGTTCTAACCAAAGCAATCAGGCAATGAAAATAAATACAAGGCATCTAGAGTGGTAATAAAGAAGTAAAACTCTCGCTTATAAGTGGGAGCTGAACAATGAGAACACACAGACACAGGGAGGGGAGTAAAACACACGGGGGACTGTCAGGGGAGGGTGGTGGAGAGAACATTAGGAAAAAGAGCTAATGCGTGCCGGGCTTAGTACCTAGGTGATGGGTTGACAGGTGCAGCAAACCACCATGGCATACATTTACCTATGTAACCAACCTGCACATCCTGCACATTTGCCCCAGAACTTAAAAAATAAAATAATAAAAAAGAAAGAAGTAAAACTATCTTTATTCACAGAGGAAATGACAGTCCATAAAATTATAAGGATTCTACAAAAAAATTACCAGAACTACTGAATTTAACACAGTTGTAGGTATCTGAAAAATATAATTGATTATATGTTAGCAACGGTAATCAGAAACGGAAATTTAGAAACAAAACAATTTGTAAAAGCATCAACAAATACAAAATACTTGGAAATAAATCTAAAAAATAATGGGCAAGTTCTGTACACTGAAACTATAAAACATTGCTAAAAGACATTAAAGACCTAAATAATTATTTATTGGTTAAATTTAATTATTAATCGTTTACAAATTGTTTTGTAAATTAAATGCAATTCTTGGGCAGGCAGAGCAAGATAGTAGAATAGAAGTCTACATTGTACACCCCCTTAGCTCCCCAACTGGAACACCAAATTTTAACAACTATCTGCACATAGCAAAGCACCGTCTCAAGAACAAACAATCAGGTGAGCAATCACGGTACCTGGTTTTAACTTCATATTGTGGAAAGGGGCATTGAGGAGGGCAGGAGAGGCAGTCTTGAGTCACCAACACCATCCCTTCCCCATCCCCTGGCAGTGACCGTGCTGCAAAGAGAGAGAATCTGTGCACTTTGGGGTGGAAGAGTGCAGTGACTGGGGGACTTTACATGGAACACAGTGCTGTTCTGTCACAGTGGAAAATAAAGCTGTGCTGGGCTCAGCCAGCTCCAGCACACAGAGGGAGCATTTGGACCAGCCCTAGCCAGATCAGGGTCACCCATGCTTTCAATCAGAACTTGAGTTTCTTGGCAAGCCTCACCACTGCAAGCCAAAGTGCTCTGGGGTCCTAGGTAAACTTTAAAGGCAGTTTACGACACAAGGACTACAATTCCTGGGCAACTCCTAGTGGTAGGCTGGGCTTAGAGCCAGTGAACTAGGGTGACACATGACCTAGGAAGACACCAGCTGATGGCTAAGCCATCCCTCCCCCAACCCCAGGCAGCGCAGCTCATAGCAAGGAAGAAAGTCATAGTTGTAGAAGGAAGACGTCATAGAAGGAAGACAGGATGTCTTCCTTCTGCTTAAGGAGAGGAACATGAAGAATAAAGAGGACTTTGTCTTTTATCTTGGATACCAGCTCAGCCATAGTAAGATAGGACACCGGGCAGAGTCACAAGGCTCCCATTTCAGGACTTAGCTCCTGGATGATGTTTCTAGACACACCTTGGGCCAAAAGGGAACCTGCTGCCTTGAAGGGAAGGACCAAGTCTTGGCAGGATTCATCATCTGCTGACTAAAGAGCCTTGGGCCCTGAATAACCACCAGTAATAACCATGAAGTACACCTTGGACCTTGAGCTCTGAAACATGCTGGCTTCAGGGGAGACCCAGCACATTCCTAGCTATAGTGGCGATAGTGAAAGACTCCTGTTAGAGAAAAGAAGAGATAAAAGTAAAGAGGACTTTGTCTTGCACCCTATGTACCAGCTTGGCCACAGTAAGGTAGAGCAATAAGAAGGCTCTTGAGGTCCCCAAGTCCAGGCCTAGGCTCTTGAACAGCATTTCTGGACCTGCTCTGGGCCAGAGGGGAGCCCACTGCCCTGAAGGGTGAGTCCCAGGCCTGGTAGCATTCACCAAAAGCTGACATAAGAGTCCTTGGGCTTTAAGCAAACATCAGTGGTGGCCTGGCAGAACTCACCTTAGATTACTGCTGGTGGTGGCCACAGGGAAAGGCTTCTCTGTCTATGGTAAGAGGAAAGAAGAGCGAAAATGACTTCGTATAGTGGTCTGAGTGTCAGCTTAGCCACAGTAGAATAGAACATCAGGTAAATTGCTAAGGTTTTTGACTCCAATCCCTTGTTCCCAGGCAGCATCTATGGACACACCTGGGGCCTGGGGGAACACACCACACTGAAAGGAAGGGCCTTCGGCAAGACCCAGTACTAGGCCGCTTTAGGTATGACCCAGCACAGTCCCAGTGGTGGTGGCAAGAGGAGTGCTTGCATCACCACACCCCCAGTTCCAGGTAGTTCAGCACTGAGAGAGAAAGACTCCGTATATTTGGGAGTAAGTAAGGAAAAAGAACAAATCTTTGCCTAGTAATTCAGAGAATTTTCCAGGATCTTATCCAAGACCACCAAGGTGGTACTTCCATGAGTCTTCAAAAACCACACTATTATTGGGCTTGGGGCCCAAGTCCCTTTGAATACCTGGAAAGCCTTCCCAAGAACAATCACAAACATGCCCAGACTGTGAAGATTAAAATCAATGCCAAACTCTTCAATGCCCAGACACCAAAGAATATCTACAAGCATTAACACCATCCAGAAAAACATGACCTCACCAAATGAACTTAGTAAGGCACCAGGGACCAATCATGGAGAAACAGAGATATATGAGCTTTCAGACACAGAATTCAAAATAGCTGTTTTGAGAAACTCATAGAAGAAACTCAAAGAAATTCAGGATAACACAGAGAAGGAATTCAGAATTCTATCAGAAAAATTTAACAAAGAGATTGAAATAATTAAAAAGAATCAAGCAGAAATTCTAGAGTTGAAAAATGCAATTGACATGCTGAAGAATGCATCGGATTATCTTCATAGTAGAATTAATCAGAATTAGTGAGCTTGAAGACAGGATATTTAAAAATATGCAGCCAGAGGAGACAAAAGAAAAAAGAATAAAAAAAAATGAAGCATGCCTATGGATCTAGAAGACGGCCTCAAAAGGACAAATCTAAGAGTTTTTGACCTTAAAGAGCAGATAAAGATAGATGACAGAGACAGAGATAGAGATAGAGATAGATACAGGGGTAGAACAATTATTTAAAGGGATAATATCAGAGAACTTCCCAAACCTAGAGGAAAATATCAACACTGAAGTACAAGAAGGTAATAGAACACCAAGCAGATTTAACCCAAATAAGACTACCTCAAAGCATTCGATCTTCAAACTCCCAAAGGTCAAGGATAAAGAAAAGGATCCTAAAAGCAGCAAGAGAAAAAAATAACAAATAACATAAAATGGAGCTCCAACACATCTGGCAGACTTTTCAGGGGAAACATTACAGGCCAGGAGAGAGTGGTATGACATATTTAGAGTGCTGAAGGGGAAAAATCTTTCACTCTAAAATAGTATATCTGGCAAAAATAACCTTTCAGCACGAAAGAGAAATAAAGACCTTCCCAGATAAACAAAAGCTGAGAGATTTTATCACCACCAAACCTGTCCTACAGAAATGCTAAAAGGAGTTCTTCAATCTGAAAGAAAAGGATGTTAATGAGCAAGAAGAAATCATCTAAAGGTACAAACCTCACTGATAACAGCACACAGAAAAGCACAGATTAGTATAACACTGTAATTGCAGTATATAAACATCTCTTAAGTAGAAAGACTAAATGATGAACCAATAAAAAATAACTACAACAAATTTTCAAGACATAGTACAATAAGACATAAGGAGAAATAGCAAAAAGTTAAAAAGCAGGGGGATGAAGTGAAAGTGCAGTTTTTAATCAGTTTTATTTTTGCATGTTTGTTTGTTTATGCAGTCAGTATTTAGTTGTCATCAGTTTAAAATAATGAGTTATAAAGTACTACTTGCAAGTCTCAAGGTAATGTCAAATCAAAAAACATAAAACAGATACATAAAAAATAAACAGCAAGAAGTTAAAGCATAACACCAGAGAAAATTACCTTCATTAAAAGAATATAGGAAAGAAGGATAACAAGACTACAAAGCAACCCGAAAACAAGTAACCAAATGGCAGGAGTAAGTCCCTACTTATCAATAACATTGATTGTAAATTGACCAAACTCTCTAATCAAAAGACACAGAGTGGCTGAATGGTTGAAAAAACAAGATCCAATCATCTATTTCCTACAAGAAACACACTTCATCTTTAAAGGTACATGTAGACTAAAAATAAAAGGATGGCAAAAGATATTCCATGCCAATGGAAACCCCAAAAAAGAGCAGGAATAGCTTTACTTATATCAGACAAAGTAGAGTTCAAGACAAAAATGCTAAGAACAGACAAAGAAGGTCATTATGTAACGATACAAGGGTCAATTCAGCCAGAGGATATAATGATTGTAAATATAGATACACCCAACACTGGAACATTCAGATATATAAAACAAACATTATTAGAGCTAAAAAGAGAAACAGACCTCAATACAATAATAGCTGGAGATTTCAACATCTCACTTTCAGCACTAGACAGATCTCCCAGACAGAAAATCAACAAATATTGGACATAATCAGCACTATAGAACAAATAGATCTTTACAGGATCTAATAGATATTTACAGAACATTTCACCTAACAGCTACAGAATATACATTTTTCTCTTCAGCACATGGATTATTCTCTAGGATAGACCATATGTTAGGTCACAGAACAAGTCTTAAAAGATTTGAAAAAATTGAAATAGCACCAAGCATGATCCCTGACCAGAACGGAATAAAACTAGTATGTCAACAACGAAAGGAATTTTGGAAACCATACAAACACGTGGAAATTAAACAATGTGCTCCTGAATTACCAGTGGATCAAGGAAGAAATTAAGAAGGAAATTGAAACCTTTCTTGAAATAAAAGATAATGGAAACACAACATACTAAAATCTATGGGCACAGTGAAAGCAGTACTAAGAGGGAAATTTATACCTATGTGTCTACTTCAAAAAGAAGAAAAACTTTAAATAAACAGCATAATGATGCATCTTAAAAAACCAGAAAAGCAAGAGAAAACTGAACCCCAAATTAGTAGAAGAAAAAATTATAAAGATCAGAGCAGAAATAAATGAATTTGAAATGAAAAAATAAAAAATATTAATAGAAACAAAATGGTTTTTTTTTGAAAAGATGAACAAATTTGACAAAGCTTTAGCCAGATTAACTAAGAAAAAAGAGAGAAAGCTCAAATAAATAAAACCAGAGATGAAAAAGGAGACATTACAACTGATACTGCAGAAATTCAAAGGCTCATTAGAGGCTACTATGAGCCACTATATGCCAATTAATTGGAAAATCTAGAAGAAATGGATAAATTCCTAGGCACATAAAACCTACCGAGACTGAACCATGAAGAAATACAAAACCTGAACAGAACAATAACAAATAACAAGATTGAAGCCCTAATAAAAAGTCTCCCAGTAAAGTCAAGTCCATGATCTGATAGCTTCATGGCTGAATTCTGCCAAACATTTAAAGAAGAACTAATACCAGTCCTACTAACACTGTTTCAAAAAATAAAAGAAGAGAGAATACTTCCAGACTCATTCTATGAGGCCAGTACTTCCCTGATATCAAAACCAGACACAGATACATTAAAAAAAAAAACTACAGGCTAATATCACTGATGAATATTGATGTAAAAATCCTCAACAAAATACTAGCAAACCAAATTCATCATGACCAAGGGGTATTTATCCCAGAGATGCCAGGATGGTTCAACATATGCAAATCAATCATCAGACTGATACATCATATCAACAGAATGAGGAACAAAAAACATATGATCATTTTAATTGATGCTAAAAAAGCATTTGATAAAGTTCAACATCCCTTCCTCAAAAACCTGGGTAGAGAGGGAACATACCTGAACATAATAAAAGCCATATACAACAGACCCACAGCTAGTATTGTACTGAATGGGAAAAACTGACAGCCTTTCCTCTAAGATCTAAAACAAGACAAGGATGTTGACTTTCATCACTGTTATTCAACATAGTACTGAAAGTCCTAACTAAAGAAATCAGACAAGAGAAAGAAAGAAAGTGCATCAAAACTGGGAAGGAAGAAGTCACATTATCCTGGTTTGCAGATGATATGCTCTTATATTTGGAAAAACCTGAAGATTCCATCTAAAAATTATTAGAACTGATAAGAAAATTCAGGAAAGTTGTAGGATATAAAATCAACATACAGAAATCAGTAGCATGTCTATATGCCAACAGCAAAAAAAGAATCAGAAAAAGAAATCAAGAGAGTAATCCCATGTACAATAGCTAAAATTAAAATAAGATACCTAGGAATAAACTTAACCAAAGAAATGAAAGATGTCTGCAACAAAAACTTTAAAAAGCTAATGAAATAAATTGAGGAGGACACCAAAAAAAAATGAAAAGATACTTTATGTTCATGGATTAGAATAATCAATATTTAAAAAATGCTCATACTACCCAAAGTAACCTACAGATTTAATGCAATCCCTATCAACATACCAATGGCATTCTTCATGGAAATAGGACAACTAATCATAAAATTTATATGGAATCAAAAAAGACCCAGAATAGTCAAAGTTATCCTAAGCCAAAAGAACAAAACTTGAGAAATCCCATTACCTGACTTCAGATAAAACCACAGATAATACTACAGAGCTGTGGTAACCAAAACAGCATGGTTTTTGTCATAAAAGCGGACACACAGACCGATGGAACAGTATAGAGAGCTCAGAAAGAAATTCACACACCTACAGTGAACTCACTTTCAACAAGGTACCAACAACATATATTGGGGAAAGGATAGTATCTTCAATAAATGGGGCTAGGAAAACTGGATATCCATATGCAGAAGAATAAAAATAGACCCCTATGTCTCACCATATACAAAAATAAAATCAAAATGGATTAAAGACTTAAATCAAAGACCTCAAACTATGAAACTACCACAAGAAAACATCGGGGAAACTCTCCAGGACATTGGTTTGAGCAAAAAATTTCTTGAGTAATATCCTACAGGCACAGGCAACCAAAGCAAAAATGGACATATGGGATCACATCAAGTTAAAAAGCTTCTGCACAACAAAGGATACTATCAACAAAGTGAAGGGACAACCCACAGAATGAGAAAAAATATTTGCAAGCTATCTATCTGACAATGGATTCATAACTATAGATAAAAATCTAGTAATCTGATCAAGAAATGGGCAAAAGATTTCAACAGTTCTCAAAAGAAGACATACATATAGCAAAGAGGCAAATGAAAAAGTGCTCCACATCATTGATCTTCAGACAAATGCAAATCAAAACTACATTGAGGTATTATCTCACCCCAGTTACAATGGCTTCTATCCAAAAGTCAGACAATAACAAACACTGGAGAGGATGTGGAGAAAAAGGAACCTTCATACACTGTTGGTAGGAATTTAAATTAGTACAACCAGTATGGAGGAGAGTTGTAGGCTCTACTGTCCTAATCTGCAATCCCAGTTTCTTCTAATTGCTTTTCTTGTAGTTCTAGGATGCTGCCAAGATCATTCAGAGGTGGGATGACCACACAGCCTGGACATGAGTCATTGCTTCCCCCTATTCGCTAAGTTCTACTCTTGAGTCAAGCCTTTGACTTTATCACTTGAAAGTAACTTTAGAATTACAATTTCACTTTATGTCTTTGCCTTTAACAAGAAGGATGTCTAGCATTTTTAAAGTAACTATCATTGAAGAGCCCCCATGGAGCCCTGAAAGTGGACCTGGTTCTGGTAAAAAAAAAAAAAAAAAAAAAAAAAAAAATTCTGGCATGCCAGCAAGGCCAGACTGTCTAAACGGTTTTAAACAAAATTTGTATTGATATGTAATATAGCCAGGCAATATAGCCAGGCCCTGGAATTTCTTCCGGACTCTTGGGTCCTCATTGTAAGTACTCATTCCACTCATGCTCCCATCAGCCCTAAAGATACTTCCCATTATCTTGTTCCCTGAACTCCACAGAAAGCCATACAAGATAATTCACTCCACAGTAATTCACAAGGTCATGTACATGTTGGATAAAGCTTACCTTTAAATGAAAAAGTAAACATCTTCATGTTTTACATTGAGAAATAAGGAGCTAAAATTTTTTTTTTTGCTTCTTCTCACTGCAAGCATCTGATCCAGTTACATTTATTTTTATATTCCACCATTTTCACCTTGATCCAAGCAACCATCACCATTCACCTGATTACTGCAGTAGCTACTTAACTAGTCTCCCTGCTTCTACCTTGCTCCCCTTCAGTCTATTCACAACACAGTTGTCAGAGCCCTCTTTTAAAAATATAAGCCAGCGCATGTCACTCCTCTCTATTCATGCTCCTTGGATCCTATTTAACTTTAGGGTAAAATCCAAATTCTTCAGTGTATTCAAGGCCCTTCATGACCTGGTCATCATTACTTCTGACCTTATGTCTTACTATTTTCCTCAATCTCACTCTTAGTCCTCCCAGCCTGTGCTCCATTCCTGGGACTTACCAGGCACATAGCTGCCATAGGGTCTCTGCACTTTCCATTCTTTCTGCCTGTAAAGCTCTTCCTGCAACCAGTAGCACAGCTGACTCCATTGCTCTCTTTAAGTATTTGCTTAAATGGCTGTCTCAGGGAGGTCCATCTTGACCGTCCTATTTTAAATGGCAAACCATGCTCCATTTAGCTTATTTATTTATTTATTATCTGTCCATAAAGGCAGGAATTTTAGTGTGTTTTGTTCTCTGATATATCTCAAGCTCCGTGAAAAGTACCTGGCATATAGTAGAAGCTTGATAAATATCTGTTGAAAGAGTGACTATTTATGTATTCCTTGTTTTAGACGTGAATTGAAACTTGGATGACCTTGGCCTGCCTGTATGCAAATAGGCCAAGGTGATCTTTCATTAGAATGAAAGAATCTGAATTCTGACTTTAGGAAGGTTAGGGTGAGTTTAAGTCACCTCTGGCCATATTTCTAGCAAGTTGGGGCAGTCCAGCTCTTAGTATTTAAACCATTCTCCTTGAATTGTTTTTACAGTTTTATTATTATGGCAATATTGCTTGTTCTGAGAGAGGCCCAGCTGTCTCATATCTCTTCCCCACTCCATCTGTCTTCTCATTGTATGCTTTCTCTCCCACTTTCTCTCTATTAGACCTCATGATTTGAATAAGTGCAAAATGTCTTTGGCACTATCCAGAGTGAATTAAAAGCTGAAGGCTCTCTCTGTTGGTACAACAAAGGCAAGCCAAGTAAATCAAGCAGAGGAATGGGGTGGAAGGGAGTACGGGGTGAGAAGTTTGCTTGCTTGTTTACTTATGTGTATGTTTGTTTAAACTTCACTTCATTCTAAAAAAAGAATTTAAGCTGAGCCAAAGATAAAGTTTGTTTTTTCTTCTTATTTCAGTGTAAGGAAGGCAACTAACATTTTTAAACCCCTACTATTTGTGATAGATGTTTTGTGCACATACAGATTAAAAATATGTTACATATAGAATATAAATTTAAAAATATTTTTAAACTCAAAATTTTTACATTATTAAAAATCTCAAATGTACAGAGAAGTAGAAGAAATAGTAAAATGAAAATCCACAGTTGCAATTTTTAACAATTGGCCATATTTGTTTTGTCGATCTAGATAGCTTTTTGTTGAGCTATTTAAAATAAGTTATTGACATCATGACACATCATTCATAAATAACTTAGCATACATTTTTAAAAATTAAAGATATTCCCCCACAAAACCACAATACTATTATCACACTTAAATGTAATTCCCTAATGTCCATTCCTATTTAAATTTCCCTAAAAGACCCCAAAATTTATCAAACCAAGATCTAACCAGGAATTATACATTTATTTAATTATTGTATGTCTTATGTCTCTTATAATATCAGAATACTTCCTTCAATTTTTTTCCTTATGACATTAGCTCTTTAAAGAATTCAGGCCAGCTCTCTTGTAGAATTGTTCCCATGTAAAGTTGTTAAACATTTTCCTGCAACTCTTGTATTCTCTGTATATTAGAATTTGGATCTAAAGGCTTGATTGGAGTCAGATTGAACATCCTGGCAAGATTTCCTGAAAGTTACTCTATATTATATCCCACCAGGAAGCACGTAATATCTAGTTGTCCCATTTTCAGTGATGCTCTATTTGATCAGTGGATTACGGTGGTAACAGCCAAATCTCTCCATCGGAAAGATATGGTCCTCCCTTTGCAACTGGCTAGCAAATATCCACTTTTCTATAAACCTTTTAGTTAATAGTTTTGTAATAATTGATGACTCTTATGTAAACCAATTATTTTATTAGGGTTTCAAAAATGACATTTTGTCTAATGCTATCATTCTTTCTACATTTATCAGCTGGCGTGTGTGTGTGTGTCTGTGTGTGTAAAAAAGCAATTACTCTCATCAAGAGCAGGATAAATGGTTAATTCTCTCTCTTTAATAACCAATTTTCAAATTAAGGAGTGGTATAATAGTCATCCCAAGGGTGTCAAATGAAGTTCATTACTCTTTTTTTTCTCTTTTTGAATATCACGTAGACTCATAAAGTTTTACATATTCACTGTGCTTCACTTGGTTATAGTAATTATTCTTTTTGATGTTCAGGTTGTCCCAAATTTGGCCTGTGGGAGCCCCTTAAGTCTGTCTTCTTTTATCATTATCCCATTAATCTTTAAATATTTCTTAGCTTTCTGACCTCGAAAATGTCCCAGCTCACCTTGTACAACTGCTGCCTCAGACCAAAAATCACATATTCATATATTATTCCCCCCGCCTTTTTTTTGAGGTGGTCTTGTTCTGTCCCCCAAGCTGGAGTGCAATAGCATGATATCAGTTCACTGCAGCCTCTGCTTCCTGGGTTCAAGCAATTCTCCTGCCTTGGCCTCCCAAGTAGCTGGGATTACAAGTGTGCACCACCATGCCCAGCTAATTTTTGTATTTTTAGTAGAGATGGGGTTTCACCATGTTGTCCAGACTGGTCTCAAACTCCTGACCTCAAGTGATCCACCCACCTCGGCCTCCCAAAGTGCTGGGATTACAGGCATGAGCCACCACGCCCAGCCAAATCACATATTTCTTAAAGGAGCTCTGAGTCCTTTTAGTAGGAAATAGTATTTAGAAACCAAAATCAAGGAACCGGGAATGCTTATTACTACTGCCATGTCATTGTTCTACGTCTTTTCAGTGGACAGATCTAGGAAATGTATTTTTTAGTAGCAGAAATTAATAATAATATTTTCAATTCTCATTTGACAATCTAGAGTTTTTGCTGAACTTATTTGGTTTTATGTCTGTTTTCTTGTATCTAGAATATCTTGATTTCTAATAACTGACTTGCCATATTTTATAATATTCATAACATGATTTCAAAATAGCAATGCCAATATTATTATGAACAATGAAATTAATGAATAAAGTTGAGGATTTACTAGCCGTATTTTTGTGGTCTGTAGAAGTGAGAATACTAGTATAGCAAGAAATTAAGTAATTTGCTCAGACATTAATCAAAGTGGCAGAGCTGATTTATTTGGCCACAACTCTTTCCTCTCTGTCCACTCTACCAAACTATAGGCAGAGCTGGAGAGAAATAGAATGACAACTGGAGCTAACAAAAAAAGCCAGAAAGGGACTTGGAATGTACAAAAATCAGTAGCATTTCTATACATCAATAATATCCAAGCTGAGAACCAAATTAAGAACACAATCTCATTTGCAATAGCACCAAAAGAATAAAATACCTAAGAATAAAGCTAACCAGGGACGCGAAAGATTTCAACAATGAGAATTGCAGAGCACTGCTCAAAGAAATCAGAAATGACACAAACTAATGGAAAAATAGTCAATGCTCATGGATAAGAAGACTCAGTATTGTTAAAATGGCCATACTCCCCAAAGCAATTTACAGATTCAAAGCTATTCCTATCAGACTATCAATAACATTTTTCACGGAAATGGAAAAAACTAAAACGCACATGGAACCAAAATAGAGCCCAAACAACCAAAGCAATACTAAGCAAAAAGAACAAAGCCAGAGGCATTACATTACCCAACTTCAAACTATACTACACGGCCACATTAACCAAAACAGCATGGTATTGATAAAAAAAACAGACATACTGACCAATGGAACAGGTTAAAGAACCCAGAAATAAAACTACCTACCTACAACCATCTGATCTTTGACAAAGTCAACAATAACAAGCAATGGAGAAAGGACTCCCTATTCAATAAACGCTGCTGGGATAACTGGCTAGCCATAGGCAAAAGATTTAAACAGGACCCCTTCATTTCACCATATACAAAAAAAGGTGAAAGACACTTTTGGATTAAAGACTTAGATGTAAAATCTAAAACTATAAAAACCTTAGAAGAAAACCCAGGAAATACCATTCTGGATACAGGCCCTGGCAAAGATTTCATGATGAAGATTCCAAAAACAATTGCAACAAAAACGAAATTGATAAATTAACAAGCAAAAAAACAAACTTCATTACAAAATGGGCAAAGGACATGAGCAGATTCTTCTCAAAAGCAGACATACATGTGGCCAAAAAAGCATATGAAAAAGATGTTCAACATCACTATCATTAGAGAAATGCAAATCAAAACCACACTGAAATGACATGTCACACCAGTCAGAATGGCTATTACTGAAAAGTCAAAAAATAACAGATGCTGGCAAGGTTGTGTAGAAAAGGCAATGCTTATACACTGCTGGTGGGAATGTAAATTAGTTCAGTCACTGGAAAGCCATTTGGAGATTTCTCAAAGAGCTTAAAACAGAACTACCATTTGACCTAGCAATCCCATTATTGGGTACATACCCAAAGGAATATAAATTGTTCCACCATAAAGATACATGCATGTGTATGTTTACTGCAGCACTATTCAAAGCAAAGACATAGAATCAACCTAGATGCCTATCAGTGGTGGATTGCATAAAGAAAATGTGGTGCATATACACCATGGAATACTATGCAGCCATAAAAGAACAAAATCAAGTCCTTTGCTGAAACATGGATGTAGCTGGAGGCCTTATCCTAAGTGAATTAATGCAGAAACAGAAAACCAAATGCTGCATGTTCTCACATAAGTGGAAGCTAGACATTGAGTACACCTGGACGCTAAGGAGGGAACAACAGACACTGGAGCCAACTTGAAGGTGAGGATGGGAGGAGGGTGAGAATTGAAAAACTACCTATCAGGGTAGTATGTTTATAACCTGGTGACAAAATAATCTGTACACCAAACCCCCAAAGTACACAATTTACCCATGTAACAAACCTGCACGTGTACCAGTGAACCTAAAATACAAACTGGAAGAAAAAAACATTTAAAAATGAAATAAAATAAATTTTGTGTTTGTTTCATAGGAAAAAAAAGTTTGATGATAGTTGGTAAATTTGAAAAAGTCCTGCAGATTACATGCCCATCCCTTAGGCTTTCCTTTCCCCCATGCCTACGTCTCCCAAAGTGTGGTCCCAGATCAGCAGAATCAGCATCGCCCAGGAACTTGTTAGAAATGTAAATTCTCAGGCATATCCCAGACTTACTGAATAGGAAACTCTGGCAGGGGACCCAGTAATCTGTGTTTTCAGAAACCCTCAGGAGCTTCTGATTCATGCTCAAGTTTGACAACCAGTTCTCTACACCTGAAGATTTCTTCACTGGAAAGTAGAATTTCCAAAAGCCTCCTAGGAGACAGAAGTGAGGTTTCAATATTCTTGTTCCTCTACCCTACACACATATAAACTTATCCATAAATAACACATAGATTTTTCTACAAATATATTATAAGTGAAAATAAGAGATCTTATTCCACACATCTCATTCTGCTCCCTTTTTTTCACTCTATGTTATATACAATATATATGAGAGTATGTGCCTATTGTGGTAATAAAAAGAATTAGAAATGGAGAATGAGATATGAAGAACAGAAAAATAAAAGAGTAACTTGCATGGATCAATAATGACCACATGCAACAAATTAAGGGAGATGATCATTCTAAAGCATCTAGTTATATTTCAGTTTTTAAAGTACAGCTACACGGAAGTTTCCTCTCAATATCATGATCAAGTCATGAGGCCTCAAACTCAATTTTTATGTCTGTAAAATGGGAATATATACAGCCTATCTTATGAAGTTACTGAGAAAATCTCATTAAGAGTTTTATGAGCTGCAAAGAGCTATACAATTATAAAGTATTATAAGGTATAACCATTTAAAAATAATTGTTGTGAAGTGAAAGCTGTGAGGCACATCATTAAAAGTCAGTTTCCATGCAATATCAGAATCAAGAGACAAGAAAAAAGAAAGCTTGCTCCTAATGAAGAAGCATTTCCCTAATTTGAAGTATGTCAATGATCAGGTTAGAAATACACTAAAGGGCACTATGGTGGAATCTTAGCATGCTCACTTTGCCCTTTTAAAGCACCTGTATTTTGTCGAAATAAGGTTATTATTAAGTTGTCTCAGCTTATACATATTTATGTTGCCTTGCTCTGTGTTCTGATTTTCCTGCACACAACATCCACTGGTACCCAAAATAGCATGACTGGCAAGAAAGAAAGACACTCTGCAAGTCTCAAGGATTATCACACACAAGGTCAGATTGCTGCTAAAAATTAGCAGTCACCAATTTTCCGCCCTCAATACTCTTCTTCCTCTACACTTGCATGGTGTCAATGATCACCTCTATGCTGATGATTCACAAAATTTATATCTCTCATCTATTCCTCTTTCTTGGGCCTCAGACCCACACATCTACTAGGTTGGTAGACATTTTTGAGTCCCAAGATCCATCCAACTCAACATATCCAACGCACACATTGCCTGCCTTCCAGACCACCAACTCCTCTGGTTTCATTATTTTTATACCACCACTCTTCTATATGGCAAGGCTAAATTGCTCTTGGATCACCAGTTGGTGGTCAAGTTACTTCCATTCTACCTTTAAAATGTCATTTGAGTATAATCTTTTCCTTTTTATGCCTACAACCTCTGTCTAGATTTAGAAATTTGTTACCTTTTATCTGGACTATTGCTATAGCTTATTTTTTTTCTTGACTTCAATCTCTTCCCATATTATTTCTTCTTCCAAAAATATCTGACTATAATAACAAAATGCATGAGTTACTCACTATGTACAAACCACTATTCCAAGCACTTTCTATACATTAGCTCATTTAATCCTCATTCAACACAGGTATTTATAGCTCAGTTCACTCCTCTGCTCTAAAACCTTCAACAGCTCCCCACTGCTTTTCCCCTAAATTCCAAGGCTTTCATAGTACTTGCAATACAGATCTTCAGACAAATCTCTTAACATCTCTTCCTATATTCACTATGTTCTAACCAACTGGATTGCTTTTCATTTCCCCAACACATCATGTTTTTATGATTCTGCTTTTACCAGCACTACTGCTCAGTCTTTGCAATCTTTACCACTGCTCAGTGGTAAAGATTTTAAACCTCAGCTCAAATGTTGTCTCCTCCACCAAGTGTTTACTGTTTATCCATTACAATAACTTTGTCATCATTGTCCTTTGTTACTTATTCAATAAATGTTTATTTTATTCATTATTCTTTCAACAAAAGTTTTACTGTTAGGCTCACATGCTCCTACAGCACTTTGTATCTTCAAGACAAGCCTTGGATATCTGTCTTTGAGTACCAACTTTTATTTTTAGTAATCTTTTCCTAAAAACAATGCAAAGATTTTATTTGTTCACTTATGGAAACTAGATTGGATTAAGATGTTCATTTCCTATCTGTGATTATAATCTTCTTTAGGTTAAAGGCCATGTCTTCATTTTTGTAGCTCAATCTACCACCTCTTCAACACAGTGCTTAGAATTTATGCATGTGTCTATTCATTCATTCAAAAATGGTGCTTAAAGACCATGTTCCAGGAAATGGGGAAGAATGACAACACAGTCATTGCCCTTTGGAGTTTATAGTCTGGATGGTTAAAATACTTGCTTACAAATAATTAGAATACAATGTGACATATGCAGGGAAAACAGCAATTAATTGTGCCTACTCATGGCAAAGGCAGGTGACAAAAGGCATTTGAGCCAGGTCTTTAAGAATGAGTAGGAATTCACTAGCGGAGGAAGAAAATCCAGAAAAAAAGAAACAGTATGTCAAGGAGTAGAGGCATGGAATAGAATAATGTTTTCAAACAAAGGTTAAAAATTCTGAATTACTGTAACTCAAGAAGCCAGTGGAAGGAGATCAAGCAGACAGATAGATCACAAATCATTAAAGGCCTTAAACGCCATGAGGCATCATTATAGGAAATTTAAGGTAACATAGAATAAATAATCGTTGGATTGAATAACACATTTTTAGATAGCTGAAGAATATTTTATTTCATTTGTGTGATTCTAGAACCTTATGCCACATCATAAATCGATTCCTTTTTATCTACTTACACTTGTGGTAAAATCCAAATTTTGCAACTGCTTTTCTGGCTCTATACTTGTTTACATGTGCAACCCACATCCATTAGTAAATACTGCCATGAAATCAAGCAGTCATTCTAAGAGGGAAAGGGACATGTGACATGTATGAAATCAGAAAAAGTGTCTTCCTGGCCGGGAGTGGTGGCTTACGCCGGTAATCCGAGCACTTTGGGAGGCCAAGTGGGTGGATCGCCTGAGTTCAGGAATTCAAGACCAGCCTGAGCAGCATGGTGAAACCGTCTCTACCAAAAATACAAAACTTAGCCAGGCATGGTGGTGCATGATGGTAGTCCCAGCTACTCGGGAGGCTGAAGTGGGAGAATGGCTTGAGTCTGGGAGGTGTTGCAGTGAGCTGAGATCAAGCCACTGCACTCTAGTCTGGGTGACAGAGCAAGACCCTGTCTCAAAACAAAGAAAAAAAAAAGAAAAAGAAAAAAAAGTGATTTCCTCTCAACCAGGCTGGAGTGCAGTGGCAGGATCTCCACTCGCAATCTTCGCCTCCTGGGTTCAAGCGATTCTCCCACCTCAGCCTCCCGAGTAGCTGTGATTACAGGTGCGGGCCACCACACCCTGCTAATTTCTGTATTTTTAGCAGAAACGGAGTTTCGCCGTGTTGGCCAGGCTGGTCTCAAACTCCTGACTTCAAGTAATCCGCCTGCCTCGGCCTCCCACAGTGCTTGGATTACAGGCATGAGCCACCGCACCTGGCCAACCACCTGGGCGATTGTAACGCCATCGTCTAGGAAAGACTGTACTACACACAATAGTGTAAATTGTATCACTTTTCTACATTTAAGGTTTTTTGTTTTGCTTTTGTTTTCAATGCAGGAAGAGCTTGTTCTTCAAAATTGATTGAATTGCCAGTAAAATTATTAATTTTCTTAGCAGCATGATGTGCAAGAAATCTAAACTTCAAGTGAAACTGCTCACCCTTGCATTATTTTTTGCAATTAATTGCTTGAATCTAAGCCTGCCATTTAAAGAAGAAAATCTAGCATACATCATTTGATACATACCCACTTCCCTACTCTGCCACACACCCATGCATAAAAAGTCAAACCACCTATATTTAGATAATGAAGAGGCTTGATAGTTCTTCAGTTTATAGGTGCCAAACTTCAGCCAGAGCTATACACTGTGGCCATTGAACACTGGTCTTGCCCAGTCCAGGGGATGTTTGGTTACTCCTGTGGAGATGTTCTTGTGTGGATGTTATAGCAGGCTCTACAATCAGTCTAGCTCATACTCCTGTGCTATGGCTCCCAAAATTACCACCCTATAACCAGGCCCAGAAGAACTTCAGGTTGCAGCCACACATGCCAGAGTTGGTTTTCCTTAACCTCCATTACTGAGTTCATTCATCAAGAAAGGCTAACGAATTTGCCCAAAATTACACAGCTATAAAGGGCAGAGATGGGCTGCAAAGTCAAGTCTTCAGATTCCCAATGCTTTTTCCATTGAATCTTGCTACCTTTCCATTAAATTTGTTGGTTTCTAGATTCAAAACTGGGAGACAAACCTTCGTCAGGTTACTAAGAACCTCATAATATGTCCAGCTGATCTTTTGAAAGGAAGGATTCATTGAATCTGGGGTGAATAGTCCCATGTTGTATTTGGTGGCTTAGAGCACATGACTTTCAGTTTGAAGGCATTTGGACATATCTTCCAACACTTCCTACACAGATACTTTTCTGCCTCGGTGGCCTACTGGAGAGCCTTTTCTTTTCTTTTAGAGACAGAGTCTCACTGTTGCTCAGGCCAGAATGCTGTGGTGTAATTACGGCTCACTAACCTCGAACTCCTGGGCTCAAGAAATTCTCTGTCTCAGCCTCCCGAGTATCTAGGACTACAGGTGCGTGCTACCGTATCTGGCTAATTTAAATTTTTTTTGTAGAGATGGGGTCTTGCTCTGTTACACAGGGTGATCTTCAACACCTGGCTTCAAGTGATCCTCCTGCCTGAGACTCCAAAAGCACTGGGATGACAGGCATGACCACCGCACCCAGCCCCAAGAGCCTTTTTAATGCTACATTTACTCAATTGGGATATGTACTTCACATAGAAATGAAAGATGAGCGAACTTCAAACATGAGATAAAGATTTCAAAATGTGTCATATCCGGGTTAAAAGTCTCAGAAAATACTTGTAACAATGAGACACACAGTACACAAATTCTTAGTAATTTGTTTGTCCTTCGGCCATATGGTGGGACACATACCTAATCACACCAACAATAGTATCATGACATACTTTTCACATTATAATATTCTATATATAATGCTGTAACGTCATTAAAACATGCAATGAAGTAATAAACACAAATGGACTTTGTGGTTAGAATCAAAACTACTTTTTCTAATTTGAAAAAGAAACTGAAAATTATATAAATATTCCTCCAAATTGAGTTGTTTCTTAAATTCTTATTAATGTTTCATTATATCCCCTCTTCACCTCATTTTCTTATTTAACAATTTACTCGATACTCCCAAGGGTGACATGGCTGTCCTCTATAAAGACACAGAATGTTCAGCATGCCCCAAGGAAGGCAGAGTGATGGAAAGGACAGACAGCTAGACTGGGAAGAAACAGATCTCTGCGTTTAGTTGTGCTGTATTAGAAACATCACCCAATTCTAGCTTTCAGTTTTCTCATGTTCAAACTAATTGGAGGAATTAAACTGAACAACTTCTAAGATACTTTCCACCTTTGAAATTTAAGACCTCTGGCTTTTGATTAAATTTCCTGAATGCCAACCTCCTCATCCAGAAGGACTATGCTGAAGGTCACATAAAAAAGTGATGACTTATGTTTACTTGAGCCCCTGAAATCCCAGTGGAGAGACTGAGATGCCTACCCATGAAGCTGAAGCACATATTTGGAATATGTAATGCTTTGTATTTTTCAAAAAATTTAATTTAGTTCATTTTTAAAGAGATTTTATTAGTCCATTTTCTGCCGTTTTAACAGAATATCACAGGCTGGGTAATTCATTTAAAAAAAGAAGTTGATTTAGTTCACAGCTCTGGAGGTGAGGAAGTCCAGTAGCATGGCCCCAGCATCTGGTGAGGGCCTTCCCATTCATCATCCATGGCAGAAGACATCACGTGGCGAGCAAGTGCATGAGGTGGAGAGAAAATGGGGGCCAAACTTACCCTTTGATCAGGACCCCACTTCTGAGATAACTAACCCACCCCTGTAACAGCGTTAATCCATTCACCACGCAGAGCCCTCATGGCCACATCACTTCTCAAAGGCTTACTCCCCAATACCATTTTATTGGAAATTAAATGTCAACATGAGTTTTGGAGGGAACATTCAAACCATAGCAGAGAAAAAAGGCACTCCTTAGTCTGTGGTGATTAAAAAGGGTGAAGGGAGAGGGAATAAATTCAGCAATTCAGCACCCTGTGTACACCAATCTGAGAGATATAAAAAATACTTCCTGTTCAGGCAACAAAAACTTAAAAGCCAATAGTTATGGTACGCAAATGACTGATAAGCTAAACTGTATTAACAGTATAAACTGTTTTGTATTCTACTCTATATAACTTTATCAGGTAGGTTCCATTCTGGATTATTACAAATAGGGATTTGGCATTTCTTTTATAATTGGATGCCTGGGGTGTACAATAACAATGTTTCATTCTCTGCACCTCCCCTGTCTGCTTCCTTCTCTTACAATGGCAAATTTCCCTTCCATTCTACAAGCTGACAAAATACAGCCTGCTTTCTGGCTCACATGTACCACATGCTGGTCACACACAGCTGTTTACAAAAATGCAGACTTTTGCTGCCTAGAAGAGTATTTTACCTGGTACTCAGCAGTTATAGACAAGTGATTACCTTTAAACTCTGATCTTAAATTTGAGTTATATAAGATGGTTGATTTATTCTTCATAATTGTTCAATAAAAATATTAAATATATACCTAACCTGAAAGAAAGTTACAGATCTTGCTTTATGGAGGTCACTGAATTCTTCAGGGTTCCATGAATAACACTATTCGGGTCTAAGAGGTCACAGCACAAATAGAAAGTAGTGTTGGATACACATTTCTTAGTCTCTACCAACTCTACCTTAGAGATCACCAACATGAGAATTGTTCAGAAGGATAAAGATGCCTCAAGTATGTAAGGTATGTCTGTAATACAAATGAAACAGGCATTTGGGGGAGAAAAAACCTTTTGCCTTACTTGAGAGAGGAGCCACTCCGGAGGCTTGCCTGCAAGGGAGGTCTGTGGCTCTAGCTGCATTTCAATGCAGTGCTTAGTTTATTCACCAGGGGTCATCAAAGGTCTGGATTTTCTTTGTCTACTTGTTGACTCATGTGTACACTATATACTCAAGAACCACTGGATTCTTTAGAATTGTGCATCAGGAGATGTGGCTTGCTTTCCTTCTCCCCACCACTCCAGGCCCACCCCCAGCACTTACTCTTTATAGATTTCTACCAGCACACTGCAGCAAGCAAGTCCATTAGATGCATCACAAAAATGCCTTTTCTAACGAAACTAACTTATTTAAAAAAGGAGAGAGAGGAAACATGGTATCTAATTAGGTTATTTAAAAAAATCATTTTCCAAAGTTAGAAAGTGAAAGGCTTTTCACAATATTGTTTTCTAGATTCATGAACCAAATTGCATGCTTGGAAAGCAAATGGGTCATGGTTCACTTTTGTTAGATTTCACTTAGTAACTGGGGTCATAGAGGGCCAGATCAGGTCACCAGATGAACCAGTTAACACTAGGCTGGGACTTTTCAGTCCCTGTTGAACAAGTAAATAATGAAAGTTTTCAATGAAGATTTTGTCTCTGGCACAGGTAGGATCTCATGGGTCTTGGTGATCCTGTCTGGATTGAATACCACCTTTTGTGCAGCTCACAGTTCCTATCTGTTTTCTGTGAAGCACCCTTAAATATCTTTAGTACATAGCTATTCCAAGTAGTTTGATACTTTCTTACCTCTACCCTCTGAATAAACCAGATTGCATCCTTTGAAAGCTCAAAAGTGAGACATACTTCAGCCACAACGAGGAGTGGATTCAGCTTATAGCTTCTTCCCAGGGCGACATAGCTTCTATTTATGAATCAGTGGTATTGAGAGGTGACAACGTGCTAGCAGCCCTCGCAGCCCTCGCTTGCTCTCAGCGCCTCCTCGGCCTTGATGCACACTCTGGCCCTGCTTGAGGAGCACTCCGGCCTGCCGCTGCACTTTGGGAGCCCCTTTCTGGGCTGGCCAAGGCCAGAGCCAGCTCCCTCAGCTTGCAGGGAGGTGTGGAGGGAGAGGCCCAGGTGGGAACCTGGGCCAGCGCGAGTTCCGGGTGGGCATGGGCTCAGCTGGCCGCACTGAGAGCGGCAGGCCAGCCTGCAAGCCCCGGCCAGTGAGGGGCTTAGCACCTGGGCCAGCAGCTGCTGTGCTTAATTTCTCAGCGGGCCTTAGCTGCCTCGCTGCGAGGCAGGGCTCTGGACCTGCAGCACCCCCATGCCTGAGCCTCCCCCAACTCCATGGGCTCCTATGTGCCAGAGCCTCCCCTACGAGCGCTGCCCCCTACTCCACTGCGCCCAATCCCATCATCCACCCAAGGGCTGCAGCACGACGCAGGACTGGCAGGCAGCTCCACCTGTGACCCCAGTGCATGATCCACTGGGTGAAGCCAGCTGGGCTCCTGAGTCTGGTGGGGATTTGCAGAACCTTTATGTCTAGCTAAAGGATTGTAAATACACCATTGGCACTCTGTATCTAACTCAAGGTTTGTAAACACACCAATTAGCACCCTGTGTCTAGCTCAGAGTTTGTGAACGCACCAATCCACACTCTGTATCTAGCTACTCTGGTGGGGAGGTGGAGAACTTTTGTGTCTAGCTCAGGGATTGTAAATGCACCAATCAGCACCCTGTCAAAATGGACCAATCAGCTCTCTGTAAAATGGACCAATCAGCAGGATGTTTGGGGGGGTGCGGCAGATAAGAGAATAAAAGCAGGCTGCCTGAGCCAGCACTGGCAACCCCTTCGGGTCCCCTTCCATACTATGGAAGCTTTGTTCTTTTGCTGTTTGGAAGAAATCTTGCTGCTGCTGGCTCTGTGGGTCCACACTGCCTTTGTGAGCTGTAACACTCACTGCAAAGGTCTGCAGCTTCACTCCTGAGGCCAGCAAGACCACGAACCCATCGGGAGGAACGGAACAACTGTAGACATGCCGCCTTAAGAGCTGTAACACTCACTGCGAAGGTCCACAGCTTCACCCCTGAGTCAGCGAGACCACGAACCCACCAGAAGGAAGAAACTCCAAAGACATTCAAACATCAGAAGGAACAAACTCCGGACACGCCACCTTTAAGAACTGTAACACTCACTGCGAGGGTCCGCGGCTTCATTCTTCAAGTCAGTGAGACCAAGAATCCACCAATTCCGGACACAGTATCTCCCCATACCCTTCCTCCTTCCCCAAAGTAGGCAGAAAAACAGCCCTGTTATTCTGGTGGAAGCGTTAGATCTGTATTCCTTTTAGACTGTATTTTAAAATGCACTATTAGAGCCCCAAAGTCATGTGGTCAGAGAATGTGAGAGCTGGAAGTGGCCTCAAAATCCAGTTGAACCCTCTTATTTCATGTTTGGAAACTGAGTACTAGAAAAGGTAAGTACTGCTTCAAGTCAACTGCTGACAAGATGGATCTAGTCTCTTTATTTCTACTGCACTCTGCCTGTTTCCAAATAAGATGTGGAGAAATCTTAACAATACAAAATGCATAAGGTAATACCATAGAAAAAGGCAAACAAGACTATGGAATGAGGAGGGAGTCAACTATGATAGATGGCACACGTGGTAAATTTAGCTCTGAGCATTCTTGAGATAACCCAGGGCGCATGGTAGCAGTTAGGACTCCTCTCTCCAAAGATTACTGGTCATTTTCTTATAGACTTGTCAGGGATGCTATAAAAATACATGGGACACATGAGGACCATGGTTGTGTCAACAAAAGAAGAGGTTTACCAAGGCTTTTTTTTTTTTTTCCGAGATGGAGTTTCGCTCTTGTTGTCCAGGCCAGAGTGTGCAATCTTGGCTCACTGCAACCTCCACCTCCTGGGTTCAAGCGATTCTCCTGCCTCAGCCTCCAGAGTAGCTGGGATTACAGGAATGCACCACCACACCCAGCTAATTTTGTATTTTTAGTAGAGACGGGGTTTCACCATGTTGGTCAGGCTGGTCTCGAACTCCTGACCTCAGGTGATCCACCCACCTTGGCCTTCCAAAGTGCTGGGATTACAGGCATGAGCCACCGTGCCCGGCCAAGGCTTGTTATTAACAGAGGGTTGTGAGAGCCGTTAGAAGATGGCAGAACAGGCCGGGCGCGGTGGCTCACGCTTGTAATCCCAGCACTTTGGGAGGCCAAGGCGGGCGGATCACGAGGTCAGGTGATCGAGACCACGGTGAAACCCCGTATCTACTAAAAATACAAAAAAAATAACCAAGCGTGGTGGCGGGCGCCTGTAGTCCCAGCTACTTGGAGAGGCTGAGGCAGGAGAATGGTGTGAACCCGGGAGGCGGAGCTTGCAGTGAGCCGAGATTGCGCCACTGCACTCCAGCCTGGGGGACAGAGCGAGACTCCGTCTCAAAAAAAAAACAAAAAGAAGATGGCGGAACAGTTAGGCAAGGCCTTCTGAGAATCAGAAATCTCCACTCCACACCAGTGTGGAACAAACATTTTGGCAAAATGTACAACAGTGGAGGACGCTAATTTTTAGTTAAAAAAACCCCACTACCTATGACCTGTTAGCCTCCTGACATAATATGGATGTTATAATCATGAAAAAAGGAGGGGTGGCCCAAGGTAAGGTCAGTTGCTTTTTATTTTCCCTTGGCATAAAATCTTTCTTAAAGGGAACTAGAAAACCCTTAAGAAGCAGAACGTGCCCACTGACCACATTCGGTTTTACGTGAAATAATATAACCCAACATCAACTTCTGCAAAAGCACTAGTTTTTCAAGCATCCTCAAAGTCAGTCACAGGGACAGTTATTTCAAAGTGACATTTACATTGTCAATGGGGAACTGAATAGCTGAAGGGTGAGATAGTGATCAAGAGAAGATTTAATCCCAGGACGAAGAGGAGGCAGATGTCTATGAGAGAGATAAGACAGCCTGGAGCTGCTCATAGCTTCTTATATTTAGATGACTGGGAAACAGCGCAAGTTGCAAAAGGCTTTACTAGTTGCTGCTGGTGCGTGTGTGTGTGTGTGTGTGTGTGTGTGTGTGTGTGTGTGTGTGTGTGTTCAGGAGAAACTATTGGGAACATGATCTATTTGCATATGTCTTAATTCATTTTAATTTGGGGGGCTTAAATACTTTGGAATATATTTCAAAATTCTTTTCTCTCAAGTTATTGTGTGTTTGCTTGTTTTTGTTTTGGAGGGTGTTTCTGTGCCTCCTATTTGAAAGAGATTAAACGTTTTTTAAGGGGCTTTAAGGAACTATGAGGAAAATGAGTAAGTTTCTATTTTGTGAGAAGAACAGAAGGTTGCAGAGGGCAGAGATCGTAGCCATCAACTATAAAAGTGTCATGATAGCAGATGATGTGCCTCTGCTTTCTGTGAGACACAGAATAACAAAATGAGTTTTAGCAAAGAAGACTGTTGACAATCTAAAATGTGTCAATGAGCAATAGAGAGATCTAGGAACTACCTGAAAAGAAGAATAATTGAAAGAACTGGGAGTGGTTAGCCTAAAAATGAGAAGACGTTTAGGCAACATACTATTATAGCTTTCTTAAATAGCCACAGGAGCTACTGAGAGGAAGTTCAGCTCTGTAGAACCATAACCTGATGGACAGAAGTTTTGAATAGGCAGGTGCAGCATCAGCACAAGGAAGTCCTTCTTATCAATTGATTGGGTGTCTTAGACCTTAAATATTTTCTTACCAATGTCTTTTAGCAGACGGTGGATGACGCAACAGGGATGTTGTAGAGAAGTTTCCTGAAGTAGACAGATATTGCATTGGATAATCACAAAGGCTCTTCTTACTTAATCAAACATTGTGGACTAAAGATAACAAAATAAGACACAAATAATCTACAAAAGCAACTTATTGAGTACATTTATACTCAAAGCTAAATCACATGACTAAATATGACTGTCTTGCTTTTTCCGATTCTACTTAGAATCAAACATGAGGCTTTTCCTTCCCCGCCCCCACACGTAGCTACTCCACTTCCCCTACCCTAATAGTCCAAAGCAATGGGTGAACATGCACTTCAAAAATTAGTAATATATTTTCAGCAAAACATAAAGGGTATGTGAGATAGAATTGTGCTGTATATACCAGACAACCCCCAAATAACAGGAGTTTTGATAGAATAATTATTTGTCATATAACAAAATCCAAAGGTAAGTATTTGGGGACTGGTATGAAAACTCCATGGTGATTTCAAGGGTACAGATGTCTACTTTTCCTTTTCACCATCCTCAGTATGTGGTTTTCTCCTCTTGGTCCAAGATGACTGCTGGAGCTCCTGCCTACTCCAGGATGGCAGGAAGAAAGAAGGAAAGAAAAAGGCACACCTCCCCACTTTTAAGTAGCTTTACTAGAACTCTCACAAAACACTTGTATTACATCTCATCAGACTATAAATTCAAAGAAGACCAGAAAATTTAGCTATTATCTGGACAACACTGGCCCAGCTAAAACTCAGATTTCTGTTACTATTGGAGAATAAAAGACTAGATATTGGGAGGTAACTGGAAGTTTCTCCTGAGCAGGATTTAGGTATTATACAAAACAACATAAGGTTACTCTCTTGATATCTGTTTCCCTCAATATTTTAAAGCAAATCTACTTAAAGCAGAGACCAAGTTTTTATAGTAAATGGTAAGGGGAAGTTTTGAGTGGAATTTTACCATGAAAAATGATACTAAAATTGTGAAAGCATATTTTATTTTATATTTAATATAATTTCGGTTATAGTATCGATTATTTATTAGGGGTTTTTGCCAAGAATGAGTTAAGTGCTGATTATTTAATTTAATGACATTGAAATGAGAATATAATATGATTTAATAATAGGACATTCTTTGTTTCTATTCGTCTTTGGCTACGTGATCATGGAGAGGATCTTTGAAAACGTGCATCACTTTTACTAAGAGCTTCTCTTAGGCCTTTGGTATCCACATCATTCTCTTAAACACCTGATCCTAGCATCAAAATTCCAGATGTTTCACTTCAAAATTTTCACTGGTCTACTTCTGCCAGACCCTCATTTGTCAGGGACATTCAGTGTGATATGATTAATTTTCTGATAGCACTTTAATTAACTTCATGAAATCTTGTGCCATGTGCAAGATTTGCAACCTCAATTTGCAATCAAGCTCACTACCAGAGATTTACACTTTACCATCTAGTAGAGACTCATCTAGAAATATTATGACAGATGTATGGAAATAGATACTACTTTTTAAGGGGAAGGATGTTTGAATAGGTACTAATAAGTGGGCACTTCATTAGTAAATATTTTTGCATCAGGAAGACCCTTGTTTACATATAAAACCTTTTAAGTACAGGATTTTAGATAACAAAGTTTCAGATAATGAGGACTTTCTAATTTATTCATTTTTACCCTATATGTTATATTTCAGTTAGGAAGTTAGAAAAATAAATAAAAATGGGATATGTGTACTCAGCACCTACCCTATATCAGGTGCTATGTTAGAAGCATTTCGCATGCTATTTCTTTTAATCCCCCCACCAGCAGGTCTATAGAATAAGGTCTTGATTTTCATTTATAAACAGAAAACCTGGACAAACCAAGTAATTCACAAGTAAAGTCAGCATTGTAGAGCTCTCATTTAAGTCCAAGACTGACTCCAACTCTTGTGTTCTTTACTCTAGAAATATGTTATGTTTCAAGGTTTTGATCAATGTGTTTTTACAGAGTGTCATCATTAACGGAAAGGAAAAGCAGGATAGAATGCTTCTTCCCGGTTAGCTTAACATAAATCAGGCTTGAAACTTGCCAGAAGGCAGAAGGCTTTTACATCTTTATGTGTTTCTCAGCACCTAGGCATATAAATTAGGATGCTTTCAGCTGCAAGTAATTGAAACTTGACTCAATTGACTTGTGGACCAGTGATTATCAAAGTGTGACCCCTGGACCAGCAACATCAGCATCACCTGAGACCTTGTTAGAAATGCAAATTCTCCACTTCTACCCTGGATCTACTGAATCAGAAACTCTGGGGGTGTAGCCCAGTGAGCTGTGGTTTAACAGCCCTCCAGGTGATTCTGATGAATGCTAAACTTTGAAAACCAGTGTTTGCGACAATAAGGAAATTCACTAATTCACTTTCTCACTAAGCAGGAAGTAGAAAGGGTATTTCTGGGTACTGCAGGATCAGGGCCAAGTTCTGTTCCCCATAACTCTCTTACTTCTGTCCTTCACATGTTCACTTTTCCTTGGACTGACTCTCCTTGTAGTCCCACACCCAGAAGCAGAAAACGAGCCATCTCTTTATCTTTTTCAAAGATTGGAGATATCTTTCCCAGAAATCCTCCCAACAGCCTTGCCCTCATGTTTCAAAGGCCAGAATCCTGTTACCTGACCAGGTCTTCAGCCAGTTACTGGCAAGTTGGATAAGACTGATGTGATTAGCTGACACCAATCAAGACCTACCCTCTGCCATATGGCCATACCCAGGAGGAAGCACACCTGAATAAAAACAATATTCTTGTTGGAAGAAGAAAGCAGAGAAAGGAGGTGGTATTGGGGTATAGGTATTGCAAAGGCTACCAGCAGTGCCAGCTATAAACATGAACATGGCGGGTCCATGCTGCAACAAATTCTTTGACCCATAAAGACTTCAACTTGAAGTCTGTAAATTTGTTTTGATAATCTTATCATTCTCACTTGTGAGCCTTTTAAAATTTAAGGTCAAAGGCAGCCTAAATATCACCGCATTTTAAAGTTTTGGCGATTATTGTCTGACATTTAAAGCCAGCTAGACATAATAATATATTAAATTAAACAGTTTTTAGTAGCATCATTTAGAAGATCTGTTTCATCTATTTTAGTGAAACGTTCTATCTTTTCATGCCAGAGCTCTAAGATAATTATAATTAAAAGGACACAAAACTGTGACTAAAAATATGTATTTTCCTTCTACGGTCTTTGTGCTTCTTCAAATGACAGGTGCTTCTTAAGAAAGGAAATTCTATTCATTGCTGTCTTTGCTATCTTTTCTCTAGCAAAAAAATAAACTTTAAATAATGACTTTTTAAAAGAGAGAAAATCTGAAAAGATGAACAGATTGCTTTGATCACTGCTTTGCTGAACAACTCAGTTGTCTGGAGACAGGTAGGAATACAGCAAATATTTAATTTTTGCTTGATTCACACATGAAGGTATTAGGAAGATTAGTAATTACCAAATCCTCTACTAGTCAGACATAAATGCCACATAACTCTGCAATTGTTTAGCTGTAATATGAACTGATCTCGGCAGAGGTAGTAAACGGTAGTTCATAGCTATAACGGCTTGAAAAATATTCATGCAACCTGCATTTCATTGTTGTTCTGTATCACAGGAGTCCTCAGCCTTCTCAATTCTTGAGTTTTTCAATTATGTGCTTACCTCATTTATATTCTACATCTGATCAAATACCAAAGAATGTGGATTAGTCACATTCCTACATAAATTTAAACATTATGTAACAAGTGTCCCAGCAGTTTGAGAATGAACTTCAACGTGGCATATTGGGGACTGCCCTAGGCTGGAATATAGACACTCTCTCTAGCTTCCAACCCTATCTCTGTCACCCATCTGCCCAATAATTTGGGGTAATTCACTTTACATGTCTAGGCCTTAGATTTCGGTGTCCGAAATTAGGAGATTGGCATTTGTCTCTAAATTCCCTGCCAAATCCACTGTCCTGATCAGAGAAAGATCAGAGGAGAGGCGGCTCAGCATAGTGTGAAAAACCCTTAGATTCACATCTCAGGTCAGCTACTTATTAACTGTGACCTTGGGCAAATTATTTAAAATATCTGAGACTGTTTTCTCATCGGTAGAATAGAGATAATATCAACCTCCCTCTCAGGTTGTTATGAGACTTGGAGAAAAGTATACTGGAAGTAGCTAGCATTGTTAATGTTAGCGTTGTTACTACAATAATTTAAATGGAGAGGAAGAATTCCACCTTATTTTTTTTTCCATACTCTTCACTACTAAAGTTCTTGTGGCAAGGGGAGGGAAAAAAATTGGTAAAAGGTTGTGTCAATATCTCATGTCTCCACTTTTCTGTCACCTGTTTATTCACTAACTCCCTTACTGCCAAGATGACAGTTGACGACAGACATTTTTCTACTCTGCACAAACTTAATGTGCTTCAGAGTCATCTGCAGAGCTTGTTAAAACACAGATTGCTGGTCCCCAGTCCCGGAGCTTCTGCTGCAGTAGGTCTGAAAGCCTGGATCTCCTGCATACATACAGGAGCTGCCGCTGGTGGTCTAAGGACCGCATTAGGTTGATGAGTAGAATTTCTTTGAGAAGTTTATAAAAGAATACAAGTTTCTAGACCTACTCTTGGAGGTTATGATTCAGTAAGGCTGACTGGGTCCTAGGAATCTCTATTTTTAAAGCTCCCCAGGTGATCCTCATGTTTAGCAGGTTTGGGAACAGCGACTCTATTTCTAATTCCAGTGGTGAATGTGTTCCCAAAGCCTCCTGGTGGTTTTGTTGATGCAGCAATTTCCTCTTGTAATTCTTAATCCTTCTGGGTCTCTCCTCCAATTCCACTTTCAAATACCATCATTCAGAGTCACTTCAACTTTTCTTTATTTCTAGATTAATGTGATTTCTTCCTGTTTTTGATCCCGGCTATTAGCAGAAGCTGGAAGTCCTAATGCCTTATAATACGGTGTTTCTGCCTCTCAAGACATTTATCTTTCTATATCTTTTATTTGTGTTGTTCATTCCACCTCACCTCAGCTCTTCTCCCCAACACCACTAATAAGGCCCTCCAGGGCAAAGACTGGATTCTATTCAGAGAATGCCCTAGTACAGAGACTTGTAAATAGTAGGGGATCAAAACAAAGATGTTGAAACTAAATTTGATCACACAAGAAAGCCATTTATCACCATCTACACCACCACTGTCATTGACCTATGTCTATAAAGTCTATGTCTTTTCTCAAATGTTTTGGTAGTAATAGCTAACACTTACTAAGCTAACTTTATGGACTTCCTGCATGTGAGGCACTATTCCAAGCACTTAAGCCTATATCAACTAGTGTAGTTCATGTAATTAGCTCAAAGCATCTTGCAATCAAGTCATTTTCCCCCTTGAACAACTGCTGTAAGCTCAGAGCAACCCCAACCATTTCCAGCAGGTAAGCAAAAATGGAGAGACCAGATGAGGAAAAGCCAGAAGTCATAGCCGGACAGAGAACTACATCCCAGCTCTGTGAGTCAGAAAACCCTAACCTCTGCAGTGCTGACTCTGCAGCCCTTAATATAGTCCCTCAACACCATTTGAAAAGACTCCTACACTGATGGAAACAGGCCTTCTTCTTCTTCTTTTTCTAAATAGACTTTATTTTTCAGAGAATTTTAGGTTCACAGCAAAATTGAGAGGAAGGTACAGAGATTTCCCATATCTCCCCTGCCCCCACAAAACCACAGCATCGCCAATTATTAACATCCCTCACCAGAGTGGTACATTTGCTACAATTGATGAACCTACATTGATGCATCATAATCAACCCAAATCCATAGTTTACATTAGGGTTGATTCTTGGCATTGTACCTTCTATGGGTCTGAAAAATGTATAATGACATGTATCCACTATTACAGTATCATAGAGTAGTTTTACTGCCCTAAACATCCTCTGTTCTCCACCTACTCATTTCTGCCTCCCCCAACCTCCATGTTCACATAAAATGTGAGCATGAGGGCAAATCCTAAATCAAGTACAATATATATGGGTCAACTCCATTGATTACAATATGTGGGGAGTCATTTAGCCTCTGTGAGACTTTCCTTATTGGCAAAAGTTGAAAATAATTGTATCTTTAATTGTGATGATCCAATGAGACAATATCACTTGAGAGGGAGCCATTTTAGAAACTAACCATACAAAATTTGAGGATTTCAGCCTGTGCAGCACTGATAGAGATGGTTACAATGCTGATATGGTTTGGCTCTGTGTCCCAAAACAAATCTCACCTTGAATTGTAATAATCCCCATGTTTCATGGGAGGGACCTGGTGGGAGGTAATTGAATCATGGGGGTGGGTGTTTCCCATGATCATGCTGTTCTTGTGATGGTGAATACATCTCATGAGAGCCAATGATTTTATAAAGGGGAGTTCCCCTGTACATGCCCTGTCTTTCCTGCTGCCATGTAAGACTTGCCGTTGCTTCTCCTTTGCCTTCCACCACGATTTTGAGGCCTCCACAGCCATGTGGAATTGTAAGTCCATAAAACCTCTTTCCTTTATAAATTACCCAGTCTTAGGTAAGTCCTTATTAGCAGAGTGAGAACAGACTAATACAAATGCTTTCGGACACCCATGGTTTAGGGACCATTCCCTTGGTGGGGGTCAGAGGTGCTATACACCTTGCAATGGGCAGACAATCCTGTATGATGAAGAATTGTCCTGCCTCAAGTGAATTTTCTAAAGTCAAGGATATTTCAATTTGAGAAGCTAGGCATTCTGGTAAGTAACGAACTTGTTTTTAATAATCCAAGCGTAGATCCTTACTTGGTTTAACATATAAACAGCAAGTAGTTTGGCATGATTGTAACATGCACTGAATTTTCCAGATGAAAATTCCCACGTAAATTGAAAGAATAAAGAATTTAGTTTTGTTCAGAACTTTTCCAAGGATTATTTGTCATTTTGTAATTTACATCATTGATGCTTCTTGTGGTATCTGAGTCACAAATGTAACACATCTGTTTCAATTTTTGTTTGTAACTAGTATTTACAGTGATTTATGAACTTGTTTATTTATAAACACACATATTCATATCTACACATATCTATGCATTTACATACATGCATAAATACACACATATATGTATTTATATTACCCTTATTTTAAGCATGTAAAAAATTTAAATACAGTGATACTAGTTGAATATTATCTTAATTTCAAACTTTACAAATTTTAAGTATATATAAGCATTTGACTACTTTATTCTCTTTAGTGTAGTTGTACCTACATATATACATATTGAAACACATATTATTTGATTATAGATCACCTTACTCTTCGTTGTCTTTATAGTACACTTAAAGCATTATATGCGTGTTTTTGAAATATGCTTGTAGATAAACTATTTTATCTACGAAGGAAATTTCAGAATAATGAAAGGGCCAACACAAAATTTATACTCTCTAGAGGGAGAGCTGGGACTGAGAATGTTGAGAACTACTACACTAAAGAAATGTGAATAATTGCTATTTGTCCTTGGTTTTGTGCAGGAGATTGACTGAAAATTAGTCAGGGAGAGATGGCTCTCTGCTCTTTATGATGTCAAGGCCATTATATTAAGCATCTCCCTACTTCCTTCTTTTGTCCTCTAGTGTGTGTCCATTAGTTATGGTTTGCTAGGGTAATCTATGGACAGATCATAGACAGTTTTCTGAAAGATACGTCAGCCATGGACATGAGAGCTACTCCTAAAAACAGTGACCACTGGTACAACTGGACCCTTAATTTGATATCCACATGTGCGTTTGTGCCCGAGGCCTTAATGAGAATGCTGCAGTGTCTTTCCTCAGCATCTCTGCTAAGTGCCAATTACAGCATTTATTTCTAATGTGGTTATATCCTGGGATGTGTTTAAAATATTATTCTACTTTTAACCACTTACTGAGAAAGCTTTTTCCCTCAAATGTGTCAAAAACTATGTTGAAATGTGTCTGAACATTTGAGGAGAGCAGAGAGGGTTTAAGCAAAAGTTGAGAACAAGACTCATTCCCCCAACCTTACTCCATGGATGAGGCACTTGTGTTAAGAGTGAACAGTAACTTGTTCACAGTAACTTGTTCACTCTTAACAATCACCTTATGAGCTGTGTAGCATCACCTCTGTTTACAATTGGGGAAACAAATAAAAAGTAAAAGCACTTTTAGAGCTCATAGATATAGGCAAAATTTGGGAATTAAACCCACTTCATCTGATTCCAAAGTCAATTCTCTCTGCAAGATATTCCCCCACTTTCTGTCCCCAGTCTATACAAATCTGTTTGTTTATCCAAATAGTCTTTGAGACCCTATTGTTGGCAGGACACCGCAAAGGATATGACTTTGACTTTGCCTTTTGAGAAGATCACAGAATGATAGTGTAGGCTGACAAATAATAAGAGAATATTAGGAACAAGAGTACCACAGAGCCACAAAAGAATTTGTAGTGGGCTGTCAGCAAAGATGGTCACTATCAATTTATTCTTCCCTATCTGGGCGTGGCACTCCTTCCTTTAAGATGTCACATCCATTTCCCCTTTCTTTCAATCTAGGCTGCCCATGTAACTTGTTTTGGCCCATAGGATGGCATGGAAGTGCCACCATGTCAGTTCCCTACCTAGTTCTTAAGAGACCTAAGAACTTCCCGTTTTACTCTGTTGGAGCCTTGAGCCACTCTGAAAAGAAGTTGAACTACCCTTCTAGAAAGTGAGACTTTGCCATCCTTCAAAGATCCCAGCCTCTCCAGCTGAGGCACCAGACATGGGATCAAGATATGTTGGATCCTCCAACCCCAGTGGAGCCACCCCCACCTATTACCTCGCAGACCAGAGATAAGCCATCCCTGCTGAGCCCTGCTTAAATTCCTGACACACAGAATAATGAGCAAGAAAATGTTTTTCCTTTAAGCCATCAACTTGGGGTGGCTATCGTATGACAATAAACATCAGAGATTTTAAAAAACACCATGGGAATACCTGTAGGAAAGAGAGACTTTTTGGAGTAATCTGAGAGATATTCAAAAAATAAGTAGAATTTGAGTTGAACCTTAAAGAGATGAGTGGGCCCTGAGGAAAAAGTTTCCATAATCCCACCTCTACCCCTACTGAGAGCACCTGTCCTATCTTAGAAGCAAAACACAACAGACGATAAGTTATCAAAAATATGAGAAAAAGGCTCAATGACCAGAATTGTTGCCTTTGAGATGAGGTAGAACGCCTTCGTTCTGCAGTACTCTGAAAGAGACCACTGAGGAGCAAACATCCTTATTCCATCTCCATGTTCTTTTTTAATTCATTCATTAATTAATGTATTTATTTGAGATGGAGTCTCACTTTGTTGACCAGGCTGGAGTGCAGTGGCACCATCTCGGCTCACTGCAGCCTCTGCCTCCCAGGTTCAAGTGATTCTCCCACCTCTAATGTTGTCCTAATATTATTAATTATCAGAAAGGTAGGACTTATCAAAAGCATTTTCAACTGTGTGCAGTGTGCAGTTTCCCAGCCTCCCAAGTAGCTGGGACTACAGGTGCACACCACCATGCCCAGCTAATTTTTGTATCTTTTTAGTAGAGACGGGGTTTACCATGTTGACCAGGCTGGTCCTGAACTCCTGACCTCAGGTGATCCGCTTGCCTCGGCCTCCCAAAGTGCTGGGATTACAGGCCAGGCATGAACCATCACACCCGGCCCTCCATCTCCATGTTCTAAAAAGTGCCTGCCATTCTTCACTCCCCAGCTCAATGTTCATTTGCAGGATTTCCTCTACATTGAAGTCTGTCCCCTATTTTTCTTCAAAGGTCTCCCTCAATCTTACCAAATTCCTGTATTTGTAGCTATAAAAATCTGCTAAGATTTTCCCTCTAGTTTCTTAATTTTTATGACTTCCAAAGGAAGCACTTCCCTTTGCCTTGTTCCTAGTAGGTACTCTTAAAATGGGTGTGGAATTATATGGCACCCAGCATGCAAATTAACGTGTTATAAAGAAAAAAATTTTTTTTTCTGCAAAGGAAGCAATAAAAGCCAATGACTTTTGCTAAATTTCTTCTCACAATTTCTAATGAGTCAATGTGCTGAGAAGAAGAAATTAGTCAGAGAAGAATGTGTCCTATTATACAGTTCCACTTTTGCAAGGATGAGTCAGACATTGCCATGTTGTGGTGTTCTGGCACCTGGCTAAGATAAGTAGGGTTGGGGGTGAAAGAGAACCTCTTTCTTGAAAACTTAAAAAAGGAAACACTAGCAGAGAATCTTTCAAACAGAGTCCAATTGAGAAAAAAACAAATTATGACCAGACTGGCTTTATTGCTAGGGGAAAATGTATGACATTATTTTACCCTCAGTAAATCATCTCAACTTCTAATGGGTCTGGGCAAAGCTACTGCCCCACTACACCAAGCAAACAGAAGCAAGAAGCATTCAGCATGAAGCTCTCATAGCAGACCAGACCAGATAAACAATTGTTTTTTCCACTCTATTCCCCACATGCTTTGTCTGAGAAACTCCTGTGCAAAGCACTTAACTGGAGTAAGGGACCCCAAAATGAGCAGAGCTCAGCCTTCCATCTAAGGGATTGATAGGTCAATGTAGGAGACAAACATACAGATAATACAATAATGGGAATGAGGGTGGGGTGGGAGGTGGCATGAATTCATGGAATGCAGTCTGAGGATTGAATTTGCCAGCCTCAAAATACTTTCAAATTGGAAGGAGACGTATTTTGTTGGAGATGCCTTTAGAATGTAACTTGAGGGCCAGAAAAAAGAATGCAAGCTACCTTATATTTGGACACCTGCATCTATACCAAGCATATTTCCAGAATCAAAAATGGGAACCCATTATCTAACATATTATGACAAGAAGAGAAAATCTTTGAAGTATGAGACTGACAGAGGGTTGCAGTAGCCCCAGCACAATAAGGGTGCGAAGCATGTTCACTACAAGGCTAAGTTAAGGACCCTTGCCAATCTGTGTGCCACTGCACATGGTTGAAAATGCTTTTGATAAGTCCTACCTCTCTGATAATTAATAACATTAGCGTAAGAATGACCATGTGTTTGAATGGTGCTTTTCTTTTTCAAAATCTTAATTATTTTTTCAAAAAATTGTATTAGGAACTAGAAGGAGACCATATGGGAGGGCACAGAAGTGGTAAGCAATTATTTTTAAGTTGGATCTATTCAAGCCTCACTTCGGCAAGGACCCAACCAGTAAATATCACTGTGGGAATGCTAACATGGAAACTGGTTTCATCTTTGTTTATTTTGTATTTAATAAACACTTATGGGGAAGCTGTGTGCAGGGTATTGTGCCTCCTACAGACCTGCTCATCCATCTGCCTGGTCAACCTTTCCACCAATAGATGGTCAAGGCTGCAAACTTAGCAAAAGAAACTCATCTGGCCCCCAAACCTGTTCCTCCGCCTGTGTTTCTTATCTCAGAAAATTACATCATCATCCTCCCTAATGTTTCGGCCTTCACCCTTGAAATCATCTTAAGCCTTCTTGTCCTTTCTCATGGCTCCCCACATATCACATCAGTTGTCAAATCTGATCATATTTGCTATTCATCCCCTTCTTTTCATTTAATTTTTCTAGCAACTTACTGCGCCATCTGTTTATTCACCTCCTAAATGATCTCCCCATTGTAAAGGGGCAACTTTTGTTTGGCAGCCCATCTTCTAAGTATTTACACTCTGGTAAACCAGTAGCAGTTTAGCTGTTTGGAAGAGAAACTCTTTCTTTTCTCAAGGATTCAAAGATGAGAGGACGGAAGATCTAGAGTTAATACAGGAGTCTTACAACTGGAGAGCCGTGTCTGAAAATGGTGCCAGCACAGACAAAGTACACTTGATCCTAATCCCCTAGTACAAACTCACATATAGTAAGATACCTTTTTTCTTTTCTGCTTCCAAGCTACTATATATATGATGGCTTATTACTCTGTCATAAAGTTCTAGGATACTCCTCTGATTAAAACCTCTAGTGAGGCCGGGTGCAATAGCTTTCGCCTGTAATCCCAGCACTTTGGGAGGCCAAGGTGAGTGGATCACCTGAGGTCAGGAATTCGAGATCAGCACAGACAAATTGGTGAAACCCCATCTCTACTAAAAATACAAAAATTAACTGGGCATGGTAGCACACCCCTGTAGTCCCAGCTACTCAGGAAACTGAGGCACGAGAATGTATTGAACCCAGGAGGCTGAGGTTGCAGTGAGCTGAGATGGTGCCACTGCACTCCAGCCTGGGGAACAGAGTGAGACTCCTTCAAAAACAAACAAAAAACAACAAAAACAACAACAACAAAATCACCTCTAGCAACTCCCTATCAGGTAAAGAATAGCTTACAAACTTTTTAACATTACACAGACTCCCTTTACAATCTAACCTTAGTCTAATTTTCTTCCACCTTCTAATTTTTTATTTATTTATTTATTTTAAGACAGTGTCTTGCTATGTTGTCCAGGATGGACTTGAACTCCTGGGCTCAAGGGATCCTCCTGCCTCTGCCTCTCGAGTAGCTGGGACTATAAGCATGTGCTATGGTGCCTCGCTTCTAACTTTTAAAAAAGGCTCTTTACTATCATGCCTCTGTAATTTTTTCCTCAGGCTTTTACTGCTTTTTAGAATGTTCTTTCCCCCATATTTCTATTTGCTGAATTCCTATTCAAACTGTGAAGACCATCTCAATTGCTATTACTAATATAAAGTCTTCTTTGTTCCAACTCCTTGTTCCCAGGCTTGACTAATAATTTCCTCTTCCATGTATATAAAATCATTATAGCACCATGTTGAGTTTGTTGGTACTTGTTTGAATGCCTTCCTGTCCCCTTAAGTTATGAGACTCCTGAGGGGCAAACTACATCTCTTATCAATTTCACACTCCATAGTTCTTCAATATTTGTTAATTAATAAATCAATGAATGAATAAATAAATAACCCCATTTTCCTTCCAATACATCAGCATACTATTCTTTACCAACACCTGATCCTAGACATTATTTTGCTTTTACCATAATAATAACAAGGACAAAGACATATATAGTACTCATTATGTGCCAAGCATTGTTCTAAATGTTTTAGGTTTCTTAAATCACTTAATCTTTACAACAACTCTATGAGGTTGGGCATTATTATTATCCAATTTGACAGATGTGAGAAATGAAACACAAAGAGGTTAGGTAACTTACCTGCGGTCAGACAGCTAAGCAGTAAACTGGGATTTCAACTCAGACTAAATCAAAGACAGCACTCCTACCACTACTCTACCCTCTACTTGTGAGATTGTGAGGAAAGTATTCTAACTCACTTCCATTTCATGCCAATCAGATAGTTACAACTGCTGGAATCATTTGATGCCATTAAAAAATACAACTATTTCAAGTATTGGTGAGGTTATACAAGGATGGGAATATACATTTGCTACTGGTGGCAGTGTTAATTGGAACACCTGCTTTGGAAAACACTGGCATCACATGGTAAGGTTAAACATATACAAAACTTATGATCCATTGATTCCATTCTCGGCCATAGATACCCTAGATGGGCATCAAGATAAAATGCACAAGACTGTTCATACCAGCATTGTTTATAACAGCCTAAATACCCCAGATAACATTCAGTAGTAGAATAGATGAACAGATTGTGTTAGACCCATTCAATAGAATACTACTTAGCAATGAAAATAAATGAACTATGGGTTTACCCAATCACATAGATAAAATTCACAAATAAAAGGCTGAGTGAAAGAAGCCAGACACAAATGAATACATAGTGTCAGGCCTCTGAGCCCAAACTAAGCCATCATATCCCCTGTGACCTGCACGTACACATCCAGATGGCCGGTTCCTGCCTTAACTGATGACATTCCACCACAAAAGAAATGAAAATGGCCTGTTCCTGCCTTAACTGATGACATTATCTTGTGAAATCCCTTCTCCTGGCTCATCCTGGCTCAAAAGCTCCCCCACTGAGCACCTTGTGACCCCCACTCCTGCCCATCAGAGAACAATCCCCCGCTTTCACTGTAATTTTCCTTTACCTACCCAAATCCTATAAAACGGCCCCACCCCTGTCTCCCTTCGGTGACTCTATTTTCGGACTCAGCCTGCGTGCACGCAGGTGATTAAAACTTTATTGCTCACACAAAGCCTGTTTGGTGGTCTCTTCACAGGGACGCGCATGAAATTTGGTGCTGTGACTCAGATCGGGGGACCTCCCTTGGGAGATCAATCCCCTGTCCTCCTGCTCTTTGCTCCATGAAAAAGATCCACCTCAGGTCCTCAGACCCACCAGCCCAAGGAACATCTCACCAATTTTAAATCAGGTAAGCAGCCTCTTCTTATTCTGTTCTCCAACCTCTCTCACTATTCCTCAGCCACTTTCTCCTTTCAATCTTGGCGCCATCCTTCAATCTCTCCCTTCTCTTAATTTCAGTTCCTTTCCTTTTCTGGTAGAGACAGGAGACGCGTTTTATCCATGGACCCAAAACTCTGGCGCCGGTCATGGACTCAGGAAGACAATCTTCCCTTGGTGTTTAATCACATGGGGATGGCTGCCTGATTATTCACCCATGTTTCAGAGGTGTCTGACCATGTGGGGACGCCTGCCTTGGTCCTTCACCCTTAGCAGCAAGTACCGCTTTTCTAGCGGGCAAGAACACCCCAACCCCTTCTCTCCGTGTCTCTACCCCTTCACTGCTTTTCTGGGGGCAAGAACCCACCGATCCCTTATTTCCGCACCCCAACCTCTTATCTCTGTGCCCTGATCCCTTACTTCCATGCCCTGACCTCTTATCTCTGTGCCCCAACCCCTTATTTCCACGCCCTGACCCCTTTCTTACTTTTCTGGAGGATAAGAACCCCCAAAACCCTTCCCTCCGTGTCTCTACTCTCTTTTCTCTAGGCTTGCCTCCTTCACTATGGACAACTTTCCATCCTTCATTCCTCCTTCTTCTCCCTTAGCCTGTGTTCTCAAGAACTTAAAACCTCTTCAACTCACACCTGACCTAAAACCTAAATGCCTTGTCTTCTTCTGCAACACCGCTTGGCCCCAATACAAACTTGACAATGGCTCTAAATGGCCAGAAAATAGCACTTTCGATTTCCCCATCCTACAAGACCTAAATAATTTTTGTCAAAAAAATAGGGAAATGGTCTGCGGTGCCTGACGTCCAGCATTCTTTTACACATTAGTCCCTCCCTGGTCTCTGTTCCCAATGCAACTTGTCCCAAATCTTCCGTCTTTCCCTCCCACCTGTCCCCTCAGTCCTAACCCCAAGTGTCGCTGAGTCTTTCTAATCTTCCTTTTCTACAGACCCATCTGACCTCTCCCATCCTCCCCAGGCTGAGCTAAGTCCCAATTCTTCCTCAGCATCCGCTCCTCCACCCTATAATCCTTTTATCACCTCCCCTCCTCACACCCGGTCAGGCTTACAGTTTCGTTCTGTGACTAGCCCTCCCCCACCTGCCCAGCAATTTCCTCTTAAAGAGGTTTCTGGAGCTAAAGGCATAGTCAAGGTTAATGCTCCTTTTTCTTTATCCCAAATCAGATAGTGTTTAGGCTCTTTTTCATCAAATATAAAAACCCAGCCCAGTTCATGGCTCCTTTGGCAGCAACCCTGAGACGCTTTACAGCCCTAGACCCTAAAAGTCAAAAGGCCGTCTTATTCTCAATATACATTTTATTACCCAATCTGCTCCTGACATTAAATAAAACTCCAAAAATTAAATTCCGGCCCTCAAACCCCACAACAGGACTTAATTAACCTCGCCTTCAAGGTGTACAATAATAGAGTAGAGGCAGCCAAGTAACAATGTATTTTGGAGTTGCAATTCCTTGCCTCCACTGTGAGACAAACTCCAGCCACATCTCCAGCACACAAGAACTCCAAACGCCTGAACTGCAGCTGCCAGGGGTTCCTCCACAACCTCCTCCCCCAGGAGCTTGCTACAAGTGCCAGAAATCTGGCCACCAGGCCAAGGAATGCCCGCAGCCCAGGATTCCTTCTAAGCCATGTCCCATCTGTGCAGGATCCCACTGAAAATTGGACTGTTCAATTTACCTGGCAGCCACTCCCAGAGCCTCTGGAACTCTGGTCCAATGCTCTCTGACCGACTGCTTCCCAGATCTTCTCGGCTTAGCAGCTGAAGACTGATGCTGCCTGATCGCCTCAGAAGCTCCGTAGACCATCACAGATGCCGAGCTTTAGGTAACTCTCCCAGTGGAAGGTAAGTCCGTCCTCTTAATCAATACGGAGGCTGTTCACTCCACATTACCTTCTTTTCAAGGGCCTGTTTCCCTTGCCTGCATAACTGTTGTGGGTATTGACAGCCAGGCTTCTAAACCTCTTAAAACTTCCCAACTCTGGTGCCAACTTAGTTAATACTCTTTTAAGCACTCCTTTTTAGTTATCCCCACCTGCCCAGTTCCCTTATTAGGCCGAGACACTTTAAATTATCTGCTTCCCTGACTATTCCTGGGCGACAGCCATACCTCATTGCTGCCTTTTCCCCCAGTTAAAAGCCTCCTTCGCATCCTCCCCTTGTGTCTCCCTACCTTAACCCACAAGTATAAGACACCTCTACTCCCTCCTTAGCGACCGATCATGCACCCCTTACCATCCCATTAAAACCTAATCACCCTTACCCCACTCAATGCCAATATCCCATCCCACAGAATGCTTTAAAAAGATTAAAACTTGTTATCACTCGCCTGCTACAGCATGACCTTTTAAAGCCTATAAACTCTCCTTACAAATCCCCATTTTACCTATCCAAACCAGACAAGCCTTATAGGTTAGTTCAGGATCTGTGCCTTATCAACCAAATTGTTTTGCCTATCCACCCCGTGGTGCCAAACCCATATACTCTCCTATCCTCAATACCTCCATCTACAATCCATTATTCTGTTCTGGATCTCAAACATGCTTTCTTTACTATTCCTTTGCACCCTTCATCCCAGCGTCTCTTCACTTTCACTTGGACTGACCCTGACACCCATCAGGCTCAGCAAATTACCTAGGCTGTACTGCTGCAAGGTTTCACAGACAGCCCCCATTACTTCAGTCAAGCCCAAATTTCTTCCTCATCTGTTACCTGTCTTGGCGTAATTCTCATAAAAACACACGTGCGCTCCCTGCTGATCGTGTCTGACTGATCTCTCAAACCCCAATACCTTCTACATCCTAGGCATGGTTGGATACTTTCGACTTTAGATACCTGGTTTTGCCATCCTAACAAAACCATTGTATAAACTCACAAAAGGAAACCTAGCTGACCCCATAGATCCTAAATCCTTTCCCCACTCCTTTTTCCATTCCTTGAACACAGCTTTAAAGACTGCCGCCACCCTAGCTCTCCCTGACTCATCCCAACCCTTTTCATTACCTACAACCAAAGTGCAGGGCTGTGCAGTCGGAATTCTTACACAAGAACCAGGACGGCGCCATGTAGCCTTTTTATCCAAACAACTTGACCTTGCTGTTTTGCCTCACCCTCAAGTCTGCGTGTGGCAGCTGCCGCTGCCCTAATACTTTTAGAGGCCCTTAAAATCACAAACTATGCTCAACTCACTCTCTACAGTTCTCATAACTTCCAAAATCAATTTTCTTCCTCACACCTGACACATATACTTTCTGCTCCCTGGCTCCTTCAGCTGTACTCACTCTTTGTTAAGTCCCACAATTACCGTTGTTCTTGGCCCGGACTTCAATCCGGCCTCCCATATTATTCCTGATTCCACACCTGACCCCCATGACTGTAGTTCTCTGATCCACCTGACATTCACCCCATTTCCCCATATTTCCTTCTTTCCTGTTCCTCACCCTGATCACACTTGGTTTATTGATGGCAGTTCCACCAGGCCTAATCGCCACACACCAGCAAAGGCAGGCTATGCTTTAGTACAAGCCACCAGCCCACCTCTTAGAACCTCTCATTTCCTTTCCATCGTGGAAATCTGTCCTCAAGGAAATAACTTCTCAGTGTTTCATCTGCTATTCTACTACCCCGCAGGGATTATTCAGGCACCCTCCCTTCCCTACACATCAACCTCAGGGATTTGCCCCCGCCCAGGACTTGCAAATTGACTTTACTCACATGCCCTGAGTCAGGAAACTAAAATACCTCTTAGTCTAGGTAGACACTTTCACTGGATAGGTAGAGGCCTTTCCCACAGGGTCTAAGAAGGCCACCACGGTCATTTCTTCCCTTCTGTCAGATGTAATTCCCCGGTTTGGCCTTCCCACCTCTATACAGTCTGATAGCAGACCAGCCGTTATTAGTAAAATCAGCCAAGCATTTTTCAGGCTTTTGGTATTCAGTGAAACTTTTATATCCCTTACAGTCCTCAGTCTTTAGGAAAGGTAGAACAGACTAATGGTCTTTTAAAAACACACCTCACCAAGCTCAGCCACCAACTTAAAAAGGACTGGACAATACTTTTACCACTTTCCCTTCTCAGAATTCAGGCCTGTCCTTGGAATGCTACAAGGTACAGCCCATTTGAGCTCCTGTATGGACGCTCCTTTTTATTAAGCCCCAGTCTCATTCCAGACACCAGACCAACTTGGACTGTGCCCCAAAATACTTGTCACCCCTACTATCTTCTATCTAGTCATACTCCTATTCACTATTCTCAACTACTCATATATGCCCTGCTCTTGTTTACACTGCTGGTTTATTTACACTGTTTCTCCAAGCCATCACAGCTAATATCTCCTGGTGCTATCCCCAAACCGCCACGCTTAACTCTTGAAGTAAATAAATAATCTTTGCTGGCAAGGCTATGCTGAACCTCCTTAGGCACTCTCTAATTAGATGTCCTAAGTCTTCCCAATTCTTAGACCTTTAATACCTGTTTTTCTCTTTCTCTTATTCCATTTAGTTTTTCAGTTCATACAAAACTATCCAGGCCATCACCTATAATTCTAAATGACAAATGTTTCTTCTAACAGTCCCACAGTATCACCCCTTACCACAGAATCTTCCTTCAGCTTAATCTCTCCCACTCTAGGTTCCCACGCCACCCTTAATCCCGCTCGAAGCAGCCCTGAGAAACATCGCCCATTATCTCTCCATACCACTCCCCAAAAAATTTTCACCATCCGAATGAACACTTTACCACTATTTCATTTTATTTTTCTTATTAAAATAAGAAGACAGGAATGTCAGGCCTCTGAGCCCAAACTAAGCCATCATATCCCCGTGACCTGCACGTACACATCCAGATGGCCGGTTCCTGCCTTAACTGATGACATTCCACCACAAAAGAAGTGAAAATGGCCTGTTCCTGCCTTAACTAATGACATTATCTTGTGAAATTCCTTCTCCTGGCTCATCCTGGCTCAAAAGCTCCCCCACTGAGCACCTTGTGACCCCCACTCCTGCCCATCAGAGATCAATCCCCCGCTTTCACTGTAATTTTCCTTTACCTACCCAAATCCTATAAAACGGCCCCACCCCTGCCTCCCTTGGCTGACTCTCTTTTCGGACTCAGCCCGCCTGTACCCAGGTGATTAAAAGCTTTATTGCTCACACAAAGCCTGTTTGGTGGTCTCTTCACACGGACACTCATGAAACGTAGTGTCTGATTTCATTCCAAAACTGGCAAAATTAAACCATACTGTTTGTGGATTCATATTTGGATCATAAAATTAAAAGTTAGCAAGAGAATGATTACTACACGTCAGACTAACGGTTACCCTGGGGAAGGAGGAAATTGCAGACTGGAAAGGGTATAACATGAACCTCTAGGGGCTGGCAAAGGATTATTTCTTGAGTGGGATAGTGGTTATATGTGTGTTTGCTTTAAAATATTTGGTTAAACTTAAAAAAAATTTTTTTTGAGGCATAGCCTCACTGTCACTCAGGTTGAGTGCAGTGGCGTGATCATGGCAGCCTTGACCTCCCCAGACTCAAGTGATCCTCCCACCTCACCCTCCCCAGTAGCTGGGACCACAGGAGTATGCCATCACGCTTGGCTAATTTTTGCATTTTTTTCTAGACATGGAGTTTCCTCATGTTGCCCCGGCCGGTCTCAAACTCCTGGGCTCAAGTGATCCACCCACCTTGGCCTACCAAAGTGTTGGGATTACAGGCATGAGCCACTGTGCCTAGCCAGGTTAAACTTTAAATATAGCACTTCTCTGCATGTCAATGAATGCTCGCTATGAATAATGATTTTTTTAAAAAGACCCAGAGAGAGAGAAAAAGAGAGAGGGAAAGAGAGAGAAAATGAAAAGATAGGAATTGGGGGCAACATTAAATATATTCTGTCCTCTTGTCTTTGGGTCACACTCAAGATACAACATCCCAGAAGACAGCATCCTACTGCGTGAGACTACTCCATGTGCCTATAATTGTACCAGTGCAGCGAGAGGGAGCATATTAGCCATAGTTTGGGGCCTCCCGAGGTAGGCCAAGTAAAAGGAAGGGGGATCTGGATGCCAGAAGGGCCCAAGCAACAATATCCTATAGAAGTTCTAGAACCTTCAGGGTTTTTTCACTTGTTAAATGCAGGGTAACATTCATGTCCTCATTATCTCATCTTAGTGAGACAGAAGACCTAAAATTTATCTGAAAATCAGAAAACTCTGCATAAAACATGGAAGGCTTCATTCATAATAGTAACCCAGAGAGGCCAGCCAAAGATGTGCTACATTATATTTTATGGTAAGCCCTCGAGAGAGCTAACCCCATTTCTAGAAACAAGGGCATGTTGTGGCCAAGTTGGAAGAACACACTGACTGGAAAAATAACTGTGAAAACAAGCAAGGGAATTTCAAAAAGCTCACTTCATTCTTTCAGTCCCTCCTTAGCACAGAACAATGTAGCCACAGGCTGGTGAGTTTTGGCAACTTTGCCACAGACCAAACCACAGGAGCACATTGCCTTATGGTGGTGGTTGTTTTGAAAGTTGGAACCAGTTCTAACATTGATTTCAAAGAGATTTTAGGGCTTTTGCTTGTTTTGCTCTCTCTTTCAACAAGAAAATCAGGGAACAACAAAATTCCACAAATTCTTTCATATAAATTATTTACCAGCTTCTAGGGTAACCTTTGTTATGCTACAGTCATCTAATAAAAATGAACTTCCTGGAAGCAAAAGAGAAAAAAATTGAATTCCTATAGTCACAACTTTGGTATAGGCATGTTCCTATAGATGGTGGGAGAGTGTAAGCGTCTCTTTCCATGTATTCTATTAAAAGGCAAAGGATAACATTGATTCGGTAGCCCTCAAATAAGATCAAGATTTGTTTGTAACATTTAAAAAGTTTTTACTTGCTTCAAATTTTCTTTATTTCCACTTCACTCTTTTTGTTCTCTTGTCTTGGGTAAATTACTCAACCTGGCAGTATGAAAGAATTAGCACCAAGACAAGCTCACTACTCCATTTAGAATAAATGCAATGAGGAAAAATATAAAAAGTTGGCAGTTTATGAGGCTTGTGTTTTTCAGATTGTATCACAGCATACATGTAACAATTTTCCAACAAATAACATTCCCCATTGTGCAAACAGATGCAGTATAAGCATAGAATAATATAACAACCTTTAAATGATGACAAGTATTAGGTTGGCAGAAAAGTAATTTGGTTTTTTTCTTCCTTTCAATGGCAAAAACCGCAATTACTTTTGCACTGACCTAATATTATAGGAAAAATATAGATGTGTTACAGTGCTGTGGGTTAGCTTTTAAAGTTTTTAAAACAATTGTTTGCTTGTATTATAAAATATATGCACATTGAGGAATCTGAAAAAAAAACACAGTAAAAGAGAAAAGTACATATGAGAATTAAAAATCACTCCTAATCCTAGTACCCAGATAACCACTTAATATTATCATATACTTTGCCTCCATAATACTTATTATTTTGTATTTCACATTATGATCATTTATCTTACTCAACATATTTTACTAAAAGTTTCAAAATATGCCTAAATAAATCACATGAAATTTGGACACATTAACTCATTCCATTATAAAATTCACAGAGTTCTAAAAATAAAGTCTCCAGTCTAGTTTACTTCAATAACAAATCAATCAGACTATACTCCTCCTCCTCCTCAATTTCTCATTGTACTCAGTCTCAGCTAGTGAGTTCTCCTTTTTGGCCCAGTAGGATCAGATCTTCATCAGACACTATCCTGGTATGTCTCTGTCTTTCACTGGAAAAGGCAAAGCTCTCCAATACCTCCCAAATTTTCAAGCCCTCTGGATTCATGTGTTCAGAAAATGGAGGCCAGTCCCCAGTCATTCCAGCAATTAACCAAAACAAACAGCCCCCCACACCAGCATCCCTGTTGTCAGTCTGGATTCTAGCAGACACTTCATGCCATCTGGGGAAACAAAGGTAAAGCAGTTGCAATTATTTCCCCCCATTATACTGTGTGCCTTTTAATCTGGTTAATATTATTGGTGGAAGCAGAGAGTTTTTGTTTGTTTGATTTTAAGGTATATATAATTAAATCTATAGATATTTTCCTCTGTGATTTATTCATTGCTTAAGGTTTTTCTCATTTAATGTTTGCACAAGTTAGAAAATGCATGTCAGAGGTGTTGCTAACCATAACCCAGCCCAGTTCTTTCCAGCTACTCAATCTGGCATGCTCATCACCACCAGTGTAGGAATCCAGTCCTCCCAAGCCCTCACACACAATTTCTGAGCTGAAAAATATCTTGGATATTGTAGACAGGGGGTGTCATATCAAGCAGTGGGACAGGAACAGGCAAAATTCCCGATGCTCAGATAACTGGGGAGTTTCAGAGCGGCCAGCTTCCCACCCAGAGAATCTGCTGGCGTGAGGCTCTGTGTTTAGGTAACAGGGGATGCCACTCTATGGGTCTGGGCACTTGGTTGGGAAATAGTGGGCTCTCCTAGGCATTTGAATAGTGTCCCTGCGAGTGGCCATTCTCCAGGTCCCCTTGGCTTCTCCCATTTTTGGGGCTGCCTTCCCAGGATCAACTCCCAGAGTCATGGGAATCTGTCAAGGACTTTCCTGCTTGCTCCTTCTTACCTGGTCCCTGATTTCCCAATTCTCATCTCACATTCGGAGCATTATTCACTACGCTCATTATTCACTATGCTCATATGCCGATTATTTCACTATGAGTGAAGCAGAATCACTAGCAGCCAGAAAACCCTAGGGCTTCATCTTTATCCTCCTTTGTGGGAAGGCATTTGTAAGCCAGCCTCTGGGCTGTGCTGTTCCTGCCTCTCAATTTTTGCCTTGGAATGTTACAAATAACAAAAAAGAAGAAAAACAAAGTAGGGTTTTTTTTTTTTTTCACATTAAAATACGTTTTCTTTTTTTGTTGTTTTGTTTTCTTTTTGTTTTGTTTCGAGACGGAGCCTTGCTCTTTGCCCGGGCTGGAGTGCGGTGATGCGATCTCAGCTCGCTGCAACTTCTGCCTCCCGGGTTCAAGCGATTCTTCTGCCTCAGCTTCCTGAGTAGCTGGGATTACAGACATGCGCCACCATGATCAGCTAACTTTTGTATTTTTAGTAGAGATGGGGTTTCACCATGTTGTCCAGGCTGGTCTCAAATTCGTGGCCTCAGATGATCCACGTGCCTCAACCTCCCAAGGTGCTGGGATTACAGGCATGAGAGACTGTGCCCAGCCTAAAATAATTTTTTTTTTTTAAAAAAAGAGAGAAAACTCACCTATACAGTGGAGCTGCGTATATGTAGGATTTGTTTCTAAAGTCAACTCACAAAATATTTTAAATCTCCCATGGTAAATTAAACATTGAACACACCAGAATTTGAAATTCATTTTGCAGAATAAATGAAGGAATTTAAGAATAACCCATATGCAGTTGTCTAGTCGTTCCAACTATTCTGCCTTTAAAATAACAATGAAATCTCTAGCAATAAACTGGGGAAGGGGTAGAAAATTCTAAAGTGTTTTCTGCTTCCCTTCAGAGTTCATTCTTCTCTATTTTCATACTAAACCAAAACTTCAGTCCATGTTAAGAGATGTGTTTGTTGCTCCAAAAATTAAATGAGATAGTGGAGTGGTCATTTACCGGGAGTTAAATTATCAAATAAACAAGTAAACGAAATATATATGTCTCAATAGACAGATAGACATAGTCTACTGTAATTCTACTAACAGAATATAACCACTGTTAATATATTGATGTTTCTCTTCTACATTTTTAAACAGACATGCACATATCTATGTCTATACCTAGAAATACACACACATATTGTATATACTGCAATGAACCTCTTGTAGCTAAATACTTTCACACTTCTGAATTAGTTTTCAGATTCTTTGTATTTGTAGTAAGTATGATCTCTTTGGACAAACCAACAAATTAATTTTTTTTGTGATAAAACTTTTAAAATTTTTAATTTATAGCATTTTATATTGTGCACTGTTTTAAAAAAATACTTTTTGAACTCCAAAATAAATATTAACCTGTACTCTTTTATTAATTTATTGTATCATGTGTTTTCAAAATTCCCTAACCCTGCTAAGATATTGTGATGTAAGGTATGTGATAGGGAACCAAACATTCCCCCCCGAAGTGTTAGATGGTTTTGTCATACTAATCTGTTTTTTCTCCATTATTTGACATGCTTCTTACATTATAAATTAAATTCTTATTCTATTCTTAGAGGTTTGTGACATTCCAGTTATCTGTTGATTCCTGCACCAGGATCATATTGCTTCAACTGTTAGGGCTTTGAAAAATATTTTATTATCTAGAGACTCTATTATTTCCCATGTAAATATTTTTCCCTAGTTGTAAGCATCTTAACAACAGAAACTGTGTCATTTAAATATTATATTTATTGAGACTGTACATAGGCCTGACACAATATTAGCCAATAAAAATACATTTATACGTGTAGCATTTTAGTTTTCAAAGCTTTCTTTTTTTGTTTTTTCTTTTTTTTTTTTTTTTTTTTTGAGATGGAGTCTCACTCTGTCCCCCAGACTGGAGTGCAGTCGCGTGATCTCGGCTCACTGCAACCTCCACTCCTAGGTTCACGCTATTCTGCCTCAGCCTCCTGAGTAGCTGGGACTACAGGCGCCCGCCACCACGCCCGGCTAATTTTTTTTTATTTTTATTTTTATTTTTTTTAGTAGAGACAGGGTTTCACCGTGTTTGTCAGGATGGTCTCGATCTCCTGACCTTGTGATCTGCCTGCCTCGGCCTCCCAAAGTGCTGGGATTACAGGCGTGAGCCACTGTGCCCAGCCCTAAAACTTTCTTTATGTACTTTTTTTTATGAGTTCTTCACATCCCAATTCCATTACCAGCGTAATACAGGTTAGACTAACTGGTCAAAATCTCCTTTATGCCTCAAATACCAACACATAGTAGGTCCTCAGAGAATTCTCATTGGTTGGTTCACATTGCCTTTTGTCCTAAAGTAGGACAAGCTGAAAAACAATGAGAACCACTATTTATAGCCAGTGATTGAACATTTTGATGAAGGGAAGTGTAAAATAAAGTTCCACTTTAAGCCTTCATAAAATTTGAAACTTCCTAATTAAGACAGCTAGGTCTATTATCTTGAACTATGACTGCCTGAACAAATGCACACTGAGTATGATGTCCATGAAGTAACACTGAAGTAATGTGGTGAGTGTATTAGCTTCCTATAGCCACTGTAACAAATTAGTGATGACCACCAATTGTGGCTTAAAACAACACACACTTACTCTCTTACAACTTTGGAGATCAGAAGCCCAGGGCCACGCACACTGCTGAAGCTCTAGGGGAAAATCCATTTCCTTCTCTTCCTTCTGTTCTCTAGAGCCGCACTCTTTGCATTTCTTAGCACCTGGCCTCTTCCTCCATCCTCAAAGCCAGCGACGTAGCATCTTGCTTCCATCATCACATTGGCTTCTTCTTTTATAGTCAAATCTCCTTCTGCTTCCCCCTTATAAGAACACTTGTGATTTCATTTAGAGCCCATCTCCGATAATCTAGCATAATCTCCTTATCTCAAAAATCTTTAATTTACATCTGCAAAGTCCTTTTTGCCTATAAGGTAACATTCACATTTTCCAGAGTTGGGAACCTGGATACCTTGAGGGGCCATTATTCGGCCTACCACCGTGAATAATCCCAAACCCTCCGAGCCATGGTTTCAATTAATGAGCCAGGAGAATGTGTTTCTCTCCCACGGAGGCATCTCCATCTAGGGAGATGCTGCTTCTTCATTCACTCATAGAACAGGATATGAGCAGGTGCTGAGGTTACAAAAATCGATATACTTTCTGCCTTCAAGTGGCTCCACAGTTTTTGCTGTTGTTATTTAAAAGTAAACTAGATATCAGAGGCAGTGGAATCCATTGGTGTGTTATTTTTACAGATATTCCAAGTCTTTCAGCCTTGAAGACTTGTTCTTTCCTGTTATTCTTATCCATCTAAGCCCTGCTTTCTTAATCCATTCTAGTTGTTGGAGAATAATAACACACAAACATACATATACACACACACACACCCTTAACCAAATAAATATGCACATAAAATATTTATTAACAAGGGCTATTTTTAAGTATGGTAAAGGAAATGGAAAGTGGCAGAGCGGAGATATTGGTACTATTTCATATAGGGTGGTCAGAGAAGGCCTCACTGATCAGATTGCATTTCAACAGGCCAGGCCAGGCGCAGTGGTGCACATCTGTAATTCCAGCACTTTGGGAGGCCAAGGTGGGCAGATCACTTCAGGTCAGGAGTTTGAGACCAGCCTGGCCAACATGGTGAAACCCCATCTCTACTAAAAATAAAAAATTATCCAGATGTGGTGGTGGGCACCTGTAATCCCAGCTTACTTGGAAGGTTGAGGCATGAGAATCACTTGAACCCAGTAGGAGGAGGTTGCAGTGAGCCAAGATCATGCCACTGCACTCCTGCCTGGGCAACAGAGTGAGAATATGTCTCAGAAAAAAAAAAAAAGATTGCACTGCATTTCAACAAAGGCCAGAAGGATAAAGGAGCAAGTCAGATGGCCGGCTAAAGAAGGAGTTTTCTAGGCCAGGGAATTAGCTTATGCAAAGGCCCTGGTGCTTCAATGTGTTCCTGTGTTTAAGGAATAGTATAGAAGTCAGTGTAGCTTCACCCTTCCAAATATCCAACAACAATTCTTTCTTCAAGGTTATCTTCCTCTCCCTTCATGTTCCAGTCACTTAAGTCATTTATATGTGAAAGGGACCAGGATATCATACCCCCAAATATGCAACTTTGGCATATTGATTATTTTTACTCAAGACAGTCAGAATAAACACATAAAGTTTTCTGCCTAGAAGCAAGGCCTAATTTTCCCTTTGTGAAGGTAGCATGAATACTTCTGCTTTTTCTGTACCACAATGAGGAGAGCGACCCTCATCCCCAGAGGTGGAGAGTCAGCACTGAGTAGAATGTCCATAAAAGATCTTCTTAAAATAACCCTTACTTTCATTAGTTCTCCCAATATATTTCCTAGTCACTTTCCCACAATTTATTGGCCCTAGAAGCCCAATCCCCTTTTCCTTTGTCTAGTTACTTTTCCACAGTTTATCACCCTTTGTACAAATGGTATACAAGCCCCTAAGTCTAACCACTTCTTTGGATTTTTACTTCTGTTTTGTGAAGCCCCTGTTTGTGCAAACATATTAACATCGATAAAGAGTGTAGGCCTTTTCTTGTATTATTCTGTCTTTTGTCAGTTTAATTCACAGACCCTAGGAACTGAACCTAAGAGAGTAGCAGAAAAGTATTTTTTCTCCTCTACACATGCCATTGTTATTACTTTTTGAGTTATTTCCTATTAATTACCTGTTGTTTATAAAGTAACATAACCACAGCAACAAATTTAATTCCCTTCAACAAGTGGGTGAACTGAAGCAGGAAGAGGTTAAAGCAAGGCTGAGCTGAGATTTGAATTTAGGTAGCTTGCTTCTAGAGCCTGTGCACACTACATCTTTGCCTGTCATTTCCACTGTTACCAGAGCTTTTGTCTTTCCCTAGAATGTTCTCCTCTACCCATAGGACTATCCTTAAGATGCAGTTTGCGTTGTTCCTCTAAATTACTCTCTTGAGATTTTCTCCCGACTCCCACCTCTGCTTTCTCTGCAGCCTCATGGCATTCAGTTTTGTTCATTATATTTAGGTGGCTGTTTGTCTTTTAGGTCCATGTGTGATAGTCTTATCTCCCCATACTTTCCCTGACACTAGGGCCATGTCTCATATTTCCACTGGCATCCAAGGGGCAGGCACACAAACTGCTCAGGAAATAATTGTGGACTAATTATGACTTTTCTTCAATTCAAAGATACACTCTTTTTTACATTTAACACTCTGAAATCAGTCATTCAATTGATGGTGCATCAGAATTAATTGGCAGTTTTTTTTCTTTTTTAGCAGCCTCATAGATTAGATAAAATATAGTAATTAACAATCTTGATCCTGAACCTTCATTTGGTGACTCGGTGTTATGAGAGTTTACTCAGCATGGTGGAGTGGGGAGGAAGTTATCTTGCTCTTTCCTGACCATACTGGTGCTGTAGCAGAAAGCAGTACTACTCAACATACACTCAGTAAAATTCCATTTATTAGATTTCTTCTTTCACTTCTGAAATAAAGGAAGAAAAATCACATAGAAACTGATGGTGAGAAACTCAGGACTTTGTTAAATATTCAAGACCTACATTACAGACTGTAAAAAGAGGAGCCCACTGCCCAACGGAGATTGTTTTTGAAGTCCACAGATAATATGGTCTACAATTTATTTTCTCTGCTGAAAAAAGAAACTCATGCAGGAAACATTTTAAAACCAAGTAAATAAAACAGAGATGCCCGCAATTTCCTGCAAGTCTGACTAAAAATAGGAAACTCTGCAATCATGAAAGTCGCTCATCTGGCAGCTGCAAGTCCATACCTTGGGAAGCTGAAATCACTGGCAGCTGCAGAAAGCGGCGTGTGACCAGGTGTTCATCCATGCCCTTTTGGGCAAAAAAGGCTACATTTCAGGGGCATATATGAACAAACATATAAGTGGCTTCTTAATAATAAAAGTTAGATGTCAAAAATTATTTACTTTCTCTCCTTCTCATTTCCATCCCCACCCTAGTCTTTCAGTTCTGCCTAATCCATGCTCTCCAAAGTAAATTCTAATTCCTTGCACCCAGGAGATAGACTGAAATTCTCCCAAAAAAGGGGGCTACAAATAAACATCAGAGTTTTACTCTCCTCTTTTTTCCACCCCAAAAATATCACAAACCAGTGCAGATGTTGGCGCTGATGTAAATATTTATGGCTGTCTTTTTTTTTCTCCCCTCCTGAATTACGGGCACATGAATTGGATCTTCAAAGCAATGTACAGGGTTTAAGCTGAGCAGTTGTCATCCAAGTCTATGGGAGGTACACAGCAAGAACCCTGTAATATCTCAGAGGTTTTATTCCTTTTTAAATTCTTTTATAAGAAGACTTTGCTAAGAGATTTACAAGAACTAAAGATTATTTAGTGATAATGGATGAGAAAAGTTGCTGGAAGTGTAAAAGGCAGCTACATTCTCACCAAAAGAATTTCTTATAAATAATGCCATTATGGCACAAAGGATACCAAATGAATGTAATCATTAGCTTCCAATTGAAGAGCTCTGCCAAATTTGTTTCTCCTTGCTACTTTAGCTATTTTCTGTTCAGTGGGATTCTGTCAAATATAAACAAAGGGTAGGTGAAGGAGCATGATTAATCGCAAAGCTTGTGAGACAAGCCTGGGCTGGTGAATTGGTGTTGGGAACTGGATATTGCATCCTTTATTTTCCTCTTGCCCCAACATTTGCCCCATTAACTCCCAGAGGGGCCTCTAATCAATGGATTTTGGCCAGTGGAAGTCAAATGGGGGCTTATTGAGGGTTGCCAGGGCAGGATTCTCTCAAACAAAGCAAGCGCTAAATAATGTTTCCAGACTAAAACACAGCACTATCTTTGAATGAATGTTTTCACTGAAAAAAAAAAATAAAAGTAACTTAATTATATACCACATTTTTAAGGCAAGGTCTTTATAGCAAAATAAATGTTTCTAGGAATTCTTAAAGAGGGCATGTAGGTACAGAGCTTTATGTGTAAATTCTCATAAAATCTCAATTACTCAGAAAGTTTGTGGCCCAAATCAACAGAATTGGATAATTAATTAAACATTAACCCCAAATTTTCTCATTTAAACCACTGTCACTGAATAATTTTTATAAATGCATTAACCATCTTTCATGTCTTACTCAGTATAGTTGTAGAATGACCACACTTGAATTCTTTCTTTTGATCACTGGGAATCCTCTAGTTAGTTAGGTTTATCTTTTTGAACATCAGGTTCAAAAGATCTATTTCTAAAAGAGATAGAGATCTGGAAGGTAAACTGATCCCAAGAAATACTCGGGAAATTGTTTAAAGTTCCTCGATATGAATTCTTAAAATTTTGCTCCCTCTCCTAAAGGAGGGAAATTCCTGTTAGTTGAAGTTAAAACTGATGTTGAATGCTTAAAATTCCACTCTCTTCCATTCACCTAATTCTTGTCCACCCAAAACTATAGTAGAAAATTTTACTTCAGGAAATTAGAATAGACTGAATTCCCATAATCATGTAAATGTGGCTGGGCCTGGTAGTGCATGGCTGTAATCCCAGTACTTTGGGAGGCCAAGGCAGGTAGATTACTGGAGGTCAGGAGTTCAAGACCAGCCTGGCCAGGGTGAAACCCCTGTCTCTACTAAAACTACAAAAAAAAAAAAAAAAAAAGAAAAATTAGCCTGGCGTGGTGGTGGGCACTTATAATCCCAGCTACTCAGGAGGCTGAGGCAACAGAATCACTTGGACCCAGGAGGCAGAGGTTGCAGTGAGCCGAGGTCATGCCACTGCACTCCAGCCTGGGTGACAGAGCTAGACTCCATCTCCAAAAAAAAAAAAAAAAAAAAGGTTACTTGAAAACAAAATCACTCATATTAACTTAAAGGAAAATATACAGCATCTCCTAGGTGATCACTATTATGTTAAATGGGTAAATGCTTTATGTTTTTTTCACAACTGAAGCCAATGCTGAATGAAGAGCGTCTGTTGTTCTACATTTTTCAAGGACTGGAATGTTGGTGTGATCGAGACAAGATGGCTGGCTCACTGACAGTTTAGGTGAGAGAAATGCACACCAAAGCCATCTGTTTTGTTACATTACCACAAGGAGAAGGGACACACTCTTATGAGGAATACTCACCGCTTGATATACCTTAACATGAATACAAATATTTTAAGGGCTTCATGCAGAATTAGACAATAGACCTCACTGTGTTACCTGGCAGTCAAGAATTACTCTTTCAGAGTGAATTCACTCTGGCCTATGCATAAATGGGCTTCTCAGGGCAAACAACAACAACAACAAAAAAACCATCAAACATGCAGAGGAAGATGTGAAAGACTAATGTTTCTAACGTAATTCTCGTCAAGCTTGTTGGTATGTAGGAAAAATATATATAACACTTTATTCTAGAAATTTCCATGTAAAGCCACCACTCTGAGTTCCCTGCCACTCCTGCATAATCTGACCTTGCTTAGGAAGACGGAGAATCTGTGGAGCTGGTCTAGAAAAAGGGTGGGCGGGGGCGGATAAGTCGCCCTCTTATTCCTACTTTTCGCTTTTACTAAGAACGCAGGATGGTTGAATGCAAGGTCCCTTTTTATTCTGAGGATAGAAAAAATTCAGGGCTTTCCCAGGCTATTTCACCCACACCAGCTATCTCATTTGGTTTTATCTATGTTTGGTTCTAGATTCACTAAAGATAGAAAAGCCGCATATAACCTTTATGTCTTCCTTTTGTGTGGTGCAGTGATGTAAAATCACCCTATGGGATCCAAAAGAATTTGGAATTCAAATGGAGTTGTTTTCAGAGAGAGAAGAGGCAGAGAAAAGGATATCAGAATGTAAGCAAATCCTGTGAAATTATTCACATTTATATTGAACTTTTTGTTTTCAGAGTGCATGAGAGTTCAAATGTGTAAAGAGTGCATAAGGAAACTGAGTTACCAAAGGGGCAGACTTTTCCATCGATCAATTTAGTATCACTTCTCTTCTCCAAATCTAGGCCTCTGTGAAACTGGAGCTTACCCTTTCTAAATATTTTTTCCTTTGCTAGATGGCAAAATGTTTTTTATTTGTGTGGGTTTTTTTTTTATTATTGGCTGAAACTTAATCTAAAGTTTACTATTTTAAAATAGGAAATTCTGTGACTTTTTTAGTATATTTGCAAAGTTGTGTAACCATTATCACTATCTAATTCCATAACATTTCCATCACCCAATAGAAACCCTGTAACTGTTCACAATTACTCCCAATTGCCCCCTCCTTCACCTATCCCTGGCAACCACTGGTCTACTTTCTGTCTGTGTCGATTTGACTCTTCATACAATATGTCACTTTTTGTTGTATCTGGCTTCTTTCACTTTGCAAAATGTTTTCAAGGTTTATCCATGCTGTAGCAAGTATTAGTACTTCATTCCTTTTCTTGGCTGAATAATATTCCATGGTGTGGATGTGCCATATTTTGTCTGTCTATATTTTTATTTATTCAGTTGATGGACATTTGGGTTGTTTCAACTTTTTGGCTATTATAGATAATAATGCTGTGAAGATTCATGCACATGTTTTGGTGTGAATGTTTGTTTTCCGTTGTCTTGGGTATATAACCTGGAGTGGAATTTCTGGGTCATATAGTAATTCTATGTTTAACTTTTTGAGAAACTGTCAAACTGTTTTCTATAAGCAGTTACACCATTTCATATTCCCTCCAGCAATGTATGAAGGCTCATGTTTTAGTCAGTTTGGCCTGTTATAACAAATTACCATAAACTGAGTGGCTTAAATAATAAATATTTATAGCAGTTCTGGAGGCTGGAAGCCCAAGTTCAGAGTGCCAACATGATGGAGTTCTGGTAAGGGCCCTCTCCCAGACTGCAAACTGCTGACTTCTCCTTATATACTCACGTGGCAGAAAGAGATAAGTACAGAGAGATCCATATGTATTTGGGTCAAATGTTGAACTTTCTTCTATATCCTATTCTACTGACTATAGTATTTGTCTATTCATGTGCCAGTACCACACTATTTTAATTACGGAAGCTTTATATTATGTTTTCATGTCTGTTAGTGCTAATCCCCCCTTGTAGGTGTTCTTTTTCGATGTTTCCTAGTGATTCTTGCATGTTTGTTTTGCCGTATGACCTTTAGTATCAACTTGTCTATAAAATAGCTTGGTATTTTTATTGGAATTGCACTGTATTTAGAAATTAACTTAGGGAGAACTGATATCTCTTAATCTTGTTATCCTAGCCAAGAACAGGAAATGAATTTCCAGTTGTTCAGGTCTGCTTTTGTGTCTTTCATGAGTGCTTACAAATTGTCCAGATATAGGTTTTGCCCATTTCTCGTTAAATGTATTCCTAAGCACTTAATCTCCTTTGCTGCTAATATAAATGGGCATTCCTTACTTTTATGTCTGCTGTTGTTTTATATATGAAGTCTACTGATTTGGTATGTTAATTTTATAACCTGCTAATTCACTAAATTACTTTATTGAGTTGGTTTTATTATTGATTCTCTGGGTTTTTCAAAGTATACTGTTATATCACCTACAAATACAAGCAGTTTTACTACTTCTTTTCCCATTCTTATGCCTCTAATCGATCTCTCATCTAAGGGCATTGGCCAACACATTCAGTACAATGTCTGAATCCTGCATGTTGCTGATTACAATGAAAATACCTCAAGTGTTTCCTCATTAAATAAAATACTAACTTTAGGACTGAGATATACAAACCTTATAATGTTGAGGAAGTAGCCCTCAATTCCTATTTCCTTGAGAGTTTTTATTATGAATGGGTAATGAATTTTGTCAAAGGCATTCTCAGGATCTATAGAAATAGACATATAAATTTTCCTTAGATTTATCAATATAGTGTACTGTATAAATAGATTTCCTAGTGTTGAGCCAACTTGTATCCTTTAAATATACGCTATTTGGTCATACTGTATTATTATTATATATATATATATTTTTTGAGACAGAGTCTCGCTCTCTTGCCAGGCTGGAGTGTAGTGGTGACATCTCAGGTCACTGCCATCTCTGCTTCCCTGGTTTAAGTGATTCCCTAGCCTCAGCCTCCCAAGTAGATGGGACTACAGGGGCATGCCACCATGCCCAGCTAATTTTTTTTTTGTATTTTAGTAGAGACGGGGTTTCACCCTGTTGGCCAGGGTGGTCTCGATTTCCTGACCTCATGATCTGCCCACCTCAGCCTCCCAAAGTGCTGGGATTACAGGTGTGAGCCACTGCGTTGGGCCTGTATTATTCTTTTTAATGTGGTAATGGATTCTATTTGCCAATATTTCGTTTGCTGATTCCCTTAACTTTTGCCATACCTTTAAAAAGACTCCATCCCAATTTTTTATTTTTCAAAATCCCAGCTGGATTGGGAATTTTTCATTCAGAATTTTTACAAGAATGTTCACAAATGATATTTGTCTGTAATTATCTTTCTTGACAGTTTTTATCTAATAAATATATCAGTTTTACGCTTGCTCATAAAGGAATTATGAATTTTTTCTTTCTTTTAATGTTTTAAAACAATTACTAGAACAATCTGGTCTTTGAAGATTTGGTAGAAATCACTCATGAAACCAACAGGACATGGTAACTTTTTTGGTGTCGGCTACTTCCTTATTAATTTTATATCTTTTGTAGAAATTAGTCTGTTTAAGCTTCTACCCTAATGGTGTCAAATTTGGTAATTTTCATTTACCTAAGAAATTATCCACCCTATCTAGGCTTTCAAATTTTTTGCCTTGGAAACCTGTGAAGTGGCTTTTTATTATATTTTAAATTTATTCTGCTTTGACAGTTTTATCTCCCTTGCCACTTCTTAGTTGAAATGTTTGTGCCTACTCCTTGTTTTCTTGATCAAGCTAACTAGTAGTTTGACTATTTCATTAATGTTTTAAATTATAATTGTTCTTTGTTAATTAGATCTGTCATTTTCCTTTTTTTTCAGCACTCTTTCTGAGTCCTAGGGGGTATGATCCTTGTACATGCTATCCTTATATTCTTTAGAACTCTGTTTACTAGCCAGTTCTTCATTACCACAATCTCTTTTTATAGATAATTATATTAAACTTTTCCATTCAAATTACTATGTGGCTTCTGTCTCCTGATGAGACCCTGGCTGTCACTTGGATTTGTTGTTGCATTTGACATCTCTTGGATTTGTTCCCTTCTTTCCACCTGCTTAGCTACCAGCTTCCTCCAGCCGACATCATATCCATCATATCGGATTTGGATTACTACAATATTCTTGAAACATCTTGTTGATCTCCAAGTGTCCAGTTACAGTTCTCCTTTAATATAGCCTTCATAATAACCTCAGATTACCCTATCTCAAATCCAATCAATACCATCACGCCACTTTCCATTGAAAATGCCCTCAGTTGATACACTAACCTAAATAAGAAGTCTAAACTCCTAAGCATGAAAAATAAGACCCTTTGTGCTCTGGTCCTTTCTTAATTCTCCAATCAAGTCTCTTATTTTGTCCCCTTCCTCTCTCTTTTATTTGCACTTAAGGCACAGTTGCAGATATTCTGAAGTACCTTGAACAAATTGGGTGATTTCGCTCTCCTTATTCAGTCATTGTTAAACTGCTCCCTCCCTTGGGAATTTCATAGAATTCCGTCTCTGATCCTGTCTATCTGGTGATTACCTCCTCAATCCTCAAGACTCAATTCAAGGATACCTCCTCATTTTTTAGATCTACCTCCATATTTTAGAATGGAAAAGTTCCTCAAAGACAGGAGCCATGTCTTGTCTTACATCTCCAAATTCTGCCTCAAGGTAGGCGCTAAATAAATGCATGTTGGATGTTAGATGAATGGATGAATTTTTACAAATGTATTTAGTCTTGGTACAGCCACGTAAGGGTGAGACCCTTTCAATGATCTACGAAATGGGTGTGATCTATAGGACACACAGAGCATTGTAATCTGGAGACAATTTCTATTGTCCATAAAGTGACATGTTGAGGGTATTGAGTTTGAAGTCTTGAGGTCAGTTCCTGTATTTTCTACATTCTAAGTTGGATGTTCTTGTGCAAGACATTCTGAGCATGATACTTTAACTACAAAACAGATATAATGTTATAATTATCTATAGGATTTAGGATCCCAACAAAAAACAGAAGCTGTACTCAGCTTGGATATTGAAAAAAATTAATTACTGAGGAGTCTTTATACAGGCATGGGAAAGATTTAAGAAACCAACAAAAAATGTCAGGGAATTTAGTAGCTTTCAACAGAGAGAAGCCACTACCGCCTAGTCCTAAAGGAGCAAGTGAGAAAACAGTGTTTCTGGAGCCTGATGAGAATTGAGCCTGTAAAGAGAGGGTTCCTTAGAGGAGGTATAGACTTAGAGATGCAATTACTGCCAGAACAAAGAGCAGAGCAGCAAGGCAGTAAAAGAAAAATACCCTGACCCTTCTCTCCTGCCCTATAATCTCTTGCTGGTGCTTTCCTTTGGCTGAGAAGAACCAGAAGCTAGGGCCTAGGGAGCCTGGGAGATACAGTCTGGAGAGTCCACTCCTCATCCTTCTCTAAGCACAGAGTGGGGTGCAGAAGGGCAGAGAGCAGATGGGAGACTGAAAGCAAAAAACAACCAGCAATCCACCTCATTTATTTTTGTGGAGTATAAAACGCATAGAAGAGTAATATAAAATATATGTTATAAATTTCATGCCAAAAAATTCCCATATTCAACATCAAGAGAAAACACCAAATATTCAATATTTGGCTTTTTTTTTTTTGAGACGGGATACTGTGACAAATATGGAACTCTGATTATTTGTCTCCCGTCTGTGGGTGGGTAGCTCTTTTGGTTAGAGCCTGGAGTTGATGAGGACAAATTCAGAGGTTCAGGCACATGGGCACCAGAGTTATATGGGCACAGACTACACAGTCCAGGCTTTGGTGTCTTGCCATTATCACAAGGAGGCCTGAGCACATCCTTTGCCACTGACCCCCACATAATTTTGCAGTGTGTGTACTAGGTATATGTTAGAGGTGAGATACTCAGGCATTCGAATATATCTTTCCGCAAGTTGTTTTAAAGGCTTATAAGCCATTTCTAGTAATTATTCAATAATTATCCAACCAACAATTTCTATACTTCCTAGAATAAACAATGCTTCACAGAGGGTGTGGGAGTACAATGTCAGGGTATGATTTGAGGAACACCCATCTGAGGAGTCTCTCCCAAAAGGATGTGCCCTACTCATTTCCCCACAATTCTAATGTGAGAATTCCTACAATTCTCACATTAGTGATCCTCCTTTGGGTTACTTGCCATGGTGTCAGTAGTCTCATCCTAAAATATACCCAAGGTACTTAGGGTTAATAAGAAATTTGCACGCCGCTCTATCATTTCACTTATTAGGTCAGATTACTTGTTCATTCACTCAACAAATGTTTACTGAGAACCCACTCCGTGCCAGGCACTATGCTCATTGCATTTATACAAACAAAGAATGGTGCAATGGCATCGGCTACTAGGAGGTGGGGGAAGGGTGAAGACTGCTCATAAAATGCAGCACTAGGAGCCTGATCAGAGAGGACACAGCATTGTGTTCCTGGTTAACCTAATGAGGGAGTGAAGGGAGAAAGCTATGGGTCTGGGGCAGAGAGAAATAATGTGAGCTCACTTTAGTTTGGCAAAGAGACGTGTCTAAGGATATTGAGCAAATAATAATATTCATAATTATGTGATCACTTAATATGTGCCTAATAGACTGTTAATATATTAGAGATTTCTTTATCTCGATGTCTTCCCTTACATGGCCAATATTGTGATGCTCATTCTTTTGATGAGAAAATTGAAGTTCAGAAAGGATGTGATTCACTCATGTCCAAGCAGCTGATGATGGCAGATTCAGGAATCAGGTCCAATTTCTGCCTTCAGAATATGAATTCCTTCCTTTCGGAAACATCGTCCTTCTGTGGGATTCAGTTAGTAAAACATCTTCTTCACCTGAAACTTAGCTGTTCTTAAAAATTGCTTAGATTGTTGTGAAATTGATTTTCTCTTTCTTGAAAAGAAAAAATATCGAAAGGGATCTCTCATCTTTACCAAAGGCTTATCATGGTTTTGCCCGCATCAGTTTTGTTTTCTGAGGAAAAACTGAGAAAACACACTAACAGGTTACTCAACAAATGTTTGGTGAATGAATGGCTCCATAATTAAGCAGTTAAAAGTCACGCAACCCTTTATAACATGTAAAACACAAGAAGATGTCTCAATTCTTCCCTGAGAGTCATTTCCCATTAAATCCCAGTTTTCCACTTGATGAACTGCAGGCCCTCCCAATATCAACAAAGATTAGGCAGTATTTCCTTGCCAGGCTGAGGCTGTTCCTTGCTTGCTGTTGAGAAGCAAACTATAACAAATTGGGGCTGGACCAAATAAAGAACCCATAAATGAGTAACTTTGCTCAATGACCTTCTAGCTTTCTTGGCTTGGCACGTCCCATGGAGAAATAAAACTAAGCAGAGAAGATGACCAAAGAGTTTCAGGAAGTTCTGTCTCCTTTCTTGGAATTTGTCAATGGGGTTATTTCCCATGGATAACCTGTCTTTTAATTACACTTTGGCAGGCTCAGAACTATGAAGTTATAGGGATGGGTGGGCCTATAGCCAAATGCTGATCCCCTCAGCTGGCTTAATGAAAATTACCAGGACTTTGCCCACAACGGGCGAGGAACAAAAGGCCTAGGTCAGCTGCTTTGGGAGATGTGGCTGCTCCCAACCCCCCTACGTGTTTCCAGGACATGGCTGATGGAACTCAGTAGCAAGAGTTTGCTCGGTGTGAAAGTGATAGAAAAGAAAAGAGAACACAGTTTTCCCAAATAAAAACTAGCGAAGACTGAAGAAGCCTCCAAATCATGGAGAAGGACCTTGTACTTTTCTGACCTGGTTGAAACATCATTTCCACTTCAACTCTGAAATGCAGCAAATAGATCAAGGGCTATCAAAAGATCCCGTCTGTGAATTTCTACCAATGACACATCATGGTGAACCTGTCTTGGTTCTTGTTTGCCTAAAGATAGCAGGGGAAGAGAAGCCACTCAAGACACTTCCCTTACCTGCCTTCTGTCTGCATCTACATGGTCTCCAGTGATGGCTGAGTGTTCTTATCTCTGATTCCCACCAGACAGGCCCATTATGGCTTCCATCTGGTAATCTGGCTGCTGAGCTCCAGTATCACCACCCCCTCCATTTGTCTTTGCAGTCCTAGGAGTGATAGGTAGGTGCTTCCCATTGTTGCTAATCTCAGAGTTGTCTCACCATCTCATTTGGTTTCTCAGCTCCTCTGTCTATCATTTGTGTAAACAATTCTCTGAATAAATCTACTCTGGTTCAACCCTTGAAGTGGTTTCTGTTTCCTGATTAGACCTTGACTGATACATATGTATTCTTCCCTTTACTGTAATGTTGTTACTCAGGAAGGTTACAATCACAATTCATCTAACTGAAAAGTCAATACTTTTCCTGCTTTATCTTGCTATTGACTGGACTACAGATTCGCATCAAGTGTGCGAGAAACGGCAATGACACTTAGAGGGCTCTCAAAGCATATCTTTTGGACACATTAGTTTCTCTGGCATGTTGTGACATCCTAGGTTTCATGTGTCCTTGTAGCCAGCTTTTATCCAGGAAGGAGGTGATACCATCCAGGGATGAGGGAAGGTGGCTCCACCCACCTCTATGACCTGGAGCAATGGAAAAGCTTGGTAAAGTATATGATACTTTATATATAAAAGTAACTTTAGAACACATGTTAATCAGGACAATGTTGCAACAAATGTTAGAAACTGAATCCAATTAATTTAAGCAAAAAAAATGTATTGACTTACATTATTGAAAAGCCCAGAGACAGCACGAACTTTTCACATGGGTGGGCCTGAGAGTTTAAACAATGTCTTCAGAAATCTGCCACATCTCTCTCCACCACTCTGATTTGCTCTCTTTTATGTTGGTGTCAATCTCAGACAAATGTGTACCCGTGATTGCAACAAGAGCCTACAACAGCCCCAGGTTACCCTCAGTCTCAGAAGGACATCTTCTCTCTCCCCGGACCAACCACTGTATCTTTGGTGATGGGGATCACAGGCTCTGGGAGGTCAGCTTGAGTGAAGTTTATGACTCCTCAGCCCCCTGTGGGAGGGGAAATAGAGTTCTTGACTGAAGAAAAAAGGAATTCTGAGCAAGTGACAACAGATATAAAATACCACGAGGCAGCCAGGTACCAAAGGGAAAGTATTGGCTTTGAATTAGAAAAGTTGAAATTGAATTCTAACTCTATTATCAGTTTGCTGTGAAAGTCCAGGCAAAGTATTTCACCTCTCTCAGACTTGGTTTCCTGATTTGTAAAACGTGGATTTGGCTTGGAACAGTAATTTGCAAGCATTTTTAACCACAAAATTCTCTATTCAAGTAAACTCTTATGCAAAACAGATAAAACCTTGCCAAATTTGCTTAGAGGGGTGATGAGGGTACTGGAGCCTTATCTCCTTGATGGGGCTACTTGAAACTCCTATAGTTCCTTGGAACACAATTTGAGAAACCTTGAAGTAGCTGATCTCGAGGGCCTGTTCCAGCTTGAACTTTGGGGAATGCTATGTAGATTGTCCACCCCTCTTTAATCTAATTTTTCTCACTTTCCCTCTATTTATTTTTTGGCTAACATCATGAACTTTGGCTATGTGTGAGAGGCCACTTAGGAAAAATAATCATTTATTCAAATGCTCAGCCAATTTACTTTGGCCTATTTGTAACTTGCTTTTCCTGACGGGGAGGGAATAAATTTATAAAACACACTTTCAAGTTGGGGCTAGAAAAGGTGAGTGTACAAGTGAGGAAAAGTAGACAACGGAAGTTGCCAACGCTGAGCTGAGCTGGAAGCTGTGAATTCAGGAAGCCTCCTTCTCCCCATTGCTGCGCTCCCTTGGCATCCGCGGCCAAGTGTACACTCTGGAACGGATGGCAGAGGAGGATGTTGTGGGTTTTGGCTTCACCACTTGTGAAAACTTGCTCTTGGGAAGACACCTTCAGCCCCAATACGAGTGTTTGATTGAAGTCGAGCATCAGGGAAGAGAAGGGAAAGCGGTGGTGGATTTAGCTTTCCGATAGCCAGAAGACAAGGTGAAAGGAAGGATACTTTGACCCAGAAAGTGCCAAGAGTGAGAAATTTGTGCTGAGGTGACTTCAAATGAGGCCAGGACCTTTGCTTCTCTTTTTCATGTAATTGTTTATTCAGACATCTGAATAAAGAGAGGCTAATAGGTGGCAGACACTCTTTGGGGGTGCAGAGATAAATAAGTTGTGTTCTCTAGCCTGTGGGACTTTGGAATGAAATAGGGGAGGCAGGCAGATCAATGCAAAATGCTGTGTGGGAAGGCTGATGTTCCGCTGGTGCACACAGGCTGGTGACGGCTGGTGTCTGTTCTGACTGGCTGGTGTCTGGGCTATACCAACTGTTAAATATTTTAATATCATCCCTGCTCTGTGATGTGTAAGAAGTATAACCAGATAGATGTGTACACTCCACAGTACTAGTACAGAGAAGGAAAAATAGCTGGTGGAGTTAAAGAGTGTTTATAGAGGTGGTAGCATTTTGTCTGTGTCCTAAAGGAAGAGTAGGACATTATTCAGAGGTGGAAGAGGAGATGGGAAGGGGGCATTCTGGAGGACAGAGGGAGTGGGATCATGTTCTGCAGTCTGAATATGTATGCAGAGGCTGGGAAGACAAACACATTGTTTGGGGTGAACTGAGCATAAGTTGTTAGGAAGTTCATCAAGAAGTGGGAGCTCACTATCTTCAAAATATATCCAGAATTCAACCACTTCTTTTCCTTCACTACTGCCAGCCTGGCCTGGCCCGGCCCATTCTCTTCTCTCCCCTGAATTCCAGCCACAGCCTTGGAAGAGGCATCTGCTTCTCTCCTGCTCCCTACAGACTATTCTCCCTACAGAAGCCCGGAAGATCCCTTTAGAAACCAGGTGGAATCTCCTAATGTCTCTGCTCAAAGTAGTGCAATGACTCCCCACATCACTAAAGTTGACGTTCTTACATTTGACTTAAGTGAGCAAGCTAATTCCACATCTATAGTATTTCATGACCTCCTCTTTTACTCCTCTCCATACTACTCACTTCGATCTGGCCACACTGGCCTGCTACTTCATCCTCAAACTTGGCAGACACACTCCTCCCTCAGGACCTTTGCTCCAGCTGTTCCCCGTACCTGGAGCTGCCACTCTTCTTCCAAGTATCCTTCATCTAAGTTTCTCATCTGTAGATCTTTGCTCTTGAAGGTTGTGCTGACTGCCTTATTTCATTTTGCAACCCGATGACCCATCAGCCTGTGAATCTACCCTCTTCGACCTATTCTGTTTTTTTTTTCTTAGCAATTTTCACTTTCTAATATGTTATATATTTTCTTATCAATTATGTTTATTGTTTGTCTTTTCTTGCTAGAATATAAGTTTCATGAGGGCGGCTATCCTTGTCTGTTGCTTTGAAAAAAATCTCAAGTGGTCAGATGAGTGCTGGGCTCAGAGGAGGTGCTTGATAAATACTTATCAAGTGGTAGGGAGTGAGGATTTGGTAGATTATCCAAATACTTGGTAAAGCCAGCAATTGGACTCAAGTTTGCCCAGTGGCTCGTGCCATCACTCCTGAGTGGGAAAGGAAAACCAGTTGAAGTGTTGATGCTGGTGGCACTGGCGGTGGGATTTTACACCCGTCATGCTGATGCTGGACAGCATAGACAATGCTACAGTGAAGGAGACAGCAAGCTATCCTTGCTCAATTTGTTGCTGCAGGCTCTTTTTTTCTTTTAAATAATAAAATTCCGTACTGAAAAGACATCCTGTAGGTGTGTGTGTGTGCATGTGTACGTAGAGGCATTGGCCTCCATCCTAGAGCCTTACCTAATTTGGCAGGCATTTAACAAAGGCAGCATTATGGAATACCAGTGAATTATCTGGCAACAGAGGGACAGACCAAGAGATGCATGGGTATGGAGCGCACCTGATAGGATGAAATGTTGGTCATTCACAGATGTCTTTCAGAAGGAGTCACCAACAAGTGCTACATTATGTTTGTCTTGTAGAAACTCTTTATTTCCTGTAAGGTTTCTGACCTTGAGAGACAAGGCTGACATTGCAGGCAAGAGCCTCAAGGTTAGGCAGTTCTGCCGGGTGCGGTGGCTCACGCCTGTAATCCCAGCACTTTGGGAGGCCGAGGCGGGCGGATCATGAGGTCAGGAGACCGAGACCATCCTGGCTAACACAGTGAAACCCCGTCTCTACTAAAAATACAAAAAATTAGCCGGGCGTGGTGGCGGGCGCCTGTAGTCCCAGCTACTCGGGAGGCTGAGGCAGGAGAATGGCGTGAACCCGGGAGGCGGAGCTTGCAGTGAGCCAAGATCGCGCCACTGCACTGCAGCCTGGGCGACAGCAAGACTCCGTCTCAAAAAAAAAAAAATGCCTGGACTTCTCTGGAATTGCCACTCGGGACCTACACCTGCTGCTACCACCTGCCATTGGGATTTGGCGCAGGGATCCGCTTAGCTGTTTCTTCATGCTCCAGGCTTCCACTGGTTAGTGCTGAGGACTGTCAGCTAGTATTGAGAGAATGTCACTACTTCTCTGTCTAGAAAGAAACACTGTCTAGAAAGAAGGCTGGGTTGTGAGGAGACAGGGGACAAACATAGAAAAGTCAAGACCAGGCCTCAGCCTGGCCGGTAGTTAGATTTTTTGCTTAAATTTAGGCTTACTCTACATGTTAAGGCTCCAAAGAATACTAGGGAAAGAATTCTTTGCTAAAATGCATGGGCTCCACTGAATGCCGTATTTAGAAAGGAATCACTCCTTCTAGTTGTGCCGATGTGTTAAATGAGTAAGGCCACCAAGCACTCTTAATGACGAAAAGGGATAAAAAGTTTCCTCCTGGTTTTCTTCAAATCACAGGCATCAATATAAGGTAGGAGGCTATTGGATAAGCTACTGCTTATCCAAAAGAAACTAAATTTATTTTGCACAGAAATCAAATTATTAACCCCCAAGCTTTCAAAGTTGTTAGATTGACAACCACCAAAGATGATACCAAAATGTGGTTGTCTGGGAAATTTATTTTCATATAACATACAATGCTACAATGGTATCTTCCACAGAAGAAACATTTAAGTGCCGCCCCTCCAACCCTCATTACCACACACACACCTTATTTTGCCCCCAGTTCACCTGTACTGGTGTTTAGAATAGCACAAGGGTCTATTAAATCCTAACCCTGTTTTGGTCTCCAGACTTACCAAGTGTCATATTTGACCTACTTCACCACTTGAAATTCCCATCCTCCATCATAAAACATTTCTAACAAGATACCTCCCTGGTCTTACTATGGCTTTTTCCAATTTCTTCATTATAAATGCCAATCATGCCTGCCCCATAGTATACAATGATTTTGGACACCCTCTATGCTACCAGTCCTTAAGCTTCAGTTAGTGTCTGAATCTCCTAAAGGGCTGGTTAAAGTACAGATCACTGTGCCACCCCCAGAGTTTCTAATTCAAGAGGACTGGGGTAGGGCTGTAAAGTTTGCATTCCTGACAGGCTCCCAGGTAAAGCTGATACTGCTGGATCTGGGATCTTACTTTGAGAATGTATGTTGTATGCTTTCTATTTTGACAGCTCCTTGAAGAAAACGAAAACCAAAACCAGTTGATTTAGAACTGAACCGGGTGAAATTAGCAAAGTCAACAGCTATGAAATTAAACAGCAGCAGAAGGATGACTTGGTATCAAGTGAGGTCTGGGTGTGGAGGTGAATGTGCTATAATTCATGCTCCTTAGGGTTCCTTAAAAGATCTTTCTTCATCAAGAAAGATCCCAAAGACTGAAGTGATCAGTATCAAAATTCTTTCAGTTGCAAGTGATAAAAATAATAATAAAAATAAATATCAACCCAAACAGGCCAAGTCAGAGAGGATATTTATTGGCTCGTATCAATGAAAAGGAAAAGGATGGTCTGACTTCAGGCATGGCATGAACCAGAAGCTTAAAAGAATTTCTTTCTATAACTCTGGCCTCTGTATCCTCTCTATTTGCACCATTCTGAAATAGATTCTTAGATCCTGGTGGCAAGATAAACAAGAACCACTTTCTCTCACTGGCCAAAGTCTTTAGAAAGCATGCTGTTATAGTTGCTCAAAGAACACAGCCTGCGGGGGTCACCTGTGATCCAGAATAGAGAAGAAAAAGGGCAAGAAGAGGACCAATCGATAGTATATTAACCATAATGGCCATTACTCCTTGGACACTGAGGCAAATTTGTGACAGTATAAAAATTACACGGAACTATTGTTATGATCATAGCTTCCCTTTACCCAAATCCAACTCCATTCAACTAAGAAAATGCCACTAAGACAATGTGCCTTGGGGATTGTCACACAACTTTTTATCTCTTTTGTCACCATTAAATGTGATGTTTTTACTGGTGAGCTTCATGGCAGAACCTGTCATTGTAGTGAGAGAATTTGCTAGAGAGAGGGGCGTAGGCAAAGGGAAATTGTAGCTACCCGTTTCCCCAGATCCACAGTAACTTTTTTTGTCTTTCTTTCTGCTGAAAAACACCTGCCTGGCTACAGAGTCAAATAGGAGACTCTGAAGGGACAAGATGCTATTTTAAGTGCGATTTTCAGTCTTACAGAGTTTTCATTTAGTTTTTCATGTAATAGGCACATGTACAAAAGCAATTAAGCTAGAACAAAGCAGAAAATAACAGCAGGCAACTCTCTGCCTTCGGTTACAGTGCTCCCAATCTGGAACACTGTCAGTCACTGGTGGGGCTTGCAGGATTAAACTAGCTGGGAGAAAGAAAAACAATTTTTTTTGGCTGAGTCAGCATCCAAATATAGGAATCCTTCTGAAGGACTGCAGGTTTCTCAGAGGGCTATGCTAGAGGCAAGGAGTAGATTGATTTTTTAAAGTCCATACGGAAAGAAATAATTATTGCAAAATGTGTGCATTTCCTGAGTTGTGGTCTGGAAAAACCATTTTTGGGCCTGGGACACTCGCCTCCCTGTTTGAGACTCTGGAATGAGTCTTTATTTCATTGTGCTAAACCATCACAGCAATTATGTTCCTAGAATGATATCAGCTAAAGGATGTGTTGGGGTTTTATTTTAGTTAAGTTAGATTGTAATTAACAAGAAGTCACGTATTAAAGGGGTATGTGAGAAACACAGTGGAGGTTAATGGAATTAAAGGGAGGGAAATTTCTGGGCTTTAGGGCTTTGCCACTGCCAAGGCTCACTCACTTGCATTCATTCTCTCCCTCCATCTCACCATATCTCCAATCTTCATTCTCTTCTGCTAAATACAGATTTTTAAATATGGTAGAAGATGGCCACCAGCAGCTCCCAATTCATGCCCTTCAATTTCTATGACTCAAAAGGCAACACACTCTGTTCTTCCCCAGTTGGGGAAAAACCCCAGGGAAAGAGGACTCCATAAAAGAGATGAGAGAAGAATGACCTGGAAGTAGAAGAGGGAGGGCTATGGCCACAGAAACCAGAGCAGGATGGAATTTCAAGGAAAAGGCAATGGTCAAAAAATCAGACACTACAGAGGGATGAAGTAGAGTGTGATGAAAGCATTCCTGACAAGGTTTGCAACACACAAAAAGTTAATGTCACATTTTTCTGCTCACACAGTATGTGGATATATAAACAAGCATATCACAGTGCTTTTCTTGAATATTAGTTTGCTAATGCTGTCACTGGACACATCAATTTGGTCAACTGCCCATAAATTTATGGCTCCTTGTAAAGCTGCTTTTACCTAGTTAAAAAGTATTAATTAACATAAAAACAAGTTTTGATAAAAGACTCATGAACAATGAAATAAACCCAGTAGGGCAGTAGTGGGCCTAGCCTGGGTATTATGCTCACCTTCCCTACTTGCTTTGTCACTGGGGAAGGAGGACGAGGTACAACAGTTGGCCAGGTTGAGTCACATCATGGCTATTCCTGTGGGGAGGGACCAAGTGCTATGACTGACAGCCCCACCAAGATTACACAACTGGAGTCGGGGAGAAGCTATTTCCCAAAGAGGAGAAGGGAGAAAGGTACATACTTTTCTGTGTACAGACAACAGAATGGTTACAGGAGTCCAGCCAAGTGTAAAAGTATCCCCAGTCCTCCAATAGCACCAATTATTAGTTATTCCTATCAACATTTATTTTGTACCTACTACGTGTCATATCTATGTTAGATCTTGGGTACATAAAGACAAATGGTATAAGATTCCAACCTTTCAGAGTTTGAGTTATTGCTAAATAGACATGCAAAAATAAACTGGGTGTTATGGAATGAGAATTGTAGTAGAAGAATTTGAAAAGTAGTATGCGAGAAGGAGAGGGAAAAGGATGCATTCTGTTGGGAAGGAGGGATGAGAATAAGATTCATAGGAATCAAGGTTCAGAGGAGGGCTTTAAAGGAGGAATAGGAGGTTTCCAAGTAGACAAGATAGATTTCCAGAGATTTCCCAATTTAAATACTCACTTAACTCAGTTTTACCAGAGAATATTATAGGTTTGTATTACATAGGGCAGCACTTAGGAAATACAGATCTAGGGCTAATTTGAACACAGAAATTAAAATTTACAGAAGTTAGGCGATTTGATCAAAGTAATATAGCTAGAGAGTGGCAGGGCCAGCATCAGAAGTCGGACTTCTTCATCAACAGAATGGTGCTCTTTTAATTTCCCCACATAAAATCCTGATGCTCAAGGTTCAAAGAGAAACAGTGAGCCCTTGTCATGGTTTTTAGTAGGTACTATCTACAGTCATGAATCTAACTATAGCTATTATGTGACCAGGACATTACCAACTCATTAGCCTTGAAGAATGGTGAGTAGCAAGTGTTCACAGTGTATTTTACATTCATGTACAAATTATTGGAAAATATCTGTTTCAGAAAAACACAACTGGCCACCAGAGATAGCCCATATGTTACATCCAATAATTAATGGACCTTGAATTATATTTTAATAAATTGATGAGGACTGAGTTTTAAGACAGGCTATTTTCTTACTGGAGCTGTGACTCATAAGGAGGGGACAGCCCCCCGGTTTTTATCAGAAAATAAAAAACTAAGGGGAGAAGCCTTCTGTTTTACACACATTGACTGGTAGGGCAGATGTGCAGAGCTGACAGATGCCCAAGAGCTAGAAAAATAATTGCTTGGAAGTCACTGGGCTGAGACAGCTGGAATGGTTAGTTTTTTCCTATGGCTGTCTGAGCTAAAGACTCTTTCAAATTCCTCAGCAGAGGCACGGAAGCCCCTGTGCAAAGCCAGCACAGGAAGGGCTAGTCTGGGTTGGTCTGGTGGACTAGGTGGGCAAGAAGCATGGTCTAAAAGGCAGTGGGAGCTGGAGAGGGCAGCAGCACAAGTCGTTCAGAGTAGTAACAGTTGTGGAAGTCACTGTGCCATTGTATACTGCTTTCTTGGTACAGGCAGCCCTGGCTCCACAGCTATGAATATAATGATTGACAAGAAACTGACGGAGGGCCCTATTTTTGAAAGGAGCAAAGGTATGGCCTTGTGTGTGGGAATGTAGTCTGAGCAGGAGAGTGAGGAATTGCATAGCCATCATATTCCAAAATGAAGAAGCTATTAGAGAAATACAGACAAGCATTATGCATTTGTGGATGGCTGGCAGAAGAGAACACATCATCCCCCAAGTCTCAGTAAAATATCCATCACTCCGGAGAAAAGATCAATATCAACAATTATCAAAAATGGGGGAAAAACTGCCAAAAGGACTCTAAGCCAGCCATGTTAAACATGAAATGAATTACCACTCCCTGCAATGGGATAAAATTTCTAAATTGTCATCACAACGGAAAATAAACACAAAGCCTACACGATTCCTTGTAGGCTTTCCTCCAGCCTCTTAGAGAGACCAAGATCACTCAAGACTCAAGTTCAAGGTTTCTGCCTGCGTGTCCTTCTTGCCTGTTTTGACTATATACATACATATATGTGCATATATATGTATATATGTCTGTGTGTGTATATATATATATGTGTGTGTAGTATATATATATATACACATATATATATATACTACAACTATGTTATTGGTGTACAATAGGTTAGAGAACTCAGGGCCATTTCCTGTAAGGGACTGGGTTATCCATAACACTTGCTTGGTTATTTTTTTATGATTTAATAGGGAGACTTTCCATAGCATGAAATCTGGCTGTGCCATTTACAGGCTGTGAGACCTTGGGCAAGTTACTTAACCTCTATGAAACACAACTCAGGAATCTTGGAAAACAATGATTGTATGAGATAATATCTAGAAATAGATATAGAGCACAGCACTGGAACATGGCATGTTCTTAAAATGGTAGCTATTCGAATGGTTATTATTATTAAATCACTGTGCCTGCCTTTGAACAGCTCACAGCCTAACGGGAAAACCAGACATGGGTATGATTCATGCAGATAGAACAGTATGGGTTGTGGTTACAAGTATGGGTTGTGCTTATTTTCATGTTTAAGATTGCCTTTGTATAGTTGGTTTCCTCTGGTGGTTTCTGTCCAGATAGTGACACTATTTGCAGAAATTCTAAGGAAAAATCACAGTCTCTCATCAGGCTAGAAGTATTCTAGATTCTAGAACATTATCAAGATCTTTGCCTGACATGAAAAGGCAGAAAAGACCTATGGATGCTAACGTCTTCAAGGAACTTGAATCTCAACGTTGGCTGCACTAGGAGAGCTTTTAAAATTCCAGTGCCCGTTCAACAAAGATGACAAGACGATTTAATGAAAAGACAATCTTTTCAACAAATGGTTCTGGAACAAGTATCCATATGCAAAACCTCACAAGACACACAAAAATGAACTAAAAGTGGATTACAGACCTCAAAATAATACTAAAACTATAATACTTATGGAAGAAAACGTAGGAGAAAGCCTTCATGATCTTGGTTGACCAAAGAGTTTTTAGATATAACAGAAAAGCAAAATCCATAAAATGAAAAATAAATATTTTATACTTCATCACAATTTAAAATGTTTGTATTTAAAAAAAATAAGAAAATGAAAAGTGCAGCCACAGACTGGAGAAAATATTTGCTAGTCATATACCTAATAAAGTATTTGTTAATAGAGAATAAAATAACTCTTACTTCTCAGTAATAAGAACACAATCCAGTTTTAAAAGGGGTAAAAGATTTGAATAGAAGTTTCACCAAAGAAGATATACAAATGGCTAATATGCACTTGAAAAAATATTCAATATAATGAAGAATCCAAAGAATATAAAGAATACAAATTAACACTACAATTACATATAACTACACAGTTATTAGAATGGCTAAAATTAGAAATCTAAACAACACCAAGTGTGGTAAGGATATAGAAAAAATGGAACCATCAATCATTCATTGCTGGTGGGAATGTAAAATGGGAAAAGTCAGTTTTTTAAAAATAAGTTAATCGTAAGCTGACTATACAACCCAGCAATTCTGCTCCTAGAAATACACTCAAGAGAAATTTAAACATATTTCCATACCAAGGTGTGTTGTGCTTATGTTCATAGCAGCATTTTTCATAGTTGCACCAAACTGGAAACAACTCAAATGCCCACGAACTGCTGATAAGTCAAACAAAATGTAATATATTCATACAGTGAAATAGTGTTCAACCATAAAAAGGAACATACTACAGCTATTCATAGCTGTGGAGCCAGGGCTGCCTGTACCAAGAAAGCAGTATACAATGGGACAGTGACTTCCAAAACTGTTACTACTCTGAACGACTTGTGCTGCTGCCCTCTCCAGCTCCCACTGCCTTTTAGACCTCAACAATATGATGAGACATGAAAGGAACCAGAGCAAAAGACAACATATGTTATGATTTTCTTTATGTGAGTGTCCACACAAGACAAATTGATAGACATAGAAAGCAGATCAGTGGCAGTCTGGGGCCACAGGTAGGAGCAAGGATTGACGGCAAACTGGCAAGAGGGAACTTTCTTGCGTGATGGAAATGTTCTAAAACTAGATTGTATAGATGTCTGCACTCCCATGTTCATTGTAGCACTATTCACAATAACCGAAATACGGATGCTGTGGATCTATGTCCATCAACAGATGAACAGGTAAAGAAAATGTGTATGTACACAATGGAATGCTATTCAGTTGTAACAGGAATGAAATCCTGTCATTTGCAGCAATAAGGATGGAACCGGAGGTCATTATGTTAAGTGAAATAAGTCAGGCACAAAAGGACAAATACTGCATGTTTGCACTTTTGTGTGGGAGCTAAAAAAGTGGCCCTTGTGGAGATAGAAAGTTGATTGGTGGTTACCAGAGGCAGAAAGAGCAGAGGGGAAGGAAGATAAGAGTGAGGTCAGTTAATGGTTGCAAAAATATAATTAGATAGAAGGAATAAGATCTAGTGTTTGATAATACAGTAGATCATTATAGTTAACAATAATGTATTATATATAGTTCAAAATAGCTAGCAGAGAAGAATTAAAATGTTCCCAACATAAAGAAGAGATAAATGTTTGAGGCGATGTGTATCCCAATTACACTAATTTGATCATTACACATTGTATGCATGTATCAAAATATCAAATGTGCCCCCAAAATATGTGCAACTATTATGTATCAATAAAAAAACACTAGATTGTGGTGATGCCTACACAATTCTTTAAATATATCTATTTTAAATAATAGAATTTACCATTATAACGGGTGAATTTTGTGCTATGTAAAGTAGACCTCAATAAAGCTATTTAAGGCATCCTGTTGTCCAGGCTTCCCTCCAGACCCACAACATTGGAACCTTTGGGGCTGGGACCTGGGCATCAGCATCCTGTAAAGCTTCTCCACATATTCTAATGGGCAGCCCATAAGAACCAAGGTAGAGAAAAACCTGTGGATTTGAATTGCCTCTTCACAACTCACCAGCTGTGTTACTTAGAGAGTATTATTTAATCTCTCTGAACATTTTTTTCCATGTCTATAAGAAAAAATAATACCTACCTCATCAACTTCTTTTGAGGCTAAAAAAAGATGAATGTAGAAGAATGCTGAATAATGTCAAGCTGAACAATTGTCTAGAAACTAGAATAGAGATAACAGTCATAATGTGTGCTCAAGACCTGAAAGTCAGCTACAGTTTTGTCAAGAGACCCTGAGCACAAGACATTCTTATACCAGAGAGCCCTATCAGGCTAAATTCCAGAGTGTGTAAGATTACTTTGATCTGTGTCAGTTTGGGACAATTTAATAATCTCCCAAAGAGCACTTCCATGAGACCAGGCTTCCAACAACAACAGACTGAACTATCCAAGATCTTCCTTTGGATTAAAAATGTTTTGATGTCAGCCAGGCATGGTGACAGTACTTTGGGAGGCCAGGCAGGCAGATCACTTGAGGCCAGGAGTTTGAGACCAGTCTGGCCAACATGGCAAACCCCTGTCTCTACGAAAAATACAGAAATTGGCCAGGCATGGTGGAGGTTGCCTGTAATCTCAGCTACTCGGGAGGCTGAGGTGAAAGAATCACTTGAACCCAGAAGGTAAATGTTGCAGTGAGCCAAGATCCTGCCACTGCACTCCAGCCAGCATGACACAGCAAGACCCTATTTCAAAATAAATAAATTAATTAATTAAATACAAATATTTTTATATCATTAATAATTTGGGGTTGTTTTGCAATTGGAGTTAGGGTCAGATAGTTGAGGGTTTCTTTCTTTCTTTCTTTCTTTCTTGTTTTTGAGATGGAGTCTCTCTCAGTCACCCAGGCTGGAGTGCAGTGGCGCGATCTCAGCTCACTGCAAGCTCCGCCTCCCAGGTTCACGCCATTCTCCTGCCTCAGCCTCCAAAGTAGCTGGGACTACAGGCACCCGCCACCATGCCCGGCTAATTTTTTGAACTTTTAGTAGAGATGGGGTTTCACCGGTTTAGCCAGGATGGTCTCGATCTCCTGATCTCATGATCCACCCACCTTGGCCTCCCAAAGTGCTGGGATTACAGACATGAGCCACCACGCCTGGCTGAGGTTTTAAAACCTCTAAACCCAGCCTCTTTCAGCTATTATAAAGATATAAAAAATGTCTTGTACCAATTAGAGCGTGTTCAGCTGCAAGTAGCAGAGTACCTGATTTTTAATGTCTTAAGTTGCAATTATTTTAAATTTTAACAGATAATCTGGAAGTAGGCATTCCAAGTTTGCTTTGGAAATTCCGTGGTATTATAAAATATCCAGACTCTTTAGAATCTTGAGCTTTGTCAAGGGCAATATCTCTCCTCACGATCAGAAAACAGCTGCCAGATCTTCAAGAAACTCAATCTCATATGACAGCATCCCAAGTAGAAAGCTGGAGGCAGCTACAGAGAAAGGCTTTTTCTTCACATGCCTCTTTGTTATTAGGAAGGAATGAAAACTCTTCCCCAGAAGTCCCAAGAAGACTTTTCCCTTTATCACCTTAGATGAATTGGGTCAAATACTCACCCTGTTAGCAAGGAGGGAGAAGGAATGTTTGTCAGGGAAGCATCCAAGAGCATCTGCCACGTTGCTAATTTTCATACAGTGTTTTGCAGCTATGCATATGCAGCAGACAGTGTTCTTCATTACAGGCAACAGAAAATGTCCCTGTCTAATTTAACCAGAAAATGACTTTATTCACAGATTTTGAGTACTTCAGAGCTGTCAGGATTTCTGAAGAGTGAAACTTGAGGTTAAGCTGCCAGAAACAATGCCCAAAGCCATGCTTGAAAACTGTTCTAATGAAGAAGCCCCTACTTGTGTCAGTCACCACACACTCAATGGACAGTTTGCACCATTGCTGTTCTCCTGAGGAGAACTTGATCTTGCTTTCACCATTACTGCCAAGGCTGCCAAACAGAGAAGGTGAGTGTGCTCCTTAACCCTTGGTTGTTGCACAGCTAGCTCCCAAATCTAAGTGTGCTGTGAGCGCATCTGATTGCTGGAGCCTTGGTCATGTGAGTTTTCCAAGCTGCAAGGGAATCTGAGACGGTGAGTAGCTGCTATTTTTGGTACTTCTGAAGACCCATAAAGAGAAGAATTCTCAACTTAGGAAGAGGTTTAGATACTAAAATTTAAACTAGAGTGAATGACGCATTCACTACAATGTTAGTTATCTCATTTAATTCTCACAACCTTTTGTAAGTTGTCCTCATTTTATGGAAAAGGAAACTGAGGCGCAGAGATACTTTACCATGTCCAAAAATCTAAGCTCTACAGAAAAACTCAGACAATTAAGCAAAACTAGATGTACAGGGATGTATATTGTGCATTATTATAGCAAATTAATTGAAAACATACCAGATATTCATCATTAAGTATTTGTTAAATAAGTTATGATATATTTATACAATGGAACACTGCATAACCTTTTACAAAATGAGCTAGATTTATAAGTTCTGATACGAAAATAAGTTTAGAATATATTGAGTGAGAAAAACACAAGTTCCAAAATGATATAGATAGTACAACTTCAGAACAGTTTCAAGAGACTCCAATTTTATATACATATAGATATATTATATATATTGTATATACAGGTAGTCCTAGGATTAGTAAGATTTAACTTAGGATTTTTCAACATTATGATGGTGCCTATACAACCATTCTGACTTTCACTTTCAGTACAATATTCAATAAATTGCATGAGCTATTCAACACTTTAATATACAATAGGCTTTGTATTAGATGATTTTGCCCAACTGTGGGATAATGCAAATGTTCTGAGCACATTTAAGGTAGACTAGGCTAAGCTGTAATGTTTGATAGTTTAGGTGTATTGAATGTATTTTCAACTTATGATGGGCTTATCTGGATGTAACTCCATTGTAAGTTGAGAACATTTCTGTATTTTATACACACACACACACACACACACACACACACACAGAGCCATGTATACCAACCTGTTAACAGTAGTTGTTTCATGGGGATATTAATAAGAATTCTTTTTTCTGTTATATATACTTGCAATTTTTGAATTTTCTACAAGTATGTAGTATTTTATAAGCAGCAAAACACTCAATAAATCCAATTTTAATTGAACCAAACTAATCATCCATAACAGTAAGGTTCCTGTTGTTTAGACAATGGAAACGGGGAGGCGGGCCTGTCCATGTAACTTAAGGGCATTTTTGCCTCTGGGACTTAGATATTGAAATAAAAATTAATGAGTCACTCAAAAATATGGGATCAGTGGGAGAGAAAAAAGGTAAGGAGCTTGGCTCCCCTTCAGAGGCAGAGCTAGCGGCAACTGGGGCTACAAGGGTCACTGTCTGTTGAAGTTGAGGGAGGATAAAATAATAAGAGAGTTCCAGGCAGCAGGAGAGTGAAGAACAAGTGCTTCATCCCAGATTAGGAAAGGATCCGGTAGCCCGAGATATGGATGGGTAGAGAAAGCAAGACCAGTGAAATGGGTCAAAGAGATTAAACCCTGGTTGGAAATTGAGCAAGAAAATTCTTGCCTGGGAGGCTGAAACAGGCCAGGCCTAAGGCAGTGCCAGGCTTTGTTCTCAGGCCTAAATGCTAGGATAGGAAGCTGTAAGTTACATTGTGGAATGCTTTGGTGTGGATTTTTTAATAGTAAATTTTTCTGATACAACTTATTGATGAAAACTGTTTCTAGCTATAGGAGTCCTATATTCCAATACCACAGAGGGTACAATTAAATATACAAATGCTGAAAGAGAGGCAGTATAGCTTAGAAGAGCATGGACTTCGACTTGGCGACTCAGATGGTATAGACAAAGAGATGACTGTGGATGCCACCAGAGAAGAGTCACTAATCCAATAGTTTGGGTTTTGGCCAGTCTCCATAGGAGAAATGACTTTAGCATTGATGAGGACATCCCAACCCAGGCTTTACTCTGATTTGTGGATGACCTGGGCTTCAGTTGTGAGATTTGTGGTGGTGGGAATCCACATGCTCTAACTTTGAAATTCTCAGCCTTTTGCTATAAAATAACAAAGAAAGAATGGCTACAATGAACCAGAGTCTAGTTGGTGCTGAATGGAGAAAATAAAAGTGAGCAACATGGCTCATTAGTCAACACTGACTCATACTGAACATGGGAGGACAATTAAGGAAGAAGATCCTAGCGGAAGGGTCCCCACCAAATTGTCATCTTTCCCTTTGATGTGATGAGGTTTGATGTTGGCAGCTCATTCTTTGCACTCCCTGCTACATATGTGATGCCTGTCAATGTCAATGCAGGTATCACAAATAACAGGAGAGGCACTGGAATTACACACCCAGAGGTCTAGAAAGATCATTTGACCCAATTAAGGAGGAGTGTTTCTTCTGGAACAAACTTCCAACATCCATGTGGATATCTGACTAAATCTTTTTGGTTAGTCCCCATGCTGAAGACATCACTTTGTTGCATAGCTTGCAGAACAACCTAGCACATGCCACATGTATTTTGTTTTGTTTCTTTCCCATTTTGTTTTGCTTTGCTTTTCGATATCGAAGCAACCCTAAGCCACTAGACATAGCTTCTCCAAAGACTTCAGATCAATGATTTCCAGATGTGCTATTTGTAGTCATTCAAAATATTAATTGTAGAGCCAAAATATAAATGTCATCAATCCCTGGAGGCATTATAGTATAATACGTTAGAATGCAAGCTTAGGAGCCAGATTACCTGGGAGTGAATCTTGTCTCCACCACTGGGGCAAGCTATTTAACCTCTGTGTGCCTCAGTTTTGCCACCTGTAGGATGGTAATAATTATAGTATCTATCTCACACTGGTGTTGTGGGAATAAATTAATTTTCTTTTTTTATAAAGGGGTATGTACAATAGTGCCTGGTATGTAAGTGATAAATGTTAAGTGTTGTTAGTATTGTAGAATCCTGTCAACCACTCCTGTAGGACTTCAGAAGGTGGAAGTGCATGAAGTCATCATAACCCTTGAGCATCCTGGTAAGATATACAGCTTTATAGATTTAAAAATGTGATGTACTCAGTGCATGAATAGCTAAGTGAGTTCAAGAGACTATTCCATACAGACCAAGCTCAGAAACTGACAGAAGTTATAATTGTTCCTATACCATTTTTTTAATTACAGTAAGATTAGAACAGGCAAGGGGGCACCAGATATCCATGTCAGCCTGTCAATGTATCCTTCCCTAGCATGCAAACCTACATGGGATGTCAAGTTTCCATTTGAAAATTATTTGGTGAGCAAAGTTGTAGAGCTGGTATCCTCATGTTACCTGGTTACCAGATACGAGAGGTAACCAGGAAAAATAAATTTATTGGATGCAGATGTTTGAGATTATTTGTCATGGTGGGCAGTGGGGATATGAAGTCAAAATATCTATTTAGAATGTGCAATCTTCAATGAAGCCTGACCTCCAACCATAAAATGTGTCAGATGACCCTGGAAAGGGACAAAGAACTTGATGTCTGCTAAGACATGCCAAAGCCTACACAGATGAGAGGACTGCCATCAATCTGGGCTCTACATGGAAGAAGCAATGGGGTTCAAAATTCTCCTTTCCTTGAAGCTTCCTCAGAAGTCCTCTCTTTTGGTTTTGTTTTGCTTTTCCTTCCCTCCTGCCCTGGTTCATTTTCTGATGCCATAACAGAATACCATAGAGTGGGAAATTTATAAAGAAAAGAGATTTATTTGGCTCACATTTCTATAGGCTTGGAAGTCCAGGACCAAGGGGCCTCATCTGGTGTGAGACTTACTGCTGCATCGTAACATGGAGGATGCCTTATGTGGTGAGAAGGGTGAAAGCAGGTGAGTGCATATGAGACAGAGAAAAAGGGGGTCCAACTCCTGAGATAATGAGCCCATTCACCTGATAACAACCTTAATCCATTATGAGGACAGAGCCTTCATAACCTAATCACCTCTTAAAGACCCCACCTCTTAATACCATCACAATGGCATTAAATTTCAACAAGACTTTTGGAAGGGACACTTAAATCATAGCACCTCCCATCCTTCCCTTTATCTTTCCTCCTTCCTTCCCTCCCCTCCTCTCTCCTTCCCTTTCTTTTTCTTCTATTCCTATCCCATTTTTAAAAAATTTCCCTTTCTGTTCCCTTTCTAGTTTCACTTCTCCATTTCTACTTTCTCTTTGCTCCCCTCCCCTCCATCACCTCCCCTCCCCTGCCCTCCTCTCTCCTCCCCTCCCTTCCCTTTCCTTCCCCTCCCCTTCCTTTCCTTCCCCTCCCCTTCCTTTCCCTTCCCTTCTTTCCTATTTGGCTGGTGCAATAGGTGGACTGAATGTCTCCTCTAATCTGGGTAGGAGTCTCTCCTTATCCCTTTCTTGGAAGAACAGATGAAACTAAAGTGGACTCCAAGAGAAAAATCATGGAGTTCACTGTTTATGCCTGCTTCTGGTCTAAAAATTTAGCTAGAGGGACAGGAAGAGTCCTTGAGCTCCCATGTGTTTTATTTTCTGAGGGAAAAAATTATAGAGGATTCATTCACCTGTCAGGCTTCCTCATGTTATATATTTCCCCTGGGAGCTAGGTAAAAATGATGATGAAATAAAAATTGTTTGGAGATTCAATGGGTTAGAATTTTAGCACACTTTCCTTTTCCATCCTTAATAGCCCTGTGAACATAAACATCTCTGGAGATACAGTTTCTCCAAAAATGACACGTTTCTGTGGGAAGTTACATATGATAGTGTATTAGTCTGTTCTCACACTGTTTTAATAAAGACATACCTGAGACTGGGTAATTTATAAAGGAAAGAGGTTTAATTGGCTCACAGTTCAGCATGACTGGGGAGGCCTCAGGAAACTTACACTTATGGTGGAAGGGGAAGAAAACATGTCCTTTTCACATGGTGGCAGGAAGGAGAAGAAAGAGTGCCAAGTGAAGGAGGAAGCCCCTTATAAAACCATCAGATCTCATGAGAACTTACTATCACAAGGATAGCATGGGGAAACTGCCCCCATGACTCATTTACCACCCACCAGGTCCCTCCAACCACATGTGGAGATTATAGGAACTACAATTCAAGATGAGATTTTGGTGGGGACACAGCCAGACCATACCATTCTGCTCCTGGCCCTTCTCAAATCTCATGTCCTCACATTTCAAAACCAGTCATGCCTTCCCAACAGTCCCCCAAAGTCTTAACTCATTTCAGCATTAACTCAAAAGTCCAAGTCCAAAGTCTCATCTGAAACAAGGCAAGTCCCTTCCACATATGGTCCTGTAAAGTCAGAAGCAAGTTAGTTATTTCCTAGATACAATGGCAGTACAGGCATTGGGTAAATACACCCATTCCAAATGGGAGAATTTGGCCAAAACAAAGGAGCTACAGGCCCCATGCAAGTCCGAAATCCAAAAGGGAAGTCATTAAACCTTAAAGTTCTAAAATGACCTCCTTTGACCCCATGTCTCATATCCAGGTCATGCTGACCTTGGCCAGCTCCACCCCTGTGGCTCTGCAAGGTACAGCTCTCCTCCTGGCTGCTTTCATGGGCTGGCATTGAGTGTCTGTGACTTTTCCAGGTGCGCGCTGCAAGCTGTCTGTGGATATACCATTTGAGGGACTGGAGGATGGTGACCCTCTTCTCACAGCTCCACTAGGCAGTGCCCCAGTGGGGACTCTGAATGGGGGCTCTGACCCCACATTTTTCTACTGCAGTGCCCTAACAGAGGTTCTCCAGGAGGGATCCACCCCTGCAGCAGACTTCTGTCTTGACATCTAGGCATTGCCATACGTCCTCTGAAATCTAGGTGGAGGTTCCCAAACCTCAATTCTTGTCTTCTGTGCATCCGTAGGACCAATACCACATGAAAGCTGCTAAGGCTGGGTGCTTGCACCCTCTGAAGCAATGTCCTGAAATTTACCTTGGCCTCTTTTAGCCATGGCTGGAGCAACTGAGACACAGTTCTAGCAGAGGACCCAGCCCCGGAAACCATTTTTCCCTCCTAGGCCTCTGGGCCTGTGATGGGAGGCTCTGTGAAGGTCTCTGACATGCCCTGGAGACGTTTTCCCCATTGTCTTTGTGAATAACGTTTGGCTCCTCATTACTTATGCAAATTTCTGCAGCCAGCTTGAAAGTTTGAATTCCTCCCAAGAAAATGGGTTTTTCTTTTATATCACATCTTCGGGCTACAAATTTTCCAAATTTTTATGCTCTGCTTCCTCTTGAACCCTTTGCCGCTTAGAAATTTCTTCCTGCAGATACCCTAAATCATCTCTTTCAAGGTCAAAGATCCACAGATTTCTAGGGTGGGGCAAAAGGCCACCAGTCTTTTTGCTAAAGCACAGCAAGAGTCCCCTTTGTTCCATGATATGGTTTGGCTGTGTCCCCACCGAAATCTCATCTTGAATTCCCATGTGTAGTGGGAGGGACTCAGCAGGAGGTAATTGAATCATAGGGGCAGGTCTTTCCCATGTTGTTCTCCCGATAGTGAATAATTCTCATAAGATCTGATGGCTATATAAGAAAAAGTTTCCCTGTGCAAGGTCTCTCTTTGCCTGTTGCCATCCATGTAAGACATGACTTGCTCCTCCTTACCTTCTACCATGATTGTGAAGGCTCCCCAGTCACATGGAACTGTAAATCCATTAAACTTCTTTCCTGTATAAATTATTCAGTCTTGGGTATGTCTTCATCAGCAGTGTGAGCACAGATTAATACAGTAAATTGGAACCAAAAGTGGGGTGCTGCTGAAAAGATACCTGAAAATGTGGAAGCAACTTTGGAACTGGGTAACAGGCAGAAGTTGGAACAGTTTGGCAGGCTCAGAAGAAGACAGGAAAATGTGGGAAAGTTTAGAACTCCCTAGAAACTTGTTCAATGGGTTTGGCCAAAATGCTGATAATGATACAGACAATTAAATCCAGGCTGAGGTGGTCTCAGATGGAGATGAGGAACTTGTTGGGAACTGAAGCAAGGGTGACTCTTGTTATGTTCTAGCAAAGAGACTGGTGGCATTTTACCCCTGCCCTAGAGATCTGTGGAACTTCAAACTTGAGAGGGATGATTTAGAGTATCTGGCAAAAGAAATTTTAAGCAGCAAAACATTCAAGAGGTGACTTGGGCGCTGTTAAAGGCATTCAGTTTTAAAAGGGTAGCAGAGCATAAAAGTTCAGAAAATTTGCAGCTTGACAATGTGATAGAAAAGAAAATCTCATTTTCTGAGGAGAAATTCAAGCCGGCTGCAGAAATTTGCATAAGTAAAGAGGAGCTGAATGCTAATCACCAAGACAATGGGGAAAATATCTCCAGGGCATTTCAGAGGTCTTCACTGCAGGCCCTCCCATCACAGGCCCAGAGGCCTAGGAAGAAAATGTGGTTACATAGGCTGGGCCCAGGGCCCCCATGCTGTGTGCAGCCTAGGGACTTTGTGCCCTGTGACCCAGCTGCTCCAGCCATGGCTGAAAGGGGCCAACATAGAGCTTGGGCTGTGGCTTCAGAGGGTGCAAGCCCCAGGCCTTGGCAGCTTCCATGTGGTGTTGAGCCTGCAGGTACACAGAAGTCAAGAATTGGGGTTTGGGAACCTCTGCCTAGATTTCAAAGGATGTATGGAAATGTCTGGATGCCCAGGCAGAAGTTGCTGTAGGGGCAGGATCCTCATGGAGAACCTCTGCTAGGGCAGTGCAGAAGGGAAATCTGGGGTGGGAGCCCTGACACAGAGTCCCTACTGGGGCACTGCCTAGTGGAGCTGCGAGAAGAGGGCCACCATCCTCCAGACTCCAGAATGGTAGATCCACCAATAGCCTACACCATGTGCCTGGAAAAGCCAAAGATACTCAACGCCAGCCCATGAAAGCAGTCGGGAGGGAGACTGTACCCTACAAAGCCACAGGGGTGGAGCTGCGCAAGACCATGGGAACCTACCTCTTAAATCAGCGTTACCTGGATGTGAGACATGGAATCAAAGGATATCATTTTGGAGCTTTACAATTTGACTGCCCCACTAGATATCGGACTTCCATGGGGCCTCTGGCCCCTTTATTTTGGCCATTTTCTCCCATTTGGAACAGCTGTATTTACCCAATGCCTGTACCCCCATTGTATCTGGGAAGCAACTAACTTGTTTTTGATTTTACAGGCTCATAGGGAGAAGGGACTTGCCTTATCTCAGATGAGACTTTGGACTGTGGACTTTTGAGTTAATGCTGAAATTAGTTAAGATTTTGGGGGACTGTTGGGAAGGCATGATTGGTTTTGAAATGTGAGGATATGAGATTTGGGAGGGGCCATGGGCAGAATGATATGGTTTGGCTGTGTCCCCACCCAAACCTCATCTTGAATTCCCACATGTTGTGGGAGAGACCCAGTGGGACATAATTGAATCATGGGAGCACATCTTTCCCATGCTACTCTCATGATCACGAATAAGTCTCACAAGAACTGATGGTTATAGAAGGGGGAGTTTTCCTGCACAAGCTCTCTCTTTGCCTGCTGTCATCCATGTAAGATGCAACTTGTCTTTCTTGCCTTCCACTATCATTGCAAGGCCTCTCCAGCCACGTGGAACTGTAAGTCTATTAAACCTCCTCTTCTATAAATTACCCAGTCTCGGGTATATCTTTGTTAGCATTATGAAAACGAATTAATACACTCCAGTTCCCAAGAAGTTCCTCATGTCTGTTTGAAAACACCTCAGCCTGGACTTTATTGTCCATATCGCTTTCAGCATTTTGGTCAAAGCCATTGAACAAGTCTCTAGGAAGTTCCAAACTTTCTCGCGCATCTTCTTGTCTTCTGAGCCCTCCAAGCCTCTAGGAAGTTCCAAATTTTCCCACATTTTTCTGTCTTCTTCTGAGCCCTCCAAACTGTTCCAACTTCTTCCTGTTACCCAGTTCCAGAGTTGCTTCCACATTTTCAGATATCTTTACAGCAGCACCCCACTACCTGGTACCAATTTACTCTATTAGTCTGTTCTCACACTGTTAACAAAGACATACCCAAGACTGGGTAATTTATAAAGAAAGAGGTTTAATTGACTCACAGTTCAGCATGGCTGGGGAGGCCTCAGGAAACTTACAATCATGGCAGAAGGAGAAGCAAACACATCCTTCTTCAGATGGTGGCAGGAAGAAGATGATTGAGAGCTGAGTGAAGGGGGAAACCCTTTATAAAACCATCAGATCTTGTGAGAACTTACTCACTATCGTGAGAATAGCATGGGGGCAGCCACCCCCATGATTCTATTACCTCTCACCAGGTCCCTCCCACCATACATAGGGATTATGGGAACTACAATTCAAGATGAGATTTGGGTGGGCACATAGCCAAATGATATCAAATAGTTACATACACCTTTAATTTCTAGATCATTTCTCTGCCAGCCATCCTTCTTCAACAGGAATAAGGTCACCATGCTACTTCAATTCTTTTTGATTTTCTATAATCCCAATTTCTCTCCTTCTCTGTCTCTTAGTATCTACGGTGGATATTTATTGTTTGTGGGCAACAAATGATCTAAACACCCATCCTATTTCAGAGAAATCCCAGCAAAGCCCCACAAGCCCCAATAAAAACACCCCAGCAAGTAGCACTCTTCCTGAGCCCTTAGGAAGAGAATTATGCAAAGCTGCAGACAAGACAGGACTAAGCTGCAGGGTCTTTTCTGACTGTTACTGTGACTGGGCATGCCTGCAGTGCCAATTGCCTAGCTTCTCTGGAATACTGCCTATATTTTTTTATCCTTGTTCCCACCCTTCCCAATAATTTTTGTGAGCTAAACTAATAGCTTTCTCATAAATTCCTTTTTAAATTAATTAATTAATTAATTAGTGTGGAAGTTAATTAGAATTGGTTTCTGTTGTTTGCAGCCAAGAACATTGAATGATACACTCTCATTTTCTCTGCGATTTAAAAGAAATCTGCTCTCTTTCTCTCTGCCTGTCTTTCAGAGTTATTTACACAAACACACAACCTCAATCAGGAATAAGTGAGAAAATCATCACAAAGGGTAGACTTATGGTAAGAAGTATAGGATAAAACCAGAGGTGGGTTTATTATGTAAAATTCGTATTTGATAAATAAAATACATTTCCATGGCTTTTGTTACAGGTGTGTAACTAATCTGTATTGAAGCTTTCTAGTAGCTAAAGCAATGATCAGAACACAATTTATTACACAATTCTATACCTAAAGAAGAAAAATAAACCAGTAGTTCCAGGAAGGCATAGATGATGCTGGCACCAAAGAACTATTTCTTCCATGGGTCCTTCTAAAGAGGACACAATATGAGAAAGTGAACAGCATCCTGAAAAATATCTACACAGCAAATACAATACAGTTTCATAAATCCACAGATGAGTAAGACTAAAGCTAAGTGCAACTCTTTTACCAAGGCATGATGCAGATCACTTGTATGAAGACTAAATTTCAGATTATACTCTCTGACAAGTACCTAGTGTGCAGCTATTAAGTTTTTTTTTTTTTCTTAATTGCAAATTCATATGCTTTAACAGCTGACTGAGCTAGGGTTAGGGCTGACATTTTTGTAAGATGTTAAGAACCTGAGGAGGCAATCTGCTTGAAGAGAAAATCAACCTAGCAATAATCAGAGATCAATCAAGAGAGTACCTATGAACTGGAACAAATACTTTTTCTTAAAAGATAAAATTCGGGTTACTACCATGTTCATAATGGCATTATCACAATAGGCAAAATGTAGAAGCAACCCAAGTGTCTACTGAAAGATAAATGGATAAAAACACTGTGGTATACACACACACACACACACACACACACAGAATGAAATATTATTCAGCCTTAAAAAGGGAGGAAATTTTGACACATGCCTCAGCACGGATAAACCTTGAAGACATTAAGTGAAATTAGCCAGTCTTCCCCCCTGCCCCCTACTCCCCCCACCAAAAAAAAAAAAAACCAAATATTATGTGATTCCTCTTAGATGAGGTTCCTCCAGTAGTTAAATTCACAGAGACAGAAGGTAGAATAGTGGTGACCATAGGCTGGTGGGAGTGGGGAGTAGAAAATTCATGTTTAATGGATACAGAGTTTCCATTAAACTCTGGAACTCAGTTGGGGAAGATAAAATGCTTCTGGAGGTGGATGGTGGTGATGGTTGCACAACAATGTGAGTGGACTTAATGCCACTGGATGTACATTTAAAAATGACTAAAATGGTACATCTTATGCTATGTATGTATTATCACAATTTACAAAATGAAAAAAAGTACATTAGGAACACTCCAAAAAAGGATGAATGGCTCCAAAGTTTGATACCATTAATGCCTAGCCACAATAATTTTAATTTGAAAACCTTTAAAAGTAGGCATTGCCAAACACCCACCTTGGCCATAAAAAAAAATCCCAATAAATCTCCCAGGTTTAGAACGTCTAATTTGGAGCAATGCAGTTTCCTGGTGAACCCTCCAAAATAAACTGACTCTAAAGCACACATTTGGGTAAATGAATGTATTAGCCTGTTGCCTCATGTTGTTCAGAAAAGCCAGTTGAGGCCATTATCTTATTAATCCCTACAATAATCCAGGATGATTCAGGCCCATTTTGCAGATGAGCAAACCAAGACTCAAAAGATCAAATGGCTTTCTTAAAGTTGCATAGCTAATGAGAAGAGGATCTTGGATTTGAACCAACCCTCCCCAATACATGTTCCCATAGACTATAGGAGGGCCTCTCTCCTTTATCTTCTACTGCACCTCGTGAATCCTCAAGCAAGGAAAACATCACTCTGGTTTCCCTTTTCTGGGTTTTACAGGCTATGTGGAACTAGTACAAAACAACTAGAAAGGCTTTATTTTTAACTAAAGGCTGCCTGCCCTACCTCTGCCAAAACCTTCACAACTTGTACAGAGGGTGAGTTTAGGGACAGGAAATGTATGCATCTCCTTTATCACTTCATTTCATTATGTGTCCTCATTGCTAAATATTACTGAAAATCTACCATCTGACTGGCCTGAGAACTGGGGGCTTAAAATAATTAGCAGAGAAAATATTTGGTAAACTTGGGTAAGAAAATCTCCTTTGATTTTCCAGTATTTATCCTCAAGCTTGTGAGCACAGGCTTAGTTCAGAAAAGCCCTAAGCAGGCCACCTCCCACAATTCTTAGGGGAAGTGTAACTCGATCAGCCAGTTATACATCCTGTCCCTGCTCCTCTCTACTCCTCGCTAATTGCTGCTAATTATATACTTCAAGAATTCCTTTCTGTCTGGGATGTGTGTTCAGGAAACACGTTGTGTTTTGTCTTCTCGTGGGCTCATTAGCATTTGCTGAAGGAAGCAGCAGAGCCTGGAGCCCTCTGATCTCCTAGAAAGGCCGGACCCTCATTTGTTTGCCTCACTGAATTTCCTCTACTCTGTTTGCTTTCTCTGTTTGGACACCTCAACTTCATGAGGAGCTAGGGGCAGCCATCCTGGGGTTAGATAAAAAGTATTTCTTTTCTCTTTGTTCAGGTACCTTGTACTTTGGCAGCCTGAAAGAGTGCTTGCTGAGTGTGCTAAAAGCTCAATTTATGTTGCTTTTTCCTTTTTGCATTGCTTCAGTGCAAGCTGTATTTTATGAAGGTTTACTGGCATTTTCCAAAGTAGAAAGTAAGCGCTCTCCTTGTGTTCTTCATATGTTTAATCTGAGCACCTCTGAATTTTCAACACAATGTCTTCTGCCCCATTGGTGCATGCGATATTTATTAACCAACTGCAAGTTTCTATTTCACCAACTTTTTGATTGATTTCCTCTTGATGGTCACTAGAGACATAAATAACTATGTGATTCAAGCTTTTTGTTTGTCCATATCTTTTTTCTAGACATGTCTTTTTGCTTTGGCCCTGCTGCTCTTTCCACAACAATACTGTACAGTTCAGTGCTGTTAAGGGTTGCTAGGTTGGATCACATTTAAGGTGAGAGTACTGCCCCCAGGAATGTTTCAAAGGCCTTTGGAAAAACATGTGTTGGCAAGAGTAATAATCAGCAGAAAGTCAGGAACCCAAGGTGTATGCATGATTCCCCCATCAGTATCCTTGGGGAGGTTACTTCCCTTCTCTGCCTCTCAGTTGTGCCAGCTCTAAAATGAAAATATTTTACCAGATCATATCCTGTAATTCTTTCTTCATTTTGTCTCATCAACCGTTTGTTGGTTTGGAGCTACAGAGATGGGATGAATTTTGTTGATATACAAATTGAAGAAAGCTGGATTTGATCTTCATTTGACCTTACTCTCCTCCCACCACTCCCAACAAATGGTTGCTTGGAACCACCTCCTTTACCTCAGCCAACATTTTTATTGACCACGAATGAAAAGTCCTTTGAGCTCCACCTGGATTTGTGACTTCCCTTCTCCACCCTCCACCTCCTAGACTCTCCTGGCTCTGGATCACTGCCCTTTCTCTTGTAAGACACATCCTCTGCTTTTCCTCCTGTGGAAATTAGTCTTATTCCTTCTGCAGTGTTCATTTTACTCTATTCGATAGCAAAAATCTTACCCACGTTTCTCTGAAAGATCTTTACAATTCAGAGAGTGGGATATAAAGATAAAACTGAAAGTAAATTATTATAAGCATCTGATATTAATCACATGACTATAGAAATAGACTCTCCTTTTAGAGAAAAGTGGACCTGCCATAATTGCACCACTTGCCTTGGCTTGGAGGTTGCCATTTTGGACAGCAATGTGAGTTTCCTTTCTTCTTTTTTTCCACCTATGTGAATAAGGAAATGCCAGAGACCTTCCCACCCCCTCAGTCAACCCAGTACTCCCTGTTCAGGTGCTTCTGCCAACTAATTAACACCTCCTTTGCAAGCTGTAAATTGGACGGCAGATGCGCATAAATGCAGAGCCCAGTGGGAAGTCTCATGCTTTCTATATACATATATTTCATGAAAGGCAGGAAGTGAAATCAAGTAGGCTGATGGGAAATGCATTTTGCCAAAATGGTCACCCCCATATTCTTACATATATTTATGTTATTTTAACACAAAATAAATTTCTCATGTCTTTGGAGGAGAGGCCCATTTTTGTTGTTTTCAGACATAACCCAACGGGCTCTCAAAACTCTGGGAAAATGATTGAACATCTTTGGGTAGCACTAGGATGGTACTAGAGATGCAGGCACATTTGCATGTTTACCCCGGGTCTATTAAACATTATCCTTCCAACCCTCCAAGGACCAGGTTCTTGATTATTAAATCCCTGCCTGTAGTCTCAATCTGCTCCAACTATCCTTATTTTTACTGCCAGTGTTCTGTCTATAAACAAAATAGCATCAAGCTGCTTACAGTTTAAAATTGTTTTATGCTTCTCCAGATCACATAGGATATATTCAAAATAATATAGTGGGGGTCTATAGCCCCTGAGGCTCCGTTTCCTATCTCCTTTCTCTCTTCCCACCCATGCACATCGTTCATATCAGCAAGACTGAATACCTTGTCATTCCCTGCACAGGTGATCTTACACACCTCTACATTCTAGATCTGACCCTGCCCCATTCTCACTTTAGAAGCTACAATTCTTACTTTCCACAAAGAACTTGAAAACTTTTTTTTTCTGTAATCTGCAATTCAATTCATTTAATTCAATTCAACAAAGCCTACTGAGTACCTTTTCTGTGCCAAACACTGCTATGCTCAGGAGATATGATGATAAATAAGTCATAAAGTCTCTCTCTGAGGAGTTCACAACATAGTGGAGTGGGGGAGACATCAGTAAATAACTACAATAAATTTCACCAGGTTCTCCCCGAGGACAGGCTTGAAGGCCTGTGGCAGCAAAAAATAACTTACTCTTTAGGAATGGTGGCTGGGGTTCGGGAAGGCGAGGTGCCAAGAAAAGGTTTCAGAGGGGAGATGGACACTGGAATGAGTCTACTGATCTATTTGCTTTGGTTTCATGCTCCTGGTGTCTGGTAGGCAGCTCTGCCTAAAACAGAAGGAAAACAACACAGAGCTGGATAAACCAAGTCACATGGGATGGACCCTGAATGCAGAGGATATTAAGTATCATGGATATTGAAAGATATGAAAAAATAATCTCCATATTACGTCAAAAATTGGCCTACTTTACTTTAAATAGCACTTGTCTTCCTCTCTGAGGGGGAAATGTGGGGATTTTTTTGTACATACACACAGCAATAGCTATAGTAAATTGTTCAACATGGCCTGTTGTGTGTGTAAGCAGAAGTGTAGAGATTTGAAACCTATTGATGAAAGAATTTTAGCCAAAATTTCAGAAAATCTTGTACTTCTAAGTAATTTGTGAATGATGGAAAAGGTAGGGGACAGCAAGTCTAAAAGGGCGTACATTTAAGTCTCCACTTTCTTCTTACTCAGAAGCAAGTGATGACCCTAACCACAGGGTCCAAGGGAATCGCCTCTCTGTGGTGTGGTCGGTATCTCTGTAGTGTAGGCGGGTTGGTTACTACTGTGATGTCCACTTATTCACTCAGGTGCTGGTCTTTTTCTCTACATTTCATCCCCAAAGTGTGGTTCCAGATCAGCAATGTCAGCATGGCCTGGGAGCTTGTTAGAAATGCAGAACCTCAGGCTCCACTTCAAACCTACTGAATTGGAATGTGTGTTTTATTAGGATCCTTCTCTAATTCAGTGCACATTAAAGTTTGATAATCACTGTGTTAACCACATTCAAACTTCACAACATTGCTTACATAGTTCTCAACTCTTAACCTCAGGTTTCAAGTACACAAGAAATGCCTGATAAAATCTCTTGCAGTGTACACATTCATGTGTGTAAAGCATAAGAGTTAAAAGAGGTGCCCCAGATTGTATTCACTGGCATTCCCTCCCCATCACATATGTGTAATGCACACACTTTGAGAAGTAAATCAATAAAAAATATTTTCCCCATTAAAACTTCTTCCCTTCTTTTCTGATTCTTCCCCAACATGCACACAAGCACACGCGTGTGAGCGCATGCACACACATGCACGCACAACTTATTGCCAACTTTTAGATGACAGTTATTAAGCCAGTGAGCAGAGAAAGGGACATCTGTCAAAGGGATCCATGATTTGTCTTGGAGAAATAAAGTTAAATTACTGTACACGAGTTATACTGAGTAAAGAAGCCTAGTTAGCCCTCACTCTTTTATTGTTACTTCTTTTTTCTTTTAAATGTTACCGGACCAAAAGGATGAAATTGCCAGGCCACTGCTTACTACACTGATTAAAGTAAGCAGTGACCAGGACAGGAGCAGCAGCCACCAAATACTTCTTCTTTAAGTCCAATGATACTTGGCTTCTAAACTCTATTTAGATAGAAAAGGTAATACAGTATATACAGAATGTAAACAGCCTAACCCATTAGCAGCAAATGTTATTCCCTCCCTGTCTCAAAATCTCTCTTCCTGTCTTTAATTCTTAAAGCACTTTATTTATTTATTTATTCATTCATTCATTCACACCTTTTGAAGGGGAGAACCAAATACTGAGGAACTATTGGGAGAAGGAAGACTATAAGCTGTGCTTAGAAAAATGAAAAGTGCCTGTTCTGTAGATACTCAGTAAGAGTTTGTTACATTTTGAATGAAATAATTAAACAGCAATACCCTGGAAGGTTGCTTAAGCAGTACTGACTCTACCCCAATCAATGACAGTCCTCAAATCAGATTGTCCTTCAAGGAATGTTGACCTCACAAAGGGATTTTGGTTGACCACCAAAAGAACACAGACCTGCAGTGTTGAGGATAGAGAGTTAGATTACTGCAGTACTACTTGAACAAAGCCAAAATTTGTAGAGCTATTTGAGGGAACTAGAAGTTTCCATAAAGATCTTCAGATAAAAACTGAGATCTTTAAAACTTTATTTTAAAAAATGCAGAGACAGCAGTCAATACCTGAATCAAGAAGCAGACATCACAGTACAAACCAAACGGTACAATGACAAAGATACTGACCGCACCAACAGCAAGGCTGTTTCCTTACCTCCCTGGTTATGGTCATCAGTTGCTTCTTAGTAAGGGGAAAGACTTAACTATATCTCCCTTTCTATTGGTTGCCACCTGTGCATACAAATATACAACAAATTGCATAGAATTATTATCATAGGTTGTAGGCTCACTCTTTCTTAAAACGCCTGCTTTCTCATTTGTCATAAAGTCCTGAGTTAAACAACCCTGTCGGGTACTGTGTGGGCCCTGTGTGAGTTATACTTCTGAGACCCACAATGTGTCAAGGAGGCATCCAGCCTTTCACCACCTGTAAGTATCTGTCCTGAAGAAACCTACTTTTTTTTGGCCATGCTACCTGTTAACCAAATACAGACAGTCTTTGAATTGAACGTTTCCAAGATGCAAAATTCCATTTTTGATTAAAATGAGCTAAGGAAAAATACATTGAAGAGAACAGAAACAATTCTATCATAGGCAAATTTGAGAATAACCCATTGACAATTGTAGGGATAACAGATATAGAAAATGGAAAGTAAACCACAAAGGCTAAAACGCTGGTACATATTTTATAGTGATATAACAGGACCTTGCCCATTATTCAACTTAAAGAAAATAAAATCTTACTCGTATTTTTGCAGCCTCTTCTGTGTCCCTTGAAGCCCCCATATTCTTCCCATTCCTCCCAAGGTACCCACAAGCCTGAATTTCATGAGTATTATCCCTTTGCTTTCCCTATCCCTTTACCACATTTGTATCCTTAAATGCGATTGTATTAAAAAAACAGTCCCCAACTTACAATAGTTCAACTTGGGAATTTTCTACTTCACGATGGTGCTTTCTGCCATGTATATTAATGGTGAGTACCCATACAATCATTCTGTTTTTTACTTTCAGCACAGCATTTAATAAGCTACTTTAATATTTAATACTTTATCATAAAATAGGGCTAGTGTTAGATGACTTTGCTCAACTATAGGCTAATGTAAGTGTTCTGAGCATGTTTAAAGCAGGCTAGGCTAAGATGTTTGGTAGGTTAGGTGTACTAAATGAATTTTTGATTTATATTTTCAGCTTACAATAGGTTTATCAGAGTGTAATAGTATCATAAGCTGAGGAGCATCTCTATATTCACTGTGATTGACTTGGTTTTTCAATAAAGTGTATTCCTTAGACCAATTTCTGTTGTGTATAACCAAAACTCATCCCTTGATGCTACATAATATTCCTTTGTATGAATATTTTCCAACTAATATACAGGTTGAACACTTCTAATATGAAATCCAAAGTTCAAAATGCACCAAATTCCAAAACATTTTGAGCACAACACAATGACACAAGTGGAAAATTCCACACATGACCTCATGTGATCAGCCGCAGCCTTAAGCCAGGTGCACAAAACACAATTTATTCCACATTCCTAAGGGAATAAAGACTCTCCCTTCCTACTTCAGCTGCAATATATCTTTTCCACACATGCCCAGATTCCCCTATGTGAGCACACTCACAAAGGCTAATAAAATGGCACATGCGCATATGCAGGTGGGAGATGCCAATGCTAGGTTCCACACGATGCCCTACATGGGGCCAAGACCTATGTGCATTACTCACTTTGTTGTTGTTGTTGTTGTTATTGTTTTTGCTTATTTTCTGCTTTCTGGTATAAAGATGTTGTGGAACATGTCAAAAACGTCTGCAGATATCCCTATGGGTAACAGTGATAAGAAAAAGAAGAAGTGTTTATGTTTATCTACAGCACAGAAAGCCAAGTTGCTGGAGAAAATATGCAGCAGTGTAAGCCTGAAACATCTTACAGAAGAGTATAGTTTTGGAATGACCGCTATATATGACCTGAAGAAACAGAAGAATAAACTGTTGAAGTTCTATGCTGAAAGTGATGTATGGAGGTTAGTGAAAAACAGATAAATACTGCATAAAGCTGCAACTGAAGATCTTGGTCGTATATTAAAATAATGGATCAGTGTCACAATGAACATATACCATTTAATAGTATGTTGATTATGAAATAAGCATAGATCTAACACAATGAACTGAAAATTGAAGGGAACTGTGACTATTCAACAGGCTGGTTGCAGAAATTTAAGAAAAGACATAGCATTGGCCAGGCGCGGTGGCTCATGCCTGTGATCCCAGCACTTTGGGAGGCTGAGGCAGGCGGATCACGAGGTCAGGAGATCGAGACCATCCTGGCTAACATGGTTAAACCCTGTCTCTATTAAAAATACAAAAAAATTAGCTGGGTGAGGTGGTGGGCGCCTGTAGTCCCAGCTACTCGGGAGGCTGAGGCAGGAGAATGGCGTGAACCCAGGGGGCGGAGCCCGCAGTGAGCTGAAATCGCGCCACTGCACACTCCAGCCTTGGCGACAGCGAGACTCCGTCTCAAAAAAAAAAAGAAAAAGAAAAAGAAAAGACGTAGCATTAAATCTGTAAAGACCTGTGGTGATAAAACAACTGCTGATCACAAAGTGGACAAATTCATTGATGGGTTTGCCAAGATTATCACTGATGTAAATGATGCCAGAACAAGTACATAATGTGAATGAAACATCACTCTTTTGTTGTAACTGCCCCAAAAAGACATAGACTATATCTGATGAGACAGCCCCAACATGAATTAATGATACCAAAGATAGAATGACTGTGCTGGGTTGTGCTAATGCAACAGGCACACCTAAGTGTAAACTTGCTGTGACAGGCAAAAACTTTCATCCTCACTGTTTTCAAAGAGTGAATTTCATACCAGTTCATTATTGTATTATGCTAACAAAAAGGCATATACCTCCAAGAACATCTTCTCTGTTTGGTTTCACAAACATTTTGTACCAGTGGCTCATGTTCACTGCAGGGAAGCCAGACTAGATGACAACTGCAAGCTTTTATTATTACTGGACAACCATTCTGTTCATCCTTCAGCTGAAATTCTCATCAAAAATGATGTTAATGCCATGTATTTTCGCTCAAATGTGATTTCATTAATTCAGCCATGTGACCAGGTTCTCTTAGATCAATGAAGTAAATATAAAAACACTTTCCTCAACGGTATGCTAATAGCAGTGAACAGAGAAACATGAGTGTGAAAGGTTTTCAAAAGGAGTTTGACGTGAAGGATGCTTTATATGCTGTTGTCAATGCCTGGAACACAGTGATTAAAGACACAGTTGGACATGCCTGGCACAAGTTCTGGCCTGGAACCATATTCAGTGATGATGATCAAGATGGTAACTTTGAAGGATTTCATATGTCAAGTGAGAAAAAAATGATGTATGACTTCCTTGCATATGCAAAAAAAAATACCTTCAGAGTTCATCAGTAAACTGGGAGAAGCAAATATTGAGGAAGTGTTTCATATCAACAATGAAGCTCCAGTTGTTCATTGACCAATGGTGAAAGAGCTGAAATGATTCTGAATCAAGAAGATCGTGGTAATAGTGATGATAAAGACTACATTGTCATCAGAAAAAGTGCCTGTAGATGACATGGTGAAAATGTGTGATGGGGCTTTTGAAGGACTAGGGCAGAATGCATTTGTAACAGAACAAGAAATCATGTCAGTTTATAAAATCTAAGAAAAGACTTCTAAGACAAAGCCTTGTTAATAAGGCAGATGACTTTGGAGGAAATAGTTTAAAAAAACCATTCACTGGAATGCCTTCTCTTCCCTAGGTATTTATTTCTTGATCCCTCAACTGCTTCTGATGTTTTTTTCTCATGTAAAAAAATAAAATACAATGTACAATAACCTTCTATTCAAAACACAGCATCATAGGTGGAGATTGAAAGCCTGTCATTGTTGTTAGCATTGTTTAACAGCACATACAGGTATTCTGGTGATGCTACTAGGCTGCTTAGTTACCCTGAACACATTATTTTTTCACTGTATTAATGGCATGTCATACTTTTTGCTGTTAAGCACTTATGTGTGAAGAAGTATGAAAAATGATCGCTTATTGGTAGCGTATAAATTGAGAGTCAGCCATGATGGTGGTGTGAGATAGCAACACTATAATTTCTGCTGGTCCAATATACACAAGCTTTGTTATATGCACAAAATTATTTAAGATATTGTATAAAATTTCCTTCAGGTTATGTATATAAGGAGTATGTGAAACATAAATGAATTTCATGTTTAAATTTGGATCTAATTTCCAAGCTATCTCGTTATGTATATGCAAATATTCCAAAATCTGAAAAGAATCTGAAAACTAAAACACTTCTGGTTCCAAGCATTTCAGATAAAGAATACTCAACCTGTATCAGTTTTGATGGTGATGATCAGATCATTTGTTTCTGAGTATTTTATTATTACAAAAATATTGCTGTGAGTATTCTTTGTCTCTTGGTCATATGTGAAAGAGTTTCTCTAGGATATAAAATGAGTGGAATTGCTGGGTAATGTTGTGTGTGCATATTTAATTTTACTAGGCACTGCCAATTGTACCTATTTACACTGCTACCAGCAAAGTATAAGTGTTCTGGTTGCTTCATATTTGCACCAACATGATATTACACTTGATCCTCTGTATCCATGGGTTCTGCATTTGTGGATTCAACCAACCATAGATTCAGAAAAAATAACAGTATAGGAATAAAAATAATGCAAAGTTAAAACAATCTAACAACTATTTACATAGCATATTTATATATAACAACTATTTACATATCTAATACATTGTATTATGTATTATAAGTAATCTAGAGATAATTTAAAGTATACAAGAAAGGACGGGTGCTGTGACTCCTGTCTGTAATCCTAGCACTTTGGGAGGCCGAGGTGGGTGGATCACCTGAGGTCAGGAGTTTGAGAGCTGCCTGGCCAACATGGTGAAACCCCATCTCCATTGTGGTAGTACACACCTGTGGTCCCAGCTACTCAGGAGGCTGAGGCAGGAGAATTGCTTGAACCTGGGAGGCAGAGGTTGCAGTGAGCTGAGGTAGCGCCACTGCACTCCAGCTCGGTGACAGAGCAAGATTCCATCTCAAAAAACAAAATAAAAAAAAATACAAATGTATAGAAGAGGATGTGCGTAGTTTATACACAAATACTATGCCAATTTATAGAAGGAACTTGAGCATCCTCATATTTTGGTATCTGTGGTGGGTCCTGGAACCAGTTTCTTGCAGATACTAAGGGATAACTGTAGTACACATACATTTTTTTAAATCAATCTAACGTCTGTGAAATGTTATCTCATTTTGATTTAAATTTGCATTTCTTTAAAATACAATGAGGCTGAGCATCTTTTCATAAATGTATTGCCCATTCAAGTTTTCTTTTCTTGTAAGTGCTTATTCAAGACTTTTGCCCATTTTTGGGCAAACAAGAGTTATTTCCTTTCTTAATGATTTATGGTTTTTCATATATTCTGAATAGTCTCATTTTGTAGTTTTAATGATGCAAATAATTTCTTCTTGTTTGTAGTTTCTCTTTTTGCTTTCTTCAGGAGCCTGGAAATATACATACTATTAAAATGAATGAAGTCAGATTTATCTTCTTTATGTTTTGTACTATTTCATTTTGTTTAAGAAACTGTTAAATATTTTAATGTCACAAAGACACTCCCCTTTATTTAAGGATTTGCCCTTCACATTTAAATCCAGCTGAGATGTATTTATTTTTAATGTGTGGAGTGAGATAGGGATCCAATTTGAATTATTTCCATGTGTATAACAATTGTCTCAGCATATTTTATTGAATTCCATTTTTTCCTCCACTGATCTGATTTGTTATAAACGTTTTCACATACGGGTGTGTTTGTTTTTTGGCTTTTTGTTCAATTCCATTGGTTACTCACCTGTGATGATGTCACATTATGTTGTAATAATTCTTCATATTTGTGAAGGTCAGTAATCACTATTCCAAACAACTTCTCCTTTCTCTCCTCTTTGTCTTTTTCTCTGTCTTCTTCTCATCTTCCTATTCCTTCTACTTTTTCTTTCCCTTCTGCTTCAAAGTTCTCACTATTTTTTTTTTTTTTTTTTTTGCCAAGTTAAGCCCTCTTCCCTTACATACACATATGAAGACTTGTTGGTATTTTAAAATTCAGATTGTATTAAATATATAGATCAATTTAGTAATAACAGGCAGCTTTATGATTTTGAGTGCTCCAATCCATAAATGTAGTATTTATTTCCATTCATTTAGATCATATTAAATCAATTAATAAAATTAGTATTTTTCTTCATTAAAATCTTTTCCATACTCAGTTAGATTTATTTTTAGGCCCTTAAAGTTTTTTAAACATATCATTGCAAACAATCTTTTAAAAAATTACATTTTCTAACTAATCATGCCAGTTAGTACAAATGCAACAAATTTATTTACATTGATTTTGAATCCAAGAACACTCATAACCATTAATTTTAAAATTTTCTATGTATGTTCTTTTAGGTTTTCTAGGAATATTCTAATGTCATCTGAAAATAATGAAGTCGATTTATTCTTTTCTAAGCTGAACCCTATGCCTTAAAACAACAACAACAATTCAGCATCAGAGGGTAGAGTTAATCATGCTCTTCTGTTCATAGCATGCTACTATCATTGGTCTCACAAAGCCCTTCTCTTATTTATTGACTTATTTATTCTCTTTATCTTTATCCCATGCTCTACTGCTATTTGCCTTTTCCCTATAGATACCATTTAAATTTTTTTTTTTTTTTTTGAGACAAAGTCTCGCTCTGTCACCCAGGCTGGAGTGCAGTGGTGCCATCTCGGCTCACTGCAAGCTCCGCCTCCCGGGTTCACGCCATTCTCCTGCCTCAGCCTCTCAAGTAGCTGGAACTACAGGCACCCGCCACCACGCCTGGTTAATTTTTTATATTTTTAGTCGAGACAGGGTTTCACCGTGTTAGCCAGGATGGTCTCAATTTCCTGACCTTGTGATCTGCCCGCCTTGGCTTCCCAAAGTGCTGGGATTAGAGGCGTGAGCCGCAGCGCCCAGCCCTTAAAATATTTTTAAAATGTATATATATTTTCAATATGTGCATGAATTTTATATGTATGTAAATGATATTGTGTTTTGCAGCTTATTCTTTCTTTGTTTCCTAACTTTTTTAGTCAGAGCTGTTTTTTAAGGTTTATCAATATTGCTACATGCATATTTAAATCTTGTAGATTTTCACCTTCATTAAATTGCCCCTAGTAGACATTGCTGTTGTCACTCATATCTAGTTTTCCATTTCTTCCAGGATATAGGAGAATTCTATTTTCCTGCCTCTTGAAGTTAAGCAAAACCTTGTTAATTTCCTTAGCCAATATAAGTAAGTGAAAGTCTGGATGTCATTTCCAGATGAAAGCATGTAAAAGCCTGGGTGCAATTTCCACACTCTTTCCTCAGTCATGGCAGTTGTGAAAAAAAAAGTGTTAATGTAAAGGTTTCATAATACTAAAGCAGCCTCGAAATGCCAAGCCAATTTGGCATCATAAAGGTTTATTTTTGTAAAATTATTCTGTATAAACTCAAAAAGGATTCTATGGATTTTATGTTTGTGTGTTTTATAATTCTTTACATATCTTTGATAAATCTACATGTGTTTCTTTACTTGATCTATAAATTTCAGTTTCTGAAAGTGGTGTGTTAAAATTGGTAACTTACATTACTTCACTTATTTGTCTTTGGTTTTGTTGTTACTTGGTATGTTTTGAGTCTGCATAATTAGGTGTGTATTGTTTATAATCAATATATCTTTTTATTACTTCCTTTTATTTGTATATGATATCTTTTTTGTTTTTTAAGACATATTTTTCTTAAATAATCTGATCAAATATTAGGATTGTTACTGCAGCCTTTCTGTGGCTAATATTTTCTTGTTATATATTTACATCTATTTAAGTCTTTTTGTATCTTTTTGTTTTCAGTGAGCTCTTCTAGTAACATATATTTGAAGCCTCTTTTATAAATCCAATTTGAGAATCTGTGTGTTTTAAATGGTGAGTTTAATACATTTATATTTATTATTATTATTGTTATATTAGAACATATTTTTGTCATCTTTCTTAATATTTTCCAGCCATTATACTAACTTTGGCTTTTTCTCTTTATTCTTCCTCCTTTCCTTTATTACTTTAGAAGTGCTATGCCATTATGCCATTATCTTCTTGCATTCAGCGTTGCTGTTGAGAAGTCTGATGTTATTCTGATGTTTATTCTTCTGTAGTTGAGCTGTTCTTTCTAAAAGTATTAGTAATTGTTCTTGCTTTTGATGTCTTTAAATTTTACTATATTTAGGTGTCAATTTTTCCTAATCTCTTATATTTGGCAGTGTATGGGCTATTTTAATCTGTGTCATTTGTATTCAATTCTAAGAAATATAACTTCATTTTTTTCTTCAAATATTTTTCTTCATTTTTATTTTCCTCTCCTTCTAGAGTTTCTAGCTTCTGGGTGTTGGCATCTTGACTTATACTATCCATTTCTTTTAGCTTTTCTTTCATATTTTCTTTCTTTTATTCTTTTTATCATCTTTTATGAAACCTCAATATGATCTTATATTTCATTAATTCATTTTTAGCCGCATCTATCCTACTGTATTCTTTTTTCCAACCATTCTATTTATTATAGCTAATATTTCCACTTGATTATTTTCATTATTATTTTGGTTATTGTTTCATATTGGTAATATTTTTTCTCATTTCCTTAAATATCTTAGCAGGCTTTACAGAAAGCTTTGTCCTCTGTTCTAATATGTCTGCTTCGAATGATATGTGTTGCAGTCTGTGGTATTAAACAGCAGTCTGGTTATTTTAGTTTGTGAGCTCATGACCTATTCAGTGGTCATGGACTCTGTCAGGTAGTATGTACTTAAAAAGGTCTATTCACAGTCCTCGTCTTTGTCAGTGCTGGAAACTTTAAGAAAGAGAGTAGGCTTAGTTCCAAAGTACATTGTCACAGAACAGCCATAGCACCACTGTTGACTATTAATATTTCTTTGCCACTCTACCAGGCAACTATCCACAGGGTTTTGACTTTAGACCATTAGGCCGAAACAGTATTTGGAGAAAGTAGCTATCTCCTAAGTCTGTACTAAAAAGTTTTGGGGATATTGAGGTGAAAGTGAACAGAGAAAGGAAAGTTTAGGGAGGCTGGTCTCTCCCTACCAGTTTTCATCAATTCCTCATCTTAAAAGGACTTTTCTATTACTCTCATACTCCCTAGCATTGGGAGTATGAGATGACCAGGCATCTTGGTATCTACTGCAAAGGGTAAAATGGATCAAGAGCCCAGGATTTCCCATAGCAGCTTTGCCTCCACTGAGGGCTGTGAGTAGGTGTGCCCAATAATAGTTCAGCACAGCCAGGTCAAGTATTTTTTTTTTTTTTGAGACAGTCTCGCTGTGTTGCCCAGGCTAGAGTGCAGTGGCACAATCTCAGCTCACTGCAAGCACCGCCTCCCGGGTTCACGCCATTCTCCTGCCTCAGCCTCTCCGAGTAGCTGGGACTACAGGCGCCCGCCACCACGCCCGGCTAATTTTTTGTATTTTTAGTAGAGATGGGGTTTCACCGTGGTCTCGATCTCCTGACCTTGTGATCCGCCCGCCTCGACCTCCCAAAGTGCTGGGATTACAGGTGTGAGCCACCGCGCCCGGCCAGCCAGGTCAAGTTTTAATAAGAGCTAAGGTCCTAGAACAGGCAGGGGCAAAGGAAGTAATGAGAGGAGAAACGAGAGCCCAGGCTTCTTTTCCTGGTTGTCTCATTTGTTAGCTCTTCCCCTGAATTAGCCACTACCTTAGCATCTCAGTTACTGTGCAGTATCTAAGGAGGCACCCGGACTGGATAGCATGTGGTGACTGAGCTCTGAATTTCCTTGCTAGTCATTTTCACTCGTGTCCGTGTGAAGAGACCACCAAACAGGCTTTGTGTGAGCAATAAAGCTGTTTATTTCACCTGGGTGCAGGCGGGCTGAGTCGGAAAAGAGAGTCAGCGAAGGGAGATAGGGGTGTGGAAAAGAGAGTCAGCGAAGGGAGATAGGGGTGGGGCCGTTTGATAGGATTTGGGTAGGTAAAGGAAAAAGGGGGATTGTTCTCTGGCAGGCAGGAGTCGGGGTCACAGGGTGCTCAGTGGGGGAGCTTTTGAGCCAGGATGAGCCAGGAGAAGGAATTCCACAAGATAATGTCATCAGTTAAGGCAGGAACAGGCCATTTTCACTTCTTTTGTGGTGGAATGTCATCAGTTAAGGCAGGAACCGGCCATCTGGATGTGTACGTGCAGGTCACGGGGATATGATGGCTTAGTTTGGGCTCAGAGGCCTGACATTCCTGTCTTCTTATTTTAATAAGAAAAATAAAATGAAATAGTGGTAAAGTGTTCATTCGGATGGTGAAAATTTTTTGGGGAGTGGTATGGAGAGATAATGGGCGATGTTTCTCAGGGCTGCTTCGAGCGGGATTAGAGACGGCGTGGGAACCTAGAGTGGGAGAGATTAAGCTGAAGGAAGATTCTGTGGTAAGGGGTGATACTGTGGGACTGTTAGAAGAAACATTTGTCATTTAGAATTATAGGTGATGGCCTGGATAGTTTTGTATGAACTGAAAAACTAAACGGAATAAGAGAAGGAGAAAAACAGGTATTAAAGGTCTAAGAATTGGGAAGACTTAGGACATCTAATTAGAGAGTGCCTAAGGAGGTTCAGCATAGCCTTGCCAGCAAAGATTATTTATTTAAAAGTTAAGCGTGGCGGTTTGGGGATAGCACCAGGAGATACCAGCTGTGATGGGTTGGAGAAAGGGTAAACTGGCAGTGTAAACAAGAGCGGGACATGTGTAAGTAGTTGAGAACGGTGAATAGGAGTATGATTAGACAGAAGATAGTAGGGATGACAAGTTTTTTGGGGCACAGTCCAAGTTGGTCTGGTGTCTGGAATGAGACTGGGGCCTAATAAAAAGGAGCATCTGTACAGGAGCTCAAATGGGCTGTACCTTGTAGCATTCCGAGGACAGGCCTGAATTCTGAGAAGGGAAAGTGGTAAAAGTATTGTCCAGTCCTTTTTAAGTTGGTGGCTGAGCTTGGTGAGGTGTGTTTTTAAAAGACCATTAGTCTGTTCTACCTTTCCTGAAGACTGAGGACTGTAAGGGATATAAAGGTTTCACTGAATACTAAGAGCCTGAGAAAATGCTTGGCTGATTTGACTAATAAAGGCCAGTCTGCTATCAGACTGTATAGAGGTGGGAAGGCCAAACCGGGGAATTACATCTGACAGAAGTGAAGAAATGACCGTGGTGGCCTTCTTAGATCCTGTGGGAAAGGCCTCTACCTATCCAGTGAAAGTGTCTACCTAGACCAAGAGCTATTTTAGTTTCCTGACTTGGGGCATGTTGAGTAAAGCTAATTTGCCAGTCCCGGGGGCAAATCCCTGAGCTTGATGTGTAGGGAAGGGAGGAGGCCTGAATAGTCCCTGCGGGGTAGTAGAATAGCAGATGAAACACTGAGAAGTTATTTCCTTGAGGGTAGATTTCCACGATGGAAAGGAAATGAGAGGTTCTAAGAGGCGGGCTGGTGGCTTGTACTATAGCATAGCCTGCCTTTGCTGGTGTGTGGCGATTAGGCCTGGTGGAACTGCCATCAATAAACCAAGTGTGATCAGTGTGAGGAACAGGAAAGAAGGAAATATGGGGAAATGGAGTGAACGTCAGGTGGATCAGAGAGATGCAGTCATGAGGGTCAGGTGTGGTATCTGGAATAATGTGGGAGGCTGGATTGAAGTCCGGGCCAGGAAGAATGGTAATTGTGGGACTCAACAAAGAGTGAGTACAGCTGAAGGAGCCAGGGAGCAGAAAGTATATGTGTCAGGTGTGAGGAAGACAATAGATTTTGAAGTTATGAGAGCTGTAGAGAGTGAGTTGAGCATAGTTTGTGATTTTGAGGGCCTCTAAAAGTATTAGGGCAACAGTAGCCACTGCACGGAGACATGATGGCCAGCCTAAAACAGTAAGGTCAAGGTATTTGGACAAAAAGGCTACAGGACCCAATCCTGGTCCTTGTGTAAGAATTCCGACTGCACAGCCCTGCATCTCAGCTGTGTGTAATGAAAAGGGTTGGGATGAGTCAGGGAGAGCTAGGGTGGCGGCAGTCTCTAAAGCTGTCTTCAAGGTACAGAAAGAGGAGTGGGGAAAGGATTTAGGATCTATGGGGTCAGCTAGGTTTCCTTTTGTGAGTTTATATAATGGTTTTGTTAGGATGGCAAAACCAGGTATCCAAAGGTGAAAGTATCCAACCATGCCCAGGAAGGAAGGGAGTTGTTGTTTTGTAGAAGGGGTTGGGGTTTGAGAGATTAGTCGGACATGATCGGCAGGGAGAGCACGTGTGTTTTTGTGAGAATTATGCTGAGATAGGTAACAGATGAGGAAGAAATTTGGGCTTGACTGAAGTAATGGGGGCTGTCTGTGAAGCTTCGCAGCAGTACAGCCCAGGTAATTTGCTGCGCCTGATGGGCGTCAGGGTCAGTGCAAGTGAAAGCGAGGAGAAGCTGGGATGAAGGGTGCAAAGGAATAGTAAAGAAAGCATGTTTGAGATCCAAAACAGAATAATGGATTGTGGAGGGAGGTATTGAGGATAGGGGAGTATATGGGTTTGGCACCATGGGGTGGATAGGCAAAACAATTTGGTTGATAAGGCATAGATCCTGAACTAACTTGTAAGGCTTGTGTGGTTTTAGGACAGGTAAAATGGGGGAATTATAAGGAGAGTTTATAGGCTTTAAAAGGCCATGCTGTAGCAGGCGAGTGATAATAGGCTTTAATCCTTTCAAGGATTCCCAATCCCAAGGAGGGAGTAGAGGTATCTTATACTTGTGGGTTAAGGTTGGGGGATACAAGAGGAGGACGAAAAGGAGGCTTTGAATTGGGAAGAAGGGCAGCAATGAGATGTAGCTGTAGTCCAGGAATAGTCAAGGAAGCAGATAATTTAAAGTGTCTCGGCCTAATAAGGGAACTGGGCAGGTGGGGATAACTAAAAAGGAGTGCTTAAAAGAGTGTTGTCTAAGTTGGCACCAGAGTTGGGGAGTTTTAAGAGGTTTAGAAGCCTGGCTGTCAATACCCACAACAGTTATGCAGGCAAGGGAAACAGGCCCTTGAAAAGAAGGTAATGTGGAGTGAACAGCCTCCGTATTGATTAAGAGGACGGACTTACCTTCCACTGGGAGAGTTACCTGAAGCTCGGCATCTGTGATGGTCTACGGGGCTTCCGAGGCGATCAGGCAGCATCAGTCTTCAGCCGCTAAGCCGAGAAGATCTGGGAAGGAGTCAGTCAGAGAGCACTGGACCAGAGTTCCAGGGGCTCTGGGAGTGGCTGCCAGGTAAGTTGAACAGTCCAATTTCCAGTGGGATCCTGCACAGATGGGACATGGCTTAGGAGGAATCCTGGGCTGCGGGCATTCCTTGGCCTGGTGGCCAGATTTCTGGCACTTGTTGCAAGCTTCTGGGGGAAGCGGTTCTGGAGGAACGCCTGGCCACTGTGGTTTAGGCGTTTGGAAGTTCTTGTGTGCTGGAGATGTGGCTGGGGTTTGTCTCACAGTGGAGGCAAGGAATTGCAACTCCGAAATACATTGTTACTTGGCTGCCTCTACTCTATTATTGTACACCTTGAAGGCGAGGTTAATTAAGTCCTGTTGTGGGGTTTGAGGGCCGGAATTTAATTTTTGGAGTTTTATTTAATGTCAGGAGCAGATTGGGTAATAAAATGTATATTGAGAATAAGACGGCCTTTTGATTTTTAGGGTCTAGGGCTGTAAAGCGTCTCAGGGTTGCTTCCAAAGGAGCCATGAACTGGGCTGGGTTTTTATATTTGATGAAAAAGAGCCTAAACGCTATCTGATTTGGGATAAAGAAAAAGGAGCATTAACCTTGACTATGCCTTTAGCTCCAGCCACCTTTTTAAGAGGAAATTGCTGGGCAGGTGGGGGAGGGCTAGTCACAGAACGAAACTGTAAGCCTGACCGGGTGTGAGGAGGGGAGGTGATAAAAGGATTATAGGGTGGAGGAGTGGAGGCTGAGGAAGAATTGGGACCTAGCTTGGCCTGGCGAGGAGCAGAGAGGTCAGATGGGTCTGCAGAAAAGGAAGATTAGAAAGACTCAGCGACGCTTGGGGTTGGGACTGAGGGGACAGGTGGGAGGGAAAGAAGGAAGATTTGGGAGCAGCAGGTGAGAGTTGAAGAGGTTTTAAGTTCTTAAGAACACAGGCTAAGGGAGAAGAAGGAGGAATGAAAGGTGGAAGCTAGCCCATAGTGAAGGAGGCAAGCCCAGAGAAAAGAGAGTAGAGACACGGAGAAGGGGTGAGGGCTTCTTGCCCTCCATAAAAGCAGACAAGGGGTCAGGGTGCGGAAATAAGGGGTTGGGGTGCAGAGATAAGTCGGGGTGCAGAAATAAGGGACTGGGGCGCAGAGATAAGAGGTCAGGGCATGGAAAGAAGGGATGAGGGCACAGAGATAAGAGGTGGGGGTTCCTGTCCCTCCCCTAGAAAAGCGGGACTTGACACTAAGGGTGAAGGAGAAGGGTTTGAGGGGTTCTTTCCCCTCTCCCATAAAAGCGGGACTTGCTGCTAAGGGTGAAGGACCAAGGCAGGCATTCCTGCATGGTCTGACACCTCTGAAAGCTGGGTGAATAATCAGAGAGGCGTCCCTGCACTGATTAAACACCAAGGGAAGGCTGCCTTCCCTAGTCCATGACCCGCGCCGGAGTTTTGGGTCCACAGATAAAACGTGTCTCCTTTGTCTCTACCAGAAAATGAAAGGAATTGAAATTAAGAGAAGGGAGAGATTGAAGTGTGGCGCCAAGATTGAAAGGAGAAAGAAGATGAGGGATAGTGAGGGAGGTTGGAGAAGAGAGTAAAAAGAGGCTGCTTACCGGATTGGAAATTGGTGAGATGTTTCTTGGGCTGGTGGGTCTGAGGACCTGAGGTCATAGGTGGATCTTTCTCACGGAGCAAAGAGCAGGAGGACAGGGGATCAATCTCCCAAGGGAGGTCCCCTGATCTGAGTCAGGGCACCAAATTTCACTGGAGTCCATGTGAAGAGACCACCAAACAGGCTTTGTGTGAGCAATAAAGCTGTTTATTTCACCTGGGTGCAGGCGGGCTGAGTCGGAAAAGAGTCAGCGAAGGGAGATAGGGGTGGGGCCGTTTGATAGGATTTGGGTAGGTAAAGGAAAAAGGGGGATTGTTCTCTGGCAGGCAGGAGTGGGGGTCACAAGGTGCTCAGTAGGGGAGCTTTTGAGCCAGGATGAGCCAGGAGAAGGAATTTCACAAGATAATGTCATCAGTTAAGGCAGGAACAGGCCATTTTCACTTCTTTTGTGGTGGAATGTCATCAATTAAGGCAGGAACCGGCCATCTGGATGTGTACCTGCAGGTCACAGGGGATATGATGGCTTAGCTTGGGCTCAGAGGCCTGAGAGTCATGGGAGGCTGGGGCACAGTTGGTCCTCTTCCACCATGGGCCCTTGGCCTCACACGTAAACCCTTTCTGTGGACAGGAATTTGGCCTTTAAAAAATCTAGACAGAAGAGAGTACGGGGTACATGGAGGGGGAAGAGAGATGATTTGGAGTTGATGATGAAAGACCCAGCTATGTGGTTGGGCAATACAGCTACGCCCCCACAGTACCCCAGGGAGACTGTTAGCTCAATGTGCCTTAAAGATTTCCAGTAGGGGAAAGGGGGTCGTTCCATAAAGCTGCTATGCAGTATAATGGGTCATGCTATATTGATGGGCAACTCAAAGGACTGTGTTGTACAGATGGTCCATATACGGGGACATGGTCTACAGATGTTCACTGCTGGCCGTAGAGCACAGCCCAGTCAGGAAGCACTTGGATTAGAAATAAAAATGCTTTCTTTTGTTTTAAAATGTATTAGACTACAACAAACATTTGCAGGGTACACCATTTGCTGTCTGGCAACTGTCACGCTATTTGTTGAGTCCCGATGGTCTCTGATACTCCTTAATGATTTTTCATGGATTTTAGAATCTGCACTGCACATCTTCTCTCCTGGTATTTGAGGTCTACTGACTCTAAGGCTATGAGAATTCTCCCAGGCCTGCCTCTAGTATTTACAGAGCTTAGGGCAAGATTGCAAATGGAGACCAATAAATGCATAGATCTAAATATTTAAAAATTCCAAAGCTAGCTAACAAAACCTGTTAAATAAAAATGTGTTTTCATCTCTTGTTTTAACAAATATACTTTCACAGCAACTGAAAGACCAGGTTTGATTTAGAGTGATCAGAGACTCCTTGAATATCTCAGCTAGAATGTGGTGGCACAAGGAGAGCAACCCTTGGCCTCCTGCCTATGACCCAAATCCCTTCTCTTGAAACCCCTGTTCCACATTCAACCGTGGTCATCTCCATGTCTAGCTTCATCCACAAACAGCCACTCCATGGCCATTCCTCAAGCCTCAGGATGCACACACTGGAGATCTGATCCACTCTTGGGGGGAACCATCCCAAATCCATTTGAGAACGAAGTCCATGCTGGTCCCAGAAGTAGCACAGGCCACTTGGACAGGGAGTTCTGGGGTTCCAGATATGTGGAGTGAATCCATAAGGAGAAGAAGAGTGGGCTTTTGGTGGTGACATCATTTTGGCCACATGGACTCCCCACTGTGTGGGGTCGGGTATGGCTGGAGAATGGTCAGAGTGGAGGCCTTTGAAACATAAGGCCCAGTACAGGAGGTCCTCTTGTTGCTTCTAAAAGTGGTACCACCTTTTTGATGGCCCCAAGAAAGTACCAAAGAGATATCTGTGTGAACCATAGGTTGCACTGAGCTTAAGATAAAGACACTCTTGAAGCAATATCGTTGGAGGATTTTACAACTTGGGTGCACTCTGAGCTAGTGCATTTCTTTTGTGCCTCTGTACACTAATCTCAGAACTATGGTCCTTGCTATGGTCTTCTCACAATTATTCCACACAGGGCACAGTATCAGTGCTTTTTAAAAGATGCCAGTGACCCTTTAGAGAGTACTTAACATACACCTGGAACTGTGCCACATCACCTGTGCCTTTATCTCATTGCCTATGAGATGAGCCATATGACGCCTGCTGCAAGATGAACAAATGGGCTCAGAGCAGTGGAATTTAGGGATTGCTTTGGGGACTCCAAAACACAAAGTAAAGAGCAAGGTCTGCCTGATGCCAAAGCTTGTGCCCTTTCTTGGTGCCTCCCGCTAGAAAAGAAAAAGCAACAGGCCACCACCCTTCAACAAAACACACATACACACACACACTATTCTCCAAGGAGGAATAGTACTCTAGATTTGAGAAAGAACAGTCTTGAGAGGTTTTGTAATCCCAGGGACTCTGTGTGTGTGTGTGTGTGTGTGTGTGTGTGTGTGTGTGATAAAGCCAACAGGGGAAGAATTGAAGCAGAAATCCATTTTCAAAAGTGTGTGTGCCCAATTCATGCTTTATTACAAACTGGGAACTATAATGATTGGGGACTTATGGTTTCCCCCAATGTCTTGTGCAGACACAGAGCTCTGCTGCTCAGATCTCCAGCTACATGGATTGTGGCTCATTGATGGTGTTAATTCTTTCAGGATCTGCCTCAGTTTTCTAGCTCTTGGGAAGGACCCTACTCAATGAATGAATAAGACAGTGATATCAAAGACACACTCTTCTCAGAGTAGGCTTCTGCAGGGAGTGGTGACAGTCTAGCTGTTTCTACCCAACATGGAACTCTTCTACTGTGTGACAGCAATCTTTGCTCTATAGCATCCCAGTGGGCTGGCCTCTGTTTGGATGGCATCACAGTTTGATGGCGCCCTTTGCCTAATCCAGCTTCTGCTCTGTTCCCTTCACAGGTGTAACTCTCCAAAGAACCGTTTACACTCCCAACTCTGTCTCAGCATCTGCTTCCTGGCTAACCTGACCTTCTGCAGAGTCTTATACTTCACAGATAACCAAAATAAAACACTAATGCCAATCCATTAGAATATAATATGTATGGGTTTCTTTCTGAATAGTCTCCAGCACCTAGAATGATCACTGTCACACAGTGTTGGATATGGAGCTCAGTAAACGTTGTTAAATGAATGAATGAAATCCAAACAGATCTTGGCATTTGCTCATGTTGGGATCAGCTGGGTCTAAAGTAGTTCTTCTTCCATCACCCCGTATTTCATTACCTCCTTCTCCTGCCACACCAACATCCAGTCCCCTTTCATCCTCTTTCCTTTCTTTCCCTTCCTCAGTTCCTAAGAATTTATATCAGGCACAGTGCTCAGTGCTCAGAACACCTTCTGCAGTTCTTCCAAACCACCATCTCATCTCCTTTTCAGCTTCTCTTCTTTCTTTTTCTCGGGAAGCTAGGGGCCATTTACAGCCACCATATCCACCAATCAGGAGCAAATACTGACTCATCCTCTACTCCCATCCTTTCCAGAGTAGGAGATGGGCTCTACTCCCATACTCCTGAGAGTAGGGAATGTTCCCAAAGAGCATCCTAAGTAATTCCAAAGAGCACTGCTGGCCTAACAAGGAGCTTTTTAAACCTTTAAAATTGTCTACTAAGTATCAGGCATCCTATTAGGTACTCTGTCCACATTATTTTTTTAAAAAATTGTGATAAAATAGACATACCATAAAATTTACCATTTTAACCATTTTGAGTGGTACAATTCAGTGCTTCTAAGTATATTCATAATTTTATGCAAACATCACTACTATCCATCTCCAGAACTTTTTCATCTTCTCACACAGAAACTGTTTATTTTCAATAACAACTTCCCATTCCTCTTTCCCTAAAGCCCCTGCTAATCACTGTTCTTTCTGTCTCTATGTACTTGACTATCCTAGTTACCTCATATAAGAGGAATCATGCTCTGTCCTTTTGAATATCTCTTTTGTGTCTGATTTATTTCAGCACAGTATCTTTGAGATTTATCCATGTGTTAGCATGTATCAGAATTTCCCTCTTTTTAAAGGCTGAATACTCTTCCATTGTATGTATATATCATATTTTGTTTATGCACTCATCAGTTCTTGGGCATTTAGGTTATTTCCACTTTTTGGATATTGTGAATAATGCTCCTATGAACACTGGTATACTTGTATCTGAGACCTTCCTTTCAAGTCTTTAGAATTAAGAGTAGAATTGCTGAATCATATGGTGATTATGTTTAACTATTTTTAGGAATTGCTCAACTCTTTCCATGTTACTAACCAGGTGCTTTTTGGAAATAGGGCTCCTTGGTCAACACACAGAATCCCCTGATTGCCTCTTGGAGAGTTACAGTGCACATTGGCACAGTAAAGGATGAGAGAGGTCCTGAGGCAAAGACACCTATGTAACTTTAACCGGCCATTTCCCAAATTAATGTGATTGTGAAACCCTTTGTGCAGAGTAACTGGTAATATACGAGTCCCTGCTGGTTTGGGAAACAATGCTTTAAGCTCAGCAGGCCTGCATAGGAAGGGCTGTGACCTAGGGCCAGTGGGTCATGGAAGTATTACTCAGAGGAGACAGAGATGGGATTACCTCCGACCCTCCAGCTAGCGTGCTGGGTGGCTTTCCTTCTCTTGGCAGCTCTGCACATGCTGTGTTCTCTGCCTGTTATACCTTTCCTCTGCTTGTTTGTTTCTTGAAGTTCTACTTAAGTTTCAGGACGAGCTCAGGCATCCTCGTCCCCCTTCCTTCAGGGAACTCTGACCCTGCTCTCCTAACTCCCCAGACAGGAATTGGGAGCTCCTTTTCTGCTGTGCCCTTATTATACAGTGTGGCCCTGTTAAATTGCCTGCTTCCTCCGCTATATCAAAGGTGGTCAGCCTTAGTTTGCAACTTTAGTTCATATAAATAATCAACTGGAGAGTTTATTAAAGATGCAGATGACTCCATTTCACTGAAATTCCAACTCAGTAACTTTGTGGTGTGCGTTCAGTAGCAGCTCCAGAATGTGCATTTTTAACAAGCCTCAGGCAGTATTCTCAGGCAGATGATTCTGGTGATCCCCTTTAGCTCTGTGAGGATAAGAGCCAATTCTACCCCTGTTTATTTAACACACAGTAGGCATGAAACAATGGTGAATGAGTGAGCAAAGGAACAAACGAATGATGAGTGAATGAATGAAATAATGTTTCCTCCTCTGAAAAATGATGAGCTTGGACCAGATGTCCTCTAAGCTTTTTCTTGGCTTAAATTTCATGTAATTTAGGTTATTTTTACCAAAAATTCTACACTTTTGGCAGCTTTAATAGCAGAACCATGTACAATACACAAACTCAAGCACATGAAACAACCAAGGAGACCTGCTGAAGAGGATTTAGTCCAAGCTAATATCCAGTCAATGACCCAAGACTCATGAATAACCATTATTTTTGAAACTAGTAATGTTATCACAGGCTAGAAACACAAAGAGGGCCATATACCCATGCCATGTGAATTCAGTCTCATTCTCTCCCGTAAGTGGGAGTAGCCAATGGGCGCGCCATCAGGGGTGAAAAATCCCTAGGTTTGGGAATTAGAGAGCTAGGCATTATGGGAAACCAGGGTCCAGGGAGGGGCTTAGGGTGTTTAGCTGCCTTCCTGCGGCAGGGAGGGGGCAGACTGTTAGCACCGTCAGGGCCCCCTGACTCTTCTATGGTCACTTGTCAGTGGCGTCATTGAATATAAAACCCTTGACTCTCTTTTCCGTGAGAACCCTGCAGGTCTTGAGAGGCAGCTTCAGCTTCTCACAAGAGCTGTGGCCAGAGAAAAATGAAGTCTCCCATTACTTATAACCTCTCAGCATTTCAGAGGAAAAAGGTTGACGGTGGCTGCCAAGATCCAGCAAATATTTGGTTAGCTTGGAAAGAATGGGTGCTCATTTTCCAATTCTCACAGATTTCTCTATGCCCCGTTCTTTTTATTCAAAACTTTAAATCCAGAGATAAAGTCGAATGGCACTGCAGGCGCTGAGCATTCATCTGTATCCCAGGGAGCAGAACCCAGGATCTAAACAAAGAAAAGTTTAATCAGTAGAATTCATGAATTTCCTCTAGGAATAGGACCCAAAGTAGCAGAAGAATAAGCAGAGGGGCTCCTATCCATGGTTTTCTGTTAGTGGATATTTCTGGGAAGGACTTTGGAGAATACCCTTTCAATTGACCAGGGTCAGCAAACTCTGGCCCATGGGCCAAATCCTGCCTGCTGCCTTTTTAGTTGAGTTTTGTTTTTGTACAGCCTGTTGAGAATTTTTTTAACTTTCGTATAGAGTTGAAAAAAATCAAAAGAATATTTCACAAATATCTGAAAATTAGATGAGATTCAAATTTGTGTTTGTAAATAGTTTTATTGGAACACAGCCACATCCATTTGTTTGCATAATATCTACGGCTGTTCTTGAACTACAGTGGCAGAGTTGAGTAGCTGAGACACGAGACCACATAGCCCCCAAAGCCTAAAATGTGTACTATCTGGCCCTTTGCAGAAAAAGTTTGCAGAGTCCTCAAATAAGAAATGTAAGAGTTGCCTCTCACTATTATTTGAACTAAAAACTATAAGATATATATGCAGTTAACTAATCATAAATCACTTGTATAAGCTAACACTTGAGTCAAGAAATAAAACACTGTCCATCAATCAGCACCCAGAAATCTTCCAGGTGTTTTTTCTCTTCCACCAGAGCTATGAGCCTTTGTGACATTTTCCTTACTGTTCTTTGTACTTCTATCACCTAAACTCTGTGTTTTGCCTGTTTTCAAACTGTATATAAACAGAATAACACTGTGTATTTGCCTTTGCGTCTGTTTCTTTCTCTCAAATTTGTGAGACTCAGCTCTGAGTTGTGTGTGGCTGTCGTCCTGTCATTTCCTCTGTTGTCACTTCCATGGCGTTTCACTATGTTACTTAGCCAAGCTTCATTTGTTCATTTTACTGTTAGTGGACAGTTGGATCATTTCTCTTTTGGGGCTGTGGTGAATAACACTGCCATAAACATCTCGTGCTTGAGCCATCATTGATTTGAGAGTCTTTAGAAAGTAGTGGAATTGCTGGGCTGTAGGGTATGTGGACTTTCAAGTCTACCACGTAATGCCAAATTTTTCTTGGAAGAGGCTGGACAAAATCACGTTCCCACCAGCCACCTCTCTTTAGGAAGCTGAGGAGCTCTTTGTTTTTGTTTTTGTTTTTTTTAATCAGTAACATGTTTTATTAATATATTGGTTATATGTTGAAATGAGAATATTTTGGATGTGTTAGGTTAAATAAAAATACGTTATTAAAATTAATTTCACCTCTGTTTACTTTTTTAAAATGTAGCAACTAGAAAATTTTAAATTACACATGTATCTTGCATCCTATTTTTGCTGGACCATGCTGGGACACAGCATTCTGCATTTCCCTTTGGTAACACACATTACAGTTATAATTACTTGGTTACTGACTTTTTTTTTTTTTTTTTTTTCACCAGACTCTAAGATCTAAGCAGGAGGACCATGTTTGTCTTATTCCCCTGGTACTCCACTGTTGAGGCACCTGGCATATAGCGTGGCTAAATGGAGTTGCTGAAACAATAAAGGCTCATTAAAGGCAGACATCCGTTAGAAAAAGGGAGCAGCAAAATGCCGTCTCCTTTAGCAAAATATGAACGTGGCCCTTGAATCTTAGAGAGGAAAAAAGCAGATGGCGGTTTTGAATTTGAGCTAAGATAATTTACAAATATATTACCAGAAGTTTTTGAGATCTATTGCAGAACATGGTGACTCCAGTTAATATTAGGTAATTGTGGTGCAAAAGTCATTGCAGTTTTTATTACTTTTAATGGCAAAAACCGCAGTTACTTTTGCACTAACCTGTTGCATATTTCAAGACTGCTAAGAGAATAAATTTCAAATGTCTCATCAGAAAGGAGGGGCATGTTAATCAGCTTCATTTAATCATTCCACATTGTGTGCATATAACAAAATACCACATCATGCTCCATAAATATCTGTAATTATTATTTGTCAGTTAAACACTCTGAAAACTGCAAAGCACTGTTAAAAGAATATATGACCAGAGATATAAAGGAGGGGAATCAATTTTATCTTGTTTATAATAAAAAAAATAATTGTTGAGAGCATACTATGTTTCAGGTACTCTGCTGTGTGAACTTTATATGTGTTTTCTTTTTTTTTTTTTATTTATTTTTATTATACTTTAGGTTTTAGGGTACATGTGCACAATGTGCAGGTTTGTTACATATGTATCCATGTGCCATGTTGTTTTGCTGCACCCATTAACTCGTCATTTAGCATTAGGTATATCTCCTAATGCTGTCCCTCCCCCCTCCCCCCACCCCACAACAGTCCCCGGAGTGTGATGTTCCCCTTCCTGTGTCCATGAGTTCTCATTGTTCAGTTCCGACCTCTGAGTGAGAACATGTGGTGTTTGGTTTTTTGTCCTTGCAATAGTTTACTGAGAATGATGTTTTCCAGTTTCATCCATGTCCCTACAAAGGACATGAACTCATCATTTTTTACGGCTGCATAGTATTCCACAGTGTATATGTGCCACATTTTCTTAATCCAGTCTATCATTGTTGGACATTTGGGTTGGTTCCAACTCTTTGCTATTGTGAATAGTGCCGCAATAAACATACGTGTGCATGTGTCTTTATAGCAGCATGATTTATAGTCCTTTGGGTATATACCCAGTAGTGGGATAGCTGGGTCAAATGGTATTTCTAGTTCTAGATCCCTGAGGAATCGCCACACTGACTTCCACAATGGTTGAACTAGTTTACAGTCCCACCAACAGTGTAAAAGTGTTCCTGTTTCTCCACATCCTCTCCAGCACCTGTTGTTTCCTGACTTTTTAATGATGGCCATTCTAACTGGTGTGAGATGGTATCTCATTGTGGTTTTGATTTGCATTTCTCTGATGGCCAGTGATGATGAGCATTTTTTCATGTGTTTTTTGGCTGCATAAATGTCTTCTTTTGAGAAGTGTCTGTTCATGTCCTTCGCCCACTTTTTGATGGCGTTGTTTTTTTCTTGTAAATTTGTTTGAGTTCATTGTAGATTCTGGATATTAGCCCTTTGTCAGATGAGTAGGTTGCAAAAATTTTCTCCCATTCTGTAGGTTGCCTGTTCACTCTGATGGTAGTTTCTTTTGCTGTGCAGAAGCTCTTTAGTTTAATTAGATCCCATTTGTCAATTTTGGCTTTTGTTGCCATTGCTTTTGGTGTCTTAGATATGAAGTCCTTGCCCACGCCTATGTCCTGAATGGTATTGCCTAGGTTTTCTTGTAGGATTTTAATGGTTTTAGATCTAACATGTAAGTCTTTAATCCATCTTGAATTAATTTTTGTATAAGGTGTAAGGAAGGGATCCAGTTTCAGCTTTCTACATATGGCTAGCCAGTTTTCTCAGCACCATTTATTAAATAAGGAATCTTTTCCGCATTGCTTGTTTTTCTCAGGTTTGTCAAAGATCAGATAGTTGTAGATATGTGGCATTATTTCTGAGGGCTCTGTTCTGTTCCATTGATCTATGTCTCTGTTGTGGTACCAGTACCATGCTGTTTTGGTTACTGTAGCCTTGTAGTATAGTTTGAAGTCAGGTAGCGTGATGCCTCCAGCTTTGTTCTTTTGGCTTAGGATTGACTTGGTGATGCGGGCTCTTTTTTGGTTCCATATGAACTTTAAAGTAGTTTTTTCCAATTCTGTGAAGAAAGTCATTGGTAGCTTGATGGGGATGGCATTGAATCTATAAATTACCTTGGGCAGTATGGCCATTTTCACGATATTGATTCTTCCAACCCATGAGCATGGAATGTTCTTCCATTTGTTTGTATCCTCTTTTATTTCATTGAGCAGTGGTTTGTAGTTCTCCTTGAAGAGCTCCTTCCCATCCCTTGTAAGTTGGATTCCTAGGTATTTCATTCTCTTTGAAGCAATTGTGAATGGGAGTTCACTCATGATTTGGCTCTCTGTTTGTCTGTGATTGGTGTACAAGAATGCTTGTGATTTTTGTACATTGACTTTGTATCCTGAGACTGTCCTGAAGTTGCTAATCAGCTTAAGGAGATTTTGGGCTGAGACAATGGGGTTTTCTAGATATACAATCATGTCATCTGCAAACAGGGACAATTTGACTTCCTTTTTTCCTAATTGAATACCCTTTATTTCCTTCTCCTGCCTGATTGCCCTGGCCAGAACTTCCAGCACTATGTTGAATAGGAGTGGTGAGAGAGGGCATCCCTATCTTCTGCCAGTTTTCAAAGGGAATGCTTCCTTTGAAATAGTATGATATTGGCTGTGGGTTTGTCATAGATCGCTCTTATTATTTTGAGATACGTCCCATCAATACCTAATTTATTGACAGTTTTCAGCATGAAGGGTTCTTGAATTTTGTCAAAGGCCTTTTCTGCATCTGTTGAGATAATCATGTGGTTTTTGTCTTTGGTTCTGTTTATATGCTGGATTACATTTATTGATTTGCATATGTTGAACCAGCCTTGCATCCCAGGGATGAAACCCACTTGCTCATGGTGTATAAGCTTTTTGATGTGCTGCTGGATTCGGTTTGCCACTACTTTATTGAGGATTTTTGCATCAATGTTCATCAAGGATATTGGTCTGAAATTCTCTTTTTTGGTTATGTCTCTGCCAGGCTTTGGTATCAGGATGATGCTGGCCTCATAAAATGTGTTAGGGAGGATTCTGTCTTTTTCTATTGATTGGAATACTTTCAGAAGGAATGGTACCAGATCCTCCTTGTACCTCTGGTAGAATTCGGCTGTGAATCCATCAGGTCCTGGACTCTTTTTGGTTGGTAAGCTATTGATTATTGCCACAATTTCAGAGCCTGTTATTGGTCTATTCAGAGATTCAACTTCTTCCTGGTTTAGTCTTGGGAAGGTGTATGTGTCCAGGAATTTATCCATTTCTTCTAGATTTTCTAGTTTATTTGCATAGAGGTGTTTGTAGTATTCTCTGATGGTAGATTGTATTTCTGTGGGATCGGTGGTGATATCCCGTTTTTCATTTTTTATTGCATCTATTTGATTCTTCTCTCTTTTCTTCTTTATTAGTCTTGCTAGCGGTCTATCAATTTTGTTGATCTTCTCAAAAAACCAGCTCCTGGATTCATTAATTTTTTGAAGGGTTTTTTGTGTCTCTATTTCCTTCAGTTCTGCTCTGATTTTAGTTATTTCTAGCCTTCTGCTAGCTTTTGAATGTGTTTGCTCTTGCTTTTCTAGTTCTTTTAATTGTGATGTTAGGGTGTCAATTTTGGATCTTTCCTGCTTTCTCTTGTGGGCATTTAGTGCTATAAATTTCCCTCTACACACTGCTTTGAACGTGTCCCAGAGATTCTGGTATGTTGTGTCTTTGTTCTCGTTGGTTTCAAAGAACATCTTTATTTCTGCCTTCATTTCATTATGTACCCAATAGTCATTCAGGAGCAGGTTGTGCAGTTTCCATGTAGTTGAGCAGTTTTGAGTGAGTTTCTTCATCCTGAGTTCTAGTTTGATTGCATTGTGGTCTGAGAGACAGTTTGTGATAATTTGTGTTCTTTTACATTTGCTGAGGAGAGCTTTACTTCCAACTATGTGGTCAATTTTGGAATAGGTGTGGTGTGGTGGTGAAAAAAAAGTACATTCTGTTGATTTGGGGTGGAGAGTTCTGTAGATGTCTATTAGGTCCACTTTGTGCAGAGCTGAGTTCAATTCCTGGATATCTTTGTTAACTTTCTGTCTCATTGATCTGTCTAATGTTGACAGTGGGGTGTTAAAATCTCCCATTATTATTGTGTGGGAGTTTAAGTCCCTTTGTAGGTCACTCAGGACTTGCTTTATGAATCTGGGTGCTCCTGTGTTGGGTGCATATATATTTAGGATAGTTAGCTCTTCTTGTTGAATTGATCCGTTTATCATTATGTAATGGCCTTCTTTGTCTCTTTTGATCTTTTTTGGTTTAAAGTCTGTTTTATCAGAGACTAGGATTGCAACCCCTGCCTTTTTTTGTTTTCCATTTGCTTGATAGATCTTCCTCCATCCCTTTATTTTGAGTCTATGTGTGTCTCTGCACGTGAGATGGGTTTCCTGAATACAGCACACTGATGGGTCTTGACTCCTTATCCAGTTTGCCAGTCTGTGTCTTTTAATTGGAGCATTTAGCCCATTTACATTTAAAGTTAATATAGTTATGTGTGAATCTGATCCTGTCATTATGATGTTAGTTGGTTATTTTGCTCGTTAGTTGATGCAGTTTCTTCCTAGCCTCGATGGTCTTAACAATTTGGCATGTTTTTGCAGTGGCTGGTACCGGTTGTTCCTTTCCATGTTTAGTGCTTCCTTCAGGAGCTCTTTTAGGGCAGTCCTGGTGGTGACAAAATCACTCAGCATTTGCTTGTCTGTAAAGTATTTTATTTCTCCTTCACTTATGAAGCTTAGTTTGGCTGGATATAAAATTCTGGGTTGAAAATTCTTTTCTTTAAGAATGTTGAATATCGGCCCCCACTCTCTTCTGGCTTGTAGAGTTTCTGCTGAGAGATCAGCTGTTAGTCTGATGGGCTTCCTTTTGTGGGTAACCTGACCTTTCTCTCTGGCCGCCCTTAACATTTTTTCCTTCATTTCAACTTTGGTGAATTTGACAATTGTGTGTCTTGGAGTTGCTCTTCTCGAGGAGTATCTTTGTGGCGTTCTCTGTATTTCCTGAATTTGAATGTTGGCCTGCCTTGCTAGATTGGGGAAGTTCTCCTGGATAATATCCTGCAGAGTGTTTTCCAACTTGGTTCCATTCTCCCCATCATTTTCAGGTACACCAATCAGACGTAGGTTTGGTCTTTTCACATAGTCCCAAATTTCTTGGAGGCTTTGTTCGTTTCTTTTTATTCTTTTTTCTCTAAACTTCCCTTCTCTCTTCATTTCATTCATTTCATCTTCCATCACTGATACCCTTTCTTCCAGTTGATCGCATCAGCTACCGAGGCTTCTGCAATCTTCGCGTAGTTCTCGAAACTTGGCTTTCAGCTCCATCAGCTCCTTTAAGCCCTTCTCTCCATTGGTTATTCTGGTTATCCATTTGCCTAATTTTTTTTCAAAGTTTTTAACTTCTTTGCTATTGTTTTGAATTTCCTCCTGTAGCTCAGAGTAGTTTGGTCGTCTGAAGCCTTCTTCTCTCCACTCATCAAAGTCATTCTCCGTCCAGCTTTGTTCTGTTGCTGGTGAAGAACTGCGTTTCTTTGGAGAAGGAAAGGTGCTCTGCTTTTTGGAGTTTCCAGTTTTTCTGCTCTGTTTTTTCCCCATCTTTGTGGTTTTATCTACTTTTGGTCTTTGATGATGGTGATGTACAGATGGGTTTTTGGTGTGGATGTCCTTTCTGTTTGTTACTTTTCCTTCTACCAGACAGGACCCTCAGCTGCAGGTCTGTTGGAGTTTGCTAGAGGTCCACTCCAGACCCTGTTTGGCTGGATGACAGCAGCGGTGGCTGCAGAACAGCGATTTTCGTGAGACCATAAATTCAGCTGTCTGATAGTGACTCTGGGAGTTTTGTCTCAGAGGAGTACCTGGCTGAGTGAGGTGTCAGTCTGTCCCTACTGGGGGGTCCCTCCCAGTTAGGCTGCTCTGGTGTCAGGGACCCACTTTAGGAGGCAGTCTGTCCGTTCTCAGATCTCCAGCTGAGTGCTGGGAGAACCACTACTCTCTTCAAAGCTGTCAGTCAGACAGGGACATTTAAGTCTGCAGAGTTTCCTGCTGAATTTTTGTTTGTCTGTGCCCTGCCCCCAGAGGTGGAGCCTACAAAGGCAGGCAGGCCTCCTTGAGCTGTGGTGGGTTCAACCCAGTTCGACCTTCCTGGCTGTTTTACCTAAGCAAGCCTGGGAAATGGCGGGTGCCCCTCCCCCAGCCTCGCTGCCGCCTTGCAGTTTGATCTCAGACTGCTGTGCTAGCAGTCAGCGAGACTCCATGGGCATAGGACCCTCCGAGCCAGGTGCGGGACATAATCTCCTGGTGTGCCGTTTTCCAGGCCTGTTGGAAAAGCGCAGTATTAGGGTGGGACTGACCTGATATTCCAGGTGCCGTCTGTTACCCCTTTCTTTGACTAGGGAAGGGAGCTCCCTGACCCCTTGCGCTTACCGATTGAGGCAATGCCTCACCCTGCTTCGGCTCACAGACATGCCCTGCTCCGACTGTCCTGCACCCATTGTTTGGCACTCCCTAGTGAGATGAACCCGGTACCTCAAATGGAAATGCAGAAATCACCCGTCTTCTGTGTCGCTCAGGCTGGGAGCTGTAGACCGGAGGTGTTCCTATTCGGCCATCTTGGCTCCACCCCCCTGAGGAGCTCTTTGTATGTTATCAGCACTATTTATACCTCCACAACCCTGGACCTAATGGTGCCTGCTCTCTGACCTTGAGAGACCAGACAAGGTTCATGGGACCATCGTCCCTTCCACTTTGTATCTTCTCTTAAAACAATTCTCAAGTCTTAAAAAAAAAAGCAGCAAGTAAACAGTCGACTTTCTAAGATTGGTCCTTGAGATGTGATCTCTTTTGGATTCACGTGCTTGGCTAGCAGGTAAACCAGATGTGAGAATATTCTGACACATCCTCCCATAGATGGGAGCTGAGGAAGAAAGCGCATCACAGCCAATGGGGCAGGTGGTATTCTAAAGCATGCACAGTGGACAGGATGAGGAAACTAGGGAAATGGTACCTGCCCCTTTCTCCAGGGAATCAGATTATATGATCAGGGCATCAGATCATGGGAAGTTGATGCTTGTGTCTTTCTCTGAAGGGTTTGGGAAAACAGGGCTGAAATGACCCCCTCCTCCAACTGTCAGCTTGCCGAAACCCCAGCACTGGGAGTACCAAGCACTAGAGGCATTTCTGAAGCATGATGTAGTGCTACTTTGAAAAGGCACAAATAAACCCCAAATCCTAGCACACATTTATCCAGTTTGTGAAGCGGATTAATTGAATAACCAATAAAACATGTATAAAAGCTTTAATTAAATCTGATGAAATAAAACTTCATGTTTTATTTATGGACACTCCCAACATGTAAAGGATTCAGGGAGACATTCATTTTTACTGCCATTTCGTCCTCATATCTATAATTAAATCCAGGCTACAGCTCTGGCCCAAAGCAATGCGGCATTTTAAAGCTGGACTTGAACATTCCCTCCCCCATCATCTGCCTTTAATTATAATTACCATTCCCAGTATGCAGGAGGCTGATGGTAAAACAAAACAAAACAAACAAACAAACAAACAATGATGGTTGCCATTGTTTTTTAAAGTGACAGGCTGAAGGAGGATTTTAGGCAGGAGGGTGTCTCCTCTATTTCCAGTTTTATTCTGTACCAAGTGCACAATCCCTTCATTTTACTTTTGACATAAAAAAAGGACTTCATGAACAAGACAAAATAACTTATGATTATATGAAACATAACTGTGACAAATCATAAAACTATACATATTAATAGAAAAAAGTGTACCTAATTCTTTAAAAGATTTATGACAATAAGCACCAGATGTGCCTCTAGAGTAAAATCGGCCCCATATCCAGTATGATATATGCAGTTCATTTCTCTACGTGAGTGTATATAACTATGTACAAGAGTCTGTGTGATTTATGGAAAACAGATTTCCACTTTTTTCCCCCAAAGTGCTTTATGTCAGCAACATTACACAGGATTCTTTGCTGTCTGTACAAAATAAATCTCTTACTTTTTACACTCAGTATTTCTCCAATGAGTGCTTTTTTTTTTTTGCTTCATCTGTTGCAAAAAAAAAAAAAAAAAAAAAAGTAACCGCAGAAATTCCACACCACTAACAAAAAGTGCTATTTAAAAATGCTTCTATAAAATGACATGGCCAAGACAGTCAAATAAAATACCAAATAATTAAATTGAACATGTACAGTCACTATTCCCAATACTTCAAGGCAACTGGAAAGTCAGGGTTCTCAGATGAGGGAGGTGAATTTATCCTTGCTCAAAATTGGTTTTAGGGTGCTGCTGTGCTTGACGGCTGGTAATTTAGAAATAACTGAACAAAGCCAGCGCGCTGTTATCAGTGGTAACTCTGGTGTGATCTACTAAAGACCTTTTTTTTTTTCCTATTTTATGATCGCTTATGTAATTTGAGGGAGACATGGGTAATGGGAGATACCCCACAGGACCAGTAAATATTTAAATAATATTTAACAGCTGATCAGAGGCTAAATTACAACTGACATTTTGATGCAGTTTCGTTAGGGAATTAAGACAATGCAGCCAATGAAATGTCTCTAGGCAGACTGATTTTTTTTCTAATGCAATAGGATAATTGTTTTTGCGCTGTGTGTTTTCTTTCTTCTTTTTTTTTTTTGAGACGGAGTCTTGCTCTGTTGCCCAGGCTGGAGTGCAGTGGCGCAATCTTGGCTCACTGCAAGCTCTGCCTCTCGGGTTCACGCCATTCTCCTGCCTCAGCCTCCCGAGTAGCTGGGACTACAGGCGCCCGCTACCACGCCCGGCTAATTTTTTGTATTTTTAGTAGAGACGGGGTTTCACCATGGTCTCGATCTCCTGACCTCATGATCTGCCTCGGCCTCCCAGAGTGCTGGGATTACAAGCGTGAGCCACTGCGCCCGGCCACGCTGTGTGTTTTCACAAGCACTAGTTTTGTGTTTTGTTTCTGTTTTTAAGGGGAATGACAATCTCTGTTTGGATGTTTATGAAAATGGTTACGTATCAAGACTTAAAAAGACCAGGACATGAAAGGGAATGATTTTTTTTAAGTTTCCACTTGTACTGCTGCAAAAATAATGATGAAAGTATTTATAAATCTTCTGCAGTGTGAAAGTAAGCAAGGGACAAATTTTAAGGTCAGGAAAGACTCTCGAATCTAAGCATAGTGTGTGTAGTCTGGAAGGCATCTGAACGTGTCCTATCCTGAGGTCGCAATCTCAAGCCTGCAGCTATCAGGAAAGACCCACGGTGCAGGAAGCAGGGCTGCACTGGGTCCTGCTTCCAGCATGCTCTCTCTGAGACAAAATGTCCCTCTGGGGTTCCACATTTATTTCCTGCTGAGGAAGGAGGGTTGCAGGGGCCTCTACTGCTTACACCCTCTTTAGAGTCCCTCTTGCCCCTGTATAGTAAGAAAGGGGCAGGGGTACTGTGAGAGGCCACAGGAAGACTGGAGCCTGGTTCACAAGCAGCTCCTCTCAAAGAGGGAGGTGATGTCCATGGTTTCTAAAGTTGAGCTTCTGTTTTGTCCTCCTTCCCTCTTTCTACTTTAAATTACTAAAGCCAAAAGGCAGGGCTGACAATGTCAACTGCAATAACAACCTTGCCTTTTCATCTTTTTTCTCACTGTACAAATGAAATGTATTTTGAGTTCCTTGTAAAGGCTTCCATATTTAAGTATGAATAGATGGTTTCTCTGAAGATAGCAGAGTTTTTTTCTTTCCAGAGTATGACAGAGGACGCATGAGGGATGCTACTAGCTGTGAGCATGCATATGTTAGGCCACTTGCTTAGGCCAAGTGACATGGCCCACAAAGTCTGCCAGAAGGGTGGTTCTTTCCAAGCAGCCTTGGAGTTCACTTGTAAAGGAAGCCTGATGTGCATCTTTTGTAAAGCAGAGCAGGTTTTTGTAAAGTGGCTAACTCATCTCTTTTGCAGACTTTGACGTCTACATGAAAGCTTTTCTTAGAATACAGCCCACTACTCAGAGAAACTAGATTGACCAAGTGCACTGTGAAAACAAAACCCACACTTGGTTCTTCATTCACCTCATTCTACTGCACGTTGGAATGAACTCTGGAATCAGGTAGAATACTTCCGATTGAGGGACTGTGGAGGGAGACTGGAAGGACCTGTTAGTATACAAATTGTCACAGAATCCCATCTAACATCAAGCTGTTTTAGTTGTCTTGTTGAAGATTGTAATGATCTTAGTTTGACAAATGGCATTGTTTCACTTTTGTTCAGAAAAACATTTTTAAAAAGTGAGAAAAAATACTTGAAATATGATAGTACCAGAATGTTAGAACTTATTGTGTCCTTGGGACTGGCCAATTTTTATAGCTGATGCCCTAGGACTTAGGATCTGTAATAGCTATGTAGAGGTGTCACAGAAAATGACTTCCTATTTAGGCTTGATATTTTCAACCAAGTGCTATGTGAAAATTCCAGACCTTCAAACTGGAACTTAGAAAAAGAGTTGCCTCTTTCTGTAGACTTTTCGAGAACTGTCACTTCTACCTTCCCAAGATGATCAGACAGTGGCGGCTGGTGGGGATATCTGAACCACATTCAGGAAGAGGGTAAGAGGGATGCACAAAGAGGGTGGAGAGAAGTATAGGGAAGAGACAGACAAAGGAGTGGATATCTTGAAAAACGTTGGTAAAATCTCAGCACTGGAAGTCAAGCATCATTAGGTTTGGTTTTCCAAGGGAAGCTGGCACACGACTCAGTCTGTCCCAGTTCTCACATCTGGCACTTCTCTGGGTACAGCACCAGAGTGGAGGCAATGGGTAAACCAGTCAAACAACGTTTTTCTTTGAACAAAGTCTTTGAGGTGGAGTTACTAAACAGTCAACCCAGGAAGGTTCCAGCTATAGGACTGTTGGTGCGGGAGGTGCCCACTCCATTTCCCTCAGGTAGCCTTTGCTAACTGCAAAACTAACATGCCAGAGGTGGGGCCAGGCAGAACCACAGCTGTGCAAAATGTCTATAGCTGAGGTGATTACAATAATAATGATTTCCATCCAAAGAACAGACCTTTACATATTTTTTTTTTCATTTTAAAGTACGTATAAATAACTAAGTCTTTAAAATGCAAAAACAAAGATAGGCTGCTGGCATATAAAACCTTATTTTTCTATTAAAGAAACACTGAGAAGCAACTGGTTAGCATGTGGCTAAGAGAAAAGGGAAACCCAGGGAGTTTCTAAGAGTTGAGACTGCACTATGCTTTGGACATGGATTTCCCTTGTTGTGCCTGGCTTTGCATCAGGAGCACAAAGGGTGAGGATTAGGTGAGGCAGGTCACTATGCCTCTGGTAACTGAGGTCTTTTTCCCTGTTTGGAGTTTTCAGGCAGGGTCATCCCCAAACTACATTTTCACATGCACATCATTTCATTGGGGTCCTTTAAGGGTTGACAGCCAGGAAGTAACAGGTATCCAGTAGAGTGAGGCTCTAAATTCCCTTTGAAAAGACAGTCCTCCTGGTCACATAGTCCAGGAAACCCAGAGAGAAAAAGGAGCAACTGCAATGATTCCTGCAGAGCTAGCTCTGCCATTCAGTCCTGCCTTCTGAAAGAACATCAGTGACTCTGCAGGTCCTGCTGATTGGGCTGACATCCTTCCTCATGCAGTCTGTGAGAGTACAAAAACAAAAGGTGGCAAGCAACATCAAGGTCCTGGGTGTGCAGGAGTGACCAAGAGAGCTTTTAGCCTTCGGTGTAGACAGAGGAGAGCTGGCTGGGACAGCGGTCCACAGCACTGATCTGCAAGAAGGTAGCATCTTCAGCCCCGCTGCGGAGAGACTCCCCAAAGAGGCTCGAGGAACTTGAAGGTAAATCATACACTGGAAGAGAAAGAACACAGTAAGTCAGTAACTCCTCCCCCATGCCACACCCACTGGAAGTGCACTACAGTAATGTAGCTCACCAGGTGAGGACTGGGGGCTAAGGAGGCAACCATGCCAGCCTGGGCCCTATAGTGAGTCTCTGTTTCCAGCGACCTTAGTGAGGGAAGAGGCTGACTTGCAGGCAGCTGGCTAAAATATGACCGCACAAAAGACAGGCTGAGAAGAAGTAAAAGAAAAGTGTTCTAGGGATGGCTGGGGGTGGCCTCAAAAAGGAGGTGGTGTTAAAGTTTGAGTCATAAAAGAGAATGGAATTCTCACAGATGAAAAAATATGGAAAGAACATTCCGGAAGGAGGAAACAAAGAGCAAAGACAGGGAGAGGCCTGTGGGGTCAAGGGTGCTGGCAAAGCTCAGGTGAAGAGCATGTAGGGAAAAATGTGTGTGGGCAGGTGTGGAGAGCTGGATCAGGCCTAACTTAGGGGGGGCTTTGAATGCCATGATGGAGAGTCAAATTTATTCTCTAGGCAATTGGAAACTATTTAATATATTTGAGCAGAAAAGAGGCATATTTTACCCTTCATTTTGGGGAGGCAGTGTTCGTGGTGGTATGGAGGGCAGAATGGTAAAGATGAGGAATCAGGTCAGGGAGACTTACTGGAAGGTTATGGCCATAGTCTGGGAGAGACATGATGGCTCCTGCACCAGGGTGGTGGAAGAAGAGGGGCTGAAGGAGGGCTGGAGAGGAAGGCAAAGATGAGAGACATTTCAGGGGTCATTCAACAGGATTTGATGGGGTCACCTGCTTGGTCAAGTCCAGCCCAGGTCGGTCACAGGCAGCCCACCTGGTCTCTCCTGTCAGTTGACAGGATTTTTTGAGTCACAGACAACCAACACACCTGTAATGCCCGAGTGAGTCGAGAAGGCTCTGTGGAAAACATCAAAACCGGCCTGGCCCATGGATGTAGGGACCAGGCAGTCCTCAAAGGAAGGCACCACACTGCAGGAGCTGACAGGCGGCACAGTTCTCTGGGAATCAGGGTAATGTGGGGGGCAGAACGTCTGCAGCTGCCCATAAAATCCTGAAATGCAAGCATGGCATTGAGCTCCTTTGGGCACAAGTTCCACAGATCATTCCAAGCCAGCCAGAAGCTCACTCAGCCTGGCTTCACATGACAAATACTTTTAACTCTTAAGGCCACCTGTAAAATCTTCCAAGCAAACATTTGGAATACACTGTTGGGCTGAAGCTCCTCTACCTTAGAGGGATTTCCAAGCTTGTTAGTGTGTAACGTTTTTATCATGTGCTTTAGTATCTGAAGTGAGAAGGCTTCTTATCTTCCCTAGACTCTCTGAAGAGTCCTGGACATTGAAGGCCTGACCTTCAGGGGAGGTTCCTACCCTAGACTCTCCTACCGGCAATTAAATGCATCTTCTTTAACTTCCTTTATCCTGTATTTTCTTCTGTTTTCACACTGGTTAAAATCTTGCAGAGTGCTCTTAAAAAGGCCCACTTAAAAATGCATCCATCTATCTGTCTTTCCAATAGAGAAATAATGCACATTTAGATCTTATTATCCTGGCTAGGTAGACAGTGTTCCATAGTCGGGTGTACTTAACTATTTCTATGGTTGATCTTCACAGTAAATGGAAAAACTGGAAGTGAATAATGTTATGAAAATGTTAGAAAATAAAACTAAAACACAAATAAAACTCCAAAAGAGGAAAAATATGAGAAAAGAGTAGTATTTGAAAATAATCATCAACCTTTTGATAATTTTATTTCATCTATTCCTTTCATTTTTTTTCCATTCAATGTAGTTTTCCTTGGGGTCCTATGTGGTTCTTTTCTGTGATCCTCCACTCCTTTCATGATGGCTTACTTTTTTCTTCTTTCTCCTTGCCTCATAATACATTTAAGTCAACAGATTATTTTCTTGGAGGATAATATGCTTTTGAAAATATAATAATGAAATCTTAGTTCCATATGTTACTGGAGGGAGAGTTGTGGCTCTGCTGTTAAGTCTCTACATTTCATTGTGTCTGTCTCCTGGATTGTAAAATGTGAATGTCGTTGTCTACTTCACTGGGCTATTGTGAAGATTAAGTGAGTCATTGGATAAGGAAATCCATCTGTAACGTTTTAAAGTACTTTATAAATGCCAGTTATTATTGATATCACTATTCTGGTTTTGATGGAAAAAAAGGGATTAATAGAGGAAGTACCCCAGGATTTCTTCCACAAACACTAAATAATGGAGAATGCAGAACAAACCCATTGACTTTGGACCCTTATTCCTGTGTGCCTTCCTCTATTAGAACTGCCTCTTCTTGAGACTGGAAGGCTTCATCCCTTATTAAAGAAATGAACCACCTATCAAAAGAGAGGGGAGGTGCTATTTAAGTTTCTTCTTAGCTCTCTTTAAGTAAAACCAGGGTGAACTGATAACATCCAACCTACTATGCTCTCAACCCTTCTCATTTCCCATTAGGACCCACAATGTAGCCTGTGTAACTGCTCAGATCACCCTTGCTGGGACGCTGGGAGGCCTATTCTATGGTTGTTATGAATATTGCCAAAGAGTGTGTGCTTAACCGTCCATAAAGACACATACTGGCCCTCTAGGAGTCTATGATCCAAGATAGATCAAATGCAGATTTATGGACAGGGCACATTCATAGTAGAAAACAAAATGATAATATCCTTTATAAGCAGACTAGGGTGCACTTTATATAGAATCAACAGAAATATCCACATAAGGTTTGGAAGAAGATTAAATGCTTGTTATTAGTATAGACTAGGAAAATACCTAAGGAAATTCCACGTCAAGCCAGAAGAAGAAAGAATGGAAAGCTATTGTCTCTTTTCCTTTTGATGCCCAAAGGCGTGGTTTCAATAGACAGGCAGGCAAAGGACCCAAACAGACCACTCATAAATACTCATATAATTGATCATCCAATATGAGCAAACTGTAAACTCTCAAGCCCACAAAGAAATACAAATCAAAACAATGATAAAATGTCACATTCTACCTATCACATTGGCAAAGATTTCTAAAAATCATTCTCAATGCTGAAGTGTGAATGAAGAAGGCATTTCTATGTAATGTTGTAGACACTGGAAGAGAGTACAAACCTTTTGGAAAACAGTTTGACAACCTGTATCTAGAACCCTAAAAGTGTTCAGGCTACTGGATTAAGGAAATACACTTTGATAAAGTATCCTGAAAATATGTTCTGAAGAACATTAAGAAATTCTGCACAGGGACAGTGATTGCAGCACTAGTGATCAAAACAGAAAACTGAAGAACCAAAATGGCCAACCATAAGAGAATGTCTAAGCAAACAGTGGTACATTTATGTGATGGGAATTTTAAATAGGTATTAAAACAGTATTTATAATAAGCTTTTAACAACATGGAAAGACCATTATAAGGTTCATGTTTCAAAAAGCAAGATACAAAATTGAATACAAAGCCTAGGATCAGTTGTATGGATGCCTATGTTACAGAATAAAGATGGCAAGTTACCATATCTATAGTTGTCTTTGGGTGTGTTTTTTTTGCCTGTATATTTTTTGGAATTTTAGCAATAGTGAAGAGCAAGTACTCTGGATCCTGCGGTTCAAATCCTAGCTCAACTACTTACCAACTGTGTAGTCTTGGCAAATTACTTAGCTTCTTGGTGCCTCAGTTTTCCAATTTGTAAAATCAGGTTAATAACAGTAATTACATCATACTGAGTTATAAAGATTAAATGAGTTAATATTTACATATTATACAATTTTATAATTAGCATTTATATATATAATTTAATAATATAAATTACATAGCATATATGTTTGCTAAATAAAAAATAAAATTATTTTATAATGACAATGTATTTCTTAAAAATAAAAGTTTATGGAGGGAAATAAAATTTCCAAAAAGAACAAGTAAGTTATTTAACAATAACCAATGTAAGAAAGGACAAAGCAGCAGGTATGTGGCACACCCCCTGTTCCTAGGTGGACTCTTCAACAGTTTTGGCCTTTTGAAGACCTGAGCTGTATACCTCTTCCTGCTCATGGCTCCTCAATCCTGCACTAATGGACACACAGGCTAATTTCTTCATTTACCCTACTGGGGGCTCCAAACAGCAACATGTCTGAGTGGTTTGAGGGAACCTGGAATGTGGAGATGTATGGTTTCGGTAGTTCCTTGGACTGATCTTGACTTTGGTACCTGGAGGCCAGGCACAGGCACATATGGCAGGATCGTCAGGAGGAAAACGGTAGCATAAACCGCCATGGTTGGTCTACTAGAATATAATCTCTCCTGAGCAAATAGACAATATTTGCTATCTATATCTTTATGCAAACTCTCCTCATATTTGTCACCCATAAGTTTCCTGATAGCACTCCTCAGTGTAATATCAACCTTCCAAGAAAAGAAGATATTTTTTTCACTAAACTCCCACAACTTCGCAATTAGGGACATTAATCATTCAGGGGCAATGATAGAGACTTTCACTGGCCTTTCATGAAAACCAATTTATTCACCCTTTCCTATCTTCTCTCCTGCTTCTAAGAGGGAACAGAAGTGTCACGTGCTTCAGTCTGTATTCAAATGTTGTGATATATGAGAGTATAAAAGGTTTGTGATGAGGCAAAATACACCTGGAAAAGTTAAATATCAAATCCAACATTCTGGGCTTCATCTCCTAGTCTGGATCCGAGCGAGGAGGACAGAGTAGACTCTAATTCCTGCCCGTGGGTGTCTTGGCTGACGCAGGAAACTGTCAAAACCAGAATGGCCCCACAAGCATGTTTTATCACTCTAACAGCCAACTCAAGAAAAGAAAATCCTCTTTATTAAATCTCTTCCTCCAAGTAGCCAGTTACTAGAGATGCCAAATACACTGGTGTGGGTGGTTGTGGTCACTCAAAGAGTTTTCACATATTCTCTTCCCAGCGCTATTTTCACAAACCAACAATTTTTTTAAAAATTCTGTTAGGGTCTTGCCACACACACAAACCCAGAGAAAGCCTAACTCATTTTCTAATGAATGGCTCCTGTATTCCAGCGGTTGGATTTCATGTAGCAAATTTGGAAAGAACACTACTTCTCGGACCCAAAGCAAAATAAGGCAAGATGTTAACACATTTTGTGGGCATAAAACCTGAGAGTGGTGGCAAGGTCAGCCAATCTGTCCATCAGTCAGATTGTGGCTATGTGACTGATTTGCAAGGAAAATATAGATGTATTAAAAAATCTAATATACTTTCTATCTTGAAGGCCAGGAGCCTAAGATTATTTATGTTGCTTTATTTAAACTTGGGGTGGATCATGTGTTTTTCTTTCTAGAATTTAATTAGAAATACTCTTGAAACAAAGTTGGCTAGACCTGGGAATTCAGATTGCTCTGAATTCACTATTGACTGATAGTCAACAGTGGCTATCAAGTGCTGGTTAGGGTGCCATTGCTGAAACCAAAGAAATATAAGACAAAATCTTTGTCTTTGAGGATTGATAATATAGCTGGAGTGAGAACACATGCATTTATAATAGCATAAGAACATACATATAAATATAAGTTGGCAATAAATGTTAGTTGTTGTTATACATTTAATTACAGAATCACCTCTCTACCTTAAAAGTTATTTTGCCTTCAAGAATGGAGGAGGGGAGGAACTTGCAGATAAATGTATTCTACCTAAACCGCAGTTCCTAAAGGTCAAGGAGAATCATTCCTCTTCCTCTCAGTTTTGGGAAGTTTTTTTTTCCCCTCCTAAAAACAAACTTGTTCTAATTATAAGAATATTTGAGGCTAATTATAAACTAGAAAATGCAGACTAGTATAAACAAAGAAGGCAAAAATTATTTTTTATTTCCACGATTCAGAAATAGCCAGCTATGTACCCACAAAACTGAAATGTTTTATATATTTATCTTCTGTTTTCACCTCTAGTATCATGCATGAGTTTCTTCACATTCATTCATTCTTAGAACGCTTTTTCTTTTTCTTTTAGTCACAGAGTCACTAGTGTCTCTGTGATGATAGGTTAAAGAGTTCACGGTCCCTTTTGCTAATGATGATAAAGCAGCCCCATGAAGCTTTGGATTTTCTTCCCAAACTAGAAAGGGAGTGGGGAAGGTTAGAGGAGAAAGGAAAGACAAGAGTAAATATGATAATAGAAGGTTACCCTCTAGGGCCATGCTATCCAAGAGAACTTTCCATGATGATGAAAATGCTCTTTGTGCTGTCCAATACAATAGCTACATGTGGTTATTACATCTTTGAAATGTGGCTAGTGTGACTGAAGAACTGACTTTTAAATTTTATTGAATTTTAATTAATTCAAATTTAAATAGCCACTCATGGCTACTGTACCTGACAGCACAGCTCTAGAGCAATCTGAATTCCCAGGTCTAGCCAACTTTGTTTCAAGAGTATTTCTAATTAAATTCCAGAAAGAAAAACACATGACCCACCCCAAGTTTAAATAAAGCAACATAAATAATCTTAGGCTCCTGGCCTTCAAGATAGAAAGTATATTAGATTTTTTAATACATCTATATTTTCCTTGCAAATTTGCCACTTCAATCTTTGTGGAAGGAACCAGAATATAAATGCATTAATAAGTAAAGAATTGTCCCTCAACTCCCAACCCCTCAAGAAGCTGAGGAATGTTTTAAGCTAAACTGCCAGGGCACTCCAACCCTCCTAGAGGTACTACGTTCCCTTCTGGAAGCAGCAGAAGGAAAAAGAAATGTGTCACCCACTTTCTTCACTTCAGATTGCAGGCCTAGCTCTCCATGCGCACCAGGGTGGCGATGTGCCCTTGTGGGTCTCCATTTATCCTACCATATGATGGTGGAGTGTCAACACAGAAGGCTCTACCCAGCTGTTGAGGAACATGGATGGTGATTAATACCATCAGCCTACACCTCATCAAGGGGATAAGTCATGATCTGTGTACTTAGTAGGTTTGTTTATGCAGCAGATGGCCTTGCAAAACAAAATGCTTGTTTTCCTTTACAATGAGGCTGGGGAACCACCACCAAACTGTGGGCACTAGGAAAAGTGCTACGTGGACAACACTCAGGATTGAGACAGCTCCTTCCCTGCAGTAGGCTCAGCCTGGACCATGATGACAACTCATAGGTCCAGGGGGTCCACATACAACAATAGGAACCCCTCAAAAACATCAGGAAGGTTCCCCAGAATTTCCCCTGCCAGAGTGTGACCTAATCAGGCTTGGCAGGATCCTCTAGGAGACTCCTTGGAAACAATGCTGTGTGTTCCAAGACCCCTTGATATGTCAGATGGGAAAACCCTTTAACTCCATGTGATGCAGACTGTATCAATTCAGGGATCCAGGCCAAGTGCTATGGTTTTTCAGCCACTACCCAAACCTCAGGAGTCATCTATTCTTTGACTTTTCAGAAGAAACAGTGACTAATGTGTGTGCTTGCCTTTGCTGCAATCATTGTAATTTTGCAAAATGAGGGTGTTAACAGTATCTACTTGTAAGGTAATCACAAAGACTAAAGAGGATTAACAGAGAGCACCCAGTGTAAAGTGCTGGGCATGTGCCTGACACAGAGTTCACACCCTATAACTGTTACTTTGACTTTTTTCTTTTTCTATTCTTCTAATAACATAAGCATTTCAATTTCTATGCTTTCATTTACTTGACAACTATTCACTAAGCACTTATTCAAGTGTTGGGGATATAATGGTAAATAAATCACACTCCTTGCCTTTTTGGAGCCTGCATTTTAGTGAGAAAGAAAGGAAGACAAACATATAAATGAGAAATCAAGTAACATAATTTCATACTACATATGACAATAGAAAGAAAATTTTCTTTAAGGGATACATAGAGATGCAATTCTTTTTTCCGGAGTGCATTCAAGATAGGAAGAATGAAAAGGAACAAACAAGGAAGTTTTGACTGTGGTTCCCTTTGTTTGGCCCTGTCTGCTGATGGCAGGTATAGTAAGGAGGCTACCCCACAGCTCTGCTGAGAACCAGCCCTGGCAGAACACATTTCCTGCCGTTGCTGCTAAGCAGTTTGTGCCTGGGTAGAAGAATAAGCAGATATCAGCGGCAGAGGCAGAGTTGGCAGCCCCTCAGTTTCTTGGTCGTGTGGCTGTTTGCTAGCCAAGTGGAAGGAAGGATGTATATTTATGAGCTTTACAGCTCTAATTATTTTTCCGCAGAGACTATAATTTTGTGGGTTACTACTTTAGGAAGTGTAGCGATTTTGGCCCCAGTCATATGGTGGCTGCATATGCAGGGACGTGGAGAAGCATAAGTGATGAATGGGTGGGCTCAAACCAGGACCCCAAGAACAGGGACACAGAAGATGCATGACCCCACTCTCCTTTGCCTTCAGATTTCTTCTTTTCCAGCACTCTATGGCTCTTTGTGGATTCCCCTACTCTTTTGGGGCCCTTGGCCTACCACCTTTGAATACTTCCCATAAACCAAGTCCAGGGAAAGAAAAGAGGAAAAGATGGTACGTAACCAGTGAAGCCCCTAGGGCAATTCGCTCCTTGGTTTAGGGACAGTGGTGGCATCCCCTAAGACCCAGCAAGACAAGAGCCATATGCTGACGGCCACACCAGGGTTGCTGTTTCCCCCAAATACTAGTGGCTCTACACTTCCACAACCAACTGCCAACATCTCACCACCACTCACCACCATCCCCTTCCATACTTCTGCTGTTCCTCTTCTTCTTCCTCTCCGTGACCCTATGTTAAGGGACAATCTCAGCATTCTGCTTGTTAGTTAAGCCAGAGCAAATGAAGGACAACAATCCTCGATCTGGAGGACCCCAGCCTAATGCGCAAGTCTAGAAGTTCTGGTCACCTGGAAAAGAATTCACCCTATGCCTCTGGGCTGCTTTACAAGCTGGAATATTCCCACAGAATAAGGATATTGTTGCTCAATCCACTTCAGGGTCACTAAGTCTCATATGTCACATCCACTGTAACCAAAGGCACTGACCTACGACAGGTCTGAAAAGGTGGCTATTTTCAAGAAGCACTGACTTGCACCACATAAGGCCCCTGATACTACTAACTAAGACGAATTGGAGCATCTTTGGTTACACACCTATTATAATGGTGAAAACTGAAACCAGTGATAACACCAAATGCTGGCAAGGATGTGGAGCAATGGGAACTGTCTTTCACTGCAAAATGGTACAGCCACTTTAGATGACAGGTTGGCAGTATCTTGCAAAACTAAACATATGCTTACCATAGGATTCAGCAATTGTGTCCTCTTGTATTTACCCAAAGGGTTTGAAAACTTATGTCCATACAAAACCCTGTACATGGATGTTTATAGTAGCGTTATTCATCACTGCCAAAATTTGGAAGCAACTGAGATTTCCTTCAGTAGGCAAACGAATAAATAAACTGCAGTACATGCAGGCAATGGAATATTATTCAGCACTAAAAAGAAAGGACCTATTAAGCCATGAAAAGACATGGAGGGAATTTCAATTTAAACGCATATTGCTAAGTGAAAGAAGCCAATCTGAAAAGGCTACATGGGGCTGGGTGTGGTGGCTCACGCCTGTAATCCCAGCACTTTGGGAGGCTGAGGCGGGCGGATCACGAGGTCAGGAGATCGAGACCATCCTGGCTAACACAGTGAAACACCGTCTCTACTAAAAATACAAAAAATCAGCCGGGCGAGGTGGTGGGCGCCTGTAGTCCCAGCCACTCGGGAGGCTGAGGCAGGAGAATGGCGTGAACCCCCGGGGGCAGAGCCTACAGTGAGCCGAGATTGCGCCACTGCACTCCAGCCTGGGCGACAGGGAGACTCTGTCTCAAAAAAAAAAAAAAAAAAAAAAAAAAAAAAAAAAGCTACATACTGCATGACTCCAACTATACAACATTCTGGAAAACGCAAAACTATAGAGACAGTATAAGTCCGTGGTTTCCACAGGTTGGGGGGAGGGAAGGATGAGCACAGAGGTAGCGAAACTTTTCTGTATGATGCTATCATGGTGGAAAGATGCCATTATACATCTGTTAAAACTCATAGGCTGTACAATACTAAGAGTGACCCCTAATATCAGCTATGGACTTTGAGTGAAACTGATGTGTCACTGTAGGTTTAGTGATTGTAACAAATGCACCACTCTGGTGTGGGATGTTGGTAGTGGGAGAGATTGTGTGTGGAGGGGGTGGGGGGAGGAGGGTGTATGGGAACTCCCTGCACTTTCCACTACATTTTTCTGTGAACCCAAAACTGCTCTGAAATAGTCTATTAAATAAATGGGTGGGCACGTATCACTTTATATTATGTATCTCTGTATTATATACCTTCCCCACCAGAATATGTATTCCATGAAGGCAGACACCTTGTTCAGTTTGTTAATTATTGTATCCATAGCACTGAGACTAGTACCTGGCATGTAGTAAGCATTCAATATATATTTGTTGACTGAATAAATGTAAGGAAATCTTAGTTACTTTAATAAGAATTAAAATACAGGCCTTTTACTGATGTGATATGTTTCTTCTTTCCGTACACCCCAGTACTTAAGAGAGACCTACAGTTCTCAGCTCTCTGTGGGACTGGCTCATCCCTGGCCAACCCACACTTTCTTCCTGCTGAGGAGATTCTTTGGTTTCACTCAGCCTTGGAGTGCAAAGTCAGAGGGTAGAATAAAGGAAGGTTTGCTGAATCCAGGGATTCTGCTTCCTGGTGAATGGAATGGGCATGGGAAAGCAGATGACAAAGACAACAGCAAGTATAATAAGAATTCCTGCTACAAATACGCTTCCACACAGCCTAGGAGTAGGAAGTTTACTTGGGTCAGTTAGGTGCTTCCCAGGGATTCAAACGCTCCCTGTCCAGGTTAAAGCTCTCGATCACTAACGGCAGTTATGAATTCCCCCAACCAACTACACTAAACAGTCTCTGAAAATACAAATTTTGATGGGGAAGGAAAAGAAAAGGGACAGAGGAGAAATAAGATAAATGTCCTCACTCCCCTTGGCTCCCTTCATTTCTTGTCCAACACTCGGGATATTTGTGGAGCCCTTGCTCTCTGGGGACCCTTGACCTGCTGCCTTGGAAAACCTTCTGTAATCCATGTCAGAGCCAATGAGAAAAAAAGAACACATAGATAAGTTTCTGAAAAAGCTCCTAGAGCGTATAAGAATATAGTCTTTGGGGTCGCATCTGCTCGGCATAATTCTATACATTCAAACTTTGAATTCAGAGAAAGGCCCAGGGAATCATACACTCACTACCTACATGGTACCTTAATATTAGAATACCATAAAAATTTCTTCTTAAGTAGCCTTCTGACATTTCTGTCCTGTAAGCAGGTACTTCAAACAAATGTTCCCATTTTAGACAATGAGATGGAAGCAGAGGAAATGTTGAGTGCCTTGCCTTTATAACCAATACTTTGTTTATATGATATCATGTCAATAAAAGTGCAAAATTCATCCAACCATTCTAATATTTCTAAATATCTAGATATTTGGAATTATTTGTGGATGTAGCCTTTGTATTAAAACAAATGGGCAGCAGAATGAAAACAGCACTCACACAATCTCCCACTAAGTCCAGAGCCTTCTCACTGGCAGGTTCCTTGCTTTGGCATTTTGGAAAAATATTTTGGTTAGTGTTATACCAACCACTCAGAATTCTGTCATAAGGAAGGAAAGGAACTAATATTTATTTACTCAGAGACAGGCATTGCCCCAGGTGTTTTACATAGAAAATCTTCATCATGAAAACAACTTTTTCGTTAAGTAATATTGTCCCCAGTTTATAGCCAAAAAAAAAAAAAAAAAAAAAGAGGGAGAAGTTAAAATAACTAAATTTATCCAAATCCTCATACCTACCACGTTTCAGAACCAGGACTCAAATTTTTATCTATTCAAGGACATAGTTCATGTCAGATTACTGGGGCTCAGGCTCATGACCAAATCAATTTAAATGCAATCTTGCCACTTTTGATGAGGTTTCTCACTGCCAGGTTGCAGGCAAAGTTCCCCAGACTGCATCAACATTTTGGAAAGTGCAAATATTCTCAGGGAGAAAAGTAATTAATTAGTAAAAATCACCTAATCACTGAAAAATTCTACAAACCCTCAAGTGTAGAAACAGAGACATTTCACATTTCAGAAATTTCTCATGGCCAATTTTCTGATTTAGCCCCTATTTTATTTCCATCCATTGCATGAACAACTTGGATTTGGGTCTGAATCCCAGATGACCCATTAACGAACTGTGTGTCTTTGGATGAATGATTTTTTCTTGAGCCTCATTTTCTTTGAAATTTTATAGGGTTGTGGAAAATATTATGTATAATAGTGTTTATAAAAGCATTTAGTGCATTCTCTGGCACATAGTAGGTCTTCGGTTCAATTATGTAACCATGAAATAAGCTTAGAAATATGTAGAGGTTCTGTGTAACACATAAGCAGTTCTTAAGCGATTTTTATCACACAATCTACTACCATTAAGGATAAAATCATACTGCCCTTAAAAGTGAAACCGCCACCATTTGGCTATCATTTTTGCCTCGGCTTTTTGTCTTGGCCGTCAGTACCATCCAGGTCTTCATCTGAGGTAGGACTCTACTAAGCATCCTCCTGGAAGAGGTATAAAAACTGACTCTTCATTTTAATACAGAGTCTATAAATGGGGAAGCTGCAGGAACAGCTCACAGACTGTGTTAGGAAGACAGATTTTTCTTCGGGCTGAGAACTGAACCAGCTTGCAAAGCACTAGAGCTATTTACGACTGACATTTAAGCAACTACTCTACTAAGAAAGAGGAAGATAATGGAAATAATAACCCTGAAAATTCCATTTAGGCACATTTCTTTTGAAGGAACCCATGACAGTGGTTCAAAAGTTGACCACTGGAGCAACTGCCTGGTCCCTTTGTCCTTGGAGAGATGGGTTGTAGCATGAAGGCTTCTAATTAGAAAAGCCCACGTGGTTCCAAGAAGCAAGGCCATTTTCATTTATAGCTCTTGCTGCCAACTTGCACGCCACAGCGAGATGCACTCTGAACATGCTGGGTACTTTCTCCACTTGTGCCCCTCACGGCACCTCATCTGGTCTGTAGCAAGCTGGAAACAGCATTTATCACTGCGAACCACATTTTGGCCCTTAGGCTTATATACTCATTTCCATGGACTAGGTAGCAGAGAAAGAGGAGGTTCTGCTACTCACATCTGCAAAAGGTTCAAACAAGGGGATGGGAGTGAGCAGAGCAGGTGGCTAAAAGGGACAATAGGGAAAAAGGGGGAAAAAAACAGAGTGAGAAGGCAGCATGCTTAAAACACTCTTGATTAAAAGATGTAATCAGTTTTCATTTGAATATCCCCAAACCACCCAAAACCCTAGCGCGTGGTGGCCTATGGCTTCCAAATTCTCAAAATGATAAGCTGCCAAAGTAAACTAATTGCAATGTGTCTCAGTAATTGCCATGTGTGGATATATACAGTTATAGTAAAACGGTTCAGTGAGTCCTGATGGTGATAATGCACATTTGGAAATTACATAAAATAGAGATTCTCAAAACCAAGAACTCCTGAGGGTCCGAGATGGATCTGAAAGCCAGCTCTGCCATGTACTAGCTGTGTGGCTTTAAGGGAACTCTAGCCTCTCTGAGCCTGTGATCCCTATTTATAAAAAGAGATAGTAACACTCACGTGGCATCAGAATCCTCAATGTGGGAAGGAGAAGCAGCACAGGGAACAAAGGATTCAGTGCCCAGTTGCCTATTAGTAGCCACCCGCACTCCATCACCTGCCAACTACTCCCTGTAACTCAAAAATCCTGGATACAAGTAAGGATCAGAATGAAGGGTGGAGATTTGGATATTCTGTATCTGATGCAGTGTGGAGCAAACACTTTGCCAAGGTTGATAAGAAGGAGTTGGGAATTTTTCTATGAGGGGGACTGCTGGTTGCTAGTATACATGTATCCCTATTGGGTGGCTGCAAGGATCAACTGAAATAATAAACGTGAAAGTATTTTGCTAACAGTAAAACCCACTAAAAATTCTAGCTCCTACTGTCTCATTATAAGCCTGGTGTTACCTGTCATCCTTCCTTCTCTGAGCAGAAAGGTAAATCTGCCCATGGTTGTATCAGTAATTTTCCCATAAACCCACAAGTAATCTCTTGACCAGGGCTACTTGGACCTAAAACAGAACAAGGGAAGCATGGTAAAGATGAAGATTTAATTTTAAATGCCCTTGTCTTTCCAACTAAGCTTTGCTGTAAGAAAGATCTGGCAGAGAAGAAGATTCCAGACGGAGATTTCATGGATTACTAAAAGGAAGTGCTGCTGCATGTCAATTCCCTTCAGCCTCCCCTGAAATCTATGTGAGCCAGCCTGGTTCTATAGCTTTTTTTTAAAAGACTTCCCCAGCTGGGTGCGGTGGCTCACATCTGTAATACCAGCACGTTGGGAGGCCGAGGTGGGTGGATCACGAGGTCATGAGTTTGAGACCAGCCTGGCCAAGATGGTGAAACCCTGTTTCTACTAAAACTACAAAAATTAGTCCGGTAGGGTGGCAGGTGCCCGTAATCCCAGCTACTCAGCAGGCTGAGGCAGGAGAATTGCTTGAACCTGGGAGGTGGAGGTTGCAGTGAGCCTAGATCAGGCCACTGCAGTCTAGCCTGGGGGTCAAAGCAAGACTCTGTCTCAAAAAGACTTCCCCAAGAGATAAAGGGAGGAGGAAGCTGGAGAGTCTTAACCTCTCGAGTCACAGGCAAATTGCTTCCTTTGGGTTATCTCTGACTGGGGAGCCACGGTGAGAGGGCACTGAGCCCTACACTTGGTGTCTAGGCCAATGATTCTTACCAGGGTTGGGGGCATCAGCTCCACCTTGGCATGTGTGTTGAACATGCACATTCCTGAGCTCTATGGCCGACTCTGGAAGAAGGGCCTGGAATTCTGTATATTTAATAAGGTATTTCTTAAAGTTTGAGAGGCTCTAAGAGAACATCTTTAGATGATTTACAAACATCTGAAAGTTTTCCAAGTGAAATACCAATTTAAAATAACAACAGAACGGCTCTAATTTCATTTGAAATGGAGAGAAGGAGTTCTTCCCATGGGCATCTCTTCCCCTTGGGCAGGCTCCCAGCCCTTTCTGCTGGTAGATGGGGCTCTTGGGGATAAGGTGGTGATGATTGTTCCAAAAGGGCCTTGAATTACACTCTCAGCAGATATGGATCCAGATGACTTGCCTGGCTCTCTCTCCCAATGCCTGTCTCTCACATGTCAGTTCTTGGTCAAGGTGAAATCATGGGACCTAATTTGAATGACTCAGAAGTCTTGGTCTCACTGTTGGTCCCATACTGATCTTGTGGCTTAGACTTCTGTTGTCCAGCTGTAACCAAACTCCCACATTACATCCGCTTTACTAACTAGGTGATTTTTTGCTTCTTCGAATCCAAGTCTGTTATTACACAAATTTCCAGCACTCTCATCTAAAAGTGGGCCCCTACCTCATCCTTGCCAGTGATCCAATGACTCAATTATTTTTCCCTCCGAACTTCTGCTTCATAGCTGAGTCTCTATTATATACGGTTAGGCTTTCCCAAAACCTACTCTCTAGAACATTATGTTAAGATTACATTTGGGCTTGAAGTAAGAGTACAGAAACCTATATAAGTGGCTTTGAGGTAGGAAAGTGGGTGTTGTATTTGGGAAACCTGACATATATCACTGGATCCCGGGATCTCTGTTATCTCCATCTGGCTACCAGGAAGCTTGCCTTTGTATCTTGTCAGGCATTCATTCAATAAGTATTTATTGGGCAATTTCTATATACCCATAGTTACTAGGCACGGATAAAAATTATGTAAGAGTGATTTATAAAACATATATTGATATATGAATGTAGGTACTGCCACTGACCTCATTGGTATTGACAAAAATACCGCATCAGCCCAGATCCACAGATGCAAAGAACCTTGGGTAACTCTTTTGCCAATTCAGATTCCCTGAATGATTTTGTCACAATGGCAAGGAAATTTAAGAGCTTGTTTTGGAATGTGTGAGAGGAGGTTGGGTTTGGTGATGAACGTAAGAAGGGAGGGTTCGGTAGTCATACTTAAGTGATCTAGAAAAATACCGAAATGTTTTTATTTCAATAGACTTACCTCTTGTAAGGTCTAGTTCTCGAAGACCTCACGAAAGAATGAAATAAAGAGTTTAGTCTGAACAATCTAGTTAGAGAGGGGAAATTTCTGTAATCAGAAAGAGCACTCACAATTCTAAGTAAACCAACAAGAAATTCTAAGGGAATTGGGATTGTTTTGTAACACGTTGCTGAGCTCAGAGGCTGTGAATGGGGACAGATCAAGCCAGTTCTAGTATTCTATTGTTTTTGTTGTTCTGTTTTATGAAGAGAGTGGCCTCGCTACCAGCAACCCAGATGTTTACTGATGTATTTTAAGGAAGCTCTATCTATAGCTGTTACATTTTTTGCTTCTTCTAAACCATCAATTGTTTACCATATTTCTAAGAGTAATTCCAGTTTAAAATATAAGAAATATAAGACATAGATTGTCATTAACATGTTTAGCCCTGAAGAGTCCAACAGAGGAACACCTAGAATAGTGTTATCAGAAAAATATTAATTCATTTTAAGAGCTCCCTTCATGAGAGGCTAACTTCATGAATTTCAGGTATAAGAACATTTGCTTCTAGAAAGATGTCATTACTTCCCCCAAAGAAAGAAAAAGTGCTAAATCTATAATAATATTAATTAAACACTTTCTATAGGCATTTTTAAGTTGACTGACGAAGTCATGATGGTCAGTGATATAAGAGATTTTTCTGGATATTCCTTTCTCATCAATAAATTTCTGAGTTCCAATCAGGAAAACAAACTGTCTTGCTGCAAATGACACAGCTTGACTGACAGGGTGAAAGATACTTAAATAATGTAAAAACCCAGGTCACAGCTCTTGTTATTTAATCCCTGTTACTATTAATACTGTCTTTAAGTGTTCGATGAAAATATAAAAAGATGCTCAATTACATTACTAGCTAAAGGAAAAAATTAAAACAAGTCACCAATCTTTGCTTTACAAATCGGCAAAATTTAAAATACTAACATTCAGTGTGAGGAAACGGGCCCTGTGATGTGCTGCTGATGAGAGTCTAAATTAGTATAGCCTTCCTAAAAGAGTATGTGTCAATACATATCCAACTTTAAAATGTGCAACTCAGTAATCCAGCATTTTCTCTTTTAGAAATATTTCCTAAGAAACTGTGCAAAGATATATATATATATATGTGTGTGTGTACAGGAGTGTTTATATAAACATGCATATATATATATATATGAAGAGATTTAACATAGCATTGCTAGAAAAAGTAAAAAATGAAAAAAAAAGTTCATCAATAAGGGAATGATTTAAAAAATGATGACCTATTCTTATGAGAGCTATACAATTAAGAAGACTCTCTACGCAATGACCTGGAAAGCAAAAGCATATATTTTGCTAAGTTTAAAAAAATCAAGTCATAAAACAAAATGTAGAATGTGAGGTGCAGAACGTGAGGCCATTTTTATAACAGGGCATATGGGCATATACATAGACACAGATATGTCTCCTTCTATGAGCATTTAAAAAGGTCTAAAAGAATACTTGCCAATCTTTTAATAGTCATTACCTTTGGGCAGTGGAATTGGGGCAAACATAAGGCTGGGAGGGGACTTAAACTATAAGTTTCAGTACTGTAAGGACTTTAAAAAACTGAACAGGTAAAATTTTTCTTTTATAATATAAAAAGTCAGTAAGAATTTGTAAATTGTACGTAAGGACTGTGCTAAAAGCCCAGGAACCTAGGTTCGTTGATTTATAATAGTAATTAGGCTTCCAAAGTTTCCCCCAGCATACCTGTACTTGAGCAAGCACAGTGCATAAGGGCATGTACACACACACACACCCACACACACACACATACACAGTGGGGTAATCCCATTGGGAGCTGTTAGATAGTGGGCTCTCCCCTCCCCACAGGGACAACCCCCAATCAAAGGCTTAATAGCGGCATGGCAGAATGGCTAAAAGCACAACTCTGGAGTCAGATGGTCCTGGGTGCAATTTTCAGCTCCACTGTTTCGAGATTGAAAAATTCTGGGCACCACAGTGATTTAGATTCCCCACGTGTAAAATGAGAGTAAACAATGCCTTCTTTATAGTGTTGTTATGAAGGATTAGTGAGCAAGGGCATGACAGGCATTCACTACACTGCCTGACACAGAAAAAAGTGATTTTTCAGCTATCGGTGTCCAAAGACATGCAGTCAAACAGTTGGTGGGAAATTACTTGATCTTGCAAATCACAGCACCTCTACTGACAGTAGAATGTTAACCCTATAAGGAACAGCATATTTATGGTTCCATACTTAACCTTCAAGCAAAAGCAATTCCCAAGTAACGAAAAATTTCCATAATACTGTATCATTAGGCACCATCACAAAGTATGATTGTGGGCTTTGGGGTCAGACTGGGTCTGTAAAACCACCTGTGATACTCACTAGGTATGTGAGTTAGGGCTTGGTGCTTAAGCTCTTCCATATTCTCACCTGGGACGTTGCTCTGGACTTGCTCAGAGCACCAGGTATCTGATACACGGTAGAAAAATAACAATAGCAGCTGCAATGACATGAGCATCTACTGTAGTCCAGGCATTCTCTCATTCTTGTGCATCTGAAACAAGGGTGTCAGTATCGTCTATTAAACTTGGGAACCTCAGAATCAAGGCATTGCATGACCTGCTCATAGGATTCCAGTTAGTAACTGCCATCTTTCTGCCTCCAAACTGAAAATGTTTTCTTAAGCAAAGGACTCGTATCTACGGGCACTGTGAATTCCTCACAATCCCTCTCCCACAGGGCTGCCATGGCCCAGAACTTCACACTACACACTCAGTACCAGCTGTGTCTCAGTATCCTCTTTTATTATGCAGATACTCACAAGAAGCAGTAATATATTAAGTTTACCTCAATGTGTAAGTGAATTGTTAGTTCATCCTATTTCCTCTGGGAAGAGGTCTCTGGCAGTTGGTAAGCACTGAGTATTTAAAGATGGGGGCAGGGCCTGGTGAGGTGGCGCATGGCTGTAATCCCAGCATTTTGGGAGGCTGAGGCAGGTGGATCACCTGAAGTCAGGAGTTCAAGACCAGTCTGGCCAACATGGCAAAACCCTGTCTCTACTAAAAATATAAAAATTAGCCAGGCACAGTGGCAAGCGCCTGTAATCTCAGGTACTCGGGAGGCTAAAGCAGGAGAATCACTTCAGCCTAAGAGGCAGAGGTTGCAGTGAGCCGAGATCGCGCCTCTGTACTCCAGCCTGGCTGACAGAATGAGACTCTGTTTCAGAAAAAATAAAATTAAATAAATAAATAAAAATAAAATAAAGAGGGGGCAGAGAAACAGGAAGTGCCCAGAGAAAAGAGGGGCCCAGATAAACTTGTCTGTAAGTCACAATTTTGCCAAGGGCTGGCTCTGCCAATCAGTCTAAGAAGCCATAAGCAAAAATCCCTTTATTCTTGTCTTTTCTTTCTGTTCATTCATATTTATTTAATGAGCAGTTATTAAGCACTGACAGTGTGCAGAATATTGTGGGGCAATGCAGTCCCTGTCCTGAGACTTACAATTTAGCAATAGTTGATTCAATCATGTAATACTCATATTGATCAAACATAGCACATTAATATGGTGAGTTTAATCTGTGTGGGTGCACACGCACTCATGCTTGTGTGTGCGGATGCTTAGTTATATATGTAGATTATTCACAGTTCAGTCATTTCCATAATCAATCATTCCACCACTTCTTCTGATTCAGATGACCATCTCACACCCCTCCCACAAAACTCAGCATGTTGAAATGCTCACTGCACTCCACGTATACACCTAAAATTAACTTTTGTTTTTTAGAATTAGAACACAGTCAGAATTTCTCAAGTACTACTTATGTAAAATTGTTCTTGGGGTAATTTTGTAGTAATTAAGTATATGAGAGTAATTAAGGACTTCTCCGAATCTAATCATCAATCCCTGGTACTATGTAAGCATTAATAACATCATGGCTGATACGCAAAATTATTTCTGATTATGACTGCTGATGATAACATCAGAATAACATGAAGTTCACTCATCAGCTCATTTCTTTTGTGAATATGTCACTACTTTCTCCATGAAGTCTATTACACTGTTGATTTATAATCAATTATATTTGTCTTCCTGGGATTTCAAGACGTGACACAATGCTTAAGTTCTAAGCAATACAATTTCTTGACTTACTGCTTTATTATTTCATAACCTCATATATGCAGTTATGATGAAATTTTCTATGGGAGTGTTTACTGTCTTTAAAATCAGCCTTTAAAAATAACCTCTGGCCGGGCACGGTGACTCATGCCTGTAATCTCAGCACTTTGGGAGGCCAAGGCAAGGGGATCACCTGGGGTTGGGACTTCAAGAGCAGCCTGGCCAACATGGTGAAACCCCGTCTCCACTAAAAATACAAAAAATTAGCTTGGCATGGTGGCATGTGCCTGTAATCCCAGCTACTCTGGAGGCTGAGGCAGGAGTATCGCTTGAATCCAGGAGGCGGAGGTTGCCGTGAGCCGGGATCGCCCCACTGCACTCCAGGCTGGACGACAAGAGCGAAACTGTCTCAAAAAATAAATACATAAAAATAAAGATAACCTTTAAATATTTAACACTGTAAATTGGCAACAATGAAATCAGTCATGGCTACAGCCCATAGGCATCTTGCTGGAAAGTACCATTGCACAATCACTGTGAGTAAACAGCCAGCTGAGGAAGAAGTTAGCTAAACTTGTACTTGGCACCTCACTGCCATTTAAATATCAACGCTCTGATATTTCTACAGTTTGAAAGATGCTTTGGCTCTTTGGTGGGACAAGCCATTTAGAATGTGTTTTGTTCTTGGAGTCCTGGTGGTGGCTGGAAATCCTTTGCTTCTTGTTGCAGTCAATTTGAACTGGACTGCCAAGCTTACAGCTCCATACTGAGGTAAGAAAATGCCACCATTGTCTGGGAGCTGACTGGCCTGCTTTAGGAAGCCTGCAGGCAGGGCATGCTTTAAATCATGGGAAAGACAGCTCAGGAACCACAGGAGCCGGGAACAACAGGGAGGGTGCCCCCTTCCCCCTGCTGCTGCACTGATTTCAAACAGCCCAGGCTTAGGAGGTAGCTTCATGGTGTTTTCCTAATGAAATCTAATAAATGGTATATGGATGACAGAAATCTCTGTGTTGGCAACTGGAAACTCCAGAGGGATGCAATATAAGAGCACGCAGTGGAAAGTATGGAAACGTAAGAGAATGGAAGAGATGGGAAAACATGGGGTAGTCCACCCTGACTTCCAAGGAAGGATATGAATGAATCTGTCTGTGAAACTGATCATATTAGTCCCATTTTACAGATTAGAAAACCATCCTAGAGTGTTTGGCAGCCCCTCCAGTGTGCCTATCCAGTGTGCCTATCCAGTAAAAACTGTGAACGGAATCTCCGTTTTGTTAAGTATGGCAATGCACTAAAAGATCCATCTTCCCAGACCCCCTTGCCGTGTGACTACGGGTACACTTGTCCTTTACTCTTCACCCTCGTCTCTGCCTGAAACTGGGACAAGATGTGTAGAATATCAGCATTCATGCTGTGACCAGGAGGATGGAAGCCACCTGTTAACAGTGACAAAGCACAAAGTTGGGAGGAGGCATGGGCACTGCTGACTCTGGGAGGCTCCTTCTCCACCTTGCACTGTTTCTTGTTAGACATCTTGTCATGAGAGAAGACTAGGGGCGGTGGCTCATGCCTGTAGTTCCAGCACTTTGGGAGGCTGGGGCGGGCGGATCACTTGAGGTCAGAAGTTCAAGACCAGCCTGGCCCAAATGGTGAAACCCCGTCTCTACTAAAAATACAAAAAAATTAGCCAGGCATGGTGGTATGCGTCTATAGTCCCAGCTACTCAGGAGGCTGAGGCAGGAGAATAGCTGGAACCCAGGAGGCAGAGGTTGCAGTGAACATACATTACGCCACTGCACCCCAGCCTGGGTGACAGAGTGAGACTCCATCTCCAAAAAAAAAAAAAAAAGACATCTTGTCATGAGAGGAGTCAATTGCACACTGGGGATGTTGGTGTTGTTGCTGTAACGTGATAAATAAACCCTGAAAAATCTTGTCCTCTGCACAAATGTGTATTAAAAATAAGGTCTTTGAGAAATCTACAATTGGGTAAGACCACTGAAAATCTTTGATACCTTCTAATTACAGCAGTAACAAAATATCAAGAGGAAATCCAGGCAGGCAGTTCAGTGTGGCTATAGGCTCCTGGGTGGTATTAAAAATCACACAAAATAGACTGGAAAGGCTGGCTTGCAGGTATTGAAACAACAAGTAATAGCAGGGCCCAGTGCACAGGAAGGCGTGTGATCTGCCATGAGCTGAAGGCCATGCAAGGCTGGATGTGCACCTCTCTGGGAGGGAGCCCCCTGGGACTGTGCTTATGTCAAATGTTATTAAAATAGAGCTGAAAGGGCTCCTGTCTGGACAGCAGCTAGGCTGAGGATGTTTTTGTTCTCTCCTCTTGCTATTCCAGCTTTTGTCTAGGAAAGACTGTATGTGAACAAACACAACTGCACATTGTCCTGACATAATTCCCCTATTTACCAGTTGCATCTGAGTGAACTGAACTCTTTAATAAGTCACTGTTGTGGTGTTCTGTACATGTGGCCCAACACAATCCCAACAGTTAGAGCTTAATGTTCCTACCTCTCCCATTCCAGTCTCTATACAGCACTCTACTTGACTCTCCTAAAATACTGGGCTGACTTCTTCATTCGATAGGTTACAGTTAGCATGGCACAAAACCCTTCGTGAGCTGGCCTTGTAAGTTCTCCATCCTCTTCCTCCTCTACTCCATGCCTTAACCTGTGTACTCCAGCCATCCCCTTGGCTCTTCCCTCTGTGCACACACACACTACAGTGTCATTTGCGTTCTCACCTGTGCTATTTGCTTCCCCTCTTCCTGGAATGCCTTTACCCACTTGGCCTGCGCAATAAGATATTTATCTTCAAAACCCTCTTCAAGTATCATTTCTACGGACCCTTCTTTGACATCTTCTTCTGAATAAATCAGGTGCCTTTTGCACCTTCTCTTATTGCATGTGTCACAGTGCGTTGATTAAATGACATTCATGTTTGCCTGGCATATAGTGGGTGACCAGTGAACACTTGCTGAACTGAACTTGGTGTCTCCTTGATGGGCCCAGAAAGAGGAAAGTTGTGAAAATGCTGTTGTAGGAATTCTCATGGCATGCCAATAACCCTGGAGTGAATAGGGCATTTAGAAAGAAATGATCCATTAGTCCAATAACAAAATGTACAGATATCAACTCCTGGGCATCTAATCCAGGCAACATTCTGAAGCTTGTCCGGGCAAGAGAAGTGTCCTAAGGCGAAAGAAAAGACCAAAAAACAAGCTTACATGATTGCAGAGTCTCCTTATGTTTACATCTAAAATAAAGGACTAAAGTGTACTAAGAAGTTGCCTTGGAGATCTCACCCGAACGGAGACCCATAAATGCTACCAAGATTCAAACGTTAAAGGAAATTATACCTCATTCCCTATACTAATGAAGGCAAAATGAATGAATGAGATGGATGCAGAGTCAACAAACTTGAGCTCTGGTCCTGGGTCATTCACTAGGTGAGGAAACTTGAAAAAGCAGTGCTAGTAATCTTTCAAAGTATGCCTTTTACAAAATGCCTCAACAAAAATATAGAGAGAGCACACAATGTCTAGGCTCAGTATCATTTAGTATTACAGCATGATTAACAAAACTCGATGGATCTCATCTTCCTCATTTGGAAGACCAAAGCCCCTCTGACTTGTAACCTCTCATAGCTCTCTGTAATGCAACAGCATCTACACACAGGAGTCTGCATTTCCCCACGGAAAAATATAAATGTGTATTTATTTTAGTGTGCCTTTGACTTAGAAACATGTTTTTGATTAAGAACATGGCTTGGGGCTGGGAGTGGTGGCTCACGCCTGTAATCCCAGCACTTTAGGAGGCCAAGGTGGGTGGATTGCCTAAGGTCAGTTTGAGATCAGTCTAGCCAACATGGTGAAACCCCATCTCTACTAAAAATACAAAACAATTAGCCGGATGTGGGGGCGTGTGCCTGTAATCCCAGCTACTCAGGAGGCTAAGGCAGGGGAATTGCCTGAACCAGGGAGGTGGAGGTTGCAGTGAGCTGAGAACGTGTCACGTTACTCCAGCCTGGGTGACAGAGTGAGACTACCTACGTTCCAAAAAAAAAAAAGAACATGGCTTGGAAATTTGGACGTTTTGATAAAGGCAGGCACTGCATAGTTTGCTAAGGTAGCAATGCCCAGACATTTTATATTCTTATTTGTCTCAGTTCTTGTCTCTAAAAATACAGTGATGGTATTTCTCCCTGACCTCTACCTACTGCAGGGAGTACAGAAGAAATGGGGGTGACTACACTCATTAAAACCACGAAGTTTTTGAAAGAGAGAACAGACACTCACTTGAGCTATTGCATTAGCAACCCTGACGCTGCTTTGGGCTTTAAAAATCAAGTTTTATTAGGTGATGGTGTTCCCTGTTACCAAGATGCTGTATAAATCCAGCAAACTCATCCAACAAAAGCTGAAAGGCACGGCCAATAAATGCAACTCATTAAGAAGGTCTCATTTTACCCTCAGCATTGCACTGCCCACTTGAAAAATAGTAGATAAATTTTGTCCTTACCCTGAAGAGTAGTAGATAAGAACCGCTAGAAATGTTGCCTACAAAGTTCCAGAAAAACAATTTCAGAAAATGCTTGGAGAAGGAAGTAAGGCTATATCTGGATACCTACCAATTAACTATTAGCATTGGACCAATGGCTAATACAGGGGCATGCCCTTTGCAACCTCGTCGCAACAGTCACTTGCCCATCTTCCTGGAGAAAGTCATGATTTCTCAATTTGCCTAACTACATTTTAAACTTATTTTTAGGGCTGATATTAGCAGTTTCTCATTGGCCATGGGGAATTTTTTAACAATTAGAATGTGAAAGTTAGGGCCCAGCACATGTGACTCACACTTGTAATCCCAACACTTTGAAAGGCTGAGGCAGGAGGATCGCTTGAGCCCAAGAGTTCAAGACCAGCCTAGGCAACATAATGAGACCCCATTTCTACAAAAACAGTAAATGAAATTAGCCAGGTGTGGTGGTGTGTGCCTGCAGTCTCAGCTGCTTGGGCTAAAATAAGACTGTCTGAACTCAGGAATTTGAGGCTGCAGTGAGCTATGACTGTGCCACTGCACTCTAGCCTTGGGGACAGAGCGAGACCCTGTCTCTAAAAAGTAAATTGTTTTTAATGTGAGAGTTAAAAAAATCCCAACAATTTCAAGTTGACAATACATTCATTATTTAACTAAAAAAAAGAAATGTGGAAGAAGAGTATTTTGCCAAGAGGTAGGGGAAAATAATAGGGTAGATCCCATTTTCTGTATCCTCTTGTTCATTATTCATTTGTTGAATGAGGGAGTGTCAATCACTTAGTCAGTAAATATTTATTAAATGCCTACTTTGCACCAAGTATTATGCCTGCCCTAGGGCTACAAACATTATCCCTATTCTCAAAGAGTCTAATTTTTTAAAAAAGAAGGGAATAGAAGGAAAAGCATTGAATTAGTTAAGCTCCTACTCTGTGCCAGGTGCTTTTCTTGTCAAATCTTCCTAACAACCGAAGAGAGAAGATAGATGAAATGCCCCCCACTTAACGAATGTGAACTAAGACTCCATGATTTGCCCAGAGTCACACAGTTCAGAGTAGACTAGTGTTTGCATTCAAATTGGTCTAATTTCAAAACGCTTTTTAAAGATTTCTTTAGAGAAAAAAGAAGAAATCACCCATTATCCTACCATCCTGATATAAAACCGTCAATATTTTGGAGAACTTCCTTCCAATTTTTCTTCTACACATAGGTCAATTTTTAAATTTTTAAAAATGTGTTTCACAGTTGTAATCAAAATGTGTTCTACTGCATTTTCTTGGAACTTTGACACCATCAACTGTGAAATGCTCCATTACTGTAGATAGCACCAGAAAGAAAAATCACTGCCAATTATATGATGCCACTGTGAGCTATGTCCAGATTTCAGCGATGTTAAAATGTGAAGGTGAAGAATTTGTGTCTTAGAATCAATGGCCTACTCTACATTTCACATACCCACACTCAGGCTGTGCACCTATTGCCTGGAGTGGTGAGGATGGCTTCGTGGCACAGGGGACCTGGGTCTCTTTCAGAGTAGATAAACTCCTCGACTGGACTGGCAGGCCCTCCTCAGAGGGAGAGGGCTCAATTTGACTGTCTTTTGCATGCCTTGATGCCTTGTCTTGTGCACAGTGGGAACTCCAGAAGTATTTCTTGGTTGAATAAATACATAACTAAAGCTTGAAAAACAATGTATAGCCAGCAGAAGGTAAAAATGACCATGGGCCTGCAGAATGGTACAAGTGTAAATTCTGATGAGGGTTTGTGTGGCTACACTGGGGAAATGGGGAGATGAGATGGACAGAACTTTGAGCCAGAACCAATAGCTCTGGTTTTTCAAGGTCTCTTCCTTCCTACAGCTGGCGGCTGTTTTTCTATCACCTCCTCTTTGCTGCTCAGGTCTTTACTTTGATGTTCTTTTTTTTTTTTTTTTTTTTTTTTTGGAGATGCAGTCTCGCTCTGTCACCCTGGCTGGAGTACAGTGGCACGATCTCAGCTCACTGACAGCTCCGCCTCCCGGGTTCATGCTATTCTCCTGCCTCAGCCTCCGGAGTAGCTGGGACTACAGGCGCCCGCCACCACGCCTGGCTAATTTTTTTTTTTTTTTTTTTTTGTATTTTTAGTAGAGATGAGGTTTTACCATGTTAGCCAGGATGGTCTAGAACTCCTGACCTCATGATCTGCCCCCCTCGGCCTCCCAAAGCGCTGGGATTACAGGCGTGAGCCACCATGCCCAGCCTACTTTGATGTTCTTATCCAAGCCTAGCTCCATAGTACTGGTTGATTCTGCCATCTTAGAAAATTATTCACACTCAATTTGCATATTGATTTAGATTTGTTTGGGAACATCACCCATTAATTTCAAGTAATAACTCACATGGAGAAAATTCAGGCATCAGCAAGAGGCAGGTAGAGGAGAGTAGTATTTTTCAGAAGATGAAACGTTCAGCCTAAAAGGACAGTATCTCTTCTGCTTATACAGATCTGACTGCCCCAGGAAGTAAAAGCCTGTGACACTTCAAATCTATATGATTTGGCAAATCAGCTTTCTATGGATGCTCACTAAGATATGTGCCTGAAATGGCAAAATGAGTTTAAATAAAGAAAAGAAACTAAGACTTAGTTCTCTATGCATATTCCCCATTAAACACAAGATCTGCACATTTAGAAAATCATTACGATTTCTCTTGCTTTCCTTTTCATCCTTCATTCACCTAACAAGTATCTGTCTCTTTGCCACTTGTGAAGAGCTGTGTTAAGTTCCCTAAAATATACAATTTTCTGATGGGTCAGAAAATGCTCACAAAGAAGTTTGCACATTAATAGTGAAAGTATGTTTTATTCACAGATAAGTAAAACACAAGGTAGAGGAAGCATAAATACTACCAGAGAAAGACAGGCGATATAAAATCAGAGTTTAGAGCCTGGAGAGATGACATCGGCTGGGGGATCAGGAAAGGCTTCAGAGAGGTGTCATTCCACCTGCGCCTTGAAGGATGGAGAGGATGTGGACCTATGAGAATGAGAGCAAAAACCTAGCAGAGCAGAGGCATGCTTGGGCACAAGAACTCCTGTCATTTCTTTCTCCATGGGGTGTCTGTTGTTTAGAAACAGGATGCTAGTGCTGGTGTTAGAGCCCTGGTCAATGAGAAAACCAACAACTTGAGCTGACCAGTGCGAGGTGTCATAAATCATACCATCATCGGGCCAAAGTCAGGAAAATACCACAGGATTTCATGCCTATCAAGTGTGAAATTTTACAGGCAAATCATGAAAGCCTAAGCCTGGTGTAGAACAGAGCATCTGAAATCCACGACAGGTAACTAAGATGAAAAGCAACAGCACAATGTCACTTTTCAAAACTCAAGGGACTGCCAGCTTCTTGCTTACCATGGACGTGGATACCATTTGGTTGAAAAGAAGAGTTTGTTTCTGGCTGATAGGATTTCAGGTGTGAACCTGATGGCTGCTGGGTGTGGGGAGGCTGTGTTCTTTGCAGTATTGAAGAAGGAGCCGGAACTCTCCGGGGGCTGATGTGGTGAGGAGATGGAGCAGAAGGTGCAAACCTGAGAAAACAATTATAAAAGGAAACATGAGGGACATAAAACAGCAGGAACAAAGACAAACTCTCCAAAGCCAAATTCTCACCTCCCATTCTGGCTATACAAAAGCGTGACAACAAGCCTTAAAAAAAAAATCCTTCAGAATTTTTCTCTACCCTCTCCCTCCCCACTGCTGTTCCCCATTTAACCACTGAATTCTCAACTGAGATACAGAGGGAATAAACAAGTACAATAAAGGGAAAACCTACTCACAGTTTGGGTTTCTCAAGATTTCTAAGCTGCATTTCAAATACACTATGTTTGGTGAAACTCAAAGTACATCTTTTGCCAAGCCCTTTTTCTGCTAATTTTTAAAATCTATTTGCATTTTAGGGGAAATTTGATCCGTATGTTTCTGAATCATTTACACTTAGCTCATAAACATTTGGTTTTGTAAGATGTATCTGAGGTCCAAGAAGTGTTGTTACACGTCTTTATTATGAGCCTCTCTAATCCTATTCTCTTTAAACAATGCATTTGCTGTCGCCAAGAATGAATTAACTTAAACCTCAAAGGTCAAGTATGGCTTGAAACCCAGAACCCACGAGATCTGCGTGGGCTCCGTGCTTGGCAAAGAAAGACTGTTCCTGAGGGTATGATAGGAAGATGATGTAGGAGTCACATGCGCCAATCACAGTGAGACTATTGGTGGTTTCTGGGGTGGGGGACACATTGGTGTTTAAATAAGGTGATGTTGTCAAGAAACCTGGGATATGAAATGGATGATTGTGCATTGATCTTCCAATTGTGAAGGAGAATTGGAAAGACCTGACTCACTATGTTTAAAATGACAGTTTATGCTTTCTAACATTGAAGGCAAGATGTAATTGTTAGAACAATGTTACAGTTTGGCAATGTCTATCAAATATCAAAATGATCCTCCAGGTGCCAGTTCAGTAGGGGACTGACACAAGTATAGGGGAGAAAGGCGCAGGAAGTCTGTCAATGCAGTAAAATGAAGCAGCAAATGAATTGTTTAGTTTCCTCAGAAACTCCCAGTAAGCTGAAAACTTTTAATCAGCTGTTCCTTACACTGTATAGAAAGACAGGCTTTGTTTTGCACTAACACGTATAGGTCACCATCTGCTTACATTGCTTATTTCACAGGAACAAATCACTTTAACTTTGCTGGGCTTTTGTGGAGGGCCATAGATGATAAAAAGGGAAGATGAACTAGTCAAGCTTATAAAGTGATTGGAAACATTCTGAACCAGAATATTTAATAAGGCAGAGCTTCTGTGTTTGTACTGTAGCAGTAAGAAAGCATGGGACAAAAATCTCCTGTTCTTTTTGCTTTTCCCATGTGATGTGTGATGAGACTGTAGAAGAAGGTGAATGTAAGAACCAAGAAAGGAGGAGTCGGACTCGCTAACCTCTAGGGAAAAGAAGTCAAGGCGAGGAGCTTAAACAAACCAGCTGGGTTGGGATGCCTGTTTAATTGATCAGTTACATCTTCATTCTGCTGAAAGAGAATAGTAACTGACTGTCCCGTGCTGAGTAAATACACATTTTCTGAGCATTATCATCTTAATTTGTATTACCCTGAAAAGATGTGCTGAATAGCTTGAAAGAAAACACAGCAAACAAATCCTGGCATTGCCCTGAGAACATCTAGTAAAACTCATCTGCCAGGATTCCTCATATGAAGGCTATTTTCTGGGGGAACATGTCTTTAACGTGTCTCACAAGTTGCTCTCAGGTTGTGGGAGAGTGATGAGGAATTGTGAGATCACAGACTTTAGGGGCAGGAGGAATCCAGGTTACCACCTAATCCCGAATCCCCTGGTCCTTAAAGATCCCCAGGGATGGAGGCAGGAAGGATCTGAATTGCAAGGCAACCTATGGTGCTATTTAACAGTCATTGCTGGTGTCCCAATTTTGTTCTTTTGGGCAAAGGAGCAAGATCCTTTGATTGGCTCCCTAATTCTGTTTCCTAGGTTGTAAATAAAAGATGCAATTTGCTCTAGATGGTTTTCCAGTCCCTTCTTCTGGAATATCTGCTATCCTCTTTCTGTTGAGGACTGATGGGACACAGAGATGTGTGAATGGGCAAGTCAGCAAGTAGATCTATATCTAGATCCTACATATATATGATTCTATATAATTATATGCTAATTAAAATCATTCTTATGTACTCATTCATGGAAGTTCCAAACCAGGGCCATGCTCTCTTGGCTACCAAATATTACCCAGTATAATAATATCACTGAATAAAGAAAAAAATATGATAGGTATAAACCATGGTTTTAGCACTGCTGTCTCAAGGACATGGAGGAATAAAATATGATGGCTTCAAATGACTCAAGATTTTGCTTTTTCCTAATTCAGGCTGAATTTCCCTCTACATTAGTCAAATAAGTGAATTTATACAATATAAAGTTAATATAATTTTAAAACATAGTATGTCACCCCATATAAAGTATTAATAAAAATTTAAATATAAACTATCCTAAGTAAAATACACATTTAAAGTAGGCTTTGATTTGAAAAGGAAAGAAATAGTACAAAAATGTTAACTTTTATACATGTAGAGAAATAAAATATGACAAGAAGTGATCACAATTATCCAGACAATTGCTAGAAACAAAGAAGTAGATAGGAAGCCACCACTAAAAAGTCCAGCGTAAGAAGTAAGTGTATATACAGGATGGATTTTCAAGTACAGCAGATAGAATCAATTTTGTTACTTTGTAAAAACACCACATAGTACCATACTTCAAATCTTTCAAAATGTATTAACTGAAATTTAACATTTATAAAGTCAGTTACTTGTTAACCAGCTCATAGTAGAGTAGAAATAGTAAACTAAAATCAGGGGGGAGAGGACAGGAGGGGCATGGAGAAGATGAAGAGAGAGTCCTCCTGTTTGAGGTAAGGTCCCTGGGAATGTGAAAACACAGTAACGGACAACTCTTCTCGCAGCAAGAGATGCCAGGAGAGTGATTCAACAAGCTAACAAGTAGTCTGAGGTTATCTGGTGCAAAAGCAAACAACAAACAAACAGAAAACACACGTACTTAGATGCTCACTAAGCAAAAATAAACTGTTTTCACTATTGTCGGAGGCAGGGTGGGGACCTCAGAACCCCATTTTCTAAGTGTCTGTACCTACTTTCCAACCCTGTTTCTTCAAAGCAAACACACACACACACACATCAAAATGAATATGCTCTGAATATTCTGTCCCCAAAAGTTAACTGAGACTTTATTTTAAATCAAATGAAGGTGAATTAAATTTTTTGATGCTAAAATAAAACATTGTGATGCCGAGGATAAATTGTAGTTATTTGCCATTTTCCCTCTTATGGAGTATCTTATTCCCCAATTATGTCAGATCAAGATGACATCACTCTCATTCATCTTGAGTTACAGCATGTCCAAGAGCCAGAAGAGAAACCTTCTGACATCTTTTCTAGGTCCAACCCTATTCTCTAGCTGCTGATCTGCAGGTGACACTTCAGAGATTTCAATGGACATGGCTTACTAGTCTCTCCTTTAGCCTTTTATACTTCTTTGAAACAATAGATGATTGCTCTGTAAATAGGCACATTAACAGACTAGAAGAAAAAATTACTGCTTACCAGAAACAGATCGCACAAAAGCTAACCAGATAACTAAGTCAAACATATCCACTCATTTGGCAGAGAAGTTTGTATAACCCTACCATGAGCAATGGTATGCAAAAGAAAAAAAGAAAGGGAAGGGGAACAGATTTTAAAACCTCATAAAAAATCCTCTGCAGGGGCCAGGCGTGGTGGCTCACGCCTGTAATCCCAGCACTTTGGGAGGCCGAGACGGGTGAATCACGAGGTCAGGAGATTGAGACCATCCTGGCTAACATGGTGAAAGTCTGTCTCTACTAAAGATACAAAATATTAGCCGGACGTAGTGGCGGGTGCCTGTAGTCCTAGCTACTCAGGAGGCTGAGGCAGGAGAATGGCGTGAATCTGGGAGGCAGAGCTTGCAATGAGCTGAGATAGCACCACTGCACTCCAGCCTGGGTGACAGAGCAAGACTCCGTCAAACAAACAAACAAAAAAACCTCTGGGGCATGAGGAAACATTTAAAACATTTCTGCAAATATGTATCTCCACCTATCTTAAAGAATCTCTGATTATTTAAGGGTATTTACTTGGCCACTCTCCTTCCCTTCTATGCCCTTCTCCATTGCTTTCTCAGTCCCAACCCCCTGTTATCATTGAGCTCCCCAGCCATGCAGTGGGGTGGCCCAACAGCATTCAATCTTAGACTGTTTCTCAGATCAGTAGCTCCCAACTGAGACACGTAGACACTGAGACACTGAGAACTGCTTAGGTTCATGTGCAGAAAAAGTGGGAATGGCAGGAGAAGCAGATGGACAAAGGAGAAGACAGACAGGCCAGAAGTCACACCCACCTGGGCTTGGATGCTGGGTCTGTCTGTTACTAGCTGGGTAAACAAGTAAATTCCCCACCGTCTCCCAGGATCAATTACAAGCATAAAATAAAGGTAATCTCAACTTTCACTGAAGGTTCTAAAGTCCATGGTGACATTTATTCATTCATGGGGTGTTTGTTGAGCATTAAATGTGTGGCATTGTTCTAAGCACTAGGGATAGAGCAACAAAATACACATATCTCTGTCTTTGTGGAACGTATATTTTAGTAAGGGGAGGCAGGCAGTGAAGAAATTTAAGTAAGCAACGTATCTACTGGGCTAGAGAAAATGAGTGCTATGGAGAAAAACATGGAGACAGCAAAGGGTGGGGTGGATTAGGAATAATTTTAAATTGAGAAGTCAGGAATATCAAAGTACTTAATACAATGAAAGTCTGATGTCTTCCAGGTGATCAGTACATGTTTATGGAATGATCAATTGAATGTACATTTAAGGCATCCCTGACATTAACATGTACTCCAGTGTTTGAGAGCTGTGTAAGACTGCGGTCCCAGCAATGTATAAGAACATCTATGGAGTTCTTAGGAAATCTTAAGACTCTTTCCTTCTTTGACTATTCAGATATAAACACTAAGCCTCAAAAGAAAGTGAGGCATTTTTTATATTGTTGGTGGGAATGTAAATTAGTTAAACCATTGTGGAAGCCAGTGTGGTGATTCCTCAAAGACCTAGAACCAGAAATACCATTTGACCCAGAAATCCCATTATATACCCAAATCCCATTACTTTGGGTATATAATCCCATTATATACCCAAAGGAATATAACTCATATAAAGATACATGCATGTGTATGTTCATTGCAGCACCATTCACAATAGCGAAAACATAGAATCAACCCAAATGCCCATCAGTGATAGACTGGATAAAGAAAATGTGGTACATACATACCATGAAATACTATGCACCCATAAAAAGGAATGAGATCATGTCATTTGCAGGGACATGGATGGAGCTGGAAGCCATTATCCTCAGCAAACTAATGCAGGAACATAAAACAAAACACTGAATGTTCTCACTTATAAGTGGGAGCTGAACAGTGAGAACACATGGACACAGGGAGGGGAACAGCACACAGTGGGGCCTGTTAGGGGGTGCGGGGGAGGGAGAGCATCAGGAAAAATAGCTAATGCATACGGGGCTTAATACTTAGGTGATGGGTTGATAGGCGCAGCAAACCACCATGGCACATGGTTACTTCTGTAACAAACCTGCACATCCTGCAAATGTATCCCAGAACTTTAAATTTAATTTAAATTTAATTTAACTTAAAAAAGAAAGTGAAGCATTTACTCATGTGGCTGATTTTCTAGTTCTAGAAGTAGTTAATCTTGGTCTTGTGTATAGGTCTCATATCTTGGTGCTGGGTTTTCCAATGGAGTATCCTGAGTCCACAAATTCATACAATTATAGAATGTTTTAGCTGGAAAGGGCACTGGAGCACCATCTTATTTGGATGAAAAAACAAATGCCCAATGAGGTAAAATAATTTGCTTAAAGTCATAAAGGTAAGAAAGACTTCTCTAGTGGAGATGGAAAGCAATCATGAGTGGCAGGGTGAGAGGGGAATGAAGATTCCTGAGGGCATCTGAAATGTCCATCTTTATCATGGGCTAGTGGGAGGGCATGTCGGCAACATACTACCTTTAAGAAATCTAGCAATGGCAGGTGTGGCTCACTGTGCTTTGGTGACCTTGCTCAGTCCTGAACTGGAGTTCCTCATGCACAACATAGTATATACCTGTAGTCCTTCTCACTAGATAACTCCTTTTGGGTAGGGCTCTTTCCCCTGTGTGTAAGTCCAAAGTATTTCTTTGTCAATGTACACATTTATTTCTTTAACAGAATTTACTAATAGATTGTGTTACCAGTCAAGCATGTCATAAATATGTCTTACTTTTCTTCATTTGTACTGTACTCACAAGCAGTACTAGCCAGCAATGCAGGACTGTGTGTTTTAGCACTGCTTTGGGGGTTAACACTTTGAAAAGAAGGAATTTATGTTTTTACATGATCATCTAGATTAAAAGTTGGTATGTGTTCTGGATAGTTTTTCTTCCCCCCCATCTCTTCCATGGCAGCTACAGACCTCCCAAAGAAGGAAGGATTCATTAAAACAGCTTGTTTCATTGTATTCACACGAAAAATATTATTGATTTGCTGCCAGGGAGTAGAAATAATGGATATAAACTAGTCCACGATGGATTTGGGGAGGTATTTTTTATTTCCCCAAAGAATTGTGGGGTATCATCTGTGGCGGTTTTAAAATTCATCTGTGAAAACTAATCAATGAAAAATGGCTATAGCAGTTGGCCAACTGCAGAGGGGGAAGAAAGGAATCCTTTTCAAAACTTAAAAAGAAAAGCCCAGTTTTAAGGATTTCACATCTGATTTAACATCTAAAAAAACCCCGCAATGATAATACCCCACTTTGTATAGCCAGACAGCACTCCATTTTAGCAGACTTTAGTGGTCTTTATAACGATTTATGAATCACTTCATGAATTCCTGGCTGACTCATCTGGGTGACTATAGTATCTACTTATACTTCCCTTCTGTCTCACAAAAGAGACACTTGGACTCAGTTCAATCCAGATTTGTCCCCAAATGAATCACAGCACGTTACTGGGGGAACTGCAAATTGAATTCGGCTTCTGAGACAATCAAGACCAGCTTTCAGTAAAGAAGAAACAGCCGCTGGGAAGTGTGGGTAATTGCAACACTGTCCACTGGGGCAGGACTGGGGCAGGGCAAGAGCTTTGTGTCCATCTGAGGACTCTGTCCCCAAATAGTCCAAGAGCCGAATCTGTCCCCTGGATGAGCTTGGTGCTCCTTATGAGAGGTTGGGTCAATATTAACTGCAAATAATTCATAGGGTTGGAAAAGACCAGGACTCAAAAATGATTGCCTGAACCTACATCGAGCATGACAAAATGAAGTCTCTGAAGTTGGCTGTAGGAGAAACGATCACAAATACTTTTTGAAGGGGATGCTCATATATATCATGAGTGAGTGAGTGTGAGAAACAGAAAGGACAGAGTGTTCTGGAGGAAAGTTTCTCCTCCTGGGTATAGGGAGCAAGTTGTAAGTCAAAAAATCAAAGTACTCAATGCCCAAGGCAGAGAAGTGTTATTTTTTTTTCTTCGAAATGCTGAAATAGGACCCACAGCACTGCAATGTTTCTCCCCTGTGGAAAGAAAAAGGGAGGAGGGGAGAATGTCTCGGGTATGTCAGAGAAATGAATTATGCAGGACCAAGAGAGGAGTTTTCTGGAATATCCTGACTGCAGAATTGGCTGTGACTCAGTTGTTTGTCTATTTCAGAATCTGACATGGGGAGAGAGGGAAGAAAGGCTGATTCTGCCAAATCCTCTCTTTAAAAAAGCACTAAACTGAAGAATATTTATCCAGAGTGGTCCTAGACATTTGATGTAAAAAATTCTACTATGAAAAAAAAATCTGCAATGATATCATCTCTTGGGTTTCTCTGAGTGGGTCAGAACAAGGGGATTAACTCATAGTCCTGTAGCAAAGGCAAGAATCTTTCTCTTGTTCGGTATGGTGTCAGGCATAGCGTTCAATCTACTTTACAATAGAATGCATTAGATGAAAGAAAAACACTCAGAAGAGAGTGTAATGGGAATGTCAGATGAGAAACAAGACAAAAAATGAGTGTTATTTTTGTCTAAGCATGAGAAATGGAGGCATGGGCATACAAAAAATGGACTATCCAGTATCCTTCTCATGGTTTCAAAATGCAAACACTAGTCTCTTGAACACACCAGAAGAACTCTGAGAACCAACTTTAAACGCAGTACTCCTGCCAAGTGTGGTCAGGTACCTTTGGAAGCCACAACCATAGAGGATGTCAAAAGTCAATATAATCCATACATTTGAGAAGAAACTGGCTGGGTGATGCTTCAGTCATTAATAACGTGCTGTTCATATGTGCTTTTTTTCCCTCATATAGTGAATGTCAGGTGCAGGAATTTTCTGCACCTTCTCTTAAAGATAAGACTCAACATTTGACTAGAGAAATGAATGGGAGGAAACAGCATATATTTTAAAAATTCACAATTAGTGAAGGGCTTTTGGCTCTTATAGATGAAGAGAGCATAAACCCTCAGATACTTGCTACTATTGTGTATCTCCAGCACCTTATCTAGTTCTATGAGAAGATAAGTATTTAACAAATGTAGGTCATTGCTGCTGAAGAATTACTCTGCTGAACATGGTTCCACAGACCTGGTTCTCAACTTGGTGCCAATTCTTCTGCCCAGGTAGATGACACATTTGCACACTTGGTGCAAATGTCCAGCTGGATATTATATTTGCACAGCTTCTGGCTCTGAGGGGAGAATATCTATTCAAGAGAATGAGCCTAATGATTTTCTCTGAGGCGAAGGATGAGTAAAACAGAAATTTTTTTTCTCCTTCTAACTAAACAGAAAAGCAACCAAAGACTATTTCTCAGAAAAGGACACAAACACAAAAGGTTCATCCAACAAACTTTACCTCTTGGTTTCTGCCCACCTCAATACTCTCCTTACCACCAATCAACACAGTTCTTCACTTGCAAAAAGATAATCTCTTAGCAGCTAAGTCTCCTGACTGTCGCCACTTAGGAAAGGAAAAGACTATGCAGAGTTCTAGATCACACCTTTAAAAGATTAAGTAGAGGCAATCCTTTGACCAGCCTATTCTATGTCAGAGAGGAAGCACTTTGGAATATGTGGATGTCTTGACTCAGGCTAGAATGGCTTGTGGGCTTTTGCTTTGAGAATTCTGACTATACATGACTCGCTGTTTCAGAAACAGCATATGACAAGAACATACTAACAAGGTGGAATAATATCATGAGTTAGTGTGACTTCCATTGTTGCTTCATGCTATTGCAATAAAGTAGAAGCTGCAAGAAGAGAAATTCTATTTCACCTAAGCCTTTCTCATCACTGTCGTGACTCACTTCCCTGACTGAAAATCCAGGGGGACTAAGAAAACATCGTCTTGGGCTTAACATGAGGTGGATTTGTTTGGAATATGGAAACAAAATAAAGATGGCTGATTTGGCTTTTGGAGGCCAAGTGACTTCCTTGGCACTTAAAAAATGGTTTCTTTTATAGGCATCCTAATAGTTTTTGATATGTGATTGTAATTAATCTAAAATGAAGAACCAGTGCATTTCAAAATAAAACATACGTGGATAAGAATCTGATATAACAAACACCGAAACCACAAGTGGAGCTGTTTGCTTGGGAGAGTGCCCCACAGAGGCTCACGTCAATGTCTCCTGCCTTCCCATGAAGTGGCCCGAAGAAGAGTGTGGAGGTGGAAGAACAACAATCGCCTGCTCTGGGATACTGTAACCACTCTCAGAAATAACAAAGGAATGAGAGTAGTATTCTTGCTTCCATCCACATTTGTTCATTTCACAAAATTCCTTAGGCTTCTCCTATTAGCACTGAGGGGTAAGCATTCTGCACAAGGTAGCCGTCAACCTGACATAGTCTCTGTGCTCAAGGAGACTGGGACCCTGTAGTCTAACAGAAGCAATCAGTAAACAAACAGTGTAATTTCAGGGAGCGAGAAGTCAATGAAGGAAAATTAAAGCAGAGTTAAAGAGTAAAGGGAGCCAGCTACTCGGGATGCTGAGGCAGGAGAATGGCATGAATCCGGGAGGCGGAGCTTGCAGTGAGCGGAGATCGCGCCACTGCACTCCAGCCTGGGCAACAGAGCGAGACTCTGTCTCAAAAAAAAAAAAAAAAATAGATTAACGGGAGGCGGGAAAGGAAAGTTTTAGATAGTCAAGAAGGGCCTTTCTGAAGAGGTACAATTTAAGCAGACACCACAAAGGAAGGCACAAGTCATGTGAGGTTCTGATGAGAGTGGCTTTCAGGTTTCAGGAACAGCAAGTGCAAAGTCCCCAAGGCAAGATTAGTGAGTGTTTTCTAGAAACTCCAACAAGCCAGTGTGGCTGGAGCAGATTAAACAAGGGAATTGACAGTAGGTGAATTTAGCAGAGGCCAGACCATAGAGGGTCATGTACACTACAAAATGGAGTTTGAATTTTATTCCAAGTATTAACCAGGGAGAGGTGTGAACATAAAAGAGATTATTCCATTTACATTTTAAAGGGTAGCTCTTGTGGTGTAGAGCAATGCCATGTGTGTGCTGGTGGGATGAGGGTACATGAGCATACGTAGACAAGATTTGATGTAGAGAGACCAGTTAGAGGCTATTTTGCTTAAGATGGGAGGGGACAGTGGCTTGAACTAGGGTGGAGGAGTGGAGTTGATTACGCTTGAAATGTATTTTGAAGATAGAGCCAACAGGACCTACAGATGAATTAGATGTGAGAGTGTTTGGGAAAAGGGAAGAATCCGAGTTGACTCCTAGGCTTTTTAGGTTTTTAACAGTAAGTTGAAGATAACTATATAGACTTAACTCTTGATTTTTCCCCATTATCAAGAAACACATTAGACTGAAAATTATGTTCATAAAAATAGATAGGTTGGAGAAGCCAGTTCAGCAATGTTTTTTTGTTGTTGTTTTTGCTGTTGTTATTTTATCTTTTTCTTTTCTTCTGGAGCCATTCACAATCACTAGACTGGTAAAAAGAAAGTAACCTATGTCATCTATTTCCTTGTAAGTGTATGTGTGACTTCCAGGAGCATATCAGGGGAGTGTATTTAAGAAGTTATTAGTAAGAGAAGAAAGTTCATTCCAAAGGCCAATGACCTAACTGATATTTGCCACAGACGATGAAGCATGGCTTTGGCCGTGGATCCTCAATAGTTAAGAAGCTTAAAGACTGGCTGGCCATTTTACCCTGGAATAAACATTGAGAAGTACCAGGAACTTTCCATAGATTTAAAGAAAACAAAATAGGGAAAGGCCACCAACCTTTTCTAATCTAAAACCCAAAGCTTTCATCTCCATCGAAAATAGGATATCAGAATTTTCTGCCTCTGTACTGCTCACAACATTGAGATCAGGAACAACTTTTATTACAGTCAACAATTCTTGTGTATGTGTGTGTGTGTGTGTGTGTGAGCGTGTGTGTGCATGCGTGTGCATGCACATGTGTTGGGTAGGGAGTGGATTTTGGACCCCACCTCTCTTAATCTTGAATATCTGTGGAAGTTACCTTTCTAGAGAGAAACTGGTCCTCTCATGGGATGCTAAATGAGGATAACAGCTTGACTTCTGCATAAAAATACTGTGGCCCAAAGAGAAAGAATGATGTTCATGATGACATGGCACAAGGTGAGCTCCCAGAGGGGACTCTACCAGAGGATGACGTGGATGTCAATATGCAGGCTGATAAAAATGGTTATTTGAGGCTTATATTTGTCTTTTAACTATGGCTTTTCTCAGCTATTCCAATGATCAAGATTGACAAACTTACTTGCCTATGTTTATTTGTTACTCTCTAAGTTAGATATGCTTCTGTATGTGTCAGAAAGTCTCTTAATATGCATCAATGACCACAGAGCAGTGCTCACTGGACAAATTGCAACTATAAGGTGACACGCAGTCATGCAGTAAACTCTTAGTCATATCCAAGTTTTCTCAGATATAACGGAGACAAGTGCGACCAAGTTATTGCTGGATTAGATCTCTAATTTTCAGATGTTCATCACTTTGTCTTCAAAATAGAAGTAATTTTTTTTTTTTTTTTGACACTTAGTGACTCTTCAAAACCCTGGTAGTTCATGACTACATAAAATACAAGCTTCAAATTGCAAGGGACAAAACTGTCTTTACAAATGGTATTAAAAAGGAAAATAACATAACTCCTACTGTGCTGTTTCACTAGTCCAGGAGGTACAAAACAGTGCCTTTGGCTATTTGAAGATGAACCATTTTCAATTCTTTGTCTTTTTTCTTCTATCAGGCAGAGAATACATTCTGAACTCTTTGTGGGTGGATAACAGACTAGGGAGAAATTTGGAATGTATGCAAGGGTCACTACATCCCCCTTACTGGCCCAACACACAACTTCTTGTCCTCAAGTTAAAGCCCAAACCCCTAAATGTGGCTGATAAGGTTACTCCCTAATTTCTACACTAAGCTCCACCCTTGCTGGCTCTCTTCCTCCTTACCTTGTGTATACAACACTTGTTGTACATAGTCTTCTTGCCTGTAGGCTATCAGCTTTCAGGAAAAAATGTCTTCCTCTAGTCCTTTCTCCCCAATTTTGGGTATATGTGCTCTTTCTGTATGCATCCACAGGCCCCTATATCATCCCTTCATAATACTCTAAACTATGATTGCCTATTGGCTTGGTGTCTTCCATTAGACTGAATACTCTGAGAGGGCAAGGCTTCTGTTGGTCTTATTTGCCACTATAGCCTCAGTGTCCAGCATACGGCCTGGTATATAAACACCAGCAAAAGACAATAAAACAACAGTAAACAAATAAACCTCTAGTACTGGGATAGATTTTCATATGCTTTGATAGGATGTGTATGACTATTGCACATATACTACATTAAAGAGAGTGAGAAAAAATTATCTAGGGTGTGTGTGTACGTGTGTAAAAGCTGAGTGGTTTAAGATACCAACATCCCTGATTACTCAGAAAGTCCTGGAGAGGAAAGAACAGCAAAGCAACAGGCTTAGTTTTTAGTTGTTCAGATGATACATATACAAATAAGTGAGAATGGTGAGTGTCAGGAACTAGTATTCAAGATTTCAAGAAAGCAATGTAGAGAAACCACAAATGGATGCTGGCAAGGTACTCCTAGCAACGTGTGTGTGTGCATGAATGTATATATTAGAGAAACTATGCATTGTGTCAAAGCACGCAGCTTATACAAGATGGGAAGAACTTTCAGAATTAGGGCTACTGCCCTTCTGATCAATAAATCAAGGGAACTGTTGCTTTCTGGCAAAACAAACACTGGGACTTGACAATGACTTCTTGCTTCGTAGGCATTCCCCTCATTGGTCTTTTACCTTTCTCAAACCTTCCTTAGGACCTTTCACTGCATTACTCAGTACATGGCAGTACGGAGGTCACCAGGAAACTTAAGGTTCCTGCTCACCAAAAGCGAACAATTCACTTAGCATGGAGACATCTGGTAAATAGTATATACAAGAAACAGATGATAAGATCCAAGGGATTCATCAAGGGAACTTGATTTTGCGAACTGTGAGAGGAGAGGAGAGGCTTCCTGCATTGAGAACTAAACTGAGCTCCAAAGGCTGGGTAACACTTGGTTAAGGATAGGAAGAAAAAGGAAGTTTTTATATAGAAACAAAGCCTGAATTAAGACACGGAAAAAAGGAAACTAAGTCATAAGTCAGACTGGTTTGAGTAGAGCTAAAGAACTTTACAGAATTGCAAAGCCATTGAATTGAAAATGGTTGCTGTCTTTGACCCTTTAGCACCCAAGCAAGCAACATTACATTCCCAATGATCAATTAGAAAATGATACCTGTGAGACTACAAAATGAGTCTCAACAAATTTTTTAAATTGTAATCATATCAAATATCTTCTCAGGCTATGGTGGAATAAAACAAGAATTCAATACCAGAAAGAACTTTGGAGACCATACAAATACATGGAAATTAAACAACGTGCTCCTGGATGACCACTGGGCCAAAGAGAAAATTAAGAGGAAAATTAAAAAATTTCTTGAAACAAGTGAAAATGAAAATACAACATCCCTATATTATATAGTCCATTTTCATGCTGCTGTTAAAGACATACCTGAGACTGGGCAATTTACAAAAGAAAGAGGTTTAATTGGACTTACAGTTCCATGTGGCTGAGGAAGCCTCACAATCATGGCAGAAAGTAAGGAGGAGCAAGTCCCATCTTACATGGATGGCAGAAGGCAAAGAGAATGAGGAAGATACAAAAGCAGAACCCCCTGATAAAACCATCAGGTCTTGTGAGACTTATTCACTACCACGAGAACAGCATGAGGGAAACCACCCCCAGTGATTCAGTTATCCCCAACAGGTCCCTCCCACAACACGTGGGAATTATGGGAATACAATTCAAGATGAGATTTGGGTGAGGACACAGAGCCAAACCATGTAATTCCACCCCTGGCCCATGCCAAATTTCATGTCCTCACATTTCAAAACCAATCATGCCTTCCTAACAGTTCCCCAAAGTCTTAACTCATTTCAGCATTAACTCAAAAGTCCACAGTCCAAATTCTCGTCTGAGACAAGGCAGGTCTCTTCCACATATGAGCCTGTAAAATCAAAAGCAAGCTACTTATTCCCTGGATACAATGGGGATACAGACACTGGGTAAATACAACCATTCCAAATGGGAGGAGTTGCCAAAACAAAGGGGCTACAGGGCATATGCAATTTCCAAATCCAGTTGGGCAGTCAAATCTTTAAGCTCCAAAATAATCTCCTTTGACTGCATGTCTCATATCCAGGTCACACTGATGCAAGAGGTGGGTTCCCATGGTCTTGGGCAGCTCCGCTCCTGTGACTTCGCAGGGTACAGCCTCCCTCCTGGCTGCTTTCACGGGCTGGCATTGGGCATCTGTGGCTTTTCCAGGCGCACAGTGCAAGCTATTGGTGGATCTACCATTCTGGGGTCTGGAGGACAGTGAGTCTCTTCTCACAGCTCCACTAGGCAGTGTCCCAGTAGAGACTGTGTGTGGGCTCTCCAGCCCCACAATTCCCTTTTGCATTGCTCTAGCAGAGGTTCTTCATGAGAGCCGTGCCCCTGCAGCAAACTTCTGCCTGGGTATCCAGGCATTTCGACACATCTTCTGAAATCTAGACAGACGTTCCCAAACCTCAATTCTTGACTTCTGTGTACCTGCAGGCTCAATGCCACGTGGAAGCTGCCAAGGCTTAGGGCTTGCACCATCTGAAGCCATGGCCAGAGCTTCAGGCCCCTTTCAGCCATTGCTTGAGCGGCTGGGACGCAGGGCACCAAGTCCCTAGGCTGCACACAGCACAGGGACCCTGGGCCAGGCCCTGGAGACCACTTTTTCCTCCTAGGCCTTGGGGCCTGTGACTAGAGGGGCTGCTGTGAAGACCTCTGAAATGCACTGGAGACATTTTCCCCATTGTCTTGGGAGTTAACATTTGGCTCCTTGTTACTTATGCAAATTTCTGCAGCCAGCTTGAATTTCTCCCCAGAAAATGAGATTTTCTCTTCTAATGCATTGCCAGGCTGCAAATTTTTCAAACTTTTATGCTCTCTTTCCTTTTTAAAATTGAATGCTTTTAACAGCACCCAAGTCACTTCCTGAATGCTTTGCTGCTCTGAACTTGAATTTCTTCTGCTAGACACCATAAATCAGCTCTTTCAAGTTCAAAGTTCCAAAAATCTCTAGTGCAGAGGAAAAATGCCACCACTACCTTTGCTAAAACCAAACAAGTCACCTTTGCTCCAGTTCCCAACAAGTTCCTCATTTCCATCTGGGACTACCTCAGCCTTTACTTGATTGTCTGTATCTCTATCAGCATTTTGGGCGAAGCTATTCAACAAGTCTCTAGGAAATTCCAAATGTTTCCACATTTTCCTATCTTCTGAGCTCTCCAAACTGTTCCAACCCCTGTCTGTTATGCAGTCCCAAAGTTGCTTCCTCATTTTCAGGTATCTACTGCAGGACCCCACTCTACCAGTACCAATTTACTTTATTAGTCTGTTTTCGTGCTACTGTTAAAGACATACCCGAGACTGGGCAATTTACAAAAGAAAGAGGTTTAATTGGACTTACAGTTACATGTGGCTAGGGAAGCCTTACAATCATGGTGGAACATAAGGAGGAGCAACTCCCGTTTTACATGGATGGCAGCAGGCAAAGAGAATGAGGAAGACACAAAGACAGAAACCCCTGACAAAACCCTCAGATCTCATGAGACTTATGCACTACCAAGAGAACAGTATGGGGGAAACCATCCTGATGATTCAATTATCTCCCAACAGGTCCCTCCCACAACACGTGGGAATTATGGGAATACAATTCAAGATGAGATCTGGGTGGGGACACACAGCCAAACTATATCAGTCCCCAAACCTGTGGGATACAGCAAAAGCAGTGCTAAAAGGGAAGTTCGTAGCAATAAATGCTTATATCAAAAAGGTAGAAAGATTACAAATAAACAATCTAAAAACGTACCTCGAAGAACTAGAAAAGGAGGAACAAACCAAACCCCAGATTAGCAGAAGAAAACAATAAAGATATGAGCAGAACAAAATGAAATAGAAACTAAAAAATATACAAAGAAGCAACAAAACAAAAAGCTGGTTATATGAACATATAAATAAAATTGATAAACATACAATCTACCAAGACTGAATAAGGAAGAAATAAAAAACCTGAACAGACCAATAATGCATAATGAGATGGGATCAGTATTAAAAAGTCTTCCCAAAAGAAAGGCCCAGGACCAGACAGATTCACAGCAAAATTCTACCAAATGTACAGAAAACTAATTCCAATCCTCTGGAAACTATTCCAAAAAATTGAAGACGGAATCCTCCCACAGTCATTCCATGAGGCCAACATCACCCTGATACCCAAACCAGACAAAGTCACACACAACAATGATAACAATAAAAATAAAACTGCAGGCCAATATCCCTGATAAACATAGACACAAAAATCCTCAATAAAATACCAGCAAACCAAATCCAACAGCATAAGTGCGATTTATACTAGGGAAGCAAGGATGATTCAACACATACAAATCAATAAATGGGATATATAATATCAAGAGAATGGGGGCAAAAAACCATATGATCATCAGTTAAATAGAAGGAATAAATTCAATGTCTGGTAACAGAATAAGGTAACTATAGTTAAATAAAAAACGTATTGTACTTGGTTGTTGGACATCCTAAATACCTTAACTTGATCACTATGCATTACATACAGTAACAAAATTTCACATCATATGCCCCATAAATTTGCATAAAAATAAACTAAAATAAAGATAAAAAATAAAATAAAAAGAAGTCAAAGTTACTTATGCAAATTACTGAAACGCCTAGAAAGATCATATATGTATGAAAGTACCTGGAATTCTAGCAACGCCATATCTGAAATAATACATTATGGGTGAAAAGAGTAAGCCTTCCCAGTACTCCATAGAGACTAAAAAAATTGGCATTCCTTATTTGGTAAAGGTGCTTTGACTACTTCTCAAAGATAATTGTTCCTCATATTTTCTGCTGCTGATTCACATACTAGATTGAATACTCTCCAAAGAGACTACACATCCCTTCTTTCTGTGATATTATGAAATGTATATTTGGTCTTCCTCCCCATTCCTGGCATACAACTTCTGAAATCTTTGGAATCTTCAAAGTGATAGTGTCTTTTTGTATGCTAATTAGTTGACTGATGGCTGGCAGCCTCTGGCTACCTGAAAGAATGAGAGTGGCCACTGGAGAGACCAAGACAGGATTAGAGGGTTGACTTTCAGCCTCAACTCCAAAACTCTGAGGGAAGAGGGGACAAAGAGTAAACTGATTACCAATGGCCAATGATTTAATCAATCATGCCTATGTAATGAAGTCTCCATAAAAATCCAAAAGGACTGGGTTCAGAGAGCTTCCGGATAGCTGAACACACGGAGGTTCCTGGAGGGTGGTATGCCTGGAGAGGGCATGGAGGTTCTGTGTCCCCTCCCATATGCCTTGACCTATACATCTTTTCATTGGTATCCTTTATAATGTCCTTTATAATAAACCAGTAAATGTAAGTGTTTCCCTGAGTTCCATGAACTGCTCCAGCAAATTAATAGAACCAGAAGAAGGGGCTGTGGAAATCCTTATTTATAGTCAGTTAGTCATATGTACAGGCAAAATAACCCAGGTCTTGCAACTGGCATCAGAAGTAGGGGGCAGTCCTGTGGAACTGTGTCCTCAACCTGTGGAATCTGACAGTCTCTCCAAGTAGAGAGAGTGAGGATAGGTTGCAATTAGAGGACACCCAGCTGGTGTCTACTGCAGAATTGATTGCATACTTAGTGGGTTGGGGAAAAACCCCCACACATTTGGTCACAGAAGCGTTTTGTGTTGATTATTGTTGAGTAAGAGAACAGAAAAAACACTTTGTTTTTTTCTTCCTTATATTTACACTTCCTTTTCAGTCTTTTCTGGCTCAGCCATGGGCTCATGGGAAGCTCTTCATAAGCCTCTCCACTGTGGTCAATCCACAGGCCTCCTTCAGCTCTATTAACCTGCACGACAAAGTGCACCGTTTGTGGCCTTCTTCAGAATGAAGAGAGGCAGCTGACATTCTCTTGAAAAAGATGAGCAACACAAACTCAGAGGATTTATTCTTGGAAGTGTAAGATTTCTGCATTTCAAAAAGAGACTCCCATCAATATTTTTGTTTTCTCTGGTCTAACAGACATACTATGAAACTCAATGCATTAACATTTCCAAAGACGCTGAGTTCCTCTCGTGGGAAGCCACTGTCATAAAGTACCACTGGCTCATTCAACACGCCATAGTACAACACCACTTCCCGTAATAAGTTAGATCAACATTAGGTGATGTGGTGTGCTGCTTAAATCACTGAAATAATGTGTCATTCAGATAATATTTCAAAATAAAAATGGAACCTTGTCAGATTGAGAGAACTTGCATTTATTTTATTTTATGATGGTAAGGATCAAAGAACTTGATGCTAACTGGGTAGATGTGGTGGACCTTTCCTGACTTCTTACAGTGACTCAGCCCATTTTTTTTTAGCATGTGAAAGCTAAGTAAATGATGAATCAATGCCCGCAAGCAGGAAAAGATGCCAGTTTCCCACTAAAAATCGCAGAGTGTGATAAACCTATTTCCGTTAAGAAAACTGCTGGAGTTTTTACTGGGGGATTTCCCAGGCAAACAGAGGCAAAGATATACAAACCAAAAGCGGAAGGTAAGCACATTTCCTCTTAGTGTTTTTATGCTGGACACTAATGCAAACCTGGTGAGTAAGTCAGGGCTGTTTCAAGTCATCTTCCTTTCCAAACCTGATTGGAAGACAGAACATGCCATACTCACACTTGCCCACTCCAGCTGGGAAGGCAAGGGATGGGGCACACATCCAGTAGCGGAGAATATAGCAGCAAGGCAAAACCACAAAGTGCAAATGTCCATTTCATTCTCCCATCATATAAAGTACCTCCTTCCTCTCCATTTCCCCTTCCGTGATTATTTACATTATCAACCCCTATGATCATTTAACAACATCCTCTGACTTCCAAACTGAATCACTCAGCTATGCCAAAGCTGCCTGTCTTGATGTTAGTATCCACAGCTATGAGAGGCCTGTTTCATGCCGTATAACTTACTAGGCACTTTACCTACTTGGTTTATTTAATCCTAATTCCCCATAAGGTGCAATCTAAATCTCAAAAAAGCTAAGAAACACCACATCATCTATGTGGTATTCCCACCAAAAATATTTACAATGAATCTGTTTAGGATAAAACAATTACACAAATCCAAACCATGGAACCCTGGAACACTGTGTAAAATAAATGTCCTGAGTTCTTCAAAAACTGTCAATGTCCTGAAAGACAATAATAATAACAATAAAAAGCTGGAGAACTTCATTAGATTCAAGAAGACGAAAAAGAAATAAAAATTAAATGCCCTGTGAGATCCCTATTAGATCCCTGAATCACAAAAAGGAAAACAAACAAAAATCTCCGGCTATAGAAAACATTATTCACCAAATTTGGGAAATCTGAATAGCAAGTAACTATTAGAGAATAGTATTATATCAATGTTAAATTTCCCGAGTATGATTATTATATTGGGTTTATGTAGGAGAATGTCCTTCTTAGGAGATCCCTACTGAAGTAATTAGGAGTAAAGCTCAGTGATACCTGCAACCATCTGTCAAATGGTTCTGCAACAACAGGCAGGAAAACAAAGAATCCCCAAAGTCAGAGAGAGAGAGAAAGAGACAGAAAGAAAGAAAGAGAAAGAGAGGGAAAGAAAGAGAAGGAAGGAAGGGAGGGAGGGAGGAAAGGCAAAATATCGACAATGGGTGAATATGAATGCAGGGTACATGCATGGGTATTCATTGTACTATTCTTGCCATTCTTTATATGTTACAAACTTTCAAAAGGAGGAATAAAAAATACAAAATAAAATGTTAAAAAAAGACAAACACGCAAACCTCAAGCAGCAGGAGGAACTTGCCTACAGCCAAACAGTCAGCAACTGTCAGAACTGGGATGCAAATTTCAGGCATTTGAGTTGTGATATTGTTGTCTTTGACTCTGATAATAAGTGAAATCTGTTCCTACATGTATTCTTTTAAAGGCTGTGTACAAAAAGGAGACTCAATGATTGTTTTTGTCTTATATTCTTGTTAAGAGTTGTTATGACTATCGATAAGGAGGTGCAGTGAAGGGAGGTTCCAATTGATCATTCTTGAGCTTCACGACATCGTGGAGTAGGATTCTCAGCCAGGCAGAATGAAATGAGATGATGAAAAGTCCATGGCTAATATCATTTAGAACCCAACAGAAAACTACATAAAATGCTTTTTTTAAAAAAAAAAATCTTAATTTATAGGAATATATCAGATAAGTGGAAGAAAAGATTTTCTGTCTCCAATGTCTGTGAACTTAATGGATGGTTATCATTTGTGCTGCTTTGCTGACAGAACTTGTGGGAGGAGGCTAATGATTTGTTTACACTTTACCTTGTGCATAGAACTGTTTTGAAAAAGTCCAACATCTTCTGATTCATATTTCTAATTGCCAGTCAGACATATCCACATGGGTCTTTTATAATCACCTAAAGTTCAAACTCCTAAAGTCAGTTTATTATTCCCTCTTCTTCCCCTTCTCCTCCACTCAATACTGTTTTTTCCTCCACACTACCACACTCTTTTTGTATTTTTCAGTTTCTATTAATGACACAATCTGGGTGTCTAGGGGATAAAACTTATAAATGAATTTTGGTCCCACCTCTTTGCTCCACATATGTATTAATGATTAGTAATTCTGTCTCCTAAATAATTGCTCTTGAATAAATTCTCCATCCTCACTGCTTTGCCTTGCTTCAAGTCACCATATTGCTTACAAGGACTCCTGCAATATTCTTCTCCTTGTTTTTCCCGTCTCTCCTTCCAGGTTCAGTTACTCAACTATCTTGTGACCTGAATTCTTTTGCTGTAATGTCAATCTCATTGTGTTTCTCTCTTAACAAAGAGCCTATAATGGTTCTTCACTCCTAGCAGGATAAGGGGCAAATTCCTTAGCATCAAATACACAATTCCGCATGAGCCAACCTAATATTATCTGACTTCATCAGCCATGTATGCCTGGATGCTGTCATCCCAAGCTATTGAGACCTTCCCTGACGGTGTCCTCTCTGTTCCTCACATCTTGCATATGTTCTTCTTGCTGCCTGGGATGCTGTGCCCCATTGAGGCATCCAGGAAAAGCCTTAGTCTTCCTTCAATGCCTACATCACTGTGTCTTTCTTCCCCTCATTCCCTGAGACAGATTTAGAGACATCCTCTTTAGGCTCCTGTGGTATGTCTATTACATCATTTAACCAAACAGCCTTATTATACTTCCTTTGAATGCCTGTCCTCACCATTCAAACCTGTAAGGGCAGGAGCATGTTTTAATAACTTTTTGGACTCCAGCATCCAACACAGTGTCTGACACATAGAAGGTATTCAACAGACGTTCATTAAACAAAATAATATTAATAAAGGAAGAAAGTCATAAACAATAAAATATATAGTTTATCAGAATTAAAACCACATATTACCAAACTCATAGGTCAGGCCAACAATGATGGAACCAGAGATTGCTGGTGAAATCAAAGATACAAAACTTTTATTCCTGCTGCCTATTCAACCCATTATTTTGTGCAACAATTGCCCACCCCTCCAAGCTTGCGCAGGGTTCCTGCGAGAACTTTTCTCCTCTGGATGTCTGGGAGTAAACAGGTAGGTCAACTCAAGCCAGATGACAAGTGGAGAGAGGTGACAAGAGGTGCGTTGGACAGCTTAGAGAGGACTGAAGCATCCAACCTCCCTCCAAAGCTACCTGTACTGATGCAGCCATACACTTGCCCTTGGGCAAGAGAAGTTCATTAGAGCCTGCTCCACAAAAGGGGAAGGAGATGGAGAAGCAAGAGATGCAGACTCTTATTTTGGTTTGTGGTCCACAGAAGCACGCAAGAGATTGGGAAACAGAAGTATGAAGGGCCTCGAAAGGCCTCTGGGGCCAGTAAAGAATTCAATAGTAAAAATATCATGAAGATCATGGTTGTTTAAAAATTTTCTCCCAGAAGTCCTTTATGAGACAGATATTAATATAAAGTATTCAATGAGCAGCCTATATAAAATCCTGTGCCCTAACAGTATTGATTTATGTGGTGAGGGCACCATCTGACATCGGGAAGTGTTTCGACCTGCACATACATTACCTTAAAATTGGGTCTCTGAAACAGACCGAGGAAAGGTAAAAAGACAGGGAAATTCTGGTGTGTTTCCAGCATCTGAAACTTCGGCTGGCTATTGCCAGTATCATTTCATTTGTTTTCCCGTGGAAAAATGAAACAGATAATGAGACATTTGGTCCACGTGCTTTGTGTATGTACTTTTAAAATGTCACCTTTGGGTAACTCAACCCACCAACGGATTATTAATAAAATTCAGCAACTGTCAAAGCACTTCTCCGTGAAGGGAGGTTTGGCGGCGACACCTATTAGGAGAGAGAGACAGATGGCCTTACCTCTCAGCTCCTGCGTCCACAGCTGTGAGTGGAGGTAACTGGGAGGAGGGGTTGTGAGGGCTCCCCTGTACATTATGTCCTGGAGAAGGGTGACTGACAGGATGTGGGGGTGGTACGGCCCCAGCAGCTGTTCCACTTCGGCTTGAATAATTGCTGGAGAAAATGGGAGCTGAAATCAAGGGAGAACAAACATGAGACCGTGCCCCAAAGGAAGCCCACATTTTTTAAATACCGAAGCCTGACAGCAAGCATATTTGAGGGGCTTGTTTGTTTTTCTCTCAGTGGTTTTCAGGGAACAGTTCTCCCCTTCTTGGGTACACACAGCTTTTATTTTCGTGGTGGAACAGGTTCCTCCGGAGCTCACGTTTGGCTCGCTTCAGGCTGACGTTCATGGTCTGTCTCCTAAGTGCTGCCATGCCGTGCCAGTTCCCTGTCTGGACACTGTATAATTAGTCAATCTTGTACTGTTTGCCTGTGCCGAGGTCTCTGTATTAGCACTTTTCAGTCACAGGGGATGAGAGTCAGGTAACAGAATATTTGGTCAGCTGACTGAGAAGGGCACAGCACAGGCCTTCTTCTTCTTCTCACTGCTGCAGTGAGCCACGGTAGGTCAGCTGGGATCCCTCTCTGTCACTGCTAAATCAATGTAATGAGAACTGGAGCTTCCCTGATCCTAGCATGAACATAGGATCCTGTACCCTTTTAACGTTAGAGTCTAACTAACCTAGGGCATTTTTCCTGAGGTTGTGATGAATATACTTGGACTTCATCAAAGAGGAGCCTCTCAAACTACGAAAACACAGCTTTGGGATCTTCCCCCACTGTTGCCCATTATGACACAGAGAGTGAGTTACAGTCCCATTCGTATGGGCAGCCTAGCCTTCGAGAACGGTATGTGACCTCAAACGTGAATGTGTGCCCATTTAGATCAGCTAATTGGTACGATGTCACAGAAGAAACTGGGGCTTGTCACTTTCACAGTCTATCAGAAAGGTTCCCTCAGTGTCTGGGACCTACTCCGTAGACATCTCATTATGCTGCAATCATAGCAGCAGCATTAGGCTGACTCTCTTTAACTTCCTTCTTTGTACAAAGTTCTGCTGAGCTCCATACCCATTTCTGTTCTTTTTGAACTTACTCTACTAATATCAAAGAATAAATGGATTTTTAAAAAAAATAAATCAGGTTCAGGATTAAGAAAGAGAAGCCACATTATCGAAAAGATTTGAGGGTTTAAAAGTTCAGGGAGCTGTATTTTTATACCAGTACCACTTTTCCCCAACCTCTCCAGGATAGAATAAGTACCCTAGATGACCTAGCCCCCAAAAGCTTAATCCAATGGAACAAGAGTTCAAGTATTTCAAGGAACATGCGAAGAGGCAGAATTACCATCTTCCCGCTCAAAAAGCTACTGACAAGGGTGTGATCTGATTTGAAGGGTTTATTTCTGGTAAATCAGCATTCTGTCAGGTTAACTCTTGTCCTCAGAAGCCTGTACCTACCACAGTCCTCCGAAGAGGTGGTGAGGCCTGAAAATGCTTACCAGCTCAGAAAGGCAAGGCTGAGCTTCTGTTGTGTGCGTCAGCTTCCATACAAGTTGCACATCTGCAAACTCGCTAGAGTCACCTTATGAATCACTAACCTCATTTATGCTCAGCTAGCTCAGGGAACCACAATTCTGCTTGTATTCCAAATAATAATTTTACCCAGGGGAGAAGGCTGTTTGGATTGACTGTGGCAATAGTTTCAAAACTGGTGTTTGTCAGCATGGAGCTTGGTGTTTTATATACTATTGCAAAGTCTAACGGAATAATAAAGGTCACAGAGATACTGTGAAAACACAGCTAACTTTTTTTTTTTCTGCTTCAGTGTAGAAATGTGAGTTCTCCTATTTATTTTGTTGTAGTTGCTGAATGCACCCAGTATTTATTTTTTCCCGGAGGTTTTTTTGTATGTATGTGCCTGTGTTTATCACAAGGGAAACATTGCCCCTGCTGTTTATAACCCAATGGGCAACAAGAAAACTTGGTGTGCACACTCTGTGCTCTACTCTAGGGTTCAACAGAAAGTGTGCTGCTTCTCAGAGGTCTATATTAGCTATACTTGGCATTAGCTACAATGACATAGGCTGGGAAATTGGGGATTATTTGTAGCTTGCCACTCGCTCAGAGTTAAGCCTGGTTTCGGATCTCTCTTTCATCCGATTTAACAGCCAGGAAAAACCATCCATCATCCACCTGTTCATCATCCATCTGTTCGCCCATCTATCATTCAGCCATTATTTTTATATTCCATGTGGATTAAGTATCTATTACATGCCTGATACTCTACTATATGTGGGTTCCTGCCCTTGGGGAAACTAATTTAGTGAAGGGAGCAGACCTCTAGAAAACGATTTTACCAAAATACCAAGACCTATTAGTATAAATCATCGGACAGTGTTAAAAGCACTTTAACGCACTGTCTTATTTGTGGCCCCACAATGCACCCTAAGCTCTGGCCAAACCAGACAACTGACCACACTCAACTGTATTATGACAGTTTATACTAGTGAGCTTTTTTCTGTGATGTCCTCTACCTTTTTCTACTTACTTTATTACATTTGCTCTATATGCAGAGTTAACTGTGTTCTTTTTATTCTTCTCTTAGCAGGCAATTATTCCACAAATATGTATGGGGTACCTATCGTTTGGCAGACATGAAGCTAGGTCCTGGGACAGGAAACAAGACATCCTTGGTGCCTGGTATCTCCAAACAGCATCAGTTCATGTTCATTAAGTAAACAAAGATGAACGAGATATAAATGCCCATGGAATCTTGGGGCTCAGTGAGTAGGGCAGGGACAGAAAGGAACATTTATCCACCAACTGCTATTCTTCATCTGTTGACGGTTGCCCCATTGGTCAAGATTAATTTGCTCACACTTTGAGGGGCACATGTACCAGAGTGGCTAAATGTTCTCACAGATGCCCAACATCAGGGTATCAGAGAAGCCTCAGGGCAGAAAGCCACAGGGACATGGTGCAGTTGAGGAGAGGTGCTACCACGCTATGGCTGGTGCATTAGCAAAGGCCACTAGAAACAGGTGGTGAAGGGGATGCTAGGTGGGGCACACCACCTAGGTATAGGGCTAGGTATAGGGCTGAGGGCTCCAGAATATGCCCTCCAGCTTTGTTGGTGTTGACTGACTGCCAGTCAAGCCCACGTCAACTGGTGTTGACTGACCACCAGTCAAGCCCACATCCATAGCCCTTCCCTTGAATGCTATGGCTGGTGAAGGGGACAGAAATGGGCAGTGGTCCTCTTTTAGGGCCCCATGAGAACAAGAAAGGGAGGGCTTTAGGGTTCAATTTAAACTCTGGACTTGGAAAATGTCCTTCTTATCTAGGGTGTAGGAAATCACTTCTCTGGAAAACAAGGTCTATGACTTGCCTTTATTTTCTATAGTACAGGAAAATCTTACTTCTGGTGAGAAGGTGCAATTACAAGCTAGTAGAAGCCTGTAAGTCAGTGTCTACATGACAGCACTTTGCATGCCAAGTCCAGGCCATGACTGCTCACTGTAGACGTTGCTTGTGACCAAGATGATGACCAGAAATTTGGAGGAAGTTACAACAGACACAAGCATGCTTTCCAACATCTATGCAATCCCCATCTCACATACCCTTCAAAAAAAATGGACAACACTCTGGAGTCAGAGAGCTGTGTCTTCAACAGAATTGTCCTTGGTCTCTGCCAATTATCCACTGTGGCATAGGAAATGCTCTTTTACTTACCCTGACTTCTAGGAATTTGTGACCATATCACAGTCAGCATCCAGAATTCAATCTTTATTACTACAGTCTAGGAATATTCTTTTATTCATTCATTCTTCCAAACACAATTTTCCAGCACCTACTCTGCACCAGGCAGGTGCTAATCTCTATTAATGTTTTAAGTCTGAATACCTGCTGACTTCATACAGACTTTCCCACCACAACATATGGTTCCAGACAAATGTTCAGGTTTTGCCAAGTGATTTTTAACCTCAGGAAGAAAATCTCCGCCTTAGAGTAAAACTGTAATGTCATTTGCAAAAGGAAAAACTTCCTTCCATACACATTCAAAATAATTTTCCAAACTCAACCAATAGGGCATACAATGTGGCCTATCGATCAAAACATAAGAGAGCTGATCCCTCCAGAATACAGGGCAATATTAACAAAACTGTTGTGATCAAATCAGCTGACACAAACAGGCTGCCCACAGGAGCAGCCTTCATTGTCTGTGTCATCTCAGGGGTCATTACTGCTTTCAAGGCTGGAAGAGGGCTTCTAAGTGAACTTCCAGACGTAGCTGATGACTGGCAGCTGGAACAACTGATTAAGCACAGCAGAGGAACATATTGGAAATTCTTATTGCTTTTGTGATTAAGAGATGGTAGTCTCCCTAAGGAAATAAAATCCTGTTCTTGAGATGGAATACGTGAGCCTTGTCTTCAGCAGAGGCCAGGTACTGACCTCCCTGCCGCCATGGGCTTTCTCTTTCTTAGTGGCCTGGCTCACTGCAGTCTCTCATCCATCTATAGTAGAGGTAGGTGGAGGTAACTCAGTTGAGCTTTATAATTTTAACAAAGCAGCATCTGTTGATCTATGTGGTTCTCAGATGCCATCTCATGGGCTACCAGAGCATTCTAGGCTGGCACCTTTAGCTCAGGTGAATTTGGTTAGTATGCAGTTCTCTTTGTCCAAATGAAAACCATTAATCTATTATTTCTAATGGGTATAACCTTGGGGTTACTTCAGCTGTAACATATTTATTGTGTGGACGGAGGGAGGCCAAGAGTGTTAGTGGCATCCCCAAATAAAGATTACTTGTCTCAGGCCATCACCAGAGCAGAGGAAGGCTACTATAGGCATTGATTGGTAACTGTGTTTTCATGACTTCAGAGGGAAAGGATGAAGACCTCCCCTGTCAGGCTAAGGTATATTAAAAACAGCCAATATGCGTTCTTGTTTAAAACTATGTGAGCAGCAAGAGTCCTGCTTCTCAAGCTTTAATGTGCAAATAAATCATCAAGGTAAGATACAGATTCTGACTCACTAGGTCTTGGGGGTGCTGAGGCTACTGGTATGGAAACTACACTTTGAGTAGTAGGTGCTGGGGATCCTGTCTCAGCTTCATTTCATCTTCTTGCTGCCCCTTGATACCTTGGAATCAATAGTTAAGATTTATTGAGCATTTATAATGTGCAAAGTTCTTTATAAACATTTCCCCCGTTTGCTGATGAGGAACTTGAGGCCTATTCTGGTTCCTGGTTAAGTTACCTGCTTTAGGTCACATGGCGGGCAAATAGTGGAGCTGGAATTCGAACCTGGGAAGCCTGATTTTATTAATAGATCACATGACCCAGAACACCACCCTATATTGCCTCCCAAAGGCAAGACAGATTCAAGAAAAGGCATAAAAGTGTTGTATCAGGGCCCCTGAACACTCTTTTTGCAAAAGCTGCTTGTTGCCAATAGCCACTAATCCCCCACCACAAACAACACACGCACATCGAGTAGCTTTAGCCATCAAACTGTGGGTTATAATGCAAAAACGATATTCCCATTTCTGTTTCTGCCCATCCTGAAAGCAATTCAGCATTGAAGAGAGAAGTTTTCCAGCTCTGAAAATTACTTCAGGCAAGAAATTAACTGAATTATTTGGTTTAGAAAGCAAACAGCTGGTAGGAAATGTGCTTTTTCCCAAATAAAGATTTCAGATACTTGCCAGAGGAATATTGATCCCCCGCTGGAAAAAGAAGGAAGGCAGGGAAGGGTTATTCATGAGCAATTAGTTATATGCATCCTTTACCACAAGCAAGAATGATGTTCTGGGGTGAAAGGCCACCAATTATCAATAATGCACCAAGGGGAGGTTTACTGGGCAGATCTGCAACCACTGAGCTGCTTTGTAATTCTGCGTTGGAGTCACTCATGGTTGCGTTATGGCTATGGTGCTGCTCCTCATGCAGGCTTGCTTTCATAGAAAAGGGGGAACTGGTATTACCCACACACTGTGAATTCACATATAAGTAGTGCTAGAGTAATGTTGAGATCCTGACAAATGACATTAGTTGCTTGGTGGCTGGAACATGGGAAGAGGTATTGGCTCACCATTCATCTCTTGGGCAGTATATCCAGGGTCAAGGCATGGGGGATAACCTAATCAATGAAATCAGCGTAAATGAGCTTTCACGGAGACAGTAAAAAGAATGAGAAGCCCCATGTGAATGGTGAGTTCAATCTTGTCTCTTTGTCTCTCTCCCTGGAGAATTTTAGAGCCGGGAAAAGTTCAGGAACAGTTGGACAATAGAAATTCTGATTCCCTCAGCCTCATCAGATATCGGGCACTTTATAGAGACAGTGTCAGCGTGGTTATTAACAGAACAAAGTATACACAGTGTGAGACAGATAGACCTGAATTTGAATCTCAGCCTTAGCTATTAATAGCAATGTGTCTAGGCAAATCACTTAACCTAAGTTTCAGTTTCTTCATCTTAAATAAGGATAATACCTCACTGGACTGTGAGGAGGATTACAGAATAAGCAGAAAACACTTAGCATATGCCTGAACGCCAGTCAAGTGCTCAAGAAACCACTGTTGCTATTATTTGGCAAATTATATTATTGTAATTATTAACATTATTAATAGAACTAGGGAAAGATAAGGGTACATGTTGCTCCCAAATGGTGAATCTCGAATAAAGTATGACCTCCTGTCTAAACTACAGATGGAAGAATTCATACAAATATAAACTGTGGTGTTATTTTACAAATGCAGAAGAGTTTACATACCATTCTCAAATAAGCTTTTTGTTCCATTTTTTTTGTATGAGTTGCTATGAAGTGGGGCCTGTGAAAGAATCCTCAAGGGTTAAAATGTACTTTATTTTGCACGAGTAGAGTAATACACACCTTTTGAGTTACAACCCATAATGCATTTCAGTTTAAAAGATAACAAGTCATTTTCATGCATGACTGCACTTCGTTAAGGAGCGAAAATGGGCTGTTACTAAAATGTCAACACAATTGTCCCTCTTGAAGCTTAGTTTATCTTGAAGTATTTTTACACTTTCAGCACTTCTTTTTGTTTGTTTCTCCAAGAGCATAAAGATCCAGAATTTTCAGGATTCAAGAAAGACTTTCCCTTCAGGCATTCTGAAGAAAATTACCAATATTGGGGGTGACTCGGTTTTGGCCCCTAATAGTGAAAATACAAGGTCTGATACCTTCTGCGGTTTTTTTGCATTTCACCTTGAAGCAATTTAATTATGTTGTCCTTCAATGAAAAATGCTCTCTGAACCTAAATTCACAAACCAGAAAGAGATTTCTAGCAAGGAAAATGCCCTGTCAGGGTCACTTGGAAGGCTGCATTTGGTATTGAGGTTAATTGGAGAACGAGAGAGAGGCCTCAGCTAATCGTAGCCCTGCTGCCAATGAATAGAAGGAGCTGGTTTTCTTTTTTCTTTCTTCTTAATGTCTGAGCATTTCCCCCTTTCCCCTGCCTCTGCATCAGGAAGGGCATCATTCCATATTCTACCTGTATTAGGAAAAAGTAGCTTCTTAAGGGTTTGCACAGTCATCTCTCTAATCCTTCCCTTCTCTGTGTGGCATGAATACTTTTAATATTGCCAATCCCTAAAAATCTATTATTTCTGCCTTTTTTTTCCTTCCCACTTTGCAGTGTAGAGTATCATTATCCAGCAGCCCTGATAAGAGGATAATGAAACGATCCCTTCTCAACTGGATTGGGTGGCTGTCAGACTAAAATGACACCACCCGTACATCCTTGATATGCTATCCCAAGCTAATTGATGGCAAACATTGGCATCTGTCTCCCATGCACTAAGACAAAGAAAACATACTCATGTCACCTGATGGGAGAGCTACCTGGCAACGGATAAACAAATGTGTTAGGGAGATGTTCTATTAAGGTAAGTGAGGGCACGGCTCTGTAGAACATGCCTATTAACTTTGAGCTTAAGCGTGCTGCTATTCTCTAGGGAACAGAAATAAATAAAGCAAAATGAGAATTTATTGATGTCTGGACAGCTACATGAATATTCAGGTTCTCTTACAAATAGATATTCCCCCATGAACTCCAAACTTCTGCGTAGGCTGCCCAATTACATTTCCACATCATGCAGCTGGATTTATAGCCAGGGAAGAGGTGTTAGTGTTTGGAAGAGGATACAGGTTTATATGCTTTTCTGGAGTACCCTGCAATACAACTAGAAGATAATGGCTGATGCTATCCACATAAATGTCAAAAGGTACCATCAAGCATTCCTAAATACCAGGTCGAATTAACTTCATGTTAGGAAAAGCTCCGGAAACATCTGCATTTCAGAACAAAGACATTTTGTTACCAGCAGAATGGCATCATCTGGCAGCTCTATCAACTTCTCTGGGACGAACCTTTCATACAGCCCTCTTAGATCTTTCCAAGCAATGCATGACACAGCTAACCTCAAATCTCCTACCTTTTCTGTCTTTCCTCCACCTCCCAACCTACCTGCTACTCACCTTCGAAGGATTCGTTACACAGAACGTCAGTAAAATAGCTGGAACAAGCAAACTATTCAGACTACCCTGTGGGAAATCTGTCATTTCCTCCTGGTCTGTGTGTTATGTTAATCCTCACTGGGGCATAATGGGAAGGCAGAAAAAAAGAAAGATGGGGCAGACGTGGCCAGTCACTCCTGGAAGTTCTTAAAGAAAGATCCCTCACCTTTTTTTGGAAATAAAAGTTTTACTTGGCCACAAAAAACAAAGCTGCAGTAAAAAATACTGGGTTCCCAATCTCCTCATTACTCATCCCTCAACTATCTCCTACCTGTACCATGTTGACCACAAAAGATATTTCCTCCCTTTCAGAGCATGCTGAGACAATCCCACCCACTCTACTTTCACATGACTTCTAAAATCACAGTGAAGGCTTCTTGGAAACAGATTTTTAGCACAGACAGCCAATCTGATTTTTAATGCACTATTATTCTAGCCAAAGTCAAGGGATGACCTACCAACTCTGAACTCTCTCAGAGAGCCTCTCCCTTTCCTAGACGTGTAAAATGAAGTAACAACAGCCCTTCTGGAGAATTATGGTATACTGAGGAGCTCACAGCTTTGATTATCATGAGCCCTGGGTGAAACTGCATCGACAATGAAGCTGGTTTTGTTATGACTCCAGCGAAACCCCTTTCCTCCTTTATTCACACTCTGACCACACTCTTCCATTTGGCCATCAGGCGCTTCATGTTACCTCCTAGCTTACTTTACTCTCAAGATAGATGCTAGAAGGTACTCATATACTGTCATGAATTTATGCCCATATACAACATTTTTTCAAATAATTTTTATTTAAAGGCTTTTATCTGTGTCTGGAATGGAGGGTTCAGCCTTCAGTTATATCCATTTCAAACATCCTTGTTGCTGGTAGAAAATATATTTTGAGGAAGCAAGTGACATTCCTGTTAGAATGTGACTAGATGGGTCCCTAAAGTTCAATATTTCAATTACTTGCTTTAGGCTTTAATTTATATGTCTAGGAGAGGCTTAGATTTTCGAAAACATAACCCATAACCCTTGATATTCAAGAATTTGAGATACTTTCCTTTCTAGGAAAAAATCTTGGGCAGAATAAAACCAGGACTGCCCCTGCCTCTGATCTCCCTGCCAGCCTTTAGCACCTCATAACTAGAATGGAGCCCCACCTGTCCTGTGGCAGCTTCTTCCTAAGTGAGAGCCACATTAGTCAGTGCTCCCACAATGGCCCAGCCTGCTTCTGCAGGTGTCTTCTTGCAATTTGTTGACTTTAACCAGTAACAGTTCCATTTGAGGGCCACTACTTTTGGGGTTCCATAGAGTGCCCTGGGAAAACGACGAGTATTGGATAGTACATGTGTTCTGGATGCCTTCAATGGAAACAGCTTTACCATTATCTGTTTTAAATATTAGGCCTTAAAAAGTCTCCAAAAACCCATGGACTAGAAGACTATTAAAGTATTTGCTAAATCTATGGGGATCAATAAAATGATAAAATCTGCATGTATTACATGATCCTAAACTGTCTTATAATATATTCTCCTCTTTAATTCATTTCAATTAATCCACTTTATGGATGCCTTGATTTCACTCAGTCATTTTGATGAACGTCTCAGATGTAAGTATAAAACAGGGCTTGGCAAACCTTTGTTGTAAAGGAGCAGACAGAAAATATTTTAGGCTTTGCAGGCCAAGAGGCAGTGTTCACATTGTTCAGGCAACTGTTCTCACCTAAAGGCTAATAACTTTTAAAAAATTTTTACATTAAAAAATCTTAAAACCATCCTTAGTTCTCAGGCCATGCAAAAACATGGGGCAGGCCAGATTTGGCCTATGGGCCATAGTTTGCTGATTCTCTGTGTAATAACTGTTGCATGCTAACTACTAAGAACCATCATGAAAAGACTACAGAACTGTTTTTGAAATATGAAAACTAAATTTGAGGTAAGCAACAGTCAAGAACAGTTTTTTTAGACACCTTAGAGTGTATTTTGAGATAAATGACATGGCCTGGAAGAGCCTATTTACAAAATGACATCAGGACCAGGGCTACATCCCAGCAATACCAAAACAAGGAATGTGTAAAATTGCATTGGCCGAGGCCATCAATCCCATTTCTCCTTTCCTCCACCTGCCTCACTCTCACAAATTCACTGTTCATTAAATTCATTTTACAAGCAGGCAATGGCACGCTGTACAACCAGTATAAGCATACTTCTACTCTTCATGGCAACAACAACAAAAAAAGTCTAATTTGCAGATCAGAAAATGGGCCTTAGAATACAGAAGCTCCAGTCCTCACCTTGACTTGAATTCTTCTCGGAAGGAACGCTTTATGTCAGCACATCTATTACTGACTACCAAGTAGTAGCACCCAGCATAAAAGACATGGATAGAAGGGGTTCTATTCACTGCCACAGACATTGACTTGGTTCACAATTAATTATCTAAGATTTTAAGCAAGAAGAAAAGAAAAAAAGAGAAAAGAACATGAGCATCTGCCAATTGCCAAGGAGTGTACTAAACTCTTTTACGTTATCTCATTTAGTTCTCATAACAGTCCTATGGAGTCAGTATTATTATCATTATAGAAAAAGAAAAGTAACCTCCCCAAAACTGAACATCTAGGGACTGGAGATCCAGAACCGGAGTTTAGATTTAGCTCCACGTTCTTTCTGGCATAGCACACTGTCTCTAAAAAACAAAACAAACCAAACAACAACAACAACAACAACAAAAACCCACCAACAACACTATTTTGAATGACCAAACCTTAGTAACCATCAAAACACAATTTTGACATTGTGAGTTTGGGGGCATTGCCACCCCAGTGATGGGTTTGTAATTCCAATTTGCTTTTCTTTAGAGAGCTACAGTAGATTTCCTTAATTAAAAAATGCCATGTGAACTACTGGCAAAGTAGTGGAATACAAAATGTAAAGAAACATATTTCAGTTTTCTTTTATTCTACTGAATGACGTTGATTATATTCGCAAACTTTTAGGCTTCCACTTTTCGTTCTTTCCTCAAAAAGGAAAAAAGAAGAAGAAGAAGAAAGTAGGAGGAGGAGGAGGAAGAGGAGGAGGAGGAAAAGGTAGGTAATTGGTAATCTGTGGTACTTGTTCTCTAATTTTCAGAACTATAGCATGTATTTTTATAGTATTTAGATAAAAGCAACAATAATTACAACTATTAGATGCTTAACACTTACTACATTTAAAGAACTCTTTATGTCATTTAATCCAGCAACTGATCCCACTAAGAGGAAAATTCAGGTTACAGGAAGAAGTATCATTTCCATTTATAAATGTTACATTTGAGCATAGATTGGCTAAACCGATGATCACAGGGATTGTACAAAACGTGGTGAGTAATGTAATTTAAGAAAAAAGAGCCGCTGCCATGGTTCATGCTTGTAATCTCAGAACTTTGGGAGACCAAGGCAGGAGGATCACTTGAGGCCAGGAGTTTGACATAAGCCTGGGCAAGAGCTTGTCTTTACAAAAAATAATTTTAAAAATAAATTAGCCAGGTGTGGTGGCACATACCTGAAATCTCAGCTACTCTGAAGGCTGAGGCAGGAGGATCACTTGAGCCCAGCGGTTCAAGGTTACAGGGAGCTACGATCAAGCCACTGCACTCTAGCGTGAGCGGCAAAGCGAGACCCTGTCTCAAAAGAAAAGACACAAATATCGTCCATTCTTGCTTTTTGTATAGCTATGACTCCGAACCGCCTTAGTCCTCCAGAACTATGAATCCTAGATCATTACTTTCCCAACTGCAAAATCTTCTAGGGTAGCTGATGCATCGCATCTTTCATGAAGTACATCCACTTCTCAGAAATGCTTCAAAGGCATCCCTGTGAACCAGCCTGAGGAGCAAATTCCTATGCGCATTGATGAGACTTTATCCCATTTTCTTTTTAATCGTGAAGAGTTCCCCTTTCTGCAGCCACTCACTCCTAGAAGGTAGAAAAAAGGACTTTCTCTATGTCCCCAAGGAAAAGGTTCCAGTGAAGCTTACAGACCCCTCACTTCTTAAAGTAGGACTAGGTGTTAGCAGAAACTCCAGGGTAAGACTCAACTCTGAAATCCAGGACTGATGGGTAGTGAGAGTAGAAGCAGGACATGAGCAGCTAAGTTCACTAGAGAGAACAGGACTGGAGTCTCAGGAGCAAACCCAGGTCACAGCTAGAAATAGGGAGTTCTAGAAGCAAGGCAAAAAAAAGCAGCCTGGAAATTCAGGTAGAAAAACTAAGACTCCAATAAGACTCCAAGAAGGCAGCTGCAACTTCTGATGAATCAATGCCTGCTGTGAAGGCAGTGTTAATGGTTTGAGTCACGGCCAGGGCACCTGAGCAGGGCACATCAGCCCATGACAATATTGAGGAAGATAGCATAAAAGCCAGTATTCTGGGACAGTGCTGATAGCTGCGTGGAACGAATAAGTTCCACAATACCCTCTATTCAGTGCCTGCAATATGCTCCCTTATTACTGTAAAATATGGCAAGTAATATCCAAGTTATAATTCATTAATGTCCCTTAATTTAGAGTCTTTGCTATTCTTAACATTTTCAGTACCCATACAAGTATAAAAAAGATGAAATTTCACTGTGGCTACAAACACCCTGAATATGAACAGTTTTTTTTTTTTTTTTCTTTACTCTTCACATGAAAGAGACATAACCACCTATGTTTTTCTTTCCTTGGAAGGTAAATTCAGTTGAAGCAGAAAGTCAGAACTTTAGACTCAGCAGCCTGGTCTATAACCTCTTAACCATAAAAAGTATTAGCTTCTCATTTCAGAAATTCTATCCTGAATTCTCTGTTTTGCCACCCTCTTAAGACCTGCTTCAGGTATACCTCAGAGTACAATAGACCCAAACTTCTCTTCTCATATGCCAGTTGATTACTGGTGAAATTATACACATTTAACTTTTATTTTAAGTTCAGGGGTACATGTGCAGGTTTGTTATATAGATAAGCTTGTGTCATGGGGGTTTGTTGTACAGATTATTTCACTGCCCAGGCATTAAGTCTACTTGTTTTTCCTGATCCTCTCCCTCCTCTCACCCTCTACCTTCCGATAGGAGAAATAATAATACAAAAATAACCAATACTTTTCCCAATAAGGATAAAGCTACAATTGCCCAGCCTCGCTACTTGCCTCTCCTCCTCAGTGAGGTACGGAATTGTTTTTGCTCACCCACAAAAATATTTTTACAGCAAAACTTGCACATATTGTAAAACTGGGTAATTCAGCTTAATCTTGCATGAAAAACTAACATGAATACAAGGGAATAAGTGGATATGAAAAATTGAAGCACCAAATTAAGCAGCCTGCAAACATGTAAAGGCGTTAACATTAGCTGCAAACATGCAAATGTGCCCTGTGCTGGCTGGGAATCAGAATCTTCATTTTCTTCAGCTGAGTGGTTATAAGATCTCATTCTTAATCAAAATACGAGCAGTGTAATTGTAATGCTGCTGTGGGGTGACAAGCAAAATATCCACCTATAGGTTTTATGTAGTGAGAAACAGAAATAGATACTACAGTGCAATTCTAATTCTAACTCCTCCCAGTCAAAATTCAGGTCATGTTTTCCCAGAAGTCATATGCTACATTTTATGATCCAGAGCAATGGTTTTCAAAGGGTGAAAAACATTTGACCAGCAGCAGCACCTGGACCAGCAGCACCTGGTGGTGTCACCTGGAAACTTGTTAGAAATGTCTGGCAGAAATTCAGATTCTTGGGACTCACTCAGACCTTCTGAATCAGAAATGCTGGGGGACCCAGCAAACTATTTTCACAAGATTTCCAGGTGATTTGATGCATACTGAAAGACTGGCTCAGGACTGGGAGGGGGCTCAATTAACAGGTTAAAGTGACCAGTGCCTACAACAGAGAAGTATGAGGCTTGCTCCTGACCTCACTGCATTCTCCAATCTAACTCGGTGGACCATCACAGATGCAAGAGAGGTTACAAAAACTGCAAGGTTTTGATAGCAGTTCAAAGGAATGCTTCACACAGACTTTGCCAAATGTTTACCTTTAAATCCCTTTTGTGCCCCAAGTTTCCACCTCCTTCTGACCAATTCCAAAACTGTTCTGCTGCTTTTTCACCTTTGTGAATTCCAAGCAAAGCAGTGCTTTTGAAGTTAATGCAAGTAATAACTATGCATTTTTATAGTGCTCTATGTCTTTTTAAAGACTTTTATGTAGTTATGTTGTTTAATCTTCACAACTCTCCTACAAAGTTTAACCTACTGGGAAATGTGTGTGGTAGTTTAGAACCCTCTAATAAATCTCTAACTTAATAACCATTTTTTGAGAACAGACTATATGAAGCACTTTTACAGAAAATTATTTCTAACACAACTCTGCAAGCTGTCCCATGACAGCAAATATACTCAATTTAAGAATGCAGAAAATGTATTAAAACATATACCATAAAATTACATTAAAATGAAATAGTAACTATTACACAAATTTTTGTTAAATCCTGTATAGATTTTTATATGGTGCTATTTATTATAAAAAGTAATGATATTGTAAGAGAGAAGCCATCACCTCCCAGTAAGGAGGGTAGAGGGAAGAGAATAACAACACGTGACTTCAAATAATCCTGCTCCAAAAAAAGTATTTTTCCTTCTACATTTCCCTATATTATCTGAACAAAACACCTATTTTTTTTTCTGAAAAATCTAAGGTTACATTCAAAATTTGGATAATTCAACAGGAATTGTAAGCTCTAAACAATTATTTTATAACCCAATACAATTGGAATCAATAAAATTCCCTTCTTCTTGTAGATTTCTCGTGTTCCAGCTGTGTTAGCTCATCCTTGATGAGTAGTTTCTGTGGGACTCAAACATCTCAACCACACTGGCCTCTATGATGTCTTCATGGCTTAGGTCACTTGCTAAGGTCATGTTTTACTGAATCTGTAGCACAGCTTTGGTTTGAAAGGAGCCATAATTTTTGTGGTCATTCATGGGACAGATCATCTTCCATACAGCATTCACTGTTTGTTAATAAATGGACTCCCTGCCAAGACCAGGCACTGTTCCACACTGTCCATGATATCTCAGACTCACCAAGTATGGGCTTCTATATACCATTAGTTCATCACAGGTGTTCACCAGAAGATAACAAGCACTAAGCTTTGAAAGTGGCATTCACACTTCGATCTACAGGTTATGAAATAGTCCCTCTTAGACTATCAGATAAATCATCTAAATTTACAGGCCTGGCCTGGGGCATTATTATATGGAATACAGAACCTTTGAACAAAAGGGCAAAAAATATAAATGAGCCATCCTTGAGGCTGGCTCATTGCTGCCTTGGCCTTCCTGTTAGGTTACAACATTGCTCTCAGGTTAGCTCAGGAGCAGCCTTGGGGATGCCTGGGATTTTTCAGAATAGTAGACAAGTAAACACCTTAATTTTATTAAAGCCATCTTCAGCATGGCCTCAAGTGATATTTGGCTGCTTTAACCTGGGACACTATTATCTTTCACAGAAATAAAAGTATTTTCAGGCAATGCTTTCCAATCAAGCTCTGTCTTTTCAACCTGATAAGTTTGTTTCAATGAGGGAAGGCAACACTTCAGGAAAAGTGCAAGACTTGTATGTTCCAGAACTGCCATCTTCCCTGTTCATCTTCATGCTGTGCAAACTATCCTTCTCTTAGAATGTTATAAAGCATCATAAACTTGACAAGAATTTCCATTGCAAAACCATGACTTCTTCACACCACAAGTCCTCAATCGTTGTGGCTTCTGAAAGATTATGGTGTTCAATGCCAAATTTAACTGCCTCCTATTCTATGCTCATACATACTCAACGGGTTTCCATCAAAATATTTTTGTGATAAATTAATTCACTAGCACTTAAAGGTAGAAGTGCTTGACAATCATTAAATAAATATTTTCTTGATTTTGTATAATAGAACATAAAAGGGAATAACTCCAAGTACTTTTGCTATTTAGCCAAGTCTTAATCTTCATCAAATTGTCTTAACACTTCAGATTTTACATTTAACTAATGGATGAAGTTTCCTTTTGCACCTTTGGCATTTTTCATGGTTTGGCTTCTTTCCCTAGATCTAGGGCAAAGGTTTGCAGTGGATGTTAATATGCACTCCAGACAAGCACATTTCTAGAACTTTAAAAGAAAGGCTTACAATTTCTGTTTTGTAATTTTTTCCCCTGCCTGGTTCTGCCTCTTGGTTTGTTGCCTACTCTGCAAAACAAAAGGCGTAACATTTTTTTAAAAGGAAGAAAGTTAGAAAGTAAAATCATACCTGAGGGAAGGAGGAATAAGGAAAGAAGTAGGGCCTGGGCACAGTGGCTCATGCCTGTAATCCTAGCACTTTCGGAGGCCGAGGTGGGTGGATCACCTGAGGTCAGGAGTTTGAGAACAGCCTGGCCAACATGGTGAAATCCAGTCTCTACTAAAAATACAAAAAATTACCCAGGTGTGGTGGTGCCCGCCTGTAGACCCAGCTGCTAGGGAGGCTGAGGCAGGAGAATTGCTTGAACCTGGGAGGTAGAGGTTGCCGTGAGCTGAGATTGTGCCACTGCAGTCTAGCCTGGTTGACAGAGTGAGACTCCATCTCAATTAAAAAAAAAAAAAAAAAAGGGAAGAAGTAGAGAGGGTAAACTTTCACAGTGATAAGCTACCTGGAGAAGTAAAATTCTGGGAACAAAGTTGAGCAATATGATCATCTGCGTGTTTCAAGTGTTCTCAGAGTTATGGAAAATGTGGGTCAACCTGAAGACACTCCACTGATGGCTGGAGCAACTTAGGTATCCTTGGCCCTTAGGAGGCAAAACCTACCACAGCCAGAGGCTCCAATTCCAGAGCTCAAAATCTTTTTGAGGACCAAATACAGAAAAGAGTCATGGACAAAAAGTGGACATTTGCTTGGAATGACAAAAACATTTCAAGCTGAACCTTAAAATATTTAAAACTCTAAAACTTTAAAAACACTACCAGACATATAAAAACAGACACCAAGACAAATGTGACAGTTTGGAAAATGAGCCATATGCTGTATGCTACATACAACAAAGGTGCTAATGTTTTCCATAGATATGGATAGCATTGCTTCCCAAACCCATTTCTGAGAGGATTAAATACAGCCAGACTAGCCCATCACTAGAAACCATTTATATTGTATGTTAGGTCATTTTTCAATCATTTCTAGTTAGCGTTGACTGTTCACTACTGGGTTCCAGGTCTTAGTAAGATCATAGATTTATGAACTGAAGTAGTAGGGGAATGCTTTATTGGCTGTTTAAAATTGTTTGCTAATTTAATGTGCTGAAATAAATGTTCATATATCAAATACTGAACAAATCAGACATACAAAAACAAAAGCTAGTCATGCTTTTTCATATATATATATATATGTTTAATACAAAATATTTATGTATGTGTTGGTAACACTGCACATTGATATATTTCATGTCTGTATATGAACCTGTACCTGAAACCTCTGTGAGTTTGGTCAACCCTTCTTAATCTCCCTGTGTCTCAAAACGCAGAGGCTATGCTGTCCCTAACAAACAGTAAGTGCTTGAAGCAACTGATAAAGGTCCAATGGGCCATCATTAAGACCCAGTTTTGATGACTGATGCTCTTGCAATATTTGCTTACTGCCCTTTCTCCCTGTATCTGAATCAACTGAGAACTGTCAAATTTAAAACATTGTACAAGGATGTCTTTCTTCCATTCCACTGCAATGCATCTGTAAATTTTAAATTCTAATGGCTTATTCATACTTTTCAAAAGAAAAAAACAGTCTGCTGCCAAACCTGGCTCTGGAATCAGATGAGGGTGGGGGTGGTATCTGCAACCCACAGAAAATAGAAAATTCTCATTGTCTGGAATGTGGAGCTGGTAAATCTTTTTTTCATCTTCATAGCATGACTGTAAGAGTGTTCCATATGTAAGAACAATCACTAATTATGTTTGCATAAGTATATCACCATTACAGAGACTAGAAAATGCATAAAAATCCAGGCTGAGTAAAAGAAAAATAACTTCCTTATGGTATATTAATCTTTTCTTATTTTTTTGTTTTTCACTACATACATGTAATTTTCCAAGTATAGTCACCTACTATTCAAACCTAGGCAGATGGAAGGTGGTCTGGGAGTGTCATCCCATCTCCTTTCCCACAATGGTTGGCAAACATGAATGAACATTCTTATAAGTTGGTTTGCTGATGTGAAAATTTCCTTAGAGACCTGGGGCTTCCTTTTAAAACATAAAGATGACAACAACTGTTTCATTAAGAAATCCACATGCGGAAGTCAGTGTGGTGATTCCTCAGGGATCTAGAACTAGAAATGCCATCTGACCCAGCCATCCCATTACTGGGTATATACCCAAAGGACTATAAATCATGCTGCTATAAAGACACATGCACACGTATGTTTACTGCGGCACTATTCACAATAGCAAAGACTTGGAACCAACCCAAATGTCCAACAACGATAGACTGGATTAAGAAAATGTGGTACATATACACCATGGAATACTATGCAGCCACAAAAAATGATGACGAGTTCATGTCCTTTGTAGGGACATGGATGAAACTGGAAATCATCATTCTCAGTAAACTATTGCAAGGACAAAAAACCAAACACCGCATGTTCTCACTCATAGGTGGGAATTGAACAATGAGAACACATGGACATAGGAAGGGGAACATCACACTCCGGGGACTGTTGTGGGGTGGGAGGAGGGGGGAGGGACAGCATTAGGAGATATACCTAATGCTAAATGACGAGTTAATGGGTGCAGCACACCAACGTGGCACATGGATACATATGTAACAAACCTGCACATTGTGCGCGTGTACCCTAAAACTTAAAGTATAATAATAAAATAAAATATAAAAAAAATAATAATAATGATTGAACATTAAAAAGAAATCCACATGCAGCCTGCTACCTGCTTAAGGAGGAAACATTTCCTTCGAGTCTAAATCAAGCGAGTAAACGTAACCTAACTGCGAGGGTTGGGTGCACTGAATTTCTGGCAGAAGTCCATAACTAAAAGAGGTAAGGCATTATTTTATTTTATTTCTTTATGAGAAAAAGCAATCTGCTGCCACACCCAGCTCAGGAATCAGAAGGGGTGGAGAGCAATTTGCAGCCCATTGATAAAGAACAACACAGACGATCTTAGGAAAATTTTTCTCACGTGAGCATTCCTTTTAACCAGAGTAAAAGGCCTAAAAAAGGGTAGTTGTGGTTGGCTTTGCCTTTGCTGTCTTTACCTGAATAGAGGTCAGGCCCGGGTCCAGGGGAGCGTCCCACGGTCCCTTCAGCAGCAGCATCTCTAGGGGAAGTGGCCGACTGCAGGGGCTGCACAGTAAGGCAATCTGTGAGCAGGTCTGGATGGAGCTCTGTGCTGGACCGCAACTAAGAGGAGAAAACGGAAGAGCCATCGATAAGGAAAGCTGGTCCTTGGAATATTTTCCTGGGAAGGCATCATGCTTTATCAGTGCAACTCAACCCACAAAAATTTATCAAGCAGCAACTACGGGTAAGGCACAGAGCTTAACAGAGTGTCAATAAAAGGGTCAGTTCTCCAATCCTAATAACACCTGGCAAGAGCTTCTGGAAAAATGTGGCTAGAGGCGGATTTGACTTCAGTTCTTGATATTTCCACTTCTGGCAACTCAGCTTCCTATTATACTTCCTTTTATTTGCTCCGTATCTTATCAGAACTTGTAACGATAACAACAACAAACTCAAGTAGATTTAGTCCATCTTGGAAAGTGCTTTTAAAATAGAAACACTGTCATGAAAACATCCCAGAGATGATTAAGAAATGCCCATTGAGATTTAACTCCTATAGATTTTCCATGAAAGGAAAATACTCAAGTTAAATTTTAATATATTATGGAACATGATTCAAAAATAAAACAATATGATTAACAGCAACAAAACTCCAACAGTAAGTTACATAAAAACAGAACAATTTAGATCTTATACATTAAAGCGTTACATGTAAAAGAAAATCAAACAATAAAAAATGCTAAAATAAACAGTAGGTGAAAAGTTATCTGATCTTTCAATGAATAAGAACTTTTTAAGTGTAATTGAAATGGAAAAAAACACACTGTAAGATTTAGTGACATAAAAATATTAACATTCTGCTTGTACAAAAACGTAATACCTTAAAAGCAATCTACAAATATATTTGTTACAAATATTGCAAATGGTAATCATCTTTGGTATTTAAAGAGTGTGTGTGTAAATGGATTTTATAAAGACAAGACTAAACCTTTAGATATAGAGCTAGAGTATGCTTATGCAGTCAACAAATATTTATTAAGTGTTTGTTACATACTTCTCTAGACCCTAGGAATACTGACTGCTTTTGTCAAAGTTAGACTCTAGATGGGGAAGCAGATGATGAACAAATAAAATACATACAACCTCAGACGGTGATAAATGCTGTGGAGAAAAGTGATGCACAGAAGCGAGACAGTGAGTAGGAATAAGGGATGGCAACTTTAGATAGGAGATCCAGGAAAGCCTCTTGAAGACGGCATTTATAAAAAGCTTTGAAAGAAGTGAGGAATAAGCCGTGCAGACCTATGGGGGAAGAACCTGCCTGCCCTGTGGTGTGCCCGGATGTTGTGCAGAGAAGTAAGAGTCAAGCAGGGTGAGCCTGGGGCCTGGGGAAGAGAAATAGAAGGTGAAACCAGAGATAAAAGGTGGGGAGGTGGAAATGGGAAGGAGACGTTGGATAAAGCCTTGACTTGAACAGAAACTGTTAGAAAAAAAGGAGAAACAGAAATGATAATAAACATGAAAAATGTTCACATACTTGCAAAGAAGTGCAATGTTAAAACGTCTTTTTACGTGCTGAATTATCAAAAACTTTAAAAAAACCAGTAGTAGTGAAGGTACAGTGAGAGAGGCATTGTTCAACAATGTTCATAGGAGTGAATATTGGTACAGCCTAGTTGGTATGTGGGAATCTTTTTTCAAGGTCCATAATTGAAATAATTTGATTCTAGAACTTGTCTTAAGGAAATAGCCAGAGGTGTTAAAGAAGATTTGTACTCCCCCAAAATATACACATATATATATAATAATAAATAGCATTATTTATAGCAATACCTAATCGGAAATAGAACTTAAAATGTCTTAAATGTCCACAGATAGGGCTAATCAATGATTTTACCTCAACTTGATGGAATATTATGCAACCATTAAAATGATAGTCATGAACATAAAAGCAAAACTCAAAGTTACATATATACAAAATGATAATTACATAAAAATACATAGATAAAATATCAGAAAGTAATATAATTGAACATTAAAACTGATTTTTGCTTTCAGTAGTACTATTATGAATTTATTTCCTTCCCTTTTTTAAAATCCTTTCTTCTGCTTTCCGTAAGGTCCTCTGAACAGGCTACACCATGGTTGAGCCATTGTGACCCCTGTGACCCACAGGTACAGGCCTCCTGGAGTCACAAAGCTTTGAGCAACAGGAGAACCACTAAAGAAGAAGAAACAGCTAGCTCCTGCCTTAACTGATTAACCGACCTTGCAACATTCCACCATTGTGATATGTTCCTGCCGTACCCTAAATAATCAATTGACCTTGTGATATCCTGCCTTGTGACCTCCCTCCACCTCGTGACTATGCACCTTGTGACATTCTTCCCCTGCCCGAAAAAACTGCCCCAACTGTACCTTTCCACTACCTATCCCAAACCTATAAAACCAGTTCCACTCCCACCACCCTTCACTGACTCCCTTTTCAGACTCAGCCCGCTCGCACCGGAGTGAATAAACAGCCTTGTTGCTCACACTTAGCCTGTTTGGGTAGTCTCTTCAATTAGGCACGCACTTAATACTTTCCACATTTTCTACATTCCAATGATGTGCCAAAGCTGGCTTGCACCAATCTGAGGTGTCAATTTTGTGCGTCTTTTCCAAACTTTCCATGCAATGATGACAGACTGACAGCTTGAAATCGGTCATAGTGAAAATATTTACACCATGGAAATTGGCAATTCTACAAACAGGCTTTTTCATCTAAAGAGCTGGTTACTATATATTACCAGCACACTACTGGCAATGATGATGACCAAATTTTGATCAGAAAGAAAGACAAACACACATATACACCAGTAAGTTACTATTCAGAGAGAAGTCTTTCTTGGGTCTCAGATAGCTTTATAAAGAGACAAATACATGTCCAGGTCTTAGCCCAAGAATATGAAAGTGGCACAGTGACCATAAATACAGGGAAGGGACATTTAACACAGGTAGTGACTGAGACATAACTTTGTGGTAATTTCCTCAGCTGTGGCACATTGCAATCTCTGACCAGGACTGTCTGTATTAGTGCCTAACTCTTTCAGGACCTTTGGAAGGTATGTTTGTTATTTTGGTACTAACCTAATACATGCCGTGTAAGAAAAACTGGAAAAAAAAAAAAAAATTCAAGGCTTGGAATGAGTTCTGGTGATCACTTTTAATTTATCTTCCACCATTAAAATCTGATCTGGGGTCCACATGTTTTACCAAGGGCAGACATGGATGCTTTTCTGCTTTTTATTACCAACTAATCTAGGGTTTTATAGCTATCAGTACCAATGAGGTCTCTGCAAGGAATTTCACGGCTAGGGTTACTCCTGGCATCAAAGACGGGCAATTCTTTCTTAGCTTCACTAAATATTCATGTTTTCCAACGGTGTGAGTCCATACAACTTTGTGGTGGGAGTTAATTCGGTTTTCTCTGGGATTAGGCATGGTTCTAGAAAGGGCTTCTTAAATTGAACAAGCTTAGGAACCTTAAGTAAAATTTCCAAAGGAGAGCCATATGCATAGAAATGTGGTCATGATATGGAAGTGTAGTATCCCTCACAGATCTTCAGACCAGGAAAGGGGCTTTCAGATCCCTTAAGGTTTTTAAACATTCTCTAGTACAGGAATGATCTAAAGGGTGAGGCAGGAGGCACATAGCAGAATCTCTTGGGAGGAGTGTCTTTCAATGTAACCTAGTTTTACATTTGGAATAAGAAGCCCAATTATTTATTTAAAAAATTGCATAATGTATATTTTACCAACATCTTCTTAGCTGTCAGGAATAGTTAAAGAAGATAGAGGGAAATTTTTCAGTGACAGGAGGGAGGGTCTTTAATTGTGGTTCCCAATCTTGGGGATGTATGAAAATCACCTGCAGCGCCCCACCCCAGAGCTGCTGAGTCAGTAGGTCTGCGATGCGTTTCTAAGTTCCCAGGTGATGATGCTTCTACTGGTCTGGGGACTACACTTTTGGAACCACTAGTCTCTAAGAATTTTTATGAGGAGAAACTAATAGTTTTCTGTTTATGGAAAGAGGAAATGAACTGTGGAAACAGTGAATTGTAAAAACCTAGCATTTTTTAATGTAGGAACAGAAACCTTACTATCTCATCTTCCTTGATTAGCTGTGACTAATAAAGATCTTTCTGAAGTAGTGACTTTGGGTCTCTAGTTAGCAGATACTAGGAAAAGTCACAGGAGGAGAGGACACCTACAAATGCCAGGAATGTCTGCAAGTCATTGGACTTGGAGATACTGGGAAGGTAAGTTCCAACTTATGCAGGGATGAATATGTCATGTTTCGTAGCTTGTTGTCATCTTAAAATATCTTGGCAATTTTCTAAGAAGCCTTCTTCGGACAGCTGGACCTTAAAAGTTTATGTTATCTCCTGTGAGAAGTAACCATTAAGCCCAGGGCCATACACACGAAGAAATTCTTACATTTCCTATGTAACACATCTGACTTCCTTCAGACCTCATAATGATAAATGGTTAAATGAGGCTCATTTCTTAAAAACAACTTGGATTGTATTTTCTTTCACAGGGATAAAGAAGGTTAAAAAAATTTCAATCTAGTTTATTACCTGCTCTTAGCAGAGAGCAAAGAACTTGCCCTTTACAAAGTCTTGACTGCTCTTTGCAGAGAAAAGTGGAATTTGAAACCACTGATTGTCAATTTACCTATTTCAAAGGACTGCTGTGTTGCATGACACCAAGGACCTTTGTTCACATCGTAATCTATGTGAACGGCGTTCCTGGAATCATTCAGCTCAGCTGCCCTAACCACACTCCATTGGTTCCAGAGTGGCTCTGCCCTGATGTATCCTTCTCATTCATTTGTTGAACAAATATTTATTGGGCCTCAACCATATGCCAGGCACTGTTCTAGGAGCCAGAAAGACAATAGCAATCAAAACAGAGTCCTTCAGAGAAGTTTACATTCTAGAGAAGTCAGATAATAAACAGTAAACTAATTAAATACATTGTAGAGAAGGTGCCAAGTGCTACGGAAAAAAGCAAAAGAAGATAAAGGTAGATGAGATTGGGAGCGATAGGGAGAATTTTGACCTTTTTGAGAAGAGATATTTGAGGAAAGACTTGAGGAGGTGGAGAAATTAGCTAAGGCTGAAGAGCAAGAGAGTTCCAGAAGGAGGGAATTTCAAGGAGGTCAGCATGGCCGGGGTGGGGCGTAACCCTGAGAGAGAAGGAAGAAATGAGGTCTGAGGTCACCCTGCATTCCCCAATAAGTCTCTTAGTCTTGGTACAATAGGAAACTCTCACAGGGGCTCCACCATGAATATCCACAGTCTCATAGACACTTTGTCTCCCCTTCGATAGCCCATATGAGCTGTGAGGTGTGACTACTGTGCCGGTTAGTTTTAGGTGTTAACGTGCTAGACTTCAGTATCCAGTTATTCAATCACTCATCTAGGTGTGTGACTGCTGTACTGTGGAATTCTGTTGATGGGCTTAACATCTACAGTCAATTGACTTTAAAAACAGAAGATTATCCCCTACAATCTGGGCAAGACTCATCCAAGCAGTGAAAGGCCTGAAGAGCAAAAGAAACTAAAGTTTCACTAAAAAAAGAATAAATTCTGCCTCTGGAACGCAGCATCAGTTCTTGCCCAAGAGTTTTCGGCCGGCCCTACAAATTTCTGACTTGTCAGTCCCCATAATCTCAGAAGCCAATTTCTTGAAATTATTATCTCTCTCTGCACTCGTACACACATAATATATATTTATCTTGGTGAGTCCCTTTTTCTGCAGAATGCTGACTGATACAGACACTATTACAACGTACTTTAAAACCACTACCATATGACGGTTTGTTTCAGGTCAGGAAGGAGAGAGCATCGTGCAGTTGAATCCCACAGAAAAGGGCTGGATGTGCATAGTCAATAGGAAACACTTTTAAACACTGCATGTCAATTGAATAAGTATACACCAATCTCTACAGTGTATTGGATACTGTGTGCCTCACAACTCTATGGAGTACATACTATTGTGACTTCCATTGTAGAGATGAGAAATCTAAAATAAATTACACAGCTACTAAATGTCAGGCTTGGATTTCGGTGTGTTAGAATCCCAAATTATGCTCTCAGACATTACATTATACTGGCTCATAAAACAGCCCACCCCCAACTTTCTCCTTGTGTCCACACCACACTACACTGCACAGGCTAACACAGTTTCTCTTCCTCTTATGACTCTTTTTTTTTTTTTTTGAGAAGGAGTCTTGCTCTGTCTCCCAGGCCGGAGTGGCGCGATCTTGGCTCACTGCAAGCTCTGCCTCCCAGGTTCATGCCATTCTCCTGCCTCAGCCTCCCAAGTAGCTGGGACTATAGGCGCCCACCACCACACCCAGCTAAATTTTTTTTTTTTTTTGTATTTTTAGTAGAGACAGGGTTTCACCCTGTTAGCTAGGATGGTCTTGATCTCCTTACCTTGTGATCCGCCCGCCTCGGCCTCCCAAAGTGCTAGGATTGCAGGCGTGAGCCACTGAGCCCCGCCTGACTCTTTTATATTCTAGCCCGAAGCCTGTCATTCAGAGCTTGTTCTAGGAGGGAAAGAACCTGGGTAGCCAAGTTCTCTGGAAAAGTCTCTAGCATACCTTATCACCACTGTGTATATTCTGACACCATGCCCTTTAGGGAAAGTGGTCTTTGTTGGAGTAGAGATTGAAGCAATAAAACGTAATGGACCACTTCTGTTTGGTTTTCACTGTCCCCTCCCCTGCAGGTTTGTCACTTGGTTCCATCCTGGCCTAGTAACATGAATGCCTGCAATTGACAAAAATAAAGCATGGTGCTCATCATTCCTCACGATTTGCATCCTAAGCACACAAACAGTGGTCCCAGGGCCCCATCTCCGTTCCCTTGACGATCACCCCTGGTTCTCAGGATGGGGCACTGTCATGGTAACTTTCTGATCCTGAATGAGATGATCTTGACCCAGGGAGTCACTGAACTCAGTATCCCCTGCTAAGACAGGATACCTCCCTTTACTCTTTCTCCTGATTCTGACTTCCTTCCCTTTCTCTTCCTCTTCCCATTCGTCCACTGTCATTTTTTTGGTCCTCACTCCTTCCAGAGAGCTCAGTCAGACTCTGCAGGGATGATGCCCACCTCTATCTACATGCTCCTCACATGCTATTTTAGATGTGGAAGTCAGGGAAGGCCTCTGTAGACTGGACTTTCTAGACTGAAACCTGAATGAAGCAAGGGAGCAAGATATGCAGAAAGGCATGAAATCTACCAAGGAAACAAACTGATGAGTTCTGAAAACAGTCATTGGAGAAGAGTGAGCAAGGGAGCAAGAGGAAGGGTGCAGGATGTAGGGCTAGAGAAATTGCCAGAGGTCAGATCATGTGAGGCCTTCAAACACATGAAGATCCAGTATTTGCTTTCCTCATAATGGTGAACCACGGGAAGTGTGTGAGCAGGAAAGAAAGTAGTTTATCTTATAAAAGATTCACTCTGATTACTGTGCAGAATACAGGAAGAGGACAAGTGTGTCTGGTTAGGGGCTATTCCAACAACCTGGATGAAAGATGCCAACAGCTTAAGGGAACCAGAGGGGGTGAGAAGTGGTCCAGCTGAATTGCTCGACCTTCAAAAGTGCTCTTTTGAAGGTCGAGCTGAATTCACTGTGTAATATGAGAGAAACACAGGAGGCAAGCATGGCCTTAAGTTTTGGCCCGAGGAACAGCAAAGGAGATCAGAGAAGGAGCAGGTTGGAGGTAAATCAGCAATTTGGTTTTGAATGTGTTAACACTGAGATGACTCCGGGACATCCAGGCGGAGAGAACCTGCAGGCACCTGCACACAGAGGGTGGGTTCACAGAGCACGATGGGGCCGGACCACGAATACCAACTCCTTGCTGCATTTCTGCCTCAGGCTCTCGTCTCTCACCAATCCATCCTGTGCTATCAAACAGACTCTCCTAAAATTGAGTTTATTGTGCTATACTCAAGGTACAAATACCTTCATGTACTGCTTATCACGCAAGTCTCAAAAGGCTAAGGCATTAAGCACCTCCATACTGACTGTACCACGTACCACGAATGCATATTTCCCCGGGTCCTGACAAGAGCCCATCTCACTGTCTGCAAACTTCCCACATAATATACTATTCACTCTTCCTGCCCGGAGCGGACTCCCTCCTCCTAATGTAACTCCTCCAAGATCCTGTTTATGACTCACCTCCTGAACGAAGCCTCCCCTGACCAGACCAGTCCACACTGGGCCTCTCAGGGTCCAAGAAGAACTGCAGAATCCATTTTCAACACTCCTGTGACTGGACATGTGCACTGGGGCTTTGTTTCTTGTTATAAATTTAATCTGTACAATTGTGTTGGTCAGTCCACGAGGGCCAGGCTGACTGCCTCTTAATCTTTTAAAACTCCACAGCAGCCAGCAGTGTGGGACCAGCATCCTGGTAAATCATTTAATCACTAACTGCCAATTGGATTTGTAAGAAGGAGCCACAGTTCTTCACGTAAAGGAAGCTACAATCTCTTAGTGAGCGAATACGTCTAAAATAGACAACGTGATCCTCTCATAACTTACCTTCCTAATGGAGAATTTTCAAAGATTACAGGTGATATAATCGTGGCGGAAACTACTGATGCCCCGCCCAGCGCCCCTCTGATCCCCTCGATTAGCAACGTGCTGCCGTCCCTCAGCTTTGGTGTGTCCGTGCCCCAGCTTCTGTGTACTTTAGAGCCAATGGCTGGCATCCTCCAGCCCCCAAACACACACACACACACACACACACACACACACACACATTACTAAACAGTGCTCCTTTGCCTCAAAGTGAGACAAATGCTGAGACGTTATGTTCCAGAGATCCTTGTGGGATTGGGCTAGGCTAAGACCACCTCAATTGGCACCCGTGCCTTGCTTTTTCTCCTTTCCCCATCCTCTCCTGAGTTCTCTTGCAAGTGCTTCCTTCATAAATCACATGCACCTGAATCCCTGGCTCACAGTAGGCTTGTGGGGAAGCCAACTTAGCAAACATCTAAACTTACTCTGATTTGGTTCAACAATGTGGAGAGGCAATCAGCAGCACTTAAAAGGATGCTCTGATGACATTCATTCATTCCTCTTCTGTACCTGCTTTGCCAGTTTTGTACAGCAGGAGTATGGAAACTAGATGTTTAATGAAAGTGGGGTGTTCTGAACCATCCTGGATAATACCAAAAGCCTAAGTGTGGAGACTAAATTAAAACTAAGACCTTAATTTGCCAGAACAATAAGGACTGAAAGGGGCTTCAGAGGTCACTGTGTCCAAACCTCCATCTTACGCCCAACTTCCCTGACAGCAACCTGTAAGTGGCTTGTCAGTCTTTGCTGCTTTTTACTGTATAGTAAGGGGCAACGTCCTCATCTTGGTTGTTAGCCGCAATTTTAGACAGTTCCAGTTGCCAAAAAGACTTTTTGTATATTGAATCCTAATCTGACCCTCAGAAACTATTAGAATTGCTTGCATCCTTTTATTCATACACCTGCAGGAAGGCTCATGGACATAGACTTGTGACAACTCTGAGTCTCGGAAACCAATTTGTGAGCCTCTAAGTGTTAGTGATTCTGATCTTCAAGGAACTATTTTAGGGCTTAATTTCCCAACCTATCCAGGTGCAAGTAAACAAATTGGCTCTTTCATTTTTATACAATCTCCCATTATGAAATATTTGTTTAAAATGATAGTTTTTCAACCTTAATAGTGAAATCACCTATCAAGGTTTGACAAGGTTCCTGCATGCCGAAATTTGAGCTGCTTCCCTAACAATGTGGGGATTTTTTTCTAATATATAAAAACAAGGCACCATCAATTGTGATTTGTATTTGTTTTTTTTTTTTTTTTTGTACAGGATTATTCTGTTAATGTTTATAAGCTCTTGTAACAAGAGATGGAAATTTTACTCCCATCATTTTCTCATTTCAGATATGATTGAATAATCGTCCAAGATTAAGTGAGTCAAGTGGAAATAATTAGGAAAGGGAAAAAGGCCCAGATTCTTCAATTTTCAGTTCCATTACATTTTATTCTAGGAGCAAAGGCATTCTGTTAGTCTGAAGCAAGACACACTTCCAAAGAAAACGAGGCACAATCAAAGGCCTTTTGTTTTCCCTTTCTCCAATGAGCACAGTCCATCTGGGCCATGCATGTTTATGCATCACCTTGTAGGGATCCCTTTGTTCTCCAGAAATCAAATGCCACCAAAATATGTTCCTGAAGAAACGAAGCCAGAAGGAAAGACAGTAGGATTTTTTTCCCAGAGGGTTAAGCTTTATTACTAGAACATTCTCATCAAGTGTTCTCTGTGACACTTCAGGCAATGTGGATCTTGGGAAATTAACTCATTGCCAAAAGGCTTAAAAATAATTACAATGAATTAACCTATTATATTAATTACAATTAATTTTCGGTTGAACCTAAGAATTCCATCTCTAGGGGATTCCTTAGCACTGACATGTAGGAAGTGGCTTTGGCATGATAGGTAATTAATCTCTAAAAATCTGCTATCAAATTCATTTCCTTTAGGAATGACCAATTTGCAAAGAGGACCAATTTGCAGAGAGAAATCAGCGTGAAGACTCAGAGAAATGGCATTGGAAGAAATCTCTTTGGGAACATAAGTGTCCAGTTGGGTGTTCTGAACATCTGTATAGGGGATACCTATTTAGTTAGCAGTGACTCCAAAGGCCCAAAATTTTATCCATAGCTGATTAACGAACACTCCAAAATATGTGAATGGGTACACATGCTGGGGTGTATCTCAATAAGATCACGAAAAATCAGTGTCAGTACGGACACAACAAAACTAATGATTATTTAGTAAAAAACGATTTATGGAAATTGTTCAAAGAAACATAGAATTTCAGAACAAAAAGGAACTCTGTAGCAACACTATCCAGTTGAAATTTCTGTGATGATGGAAAGGTTCTGCACTGCACTAATTGGTAGCCACTAGCCACATGTGATTAATGAGCATTTGAAATGTGGCTAATGCAACTGAGGAACTTTTAATTTTATTTAATTGTAATTAATTTAAATTGAAACTTACAGTAATGAAGTGCACAGCACTACTGCATACTATGGTAGCAGTCCAGCCTTTGTCTAAATCCTTTTGATGACAGGCAACATCCTTCCTTACCATTAAGCACCCTCCATTGTTAAACAGAGCTCACCATTTAAAAAGTTTTGCCTCAAGTTGAACTATAATCTGCCAACTATAGATCCACCCCCCTGGGGTTGATTCCTCACCTCCTCCCCCAGACCACACAGAATAACTGCTCACAGTCTTTTACCGTTTTTTAGTATTTAAGAAGCTTCAAAATGCTGTAGTATCACAGAATCTCAGCCATGGAAGGGGCATGGTTCAGCTTCTTTGTTGAACCTCCCCCCTTAGCAGGTTTTTCTCCAGGCTGAAAAAATTTTGTTTTGTTATTTATTTATTTTCAGACAGTCTTGTTCTGTCACCCAGGATGGAGTGCTGTGGTGTGAACATGACTCACTGCAGCCTCAATTTCCTGGGTTCAAGCAATCCTCTTGCTTCAGCCTCCTAAGTAGCTGAGACCACAGGCATGGGCCACCACATCCAGCTAATTTTCAATAATTTTTTTAGAGACAGGGTCTCACCGTGTTGCTCAGGCTAGTCTCAAATTTCTGGACTCAAGCAATCTTCCCACTTTGGCTTCCCAAGGTGCTGACATTACAGGCGGGCCAAGTTTTTTATACAGGTAAGAGGACACTTAGGTAGAAAGAGCTTGAGGCTCTTTAGTTCAACTACTGTGTGATACTCGGCAAGTATATTCACTTTCCTGAGTACAGTTTCCTTTCTGTAAAATAAGGATAATACCATTTAGTGATCTTGGCTGCTTTGAGAACTAAATCAGATAAGACAGAGAAAGCATCTAACACTGCTTGGCACACAGAAGTCAGTCACTAAAATGCCAGTCCCTGCTCTCTCATGTAACATGTTATTCCATTCAGCACCTTCATTACTCTCAATACTGAAGCTCAATGGCCTACGTGTAAATGACATCCAAATATTAACAGAGTTAACCAGCTGTCTGACCAGGACAGAATAAATACAACAGAACAAACATATCCCTTATTCTAGACTTTCTGTCTCTATTCATACAACCTAAATAGTTAATAGCTTTTTAAAATCCATCTTTCTTCCTTCCTTTCTTCCTTCCTTCCTTCCTTCCTTCCTTCCTTCCTTTTCCTTCCTTCCTCCCTTCCTTCCACACATATTTCTTGATTCTGTACCATGTACCCCAAACTACGCTAGGCCCAGGAGATAAAGTGGTACATAAGACAACTGAAGTTCCCTGCTCTCACAGAGTTTACAGTGCGTCACGAATAAAGGTCATCATCAAGTAAAATGCTTAGATCTTTTTCTGTATGTTATGCTCTTTGTTTCTGATGGCTCTTTATCCTGGGAGGCTACCTTTCTAAAGCTGCATTGCTGTTGAGTGGTACAGAACCTCTTCTTGGCTACATTCAACTCAGGCACTCAGCTGGCTACCATGTACCCTTCTTCAGTGCCTTGTGAAAACTTGATTAAAACATTATCTGGCATTAAGGATGATGTTAAATGTCTGCCCCAAAGTAAGTTATCTAAAAAAATTGTCTCTACCCTATGAATTACACTACAACATTAACAACCACTTATAATAGCCTATCCACAATATGGATCATAAAATATAAGACCCAGACTACGTGGAGTTGAATTTTTGTATCGTTACTAATGAAATGTTAGACAACTGTGAGAAAGTTGTTTAACATTTCTTTACCTTAGTTTTCTTTGTAAGATGTGGACAATAATGGCACCTAATTTATAAGGCTGTTGTTAGGGATAACATGAGATAAGAAAGCATGTCACCAATACATGATATATAATCAATGTTAAACACATGCTGCCATTTCTATTATTATTTTTATTAACATTCAGTGTAGAAGCACTGTTATCACTCCATAACATGCACTCCTGTTTTCCTTTTTCTCCCACCCACTTTTTGGGATACATTTTCTCTTTCTTTATCAGCTTCTTCCTTTTGTGTACCATAGTGTGGCAACATGGCAAGGGGAAAAGGATGGAGACTTTGGGGTCAAATAGATACAGGTTCATATCTCAGCTCTGCCCCTACTGTTATGTGGCCTTTGGCAAGATAACCTCTCAAGACTTCAGAACCTTCCTCTGTAAAATGGAGTGATAACATTAACTCCGTAGGCTTATAACAGAATTACATGAGGTGACCTAAGAACAATGGCTCTTGTTGCATATAATTAATTTTCTTTTTTACTCAAGAAGAGGCTATTGTGTACATTAAGAGTGAGAACTTTGTTAGTAACACACTGGGCTCTTGCTTATTAGCCTCAGAACTAGCGTCCCGGGGCAGTCTCCTAATCAAGATATGAGCACAGTTTTCAAGGATGCATAGCGCCCTGGAATTATTCTATCTCAGGAGAATGTAGCCAGTGTTCACCCTCTTGGAAGAGACTAAAACATATTAGAAACCAGAATCAACAACAAAACTTTTTAGAGCACTCTGGGAATGTTAATACTTCATTCAGATGTCCTTTTACCAAAATCTGTCCCACCATCTAGCTATGCTGGATAGAGTTGGGGAGCTGAGGTTCAAAAGGATGTTGAAATCAGAAAGGCATGCAACTTGTAATTTTTGTATTGTTACATTTGTAAAAACATAATTTTCTTCTTAAGTCAATATTTTTCTAAAACTGACACTGAGAATCTTACATTTTTTTCTAACTAGAAAATGATATACAAATGACACAGTCAAAGGTGAACTCAAGCTTCATTCAGACGTACGTCTTAAAAGCAGAAGACTAAACTGAAGAAGGCATTCTTTTTTTAGAAAAACAGAGAAATGTTAATACGGAATTTCACTTTGCCATGAAAAACATCCCCCTTCACCCTTTGGGGCCTGGTTATGGGGTTGTGAAGACTCAAAGCAAGATGAAGAGTTTACTTTTATCACAGCTTCATAAATTCCTCTGACACTGGTTCATTGCACTAATGTGACCACACACATTCCATCCCATCCATTCAAGTGTAGCATTTTTCTTTCTATTCAAGTATTCTCAGGATTTAATTAAAGCAGCCAGCTATCTAGTAATTACTTCCCCCGTCCATCTTACCAGCTCCGTATTGTCTTCCCTTGAATTGGTTTCTGACTACAGCCCCTGCCTATGTTACAGCTTAGGAAGTGTGGGGAGGGACTCACTGTAAAAGTCAGTGGATCTCATTTTCTTCTGCCTTTCATTTAATTAAAACAGATTGAGTGAAGAAGATTTAAGGCTGATTTTCATGTGCATGAGTGTTCGGACAATTTTAAAAATACCTACTTCTAAAAGTTGAAGGCTGTCGTTTCAATGGAGAGCACTTGCTTTTTGCTCTCCCATCCATTCTATACTCAACAGTCAGTTTAGTTTTTCTCCTCATTCAAAGCCCTTTAGTGACTCTCCCCGAAACATTACCTACAGCTCAAATTCAGGGGCTTTAACATGCTGGCTCTCACCTAGCTTCATGTGGCTTCATGTCCCATGATGGAGGTCACAAAGAGCCAAGACGTTCCTGTAATCTTTGTTTATTCTCATTCATGTCTCATGCTGTACTTCTGGCGACAAACCTCCCTCATCTGGAGTCCCCTTTTCTCTGGACTCTACATATCTACAATAAATTCTGCATATTCTCCAAGGTCCAATTCAATGTCACTTGTCCCTTGAAGTTTTCCCAGGCCTTTCCATTCCAAAGTAATTTTATTCTTTTTCATATTTAAAAGCAATTTCTCTTCATCTTGCTGTTGGCACTTGGGTTTTCTACATTTTATAATAGCTATTTAGAAATTATATCAATATGTGCGCACATCATAAAAGACAAAAAGGGCTTTATAAACAACCCTTGAGTGTTTGATCATGCAACCTAAAACAGTCCTTCTTTTCACATGAAAGGTACTCTATAAATGTTTAGGGAATGTGTGAACAAGTAAATGAATGAATGACAGATGAGTCAATGGCTGCTGAGTATTTATTAATCCATGCTTAACCTTTGGGGTAGGCCCCAAAGACAAATGAAATCATGCCACATGCAACATCAGGGGAAGAAAAGAATGGGGCAGTTTAAGTATGCCTAAATTATCAATTAAGAATAAAATGGTAAATAGCCAAGTGAAATTAAACAGAAGTTTTTTTTAAAAAGACACTTGGGTAGTTTCTTTCTTTCTTTCTCTCTTTTTAGAGATAGTGTGTTTGCTTTGTCACCCAGGCTGGAGTGCAATGGCGTGATCAGAGCTCACTGTATCCTTAAATTCCTGGGCTCAAGCTATCCTCCCATCTCAGCCTCCTGAGTAGCTGGGAATACAGCTGTACACCACTAAATCTGGCTAAGTTTTTTCGGATTTTTGGATTTTTTTTTTTTTTTTTTGCAGAGACAAGATCTCACTATGTTGCTGAGGCTGCTCTCGAACTCCTGGGCTCAGGTGATCCTCTGGCCTCGGCCTCCCAAAGTGCTGGGATTATAGGCATGAGCCTCTGCGCCCAGCCAAAGTTTCTTTCTTTATAATATTCAACCCACATTCATGCCAAATTTCACTAGATAACACTATTCACATTTATATGTTGCCTCTTGGGATATGTAAATGAGCAATCCTTCCAATAGAAAATGCTAATTCACTACATTATACTTCATATCTCTCATTCATCTGGAAGGGCTGGGAACAAATCCAATTTTCCACCTTGCTTCTAAAGATTCAATGTCTAGTGTAAATTTGATAAGTAGAAAACAGAAATTTCAAGCTGATTACGTCCCAAATTATACATTCCAGTCCCCTGTTTGACAGACTACACAGCCAAGATGAGAACCTTCATCTTCTGAGCACGGATTGAGTAAGTGACCAGCTGGTAAACCTGATCACGCTGGTCCTGCTCCACATCCAGTCTTTAACACTGCCCCAAAGTCTTTTTCCCCTGATGTGATGCCACCAAAGAGCTTGCCCGAGGTGTTATTTTCATCAATGCACAGAATTACTGTCAGTAATTTCCCTCTTCTTTTCTGAGGACTGTATGTCTTAGAGCAATGCATGAATCACATGACCTTTTGATGCTCTGGTGAAATAAAGCTCCTCTCCTTGGTCATCAGAAACGAGGCCTGGCTTGGAGAAGTGCCTCAGGGTGAAGCCCAAGACAGGGACTAGACTCTCCCAGAGCCTTCCTGTAGCCTGTGTAGACTCTGCCAAAGTCATCTTCATGTTTATCATCTACCATTCCTCCTTTAGGTACTGACACCATTCTGTCTTTCTTCTTATCATCCACCCCCTCCAATTATCCCAGTCCACTCTCAAAAAAACAAAATTCCATCCCAGAAATTCAGACTAGAAAGTCAAAAATCTAAGGAAAGTGTTGCAAGGATGATGAGGACTGTAAGTGGCTGCTCACGGTATCCAGATTCCACCTCAGCAGCACTGTCCAAGATTGCATTAGTCTTGGTGGTTCTGACAGAATGGGGAGAAACAATACCGGGTCAAGAGGAGGAATCAGGAACAGGTATTATCAACCTCGCACGTTGTCCTCTAAGTTAGAGGACAGGATAGTATTTTTCTTTTCCAGATGCCCTGTTATCTGCAGGTTTTAGCTTGTATACTTTTGTTCTCGAGGTCTACAAGAAACTCCAGGCTCAGCGGTCTGCTGTGTCTAACTCCATTTGCAAATGCTCCAGCCTTCATGATGTTGCCTGTCTGTCATAATTATCAGCAGCCCCCTGGAAAGATGCTATTACTGGAAGTAATTTCACATTCTGACATGGCAGGAAGCTAGTACAAGTTGCAGGTACCTCAGATCTCTGCAAAGAGCCATGTAATGCTGGTAACTTTTAGTTCACTAGAAATAAATTTATCAAAGAAATACTCTCACATATATATGCTGAGGGAAGGAAAAATGCCATAAAAAGCATATCTCTCTTTCTTCCCCAACCATCCTCCAAAGAACTAGGGAAGACAAGTCAGTGTGGGGGCCATATTTCTTATCTGACTTAAAAGAAAGAAAATCAGATTTTTTAAAAAAGCAGAAATTAACAAGTAGAACAAGTCTTCTAGTCCATGTAGAAGAAAATCTTAGAAACAAAGAGTAGAAATATTAAGGAATAATAATCAATCCTTCTGAGAATGCTGTTTTACTGTCCATAGAAACTAAAGCCTGTGCTTTTTAGCAGAAACCCAAGAGTCTGTTGACAATAGAAAGCACATGCCTTTGTGAAACTCCCATAGTAATCGAACATCAAGGAAAGGTAGTATGTGAAATACGGGCAACTTAATTTTTCCCTAGCATCACGAAGATCAAAAGAATATCTCTATTCTACCAAGGAGACACCCCAAGTCTTCTACCTCCCCACTGGGGGACCAGGCAAATTCCTTGATTTCTCATGTCATTACCACAGCCTGAAATGATGTAACAATAACAGCAAACCAGGGTGTCCCCCTGCGCCAACTCTCTAATCAGGTTCAAAGTATGTTTTGTTGGTTCTCATTGACGCCACTCAAAGGAACTGGTCACTCGTGGTCTCAAAAGTTTTACAACAAATTGTGTGATTAAATTCCTTAAACACGTCTGTCCATTACTAATCCTCTTTTGCCAACATCCCTTTCAGAGAAAAATTGCAGCGCTGCATGGTGCCTGATTTATATTTCATTTTGAGAACAGGAAGTAAAAGGATTAAAGTTAAGGATTAAAACACTTACTCTTTACCGGATTTTTTTTTTCTCCTCCCGAATGGCTTCCTGGTTGTCATGGTTACTGTTCACTGGTCCTTAGCCCTGAATGCACATCTCTTTGCATTAATAAAATATTTTAAATGAGACTTCATGGAAAACAATAGGAAAAGTAGCTTTAAGTTCAATTGCTCTTGAAAAAGCAGGTAAAAATTTTTAAAAATCCTTTTTCTTTGTCCTTTTACTAGTATATTCAAGAGGGAAACTTGAACTAAAAGACAGCACAGGGAGTGTAAAGATGTACAATGCAAAATCAGAGTTATTCAGCAAGGGCACAAAGAGATAACTCTGAGATAGTGAGTTGGTCCTTAGCTTACAAACCGGTGTTTGTAGGAAGATTAAGAGTCCCTGGGAATTTCTCAAATGTTGCAATACCACAGAACATTTAAAAGGCAAAAATGCACGTAAATGCAGTGTTGCAATTCCAAATTGGAAATACTAGCCAGGAAATGAAAAACTGAGGTTTTCACTACCACGAAGTTAACTTAACCATAACAATGTAAATATCATTGCTTTGTATCCAAGTTGCTGGTGTTCCTGGTACCCGCATGTCATAGGAGTGTGGCCAAAGGGGCAACACCACGAACAGCATGTGCTGTCAGAGCTGAAGATGATTGCATGAACAGTGCACTCAGCTGAGGCCGAGTTAGGCACCCAGAAGAAAGGGGGACATTGACAAGTGAGCAAACACAACTCCATTTGAATTGTTCCTCTAAAAACACTCCACTGAAATTCATTTTAGAATATACTGCCTACATTCCTTTAGAAAGCCAAGGAAAACTGAGGAGATGGAACATAATAAAACTCCTTTTTAACTTCTATTCTTAAAGCCCAATAGCAGGATGAGCTCCAGTATAAATTGTGAAGTGACTTCTAAAACACTACTCCATTTTTTTTTTTCAATGCTCTCTACTTCCAAGTTTTTCTCTGCCTTGTCATCTATTGGTTTCAAGTTATTCCTTTATTCCCCAGGGCCCCACTGAAATGACCTCACCCAGGTCCAAGTATACTCTATTTCTGACTTCTTTCAACCCCATGTTCCTACTGAAACCACCATTCCTGTATAGTAGCCATAGAAAATGGACATAGTTGCCCCTTGAAAATTGGTAATTGAACTCACATTGAGATAGTAACGGGAGTGAAGGGACGGTTGAACTGCCTTTGCTATACAATGAAAAAATAACTAATAGGGATCTTCTGGAGATAATCCTATAACTGAAAAGAATGATTGTAATGGCGGCAATTTTATGCTTTGTAGAAGGCTAGTGCTAAGAATAATTTCAGGTGGGGGTGGTGAGGAACGTCTATCAAATCATGAGATAACTGATGGCACTCATGCGCAGGACTGTAGAATCTCAAACAAATGTGGACGAAAATGTTTAGGGCTAAATGCAGACTGGCAAGATACAGTAGTGTCTTTCAAATATCCATGTTCCCTCTTTCCTGGTTTCAGTCTTTTCTTTTGGAAACTACTTTTATTTCAGGACTATCCTGAATATTTAGGGTCATTTGAGGGCAGGCTGGGATTAGTGTTTGGCTGTCTTTGCACATTTGCAATTAAGAAGGACCAACAGGAGCTTCACATTGAGAGGCAATTCTCCATAATGTGTCTTGTGAGCAGGGAGGAACACTGACAATCTTTCTGAACTATCTTTTCAAAGATGCTTTGAAAAACCATGACCATATCTCCCTCCTGATCAAAAGGCAAGCATGCTTATGTCCATTATAAAAGATTCAAATTCCCTAAGCTCAGAATTTCCCTCTTGTAATACAACCTAGTGCCTGGCCCTCTTCATGGTACCTTATGGGAACTAGGACTTAAACAACTGGCATAAGAAAATGACGATGCTCTGGCTATCACTATTACTATAAATAATACACTGTCCTTTGAGACTCTGACCCAGGAGTCTCATGTCTTCTGCCAGTATCCATGAAACTGTGGCAGGCTAACTTGCTAGCATGAAACCTAGGGTAAAATCTCACACTCTTTGCAATTCTTGCCCTCTACAGGGCCATTCCTAGGATACACATGGCATTGAAAACAAAAAACGAAAAACAAAAACTGTGGGGTTCTTGTCTATATAATCAATTTGAGTCACCCTCAGTCAGTATGCCAGAACCACTGTAGAGGTCCAGTTTCAACCAATTCAGCTAAAGAAATGCCACAATGAGCAATGTTCACCAACCAACCTCTTGGAATTAGGGTCTGCTTATAAGACCCCAGGAGGATCCCATAGGTGTGAGTTCTAGAGCTCCTTGGGGTACTTAGTTGACCCTACATATAGGGAAGAGGGTGGGAAAGTGCCCTGAAGGATGGAATGGGGGCCAGTGACCATGTGGGTCTCAGTGTAGGATCAGGTTGTCCCACCTGGATGGTACTGCTGACCTAGACACCAAGAGGAGAGCTTACACAATTTTGAATTAGGTACTCCAAAGCATGGGGAAAATCTACCACCATCTCTTACAGAGGCCACTATAGAATTCATGCCAAGAACTTGTTGATAAGTTATAAAATTTTCAATGTTGGGAAATCAGACAGCCATAGTCAGAATGGTAAAGCCAAAAGAGCACTGCATGTTGAGTTAGAAAAATGCAGCTTGAGTACAGTTCTACTGCTTACTGAGTGTGCTCTGTAAGTCATTTAACTTCTCTGAACCTGAGGTCTTTCATCTCTAAAATGAAATGTGTTCACATTATTTAGCTCCCACTTGTAAGTGAGAACATGAGAACACATGGAGACATACAGAGGAACAACACACACTGGGGCCTGTTGGGAGGGTGGAAGATGGGAGGAGGAGGAGAATCAGAAAAAATAACGAATAGGTCGTATGCTTAATACCTGGTCAACGAAATAATCTGTACAACAAACCCTCATGACACAAGTTTGCCTATACAACAAACCTGCACATGTACCCCTGAACTTAAAGTAGTAGTTAAAAAATAAAAAAAATAAAATTTAAAAATAAAAAAAATAATAAAATGAAATGAAATGGGATCAGGATACCCGAACTGGATGGTATTATTGGCTCAGTTACCAAGAAAGGGGCTTGAAGAATTTTGGAAAAGATACTTCAAAGCATGCAGGCTCTACCATCTCTAATAGAAGGCCACAATATTAATTGTAATACTAGCCTCGTAGAATTGTTTTGAGAACTGAAAAAGTAAACACACATGAAAATACCCAGCAAACGGATATTTGGTGATTATTATTGTTGGCCCTCCCATTTCTTTTAAACTGTTATTTCATAAGTAAAGAGAATAAAAATAGCGAATGGCATCCATTATGTTATTACAAACTGTTTTTTTGGTTTGTTTGTTTTTTGTTTTTTTTTGAGACAGAGTCTTGCTCTGTTGCCCAGGCTGGAGTGCAGTGGCGTGGTCTCGGCTCACTGCAAGCTCCGCCTCCCGGGTTCATCACACCATTCTCCTGCCTCAGCCTCCTGAGTAGCTGGGACTACAGGCGACCGCCACCACGCCCAGCTAATTTTTTGTATTTTTAGTAGAGACGGGGTTTCATCATGTTAGCCAGGATGGTCTCGATCTCCTGACCTCGTGATCCACCCATCTTGGCCTCCCAAAGTGCTGGGATTACAGGTGTGAGCCACTGCGCCTGGCCATTACTGACTGTTTTAAATATCAAATCACTCTTTCTTGCTTTTGGTGATGGTTGAAGAGATAAAAGTGGTACTGAGTTTGTGAGTGTTTTTGCTATGCTAAAGTCTCTAATCAATTTCATGCTTAATATTCTATGGGGAAGGGAAATATTAATGAAGATAGAGATGGGAGATGGGGAAAACATTATGAAGCATTAGGTTCCTCAGTTCATTTATGCTATGATTTAGGGCTCCCTATGTGTCTGAGTCTTTGTGACTCAGAAATTCAGGAACTTACTCTTGACATATTTTTGAATATAAAAGATCAGGATTTTTTTTTTTTTTTTTTAAAGAAGAGGTGGGGGATCATCTTTGGAACCTTGGTTGCTATTTTGAGTACACAGAAATGAAATCCGATTTCTGTATTTGCTTATGTACACATGAGGAAATGAAATGTCAAGGATGTCCTTTGCACTATTATCTCAAAATACAGTTTCTATTCCAAGTCTACGATGGGTAAACATTATCTAAATTCCTATAGCCTAGCTGGTGCTTGTGTGCTAGGCTAGCTCAAAGCACTATTGTGAAACAGAGATTCTTGTCTTTGTCCCTTGCCAGCTCTCTACCTATATTTTCCCTTTTGGGTCTCCTTTTTCAAAGCTCAGTGATGTCCTTAGAGATTTGAAATGAGGAAAACTTCTCATTACAGTAATTTATCCTTTTTATCACCAAACTTAATGATCTTGCATCACAACCCTACAGGACTTTGCAGTATGGTTGTCACTGAATCTGAAAGCAAATTGGAGCTAAAGTTTTGATTATGCACAGTGGTGTCAGGCATTATTCCTTCAAGATAAGGTGTGCAGTTCAACAGCTGCCTGCGATGTGTATCTCGAAATGAGGACAGTTAAAATTGTATTCATCACCCACAAGAAAGTGCCCTTCTCATTTAACTAAGTTGTGTCCAGGAGAAAAGAAAAAACTACGTTCTGAGCACCTCCTATATTCTGCAGTTTGGATTTTTCACTAAGTCCATTCACAGGCATGGTCTCACTTGAATCACACAATCGCCCTGTGGAGGTAGGTTGTTTTAGCATGGGAACCTGAAGCTCAGAGAGGGTAAGTAATTTCTCCTAGAGTCAGAGCTAAGATTCAAACTCAGTCAGGCACAGTTCCAAAGCCTTACTCATTCTTTACAAAAAACAAGAACTACCACCATCAGAAGAGTAGTTTCACTAAAATGGGAGAAAGCTGGAGTTTAAACAAAATAGTGGAATAATGAGTTGGCCTTTGTAAAAGTGACATCAAAACAGAAACCTTTAGATGGGGGAGAAAAATCTAAAAATATATAAAAATATATCTATAGTAAATTTTCTATGACTAAAAAATCCACACAGCAAATCAAGTTTCACAAATGGCAAACTACTAAAATACATGCAATATTTATGAAAATTAGTTAATATCTGTTATAGTTACTTCAAATCAATATAAAAATTATCCATAAAATGAGAAAAGACAACAGATAATATAAAATTGAAATATAAATGGTTAATTTTGAAGAAATAATCAAATCTACCAGCAATCTAAGAACTGTATATCAATAGTTCATCTATTATTCATCCATCATACTGTGTACACACACACACACACACACTCTGTCACACTTCACATTGGTAAAGTGTAAGAAAAAAGTTGGTTTTATATAGTCCTAACAGAAATTCAAATAAATTGTTACAAATTTTGGGGAAGTCATTTGGCAATATGTAGTAAGGAATTTATTCAAAGCACTTTAGGATGTGTACTAAGATCTATATACTAGCATATGTGCTATAGAATTGTTCATGATAGTACAATCTTTAAAATAATCTAATTGTCTGAAAATAGAAAATTGGTTAAGTGAAATGCAGTATATCTTTAAAATGCAGCCATTAAAAATATAGTTACTGTCAAGGCAATATATTCACTATATACCACTTAGAAGAATCAAAACAGAGAGACCCATAATATGATTGCATATGATAGGAAAAAGTATATAGAAAGATAGGCACCAAAGTTAAGCCACTGTGATTCATTGATTGTAAAATATATTTTAACATCTCTGAAATCAAGACAAATCTTACAATCAATGGTGTCTTGGTTTCAATGAAAGTTTGCATATGTCCTCATTTTTTTTTACACAGATAGGCATCACTTACGTAATTTTAAAAAGAAGAATGGACTCTGAGCATGATATAACAACACTGCTACTACCTGGCTTATTTATATTTTTTCTACAGGAGGGAGTGGTGAAGGGGAAATGTGGAAAAATAATTGCTGGGGGTAAGGTGGGGAAGGATAGGAGAGAAGTTAACAAGAGAGCTCATCTAGCTAGTCAGGGAATTCAAAGTTCTAAGTCTTCACAAACTGCTACCAAAAACACTTGTAAAGGTGATTATAAAAGTATGCTTTGAAAAAATACAAAGAGATAAAGCCAAAAAATGGAGAAAGAGATGCATATCTCAAATTTCAATAAGGTAAAAAGATAGAGCCTAAAAATATATCTAATGACCAGAAAGCTTCAACTTTATGGTTGGAAAGATTCTAAGAAGAATAATGGGTTGCCAAGCAGTAAAGAAGGAAGGAAGTCAGTTGGAGTTAGGATGGGGTCACTGGAAACAACCAGAGAATCCTCATTTCCTTTTCAGATAACATCAGTGGAAAGCCACTCCTAGAATTCCAAGATAATTAGCAAAGTCTCTCATGATAGCATTTTGAAAAAGACTGAGAAACCTAGAACTGATGATAGCATGGCTGGGTGTAGTCATAGTTGGATGAGCCACTTATTTAAAGACTGTTGATTAATGGAAATATGCCAACCGAACTAATTGCCTTGTCTCCTTTCACTGTAAATACCTAATTCATTTCCCACATTACCACTATAATTATCTTTCTAAATCACAGATCTGACCACTGTATATATTTAACACCTTAGCAGGGCATATAAGGCCCTTTAGCACTGGTTCCTTTGTCGACCTTTTTATCTCAATAGCCAATAAATGACACTGCAAGCCTCACTGTGACCCTTGCTGACACTGTACTCTACACCATGAATGAAATATAGAGCATAGAGATGACTACAGTCCACATGCCAAAAAATCTGGAATCTGGGTAATAAGAAAAAATTGTGGGAAACTAGAGATATTAAAGGAGAATTTCAGAGACATCAGCAAGGTCACCATGGAAAAGAAGCAGCACATTTGGAAGACAGTAGAGCCCATGTGCAGGTGTTTCAGAAAGGTGTTTTTTTTTTCTCTATAGTACAAGGATGTTTGAATATATTAGAGTTGCTAAATAACAGGAATACCCAAAAAGACTGTCATAAAAGTCAGAAAGTCTAAGATTACATGAAGAAGCTTTATGAATATCTTTTGGGACTTCCTAAGTGTGACTCCCATACTAGGCTGCAGGATGGATGAGGTGACATTTAAGGATGCATATGATGCTGATGGGCTATAGCCTAGACCTCATGTAGTGGCAGTGTGGCAAGCAACCATCCCAAAAGCCATGTTTTTCTATTATAGCTAAAAGAATAGCCTGTAATCCCATCACTTTGGGAGGCCAAGGCAGGTGGATCACTTGAGGTCAGTAAAAATCTATGGAGCCTCTCCCCAGAAAAATACATTTTGCATATAATTTCTGGGAGTTCATGAGCTTCATAAAACACAGCCATCCATGGGCCTTTGCCCATGGTCTATGAGCCCCAAGTCAATAACCCCTGAATATAATTAGATTTCACAGGTTCAAATTTGATTTAAATTTCCTCTAGTTTGGATTCCAGCTTGCTTTCCTTTGTCTGGATCTTCTGTTGTGCTATTGTCTGAGTATCTACATGACCCAGAAAGACTGGCTCTAGTAACCACTGAAAGAATATTCAGTTCTTAGGAAGGAAAATATTTCCAAGGATATTACTGGTCTGTTGTCAGTCACAGTAGACTGCTATGGATTGCAGGTATGTGGCATAACAATGTTTTCTACTGAACTAGCTCCCCTTTCACTTCTGGGGCCCCATGTTTGCCTTTCAAGCTAGTTGCAAAGAAGGGAAAATGGAAAAACCAGGGGAATGTAACTTAAGCTAAGTCCTGGAGCAATTCATGGCAATGCTTAAAAGAAGCCCATACCTTCTGATGTCCAATCCAAACACCACTCTAAGACACGGCCACCTGCCTGGTGTCCACCACGAAAAGTTTTTGTATTAGGCTTATCCACGCCCTTGTGTGAAGTCACCCTGAAAACAAATCTTCGCAGATCAGAGAGCCAAGATACAAACAAATGGGAAGATACTGCCCGTGGATATCAATGACATAGCTCAACTGAAGCTGAAAAGGAAAGACAAGAGAGAACTACCAGAGGGAGCAGTAATTGCACAAAGGACTTGAATACTTTTGTGGGGATGGAGAGGGAGTGCCTGAGAAGGGCAATAGTGAGCTGTGTTATGAGATTTTAGGACACTATATTTAGGTAGCAGAGAACCTGAGCTAAACACTTTTATTCCAAAATGATTTTCATCAAGAATGCACAAAATTTAATAAGAGAAAGGGAATAAGAAGCTTCAAAGGCTTCTGTCAGTCAGTCAATCAGAAAAACAATTATCTAGGAACTCTTTCCATAAGGCAGCTGTGCTAGGCACTGTACAGCCTGAATAGCTCATTAAAACACCTGTCAGAGGGTCCTCATTCCTTATATAGTTGGCCAGAACTGTGCCCCAAAAACCTATTTTTGGTCCCAATTACCAATTTTCAGGGGGAATAGAAATAAAACTACTTTGTTACATTTGACAAAATATTGTAATGTAATGAAGAATAGTATTGATCTCCTTATTGCTTTCAGACAGTAAATATAAGACTACTCCTTAACAATCTCTATCGTTTGCAAAGGAACACCCAAGTTTCATGTTCCAGAAGCTTTCTCTGCATGACTTTATCATAGCATTTCCCCCACTGTACTGAAAGCAGGCATCTCCCAGTGTGTCTCTTGTTAGAATGTAATCTTCAGGAGGGCCGGGCCAGGTCTTGTCTCTAAATCCTCAGAGCTGGCATAGGGTCTTGCCTGTACTGAGTACAGCAGGTCCTGGAATAACGTGGTGTCTTTATAATGCTGATGAGAAAAAATATCGATTCCTGGCCAGAGCTGGTGTCTGTGTGAAGTGTTCTCCTCATGTCCGTATGGGTTTTCTCCAGGTACTCTAGTTTCCTCCCATGTACCAAAGATGTTACCATTAGGTGAATGGGTGTGTCTGCATGGTCCGTGTGTGCGTGTGTGTGTGTGTGTGTGCACGTGCACTGTGATGAGACGGAATCCTCTCCAGGCCTTGAGCTGCTGGGGTAGGATCCAGCCACCCTCAACCTTGAACTTCAACAATTGGGAAAATAATTTTTTGTATTTGCTTTTAATTATCTTTCTCAAATGTACATAAGCTCACATTCACTTCAGTGTTTAACATTAGAAGTGTTTGAGATCTTTATTTAGAAGTTTGATGACGTTTTTGTGACCAGAAATATGCCCTAGGAACTTAATTCTTGTTTTATCAATTAGCCTTTGGTAAAATTGGTTTTGTTATACATCATGTCGCTTAGAGTTGCAGTTTCCAAGAAGCTATTGAGGCCATTAAGTGAGGACAGAGTGTACTCAGAGAATCACAAATGCTGACCATCTGAGTCATTTTCTTAGATGGGAGCACTAAGCTATGCTTTTCACTGTCTAGCCTGCAGTCCCTCAATTGAGTGCCATCTCCGTTAAGGAGGACAGGCTGCAGAAGGGTGCACTTAAAACAAATTAAGATGACCCTAACATCTATTGCTGTAGTTTAGTAGTATCAGGTTCTTTTTTTAAAAGCTCAAACAGGAGGGTACAGTATTGTGACTAAAGCAATGCTTTTTTATATTTTTTTTGATGGAGTCTTGCTCTGTCGCCCAGGCTAGAGTGCAGTGGCGCAATCTCTGCTCAGTGCAAGCTCCAACTCCTGGGTTCATGCCATTCTCCTGCCTCAGCCTCCAGAGTAGCTGGGACTAAAGGCGCCAGCCACCACTCCCGGTTAATTTTTTGTATTTTTAATAGAGACGGGGTTTCACTATATTAGCCAGGATGGTCTCAATCTCCTGACCTCATGATCCGCCCGCCTCAGCCTCCCAAAGTGCTGGGATTACAGGCATGAGCCACCGCACCCGGCCTGCAATGCTTTTTAAAAATTTGCAGCCAATCTATATTTTTTCATTTCTTTCTTCCTTTCCTCCCTTGCTCTCTCCTTCTTTCCTTCCTTCCTTCCTTCCTTCCTTCCTTCCTTCCTTCCTTCCTTCCTTCCTTCCTTCCCTTCCTTCCTCTCTCTCTCTCTCTCTTTCTTTTCTCTTCTCTGTCACTCAGGCTGGAGTACGGTGGCATGATTACGGTTCAGCTCACCACAACCTCTGCCTCCCGCGTTCAAGGATTTCTCCTGCCTCAGCCTCCCAAGTAGCTGGGATTACAAGCACATGCCACCGTGCCTGGCTAATTTTTTTGTATTTTTAGTAGAAATGGGGATTCATCATGTTGGCCAGGCTGGTCTTGAGCTCCTGGCCTCAAGTGATCCACCCACCTCGGCCTCCCAAAGTGCTGGGATCACAGGCGTGAGCCACTGGGCCTAGCCTCATTTCTAAATTAGTCATTTGAATGTGTCCCCACTACAAATATGATCAGCTCCTCAGAGAGGCCTTTCCTGCCCCTCTCACCTCAATAGGCCACCCTCTGTTAATATCCATATCAGTGCCCTTATTGTTTCCCTGTCTGTATTTATGTTGCTGATTTTCTGTTTATTTTTTTACTGTTGTTGGACTTTCATCAAGATAATGTAAATCTACGAGGGCACAAAACTTGTCTGTCTTATACACATTTGTATCTCTGGATCTAACCTAGTGCCTGACACGCAGTAAGTACTCAATAAATATCTGTTGAGTAGAATAAATGATATTCTTTGAGATTGTACTTTGCAAACAATGTAGTAGAAGAGTAGTTTGTTGAGATCTCTGGAGAAAAATAAAGATGGTTTAGTTGGCCAAGTAATTTTGAGCAACGCCTAATGTTATCTTCCTTCTGGAATACTGGTATATCCAAGGCTCTGAGAACTATTGCAAGAAAGAAACCCTTGAATAGTACTTAACTTAGTGTGTCCTAAATTTATATGACCAAAAATACTTTTTTAAAGAAATATCTAATAACATTCTGTGGAATGTATTCTAAAGAGCACACCTCGGGAAACAGCTTTAAGCACGAAATAAGATCCTGGACCATTACCCCAGAGATGGTGGTAGACATCTTTCGATATTTTTCTGTATTTACTGAAAAGCCAAAGACAGCTTTTCTGATCACTCAAGAAAGGAACAGAAGCTTATTCTTACTAAGTGGTCACTTTCATTGACAACCTCTCCCAAATCCTGCAAATTATGGATTCTTGCCTCTATTTAAATAGCTCCCATCACCATGTAGCATCAAAATGCTCTGGAAAGCATAGCTGGCATCATATTGGGTCTACTTAAAAGGGAAGCCTCCAAGCAACTGGTTTCAACTCCAAATCAGTGCTATTGGCACAGGGTTAAATTTAAGATGGCTTATTTTTCATTTGAGTTTAACTATTAATTAGCATAAAAATTTCTAACCAAAAACACTTGTTTTACAAAAGCATCTCCCAGAGCCTTTATTGAAGTAACTTACTTTCAGATGAGAGCATCAGGATATTCAGGTATGTCTCACCATCGTTTTGAGGTGTGAGGTAAGTAACACATCATCAACAATGATTAAAGTACAGAAGTTTGTGACTCGCTTTTAAAAAATCAGCGCTATTTGAATGCCATCCCTATAACAGCATCACTCTCCGTCACCTGCATTCCAATATAGTTTCTAAAATGTGAGAGGAAGAGGTGGACTAGTTCATCTTGAGATGATATGTCTGTGATATGTGCCTATTACTAATATTCTATTAATAGTATGACTGATTTTTAATTTATTCCTGAGCAGAAACAAGAAAGGAAAAAAATGAGAAGGGTTTGCAAAATCTGGGGTGGCCCTGATCATGAACCCCACTTGTGCATACACCATCTGCCGTCTAGACCATGACTGAGAGCAACTGACAGAAAAAGTGTGCCTTATGAGTCCACTTAATATATGCTTCAATTTAAGGGAAAATATATATTTTCACATAGCTCTTAAAGATTCAAAGAACTGTACAAAGCAAGGTAAGCTGATGTGGTACTTAATGAAAATTTTCTGGTTTTGAGTATATGTGGGGGAGAGGGGGTGGTGGCTCTGAACTGATTCCCAAAAGTTACCAGTTCTCTATGAAGAGTTACAATAAACAGACTGCCCTAATTTTGCCAGAAAGCAATACAGAGCTGTTCTCTATGTAGGAAATATAAATGTGTGTTGCATTCGCACCCATTTCAAATGCTATGCTTGGTTTCTAACAGCCTGTTTTGAGGTCACAAAAGTGAAAGCCATCAACCACAGTGGATCATAGGTCAATGTTTAACAAACATTTAACGAATCACAAATGCAGTTTGAATCTTTGTGGAAGTGTGAAATGGATGAAAGATTCATGTCACCTCTAACTTGTCACCAGGCATTCTTTGTACGCACTTTTAAAAAGTCCATGTCGATATCAGGCTAGAGTTAAAGGAAACCCTCCTGCTTATGGCACTTCCAAGGTGAAAATGAAAAATTCTGATAAAGCTCATAGCCTTGAGGAAAATTTCAAGTGGCTTATTGCCTTAGTTTTCTCTTATTTTACGTAGTCATTATCAGACAGAACTGAAGGACAGATTCTGCCCTTTGCTCTATAGGCAAACTTCTTCTATTCTCTGTGGAGACCACAGTTGGTGACTTGAGTATTTCGCTACCCATTTTTCTGTGTAACTCTTGATTTAATGGACTTGAGATCTGCAAAGCACATTCCATGAAAGAATTCTGTACATCGGCTGATGGGGTGTGTGGGTGTGCACGAATTATGCAAAGAGAAAAGTTACTCTTCTGCATGCAATGAACCAAATTATCCCCATTCCTTTGCAGAAGAGGTTTTTTTTTTTTTCTTCTTCTTTTTCTTTTTTTCACAGCTTGAATAATGTTTAGCTGGGATTTCAGGTTTTTATTGGTTTTCAGTAGGATCCGACAGGTGTGGAAAAGGGCCACATGCCCATGGTCAGGGCATCACTTATGAGATCCCTGCCCCTCCTCACATGAATTTATCTACGGCTATGGGTGCCTTGTCACTGGCCCTGATTCCACAGTAGGACTCATAAAACTGGCAACGTTAAGACCAAAATAATGTCATTTAGTGTCTAGGGGGAGGTTCCAAAGAGGATTAGAGGCAGGCAGGCAAGCAGGGTATATTAAATAAGTCCATGACTAACAGGGTGTGACAGAAAAGGGTTTTATTCTTTTCAACAAAACAATTCCCTAGGACTAGGACCATTACTCCACTGTGCCTTTATCACCTTGGAATTTTTATGGTTATTTTTGATTAATTCACATTTTTGTAAAGGCTTTTTTGAAATGATGCCAGTTTTCAATTTTTAATTAAAGTCGTAAATAATCTTAATTCTACCTTAAAAGGTTTATTGTTTCTTTTTTTTTATTGCTGCCAGGAAATATTTCAAATACCAAATCCTGATGAGAGTGAGCAATTAGAATCTCTCCAAGGTCTAGTAACAACATTGTACCATGTAAATATTACACACTGGTATATCAGCACAAGATTTGGAAATGTGGATTGACTAGTTTCAGGTTTATTAGCAACTGCTTCTCCTGGGAATGACATTTCCTTTTTTTGTTGGATGGAGCAACTTGCATCATTTTAATTTCCGCAAATTAATCCATCATGGATTCATAAAGAAGTTTTAAAATCTTTGGATAAAAGGGCAGGCTAAAATCGGAAAGTAAACACTGCAAACTTGTCACTAAGGGCTGCGTAATGCAAGTCAACAAGTCAATGAAATCCAATTCAGCCACTTGCAGAAAACAGTGAACATCAAAAGCTAAGCCATTTGAGAGACAGTGTCTCCATTTACATAAGACAAAATGAAGAGAACACTGTAATATTTGACATGAGATTACAATACTGCTCCTTGAAAGTATATCCTTGTTTATTTAGATTGTTTGTTAAAGGGTGTCTGCAAATTGTCAATAAAATAATATTTTGTAGTCTCAAGATCTGGTTTTCTTTTCTCAGTTAGTGCTTCAATAATCTTTCACACAATCAAAACTACTCTTTCTTTATACAGAGGCTGAAACAGGAGAAACCATTAATAATTCCTGAAAATATCCTGTTATGTTTCCAAATCTGTCAACCTAGGTTACCTTCTTAACTTGAACATCACAGTGCTGCTTATTTGTCTAGATGGGGGACCGATACTCTTTCATGTCCATGACAATTGTTAACCTCTACAAGGGTACTCTCCGATGTTAATGACAGATTTACTATTACAATGAAACCTTACACATTTGCACAACTTGGAGGCAGAAAATGATCAGATTTAGGGGGAAGAAAACCCCCTCATCTAGAAGGCTTTTTTTTTTTTTTTACAAATATCATTTATTACTACAAATTTATAAGGTATATATAGATGATAACAAAAATAATAGATGGTGGTCCTGCTGAAAGTAGTTAATAGCATGCAAAAAGGGTGTGTTATTTTAAGAAGATTAAGCGCATGCTTTCTAACTTTATTTACATTATTCATTAACTGAGCAGTTCCTTTGCTTTTCTGAAACACAAGAGCATATCCAGTGTCTGTCTAACGATCACAGATATCAATTTACCGGGATTCCAATTAAAGAAATTTAACTATATTTCTAGGAAAAAAACGATTTTAACAATTAACTTACAAGAGTGGGTTTGTATGCAATTAAGACTATCTATCAAATCCCCCTGACTGAGCATTTTTCTAACTCACAGGGAAAAGGTCAAATTCCTTCCATATACGCACCCTCAGCTGGCATTGTGCTAACACTTCTCAAGGAAGAAAAAAAAATCTCAAGTAACAAGAAGACTATAGAGCATTTCCCAACATAAAAGTGTTAAATCCCTATAAACCATGAAAGAATGCAAGATTTCTAAGTAGAAGCCACGGTGACCTGAAAACCCTTGCCAAGGGGTTCAATCACTTGAAATACCGTGAGTCTTAAACTGCCCTTAAATTTGTTATAAAGGGCCCTCAAATGAATCACGACCCCATCTCAATACCAATGAAACACTCAAAAAGCCAAGGTCAGCTCAACATGTTTTCTGCCATGAAAAGAAGATACTCACTGATCCAAAAATGTAAAAACTTAGTTATTAGGAAATGCCTTGAAAGGTAGTAAGCTCTCTGTCTCTGCAGGGGTTGAAGCACAGTGCAGTCAACCACTTGCTAGACATCTTATGGAGTTAGGAGAGCAAGCCAGGTGGACTGGCTGGTTGGTCTCTAACATTTCTTCCAAATCTGAGATATTATGATTTTTATGAACTTTGAAAATGCATTAACCCCTCATTAATGTCAAAGTGGTTTTAAGTTCAATTCCTTTTTCAGATTTTCATACAAATCCAGAAATCTGCTTTTTCTCTAAGCTTAAAGAATGCTCTCTACTTGTCCTAGAGACTTACTTACCTTCTTCATTAGAGCTTCACGATTTTGGCCTATTGATATTTTATGAAAAAGCACTTCTTTCCAGAAGGATTTCTGTGGTGGTGTTTTTCCCAGTTTAATTATCTTTTGCTATCTGAACTTAACTTCCATAAAAGCTTTTTGTTGCTTTCCAGTTTGAGGGACTTTCCTTACTTTTCTCTGATTCCTATTATACAAGCCTTCCCCAGAAATTTGCATAGCTGTAGCAGCTATGCAAACCATAGCCAGACCAGCTGTACAAACCATAGCCTTGCTATTACTTCATGGGAGACTTACCTCCTCAAACAGTCTAAAGCAGGTTACACCATGAAAAGTATAAGAATTTCAAGTGCCCTGCAGAAGCTTCGTGTACTACAAGAATAATTTGAACATGCTTTTCCCAACTGGAAGATTCTCTTTTAAAATTACCTTTTTCCTTGCTTGTTGCTCTTTGGAAGAATGTGCCTTCACATGCTTTCTTAGGGAACTTGGGTCTGTGTAGCGTTTGGTACATCCTGGAATTTGACAAGCATAAGGTTTCTAAATGAGAAAGAAAGAAAGAAAGAAACAGTTGTGGTTAAATCATAAAGGTAACTGGGGAATGTTTTACTCAAAGACTATTGACTTCAGAGCATGAACTGTTACCAATTGACTGATGTGAAATGCTAGCTAATACTCATGCATTTTAATTACAAAGTCTAGTGACTTCGCATGATGGTTAAGAGAAGGGTGAACTTTCAAGGAACAAAGAGATGTCCTATCTTTGATGATTTCTAAGGATTGCTTTAGTGTGTGCTCTAACCACAAAACCTCTTGGGGCATTTTTTAATGTGGAAATTATTAGTAAGCATCTCTAGTCATACTTACAGTTATGTTTCCCTGAGAATAATCTTTGGTACTGTCAGAAACTAGTAAACACATATTCTTTAAGGGTTCAGGTAAAGAAGCTGTAGAAAAGTCCAGAAAAAAACTGGGTATTTTTCAGAAGAAACCTGATTCAGAAAGAGAAAGGGAGAGAATTAAGAAGAGAAAATTAGTGTAAAGTGAGTAAGAGACAGTAGGTTTCAAACAGACACGTGAAAAATCACCAGAGAAGCATTAATAATATTAGTTGCAGAGGCGTCCTGGTGTTGAGCCTGAGTTAAGTGAATAAGCTCTTCGCTGAGTGCAATCAGAACACACGTTTTGGCTATTCCATTTCCCCCATGCTTCTGGGAGATGTGAGGTGTGGTGCTTAAGGCCAAGTCTAGGCTCTTTTTTTTTTTCAGATGTTGTTTTGTTCTTGCCTCCCAGGCTGGAGTGCAGTGGCGCTATCTCGGCTCACTGCAACCTCTGCCTCCCGGGTTCAAGTGATTCCCCTGCCTCAGCTTCCTGAGTAGCTGGGATTAAAGGTGTGTGCTACCACGTCCAGCACTTTTTAATTTTTGTATCCCTTGTGCTTAGTACATAATAGAAATGAATGAATAAGAGCAGCTCACATCCATTCACATTTCAGCACCTATTCCTACTGTTATGACCCTTAAACTTATCAAAAGTTTGAGACTATGACTCTTCAGTTGTGAGATAAATCAAAATCTTCAGCCTATATGAGAAATGAAAAATTCACAAATCACAGGATTAACTGTGTTTATAACACATATTAATAGTAACTGATCTGCTTAGTGTCTCATCAAGTAAGGTAGCAGAGCTGTGCTTGTATGATGTGAAATGTAAGGAAGAGACCTGAAACCCTGTCTCAGGATTCTTGCTCCAGAAACTTGTTATAGTTAAAAAAAAAAAAAAAAAATCTGATTAATCTGATTTCTTTTTAATGTTGCTTCTGTTTTTATGTGTATGTATGTCATTCTGTGAGCCAACAAATAAATGAATTACATTATTTGACCTGTTAGAAGCCATATTTATGGTTCACTCCTTTTTTTGTGTCATTTGATTCCAAGAATAAGGTTAAATCATCAATATATAATTTAATTTGACATACCAAACTTGAATTCTATGTTTGATTATCTGTTGTGTTCATTGGCTGACTGACTGTTTGACTGGTTGGTTGAATCACTCAAAAGTATGCTTCCGGGATGTGCTGGGCACTGCATTTCAGATTAGGGATCTAAAAGTGAACAACGGATAAACCAGGTTCTCGATACCTCATGGTTTCTACAAAATAGTGAGTTTATTATTGGCTAAAGTCACTTGCCAGTTAGTTTCTACCAAGTAAGCAAAGATTTTCTTTAGCCTGGGAATCTTTTCTGAACTCGCATAGCCTTCTTGCACTAGCCTTCCCTACCCTGCCCTGGTTTCAGGAGTGCAACTAGTTAAGATCTTTACTGGCAATCCCATTGTAAAAGCTTATGCTTTGAGCATTAGAGGAGATGTTACATGTACAAAAGGCTTGATGACTATTAACAAATTATATAAATTGATGCCATTATTATTACCATGGTCACTACAATTTAGGTTGGTAATGTCATTTTCTTTCCTTCCTTCCTTCCTTCCTTCCTTCCTTCCTTCCTTCCTTCCTTCCTTCCTTCCTTCCTTCCTTCCTTTCTTTCTTTCGAGATGGAGTATCACTCTGTTGTCCAGGCCGGAGTGCAATGGCACAATCTCAGCTCACCGCAACCTCCGCCTCCTGAGTTTAAGTGATTCTCCTGCCTCAGCCTCCCAGGTAGCTGGAATTACAGGCATGCGCCACCACGCCTGGCTAATTTTGTATTTTCAGTAGAGACGGGGTTTAGCCATGTTGGCCAGGCTGGTCTCGAACTCCTGACCTCAGGTGATCCACCCACCTTGGCTTCCCAAAGTGCTGGGATTATAGGCGTGAGCCACCGTGCCCAGCCTTCTATTTGATTTTGAGATGCTCTTGGAGAAAGTTTGACTACACACCCACTGGTCTTCTCAGCTGACCTTCACTTTCTTCTCTTGTTGTCAGCCACTAGGGAAGGACTGGTATGCCAAAAAAGTAATGTCAGGGACTGATCTAAGTAGTACTGCTGCACCTGTCATTTTATCTCAGGTTACCTAAGCTTTAACTAGCATGCTACACTTCATCCAACTATATATTTTGTTATTTTCCACCTGTACTGTACAATTACTGTGTAGATATTAAGATTCTAATACAGAAAATAATTAATACAACTTTTAAGGGTTAGAATTAGGAACTCAGTAATCTTTATGGGAAAACTATTTTTTCTACAAATAAGGAATCCACTTAGTTGAAGAAAGATATTTTATCCAAAATTCTGACAGTATTATAGCATAAGGAGTGATTAATGAAAGGGAACAAGGACCTAAATTTAAATAATAAATTCTTCAAGCAAGTACGGTTTGTTTTTAAAATCAAGTGTGTGATTTCTTTATGATTTTTAAAAGAGCTTACTAATTTGTTAAATGTAGTAAAACTTTAAACAGGTGCTAGTTTGGAACTTAAAGGAAAAAAATGATGCTTTAAAAATATTTAATAGAGAAATAATTTTTCCAAAAACAAATAGCTGAGTTTTAAAAGTTATTGCATTAACAAAAATCAGGAAACTACTATATTAGGTAGCTTTCCTCAAAAGTTTTTTAAAAAGATATATATTTTTATTCCAAAATGATTTCTGAAAATGCCCTTAGCTTGATTAGCTAAAATTAGCTCCAAGCAAAGGAGGGCAGTGCTTTCGAAACCATAACACTTAGCCTCACAATAGTTCTTTCAAACTACAGATAACTAGCTAGAGTAGAAGCAATTTCTCAAGACAATCTTGCCTCATAAATGTTCATTCTTCCATGATAAAGGTTAATGACAAATTGGAAAATTTATTGGATCCCACCAAGACCATTTTAGGCATAAAAAAATAGGGCATTTTAACACAATTTATTCTTTTTTTTTTCTTTTTCTACTTAGAAAAATCCCACTATTCACCACATTTATTCATTTAGTGTTCCATTTTATTGGTCCTAAAATCACTGAATTCAGGTAGAGTAGAAACTGGGTCCATCCTACACCCATGTTGCTCTAATTATATTTGAGATATTTACTAGGCAAACCATCACATTTCTGCATATTAGGGGATAATTCTGTTTAGAAAGGTTATGCGACATATAGCTAAAATGACTTCTATGAATATGACTAATAGAGACTAATATAAAATTTAATAAATATGTCAACTATAACATCAGAAGAATCTTAAATATGTATGAGAAGGTGTGTAGAAATAACAGTATCTTTTCAAAATTCAAACTCTGGTGTAGTTTAATAATAGACATCAGAATGTTAACACCAAAAAAGTACTGTCATGAATACATTATTTGCAAGAATGTGGGATAAGAGATCTGTGATGTGTATAATACACTTATCCTGATGGCTTTGTTAAGCGAAGTGAAATTACATAGAGTCTACCTGGACTAGTGTAAGGAAAATGGCATCAATACCTGGGAAATGCAAAGGAGGGCTATCAACATAATTGAGAAAATAAAAGACAAGAATCATAGAAAAGGCATTTGGGAATGAGCAAAATGTTGTAGCATTAAGGGACTTAAGGGTGTAATAATGGAAATCAATTGTTCTCATAGGGTTGATGTCAAAGAACATGTGGCTGTTAACAGATAGGAAGCATGAAGAAAGTGAACTCTTGGGAAAGATTTGCTGTTTCTTCTTAGATCAGCTGAAGATGAAAATACCAGGTGGTTTCTAAAGCAAAGAGCCAAATTCACTCCTGAAAATCATTCTAGCCACAAAGTTGTATGTCAAGAGGGAAAGAACCAGGGTGGAAAAAAAAACAAAAACAAAGAAAAACAAACAAAAACTGCTTCATATTCCTAGCGATAGCATACATTCCCGACTTGATATCTGAACACTGTTTTTAATGCCAGCCTCTCCTGATTACTCTCTGTACTAAAATCTACTACATGACAGCCCCTAAACTGCTTTTGCTTTGTACACAGCGGTGACCAAGTAACCCTTCTGTCCCAGGAGGTTGTAATATTTAGAATAACCTGCTACTACAGAAAAATGAAACAGTCAAATAGGGCCCCATCTGGCCTTTTACCAGGCTCCACTGCTGCCCTTGGCATTGTCCCTGTAACCTGCAGACCATAAAGCAAACACTTCACCAGCCCACTATCAAGCAGGCACTTCCTCACACCAGGCTCCGGGTTGGAAACTGCAAAGCTCCAGCCATTCTTACAGTGTCCAGATGCGTCCGCTGGTGTTTGGCGCGGTCACTGGAGTTACTGAAGGCCTTCTGACAACCCGGATGCTGGCACAAATACGGCTTCTCGCCTGTGTGGCTCCGCAAGTGGATCTTGAGATTTTCAAGCCTTGAAAAGGCCTTCTTGCAACCTTCAAACTGCGAAAAGAAAACAATTTTTGGTTGTTGAGAAGGACCTTGAATGTTTGAGTCTGGGGGACAGCAAAAAAAAAAAAAAAAAAAAAAAATGTCTTTAGTTTTTACTTCGCCGAAAATGATAAAATCAAATCAAATCCAAACAGTAATAAATATTGCTCCTAAAAATATCCGAACATTTATGTGAACTGCATTTTCCCACTGAATATACATGCCACTTTCTGTACCAGATTTGGGTCCCAAACTGATTTCTGTGATTACTTATGTCAGAGAAAATTCACTGTGAGCCATCTGGCTCTGTTAATAAAAATACACTAATGTGTGTCTTAAAGATTTATTAAAAATTAACACACTTTTCCATTTCCAAATTGGTCTAAATTGAAGGAACTGGAAAGGAAGAAACTTTCTGACAACTAATAAACTAATAAGAAAAAAAATCAGAGTGATATATGAGAAAAAAGGAGAACTGAAGATCTGAGAGTCCAGGATGAAAAAGACATGTGTCCACTAGATCAATATGATCATAAATTTCCTTAACTATATTTGTAAGTTTTTTCCAACCCTCAAAAGAGTGACCATGTTAATGTATATGGTAATGCCAAGGCTAATGAGATAAAGTTTTTAACACGCTTTTATAAAGGAAGCTAAAAGACAATTCATTTAGTGTGAAATCATTTTCCAAAAAAGTACTGTAATACTTTAATCTTTTTTTACTTTTTAGACATTTCATTATCTAATTCATGAGGAAAAGAAGATAAAAGGCTTAAGATTTCAATAAATGTGTCACTGGTTTGTCAATAATATTTATTGACAGTAACATTTACTCAATGTCTTCTGAGGGCAAAATATCAGCTACTATTAATAGGGTCAAAGTGATTCCAATCCTTGAAGCAGCAATCTAATAAAGAAAACGTGTTAGAGAAAGCCTAGAAATGAAGCAAAAAGGTGAGATGGGGATTTATCTTTTAACTCTCTTTGGTGCTAACCCCCAGAATAGTTATGTTACTTAGACAGTTTTAATCCCATTTGAGTTCTCACTGGAAGGGAAACTGAGAAATATGGAAAACCTACTGGAACAAAGCATAATACATTCAAAGCAATTAAGAAGACTCACTTCTTATAGAGGAAGGCAGGGGGGTGAGGGTGGGTAAGGAAGGAAGGTAAGTTCCAGATGGTGCCCATTCAAAATTAGCAGGTATAACTTAACCTTGCTGCAAGGAATTCTATAAAACTCTTTGGTTCTCTTACTATAATAGATGGTAGAGGACATTGTTCACAACAGAATGATCTACAGCTGGCCAGGTTTTGGTTATTGGAATTTTCATCTTTAAGTAAGGGACGAACTAAGTAAAAAAAAATAATTAAACATGTCATAACTCCATCTATTTAAGTTGTCCAGATTTTACATGCTGGAGTATTTTAAGAAATTTATGAAAGTTGCACTTATTTTTGATTGAGAGTTATACATGTTTCACAGACATATGTTGGTTTATTTCAATTTTGATATTTTGCTTAAAATAATTTTGGTGTTTTCCTGATTTCTATTTCACATAAAAATAAATTTAGCCTGAGCAGAAGATGAATGCTGACGAAGCCAACTACTTTTTCAGCAGAGTGAAAGGAAACGTCACTAGACGGAGAGAGGAGTTAAGGGGCTCATTTCTGCAGCTTTTCAAGTGACTCTCAAATTTAAGAACAAAGGAGCTCAAAATTAAACCCCAACTCATAGCTAAGAGGCCTCTGCTGACCAAAACTCTGTTTTTAGGGTTCTCTTTGACGACTCAGAGAAAACTCTTGGAGCTTAGTTTATTTGACTTGGAATCACCTGGTGGACCACACTTAGGTCTGAAATGAGCTTGTGGTTTTAGACACGCCAAGTCTGTAGCCTAGTTCCTAGCAAGGCTCTTTTGTAGGGTGGATTCCATTTTGGGGCCAGCTCCAGGGGCACATACCCAAACCTGAGTAGGCCCCATATCCACTCTGTTCCACAGTCGCCTCAGATCTTGATCTGAGAGAAAGCTGCATTGTTTCTGCACCAGGATGAGAGTGGAGAACTACTTTAGAGTAAGATTAATGAGGTTTCATTAATGTGAGTACAGGATAAAACAACATCCCTAGTTCTACCACAGAGGGATTAGAAGGATCCAAGACGTGTCTCTGATTAATTCAAACTGTTCACTTGATAAAACATACACTATATGTAAGAATACATTTCCAAGTCTTTACAGTTAAATGTCCACTTGAATATTCAGTTAAAACTCAACTAATTGCTATTATTACTCTTAACAGAAGCAATAATCAAAGACCAAAGGGCTTACTGCATTCCAAGCAAATCAGTGCAAAACGAACAATATCTCAGAACATCCTGACCATTTTCAAATAGCAAGGATAGAGGAAAATATAGGCACCTAGACTGAAAATGACAACAAAAAGATTATCTGTAAAATAATCAAAATCCAGCTGATATCAGATGTTTCCTCTGTAACAAGACAGGGCAGACAATAGAATAGCATTACAGTATTCTCAGGGGAAAAGATTATGAATGAAGGGTTTGACCTCATTATGTTGTATGAATAAAGGCAGAAGAAGAAAGGCAGTTTCATATAGTCAGGGGCTCATCACATACACCCCCAACTCACTCTTGTTGAAGAATTCACTTGCAGGAACCATGGAACCCAAGACCAGTAAAATCAGGCACTAAAGGATTGATAAATGCCTTGGTGAGGTGCCAAATATCCAACTCATCACAGGAGTGTGCAGGGCACTACACCTGAATGAACTTGTCACATTGACAATTCTGCCAAAAGAGAAAGGTGGTGCTGTTCATTTCTTTAATGGCGTCCAGATGAAACTTGAAAGCAAGTAATTTTATCATGAGTCATTATCATTTCTTATGGGAACAACCCGGTAATTCATCACAAGAATTTCCCCTCCCTCAGGCAGTTTTATCCCTAGATTTATAAGTTCAACTAAATGCAAATGCATTAAAAATAAAACAACATTTAGGTAGGCTTATAAAACATTGTTACAAAATATACCAAAATTGGATTCTTTGACTGTTTGGGCAAATGGATGCCTTTTATCCTTCTTATTTTTTTCATGTTTTCCAATTCTTTGATGAGTGAACATGTCTCACCTTGTAAACTGACATCTAAGCTTAGGGAAACAAGGAATATTAAGAGTGTTTCCTTGGGTTTGGCCAGATGCTTGCTCACCTAGGTTCCTAAAGTTCAAGTCCATCCTGAGATCTAAGGTGCAAACTGTCAACTGACTGCTTGTGTCACTGTCACTGGACAACTCCTACCCAAATTGAACAATATCCTATTTTCAGGTCTTCTGCTTCCTGGGCTAGCTGTAGAACCATGAGCCCAGGACTCAGTGACACATGACTGAATGATCACGTGAGAGTTTGCCCGAGGTTCAAAAACTGACTATATATAGGAAAACAAGAGAAACATGAACCAACAAACAAACTCTCAGAATCCAAGGAGGAAACAGAAGGTGGCTGAATAGAACACAAGAGAGACAAATGCAGGGTGACAGTGTGGGGAGCAGCAATGGAGGAAAAGGGGCCTGGTGTGCATTGAGCATTTATTCCACACCAAGCTCCTTGCTAGAAAATTCCCCCTATGTTAGTAATTTTATCTAAATGGCATTATTTTTTCCCAAAAGATACGGAGTAAGCTCTATGTGCATGAAAGCAAGGTCAACGTGTACGACTGGGCAGGTTACATACTGATGCACCCCTGAGGAGTGGTTCTCAAAGATGGGGTCCCTAGACGAGCAACATTGGCATCGCCTGGGAACTTGTCAGATATACACATTCTCTGACCTCAGAATCAGAACGCTGGGAGTGAGGCCCAGCCATCTGACTGCTAACAAGCCCTCCAGAAGATTCTGATATTCTGATGAACACTACTACAGTGTGAGCAGGTGAGGTAGGGAATGCCATTCATACTGTGATCACTGTCCATTTATTGATGAAAATCTTGTGACAAAAGTAAAGCATTTTGCAGAATTTACCCATTTCTAACTCAGACAAGGGTCACATGGACTAGTGTAGCAGCAACCCTCCTAGGATGGAAAAGGCATCTCCATTCCAGAGCAGGGCAAAAAGGACAAAATCTCAGAATCTCCAGCTCTTACTGGAGACTCTTTAAATTCCCAACTTTTTAATCTTCCACCAGGCAGATGTCTGGTTCTGAAACATGTGTGCTCACAAGTTCCCTCGGTGACCTCCTGACCAATAAAACATCCCATACTTCTGCTGCCCATTACATTCCCCTGTTGAGAAAAAGCACAGAAAGGGAGCCATCATTTTCTGTTTGCACATTTCAGTGGCTTTGCGGACACATATGGGAACAGTGCATGAAACTGTAAGTGATAGAACTTACACTCGTGGGTCTTGAAAATATTGCACTGCATGAAGCCTCACTTTGAGAAAGAGTTCTTTAACTCTGAGGTTGTTTTCAAGTAACAAACTTTAATTAGAAAGTTTAAGTTATTGCAAACCTAAAGAACCTTAGCTTGTTCCACTTTGCTAATTTAGATGATTTTATATTTAAAGAATCATAACTGGACTGTAATCACCATCTATATATATTGGCTTGATTACAGATTGTTGACATTAAGTGGCATTAAGATGACCTTTGAAATACTACTTTCCCTTTCTATTAGAGGCTTTTGTGTAAGGTTCTAAAAATGAAAGCCTCATTAGACACCATTAAAATAGGATTCATTCCATATGTGTAACCAATAATTAAGTAGAATATTACTCCCTCCCCTAATCAGTTACTTAGAGTGCTGAGAAGCATAAGTTCATATTCAATGCAGTAATAACAGCAAACCTTTCCTGATCAGGTTTCAATACCATTGCTAATGTCAACTAAACCCAAACAGAAAGGAGTCTATGATGCCGGACATGCTTTTTAAAATATACATTTGATTTGAATTAAGACTTAGTGTTTATGACCCTGGGAGGTACACACTTTCACAATTCCATCAATTAAGACCAATTAATCCCATTAGTGATGGCTGATGCTAAGATATGCAGCAAGAACTGACTGACGAAGTATATGCCAGTTCACATCTCCACATACAACCCAAAGAGAAGAAAGGCATGGGCCGGAGGATCAGCAAATATTTCTAATCCTGCAGATACTGTCAAAGTGACTTCCACAGTAAGTCCAAGAGTTCAAGTCCACTTGAATCAAGTACGTACCTTCAAAAGCTGTAAGTGAAAGATTACTTCTGTGACTCAGAAAAAGATGGTCAAAGGGCCACCTTATACACTTGAGGAGAGGTGAGAAATTTGAGGCACGAATTCAGCTGGGATTTAGTTCTGGAAGCTTCTTCCTAGAGCAGTGCTTCCCAGCTTCACCTAGGAGACTTGTTAAAACTCAGACTCTGCTTCAGTAGGGCTAGGTGGGACCTGAGATCCTGCATTTCTAACAATCTCCCAGGTGATACTTCTAAATGGTGAATGTTTGGAGGTTATACTTTGAGCAGCAACATTCTAGGGATCATTAGGTCACCTTAATCTTGAAAAGATACAGTTTGGTGAGATTTTAAAAAGATGAAATAAAATAAACAAAAGAACTAGAAAATAAAAGAAGAAAGGAAAGAACCAAACTGTGGTAGTTTCACACCTTAGGTTGTGAAACAGTTAAATCTAATTTTAAAATTTAGGTGGGAAGATAATAGGAAAAAAAAAAGTAGAAGAAAGGTCAGAAAAAAAGGACCAAGAATCACAAGAAAGACTGTAGAAGCACACTGGGGTCATCTGATTTTATTTCTCCCTCAATGGACTTCGCATTTGGACATATGGGTCACCTCATGCCACTCTGGTTTCTGTTTCCAGTGCATTCTTAGACTGGATGCATTTAGATGCTCTATCAAATCTTAGTATTTACATCAGTTTGTAGAAAGTGCTACATAAGGGAGAACAAGAAAATCATTCAAATGTTTTGAGGCTTTTAAAAAGTAGTTCATGAATTGATTACGTGGAATAATAGGGAATTCCTTCTGCTCCTTGTTTTGTTGGGACTAATAACTCCACAATGGGAACAGACAACATGTCTCCATATATTCTTGCTTTGCGATTTCACTCATGTGGCGGTCAAATCACCCTCTTGTCCTTAACAGAGCATTGTACTCAGGACTTACTGTGTTTCCTTTCGGTTTGCTAAAAGGTAATATCTGATTTTATAACATTTCAAAGGTTCTACCCAGAGTAATAACAGCCTCATTGGAAAATCATTTAAAGTTGTGATAGGGTTGTCCCTGGTTAATTTGAGAGTCCTCTTAACTTCAGGGAAATCAGTGTAACCCAAACTAAGTTTCCAAAGGTTCCAAGTATCCAAGTTAGATTTGCACTTGCATTTCCTACAATAATCTTCAAAGTTACCCTGACCCTAGGTTTAGCTGGGGCAGTAGGAGGGGAGAAAAGGCTATGACACTTTGGTCTCAATGAGTCAATCACTCACTGAGTGCGTGCCGGTCATCTGGAATTCTGAAGTGGCCTACAGTCCTCATTTATCCAGATTATCTGGAACTACTAAAATTTTTGTAGAATTAATGTCAAACTCTTTCTGTCATGTTTTCCGAAACTATAATAAAGAGATTCAAGTTACCGTGTTTTTCCTTATTATTCTGGTGTACAAAATGGGCCTATTAACTAGCTCATAAATACAACTTCCTGGCTTGTTGTGCTGCTTATTTTCGATGAAGAAATCTGTATAAAACAAGGGTTACTGAAATGGACAGTACATACGCATTTCTTATTGGTTTAAGGGAATATGTTGCTTTTTAACATTTGGGTCATGAGGAAGCAGCTGATTGTTAAAAGGGTCCTTGAAATGAGGTAGCAAATTTAATGAGAGTTCAGCTTAAAAAATGAAAATGAAAAACATTTTTCAAGAAGCCACAAGACAATTTAGAGAGAAATATGTTATTTCTGTGGCAACATTTGAATCATATTAAATTTTTATGGAAATTGTCAAGTGTCTGGTTTGTAACAATTGAAAGGATCTGGGGACAAATGGAATCTCATCATGGGCATTATATCATGACTGGAAAAAGAATATTCACAGTGCAACACTGAGATTTAAGACATATCATATGGCCCTCTCTAGCTATTCTACACATATAAGGTATCATATATTATTCATGTTATACCAATACAATGCCAGAAGACTACAATTTCAAGTGAATAATTATTTCTGTGAGTGGGTAAATAATGAAAACTGGTTGCCTGGAGGTTGTGTAAACACAACAATAAGTTTTTGTTGCTGCTGTTGTTTATTAGCATTGATTTCATGCAATCTGTGAATACATATCCGCAAGAGCATGTATACTTCAGGGGTTGACAGACAGCAAAAAATGCATTTGATAACATGCCAGTAGAGCAAATATGTTTTATGGCTATGTAATTGGCTCTGCATAAACATACCTGTCTTAGTCCATTTTCTGTTGCTAGAACTGAATACTACAGACTGGGTAATTTATAAAAAATAGACGTTTATTTAACTCACAGTTCAGAAGACTGAGAAGTCCAAGGGCATGGCAGCAGCATTTGCTGAGGGCTTTCATACTGTGTCATATCACGGCAGAGAAGCCAAAGGGGAAGTTGGCATGTGAGAAAAGGGGGCAGAACACAAGAGGTGGCCTCACTTTACAACAGCCTGCTTTGGAGACAATTAATGCAGTCCCACTAGAGTGAGAACTCACTCACTCCTGTGACAATCTGCCCAGGCCCATGGGAGCAGCATTAATTCCTCTTAAAAATCTAACCACTTTTTAAGGCCCCACCTCTCAGCATTGACACATGGGGGGACCAAATTTTCAACATATAAACTCCAAGCGTCATACTCAAACCATAGCAACAGCTAAAAGCAACCAAAGTATTTAATTTTCTGTGTACCTGTGTTTCTGAGTACCACATAGCCAACTATAATCCATATACATGTATCTATAATATATGAGCATAATACTTCTATGAAGTATAAAGCACACAAATAAAAGCAGTGCTCAGATGTTTTACTACTCTATATTAAAGAAAAGAATTATTTCAAACTCTAAGTACAAGCAGTATACGAAGTGACCAATTCCCTCCTCCATGAATGGACCATGAACATGTTGAGTTTCTTGCACATTGAGTACTTCATTAGGCTCTGCAGATCATGCAAAAGTAACTTTGGTTTTCATCTTACCTTTCCTGCGTTCATAATGTGTTCCAGGAGATAGACATACACGCAGAATAAATTTGGAATCTGACCCTGCTTGCTCCAATACCCCCCTATTATTTTCTATATATAAAAATGAGATGACTATTGCGGAGGTGACGAAACCAAGAGGTTGGGGAATTCATTCTTTCGATTTTAGGCAATATTTTTGTATTTTAAAAAAAAAGTCGGTAACATTCTCTATGACTTTAGTTTCTCCAAATGATCTGCCTCAGAAATATATTTTCAACTTTCAGAAGTCAGATAGGGAAAGATGAAGTAAAAGACAACTAATTAAGCAAAACAAAATAAAAAGTAGAAAAACAAAGAACAGAGAGAAAGAGACACTACAGGACAAAGAAGGGAAGGAAGAGGAAGAAAGTATGAGACCTATGGCTTAGCACATATGTGATCACGCCTCTCCCCTCTTACCTGTTCCCCCACACCTCCCACCTGGGGTCCAGGCCAGCCAAGCTGCAGTTCCTTAATTAAGCAGCATGTTGCTTTTTGCCTCTCACCTTTGTGTATACTACTTCCTGTGCCTGGTAACATCCTACTGACTCTTTAGTTGGTGCCTCTTCCTCTGGGAAGCCTTCCTTTAGGCTTCTGCCAAGGCACAACAGATCAGTGCCCACACATGCCCACCATACTTTGCCTACTGCCTTGCTAACACTTGGAAATATAGTAATTGGATTGTTTGTTTCCCTACTAGGCTGTGAGCTTTATAAGAACAAGGTACTGAGTCTTATTAATACTTTTGTTGCCAGCACTAGGTACAGTGCTTGGCATATACTTGGCAAGTGACTGTAGATTATTTGCTAAATAAATGCTAAGGAAAATAGAGAAAATGAACTCTTTGTAAGAATGCATATTGATTTCCTAGACTTCCTTGTGTAGTAAGCTCATTAAGTCTTTTTAAATAGGTAGGGTTGGTTACTAACCATGATGACATCAAATGGTCAACACTGCAAAAGCTTTTATAAAATGCATTTACAGGTTTTAGATGCTGAATTTCAATGTCCTATAGAACTACTGTAAAATGTATCTTTAATTATTTTAATATTTAACCATGTGAGGAAAAATACTAATAACAACATATGGTTGTATTTTTTGTGAATATGATGCATTTACTTCTTTATTGATATTCTGAGAAATGTGTAGCAACACTGGTGAAGTAAGTGAGCTGTTTTCCTACCACTCCCTTTTCCAAATTTGAGCTAAACACGCAGATCTATTGGGAACATGTTAGTAGCAATAATTCAAGGCACATAAATGTGTGCCTTCTCATACATAAAGGAAAAGAAACTGTTTTAAATTGCCCTTTAAAAGCTGAGCTAATATGCTGTCAAATATGCCAGGAAAGAGCCTTTCATCAGAGTTTCTCATGCAAAGAAAAAAGATCTTTTCGACCTTGCCCTGAATTGCCCTGAGTCAAGCGTCCCCAAACAGCAGGTCAAGCAGTTTCCCATGATGCCATGCCTCTGTCAACCATCCCATAGCCAACCTCTCAAGAATGGGAGGCAGAGACTCCAATCCGGTGTCCCAGGTTATAACTATGCTTGGCTACAGGGTTTGTGTTCAACGCACATGGGCTGAAGCAAAGCCTTGGCTCTGTCTTCCCTGTTGGCAATGGACTTGGCTGCCCAGTAATTAATTGTCTTTGACTGCAAAGATGAGACACTGCTTGCCTTCAGTTTTATTAAGAATTGGCATGCTTGGTTTAACAGAACTAAGCAATATATTTATTTACTATGGTGTTTCCCAAAATGATTGCTGAATTCTGTCATCTCTTGACTGAGAAACTGTTTGCGGGTTGCAACAGAATGTATGCTAACATACATACAGCAACACAAACCTCCAAGACAAACTGTTTAAGTCAATTTGCTTATCATATAGGCACATAGGTGCAAATATGTGCATATGCATTTGTGGGTACAGCCATGGGCACACACTTTAACACTTGCACACATATCCCACACAGATTCTGTAATAAATGTGTGTGTTTAAGATCTGTGTGCAGGAGTGTAGAAGCAAGCATGAATTTGCCAAGAGAGAAAAGGAAATTCACACACGAAGAGAATAATTTACCATAAATTGGCCCACACTGAGTTTATTCCAAAAAACGGAGTGCAAGATGCCAAATTTTTAATGGCTCTTGCTATTCCAGATCTGGCCCTGACAAGCTTTGGAAGAGATGCAAGTGGGCAGGAAAGATGGGATTAAAAAATTATATCTTAAGCCTTTTCACTTTCAAATGTAAAATTTCCACCACTGCGACAAGACAGGGGGAAAGAGAGTGGCAGGGATATTTTCCTGACACTGTGCTTTTCTCAACAAAAAGCCATCGATTTCCACTATGCACTTCTTAAATACAAATCCTGTACTTCTTGTTAAAAATCATCTGTGACTGGCTGCCTAAAAAAGAAAGAGATATGAAAATAATGGAACTCAAAACCTTGCATTAGCCCTGGCGGCCATTACAAAGGGGTGACCTCAGAGTGATGCCTTCACTGCAGCTCCATCGTCCTAGGATTGACAATCTTTTGTGACAACCCACACTGGTTCATCAAAACCATTCACTTGCTTCTAAAATGCATCATCTCCAGTCTCTTTTCTTTCAAGGTGGAACTTTTCTGCATAGCTTTCCCATCACAAGCCTCGCTGGCACACAGCAGGGACTCAGAAAACCCTTCATTCTTTCCACTTGCTCTTCTCTTTTCTTGTCCTGATTTTAAACTACTCTATCCCATTTCTGAATGTCTTTCTCTTTTGGCTGATGAGGAAATCTCTCTCACATTTTACCCCTTCTTCCTATATGTTCACTCATGGGTAAGAAACTGTCATTAAATCCATTAACTCTTTCCATTGATGACCTTTTAGGTCTTAGGACCCACACTCACAGTTATTCAATCACTGTCATGCATGCACTATACTTTGATCCCTATAATTCTTACGAAAAATACCTTGGCTCAGAATTGTAACCTCAGTCTCCCTGACTGTTCTACTTAATACACCTTCCACCCCCTCTCTGGAACTTGACTGCAGTGATCGCAAGAATAACAGGTCTATGAAAAATTCTGCCTAAAAGTATAAAGTCTAGGGCAGATGAAACTATTTCATCATCTTAGTTTAACTTTGATGAGAGTATGGGTCTAATTATTTACAGTAGTTGGCCTTTGCATTGAATTTAAACTACTATTGTTTATTATTTCCATAAAAAGTAAAAGAATGAGCAAAATGAGTTGTTTCCATGATATGTTTCTTCCTTTATTTTATCTCTTTGCCATCTTACAGAGCCAACAATTTTGGCTGGAAAGTATTTAGCACATAGTAAATTCTTGATAAATGTTAGCCATTATCATCAACATCCAAACGTATTCAAATCATCTAATATTATTGTTCTCACTTTACAAGTAAAGGAAATTGAGATGTAGAGAGGTTAAGTGACTTGCCAAAGTCACACAACTAGTAAGTGAAAAGCCTCAACTAGGATCATGGCCTTTTGGCTCAGTTATTTAACCAAGTATTCCCTCCGTGTCATTCCAAAGGAATGTTATTTTTCAAGAGGTCAAGGAGATAAGAAAAGAAACATGTCGTAGAAGGAATCCAGTTGCTCTCTTTTTTTCTCTTACAAAGTAAAATATATTAATTTAAATTCACAAAGACTGACCATCCTAAATTATACTAATCATTCTCATCAAAATCTGAGCACAGAGTTAAACCATTAGCAATGACTAGAAAGTACTGTGAGCCTTAGGTTCTTGGCATAATCTTCCTTTTTAACTAACTATACTTCTCAAATAAAAACAAATGTGGTATGCATCTGTGAGCCACACAGAAGCCTGGGCTGCTGAGAAAAAAATGCAAAGTGATACCTGGCATAAAAGAGTCAACATGACAATTCTAGAACAAACTACAAGACTGTACATTCAGCCAAACCATGAAATATCTTACGACAACATCCCTTTTCATTTTATCAAATACAGGATCCTGAGAATTACTACTAATTTACCAACAGTAACAAAATTTGGCCCTTCTTAGTTGCGTACTTAGCTTACCTTTTCTTCAAAGTAACCTTACCGATGGAAAAAAAGATGTTTTAGAAGTTCCCATAATCTAACAGGTGCCTAATACATATTAGGTGCTCAACAAATTGTCTTTTTTGGAAAAATAATAAATCAATGGAATATTTGCCTAAATATTTGTGTTAGCACTTTCAATTCTCTTTGAGGCAAAATTCCTCGAGGAAGAGAAAAATAGTTCATTTTGCTATCTTCCATTGGTGGATGTAAGTATCCAATCTGCATCATATCAGAAGACACATGGCTATGGATTGTTCCATTGTTAAACTTGGCCTAGACCTCTCCTCTGAACCCCAAGCCCTACTGCCTATTCAATATCTCTATATTGAGGGCTCACAGGCATCTCAAAGTACATATTCCAACACTTAACAATGACCTTTTCCCCCAGAGTCTTCACTGCCTGCTCTCTATTCACCCAGCAGTGCAGCCCCAAAGCCTATACGTCATTCTTGACATTTCCCTCTCCCACATACCCATCTCTAATCTCCAAGTCTGCAACTATCTCTCAAACATAAATACTTCTCTCCATCAATACCTCACCTTCCCTAGGCTAAGCCACTATGGCCTCCCAACTGGTCTACTTCAATGATCTCCTAATAGGTCTCCCCCATCCACTCTTGTCCTCACCCACCACCTAGTGTCACACTGCAGCTGGAGTCACTTTTGAAAACTAGAAATCTAATAATGTTCCTCTTTTGTGTAGAATTCTTCAAAGATTTCCCACTTCCCACTGGTTTTCAAATAAAGCCCAAAGCCTAGCCATGGCTCACAAGTCTTGCTTGATGTGGCTCCTGCCTACTTCTCCAGCCTCATCTTCACCTCTCCTCCCCTTCTCTTTGCTCCCTCAGCTCAGTTTCTCAACAGCGCCATGCCCCTTCCCACCTGAGGGCATTTGCACATGCTATTTCCTTTGCCTGGAAAAATGTTTCCCTCTTATTTGCCTGGTTAAATTCTGTGCATTATTTACAGCTTAGTTGAAATATTTCTTTTTCAGAAAAGCATTCTCTGTCCCAGTGGTTATGTTTAGTCTCTCACATATATGCCCTTACAGCATCCTCATGGAACGTGAGTCCATTAGAACAGGAACCAGGCTTGCCCCTTTTCATGATGCAGTAGCATGTGTAGTAAGCACCCAATGCAGATGTGTTGAATAATGGACAAGTGACTTGTTAAAAATTAAAATGCAAGTTATTCATATAAAAATGCTTTCTTCCTCTCTTCTCCTCCCTCCCTCGCTTTCTTTCTCTTTTTGAAACTGTGCTTCTAGCGCTTAAAATCCACTCAGAATAACCATAAATTCAGAGGAACAGTATTTGTGGTAACAATGGGGAATAATAAAAGATGAGACAAAGTTGCAGAACAGACCCTCAGGTCTGGAGACCAAAAAAATATTTGTGAAGCCCTCTATAATTTCTAAGTTCTACATGAAATGCATGTTTTCTAGATTCTAACTGCACTCATAGAAATATCTCAACTCATTTTGACAAAGTTATCCATCAGGGAGATGAATAAATAGCTTCACTAAATACATATGGTGCAATTACACCCAGCAATAAGTGACAATAGGTCTTGCTTTATAGTAATCTAAAAATTCAAAGCCCAATTATTTCAGCTGCTCAGTAAATAATACTGAAAAGACATGGTAGTAAAGCAACTTAAGAACATACTGTATTAGTAAACGCTAATGATCTCTTTATGATCCACAGAGCCACTTCTTTTTCTTCTGAAGGAAAGAAAGCTTTTTGTAAATTAAGATAGAAAAAAAAAAGCAAGCCATCCATGAGCTACAGCCAAGAACAAAATGAAAGCAGGGAGTACTCCTTTTGATCTTTCAAGAGTAGTATTTAGTTAAAGAATGTATGCTGGACTACAGAAAAACATGACCAGAAACATGAGCATTTGAGACCTGAAAAATAGACCACTGGCAGCTGGCCCTTTTAAAAATATATTTATAAGAAAAAATAAAAAATAAAAAAAGGGGCCTGTCCTCCTTAGCTCTAAACTTCAGGGTGAACTGACACTGACTTTAATTAAAGGGGTCAGTTTCAGACTCCTTTTTAGAATGCAGAAGCACTGCAAGTAATTGGTATAATTAGCAGTTTAGAAATGCAAATCAAATTCAAACTTGAAATGACTGAGATGGAAAAGCAACCTCAACAGGGAAAAGAGGAGAGAAAGAAAGAGAGGAAGAAGCATGAACACACATACACACACACACACACACACACACGCACACACCCACTGGCCTTTCTGGATGATCTGAGGTTAGCTGAAGACACAGTAAAGACAGATCTGGGATCCGGCTGATCACTGGCACACTGATTGAACTTTTAGACAACCGTGGTGAGAGAGAGAGGGGAAACCAGAAACTGCCTTGCCACAGGTCCCCCCAGGCCAAGATAATTTGCAGAATGACAATTCACAAGGCAGATGTGGAAAAAAATGCCTATTTACAGCTTCTGTTTGCATACTCCCTGGACTTTTGGTGTTTATTATTTTTCTAATTTGAGCAAACCATGTAAGCTTTTGATATCTCAAAAATAAAATCATATGGCCAATAAAATACTTGTTTAGGGGGAAAAAAGTTAGTTCACTGACGCAGGTTTACTTTTTGGTCATCTTACTACTGGGAAATCGTAATCCACCTCGCTACTCTTCTGCTTCCTTGTGGCCGATTTGAACCAGAAGCCCCCCAGAGGCACCACCACCCAGGGGCACTCTCTGATGTCTGATCCCGGCCAGGCTCACACAATTTGCACCTTCTTTGCACACTGTATTTTTCCTTCCTAATTCTTTACCTATCTGCCATTAAGTACAAATTTCAGTAGTCATCTGCTTAACAGCCCACTCCTGGGTTCTGCATGTATTTTGCTCATCTATTTCCAGAGCCTGTCACAGTGCCTGGAACTTGCCAGGCGCTCAATGCGTGAAAATTACAAATTCTGGGATTGATGAATAATAATGGGTCAGATTATCCAAATGTTAAAGCTACCCTTTGGATCATCATTTATTCAATGATCAAAAGTCAGTTACTGAGAATTTATTGGGTAATTTTTGTATGGAAACAACACATAATATCTGAAACAAGAACATACCAAATGGTATCCTAGCACAGTGCTTCTTGGACTTTAATCTCCTTGGGAGCTCCTTATAAAGCAGATTCTGATTTAGCACGTCTGGGATGGGGTCTGGATGCTAAATTTCTAAAAAAACTCCCAACCGATGCTGATGCAGCTAGTCTTCAGACCACACTCTTTTTAGCAAGGTCCTGGGGGAGCTAATTGATCATCCCAGCCCAGCTTTTCCCTTATGCGAATCTTATTTATTTTAATTTAAAAAAATCATATTGTGATGGCTACCTAGGTAAGTTCCTGGTTCAGATATTAATAAAGATGTATTCTTGGGCTGGTAAAGAGTCAAGTCACCACTTCTTGTTTTTTTCTGGGATTTGAGGGATCTGCACTACATATATTGTCTGATAAATTCTGCCTCTCACTAGAAAATTTAGCCATATCTTTAGTACCCCAATGAAGGGTTCACTTGTATCAAGGGAATCAGGCACGGAAAAAAAAGGAACTTGGATTTTCCATAGGGTATTCTTTTTATGATAGAATCTTTTGAGAATATTTGTCTTGTTTTCTTGGTTTTTTGAGAAATTGTTACCTATGCAGCACTTAAGTATTTATAATATACAGAAGGTCCCCTTTATCTCTTAGGATTTCTTTCCATTTATGTGATCAATATTGTACAGATCATTCTTTCCAACAGTTTCTAAGCCACTGTGGATAGACTAAAATGGGCTGATAGATATTGATATTTTGATCTTTACACTGACTTCCACATCTCTTAATATTCAATGAATCCCTTGTAAAGTGAAGGTTTGAGTTGTTTCTTCAAACAGTGACACAGTAATGTAGATGTTTTCTGCAGGCAATATCTGAATATTTCTTTGTACAAATGGTTTCGCCTCATACCACAATGCAAAGAGCTGGTAATACATGTTTAATGACTTTTCAATGGATTAAAAGTAAGCCGTTGAAAACATATTTTTGATAACAATTCTTTTGTTAGTACTTGCTGTTGGCTCTCCTGGAGGAATATTGCCAACGATGATTAGATTTGCTCATTATATATATATGTATCTTCTCCATCTCACATACACACAGACACAGTCACACACACAAACGCGCACACACACATGCATTTGCTGAAAAAGTAAACATGTGGCTTTATGTCTGTAGTACACCAATCAACATATCAAAATCCAAATTTAGAATCCTAATTCACAATACCACTTTTTTTTCCCTTTTTTCTCCCCCTCACTTGGAGTAAATTAAATTCAGCCTTTGTTGGAAGGAAATGTAAAATGTGTTTCACACATATATTTAACACTAATCTGTTCTCCCTACCTTAATTATGCTTTGAATTTCTGTGGGATCTTATATTCCAGGGTCTCAATTTACTTTTATAAATATTCATTGATTTTTCCCATCTCTATTAATGGTGCTAAAAATTACCTTTCTTTTTGCATTTGGAGAAACTGAGGCATCAGGGAGAAATCTATGGTTTGTCACTTAACACAACTGTAGAGCTGCAAATGTGACCTAGAAGCTCCTCGATAAAGAGGCAATCCTCCTGCCAAAGCTTAGAAATAATGGTACAATGTTCACTGGAGGATTAAATCAGAGGCAGTCTGCTCACATTCTAGGCACAGCTACATTCTCTATGTTGTCTTTTCCTTAGTACAAAGTGCAGTAACAGAATAGCTGCCCCGTGGTTAAAGAGAAATGATTACAGAAAAGAACAGTTGGAGAAAACAAGGCAAAAGTACTTGGATTTTAGTCAGTGGGAGTCCATCACAGTAACTAATGGGCTGAGAATGTTTCTATTTTTTCACCAAGTAATCCATATGCAAATTTCCTGCAGTATTCAATATGCACTTCCAAGCTCAGTAAATGTTTTCTATTCTTTTCTGCTTAGCTCTCTCAGCTTTTTCCAATTAGGCCCTGTTTATTTAGAAAAAAAGAAAATGTCTAAAGGAAGGATTAAGTTCTGTATCTTATGGAGAAAGAATGAATATTAGAAATTCTTTCAGGATCTACAGGATGCATTCTTTACTCATCCTCCCCGCTGGGATCGGTAATGAGAATAAAGTAAAAGAGGATGAAGCTTTTTACTTCATTTGGTTTGTTCAGCTGAAAACATGCCTTTGACGATCTGGAATTAAATCCAAAATGCATGACAATTCAGACAATGGTGCACACGGAATAAGCCGGTGGGTAAAAATAAATAAATAAAAGAGAGATGCGAAAGCTCAAAAGGCCCCACCTGGTGAGCAGAAGTTCTGCAAAAGCAAGGGAATTCACGACGTGGAGGGGACACGGGGACAGGCTGGGGAGAGAGAGCATAGGCTGGAGTTAGTGGCTGTGCCAAATGAAGACGACCTGGGGAACAGAGCCGTAGATCAGAGACATGTTGCAAATGCATGGTCTCCCAGGGTAGTAATCAGGGAAGATGGCCCGCATGAGTCAGGCCTTCCCATCTTTAGTCATTGCACCCATGAAGACACGTGGTGTTCTGCCTATCTCAGTTAGGTTTTAAATTGAAAGTTGAAGGTCAATTTGTGCTTAAAGAAAAAAGTAAGACAGTTTCTCAACTCAGCTTCAGATCTCTTCTATTTGTTTATTTATTGAAAGAGAGAAAGAGAAATAAAAAATGCCTGAAATTGAGTTCCATGGCAGACAGGATGGAGGTGTCACGGTGACTGAAAAGGAATTTCTGCCCCTGAGGATGGCCTGCTTCAAGAGGCTGTTGTGACACCACAAGAGATATTATATACGATATTTTACAAACTTAAAAACATCATACCAATGAAAAAGGGGTCATGAGCAGTAGTTACGGTTGGCGTTGGATTAAAGAACAGGAAATAGCCAAGATGCTTCCAGGATCTTAGAACAGATTCTTACCAAATAGGGTTGTAAAGAACTAAGCATGAAAAGTAGCAAAATGTCAGATTAATTTTCTCTCCCTGCATTTAGGGATTCAAAAGCCATAGGGAGCAATAACTCATAAATTATAGTTAAGGATAGACTGTTCACCTAGTGATTGAATAATACACAAAGCTCTTCAGAAATCTTCATGATAAGTTTACTTGCCTAAGAGATAGACCATGAAGAGGAAAATTCTGGGGGGAAAAGTGTCAATATAATCAGCAATGAGAAGTCTCCCTTTAATGACAGCTATGGGGAAAGATGGGGAACCTGAATGAAGCAGTATATACATACAAGTGATCGGCTAGGACCATAGCATAGACTGCTCCCATAAGTATTTCCTACCACAATTGACATTCTCCAGATTCAGCAAAAAAAAGAAAAAAAAAAAAAGAAAATAATTCTTCATCTGTCGTCAAACTACCTGCTTACATTGTCCATGAAGAAAACTCTTCTGGTTACATTACCTAATGGTCATTTAGAAAAGCTGACTTCCATTCTTTAGTGTAACAGTTGAAAGAAAAAAAAAATCACCTTCAATAGCTTTTTATATTTTAAGTTCCAAGACACAGCAATGCTCTCAAATTTCAGTCTCTCAAGTATCAAGCTTCGAGAAAAATAAGCTAGGGGAACAAAAGCCTACCAAAAACCCAGGCTGGCTATTAAAATGTTACAACCAACCGCCATGAGTTTGAGACTATAGATGGTATCCAAATTAACAGAAATGTCCTGGACAGAAGCCTTCAGATCACCATGGAACAGGCTTTGATGCCCTTTGTCTAATTCTGTGGAGACCCAATCCTCAAGCAGAATATTTTTGGCCCATCAAATAAAGGCCTTTCCCAGGAAGCCAAAGTCCTTGGAGACATCACTCTGATTCTCAGCCCATTCTTAAGTAACTCAACACACTGGATCTAACCCCTAGCTTTAGGGTACACCAAAAGACATTGCATGGAGGGTTTTTTTGTTTTCTTTTGTTTTGTTTTTTTCCCGTTTTGATCTCACAGACCAGTTGTATTTTTTTCCTCCTTTCATTACCGAAGTAACTCCTTCCATGTGCCAACTTTGAATAATCCTCAAACAGTAATTTCATCACAGAAACAATCTTAGTTGACCAGGCTGTAATGACTTTGGACGTTTCATCTTTATCTGGCTTTTTTCTTTTGCAGCTTCACTGACATGATGAGAGCTCCCCAAAAAGGGCAGGCTTCTGCTTCAACTCTCAGGCACATCAATAAAAAGAACAATCTACACTTGCAGTCACAAGCTGATTAAGCCCCCATATCTTCCCTGGCAAATCGTCTAAGAGCTCCATCCTTGAGAACTTGCCCTGGAACTCGCAGCATGGCATAAGCAGTTGGAACTAAAACCTGAAAAATCTTTACTAGGCCTCTAAGCCACCTGCCTCCCACAGTGCAGCGGAATGGGAAGAAAATCTCAAAGTGGCTCCCTATCTACAGTATATATCTGTTCTTTCTTTGAACGTGTGGCCTAGGGGTCTCAAATGGAAAAGCAGGATAAAATAATCATCGAGCAGTGGGTTTGGAGCCCTTTCCTGAGAGTGTTTTACACTGCCTACACATTAAACCTGTTCTTGTTTATGCAGTAATCAATGTATTTGGATTGAATAACACTTCCACAGTTTGGCTGCCTAGCCAATTAATGTCTTTGCTTTCACCTTTATAATTAGCACATTTAAAAGAAGATTTTTAAAAGTTGCTATTGAGGTGGCAGTGAGGAGAAGGCACTGAGCCTGCGTGTGCAGGAGGAACAAAGACTCAAACTACAGGGAGTTGCAAGATGAACCACGAGATGGGATTTGCATATTGCAGACTTGTCAACCAAGGGACTTATCAAGCAGCCCTAAGGATATACCACCAGGGCAGTACTGACATAGCAAATTAGATCCTCACCCCAGAGGCAACACTAGAGAACAGTGATTTTAAATAGAAGTCGCATTTAAAACCTTGCTATTAGGCACATACATATACCATGACTCTGGAAAACAGACAAAGAAATGTTAGCACCAACAGACTTCTTGGTGAGGTTTCTTTCATTGTCATTCCCAGTCCATCTCAGATGCACAAAGGAAAGGGCTCTTTCATGTTTTTCCTTTTGTCCGAAAAATTAAGCATTTATATCATCTGCTCAGATTCACACAAAGACAAACACCGTAGATATTGCAAGGTTGTGCAAAATGCTCTGCCTGAAATGCCCATGTTGCAAATCAGGGAGCTTCGTGGGACTGGCAAACAAGATCCCAAACAAAGAGATTATCATCGTTCATGAATCACATCTTCGGCGAGGGAATTCCGTGGCAGCAAAATGTCACACTCTTAAAGTTCTTTATGAAAAGCTGATTGGTAATGGAAAGCTGTGGCTCCTTCGGTAATCCTAACCCCTGACTGACTTTCCAACACAATGTTCCAACATTGCCTTCCACTCTCTCAGTTCCCTGGGAACGTATTTTGGAGGTAAATGTCTGCCATATACAACTACCAAGCACTTAAGTGAAAAACTGCACAATTCAGAGTCTTCATGAATCTTCATGAGCTTTTCCTCCCACATGTATAACAACAATAAGGCTTTTTGAAGATGAGAGGAAGAAAAAAATGCACCATTTTTATTGAGCATCTACTATGCATGTGCTATGCTATGGGCCAGATGCTTTCATAAAACTTTCCTATATCAATTCTTTTTTCAAAAAAAGTCATGAATCATTAGAGTTATTTTACTAATAAAGAGATCAAGACTCAAAGAAGTTAAGCAATAATGCCCACAAGTAATGCTAGCCGGGGTTGGAGTCAGACTGATGTACCTACAAATCTCCTCATTCTCCCCACTCTATTCTGCTATTCCAAGAGTCTTAATAGGCTTCCGTTCTTAAGTGCAGGGTCCTGTCTTATAATTCATTTAATAAACACGTGTTGGGCTTCTACTCTGGGCTGGACGCTGTGTAGGATCTCAGCACACCAAGATAAAAGGGATAGAGTCCTTGCTCTCAGGAAACTTGCCCAGTATTTGGCCAGATGGCCATGTAAACAAACAAATGCAATAGAACGAGATATAATAAAAGACGCAAGTAAAGAGAGAGAGACTGTAAATCTGGGAAACTACACAGGTGGGTGTCAAAGTATAAACAGGAGTTCAATGTGCAGAGTAGGTGCTTAGGGAAACACAGACAGAAGAAATAATACTGGCTAAAGCCCAGAGGTAGAACAACAGACAACATGCTGTTGGAGGAAGCCATGACAGAATAGCAAGAACTTCTTGCTGGTTAACTATGAGGTGAGAAGTCTGGGTTAGTCTTCAGTAAAGACTCTAGGAAAGCCTTGGGCTCTACGCTTTCGTTGCCACATTGCTTTGTTTTCAGTAGGCACTCTATGAATATGGGCTTTTGCTGTGGTCTGAATGTTTGTATCCCTGCAAAATGCTTATGTTGAAACCCCACCCTCTAAGGTGATGGTATCAGGAAGTGGGTCCTTTGGGAGGCCACGAGGGCATTCTGCAAGGATTAATGGGCAGAGCCCTCTTGAATGGGATTAATGCCCATATAGAAAGAGACCAGAAAGCTAGCTAGCTCCTTCCACCACATGAGGACAAAGGGAAGGGGTGCTGTCCATCAGCCAGGAAGTAGGCTCTCACCAGACACTGCATTTTCTGGCACCTTCATCTTAGATTTCCCATCCTTCAAAACTGTAAGAAATACATTTCTGTTGTTTATAAGCCCCCTAGTCTGTGATATTTTTGGTATAGCAGCCTGAGAGGACTAAGGCAGCTTTAAAATGACAATCAGAAAATGTAACTCCTCTGACTAGAATGCTCCACTGGCTTCCTACAGTACTCACAAGAAACTCCAAATTCCTCTTTGCAGTTGCCCAGCAAGGCCCATGAGATCCAATCTCTGCCACATCTGTGACAAAATCCCTTCCTTCATCCTCACAAGCCCTGCAGCTACTCTTCCTAAAACGCATAAAGCCCTTCCCACCTCAGGGCCCTTCACATGCCATTCCTTGCCCCAACACTTCACCTCTGACTCTTCTGAGGAACATTTCTTCCCCTAGAGTTTCACATTTATTATCACTCCCTCCCAAATATAGTGACTGTATTTGGAGACAGCGTCTTTCCAGAGGTAACCAAATTAAAATGAGGTCATTAGGGTGGATCCTAATCCAATATGTGTGGTCCCCTTACAGAAAGAGGAAATTTGGGCTGGGAGCCTTGGCTCAAGCCTTTAATCCCAGCACTTTGGGAGGCCGAGGTGGGCAGATCACCTGAGGTCAGGAGTTCGAGACCAGCCTGGCCAACATGGTGAAACCTCCTCTCTACTGAAAATACAAAAATTAGCCAGGCATGGGTGGTGTGCGCCTGTAATCTCAGTTGCAGGAGAATTGCTTGAACCGAGGAGGCGGAGGTTGCAGTGAGCCAAGATGGAGCCACTGCACTCTAGCCTGGGCAACAGAGCAAGACTCCATCTAAAAAAAAGAAAGAGGAAATTTGAACACAGAGACACACACAGAGGGAAGATGATGTGAAATTACAGGGAGAACACTGTGTAAATATGAAGATGGCCATCTATAAGCCAAAGAGAGAAGAGCCTGGAGCAGACCCTCTTCTCACAGCCCTCAGAAGGATCCCACCCTGCTGACTTCCAATCTCCAGAACTGTGAGACAATAAATTTCTGTTACTTAAGGCACCCAGTTTGTGGTACTTTGTTACGGCAGCCCTAGCAAACTAATTCATCTGCCACATTTTCTATTTATTTCTTCTATAGCATTTGCCACCATCTGGAATTGTCTGGTTTATTTATTACTTGTCTCTCACTATACCTATCCATTAGAATGCAGTCTCCATGCAGGCAGGGGACTTCTCTTGCTTTGTTCATCATTCTCTGACACTCAGGATGATCCTGGCACATAGTGGGTCCACAGTATGTTGAATACATTAATGAAAAGACTGTGTTTTGGTGGACTGATAATCCGTAATTATTTATTTTTCAGGTACTCTAATTAACCTACACTTAGTCACAGGGCCTACCCACCCTGGGCAGATGAGAGAAAACTAGTACGTGGTGAATCAACAGAATTCACCAGTAGTGAGGTCAGCACTGCCCACTGGTGCCTTACAAAAATTTTGCTCTTTGCCCAAGTTTTTCATATGAACATAGTTTGAAAGATCCAGTTGTTTCTTTCAATGTCCTGATGTTTCGCCAAACCAAATTCAATTGATTGAAATATAGCCTGCTGATGCTTTTGTAAGGCTAAAGAAGTGGATGGCAACCTTCCACCCCTTTGCTGAATGGTGTAATTGGCCTGCCATAAAGAATTGGGGAATTTTAACACATTCCCCATTTGGCTGAGCGCACCAATTATTCCCCAGTTGCTATCAGAGCCACAGACTTTTCTTCTTTGGGGTCATTAAGCTTGTCAAAACTAATTTGTCACCACAACTGCTGACCCTCATTGCTCTGACAGCAGCACAAGGATCGCCCTAAATAGGCTCTTGCATTATAAGAAAGTAAATGGCTCATCAGAACCCACTGTCCTCTTGCTGTTGCCTTAGAATGGCCTTCTGACCCCAGAAGATGTGGAAACAGTATCCCATAAGTAACACAGGTCACAAAACCCTGTACTAATCATTTTGGTGTTATTAAAAATAAATAAACAAGTAGAATGAATAAATGCTTGGAATACAGGCTTGAATCTGATATGTGACAAAAATACACGATTCTCTAGCTTTGACAAAATTCAAATATATTGCATGTTCTCTCCATGCAATCATCTCATGGAAGTCAGGTGGAATTAAACATGTCATAAATCATGCGTCTCTAGTAAGCCAGTCACAATAACATTCTTTGAAAGTTTCTTGATTGTAAATGCAAAAATATTCCAAAATCAAGGTTGCCAACATTCAATAGGAAGAAGGAAACTTGCTGTGAGGAAATAGCATCCCGTTTTGAAACAGTACTTTGTGGGCTCTCCCATATTGAGAATAGTTACGCACCATTTGCTAGAGTTGGCAGGTTTAGTGAGTTTACACACAAGTCTCTGCACAATTAGACAAAGGTAAGAACAAATCTATTAATTTCAAAAAGATGAGGGGCTCTTCGGTGACTACCAATCAAGCATCATGAGAAGTTGCATTAACTCTTTTCAGGCTGAAGGGTACCATTTAATACAAAAACCAAGGAAACCTTCAAGAAAATTAGTTCTGATCTCAAAGTATCTTGATATAAACATGGAATATGAAAATAGCATTACTGGCCCGGCATGGTGGCTCACGCCTGTGATCCTAGCACTTTGGGAGGCCGAGGCAGGCGGATTGCTTGGGGTCAGGAGTTTGAAAACACCCTGGGCAAAATAGTGAGATCCTGTCTCCACAAAAAATAATAATAAAATTTAAAAAATTAGTCAAGTGTGGTGGTGCCCACCTGTAGTCCTAGCTACCTGGGAGGCTGAGGTAGGAGGATGGCTTGAGCCCAGGAGTTTGGGGCTGCAGTGAGCCATGCCGGTGTCACTGCACTTCAGCCTGGGGAACAGACTGAGACCTTGTTTCAAAAAAAGAAGAAGAAGAAAGAGGAAAATAGCAGTATCAAAGAACTTTTGTTCTTTTCTTCCTAAAAAGACGCAACCCTAAATAGAACTGAGTTTAGAATAACTGGCTGCAACTAAGTTTTCCTGGTGGTAGTATAGACGAGACACAATGACACTTTCTTTAAATAATACAGAGAGGGTAGAAATACCTGGTGCCACACTCACGCCTCACTAGTTTCCTCCCCAGCAATCTTAATTTTCTCTTTTTAAAGGGGGTACCAGATCCCTAATGAAAATTAACACTGTAAGTGTACAACTGGCAAAAGGATTAAATCTCTTGACAAAAAGCCAAGTCTTTGGTTGTTTACTTATATTTATTCAAACAAATCTGTAGGCTCATAGTTTGTCACTGATGTCATGCCTTTGAGTAGTTTTTTGTTTGCTTTTTGTTTGAGAAGAGATTACAGGATGGGTTGAGGAGAGTAAATACGGAGAAACGAGAAAGGGGGGAATGTGAAGGCCAGAATTTCATGGGAGTCGCAGATTCAGCTGAGTGCTAATGATGTCATTTGGTCTTCACTCTAGCAACAGGGATCCCCCACCCCCAAACCCTGCACTTTCAGGAGAGTAAGCTAAAAACTTGGCAAATGGCATAGTAACAAAGTCCTGAATTGGCAGCCAAGATCTAGATGTGAATTTTAAGTTGTTTTCTCCCCAAATGTCCAACAAGATCTGCTGTGATTTAAGAAGGGGGGAAAGAGATTTACTGAGGTATAAAAAGCCACATTTCAGAGTTGCCAGTGCTAATCAATAACTGGAATTTGACAAAAGACCATGTTAGGCTCAATAATGAAAAGGACACACATATAAAGGCAAGCATAATTACATGGTATAAATAAGGGAGAGGTTGCCAAAGACTGCATGTTGCCAAGTGCCTCAAATATTCATGTTCTTTGAAAGACTTATTTTTGTGTCTACGGAGGATGAATAAACCTCACTTAAAAAAATAAGGCTCTTCCCAAACCTTTGCTCATTTCTGGAATTGAACCCTTTTGCAGGTTCTGAAATGTTCAACTTTGTTTTTCATTAATTCGACATGTTCACACATCCCCTGCACTTCTGGAGCTCTGAACAAAACTGGCAGCGAAAGTTATGCTGGAATACTGAAGTGAGGACTGCTCCCCCAGTATCACTGGCCCTGCTGGAGATGTGCCGCTTGTTCTCATAAGACGTTAGGGCAAACTCTGCACCCTTCTGAAGTCTGAGTTATCACAGGAAACTGAAAACTTTTGGTGCTTGGCCAAGTGGCTTCCCATCTCCAAACTGTTAGTGACTCAGCCCGAGTAAAAGTCAGCTCTGTGTACACTGGGACCATCCTCTAATGCAGAGACCAAATGAGAGGAAAATTAATTGCTGAATGATAGAAGTTTCCTCTTTGACTCTCAAAGCAGGGGAGTCATTTAAGAGTTAATTTCTGCTTTGTTCTTCAGCTTTAGAAATGCAGGTAAAGCACAGATTGGGTTCATTGCCAATCCAGATTGATAATCTCACTGTGAGGCTGAAGTGGCGTCAGGCCTCACTGAGACACCAAGGATGATGGTTCCTGGTACAGAAACTGTAAAAGAACAAGCCCTTCGGAGACAGTGCTGGGAAGGGCCTTCTATATCACTTGAGTCGGTTTCATGTTTCATTTCTGAATCTGATTGCCATGAAACTACAATGAACCAAACACTATATTCCACCAGTTAAACTGGACGCATTTTCCAATCTGTGATGGTGCATGTACTGCTTCATGCTGCCACGCATGTTCTGAGTAAGCAACTGCATCCACACACTAACTGGTAGAAGTTCCTGGTAGTTAGAGGTATTTTCCAAACAGACACTGAGAGAGTGCTGGGCTGCAAAGTATCATTGCTGCCCCAAGCCATTAGCTTCAGGGAGAGAATGTATTATGTTTACCACAGATTGATGGGACTAATTTACAGAATCATCAGTAAATGCTATGTATCTCCTCAGTCTCTCACATAGCCTTTTGTAGACAGAAAGATAAATCTGAAGCTCGGAGCAAGCTCATTTAATTTTTGCCTGACAGCTAGTAATAACAGAAGCATCTTATAAAGGTTATGTTTCAATGAAAAAATCTATTACTGGGCGTATAAAACACACTTGCATTAATTACATTTTCTTTGCACTGTATTTAACAAAAGGTCAAGAAGTTACCCCCAAAAAAGGAACAAATGAAGAGAATTCTACCTATCTGAAATTTTCTTTTCTAATTTGTCCTTTAATTAGTTACTACATTTAATTAAATCTGATGCTCTGAAGATGACTAGCCAGAAATATGATCAGACATATAACAAGGATCAATTATTCTCTAGCAGATGATGTTTCTATATTTCTAAAGTTGCCTGTGTCTAGAACATACCTTGCCAGTCATGCTGGAATACTGGAAAAGAACAAGGCACAGGGACAGAATTTTTTCATATTTTGTCTTCAAAATTGGTATCAGGTGATACGATTTATAATAGCAAAAGCCAATACCTTTTATTTTCAGGGTTTCTGGGCAGTAGTAGGACATGAGTGTGAGGTAATGCTTTTTAAGGAAATTATGGTGCTCAAAAGTTGTAAATAGTGAAGGTTATCTTAAAGAGAAATGTTCCCGAACTAAGAAAATCTCCAGCAGGATATGGAGCTAAGGGTATTGTTGCCTGTTTGAAGTCAGATACAAATAATTCTATTCTAAACTTAGTTCTGTTAACTACCAATTGTGTGACCTTGGACAAACAAAAAAAATTAGCAAAATGAAATAAAATATTCTGAGGGCCACAATTTCACAACTGTCATGCTTGAAAATGAAAATAATAAATCTCTCCTAAGGTTTCTATGGTGCTTAAATGCATACAGTAGTCTGTCAAACAATAGGAGTTTCCTTTACCCTACTCTTTCCTATTTCTTTTTTTTTTTGAGACAGAGTCTCGCTCAGTGCCCAGGCTGGAGTGCAGTGGCACGATCTCAGCTCACTGCAACCTTTGCCTCCCAGGTTCAAGTGATTCTCCTGCCTCAGCCTCCCGAGTAGCTGGGACTACAGGTGTGAGCCACCACTCCTGGCTAATTTTTGTATTTTTAGTAGAGAGGGGGTTTCACTATTTTAGTCAGGCTAGTCTCGAACTCTTGACCTCAGGTGATCTGCCCACCTCAGCCTCCCAAAGTGCTGGGATTACAGGCATGAACCATCGCGCAGAACCCCTCTTTCCTAATTCTATCACTCTAATCCACTGGTTCATAACTTTGAGTCAAATCCTATATCTTTATCATCAACAGTCTAAAGAAGAGTTGTAAAAGATTTGTAGGAAGGTTTAAACCCTCAAACCTCCTGATGAAACATGTGCATGGGGAAGGCCAGTACAGCAGAAGGAGTGGAAGGCGCTGCTTCCAAACCCAGCTATGTTCCTAGTATTTGCAGCAGGCAGTGATCTCTCACTCAGCAAAGACAAGCTGCAGATGTACCAGGTGATGACCCAGAGCTACTTACTGGCCACCAACTCCTCCTCTCTCATTCTGTGCTGCTTATTTGGACCCCAGGAAACGAAGAGAATCGGAGAAAACAAAAGGTAAGAGATACACTACAACCTCACAGAACTATAACCACTGTGTATGCACATGTCATTGTTTGCTAAAACCTTGTTCTTCACTGTGTGGTCTTCAAACCAGCTTCAGCATCAGTGTCACCTGAAGCTTGGGAGAATTTCAGAATTCCAGACCCAATTCCTAATGAATCATAATTTTCATTTCAACAGAAAACTCAGGTTTAAAATGTGAAATTGTGCTCTTTTGTTCATTCTTAAACTTTAATCTGGAGTATAAGCTATAAGAGGGAAGATATCTTCACCTTATTGGAAACTGATATGTTCCTAATGACTAGAACACATGCCTGGCACATACTGAATGCTCACGATATAACTGTTGAATGAATGACTGAATGGGATTGATGAAATCTATGACGGTTGCAACAAAATCCTGGCTTCCTTGGATGCCATTATGGGACATGATTATTATAATCAGCAGGAGCGAAAAAGTGTATTCTATTAAATGCAGAAAATATTTATTGAGCAAATTCCAAGAATTATGACACTGTAATAAATCAAACAGGTGTTGATAGGCTAAATTTGACTTCAATGATGCAAAGCTTTTTTTTTCCAGATAATGCTAATTGATGACATAAAAAAAGATGTCACATGAACTGCTTTAAAATTTTACCTCTTTAGGCCAGGTGCGGTGACTCACACCTGTAATCCCAGCACTTTGGGAGGCCAAGGCAGGCCAATCACCTGAGATCAGGAGTCGAGATCAGCCTGGCCAACATGATGAAATCCTGTCTCTACTAAAACTGCAAAATTAGCCAGGCATGGTGGCACACGCCTCTAATCCCAGCTACTCAGGAGGCTGAGGCAGGAGAATCACTTAGAACCCAGGAGATGGAGTGAGCTGAGGTCGCGCCACTGCACTCCAGCCTGGGTGACAGACAAAAAAAAAAAAAAAAAAAAAAAAAAAGAAAAAAAATTTCCCCTTTAAACAACTTTTTTAAGGTATAAATTACATACCACAAAATTCACCCAATATAAAAGTGAAATTCAATGATTTTTTAGTAAATTTACTGAGGTCTGCAACTCTCACCACAATCCAGTTTTAGAACATTCTCATCACCCCAGTGACATTCCTCACATCCATTTACAGTTAATCCTTATTCCCACCCTCAACTCCAGACAATTTCTTTCTGAAAAAAAAAAAAAAAAAAAAAAAAAAAAAGACATTTTGAGGATTTCTCAATCGGGTACATGATTGACACCATACATGCAATTCTTCTTGGGCATTTAGTAAAGAAGTCCAGTAAGGATCTCTATCTGCCAACACCTGGCCAATTCGTTTTCAGTTACTGTGTACCTGAAAATCATTTTGAAATCAATTTTTCTTTAAAAATTCTCTATGTTCCTGCGTGTGGTGGCTCATGCCTGTAATCTCAGCACTTTGGGAGACCGAGGCGGACGGATCACCTAAGGTCAGGAGTTCGAGACCAGCTGAATAACATGGTGAAACCCTGTCTCTACTAAAAACAGAAAATTAGCCAGGTGTGGTTGCACGTGCCTGTAGTCCCAGCTACTCGGGAGGCTGAGGCAGGAGAATCACTTGAACCCAGGAGGCAGAGGTTGTAGTAAGCCAAGATCGCGCCACTGCGCTCCAGCCTGGGCAACAGAGTGAGACTCCACCTCAAAAAAAAGAAAAGAAAAGAAAAGAAAGATATTAGTATATGAGGATAAGTATACCAGCATATTTACTGCTTAATTTGTTACAGGGGCAGAAACACAGGACACATGCCTGAATCTTTGGTTACAATACATCAGTACTATAGACTGTGATGCAGCTATCAAGAAGAACGTGTTAGAGTTACACGAAGTGACCTGGAGAGATATCCATATTATGATGGTAAGAGACAAATGCAATGTCATGAGAAAGATGCATAACATGATCCCATTTTCTGTAAGGAAAATCATATATGTATATATATTTGTATGTTCCTACAACCATAAAGAATGTGCAGAAGGACAGGCACCAAGCTCTCCACACTTCTATTTTAAGGGGGAGAGTGATGGAGGCTCAGGAGGTGAGGAAAATACTTTGTGCATTGTTGTGAGCAAATAATGCTTTGTTGTCTGAAAATAAGACCCCATAAATCATATCTTCAAAAATTGTAATTACATTTTCCATTAACTCAGTTTAACTTTCTCATCCCTTCCTTTTCGCCATAAATCTAAATTCATACAATCTGTCCAAAGGTGTGGGCTAAAATATTATGTGGATTATTGAGATCTCTGGGTTATAATTTTAGAGTTTTCAAAATTGGATTTCAAATCTATTGTCACTAGTCGAAGGGGATGAAGACCTTGGCAGCATGATTTTATCATGTAGCAGGAGCAGAATGACTGTCAGGAGGAAGCCTCACCTGTAATGGCTTTCAAAGTTCTTCTAACTGAATGAGACAGTGGAGAGATAGTAAATGCTTAGATTCCCAGTGCTGATGATAGGCAGCTTAACAGCACCTGTCTCAATACTCATGGTAGCCTAATTAAGTAATACAGAAAGCATATCAGTTAAGCAACAAACAAAATTTTTTTAAAGGAGGTAGCATTTTCTGTATCACCAAATGAAATGCTGACTATATGCGTAGGAAAAATACGTATTTGTGTGATAATCCGCCTATACAAAATGCTTAATAGTGATACATTAAGGAAAAACGTTTGATTAAATTATACAAATTATATCAGAAAGCTAACTAAGGTATTGTATTTTTATTTTTTCCATAGGTAAGGTTTTTTCACCTTTATAATGTTATTCTTAATTTCATCATTTTTAACAGTAAATCTTTTAATTTAAAGTATTAAATCCAGGAAACTAGATAAATGATAGTGTACAATTCAGTTAATTGTTATAAATTGAAGAACTCATATAACCACCGTAGATCAAGTAATAGTACATTTCATTATTACTCCTAAAAGAAATTCAATCTTTAATTCCAGGAAAGAAAGTCTAAATTACCAAATACATTTGGTACATTTAGTGAGTTACTTCATCCACTGGGGTTTAGACTGGACTGTCTGGGTAAAAATCTAAATACAAGTGAGTGAGTAAATTTAAATGTGACTCTACAGAGTCTAGGGACAAAACATCCTTTGGAAAAGTGTGTTAGGCTCCATCAAAACGGCTTGGCATTGTTTTCCACTGTGTCACAGGAGCAATTGTCAGGACCAATGACTTGTCCATGTTTGAATCACAGAGCTAAAGCCAAACCCTTGACTCATCTCTAGGTTCATTTCTACCCTTGTTTCCTTTGTCACCAAGGTGTAGTGTAATGAAATGCATGTGACCTGGCAAACTGAACAAAGAGCCTCACTGTTCAAAGAAGGTAAAACAGACGATTAATTTGTCAGCACAAAGTGAAGATTCAGAAGGCTGAAATATCAATCTCTTTTTCAGTCTATTATTCTTTCTTTGAATAAAAGGTTGCTTATAATTCACATTAGGTTAGAAATGCAGAAGTTCAAAAGCGAGCAAACCTTGTGCTATATACTCCCTACACCTCGCAGGAAATATCTCCAAAGAAGAAGAGGTCTGCAGAAAGGATTTATTAAAGCCCAATGTTTCTACCCAAAGTAGACCTTCTTTTGGTCTTGCACGTATCAGATACATAGCTACTTGTTGACTTGATCAGAACTGATATGAGGTAATCAAAATCAGTTTCATGAAAGCAGAGATCGCAGGAATATGGACCATGAAGTGATTGTTGCTTATAGTAAATGGCACTTTCAGCTGGGCTCAAGCTTCCAAAAGCCCAGGATAGCTCTTTGATTCTCCTGGAGATCTTTTTTCCCCAACCAAATACAGCCACTGTGAAGAACTCAGCTTGTTGTGTATGAAGCAACCAAAATAACGTGGGTTCCTTGTTTCTGAGTTCCATGACCAAGCTTGTCAGAAGCCCCAGATGGTTGCTTTCAGTCACTCCTAATGACAGGAAAGCTAGGCAATCCAGCACCTCTGTCCAGAAACTCAGTAAAATTCAAAAAGTGGCATTTTCACAGTATGCTTTTAGGGAAGAAAGCTAGGTGAGGGGCTTTAGATCAATTCTGTTATTTCCTGTTTCAGGGGCAAACCTTGCAACTTGGTGGACAAACGCTACCTATGATAAAATATTTTATTTAGAATTGTACAGTCATTTCATGTTCCAAGTGAATAACATTCACTGCATTCACACACAACCAGGAAGTCAGTAATTTAGTGTCAGCTTTGGTCTCTGCCTAAATACAAAAGTCTGGCACATAAGATAATTTGAAAACAATTATTAAGGATGGTTTTCAGAGCTGGTACACACATATAACCACTAAATATCTGGCACAGATCCTTCTACTTTAGCTCAGAGATTTCCTAAAGAGGAGAGTAAACAAGACCCTCTCTGTTTCACTGATGCTAGTAAAGGGATTAAAATAGTCATAAACAAGATTTTTTAATGGTGGAAAAACTCAAAAGCAATGTAATCTTATAGTCCTTATATTACAAGAAGATGAATCGTGTTGATTATTTTTTGACAGAAGACTCTTGGTAATTCATGGAATAAGAAGTCCAAAATGCAATTTCTTTCCTATACAATCTGGGCAAACAAACGCATTATTTGTAGAAGAAATTTTTATTTTGTCAACCTAAAAGTTTGCCATAGACATCTTCTTTAAAAATATAGAAATAAGAGACTACCAGTGTTACCTTGCCCCTGAATGAGGCCCAGGATGCTGCTAAACCATCCTGCAATGCACAGGACAGCCCTCATAACAAAGAACTATCTGGCTGAAAATATTAGTAATGTAGGGGTTGAGAAGCCCTATCCTATAGCATGGAGTTGCAGGATTATTCAGGAGAGCAGAAACTGAGATCAAGTTGATCATACACACAAACCTCTCACTCAGCACAGTTCAATTTCTTCTAAACTTGGGAGAACAATTTACCAAGTAAATATCCTAGTGTGAAGCTGGCAATTGAAGAGAGAAGGATGAGAAGATGAGTATTCCCAAAGTTAAACAATGAGTTCAAAGCAAGTTCAGAGGCACAACATTGGCTGTATTTGCCCTGCTATATGTCTTTAGTATTCTGCGGGGAAATAAAAAAAGGATGCGGAAGAAGAAAGGGAAGGAAAGGAGGGAGAAAGGGATGGAATGGAGAAAGGGAGTGAGAGAGGGAGGGAGGGATGGAGAGAAGGAAGGAAGGAAGGAAGGATCGATCAAAGGAAAGAAGGAAGGATCGAAGGAAGGAAGGAAGAAAGGAAGGAAGGAAGGAAGGAAGGAAGGAAGGAAGGATCGAAGGAAGGAAGGAAGGAAGGGAGCCTTATGCTTTCCATCAACATCAAAGAATAGAGCAATGGCAAGATAGCCATGTCACCCACCCCTCTCAAAGTGGACAACATTTGGAGCTCATTTCAGACCTCCCATCCACATGAAGACACCACACACTTTCTGGCTATGTCACATCATTCTATTTTGTGCTTTAATGGTGTCACTGGCACAAAGCAGCCCTTACTGAGTTGGAAAAGTAACCCAGCCTTAAAAGAAAAAGTCATTATCTGATCCCTATACAGTCATCCCTTACACCTAAAAATGGTATTTTTCAGAAATGAGAAAATTCTAAATAAGCCATTGGGGGAAACTAATAACAGGTTTGTGAGAAGAAGAGAGAAAGGGAAATGAAAAGGGATCTATTGCACAACAAAGACACAGACATAACTGATATGCAAGGGCTCTGTTGGCACATGACTGCCAGGATGCAAAGCTGGGTCTAAGCACAACAAACTAACCCACGGTACACACGGTAGCATGACAGGCCTATGGTTATCTGATTGGCACACCGTAACTGCTCTATTTCGTGTATTTACACTTAAGCCTGTAATAGTAGTTCTTTGAAAAGCACTGTCGTGTATTTAACTGATGATTGGCTCCAGCAATTAAATCCTACTACACTATAAAATGCTGGACTATTCTGCTGCTTCTCAGAGTTGGAAAGAAAGGAGTTGACTCACATCTCACCCATCTCACTCCAGGTCAGCAATGGCACTGGAGGCAGTGCTGGGGATACTGAGGATATTGCTGTTTTGAGTGTCATGTGTTTGCTATGGAGGAAACAGTGAGTAACAGGCAACATCCCGCTATTTGTGGTCCAAGAAGGGGCTTTTGTTCAGAAAGGTGTTTTGGGACACTTATTGCTCACACAACACACTAGTGTGTTAACATTTCGTATCTCTACTAGTTTTCATGTCTAGATCAGAATGCCATATAAAGGTATGCTTTCCTATCGAAGAGTAAATGTCTATGTTTACAAGAAACTTCTGCTTTGATAAGTACTGCTTGATTTGGGGAAGATGAAACTAGATGTAGGTCCTTTTTCCCCCTCCAGTAAGGCTTAAGATGGTTCTTCTCTTTTTAGGATGAAATCTGTGCATAAGACAAATCGTCCCAGTTCTTTATTCCTCTACCTAATGTAACTTCAAACGTCCCTCATTCTATACTCTGATTATTGGTTACCTCTGGATCCTATAAATGGGAGAGGAGAGTATGGTCACTGCTCAGTTTTGGAGGGCATGTTAGCCTGCAAAGGCCCTGTGTTACAGATAATGGGGTCCTCATGGGGAGCTTCCCAAAGGAAGCACGAGCTTCTCCTTTAGTATTTGGGCTGGCAAGCTTCCATCCTATTTCTGGTTTCTTGACTGTAGTTTCAAAAAGGTTTTTTTTTGTTTTGTTTTTTTTTTTTTTTTGGTTTGCTTTCTGATAGATTTTCATAGGGTCACATTTCAGATAAGCCATCTTTAAGCATTTTTCTCCTTGTAAAATACTATGAAAAGTGGTGGGCACAAAAGCTTTGGGACTTGAGGTTACAGTACTATTTGAAAACTCTTTCTATCTGTGTGTTTAGTTTATATATTTACTTTCCTGGTATTAGTAAGTTTATATGTTTTAATTTATTCTTCAAGTTGTTTTAAAAAATGATTTAAGAGCGACTTCGCTTATAGAAAAGCATATGTTGATCTTTGCATTGTAATACTTCTTCCCAGAACACGTTAGAATGAGTCACGGTAGTTCTAGTGAATCTCTCTTCTGACGCTGATTGCAAGAGTTAAGCAAACTGCAAAGTTTGAGGGCATATTCCTCCACATTTCTGACACCACCTGTAAGTCCATGGTGGGGGCATCCTCAAAACACCTTCAGGTGCAATAATTCATTAGAAGGACCCACAGAACTCACTGAAGCTATCATATTCATGGTTATGGTTTATTACAGAGAAAAGATATGTATTAAGATCAACCAAGGGAAGAGATGCATAGGGGAAGCCTGCTAGGGTTCCAAATGCAAATGCTGCCATTGTTCTCAGAGTGTGATACCCTCCTGGGATCAATGTGTGACAATAAATACAGAGTACTGCCATCCAGGGAAGGTCACCTGAGCTTTGGTATCTAGAGTTTTTATTAGGGCTCCATTGCATCATTGATTCAATTGTTTATGTGGTAGATCTCAGTCTCCAAGTTGACTGATATTGTGTGTCCCAAAGCCTCCACTCTAAATTATATGGTTGGTCTTCCTGGAATGGCCTGTCCCACCTTAACATTGTTGGGGGTGGCTGGTCCAACCTAAGATCTGGTGTGGCCAGCTCCCAAATTAAACAAAGACACTCCAATCAGATATTAATATGAATTACCTCCCAGAAGTTGAGGGCAAGGAGAACTCTCTTTGGGCAAAGTCAAGTTCTTTATTACACAAAAAATTTACCTGTTATTACTAGTCACGCTAATCCTAGCCTATTCCTAACTATGACACTTTACTATAAAAATCATTTTCACACAAAACTGTTGGGAAATTTTTAAATGAGAAGCAAATTAAATCTAAGAATAAATATCTCTAATAACATAAAATTAAGACCATCAAAACCAGAAGGCAACATCCAAATAGTAGTTAAAAATAAAATGAGAATCACAGAGAAAGAGCTTGAAAAATACACACCATTTCAAAGCACATAATTAAGAAGGGAAATCATTAAAATTTTCAACATTTTATTTTTGTAAAACTTTTACATGTTTACTTAATGTTACTGCTGAAAGCTAACCAAATTTTTTATTGTAATCTCAAGCCTCACAGATCTATGTTAGATTTCATAAAAGAAAATTCTTATAAAAAATCAAACATTTATCAGCTCAGATCACTTATGATTACTGTAAGTGCAAAAAATAAATGGACATATGGTACAAATTCTCACTCATTTCTACTTTATTTTGCAAGTGAGATGTGTAAAGCTCTTCAAGACCTTCTCAACCATACATGAAAACAGAGGAAAGAGTTCTGGATTTACACCTTTTTTTTTCTTTCCCAACATGAAATTTTATGAATTACATACAGTGGCAGGTCAAGAACTGAGTTTGAATAAATTAATGAATGGTTTCTACTGCAATCAACAAATTCAGTGAATACAAACAGACTATGGTTTAGTTTTACCTTTTTCCTTCTTTTCTAATTAAATTCTAGATACCGAGCCTCCCTCGAATGCAGAGTTAACAGTGGGGTTGTGTTTCTGATCAACAGAAGCTGCTGGATTACCTTGTTCACACATATAAAAAAGTAGTAAGTTCCATAAAGAAACTCTGTCCCCATTTGAAATCTCTATTGCTTAGCGCTTTTAATGCAATTGGGGCACTGACTGGGAGCAGAAAACTATCCCAATGACAGACATATGGGGACTTTGCTATTTTCTAAAGGTCAATCAGCACCATTTGTGCCTGCAGAAAAGCCAATCGCTCCCTAATGCAGAGGGCAGAGAGTACATGGAGAATATACAATGAAAGTATTAGAAGTTTAAAAGAACAGCATTCATATGTTTTTTTTCCACCTAGGAAGTGTTAAAGACTATGAATTGCAGCTGAGGGAGAATTAAAGTCCCTATTTACACATTTCACTGAGCCTGCAGAACTGAAAAAGAAATGAACACAGTTGTAAAAGTATGCAGTTCGCTCAGGCAATTTCATTGTCTTAGTGTAGGAGAAAATGTCCTTTAACGTCATCAGCTAAGAAAAGGTGAATATTCAGGAATCAAAAAGCACCAGAAATGTTAACATTAAAAAGAAAAAGAAAGGTGAAAGGACTAGAAACGTGATAAGGCACATGGAGGATGTGTGGGATTTGGAGGAAGAGGCATGCGAAGAGGTGAGAGAAGCCTCCTAAATCAGGGATTTGCAGCTGCGATGGGAAAAGATTAGAATTTCCTGGGGTTGCAGTGTAGTTTGAAAAAGGACATTAAACAATATAATCTTATATTGTGAATAGAGAAAAACACCTTTCATTTTTGTAACACAAACCTTGGTGAGTCTAGCCCTATGAAATCTTCTTGGCTGATGGAGATAAGCCCATTCTAAACTAGCAGCCAAGAAGATTCTCAACAGGAGAGGGAGTGGGCAGCTGGAAGAGTAATGTACAAAACAAGTACACCCCCAGGGGGGCACAGGAATAGGGAAAGGACTGAGATTTGGTTTGTGCTTATCGGAAGAGGGCATGGTGTTTTAAAAATTGAATAACACTGTCCAAAGTCATCCTAAAAGTATTACCAACACCTTCAGAACCCTGTTTAGTAAAAGCCATTACTGCTGTATCTGTCAAAGTAACCTTGGGCGATTTGACTTTTTGGAATACAACCTCTGGGACTTTTCTGGAACCTAGCTGACCTCTGGATAGGGTATTTTATTGTGTTTCTGCATTTGCATTGCATCATTTTTTTTTTTTTTTTGAGAAGCACAAAGTACCTTATAGGTGCTTACTTTTAAACAAAATGTCTAAAATAGACTAGAAACCAATAACACGCCTTAAGGTTGTACTTGCACTCTTCCAAATAAACACATTTGGTTCTTTTTTATGTCACTGGTTTTTGTCCACCGTGACAAGTCTCACAGATTCATTAGGGGGAAGAATATCAAGCTATCATCATATAAAGACTCCACAGAAAACATCAAGAAATTCAAAACCTCTCTCTGCTTCCACAGCCCTCATTAAAAAATTGCACCTGTCAATAAAACACAGATAAATTAGGTGACTGTAAGTGAAAACTGCTAAGGTAAATCAGTAATTAAAAAAACTAAACCCCACGTAGGTGAAACACCATTAAATCTGTCTCTGTCTCATCAGATCAGCAGCCAATCAGGTCCTGGCGGGCCATATGTGTATTTATAAATATATCTGCTAATGTAAAGGTCGCACTGCTCACTGCTCAGGGAAATCAGGCACATTTGGAACCATCCCTAGAAGATTTTGGTTTCTTTAAAAAAATATTTTGACAATTTGTGACAAATGCAATCCTGCCCCCATATGTTTTGTACTATTTAAAGGGAAATGACACCCAGTTGCCTTCACATCAACACGTGAATTTATTTTTTCTTTTAATAATGAAGTTAGAAGATGAGAGGCGAGGCAGGTTACCTTCCAAACATCTTGAAAAGATGTAAATATCTTTCCAAACTTCATATTTCCACACTTGTCCAAGAGGACAGAGCTTCCGAGATCTGTTACTGCTCATGACATAGGAAATCACAGAAATTTTTCTTCCAAATTGGAGGCTGAAGTGGAAAAATAACCGGAATGACAAGAAAGTGATGGCAGATTCTTGCCACCAAATGCAGTCTTCTGCCCCATTGCCTATTTTTTTTTTTCTGCTCAGTAACTCCTTCCCCTTTCTAAGGATGAGGAGGAAAAGGACTCTTGAAATGCTCCCCTCTGACACCCTCTGAAGAAACCTCTAATGGATTAATTTAGAACATCTGGATGAATTCAGAATATCTCAATCAGGACCGAGAGTAACATCATCATGAGGCTGCAAGAGCCAGAAGTGAAGAATAAGCTTCAAATACGACACACCCATTTACTTGCATCTCACCCCACTCCTTAGTGCCAACACAGTGACAAGGTTTCTCTATGGCATGGGAGACAGAAATCCTCCCCCGCCAAAAAAAAAAAAATCCCACAATCGGATGACATCTTTGGTGGAAAAAAAAAAAAAAAGCTTCTGACAAGACAGAAAGGTATGAAAATATTTTGAGAGAACTTGTTTAATCGCCCAGCAATGCCTTCCGTTCAATTTAGCCCTTGAATCAGAATAATCATGACAGATGGCTCCTGCTAGTTAAAAAAAAAATAGCTAAAATTTCAGATAACGCAGCCTTCTGTCATGTTCTCCTACTCTGAGGTTTATGCAGTTTGTTTAGCAGGCTCTGAACTGCATACTACTAGTTGATGACCAGTTTTCACTTAGGATCTGCAGAATTCACACCGCTTGATACCGAATGCTTAGAACTCCAAGCGGGGAGAAATATTGTCAGTTCAGATGACAAAAGACCTTGCTAGGCCACCCCTCCTCCACCCAGATTATTACATCCACATTTTATACACCAAGCAATGTTTAAAATGTAAGGACCGAGAGGAAAGCTCTTGGATCTATCAGCCTTGCCATCTCTTTGTAGCAGAATAAACTCATATCTGATGCTATAATTACACCCCTAATGGACACACTTAATTTATTTTTGAGAACTGAGGTTGATATCCACTAGTGCTATTATTAAAAAGACTAATGAGAGCTGCTTGGTAAGAAAAGAAAAGATTTATTGAATTCCTTTTGGCACCCGGCACAGCTTAGCAATTTTGAGAGCCCATCAAAACAGCAGATATATACCCTGCTCAGATGTGCTGTATGGGATGTGAGCTGGGTTTCAGATTTTCAATAACAAATCTGTCACTCCGATTTTAATTAGACGGCTTAAAGCAGCCACATCAATAATGGCAGAATGACGGCTTAGTTCAAAGATCATAGAGATGTTACTTCAGTTTAATAGTTCTTTTATACAAGTACATATTTCAGAAGTTTGCAAGGCATTCATCTTGACTACCCCTTTCACCAAAGAGGAGAAAAAAATATTCTTAATTGAATTGAACCAGGAACACTAGCAGTCATCACCATTTCTACAGCAGGCTGTTGCATCCAGCTGGTGAGGAGGTCTAATTTCACACCACGAAGCAATGAAATGCTGCTAACTTTTATTTGTGAGTGTGAAACGGTAATATTTCATGACAGCAAAAGGCCAGTTGACACCGCTGGGTGCACCCTCCGCTTCTCCAAACCTGAGAGACAAATGGGAGGTCTTGGTTGAGTACTGACAAACAAACGGATCTTTCTCACAAAAAGCTCCCAGAGAATGAAGGGAGGACTCAATTTGGGATGAAGGGTGAAGCCCCCTATAGAAGTTCCCATTTAACTGTGAACACTCCTCTGCTCAGATGGTACAGGAAAGCGGATGGTAATCTCACAGTGAAAAACCGGCCAAAGTCCAACCTTTTTTTTTTTTAAACTGGGTGGGGATAATGAAGAGTTGTCCTTATATTCCTTTCCATTGATTCTTGTTACATGAATAAAAACATTGGCTGAATAAATATTACATAAATAAACACTCTTAGTGTATAGAAACTATTACTATATTGGTATATATCTTCCACACTTTGATGGGAATATGTGTGTACACTTTTCTTTAAAAAATAAAACCATTCTATACATACTGTAAAGATTTCTCCTTAATATTTCTGCTTAATAATATGGTTATTATTTTCCATGTCAATAAATATATACCAATATCATCATTTTAACAATTATATACTATTCCATCGTATAAATAATCCATACATTATTGAATCAATCCCCTCTTGCTGGACATTCAGATAATCTCAAATTATTTTGCAACGGTATGTGTATATGTGTGTATATATATATATATATAAATATTAATATAGAGTAAATGAACATGTACTTTCTATATATGAATATGTGTTATACACACACATTATATAATTTGGTTATTATATTAGAATAAATTATCTTAGGATAAATTATTAGAGCTGGCACTCCCAAGTCTAAGTATCTGCATTGTTAAAAAAGATTTCATATGCAGTCAGCTCTCTATATCCTTCAGTTCCACATGTGCACAAAATCAACCAACCGCAGATTAAAAATATTTTTTAAAAATACAATAAAAATAATACAAATAAAAAATACAGTATAACAACTATTTACATTACATTAGGTATTATAAATAATCTAGAGATTATCTAATGTATACAAGATGTGCATAGGTTGTGTGCAAATCCTATACCATTTTATATCAAACATTTGAGCACCCATGGATTTTGGTATCCTTATGGGGTCCTGGAACCGATTTTGCATGGATACTGAGGGAAAACCATATACTATATCACTGTTCTAATGGGTACAGAATGTGTTTCTTAGAAGCATCTTCTCCTGGATCAGATCCTGACAAAACACTATAAACCCGTTACTATCACTTTCACAGCATCATTCAAATCCACAATTCTATCTCCACTTCCTCTGCAATGCTATTCATCACTCCCCAGAATAATCTGAACATTCTCGGGACCCAATCCCTGCAAGTCTACCTCACTGTTCTGGTCAAACTTCAATGGTGTAGACAAAGTTGTATTGACTCCTCACAGACAGGACTAACATCCTTCATGTTGTCTTAACACTGACTTCTGCGATATCTAAATAGCACACGCTACAAGTGAAGACCACAGCCCATGTGCCAGTGCCATTTCATTGCTCTGCACCAGCTCTGCCTCGTTTCAGGCTATGTGACTTTAGGACAGTGACTTATCCTCTATGTGCCTCAGTTTCTTAATTGTTCTGAGTACTTCCTTCAGGAAGCCTTCTTAGACCTCTTATATCTAGGTTAGGGCCTTTCCCTGTGTCCCCAGGACACTCCATACTTCACCCAGCACAACACTTACCACACAGTTTTATGGATGCCTGGTACCTGTTTTCCCCAACACTAGACTATCACAGTAGGATCCACAGGCATCAATCTTGGTCTCTACTTATGTGCCATTCATTGAAAATTATAGAGTGCCTACTTTAAAAAGATAATTATTAAGCTCCAGATGGTATTTTTGGAGGAACTAGGGATACAACAGAGAACACAACAGATAAAGTCCCCACTCTCATGTGGCATATATTCCAGTGGGGAGGAGCAGACCGACAGCAGAATAGGTCAATGTAAAGAATGGCAGATAATGGTAACTACCATGGAAGCAGGCAAAAGAGAGGGTGGGGTGGACTTGCTGTTTAGGAGTCTGGGGTCAGAGGAGGTCTCCCCCAAAAAGTGACCTTAGGAGAAAGAACTGTTGGTGTCTGGAGTAGGGAGAGACCACTTTCTTTGAGCAGCTGACTTCTTCCTGCTGGTTTCAGAACACAAGCCCTATATCATATTTTGTTTAATATAAGAGGTCTGCTGCTTAAGAAGAAAAAAAAATTTTTTTCAAACATAGCTTCCAGTGTAAATGGCTTTGTGCTAGGCAGCGACTTTAAAGCTGGCATAATTCCCCAAACAATGAAAGCTTCTGGTGAGAAGCACGTAAGTGTTGAGAGAAGTGATACACCGAGAGGAGGCCCAAGTTCACACTCGACGTAAGTGGCAGAGCTGGGATTAAACTCCTTGTCTGCTACCTCCAGAGTCCACATCTATCTCTCTCCTCACCCTGAAATGTAAGCCAGACATACCAGCAGGCTGCCAAGTCATTTTAATTCAAATTTAATGGAGCTGCCACAGCATGGTATTGCTTTGTTCAAGTTTGCTTCCCAGATGACCTTGCTGTGTGTTTAGACACCTTTGACAGCCCGTATTGAACATACCTAAAATGGTCTTCACCGTAAGAGTTCATTGATTGTGCCTCTGTATGTTCAGAGTGATAATGTTTTTTAATCAGAAGGCATTTTATTTGGAATTTCTTTTCAAAAAGTGCAGGTAGTTCTAAACACTAAATACAAGGTAAAGGTGTTTTAAGAATGTGCGTAGAAAGTATTGCTGTTGGCCCAATTTCTACATCAGATCACTGTCCAGTTCTGCCTTCTGCTTTTCACTGACTTTTCTTCTTCTTCTTCTTCTTCTTCTTTTCTGCTTGCTTCCCTACTTCTAGCTGCCAGCAAGTCAGATAATTAAATGCCAAAGTAGTGACACTTGGCATTTCAGTGAGCGCTCCGTATTTACTACCTGGTCCCTCTCGACAGCCCTCCTGCTCAGCATGCGTGCAAGCTCTACGCTGCTCTGCTGAACTGAAGCGCTCTTTTGTTGCAGGGCTGGACGAACTGAAGAAAGATGAACTCAGGCAGCAGCCCAGAATTGAGAGGAGGGAGTCAGCGGATTCCCTAACTTCTCTCCTCGCTACCTCTTGGAGTTTATGTCCTCATTTCAATTAAACAAGCATTTGTTAAAACCTTAGCCCTCTGTGCTCAGCCCTCTACTAGGACGTTTTTAAAATGAATTTTGTATTAAAGGGGACAGGACTTTAGGTCTTTTCACTTCAACCAGGTACTGCCAGAATATTGCACTATACATGAATCAGAAAGTGAGTTCACCTTAATAAGCTCACCCAATTTTATACAAAAGCTATTTGTCAGAGGGAAGTAGACATTGGATGCAAAAGCCTGACTCTAGCTTCCAAGGCTGTAATTTAGACCTTGGGGGAACTGTCTAATTCAAACTGTGCCTCTTCACCATAAGGATCAGGTGGTCAGGCGGCAGCTTAGCCATCACCTCCTTCTGGAAGCCCTCCCTGACCCCATGAGTCTGGGTTAAGTGCCCTCCTAGGTGGCTCTGATGCAGCCAGTCCTAGACCATAAACTTAGAGGATAGGAACCCTGTCTTACTGAGAATGTCTCATGCCAAACACAGCACCTGAAACATATCAGGGGTATGATACATAGTTCCAATTAAACTGCTTTGCAGTGAGATGATAAAGCCTTTTCAAATTCCTTTAAGCTACATTGAGCGACCTATGGTCTTAAAATCAATATGATTGTTAAATTCATAGGTAATTTTTATTAATTCATCCATCCAAATAACACATATTTACTGAGCACCTAGTCTTTTTCCAGGCATTGTCCAAAGGACCCAATATTCAAATATTCTCTTTCTTCCTCCCATAAGAATCTTTACTTTCTCCTATCAAAAAAGCAAGCCACGGGCTGCATGCAAGAAATTGGGTTATGAGTGCTTTGGGGTAAACTTCCAATCAATGACTACATGATGGCTAGTCTGAGGCAGGAACCAACACATCACAGAGCTGCCAATGCCTCACACAGTATATGGCATCTAGTAGACACTCAATCAGTATTTGTGAAAATGTGAATAAGCAAGCAACTCAGTTTCACGACTCTGTCCATGTCCACTACTGCCTTTTAGGGAGGAAAAAAAAGGAAAGAAAAGAGCATTAACCCATATGAAAATAATTTACTATGGGAATTTTATTTGGGCTGAAATCAGTAACTAACATGCAAGGAGGCTGCATGTTCTTGAGTGGGATGCTACCTCCTCCATAAGCCTCCTCGCTTCCCATTAATATACAAATTGCTTCCATCCAAGATGGTAACAGGGACTGGATTTACTTTTTGATCTAAAACGCACACACATACACACACAATCCAAAATATATAAAATAACAATTTTCAAAACACTAGACACTGGGCAATGAAAGACAGCGATTCCCAAAATAAAAACAATAATTTTTTAAAAATGAAATGAGACCAACTATTCCCACGGCTTACTTTCTGAGAAAGTTTCCATGCAGCAGCACAAGGAAGAAGGAGCCAGGCAGAATGCAGCACATCCCCTAAGTTGAGAAAGAAGAGTAAGGGGATGTGTCAAAGAAGCTAGAGCTCACAGGACAGAAGAGCAAAACTGAGATCATCCCAGACAGAGAAGATTTACCAAGGATCCCCCTCAAGTATTCAGCAGAGAACTGGTAGGTATGTGCATGTGAGTAAACTGAGTGTGAAGAATAAACTAAGCAACTGGAGGGAAAAATGCTGGACACTCAGACAGGGTCCCTGTTACTCCTACCAGCCAGACTGGAAACACCTAATTCACAGGGATTGACTAGAGTTCACAGACAGTCTTGCCTCAGAAGGCGGGAATAATTAGCCTTAGAATGATCACTGCCCCAGAGATGCCCAACAAATCATAAAAACAAGACTTTGAAAGGATCAAACTATTTTCACATAACTTACCTCATGTCAGAGCAAAGTCCAAGAGTATTTATAGGAAGGTCCCTAACAACATCAAGCACCCAACAAGATAAAATTCACGTTGTCTGGCATTCAGTCAAAAGCTACCAAGCAACACACACCTCACCAAAGATATACAGATGGCAAATAAGCATATGAAAAGATGCTCCATGTCATATGATATCAAAAAAATGCAAATTAAAACAACAATAAGACACTGCTACACACACCTGTTAGAATGACCAAAATCCAGAACACTGACAACACCAAATGCGGGTGAAGCTGTAGAACAACAGAAACTCACTTTCTGCTGATAGGAAGGCAAAGTGGTACAAACACTTTGGAAGGCAATTTAACAGTTTCTAATACAACTAAACATACTTGCCAACTCTCAAACACACTCATACTACAAAACTAAACATACAATCCAGTAATCATGCTCCTTGGTTTTTACCCAAAGGAGCTGAAAATGTATGTCCACACAAAAACCTGCACATGGATGTTTATTACAGTTTTATTCATAACTGCCCAAACTTGGAAGCAACCCCCACGATGTCTTTCAGTAGGTAAATGGATAAATTGTGGTATATCTAGGCAATGAAATACTATTTGATGCTAAAAAGGAAGAAACTATCAGGCCATGAAAGGGCACGGAGGAACCTCAGATGCATATCCCTAACTTAAAAAGTCATTTTGAAAAGGCTTCTTGGCCGGGTGTGGTGGCTCATGCCTGTAATCCCAGCACTTTGGGAGGTCGAGATGGGCGGATCACGAGGTCATGAAATCGAGACCATCTTCGCTAACACTGTGAAACTCCGTCTCCACTAAAAACAGAAAAAATTAGCGGGGCATGGTGTCGGGCGCCTGTAGTCCCAGCTACTCGGGAGGCTGAGGCAGGACAATGGCATGAACCTGGGAGGCAAAGCTTGGAGTGAGCCAAGATCATGCCACTGCACTATAGCATGGGTGACAAAGTGAGACTCCATCTCAAAAAAAAAAAAAAAAGAAAAAAGAAAAGGCTTCTTTTATTCATAACTGCCCAAGCTTGGAAGCAACCAAGATGTCTTTCAGGGGGTAAATGGATAAACTGTGGTATATCTAAGCGATGAAATATTATTTGATGCTAAAATGGAATAAACTGTCAAGCCATGAAAAGGTGTGGAGGAAACTCAACCTCAGATGCATAGTGCTAACTTAAAGAAGTCAGTTTGAAAAGGCTACAAACTGTATAATGCCAACTATATAACATTCCAGAAAAGGCAAAACTATGGAGTTGGTGACAGTATCAGTGGTTGCCAGGGTTTGGGGGGAGGGAGAGATGAACAAATGGAGCACAGAGGATTTTTAGGCAGTAAAATGACTCTGTATGGTACTATAATGATGGATACATGTCATTATATATTTGTCTAAACTCACAGAATGTTCACCACCAAGAGTGAACTCTAACATATGCTGTGGACTACTCTGGGCAACTATGATGTGTCAGTGTATGTTCATCAATTGTGACAAGTGTACCTCTCTGATGAGGGATGGTGATTATAAAGAAGGCTCTGCATGCGTGGGAGCAGGGAGACATGGGAAATCTCCGTACCTTCCTCTCAATTTTGCTGTGAACCTAAAACTGCTCTAAAAAACTAAAATCTTTTTTTTTTTTTTTTTTTAGAGACGGCGTCTCGCTCAGTTGCCCAGGCTGGAGTGCGCTGGTGTGATCTCGGCTCACTGCAAACTCCTCCTCCGGAATTCACACCATTCTCCTGCCTCAGCCTCCCGAGTAGCTGGGACTACAGGCGCCCACCACTATGCCTGGCTAATTTTTTTGTATTTTCAGTACAGATGGGGTTTCACCGGGTTAGCCAGGATGGTCTCGATCTCCTGACCTCATGATCCATCCTTTTTGGCCTCCCAAAGTGCTGGGAATACAGGCGTGAGCCACTGCGCCAGGCCAAAAAAATTAAATCTTTAAAAATAATTTTAAAATCTCAGAAATGACCAGGCATGGAATGCAGCAGGAAAAAATGACCCCCAATGTGAAGAAGAACCAAACCAGCTTTGAAGGATGTGATAACTGACACAGATGTTACAGTTGGCAGGCAATGCCATTAAATTAGTTGTTATAACTGTATTCCTTATATATTCAAACAGTTAATAATAGACATAGCAGATGTATTTCAAAAAATCAAACAACATTGTTGAGATGAAAATGGCAATGTCTGATAGGAAAACTACACTGGAAGACATTAACAGCAGAGCTGACACTGAAGAAGCAAAGATTAGTCACACTGAAGACAAAGCAACAGGAAATATTTAAAATGAAACATAAAGAGAAAAGAGAAATTTTAAAGAGAATTGTGTTTTAAAAAGAAACACCAAGAGAAAAGAGAATTTTGTGATCAGAGCATCTGTGAGCCAGCCCAGTTATGTGTGGCTTCAAACCTTGTGTTCTTTCTACCCTGGATGCTACTTCAGCTCCATGGGGGTTAATCTACGCCTTCACTGCCTTGTTGAGGTGGCTACTGCCTTGTTGAGGTGGCTACTCCAGATGATGTTTACTGTGGAGCCCTAAATACGGAGGGGAGTGTGTGTGTGTGTGTGTGTGTGTGTGTGTGTGTGTGTGTGTGAGAGAGAGAGTCTATATTCACGATTTTCTCCGTATAAATATCGGATCTGGGATGAAATACATGACTAGATGTGGGGTTGTGTCCTCAGTACAAAACTCAGTCCCCCGCTTGTTGGCTGTGGTTAAAGTGATCAGGCATAAGGAAAAATTATAGTGGAGTAAGGAGCTTCTTTTATACAAAAAATCCTTGTAAAAACCCAGTAAGTTCTGAATTTACTCTTCACAGATTAGTATGGCCCAAAGCATCAGAAAAACCAGCATCTAATTAAAGATAAAATAAAATTTCTACTATGGCCCACGATCACAACACATAAAATTCTTTCTCCAAGAATAATGAAAATAGCTTACATTGATATGGCAATTAACTCAAGTTTTTGTTTCTAAGGAAAATAGGCTTTGCTTCCTATCTCCTTTCCAAGAGCATGTGGTGGCGTCTTGGGGTCCTGGGTCTGGATGCAGCAACAGTTCCAGTTGCTGGCACCAGACTTCTGGCATGGACTCAGTTACCATTCATTCATTCAATGTTTCAATCAAGAGATGGCATCAAGTCACCAAGTCAAAATTCCCATGGCTGGAAGAGACAGCAACAAACCATCAGTCCATTTATCATTTTTAGCTGCCCAACATTTGTTCTGCCTTACTAATTTACCACAGTTTCTTTTGGGAGAATTAGCTCTTCTCCAGTAAGTACAGTATGAGTACAAGGATAAATCCAGGAGCTGGTCACTCTATATAGCAGCCAAAGAGACAAGTTCAGCCAGGAGTTGGGCATAATATCTATTAAAAGTTGGGCCACTGTAGGATGGATAATTTCCCCTGGGCACTGCATTTTGAATAAGTCATTCAACCATTAATGAACCGGCTGGAGGTTGTTCATCATGGGAAAGGTGTGCCGAACAGAAATCAAACCCATTCACAAACTCTGAAAAATTCCTTGGGTTCTACTTAGCCCCATCCATGGTCCTCAAGACCCCCATTGATCCTGTCACCCCCCCAACCCTTTAGTCATTTCACCTTTGAACTAGGGTCAATAATAGTTCCTACCTCAGAAGGACATTATGAAGGAGAGTTAATACATGGAAAATGCTGGGGGCAGTGCCTAGCACATGGCAAACAATAAATGTTAATAACAATAAATAATAATGACAGTAATACTATTATTATTACCACTATTATGTTCTATCTTTTCACGTCTATTAAATGGGAGAAATATATGTACCATATGAATATATTCGTGATCAAATGCTATACTGTATGTCAAAGGTGTCATTACAATACAGTGCTATACAAATTTAGGTGGTATTGATCATAAGTTTGAAACCTCTAGCTTAGGAAGCCTGATTTTATACTCCATAGATGGGATTCAGAAAATCCACAGACCCTCTGAAATAGCATGCAAAGCTGTGTGAATGTAGGTGTGTGCATGATTCTCTATATTTAGGGTTGGGGCAGGAGGAGTGGTCGGTCCAGAGTCTTTCTTGGATTCACAGAGTCATCCATTCCCCACAAAAGATGCAGATGCATCCCACTGCTCTAGATCTTGCAGGGAAAGATGTCAAGTTGTTTTCAACCTTATCCAGTGCTCTTCTAAGATTCTGGGAAAAGACTTAAAATGGAAATAGCCCCCAGGGCAGCTGCAGCTCACAGCAATTCCTTGAGCTTGCCCACATTTGAAGAACCTTCGGGATCACAAGGCCAACCTGGCAGCCAGCCTAGGGAGCCGGTGGCTCAACCAAAGGCTTGCTGTAGAAGAAGGAAGCAGTCTGCTTATAGGCTGCACCATCAGCCATGAGGGAGAGGGGAACATACAGCTTTGTCCTCTCCGTCTGTTCAACTGGAAGTGACCACTTAAGGTTGTCTTTGAAGACAAAAAACACAAAAGTCTGCATTTCCAGTATACTCAAGTTTCCAAAAGTATGCGTGGCTTGATTAAAGCCCCACTGGTACATAAGGATAACAACACAGTTAGAATAATGTGAGATGGGAGAGGGGTGAGAAAATGATGGAAAAGAAAGCCTTGCCTACAGGGTTCGACGTGAGAACAATTTAGGATTTAACAAAAAGGTATTTCCTTTGTACATAGTTTTATGGGATCTGAGGCTAGAGGACCAGAACTTGGCTATTCTCAAGCATTCTTCCGCCCTCTGTACTTCCGTTTCTTCATCTGTCAACTAAGGTATCAGTGAGGAAGGCTTATGTTCCTTCAGCTCTATCATTCTGAAAATTACTGGAAAAAAAAGACAATTTTACATATTAAAGGCCAAACATTCTACTCAATGTCAGTTACACTTGCCAGGCCCAAATTATCACAAATCTAAAGCAGTGTAATTCAAGTTAATTAGTTTTTACAGCACAAAAAATCTTCAGCATTGGCCTGTACCCTGCCTACAGTTCTAATGATTGAGCAGAACGTTAGCCCTCGCCAAGGGACACTAAAGTAGAAGTTTAAAAAACCGACAGAAAAAAACGAAAATGGAGATCATGTGATAGATTTTAGATGATCATTAAATACAGAATAGAAAAGTTGAGAAAATTTTCACTTGTAAATAAAATGGAGCTATTTCACTATGAAAATAATGCCTGCAAATTTTAAAGTAATTTATTGTGAAACTCATTTTTCTTCTTAATTAAAAATGCAAACAATGTCACATATAACTTTAAAAGGCCAAGTGAAGGGAGAATGTGAGAGAAAAAAGAGAACAGATCCTCTTTTTGAATAATGTCTGGTAATGCAACTTATGTCCCCTGAAGTTGGGACATGTCTGCACTCTTGTCTGAGCACTCCAGTACTTCATACCCCATGCTAAGCCTTGAAACTGCTTAAGACCTGGGCCACATATGAAGTCCACATGTTTTTTTCCAAGTCCTGCCTGTAGAAATCTCCCCTTTTGAGAAGGTCTTGGAACCAATCTTTGGCTCTATGTCCAACCCATTGACTGCATCTGCTGTTCTCTACTTAGAACCCATACAAAACCTTCTGGTCATTCTGCAGCACACACACCCACAACTATACTCCCAATTTGGATGAACTCTAAATGCATAAATAGTAAACCATGATAAAGTCTCATTATAAAGAGCTCCTTTTGCTAAATCAATCAGTACAACATTTTAAGCTTCTACTGTTGCTATGACAGAGTGAATGTTAGAGACCACAAGGCATACAAAATATGCACATAAAACACAGTCCCTACCTTTAAAGAGTTTATAATCCAACAGAGAAGGTAAGACAGAAGTAATTCATGGACTGTGCTAGTCACCTATGAAGGATAGAGGGGTTGAGAGGAGACACTGGTTCTTAGTGAAGTAATACCTATGTGAGGTATTTAGGAGCAGAAAGAGTTCACATTTGGTGACTAACTGATGACGCACAAGAAGGAAGAGGAAGACAGAATCGGAGTCAGGACTTTCATGTTTTCTAGTTTTAGTAACAAAGAAAAGGATGTTGGTCACTATTAAGGCAAGGAGATAAAGCAGAAGGACAGTAATATGGTTTGGCTGTGTCCCCACCCAAATCTCACTTTGAACTGTAGCTCCCATAATTCCCACATGTTGTCAGAAGGATCTGGTGGGAGACAACTGAATCATGAGGACGGTTTTCCCCATACTGTTCTCATGGTAGTGAATAAGTCTCATGAGATCTGATGGTTTTATATGGGGAAAACCCTTTTGCTTGGCTGTCATTCTGTCTCTTGCCTGCTGCCATGTAAGACGTGCCTTTCACCTTCTGCCATGATTGTGAGGCCTCCCCATCCACGTGGAACTGTGAGTCCATTAAACCTCTTTTTCTTTGTAAATTACCAAGTCTCAAGTATGCCTTTATCAGCAGTGTGAAAACAGACTAATGCAGAGAGAGATGCAATGATGACACAGAAGGTTCTGTCTGGGACTTTCTCTTTTTTATATACCTGTGGGAAAACAAAGAAATGTTTCCATTGGGCAGTGGGTGCAACGGCAAAGAGGTTGAGCTCTAGGTTCTAACACCCAATCTTGAAGCAAATACTCTAAGAAAGGTATTTTGTAGATGAGAACATTGAGGTCTAAAAGGCTAAATAATTTATCTAAGAGAAGATAATTTACCTAAGAGAAGATCTGAGATAACTTACATAAGCCCAGGTAGCTGCATAACCAAGGCTGGCTTTTTGTTGATCTTTTCTTCATAGTCTTCAAGTTTATATTCTGTTTGAGGTTTCATTTTGTGAATAATGTAATTATCCTGAAACATAATATGTCTCAACTCTTTTTATGTGCACATTTCTGTAATATGGAGCACTCCAATAACATTAAGCATCACTGCACTCCTCCCAGTTAGACTCAAAATACTATTATGCGGCAAAAATTCTAACAATCTACCCTTGGAGGTATATTCAGAGTCCAAAAAATTGCATGTCATCATCACCATTCAAAGAACACAAATGAGACCATAAAATTAAGCCTCTTGATCGGTTACCAACATCTAGTTCCAAGGTCTAGAGGTTTATATATGACACCAGTTGTCCAAATAAGTACCTCTGGACTCCAGGGAATCAGAACTCCCATTGTCTTTTGACTTGCTCAGGACAATTGTGCTAACAATATGCTACAGGCAGATTAACTCCCAGCATCCCCTGCTATGCTGAAACAGAGACCACAGAATGTCTGGCTTCAATGTCATCACAGCCTGCAACAAGCATGAGATGCGTCTAGGGAGCAGGCTGTGTTAAAGATGCTGTTTGACAAGTTGACGTAAAAGGGGCTATAAATATGCCATTGGTTCCTGATGCTGGAAAATTCTTCCTGACGCGAGAATGGTGTTTCTCCCTGACACTGAGAAAAAACATTTCAGATTAGTTTCAGGCCAGCTGAATCTTGATGGATCTCTCAGTGAAACTCTTATAGAAGTCTCCCTCCCCTTATATGGCTTCAAAGCACCCTGTTATTTTTCATTTGTTGCTTTTAACCCATCATAAGCAAATAATTCTGTACTATCAGTCTCTCTCACAAGGTAGCAAGCACCATGAGGACAGAGATCTTGTTTTCGTTGTTTATAGCTGTATTCTCAGGTGAAGTAAATAATTCTGTACTATCAATCTTTCTCATACGGCAGCAAGCACCATGAAGGCAGAGATCTTGTTTATGTTGTTCATAGCTGTACTCTCAGGTTACTAGCAGTTTCTGACACATAGGGGGCATTCAATAACTATAGAATGAAAAATTTTGCAAAATACCTTTGCTTTCCTCACCCCAAATTCCTTCCACTGCCTCTACCCCCATCTCCTCTCTAGCCCGCCTCATGGATGCAATATAATTAGCTCCAGGCACCTACGGCTGTGTCTGAAGCTGAGAAATGCAATTAGGACATTCACCTTGCTGGCATTTTAAATACAAAATCATCAGAGTTAGTGACACAGAGATACCAGACCCTAAATATTTGTTTTCATAGCAAGAGTAATGAGTAGTGTTAGAGGCATGGTCAGTACTCTTACAGAATTTACAGCTTAATAAGAAAGATGAACCTGAAAAATTATAATCAGTCGATATTGCCACACATAGAAAGTACTTAAATGTTGTAGAAAAAGGGAACATCTCAAGGAAACAGAGACATAAGAGATAGAACAACTACTGGTCTGAGTGTGTCTTATTAAAATTTGCCTGGCTTAAGGGTATTTTACATTTTCATGATTTAAAGGGCTCAAAATTGATTCAGATGAGTAAGGTACAAGTCCATCACTAATCCCAGTCTCTCAAATTTCAAGCAGGATCCAGGAATTTTTTTCTTCCTTGCTACTTTAACCAAACTTTTCTTATTTCTTTGCCAGGCCTTGCTATGGTTTGAATGTTTTTGTCCCCTCCAAAATTCCTGTTGAAACTAAACCTTCAATGCAACAGTGTTGGGAGGTTGGGGCTAACGAAACGTGGGGAGAGCCCCCAGGACTGGATTAATGCTGCCATAACAAGGGCGTGGGAGAGTGGGTTCACATTCCTTTTTTTTTGTTTGTTTTTTGAGTCTGAGTCTCGCTCTGTCACGCAGGCTGGAGTGAGGTGGTACGATCTTAGCTAAATGCAGCCTCTACCTCCCAGGTTTAAGCGATTCTCTTGCCTCAGCCTCCCAAGTAGCTAGGATTACAGGTGTGCACCACTACGCCTGGCTAATTTTTGTATTTTTTAAAAGTAGACTTGGGGTTTCACCATGTTGGCCAGGCTGTTCTTGAACTCCTGACCTCAAGTGATCCCCCTGCTTCAGTTTCCCACAGTGCTGGAATTACAGGCCTGAAGAGAGTGGGCTCACTTTCTTCTGTACTTCTGCCATGTGGGGACACAGCAATCTTCCCCTCAGGAGGATGCAGCATTCAAGGCACCATCTTGGAGGCAGAGACAGAGCCCTCACCAGATACCAGTCCTGTGGGTGCCTTGATCTTGGACTTTCCCAGCTTGTGAAAAATAAATTTGTTTTTATAAATTACCCAGTTTCAGGTATGTTGTGACAGCATCACAAAATAGTCTAAAAGAGGTCTCCACAGAGATTAGGGAGATGGGGCCAAATTAACATGTTTGTTCACTGTCCTCATCAATACAGAGGCTCCTTGGAGGCATGAACTGGGTCTCCTCACAGGCATGGAGTCAGTGCTCTGATCAAGTTGCTACCCACTGCTGGGCAAAGCTGTGCTGTCACTGTGAGCCATCCTGAAGAATACCCTCACATTAGCAGGCCTGATTTAACCATTCCACAATTCATACATATTAAGAAAAAACATGTCATACATAACAAATAGACATAATTTTTATTTGTTAGCTAAAAAAATGAAGAAAACAAGAAGAACCTCATTCCTATCTTCAAACAGCTTACCATTGTTGTTGGGGAGACAAAATGACAGCATAAGAAACACCAACAGAATAATTCAATGTTAAGAGTTTTGGGAGATTAAGGTGAAGGCAGTGAAAATTGAGAGAAGGGAGATCACAAGTCAGGAGGATCAGAAGGATCATGGGGGATTTAAGACTGAGGAGGCCTTAAACAGTCTGTTAGGATAAAGGATAAAGTTCACCTTTATTGAGAAGGAGACCCTGGGAAAGGTGGGGGAGGCACTTGGAACTGTATGGGGAAGGGGTGGGGTGCAAGGGAGAGGCCTAGATGCTAAGAACGGATAGGAAGACATGGGTTTGAATATAGAGAGCAGAAATTCCTATCCACAGGCCATGGGAAACTTCTAGACTCAACAGGGAAAGTTGGCCCACTGTGGAATCATTTCTAAAAGAAATCCCCCTCCCATTGTCCCCTAGGCCTTGACTTTCATCCATACTTGAAAGAATAAGATTAAAATGCAAGGAGTAGGAGTTGAGATATGGAAACCTATGCATACTAAATGTTCAGCAGTCAAAGAGACCCAAGGGCTGATGTCAGAGTCACTTCTGTCAGGGAACTGGCAAGGGGCAAATAAAACTGAAAGGCATTGGCTGAGAAGAGAGAAGGAGCAAGAACAGGCACCAAAATTCAATCCCTGAGGTAAAACACAACAAAAAGTCATGAGGAATCCACTAGTCATACTCTGAAGACTTGATATTTTTCCCAGGCTCCCCTTCAACAGAGTGAAGCCAGGGGGACTTTTATCCTATTAACCTGGGTGCAGCCCTGCTTCCCACGATGTGTGAAGAAGATGTTTATTCATTTGAGGGCTGGTTTACAGCCACATTACTCATAATGTTGTCAGTTTACCATGGTATCTGTTATTCTGGAAATCAAGAAGCACTTAGAAACTAACTTTACATATCCTGTTAAAAATATGTCTTATTAATAAATAGTTATGTGCGGCACTTTTTTGTGCGAGGGAGGGAGTTAACTCTTTCCGGGGTTATTAACACAGCACTGCAACAGAGGTGACAAAACACACTAAAATACAAGGCAGTCTATGGCCCCTTGATGACTTAATAAAGCTGGTACATCTCTCAACACTCTGAACAAATAAAAAATTCAAAGCCCATTGCATGGATGGATGGATGAGTAGATAGATGGAAGCTAGTATATTCATCCTTTGTGCTAACATATTCACATTTCTTGAAGGTTTTCTCACTAGAGGCTCCATAAAAGAATCTTGCCATCCATAGTTTATGATAAACCTAAATCCAACCTAAGAACTCTGACTTAGGTTGGGGCTATGATGTTGCTGGTTTTCTGGGGGCTTTGGAAGACATCATAGCTAATACTTTTCATGAGACTTTTCATGAGACATCTTGTATCATATAACCTTACCAAGCAGATCCAGAAGACTAGAACCTCCCCAGGTGGATGCCTAGCCACTTTTTGGCAAATTGCTTTCATGGGACATTCAAAACCCTGAGAGCTATTTCAAAGCATTTAAAAAAAAATGCTGGATTGGCCTGTCTAATTTCATTATACCTTTAAAGAATAGCACATTTTAATTCCTTTGCTGTTTCCACATACTGCTATTGTATTTGCTTGCTAATGCAGAGAACAGAAAAGAACATGACATTCTCAAATTTATTCTTTCCCATGATTTGCCCTTCCTCTACCAGCAGGAGGTACCTTTACCTCTGTGTTTTATTTTTTTCCTACATAGCTACATAAATTTTAAAAAGAGATCATCTGACTACACTGCCTCTTATTGTCTCTTTTTTCACTCCTTTGTATTAAACACAGCTCCTATCCAAGGCATTCTTGGCAGTAAGACACCATCTCTCCCACATTTCCCCTATCCCAGTACAGTCCTACTTACTCTCACCAGGTTGTACACAGCTCATTACAACTCTAGTCATCTGGAATTGTAAAGATCAAATTTTTGCTACTTACTACAGTGTTTATATGAATGACTGCATTCCTCTTTAACAAGTAGCCCACGACGGAAAACAAAGGAGAAGCTTCTTTTTTCTCTTGTTGACAAAAGTTGGATCACTTCATGAATGCAGGAAAAAATTTGCTATATATTTAATATCAAAATAAGTGAAAACTAATACAATTTATAAGATCCTTTCTGTTTCTGGCCAGTCAGAAAGGCCAAGCCTAGCAAGATACTACATGTCTGCTCACTTGATTTTAGCCAACAGATAGTTTCAAACTCTTTTCTTCATCAAAACTTTTCTCGCCAAAACAGAAAAAAAGTTGACTTGCATCTCAACTTCTCTTATTTTCTCCATCCTATATGGAAGGCTTCAGGCAACTACCCAGAAAGAAGGTAGAATAATTGAGGCCTAAGTCACCATAGGGTCACTGGCTCTTAAATATAAGCACAAATGAAGCCATAATTCCTAGAATTAGAAGAAACTAGAGTGAAAATGAAAGTGAAGGACACTGATTGAGGGTCTCTTGGCCAAGAAACAACATTCTCTTGCACTTGTTATATTTCCTGTACATGGAGCTTGATGTGGTTTGGCTGTGTCCCCACCCAAATCTCATCTTGAATTGTAACTCCCACAACTCCAATGTGTCATGAAAGGAACACAGTGAGAGGTGATTGAATTATGGGGCAGGTCTTTCCTGTGCTGTTCTCTTGATAGTGAATGAGTCTCACAAGATCTGATGGTTTTAAAAAGGGGAGTTTCCCTGCAAAAGCTCTCTCTTTGCTGCTGCCATCCACGTAAGACATGACTTGCTCTTCCTTGCCTTCTGCCATGATTGTGAGGCCTCCCCAGCCATGTGGAACTGTAAGTCCATTAAACCTCTTCTGTAAATTGCCCAGTCTCTGATATGTCTTTATCAGCAGCATGAGAACAGGCTCATACAGTAAATTGGTACCAGTAGAGGGGGGCGCTACTGTAGATACTTGAAAATGTGGAAGCGGCTCTAAGACTGGGTAACAGGCAGGGATTGGATCAGTTTGGAGGGCTCAGAAGAAGACAAAAAAATATGAGAAATTTTGAAACTTCCTAAAGACTTGTTGAATGTCTTTGACAAAAATGCTGAGAGTGGTGTGGACAATTAAGTGCAGGCTGAGGTGGTCTCAGATGGAAATGAGAAACTTGTTGGGAACTGGAACAAAGGTGACTCTTGTGATGTCTTAGCAAAGAGAGTAGTGGCATTTTTCCCCTGCCATAGAGATGTGTAGAACTTTGAACTTGAGGGAGATGATTTAGGGTATCTAGCGAAAGAAATTTCTAAGCAGCAAAGCATTCAAGAGGTGACTTGGGTGCTGTTAAGGGCATTCAGTTTTCTAAGGGAAGCAGAGCATAAAAGTTTGGAAAATTTGTAGCCTGAAAATGCGATAGAAAAGAAAATCCCATTTTCTAAGGAGAAATTCAAGCTGGCTGCATAAATTTGCATAAGTAATGAAGAGTCAAATGTTAATCCCAAAGACAACGGGGAAAATGTCTCCAGGGCATGTCAGAGGTCTTCATGGCAGCTTCTCCCATCACTTGCCCTGAGGTCTAGGAGCAAAAAGTGGTTTTGTGGGTTGGGCCCAGGGTCCCTGTGCTGTGTACAGTCTAGGGACTGACTGCTAGGGCAGTGCAGAAGGGAAAGGTGAGGTTGGAGCCCCCAAACAGAGTTCCTCCTAGGGCACCACTTAGTGGAGTTGTGAGAAGACGGTCATCGTCCTCCAGACCCCAGAATGGTAGATCCACTGACAGCTGGCACTGTGTACCTAGAAAAGTCGCAGACACTCAACGTCAGCCTATGAAGGCTGCCGGGAGGGATGCTACACCCTGCAAAGCCACAGGGGCAGAGCTGCCCAAGATCATGGGGACACACCTCTTGCATCAGCGTGATCTCGATGTGAGACATGGAATGAAAGGGGATCATTTTGGAGCTTTAAGATTTGACTGCCCCGCTGGATTTTGGACTTGCATGGGCCCTGTAGCCCCTTTGTTCCAGCCAATTTCTCCCATTTGGAACGGCTGTATTTACCCAATGCCTGTACCCCCATTGTATCTAGGAGGTAAGTAACTTGCTTTTGATTTGACAGGCGGAAAGGACTTGCCTTGTCTCAGATGAGACTTTAGACTACAGACTTTTGAGTTAATGCTGAAATGAGGTAAGACTTTGGGGGACTCTTGGAAAGGCATGATTGATTTTGAAATGTGAGGGCATAAAATTTTGGAGGGGCCAGGGACAGAATGATATGGTTTGGTTGTGTCCCCATCCAAATCTCATCTTGAATTGTAACTCCCATAATTCCCACATGTTGCAGGAGGAACCCAGTAGGAAGTGATTGAATTGTGGGGTTGTGTCTTTCCTGCATTGTTCTCGTAATAGTGAATGAGTCTCACGAGATCTGATGGTTTTCAAAGTGGGAGTTTCTCTGCACAAGATCTCTTTGCCTGCTGCCATCCATGTAAGATGTGACTTGCTCCTCCTTGCCTTCTGCCACGATTGTGAGGCCTCCCCAGCCATGTGGAACTGTAAGTCCATTAAACCTCTTTCTTTTGTAAATTGCCCAGTCTCAGGTATGTCTTCATCAGCAGTGTGAGAACAGACTAGTACAGAGCTCAATTCACAAAAAAAAAAAACCATTTTTCCTCACCATTTCAGTCAAAACTATTATTATTATTATTACTGAGACAGGGTCTTGCTCTGTTGTCCAGGCTGGAGTGCAGTAAAGAGCTTGGCTCACTGCAACCTCCATCTCCAAGTCTCAAGCAATCCTCCCACCTCAGCCTCCTGAGTAGCTGGGACCACAGGTGTGTGTTACCACACCTGGCTAATTGTTTTTTGTATTTTTTAGTAGAAACAGGGTTTCACCATGTTGCCCAGACTGGTCTCAAACTCCTGAGCTCAGGCAATCTGCCTGCCTCAGCCTCCCAAGGTGCTGGGATTACAAGTGTAAGCCACTGCACCCAGCCCCAGTCAAAATTAAATACAAGTGTCCTGTCAGAATGAAACTTCTACAGTTTGAGGAATCATTAATTACAAAGCATTGCTTCTCAGTACATGAATATTTGGGACCAGAAGGCAGATGTATGCTCCTCTCTAGAATGCCATCTTCTACCACAGATTGTGTGGATATACAACAGCTACTACTAGATTCAGTATTTTCTAAGAAACAGTGTCAGTTAGTAATAGGAAGAGATGTTTCAAGTAATAAAAAATTTTAGCAAAGGAAGCAAAGTTTTAGCTCATGTGAGAAATCTAAGATTGGGAAAGAAGTTTTCCTCATATGCAACATTCAACAGAAGCAGAGGTCATCTGTGTTAGGAGCATTTTGCACAAACTCAGACGATTTTGTGATGGAACAATCTACTTTTGTAAAAGTTACTTTCCCTCTAGTTCCTGCCATTCCCAGTTAAAATTAAAACTTTATAATATTGCTAATCTATAAACTACGTAGTTTGTTCTACCCACGTCAATTAAAAATTCATTTGTGGAGAAAAAGAAGAGAAATAAATCAGTCATGCTAATTAAAAAGAAATTTAGCAAGAAATAGTCAAGAAGGACTTTCCTGAAGAAAAAGGAAGTCTTCTTTAGTTAAATTATAGAATAATTCATAGAAAATTAAAACTACAAAATGCATTTTCAATATCTTAGAACCAGTGGGTTTGGTGAACAGTGATGTTTTGCATGTCTACATTGCAGGCATGCACTTTCTCCAACAAGATACCCTCTGTCTTCTGCTAATACCTCTCATGAGCAGAGAAGATGTAAATGTGTTCACTGAGCAGTTTAGGAGTCCATCATGACTGAAAAATAAAGGCACGGATACAACTGTAGATAATTTTGCATGGCTCTGATGATCACTATGAATTAAATTCTAAATATGGACTGAAGCTTCCTTGTGTCATAATAATTCACAGAATTCCACTCCCTTCTCACCACCCCCATTGTGATCTCTCAAGCAGATTTATGAAAACCGTGTACAATTAGGAATACTTTTCTATCAGCATTAATTCTGCCCTCTGACCTTTCTTCCCCAGTTCCATTTGTACCAACGGATTCTCAATTCATATAAGCTATTCTCCAGAGGCAAACGACTGCTCTCCTAATTAACTATTAAATGTCTTGAGAGCAGGGGCACTGGCAGGGAAATCTCACCACAGGCCTCCTCCACTGAAAGTCATCTGGTGGCCTGACTGTGAAGCCCTTTTACCCCCTCAGGCAGTACCAGTAGGGACCAGTGGAAGCCCCAGCAGCATCCAATAAACTGAGCCAACCAAAAATAGTAAATGCTTTGAAAACCACTGCCCTTGGAAGCACAGCCCACTAAAGTAGGCAAAGACCCACGTGCTAAACTTAACAGGGTGTCTGCCTGCTAAAGTAGAAGTTTGGAATGCAACCCAGAGTTTCCAAACATATGAAATGTGCAGGATATAATTTAAAATCACCCATCAACTAAGAACCAAAAAATCACAACTTGAGTAAAAAAAGACAGTCAACTAATGCCAATACCAAAATGGATCAGAAGAATTAGATCTTGAAATGATCTGAAAAGGATTTTAAAGCAGCTGTCATAAAAATGCTTCAACAATGAATTACAAATTCTTTTGAAACAAATGGAAAAAATTAGAAAATTCCAGAAAAGAAATGGAAGCTACAAAAAATGAAAAGCATAAATTATAATAATAAAATAATAGTAATAGAGATTTTAAAACTTGCTGGAAGGGCTCAACAGTACAGGTAAGAGAGGACAAAATTAGTGGACTTGAGGGCAGGACAATAAAATTTACCCAATTTCAACAAAAAAGGCAAACATAATGAGAAAAAAAATTAACAGCTCCTCAGGGACTTGTGGGACACTAGCAAAAGACCCAGCATTTGTATCATCAGAGTTCCAGAAGAGAAGAAAGAGAGTAGAACCGAAAGCGTATATAAAGAAATAATGGGCTGGGTGCAGTGACTCACGCCTTTAATCCTAGCACTTTGGGAGGCCGAGGCAGGTGGATCACCTTAGGTCAGGAGTTCAAGACCAGCCTGGCCAACATGGTGAAACCCTGTCTCTATTAAAAATACAAAAATTAGCTGGGCGTTATGGTGGGCACCTGTAACCCCAGCTACTCAGGAGGCTGAGGCAGGCACTTGAACCCAGGAGGCAGAGGTTACAGTGAGCCAAGATCATGCCATTGCACTCCAGTCTGGGCGACAAGAATGGAAAAACGTTTGAAAAAAAAAAAAAGAAAAGAAATAATGGATGAAAACTCCCTGGATTTGGCAAAAAAAAAAAAAAAAAAAAAGATAAACCTACAGATTCAAAAAACAGTGAATCCAAACCAGATAAACTCAGGAAAATATACACTAAAACACATCATAATTAAAAATTTAAAATCTAAGGAGAAAGAAGATCTTGAAATAATCCAGAGAAAAACGATACATGAACATCAATTCAATGACAGCACATTTTCCCTCCAGCTTTACTGAGGTATAGCGACGATTAAAATTTTATATATTTAAGGTCTACAACTTGATGATTTGGTATATGTATACGATGTGAAATATTCACCACAATCAAGCTAATGACTGGGCTTTTTAATCTGTAACCATGGAGTCCAGAATCAAGCGGTTTCAAGTGGTGACAGACTTGTCAACTGTGAAGTTTATATTCAGAGAAACTATCCTTCAGAAATGAAAAAAATAAAAAATAAAAAATAAAAAATATTCTCAATGTAGAAAAAGACTCTGTCACTAGCAGACCCACCTTTAAAGACTGACTAAACAAAGATCTTCCACCAGAAAGGAAATGATAAAGGAAGGAATCCTGGCGTATCAAGAAGGAAGAAGATACAATGAAAAAAGCAAATTTACTGTTATGTTCATGATTGAAATAAACGTTATAATACCACTTGATACTCAAGACGATAAAAATGGGAAAGGTAAAGAAACCTAAATGGAAGTGAGGTTCCCATAATTCACTCAAAATTTATATGAAAAGGCACAGCCCTATATTAATGTATAGCTACAGTAATCAAGACAATGTGGTATTGATGAATTAATACATAGATCGACTGAACAGAATAGACAACCCAGACAGGCCCACATAAATATGCTCAACTGATATTTGACAAAGATGTATAATCAATTCAGTGAAGGAAGAACAGTCTTTACAACAATTGGTGCTGGAGCCATCAAGCATGCATAGACGAAAAAAAAAAGAAAAAGAATCTTGACCTAAACCTCATACCTTATATGAAGATGAACTCTAAATGGAATATAGACCTAAATGTGAGAAACAGCACCATACAACTTTTAGGAAAACAAAAAAAAAAAACACAGAAACAAATTGTTAGGATTTAGAGTTAGGCAAAGACTTCTTAGACTTGATACCAAAACCATGATCCATAAAATGTATAAATTTGTTCTCATCAAAACTAAAAACTTTTGTTTGGCGAAACCTTATGGGAAGAAGAAGAAAATACAAAAAGACTGGGGAAAACATTTGCAAACCACATATCCAACTAAGGACCAGTAAATAAATTATATTATAAAAAATCTCAAAACTCAATAGTAATAAAACAAGCAATCCAAATAGAAAATGGGAACAGATATTTTACTAAAGAGGATATACAGATGGTAAATAAGCATATGAGAAGATGTTCAACATCACTAACCATCAGGGGAAGGCAAATTAAAACTACAATGAAATATTACTACATGCCTATCAGAATGGCTAAAAATTAAAAAGAGTGACAATACCAAATACTGGCAAAGATGTGAAGAAACTGGATCACTCATACACTGCTGATAGAAATGTGAAAAGGTACAGGCACTCTGGGAAACAGTTTTCTTATAAAACTAATCATAAAATTACCATATGACCCAGTAATTGTAGTAGTAGGTAATTATCCAGAGAAATGAAAATTATGTTATGACAAAGAACTGTTTGCAAATATTCATAGCAGTTTTACCTGTAATAGCTTAAACTACAATCAGCCCAGATGTCTCTCACCAGGCAGATGTCAACTACTGTGGAATAAACATACCATGGAATATTAGTCAGCAATAAAAAGGAATACAACACAGGGAAACTTGGATGAATCTCCAGTGAATTCAGCTGAGTGAAAAAGCCAATCCGAAAAAGTTACATACTGTATAAGGCCATGTATGCAACATTTCTTAAATGAAAAAAATTAGTACTAGAGGAAAGATGATAAGTGGTTGCCAGGAAGGTTAGGGATGGCATGTACAGGAAGTAGGTGGATGTATTTATGAAAGGGAAATAGGATAGATATTAGTGGTGTTGGAAATGCTTAGTATCTCAACTGTGATGGTGAACCCAAGAAACTCCACTAGCAACACATTGTATAGAACTTACACACACACACACACACACACACACACACACGAGTACATAAGTGAGGAAGCCTGAATAGGTCATGATTTGTATCAAGTTCAATATTCAGGTTGATACCATAACTGTAGAGTTTTGCAAAATACTAACATTGGGGCAAACTAGCTAATGTGTACAAGGGCTCTCTCTCTATTACTTCTCACAAGTGCCTGTGAATTTACAATTATCTCAACAAACATTTGAAGGCTGTCACAATGTGAATGATGAAACCAGGAAATATTTCTACCATGAAGTTCATTTTCAAACATGGCATGTGACAACCAAGGCCTGCTGTACAATGTGGAAAGAGCCATGGGCAAGCTGCTTTTTTGCATAATTCTTCATCATTCCGTTAATCATCACCAAAAAGCCACGATTTCATAAGAGCAAGGGGAGGGAATGTTACATTAACATAATATTAGAATCATTCCGAGGAAGGTAGATACTAGCAAACATCCTATCAATCAACTGGCAATTACTGATACCAACAGGTCTTAAGTTGCACACAGCAACGGCGCATGTTTCCTTCACCAAAGATAGATCTGCACCTGGCACAGTCCTTGGCTCATGATGGAAAGAAACCAAGTAGCGTTGATAAGTAAATGAGGAACAAACTCATACCTCATGCATCCCTAACCTTTCTGGCAATTTAATCTGTGGCATGCGAAAGAAGTTCCCATTAAGTAGGAGTTTACAATATTCTGGCTCTGTAGGGTGAACAGAAATTTCCTGGCACCCTTAGGATTGTGTGACTCCCTACTTCTTAAAATTTCCCTCTAAAATAGCCCTTGCCTTCTACTATACAGAAGAGGGAAGCAAAACTTGACACTCAGACAGCCGAGGGTGTAACTAACCTGAAACTGTGCAGTCGTAACATTGGAATTAGTTTTCAAATAGCCAAACATATGCATATTTTAGTATTTAAAAGTGCTAAATTTTCTACAAATTATATTTCATACAAATTTAATGATAGAACTGATTTTCTCCCTCTCTTCAAAAATATACAGGTTCATCCCTGACATCAAGCATGCCCTCAATTTTGAAAAACAGGCCTAACCAACGAAGGGGTTCTTTGAAATACGGAATGTCAAAGTGAAGCAGTTTTGTTTAGCCAGGAATCAGACTGATGTTTCTGATGTCAAAAATTAGGGCTACGGGACTTGAGAAGCACCTTAGAGTCTCTTTATCACAACTAATTCTCAAGCAAAAGGTTGCTCTCAGAATAGCAGCAGAAACACCCAGCTCCTGCAACCACTTGTAGGGAGAGAATGTTAGGTAAAAAGGAGTCACCTGCCAGACATATTGTAGGAGGAAGCTGTGCTTGCATTTAAAATGGGAAGGCACTTTATTGAGATGCCTTGGAGATATGTGGACAAATGGGTACAATAGTAGCCATCATTAAGACAAATGTCCGTTTTGACCTTTACTTTTACTTTCCCCTCAAAGCCTCTTTAATGAAGATAGAAAAAAACAAAAAAACAAAAAAAAAGGTTCATAGCAGATGTCACTGGGTGCAAGTCTGAAGAGACATTAGTAAGTAAAAGAGACAGCAGAAATAAAACAAAATGAATCAATTAAAAAGTCTGGACATAGCAGCTGAAGTTGTGATTTCATTTGGAGGCTTAATATGCTGGGAAACTCAGAAAAATTAAACACGTCTCGGAGTCTTAACTTCCTATATCTTAATTTGCCATACTTCACATGGTAATCGATGGAACTATTCATACTTTCATTTTTGTTTAATTATACTTTCATATTTTAACTGTTGCTTATCTTGGGGTTACTGTTATATTATTTTTATTTATTTATTTTTTTTTTGAGACAGAGTCTCACTCTGTTGCCCAGGCTGGAGTGCAGTGGCGCTATCTCGGCTCACTGCAAGCTCCGCCTCCTGGGTTCAGGCCATTCTCCTGCCTCAGCCTCCTGAGTAGCTGGGACCTACAGGCGCCTGCAACCATGCCCGGCTAATTTTTTGTATTTTTAGTAGAGACGGGGTTGCACTGTATTAGCCAGGATGGTCTCGATCTCCTGACCTCGTGATCTGCCCGCCTCGGCCTCCCCAAGTGCTGGGATTACAGGCGTGAGCCACTGCACCCGGCCAGTAGGCTGAATTTTTAAATGAGACACTGTATCTTAAGGCCAATTACTTTTAGACAAACTGAAGTCAGATTTTATAATATAGAGTAAATAAGAAAATAAGATTCCCCATTTAAAACTCTGCTTTAGGGCAGCTCTGTCTGTTGCTGTCACACTCACAACGAATGATGTTAGAATGTAACATTTGGAGGACAAGGAGTAGTGGCATTTATTTTCACTTTATACGGTGCCTAGACTAATGCTTAGTGTAAAAAAATATGTTTTCCAGAAGTAATTTTTTGGGGAAAAAGTGATTCATTTCAGTCATACGAAATGTGAAAGAAAAGTAAAGAAAGGAAATAAAGGGAAATAATAAAAATGAGTTGTCTATGTAATGATAGTTGCTTCTCTTGGGAATGAGGGAAATAAAGAAACGTGTTTCCTTGTTAAAGGTTCTGCTGAGAAGAGTTCAAAAAAACTGCATTTCCCTCCTTCCTCATGGGTAAACAGTGACTGCACAGAGGTACTAAACCAAATCCTTCTCAGTGTAAAGGAGGAGATGGTTGTTTATGGGATAGAGTTGGTACAGTTATTCCCAGAAACTCAATATGAACAACTGTATTTCCATTACTAAGGAGTAAACAGTGTTAAAGCTGGATGATGGACATATTCAATGGAACTGTTTTTTCAACTTTTGACAATTTTTTGTAAATTTTCATCATAAGAGTAAAAACAAAAAATTAACAGTGTCTTCACTACCTTCATAAAGGTATTCCTCTCTCAATATTTTTCCAGTTTTAATTTGGCTGGTGGAAAACAAAAAATCAGACAGCGTGACATCTAATAATCTCTACCATGACCAATTCTGATAAGGTCAAACACTTTTATCCCCCAGGAGGTATCATACAAAATTTTCTTTAGTTTCATCTGAGGTGTATGAAGATTTTCTACTTGTGAATAAAATCCTCAGCAAATCCTTATAGAGTGTTTTTCTTGTGTGACATGGAGCCAACCAGCTAAGGCTCTCAGTAAGGCCGGCTGCCAGGGTAAATCATACCTTTCCTGGCTTTACACGTGAGCCAGATGTTGGGGATTTTCTGAGCTACAGGATCGTGGGGAAAAAGGTTTTTGCATTTCCTGTGTTCTCACTCCAGCTCTCAAGCTTTCAAGATTCATGGCCAGTCAACAGTGTCATGAACTGGCCTGCAAATACCCCAGATTAAAACCCACTGACAACATACCTGACTCTGCCATCGCCTCATGCCATCTGTCAGATCAGGATCTCTTTGTACTGCCGTTTCCCCTGACAGTTCCAAGGGAAGTCAGAGAGGCAGGTGTAATCTTTAATCTTCTGAAGCCTGAAATTGAGTGGAATTCAACTACCGCTTTAAAAGTAGCTTATTTTCTTGTTAATATTAGTAGTATTTTATGAAATTTGTTAATAAAATACTATTAGTACTAAGTCAAATATTATAAACTTTTTATCATATAGACAATTCAGAAATATGTATAAGTGTGAATGTATATGTACATTTCATGTATATGTAAAAATCCACAATAAATCCACTATCTGAGGAAAACTAACATACATCATTTTCATGTATTTCCAGGGACAAGTACGGAATTCCCTAGGGTCCTAATAAATGTCCACACATGCCTACATATGCCATCATAAGCATTTTTGTTTGTTTGTATATATCAACATTCATTTAAACTTTCTATCATAAGCATTCTCATTACTAAATATTATTAAATAACGTTGATGATTGCATGATTTCAGCAAATGGCTATACCATAATTCATCTAATATTGGCCTACTGCTAGATTACTACTGGCCTACTGTTGTATTACTGCTGGTGTCACAAAAATTGTCATTTTTTTCTCTGTTATAGAAGTTCCATGGTCTAGGACCACACTTTGAGAACCGCTGTTCCAAAGAACCACCAGCTTTTTACTCTGGTTTCTCTTCAGATTATATAAATCTGCCTTTATAAAAGCACCTGTTGGATCTATGAAACTGATGCAGCCATTCTCATTACGGTCTCATTACCCTTTACATTGAAAAATACAAAGCTACTTCACTGCCATTCCACAGTACAGCCCATGGCCTAGAACAGGCACAGGTGCCCTCTTTAGGTTGAAAATATTTGGCAAATAAGGAATGCTGGCAAGAGAGACTGCAGTTTTGACACCTGCATCTTGATTTGGGATTTATTTTTCTCACTCAGGATGTGGCAAGCGTGTGTCTTCTTTAAAGGGAGACTGAAAATAAGCTTTGACTCACAAACCTACCTTAAAACACCACAAGGAGTAAACAACTATTTCCATAACCAATAATTATTAAAATATATTTTTGAGTTTTTGCATAATTTGCCTGTATAATGAGATCTAAGTATTTACATGGAATTTCTACATTACTGTGTGAATAAATTATCACTACTAAAACCTGTCTCCTGACCTCTAGCCTCTCCCTGATGTCAGCCTGTGCTCAACCCTGCCACCAACACTGTCTTTTTCAAAATCAAAACTGATTCCTTATTTACTTCTGTCCCCAGAAATATGGCAAATGAAATGTTCTGAGAAACCACTTCTGCTGCAGCACATCTAAAAATGGCGGCTAAAGTGTTTAAAAGAATCTCTTTTTTAATGCAAGGCGGACCTAGAGATAAAGTGAGGGAATGCCTCAGAGGCCAGATACAAGCAAACAAACAAAAAGCCCAGCAATCAGGAGCAGAGAGCAAGAGTTGGGGCTATTCTAACAATTTCAGGTACCCTAGAGCTTGGCTTCTAAGGGGCCAGTTGAGAAGAAGAATCAAAGTATGGGTCTAGATTTGGATTTGAGTTTAAACAGACATCCACATTCACAAAGCAAGAACTTCTTCATGGCAACAAAGTCAGCAAATAAACTAGAAGGAACAAAACCTGACCTACAGAGTGAGGCAGTTGGCAAAGACGTCTTGGCTCTTGGTGGGGAAGGGAAAAATGAGTCTCTTAAGGATTTTTAACCACAAAACCTGGGTTTGAATCCTGAATTCATGTTTCTCATGTGGTCCAAAACACTCAAAAGCTGATATTTTAGTTTAAATTCATATAGAGTTAATATAGTCTCTAGGCTTTAGGTAGCAACAATGACAACTACTCCATGGAAGAATGCATCTAAACCTAGGTCTCAAGGAATTCCCAAAGATAAGGTTCTAAATAATGGCAGCTTATACTAAAAACTACTACCCTGAATAATAGCAGAAACAGCCAGTAGAAAACACAGTGTAGAAAATAACTGAAAAGATGATCAGCTATGTGTAAGTATGGAAATATCAGATATATAAGTATAAATAATTTTTTTAAAAAAGAAAACAGAAAAATGAATGCATAACAAAGAAAGGAGAAGCTGTAAAAATTGACCAAGAAGTTTTAAAAAATAAAATCCACTTCTAAAAATAAAAAATGTAATTATTTTAAAAAGCTTAATTTATGAATTAAACAGTGGAGACGACACAGCTAAAGAGAGACTTAGCAACTTTGAAAATGGTTGTGTATAAATTAAGTGGAATGCAACAAAGAGACAAAGTGAGAAAAAAATATGAAGGACAGTTTAAAAGGCACAGAAGGTAGATATAAAACACATAATAGCCTGCTAAATCAGAGTTCCAGGAGGTGATAATACAGTGACGGAGGAATGGCAACATTTTGAAAAAGAATGAATAAGAACTTTCCTGAATTCAAAAAGACACAATACTTTTAGATTTTAGGAATCTTAATAAATTCTAAGCAAGACTAATAAAAACAAGTTCACTGTAGCAAAAAAAAAAAAACCAAAAAACAAAGATAAAAGGGTGACCTTAAATGCAGCCTAAAAGAAAAGTCACATTAGTTAATAAAATAATGACAATTGCACTCAACAGCAACATCAGGAGGAATCACATCTTCAAAATGCTGTGAGAAATAACTATCAGAATTGCATGCAATTTACAAATACCTTTCAAGAGCAAGAATGAAATAAAAATGCTTTCAGAAAAATAAAAACTGACAGATTCTCACTAAAGGAACGTCTACAAGATGTCCTTCAGAAAAAAGAAAAAATATCTCAGAAGTAAGTTCAGATATAAAACAAAGAACGGAGACCAAAGAAAACGAAAAATATGGGCAAATAAAATATTCACCATTAAAATAATAACATTAAGGTATAATTTGTGAGATCAAAATATATAGATACATTCTGGAGGATGGGGTGACATTCTGGTGGGGCGTGAGTTGAGTTAAAGTGTTGTTTGGGATAAAGGTAACGATACTGATTAACTTTACTTTTTGTTACATTAAAAGTGTATGTTGAAATGTCAAAACTTGTAGGAAGCAGCTAAAGCAGTTTTTCAAAGGAAATTCATAACCTGATATGGTTATGGTAGTAAATAAAAAATTGTTTACTTAGGAGTTAGGAAAAAAACTGCAAAACTAACCTGAAATAGTAGAAGGAAGAAATAACAAAAAAAGTTGAGTTGCGGCCGAGCGCAGTGGCTCACGCCTGTAATCCCAGCACTTTGGGAGGCTGAGGCAGGCAGATCACCTGAGGTCGGAGTTCAAGACCAGCTTGACCAACATGGAAAAACCCCGTCTCTACTAAAAATACAAAATTAGCCAGGCATGTTGGTGCATGCCTGTAATCGCAGCTACTTGGGAGGCTGAGGCCAGAGAATCACTTGAACCCAGGAGGTGGAGGTTGAGGTAAGCCAAGATCGCTGCATTGCACCCCATCCTGGGCAAGAACAGCAAAACTCAAAATTCCGTCTCAAGAAAAAAATAAAAATAAAAATAAAATAAAATAAAAGTTGAGCTGTGACATTCAATAAACAGAAAAGTTCAAATTTACATAAAATCTATCAGAAAATAGAAATGGGACAAGAAATGAACATTTTATATGATCCTCACTCATGACTATACTGCCAAAATCTTAAGAAAAATATTGGCAAATTAACTCATTCAATATATATGTTAAAAATATATACATCATGACCAAGTTGAACATTTTTCTAGGAAAGTAAGATTCATTGATCATGCCACTGAGAAATCAAAGAGAAAATCACACGACTATCTCTACAGGAATAAAAAAAAATAGCAAATGAAGCATAAAGGAACTTGTTAACCTGTTAAAAATATGTAGCAAACATCAAACTTAGTGGGGAAATATTTCTTTAAATGTCTTTAAAGAAAATAGGAATAAGAAAAAGAGTTATGCTATGAGCATTTCTATTCAGCATCACCTCGGAAGTTCTAGTTTATACAGTAAGATAAGGAAAAGAAATAAAATACATCAGGATTAGAAAAAAAGCCATAAAAATAAACGCATATAGATTATATAATCTTATACATAAAACCCCTACAGAAAATGCAAATTATCAGAATTAAGAGTTTGAAGAAGCTTCATTCATTTCTTTTTTATCATTATGTGATAATCCATTATTGTCACTGTTCTTTTTGGTGCTTAAATTGCCTTACATTCCTGTGGAAATCCTTTAGGCCAGCTCAAGCATCTTTATGACATGATTCCCATTACTCTTTGAGCATCTCCTCGCTTTTTGCTCCAAAAAGATGATCTAGACTCATTTTAGTCTTTCCCTAATCCAGATCTGGAAGCAGCCATGTCTATAAAAAGTACTGTTTCCTTTGGGTAGAAAATGATACTTAGAAATCAAGACATTAGTGCTGAATGTGTATATTGTTAATGAGGTATCATTCTCCAGGCACCTTCAATGCACAGAGCTAGGAAATATATTATTTGAAATCACCAATTATTTAATAGAGTCAATTCAAATATATCACAGAGTTTTTCTTACGTTTATATTTACACCTCTTTTATAGTAAAAACTGTGGTTTAGAATTACATTAATGTACTTACCTACTTTATATTACTGTATATATTTTTAATAATTACAATATAAATACTGACATTAACAATAAACTTAGTAAGCAGAGTTTAAGATTTCTTTGCCAATTTTTTGTCCTTAAAATTTGTGCCATAAAAATGTATATTCAGAGCACTATGCTTAAAAATAGTGTGAATTAATTAATTGCTCTGTGGCTAGGTAATCTATTTGATATACAGTTAGAATTCTTTTCTTTCTGTTTCCATTCAGTTTTAAGGTTTACTATTTTTATCCTTTATGGTTTTAATTTTATTTTTATTAAAAATAATATTAAATATTAATAATATTTTATTAATAATATAATACTTTATTAAAATATATAGGTTCAAAAGTCAAAACTATTTAAGTAGGTATTCTCCAATCATTATCACTTTCAATACAATTACCACTGACACCATCTGGTCAACCTTTTTATTACCTTTTGGCTTATGGTATCCTGTATGTCTTTTTGCAAAATTAAGCAAATAAATACCAAGATATACACACACGCATACACAGAGTTACTTCCCTTTCTTTCCGTAAAAAAAAAAAAGGTGGTATAAAATACTTACTCTTTTGTACCTTGCTTATTTCCATTTAACAATTATCCTGGATATCACACCATATCAGCTTATAGAAATATTCCTCATAATTTTACAGCTTCACAGTATTCAGCTGTATGGCTATGCCACGGTTATTGAACCAATCTCTGTAGTTGTAGATTTGGGTTTCCAATATGCTGCTACTACAAAGACTACTACAACAAATAACTGATCCTGCTGTTTTTTCATATTTGTAGAGGTGTTTCATCAAGGTAAACCTTTAAAAGTGAAATTGTTAGCTGGAAGGATAAAGATGTGTACGCAATTTCCCTCCATGGAAGTTGTAATCATTTTGCATTCTCACTAGCAATGAGTCTGAATGCTTGTTTTTCTAGATTCTCCAAGAGCGCTTTTTTAAAAGAAAGGTTGTATTTTTATGCACCGGCAATGAGAGTTTAACATTAAATTTTTAAAAGTTACCATGTATAAAACAATAATGAAAATGTATAATATACCATGGGGGGAAAAACTGACAAAAATTGTATAAGATTTTTAAATAATAAATGTATAAATGTTTACTGAAAGACATTAACAAAGATAATAATTAAGAGACAAAGCATATTCATGGGCACCATATTCAATAGGAAGAGTCACTATTGTAAACCTGTCAATGATTCTATAATTGATCTACCTATTTAATAAACTCTAACCAAAATCTTAACAGGATATTTCAAGGACCTTAATGAGCTTATCCTGAAATGAATATGGAAGAATTAATAGCTAAGAACAGCCAAGTGAGTTTTAAAGAAGAACAGGGCTGGGGGACTTGCCCCATCAAATAAGAAGACATAGTCATTATGCAATGCAATATTTAAGTGTGGGGATAGAAAAATAGAGAAACGGATAAGAATAGGGGTCCCATAAACAGGACCATTAATATATGCAAAAGGTACAAAAGAGTGATTTCTCTCCAAGGGAAACTCTCATACATACGCTTCCAGTAAACAAGTATAGAAGTGATCAGAACAATGTTACTCAGAGTAAGAAAAACTTGAAAAAATCCAAATATCCATGATGGTTAAATGAATAATAAAATTTGGTATAATTACTTGATAAATATCCCATAGCTGTAAAAAATCAATGATCCATAGTTTCACACATCAACATGGATAACTCTTGAAAACAATGCTGAGTGATGAAAGGAAATTATAGAAGAAATATATTTAGTAGGATCCTATTATATACGCTTCAAAAGCAGGCAAAATCAAACAATGTATTTTTAAGGATGCCTATATGTGTGGTAAAACTTTAAGGAAAAGCAAGAAAATTGTTAATACAAAAAGAAAATTAAAGTAGTAATGTCTTCTAAGGAGAGAAGAGAGAGGATTTGTGAAAGAGACGCAAGATTCTAAGAGATCGAGAATCATCTGTCTCTGAAGTTGGATGTTGGATTCATCAGTGTTATTTTATTTTTCTTACTTAAAATATACATATGTTATATTCACTCTGGTAGGTAAAATACATTTATCTACCAGAGGGTAGGAAATGTATCTACACCCAAAGTTTGTTTAAAGAAAAAGAAAAGGTTATTTTCTTAGTCCTCTGCCTAAAAGCTTCTAGTGGCTCCCTGCTGCTTTCAGGACAAAATCTAACTTCTAGCAAGGCAAACTAGAATCTTCCCCATCAGCCCTCCAGTTACCTTTGCAGCTTCCTCCCTGCCACTCACCTGCATTATAGTGACACACCGAATTATCAGATGCCCAAGCCCATAGCTGAGCTAAGTACCTGCAGCTCCCTCTGCCAGGCATGTGCTCCTCCTGTCTCAATCTGGCCACTTCCTACACTTCCAAAACCAGCAAATGGCAGCTCCTCAGTGGAGTCTTCCCTGATTATCCTGATGGTCACTCTCTCCTCCGTACTTTCACAAAGCTATATGCCAATTTTTCTATTTATATGTCTCTCCTCCTTTGCCTGTGAGATTTTTGAAGCCAGGAGCTGTGTTTTCAGCTCAGTTAAACCAACATTTCCTGTGTGTTAATTTTACGTCATGCACTGTGCCAGGCACTAAATTTATCACGAGTAAGCCCTACTTCCTACCCTCAAACAGCTTGCAATCTACTCATAGTCATGTCAGTGTTCTTCATACTGATTACAATCCCTGGCATGTTGCATATCCTTAAATTATGTCTGACGAATAAATGAACAAATTAAGAGAGAAAGAATAATGATCCGTTTCTTATTCAAAAAAAAATCTTTTGGCAATGAATCATGCTTTCAATGGCTTTTGTCTATTATTTTTTAAGGCTGTAAATTGTATATGCCTGTCAAAGACTAAAGTTTACCTAAGGAAAAAACAGCCAATGTTTATCTTAATGGGTGTATTTTAATTATTCTCATAGAATTTCCAGAAACAAATAAATTTAGCCAACCAATTAAAATTCAGATTCATTATACCACACAATATCAAACAATAACACAAGTTGTATTAATGGAAAATGTTAATGAAAGTATTCCTTTTTGGTCTCTCCCACGTGAAGCTGTGTTTGTAAACATGTTTACTTACTGTTCATTTTCTTTAAAAGGAAAAAAATTCCCAAGGAAGATTTCAAATTAAGCCTTCTCTTAAAATTTTTAATTTCTAAATAGCTTCAGGCATCTAAGTAAGCAGTCAGTCATCATATCTGCCATTTATGAATATTACATGCCAAGGAATACTTTCAATGATGCATTTTGCAGACACCAGCTTTCAATAAAACAAATACAGGACAGCAAGTAATGATCATCTGTATAATGTGGTTATGCCATCTGGATGCCTCTTCATTCTTCCCAAACTGGTCTCTATCCTTTGGTGGGACAAATGTATTAATACTACCACTCTCCCATACACATCTTATTCTGGCCCACCTGGGTGGTTCTCACTAGTCCCACTGTGATACTATAAACAGTGGCCCCTGTAATAACATCCACTTCCTATCCCCAGACTCTGTGGATATGTTGCATTACATGGTAAAAAGGACTTGGCAGCTGTGATTAAATTAAGGATTTCTGATATGGACAGATTATCATTATCCCAGATTATCTGGGTGAGCCCAATGCAACCACAAGGGTCTTTATAAGACAAAGAGAGGAAGATCAGTGAGTAGTAGGAGACGTGACAATGGAAGCAAGAGGTTAGAGTGACACGAGTAAGAGGTCACAAGCCAAGGAATGCAGGTGGCCTCTAGAAGCCGAAAAAGTCAAGGAAACAGATTCTTCCTTCAGAGCCTCCAGAAGGAACCTTCCGACTTTCATCCAGTAAGTCCAGTAAAATTCATTTCAGACTCCTGATCTCCAGATATGTTAAGACAATAAATTTGTGTTATTTGAAGCCACTAAATGTGTGATAATTTGTTACAGCAGCAACAGAAAACTAATTCACCTACTGAGTAGGCCTCACCCCTGCTTGCATTATCTTGCCCCAGCATTGTTCTAGGCCCTACATAATACTCAGTTCTCTTATATTTGAAACTATCTTCATGCCTCATTGGTAATCCTTTATACTCTGATTTGTATTAACCTGATACTTGTTTTTCACCTGTGACAGAGGCTACTGATTGGTCACCTAAAGTCATTCCCCACTCATTCTGTCTTGCTGCCTCATTCTGCAGTGGCTGGAAAGGCAAACACTCTTTCCAATCCCTCCTAGCAACTAGGGATGGCAATATAACCCAGTTCTGGAAAAATGAGGCATACATGGATGTCTGCTGGGAGAAAGAAAATGTCTGAGGAAAACTTTTGTTTCCCTGGTAAAAAAGGAAGATATCACCAATGTCACCATTGCTCTGTCTTCCTGCTTTAAATATGAGCATGATGGTTAGAACTGCAATAGCTGTCGCAACCATGAGCCAAAGGTCAAGAGATCCACAACGACATGGCTCTGATATTGCTAAGTCACTGAGCTAAAGCCATAGTTGCATACTTCTGGAAACATCTGGTTTTGTGAGAACAATATTTGTTTAATCCACTGTAGTACGGTTTGGTGTTACCTGAAGCTGAAAGTATTTCCAATTTAATATACTACTTTTCAAAAGTTTTATATATAGGCTGAGCACAGTGGCTAATGCCTGTAATCCCAGTACTTTAGGAGGCTGAGGCAGGAGGATCACTTGGGCCCAGGAGTCTGAGACCAGCCTGGGCAACATAGCAAGACCCCATCTCTATTTTAAAAATTTAACATACTATCTTTCTCTGGTAGCCCCCATTATACCACAAGAAACTGTAGCATTGAGGCTTAGGAAAGTATATAACAGAATTCTCCGTAGCACATAGTTATAAACATTGCTATATATATTTTAAAAAGAGAAAGAGGACAGAGATAGAGGTAGGAGACAGAATAGCGAGGGAAGCAAGGAAGAAATTTAAACCTGAACTTGAGTCACTGCTACCAAACCACAAATTGAAAAAGAAATGCTTAAGAATAGAGTGGCATCCCCCTTAATTGTCTCAGTCTTATAGAATTCCATGTTGTAAATACACACTGAAGAACTGTGATGAGAATCATGTTGAGAGTTCCAAGCTTCCAACGATTCCTTCTAACATCTTGTTCAATGTATTGAGTGTCTCTAAGTCTCTCCATCACCATTCTGCACATTTGAATACCAAAGTAACTCAAAGAATTGCTAAAAGAAGCTTCATTCACTGGTTCCAAATAAGGTGCTCCAGACAGCTGGAGAATCCACATAATAAAGTTCCCAGGACAGTCATCTGGATGATGGTGAGCTGTCTCATGGAAATAAGTGTCAATGAAAACAGACGCTTACTCTTGCAACTTTCTAAAATTCTTTCCTTGATGCTTGTATCATGGATTACCCTATGAGATTTGAGATTTGTTAAAGCTATTTGGTAAATCTTTCGTGGTTAAGGCAGAGATCTTAAAAGGGCTATTTCATTAGTACATTCCACTTATGATGACTATTATTATGATGCCCCAGTGCACCAAAACATTCAGAAGCTGAAATAAACAACCTGTATCAACTACTTGCTCTATGTCAGGTAAAGTGTTAGAAACTGGGGCAAAGGGAAACCACAGTTCTTGTCCTTGTGAATTTCAGATTCTTATTCAAGTAACAGACATGAACAAATAAATATGATATGTTAAAGGTTACGAAAAGGGAATTGCAAGTTCTTTTGGAGGAACAAGGGAATGAATTAAAAATACGAGGAAAACAACTCCTTTTTATCAACTGACCGATTGATGACCAGACCAAGGGAGGTAAACAAGAAAAAGACTCCTTGATATTTGGTAGGTCAATAGAGAAGGACTGTTCTGAGTAAAGAAAATAACAGATTGGATGGAAGTGATAGGTCCAGGGAAGGACTTTATACGTTAATCACCTAAATCCCTCTACAAATACCAAAAAAATCTTTTTGATGATGAGGCTGGGGAGTGAGTTAACAGCTAGTAGCAAAGTCATCCAAAAGGTGACGGGATGAAAGGAGGATCCGGCCAGATACTGTCGTGTGAAATCAACTCAAACAGTTGGCAAGCGACTGGGAATGTTGATCTACAACAAAAAAAGAAAAGGGCAATTTGGAGAAGTTTGGCATCCCTGAGCATCTCTATGGCATATCCAGGGCCAGGCCACTGAGCAGCTCTCTTGGTTTAGGGGACACAGTGGAAATGGGGGTACCGCTTATTGGCCCTAAAGTTTCATAAAACACTGAAACAGATGGAGACTAACAATTACTGAGAAGATATACTGTGAGGTCCTTACAGAAGTTAACCTATTTAATCCTTTCAACGACCCTGTGTGATACTTAATAGTGACTTCAATTTAGTAAACTTTAGAATATGGACTTTTAAATATACTTATATTTGAGTCTTGGCTCTGTTATATATTGTTTCAACAATGGCATACATTTAAAATGTAATTGAATAAAGAAGTAACCTTCCCAATGAAACACAGCGAAGCCAAAGTAGGATTAAATTCCACAGCTCCTCAATTCACAGGCAGGAATCTAGGCCCCTGAATGCTGATGCCCCCAGTGGTGAATTCTCCATTCTGTTCTGAACTATCATCAAAAACATTCAAACTACAGCTCCTACTTTCCCACGTTTGTGTCATTTCTGCATTTGATATTCTTTGTGGCACCCAAAACGTCTTGAAATAACTGTTGTAAGACAGTAAATCGGTGCATTCTGTTCTGGGGGGTAGAGTAGGGCAGGCAATTTGGCAATGTTTATCAAAATTTCAAATGTGCATACTCTTTGTCTAACAATCCCACTGTTATAAACTTAACCTGTTGTTAGACAATAAGAGTATGCCCTGCCATTCATTCATTCATGTGTGCATGGATGCATATACATAGATATGTTTATATACATACATCATGCACACATCCATAGATACATATATATTCACACTCACAAGAGGCTAATAGGAGGCAGAGTAGCACATAGCTAAGAACATGGCCCTAGGAGCTAAACTGCATGAGTTCAAATTCTGATTCTACCACTTTCTAATTGTGACCTTTGGCCTATTGGACCTCTAGTCTCACTCTGATCATCAGTAAAGTGAGGATAAGAATAGTACTTACTTCATAGCTTTGTTGAAAGGACCAAATTAATTGTACATGTAAAGGACTTGGGCCAGCTGCTATTAAGTACCATACACATGGTAGTTGTTGTCATGAATATCAAACATTGTAATAGCAAAAGAATCTGAAAATAACCTAAACATCTGCCAAGAATAGAATGAATTCATGATGGTATATCCATATAAAAGAAAATGATAATCCCATCAAAGATACTTAAATTATCCACATGACTGGCTTGCCCAGAAGAGAATGAAAAAACATTTGTTAGGCAAATAATTCTATTCTGGGGTTCTCTGGAGATTTTCTTCCCTTCAGTTGTCTGTTAGTCATTTGCTGAATTAGTATACTACTACTGTGGTCTGAAGTGGTTCAGCATAGACAGAAATGTGAGTACATTTGCATGTGGACATAACATCTTTACACGCCCTTCCTTACCTGCAGTTTCACTCTGAAATTCATAGCTATTATGGGAAGAAAACATGCAAACCACCTTCTTCTCTCATCTGCTTTCAATGGACTTTCCAGAAAAGCTGCCCAAATAATTTGGGAGAATGCGTGTTTTCCTGCCTGGATCTATAACGTTAGGCCCTTTGCTGTAAACTCTCTTTTTCACACTCCTTGCCTTGCCTGACAGGTAAACAGCATGAGAGCTCCTTTTACAGATTATTCTGAGCACTGCTTTAACTAAAGTTACTCATATATCTCAAAAAAAAAAAAAAAAAAAAAACTAGAGTATTTCTAAATCGCAAACAACCATACAGATGAAATTTTAAAAAATAAATGGGTAAACTAGTCAAGGATATAATTTAGCTGCAGACCAGATTATAAAAACATGCCATTATTTAATTGAAGTCGTGCCCTGAGCACATCACTGAGTTGAGGAACATGTGAGGACCTACGATGGTTTGCTGGTGAGGGGTGAGGGGTGAGGGAAAGGACAGGGAACGCAGGTATGTTCCTTGACGACCAAACAGCTAGCCCTTTATATGCATTAAGTACTCAGACCAATCTTATGAACGGAGCACTGTCATCTCCATGCACTAGATGAAAACAATGAGGTTTAGTGGTCTTAAAGACTTGCCTAAGTTTATTTAACAGGAAATGGATACAGCTTAGATTTAAAATCCAAGCTGGCCTGTTCTAAAACTACCCTGCTCTTTCTTCTAAAGACCAATATGTCCAGGTAAGAGTTTATTATTAGATTTCCGTAATGGTAAAAGCTAAAGGTAAGGATGAAGGTACAGTTCTATCAAAAACTCCTATGGTGCTGCTGTACTCAGCAATGCTACAAGGTGACAGATGTTTCATAAAGTCCTGGATGCAAGCTGTCTAGGGAAGAAGCAAAGGTTACAGCCAAGGCCCAATGTCACTGAGGTATTTTGCTGTTGGCCAAAACGAAGTGATGATGTATTGGTGATCTAAGCATTCCTGAGACTGACACAGAAATTCTTGTTTACAAGGAATAAGCCTTGAAACCAAGAATTCAACTCATCTTTCTAGAAGAAAAGACTAATAGGAGAGAAGCCCAGGATACCCATTGCACATCCAAACACCCAACAGGGTCACAGTGCTTGGTTCGGCCCTGCTTGAGCCTGCTTGGTGCTGCCAAGCCTCAGAAGCCTCTAAAATAGGGGGGACATCAGGATTAGGAAAAGTAGCGAAAAGCCCTGGCTTCCTTCCTTCTGATTGGACAGTAGAGATCTGAGCTTTTACCCCATCTTTCTCTGTCCCCACACCTCAGGCTGAAGAGGGAAATGAAGCCCAAAGCTCTCTTTATCCCTCTCCCTCTTCCTGGTTCAAGGTCCCCTTCCTTACCCTGGTACCAGATACATCCTTCTTTCTGAATGTCTTCCTCTCTATTTTCTGCCACAGGGAAGAGATGTATCAATCTTTGCTAAAATGTCAGCTAATAAAGAAATACGGTACTAACCGTCTCAGGGATAGTTGGAATTTCAATGGAGATTCATCAACAATTTAAGAAAAAAGCCTAAAGACACGAAAAGAATCCGTATCTGACGGCAGAACTTCAGATACTCTGAAAAAGAAACTGATGAAATATACAAATTTTTGTATACACACATGGGCACACATACACACATAAGAAATACATAAAGATAACACACACAAATGTAATTATGAAAGAAAGTGTATCTGAAGCACATAAATCAAGAAGTACGTATGTGCTCTCTTGCTTTGGAAGAATCAGGACTTGAGTAGCAATCACAGACATTCTTAAGACTATTGCTTACCTCCAAATACCCATGGCAGGTCGGGCGGGGTGTGTGTGTGTGGGGGAGTTACTCCAGCATCTATCACTCCAGATAGCTTGGGCCCTTGAGCCCAAATGCCAGTCTTCTGTCAGTGTGCTTCTCTGTGTACACCAAGGTTGCACATCCACACCCCCTCTGCACCTAAGCTCCCCCTGGCCTGAAGAAAGGCCTTAATTCCACAGTTTCTTAGATTCTATCTAAACTTATCTAACAAATGTTCCCAGTACCTGAAATGTTGGTTGACCATAAAAGGCCTGAGAGTGGCTGAGAGAGGGCTTGGCCTAGTTTTTACACAGCTCAGAGGGATGCTAGAAGATCCCTGAGGTTCATTTCCACAGGCCCAGCAACGCATCCTGCTTAGCTCAGAGTAGGCCCTAAAATTCTATTTGTTTAGTGGCCCTGAACTGCTTGGCCATGACAAGTCCAGCATCTCAGGCAGGCTCAGAAATATCCATCAGCCCCCAATAAGAACACTGGCCCCAGAGTGGTCAGTGCCATTCCCTGCCCTCATTCTGCACCAAGGTGAAGAGGAGGACAGAATGTGTTTGTTCAAAATGCTCCCAGTGTACATTCAAAATCCAGCCCCTACTAAGATCCCTAGACAAAAGAGGCGGGGCTTGCAGAATTCTGTGCAGGTGACATACCTCCAGGTGTTCCCTTATCCTTAGTTTGACATCTTTTAACAGAGGGATAAGAGTTGATTTCTGTGGCCAGCTGGTGACTCTCAGAAGACTCTGTATTCATCTCCCCACCTAGACTGTGAGCAATTCACAAAGTACATGCCCCATGTGCTTGCTTATGTGAATTCTGTGACATAAAAAGAGCCACAGGCTGGGAATCTGGAGGCTTCTGACCCTGGTCTAAATGCCACCAATTGAACTCTAAAGCCAGTGACATTCAGAGTTGAAAGAAACTTTAGAGATGACTCTGTTCCAACATCTACCTTTTACAGGTGAGGAAATGGAGATGAGGAGAAGTGAGGTAATTTAACATGGTCATGCACTTGACCCAGCAGAGTCAGAAGTAAAATTCAGGTCCCCTAACTCACAGCCTAGGGCTCTTTCCACTATAGCATGTGTTCTTCACAGGTTGGCATTCTGCAGGGCATGAGACAGATGCACTCCTGAACCGGAGCCACACATGCAATTCATCCACTTGACCCTCCTATATTCCTTCTCTTCTCTTACTCAAAAGAAAATGATGAATTTATAGATTAATGTCATAGAATCTAAGTTCAAACACTGAGTCAGTCTTGCTCGCTTTCTCTCTCCTTCCAGAGCTGTTCCAGAACACCATGTGCAAGAGAAAACAACAGAATGAAAATTGCTCACACGGAGCATGAGGAGGCTGCCCACCTCCCTCGCACAGCCCGTGTGCAAAGACAGCCCCTCAACTGTGCTGCAGACACAAGGTGGTTCATGCTTATTGTTTATTGTGACAGCTGACAAGCCAGCTGGCACAGATCACTCCTCATTTCCAACAGAGACACCACCAGGACACATGTGACAGGCACCAGCTGCCACTCAAGAAGATGGGCGGCATCCCTGCTGGCCAGCAAGGTGCAGCCATGGCCCCGGCCCTGAGACCTGCAGCCCTCCACATAACTTCCCATCAGAGAGCAGAACTGGGACCAGCTTCGTGCTGGGAACTGGGGGAAGGAGGCAGCAGCACATTCCTGCTTGCCACGTGGTCTGGGCCATGGTTAGAGCCAAAGTTGTTCTAATGCTCCCCAAGGCTCTGTGTTATATTCGGCAGAAGAATGGCAGTTCCAGAAGAGCAAAGAGGAGAAATAATAGGCAAAGTGTTGCATCTGAAACACACGACAGGCGCCACCAGAGTGGTGGGCTGAACATTCAGGGATCTGACAACCTCAGGCACAGGAGGAGCCTCCCGCCCTCCAACTTGGGCAGGTCCACGTGGATTCACTGCACATGCAGAAGTGGCCCCTTATGCAGCTAGAAGCGGGGTCTGAGGAGGGGTCTGGCCGCCCTGGTCATAGGGTGCAAAGGAGGCTCTCGAGTACTAGGGGCTTTCGATAGCCCCTTCTGCTCCCAAGTTTTCCTCTGCCAAACTGCTCAGCAGAGTGTGGAGCACGGGGTCTCTACGTCAGCACTGCTGACATTTTGGGTTAAATAATTCTTCATTGTGGCGGGGGCCAGTATCCCTGGCCTCTCCCCACTAGACTCCAGTAGCACCCTCCGAGTTGTGGCAATAAAAAATATCTCCAGGGATCTCCCCTGGGGTGGGGTGAGGGCAGGGGTAACAAGATAGAATAGCTGTCAACGGAGAGCCGCACACATAGAGGTCAAGAACACAGGCTTGGGTCCCAGATGGCTTGGACTCTTAATCCCAACTCTGCCACTTACTAGACATATAACCTTGGCCAAGTTATTCAACCTGATGTGCTTCAGTGTTTTCAGTTGCAATATGGGAAGATGACAACATCAATCACTTCACAAGGCAGTTGCAAATATTAATTTATTTCCTACAGGCAAAGCCCTCAGACTCGCCCAGAGTTACCATTCCTCTCTCCTTTAGAAGCCCAGGAATACTCCATAGCTCCAAGTCCCTTACTGCAGGGCTCCAGGTTACGGTCTACCACTGAGAGGCATCTGTGTACAACCTGGAAAGCAGAAGTGAAGAAGAAGCCACAATTCCTCTCTGGTAATAGCAGGCAGGACCGTGTGAAAGAACAGACATGAAATTTGCCTCAGCTTCCAGACTTTCCCGTGAAAATCACCTGCTTTGGTGTCATAAGAGGCTGAGATCATCTGTGGCTCTTTCCTTTGATTTCTGTAGCCTCCTAATCTTCAGAAAGCCAGATACAGTTTTCCCTGTCCCATCCTCCACCAGCCCTTCTAATAGTTCTGTAAGGCATAATTTTACTAAATCTCTTTGTGCATCAAATATCTACAGTGGGTCCTGTGTTCTAGACCAAACACTGACTTATGAACCCATTAACCTGATGGAGGTTCCAAAGTCCTACCGTTAGGAAAATGTTCCTGGGAGTAATCATGCACTGATATGTATGTAGATATGCATGCAAGTGTATGGATGTACTTAGACTAGAACCTTTATGTTAAAAAAATCGCAAAATAGAAAATAGGTTAAAGTTGAGCTACTCAAGATGGATAGGAGCTCAGCGGGGAGTGGAGGTAGATGGACTGACCACTCACTTACATTTTATTCCCCATACTCGTAGAATCCTGAGGTTCTGAAACACCCTATTTGCAAATCCCTTTAGTAAAAGCAGAGTCCAAAATGCATGCCAGTTTTATGCATTGGAAGCACTACAGCAGATGTTCAAATAAATAAAGTGTGCGCAGAGCACAAAGAGGGTGGCAAGCAGCTGCTGAGGTGCGGCACTGGAGAATTGGGTTTATAAGAATCATCTGCCAGGCCCAGGGGAGAGAACAGGGTGAGTAAGAAGCAGAGTCTCTGCCCTCAAGGAGTTTGCGGTCAAACGGAAGATGAAAACAGAAGCAAATGACCAGAAGACAAAGAGAATACAGAGATGTGTTTTGTTACAAGGCACTCGGCATTCAGCGGCCTGAGTGTCTTAGGTCCCACTAGCAAGGCCTTGGGGAACAGATGTTGGGCTACGTGGTGTGCACGGTACTCTCATTGATTCACAGAGATGTACGGGCAGCCCATTCACAAAGGGTCTAGAACATAAAGCTGCCCGAGCTAAGACCTGGCAACCCATCTACCTGCTGAATAGTGGTGAACTGCCCTGGACCCTCCGTCTCTAGTCCAGCTGACCTCACTCAATAGGAGGGAATTGCCCTATGATCTTTATTTTCTAATTGATTTTTGGTGAATTACTTTCATCTGGCCAGCTTGCTTTGGCAGGCCAGACACCTTACTCTGACACTTCTTTTTCATTTGATTCTACGTTTCCTGAAACTCTAGGTATTCATGGGAAACTGGGCATATCGGCTCTTAACATTTTTTTTTTTTTATTGTTTTGACACACCCGCCAAGAGATTGGTCTCTCTTTCCAGCACTGCTTTCAAAAGTCAGACTGTTATGGTTGAGAATTCTCATTAAAAATGATTACTTTTGGCAGCAGAAGTCAGAAAGGTGACAGGGGAGGGGGAGGTATTAGAGGCACTGAGATCTTTCTTCCATTTGCAGAAAGCCTTCCTGTAAAACAAACATCATGGGAAGAAAGAAAAAAATGTAAAACATACAACAAAACCCCTTCTAACTTTTCTATGTGCTATTCAGAGAAATTTCTTAAGTATAGGGGCTAAACCACCATCCCATTACCTCTTCATACCTACTCATTAGGCTGCAAACACTGCAAGTATGGGGCAGTGTTTTCCATAGCTCAGATGTCTTACAGCAGGCACCAAAATGCCTGGCATGAGCAACATCAATAAATGCCTGGTGAATAAACAAACTGATGAATTTCTATTAGGTATTAGAAGAGTGTGGTTAAAAATAGTCAATGTACATTTTGAAGAACCAATATAGAACATCTAGCAAACCAAATTCTTTTTGGTGATGGTTATATGTCTTCTTTTACCTGTATCAGGGGAAAAAGATAAACCCACACACACAAAAAAAACAGTTAATGATCATTTCTAACTTCCTTCCAATAACTTTCTAAAGGACACTGGGCACATAAACTTTTCCTTGGTGCTTTTTAGATATTCGAGCAATTTCTTGAGGACACTGTGATTCATGTTTCTGTTGGACTAGTGTGTAAAAACATTCTTCCATACATTTTTGTGAAAACCACCATGTTCTTTAATGAGCTGCCAGGAAACGTGGGGACCGGTGGACTCTAGCCACCATCTGTCTTGATCTTTGCCTTCTATTTGTTCACATCTTAGATCTTCCTTTTTTTTTTTTTTTTTTTTTTGAGATAGTGCTTTGTTCTTATCATCCAGGCTGGAGTGCAATGGCACAATCTCAGCTCACTGCAACCACAACCTTCCGAGTTCAAGTAATTCTCTTGCCTCAGTCTCCAGAGTAGCTGGGATTACAGGTGCCCGCCACCACGCCCAGCTAATTTTTGTATTTTAAGTAGAGATGGGGTTTTGCCATGTTGGCCAGGCTGGTCTCGAACTCCTGACCTCGTGTGATCCTCCTGCCTCAACCTCCCAAAGTGCTGAGATTACAGGTGTCTCTGGTTTCTCATATGGAAATAGAGCAAAAATGTGGTATCCTTTGGGCATCTTCAGCTCTCTGTGACAGTGTAGTTGTTGGTGATGCCTGTAAGGAAATTTGGGTTCTCTGGTGGCCTATGACATCCCACATCCCCAGCCTCCCAAAAATCAGTGCATCCACTTCCCGAAGGAAGAGCCACTACAGACTTTAAGCAGCTTAAAGACTTACGTGACAGACTTTTAGACAGCCTATAAGCTTAAATATTGCTTCCATAGCAAACTCTCTTCCTTCCTTGTATATTTTCTTTTTTAAAGGTTTGTTGTGACTTTTATTCCCAATATCCAAGGAAGCTGTAATAATTATGTTAAGATTCAAGGTATACTTATGATATAATCGTCTGTCCTTGGAAATTCATTGTTTCATTCTATATGACTGTAGCATTTAATTAAGTTAATATGAATAAAAGACTAATCTGCACACACATCTATACGTTTATAGCCTGCATACAGGGCCTGGCACAGAGTAGGACTTCAGTAAGTGCTCATTTGGCTTCTCTATCAAATGTAGAACACAGGAGGGCTCAAGAGATACTATTACTGGCATAAGTTATTCTCTGGGTAGAAAGTACTAGGCCACCTTTTCTTCACTTTTCCAGTCAGTGCTCGATCTTTCAGTGGCAAGAGGAAGTCTTGAGTTAATGGAGTCTGAGGGGCAGAACTCCTCCATGAATTAGTATTGTCACAGGCAGGCTAGGTAGGAGATAAAACCTGGACGATCCAACTGTGAAGGGACAAGGCAAAGCACATGAACATTAAGTCCAGGTAGCATTTGTCAGGAATTGAGAGAGGCTAGGGCCTTCATGTACAGTTGGGCGGGCTGTATTTCAGCACAAGAATGCTCAAATCCCAAAGACAGGGGAGTGCCTTTTACTTCTTCATGCAGTGGTACCACGTGGCTCACCGCGATTCTGAGAGAGCCTTGAAAAACGAAAGGCAGACACATTGCAGAAGAGGCTTCACATGTGGCCCAAGAATCAAGAAGACCCCCATGAACTCAACATTTTCTCTCAGCCAGTAAGCTTTGATACTTGCCTTTCTGGTGGCAAAACCAATGCCTGGATTTGGCCTCAATGAAACCTACGAGGTTTCTAAAACCAGTATGGAGAGAATGGGGCCTTGAATATGGGAGAAAAGAACAGGAGAAGGTTAAGTCACAGAATCAGAAAACTGAGAAGTGGCCTTAGAAATTGTACTGGGGTAAATGGTGTCCACCCCCTCCCCACCACTGCCGAAGTTCATGTCTACTGGGGACATCAGAATTTGACCATATTTAGAAATAGAGTCTCTGCAGATGTAATTAGTTAAGATGAGGTCATACTGAAGTCGGGTGGGCCCTTAATGCAAAATGAATGGTGTTTTTATAAGAAGAGGAGAGACACAAAGACACACAGAGGAAAGATGGCCATGTGAAAATGCAGGCAGAAATTGGAGTGATGTAGCTACAAGCCAAGAAATGCCAAGAATTGCCAGCAATCATTAGAAGCTAGAAAGACGCAAGGAAAGATTTTTCCTCAGAGCCATCAGTGTAAGCATGGCCCTGCCCATGAAGTTGATTGAAAACTTCTAGCCTGTAGAACTGAAAGAGAATAGATTTGTTTTAAGCCACCCAATTTGGGGTACTTTGTTAGGGCAGCCACAGGAAACTAATACAGAAATCACCTCGTCCAATGCCTTCAAAGTGCAGATGTACACACTCAGACCTGGAGAGACTTGAATGGCTTACCCAGTGTCACAGGGCTGAATACTGGCAGAGCTAGGACAATTCAATCATTCACTCACTGGTTCTTTCATTCCTTTCGATATTCACTGAGCTCTTTCTGAGGTCACCGCGCCAGACTCTGGAAATGATTAAAGAACACTAAGACAGACCCTTCCCTTCATGGAACTTTCATTCTAAAAGAATTGATAGATAATAAACCACTATTTACACAATCAAATATTTAACTGCCAGTAAAGTGAAAGCTATAGAGAAAACATAGTATCCAATAAGAGCACATGTGGATTTGACCTAACCTGGGGATTAGATAAAGTATCTACGAGAAAGTGACATTTGAAAGGAAATCTAAAAGATGTATTAGAATTAGCTGACCATGGCATGGAAGGCCGTGTGTGCAGGGATGTGAGGAAGGGGGTTTTTGAGGGGGTAAATAGGTAGCATTAGAGAATTGCCCAGGTAAAGAGTCTAAACTTCTCTTCAATCTTCTTTCTTCTACACTGCCTTTCCTGGAAACTCATACCAAAGTAAGGCCATGTCATTGTTCTTTCAAAAAATGTTAATGAGATGTTAACTATAAAATATTTACAGCCTAAAAAAGACAGGGGAAACTCTCATTTGCAGCATGCATTGAACTATGTCTACCCTAGAAATATTGTAACATGCTACCTGAAAATTTTCACCTTTTGTGAAGCTGAGAACACCCTCTCCCATCCTCCCAACCCAAATATGAAGTTATATCTATCCTGTCTACAACAGAAGTTCAACAACAATAATAAGGATTTTCCAGCCAAGCGTGGTGGCTCACACCTGTAATCACAGCACTTTGGGAGGCTGTGGCAGGTGGATCACCTGAGGTCAGGAGTCTGAGACCAGCCTGGCCAACAAGGTGAAATCCCATCTCTACCAAAAATACAAAGTATTAGTTGAGAGTGGTGGCAGGCGCCTGTAATCCCAGCTACTTGGGAGGCTGAGGCAGGAGAACTACTTGAACCCAGAAGGCGGAGGGTGCAGTGAGCCGAGATCACACCATCGCACTTCAGCCTGAGCAACAGAGCGAGACTCTGTCTCAAAAAAAAAAAAAGATTTTCCTCCACAACGACCATCATAACCAACTTGGCTGTCATAAATAGGAATTTGGTAAATACTGTATAGCTAATAAATTGTCTCAATTATACATGCCTGTGGAATTCAAAGGTTGTTTGTGGAAGACTATTAAGCGTATAGTACTATTACAACTGTCCTACACACAGCATTTCTTCTCTGCATAAGTCACCAAATGGCAATTCAAAATGAGTCACGTTTTCCACTTCAAGTTCATTACATTCAAAGTAAACTGAGTGAGTGAATGACTGGCTAACCCCAAACACCCCTCACCCAGAAAGTCAATGGCCACATAGCACTGTCATCTCATAAAAAGCCTTGGACATCTGAAACTCTGTTATATGGAGTCTAACCATGAAGTCAGGAAGACTCCAAAACTACTGAAATTCCCTTTGTTTCTTAAAATGAGCTCCTGGCCAAGCTGTCTTATTTTCCTTCTATAGTGGGACCTTAAGTTTTGTGATTCCTTTACTTTCTCATTTCCATTCTACATTTAAGTAAATAAGAAGAATTACGCATTTCTAAACAGAACAAAGGGACTTGATGAGCTCGACATAATACATCAATTCAGAAATGCCAATGGGGCATTTCAGAAGATTTCATGGGAAGTGACAGAGAGGTTCTCCAATGCTGAAAAGCAATGCAACTCCTCTGCCTTGAGATTTCTGAGCTTGTTTGCAATAATTGCCTTTGCCCACTCACGCCATCTCATTCAGGGAAGCCTCTGATGTCTTTCCACAATTGCTCTGCTCTGATGTGGACTTGAAAAAACTCCTCCACATGGATGCACTAAATCACCCAGCATTAAATGAGACATCTAAGGATTCTGCCACTCACCAAATCTGTCAGGTTTTCTCAGCTCTTTTAGGACTCCATTGTTGTGCAAAGCCACTACAATCCCATTACCAGCTGGCATATGATCAGATGATAACTAAAGTGAACACAAACACTTAAACGGCACAAGGAACTGCTGAGTTCTCACTCTTGGGTAACGCAGCCCAAGAGATTTTCTGACACCCGATCCACAAGCCGAACAATCACATTGCAAAATGCTTTCAATGTCCAGGAACAACCATTCAATCGGCCATCATGTGCATGTCATCTGGTCCTGAATGCTTCTGAGAAGGGCAGTTTGGCCTTTATTCTCTGCAAACCTTTCTCTTTCAGGAATCACTACGTTTTTCTAGACTTCTTCCCACCACACTGCCACCCAGATATCTGCAAAGGTCAGTTCTTACTACAGACTGGCTTTGTATATGACTCTGTACATTGGCTAGGCATTTTCTTAGGTGAAGAGAGATGCTGGTTAAGTTCTAGAGAAATAACTATAATTAGTCAGAGTGGTTTAACTGTTCATTGACCAGTCTACACTCTGAAGTAGGAATAGCAAGCAGCACGTCCTTCTTCAACCAACACAAGATGTGACTTGGGTGCTGAATGCAAAAGATACAAAGTAGACAAAAGGTACACTGTCCAAGAAGTTGACAATCTATTTGTGGAAGCTTGCACACACACACACACACACACACGTAATACAAGGCAGTATACAAATGTCACATGAGGGATAGAAACCAGGGAAACATAAGCAGTTAGAGAAGGGAGACATCTCTCTTTGAGCAGAAGTAGTCTTAGAAGTCTTCCCAGAGTAGAGATGATCAGAGACAGCCTGTGAAAGGTGGCGAGGGTTTAGATACACAGTTAAGTTTGTGGGGATTTTCAGGAGGAGAAGAGTCACAGACAAAGATAGAACCCAGGATGCACAGCCTGGCATCAGAGTGTGGGTAGAGAAATCCAAGAATGCGCCGGGGAAATACCCCTCCTAAAAATACATGCTTCCAAAGTGGTAGTTTTTCAACAATATTGAAGGATGGGCACTAAGTCTCTGATGAAAAGAATTCAGCAGAAGCTGTGTGATTGCAAAGGTCAGTCAGTTCAGTATGTAATTGGAACATGGGCAGTAGGACTCTGAGATGAATTGACCACGCTGAATGAAACTAACATCTTTTTAATATGGCAGCTTCCCCACCAGCCAAGGAGGCAGGCCTTGTCTCAAGGCCCAGCCCCTTACTGGGGAACCTACTTCTAATAAAACACAACTACATCTCAGTGCTGTGATAATCCTCATAAACACGTGCATTTTCGAACCTTGGATTGAAAGAGAGACAAAACTCTTCTGATAAAGGAATCACAATTATAAAGTCATCTGAAAAGGAAGGCAGGAAGAAAGGAAAGGAGGTAGGAAAACTGAAATCAACTTGATTGCTTGCTAGGCCTTCGTCACATCCTCACAGGAGGAGAACTGAATATAAAATGAACAATTAGGGTGAGGTTTAGAAATTACTTCTAGGCTCTGCTTCTTTATCCTCTCTCCTCGGTTACACAGGACTGGCTCTGGCAGCCTCGGGGCAGGGATGCACATATCTGTCCCCAGAATCCACAGCTGAAAGAGAAGTCACTAAGGAAGGAAGCAAGACGAATTACTTCTCTTGCTGGTTGTTTCCCATAAACTAAAGGAACAGTTGGGGTGTACTTTTCAAGTCATTGTTTATCATCTTTGAATTAAATTAAGCCCGTTAAACAGAAGAAAATGTAAGGGGCTTCACAGGTTCTTGGCTATCATTGGGATCTTGACTAGGGTTAGTGGGTTTCAAGAAGGGAAAAGCTGAGGAGGGTGACAGAGAGTACTTTCCAAATCAAAGGTGCAATGGCTCTCTACTGTGTTCCACCTAAACTCTGGGATCTGATAGTCCCTTGGGAACAGCTTTGTCAGTGATGCCCAATCCCCTGGGAGGCAGGTATACACACTCAGAAAAAGAAAGTTTCCCCAGTGATTCTGATCCATGCCCCTTGGGAATCACTGCAATGGAGGGAAAGAATATAAATGGGGATAAGCTAATGAGACCAGTTTTCCCTGGCTAGAAAAGAAAGATCCTGTGTTCTCGCTTAGAAAAGCAAGCGTGAATCATCTTTGAATGTGACAGGCTGAGGTTCAAATTCCAGGTGTTTTACTGTGTGTGCCCCGTCTGGGTCTCGAAGTCCTATTAAGGCATGAGGTAACAGCAGTTACTTCATGCAGGGGTGGTAAGGGGCAAGGAGGTGATGTGAGTCAAGCACCTGGCACAATGTCATTAAGCAGGCAGTTGATGAACACTAGTTCAATCCATTTGATGCAGGATGAAGGATGGGGTTAGGAATTAGATGAAAATATAAAGAATGTTCACTCTTTGGAACATTAAAGCTTGATAACAAAAGATGGAATTTCTTATGGAATGGCATTTAAAGTTTAAATGGTGCTCTCATCTTTGTGACTCCTTTGTCCCTCACAATCATCCTTGAGGATCAGTAGAAGGTAATGGTGGCCCAGGAGGTTAAGTCATTTGCCTGACATCACAGAGCCAGTAAAGAAATACAGAGGTAGGAATAGATGCCACATGCAGATCTCTGATTATATCACACAGCCTCACTGTTTGGCAGCTGTACCACCCACTATGTATATTTTTTCAGCACGCACACCATAAATATGCTCACTTAGCAAATATGTGTTGGTGCCTACTATGTGCCACTTGCACTGTCAATGAACAATGCAGCAAAGACCTCTGCTCTCAGAGAGGGCAGTGGAGAGGAAAGGCAGGGGAGATCAACAACAGGCAGGAGACACAGTAAATGAGTAAAGCCTGTAGCATGCTACATACTGGTAAGTGCTATGGAGGAAAAGAAAAGAAAAATAGAGTAGGGTAAGGGGGAGATCGACAAAGTGAGCATCGGGGAAGGGGCCAGCTGCAATTTTATTTTTATTTTTATTTATTTACTTTTAGAGACAGGGTCTCAGTCGCCCAGGCTAGAGTGCAGGGGGGCAATCACAGGTCACTGTAACCTTGAAATCCTGGGTTCAAGCAATCCTCCTGCCTCAGGCCACCACGAGTCCCCCACAAGTAGCAATGACTACAGGTGCATGCCACTTAAAAAATTAGCATCTGGCTAATATTTAAATTTTTTTTTGTAGAGACGGGGTTTTGTTATGTTGCCCGGGCTGGTCCTGAACTCCTGGCCTCAAGTGATCCACCTCCTCCCAAAACACTGGGATTACAGGCATGAGCCACTGCACCTAGCCTACAATTTTAAATACAATGGTAACAGTAGACCTTATGGAGAAGGTGACGTCAGCAAAGCCTTGAAGGAGGCGAGAGAGTTAGAAAGTGGGTAACAGGAGAAGAGTTCAAAGCAAAGGGAACAGCCCATGCAAGGATGCTAAGTCAGGGGCATTCCTCCTGGCGTGCAGCAGGAACAGCTGCCCTTATGGTAGGAATGGCTGTAAAAGGGGAGGATAACTTAAGGGAAAGTTCTGTTTTTTTGTTTTGTTTTGTTTTTTTCTTAAGACTGGTGCAAAAAATGCTTGGGTGCTATGAGCACACTGCCATTCTTCCTGGCAGAGATTTGGGTTGTCAAGGCCCCTCTCAAACCAAGCATGCTGTTCATTGAGAGCTTACATTTACATCATACCCAAACACCTGGTCAATTTGAAAAAATTTCACCAACCCTTTTGTTTAGTATAAGAGCATGATGTGTTTTTCATCCTTTAAACCAATTAGGTTGGCTTTATGTGCAATCTAAGAGGCACAAACCACATACTTATGCAGTGACATGGATTCTGTCACCAGGCTTTTCACCTTTGTTCTAATCTTGAGATGTAATAGATTTTGCAGTAAAAGCCTGAGCTTCCAGCTCTGAGATGCATTTTAGACTTCTCCCAATTATTTACATAGTGTCAGATTATAAATGTCTGATATTATAAGAATTAGTGTCGGGCTGCAAGAACAAAGCAAATAATTACCAGCAGCACACATGGAGGATTGTGTTTCAGATTCTCTCTTGCTGCCACCCTGATGTAAGCAAATGATACTGGTCATGCATCTCCTGATCACAGCCACAGTAACACTCACCACAAATCAACTTCCACCTGCTCACAGTTCCAAAAATAGAGCAGCACAGAGATTTCTATGCGCGAGAGAAAGTAGTCAGTCCTAGGGATTGAAAAAGACACAGTTCAGATGCAGGACTTGTTCAAGACTAACAGAACTGAGCATCTGCAGTTCTTGGACAAGTCCCTGAAAGAGCTCAGAAAGTCTCTGAAACTGTCACCTTAGCATTTTACTACATCATACAAAGTGTATATACTATAGTATGCTATAATATCTGTACATGTATATGTTTATACACACCATACGACACCCCATTAGAGATAAAAACCAACTTTAGAGGATGGTTCAAACTACATAATGTGGGCTATAAAAGAACAAACCTGAATCAATAATTCATATTAATTTTTAAATGATTTATAACATTTTATATGTGGTTTTGATGCAACTGAATAAGAGATTTCTCATGTTCCTTTGCAAAACCTATCCTAACCAAACTTAGCTAACTAATGTTTAGTTTAGTAAGTTAATGTCACCATCAGGTAGAGACAAGATTGTATCCTATACACAGCAAATCATCACAGAATACGGTAATCTGTAGCTTCATATCTGCTTGATATGTGGTAACTTCAAGGCTTGGGTAAATTCTCACTATTTTGTGCTTTACAAATGTAAGCATCCATTGTAAATTAGTCAGATTTCCTATTCAATAGTTGAACACTGGTAGAACCTCATTTTCAATTAATATAACATTGCACTTAACAGAATGAGGTTATTGCCACGTTCCTCCTGGGATACCTTAGGGCTTAGAGACTTCCCTTGAGCTAGCTCTAAGAAGTATCTAGGTATTCAGTCAGAAACAAGCTGCAAAAACACTTGCCAAGCTTTCTGAAATTTTTCCAGCATGTGACCAGCTGGGCTTCACCTGGGTAATTCACAAAGCAATAGTTTTTCCAGTTTATCGGGGACAACATATCTCTAAAATTTGAAGCTCCCACAGCAGTTATTTGGGTGCCCTCTTTAGCCAAAGAGTAGAAACCAGAAATACACAGTCACAAAGAAAACATATATATATATATATATATGTTTTAGAAAACATAAATAGTGGCTGGGTTATTGTGTTTGTTTGTTTTTAGTCTCCAAAGCACTTAGGTACTTCTCAGATGGTTTGATCAAATCCCTCTCTAAATATAAGACAGGTGGTGACAACTTAATGTCGAAAGACTTGCTATGCCTAGGCATTGCGTTAGGACCATTAGATAGAATTTCTCATTTAATTCTTACAGCAGCCTGCTAAAATGTCAGCCCACTAATATCATCCCTATTTCACAGATAAGCAAAAAGAGGCCTTAGAGAGATTAAGCAGCTGATGCACACTGCATGGCTAGGAAATGCTACAGCTTACATCTCAGGTCCTGCGCTTGGTTTGATACCTTGATGATTATAATTCACTCCATTCATATCTTAGGTTTTCCCCCTTTTTAAGAGTATATTTTATAAGAGCACATTTTCAGCGTGCATTTTTAATGGAAAAATCCTTATCCAGTCCCCAACCTGGTTCTATCCATTTATGCAAAAAATATTAAACTTTCTAAAATGCAAATATGTATGCACTGCTTGGTGGCTGGATTTAGCAAAATGCCCTGTCCTGATTCCTTAAAAAGTTAAACATACGCCTATCCTATGACCCAGCCATCTCAATGCTAGTAATTTGCCCCAGAGAAATGCAAACATCTGTCCACAGTGAGACTTGTAAACAAGTGTTCATGGACTTCTTATTCACAATAGTCAAAAACTGGAAATGGTCCCATAGGGAAGTGGATAAACAAAATATGGTATGTATCCACCCAGTGAAATAGTAATCCACAAGGTAAAGAAAAGAGCTACTGATACATGCAAAAACATTGATGAATATCTCAAGGTGATTACAGTAGTGAAAGAAACCAGACACAAGAAAGTATACACTATATGATATCATTTATTCTAGAAAATGCAAACTAATCTACAGTGACAAAACCCAGATCAGTGGCTGTCTGGGGCCGGGGCTGAAAGAGGAATGGATAAAAAAGAGACATGATCCAACTTCGGAGGTGATAAAAATGCTCTCTCTGTTGTCTTGTTTATGGTGGTGATTTCATGGAGATAAACAGCTGCAAATCCCATTGCATTCTCTCTCTAAAAGAATGTAATTTATTACACACAGATAAAACTTCAACATATTTGAAAACAAATTATATAGGTCTGTAAAGGAAAGCATTTATATATTGAACTCCAGTGATCAAATGTTTTTTTTAAAACATACTTACATTTTTTTTAAGTGCCCAGTCCTTATCCAGTGCTACCCATGGTTTGAGCTATCTGCATTATTTGTTTTAGATTCTAAGTTCCTGGTACTCAAGAACAAATTTTCCTTTTTAGTTTAAGTCCTGTGCAGTACCCAACACAGCATTAGGCAGGGAAAGTATTCACAAAATTTAAACAAAACTCCATTCTGCGATTTTTTATCGTTTTCCAAAGAAACCCTGGGAACAGAATTTAGAGCGAGCCTGCTAGCTTGGCCATCAGACCCTAAAAAAGTGTCATCAAGGACATGTTTGCTTTTGTTCCTAAACATATAAAGATTGCCAAAAACTCCAGACGGTGGGTGAAAAATCACCTGCAAGAAAGTCTCAGAACTTTCCCAAAATCCTTTTTATGTTAAGAGACGTGTTAGATTTTGTGGCCCACAGAGCGAGCATTGCCTCTGAAAGCCAAGTGCAATCTTGTGTGCTTGAACTTTCAGGTTTTCTACAAGACAAAGGATAAGGGGAAAGAAGGTGTCAATACAGAGCTCATCCCACAAGAGGTCAGAGACCAGCAAGTATTCGCAGCTCTGGTTTGCTCCCATCTCCTCTCCTTCCTGGTGCAATAAGACAGAAGCCTTTATCCATGTGACTGACGGTGCTGGTTCACAAACTTTGTTACTGACCCTCAATTAGGTAAGTACAGAAACTGAGTGTTTAGAAACTCATACAGCATTTTGACTCTGCTGTGATCAGTGGCCTCAATGGTCGTTAAACAGGGTATAGGCTGGATACAGGGTTGTCACACAAGGGTGGTGAATCTAGTCATGAAGAGTAAGACCATGTTTCATTCATACAGGATGAAATTAAGAAGGAAAAACAAAAAAACAAAAAAAATACAGTGGTCCTCCTCCACAGATGGTTTGAGAGGCAGAGTTACATAGTGCTGCTTAGTCCATTAAAGTTAATTTTTCCCAAAGTGATGATGGCAAGAGCCAGAGCGAGGCAATTCTCTAATAGCCAGTCAAATCCATGCAACCCCCAGTCTGTCTGCAGGTGTTCAGACTGAGACTGTACAGTGAATTAAATAAACCTTCTCAAAAAGGAAGTTTATCCAAAGTGCTATGTTTCCATTCTAATTAGCATCACGGCTGTACAAGCTGCAAATACGGTTGTCATCACATCAAGAATCAAAATGAAGGTCATGATAATGACTGTGAGGATAGAATTAATTAATTTTTTTTTTTGCATCCCTGTAGGAACACACTTATTCTTGAATCAGCCCCATTAGTCTTTGGAGCAGCCAAGGTAGCAGACACAGATGGGGCTGCTCCATGTGGCCACTGCTTAAATCTAATTAGGGCAGAACTAAATGAAGCCCAGGAAACTAGGTCTCTTCATTTCTCCTGTTTTTTCACAATGATTTACCAGTGGGAAGCTCAGGGTGTATGATACATAGGTTGCCTCGCATAACACAGGGAGTGCATGGGAGAGGTCTGCTCTTCCTGATTGCTGATAAAACTGTACCAATTCACAGGGCAAAGATAGAGGCCAGGACTTTTAAGATTACAGGCAAGATTTACTTAATTCTTCTTCTTTTGTATCGCAGCTCAATTGTCACAGTCTTTCCCAACGTCACTGATTAGACTGCTTCCTCCTGTTTATCACGGATATGACCAATTTAGATCTGTGGTTCTTAGATTGGTATCCATCTCCCCTACAGTTCAGTAATCTCCACAGGGCAGTAATCATACCTGTCCTGTTCATCACTCGATCCCTAGCACTTAACCACAGTGAGGAGTAATAGAACATACTCAAGGCTGGGCACGGTGGCTCATGCCTGTAATCCCAGCACTTTGGGAGGCCAAAGCAGGCAGATCACCTTGAGGTCAGGAGTTCGAGACCAGCCTGGCCAAAATGGCGAAACCCCATCTTTACTAAAAATACAAAAAATTAGCCAAGCATGGTGGTGCACACCTGTAATCCTCGCTACTCGGGAGGCTGAGGCAGGAGAATCACTTGAATTCAGGAGGCAGAGGTTGCAGTAAGCCAAGATGGCACCACTGCACTCCAACCTAGGCAACAGTGAAACTCCGTCTCAAAAAAAAAAAAAAAAGAAATGAAAAGAACGTACTCAAACATGTGCTGAAAAGAACATACTCAAACATGTGCTGAAATAAAGGATGAGTAAATGGATGGATGGAAAAATAAAGCCTCTAGATATCAGACCATATACACAATGCTTTCACCCTTGGTTTGTTTGTTTGTTTTGAGACTGAGTCTCTCCCTCTGTGGCCAGGCTGGAGTGCAGTGGCGTGATCTTGGCTCACTGCAACCTCCGACTCCCTGGTGCAAGTGATTCTCCTGCCTCAGCCTCCCGAGTAGCTGGGATTACAGGCACCCACCACCATGCCTGGCTAATTTCTCTTTTGTTAGTAGAGACGGGGTTTCACCATGTTGGCCAGGAGGGTCTGGATCTCCTGACCTCGTGATCTGCCCGCCTCAGCCTCCCAAAGTGCTGGGATTACAGGTGTGATTACAGGCACAGTGGTGCCTGGCCTGGCCCATGTTTTAGATCAAATGATAGAATTAATCATGAATCTCACATAATTATTAAAATTTTTAAGAAGAGAGGATAGGCCACAGAGATCTTATTATCAACTCAAAAGAAAATATTCCTAAGAATTCAGGGGTAAGAAATATACTAAGAGTATTTAAATCATAGTTTTTGCCCATGGGGAGTTTTATAAATGAAATAGCTCTCTTTTCTGGAATAATCAATAGATTATTGAGAAATAATAGAGAAAGAGACCTGGGTTATTCTGTATTACAATTAGGACAAAATGCTACAGGTAATGTTTAAAAGTAAAAGTCATGATAGAGAAGAACAAATTTGCTGCCATAATCTATGCTTTGAGTCTAATCATAATTCCTAGAACATTAACATTATTAATTACAAATAGTAAAAACCTGAGACTATATGATTAGTCTACAAAGGCTTTCTTCCAACATCAAGATTATAAATGCACAGGTATTCTACCAAACAGGCCCTCAACACTCCAGTGGCTATCTCAATTTTAGTTGAAGAGAATAGATTTACCCACCTAGTATTTACTGAGAAACAGTGTCATTAGATAGACTACAGACCAGTCTCAATTATCAAGTCACATAAACATAGGTCCATTAATTTTTTCCTAGCAAACACAAATTATTTTTATCATTATACTATCTGAATAATAATGCTTTTCTGTTATCATGAAGCAACAATGTCTACAATGAGTTTCATTAACATGCACTGAAGTATGAAAGCTCAACAAAAGCATAAAAATCTATGTACTTTAAACTTTATTGTTCTCCATTTTCCAAAAAGCATTTGAGACGACCCAAAAAGGAGGAAAAAAATCTATCTATCTATCTATCTATCTATCTATCTATCTATCTATCTATCTATCTAAGTATACATATATGAGACAGAAGGAAAAAAATTCATCTGCATACAAAATGCAGTTCAAAAATTCAACTCAAACATAGATCAAAAATTCAATAAAACATAGATCATTTTGTGATAAATAATATACTTCTAAACCTAACTAGTAGATATTTTGACATCTCTTTTCTTTAAGCATATTTATTGGACTATTTTTAAGATATGCATTAAAGCACTTTTACCAATATCATTTTATCCATTCAAATTATCAGGGGTAAAAATGGTAAAAGTGATAAAATTAATTTCTATTGGCCAAACACTGTAAATATGATCTCATTTAATCCTCACAGTATCCTTTCAAGAAGGTCGTATTACGCTCTTATAGATGAAAAGAGAGAAACAAAGATAAAACTTACACAGCTGAGAAGAGGTGGGGCTGGAGTCAAACCTAGGACTGTCTGATACTAAATTCCATGGAGTCTCATGATTTAAGGGCACATGTGGGAGAGGGAGAAGGAGAGGGAGAGGGCAATGGGGATCCTTTACATTCCAACTCTGCCCCATCTTTCTCTCAGCAATAAACGTGAGCCAAACCTTTGGACACAAACACAACCTGACCGACTGCAGTGTAATCAGTTCCACTCACATAGTAGTTAACAATCCACTGGGATGCAATGTTAGTAACCTGGCTAAAAGTACACATTTATTTAACTGAACAACCCTTAGCCATTTCAGAGTCACTACAATGATTCCAGAAGATTCTGAAAGATCCATCCAACCAGGTCTTAAGCCACAAGAAGACAATGCAATTCACAGTGTAATTTAGCAATTATTCACAGCAGGAGTTTTGCTAAAATAGTTCACAACTGGATACACTAGGATGCTTTTCTCATTCCCAGATTTGGTAAAGGACAATCAGTTCACTTGAGGATTGAAACATTTTCAAAATGCACTGTAAAATTAGACATATTCCCCCCCACCTCATCTAGGTCTGAGGCTCTTTTTTTCTTCCAATTCTATTGTTCAGTTAATCCGTGCATGCATGCCAGAATATTCTAATTTAAATCTGAGCCTGGAACGTGCTATATTTTGTTTCTAGCTGCAAGAGTGTGAATGCCATAAATAACATGTACTGTGCTTGTTCTCTGTTCCTAAACAGTCTGATAAGCTCATACTGAAATCATTTCAGCAATCACATTTGACAGCTCTCTAGAATCCTGTTCTATCCAGCCTCTTAACCAGTCCATTATTTCTGCCAGTTTGCAGGCAGATGAGGCATTCAGACACCTGTCTCTAAATGAGAACAGACAGCCCTGGTGGAACCCTCGTAGGAGAGGTACGCTCCAGCTAATAGGCCATCAATCTGTCAGTGGCTCTTAAGCCCCCTCAGCCTTGTCCAACTGAAGGCCAGCTCAGAGCCTCGATCAAGGGAGAACCCAGTGGGTGAGAGTCATGTCAAGTCCATTCCAAGAGACCGGTATGCAAGGTTGTATGCTAGACCAAACCAGTGCAACCCGGATCCATTACAGCGGCAGCATAGTACTTATCTTCCTGTAACTCATTCATCCTTTAAATAAATAGTAATTAAACATCAACCAGGTCACAAAGACACCATGTGCCATAGGGAATTTTGAAGCTAGACAACTTCTAGGGTCCATTCCTGACTCCAATGCGCATATAGGAGCCTAGGTATCTTACATTTTCTGGGCCTCAGTTTCTCCATCTGCAAGATGGTGATAACATACACCACTTCACAGGATTGCTGTGAAGATCAAATGAGATCACGCATTTTGTAAGACATCTAGCATAATGCATTACTTCATAAAGAGCTACTTAATGAAAAACCAATTCTCTTGTTTCCTTCTGTTCTTGGGACCAAAGGATTTCCAATTTTCTCAAATCATGCAGCCTTTATATTAAAATCAAGAGCATATAGGACACTGAGAAGGAAATAGGGCATTTCTCTTTTTATTTTTCAGTAAAATGGTTATTGAAGTATAACATTCATATAGAAAAGGGTATAAATCATAAAGGTAAAGCTCACTGAATTTTCACAAAGTGACATACCTGTGTAGCCTAGATCAAAAAACAAAACAATAGCCTTCCAGGAGCCCCTTGTGCCCAATTCCAGCCATTTTTCCCCAACCCTAATTCCTTAACTGAATCCCAACACTATGGATCACTTTTTCCTGCTTTTGAATTAAGATTTTAATTAGATCTGCACATACAAGTGGCAAATGGAAATACAGAACATTTTATATGGATTTGCGGCTAATGAGCTAAGTCAAAGAGATAATAAGCTATAAAAAGAAATACACACATTGATAGCAATGAAGATAATAAAGGTAATAAATGTTGCCAGGACTGTTAGGTTCCCTCCTTTCTCTTATTCCTTATGCAAACACTGTTGAACAAGCAGAGAAATCTTACACATTCAGGTGGTAAGACGCATTATATGCGCTGTCTGTGTGGTCCTTGATTGAGAAGTAGACATATTACTCCAAGATGATGACGAAGAAGGAGGTGTATTTTGTAGAAAGAAGAAAAAAAGATCTAATTCTAAAAGTAGTTTCTATTACCCAAGCTTAAAACACAAACCAGTAATTTCCCCCAAAATACATTTAAGTCTTAAACCTCACTGATAGCCTCCTCAATACCTTTAAAACAACCTTTGAAACCCTTGGAGTCCTTAGAAAACAAACTTTGGAAACTCTCATCTAGTGAAATGTAACAATATCTGCCCTTCAGCATTAGAAATTCCATCAGACCTTTTCCCCCCCAGACCAAAATGTGTGCTCCCCATCATTTTAAAAAAAATTGGGGGGTTCATAGTAGGTGTATATATTTGTGGGGTACATGAGATGCATTGATACAGGGATGTAATATAAAATAAGCACATCATGGAAAACGCGTTATCCGTCCCCTTGAGCATTTATCCTTCGTGTTACAAATAATCCAATTAAACTTGTTATTTAAAAATGTACAATTAAATTATTGACTATGGTGACACTGTGGTGCCATCGAACAGTAGATCTTATGCATTCTTTCTATTTTTTTGGACCCACTAACCATCGCTGCCTGTCCCCCTCCCAAGCCCCCCACCACCCTTCTCAGCCTATGGTAACCATCCTTCTATTCTCCGTTTCCATGGGCTCAACTGTATTGATTTTTAGACCCCACAAATAAGTGAGAACATGTGGCATTTGTCTTTCTGTGCCTGGCTTATTTCACTTAGCATAATGGTCTCCACTTCCATCTATGTTGATGCAAATGACGGGATCTCATTCTTTTTTATAGGACATTGTGTATATATACCACATTTTTTTAATCCATTCATCCACTGATGGACACTTAGGTTGCTTCCAAATCTTAGCTATTGTAAGCAGTGCTGCAACAAACATAGGAATGCAGCTATCTCTTCCATATACTGATTTCCTTTCTTTTAGGTATATCTAGCAGTAGGATTGATAGCTGGATCTCACATTGGCTCAATTTTTGGTTTTTTGTTTTGTTTTGTTTTTTTGAGGAATCTCCAAACTGTTCTCCACAGTGGCTGTACTAATTTACATTTCCACCAACAGTGTATGAAGGGTCGTTTTTCTCCGCATCCTCACTAGAATTTGTTATTGCCTGTATTTTGGACATAAGCCATTTTAACTACGGTGAGATGATATCTCATTGTAGTCTTGATTTGCATTTCTCTGCTGATCAATGATGTTGAGCACCTTTTCATATGTCTGTCTGCCATTTGTATGTCTTCTTTTGAGAAATTTCTATTCAAATATTTTGCCAATTTTTTTGAATGGATTATTAGATTTTTTTTCCTAGAGTTATTTGAGTTCCTTATATATTCTGGTAGTTAATCCCTTGTCAAATGGGTAGTTTGAAAATATTTTCTCCCATTCTGTGAGTTGTCTCTTCACTTTGTTGGTTGCTGTACAGAAGCTTTTTAACTTGATGTGATCTCATTTGTCCACGTTTGCTTCGGTTGCCTGTGTTTTGTGGGGTATTGCTCAAGAAATCTCTGCCCAGACCAACGTCCTGGAGATTTTCCCCCATGTTTTCTTATAGTAGTTTCACAGTTTAAGGTCTTAGATTTAAGTCTTTAAGCCATTTTGATTTGAATTTTGTACATGGTGAGAGACAGGGGTCAACTTTCATTCTTCTGCATATGGGTATCCAGTTTTCCAAGCACCATATATTGAAGAGACTTTCTGTTCCCCAGCATGTTCTTGACACCTTTGACCCCATCACTCTGGATGGCATGACTGGAACTTCACATAACTCGCTGAGATGTCAACAAAGAGTACAGGACACTAGGATGAAGCCAGAAATGCTGAGTTGTCTGCTTTTCAAATATTCTACAATGTAATGAATCTTAGTCACTAACACCGTAGCATCATGTGCTGACATTATCAAAAGCTGCTCAAAAAGCTGCTCAGCATCATTAGTCACTAGGAAAATCCAAATCAAAGCCACAATAAATAACACAACCACCAGGATGACTACCAAAAAAATGGAAAATAACAAGTGTTGGCCAGGAAGTGGAGAAATTTGAACATTCGTGCACTACTGGTAGGAATGCAAAATGGTGCAGCTGCTGTGGAAAACATTTTGGCAGTTCTTCAAAAAGTTAAATAGAATTACTATATGACCTGACAATTCTACTCCTAGGTATAATACCCAAAAGAATTGAAAATGGTACTCAAATACTACACAGCAATACTATTTACAATAGTCAAAAGGTGGAAATAACCCAAATTTCCATCAACAGATGAATGAATAGGTAAACAAAATGTTATATGTACATGCAATGGAATATTATTCAGCTATAAAAAAGGAATGAGGCACTATACATACTGCAATGTGGATGAACCTTGAATACATGCTAAGTGGAAGAAGCCAGACACGAAAGGTCATATATGATTCCATTTATATGAAATGCCCAGATTATGCAAGTACATAGAGACAAAAAGCAGATTAGTAGTTGCCTGGGGCTGAGAGGAGGTAAGAAGGGAGAACTACCGATTGATGGGTAGATTTATTTTAGGGTGATGATAATGTTTCAAAACTAGATGTAAGTGACAGTTGCACAATATTGCAAATGTACTGAATACCACCAAACTACAGACTTTAAAATGATTAATTTTATACCATGTGCATTTCACTTCCATTCTTTTTTTTTTTTTTTTTTTTTTTTTTTTTTTCATTATACTTTAGGGTTTTAGGGTACATGTGCACAATGTGCAGGTTTGTTACATATGTATCCATGTGCCATGTTGATTTCCTGCACCCATTAATTCGTCATTTAGCATTAGGTGTATCTCCTAATGCTGTCCCTCCCCCCTCCCCCCACCCCACAACAGTCCCCGGAGCATGATGTTCCCCTTCCTGTGTCCATGAGTTCTCATTGTTCAATTCCCACCTATGAGTGAGAACATGCGGTGTTTGGTTTTTTGTCCTTGCGATAGTTTACTGAGAATGATGTTTTCCAGTTTCATCCATGTCCCTACAAAGGACACGAACTCATCATTTTTTATGGCTGCATAGTATTCCATGGTGTATATGTGCCACATTTTCTTAATCCAGTCTATCGTTGTTGGGCATTTGGGTTGGTTCCAACTCTTTGCTATTGTGAATAGTGCCGCAATAAACATACGTGTGCATGTGTCTTTATAGCAGCATGATTTATAGTCCTTTGGGTATATACCCAGTAATGGGATGGCTGGGTCAAATGGTATTTCTAGTTCGAGATCCCTGAGGAATCGCCACACTGACTTCCACAATGGTTGAACTAGTTTACAGTCCCACCAACAGTGTAAAAGTGTTCCTATTTCTCCACATCCTCTCCAGCACCTGTTGTTTCCTGATTTTTTAATGATGGCCATTCTAACTGGTGTGAGATGGTATCTCACTGTGGTTTTGATTTGCATTTCTCTGATGGCCAGTGATGAGGAGCATTTCTTCATGTGTTTTTTGGCTGCATAAATGTCTTCTTTTGAGAAGTGTCTGTTCATGTCCTCTGCCCACTTTTTGATGGGGTTGTTTGTTTTTTTCTTGTAAATTTGTTTGAGTTCATTGTAGATTCTGGATATTAGCCCTTTGTCAGATGAGTAGGTTGCAAAAATTTTCTCCCATTGTGTAGGTTGCCTGTTCACTCTGATGATAGTTTCTTTTGCTGTGCAGAAGCTCTTTAGTTTAATGAGATCCCATTTGTCGATTTTGGCTTTTGTTGCCATTGCTTTTGGTGTTTTAGACATGAAGTCCTTGCCCACGCCTATGTCCTGAATGGTATTGCCTAGGTTTTCTTGTAGGATTTTAATGGTTTTAGGTCTAACATATAAGTCTTTAATCCATCTTGAATTAATTTTTGTATAAGGTGTAAGGAAGGGATCCAGTTGCAGCTTTCTACATATGGCTAGCCAGTTTTCCCAGCACCATTTATTAAATAGGGAATCCTTTCCCCATTTCTTGTTTTTGTCAGGTTTGTCAAAGATCAGATAGTTGTAGCTATGCGGCATCATTTCTGAGGGCTCTGTTCTGTTCCATTGATCTATGTCTCTGTTGTGGTACCAGTACCATGCTGTTTTGGTTACTGTAGCCTTGTAGTATAGTTTAAAGTCAGGTAGCGTGATGCCTCCAGCTTTGTTCTTTTGGCTTAGGATTGACTTGGCGATGCAGGCTCTTTTTTGGTTCCATATGAACTTTAAAGTAGTTTTTTCCAATTCTGTGAAGAAAG